>NW_023425356.1:39257742-49257742 GCF_014108415.1 Molossus molossus | reverse complement strand
CCAGCCTCAAGCGTCTGTCTCCTAATGAGAGTGTCTTTGTGACACACAAGTCTAGAGCACTAGGAGAGTGAAACTAACTGATGTTGGTGAGCACCGAGTGCAACACACAGACGTGTTACAGGATTGGACACTTGAAACCTATACAATGTTATTAACTAATGTCATCCAATACATTTATTTATTTTTTTTTAAAGGACTTCCTAACACTTCTGGGAAACAGAGACATTCAAGGATCAGAGATGGTCCAGGTTAGACTTTCTGTTGAGAGTATCACTAATATTGTCTTTGAGAACAATGAATCCTTCTTCATGCAGTAAATACCTGGGCTGCACAAATAACGTTGAGAAACCGTTTTATAACACTAAGCTTTGAAATGGAGCTGGTGGGTTTGAAATTTAAAATGGTGGTATAAACTGAAGTCAAATGATTTTCTAAAATTCTACTGGTTGAAAACAATTGTTAAAATCTGGGTATTGGTCAAACATGGATATTTGTAATCTATGCAGCTTTTCACCCAGTGATGTTTACCACTTTATTATTTAAAAAGCATTTGTTCACAAGAGGGGGTAGTGCTAATTATGTATTGAGTGTTTAGGTGCAATAATGATTATCATTATTGGAAAACTAAATTAATAATAAATGATCTAGAAAGTGTTTCTCATCTCTTTATTTCTCATTCCAATGTGAAAACAGCATTCTAACCCATCATGCTCTTGTCACAGATGTTTGACGAAGAGAAAAAAAGAAAAGAAAATTAGGCATTTATTTGTTCCTTTTGGAAGTTTTACTTTTCTTTATGAAAATTGGTTTGTCACAATTTCTTACGTTACAAAGTCAGGAATATGTAGTTAAATATCACAGAAAATGGACAAAATAGCATTTAAATGTCTTTTTAAAGTTTAAAATTATTCTAGGTTGCTTAAAAATGAACCATCCGTGAACAAGTGGTTAGACACTAAATATTTGGGAAAATAAATTATCTTGGAAAAATTTACGTTTCTGAAGAAAAAACTTGAAGTGATTAGTACCATAAAAAATTGCAAAGTAGTTTCATGATATACAGATGTTATGAGTTTTTGTTTTTTGGTTTTTTGGTTTGTTTTTTGAAAGCAGTGACTTTTATTTTCAGCCAATTTGTGATTTGAACCAATTTGTTTTAGTGATTCACTTGGAGAAACTTTAGTCATAAAATATATACAGGGCTTTTGCTCATTTGACCAGATAGCGATACAAGATCACGTGACTTTCAGACATATTTCCAAAATCATGACTTAGTGAATCTAGAAATACAGACCTTGGGGGGGATGCTTGACCAGTGGACCACGCCTTCGGATGTCCCTATTTTATAGAAAAGCATCTACAGTACCTGGTACGTGATTACTTTGGTGTTGGACAGAGTGCCTGAGATGTGGGCATCAATGTGATGAAGAGATGTTTTCCAAAGGGAAACCATGCTTTTCTGCAGTGGTGTCATCAGGCCTGAACAGGCAGAGCTAGGGCCACCCTCTGCCATGCTCCAGTACAAAAACTTGGGTGCTGTAGATTGTGGATTGTTCCCTGAAGAACAGTAGTAAGGTAAGTCATAATAAAGCATCCTAGTGAGCACAGTAGTGTCAGCACAAGGCTCAGAACAGACCTGAGTGTGTCATAAACACTCTCATATCATTTGTATTCCAAAGTCCCTTGTTGGGGACAGAGGTGCAAAAATGCATGAGAGAGAGAGAGAGAGAGAGAGAGAGAGCTGGAACATTTTTATAGATCGTTATGGTATTAGTTCCCCCAGGCTCAATAACCCCCAAACCAGGAAAGGACACTTGGTCAAATTCTTTGCAAAGTCTTAGTCATAAAAAAACTTGTGACTATTACTGTACGGTTCCTATTACTAAGTTAGAGCCCATCAGAGGCTTTAGATGACTGGTCCTTGGTGAAGAGAGCCGAGCACGCCCTTTCATCCGTCAGTGCTACCTGCGAGGCAGCAGGGATTTCATAAGCGAGGGGCTGAGCTGTGTGTTTCCGGGAGGGTGCCTTTGACACTGGAAAGTGAAACTCGGCCCTAGAAGCTGAGATGCACGCAGAGAAAACCAGTGTGAGCGGTGAGACTGTAAAACAGCCCTGCGCAGCACTCGCTGAAGTGACTTCTTGACGGGGCCCCCTTCTCCGGGCGTGCTAGGACCAAGTTGCTCTCTTTGGATGTTTTCTTTCGGTGGTCAGTTTTTCTTCTGAATGCTGGTGAATTGCGGTTCTCATAAAATAAGACTTCTGGTGACACGAATGTGAACATCATAGCTTTTATATTTGCTACGTGTCTACTTTGAAAAACTCAGGAGAGCAATGAACACTTGGTGAAGTAGTCACACACGGGCAAGGGAATGAAACTGCCTCCCTTGTGGAGTGGACAGTGTTGTGCTTCCATTTCTGTCTTTAGGACTATAAAGTATATTAATTTACAACATTGGCAAAATATTTTCCTCGCCCCTGTAGACACTCTTTTTTGCTGTGTGACTTTGTCACTCATACCATCAAGAAGCGGAGGCCATTCCTCCACCCTTTGAGTCTAGGCTGGGCAGGGGTGACTTCCTTTGGTCATTGGGAGTTGATAACGGCGAGTGGCATTGGGAAAGCAAACCTGATGGGAAGCACTTGCCCTTGGGGCTTGTCCTAAGCACCCTGCAAATTTTATCACACCTGTAATTATGCATGAGAACGCCTCCAATTTATGAAACAAAAGTAGTATAGAAAGAAAGGATTTCTGAAGTCTTTGGTTTAATGAAATAGGTCTTTTATCAAGTGTGGTATGACTTTAGGATTTATATGCAATAATATATCTCTTAAGTTTTCTATCTGTGCATGTGTAAATATGTGCTTTATTTTTGAGAGGCAAGCATATGAGAAAACATGACCCCTTTCTTTGATAAAAACATGGTGTTCAACCTTAACTGGGTCTTTACTGCTGCTAAACAGTGAACTATTTCATCATTCTAGCTTCTGTTTCTTTTTCTTTTTTTTTTTATCCTCACCTGAGGACATTTTTTCCATTTTTTGTTCAGGTAGAGTGGGAGGGAGAGAAAGGAAGAGAGAGAGAGAAACATCGATGTGAAAGGGACACATCGACTGGCTGCCACCCACATGACCAACCAGGGCCAGGGACAAACCGCAACCGAGGTACGTGCCCTTAGCGGGAACCGAACCCGGGTCTCTCTGGGCCACAAGCCGACACTCTAACCGCTGAGCCAAACCGGCCAGGGCTCTAGCTTCTGTTTCTCATGGTAACTAAGCTTACCCACTTTATTCAACCCTCTTACCTGAACACATTCTCCCAGTTTCAACAAATTACCTCTCTCACCTTCTACTATGCCCCCAAAGTAGAAATCAATAGGTAGGTTTCTATATATTTCTATAGTTTTCTGTAGAGCTTCATGCAACCCGCCTGCAAGCTCACCTGCACATGCGCATATCTTCACCACCTTCCTCTGGACCCCGTGAAAGGCCTGCTCCTCTCTGTGGAGTCAGCTTCCCTGACCGCGTTCTCCACCCTGTGTCACTCCTGTCTCTTCGGGACACCTGTATCGCCAACTTTTCCTTCTCTCCGTGTTGTGTTCTACTAGTATTCTTTTTCTTTATTCTTAGTGCTCTTAGAAACCTCATTGATAATTCTTTCTTTACCCTAACGTCATGAATGTGTATGGAATGGATTATTTTCCTTATACAGTGTGATGTAGGAATCAAGTTTCATCTTCATTTGTATAAATATTTAATTGCTCCAATACCATTTATTGAACACAATATGTGTCCCCCCACTTGTTGTAAGTCAAGTGTCCATGCATGCCTCTCTTAGCCCTTTAATTCTTCACTGCCCTCTAAGCTCTCTGATAGCATCGAGATTTCCTTTGGGGGGAGAGGGGAAAGCACTGGTTGTCCTCAGTGTTCTGTGATTTATAATGTAGCTCTTTTTCAAGTGTACTACTTAAAAAAATAATTCCCAGTCTCTACTAAAATTCTCAATATTATTTTTTAAATAATAAAAATAACAAGCAGAATTATTCTGAAGTTGTGTCAGATAACCACAGTATCTGAAGCCCTTCGGGGTCTATTTTGGTATCTGTTGTTTCTGTTGATTCTCAACCATGTTGCCTTGTCACCCCACCCCCTGTCCCCAATGTGGACGATTAATTCTTGTTATGTGCTTGACTGTATCTGACAAATTCTATGTGAACAGTATTTGAGGCCTAGAATAATCTCATAATTCTCCAGAGAGGTTTGCTTCTGTCAGGCCCCTGGAGAATTTGCAACCTGGCTTCCACTGAAATCTGGTATCAGGCATTGATCTGATTTGAATCTGGGCTGTGTGCCCTATAAGGACAGATCTGCCTCTACTTAACCCTTACTCCTAGTCAGGTTGTTTACAGGGTAACAACTGGACTATTTGACAATATATGATCTTTTCAGAGGAATAACATTTCTCCACAATATCTTCTTCAAAAAAAGAAAAAATCTTAATTTGGAAAATCCAACTATAAATTATATGCAGCAGTGCTCTGGTTGAAACTAGACAGTAGGTTCTGGAGCATAGAATTACATCCTCTTAGTCTTATCTTGGCCTCTGTGATATCCCTAAAGCATCTCCAAAGAATCCACCTCTTCTAGAAAATCTTTTTAAAAGCATGGGATTTTAGAAATAAGCACTAGGATCTATTTTATAAAGCTAGGTTGGCTCACGAACAAGCCCCTTGTCTCACATTAGCTTTATTGACATCTGTAGTCATAGGCTGCATCCTTAACCTCAAGCCATGAATAAATAACCTATGAATAAAATTTGAGCCAAGGGTAATAGAACCAGAGGGTACAGGTGGCTCAATACAAACCAGTGGTCAAATGATTCAAAGCCTCAAGTTCTTTGTACTTGGACAGAATATTTCAATCATATATTTATTCATTCATTTATGAAATACTTTTGATGTACCTATAATGCTCTAGACTTTGAAGACATCGTGATAAAAAAATCAGAGAATGTGCTTTTTTTTTTTTTTAATCGTCTAGTCCTTTGCTTAAAGTATGTAGGAAGTTCATTTTTAGATTATGCTGTACTATTATGTGCAAACACCAAGCTCTAAGTAAGCTGATATTCTTATCTCTTCAGTAACACTTACACTTAGGTTTACGCTTTCCCACCTTTTATCTGGATTCTTTATTCACCTCTGTGATACCACTTCCTGTGAAACTTGATCCTATCACAGACCCTCCTCTTGAGCCTGGGAGGCAGGGTCTGCTCTGCTCAGCCACCAATTCTTCCTCACTCCACCCTTAGCTCAACAGCCCATATTCCACGGGAAGTCATGCTGACCCCTCCAATTGTCTCACATCGGACTCATGCAGTGGCAATTCCGTGCCCTATGTGATTTAATATCACATAATATTATTAGTTGCAATTGAATTTCCCCCATTTTCTCACTCTCTTTATTGTTATTTGTTCAACTGAAGGTTATTCCCAAGAATTGTTGCAGGTCCTTAACATCCCATTCTATTCTTTATCCTGATGCCTTATCTAATGCCCTCATGGTTACTTTATCTCTCTCCAATTATCCCTTCCCTCTACATCAGCAACAACGGATATGCCTTGGACTTGGTCAGAAAGAACCTGGAAGAGTCTGACCTTTGAAGTTCAACTTCAGAATTTCCATTTTGACCACAACCTCTTATCCTTCTACATTTCTCTCTCCCTCACTCCCACTAAAGCTCATAATTTAAATAATTTGAATTCTAGCTCGATCTGACTGATTAGCTTTATATTCCCAGGTTCCTTGTTGCCTGCACTCTCCTTTACTTCCCAGAAGACCATCTCCTTATCCCTCGACTGTTCTCGTCTCTCCATTATTCTGCCAAATGAAAACATTCAGTGTATGACTTAATACTCTGATTATTCGGTTCCTGGTTAGGTCTGCTGTAAATTCCTGGAGAAAAAGCACATGATGACATTGATTCATTTCATTACAACTATATGATCCCTAATCTTAGTCAACCTCACTCAACAGCTTATTCTTTCCCAGCAGCTTCTGTTCCTGTTCCCCAGAGAGAATACACCAAATTTCTTTACTCTGCTTAAAACCTCCGCTGATGACCCAGGTTCTTATGTTAATGAGAAAAGAAACCCCATGAAATACAAATGTTCTTATATCACACCTACATCTTCACCTATTTTCCCCTCTGCTGGAGTGGGAAAAATATTTCTTCTGAATTGCTAGGTTAATCCTTCCACTTATATTTTTGGTCCCATTTCCTGTTGCATCCTCAGGGTTTTGTTTCAATGCACAGCTTCATTCCTTGTGTCTCCATGTTTCTCTCTCGCTGCGTAAGTTTTAAGCACGCAACCCACAGACATGTTTATTATTTCCCCTTTCTGAAGAACCCTGTACCACTCGACTTCTTCGCCACCATTTATTGTCTTTCTTACCCAACTTACTGAAATAAGTCTCCCTTGGCCCTTCTACTTCTTTACCTTTCTGCCCCATCTGATCTGACTTTCTCAAAGGTCACCAGTGCAAAAACAATCTTATTTCCCAAATCCAATGGCTTTTTTACTGTCCTTTCTTTGAATCCAGCGATGGTATTTAACAATACTGACCACTTCTTCTTTCTTAAAAGTCTCTTCTTCGACTTCAAGGTCGAGTCGATTTCTTTTCTTTTTCTTCCTGTCTCCTTTAGGTGCTCTTTTCTTCTGTCTCTTCATTGTTGTTTTTCAGAATTCTGACTTCTGTTGTCTTCTAGCCCTTCACTCTTTCTCAGGGTGTATCCAACCAGTCGCTCTTCATTCTCACTTATAAACCCCCAAACATGTCTTTTACTCTTGCCCTCAACGTCTGTTGAGTTACAGATCCACATTTCTAGCTGCTTCCTAGAAGTCACTTCCCATTGTCTTGCTCCTGAAGATATACCTCAGATCTAATGTAGGACTTATTATCCCTTCTTCTCTGCTTCTCACCACCTCAAAAAAACTACAAAGCCCTGATCCTCTTCCTGCATTCCCTTTCCCTATTAGACTCCCCTAATTTTCTCCCTCATCTCAGTTGAAAACTGGAATAACCCTGACTCCAGCTCCTCCTTCATCCTATTCACGTGGTCAAGCCTTCTCACTTCTATCAAAGCATCCTTGTATTTGCTATGGCTCTCTACTTCCGCGCTGACCCTCCTCATCGAGGCTTCCCCACCTCCGTACAGACTTGTAGGTGACCCCTAGGAGTCCCGGCTCTCTTCACTTTCCTCCTATCTTCTTATACTTTTCCTAACATGACCCAAATGATGCGTAGCTACTATGTGCTGGAAGGAATTTCTAACTGAACATGAGTTATTCCCCTCCGCTGACACTAGTGTGCACGGACACTCACTTTTATGAAATTATTACTTTTCAGATTTTTCTTTTTTTTTTTTAGTTTTTAGTTTTTAGAACTCTGGAATTAGTGGAGGGCTCATTAAGGACACTAGTGTCTAGAAGGTGTAAATATGAGTAGATGAAACTCTGAAATGATCTTTGGTTCTTATTGTGGCTCTTTGTCCTGCCTTCCATCAGAATGTCCCCAGTCATTTAAAAAATGAAAGACAGCCCTGGCCAGTTTGGCTCAGCGGTTGGAGCGTCGGCCTGCGGTCCGGAGAGACCCGGGTTCGATTCCCGCTAAGGGCATGTGCCTCGGTTGCAGTTTGTCCCCGGCCCTGGTTGGGTCGTGTGGGTGGCAGCCACTCGATGTGTCCCTTCACGTCGATGTCTCTCTCTCTCTCTCCCTTCCTCTCTCTCCCTCCCACTCTATCTGTACAAAAATGGAGGAATATCCTCAGGTGAAGATAAAAAAGAAATGAAAGACAAACAAGAGAACCACGCCTACCACCAACCAGATGGTCAAGAGCTAACTCTTCTGAATTGTTTCAGTTGGAAACCTTTTAGAATGTTTGCTTTCCTCTTTCTGGTTTGGAGACTTTTAGAATCGTGTCCCTAATCATGCAAACCTTAGAAAGTAACGTGTGAAATGAAGAGAAAAGGTGAACCTTAGTCAGTTTTGGTACTTCTTAGAAGTTCTGGTTGAAACACATTGCTAATAAATCTAAGGACTTGCATTTTTAAGTCGATGCTGATGATATGGATTCGTTTCAGGATTAGTGTCGGTGATTGAGGGTTTCCAGTTGTAATGCCACCTTTTGGCTCTGGGATACAGTCTGCATGAAGAAAACAAAACAGTACAGTGGTAGTGATTCTGAATTTTTCTAAAAGTTTCTTTCCAGTGTCAAAAAAAAACCAACCCCAAACTGAAAGCTTAACAATGCTTGAATTGGCTATGGGATCAGAATAAAATTCAGTATTTTTCACTTTGACTCTCCATTTACTCATAGAACAGTCAGCATTCTACACTGTTACCTCACCTGATATTACAACAAATTAGGGCAAAGAACATAGTGAAAAGATAGCTTTATTTTGATAAAGGATATTTACCATCTAGACCTGGAACTATGTCAACCTGGTTATAGTCATTAACATGTGTGTACATGGATTGTACAGGATGTACATCTCATATTAGTGAACGTGAAAGTAATTGAAACTGATTTATAATATAAAAATAAGTATTTTTACAGTGCTTTGAAATTTGAACTTGTCTTGTATGGTTATAATGTAGATAACTGATGTCATCTCCAAAATATATGTTCGACACTCTTCAGCTTGGAAAAAAAGTGATTTCTGGACACTTCATAAACTACTACCAGTATGTTGAGCTCAAAACCAGGTCATGTAGTTCCTCTTCTGTTGAAATGAAATGTCACGATGAAAATGAGGTACAGCATTGACCTTACAAAAGACTTGACAATACTGTCCTTGTGGTAAAATGAAAGAAACCTCTTGTTTCAAATGGGTTTCAGAAGCTACATTCGCCCGTTTTAAGATCCAGTGACTAACACTTTGATTATGTCTACCAGGGACATTGTTAGTCACCGAGTCTTTGGATGTGTCAGTGAAGAGATACATAGACCAGCTATAGAATTTTTGTAAAATCAAAGGTGGCAATGACAGTGTATAACACAAACCTTTTCCATAATTTAATATTTTTTTCTGATTCTCCTAAGTATTCAGCATTAGCCTCTGCAAATGCCTGGTTATTTTGTATCAGAGTTTGTTTTTTATTAGATAAAGGCAAGTTGTTGGGTTTTTTCATAGATAATATTTTATTACAAGACGGCAGCCACTTTAGAGAAAGACTAGATTGTATGAGAAATGTTCATGTGCTTCACTGAAGACAAAATGTCTACACCTTTAGATATCATACTCAAGTCTTCTGAGGGTCTTATAACAATATATAAATTTGGGGACTTAACACAAGCCCACTGACTCAGAGCTGGAATGAAGTGTTAGCCCAAACTCAAAATTGATGGTTGGTCCAGTAATGTTTGAAATGGAATTAAAAATCGATTTATATTTTTTTCAATGCTGTATGCACATATTGTAATATGCCCCCCCCCCCAGGGGGCCAGGTAGTGACTGCCTTTTGTCCCAGCTGTAATATTACTCTGGCAGAGAAACTGTATGATGAAGTAATACTTTTATTGACTTATCAAATTATTTTAGTGAGCCTTTAAGACTTTTAATTCAACTTCTGATGATCTCTTCACATCATCTTAAGAACTGAGAGTTAAGGAAGGTCAAAGTGTAGACAGGAAGTGCATGCTCTTGTGGCCGTTGCTGGATGAACGTAGTGTTTCCCTGTGTGAAGTGTTTTAAGTTCCCTTGTGTGGTTTTCAAAAGAACCCTTGAGGATTATTACCTCCCTTCCCTAATCCCTTAAATTTGAATACTTTAATCTCCAGGGAGGGAAAGTTTATTTATTAAAACTGAAATGGGGAGTAAGAAATTTAGTTACAACAAGCGAGTCTTTTGGCAGAGAGGAATCTGGAGGGAAATTCACCACTAATTTTTGGGCTAGTCAAGTCGTAACTCTTTCAGCCCGTGGGGATTCCACAATCAGTCTTCAGAAGTTTTTACCCGGTCCCATAGCATGCCTTCACTTGGCTTCGGTAGTCAGGGTTTTCTTCTTAAATGCCACCAAGCCTTTCCAAAGGAACTACAGGCCACCCATCCTTCATGCTCCCTTCAAGCATATTTATCCATTTTCTTTCTGAAACGTTGAGCAGACAGCGATCCAACTACCAGCTATTCACAAAAGACATCCAAGGCTACTTGGCCATCCCTGAACATCACTGATTCCAACGCAGCAATCCAATATAGGCTGGGGGGGAGGGGACTAGCAGGTGATTAACAAGTGAGAAACATGGAATAAAAAAGAAAAGTCAAGGGAAACTCCAGCATCAAAAACAATGAGCTCAAGGAAGTGGCCCAGCCGTGCCTCCTGCCTTTGCCTCGCCCCCCGCGTCAGATGCGTGCACAGCTATCGAGCAAACTGGCCTCGGAGGAAAAGCTGTCTGGGTCTTGAGAAGGAGAGGCTGACAAATTCTGGAGGAATTCATGTGCAGGTGCCTGGCTCCCTGGGTCATCCCATTCGAATTTTATGCTCAGGAAAAAAGCACACAGACACAATGACAGCATTTGCTCAGTGATGCAAAACTGTCCTGGAGCCTAGGAAATACAGACCTGGGGGACTGTGCAGGAACGTGTCAGGTGTTGGCGTGCAGGTAGGCTGCAGCTTTCTAGAAAGGTAACAGATTGGCAAGTGTTGGGAGTGGATGGACTCGATGCAGACAAAGGAATCTAAAATCCTGATAACATTTATCTCAGCTCATGTATCTTAATAACGGTCAAACACAATTGTGTTTTATTAATTTACACTGACTTAAGATAGACATTGGGAGGAAAGAGAACTCTAAAACTATGTCATGACGTTTTTACAAGGGTTTTTGACCTGTCAAGATAGGTGGAGGTCTATAGATAGGTACATAGTGAGGGAGGGTAGCAAATTCAGCAATGAGTAGATGATCAGGACATGCTGTGGGATGGCATCTCCAATGACATGAACTAGTTACCAGGGCAATGGGACAGTCACTTAGAGTTGAGCAGTCTCAGATCCTCAGGGCTCTGGTGAGCATAGCTTCTCCCCATAGCCTAAGGCTCCAGTGAGATACAACACACCCACTAAGTGTGTGGAGTTCCCCGTCTTAGCTCTTAACTCTGCAAGACAATGGCCACACCTTTTAATGGAAGGACAAGGAGCTAGGACAGCCTTATAATAAGAGCTTAGCTCTTAAATCCCATCTCGAGCCCCACCCCACCATGCTCACCCATGGGAAAGCCAGTGGTGACTATGTCTTCTGCCTTAGGGTGACAGTATCTGCTGGGATCAAGGTTCCTGTAGTTGTTATCAGGGTTCAGAAACTGCCATTTCCTTTTCTACCTGCCAGGCCTAATTATCACTTTTCAAATATAATTCTCCCTTTGTGCATTCACCCCACATCCTGTTCTCAGACGTAGGCTTGAAAGTTTGCTGAGAACCTGCCTCCAATGTTGTTCCCTCGACTTTCACTGGAAAAACTCTGCAAGACAATGGCCACGCCTTTTAATGGAAGGACAAGGAGCTAGGACAAGCCTTATGATAAGGCTTCAGACTTTTTGTAACTGTAGGTTCATTCCCGAGAGAGTAAAAGGCTCTCATAGAATTTAAGTAAAAGCCTCTTAGGTCATTGAGTTGGTTTTTTTTTTTTTTGTATTTGCTTTTCCTTTAGACACTTACATTTGTGGCTCAGCAGACCTCCAGGATTTTCCTACAGAGTTTCTGTTCTGGCTTTTCTCTGGTGGGAATCGATTGCTACGGGACTGGGGCTTTTATCTGAAATCCAGATCACAAAATGTACATCGATCTTGGAAATGGTGGGGTGCCAGGCCAGGAGGGAGGGAACATGGAACATTGAAAAGGGCTCTGCTATTCTTGGTTCGTCGCCTCCAATAGATGTGAATTTGGTGGGTTTTATTACCAGTGGAACCAAAGAAAAGGGTTTTTGCTGACAACAGAAGCCTTGGAGATGTCATTCACCAGGGATTAGTAAAACTGTTAGTTCAAGCCAGAGGTGGTTTCTCATAAAAAAGAATTTGTTCTGACTTGATCAAGTGCAGTTAGAAGGGCTAAGACTCAGAAGTCCACACTTGGTTATTTTTATACATACTAGGTCCAAAGCCACCTCATCCAAGAAAAGGATCAGTGTGAAATAAAAGTGAGCGTGTTCCCTGCTGGCCCTTGGAGATGACAAGAAATAACTAATCATGCCTGTGCCCCTGGAGCCTGAAGGGATATTCACAACACCCACAACTGTGTGTGTTTGCCAAAGCTACAGGCAAGGTTGTGTGATTTACCCCAAAACCTCAAATGCAACATCCCCCATCCTGAACTTCCCTGGAATCTCCCTCTCATAAATCTTGGATCTTGTTTTACTCATATCCTTATGTTTAAAAAGAACTTTACTTAGGAGGGCAAAGGACAGAATCTTTACCTCACTCTTTTCATAGTTTCCTGGGGGGCTAAGTTCTCATTCAACACCAGAGAGAATGTTTATTCCGTAACTGCCTAAGAGGTAGAATGGTCCCAGGATATCCCACTTGGATCTGCGCAAATGCAGATGACCAGCTGGCCGGGATGCAGCTCTAGCTTTGGCTGGACCACACCATGGGGCATGTCTGCCACTCAGCTAGGAGATCAAAAAAGAAATAAAGAAACTTCCTGGAAACTAATGAAAATCAACACACAACAATACAAAATCTATGGGACGCAGCAAAAGCGGTCCTGAGAGGGAAGTTCATAGCACTACAGGCCTACCTCAAGAAACAAGAAACATTTTTAGTAAACTATCTAACCCAACAACTTAAAGATTTAGAAAGAGAACAAAAAGAAAAACCCAGAGTTAGAAGAAGAAAGGAAATAATAAAAATCAGAGAAGAAATAAATGACATAGAGACTTAAAAAAACAATACAAAAGATCAATGAAACCAAGAGCTGGTTCTTTGAAAAGATAAACAAGATTGATCAACCTTTAGGCAGACTCACCAAGAAACAAAGAGAGAGAACCCAAATTAATAAAATCAGAAATGAAAGAGAAAATACTATGAACAGTTATATGCCAACAAATTTGACAACCTAGGCTAAATTGACAAACTCTTAGAATCATATACTATTCCAAAACTCAACTGGGAAGAGTCGGAAAACATAACAGACCAATAACAATTAAGGAAATAGAAAAAGTAATGAATAAAATCCCAGCAAACAAAAGCCCTCATCTGGATGGCTTGCTCTGATCAATGGCCATATAAAGACTTTCCCAGACAAGAAAAAGTTAAAGGAGTTCATCACCACCAAACCATTATTATATGAAATGATGAAGGATCTTTTTGAAGAAAAAGATAAACTATATGAACAAACAAAATGGCAATGAATACATATATATTGACAATGGAATCTACAAACAAAATGAACAGGCAGAACAGAAACATTCTCATAGATACAGAGAACATTTTGTTGGTTGCCAGATGGGAGGGGGTTGGGGGAATAGGTGAAAAAGGTGAAGGGATTAAGAAGTACAAATTCGCCCTGGCCGATTTGGCTCAGCGGTTAGAGCGTCGGCCCGCGGTACAGAGAGACCCGGGTTCGGTTCCCGCTAAGGGCACGTACCTCGGTTGCAGTTTGTCCCTGGCCCTGGTTGGTCGTGTGGGTGGCAACCACTCGATGTGTCCCTTCACATTGATGTTTCTCTCTCTCTCTCTCTTCCTCTCTCTCCCTCCTGCTCTGTCTGAACAAAAAATGTCCTCGGGCGAGGATTAAAAAAAAAAAAGAAGTACAAATTCATTGCTAGACTGACAAATCTCAAAGGAAAAGGGGTTGGGGGGTGGGAAGAAAGAAACCAAAGAACTTATATGCATAACCAATGGACAGAGACAATAGTGTGGGAAAAGGCGGGAGGGGGGCGGGAGTGGGGAGGAGGGGGTCATTGGGGGAAAAATGAGGAACATCTGTAATACATTCAACAATAAAGATTTTTTAAAAATTTAAAAAGAAAAAAGCATTTTCCTTAAAAACAGGAACAAGACAGAGATGTCCACTTTCACCACTCTTATTTAACATAGTACTGGAAGTCTTAGCCACAGTAATCAGACAAGAAGAAAAATAGGGATCCAAATTGGAAAGGAAGAAGTGAAACTGACATTATTTGCTAATGACATGATATTGTCCATAGAAAACCCTAAAGACTCCATCAAAAACTGCTGTATTTTGCTCTGGTCAGTTTGGCTCAGTGATTAGAGCATTGGCCTGCAGTCCAGAGAGACCCGGATTTGATTTTGGCTAAGGGCATGTACCTCAGTTGCAGTTTGTCCCTAGCCCTGGTCATGTGGGTGGCAGCCACTCAATGTGTCCCTTTCACGTCGATATTTCTCTCTCTCTCTCTCTCTCTCTCTCTCTTCCTCTCTCTCCTTCCCACTCTATCTGAACAAAACATGGAAAAATGTCCTTGCATGAGGATAAAAAAAAAAAAAAAACTACTATATTTTAATAAATGAATTTGGCAAAGTAACAGGATACAAAATTAACATCCAGAAATCATTGGCATTTTTATACACCAATAATGAACATTCAGAAAGAAAAACTAAAAAAAAAAAATCTCATTTACCATTGCAACAAAAAAATTAAGATACCTAGAGATAAACTTAACCAAAGAAGTAGAGAATTGTTTGCACAAAACTACAGGACATTGAAAAAAGAAATAGAGGAAGATATAAAAAAAAGTGGAAGCATATGCCTTGTTCATGAATTGGAAGAATTAACATCATTAAAATCTTCATACTACCCAAAGCAATCTATAGATTCAATGCAATCCCCATCAAAATACCAATGGCATATTTCACAGAACTAGGACAAACACTCCAAAAGTTTATATGGAACCAAAAAAGACCCCGAATAGCCACACCAATCTTGAAAAAGAAGAACAAAGTGGGCAGGATCACAATACTAGATTTCAGGTTATACTACAAAGCCATTGTAATCAAAACAGTCTGGTACTGGCACAAGAACAGGCATATAGATCAATGAAACAGAACAGAGAACCCAGAAATTGACACAAGTCATTATGCTCAATTAATATTTGACAAAGGTGGCAATAGCACACAATGGAGTAAAGACAGCCTCTTTAATAAATGGTGTTGGGAAAATTGGACAGCTATATGCAAAAAAAAAAAAAAAAAAATGAAACTAGACCACCAGCTTACACCATACACAAGAATAAACTCAAAATGGATAAAAGACTTAAATGTGACTCGTGAATCCATAAAAATCCTAGAAAATGTAGGCAACAAAATTTCAGACATCACACCCAGGAGAATTTTCACTGATACAATGCCTAAGGCAAGAAAAACAAAGAAAAAAATTAATACATGGGACTACATCAAACTAGAAAGCTTCTGCACAGCAAAAGAAACAACCATCAAAATGGAAAGGGAACTCATTATATGGGGGAGCATCATTGCCAACAATATATCAGATAAAGGGTTAATTTCCAAAATAGTTATATAGAGTACTCATACAACTCAACAAAAGGAAGACAAAGAACCCAATTAAAAAATGGGCAGAGGAGCTAAATAGACACTTCTCCAAAAAGGACATACAAAGGCCAAGAGACATATGAAAAAATGCTCAATGTCACTAATCATCAGAGAGATGCAAATTAAAATGACTATGAGGTATCACCTCACACCAGCCAGAATGGCCTCCATCAACAAATCATCAAACCACAAGTGTTAGCAAGGGTGTGGAGAAAAGGGGACTCTAGTGCAGTGCTGGTGGGAATGCAGACTGCTGTAGCCACTATGGAAAACAATATGGTGTCTTCTCAAAAAATTAAAAATTGAACTGACATTCGACCCAGTGATCCCACTTCTAGGAATATACCCTAAGAAGCCTGAAACACCAGTTAGAAAGAATATATGCACCCCTGTGTTCATAGCAGCACTATTTACAATTGCTAAGATCTGGAAAACAGCCCAAGTGTCCGTCAATAGATGAGTGGATAAAAAAGCTGTGGTACATGTACACAATGGAGTACTATGCAGCTGTAAGAAATAAAGATCTCTTATCCTTTGAGATGATGTGGAGGGACCTGGAGAATATTATGCTAAGTGAAATAAGCCAATCAGAGAAAGACAAGTACCATATGGTCTCACTTATTTGTGGACTATAATGAACAAAATAAGGTGATGCACAAAATAGACCCAGAGACATAGAAGTAGGGTTCAGACTGACAGACCTCAGAGGAGGGAGAGGGAGGGAAGTGATAAACCAAAGAACATATGCGTATAAGCATAACCAATGGACATAAACAACAATGCCGGGAGGGTGGGGGTGGAGAGGGTGTCAACGGGGGGGAAAGGAGAAACAGTGGTAACAAAAATAAATTAATTAAATAAAAAATTTTAAAACTAAAAAACAAAATACTCTATGAGAGAGAATGCTCCAGGACATGTGGTTCAGATTTGACTCCCCTATAACTATGACCCCAACATGAGCACAGGTGTTTCAAATGTCTGTTGATTGTCCTTATTCTTACATCAAAAATAAACTAGCTTTGAATGACTATTTCGTAAGTGTACAAACAGACCAGCGGGCTCTGGCCTACACCGAGTCACTGCAGGTACCCGAAGAGCGACCTCCCTGCTTCCGAAACCTTGAAAACCTCGCCCAGCTGGCCCGAGGTCCAGACGGCAGCAGCAGGGATGCAAGACACCATTCGGCAAGCTCCCTAAAATATTCTTGGCTCATCTCTTTCTGTCCCCCAGATTCCACTCATGGTGGTTATTTAAAACAAAAAAAAAAAAGGAAAAGAAAATCAGACCTTCTCTCCCGTGTCTTCAAAGCGATACCATTTCCCGCTCAGCATCTGCTTCCCAGGCTGGGCTGATTCAGCAGCCCCTCCGTGGCCCCTTTCAAAAAGCCTGTTTCAGGAAAAGGGGAACTTCCCACCGCTCTGAGTTTCTCAAGATGGGTAGTTCCCACCATACTCCTGGCACATAAAGCCTTTCATCGCTTTAGAATTCAGTGGCTGCTGCCGCAGCCCCACCCCTCGGGGCTCAGCGATGAAGAAGGAGCAGAAGTCTCTCCTCACAGGTGGGCATTATCGAAACACACACTGGGGACCGTCGAGGGAAGGAGGAATTTTCTGCCAACACCGACTCATGTTCAGTCTTTCCTAGAAGCATCACGACGTCTTCAGAGGTGACGTTTCAGTGGATTATCTGTATAGAAATTTTCCTGACATAGCATTCTACTTACTCATCTTTTTTCCCCAACTCATTGATGAATCTCTTGCACATCGTGCTCTTTCTATGCAAAACAGCATGAGAATATGCTAATATTTGTGCACAGCCGATTTGGAAAGTCCTAGTGAGTCCTCTGAATTTTAAAATAAAGCTGTAGTTTGCGAATCATTTGAACCCTGGGGCATTGAATTAACTGACTTATTTTTCGATCCGAAATTCATAATTGATGATAAAAAGAAGTTACAGAGGACAGCCAGCTTGAGTTTTTTGGATCTAGCCTATCCAAGCAGGAAAGGGGGGGCAGTATTTTTCTTCCAACACGTCTTCAGATGAGTGTTTTCCTACTGCTGGGCTCCAGAAGGTAAACGTATTTGAACAGGGAGCTCAGCTCTTCCTAACGCATTTTCAAGAGCAATTTCCCTGCTCACTGGAGTTTGGTTTCTAAGGAACAAGTCTTTCTACACGGATAGCTCACTCACCCCTTCCCCATGAAAGCCACTTCATTGTAGGAAAGACCTTCCTTTTAAAACAACGACGAGGTATCACCTCACACCTGTCAGAATGGCCGCCATCAACAAAGCATCAAACAACAAGTGTTGGCGAGGGTGTGGAGAAAAGGGGACTCTAGTGCACTGCTGGTGGGAATGCAGACTGGTGCAGCCACTATGGAAAACACCATGGTGTTACCTCAAAAAATTAAAAATTGAATTGCCATTTGACCCAGAGATCCCACTTCTAGGAATATACCCTAAGAAGCCTGAAACACCAATCAGAAAGAATATATGTACCCCCATGTTCATAGCAGCACTATTTACAATAGCTAAGATCTGGAAACAGCCCAAGTGTCCACCAGTAGACTAGTGGATAAAAAATCAGTGGTACATGTACACAATGGAGTACTATGCAGCTGTAAGAAAGAAAGATCTCTTATCCTTTGAGACGACATGGAGGGACCTGGAAAGTATTATCCTAAGTGCAACAAGCCAAGCAGAAAAAGACAAATACCACATGATCTCACTTATATATGGACTATAACGAATATAACAGTCTTCGGAATAGGGTAGACCCAGAAACACGGAAGTAGGGTTCAGACTGACAACCCTCAGAAGAGGAGGTGGTGGGGGGTGGGAAGAGATAAACCACAGAACTTATATGCATGCACACATAACCAATGGACACGGACCACAAAACCAGGGACGGGGGTGGGGAATGGGGAGGAGGGTGTCAATGGGGTAAAAAAGGAGAAACATCTGTAACAAAAATAAAATTTAAAAAAAAACAAAAAACCTTCCTTTATGTCGCGCTAAGGTTATCAGTCAAAGCAGTGACAAGAAGTGGGTTATAACCACAGAACAAAAACTGGGGTGTCACGGGGGGAAACAGGGGACCTCTGGGAGTGAACTTGGCTGTTCTCCCAAACGTTTTGTTTATCCTGCAGATGGGGGAACATCTATTTCTGTAGCTCCATCAAGGAAGTGAGAACCAGGTTTTACTCTAAATGTCTCTGTTCTTATGTTAGCCGGGCTTAAAAATAGAGTCACGGGAATCGAAAGGACTCCCAGGGTCTCCTCAGACACCCCCTGGCCACAGCGGCCCTTCCCAAGCCAGTGGTCAGGCGGATCCTGTTGGCCGGGACTGTGAGGAAGGGACATCCCACGGCCTGGTCCGGAGGCCACACAGCCCAGATCCAGAAGCTGCTCCCCAGCCAGCAAGTGCACTGGGTCCGAGCCTGTGTTTTCTCTCAGCAGCACAATGTGAGAGCTAATAAGTTAATCTTACATCATAAAATCTTAGCATCAAAAGAGACCTTCAAATGTCATCTAAAATGCCAACCACAATTATACTCCAGATGGGTACAATATGGATTTCTATCATTGACCCTAAGCACACAGGGAGAAAGAAGGTTTGTGGGAGAGAGCAAGGGGTTCTGAAAATCCCCCAGGTGGTCAGGGAAGAGGTTTTTAGGGCAGTGGTTCCCCTAGGCCAGGTCGACCTGGGGCCCAGATAGCTGCACATCAGATCATTTGGGGAGCTTGTTAAAAGTGCACGTTGCTAGGCACCCCTCCTCCTATGCTAGATTCAAATTCAGTAGATTCTAGTCACTGTGGAAGGCTCCCTGTCTATCCAGCCTGTCTCTGCTTGAATGCGCGTGATGGGAGGGCTGGGGCTGGGGGTCCATTCCCCATGAAAGAAACAACCCCAGCTTCCAGCAGTTTCAATGATCACACAATCCTCCGTGTACAGAGATGAGCTCTACCTCTGCTCCATTTGTATTCATTGGTTTCAGCCCAACGTTCAAAACAACAGATAGCAAACATGACACGAGTCTCTCACAGACTAACTTTCAGCTCTTTCTTGATTTAGACGCCCTGTTTCCTCTTTCCTTCCTGGGACAAAACAAACTGCGAGTCTGAAATCCAGAAAAAGGGCCGGGAGCACTCAACAGGATTTTTCAGCCCCAAGCCTTGACCCATGCTCATTTAAATAGCTAACGCACAGCGCATTTCGAATCAAAACATCCTTGCTCGGAGGACTGCCCAGATGCCTCCTACCCCACTTGCACTGGGCAATAACCATCCCCCGGGAAGCCTCTGCCGGGCGCCCCTCCCCTTCCAGGCTGCTGTTTGCTGCTTGTCAAACCTTGTGTAGGAAATCAAGAGGGAACTTCCCCGGAGACCTTCCATCACTGTTAACAGTGTAAAATCAGCTTTGCTCCTGCTGACCCCTTGTGAAAACTCGGGGGGAATCTCAGGATGAGGACCCTGCTTAGGAGGAGGATTGGGAAGGCGAGGGGGGCCCAGTGGTCGCTTTACAGAGCGCTTCATAGCTCCAACATCCAGGCTGTGCTTTCCAAGGTCAATGCCCACCTTGAACATCTAGCCTGCTGTCAAGGGGGGTTGTCAGGTAATCAGCCATCTAAGAAAACAAACACAAAACACAGCAACAAGGGCATAAACAACAAAACCTCACCTGAAGTAGCATGTATCTAATTGAGTCCGAGATATTATTTTAAAGACGTGTGTACAGAGGTCATGTACACACTTTAAGAAGAGACTGTTTCTGAGATTATATTAGGAACCTTTTGAGGGGGTGACGGCCTCCAGAGACTGTTTATAACAAAATAAAATGTTTATCTTATCATTTCAGAATTTAAACCTTGTTGTGAACTAAAAAAGACTCTTCTAGACCATTCACCCTCTTTGTTCATCAGTTTGGGTTCCAGATGACTTAGCTACTTTCATAATCACCTTCAGAGACCAAAGATTTGCCACATTCGAGGGTACTCAAAACAGTAGTCCACGAATCTGGAGCAGCCTACCAGGCGCTGCTTAGTGCCCCCCCCCCCCCCCCGAACTCCCTGCCGTGGCTGCAGCCTTCGATTTCTCCCGCCCGCCTCGCTTTGTTCATCTCTCAGGTCCTGCCTAGTCCCGCCTCGGGAGGGAAGACTTCTGCCCGCGGTTCCAGCGTCCGCCGCTTAGCTTTGTTTCTGGTTATCTTCTGAAAACACTGGCCTCGCCCCCTTCCGTGGGTCACCAGCTTCACTGCTGTGGGTCTGAGAGGCTGCTGCAGGCCCAAGAGGTCCCTCGCTCCAGCAGACCCCCTGGGACCTGAGCTGAGCTGCAGGTCCAGCAGTTGCAGATTTCACCCAGGAGCGGATCGCACCTTGTTTTCGGACGATAGTTCTTTCTCCTGCTCCTTTGCATCTCGGCTTGGATGTCACCTCCCTAAAGACACTCACTCTGACTCCCCACAGTGCACCGGTGAGGCCACCCCCCGGTCATATGTCCCCATAGTACCTGTGCTCCATTTCATAATGACTACTAGGCAGCATAGAAATTGCCTGTGTCATTGTGGTGGCTTATTGTTGTTGTTTACATTTTTTTTTCTTTATTGATTTTATAGAGAGAGGGAGAATGAGATGGAAACATCAATGAGAGAGAACATCGACTGGCTGCCTCCTGCATGCCCCCCACTGAGGATCTGGCCCACAACCTGGGCATGTGCCCTGACCGGGAATTGAACCTGCAACCTCTTGGTGCGGGGGTCGACGCTCAACCACTGAGCCACACCGGCCGGGCTGGTGGCTTGTTGTTCGATTACAGATCAGCCCCTCGAGGGCAGGGACCGTGCTGCCCTGTGAACCCCAGCTAGGTAACTGGTAGCTGCTCGCTCAGTGATTGCTAGGTAAATAACTAGATGGACAGACAGGATGCCTAGACTGGTCCCAAGAGAAGTGGAGGGATTCTAGATGAACAGAATCTGCCTTTCCCCTTCGCCTTTTAGGCATTTCTAAGCTTTTTCTCTAGATGGTTCCAAAGAGGTTTCCAGTTTTGCTGCGAGGTGGTGTGAATTGCTTTTATTTTCTTAATTTCCTTCCAGCAGGGAGACTCCCAGAGAACACTGACAGTAAAGTCCCCAAGCTGAGCTGGGAACGGGACATCACTGAAGCATTTCGTTTCTAGCCCTTGAGACTGAAAACTGTCCTATTTCTCAGTTAGCAGGGAGTGTGGGAAAGTGTCTAAGCGCATCCAAACCTCATTCTTGACATTCCTGGCCTCAGCAAAATGTCATGAGACTCCCACGTCCCAGGCAAGTGAGTTCCCTGGAAGCCGCCTGGCGTTCCTGTGCCAGAGATCGGCAGGTAATATTCCTTCTACTTCTGCATGGCCCCGAAAAACTCCCGGGGCTGCAGGAAAAATTCTGGTATTTCCTCGTTGGCAAGTAGTCTCCTGTCAGCCCCGCTCTTCCCAAGCTGCTGCATTCCTCTGGGTTGAGTCGCACATTCCGTAGGTGAGTCACAGGGCCCCGGCAGCAGAGGCGAGATGCAGAACTGAAGCCGAGCCTGTGGCCCGAACGCTCAGCTTTACATTCTGCGTTGGGGCTAAATGAGCTCAGGACACATTCCAGCAAAAGGCGCCTCTGCCTTCTCTCCGGCACCACTTCCCGCCGTCTCCACCCAGAACACTGACATGAGCGTGGGTCTTTCCCAGCTCGTCATTCCTGGTCTCGCTCTTCCCGAGTGATTTCCACACCATAGCATCTCCTATTCCCAGGACAGTGCGGGATAAGTTACATTTTCAAGCTGACTCAAAAGAAGGACTACTTACAAGTTGAAAATGACCTAGAGAGAGATCATGAGCCTAAGGGAATGAGTAATTTCTTGGGTGGCGGGTGGGGGACCGGTCTCATTACCTCACCATCTCACCTCGACCAGCCTCGTTGGTTAATTTCAGAAGCCAGTCAGACCTTGCCATAATCTCCACTTTCACTTTCTAGCTCTCCTTTGGGGGCTGGGAATATGTATCCTGAAGAGTTTAGAAACAGCAAATGCCAGGAAGCTCCCTGTTGCCTGACTTTGTTGCACCTGTTGTCTGTTGTTTGCCTTCGTAGCAATCCGCACAGTTGGCCTCTGTGGGGATTTGTGTCTTTGTTTGCTTGCTTGTTTACGTTGAAGGTCTGTCTTTCCCTACACTGTGAAGTCCAGGAGAACAGGGGCCACGTGTGAGTGCCCAGGGTACAGAGCAGTGCCCTGTACATGTGGGGTCCCATAAGTAAATGAATAAAACCAATTAGCGGGGAGCCTCTCCTGGGTTGAAAGCCCCCAGAGCTTCTTCTGAATCTTGACAGCTGTCCCGTGACAGTGTTAAAGGGAGGCCCGCACACTCCTGTTGAGACACCTCCCAGGCCCCCAGGCTCTGTGGTCCCCAACACTCCTCTTCACCTCCCTCCCACAAACTGCCCGAGGACTAAACACAAGGAGGCGCTGCGGTCAGAACCGAGTGTCCATCTCCACCTGAGTCTTTAGGGCGACCCCTCATGTCAACCCACCTCTCTTCACCTCACGCTGCCCCATGCATCCCCACAAACCCATCTCCGACCTCCTCCGGGTCACGGCCCTACACCCTCTGGCTGTGTCCTCTGGGGGAAGGTCTGTATCCACCGTCCCCTTTCACACCCCTCTCTTCACTCGCTGTCCCACTGAAGCCTGCGTCTTCTTTAGAGAGCCCCTCCCAAAACCCGTCAGGGGAAGGCCACCGTCTCCTCGCAGCCCCGGGACCAAGCCCTGAGGGTGAGGTGCATGCCCCTGAGTCTCATTCCCATTCTAAACATGGTTAACCTCCCCGTTAAATGTCGGAGAACACCTGTCACTGGGTTCTCTCCTCACCACCCACACATCTGCTAAGCTCTCGGTCTCCCCTCTTTTTGTCAATAAAAATGCTAGCCTCTAGCTCACTGTACTCTTCTCCACCCACTGTGCTCGTCAGAATTTCTGACGCCCCAATAGCCCCAGAGATAACTCACCCTGTACTGGGTCTCCCAGTTCCTGGGTCTCACTCCCCCACCTCAGCCTTCCACGCACTGCTGTGCCCTAGACCACATCATCTGCAAGAACCGAACCTCCCTTGACACCCTCCAGTCGTCACTCTTCTGTTTCCGGTTCGGTTCCTCTAGTAACCCTGCTCTGTTCCCCATGGAACCTCCTCCCGCTCACTCCCTCCTTTTCTATTTCCTGTTGTCTCCTCCACCGCATGTCTGCCCTCCTTACCTGGCTCGGTCCCGTGGTTCTCCCCACCATCACTCCCTCGGATATACCTCCACCTGCCCTGCCCTTGTGGTATCTGTAGTCACCTGCTGGAGTCCAGTTCTTCACTGGTTTTCGTTTATACCTGAGCAGCTGAATGGGGCTGGAAAAAAATACACAGGTAGACAGACTGGTCCATTTGAAATGCATGCTGACCTCAAATGACATCATCACACCGCACTTCCTAGCAAGTCCTACTCCCACTTTGCTGGAGATGAAGTTCACGCCTCTCCCTCTCCCTGCAAACCTCCAACAACCCGACTCTCCCTTCCTCTCGGCTGATTGCTCTGCTTGATGTCCCACTGAGGGCGTAAAAACAACCGGAAAAGAACCTCCTTGTCCTTCCCCACCACGCCGCCACCCTCCCTGCACCTGTCCAGGGGTTCTGCCTCCCTTCCTGTTGAAATGGATGCCTCTTCTGTGCCTCGGTGTGAGGTCAACCCCCCACCTGGGCCCTGGACCCGTCTGTTTCATTCACACTGTCAGACTGACTGGTGACCTGCTTTCTTAGAGGGAACAGTCCTCCTTAGGAGACCGAGACATGACATCCCAGAGGTTTCGGCAGAGGAGAATTCTCGGGCAGGGGGGGGGGCCCACGGAGGTGGGAATCACTATTTCAGCAGATCCGCTGGACAGCCCAGGTTCCGGCTTCCTGTTGAGATTTCGTCACGTTGATCTTCACAGCCGCTCCCGTGGTCTGCGCCCAAAGGCACCCGGCTCCCCAGGGCTTTGGTCCGAGTGCTGCCGCCACCAAAATCTGTTCTGATCTTTCTCGGCGTAACTGAGACAGACTAGATTTCCCAAAGGCATTTTTTACTGGAAACTAAAGGAAAATACTTTGATATGTGGAGGCCCAACTCGTGGATAGAAAAGAGGTGCTTGTTTATTTGGTGTTTTGTTTTGTTTTGTTTTTTCATTAATTCTTCAACTTTTATCCTAATCGCTCTCTGCCCGGCCCCTCCAGGAACGTGGTGGGCCAAGCAGACTCCTGGTCCATTTGGTCAGCGATAGATGTTGTGTCCTGTGTATCTGGGCGTACACGGGGCACCTCAGGGAAGGCCTAGGATGCCACCACTCTGCGCTGGGCACATGCCTACTGATTGCACCCTCTGGGGGCAGCAGCCTGCTAACGCCACGCAGAAGCGGTCAGGCTACAAATGCCTCGGATCATAAAGTGTGATCATCCCAGTCCGTTCCCAAGTCAACAGTGTTTCAGCCTCAGCTTCGCAGAATGTTTCCATTCTGCTCATCGGCGGCACGTTTGCAGCAGGGCAGGAAGGGTCCAGATGGACTAGATCACCTCGCACTTCGCGATGACTATGGAAAACACAACCCTTTGTGGATGCCCCGCAGGTCAGTACTCGCTGGAGCAGGAGAAGCCGGGAATCCCCACGTCTTGGCAGAACACACGTCTGGCCACCTGGAGCCTGGTTCTGCTCCCCTTATTCTTCACCCTGTGTGACAGCGAAGATGGCGTTGGGAAGGGGACAAGGAAGACGCTGAGCGGCGAGGACCCAAAGCCGGGAGACCTGGGAATCGGCATCTGAGGCGGAGGCTGGAAGGAAGCAGGCGGCTTGCAGAGCTGCTCTTGGCTGCTCCTCTCTGCTCCTGGAAAGCGCATTCTCAGAGCCAAACCTTGCACGCGGGCTTGCTGACCAAGAGCCATCCGACAAAGTCCAAGCCCGAGTGCAGTTGATAAAGGAAGCCCTTCATGCCCCCTGGCACGAGGGAATGCTTGTCTCCTTTGGCAGCTCTACTGGAAACATCAGAAGCCAGGGAGGTCCTACACTGGTCATTGCACAGCCTCGTGTACTAGCTGGCAGGGGATTTAAGTAATCAGGGAAATGAGAGAGTCTTAATCCATATCTTCTAAATGTGAGTCAACTCTGATCGAGCTACCAAAACACAAACACCATGTTAGTCCGGGCACAGACCCAGAATCCAGGGAGTGTCAGGGTGCTGGGCCGTGAAGTCATCGGCACGCTCGTCGGCTGCTGTGTTCACCTCCGGAGCTTCCATGTTAATTAAGAAGGGCACTGAGCAGCTCGCGCCTGCGCAGAGCGCAGTGGCCAGAATGGGCAGGGACTGGGAAACAGCTCTTCAAGCAGACACGCAATAACCATGAGAAGGAGCAGAAAAGGAAGAAATGGTGTCATTCCACCTGTAGAATGTCATGTAACAAAGGGAACAGACTCATTTTGTGTCGGGCTCTTGGGCAGATGGACAGAAGTTTTAGTGGGGCGGTTTCAATACCCGATTGGTAAGAATTCTCTAATCAGTCAAATGTTCTCATTCCGAAAGAGGTTGTCTTATGAGATAATGGGCTGGAATTGATCAAGGAAAAGCTATTGTGGGTGGCCTAGGAGCTGAGTCTTTTGTACTGGGTGACTTATCTGGTTCTCTCTCAAATTCTGGAAACTTTTTTCTCCATCCAATGAACCATTATTATTATTATTATTATTATTATTATCATTATTAAACAAAAGTTGCACTTTGTCTTCCTTCTTTACTTGGAAGATATATGCCCCTGTGAGTCCAGGAAATCCACACGCTCTCTGGGTTATGTTTGCTTACTGGAGAATCTGAATGTGGATGCGGAGCTGCCTTCTGCGATGGTGTTTCTGGAGGGGCGGCCTGACCTGGAACCGTGCTGTCGTAGCTGCCTCCCAGGTCCCAGCGGCTTCACTGTGGGCAAAGGAAGAAGGTGCGGCTTTTGCTCAAAGAGAAAATGTTTTCCTGCTTAGCGGCTGGCAAGCATTCATGCCCCGAGGAAAGGGTAGACCACGGAACTACCCCTTTGCACTCTAACATTCGATATTGAGAATATGTCTAGACTTTACGCTTACTTTCCCCTAATTCGGATTTTGTGACATCATGTATGTAATGACTCGCGGTCACGTTTCCTGTGGACGGTCTGCATTCGGGGTTGCAGATTGGGCAGGGACGACGGGGTGTGTTGGGGCAGGGTATCAGATCGGTCCTGCTGAGAAATCCCCGGAGCGGGGCCAGGAACTAAGCAGTCCCCTGGGATGTATTGCAGGGCTAGGACACTCACGGGGACAAGGGGAGCCCCTGCCCACCACTGTGAGCCCCACTGTGAGCTCTGTACCTTCCATTAGTTCTAGGGAAGAGAAGGCGGTGTGAAGAGTAAACCCACGGCCACCGAAAGTCTCCTACCAGGCTCAGACTTGGGCGGAAATGAGGGGAATGTCGTAAACCCGAGCAGAAGGTCACAGACGTCTCCCAGTGTTAGGAGAATACACGAGGACTGTGATGATGGCACCTGGCCTAGTCACTGGGTTCAAGATGACCAAGATGACAAATATGACAAGAACAAATAAACTGTCTGCTTTGCTTTAAAGGAAGAGGATGTGGGAAGGCTTTTGGCAGCTGAGTGGACCCTGGGAGGCCTCTGGGACCGTGAGGAACCCGCTTCTGGCCCGTCGGCTCCCTTTCCCATCCTCATGGTGTAGGCGGCACCAGCGAGCCTTAGCCGTGCCACCCACTCACCGGACATTCTCCATGCCGTGCACAGGCCGACTTAACGGACCCAGCCAAGCACGTTCTACTTGTGTTCATCTTCTTCACAGGGACCAGCCAAGCCCTCCCCCCGACTCCCCACCAGTCTCCTCAGCCTCAGGTTGGGGCCCACAAGAGGCAGATGCTAAGACGGTTTAGCGCGTGAAATGTTTACTTACCAGAGCCCCCAGGCTCACCACCTGCGGGAGGAAGGAAAAGAAAGCGGGGTTCAGCAGAAGGAGCTGAGTCATGATGCTGACTCATGGCAGCCTCAGTGAACCTCATGGGCAGCTAAGCAGACCGCCCTGAATTGGGCCAAGCTGGCCAGGATGGGAAACTCTCGCTAATCGGTCGATGGATGTGGGCCACCCCAGGAAGGGGTGCAGTCTCGGGCAGCTCACTGTCGCTCGGGCGGTCCCTGGAGGGTCTGGCAGCTGAAGGTTGATGCCAACAGCTGGAGAAACAAACCCGTCCTTAAAGGGGGTCTGGACAGCACAACTCCGCCTCCTCCCGCAGGGAGCAAACATAGGATGACAGTTTGAACACTGCAGAAACAAAAGCAGGAAAAGAAAACTCGGCACGAAACGTGCTTTGATGCTAAGCACCCCGAAGAATCAGTCACACACCTCCAGCATTGCAGTTGTGAGGCAGAGAGAAAAACCATTCTTGAGCTTTAAAACACTGTGTTCCCCTTGTCTTCTCCAAGACTTGTTAACGAGCTTCATTCAGTCACTGATTCCTTGTGGAGCAGCGGTTCTCAACCTGTGGGTGGCGACCCCTTTGGGGGTCGAATGACCCTTTCACAGGGGTCGCCTAAGATCATAGGAAAACACATATTACCGATGGTCTTAGGCACCGAGACACGGCTCCTCTATCCGTCTCCAGGGGGTCCGCCCACATGCAGATGCGCCCACATGCAACATGAGGACCTGTGTTAAAGGGTCCGGCATCAGGAAGGCTGAGAACCACTGCTATAGAGGGTCCGCTACGTGCTGAGCATTACATAGACCAAGACGTGGGAGAAGCCAGAGAAATACACGTCGCAACTTCTAACTCGGAAGGTACTGTGTTCTAGAAGGGAAGGGAAATGGACAAGAGCAGAGGACAGCATCCCTTTGCCCCCCGGGGTGCTCCCAGGAGGTCAAGGGAACGTAGAACACAGCAAGCCCTTCCTGCATTGCCTGCACGGAGCTGGTCACATCACAGAGGTAAGTCTGCTCAAGACATCTGCGTCTCTGAGCATCCGTTCCCACGGCGTTAAAATGGATCTAGCACACCTGCGTCCAGGTGTGCTGGGAAAATTAAACAAGGCAGGGGTTGTAAACTTGCTTTGCAAACCCTAAGGGACCCTGCAAATAGAGGTGTGCTGCTTCCTCCGTACCTGATGCTCAGTGTGTCCGAAAAGGGAGAGACAAACCAGTGAGCAGGCAGGGTCTCCGAGTGGGGGCCGCGCAGTTCGGAGCGAGGGCTGAGCTGGCCATGCCCTGCTCCGGCTCCCGCCGCCCCTGGGTCTGTCCTGCCCGATGAGGCCGGCTTCGCTGGAAGCCCGTGGAAGGGCACGCCCTCTCCAGCGAGAGCCATGCCATCGCTCCTACTGTCTCCAAGGCCCACTCGTGAACAGAGCCAGATGCCACCACCAAACTCGTGCCCACGGGGGGCGTGCCCTGGGACATCTCGCGGTGGGAGCGAGGGAGGGCCGCTCCTTGCAGCGTGCGGGCCTGTGCTGAGGCTGCGAGGGGCGTGCAGGACGCTGGGACCGGTGCGGGGCGCAGGCCACGTAGCTTATTGCTTTTCACGTGAAAGGCAGGAGGGCCACACTGAGGTTTCCGGTCGGCGTGGGTGAAGTAGCAGACAGTCCAGGGGGATGGTTCATCCTTTCTGTGTTCGCACGGGGGCCTTGTCCTGAACGCGGTCACAGAGTGGTCCGGCCTGAGCAGTGTGTGCCTTCTGTGACCGTGCTTGCCTGGGAAGGTCCCGTTCTCTGTACGTTGCACCCATGTCCTCACCGATGCTCCAGCTTGTGAGATCCCTTTAGAGTGAGCGGCACTTCCCGCAGGCCTGTGCTCCTGCGTCCTGAGAAATGGGCTGTCCGCACACTCGGTGGCAAAAGACAAGAGCAGGTGGCTCTAGCACGGAACTGGACGTTCTGGAAACTTCTAGGAAAGGGTTCTGCTTGGGGACTGGGTTACATGCATTTCACATCTTTAGTTCCCACTAACAAGGTGACTTCCTCACGTCAGATATACATGTGACAAAACCATTTCTTCAGCGACGGCTGACTTGCCCCTTTTCGACAGAGACATGCAAGGTCTGGCTTCGGGGCAAGGGTCCGACTGGAAACTGTTCGCATGCACGGCCCTGATATCTACACTCAGGTGGCCACAGTCTTCCCACGGGGAATCAGCACACCTCTTTCCTCTTCAGACCTATGAGGTGAAGCTGACTTCCAGCCGGCCCTGTGGCTCCGTGGATTGTGTCCTCCCGTGGACTGACTGGGAGGTCCGGGTTCGATTCCTGGTCAGGACACATGCCCGGGTTGAGGGTCAATCCCCAGTGAGGGGCGTGTAGGAGGCAGCCAATGGATGTTTCTCTCTCTCTCCCTCCCCTCTCTCTAAAAAAATCAATAAAAACGTATTTAAAAAAACAAATAAAAAAACTAACTTTCAGTGCTATGACATTCTAGGGCGATTTGAGTCTTCCAAAAGACAAAATCTGGAAAAGATAAATAAAAGAAGCCTCATAAAAACTGTTCTATTATTTTAACCAGTGTTTCTATTTTCTTTCTGTCTTCTCTTTTGATTTGCCAGTTTTCCTTTTGATTACATCACAGTAACTGTCTAGAGTCAGAGTGGACAACTCAACTGTGATGCATCTTAGGAGACTCTGTACAGTGATGCCAGAAGGAAGTCATTATCTATCCTGTTCACTGAAGTGCCACAGTTTAAAACGCTGTCAACAGCCCTGGCTAGTGTAGGTCAGCGGTTAGAGTATCGGCCCGCGGACCAGAGAGACTCGGGTTCGGTTCCCACTAAGGGCGCGTACTTCGGTTGCAGTTTGTCCCCGGCCCCAATTGGGGTCCTGTGGGTGGCGATCACTCAATATGTCTCTCTCACACGGATGTTTCTCTCTCCCTCTCTCCCTCCCTCTCTCCCTCCCACTCTATCTGATGATAAATACAAAAATAAATAAATAAATGTCCTTGAGTGAGGATAAAAAATAATAATAAAAAGCCGTCAACAGGGCATTTCTGCCTCTGCCGGCCGCTGTGGCTGGGAGCTTGGCGGTTCTGGGGTAATTGCCCGAACTCAGATCGCATGTGACCTTGAGTCCCACCTGGTAGGAGCATCTTTCTCTCTCCCCTGGTCCAGTAGTTCTCAGCCATGGCTGTTCATTGGATCCAACTGAGGAGTTTTTTTGAGACCGATTCTTGGGTCTATGCCCAGAGATTCTGATGTAACTGGTCGAGGATGGAGCCTGAGCGTCAGAATGTCAGGTCTTTTCCAGGTCACTGTGCTCCCAGGGCCCTACCTTCTTCATTCGGGTCACTTCTTTACCCTGAGGCCAATCTTTAAGGTCCCCGCGTGGAGCACCGTGTGCGAGTGAAGGGACAAAGGTGGCCTTCTCAGGACGACTGTTGCTGCTCATCGTCCTCAGCCTCAGAACAGGACAAAACAGCAGGAAGAGGAACTCAGGTGTGACTGGGCAGCTGGGCCAGAGTGACTCCCAGTCAGTGGCTCCAGGAAGTAAGATGTTGGGGGAAGGGAGGTCACTTTTTTTTTTATCCTCACCCGAGGACATTTTTTTTTTTTTTTTTTTTTTGCATTTATCTTGAGATAGAGCAGGAGGGAGAGAGGGAGGAAGAGAGAAAGAGAAACATCAATGTGAGAGAGACACATCAAGTGGTCGCCACCCACATGACCCCAACCGGGCTGGGGACAAACTGCAAGCGAGGTACGTGCCCTTAGTGGGAACTGAACCCGGGCCTCCCTGGTCTGTGGGCTGACACTCTAATGGCTGAGCCAAACCGGCCAGGGCCACTCTTATTTTAGAACTTTGCGCACTGAAATATTCAAAGACCTTCTTACTATGGTGTAAACATGATAATAGGCTTAGAATTCTTTTCATAGCAATTCGTTTTTTTTTGGTCCCGATGCTGGTTGTTTAACAGCAAACAGGTCCAGTTGCCTTCAGAGCCCTCGTTTTCAGACCGGTTCTTAACTGATGGCAGCAGGGACAGCAGGCCTGGCCTCTGGCCTTGATTCTTGTTTCCCGTGACGTCACTGTTCCCAGCCACCCTTTGGAACACTTTCCCGGTGAGAGCCTGTCCCTGTCTGATGTCAGGCTGCCTGCGATGGGGGGGCGTTGTCAAGACCTGGAGACATCCCTGGGCTCAGGCGACGGGGAGGGTACTCGCTAGAAACACAGGGACGTGGGATAAGTCACAGCCATGCCGAGACATGCCGGCCAGAAAACCATCAGAAGGATTTCCTGTTTGCCTCTGAGGGATGGGATGGGAATTGTTTTTCCCTCTGATTCTGCTCATTGGTGCTGCAGATGGTTCCCCAGATGTGGTGTCCATTGACTCCCTGTCCCAGGGCCCTTCCTCTGTTCTCCTAGATATGGAGGGGAAAACGGGCTTCGGGGCCTGGGGTGAGTTCAACACAAGCAATTTTGTCCCTGGTGGAGGAAATTGCCAGACCTGCCCCGTGGAGGCCCTGGGACAGGGGAGAATACTCGGTGCACTTACCCTGGTACTGAGGATCTGGGTGGTCAGTAACAGGGACAAGAAAGCACAGTGACAAAGGAGACAGAGTTAAAGGTGACACAGAGGTCCAGGGATGGTGACTCTGGACCACCACCACCATCACCACCACCACCACCACCACCACCACCACCATTATCACCACCACCACCACCACCACCACCACCATCACCACCACCACCACCATCACCACCACCATCATCACCATCATCACCACCATCACCACCACCATCACCACCACCACCACCACCATCATCACCACCACCACAATCACCACCACCACCACCACCACCACCACCACCATCCCTGTGTTGATGTGCGCAAGCAGAGTTGCACACCAAGCCTGGCTCAGCCTCTGGAGGCAGAGCTCCCAGGCGGGGCTGTGCCATGAGTCTGCTGAGATGCTTCTTGTGAAGACAGGGTCCCTGTCTGGGTGCACATCCTGGAATCGAGCGTTTCCAAACGACTGCCTCCCCCAGTGATCCGGATACACTTTGAGAACCACTGCCTTGGATCACACCCACGTCTAGACCCAGTCATGGCACGTGTGAAAATCCTGATGTCTAGAACACAGAAACACAGAGCTAAGATTGACACTAGGAATTACTTGCACATCTGGTAGAGGATAAAGGCGTGGATGGGAAGAAGAGCAGAAAGGAGGAACACAATGAGGTCAACAGAAGGGTCATGTTAAGGGAGACGGAGAGCATGGCATGCTGACACCCACGGATAGTCATGCCATGGAGCTTCGGCGCATGTATGTATGTCCAATGTGTCTCCGCAACACGTTAGATGTACTCTAGCTCATAAAAACCCAGATGATTTAGGCTGTTCTTGATTTTTAACATCCATTTTAAAGTAGACAATTAAATAGTGTTTAGTATATTTTCAAAGTTGTGCGATTATCAGCCTTATTATTCCAAAGAATTACAATCATCGCCTCCTAAAGAAACCCCCTACCCGTTAGCAGCCATGCTCTACTCTCTCCTTCCCCCAGTCCTGGAAACCATCGGTCTGCTTGCTGTCCCGTGGATTGGCCTGCTGTGGAAATGTTAGAGAAACAGGAGGGTGCAGTGTGGGGCCTTTTGTGACTGGCTTATTTCACTTAGTTTTCAAGGATCATCCATGTTGCAGGTGTATCAATACTTCATTCATTTTTTTTTCTTTTTTTTTTTATCCTCACCCGAGGACATTTTTGCATTTATTTTCAGATAGAGTGGGAGGGAGAGAGAGGGGAAGAGAGAAAGAGAAACATTGATGTGAGAGAGACACATCGACTGGTTCCCACCCACACAATCCCAACCGGGGCAGGGGACAAACTGCAACCAAGGTACGTGCCCTTAGCGGGAGCCGAACCCTGGACTCTCTGGTCTGCGAGCCAATGCTCTAACCGCTGGGCAAAACTGGCCAGGGCAGTACTTCATTCATTTTTATATCCAAGTAATATCCCACTGTATGAATGAGCAGACCACATTTTATTTATTCATCAGTTGTCGGACATTTGGGTTGTTTCCACTTTGGGGCTATTATGCATAATGCTGCTATGAATATTTGTGCACACATTTGTGTGTGGATGTGTCTTTATTTCTCTTGAGTATATTCTAGAAGTGGAATTGCAGGGTCATATGGTTACTCTATGTTTAAACTTAAACTTTTGAGGAACTGAAAGTGTTTTTCCAAATTGGCTTCAGCCTTTTACATTCCACCACCACCGAGTGAGAGTTCCAACTTCCCCACCTCCTTGCCAACACTTGTCATTGTCTGTCTTTTATTACAACCTTACTAGTGGACGTGAAGTGGCAGCTAATTGTGCTTTCAATGATCCTTTCTCTAATGACAAATGATGTTGAGCTTGTTGGCCATCTGTAGATCTTCTTTAGAGAACTGTCTATTCAAATCCATTATCCATTTTTAAATTGGGTATTTACCCTTGTTGTTTAGTTGTAAGTGTTCTTTATATATTTGGGGCATAGATCCCTTGTCATATATGATTTGCAAATACTTTCTCTCATTCCATGGATTGTACTTTCAATTTCTTGATGGTAATATGTGCAGGACAAACAAAGGCTTTGAAGTTTCATGTAGTCCACTTTCTTTTCTCGTTGTCTTCTTCGTCACTTGTGATTTTGATGTCATATCTAAGAAAGTACTTCCTGACTCAAAGTCATGCAGATTTACTCCTGTATTTCTTCTAAGAGTCTTGTTGCTCTAGTTCTTACATGTGCATTTATGATCCACTTTGAGTTAACTTGTCCTGTGTGACGTGAGGTAAGGGTTCAACTTCATTCTTCTGCCTGTGAGTATCCGGTTGCCCCAGCACATTTGTGGGCAAGACTGCTGCCTTTCCACTCAATCGTCATGGCTGCTTGCTAAAAATCAATTGACTATACATCTACAGGTTGATATCTGGGTTCTTCACATTTTCATCTGAATTTTAGGATCAGTTTCTCAACTTATGCAACCAAACAGTAGCTGGAATGGTAATAACTCTTTGAAGGACATTTGGGTTGTTTCCACTTTGGGGCTATTATGAAAATGCTGCTATGAATATTTGTGCACACATTTGTGTGTGGATATGTTTTCATTTCTCTCAAGTATGTACTAGAAATGGAATTGCAGGGTCAGACTCTATGTTTAAACTATTGAGGAACTGAAAGCATTTTCCAAAGTGGCTGCAGTCTTTTACATTTCATCTCTCTGATGCCTTTAAAATGACTTTTTGTACTGTATCCAACTCTTCCTAATTGTTGCCATGGGGATTCTGCCCTGTCTCCACCCACTGCCTCCTTCTTAAAAGTCAAAGAAAGTTCTCAGCTCCTTTTTTTTGAGGCTGTATTAGTGTTACGTGCAATACCTCTCGGAGAGTTTGCTTTGAAAATACAAATATGGCCCTGGCCAGTTTGGCTCAGCAGTTAGAGCATCGGCCTTCGGTCTGGAGAGACCCGGGTTCGGTTCCCACTAAGGGCACTTACCTAGGCTGCAGTTTGTCCCCAGCCCTGGTTGGGTCGTGTGGGAGGCGGCCACTCGATGTGTCCCTTTCACGTCGATGTTTCTCTCTGTCTCTTCCTCTCCCTCCCTCCCGCTCTATCTGAACAAAAAACGAAAAAATGTCCTCGGGTGAGGATTAAAAAAAATACAAATATGTCCTCTGTGTCGGTCACATGTCGTCGTCTGGGGTGTGCAAAGGTGTTTCTTCCACACCGACTTCTGTGGGTGCACCTTTCCTGCTCCTGCTTTTCCCCAAGCACGTGGGGAAGACCGCCCCCCCTCTCCTCGCTCACAGACACGTGATTTAGTTATTCCTCATTTTTTGCGTCCAGTCAGAAAAATCCATATTCTTTTGGCCATCCAAAAATGATCAATTTTTTTTTTCCCAATAAGAAAAAGACACTGGCGGAAATGAATTTCGAAAGGAGAGCAGCGGCTGGTTCCCAGCTCTGAGTGCCCTCTTCATTCTGGGGTGAGATCTCCCAGGCCCTGGTCCCCCACCCCCACCCCCGCCCTGCACCCAGAGAGTCACTGTTTACAGCAACTCTGCAGGGTGCTGCTAATGTGTGGAGACTGGATCACATGCTAGGTACCAATGAGTCCTTCCCTTCATCCGATCACACATATTTTTAAATCCGCTAAATTCTGGAAAGCTCCGCAGAAGGGTCAATCTCCCAGTTAAACTCTACTGTGGTTTTATTTGAGCTTCACCTTCGAGTTCAAGTGTCTTCCCCCCAAGTCCCCCTAATAATATCAACTATCAAATACAGATAATGTATTTAATCCATGGGCCTGATAATTTATTAAACAGTTTTCAAATGCATTCACTTATTCCATCATCGACACATGCATGCTAGACCGCAACAAATACGTCTTGAGTTCCAGACCCGGAGCGCGACACTTGTGATTTAAAGATGAATGACATTTCGATCATGCCTGTCACGAGTTCAGAATGGAGTAGGGGTAGGGAGGAATAGACACAGAAACATGCAATGTTGAAGTAATGAAATGCAGTCATGATAGTACAGGGTGCTATGGGTCACTGATGGGGGCAGGAATACCAAGGAGAACAATGGAACCGTAGGGCATATGACATGGGAGGGCAAGTTTCAATGGAGGGGGAGGAAATAGAAGCAAGAGAGAATAAGCCAGAATGTTCTTAGAGGCTAAAGGGAAACTGAAGGGAAACAGTTATGTTGTCATCACATGCTTGGCGAAGACTAAGCCATGGAAAAGGGAGACTCACCCATGGTTTGTCACCTTCGCAGAGTTGTCCTGGGCCCATTCAGTGGTCAGTTTTCTCTTCTTCTTTGACAGCATCTGTCCCAGTGCAGTTACAAAGTGTCGGGGTCAGGGCGGTCCTCTCGGGCAGCAGCGCACAGCTAACGACTAGCGATCAGTGGTCGCCTTGACCGAGAAGGAAGGACCGAGAGCTCCTCTCTTCCTGCCACGATCTTATCTCAGCTGGACGTGATTCCTTTTCCGCCACTAGAGGGAAATGTCAACATTTCCTTTCTTCCTATAGCCGGAGGCAAACTTCCTAAAGAAAATACCCTGCCCCCATTCAGCTCCGGACTGCTTCTCCTGGAGAGCTCGCCCGATGAGTCACAGTTCACACTCCCAGTTCAGCTCGGAGAGAATAACAATGTGTGAAGTATCATAAATTAAGAGGATATGTCCCTGAACTAGGCCCAGATGCTCTGCTTTGACAGTTCTCATTTTCTCGCTTTAGTCCTTAGAAACCAAATCCTGTTATGGCTGCTCTCACTGTGTGCGAACGCCTACACACACACACACACACACACACACGCACACACGCACACACACGCACACATGCACACACACGCACACACCATCGCATGTTAGCAAGAAGGCATTTCCTCCCTTTGGGCTGCATTCTCTTTTCACAAGGCTGGGAACGGGGAGGGGAGAAAATGGCCATTTTATCCTCAGGTGTTCTTCCTTAATATGAACAGATTTTTAAATAGGTCAGCCTACATTTTGCAAATGTATTAGGGTTTTCTAGAGAAACAGAACCCATAGGAAGCTGTGTGTGTGCGCGCATGTGGGGATGCAAAGTGGTGATCTGTTATATATGAAGAGGAACATCTGGTCACCTTATAGGTAATACTGGGCAATAATAAATAATACAGAAATTAAGCCATGAGGAACTATCACCTGAGTAGGAAACAGGAATCGAAACGGAGGTAGAAAAAAACGAAGGTCCTATTGGGAATAAGTCAACATGATACTAGAGCCTGAAGAAAGGGAAATACCAGAAAGGTGAGCCTGTTCACTTTTTCCCAGCGCTAGTGAACACCGGCCATTTGTTGCACATGGTCTACGTTTGTGTGCGTTACTCTGACCTTAACAACCACCCCAGGAAGTGAGAACTACAATTATCCCTGGGGACAGAGTCTCTGCTATATTAAGGAAATTTAGGTAAGTTTCCTGAGCTCTGAACTCAGTTTTCCTGACCCCGAGAGCTATGTTCCTGTCTCTATATGTAAGTATAATGCCTTCTACTTACAAAGTAACTTTCTGAAACTAAGTCAAAGTGATCTCTGACTGTACCGCTGAAGCTCTCCCAACCAGATCCTTCTGGGGGGGCATTCTCTTGATTCCAATGGTTAGCGGTGGAGAATGGGGAAGTCAGGCCAGTATGTCCAGTGTTGTTCCATCCTATAACTTTCTTGTCAAAGTCTTAGTCTTGGCCTGTGATGTGGTCAAAGCTATCAGCTACATAAGTTCTGGGCCTCCGTTTTCTGCTCCATAGTTCAGGCTTCATGAGGACCACTAATTGGATTTCTGTTAGGTGCACATCAGAGAATTTGCAAACCTTTGGAGAAATTGCAAAGTTAGAGATTTTTTTTTAAAAAAATTCTAGCACTGCTTCTTTCTCTGCTGGTTCCTGTGCCCCCAACGTAGATTCCTTCAGATGAGTCACGCTGGGTGATCCTCAGCTAGGCTGTAGAGAAGCCCCATGGCACTCAATCAAAACTCCGATTTCTGAAGGCCCGTTCAAGTCTCAAGGGTTCTCCATTTAGGTCGAGCTCCCTCCCAGGAGGGGACTAACTCAGTAAACTGTGGGCACTACGCAGCTGCAAACTGGAACCCACCTGTCTTAAAACACGGGTCTCTTTCCCCTGCCTCTGCTGCCTGCTCTTGGTTGGTCTCTCGCCAGCCCAAGGTCCTTCATCTCACAATTTGGTGGTGGTTTCTTTAAGGATCTAGTTCTCGGGATGGAAATTCCCAGCTCTAAAAGCGTCATCATTTCCTATTGTTGCCAGTTTTATTTTTTAACGGTGCCCTTAATCTTCACATGCAAAGCTAAATTAGTTTTGTCTGAACCCAAAATCTTTGACGATTATATGGCAAGCTGCTCCCATGTCTAATGTCTGAAAACATGCTAGTGTAGTGCAGCACCAATGGGACCCGTCGGCCTCGGAGTCTTAACCAAAGAAGGTTTTCTACCAAAGAAGGTCTGCATGGCGCCGTGACGGCTGACTTCCAGTAAGCAGGAAACAGGCCTGCTGTTTTTAATTATTAGTTAGACTCTTCATCACAGGCTCTGAACAAGATTGCTGATGTCCCAGGTGAAGTGAAAATGTATAGAGTCAGCTTTTCTTTTACTAGTGCTTATAGGAACTTCTGACTATTTTAACATTGGTTTCCTGGGAATATTTTCCTCTGTCTTGCTCTCTCTGTTTTTCTTATTGAATCCAGAAACGAGAAGACGTTTTCGTGGGTTATTTCTGCGAGGAGCCTATGGGGAAATCTATATTTCTTGGGGAGGGGGTAGCATTATATATTTGATTGACCCAAATGGAGTAGCTGGAACTTGATCTGAGGGTCTATCTGGCAAGTCCACAGAAGAATGAATTTCTAATGGGGGGGCGGGGTGAGAGTCAGGGGGTGTCCTTGAACAGGGCCCAGATTCTGAAGTATCAGACTGGACAAAGAATCCTACCTTCTTCAAACAGCTACAGAGTATCTGAACCCGCCTGGTCCTTGACAGGGGAGCCATATGGGTCTACTACACTGACCAGGTGTCCTCGGGCTGGTTCCCTAGAATGGACCCAGTGACAGTTTTATGGAGGTAGTTCACTGAAGAAGTGGTCTCAGGAGAAAGGAAGAGAGAGAAGTGGGAGAAAGAAAGAGGGTTTTAATCTCAGAGGGGACCAGCTTCAGCCGTGTCCTACATGAGTCCTGGAGCATGAGTGACACCACAGTGAGTCTCCCTCGAGGACAAGAGCCAGAACTGTGTGCTCCCTGCTGTGGGTCACTGGTGGCTGGTTGACCGCCTGGGGCAAGGTGGCTTCTCCCGGAGGGCGGTTCTCTGGAGAAGGGGCAGCTGTTGGGCAAGGGTGTACCCACTCAATGCTGGGGATCCGGACAGAGTAATGACAGCACCCACTACAGTAAAAAATGCCTTTTTCTTTCACTCCATATTAAGCACTGAAGAAAAAGTGCAGTACCACCACTTTTATTTAAGAAGATAAAATGACACTTTGGGCAAATGGTTTTTTTCCACATTGTCAGCCAGAGAAAATCTGAGCTGTCAAACACAGCTGGAACCTCTTAGTTTGTTAGTAATTTGCAGTGATATACTCGTAAAAATTCTCAAAGGTTTAAGTTCGGTTCATTTCCATAAAACCGTAGTAGGAATCAGATGTATGCAGAGGTTCCCTGAATCACCAGGTGAGGAGAGACGACTCGCAAAGCAGAAGTCACAGCACCGAGGCGGTGGCGCTCGGGCGGCCGCTGCCCGGGGCAGCACACATTTCACGGTACCAGGGAAGGATGAGAAGCAGAGAAACGCGGCATTAGAGGCGGATCAACAGCCCGACTGGCTGGGAAGTGGGACTTGCAAGTGTCATGCCCTCGCATGAGGGTAATGAGAAGCCACCGGAAAATTGAAAAAGGAAGAACATGAGCACACTTTGAGGAAGGCACAAAAGTGGCCGTCATCTGGTCCCTGTGGTCACCAGGGTGCCCTCAGTGAAATGAGAGCAACACCCCCGCTCCCTTGAGCTTGGCACGGCATTGCGCCCGGTGCAGCCTGGTGACCCGACCACGCGGCCAGATGAGCGGTCAGGGCAGGCTGAGGACGTGGCCAAGTGCCGCAGGGTGACCGTATGACGAGACTGCGCCGTACACTTGAAAGTTGCTAAGAGAGGAAGATCTTTTTTTTTATTTTTATTTTTTTTATTTTATCCTTACCCGAGGACATTTTTCCATTTTTTGTACAGATAGAGTGGGAGGGAGAGAGAGAGAGAGAGAAACATCAATGTGAAAGGGACACATCGAGTGGCTGCCACCTGCACGACCAACCAGGGCCAGGGACAAACTGCAACCGAGGTACATGCCCTTAGCGGGAACCGAACCCGGGTCTCTCCGGACCGCAGGCCAACGCTCTAACCGCTGAGCCAAACTGGCCAGGGCGAGAGGAAGATCTTAAAAGTTCTCATAACAAGAAGAAAAGTCTGCCACTGTGGGTGGTGACGGATGTTAACTAAACGTACGATTGTGCTCACCGAACACGAAGCTGGTGTTAGACGCCAATGCTAGCTCGATGACAATAAAGAAAGAAAAGCATGCCTCTCATTAAAGCAAAGCTCTCCAGCCACTGAGCCACCGGCTGGTCACACGCTGTTGGCTCAAGGGCCAGATGCAGACGGAGTTGCTCACAAAGTATCACACTGTGTGTGGAAACAGTTGTGTTTTTATAAATAGTTGCTATTAAAAGATTGGCAAGTTAATGTTAGAAGCTCCATGTCTGCACAAACGGCCAAGAGATACATAAAAAGCTGTTCAACTTCACTGGCTGGTAGGGAAAGTGCAAATCAAAACCACAGGGAGGTACCACCTCCCACTTGTTACAATGGGCATTCTCAGCAAGATAGGTAATGACAGGTGTTGGCGAGGATGCGGAGAAAAGGGAACCCTCTTCACTGCTGGTGGGAATGTAAACTGGAACAGCCACTATGGAAGACAGTATGGGGGTTCCTCAAAACAAGAAGGATACAGTTACTGCATGACCCAGCAACTCCTCTACCCCGTAAACTGGAAAACATTTTTTCGCAGATATATGCACCCCTATGTTTACTGCAGCATTATTCACAGTGGCCGAGATGTGGAAACAACGCAAGTGTCCTTCGTAGAGGACTGGATAAAGAAGACGTAGCATGTATAGACTATGGAACACCACTCAGCCCTAAGAAAAGGTGAAATACTGCCACTTGCGACGACATGGATGGACCTTGAGAACTCTGTCCTGAGTGAAACAAAGCAGTGCGAAAACGCTAAGAACTTATGATTTCACTCGTGCGTGGGATGTAAAACTGAAACTCAGACACAGACCGCAGTATGATGGTTACCAGAGGGGAGGGGGTGGGGAATGGTCGTCAAGGGTAAAGGGGGCCAAATATATGGTGATGGAAGACAATTTGACTGTGGTGGTGGGCACACAATGCAATAGACAGACCACGAATCAGAGAAATGTACCCTTGAAACCTATATGATCTCATTGACAATGTCACCCCAACAAACTGAATGGAAAAAAAAAGCATCTCCACATCTGGTCTGTGTTAAAGTCCTGAGCCATGTGGCATTTCTCAGCCTTGATGGAAACACCACTCAGCAGTCAAGCTTGGTGCTGTCCGCCAGCTCAGAGACCATGTCCTGAGCCAGAGGGACGGTGACACCGCTCAGCTGTGTGGCTCACCCTGAAAGAAACACACATGTGTGCGTCCCTGGCTGGGGCAGCTCGGTTGGGCATTGTCCTGTGCATCAAAATGTTGCCAGTTCGATTCCCGGTCAGGGCACAGGCCCAGGTTTCAGGCTTGATCCTGGGTAGGGGGCACGCAGGAGGCCGCCGATGGATGTCTCACACTGATGTTTCCTTCTCTCTCTCCCTTCCTCTCTCTCCAAAATTCAATAAAAAATCTTTAAAAAAAAAATATGTGTGTAAGTAATAGAGCAAACCATACAAAAACGTTCGTACAGCCTTGCTCATAACCTAGAAGACCACTGAAGTGACATTATTCACCCCCCAGGGTCAGCCTTCCTACAGATAACTCCTTGGGTGTCAACTTTTTTGGTAATACAAGCTTTGTTTAAGGTCTCTTTGAAACGAAACCAAAGATGTTCATATAATCTATGTGTCAAGTACTGTGTCTGAGAGAACAGAATCCAACTTCAGGCAGCAGGATGGAGACCACGTAGAAGAAAAACCTAGTTGGGAAAGGCGACAACCCTTTATCAAGGTTTCATGTATGACTTAGGGGCATTCTGTTGTGAAATGCGGCTGCGCGTTAAGTGAGATGACGTTTCCTGGAATCAGAGGTGTTTATAGGCAGTTTTTCGAAGTGTCCGCGTACCAGCAGCAATGATGTATATCGATCTGGGAAGTCACCCCTCAGCCTCAGCCTGGGATGCAAGTCCTGGGAACAGAACCGCTGGCCATTTGGCCTCCACATGGTGTACCTCCCAGGGGTGGCCCCAGAAAGACAGGCCCACACTGCTGCCCACCCCACCCTTGCCAAGGCCCCACCCCACCCACTGGGAGTGTCCCCAAGATGCCTCCCTCTGCGGACACCACCAGGAAAGGAGGTGAAAGGTCCTCTCAGTCTGATTTCCACTGTTGCTGTTTGCTGTTCTCTGAAAACCAGCTTCACTAAATAAACATATGGGGATACTTGTTGCAAAACAAACAAAACAAACAAAACAAAACTGTAAGACCATTTGGGAATAAAAGTCTAACCAGGCGTAATGTTGTTTATTGTCCTAAAGACATTGCTGAGAGGCTATAGGACACATTGAGTGGAAAGTGAAACCACTGGGGATATCAGCGAATGAGTACACGGATTTAACTAATACCATCTTGTCTTGTGGTGGTGTTGGATGTTCTATTGTTGCTCAGCAACATTTGGGAGAGATACAAGGAGCCCCAGGAGAGACGCAACCTCTGGAAATGGCGTTTTCCGCGTGTCGAGAATGGTCTTGAGAGATTTAATGCAGACTACTCAGAAGGACGCCGTGCCTGCCGGTGCTACCTTGTGAGCACAGTTCGTCCTCAGTGTTCGCATAGATTATAGGGGAACCTAAACCCGGTGTGGTGTGGTGTTACACACGGACCAGGAGCTCAACCCTGCCTACAGCATTGCTCACAGATACCATTTTGTGCCAGGAAGCTTCAGACCTCTCCCACCATGGTCATTCGCTCTGTGACCTGCATGTGACCTGCTGAGACACACCATGCAATACTTTGCTTAGTGAACAAAAGGCCTACGCAGCTAGGTCCCCACTCTGCTGTGGATCATACGCATAAGGGGCTTGGTCATTCACTACCTAGTGCTGAAGACGTTTTTCCATTTTTTGCAGAGAAAAGAACGGATGTGTCCCTGCCATTCGAAGGGAAATTCCAGAAAATAACTTATGGGAGAGGGTAGATCAACGCTTGGCCTCTTTGATTTTTATTGTGAATAACGTAAAAAGATTTTAAATGGTTTTCTATAGGGGCATTTGTTCAAGGTGCCCAAACTTATTATTTCATGTGGCCCTCCCTTTGGGGAACTCGCTTGTCAGAGAGGCACATGACTCAGTTTCACCCACTGAGATTGACCCCTGCACCCCCCCAGCCCCCGAGAAAATGATAGCCACATGTACTGTCCCAAAAGCAGGGATCTGAACAACTAATTGCGAAAACGATGTTCTGATACCGGGCTTTGTGAAAATGAACTGAAGTTGTCCAAGTTGTTCGTACTTCATCTCACCGGTGTGGAGAGAGCTGAGGATCAGTGCTCAGCTGTGAAGCTGGGTTCGTACAAGGTACCCCACAAAGCACAGGGCAGCCTCGGACATCACCAGGCTTTCTGGGTCCCAGTCACAAAAAACTCAGTCACAAAACGGCAAATGCAACGATTGAACGTTTTACTCACGCCGGTATGTACAAGGCTTCAAGAGGATTCACGGGTCACACGCCAGGTCGGTGAAAATGCAGGGTCGGCAGAAGACGGGGCTCCTTCTGACGAGCTTCGCTGTGCGTGCTGGCGCCGGGCTGCCTCGTGCGACTGTTAGGATGGCACTGAGCTCTGCCATGGCTCATAAGTCGCTGTAAACTGCCCTACGTTCTTTCTGAAAAAAGAGGGAGGATGAGAGAAAGACAACGAGATGGATGCGTGAAGAGCCCAAATGGATTTCAACCCACACTTCGAGGTGCAGGATATACAAAGTATTTATGTTTTTACACCTCTCCTGAGTTACTGCTTTGAATGCACAATGACACCACTGAGACGGAAACTGTCCACTTAAGATTTCCTCCCCCTCGGTCCCCACAGGTTTTCACTGAGGCTCCAAGGCTCAGCATGGTCCTCAATTAGTGGCCCCTTCCAGTGGCTGCTGAACCTCCATGTCCCCGCAGGTAATGACTAGCAGTTCTCCCCGAAGATTTGGGGCATCGCTATGAGTTACAGGAACCACGGCTCTGCCGCCAGACCTCCTGGGACTGGTGGTCTTGTTGATGGTGGGTGGAGCTCTCTGGCCTTGGTGGTGGTGGGTGGAGCTTTCTGGCCTTGGTGGTGGTGGGTGGAGCTTTCTGGCCTTGGTGGTGGTGGGTGGAGCTTTCTGGCCTTGGTGGTGGTGGGTGGAGCTTTCTGGCCTTGTTATGGTGGGTGGAGCTCTCTAGTATTGCTCCACCCAGCCCTCCTCCCTGGCTCTGAGCCTTCTCCTCCAGGACGGAGACTCTCCAGTCCCCTAAGTCTCTCGGGTGTCTTGCCACCTCTCTGGGACTCTTCCCAGCAAACAAGGTGCCAGGTGTCTCTCTCTGGAATCCTCTTGCTTACCTGCTTTCGTCATTTCTGCTCTTTCTCTCCATCTCCCCAGCCCGGGAAAACTTCTTCTAACATACAGGAATGTTCTCCTGCACTTTGGTTCGTCACACATTTTTAGACAAACCAAGAGCTGCCTCTTGTTCCCACAAAGCTGAGCGTTTTGGAACCAAAGCAAAGCAATGGCCCTCAGGAGGTTTTGACTGTGTGCCCTGTCGCATTCCTCCATGGGGGCAGCAAACACAGAGACAATGACTGGATAAAAGGGGCCCATAGTGAGGAGACAAGGATGGGACGGGGCGGTAGGGTGGAGAGACAGACAGACAGAAGACAGAAAGACGTGTAGAACATAAGAAAAAGAAATTTGAGAGCCACTGCTCTGGGAGGTGGTATTTTTAACCACCCCAGAGGCATCGGCTCCTGTGGCTAGCGCTGCAGTGGAGAGAGGGGCGCCTGTATCTGCCGCATTCACGTTTTCTTTGGCTAAGTACTCGGCGGGGTGGCGGGGTAGCCCGATGCCTAGTTTTCTGAGGAAACTACCGACGACTTGAATAATTAACCAGACAAAAGGCAGGTCTGCCAAATGCCTGTGTGACAATGCGCATGGATGTCTCTGGGATGTCCGTGTGCCTGCCCGGCTCAGCTCACCAACCGCGCTGCCCCCCTGTGAGAAGCAAAAGGCTGTAAACACCCTCACTCATGACTTGCTTTCCTGGAAACCTGGCCCACGCTTTGTCAGCAGATTGGTCCTTCGATTGCCAAGTCACATTCCTTCCCCGGTGTGCCGGAGATGCTCAGGGGAACGACTCTTGGTCCCTTTCTTCCCACTGACAGTTCACGGTGAACCGTTTCCTGCCGGGTTTGAGTCGCTTAACCATGTGAGTGCGCTGATTTCTCTCCCTCCGTCTCCACACCTCCCAGCGCACCCACTCAGCATGGGAGGTTCATCTGCTGCGGGCACGGGGGCGGGACTATAAATAAAGACACACTATTGTCACTGCCCCAAACACCCAGTCTGTTGAGGACGGCCGAGCGCAGTACGCAGGTCAGTGGCAGTGCAGTTACAGTGCAATGTGATTAGGGCTACGTAGAAACTAGCCAAGAGCTTTGGGGGAACTTTGAGAAGCTGTGTCATGCTTTGCCTTCCCCACTTGGAAGACATGAGGGAGCAACGGCTGGGTTATCTGTCTAGAGCCGCCGCCAGAGCTGGCCACTCCTGTCCCAGAACACCGCGGCCATGCTGAAGATCATTCACTTTTGTCAACTACCTAGTAGCCTTTCTTCTTATTTGTTGAGTCACCTGGGAACTTCATGCATGGGACTGGGTTCAGCTCAGATCCCTGAGCAGTTAGTTGGTCCCTAAGCAGCTGGGCGCTTGTGAGGCTCCTGGGAGCCAGGAGCACAGGTCGCGGATGGTCCCTCTACACCAGCAGGTCAATCTCTTCTCTGGGACATTGTTTCCTTGCTGGATCCACTGGATTCACCACTTTATTCCACAACCACCGGAGGCAGCTGGCAGTCAGTCAGGTCCGGCACTCGACCACGGCGGATAGACGCCCTTCCTGGGCTGTCCGGTGGCCTTGACTTGAAACAGTGGAAAGGAGCACACACGGGACAAAGGCCCACGAGGTTAAACTGCTCTGACAGAGCTTCGGTTTCTGAACATCCGGAGTGTTTCTAAGCAGAAAGGGGTCGTCAGCTTAATTCGAAGCATCGTGGAGCTGAGCGATCCTCTCTCTGTGTTTGCTAGGTTGCTATTTCCTCCCTCTCTCTCTCTGCATCTCCTCACGCTCAGCAAATTGCCAACTTCTGCTGTGTGTACCACATGATGTCACTATTCCCCGTGTGAGTTCATTTGCTGACATCAGTTCAGGAAATAAATACTTTCTAGGAAGCCACGTCACGTGCCACGAGGAGTGTAACTAAACAGCAAGTAAGGAAACAGCCTTCCATTCACAAACCTTTATTATATCATGACTACTTGTTTATGCCCATTAGCCCCGTGAGCTTGGCCTCAGGGGGAAGGAATGCCGGCCTGGAACCACATCAAAGTCGCTCTACTCCGATTCCCAGAACAGTAATGAACAACCTGGGTGGTTAAGAAACAGTGTTCGGTCAGTCTGAGCTTTCTTATCTGCTAAGACCAGCGTGGCAGTAAGCTGTGCTGCTAGCCTGGTACCGCGTCCGCCCCGCCCGGCGAGCCTCTCTCTTCTGTTTCCCCTTCCTCTGAACCCTGCCGGTCCCTGCAGACCAAATTCCAGTCCCTGCTTCCTGGGGTGGTGGGACCCCCCGAGCTCTCCGCCCCTTTTCAACTCTGTAGGGTAAACAGACAGTGCCGCGAGCTTAGCACCCGGTGCGACATTATTCTCAAGGGGAAAGGGAACAGAGCTAAAGCAGTAGGTGTAGCATTAACTGTTTTTTTCACTAGTTTCCTCTTTGCAGGCCTCCTCCGTCTGCATCTTGATCTCCCAACAGTCAAACAGGCCTGGCCTGTTGGGCTTAGCAGTTAGAGTGTCTGCTCTCAGACCAAGGAGTCACCGGTTCCACTCTGGTCAAGGGCATATCCCTGGGATACGGTTCATCCCTGGCCCCGGTCGGGTCATGTGGGAGGCAGCCAGTTGATATGTTCCTCTCACACCGATGTTTCGCTCTCCTGCTCCCCTTTTTACTCTATCTGAAGATAAATAGAAAAAAAATATCCTCGGATGAGGATTAAAAAAGCGGTCAAGCCCTGGCCGGTTTAGCTCAGCGGTTAGAGCGTCGGCCTGCGGTCCTGAGAGACCCGGGTTCGGTTCCCGCTAAGGGCGCGTCCCTCGGTTGCAGTTTGTCCCCGGCCCTGGTCGGTTGTGCGGGTGGCAGCCACTCGATGTGTCCCTTCACGTCGATGTTTCTCTCTCTCTGTTCCTCTCTCTCCCTCCCACTCTACCTGAACAAAAAATGGAAAAATGTCCTCCGGTGAGGATAAAAAAAAAAAAGCGGTCAAACAGACTCTCAATGCCCTAGCACTTCTTTGGTATTCCATTGCCTCTAAATCTAGACCGAAAGGTAAAACAAAATAAACAGAAGAGGAGAAAATGCTCCTAGACACGCTGCTCCACCGCGGGTGTGAGCCTGCTGACTCTTGGCCACTCCCCTCGCCTGCCGTTCGACTGGGGGACTGTGAGCTTCCCCCAGAATGACTGAGATCAGCATCATCCCTGCTGCCAAATGACAAAGCACTGGACGCATTTCTCACCAGCACTTTGGGCCATTTGGCTAACACAAGACCCAAGCTGAAACTCACAGCTTAAATCCCTTCTTGCCTCTAGCCAAAACATTCTGCAAGTCACTCCTCACGTGGCAGCCACTGCTGTTTCTTGCTGCTCCCAGCATTATCCAGGTCCCAGAGTGACTTCACGCAGCCGTCAGGAGGCTCCACCCAGGGCCGAGCCCCTTACAGGCTGCCGCTTATTCACACCGCCTCTGCCTCTGGTCCTGCTCTCTGCCTGGGACTGTCACCCCGAGTGCGGTGTTCTCTTTGAGTCAGCATCCCCAGGGCGCCAGTCCTTCCCATCTGACAACGTCAACACTGTCTTCTGGATTGCACTGGAGAGGATGACATTATTCCGTTACCTCCAAATGTGTAGCTGTCTTTCCTCCTGCAGATCATCAGTGAGCTCATTATTTGCTTTCTTCATTCTTATACTTACACAGCATACTCTGCCACGAGGTCATTTATATGTTTCTCCTGGGGTGTGTGCAGCCTGGGTCTGGTTTTCCTTCCCCAGAGATCCAGGAACCCACGAAGAACACGGCGTTCTGCTGCGTGTATTCTCCTGCTGTCACCGTTTCACAGGACAGGTTCTGATGCTAATAGTCTGTCCGAGCTTTGTGTGCCTGATCTTGTTATAGGTTCACTTTGAGGTTGGGAAAATAAAGTTATCAGGATTTGATGCCGGCTTTGAAGCAACCCCCATTCTGTCCAGAACCACAACACAAAGGCAGAAGCCGGTAAAGAAGAAGAGTCGGGGTGATTGACCCAGATCCAAGCCCTGTATCCCATCAGAGCTATTCAGGGCCAGGAAGGCAGGCACCTCCCTCTGAAGTGATATCCCAGTCGTGGCCTTAGCAGGGTATTCTACCCTTACACATTTTTTGAGTGATAAATGAGTTAACCTCTACAGGGATATGTTTGTTGTCTTGGAGCTGCGGGTACTGGCAGGGCCTGGAGGAGGATGTTGTCAGCATGGTCTGCTTTCTGCAGGCCTCTGTTGCATCGGCGCTGGCTAGTGAGGCTCCGTGTGGCCCGTGTGGGGCTGCGGGGTGTAATCAGTAAGGAGTCCAGGGCTTTCAGCAGAGACGAGTAGAAACAACAATGGGCGGTGGGCGATGGAACGTCTAAGAGGCTTATTCATTGGGAGGGTGAAAGCCAAGGCCAGTTGGCTTTCTTTTTTTCCTAATCCTCACCAGAGGATATTTTTCCATTGATATTTTTAGTCAGAGCAGAAGGGAGGGAAGGGGGGAGAGAGAGAGAGAGACATCAATGTGAGGCACATCGATGGGTTGCCTCCCACATGACCCTGACCAGGCCTGGAGGTCAAACTCATAATTAAGATACATACCCTTGACCAGGAATTGAACCCAAGACTCTTTGGTCTGAGGGCCGATTCTCTAACTGCTGAGCCAAACTGGCCAGGGCCAGTTGGCTTCCTTCATTCCACCACTCTGTCACCACTTTCTGTTGGCTAATGAATCACAGGACATGCAGGACTTGAACAGGGAGAGGACTGGACACTCACCGCAAAGGAGGCTCAAAGGCCCAGGTGCTGACCCTGCTTCTGATGTGCATGGAGGTTCCCGGACAGTTCGTTCATTTCACCAGACCTTCGCTTTGCCACCTGCCGAGGAAGGTGACTGGAGTCCATGGTGGCTTCTTAGGCTTTTAAAAGATAGTGGTAGCCTTCTATCATCAAAGTCTTGCACAAAGCCACGGCATAGGAGAGTCAGAGCAGCACCATCCCGGTGAGTGGCCAGGGAGGTCTGTCTAGCTCCCCCTCCACAGAGCCGCAGGGCACTAGAACTGAGCCTGAAACACTCCCCCCGAGGCCCCGGGGTGACTTTCGGCTCTGACACCCTATGCGGAAAAAAATATTCCCATTTCCATTTTTTTTTTTACAAGGGAATATAATTTCATTCTCCTTTTCTGATGTGAGTAAAAGAAAAGAAAGTAATGCATGGTCACGTGGCGAGTAGCTTCACTTTGTTCTTCTGGTTTCACGAGGGTGTGAGAGTGGACGAGAGGCGGGGGGCGGGGTGCACCTCAAAATGATCTGCACTGCTGTGTCAGCCAAACAAAGGGGCATAAAGAAAGAAGATGGCAGTGTTTCCTGGCGCAGCACCAGCCCCTCCTCTCTGACCCTCACCCCCATGAAAAAGGCAGGGGGTCCACGCGCTCCCCCACAAGTCCCGTTCCTGAACCCTGGAAGGCTGGAGGCAGGAGGCAGGCCGGTCTGGGGGGAGAAGGATCATACAGGACGCTGTGCTGTATGAGACGAAGTGGCCTGGGTGTTGGCTGTGGAGGGTCATCCTCAGCGCTCCTGGACCCCGTGCTCTGGCCCTGGTGGAGGCCGGCCACTTTCACACCCCCCCTCCCCCACACCACTTTCAACACGCGGTAATCCCTGGGCTGACTCAGACTCCGGGCTTCTTGCTGTTTCACGGGAAGCCCACTTGTTTCAAAGGTACGCGCAGTGAAATGTACACAGCTCCACGGAATGCCTTCCCATTCCGCGGGTCTCACCTTTGATGGGCTTTTTCTCCTCTTCTTGTCCAGAGATGGGGGTAAAGAAAGGGATTGGATGAGTTTGTTTCTGGAAAAGAGGTAGGTAGAAGGAGAGAAGGAGAATAACACCATTCTTCTCTTTTATTTTTAATCCTCACCTGAAGACATGTTTTACATTAATCTTCAGATAGAGCTGGAGGGAGAGAGGGAGAAAGAGAGAGAGAGAGAAACATCAATGCGAGAGAGACACATCCCTTGGCTGCCACCCACACGACCCCAACCGGGACCAGGGAAAACCACAACTGAGATACGGGCCCTTGGCCGGAATCAAACCCAGGACTCTTTGGTCCATGGACAACGCTCTTACCGCTGAGCCATACCGGCCAGGGCCCATTTTTCTGTTTTAAACTTTCCTACTGCCCTCCACTCGAGGCCTAGTTCCCGCTGGTCAAGGCGAATCTAGTGTTGTCTCTATTTCCTAGAGCCCTGGTATAAAAGAATTCTGTCTGGAGGTTTCGAAGCCTAAGACAATATGCAAAGTATAAATGCTACTTTGCTCAGAGATGAGTCAGCTTAGTTAATGAAAACACGAAGAAGCCAAGTTATGTGTGTTCATTCAGCTAAATTCCAAGGAATGCATATGGCTGGAACTACATGCCTCTAACTCAGAAAGGATGCGGTCTTGCGACTGCTGAGCTGCTTATCTGGTTTCAGTCGCTCTGGTTACAAGGAAGAATCTGGAGGAGAAATCAGAAACAGTGAGCAAGGACTGTCTCATCTTAAAGCCAGGAATCTAGTCATTTGAAATAAGAAAGTCTATGCCCTGGCCAGTTTTGCTCAGTGGTTAGAGTGTCAGCCCCCAGACAGAAGGATCATGGGTTCGATTCCCATTCAAGGGCATGTACCTGGATTGCAGGTTCGATCCCCAGCCCTGGTCGGGGTTGTGCGGGAGGCTGCCGATCAATGTGTCTCTCTCACATCCATGTTTCTCTTTCTCCTCCCTCCCTTCCACTCTCTCTAAAAATCAATGGGAAAGGATGAGGATTTTTTTTTTGAAATAAAAGAAAGTATAGAAGAATTTTAGTATAGAAAGTATAGAAGAATTTTAGAGGGAAAGGAAGCTTAGATGTGTGATAATCGCTTATGTAATTTATGAGTCTACAGTTTGGATCGGACTTGGTGGGGAAGGCTCCTCTCTGCTCCAGGTGGCATCGACTGAGCCTGTTCCCTGGGGCTGGAGCATGGCTTCCAGATGACTCACTCATGTCGCTGCCTGCCGGTGAAGATGGGTTCTTGGGGTGTCATGAGAAAGGAATGTCAAAGGGCACATACGTGGGAAACATCGAGCACAGTGGCAAGGTTTACCGGGGTGAAGGGAAACAACATGCCCTCGGGGATGCAGAGGACAGGCAGGCTCTCGTTGCCCTGAAATCCCTGATAATACCATTTTCTTGGTTTTCGGAAACAAGCTGACTTTCTTTTCAACTATCCAACTTCCTGGGTTTTCCCTGGCTTGTGCTGGGCCCTCCCCCCATCTAATCCTCCTCCTGGATTTTCCGGGCTTCTGTATCCTTTTCCAATCTGGTTCTTTTCCCAGATTTTCCCTGGCTGGACTCTGCCCCTGTATGTCACCACTTTGGTCCCTACTGCGCATGCCCCGAAATTCTGCTGCAGCCTCTGGTTTCTACTGTGCATGTGCTTACCTCCCCTGTGCCCCTGGCTTCTGCTGCACATGCGCCCTGCAGAGAAGTTCCCCTGCTGTTTCATCCCTCCCCCGGTATTCCTGCTAATGACGGTTGTTCCCTGGGGAAATTGGGAAGTGATTTCTTCCTGCGCACTTTGGCAATATAAGTCCCCTGGGTGGCGGATGCTTCCTGGTGAATCAGACTTAATGTTCAGTTCCATTGTCCCTTCCCTAACTAGCAGGTTACCTACACTGACAACACGGCTGGCAAGGTGGTGCTGGCTGTTGGCCGGCAGCTCAGTGCGGTCTGACGTCTGGGGACCCCTGTCCTTTTCCATAGGGGCCACTGCACGGGCCACCCAGTGGCTAGTTTCCGAAAGTCAGAATGCCAAGGCGTGAGATGGAGGAGCTGCCAGTTTCATAGGCCAGGATGTGGCAAGAGCTGTAGCATCACGGCTGCTAAGTAGGCCAAGCCGTCTTAGAAACCAGATTCGTGGGGAGGACGGAGAGCCAGCCTCTCAGTGGAAGGCAGTGGGAGAAAGCTGGGACTACGCTTTGAAACTGCCACAACATGAGCTACGGAGCTGGGGGAGGGCGTCTCAGAGGAGGGAGGATAAGGTCCGAAAGCAACAGTGTGGAGACAGGAAGACACAGCCCCCACACTCATGCCCAGTGCTGTGACAGCTTCAAGACATAACATAAGCCACCGTGCCCTGGCCAGTTTGGCTCAGCGGTTAGAGCATCGGCCTGCAGACCAGAGGGCCCAGGTTTGGTTCCCGCTAAGGGCACGTACCTCCGTTGCAGTTTGTCCTCGGCCCCAGATGGGGTCGTGTGGGTGGCAGCCACTCGGTGTGTCTCTCTCACTTCCATATTTCTCTCTCCTTCCCACTCTATCTGAAGATAAATGCAAAAATGTCCTCGGGTGAGGATAAAAAAATTTAAAAAAAAAGATAAGCTACAAGACGAAAGGAGTCTTCAGAGAAGACTTTAAGGATGTCAGGAATTTTACGGATCATGACCGGGAATTGCATAACTGGGGAAGCGGAGAAGAAAGAGACAGATTCAGACACGCGGGACTTAATGGGGATGAGAACACAGGAAAGCAGCCCCCAGACTCAACGCAAATAGCAGAGGAATATATATGATGTTCAAACACCCTGCTCCACAAGCATATCCCTTAGATGTGTGCCCGGCATATAGGGACTGAAGCCTGTGTCCAGAATACAGGAAGGACCCCTATCCATCAATGCAGAAGAGAACACTCAGGAAAAATAAAGAGGAAAATGTGGCAAATGACGGATGAGACAGAGACAATTCACAGAGGAGAATGTCTCAATGGTCAAGAAACATAAAACACTCAGTTTTACCAGAAATCAGGAAAATACATATTAAAACCACAACAAGATACTGTCTTACTTCCATCAGATTGGGGGAGGGGGAGGGTAATCAAAGGCTAACTTTAGCAAGTACTGCTAAGCATGTGGAGCAAATAATAACTTTCACATATTGCTGGAGGAAGTGTAAATCAACAATGTAACAATATGTGCTGTGATTGAGCAATTTTAATTCTAGGTATGTGGCCCTAGAGAAACATACAAGCATGTTCCGTGACAATGTTCTTTATGACAGTGAAAAATTATGAACCGAGCCCTGGCTGGTTTGGCTCAGTGGTTAGAGCGTCGGCCTGCGGTCCAGAGAGACCCGGGTTCGGTTCCAGCTAAGGGCGCGTACTTCGGTTGCAGTTTGTCTCCGGCCCTGGTTGGGCCGTGCGGGTGGCAGCCACTCAATGTGTCCCTTTCACGTCGATGCTTCTCTCTCTCTCTCCCTCCCACTCTATCTGAACAAAAAATGGAAAAATATCCTCAGGTGAGGATAAAAAAAAAAAATTATGGACCGCCACAGGGCCACAAATGGGAGACTAGATAAATACAGTGTGGAGTAGCTGTGTAATGTAATATTGTGTAGACACTTCGATGGATGAGAGCTACGCATGTGAGCCTGAATGCATCTCAGAAATGTGAATCACAAAGCACCTTTTAAAGGGTGCATTGACATGACACCATTCCTGTAACTTTAAACATCGCTAAACATCGTTTCAGAAAGTCTGGCTTCTCCTACTTATCATGTGACCTTGGGGAAATGACAGACCTCTCTGAGCTTCAGTTTCTTCGCCAAAAAAGTGGAATGATATTCACCTTGTGAAGGGGTGAGGTCCCAGGAGTGAATACATAGAAAGTTCTGAGAACAGCGCTGGGCACCTTGTGGGCACTGCGTGTGTTAGTACGTTCACTGTCACCATTATCATTGTTGTTAACAAATTGAAAAATGAGCACAGAAATGGTAGAACCCTATTACCCCATTTCATGATTGTGATTGCCACTGGAATGGGCTCCACAGGCGATTTCACTTCTATCTGTAGTATTCTATTTCATAAAAAAATAAAGGTTTGGCTCCATCATGGTGAGTCGCAGGAGGGAATACACAGGCGCTGTACATACATATCCTCCTGGCTGGCGTACTAATACTTGAGAATGTTAAAGAAGACAGACGCCAACTCCAAGATGTTCCCTGATTTCTTCAGACACACCTTAAGAAGACATCAAGTCCCCCTTCCCGCTTTCTAGGATAGGGAGGGGCCATTATTCACCTGTATGACTTATCAGTGAATAAAGAATCAGGAACTTTTTTCAGTGACAAACTTCCAGTTCACTGGGAATTATCAAATTAACCCAACTCCCCCCACTTCCCCAAAAAAAGAAACCTAAGATTCATTACGTTAACTATCGGGACTTCCAGGACGTAGGCTGCCGGTTATTAAGGGCCGACCTCAGCTCCGTCTCTGGACCGCGTTCCCGGGCCAGATGTTGAGCTCCTGGTGGCCCGGGCAGCACGGCTCCGAGGCGGACGTCGCGAGGGAGCCGATCGGGGAGATGCTGCCCCAGGCTGGCGCCGTCTCCGAGCAAGTCCGGCGAACCCTTGCTGCCGGGAGAGTACTGTCAACAGAACCAAAGCTCCTCTTGGCTGGGATGGAAACAATGGCTTGTGGAAACCCCATCAGAGAAAAGGCGACTTCTCACAATCTGATGGGCGAGATCTGCTCAGATACTCACGGGGGGGGATTAATCCCGCCCCTGCCGAGTTATTACCAAGCATGGCCCCCGTTTTCCTTGCATGGAGCCGACCGCACTTGCAAAGGAGCCTCTCGGCACTGCAGAGGTCAAGGCTGAGGAGCCACAGGCCCTCACTCCCCTTGTGTGGCTCTTGTGTGCAGGGCCTGCCCTGGGCCCGGCTCCCCGGGATCCCAGTCAGCTGAGCAGCATCAGCCACTGGTCCAGCCCCCGGAGAGGAGGGGAGGACCACCGTCAGCGGACATCGGCCTGGCGGTCAGTGGGGCAGCCTGGGACTGTTCCCCAGCTCTTTGCAAAGGGCCCACCGATATCCAGCCGTGGTCACAGCCCTGGGGCAGGACCTGGACCAAGCTGGAGACATGGAAAGTCATGATGCAACTTAGAGACACTCCCTGCGCAGGAGCCCCTCCTACACCAGCTTGACTGTCTCCAGAGGTTATGAGTCACTTCCGTTCTCTCCAACTGAGGGAGTCGGTTCCCTCTGAGCCAGTGTCCTCTCCGTTCCTAGTGTGGTTTCTCCTTACCTTCAGGCCTTGTCCTTCCCCATCCCCCTCCTCCTCCTCCTCCTCCTCCTCCGAAGGGCACAGCGGCGCTCTCTCGGGCCTCCCCACGACCCTGGGTGGCAGGCACTCCGATTTCCATCTCAGAGGTGGACAGTTTCATCTCAGGTTAAGTGACGACCCCAAGTTCCACGTAAGCGGCAGAATGAGTGTCGGGGGTCCAGTCTGCGGGTCTAATTCTAAAACCCGGGATCTGAATGACTGTGCGGTACTGCGCTCCCCTCGTCACCCGGAAAGCTCCCCCTAGCTGCCTGGAGGACAGCAAAGGACAAATGGCGTGGCCAGGGACACCGCGCCGGCACGCAGTGGGGCCCGCTCCGCGTGCTATTGGGGAGACGCTACAGGAAAGGCAATGTTGGCGGAAGCCATGTGTCTTGTCAGGGTGAGATGACTAAAAGGGAGGTGGGTAAGATGGGGGGGATGAAGCTCAGGTTTCTTCACCCCTCGGGGTTCCTGAGCCAGTCTGTAACTGTTGTTTTCCAGGCTCCCCAACAATGTGACCACTTGTTTTGCCCTGGCTGTCTGTGCAACTGTCAGGATGGGACCCCCACGTCCGACCTTGAGAAGCCCTGAGCAGTACTGAGGAATGGCCGGACTGGGGGGCGAGGGTGGCATTGGTAACTGTGGAGAGAAACACACGGGTTACACAGGAAGAGGGTCAGGAGGTGAGAACTGACCCCCCAGGCCGAGTCTCAGGGGACAAGGAAGAGCGAGACAAAACCTTGCCCACATGCATCAGAGGCCAGATGTCCCCATCTTACAGGTGGCCCAGTCTAAACAAAACGGAAATGTCCCACTCGGTAAGAGGTAGTAGATTGATTCCATCTAGGGCATGGGGGGCTTCTGCAAACATCGGTGGGAGTCTATGAAATGGGAAAGAGAGGCAGGTTACGCTTCTCATAGAAAGAGGCTTATTAGTAGAGAGACTGGCTATCTTCACGCAGCCGTGTAAGCTTCTGCCCGCTGCTGGGACTGAGAACAGGCTGGAGAAAAGAAGAAAGAAAAATGGGCACTAGAACATTACGGCAGCTCAGGTAGTTGACCTCAGGTAGTTTTCATGGAAATGGCGGGGGGGTGGCTTGCTCTTTTTCACATGACGAACTATCAGTCAGTCAACAAACACTTTTCACAGAGAATCCCCAGTCTGTGCTAAGAGCCAAGCAGAACTCTTGTTCCAGATTCATGAAGCCAGAGTCACACCCGTGGCAAGGGGAGTTGGCCTAAGAATGAAAGATACCTTTGGTTACGGTAATTTCAAGCCAATTAGTTTTAATCCAAGGTTAAGCAATTCAAAGAAGACATTTAATTACATCATTAGCCTGGTTCAACACACACACACACACACACACACACACACAATCTTATAAATAAAACTGTTCTTTCCCAGCCAGTGTGGCTCAGTGGATTGAGCATCCTCCCATGGACTGAGAGGTCCCCCAGTTCAATTCCTGGTCAGGGCACATGCCTGGGTTGCAGGCTTGATCCCCAGTAGGGGGTGTGCAGGAGGCAGCCAAAGGATGCTTCTCTCTCAGATCAATGTTTCTACCTCTCTTTCCCTTTCTCTCTCTCTAAAAACTCTCGGTAGATGATAGATAGATAGATAGATAGATAGATAGATAGATAGATAGATAGATAGATAGATAGATAGATAGAAACAGTTCTCATTGACCTCAAATGGCATACAGAAGTGACCTGAATGTATGTGAGGAAACTTGTTGTTTTTTTTATCTTCACCTGAGGACATTTTTGCATTTATCTTCAGAAAGAGCAGGAAGGAGAGAGGGAGGAAGAGAGAGAGAGAAGCATTGATGTGAGAGAGACACATCGAGTGGTAGCCACCCACACGACCCTAACCAGGGCCGGGGACAAACTGCAACCGAGGTACATGCCCTTAGCAGGAACTGAACCCAGGACTCTCTGGTCCACAGGTGGATGCTCTAACCACTGAGCAAACCGGCCAGGGCAGGAACCTTGTTTAAATCCATTTCAGGCCATAGTAAGCCATTTGTGTCGATTTATGGTGTCCTAGGCCAGAAATGCAAGGGTTTTTATCTCCAGAATTTCCACAGGAAAACAAAACAAAACAAAAACCATATGATAGAAGTTGAAACAACAGAGAGGAGGGTCTGAGTCTGGATTTTCGTTTGAAATGCTTATGCTCCCTCTGAGTTTCATACAGCTCGTTTAAAACTAGAATACTAGACACAGACACTGTTCTAACCTGCGGCACGATGCCGGGGCCACTTCGTCAGTGAACCAAGTACTTGGGGTGCCAGTCTAACTGGAACCTTTCTCTGTCCTCGTTTGCAGTGCACATCTGCTGGGACTGGGTGGGTGAACAGAGCTGGATCAGGACCCAAATGCCTTCCAAGGGCTTTGCCAGCTCCGAAGTGCCTGCTGTGATTTTCTGCCAGGGGAAACCACAGTCAGACTGCTCAGATCGTCTGGGCGTGAGCACGCACATGCCAAGGGGCATACTTAATGGCGACAAACCATCTGGCAGAGTGGAATTTGAAGAATGTTGGAGAGCTCACAGAAGAAGCTAGGAAAGTTGCTTTGGCTCCATCAGAGAAAAAACTATGTAATAGACTCAGGTTTAGAACATCTAACAGGATACGTGCCTGGGTGTCAGGTTAGGGGAAATCAGTTGCAGTGGAATGCGAACTGGGTCAGGATTCTCCAAAGGAAATGGAAAATGTTCAGAGCCCTAGGAGGCGGGGGCGGGGCTGGGTTAGGAGTCAGTTTCCCACTTTCTGGGGGGAAGCGGTCTCCTCTCCTGGGATACAACCTGGTGGGTCTGCAAAACACGATCGGTGTGAACCGTTCAGGCAAAGGGAACACAAAACCTGCTCTGAGCCCCCTGCCCTGGCGTGACTGTCCTCACGGGGCATCTTGTCCTCTCCCCGCATCCTCCCTGCAGCGCCTTCTCAGCCACGTTTGCAGCTGCACCCCTCTCAGGCTCCTCTCTAGCTTCCCAGTCTACAGCACGCACCAGCGGTTTCTCTGGGGTCCGTTCCCTTGGCTTCTCTGGAACGTGACCTTGCCAAGGGAACACCCTAAGCAAATGTCGCTTCTTCTTCTATTTTGCAATATGTATTAATTTATTTTTGTCACAGATATTTCTCCTTTCTCCCCCCTAGACACCGTCCTCCTGATCCCCGCTCCCCAGCATTGTTGTCTATGTCCATTGGCTACACACACATACATATAAGTTCTTTGGTTCATCTCATCCCTCCCCGCCGTCCCTCTCCTCTGAGGTTTGTCAGTCTGAACCGTACTCCTTTTTATGTTTCTGGGTCTATTTTGTTCACCAGCTTGTTTTGTTCATTATATTCCACAAATAAGTGAGATCATGTGATAGTTGTCTTTCTCTGATTGGCTTCTTTCACTTAGCATAATATTCTTCAGGTCCCTCCATGTTGTCTCAAAGGATAAGAGATCTCTCTTTCTTACAGCTGCATAGTACTCCATTGTGTATATGTACCACCACTTTTTTTTATCCTCACCCGAGGACATTTTTGCATTTATCTTCAGATTGAGTGGGAGGGAAAGAGGGAGAAAGAGAGAGAGAGAGAAATGTCGACGCAAAAGAGACACATCAACTGGCTGCCACCCACACGACCCCACTGGGGCTGGGGACAAACGGCAACCGAGGTGCGTGCCGTTAGCGGGAACCAAACCCAGGTCTCCCTGGTCTGCGGGCCGACGCTCTAGCCACTGAGCAAACCAGCCAGGGCTGTACCACAGCTTCTTTATGCATTCGTCTATTTCTCTGTAGCACTATCCGCTAGGGTGGGGTTTTCTTACTCAGAGCAAGTATGCACAGAGTAAGCCATATCCTAGAAATTGTGGTTCTTCTCCACCCAGACGAGCTCCACAGCGTTTTCTTCTATCTTCTAAGTTAACATTTTACATCTCTCTGACTTTCCTCTGATTGCAACAACCTTGGCAAATCCCCAGAGAGCCAACTAACTGCTGGCTTTCGGTTGATATCCTCCTCAGGGAAGATGGGGGACATTGTTACAGTTACAAACAACTGAAGAGAATGATGTCATTTCCTTCCAGATGTGTCTGCATCTCAGCAGTCCCTGAAATGAAAATAGCAAGAAACCACCGCCCTTTACACTTGGAGAAACAGAGGCCTAAGTCACTTAAGACAATAGGAGAGCCCTGGCCGGTTTGGCTCAGCGGTTGGAGCGTCGGCCTGCGGTCCAGAGAGACCCGGGTTCGGTTCCCGCTAAGGGCGCGTACCTCGGTTGCAGTTTGTCCCCGGCCCTGGTTGGTCGTGCGGGTGGCAGCCACTCGATGTGTCCCTTTCACATCAATATTTCTCCTCTCTCTCTCTCTCTCCCTTCCACTCTATCTGAACAAAATATCAAAAAAAAAATGTCCTCGGGTGAGGATAAAAACTTAAATTAAAAAAAAAAAGACGATAGGAGAGGCCCTTCAACATTTCTCCTGGTACTGGTTTAGGGGTGAGAGACTCCTTTCCCGTTTTCTTGTCTCGGAAGCTGGTAGTTACAGAATAGTCACAGGGATGTCAAGTACAGCATAGGGAATACAGTCAATGATATTGTAATAACTATCTATGGGGTCAGATGGGTACTAGACTTACTGGGGTAAAAACTTCGTAAGTTATATAATGTCTAACCACTGAGCGTACACCTCAAACTAATATTATATTTGTATGTCAACTGTAATTGAAAAATAAAAAATATATTTAAAGTGAAAAGGAAGAGGGACGATAGGAGAGAGAACCTGTGCCCTTCAAGGAGATCCCTGCACACTGACTTCACACGGGCAGTGGGTCACACACAGGGTTATTGAAGACCCACAAGTCATCGAGGGCATGACCGACATGCGTCAAATGCTGGGGTCTCCGGATCGTCACCAGTGATTTTCTCCCAGAAGGAAACTGCTATTCAGTTCACCAAGATAAATTCCAATTTCGGCTTTCCTTGGCTCAGTAAAGGTTTTACTTCTCAAAACTTTGCCTTCAAAAATAGTATATTGTTGAAGAAAATTTAAAAAGCAAACACTGGCCCTGGCCGGTTTGGCTCAGCGGTTAGAGCGTTAGCCTGCAGTCCGGAGAGACCCGGGTTCGGTTCCCGCTAAGGGCATGTAACTTGGTTGCAGTTTGTCCCCGGCCCTGATTGGGTTGTGCAGGTGGCAGCCACTCGATGCGTCCCTTTCACGTCGATGTTTCTCTCTCTCTCTCTCTCTCTCTTCCTCTCTTTCCTTCCCACTCTATCTGAACAAAAAATGGAAAAATGTCCTCGGGCGAGGATTAAAAAAAAAAAAAAGCAAACACTGACTGCCAGTGGTTGAGTGTCATCCATGCACCAAGAGGTCACCGGTTCGATTCCCGGTCAGGACACATGCCCAGGTTGTGGGCCCAATCCCCAGTGGGGGACCTGCAGGAGGCGGTCAGTTGATGTTCTCTCTCATCGATGTTTCTATCTCTCTCTCCCTCTCCTTTCCTCTCTCTAAAATCAATAAAGAAAAAAATTTTTTTAAATAAAAACCAAAAGCAAACACGATTTTTATCCAGGTCTTTCACTCTGTGAGTATAGGACAGCAAAACCCGGTGAGGTTTGGATTCCTGTGAATACAACTGTCACTGTTGACATGGGAAAATATGGGTTAGGTCAGGGTATATAACTCGGTGACTGCTATTTAGTAAAAGCTCATCAAAAGCATTTTGGGTAGCCTTGGCCAGTTTGGCTCAGCAGTTGGAGCATAAGCCCATGGTCCAAAGAGTCTCGGGTTCAATTCCGGTGAAGGGCACGTACCTCGGTTGTGGTTCAGTCCCCGGCCCTGGTCGGGGTTGGGCGAGAGGCAGCCAGTCAATGTGTCTCTTCGTCGATGTTTTTCTCTTTCTCTCGCCCCCTCCCACTCTCTCTGAAGTTCAGGCCCTCAAGGGAACCCTTGCATCTCTGCTCTCCCCTTTCCCTGTCCCTGGACCAAGTGGTGTAAAAGGGCCGTGGCCAGTGTGTGTTTGCAGCCAGCACCCAGAGACACGTATGAGAAACTGTGTGAAGCAGACTTGGGGGCAAAATTCCTCCCCTCCACACCTCTTCCTCTGGGTGGGGATCGGTGTACCTGGTGGAAAGCTTTACACCGCATTGAACAGAGGTGTGTGGCCACCTCCACAGGATGTGTTCAGATGCTGAGAGGCCTGTCTTAGCTTGCTTTATCCATTGACTCAATCAACTTATCAGTGGGTTTCAGCTATAGTTGCATTTGTGATGAGTACTGATGAGAAAGCCTAGGAGAGTTTCGTGTGGTTGTTGCCACAAATTAGGGCCTACCCAGCACACCCCAGAGGGAAACCCATCTCCAGGAAAAGTCTTGTGTAAGGGCTTGCAGCTCTAAAGCAACCAGTGAGCCAACTAACAAACCCTCCACCTGTCTAGTTGAATGACGAATAACAAATGGGCCACGTGTGGCAGCCAGAGGAGAGCTGTAGATGCTAACGACTCAACGCCCCGTGTGGTTTTGCATGTTGCCAAGCGCCATGTGCCAACAGGCCCCTGATGGTCTCTGCAGCCCCAGGTCCTTCCAGTCTCCAGGTCCCGGCCAGCAGTTCTTCTGTGCTCCCCGCTGTCTTCTGAGAATGCGTTTGCCAGTCAGTCCAACCAGCCACGGATCTCTTTCCGGCCCAGCTTATTCCTCCCTGGTCCACGGTGTCATCCAGGGGCGCCTCGCGCTCCTTGAGCGGCACTCGTGCCGTCGCTGGGACTAGCAGGCGTCTGGGGCACAGGCTGGCTGCGTCAGGGAGTGAGCGTGTACCTGGAGCTAAGGCACTGAGGAAACCCCAAACTCCGACACCATAAATGCCACCCTTGCGGGTGTCCCTGATATACTGCAATGACAACGTTTTAAACGTTAGGGATTAACATCCAAGACTCGTTAGTGAAAATAAGGCTTGCAGAATACATTTTCTCTCCTATATCAGGAAAGCCCTGAATTAAGGGTTATAAGGCTTTAACTCAGGGCTGCAGAATGGAAGGGCAGAAGAGACCTGGAGGAAAAGGGCCCAGTGGTCTCGGGAGTGACTTGGTAAGCAAGATAAAGGAGGGAGAGAGAGAGGAGAGAAAGATGTCATTTAGTCAAACTAATTGGATTTACTCCTCTCGAGGAAGCAGAGAGGGTATCGTGAGACCTCGGGGCTGCATAGTCCCCACTCTCTGTTGACAGGAATACAAGATTAGAGCCACGCGTTAAAACATCACCACGAGGAATCACGGAGACACACCTAGACTGTGGGACATTCTACAAGTCAACTTACCTGGCCCCATCTCAAAGCCAATTTCATAAGAACAAAAGCAAACGAGAATGGTGTGAGGCCATGCTAAACAGAAAGAAATTGAATTCATGTTGAAAGACATTTCAGAGATAACTGGGAACCATCTGAATATTAATTCGGTATAAAAAGATACCCGGATATTGTCTTTAGTGATTTAGGTGTGCTCCTGCTATTGTTTATGTAGGAGAGTATTCTTATTTGAGGAAATAGCAGCCGATTAAGTCATGATGGGTTTTCCTTCAAATGGATTCAGGAGAGAGAGAAATTGAGAGGCAAATTTTCCAAAATGCGAGCAATTGTTGTATCTAGACTACATATCTAATAGTGTTCCCCAGCTAATCTATCATCTTCGGTTTCACAATATTACAATATTTCATGATTAAAATGAGGTTTAAAAAATAATAAAATCTCTTAATGAAAAAAAAAAAAAAGGGAAAAACCAAACCAAGGGTCCCAGAATAACTCACTGAGAGTGTGAACACAGTCACACTGGCCGAGCGAAGTCAAGGCTCCGAGAGCCCTCCGGCAGTAGGTCGAAATGGTCACTTTTTGGTGAGCACTGACTATGTTGGCCAAGTGCTTTGGAGTCTCACAGAGGTCAGCGGTGAGGCCCGAACCCCAGAGATGTACATCTCCAATTCTGATCATGGGCCAGGCCGACAGGTTCTAGGGACTAAGTTCACGGAGGAAGCCCCAGCGAGCGTGTGCGGTTCCAGCTGCGTGCCGAACATGTGTTGGGCAGCACCTTCAGTTAATTAGACTTGCGAACCCAACTTTGTGCAAGAGGGCCTATCCAAACCTCAGAGACCGCGAGGGGTCCTGCAGAGTTCGGGGGGCCAGGTCAGCCGGGCGGAGCCTTCTCAAGCAGACAGTCACCTTGAGAAACTGGGGAAGTGCTTTGTGCGCTTCGGCCTGTGCCGCCGGAACCCGAGACGAGGGAGTGTGCGCGGTGGGACCCGGGCGGTGGCCCTGATACTCCTTCCTGGCGTCTTCCCCGGCTCCCGTGTTTTCCATGCAGAAGGCTAGCTGTGCAGAGTGGCGAAGTATGTCTACACCGTGATTTCTTGTCTGGGAATGCAGACACATCAGTCTGAACTCACCACTGGTCCCCGTGGCACACCAGGAGAGGCTCTTCCCTGGAATGTTCTGGAATGTTCTGGAGTGCTCCTCCAGCTGGCCCTGGGACTGGCTTTGCTAACACGAGTGTTGGAACCTCCACCCCTCTAGGAAGGCACCCAGACCCCCAGCTCACTGGACCTCTCTTCTGGAACTGAGGCCTTCCGGGCCTGCCCAGCTCGGTCCCTGTCCCATCTCAAGCCAGGGAACAGCCGCCCTGTTTGGGAAGAGTCGGAGAAATGACTGACCACACCAGAAATCCAGGTGGCTTTCATTCCCTTTCTGTCTTGAGAAAGTACAAGGTCAGCCCTGGCCGGTTTGGCTCAGCGGTTAGAGCATCGGCCTGCGGTCCAGAGAGACCCGGGTTCGGTTCCCGCTAAGGGCACGTAACTCGGTTGCAGTTTGTCCCCGGCCCAGGTTGGTCGTGTGGGTGGCAGCCACTCGATGTGTCCCTTTCACATCGATGTTTCTCTCTTTCTCTTCCTTCCACTCTATCTGAACAAAAAATGGAAAAATGTCCTCGGGTGAGGATAAAAAAAAAAAAGAAAGTGCAAGGTCAGGGCAACCCTTTGAAGTCAGAATGTTCAGGAAAAAGACCGGTCCCCACACGAGCCAGGTCGACCCCGGAAGCCAGTTCCTTCCCGTGCAGGATCCGCTTCCTTCCACTTTGCACTGACTATGAAGGTCAAAGGTGTGGGGCTCCACCTACGTGGAGAAGTCAACTACACAAGCTCCTGGTGGTCAGGGGTTTTTGTCACTTACTCTTTGGAACTGGTGGGCAGGTGCGGTTGCTACCCAAACCATCCACTTGTCCTTAGTCCCTAGACGGGGAACAGAGCCCACGGAGAGACCCATTCCGTGCACCCCTGAGTGCGATGGTCATCGGCCTGGCCTGCCATCGTCTCCTAATTTGAAATTCCAGAGCTGGCTAGACTTCCAGGAACTTCCCCGGCACGCAGGGCACGGGAACCAAAATTCCCATTTTCCAAATAGCTTGATTTGATTACACAGTGGCCACGTTGGCGGTTCGCGGCTTCTCCGCGATCACACGTGACAAGGTGCAGAACCACGCTGAGCCACCGAGGGTTTGTCCTCCAGAGCAAAATGTCCTTAACTCTGCCTCTTCCCCGAGCCCCTGCCGGAGCCCGAGTCACCAGCTTGAGCAGCCCAGCCAGTCCGTCCCTTTCGATGTCGTCGCTCCCACTGACCCCTTCATCCTCTCCTGCTTCCCAAAGGGCAGCCCGCCTCTTCCTCTACTCTTTCAAGTGGGGGATATTCTATTTTTTTCCTTCTACGATCCATGCACCCGTATTGGTTGCTTAATGTACCGATACTTTCTCTTGTCTTAGAAAAGACTGTTTTGTCTCCATATTCATGTTGTCTACATTTTATTTTATTTTATTTATTTATTTTTTTAATCCTCACCTGGGGACATTTTTTAGATATTTTGTTCCGATAGAGTGGGAGGGAGGGAGAGAGAGAGAAACATCGACGTGAAAGGGACACATCGAGTGGCGGCCACCCACAGGACCCAACCAGGGCCAGGGACTAACCGCAGCTGAGGTACGTGCCCTTAGCGGGAACCGAACCCGGGTCTCTCTGGATCGCAGGCCGGCGCTCTAACCGCTGATCCAAACCGGCCAGGGCTGAATTTTAGTTCTTTTTGCTTTTCTTTGGTTTCTTTGCTTTTCTAATACGCCATCTGCAGATTTCCTACACGCAACCCATATTGATTTAATTTAAAAAGGAGAACAATAAAATTCACCATGTAGTTGCTCTCCCTCATTTTCTCATCTTACAGCAGTTCCTGGATAAATTTTACTTATTTAGAACTTTCTCCAAAAGTGTGGTCAACACAGCTTCTTTACAGGGTAAACCTGAGGCCGTGTATGCCCAAGAATACTGCCTATGAAACCATTTTTTTAGAATGAAACTATAACTGGACACATAATTCTTTGTTCAATGTTCTTTTCCCTCAATGCGTTAAAAGCAGAATTTCATCATCTTTTTGCATTTGCTGTTGCTGTTGACAAGTCTGACCACCTCCTCAGGGGACACTCGTGTGAAGGAGCATGCCATGTCCAAGGACCCCTTGTTCCCTCAGTCAGGCTGGGCTTCTAGAACCATCCACATCATGAGCTACTTAGGCCAAAGCTCTGCTCTCACACGAAGCCCTCCACACACGTCAAGGGCCTGCATTGGCTTCGGCCGAGGACTGTCCTGCGTTAGGTCTCAGCGTGTGAACGTGTAAGCGGGTCCGATCAAGCTCGGGTGAGAGAAGTCAGCGGGCAGAGCCCACTCTGCGGTGTCCGGAGGCAGTCCATGGTCCCCACTCGACTCACCGTGGTAACGCCTGTGCCTCTAATCAAGTCCGTCATTGCTGACCAGCACTCTTGATTCTCAGTCAGCTTTCTCCCTCACGCCAGTCTCAAGGCTCAGACTGGTGGCCCCTGCGAGAGACACCTCCTTCTCAGCATGTCCTGTTCTCCTGCAAGGGGGTGTGGATGGTGTGCTGCAAGCCAATCACTGCTGTCAACAACCTAATATTAGGAAGTCCTAGCAGTATAGCCAAACTACTATTCATTCATTCATTCATTCATTCATTCAGACATGGATCTGCTCATCCACTTACTAAAAGCATTCCTGAGCCCTTGCTGCGTGCCAAGCCCTGTGCCGGCTGAATACCAGGATAGAAAAGAGAGCTTGTCCAAATGGAGCTGACCAAAGAGTGGGGAAGCAGGTTTGAGTGGAGGAGTCTCAGATAAATGCCAGATTCGGGGGGGACCCTGAAGGAGACGGGATTGTGTTCTGCAGACGTGTAGGAGGGGTGTGAGCTGGTCAGGCAATCGGGGAGGGTTGTCTCCTGGAGGTGACGATGTGGAGGATGAGCAGGGTCTAAACAGGCAAGAAGGAGGGGAGAGTGTTTTAGGCCAAGGTCACAGCCTGTGCTCAGAGGCTGTGGCAGGAGGGGTGCTAGGGACCAATGGGACAGAAAGAAGACCTCTGTGGCCAAAGCACAGAAGTCACCAGGGAATGCCACACGGCCCAAGGATGGAGAGGTGGGCAGGCATCAGCATGCGTGGGGCCTCCTGAGCGTGACAGGGGTTTTGGTCTTCAGCCTGGTGGTTCCCAGGTGGCGGAGCTTGGGTGTAGAGGTCCCATGATCAGCCCTGGTGTGTGGAAATTTTCCTTTGGCTGTAGTACCATGGAGTCTGTAGTTTTCCTGTGGGAAGGCTCATAAAATGTAGCAACTAAACACCATGTCCAGGAATTTGGAGCATGTGATCACATGCTGGGGTCAAAGCAAAGTTTTGTCACACGTGTCACAGTACCACGCTGTGGGAAAGAACTCTGCAGGCCCAGAGCCGAGCACTTATCCTTCCGGACTTCATTTTTACAATTTTGGAAACTTATCATGATGCCGACTTCTGGAATTGATCGGTCCATCTACCATCTGGAAGAGCTCCGAGCAGGCCCCTACAGATAGGCCAATTACTGGAAGCTTAAACAATACCAGCATGGGGAGTCCCCGGCCCCAATGAATCAGAATATTTCTGGAGATTCTAACATCTACGCGCTCGACTGAGAAGCACTGATATGGTGTCTCCCACATTTAATGTTGACCCTTCTGTTTTATTATTTTGTCTCTCTTTTCCCTTTGCTCCCAGCTGACTCCTTAAAGCCATAAAGAAATTTGAAGTTTTTCAACAGAACTAACTTGGATGCATACTATTTCTAAAAAGTGTATCTGGGTTTTTTTTCTATGTATGCACAACTGTTTACACATTTATTTACAAAGTAGGATGATACTATTTACACTCTATTTTTTTTTTTTATCCTCACCCGAGGACATTTTTGCATTTTTTATCTTCAGATAGAGTAGGAGGGAGAAGGGGAGGGAGGGAGAGAGAGAAACATCGATGGGAGAGAGACACATCGACTGGCTGCCACCCACACGACTCCAACCAGGGCCAGGGAGAAACTGCAACAGAGGTACACACCTTTAGTGGGAACCGGACCCGGGTCTCTCTGGTCCACAGGCTGATGCTCTGACCACTGAGGGAAACCAGCCAGGGCTACACTGTATTTTAATATGTTTTCCCCACTCATTGGTATACCTTGACCACATTTCCACATCAACAAATATGCTTTTAAAAGCATCATTTCTAATGCTAATATATTATCCCTTTGTATAAATAGCACAATCTCTGAAAACAGATCTAATGATATCCTTAAAAATTCCTAGAATCAGAATTACTAAGTAAATAAAATTCACATTTGAAGACTTTGAGTACATATTGCCAATTTGCTTTACAGAACAGAAATGTATACAAAGGTATCTGCGTGTATATGAGTCTCCATTTCTCTACACATTCGCCAACCTTTTAAAATGCTCATTACATCTGTTTTTAATTTAGTGCTTAAAAGATGAAAATGTATTATTTTAAATGATTTTTAAGAGGTTATCTGAGTTTATCTCTAACAGACTGATTAGCCGATGCCCATTCACTTCTCGGTCACCACAGGTAAGAAAAACCTTCAGCGTCAGCTGCAGGGAGCCCGATTTGACCACGGAATGGCTACTTCTGTGCGTACATTGTGGCAGGTGTTGAAGGCCAAATACTCTTCTTATTGCCTCTGTCATCCTCCCCTCTTCTCACATCAGCATGGATCTTGACATTCATGATCCCCAAAAGATGTTATCATCTAGATTGGTGTGTGTGTGTGTGTGTTCAGTTATGACTCATGGCTAGGAGGTAAACAACACTGGCTTCTGTAACCTACATGCTGATTAAACCCCAATTACGTCATATCCTACAGCGCAGACTGTAGTCAGCAGGGCAGGGTTTCCTTGCCTCCTCTCCACTCCCTGCCTCAACGTCTTCTTCCCACAGGATGAATCCCCTTCCTCCCCGCCACGCCAGCACCTCCCACGGCCAGTTTCCACCCCCTCTGAATTTGTACCTGGTGCAGGGAAGAGAAGACTAACCTTCCCCCATCCTTGGTGCACCCAAGGGAGAAGGCAGGAAGAAGAGGCCCTCTGGCCCAGCAACCTCCTTCCCCCAGTTCGTGAGCTTCAGTCTATACGGCTGTCGCCACCCAGTACTACTAATGACCTCCCAAGGACATTGCACGTGGCTTGGCGTGTGTTCTTTGTCATCCAGGGATGCAGTTCCAGAAGGTGGCTTGGCTTTGAGGGACAGAGGACTTGCTTGTCATGAGCTATCGGCTGATCAGCACAAGGGAAAGGCTGTTCACTGGGGCCAGCTGCACGGTGGCCTCGGGACCAGTCGCGCAGCCCCGCGGGGCTTACGTGCCACATTACTTTGACCATTCTTGTGTGTGTGATTTTATGCTGGCTTGCCTCCAGACATTTCACTGATGCTGTTCACGCTAAAACGATTTTTATACCTCTTTCACATATGGAGAAGCCCTCAGGTTGGAATAATCCAGCATTTGCCCTGGCACAACCCCTGCCTTCTACTGGAAAGACACCTTCTCAACTCAGAGTTGGTGCTTCCTTTCAGAAATGCCAGGGAGGAGTTGGTTCTACTTTCCCATGTGGAACACATGTTTCAGGGTCTTTGATCCTTAAGAGAATCATTCCCTGAATGTACCCGAAATCTGTTAGGCTGTACTTTGTCTCTTGGCTGCCACACCACCATAATGCAAAATTGTCTGCAGACATCTAGAAAAGTGGTCCACGCTCAAAGGTGCATATCCAAACTCCAGTGTGCAGAGAGGCAGCCTACCTGCCCCGCTGCCGTGGAAGGGGGTTCTGGAAATCTTCCCCACTCTCAGATTCTGTGCTTAGCAGTTCATGCTAGTGTTGAGGGAGGACTTGAAAAAGCTATTGCTACTCTCTTTGCCCAACTCTTCTTGTAAAAGTATTTGCATTGAAGTATGACTTACAGACCATGAATTTCACAGATCTTAAGTGTATAGCACGTAAGCGTGACTCTGATCGAAATTAGAATAATACTGGTTCTCAAGAGCAGCTTCTTCACACCCCTGCCCAGTGACTGTCTCTCCAAAGGGAATGCCTGTTTTCTACGCTGTCCCCCTAGATGACCTCCGCCTGCTTTTGAATGTTATGTGAATGGAATCATGCAGTATACAGTCTTATGTCCAGCTTTTTTTCATGCAACATCATTTCTGTGAGACTCAGCTATGTTGTTGAGCATAGAAGCAGTTTGTTATTTTTTTTATTTCTTATGTTCTATTGCACGGACATACCACGATTTGTCCATTGCATGGATGGATATTTGGATTGTGGTCCACTTTTTGCCATTGTGAAAAAGCTGCTATGAATATTCTTATACGTGTTTTGTTACACATAAACACATATCTCTATTGGCTATGTAGGCGGGAGCGAAATTGTTGGGTCATAGGGTCATGTTTAGATCAGATGATACTGCCAGTTAATTTTTCAAAGTGGTTTTACTGATTTATATGGCCACCAGCAGTACAAACCTTCGTAGACTCACCAACACTTGATGTTTCTGTTTGTTCAATTTGACCCAGCCTGCTGGAGTGTACATTATGGTGTTAATTAGCATTTTCTTAAAGACTAATGATTTTGGACCTTTCTTTTTGTTTTTTTAATTTTTAATTTTTCTATTAATTTATTTTTGTTACAGATGTTTCTCTTTTTTCCCCCCATTGCCACTTCCTCCTGATGCTCCAACCATGCGCCATCCCCAGCTTTGTTGTCTATGTCCATGGTTACCCATACAGGCATATAAGTTTTGTGGTTTATCGCTTCTCTCCCCCCCACGCATACACCCTCTTCTGAGGTTTGTCAGTCTGTACTCTACCTCTATGTCTCTGGGTCTATTTTGTTCATTAGCTTGTTTTGTTCATTATAGTTCACAAATAAGTGAGATCATGTGATAGTTGTCTTTCTCTGATTGGCTTGTTTTGCTTAGGATAATACTCTCCAGATCCTTCCATGTCATCTCAAAGGATAAGAGATCTTTCTTTCTTACAGCTGCATAGTACTCCATTGTGTATATGTACCACTGCTTTTTTATCCATTCGTCTACTGATGGACACTTGGGCTGTTTCCAGATCTTAGCTATTGTAAATAGTGCTGCTATGAACACAGGGGTACATATATTCTTTCTGATTGGTGTTTCAGGCTTCTTGGGGTATATTTCTAGAAGTGGGATCACTGGGTCAAATGGTAGTTCAATTTTTAACTTTTTGAGGTAACACCATATTGTTTTCCATAGTGGCTGCACCAGTCTGTATTCCCACCAGCAGTGTATTAGAGTCCCCTTTTCTCCACACCCTCGCCAACACTTGTTTTTTGATGATTTGTTGATGGCAGCCATTCTGACAGGTGTGAGGTGATACCTCACTGTTGTTTCAATTTGCATCACTCTGATTAGTGACATTGAGCATTTTTCATATGTCTCTTGACCATTTGTAAGTCCTTTTTGGAGAGGTGTCTTTTTAGGTCCTCTGCCCATTTTAATTGGATTATATGTCTTCCTTTTGTTGAGTTGTATGAGCACTCTATATATTTTGAAAATTAACCCCTTATCTGATGTGTCATTAGCAATTATGCTCTCCCATAATGGAAACATTTTGATGCTTGTTTCTTTGGCTGTGCAGAAGCTTTTTAGTTTGATGTAGTCCCATGTGTTCATTTTTTCCTTTGTTTCTCTTGCCTTAGGTGTTGTATCAATGAAAATTCTGTTGCACCATTTATTGAAGAGGCTATCTTGACTCCATTATATGCTCTTGCCACCTTTGTCAAATATTAATTGAGCATAATGACTTGGGTCAATTTCTGGGTCCTCTGTTCTGTTCCATTGATCTATAGTACTGTTCTTGTGGCATTACCAGGTTGTTTTTATTATAGTGGCTTTGTAGGATAACCTGATATCTAATATTGTGGTCCCACCTATTTTGTCCTTTTTTTTTTTCAAGATTGCTGTGGCTATTTGGGATCTTTTTGCTTCTATATCAACTTTTGGAGTATTTGTTCTAGTTCTGTGAAATATGTCATTGGTACTTTGATGGGGATTGCATTGAATCTATAGATTGCATTGGGTGGTACGGACATTTTAATGATGTTAATTCTTCCAATCCATGAACAAGGTATATGCATCCAATTTTTTATATCTTCCTCTATTTCTTTTTTCAATGACCTTTAGTTTTCTGCAAAGAGGTCTTTGACTTCTTTGGTTAAGTTTATTCCTAGGTATATTAATTTTTTGCCACAATGGTAAGTGGGATTTTTTTTTTTTTTTTTTTTTAGTTTTTCTTTCTGTGAGTTCAATGTTGGTGTATAAGAATGCCATCAATTTCTTGACATTAATTTTGTATTCTGCTACTTTGCCAAATTTATTTATTAAATCTAATAGATTTTTGATGAAGTCTTTAGGGTTTTCTATGTACAATATCATGTCATCTGCAAATAATGACAGTTTCACTTCCTCCTTTCCAATTTGGATTCCTTTTATTCTTTCATCATATCTAATTTCTGTGGCTAAGACTTCCAGTACTTTGTTAAATAAGAGTGGCGAAAGTGGGCATCCCTGTCTTATTCCCGTGTTTAAGGGAAATGTTTTTAGTTTTTGTCCATTGAGTATGATGTTGGCTATAGGTTTTTCATATATGGCCTTTATTATGTCAAGATATGATCCTTCTATTCCCACATTGCTGAACATTTTTCGAATTTTGTCTAATGCTTTTTCAGTGTCTATTAATATGATCATATGGTTTTTATCTTTCATTTTGTTCATGTGGTGTATCACATTTATTAATTTGCAAATATTGTTCCAGCCATGCATCCCTGGAATGAATCCCAGTTGGTCATGATGAATAGTTTTTTGATGTATTTCTGGATCCAATTTGCTAATATTTTGTTAAGGGTTTTGGCATCTGTGTTTATCAGTGATATTGGCCTGTAGTTTTCTTTCTTTGTAGTGTCTTTATCTGGTTTAGGAATTAGAATTATGCTGGCCTCATAAAATGAGTTTGGAAGACTTCATCTTCTTGGATTTTTTGGAATAGTTTGAGGACAATGGGTGTTAGATCTCCTGTGAATGTTTGGTAAAACTCCCCCGTGAAGCCGTCTGGGCCCGGGCTTTTGTTTGCGGGGAGTTTCTTGATTACATCTTCAATTTCCTGTTGTTATTGGTCTGTTCAGGTTTTCTATATCTTTCCGGTTCAGTTTTGGGGGACTTTGTGTTTCTAGAAATTTTCCCATTTCACCTAGAGTCCAATTTGTTGGCGTATAATTGTTCATAGTATGTTTTAATGATCCTTTGTATTTCTGTGGTGTCAGTTGTTACTTCTCTTTTGTTTCTGATTTTGTGTGTTTGGGTCCTCTCTTTTTGTTTCTTGGTGAGTCTGGCTAAGGGTCCGTCAATCTTGTTTATCTTTTCAAAGAACCAGCTCGTTGTTTTATTAATCTTTTGAATTGTTTTCTTAGTTTCTATGTTGTTTATTTCTGCTCTGACCTTTACTATTTCTTTCCTTTTACTTGCTCTGGGTTTTTCTTTTTGTTTACTTTCTAGTTGTTTAAGTTGTAGGGTTAGGAAGTCAATTAGGAAATTTTCTTGTTTCTTGAGCTAGGCCTGTAGTGCTATGACTTCCCTCTCAGGACTGCTTTTGCTGCGTCCCATAGATTTTGTGTTGTGTGTTTGTTTTCATTGGTCTTTCAGGAAGGTTTTAATTTCTTCCTTAATCTCCTTGGTACCCATTTGTTGTTTAATAACATGCTATTTAGCCTCCATGTGTTTGAATGTTTTTGTTGTAATTGTTTTCTAGTTTCATGCCAATGTTGGACCGTTTCATATGCTTCTCCCATTATTTCTTAAATGCTCCAATCAGACGTTTACCTCTGTCACTCCAGCGGTAGTGCTGTTGTCAACTAACAAGTGGCCTTTGTGTTAACAAATCAGTCCTCAGTTCTCAATTCATCTTCCTGATCTCCAAAACCACATGTCCCTTAGCTTCCCTCCTATCTCACTGGTCATTCTTTCTCTGTCTTTTCTTCTGCTAGTTCTTCCTAATCTCTCAGCATTTTAATGTAAAACTATCCTATTCACTCTATCCTTCCTCTTACCCCACGTTTGTAACCCTTTTCTCTCCTTGAGTTTTCTTTATTCCCATTATGACCATTAATAATAATATAACATGGCAATATATTTATTGTTTCACCCTTGCTAGAAGAAGCTCCATGAAGGCAGGAATTTTTGTCCCTTGGGCTGATTGATGCCCCTGATATAGTCCCTATACCTAGAACAATCCCTGTCACATAGCAAGAACTCAGTAAATAGTTGATGAATAATTGAGCAATTGATTGAATGAATAAAACAATAGGGGAAACAATGGTAAGAAGCAGTGGGAAAATATATTCCCCCGAGAAATACTTAATGAATCGCTATTCCAGACAAATCCTATTTGGACCTAGACACTCTGGACTTTATATGACTTACATCATCAGAGTTCAAGTTTCAAAGGTGGGTGCCTTTGATTTGATGAGTAGCACATTAGTGGGTGGAGAGGAATCAAATCCTTTAAAAACATCTGGCTTTGTTTTTTGTGGCAAGTATCAAGATCCGTTAAAGAAAAGCACTTGAAAATAACTGTGTAATCAGTTTACACTGAAATGTAAACTAAGGATGGTCATTTGGCAGCACTGTTATCACTTCATCCAGTTCTACCGCAAGCTTCCTTAAAACTCACCAGCTGTTGAATTAGTAGCCAAGAAGGAGCTGGAGCCAGCTACCAATCTGAACCAACTTCTAAGTTATATAATAAAAGTAGTTGGTCTGCTAGACTAAACTACCAGAGCAAACACTCCAGCTGGGAAATTAGCACAAGGAAAGGCCAAAGTCAGCAAGCTTGGAAGTTTCTGTCTAAAAGCAGCAAAGATCACCCTGGCTGGTTTGGCTCAGTGGTAGAGCATTGGCCTGTGGACCAATAAGTCCTGGGTTCTATTCCAGCCAAGGGTTCGATTCCGTACCTCGGTTGCTGTTTGTCCCTTGCCCTGGTCAGGGTCGTGTGGGAGGCAACCCGTCGCTATGTCCCTCTCATGTTGATGTTTCTCTCTCTCTCCCTGTCTCTACCTGAAGATAAATAGAAAAATATTCTCAGGTGAGGGTTAAAAAAATAATAATAAAATAAAAGAAGCAGAGATCTCTAGGCTTTGGCCCAACGAAGACCAAGGGAGTGGGCCATAGGTGAGAGATGAAGGTCCAGCTCAGGCCAACAGCAAGGTGGAAGGTACCCGGTGTTTGGCAGCATTGAATATTCACGTTGGGTTCTGGGATCGACAGCCTGGGTCTCCTAAAGACATTTGTGGTATCAAGTGCCATGTTGGCTGGATGCCACTTACAGAAACATATTTCTGAATTCTCATTGGAGACCTGAAGCTGAAGACCAAGAACAGAATGAAGAGGTGTGGAAGTCTTTGCTGTCGGAGCTGAAAACTTTCCAAAATAGTTGCTTCCTCAGATTCCTGGCCACTGGGCAAATTTTTTAAAGGTCAGAGATGTTGACTGGCTGCTCCAACCCTCTTCCTTTAAAAGCACAAAAAGACATTCTGGAGAGGAAGGGAGGGAAACCACTATATAAATGTTTCTAATCTCGGCTTACCGACTATCGTTTAATCCTTCCTTACAGATTACAAGAACAGGCTGTAGTTTACCCATCTCTAAATGTTCCCTCCTACATCTACCTCCACCTACCCCAGAGCCGCAAATGCATGAACAGTCATATTGAAACTCTCCTGCGGAGGGGCTTTCTCCTTTCCACCCCAGCACAACTGGACCAAACGGATTTTCCCACACTTACTGCCTGGGTAACTAGAGGTGAACCTTTTTCTGACCTTAAATGTTTGTCACAATCTCTTAAGATTCTTGCATTCCCCAAAAGATTAATGGAAACAAATAAACTTGGTTTTATTCATTGTTGATCACTGGGCTTGGAAATATTTGGGTAGTAAACATGGCTAGAGTATGTCCTCCCAACCTCAAACATCTCCCTAAGACATCATTACAAATATTCTGCTTTAAAAACAAATCAACATGAGGATGCATTCTGGTATTTGTTCATTATTTACTACATTTAGTCCAAATTAGGCAATTTCTTTCAAAGTCATTGAGAAATACACCACTGTCGGCACCTATGCTATGGAGCTGAGCTGGAACGCTTACCGCCCGGTCACCTCTTGACTATGAGTCATTGGCAATGAGTTTATGGCCTGTTTGAGAAGAAACCATTGGATAAAAGCCTGGAGTTGAGTTTTGTTGTTGCCCTCTCTACCCCTGCAATAATTATCACCATGTGTTCAATGGCTGATAACTGTCTACTGGAATGTGGTATCCTTTCTGCTTGTAATTTCTTTCCTCCTTCAAGACACATTTCTGTTTAAGCTACTCATTTTGTCGGGAAATGACTGAATAAACTAACATGAAATGAGTTGGCCCTACTTTGAGATTTAATTACTGAGGTTTTTGCTTGCATTTTGCTGGAGATTTTTTTTCCCAGGCTGTATAGAATAAACAGTACCTTTTTTGTTAAACTCTAAAGATGAACACAGTAATGGTTAATTTTATGTGTCAATTTGGCAAGGTCATAGTACCTAAATATTGGTCAAACACCAGGCTAGATGTCCTTGCAAAGCTATGTTTTAGATGAAATTAGTGTTTAAATCAGTAGACTTTGAGTAAAATACATTATCCTCCGTAATGTAAGTGGGCCTCATCTAATCAGTTGAAGACCTTAAGAGAAAAAGACTGACTTCTCCCAACGAAAAAGGAATTCTGCCTCCAGACTGCCTTTGGATTTGAGCTGTAACATCAATTCTTCTCTGAGTCTTCTATCCTGCCCCACAGAATTCAGACTCTCCAGCCTCATAGTCACATGAACCAATTTCATAAAGCAAATTTATCTTGCTAGCTAGCTAGCTAGACAGACAGACATAGAAATAGAGATATATAGATATACACACATTTTATTAGTCATGTTTCTTTAGAGAATCCTAACCACTGCAAGTACATACAGGAAGCATTGGGCTTCTTGGGGCCAACAACACAAGTACGTGTCCGACACAAGTCAAAGGTTGAACAAACTTCAGGTTGCTTAGAAGCCATTGCCTTGATTTTGAAGGGAAATGCTAGCCACCTGAGTATTTTCCTGATATGCCACTTTCCCTGAGGAACTTGCATTTGGAGCCTTTCATTTCAGAGAAACAAATCTCTCAAATCCCTTACACTGAGATCTCCATTGACCAGAATTCAATCTATGTAATAGTGATTACACATTGATACTCTCCATACATTCACTCTTATTCTTATGGTAATCCTGCAAGAATATAATGTTCTAGTCATTTTATAGATGAAGAAATTGCCCAAGAAAATGCTTTGCCCAAAGAGATGCCTCAATCAATACTGAAGGGTTAAAGAATATCAGTATGATAAGCTACTGATTAATCATTTAGTCAGTAAGCATTCACTGGATGTGTTATGTTCATTGAATACATACTGTATGGCATCATGAAGGTCTAAGACAGGTCAACAGAAATATGTTTTAGAAAGATTTTCCAAAAGCCAAAATGATGTGAACTCTCAATTCTTCAGTAATATCGGTTCATCAGAACACCCCCACACATTCAGTTATAATTATTTTTCCAGCTCCGGTCTCACCAAAGCAAAGACCTCTCGTCTCTTATATGCAGCTACCTAGCTGACTTCTTCCCTTGAATGCATAAGATAGTAAATCTCAGAATCATCTCGTACCTGGTTTCTTTCCTTCCCTTATATACTGATTCCAATCTATCTGTCATTCCTCCAAGGACGTATGTAGAGTCAGACCACAAATAACTATTGCTACTGGTAGAATCTTAACCCAAGCCACCCTCATCTCTCATAAGAGCCTCCCAATGTGTTTCCTTTTATTCTTATTCCTCACCCCTAGAAGCCAGACTGGTTTTTCAAAGTGTAAATTAGATCCTGTTACCCCCACCCTCCCCACTTACCCATAACACTCTGCACCTATAATTAAAATGTACACTCCACCTAGCTTTTAAGGTTTTGTATAATATGGCTCTCATCTTCCTTTTGGTTATACCTTTTATCACTCTCCAACGTGTTCACTGTGTTTCAACCACGCTGGCTTTATTCCCATCCTCATACACGTCTGACCCTAACCCTCATAGGGGTAAAAGGACCCCAATCTCTTACCTGACATATCTGATACTTCTGTACCTGCTTTCTTCATTATGGGTGTAACCACATTTTTAACCAAGATATTAAACAAATAACAAAGGAAAAAATGTTTAAAAATGTGTGTGGGAAGGTTGTTTGTTTTTTTAACACTTCCCAAAACCAACAAACCCATCTGCTCGATCATGGGGTATCCACCTAGTTACGTCAGAAGCAGCTGCTGTTTCCTTGAAAATTCATTAAGTGAACAGTTTCTTTCCCTTCTCTATAATTTTAAATTCCTGAAAAGTCACCTTCCTTTGCTTGGGTACCAAAAATGGGAAAATAGAAGCAATTTACATTAAACAAAACATAAAGTTACCTTCTACTAAGAGTTTTCAAACTTTCTCCAAATGAGCTTTGAATGACATGCATACCACAGCACTGTGATGTTTCTGCCTGGTGACAAAATATTCCACTAACTCAGCTGAAAAAAATGTTTAAATGTATCTTTGCTGTTAAAAGTATTACAGATGTGCCCTTCCCTTTTTCCTCATTGTCCCCCTCCAACCCGCTCCTTCCCCACCCCCTAGGCCTTCACCACGTCATCGTCTGGGTCCATGAGCTATGCGTATGTGTATATAAGGGCTTTGGTTAATCTCTCCCCCACACCCTGGCACTCGGTGGAAATTTAGGCTATCTTACTATGTTTAGTCTCCACAATGTTTATTAAAACATGTAACTGCACTTGGATGAGACTAATTGATATGTCTAGAAATTGTGTTGTTTTGTGGATATGGTACATTTATTATTTAATTCTGTTCTTGGTTTTATTTTATTTTTTTCCTTTCATAACTGATGTTCTCTTACTCAACAATTTTAACTACATTAGTAATACTTAATGATTCCTTGAGCTTGTTTATCTGAATTCCCTTCTTATCTTTTTTTTCTCTTTTCTGTTGGAATTGCTATATAATCTCAGTTAAGGACCTAGAGTTTGAAGAACACTCTACTAGAGGTCCAATATATAAAATTTCATCTTGAGCAGCCTCTTCCAACAAAGATATTCCATGATTCTACTCTGTGCTCTTACCTGGAGGCCGACATTTTCATGTCAATAGATAAATAGGTAGATTATAGATGGATGATGGATGATAGATGGACAGATAGATGACATGTATAGATGGATGGCTAGATAGACATAGATTTGATTATTTAATTCTGTTCTTGGTTTTTATTTTATTTTTTTCCTTTCATAACTGATGTTCTCTTACTCAACAGTTTTAACTACATTAATCATACTCCTCAGAATGCACATTATTGTCATAGGTCCATGCTAGTCTTTAACTTAATCTCTTTAATCCCATTTTATTCCTTTCCCCTCTCTTATTTTCTACCCCTGCACCATACATCCTACGCAAGTATTCTAATGTATTTCATACGTATCCTTTTGCATGTATTTGTTCTTACAAAAGATTCAAATGTGCATGAATTTTTAATTTATGCAAATGGATTGCTTATAGATTTCACTCTTGTTTCTGTCTTCTCTTTCTTTTTAAAAACTCAGTCGTAAGTTTTTTTTAGCATCCATTTATGAAGCTCCAGGCATGTGTGGTCTCCGATGGTTTCCATTGCATAGTCCTTCAGAGTGGGAACTCTTCACTTTCAACCTATCTTGCCACCAGGATTAGACACCTCTATTGCCTCTAATTCTTACCACCTGAAGCAGCACTGTGATGAGCTTTCTTGAAAATGTTTTCATGCAAAGAACTTTGTGTCGTTGGGTTGATGATCCAGAAGTACAATTGCTGGGTCATAATAATGAGGATCTTTATTTGTACTATTCCTGCTGGAGTGGTCTCTTCTCTCCACCAACACTTGACCATGTGCAGCTTTCTTTCTCTTTTTCTTTTTTCCCTCCAGTTTAACAAATGTAAAGTCATGTCTCACTGATTAATTTCTGTTTCTCTAATCACTAATGAGTTTGAAGACCTTTTCATAGACTTGTTAACCTTCTGGATTTTCTCTTCTGTAAATTTCCCAATCATGTCCTTAGCCCATCTTTTGATTGGGGTTCCCAGTCTTGTTGATTTTCATGTGTTAATTATATTACATATCAGTGTCTTAGGGCTTTAGACATTTAAACAGCTTTTCCTAATTTGTAAAATGTCTATACACTTTATTTATGATGCTCTTCATTGGACAGAAGGATCTAATTATGATGTAATCAAATTCATCTATTATAAGTAAATCTGGAGTCCACTGGTAGTTTCTTTATAATATTAAGTCCTCATATCCAAGATAATAAAATATGTCTCTGTTTGTTCAGGTTGTCAGCTAGAAATTTTGCCTTTTCTTGGGTAAGATAACATCTGATGCCGTTTTTTGTGATTGAGAGAGAATGATCTTTTTAAAATTATATTTTCTATTTGATTACCACTAATGAAGAAAGCTGCTCTTAAGAATACCAAACTAATCTTGAATCCAGCAAACATATGCAACTCTTAATAGTTCTAAGAATTGTTCTCTAACTCTGTTGCCTTTTCTAGGTAAATAATCATATCCCTTACAAATCATGAGTTTTATCTCTTTTCTTCCAATGCTTGAATTTCTTTCTTTTCTTTTTCTCCCCAGGTAACAATCACCCACATGTCTAGTACTGTGTGAAATAGTAACTGCATCCTTTTCTTATTCCCACTCTTTAAAGGGATGTATCTAAGATTTCCCCATTAGCCACAATGTTTGTGCTAGGATTTTGGTAAACAACTAAAACCTAAGGGATTTCTTGGCTATTCCTAGTTTTCTAAGATTTTTTTACATTATAAGTAAGTGTTGAGACATCCTTATTTGCTTTTGGAATGGAGACCGCACTAGGCTCATAAAATTGGGTGATACTACGCCTTGTCAATGATCTAGAACAACATATACAAGTGGGAAATTACACAGAAAATCGGGATTCTTTTCCAATGAGGACAGCCCGGGCTCTCTGGGAAAACAAAAAAACATGTATTACATTTCCAGATAGAAAAGATTTATCTTCTTCAAATTCAATATTAGTTCTTCTCTGGCATCTTCTACCTTGGTAGGAGAATACCTGGTCTTTTCGGCCATCGTTTTGCTTAACCAAGAGGACTCCTACTAAAGGAGGGATTTGTTTCCATTGTGGCTTAAACCTGGTTTCAGTTCTCAGTGTGTGGGAGCAGTGGAGAGGGAGTCTAAAGCCAGCTCTTGTTTGGGTAATTATTTTTACTTCCTTGTTGCCCATGAGTTGAATTACCCCCAGGGCTAAAGAAGTAGAAATGAGCATGCAAGAAAAAGGAGTTTGGTAAGTGGTCTGGGCAAAACACCATCAGTGATGAGGTTGACCTTAATGGTTCCATCAGCTTCACTAAAATCTAGACAGGCCTCCTCCTAACTCTGAGCTCTGGTCACCCCTTTCTTAGAGAATGTATTCTAGAAAACTTGACATTGTAAATTCCTTCTTAGACCCTTTGAGATGTAAATCTTTTTCAAAGCCTCTTGCTAGTGTTATAAACCGAGGAGGTCTTTCTCAAGGACCTTTGAAATGCAATCATCAAGGAAGATAGCACCCCATCACTTCAGTGGGTGCCTTGCTCCAAGTTGCAAAATTACCCTCTGTCATAAAGATGTGAGAAATGTATTGTTCCTTTGGATAAAGCCAATGAGCAAACACAGCTGGCCTATGACTTGCCCTTATTGTCCTCTGGGAATTCTCCATTAGCTCACCTGAGTGCTTACAAACCTTCTACCCTTTGTTTCAGCAGAGTTAGGTTCAGACTGACCTCTGACCTCTCTCCCCTGCTGCAATGGCCTTGGATAAAGTCTTCCTTGCTTGTTTACTCTGCATGGTGCAATTTGAGCTTAGACAGAACCAAAGACAGTTGGATGAAAATGTTTGGATGGGAAGTATGGAAGTATTTGAGTTAGCCATTCTGAGTTGCCTGTCACTTTATTGAGACCAGGAGGACATAGTTAGTAGGGCCCCGTGAAGAACAAGGGCCACTTAATTGACTCTGATGATGAAGTTTCTGGTTTTCAGTCATGTTTTCTCTCTACTGAGTAGTCTAATCAACTCAAGAACCATGTCAGCCTCATGGCAGAGAGCTTCTCAGTTGTATTCAGTGGCAAACTCCAACTCTTCCTCGGTGCTACCCCAATTGGTCTGGGAGGGAAGCTTGTGGAACTCTTGGATAATAAAGGTAGCTATGGGGTGATCAAACAGCAGCCCTTGACTTCTCTCTGATCGCATGTATTGACTCCGAAGAGCTGGTTCTCATTTAACTTGTCCCTTGCCTCCACTTGACTGACAACAACCAACATATTTTGGAAAAGAGGTCCTATACCGACGAGTATGAACATGAAGAAGAATGAAGGCATCTCCAGTCTTCCCACCTGGAATATTCTCACTTACCTCTAGCTACCCAACTACACAGTCACTAGGAGAATCACTACCTGTCTTTCCAAAGTTAGTTCAAATAGTTTCGCTTCTGTAAAGCTTTCTTAGAAAGCCTGCACCTGACTCTAAGCCACCCTGTATGTATCTTTGTCACTGCATTGCAATGATTTCTTTGCATGTCTGTTTCCACAAAGTCAGGGACTCTTTACTTAGCTCTGTAGCCTGAGTGCCGACCATATTGCTTGACACACAACAGATGTTCAATGACATTGCTGAGTGACAGATTTATTTCAAATCCTCATTTTCAATCTAAAGAGCAATTAGGTTTGACGTATGCACTCAGGATTTCACAATCAGGCTTAGGTTACAAACTTCCCAGCCCACTACTATTGCTCTGTCCCAGAGAAGGTACATAACACAATTTAATGTTCTGAGTGGAACTCTACCACAACACATTATTATCTGTATCTGTGCTACATGGCACCGTAGACCTCTGCTCCATCTCAGCAGTTAGACTGAGAGTGGTAAGTTCTGAGTGGCCTTCCCAGCACTTCAAAGCAAAGGGGATGTGACCAGCCTTTACTTGGGAAAATGAAGATGGTTTCACCATTAGTGAAATGGGTTTGGCCCAATGGGGGTCATTTATGCAACAAGTGTCTGGGTGAAGGCAGAAGTCAAACGTCAGAGAGACATTTTACTCATTTCCCCCCATTATTTCCCACGGGAAACACCAAGGTTGAGCTGGCTCAGCATGGTGCTAACAAGGCAAAAATTACGATTTCGGAATCCTTGAAAGGTTTGAGTTACTGTTTTTATTGCTGCATCAGGAATTCTCATCTTCATCAAGTACATGCTAAGTTAGCACCTACGTAACCTAAGTGTTCATCTCATAAGAGTTGTACAGTAGGGTCTCTACCCTGTCACAGCCGAGAAATCCAAAAGGAGCACCAAGGAATGGGGAGGTCATGTGCGCTCTATATCCAAAGATTCTAGTCTTCCAGATTTCTTTCTTTCTTTCTTTCTTTTTTTTTAAAATTATACCAAGGATCTAATTTGCATGAACTTCCACATTTCTCTTGTGATATTGAGTTTGTGGAAAGAATCCCAGAGATAGCTGGGATTTCAGTGGTTCTGAAGACAAAGCTCAGCATCTAGGTTCCGGCTCTAAAAGTCATGGCAAAGCATGTGAAATCCCTGTGCTCACCCATGTCTGCACCCTGTGTGTAGGGAAATGAAGTAAAATCTCCCCTGGGAGCATCTGTGAATTGGGGCTCACATTCCCATGTGTCAATCTGAAGCCAGATGATGTGCTGTGTGCTGACTGACAATGATGTTGAGGTGAATTGGGAGTGTCTACCTTCAGCTCAGGGCTGCTACCTGATCTCCTGATACTTTCTCTGCTTGAGTACACCTCCACCTCTTCCCTCCGGGGCTTCCCCCCTCCAGGTAATACCATTTACACCACAGGAAGTGTGCAAGGTAGGGGTGAGGCTGCAGAGTTTCTTTAGGTCATTAACAGCCTTGCTGAAGCAGTAAGTCAGGGTAGGTTTCTTAATCCCCAGGGACCTCATCATGCCAATTGCTACACTTGCCTACACATGTGGATGGAAACTGGTGTCATTCTTGAAATGGGTCATGGTGTTTATTGAGCAAGAGTGACAGAGGATGGTCAGGAGAGGAGCTCAGTCCTATTGGCAAGAGGGAAAACAGCCTCGTGTGTATGTTTGAATATTGTGTCTAGGAAATTTCCATGATCTGCTGTTTCAGTGAGTCTCAATGAGCACAGAGAAGAACTTAGAAAAATGTTCAGCCTATTTAAGGGAGGGAATGCTGCCTTTATCTTGTGTTTACTTTGCATTCCCCTATTGTCCCTAATTCTCATTATAAAATCGGTCTGTGTTTCACATCACAGATGGGAAAACAAAAAGAGACAAGTTCAACTTCACAACACGTTGAAGGTCAAGCGTGTGATCATTTTCTTCGTGTTCCCTATCTCTGACTAGTGTCAGCCAAATTAAGAAAAATCCTCATTTTATCCCATGCACGTGCTTAGCAGAGAACTCTCACCAATGCATTCAGTCTTATTTCTGCACCTTTAAACCCCGACTGTTGAAAACAGATGTACAGCAAACACTTAAAATGAAACTTCAAATCTGGCAACTTGCATTGACTATGACATCATTCTATGGAGACAGTCTAACCATTCTCTAGTATTAAAGACTCATGTTTATACATATTGCACTTCACACGTTGCAAAATACTTAGACACATCTCATTGGTGAACTTCACATAACCTTTGAGAATGAGAGCCAAAGCCAGGATTACTGCTCCTCATTTCACAAGAAACTAAACAGAACGAGAGAGCGTCGTGACTGATGAGCTAAGATCACACAAGTTCCATTGGACAAATCCACATCTTCTTGGACTGCTGATACATCTTCCGAGAACAGCGCTTCCTTGTGAGGCATGTAGTCGTATTAGAGCAAAACTAAGCTCGCTAGCATACCGCGCAAAGCCATGTGATGCAAGGGAAAGTAGTTTCATACACCATTTTCTCAATGAAACAAAGTTGCCAACTCTGAGCAAAGGTGATTCATCCAGGAAGTTTGTCATCTTGGATCTCATCATTCTCCTTCATTCATTCGTTCCCCTTTCTCCCTTGAGACACCCTTTGGGCTTCCGTTTGCTTCACACTGTCCACCTATCCAAAAAGAAAAAAGCGTTTCAAAAATCAATGTGTTATCCTTGCGGTTGTCTGTAGGGCAGAGAGGGACAGTCCGTCAGGGCAGCCTGTGGGTCCCTAAGGAGGCAGTTCTCGTTTTTCCTTTGGAGGACGCATTGCACGTGTGTGTGTGTATGTGTGTGTGTGAGTGTGTGTCGTGATGTAGGTTGAAGCAGCATAGGAATGACTTGAAGGATGTTCCTGCCATCCAGGAAAAAATTATAAGCTTTTTCTCTCATCTCTACCACTGAACAACTCAGCCATTGGTGTATTCATTCACTCAACATTTACTAAGGCAATAACGTATCAAATGCATGCTCTGCATCTGCTCTGTGCTCAGGGGTCCAGGGGACTCTCCCAGGCCACTGGGCTGGACAGACACATGAATGAGTGCAGCAGAGTGAAAGAAGCATGGTAAGTGCTGCGTAAAACAGACTCGAGTCCCCATCCCTAGGAGGCTGGCGCGAAGGACGGCCCAACCGAGGTCCCAAGGAGCAGGGAGATGCGGCTCTGCAAAGGAAGTCGGGGAGCTCCTACCACTTGAAGGAGGAAGAGAGTTCAGTCAGACCAAAGCCACTTCAGTACGCTCCCCATGACATACGCACCTCTCCATGACCTTGATGACTGTCAGTGCCGTCACTATGTCCCCTGAGTGTGCCAGTCCACTTCAGGCCTGACACTGTCACAGGTATCAGGATGTTCCTGCCATCCAGGAAAAAAATTATAGAGGTGTGTATGTCATGGGGTGTGTACTGAAGTTGCTTTGGTCAGACTGAAATCTCTTCCTTCTTCAAGTGACAACAACACCCCGATTTCCTTTGCAGAACCTCATTTCCCTACTGCTTGAGATCTCGTTGGGCTGTCCTTCGTGCCAGCCTCCTAGGGAAGGGGACTCAAGTCTAAGGTTCTATCTTCCATGGCTACAGAGATTAGTTCAAGGCACAAGACCCAACCTGGGCCAGTAAGAACCTTTTCTAAGATCCGATGTATGGAAATTGTGTAGGGGGTCCTTCTTCCCTTGGAATCTTGAACCGCATGGATTATGCAAGCCTGAGAGTTGTAAGTACCTACCTTCTGCAGCTGCCTCCAAGTTGTCCTCCGGATGAGACAGACATCTAACGGGAGCTAGAATCCAGGGTGGAATTGGAGAGAACAGGAGAAAGGGACAGTGGTGGTGTCACCTGAGCCTGGTGGCTCAAGTCTTTGATCAATTCCCTGGACATTTCTCTTTACGTGGGTTCTCCTCGAGCCACGTTGAATTCACTTATGATTCAACAAGTCCTGAGTGTTAAACCATGTAAAGGACTTTGGGCTTTATTATCAGGGCAATGGCAGGGCCTGTGAAAAGTTTAGAGCAATGAATAGGTTGTATTTTAGAAAACACGTGCTGGTAACCGTGCAGAGAATGGGTGTCAGGAAGGGACTGTCAGTGGGCCACTTGCAAACCTTGGACGATAATCTAGATAAGAGTCCAGAAAGGCCTGAACTAAGGCCATGGTAGTGGGCATGGACAGAAAGAATCCATCTGAGGAAGATTTCGTCTGTGATCAGCTTGGTAAGGGGTATAAAGAGGAAGAAGGATTCAGGAATAATTCTTGAATTTCAAGTTAAATGTTTTTGGGTTTTTGTTGTTGTGTTTTTTGGTTAACCAAAAGAGGGAATCCAAGAGGAGATAAATAGTTGGGGGTGGGAGAGGTACATTCATTTGGGGAACTTTTTAATTTCAGATTTCAGTGGCCTGTACACATGGAGAGATCCAGTGATGTAATCTTGGTGCTCAGGACGAAGGTGCCCCTGGGAGACCCAGGCTTCGGTGTCATCGTGATGCAGGGAGACCAGACGCTTTTGATGGGGACGAGATCACCCAGGGACACTGTGAGGCGTGGGAGGAGAAAACGACCAAGGACTGAACTGGCAGAATGACCGCTTTGAAGAGGTGGGTCTGTGATGGAACCTGGGAGGGAGACGTGGGAGGGAGAGGAGGGGTCACTACAGACTGGTGTTCCAGAAGCCAACTGTTGAGGACGGAGTCAGTGGTATCACACAGCTCAGAGAGGTCGGGTTGGGTGAAGACCACGGAGCGCCCTCTGCTTGTCTGGAGGTTCAGCGGCTGTAGCCCAGAGTACTTTCAGGGGAGCAGGGGAGACGAAACAGAGTAAATAAGAATGCCTGTGTCCACCCAATGGTGCCTTTTTAGTATTCTTAGTTACAATATTGGTTACATGTAAAATTTCACCACACAGTATACCTTATGGAGGTCATAGCGAGGATTTTACAGGAAATATTTAACCTTTTATTGTGAGCTCTATACGTCTACCGGGGGAAATGGCTTGGGTCATAGGCCACCTCAGAAACCCAAAAGACACGTCCTCCAGAATCATCTAGTCACTACATTTGTGTCTATGTAGACGGTTCATCACCAGCTGAGGCACCCCTTGGCTATGATTCAGGCTAAGTGCCCTTACCCTGATCAAGTAAAACAGCCCCTCCTTCTCCACAGGGGGTGCATTCCAAGGCCCCCTGTGGGTGCCTGAAATTGCAGGTGGTACTAACCCTATATATACCAGGTTTTTCCTATGCATACATTCCTATGATAAAGTTTAATTCATAAATTACACACAGTAACCTAGTAACAATAATGAATAGCAACATACTGTAAGAAAAGGTATGTGACTGTGGTCTCTCTCTCTCTCTCTCAAAATATGTTAATGTGCCGTGCTCACCCTTCTCGCGATGTGAGAACTCGGTGCCCGCATGATGAACGAGTGAGGTGAAGACGCCGGACATCGGGATGAGTCACATCCTGAGAGGGACAGAGTGGGATGCAGTTCTTGGCAGTCCTTGGGCTGCAGCAGGAGTGGAATAAATACGTGTCTGTGGCTGGCTGGCCCCAGGGGAGACAGTCAGGGGCCTGTTCCCCTCCTGAGCGCCCCTTGCCACGGTGAGGGCCTTACAGACCGACTGTGAAGCGTAAATGAACTCGAATGTGCAAAGCACATGATAATCCCTGTCACTCGTTACCGTTTTTATTGTTATGATTAGTAATGTCATAAAAAAGAAATGGACTTTTTGTTGGAGTTTTTGGCGGGGACCCTATTGTTTTCTTTTGTCCAACTGGGGGACACGGCTAGCAAGCATCGTGACAGAAAGGCCCACGACAAGTCACAGGTTCTGGAGAAGTCCCCAGCCCGGCTGGGCTCTGGTGAGTGTCACTTCTGGTATCCAGACCTTTGCTCTGCCTGTGGATGCTCAGGACATGAGAGCAGCGTTATAGAGCATCCTCCGTGCTTTTGCTAACTGCAGTTTCCATTCTTGTTAAAGGGAGAATGCGTTTCCAGATGCTCAGATCCTCGACTTTGATATGTCAGCCGAGACAGCACGGCGGCAGCTCTCGTTTCTCCAGATGTGCGCTCCGACTTGGGTGGCTGTGCCCACGCGTCCGACACTTGGGCTCCAGGGTGGTCTGGCGCATTCCGCCACGTTCGCTTTCCAGAGCAGCAAGCACGCTCCTTTCTTTTCTGAGGTTCCCCACCATCTGTGCGAATGAAGCCAACTGGCCACATTTTGTGCAAAGTAACCCACAGAGCTGACAGAAGCAGAGGCGGGCCAAGGGCTCAGCACAGAGGTGCTGGCAGCGTGTGGAATATCCAGCCCGTGTCTGGCTGAGAACCTCAGAAATTACCTACGCTCAACCCTCTGACTTAGAATCTCATGAAGGAGGAACCTCAGCAGGACCCCCGTGAGCAAGCTGTGACAAGCACACAGTGAGCAGATGGCTCTCTGAGGCTCCTGTCCATCATTCCCACCCTCCTGGTTATCTTCACATCGTTCCTCAGCTCCAAGTCCCCCCCTCCACCCCCACCCCTGAATCTGGTTTTCTAACATCACAGGTGGGCACAGAGTCAACCGAGTGAGTCTCTGTCCACAGGGCCCAGGTGTGGGCCAGCACCACGCCCCTTCTCCTGCACATGTGGGAGGGTTCTGGGACTTAGCCCTGTCTGTGAGTTGGTAAGACAGAGTGAGCACCCCGAAGGCGTTAGAGAGCCCGAAGGGATCTAAATGATAACGCAGACCTCCCCGCAGGAGTCCCGGAGCAAGGAGTTCAGGGTGGAAGCAGGTTCCCCCAGTACGGGATGGAGGGCTGGCAGGGTTGGAGAAGATGTTCCGAACAGCAGGGGCTAAAAACACAAAGGTCACGTGTGCAGAGTGGGTGTGTGGGACCGAGACAGGGGTGCAACCACATGACAGCAGCAGAACGTTTCAGAAACTTAAGTTGACGGTCCTGGGTCCCAGCCACCCTTCCTTGTGCATCAGGGTCGGTCTGCACATCCCAGGACCTCCTGTGAACAAGGCAAGTGAGGCAGTTGTTCAAGGGTCTGCGTAAAGTCAGCGGGGAACCAGAACGCGGGGTGTGGCCCTCTGGTCCTCCTTAGGCTGCAGTGGGCTCTCGTTCCCCATGTCCTCGCCCTCGCCCACAGCCACACCCCTTCACCATCAAGGACAGCTGTTCACAGAGAGGCCCGGCTGAACCCAGCTCGGGGCTGACCAGGACAAGGGCTCAGACTCTCGGACACCCTTGTGCGTCAAGTGTGTGGCCTGTGTCACACTGTGTGTCACACAGTCCCGGTGGGAGGCCACTTGCCGGGGCAGCTCTCGCCAACGTGTTCCTGCTTCCAGATGGCACAGCCAGCCTTCCGCCCTCTGGGCTTTCATCCTCGTTCTCTTCCAACGCTTCCCCCGTGAAAGAGGCAAAGAGAAAACCTCCTTTCTCCATCTCTCTCCCCAGGAAAGCACGCGGGCCTTCTAGGCATCACTGATGAAGATACGAGTTCTCACCTACTCTGGGTCCTGGTGAAACCCTGAAGGAGGGTCTACATGTACATTTCTCTGGCTAGACTGTGAGCTCCCCACGGACCAGACCCTGCCACACTGGCCACTCCCAGCTTTGCTCTCAGTGCCTGAGAGCAGCCGATGCCCAGTGAGAGTTCAAAGACCCAAAAGTGTTTCGAGCCATTGTCTTAAAATTCTTTCTGGGATAAAGCAGATCATGAATGAATGAATGAATGAATGCATGCATGCATGCTCCACCCAACACAGTACCATTCAACTCTAAGTTAATGCTTTCTTTAATGGAAAAAGATTGGCTGTCCCCACTAGATCCTCAGTCTTTTCCAAAGTGGCAGCCAGCTACGAGAAGGTCTTTTGATCACATGGGGTGATTTTGCTGGAGAAGAGAGTGGAGCTTAGGCCAGAGTTTCTGGTATTTTGGGGGAAAGTAAAAGGTGGTGATGCCACACAGTGAAAGGCTGTATGTCTCGTGACGAAGGGAAGGACCCAGGTTACAGGAAAGTGTGCTAAGAAGGAAGATAATAGGGTACAAAAGATGTTACCTCTTCCTTTGACCTATAGTTAACCAAGTTGCACAATTTTGCCACATTCAATAAACGGACCCCATTCTTATCCCTAGAAAACTGTTTCTTCCCTCAAAGTAGAGAAGTTAATAATTTTGTAGAGGCTCGTGTGCACATCAGGTTGAAGTCTTGTTGTTGTTGTTTTCCTTATATAAAATAAATGGGAAGAGAGAAGAATGAGCATCCTAAATCCAGAGGGGAAGTGGAGAAAGAAATGAACAAGATACTACATGGGTTAATTGAGAAAATATTTTTCATAAATTAAGAAATTCAAGTATTGCCTTAAAAAAAAATTCCCCAAGATTCCGTGAAAAGTAGCCAGAAAACAGGCAATTGGTAGCTTTCCTTAGAGACCTATTATATAAACATGAACACTGAGCCCAGGTCAGTTTGGGTTCAGTTCAGTTTCTTGCCCTGGGTCATGCAGGAGGCAGCCAGTCAATGTGTGTCTCTCGCCTCTGATGTTTCTCTCTCTATCTCTATCTCTATCTCTATCTCTATCTCTATCTCTATCTCTATCATCTCTATCTCTATTTCTCTCTCTATCTCTATCTCTATCTCTCCCTCCGACTCTATCTGAAGATAAATGAAAAAAATATCCTCGGGCGAGGATTAAAAAAAAAAACAATATGAGCATCGAGAAACTTCCCAGTAGACTGCACAGCTCTGTGATGGGGCCATTCCCTTCTTCTTCCTTACAGGACTCGACTTTGATTTCTACATTCTTGGAAATACTCTTGGTATTTGTGCTACATTTTCTAAATTAAAGGACAGATTCTCATCTCATAAAGGGTCCTCACTGTTTCTTGCAAGAGGCCCCTGCGTTGTATGCCCACTAACCATTGTGGGAACGCTAAATAAAGGATATATCACAAAATCATCTGGAGAAGCCATGCTAAAACACGTATCACTAACTCATTTAAAAGAACCTTTTGTTATTTTTAAAATCAACAAATATTAAAAGTGTCTTTTTGAGGTATAATTGACATATAACATTATATTAGTTTCAAGTGTACAACATAATCATTCGATATTTGCCTTTATTGAAAAGTATTCATCACAATAAGTCCAGTTCAGGTCTGCGGCCACACAGTTTATTGTGATAAACACTTTTATGACCTACCCTCTCAGCAACTGTAAAATATACTTTTTTTTTATTTGAATCCTAGTAACTTTTATGGCCAAACCAGGAGCCAAAAAAAAAAAAAAAAACTAATTTATTTTGCCCAAATTTGTCACAGTATTTTAAAGGACACACCGTCCAATAACACTGCATGAAAGTCTCTTGCAAATTGAGCCAAGAAAACAACACAGAGATAGAAGAGTGTCCTCACAGAAGCCTCCTTTGGCGGCCACTACCACTCAACTACATCTACGACAACCCCTATCCCTAACCCTAACCCTAACCCTGTCCCTAACCCTAACCCTAACCATAACCACAACCCCTAATCCTAAACCTAACCCTAACCCTAACCCAATCCCTATCCCTAACCCTAAACCTATTCCTAACGATAAACATAAACATAACCCTAACCGTAACACTATCCCAACCTCCACTACTATCCAACCCTAACCCTAACCCTAACACTAACCATAACCCCTAACCCTTACACTAGCCGTACAACCACTAACTCTAACCTTAATCACAACACCTAAACCTAACCCTAACCCTAACCCTAACCTTAACACTAACCCTAACCCTAACCCTAACCCTAACATTAACCCTAACCCTAACCCTAACCCTAATCCTAACCTCAACAACTATCCCTAACCCTAACCTTATCTCTACCTCAACAACTATCCCTAACCCTAACCTCTAACCCTAACCCTAACCCTAACCCTAACCCTATCCCTCTCGCTAACCCTAAACCTAACCCTAACCTATCCCTAACCCTATCTCTAACCACAAACATAAACATAACCCTAACCCTAACACTATCCTGACCTCAACTACTATCCAACCTCAACACTAACCCTAACCCTAACCCTAACATTATCCCTACCTCAACAACTATCCCTAACCCTAACCCTTAACCCTAACCCTAACCCTAACCTCTAAACCTAACCCTATCCCTCTTCCTAACCCTAACCCTAACCCTAACCCTATCCCTAACCATAAACATAACCCTAACCCTAACCCTAACCCTAACCCTAACCCTAACACTATCCTGACCTCAAATACTATCCAACCTCAACACTAACCCTAACCCTAACCCTAACCCTAACATTATCCCTACCTCAACAACTATCCCTAACCCTAACCCTTAACCCTAACCCTAACCCTAACCACTAAACCTAACCCTATCCCTCTTCCTAACCCTAAACCTAATTCTAACCCTATCCCTAACCATAAACATAACCCTAACCCTAACCCTAACCCTAACCCTAACCCTAACCCTAACATAAACATAACCCTAACCGTAACACTATCCCAACCTCCACTACTATCCAACCCTAACCCTAACCCTAACCCTAACCATAACCCCTAACCCTTACACTAGCCGTACAACCACTAACTCTAACCTTAATCACAACACCTAAACCTAACCCTAACCCTAACCCTAACCTTAACACTAACCCTAACCCTAACCCTAACCCTAACATTAACCCTAACCCTAACCCTAACCCTAATCCTAACCTCAACAACTATCCCTAACCCTAACCTTATCTCTACCTCAACAACTATCCCTAACCCTAACCTCTAACCCTAACCCTAACCCTAACCCTAACCCTATCCCTCTCGCTAACCCTAAACCTAACCCTAACCTATCCCTAACCCTATCTCTAACCACAAACATAAACATAACCCTAACCCTAACACTATCCTGACCTCAACTACTATCCAACCTCAACACTAACCCTAACCCTAACCCTAACATTATCCCTACCTCAACAACTATCCCTAACCCTAACCCTTAACCCTAACCCTAACCCTAACCTCTAAACCTAACCCTATCCCTCTTCCTAACCCTAAACCTAATTCTAACCCTATCCCTAACCATAAACATAACCCTAACCCTAACCCTAACCCTAACCCTAACCCTAACACTATCCTGACCTCAAATACTATCCAACCTCAACACTAACCCTAACCCTAACCCTAACCCTAACATTATCCCTACCTCAACAACTATCCCTAACCCTAACCCTTAACCCTAACCCTAACCCTAACCACTAAACCTAACCCTATCCCTCTTCCTAACCCTAAACCTAATTCTAACCCTATCCCTAACCATAAACATAACCCTAACCCTAACCCTAACCCTAACCCTAACCCTAACCCTAACATAAACATAACCCTAACCGTAACACTATCCCAACCTCCACTACTATCCAACCCTAACCCTAACCCTAACCCTAACCATAACCCCTAACCCTTACACTAGCCGTACAACCACTAACTCTAACCTTAATCACAACACCTAAACCTAACCCTAACCCTAACCCTAACCTTAACACTAACCCTAACCCTAACCCTAACCCTAACATTAACCCTAACCCTAACCCTAACCCTAATCCTAACCTCAACAACTATCCCTAACCCTAACCTTATCTCTACCTCAACAACTATCCCTAACCCTAACCTCTAACCCTAACCCTAACCCTAACCCTATCCCTCTCGCTAACCCTAAACCTAACCCTAACCTATCCCTAACCCTATCTCTAACCACAAACATAAACATAACCCTAACCCTAACACTATCCTGACCTCAACTACTATCCAACCTCAACACTAACCCTAACCCTAACCCTAACATTATCCCTACCTCAACAACTATCCCCAACCCTAACCCTTAACCCTAACCCTAACCCTAACCTCTAAACCTAACCCTATCCCTCTTCCTAACCCTAAACCTAATTCTAACCCTATCCCTAACCATAAACATAACCCTAACCCTAACCCTAACCCTAACCCTAACCCTAACACTATCCTGACCTCAAATACTATCCAACCTCAACACTAACCCTAACCCTAACCCTAACCCTAACATTATCCCTACCTCAACAACTATCCCTAACCCTAACCCTTAACCCTAACCCTAACCCTAACCACTAAACCTAACCCTATCCCTCTTCCTAACCCTAAACCTAATTCTAACCCTATCCCTAACCATAAACATAACCCTAACCCTAACCCTAACCCTAACCCTAACACTATCCTGACCTCAAATACTATCCAACCTTAACACTAACCCTAACCCTAACCCTAACCCTAACCCTAACCCTAACCCTAACACTATCCTGACCTCAACTACTATCCAACCTCAACACTAACCCTAACCTCTAACCCTAACCCTAACATTATCCCTACCTCAACAACTATCCCTAACCCTAACCCTTAACCTTAACCCTAACCCTAACCTCTAAACCTAACCCTATCCCTCTTCCTAACCCTAAACCTAATTCTAACCCTATCCCTAACCATAAACATAACCCTAACCCTAACCCTAACCCTAACACTATCCCTACCTCAACAACTATCCCTAACCCTAACCCTTAACCCTAACCCTAACCCTAACCTCTAAACTTAACCCTATCCCTCTTCTTAACCCTAAACCTAATTCTAATTCTATCCCTAACCATAAACATAACCCTAACCCTAACCCTAACCCTAACCCTAACACTATCCTGACCTCAAATACTATCCAACCTTAACACTAACCCTAACCCTAACCCTAACCCTAACCCTAACCCTAACCCTAACACTATCCTGACCTCAACTACTGTCCAACCTTAACACTAACCCTAACCCTAACCCTAACATTAACCCTAACCCTAACCCTAACCCTAACCCTAACCTCAACAACTATCCCTAACCCTAACCTTATCTCTACCTCAACAACTATCCCTAACCCTAACCTCTAACCCTAACCCTAACCCTAACCCTAACCCTATCCCTCTCGCTAACCCTAAACCTAACCCTAACCTATCCCTAACCCTATCTCTAACCACAAACATAAACATAACCCTAACCCTAACACTATCCTGACCTCAACTACTATCCAACCTTAACACTAACCCTAACCCTAACCCTAACCCTATCCCTCTTCCTAACCCTAAACCTAATTCTAACCCTATCCCGAACCATAAACATCACCATAACCCTAACCCTAACCCTAACCCTAACACTATCCTGACCTCAACTACTATCCAACCTTAACACTAACCCTAACCCTAACCCTAACATTAACCCTACCTCAACAACTATCCCTAACCCTAACCTTATCTCTAACTCAACAACTATCCCTAACCCTAACCCTTAACCCTAACCCTAACCCTAACCCTAACCCAATCCAACCTTAACACTAGCCCTAACCCTAACCCTAACATTATCCCTACCTCAACAACTATCCCCAACCCTAACCTTATCTCTAACTCAACAACTATCCCTAACCCTAACCCTTAACCCTAACCCTAACCCTAACCTCTAACCCTAACCCTATCCCTCTTCCTAACCCTAAACCTAACCCTAACCCTATCCCTAACCATAAACATAACCATAACCCTAACACTAACACAACACTAACCCAAACCCTATTCCTAGCCCGAACCCTAACTCTAACCCTAAGCCTAACGCTATCCCTAGCCCTAACCCTAACCCTAATCCTAACATTATCCCTACCTCAACAACTATCTCTAACCCTAATCCTTAACCCTAACCCTTAACCCTAACCCTAACCTCTAACCCTAACCCTATCCCTCTTTCTAACCCTAAACCTAACCCTAATCCTATTCCTAACCCTATCCCTAACCATAAACATAACCATAACCCTAACACTAACACAACACTAACCCAAACCCTATTCCTAGCCCTAACCCTAACTCTAACCCTAAGCCTAACCCTATCCCTAGCCCTAACCCTAACCCTAACCCAAACTCTATCCCTAACCCTAACCCTAACACTATCCCTACCTCAACTATTCCTAACACTAACCATAACCATAACCCCTAACCCTAACCCTATCCCTCACCCTAAACTAACCCTAACCCTAAACACTACACCTACTTCAGCTCCTATCCCTAACCCTATCCTAATGCATATCCTAACCCTACCCCTAACACCTACCCCTATCCCTAATGCTAAGCATAACTCTAACCCTAACCCTAACCCTAACATTAACCCTAACCCCACAACTACCCCTACCCTAACTCCTATACCAAACTCTATCTGTAACCCTAATTCTAACCCTCACCCTAACCCTAACCCCAACCACAAAACCTACCTCAACCCCTATCCCTAAACCTAATCCTAATTCTACCCCTATCCCTAACACTAACACTAGCCCTAACCCTAACCCTTTAGCTAACCCTACACCACCACTACCCCTAGCCCAACCCCTATTCCTAACTCTAACTACAACTTTAACACTAACCCTAACCCTAACCCTAACCCTGTAACTACCCTACCCCAACCCCTATTCATAACCCTAACCCTAATCCTAAAGCTAATCCTAACCCTACCCCTAACACCTACCCCTATCCCTAATCCTAACACTAACCCTAACCGTAAGCCTAACAAAAAACTACCCCTACACCAACCCCTATCCCAAACACTAACCCTAACCCTACCCATACACTACCCGCACCCCAACATCTATCCCTAACCCTAACCCTACTCCTAACCCTAACCCTACCCTCATCCTAAACCTAACTCTACACCTACCATAACCCTAACACTATCCTTAGCCCTACCCCATCTCTACCTCATCCAACCCTAACCTGAGCCCTAACCCTAAGTACCTTAACCCTAACCCTACCCTACCCCTACCACTACACATACCCCTACCCCTAACCTTAACCCTAACCCTAACCCTATCCTACCCCTAACCATAACCCTAACCCTACCCCTACCCCTACCCACCAGAGACACACACATACACATAAAATGCTCTCATACATTCACATCTCTACTTCCTTCTGGGAGCCTTCCCTGGCTACCCGACTCTCACCCACCTTCCTTTCTGTTATCTGTACAACAGTACCACTTTCCAGTTTCTTATCTGGGTCTTTCGTGTTTCATGTAGGTACTTTTTTGTCTCTAACCAAACTGCAAAGCCCTTGAGGATCAGGGACTGTGCCTACCTAGTCCTTCTCGTGGGGCTCACGCCCGGTCCTTGCACTGTATTGAATGTGTCCTGCGCACTTAGAAAGCAATGGCTGATGGATGGTTGCAGATGGAGCGCCTCTCACCCACAGGTCTGTTCAGCATATCTTAAGTGAAAGTGATTTAAACATTGTGTCTTCTGGAATCCCTAAGAGAAAAGAGAATTTGCTGTCGGCTTCCCTATGGCGGCCCCTGAAATGTCACAAAAGAAATAATTATATGCATGGGAAACGTTCCAAGGTTTTCTCAGTTGGTTTTGTTTTCCTCACTGGAACATATGTCCTGTGTCACGGAATAACTGTGTCACTGACACTCAGAAAGCCAAGAAGTCAGCCTAGGTCTTCAGAAAGAAACCACAGACCCATCGATTCTTCGCCAAATTGTGGTGTTACTCCCAGAGGGAGAACTTGGTGAGAAATCATGTGAAACTCCATTTCCTGGGGATTACAGAGGTTTCATCAGTGGCAGATTTCCCAGGGACGGACCTGCTTCCGTGATAGTGCTTGGGTTGCCTTCAGACTCTAGCTCCTCCGGCCAGCGCTCACATCCTGCCGCTCCTTTGCTGTCCCCTCAGTGTCCCTCAGAGACTGGTTGTGCAGCACTCAATAAACACCTGGTGGAAAGACACCTTTACTTCTTTTTTTTTAATGATCCAAATTACGTTTATTTTTTATTTTTCAATTACAGTTTACCTTCAATATTATTCTGTATTAGTTTCAGGTGTGCAGCATAGTGGTTAGTCAAGCATATACTTTACAAAGGGACACCTTCATTTCTGATCTTTATTTCAACCACCAGTAGGCATCATAATAGTTATTCTCAGTCTAAGTCTAGGCAACAACTCTCCTTTCGCGCTCATGGTGTCTTGAGGGGATTTTATGCCCTGCCCAAGGCTTACCATCTGCCTTGGTTAGTGACCGGACGTAGCAGAATGATGAAGAGTTCAGTCTCAAAGTCCAACTACCTGAGCTTGTCACCCGGCTTTGCTACTCGTTCCTTGTGTGGCCTTGGACAAGTTTTGTATCTTCTCTGCATCTTCGTTTCCTTCTTTGGCACAGATATGTTGGAAGAATTAAATGAGATGGTTCACATGAAGTACTAAAAACGGTGCCTGTGCACTAGAGGTTCAGTAGATATTAGTTCTTAGTTATTCTTCTGGTCCAGCTCCGGAAGGGGTCAGCCACCTGGGGCTCCGGACACACCCGCTCTGCACTCGGAATTCTGGGCGCCCACTCTGAAACAGAGACTCTTGCTCCACCTTATGGGCCTACGGAAGGCAAGTACCGCTTCCTTCTGCGTGACCGTGTGGGGAAGACAGTGGCCTTCTGCTGTCCGTGAAGCTGGGGGAGGAAGCGAGTGTGGGCCAGGGCTGCTAACTTGCCCAAGTTCAAGTGAACATCGGTTATCCAAGACACTCCCCGAGGTGCCGGCGTCTGCACTCGTTCCTGTTTCTTTGCGACTTCCTTTTCAGTAAAAGCATGATACAAGCCAGTTATCTGATCAGACCGCTGTCCACCACAAACCCTTTGAACTGCACTTCGGAATGTCTCATAGTCAACGCAGCCTGTCAACGCAGCCTAGTGATGAAATCTTCAAAGTGGAGGTCAAGAAATTATCTTATTTCTAAATCTGAGATGGTACAGTCTGGAAAACCCTTGGAAAATTATTTCCTTCTTAGATTGGGATGTTTCCCATGGTAAACTCTGAAAAACTAATATTTGTTTCTACTTTGCTGTCAGCGAATGGCACATGTAAACCCACTCCAAGAGTCATCCCAAACAGCAGATGAGTGCAAAGGAATAAAATCGCTCCCTGACTAGGTAACTTCTCAAATCTGTCCTTCTGTCTTTGTGGTAAACTAATTAACAAAGAATTTGAGTGACTTTCTGGCTTTAAAGCAAAGAAAATTCAGAAAGAGGATCCTACAGTATAAGGGAAGACATTGTTTAATATGGATTCACTTTCAGGATAGAATCACTTTAGGTATGAATTATTTTGTTAAAATTTCCTGTGACTTGCGTTTAGAGGGCAAAATGCAAACCTCAGATTATCCTGAGACCGCTGCACAAGGAGGTCGGTGATTGTACCACTCGCATCCAAGTCCTCTTGAATTTTTGGTTAATCAGAATAACACAGATGTGTCTAATCTCAGAAATGCCTGAGAATTCTAATACGAATATTCCTTTTTTAATTGCAATAAATTTAACATAGATTTGGGGTGTAGAGCATACTAATTTGGCACATTTGTGTGTTGTAATATGCTTGCCATTGTACTGAGAATTATCACCTCTATCTATTATATTGCATAATGATCCTTTCTGTTTAGTGGTTGAAATAATTAAGTTTTAGTCTCAACATGTTTGATGATTATAATACAGTGTTGTCTCTCTTCACTGTACTGGGCATTAGATCTCCAGGGCTTATTTACTACTCATTGTGCCTTTAAACAACATCTGTACTAAAAGTAATATTTCTGGAGGCATTTTTTTTTTTTTACCACAGATGAGAAACTAACTCTTGTTAATGAGAAACAGATAATAATAGCAAGCAACAGACCAGCGTATCTCTTTATAATTTATAAATAAGTCATTTTTATACATTACCCCATTTAATTGTCACCACACTATGAAACAATTATGACAGATATAATCACCCCAGGTTTTATGCATGAGAAGACAGAAAGAAGAGGAATCAGAGGACATGTTAGATAATGGATGGCCACTATTCATGTCTCCTTCCATTCATTCAACAACCAGTAGCAAATAAGTACATACACCAAGCTCTGGGAGGGTCTAGCAATAAACCAATTCTTTACAAAAACCTATAGCTTGATGAATACGACTGACAGTTAAAGAGATAAGAACAATAAAATAAAATAAATGTTGTGATGTGGATTCTGAGGTCCAAGAGCAGAGAACCTTACTTTAAAGGATGGAGAAGGCCTCCTTACGGAACCTACATTTCAGCTGAGATACAGGGATGGGTAAGGACTCAGCCAGATGAAGTGGAAGTGGGGGTGAGTGCTCCGGAGGCAGGGAGCATCAGGTCCCAAGGACCAGAGTTAAGTGAAGACTTAAAAAGAAATCAAAAGGATTTGGGCATGATGAGGGTAAAATGCAAGATGGAAAAAGCAAGAGATGAGGCTGGAGAGTTAAACAAAAGACCAAAGGTGTATAGACCTTGTAAATTATTTTAGGGACAGTGACAAGACAAAATCGAGGGCAGCGTAGAAAACTAGGGTGGTAAAATATATTGGAGGTCACGCACCAAAGAGAGTTTCAGGAATATGGTCAATCACATTAATCCTACAAAGACATCAAAGAATAAGAGAACGAAGGATAGGCCATTTGAGATGTCAGGGATGACCTTGCCATTCTCAGTTTGGTGGCAGAGGCAGAACACAAGCCCCATGTACGCTTGAAAGACGAGGAAGTAGACCCAAAGCTTGTCTAGACCAAGGTTCAAAAAGTTTAATTCCCTGTTTGCTAGAGTTGATAGCCAGGTCAAAGAAAGGTTTCTCAAGAGAACATTTAAACACGTTGGAAGGCACTGGAGAAAAGCAGCAATTAAAGATGTGATGAAGTCATTAAAGATTAAGAAAGTGGCAATACACAGTAGGGTGACTATAGTTAATTATGCTGTATTGCATATTTGAAAGTCGCTAAGAGAGTAAATCTTAAAAGGTCTCATCAGAAGGAAAAACATTTGTAATTATGTATGGCGATAAATGTTAACTGGAGCCATTGCAGTGATCCTTTTTTAATGTACACAAATATCAAGTCAATATTATTTTTATGTGCAATATTATTTTGCACACCTGAAACTATTATAATGTTGTATGTCAATTATACCTCAATAATAAAAAAGATAAAGGAAGTGGGATACATGGAAAGAGGTATAAGGAAATGCTCAGGTGAGCAAAAAGGCTGAGAAAATATCTGTCTGCATATTTATTAAAGGTCAAGTACCAAGGCCAGTTCTACTCATTGCCTCCCCACCCCCAGCTCTTTAATCTATTTAATATTTTATATAGTTTTTCTTTATTAATTTTAGAGAGAGAGGAAGAGAGAGAGAGAAACATCGATGAGAGAGAACATCAATTGGCCGCCTCCTGCACGCCCCCCACTGGGGATCTGGCCCACAACCTGGGCATGTGCCCTGACCAGGAATTGAACTGGCGACCTCTTGGTGCATGGGTCGATGCTCAATGACAGAGCCACACCAGCCAGGTATCTCTAATCTATATTAAATCTCCTGAAAAGCTGTTATTTTATCACTTGGCCTATCTGTAGTAGGACAATTTATGTTAGACCCAATTTATATATCTTCATTTTTAGATGATGTTATGAATTATTAAGTCACACAGCCTTAAACAAATTCTGTCAAATATGTTTTTTCAATTCCGGAGAAAAGGGAAATGACACACATGAAATAAATGGGTGCGGAAAGGCCTTCAGCGTGGAAGTAAGATGAGTCAAGCCATTTTTCTTTCATCATTGCATCAACCCTAAGAGAAAGTTCTCAGATCGTCTATGGCATCATCCATCTTTCTTCAAACACTGGAGATGTGTCATAAGCACTGGCAAGCAGAGCATGCCATCTAACACAACTTCTCCATGCCACCAACCCAGCGACAACAAAAAATGGCGCAGTGGGGCCTTGCTTAGACAGGTCAAGGGATTGTGCAAGTTGGAAAGTCTCATCTCAAAGCATTTCAGAACTTCCTAGATCTCTAGGTGCAGCTTCTTCTAGTCTTGCCATGGAAAAGTAGAGGGTGAACCCATGCCTAGGTAGGCCATAGGCAAAGGATATTGGAAATAACATTGATCCATGTTCAGATGTTGCAAAGCTGGAGAGTAGAACTCATTCAGAAGGCTCACTCAATATTCTAAATATCTTACACATACTCAATCATGGGGCCAAGACCCAACACTGTGACATTTCACTGGGACAAAGACCAATGCCTACTTCTAAAGTAACTACCATGGGTGCATATGAACAAAGCAGAAACAACCTGAGGAAAAAATCTGGGTGTCTTAGCCGACCACAAGTTGAAGATGAGCTAGTTTAGATGTAATGCCTCTTTAGGCATACTAAAGAAGAATTGTGTTTTCACGGAGAGAGCAAATGATCTCCCAATGCCCTTTACAGAGCAGCACCACCCTGAAGTCCTTCATTTCAGTTGAGTATGGCAACCACTGGCGTGTGAGCAGGGACAGGGTGGCCGCGGCCACATTTACATGCTCATGGGCAGTGTGCAAGTTGTTGACACACTCTGGTGTTGATTTGGGTCCCCATCCATAACCATCCTATGAGGTCAAAGTTATCATATTGATGTTTATAGATGGTGATACTGAAAGTGGCATGCGTTCAAGTGTCTTGACCAAGGTAGCCTGGTTAACAAGGAGCAGAGACAAGCCATTGACTCCTAGACTTATATTCTTTCATTGCACCATCCTTTAACAACTGTAATGCTTGGCCTAGGGAGGGAAGACATAGCGATTCATGTGAACCCTTTTCAAGTGCCGGAATGACCACTCGAGGAGGAAGGGATTCAACTAATTGGATATACTCATGAACAACAGCAAATGAATGTCCCGGGATCTGGGTTTCAGCACAGGCGGGATGACTGCCCTTGAAAGAGTAGACAGGCCCTGGCCGGTTTGGCTCAGCGGTTACAGCGTCAGCCCATGGACCAGGGAGTCCCGGGTTCGGTTCCCGCTAAGGGCATGTACCTTGGTTGCAGTTTGTCCCCGGCCTCGGTTGGGGTTGTGAGGGTGGCAACCACTCGATGTGTCTCTCTCACGTCGATGTTTCTCTCTCTCTCTTTCCCCCTCTTTCCCTCCCACTCTGTCTGAAGATAAATGCAAAAAAAAGAAAAAGAAAAAAAGAAAGAGTAGACAGCTACAGAAGGAGAACATGAGACAAAGCCAATAATCAACATAACTGAAAGGGACCACTAAACGAAACTGCATTTCCTCAAAAATCTTGGATTTTTTTTACAAATAACTTCAGAGAAAATTCATGAGCAAGGGTTTGGGCAAATTTTTCCTTTGTTCTTGCTGTTCCTATAGATCTTTCTCAATTTTCATAATAGAAGCAGAAGTGAAAAAAAGTGTCAGGGAAGATGTCCTGACAGTGACTCTGGAAAGGGAACTGCTGACAAAGCCATCTGCCTACAACTTGAGGGTTGCATCAGCAGAACCCTTTGTGGAACACCCTGGTCACTGCACTCCGGGTGCACGAACACAGCGAGTCAAGGATGAGAGGCCAGCTTTCCCCAAGATTCTGGTTGTGTCTGGCTGCCCCTTTCCACACTCTTCAACTCCCTTCGAACCATTCAAAATATTATCTAAAAAGCCAAGTCAGTGTTGGCTCTTTCTACCCAATCCCTGTAATGGAGACATGGTAGAAACAGGACCGAACTAGCAGTCAGAAACTTTGCTTCTGATGCCTGTCCTCCTGGTACTACCTGGCCGGCCGAGGGCAAGCTTGCTGGCAGGTCGACCCGGGCTGTGGGGCTCCCGAGGCTGCAGCCCGTCTGTTGGGATTTAGGAGCCTACACCATGCAGCACGGATTAAGAGCACGTGCTTGAGCATCACACAGACCTGGTTTAAGCAATTCCCTGCCACGAACAGGTCTCACCTTGAGCAGTTTACCAAATCCCTCGAACTTCCGTTCCTTCATGTGCTGGTTCAAGTTGTGGAAGTGACCGGTGAAGGGCCACTAGTCACAATCCCTATATTTTGAGAAGGTAGATTTCAAGAACTTCAGACAAAATGAGATAAGATTCAATGAAGAACAATTGGAAGACAGACAGTAGGTGGGTCAGGAAAGATGAGACTAATAAAAAGAAATTACTGACACTACAAGAATATATCACCCCAATGAGGAAGTAAAGCTTTTCTAATGGGCTCAGACTCAAAAGCATAGAGGAAAAAAAAAAAAAAAAAAAAAGGCAGTGAGAGGCAAAGTATATAACCAATTTCAAAACAGTGACACAAACCTCCCAGAATAGACCCTGGAAAATAATAAAAAGAAGAAGAAAATTGTAAGCAAGGGGGGAAAAAATGACTTCATTTGTGTTTTTGCATCTTGCTCATTTGTTGAAAGACCTACAAGGGAAGAATAAGCCTGATTCCTAGGCAATAACAGGGTTACATTTTTAATTTTTTTTTATTTATTGATATTAGAGGGAGAGGGAGATGGAAACATTGATTGGCCGCCTCCTGCATGCCCCCACGGGGGATCGGGCCCACAACCTGGGCGTGTGCCCTGACCGGGAATCAAACTGGCGACCTCTTGGTGCCTGGGTCGATGTTCAACCACTGAGCCACACCGGCCAGGCTGTTATATTAACGTTTATGACAGAGAAACCTGAGTTTCCCAGGACCTGTTTTGCTTTCCCCCCGAATTCTGTCAGCAGTATTTATTGAGCACCTGCTGTGTCAGGCATTGAACCCCAAGCCGAGCCTGTTACACTGAGGAAATGCCATCTTTTCTGTCAAGAGCTTGATAGTCCAGTGGGATGATGGGCAAATACATAAATAACCATAAAATATATAACAAAATATGCTGAAAATAATTACAGGACTAGAGGTGAGTACAAAATCCAAGGAAAACATAACTTTAAAAATACCCGAATCTGCCGGGCGGGTCTAGAGGAAGTTTCACAGGAAGAATGGCACTTGCTCTGAACCGTCTCAGGCGACAGGATGCGGCACAAGCTGGAAGGTGACCAGAGGGAACACGCACGTGCCGTACTTCCTGTCATTCTGAATGCACTTCATTCTGTTGACCCCAATGAACACTTTTAGTTTACTAAAAAAAAAAAAAAAAATTACTACAATTTCATAATGCCTGGCAAAAATTGTGCAGACAGTAGAGAACCAGAGAAACAGAAGACTACAAATTGATCAATGTGAGTTAGATGTTCAGTTTTAGGAGGAAGAATTCCATGAAGGACAGTGTGATGGGCTGTTTGAAAGAAAGGGCTTGGATTTAGACTGCGAGGGTAGATTCTGCCTTTGGTCTACGATCGTGTGACTGTGACTGAGTTACTGGACAGCCTTGTTGTTTTGTTTTCCCATCTATAACATGGGAGAATAAAGAATATGTTCAGAGGAGGTGTAGTGAGGGTTACATGTAAAATGCTCAGAAGAGAGAGCAGTGTGTCGTGAGCTCTCAGTAACTTGGAGCTGTTTTATAATCCTACGAACTACAGACCCAAGTGGTTGGCCTCAATGACATAAAAAGCTCCAAAACAAAAAGTTAAAAAAGTCTTGACACAGAAAAGGAAGTGGTGATATTTTAGGACCAGAATGAATTCATGAATAATCAGTCATTTGAGAGCCCTGTTCACTTCCTGTTCGGGCATCTGAATTTTGCTGGTGTGGAAAGGAATGTTGAGACCTGACACATGGATTTTACTAAGGAATTTTGCCATTCTTGTAAAAAAAGAATAGAAAGAAAGAGGAAGGGAGGAAGGTAGGAAGGGAGGAAGGAAGGAAGGAAGGAAGGAAGGAAGGAAGGAGAAAGAAGAAAGAAAGAAAGAAAGAAAGAAAGAAAGAAAGAAAGAAAGAAAGAAAGAAAGAAAGAAAGAAAGAAAGAAGAAAGAGAGAAGAAAGAGAGAGAGAAAGAAAGGAGAGAGAGAAAGTCCCACAGGTGTGCTGCCTGAAGTTCTGTATCCAGAGTGGGCGTGTCCGCAGCTGTCAGCTAAGGACCTGGCAGGTCCCCAGGAAAGAAAGGCTCACAGACACCTTTGGTAACACAGCCAGATTAGGAACTAAGCCAGATACAAGGGAAACCAAGCAAAAGCATATTCCTGTTCTCAAGGAGGTTACAGTAGATCAGGGAAGACAGATACTTACACAGATACTCAGGATTCTAACACATACGTAGCCAACACGATAGTGGCACCAAGGACAGCGCCTTCCGCTGGGATGACTCCGGAACAGAGGTCCCAGGAGGAAGATTACATGGGCTACTTTTACAGGCTGCTTTGTGGGCCCTGTTAAATAATTTTGTAAAACACCCTCTTGTGTGATTTCAATGGCCAAACCTTTAAAATGCATCTGACTGTCTTAATGAAAAGAATTCAGTCCATGTATCAATCAAACAAAACAACCCGAAGTATTGAAAACTTGTTTTAGTTCTAACTGACACCTTCCTTATGAAGACCCTGTGCTCCTGCTGGAGAGCCCTGCTCCCTCCCCACTGGTATGGGGGGGCCTCCCTGCTCCCTGGGCTGCAGCCACTGCTCACCTGGGCCGCTCTGCCTCCAAGGTGGCTGTGCTTTTGCCTTCAGCTCCAAGCCGCTTGAGCTACCTTCTCGGAAACAGACCCCATCCAGCCATAAAACTTCTGAAATAAAAGCAATGAGAAGCCCCTGGTTAGGAAAGCAGAGACGCCTTGGAGTGGTGACGTAGCTGCTGGGGATTTGGTCCAATGTCAGTTACCACCTCGCACCTCCACATGTCACCTTCCCCAGGTCATAGGGCAGCACCTGTCACACTCCGCCCTCTACCCAGAGGCCTGCCTCCTACCTTTCATCGCACATGAATTCAAAGACGTCCCCGTCTGTCATTGTAGTCCTCTATCATAGCCCGACGCTTCAGAGCGCTGATTCATTCTGTACTGTATTAAAGCGACTTAGGGGAATGACCCTATCCTGATTCCTGCATCACTCCATCGCCTCTCTGTGTCTCAGTCTCCCCTTTTGGACATGAGAGATTTGGGATGAGTTATCTTTGCTCTATGATTCTGTGATTTGAATCCATCTCTCTCTCTTACTAGATGTAGCTTCTTAAATCATGATGTCTTATACATCGCCACGTTGTCTGTGGCACCTAACTGCCCTTGGTCCCTAGGAAAACCTTGAGAAATATTTGGGGAGTACACAGATGAGTGAATGAATGGTTAATTAGACATTTCCTTTATATAAAATAAAGTGAGTCACCATTAGGTTTGTAAAGTAAATAAAGTATATTTAAACAAAGTATATCCTCTATTTAACTATATTTCTAGAGAAAATCTAAAAAAAAAAAAAGGCAACCAGCAAGAAAAAGCCTTAGAAATGAAAGCTTTTCAATATTCATTATTCCAAGCACCATGCAAATATCTGCATGCAAATATATAAAGTGTGAAGAGGCTGAATATGTACTTGGGTCCTAGAAGGAACTCACTGAAGCTCAAAAGGAAAACACAAATTTAAGATAGAAAAAAGACTATGTAACATAGCTAGCTGTAAACTGATAATAATACAAAAAAACTGGCAGCTATTGAACGTTCTGTTGCCAAACGCCGAGCTGAGCTTTTCCTAGGCATTTTTTAAGCCTTAAACTATTCTTTACAGTAGAAATCATTGCCCTTACTTCACAGAGGAGAACACCAAGCCCCAGAGAAGTTACACGGATTGCTCAAACTCACACCAAATGTACAAGGAGCAAAGTCAGGATGTAAAATCAGGTCTCAATCCAAACCCGTCTCCCAACCACAACTCCCAGTGGCCGCCCCTGAGATGGTACAACCTGGTGGTTTAAAGGATCTTGAAGAGCCACCTTAGGGCGCTGATGGGCCTCATTTTGTTCAAAGGAGAGATCCACCCATCTACACTAAGTCAAGGAGAAAGGGTGGTTTGTTCAAATGATTTCCGAGGCCGAAAGCAGGAACTGAAATTATGCCAGAAACGAAAGCAACTCTGAGCACTGACCATATCCAGCTTTTCTTTCCATCAAATGCATGGCCTCTTTGCCTCCGGTCCTCTTCATCGGACAGCACTTGCTTTTTCTCTCACATCAGCTCGAATCTCCCTGCCTGTCAGCAGCTCCACAGAACTGACATCTTCTCCACTGCTAGATGGTGCTTTTTCCTCTGTTCCAGATCAAATTCCTAAGACAGGAAACTGAATCTGCCCAGCTCATTGTATCACACAAGGCTGGCTCCTGTTTTATCAGCACTCTGTGGCGGGGAGAGTACCCGGACCAGCCACACGAATACCCAGTCTGAGGGCCAAGTCCACACGCCTCGTTCTCCCCCTTAGCCCTGAGATCACCCACTCTCCGCCAATCCACACCTCCTTTTTTCCCCCCGTAACCAGTTTCTCCAAAGAGTAGTATAACTTATTGTCTCACGATCACTTACTGCTCATCTGGCAACTCTATTCCCCGTCTGTCCCTCAGTCCTTGAGAGCTGAATTTTTCCCCATCAGGCCCTGAAGATGATCTAGCTAGTGTCTCCATCAATTATCTACCAGCAAATGAGCAGTTTTCAAAGCTCAGAGTATTTGACTTGGAGCCTCTAACATTGTCGATCACCCCTCATTCATAGTCCCTCATTGCCCATTGCTGTGGACCCTGCTGACCTGCTTGGTCCAAGATGCCCCTCTGTTGGATGCCTATGCTTGTCCTCAGACGTCAGTGCTCCCCAGGGTTCGGTCCTTGGTTCGCTTTTCACTCTAAACCCTCTCTAGGGATCACATCCACTTCGGTGACATCACCCTAACATCTGCCAACTTCCAAATATTCATACCATCTCATGCGACTCCTCCCGAGTTCTGACTACTTAGTAGTCACACCCACTGGGATATCCTACAAACATCGCCAACTATGCATCTGTAAAACTGAACTCATGGTCTCATCCCACCCACACGTTCCTTCCATATCCCTCATCATGAAAACACCACCATCCTACTCAGTGTATCCAAGAAGGTCTTTTCTTCTTCATCATCCCTCACCTCCACTCAATCGCTGATTTCAATTAATAGAAACCAGCTGAAGCTAGCTGATTGGAGGAAAAGAGGTGGGGGGGTTGTCATAAAAGTACAGTGACTCTCCTAGAGCCCAAGGACAGGAGCGTAGCTGGACCTTCATGGGCCAAGAACAGTTCAGAGGAGGTTTCTTCCTAGCTTTCAGTTCCGCTTCTCTCAGCATACCCCTATCTTCTTCTGTCTCAGCCAGATTGATTTTCTCTGCTCCTCGGTCCACGTTACAGACTGAATATGGGCCACCATAGCTCCTAAATTTTTATGTTTCCAGTCAAGGGACCATCCCAGGGTAGTTAATCCTGGATAAGTCAACTCTGGCTAAACAACTGGGCTTGCATGGTGAAAACAAGGCTGCTAAAACCCACCCCTGTGGCGAAGGAAGTCTGATAGAGAAACCATTATGAGCCCTGGCCGGTTTGGCTCCACGGTTAGAGCATCAGCCTGAGGAACAAAGAGTTGTGGGTTCGATTCCGGTCAAGGGCATGTACCTTGGTTGCAGTTCAGTCCCCAGCCCTGGTCAGGGTTGTGCGAGAGGCAATCAGTCGATGTGACTCTCTCACATTGATGTCTCTCTCTCTTTCTCTCTCTCTCCCTTCCTCCCACTCTTTCTGAAGATAAATGGGAAAAAAGTATCCTTGGGTCAGGATTTTAAAAAAAGAAGAAGAAACCATTATGAGCTTGGCAGAAGCCCCACTGGTATCTACCACAATCACTAAAGGCTGATGGTTCTGTGCTGCAGATTTCTCTCTCAATCTGTTCCCTTCCTCATCGCCAGGGTCCTTGTCCTTGGTCAGGTTCTCCTTCACTTCCTTCATGGACTAATATACTTCCATTCGAGTAACTATCATATATACGGTCCTCTGATCATTGGTTTCCATATGTTTTCCCGCTAAACTCTAAGCTGCTTAATGACAGGCATGATATCTCTTCATTTCTGTATCCCCTCTGGTACCTAGCAAAACATCTGGCTTATAATTGGCCCCACGAAATATTTGTTCAATGAATAAAAGATACATTTGGTATCTTGGCCATTACTCATTCAGATCCTCTACCTAATCACTCTGGTTTGCATTTCATGCATGGCAATAACGGACTGGTTATCATTTAATTTCCCAAATAATGTTCCTCCAGGGACACACTGCGCTGATAAGTAAACATCTACCTACGTGTACAACGCTCTGTCTTCGGAATTGGTTATGCAGTCCCTGAGAGATGTATAGCCTCTAAGACTGTAACCAAACTCCGTTTCTGGCCCCATAACCTGAAGACTGGACTTCGGACCTGAAAATTTCACCATTCTGAAACAACCTCTCCGAAAAGCCTGTTGAAGAAGCCATTTGTCCCCCAAGGCAGCGTCTGACAGCGTCTGACCTCGAAACCAAGTTCCTATTTCCAGAAGTATATTCATTCGAAGTAATTAATAACAAATTCAAAGTTCCAGACACTTATAATGCCTTTGCCAAGGGAAAAAATGCATGCGCTCCAAAATGTCACATTGTACTGTATTCTTTATTGCTCTATGGAAAGATGTGAGGAAAAATCCCCAAGGAGATACAACTTCATGTTCATGAGAGGTCAGTTTTCCTGAATGTGTTTCCATAAAGGATGATGAGTAACACAATACACATTGTTCCAAGAATCATTGTTGGAGAAGATGCACATAGCTGTTTCTAATACGAATATTTAATAAGAGCCAAAGGCACAACCTTGTCTTAAGATGTGGTGGGAGCATTCCTATGGTAAAGCATGCAAATGGGTTCTAGGGTAACAAGGGTAATGGAATGATGACTGTCATGAGAGTGATGGTGGTGTGGGCACAAGGCTGAGCGCCAGCTTTCACTGAGCACTTTGTTTGTGTGTACTAGAATGTTCCATGCATTACTGTACTTAGTTGTTAAAAGCCTGGAGGAACGGAAGTGAGCACAGCATTTTGAGAGGTTGTTTGCCACATATGTATCTTATGCCTTGCTGGTCATTCTAACCAAGAACCAGGGTCCCATCTTTTTGGCTCATTCATTTCAATATTTGTTGAGTTATTCCAGTGATCCGAACATGACTAGTGATACAGCGTTGAATAAAAAAAGTACTTTTATCTTGGGCCTTCACTTTTCTTAGGGAAGAGAGAAAACAAAAGAGATGTTAAGTAAACATCTCAACTTGAAAAATGATGAAGTTTGAAAACTTAGAAATAAATCTAAATCTTTAATTAAAAAAATCAATGGTAGAGCCACCATTTTTATGTCTACTGTATATCAGGAACTTTACATATATTCATTGTTATTTTAAATCTGTTCTAAATGTATTCTTTGATTCAGCAAAGATTTAAATTCCAACTATATGTCAGGCACTGAATAAATAACAGTAAACAAAATAAACAATAAGTTGCATCTCAGAGAGGGCAAGTGTCTTTTCTAAGATCCAAATAAGTAGTAAATGGCAAAACTGAGATTTGAAAACAAGTCTGTCTAACCACAAAGGTAGAAGCAGAGTAACCAGTTAGAAAGTTATTAAAATAATCTTGGTGGTACAGATAAGAGTCATAGCAGAAAAGAGGTCAGACTCTCTTTGAGGGTAAAAACAATACGATTTCTTCACAGAATAAATGGGTGGATTTCTTCACAGAATAAATAAATCAAGAGTAGCTCCATGACTCAGAGTTTTGGGGCCCATGCAACACAATTAAAATGGGGGCGGGGAGCCCTGGCCGGTTTGGCTCAGCGGTTGGAGCGTCAGCCTGCGGTTTGGCTCAGCGGTTGGAGCGTCGGCCTGCGGTCCAGAGAGACCCGGGTTCGGTTCCCGCTAAGGGCATGTACCTCGGTTGCAGTTTGTCCCCGGCCCTGGTTGGTTGTGCGAGTGGCGACCACTCGATGTGTCCCTTTCACATTGATGTTTCTCTCTCTCTCTGTTCCTCTCTCTCCCTCCCACTCTACCTGGACAAAAAATGGAAAAATGTCCTCGAGTGAGGATGATAAAGAAAAAAAAATGGGGGCAGGGAGCTGGTTTGGGGAAACATTAATAGATTCATTTTGGACAAGTTGAACTTGAGATGTCCATTATACCTCCAACGTGAAATTGTTGAGTGGACAGTTGGAGAGCAACTTGGACTAGAGGGAAAGGAGAGCAACTTGGACTAGAGGTAAATATTTGGGGTACAGCACACAGGTGGATAATGTAGTATGGACTGTGGCAAGGCTCATATGCCTTAGATGGTCAAGGTTCAAGTTCAAAGTCGCCATCAGGTTATGAAAGGTGAAGAGCCTGACCTTTGTTCAGACTCCAACAGGGGCCAGAAGGCCACCTGCTTCTGTGATGAGAGATGGGCTGTGGTAAGGCTCATGTGGTAAGGCTCATGGGCTGTGGTAAGGCTCAACCCACTTTGTTTTTGTTGTTATTGTTCTGTTTTTGTTTTGCTTTTTATGCTGCTTATTTGTTTGGAAGCTTTGACTCTTTTTAGATACTTGGAGAAACATTCGGCTGAGATTCGAAGCTGCGTGCTACCAAGCAGTGGTTGTCAGACTGCAGTGTGCATGAGAATGACCGGCGGGTCAGAGCGTGTTAAAGATGTGATTCCTAGGGCTCATCCCTAAACATGTTGATTCAGTAGCCTGTGAATGGGGTATAGGAATCACGTTTTGTTCAAGCACCCTGGGTAAATATGTTCTTGAGACTACTTTTTCTGAACACTAATTTTTTTTCTCCCTCTGCCTTTGATTAAGTTCTTACTTTATTGCTCCTGGGATGATGGTTTGGGGCTGTATGTGTTTCTGCATTGTATCAGAGGTCTCTCAGGTCCCTTGAGGCCTAGAAGAGTGTCACTGGGTGTTAGTGTGGGACTCTCCCTGACTTGGTTTTCACTCCAGCATAATATGGCACCTTGATATCAAAGTGACAGCAAGACAGTTGCCCCCCCCCCCCGCCCCGCAATGTGCAGAATTTACAAAAGAAATGAAGAAAGCCCCCTTCCCCACTACTCTTAGGACACTTCAGCTGGACCAAGAACCTAAAAGGAGGCCAGAGTGGGGAGGAGGGGAGGTTGGGGGAACATTTATAAAGAGAGGTGTGGCCGTGCCGTGAGACCTCACCCACGCCCTTCGCAGGGGAGATGGAGAGCAAATTGTTCTACCCTACACCTGGTCGAAGGATGTCAAGGGAGAAATATGAAAAGAAACACATTTCTTTTCACTGGGAGATGCAGAGACTGGTACCTGGCTGTCACCTGAGAAAGCTAAAGCCAGCGGCAGCCTAGTCTGATGCCACCCAGAAGCCTGCTGGGGACAGAGAGGCCAAGTCCTTGGCAGTAGAGATAGGATCGTCTTGCCACATGCTCTCTGGGTTTGTAGGGCAAGGCCTGTGTACCGGTTTCCTATGGATCAGATGTGGGACTCGCAGGACGGTCAACACCAGTGGTGTGGTCCCGCCAGGGTCACAGGTGACCCCAATACAGAGATGCGTCCTTTCAGATCAGGGGAAAAGTACCTGCCAGAGCATCATTTATAACTTCTACTTAAAGCTAATCCTCAGACCCCTCAGCCATGGGTCAATCGGGGTTTTGCTTCTCCTTCTAGTAAAAACATGTTCTCCCACCCCCACAAATGAAATCGCTTCTTTGCGATGGCACACTCAGAGGCTGGGACTTCTTCAAGGCGCACAGAGGCGCTCGACTACATCACTTTTCAATGAATTGCTGTCTTCAGGAGTAAAGACTTGACCTGCAGGGATGTAGCACACTCCAGGTCAACTTTTATGGGGCAAAGTGGAAGGTGAATAGCAATCAGTGTGAGAAGGGTTGATGACAGCTTTGATGATGGGGGGGGGGGGTGGAGCTGAGGTAGGTGGACGTCAGAGAGTGAAATTGTCTGGCTAACCCACTTCAAACTGGGTTACAACCCAAAGCTAACTGCACCCAGCTCTCGCTGCTGCCTAACACTTGCTGAGCACAAGTAACTCTCAGATGTACCCTCCCATTCTCCAGATGGCTACCTCCAGTCTGACAACCCACAGATCAGTCAGCCACAGTCCACTTACCAAGACGCTATTTGAAGAAACAAGGAAGCAGAGGATGCATCGAAAACAAAGGCTGAAATGCAACCCTGGGGACGTCTGAAGACCATCTGTCCGCAGCTCTCTCTCTCTGGTTGCAGCTGAGACCTCCACTCGCCTTGAGAAATTGATACCATGTGAAGCTTTTGCTGGGCATGTAATTTCACTTCTCCCTTGATTATCCCAGGAATGAGGCCAAAGCAAGGAGGAATCATTGAGAAGGAGAGTCTTACAAACAGCGGTGTGCTGGTGAGTGGACTTTCAAAAAACAACCAAAGCCTGGTTTGTGGCATTTACCAATTCCCATGTATGAACAGCCCCACCACGGCAATTTGGAGGATGGCAGTATTTAATAACCAGATCGAAAACTTCTGAAAATTTAACAGTCAGTTCTCACCAACTAGCACCAGCCCATTCCAGCAACATCTGCTTATAATGTAACAAAGATCAGTTCCACCAAGTTTTTGTAAACATGTGCAATACGGCTTTAATTTCCTGAGAAGGTACACAAATGCAAGAGGAACAAGGCATGCTGTTTAGAAAGACACGTACTAAGCAACAACTTGGCCTCCGGCTCAGCCTGTTCCCAGAGCGATTGTCATACACAATACAAATATATTTAAATTAGCTTTACATGTGATGCTCTTAATTAACATCGTGTAGCTTTTTACAAATATCCATAAATATTTTAAATTCGGTTAACATGTCATCATATTATGTAGCTTTCAACAAGAACCCACAGTAGCATATTAATTTAACAGAGCCCCAAACTGTAGCAGGCTGCCACCAAATTGAGTTTTTACACATTTGACCAAAACAGGCTCTTCCAAGCGAGGAAGGGGATTTGGTCCGAGTCAGCCCTGAGCAACACCACTGTGCACCTGCTCAGGCAGGGAAAGGAAAAGAAGCTTACCAAGAAGGGAAAGGTCTGTTGTGGCTTCCCTCTACCCACCCTGCGTGGAAGAGGGGCACGTCTGAAAACGGAATCTGCTCAACTTTATGGGCTCATAACGTGAATGGCAGAAATACCACTCTAAAGCTAAGACAGTGATACAGCGGGAAGCCCACTGGCCCCGTTAATCACTCGTTCTGTGGGTTCCATCGTATTCTCATTGTTAAAATTGTGCCCCAAATACCTGCCCCGTTAACTTTATAGAGTTGCCATGTGATAGGGGAAAGCACTTTGTAAACCGTGGAGAGCCAGCTACATACATGAAATGATTCCATGACGTTATCCAGCACTGGCCGTACCAATTTCTGGGGGAGGTCTTGTGAGATCACTAATGCTCACTCCTGTACCATTGACAGTGTTTAGACGCACACACATACAAGTTCTCACGACGCCCCATGTGAATCTCCAGGATCACCCCTTCGACCTACCGGCTGTAGTAAGCACCCTGCGTCCTGAGTATGATGAATGCAATCAAGGGAAATTCCCAAATACAGTGCATTTCATTCCATGCCACCTGAGCTCCTATCCAAACATCTCCCCAGAGCGTTCTCTGTCCTCTAGTAGCACATCTAAAGTGGGGTGGTGTTGGCATGTCTGTGGCCACCCTACCAGTCCGACTGCTTTTTATTAGGAGGGTCTCAGAAGGTGGGAGTATGGGAAGAATAAAGTGAAACAGCCCAAGAATATGAGACTAGGAATATGGATCCTTTTAGCATACAAGTAAGGCTTCCCTCAGAATAAGACCTCGTTTTTCCACCTAGGAATTCAAAGATGAGACAAAGACTCTTTGAGAAGCTTCTACCCTTTACCACCTCTATTCATTTTACAATGGATTAGTAGTGTCTTTGCTCAGCCAATGCCAGGGATAACCAATTGTTTTTGGTCCTTCTTCTGAGTCTCTTTCAGATGTAGCATGAGAGATAAAATTCACCTGCTGAGGACTTCTGTTGTTTGACTTGTGTACCCAAACTGCAGGCATTGAAAATCTGCCTTCTCCAGCTCACCCACCAGATCTCTGCATGTGCCAAAGAGGATGAAGAGACCAAATCAAGCCTCTAGAAGATGAATTGGGGATTGGCAAGCAGTAAGATCCCCCAGAATGTATTATTCTTTAGAACTTGATAGTCATCATTAAAAATCAAATCTATTACATCTCCAGCATGCAACTCATAAGTCCCTCCTACATTTTGGATTTCAGTGATGTTTTTCAGAGCTTGTAGGATGCCTTTATTTTTACGTAGCCACACCACAAAAGGAGCTTTTTCTTTGTAGGTTATATTGGGTGCCACTTGGCCATAAATCGAATACAAGCCATCCTGAAGTATCTCCAGTTTCCAGTCAGCTTTCTGACGCACACAACGAGGCTCAAGAGATGTCATGTTCCATTTTGAAGGTAATGGTCCTATAAGAAATTTATAAGGGAGAGGAAAAAATGGGAAACATAATTATTTAATTACTTCATCAGCTCCCTGATTCTCGACTCTTACCACATCAAAAGGGAATTTCAAATATATCATGAGTTCCACTCCATTCACGAGAAAAGCAAAAACAAATGACAAAGACAGAGACCAGTAAGAAGACGTTCCCTAATCCTAGGAGCCTGGGAAGCCTGGGGGGTTGGGCTGTTTAGGAAACAGGGGTTGTAGGTATCTCTAGAAATGTTCTCTCTCAGCTGAATATGTGTGTTTGGCCTAAAACCTGTAAATAACCCCAAATGTACTTATTTCCATATATATTTGTATATATTCTAAGAAATACTCTAAGGTTCAGCTTAACTGTATACTTTAGTGTGTTTTCCAAGCAAATACCAGGTCACTGCAAGGGAAAGTGACCCAGGAGCTAAGAGGAGAGAGGAGTGGAGAAAGTGGCCACTCGCTCCAGCACTCATTCCTTTTTGATATACATTTAGAAACAAAATGGCACCCCCCACACACTCTGCTGGACAACGGCAATATCTGAAATGTGAGAAGGACTTTGAGAAAAACTGTAGACATCGAAACTGTGTGTTTATTAACAGCAGGTTCCTGGATCTCAGATTCCCAGGCCTGGAAGACTGAGGTGCGTCCCTGCCCAGAGATGTGACCTTGATGTAAGCTTCATCAGGGCACGCTCTGATCTATCTGGTTGACCTCGGAAACCTCAGCTCCTAGACAACTGATAAGCAGTTATAAATAGTAGCTGAAGAATGAATAAAATAGAATAAAGGTGTCCTTGACAGCATGGGGACTTGCCTTCTTGCATCGAATACTAAGAAAAGTAAAAAGGAGGCATGTAAGACAGGGCTACTCACCAAACTTAGCGACGCAGTGCTGCTCACTGATGATCTGTAGGGGGAGAAAAAGAGACACCAGTCAGGATGATGACAATGTCACAACTTTCTTCATTGACTTATTTGGAGCTTCATATTCCGGAAGCAAACTTCTTTTGCTAGCCATGTAAAAAAATCTTCCCTCCACTTTGTCTTGGTTCTCTCGGCTTCTTTTTACAAATGGCTGGCTTTATCCTTCACCCCTTTTTGGCCTTCTAGGCCAAAGTTAAGGTCTCATTTTATCCAGCTAACTTCTACCTACAGGACAACTATTGATCTTGGACTCCCACCCTCTTGGGCTATAGAAATTTTCTATAAACAGTACTTTCCACAGTCCGGTGCTTACACAGGTGATCCCTTGGCATGTGAGAATAAAGGAATCGATTTCTATTTATGTTTATTTTTATTTTACATAACAAGTAATTAAGCTATAGAAATATGTACAGCTCAGGTTGATCAAGCCACCCTTGTTTAATATCCAGGCAATCACGTGTCATATATCATAACTGAAATATTCTGAAGAGACCGGTTTCAAACTGTTACAACATACCACAGTTTATGTGCTGTAAATACTTGTATTAAGATAAAGTATAACAAAAAAAAAATTGTACTATGTAAAGTTTATTGGTTCCCCCCGGCCAAGTGCTCAAGAGATTTTTTGAACCTAAAGACGTTCCACGTTTGCTTTTACGGGATTTCTCTGACTGCTGAGCTAGTAATGAATTGAGGGAAGCAAGGGTGGAAACAGTGAGACCAGCTAAGAGATCTCTGTAGCCATCTGGGCGAGAAAGCCCAGTGCCCCCGACCAAGGTTCTAGCAGTGGACATGGTGATAGGTGATCAGAAATGGAGCCCACAGGAGTCCTGGCATGGGTATGGGATGAGAAAATGAGAAGAGATCAAGAAAGCTCCAAGATTTGGGGCACTGGGAAGTCACTTAAATGAGGAATCAATTGAGGGGAGCAGAAAGAACTATGAGTTTGGTTTTGGACCTATCAACTGTGTGGGCTTATCAGATATCCAGGTAGGGGAGTCCAATAGGCAGCTAGATCTATGAGGATGGAATTTGAGGAGTACCGATTATATAAATATGGACTCTTTGGCTACTATGTGATGCTTGAAGACAGGAGATTGGATGAGGTCATCAGGTCAGTAAGTGTAGATGGAGAGGAGTTACTGGGACACTGTAATGTTTAGAGGTCAGGGAATGAGGAAGAACCGGCAAGAAGATTGAGGAAAGGTGAGGAAGTCAGGAAAGAAACAGAGAGAGTGTGATATTTGGAAACCAAGAGAAGAAAGTGTTTCAAAGAAGAGAGGTGATCAGCCGTCTCCAATGCTGAAGAGGACAGAGCATTGACCGATGGACCTGGTAGTCATTGAGGTTCTTGGCAAAAGTGGGTTCTGTGATGTGATGAGGACAAAGCTTAATTTGAATGAATTTAAGAGTAAATGAGAAAAAAGAGAAATTGGAGGAATTTTGCTGTAAGGGAGAACAGAAAATTGAATGGATCCTGGATGGGGATGAGAGGTCAGAGCTATTTTTGCTTGTTTGTTTTGGTTTTGTTTGTTTGAATCTGAGAGAAATGGCAATGTGGTTATCTGTGGCCATTTGATGGGAGTGTTTCAAGAAAGTGGAGCGGGTAATATGAAAGAGCTGGGAGATCATTGCTGGAACAATGTCCTTGAGTAGGTAAGAGAAGGCAGAATCTAGTTCACAGACGGCCTTACATACGTGCATGAACAATTCACACACAGCGACAAGAGGAAAACACAGTACACATGGACCAACTTGCAGATGAGTGGTTGATGTGATGGGGAGCTTGGGAACCCTTTCCTGTCTCCTCTTTTTTCTCACAGAACCTGAAGGCAAAGATATCAGGTGAGAGAATGGGGAAGAGACACTGGCTGTTTAAAGAGAAGTCCAAGGAATGAACTAGTCCAATAGAGGAGATACAGTGGACTGTAGGGGTTGTAGGTTTTTACAGAGCAACACTGAGGTCCCACTTGAAGTTAATGGCCATAAATTTAAAGTAAGCCCTTTCAACGAGGCCTTTTCCTCAGCTGTATTTCAATTGCAAAAGACACAGAGCAGCTGGATTTCATTGGTGTTGACAATTCTCCAGGGTTGAAGTTTCGATGTTAGTATATAACAAGACAAAACAAGTGAGTGGATGGCTGCGGGGTTAGGGTTATCATTATAAACCACGAATTTAAGTTGTGCAAGGAAGGAAGGAAAGGCATGAATGGAGTGGGGGCCAAATTTATTTAAATTTTTAACAAGATAAAAAGTTTCAGTTTCAATTTCTGGTCATGGTACATAGTTCAGCTGTGGGTTTGATCTCTGGTCAGGGTGTATCAGAAGGCAACTGATGGGGGCTTCTCTCTCTCCTTCCTCTCTCTCTAAAATGTAATAAAAACATATCCTTGGGTGAGGATTTAAAAATAAATTCAGTGTCATGACATGGTAAGCACACTCAAGGATGCATTTTTCCATTTTGATCTACATTTCTCTGTGAGGTCTTTTGTCAGTTATGGCAGCAAAACCATGAATCAAAGTACATTAACTTAGAGTATAACCTTCAAATTACTGTATCACAAAGTGTTAAACTAAGATAAGAAAATAAAAGTAATATATTGAATAAATTACTCTACTAGAATATTCGTTCAGTTATCTTAGAAGTGTTTGTTATATATTAACATAGTCTATAAAATATAATATTTTGGTAAAAGCAAAATGGTTTTGCACTGTGAATAAACTACATTAAGCATATCATTTGGTTCATCCTTATAAATTTCTATTTTGTGTATCTTTTTAATATATAGTATTAGTGTTTATATATAATGTATAATAGTTAGCATATATTTTGGGATTGAAATCAAAATAAAAACAATTTTTATTTCAGTAGGAGGTTGCAATCAAAATGTTTGAAAGCCATTATTTTTAGAATAAATCACTGGATTCCTACAATTGTTTTTGCTTTTGCAATTATTTCATCCTCATCTTGGGGTTTCTTAGAAGAGATGTTGAAATTTCATTTAGTTTAACTCATGATAGGCATGTGATAGGGAGTCTCAGAACTTCAATTTCCTCATTTATAAAATGAGAAATATAGTACCACCTAGCTCATGGCTCATGGAAATTGGTCATGTTTGTTTATTTGTTTTTAATCCTCACCCAAGGATATTTTTCCATTGATTTTTTTTTCAGATAGAGAGGGAGGGAGGGAGGAAGAAAAACATAGATGTGAGAGAGACACATCTACTAGTTGCCTCCCACATGACCCTAACCAGGGCCAGGGATTCAACCATAACTGAGGTCCATGCCCTTGACTGGAATCAAACCCTCGACTCTTCGGTCCTCAGGCCAACACTCTAACCACTGAGCCAAACCAGCCAGGGCTGGTCATGATTTAAATGGGGTCATTCTTGTGAATGGCTTTGCTCAGATATCTCTCTGCTCCTGCTCATTAAATAGTACCTATTTTGATAATGATGCTGATTATAATGAAGAATTGAATAACACTTCAAGCAGCTATATTCTCAGCATTATTCTAGCACAGTCAGCAAGAGAAACAAAAGTAATTTATGGTCCTTGCCTCTTAAGAAGTTTATGATCTTTCTAGATAGACATGATTACACCCGGCCGGTGTGGCTCAGTGGTTAAGCATCGACCCATGCACTAAGAGGTTGCTGGTTCGATTCCCAGTCACAGCACATGCCCAGGTTTTGGGCCAGGTCCCCAGTGAGGGGCGTGTAGGACGCAGCCAATCAATGTTCTCTCTCATCGATCTTTCTATCTCTCTTTCCTCATGATTTCATACATGGAGCCATTAGGTAACAATTTAAATATAAATGGATGCCAAAGTATGAGCCGCAGATCATATCTATGCTCTGCCCTCTCATGAATAAAGAATGTGGAGAAACTTAAGGTCATAGACTGATTGCCAGAGACAGAAATCTTGTACACTCTCTCGTGGGCCATGGTAATGTCTGGGTAAGCTTCAGAAATCACCACTGTGACATTCTCTGTTGCCACAAATGAAAATCTGTCCAATCACAAAAATCATCTATTTGGCAGGGAGGTATCATCTTTGGTGGAGGAAGTGAAATACATAAGCAAGGAACACCCATATTGTTAAAGTCTTTTGAAATTCATCTTCATTGTACTGTCATTAATAATAATGGTATCAATAGTAATCACTGCAGTCAACGGAGAGGTTACCGCGGGCCAGGCACTGTGCTTTCTCATTAACCCTTACCGCAAGTCTATAAAATGAGGATTAGCAGCATCACATTTGCAGATATGAAAATGTATGACAGAGATTAAGTAACTAGCCCAAGGTCATGCAGCTGATAAAAAGGCTAGGCTGAGATCCAAACAGAGTCTGTCTGACTCACAGGTCTAGATCCTACCACCCTGTGGGACAGTTTCTATTTATAATTCTGACATGCTTGGAAGAAGCAAATATCCACTTGTAAAGAAGCATATGGGACCTCGAGCTTGGTTTAATTTGATCCATTTTTGCTGAAGAGGATCAGTTGCTCTCATAACCCTGTTTAAGTTAAGATTTATATAGTTGGGTTCAAATGGCCAAAGCTTAATAATTCTTTCTCCAAACCAACCCTCATCAGATCACCCTTTGAAAATAGAGTCCATTCTGCTTTTAGGTAGAAGCAGAACTTCCCCCTTTGGAAATATCCTTCATTTTACTGAAGAAGGGTAAAAAAAACCTGAACATCTGGTCTCTTAGGGACAACTTCTGTGAGGTTATTGTCACTAGGGAGTTGACCAAATGGCTTGGGCTCATAGCAGTTGGCTGTTGTCTGAAAGGAGGAGGGAAAAGAAGATAATTTTCTCCCAAAGACACTGCTGTGGGTCCAGAAGGGGCCAATCTTTCTGTCTAAAGCTTGGTGAATTATTGCCTAGAGAATCGGGAAAGTGAGATGTTGTGTATAAAAATAAGAGTGTGGATTAAAATAATCTAAACTCCACGGTTCATGGGTATTATGAGAAGGTGGAAGCAGCCCAGTGACTATAACTCACACCCGCCAGCAACTCAGGCATCTTTTCCAACTACGTGTATTTGTGCCACCAGGAAAGGGCGGCACAGTCGATGGAAAGTGCAATGCGGGCCCTGGCCGGTTTGGCTCGGTGGTTAAAGTTCGGCCTATGGACCAGAGAGTCCCGGGTTCGGTTCCCGCTAAGGGCACGTACCTCGGTTGCAGTTTGTCCCCGGCCCCAGTTGGGGCCGTGTGGGTGGCAACCAGTTGATGTGTCTCTCTCACATCGATGTCTCTCTCTCTCTCTCTCTCTCCCCCTCCCTCCCTCTCTCCCTCCTGTTCTATCTGAAGATGAATGCAAAAATGTCCTCGGATGAAGATAAAAAAAAAAAAAAAAGATGCAATGCAGGAGGTGGTGCTGTTGGCCAGGCCACTGACTTTTCCCACAGGAAATACACCTCTGTGGCATCCTTTCAGAACCACTTCCTAAGAGCCTATTAAACATCTCCAAATTGGGAACAAACTCTGGGCTCTTTCTTTAGGGGCAGAACCTTCCTTGAAAAGCTGCCTATTGTCTGGGAGAGAGAATCCAGAATCAAAGCTGAAACATATGAGACGGATCACGTTCAGTTTTGGTAAGAGGTGTCCTCCATGCCCCTGGACTTTCTAGACCTCCTCTGTCCCTTTGCAAGAGCCACTGTGTGCCTTTGAGAAAGACACCTTCCTTCTCTTCCATGCCTTGCGTCCCCCACGTGCAGGGACGGATGACACATAACGTGCCCTGTGTTCTTCAAGGTCATCTGGCTAATGAGACTTGACTTTTAGTGGTTTTCAGAATGAAAAAGCATTTCCAAATTTAAGTTACCGCTATTCTCATCCTTCCCCTTCTTCAGCAATCTAAACACTCGGAACTCCTGACAGCTCTCTGATCTCTGCTCAAAGTTTCCCTGGTTCAGAAAACGCCAGGCTTCTGCTCGATGCCTCCCCTAGGAGACTGGAGTTGTGGTTAGAAGTGCCTGTGTGTGTTTGTGTGTACTTAAGCAATACAAATGAATGGACTGCCGTGTACACATGTGGCCCCGAGCTATACTTGCCCCAGCTAAACGCCAGCAACTACGTTGCTCCTGCATTTTTTCTCCATTGCTTTCAAATATTTTAAGTGGTTGAACGGTATCTGTGAAATCTTCGCTGGCCAATTCCCTTAGAAAAATCTTTCTGAAGTTCCTGATTTCATATCACTGCCCCTTCCTAAATGGCCATGTATCACCTGATTCTCCCCAAGGCTCAGAATCTTCAAACATACCCCAAAATGGGTTAAATCCTATTTGACAGAACGCATTTTGGGTCCAGTGCTTTGCAGTCAACAGTCAGAAAAACTTCTAGTGAAAACCTAAGGAATCTTCATTCCTTGCACTAGACCTAGAACTTGGACTGGAACTCAATGGGAAATTCCTAATAAGCATCAGGGGCTTCCCAAATAAGAATGTGCCTCACCCTTCCTCCATGAAGCCTTCCTTGATCACCCTAGGCCAAAGTCATTGCCCACCCCACCCCCCGAACTTCTAAAGCATTTATGTTCTATACCACCCTTAGATGAATGACAAGTCACTGTATTTTATAGCTAGAAGGGACATTGTAATAAATGGATGCATTCTTCTACTGCCATTTTTCAGATGAAGAAACAGAACCAGAAAGATGAAACGTCTTTCTCAAATTCATACAGGTGGTGATTGGGAGACCTAGAACCAGAATCCAGCCCTTCTTAGTCCTTGTTTAGAGCCCTTTCCCTTCTCCAAGATACACTCACCACCTGTCATTTACTTTTTTCCATCTTCTGTCACCTTTTTTTTGGGGGGGGGGTCTCTTCCCTCAATTAGACTAATGAGAGCAAGCATCATGTTTTATATCCTTTGATTCCACCAAGAGGATTTATTTAGCAAAGCTCCAAAAAGGGGGGGGGAAAATACTCCACAGGCATCTGTCAAATGACTGACTGAGTTCAGCCATGCTCTTCCCCTACCCATGTTCTGCAGCTCACATTTAGCCTTTTCTAATACCTTTCATTTCAAAACTCTTAGATAAGCCTCAAAAGCCATAGGCCATGACAATGTTGAAAATTATATGTATATTATCTCTCCTCCCATGCCCCTGTCAATGAGCTCTAACAATAATACTGAGTGCAATGACAATAAGCAGACTTACAGAAGACAAAGGGTTACAATCAGTAGCAACCTCAGGCACTACTGTCTCCTTACCTTGAGGGATGGGACAGTGAGCACCACGATGCTGAAGCAGATGGCTAGAAGCACGGCAACTGATGTTGGCAAGACCCATGGTTTCCAGCAGCATCTCTGTGTCCCCGGAGGGCTTGCATGGTGTAGAGGCATAATCTCCATGTGCCTTGAACTCATTCTCTGCAGAAATGAGAGCCGGAGAAGCAGAAATTCGCAAGTGATGGGCAAGTGATACAACAGGATTTTGTCTTATGGTAATTAGTAGTGGGTGTAAGAGGCGGGGTTTCCCTTCTAATTCTGTCTATTGGAAAAAACGATACTTCCAGGCTAACTGCTGAGTCTCACTTGGTACCCGGCCAAAAGCATTCACTCAGCAGAATGGAAGGCTTTATAGACGCCAACACAAATAAAGAGGATGAAAGGAACGAACAGGGGGAAGTGCGGAAGAAAAAAATTATTTCCCAAAGCAAGAGGAAGTTTGTGCTGTGCAACATCAAAAATGATTTCCATTTGAAAACTACTTTTTAGAGGAAGAAATAAAGTTCAAGATAAGACCTTTTCATACATCAGATACTATGTTATTGTGAGGCAGAGGGGTGAAGTGCTAGGAGCTTAGGGTGCGTGTTTTGGAAAGAGAGAGTTTTATTTATTTCTAGGATATAAAATATGGTCCTTCCTCAATAGTCTCCAGCAAACACCAAGGGGAACACTAGATTTGATATGAGATATACATAACCACAACTAGCTCAATGCTCTCCTACCTCACTATGTTAAAGCCCTGTGAATCCAATGCTGGCAGCAAATAGAAATAAAGTTATCATATAAGAGGGTATTTTCTCACATCCTGCCTCCCATTCCGAGCTTGCACTCTGTTCCAATAAAAACTTGATTCATCTTCTTGGCAGGCACCCAAAATGCTGATGCACTACAAAATTGAGGAAGCCCCTAGCTCTCTGTACCTCAGTCTTACCATCTGTTAATTGGGGTGCCTACCTTTTTTTTTTTTTTTTTTTACAGAATTCTAGCATCATGTAATAGAAGGAACATGGACTTTGACCTCAGACCCAAGAGGGAGCCTGGCGCTGTGGCCTTCTGCGCAGGACTTGACTTGTCAGTGTCCTGAATTGTAAAACAGAGAACACTTCCACTTCCTAAGGCTTTTGGAAGACTGGAGTTAAGTCTTAGCTCAGAAGATGTATTCCATGAGTATTTATTTCTTCTCTGCCCTCCTTAGAGAAGTTGTGAAGACCAAATCAATTAGAACATTCCAAAAGAGGATGATTTCTTTTATATGTACCCCAGCGTGTAATTCAGCTAAAGTTCGTTGAAATAAAAGGAGGGGAGATGAAAGCATTGGGAAGACAAGTTTGTTCACCTAAGGGCACAGGAAAGGTTTTTACTCTTAGCACCCTGGCCTGGGGACTGACCTCCTCCTTCACCGGGAAGAAGTCTGTCTTAGAGCCCACGCCCTTCCCTTCGATCACTTGCTGTCAGATTTCAACAGCCCTGCTTGACCTCGAGCACTGAACTGCCTCGGAGGAAAAGAGCCACAGGCTCACCCAGAACAGACTCGGACCACCTGGGGCAGGGGCTCTGTGCCAGATGCGCGGATGCAGAGTGACGGCCGGACCCTGCCAGGGGGACACATTGCGCTGCATCTGCGCCGGGACCGCGCCTGAAAAGCACACGCAGCCGGCGCCCCTGGAAAAGTGGCACATTCCTCGCTTCGGATCTGCTTCCTTTTCCGTCTCCTCGCGGCTCAGCTGGAACTCCCTCGCTTAGTCACCCCGGGACACACGTACTCCAACGAGGAACTGCTCCAAAGGGGACCCAGCTCCTCCTGCCCTTCGCCAGGCAAGGCGCTGGCACGTCCCGGTTGTTGCGACCTTTCCAAAGTCTAGCTGAGCGGCCTCGCCCGAGAGCGCCTTCCAGGGCCTCTCTTCGTGAGCAGGCTCCGGCAGTGGAGAAGCTTCGGGTTAGGAAAGTGACAGTAGGAAAGACGTCCTGGTGTTCCCGCCTCGTGAGTCACCCGGGATCCCCTGGGCTGCGCTATCAGAACGGGCATCTCGAGGTGCCTCTCAGGATGTGAGAGGCGGTGGTGAGCGCCAAACCCAGGCTCCTGGATTCACGGCCTGTCTCTGGTTCACGTACTTGGAATGAGATTTTTTTTTTTTTTTTTTTTCAATTAAGTCGAACTAGCAAATCCAAACATTAAATCCAACTAGCAAATCCAAACATTAAATCCAACTAGCAAATCCAAACATTAACTACAGGCCCACGACTGTGCTGAGGGCTTTCCGGATATAACGGAAGTAACAGCTGGCAAGTCTGCCACACCAGCAGATCAAAACCTTGCCCAGGGGACACAGACGCCCCGGTGAGCACGGAGGGACAGACCCTCACGGAACAGAAGGCTCTAGGTAAGCTCAAATAGTCCAGGAGAAAGTTGGAAATGGACTGTGTGAGAAGAGAAAGGAGGGAGTTACTTCTTGAGGCAGTGGGGTAACTTGAGGAACAAGTACTCAGAGGTATAAACATCTATAAATGTTAGAGGTTATAACAAGACCTCAGTATAAACAATGACAAAACACCAAACTCTTCAACAGTCTAGTAGTTTTCATTCAGGAGCTACAAAATGAGGAACTTCAGAAAAAACAGCAAAAAATGTACTCATTTTGTGACAAATAGATTTATCTTTGGATAAAAGACACATAGATAGATGATAGAGACAGAAAGATGATAGCTAGCTAGCTAGATAGATAGATAATAGAATATAGGTTGACATGATACATAAATTAGATTTTAAACTTGGAATGGTATAAAGGCCACGATCTGTTAAGATTTAGAAACACCCACTCTATAAAGAGTATTGCATACAGCTCATCTTACATAAATAGATCTATATGTACATGTATACATACACATATTTACATATTATGTGTACAATAAATTCTAGCAGATATGCCGAGATTTCATATCAATCTCCAGATCACTTTCTCCAAGGAACTAATAAGAACCCTATGCAGGGGGGTCTGGGAAATAGTTTGAATCCAAACTATGTTTTTCTTTCATGACATGGAGACCCTCTTCTCTGCCCCAAACTGTCTGGTTGTATACTGTCAGTTTGCCTGTCTACTTTTTTTGGAGCCCTTACCAGATGGTTTTTTGTTAGTCTATGTCTTACCAGCTCACGTGCAGCCTTTAGGTAACAGATTTAGTGGCATTTTGCACGAGGCCTTCCTGTGTTACCTCCCTCCCCCCCGCCTTACCACTAATCTCTGAGAGGCTGTGTGGGGTGGTAGGTTCCCGACCAGCCTGAGTCCTCTATGGGAGAGGCTTGTTTCCATTTGGGGGATGGAGGGTCCTTTCCAGCCAGACCAGCATGTGTCAGTATCCTGGCCCTGGGAGGAGCATCTTAAACAGTTCCGATGGGAAGAATTGCTTCCTGCTTGGAATCTGAACTAGAAATAAATTTCGCATTGTGCAATACGGTGATACTTCCTATTTAAAACCTCAAACATTACCCAAGAAGCCCTCATGAATGGTCGTTGCTGTTAGGGCATATCTTGCCCAGGATCACGCAGATCACCAGAGAACTATATATTTTACCGATGTGATTCGACTTCACTGAAATAAGAGAGTCTTAATATTCCTGAGACTAAGCATCCCGAAATCTGGATTTCCTTGGGCAGCCCTGGCAGAGGGGTCTGGGGGAGGTCTTTGAACGTAATCCTTGTAGTCGGTCTCCTTATTTGACACACTTCTGCACCAGCATAGAACAAACAGCACGTACACTCAACCCAGCTGACACGGGTTCATGGAGAAATCTTGGAGATACTTTCCCTGCTGGTTTTCTGTTTTTCGCACTGACTTTACACCATTCAACTTGGATAGTCTGGTCATGGCTAGATTTGTTGGTTTGGGTGCTGGGAATCTAAACGAGTAAAGAAAGGTTTGGGCTTTTCTATATGTGATGATGCTGAAATACAGCAAAAGGACATGTTAATTCTCTTGTTCACTTAGTAAACATTACTGAATGCCTTTTATGCACCAAGGACAATGCTGGGAACCTGAATCCGCATAGACGAGAGTCAGTCCCTCTCTACAAATTCGATATTGCTTTTTGGTTGGGTTTGGTTTGGTTATTTCAGGTAGCTGGGGCAAGAGACAAATATACAGTCCATACAAGGAGAAGTGTGGTAATAGAATGAGAATCAAATGCCTGCCCTCGCTCAGAGTAAGGGGAAGGTTTTTAAAGGAGAGTGTCTAGGCTGATATAGGTCTAAAGAGAGGTTAGCCAGATGAAAAACACCTCATAAAACCCCCTCCCCTAAGCTAATGAATTTCTATTCAGTAAATTCATCACCATATGATATGTATGTGTTATATAATGATAATCTGCTGAACAGCATAACATATAAATATGCATTATATATACTGTATGTAGTATAATGGTTATTTAATGTGTGTATGCATCTCTGTGTGCATGTTTGTATGCATGTGTGTGCATGTGCATGTGTGTGTGTGCATGTGCGTGTGTGTGTGTGATTGTGTGCAGTTTCAGGCACTTTGCTTGGCAACAGTAGAATCAGGAGGAGTAAGACAGGGTCTCTGATCTTAAGGAATCCATTCCCTAGAAATTGCCGATTCTTGGACATTTGATCCTTCCAAACTTGATTTGAAAATATGTTTCAATTTCAAAGTAAGTTTCACTTATCTTTTTTATATGATATTATATAACTTCCCCAGAGTCACCAGTTAACTCATTTCAGGTGAGAATTGGCCAAGTGCCCAGAGCTGCTCAGACTAAGGCGCTTGTCTATCCAGTTTGATGACTCTGCCTGTGAATACAGTAGGTAGGACGTTCCACTGCAAAGGGGGAATCTCTGGCTGGTGTCCCAATGGAAAAAACACTGAGTCACAGAAAGCAGTGTGGAATGTTGCTCAATGAAAGGAGCAGGCAGTTTCCATTTGCTAAATAAAGCAACAATCCTATGAAGTGAATAATGAATATTATGCTAAGATAAGGCTAAAATATTTCAAGTTTTTATCACCCAAAAAGCCTAAAGGAAATCTCTTTGGCTAAAAGTAAAGGTATTTTCCTCTTCACACGTACACAGCCTCTGACATCCTTTCCTGGCCCTTTCTCCCATGAATTTCTAGGTCACGTCACCAATTGCAACACCGCTGATGGCAACATCACTGAGTGCTGATTTATAATGTGAACCATAAAAAAAAAAGAGGTAAAAAAATTGCAGAGTATAAACTAGAAAACAAGTATTAAAAGCCTTCTCTTTTCCAGGCACCATGTTTAAAGTTTAAACTTTCACATGCTTCGTGAGGTTTATGTAATCACAACATTACAAAGTAGCCCTATTCGTCCCATGAGACACAGAGAGAAACGACCTAAGGCCCTTGATGATCCACTCCTATGTCTCCAGTAACTAAATACTTACTTACAAAGTATTGCAGCACTAGTTCTAGTCAAGAAGGGGGTGTAGGAGGTTCCTGAACTCACATAAACACATGGACTACATAGTTACACGCGAAGCACTTCCCTCAGAAAGAAATCCAGGAACTGGCTGAGCGACTTCTACTCATTGGGTGGGTGCATGAGGGAAAAACTCACACTGAACCTGGTAGGAAAGGAGAAAGGAAATACAAAACAACCAGAAAAAAGTAACAGATGGCAATAGTAAGTCCACACTTCAAACTAATCACTTTAAATGTAAATCAACTAAAGTCACCAGTCAAAACAATAGACTGGCTGAATGGATTAAAAAACAAGACCCATCTATATACTGCCCACAGGAGTCTCCCCTCAGCTTTAAGGACGCACACAGACCAAAAGTAAAGGCATGGAAAAAGATGTGTCATACAAATGGAAGCCAAAATAAAGCAGGGGTATCCATACTTACATCACACAAAATAGACCTTAAGCCAAACACTGTAATAGGGCCAAAGAAGGTTTCTATTTTCAGATGACATGATATCATATATAGAAAACCCAAAAAAACTCCATCAAAAAAGCTGTTACAATATATCCGATGGTCATGGATTGGAAGTATTAATATTGTTAAAATATTCATACTACTCAAAGCAATCTATAGATTCAGCAATCTTTATTAAAATTCTAATGGCATTTTTCACAGAAAATAAAATCTAGAATTTGTATAGAACCACAAAGACCCCAAGTAGTCAAAGCAATCTCAAGGGGAACGTAAAAAAGCTGAAGGGATCACACTTTCTGATTTCAAGCTATGTTATAAAGCTATAGTAATAAAAAGAGTATGGTTTTGGCATAAAAACACACATAGATAGTGGAACATAGGGAGCCCAGAAATAAATTCATGCATATATGCTCAGTTAATATACAACCAATGAACCAAGAAGACTATACAGTGGGGAAGAACAGTCTCTTCAATGAATGTGTTGGGAAAACTGAACAGCCACATTCGAAACAATGAAACTGGGCCCCTATTTTATACCCTCGGCAAAAATCAACTCAAAATGGATTCAAGACTTGAATAGAAGGACCTGAAACCGTAAAACTATTCCTAGAAGAAAACACAGGGAGTAAGCTACTTGTCATCGTTTTGGCAATGATTTTTTGGATTTCACACCAAAGCAATGTCAACAAACATAAAAATAATCAAGTAAGGCCGCACCCCCTGCCGCCAGCATGCCGGCCAGCCTGGCATCTCAGCTGAAGGCTCTGGCGGAGAATCTGCTTTAGTCTCATTCGGGTAGCTGGCAGAATTCGGTTTCCCTCCATCTTCAGCAGTGGTGGGTCAAATCTTTCTCCAACTCCAAACATTGTGCTTTGAGAGCCTTTGGGATTACATCGGGCCCACCAGGATAATCTCCCTAGTGTAGGGTGCATACCTAATGACATCCTCAAAGTCCCTTTGGCCACATAAGGTAACATATTCACAGGTTCTGGAAATGAGTGTGTGGATAGCTTTGGGTGGTCCCGCCCCTGCCACAGGATACCAGCAGGCCCTTTGTTACCTTCTGACATCAGGGAGTCTGTTGGAGAGACTGCTGTGCCTTCTTCTACTCCCAGTGATTATTCCCAGGGTCCCTCAATGCAGGTTTGTCTTTCGCAACAGCAGAGCCCTGCCTGTTACTCCCTCAAGACAGGGCCTAGGCTCATGGGAAACCCATGTCATAAATGCCCCGCTCTGCAGAAATGGGAGGTGGGAGTGGGGCATGAAGAGGAGCCGTGACCTCTGACACGTGTGGAACTTTGAGAGCAGGCCCTTTAATATTTTCCCCTGCTGCAAATAACCCAGTTTCCCACCTCTGGCCATTATATCTACAGGAAAGGCTTAAAATAACATTTGGTGGAATGCCTTCTTTGTGAAATCTATACCAAGGAGTTTTTGAGTTTAGACGTTTAACCTTGGAACATAATGTCCACTTGCATATTCTTGGCTGGGAATGTATCTTTGGTAATCCCTGTATTAGACATCTCAGGGGTAAGGCATTGGAAAATAAGGAGATTGATATATTTTTTCTATATATAAATTTAGAATCATACTTTTCATACCTTCACATAATGTGCTTTTTACACTTAAAATGGGCATTTCTGGCATTGTCTTTAAATAATCCATGTATTGCCCTGGCCGGTTTGGCTCAGCGGTTAGAGCGTCGGCCTGCGGTCCTGAGAGACCCGGGTTCGGTTCCCGCTAAGGGCGCGTACCTCGGTTGCAGTTTGTCCCCGGCCCTGGTCGGTTGTGCGGGTGGCGGCCACTCAATGTGTTCCTTTCACGTCGATGTTTCTCTCTCTCTCTTTGTTCCTCTCTCTCCCTCCCACTCTACCTGAACAAAAACTGGAAAAATGTCCTCGGGTGAGGATAAAAAAATATATATATTTTAAATAAATAATCCATGTATTTAATGAATACATGGTATCCATATAGAACAGACTTAGCTTACTGTCAGAAGTTTTTAAAATATTGAGGAATATAAAGAGTAGTATATAATAAAGTGCTTTCCCATGGATGTTTCTTCCTCACTTTGGTGCTAAACAGTGTAAAAAGTATCACAGAAAGTGTTCGGATAGGCCCTACCCACTGGAAAAGTTGTTAGAAAAGATAGCCTATATCCTCAAGCTTATTACCTGAGCTCAAAACTGGATGTCAGGGTTATTCAAGTGTGAGATGAGGTTTGTTTAGAAAAGAGTCTCAGCTCTAACTAGTGTTCCTTCTGATATACTACAAGTCTCTCCAGCTAAGGGACAGGGTTGTGTGAGGAGGCTCAGGGTTGTTTTGCTGCTGATAGGGTGTAGTCAAGGCAAGTTACAGTTCTCTGAGTATTTGAGAAGTGTGCTCAGTTGCTTCTTTTCCTGGTTTTCTGCTCAGAGGAAGTTCCTACCCCAGCATAGACTAATAGGATCCTAGCTTATGGCAGGCATCTGTTTTCTAGAAGTACCAATAACAAAGGGTCCAATATTTAAAAAAAAAAAAAAAAAAAAAGCACTCTAGTTCTTCATCTTAATCTTTTTTTAAAACTTATCTTTATTGTTGAATGTATTACAGATGTTCCCCCTTTTTCCCCATTGACCCCCTCCTCCCCACTCCCACCCCCTTCTGCCTTCCCTACACTATTGCCTGTGTCCATTGATTATGCATACAAGTTCTTTGGTTTATCTCTTTCCATCCCCCCACTTCCTTTCAAGGTTTGTCAGTCAATTTGTACTTCTTAATCCCTTGTTCCCCCCCCCCCCACCTCCTTCCAATATGACAACCAACAAAAAGATCACTGTAACTCTGAGTCTGTTTCTGTTCTGCTTGCTCATTTTGTTGGTAGATTCAATTGTTGATAGACATGTATTTTTTGCCATTTTACTGTTCATATTTTTGTTCTTCTTCTCCTTCAAGAAGACCCTTCAACATTTCATATAATACTGGTTTAGTGGTGATGAACTCCTTTAGCTTTTTCTTGTCTGGGAAACTCTTTATATGGCCACCAATTCTAAATGCTAGCTTTGCAGGATAGAGTAATCTTGGTTGTAGGTCCTTGCTTTTCATCACTTTGAATATTTCTTGCCACTCCCTTCTGGACTGCAAATTTTGAGAGATCGACTGACAGTTTTATGGGAGCTTCCTTGTAACTGCTTTTCTCTTGCTGCTTTTAAGATTCTCTCTTTGTCTTTAACCTTTGGCATTTTAATTATGATGTGTCTTGCTGTGGGCCTCTTAGGGTATCTTGTTTGGGACTCTCTGTGCTTCCTGGACTTGTATGTCTCTTTCCTTCACCAAGTTAGGGAAGTTTCCTGGCATTAGTTTTTTTCAAATAGGTTTTTAATATTTTGCTTTTTAATCTCTTCTCCTTCTGGCACTCCCATGATGTGAATGTTGGTACGCTTGAAGTTGTCCCAGAGGCTCCTTATACTATCCTCATTTTTTTTTTTTTTTTTTTTTTTTTTTTTTTTTTGCTGTTCTGATTGGGTGTTTTTTTGCTTCCTTGTATTCCAAATTGATGGTTTACTTCTTGGCTTCACATGTTCTACTACCAATTTCCTGTAAATTATTATTTATTTCAATTAGTGCATCCTTCATTTCTGACTGGCTCTTTCTTATGCTCTTAAGGTCTTCACTAAGTTCCTTGAGCATCCTTATAACTAGTGTTTTGAACTCTGCATCTGTTAGATTGCTCATCTCCATTTTGTTTAGTTTTTTTTTCTGGAGTTTTGTTTTGTTCTTTCATTTGGGACATGTTTCTTTGTCTCCTCATTTTGGCTGCCCCTCGTGTTTGGTTCTATGTATTAAGTAGAGTTTCTATGTCTTCTAGGTTCTAGACAATAGGGTGGCCTATTGTTGTAGGTGTCCTGTAAGGTCTCCCTGGTCACCCCAGCTGGGGCCTCAAGGTACACCCCTCATGTGAACTGTACACCCTTCTGTTGTAAATGCATTTTGAACACTGCTGGCACATCAATGTGAAGGATTTACTCAGGCTGATCAGCTGCAAGGACTGGCTGTGCCCAGTGACCACTGGCCTCTGACTACCTTGGAGGATCAGCTGTGTAGGGGCCACCACACAGAGCAAGACTTACTTCATCAGGGCTCTAGTACCAACAGAGTCCACTCCTTGGGTGTGTCACTTGTGGAGGTGATTGGGTGGTGGTGCTTCAACATGGCCTGAAGCTGTCCACTGGGCGTGATGGCTCTGGGGCAGGGGCAGCCACTGCCTGTGTTCTACCTGGGACCATCGGGTATATGCTACAAAGTGATCTGCAGATGGCTGCTTCTTGTGCTGATCTTGGAGGTGCCCAGGAAAAGCCAAGCTGTGAACCAAGGCTGGCTGCTTCTAATGCCAGGCCTGGGGCCACTTAACAAGAGGTATGGGGCTCGCTGAGACCAGATGCTGCTTGTTTGAGAGAATTTAGGAAAATCCGAAGCAGAAGCCAAGACAGGCCAATCTTATGATAAAGCCACTGGAAACAGCTTGAGTGGGCTTGAAAGTTGGGTGGGGCAGGGCCTCAGGGAATCGCCAGGGTGGGACAAACAGTGTGAGCCAGGTTCCTGGAGTCCCAGATATGGCAGCTGTCTGCCACCCTAGGGAAGGGTTCACCAAAGGAACAAGAGCTTCTGCCAGCACGTCAGTCCAGGAGAAACCTGCCTCGCCAGCTCTCATTGATGCCAAACAATTCATTTCTTCCTCAAATGCCACCATTGCCTGTTTAGCTACCTCCCCCATGCTGGAGCCTGGAGGAAGGGAATCCAAGTAAGTCCATGCACGGGCCCTTTAAGAGGCACTGCCTGGGGCTCCAGCAGCCTCAGCCTCCCTCTGCCTCCATTCCTGCTGGTTTTATAGCCTGAAGTTATGGGGATTCTCTTCTTGGCACTGGAACACTGAGATGGGGCCTGGTGTGGGATGGGGACCCCCCCACTCCTCAGGGAGGACCTTCTCAGCCAGGTATCTCCTGATTTTTATTCTCCACATGTGGGCATGGGACCGTATTTCCCTGTGCTGCCATCTTGACCAGAAGTCCCTCTTGTTAATCGTATGGTGACCAACTCTCATTATCCACTCAAGTCCCACTGGGAGCTGCGTCCTAGAGCAACCATCTCCTGACTTTTATTTCTTAGCTAAGTGCTTCTTCCATTTTCTCCCAAACGTCGCCATATTTATTCATATTATAGCACTTACCATCCCATGGTATCATCAATTGCTTACTTATACATCTTTTCCAGTGGGCTGTGGGCCTCTAGCAGGGATATTTTTATCTCTTTATACCCCAAACCTACCTAAGGCCTGGTTCATAGATGATGCTCATAGAACATGGCAGATGGATGGATGGGTGGGTGGCTTTACTAACAGTAGATCATCACAGAGTAGCACCCAGGCCAGATCCTGAAACTTGAGTTTATAAATACTATGTTTCATGCCATTCTACCCCAACTAATCAGAATTAGCTAACACCAGGGCCAATCTATATTGAATTTTTTTTTGCTCCACATTTATTTTTGTGCCCACCCCCTCCTCATCCCCTCCCTGAGCATCATAGTACTGATAACAGCATCCTCTACTGTACAGCTAAGACCTGCTGCTCTTATGGCTGCTGTAATGCTCCAGCCTCTCTCCTGTGAGATACTGACTGGTGGATGGCTTTAAGGTGACATCAAGAAGTGGAAGCAGACCAGTGTCTGTGCTCATCATGTTACCTAATATCTGTCTTATAAACAGCATGACTCACATTAGTCTTGTCCAAACTGGAGGCCCAGTTGCACCCTGCCTATGAATTGTAATTACCAGGATCTTAACTAGACACCCTGTAGGTTATGAGTGATTACTCTGTAAGTCTTTTTTCTGATCTATATCAAACCATGCTGTAACATAAGCCCTGCGCAAAATCACATCCCTAGTAAAGAAGTAAATACGGTGAGTATCATAGGAGAGATGACAGCGACCAGCTCATCTAGAAAGGACTGAGAGGTTAGCATGCTTCGCACGCAGCTAGAGCTTGTTCTCAGCTTGTGATAGTAGTATTGCTCACTGTTTCCTTCCACTGGCCTTGGTGCATTGTACGTGTCTCCAGAATGCAATTTATGTGTCTATAGTGAACCACCAGCCTCTGAGGGACTGACACTGTCTTTATCTCTATATCCACAGTGCCTCACATAGTGTAGGTGTTCAATAAATGTGTACGGGAATAGTGAGTGAACAAGTAAGTGAAAAAAATATATCAATCCTCTTTGAGTCAAATATTACACATAATTAGATTTCTCTCTCCAAGTAAGAATAAGCTTGCCTATCACCTTTCACACATTCTATTCTATAGTTCTTAATTTAAATATAGGGGGGCTACTGCCCTGGCCGGTTTGGCTCAGTGGTTGGAGCATCAGCCTGCGGTCCACAGAGACCCGGGTTCGGTTCCCGCTAGGGGCACGTACCTTGGCTGCAGTTTGTCCCCGGCCCTGGTTGGGTCGTGTGGGTGGCGGCCACTCGATGTGTCCCTTTCATGTCGATGTTTCTCTCTCTTCCTCTCTCTCCTTCCCGCTCTATCTGAGTAAAAAATGGAGGAATGTCCTCGGGTGAGGATAAAAAAAAAAAAAATTAAAAAAAAAAATTTTAATATAGGGGGCTCCTGGCTAGGGTTATAAGTAAGTGCATTCTCAGAACTTAGATCAGAACAAAATTAACTAGCTCCTACTGGATTCAGACCTAACATCTTGACCTCCTTTGGACAACTTCTTTGCTTGTTTCTTTTCATTCTGACTGATAAGGCATGTAAAGATGAGTTCATCCAAACACATTTGGATTAAGATAAGAAATATGAAAATATAATACTGCCCAAGTAGAAATTTCTAATGCACCTAAAATGTAGAATGTGGTGCAAAAGGAATTTCAGAAAATAAAGGTTGAATGGAATTTACATACTAAAGAAAGGGGAACTCTGGCCTTCCATTTCTTGGCCACAAAAGCATCACTTGAAACAGCAGCAGTAAGCAAGAGCTGACACATTTTGCTGGAATTGTTTTGGTGAGCAGTTTTCTGTTCACCTACGTAAATATGATTTCATTGAGCCATAATGTCTCAGCCCTTTTCCAAATACTCTTTGGTGAGCTATCATTCAAGTTTCTCTTTTTTAAAACCAATAATGGTTATTCTAAAGACTCTCTCCATTGCTACATACAATATTGGTCCACCGTCATCATTCTATAATTCCAAATCCAATTGTTTTGTCTCAGTCATTATCTCACTTGAGATTTTGATAAAGATTACTTTGGCCCTGGCTGGTTTAGCTCAGTGGTTAGAGCATCAGCCCACTGACCGAAGAGTCATGGGTTCAATTCCAGCCAAGGGCACATACTTCAGTGGTCCCTGGCCCTGGGAGGGGTTGTGCGGGAGGCAACCATTCTGTGTGTCTCTCTCACATCAATGTTTCTCTTCCCTCTCTCTCTCTTTTTCTTTCTCTCTCTCTCTCCCCTCCCTCCCACTCTGTCTGAGGATAAGTGGAGAAATGTCCTCAGGTAAGGATTTTTTTTAAAAAAGGTTATTTTGAATCTGTAGATCTCTTTCAATAGTATTGACATCTAAACAATATGAAGCTTCCAATTCATGAGCATGGAATGTCTTTCCATTTATTGGTGTGTGAGATCACCCTGCAGAACCATGGGACAGGGATGCCCCCACAGAGCCTAAAACTCCTACAAAACTCTCAAAGGATTCCAAACAGCCCAAACAATCGCGACAAAGAAAACCAAAGCTGGAAGGCTCACATTTCTTGCATACAAAACTACAGTAATCAAAACACTGTGGTACTGGCCTAAAGATAGACATATAGACCAGTGGGATCGAAGAAAGAGTCTAGAAATAAACCCTCATATATGGTCAAATGATCTCTGACAAGGTTGCCAAGGCTACACAATGAGTAAAGTGTAGTCCCTTTAACCAGTGGTGTTAAGGAAATTGGATATCTACACGCAAAAGAATAAAGTTGGATTCTTACCTAACATCATATATTAAAAATAACTCAAAATGGATCAAAGGCCTAAACATAAGAGTTGGCCCTGGCTGGCCGCTCAGTTGGTTAGAGTCACCCCGATACTCCAAGGTTGTGGGTTTGATCCTCAGTCAGGGCACATACAAGAAACAACCAATGAATGAATCAATAAGTGGGACAACAAATCAATGTTTCTCTCTCTCTCCCTTCCTCTCTGTCTGTAAATATAAAAAAAAAATTTAACAGAAGAGCTAAAACTGTAAAATTCTTAGAAGAAAACAAAGGACAAAAGCTTCATGACATTGGATTTAGCAGTTATTTCTTGAATATTACACCAAAGGTACATGTTACCAAAAAAAATTGACAAATTGAAATTTATAAATGTTTTACTGTGCATCACAGGACATTATCAACAGAGTGAAAAGACAACCTACAGAATGGGGGAAGAATTTGCAAATTATATGTCCTATAAAACATTAATATTTAGAATATGAGAACTACTACAACTCAACAACAACAAAAAATAAACCCAATTCATAAATGAGCAAAGGATTTGAATGGACATTTTTATAAAGAAGATATACAGATGACAAATGAATACATGAGACAGTGCTCAACATGACCAGTTATTATAGAATGCAAATCAAAACCACAATGAGATAATCCCTCATTAGGGATAGATACCATGAAAAATGAAAAATAACCCAGAAAATAACAAGTGTTGACAAGGGTGTGGAGAAATTGGAACCCTTGTGCACTGTTGGTGGTAATGTCACTGGGGAAAAAATACAGTATGACAGTGCCTCAAAAAATTTAAAAATAGAATTACCATATGATCCAGAAGGTTCACTTCTGAATATATGCCCAAAAGACTTGCAAATAGTCTCTCAAAGAGACATTTGTATAGCCATGCTCACTACAGCATTTTTCATAGTAGCCACCACTTGAAGTAGCTAATAAATATGTTCTCAAACGTCATCCGTTCAAACTCTGTGTTACTTTCTTCACTAACCTACTCCTATATTCCAAGACTTGGTCATTGGTTATACTACCCATCCAATGACCTTACTTGACACCTTGTAATCCACTTTACTTCTCTTTCTCCCCCAGCCCTCAGATCTGATGTTCCTAAGAAAATGTAGGCGCTTTCTTTTTTTTCTTCTTTTTTTTTATCCTCGCCCGAGGACATTTCTGCATGTGTAGAGCAGGAGAGAGAGGGAGGAAGAGAGAAAGAGAGAGAAACCTCGATGTGAGAGAAGCACATCAAGTGGCTGCCACCCACACGACCCCAACCAAGGCCGGGGACAAACTGCAACTGAGGTACGTGCCCTTAGTGGGAACCAAACCCAGGTCTCTCTGGTCCACAGGCCGATGCTCTAACCGCTGAGCCAAACTGGCCAAGGCAAAAATGTCGGCACTTTCAACAGCTCTCCACTGTCGTCTCTATTCCCGCGTATCGACGACACCTTCAGTTGTCTGCATGTTTGCCCACCTGCCCCGTGACGTGGCGAGCACCTGGAGAGCAGGACTCCGTGTGAACACACTTCCTATTTCCAGAGCTCACCACAGCCCCTGGGCGCTTAGAGAGGCCTCGTTGACTGATCGGAAGAGCTGGAAGGACAAGAGCGCTTTGTAGACATCAAGGGTCTCGGGCCTCGTCAACTCTCTCAGCATCTGCAGTGTATGTTTGGCCCAGCAAAGCTTCTCCACTTATAAAACACAGACAATAAATAGTGACCCTCTGAAGGAGAGTTCCGGCCAAAGATCCACCACCTCTGCCTAAGATCATGTTTAGCACATGATAGGTATTCAATCAACATGGAAGAAAGGAAGGAAAATGAGTGCGTGAAGGGGGGGGGGGCGGGAGAGAGGGATGAAATGGGGGGGCTCTCTCTCTAGAACCTACACCCACCCAGCTGGACTGATTTCGAAGCCTAACTGTCACGTAATCACGGGGGAGCCCACACATTCCCCTTGTGCACTGGTCCAGCTGTTATGAAATGTGTCACCGGGAAGACCTCCCTGCAGGTCATCCACACCCTCCTGGGATGTCACCCCTTTTCTACCTTTTCGTGTCTTAAAGGCAATGCTAAGTAGTTAATTAGCTAATGTGCTCTCCTTTCATGCTCCAGAAGCTATGCTGGGTTATTTGCCCCGGTCAGTGCAAGTTCTCGGAACAGTTCCAGGAAGTGACTACGTTGATCCTTCAGATGGGAAACTGGTTGGCCCGGGCCTCCAGACAGCAAGCGATAGAGTCAAAATCCACCGTCTCCAAATATTACGTTCCTCTTCCTTGACATCCCTTCTCCACACCGGCCCACGCTTTCTTCATTGTCGACTGGCTTGTAGCTAGTTCCTTAGTTAGCTAGTTAGTTAGTCAACTAGCAAATGCCTGTGAGGAACTTACTGCGTTCCAAGCACGGTTCTAAGTGCTTCTCGAGAGTCACGTCTTTGGATCCTCGTAACAGTCTCACGATTGTTACGCATCATTGCTGTTCACCTCTTACAGATGAAGAAACCGAGGCATAGAGACTCGAGGTCTCATTTCACGGATAAAAAAAACAAAAAAATCGTAGACACAGAGAAAATAAGGAGTTTTCCCAAAGTCAGACTATTAGTGGCAAAGCAGGACCTCTTTACAATTCAGATACCTCGATCTTTAGCACCAAAAAATAACCCACCAGGGAACTAAATTATACTTACACTTGCTCATCAAGAGCTTCATAATACAATAGAGATAATAATTGAACTTTCATTTTCCTGTTTGCTTTGCGACGCTTACGTCTTTGCAAAATTTGTCCCGTGGCCAGAGCCAATGTTGATTTTTCCATTTTGAAATGATTCCTATAATCACAGTACAAATCAGAGGAGAGCCCCTGGGAGAGGCCACGTGAATGACTGTCTTCTTCTAGAAGAGAAATTCATAAAGACACACCCGGGTTTCTCAGTAACAGCCTAGGAAGCCCAGTGACGTTAGCTCTCATGCGAACTCCCAGCCATCAGCCGTGGCTCCTTGGAGCAGCGTGTTGAACAGGCTTCTAAAATCATGTTCTGCTGCGAATAATGACAAAGGAAGTTCTGTTTTGAAAGTATGCAGGAGCCTGTAGACAGCCTTCTGGCTTCCCACAGGCCTCCGTCCCCCCCGTGTGAAAGGCCTTTCAGCTCTGGCTGCAAAGACACACTCGCTCTCTCTAGGCAGCTCCCTCCATGGACAGATCTAAACTCAGCCCTGTCGCAGAATAAAACTCAAGGTGGCCGCTCCATCGCAAAGGAAGGAAATTAACGGACCCCAGGTTCCTCCCGAAGGCTACAAGACAGACTTCCATTTAATTCTTACAAGTCACCTGACGGAGGAAGGAGTCATCTATCCACGTGGCATTTTTGGAAAGTAATGCATGTAGAGCTCACGTGGCTGCCAGGAGGTCACGGGCTTCCTGGAAGTGGCACGAGGCAGAACTGAGATTCAGAGGCTCGTCCGCTTCCAGTACAGGAGCCGCCACATGCCAGACGGGAGGGGTGGGCATCGTGCCTTGCCCAGCTAAAGGACCGAGTAACTTATGGTCTTGGGGCCATATATTGGGCTCTGCATTCTCTGACAGCTATGACAAAAGGGAAGAAAGTGTGAAAAGTGATGTTTCATTTTCTGTTGTTGTTTTTTTTTTTTTTTAAGCCACCAAGTCACCTGCAGAAAAAAGAAAAGTATTTCCTAGAACTATGTACCTCTGTGAGTGACATGTAGGTAATGTCTGAGAACATCTTCTTCTGTGGTTTTAATAAGACTTAGCCAGCCTGTCTGAATGTAACAGATGACCCTGTAGAAAGGCAGAGCAGTGTAGAAAGTCACGTGAAGGCGCTGGCCGGTGTGGCTCCGTTGGCTGGACATCAGCCCCTGCACTGAAAGGCTGCCAGTTTGGTTCGATTCCCCGTCAAGGACACGTGCCCAGGTTACAGGCTCAATTACTCAGTAGGGGATGTGTAGGAGGCAGCTGATGGATGTTTCTGTCTCTCCCTCCCTTCCTCTCTCTCTTTTTTTTTTTTTTTTTATCTTCACCCAAGGACATTTTTCCATTTTTTGTTCAGATAGAGCGGGAGGGAGAGAGAGGAACAGAGAGAGAGACAGAAACATCGACGTGAAAGGGACACATCGAGTGGCTGCCACCCGCACAACCAACCAGGGCCGGGGACACACTGCAACCGAGGTACGTGCCCTTAGCGGGAACTGAATACGGTTCTCTCTGGACCGCAGGCCGACGCTCTAACCGCTGAGCCAAACCGGCCAGGGCCCCTTCCTCTCTCTTAAAAAAAAAAAAAAAAAAAAAGAATACAAAAATCTTTTTAAAAAATGTCAGATGAAGGTCATCCCTTAGAAGCTGCTAATACTTGGACCCAGGCAAGTTTATTCTTGGGGGGGAAAAATGAAAGAACCTGTACTTTCCTATAAGCCAGAACATTAGGAGGCCTCGTCGGCGCTGAGAAATCACTGTCACTTTGCAGGTGGTTTTGCCCAGCGCTGAGCAAGGGAAAAGTGGGCGAAGCGGATGGTGTTCGTCTTCTCGCCTCCGCAGAATAATGAGTTAGGTAACGAATACATTGCAATGTAGTCTAGTGGTCACTTCTAACGTCCCCGAGGTTGGGTTTCTCAGCACATCTCGAACCTGCAGGGACCACCTCCTTCTGAAGCTAGCCACTGAGCACACCCATAGTGCGCTGCGGCTACCACCCTCCAGGGAGCCCAAGCAGCTGGATCTGTTTACTCCTGCGGGGAGAGTTAGTCTAGAGCCAAAGCCACAGATGTTCTGGTTGGCTTTAAGTGGGGTGTGTGTGTGTGTTCAGATCAAGATGAGCTCAAATGGAAACAAAACCAAAAAAAAAAACGAAGAAACACAAGCAGACAATTTCCAATTACAAGCCTGAGCAAATAAATTTCACACTAATTAAAGGAAGTGAAAGCGTTTCTATTCCTGTTTCTGACTACAAGAAGTACTTTCCCAAATTAATTTACTTTCTGAAAGGGCGGTGGGATACTCAATTTCTAGAACTGTGACAAGACTTTTTACAGTCAACTGCTTCTGAATGTGACAGTCCAAGCAGAAACTGCTCGGTGGACAAAATCAAGCATCCCTGTACCCCTAGGAGCAGCGCTGGCCTGTCACATGTCACCAGCTGCTCTGTGCAGAGTGCAGCCAAAGACAGCGACGCCTCTCAGTACCCACCAGAACCCCACTTTCTATGCTTATTAACAAATAATAAACTACTCAACTGTGTAATTGCCTTAGGGAATAAGAGGTTCACCCGTGGACCCAAGGAGGCAGGAAAGGAGAAAGGAGAAGTCACCCTTTTCTAAAGTATACTGTGCTTCCCATGTAATGATATGGCATACCAAGAAATTAACTGCTGTCATGTTTATCTGTACTGAGAACTCGGCTTCAGATTTTCTGGCCGGTGGCTCAGTTGGTTGGAGCATCGTCCTATACACCCAAATGGTTGTAGGTTTGACTCCTAGTCAGGGCACATACCCAGGTTGTGGGTTTGATCCCCGGTCAGGGCACATATGGAAGGCAGCCGATCGATGTTTCTCTCACACTCATGTTTCTCTCTGTCTTTCAAATCAATAAACATATCCTTGGGTGAGGATTTAAAAAAAAAGAGTGACCAGCTTTTCTTCACAAAGGAAAACAATGTCTGTTCTATCAGAGGAACATGGACTCACAATATTTGGGGAGGAAGAAAGGGATGTGCACTGTCAGTCAAGAAGTGCTTATTGACCAAAGAACTGCTGTGCATATATGAGTAACCAATGGACACAGACAACAGTGCAGTGAAGGTGGGGGAAGGGGCTGTCAAGGGGGGGGGGGATGGAGGGACAGCTGTAATACTTTCAACAATAGAGATAAACTTTTTTAAGTGTTTGTTGAGCACAAATTTCACACTCCAGAATGGCACACGAACCTTATGATGACCTGGGAGAGTAATGACAGGAGCATGAACATGTCTCCAAACTTTCACGTGGCTGACTACTCTGCCTCCTTAAACACTCTGTCTTGGTTTCTGGGTCCTACGTTCCAGCTCTCCAGTTCATCCTCTTTAGTCCTTACAGCGGGCTCCTCTGTCCTTGTCCATCCCTGAAATACTGACATTTGCCCCTGGTCCCTTTCTCTTCTCTGGTGGCCACTGTACGTAGGAAATGTTACCCACTCCAGGGTCATCAGTTACCGCCTGTTTGATGACAATTCCCAGCTCTGTATCTCAGGGGAGCTCCCGGTGCACAGAGCAAACTGCCCTGCGAGCATCTCCATTTGGAAATCTTATTAATCAACATGTCCAAACGGGACGCATTTGATGCCTTCAACCACTTTCTTCCCTCTGGACTCCCTTGCCTGGTGAATCTGTCGGTCCACCCCGAAGGCATCCAGATTCTTTTTTTTTTTTTTTTTTTATCCTCACCCGAGGACATTTTTCCATTTTTTGCACAGATAGAGTGGGAGGGAGAGAGAGGAAGAGAGAGAGAGAGGGAGAGAGAAACATCGATGTGAAAGGGACACATCGAGTGGCTGCCACCCGCACAACCAACCAGGGCCGGGGACAAACTACAACCGAGGTACATGCCCTTAGCAGGAACCGAACCCGGGTCTCTCCGGACCGCAGGTGGACGCTCTAACCGCTGAGCCAAACCGGCCAGGGCTGCATCCAGATTCTTAATGCCTCGTTCTTCCGCTCTGCCTCCCCCCTCTCCATATTCATCCGGAATAACTCTTGAATCCATCTTGCTTTTCTCTGGCCCCGCAACCTTCCCCAAGTTAACCTCCACTCTGTGTTCCTGCAATAATTCATTCTCCACACTACAACCACCATGATCTTTTTGAAAGAAAGAACGAGAGCGAGAGAAGAAAAGAAAGACCGAAAAGGGAGAGAAATTAGAGGAAAACAGAGAGGGCGGGGAGGAGGGAGGGAGAACTTTGATTACAATAATCTTCCCATGAAACTCCTTTTATGGAGCTTCAGTCGCCTCAGATAAGTGCTGATTCATTGGTCTGGCTGCCAAGACTCTGCTGCTCACTTTTCCTTGCCACCGTCTTTATCGGTCTTTAATCTCTAATAACACAAAACGATCTTGGGGCTCTTAAATGGGAATTCTTTCAGCCCTAGGCTTGGGATTAGGCTGTTGGGCTTGGAACACTTTTAGCCTCCCCTGTGTCCCCTTCACCTGGCTCAGTCTCCCTTGTCTCCAAGACGTCGGTGTAGAGTCATCACCTCTGCTGGCCACCCCGCAGCCTAGGTTAGATGCTCATCCCATATGCTCCAACGGCACTTTGTCCTCTTCCTCTGGGACAGGGCGGAGAGGGCCACCACCCATTTAAAACAGGAATGGACTGTAGCAACATTTAGACACTAGGGCACAATTTGTCATCGGTGAGGTGGCTTTTTGCCAAAGAAACTGTCTTTGAAACCCCTCAGCTGTGCACACCCATCTTGCACCCCAGACGCTGGGTCTGAGGAGGAGAGCGCTAACGCAGGGGGCCAAGTCCCACTGCGCAGAAAAGGCCACCAGGTTTTCGGGTGTGCTGCTGCCATGCTATGGAAACTGTTTCCCGAGAGCAAGAGGCCAGAGCGTCTCGAAGGGAGCTGGAGCCGAGCGCTCCCGGGCCCCGATGTCGGCTGATGGGCTTTTGAGGCGACGACCTCGGAATTCGGTTACGTCGATCCCTGTGCTGAACCTGTTCTCCTCCATTAACTCCTAACAAACCTTTACTAAAACCCTGCTGCAAGTATAACAAACAGGCCTGGGCAGGGGGCTGGGGCTGGGCAGGGGCATTGCGAGGAGCAGAAGGCACCAGGTGATATCCATGCCAGAGTCGCTGTGGCGGAGGGCAGAGGCAGCACGCCCAGAGTCAGGTTCTGAGTGGGCATGTTTGCGGCAGGGCTGACTGGCCCTGTACCTTTGCCCACTGCCCATTACCCCCGAAGACTTTACAGCGGTGGGAAATGGACCAGACTTCCCACCGTTTCTGGGATGGAGGCTGAACCAGCCCATCTAATGATGAAGCACCTGGTGACAGGAGAGGCTGGAGGACTTGCAGCCTTTGAAGAGCATTGGTATTTATCTCACACACTACCGTTACCTGTTCACAGCCACGTGCGGGGAGTGGGTAAGTCACGTGGGCTCCAAAGTCATACTGCTGCTATTCAAACCCTGGCTCCGCCACCTACTCGTTGTGTGGCACTGGGCGAGTTACCTAACCTCGATGCACCTGAACTTGATCATTATCTAAGCTGGGGATGAACGTGGCACCTATCTGTCCCATTGGGTTATTGTGAGGACTGTATATAGGTCATATGCTTTGAATAGTGCCTGGCAAATTCAGGGTTGCCATCTGCCCTGTGTACTGTCATATCCTCAATGCCTCGTACCATGCTGGGCATGTAGTAGGTGCTCTATCAATATGGTTTGAGTTGATCAGTAAGTGAATAAACTGTATATCATTCCTTCTGCCTAATATATTCTCCAACCTCTTCTCCCCACGTGAGAACATTCTTCCCCATCTTTTGTTTTGTTTTGGGTCTCAGGTATATCATCACTGGTCCATGAAAAGCCCTCTCTCTCTTTATTTTTTATCTCCAATCCCCACAAAGACTCATTGCGATATATTCAGCATACATCTGTGTGTGTTTATGCACATCTTTAAAGGTATATATGTAATTTTGAATTTATATATTTACATAACATATACTTTACAAATACAATAAATATATTTTTATAAATTTTATATTTATATAAATATACATGTATATATATTTTTTTTTAATGTAGTGTTGCCCTGCCAGTGTGACTCAGTGGATTGAGCATCATCCCATGGACTGAGAGGTCCTGGTTCGATTCCCGGTCAGGGCACATGCCCAGGTTTCGGGCTCAATCCCTGGCCGATAGATGTTTCATTCTCACAATGATGTTTCTATCTCTCTCTCCTTTCCTCTCTCTCTAAAAAAAAATCATACATATAGTGTTGCTTTGCGTATGTGTGTTTTAAATTTACTTGCATTAATCTCCATCTGAGTTCATCTTTACATCTCTTGGCTATTTTGTGGGGCCCCATTTTTTGAAGTCTACAGTCTATCAGGGCTTCTCTGCTGGAAGAAAGCTGGTGAGTGAAACCTCCTAGTTTTGTCTTCCTCCAAGTACTCCCCATGGAATAGGTTCCTGGGGGCTTTTCCTCGGGAACCCTGATCTGGCTGCCGGAGTCGCCGCAGTCCACCAGTCCCAGTGGATTAGGTAAGGACGTGGGTAGTTTGTCTGCTGAGAATGTTTTTCATTTTCTTTTTTTTGGCAGTGCTACAGGTTGGCGCAATGCTGTTCGCTCATAGTGCCAAGAACTCGGGGTCCAGAAACAAAATCTAAATAAACTCAAATGGGGTTCTATGTGGCCTGACCGTGTCAAATGGGTCTTTCTCTACCCTGTGACTTCTGATTACCGTGTTATTGTTGTTGTTACTTTTTTTGCAAGAATGGAAAGGAGTTGTCTCACTTTCCAGGTGTGGCTTTATCTTATCAAGTGACTAATGGCTTGAAAGAAACTAAAAAAGGGATCTGAAGGACTACCCAAGGCTCGTGGGTGTGAAAGTGAGTCTGTTGAAGTTGCTTTTCCCTGCCGCTTCTCTCCCTGGATTCTCCGGAGTTCTGGGCTCAGCCAAAGGAACAGCTCTCACTTAATTTTTTAGAATCGCTGTGTTCTCCGGGGCACTGCAGGGGTCCCCTCCTTTGTCCATGGTGAGCCCACCAATGTTTTTCCAGGCTCAACTCAAATGCACAACCCGTGAAGAGGAAGAACAAGTCATTCCCATGTCTGAGCTGTTCCCAATATTACGATACCATTTGTCATGTGCAGTCAGGATTGTTTAAGGACATATCTCTCTTACCGAAGGGTGAGCACTTCCAGAGAAAGAGACTGGTCTTAATTCCTTTTGAGAAATTCCCCTCTTTTCCCTCATGGAACACAAGTTTGGCTCACTTCATGGAATAAAGAAATGAATGAATAATAATGTTTGACTTTATGACTTCATGTACACTGCTAATAGGCATTTGGATGGTACGTTAAGAGCTTGTGGGCGTATTTATTTATTTTGCAATTTTTGTTACAGATGTTTCTCCCTTTGATTTGGTTCTCAGAATATGATAAGGTAAGGCAGATATGATTAGCACCTCTATTTTTGCAGATGCCAACATTCAGAGTAAGGGTAAGAGAATTCTGCACTTCACACTAACCTGGTGAGGATGGACGAGGACAGGAGCCCGGAGAGTCCGGTGCGAGCACAGTGCTCCCGCAATCGGACTTGGCGCTCCGGAGAGAAAGGGAAGGAGGTATTTAAAGGAGGGGATTTCACTCTGAGACTCATTCCAGAATAGTCAGGCCTGATTTCAACCTGGACCCTCAAAAAATGGCCTTAGTGCTTCCCAGGAAATCAGGCAGCTCATCTTTGTTTTGTCAAAGCAGCTTAACGTTCAGGATTTTTTTGAAGTTAAGGATCTTTGAGCAGCTATAATTGAACAAAGGGGAGGCCTGTGAAGAAGAGGACATGGAAAGAAGAATACAACCCAGATTGCCCTTGGGGAACTTTGGGTGAGGGAGCTATTTGGTGTTGATCAAAGGCAATAGCACAATTAAACTGGGGAAAAGAAACAAAAGTCATCCAAATTAGAAAGGAAGAAGTAAAATTATCTCTGTTCACAGGTGAGATGATCTTATATAGAGAAAATTCTAAAGATCACACACACACACACACACACACACACACACACACCTGTTAGAAGCAATTGGTGAATTCAGGGAAGTTCCAGATACAAAATCAACACACAAAAATCAGTTGCTTTTCTATACACTCACAATGAGCAATTCAAAAAGGGAATTAAGAAAACAAGTACACTTTCAATAGCATCCAAATGAATAAAATATTTACAAATGAATTTAAGGAGGCAAAAGATCTGTACACTGAAAACTATAAAACATCATTAGAAGAAATTAAAGAACACATAAATAAATGAAAAGTCAATCCATTGTTATGGATTGGAAGACTTGATTGTGTTAAGATGACAGTACTACCCAACGTGACTTACAGAGTCAATGTGGTCCTTATCAGAATTCCAATGGCATTTTTTTGTAGAAATTTAAAAAAAAAACATTTAAAAATGCATATGGAATCTAAACGGCCCCAGGATAGCCAAAACATTCTGGGAAGAACAGAGTGGAAGAACTCACATTTCATGAGTTTGAAACTTACTACAAAACTATAGTCATCAAACGCACGTGACCCTGGCATAAGGACAAAAACACGTATAGACGAAAGAAACAGAGTAGAGTCCAGAAATAAGCCCACATAGTGTTTTGATTCTCAACGGGTATGCCAAGACCACTCAGTGGGAAAAGGACAGTCTTTCCAATGAATAATCTAGGAAAACTGGATAACCATAAGCCAAACAATGACGTTGGATGCGTAGCTTATACCACATACAGAAATTTAACCAAACAGATTTAACACCTAAACATAAGAAATTAAAATCTGAGGAGAAAGCATAGGGGGAACATTCTTCATGACGCTCGATTAGGCAATGATTTCTTGGCTATGACAACCAAAAGCCCAGGCAAGAAAAGAAAAAAAATAGATAAATTGGATTTCATCAAAATTATGAACTATTGTATATCAACAGAGTGAAAATGTAACCCTTGGAATAAGAGAAAATATTTGCAAAGTATATATCTATCTGATCAGGGATTAATATCCAGAATATATAAAGAACTCCTACTTCCTGACATCAAAAAACAAGCAAGCCAATCCAAAAATGGACAAAGGACTCAAGCAGACATTTCTCCAAAGAAGATGTACAAATGGCCAATGAGCGCATGAAAATATGTTCACGTTACTGGCCGTTATGGAAATGTAATTCAAAACAATGAGATATCACTTCACACCTCTTAGAATAGCTATTATACCCCCACCCCACCTCCAAAAGAAAAAAAAAAAGAAAGAGAAAGTATTGGTGAAGATATGGAGAAATTGGAACCCTTGTGCCTTGCTGGTGGGAATGTAAAATGGTGCAGCTACTGTGGAAAACCGTTTGGTGATTCTGCAAAAAATTAAACGTAGAATTGCCACATGACCCAGCAATTCCACTCCTAGACATATACCCAAAAGAATTGAAAGCAGGTGTTCAAACAAATACCAAGTTTATGGCACATTCTTCATAATAGCCAGAAAATGGAAACAACCCAAATGTACATCAACAGATAAATGGATAAACAAAATAAAAACATGGAACATACTTACAATGGAATATTATTCAGCCTTAAAAATTGATAAAATTCTAATATGTGCTAAAATATGGATGAACCAGGGAAACATTATACTAAGTGAAACATACCAGATGCAAAAGGCCACATATTACATGATGCCATTTATATGAAACTGGACTTTATTAGAGAAAAGAGTGTAGGTGTAAAAAAAATTTTTAATAGGAATTAATGGGAATATCATTGCCTTTAAAAATTATTTGTTTAGTTTTAAATTTGCTCTAGCTTGTGGGTCAAACAAATGAGACAGTTATGTTTATTCTATTTGTCAGGAGCTTGTTACTAGTCTTTGTCTTAATCTTTAATGCTTGGTTTAACTGGTCATACTTGTAGACACTTGAATAAAACATCTCAAAAAATAAAGAAAACAAAAGAGCCCTGGCCGGTTTGGCTCAGCGGTTGGAGCGTTGGCCTGCGGTACAGAGAGACCTGGGTTCGGTTCCCGCTAAGGGCATGTACCTTGGTTGCAGTTTGTTCCCGGCCCTGGTTGGTCGTGCGGGTGGCAGCCACTCGATGTGTCCCTTCACATCGATGTTTCTCTCTCTCTCTCTTCCTCTCTCTCCCTCCCGCTCTATCTGAACAAAAAAATGGAAAAATGTCCTCGGTTGAGGATTAAAAAAAAAAAAAAGAAAGAAAGAAAACAAAAGAAATTTGCTCTAGCTTTAATTTTATCCAGCCCACCTACAGTTGTGCCTGAATTCCTAGTAACTTATTGTCACTTGAATACCTTTTTTTTGTTCAATCCTCACCAAAGGTCATTTTTCTATTTATCTTCAGAGAGAGTGGGAGGGAGGTAAAGAGAGAGGAAGAGAAAAAGAGAACCATCGACGTGAGAGAGACACATCGACTGGCTGCCCCCACAGGATCCCAACCGGGGCCAGGGATGAACCCCAACCCAGGTACGTGATTCAAACCTGAGACTCATTGGTCTGTGGGGTGACGCTCTAACCACTGAGCCAAACCAGCCAGGGCTGAATACATTTTTAAAGAGGGGAGTTGCAATTCTTTTATAATTCCCCAGTAGTTAAAAAAGAGAATTTACAGTTTCTTACACTCCGATTTATCGGATGGTATCTCAATTCAGCCCACCTCCCGGCTCCTCTCTGTCGCCGTAATTAAGGGCATTTGGCTTGGGGTGGTCTGGGAAACAGTCATCTAAAATACGTTCGCGAATATTTTGGTAGCTCATAGCTTGTGTTTTCTTTTTCAGCCTCACTTTTATTTTTATTTTTTTTATGTTTTGTCTTTTTTTTAAGTCTTTTTTTTTTTTTTTGGTATGTGCCCCTAGCGGGAACTGAACCTGGGACTCTTTGGTCCGCAGGCCAACGCTCCAACCACTGAGCCGAACTGGCCAGGATTCATCCTCCTTTTTAATCAGGCCATTGTGTCCTCCTCCTTAAAGATAAAGGTTCAGTTCTTATTGCCTCTGTCCTAGGCCTGAAAGTCGAGTTCGTGTGTGGTGCAGGATGTCGGCGGATGCTGGGCTTCTCCCTGACTGTCAGCGTTGCCATGAGAAGCTTAATATAGCTGTACAGGTAGGTCTGTATTTAATAAAGTGCATTCTGCAGAATGTTCCTGGGTATTTCTTGAAAATGTTATTCTTCGATTAAAAAAAAAAAAAAAAAAAACTTGAGAAATACTTAACTAAGATACATTTCTCTGCAACATTAGAACGCGGGCTCCATCAGAGGAAGGGTTGTCTCTTACTCTCTGTGTTGTCCCCAGAGCCTGGCTCTTTGGAGACCCTGGCTGAGTATTTGTGGAGTGAGTGAATGACTTCTCGGGAGCTTTAATTATCTTGTGTCCATTGTCAACCTCCCAAAAAGGAATTTTGTACATAGCTTCTTGAACATTTTTGATTGTGAAATTTGTTTCCCCACCACAAATAGCAAAGCTGATGTTTTTGTGCACATGTTTAGAGAAATGCCGTTGACAGTGTTCATAAATCAATTATTTGTGACTCTTGTTATTATTTTTATAAAATATTTTAATGGAGAAGAAACTAAAAATGTTTTAGATCAGTAATAATATTTGTCTTTCTGACCAAATAAAAGTACTTAGACGTGTGAAATATCATCTGTAGGCCATATGATTTAGATTAATACTTTAAAATTAGTACTTAAAAATGTAAAAATCTAGATAAATCTGAGCTTCTGAATAGCGAGGGAACTCACCAGTGTATTAGTGACTTCCCGAAAGCTCCCAGTTCACAGACCCATGATCTCTGAGATGGTGATCCCAACATTTCATGTTTCCCTTCCCTACCTGTCACATTTTTTGTGGTACCGCTCAACTTACTGATATATTCACACACCATAAAATTCACTTATTAAAGTATGCAGCTCAGTGGTTTTTAGCATATTCACAGAATTGTGCAAGCATCACCAAGATCTCATTTTAGGACATTTTCATCTCACCAAACAAAAACTCCATGCCCACTGGCCATCAGACTCCCTCCCCTCAGGCCATGCAACCACTAATCTGCTTTCGGCCACTCTGGGTTTGCCTGTTCTGGACATTTCATATAAATGACATCATACGACATGTGGCCATTACAATTGGGTTCTTTCACTTAGTGTGCATTTATGGTTTATCCACTTCATAACATGTATCAATACTTGATTCCTTTTTATGGCTGAGTACTATTACACTGTCTGGGTAGACCATATTTGCTTATCCATTCATCAGTTGATGAAGATTTTCTCTATTATTTTTCTATTCTCTATTTTATTTATTTCTGCTCTATATTATTTCATTTACTTTGCTTGCTTTGGGTTTGGTTTGTTCATTTTTTCTGAGTTTCTAAAGGCAGAAGATTAGATTATTGATTTGAGATCTTTCTTTTTGTAATGTAGGCATTTACAGCTATAAATTGGACTCTTAGAACTACTGTAGCTGCATTTCATAAGTTTTAGTATTCTGTGTTTTTATTTAAATTTATCTCAGTGTATTTTCTAACTTTCCTCGTGATTTCCTCTTTGACTCAAAGGTTATTTAAGGAAGGGTATGTTTAATTTTCACATCTTGTGAATTTCCCAAATTTCCTTTCACTGTTTATTTTTAATATAATTCAAATGATGCCAAAGAAAATAATTTGTATGATTTTGAGCCATTGAAATTTACTGATCCTTATTTTATGGTTTAGTATATGATATATCCTGGCAAAGTTTAATATGCACTTGAAAAAAATGTGTATTTTGCTGTTGTTAATTGGAGCATTTTATAGATGTCAGATCTAGTTGATTAAAGTTTTGTTCAAGTCTTCTAATTTTTTTGTTGATATTTTGGGATTAAACCTTCCAATATTATTGTTTAGTTCTCTATTTTTCCTTTAATTCTGTCAGTTTTTGCTTTCCTTATTTTAGAACTCTCTTAGGTGCATATATGTTTATAATTAACATGTCTTCCTGATGAATTGATGACTTTATCATTATAAAATGTTTTTGTAACAATTTTTGCCTTCAAATCTTATTTGTCTGGTTTTGTTCAGCCATCCAGCTCTCTTCTGGTTCCTTTCTGCTTTGCATATTGTTTTCTATTTTTTTTAATTTAAAGCATATTTCTTGTAGACAACATATAAATGGGTCATGTATTTTTCTTGATATGTGTCATATTTTTCTTTTTCTTTGCATGTCTCACAATTTTTGTTGAAACTATATATTTTAGATAATATACTGTATATTATAACAACTATTGTATCAGATCACCCGCCACTCTAAAGTTTGTTATTTTTGCTGGTATTTTATAATATATAGCCACTGGGTTCTCTGCTTGGTTTTGTGGGAGGTCTTTTTTTGTTTGTTTGTTTCTTGTTTTTTTAATTATTGTTTTTTTCTTTATTAATAATTAGAGAGAGAGGAAGGGAGCGGGAGAGAGAGATAGAAACATCGATGAGAGAGAGCATCGACTGGCCGCCTCCTGCATGCCCCCTACTGGGGATCGGGCCCACAGCTTGGGCATGTGCCCTGACTGGGCATCGAACCAGTGACCTCTTGGTGGATGGGTCTGAGCCTCACCAACCAGGCTATTGTTTTCATTTTTAAGCTGGGTTCTTAGGGGTTATTCTTGAGTCAGTATTATTTAATGGTTAGCTCATAATCTATCAAGGTATTTCCTTAAACGCTTTGTTGATCAGTCTTTCATCCTTTGCCAGGGAAATCTATCTATAAAGGCAAACCTTTCAGCTTCAGGCAGTTGACAAAACAGACTTAGATTCACTTCCTGCTTGTACCGGACCTTAATGTCAGCAAGGCGTGAAATGGAGTAACTGGAACCTCTTTCCCCTGGGCACATCATATGCATAAATTCACTAACTTCCAGAAATGTCTCAGAATATTTTGAAGTTCCCTAGTTCTGGTCGTCTAGACCTCTGAGACTTCCTTATAGATTTTCGGTCATGTTCGTTTTTGTCTCAACCGAAATCACAGCCTTGGACCAACAGCTATAATTTTTTTTTTTTTTTTTAGCAGATTGCTATTAGTTTAGGCAATACCCTGGGGATAGGACTCTTTGTTTCTGAGCTAAGCTGTGAGTCAAATCAAATAGCACCAATACCCTGGGAATGGAAGTTTCCCAGGTAACAGCTAATTCAGAAAAAAATATTGATTGTACTTTATGGATGGCGCTTTTGGTCGAGTTCCAGAAGTGGTCAGTCCTCTCGTCGGCTTTGACACTGCTGAATTTCCATGACTGCCACCCTACTGGGCTGGAGAGAAGGAGGGGATGATGGGACTAGTCCATGTGAAATGACACAAATGCCATTGTCTTTCAGAGGCTCAGTAGTTTCTCTCGAATAAACGAATTTCAGTTTGTTCTGTGGCTAATTTCCAGAGTTCTGAAATGGCTGATATTAGTTGTTTAGTTGATTTTCTCTACGGTGAGAGAACAGTTTTACTGACTTTCTCGCTCTGCCATTCAAGAACACTTCTCTGTTCTAAGTGTTGCTTTTTATCATGGCTGTACCTTTATAATTAGAATAACATGTGGGCCTGTTAAACCAGTGTCCCTTTGTTCTTTATCAAGAGCCAGGCCTGGCCGACTCAGATTTTAGGGTTTCTTCTCAAATGATCATTTCCTCCCACGATATGGAAACAACAGTACTTCTTCTACCAAGAAAGAAGGAGGAGATGGTGTCAGGGAAGCCTATTCCAAGAAGGAAGAAGTAGATCAGTTGCGCCTTGTGTCCTGGTGGATTAAAAAACAGAAAAAAGAGCTGACTGATTACTGTGACGTGATCTTTCATTTCTGCATTTCCCCCGCTCAGAATGAATCCCAAGGGGAAGGGACCCAATGAAACATCCAGATGCATATGCCTGGAACCCTGGGGAGGGTGCTCAGAAAGATGATTCTCGCATATCTTTCTTTGTTCCCCAAGGCCTGTGCATGGTACTTACTCAACCATGTGGCCCGATGTTGAGGTGCTTATAGGAGCAGCAGACTGGCTCGGACCCAGGGTTCCAATGAAATGGTTGCCACATTTAAAGTACGACAAAAATGCCCTGGACTGTGGGTGCTAGCATGTTACAGGTGCTTGCATGTTTTCCACAAGGTCAAGTAAAACCTACTGCACGTGAAGGGTCACGAGTCCAGGAAGCATTTCCGAGTGACTTCCCCGTGACTAGGTCCAGAGGAGACCAATAAGGTTCTGGAAAACGCTACATGAATCTGTCGTCCTCCTTGCCATGAGGTAACCCTTGGAAGAAAGCAAGGGAAGAAGGCAGGAGTAGAGGTGGGGAGAAGAAATCTGAAAAGCATTTACCAAAAAAAAGACTTGAGTCTTTCAAAATACACCCTTCAACCTGGAAGAGCCCGTGATGAAAACATTGGGAAGTTGAAAGTCCCTGACCTCACCTCCCAAGAGGGTGAAGGAGGACTGTGAGGAAGATCAAAGATGTCACGGAAAAGAAAGAAGCTCATCTTTCTTCGTACATCTAAGTATGGTTCAAGGCCATTTGTGATCCAATTACAGCTCCTCTTTTCCCAAGTCGGACAGAAAGATGCTGCTCTCCCTCGTAGTTGGACAGGTTGTGTCTCCAGCTTTCATCTCTTGTTCGCCCCTCCTTTCTCGTGTTCTCTCCGGTATTCCCAGCGGAAGTGTCCGGGCTCGATCCATCTGGCAGAAGCAAACTTCCGTGCTGTCCTCACGCCTGGGAATATCCGCCGAAGGCCACAGGAGCACGTTTTCGTTCAGATGGAGGGCTCCAGTGTCCTGTTTCCTCTGTCCTGACTTCTTCCCCTTCTCCTCCTGACTACTTGTCCTTAATGAGTCAACTTGAACTTCTGTCTCTTAGTCCACAGTCTGACTCTAAGAATAATCCCCTGAGCTCCCACAACATCCTACCCGTGTCCTCCTTCCTCCCTCCAACAACCCTGCGTGTGTCCACTTACTTCTCTGCTTCCCGCACCGGACTGTGAGCTCCTGGAGGCCTGTTTGAGTTTCATTTGCTTGTCCACAGCACCTCATTAGTCCCTGGAAGACAGAAGGCACTGGGTGTCTACTACTTTTGACTCTGTGTCTCAAATCTTACTACTTTTTACTTATTGTTCACTCAAAGTATTGAGTACCTACCGTAGGTCTAGCATCACTGACGACTCATTCAATAAATAAAACACAATCTTTAAATGGAGGAACTTATAATTCTGCGGGACAGATAAGTACATCTTCAAAATACAATGTGTTGAGGACTTTAAAGAAAAAAGTTGTGAGATCAGAAGAAACAAAGCCCTAACCTTCACGAGGGAATCAAGGTAGACGTCATATAGAAGGACACGTTTTATCTGAATCTCAAAATATGAGTTGGCTTCTACAAGAAAGGTATTAGGGGTGGCTACTGAATAGTGTAGGAAAAGCAAGAAGACATAGTTCAGGTTTACATGTTGAGCATTTGTAATTCCATCCAAGAGTTGAAAGGACGGACACAGGTTCCTAAAAGCCTTCACTGGATTTACCGGTTGGAAACGAAGAGGTATTTGAATTACAACCCCGTGTCCTGAGCTTTCAGTACCAACTTAATTTCTGAGTGGAACTACAGACTTCATCATTATGTCCAGATTGCCGACGGCTTCCGTGTCCCCAGGCCACCACCAAGCTGGGGAAGGCTTTCCAGCGTCATCTCTCCAACAGCCCTGAGAACGTGGACTCCTTCCTGAGCGTCCACGTGAGGACTTCACCCCGGAGTCCGGCCCACGTCTGACCAGGTTTCCTCGGGCACCTCCTTTAGTAAAATGCTGAAGATGGACATGCGTGGCCTGACCCTAAAGGCATCTTTACACAAAACCAGTGGCATTTAACTGTAAGAAGATCATATCAGAAGCACATCTGGATTTTCTTTTCTTTTCTATTATTTTTTTATTAATCAATTTATTGTTGTTACAGATGTTTCTCCTTTTCCCCCATAGATACCCTCCTCCCAATCCCGCCACCCCCACCCCCCGCAGCATTGTTGCATTGTTGTCTGTGTCCACTGGTTATGCATACATGCATATAAGTTCTCTGATGTATCTCCTCCCCACCCCATCCCCTTCCTGTGAGGTTTACATCTGGATTTTCTAACCCCTACTCTGGGTTGAAGAAGTGAATAATAGGGATAAGGGAAATAATGTTTTTCAGCGTGGGGAACTCTTGAATATTAATGTGCACTATATCAGAACAGCATCCTTTCTCTCTTTTTCTGTACGTGTGTGTTTCATTTGCACAGACTGTGCTCTGCTTTTTTCTTGCTCTGGTTGAATAAATGTCTGCCACTTACAAGCTTTGATGTGTCTGTAATTCACTCAGTCACTACCCATCTAATAAACATTCATTGAGCATCTACGATGCGATCTTAACCATCAATGTAAAACATAGACAATAGCAATATAAAGGCTAAATATTAAAAAGTCTATTTGAGCCCTGGCCAGTTTAGCTCAGCAGTTAGAGCATCACCCCATGGACTGAAGGGTCATGGGTTCAATTCCTGGTCAGGAGCACATACCCGGGTTGCAGGTTTGATCCCCAGCCCTGTTTGGGGTCGTGCAGGAGGCAACCAGTCAATGTGTCCCTCTCACATTGATGTATCTCTTTCTCTCTTTCCTTCTCTCTCTTCCTCCCTCCCTTCCACTCTAAAAGTTAATGAAAAAGTATCCTCAGGTGAGGATTAACAACAACAACAACAACAACAACGTCTACTTGAGCAGATAAAGATACCTACAGTGAAGGCAAAATAATACGTACAATACAAGAAGATCACCATAAATGTAACTTTATAAAACACATGGTATTTTATTGGAGATACTGAATAGTAAAGAAAATAGGTGCTTTTAAGAACAGAGAGAGAGGGAGAAAGCCTTCAGAGACCCATATGAGGTCGGCGGGAGCACAGACGGGAGGGGTTGTAGGGACTGTGTCTTGAGCTGAGGACAGGCAGAGAGGCGGATGAAGGGTTACCTTCTTGGGGAGCGATCGGCATGTGACTAGGAATGTGCAGAGGCCTTCTGGGGAGCCAAGAACGTTCTAATTTTTAATTAGGTGATAATTACATGGTAATTATTTTATTTCACATTAAAATAGTTTAGAGCCTGGCCAGTGTGGCTCAGTGGTTGAGCATCACCCCATGCACCAAGAGGTCGCCGGTTCGATTCCTGGCAGGACACATGCCCAGGTTGTGGGCCCAGTTCCCAGTGGGGGGCGTGCAGGAGGCGGCCAGTCGATGTTCTCTCCCATCGATGTTTCTATCTCTTTCTCCCTCTCCCTTTTTCTCTCTCTAAATAATCAATAAAGAAAAAATTTTTTGAAAATAAATAAATAAATAAAAGAGTTTAGAAAAGAGATTGATGGATGTGAAAAGGCCCTATTACCTGAAGGCCCGTGTTCTCGGAGGCTCTGCCCTGACGGTGGGAAATCGAAGGTGAGCGGACTCGGCTCCCGGGAAGCTCCCACGCACAGGACGGGGGTGTGACTGGAGGCAAGTCCACAGAGGGAGGCCAGGAAAAGACCACGGCACCTACACACGCGACGCTGAGGCACTTGGACTTGTCCCAGCCGGCCACAAGAAGCACTCGAGAGGCAGAGGGCCAGTGAGTGCCCCCAGGGCACCCCTCTCCGCTGACATCTGTGTTGTTCTACCCCCCCCCATGATAGTTCTTAGCCTCTGAACAGCTGTTACATCTTATGCTGTTCAGAATAGTGTACACGATCCTTGTGAATCAACACAATGAGTACAACCTAGCTGCTTTCATTCCTTACGCTGGGAGAGAAAGAAGGGAATAGAAGTATCAGTTGAATGAATGGACTGATGAATTACCTTAATGTCTTGAGCCTCCTAAAACCTGGTGATCAGTGCCCGGTTTTGTCGGCAACCCCAGGCCGGCTCCCAAAATGTGACCGGCTCCTGATGTTGTTTAGTCCTCCCCTGTCTCCGTTCATCCCCTTCCCCACACCAGGAAAGTCTAGAGAGCCCTCTATAGCAAATGAGCCCCCGTCAGTATATCTCTCCATAAAAATAGAGTTGCTGGCCCTGGCTGGGTGGCGCAGTTGATTGGAGCATCGTCTCATATACCAAAAGGTAGCAGGTTCAATTCCTGGTCAGGGCACATACCTAAGTTTCGGGTTCAAGGCCCATAAAGAAGGCAACCGATCGATGCTCCCCCCCCCCAAAATCAATAAACATCCCCTTGGGTGAGGATAAGAAACATGCATATATAATTGCACGTTGGAAAGGTGCCAGGAGGGTTTTCTGGTAGACATCTGTGGGTGCTTGTTTGCAAGATGACATTCACGAGTCCCTGCCCAGAAACCAAGTTGGAGAAAACACTGATGGGAAAGAAAGAAAAAGGCAAAGGACCAGAAATCACGTTACTGTGGGAGCAGTTCCTCAGCACGCCAGCACTTGCATCACGTCTGTGAGGGAATATGAGAAGAGGAGCTATTTTTAGACTTTTATTTATCGTGTTCTGACAAGAACCCTTCCTTTTTCTTCTTTCTTGGGGGTGGTTTTTTTTCCTTCTTCTTTTAGTCAATGGTTTTGAGTGGAAAATGCCCTAGAGCACCAAGAAGAGGAAGTAGCTCCAAACCCTTGGAAATGAGACCCGGGTTCCAGTTTTTACAGGAACTGGGTCGCCCTGCACATGTGTGTGCGTGTGTTTTGGAAGCAGAAATGGATAAAAGAGTGTGTGGAGCGCACCCCTTCCTAAAGGAAGACTTCAGTGCACTCAGGCTGGGGGGCTTCAGGAAGGACCTAAGAAACGAAGTCTGATAAAAGCCGAGGCCCAATTTGAAACACTATATAAGACCCCCTTGCCTTAAACCAGCAAGAAAGTCAAGATCAGAAAGAAAGAGAGAGAGAGAGAAAAAGGAAGAAATAAAAAAGGAAGGAAGGAAGGAAGGAAGGAAGGAAGGAAGGAAGGAAGGAAGGAAGGAAGGAAGGAAGGAGGAAGGAAGGAAGGAAGGAAGGAAGGAAGGAATCAGGTTTGAAAGTCATCTTTGTCCACCTTGGACAGTGGACTTCATGATGGAAATGTCATTAGACCTTTATCCAGAAAGAAGAGGAGCATTATCCTGGGGTGGGGGGTGAGAGTGGAACCCTCTAAGCAGGACTCCTCCTAACATTCTCAGGTTCGGGTGTGAAAAAATAAATGAAGACCCATGTACCATATTCTAAATATTTGAAAAATCTAAGTTAAACTAAGAGGCTGCTAAATTAAAAATGTCCTATCAGCTTGCACGGTTGTAAGAGTTTGGAAGACTAAGTTCAAATTCAGAACTTGCAGGCTCTGCTCAGAATTCTCCACTCAAATGAGGTGGCACACGTGAGCTGGTCCCCAGCCCCTCGCCCAGAGCCTGCCTCCACTTTCCACCATTGGCTCTGTTCCAGAGTGTGATGAACCATGAACATGTGTGGACACTCCAGCCTGCCCACACCCAAGGCATCATCTACAAAAAAGTTGATACACTGGACTTCATTAAAATTAGAAATTTCTGCCGGCTGGTGTGGCTCAGTGGCTGAGCATCGACCCATGAACCAAGAGATCACTGGTTCGATTCCCGGTCAGGGCACATACCCAGGTTGTGGGCCAAATCCCCAGTGAGGGGCATGCAGGAGGCAGCCAATTGATGTTCTCTCTCATCTATGTTTCTATTTCTCTCTCCCTCTCTAAAATCAATAAAGAAAAAAATTTTTAAGTTAGAAATTTCTGCTCTGGGAAAGATACTGTCAAGGGAATGAAAAGACAAGTCATAGACTGGGAGAAAGCACACCTCTGAGTATTTATCCAAAATACACAGAGAATGCTTGCTACGTAATAGCAAGGAAACAAACAACCCAACTAAAAAATAGGCCAAAGACCTTAACAAAAACCCCACCAAAGAAGACACGCGAGTGACAGATAAGTCCACGAAAAGATGCTCCACCATGTATGTCGTCAGTGAAATGCAAATTAAAGCAAAATGAGACGTCCCTACACGCCTGTTAAAATGGCCGAAATCCAGAACACCGACAACATCAAATGCTGGCGAGGATGAGGCCACGGGGACTCTCAGTCATTGCTGGTGGGAATGCACAGTGGCACAGACACATTAGAAGACAGTTTTGTCCTTTCTTACAAGATGAAACATCCTTTCACCATATAATAGCCGTTGCACTCCTTGGTATTTACTCGCTGGAGCTGAAAACTTCTATCTACCCAAAGGCCTACACCTGGTTATTTATAGCAGCTTTGCTCACAGCTGCCAAAACGTGGGTGCCTCAGATGTCCTTCAGCAGGTAAGTAGATACATAAACAGTGCTACACCCAGACAATGGAATACTATTCAGCAGTAACAAGAAATGAGCTATCAAGCCATGAAAAGACATGGAAGGACCTTAAACACATATTTCTAAGTGAAAGAAGCCAAGCTGAAACGGTTACTTACTGTAGGATTCCGACTATAGAACACTTCAGACAAGTTAAAACCAGAGAGACGGAAAGCAGATCTGTGGGTTGCCAGGGCTTGGGGGAAGAAGGGGTAAATAGAGCACAGGGGACTTTAGGGCAGTACAACTACTCTATGTGCTACTTCATGATGGATGCATGTCATCATACATTTGTCCATAAAATATCCAACTCCGAGAGTGAAGCCTAAGGTATACTGTGATTTGGGGTGAATGTGATATGACAGTGCAGATTCATTCATTGCAACAAATGCACCACTCTGGTTGGGGATGTTGATGATGGAGGAGGTAATGCAAATCTGGGGGCAGGGGGTCTGTGGGAAATCCTGTACCTTCCTTTCAATTTTGCTGCAAACCAAAAACTGCTCTAAAAGTAAAATCTTTTTTTTTTAATTAACCATAAAGACGTGGGTTTATTTCCGGGCTCTCTATTCTGTTCCATCGATCTGTATGTCTGTTCTTTTGCCAATGCCGTGCTGTTTTGATTACTATGGCTTTGTAATACAGTTAGATATCAGGCAATGTGATACCTTCAACTTTGCTTTTCTTTCTCAAGATTGCTGAGGCTATTCGGGGTCTTTTATGGTTCCATGTAAAATTGTGCAATATTTGTTCTAGATCTGTGAAATATGTCAAGTGGACAGATACGTGCAAAAATATGAAACTAGACCAACTTACACTATACACAAGAATAAATTCAAAGTGGATTAAAGACTTAAATGTAAGTCATGAAACCATAAATATCCAAGAAGAAACATAGGGAGTAACATTTCAAACTTTCCTCGCACCAATATTTTTGCCAATATATCTTCTCAGGCACGGAAAACAAAGAAAAAATATAAACAATGGGACTACATCAAATTAAACAGCTCTGCACAGCAAAAGAAGCTATCAATCAAATGAAAGAGAACCCACTGATAGTAGAACAAAGCAAACACAGTTGGTGTCCCACCCACACCTACCAGTTTCTGTATAATAAGTTTTCATTGCTTTTAGCATTTATTATGTTCCAAATACTTGCTCTATTTACATTATTTCATGCAGTCTTTATCCCCATTTCAGAGATGGGGCATGAAGAGTTGAGGCCAACCCAGTCAGTGTGGCTCAGTGGTTGAATGTCATCCCATCCACCAAGAGGTCACCTGTTCGACTCCCAGTCAGAGTTGTGGGTTCAATCCCCAGTAAAGGGCGTGCAGGAGATGAATGATTGATGTTTCTCTCTCATCAATGTTTCTATCTCTCTTTCCCTCTCCCTTCCTCTCTCTCTAAAAATTAATAAAAACATATTTTTAAACACAGAGTTGAGGCCAGAAGGCACACAGGTAGTACTGGGTGGACCCAGGACTTGAACCCAGGACGCTGGTTCCTCAGAACACACTCTTAGCGCTAGACCTCACAATGCTCCCAGATCCTCAGTGGGCATAGAAAGAAAAGCTGCACCCTGATCCCAGCTACTAGTATGCACTCGGGCTGATACAGTTCTTTCTCTCCCCTCATTTGTGAAACACAGAGGACGGTTTGTTTCCCCATACAGGGCTGTCCCACAGACCACATGAAATGGCTACGAGAAGCGCCACGCACGGTCCTGGGTGCTCAGTAAGTGCTGGTTCCTCCCCTCCCTCTTTCTTTGGCTACTTGGCTGTTGTCTTTGACGTGTGTGTGTGTGTGTGTGTGTGTGTGTGTGTCTGTGTGTGTGTGTTCTGTCTGTGTGTGTGTGTGTCTGTGTGTGTCTGTGTGTGTGTGTTCTGTGTGTGTGTCTGTGTGTGTGTGTCTGTGTGTGTGTCTGTGTGTGTGTCTGTGTGTGTGTTCTGTCTGTGTGTGTGTGTCTGTGTGTGTGTGTCTGTGTGTGTGTGTTCTGTCTGTGTGTGTGTTTCTGTGTGTCTGTGTGTGTGTCTGTGTGTGTGTGTGTTCTGTCTGTGTGTGTGTCTGTGTGTGTCTGTGTGTGTGTCTGTCTGTGTGTGTGTGTCTGTGTGTGTGTTTTCTGTGTGTGTGTGTCTGTGTGTGTGTGTCTGTGTGTGTGGTGTGTGTGTGCATGAATGTGCAATTCACAGTGATGTTACAGGAAAGGGGGCCTGGCTGAAGCAGGTCTGCCTAGTGTGTGGTTTCCTGACTTCGTGCAGGGAAAATTTCACACCATGAGTGAGTCCGGGCGAACTGCAGAGGACCTCTATTAAAGCTGGGGACAGTGAGACCAGAAGGGACTGGGGAAATGAGCCTAGTCTGGGCTGCTTTGGCTCCCGAACAAGTCAGAGAAAAGGGGGCCTTGGGGACAGGGTCGGGGGTTTGCCCAGGATGAAGTGCCACTGCCCAGTGCTGCCTGGTTGCAAGCCTGGTGGAGTCCCTCAGGGTTCAGGAGATGCATGTCTCAGGGGGAGAAGGGAGTGGGGTGGGGGGAGGTACTGGGTGCTCTTGGGAGAGAGAGTGCACTGGGATCTTTGTTTCGAGGGGTTTTAAAGGCTGGGCACTTAGGGGAGGTCTCAGGGAAGGATCTCAATAGCATATTCATCAGCTTTATGCTAATGTACCAAAATGAGGATTATTCTCTTCACTTCACGTGACATTGGGGATGGTTGGCAAATGGCACTAATTGGATCTCCCTGAGCAGGGTGATGTAAGCTTTCTACCCTCTGGTTGGGAGGAGAAGTGCAAACCATTCACTCTTACGTGTCCTTGGTTTAGGGAAGACAGGATTAACTAGATCCTGCGATTTAACTCTCTGTCTCAGTTTCCTTATTTCTCTTGTCCTGGCCTCCTGGCCTCAGTAGTAATAATAATTTTCTTTCTGGCATATTGACTAACCAGACACTTTCCTCTGCCTATTTTGGGTCTTTCGTTTCTCCTCTGACACCGTGATTGTTCATCGTGTTTGTTTTTGTAACAGGCCACCACCAATCCTTGTTTGTTTGTTTTTTATCCTCCCCGGGGAACATTTTTTCCATTTTTTGTTCAGATAGAGTGGGAGGGAGAGAGAGAGAAACATCGACGTGAAGGGACACATCGAGTGGCTGCCACCCGCACGACCAACCAAGGCCGGGGACAAACTGCAACCGAGGCACGTGCCCTTAGCGGGAACCGAACCCGGGTCTCTCTGGACCGCAGGCCGACGCTCTAACCGCTGAGCCAAACCGGCCAGGGCACCAATCCTTGTTTTAATGAGAAGGAGGCAGCACGGTGTAGCCTCCAAATTAAGTGCAAGGCTCTGCGAGCCACCTGTCATCACCCCTGGAAGTGTCTGGGAAGCACGGGCCCTCCTCTTCAGAGTCGCAGTTCTGTGCTGACGCACAAGGACCCAGTGACACCCTGAGGGACTGTCCGGCCCGCTCTCTGGGACAGGTGGTCAGAAACGTGCCCTGTGCGAGAAGGGCGGGGCACAGAGCTGGAGGACCACTGCTTTTCCCGCGGAGCAAGCCCTTTCTGTTTTCAGTTTGGTTTAGTTTTTCTTCTTCAAATCAACTTTATTGATGCTTCATTTACATACAATAAAACGTGCCCATCCACGGTGTCCAGTTCCATGAGCTTTGACAAACATGTGTGCCGTGTGTCAGGTGCTCATTTGTTATTGTGGTAAAATATACATAACACAATGACCTGTTGTGAGTGTACAAGGAGCATTAAGTACATTCACATTGTTGTGCATCCGTCACCACCAACCGTCTCCAGAAATGGTTCATCAGAACAAGCTGTTTTAGTCTTTGCTTAAGGTGGTCAAAAGCAAGACCCTTTCATAGAGGGAGAGAAAAAAAAAATCTTAAATTCAGAGGAACAGAGTCCACCCCAGCAGCTGCGTCTCCATTCAGCGGGTAGATCAAGAAAGCAAAAATCTGAGCTGCTCCTCCCCTGAGCAGCGATGCCCATTTGTATCCCAACCGAAAGTCCCCTCTGACCTCCCGCCCACTAGCGACTCCTGGGGGCTGCTGGGAGTTGTTTGCATCACCCTCCTGGCCTGGTTGCAACACCCCGAGCCAGAGGACGCCCTGGAAGGATCTCCGCATTGTTATTACTTTCCAAAGTGATGTCAAGGGGGAAGGGGCGGAGAGGGAGGTAGAAGGGGGTGAAGGGAGGATAAATGACCGGAGGAGACTAGACTTCGGGTAGTGAGCGCACAACACAGTATACAGGTGATGTGTTTTATATAGAATTGGACACCTGAAACCTATATAATTTTACTAACCACTGTTACCCCAATAAATTCAATGAAAATTAAAAAATATAAAAAACCACCTGAATGCTTCATTAGCACATTCCTGAGGCACTGTGGTTACCTGCAGGGTTAGCCAAGCAAAGGAGGGGGGGGGCTCCCAGGTGACAGAAGTGATGGACAGCTTCCTCCTGTCTCCACTGAAAGCCCAGATCCACCCTCAAAGCTTGTTAACCTGCTTTGAATTCCCCCAACTGCCAGGTCCTTTAGTAGCCTGATGAGGTCACACCTCCCTAATACCCAAAGAAGGAGATTGGGGCTACTCCTGGAGAAACTGAGAGGCCTGGAGAGATGGCCCGGAGTTCAATGCCAAGGTGACCCTCGCACCCAAAGACCGAAGGTTCTCCTTGAAATCATGCAAATGTGGTGCCTAATCCAGGCTGTGCAGGTACTGACGTTTCACCCTCGTCCCTTCCCTTGAGCTCCCTGCTATGTAAAGCCTGAGAATGATTTGTTTTCCCTTTTTAAATAAAGGCTGGAAAGGATAACCCCACATGTTCTCCTTAATCCTCCTGTCGGTTGAGGGGGAGTCACTATAAAACCTGGGTATGAACATCGGATGACACTGATCCAACACCCTCCTCCACACCAATGTCATGGGCTCCGTCTCCCCTCCGACTTTGCAGACTCCTTCGCCACCTGCCCAGAGGTGGGAAGGGCTGAGCCTTTCTAATGAATGAAAAGGGAAGACTCATCACAGGACACGCCCCGTGGCACGTACTCCCAGGCGGCTTCCCAGGTACTGACTTGTGCTGACAGTGAAAGGGAAATTTCGCAGCTTGCTTTTCCATACCTCAACTTCAAACAACACGAGCTTGCTCAATCCTGAAACCAAGACCGGGGCTTTGCAGGTAACCTAATGCCTTCGATTCTTTTTTGCATTCTCGCCTGGATTTGGAACTCAGCAGAGTGTTGCAAATGGAAAAGAAATACTTAACAACCTGAATTTTTTTTTTTTTTTTTTTTTGGTCTGAATGCTCCAAACACGTTACCTTTTTCCAATTCAAGTCAGCAGAGAGCTTCACAAAGCTCAGGTCCTGTCTTAATTGCCTCAAAAAATGTTTTTAATTAAAAAGTCAATAACAGCCTCAGGGTGGGGGGCTTTGAGCACGTTTTTGGAGTCGAGGTCAAAGCTAGAAATGAACTGGATGTTGTGTCTTTGGTCCTCTACCACTGTGTGCTAGTCCCCGAGGGCTCTCTCTCTATGCCACTCTCTCTGGAAATCAGAAACGTTTCCTTATTTCTGTCTCTTACACAACTGAGGATGAGGAGGAGTTGGCCAGGTCAACAATGTAACAAAACCCGGTTGAAACTGGATACTCAGCACTGGGAGGCTCTCGGTCTCTTTCTCATTCCCCACAGGTGGGCCTCATCCCCTCTCAATGCTGAATGGTCTTCTCCACACTTGGGTAAAACATGGTCACGGACCACTCTTGAGTTGGACCTCTTGTGATTTCTACCACCAAACATGGTCTTTCTGTCTCTCTCTTCTCTCTTCTTCTTTTTTTTTTTTTTTTCTTTCTTTCCTTTCTCTCTCCCTTTTCTCAAGCTCAAAAGTTCTGGGGCTGAGCATTCATTGAGTCAGTTGGGAGGCCCAGAGAATGGTCTACTCTGCCCAGAGATTGGGAACAATGAGATACGTTCATGGAAAACCACAATGTTCTGAATGACTGGAGAGGGGAAGTAGCCAGTGTCTAAGATCATGAATGGTCTTCTCCAACACAGTTGGGTTTTACTTTGAAGGTGGAGGAACAGCTGTCGAAGGATCAGTGTCAGGTGGGCAGTGTCAGGTGGGAGAATATTCTCATGAGCAGCACTGCGGAAGGGGGGCTTGGGTCCAGGGCAGGTGAGGGCAGAACTGAGTCCGTGCAGTCACGAGTCTGTGCCCATGAACCTCAGTGTCTTCTTCCTGCACATCTGTGTCCCATGCAAGATTCAGGCCCAGAGCATCAATGACCTGGACCCCAGCGTTAGGCCTTAGCCGATCAACAGCCAAGGTACCTACCCCTTTGCATCAGAAGGGCAGAACCTAGTGGAACACACTTAATCCTGCCCCAGGGTGAAGAAGAGAACATTCCTGGGTTCTACTCCCGTGGAGGTTTTTGTGCCAGACTCTGCCCCTACCAGCTGTGACAGGTCGCGTGTGATGGATTCAGGTAACAGGGAGCACCTGTCATTTCTTTCCCCAGAGTCATTCTGGCTTTGGAGCGAGGGGGAAATTATTTGTAATTGTACATGTGTCTCTACTTAAGTGTCTGGGAAGGAAAGGGTTTTCCTCAATCATCTTAGGGCTTGTGGCTGGGCATGAAATGAAACTGACAAAGACAGATTAACAGGAGGAGATCATAACATTTATTGAAGTTTTACACGGCAGTAGACACTGACAAGGAAGTGAAAACCCGAATGAATGGTTATGCCTGGGTGTTTCTATACTAGGTTTGATGAAGAGTGGAAAGTCGCAGGAAGATGTGATAGAACAAGGAGTGTGAGCTCAGTGTAGGGAACTGGGAAAGTCAGCACGGTCTGTTCATTCGGATCCTCCCAGCATCTGTCTGTCTTCTGAGATGAGAATTCTCCTCTCCTCCAGGTACAGAGTCGGCTGCTTCGGGGACACGGGGGAAGGCACCTGCCAATCAATGCTCAGTATGCCAAGGCTTCATTTTGGAGTTAACGTGTTCTGAACTCCAACCAGTGACCTTTCTCAGAACGTGTCTTATTTGGCCGCTGGAGGAATGAGGTCGATGTTTGGTATCGTTTGAATGCTGCGGATCCGTCTGCTCGCTTTCTCTCCTGTCACTGAGACCTGACATTCCATTGTCTGCTTGCTGTCTTCCTCCTTAAAGAGCAATAACCTTTGACACGGGTCATGATAGATATGTCAGGGCATCCTTGCTGGACCGCGTAGCTAACCACGTGTTAGCAAGTGTGGCCGTGCTAGTCCTCCACCAAAACCATGAACTCAAGTCTCGTAACTCCGTGGTCCCCAGGCTGCTGACTCCGGTTCTTCAGAAATCCCATTGCCGACGGGAGAACAGTCAGTAGGCAATAAAACCCACCCTGGACTTTTCCTCAGGACAGTCTCTTTTATGGCATTATTTATCCCTTTTCCTTTTTTTTCTGTCTTCCTAAAAATAACACATGGGTTAGTCCTGCTTTAACATTTTTTGCTTAACAATTTTTTTTTTTTTTTGGCTTTTGTTTTACTTCATTCTGCCAATTTCCTTAGAGCTTTTAATGTATTTTTTTCTTCCTACATAATTAGGTTTGATACTTTATTTCCTATTCTATTTTTTTTTTTTTTTAGCAATAAAAGTATTGAAGACTATGAATTGATCTCTCATTATTCCTGTGACTATACCCTGAAGGAAGTCTGTTATTAAGTAATTTGCTTATGTCTCGTTTAGTTAATAACAGGTTTTGTTGTGTGTGGGTTTTTTTATTTTTTTATTTTTATTTTTTCTTTACTGATTTGGCAGAGGGAGAAGAAATGGAAACATTGACTGGCCGCCTCCTGCACGCCCCCCACTGGGGATTTGGCCCACAACCTGGGCATGTGCCCTGACCGGGAATTGAACCAGCGACCTCTTGGTGCAGGGGTCGACGCTCAACCACTGAGCCACAGTGGCCAGGCAACAGGCTCTGTTTTTAACTAAACATTTTCATGTGGTTTTGGGTGTAATTTATCTGAATTCTGGAATCAATAATAGTAATGATATAAAATATTACTATGTGTATCTCATTGTATTACACTGCAACCAGACAACCTCACTTGGAAAACTCCTTCTGTTGTTAACTTTGTTCAATCTAAGAAAAATAATTCTGCTCGTTAAGTAATTCCTGGCGCTTGTCTTTTCTTTCCCCTGAGAGAATTTTAAAGAAGCAATAGTCTTGATGATATTCACTGATGTTCACAGTCAACTTGTGTAACCAAGGTACCTAAAGCCAAACCAAGTACATGGTTGTCTGAAGCCATGAGCCTCCCAGATGTCACTTGCCGTGTGTCTTGAAGACAGACGTGACAATCTCAGAGTTCTGCAGCAAATGGAAGGGAATGGCCCCTCTCACTGAGCCAGATTCTAGCACCATCTTCGGTGGCAGTATCAAAATTTCCCATATGTTCTTGTCCACCTCATACATTCAAACATTTGCCACTGAGTGAATGAGGTTTACTTTTCCTTTACAATATCATCAACTCTGTGATCATTTCCTAAGGCAACTCGAACCTTTCAATTTATAAAAAATCTCTTTCACGCCCTGTCTGGTTTGGCTCAGCGGTTACAGTGTCAGCGGCAGACCAATGAGTTGCGGGTTCAATTCTGGTCAAGGGCACGTACCTCGGTTGCGATTTGTCCCCGGCCCTGGTTGGGGTCGTGTGGGTGGCAGCCACTCGATGTGTCCCTTTCACGTCATATTTCTCTCTCTCTCTTCCTCCCACTCTATCTGAACAAAAAATGAAAAAATGTCCTCGGGTGAGGATAAAAAAAAAATCTCACGATTGTAAATTAAACAATAGTCTAGTAGTTGACATAAATTTGTTCTACTCATACTATACTCCAAGCATTGTGCTGGGAAATTGGTGATAGTTTTTTTCCCTCATGAGAAATGATAATGAGCTATTAATCTTCTTGGACTCAAAACCCCAGATACTTGCTACTGTTTTGTCTGTTGTCCACCCCACCTCTGAGATGCATGCGTTATCCAGATGCACTTAAAAAACCTAGTCAAACAATAAAATGCATAGATAAATTATACCGCATTATTTTTATGTTTTTAATCAATACTATTTCTTTCCTCTTAATCATGCTCATACTCTTAAATTCTTGAAAACTGATGCAAACAGTTCTTTTGCGTGAGTAATAAACAATTCTCATTCAGTTTACAATTAAATCTCATTTCATTACAGGTCAAATGCACAGCACTTTTTGGAAAATGCCCCTATTTGAAAGTCCAAAATAATTGTGCCTATGAATTTTAATTATTCGAGTATTGAATTCCTAAGATAAGGAGACCAGAGACAGAGTTGGCAGACTTCTCATCTAATATTTCTTAGAAACCAGTGATACTGTATCCATTTCTCCCTCCCACTGTGTGTTCCTGGGTGCTCACTGTGGCAGGTGCGGGAAATATATAAACAAGTAACGTACGACAAATAGTTTCCACTAAGCCGGAAGAAAATGGAAAACATTTAAAATACTCAAGGAGAACAAATTATGAGCCAAGGATTTTATATCTAGCAAAAATGACATTCAAGTAGAGCAGGTATAGATACATTGTTTTCAACTTCTAAGAACTGAGGAGATATTGGTTCTATGAGCCTTTCCTGACAAATGTGGGAGAAAACAAGACAACTAGAACAGACAACCTAATAACTTGTGATGATCACGAAACACCTAGCTTTTATAAAATAAGGCTTCAGGTGAAGAGATTATAGTATAATGTCTACAGCCTCTGAGAATGTAGGTATACCTTTCAAATAGATTGGGGAGGAAGAGGAGAGTATGTTAAAAATGTGTTTCTAGGCCTGGCCAGTTTGGCTCAGTAGTTGGAGCATCGGCCTGCGGTCCCAAGAGACCCAGAGTTCAGTTCCCGCTAAGGGCATGTACCTCGGTTGCGGTTTGTCCCCAGAGCTGGTTGGTCGTGAGGATGGCAGCCACTCGATGTGACCCTTTCACGTTGATGTCTCTCTCTCTCTTTCTGTTCCTCTCTCTCCCTCCCACTCTACCTGAACAAAAAATGGAAAAATGTCCTTGGGTGAGGATAAAAAAAAAAAAATGTGTTTCTAAATTTTTGAAAAATGTTCAATTACAGGTGACATTCCATATTATATTAGTTTCCTGTGTGCAGCATAGTGTCGTTATAGACATTTACATAACTTCTGAAGTTATATAAGTGACCCCTCCCCATAAGTCTACTACACTGTTCTCACTAGTTGTGTTGATGGTAATCATATTAGTATGGTTATTCTGAAACTGTGTTATGTATAATGTGGAATCAATTAATTGTATAATCATCATTCAAGGCTCAGTTCAAAGAAAACTCTTCCATATGGCCTTCTTTAATTCTCTTGGAAGAAGAAATCGTTTCCTTCTTTGGCTTTCCATTACACATTTCTCATTTTTTTATGACACTTACCTTTTTCTATTTTTCATTATAGCGATTCAACGCAAGTTCTATTCTCAAGAAGCGTGTCGTTGAGTTTCTGGACTTGGCACAGCGCTACACATACCAAGTTGGACAGAAATTGTGTGTGTGCGAATAAACAAGTGATTTGTTTGGAAGAAAATTGGCAGGTGCAGAAATAAAACATTGACATCACTAATAAAATTCTCATCCCACTCTGTATTTCTTTTTTCCCCAAGTGATGCAGTCGCTGAAGGACGGAGTATTTTCATTAATAATGTCTCCTCTTCATTAAGTAGTAAAATGTTCCTTTTTTAAGGGTGCTAGTATGGAAATAGCTCCCCAAGGACCCATCATTTTTACTCTTTTCTGAAGGTAGTTATTGCCAATGTCTGTAATTTTTATAGACAAGCCTCATAAACCATAATTAGCTGCCCACTAGAAAGCTATTACCCCATTTACAGATATAAGCAATTACTAATTACCTGCCCACAACTTCCTTGTACACAAAACACTTCACCTCGAATAGGATGTGGGGAAGCTGTAGCCGTCGTTCTGAACCCGTGGCCCAGCGACGCACGGACACCGGAGCATGTGTAAGAGGAGTATTCGGCCAGCTGGTCTTACACCAAGACAAAAGGGATGGGGGGAATGTGACTTCCTTCTCATTAGCAGACTGCCCTGTTATATTAGTGTCAATTGAAAACACAATTTCTATTCCATCCAACAGGAGTCTTGCTGGAAAAAGGAATAAAATCTAGTTGGTGGGTGAGCTGGAGGAAAAACAGTATCCCATGCTTAGTCTAGACATGCAGAAAGTTGGGGCTAGATCCACATTTCACAAGAAGGTCTGGTCTGACTAACTGTTTTTCCTATAAATTTAAATAAGACAGGAACCTCTCTCCGATTACAGTAAGTCATGCTCTTCATTGGACCTGGTTGTTGTTGTTAATCCTCACCTAAAGATATTTTTCCATCAATCTTTAGATAGAGTGGGAGGGAGGGGGGAAGGAGGTTGAGAGAGAGAGAAACATTGATGTGAGAGAGACACATCAATTGGTTTCTCCCGCACAACTGTGACAGGACCAGGATGGAACCTGCAACCCAGGTGCAACCCAGGTACATGCCCTTGACCAGGAATGAAACCTGCGACCCTTCAGTCCACAGGCTGATGCTCTAACTGCTGAGCCAAATGCACCGAGAGAAGAAAACAAGAAAGGGATACCTTACGTGTCCTTCAAGAATGTGAACTTACACTAGAGGTTCGTGAGATGTGAGGGTCTGTTCCCCACGACCTAAGGGGACCAGGTACTTCACAGCTCTGTTGCAAAGAGATTTTTCAAATGACTTATTGGAGTTTTTCCAAATGCAAGGCTCTCTAGTGGTCACGTGGCAGTGATCAAAGACAGAAATGAGAACTTTGCCTCAGCAAGTCTGGTACAGTTCACGGCATGTGCTCTATCTGCAAGCCAACACTTAGGGTGTCCTCTGAAACCCAGCCAGTTTGGTGTACTAGAAGAAGTGGGGACCCTTGCGTTCCAGTATCAAGTCTGCCACACGTCTCCCAACCATGAGTCTTAGATCTGTAATTTCTCAGCCTCATTCTTAGTGTCAAGAAGTTCTAAATGTATGGAATGAATAGATCTGTCTGTATAATCTCTAAAACGTCTCCAGAATCTAACACTCTACTAGAGAAGCAGCCATGTTTAAGGGGAAAAGGTACCACTACCACCACCACCATCATCACAGTTCTACAGGCAATGGTCTCGTGTGGTGGCTAGGGACAGGCTCTGGAGTCGGACCACCTGTTGGGATTCTGGTTTCGCCATTTACAAGCTGTGTGACCTTGGGAAGATATCCATCTACTCTGTGCCTCAGTTTTTTCATCTGTAAACTAGAGATGAGGATAATTATTTACTTCATAGAATCATTGAGAGGATTACGTTACTTCGTGTATGTAAAGCATTTAGAAGAACGCCTTACACATAATAAGCACTAATTACATGTTAGTTATTATTGTTATTGGTAACTCATAGCCTTGGGGAAAATATGAGGCCATTGAGGACTCATATCGAGGTCCACTGAGGCATCAATGGTCTTATATTGCTGTCATCTTTTCCTTATCTATGTGTGTGTAAGAGCATGTCATAGCAAGCATGGGTGTTTTGACTCTATGTGGGTGGTGGCTTTTAAATATGAGGAAGTGTTACTTACATTCTGATTCTTAGGTTGAACAGTGAGTAATGAGCATTAGCTTTATTAATATGTTCCATAATATACATATAAGTATGTGTTATTTGGCATGCATTGACTATTTCATCAAAACAACAGGATTTGTGAAGTCCTATTTATGAATTGATATAAAATTATATAAACATATAACAGGAATGAATTTTTAACATTTAAAATTACCCGAAGAGCTGAGTTCAATGCAATGTTGGCTTGCTTTTCCCAGAAGAACTGGGGTACCTGGGGTTGAGCCATATCAGATACAATGGTAAGTGGGGAAGATTTATCTTTGATGCCAAGAGGATCCTTGTCTTTACTCCTTTATATTTCTGGTCTCACCTTTGATTCTTTCCAAATGACACTTTTGGCCACCATTTATTGCCTGGTTGTATTCAATAACCTCCTCACAGATCCCCTTGCCACCAATCACATCTTCTCCGACCCTGTCTCTATGCTGCATCCAAGGGTCCTTTGGAAAACACACATTTGACCATATCACTCCTTGGCTTGAAACTTTTGGGTGACTCTCCAGTGCCCTGGCATAGTTCATGTGGAATGACATATCAAAGATGGCTGGCTACCTTTCACATCCTTTTCTCCTTCTTTCTCACTAACCGAACCTTGGTGTGCGAGGGAGAGCACGTGTGCCCAGCTGAGAAGCTCTATTTCCCAGCACCCCTTGTAGCTAGGAGCTGTTGTATGACTAAGCTCCAGCCAATGCAATATAAGCCGAAGTGTCAAGTGTGGCATCCAAAAAAGTTCCACCAAAAAGGACTTAGGGGCATTCTAACCTGCTGCTCTTTTTTTTTTCCCCCACTTCCGTCTCCTTGACTGGAAGACAGAGTAGCTCTGTCTTTCTGAAGTGGCCACCATGAGCTCCTAAAACGCTCCTGTGGAGAGAGGTTCTGCATGAAAGATGGCGGAACCGGAAGCAAGAACGGGCTGAGGTCTCTGATGGTCCCTCCGCCACAGAGGTAGTTTGGACTGCCTACTCCTGGTTTGTTCTACATGAGCGAAAAATAACCCCTCTGTCTTACTTAGACCATTGCTGGAGTGACTTCCATTTCTCACAACCATGTACACTTCTAAATGATATTTATGGCTTTGAGGCCTGGCTCTTCAGCCTCATCTTCTACCATGTCTACCCACTTTGGTCCTCAACCCCCAGACTTGCATCTCAAGCAGAATACATTCCTTTCAGCGCCCTACCCTTCTTGCTCTGTCATCTCTGCCTGAAGTATGCTTTCTTCCCTTCCTGTGACCAGTTTAACGTCTATTCTTCTCTCTAGTCTAAATTGTCGCTTCTTCCAGGAAGGCCTCCCTTTTATTCCAAGTCCGGATCATTTTCCTTTCTACGTGCTCTTATCAAGCCCTCTGCCTTCTCTCTCGTTGGGCACCAAATGTAATCGATGGGTTGCTTGTCTGCTTCCTCCTCTAGACCTTAGGTTCAGTGGGAGCAAGAGCCCAGTCATGTCTGCGGTTTTATGGCTAACATCTCAGTGTGTGTGAGGTCATGGGTGAATGAGTGAATGAGTGGTTCTCCTGATCTCACACCTCTTGTTTCACAGAAGCTGGAAAGATTGGCACGTTTCCACTCTGATTTGTCCCTCTTCATACGCGCTCCTGACCCTTCGTCCTCTTCCTCCCGCCCCGCACACCATGCCTTGTAGGGGGAGGGGATATCCAGCCCACGGGCCTTACAAGGCCCAGAAAGTCAATACCAGCTAACAGAATGTATCTTACCAAATTAGCCTGACCAAATACAACAGGCCAATATTTTTTAATTTGCTAATTTGGTATGTCCCTTGGCAGAAAAAAAGTTCTCCACCCCTGGGAAAAAATCAGCTGAGGCTGACTATTTCTTCAGAGAAAACTTCATCTCTAATTTAAACCATGCATAAGTCAAAGGGTCAGTGTGACTCTTTTGAGACTGAGTAATGGGTTTGGAGAGAGTGTCTCCATGTTCCAAATGCTGCTCCGATACCAGCAACTCTTTACGCAAGTTGACTTTGTTTTCCCAGTTGTTATTATTATTCACACTTTCAGATCCTTTGTTCCCATTCTGATGAAATAATAACTTGCTGAAAGTTCGCTCATCTTAGGGTGTGGATCCATGGAGAGACCACCACCTAGCTGGCTGTATTTGTTGGCCAGGAGTGAATTCTACTGCATATCGTTAGTTTGCATGACTTTGTGAACCTAAGATAACTAACATAAAATTGTCACTTAAAATAAAGGATCTGCCTGGAATTGTCAATAATTCTTGCCACGTGGCCAAGAAACAAAATTTCCACCCTCAAAGACTAAACAAATAAAGTAACTGAGCTTCAAGGCTTTGGAAAAAGACTTCTTTTTATCCCAAGCTTTAAGTCCTGTCATTGAAGCAAGGAGCACTTTCTTGTTTTGAATCCTCACCAGAGGATATTCTTCCATTTATCTTCAGATAGAGTGGGAGGGAGGGAGAGAGAAAGAGAGAGAAACATTGACGTGAGAGGGACGCATGGATTGCCTTCCGCACGACCCCAGCCAGGGCCGGGGACCAACCCACAACCCAGGTACGTGCTCTTGACGGGAATCAAACCCGCAACTCTTTGGTCCATGGGTCGGTGCTCTAACCACTGAGCCAAACCGGCCAGGGCACAAGGAACACTTTCTAAACGTTCTCCTTGGAAAGTATCTAGATGAAATTCTTAAATTATAAAAGGGGGTTTGGGACTGAGAAGCTGCATTGCTGAGACTCATATATCAATGTTTGCTTGTGTTTGTTTAAAAATTACTTCAGATATGCATACTGAAACGTTTTATCAGCCGTCGCCTGCTCCTGCCTCCCTGGTCAACCCAATATCAGAATAGACGGAAATACAAATACCATTCATGGTGGATCTGAGTTCTTTTCTGGAACTGGAACAAAATTGCTAGATCTTTTAAAAGTTGCTGTGAACCAAAAGGTCATGCCAAGTTGAAATGCCAAAGGGAAAAAAGAAGCTTCCCTTTCAAAAAATTCAGAAATACTTAATATAGTTGAGCGTCACCACCGCCAACGGAAAGTTGGCAGATGAAGAGGCGGCGGAGTGGACAGAAGGAGCGAAGTGACCCGCTGCAGCGCCTGAGGCCACCACCATCACCCCTGCATGAGGGGAGCCCTCACTGGTTCAGACGTTCCCTCCTGCTGTGCTTGATCTAGCTTTCTGATGCTGGCTTACCCAGAGTTCCAGGTAGCTGCTAAAATCAACTGCATTATTAAGATAAAGAATAGCTCTTTGTAACTAAAGTATTACAGAGGTACGTATTGCAAGTACTTTAAACTTAGTGAAAATCTAACGGTGGAGATGGGCTTAAACGAGGAGTTCCAATCAACGTAGTTGAGGGATGAACTGAGTCGGGATGTGCGTATTGTAGGTGAGATCGTTGTCCCCGTGGGGAGAGAGGATGTGGAGGGGATTTTGAGCCCGTGCAGAAAGGCCAAGCATCCGGTGTACCTGTATGGCAACAAGTGTGGAGACTCCATCTCCTTCATTGATGGCTGTGTGACTTTGCCCAAGTCGCTAAACATCTCTGAATGTCTCTGTCTTCACCTGTACAATTTCAGGACAGAGTTGTTGTAAGAGCTAAATAAGAGAATCCAAAGAGTGCTGTAAACTATAGAGTGTTATGAAAACCTAGGACCACGGGACTACCTAGACCTACATAGTTGCTCCATCAGAGGAGGTAAAATGATGAGACTCTTGAAAGGGTAAAAAATCATACTAGAGCCCTGGCCGGTTTGGCTCAGCAGTTAGAGCGTCGGCCTGCGGTCCAGAGAGACCTGGGTTCGGTTCCCGCTAAGGGCACGTATTTCGGTTGCAGTTTGTCCCCGGCCCTGGTTGGTCGTGCGGTGGCAGCCACTCGATGTGTCCCTTTCACATCGATGTTTCTCTCTCTCTGTCTCTTCCTCTCTCTCCCTCCCACTCTATCTGTCCAAAAAATGGAAAAATGTCCCCGGGTGAGGATAAAAAAAAAAAAAATCATACTAGAGACAATCTACAGAGTAATCAGTCCTGCAAAATTACAAGCAAATCACAGACAGGAAAAACTAATGGTGAAGGTGGGCGTGGTTGGGGGTGGGGCTAGAAATGCCCTTCATCCCTCACTGGTTATGAGTGGGTCGTGTGAAGTCTACGCAGCAGAGTGATGACATATAATCGTGATATAAGCAGAGGAAAAATTCACTGTCTCCCCCCCTCCCCTTTTAGTGCTTATTGAGAAGACATAAGCTTCCCCTACTCCTGGAGGAAAACTTTGGTGGATCCCAAGACTTTTCCATCCAGAAGGTATGGTCATTTTAACTAATGAACATGGTCTGAAGTCAGTAATCAGAACATCCAGGGGAGGATAGTAGACAGATCCCAAAGCCTTATCCAGTGGCTGTGTCCTCCTCCCCGGGATCAGCCTATTTCCGCCTGGAAGCTTTGGGAGGGAAAGGGGACAGGGTTGGCTGCCTCTCTATCTCCCCACCTTCTCATCCTTCCCCCTGAACTTGCTGATCGGGGAGTATAAAAGGGATGGGAAAAGCATCCATTGAACCGACCAAATAGTCAGGTTAGCCATGGCGCATGTTTAGAGCAGAGTCCTCCGGGAAGCACGTTGGTGGCTCTTTAGAAACCAGGATCAAGTCTCCCCGGCTTCAGTCCCCTTGTCCTGAGCAGACACGTCTCTAATCTAGATGGTTACTGTGCCTTCCGTGGTTTCTGAGCATCTGGTGTTCATCCCCACCTTTGTGCTGCTCTTTAGGTGGCTGCGTAAGACAAGCCCCCAAGGTGACCTCTCACACCTGGTTCCCATCAACCTCCGGGCAAATTCTGGGAGCGCTGGCCAGTCTCAGTATCACGGCACTTCTGTCCTTCCCACCGGAGCACTGAGCCCTCGGCTAACACGTTCAACCCCCCGGTGCCCCGTGGAAGCCCACGCCTCCCCCGCGATGAGATGAGGGAGCTGGCCTCTCTTTCAACATCTGGTTGAAGAAACAGAGGACAGGTCTGAGTTTTGTTAGACATAAAACACTTTCAAAATTCAATAAGCTGAGTTCAACAAGCACCGATGCAGAGAGCAGCGAGGCCCGGGGTCGGAGAAGGGTCAAGCATGGGACCTGCTCTCCGCTCAGCAAATGTAAGTGCCAACCAGTAATTGCAGGGCAGGTGTGTCAGGGAGGAACGGTCGTGTCACTCACTCAGCTGCAAGGGTTTGGCCAGCAGAGGAGACAGTTAGACAATGAGTAATGGTATGTCTTGAAATGAATTAAAGGGGAGGACACAGAAGGTCATATCCTAAAGGATCGTGCACCCTGACTAAAAGGAGAACGCCGGACTGCGATGACTTTTAGAGTCCATTACTTTCTGCTTATTTTTCTATAACACTGAGTCCCCCCGTTGATCACTTTTATTTTATTATCATTCACCTTTTAACCTCAAACCTCAAAAGCCAAAGAAGGTCAAGAGAGTATAAAGGAGGAGGAAAATGAAAGGTCTTTTCTATCCATCAGCAATAAAGAGCATGTATGTGAAAGTAAAAGTGTTTGCTCAGCCTTGGCATGACTCCAAGGAAACCCAAATGCTAAAGGTCTGCGTTTCAGCTCCTAGCATCTGTCAGTTCCCCTCACAGACAGGCCATAGGAAGCTGAACCAAGTCGACCAGTCCCATGAGCCAAAATGCTGATCAAGGCCCTGCGTGACCACACCCAGTGCACGGCTCCAGTTTCCCCGAGGGCGGGGCTACAGTGCAGAATGCCCTGCTTCTGGGCTGCAGGCGACCCTGGTTGTCCTCAGGCATCACTCAACACTAGGGGCCTCTTCATCCCATGAACTCAAGATTGGAATGAACCGTCTGACAAGCTTTTTGTTGGGGGCCGGATGGGGAGGGAGGAAATGGTGGTAGTGAAGCATTAATAGATGTCATGTGTCAGTTCTCCTAAGTGATATTTATGTTGGAACTTAACAATATCCTTCCATAGCTTGAGCCCACGGATCATGGATTGAATGAGTGGCTATAACAGCCACTGTGGCTAGTTACGAGGGGCATTATGGTGGAAGGTTGTAGGCCCCCCACATACTCTGTGATGAAGGCTACCGCAGGAAATAGAATAGAGAGGAAATAGGTAGAGGACAGATAGATAGGCAATTCCAAAGCATTGCCAAAAATTTAATTTTAGAAACAGGATATAGTTAAGTCTTAAACAAATTAATACATGTACAGGGTGATTGAAATCCTCAGGGATTTTTTTTTTTTAATGTTTTTATTGATTTCAGAGAGAGGAAGGGAGAGGGAGAGAGAGAGAGAAATATTGATGAGAGAGAAACATCAATCAGCTGCCTCCTGCACACCCTCTTCTGGAGATAAAACCCACAAGCTGGGCATGTGCCCCAACTGGGAATAAAACCAGAGACCTCTTGGTCCTTGGGGGGATGCTCAATCAACTGAGCCACACAGGCCGGGTGCTCAGGGATTATATTTTAGTTCTCATAACATCTCAGGTTGATATTTTTAAATATTATTTTTCAAAAATATTTAATTAATATTTTAAAAACCACCCAGTATGATTTTTATTAAGCATTCACTCTGAAATTAATAAGCTCCCTGTATATCTTTTCCCAAAAGCATTAAAAACTTGGCTCTTATGACATTCCTTTTTCTTTTTTTCTTCTAGTAAAAGTACTAAGCTTTGGTTCCATTGACAGAAAGTAAGGTATTTATATGAAGTGGGTCGAACTGAGAAAGGACATTGAACGTAAGCTCTTTCCCCGAATCATGATAAATTCTCCTTATTCAACCACCTTCAGCATCTTCCTTTGCAAGACATGATCCAAAATTCTTAGCTGTGTCTCCAATGCCTCCAATATTTATCCTCAAACTATCCATTCATCCTTAACTCCAACCATGACCAAATACAAATGTCTGTCCTAAGAAATAGAATGTGCTCAGATAAAGAAAGGAGTGAGTGTCATAACCACAGTGGTAACTCTTTGTCCGCAGAAAACACCATGAGAATTCCTACCCCTTGGCCTTTGCATATGCCATTCTTCCCTTGCCCTGTTCTCCTTCCCTCTTCTTGTCAGCCTACGTCCTGCAAACTCTTCCATTATGTCTCAGTGTCCTCTCCATTCCTAAACCCCCACAATTCTGTTATTCATGTGGTACTTACTTCCTGCCTTGTGGAGTTAATGACTTTTGTAAATTAGTAATTATTAGGTATGAAGACCAACTCTGTTCCAGGCAATGTACTAGGTACTCTTCTGTTCACAATAACCCAGATGGTCTATATTAATATCCCCAGTTTACAGATAAGGAAAGTAAGATTTAGGATTTAGAGTGGTTTAAAAAAAAAGAAAAAGAAAAACTTGCCAGGGTTACCCAGCCCATGAATGACAGAGTCCGGATTTAAAACTGGGCTCCACACACCATGGCACCCTGCTCCATTTTATTTGCCCATTTCCCTCATTCATTGGGCTAGGGTGTATCGTCTTCTCAATCCAACCAGGACTCCCTGAGGCATGTGGGCCTGAGGGGAGGTTACTGCAATAGTCTAGAAACACTATTTTCTTTCTGTCTTCCCTAAGCCTAGACCCCTCCAAATTCCACCCATCCTTCAAGGGTACCACCTCTTCCATGAAGCTGCTTCTAAAGTCCTCAGAAATACTTAATATTCTTCTTTCTGAAAGTCTATAGAAACTTTTCACTATGTCTTGCTATTTTATAACTGAAATATGTTTAGACCAGATCCCGTTATTCTCCACAGCACCTTTGGGGTTCCACAGAGGTGGCCCCGGGATCTCTCTCCTTGGGAGTGGGAAATGAAGAGGCATCTTTCGGGGGGAAAAAAACAACCCAAACCCCAAGCGTACACTCAAGCACGGCAGAGCTTAATCCACGGAGCCCACTTCCTTGCCTGGCCTGTCTCCGCAACGGGGTTGGACGACTGCAGCTGACCAGCCAAGCAAGAAACCCTAACTCTCCCTCTGACGCAGACAGCCACGCCTGGGACCCCGAGCGCCGGGGCGATCAGCAATCGCGCCCTCGATGTGACCTTTCAACAGCCCCCGTGGCTCCACTTGCTCCGGGCAGTCTGAACGTCCTGCCGGCACAGGAAGGCCACTTGCTGGCATCGCCCTCGCGCTGCTTTTCACCGGGAGCCTACGGAGGGCCTGGGTTCGGGCTGGTGATGAGCACGAGGCTGGTAGAGGAACACCGAGAGGCCTTCTGGGTCTGGGAGGCATCTCGGCCTGACTCCTGACCTCCTGTTACCTGTGGGCTGAGGCACACGTGTGGGAGACTCTCCACAGCGATCACTGCTCAGGAAAGACCAAAGTGTATGCAAAGCAACCTCAAAACGCTAGGGCCTAGATCCCTGAAACTTGGCCGCATGCAGTTAAACAGGAAAAAGCAAATGCTCTGATGGAACTTACTAAATAGACTCGTTAAGCCCGACTCCTGATCATGGATACACCCTGATAACCAACGCACACTCGTGGAACACGTCCAGAGATCCTCAAACCTCCACTAATGAAGCGGAATGTTTTCCTATATCTCAGAACAATGAAGAGCCCATGAAATGGGCCAATGTGTAGAGCAGCGATGACGACCCAAATGCAGCCAGTGAATGAGCGAGCTGGTCTCAGTGCACGTCGCATGAGGGGGGGCTCTGGGCAAGGGGGGAGCGTACCGTCTCTCCACAGATGGAGGCTGCTGTTCTGCTGGGGATGATTGCTGCTGCTCCCCAACCCGGCCCAGCACCACCAGGTCCCCTGTTTTGTTTCGTTTTGTCAAGAGAAGCCAGAAATGTGCGAGAGAGGGGCTTGTTAGCTGCCAGACTGTAGAGAAAGAAGAGGCCCGAGGGTGGGGCCTGAAGAACACCAGCTTCAACGGTGTGGGCAGCCCTAGCTGGCGTGGCGCACCGGGTAGAGTGCTGGCCCATGAACTGAAGGGTCTCAGGTTTGATTCCCGGCCAAGGGCACGTACCTGGGTTGCAGGTTTGATCCCGGGACCCGGTCGGGGTCATGCAGGAGGCAATCAATCAATGTGTCTCTCTCACATTGATGTCCCATCCCCCTTCTACTCTATCTAAAAATTGATGGGAAAAATATCCTCGGGTGAGGATTAACAACAACAACAAAAAAAGTGGGAGGGAGGGGGGATGGACAGAGAAAGAGACCAGCAAAGGCAGAGAACAGAGCAGTAAAAAGAGGACCAGAAAGGGTTGAGGTCAAAGAAACCAGGGGAAGGAACATCTCCCGAGGGGAGAGGTGTTAAAACCACCACAGGAGGCCCTGGGCCTACGGTGGCCAACTGTGTTCACAAGCCCATTAGGAGCTGGGACCTCGTCTTGAGACGACAGATGTAATTACTAGTAAGGAGAAGGGACATGATACCCAAAGAGATCATTCCAGGGTTAAAATCGAGGCAAGAGCCCTGGCTGGTTTGGCTCAGCGGTTAGAGTGTTGGCCTGCAGTCCGGAGAGACCCGGGTTCGGTTCCCGCTAAGGGCACGTACCTTGGTTGCAGTTTGTCCCCAGCCCTGGTTGGGTCCTGTGGGTGGCAACCACTCGATGTGTCGCTTTCACGTCGATGTTTCTCTCTCTCTCTCTCTCTCTCTCTCTCTCTCTCACTCTATCTGAACAAAATATCGAAAAATGTCCTCGGGTGAGGATTAAAAAAAAAAAATCGAGGCAAGAATCCTGCAGGAAAGTCTAATTCTATTTGAGTCAGTCTCTTGGACCATGAGGAGGAGCCCTGAGGACTTCCAGTGAGTGTCTTTTCAAAAGCAAAGATGGAGTTTGGCGGCTTAGCCATTCGCTGGACAGAGTCCTGATGGCTGAAATTAGAGGCGGATAGGAAACCAGACACTTACCCCAGGCTCCCCTCATCAGGGACTCAGCTGATCATAACAGGGAAAGAGAGAGAAGGATAAATAAAAAATTCTAACACTTTCACCAGCGGTGAATTCTGAGATTTTTTTTATTTGTTTCCATGTAAATATCAATATTATTATTAGCTATATTATTAATATCAATACTAATACTCTCTGGAGTCAGAAAAGCACTAAATACAAAATCAGAGCTTAAATCAGGGGGCCTGCCCAGTATGCTTCAGAACAAATTATAACTTAGATCAAGGCAGAAACCCTTACGTCACTTCTTAAGTAGAAAGTTGCTAAGTAACGGTTCATGACTGTTCTTGTAGGATTCGCCAAGAAGGTCCGAGGGAAGATTGTTAGCTTGTCCATATGGTAAAGAGGTTACATATCTTGACTCATAGCAGCCAGTACGCGGACACGCAGCAGGTACGTTCACAGTTGGCACTATAGCATAGAGTCCATGGTGACCATTTAACGAGGAAGAAGAGTAGGACTGAGAAATGGGACATTATTTGTCCAAAGTCACTTGGCTAGTTAGAAATTGAGCCTAATTAGAATTCCAGCCTCCTGACATCCCATTCAGTTCAGTTCCCATAGAACTCTGTTGTGCCCAGAGTAAAGTTGGTTATCCCTTTGAAGGAATGAGTTAAAGGGGACAGACATGTTTCAGTGGGTGGAAGGTGGAGTGTTGAGGCTGCTCCATGGCAGAAATATCTCTGTGTGCCCGAAGGAGGCCAGCAGGAGAAGAGCCGGCCATGTGTCCCCAAAAGGAATGGGCACCTGTGAGGACAGGCCATGATACCAAAGATAAACAATCCACCAAACAAGGATGCTTAGGCCCGGAGTGTGCATATCCACATGAAACATAGTCAGAAATTACAAACTTAGAGATTCCAAAATGGGGACAAAGTGAATAGAAGCTACACAGACCATCTCCCAGGACAAAACTGGAATTACAACTAAAATAAAGACAAATTGTCAGGGAAAACCAACAGAAAAGCAGCTGGAGAGGACCAGTATAACCAGGGACAGAAAGAGGACACTAAATTGAGCCTGGTAGGAGCTGCAGAGGTGCAAGAGAGCGGGCTAGGAGCCCAAGGACAGCAGCTATTTTAGCTGTACGCAGTTCCCTCAGGGTTAAAATCTGAAGCTGGCTCCATAGCACATAGGGCCAGACAGAGCAGTAAAAGCTACAGCCACTCACCTTGGGCTCCAGCAGAGAGAGGGTGGACTGGACTGGAACTGTGTGGAGAGACTTAAAGTTGGGAGGACAATAGTTTTGTGCTGAATCACTCCCTCACAGGACAGTAGCCATATTACTCAAAGTGCCCCTTCCCAGAGCCCTGGGGAGAAGCAACAGTTCCACCCTCAGGAATTTAACACCACCTAGTCAGGCCAGAGAAAGGCAAATTGAGGCTCATTAACAGCCAGCAAGCATCTGCCCCACCCACTGGAAATCCTCTTAGCCTGAACACCTGAGAGATTTTTTTTTTCATTCAGTTGAGGGCTACAACCCAAGGCTCATCAAGTAACTGAGACTAATAGCCTCCAGGCAAAAAGCCTGAACCTTTTCTGGGCTTGCAAGTAAGACTTGACAGGTGTTTAATGTGGGTCTTCCCACATCATCCAAACCCAGTAGAGGGAGCCACAACCAGAGGAACACCAACACCCACAGGGAAAATTTGGCAGCCTCCAAAACCCATTGAGACCGCCAAAATGATGAAACAAAGAAACAAATCCCAAATGAAAGAACAAGAGAACTCTACTGAAGAAGAGATAAATGAAACGCAGTTAAGCAAGTTATAAGAGGTAGAGTTCAGAGTGGTGATAATGAGGAAGCTTAACAGCATGAGTAAAGATATAGAAACATTGACGATCGACCAATTGGGAATGAAAAACCACCAATCAGAAATAAAGAATGACATAGCAGAAATAAGGAACATATTGAAAGGAAAAACCAGAAGAGTAGAGGAAGCTGAGGACTAGATCAGTGTATTAGAACACAGTGTAGAAAAAAATCACCCAATCAGAGAACCAAAAAGAAAAAACAATTAAAAATCAGGAAGACAGCCTAAGAGAACTGTGGGAAAATATGAAAGGTAACCATATCCACATCATAGGAGTTCCAGAAGAAGAAGAAAATGAACAAGGGTTAGAGAATATATTAAAGAAATAATAACAGAAAATTTTCCTAACTTGGTGAAGAAAAAAGGCATACAAGTACAAGAAGCACAGAGAGCCCCAGATAAGAAGAATCCTAACAGGCCCACACCAAGACACCTAATATTTAAAAGGCCAAAAATAAAAGACATTTCTAAAGGCAGCAAGAAATAAGCAGCAGGTTACCTACAAAGAAACCCATAAAGCTATCAGCTGACTTCTCAACAGAAGCACTACAGGCCAGAAGGGAATGGCATGAAGTAATCAAGGCAATGAAAAACAAGGATCTGAATCCAAAACTACTCTATCCAGCAAGGCTATCATTCAAAATAGAAGGTCAAATAAAGAGCTTCCCAGACAAAATAAAAGGCTAGCACCAAACCAGCACTGCAAGAAATGTTAAAAGGACTGCTGTAATTAGTAGAATAGGAAGAAAAATAAAACCACAATAAACAAAAGTGGCAATAAATATAAGTACATATCAATAATAACCTTAAATGTAAACAGATTAAACACTCTGATCAAAAGGCACAGAGTAGCTGATTGGACAAGAAAGCATGACTCATATATATGTTGTTTACAAGAGACTCACCTCACAACAAAAGACTCACATAGGTTGAAAGTGAAGGGATAGAAAAAAATCTTCTAAGAAAACAGAAAGGGGAAAAAAGCTGGGGTAGCAATACTCATATCTGATAAAACAGATTTCAAAATGAAGGTCATAACTAGAGACAAAGAAGACCACTATATAATATTGAAAGGATCTATCCAACAGGAAGATATAATCATGGTAAACATATATGCACCCAATATAGGAGAACCAAAATATATTTTAAAAATTCTGGAGGACTCCAAATGAGAAATTGACAGCAATACAATCATAGCAGGGGATTTCAATGCTGACATCACTGAATAGATCTTCTAGACAAAAAATTAACAAGGAAACAGAGACTCTAAATGATGCACTAAATCAAATGGATTTAATAGATATCTACAGAGAATTACACCACAAAATTGCAGAATTCACATTCTTCTCAAGTGCACATGGGACATTCTCAAAGATAGACCACATGTTAGGACACAAACTAAGTTTCTACAAGTTCAAGAAGATTGAAATCATATCAAGCATCTTCTCAGATCACAATGGCACGAAACTAGAAATCAATTACAACAAAAACATTTAAACACATGGAGGCTAAATAGCATGTTATTTAACAATGAATGGGTTACCAAGGAGGTCAAAGAAAAAATTGAAAACTTCCTGGAAACCAATGAAAATGAATGCACAACACAAAATCTATGGGATGTAGTGAAAGCAGTCCTGAGAGGGAAGTTTATAGCACTACAGGCCTACCTCAAGAAACAACAACAACAAAAAAATGTCTAATTGACTATCTAACATCACAATTTAAAGAACTAGAAAGCAAACAAAAATAAAAACCCAAAGCAAGTAGAAAGAGAGAATTAGTAAAGGTTAGAGCAGAAATAAACAACATAGAGACTAAAAAAAAAAAAAAAAATCAATGAAACAAAGAGCTGGTTCTTTGAAAAGATAAACAAGATTGATGGACCCTTAGCTAGACTCACCAAGAAACAAAGAGAGAGGACCCAAATAAACAAAATCAGAAATGAAAGAGGAGAAGTAACAACTGACACCACAGAAATACAAAGGATCATAAACAAATACTATGAACAATTATATGCCAACAAATTGGACAATCTAGGCAAAATGGAAAAATTTCTAGAAACACCTAGTCTCCCAAAACTGAACCAGGAAGAGAGAGAAAACTTGAACAGACCAATAACAACTAAGGAAATTGAAGATATAATCAAGACTCTCCCAGCAAACAAAAGCCCAGGCCCAGACAGCTTCATGGGGGAATTTTACTGAACATTCAAAGAAGAACTAAAACCCATTCTCCTCAAGCTATTCCGATAAATTCAAGAAGGAGTACTTCCAAACTCGTTTTATGTGGCCAACATAATTCTAATTCCAAAACCAGATAAAGACACTACAGAGAAAGAAAACCACAGGCCAATATCCCTGATGAACATAGATGCCAAAATCCTTAACAAAATATTAGCAAATTGGATCCAGCAATACACTGAAAAAGGTATTCACCATGGCCATGTGGGATTCATCCCAGGGATGCACGGCTGGTACAATATTTGCAAATCAATAAATGTGATATACCACAAACAAAATGAAAGATAAAAACTATATGATCATTATCAATAGATGCTAAAAAAAAAAGCATTCAACAAAATCCAGCACCCATTTCTGATAAAAATGCTCAGCAAAGTGAGGATAGAAGGATCATATCTTGATGTAATAAAGGCCATATATGAAAGACCTACAGTCAACATCATACTCAATGGGCAAAAACTAAAAGCATTTCCCTTAAGAACAGGAACAAGGCAGGAATGCCCCCTTTCGCCACTCTTATTAACATAGTACTGGAAGTCCTAACCACAGCAATTAGACATAAAGAAAAAATAAAAGGGATCCAAATTGGAAAGGAAGTGAAACTGTCATTATTTGCAGATGACATGATATTGTACATAGAAAACCCTAAAAACTCCATCAAAAATATACTAGATTTAATCAACAAATTTGGCAAAGTAGCAGGATACAAAATTAACATCAAGAAATTGACAGCATTCTTATACACCAATAATGAACTCACAGAAAGAGAAACTAAAAAAAAAAAACTCACTTACTATTGCAGCAAAATAATTAAGATACCTAGGAATAAACTTAACCAAAAAAGTAAAGGACCTGTTCACAAAAAACTACAGGACATTGAGAAAAGAAATAGAGGAAGATATAAAAAAGTGAATCATATACCTTCTTCATGGATTTGAAGAATTAACATCATTAAAATGTCCATACTACCCAAAACAATCTACAGATTCAATGCTATCCCCATTAAAATACCAATGATATATTTCACAGAACTAGAACAAACACTCCAAAAGTTTATATGGAACCAAAAAAGACCCCAAATAGCCACAGCAATCTTGAAAAAGAAGAACGAAGTAGGAGGGATCACAATACTGAATATCAGGTTATACTACAAAGCCATTGTAATCAAAACAGCCTGGTACTGGCACAAGAACAAGCATATAGATCAATGGAACAGAACAGAGAACCCGGCAATTGACCCAAGACAGTATGCTCAATTAATATTTGACAAAGGGGGCAAGACCACACAATGGAATAAAGACAGCCTCTTTAATAAATGGTGTTGGGAAAACTGGACAGCTATATGCAAAAAAATGAAACTGGACCAACTTACACCATACACAAGAATAAACTCAAAATGGATAAAAGACTTAAATGTGACTCATGAATCCATAAAAATCCTAAAAGAAAATGTAGGCAAGACAATTTCTGACATCACACAGCAGAATTTTCACTGATACAATGCCTAAGGCAAGAGGAACAAAGGAAAAAAAGTAATACATGAGACTACATTAAACTAAAAAGCTTCTGCACAGCAAAAGAAACAACCATCAAAATGGAAAGGAAACCCTCTGTATGGGGGAGCATAATTGCCAACAATACATCAGATAAGGGGTTAATTTCCAAAATATATAGAGTGCTCATACAACGCAATAGAAGGAAGACAAGTAATCCAATTAAAAATGAGCAGAGGACCTAAATAGACACCTCTCGAAAAAGGACTTACAAATGGCCAGAAGACATTTAAAAAAATGCTCAATGTCACTAATCATCGGAGAGATGCAAATTAAAATGACTATGAGGTATCACCTCACACCAGCCAGAATGGCTGCCATCAACAAATCATCAAACATCAAGTGTTGGCGAGGGTGTGGAGAAAAGGGGACTCTAGTACACTGCTGGTGGGAATGCAGACTGATACAGCCACTATGAAAATCAATATGGTGTTTCCTCAAAAAATTAAAAATTGAACTGACATTTGACCCAGTGATCCCACTTCTAGGAATATATCCTAAGAAGCCTGAAAATTTGTCAGAAAGAATATATGTACCCCCATGTTCATAGCAGCACTATTTACAATAGCTAAGATCTGGAAACAGCCCAAGTGTCCATCAATAGATGAGTGGGTAAAAAAACTGTGGTACGTATACACAATGGAGTACTACGCAGCTGTAAGAAAGAAAGATCTCTTATCCTTTGAGATGACATGGAAGGATCTGGAGAGTATTATGCTAAGTGAAATAAGCCAAGCAGAGAAAGACAAATACCACATGATCTCACTTATTCATGGAATATAATGAACAAAACAAGCTGATGAACAAAATAGACCCAGAGACATAGAAAGGAGTACAATTCAGACTGACAAACCTGAGAGGAGGGGAGAGGGATAAGATAAACCAAAGAATTTATATGCGTGTATGTGTAACCAATGGACATAGATGACAAAGCTTGGGGCGGGCGTAGGGGTTGCAGGGTCAGGGGGAGAGTGTCGGGGGGGGGAAGGGAGAAACATCTAACAAAAATAAATTAATTAATAAAAATTTTAAAAAAAGAAATTCCAAACTTAAAAAAGTAAACATGTTTTCTTAAATATTATCTATAGTCATAAACATTTACTTATTAGATATCACTCACTGTGTAACATCAACTTTGCAGACCACAGTCAATAGCAAGGAAATACACACACACACACACATTTCCATCCTCTGAGTAGTCAGTTTACAGAATACCTTGCTCAGAACAATTCGTGTAAAGCATTTAGCCCAATGCCTGGTCCACAGTCGGTCTTTCATAAATGTCCCCTGCAGTTATGATTATGATTGCGTGAGTGCCTTGGCCACCATTAGGGCTTGGTTACTCTTACCTGAGGCACAGTTTCTCTTATTTAGCTTCTTTTTATTTAGCACGAATTTATGTCTCCACAACAGACTAAAATACAAGGGTGGGAATATAATTGGAATTAGACACCTATGAGGAGATAAAAACTATGTTAAACAGATGGGGGGGAAGTTCACAAGTGATGGCGACCATCTAGCGCAGGGCCAACTGCCTTCCATCGTTCCAGAGAGTATGGAGACGTCTCTGCGTCTCAGCACAGCACGATGACACAGAATCACCCAGAGAAAGTCTGTGATATTTTGTGCGCTCTATTTTAAATGGCAGGGGAAAATGGGCGGCCATGAAAACAGATTTCGGCAAAAATCTGAGAACACACACATTATCTAGAAATTTGACTTATGAAAAATTGCATTCGTCTGCAACGCCGTAAGCCTGATACATTGAGAGGAACAGTCAAGCCAAATATAAGGGGATCTCATTTCCTTGAAAAGCCTTGGCGTTGGCGGATGATGGGCTCTTCTAGTCTCAGTAATCGATGTGAGATCATAGGTGACCTCGGGGTGTTTCTAGATAAAGATGATTGTTTTTCATAACATCTAACAGGTTCTCAGGGTCTCCGACATAAAGTTGCATCTGAAATAGAATTGCTTCCTTTCTGAAACGAGCAATGTGGTGTGTGCGTCCAAGGCATGGGGCTGGGTCATCAACAGAAGCTGCAGGGTGCGTACCCGTCCCTTCGCCTGTCAGTGGCAAAGAGCGTGCTTCCCTCCCCGACTGTTTAAATTCCTCCTGATCGATCACCAGCTTGATTTTCCACAGCATCATGCGCCCAGGATGGTTTCCTCTGGGGGGAGGAATTTCTATTAAGAACGTTTGGAGGCCGGGAAAGCAAAGTGGTAAAGGGAAGAAGCCCGGAGCACAGAGTAACCCTTAGCTGCCTGTCTTCACCAAGTCCACGCAGCTGTTCAGGAGTTGATTCTCCTTCTTCACTTGGCGCAGTGAGAGGTATTCGGGCAGCACGCCACCTGCCACCGTGTCGAGAGGCAGCTTCGACGGCCAGGGCAGGTCCACGCCACCTGCTGCGAGTCCGTCGCCCCTCCCGGGTCCCCTTCATTCTCACAGTGCCAGATGTCAGATTTCCAGCAAGTGACAGTCCAGTGTCTAGGCAAGTGTATTATGACAGTTTTTTGACCGATAGAAACAATGAGTCTTAAGGCAGATGCTTTTCTTGTCCTGCTGAGAAGCATCCCACGCTTGAGGCGACTGTGAGGGATGGGGACTAGGTGACTGAGCAGAGAGGAAGATAAATAAAGTCAAATGATATGTAAAATAAGTCTTAAATATCCCTGAGTGGGGGTGGGGGAATCTTCTCCTGGCCACATCCTCTGCGGCCGTAGGTGGGGGCTGAGCTGGGACGAGTCCTCCACGCCCAAGGAAGAATCAGCAGAATGTGTCCTGTCCACCCCCGGCGTGGCCTTCCTGCTGGGTGCCGGGCTCAAATGTGGCCATCGGGTCTTCATTCGACACAGAACTCGTCAGGATTTTGATGAATGAGAATTAACTCCCCACCGTTCACCTGGATGTCCTGGCAGGAGGTATTGTGAGTGGTCACATTCAAGTAGACTTTGTCCTTGTAGCCCAGAGGGACCACAGTCATGGAGTTGACAAACGTGACCCAGTGCAGGGAGAAGAGCGGGGGCTGGTTTTCCCGGTAGTGAAGGCTGAGGCTGAGCCTCTGGGAGAAGAAGCCCTTCAGGGAGACGAGATAAAAACCATCACACATGATGGGGATGGCGTTGTCTTGCACCTTCATGATCTCCTCCTTCCTTGGGGGCATGAGGATGAAACCTTTCTCATTTTCACACCCTAGGGAAGGTAGGACAAGAAGAAAAAGAATGATTCCTTAGCACAGCTTTGGGCAACAACCTTCCGATATGTCTGGGAACATGCGGGGAGACAGCGGTAGGGAGAGACGGTGAGAAGGATCGGGGAGGCGGGCACTGAACTCTGCCTGTGGATGGAAGAGGGGTCCGGGTCAGCGCCAGCACCCAGGACAGTTCCTCGTGGGGCTGGGAGTCCGGAGCTGAGAGGTCAGAGATGGAACAGACGCGGACCTGCGGACCTGCCGCAGGAAATGGAGCTTGGAGGTTTCCCTGATTTTCAGAACCAGGAGGGACTGGCAACGGCGGGGCCTCCTTCTTGCCAATAACTTGACAACAACAGAGGGTGCTGGAGGGCTGCTTGGGGGCCCCGCGCACCTCCCCGCGCAAAGCCTCGCTCCGAGTGCTTCCCTCGTTCCTCTCCACTCGATGGAGAAGCGCTCATCTTCACCTGCCCGGGCGCCGCACTTCCCAACAGCATTTACCACCGGGTCATGGGTTTGATTCCCAGGCAAGGGCTCGTACCTGGATGGCGGGTTCCATCCCCAGCCCTGGTCAGGGCCTGGGAGGCAACCAGTTGATGTCTCTCTCTCACATCGATGTTTCTCTCTCTCTCCTTCTCCCCCTCCCCCCTTTCCCCTCTCTCTAAAAATCAATGGAGAAGATCCTCCAGTGTCAGTCCTCGCCCAAGGATATTCTCCATTGATCTTCATATAGAGTGGGAGGAAGAGAGAGAGAAACATCGATGTGACAGAAACACATTGACTGGTTGCCCCTCCCCCCCCCACGACCCAGACCAGGGCCGGGGATGAACCGCAACTGAGGTGCAGGCCCTTGACCGGAGTCGAATCTGCAACTCATTGGTTCTCGGGCCGACACTCCAACGGCTGAGCCAAAATGGCCAGGGCGCACACAAAAAAAATTTAATAAGAATAATTTCTATTCAGAGGGTTCCCAGAAGCATTTGAGGCATCTAAAGGAATTAACACAGTGGCAAGCACAGGTCTGGTGACTAATGATTCCTCTTTTCTCCTCTGCATGCCTTCTTTGTCCGCAGCCAAAACAACACGCAGGGTCCAGCAACTCCAGGATTGAACGCTTCCCTGAGAGGGGCCAGACCGTGTGTGCTGGAGAAAATTAAGACAGTAGAGAGAAGATTCCTTAAATAGATCAAACTTCCTGCCCTGGCCGGTTTGGCTCAGCAGTCAGAGCGTCGGCCGCGGTCCAGAGAGACCCAGGTTCGATTCCTGCTAAGGACATGTACCTCGGTTGCAGTTTGTCCCTGCTCCGGCTGGGGTCATGTGGGTGGCAACTAGTTTATGTGTCTCTCTCACATCGATGTTTCTCTCTCTCTCTCTTCCTCTCTCTCTCCCTCTCACTCTATGCAAAAATGTCCTTGGGTGAGGATAAAAAAAAGATCAAACTTCCAACAGTACTCACGGATATACTGTACTCTGATACTCTGAACTGGAGGGTACTTAGGCGGCACCTGCAGGAATAAAAAGAATACATTTTTAGGGAAATAAAATTGTGAACAAGTGGGATTCACACATCGTAGTCAATGAAACAGTAATGTGGTAGCCTAGAGAGAGAAGGTGCCTCTTGCCAGGGACTTGGTTTTTTCCATGAAGATTAGACACAGACTATCCATCTGGTCCCCTGGCTTTTCTGTACCGTCTCTTAAGCTCAGTTAAGCACATCCTGCTCTTCCGTAAAACATCTAAGATCCATGCTCAGCCCTGGGTAGCTCTCCTCTGGTGCACTGCTTTGGCTCACTGAGTCCCAATTTCCCATTTAGGGTAACAGAGCATTTAATAGTCATCTTGTCGAGAAACCCATTCAGGCCCGGCCGGTGTGGCTCAGTGGTTGAGCGTTGACCCCTGCACCAAGAGGTCGCTGGTTCGATTCCCGGTCAGGGCACATGCCCAGGTTGTGGGCCAGATCCCCAGTGGGGGGCATGCGGGAGGCGGCCAGTCGATGTTCTCTCTCATCAATGTTTCTCTCTCTCTCTCTCTCTCTTTCCCTCCCTCTCTCTCTAGAATCAATAAAGAAAACAATTTAAAAAAAAGAAATCGATTCGGTTGCTGAGATGCGTCCCCTCATGAAGAAGGCTGTGACCGACCAATCCCCCACGGCCCCAGACTCCCAGCTCGCACTCGATGTGGATTCTGGAAGCTTCCTGGCTGCAGTGCAGGACTAAAAGTGCCTTATTTTCAGGGCATACAGGCAATGCACGCTGGTGGGATCCTTCAGAGTTCGGCGGAGGTGAGCACAGCGCACTTTTCACGTCGGGTTTTCCCTCCCTCTCAAGGGAAGGAGCCCAGAGAGTCTCCAACAGCAAGAAGGACGAGAAGCCTGGGGGGCCAGGGCTGCAATAAGCTGCCGGTGAAACACACAACGAAGTCCAGTAAGGAGCAAAGTCTAAACAACGCGAAGCAAAAAAAAAAAAAAAATAGCCAAAGGGAAAATCATGTCCAAAGTCTCCCACTGCGTACTGAAACGGGAAAAGAATGTCTGCAGGGCTCTGGATCTGTCTGAGAGGGTCCGCAGGGCCCGGCCGGCCACCTCTGGAGAGAGGGACTGAAACCCTAAACGGAAGGGGCGTCACTTTTCATGGTTGACCTTTCTAAACCTTTTACATTGTTGTACCATCTGCTGACATCACCGACTCAAAAGGGAACTCGGGAAGGGGGCGGGCTTCCCTGGCACCTGCCAAGAACAACAGCCCTCTCCCGCAGGACGCAGGACGCTTCTTGGCTGACGGTCCTGATGAGCCGCGAGGAGGGGTTTGTCTTCACGCCCTGGGGTGCGGAATCCCTGCCTCCCACTGCCTGGCACACTGGCAGCTACAGTCAAGGGGATTCCTCTGGCCACTGCCCACGCCGAGGAGGAATCCCCTGGTTCCCGAAATCAAAGCACCAGCCTCGCCAAGCTGGGACCCGGGAGCCAACAGCCTCGGAGCCCGAAAGGGGAGACCTTCTGGGCCCTGTGCGCAGGGCTGGGCACATGGGGACACACACGCGCCTCGGTTGACGGGAGGTCTTTGGCTCTTTCCTCTTTCTGAACCGCTGCTCAGGGCTGAACTGGTATCCTTTATGCAATGTTCTGCAGGAAGGCCTCTTAGAAAGCATATGACCCCATCACCCCGATCCCCGGGGTAAACAAAGGCCCCCGCTGTCCAAGCAAGTCGCTCCGGGATGAGCGGCCACTTCCTTAAACTCAGAGAGGCTTGGCTCAGCCAGCCAGGAATCATGTCATCGTAGGCAAGTTTCATAACTTCTCTAGACATCAGTTTGCTCGTCTTTAAAAATTACTAGATCGTCCTGGCCGGTTTGGCTCCGTGATTAGAGCGTCGGCCTACGGACCAATGAGTCACGGGTTCGATTCTGGTCAAGGGCACGTACCTCAGTTGCGGTTCATCCCCGGCCCTGGTTGGGGTCGTGCGGGAGGCAGCCACTCGATGTGTCCCTTTCACGTCAACGTTTCTCTCCCTCTCTTTCTCTCTCTCCCTCCCTCTCTATCTGAACAAAAATGGAAAAACGTCCTTGGGTGAGGATAAAAAAAAAAATTTTTAATTACTAGATCAACATATCACTTTCAGCACTAATTATCCACAATCCAGGTTTCGGAAGTTGCAACCCTAAGTCAATTTTAACAAAAGAGGAAAAAGGCAGGGCCTCCTCATCCCCAAGCTTACGTCAAGCCCTCGGGTCTGACAGCCCTCGTGATTGGATTATTTGACTGACTTTGCAAATCTCCACATGGTTTCTGCAATTCAAAGAAATCTGCCACTGTTTCTGAAGTGCCCTGATGATGCACGGGTGGCAGTAGCCGAGGGGACATCCTCTGAGACCCAGAGGCTGGGAGGCAGCAGGAAAGCAGACCTGACTTCCTCTCTTGGGTAGAAGCTGCTGGAACTCCAGCCTGGGGCTTCCTGTTCCTCCTCCTGAAGGCTGCTCGGCATTAGCAATGGACACACGTCCCCACCGAGCAACAACACCATTCAGACTAAGTATGTTGTGAAATCAAATAAATGGTCCTTCCTCCTGCCCCCTGCCCTGCCATCACCCTCCTCACCCTCCATACCTGATGACCTCATGCCAACTACCCCCGGCCCAGAAACACCCCCACAGGGCCCCGTTCACGGTCCTCCATGGCCCGGCTCCAGCCTCCTGGTCAAACTTGATTGCCACACATGTCCAGCTCCAGGGTCAGATTCTGTTCAAATGGTGATTGCTCAGATTTTATGAATTTGGAAACATTATATAGCATTTCTGAGCTTTAGCTTTTGTGCGTGTGAAAATCAGGCATATTGTCATTGGAATAGTCCCAGGAGATGACTGAAGTTTAAATAATGTGGTAGATATGCACTCAGCAGTGTGCCTGGCGCATGGTAAGCGTTCAGAAGTACTTGCTCCCTTCGCTCTGTCCGGCAAGAATGGCCCTCCAGCTCAGGGCGCTCTGTTGTGGCTACTGTCTTAGCTTCGCTGACGACAGCCCTCAAGGCCAGGAGGGGAGGCTGAAATCTGGGCTCTCTCTGGGCTCTCACAATGAGGTCATGGTGAGACTACCACCCTGCCAATCCGCTGCGTGTGCCAACCTCTCTTCCCGCGCTTGGCACTGAAGTGAATAAAGGAATGGAAAACAATAACATCACCCTAGGGGTTCCTCCGCACTCCAAATTTGAATGGGGAAAAAAAACTACTGTGTAGTATAATGAAAATTACTCCCTTTTCTTTCTTGGCCTCAGCTTCTTCATCTGTAAAAGATAAGGTTCAACTAGAGGGTGACTCCTCATACACTCATGCTTCTAAGACAGTCTCGTTCAAACTTTGGGGCTGTACTTTGACTCTGGTGTGTGGATTGACAGTAGTGTGAGGATGGTGTGGGGGCTTCGGACTCTTCCAGGTTGAAGAAGCCTCATTATGTAGCTTGTCCTTGCACACAACTCCTCTGGGACCTTTGGTATTTTCCATTGTCTTAGTATCTGGAGAAGATCTGAGGATTTTGCCTTTCTTGATACAAAAAAAGACCATGTTTGTGTGTGGGTAAGATAAATATTTTCTGACATTTGCCCTTATAAAAGTATTTGTCTGTGAGTCCAAAAGCAATTTGAAATCATCTCATCACCAATACTGAACAAGATTAAAGTATTGGGTTTTAGATAGTTGTCGAAGTATTCGGATATATCTCAAAATACCCCAGAGGTTCTCCATAAAAGACCTTCCTCAGCCAACCCTACAAGGTTGTCTGTGTAGCACAACTTGGCAAAACCTTCAGCCAGGCTCTGATAAATGCAACTGACCTGACCTGGGGCAGCAGGCCCGTGGACAAGTACAAAGTGGGCAGAGCCGGGTGCAGCAAGGAAGAGTCCGGGCAGGTCCTTGTCCGGCCTCTCTCAGCACCTTGAGCGCTGAGCTGAGGACCAAACGGAAACGTCGCTGTCCAGCATCCTCCTGACCATCCTCTTCCCTACCCCACGTCCATGCACTATCCTAACAGAGCCCTCTCTCTGAACACTTCCACACTTCTTGCCAAAATGGCTCAGTAATGGCTATCCCTCTGTTTACTGATCCTGTCCTCTCTGTCTCAGAGAACAGGAACTTGGGTTCATTGTCCCAGACATTCAGCAATGAACAGATTCCTAAGAGGCATCTCAGGTCTTCAGGTAAACACCCAAGCGAACCCAAACCATCCAGGTGACATGAACACACCTCCAGAACTATGACTGACCAAATGCACCCCACTTCATGTGTCCTCACGGGGAAGATTTTCCTCATATCTGGGTTTCCCTTTCCACGTGAATTGGGGAAGTGCTCAAAGTATAACGACAGAGGCGTCCGCCAAAACATTTCTAAGAACTCACTTCCTCCCCTAGGTGACTGGGTGAGTCTGCACCATAACGTCCTCGTAGCAGTTTTCGTCTCGGAGCAACTGGAAGGGTCGGCTGACCATGGACCCACTGCATCATCATAAATCTACCCTGCCGCAAACACAGGGCGTCCAGTAAGCAAATGCTTGCTGGGCTAAGGTGGAACCCAGCCCCTAGGACAGCCCAGAGCTTAGCTAGTGACCTCACAATCACAGATCGTCTGGCAACGGCTCTCACCAACACCAGGCATTGCTCGAGTTTTGTTTTGTGTTTGTTTTCGATTGTTCCATTCATCCTTGAGCGCAAAGGTTGCCGCAGAATTATTGCAATGGGCATCTTTCAGTTGGGAGTCACTCATTCCCCACCCCACTTGCTACATAAAAAGGAGGCGTTAGTGCCTCGGGAAGGCAACCGAGAAGCACAGGCAGGACATTGGGCTGAGAAGAGGGCCCCAGGGCTTGGCCTTCGGCCAGAACGTGTCCTTTCCCTTCCTCGGTTTCTAATGACCTCACCTGGACGTCCAACCTCAAATAAGACGGTGGAATAAGCACCCTCTAAGGACCCTTCCAGATCAGAGATTAGGCAAATCACAACATTCAAAGGAGAAATCCCAAAGGGCTGGGTGAAGGGAAGACCTTTTCAACACAAGAAGCCCACCTGCGGTCGCAGAAGCAGCAGAGCCCCCCTCCCCACCCCCACCCCCCTCCTGCCCTGGCTCCCTCAGATGGTCCAGGAACAATCAAGAGTCTTTTTAGTGTTCGTGCAATGAAGCTTGTAATAACCCACAGCCTGTACCCTGATGGGAACTGACATTGGTGACTGATAAGTCATCGCAGGGGGATGGTGATGGTGGCGGTGACGATGACATTCACAACGAAAGCCTTCCTGAGAATTCACAGAGAAGAAACAAAGTGCCGAATGCAAAAGAAAAGTAAGCTTACTTGACACTCTCACTCGGGACACTGGCCATTGAAGCTGGTAGGTAGCTTTCTATGAACCTTCTTACTGAAGAACTATACTCTGCTTGGTCATCCAGCACCTATCACATACCATGTTATTGCTTTTTTTCACTGTCTGCTTTAAACCCGGGGTTGGAAACTCTGGGAGAGCAAGGAATACCATGTCCTGCTCACCACCTTTTCCAGGTAACTGACACTCCACAGATACTGTTGAATATGTAAATGCATCAGTGGTTTGTAGTGAGCTGAACAGTATCTCCCCAAATTCGCATTCACCTGGACCCTCAGCATGTGACTTTATTGGGAAACAGGGTCTTTGCAGACGTAATTAGTTAACGTGAGGCCCACTAGATTAGGGATGGCCCTACATCCAGTATGACTTCTATCCTTAAAAGACAAGAAGAGGACACAGAGCTACACAGGGAAGATGGTCATATAAAGATGAGGGCAGGGCCTGGGGTGATGTGGCCACAGCCAAGGATTGCTGGGAAAGAAGCCAGGAAGAGGCAAGAAAGGATTCTCACCTGGAGCCTCCAGAGGGAGCGTAGCCATGACAACACTTTGATTTGTAGTTTCTGCCCTCCAGAACTGTGAGTAAATAAATCTCGGTTGCTTTAAGGTACCTGGTTTTGGTATTTTGTTGTGGCAGCTCTTGGAAACTAAATCCATGATTCACTAGGTACTTGTTTAGAGGGTACAAATAGCACTAGCACATGAAAGTAAATCTCTGAATCAGAGTCTGCTAGAACAAGACGGTTCTGGGGGAAATTATATAGTCTAATCCTCTTACTGTTTAAAAATGAGAGCGAGAGAAAGGTAAAGCTCAGAGAGAATAAATGATGAGCTAGGTCCCCTTTCTCTTCTGTAACATATCACATACACTATGCTCTGTTTTGTAAAAATAACCACTAAGGTTTTGTTTGTTTGTTTGTTTTGTTTTGTTTTTAATTTATTTTTATTGTTGAATGTATTACAGATGTACCTCTTTTTTCCCCTATTGACCCCCTCCTCCCCACTCCTGCCCCCTCCCACCTTTTCCCACCCTGTTGTCTGTGTCCATTGGTTATGCATATATGCATATGAGTTCTTTGGTTTATTTCTTCCAACCTCACCCCCACTCCCCTTCCTTTTGAGGTTTGTCAGTCTAACAACCAATTTGTACTTCTTAATCCCTTCACCTTTTTCACCCATTCCCCCAATCCCTCTCCTATCTGGCAACCAACAAAATGTTCTCTGCATCTACAAGTCTGTTTTTGTTCTGCTTGCTCATTTTGTTTGTAGATTCAATTGTCAATAGGTATCTATTTATTGCTATTTTATTGTTCATATTTTTTTATCTTCTTTTTCTTCAAGAGACCCTTCAACATTTCATAGAATAGTGGGTCAGTGGTGATGAACTCCTTTAACTTTTTCTTGTCTGGAAAACTCTTTATATGGCCATCGATTCTAAATGATAGCTTTGCAGGATAGAGTAATCTTGGTTGTAGGTTCTTGCTTTTCATCACTCTGAATATTTCTTGCCACTCCCTTCTGGCCTGCAAAATTTCTTTTGAGAAATCAGCTGACAGTCTTATGGGAACGCCCTTGTAGGTAACTAACTGCTTTTCTCTTGCTGCTTTTAAGATTCTCTCTTTGTCTTTAACCTTTGGCATTTTGATAATGATGTGTCTTGGTGTGGGCCTCTTGGGGTTCCTCTTGTTTAAAACTCTTTGTGCTTCCTGGACTTGAATGTCTGTTTCCTTCACCAAGTTAGGGAAGTTTTCTGACATTATTGTTTCAAATAGGTTTTCAATTTCTTGCTCTCTCTCCTCTCCTTCTGGTACACCCATGAAGTGAATGTCGGCACGCTTGAAGTTGTCTCAGAGGCTCCTAACACTATCCTTATTTTTTGGAATCTTTTTTCTTTTTGCTGTTCTGATTGGGTGTTTTTTGCTTCCTTATATTCAAAATCAATGGTTTGCTTCTGGGCTTTACCTACTCTACTATTGAATCTCTGTAAATTATTCTGTATTTCAGTTAGTGCCTCCTTCATTCCTGACTGTGCATCCTTCATTTCTGACTGGTCTTTTTTATGTTCTTGAGGCCCTCACTAATTTCACTGAGCATCCTTATAAGGTGTGTTTACACTCTGCATCTGTTAGAGTGTTTATTTCCATTTAATTTAGTTATTTTCCTGGAGTTTTGTTCTGTTTTTTCATTTGGGACGTGTTTCTTTATCTCCTTATTTTGGCTGCCTCCCTGTGTTTGTTTCTATGTATTAGGTAGAATTGCTATGCCTCTGGGCCTATTGTAGTAGGTATACTGTAGGGTCTAGTGGCACAGCCTCCCTGGTCACCCAGCTGGGCCCTCAAGGTGCACCCCTCGTGTGGACTTTACACCCGTCTGTTGTAATTGAGTCTTGATTGCTATTGGCACATCAATGGGAGGGTTTTACTAGGCTGATCAGCTGTAAGGACTGGCTGTGCCCACTGTCTACCGATCTCTGACTACCTTGAATGATCAGCTGAGCCTCAGTTCTTGCGGGTTTTACAGCCAGAAGTGATGGGGATTCTCTTCCTGGCTCTGGAACCCTGAGCTGGGCACCTGGTGTGGGGACCCCTCAGTCCTCAGGGAGGACCTTCTCAGCCGAGGTGTCCTCCTGATTTTTATCTGCCACACGTGGGTGTGGGATGAGCCTGTCCGCCTCCACCGGTCCTACCAGTCTCCATGTGGCTGCTTCTTTAATTTCATAGTTATAGGACTTCCATTCAGCTCGATGTCAAGTGGTTCTGAGTAATGGTTGTTCTGTAGTTTAGCTGTAATTTGATGTGGTTGTGGGAGGAGATGAGACCACGGTTACCTACCCACCATCTTGACCAGAAGTCTCAACCCCTAAGGTTTTATGTGATAGTTACATCTTTATGAATCATGTCATCTACATAAGTAGATTGAAATCTATTTTTTTAAAAGAATCTTTCTTCCCTTATACCAGGTCATAAATCTTTTCCTCAACTTTTCTTCAAATACGACTATGTGAGAAGAAAAGGCCCATTTTAAATAGCCAGGGAAAATTCTTAACACTTAGAGTCACGAAGTCACAAAGGCCGAGAGGAAAGGAAGAAGAGACGGGACCAGCATGTAGACGTGGTCTCACTGTCTAACCCTGCCTAACCTTTCAGTATAAACCCGGACAGGTCTTCAGTGCCTTGCGTTTCCTCCTTGTAATCTGCGCACAAGTATGTACCACCCTCCAAGGCCAGGGGAAGAAGCAAAGACAAAAGTGGGGGAAAGACCTGCAAAAGCAAGAGACTGTTACTGCAAGTGACACCCCGAGTATCCCTTCAGTCCCCCCCACCCCAAAAAAAGCCTTTGAGCTCTTCGCCTTCATCATACCATGTACAGCGGCAGCTCGACACTTTCAGGGGCCTTGGAAGCTAAAACCATTCAACAGTCAACACACAAGTAATTCAAAATATGTTTCACATTACGGAACTGTAAACCAGATGTTGACAACTTATTTCATACCCCCAAAAGGTTTTTATATTTTCCCTGAATGACTGTCTGGATGCCTGTTCATCATTTTTGTCATGTTCATTGTCACTGTCCTCCTGACCTTTGTTGGACAGTTTCTCTGGTTCTTTTTTTTTTTTTTTTTATCCTCACCAGAGGACATTTTTCCATTTTTTGTTCAGGTAGAGTGGGAGGGCGAGAGAGGAACAGAGAGAAAGAGAGAGAAACATCGACGTGAAAGGAACACATCGAGTGGCTGCCACCCGCACGACCGACCAGGGCCGGGGACAAACTGCAACCGAAGTACATGCCCTTAGCGGGAACCGAACCTGGATCTCTCAGGACCGCAGGCCGACGCTCTAACCGCTGAGCCAAACCGGCCAGGGCCAGTTTCTCTGGTTCTTTAGGCTTGTGCCCTGGCTACCTACAGAGAAGCCCAGCCCTGAATGTCCGTCATCTAAACTCACCGGACCCCTCTGTTCCCCACATATACAATGTAGCACTTTGGGAATGAGGTTTTCAATCCATAAGCTCTTATGAAATTAGTGTTGGAAGAATTAAAGTGTGGGTCCTTTGTCCATTTCTGTCCGTCTGAGTATGTCCTTAAATAGCAGTTACATGTTAACAAACCTGGAAAAATTCATTCTAATTAATAACCCACCTAAGGTGCATTTCAGAATAAAATTTCTGCTGAAAATTTCTTACAGTCATCCCCCCTTATCCACTGGGGATCTGTTCCAAGACCTCCAGGGGGTGCCCGAAGCCATGGGCAGCACCAGCCCATGCACACTGTTTATCCCATCTACACCTTTTCACCAGAGGAAGCGCCGTCTGGCTTCTCTCGGGCGTGTCCGAATGGCCAGCGTCACTGCTCCTGCGCTGTGGGCTCATTATCGAGTAACATACGGGTGCCGTGGACACGAGCACTGAGACAGCCCAACAGCACAAGGGGGCGGCGGGCCAGCAGTGTCTAAGCTGTGGAGCTGCTGGACAAAGGGATGGCCCACGTCCAGCTGGACAGCCTGCGATTTCGTCACGCTACTCAGAAAGGTGTGCGACTTAAAACCAATGAGTCGTTTCTTTCCAGAATTTTTCATTTGGCATTTGTGGGCCACGGGGGAACATGAGTAAGTGAGAACCACGGAAGGTGAAACTGAGCACGAGGTGGGAGAGGGGGTTGGGGGCGGCTGCTGCATGTCAGTCACGTTCTCCAGGTTTCCAGTGTTTTAAACAGGAGTAACTCTTCTTCTTCGCTGTTTGCAGCCCGGTCGTTGGAGAATTGAATGAAACATATGAAAGTCAGGGGAGAAGGAAGAGCCAGGGCCAGCTAAGTGTGTCCACTTCCAGACACTGAACCTAGTAACACCTTATACCCTAGCCAATTCTGCCTTATACCCTAGTCAATTCTCCCTTATACCCTACTAAATTCTCCCTTATACCCTAATAAATTCTCCTTATACCCTAATAAATTCTCCCTTATACCCTAGTAAATTCTCCCTTATACCCTAATAAATTCTCCTTATACCCTAATAAATTCTCCCTTATACCCTAATAAATTCCCCCTTATACCCTAATAAATTCCCCCTTATACCCTAGTAAATTCTCCCTTATACCCTAATAAATTCTCCCTTATACCCTAATAAATTCTCCTTATACCCTAATAAATTCTCCCTTATACCCTAGTAAATTCTCCTTATACCCTGAATAAATTCTTCCTTATACCCTAGTAATTCCCTTATACCCTAATAAATTCTCCCTTATACCCTAGTAAATTCTCCCTTATACCCTAATAAATTCTCCCTTATACCCTAGTAAATTCTCCCTTATACCCTAATAAATTCTCCCTTATACCCTAGTAAATTCTCCCTTATACCCTAATAAATTCCCCCTTATACCCTAATAAATTCTCCCTTATACCCTAGTAAATTCTCCTTATACCCTAATAAATTCTCCCTTATACCCTAGTAAATTCTCCCTTATACCCTAATAAATTCTCCCTTATACCCTAATAAATTCTCCCTTATACCCTAGTAAATTCTCCCTTATACCCTAATAAATTCCCCCTTATACCCTAATAAATTCTCCCTTATTCCCTAGTAAATTCTCCTTATACCCTAGTAAATTCTCCCTTATACCCTAGTAAATTCTCCCTTACACCCTAATAAATTATCCCTTATACCCTAGTAAATTCTCCCTTCCATTTTTGTTCTCTACTGCAGCCATGAACTCGCCATTAGAAATCTATATTAAAAAATACTACAGTTATTCCAAAGGATTTTTTTTTTTATCTTAAAACTACAGTAAGGAAAGTTAAGGTTAACCCTAATTATGGTAGGCCTTATGAGATCTGAGTTACTGTGTGTGTGTCTTTCCATTTATGTGGTCATATGTGACATTCCAGCATGATCCCAGTACAAATGTTTCTGTCCTGTTGTGAGTACTTGGGTCAGTACCATATCAAAACTTTTCAGTTACAAAATATTATCACTGTGTAAATAGTGAACAATAGGCAGCTCCCCCCCCCCCCACTGTTTATTTTCTTACACCTGGTGAGCACTTGGCTTCCCCAGAAAAGTTTTCAAATTTTAACTCCTCCAGAAAAGAAAGTAGGCTCTCTGTAAGCCATCTGAAAATGGTTAGTTTTACTGTGGCGCCCCCTAGTGCAGCATGAGATCAGATTCACTTTCTATCTCTGGAAATATGTAGACCACAGAAGAGAAGTGAAATTTGGAGAAGCAGCCATTTGGGTGATTTTTCCTGTATGTTCTTTTGCATAGAATAGAAGGAAGTGTGTTCCCTAGCATGAGTTACAAGACCCTTTCCAGCTTCATCTTCCACTATTTGCCCTAAAAGCACTCAACATCAACCGTTCTGAACAACCCTTCTACCCACAAAGCTTTCTACCCCTTTCCTGACCACTGCCATCCTTCTTGTCTACTTAAAGACTTTGCACTCCTCCTTCAAATATTAGCTCCCTTAGGAGACTCCAAATACTTAAAAACAAACCAGTTCAATATTTCAGATGTTTCTTTGTAATTCCCACAGAATCGCTTAAGAAATGTAAACTCAGTTGCATTGAAAATCATTTCTTTGGATGTCTGTCATTAAAAAAAGAGTGTCTAAAATACTTGTTAGATTGCAATGGGGATACATTTAAATTGAGCTAATCTGAGACAAGATTTTTAAGGCCCCCAAAAAATGCTTCTTTTTCTCCCTAAATGATGCAAGCAAAAGTTGATGTTATAGCCTGAAACTTCATCAAGAAACTGTGTATTCCAATAGGCACAGAACTGGTCAGCTCACTTTCCAAGTTCCTCTACTTCTGTTTTTCCCAGCAGTAAAAGTGATAAGAATGTAAATCTTTAACTGAAATTTGCTGAAGAATGATCACTAAAAGCCCTATAAATTGCTATGATTAGGGTGATACAAAGCCCTGCTTCAACAGCCCTGAGACACATGAATATAATTTACAAATTATATTTCTAACCTAATAATTATATTTGTAAATTGATCTACCTTTCTGCCCTGGCTCCCAGCCGAAGTGACAGTTAAGACTGCAAGCCTTTATAGATATCCAAAGAGTATGTACTGGTTTTGGGGACAGAAGCCTCAATTTTATCGTGTGCACCATGGATACTCTTCTAGCATCCACTTCTTTCCACCTTCTAAATAAGGTATTTTGCTGATCCCAAATAGGTTATTTAGATATGTACACAGTATACGAATAAGTACAAATTACAAACACATGTGCAAATTTTATTTCCTCCAATCCCTCCTTAAGAACCAGGAAATTCATAAGCTCAGACACAAAAATCTGCTTACTTGCATTTTATATTTCTCAAAACATCCTATAACCCTATGAACATACACATAAAGTACATAGTCATAGAACAAGTTGGAAGAGATCGTTTTGATCATTTGATCTAACTACTTACACATGAGAAAAATCAAAGCCCAAAGAAGGAAGTGACTTATACGAGTGGGAAAGGGTCATCTTTTATTTTTCTGACATCCCAAAACAACTTCTGCTCTGCACTAAGTCATCCTACCGTCACCGAGTGCGGAGGGGAAGCTGAGTGTCGAGCGAGTGGAAGAGTTACCTCTGTGTTCTCACAGAGCCCTTCATGGAGGGAGTCATTTTACGAGGCTAAAACTTCCATCTAAGACATAAGGGAAAATTATGATTATTCTCCAAATATCTTTCTCCGACAATACCAAAAAAAAAAAATCCAACTTAACTGGGTGCGGACAAGCTGTTCCGCTCTATTTCAGCATCTACAGATCACTGCGACATTGTTTTATCAAAGTAGAGGCTTTGTTACATCAAGGCCTAGCCCATCCTTCAACCAAACTTCCAAACAATGTTATCCATGAGTTTAGGAAGGTTATCAGTCTGTGTCCCTTTTTCAACCGCTACTCTACATACCTCTCTCTCTCTCTCTCTCTCTCTCTCTCTCTCTCTCTCTCTCTCCTTCCCTCCCTTCCTCCCTCCCTCTCTCTCTGCCACCACCACCATTTGATCAGCTTCCAGGGAGAATCACACGATCTATGTCTGCTGTCTTCCCCCCTAATCAAGTACATGATGAGATTAAATGTAAGGACCCACTGCGGGGCCGTCACCCTGTAACAGTGTAAGAAGTTACCTTAGCTAAAACAGTCTAGCTGAAAATAAGAGAAAAAAAAAAAAAGAAAAGTCAGGCTTAACTGAAGAATTTCAAATACCTGCGCCCCCAAACTCCTGTATCCAGAGTGCACGAGAGCTCGTTTCTGGAGCCAGCAGCTCTAACGTACCTCCTAGGTCTGGGTTTCCGTTTCTGCGCCAGGATCAGAGAAAGCTCCCCGGGATTTAGTGTCCTGGCCACCAGCACTGGGGTCTCCTTCGGGGCCTGGCCACAGCTGGGTGACGTGGCAGAAAGGGCCCCTGTCCCGCTCAGCGCCCCGGGCTGCGGGCCAGGCCCGGCCACCGCGGGCTCTCTGCCTGCTCACAGCCTGGTGGAGTCCACGGGGCCGTGGGTCCTATCTCTCCATCACCAGTGCGAGGACGGTGGCACTGTGGTTCTTGAAAAAGCACTCCCGGGGCTGGAGACCCGGTGCCTGCGCTCAGCTGTTCTATTTTTAGCGGCTCTTTGTTTTCTTCTCGGAAGAGCCCAGTTCCGGTCTCTGCGCATTAGGCTCCCTGCCAAGGGCCCGCGCACCGCCCCTGCCCGCACCCCGAATCGCCTCGCTCCTTGCCCCCGACGGCCCTGCAGAGCGCGGGAGTGTGGCGGCTGCGCGCTGTCTGCAGACTGAGGTCTGCAGCGAGGACGTGAGCCCGCTGTGCAGGGCGCTGAACTCGGCCGCACTGCCACCAGCCTCTCTGCACCAAAATCCCCCGCTTCCGGTGGCGGAAGGCAAGCCCAGGCATCTTCTGGGACTCTGCTCCGCTTATCCTGGCCTTGCTTGAGACACCCAGTCTCTGACTTGTCCTTTAGCAATGAAGTCCCTACTGTCTCCTCTTTACCAGGGACAGACTTTTCCAGCCCGGAGCATCCCCAGGGGAATGAGAATGATCGGCTAGCCTGGACAAGGGGACTCGGGCAGACCAGACAGTCACCTTCCGAGCTCTTGCCTGCAGCCAAGAACGTCCTTAGGGACCTAATAATATTTTCGGGTAGGAACAAAGAAAAAAAAAAAAAGAATGTGAAAGGGATCGGATAAGAGAAGGGAAAATGCAAGGATATCTTCATCAGGTGGGGGAACACAAGAAGAATGCTCGCCCAGCACATAATGTGTTGGTCAAGGGGAAAACAGACCAAGCCAGTACGTTGTGATTAGTAGAGAAAGGCTGTGAGGATCAATATCCCAGGAAGCTGCCAGGGTCAGTGTTTGGCCGTGTGCACATGGACACCAACAGCTCTGCCTTGAGAACCATGAGCTATTTCAAAGAACCTAATATTGATGCCTCCAGCATTCTCGACAAAGCCCGTGCCACCACCTGCAAGTGTCGATGGGTTTTAGGAATACAGTAGCAAAGTGGAACTGAGCTCATTCTTACTTCCTTTCCAGATGAGTTCCCTGACCAGACGCTCCCTAGCAGCATGGGCGGACTAGGCATAGCAGTGGCTCAAAGCTTCCAAGTGGCGGCTCGTGAAAGAATCCCAGTGTTCCCGCATTGCAAAGACAGAGAGGAATCCAGGCTCGGCGCCCCTGCCCTGCCTCCACGGTGCGCCAACACCACTACTGAGAAAAGGGAAGGAAAAAAGAGACCGGAGGGGGTTTAACCACACACTGCACAATCGCCAAAGGGAAAAGGAAAAACAAAACTTCACGACTGGGTTATCAGAGTGATTCCATGGGACCCTTTGCAGCTGTTGGAGCCGCTCTCAGCACGAGCGATGAGTGCATCTTACCTGAGGAGCAAAGAAGTGCAGGCAGACGTAGGTGAGACACAGGAGCAGCCCCAGCCCCTGGACCACGGAGCTCACCAGCAATATCTTGTTGGTCTGGAATCTCAGTCCTGGTACGTTTCTCACATTCTCATCCAGGGGTTGGACCCCTTCCATCTTCACAGTGGGGATGCAAGAAAGATGAGGACTGGGCCAAAGGGAAACCTGAGGGAGAACTGACCTCACCCCTGCCAAGCAGGAGATGAAGACAGGACGTGTGTCAATCAGCAGCACATCCACACAGGTCCTAGGACCAGAGATAAGAGGCAATTGAAAGAGCACAGCGGACTCTCTCAGTTTTAATGCTGGTGCCTTGCAGGCAGGCGGGGAACTTCTTTGTGACTAATCTGAATTTCCCCTTTACTTTCTTTCTTTTTTTTCTTCTCTGGGCTAACAGGGAGTTGTTTTTGTGGCATTCCAGTTCTGATTTGAGTGACTGTGAAATGACAGTCATAAAAGTGTGCTGTTTTCTTAATTTCTCATTGCACCAATAACCAAATTGTGGGTCACTTACAAAGATAAGAATCGTCATCCGTTGATGTGGGAGCTCATCTATCCCTCCCCCCAGGTGTCTTAAATCACAGAAGAGATGGAAGGAAAATGCTGGACGTGGAGCCTTGCACCCACATCACAGGTTTTAGGGGGAGACGCATACGAGTCATTCTCGCAGTGAAAAAAAGAGAAAAGGAGAAGATAGAAGGGTGGGTCGTGTAGAAATAAAGGCGTGAGAGCCTCTCATTTTATTCCATTACAGTATAGTAAAGAAACTAGTATGTAGTGAGCTTCCGCAGTCTTCCCATTTACTCCTTTCACACAAAGTTAGTAAAAACTTCCATGATTAATGTCAAGCAAAGCAGGGAAGCAACAGAAGAGTATCCGCTTGGCTTCTCCCCTTTCTGTCCATTTGACATCCTCCCCAAAGGTAATCTGTGCACAAATGCACGAATAGATAGACTCAAATGAGCTCTGAAAGTTGCTCTTTTCTTTGAAGTCAAGGGTGAACTTGGAAAATAATTCTACCAATTGACAGACACTACTTACCCTTCACCACTGAAATAAAGGACAAGTTCATTTATAGTGTCAAGTTCAAACTGACAAATATTTACTGAGTACATAGGAATAAGCCTAGTTCTGTCCTGAACAAAGGATGCTGGGGAGAGGCTGTTTGAGACAGAATTCTGTCTCTTCTGTGGACAGGTGAGTCCCTGCAGACACTCAACAGCTGCTTAAAGAAAGGAGGGAGGAATATTTTGATATCAACAAGTGTTATATGCACTTAGTCTCATAGTAAGTAAATATGAGGCATATTCCAAAGAGAGTTTGTGGGAAAAGGAAAGTATGTACACTTATTATTACAGTATTAATTAATTAAAATATGAATTAATACCCTCATGATAATCATTACACCTTGCATTTGGAGGACGTAGAAGTTTTCAGAAGTTCAAGTTTTTGTCCGAAAGATAAAGGAACTAGACACTGTATCTTAGACTCCAAGCCAAACTAGAAATCAATGTCTATCCAAGCTTATCCCAAGCCCTGGCCACTTTGCTCAGTGGTTAGAGCATCGGCCCGCAGACCAATGAGTCGCGGATTCAATTCCGGTCAAGGGCACGTGCCTTGGTTGCAGTTCATCCCCAGCCCTGGTCAGGTCATGCAGGAGGCAACCAGTCAATGTGTCTCTCATATCATTGTTTCTCTCTCTCCCTCCCTCCCCCACATTCTATCTGATGATAAATGTAAAAAATATCCTGAGGTGAAGATTTAAAAAAAACATATCCTGAAATGGTCACTCCCTTGAGCAAATTATGTGTAATATACAGGATGTGGAGAGGGGAAAAAAATAAAATAAAAATCAGTGCAGAGAGCCCAATTCTTGTAAAATAATTAATAGCTATAAATAAATATTAATCGATAACTACTTATGTATTTGTTTTCAAAAACTAACTAAAAGGCTCAGAGAAAAGAAAGAAAGCCTAGCATGCTGTTGGAAATTGATGAGAACAGCTGGAAAAAATGAAAAACAGCTACTGTATTTCTTTATGGACCAGGAGAACCACCCTTCAGAATGAATTTCCATTCAGGTTGTGCCCCAAGAAAGCACAGCATTGGTCTGAGGACCAGAGGGTCTCGGGTTCAACTCCTGGTCAAGGGCATGTACCTGGGTTGCAGGTTCAATCCCGGCCCTGCTCAGTGCCGTGCAGGAGGCAACCAATCAATATGTTTCTCTCACATGAATGTTTCTCTGTCCCCCTCCCTCCCTTCCACACTATCTAAAAATCAAGAGAGAAATATCCTTGGGTGAGGAGTCACAAAAAAAATTTTTAATTAAAGTAAAGCACAGCATCCACCACCCTAGCATTTGGGCTGACAGGTCTAAGTCACAGCCCTCGTCTCTCACATCAGTCTCCGACTTCACATTTTGCCCACCTGCCATTTGCTTCTGAAATTTAAGGGATGTTTTACATTCCATTGTTTCTTGTTTCATTGAACACATTCTCACAGTCTCTTCACATTCTTTGTGAGAAGACAGGAGATGCACACAAACACAAAATAAATATAAACTGTCTTGGAAGTTCCTGGCAAAACCTTTGGATGGACTGGAGAAGCGTTTCCAAGTCCATCACCGGGCTGGTCTTACAGCTGCCGTGTCATCAGGGAGGTCACTGCCGGCATCTCCGTCTCGGAGAGACGGCCGAGTCCTCCGTCTTCAAGGTTGACAGGGTTTTTGTTTGTTTGCTTGCTTCTTAATCTTCACCTGCGGACACTTTCTGTTTATCATCAGATAGAGTGGGAGGGAGGGAGAAGGAGAGGGGAGAGAGAGAGAAACATCGACGGGAGAGAGACATTTCGACTGGCTGCCTCCTGCATGCCCCAACCAGGGCCGGGGATGAGCCGCAACCGAGATATGTGCCCTTGACCAGAGTTAAACCCATGACCCATTGGTTCGTGGGCCAACTCTCTAACTGCTGAGCCAGACTGGCCAGGGCAAAGTCGACATGTTTTTCAAGAGATCAAGTATGTGTTCCCTGAACCTACAGGCCTTTTTTTAAGCCTCTCACAAAGGTCAAGTACACAGACATACCTGAGCAAACCAGCCTCGGAATGGCGGCCTCCGATTTCATGCCAACAATTCCCTTTCCAAAGGTCATTATCCTCTAAATGCACACCCCTTCCAAGACGACGTAAAAGTAGGGGAAATCAAAAGGCTTTGACCACCAACAGAATATTCCGTGTTTAGAAAGCAGCAAAAACTTTCTTTGCTCTTTTTTTTTTTTTTTTTTTTTGGTTTGGGGATTTGTTGTTGTGGTGTTGGTTTGGGGTGGGGGGGGTGAAATCTGTACTTTCATTGTTTCTAAGTCATTTGTCCCTTCGACAGGCATGCGCCAGGGGCCTACATACCAGAACCGAGGGATGCGACAGGAGCAGACCCTATTCTCAGTTCCCAAGCAGGTCACAGCCAGGGAAGCATTGGCTCCAGGTGGCCGTGCAGAGGAAAAGGGAACATGGGGGCGGTGCCATGCCAACTGGTGTTAGGGTGCGGACAGCTCCCCTCCGATGAGTCAAGTAAACCTCAGAGAAGCCCGCAGCCATCTGGCTCTCTGGGGGAGGGCGCAGGGACCTGCTTGCCAGGCCTGGAGTGGGAAAACGCAGTCTGGTGAGGAAGCATGTCTGTGTCTCATCCAGGCAGCTGTGACTGGGCGGAGGGAGGCGAGGACAGTGGCCTGGGTGGAGGGTAGAAAGCCATCACAAATGGTCTTCTGTCTGTTATGAGTTAAGAGTTGGAACTTGATCCTGAAGACACTGGGAAAATGGGAAGGTTTCAGGCAGAATGGGATGGAGTTGCATTTTAGAGAAAAAATCACTCTGTGAAATAAAAATGGGAAAGGAAAGTAGGATCTAAGAGACCGTCTGGAAGATCACACCCGGGTCCCCCACTCCTGTGCTCAGCTCTCCAGCCCCTCATCCTGGAGCAGGGGGGTTCATCCCATGGGAAGGGGAGTATTGATCGTCCCATGAAGGTGTACCCTGCGGCCCAAGCCCTGAAGGAAGGGCCGCCTCCACCCATGTAAACACCCCTTTTTCCAATTCAGAAACTCAGAAAGGACATTTTGTTCTAATTCACACCAAGGCAACAGTATGAGCAGAGCGGTCCTCAGGCATGTGATGATTTAAGTGAGAAATGATAAGGTCCTCAACTCACACGGAGAGGGTCTGGAGAAGAGAAGATGTTGACGGGGCTATCTGCATTCACCAGACATGTTGAAGGTCCCCAACGTGCCCACCTCTGAGTCATAAAGGGAGTCATAACTAAACTCTGCTCTGGCACCGGTGATGGGGTGATGGGTGGTGGTAGAAACCAAAGTATTTCAAATGTCCAAAGGCTCATTGGCCATTGGTCTTCTTCACCCGCTCTTGATCCTCCAGTCCCCTTCAGCTTCCTGTTTCCAGCTCACCAGGACCTCAAAGCTCAGAATGAGCATGGAGCCTTCTGTGCCCCCAGCCAGGCCAGCTTTGTAGGACTGTCCTGCAGGCCAGCTCAGACTGCCCTCCACTTCGCTGTTTCTACTGCTTCTGACCCAAAGTCCTTATTGCTCTTCACTTGAACTCCTGGATTAAACTTGTGCTCACTTTGAACTCCAACCCGATCAGCTTTGGCAGGCTCTTTCAACCCAGGGATGGTCAAGATCCCATCAAGGGTCTCCATCTCAAACAGGATAAAGTTGAAACTATTTTGTTGTTATTGTTAATTCTCACCCGAGAATATTTTTCCATTGATTTGTAGATAGAATGAAAGGGAGGGAGGGAGAGAGAAACATTGATGTGAGAGAGACACATCGATTGGGTGTCTCCCACACAAGCTCTGACCAGGGCTGGGGATTGAACCTGCAACCCAGGTACATGGCCTTGACCAGGAATTGAACCTGTGACCCTTTGGTACACAGGCTGATGCTCTACCCGCTGAGCCACAATGGCCAGGGCTCAAGTTGAAATTCTTTTTTTTCCCTTGTTTAGAGAGAGAAGAAGGGAGAGAAAGAGAGAGATGGAAACATCGATGAGAGAGAACATCGATTGGCCACCTCCTGCATGCCCCCCACTGGGGATTTGGCCCACAACCTGGGCGCTTGCCCTGACTGGTAATCGAACCGGCGACTCCCAGTGCATAGGTCAATGCTCAACCACTGAGCTGCACCAGCCGAGCTCAAGTTGAAATGCTTCAGTGTGACATTGAAGTCACTCCATCATGGAAACCCTGGTTTCCTCTCCAAACTTATCTCTATTTCCTGATTATGTCCGATAATTTGCCTCAAATATTTTTGCCCTCCATCTCTGGTCATCTAAAGCCTGTACACACTTTCCAGGAAGGGCCAGCTGCCTTGTGAGGTCATGAGCTTGCACTGTTCCCAAAGGGGTTAAGCAATCCTGAAGGAACACTGTCCAGAGAACTCTGCCACTGGGTAGGGAATCTGTAGAATCAGCAGCTCCCAAAACCTGGCTGATCATCAGAATCACTGGGAGAAGTTTTGAAAAGATCCAGATGCCCTTGTCCCTTCGCTCTAGAAATTGATGCAATCGGTAAGTTTGGAGCGGTGGCTTGAGAATCTGTATTTCAACAAGTTTGCATAAAAGCCAGATGTGAATCCCCCCCACACGACCACTTAAGGTCTCTGTCACTGTCATATCCCTATAAGAAGCCTTCCCTGGGTCTCCCAGCAAGAATGCAGCTCTTTCCACCTGTTTTGAGAGCACTGACCCTGGTCTGTCTTATCTTATAACTGTTTCAATGCATTTCAGTCTGCCCCACAATGGTGCATGGTCCTGAGGCCAGGAGTCCAGCAGCGTGATCGCTCGTAGGGCTGATGGTCTTTCTGTAGAGATCGTCTTTCTGCACATTGCATTTGCTACTCTCGGGATGAGAACAGAGTGAGAGTCTAAAGAAACTGAAAACGGTACTATTAAATACAGAAGTCTCCTGGTAGCTGGACTTTGATCTTAGAGGTGAAGAATGAGCAAACCTGAAATGTGTACCTTTCATTGAAACTGGAGCCACAGCATAAGAGCACATGCAAATGTGAGGTCGTGTAACGACATTCCACTTGGGTTTCAGACTCGTGAGCCCCTCTCTTGTCAACTCATTTTCTTCCAGGGCCAATTTTTCCTTTCATTCTTCGTGTTTGCTGCTTCTCTTACCTTCCATTTACCACCGGCAGTTATTTTAGGGCATGATGATAGATTCTAAAACTTAGTGGCACAAAACAGCAACAGAAATGTTTCTCTGTGGACACATGAAGGAGCGCACTGTTATGGAAAAGAACTACCCAGACAGGTTATTGGCACTCACAAAATTACACTTTGAATTGTGCCTTAAATTGTGCAGTGCCAAAAATTTATAAGTAGATCTTTTAATTCATAATAGAATATAGGCAATTTCCTCTCTAAAAAATCAACTTTATCGCCTGGCCAGTGTGACTCAGTTGGTTGAACGTCATCCCATGCATCAGGAGGTCACTGGTTTGATTCCTGGTCAGGGCACATGCCCGGGTTGTGGGCTTAATCCCCAGTATGGAGCGTGCAGGAGGCAGCCAATGGATGTTTCTCTCCCATCCATCTTCCTTCCTTCCTTCCTTCCTTCCTTCCTTCCTTCCTTCTTATCTATCTATCTAGCTCTCCCTTCTTCTCTCTGAAATCAATAAAAACGTATTATAAAATCAACTTTGTTAAAATATAATCACAGACAATAAACGGCATCTACTTAAGAGGAATGATTAGATGTGTTTTGATTAGATGTGTTTTGACGGTTGTATATATTCATGAAGCCACCGTCACAAACAGAACCTTTGTTCACCCCAAAAGATAATTTTCCTTCAATAGGAATCATTCTAAAAGCAAATCTAAACTGAGTACCTAAGACATTCCCTCCTCCTTCCAATATACATTTTATTGAATACAACTTGGAATTAATGTAAATCAGTGATTCTCAACTGAGGGCGATTGTGCCCCCCAGGAGTCATTGGACAATGTCTGGGAACATTTTTGGTTGTCTGGATTGGGGGTGGGTGCCATGCTATCCAGCGGGTAGAGTCCAGGGATGCTACAAAGCATCTATACGGCACAGGACAGCCCCCCCAGTATGACAAAGAATTGTTGAACTAAAACGTCAATAGCGCTGATGTTGGAAACCTGGTGTGGAGGTCTGTGTCCTTCCCTGACCATGAATGGGCGATGCAGTCTTTGACTTTGCTTCTTGCCCTGTCTAAAATGCCTCTCTACTGCCCAACAGCAAATCTATTGGAGGGTACACTTTTCTCCCTATCATGTAATGGAGAGAAACTGAGGCTTAGAGAGACGAACGTGGAAGAGCTGGGATCTCAATCCAGGTCCTTTGACCATGGAGCCTGTTTTTAAACTCCATATGATAACTAACTGGTTTTTAAATGAAAATATAAGCTCTATGTCTACGCTGGGCACCTAGTAAACAATGAATACACCCAAGCAGATATTAACATGCCAAATACACAGGGCCACTAATTCAATAAGAAAATGTTTCTTACTGATTAGATCTTTTTGTTGGTGCTAATCCTCACCCCAGGATATTTTTTCCATTGACTTTTAGAGAAAGTGGAAGGGAGGAAGGGGGAAAAGGGGGAGAGAGAAACATCAATGTGAGAGAGACACATCAATCAGTTGCTTCCCTCATGACCCCAACTGGAGCTAGGGATGGAACCTGCAACCCAGGTACGTGCCCTTGACCAGGAATTGAACCAGTGACCCTTCAGTGCACAGACCGATGCTCTAACTGCTAAGCCATACCAGCCAGGGCTACATCTTATTTTTTGCCAGATTATTGGTGAAGGGGAATACGTGTTTTTTTGATGCCTTCAATGTCCCAGACACAAAAGCCTTTTTTTTTTTTTTCATTTAAACCTGGAGGCAAACCCTACTTGGTTATTACTAACCACATCGGTAACATGAGAAAGCAGACTCTCAGAGTAACTTAACCACAGTGGTGTTAGGATTTAAGCCAAGATCATCTAGGTATGTCTGTTTGTTTAACTATACCAAACTCTTGATAGATGGTATTATAAACTGAATGTTTGTGTCCCTCCAAAATTCATATGTCGAACCTCCAATATGATGGTATTTGAAGATGGGGCCTTCAGGAGCTAATCATGTCATAAGGGTGAGGCCCTGGTCCAAAGGAATAAGTGCCCATAAAAAGAAGCACCAGAGAGCTTACTCTCTCTCTCTACCCACCTAGTGAGGACACAGTGAGAAGGCTGCTGTCTGCAAGCCAGGAAGTGAGCCCTCACCAGCACCCGACCATGCTGGCTCCTTGAGCATGGCCTTCCAGCCTTCAAACTGCGAAAAACACATTTCTGTTGGTTAAGCCCCCCAGTCTGCGGTGTTTTGTTATGGCAGCTCACGCAGACTGAGACAGCTGGAAATGCTAAAAACTGTATCAAGAGTCTTGTTTTTCTAACTGTATTCAGGTCTACCCATGAGTTCTCTCTTGTCATCTTCAATGTCCTTCTAAGAAACTCTTTTCTGAATGCCCTTCCCGTTTTGGAACTAGAATGAAATAAGCTACGTAGCACGTAGAGCGATGTGTCTAGATAGAGCAGGCCCCAACCAGATGTTATTGTCTGTGTTTTCCTAAACCTTCGAGGACCTTTCAGAGCTTATTCTCTCACTGACGTATGTTACACTGACCACCTCTGGTAGCTTTCTGCAAGTCCACGCAGCAATCTCTCTCTGTGTGCAGGTAGAGCCCCCTTGTCTCCCTACCCCCAGTTCCACTGCATGTGGTTTGCTCATTCATTTCCGCCTCCCTAAGCTGTACTGCTAGGTCCATGGGGGATGTCCTTTCTGCAGAAAATCACACACCCAAAAAAGAAAGGAAAAAAGAAATCTGCAGCTTTATGCAAAGTGGCTTAGGGGATTCCTCCCAGTTTCTCCGTTCTGGTTTCTGCTGTGCTACTCGGTGCTCTCTGCAGTTCCTACCCTTTTCCTTCCTGTATTGACTCAAACGTCTCTACTTGTCTGGTTTAACTTGGAACCTAGATATCAGCTTCCTGATTCATCACTGACCCAGCAGACCCAACACATGTCCTGCTAGGAATGGCTCAGGCTCCGGGCCCCTCCAAATCCCTCTGCCCAACGTGCTGCTCTCCACCAACCACCTTTCCTCTGCTCCAGGATCAGTTTGGGGAAGACTCTTCTTTGGGTTAGACTCTTCTTTGAGCACAGGTTATGCATGGTCTTAGGTTTTTGTTGTTGTTGTTGTTGTTGTTGATCCTCACCCGGGGATATTTTTTCCATTGATTTTTAGAAAGAGAGAAAGAAACATTGATATGAGAGAGAGTCATATCGAGTGGTTGCCTCCCACACAACCCCAACTGGGGCCAGGGATCAAACTATAACACAGGTACATGCCCTTGACCAGAATTGGACCCGGTATCCTTCAGTCCACAAGCCAATGCTCTAACCATTGAGCAAACTGGCCAGGGAAAGGGCTTTAGTTTTATTATAGTTCTTCCGAGCTTCTTTCCTTCTACCCTTCTCCACCTTTCTCCTCCTGACTCCCCACTCTCCTTTGACTTCACTTTCTTTACACCTTGGCAAAAGTCAGAACATCTGTATGCAAATGAACCTTTGCTAACCTCAGAGAGAGAGAGAGAGCACATGTGCAGCAGTGTCTGATACATGGTAGCATTACATAATTGTTAGTCGTCGTCATTGTAGCTGGAAATGGACTATGGTGAGAATATTTACACCATGGAAATTGGTAAACACTACAAATTGGTACTTTTTTTTTTAGATAGCTCCTATATCAGCATATCACTAGGCCAGTGCCACATCTCAAACTGCTAATATGTGGGATCTAGTAGGTTAAATAAAACATTATTTACATTAATTTTACCTGCTTCTTTTTATTTGTTTCTATAACTATTTAAAATGTTTCTATTACATTATATTTCTATTGGATAGTACTGGACTAAGGAGACCTTAACCCACACAGTAGTATGACCCTATCACACCTCACAGTGTGGTCCATGTATTTCTTTCTTTTTTTTTTTATCCTCACCCGAGTATATTTTTCCATTTTTTGTACAGATAGAGTGGGAGGGAGAGAGAGGAAGGGAGAGACAGACAGAAACATCGACGTGAAGGGACACATCGAGTGGCTGCCACCCGCACGACCAACCAGGGCCGGGGACAAACTGCAACCAAAGTGCGTGCCCTTAGCGGGAACCGAACCCGGGTCTCTCCGGACCGCAGGCCGACGCTCTAACCACTGAGCCAAACTGGCCAGGGCTGGTCCATGTATTTCTGAGCATCCCAGGGAGAGCTCAGATGCTCCACACATCAGTCTTATTGATGTTTGTCACCTTTGTCAGCAGTTTTCTCTTTGAACCATGTTTCTTCCTGAGTCTTCAGGCCCCTTGCACGGTCTAATCACCTTGACATTCCAGCCAGATCTCTTTACATCCCTGTTCCTATTTTCCGAGGGCGAGGTCCCCTCCACAGCTACTAGGAACATCTACCCACAGCCCTCAAGAGCCCCGTGCCTCTAGCTCAAGGGTCCCTATCCACTTCTTGACAGTTTCCAGGTGGCAAAGGAAGAGCCAATTCGATGCCCACCAGCGAAAGAATCTTAAGACTCCGTAACTGCTGAAGCCTCCTTATTTTATGTACACTCTCTACTTACTGACTCGGGGGTCGAAGGGCACCATACTACGAGAGACACATTCCTCTGCCATACAAACACGCACACACACTTTTGCAGGTTGCTACTTGCCCCCACCTCTGACTTTTATGTTATGGCAAAGCGCCTACATGCTGTGTGCTATGTGGATTCCGTTATTGCAAGGTCTTTTGCTTACTGCTTAGAACAATAAAAGAGAGGAAGATTTATTTGTTTGTTTTCTTTTTTTATTCATACAGAATATTGATTCATACTAACAATTGTTAGGAGCAGTAAGACACAGGAGTCCAGGCAAGATGTGAAATGCGTTGACTCAAGAAGGTGACAAGTGACCAGATTCGGACTATCCTTCGTAGAGAGAGAAATGAGACTTCCTGGATTAGATATGATAACTGAAGGAAATCAAGGACCAAAGATGACTCTGGGGTGATCTGCCTGAGTAACTGTGCGGCGGTGCCACTGGCTGAGGTCAGAGGAAAACAGGAGGAGCCCTCAGCGGGAGGCAGCTTGCAAATCAAGAACTCTGTTTTGGACAGCTCCTCATTTAAGCACCACAGAGGTGCTTAAAATGACCCTAAGAGTCATTTCCTTTTCCCCATTTTACAAATGAGGAAATTAAAGCTCAGAAAGGTTATGTAACTTGACCAATGTTACTTGGCTAGCTCACCGTCAGTGATATTTCCCTTCACACAGCAGAGAGGTTACGATTGCTGAATGTGAGTCCCAGAACCATCAGCTAGACTGGTTGTACAACCCTTTGGCAAGGCATTTAATTTTTTTTTTAAACTTTTTTATTTTCTTTATTGATAGAGACAGAGGCGAAGAGAAAGGGAGAGAGAGATAGAAACGTCGATGAGAGAGAACATCAATTGGCCGCCTCCTGCATGCTCCCCACTGGGGATCAGGCCCACAACCTGGGCATGTGCTCTGACCAGGAATCGAACTGGCGACCTCTTGGCTCAACCACTGAGCCGCACCGGCCAGGCATGGCATTTAATTTCTCTAAGCCTTGACTTTCTTCTCTTGGAAATGGAAATTGTCCTGCTCAGGGTCTGTGTGAGGGTCAAGAGAGACAAGATAGGCCATGAGCATGACCTATCATATAATAAATGGGCAGTAAATGTTTGCTAATGATACAGTTGGTCATCTCCAAAGCTAGAAATATAGTAGTATTATCATGCATTTATTCCAACTAAAAGAACCCACCTGGGAGGTATATTTCGTCCTTCCAATGGGCCTTCAGCCTTGGTCTTAGTTTTATTTCTCACTGTTAAGACTGCAGAGCAGAATGAGAACCTGGCTGCCTGTAGTAGACACTATCTGATATCTACATCTGAAAACTAAGGCAAGGGGGACTACTAAGTGAAACCCGAAATAAAACCTGTCTAAGTAAAGGAAACATCAGAGGGAAAAACAAGATATGAAAACTCCACCGAAAGAGTCTGAAATGACCAGAGAGAAAAAGTCCCAACCTTAATCAGGGAAAGTCAGTTGCATAGTGATAAAAACAAACAAAAATAACCACAAACAATACCATCAGGCAATAGAGGTCTTGACACTTGAAGGCCATGGTGAAGAGCATTCAGAAGCATTTTCCCCTCGCTGACCTCACAGGAAGAACTGGTCCAAAATGAGCAAGATTGAGTGGTTTGACCTTCAATACCTAGAAAATTCCTCCCCTGAGCTCACCCCAGGGCAGCAGCCTCGTCCACCGTCCCCATGGACCCCCAACATCAGAATGCCTTTGGAGACACTGTTCCTTCTCTGTCATGAAATATCCTGAACACACAGCCATGAAAAATCAGTGCCAACAGACAGGAGGGCGGCGACTCTTCTGAAGTCACCAAAATAGTGCCTTTTCAATAACTTTGAAAGGTAAAGGATGAGACCACTAAGACTCAAATGAAGAACTACCAGAGGAAGCAAGGCAAAGGCAAGGCCACAAAGAGACAAGTAGAAGCAGAAAAAGCATCATGGATTTTTTTCAGAAGCATGGGTGCCCCCCACCCCAAATTGAGCCCTATCCCAGGCAGGCGTTCTCCATGTTGGATCCCGGCTACACCTCTGGGATGGGGGTCTCTGGTTCCTGCAAGTCCGAGGACACTAGTAAAATCATTACAAGCAAGAGCTCAGGAGACCGGCTGCCTGGGTCTAGTTCCTAGCTGGCCTCAAGCTTGTCAGTCACAATGGAGGGACTATTGGAGTAACTGGGCAAGTGGTTTAACCTCTTTAAGCCTGTGTTGCCTCGTGAACACATGTGGGGAAGAGTATGGTAATCGTGTCTAGCAGCCAGCTTCCCAGGGTGAGCTCATGTTTGTGAAGGACCTGGCAACTCCACTCTGCGTGGGCAGTCACGCTGCTGTGTCACAATCTGAAGTTTCATTCTCGTTAGACCAGAGCTTCTCGTGGGAATGTGTCCTGTGAAGGTGAGGATCTGGTCTGAGCACAGCTGTGATTTCCTCTTGTGCATTATTTTGATCCTATTCCCCCCCCCCTTCCCCGCACAAACATATCAGAAAAACTGTGCTGGTGGGAAGCAAATAGAAAGGGGGAAAGGAGAAAGTATGTGGGGTCTGTCTTATTCCAGCACAAGCCCCACAGAGGGAGAGCCCCCCGGGAATGGGATGAGTGGTAGAAGCCAGAGAGTTGGCCAGTTCATGCTGGGGTCCTCCAGACAGTGACAAAGATACAAATTAGGGGGTTACCTATGGGGGGATGCCTGTCACCTCTGCCACCACTCTGGAGGGATATGCCCCCCAGCCCAAAGCCCCCTGGTGATTTCCTCCTCAGAAAAGACGGCCTGGAACCATGGTTAGGACGCTACACCAGAGGGCAGAAAGCCAAAGGTCATACTAAGATCATGTGTTGCCAAACCAGGACACTTTGTACATGAAAAGGAAGACTGTTCAAAAGGCCAGGTCAAAATTGCCCACCAGGACTGTCCAGGCAAGACAAGACATGAGCACCTTGGTCAGTGTCCATTGTCCTACGCTACGCACGAACACGAAAGTAGAAGACTAGATGATGTGTGCTGGAGAAGAAAGAACAAAGGGTGGATAAATGATAGGGAAGGCAGTAGACATTGTTTAAAAACACTACTGGTGCCTTGGCCAGTTTGGCTCAGCAGTTGGAGCGTCGGCCTGGGGTACAGAGAGACCCGGGTTCGGTTCCCGCTAAGGGCACGTACCTTGGTTGCAGTTTGTCCCCGGCCCTGGCTGGTCGTGCGGGTGGCAGCCACTCGATGTGTCTCTCTCACATCGATGTTTCTCTCTCTCTCTCTTCCTCTCTCTCCCTCCCGCTCTATCTGAACAAAAAATGGAAAAAGTCCTCGGGTGAGGATAAAAAAAAACAAACAAAAAAACACTACTGGTACCCTGGCCTGTTTGGCTCAGCAGTTAGAGCGTCGGCCTGTGGACCAGAGAGACCCGGGTTCAGTTCCCACTAAGGGCACGTACCTTGGTTGCAGTTTGTCCCCGGCCCTGGTTGGGTTGTGTGGGTGGCAGCCACGCGATGTGTCCCTTTCACGTCGTTGTCTCTCTCTCTCTCTCTCTTCCTCTCTCTCCCTCCCACTCTATGTGAACCAAAAATGGGAAACTGTCCTCGGGTGAGGATAACAACTGACCAGCCTCGTTCATGGTTCCTCTTTATTTCCACCGCGGTGCGTTGGTGGTTCAGCCCTGGCTCCCGCTGTCCTGCCTATCCATGCTCTTTGCATAGGGATTCTTTCAGCACTGTGGCTCGTTCTCTCTGTTTTCCCACCTAGAAAGTTCCATTTGTGTGGTAAGAGGTGGGTTCAACAGTGTTTATAAAGATCTTCCTTCCCGCCCTGGCCAGTTTGGCTCAGCGGTTAGAGTGTCGACCTGCGGTCCGGAGAGACCCGGGTTCGGTTCCCGCTAAGGGCATGTACCTCGGTTGCAGTTTGTCCCCGGCCCTGGTTGGTCGTGCGGGTGGCAGCCACTCGATGTGTCCCTTCATGTCGATGTTTCTCACTCTCTCTCCCTTCCTCTCTCTCCCTCCCACTCTATCTGTAAAAAAAAATGGAAAGGTGTCCTCGGGTGAGGATAAAAAAAAAAAAAAAAAAAAAAAAGATCTTCCTTCCTGACCCAACATCAAGAAAGGAATTCCCAGGAGAAGCATAAATATGCATATACCCACCTTCTCTAAGTCTTTTCTGTCTTCCAAATATCACCAGCTCTCAATTTCAATAGATCACGATGGAATGAAAAATTAACTGAAAATGAAAAACCGTAAATAATCCCCAGAAAACCATAAATAATCCCCAGATTTCCAACTGGTCGTTCATTTCTGTCCTCCTCACTTACACAATCTTTTTATTTATTTATTTATTCATTAATTCTCACCTGAGGATATTTTTTTCATTGATTTTTTTTTTTTTTAAGAGAAAGTGGAAGGCAGAGGGAGAGGGGGTGGGAGAAACATCGATGTGAGAGAGACACTTTGATTGGTTGCCTCCTACACGACCTTGACCAGGGCCGGGAATCAAACCTGCAACCCAGGTATGTGCCCTTGGCCAGAAACGAAGGGTCACTTCCCGGTCAAGGGCACATACCTCAGTCACAGTTTGTCCCCAGCCCTGGTTGGGGTGATGCGGGAGACAGCCAGTTGATGTGCCTCTCTCACATCGATGTTTCTCTTGCTCCTTCCCACTCTATCTGAAGATAGATGAAAAAATGTCCTCAGGTGAGGATTAAAAAAATTTTTTTGAAAAAATATAAATTAGATTGGTTACACATTTCTTAAAAACAGAGATTGTGGGTGAAGAATCAGATGTGGAAGAGAAATGAGATTTCCGGTCATTGTCCTAGAAAACAAAAGAACAAAATAAAGACTCACATTTTTTTTTTTTAATCCTCACCAGAGGATATTTTTCCATTTATCTTCAGATAGAGAGTGAGGGAGAGGGAGAGGGAGAGAGAGAGAAATATCAATGTGATACATGCCCTTGACCAGATACATGCCCTTGACCAGAATCAAACTGGTGACTCAGGTCCACAGGCCGATGCTCTAACCGCTGAGCCAAACTGGCCAGGGCTATTTTTTAAATAAATTGATTTTATCAAATTGACAAAATGTGAGTATCTTCGTGCAATGTTTTTTTTAAGTTAAAGAATGAATCAGATATTGATTTGGGTGGACACAATTCACCAGACTTAATTACAGGTACATCATCTTACACATAGCATATTACTTGGTGTGTTTGTTGTTGTTTTATCCCAGTGAGATCACAGGCTCAATTTTGCACAAAATTGGGGCAGATAACGGGTTGTCCCCAAAACTCTATTCTCTTTGTCATCCAGGTAGAGACTACATTTTCCAGCTTCAGTGAGAGTTGTGGTCATGTGATATAGTTCTGTCCAATGGAATGTGACAGGAAGTAATGTAAATACAGATCCTCTATATCACCTGCCCTAGACTTCCTCTCTTTCTCCTTCCTTTGAACTGAAACACAGAGGTGCCACATGATTTAGCTTCAACTATACAGGTGAGCATCGCTCCCCAGCAAAAGGCACAGCAACAAGGTGGAAGGGACGTAGACCCCTGACTGACCTCAGAGAGCTTAGACTGTTACATGAGAGAGACATGACTTCTGTCTCCTTTAAGTCACTGTATTCCCAGTCCCTTTTCAGCATCTAAGCTTTTCCCATGATTAATACAATGAAAGAGAGATGCATCCGTTTTTTCAAGGGCTCTCTTAATCTTTTTGTACCAAAATCATTCTCTAACCAGGCTGTCGTCTTTGTTGATTCTCTCTTCTTCGGTTGTTAATAGACCTGAATCCACCAGAGCCTCCCTTTTCAAAAGCTTGAGTATACTTTCTTGATTCTCTTATAAGATTTTCAGTTTTACTCATTACTTGATTTGCTTTGCATTCAAATATGTACAACTATGAACTTACAAGCTAGGGGGAAGGATATTTATGTGACAACTAATGTCATTATTGGCCCATTCATTAGTGAATATGTTACATTGTAAAACCGTTTGCTTTTCCTTACGACCTAGTTATAAGGACTTGGATAATGCTTCTTAAGGGCCAAATCACGCTACTTGAGGAGAATTTCAAAACATGTCCAGGAAAGGGAGAGCTCATGATGTCTCATCTTTTAGTGGTTGATCTAGATTTTTTAACATGCGCACCTAACAAACTCTAAGTTTCATAAGTATCTCTGCCTTCCTCTGAAATGCGACATGGGTCTACGAATGTTTTCCCTTTAATCAGCATCACTCCCTGAACTTAGCTGCTGTCATTGTCCAGTATTTTATTTCAATCTGTTGTGATTTGTCCTATCAATTAGTCATTACCATCACTGTTGTTATTTTGTACAATCAACGTTTGTTTTGTTGTTGTTTTGTTGTTTGTTAATCCTCACAGGCGGATTGTTTTTTCAATCCTCACCTGAGGATATTTTTCTATTTATCTTCAGATAGAGTGGGAGGCAGGGAGGGAGAGGGAGAGAGAGAGAAACACTGACATGAGAGGGACACATCATCTGGTTGCCTCCCACACAACCCAAACAGGGCTGGGGACAAACCGCAACCGAGGTACATGCCCTCGACTGAAATCAAACCCAAGATTCATTGGTCCACGGGCTGATGCTCTAACCACTGAGCAAAACCGGCCAGGGTGCAGGCGGATATTTTTTCCATTGATTTTTTTTTTAGAGATTGTGGAAGGGTAGGAGGGAGAGGGCAAGATAGAGAGAGAAACATCAGTTGGTTGCCTCCCACATGCACCCCAATCAGGACTGGGGATCAAACTTGCAACCCAGATACGTGCCCTGGACTGGGAATCAAACCCTCAACCCTTCGGTGTGTGGGCAGACCCTCCAACCCCTAAGCCACACCAGCCAGGGCAACGCTTATTTTTAATTTAACTACATAATCACACAGTTGCTCCCACTGCTTTTTGCAACTCAGACTTTCCGTTCATGTTCAAACCCCAGAGAGGACCAGCTTGCGGTTATGAATTCTCAGGGGAGATTTTTCCCCCTCCGCTCAAACCAAGGTCAGACCAGACAACCCTTCTCGCTCTATTCTGCGAGGCAGATTCATCCTTTCATTTCATCTTAAAGGGAGGTCTTTGCTCTTTGGTGTCCCAGCTTTGTGTGTGAGTCTTCTATGAGATCCCACCTCAGGCGACACCTGGGTTTCATCCCTTGTCTTCCAAGTTCTGTGCACCCATCAAAACACAACTTCAGGGTCACCAAGGTGTAACCTCAGCAGAAATCCGCTTTGATGTTCATTGGTTCTCAAGGTTCCCACTTTCGCTTTTTCACCTCTGTGGATGTCTTCCTTTCCTGCTGGCTCAGAGGTGTGTTTTTACAGTCTTTCTCCTCGATGCATTGCTTTGGGTTGTTTGGAGCCGGAGGAAAATTCAGGACACCCGAGCCCTTGGCCGCTGGGGCGGGCAGTCTACAAATCCTCATCCTAAACGATGAACATTTTTCCGCCGCGGACCCGCCGCGGGGTCGTGGTGATGATAATGGCTAATATTCACTGAGCATTACTACAAGCTGGGTCCTGTTAAATGTGTTGTACTTATATTAAGTCATCTAATCTTCACAAAACCACTGAAAGGTCAAACCCAGGTAATCTGACTCCACAGCCCATGTCATTAACTACTACATACTGTGTCTACAAGGCACGGATACAAAAGCGGGTTGGACCTCATATGAATAGAAGGAAAAGTATGCAAATCATTCCTAACTCATGTGGCCAGTGAACACACCACAGGCACCCCGAGAGCTCCTTTCCTGGGAATGAGTCATCGACGGCCGCTTGGTGGGTTCTGTGTTTGAGGGAGTCCCACCCGCTGCTCAGGTGGGGCTACAGGTACAACACGAAGCCAGGACGGTAATAGGGTTTCACCATAGATGCCACATCCTTTATGTGGAATGACTGCGTGGAACCCAGGCCTGAGAAGGAGACTGAGGTTGTCTCTGAGCTCAATGGGAAGAGGGTTTTGTCCAGTTCCCGGTGTCTGCCATGGACCAGGATATGGAAGTGTCATCCCGGGGACGTTTGTGAACTAAGGACATGGAACAGGGCAAGTTGCAGGCCTGGAGCTGGGTCTTCCTGCCACACACCCTGCCAACTGAGCCAGCCTTCCCCAGAGTCTCTCTCCCATTCTGCTTCTCCTTGTTGCCTGCTTCGAAGTGAGTGAGAAGCCAAAACCCTCCCCTTTCCACGCTTCCTTCTCTAGGCTGTGTTTTATCTCACTTTAGTCAACACATTTGCAGATAAACTGGCCCATGTCTTCAGAACTCAGAAGAAACTAGAATAAATAGAATTTAAAAAATGAGCATAAGAAAAATTCTCTTCTAATTGGGGTTGGGGAAGTGGGATGAATTTTCTGAGCTTTCCAAATCCAGAAATACCACAAGGTATTTTTAGTGATAACAGGTATAAGTTCTGCAGTCATTCCTTGCTGGAGTTTGAGTCTTAGCTCTACAACCCACAAGCTATTTGACTTTGGGCAACTTCAGTCATATCTCTAAGCCTCAGTTTCATCATCTGTAAAGTGGGGATAATAATTACACCTATATCATAGACTAAGGGTAGACCAGCAGTTTTCAAACTTAATTATTGAGGGTGCTTAAGAGCTTTTTTTTTTTTAATCCTCACTGAAGGATATTTTTCCATTTATCTTCAGATAGAGTGGGAGAGAAAGGGAGAGAAAGAAACATCAATGTGAGAGAGACACAAAGACTGGTTGCCTCCTGCACGACCCCGACCAGGGCTGGGGACTGAACCACAACCTAGGTGTGTGTCCTTGACCAGAATCGAACCCACGACTCTTCAGTCTGCAGGCCGACGCTCTAACTGCTGAGCCAAACCTGCCAGGGCTTAACAGCTTTCATTTATGTGTCTAGTGTCGATTTCACCCCAGCCTAAATTAAAACCGAGAATTTCTGAAGTCTTCACTCACTTAAAATTAATCCAATTACTATGGACAGCAAAGTTTTATGAAAAATACTATATTTTCCAAATAACTCGTGAAAAAATTTTACATTTTTATAATTGTTTAAATGTCTGGCTTGATGAAAGGTAACTGGATTCACCTACCTCCTGCTTTGTTTGATGTAAAAGATAAAGTAACCAACCGAAAATGTGTCTTTGGAAAAAAGAGGGGTATTTTAATAGTCTTTTCGGACATTGTGGATATTATCTTTTGGGTACACGAGCAAGACTCAACAAGCGGTACTTTCTTAAAGATTAGTTGCCACATGGACTAAAAATCAGATCGATGGACTTATTACACTGTTACTTTAATATCCATTGGGCGAGCTTGCATTTTGAAAGGACCTTTTACCCATGCGTGAATCTGCAACACAGCCACTGATTGTTGTTAAATATTGGTCCGCTGAGATATTCAGATATCCTGAGCATTGACCCACTGCGTTATGCAATGGCAAAAAGAAAAAAAGGAAAAAATCACATTCCTTAATATCACCACCGAAGTCACCAGAAACGTCAAGTATTAGAAAGCTGCCGGTCTCAAGGCAGCAGATACAAGTTTACAAATCTAACTTGCCCTTGCAAGCTTGAGATTTACCCCTGGCCAGAGAAGACGGCCAGTTGTCTTCCTGAAGCTACAGGCTTGTTTTTGAAAAAATGTCTGCAAACACTCGAATTTGAAAAATCAGAAAGACCAACTAAGTCTTCATCGGTCTTGTTTTTTAAATGTAAAAACTGTGTTCTGGCCCTGGACAGTTTGGCTCAGCGGTTAGAGCGCCGGCCTGCGGTCCAGAGAGACCCGGGTTCGGTTCCCGCTAAGGGCAGGTACCTCGGTTGCAGTTTGTCCCCGGCCCTGGTTGGGTCGTGCGGGTGGCAACCACTCGATGTGTCCCTTTCACGTCGATGTTTCTCCCTCTCTCTCCCTCCCACTCTATCTGAACAAACTATCAAAAAAATGTCCTCAGGTGAGGATAAAAAACAACAACTGTGTTCCAGTGTGGCTCAGTGGGTGAGCATCGACCCAGGCACCAAGAGGTCGCTAGTTCGATTCCCGGTCAGGACACATGCCCAGGTTGTGGGCCCGATCCCCAGTGGGGAGCATGCAGGAGGCGGCCAGTCGATGTTCTCTCTCATCGATGTTTCCATCTCTCTCTCCCTCTCCCTTCCTCTCTCTCTAACATCAATAAAGAAAAGAACCCAGCTAGTCCAGCTCCCAGCTCCATCACACCGGCGACCATCAGCACAACTTCAGTCGGCTCCACACATACCTTCTGCTCTGGCCGTGTCATCACCTGCGACACCAAAGAGCTGTACGAAGGGTCAAAGCTCAATACATTGACTTGTGCTGCTTCCTCAGCACACTCCTAAATAAAACTGGCTTTTTTCTTTACTGTGGGTAAAGAATATGGGGACTGTTACATTGTAGCACCATCTCATCCACGACAGCGCAAATGGCAACAGTGGAAAAGGCAAGAACATCTTGGAATTGCCATGAAAATAGTTTGACCTCACTGACCTCTGAAGGAACGCCAGGGCCCACAGACCACGCCTGAAAACTGCGGTTGTAAGACCAGGAGTTAGCAAACTTTTTCTGTGAGGGGCCGGAGAGGAAGCATTTTGACTTAGCAGCCCACACCGCCTCTATCACAACTGCTGGGCTCTGCCATTGTAGTGCAAAAGTAGCCACAGACTCTACATAAACAAATGAACATGCTGTGTTCCCATAAAAGTTCATTTAATCCTGGCTGGTTTGGCTCAGCGGTTAGAGCGTCGGCCTGCGGTCCAGAGAGACCCGGGTTCGGTTTCCGCTAAGGGCACGTGCCTCGGTTATGGTTTGTTCCCGGCCCTGGTTGGTCATGTGGGTGGCAGCCACTCGATGTGTCCTTTTAACATCAATGTTTTTCTCTCTCTCTCTTCCTCTCTCTCCCTCCCACTCTATCTGAACAAAAATGGGAAAAATGTCCGTGGGTGAGGATAAAAAAAAGTTTATTTATAAAAACAGGCAGTAGACGGGAATTGGCCTCAGGCTAGAGTTTGCTAACCTTTGGTATAGACCAAATGATATAATGAACAAAAAGTACTTACCATGATACCTGGCATATAATTTGATTATAATCGTTATTCAGCTAGTGGTAGCTATGATAAGATTTCTTAGTTCCCCGCCACACACACACACACACACACACGCACACACACACCACAGCAAGACTGACAAGCCTTAACAGTACAATATTGCTTCTGTTTCCTACTTTTCATCATAAGTTGAATAACCAAGTTAACCCAATGGATTGCTGAAATAATAGATTCAAATTTGAATAGATTCAAGAAATAAATAATGAGGTATTAGTAGAATTTGAGCAAAAATATATTAGGAGTTTTAGGAGTTTGCAAATTCCCTGCACAGCAAGGCAGGGTTTATTGGCCAACACAGATCCAGCTCTCGGGAGCTCTGAGTACCCCATCCGGACACTCCTCTGGGCCTCAGTGTTCACACATTCAAACTGTAAAGACATCCAGTTACCAGCTTTCTGATGCTACAATTTGTTCGTATAACAGACAACTACGGAATGTGAATGATACATAACCATTACATACATTTAGCTCATGAATGTGCATGTCTGCTGCAGGTCAGCAGACAGAAGCGTGGGTGGGCTGGGTGGTTCTGGGCTGGGTGGTTCTGCTCTGTGTGTCTAGTTCTCTTCCTGGGGCCAGCGGAGGAGTCTGGGCATTTTCTTCAGGTGGCAGTAGAGGCCCAAGACGGCAAAACAGAAACATTTGAGGCTCTGGAGTCCCAGGCTTGGAATTGGCATCCTGTCACCTCAGCCTCGTTCTATTAGCCAGAGTAAGTCACATGTCCAAAACAAAGTCACAGCTCGGGGAAAACACCGGGTGACCTTCACAGAGAGCAGATGGTCACAGTCACACAGCCAAGACTGTGGTTCCAGAGAAGAACTGGGGGATGTGAAGAAGAGGAGGGTGGGAGAGGGAGGGAGAGAGCTGTGATAGAGAAGGCAGAAAGTAAGGGATGAGGAAAGGATGTAAGAGGGAAGAAATTAATAGCTAAACTTGTTATTGGAGAACTCCATCAAAATGTTACCGGAACTAGCAAAGTTATTACAAGCCTAGTAGGAAAAAAAATTATCTTATTTTTAGGAACCGGGTTTCTAAAAATATCTCTATTATGATTCTACCCTGAGTGAGCTGCATGGAAAATGCAGTTATTTATTATACACTTTATTTTTAATCATTCTGCAAAGCTGATTTAACAGAAAGCAAACCTACTTATTTTAAACTTGCGAAGCTGTTATTATAAAATAAATCAAGTTTCATAGAAATTATCTCTATTTAAAAACTGAAAGTGAAATTTCAAAGCACACCTCCCTTTTAATTGAGCTTATTTTCTACGAGTTTCAGATCAGATTCGTAGGTTCACCCCATCTTTCTCATTTACTGATTGGTGCTGGCAGTTTCAGGCTTGACACCTCTGATTTCATACGGAGCTTGATCTTCGAGTGTCTCCAGCATTATGTTCTGTCATTTTCATTTTGCATGTGTTTCTCTTATTTTTATATGTCTTCTTTATCAACCATCTTCTACAATAGAATTTTAGGCCTACAAGCAAAAATAAAATTTTTGAAGAGGTCGCCTAATTTAGTAAGAGAGGGGGGGAAAAAAGTCTCAAAACCTATATCTTCATGAAGGTGCTATTATGGCAAAAGGTTCACATATGTTTATAACTAATGACTTAGAAAGCTGGAATCAGCCAAGAATCTGAAACTTGATGATTAAAAATTTCCACCTCTACAGCCTCTAAGCTCCGAAACTGGTTCCAGCCAATCTGTGTTTGGAGGCAAGTGATGTGTAGGAGGCAACAGCACAAACCAAGACGGAAGTGTCTGGGTGCCAGCCCCAACTCCCCTACTAACAGAGGACAAGTGACCAGCACAGGTGCCATTAGAGGGCCTCCATATTCTAACTCGCTTTATAACTTCTATTTTTTTCTAACTCGCTTTATAACTTCTACTTTTAGAATCAGAGAATCACATCAGTGGAAGTATTAGAAAGAATTTTTTGCCATGATACATTCCATTGGAATCCATCACCATCCACCAACCATACCACCCCCCCTCACAAAGGGCCCCTCAGACTCACGGCATCTACCAGTCATTTCAGAATCAATTTGCTAAACTCTCATACATATTGCCATTTTTACTAGGGCAGGACTGCAGGCCTGCTAGCCAGCTCCCAGAGGCGGAGACAGAACACTGCTCCCCATGAGTCACCCTTCCTGATGTATATGGCTGATCTGTCTCCGGTCCAGCCCCCACCCAGGACTTAGCCGTGGAACTTTCTACATTGATCCAGTTTACTGTGTTCTGCAAAGATCTGTCTCAGACCCACATGGTCTTTCATAAACCATCTTTACATTCCTCTGCCCAAGAGCCTCGGGACCTTGTATCTTAGTCACTTTCCCTGGTTAGGGAGGCTATGTAAACCATGTAAACATCTGCTAGCCTCCCTAATCAGGGAAAGTGACTACGTATCTCAAAGGGTCCTGAAGGAAGAGCTTGGATTAGGAAGAAAGGACCTGGAGTCTAAACCTTGGGGCAAGGGGCACAGAACAATAGTTCCCTGTGGCTGACTCTTTGGAGCCCCTTTAAAGGAAACCGGATTTGCATAAAATGCAGAGTGGCTTGTTGGGATTTATGCTTTACAGTGAAGAGCCATTCAAGTTTAGATTAAAAATTAATTATAGTCATGTACCGACTAACTACTGGATGCATTCTGCAAAATTCGTGGTTAGGCAGTTACCTCCTGCAAAGATCACAGACTGCACGCACACAAACCTAGAGAGTACAGCCTACTGCACCCTCAGCTATGGGTTAGCCTGTTACTCCAGGGCTACGAGCCTCCCAGCAGGTTACTGTACAAAACCACAAGAGAAAGAGATCGAGGTTAAATCAAGCCCAAGAAAAAAGGAGGCAATCAGGCGGCATTCTTTTTTACAGCAAACATTTTTATAAATAGAAGGAGGAGACTCTAAAATAACAATAAAAGTATAGCATATAAATTCATAAACCAGCCACACAGTCATCACATCACGACGGAGGTATGTACTATGCGTAACCGGACATGCTGTACTTCCACACAGAGCACTGGCAGCGAACGCAGAGGGTCTGTTTACACCAGCAGCACCGCAGACACAGGGGTAATGTGTTGCACTATGACATGACGTCAACAGGCGACAGGAATTTTGCAGCTGCATTATGATCTTATGCGACCACCTTCGTATATGCGGTCCGTCGCTGACTGAAGCGTCGTCACGCAGCACATGACGGCACAAAGCCATGGAGGGCCAGTCATCGGACCAACCATCCATCCCTCATCCCCATCTATGTTTGAGTCACCTCTGAGTTGTCCTACCAAGTGTCTCCCAGCCTCAGCTTCACAAATTCCATGGTCAGGAAACATCCACCCCCCTGCCAAGGAGTCTCTTCCACCTGCGGATTTAATGCCTTCCTTGCAGAACCTGCAAAGACAGCTCTGGTCCTTCCTACTTCTAGACTGGCTGCCTAGAAACTCCCAGCCACCGGGGCATTCTGAGCTCCCTTCATGCAGCAACAGCTGTTTCCAAAAAGAGGCCTACTGCAGGCTGTGGTGGCCATCAGGAAGCAGAAGAGCCGGAAAGGAAGACATGAAGAACTGTCTTCGAGCCCTGGCCGGTTTGGCTCAGCGGTTAGAGCGTCGGCCTGCGGTCCCGAGAGACCCGGGTTCGGTTCCCGCTAAGGGCACGTACCTCGGTTGCAGTTTGTCCCCAGCCCTGGTTGGTCGTGTGGGTGGCAGCCACTCGATGTGTCCCTTCACATCGATGTTTCTCTCTCTCTCTGTTCCTCTCTCTCCCTCCCGCTCTATCTGAACAAAAAATGGAAAAATGTCCTCGGGTGAGGAAAAAAAAAAAAAAAAGAACTGTCTTTGAGCGGAGAAAGCACCCCTTGGTTTTTATCACCGCAACTAGATTATGGATCACCGGATTCTGTCATTATGGGAGCACAAAACAGTGGTGCAGCCCTGGGGGGACCAACCCCTCTTGCATCTGACCTCAAACAACACAGGCAATCTGTGAGCACCTCAGTTTCCTCACAGTGTGAAAGTGCAGGGACGGATGTCGGAGGAGGAGAAAGGTACTAAGTGATCTCTAAGGCCCAAGGGGGTATAGAACACATAATGGGCTTTGGCATCCGTCAATTGCGAAATCCAATTATGTCACGGGTGTGTGATGTTGCCTGTGGCTGAGCATCCGTTTTAAGCCTCCCTGAATCTGACGCTTGTCTGTGATGATGAGGACAATGACCACTGCGTCACTGGACTATTATACATTAATGATATGTCCCGGATCCATTCTTGCCATTCAAAGAATACAACTTCCCTTTCTTCCTGTTTCAGTGATCCATTCCTGGAACCTAGTATGTCCAATAGCTGTGCAGCCAAGCCTGCCCTGGTGGGACCCAGAAGAGAGACCTGCTGACCCAAGCTTCTAATTGTTGACAATTAGAAGTTAATAATTAGACAGGAGAGAGAGAGGGAGGGCGGGCAGCTAAGAGAAACACACTTAGATGTGGCTTTTTTCTCTCACTCTGTCCAGGGGACAAAGACCCAGGCAAGTTCAGGGCGTAGAAGACAGTTTTATTCTCCTTCTCTCTACTAGAGTCATCTGTCCACCTCAGTCCTGCACCGCTGTCTGAATTTATAAAAACTTTTAACATTTTCGGTCACATTTTGCCCTGATTTTACCCTCTCAAGGACCTGCAGACCCTCTCATTCCCCATCTAACAGAAATGTCTGTGACTGACCAAAGGTGAGGGACTGGCTGGTGACAGCTGAAAGCAAGATGCAGGTCTCCTGTCTTCCACTCCAAGTCCCTTTCTGCTAAACCAGATGGCTTCATGTCCGCTTGTCCTGAGTGCTGACCAGAAAACTGGCTTAGAGTTTGAAAGCAACACCCCAAATGTCAGGTTCCTATCATCTGACCCCCACATTCCTTCTTTCCTTCCTTCCTTCCTTCCTTTTTTTGTCTTGCCAAGAACCAGCCCCTCCCTACCACATCCCACCATCTGGCAACTTGGTGTCTGAAAGGTCATGATCCCAAGCTAGCAAGCTGCATGTGAAACCAATTTCCTTATGTCCTGTCTTTGATCACATTTCAGCTGTGTTACTGGAACCCCTTAGAAAAGTACCAAGAGCCTCTGATTTCATCATATGTTGACCTTTTCCCCTTTCCTGTGAGGAAGACTGGGCCTGTGGTTCCCAGTGGGGCCCTGGGAACATTTGTGTCTCTCTCCAGAGCACGGACCAAATCCTTTGTGACAAGGAAAGCAAAAACAGGTTCCAATCACTTCCTAGCCACCCGGTTGGTGGAAGGAGGAATCCACCACCCTGAACAGTACGAGATGGCATCAGTCACATATCGTGACACCCAAGGGAGCCAGTGAACTGCACGCTTGCAGGGCCACACCCGTAAGCCCGCAGGGGCAGGATTGGTAGCGACAAGAGGGTGGGTGAACTCTGGTTCCTGCGGGACGATGTGGTTCTTGTTTCAGCGATTTGATGGGCCAGAGGATGGTGAGGGTCCTCAGGCTGAGGACGAGGCAGTGGGCCTGGCTGGTCCAGGGACAAGCCAGGAGGAGAGCCTTTCCTGCGAAGCTGGGGCACATCCGGCAGGAGCCAGGGAACTCACCGATGGGCCTCTGGGGTCCTGGGAGGCTCAAACATGTCAAAGCTGCACTTAAATTTTAGGTCTTACAGTATGTAACACTCACAGTCCCATAGTGAGAAGTCGCTTTTCTCTACTAACACACTTGCTTGATTTTATTTTAATTGATTGATTTGAGAGAGAGAGAGAGAAATCAAAGGGTTAATAATATTTTAAAGGGTATAGGTAAAAGCTTGCAAAAGGTGGACACTGTGAAAAACGCATTGCTTGCATGACCTCTGCTCAGCCTTCTGAAGAGTGCAGATTATCTGGATTATCCGCAAGACCATGAATCACCCGGCAGATGCAGGAGGAGATACCAGACCAGTCCAACTGCAAAGTGGACGCCAGGCCATGCAGAGTACTCAGCAGGAACTGCTGGAAGCTAGAAGCGTGGTATATAACCTACACCCCCAGCTGTTATTCAGGGCTGACTCCCTTTTCGGACTCAGTCTGCCTGCACCCAGGTGTTTGCAATAAAGCTACTTTACTCCACATTGGCCCTGAGTTGTGGATGTGATCTCCGCCAGCTCAGACCTTTTAAGAAACATGGCTTTGTTGTTCCACTTACTGATGCATTCATTGGCTGACTCTTGTATGTGCCCTGATGGGGGATCAAACCTGCAACCCTAGCACATTGGGACGATACTCTAACCAACTGAGCTACCCAGCCAGGGCCCATGCTCATTATCCTAACTGAAATAAGCCAGTTAAGAGAAAGACAAATATCATATGGTCTCACATATATGTGGACTCTGATGAACAAAATAAACTGATGAACAAAATAGGCCCAGAGACATGGAAACAGGGAACAGACTGACAGATCTCAGAGGGGTGGGAGGTGGGGAGGAACTGAGAGAGATTAACCCAAGAAAGTTTATGTGCATATGCATCACCCGTGGACACAGACAACGTGATGAAGGCAGGGGGTGGAGGTGGAAATGGGGGACATCTGTAAGAGTGTCAACAACACAAAGAATAAAAAAAAAAAAAAATGAGATAACATCTACAAGTGTCATCCTCTTTTTGAGTTATTTTTATAATTGGATAGTAACACAGGCCACCATGTCTCCCCTGGGGGGACAATGAGAGTGGTTGGAACACTCTGCCTCCTGTTGGAATCATCTGGCTATGCTCCTGCTTTGTTGTTGTTGTTGTTTGTTTGTTTTTTATCCTCACCCGAGGACATTCTTCCATTTTTTTGTTCAGGTAGAGTGGGAGGGAGAGAGGAATAGAGAGAGAGAAACATCGATGCGAAAGGGACACATCAAGTGGCTGCCACCCACACGACCAACCAGGGCCAGGGACAAACTGCAACTGAGGTACGTGCCCTTAGCGGGAACCGAACCCGGGTCTCTCAGGACCGCAGGCCGACGCTCTAACCGCTGAGCCAAACCGGCCAGGGCTATGCTCCTGCTTTGTAATCCACCCTCCAAACACCAAGAAACTCAGCCAATCCTGGGTCCCTGGACCATTCCGACATTGGGACCCCCATCTTTAGACAGGGCAGAAGAAACATAGATATTGCTGAACAGTGAATTTCCTAGGAAAGAGCAAATCGAATTCTGTGGCTGGTATGAGTGTCGTCATTTCATTGTGACGGGAAGAACCAGAGCTGCCCAGAGAAGGGATGTTCCCGGGGTAGAGACAGAGAGATTTTGCAGGTATGATGAGTCAGGGACCTTGGGCGGTTACAATGGAGTATCCAGGTAGGCCCAACTAGATCACAGGAGTCCTTGAAAGAAGAGGACCTTTCCCAGAGGAGGTGTGACTATGGGAGGATGCTCAGAGTGTGACGGTGCCGCCTTGGGAGATGGAGGAAGGATCCAAGAGAGAAGGAACGTGGGCAGCCACGAGAAGCTGGAAAAGACAGAGGAGCAGATTCTCCCCTAGAGTCTCCGGAAGGACCATTGTCCCGACGACACCTCGAGTCTGGCCCAGGGAGATGCGGCCAGACTTCCGACCTACAGAACTACAAACAATTGGTGTTGCTTTAAGCCACTACAGCAGCGGTGGAAACTAATATTCATGGCTAATTTTGGCAAGTCTGAAAATAAAAGGCAGCTAGCCATTCCCAGAACAGAATGTGAAAAGTCAAAGATAAAACTCTTTCCATTTCCTATGACTTCCCCTTTTAGGTTACCAGCCTCCCGCTGCCCCTGCGTTCTCACACCTCACTGGGCAGCTCAGGGTGGCGGCTCGGCCCCGTCCTCTGATCCCACGGCCCTGGGGCCACCAGCCCCTGCTTTCTGTATCCCTGTCTTCACTCCTCCCAGTGTGTGATGAGGCTCCTTCCCAGTCCCCTCTTTCATGTCTCTGCCCTCAGGTCGAGCCCCTTCCACACCACAACAATTTCAATCACCATTCTCTCCTTAGGAGACCAGGCAAAGTTTATCTCCTGCCCCCCCCCCATATAGTTTTTTCTTTATTGATTTTAGAAAGAGAGAAAGGGAGAGGAAGAGAGAGATAGAAACCTCGATGAGAGAGAACATTGATTGGCTGCCTCCTGCACGCCCCCCACTAGGGATGTGCCCTGGGCATGTGCCCTGACTAGGAATCGAACTGGTGAACTCTTGGTGCATGGGTCGATGCTCAACCACTGAGCCACACTGGCTGGGCCAAAGTTTGTCCTGATAAGTAGTTGGGAGGAGTTTTCCAGAATTTGGAGTGGTCACTTGCAATTTCAAAATGACGTCAGTTCCCTAATCTTTTGATCAGCCCTGGCAAAGCTTTTCCTTCCTGCTCTGGTCTTAGAAATGTTTACATAGATTAAGAAATAAATATTATTCCTGGCTGGTTCGGCTCAGCAGCGAGAGCGTGGGCCGGAGGACTGAAGGGTCTCTGGTTCGATTCCAGGCAAGGGCACTACAACTCCCAGCCCCGTCAGGGTCCTGTGAGAAGCAACCAATCAATATGTCTCTCTCACATCTCTCCCTCCCTCCCTCCCACTCTCTCTAAAAATCAATGGGAAAATATCCTTGCGTGAGGATTAACAAAGAAAAAAAGAAAGAAAGAAAGAAATGTTAAACATTTAAATTATAAACTTGAAAAAAATTGGATGGATTCCAGAATGGCGGCGGAGTGAATGGAAGCTACACAGACGGTCTCCCAGGGCCAAACGGGAATTACAACTAAAATAAAGACAAATCGTTGGGAAAAAGCAACAGAAAAGCAGCTTGCGAGGACCATATAACCAGGGACACCAATCGATCCTGGTAGGATTGTGGAGGCACGAGAGGGGGGCTGGGGGCCCAAGGACAGCAGGGGCCTTAGCGGGGAGCAGTGCCCTCGGGTTAAAGTCCCAAGCTGGTTAAAGTCCCAAGAGACTCCACAGCGCAGAGCCGGGACAGAGGCTAAAACAGCCACAGCCACTCACCTTGGGCTCCGGCAGAGGGAAGGCAGACTGGACTGGAACTATGTGGGGACACTTGGGATTTGGAGGGCGCTCAGAGCTTTTGCTGAGTTGCAGCCATGCAGGGCAGGACAGTGGTCACCTTCTCCTTCCCAGGGCTCTGGGGAGAGGAGGTGGCCCCTCCCTTGGAGATTCAACCCCACCTGGTGGCCATTGACATGCAAATTGAGGCTCATTAACAACCAGCATCTGCCCCACCCTCGGGAAATCCCCTTTCCCTGAACACTTGAGGGAGTTTTTCATTCAACTGACAACCCAAGGCTCTTGCTACTGATAGCCTCCAGGCAAAAAGCTAGAGAATAATTGAACTGTTCCTGGGCTAGCAACTCCGCCCAGGAAAGTAAGACTTGACAGTGGTGTTTAACGTGGGTCCTCCCATGCTCATCCAAACCCAGTAGAGGGAGCCACAAACAGCAGAACACCAACACCCACAGGGAAAATTTGGCAGGCTCCAAAGCCCACTGAGATAGCCAAAATGGTGAAACAAAGAAACAAATGCCAAATGAAAGAACAAGAGACCTCTACCAAAATGAGATAAATGAGGTGCAGTTAAGCAAGTTAACAAAGCTAGAATTCAGAGCCATGATCTTGAGGAAGCTCAACAGCATGTGTAAGGACATGAGCACCATGAGTAAAGACATAGAAATGTTGAAAATCAACCAATTGGAAATTAAAAACCACCAAGAAATGAAAAATGACATAGCAGAAATAAAGAACACATTGGAAGGTCTAAACAGCAGAGTAGAGGAAGCTGAGTTAGATCAGTGAATTAGAAGACAGGATAGAATAAATCAACCAATCAGAAAACCCAAAGGAAAAAAACAATTAAAAAACAGAAAGACAGCTTAAGAGAACTGTGGGACAATTGGAAATGTTTGCATCATAGGAGTCCCCGAAGAAGAAGAAAATGAGCAAGGGTAGGAGAATACATTTGAAGAAATAGTGACAGAAAACTTCCCTAATTTGGTGAAGGAAGAAGGCATTCAAGTTCAAGAAGCACAGAGAGCCCCAAGTAAGAACCTAAACAGGCCCACACCAAGACACATAGTAATTAAAATGCCAAAAATAAATCAGAGTAGCTGATTGGATAAGAAAGCATGACCCGCCCTGGACGGTTTTGCTCAGTGGTTAGAGCACTGGTCTGCGGTCCTGAGAGACCCGGGTTTGGTTCCCGCTAAGGGCATGTACCTCGGTTGCAGTTTGTCCCCAGCCCTGGTTGGGTTGTGCGGGTGGCAGCCACTCAATGTGTCCCTTTCATGTTGATGCTTTTCTCTCTCTCTCTCTCTCCCCCCACCCCCACTCTATCTAAACAAAAAATGGAAAAATGTCCTCAGGTGAGGATAAAATAAAATAAATAAATAAAAATATTTTTTAAAAAAGAAAGCATGACTCATATATACGTGGTTTACAAGAGACCCAACTCAAAACAAAAGACTCACATAGATTGAAAGTAAAGAGATGGAACCAAAAAAGACCCCGAATAGCCACAGCAATCTTGAAAAAGAAGGACAAAGTAGGTGGGATCACTATACCAGATATCAGGTTATACTACAAAGCCACTGTAATCAAAACATCCTGGTACTGGCACAAGAACAGGCATATGGACCAGTGGAACAGAACAGAGAACCCAAAAATGGACCCAAGACATTATGCTCAATTAATATTTGACAAAGGAGTCAAGAGCATACAGTGGAGTAAGGACAGCCTCTTTAGGAAATGATGTTGGGAAAATTGAACAGCTACATGCAAAAAAAATGAAACTAGACCATCAACGTACACCATACACAAAAATAAACTCAAAATGGATAAAAGACTTAAATGTGACCCGTGAATCCATAAAAATCCTAGAAGAAAATATAGGTAACAAAATTTTGGACATCATATGCAGCAGAATTTTCACTGATACATCACCTAAGGCAACAGAAACAAAGAAAAAAATGAACACATGAGACTACATCAAACTCAAACACTTCTGCACAGCAAAAGAAACAACCATCAAAATGGAAAGGCAACTCACTGTCTGGGAGAGCATCACTGCCAATGATACATCAGATAAGGAGTTAATTTCTGAAATATATAGAGTACTCATACAACTCAACAAAAGGAAGACAAAGAACCCAATTTAAAAATGGGCAGAGGAGCTGAATAGACACCTCTCCAAACAGGACATACAAATGGCCAAGAGACATATGAAAAATGCTCAATGTCACTAATCAGAGTGATGCAAATTGAAACAACAGTGAGGTATTACCTCATACCTGTCAGAATGGCTGCCATCAACAAATCATCAAACCACAAGTGTTGGTGAGGGTGTGGAGAAAAGGGGACTCTAGTACACTGCTGGTGGGAATGCAGAATGGTTCAGCCACTATGGAAAACACTATGTGTTACCTCAAAAAATTAAAAATTGAATTGTCATTTGACCCAGTGATCCCGCTTCTAGGAATATACCCTAAGACACCTGAAACACCAGTCAGAAAGAATATATGTACCCCCATGTTCATAGCAGCACTATTTACAATAGCTAAGATGTGGAGACAGCCCAAGTGTCCATCAGTAGACGAGTGGATAAAAAGGCTGTGGTACATATACACAATGGAGTACTATGCAGCTGTAAGAAAGAAAGATCTCTTATCCTTTGAGACGACATGGAGGGACCTGGAAAGTATTATCCTAAGTGAAACAAGCCAAGCAGAAAAAGACAAATACCTCATGATCTCACTTATTTGTGGAATATAATGAATATAACAGTCTGAGGAATAGGGTAGACCCAGAGACGTGGAAGTCGGGTACAGACTGACAACCCTCAGGAGAGAGGGTGTTGGGGGGAGGGAAGAGATAAACCACAGAACTTATATGGATGTATGCATAACCAATGGACACGGTCGACAAAGCCAGGGATAGGGTGGGGGCGATAGGGAGGGGGGTGTCAATGGGGAAAAAAAGGAGAAATATCTGTAACAAAAATAAAATTTTTTTAAAAAAGAAAAATAAAATTTTTTAGAAAAAGATTAGAAATAAATAAACTATAAACTTAAACTATAAAAACAATGCAATTGGCCTGGCTAGTGTAGCTCAGTGGATTGAGCATTGTCCCATGGACTGAGAGGTCCCACCCAGTTCGATTCAGGGCCCATTCCCGGGTTGTCGGCTCGATCCCCAGTAGGGGGCGTGCAGGAGCCAGCCGCTAGATGTTTCTCTCTCACATCGATGTTTCTATCTCTCTCTCCCTTCCTTTCTCTCTAAAAATCAATAAAAACATATTTTAAAGAAACAATGCAATTGGCAGGATAAAATGAGGTCTGTCACTTTGGTAGTTACAATACTGGAATCATGTACGTCCCACTTAAAGTGGATCGTTTAGACTGGGACACAGTAGGAGGGAGGGACGGATTAGCTGAACACGAGAATGTCTTAAGAAACACTCAACACAAATGTGCTGAATATATTTAGCAATGGTGTCGACATGAAATATTTTAATCCATTCATAGATACATATATTGAAGTATTAATTGCAAAAAATTTTTTTCCTCTTAGAACTTAATTGCCACTTGTGATAACATGTTTGCAAATCATTATCATCATCATCATCCAAGTTTGCAACCTCTATTCTGTCCTGCTCCCCCACCCCCAACATACACCCACCACCACCACCACCTACCAGTGTCTGTCTGTCTGGGTCTTCTGCCCCCCAAGCAACCTCTCCCTCTTCACGAGCATCCCCAAGTCTAAGACAAGAACGTGGTGAACTTAGAGGTGGCTCCACTTCCCTAAAGTGTCTCATCCCCATTTCTGCACCCTTCTTACTTCTTTAAGGCCTCTTCCAGCCTCCTCCCAGGGACCCAGCGCCTTAAATGTTACCTCCTCTTATCTGCTACCGAACCTGGTCTCGCAAAAAGATGAATAAACTCCCTCCAAATTTACGTGGGCAATGAGGCCCAATGTCTCCCTCCAAGGGAAGGGCGCCCTTTCCACGGGGGCTTCGGGCCAGTGAGCAGCATCTGGGGGACCGTGCCTGGAGGAAGGGGTGCCTGGCCACTGGGCGTCTTTGCCGCTGGATACCTCTTGGCATGAAGACGAAAGGGAGGTCAGGTGTGGGGTGCTGAGGTAGACTAGATGTTATCTGAGGTTTCTTCCGAGCCTGTGATTCAACGTCTCCACGCTGAAGCAGAGCATAGGAGTATGTTCTGGGGGAGGAGGGAGAGAGAAAAGCATACGGCCAAGGTAAGCTTTAATGAGATTTTTAGAAGATTAACAGGAAAAATTGCAAATTCGAGGGGGGGAAACGGGCCTACCAAGATTCTCAACTGAGAACACCGGGCAGAAGGGAGGAAAAGCTGAACCCCAGCCACCTGAAATTAGGGACCACTGAATTCATCTTTTCTGCACGTCAGTTTTACCTGGAGATAAACCAAGGTTCCAGACTCCTCTGACACCACGTGGGAGATTTTATTTATTTATTTAAAAAAAAATAAGAAAAGCAAAGGATAATAGATGTAAAGATGCTACGCACACGTTTTCAGTGACTTAGGAAGGCACAAGGTTATACAATACTTGCCCCTACTCACGTCGTTCATTGAATTCACTCACTAAATCACTATTTCCTTTTGCCCCTCTCTGTGCCAAGCCCTGTGATATTTACCAACAACTGGATGTGGTCTTTCCCATCCCTGAGCTTCTAGGCCAGCAGACAAGATAGACTGTTAGGAGAGAATTTCTAGTAACACGAACAAGTGTTGTGTTAGAGAAGTTCGAGACACCTAGAGCATCCTACCTCCCTTGACGTAGCAGATGAGATAATTCCCTGGAGAAAGGAACATTCAAGACGATGTCTGAAGTGTGAGTTGGAATTGAACAGAGAGTGCTTCAGATACAACAGCATAGACAAGGCCCAGGTGGACCATGTGTTTGATTCTTTCAACGAGCAAAAGCAAAAGCATCCCGATGAGAGTGTCAGAGGGTAGAGACAGACACGAGAGGTAGGGAGGGCCAGTCATGGAGTCCTGTGAAATGTGGAGCTTATGCGGATAGCAATGGAAGTAGGAATGTGACATAGTAATGTAAGTGATAGAAGGGTCACTTTGATGACCACAAGAATAAAAGTTGGAAGACGAGCAAACGAGAAGGAAAGCGCCGAGAAAGGTCAATGCCGTGGGTGGGCTGGGGAAAGAGTGGATGATCTTCTAAGAAATCAAGTTTACAAGACTTGATTAATCCGATGGAGGGAGGGGGAGGGAAGGAGCCAGAGTGAAGGATGAGTTTCTAACTTGGACAACTGTGTCCATGATGGGGCCATTCCTCAAGGATGGAGACACTGGCGGGTTTAGGGCTGGAAGACAGTAAGTTCGGTTTTGGACACAGCAACATTGAGATGCATTTCCCTCAGATTATCGACATGCAAGGGGGAGGGAGAGAGCCAAAGGCAAAATTGTCCCTGCAATTTGTCTACAATGGCCCGCCCAGGGAAAGCTATACTCTTGGTGTCTTTAGACGGACCACATGTCCTGCTCTAGTGACATCACCCTTGCAGCAGGGCCACATCCTGCACACCAAGGGTGGGAGGGCACGAGAAAAGGGCAGAGCTCAGCTGGGTTTTCAAGGCAGTGGGAGGACCTGGGCAGAGCACTCGTGACTGCTGGGAAGTAGCCTGAATCCACCCACTCATTTCACAATACACCCCTCCTCCCAAGTCAGAGCAAGTGCACCTGGACACCAGAGCTTCCTGCCCGCGGCAACACCAGCGCGCAGTGCTCACCGTTAGGGCGAGACCTTGCTAAGCCCCAGAGACACGGAGACAGTAGCAGGACCTGCTTCGCGGATCGTGTGGGGAGTAAGAGGTAATGCATACTGACACTCAAGAATGTACTTGGCACATAGTAAACCCGAAATAAACGCCGGATGGTTGTGGCAGTGACCGCGCTGGTCATGCTGATGACACATAGGCATTATATGACCCTGCAACTCTCAATCGGTAAGTCAGCCCATTCTCATGCATTTGTTTTTTTCATGCCAAGCATCCTTCATTGTATTCTGAGCATGTAAAAACTGATGATCCAGGCCAGCTGGGGGCTCAGTCACCCCATACAATTCCCGGTTGGGACATATACCTAGGATGCAGGGTCAGTCCCCGGTCAAGGCACATACGGGGAGGCGGAGGCAGCCAATTAATGTTTCTCTTGCACATTGATTTTTCTCTCTCTCTCTCTCTCTCTCTCTCTCTCTCTCTCTCACTCTGTCTCTCTCTGTCTCTGTCTCTGTCTCTCTCCCTCACTTCCTCACTCTCTAAAATAAATTTTAAAATACATCCTCACCCTGGCTAGTTTGGCTCAGCAGTAGAGCATCGGCCCGTGGACCAACGAGTCCAAGGTCTGATTCCGGTCAAGGGCACGTACCTCGGTTGCAGATCAGTCCCTGGCCCTGGTCTTCTGGGTAATGCGGGAGGGAACCAATCAATATGTCCCTCTCACATCAATGTTTCTCTCTCTCTCCCTTCCACTTTATCTGAAAATAAATAGAAAAAATATCCTCAGGTGAGGATTTTTTAAAAGTGATAATTTTTTAAATTGATTATCCGTATATGACAACTCTCTGTTTATCAATTCAGCTGATAAGCCATTCAATATCTAACTATTCCATGTACACAGAATCTAGAAACTAGACTGAGATCTTTATTTCAATTCCCCTGGTTAGGATTTTGTATGTCTTTGTTTTCTAAAAACTTTTAAAGTATTTGACTAGTTTTGATTATTCTAGCACATTAGTAAAACATGACTTTCAAGTTTAAGTTTTGATTTAGCTTGATCATCTTGAAACAAAACTTTCAACATTAGAGAGAATATACCCATTTAATGAATATACTGAAATTTAATAGGAAGAGAGAGGTTAAGAGAAATTTTTGTCTTATATATACAAAACTTTCAGCCAGAGGTTTTTACTCACTTCTACGAAGTTTCTCAACACAAATCTCAGTAAATACTTTTGGGAGGATGGGAGGGAGGGATGTGGGGTGAGATCTGAGCTTTGAAGATCGAATGTCTGTTAAGAAACTGAACTCATTAGGGAGTCCGCCAGGAAGAATTAACGATGTCATAACATAAGTAGGAAGCCCGAACTGATGCATAGATGACCTAGCAAGAGTTTTCGGGGTGTGACCGTGCACAACGCCAGGGAACTTTGGGGGAATGCAATTTCTGAGGCTCCACCTGAGACTTGCTGAATCGGATACTCGGGCTGGGGTTGAGCAATCTGTCCCAACACACTCTGCAGGCGGTTCCCGTGCACCCTCAGGCTGGGAAACATCAAGGGGGAGGTGCGAAGTGGGCCCATGGATTTTTCAGGGCCTCTGGGTATTTCACATGGCAAGGACTAGGTCTTGGTCAAAGTACAAGCAGCTGTGCCGGCCGGCAGACCAGAGAGACCCGGGTTCGGTTCCGCGAAGGGCACGTACTTTGGTTGCAGTTTGTCCCCGGTCTCGGTTGGGGTTGTGCGGGTGGCAACCAGTCGAGGTGTCTCTCTCACATGGATGTTTCTCTCTCTCTCTTCCTCCCTGTCTCCCTCCCACTCTATCTGAAGATACATGCAAAAATGTCCTCAGGTGAGGATAAAAAAGAAGAAGGATATGTAAAGGAATAGAAAAGTGCCTGAGACATTGGAAACTGTTCATTGATGTTAGCTCTCCTGGTTATTTTTATCATTTTTGTCATTATTACAGTTGGACTGCTTTCAAGGACTCAACACTTAGGAGTGAGGCCTCTATCTTGTTCAATTTCCAGGATAAGGACTCAAGCCTGCGGGGTATGGCAACCTGTTTTCCCTGAAAAGAAACATAGGAACCTGCCCTTCATTGAAGTCCTTTCCAGAGGCAGAGGATAAGGTAAAGGGCCCTGTTATTAGGTGGCTCTTGAGCTTTTAGGCAGGTTTCAGTTGGCTAACAAGGTCATATATTGTGTATATAGAGGCCTATCTGCCAAAGTACAGATTCACCCGCCTTATGTGATAGTTCCAGTCCTGGGCTCTCATGATAGAAAAACAAAATGGGGAGGGAGGGAAGGAAGGAGGAAGAGAAGGAAGAAATAAAAATGTTCCTGAAATTTCATCTTAAAAGATGATATCTTAAAGGATGAAAATGGGGGACATCTGTAAAACTGTCAAAAATTATATATATATGTATATATATACACACACACACACACATTTAAAAATTACTTCCGAAAAAGAAAAAATAAGTCCAATTGTCAGTAATTATGTTGGAGGAATGCTGGCCTAAGATTCTAACAGCTTGATTATGAATCTCGATATATTTCATAGAAATCTAATCAGCGATTTGAAGCTCTGATTGGTTTTTTTTTTCAATACTAATGCCCAGGTCCCACCTCCGGAGATTCAGATGAATTGGGCCAAGGGGCGGCTTGGGAAAGGTGGTAAGACTGGTCTTTCTCTTTTTTCAAGCGACCCACGTGCGAGCCTGACTGAAGTTGCCAGTCAAGGTGGGTCGCACCTGGATGCTCACGTCCCGACCAGAATGTTGGCAAGAAGGCGAACGGCTGTTCCCAACAGAGTGTCTTTGTGCCCTTTTTAGCTCGTGTGCTTTATTTATGCTTTCTTTTCCATTTATTAATTACTGTAATGCTCCTCAAAGTCGTGAATTAGCTAAGAAATTATCTAGGAAAGCAAAAGTTACTTTATAATAGAAAACCTAATTTAGGGGAATGTTTTTGCTAACCTCTAGGGGGAGCTCGAGGCTCCTTCTCCCCACCGCTCTTGACCCTGTCCCCGTGGAGAAACTTTGTTGAAGTTGAAACATCACCGTTTTGGTTTTTTTTATATTTTATTTTTGTTACAGATGTTTCTCCTTTTTTACCCCACTGACACCCTCCTCCCCATCCCCCTAAGCATCACTGTTTTTAATGGCGTGTTATTTAAAGGAGGGAAGGGAGATGGGAGGGAGAGGGAAGGAGAGAGAGAGAGAGAGAGAGAGAGAGAGAGAGAGAGAGAGAGAGAAAGAGAGAGAGAGGGAGAGAGAGAAGGGAATTTGGAACAAGAAGATAGTTCTTAATTCCTTGAAAAGGTAAAGGAATTAAGTCAAAAATACCAAGGCCAGCCCTGGCCGGTATTGCTCAGTGGTTAGAGTGTCGGCTGGCAGACCAAAGGGTCATGGGTTCAATTCCGGTCAAGGGCACCTACCTAGGTTGCAGGTTGGATCCCCAGCCCTGGTCGGGGCACGTGCGGGAGGCAACCAAATGATGTGTCTCACATAGATGTTTTCTCCTCTCTCTCTCTCTCCCCCTCCCCCCTTTCACTCTCTCTAAAAATCAATGGAAAAAAATATATATCTTCAGGTGAGAATTAATGAAAAATAACACCCAAGGCCTAACTTCTTAGTTTCAATAGTAGAAGGATAACAGAGCCTGACTTTGCCTCAATTGTCCATCAATATATCTATGAAGATTGAGAAGCATACAAACAGAAAAATGCTGGCCACACAGAATATTAATACAACATTGACCAAGTTCTGAGCAAAAGCACCGTAAACTGTTGTCTTAGTCTGCGATGACTTCTGATATCAGCTACCTGGAACTGGGCCAAACTTCGTAGGTGGAAGGCACCAGTTCCAAGTGCAGAGGTCCCTGGGCCACCTCCCTTCTGACCTCTGTCTACAAATTTGGGGATTCCCACTCCCCCCTCAGGTTCCATAATTCACCAGAACAATTCACAGAACTCAGAAAACCGCTCTATTTATGATTAAAGTATTATTAGAACAAAAGGATACAAATTAGAACCAGTCGGAGGAAGAGATGCATGGGGTGAGGTCTGGGGGGGGGGGGTCTGAACCCTGAAATGTGTTGTTCTCTCCCCAGGAAGTCAGGTGCATTGCCCTTCTGTCCCATCATGAGTGACAATACAGAGGACACTGCCAGCTTGGGAAGCAACCCTAGGGTATGGAGTTTTGTTGGAAGTTTATTATCTCGGCATCACTGTTGGAATGATTGGTGGAACACACTCCAGCTCCACCCTACCCTTCTGGTGAATATGCTACTCAAAGCCCCAACCCCCTGGTCACATGGTCGGTGCATTAAGCATGGCCAGCCTCTCATCCTGAGTCATTTCCTTAGCGTTTCCTTAGAGCTCACCCCGAATAGCCCGCCTGATGTGCGAAACTCCAGGAATTTAGAGGCTACCTCCCAGGAACTGGAGAAAAAGGCCAGCCAAAGTATTGATCATGTGTGAGTGATTGAGGTTTCTCCAAAATATGGGATTATAAACTCTGTATTCCATTCAGGAAAACGCCAGGGCAGAGCAAACCAGTTCCAAATTGGCACTCCGGCCGGCTCCTTGAGGCTAAGTATTCTTTCGTAACGTGATTTTGTAGCATATCCATAGTATTCCAACATAGGGGTTGGAATAATCTATAATCTATGTACCCATTCCCCTACTGATGGGTCTCTCCATTGTTTTCAGCTTTCTTCTATTGTCAATCACATTCTGATGCTGAAGGACACATATCATTGAGTTGCTTTGTATCAGGCTGCTCCGAGGCTCTGAGATGCAATGATGAGCAAGGAGCCTCCCCCCCACACACACACTTAGACATTAGAGACCATTGTGAAAAACAAATCAATATCAAATCACAATAAAATGCAACCGAGAGGATTGTGTCTCCTATGGAAGCATATGGCAGGAGCAGTTGTAGGGAGTAATTATCAACTTTTTATTATTTTTTTTTTTGCTTACATACCCCCTAAAAGAAGTTTTAGAAATTATGTTCTCTCCTCACACACATTTGTTTGCTATCTCAAAATTTTCTCATGTTGGAAATTATATATTCTCTACTATTTATCACAAAGTTGGAAATCATGTAATCCCTACTATGTTATGAATATTAACACTTTAAAATAACACCGTAACTGGGTAGAGTGGCAACTTCTTACTCACCATCACACATTTCTTCCTTAAAATACATGAGTCAGTTTTCTTCACTGGTCAGAAATGTTGCATCACTCCATTTTCTCTCTGAGATCATATCTCCATACGTAATTTTATCCACATTTTTAAATATTTGAATACTTTTAATGATTACCCTTTTAATTATTTCCCTTCAACAAAATATAGATATTGGTTGACTTTTTTTTTTTTTACTTTAATTTCTGGTAACTATAAGGTTGTAACTGTTAAAATTTTACTCTGGATTAAATTATAATTAAAATTATTAGTAGTATACAATGGATCAAGTAGAAACAAAAATTTTACTAGAAGTGTATGTTTTAGTGAGATGACTGGAAAAACAGCATGTATCTCTGACCCGTGTGGCTCAGTTGTTTAGAGTGTTGTCCTGTGCACCAGAAGGTTGCAAGTTCAAGTCCAGGTCAGGACACATACTCAAGTTTTGGGTTCAATTCCAGGTCAGGGTGTCTATGGGAGGCAGCTGCCTGATATTTCTCTCTCTCTCTCCTTTTCTCCTTCAAATCAATGAAAAACATATCCTCTGGTGAGGATTTTTTAAATGATAATAATAATTAAAAATTTTAAAAGCAGCCCTGGCCGGTTTTGCTCAGCGGTTAGAGCGTTGGCCCGCAGACCAGAGAGTCCTGGGTTCAGTTCCCGCTAAGAACACATACCACGGTTGCGGTTTGTCCCCGACCCCCGCTGGGGTCCTGTGGGTGGCAGCCACTCGATGTTTCTCTCTCTCTCTCACATTGATGTTTCTCTCTCGCTCTCCCTCCTTCTCTCCTTCCCATTCTATCTGAACATAAATGCAAAAATGTCCTCGGGTGAGGATTAAAAACAAAACATAGTTTGTTTATCCTTAGACAAATAATACTTTATGCCAAAATGAGCCAAGATCCAGCATCATCTTTATTCCTATTTTAGTTTTTATACACTAAACTGAGAAACCTTATTCATATAAATATATGGGAATTGGAGGACATTTACCATAGAATTTACTCAATTCTTTGGACTTCTAAGTTACATCTAAACTCAGATAATAAGCCGTCAGCAGAAATTATATTTAGTATACATCACCTACCTGACGACTCGATTTAATCCTATTGTAATTTTGTTGAAAGTAAAGAATTGGAAACTACCTAACTCATTAAAGAATTTGTTGCCCAGAAATTACAGTTACTCACTTTCTCAATTTCTGGGAAGTAAACCAAAAAAAAAAAAAAGGCTTTCACCAATGTTTAACAGATGATTCTCAGTTGTGGCTGTTACTCTTCCGTGGAGAGATGCTTCCGTTAGTTGGAGACCTGGAGCTGGGATAGGCCCTTCCGAACGCTTCCCACAGAGGCCGGCAGCGGGGCCTTTAGATGTCGGCATCGGACCACCCAGGGGACTTCCTGGGAACAGGGCTGTGAGCAGTCACCTTTGCCCACAGCCAGGGAAATTGCACCTCGGTCCTGAAGGCAGAATCGGGGCGCCCAGCAGCCACCACGCGTTGGCTGATTGCAGGCGTGAATTCCACTGGCCACAGGGTGTGCAGAGGGAGCATCACTTCTGGTTGTCCCTATGAGGGGTTTCAGAGGAGATTCGCATTGGAATCTGGGGACTCAGCAGTAAAGCTAATTGCCCTCCCCAGTGTGGATGGTCATAATCCAGTTCTCGAAGAGCTAGAGCCAGACAAAAGGCCCTTTCTTCCCACTTCACCGTTTTTTGGGCTTTTTTAAATCCTCACCCAAGGATATTTTTCCACTTATTTTCAGACAGAGAGCAAGAGAGAGAGAAACATTGATGTGAGAGAGACACATCAATTGGCTGCCTCCCGCACGACCCCAACCAGGGCCGGGGACAAATCCCAACCGAGGTACGTGCCCTTGACCGGAATCGAACCCACGACTCTTTGGTCTGTGGGCCAACGTTCTAACCAATGAGCCAAACCAGCCAGGGCTCACTATTTGATTTGACATCTCATCTCCTCTTCTGCCCAAAGACTGGGATTCACACCATCAGCTGGCCTGGTCCTCAGGCCTGCAGACTCCCCCCTGGACACCAGCTGTCCAGGGTCCCCAGCCTGCAGGTGGCAAATCATGGGACTTCTCAGCCTTGAGAACCTCCTGAGCCAGATCCTCATGATAAACCTCCTCTGATACATGCTAGTGTATTGATTTTGCTTCCCTGGATAACCTTGATTGATACATACTATAACAATGTTTGTGTTATATTTAAATATAAATATTTCATGTTATGTAACTATTCTAGCTAATTCTACATATAAACATAATTTCTACTGCAGATTTTGCAATGGTTATTTATGCAAAACCTCTGCGGTATAAACAAATACCCAAAGTGGTCTTCGTCGCCAAACCCATCCATCAAATCAGACCTTCTTTCTACATTTTTAATTTTAAAAAGTGTATTAATACTCACCCCTGCAATACCCAACTCTCTGGTGCATTATAATTCTGAGCAAGAGAGGAAAAGGAAGTATGAGAACTTGCCCTAGGTTTTACTGAATGCAGTAGGATTGCCCTCCCTGGTTCTTTCTAAAATTCTGTTCACTCATGACCCTCCCTCAGGGTCCCTCAGGGTGATTGCATCAGTGACATCAGCTGGGGAGGAAAGAGGAACAAGTTTTTGAGTGAAAATTGTCGTTATTCCACTATCCTCCTCTATCGTGAATTTAAATTCAGAACATGGCAACATGAGGCAAAATACCTCACTCTGATGGCATGCTTTGCCTTTAATGGAAATATATGTAAAGAGGAGGAAGTAAAATTAAACAAGTTAATTAATTTAATTTAACCTTATTGTGAGTTGACCAGAGGAGACTTCTCTGATACCAATATTTTAAATGGTTTCTTTATTTAGAGCCCCCAGAAGTTTTATGCACACATACACACCCAGGGTAATATAGGATAGTGAAAGTCATCATGGGTGCGAGGTGGGACTTTCTTTTGTAAAACAGGAAGAGACCACTTGTGAAAAGAGGCTGAGAAAGGAGGGGAATCCAGAATATTCCTGTACCTGTAGCCAGGTGATGGACTGTCACAGGTTAATTTTAAGAAGGAACATATTTGGCAGTTGAGGGTCTTTAAAGCTACTCACCACAATACACCCCCAAGTAAGGCCTTTCTTATCCTCTAGGGTGCTCATGCCCAATTTATGTACTGCTGGTCCAACAAGAATGGAAGCTAGTCCAGCCGGTGTGGCTCAGTGGTTGAGCGTCGACCCATGCACCAAGAGGTCGCTGGTTCGATTCCCAGTCAGGGCACATGCCCAGGTTGTGGGCGCCATGCTTAGTGGGGGGCGTGCAAGAGGCGGCCAATCGATGTTCTCCCTCACTGATGTTGCTATCTCTCTCTCCCTCTCTCTTCCCCTCTCTCTCTAAAATCAATAAAGGGAAAAAATGATTTTTAAAGAAGAGAAGCTAGCTAAGACCTAGGGAATCGGTAGGAACTAGCCCAATAAAGGGACATGGGGGAAGTCCTGCCAGGCTCCCTTGTAGGGTCAGAAGCAGAAGATGGGGTGTCTGTGTGAACTGTGCTGTGTCAGACGCCATGTGAGTGGACAGGGACTTTTAGATAGAAGTGACTCCCTTAGTCCCATCAGCCATCATTCCCACACACAAGCATGTGCTCTTATTTCCTTCTTCCTACCCGAATGATTGCCCATTCTGTCTCTCCAGATCCTTCCCACTCTCCAAAGGTCAGCTCGTATCAACCACATAACTTCCTTTGTCATCTCTGATGGTTCTGGAACCAATTCCAATGTGCGTGGGTGGGGTGGGGGGACTTCCCCACACCAGGACCAAGCAACTCTTGAACACCAGCTGGGTGTCCTACAATTCAACCCAATTCGGACACTATCTCCCGGAAGATAGCCGTAGATCCCTCCAGTGAAGGGCTCCGCCCCACAGGACAGCCCCTCCCTCTCCCACTTCAAGCTGGCCCAAGTCCACATGGCCAATTGTGCTTCTGACTGGCCAGCTAAAGACTGCGGGGTCCAACCAACCCCTCCTTGGTTTGCTTAATTTGCTAGAGCAGCTCACAAAACTCAGAGAACTTTTTCACTTACTAGATCATCACTCTCTTATGAAAGGATACAACGCAGGAACAGCCAGAGGGAAGACATGCAGAGGGGCAAGGTCAGTGGGAAGGGGCTCAACGCTTTCGTGCCCTCTCTCTACACACCGTTCTCCCCATGTGATCACCCACCTGGTTCTCCGAACCCTGTCCTTCTAGGTTTATGTGGAGGCTTCATTACAGGGGGACAGTGATCAAATCACTGGCCATTGGCAATCCCCTCAGCCTCCAGCCCCTTCCCCTCCTTGGGGGTCAGAGGGGCAAAAGTTGGGACGGGCAGCCAGACCTCATCTTCAGGTGCAGGCCAAAGGTCATCTCTTTAAAGTAACAAACAACACATTTGCCACTCTCTGCCACTTAGGAACTTCCCAGGGTTTTGGGAGCTCTGTGCAAGAAGATCAGACACATTTCTTATCATGGATCACAGTCACAGTCTCCATCTCCTCAAAGACCCCAGATGCTAGCTGTGCCCCAGAACTTAGCACTGTTCTGGCCAACAGTGTCTCTTGCATTTCTGTACGTTCCTGGTTTCCACAGCTAGATTACGAGCAACCAGAGGCACCATTTTACATCCTTCTTCTGTAGTGTCCTGTCTATTTATTTGTCTGCCCCACTTCCAGCCCATGTGAGCGCCTAAAAGGGAAAGACCTGGTCCCGAGAGTTCTTATTCTCGGCACCAAGAGCACAATAAATCTTTGTTGAATGAATGAGACTCCTGCCCGGCTTAGATGAGCATTAATCAGACCCTGGATGAATAACAGCTACTATAAATGAATACAGTGTTTTAAGGCACCACAAGAACTTTAGATACACTCTTTTATCACAGGCCCTCAGGACAGAGAGTATTTTCTCTGTTTCACAGGTATGGATGTGAAAACTCAGAGCAATTCATTTGCCCAAAGTCACACAGGAAGTGGTGAAGCAGAATTGGATTCCAAAGCCAAGTCGGGCACTTTCTGTCGCATCACACCCCTTTCATGAGTGGTCTTTAATGAACTGTATTTCATGCTTGGTTGGCAAAGATTGTTCTTAGTTGGCGAGACTACCAAGGTATATGTAGTGAGTTTTATGTATGTATGTATGTATGTATGTATGTATGTATGTATGTATTTATAATGCTCGCCCGAGGATATTTCTCCGTTGATCTTCAGACAGAGTGGGAGGAAGGGAGAGAGAGGGAAAGCATGAGAGAGAGAGAAACATCGATGTGAGAGAGACACATTGACTGGTTGCCTCCAGCATGACCCTGACCAGGGCCGGGGACTGAATCGCAAACAAGGTACATGCCCTTGACCAGAATTGAACCCGAGACTCATTGGTCCACAGGCCGACACTCCAACCGCTGAGCCAAACCAGCCAGGGCACATGCAGTGAGTTTTAAAGTCTCACTCTATCATGAATTTCTCATAAAAGGGAGGTGAGTATGCCCATACATGATTCATGAGGTGACACATGACACCAACGCCATCTTCATTCCAAACTACACACTTAATACATTTGGATCTGTTTCTAAGTTTTGTATTTGTTTCCATTACTGACGCTATATATTCCATGTATATGATCGGTTGTTCCGGAAAGGCCTTCTGTTTCCTAATGCTATGCTAAGTCTTCCAAATGCTAGAAACTTCTGAATTCAGTCCTCCCACAACTGCAAAACTTCTGAACGCTGGACTCACTTCCCGCCGGACTTCTCTCCCCACACGCGTGTAACCACAGCCACACGCAACTTTACTGAGAAAGGAAAGAAAAAGTCCCACGTAGATTTCATCCCAAAAGAAGAAAGAAGCAGCACTCTAAGCCACACTCAGAATGTCTTCCTTGACGAGTTCTGCATCTAGTGTTATGCTTAGCAAAGCCTTCAACATTCCAAGAGTAAGTAACTATGTGGTATTATTTTCTTCTAGTGCTTTCATGACTTCATTTTTTAGAATTAAAGGTGTCCACCTTTAATTCTAGAATATTGTAATTCTAGAATATTGTAATTATTTGTGAATGGAGGGACGTAGGAATGAAAATCTACGCTCCCCCTAATGTTTACTAGGTGTCTCAACGATCTCCATTGGTTGGAATTGCCACCTGCATGGCATACTGTGTCTTCTACAGGCTTCTTTCTTAAGGTGCTTCACTTTATTGCACTTTGCAAATGTGTTTCCATCAACAGCAAGGCAACGCCCTCCACCAGGGAAAAGATGCTGACTTACTAAAGGCTCAGATTGCTAGCCTTTTTAGCAATCAAGTCGTTTTTAATTAAAGTATATACACTGATTTTTAGACACAATGCTATTGCACATTTAAGAGTATAGTGTAAATGTAACTGTTATATGAACTGGGAAACCAAAATTTTCTGTGACTCACTTTATTATGATATTTGCTTTATTGCAGTGGTCAAAGCAAATCCGCACTCTCTCTAAGGCATGTCTGTGCGTGTTTGGGTCGGTATCCGTCCAGATCGGAACTCCCAGCAGAGATTTTGTTTTGTTTTGTTTGGAACTGGACAAGCTCCTTCTAAAATTTATGTGGAAGTTATATGGAAATGTCAAGGACCTAGAATAGCCAAGGCAATCTTGCAGAAGAAGAATAAAGCTGGAGGGCTTGCAGTATCTGGCACTAAGACATTATGAAATTGAAGAAATTAAGATACTCTTATACTGGCACAATAATAAAGCAACGCTACAGAATAGAGAGCCATAAATACACACACACACACACACACACACACACACACACACAAACACATCACCTAACATGTGTCAAAGATGCCAATTCAGTGGGGAAAGGACAGTCAATTCAATAAATAGTGCTGGATCGATGGAATATCCGTTTTTAAAGATTAATCTTAACCCCAACTTTATGATATACACAGAAACCTATTCCAAGTGGATCATAGATCTAAACGTGAAAGCTAAAACAATAAAGACTCCAATAAAACAAAATAGAAGAAGATCTTCTTGAACTTGGAGAAGCCCACCATCTCTTAAACAGGACACAGAAAGCACCAACCAGAAAAGAAAAGATTGATATATGTGACTTCCTTAAAATCAAGAACGTTTTGTTCATCAAAAGACACTCTTAAATAATGAAAAAGCAAGCCACACACAGAGCTATCTTTTTAAATCACATATCTGCCAGAGAGTTATCCAGAATGTATTGTTTAAATTCTATAAATCAATAAGGAAAAATAGGCAACTCAATGTAGGTAAAAATTCAAATAGTCATTTCATAAGAAGAAAAAAAAAGACATCTAAATGGCCAATAAACATATGAAACTGTGCTCAACATCATTAGTCATCAGAGAAATGCAAATTAAAAACCACAATGAGATACCACTATACACCCACCAGAATTACCAAAATTAATATACAAACAATCCCAAATGTTTGCAAGGATGCAGAGCAACTGGAATTGTCATACATATGGTATGGGTGGGAGAATCAACTGGTACAATTATTTTACAAAACTGTTTGGCAGTATCTACTAAGGTGAATACATACTTACTCTATAACATAGCAATTCTACGCCTGGGCATTTACCAATACATGTGAATGCTTACTCCCTCCACCAAATTCATGTACAAGAATGTTCACAGCCCTGGCCAGTTTGGCTCAGCAGTTAGAGCATCGGCCTGCGGTCCGGAGAGACCCGGGTTCGGTTCCCGCTAAGGGCGCGTACCTCGGTTGCAGTTTGTCCCCGGCCCTGGTCGGTTGTGCGGGTGGCAGCCACTCGATGTGTTCCTTTCACATCGATGTTTCTCTCTCTCTCTCTCTCTGTTCCTCTCTCTCTCCCTCCCACTCTACCTGAACAAAAAAATGGAAAAATGTCCTCGGGTGAGGAAAAAAAAAAAAAAGAATGTTCACAGAAGGGTGATTCCTTATGGCTCCAAACTAGAAACACCTTAAATAATTATCAATAAAAGAAGAGAGAAATATTCACACAATAGACTACTTCAACACAATAAAAAAATCTAATACACAAATAACATACATAAATATTAAAGTCATAATGTTGAGCAAAAAACACAGACACCAAAAAATGCAAACTAGTTCTATTCTATGAAATTCAAACATACATAAAACTTGTCAATGTTGGTAGAGGTTCAAATAGTGGTTTCAGTTGTTATTGACAGGAAGTAGACACAAGAGTGACTTCTGTGGTTCGGGAAATGTTCTACATCTTGATCTAGGTGATAGTTACATGGGTGTACGTGTGTAAAAATTCTTTGAACTATATACATTTTATATTTGTGCACCTTACTGTATATAATTTATAGCTCAAATTTTTGTATCAAAATACATGAAGCAAACATTTATAGATCTATAAAGAGAAATTGATAATTCAACCATTCCAGTATTAGATTTCAATATACCTCTCTCATTAATAAATAGCTAAGCAGACAAAAAAAAAATTACTAATGATATAAAAGATCTGAACACAATTAACAAGACTGATTTAATGGACATATATAAAACCAGTTTCCAACTATTAGAAAATACCCTTTCTTCTCACATACACATGAAATATTTATAAGATAGCAAGCTATATGTCAAATTTCAACAAATATTAGATATGTGTTGTTATATAGGGCACAATGCAATTAAGTTTGAAATCAATACCAAAAAATTTAAAACTCATGTCTTTTGGAAATTTAATAACATAGTTGTGAATAATCCATGGATTAAAATAAATCATAATAGAAATTTTAAAATGTTTAAAACTAAACAATAATTTTAAAACACTTTAGATCAGGACTTCCCCATCTGCCATGATGAAATAAGTAGAACCTAACTTGTGCTCCTACTATAAAACTTTGTAAAACTGGGGGGAAAAATGAAACAATGTTTTAAGAAATTGTACAACAGGCTCTGGGCAGGTGGCTCAGTTTTTTGGAGCATCCTGTACACCAAAGTGTTGTGGATTCAATCCCCAGTGGGGGCATGTACAGGAGACAATCAATGTATGTGTCTTTTTCACATCTATGTTTCTCTCTCGCGCTCTCTCTCTCGCTCGCTCTCTCTCTCGCGCTCTCTCTCTCTTAAATCAATAAGATATCCTCAGGTGATGATTTAAAGAAAATGAAATTATATAACAGGTGATGCAGAACCATAATCCCTGACAGAACAAAAATAAACTACAAGAATCCTATGCTCACCTTGACTTTCTACTTGGAGGAATTTCCAGACTACAATGAAGAGAGGTGGCCAAGCAGGACCAATTGTCTCCATGAACTGGAGACACAGAGAAGCAGCTTTGGCAGTGGCTAAGGATGCTAAAGAGATTACGTTGTTCAAGTCAGAGTGCTAGAAAAAAGTGAGATGCATAGAGAATGCTCTAGAAATACATATACTAGTCCCATTTAGTACATTGCTAAATAGCAAGCTACTTATTAATGCATAAGGTGAAATGTTGGGAAGCTGGACCAAGAATTCCAGGAGAGCTCCAAGATGGAAAATGCCCAGAGCTCTCATAAGGTGAAGGAACATTAAAGTTAATGAACTCTAACAAAGTTTAAAACAATTTACAAATGAAGAAGCTGCTCCACAAGTAACTTATGGGCTTGCCAGAAAATGTTCCCACACTCTCTAAAGAAATACAACCAAATTCAGACACTTGACAATGTAACAATCACAATGTCTGGCTTCTAGTGAAAAGTTACTTTGTTAAATTACTAGACATGCCCTGGCCTGTGTGGCTCATTTAGTTGGAGTGTCATCCAGGGAACCCAAGGGTCACAGGTTTGATTCCTGGTCAGAAATCAAACCAGGACACACACCCAGGTTGCAGTTTCCATCCTTGGTCGGGGTGTGTACATGAGGTAACTGATAGATGTTTCCCTCTCCCTTCCGCTCTCTCTATCAATAAAAACATATCCTCGGTGAGAATTACAAATTTTTTCTAATAAAACTACTAGACATCAAATAGCAAGGAAATGTGAGCCACAACTAGGAAAAAAATAAGTGAAAACAGCCAAGAAATAAGAGCAGTGACAAATTAGGAACCAAACACATTCACATAACTGTTAAAAATATGCTCCGGGGTATGAGTGAGAGCATGAACGCAATGAGCAGAAAGATACCCCATTCACCAGATGGGACTTCAAGAACTAAAAAAACCCAGTATCCAAACTGAAAACCTCCCTGAATAAAGTTGACAGCAAATTAGGCACTGCAGAAGAAGCAGGGAGCTTGAATATACGCGATTGAAACCATCCAGAATGAAGCACAGAAAGAATAAAGGTGGAAAAGAGGAACAAAGCCCAGGGATCTGTAGGACAATGTCAAGCCAGCTAACAAAAGTGTAATTCTAGTCCCAGAAGGAGAGGGAAAAGAGGTGAGGCAGAAAAACATATTTGAAGCAATAATGGTTTAAATGTTGATGACAGTTACAAGCCCACAGACCCAAAAGCCTCACTAAGCACAAGCAGAATAGAGAACACAGAGACAGGCGCATTCTGTTACCTACAAATGTGTGGCCAATTGATTTCCGACAAAAGTGCCATGACAATTCATTGGGAAAAGGAAATCCAATCAGTGGTGTTGGAACAACAGATATCCATTTGGAAAAATATAAATTTTGACCCTTTCATACTATACACACACACACACACACACACACTAACTCAAAATGGATCATAGACTTAAACATAAAAGCTAAAAGTATAAAACTTCTAGCCCTGGCCAGTTTAGCTCAGCAGTTAGAGCGTCGGCCTGCGGTCCTGAGAGACTCGGGATTGGTTCCCTCTAAGGGCGCGTATTTTGGTTGCAGTTTGTCCCCGGCCCTGGTCAGTTGTGCGGGTGGCAGCCACTCAATGTGTCCCTTTCACATTGATGTTTCCCTCTCTCTCTCCCTCCCACTCTACCTGAACAAAAAATGGAAAAACGTCCTCGGGTGAGGATAAAAAAAAAAGTATAAAACTTCTAGAGGAAAGCACAGATGAAAACATCTTTGTGACTTTAGGGTTAGACAAAGGTTTCTTACATAGAAAGCAAGAACCATAAAAGACAATGTTGAGAAATTGAATTTAATTAAAATTAAATCTTCTGCAATTACATATAACTGATGAAAATTTTTTATCCAGAGTCCATAAAGAACTCTTACAACTGAATATTAAGAAGATAATCGCCCTGGCCGGTTTGGCTCAGCGGTTAGAGCGTCAGCCTGCGGTACAGAGAAGATAATCAACCCATTTTTTTATTTTTTAAATGTTTTTATTGATTTTTTTTTTTTAGAGAGGGAGAGAGATAGAAATATCAATGTGAAAGAGAAACATTGATCAGCTGCCTCCTGCACACCCCCCACTGGGAATCAAGCCGAAACCCAGGCATGTGCCCTAAACAGGAATCCAACTGGGACCTCTCAGTCCATAGGACAGTGCTCAATCCACTGAGCCACACCAGCTAGGTTCAACCTAATTTTTTAAGTGGCAAAATATTTTAATAGACATGTCACAAAAACTACACAAATGTTTGATGAGCACATGAGATGCTCAACATCATTAGTCATCAGGGAAATGCAGCATAAAACCACAGCTACACACCACTACACACCCACAAGAAAGACTAAGATTTAAAAGACTGACAATAAAAGTCTTTAAATGAGGATGTAGAGCAGCTGAAACCCTCATATATTACTGGTAGAAACTGAAGAGATACAATCACTTTTAAAAAATGCTTGGGTCATTTCTTATAATGTTAAACTTACAGTCATTGTAGTACCCAAAAATTCCACACCTAAATAATGACCCAAGAAAAATGAAACCTATCTCCACACCAAAACTTGTACATGTATGTTCTTAGCTTGATTCATAATAGCCAAAAGCTGTAAACAACCTAAACATTCATCAAGAAATAAATGAACAAGCTACCTAAGTGACATACTAGTGGTCATTTACTCTAAGTTATATCGGATGTGGCGGCCTTTCTAACAGGCAGGAGAGAAGTCTGGAAGGGGACTTAAGGGGAGGTAGGGAGACAGAAGAAGGAAATAATAGAATCTTGGGAAGAGTCTTGACAGCATGGACACACCGCTAAGCAACATCTGTTATTCTTTTAATAGACATGGGGAGACACAGAAAAGGGCGTGTTTATTAGCCGCTCCTATGTCCTCCTGACCACCATCAGCCATGGCCAGCCAAATGTCCCACATGGAGAAGACTGTGCTTGACAATTTCAAGGAGCAGCAAGAAGGATGGTCTAGAACAGTGGTTCTCAACCTTCCTGATGCCGGACCCTTTAATACAGTTCCTCATGTTGTAAGTGGGCGGACCCGCCTGGAGACAGACAGCGGAGCGGTGTCTAGGTTCCTAAGACCATCGGAAATATGTGTTTTCTGATGGTCTTAGGCGACCCCTGTGAAAGGGTCATTTGACCCCCAATGGAATCACGACTCACAGGTTGAGAACCGTTGGTCTAGATGGATAAAAGTGATGGAGAGGCAAAGTCACACGGGAGAACCCAGCATTCACTCGCTTTCGGCACGGCCTCTCAGGCAGCCACAGAGACCTGGATCGACGGCACCCAGAAAAGCTGATGTTACTACTTCTCTTCCTTCTCAGGAAACTGGGAGATCCATCCACATGTTCCAAAGTCCAGCTAATTAGTAAACAAACATATATGGACACTCTGTGTTCCACGCTCTGCAGATACAATGATAAGCAAGAGATTGTGTGTGTGTGTGTGTGTGTGTGTGTGTGTGTGTGTGTTCATGTCTAATAGGAGAGAAAGGTACAGAAAATGCAGAAGAAAGTACATGGTGTTATTAGGGTGCATAAGAAGGGTACCCAGTCTACTGCTGGGGGCGGTCAGAGCTGACTTGCTTGAGAAAAATGCTTGCTTTATATTCACACACCGCCTAATGATACCTTGTTTCCTTTAAGAAACCAGGAAGCTTGCTCTAGTGGTTAGAGCTATGGCCCATGGACCGAAGAATTTCAGGTTCGATTCCGGTCAAGGGTACGTACCTCAATCCTGGCCCTGGTGGGGGTTGTGCAGGAAGCAAATCAATCGGAGTGTTTCTCTCACATCAATGTTTCTCTCTCTCTCTTCTTCCCTCCCTTCCACTCTATCTGAAAATCAATGGGAAAATATCCTTGAGTGAGGATTTTAAAAAAAAGAAACCAGGAAGCAGGTGGGGAGGCAGCAGGGAGGGGCTCGTAATCTGGCCGCACAAGACAAAGAGCCCTGGTGTGGAGGCCAGACCGTCCGGGTCCAAGCCAGGCCCCCCAGTCACCTGTGCGGTCTCCTCTGAGGTAACTCCTAGATTTTAATAAAAAAAACGTTGGCAAGGGTTGGGTGCCAGATTATCCAACCTATAAATTTGGAAATGGGAGGAAGCACAAAGCAGGCCCGACCCCAATCTACCCTGCTGCTTTGTTGAAATTACTCTGGTCACCCTGTGATGGCAGGACACCCAGAGTCACCAGGAGAAGCCCTGGCCACTAGGACCCTGAACTGGAACCAGTGGGCTAGAAAACAATGATCTTACTCATTTTTATTCATCTTTCTTATGTCTGTATAACTCACATATATTTCACATTTATTACTATCAGAAGCGTTTGGGGTATTTATTTATAAGTTTGGTGATGTTTTGGTGGCCAGAAATATAATGTAGGAACTTAACTCTTGTTTATATCATTTAGTCTCTGGTAAAATTGGTTTTGTTATGTGTTGTTTTGATTCAAGTTGAAGTTTCCAATATCCTATCAGAAAGGGAGGGAGGGAGGGAGGGAGGGATGAGGGAGGGAGGGAGGGAGGGAGGGAGGGAGGGAGGAAGGAAGGAAGGAAGGAAGGAAGGAAGGAAGGAAGGAAGGAAGGAAGGAAGAAGGAATTACCCTAGCCAGTTATCAGCTCCCAGAGATGAAGGCCAAAGCAGCAGAAGCGTGGGTCCACCGAGCAAGGCATTAAGGTTGAAGGAGAGTCCATCCATATCTGGTCCACGCTGCAGAAGGAGTATGAAATATACAATGCAACCCAAATTGCCTCTTAACCAGAGGGAGGGAAGGCGATGGATGAATGAACAGATTGGGAGAAGGAAGAACAGAGAGAGAAGAATGCACAACAGAAAACACCTGGGGTAGAAAGAAAAACTGGCCACATGTGCACAATCAGTTGGGAAATGCCTCTGGTTAGAAATAGGTCAACTACACCTCCCTGGAGGACCACAAGGAATTTTCTCCTGTTCTCAACCAAAACCAAGGTTGTGCCAATCAGGGTTGAAAAAGCCTAAAACTCAAAGGAAACATTTCCGCTGCCGTGGGTAGGGTCTGGGGAAGTCCATGCTAACTCTACCCTGACCTGAAGGATGATCACTTACTTTCACGACAGGGACTGAGAGAGAAAGATTAAAAATGAGACCAAAGCGACCACGACCACAACAAAAAGAGAGAGAGAGAGAGACACAAAGACAGACTTAGAAATGAACACCCACTTGCTTTCGGATGAACAAGTTGAGTCAAAGTGGTGTTGAGGTGACAGATCCTACAGTGTAGCCAAGAACCCCCAGAACTAAACAAAGGCAGCGGTTTGCCTCTCCTCCCAACAGTACGATCGCAGCCACCTCCACCAGTGAGGACGGGAGGGAGAAACAAACTCTGAGACACAGAAAGACTTGCTTCATGCATGGAACTCAGTCAACCGATGGGCTCCCTCTTTTGGGTTGGGTCCCCTGTTTTGTTTTTGAATTCACTTTGGTTGAGCTGGCCTGGGTGAAGTAAAAACAGATAGTTCAGGGTGTCTCTGAAAAATGCCACCTTCTTCTTCATCCATTTCTTCCCAGCCTCCTCCTACCTGTCTCTCTGTGTGGACCGTCGGCACTTGTGTCTACACCGCCCTCAAAGTTGGGTTCCTCCTGCTGACCAGGGCTCTTCAGTCAAAACCAGCCGTTTACAAAGGGCTTTGACGAGCATTCTTGTCAACGCAGTGAGAGGATTAGTCCAAATGCCATTTTCTGTTGTCCCACAGGTGAGAAAAGTAAAAACAAAGAGCTAAAATGATGTATCCTAGAGGAGGAAGCAAAGTTCGGAGAAGAACCCAGGTCTTAAAGCCCAAGTCTGAGTTTCTTCAAGCAGATCACACTGGATAAATGAAAGGAATTTTGTGTCAAGTCAAATTCACGCTGAAGCCCAGCAGCCCCAGAACTAATACCTAAAAGTGATGCTTCCCACTTAACAAGGAGGCATGATTTATCTCCAGATTAGCACATTCCACTTTACATATGTGAAATCAAAAACACCAGTCACCTGGAGGAACGGCTGGACTCAAATACCACGTTGTTTTTTTTTTTATCCTCACCCGAGGATATTTTTCCATTTTTTTTTTGTTCAGATAGAGTGGGAGGGAGAGAGAGGAAGGGGGAGAGAGAGAGAGAAACATCGACGTGAAGGGACACATCGAGTGGCTGCCACCCGCACGACCAACCAGGGCCGGGGACAAACTGCAACCGAAGTACGTGCCCTTAGCGGGAACCGAACCCGGGTCTCTGTACCGCAGGCCAACGCTCCAACCGCTGAGCCAAACCGGCCAGGGCTCGAATACCACGTATTTAATAAGAGCTTTTGAGTATTGTAGTGCATGCTGTGGGGTGCCACCCAGATCCCCACATTCAGAGTTGGGGCACCCTCATTGTTCCAGTTGTGGATTGAGTCATGCTCTGGGAACTGTCCTCAGCCTACGAAAGCCTCCTTGCCTGAGGTCTTGCCTCTCCGCAGGGCCAACCTGCATCCATCCAGTAACTAGAGGATGAACAATAAAAGTCCAGTCCCCTTGCCTCAAGGTGGATGGATTCTAAAGGTGTCACCCTAGCTTTAGAGTTAGCCAAAGTGTCTATTGGCTCTAATTTGGCCTTTGTCGTGATAATATTTCACATTTCTACTCTTCCCTCTTCCTGAGCCGACTGCCTTCCTTCCCTAACAGGGGTTGCTCGTGAAAATATCTCATCTCCTGTCCAAGTTTTCGGGCGGAATCCTAGGACAAGCACAGTGAGACAGCACCGTTGGCTGCTTTTAAGGGATTTACCCTAGTGAGGCAAAGAAGCAAAGGAGCAGTTACAGAACAGGGTGGTAAGTCTACACTGGAGCCATGTATCCCGGGGAACAGCGGGGATGGCAGGTGGGGGTGGGTAATAAATGCTGATGTTTTTAGTTATAAAAATGTAGATATCTTTGTTCTTGTCTCATACACCGATTTTGATAGCCAAGAAAGCTTTGGTAATCCATTTGGGAGAGGAATGTTAGGTAGGTGTTGAAGAGAAAATGTCAAAGGACTAGCTGGACAGGATCAAGGTTTGATATTTACAATATTTCAGGGAACTGGGGATTTTTTTTTTTCTGCCTCTTTTCTTAAAATATTTTTCTACTAGTTTAGGGCAGCCTACCTCCTAAATTTCACCATGTTTTATCAGAATGAAAGGGTTAATAACATTTTAAAGGGTAAAGGCAAAAGCTTGAAACAGATGGAAACTGAAAAATGTGTTGCTTGCATTACCTTTGCTCAGCCTTCTGTTGAGTAAGGATTATCGGATTATCCATAAAACAATGAATCGCCCAACAGATGCGGGATGCGATACCAAATCAGTCCAACTGCAACGTGGACAATGGACCAGGCGGAGTAGTCAGCAGGAACTTCTGGAAGCTATAAGTAGAGTATATAACATATACCCCAACTGTTATTCGAGGCTGACCCAACCACCTCCACAAGTGACACACTCAAGTAATGGACTCAGTGGGTACCAGAGCCCTGCTGAAGTAAATCTTGCTGAGTGTTGTGGGCCCCTACACAGCTGATCTTCCGAGGTAGTCAGAGGCCAGTGGTTAGTGGGCACAGCCAGACCTTGTAGCTGATCAGTCTGAGTAAATCCCTCCCATTGACATGCCAACAGCAATCACAACTCAATTACAACAAAAGAGTGTACCAGTCCACACTAGGGGTATACCTCAAGGGCCTAGCTGGCGTGATCAGGGAGGCTGTGCCACTGGATCCTACAGGACACCTACAACAATAGGCCACCTTATAAATCCTAGGAGACATAGCAACTCCTAATACATAGAAACAAATACAGGGAAGCAGCCAAAATGAGGACACAAAGAAACATGTCCCAAGTGAAAGAAAAGAACAAAACTCCAGAAAAAAAAGTAAACGAAATGGAGATAAGAAATCAATCAGATGCAGAGTTCAAAACACTGGTTATAAGGATGCTCATGAACTTAGTGAGAACTTCAAGGAACTTAAGGAGAACTCCAAGGAACTTAGTGAGAAAATCAACAAAATAAAAAAGGACCAGTCAGAAATGAAGGATGCACTAACTGAAATAAAAAATAATTTACAGAGAATCAACAGTAGAGTAGGTAAAGTCAATAAGCAAACCATTGAATATAAGGAGCAAAAACACCCAATCAGAACAGCAAAAAGAAAAAAGAATCCAAAAAAAATGAGGATAGTGTAAGGAGCCTCTGGGACAACTTCAAGTGTGACAACATTCTCATCATGGGGGTGCCAGAAGGAGAGGAGAGAGAGTAAGAAATTGAAACCCTATATGAAAAAATAATGACAGAAAACTTTCCTAACTTGGTGAAGGAAACAGACATACAAGTCCAGGAAGCACAGAGCGTCCCAAACAAGATGAACCGAGAGAGGTCCATACCAAGACACATCATCATCAAAATGCCAAAGGTTTAAGACAAAGAGAGAATCTTAAAAGCAGCAAGAGAAAAGAAGTTTGTTTCCTACGAAGGAGCTCCCATAAGACTGTCAGCTGATTTCTCAAAAGAAATTTTGCAGGCAAGATAGGAGTGGCAAGAGATATTCAAGGTGATGAAAAGCAATGACCTACAACCAAGATTACTCTATCCTGCAAAGCTATCATTTAGAATTGATGGCCTCAATGAAGTATCACCTCACACCTGTCAGAATGGCCGCCATCAACAAATCATCTAACAACAAGTGTTGGCGAGGGTGTGGAGAAAAGGGGACTCTAGTGCACTGCTGGTGGGAATGCAGATTAGTGCAGCCACTATGGAAAACAATATGGTGCTACCTCAAAAAATTAAAAATTGAACTTCCATTTGACCTAGTGATCCCGCTTCTAGGAATATACCCTAAGAAGCCTGAAACAACAATCAGAAAGAATATATGTACCCCCATGTTCATAGCAGCACTATTTACAATAGCTAAGATGTGGAAACAGCCCAAGTATCCATCAGTAGACGAATGGATAAAAAAGCTGTGGTACATATACACAACGAAGTACTATGCAGCTGTAAGAAAGAAAGATCTCTTATCCTTTGAGACGACATGGAGGGACCTGGAAAGTATTATCCTAAGTGAAACAAGCCAAGCAGAAAAAGACAAATACCACATGATCTCACTTATATATGGAATATAATGAATATAACAGTCTGAGGAATAGGGTAGACCCAGAAACATGGAAGCAGGGTACAGACTAACAATCCTCAGAAGAGGGGGTGATGGGGGTGGGAAGAGATAAACCACAGAATTTATATGCATGCATGCATAACCAATGGATATGGACAACAAAGCCAGGGATGGGGCGGGGGGGGGGGGGATGGGGAGGAGGGTGTCAATGGGGTAAAAAAGGAGAAACATCTGTAACAAAAATAAAATTAAATAAATTTTTTAAAAAAATAGAATTGATGGCCTTATCAAGAGTTTCCCAGACAAAAAAAAAAGCTAAAGGAGTTCATCACCACCAAAGCAGTACTATATAAAATGTTGAAAGGTTTTCTTGAAGGAGAATAAGAACAAAAATATGAACAATAAAATGGCAATTAATACATATCTATCAACAATTGAATCTACAAACAAAATGAGCAAGCAGAACAGAAACAGACTCCTAGATACAGAAAACTTTTTGTTGGTTGCCAGATGGGCGGGGCCTGGGGGGGTGAAAAAGATGAAGGAATTAAGATGTACAAATTGGTTGTTAGACTGACGAACCTCAAAGAGAAGAGGGGAGGGAGGGCGGGGTAATATAAACCAAAGAACTAATATGCATATATGCATAACTAAAGGACACAGACAACAGTGTGGGGAAGGCAGGAGGTGGGTAGGATTGGGAATGAGGGGGTAAATGGGGGAAGGGGGGGACATATGTAATACATTCAACAATAAAGATAAGTTAAAAAATAAAAGTCTATAAAAAAAAAAAACTCATTCAGTCTGTATCTGCTGAACACATGTAGTTTACTCAGCACCGGTGTAGTCACTGGGAATGGGGACACAGTGGTGAAGGTAAAGTCCCTGCTCTCCTTGAGGTCTCTGACCTCTCGGTCCAGATCACATCTCCTCATCTAACACACTGTCACCCCTTGAGGTCACTATGCTTTATTTGATCAAAAATGTTTGTCACTACCCAAAACTATCTTGTTCACTTATTTTCCACTTACCGTCCACTCTCGCCATCCCAACCCCACAGAACATACATCCCACAAAGCCAGGAGCACAGTGCTGGCTTATACTCAGCGCTCACTGATTCAACCCAACTTGAATAGCAACATCCCAGAGAAGAAAGTCACTGAAGCAATTCATTTGCTTTCCTTGGTTGCTTATGTTGAGGTGTGAAATTTATGAAGGAAAGCTCAAAAGAGTTGAGATTGTTGAATTTTCAGAAGAAACATAAAATTTCAAAATGGTCTTTAAAAGTCTAGAAGCCTGGGTTTTAGTGATGTGAGACCACGTTCACGTCACAGACTCTCCAACCACGTCCTGGTCTGTACAATGGGACCCTTGATGGTCCCTCTGACAAACCCACTTGTAGGGCTATGCTGTGGCACAATGCAGACAGCCAGCATGAGTACCTGAGGCTCTACAACATGCTTGAACATGTATTTGCCCAGCTGAGTCTTAGGAAAGGGAATCTTTAAGGGCGGGAGTTATTTCCATTCTCTTTTACAGAACAGGATACTGATACGTAGAGTTCTTCTGACCCTGGTAAGAAAAGAAGCAAAGAAAAGAGAAAGGAGGAAGAGAAGGGTCCAGGGGCATATTTGCAAGACACTGCCACTGACTACACTCTCACTTTTGTTACCTCCTGTGATCCTCTCGGTCACTGTCACCCCATTTTATAGGTGAGGAAACTGAAGTTCAGAGAATTTTAGGTAGTGGTTTCCCCACAGGTAGCCTGTTGGTAAAGAAAGACAACAGGCCTCAAACTCCACACTCACCGTTTTCACTATGTTGCTTCCAAGAAGTGATCAAGAGCAAGACATTTAGAAAGAGAACCATGCTACAAAAAGAACATTAAAATCAATCATTTCTAAGCAAAACTCTTTTTGCTCAGATTTCATTGAACTCTGGGGGGAAATGTATGGAGGGTAGCATGAGGGTTAGGGTTAGCTAGAAGGAAGAATTTAGTAACAGGTATGGTGTTGTCACCACTCATGAGTTTTGAAGGATGCCTTCGGAATACGGTTTCAAGATGTGGTTGAACCTTGACATCTACGCTTCCATCATTCCCGGAGGGTTTGAACGAGTCCATGTGAAGACAAAGGGATGGGTGTTAAGTTAAAGTTCCTAGTTGTGATCCTTGATTTTTATAAAATGGAGCTATCTTTTTAAATTATGAAAGGGCATATTTTTACACACTTTTTTAAAATTCAGAAGTGAATAATGTAGAGAGTACCCCACAAACTGCCCTCCTAGCCCCTCCCCCAGATACAATCACTGTCAACAATACAATAGAGTGCCTTCTATACTGTATTTATTTATGCATCTATCTACTTCTACCTACCTGGGATCATTGTCTACACACTGTTCTCTAATCCTTTTGCCACTCCATACGGTAGAACAGCAATTTTCAATTTCTTTTATCCCATGGCACACATAAACTAATTACTAAAATTTTGTGGCGCACCAAAAATATATATTATTTTTTTGCCAAGCTGACAAAAAATAGGTATAATTTTGATTTGTTCGCACAGGATGGCTATTGTTGTGTTAGCTGTTCTTTTTTTTTTTTTCCTTTTGACAATCGAAGGGGAAAGAGGTCAGTGCCCCTGACCGAAGAGTCAGGTGTTAGATGCTTTAAAAATGCTGCGGCACACCGGTTGAAAATCACTGTGGTGAATCCAGGTCAGTAAGATAGACCTACCTCTTTCTTTTCAATAGCTACGCAGTGGATATACTACAGTTATTATTTTTCTTTTCTTTGTTTAAGAATTTAATACCGTAATCTTCTCAGAAGATACATTGCTCCATGAATTTCTTTTAACACGTTCAACTGATTTTAGAGAGAAGAGAAGGAAGAGAGAGAGAGAGAAACATCAATTGGTTGCCTCCCATAGGAGCCCCAACTAGCAACCTAGGTGTGTGCCCTGACCGGGAGTCGAACTGGCAACCATTTGGTGCACAGGACAATGCTCCAACCCACTGAGCCACACCGGCCAGGGCTCCACCAATTGCTTTTCATTGTCCTGTCCAGTTTCAACTGCCCATAGAGCTTTGGTTGTTCCCACTGTGCAGGTGTGAAAACAGTCATTTCTTTCTTTCCCAGAAGTTTTGGTCACTGGGTCCACTAATTTTGTGTAAGTGGGAAATTTTTATATGAAATAAGTATTCATTTCTAGAACAAAAATGTGACAAGGTAAAGGTCACAGTATCTTCTGCTTCACACAGAACTTGTGAGAAATAAAAATTTTATTGCATAACATTCAAAATCAATAGCCCATGGCCAGAGAGGTGACCATAATCTCACACCACAGCAGCTCTTCAAGTTCTTATAAACTAAGCAAAGGAGTTTGGACTTTTTTCCTGAGGGCCATGGGAGGTGGTGGGGCATGGATGTGTTTGACAGCATGATCAGATAAACGATAGGAAACCTCAGAGGCTGAAGATCATGGTTTAGATGGTGAAAATCTGGGGTTGGGGGTGGGGGATCCAATTGCTCATAAATGAAGTCTTTAGTAAGGTATCAAGTGGTATACTTCAACAATACTTTACCTTAGCTTTTAAAGGTATTGGTTTATTAAGGTGTTACATAATTGGGGAGCAAACTGGCTCTGGGCCTTGAAATGATCACTGGTGACAGAAGTACAAATACAAACTCTCGCCTCTTCTTCTAAAACATCCCCTCTCCTCGGGCAATTGCCAAAGAAGCCGACCTCCACCTCCAAGATGTGTAATCACATGGCCTCAGTACCTCACCATGGAGCATCTCTCTAGAGAGGGGCTTGAGTGTCCTCGTGACATGGAAGTCATGAGAGTTCAAGGACGAACCACGGGCCTCACGACCAGGTCTCAGGGTCACACCATGCCATGCGCACCATCTTTGTGTCATTAGAAGTGAGTCACTTAGCCCGTCCCACTTTCAAAGGGAGAGGAATTTTTGGACACATTTCAAAACCACCACTGGAGTCCAGTATTAAATCCACACTGATACACGTGAGAGCCAGAGGTGGGGCTGGGGTGACTGTGGGAACCCTCCCGGAATTCCCACACGTCAAAGGGAGCTCTTTAGACCTTCACAGGCCCCAGAATTGGGCGGGTTCCATTTCGTTTATCTACACATCCGAGAGGCAGGGAGGCCGGACGGTATTTCAGTTATATCGTTAACTTCCTCATGTTGTCCAATGTGTTCATGAAATCTAATCCTTTCCTGTTAGTCCTCATAAATTATGGGAACATCCCAAGTATTTCATTATTCCCATGTATCCCAATTTTAAACCCAACCCCCCAAAAATCTGGCACCTACCTCGGCATTCAGGGTGTTCTGTGCTCTCTGGGCGAGATTAGACGTATTTCGGCTGGAAAAGGTGACCCTTAAAAGGAGCCTTTGAGCACCTGGGTCCCCGTTCCTGCTCCGGCTACTGGAAAGGCAGGTTTGCTCATGTGTGTGTTTCCTTGGTATTAGCCTGAGAAGTGACATTATTTGACTAATTTATTGAACCAGTTGGGTGCAGACAGGAATCACCACTGCCCCCCTTTAAAACCTCTAGAGTTAATTCACTTACCCTCCCCTTGATGGAAGCTCAAACAGCTCTCAGATAATACAGCATGATTTTATTCCACCTACTCTAAGGTGAACCTACTTTTCCATTTTAACTTTTCGGCTCTGAATCTCAGCGTCGTCTTACAATCAAAATTGGAAGAGGTTTTTTTTGTTGTTGTTTCCTTTCTTAGCGGTACATAAAGTAATGGAGCATCTTATAATCAATAACACCTTGGATTCAATGACATTTAGTCATCTCTTCAGGTATTAAAAAATCTAATCAGGCCTGGCCGGTTTGGCTCAGCGGTTAGAGCGTCGGCCTGTGGCCCAAACAGGCCCGGGTTCGGTTCCCGCTAAGGACACGTACGTCGGTTGTAGTTTGTCCCCGGCCCGGGTAGGGGTTGTGTGGGTGGCAGCCACCCGATGTGTCTCTCTCACGTCGATGTTTCTCTCTCTCTCTCTCTCTCTCTCTCTCTCTTCCACCTTCTCTCCTTCCAGCTCTATCTCAAGCTAAATGCGAAAATGTCCTCAGGTGAGGGTTTAAAAAAAAATTTAATCAAGTATATTAATCAAAATGTAAAACTTCTCCCTTCTCTGAGCTCTGGCTTACTTCCGGCTTCGAAGTGTATCGTGAAGGAAAACGGGGTGGTTGGAAAATGGGGTGGTTGGAAAATGGGGTGGTTGGGAAATGGGGTGGTTGGAAAACGGGGTGGTTGGGAAATGGGGTGGTTGGAAAATGGGGTGGTTGGGAAATGGGGTGGTTGGGAAATGGGGTGGTTGGAAAATGGGGTGGTTGGGAACTGGGGTGGTTGGAAAACGGGGTGTTGGATTCGGCTCGACCCCTTATTCCTCCTTCTCCTTCTCTCCCCAGCTGCTTCGGGACCTCTCAGGGGCCGGAGTGAGGTGGGCGAAAAGAAACAGGATAAAGACAAAGAAGAGTGTCAGTGCCCGGGACGGCTGTGTTCTAGCGCAGCATTCTCTCTGAGGGATGCTCTAAAGGTCAGTCTGTTTGTTCTTGGAGTGGTTTGTGGCTTTTCCCTCACTGAGGACCTCTCGCCTACAGTTCCTTTGACGCACACTCTGCCTCCTCCGGCTGGTCACTTACAACTTCCCCTTGAGCTACTAGTTTCTCGTGGCCCATCCCCCCACCGAGTTCAGTCTTCCTGTGTGGGGTCCTGTTCAGAACAGCCCCATACAGTTTCCTCCTGCAGGGTCCCAGGGGCTCATGAAAAATCCAAGCGTCCTCAGCACACCAGTGGCTAGAACTGGTGCGGATTCCAAAGGAGCCAGTTCCCTCCCTCGGCTCCAAGGAATGGAGCTCACGCCACCGGCTCTCACCTTTAAAACAGGCCATGTGGTAGGCGGCATGGGGGCGGCGGGTACATTTACTGGTAAGAAATAGGTCGGGCCCACTAGGTTTCTCGAACTCAGCACTGCTGACATTTTGAGCCAGATAACTGTCTGTTGCGAGGAGTTGTCCTGTGCACTGTAGGATGTTTAGCAGCATCCCCAGCATCTACCAACTAATTGCCAACAGTTCCCTTCCCCCAAAAAAATGTCTCCAGACATTGCCAAGTATCCCCAGGGGCCAAGGTGGGTGGGTAGAATCAAAATCACCTCTCCTGGAAAATCACTGGTTTAAGGTATAACTTTGGAAGTAACTCTAAGGCAGTGAATCTCAAATTTCTGGGACACAGCTGAAACAGTGCTTAGAACAAAACATACATTTAAATATTTTTTTCTTTATTGATTTTATAGAGAGGAAAAGAGAGAGAGAGAAATATTGATGTGAGAGAGAACATCAATTAGCCACCTCCTGCATGCGCCCCACTGGGGATCGAGCCCACAACCTGGGCATGTGCCCTGACTGGGAATCAAACTGGCCACCTCTTGGTGCATGGGTCGATGCTCAACCACTGAGCCACTCTGGCAAGGACAAAACATAGCTTTAAATGCATGGAAAAGAAGAAAGACAGAAGATCAACTATCTAAGTACTTATCTCAAAAAGCAAAAAATAATAACAACAAAGCATATTCAACCCAAATCAAATATAAGAAAAAAAGTAGTAAATATAAAAGCTAAGATCAGCAAAATATAAATAAGCATACAATACAGGAAAGCCAACAAAGTCAAAACCTGTTCTTTGAAAAAATTCATAAAATATATATACTGCTAGCAAGAATTTTTTTTAAAAGGCACAATTATTAGTATCAGGCATGTAAAAAGGGACAGCACTACCAATCCTACAAACATTAACATCATAGGAAAATATTAGGAACCACTTTTTGTCAATGAATTTGAAAGTTTGGATGAAATGCACAGGTCTTAGGAAAATGCATAATATCAAAACTGAAATAAAATGAAATAGAAAATCTGAATAGTAATATATATTTAAATACATTGAATGTATAAAATATCCCCACAAAGAAATCTTAAGGCCTACATACCCACACCAAGGAATTCTTTCAAGCATTTAAGGAAAAAATAATACTAATCTACTCAAATTCTTTCAGAATTAGAAAAAATAAAAACACTTCTCAGCAGGTTTCATAAAGCCAGCATAATTGTGTTATCAAAAAATGATAAGGGTATCACAAGGGTGGGAAGAAGGAAATACAATCCTTTTATGAATGTCAATTCAAAAATTCTAAATAAAATGTAACCAAATTGAATCAAGAAGCATACAAAAAATAATGCATTATTGACAAGTTGGAATTTATTCTAGGAATGCAATGTTTAATATTCAAAAATAGCAAAAATATTCAAAAATGTATCAATAAATTTATAAAAAGCATGTGATGTGATAAAAGTCAACACTTACTCATGATTGTTTTTAAATTTAAGAAGACTAGAGAGAATAGAACTTTCTCAATCTAATTAAAAATACAAAACTCCTACAGCAAACATAACACTTGATGGCGAAATACTGAAAGTTTTGCCCCTGAGATTGGATATGAGGCAGATACCTATTCAGTATTTCAATTCAGCATTGTTCTGGAGGTACTAGCCAATTCAATAAAACAAGAAAAAGAAATAAAAGGTATTTTTAAAACTGCCATTATCACAAATTATGTATGGAGAAAAATTCAAAAGAAGATAGATGCCTAATTAGAATTCCTAACGAAGTTAGGTCAATAAATAAATAAATAATAGAAACTGACTCTGAGTGAGTATGGATGTTAGATTTACCAAATATATATTTCAAAGCAGTTGTAATAAATACGTTCAAAGTGTTAAAGGAAACTGCATTCAAGGAATTAAAAGACATTGGAACGACAATCATTGATAAATTAGGACTCTCGATAGCAAAAGTAAGACTGTCCGTGCTGTGCTAGGTCCCTGGGATGTAGAAGCGTTCGTTACGTAGCACAGCCTCGCACTCTTTCCAGAAGAGGTCTGAACAATGGCGAGCAAGGGAAACTCTTTCCGACTCTGTCCTTTAAGCTCCCTCGTTCGTGATTGTTTGCTTGTTTGATGTCTAACCACAGAACTCTGCCTCACATTTCACTGGAAATCCATTGACGCCTCTAAACATAGTCAACACTTATTTTTAATCCTTACCCAAGGCTATGTTCATTGATTTTAGAGAGAGGGGACGTGGAGGGAGTATAATGTGAGAGAGACATCGATCGGCTGCCTCCCGTGCCACGCCCCGACAAGGGATGGACCCTGCAACCTAGGTATGTGCCCTGACTGGGAATCGACCCCCAAACCTTTGGTGTACAGGACAATGCTCCTACCAACTGAGCCACCTGGCCAGGCCCAACAGACTTCTGAACCATATTATAAATATACCATAAATATACTTTAAATGTACCATAAATCTTTCTGCTGTGGTGTTCGCGGAGCATAGCTCAGGCTAAGACACCGTATACAGGCTGCAATATGGGCTCTGTCTCTAGCCACCAAGCGTCCTCACCAGCCACCTCATTTCCCCAGTCTTACTTTTCTCCTGATAGTAGGAAGATGCCGGGTTAAACTTGCAAGATGCTATAAGTGATCATTATAAGCCCTGGTAATGAAGACTCCACAGGTGCTTAAAATCTGTTAAGTACTGGACTGGTTATTCCCTCCTCAGTAAGATAAGAGAGAGTTTGAGGAGAAATATTTATTACAGACCCTCGGAAGTGTAGTAAAAAATAACAGTGAGGCCCGGTCAGTGTGGCCCAGTGGTTGAGCACTGGCCCATGCACCAAGAGGTTGCCAGTTCGATTCCCGGTCAGGGCACATGCCCAGGTTGTGGGCCCGGTCCCCAGTGCAGCGCATGCAGGAGGTGGCCATTGGTGTTCTCTCTCATCGATGTTTCTCTCTCTTTCTCCCCCTCCCTTTCTCTCTGAAATCAGTACAGAAAAAAAAAAATTTAAGCACAACAGTGAGAACAAATGGGCAAAAGCTTTTTTAAGAAAACTTCAGTTAAACGTACAGACATATGTATGCAATGGAGTATTTAAATGTAAACTAGCTATACCCGTTGCTGTTTGCCAAGAAAAAGCAAGACACATGCCAAGATTTTCAAGAGTTCCCCCTCGTTCCTGGAACACCCCGCCAACGCTGAATACAAAGTTCCTGTGGAAACCTCCCCGCAATGGAACCTTCCACCTAGAAGCATGTAAGACTGCACAGTACATGTACTCCACAGAATACATTTACTACAGAAGACGCACGTGTTCACCGAAGTTGTAAGTGAACTGTGTGAATCAGACTCATCATCAGTAGCTCCTCTGAATTGGTAATGTCACCATTCCTGAGTCAGGTCCCTGTCTTCACAGGCCGCACAAAATAAAGGTGCTTCTGTGCAGTGAAGGTGGGGGCGGGGCAGGGAGGGGGTATCAATGGGGAACGAGGAGAGACATCTGCGATACTTTCAACAATATAAAGATAGTTTTTAAAATTTAAAAAAAAAAAGGTAAAGGTGCTCCCTTAAAGCCTGGTGTTATGGGCTGAATTATGCCTCCCCAAAATTCATGTTGAAGTCTAACCTTAGTATCTCAGAATGTAACTGTACAGGGTCTCGAAAGAGGTCAAATGAGGTTATTAGAATGGACCCTAATCCAACATGACAAAGTCTTTGGAAGAAGAGGTTAGGACGCAGATAACACCCAGAGAGAAGACTATGTGGCAACAGAGGAAATAACACCCTCTAGAAGCCAAGAAGGGGCCACAGAGGAAACCACCACTGTGATCTCAGACTCCTGGCCTCTGTGACTGTAAGGAAATAAATGACTGTGGTGCAGGCCCCGAGGTTCTTGGATACAGCACCCGGTTTCTCTGGCCACCCCAAATGTGCTGTCATCTCAAAAGGTGTCTTAAAATCCCCAAGACAGCAATTGGCATTGACATGTTTTCTTTCTCTTTTGGAATGACACGTACGGTGCACGAGGCGTCGGCTCACGTGCGTGGCTCCGGCCTCCCCGGCAGAAGACGGGCTAACAGAGCCAGTGGTTCTTATGAGGAAACACGCTGACAAGTCCCCCGCTCCACCCGGGGCCTGAGTATGCAAAATTCTCTCTGTTTCACCCGTTTCTCAGGTTCACTCTGATGATCTAGGAACCACTGTATTAAATGACTGAGTTAACAGGAAAACCAAGGACCAACACCAAAACCTCAAGAGCTAAATACAACGAGAGCTTGTTTCTAACTCCAAGTTTGCTGCGGCCCCAGGAAGTCTGGGGACACTTCCCCGAGCCTCAGCTGAGCAATCCAGGGTCTGGGTCTCTGCCATCCGCTGGCTGCGACATCCAAAACTGGCAGCTTCCCTGGTTGGCACAACAGAGATAAGTAATGCTGGGGGTTCTCACCCTGGCATTTAAAGGTGTTAACCTGGAACTAACATGCTAACTTTGCTCACAACCCATTGGCCAAAAGCAGTCACCTGGCCCCACCTACCAGCAAAGACATTGGGAAGTGACACGTTCTCCCATTCTTGGAAGAAGCAGAAAGGAGAAGAGGGTATGAAAAAGTTCTAGAAGCATGTACCAAAATGACTCTCCATCTACCTGAACACCAGGCATAAAATCAAATTCTGTCACCCAGCAGCTCGTTAGAAAAACACACATTCAGGGCACGTCCTATGGTTTTGAAAACCAAAGTCTAAAATCTTGACATGAGCTTAATGTGCTCGTCAAAGCCCTAGGCCGTTGAACCTGCCTGCCGCCCAGCCCCACCTCCTGCCTGTCCTTCCCCTGAACGTGCTGGTCACACTTGATCTCCTTCCCTGCCCCCCACGTTCACTCCAGGTCATCACCCACTTGGTCCCTCTGCCTGAACTATTCTTGGTCACTTCTCATAGCTAATCACGACCCATCATTTTTTATAGGTCCGTAGCTCTGAATTTCTCTGTTGTAGCTTTTCTCACACTTCGAATTGTTCACCTACTTTTATTAACAGTGGTTTCATGTTTTCATTTCCTACTAAAATATGTTGAGGGGCCATGTCTATCTTCTATGCGGAGAACACAGCACGGTTCCTGGCTCACAGCAGATGCTCAGCAAATACTTGCTGTCTGATAGGCAATTGCTGCCGAAACAAACGAGCACAGACCTAGTTTCTTAGACTAGCACAGGTATGATTAGCTTACGGTCCTGAAGGTCGGAGTCCGAGATGGGTCTCACTGGGCTGAAATCCGGGTGCAGGCCAGCTGCATTCCTGTGGGAAGTGGGAGGCTCTGCCCCGCCGTTTCCACCTTCCAGAGGTCGCCTGCTCCCCTCGGCTCACGACCTCCGCCCAGCAATGGCATCACTCCGAGCCCTGCTCCCAGCATCACCTTCACCTTCTCTGAGTCTGACTCTCCTGCCTCCCTTGTAAGGATCCTTGTGGTTACATGGGGCCCAACCTCTGATTCCTAAGGAGTCAGCCAAAGCCTGTCTCGGGGAGATTTCTTGTTGCCTTGATTGGGGGTGGGCGATGTCTCTTAACAAGACCTCCACAGTGTCACCTCTTCAATTCCATTGACATCGTATGACGCAATCCTCCCACAGGTGAGACAGTGAAAGTATGGCAGAGATAAAACACCCCCCTTGACCAACAAGTTAGAAGGGGCCAGAAATAAAACCTCTCACTTTATACCCTGGCGAAGATGTACTTGGTGAATGCTTACCATTACACAGGGGTACAGATGAGGTCCCCATCCATGCAGTGATAGCCTTCCAGACCCGCTACATGGAAGCCACCGTTCACACGCCCCAGTGCCTCACTGCTAGGCAGAGAGTTCACACGTGTGAAGAAGCCAAGGGTGAGACCATCGAGAGTGGTGATGATGACGTTCAGCTGGAGGGTTTCTGTGTGCCCGCAGACATTCAGTTTCCAAATTGATATATATCTCTGTGCTGCCCCCCAAAAAAAACAAGCCCACCACTTAGATCAGCACCCCCACTTGTCTCCCACAGGGTAGCCAGACACCCCAAAGGTAAACAAATAGATAAAATAATTTCAGATATAAGTTTCGCAAAGAAACTAAAGCAGATTTATGTGATGGCAAATGCCTAATGGAGGGGAAGGATGCTTTAGTCTTCAGGAAAGACCCCGCACCTCTCTTCACCACGAATTCCCAGTGAGGAACTTGGGTCTCAGAAGAGGCATCCTCTCGGACCTGTAGTTATGAAAGAAAGCAACCCAAAGTCCCTCCGTGAAGAGAAAGGCTATCAGAATAAACAGAAAGATTGTCTCTTCTTTGGAAAGTCTTACAAACCAAAAATAGAGTTGAAAGAGTCAGTTTTCAGCAAGTCTGGGTAGAATTGGATAAGGGACAATTGTCTTAAATAAAAATGGTCCTTTCATTTTTCATAATGCAACCAGAAACCACATAGCATAGACAGTGCTATCATTTGACTATTCTGAGGTTTGTCTGGTACCTGACTTTGCTCCTCGTGAGCTACTTAAGTCTAGCTATGCTGTTTCGTGTCTTTTTTTCATGTGTTATATTTCACTTCTTCATGTAGAATTGAGTTCACATCCTCTTTCAGCTTTCTTTCCTGGTCCAAACCACATGTCTTTAATGTTGTGCACTTAATCTCTGTGACATGTCTCACATGTCTGGTCATGTCTGGTTGCCAACGGCTTTTGAGAGAGTTCTTGCTGGCTCATGACTCTGGCACTGAAAAAAACCCCTAAACAAAGTGAGGATGACTGTCAATGACCATGAAATATGTGTAGTGATGCTCAGAGCTCTCTCACTGTGGCACAGATCATGGAGCTGCCAAGAACAAAGTTTAGAGTCATTTTTGTTGTGCTTTTTTTTTCTTTACTGATTTTTTTTTTAGAGAGAGAGGAAGGGAGAGGGAGAGAGAGAGAGAGAAACATCAATGAGAAAGAACATCCATTGGCCGCCTTCTGCATGCCCCCCACTGGGGATTTGGCCCACAACCTGGGCATGTGCCCTGACCGGGAATTGAACTGGGACTTCTCAGCCCATGGGACGACGCTTAATCCTCTGAGCTACACCAGATGGGCAAAGTTAAGAGTTTTGAGTGACTTTTATTACAAAAATACAAATAAAGAGCATGACTTTGAAAACAAATACTTTACGCCCTGGCCAGTTTGGCTCAGCGGTTAGAGCGTCGGCCTGCGGTCCTGAGAGACCCGGGTTCGGTTCCCGCTAAGGGCGCGTACCTCGGTTGCAGTTTGTCCCCGGCCCTGGTCGGTTGTGTGGGTGGCAGCCACTCGATGTGTCCCTTTCACATCGATGTTTCTCTCTCTCTCTGTTCCTCTCTCTCCCTCCCACTCTACCTGAACAAAAAATGGAAAAATGTCCTCGGGTGAGGATAAAAAAAAAAGGAAAGAAAGAAAGAAAGAAAACAAATACTTTATGAAAGCCAGAATGCTCAAGGATCAGGACCTTTCAATTTCATAACTTTGCCCAAATGGGCCAGTAGCCATTTATCTAAATATATATGTATATTCCCTAAGTCTTTAGGGAGTGTTGGCTACAAACCCTTGTTACCTGATAAGAACTGGGCCTGGAGCAGGTTTGCCTTGGGCCAGCTGGTAGTGTGTGGGTTCTTGACTTCCTGCAGAAAAGATTTCACAATATGAGCCCAGGTGATTTTGAGAGTATGGTTTATTAAATCCAGTGAAACAAAGGAAGGGCTTAGGGTAGAAGAAGCAATAGGGGAGAACCTGGGTGGTGCTCTGCTTTGGCTCTCTAGAAACGTTATGAAAAAGAAGAGAGCCACACTGGGCTGCGTGGACTCACTGAGACGTAAAAGTCACGGTGACAGAAGTGAACAGAAGGAGGGCTGCTTTTAGCTCACCAAAGAGTCAGAGAAAAGGGGGCCTTGGAAACAGATTGAGTGGATTAGCCCAGGATGAGCAGCTTCCCTGGTTGCAAGTGGGGCCCCTCAGAGTTTAGGGAAAGTTTACACCTGAGAAAGAAAAGGCCTGGACTTACTCTTGAGAGAGCCAAGTTGGCATCCTTTGTCTTGAGAGTCTTGCTGACCAATCTGGCCTTGTGCTATTGTTAACTTATATTTCAAGGGACGTTAAATATCTGGGCAAGGCTCGCCATTCATAATAAATCCATTTTTTGAAAAATGTTGGTAGTGTCTTAATTTGCGGTCAACCACTTGTCAGACCTAGTTAGATCATCCTTATTTTTGCCTGTGGTGCAGCCCACGCAAAGTTTGTCTTGCTAGAGACCTCTGTCATTTTCTTATTGTCTACTTGCATTTGTTTTGTTCATATTGCCTTGAAAACCCATGGCTTCTTTACAAGAATTTTTTTTTTTTTTTTTTACCCATTTGTCTCTAATTCTGAGCTTCATTTCCTGTGCTCAGATACTTTATTCCATGGGGGAGGAATACTAAAGTTTGTCAATGTCTTTGATTCTGGGTCCAAGGATGACTTTCTGGGTTATTCTTCCCACACTTGAGCCATAGTCAGGCTGGGAAGAAGCCATTTACCTACTGTCAACTGGTCTTCTGTGCTTTGCAAGAGGGTTTTGCAAATATCCTGCCCAAACCAGAGCAAACCTTCCAACATTCCACACTATTCTTGTCACAGCCCAGCTGGTACACATATCCAACCACAACCAAAGCCCAACCAGAGATGATATTTTAAGATTTCAAAACTACCTTTATTTCAACACCTGACCTAACTATGTAATGCCCTGGGCTATTCTTCATGCCAATGTGTATCCCACCTTCATCAGTCAGAGGAAATGTATTAAGCCAGTGATTTTCAACTGGCATGCCACAAGAGATTTAAAACATGCAATACCTGACTAGTTAGTCAAGGGATCTAACCCCCTTTCCTTTAGATTGTCAAATAAAAAATGACAACAGTCAACACAACAGTAGCCATCTACTGTGAGTGCCCTGTCTTGAACCATAAATATGTAGGTCATATAATTGATATAATCGAGTTGCATCTTATTGGTCACGTCGCATAATAAGGTTGCATCTGATTGGTTAATTCTTGGTACCTGAAATCCTCATATACAAGTATAGTACCTGATTTTTTTAAAGTCACTTTGGAGCAGAAAGGGTAGGTAATTACTAATTTTTTTGTAAATCAATCAAAAGTATACCTACTTTTTTGTCAAATCAGCAAAAAATATATTTTCTTGGCATGCCACAGAATTTTAGTAACTAGTGTATGTGGGCCAAAAGATGAAAAAGATTGAAAATCACTATTTCAGCCAACTGAAAAAGTCCAATCTCAACTTTCCCCAGAGAGCTTTTCCTGCCTCAGAGTATCCCCAAAGTTCAACAAAAAAAGCTTTTTGCTCAACCAACACGCAGCTCAGGCACTGGCAGAACAGGGTGAGTCCTGGCCAAAAATCCATAAAGACAGAAGAGTGGCCAAGTGACTCTCAAACAGCAGTGTGCCTCAGGATCACCTGGAGGGCTTGTCCCAGCCAGCCTCACACCCACAGTTTCAGTTTCAGTGAATCTAAGAATTTGCATTTCTATCAAGTTGATACTGATGTTACTGGTCCAGGAACCACACAGTGAGAACCACCCAGATGAAGACCATGGATAGCCAAGTGCTTGTCCTCCACCACCTGCCCGATCTGTTGCCCCGGAAATGCCAGCCCCTGTCTAGCAGCCCGACACCAATGCTCACCTTGGAGAGATCATCCAAGCGCAAAGCTCATGAATGCATGCGATGCTCCAAGATCTTCAACATAAAAGGCTGGAAAATGTGAGCATCTGGGATTGCTTCTAGGAGCTCCCTGGTTTGTAGGACAATCTAGCCCCCATGCTTTATATAAACGTGGGGGACAGAGGACAGTCATTCCACACTGACATCTTCTGACAGATTTACACACCTAGCCATGAAGATCGAAATGCGATCACCAGGCACGTAAAAGTACTAGGTATGATTTTCAACAGTTTTGGTTTTCTGTTTGTTTATTTAGCGCCTGATTCCAAAGGAAAAAACAAAAATGAGTAAAACATGGTCCCTGCACAGAGACCTGAGAATTTACTGGAAGAAATAAGATGCATAAGAATAGGCTGACTGCAGGGTGTGGAGTGCAGACCAGGAACAGAGGGCGCTAGATTTGGAAGCTGGACACACTATGTCCATCGGAGTTTCACTGCCAACCTGTTGTGTGGTGGTGGGGTAAGTCACCCCGTGCCTGTGGGTGACAACAAACTCTGGGATCTGATCTTTTTTTTTTCCTTTATTGATTTGAGAGACAGAGAAAGGGAGAGGGAGAGAGAGCTAGAAACATTGATGAGAGAGAGCATCCATTGGCCACCTCCTGCCTACTCCCCACTGGGGATCGGGCCCACAACCTGGGCATGTGTCGTAACCGGGAATTGAACTGGTGACCTCTTGGTTCATGGGTCAATGATCAACCACTGAGCCACACCAGCAGAACATGGAATCTGTATGTTTTAATTATGCAGACCACAGATACGACACCTCCTAGAACCATGATGCTCTGGGGACAACTCTGTCCCTGAGAGCCAAGCTCCAGAGATGAGCACTAAAATAGGACTGACCAAGCTAAGACACAGGACCCACGTGCTCTTTCTGCTACAGTGGTTGCCTACGGAGAGTAACTCTTCCCAACTGCAGGGAAGAAAGTAGCAACTGCAGCCCCCTGGGACTGAAAAAAACAAAAGCGATTTTTTGAGAATTTACCATGTGCCAGGCACTATTTTTAGTTCAATGTATTACCTCTTTTAACCTGCAGAACAACCCTCTGAGGAGCTACCATTATCCCTCTGTCTAGAATGCTTTTTCCCCAGGAAACCACACGGCTCGCTTCAGCACCTCTTTCAAGTCTTGACTCAAATCCTGTCTTTTTAATGAGGTTTATTCTAATTGCTCTCTTCTCAGTTGTAACATCTTCCTCCCCCCCCAAATTTCCCTATCCACCTTACAAAATGTGCTTCGAGTTTCTAGGCATTCCAGAAAATAAGAAAGTACTCCAGGGACACAGCCAAATCGGGGCCAATTTGAAGATAGATCTGATAAATAGTGATAGTGACAGATTAGAGCCCAATGAATCAAATAGGAATTCATGAGTCCATACTGATAGAAATGAATGAATTAGTTAATTGATTGATTAATAGAGACAGCTTTTCTTTTTTTAAAAATAATTTTTCTTTATTGATTTTAGAGAGAGAGGAAGGGAGCGGAAGAGATAGAAACATTGATGAGAGAGAACATCAACTGCCTGCCTCCTGCACGCTCCCTAGTGGGGATTGGGCCCACAACCTGGGCATGTGCCCTGACCGGAAATCAAACTGGCAACCTCTTGGTGCATGGGTCAACCCACAACCACTGAGCCACACCAGCCAGGCTAGAGAAAGCTTGTTCTTACAGCAAATACCAACTAAAAAATGAAGAATGAATGATTAAATTAGATTAGAAAATCAGTGTCTGGCTACCATCGGAATACTACTGATTCAGACAAGACAATGCAACTGGGTGGTGAAACTCGTGAGTGAACGTCTGATGCAGAATGGGATGTTTAAATAGTTTCGAACTACTCCCACAAAATAGAAATTTTAAAAGGAAAAAGAAGACTTTTACAGCAAGGAAGCCTGGCTGATATTCTTAATCAAGTGATCAAAGCGAACGGCACCATTACTAAAACAAATTGAAATTGTGTACCACCTACTGGCGGAAGAAGACCATCACTTCTGTGATACTCCTGCCAAAGATAACATTTAAACAGCATTACCCAAATCTAAGTATGAGGAAACCTCAGACAAATCAAGTTGAGGTACGTTCCTTAACACACCTGCACCCCGTCACTTCCTAAGACATCAGCGTTCTGAAGGTCGAAGGAAGACGGAGGAGCTGACCACTGTGCCGCCTGCAGAGAAAGACAACGAAACGTGATACGTGCTTCTGGATCTGCTGAAACGTGAAAGGTGTCTGCCAATTACGGGGTAATAAACGTATCATTAGTATAATTATTATCGTTATTATTTTAGTTTTTGATGGTCGCATGATTGTTATGTAAAAGGATGTCCCTGTGAGGGAAATCACTCACTAAAACATTTCTGGGGGCAGGACAGGGCCGTGTGGGGGGTACAGTTGGTAACAGGGCATCAGTCCCGGCAAGTTCCTCTTCAACGGCTCAGGAAAAAGAAAGCTATTGCACTATTCTCGCCAGTTTTCTCTAAGTTTGAAATCACTTTAAAATCGGAAGGCAAACTTACATCGGAAATCTTCCGACTCTTACAGGTAAAGCCAAGGACCACACAGAATGAACCTGAGCTGTGTTCCCTGAAGGACATCTGCTGCTGGTGACTTACAATATTTCTTAAGTCAAGCATTTTTTTTTTCTTCTGACATGAAAATATGTTTTGTTTTGTTTTGTTTTGTTTTGTTTTGTTTTGTTTTGTTTTTGGTACCAAATTACTTTATTTGAAGGAATGGTACAAATGAAAAGATGTAAGTGGATGATTTGGTACAAGTTATAGAAAAGGTAACTCCAACATGCACGTACTGCCTTGGTGACCAGGGAAGTCACCCCCCTGGCTCTGGGAAGCCAGCCTAAGGCATAGCTCTCCTCACTGTCTCCCAGGGTGTGCTTGTCAAAGAGATACTCCGCCAGGCCAGTTTCAGGAGCCCCCAATCTGCGCAAGTTGGTTACATGGTCACCCAGTTCTTTGATGGATTTCACCTGCTCATTCAGGTAGTGAGTTTCAAGGAAGTCACACAAGTGAGGGTCATTTTTGTCAGTGGCCAGTCTGTGCAAGTCCAGTAGTGACTGATTCACACTTTTTTCCAAGTGCAATGCACACTCCGTCGCATTCAGCCCCTTCTCCCAGTCGTCGGGTCTGGTTTCTCGATATCCTGGAGGAAGAGTCGGCCGCCTCGTTGGTTCTGCAGCGTCATCAGTTTCTCAGCATGTTCCCTCTCTTCATGAGACGGTGAAGAAAATATTTGGCCAAGTTCTTCAAAGCCACATCATCGCGGTCAAAGTAGTAAGACATGGACAGGTGGACGCAGGAAGGTGGAGCTCCAGGTTGATCTGGGGTGGACGGCGGCCTCCGCGTCCTGATGGTGGCTCTGGCACCTGCGGGGTGGCCGCAGTGGACTCGTGGCGGGCGGCTAGGGAGAGGCGGCTGCGCGGGCTGGAGCGGGCCTTGGGGACTGACGTGAAAATCGGCTCCCACCTGCACGACTCCTCTGCAGGAGAAGCCAGGCCAGGGGAGGCAGTGAGTGGAAGAGCTGAGGAGGGCTGCGCGCGGCCTTAGGGGTTTCCGATCTCGGGGCGGTGTGTGGGCGGGGGTCCCTTGTGTATTCCCTCAGCTGAGCGTGTCAGAGGTGTGCCTTCGTCTGAGCGCGTGCCCTGCTTCAACCGAATGTAAAACGACATAGTCCCTGATCTTGAGAACTTCACAATCCGCCAAAAGCCCTGGAGGAGGATCGCGTGTCTGACACTCACCGGAAAACTCACCCCCAGTGAAGCTCTGAACCTGCGGTTCAACAGGGATTCAAGGCAGAGTGTGTGTGTGTGGGGGGGGATCATCAAATACACTCATCGGCTCCATGTCACCTTGTGCCAAAGTGACCAGTGGAGCCGAGACCGGTTTGCCTGCAGGTTGTCACTGCCTTCCTCTGATCAGGTGCGGACACAGTCAGAGGCTGGCTGTAAAGGGGCTTGGTCAACGCGGTGCAGTTGTGAGCTGCCTAAGTGGCCCACAGTGCTGGTGGCGGTACTCCGAGGCGGTGGGTGGAAGCAAGGGGCCCTTCCTCCGCGGGCTGGATGTAGCAGGGACGTGCCTCCTACACACGCCTGTCCGAGTGGACCAGCTCTTATCCTGCTCACCAGGAGTGGGTGATTTTCACTGACAAATTTCAAGTCCCACAGTCAGAAAACATGACCACTGGGCAAGCCCTCGGACCCTGCTCCTCGGGGCGGGCTCTTACTCCACACAATGGTTCTGCCCTTTATCTTTATTATTTATTTATTTATTCATTTTACATCCTCACCGGAGGATAGTTTTCCATTTATTTTCGGATAGAGTGGGAGGGAGGGGAAGAGAGAGATGGGGGGAGAGAGAGAGAGAGAGAGAGAGAGATGTGAGAAACACACATCAATTGGTTGCCAGGGCCAGGGACCAAATTGAAACCAAGATACGTGCCCTTGACCAGAATTGAACCCACAACTCATTGGTCCTCGGGCCAATGCTCCAACCTCTGAGCCAAACCGGCCAGGGCCTGCCCTTTATCTTTATTTTGTTCATTTACAGTTGACACTCAATATTATATTGGTTTCAGGTGTACAGCATAGTGGTCAGACATTTGTGTAACTTACAACATGATTGCCCCAGTAGTTCGACCCTACGCTGTACTTTACATCCCTGTGACTGTTCTGTAGCTATCAATCTGTCCTTCACAATCCGCCCACCTTTTTCACCCAGTCTCCCAACCCTCCTCCCCTCTGACAACCACCAGTTTGCTCTCTGTGTCTCTAAGTCAGTCTCTGTTTTGTTTGTTCATTTAATTTGTTTTTTAGATTCCACAAATAAGTGAAATCATATGGAATTTATCTGTCTCTGATTTATTTCACTTAGCATAATGCCCTCTAGGTCCATCCACATTGTCCACTTCTGGATATTTTCCAAAACAACAATTCGAAAAGACACATGCACCCCTGTGTTCATTGTAGCATTATTTACAATAGTCAATATATGGAAGCAACCCAAGTGCCCATTGGTAGACAACTAGAGCAAGATGTGGTACGTATATACAGTGGAATATTACTCAGCCATAAAAAAGAATGAACTCTTACCATGTGCAACTATGTGCATAGTTCTGCTTCTTCTCAGACTGGCAACCTCGTAACTTTGTTAAAAAGCGTGGGTTCAGCCAGTGAGCCAGGCTTCCAGACCAGCCCTCATTTCATCTGTCTGCTTCCCTGGGTGGGGAAGGGGTGAGCTGGCAAAACTTGAAGTGAACCGGCGAAGTCATGGAACTTCTTTCCAATTTCAGAAACACTCTCAACAGAAGACACGTGGCCCGAGAGGGGAATGGTTGGTTTTCTCAGCTTTGACCTCCTTGGGTGTAGAATCCCACAGCCCGCCCTGGACCTCAGCTCTGGCTCTCACACGCTCTGTGATCTGGGGCAAAGTACGTAATTTCTCTGTGCCCATAAATTCAAAATAATAATACATACTGTGTTCTGTTTGTAGTAGGTCAACTATTCTGGGCGGTTTTATATAACTAAGCAACGTGAATACGTAGTTAAGGCATAAAAAGAAGTCACAACAACAGAGAGGTAAAAGAGATGTACAGGCAGCATAACAATAACAATAGTAGTAGTAGTAGTAATAATAGCAGTGGATATTATTATTACTTCCTGGGTGACAAGTCCTCTCCATCTTTCCACGCTGATGCTTCACACGACGTCACTCATTCTGCATCGAAACCCTGTGAGGCAGGTGTTACTATTATCCCCATTCTACAGGCAAGAAAAGTGACAGTTCAAGGGCTCCTTGTGTGCAAGAAAACACAGCTGCCACATTGGCAAAGCAGAGCCAGAATGAAACCCAGGCCTGTCGCCGCCCGAGCTCTAAATAGCCTTCAGAACCATTTGTTCATTAAAATCGCCCAGAGGGCTTGTTAAAATCAGATCCCCAGGCCCGAGCCAAGACCCACCAGAGTGACCTCACCCAGCCAGCGCCAGAGGACCGTCTGAATTCAGGAATCACCAGATGTGCCACCTTCCGCTAATGGTGTCAGAGAACATTCAGAAGATGTTTATTGCAGACGGACGTGATCAGCATAAAGGCTGAGGGGACAGTGATGAGCCCATGTGGGCAGCAGGAAGAGGGGGCCAGAAGAGGCCTCACACAGTCACCATGTCACCATGTCACCATGTCACCGGCCCCCAGTTCATTGGAGGATGCCAAGACATCCAGATGCCATCACTGCCCACCTGCGGCCGGTGAGCAGACCCTGGCTCTCCCAGGCGCTGAGCCTGGGCCTGGGACTTGCTTGGAGCTGTGTGAATAGAGCACTAACCTCGCATGCCCGGTCCTGACCAGGCGGCATGGAGCCCAGCGTCCTGGGGTAGGACCAAGGAGTAGCTGCCCCATGAGAGAGACACTTGCCCAATCTGGAAGAGTCCTAGAGGTGTTGTTTCCTTCATGACGATCGTTAACGCTTCTTCTTTGACAGGAAGGACCTCGGGTAAGTCCCTCTGACTTCCCCCTGCTGATACTGGTCTGTGTTCACCCCTTGACTGCTGTGGGCTTCCTGAAGTTTCTGCCACTGTAGACCAGAGGGATCAAAACCTCCGCCCACCTGAGATGGGCTCAGTCTCCCCTAAGCCCGAGGCGGAGGGGCTGTCATTCATGGTCACCCCTTGGGCCCTTCTCTGCTAGACTGGTGGGGCGGAGGGGAGGGGAGAAGGTCCCGTCCAGGACCCCTGGGGTTTAGCTGTGGCTCGGCCCTAGCTATGATGACAAGAAACGTCTCATGTCCTCACCTTGGCTTCCTAATCTGGAATATGAGAAAGTGTTTTTAAATAATGTCCCAAATCCTCTCACGTATAAGCTCCATGAGTGTGCCACGTTACAGAATGAACACTCGGTCCACGCTTTATCAAGGAACAGTTAAAAGAATACTTTTCAGAGATCAATTGCCGGGCCACATCCTCTGGGCCTGCCTCTTGATTTCAGCCACAACCACAGTGGACAGCTCTTGGGAAACCCCGCCGGCCTTCCTCTGACCGGCCCCCTCAAGGCCAGCCTGCGACTCTTCCTGCTTCTGCCTCCTTCCTGCCTCAGCCTCACCCGTCACAACCTCAAACTCAGCAACAACAAACAAGGATCCATTTGCCTCCACCTCCCTCAGAAATCGCTCGTTGGTGATCTCAGAGTCAGCCGAGATTTCCTACGCAGATCATGTTCAAAAGCATTCACCGTAGAAAAGATGAATAAACTGAACTTATGTTCCTAAAAGGACACCGTGCAGGAAGTGAAAATGCAAACCACGGGCTAGGTGAATATGGAAACTGCGTGATTCCATCCCACTTAAATCGAGTTTTTTAAAAGGCAGGGGACTTCTGCGTGTGCGAGAGAGAGAGATCCCCGGTGTCATTCCCTCTTCTCACAGGGCACCAGGACTGGCCGACCTGGGCTCCAACCTCATGGCCTCATTTAATCCTAGTTACCTCCTCCGAACAGTCATATCGGGGCTCAGGGAGTCAATATATGAGCGTCGGAGGACACGGTTCATCCACAGCAGGTATCCGCCCAGCACCGCAGGAGAGGAGCACGAGGCTGAAGCCCGGCTGAGGTCTGCATGAGCCTCTGTCCTTCCAGTCCTGCTGGGGGGGGTGTCAGTCCTGGGAGAGCAAGCCTTCGGGGCGCCAGACAAGAAGCACGGGGAGGTCACGGCGCGGGAAGACATGAGCGAAGGTGGGGTGACGCGGCAGGGGAGGGGGGGACAGTCAGCCCCGAGCCGAGTCTGGAACAGCCCAGAGACGCCCACCGGCCTGAGCTCCAGCGGCGTCTGGGGCCGGCGCGCTGACCAGCCCCGGCTCTCGTGGTTCAGGGCCCTACGTCTGGGTCCTGACATTAGACCCTCCTGGGCCAGGTTAGCCAGGCCCTGGGACCCTTCTCCACCCGGCCTCCCTCGGCTGGCTGAGCCCACTTTTAGCAGAGAATTCTGCGCCCCGGCCCATCGCAAGTCCCGCACCCCGGCAGCTCCTGTCACCCCGGCAGCTCCTGTCACCCCGGCAGCTCCTGTCTGCAGCCTGACACTCAGCCAAACGCCTCCCAGGATTCCCCCCCCCCGCCCCGCTCCCCTGCCTGCCGGTCGGCCCTAGACCCCCAGTGTTGTGTTAAGAGTCGAGTCCTACTTTCTCACCCACTGTAGCAATTTCCAGTAAAGTCTCCGCTGCCATTTCTAACAAGCGTCGGAATAATGTTTAGTTTATTAGGTGCCGCACCCATATCTGACATTTCCCCTAACGTGTCTCCCCAACACTTCGCGGGTGGGTGGGTGGGGGACAGCAGAGAACCCCGAGGCCCGGCTCCAGGGGAAAGCCAGTGAAAAGCAGGGGGTGGGACCGGCCCGGAGCAGAAGGATGGCGGAGGGCGAGGGGAAGAACACAGGGAGCCTCCACAGCTGCCAAGCTCATCAGAACCTCTCATACTTGTCACTTTGGGCCACTGCAGAAGCAAAGGGTCCCCAACCTTCAGGGTCCCCAGGTCCCCTGAGGGTCCCAGGTCCAAGAGGCAGCATTTGGCAGAGGGACAAGCCCTGGATGACAGTCTGGCCCTGGATTTGCTGCTCGTACTTGTATGAAGTCGAGCCTCCTGACGCTGGGTCTCTCCAGGTGTAAAATAAGAGCAGCAGCCCCCTCACGGGAGCAAGGAGAGAACTATGGTTTTTTTCACCTTTTTTTAGAAATGCTTGACATTTATGGAAAAGAATGCAAATGCTGTTTCCAAGGACCACCAAGACGCTGAGCTGAAGTGCCTGTCTTTGTTTGGCTTTTAGTGTGTTTTATCCCAATGCACACGCCCACCGTATGCTGACATTATAGAAGAAAAATGACCGCTGTGTAAAACTGGTGGAGGGGGGAAGTAAAGTCGTGTGTGGCTGCCAGGCACACCCTAGGAGGCATCTGATGGGCAGGGGGTCCTGGGAGCAGGTGGGGGCTTAGCAGGCTGGAAGACTGGCCCCTTGGGGTTGGTAAACTGACCAAATCAACGTCTGGGGAGGTGCAGCCAATCCAGGCATCTGCCGAGGTCGGTCCTTGTCTCCAAGATTGGGGGTCTGTCGCCAAGACGTACTGGGCGGTGGGGAAGTGTCACCCAGCCCCCACGGCAGATGCAGGCCTGGCCATCGGGCAGTAGGAGCAGCGGGGCTGGGGGTGGTCTGACCAGTTGGTGATGGGGCCTGGCCTACAGCTGGGGTTCAGGAGACAGTCAAATGTGCAGAGGAGGTTTCTGGGCTGACTTGAGTGGGCGACAGCATGCTGCAGAGGAGGGCCCAGCCCCGGGGGCGGGGGGCCGAGTCGCTGTTCCTGGAACAGAGACAGTAAAGGGAAACAGAACCAGAGGGCAAGGGAGGGGAGGGGACCGAGGGGACCAAAGACAGGTGCCATGGGTCTCAGGTGCCATGGGTCTCTGGGCCAGCATCGTATTGTCATCCCATCCAAAACGTCCTTTTATTAGGGATATTACATGTGCTGTTTTTAAAACACACAGGGTCCTGGTGGAAGGTATGGAATCTCAACACACATGTAAAACGTGCTTTAACCATCACAGCTCTGAGACTGGCAGCACCTCTGCTTCACAGACACGGCAAAGGGTCCTCCTAGGGCAGCATCTTCCAAATTGTGTTCCACGGAGCGGGAAGAGCAGTGCCGAGACGTCAGGGTCACACCGTTACAACCGCCGCCACCAGTCCTGTAGCCAGCTATGCTGGAGAAATACCCGGCAGAGGAGCACGTTCCTCAGCCCAGACAGGAGTCCCTGACCTGGGTGTGAGGCCAGGCTCCGCCAACTATCAGCGATGCGGTTTGAGCAAGCGATAACCTGAGCTGTAGAATCTGTAAAATGGGGACGATGAAGCACCTACTTCATCCGGTTGTTGCGAGGATCCACCTTATGAGTCAGAAAGCTCTCAGCCCATCCCTGGTGCAAAGAAAGTCCTCATTAAATGTGAGCTCTTGTTGGCATCGGAGCAGGTCAAGTGTCGTTAACATCTTAAACCCGATCCTTTCATTCTTTACAGGAAGAGACTGATTTCCTTTAGGAAAACAGCTTGATAGGCCAGTTGGAGGAGTGGGCAGAGATGAGACTCTGAAATTATAAGACGGTAGGAGGCAAGATCAAAACCTGGAAAATCAAGCTGGAGAAACCAGAGTCCCATAGGGCTGGGTACCCGGAAAGTGGCTGGCTGATTTCTCACCCAGGCTGGTGTTACCACCAAGAGGTTCTGGCCAGAGGACAAGGTCTCCCTCGACTCCTCACCTCCCTCTTTGGGGCGCTATTCCACCCCTTACACACACACACACACACACACACACACGCACACACATTTACACACGCGCACGCGCGCACATACAACTCCCTTTCAGAAAGAAAGTCACAGCACAACTGAGCAGAATAAAGTGTCCTTGCTAATCAAGTGTCCTTTCCTCCTCTTCACTCCTCTAGACGCCTCCTAAATTAATCTTTTTTCATAAAGTTGCAATTATTTGCAACGAGAGGTATTACCTTTGTAACTAACTCTTTAAAGCACTTAAAAATAACGTTGAAGACTCAGCTCAGTTACTGCGATTGTCCGAAAGTCTCCTCCGACTCTCCCAACACTGGATGCCCTTCTTCTGAGCTCCCCCTTCCCACCTATGCCACCGGACGCACCACGAAGCATTGAAATTATCCAAGCATTGTGTCCCTTGCCTTAACCAGGCATGAAGTTCCAGGTGTGCAGGGACTGTGACTTCCTCATCCAGCTGTTCCCAGCACCTCAGCCCATAGCTGGCAGGCGGTACCCGGACACCAATGGACATATGATTGAACCTGGACATCTTCCCAGGGAAAGAGCCCTTAGCAAGGAAGAGGGGGTCGGAAGTGCTACCCCCAGCCCTGCAGGATGGGCGCTCAGAGAGTACCCCTTCCGAGGCGCAGAGCAGCCTTCTTGTTACATCCTGGAAAGCCCCTGGCGGGGGGGCTTTTGGGGTGACATCCAGTATGTAAATACAGAGGGCTGGGTCCTGGGAAGCAGCAGCCACAGCGCGTATGAGAGTTCTTGCATTAGTCATTTCGACGCGCACAGCTGTAAGGAATCAGGTGAAGTTCCACGCGGCCGTGGGGAGTGCATTTTCCGCGCGTGGGCGTCTTGAAGACTTTCACTCTAAAAAAAGAGAGAGTCCGACATGGGGAACCAGAAATGGAAGATGGGGACGTGAAGGTAGCAAGGAGGATGGAGAGAAGCCTGGACAGGGGTCAAGGCCAGCTGGCCCTTAGAGAGGCAAGACACCTTAGACAAGTCTGCCTTGCTCTTGGGACCCTCACGGGCAAAGAGAGGTAGTAAGGCCTCCCTGGGAGGCGGGCAAGATTCACTGAGCTAGTGGGTGTGAGAGCCTGGGCTGACAGCCAGGCAGAATGCAAAGGTTCAGCATTGTTGGGGGGACGCTGGTGGAACACCGGGGGTTCCTAGGAAGGAAAGGAAGGTGAAGGCTGAGGAAGAGGCTGCCAGAGTCCTGTAGTACCTGCATAGGGCCCTTGGGGAGAAAAGAACAAAGGGGACAGCTCTCCTGGCCAGGGTGGGGTCAGGGTCAGCGGCCAGGAGGAACTCAACTCATGTCCCTGCTATAATGGACTTAGGGATTTTTTTAAAGATATTTTTTTAAATAGATGTACTATGAATCCTGGAGAGCTACTACGGGTCACTTTGCCCTGGACAGACGCCTCTCCTGATTTTGACCTGGGTTGGTTCCACGTGTTCACGTGTGAGATGAGGGTCCGGATCATTGGCAGCCCCTGTGTGCTTCCTTCCCCTGATTTTCTCCTCGCGCTACACTGATGCATTTGAGACATGTTTACCAAAGAAGCTGCAGGCAACAGGATGCAAATAAAATGCATGGGTGTTTTTTTCTCTTTTCTTTCTCTGCCCTTTGGATGAACGCTGGGCAATACCATGAACTTTCTAGCCACTCTTAGCCAGGAAACAAAGTCTTTAAAAGAGCCATGCAACGTAGTAATCAGTTCTCCACTCAACCCCAGCCTTTCCTCTGCTCCACCTCCTTTAGCCAGCTGCTAAGTCTCAACCTCAACCCCTTGGGAAAGAGGAGGCTGGGGAAAAGGGCAAAAGGGCAGTTTTTTGTGGTTCTTAACGTTATGACACAGCCCTAATGTCGTCAGGGTTTGGCCAAGTTCAAACGCTGACTTGATCACTTTTCTTGGGCCCGGTGCAGTAAGACAGTATGACCACCAGGTGGCAGTAAGGCTTTTTCCTGGCCAGAAGAGCTTATGGGTTTACCATGGCCACACAATTTCCTGAAGGTAAAGCTAAATATGCCTTCCCTCCCTTTAAAAATCCAAGAAAATGAATACCTAAAACCACAAGCACGTTAACTTGACTAGCAAAAGCAAAATGTATTTTTTTTTTTTTTGAGTGCTCACCCGAGGACATTTTTTTTGATATTTTGTTCAGATAGAGTGGGGGAGAGAGAGAGAGAGACATGAAAGGGACACATCGAGTGGCCGCCATCCACACGACCCAACCAGGGCCGGGGACAAACTGCAACCGAGGCACATGCCCTTAGCGGGAACCGAACCCAGGTCTCTCCAGACCGCAGGCCGACGCTCTAACCGCTGAGCCAAACCGGCCAGGGCCAAAATGTAATTTTTAAATGATACGGACAAAGATTCTTTGCTTGACCAAACTTCAGTCAGGCCCCTGAACCTTCCTTCTGGGCCCCTCTGTGCACTTCCTTATAAAATCTAGTGTTAGTACATTCCCTGCTGGGTCAGTCTAGCCAGAACCGCCCCCACCCTCGGTATTTAATCCCCTTTGATATCTGCTTCGCTTCCTCACCCGCCAGCATCTTCCAGGTGATGTCTGATCACTCTGGCTTGTCTTCAGCAAGAATCCTGTTAGGTCCATTTCACCAGAACCTACCTTAACCCTGATATTTCCTCTTTGCATATTTCCTTCCTTCCTTCCTTCCTTCCTTCCTCTTTTTTTCTCTCTTTCTTTCTCTCTGTTTCTTTCTTTCTCTCTTTCTTTCCTTCTTTGTCTCTGCTTTTACTTTTATTAGCATTTATTTTTGACTGAATTTACTCCCAGGCCATAAGTTTCTGCTTCTTCAGCTTCTTCTGGATAACTCTTTCTTCTGTGTAGCCTCCTCCTCTGATCTGGGAGCAATCTGCTCTTTCTTCTCCGTGTGGCAGGGAGAGCAGGTGTGTGGGTTCATCCGCCGGAGCGCTGTAAGTTCTGTGCTGTGTCTTGGGAACTTTGTTCACCGGGATGTGCTCAGTGGCCGGAGAGTCTACATCTACACCCTGAAGTGCAGTGTTACTCTGCATGTTGAAGCATGTGCAGGACAGATTCAGCACTCTCTTTTGGGCCACCGAGCCTGTGTCCCGCCCCACTGTTTGGCTTGGGCACACCTACCAGCTCTGCCATCGTAACAATACAATGGCATACTTTGCTTCTGCCAGGTGATAGCCTTCAGATACTTGGTGGCTTCAGATATGCATACCCTTGATGGCCTGGGCAGTTTCATGAGTGTTCTTAAAGCGAACACGAAGATATAAACTTCTTGACTTGCATAGTGTGGTGGGGTTTTCTGGGGCAAGTGAATAGTGAATCATTTTCAGAGGTCACCTGGAAGGCCACTGACAGGAAGAATGCCTCTTAGTAATTTTTCATCCACAGGCCCCGCCGGACTCCCTGGCTGTGCATCCCTACTTTCCCACGCTGTATTCGGAGTTGAGCCCACTCTCTCCCCCGCCGTAAGATCGCATTGCAGCAGCTCCTAACCCTATCCCAGTAGTCCTGAGTTAAGTCTGCCTCACCATCTTCAACAAGTGTCATTGAATATGTTTGTCTTTACCAATACCCCAGAAAGCAAAATTTGAAAAGAACATCTTTCAAGTAATTGAATAATTATATAATTCACTGGAAGGATTTATATTGTTAAAATGTCTCTACTACCCAAAGAGGTCTACAGAGTCAATACTTCCAATGGCATTTTTCACAGAAAGAGGGGGGAAAAATATCCAAAAATATGTATAAAACCACAAAAGATCCCAAATAGACAAAGCAATTTTGAGGAAGAAGAACAAAGCTGGAGGCATCATGCTTCCTGATTTTGAACTATATTGCAGAGCTAAGGCAATCAGAACAGTATGACACTGGCATAAAAATAGACACAGAGACCAAAGAACAGAGAGTCCAGAAATAAACTCATGCATGCATGGTCAATTGATTTTCAACAAAGGAGTCAAATTATACAATGGAGAAAGGACAATCTCTTCAATAAATGGCCTGAACAGCCACATGCAAAAAAAAAAAAGAAAGAAACTGGACCCCTATCTTACACCACATAAAAAATCAGTTCAAAATGGATGAAAGACTTGAACATAAGACCTGAAACCATAAAACTCCTAGAAGAAAACATACAGTAAAAGCTCCTTGACATTGGTCTTGACAAGGATTGTTTAGATTGATACCAAAGCAAAAGCAACAAAAGCAAAAATAAACAAGTGGGACTACATCAAACTAAAAAGCTTCTACCCAGCAAAGGCAACCTACAGAGTGGGAGAAAGTATTTGCAAATCTTATATCTGAAAAGAAAGTAATACCCAAAACATCGCTAGCAAGACATCCAATTGAAAAATGGGCAGAAAAACAGAACAGACATTTTCCCAAAGAAGACATATACATGGACTACAGGTACATGGGAAGATGTTCAATATCACTTATAACGGGGAAATGCAAATGAAACCACAAAGAGATATCATCTCACACCTGCTGGAATAGCTATCATAAAAAAGACAAGTGATAACAAGTGTTGGCGAGGATGTGGAGAAAATGGAACTCTTTCGCATCATTGGGGGAGTGAAAATTGGTGCAGCCACTATGCAAAACAGCATAGAGGTTCCTCAAAAAATTAAATGCAGACCTACCTGATGATCCCACTTTTGTGTGTTTATCCAACGGAAATGAAAACAGGATATCAACAAGATATCTGCAGTTCCATGTTCTTTACAGCATTCTTCACAATATCCACGATAATAAAACTACCTAAGTGTCCATCAGTGGATGAACAGATAAATAAGATGTGGTGTATAAACACGGTGGAATATTATTCAGCCGTAAAAAAGAAGGAAATCCTGCCATTTGCAACTACCGTACATGGATGGACCTTAAAGGCATTATGCTGAGTGAAGTAAGCCAGAGATAGACAAACCTTGTGTTGTATCACTTAGCTGTGCAGTTGTGTGTGTTTCTCAAGTCTAATTCACAGAATAGGAAAGTGGTTGCCAGTGGGGGGAAAGGGGGAGAGGGAAGAGAGGTTGGCAAAGGTGTACATACTTTCAGCTGTCAGATGAATAAGATCTGAGGATCTAATGTGAAACATGATGACTATAGCTGATGACACTGTATTGTATAATTGAAATTTCCTAACAGAGTAGAACTTAAATGTCCTCACAAAATGGGGGAAAGCTCAGCCGGTGTGGCTCTGTGGTTGAGCGTCAACCCATGCACCAAGAGGCCACCAGTTCAATTCCTGGTCAGGACACATGCCCAGGTTGTAGGCCCAATCCCCAGTGGGGGGCGTGCAGGAGGTGGCTGATCCATGTTCTCTCTCATCAATGTTTCTATCTCTCTTCTCCCTTCCTCTCTCTCTAAAAAAATAATAATAATAAAGAAAAAAATGGGGAGAAAAAGATAATATGTGAGGTGTTAATTAACTAGATGGGGGGAATCTTTTCTAGTTACATATATTAAATCACCAAGTTACAAAAGGATGTACATTTTAAATATCTTACAATTTTATTTGTCAACTATACCACTATAAAGCTGAAAGTTTTAAAATTGAAATAAATACCTTCATTAATATTAACTATCACTAATAATATCCATTTGTTCAGATTTTGACTAATTACCAGTTACTGAGTTAAGACTTCCATGTGGTACTATTTTATCCTCACAACATCCCTACAAAATAATTATTTATGTCACCCCCGACCCCCATTTAGGGTTGCCAGATAAAATAAACAGTGCCCAGTTAAACATGAATTTCAGATATTTAGTGTAAGCTTGTCCACACAGTAATAGAGGCATGCTTGTTGAATGGGGCACAAATATTTCATGAGGCACATTTATATTTTTAAAAGTGTTGCTCATCTGAAATTCAGATTTAACTTGGAATTTTTATTTGGTAAAACTGGCAACCCGACCCCTATTTTTATGGCTAAGAGAAATGAGCTTCCGGGAAGAGAAGTAACTTCCAAAGCTAACACCTGGTGAGCAGTGCTGCTGAGCCCCGATCCCCGGGCCCACTGAGCCCCCTTCCCTCATATTATGTTGCCCCCTCCTCGTCTGCCCAGGAAATTCTCGTCATCTGCCAGCTGCTTCCATCATCTGGTAAAATAACCCTGCCACCATTCCTGGCTAATTCGAAGAAAACCTTCCCTGCCCCGCCGAGGAGTCCCTAAAGGGTGAAGTCCCACAACTAATTTCCCCAAATCTATCCTCCTTGCCAGTTTACCTCCTTTGGAAAAACAGTTTAAAAACCTCCTCCGTTGTTTATTTCACGCTGGTGTTCCTGCTCCTGCGACTCTTTGCAGGCTGCCCCTCCTAACCAACCTAAAGACAACAGCCCCTCCACTGGTTCTGGAGGCTTCAGTTACCTGGAAGGTAATACAGTCACTGAAACCTGAACATAAAGAGGGGAGAAAAACGTAGTGTCTACGTGATACGGAGATTACGTTTAGTACTGCTTTGTGTCATTGTTTTTCTTGTCATATCTCCAATATTTGAATAATAGATTTAAGCAGCTGGTGTCCGACTGCAAGGTGTAAGGTTTAAGGAGCTGTGGAGGGACTCCTGCCGGATGGTACACCTCCGCAAGGCCAACGTGCATTAGCATTAAAAAAAAAAAAAAAAAAAATTGGCAACAAAGGAACATTTAAAGGAGTTTATACAGGTAAAGTGAGAGGCAAATAGTAAGGGCTCAGCAGGTGTGAGCCAGTTAGCTGCCAGTGTGTTTAATCCCTGGGGATTGTGTTGCCGTTAAGCCCGGGAGTGGTTTTGTAACTGAGAAACCGTAACCGGTGCGGGAGAGCGCGGCGGGGCCTGGACGGAGGGAGCCGGGGAGGAGGGGCCGGGGCTCTGCTTTTGCGATGAGCGCTCCTGGCGGTCTCGCAGGCGGAGGGTCCCCTGAGAGGCGGGCCTTTGTCGGGCAGCGTCGTGATTGGGCGACGACAGTGATGCTAGCGCAGGCTGGGAGCACAGCCAAGGGCAACCAGCCAGTTGGGGGTCAAAAAAGGGTCAGGGAAGTCCCCAGGCGGGGCCTCAGCAGGTCTCTCTGGGCAGCACTAAGCAAAGGCGAAGACTTGAAACCGCCCGGGAGTGCGGAGGAAACCGGCTACTTCCCCTCCTCTCCGAAAGCCAGCCCCTTACAGTCGCCCCGCCCCATCCCCGGGTACGTCCCAAGACCCCAGTGGGTGCCTGAAACCTCGGGTAGTCCCGAACCCCGAATATACTATGCTTTTTCCTATACATACGCACCTATGATAAAGTTTCATTTGTCAATTAAGCACAGTAAGAGAATTACAACGACTGATAATAAACTAGAACAATTATAACAATGTGTGGCAATGAAAGCTATGTGAATGTGGTCTCTCTCAAAATCTGGTTGTGCTGTACTGGTCCTTCTCTTTGTGATGACGTTCTCATGTGGAAAAACTCTGCGTGCACACAAGAGAGAATACTAACCCGCCATGTGCCCTCTGCCCAGCTTCAACGATGACCGACTCAGAGCCCAAGCTGGTCTCACACACAGTTCCTCACCTGTGTCGTTTGGAAGCCCTCAGCTGGGCTTTTCCAGAGAAACCCTGCACTTCAATAGCTGCCTCTCCAAGCCCAGGCCAGAGCTCCAGGTTATTTTTAACCTTCATCAGGGCCCTCAAGCTAGAGGGTGGAGGGCTGCGCCCACTGCTGTGGGGTCAAACCCAAGCCCGCCCCACCGCCCACCTTCCAGCCTAGGGACCAGCCGCACAACACAGCTCTTAGGTTGTGTTCCTAATTGGATGTGTGCTTCTTTGACTTCCCATGAATTTGAATGACTGTGCATATATTTATTGGTTAGTTCTCTTTCTTGGTGAATGATATCGTTTGCCTATTTCCTATATAAAGAATAATAACACTTGGACTTACGGGATGGAAGAGTTTTTCCCAGCATGTCATTTGCTTCTTAATTTAGCTTGTGATATGTTCTGATATACAGAATTTAAAATTTCTCCATCTGTGCAAATCTATTCCTTATGGTTTCTTGATTTACACTCAGGAAGTCTTCTAATTCAAAGATCACACCGTAATCTGTGTACATTTTCTTCTGGCCATTTGTGTGTCCTATTTGTTTTACATCTCACGTTTAAGTTGTTAAGTCCCTAACCCACCTTGGACGTCTAGCAGTGTATGCTCCGAGTGAACTCAAGACTGGCTCTGGCTTTGAGGTTGAAGGGTTGCTTTACTTGGTCTGTGTACTGGACCGTGCCCATCTTTGTTTTGGAAGTTATTCTGTCAGAGTTATTTGGTTGACTTAGTAACTTTTAAGCACAGAATTTCTTGGCACACCCTCTTCGGTGGAGTAATAAAATGTTCTCATTAGGAAAGGAATTCAAACAATTACAGCCAAAGTCTTCTTACTGGTGTCTCTGACCGGGAACATTTCAAAGTAAAGGACATTAACTACCTTCGGCCACCAGCTCTGTCCCCTGGGGCGTCTGCGAATCCTCTGACCGGCTGCTGAGCTCCACAGGTCACTTTACCAGCAGCATCTGTAAAAGCTGCTACAACTCACTTGAAAGGTCAGTCTCCCAAGGTTGCTCAGAAGGTACAGCCACAAGCTTGGCATTCGTGCAGAAAAGCTGCTCAAAGGAAAGCATGATGCTCTGCGAAGTCAAACGTGTCTGGCAGACCTGACTCAAGATTTCAGGCCACGAATGGTCTACACAGCAAAACCGAGGAGCAAACAAAACCCCTCCCCCATCAAGGATGGGACCACAAAAAGAACATGAAAGTCTAAAACCTGGTTGGAGTCCTCCTGCCATCACCAATGGTTTGACCTTGGGTAAATCCCTTCATGAGTTGGTTTCCTCTTCTGAAACGGGTGACCTCGCCTGGCCAGGGTGGCTTATGCACCAAGAGGTCACCGGTTCGATTCTCAATCAAGGCACATGCCCAGGTGGTGAGCCAGATCCCCGGTGGGGGGCATGCAGGAGGCAGCCAATTGATGTTCTCTCTCATCGATATTTCTCTCTCTCTCTCCCTCTCCTTTTCTCTCTCTCTAAAATCAATAAAGAAAAAAATTAAAATAAAATGGGTGACGTCATGGGACTATTGTGAGAAGTGAGAACGTGAATGTCCTGTGTAAACTATAGAGCACTGTCAAATGCTGGCAGTTATTATGACTTCACTTATAATTGTCTACTTTTCTTGCTATGGAGGAAGAGGAGGTGGCCTGGTCGGCCCCCCGGGGGAGCATCTCTGGACCCACTGCCTCTGCTGGACTCATGCCCGCTCCTGAACCACACAGGCCTCCTGCCCCCAACGCGTCCCCGGGGCAGACGGGCACCGCAGCCTCCAGGAAACCCAGCACTGCACCTGGGGAGGAGAGAGAACTAACATGGAGTGAGCACCTGCCACATGGCAAGAGACAGGTGAGCAAGACCGAGATAGGTAAGGACCGTCCTTGTCACTTTTTTGTTTTAACTTTCAGCTCTACCAAGCTCATGAGGTCCGTGATGGTCCAGTCGGCACCCACGAAGGCCAGAGGGCATTCCCCAGCAGGGACTACATTTCCACGCGTGGGCAGTGTTAGGGCTGGACAGGGGAGAGGAGGTCACATGCAAGCTGGCCGAGTCACGGGAGTACTTGTGACATGACTGACAGGTTTGGTGGTCTGTCGGCCTCCCTCCCGCGCTTCGTATTACCCCCCTCCCACCTCCTTTCAGCCCCTGCGCCCCTTCTCTCCCTCCCTGCTGGAGGGGGTTTTCTCCTCCACCTCGGATCCCAACTTCTCCGCCGGTCATTTTTAAACTGGCTTTTATTTCTTATTGAAAAAGAAATCAGACATCTAGTTTTTAAAATTCATGCCCTGGTCAGTATGGCTCAGCAGTTAGAGTGTCGGCCCTCGAACCAAAGGGTCGCAGGCTTGATTCCCGGTCAAGGGCACAAACCAGGGTTGCAGGTTCGATCCCCAGCCCCAGTTGGGGTCGTGCAGGAAGCAGCCAATCGATGTGTCTCTCTCACACTGATGTTTCTCTCTCTCTTTCCCCTTCCCTCCCTCCCTTCCACTCTCCCTAAAAAACACCAATAGAAAAAATATCCTTGGGTGAGGATTAACAACTACAAAAAGTGTCACCAGTCAGGTTATCTTAAAGATACAAGCATTATTTATAAATTTAACCCTTTATATATTTCAAGTTAATAAGTCTAACATAAAATGCTTTGAAACATGTAAAATCCCAAACCAATATGAAATAGATCTGATCATAGTGAAATATTTTTCAAACATCTTAAATAATCAACAAAACATGACCACAGGAATTACCAACTTCTTCCTAATTTTGTACAAAAGTATTATACCATGGGCTTGATTTACTTCGCCAGGGTTGGAAAGCCCTTTCTCAAACTCAAGGAGACATCTCCATTTCTGGGTTGCTGAAGGCCCTCAGTCCAAGGCTCAGGACTGAGATTTATTTGTGGATTCATGTTTTAGTACAAAATTCTTGACAAGAACCCAGGACCAGGTCTGGGGATGGGGTGGGATGAGGTGGTCAGGTAGAGGGGAAAGATAAGAATCCTCCCAGATTTTGATGGGTATGTGTGAGCACCAAAAGTAGTATTTTTAGTTTGACTTTGAGACAGAGAGTGTCCTGGACTCAGACGGAGGTGATTCCGGAACACACTCCCCGGTGACCCGGCCCCCGCCCTCCCCCCACCCATCCTGGGCCATTCTTTCCCTCTCTGCCCTTGTCCCCAGCCTCATCGGCCACCTTCCAGTTCTTTGTTTAGAAGACTCCTTTAACCTCCAGGGCTTCCTGGATATCAGTTCCCTCAGCCCAGAATGTTCTCATCCCAGCTGAATAAAGACCTAAAGGATGGGAGTGTTACATTTCTGCAGTAGTTTCAGCTCACAAAAGGAGATTCACATTTTTCGGGAATTCTTATATCAAAGCTCAGTGAAGTGGGCAGAGATCACTCTTCTCTGAATGGACGAGGAAGCTGAAAAGTCACCATCTTTCCCAAGCTCATGGGGCTGACAAGTATAGAACCAAATTCAAGTTCAGGTCATCTGCCTCCAAGTTCAGAGCTCTTTGTACTACCTCCAGTTAGCATGTACTTTTGTGTACTTGCTCTGTAACAAATAAATGGGGGCACGAGGGAGATAAAAAAACAACCCCCGTCCTGGCTGGTTTGCTCAGTGGTTAGAGCATCGGACCAAAAGGTCATGGGTTCGAGTCCCAGTCAAGGGTTCGTACCTGGGTTGCAGGTTCAATCCCTGGCCCTGGTCAGGGTCATGCAGGAGACCACCAATCGATTTGTGTCTCTCACATCAATGTCTCTCTCTCTCTCTCTCTCTCTCTCTCTCTCTCCCTCCCTCCCTCCCTTCCACTCTCTAAAAAAAAAAAAAAAATCAATAGAAAAATATCCTCAGGTGAGGATTAACAAAAATAAATAAGTAAATAACATAAAAACAATCCCCGACCTGACAGAGTTGAACACTCGGACCTGTAGAACAATTTGAGACGGCCCACCATCAGTACGCTGAGCTGACAGCCTGCAGGGACTCCGGGCAGAGGGGAGCCCTCAGCACGCAGCCGGGAGAAGCTGTACGGCCGGCCGGGGGAGTTCTGCAGACCAGTCCCGAGACCTGCCAACGCAGAGGAGGAGACCGGGTTCACTGTGTTCCCTCTGAGCTCACCTCCTTGACTCTAACTGATGAAGACATTTCCGAACAAAGAGCCTCTTTTCTAATCAACCATCTGACACTGTCACAGCCAGCAGGCCCTTCTCGCCCCAGTTATTCCCTGGTCGGTCTGGTGTCCTCGGTTCTGTCTCTGGCTCTGCAGTCTTTTATCTACCACATTTCATTCCTGTTGACTCAGCGGCACACAACACCTTTCTCTCCTTGAGTGGCTGCTGCGTCACCATCAATTCAATGTTGTAGATAAAAGACGACTAACACATACATAAGGGTGTATTTCTGGGCTGTGTGTCTATCTTCATGCCAGTACCACCACTTTGATAGCTGTAGGTCTGTAATATATTCTGAAGTCAGGAAAATGTAAGACCTCCAACGTTGTTCTTCTTTTTTCCAAGATTATTTTGGCTATTCAGGGTCCTTTGACATTCCAAATGAATGTTAGGATAGATTTTTCTATGTAAGCAAAAAAATTAATAATAATTTGGGATGCTGATAGGAATTGCATTGAATCTGTAGATTGCTTTGGGTAGTACTGACATCTTACTAATAATAAGTCTTCCAATCCATGAACATGGGATGTCTTTCCATTAATTTGTGTCTTCTGTAATTTCTTCAGTAATATTTTATAGTTTTCAGTGTAAACATGTTTTACATTTTATTTATTTATTTATTTAAATTTTTAACATATACGTTTAGTTTTGTGTTTTTTTTCTTTTTTTTTTATCCTCACCTGAGGACATTTTTCTATTTTTTGTTCAGGTAGAGTGGAAGGGAGAGAGGGGAACAGAGAGAGAGAGAGAAACATGGATGTGAAAGGAACACATCGAGTGGCTGCCACCCGCACGACCCAACCAGGGCCGGGGACAAACTGCAACCGAGGTACGCGCCCCTAGTGGGAACCGAACCCTGGTCTCTCCAGACCGCCGGCTGACTCTCTAACCACTGAGCCAAACCGGCCAGGGCATGTTTTACATTGTAAACCCAAAAATCTCAAGCAGTCACTCACAATAAAATAATTTAAGTTCTATTACTCGAATGTTATAATCACTGAGCTATCGTTGTTTACTTTGAATCTACTGTTTAAATGCAGGAATTATTCTTCAAGAGTTAGAGACAGAAAGTGCTCTAGAAGCTTGAACTACAACCAGTTCACTCCTGATATAAATGAGCTCCACATATATACAGAGCTGATTCTAAAATGGAGAATTCTCCTAATCAAGTTCTACGTGGAATACTTTTTTGTTTACTAAAGGATCATTAACATGTACTCATCTGAAGCATTACGTACATGTGGTTAAAACTCAACAATAACTCCAGCAATGGTTCAGAATTTAGACCAACATCAAGGTTTTTCTGGGAGGAGTATTTTATCACTAATTTTGTTTGGTAATCTTGGTGATAATAACAAGTAGACTGAATATTATTACCGTTATCTTTCAATTTTCAGAAAATGCATGGCTTAATTTCCTGTGCATGGGGAGGCCTTCTCCTCTACCCACTTTAGTTGTCCCCTGGCACTGGGCCTCAAAGAGTTTGGGTTTGGAAGCTCACAGGCTACTGGTAACCAGTGTACCTTTAAGGACTCACTGGGTTGTCTTGAATCCTTCAGCATCAGTCATCTGCTCTTTGGCTTCTGGAGTTCCCACCACTCTCCACTCTTCTCCTGGCTTCTGCTTACTACCCGACCTGACCATCTTTCAGCTTCTAACCCTACTGTGAACCCCGCTGACTGAATCTATAGTCTTGCTTCTGGTCAACGAGAGGATCCAGTAACAGAGCACTTTGTGCCAAGCCCCCTCACAGGCTGTTATGGTTCATTCCGGTGGCACCTGTCTCCAGTCCGGTGCGATCAATAAAGTCCAGAGGGGCAGGGCCACTAGCTCAAGTTTCCTTAGGTGTGTGGGGGAGAGAGGGGCGGGGTTCCTCTCCGAAACACTTCTCTTTCTCCTATTTTCGATCTTTCTTCTTTCCTTTCCCAGCTCCTGTAAATTCTTTGCTTTCTCTCTTTTCTCTCTTTCCCTTTCCCCTTTAGCTTCTCTGACATGTTCTATGTAGATACAGATATGAAGCTTCAGAAATTTATATTCACTGGCCGCTCCATAAACAGAATAAATTCTTTCCTTGATAGGATGGAGCCTCTTATGCTTAACTAAAAGCAGATGAGAGAGCCCTGGCTGGTTTGGCTCAGCTGTTAGATGTTGGCCCACAGACCAAAGAGTCCCAGGTTCAATTCCAGCCAAGGGCATGAACCTCAGTTGCAGTTTGTCCCTGGCCCCGGCTGGGGTTGTGCAGGTGGCAACCAAGCGGTGTCTCTCTCACATGGATGTTTCTCTCTCTCTCTTCTTCCCTTTCTCCCTCCCACTCTATCTGAAGATAAATGTAAAAACATCCTTGGGTGAGGATAAAAAAAAAAAAAAAAAGCAGATGAGAGAACTGGTTGCCTAAACTCCCCATCCTTCAAGCAATTCCAAGTTGGCTTTCGGTCTTTAGTTGCCCAATTATTATATCATGTTTTAAAATCTAATTCTGTAACCATTTATGAACAGATTTCCCCCTTCCCAAAAGTCACTATTTGTGAAACTTACTAAAGAGTCATTTTCCGGATACACAGTAAACTTTCAGGAGCTGAATTTGGGAGAAGTGTTGGAATTTACTACTCAAAGTCCCTCTGTGAGTTACCTATCCTATCACAACAGCATTTTAAAGGCTGTTGTCTTTTCGGTTTAGCTCCCCGTTCCCTACTCCGATTTCTCTCCAGGCTGTGGATGTCCTGCAGCAGACACGGGAGGCGGGAGTGACCACAGTCAACACAACAAAGGACAGCAGTGGGGAGACTGTAGCCCCCTCCCACAGCAGGTTGATAGCACTGCCCTGATCAGTGTACACTCCAGCTCTCTCACTGTTTTTCTCTGAAAAAGACCATCACCTTGAACGAAAAAGCGTATAAGAATTTATTTTAAAAGCATCACCCCACCTACCCAAGATTAATTTCAAGGTTCAGTTATCTCCCCCCACGTGCACGAGAAGTTTTGCCTGGCTGCTGTTCTAACTGGGACGCGCCGCTCTTCTATTCCCAGCTGCGGGCAGACAGGAAACCGCTATCATGCCTGCAGGAAAGCAGCCAAACGCTTCACTGATGCTTTGTGCAACCTAGCCCCGGCCCACGCTGTCAGAAAGGTCACAGATGCTTATCATTAAAACAGGGTTAAACCTTTAGGAGTTTCCAACCTAGTGAGAAAGAGACACCGTAATGCACTGTCATTGTCCCAAATGGCACTGCCAATCCTTCCCGTGGGTCCCAAGCAGTAAGGACAGGAGAGACTCAGCCAGCCAGGAGTCTTGGCCCTCTGAGTCCTTGCAGTCCTTCCTTCCTGTCACTCGGGAGATGGTTCTAAGGACTGCAGGGCTCTCCCCAACCCGGACAGCTGCCTGGAAACATCTTTCTCCGATCTCAGAGCCTCTACCCACTCTGCAACGTGAGTATCTGCCTTAGCCTAGCTTTCCCTTTTCCACGTTCTGGTGCCTCCGTCCCTGCAATGCCTCCCTCGGCCCTCCTCCCTTCCCCCTTTCCTCCTTCCTCCTTTCCCATGGCACTTCTTGCAAGCCCTTAGGATAGTAGGTTCACTTTTTCCCTCTAGAAATTGGGTTCTGTGCACAGAGCCCCAACCTTCAGTGGCCTGCAGAGGTTAAACCCAACTACCTGCAGGGGCCAAGCAGGACAGAAGGTTTCCTCGCACTCTGTTTGCATATTAAGTACAGGGAACATTCTTTACTTTTACAAAGAACTATGCTCTGTCTTGTTCCTCCTGGAAACACATGGCCCTCAGTCAATCTTTCACTTTCACAGTTTCGACAGAGATGGGGATATGTTAGGATAGGACTCATTTTCCTCCTAATTCTCTTCTAATAAAAAATAACAATAACAGTGCAAGGGAGGAGCTAAAATGACAACAGACAATGTCAGCAAGTGTTTGGGAACTTTCCAAGCAAATAGGGAACGATGTACAATTCCAAGGTGGCTGCTCTCCAGCCGGTGTTTGCCAAGTAGACCATGGGCCCGGTGTGGCTAGATCTTCTGACACTTTGGGAGACAGATATCCAGATCTTTTTGTGAAAATTCACGTTTTTTAAATGGTGACAGCTGATTCAAAAGAATTGAAAATGCTGCCAAGATTCAAGTAGATGAGGATAGCCGGGGTACAGTCCCTGGCACTGGAAATTCTAACAGGCTCTCTCTTATTGTACTTGCTTAATTTACAGCCAACAGTTCTATAATTATGCCCTTTACAGAGATCAGCAATCTGTGCTTGCAGTATTCTCCACATTTCTAGTCTAGTTCCACAGTACCACTAATAGTGCCTTAAGGTCAAATTCCTCTCCTTCTCTTTCTCCACTACAAAAGGAGCCAAGACAGCAAACTTACAGAACCAAAGTTCAGAGTTAAATTAGTTTAGAGATTAAATTGTAGTAGCTTTTACAGTTCCCTTGAGTGGCTAGAGATTTTAGCAAGAATCTTACTGCAAATCCTTGGAGGAGAACAGATTAAATCTGATTAGCATGCACCCACATACATGAAAACATCGCCACGGGGAAAACTGAAATCACAGCGAGTCCCTCCTCCTAACACTACCACAGGCCTTCCTTACGCTTGAGAGTTTTCCCCACTTCTGAACCCCCACCATTTGGCGCCCTCCCCCCGTCAGCTTTTGCCCTGCACTTTCGTCATAATTACATGTACGCTGCCTTCCCTGTAGGAGCAGGGACTGTATCTCTCCATTGCAACACCGCCGGCACAGTGCGCCTAGCCTATAGTTGGCAAAACAAGAGTTGTATGAATTATCATCATCCAAATGATAGCTGCCACTTCCAGAGCACCTACTATGTGCTGAGTAGTTCACCTACATTATCCTGGTAGGATAATGCTTTCCCAGATCTACCACCTCTAGCACGCCGTATTTTATTCCTCTGAATAGGCTTTACTGCTAATATATTCTTATTTGATCATGTCCCCCCACTAGAATGAAAGCGCCAAGGAAATGATCATTTTGTCCACGTCATGCTTGGCACATGTCATGCTTGGCATTAATTCAGAAAGCAAATTAATGAATGTGAACTTCCCACCTTGGGTGGCAGAGTTGACTTGCACACAGAAGATCACAATAAGTATGTTTTCAATTTTACATTTAGATTTCAGAATAATTGTTGGTTATTTCACAGTTCATAATGAGCTCTGGGAATGGGGAGTGGAATAAAAATGTAAAGTTTGGTCACATCCCCCAAGCACTGACTAACACGGGAGCGAGAATTTTTGCTGCAACAATTAAGCCACTTCCTCTGACTTAAGGTCTCCCATACGTCTGGCTCTTGCCACATCCTCCGATATGACAGGGTTCACGATGGCTAGGCGGGCCGGGCAGCCAGATCCCAGACTCACAGGGCCAGAGCGGGCAGTGCAGGGTCGCCCGCAGTGGGTGCGCAGGAGGGTCTGCACGGATTCTGCCGCTCGGGGCCCCGGGGGGGCCGCGGGATTCTCCGCATTGGGCCGGGTTCCTACTGCGTTGCGCTTTCTTTCAACCCCAGAGCGCAAACACACTGCGGGGGCAAATCCTGCACAGCCCTGCGCCTGCACAGGGCGACGCCACGTAAGGGGACACACACGGAGGCCCACAGGCTCCTAGGATGGTCACAGACGTGGCAGGGCTCTGCACCGCCAGAGCAATCCCGTCCTGGCCCCGCCCCTCGCTCCCGCCAGCGCTGGCTGCGGCCCCGCCCACCCCGCTCGTCAGGCCCCGCCTACCGCGCCCGTCAGGCCCCGCCCGCCCCGCCCCTCCAGGCCCCACCGATTCCGCAGTGGCCCCGCCCCTCGCTCCAGCCAGCGCTAGCTGTGGCCCCGCCTACCGCGCCCGTCAGGCTCCGCCCGCCCCGCCCCTCCAGGCCCCACCGATTCCGCAGTGGCCCCGCCCCTCGCTCCTGCCAGCGCTAGCTGCGGCCCCGCCCACCCCGCTCGTCAGGCCCCGCCTACCGCGCCCGTCAGGCCCCGCCCGCCCCGCCCCTCCAGGCCCCCACCGATTCCGCAGTGGCCCCGCCCCTCGCTCCTGCCAGCGCTGGCTACGGCCCCGCCCTCCCCGCTCGCCAGGCCCCGCCCGCCCCGCCCGTCAGGCCCCGCCCGCTCCGCCTCTCCAGGCCCCACCGATTCCGCAGTGGCTCCGCCCCTCGCTCCCGCCAGCGCTGGCTGCGGCCCCGCCCTCCCCGCTCGCCAGGCCCCGCCCACCCCGCCCGTCAGGCCCCGCCCGCTCCGCCCCTCCAGGCCCCACCGATTCCGCAGTGGCACCTCCTTCTTCCGAACCCGCCGGCTGGTGCGTGTCGCCGCTGCGCCTTCTCGTGCTCCCGCGTCACTGCTGCCGCCATGCCCGGAGGTCTCCTTCTCGGGGACGAGGCTCCCAATTTCGAAGCCAATACTACCGTCGGCCGCATCCGCTTCCACGACTATCTGGGAGACTCGTAAGTGGCCACCCCGTCGCCCTGCCCTGGCCTCGGGTCACGCCCGGACCCAAAGGTGTCTTCCCTCTTTCTTCTGCCTTGGTCTTCCCGCCGCTCAGGCCCTGCCCGCCTGCTCCCCGCACCGGTTCCTGCACGTGGCGCGCGTGGGCCACTTGATCCCTCGCTTCCCGGCGCCCGGCGTGACCCCGGGGCGGGGGGGGAGGGAAGAAATCGGGTTTCCGCAGGTCCCGGGGACCGGAGGTGGGTGCGCAGCAGGCTGTGTTGTCCGTTTAACTCGGTTTGGTAAAGTGTGCAAGTAGCACGGCCCAGCCGGGGCCCGGTGGGGACAGAGGCCGGCGGCCTCGCCGGTCACCTCCCGGGACTCGTGCCCAGGTCGTGCCCCCCTCCCTCCCTCCCTCCGTTCGGGAGCTTGCTCCCTGGCGAAGGTGGGTGCCTGAGGCCAGAGTCCGAGGACACTGCAGCTGGGCGAAGGTTTCTGCTTGCTGCCTGGTATTTGCAGGCTTCTCGCACAAAATGGAAAATTTAAAACCACCGAAGTGGCCGGGAGACTGTTTGGCCCAGAGCCTCCTTTAGTGGCCAGGATACGCGTTGATAACAGCTTTGGGAGGAACCAGGAACTCTGTGTGTAGGCGCGTCCTTCATTCCAGAACTTGCAACACTTCGAGGGAAGGGCTTTCAAGGGTGGTTCAGTGGCAGTGAGCTGTTCCTGCCAGGACACGTGTCCCTCCGCTGTCCGAGACCCTTTGTTTCCCTGTGGTGTGCCCCTCACTGCCCCTCCCCCTCTGCCTTGCTTCCAGCAGCGCATGGCCTTGCGAGAGAGGTACACATTGGTGACCTGTTAATCTGGCCTGGCAGTCATACTGTGATGACTGCGAGTCAATTGCTGTCACCCTGGTTTTACAGCTTCTGAATCTGCAAAGTTTAAGTTGCTTGGTTTCCATCAGAAACATCCCACAGGTGTCTAGTTACATTATGTATGGTTCAACGGCCAGACTCCCCTGTGGTCTTGTGAGGCCTATCAATTCCTCCGCGGCGCGAAGCCTTTTATATATGATGCCAGGGTATCTCTATGTAGAGGCGGAAAGGAATTTATGAGATTAGTCGACAACTGGACAGGGCTGTGCAGAGAATCTGGGAGAGATGCTGTACCTTAGGCCGACCCAACCCCCTAGAACCCACTTCCAGCCACTCATTAAGGGAAAAGCGAACCCTTGTGAAAGAGAGGACTCGGCTGAAAAAGAATGAGAAATTAAAACATTCAGATCTTAAAGGACGAAAAAGGCTTCAGAAATACAGACCAAGGCCCTGGCAGATTTGGCTCAGTGGTCAGAGCATCACCCGAGGACCAGAGTCGCAGGTTCGATCCCGGCCAAGGGCACATACCTAGGTTGTGGTTCCTCCCCAGTCCCGGTTGGGGTCGTGCGGGGAGGTAACCAGTCTATGTGCCCCTCTCACATGGATGGATTGAAAAAAAAAAAAAAAGGGAAAAGAAATACAGACCAAGGCCCATCTCATACTCAGAATCTAGGTATTCATTTTTCTCCAAAACCTCATGGAATTTTTCAGAGTTATGTTCCCTCCCATGTCCACTTACAGCCCTCACCCCCATAAAACATAAGAATTTTACCAGAACTCTTAGACTATATGGATTAAAGATAAATATTAACATAAGCATGATTACTACAGCAATGATTGTAAATGGTGTCACTATTTAAGCTAACTCTACTTTCTTAGGTTCTTTTTGTTGTTGTTGTCGTAGTTTATTGGCCTCTGGAACTCTCTTGATTTGATTGAAAGTGGTACCATCTCAGGGAGCCACCAGCGGGAAGATGAGAAAAATGCTCACATCTGTAACTGGCTATACAAGCCCTGGCCGGTGTGGTTCAGTTGGTTGAACTTCATCCTGTGCACTGAAAAAATCGCTACTTCGATTTCTGGTCAGGGCACATGCCCGGGTTGTGAGTTCGATCCCCAGCAGCTAGACAACGGATCGATGTTTCCCTCTGACATCTCTCCCTCTCTCCCTCTCTCTCTGTCCCCCCTAAAATCAATGAAAAAATATATATATATTTAAAGCTATACAAGTATGCCCCACCCCCAAAAGGCGTTTGAACCCTTTATGTCATTATAGTACATGAATTTTTGCCTAATGTAATATTTTCTAAACTATTCTGTATGCAATCTCAATTCAGACTCAATTTTTGATTCAGGGTTTTTTTGGAGAGGGTTGGAAATAACTTTATTATTATTATTATTTATTTTTTTTGGTACATGCCCCTAGCGGGAACTGAACCCAGGACTCTGGTCCGCAGGCCGATGCTCCAACTGCTGAGCCAAACCAACCAGGGCAGAAATAACTTTACATTTCACCTGCCCCATGCCTGACAACTGAGGGGTCTGGGGCTGCATTTGGTGAGTTTATTTTTATATTTTATTTTTAAAAATTTTTTTCTTTATTGATTTTTAGAGAGAGAGAAAGTGAGGAGGAGAGAGAGAGAGAAACATCAATGAGAGAGAAGATAGATTGGCCTCCTCCTGCATGCCCCCCACTGGGGATCAGGCCCATAACCTGGGCATGTGCCCTGACCCGGAATCGAACTGGTGACCTCTTGGTGCAGGGTTGACGCTCAACCACTGAGCCACACCGGCCAGACCAGTTTATTGAGCTTTAATCACTTAATCCTTATGTACTGTGGTATAAGCAGTTTCTTCACAGTGCATTTCACCAAACAAACACGTGTTTTCCGGGGTTTTCTGGAGATTAATGAGTAGGGACTGTTCCATTAAAGGAGGAAACCTATTGTCTTTTGAAAATGAGGAAGGAAGGAAATGGGATCGTGTAATTGACTTACTCTCAGAGCAGCAGCAGGGGCTGGGGAAGGCAGCCGCAGTAAGGCACGCTCAGAGTTCACCCCACTCCCAGACGAGGGGTAAACTGGAGCTTGGCTTCTCCGGAAGGAGAGGGTGTGAAATGATTCAGAGAAATGGTCTCTTAACTGGAAATGGAAGGAAAAACACCCAACTTTCCCAATTCATCACCCCCCCCCCCTTTTTTTTTTTATCCTCACCCGAGGACATTTTTCCATTTTTTGTTCAGATAGAGTGGGAGGAAGAGAGAGAGAAACATCGACGTGGAAGGGACACGTCAAGCGGCTGCCTCCCGCATGACCCAACCAGGGCCAGGGACAAACTGCAACCGAGGTACGCGCCCTTAGCGGGAACCGAACCCGGGTCTCTGGACCGCAGGCCGACGCTCTAACCGCTGAGCCAAACCGGCCAGGGCATCATCACCCCTTTAACAAGAAGAAATGTCCAGTTGCATTTCTTCTCAGAAGTCTCGTCTGATCCCTAAACAGACCCCTTTCATAGACTCTAGGGCCTAGATTTTACCTAGAGCTAGATTATTTATCTCAAAAGATACATGTCCCTGCTCTTGCCCTTTATGAAAAAGTAAATATGCCACACGACTCTGCAGTCTCAAAAATATCACCTCTCGCCCTGGCCGGTTTGGCTCAGCGGTTAGAGCGTCGGCCTGCGGTCCTGAGAGACCCAGGTTTGGTTCCCGCTAAGGGCACGTACTTAGGTTGCAGTTTGTCCCCGGCCCTGGTCGGTTGTGCGGGTGGCAGCCACTCGATGTGTCCCTTTCACATCGATGTTTCTCTCTCTCTCTCTCTCTCTGTTCCTCTCTCTCCCTCCCACTCTACCTGAACAAAAAATGGAAAAATGTCCTCAGGTGAGGGAAAAAAAAAATATATCACCTCTCTTCCCAGTCTTTCTGGGGGGGCCTGCATCCTTTCTGTAGGAAGGTCTTTTCCTTCCCCAAAGCCTGGAGTTGAGTGACAGATGCAAGTGGGAAGGGGGTACCCTGGTCTCAGCTTTGTTCTTTGTGCTTCAGGAAACTGGGCAAACTGGGAGAGGTCAGCTTGGCATCTAAGCTGGAGCTGGTCGCGCAGGTTAGGGTCCTGCTTTGGTGTGGTAAGCCCCCGGGAGTGTGGAGAACGGAATGTTAAGTGTCCCTTTTCAGTCAAGAGAGTAGATGCCATTCCGTCGCCAAGGAGAAGGAAATGTTAATTCCAAAGGTTCTTGGTGGCTCAGCTGGAATCGTGCTTAAAATCTCTACAAGTTCAACTTCAGGCACTGATGATTTAGGGAATAGTATTTACCTACAAATCTGTAGTTCTGGAGATCTGCTTTGGAGGTGATCAGTTTTCTACCTACTTGGCCTGAAGCAAGACGGAAGGGAAACCACAAAGGAAGAGGGGTACACCTCTGAGTGAAAGTGCCCTTTTGTCACGTCGCGGATATAGGGGGTCCTGTTGGGCAGTTAGACCGGTAAAGCAGTCTTATCAAAGATTTTATATCCATTCATTTCAAAGACGCCAAGCATCCACTTTAATATACATGGAGGGTACAAGCCTGTTCATTTCAGATTACATAATCTGTTCATTATTGCAGTCGGGCATTTGTTTGGATTTGGGGACCATGGGAACACCCAGTATTAGAGCTCAATGGAGAGGGTAAGAAGAAAAAAAAGTTATTTCAATAAGCTACTTGGTTTGAATAGCACAGGTTTTATTAGCTGAGGAGTCAGGCTGGGTCTGTAGTGATTAAAAGAGGCAGCACCCTTAAATTAGTCTTTTAAAATATTTGTCATCTTGAGCGCCGTATCTTTGATTAAACGGGGCTTTAAACACTGGCTCTTCCGGAGGTAAGAAGATGAAGCAGCATTCCCCAACAGAAAAGTTTAAAAGTAATTATCTTTATAAGTGTCCATTTAAAAAAAAAGGACATCATTTTTTATCTCGGATCTGTGACTTCTCTTTGTACATGCTGTTGGCGATACCCGGTCGTTCAGCTGTGACCTTTTCCATCATTGCAGATGGGGCATTCTCTTCTCCCACCCTCGGGACTTTACTCCCGTGTGCACCACAGAGCTGGGCAGGGCTGCGAAGCTGGCGCCAGAATTTGCCAAGAGGAACGTTAAGCTGATTGCCCTTTCGATAGACAGTGTCGAAGACCATCTTGCCTGGAGCAAGGTAACGTATCCTCGGGCCTGTGCTTTGAGGTTAGAAATCACGCTCTGCATCGGAGAGTAGCTCATCTTTTAGAGAGGAAGGTGTAGGTAAACCTCGGGTTCGTACTTCGCTGGTCATTTGAAGCTCTGCCTTGGATTGATCGCACAGTGCCCTTTGCCTCGCCCGATCCGAGGGCCAGTTCTCGGCCCTCACCCTCCTTGGCCCTGCAGCAGCCCCCTGCCCAGTGCATCGCTGTCTGTACCAAACGTTCCCCTCTCCTGGCTCTCTGGACACCACACCTCTAGCAGGGCCTTCTCAGGCCAGGAGGGGTTTCGTTATCTCCCAACTCTTCACTCATGCTGACGTTGCCCTGGGCTTGCTTCTGGGACCTCTAGTCCTCTGTCTGCACTCTCTCCCTGGGGGAGCTTGTCCCCTCACATGGATATGCCGATTCCCAGCTTTTCGTCTCCAGGCCAGACTCTCCTGGCTTCCCGACTGGTACAGCCACCTACTCCGCGGCTCCCCATACCCATCATCTCAAACCAGCACGGCTAAAACAGGTTCTGTGCCTAATCGGAGCTTATCGCGGCTCACGGGAACTGCGTTTTGTAGTTGCTGAGCCCCAAATCCAGGAATCGTCTGGTTTTCACATCGCGTGTCTGATTCACCAGCGTCTGCTGTGCCTTCGAAATAGATCGCGAATCCCATTTGGAAGTCTCTTTCTCCGGGTGTCTCTGTGACCTGCTGTCATCTCGTTCAGGTCTCAACTCAGATGACACCTCTAAGGCTGGCCTTGGCTTCCTTACCTAAAAGTACAGCTCCCTGGTCTTAGCACTTGTCACCATCCACCGAGCTCAGCACTCAGTCTCCTAGGCAGTCGGTCTAGAGTTATTGAATGAATTAACTGAAGGAATTATCTACTTTCTTTTTAAAAAAAAATATTTTTCTTTATTGATTTTAAAGAGAGGGAGGGAGGGAGAGAGAGAACATCCATTAGCCGCCTCCTGCATGCCCCCACTGGGGATCGGGCCCACAACCTGGGCATGTGCCCCGACCGGGAATCGAACTGGCCACCTCTTGGTGCCACACCAGTGAGCCACACCGGCCAGGCAGGAATTGTCTACTTTCAACGTGAGGATTTCCTCGGACATTAATGTGTGGTCTAAACGTGACCCGAGAACGTTTGAGTGACTGCTGCAGTGTGCGCCTGCCCAGTGACGGGACCTTGGGAGGGATGCTCGCCGTGTGCTAGGCCCTGTGTGAAGCTTTGCACGTGCAACTGACGAAGAGGTGTACTGGCTTGAGAGGTGGCCCCCGGGCCGCCACCCTTGGCCGTTTCATGCCAGTGAGTCCTGAGTGTCTGAGCGTTGAAGAACCATGGAGGAGAGGAGAGGAGTTTTGCTCAAGGCTGCCCTGCTAGAAAATGATGGCATCGCGACTTGAACCTCAAACCAGTGCTCTTTTGGATCCCAGAAGACAGAGAGAGAAGTTAGTCTGATTTAGGATAGAATAAAGTCAAAGCACGTGGTTTGGTTTTCATGGGAGTAACGTGACACCTATCACGCAAGTGGCCGGGTAGAGAATTTCTGCACAGCAACAGTTAAAACTGCAGATGGCGGGAGGAAGAGTTCGTGCCCATTCCTACTCAGTACCTTTTCAGGTATAGGAGCCACCCAGGTTCATTTGATAACTGCTGAGCCTTAGGATTTTCAAAATTGTGATTGCATTAAATAGGAGCTGGGTCCCAACTATCAGAAGCAGTGCCCAGCCTTTGGCAATAGCTAGTTACAGGAGAAATGTCTCTGCCTCTGGAACCAAGTCAATGATTAGTTTAGTTGTGGTGACTTGATTAGGCAGCCAGTGGCGGCAAAAGGGAAGTGAAGATGATAAAATTAAGGAACATGTTAAAATCTCTTGTTGCCCATTTCGATGTGCATCAATGCCACTTTCATTTTTTGGCATCTGTGTTGAGAAGTCACAAAGATTGTATCTGCCATTTGTGGAAATCACCTAACCAGGTTTGCAGGAGGAACTGTCTTACCCACTGTATTCCACATGCACCTACCGTAATACTTGGCCCTCTCAGTACTATTTCATCGAATAATGAAGCTAGGCCCCCCCACCCCCCAAGAAAACGTCCAGGGATAGGAAACCTGGAAACAGGAGCTGTACTAGGGAGGAGAGGGGGAGAGAGGAGGCAAGTACTTTATGGTCCTTTAGTTCAGATTTGTTTCAGCTCCGTTTCCTGTGTGGATTTCACCCCAGTGTAAATTTCCCTCTGCCTTTTCACGCAGAGTTTTACCTTTGACTTGTCCCTGAGGTATATATTCAACTCTCCATTCTGTTTGCTTTAAGTTTTATGATTTCTTTCGTAATATCTGTCTTCTAGTAGTTTAATGTCTGAGTCAGGGTGCTTTTGAGGTAGGGATCAATCTGTAGACTTACATTTGAATTTGGCATCGTTTTAGATGTGATGGACTCAAGGAACCGTTATTGCTGGTACCTTGGGTTGGGATCTGACACTATACTACTCAGCTTTGAGAGGTTGTTGCTGCTGTCTCATCTCAGCAGTAAAAGAAAGCTGCATTTTAAGAGACTTGGGCATGAAAAGGGTCTATGCTTAGCCCCGGCCGAGTGGCTCCGTTGGTTGGAGCATCGTCCAGTGCACCAAAAGGTTGTGGGTTCAATACCCAGTCAGGGCACATACCTAGGTGGTGGGTTCGATCCCCACTCAGGGTGCAGGAGGCAACCAATCCATGTTTCTCTCTCTTCCTCTCTCAAGTCAATCAACATATCCTTGGGTGATGATTAAAAAAGAAAAGGGTCCATGCTTATAACCGAAGTACGGCTGGTTCCCTGCTGCTGTCCCTGTCCGCGAGTAACTGGCATGGACAGTGTTCATTCGTTCGTGTACTTACGAAAGTTGCTAAGAGAAACTACTGTGACTATGGTGCTCCTTCCTGTCTTGCAGTAGGATGGCTGTTAACGGATTGAATTCGGAGGATGCGCCTGATTCCGATTTCTCTTTCCCTGTCACCTGCATTTTAGGATATCAACGCTTACAACTGCGAGGAGCCCACAGAGAAGTTACCTTTCCCCATCATCGACGACAGGCATCGGGACCTCGCCGTCCTGTTGGGCATGCTGGACCCAGCAGAGAAGGACGAGAAGGGCATGCCCGTGACGGCCCGTGTGGTGAGTTGTCCAAGTCCGTTCTGTGGTCCTCTGACTGGCCCGGCTGCGTGTCCAGTGAACGCTCGGACCAGCGAGAGGAAACAGAAGATTATCCATTAGTATCTATCTATTTCCTCTCGGAAACCACCGGATCGGCGGCGAGCTCACTGACGATCCGAGTGCTCATGCTAAATTTGTCAACTGGCTAACTCATAGCTTCAGAAATCTACACAGAATAAGTAGGATAAGAAGTCACCTCGAACTGAGTCATCTTTCCTGTAGCTCTCCTGACGGCCCTCTCTTTAAAGGGACGGGTCCCATCCTTCTTCAGAAAGCAGCTCTGGTTTTGAATTTGTGTTCGTTCTGGCCCGACCCACCAGAGAGCAAACAGCCCCTCGTGGGCAAAAAGCACCACTATGTGAGGCTCGGTATCCACTCCCAAGAGTATCCTTTTTCTTCTTTATTGTTGAAAGTGTTAGGATGTCCCCACCTATTTCCCCCCTTGCCCCCTCCATCTGGTTCTCACCCCACCCCAGGCCTCCACCACCCTAATGTCTGTTCTATATGCATATAAATTCTTTTGTTAATCTCCTCCCGGCCCCCTCCCCCTTCCCTGAGATTCATCGGTCTGCTCCATGTTTCCATGCCTCCGGTTCTATTTTATTCATGAGATTATTTTGTTCATTAGATTCCACATAAAAGTGAGATCATGTGGTACTTGTCTTTCTTTGACTGACTTATTTCGCCTAGCATAATAATCTCCAGGTCCCTCCATGTCATCTCAAAGGGTAATCGATTCTTTTTTACAGCTGCATAGTATTCCATTGTGTAACATTGTACCTTCCAGGGTCCTTTTCCTGGCTTCAGTTTGCATATCAGTTTTTCTTACTGGGACAGCCGGAACCAAATATAATTCCCTTCTAAGTGTAGAAAAATAACATGAACACTATGATGTACACCCGAAACTAACATAACACTGTATGTCACTGTAATTGAAAAGTTTTGTTTGTTTTTTAATTTTTTTAAAGAAAACTAACATGGAGAAGAAAAGCATCTAGAATCCAGCCACCGCCACCCAGATTAAGTTGGGGGTGTCATTCTAGGTGTGGGGATTTTGGGTCGTTTTGTTTTTATACCCTGACCATGTTTAATCGCACGGGCATTCCGAGAGGCCTTGGTATCACAGCCGCTCAAGGACCCGTCCTCTCTGTGCCTGTGTGCTTTGCAGGTGTTTATTTTCGGCCCTGACAAGAAACTGAAGCTGTCCATCCTCTACCCAGCAACCACCGGCAGGAACTTCGATGAGATTCTCAGAGTAGTGATCTCTCTCCAGCTGACGGCAGAAAAGAGGGTTGCCACCCCGGTGGACTGGAAGGTAAAGAGGCCCAAAGGGCCGAGTCGAAGGCCGGCGGGGCTGGTGTCCAGGGGCCCCCTCGGGCTCTCTTACCTGGGGCTGTCTTTCGAGTGTGCAGGTCCACGGGGAGGGTTAGTCCTCATGGCTGAGAGGCCATGTTCAAGGTCTTTAACACTGTCATATAAATCACAAACTCCCTATATTGCTTTCTAGCTTTTTGCTTATTTGGACAAATTGATTGGTCAGGATGATTCTCTTTCCTAACAAAAGGATTTTTTTAAAGCCTTTAATCCTTTCCAGATGGCAAAATATCACCATAAAAATTATAATGGCCACTGAAGTCCTGGCTATAAAACTTTTTTTTTTTTTTTTTTAATTTTTTTTTTTTTATCCTCACCCGAGGATATTTTTCCATTTTTTGTACAGATAGAGTGGGAGGGAGAGAGAGGAAGGAGAGAGAGAGAGAAACATCGACGTGAAGGGACACATCGAGTGGCTGCCACCCGCATGACCAATCAGGGCCGGGGACAAACTGCAACCGAAGTACGTGCCCTTAGCGGGAACCGAACCCGGGTCTCTCCGGACCGCAGGCCGACGCTCTAACCGCTGAGCCAAACTGGCCAGGGCTATAAAACTTTTTTATGTCTTACTGTCCTAAAGTAGTTCCTTCTCTTCCGCATCGTCAAACCCACGGAGCATCCTCTGACGCCTGTTCTTAAGCTTTTCCTCTGTGGGATTCTGCGCTGTAAGACATGGATCATATCACAGGAGTGACTTAGTGTCGCTGCGTTTCTAAAATATGCTTACCTGATTACTAGGTTGTTGTGTGTTTTTTCTGGTAAGTAAGTCAATTAGAATGCAGTATCCATTCACTGAACACACATTTACTGAGCCCAGATGTAGCCGTGAGCAATGATGTTCCAGACCCCTGGACTCACATTCCAGGGGGCCGAGACCGAGAAAGCAGTTCAGTGTGTGAGGGCACAGTGCCGCGGTCATGGGGGCAGGGCAGAGTGGAGCCAGAGGCGGGGAGCTTGGCATTCCGCAGGGCTGCCAGGGGAGGCCCGCTGCAGGCCGCTTCACCGGGGGCGAGCTGGGCCTGTTCCAGGAACCGGGGGAGCCCGGGGGTCTTGAGTTCATTCCTGCCTTCAGCCTTGCCCACTGAACGTCACCATTCTCAACGTCTTTCAACAGGTTGGAGATAGCGTGATGGTCCTTCCAACCATCCCTGAAGAGGAAGCCAAGAAACTTTTCCCTAAAGGAGTCTTCACCAAAGAGCTCCCATCTGGCAAGAAGTACCTGCGCTACACGCCCCAGCCGTAGTTCTCCCCGAGGAGCTGGTGCAGGAGATGCTTGCCTGGCACCGCGAGCCCGGGGGTGCCCGCGGCGCCGCCATAGAAACATCCCGCTGTGCTCACAGCCACGGTCTCTAGGTTGCTATACTACTGGCTTATTAAATGAAAATGGCACTAAAACTCCGTGGGATTCTTTGCTTCGTGCCTTCACCAGCATTGTGTTCTGCCCAGGTGTCCCAGCGCCCTCCCAGCCCTCTGACACGGTCTGTGTCTGAGACAGATCGTGTTGGATCTCTGCAGGGCTTGTGCTCAGCAGGGCAGGATCCTGGATGGTCAAACGCTGCTTTCTCCATCTGGGAATGACCGTCGTGTTCGTTGTTGTCGCTGCTGCTCGGCTGTTCTAATCAAACCCTCTCCTCCGTTACACATTTTGGGGAGCAGCAGAGGTGGAGGTGCGATTTCCTCTGTCCATCTCGAAGTATATTACCTTAGAAGCTAGAGTAACTGCATAGTCCTCAACACTCAGTGTTCTGATCACAGCTAAGGGGAAAAGCTTTTCAATTCTGTACTTTTCCAGGAGGCAACTGACGTGGGAGGAGCAGGGAGAGAGATCTTTAAATATTTTGCTACGAAAACGTTTTGGTAACTTTCTATCAAGAGGGAGGCTCCAGAAAGGGCTCCGCTCCCTGTGCTGGTGCAGCAGAGGTCTGAACAGAGCGACAGTGCCACCTGCCTGTCACCGCGGGCATTTCCGCGGCAGCCTTTCCGCCCCAAGGGCTCACCTTGGGGAGGGAGCAGAGGAGGGCTGCAAATGTTTGTGCATAGAAATACTGCCCGGGGTGGGGCAGCACTGTCTGGATTTTGCTCTTTGGGGATCTAGCGAATAAATCCTTTGTTAAAACTGGATCCGAGAATTCTGTTGCCACGTTTTGAAATACTCGTTTGGACTTGCGTCCTGAGGGCAGAGGTATCCACGCTGGGATTGGCATTGACACCTCCCTCTGGAGAGATGCGGTGTCTGCTCGTGAGCAGGGAGGCGCAGCCGACCTCATGTTCGTGGTGCCTGCTTGGGTCCTCTAGTCCCTTGAGTGTGTGACCCCTGTTGTAACAAGCTCTCCATTTAGTGCCGTAATGGGATTGCTGAGCTTAACACTGGATCTTGAGGATAATGGTACATATGTGCTTTTCTGGAAGGAGTAATAATTACTCCGAACTCGTGGTCCCTCGGACTTACGCTGTGCTAAGAAGTCCTGGTTTGGAAAGAAGTGTCGCACACCAGGTGCAGTCTCTTACATGTAGCCTCTATATTTTTGTTGAGTAAAATAATGTAAAACAGGGTCCCTGGTGCCAGGTATCAGAAAAGTCTAGGCCTGTAGTTCCCTTGAAAAGGTGGGTGACGCCCTGGCCAGTTTGGTTCAGTGGTTAGAGCGTTGGCCTGTGGACTAGAGAGTCCCGGGTTCGGTTCCTGCTAAGGGCACGTACCTCAGTTGCAGTTTGTCCCCAGGGATGTTTCTCTCTCTTCCCCCCTCTCTCCCTCCCGCTCTGTCTGAAGATAAATGCAAAAATGTCCTCGGGTGAGGATTAAAAAAATAGAAAAGGTGGGTGACAGTAAGGAGGTTTGGAATGAACGTAAAAATTCCAAGTTTGCGCCCTAGCCAGTTTGGCTCAGCGGTTAGAGCGTCGGCCTGCGGTCCAGAGAGACCCGGGTTCGGTTCCTGCTAAGGGCACGTACCTCGGTTGCAGTTTGTCCCCGGCCCTGGTTGGTCGTGCGGGTGGCAGCCACTCGAGGTGTCCCTTCACGTCGATGTTTCTCACTCTCTCTCCCTCCCATTCTATCTGTACAAAAAAATGGAAAAATATCCTCGGGTGAGGATAAAAAAACAAACAAACAAAAATTCCAAGTTTGCACCATATCTTCAGGAATGCTGGTCCAAGAGACACCTACAAGGGCTGGCCTGTGCTCATCTCTAAGTCACAAGACATTTTGCCTTCAAAGAACTGCTGTCTGGTCCTCTGGAAGCATCTCTGCTGACTAACCCCAGCTCCTCCGGCTCCGGTTGCCTTCCTATTGGGTTCTCTGCTCTCTACGCCTTTGTTGGCTGTTTGCCACGGTTAATGCTTGTCTCTCATGGAGAGTCTGGCTTCGACCTCCTTTTATAGTGGAAGTTCAAAGAATAAATCTCCAACACTAATGATTCAAACCGGAGTCTTGACTGACTGATGGAACTTTTGCCATTGAGTTTGCAAAATCATCACCTTTTCCCCCGAGAAACTCCTCGCCTCCTTACCACTCACTCAGGCCCCCGCCTTATGTTTTGCTTGCTTACCTCTACTGCACCCATAAAGATGATGTCGGTATAAAAATTCTTTAAAAGCTCACAGGAAAGGTTCACATGCCGTCACGTTGCGTTCTGGCTCAACCACTGAGCAGTCATGAAGCCATGAGACTGAATGAATTATTTTCAATTATAAAATGTTACATAATGAGTGCATTTCTAGGCAGAAGCGATCCGAAGCCTATATTAACACACTTTGGTGTGGAGAGTAGAGTTCCCTGTGGAGAATTGTGCTCAATTTTCATAGGAAGAGAATAAATTGCATGACCATCCACAGGTGTATTCGTTGACAGTGGACCCATATATGTGACCATGGCTTTGAGAGACAGTCCACGTGACTTCAGACAACACCCAGCCGAGTTTAAGATTAGCCAACTGCTGGACCTTGGCCTGTGTGGTCTTGCCACACATCCGGTTCCACCTCCCACCCCCACCCCCACCTCCACCCTAAGGGCAGGAATTTGCACTGAGAGGCTCAGCCAAGGGTTAAGGAGCCAGAATGGCTGTGTGCACGGCCAGGCTAAGATGCCACTTCGGGTGAACTGGCATTAGTGATTTACTCCATCAGACTGTACCCTTTGGGGCCATGCAATCGGAGGAGATATAACTGATTCTCGCTTAAATGGTGCGTTGACTGGGTCAAGGGTCATTACCACCTTCTCATTAGTGACTGGTCCCGAAATGAGCCTGTGATTCAGTTCTTGGAGAGAAGACAGGTAGAGGATCATTGGAATTCCTGGAAGAATTCTTTCTCACTCTTGAAAGCCAGTGGGGGCCGTTCTTTCTCGGGCTCGTCTTGAAGACGAACAAGAAGGCAGGAGCATGGGTTGCTGCCGGGAACGGGAACCAGCCACAGAACGAGGCTGAAGGTCGCAGTAGGCGGCGAGAGAAAACATCCGCTCATCACCGGGGCTACCCCTGCAATCCCTCCTACCCCTTGACCGACGTCACGGGGTATTTCTGTAGTGTTGAAGCCTTCCTGAGTTGGGTCTTCTGGCACCTGACGAATACGCATGGAGGGCGGCATCATCCTGTGGTCGCTTCAGACACGTGATGATGTGCTCCTGAGACTGGAGGGCAGACATCTGTGTTCTGCTACTTTACCCCCCCGTACTGCGGATCTCAAGCTCCAAAAGGCATTAAATTGCATGAGGAACGTGTGAAAACACAGAGCTCAGGGCCCACCCCAGAGAGGTTCCAGCAGGCTGCACCCAGCATCCATTCCCCCTTCTGTGGGAAACACCAGGCTGGATCAGGGTTGGCAAGGCGAACAGTTAGAATGCATCTTAAGATGAGGGTGTGAGCATGTGGCGAGGTGGGGTCCCTTCCTGACCGGAAGGCAAAGGCTCAGGAGGAGAACTCCTCATCAGACAAGTGCCGGGGGTGCCCGGAGTTATTGAGAAAGGTTTGTCATCCAGGACCAAGGGTAGCAGCCAGGGGCAGAGGAGGAGGAGGCTTCAGGGAGCCCGGGTCCGCGGCTGCCTCGAGCCACGGCTGCAGTCCCGTTCTGCCTATCTCCAGACATCTGCTTGCATCCGAAAGATAAAGCCACGCGGGGTCCTGTAACGGGGAGCCACCCCGACACCTGCTGACACGGGAACGCCACAGTCACTCGGAGAAGTCACCCTCCGGGCTGGGCGTCCAGAAGGTTCTTCATAAATAGTTAGGCTTGACTTTTTCTCTTGTGTTTCCTTCTTTACAGTTTTCCCTGGGGTCGAGAGTCTTGCATCCTTTTAAAGTTTCATTGAAACGGGAAGGAACAATGGCATCTAATGAGCAGACCATAAAATTCAACTTTATTTGACTTTTTAAAACTAAATGAAAATAGCATCAAACAGTACTATGCAATATAAGATAGTTAACGTCTCAACTTTGCTTTCAGGGACTGAGATTATGAAACATAGGTCCATTTCTCAGTAGTCACTAAATTGGGGAGCAGGGGGATAACTTTGGAAAATTATAGGGAGGCACTAATTATAGCCATATCACAAAGCAAAATGATAGATTCTCTGCTTTAGACAGTAACATACTGTACAATGCTTTCACTAACTTGTATTTTCCTATAACTGGCTCGCAGCTGGAGCAGGACTCTACCTGGTAGGCCGTTCAGTTTGGGGAGATCTTATCCGGAAGAGTTTTTGAACAGCTCAGGTAAATGCAGCTACTTAAAACCAGAGCTTTGTCAGCAGCCTATCGATTGCTGATAAAATAAATGCAGCAGGAAATTGTTGCAGCGACTTCTAAGTAAACTTCTCTCCAGGTGATCCTTCCGCACTGAGCCAGGCTATTGGCTTGGTCTTGAACCCAACTTCACATGTCGTACCAGCGCCATTAATGTGCTTTTCGATAATGAGATCCAGTTTCCGACTACAAGAGAGAGTCCGAAGTGAAATATTAGACTCTGTTCATTCCAGGGAAAAAAAAGTACTTATCTTAAATACCACCAGAAAACTTACAAAAAGTTTCCATAGAGGGAACACTCCCTCTAAAAGATCTTACATTGGAAGGACTTTGAGTGATAGACATTGTTGGTAAATACATGTGCGTCTCTATACCATCAAACACCAACTTGTAAAGAGATACTGCGTCCATTCCGTTAGAGTAGTCTCTCTCTCAAGAAAAAGAGAAATGTTAGGAGAATTGAATTCCAGTTAACTTTGTGGCTGATTACAGGGTGACCAGACACTTTCTCCTAAATCAAATGAGAATTTTTTTTAAATAATGAGGCCCGGAAACAAACAGTGACAAGTGAGGAACCCAATTCCTTGATTCCCAGTTAGGTTTCCTGCTTGTGAAACGGGGTTTCTCTAAGAAAGGAGAGGATAACTCTAGGCCGGCTGCCTAGAAAGAACTGCGTGGCTTTGTTTAAAGGGACCGTGAACTGGAAGTTTGGCCAATGCAACTTTCCTTCCCCAGAAAACGCGCTGCCAACCACCAGGGTTGGAAATGACAATGGCAGGACCCAGACGTCTATTCGAAGCACTTTAGGGTGACTGCCTGGTTGGGGGTGTGGGGGACTTGAAGCGGCACAGCTCATGTGTATTTGGGGTGACTTGGCCACTGAGGGAGGGAGGGAGGGGGCTGAAGACCCCCGAAGCCCACCCTGCTACTGGACGACTCCTGCATATCGCTCTTCTCAGAGCCCCGGCTCCACTCAGCAGGGGGCTTGGGCCCCCGCGAGCTGTTAGGGCGCCTCGCAGACCCCGGGAATAATGTCCTCCAAGCTACCCTTCAGACTGGCCTCTGTCATCCTGGCCCAAGGTGACCAGCCCTCTCCAGGCCTGGCTCCCAGCACATCTTAAACTTTTCTAAAATTTAAGAGTAGGAAAAGATGTTGGAGCCCAACCTAAGTGATTCCAAAGTAAAATGGTTTGAGGTCTCTTGTTTTCTCTTTAAAAATCCATCGTCCTACTTCAGAATATGTTTATTTTCATATAAAATGTTTTAATTAACCTAACAGTGAAATGAGTTCACTTTTTTCCTCTAAAAGATCATGGAGTAAAATTGATGCTCTAGGAAGGTGCCAATGATCAGCCCTTGGCCCATGTGCCCCCAGCATGGCACCCACAGGTCCATGAGGGATGCAAACTCCAAAGGGAAAAGCGTGGATACTTCAGTGGTAATGAGCCTCCCTGTCCCTAATCCCAGAGAGCCCTAATTTTTCTTCTTTTTTTTTTTTTTTATCCTCACCTGAGGACATTTTTCCATTTTTTGTTCAGAGAGAGCAAGAGGGAGAAAGAGGAGAGAGAGAGAGAAACATCAATGTGAAAGGAACACATTGAGTGGCTGCCACCCGCACGACCAACCAGGGCCGGGGACAAACTGCAACCGAGGTGCGTGCCCTTAGCGGGAACCGAACCCGGGTCTCTCCGGACCGCAAACCAGTGCTCTAACCGCTGAGCCAAACCGGCCAGGGCTAGAGAGAGCCCTAATTTTGAACGAAATGTCAGGGGAAGGGGGTGAGAAGGGGAGAAAGTGGGAGAGGGGGGAGAGGGGGCAAATTACATCTTTGAAAAATATTCTATAATTTTAAATTTTAAGTCACACAGTGAGCTTGATCCTGATTTTTCCAAACCAGCGAGTTTCTGCTAAGAGTCTCTTATTCACCACCAACATTCTGTTCTTTGACTTCACAGTGTATTTCAGCTGTGTAGTTTCGTACTCACAATAAGAAAAATCGAATCGAAGGACTGAGTGCATTACCTCTTTTCTCTTCCAGGGGTATTCCTTATCCGCCACCTGCGAACTGCTGCTGATGGAGTCTATTCAAACACATGCATCAGACAGAAACACGGAATCAGGAGTTTGAGAATCAACGCGCAGAAGACTGCTCTGAACATCAATGTGTTTCCTCCCTGTCCCTTCCCTTTCGGGCGGGCTCTCTCCCGCAGGGGGGCGTGGTGATAGGCTCCCCGAAGTTCACTACTCGGGGGAGAGCGGGCAGCCACACACAGGTGCAGTGGGCTGGAGAGACGGGGGTGCAGCGTGGCTGGGCCGTGAGGACACCCCCCGACCCGTGGAGCCCGCTGGTCTCAGCCCCGTCCGAGTCTTCCACAGACAGGAATGAGGACCGCGTGTTGGCACACGTTCTGATTTTTTCAAGAGAAGCTCAAAACATGGATATTTTTTTAAAGGTGAAGTTTCTGGATGTTTATACGCGGCCACTAATTTTAAAATTGTAAAACAAAACATGTATGTGGGCCATATCCAGTGTACTGGCTCGCTCCAGCCCATGGGCCCACTGTGTGTGGCTTCTGTCCCAAACTCCCGGAGGAATACGGAGTGATTCATTTCCCTCGGGGCCCCTGGACTCATTCCGGGACGGAGAGAGGCCTGCAGGCCACGGTGGCCCCTGACTCGGCAGCCCCGGGCGCCCGAGGGCTGCGTCCACGCTGTGCCCCGCAGGCTTGGGCAGCAGGGTGGCGACCTTCGGAGACCGTGAGGGACGGGGTAATGGCCGTCTCGCTGTTCCCAGCTCGCACAGGCGGCCCGGGCAGAGGGCGCTCCCGGATCCCATGCTGCCTCTCACCCCAGTACAGGGCGTGGAAAGTGAGCCCTAAGAATGTCTGAGTTGAACTTGCTTCCAGGGAGGAAGTGGAATGACAGAACGACTGTCTGTCTGTCCTCCCCACACGGGCAGACGCCTAGTTTGGCTCGCTCCCCAACCAGGGCTTGGCGCAGTGCCCAGCACGCGGTGGGTTGATTTTATAAGAATCCTGCAAGCCTGGCGGTGTGGCTCAGCGGACTGAGAGGTCCCAGTTTGATTCCCAGTTGGGGCACATGCCTGGGTTGCAGGCTTGATCCCCAGTAGGGGGCGTGCAGGAGGACGCCAACCCATGTTTCTCTCTCTCTCTCTCTCTCTAAAAAAAAAATAAATAAAATAAAATAATAAAAACGTATTTTAAAAAAAGAATCGTGCAAGTGAGAAATAATGAGATATAAATGATGAATGAAACGTCACTTTAGGCACACAATGGAATCATGCGCGCTGCCCACCCCCCATTGAACAATTCGTTAAGAACTGCGTCCCTCTAAACCAGGTCACACGGACTGTAAACACGGGGTGGTGCCAATCAGAGGAGTAAATCAAGGAGGGCTGCTTCCAGGCCGGGCAGCTGGGAGAACCATGACCATGGGGCTCTGCGAGGTGGAGATGCCGACATTGACGAAAGGTCCTGAAGGCATTTTCTCTGGAGCAAGGCCTTCCTGCCTCGTCGTCTTTGTATACGCCTAACACAAAGAATTGCCTAGCATACGGGCAATTGGGTGCTGACACACGTTCTGTGCCTACAATTACTTGGCGACTATCCAAGTCCACCTCAAAGTAAGCCATCTGAGTTGTGGCCTTGACCACGGTTTGGGTTACTCAGTGAGGCTGGGTCAGGTTCCCTATTCCCCGGGAACCAGCTCCCCACCCCTGGGCCCACTGTGGGAATCTGTCCCCTCCCATTCCCACTCTTTCCCAACAGTGCTCCGTGGCTCCAGCCTCCAAGGCAGGAACAGAGTAAAACATGGAAGCTGCTCCCTGCCTCCCAGCAAAGGTCAGCGGGAAGGTGGGAGAGCGGAAGGAGCCACCTGGGTCTCAGCGTTTAGGAGTCCCTGACGTGTGACCTCCCAGAAGCAATGTGGCAGTCAGGATGGGCCCGGGAATGGGGTTGATGGTAAACCCATACCATGCCCTCTGATCATTTTCTTCTAATTAAATTAATTTCACATTTATCAAAAACTTCCACCCACTGATTTTCCCACCACTGAAGAGATAGACCTTACCCATGACCTTGGAGCCATTGTCATCGGCAGGCTTGGATGCTTGGATAACCAGTAGCTTGCTTAAATCTGAAGTTCCCTGAATCTAAAGGAGAAAAGTCCAAATTAGTCAGTAGAGCATTGTTTGATGTCCAAGCTGGCTGCTTCCTAACCTTTCCAAAGAATAAAAGAAATAAGCCAAAACCTAAACCGGGCCTCCAACCTAAGCGCCTCTTCATTTGAAATCCTCTCGCGTTGCTTCAGAAAGTCCTGTACCAGCAAGTTTTCTTCTGCATCTTTATAGACGTCAGAAAGGAATTTCCTGCACCTTACTTGTAACTGGACTGGCAATTCCCATTTAAAACAGAATCCCCAGGCCCTGGCCGGTTTGGCTCAGCGGTTGGAGCGTCGGCCTGCGGTACAGAGAGACCCGGGTTCGGTTCCCGCTAAGGGCATGTACCTCGGTTGCAGTTTGTCCCCGGCCCTGGTTGGTTGTGCGGGTGGCAGCCACTCGATGTGTCCCTTCACATCGATGTTTCTCTCTCTCTCTCTTCCTCTCTCTCCCTCCCGCTCTATCTGAACAAAAAATGGAAAAATGTCCTCGGGTGAGGATTAAAAAAAAAATAAAAAAATAAAAAAAATAAAACAGAATCCCCAGGATCCACTGAGTTACTTTAACTCTCCCACTGACGTCCAAGGGCTCAGGACCCTGCCTTCCCTCATAGCGGGATGGTTTTCTTTTCTTAGAATTTTCACCCATAAAATCTGCCCTCCCGGAATGCAAGTAGCAGACAAGTAACAAATAAGTATCATTTCCAGATACCTCACACTCTCGTTTTACCCTCGCGATAACCTTTCGAGGGGACCGCTGCTGTTACCCTCGTCTCACGACTGAGGAAGCTGTGTCCCACGCCCCTCGTGGGCACAGGGTCAGGTTTTCAACCCAACGATGCCCGATTCCAATCGCTGTTGTCCCTGCCTCATGCCTTGCTTCTTTCAACGCTAAAGAGGTTTTCATTTTCTAGTTTAAAAAAATTTTTTTTAATTTATTGATTTGAGAGAGAGCGGAAGTGAGAGGGAGAGAGAGATAGAAACATCAATGAGAAAGAACATTGATTGGCTGCCTCCTGCATGCCCTCACTGGGGATTGGGCCCATAACCTGGGCATATGTCTTGACCAGGAATCGAACTGGCGACCGCTTGGTGCATGGGTCGACGCTCAACCACTGAGCCACACCGGCCAGACTAAATTTTTTTTTTAAATTTACTTCATCCTCTGAATTGTTGAGAGGTACAAAATAAGAATTTTATAAAAGGAGCAAATGCACTTTTTAGGAGGTTTCCCAGCTTTTCCAGGACATAAATTTCCATTAAATGAATGACCTTTCCCAGTCTGAACAGGCAGAAAGTGTCTTTCCCAAAGGGAAGAGACTTTTATTATTTATTTATTTATTTATTTATTTAATCTTCATCCGAGGACACTTTTCTGATTTATCTTCAGATAGAGAGGGAGGAAGAGAGAGAGAGAGAAACATTGATGCGAGAGAGACACATCCAGTGGCTGCCACCCACACGACCCCAACAGGGGTCTGGGACGAGCTGCAACCGAGGTACGTGTCCTTAGCGGGAACCGAACCTGGCCTCTTTGGTCTGCGGGCCAGTGTTCTGACCGCTGAGCCAAACCGACCAGGTCTGGGAAAGTTACCAGATTAAAGCATGTCAGCTCTTCTCAAGGTTTCCTGATCCTCCCCTCTGTTGGGCCCCACCCTCCCGTCCCCCTGTGGTCCAGTGGTGGGCGACCCATTAGGGACACTGCTTCTGTCCTCCCATCGCCCATTACCTCCTAGGTGTTCATACTGCCCCCTTCCTTACAGAGGCCTGGATTGAGGCCCAAGACCTGCTGTCAAGTTGTGCCCACAGCCCCTGATGTGGCAACAGAATGACACGGTCCTAGCTCTGCTCCCTTATTATCTATCAATCAGTGCAGGTGCCTCCAAAGCCAGGCTAGTACACGGGGGCACTGCCTTGGTGTGAACCAGGAAAGTCACACCCATGCATCCTTCTCGGGAGGCACATGCTAGTACACGGGGGCACTGCCTTGGTGTGAACCAGGAAAGTCACACCCCATGCATCCTTCTCGGGAGGCACAGCCCCACTCCAGGGCAAACAGCATGGTGAGCAGAGAGCAGAGAGCAGGCTGATCCCAGCCCCCACCTGCCCCTAGATCACACCCTTGTGCAGGGCACAACCTGTACACAGTACACAGAAGTCCTGGGTACATTTCGACCATGTTGTTAAGGGCAGGTGAGAACTGCAGGGTCTTTTCAGGTTAAATTTCTTTTTAAGGTGGTCAGCTGAACTTTAAAATCACTTATGCAGCACTGTGGAATGCAAATGACTCTTTAGAAATGATCTTCCTTACCTGCTCACAGGTTTTAGGTAAGATGCAAGGTGCAAGGTATGGCACCTCTGTTTTTGTATCAATCACACTGCCAAACACGACAATCACGAACTTCATGGTCACCTTGTCGATAGTCATTTCGTTACAGTTCGATAAAGTGTCCACATATGCTGCATTGAGCTCCACACACTTCTGAAACGTTAAGCCCTGCAATTAAATTACATTTTTCTATAAATCATACACAGTGACACATGGTATCAAGAAGAAAGACAATTCAACAGCAAAATAGTCATAGTAGGAGACTTTAACACCCACTGTCATCAGAGGATAGATCTTCCAGACAAAAAAATCAAAAAGGAAACAGCGACCTTAAATGACATACTAGATAAGATGAATTTAATTGATATTTACACAACATTTCATCCCAAAGCTCCAAAATACACATTCTTCTCAAATAGACATAGAACATTCCCAAAACTAGACCTCGTGTTAGGACACAAAATAAGTCTTAACAAATTCAAGAAGATTGAAATCATATCAAGCATCTTCTCAGATCACAAAGGCATGAAACTAAAAATCAACCACAATTAAAAAAAACTCAAAATCATTCAACACATGGAGGCTCACTAGCATGTTATTAAACATTGAATGAGTTACCAATGAGATCAAGGAAGAAATCAAAATTTACCCAGAAACAAATGAAAATGAACACAACAAAACCAAATCTATGGGATGTAGCAAAAGCAATCCTGAGAGGGAAATTCATAGCATTACAGGCCTACCTCAAGAAACAAGAAAAATCTCAAATAAGCAACCTAACCCTACTCCAAAAAGAACTAGAAAAAGAACAATAGGAAAGGCTTAGAGTAAGTGCAAGGACAGAAACAATAAAGATCAAAGCAGAAATAAATGACACAGAAGCTAAAAAAACAAACAAACAACAACAATATAACAGTTCAATAAAACCAAAAACTGGTTCTTTAAAAAGATAAACAAGATTGATAAACCTTTAACCAGACTCATCAAAAAACTAAGAGAAGACTCAAATAAATAAAATCAGAAATAAAAGAGAAGTAACAACTGACATCACAGAATACAAAGGATTGTAAGAAAATATTATAAACAATTATCGGCCAACAAATTGGACAACCTTGGTGAAATGAACAAATTCCATTCCATGAAAAATACAAACTTCTAAAACTGAATCAGGAAGAATCAGAAAACCTAAATAGACCAATAACAACTATTGAAATCGAAGCAGTAATCAAAAAGCTTCCAGCAAACAAAAGTCCTGGACCAGATGGCTTCACAGGCAAATTTTACCAAACATTTAAAGAAGAACTAATACCTAGCCTCCTCAAACAATTCCAAAAAATCAAGAGGAGGGAAGACATCCAAGCTCTTTTTGCACGGCATTCAATAAAATCCAGCACTGATTAATGATAAAAATTCTCAACAAAATGGGAATAGAGGAATCATACCTCAACATAATAAAGTCCATATATGAAAAACCTACAGCCTACATCATACTGAATGGGCAAAAACCAAAAGCGTTTCCCTTAAAATCAGGAACAAGACAGGGATGTCCGCTTTCACCACTCTTATTCAACATAGTAATGGAAGTTCTAGCCACAGCTATCAGAAAAGAAAAAGAAATAAACGGCATCCAAATTGGAAAGGGGGGAGTAAAACTATCATTATTCATAGATGATATGATATTGTACATAGAAAACCCTAAAGACTCCACCAAAAAAACTACTAGATCTAATAAATCAATTTGGCAAAGTAACAAGATACAAAATCAATATTCAGAAATTAGTGGCATTTTTATACACCAATAATGAACTATCAGAAAGAGAAACAAACATTTAATCAAACACTTAATCACCAAGGGCAATAGCACAGCTGAGGCACCAAAAACATAAGAAAATTAACAAATATCTAGAATTTTGCAACCAGGAAATCTGGAGGAAAGAAAAAGACATTTGGGTTTTTAAATGCACGTAAATTGTGAGTGCTGTGGTTTAGTGTGTGGGGTTTCTAAAATATCGTAACGGTGTTTCTCTCTCTCTCTCCCTTCCTCTCTCTCCCTCCCACTCTATCTGTACAAAAAATGGAAAAATATCCTCGGGTGAGGATAAAAAAAATAAATAAATAAAATATCGTCACAGGCCAATTCTTTAGTTTTAAAAGCCTAGAAGCAAATAAGCCAGTGTTGAATGGAGATTCTCGGGGGGGTAAAATTGGGGTAGAAAGTTATCATTTTCTTATGTGATATATCTGTATTTTCTCATTTATATGATGAATATGTGTTGCTTGTGAATTTTTTCTGAAAATGAAAAGATACATCCACCTGAATATTGAGTCAAGTCTGACTCAAGCCTTGTCCTGCTTTTCAAGCAGAGGCCCGGCTAAGGGGAAAGGGAAGAGTCTAATGCTCCTTCCCCTTCTGCTACCATTTTTCTGAAAACGATTATTGCTACACAGTAAAAGAAACATGACTGCCTTAGTATGGCATGCTAATAGTTTTCGAGATGTAACCTTTTAGCGCAGTGTTTGGTTCACAGCCAAACTGCGAGGAAGGTGCAGCGATGTCCCTCACGTTTCCTGGCCTCACACATGTTCAGCTCCCTCCCAGCATCAATATCTCCCACCAGAGCGATACATTTGTTACACCCCATAAACCTGCATTAGATTATCAAACTCTCCCAAAGTCCACAGTTTACATTAGGGCTCACGCTTGGCGTTTGGACATTCTATGGGTTCGGACAAATGTATAGTAACATGTATTCACCATTATAGTATCACACAGAGCCCTAAAAATCCTCTGTGTTCCCCCCATTCATTCCTTCTCACCACAACTCCTAGCAACTACTGATATTTTTACTGTTTCCATAGTTTTGCCTTTTCCAGAACGTCCTATAGGTATGAGTCGTACAGTAAGTAGCCTTTTCAGACTGGCTTCTTTCACTTAGTACTATTCATTTAAGTTCCCTCCATGTCTTTCCATGGCTTGAGAGTGTATTCCTCTTTAGTGCCAAATAATATTCCATTGCCTGGATATACAACAGTTTATTTATCTATTCCCCTGCTGAAGTGCATCATGGTTGCTTCCACGTTTTGGCAATTATGAATAAAGCTGCTATATACAGTGTACAGGTGTTTGTGCGGACATAATTTTTCAGCTCCTCCGGGTAAATATCAAGGAGCAAGACTGCTGGACTGAATGGTAAGAGAATGATTCGTTTTAAAAGAAACCGCCAACTGTCTTCCAAAGCGGCTGCACCATTTTGCACCCCTACTGGCAATGGACGAGAGTTCCTGTTGCCCCACGTCCTTGCCAGCATTTGGTGGGGTCAGCGTTCTGGGTTTTGGATGCTCTAATAGGTGTGCAGTGGTCTCTCACTGGTGCTTTAACTTGCATTTCCTTGGTGACCTGGGATGAGTGTGGAGCATCTTTTCATATGCTGTTTGCCATCTGTATGTCTTCACTGTGAAGTTATGTCTGTTGAGATCTGGGGCCCATTTCTCAATTGGGTTGTATTACTGTTGCACTTTAAGAATTCTTTGTACATTTTGGATAACAGTCCTTTTTCCGGTGTGCCTTGCAAATATTTTTTCCCGGTCTGTGGTTTGCCTTCTCATTCTCTTGAGACGTGCTCATTTTTTAAAGTCAACATTTATATTCAGTCTCTCATCTCAGTGAATGTTGTTGGACTTGAGGTCTGTCACTTCCCCACTTCCTGACTTAATTATAAGGGTGCAAATACTTATTAAATAGGATATAAATATGGGATTGAAAATTGTACCAGTCCAAGAACAGACTTGAACCGCTACTTTCTTGGAGAGAAAGCTAATAGAAGAGGCTCGGTTAACTCAGCAAAGATTTTGAAAGGGCAGGATTTATATTAATGTGGGTAGACAGAATAGAATATAATAAACAGCAGATGAGTGTTCGTTAACTCATTCTAATTAATGTTATACTTGGTTGTTGGGGATCTACCTATTTAATATTTGCTGAATCGATTTTTTTTTAAAGGGATGACTGTCAGTAGCCTGGGAGAATCAGCTGTGGCAAGCACACGGTCAGGAAAAGAGAGTGGTTACCATTCTGGAATCTAGAATTGTACTCGAAGCTTATAGAATCTCACTAGCGAATGTCACCCCAGTAAATTTAATTAAAACAAATAAATTCTGGAACCTCCGTTTAAAAGATTAGACAAAACCACCCTTTCTGTCTTTGTCACACACAAAAAAAAATACGAAGTGCATTATTTGGTTAAAATATACACACACACACATACAGTGAATGAAAGTTCACTTATGTTTTAATCGCGTCCCTTACCTCGTCGACGAGAGCCGATTCGAAATACTGAAGGGCCGTGCTGAGAGCCAGCTTCAGCCATATCTTGTATTCCAGGAACGGCCAGAACACATCGAAGCCCTCGTACAAGTCCTCCAGGGAGATGAAGCAGGCCTGAAATGACAGGGTCGTGCAGCAGGCTCGATTCGGAATGAAATGACAAGACCATCAGAAAACAAGATGCCAATAAAACAGAAAAGGAAAAGAAGAGCAGATGCCTGTAGATGTGATCATCCTCAAACCTCTCAGAAAAACCGTCGACTCCCGCACCATTATGACACTCTGACATGTGAAGCATCGTGTCCTTGGAGAGGCTGTTCACTGTGTATGCGATGGCACAATTCACAACCCAGTTGAAGCTACAGACCTACTAGTAGGCCAGGAAAACCCACACCCGTCAAAGCTACGACAAGGATATGGCGCATGAGCCCAGGATGCAGGAACTGAGCCACATACCTTGCCTATTTTTTTTTTGTTTTGTTTTGTTTTGTTTTTTTATCCTCACTAGAAGACATTTTTCCATTTTTTGTTCAGGCAGAGTGGGAGGGAGAGAGAGGAACAGAGAGAGAGAGAGAAACATCGACGTGAAAGGAACACATCGAGTGGCTGCCACCCGCACAACCGACCAGGGCCAGGGACAAACTGCAACCGAGGTACGTGCCCTTAGCGGGAACCGAACCCGGGTCTCTCAGGACCGTAGGCCGACGCTCTAACCGCTGACCCAAACCGGCCAGGGCCCTTGTCTATTTTTATGGCCAGCGTAGACCAGGTGGGCTCATGTACAATCTCTGCTTCCAGAGGCGAGGTGCTTACCTGAACAAGGAAGCCTGTGCTTTCGGAATTCAAGCCAAATGAATGCCTAAAATAATGGAGCCAGCCTTGTGACTACACTCCTGCCTGCTAGCCTCTTCCAGAACTGAAATGCTAGGAAGTTGCCAGGGCAACGTCCCCTCTGTGCCACACCCCTCAGGCTCTGGTCCCGCCCAACCGCAGCCAGAGCCCCAAGGCTGCAGAAGTCTGCGAGCAGGACCTCGGGCTCCTCCCTGTTTGAATCCGCAGCTGGAGGAATAGCAGAGGACTGATCCGCGGACTAGATACCACCCTGCGCAGCAAGAGAATGAAAGAGGGGGACTGAAAACCAGTGTCCTTTAAAAGCGCGGCCTCCTAATAGCGCTGACACGCACCAGGCACGTCACACGGGCATCTTCCTCATCTCCGTGACATCGAGAGTTAGATACTCTCTCTTCAAGGAACGAGGACTCAGAGGTTAAATGTGCGTCCCTGCAGATTGGGGCACTAAACGATATGCCGGGACACACAGGAAGCACATGCCCCACGTGGACAGAACCGGGGTCCTACCTGCAGAATGGTTTCGCAGGTGGCGGTGTATTCGATCTCGCGCTTGAGCAGGCAGCTCAGCTCTCCGATGATGTCCCCACACGTGCAGTACTCTGTGAACATGCTCTGGGAGTCCCCCTCGGACTTCACGGGGTGGTCGATTCCAAAGGAAGGAGGCAGGCTGTGCAGCTGCGAAGGGAACCCCGCCTTAGGAAGCCTAGATCAGAGCGCAGGGGCTCCCGCGCGACCCTGCGACTATTCAGTGGAAGGGACAGGTGCTTTGTGGACCCTGTCGGGTGAACGGGCTTCACGGAAATCGCGGTTCCTTTCACACCCCAGCTGTCTCGGGCACGGACTGTTTCCAGTCTTTAGCTTCACAACTTTCTCCTTATCCGTTCCTTGTACAACCCTCCCCTACCCCCGCAGAAGTAGTGGTTGCCGTCTGCAAGGAACTCCCTGAGTCCGTTAGATATCCTTAGCGTAACCGGTGCCTCGGGGGCAAAAACCACATTCTAATTGCCTGGATGCACAGATCACACATCTTGAGTTAATACACCTACAAAACCAAGCCGCGGTTTCAGTAAAAGCAACAGAAAACGTTCTCAGGGTGACCACGAGGTGGCTGAGTCCTCCCCCCAGGAAAAGAACTGGTAGCCGTGGGTGGGGGAGAAGAAAGGCCTCAGACTTCAGGAGGAGGCTGCAGGAGTCACCCAGCAGGGCTACAGAATTTTCCAGCAAGTTCAGCTGGAAACGTCAAAGACCAAGGCGATTGTTCAGGACACAGGCAGCGGGGAATCCGGCGTCACTGAAGGAGCCGCTGAGAGCACCGCACCCTCCCCTGGTGACCGCCATTCAGACTTCTAGTGGCCTTCATGCCCCAGAGGACCGGGGCGGTCTTCCCGTTGAGTTCGAATGCAGTCCCAAGGCCCTTTGAGCGATGAGGGATGGCCCTGCCCTTGCAAACCAAGGAAAGAAGGCAGCGTCTGGGCCGGCAGAATTGTACACAAGTCCCTCCGGGACTCCTACTTTTGTAACTCGGCACTTGACTCGATTACACTCGACTCGGTGCTGCTGTGAAGGGATTCTGCAACTGGAATTGTGGTGGCTAACCACCTGGTCTTAGAGCTGATCGTGGATTATCCTGCGAGTCCCGTGGACTCTCGAGTCCTCTACGGCGGGAGAGGAAGTAGAGTCATTCAAAGAGACGGGGCACTGTGAGGAGGACGCAGCGTGCTCGGCTCTGAGACGCCAGTGGCTGTGTGCAAGGCCCAGAGAGGCGCTCTAGGACCTAAAGGCGGGTCCCAGCTGGCAGCCGGCCAAGCAGCAGCCACGTGGCTCCCACGGCTGGAAGGAGCCGGTCCCGCCGACCACGTCCCTGAGACTGGAAATGGATTCTGCACCGAGTTTCCAGAAGGGAACGCTGCCGTACTGACCCTTTGAGCTTGGCCTTGTGGGATGCAAGGGAAGAGGAGTCTTAGACAAACCAGCGAAGCCCAAGGCCGTCTGAACCACGGAGCTATGAAGCAACAAAACTAGCTGCTAACGGTGGTGAATTGTCACGGCACACACAGAACACTAACGGAACATCGTCAGCCGAATCCCACTGGCCTTATATTTTAAGAAGCCCTGTCCTGGCCGGCGTGTTTCAGTTGGTTGAGCATCATCCTGTGCACCGAAAGGCTGCTGGTTCAATTCCCGATCAGGGCACATGCCCGGGTTGTGGGCTCCATCCCTGGTAGGGGGTGTGCAGGAGGCAGCCCATCAGTCTCTCTCTCTCTCTCTCTCTCTCTCTCTCTCTCTATCTATCTATCTATCTCTCTCTCTCAACATAAATTTTAAAAAATCTTTAAAACATAAATTTTAAAAAATCTTTAAAACAAAAGAAGAAACCCTAGTCAGTCTCGTCACTGCAGGAAAATTCCCCAAAGGAACACGCGTGTGGCGGTTTTAAGGGTGCGGTCTGACCTATTCAGTGAACACTGGCCGCGCCTGCTTCTGGCTCCCAGGGATCCAGGCCAGCACCTGGTCACACACGGATTCTAACGGAAGCAGCACGGAACAATGGCTAAGGACGCAGACACGGTCCCCGAGGCCGACCCCAGGGGACCGCAGCCCTCCTGACCTCTCGCTGTGTGCCCTTGAGGGCCAAGTGAATCGATTTCTCTGTGCATCAGTTTTCTTGAAAAATAAGGTTGTTACGAGGATTAAATGTCATAATGCGATGCCATTCCTGACCACGCTCTCAGAAATCCCAACCAACCTCTTCGTCTCATCCATCGCCTCTAGCATACTATTGATTTAACGTCTTTTGTCGAGTGTCCCATCTTCCATGCCTCCACTAGAAAGGAAACCCCGAGAAGGCAGGGATTCTTGTCTGCTTTGTGAGCTCCGTGACCGGATTGAGGGCCACAGCGAGGCGGTAATGAAGTAAGTACTTGTTGAATGGAATTCCCAGACACGTCATAAGCGCTAGACATGTGTCAGCTTTATAAGAGGTGTATTACAATAGCTTATTTCCATAACCAACTTTTAAGGTCTGAAATACCCATTCCATAAAGTAGAAAGCCAAATATATGACTTGTGTTATAAAAAAGGGTTTGTCGCTTGTCACTGGCATCTTGGGTCTGGGAATTATTTGGGTCAGGAGCTGGGGCTCATCTGTGCATTCAGCCCCTAGTATTTGGATTCTAAAGGATTCCTATCCCCAACACTCTACTGACATCTTCCTCTCTGTCTCGCCAAAGCCTCCTACTGGTCAGATTAAACGTTGTATTTTTCTATCCTCATCCTAGCTGACCTCCGAGGGGATGTGACATCATGGTCCCTCATTCCTGACTCTCGTTTTCCTCAGGTGGGTAACTCAACCGCTCCGGTGTTGGGTTCCTCAATCGAACACCTGGGTAAAGCCAGCTCCCTCCCAGGACCGCTGTGAGCAATAAGCAGGACTATGAAACATTCTGTAAGGTGGGGCACCTTCCGGATGTGGGGGATTAGCATCAGCTCTCAGCTCTGGTGTTCAGAGAGGGAGGGTTTCCTTTGGAAAAGAGATCACGTTAACATTTTGAAACTTTCTGGATTCCTAAATTTCTCCTTATGTCATAATTACATATTTCAATTACATTTTAAGTAAAATAAATAAATAACTGGTCCCTTACAACTGCCATTCCTGAAATAATTAGGTAGATTCCCAGCGGCATTTCACCTTCTTTACAAATGACATCTCCGTAGTCGAAATAGGCAAGTTTGGCTCTTTCCTAAAAGGAAAAAGAAAAGATCAGAGAAGGAAAAGGCAACACAAAAGCTGCACAGCCTGCTTTCCTGAAGAGAAATCGGATTTCAAAGCAAACATGCCTTTCAGGCATCATCAAAACAAACTGCAATCTTTGGTTTGGTGATGCATCACAACAAGAGCTGCTGCGGAGCCTCATCAACCTTCGGAGAGAAGGGGACAGAGACGGAGGAGCGGGGGAGCTTTGTGGCTGGCACCCAGAGAGGGGCTGAGGAACGCCCAGTGAGTGCCAGGTTGGGTGGATGTTTACGTAAAGGATCATCCTTCTGACTAAGGAGAGACAGGACGTTCCGGTAAAGTCCAGAAAGGCCCCGGGACTGTGCCCTGGGTGTCCAAGGAAGACTTGACAGGAGGAGGAGCAGCTCAGCTGAGACCTGGCGGAAGAGTTTACCGAGAACCAAGATTCGGTGAGCTGAAGACCACTCGGGCCAGAGGGTTCAGGATATGAAAAGACCGGGAGCAAACAGAGTGCTCGGGGTCAGACTTGGTGTGCCCCAGGCAGGGCGCGCTGGGCACCAGGACCCAGCTGTCCATTAAGGACTGTGGGGTTCACAGTCATTTTAGGGGCTCACAGCAATATTTTCGTTTCTTTTAACATTCAAAGGACTAAAAGATCTTTTAGGGCCCTGGCCGGTTTGGCTCAGCGGTTAGAGCGTCGGCCTGTGGTCCTGAGAGACCCGGGTTCGGTTCCCGCTAAGGGCACGTACCTCGGTTGCAGTTTGTCCCCGGCCCCGGTCGGTTGTGCGGGTGGCAGCCACTTGGTGTGTTCCTTTCACATTGATGTTTCTCTCTCTCTCTCTTCCTCTCTCTCCCTCCCACTCTACCTGAACAAAAAATGGAAAAATGTCCTCGGGTGAGGATAAAATAAATAAATAAATAAAGAACTTTTAGGTAGAGGAGAATGCTTTAATACTACAACAGCTAGTACTAGTTAGTACTATATAGTCATCTTCCTATGAACACAGTCATAAAGCACACTTTTTGGTACCCTTTTTATGGAGGAAGAGGCCCACTAAGGCAAAAGTGCCCAGGGCCCATGAGAAGGCATAAGGCAGTCTGGGGGAGCAGGTGGGGAGGTGAGCCAGAGCCAGGTCTTGGGGGATTTTGGAGCCCTGTTAAAGAATTTGGGTTTTTTCCAAAATCAGAGCGAAGCCACTGAAGGGCTTGTAACAGGAGAATTATGGTGACAGATTCGCATTTTACCAAGATGTACGGGAAATATAATTCAAATCATTCGTGTGGCCATCACTGAGCGTGGGGCAAGGGAGTGAAGAGTTCTCGTTTTTCAGTGTATGTACTTTTGAAGTATTTGAACATAAGCATGAATGACTTCACAGTTAAAAAATAAACAAACAACAACAACAACAACAAACAGGAAAAGCTCACCTAAAGCCAATTACCCAGCATGTGGATTATTCAGAATTTGTTCTCCGACCATTGTCTTATCTTTACAGACTTTATAGCCTTTTTAATAAACCGTACGAGATGGGGGATGAAAGACGGGAGGAATATTGAAAACTAACTAGTGAGTCTGGCCGGTGTGGCTCAGTGGTTGAATGTTGACCCATGCACCAAGAGATCACCAGTTCGATTCCCGATCAGGGCACATGCCCAGCTTGTGGGCTAATCTGCAGTGGGGAGCATGCAGGAGGAAGCCAATCGATGTTCTCTCATCAATGTTTCTATCTCTCTCCCTCCCTCTCCCTCCCTCTCTAAAATCAATAAAGGGGAGAAACAAAATACATATGTGTGTGTGTGTGTGTGTGTGTGTGTAAATTAACTATTGAAGCTGTGATGGAGACCAAGATTGACATTATAGTCTTCATTAAGGGGTGTTTTTGTTTGCTTGTTTCCTTTTCTGTGTAGGTTTCAGTCATCCACACAATCGATGGGCTGTTCCTAATGAGAATAACGCCCGTGTGCTCCCAACTCGTCACAGTTCTTACCCTGCTGAAACCGGCTTTCAGAGGCTACCAAGAACCAACATGCTAAGGAACAGGGCACTGAAAGAGTGAGAGCTGTCCGTAAGGGGGCAGAGAACGTCCAGCCACTGTGCATAGGATGGAGGAGGAGACGGTTGTGCCCTGGTCATGGATTCACCTCAGTGTCTGTGAATCGTTAATTTATAGAGTTTTCTTCTCATCGTTTTTCCCATTCCTCCCCCATTCACCGATGGATGGTCAGTGACAGTTATACTTGTGAACATCATCACCTGTAAAGAACCAGATTCTAATTTTATCTTAAAATTGGATTTTTGAAAAACTGAACAGGCTCCGTGAAAGCAGGGACTTCGTTTATGTCGTTCGATGCCACCTCTTCAGGCCGGGGACAATCCCTGGCACACGGAGGATGTTCGATAAAGACTCGTCCGCAGAGCTCAGGTCCCTGTAGCAACACTCAGCGGGCTTTGCACAGGCGTGAACTTGACTGCACCACAGTCCTCCCTGTTCCCTGCCACACTGCTGGTTTGACTTCCGTTTATCTTCCTGGCCTGTGGAGTCATTTGTATTTGAGGACCTTGATCTAAAAAAGTCTTTTTCAGATAATGCGTCTAAAAGCCCAGAACTCTACAACGCAAAATAAGGTGGGGTTGATAGCAATCCGGTAACAGAGAGGGCTCATCCTAAGCAGGGAATCCACTGTGGAAAAAAATGATCTTTGCCTTTTAGGCTCAAAAATGAGATCTACCCTTTATTGGCCATTACAGGATTCTTGCTTCAGATTTTTGCTCTTGTTGTTGTTAATCTTGCATTGGGGAGTGGGAAAAAATGGAAAATAATTACCATGCAACCTGAGCCAGAAGAGAAGACAGAATCCTTACCTTGAAGAACTCAATGAGAACCTCTTTATTTTCCAGCCAAACAATATTATGGAGATACTTGTCAGGAGTCGGGGGCGGGATCGCCATTGGAAAGTTATTCAGCGCTTTTATTTTTGAAAGAAGTACCTGAAAACGAGCAGTCGGAATAAAGGTGATCAGATCCTGTCACAGAAAAGGAACATTGGGCTGAAACCGAAGAAAGCTAAACCAACCACTGTCGCGCAAATGTAACCTTGATTTTTAACTCAGCTTCTCACCCCATTTAAATCATCCTCTGACCCCCCCTTTTGTCCCTATGCTCCCCTTACTACTGTTTTCACTAACATAGCATCTCATGTTCAATTTACCATCTTCATAGTCCAGTTAACCCTCCTATTCTACTGTCTTCATCTCAAATGATCTAAACTTCATAGTTGATTGCTACATGAATTAATGCCATGTTCGCTCGGTATTTTCTCATGTATATGATTTGCTTCTCTAAACCCTTCTAATTTGGGAGGATACAGTTCTGTGGACTCCGAGAAGCCTTCTCTGGCTTCCCCCTCCGGGTACAAGATACCACTTGTCTGTCTTGTTCCGTCGGCATCTCCTACAACCCATCACATTGCACTAGTAGTAGTAGTTTTACTTACATGTTTCAGCCTCCATATTACGTAACTTTTGTTGGTTGGATGAACAAATGACTAAGTGAAAGAATGAGGACAAGCCCATGGACTTTGGGTCAGTGTTGTATCCATTCACTATCCCAATCTCTTCAAGAGTTCCTAGCACGTAGTAAGTATCCAATGCGTATTTGCAGAATTAAATCCAACAGACTTACCTAGCCCCTTATGACCTGGGATTGCTAATTACATCTCTCTGGCTGACAATTGGACAATCAGTAGGCATTCAATTAGCAACTGTGGAATGATTGCCCATTACCTTTCTAAACAAAACAACAGGAAAAATTAAATCTCTCTCCTCGTAAGGGTTATATTTACTTACGGGTATCAAGCATTCGACTTAATCCTATATAGCCTTCAAAGTGGTAAACAGAGAAACACAAAACCTGTGTGTAGAGGTGTAACCTGAAGAACACTCTGAGTGGCCCTTTTCTTCGTGCACGTGACGGAGAAATCACACGGCCCGCCCAGTCCTTTGCCATGAGTTACAGAGACTGAAGAGAGAGCCATAAAGGAGAAAGGTCTGTCCCACCCCCTCTTCCCTCTGGGACCATGGAGGGGACACTCTGTCCTGAATTCCTGTGCACGGTGGCCCACGGCTGGAGCTGTGGGTGGCGAGGGACAGCATGTGACACCCAGAAGGAACTCAGCAGTGGGCAACACAAAGAATGCAGGGCCAGAACCCCGGTTTCTCTGCTTCGTGCTAGGAGGCAGAGAGACCCTCGGTAAGATAGAAAATGTGTAAAGTGGTAGAATTAAACATTTTTTCCCTCTGGTTTATATTCCTAATATTTTTTGCAAATGTATTTATAATTTTTCAAAAATCCTTCTATCAGCCAACTGATCAGGTTGTCTTCCCTCTCCTCTCCCCTTAGAACAGCTCCCTCCCTGACCCCCACCAAGACGTGCACACACACACACACCCCTTGCTCCCCTCCCTACCACATTAACATCACGTGACTCCCACCTCCCCTGCCACAGCCGGCAGGCCTGGGCAGTCCGCACTCCACCAGTGGGTAGAGCAGCAGAGACGCCTAGTGCGTCTGTAGAAGGAGCCAAAAGACGCCGCCGCAGAGGGGCAACTCCAGTAGAACCGGAGAGCCTGGCGAAGCTTCTAGGTCCTTATTCAAGTCCCTTCCTGACCTGACCACATGGTCCATCTACTGTGAGTTCTACAAGGTCCTCTGTGTCCTTCTACTAACTCTCCCAATCTCACTTCTGTGCTAAACCCAGCTCGGGTTGGTTTCCGACCTGCAACCAGGTAGCTGCGACGTGCAGAGCACCAGGGAGCGTCGGTGCCCTTGCCTTTGGCTTTGACAAAGGCTGCAGGGGAACGAGAGTCGGCGGGGGGTTAACCACTCGCGTTTTCAATCTCCTTGGCTCGTTCCACTCTGCCCACCGCACAGCACAGGCTGGGGAGTCGGCGGAGGGAACCCCGTTACCTTATTCATCTCGATGCCCTCGTGTTTATCGATGATGCCTCGTGAGCACATGAAGGCGAGGTGCTTCAGCGCCTTGGCGACCACGGTCTGGATGGCCTGCCTGGTCTTCAGCGCGATGACAACGTCACGACACTCGTGCTCTATGAGTCCTGGTGTGAGTGAAACGTCAATAGGCAAACGAGGCAATAACCCCAGTCACCAGTGTTTGTATGCTGGCTTGTGGTTGCCACAGTATCTACACGACAGCCTTCTGCTCCTGTTTCCTACAGAACTCGGGGGGCTGGTAGGACCAGGGTTCTTTTCATCTCCGTTTCATGGACGAGAAACCTGACAAGGGGCTCTCCCCACCGGCGAGGAGGAGGGCCCTCTGTCTGCCTTAGTCCCACGCGCTCCGACCTCGCTCCACCCCGAAGCTCATCCCACTGCCTATCATTCTTCTTACTTGTCTCACCGTCCACGCATCGTTTTAGCTAAATTATAGCTTGATACACATGATCTACTTTTTGTTGGGTAGATGCATAAATGCCTTGCTCGAAGAGCCCTGGACTTTGGCTTGTGGGTCTTTCTGAGATCACACCCCAAGGTTTTCCCTCTGGTGAACGTGAGAAGTCACGGTGGGACTGGGAGTCAAGGCTTAGTGTCTTTTCCAGCTTTGTAATCCTGGCACTCGGCACGAGGCCTGGCAGCCGCAAGGTACTCCGGGCATTTTCCAGCTGAAGTGAGCAGCCCGGGTAAGTGAGGGGACGAGGATCAGGGGCCGGTTCTGGTGCCAGACGCACCTGGGCCGGGGCGAGCTCACCACTCACCAGCCATGTGAGCTCAGGCAAGTTAACCTTGCTAAGCCTCAGTTGCACCATCTATAAATGAAGATCACAACAGTGTTTGCCTCATTCAATGAGATCATGTCGGTCAAGCGGCTAACACCGTTCCCGGCACAACCAGCATTCAGTGCCCCGCTGCGTAACGATACGGGAATAGGGCAAACCTAAAACAGAGTAAGACAGCAGCTCCCAGCCCCTCGTCTTTAAAAGCACAAAAGTAAAAATCTGTCTACAGGTGAATGGCAGCCACGGGCCCTGAGTTTCCTTAGACGGTGCCCAACTATTCCAACCTATTGTCTCCAAAGTTGAAATGTCATTCGTTAGACTGTGCCCTTTCTGTTTTGATTCGGAAAGTGTGATGCTCAGGAGTCCACACGGCCTCTTACAATGGTGATGCAGGTGAAGTGGTTTTACTTTATTTCTTTTAGAACAGCTTCCCTCTATTAAGGTCCTACAATATGCCAGGCTCCCCACCAGATACTTTGCCCACACTGAGGCCTGGTCCACCTCCCCCTTCCGAGGAAAGTAGGCTCGGGAGGCTTTGTGTGAAACCCTGGGCCTCCGGCCGTCTGCTTCTGCCCCAGCAGAGCGACTGCAGAAGGTCGCGAAACGACATCCTCACCGTCTCACAGTCCTGTGTCTCCTCGCCAACGGAGCAAAGCACCCTCTGTCAAACAAAGGTCATCTCCAGTCTGTTTCTTGCAACTTGAAGAAATCAGATCCTGTCACCTCAATACAACCTTCCACACTCCTCATTCTCTCCTCTGTGCCCCACTGTGAATAACAGAACTCGAACCCTCTGCAGTTCTCCAGAGAGGCTCACATGCAGGCTCTGCACCATGTGCTACCTGGTCCATTACATGTGCTCAGTAAACGCTTGTTGGATGATAGATGGTTGATTGTGGAATTAAAGGAAAGCATGGGCCCAGCCGGTGTGGCTCGGGGGTTGGGCGTTGACCCTGCACCAAGAGGTCGCCGGTTTGATTCCTGGTCAGGGCACATGCCCAGGTTGTGGGCCCGATGCCCAGTGGGGGGCATGCAGGAGGCGGCCAATCCATGTTCTCTCTCATTGATGTTTCTCTCTCTCTCTCTTCCTCTCTCTCTAAAAATCAGTAAAGAAAAAAACTTTTTTAAGAAAACATTAAAAATAAGTATATAACTAAATGAAAGCATGGACTTGTCCTCTTTTGGTTAAATGAGGGGATGATGGGTCCTAGAGCAAACGAAGCCTGAAGCCGCTGGGGACAAAAATGACCAACGGAAGCTGTCTTACTTCGGGCCCATCGCGAGAAGGCGGGTTCTTGGGGAAAGACCATGATGCTGGGAAAACAGAAGGCAGCAGGCAAAGAGAAGACCAACTATGGGACGGATCGACTCCACAGAAGAAGCCACAGGCAGGCGGTGCAGGAGGTGAGCGGGCCCGTGGAGGACGGGACATTGTGGACATCCATCAGCATCCACAGGGTCTCCAGGAGTCAAAGCCAACTCAATGGCACGTCACACACACACACACACACACACACACATACGCAAGGCGTGATTTCAGGAAATCAGATACTCCAATGACCTACCTAGTTCTTTGACAGCATCTCGTTTGTTGGTTTCCAAAATTTCATACAATTTCTGTAAGAAGTTAGGAGAAACATTGATTTCTTATTGTACCAAGTGCATCTCTGACTTTAAAATCTGAGGGGGGAAGGACCGTGGTAGGAACCTCCGCTTATGACTGGGGGAGCGACTGGGATCAGTTCTGCCCTCTGTCATGCTGCCGCCTCCCCCGTGGCCACGCTCGCGTCACAGTGAGACTTGTGCGGTCAGTCTGCACTGCACGAGCATCAGGAGGGTTCTCGTAGGTGGAGCCCACTGGGCGCCGCCAACCGAGCAGCTGTTTGGGGAGCCAGTCCGGCGGGAGCACAAACAGTGCCCTCCTGAGAAAACCACGCTGTCAATCAGCTCCTGCTTCCTCCAGATAACTCCTGATACAGCCAAGAAAGGGCCCCATTCCCCAGCTCGGCGCTCTGTGTTCACACACGCGATAGGTGTTTGCCAGATGCCCCAGGCGCCGCTCTTCACGGGGCTACCCTCTGGCTCTGAGTCTTTCTGGAGCTTGTGTGTGGCCACACGAAAACCCTGTGACCCGACAGCTGAAGTGTCCTCGGACGGCCAGGTGCAAGCGACTGAAAAGTCTGCACCCACCGGGCATCGTGCTACTCACCGAAAACAACCTTGTCGTCTCAGGTCTAGCAGTTCCAGTTGCTGCTGTTGTTTTGAGTTTAGAAAAACATGTACTAGATCCCTCATTTTGGCTTAAGAGTGAGGTATGCAATCTGTATGACGTGTTTCTCCTCTCTTAGTAACACTGAATCAATGTGGGGAAGGTGTCAAATGACTGCCCGTCCGCGGCAGCCGCGCGGCGTGGTCCAGGCCTGCTGGCGGAGGGGCGCAGACCGAAGCCCAGCCCCCGCCGCGCCAGTCGGGACCCGCAGCGAACCGAGCCCGCGGCAGACCCCTGCCCAGGCGAGCCGGGGCCTCCTGTCTGCAGAGAGAACAGAATCCTGGCTGCCCGCCGCCTCTCTCAACGGCGTCGCTTTCAGAACGAGCAGCGGTTTGCTATCGAAACACATCTCAGAAAGCCACCTGACTCTTCCCTGGGTCTCCACAAAAATGCCAAAGGGGAACTGGTTACCTCGACTTGGAGGTAACTGCCTGCATGACAGCCCCGACTCCTCAGAACCCATTCTTAACTCCCCACGGGCTCTCGTTTTGCTTCTCTCCTCCTCCTCTTTCTGAAATCTTTTCTCCTATACATAGCTGTGTCCTTTCTAACAGATCCATGAAGCTTTCAGTCGTGGTTTTCATTTTCTTCTCCGATATTCAGAGTAAATCACCAGGGTAGGGTTCTGTTGCGTGTTAATATCTGACCCAATACTCAATACTCCTTTGATAAATCCAGATGATATTTCTCCAGCCTGCCTTTAAAGACAGCATGACAGGTGCCGGATGCCTTCCTAAAACTCAAGTATAGTCTTCCTACGGTCCCTGGTTAGAAAAGAAAACCTCAGATGCTATAGATATTTAACAAATATATCTTTTTGTGGACTTTGGAAATTAAAAGTAAAGAGATTAACACAGGCGTCTTCGCAGCCTCTTTCCCTCTCCTGACTTTAGTAAGAAAAGGGCCTCTCTTTCTTGGCTGAGGTCTGAGGCAACTCGCAGCCATCACAAAATCAGGCATGACAACCAGAAGAAGTAAACAGCCCCCAGCCCAGCCCTGGCTCTATGTACACACACACACAATCATTAGATCTAGGACTCTAGTAACTGGAATTTAAATTCACTTCAAATTAAAAATCGGGCGCCCCACCTGAGCCGAGAAAATAACCTTCAGCTGTCAATATTGTTCAGTTTAGACCCTCATCGACATATATGATAATGTAACCCCACATCACCAAACATTGGGTGGAAAAAAGAAAATGAAAGACAAAAATCAAACATGACAAACAGAAGAATGAACCGCAAGGATGCAGAATTAACACAGAAAACACAACATCTTAAAAAGAGATCCAAGAGAAAGTCGCACTTGTAAATAAAAGGGCGGGAGGAAACCGCTGCTATGGAAAAGACGCAATCCCAGTTCTCGGAGATCGACAACGACTGGGAAGAAAATTCCGCAGACGGCTGGAGAGCAGAGGGGAGCCGTTAAGGACTGCATCGGCACCCTGGAAGGTCAAGCTGGACCTCGCTGGAAAGAGGAAGGAGTTGAAAGTTATGAGACGCCCTGGCCAGTTTGGTTCAGCGGTTAGAGCGTCGGCCTGCGGTACAGAGAGACCCGGGTTCGGTTCCCGCTAAGGGCACGTACTTCGGTTGCAGTTTGTCCCCGGCCCTGGTTGGTCGTGCGGGTGGCAGCCACTCGATGTGTCCCTTCACGTCGATGTTTCTCTCTCTCTCTCTCTTCCTCTCTCTCCCTCCTGCTCTATCTGAACAAAAAATGGAAAAATGTCCTCGGGCGAGGATAAAAAAAAAAAAAAGTTATGAGAAAGGTCAAAACAGGGACTAAATCCAGAAACTCAAAAATCTGTTCCAAAAGGAGAAAACAAACAGCAAAGGAAAGAAATCGTCAAAGAAGACTCCATCGAGTGCTGCGTGGGGTAAATTTTAGTTTCGATCATTCCAGGAAAAGATCCTGGTGGAATTTCAGAGCTCCGAGGGCAAAAAGAAAACCCCGAACGCCTCTAAAGAAAGAGAGAGAGACAAGCCACCTACAAAAACGAAAGTAAAATCAGATATATCGGCGGTGCTAACGACAAGAAAGTGGTCTGGAGCGCAAAACTATTAATAAAGAGAGCAAAATACGGTGTTTGGACGTAGAAGTCCATGCACCTTTTGAAAAAAAATTACTTATGGGCATAATCCAGCATAATGAGGAGGAGAGTAAAAGGGTGGCTCACATGGGATCCCAGGAAGAGTAGCAGAGGAATAAAACCTACAAGAAGAGAAAGATGATTTTAAAAAATAATCCATTTGACTGTTTTGTAGAAGAGTCTCGCCCTGGCCGGTTTGGCTCAGCGGTTAGAGCATCAGCCCATGGACCAGAGAGTCCCAGGTTCGGTTCCCGCTAAGGGCACGTACCTCAGTTGCAGTTTGTCTCCGGCCCCAGTTGGGGTCGAGTGGGTGGCGGCCATTCGATATGTTCCCTCACATCAATGCTTCTCTCTATCTCTTCCCCCTCTCTCCCTCCTGCTCTATCTGAAGATAAATGCAAAAACTGTCCTCCTTGAGTGAGGATTAAAAAAAGAGAGAGAGAGAAGTCTCTTTTAAGAAGTAAATATTTAATAGCACTGGATCATATTTCCCTTCTTATGGACTGAATGGTAGGTTTTATGGTGGATAATAATTATACAATCATAACAAAATAAAGATTGTTTTGGTTTTTCCATGTATAGTGCCATCTATTGGAAAAAATGACGACTTACAGAATAGAAGGTACATGTTATAAAGCTTTTCCTTATAAAAAATATTAGCTCCAAAAACTTAAGACAGGAATAAATGAAAGGGTTAGAGGAGAGGAATATTCTAATCTCCTCACACATCAGGCAGAGAGTAGATAAAGGCTGTTTAGAGATAACAAACCCAGAATCAAATACACATGCGTAGGTTTAGAATTAGGACACACAGTAGAGAGATGTAGCTCGGGAATGCCCACTAGAGGGCTGTCTCTGGAAAGTGGCAGAGCAGAGGACTGGGAGGGTTACTTTCGCTTCCTTCATTGTGTTATTTTCAAGTTGTAAATCATGCATGATTATTTCTGTCCATCTTTTCTGTGTTCTCTCCTCCATATATATATATATTATACTGTGACTATTATACTGATTTCACTATTAAACCCAGAAAATTCAAAAACATTACTAAAATTCCAGGATTCTATCAACTGTTATAGCAAGTGGCTTCTAGCATCAAGTTATTTCAAATATATGACAAAAATAAATTCACAATATCTGAATTGTTCTTTTTATAGGATACCCTTCTATTTTTAAAAGTACCTTCATCCAGCTGGTGTGGCTCAGTGGGTTGAGCATTGACCCATGCACCAAGAGGTCGCCGGTTTGATTCCCAGTCAGGGCACATGCCCAGGTTGTGGGCCAGATCCCCAGTGGGGGGCATGCAGGAGGCGGCCAATCGATGTTCTTCTTCATCGATGTTTCTATCTCTCTCTTTCCCTCTCCCTTTCTCTCTCTCTAAAATCAATAAAGAAAAAAATGCAATAAAATAAAAAAATAAAAGTACCTTCAATGCTGACTCTAATACATATAAAAATATAAAATTGTTGTTTACTAATATCTGTGTGGATACATTTAATTAGCTCCCTCGCCATTGGCTGTAGATGAATCATCATAGGATAAACATGCATTAATGCTATAATGTGTGTGTGTGTATTTGACTCCAATATACAGATATTTGGAGTCAAAGATCTTACCCTCAAGGCCGTGCAGAGCCACTGAATACTCTTAAGCAGAAAATCATCTGTGGAACTTAACCCTTTAGGAAGAGTGCCCTGCCCCACTGCAGAGGGACCTGGAGTGGACGGGCTGGTGTGGAGAACCTGGTTAGCAAGCGACTCCCTCCAGCGCCAAGTCCCAGTGTGCTTATGTCTTCACCGCCCATTTGGTACGTAAGCTCATTCTGCCTGGAAATGAGGAGGGTCTTGAACCAGATCAATAGCCACCGCGGCTCATCCCTCCTCAGAGCCAGCACTTCAAGCTTCCAGTGCACCCCGTTCTCTCCCTCTTCCTCCCCACCTCACACCCACCCTCTCTTGGAGGCCTTGTTGGCATCTCAGCTCCTGTTTGCTGCATTTTCCAGGGGCCCCACCCTTAGACAGTGTTACCCAGACAGACGGAGTGTCTTCTCTACTCCGCACTCAGAAAATCAAACAAACAGTAGGTCTCCTTCTAGAAGACCAGATGAGTCAGATCAAGAGCTGAAATGGAAAGAGCAGAGACTGTTCTTGGCAGCACCGCTTATCAACCGACAACCGAACCCCTCTCACTGGTTCTCATTTCTCTGCGGGGCCAAAACAGTCTTTTTATTTTATTTTTTTATCCTCACCTGAGGACATTTTTCTATTTTTTGTTCAGGTAGAGTGGGAGGGGGAGAGAGGAAGAGAGAGAGAAACATCGATGTGAAAGGGACACATCGAGTGGCTGCCACCCGCACGACCAACCAGGGCCGGGGACAAACTGCAATCGAGGTACGTGCCCTTAGCGGGAATCGAACCCGGGTCTCTCGGGACCGCAGGCCGACGCTCTAACCGCTGAGCCAAACCGGCCAGGGCCCAAAACAGTCTTAAATGAACCGCCTAGAAACAGTCTTAAATGAAAACTCCTAAGGGGCTGGGATTTTTTTGGTTATTTTCTTTCTTTATTTTTTTATTCCAAAGGACTGGTGCTCGTCTCTTACCTGATATATTGACTCTCGGCCAGAAATTTGTTTCACTAAGAATTTGGCATCCTCTTGACTTTTGACGTAGCCTTTGGTGATGCTGTACATCAAGCTGAGGCGCTTCTTGATCTGCACCTCGGCGACGTTGATCAGCAGCGGTATCACGATCTGCGACGAGGGAGAGGGAACACTTGGCAGCGGGTTGAGCAAAGCACCCTCGGGGCAGAGTTCTCACGGTGTTGTCTCCGGCCAACCCCGCAACGCCCAGAGGCCCATCAGAAACGCAGACCTGCTGGACCAGGGACTCCGGGGACGGGGCCCAGGAGTGGGTGTTTTAACGAGTCCTCAGGTCTCAGGTTTGAGAGCCACTCTAAAGAAACGAGAGCTCAGGCCCTGGCCAGTTTGGCTCAGCGGTTAGAGCGTCGGCCTGCGGTCCAGAGAGACCCGGGTTCGGTTCCCGCTAAGGGCACGTACCTCGGTTGCAGTTTGTCCCCGGCCCTGGTTGGTCGTGCGGGTGGCAGCCACTCGATGTGTCCCTTCACATCGATGTTTCTCTCTCTCTCTCCCTTCCTCTCTCTCCCTCCCACTCTATCTGTACAAAAAAATGGAAAAATATCCTCGGGTGAGGATAAAAAAAAAAAGAGAGAGCTCAGTGAATAACCAGCTCCGCAGCTGGGAACTTTGTCCCCAGTCTCTGTTCCCCACCCTGATTTCAGCAGACAAGAGAGGTGGTCCCGTAACCTGGGTTACAGTTATCAACCGAATAAATTGTCTCTGAGTGGGATTTGAAACACTAACCTTCCTGGATTCAAATACCAGCTCTCCTACTCACTCTCTGTGTGACCTTGAGCCAGTCACTAGTGACTCTGAGGACCCAGTGCCCTTGTCTGTGAAATGATGACAATAGCAGCTGAGTGCCACAACTCCAATGGACTGCTCCCCACAAGCAGCGCAATCAACCTCAGGGCAGAGTGCAGGGCAGCTGGGGACTCGCCAGGGAACAGAGGAGGAAAATGTGGACGGGAGGAAAAGACATCACAGCCAAGGAATTACAAGAGCAGAGAAAGGAAAGATGTTTCTAGCTGCTAGTTTGGTTGTGAAACTTTGGACAGAGAGAGAGATCTTAAACAGGGTTTTTACAAGTTTTATTCCATGATGCACTGATATCCCCCTAAGCTGTTCCTAAGAGGATCTAAATTTTAAAATCTCCAGCCCGGTCAGTGTGGCTCAGTGGATTGAGCGTCACCCATGGACTGAGAGGTCCCAGTTTGATTCCCAGTCAGGGCACACGCCAGGGTTGCAGGCTTGATCCCCAGCAGGGGGTGTGCAGGAGGTAGCCGAATGATGTTTCTCTCTCACATCAATGTTTCTGTCTCTCTCTCTCAAACTATCAATTAAAACATATTTTTAAACAAATTTTAAATCCTCACCCAAGGATATTTTTCTATTTATCTTCAGATAGAGTAGGGGAGGGGAGGAGAGGGGGGGTAAAGAGAAACATTGATATGAGAGAGACACATCCACTGGTTGCCTCTCACACAACCCTGACCAGGGCCAGGGATGAACCTCAACCGAGGTCTATGCCCTTGACCAGAATCGAACCCACGACTCTTGGTTGTGAAACTTTGGACAGAGAGAAAGATCTTTTTTTTTTATCCTCACCCGAAGACATTCTTCCATATTTTGTTCAGATAGAGTGGGAGAGAGAGAGAGAGAGAGAGAGAGAGAGAGAGAGAGAGAGAGAGAAACATCGACGTGAAAGGGACACATCAAGTGGCTGCCACCCACACGACCCAACCAGGGCCGGGGACAAACTACAACTGAGGTACGTGCCCTTGGCGGGAACCGAACCTGGGTCTCTTGGGACCGCAGGCTGATGCTCTAACCACTGAGTCAAACCGGTCAGGGCCAGAGAGAAAGATTTTAAACAGTGTTGATGCTCTAACCACTGAGCCAAACCAGCCAGGGCTAAAAACGTATTTTTAAAACCTCCAGTATTTTTCCAAGCTCTCCAGTACACTTGTATTTCTTTGGAAAGCACCAAACCAACTTGATAATAATGATGACACCTACTTCATAGGGGTATTGTAATCATTTAATTAGATAATAAACTATGTTCCTGGAACATAGTAAGTGCTCAATAAAATAAGCTAATCACGATTATATTCATTACATGAATTCTTTAAATATATTTCACTGAGATTTGTCAGAGAGTACTGGACAGAAATGGAAACTTGCACAATAATATGTCTTTAAATCTTTATGTCACAGCCCGGCCAGTGAGACTCAGTTGTTGAATGTCGACCCCTGCACCAAGAGGTTGCCAGTTTGATTCCCGGTCAGGGCACATGCCCAGGTTGTGGGCCAAGTCCCCAGTGGGGGGCATGCAGGAGACGGCTCGTTGATGTATCTCTCATAGATGTTTCTGTCTCTCCCTCTTCCTTCCTCTCTCTCTAAAATCAATTTAAAAAAATTGTTTTAGATAATAAATAAATAAATCTTTATATCACTCAGAGAGACTTTTCTCAAAGTCCTACTTCTAAAATAATTATTTTCTATTCATCTGCATATCTTTCCAGAAACTGATTACCTAAGGAAACTTCCACCCTCATTTTAAGACCGGGTAACATTTCCCAGCTGCACATCGTCTGTATTCTGGCAGGTTATACCTTATGTGAGCTCTCAGCTCATAAGGCAAACATAAGAAACAATCAGAATTTCCCCCTTCCACAGATTTTGTGTATTCCACTCTGTATAGTAGTTCTAAATTACTGACGAACACTGAAGTTTGGTAACACTAATACAGAATCCAGGAAAGAACAAAAACGAATGTCTACAAGCAATAAGCCTTTGCGATAGGTATAAATTTTCTTGGAGAGCTGGGACTCGATGGAGGACTCTGATGTATAACCTTTTGCCATTCAGGTTTAGAGCAACTTTAAAAAAATATTTAGGCCCTGGCCAGTTTCGTTCAGCGGTCCAGAGAGACCCGGGTTCGGTTCCCGCTAAGGGCACGTACCTCGGCTGCAGTTTGTCCCTGGCCCCGGTTGGGGTCGTGTGGGTGGCAACCAGTTGATGTGCCTTTCTCACATCGATGTTTCTCTTTCTCTCTCCCTCCCGCTCTATCTGAAGATAAATGCAAAAGTGTCCTCGGGTGAGGATTAAATAAATAAATGTTTCTAAAAAAAAGAGTGGAAACTGAAAATCTACCTTCAGAATCCAAACCAGAGCCCTGGAAAGAAGGAATCATCGTCGTGAGGGAGTTTGGGGCCACAGTAAAGTCGAATTCCAGAGGTGGGGCACTGAGCACACCGGAAGAGGTAACAACGTTGTGGGGGAACGAACTTAGCAGGTGGAGAGGGATCAGGAAGATGGGGTGAGGCTGCGCGTGGGGGGCAAGCTGCTGTTCTGCACAGGTGGTCAGGGAGGCCTTCCCTGTGACAAGGGGGGACTTGAGCAATGACCTGTAGGAGGCGCACCAAGCAGATTCCTGTAGAGAGTATTCTGGGGAAGAGACAGCTCCTTCCCTCATTTATTTCAAAACAGTGAGATCTCTTAACACATTTAACAAACAGTGTAGGGAAAAAAAAAAAAGAGCCAATATTTAAAAATGTGAATCTTACCTTGAAGAGAGGAATAAATCGAATTACTCTTAGATACCCTATTATTACTGTCATCTGAATAAGAACCAAGTTGTCCGGTCTCATCTGGACAAAGTATATGCAAAAGATATCAACAATCCCAATGCACAGGATAAAAAACTCCACAGTGTTCCAATGTTGATGAAAATATTTCCTTTTCAAAAGTATTATCTGTTTAGAAAACAAATAGAATATATGTCATTTCATAGTACCTAACAATGATGGGGGGGGGGGGGCCTTAAAAATTAACACTTATATCCTCAAATACAAATGAGTTATATTCCAAAAGTTAGGTTTTAAGTTATTCATTTGGAATTCCAAAAAATTGCTTTTAATTTCCAGCATCCAAAATCATAATTTAACCCAAAATATATAATCTCTAATGAATCTGAAATGCCAAAAACAAACCATGAAAAATAGCGGTAAACAGGTTTATTGCAATACTGTTAATAATAATTAAAGTATGAAAATAGTGATTCTGATCCATCCTATCTTCTAAAGTAAAAAGTAGTTCTCATGTTATGATGAGAACCTAACCAGTTTGTTTGCATTTGCTGATTTGTGTTTTGCATCGTTACAGAGAAAAGTTGGGGGAAACATCCTATCTGAATTTTCAGCTCTCTTTATTTGATCTTTGAGCCTCTCCACTTTCATATCTGATATCCAAGACTGTGACTATTATACTGATTTCATGATTAAACCCAGAAAATTCAAAAACATTACTAAAATGCTAGCATTCTATCAACGGTTACAGCAAGTGGCTTCTAACATCAAGTTATTTCAAACATATGACAAAAATAAATTCACAATATCTGAAGAGTTCTTTTTATTGGATACATTTCTATTTAAAACAGTACCTTCAATGCTAACTCTAACACATATAAAAATATAAAATAGTAGTTTATGAATATCAGACTTGACACATTTAACTTTCTTGGTAGTGGCCATAGATGAATTATCATAGGATAAATGTATATAAATGATATAACATGTCCTGCATATTCAAATTCTTCTGAAAATACAATGTGATATATAAATATCAGAAATGTATTATTCCTGAAAAAAAGAGAGAGGGCAAATAAAAGGTCAGATCATTTTAAAGGTATAACCAGATGTAAAGTTCAACATTTGTTTAAACAAATTATTTATTTATTTTTTTTAATCTTCATCCAAGGACATTTTTCCATTTTTTGTACAGAGTGGGAGGGAGAGAGAGGAAGAGAGAGAGAGGGAAACATCGATGTGAAAGGGACACATCGAGTGGGTGCCACCCGCACGACCAACCAGGGCCGGGGACAAACTGCAACTGAGGTACATGCCCTTAGCGGGAACCGAACCCGGGTCTCTCTGGACCGCAGGTGGACGCTCTAACCGCTGAGCCAAACCGGCCAGGGCTAAACAAATTATTAATAATAATTTGAAGAAAGTGTATATAATTTAAAACAATAGATAAGCAAAAATCTAAAAAACACCCTCTATACATAAAAAATCATAATGGAGAAATAAAAAGTTGGCTGTTATTAATCTGTATCAGGGATAGGAAGTATTTTTTTAAATCAAGGTTATAGGACATAGGAAACAATGCAAAGATTTATACACTGAAAGAAAAAAACAAATTTTGAGAAAAACATTATCACTGTTTAAAGTTAAGAACAGGAAAAGATATTCTATTCAGTAATTACCATTATGTATTTTAAATCTTTTCAATCCATCTAAAGTAGAACCTAACCAAAGGAGGTTCACTGTGTATGTGGCAAGACCCTGTGGTTTTACTTTTTTTATATTTCTCTTTAAACTTAATAAATGAAGAGAGTAAAAAATGATCAAAACTTGTTACGGAAGGTATGCTAACATCCACTTGAAACCTAGTATTGTCGATGCTCCTGGTAGCTCCTCATTTTGACATATTCTATTACTAGAAAAACTTTGTCTTCCTGCTCTAAAAATTACACCTGTTCACAACTTATATAACAAAGCAAAGAATCTACCCAAGTTAAGTAGAATCTGTATCTTGTGATGTTTTGGAAAGTGGGTCATTGGGCTGATTCACGCCATGTTGTGGTTTTCCTGATGACAGACATCAGCAGAACCAGCCTGTAGCACCAGTGAATCTAAGCTGAGAGCTGGAATCGAGTCTGATCTTTCTCACCGCAGTGCGATGTTATGTTACCCGGGAGGGTACAGCAGAGTGCACGAGCCACTCAGTGTGAAGTGTGACCCTGAGACACGGCAAAGCAAACCGGAAGAATCCAACACCAGCACCCTCTGCTTCCTCCTGCCCACCCTCTCCTGGAGAAGCGGGGGGCGCTACTGAAACAGACTGGCGAAAAGACAAGCAACACCGCGCTGGGGCGTCCCTCGACCGGTGACAGTCGCCCTCAGTATTAGTTCAATGTTAAATAAGGAAACGCATTATCTGGGGTTTTGTTTTTTAATAAGAAAAACCAAGGTCATGCATTCTGACAAGGTAGAAAGGGGTCATGTTTCCAAGTATATCACTGTGAAGGTTCACAGTACTTACCCATATGGAATAAAAAGTGTCTTATCTTTACGATATTCCAAGAAACTTAAAATGTTTTTAAACTTTATAAGCCAACTTCTAGCTTTTACATAAGTGGAAACATCATGAATGCTCATGAATCTGACAGAGAAAAAGAATACACATGTGTTATAATACAGAGCAAGTGTTATTCTTTGGGGTAATAGGAAAGGAAAAGGTATACTAAATGCTCAGAATTGAGCCTCTGCATCCATCCACCTGTCACACATGCTGATGGCACGGGAACACTTTTAGCGTCCGAGTCCTGCTCTCTCTGTTCCTGGAACCACGCCTGACCTGAGCTACAACATAATTCAAGCTCCTCCAGACCAATTCTTTGGGGTTCAGAATCAAGCTTCCCTTTGTCATGCCCCACCAGCCCAAGCTTCTCCAAGGACCTGAAGTCTCTAGCCTTCCTGACCTTTATCTAGGAGCTGAGGCTAGATCTCCCAAATAGGTTACCAGGCTGCTGAACCATCACCTGCCCCCCAGATGGGGTCCCCTCTCATTGTTGCCCTGCAGGTTCGTCTTGGACCATCCATTACTAATGTTTGCCAGGACTCGATATACCTCTGAGTGCCCGAGCCTTTCGCACCAGGTGTAATTGCATCCATCAGCATCATCAGCTGGGTCAAGTCCTCAGAGCCGGCTCCACCTCCAGGAGCAGTGTAATGGCAGGCTCCAGGCTCCCTCCCTCTCCTATCCAGTAATTTAGTGAATATGATATAAAAACAAAATACTTATAATAGTAATTAAAACTATCTGGGTCTCTTTCATGACTCTCCTCGTCTCTAATCTAATCACATTGTAGTCAGATCTTCCTCCCGAATCCCCTATTTTCACCAACATTCAGGGGGGGGATGTAAACAAGTAAAACAGAAAGTGGGTGGATGGGTGGGTGGATGGGTGGATGGGTGGATGGGTGGGTGGGTGGATGGATGGATGGGTGGGTGGATGGGTGGATGGGTGGATGGGTGGATGGGTGGTTGGTTGGATGGGTGGGTGGGTGGATGGATGGATGGATGGATGGATAGATGGATGGATGGATGGGTGGATGGGTGGATGGGTGGTTGGTTGGATGGGTGGGTGGGTGGATGGATGGATGGATGGATGGATGGATGGATGGATGGATGGATGATGGATGGGTGGGTGGGTGGGTGGGTGGATGGATGGATGAATGGATGGGTGGATGGGTGGATGGGTGGTTGGTTGGATGGATGGGTGGGTGGGTGGATGGATGGATGGATGGATGAATGGATGGGTGGATGGATGATGGATGGATGGGTGGGTGGATGGATGGATGGATGGATGGATGATGGATGGATGGGTGGGTGGATGGATGGATGGATGGATGGGTTGGGTGGATGAATGGATGGTGGATGGGTGGATGGGTGGTTGGTTGGATGAGTGGGTGGGTGGGTGGGTGGATGGATGGATGGATGGATGGATGGGTTGGGTGGATGAATGGATGGTGGACGGGTGGATGGATGGATGGATGGATGGATGGGTTGGGTGGATGGATGGGTGGGTGGGTGGATGGGTGGATGGATGGATGGGTTGGGTGGATGGATGAATGGATGGTGGATGGGTGGATGGGTGGTTGGTTGGATGGGTGGGTGGGTGGGTGGATGGATGGATGATGGATGGATGGGTGGGTGGGTGGATGGATGGATGGATGGATGGGTGGATGATGGATGGATGGGTGGGTGGGTGGATGGATGGATGGATGGATGGGTTGGGTGGATGGATGAATGGATGGTGGATGGGTGGATGGGTGGTTGGTTGGATGGGTGGGTGGGTGGATGGATGGATGGATGGATGGGTGGATGGGTGGATGGGTGGTTGGTTGGTTGGATGGGTGGGTGGATGGATGGATGGATGGATGGATGGATGGATGGATGGATGGATGATGGATGGATGGGTGGGATGGATGGGTGGGTGGATGGATGGGTGGGTGGATGGGTGGGTGGGTGGGTGGATGGGTGGGTGGGTGGGTGGGTGGATGGATGGATGGATGGATGGATGGATGGATGATGGATGGATGGGTGGGATGGATGGGTGGGTGGATGGATGGGTGGGTGGGTGGGTGGGTGGATGGATGGATGGATGGATGGAAGGACGGACGGATGGACGGACGGACGGACGGACAGGTAGATGAAGATAGATGAGATAAATAGATTGATCAATCTTGACATTTAACTCTCAGTTCATTCATTCCTTATCATATATCCATTCAATTTTGGAAATATCAACTAAATAAGTACTACACTTACTTTCCTTGGACAGGGCAGTAGCTTTTGGTTGCACCAATTAATATCCGGGCTGCCTGTGTGTCGAGGATTCCATCTTGGCACTGTTTTTCAAAGCTACTCTAAACACACAATTTTAAATACAAATGACAAAGGACCACAACACAAATGCAGTGACCTCTGCTTGACCTTTATGTAGCCAGCACTATTATTATTGAACTCACTACATGAAATATTCTTTACCAGAAAAATACTGCCGCAGGAAATAAACTTTATCCCATTTAAATACTGAATATTCATTTTTTGCAAAGTACTGTCCCAGATGTTTTAAAAGATACACAAATTCCTAGCTTCAGGAAACTCAAAAATCTGTACTGCTCAAAGGGTTTTTTTGTTGTAAATATTTTTCCTTTATTGATTTTAGAGAGAGAGGAAGGGAGAGGGAAAGAGAGATAGAAACATCAATGAGAGAGAACATCCAGTGGCCATCTCCTGCCTGCCCCCCACTGGCGATCTGGCCCATAACCTGGGTATGTGCCCTGACCAGGAATCAAACCAGCAACTTCTGGGTGGGTGGGTCAATGCCCTTAGTAACATAAATAGCATTAATAGTAGCATCTTTCTACAGCAGAAGAGATGATACAAATTATTAATTCAAAGGGCAACTAATCATCTCAGCTTCACAAAGAACTACCAAGAGATAAAAGTAACTGTCCTTTTTAAAAAAATTTTTCCCAGCCAATCTGGTGTGCCTCAGTGGTTGAGCAATGACCCTTGCACCAAGAGGTCACCAGTTCGATTCTCTGTCAGGGCACATGCCCAGGTTGTGGGCCTGATCCCCAGTGTGGGGCATGCAGGAGGCGGCCAATCGATGTTCTTTCTCACCGATGTTTCTGTCTCTCTCTCCCTCTCACTTCCTCATTCTCAAAAAAAAAAAGAAAAAACAATTTTTAATAAATAAAAATAAAATAATTTTCCAGGCTTATTGAGATATAATAGACATATAACATAGTGTAAGTTTTAGGTGTACAGCATGGTGACTTGATACACATATATATTACAAAATAATTACCACAATAAGGTTAGAACACACTTATCACTTCACGTAATTACAACTTTTTGTGTGCGGTGAGAATATCTAATATCTACTCTCTTAGCAACTTTCGAGTATAGAATACAGTATTGTTAACTGTAGTCACCACGCTGTATATTAGACTCCCCAGAACTTACTCATTTTATAAGGGAAAGTTTTCACATTGACCAACATCTTCCCATTATAGTGATCTTCTGTCTCTTGTGTTGACTTAACATCTATTTCATCTGACATAAGCACAGCCACTCCTGCCCCCTGGTGGTTACCATGACCTGAATTTTCTTTTTCCAGTCCTGCATTTCAGCCTCTGTGTGTCCTTAAAGCCTGAGTCCCTTGTAAGCAGCACGTGGTTGGATCTTTTTACAGTTGTGGTTCATCAGCCACTCTGTCTTTTGATTGGAGGATTTAGTCCATTTACATTTAAGGTAATGATTGATAGATAATTATAAAAAGTATTGCCATTTTGTTCACTTTTTTTAGTTCCTTTGTTCCTTTTGTTTGCTCTTGCTGTCTCTTCTTTGTTATTTATTTCTGCAGTTTTTTCCTTTCATTCCTTTCTCTTTATCTTTTGTGTATCTAGTCTACATTTTTTTTTCTTTGTGATTATCATGAGGCTTACCTAAAATATCTTATAGATATAACTAGACTATTCTTACGTCACCCCTCACCATGTCAGAAGAAAAGTAACACCTTGCCCTGGCCGGTTTGGCTCAGCGGTTGGAGCGTCCGCCTGCGGTCTGGAGAGACCCGGGTTCGGTTCCCGCTAAGGGCACGTACCTCGGTTGCAGTTTGTCCCCGGCCCTGGTTGGTTATGCGGGTGGCAGCCACTCGATGTGTCCCTTTCACATCGATGTTTCCCTCTCTCTCTCTTCCTCTCTCTCCCTCCCACTCTATCTGTACAAAAAATGGAAAAATGTCCTCGGGTGAGGATTAAAAAAAAAAAAAAAAAAAAAAGAAAAGTAACACCTTTTAGTTGCCATGGATATTAAAGTTGGAGGTTAAAGTTACCTCCTGAGACTTCTTCCTTCCTCAATAAACTTCTTCACATGCTGAGCACACGCTCTTGCTTTATAAATGTACCCATTGCTTCTACTCATTGTTCATAACAACGTACTCACTGTGTGAGCTGCAGATCTTCCCAAGGCTCACGCTCCAGAACATTCCCCAAGTCACTGTCCCCGCATTTTATCGTTCAGGACAAATGATAAGAACGGCCCAAATTCCATGGCGGGACGATGTGACTGTACTTTACTGCTCAGGATGAGAGCCCTTCAACCCGTGAGAAGGCCTTATCCATTACTGCAATGTGTGAACTTGACCAGAGTCCAACTTAAAAATATAAACTGAGCCCTGGCCAGTTTGGCTCGGTGGTTAGCGCATCGGTCCGCAGACCAATGAGTCTCAGGTTCGATTCCCATTAAGGGCACGTACCTCAGTTGAGGTTCGTTCCCCATCTTGGTCGGGGACGTTCAGGAGGCAACCAGTCAATGTGGCTCTGTCACATCGATGTTTCTCTCTGTCTCCCTCTCTCTTCCCCTTTCCCTCCCTCTCACTCTATCTGGAGATAAATAGAAAAATATCCGCAGGTGAAGATTAAAAAAATATACACACACACACACACACACACACACACAGAGAGAAAATATACATTGATCCCGTTTATGAGACAATTGGAAATTTGATCATTGGCTCGATATTTGATATTAAGGAATTATTATTAATTTTAGGTGTAAAATATTTGTTTTTTCACTATACTTTTTAAAAGATTCTAAAATTTAGAGATACACGCTAAAATATTTACAGATAAAATTGTATGATATCGAAATACTGTGGGAGGTGGGGAAGTGAGTGAGGGTGCGAGTGGGCAGAGCTGGCCCTCCGTGGGTGGTTTTAGAGATGGGTCCATGGGACTCATTACACTATCACACCTACTTCTGTATATGTCAGAAATTTTTCATAATAAGTTTTAAAGTGAAAGTAAAAAAGGACTCTAGGAATAATGAATACTTTATATACTTGTAATATTGAATAAAATTTGTCTTATTAGAATATAACCTCAATGTAAAATGTACAATTTCATAAGTTCGTTTAATTTGATTTTACCTAGTAATCTTCCTGTGCTTATAGGACATTTAAATATAAATCTAAACTATTTGAAGACAATTTTTAATTCATTAGATTTAACTTATTAGATTTATAAGAGTTAAATGATTACTTGAGAGAATTTTGTATATGTTAAATTTATAAAAGCAAATATGTTAAATACTTTTTTAGCATGTTAAAAAAGTGAACTACTAAAGTCCGCTAGACTTAGAAACAGAACAATAAGATGTGTTACTTGGACTTTAAAGCCTAAGAGATTTTTTTAATTCTTCTTTTTTAACTTGCATTAATCAAATATAAATTTACCAACAGACTATCAAAAAGTGGGGGAAAATGTTTTTCTAGCCACCTGCAAACCACATGTAAAAATTAAAAGCATTGCAAAAATAAAAACAAACTTAAAAGCAGATTATGTGCGTGGTACCTACCATTTGTATGATAGCTACATGCAATCTGGCTTCTTCTATTAAAACTTCGTCAGTCAGGGACTCCTGATCTTTTTCACTGGGTGCAACGTGAAACTGGGGAGCATTACACTGCATTTTAAAAGCATAGAGAAATCAAGTTAAAGGTGAGTAAAGATGGCGAGGCACTCAACAGACATTTCAATACTCAAATCAGAACTGCCACAATGAAGGGCCATGTATAAGTTGGTTAACTTTCTCCATACAGAAAATGCTGCTCTCGGTTGTGGTAAAGTATTTATTGGCGGAGGTTTCGAAGTGAGGTTCTTCCCCAGAACTGCCTGTGCACGAAGACTGAGCAGCCTGCTGCTGCTGCTCTTTATAACACTCTTCTGGAGAGAGGTCTCCCGGCGCCTGGACCAGTCGGAAGCACCAGCTTGGGGAGCCCGTTCATAGTTATTCAACCAACCAGTTGGTGAGAACACCAATTCTCCTGTACTTGGCACGTAGATCAGATCACCAAGACCTTCTCTTCAGAGGCAGAACTCAAAGAAGTCCTTTCACAAAGATAGCAGCGCTAGTCAGTACACCCCCCTCCGGCAAAGATTTTCTGACATTTAATGGGCAGAGTCAAGTTTTTTATAATTAACTAAAGCAAGAGGAGCAGACCCAGGGAGGGCATCAACTCACAGAAATTTCGTACTGAATCCGAGTTTTTTCTTCTACCAGGGTCCAATTAACATTTGTCAAAATTTTCTCCGTCTTAAATAACGTGATCGTGTTGTGTATTATCTCCTGGATGTGGTTGATGGCGTTTTGCATGGCCATCTGCCTTGGGAGAGAAATAGCACACAGACCTGGAACAGAGAAAAGGAGAGCCGTGGTGGGGTGCCCCGAGACAGTAGTGGGAGGCATGCGCTTGGCTTCACCCGCTTAGCTTAGGGCAAAGGCAAGGTTTTGTCCAGAACTTTCTGGAAACGTACCCAACTCCGTTTATTTGGGCTGTATAGCTTGACTTAACCTGGCTCCACTGTTCAAGAATGTCGTTTTCGGGTCCTTTTGTTCTCTATCGCTAGAGACCTGACTCCGACTTCAAGGCACCCAGTGGGTACTGCCCAAAGTGGGGAGAACTCCGTGTGCCTTCCACAGGGAGAAGGCCGGCTTAATCAGCCATGCGAGTTCCTGGGCTCTGTTCCACACCTGGTCCAGGGCCTGGGAATTTGCATGTTAACAACCTCTCCAACTGATTATTATACGTGATCCAATGTAAAGGCCACCGCAATAGCGAGCTCTCAAATTGCACATCTTTTTCCTGGCCAGCAGGTCTGCACGTCTGAACTCGTAGCAGCTTGTCTCCCCTGGAGGTGTGAATCTGAGGTCATAGCTATGAGGCTAACATCCCCAAAACACGAATGTAATTAGTGAGCGTCGCCTACCCGCTGAAGGTCCATCTCAATGGAACTAGTCTTTCTTCCTAATTGCATGTGAAATGGCTCAAAAAGGGTTAAAATGGTTTTTCGGTCTATCCCTTTGACTGTGTTACCTTCTCTATGGGCCCCGGGTGCAGCAGTCACGTTTGAAATTCTGGGGGTTCAGAGGGGTCTGGAGGCACATCCCTCCTGGTTCTCTGTGGTCCCGAACAAAGATGCATTTGACTATAGGTAGAAGGAATCAGCTTTGGATTTAAAATGCCGCTGTCTGAGACCACACAGGGAGAGTTTATTCATGTGCCCAATTACCCTACCCACAGGTTGGCACGACAGCCCCCGGCTGGAAAAGTTGCTGCGGGGCAACATGCACATGCGTGGACCACTGGGTGGCAGCAGTGAGTTCCCTGCACTCCGCGATGAAGCAGCTCCTGGAAGAGGATGAGGAAGGATCTCCTAAAAGCACTAGACCAGGTGCAAGAAGTTGGCTTGAAACTCTCACTAAAAAAAATCTCAGTTCTATCGAGTGCCCGCTAGAATGTGACACGTAGTATTTCTACAAAGGGTGAGCATCGACTCTGAGAGGATAAAGTGCTGGCCATATATTTTTGTTTCGTAATAAAAATTCTGAGGTTTCGTTCATGAAAATGTTTATAACAGAAGAGAAAAACATTACCATGACAGTAAAACCCCTTGCTGGTCTTGCCTTTGCGTATCATAGGGAGAGGAATCACAAAGAAAGGGGGCCTGCAGAAATTCAGATGTTATATCCTCAGCAGAGAGAGCAGTGCAGGTCTGGGTTCCTGGGGTCAAAGAGATTGGGGGGGTGATGAGAGAGCCTTCGGGTCCCATTAATCTCACTCGTGCTCTGGTGCAGGCCTTTGCTGAGCCCAGCACACCTGGCCACTGCAAACAAGAAGGAACCCACAACCGGAGGACTCTGGCCCATTTCCCAGCCCTCTCCACCAGGTGGCGCCCTTGGCTGTGAGGTGGGCTGTCACAGGCGGTTCTGAGAGGGTGGTGATGGGGCGTGGCTTCAGGAATGGGCAGAGCTGCTGGAAGACACAAGCAGAGGGGTGCTGTCTCTTGAGGGCAGAACAGGGTAAATTCACCAGCCTGTTTCCCCGTTTAGAACATCTCTCCTTCAACATTATTCTTCCACTGACCTCTCACCACGTCCATGCTTTCCAAGAAACCTTCTGATGACTAACTTGGTTTCTCAAGGGAGCTGGTTATTTAGAGATGAATACCCTGAATAATGATCACAGTTATTGCAGACAAGGAAAGAAATCATCCTCATTAACAACTAATAAGCGGATGATCTGCTTTATGCATGTTCTCCTGGGAGTGCAGTGTGTAGAAATCAGCAGCAGTCTGATTAATTCTAGAGACCCTCACAGGATCAATGCTCCGCACAGGGAGCCAAGGGCAGGCCCATGGGCTATTGCATGATGCTGAGGTCCTAAGACCGTGTGTAACCCCACCTTACTCTCTCCCTCCGGCCTCCACCCCACTACCCCCAATTATCGTAACTTGGCTTCTCTCACATTTATGCATTTGATTATCAACAGCCTCAAAATTTTTTCTAGAAATAGACAACTGTGGCCGAGCCTGCTGATTGTGTTGGAATACCCAACACAATTCCCTTTATCCTTTACCAACAGAATCTCCAAGTTTTGGCTGACCACGGCACATGGCCCGCCGGGTAAAGATAATATGTCCTGGTTACCTCGCCCATGTGACTAAGTTCTGGCCAACGGAATGTGAGTGGTAATGATACATATAACTTCTGGATTGTGCCCTTGAAAGGAAGCTGCTTCCCCTCCATTGCCACCCTACCCCACCCCCATTTTCCCTTTCCCGTTGGTGGCATTGAAGATGCAGAGATAGTGAACCAGCTTCCGCCCTGCAGACCAGAGCAGCCCCCAGGGAGGGGAGAAGACACCAAAGGGGGAAATCCTGGGCCTTCGGACGGCCTCATGGGCAGAACCAGCCCATTCTTTTGGACCTTTCAGTGAAGGGGGAAAGAAAAATAAAACCTTTGTCTTGTTTAAGCCACTGTTAATGTGGTATCTGTTAAACTGTCTGAACCAATATCTCAATGAATAGAGAATCTAAGAATAACGAGTGAAAGAAAATGAGTGATTTCACAACCAATTCCTTGAGCTCCAGAAAAAAATTCCCTATAACCCCCAACAATAGTCTATCTACATTATTCTCCCCAATTAATTAATGGAAGATAGATATACATTACCTAATTTCCTGGCAAACTGAGTCATCATGTATGAATTTACCCCCATGGTCATCAACGATATTAGTTGTATATAAAATATAAACTAAAAAAAAATAAACACACACACAAATAGTTAGTGCCAAAACATTAATTAGTTCTCCAAAGGGAATCACTATTCAATTAACCACCAACAAAATTCTCTTAATCCCCATCTCTTAATCCTGCCTCTGGTAAGTAAATTGAGGCAAAGGGCTGTTTCGTGAGCACTACTTGAATATGATATACGAGGGCAGAATTTAGTTTTCAATCTGAATGAGAAAACAATAGATTCCTCATTTCTGGGAGAGACAGGAACCCTGAGAAGCAGCCAGCAAGTGGGAGCCATCACAGACAGGGCGGGGAAGAGAGGACAGGGTGGGACAGCAGGCAGAGGACCACGGCTGGGACAGGGAAGTCCACCTGCACAAGCATTTCCCGCAGCTGGACCAGAGGCTCTGCAGGAGGCAGGAGCCATGCTGGGGTCTGCAGAGGTGTCGTGCAGAAGCAGAAACACAAGCACACTGGTGGTTCTTGGCTCTGCTCTGTGTCACGCATGTAACTGGGAGCCAGTTAACACTCCGAGCCTCAGTGCCCTTCACTGAAAAATGGAGCTGACAGCAATATGTCCTTCGGGGAGCATTGCCCAAGCTCGACTGATAACAGAGCACCCAACGCGCTTGTTAAAGACACCGACTCCCCTTCTGTGCAGTCTGTTCTGTAGGTCTGGGGTGGCACCAAGGGGGTTCTTAACATCAGACAGATCCGGGAAGCACTGTAACGTGGCCGTCAAAGGCGAGGTAACATTTCGTTGACCTGCTTTGAGGCCAACTCCTTGCACAGAAAGCAGAAGGAGCTCAGATGTGGGTTATGATACTTTTCCTCTGCAGCGTGGAAGGATCCCAAGCCTTGGCAAAGCCACAGGTTTGTTTGAACTCCAAATTAATTCCCAGGCCATTTCTGCAGACATGAAGTGTAAAAACCTCAGGAAAGATGGTGAGAAAGGTGATATTCCATTTAAAAACAGCACTTTCTCCCTGGCCGGTTTGGCTCAGCGGTTAGAGCGTCGGCCGGCGGACCAGAGAGGCCCGGGTTCGGGTCCCGCTATGGGCACGTGCCTCGGTTGCAGTTTGTCCCCCTGGCCCCAGTTGGGGTTGTGTGGGTGGCAACCAGTCGATATGTCTCTCTCACATCAATATTTCTCTCTCTGTCTTCCTCCCTCTCTCCCTCCTGCTCTATCTGAAGATGAATGCAAAAAATGTCCTCGGGTGAGAATAAAATAAGCAAATAAATAAAATAAAAATAGCACTTTCTCCTTTGGGAGTTAGGGCACCTGAGTTATTTTCCTAAAATGCTCTTCTTTTTTCTTTTTATTGATTTTAGAGAGGGAGAGAGAGATAGAAATATCAATGAGAGAGAGCATCGACTGGATGCCTCCTGCAGGCCCCCCACTGGGGATCGGGCCCACAACCTGAGCCCTGACCCGGAATCGAACCTGTGACCTCTTGGTGCGTGGGTCGACGCTCAACCACGGAGCCACACCGGCCGGGCCTAGCATGCTTGTCTTTATTTTGCAAGATGGAGAGGGTGAGAGTTGCTCACAAAAAGATGTTTGGAAATCACTGTGCTCCTGGGCCTTCCCGGACAGGAGCCAAAGAGCCGAGAGAGAAAACCTTGAGCTGGAAACTGGGTATCAGGCGACTTTGTCTGTCCACCTCCAGACTAACGTTCCTCGGGAGGTGGGGAGGTGTTTCTAATTCCCACCACTCTAGTGCTTCTCTCCCTCCCGGGGCAGGCTTGGCATTCATCTGACTGGGCGGTGGCAGGGGTGTGCTGGGGACTTCTAGGACCTCCCAGCCACTTCGCCAGCCAGCGCACACAGTGCCGTCACAGATGAGGAGCTGCCCTAATGCCGTCAGCAGAGGCTCTAGGATCTTCCAGTCCTCCCTGGGGCTCACTAGCACAGATGCTGCCACCGCCAGGCAGCCCACCAGCTGGCCCCTGGGGAAGGGGCTTTGAGAGAGTGCAATCGGAACCAGGTTTTGTTTTCCACTCTAGATAACGTTGTCAGCCAAATTTTTCAAGAAGTTAACTTTTAAAAATTAGTGCTAAAGACCTAAATATAGCTAGATCCTTAATGAAAGTATTTTTAAAATCTTTCCTCCCCTAGCACACATTTAACTAACATTTCAGGTTTCGCTCTAAGGACTAGAGGGATCAGAGTGCTCTAAACGGGGTGTTCTATTAAACCGCAGCATTTACAGCCCGGCCGGCGTGGCTCAGTGGTTGAGTGCCGACCCTGCACCAAGAGGTCGCTGGCTGGGTTCCTGGTCAGGACACGTGCCTGGGTTGTGGGCTCCATCCCCAAGGGGGGTGTGCAGGAGGTGGTCAATCTATGTTGATGCTTCTCTCTCTCATCAATGTTTCTATCTCTCTCTACCTCTCCCTTCCTCTCTCTCTCTCTCAAAAGAAAAAAAAATCAATAAAAAAAATTTAAACAACAGCATTTATATGCTCAGCTAGAAATGGAGGTTCCACAAGTGTCGGGGACTTGCCCAAGGTCGCTCAGTCCATGAATGGCAGGGCTAGGGTTCCATCCCAAGTCCGCCCGTCCCCACGCCCATCATTTTTATTCGACTGTGGGTCCCCTTCAGATTGCCAACATCAGTCAAGTTTCATCTGCGGGACACTTTATACTTTAAAGAATGCATTTTTCAAATCTAACTTTTAAAAGGGTGAACTTTATTATTGGGTATTATGACAAGTGCTACAAAATGCATAAATACGAGTAGTCAAGAGTCATGATTTTTCCTACCAGTTGTGGCGACTCTGATTTATGTTCAGACAGATTAAAAATCTCAGGAGCCAAAAGCAAGTTAAAAACGCCTTTGATTCCAGACCACGACATGATGACTCCCCATCTCCAGTTATATTCGAAAGTCAAACGCGTCAGAATGGGGCTCACTAACATAATAGTTAACCACCTGTGGAGAGAAACACATTTTCTTGTAAGTCACAGCCTTACGTATTTCTATTATTGATGGTTGAAGCTATGTACTAAGTACTAAATTTCATACAAAATTTTTCGGGAAAGACCATCCAGTTTACTGATAAGTTGTTCAGAAACTTTCTGGAACTAGCCAAATCTACTGTCTTGCACGGAATACTCAAATCTGGCAAAGTAGCGCTAGATGTGCTATACAAATGTGAGGGTTTATCACTCACATTAGTGTGTACAGTTTCGATGCTGGCAGTAAATTTCCTGTAGGGACACTTCTTCAGAGAATATCAACAAGCTCATCTGTTCCCTTAAAGGCCACGTTCGGGTTCAGAAATTAGCCTGGGGCACGTGCAGATCGCGGCAGAAAGGAAAGTTACTGTAGACACCTTAATCAGTTTAGCACGACATTTTTCCTGGGGTCCCACGAGAACCAAACACTCAATGCCACATACATCATCTTCATGTGTGTGTTATTTCTCTATGCATCATTTTTCTCTAGGACCCCGTGCCAACATTGAGAAACCATCTTTAGGCGACCCGCACCAAAACAGTATCAGGACTGTCCTTCACATAAGATTTCAGTAGAAACAAAACTGACGTGTTCTCAGCCTCACATACATACACGCACAGGCACACAGTGTGTCAGCTGCTGAGCTGGGGGTTTCACAAGACAATTTAGAGACTTCCTGTCACTGAGAAACAGAAAATCTACAATCACCATCTATAATGTATGTAATGCATTTGGGCAGACTCCTCTGCCTTGCGTTTAAGCCTTTTACAAAGTAAGTCTTACCAGCCTTTCCTGCCTTACTAAACAATCTCTCTCTGGAATATCAGTGACCCCAGCCGGAGGAGAACAACTCGTGTTGTCGCCTGACAACAACGGAGAGGCCGGACCGCAAAGGCTCCGGAGCAGGGCTAGCTGGCTTCACACTTCTTTCCCTAACTGCGGAAACGTAAGCACGTCCTTTGAGCTGTCTCAGTCTCAGTGTCTCCTTCTGCAAAATGGAGATGATGCTAATAATTGTACCGGCCTCAAAGGATTGCTATGAGGGTTCAACTAAATGAGACAACAGTCACAGCGCTTAGAATGATGTTTTGAATGTGGTCAGCGTGCAATACGTTCACGACGACCATGTCCAGGCCTTAGTTTGACTCACCCTCTCTGAAATGTCCTTCTCAATGAACGCCTCCTGGAAAGCCTACCCATAGATCGAGGGCCCCCTGGGATGACTCTCTCCACGAAGACCCTTGTTCTGGTGAGGTGGAACCAGAAATTCCCCTGCTCTCTCTGGTCCTCACTAGCCATTTGACCTTGCAAAAGGTACTCTGCCTTTCTTGGCCAGTGTCTTCATCTATAAAATAGAGATAATAATTCTTATCTCCTAGTACTGCAAGGAGCGTGAAGATGAGTCCCTGAGTCAATGTGCAAAGAGCCTTCCTCGACGCCCTGACCAGTCTCAGCTTGCACACGAGCTCCCCCTGGTGGGCAGGAACGTGAGCTGCACTCACTCCCTTCCGTTTGCCGGTGACTCTGGAGTTGCACGCAGAAGCCACGTTCCATGGGAGCATCTTATAACGTGAGCACCCTTGGCTAGGCCTGCCCGGAATGGAAACAACAACACATCTCTAAAGACACCGTCATAAATGTCTATGGTAATACAACTACCATGAGTGGGCCATGCCATTCTGGAGAAAACATGCTTGTGGGGGTCAAGCTTAAATCCCAGCTCTGCCCTTATGAACTGGGTGACTCAGGGCCAGATTTTAACGTCTCTGTGTGTCATCTGGGAAATGATGGAATAACCCCTGCCTCGTAGGGTGGTGTTAACATGAATGGTGTTGTGTACGTGGCGACTGCTTCATAAATGAATGGCCTTATGGTAGCTGTGCTGATAATAAATGATGGCGAGCAGCCACACAAACGTTAGCCGCCATCGGTCTGGTCCAGTGGTGCTCAGACTCTAACAGGCTGAAACGGTGCCCTGAATCTCAGCACCGGAGAGTCGACTCCGCACCCTGGGATGGGCCTATGAATGTGCATTTCTACCAAGCTCACGGGTTACACTGACACTGCCCCTTCCCACGGAACAGGTGAAATCTTGACAAGCAGAGAGACACGCACATGCCGCGTGGCGCAGCGAGCGGTGGCCAGGGCCCGGCAACAGCACAGGCTTCCTGGCTGCAGGCCCACGGCTCTTCCGTGCTGGACCCCCTGCCCCCCAACGCTCATCACGAGCTGGGGCACCGAAGACCAGCAGGCACGCTCTCAAACAGAACTCTTACCTTACACAGTTCACGGTGACAAATAAGATCAATGTGAACGTGAGGATGTTAAACTTAAAATAGTTGACTTCTCCACATCCGACGATAATGCCAAAGAACGTGTATGTTAAGTACTGGAAGACGGACGAAAACATTATCAGAAACCTACGAGGAATGGAGAGGAAATCACGTGGTCCGCAATGTGCTTTGTCAACAGTTTCCTTTTCGCATCAAAGCACGGATCCCAGCGTCTGCCACCCTGGCCTCTGCCACTGCTACAGTCAGCATTTAAAAGTATTTTGTGGGAACTAATATACACCCAGTTCCACGCCCCCATTGCCCTCATCACACCAGTGGCTGTGGGCTGCCCCTCGCATGGCAGGAAAATAAGGCTCCCTGCCCCCCAGCCCCACCCCAGGTGGGCAGTGTACCAGCTGTGGGCCTGCCCCGGCTCGACCTGGTTCACCTGGGCTTCATGAACGCCGACTGGTCACCTCGCTGCCCTCTGTGTGGTTTCCCCCACTGAGATCTGCGTGGAAGTCCCCGACCTTGAAAATGTCTCCTGTCTGCTTTTCCATCTGCTGAATTCCTAAAACCCTGGGGCAAGGCTAGCGCTGCTTCCGTCTTCCTCGCAAACCATCCTAAGCTCCGTCTCTGGAGGTGGGCCTGCCCTGAACCCCTACAGCGCCGCCATCTACTCCACTCGTAAGCGGAGAAGAGCATGAAGGGCCACCCAGGTCCCTTCCCAAACTCCGACGTGCCAGCCCCAAAGACTCTTACTGAGTAGACCAGAGCACAGACGTTGGTTCCATGTGGCAACACAGGTGGGTCAGGGTCATGGCCAGGTATGACCTCTACAGGTGGATCTTAAGTCTCTTCGCCTCTTGGACCCTCTGTTGGGACCTCCCCCTTCAGCTGACGGGGTGAGTGTGTCTGGCCCACTAACCAGTCTCCCTGTACGTGGGTCTCAGCCCCCCATTTGGAAAGAAGCAAGGGGAAGCCTCATTTAGCTGCAGTCATAAGCCCTGTGTTCTGATACAGCTTCACCCAGTTGAGCAGACAGTCTGGTCCTCTGTCTGCGTCCAATCTTTTGACCCAATTAATTCAGAACCCCTAGAAGGGAAGGGTGTGAGTGGGATCTCAAATCCCAGTGCTTAGTTTTCTGAAAATTTAGAAATTATGGGATAACTGAGCAGAATACTTTTTTAAATGTCTCCACAGGACCTTAAAAATATGCCTGACATATATCCCAATAATCACATAATTATTTGCACTTATTATTAGTTTCTCACATAAACACATCCACCACTTAACAATGAGGACCTTCTGAGAGGGGCTTATGTTCATAGCCCAAATCTAAGACACAATGTCCAGGCCACTGTAGACACTGAACAAAGACTGGCTGAACAGGTGGAAGAATGAGCAATTGAATCAAGAGAATCATTAATTTATAATGATGCTGACAGCACAACTGAGCTCAAGAAACTGTCCCAATTCAGACAAAAAGTATACGTTCCATGAATTAGCTTCTGGACTTTAAATACCAATAAAGTATCACTTGCAAATACCTAAAACTAGCATAGTTGTAAATGCCAATTTTTAATATTTGGCCAACTAGAGCTATAAAAAAATGTACCATTGCCCTGGCCAGTTTGGCTAAACGGTTAGAGCATCAGCCCACGGACCAGAGAGTCCTGGGTTCGGTTCCCGCTAAGGGCAGGTACCTCGGTTGCAGTTTGTCCCCAGCCCTGGTTGGGTTGTGTGGGTGGCAGCCACTCGATGTGTCTCTCTCACATCGATGTTTCCCCCTCTCTCTCTTCCTCTCTCTCTCCATCCCAGTCTAGCTGAAAGATAAATGTAAAAAAAAAAAAAATGTACCATCTTCTATCACTAAACTTTCACAAGAGAAAGAACATTTTAAATGCCAAAAAAAAAAAAAATAGGGAGAACTTAATTTCAGAACAATGGATAGTCTTTGCACTAAAGAAATTAATCGTCCTAGGAAAACAGGACGGCTGCTTTTTCTCATTCTAACATTTGCTATAATATGATGTGAGAATTTCTACACTGGACTATGATTTTGTGTGAAGTAACTCAAACAATTCTTCTGTAGCTTCGCGGTCTCTCAGAGAAAGGCTAACTCACTCGTCTGGGTAGACAGGCAAATGGTCTATCTCTGTCCAGAGGTTCCCCATGACACTCTGCATCGCCAGGTAAAAAGGGCAGCTGGGAGTTTTGTTGGAGCTGTACCTTCCCGCTACTACAACTTCCCACAATTCAAAGTCAATGTTTACCAAAGAGTTTTGTGTAAAAAAACATTATGGTCTCAGAATCACTGGTACGTTATTCAGAACAGGACTATTAACTCATGTGCATCATTGTTGGTACCTTCTTTCTAAATATATCTAGCAGTAAATTTAAAAAGAAAAGGTAGTTGCCCTAGCCACGTGGCTCCGTTGGTTGGAGTGTTGTCCCAGATACCAACAGGCTGCGGGTTTGACTCCCAGTCAGGGCACATACCCAGGTTGTGGGTTTGATCACCAGCTGGGGCACGTACTGGAGGCAATCGATCGAGGTTTCTCTTTCTCATTGGTGTTTCTCTCTCTCTCCCTTCCTCTCTCTCTAAAATCCAATAAAACAGATCCTCAAGTGAGGATGTAAAAAAACAAACCCTGAAAAGGTAGAAAAAAGTTAAAAAAGGGAGTTTTACTAGTGTACAGGAAGGCAGAACCACTTAAACACCAAATTCTATGCCATCGATACCAAGTATACAAGAGGACACTTACTTAGTAATGATGAACTCCATCCTCGGCTTAAAGCTTAAGGAATCTAAGTTCATTCCCACGGTGATTAAAGCAAGCATACCTGACATTTTAAAAAATTCCACTAGGGAGAAAACAAATGAATACAATTAGTTGCACTCAAATCTGCACACAGAGGTACTTCATCTCGAGTGAGGGACTGGGGGAATGTAAGAGGAAGGTTTCTTAGAAAGTTGCTCCGGGGGTTTGGCCTACCCTGTAGCCCAGAGGTGGGCGCTCTTCTTTAAACCAGCAGACTAGAAGCATTTAGTCTTGGTGGGCCACGTGGTCCCTCCAAACGACCTGACTCAGCTCTTGTGGTACATAAGCCACCAGGGGTAACATAGAAACAAATGAGTGTCCCATCAATAAGGACACCAAACTTGGAATTTCAAGTCATTTTCCCATGCATGCCACAAAATATGTTTCTTTCGAGTTTTTTTTAAACTGCTATAAAATGTAAAAACCGTGCTTGGCTCATGGGCTGTGCAAACATAGGACTATCTGGTCCACCAGCCGTGGCCTGCCAACCCCTGTAATAGAGTGAGGACAGGGCTAATAGAAACATAAGTTCAACAGCCCCTGCCCCGTACCTCGGGGGTGGTTTAGGGGCTACTGTGCCCCCAACTCTGTGGTTGCAGGTCCTCCAGCTCTTCTTTGGCCTGATAGACATGCCCCTGAAACTGCAATGCCTCGGGCTCTGAACAGGGGTGTAAGGGGAGTCGAGGCAGGAAGAGCCACTATGAAGGATGTCTGAACATCATGAATTCCATCAGTTCTGGGCCACAGAGCCATCAGCTTCCAATTATAAATGTCAGACAGGAAGGAAGGAAGGAAGGAAGGAAGGAAGGAAGGAAGGAAGGAAGGAAGGAAGGAAGGCGCTTTGGAGCAGAGTAGAGCTGGTGGCTCCGAAGGCGTGACCCCCCTTTTCTCCATCCCGCCTCTGGGGATGTGACCCCCCTTTTCTCCATCCCACATCTGCGCAAGAAGATGCCTCACAGACCTGCTGTGAGGATGGAACAGGAATGAATGAATGACAATCATCCTTATTGTGCTATCTGTTTTTACAGGCTCACTTTGCTGCGTAGCAAAGCAATACTGTTTGCTGATTGGAACAGGGTGTTATTATTCCTTTGGTTTATTTAATCCCTCAAATCCACTTGAGGCTTCTTTTTACTTTTACACGGAATTTAATGTAAGTAACGATGGCAGTAAAGCTGGAAAAATGTCCCTCAAAATCTTTCCAACTTCCCACAATTAGTATTACTAGATTATAAAGCTCATCATAGTCATTTCAGTAACAGGCACTACTTAGAGACATCTGCAATGAAGAAACCACTGAGCAATTTTATCTTAAAACCACTGCTATCTTTTTTTTTTTTTTTAATCCTCATCTGAGGACATTTTTTTGTTTTTTGTTCAGGTGGAGTGGGGGGGGGGGAGTGGGAGGGAGAGGAAGAGAGAGAGAGAAACATCCACGTGAAAGGGACACATCAAGTGGTTGCCACCCGCATGACCCAACCAGGGCCGGGGACAAACTGCAACTGAGGTACGTGCCCTTAGCGGGAACCGAACCCGGGCCTCTCTGGACCGCAGGCCAACGCTCTAACCGCTGAGCCAAACCGGCCAGGGCAAACCGCTGCCGTCTTATTCAGCAACATCCAATGCCACAGGAGTACATGGCATGAATGCCTACACTAATACATGTGTGCACATTTATATGTGTTTTATCAAAGGCTGGGGTGCAAAAGTGTGCACCAAAATGTCTCAGTGGTTACATTTATAACATGGGTTTACAGGTGATTATTTTTCTTCTTTGACTTTTCAGAATTTTTCCAACAGTCTACAATAAACATGTATTACTTTTGTAATTAGGAAAAGTAAATCTTTTAAAAACTACAAATGGTAGAATATGAAACTGCATTTCAGTGCCCCAGAAGGAGAGCTGTCAACTGATGTGTCTCTCTCGAGTCCATGTTTCTCTCTCCCCTCCCCACCCCCTCCACTCTAACAATCAATGGGAAAGTATCCCCGGGTGAGGATTAAAGAAAAGCAATATTCCAAAGTCACCCAGCTAATAAATCGCGGAGCTGGGATTCGAACTCAAGTCTGCGCAGCTCCAAAGCTCTGCGCAGACTAGCACGGGTCTGCCCCATCAGCACGTGTTACCTTCCTAATGGGCAGCACTGAGCTTGGCTGGGGCGAACACGGAAAAGAGAATGAATGAAAAGAGGGGCGAGCGAGCCTCCACCCCAAAGAACTCACCGTCTGGTGGGAACAGTGACACTATCAAGTTGAAGAAACTCTCCCAGAAGGCATATCGAGACCCACGGGGGGAGGGAAGGAGCGAGGGAAGATGACCCTCGGCTGTCTCTGCGGTTACCGACGGGGCAGCGAGCGGCCGCCAGGCGGCGCTCTTCCGCGGCGTTCAGGCAGCGGTGCGAGGCAGAGGGACAGCGCTCTGGACACCCCAGGCCCTCGTGCAAGGGGTTCGCTCCGCTGTGTGAGGCGACAGCAGCCGCCTCGCCCTGTTTCACCATAGTTGCAGTGGCTCTCGGGGACTGGCCACCCCAGTCGGGCCAATGAAGCTTTCCCGCGGCCCCTGGACGACCAGCAGATGACTTCCCCCCTCCTGCTTCCCTTCCGGACCCGCTGCACCTGAGTCCTCTCTGCCCTTTCCTGCCGCCTGCCTCCGGGGGGGGGCCGTCATCGCTACAGTCCCCCCCCCCGTCTGGGGCCCGTTGGATGAAAGACTGTTGAGCACGTCCCCCAGCTTTCTCCCTTGAGGGGCGGTTGCTGAGGGTCAGAGCAGGAATCACACAGAGCGGACTCCTCTGCGGGGACCGCCGGGGACTAAGGTCCCACGGTGGGGCCCAAAAAGAAAAAGCGAGTCGCCACAGAGGAAGAAGGCAAAGGGAAGGGACTCGGAGTTGACACTCCGGGGGCGGTAAGAGGGACCAAGGAAGAGCCGGCGGTGGCAGAAGGACGAGATGACAAGACCCACACAGGGGCCACAGCAAGGGGGAGGCGGCTGGGGAGAGGCCACTGTATTCAAGGCCAAGGGACACAGGTCTGTGGAGCTCTCCTTGGGGACAGCGCTTCGTGGGGCTGTCCCTGCCTTACCGATGTAGAACGTCATGTACACCAGGGAGATGCAGAGGATGACGCTCGTCAGCGTGTTGCTAAATAGGTCCGTCAGTATGAACTGAATGATTCTGGCACCCCAGTAGCCAAAAAAGATGCTTCCCAACATGTGGAAGGAGAAGTCCATAATCACGTGGAACTCTAAAAGAAAAGGAGAAAAACAAAGTTGAACTCTAACCTTGGTTTCCTTCGTGGATGGCACTTGGGCCTGTGCACTTGGGCCTGTGCTGGCAGATGGCGAGCGGGGACCTGGGTCTCCAGCAGAGGGATCTCCTGTGACAGCCTGACAAGGAGGCTCTCTGGGGACGTTCCCTGAGCGTCTGCAGTCCCAGGTCTGCCCATCCAGGGACAGCAAGGTCAGACGCCCCGTAGGGCCCGTTTCGGAGGATTCCGTGACACGCTTGTGACAAGCTGGAGAGTGAATGTCCCCCCGGAAGAGACCTGAATGTCCATCCAAATTCAAATGTTGTATAAACTGTCAGGGCCAAGCAAACCTCGTCCGGGATCTCCGCCCATCTGCAGTCCATTTAAGACCCCTGCTCCCAGCCCGGGTGGCCTTTGGGAAATGGAGAGGGGACATTTTCTATAGTCACAATAACTGGGGACAGTAGGGACAGTGAGTGAGCAGATTTCAGGCTACGCCATCGTAGTCCCCATCCTGAACGCCTTCCGAGAAGCACCCAGACCCCTGTCGCATGACCTTCCTTTCTCCTTCCAGCCCTCCCTCCTCCTACAGTTACCACGTCGCCACGGCAGGGGGACGCCTGCGCCTCTCCGTGCTGAGATTGCTCCCCTCTTCTTCCCTGCTGACACCGTGTCTGGAAACCTAGCGAGACCCCGTGCTCCACAGCCCAGTGAACTTGACTTGCGCGAATCTGACAATTAGCGCTGGAGGACCTGACGCCGGGTACTGCCTGAACCATACTGCTTTCACCGGGACCACGCCAGCCCTTTGCATCCACCCCCGGAGATCCAGACTGACCCAGGAAAGAAGTAAATCTGAGCCAGATGAAAAAATCTGTGCGCGCGTGTGTACGCGTGCACACACATACACACACACGTGCACATGCATATTGAGGGAGATGAAAGAATTTAACATTCTTTCCCCCTTAGTGTCCAAGAAAAGAACTAGATAGCATGTAGTTATTTTCTTGTTGCCTGATGTGCTCTTGTCACTGGTCCAAGAATCAAGTGTAGAGAAAGCAGTCAAGTTAATGCGTCTTGAATGGGTTTTCATTTCGGTCCGAACTGAGATGCCCCGTGTAAGTGTGACTTTGAGAAAATATGCAGACACGAGAAAAATGTCCCTACCCCTAAACACCAACGACTGTTGCATGTTGTTCCGAAGAATTCCAAACAGAATGCTCGTGACACCGCAGATGATGGTTGATTCTCCTCGAATGATATCAATATACATTTTGGAGATGCCTGGGAAAGAAAATGCCACACATAACTTCATATGGTAAATGATGCTTTTTTTTTTTATTTATTTATTTTATCCTCACCCGAGGACATTTTTCGATATTTTGTTCAGATAGAGGGAGAGGGAGAGAGAGAGAGAGAAACATCGACGTGAAAGCGACACATCGAGTGGTCGCCACCCACACGACCCAACCAGGGCCGGGGACAAACTGCAACCAAGGTACGTGCCCTTAGCGGGAACCGAACCCGGGTCTCTCCGGACCGCAGGCCGACGCTCTAACCGCTGAGCCAAACCGGCCAGGGCAAATGATGCTTTTTCACAAGAAACACAAACACGGAAAGAAAGAAGATACTAGAAACAAAAGAAGGCAGCCATGCCCGGGATGGGTCTGTGAGACAGTCACCAGAACCAGTTTTTAATTTCTCCGCCATGCCGTCCCTCTCTCCAGGGACAAAGGGACACAACCACAGTACTCCTTGAATGTCCATTGACTCATACCAGGTGTGGGCTGCAGAAGGAGACAAGGCACTTCCCAGGACACCGCATTTAGCCTGAGTGAACATGAATCATTAGACGTCAAAAGAATCACATTTTAGAAATAAGTACAAAATGTGACCCAGCCATTCTGCTCCTGGACGCACACCAAGGAGAACTGAGAACGTGTGTCCACACAAACATCTGTACGTGAATGCACACAGCAGCCTTACTCCTAATAGCACAAAAGTGGGAGCAGCCATAGTCCCTCAGCTGGGGAGTGGATAAAACATCGCTGTCTCTCCCTGCAATGGAACCGATACGTGTTACACCTATGGATGACCCTTCAAAACATGACACTACGTGGAAGAAGCCAGCCACAAAGATCACACGTCGGGCGGTCTGATTTATATGAAAGTCCAGCATAGGCTAATTTCTTCTACCAGGAGAAAACGGTTATGGGGGCCAGAACCCGTGTACCACCCGAGCATTTTCGACACAGAGAAAATATCAGTGAAGAGCCAAACACCTTCACTCGTTTTCTTTTCAAGAAATAGAAGACTTTCTGTTCTACTCCTTTGCTGAAAACATTTTTTAATGTGGAAACTGCAATAAGTAACTAAAGCATAAAGTTCCTTGCAGCCACTTCGAGTCAAGGATGGCAGAAACGAGAGCAGGGAGAGACGGAGGTGAGCAGAACCGGGGGCAAACACGAATGACTGAAAGAGAAGGACAGGGGAAGGAGAGAGAGGAAAACTGTACTTAGAAAAAAGAGAGAAAGAAGAGAGGGCAGAACCAGACTGAGAACTTAGAATCTTACCCTCACAAGTGTCTCGAACCCCATTTCCCACCTGTAGGGACAAGTGGGTGTGAGAATGGGAATATCACTTGCTGGGAAGCTTGGAGCTCTCCCACGCCAGTCATAAGGTAACATGTTTCCACAAAATACAATCAATGCCCGAAAGTTAGTTAGGAACATATTTCTGAGTCAAGAAAACAGAAACCATGGCATCTAACCATTTCGTGTTCGCATTGCCGAGTTGACCAAGCAAGATGAGACACCCCCACAAACCCTCCTGGGAGTCGCCTTGTATCGAGTAACATATTTGCCAGACTACACTCTTACCCCATTTCCTGTAGATAAACTACAAGCACCTGCCCAAGGTCAGCTCGTCCAAAACGGAGTCCAAGAAAAGGCAGGGAAGCCTTGGAGACGTCTCACTGGGGTACGACACTGTTTCTACCTGACAACTCAGTGGAATGGAATAAGAATGCTCATTTTTATCACTTTCTAGAAAAGTTACGTTTTCTTCTTGGAAAAAAAAAAAATTCCTTTGAGATCCTAACGGGTGCCACTGAACCCAGACCCTGGGTGGCCTCCTCTGCACTGTGCCCTCCGTCACTCATGGCTCCATCGCCAAGAGCAGCACAGACATCTACACCGCCGGGTGCACCATTTGGGCAAGAAAAATGTAACCAAAGGCAGACCGTTTATCCTCAGATCTTTTTTTTTTTTTTTTTATCCTCACCCCGAGGACATTTTTCCATATTTTGTTCAGATATAGCGGGAGGGAGAGAGAGGAAGAGAGAGAAAGAGAGAGAAACATCGATGTGAAAGGGACACATCGAGTGGCTGCCACCCACACAACCAACCAGGGCCGGGGACTAACTGCAACCTAGGTACATGCCCTTAGCGGGAACCGAACCCGGGTCTCTCCGGACCGCAGGTCGACGCTCCAGCCGCTGAGCCAAACCGGCCAGGGCTGTCCTCAGATCTTCACGATGAGAGAGGAGTCGGCCCGACTCACCGATGGTTTTCAGTGAATTCACGGAGTGAACCGAGTCCGTGATGCCAAGGGTCATGCTGAAGAGCAGGCTGCACTGCAGATCCCACGAATGGTTATTGAATTTCGTGACCACATATCCAATTATGATGAACGCCGTGGAGAAGCTGATGAATCCAGTTAATGAGACCTGTGAAACCAATTCATTACCCGGTATCAGATTCGACATCTGAAGACAGCGGAGCTTCGCATCACGCAGGAATCAGATCCTGGGTGCGTATTTTACACCGTTCCTCTGGAAGAGAACTTGAAAAGGTAGTTTCTTGTTCACCTGCCTCAAAGAAACCATCCCTTCCAAACAAATGAGAGTCTGCCTTATTGTTGAAGGGCCAGTTCCCCAATCTTTCTTGTTCTTCTTCCTGCTTTTTTTTTTTTTTATCCTCACCCGAGGACATTCTTCCACTTTTTGTACAGACAGAGTGGGAGGGAGAGAGAGGAAGAGAGAGCGAGGGAAACATCCATGTGAAGGGACACATCGAGTGGCTGCCACCCGCACGACCAACCAGGTCTGGGGACAAACTGCAACCGAGGTACGTGCCCTTAGCGGGAACCGAACCCGGGTCTCTCCGGACCGCAGGCGGACACTCTAACCGCTGAGCCAAGCCGGCCAGGGCTCTTCTTCCTGCTTAAGAGTTCTCAACATCAAAATGATGTTCTTAAAATGGCATGCACACTTCTGCTTCTGGGTAAAACGTTTCCTGGCTCCCTTGGTGTTCCTGCAGGGCTCCAGGTAGAAAGAAAAGGAAAAGAAAAGGCCAAAGACCATGCCAGCATTCTCAAAGAAACCTCGCTCCGCAAACTTCTGTGTAGTACTTTTCATTGACCACACTTCCCTAAGGCCACCACCGATGTCCGGGAGGCTGGATAATGTGGTGTTTCTGTTAGTGGGGGAAAGGGAGACTGCACACCCAACAGACAATTAGCAGTGACTGCCTTAGAAACAGAAATAACAATGAAAAGCTTTAGACAAGCGGAAGGGACAAAAAGCATCAAGAAAAGTGAATCAGCTTGATTGAGAAGGGAAGGAAGCAAAGGAAAAGCATGGTAAATGCAGAGTACAAAAACTGTATGGGAGAAATAAACCCAAATCTATTTCCTTTGCTTTCTTTTTAAATTTATCTTTCATTTACAAACAGGAAAATTCATTCTTTTGGGGTACAGTGATGTGAGTTTTGACAAATGCAGGCAGTCATTTAGCCATGACCACAGTCAAAAACAAAGCAGAGCGACTCAGTTGGTTGGAGCACCATCCTATGCGCCAAAATGTGGTGGGTTCGATTCCAGGTCAGGGCACATACCTAGGTTGTGGGTTCAATCCCTGGTCAAGGTGCATGCGGGAGGCAACCGATTGATGTTTCTCTCTCACAATGATGTTTATTTCTTTCTCTAAACTCAGTTTTTAAAAATCTTTTAAAGAAAACAAACAGAGCAGATCCATCACCCCTCCAAATGTCCCATGCTGCGCCTTTGTAGTCAGTTTCTTCCCTCCTCCCCAGTCCCTGGCAACCAATGATCTGTCCTCCAACCTATAGCTCTGCCTTTGCTAGAAGGAAGGCGCATGAATGGAATTATACAACATGCGGGTTTTGAGTTTGCGTTTCTTTCTCTTAGCATAACACATTTAAGTTCTTCCATGTGGTTCCTAGCAATACTCTGTTCCTTTTTTATTGCTGAGTAATATTCCCTTTTGTACCAAACTTCATAATTAACAAAACAATCTACTGAACAAATTTAGACCCCTGTATTCAACTGTTACAGAATACAGATTTTTGGAAAGCAAACACAGAATGTTTTGGAAAACAGATCATGCACTAGGCTGCAAAACAAATCTCCACAAATCACAAGAATTGATACATAAAGCGCGTTCTCTGGTTGCACAGTGATGAGAGAAATCATAACAACAAGCCATATTTGGAAATTTTAAAACAATTTCTAAATGATTAACGGGTCAAGGAAAAAAGCAAAATAAAGCGTAGGTAGGATTGGAATGATAATAAAAACACTAACAATCAAAACGTGGAATATTACACTGAAGAGCAGTTATAGGACAATTTGAAAACTTTACTTGTACAAAACACAAAAAGTAAGCGAGCTAAAAAAATCAAACAACTAATATCCAACTCAAGATGTTGGGGTGAGGGGAACACAAAATAAAACCAAAAGAAATAAATGTTCTTTGAAAGGAAAAATAAAATAGTCTGGCAGGCATAGTTAAGGGGGAAAGAGATTGAGAGAGAGAGAGAGAGCGAGCGCACAAGTAAAACATTTTAGCAACAAAACTAGATCCACAGATACAGTTGCGATCAAGTCAGCTGCGAATTAGAATCCGGGTCCTGCCACCTGTTCACCTGGCTTGCAGTCTGTTTACATGTCAAATGGCAATGACATTTACCCACTGCCTAGTTCAGTGGTCACTCAGCAAACAGTCACCCCCACTTCTTCCCCTCACCTCTCTCTAATCACTGCTTCTGCAGCATGAGGAGGGCAAAACAACTAAAAATGTGGGATTTGTGAATTACTAACCTTCTTCATAGACAACCATATTCTCTGTCAACACGAATAAGAACTGACCATAACGTATTTTGAAACGTGTTCTTACCTGCCAAAGCACATTCTTGAGGATATAAAAGTCCACATCCAGGGCAGCCATAAATATAATTAAAGGTGAAACGTAACAATAAAGTGCGTAACTTGACGTTCTTAGAAGAGGGTAGACAAGGTGATGCACCTACACTAACAAAAACACACAAGAAATTAGTTTGCTGCCATTTTGAAGTATCAGAAATTGGGTTGATGGTGCATCAATCAACATCAAGTTTAGAATAAACCAATTTGCATTTCATGGGGGATTATGCGAAAGGCCAGTCCTGGGGGTATTGGAGAGAGTTCTTGATCTAACTGTCCACATGAGTTACATGTAGTCCCCTATTTCACAGACAATTGTGCGGGCTTGGGCTACATGAACACTATCTGTGTAAGTCACCAACGTTTCAAAAGTGGAACATTGGTGAGATGATTTTAGGTGGGTCACAGATAAGTATTTTTTTTTATCAGTGTGAGAGAGACACATCAATTGGTTGCCTCCTGCACACACCCCGACCAGGGCAGTGAACGGACCTGCAACTCAGGTACGTGCCCTTGAGCGGGAATCAAACCTGGGACCCTTCAGTGTTCAGGCTGACACTCTAACCACTGAGCAACAATGGCCAGGGCACAGATAAGTTTTTTTTACTTGACTCTTAGATATTTATTCTAATTTGCATAAAGGGTGGGACCTTACACAGGTACTTGTGATTTTATAGACATTTGCTTAGGATTTTAAAATCGTTCAATGAATCAGGTAGAGAAAAATAATATACAGATTGTGTATACAGGAAACAAATCATGAACATTGTACAAGGAATGGAAAATACAGCAACAGCCCTGGCCGGTTTGACTTAGCGGTTGGAGCGTTGGCCTGTGGACCAGGGAGTCTCAGGTTCGGTTCCCACTAGGGGCACGTACCAAAATAAATAAATAAAAAAGAAAAGAAAATACAGCAACAATGACTGAAGTGCCATAAGTATTCCCTCCTAAAAGGTGTTTGGCCCAATTAATAGTTCAATCTTCATTACTTAACCTCTATGTGCCTCAGTCCCCTCATCTGTAAAATGGGAATAGAGTAACTACTTCCATTGGGTTGCTGTGAGGATGAATGAATGATGTCAGCTAGCAGTGCTGGTGTTTTAGAAAAGAAACTCAAGCCCTGGCCGGTTTGGCTCAGCGGTTAGAGCGTCGGCCTGCGGTCCAGAGAGACCCAGGTTTGGTTCCTGCTAAGGGCACGTACCTCGGTTGCAGTTTGTCCCCGGCCCTGGTTGGGTGGTACAGGTGGCAGCCACTCGATGTGTCCCTTTCATGTCGATGTTTCTCTCTCTCTCTTCCTCTCTCTCCCTCCCACTCTATCTAAACAAAAAATGGAAAAATGTCCTCGGGTGAAGATAAGAAAAGAAAAAGAAAAGAAACTCGAGGCTTCTACCATCCTAGATGGGCACAAGTATCATCTCCACGTTTAAAAAAATAAAAGAATGAGTGAAGACGACTTATTATCGATCACACTGCTGTGCGTCTGAAATCACGAGTTAATCAATTCACAAGTTAATGGCATTTTTCTTGTGTCTACTTTACATATGGTGTTTGTCCTATACATTTCTATTATACTCTATCGTATATGAGGCTGGCGGTCAGAAAAGAGGAACCACGCTTCATCAGGACAGCCACAGTTGCTTTTGCGACCAGAGTCTCCGCGGGTTGAAGACAACAGCACGGAAGAAGCCGGCACGTGACCAGGGGAAGGAAACCAGGGCCGACTCCAGAGGAAGGCAGTGAAGAACCCAAGGATGCAGTCGAATGGTCTACACTTCCACACGGGTGCTTTTCGTAGGCATCTCTCATTTATGTTTCCTTGACTGTATGGTTTCTCCCTTTCAAAAAAATATTGCTACCAGATTAATGTTTTTCAGCAGCTAATTCACACTTTCAAAAATCCATACATTCAGGGATGGGTGGGAGCGGACCTTGTTTGGGGGTCTCTGTTCTTTCATTTTTCTCTGACTTAGGCACGTATGTTACCTGAATAAAATGGTAGGCCAGAGTTCCCATCACAAATCCCAGTACAGAAAGGACTGTCAAGGCAGTAACTTCAGAAAGCTTTAAAAAGGACCTCATAAACCCTAAAGAAATAAATGTACATGTTATTTAGATGTCATGTAGAGTCTCCAAACAATTTCTTATCCCCTCTCTCTAGTTATTTCATGTTAAATTTACTCTGAGTGTCATCTCCTTATGAATAAATAATTAACAGGAAAAAAAAACAACCAAACCTCCTCTGAGTGTCATTTCATTGTAAATGCGGCCTCTTCAGTAGGAGACGCACATGACGAGGCGTCTTACAGGTGAGCCTGGAAAACCTCCAAGGGCCGAAACCCTCCCATCTGCCCACCCCGTGTCACTGACCTATGGGTCTACTGATGAGACATTATGAAAAGCCGAACTCCGTATCTCCCAGGACACTTGATATCAGTAATTACTCACCAGAACTACCCCAGCAGAGATTCTCTAGATTCACTGAAAGCCACAGTCTTTTCACGGAGTTCTAACCACAGTGAAAACTGCTTTCACGGGACCAGTAACAAAAGATACTTGTTAATTCTCTGTCCACATGCACTTCCGTGCCTTGAAACTCTGTGCCCTACCCAGCCAGTGTGGCTCAGTGGTTGAGCGTCGACCCCCGCACCAAGAGATCACCGTTTCGATTCCCGGTCAGAGCACATGCCCAGGTTGTGGGCCCGATCCCCAGTGGGGGGCGTGCAGGAGGCGGCCAATGTTCTCTCTCATTGATGTTCTATCCCTCCCTCTCCCTCTAAAATCAATAAAGAAAAAAGAAAAGAAACACACTGTCTGCCCTAAGATTCGTTCCCTCCAGAAGTGATCTATAGACTCTAACCCAGTTAATGTAGGCCTTGAGCAAGGTTTGCTGGGGTCCCAGACTCTGCATTTACTGATGTCCAGCCACAGGTCAAGCCAAACCTGTAAATACTGAATACTTCGTATTCATAAGGCCAGACCGAGAAGTGTTTCTCTCTGCAATGCCCTTTACTGCTGGAACACGTGTGTCTGTGAAGTCGTCAAAGACCTGGAACCAGTGAAGTTCATGGTCACCAGCACCTCGCAGGACCAACAGGGACCAAGGTCATTAGTGAGAGTTTTCAAGACCCCAGGGAAAGCAATTTCACTCCGATACAATGAAATAAAGTGAAGGTGATTTTATGTTCAGTTGCTTCATTGTTTCTTTATAGTCTTCGAGTTCCAAAAAGGATTTTAAAACAGCTGACATTTTTCCCCAAATAAAAGTTTTCAAAGGGGACTAGGAACTTCTCTGATTGTGAGCACTGGATGGTGGGACCAAGTGCCTGCGTTTTCCGATGTTGTTTTATCTGCTTGGAGACCGCTCGCTATACCTCCTGAATCCTTCATCACTGTTGAACAGACCCTTACATATGAAGCCTTTCTTAATTCCTCAGTAGGGTTCGGGGTGGGTGGCTCATTTTCACGTAATGGAACAGACAAAATTGATGAGCCCAGCTATGCAAATTGCGAATTGCGTGTCTAGGTTCCATTGGCTCTGATTGCCCTCTCCTTTTTCCAACCATTTGGGCCAGGTAAGGCCTGGCTGGGCAGGCCAGCAGTGTTAGGGCTCTTGCCTCACAAGAGATGGTTGACCATACCTTTCAGTGATCCTACACACACTGCATTGAAATGATGTGTTTGCCCACTGCCCCCACGAGAGGGCTCCTTGGGCAAGGGCAGTCTCGTTCTACGCCTACCATGCTCCGTGCTCAGCCAAGGGCCCCGAGTGGAGGAACACGGGGTAGACGCTACTTGTAATTAAATGAAGCGAGGCTGACAGCATTCACCCACGTCTTACGCTCTCGTGGGCCCCTTCTTCTGATGTAGTTGTGATCGCTTCCTGCACAGACAAAGGCTGGAAGGGCAGAGGGAAGACGAGAGGTGAAAGCCGCCACCTACCTCCGAAAACCACCGTCAAACACATGACGGCTATGAAATGCCCATGACTGTAAATGCTCTCAGCTGGCCTTCCACAGACTAAATCAGGCTTGTGCCCTTCGTTTTCCCCCCAGAAGGAAGAGTTTGTTTTTGCCATTTGCTTTTCAGTCCTTCCTTGAGGAAGTCATCAGAGTTATTCCCGACACGCACAACTGCAGACCAACCTGTGATGTACGCAGAAAGGGGAACATGAGACCTGCCCGCACACACGTTCTTTCCACCAAAGAGAGCACCACACTCAGATCTGAGCACACTTCGTGCCCCAGGGCACTGGTCCGTACCTCCTGGTGCAGCTCAGGCTCCTGGAACATTTTGCAGCGAGCAAACAGCAGGAGGCGCTCCTGAGATGCTACATGCACTGTGGGGGCGGGGTGGGGGTGGGGGCTGTGTGCATCTCTGCACTTCCCCGTGTCCCACATGGCAATGTGTTTGCTCACCTTCCCCACTGGACAGTGGGTTTCTCGAGGGCTAGGGCTGAATATTAATTTTTACGAACGCTGCGCACACAGTACCTGGCACATAACAGGCTGTCCCTACATATGTGATGAACTGAACTGTTTGAGGGGGCCCTCTCTCATCATTCTGCAATCCCATGTGCCCTTTTCCTCTCCAGGACCCTCCAAAACCAAAATGACAAACAGGAAATGAGATCAGAGTTGGGTCACGCCAGTTAGGTGGGGGTGGCAAGGGGGTGAATAACATGAAGACAAAGGAAAAGATGCAAGTTAAGGTTTGATCATGTGCTGTCTTTGAATGAATTGAAAAAGTCTCCTTTCCTGACCACAGGGCACAGGGCCACACATGAACAAAAGGCTGGATTTCAGTCTCAACACCCCCCCTGTGCTGGTGCCCCATGTAGGACAGAGCCACTGGGGGCAGTCTGAGAAGGACTGTTTCTGTTTTATTTTTCCTTGTTGCTCGTCTTGACCTAAAGACTCCTAGAGGTTCCTGAAGTATCCCCAATAATATTTAGAGCTCATTTCTGGTTCTTTGTTTTGCACCTGTCTGGTCTACAAACACAATGATTCTGGTGGGAAGCAGAGGCTGGGCAAGAAATGAGATTTCAAATGCTACGTCTTCAAATCACTTCACCTGTCTTCAGGTCCTTGTCATCTTCACATCCTGCTGTCGCCACTTTTCACTACAGCATCACCCTCAAATCTTCTCCAAACTACCAAGACGAGGGGTGTCTTCTTCCAAGGCTCAGGGGGCTCCGAATTGAAATCCCGATGGAGGCTGTCGAAAACCACAAAGAACCGCACTCACTGGGCTCTGCGTCTGTTTGCCAGGGTCAGTACTGCCAACTGATACCACACTGAAAGTCATTTCCATGCCTACTTCCTATTGGTTTCTTGCCGACTCATTTTCATTCTGATTGGCTACCTATATCATCCCCACGTCCAATCCAGAAACAGCTAAGTGACCCAGTTCCAGGGCAGCTTGCATTTCTTCCTGCTCAGGCTGTGACTGTATCAACAACTGTCTTAACTGATTTTCACTGCCTAGCCTAACAGCTGAAACGGTCACTGACCATTTAAACAGAACCTCCTGCTAAATGTTTAAAAATATACACTCTATTTTTCTTTATTCAACACTAACCCTCTTCAACACTGCCTTGTCTCCCGAGCTCTTTTTCATTCATCCTTTTTCATTTTCTCTTTCTACCACTCCTTCCCCTTCAATGGGAGTCTCTTACTCCCATTTCCCTCCTTGACTCCTTTTTTTTTTTTATCCTCACCCGAGGACATTTTTCCATTTTTTGTACAGATAGAGTGGGAGGGAGAGAGAGAGAGAAACATCGATGTGAAAGGGTCACATCGAGTGGCTGCCACCGACGACCAACCAGGGCCGGGGACAAACTGCAACCGAAGTACGTGCCCTTAGCGGGAACCGAACCCAGGTCTCTCCGGACCGCAGGCCGACGCTCTAACCACTGAGCCAAACCGGCCAGGGCTTGACTCCTATTTTTCATTGGCTTTTGGTCCTCAGTCTAAAGAAACAATCTCACCCACTCTTCATAGAACAAATGCACCCCCAATTCTGTGATGTTTAACTTAGATAGTGTTGCCTCAACTCTAATCACTAAAAAACAAATACAGTATAAATGTAAACAAATGAACATTATAATCAACTTGTAGTTTACTTTCAAGGAAGTTGCTTTGTGATGATGAAATTCTGCTCTTTCGTTCCTATGTCACGCTCATCAAATCCTCTTGCCCAAGGCACCAAGGATAACACCACAACAGTGAGATTACTAAATCTATCATTCATCATTATGTATCAAGGAAACCTTGACAAATGATAAGTTCCAATTCCTACTTGAAATTAGTTTCAGTCAACAGTTCTGTGTCTGCCCCTGACTGTAATCGCCACCGCTGGTACCCACACACCGTTCCCCCAAATATTTTGTTGTCTGGTATGGTACTTTGAAGCCACTGGGCCCATCCTTACCTCAAATCCCAAGGTCCATGTTTTTAAAAAAAGTCTTGTTCGCCCGGCTGGTGTGGCTCGGTGGCTGAGCGTTGACCCATGCACCAAGAAGTCGCCGGTTCAATCCCCGGTCAGGGCACATGCATGCAGGAGGCAGCCAATCAAAGTTCTCTCTCATCGATGTGTCTATCTCTATTTCCTTCTCCCTTCCTCTTTCTCTAAAATCAATAAAGAAAAAAATTTTTTAAGTCTTGTTCACAGGCTGTCTCTGAGAGACCCATCCCTTACTCTTTCCAACATGCCATTAATTAACCTCCTATTTACCAAGTCCACTACCTTCTCTCCCATTTTCATCTTCACCTTTACCTATACTGCTTGTCACCGTAATTTTCCTCAGCCGCACTGCCTCCGATCACTTTGAGTGATGTCCTTTTAGACTCTGTCTAGTTCCTATTCTATTACCATCTCTTCAGGCTCACTTGGCTCACCTAGACCCTACAGGTAATACCCATGCACTTTTACATTTCAAAGTTCAGGTTCTCCATGGCCTTTAGAAAAGTCCTCACACCTCAAGAAAACTTGGACAGAATTCAAAATCGGCTCTAGATTACATACGGTTCTGAGACCTACAGATAGGACATAACTAAAGTACGGAGATCAAATTACACTATCATCCTTTCCATAGAGTTTCAAAAAAGCAGTACTAAATTTCTATTTCACCATTGTCAGTTGCACCAACTGAGTAGACTTGGGTAGCTTTGGGAACTGAGGGCTGAGAAGCTGCCCCGTGGATTGACCCCCAACCCCATCTTCTGATGATAGACTACCCTAGGGGACTGAGGCGGGCATGGAACACAGTTGGTTAGTCATCGTTTCCTCTCCCTCTAACACTATGATTGGTTCAGGGATGGGCATGGGGCTCAGACAAGACGAATCAGATGGTTCCCTAGTTGATATGTACACGTTATTGGGAGGGAGCTGTCCTCTGCCCACAGAGAGCGGTGACGGTGGCGCCTCGGGCAGCCAGAGGCCCCCTGGCCAGCTGCACTGAGAAAGCCCACTCAAGTCTGAAAGGCTCTATGCGTCACATCTCAGAGCTCTCAGTCTTCACAAAGGACCTCACAACCCCACCCGAGAGCTTTCTCTTTTCTCAGAAGCCACTTCTTAGTTTGAGAATCTTTTGGCCATCGAGAAAGGCTGGCAGTGAGAAACGATTTTCTCGTCAAACCCACCGGGTATTGGCTTCTTGGTATTTCTTTGACATTGTATTTGACAACAGAACTGTTCCTTTTCAGCTCCTGTCTCCTCGGACGCTTCAGAAGCAGCCAGGTGGCACCTGAACACTGTCTGGAGAAACCCTGATCAGGATCACCGAGTTCGTGACTTGGACAAGTGTGGCCGAACTTACCACCATCACATAACAAGGGCCCCTTTTCTCCAGCTTCTAGTAACATCTTCCTTGCTTTCCTACAAACTCCCACGAATGGCACCCTAGAGACCCTTCATGAATCAGCCGGCCCTGCCGATGTGAGCCGGTTGGCTGGGCATCATCCCATGCGTCAAGAGGTTGCTGGTTCAATTCCTGGTCAGGGCACATGCCCACACTGCTGGCTCAATCCCCAGGAGGTGGCACGCAGGAGGCAACCGATCGATGTTTTGCTCTTATATCGATGTTTCTCTTTCCCCCTTCCACTCTCTCTAAAAATCAGTAAAAATATATTTTAAAAAAGAAAGGATTCTGTAATAACCCACCTATAGTCCTGCAGGCTTTCGGTAACCTCTCCGCTAGCTCCCTCTGCCCACTGCCCACCCTAGAAAGGCAGTGCCACGTGCTGTAGGGCTTGTTGTCAACCTCTCACTCCCAGGTCCCGAAAGTTGCATGATGTACGTTGCAGGTTATATACTGCTGTGTAACAAACAGACCCAAACTCGGTAGTTTAAAATAACAACAATCATTTATTCGGCCATAACCTACAGTTTTGCAGGGCAAGACGCGGAAGGCTTGTCTCTGCTCCACACAGCGTTAGCTTCAGAGCTTGACCGGAGGATCCACTTCCAAGAGGCTCATTCATTCGCTGGCAAGCCGGGAGCGACTGCTGGCCGGAGCTCGGCCCGGCGGGGGGCTGGGCCTCCGTTCCCGTTCATGTGGTCTACCCACAGGCTGGTTTCCGGGAGCGAGCGTCTCAAGAGAACTAGGCAGAAGCTACATCACCTTCTATGATCCTTTACGATCTCCGGACATCACATAGCCTGGGCCTGCCCAGATTCAGGAGGAGAGAACAGAGACCCCCCTCTGTGCGAGGAGTGTCTTGGTCACATTGCAGGAAGAGCAGGTAGGATGTGAGATGTGGCCACTGTGGAAAATACAATCTGTCACATGGTGGATCAGACATTGGGGTGGACTGTCAGCCCTGTACAGTCTGGGGCATCATGCTCACCTGACAGCAGTCTGCCTGCTTTTGCTTCTTTCAGAGCAGAAGGTTTCAAAGGCGGGGCCACAGGCCGGTTGTGATTCATGACAAAAGTCCCATCATACATGGCAAAATAAAAGTCTATAATAAGACTTCATTCATTCAACGTGAAGGGAAGAGCCTTTCACTGACATGTATCTTCCCTTCTTTCCTGGTGTCAAAATGTCTTTTCTTTTACTAAATGACAGTGATAGCGGACAGTTGTTTTCTTAATGATGTCATATCATCTTTCCAATCCATGTTACATCTTTCCAATCAATGAAATACAAAAGTCTAAGAAACCACAGTCTAGAAGTTATAACACTGAATTTAGCCTTTGCCTGACCTCCCAAATAATGCAGTTTACTACTACACACTTTGAAATAGTCCTTACTCTATAGGTGCTTGGGGAAAGTCATGAACTACCTGTGGAGCAGTTCAAACTCAAAACCTAAGGGCATTTCAACTGTCCCCTGAACACGTCTATGCTTCAACACAACCACACAGCAGACAAAGTCGTCTATCTCTCAAAGTGTACTAACGTTACAGATCTGTAGGCAGACATGCACACTCAGACCCTCACCGGCATGCAGTCTGAGAGGAGACCGAGGAGTCCCTTGGCAATCCCAGGTTCTCATGCTTGAACAGTCACATGGCATTCAAGAGGGAGCAGGGGGGGGTGGGGGGGTGGGACGGGACAGGACGGATATACAACCGTGACGCCTTGTGTGTTTGGGGGGGTGTCTGCTGGAAGAACGGGAGTGGAACAGCAAGGTATGGAGAAGAGGATTCTAGAGTCATTTTCATAAAGGTGAACAACTGTGAGTGAACGCAGACCGGTGAGTTCTATGAATAAGGTAGCACCCAGAGAAAATTCATTCAACTATTACTAACTATCGGCTCTTTCGGTCTGAAGAAAAACAAGGTGCTCACAAGCTCCCCACAAGCTGCTCACAATTCACATGGGGAGACAAACACGGAAAATTACACAGAATACAGGATAAGACTATTAGCACCACGGTTGCCCCAGAGAAGGAGGCATTGCTTCTTCTCAACATTAGGGACAGAGAAGGCGGTGGAGTGAGTTACAGATCACTTCGCCAGCGCTGAGGAGTGACTGTTAGTTAGGGACAGAGAAGGCGGTGGGGTGAGTTACAGGTCACTTCGCCAGCGCTGAGGAGTGACTGTTAGTTAGGGACAGAGAAGGCGGCGGGGTGAGTTACAGATCCCTTCGCCAGCGCTGAGGAGTGACTGTTAGTTAGGGACAGAGAAGGCGGCGGGGTGAGTTACAGATCGCTTCGCCAGCGCTGAGGAGTGACTGTTAGTTAGGGACAGAGAAGGCGGTGGGGTGAGTTACAGATCCCTTCACCAGCGCTGAGGAGTGACTGTTAGTTAGGGACAGAGAAGGCGGTGGTGAGTTATAGATCCCTTCACCAGCGCTGAGGAGTGACTGTTAGTTAGGGACAGAGAAGGTGGCGGTGAGTTACAGATCGCTTCGCCAGCGCTGAGGGGTGACAGTTAGTTAGGGACAGAGAAGGCGGTGGTGAGTTACAGATCGCTTCGCCAGCACTGAGGAGTGACTTAGTTTTCAGCTCTGCGGAGGTGTAACTGACATAAAAGCACAGGACAGGACTGACTCCTGAGAGGTCACGCTGGAGGCAAGATGGAAGTCTGTTCAGGCTGCTCTAACAAAGATGCCATCCACCAGGTGCCTTATAAGCAAAAACAATGTGTTTCTTACAGTTCTGGAGGCGGGCGGTCCAAGCTCGTGGTGCCTGCTGTCTGGAGGGCTCTTCGCCGGGACCTCGCGTGGTGCCGGGGGCAAGGCAGCCATCTGGGCCCTTCTGTAGGAACCTGCTCCTCGCATGAGGCTCTGCCCTCAAGACCTGATCACCTCCCACAGGCCCCACCTCCTAACACTGTGGACTTGGGCATGACGTCTCAACATGGGAGTCTGGAGGGAACTCCAACATTCAGACCACAGCAGCTGCGGAGAGTCCGAAAGCAGGTCGTATGACTCTATAGGAACCATGAAGACAGGAGGGGTTATTACAAGGCATTTCAAGAGGACAGCGTTAGCAAATAAATGGAAAGTGACAAAACGTGAGAGGATAATGACTGCAAGACGAATACAGGAAAGAGAGGCCGTTTGTCCTGGGGTCTGCAGAAGGGCCTGCGTTCCACCTAGGACTCTCCGAAGCGAGACTCAGGAGGCGGTCCTGATCCCGAAGACCACGTGTCTGGAAGCCACAGCGCCTTCAAGATCACGGCTCAGGAAATGTAGAATAAGAGTAGAAACAACAAACATGGCACCTGGCCTTTCCCAGGTCACGGCAGTGCTGGAGGTGACGACGGGTCACAGCACACGGCAGACGGGGCGCCCGGGTCACGGCAGTGCTGGAGGTGACGACGGGTCACAGCACACGGCAGACGGGGCGCCCGGGTCACGGCAGTGCTGGAGGGGACGACGGGTCACAGCACACGGCAGACGGGGCGCCCGGGTCACGGCAGTGCTGGAGGTGACGACGGGTCACAGCACACGGCAGACGGGGCGCCCGGGTCACGGCAGTGCTGGAGGTGACGACGGGTCACAGCACACGGCAGAGAGGACGCCCGGGTCACGGCAGTGCTGGAGGTGACGACAGGTCACAGCACACGGCAGACGGGGCGCCCGGGTCACGGCAGTGCTGGAGGTGACGACGGGTCACAGCACACGGCAGAGAGGACGCCCGGGTCACGGCAGTGCTGGAGGTGACGACAGGTCACAGCACACGGCAGACGGGGCGCCCGGGTCACGGCAGTGCTGGAGGTGACGACGGGTCACAGCACACGGCAGAGAGGACGCCCGGGTCACGGCAGTGCTGGAGGTGACGACAGGTCACAGCACACGGCAGAGAGGACGCCCGGGTCACGGCAGTGCTGGAGGTGACGACGGGTCACAGCACACGGCAGAGAGGACGCCCGGGTCACGGCAGTGCTGGAGGTGACGACGGGTCACAGCACACGGCAGAGAGGGCGCCCGGGTCACGGCAGTGCTGGAGGTGACGACGGGTCACAGCACACGGCAGACGGGGCGCCCGGGTCACGGCAGTGCTGGAGGTGACGACAGGTCACAGCACACGGCAGACGGGGCGCCCGGGTCACGGCAGTGCTGGAGGTGACGACGGGTCACAGCACACGGCAGACGGGGCGCCCGGGTCACGGCAGTGCTGGAGGTGACGACGGGTCACAGCACACGGCAGACGGGGCGCCCGGGTCACGGCAGTGCTGGAGGTGACGACGGGTCACAGCACACGGCAGACGGGGCGCCCGGGTCACGGCAGTGCTGGAGGTGACGACGGGTCACAGCACACGGCAGACGGGGCGCCCGGGTCACGGCAGTGCTGGAGGTGACGACGGGTCACAGCACACGGCAGACGGGGCGCCCGGGTCACGGCAGTGCTGGAGGTGACGACGGGTCACAGCACACGGCAGACGGGGCGCCCGGGTCACGGCAGTGCTGGAGGTGACGACGGGTCACAGCACACGGCAGACGGGGCGCCCGGGTCACGGCAGTGCTGGAGGTGACGACGGGTCACAGCACACGGCAGACGGGGCGCCCGGGTCACGGCAGTGCTGGAGGTGACGACGGGTCACAGCACACGGCAGACAGGGCGCCCGGGTCACGGCAGTGCTGGAGGTGACGACGGGTCACAGCACACGGCAGACGGGGCGCCTGGGTCACGGCAGTGCTGGAGGTGACGACAGGTCACAGCACACGGCAGACGGGGCGCCCAGGTCACGGCAGTGCTGGAGGTGACGACGGGTCACAGCACACGGCAGAGAGGACACCCGGGTCACGGCAGTGCTGGAGGTGACGACAGGTCACAGCACACGGCAGACAGGGCGCCCGGGTCACGGCAGTGCTGGAGGTGACGACGGGTCACAGCACACGGCAGACAGGGCGCCCGGGTCACGGCAGTGCTGGAGGTGACGACGGGTCACAGCACACGGCAGAGAGGGCACCCGGGTCACGGCAGTGCTGGAGGTGACGACGGGTCACAGCACACGGCAGACGGGGCGCCCGGGTCACGGCAGTGCTGGAGGTGACGACGGGTCACAGCACACGGCAGACGGGGCGCCCGGGTCACGGCAGTGCTGGAGGTGACGACGGGTCACAGCACACGGCAGACGGGGCGCCCGGGTCACGGCAGTGCTGGAGGTGACGACGGGTCACAGCACACGGCAGACAGGGCGCCCGGGTCACGGCAGTGCTGGAGGTGACGACGGGTCACAGCACACGGCAGACGGGGCGCCTGGGTCACGGCAGTGCTGGAGGTGACGACAGGTCACAGCACACGGCAGACGGGGCGCCCAGGTCACGGCAGTGCTGGAGGTGACGACGGGTCACAGCACACGGCAGAGAGGACACCCGGGTCACGGCAGTGCTGGAGGTGACGACAGGTCACAGCACACGGCAGACAGGGCGCCCAGGTCACGGCAGTGCTGGAGGTGACGACGGGTCACAGCACACGGCAGAGAGGGCACCCGGGTCACGGCAGTGCTGGAGGTGACGACGGGTCACAGCACACGGCAGAGAGGACACCCGGGTCATGGCAGTGCTGGAGGTGACGACGGGTCATAGCACACGGCAGACAGGGCGCCCGGGTCACGGCAGTGCTGGAGGTGACGACGGGTCACAGCACACGGCAGAGAGGGCGCCCGGGTCACGGCAGTGGTGGAGGTGACGACGGGTCACAGCACACGGCAGACAGGGCGCCCGGGTCACGGCAGTGCTGGAGGTGACGACGGGTCACAGCACTCGGGTCACGGCAGTGCTGGAGGTGACGACGGGTCACAGCACACGGCAGAGAGGACGCCCGGGTCACGGCAGTGCTGGAGGTGACGACGGGTCACAGCACTCGGGTCACGGCAGTGCTGGAGGTGACGACGGGTCACAGCACACGGCAGAGAGGACGCCCGGGTCACGGCAGTGCTGGAGGTGACGACGGGTCACAGCACACGGCAGACAGGGCGCCCGGGTCACGGCAGTGCTGGAGGTGACGACGGGTCACAGCACACGGCAGACAGGGCGCCCGGGTCACGGCAGTGCTGGAGGTGACGACGGGTCACAGCACTCGGGTCACGGCAGTGCTGGAGGTGACGACGGGTCACAGCACACGACAGAGAGGACGCCCGGGTCACGGCAGTGCTGGAGGTGACGACGGGTCACAGCACACGACAGAGAGGACGCCCGGGTCACGGCAGTGCTGGAGGTGACGACAGGTCACAGCACATGGCAGAGAGGACACCCGGGTCACGGCAGTGCTGGAGGTGACGACGGGTCCCCTCTGCAGTGCTCCCCAAAACCCACGCGTTTGCTGCATTGCCAGGAGAGGGGCCATGAGGTACACCCCTGTCCTTTCGCTTAAGGGAACTGAATGGCTCATACACAAAAAGATCTCAAAAGTTTATAGATTTGTGAGACAAATTTAAAACCGTGTGACCTCAAATCCATGGCTGAGATGGAATTGCTGAATTGCTGGTTTCTTTTCCTCCCCTCTATCATAAAAGCTAGCTTTCAGGGTGGGACAAAGAAGAGAAAGTCATAAGAAAAACAGATATATGTTTTTTTTTTTTATATATTGCCTTTCTATAAAACTGTTCCAGAAAGTCACAGAGTAGTAGATCGGGGGCTTTTAGATAAACTGGACAAAAGAGAGAGAGAGAGAGAGAAAAAAGAGAGACTAGTCCAAATCACTAATATGAAACCAACAATGATATTTAAAACCTACAATATATAAAACAAAGCAGAAGGAAAAAATGACATGGAGTCCACTTATATCTGCATTATCAAACCTAGAGAACACAGGAAATCTAAATACAAAACTAAACAGAGCCCTGGCCGGTTTTGCTCAGCAGTTAGAGCGTCGGCCTGTGGACTAGAGAGACTCAGGTTCGGTTCCCGCTAAGGGCACGTACCTCAGTTGCCGTTTGTCCCTGTGTGGGTGGCCGCCAGTCGAGGTGTCTCCCTCTCATCGATGTTTCCCTCTCCCTCTCTTCCTCCTGCTCTATCTGAAGATAAATGCAAAAAAAAAAAAAAAAAAGCCCTTGGGTGAGGATTAAAAAAAAAAATTAGCCGTGGCTGGTTTGGCTCAGCAGTTAGAGCGTCAGCCCACAGTCCAGAGAGACCCGGGTTCGGTTCCCACTAAGGGCATGTACCTCGGTTGCAGTTTGTCCCCGGCCCCAGTTGGGTCGTGCGGGAGGCAGCCACTCGCTGTGTCCCTTTCACGTCTCTCTCTCTCTCTTCCTCTCTCTTCCTCCCACTCTATCTGAACAAAAATGGAAAAATGTCCTTGAGTGAGGATAAAAAACAAAAAACTAAACAGAGTTGTGTTTATTAATTCAAGGGCAGAAAGAGGTTAAAGACAAATAAGAAGTGTACTGAGAGTCGATAGCTCACCTTGCAGGTGCATTTTAGGACATAAACAGTAATGGTTGTATGAGCGGAGTGTGCTGACCCAAACTATCCTTAAGACTTCCTTGCTCCAGAATGCCACCCCACAGCCTTCCTTTTGAGAGACGGAGAACAAATTCTTTCCTCTGGAAATAGCCACCGTGTCTCTTTTTAATAGAATTCTCCAACTGAATAGAAATTTTCTGCCTCAGTTATACAGACAATTTTTAGATTCTCTAACCAGCTTTTAAAGCTTCCAGAGGGTTTCTGGGAGGGATTCACACCCATTACTCTCCGGAAGGAGCACGGGAACTCACACAGGACTGGGGACAGTCAAGGTCAGGGTCTGACGTGAGCACGCGGACGAGGGTAAAACAGAACGGGGGTGATTCAGTTTCCTACTTAAACATTCCTCTAAAAGCCCACATCTATTTCCTCCGCTGTGATGGTCACGAACAGGTCTCCTTCACACGTGCTAGAAGAAAATGAGGCTTTTCGTGAAATATGTTCAGCAGGAAAGGTGGTCTTGGTCCTCTCTGGCCATGGCTTAGACCACCGATTTGGCACTTCTCACTTGACCTGAAAGGAAGCAGATTTTTAAAATTACATTTAATTAGTTTGCAATGTAAACCAAAAACTGAAACCAGGTTTGGAACTTTTATTAAATTGATTGGGGTGACACTGGTCAGTAAAATCATATAGGTTTCAAGTGCACAATTCTATGACACATCATCTGTATAATGCATTGTGTTCACCGCCCAAAGTCAAGTCTCCGTCTGTCACCATGTATCTGACCCCCTTTCCCCTCCCCCTCCCCCCTTTCCCTCTGGTAACCGCCACCCTGTTGTCTGTGTCTACGCGTTTTTATGTTTGTCTTGTTTGTTCAACGGCTGCTTTCAGTTTTATATCCCACAGATGAGTGAAGTCGTGTGGTTCTTGACTTCTTCCATCTGACTCATTTTACTTAGCATGATACTCACAAGATCTCTCCCTGTCGTCGTAAATTGACGCCGGTTTGTAAAACAATAGGCGTGAAATAAAACCAGTGTGTCCCATCCCGAACCAGTCATTAATTAAACCTTGATGTTGGTAGGTCAATTCAAGTATTCTTCCCCCTGCCCCCCCCCACACACACTTTTTTAAAATATTTAAATCTGAAAGGTCATATTTCCCATACAATCAGTATTATTGTTCCTAATTCTGCCTCTAAATAGAGTAATTTTTTAGTAAATTGCTTAACCTCTCCTGCCTTCGCTTTTCTCACTATAAAATGAAGGGGCTCCATCAGATCTAACACTCCCACAAGATGCAGGTGCAAGCTAGTGGGGGCACGGGGGTCATGGGGACAAGGCCAGAGGCACGGTTGCCTCAGATGTGAACAGGGAAGCAGAGAGGGTTGCTGGGCCAGGGTAACCGTCGAGTGGAGCAGGAGGAGAAAGTGGGCATCAGGCTGTCCAGCCAGTAATACAGGTCTCAGCTCGCTCCCCTGGCTTCCTCTCCCTCCAACCCATGTTACAAAGAAAGCCCCACGATTCTCCCCTATTCATTCCCTCTGCGCCTACCCCACAGCCTAACGGCAACCCACGGCCCTGAGAATAAAGCCAAACTTTCGAAGCCTACAGCTCAGTCTCTTAATGAAACGATCACATTAGCTTTCTAACCGTATGCTCTGCTGTTTCTTAACGGAGACTCAACTACGATGAGCCAGATGCATGCTGAACACTGAGGTGTCCCCACAGTGAGCTCCGCTGAGCCCACACAGCCCTTAGTCTACCTCTTCAAGCGTGCATGTTGACTCCCAAGCCGGCGGCGGACTCCTCAGAGCCCGGGACGGTGCACGGTGTCTGTCTCCCTTTGGGAGCGCTGGGAGAGTGCCGTGCTTGCTCAGCGGAGGTCAGAGACAGGTGCAAGGGCGAATCCGCCACGCTGCCTAGACTAGACGAAGTGTCTGAACTTCGGAAAACCACAGCCCACCTTTTCATCCACTTAAGAATCGTAGATACTGGATATCCACCTTCAAAGGGATAAAGTTGAATCCCTACCTCACATCACATACAAAAAATAACTCACGCCCTGGCTGGTTTGGCTCAGCGGTTAGAGCGTTGGCCTGCAGTCCAGAGAGACCCGGGTTCGGTTCCCGCTAAGGGCGCGTACCTCAGTTGCAGTTTGTCCCCGGCCCTGGATGGTCGTGCGGGTGGCAGCCACTCGATGTGTCTCTTTCACGTCGATGTTTCTCTCTCTCTCTCTCTCTCTCTCTCTCTCTCTCTCCCCCTCCCACTCTAATCTGAACAAAAAATGGAAAAACGTCCTCGGGCGAGGATAAAAAAATTAAATAAAATAAAAAATAACTCACAATGAAGAATAGAACTGAATGTAAGAGTTAAAATACAAAACTCTTACAAAAAAACCATGAAGGTAAATGTTGGTGATCTTGGACTAGGCAAGGCTTCTTAGATATCACACTGAAAAGCACAAGCAACTGAAGAAAAAAAACAGATAAATTGGACCAAACTGAGAGCCTTTTGTGTTTCAAAGGACACAGTTAATAAAATGAAAAGCTAATCCACAGAATGAGAGAAAATATTTGCAAATCATATATCTGATAAGGAACTTGTATCAGAAACACATAAAGAACTCTTTTTCAGTTCAGCAATAAAAAGACAACCCAATTTAAAAATGGGCCAAGGATTTAAATAGACATCTTTCCAAAGAGAATACACAAATGGCCAGTAAGCATATGAAAAGATGGTTAACACCATTAGTAAATAAAGAAATGCAATCAAAACTACATTAAGATACCACTTCATACCCACTCGGATGGCTAAAACAATTTTAAGATGAAAACAAATGTTGATAATGACTTGGAGAAACTAGAACCCTCAATTTTTACCACTGGAAATGGAAAACTGGAAACAGTTTGGTAGTTCCTCAAAAGGTTAGGCACGGAAGTACAATATGACCCAGCAATTCCTCTCCTAAGTATGCATGTACCCAAAGAAATGAAAACAGTCACAAAAGTTTGTTCACAAAAGTTCAGAGCAGCATTATTTACAATGGGCAAAGGAGTGGAAACTCAAATGTCCATCATTCATGAAAGAATACATTTGAATCCATACCATGGAATTCATCCATAAAAACAAACACTGATACATGTTACAACATGGGTGAACCTTGTAAACGCTATGGTAAGTGGAAGGAGCCAGGCACCACAGGCCACATGTTGTTAAATGTCCAGAACAGGCAAATCCATAGAGATAGAAAGTAGATTAGTGGTTGCCAGGGGCCTGGAGGGAGGAGTAGGAAGTGATGGCTAAGGGGTATGGCGTTTCTTTTTGGGGTGGTAAAATGTTCTAAAATTAGACAGTGGTGATGATGATACATCTCTGTAAATATACTGAAAACCACTACTGTACTTACTTAAGTAGTGAATTTTATGGTATGAGAATTGTATCTCAATAAAGGTGATATTTTTTTAAATCTTAGGTACACCTGCCACCAAAATCTGATAGTGTACCTTCCCCTTTCACAGGACCATATTACCACAATAGGTTTTTCAAAATATAGTTATAATGCTGAAAATGCTTTTTCAAATTCTGCCACTCTGTCTCCTAGGAGATCCTGCCTTCCTAGCTAAAAATCATTGGTCAAAATCAAGGCATAGTGAATTATATAAAAGTAAATGATTAATGAAGATAATAACATTAAGATTAGTATTAGACATTCTCTATAGGAATAATTCAGTTATTATTTTAAGTTCTCAGTATTAAAACTATTACTAAAACTCAGGAGGGTATCACAGGTCAGTACTTGTAACTGCTCATGAACACTGTTAAACAGCGGAGTGTCTCAGAAATGACAACATTGAGCCCGGAATGTCTCGTTTCTGACATTCAGACCACTTTGTGCCCCACACTTACGTGGTGTGGCCATTTTTGTGAAGATAGGAGTCACGATGTCTTCCAGTTGTTGCTTCTGCTCAAGAAGCTCGTTCACAGAAGCTTCCAGGTGGGTCTCAAACCACTCGTTTTTCATACGGCAGGCACTGAGGATGTTATTCTGGAGACAGACACAGAAAATGTACTTTCCACTTATTTGCTGGAGAACGAAACTGCAGTATCTCTAAAGCAGCCCTGCCCAACGGAACTTTCTATGATGATCTATGTCTGCAGCGTCCGACACGGCCACGTACAGGGCGCTTATGTCCACTGAGTGCCGAGAGAGTGGCTACTGCTTCCAGGGGTGGGGGACATCCAGCCCGCGGGCCGCACACTACTTGCAAAATCACACGCCACAGCAAGTGAGCACGACCAAATTGAGCAGGCTGATTTTTAAGTTGAAAATGTTGTATGGCCCTCGAGTGATGTCATAAATATCCAAGTGGCCCTTGGCAGCAAAAAGGCCCTGCCTGTGAGTTTAATTCTGCCGATATTTTGTGTGTTTCATAAGAGATCTTGTAAAGTGCTTTACAAGCCGCCAGTGAAATGTGTGACGTCTCGCGTTCCCAGACGTAGTGACGTCTATGCTTAGCACTATCGAATTCCTTTTCATCAGAAAGTTGCAAGAAAATTCACAGAACATCCTGCGGGAAATAACTTGAAACCCAAACACATTCCTGATACCTTGAGTGTATCTTTTGCGTGTGTGTACATCCAAAGCAGTTCACTGGTCCACACGCAGCACTCGGTACACGGGAAGTAGGGCAGGCTGGCTTTCGATGAGCTACCATTACATCTGTGCATCTTTTTCACCATTATGTAAAATTCAATACGTTAAAAATACGTAATGTATATATACATATACACTAAAATATATTATGTATATCTAAGATTCGAAGCAAAATAATGAGTATCAGTGGACCTCTCTAATCAACAGAAGACCCAGGCAGAATACCTCCAGTGCTATGAACCTACTTCTGTGCCCCTCCTGACTCCATCCCCCTGCCCACCTCTGAGAGGTCGTCACAATCTGTGCTTATACCTCGACTTCCCTTTTTAAAATAGTTTAACCTCAAATGCAGGCATCCACACTAAACAATATAGTTTGATTTTGCCTGCTTTTGAGCTTTATAAAAATCTTTGGCAATTTTTTTTCACTCAACACTACATTCTTATGATTCATTCATGTTGTTGGGTGAGATACTTAGTACATCTCTATGTCACGCGTTAATATGACTTCACTCATTTGTATTAGTTCACTTCTTAACAGTAGTTGATTAAGAAAGAAAGGGAGGAAGAGGAGGCAGGAAGAAAAACATCAGAAGAGAGCAGTAAGGACCACCACCTACTTCTAGAGCATTAGTGTAGAAATTAAAGATAGAAAACAAAAATCTCAGAAGATGTCAGAACACGCAATGATCACAACATAGTACCTTGTCTTCTTTCAAGAGTCTCCCTGGTCCCTTTTCTGACTCTGCAACAGTTGCAGAGACCTTTGTGATGTATTTCTTCAGAGCCAGCCTTGCAGCTGAAAGAACAGGACAGTAAATGTACAAAATAAGACGAAGACCAAAAAAATGTCCTCAGCTGTTTGAAATGTACTATTTCACATCCAAAGCTTCAAAGAGATTGTGGAGGAGATGTTTTTGTTTGTTTTCACTGAATTTCAAGAAAGTTAACAACTCAACCAGCACCACACTTTGGGGTGCTCACCATGTTCCTAGAATTTTGCTAAAATGTTTAAAGAACAAACAACATAAAATGTGATACTTGATCCCACAGGGACCTTATTCTATTGAAATATCTGCTCTAGAGAAAGTAACAAAACAGACATTTCCAATACAAAAACTGCCCCTTGCTTTACCTGTCTTGAGCCTTCCAAATAAATTTAAAAATTGCTTTCCTCTTTTTTAAAATAAGTGTTAAGCCCGGCTGGTGTGGCTCAGTGGTTGAGCGTCAACCCCTGCACTGGGTCTCTGGTTTGATTCCCGGTCAGGACACATGCCCAGCTTGTGGGCCCGATCCCCAGTAGGAGGGGCGTGCAGGAGGCAGCCAGTCGATGTTCTTGCTCATCGATGTTTCTATCACTATCTCCCTCTCCCTTCCTCTCTCTCTAAAATCAATAAAGAAAAAAAAATTTTTAAGGGTAAAATAATTCCACTTACTATATAGCACCCATAGTAATGTCATTGCAAGATCTGTTTGAATAAAATTGTAACACTCTGAGAAATAAAAGACTCAATAAACTGAAAGGCTTACCATATACCTAAATGGAACAACTGAATATCATAAATTATAGATTGGCCCACATTAACCTAAGGTTGATACCTTTGTTTCCCGTGACTGCTATAACAAATTGTCACAAGTTGAGTGGCTTAAAACAACACAAATTTGTCTTCTTAACAGTTCTCAAAGCCAGAATCTGAACTCAGTTTTGCTGGGCTCAAGGTGTTGGCAGGGCGAATTCTTTCTCGGGGCTCTAGCAGGAGAACCCCTTTTCTGGCCTTTCTAGTGGCCACCTGTACTCCTTGCTGGGTGGAGCACATCCAGGTAATCACTCCCCTCTGCTCGCATCACTAGGCCTCCTCCTGCCTCTCACTTAGGATAAGGACACTTGTGATTACATTTAGGTCCCAGCTGGATGATCCGGGATAATCTCTCCATCTCAAGATCTTTCGTTTAAGGATCTGCAAGTCCCTTTTGCAAAAGCAAGTAACATTCAATGATTGCAGGGAGTAGGACCTACCTCTCTTTGGTAGCCCTTTTTCAGCCGACCCCAGTCTGCCCTCCGGCCTTCCAAAATCCACAGCTACCCCACATGCAAAATCCATCCGCCCCATCCCAGCATCCAAAAGTCTCAACCATTACATCAATCATGCCCTAATGTTCACTGAAAACATTATCAGCTCAAAAGTCTCAAATCCCATCAGGGTGAGATGTCGGTATGATCCTTCCACCCTGGGGTAGAATTCCTCTCTATCTGCAGACCTGTGAAACTAGAAAACAAGTTCTCTACTCCCAAATACAGTGGTGGGACAGGCAGAGTGACAGTTGTAGACACTGCCATTCAAAAAGGGAGAAAATGGGAGAAGGAAAAGGAGTCACCCGTCCCAAGCAATGTCGAAATCCCACGTGGCAAACTGCACTGGCGCCCAGGCCTGGGAACAACCCTGTGTGGAGCAGGGCGCCCTCCTCTGGGCCTGCGGCTCCAGCGGGCCGCCCCTCCCGCTTCGCGAAAGGCGGCGAGTTTCTGCAGCTGACAGTTTCATCGGTCATTTCCTGCCTGTACAGCTTGGGAGTCCGGCAGCCTTTTTCCATTTTGTCCTCTCTCCGGCCCTTTGTCCAAACTGGCAGTGTTTCTACTAGTATAACATCCTCAGAAACCTTGAGTCTCCCTGCCTGTCACGGACATTCATTCCATTAGACAGGAGGCTCCTCCCCGGGTCCTTTCGGACAGTCCCGGTTCTGTCCTGACTTCTGCAGAGACAGCGGAGGGGACCCGTGAGGAGCCTGCACCAGCAGGACACTGGATAGCCACCGCCTTGGCTTTCTCTCCAGAGCACACTGTCCTGACAGTGAATCCCGATTTTAGCACTTTGCCAATTCGGATAGGCTGAGCAGTTCCCAAATCAAGCCCTGTTTCCCTTTGGCATAACAGGTTCTTCCCTCGGTTTATCTTCCTCCTCTCACATTTAACGGGAAGCAACAAGAAGAAATCAGGCCAGGTCTTCAACACCTGGCTTGGAAAGCTCTTCGGCTAACTGGCCAAGTTCATCACTTACCCCTCAGCTAAGCTTCCTGCCACAATGTAACGAGATCGCCTTTCCTCTGGTTTCCAGTAGCAGTTCCCAGTTCCTCCGGGGCCCTCACTGGCAGCATCTCTGATGCCCGTATTTCTACCAACAGTCTACTCAAGTCTTTTTTCATCACGCCCCTCAGAGTTCCTCCGTGTGCCCATTACCCAATGCCAAAGCTACCTCCACCTTGGAAGGCATTTGTTGTAGCTTCACCGCACTTCCGGGCACCAAAATCTGTATGCGTTTCCTACAGCTGCTGTAACAAATTACCCCCAACTCGATGGCCTCATACAACAGTAACTGATTCTTCCCCAGTTCTGGAGGCCAGAAGTCCGGAATCAGCCTCCCCGGACTGAAGGCAAGGCTGATTCCTCTGGAGGCCCTGGGAGGAAACCCACTCCTCATCTTTTTCAGCTTCCAGCTCTGTCCTTTCCCAGCTCTGGCCCCACATCTTCAAAGTGCATCATCTCGGTCTCTGCTTCCAGCCCCACCCCTTCTACTCCTCTTCTGTATCCAACACCCACCCTCCTCTCCCTCCTACAGGGCACTCGTGGTTGTACTTAGGGCCCAACTGGACACTCTCCCAATGTAAGATCCTTAGCTTAATCATATGCAAAGTTCCCTTGGACCCGTACCATCAGGGCCTGGATGTCTCTGGGGCCCATGATCCAGCCTGCCGCGGTCAGCACACACAATCTGGTAAAACTCCAAAGAGGAACTTTGGGGAGACTTAATTAAATCACTCTGAAGCTCGATCGGATCATCTATAGCACCTAACAATCTCTCTAAGCTTCGTGCCTATCTGTGAACATAGTAAAGTACCTTCCAGAGTCCAATTCAGACCCACTCGTGGAATAGTACTGATGTGTATGGACAGCTCACTGGCCTTCTTGCCTCCAGCGCGTCACGATTTCAAACCCATCACTCAGGTTGCGAGCAGCATGAGCCACCTAAACGGGACTCCGAGGACTGGGTTTCAGCTCCACTAGTCGGGAGTCCTGGAGTCAGTGGTGTTCCCACAATTTCAGTGTAGGATGGAGTCTAGGGAAGGGATTAGTTGAAAGAGGGAACTCAGGGACTTATCATGAAGCTGCTTTTGTATAATAAGCAAACTGGCTTTACGTATTTATTTATTTGTTTATTTATTTTAAGCACATTGATTCTGTTGAGAGCACATTTATTTTGGGTGGCTTGGTAGAGAAAGGAGCTTATTCGAGCATCTTCTTAATGCCACCATGCCTGTCTTAGTCCATTCAGGCTGCCACAGCAAAACACACCACAGACTGGGAAGCTTATAAGCAACAGAAATGCATTGCTCACAGTTCTGGGGACTGGGAAGGCCAAGGTCAAGGCAGCAAAGTGTTTGCAGTCTGGTGAGAACCCTCTTCCTTCACAACTAGGGACGTCTTACTGTGTCCTCACAAGGTGGAAGGGGCTAGGGAGCTCTGTGGGGACGCTTTTAAAAGAACACTAATCCCACCCTGGCCAGTTATTCTCAGTGGTTAGAGCGTCGGCCTGCAGTCCAGAGACTTGGGTTCGGTTCCCGCTGAGGGCACATAGCTCAGTTGCAGTTCGTCCCCGGCCCTGGTTGGGGTCTTGTGGGTGGCAGCCACTCGATGTGTCTCTCTCACATTGATGTTTCTCTCTCCCTCCTTTCCACTCTATCTGAAGATAAATGCAAAAATGTCCTCGGGTGAGGAAAAAATAAAACAAACAAACAAGCACTAAGCCCATTCATGAGGGTTCCACCTGCACATCCTAATTACTCCCCAAAGACTCCACCTCCAAGTATCATCACACTGGGCATTAGGACTTCAACATTTGTAGGGATGCAAACATTCAGACCACAGCAATTCCTTTACCCGTCTAACCTTGGTTTCCTCATCCATAAACTGTAATGTAGTACAGTCTTCATGGGGTTGTCATAAGGGTTAAACAACCTCATGAGGATAAGACGTGCAAATATCTTGGCACAGTGCCCGGCACACCGTAAACACTCAGTACGTTTCCTGTGTCATATGGCTCCTCAAAACTATGACTCCCTACCGGCCACTGGAGGAAATGCAGGGCCCTCCTCCAACGTCCACCTGGCCACAAGCTACCTTTCCAGCCTAGTCCTTCCAGTGTTCATCCAGAGAGTCCAGCCTCTGTTTGTCTCCTGTTCCCTCTGTCCCCAGATGTCAGCATGACTCGTTCCTTCCGTTCCCCGGGGCTCTGCTCAAGCATCACCTTATCGGAGGCCTTTCCCAACGGCCCTCTGTAACTAACACACATGCACGTGTTCCTTCAATGCTGGCTGCTTCATAACTTTCACAACTGTTGTCGTCCACAGCACTCCACAGACACACAGGTTTAGACAGACTTTCTACATCTCCCACTAGAAAGGGAACTCCATGAACATCAAGATTTTGCTTTATGCCTGGTTGTATAGGCATGAGTTCCCAGAACAGTATTTAGTACACTGAAGGTGCTCAGGAAATATTTGTTGTATGAATGTTTACACAGAATTTCTTTGTTATTATGTTTCCTCAACCTAAGATGCCTTGTCCTACCAAAATTCTATGCCTTCGTCAAAGCTTGCTTACATACAATTCTGCGAAACTCCTGATTCCCCCAAGTGAAACTCACTGCTCTGTCAACTGTTGCATGATTATAATTTGATTTAGTTCTCATTTTATTCTACAATATCTTGGAATTTTTATTACTTTGTTTTTTGCTTCTACCTCTTGATTTTCAGATTCTTAAAGGCAGGGTCTCTGCCTCATCACTGTATCATATGCCATGTCCCCGCACCAACTCATCTTTTTTTCACCTACCATGTCAAATTCCCCACCCCTCACCCGCTACCTAATAGCACCACATTGCCACCAAAGGGGCACAGGTTAAAAGGGAGAGGCACTTTTTTTGCTTAATTATTTGGAACTAAGGATATTTCAGAGTGAAAAAAAAAAAAAACAGAAGCAGATTGTAGGTTGTGTGAAATGGTACAGCTACATATATTTTTGAAATAGATGTAAAATAGCCATACTTGAGAAGGGTTGGAAGGGGTATAGGTACATTGGTTCCATGAAAGTCCATTAATATGATTACAGTTTAAATTTATTAGCTAGCAAGACATTAGTAAAGTCTTCATTTTTCATAAAATTAAAGTAGCTCAAAGAATTCTGGTAAAAAGCAAAATAAAAAAAAAAATAAATATATATATATATATATATATATATATATATATCTCCTTACCTGAGAACATTTTTGCACTTATCTTAAGACAGAGCAGAAGAGATAGAGGGAGGGAGAGAGGGAGGAAGAGAGAGAAACATCGATGTGAGAGAGACACATCAAGTGGTTGCCACCCACACAATCCCAACCGGGGCAGGGGACAAACCACAACTGAGGTACATGCCCTTAGCAGGAACCGAACCCGGGCCTCTCTGGTCTGCAGGCCAACACTCTAACCACTGAGCCAAAATGGCCAGGGCTAAAATATATATATAAGATATATATATATATTTATTTATATATATATTTATATATATTTATTTATTTATATATATTTTTTCTTTATTGAGTTTAGCGGGAGAGAAAGGGAGAGGGAGATAGCGACAGAAGCATCGATAAGAGAGAACATCGATTGGCTGCCTCCTGTGTGCCCCCACTGGGGATCTGGCCCACAACCTGGGCATGTGCCCTGACCAGGAATTGAACTAGTGACCTCTTGACGCATAGGTCAATGCTCAACCACTGAACCACACCGGCCGTGCTATATATATTTACACACACACATCCCTGAGAAACTCGAGGTGCTGGCTAGGTGACACCTTTTAGTTCAATGTGGTTATGATGTCACTGACTCTATCCGTGAGTCACTATGACTGATGATGTAACAATGGCCACGGTGCATACTCAGCCGTGCAGAAAGACTACCGTCAGTGCGTTTACTGGAACACATACTAACTCGTACTCAGTGTCTGCTCGGTCTCCAGCTATATTTTTGGCCATTGATTTTATTTATTTTTTGTCCCAATTGAGACAGATGCCCGTTCAAGGACTACCCCCGATTTCTCTTCTGTTGTTCATCTGCTTATTAAGGGAAAGCGCCTGCATTTGTGATGGCACCGCCTGGGCCAAGGTGGGATGGGAGATTTTCCCGGAAGAGATGCCTTATCTGAAAGTTAAGCTTTCTCCATCTCAATGTCTACCTTACCCTTTGGACAAACTGTGCTGCAATTTTGCTAATAAGGATCTATTGCAGAGTTTTTTATATCTCGTGTATATTCTAGTACAGGCTATCTTTTTCATTCTGGTTGTTTTGTCTACATGTTACCTGTGGATGAAATGGAAGAAACACAAGAGAAAGGTAAATTAGTGATGCCAGTAGTAATAGTTATAGAATGTCAGAGTTTAAAACACAAGTTTCCCCACTTCTTGGAGAGAAAATACCACATCTCTCCTCTTTGCAACTTCCCGTTCCCGCCATTCACCCCCAGCATCGAGCAGTGTCTCGCACACACTAGGTGCTCAACCGATGAGCACTGAATGAAAAGGCCCTTAAAATAATGCAGTCCAATCCCCCTCTCGCAAGTTGCAAAACACACCCAGAAAGTAGTGAGCTACAAGGAGTCACTGCCTGGGCCTGGAGGTAAGCCACTCGACCTTCCTCAGCTGCCTCGCCCATACAGTGAAGGCTCTAGAACAAGATGTCTGTCAGGTTCCTTCCAGGTCTATCTAAGAAGGCTAAGTATAGAAAAGTTGGCATGTATCTTTTAAACAGACTGTAACCTAATGCCTAACGTTCACATAGCTTTCTGGGAAATGACAGTCGTGAAGTCACTTCCCACTTTGCCAATGACACCATGTTTTGAGATCATCTTAAAAGCTCACTGACTTTGACAACACTCAGACTGTTATAAAATGACCATGATTTTACTGCACTTTACCTTGAGGCTGTTTAGTAAAGGGAACTATTTTGCTGATGTTCAAATAATTCCTCCCCCCCAGCGGAATGCTCTGACCATAAACACTCTTGTCGATGGTGCTGATAATCACCAGCATCTTTCATGGGGGCACACACAAGAGACCATCGCTTCTGCCCCGGTAGCTGTTTTCTGTAGTGACCGTTCTTGTGTATACATAAGTAATACGTGGCGTTTAAGTATAGATATCCAGAAAACGTAACTTGAACTATAGTAAGAAGAAGAAAGAAAAAACACCTATGGTTTCATTTCCTTCCCCCCCTTTCAGCTGGAAAGACACGCCTCCCTAGACACGGTCGGGAACGAGCCAGAAGGCCGGCCCTTCAGTGACATAGACCAGCTGCTCTACAAACTGCTGGCCACCACGTCCATGATGACCGCGTACCTGGACCAGAAGTCCCGTCGGTCCACGGGCAGGAAATCCCAGCCAGGGAAACTGAAGAGGAAGAGCAGGGGAGGAGCCCGAAGACACCATCAGCCTGGGCCTCCCCCCAACGTGGAGACCACCCAGGAGGCCTGCTGAGGGGCCTCCGAGAAGGTTCAAGGGGCCTCTTTACATCTTTCTCATTTTTTTTTTTGGCCACATTCTTGACGGAAATCCTCCAGAGAAGTCCGGGTGGAGAGTGACTTCTGGTCAGTCAGAGAGACATCGGGACTTACTAAAGTACTGGCGAAAAGACGATCTAGCCACTGTCACTGCTTCAGATTTAAGCATCTCGTTCTATTTTTTTGCTTTTTGTATTACATGACGAATCGTTAACCGACCTCTAGAACAGAATTTTTCTATTTTAATACAGCTCTGATTTCAATGATATTTGAGACTTTTCTTCCTTTCCTGAGTAAATTTCATGGTCACAAGAGGTCATCGCTTCCCACCTCAGACGCCCTTTGCTGGAACAGCATGGACCCACTCGGGAATAGATTGATTTTTTTAATATATTTTTTTTCATTTTTAGTATACTTAATGATGAATTGAGTAGCAACATTTTTTTAATTTTCTGAGTTCTGTGGCTCAGTCACCTCAATTTAAAAAAATTTTTTTTTCCTTTATTGATTTTTTTAAGAGAGAGGGGAAGGGAGAGGGAGAGAGGGAGAGAAACATCAATGAGAGAACATCGATTGGCCGCCTCCTGCCTGCCCCCCACTGGGGATCGGGCCCACAACCTGGGCATGTGCCCTGACCGGGAATCGAACCAGCGACCTCTTGGTGCATGGGTTCAACCACTGAGCCACACTGGCTGGGCGCCACCTCAATTTTTAAAGAGTATTCTGCTGAGTGAAATAAGCCAATCAGAGAAAGACAAATACCACATGATCTCACGTACAAGTGGACTCTAATGAACATAATAAACTGAAGAACAAAGTAGGTCCAGAGGCATGAGGGTGGGGAGGGGCGGTGAGATTAACCAGAGAATTTACATACCTATTGCATGACCAATGGACACAAACGAGAGTGGAGAAGGCCTGGGGTGGGGGAGGGGTAAAAGGTGTGGGGGGGGAATTGGAAGACATCTGTAATACTGTCAACAATAAAAAAGAAAAAAAAAAGGCACGGTTACCCTATCTTCCCACAAATACCGGGAGACTGATCTGAGACCGGGACGGAAGGTTTGATTAAAACCATGAAAAATCCCAGAAATATAAGCCAGATCTGTAACACACTGTTAAAAAAAAAAAAAAAAACTTTAAAAAACAATCCTTGAAACAGAAAAAACTCTACAGATTTTACATGTAATAAAAAAACAACAACAGTGCCTCTCTTAGGTTACTGTGGATTATTGGAAGTTTATTCACGGTCCCGATTTCCAGACAGATTCTCCTCCTTCCTTCCACACTTCCTTGGCCCGTTTCCACAAATGTCTGTTCCTTCCCTTCGGAGCTCTGACTGTCAATCAATTCCCACTCAGAGAACGCAAATGTATTTTTCTTTTAATGGAGGACTCTTAAACACTTAGTGTTCAGACCTTGCCCTGGCTGGTTTGGCTCAGCGGTAGAGTGTTGGCCCACAAACCAATGAGTCGCGGGTTCGATTCCGGTCAAGGGCACGTACTTCAGCTGCGGTTTGTCCCCGGCTCTAGTCGGGGTCGTGCTGGAGGCAACCAGTCAATGTTTCTCTCTCTCTCCCTCCCATTCTATCTGAAGATAAATAGAAAAATATCCTCAGGTGAAGATTAAAAAAAAAAAAAAAAAGTGTTCAGACCTCAAAAACCGAAAGAATTTTCTAACAGTGGAATTTTAAGCAGTATGGAGAGGACTCTTTGGAGTAGGGGATCCTCAACCCCTTAAACCTCTCCAGATCCTCCGGCTCTAATCACTAAAACAAGGAATGGAAGTGGTTTACACACTTGTAAGTCTGAATTAAACAAATGTTAAATTTTACGCTTAGTAGTTTGTGTTTCTGACACTCCGGAGCTACTTTCACTTGAAGCTCCAATCCTTACCATCATCACTGGTCTGGAGCCAGAAAACCAGTGTACAGTCTGAGCATCTTCTTCTATCGTCATCACTAGGAAATGGTAGCTGTGATTCCCCCCAAAATGTAAAGACCCAAACTAAAAGAGATAGATATTAGGGAAAGGAAAACAATAAAACTCGGAAACCATAAGCCCAAAACTGTTTCTTTTCAGAAAAGTAACAGCAAAATTTGTCCCTGGATTGTGTTTCTTAAATCGTATGGGTCATTCTTCAAAAATGGGTCCTAAATTATATAATATGAATTTCACCTACAATAACTATTCATGGGGGATCAATTAAATTCTTTGTTATTTGTTTTCTTTTTACTTACAGATCTAATTATAAAACTGAAGGTATTGACAGAAATATTGCCCTGAGAAAACATTTAGCACAAGTGCACAATTACCTATAAAATAGTCCATGAAGTATAACTCATCTTTTTCTTCCCAAATGTGCTTCCTTCCCTCGATTTCCTTCTTTCTATTAATTGTCCAATTCCACCCTGGCCAGTTTGGCTCAGCGGTTAGAGCGTCGGCCGATGGACCAGAGAGACCCAGGTTCGGTTCCCGCTAAGGGCACGTACTTCGGTTGCAGTTTGTCCCCGGCCCTGGTTCGGGTTGTGTGGGTGGCAACCACTCAATGTGTCCCTTTCACGTCAATATTTCTCTCTTTCTCTCTCGCTCTATCTGAAGATAAATGCAAAAATGTCCTCGGGTGAGGATAAAAAGAAAATTGTCCAGTTCCTTCTCATCTTACTGGTAAGCAAGATCATTATTGCTACCAGATGAATCTCCTAAATGTCACGCTCATCCATTTTCTCTGCTACATAAAAAGTTTCATCCTGCCCTGGCCGGTTTGGCTCAGCGGTTAGAGCGTCGGCCTGCGGTCCAGACAGACCCGGGTTCGGTTCCCCCTAAGGGCATGTACCTCGGTTGCAGTTTGTCCCGGCCCTGGTTGGTCGAGCGGGTGGCAGCCACTCGATGTGTCCCTTTCATGTTGATGTTTCTCTCTCTCTCTCTCTCTGTCTCTGTCTCTCTCTCTCTCTCTCTCTCTTCCTCTCCCTCCCTCCCACTCTATCTGTACAAAAATTGGAAAAATGTCCTCGGGTGAGGATAAAAAAAAAAAAAAATTTTTAAAGTTTCATCAGTTCCTAATGGCTACAGAGATGAAAAGAAAACCCTGGCTTGGCACAAGGGTGCCATCTGGCTGTAGTAATAGCAGCAGCACTTTCAAGCATTGATCACACACCGAGCAGTGTGCTAAGTGCTTCGTATCACCTCATTTCACCCTCACAACAACCCCCAAGAGGTCCGAACTGTCAGTGGCCCCTTTTTCTGAAAAACGAAACTGAGGTATAAAGAACTTAAGCACCTTGTCCGAGGTCACACAGGTTTCAAAGTGGAGATACCCATACGTAAACTCAAGCAATCTGAGGCAGGAGCCCATATACTTGTTTTCTTACTCTGCAGCTTACCTGTGCAGACTGGGACTTGTCGTTCCAGGAAGACAATCTCGTCACTGTCCCTCAACATGCCACTTTCACGCCCAGCTCTGAGAGTTAGCTCGTGCCCTTTTTCCCTTCTATGTGTTTTCAAAGCCCACCTATTCTTCAAAGCCCAGCTCAACTCCAGCATGCTCTGACTTCATGCCCTCCGTCCACTTCATAGCGTGTACAACCTGCTCTGCTGATTTTCACCTTCACCACAGTCTTTCCGATCGTGTCACTTAATGGTAGGATGTGCCTATAGTTTATCATCCCCCACCTAACGAATGGCCAGAGGGCAGGAACAACCGACTGTACCTACAACAAGGCTCGGTGAGCATTTAATAAATGCCTGCTAAAAAACACGAATGCAAATCACTACACAAAATGAATGCCGTGAACGTCCCATTTACTCATTTCTCAACCATTCTTTGTACACCTGCAAATCTCTAAGCCATATTCTACAGGGCTGTGGAAATGACATGTGCAAACTGTTAGTGAAACTCCGAGCAGCCCATGGGTTTTTGAGCTTCGATGGAAGCATCACATAGGTCCAGGGAAGCGCACAGAGGAGGCAGTCGGCTTGCTGCTGCCTGTGCGTGTCCTTACCTGACCAGTCCAGGAATTCAACGCACTCGGTCTGCGCGTAGCGAGCAGCAACATCCCGGGCACTCTCCTGCCGGAAGTTCAGAGCTTCCACGTCGACATCCAGTTCCACCAGCGTTTTCAACGTCTCCAGACGACCCCAGGCTGCAGCACAGTGCAAGAGTGTATAACCTGACAAACAGAGTGAAGGCGGCCAGGTCAAATGGACTACACACGTCAAGACTTGTCATTGCAATATCACATATGTTTACCAACTTACTATGTGCCAAGGACTATGAGATATTTCTCTCATTTGATCATTACCTACTATGAGGAAAATATTTATTAGCCCCATTTTGCAGACGAAGTAACAGACACAAAATGATCAGGTAACTTACCCAAGTCACACAGCAAATAGTAAAGTCTGTGTTCTTAACTACTATGCTATACCGTACAAACACATATACACACACACATACATTCCTATATATGTGTACATACATTATAAATGTAAAATGTAAAGCTGGTGCATCCAACTTATCCAACTTTAGGTAGTCATAAGTAATACTGATGAGAGAAAAAAGACAAAATACCTCTGGCAGTTTTTTCATTCAGATCCACACCATATTTGGCCAAAGCTCTAATCACATCACTTTGCCCAGCCATGCAAGCTGCATATAACAAATTTCTCCCAACAATGTCCTCTTCCAAGAGGAGATTCATGGCCTGGTCATAATGAGGGTTCTCTGGGTCTTCAAAAATCTTCTGCAAACCTTCTACATCCCCTGTAAGAACAGGTTGTAAGAGAGGGTTAAGGGAGCCTGGTTCCTCTTCCTCTTCCTCCTCTTCCTCCTCCTCCTCCTCCTCCTCCTCCTCCTCCTCTTCTTCTTCTTCAACGTCTTCTTCTTCTTGCTGTGAGAAAAATTCTGATTTTTCTGAACTTTCTGATTCTGGGGGTCCTTCTGACTCCATTGACTCCCAAAATACCTGAGACAAAAAAAAAAAAAAAAAAGAAAGGAATAGAAATCTACTCAGACAAATTGGTAGTATTTATTTATTCAGACCATCCGCTGACAATACAGATGAAATGAAGATTCTTCACTGGTTGAAAGTCATTATAAAATAAAATATTTCATCCATTCAGTTCACGAAGTTCACTGTGCATCTTTCATAAGTCAATGCCGTCAACACACTGCCTGAACACACACTGAAATGCTGAGTACGTGACATGAAGAGTAAACTCAATAGGCGTGGGACAGCAGTGTGGGCTAGATTCCCCGGGAAAAGATGGAAAAGGGAATGTTAGAGAGCTTCACCTGCCTAAACATGGGTCCGTATTGGGGCAAAGTGAGAAATACAGTTGGATCTTTGGAACCAGGTTATTAAGACCTTAAAAAATTAGGCGCTGGTGTTTAAACAGAATTCACTCACTCAGTAATGCTTACTGAAAGCTTAGTAATATACTAAGCACTGTGTAGGCAGGTTTTATGTAAATTACAGAGAAGAGTCGCATTTCTTTCCTGCACTCAACAACTTATTTTTTCAAGGGAGAAAAGGCGACATGTGCAAAATAAGTGTAATAAAAGGTGCAAGTGTAAGTGTCAGAAGAGATGAAGTGTTATGGCAATTTGGAAGGGACAAGATTAATTCCAGATGGAACTAATCAAGGAAGTCTCATTAGTGCTCACTCTGGCATTACATATTAAACTGGGAATGATTCAGAGAAGAGGGGCATGGTCCCCTATGCAAGTGAGAACGCTTGTAGTATCACTGTTCGTACAGCAAAAATCCGGGGTGGGGGAAAAAACAATGCCCATTAACAGGAGCATTATTTTACGTTTTTGCAAATCTCTTTAATGGCTGGCTTATTAAAAGACAGATGGATTCTCCTATCTGCTTCTGTATTCACTGTAATGACGTGATGTTGTGGTATCACATCATGTAGCCTCTGGAAGACCACAGTAACGTGAGACAATTAGCACAAAGGCACTTTCCATCTAAGAATATGAAGACAATTTGACTGGGAGAGTCCATGGAAATATGTTAGGGATCCCCAGGGATTCCTCAGACCACACTTGGAGAACCACAGGACACCATCTCAAAGAAGAGAATGAGAGGAGACGTAACCTGAGAATCTAAACATTTGTGTATAAGAGAAATTAAACACGAGTCACAGATTGAGCTAAACTTGAAAACCAATGGAACATTTCCATTATTTTTTCCCTAAGAGCCAATGGTTGAGAGCTCATGGAAGAAACAAGATCTGTCATAGACAAAAATAAATTACATTTTTCTTTGCCCATAAAAGCTGTAGCATGAATCAAAAGTACAACCCCATTACTTACAACCAAACGTGCATGGAGAGTCTGAGCGAGGGCGCAGGGAGGGCTGGACTAGAAGGCAGAAGGCCCATGCCTCAGTTCGGACTCGGATAGTTATGAACCAGGTGACTTTGCTGAGCTCACGCTCCTCATTTGTGAAATGAGAACAGCACCTGCTCCGCCTTCCTGAATTGTAGGAAACCTGCCTGTCAACTTTTCCTTTGAACTATAAAGCGTGAACTCTCTTGGGCTGCGAAGGCACTAGCAGTAGAAAACCACACACACAGGTCGAGGTCCCTACCTGGTCCCTACCTGGCCAGCCTAGTGGGGAGGACAGTCAATCGGCAATGACAGCGTGAGCCGCGGCTCTAAGGGAGGTGAGCAAAGTGCTTTGAGGGTCGAGAACGGACATCCAGAGCAGACCCGGAGTCGGGAGGTCCGGGAAAGGCTTTCCAGAAGAGGGGACACCTCAGTGTCGAAGAGCGGGAGTCTTAAAAGGAGGCGAAGAGGACAGCCCGGGAGACGGGAGGGGCACCAACCAAGGGCGAGGAGTCAGGCGCAGCGCGAGGCTGCAGCAGAGGAACAGATCTCACGGGTCTTTTCAGCCCATTGGGTTTTTTGAGGACGTGGTCCCTTGTGGTCCCAGCTCTGGAAGGTCCCCAAGAGCGGCCCTAGGCCCCCGGGGTGAACAAGGGGGAGGCCCGAGGAAGAGGATCCAGACCGGCAGCCCCGCTGCGCCACCCAAAAGGTCCGGGGGAGGGGGCACCAGGGTTCGCCCTCCGGCTGGAATCCCGCAGGGCCTCCCGGATCCCGACGCTGCCCCGAGGCGGGACCCGCCACGCACGGCTCGGGCAGAGGCAAAGCCCCCTCCCCCCAGCCCCCGCCGAGCAGCCGGCCTGGTGATGCCCATTCCGCCTCGCCGACCCCTGCCCGGCCTCCGGGCCCCAGCACTCACCGCTCCCGCGGCGCCGGCTTCCGCGGTTACCTTGGCGACGACGCGCCCGGGCGGTAGCCCCGCCCCGGGAGCTGCGCTCGCCGGGCGCTGTGTGCGCAGGTCAAAGGCGCAGGGTGCAGGGTGCAGGGTGCAAGGAGGAGCTGGAGGACCCAGAGGGGTGAATAAAATCCGAATGATTACATGGCTGTGTTTGGAAGGTGGTGTGCAGGTCTTGTCTTGATTTTGTAAGTTTTCTTGTAATAAGGTCTATATTTGCTTTACACTGTCAAGAATAAAGGTGTACACATTGGTAGCCGCTCATCCTAGTCTTATCTTTGGCCTATTTTAAATGGAAGAATTTTCCAGAAATGGGAAGATACATTCTAAACACTACACAAGATTGTAATTGTATGGACAGCTTAATTTTCTAGTCTATTGGAGCTCTTTCTCCTGTGGCTTATGGTCACTGTCACCAACAAGCAGCCTTTCCTGAGACCTCCTAAGTGCCAACTACTGCTGAGTGGAAGGAACTTGGAAACTCTCTCTCTCTCTGATTCAGGAATTTAAGATCCAAAACAGACGACTTTTTAAAGGGAGGTGGGGGTGGGGCAGGGGTATCAAAAGAAACCAGCAGAGAAGGGCCAAGCTTACCCAGAAATTATATATAAACGTTCACATAGATCAGAGAGAGTGAAGACGAGGAAGTTTTTGTACTGAAGAAAAAGTAACACTCATTTCGTTACTATTTCTGCAAGAAAACTGTTCAGGAGGAGATGGTATTTTATTTTATTTATTTTTTCATATATATGTATTTTTTCTATTACCATTTAAGGAGAAGATAGTATTTTTTAAATTTATTTTAATTGTTGAAAGTACTACAGATGCCCCCTTCTTCCCCCCATTGAACCCCTGCACCCCACTCCCGACTCCACCCTCATGCCTTCACCACATTATTGTCTGTGTCCACTGGTTATGTACATATGTATATAAGTTCTTTGGTTAATCTCTTCCCCCCTTCCCTCTGAGATTCATCAGTCTGTTCCCTGCCTCCAGGTCTCTAGATCTATTTTGCTTGTCAGTTTATTTTGTTCATTAGATTCCACATATAAGTGAGATCATGTGATACTTGTCTTTCTTTGACTGGCTTATTTCGCCTAGCATAATACTCTTCAGATGCCTTCAGGCTGTCTCAAAGAGAAAGAGAGCCTTCTTTTTAGTATTCCATAAATGTACCACAGCTTTTTTAACCACTTATCTACTGATGGGCTCTTGGGCTGTTTCCAGATTTTAGCTATTGTAAAGAGTGCTGCTATGAATGGAAGATGGTATTTTAGAGGAGCTCAGAACATTTGAGCTGGAGGCTGAGCAGCCTAGTTTTCAAATGAACATTTGGCCTAAAACCCAAGCAAAGTATAACTATCATACATCTGCATTTCTAGAATACAAGAATAAATTTGAAATGTTAAAAACTACAATTATTAAATGTTTCTTATTCAAATAGATTGGGGTAGTCAACACTTTAGAGTTTGACATTACAGTATCAACAAAAGGTTGCTGCCACAATCTAATGCCAACAGGAGTCCCCAATGGGGTGTGGTAAAAGGAGAAACTTTATTCAGGCAAATAGTTTACAAACCTGGGACACCTAACCTCTTAGGAGGAGACATAGCCTCCTGAAGTATTTCACTTTCACTATGTTCTCTTAAAATGTTAGAAAGAAATAAGATATCTGAATATTTAATACCCCCATTGCAGTCAGTGAGCCCAGTACTCTATCAGTTTCTCCTACCATCAACCTGATCTACAGAGACCCACTACTGAACTCATTAGTGATTCTGAGTACCCCTCTCACCAGCACTTTACTTTACTTTGGTGTATCCTCTGGTCCCTCCCGTGGATTATAACTGCTTTGTGGGTTTCCCAGGCTTACATTGTATATCTAGCTTGCTCACTTTTTAAACTTTTTAACCCCTTGTTCCACTGCCTTCCATGGCAATCCTGGCATCTTGACCTCACTTAGTATGGGCTATCACTCTCCGTACTTATGAAACCACTGTAGCGGCATATTTGCACCATCTCTTGAGATCCTTGCCAGGCTGTTAAATCCCGTATCCCAGGAGAGTGCTTCAAAATTAAGTCTCCCCTATTCAACTTTGTATTCTGCCTTCCTTGTTCAGCACCCTCCAAATTAAGTCCTGTGTGTACTCAGCCAGATATCTCCTTCCCATATGTCAAGGTTCCTCTCTTTCCCAACTAGCATCCTGTCCATGGCAGAGCAGACTAGCCGGTATTGAGAGTGTAATCTTCTCTGAGGCTCTCCCACTCTTATAATTAAGTTCTGGACTTAGTCCTCAGCTTTTCCTGCTCTCCAGTTGCAGAAAAGGAGACCCTCTGTATTTGTTACCTTGGAAATCCTTTGGCTTTCCTGCTTAGGGTTTAATAGCCAATCTATCCATCTATTTCATTAAATAGCATCAAATGAGCTTAGCAACAGCCTACCCGTATTTCTTCTACATATCTCTACATCTGATACATTGCACCCAATAGAGTGTTTCCTCCCTTCAGAATATATAGTTTGCTGAGGGAAGAGCACCAAGAAATTGGACCAAGATCACAAAGCTAGTCTGTCACAGAACTAGGATTTGAATCTAGTGTCTGGACCTAAAGGCCATGCATTCCCCCCTACAGGCTACTTCACAAAAGGTATTCTTTTCCTTTCAGAACCAAGTGGACAAACCTTTGTAGATCCCACATGAAGAGCCACTAAAGAAAATCTGGTTAAGTTCATGCATAGTTATTAGAAAACCAGCAACAGTCTTTCCCTTATATTACTGAAATGTATCCCCTACACTATCACTTGTTTGTTTTCTAAATATATAGTAAAAATCAGGTGGCTTTGTGTTGTGGGAAAATCGGGGAAAAGGACAAATTGCAAGGATCTTCCTCCCCCCCCCCCCACCCCCAATAGTAAAGTAAGTTCACAAAAGTGTTTGCTTAAGTGTCTGGTGGTTAATATTAAGTGAAAGGACAAGCCGACATAGCCTTGGAACCTGGATAAAACTCTAGTGTCCTGAAAGCTAAAGTGTGGGAAATCCGGATGGTCGGGTCTATTTAGAGTTTGGCTGTGTAGCCTTAGCAGTCTGCACATAGTGTGGGCCTAACAGATATATGTCGACCCCATGTATGCATGCGTCCGTCAGTCATTCAATCCACAAGTAGGAACAAGGCTGTGCCAACAGGAGACTCACCTGCTACAAACAAATCAAAGTTCCTAGCTTTCCAGGCCTACTGCCATCTTTCCGTCGCCTTCTGCGGGGGGAAACAAGGAAGAAATGAGGAGTCTTCGGTATTCAAACACTGCCAGTTCAGCAGTGAGCTCGCAGAGTGACCAGCAGTGACCTCGGGACACAAGGACCTGATCGAGGACAGGCAGTGCTTGACGTGACCTGGTGCCCAGCAGAGAGAGCGGCACCGTCCTGAGCCGCGCCGGAACCTCTTGGCGGAATAAGTGGGCTCCGGGGGAAGGATTTAAGGTGAGGACCACTTCCTGCTGCTGAGCCGGGGCGCGGGACGGGGCGGAAGTGGCTCGAGGAGCGGCATCCTGCTGGCGCTAGCGGCTGCGGAGGAGGAGGCAGAGAGGAGGCGGCGGGCGGAGGAGGCAGGGGAGGCTGCGGCCAAGAAAAAGAAAAGTGTCGGAGCGGGTGAGTTAGCCGCCTTAGAGCAGGGACAGTGGGGAGCGCCCCGGGCTCGCCTTGCAAATCTGGGCGCCCGAGTCGCCGGGTCGCCGGGTCGGGTAAGGGCCGGGCTTCGCCCCGCCTGTCAGTGGGCGCCGGGAAGGGCTGTGGGGGCGCTGGGGCTGGGGCTGGGCCTCGCGGGGCACCAGACTGCGCTGCAGGCGGCTGACAGCCCCGCCCGGAGCCCGGGGAGCGCTGGGCTGTCCTGCCTGGGGGCTTTGGGCTTGGCTGGGCAGCCTCCCCAGGCAGGGCTGGAAGTCGGGAGAGCGTCCCATTTCCTCCTGGGGACCTAGCGAGATCTTGCCCAATGGGTGGGGGACATCGTTCCGGGGACAGAGAAGGGCTGGTAAGGAGAATGTTAACCTGGAGCCTTGGTTTTTCTGCGCTGTTCAAGCTGCCTGGCCGTCGGGAGCAGTGTTGTTTGTAAAGGCAAATGCCTCCCCTGCTTCTGTCACTTTGGGACAAGCTCATCGCTTTCAGATCCGCTGTGAACCCTGCCCACTCCCGGTGCGACCTGCCGTGTCCGGGCTGCTGTGGGTAGCTGGTGGACGCTGCGTCGGTATACTTGACGGTGCGGTCAGAGTGAAATGTCTCCGAGCACCTTTTGGAGAGAGACGGCACCAACCCAGCAGGCGGGACTGTTTAACGCACTTTCCCTCACCTTCACTTACAACCGTTTTAGCTTTCAGAGTAAGGAGAGTCAGCCTAAAGGTAGTAGGTAAAGGTTATGTTTGTGCATCTGCAAGAAACCTCAGACATACCAGGGCATGAAATTGCGTATCACTGAACGAAAAGGTAATATAGAGATTATTGCTGGAAAGATCAGAAATCGTTTTTATTAAGTTACTGCGTTTCTGTTGTCTTAGGTTCGGCATAGAGTGTGGCGAAGGGTACTTTTCATGGTGCATGGAAGGAAAGCCAATGCGCAGGTAGGCAATCGGAAGAAAACCTTCGGCTTCACCGATTGAAATCCAGCGAGTTAATAACTCAGGGCTTCATTTACATTTTTTTAAAAAATGTTTACATATCTTACCAAATTCTGCATGGAACTAGTGATTCTTGGTCTAAAATAAATAAAAAGTAATATCAGGAATTAGTAGCTTTTAAAACAGAGTAATATATAGAACTTAAATGTCTAAAGAGTGCTCTGAATTTAGTGTATTTGTTAACATTTAAATTTTCCTTTTTGTGTGGTAATTTTTTGTGATAATCATGAAGTGTACTATGATATATGGGTTTATTATAGTCTTCAATTTCCTGTAGAATGCAGAGGGTTCTCTTGCCAGATAAGTATAATGATTATTTATACTACACTAAACTAAATGTCTAATTATGGTTAGGGTTATTGCATTGATGTTCAGTAATACAGTTGTTCTGTTAATTAGAATAGCTGCATTGCAGGGAAGATTGAGGAGGAAAAAAGGTATTGGACACAATAACTTAGTCTATAGAAAAGCAGAACAGTGTGTGGGAAAATGTAGACAATTATAGGTCCTCTCAATCCTAAAATTAGTAACGCTTTTTCTCAACCTGTTCTAACAAATAGGACTAGAGTCCTTATTGAAACAAAATCAGCCCAGTTCAATTTCTTCATTTTTTATAACTCATTTTACATTAATTGAACTATATTTAATCATTTCTTATTTAACATCAAAGATTAACAACTGTGGTCGACCCTTTTAAGAAAAACATTTCATGATGGGGGTGTGGCTTATAACTTAAAACCAGAGCAAGAACCAGAATATATCTTTTTCCAGATCTGTTACTGATTTTTTTAAATTGACCTCGAGCTGTTCAACATTCTGTTCGCGTTTACTTCTCTAATGTATCTGACCAGGATATTGGGAATTAATGATTGCTTGCAAATGCTTTGAGATCTCCAGATGAAAAGATGTTATGGATATAAGAAATGTCATTATTTATATCTTACTCTATAGTAGCAATATTTGACTGAAAGTACATGAAATTAACAACACATATTAATACTTCATCACTTCAGTGTTTACAGTGGTTGCTTCTCATCCTCAGCTGTCATAAATGTTATATCTTATGCAGTTGCTAAAATAAGAGCTTATTATTCTTAAAAAGAAAAGGCATAGCGTGGGAATGTTTTTATTGGTACTTTCTATAAAAAATATTCATTTAATTACTCATACCTTTTTTTTCTGCTTTATTATATAATACTGCCAGTCATTCAGAATCATCTTGGAGAATTCTGGTGCCATTAAGTTACAGCTCTTTCTTCATCACCATCACTTGGCCAAAGCCTGGCCTACGCATTGTTCTCTGGTTTCACTTTCACCTGACGCCTACATTAAGTTATGATCACACTCCCAAAGGGTATTTCCTTTTGCTACTGCCAGCCAGAAAGCAGTCTCTAGAAAGTGAAGTTGAGTTTATACTTGGTTGCTATTGGAGAACCTTTGAATGAGAAGTAACACTTTATATTGAGATTATTTGGGTACATAGTCATTCTCCTACAAGAGTGTGAGCTCTTTGAGTCTCATGTGCCTCCTCTATACTTGTATCCCTGGAACCTAATGATCACTGAATAATTGTTTGAATGACTGAACAGTATCTGCAGACATTTCCACTGGGGGCAGGGACTATGAACAAGAATACCTTGTTGAAGGTATTCTAATGCATAATTACAAAGTTTGGTGAAACTAATTGGCATTTTATTAGTAAAGCTTTATTGCATTCATTTATTTAACTAGCTATTATGTGTACGAGACATAATTTTAGAAAAAGATAAAATAGGGTATTCAATGAAAAGTATCCCAATGCTGACCCCAGCTCTCGAGAGGCAACTGCTGTAAACGGTTTCTGTGCACCCTTTCACAGACATTGTAAGGCATATGCAAACATATACAGACTATCTCCGCCTTTTTAAAAACACTAATGTCAGCATATCATGCATATTCTTCTGTATCTGTCTTGTTTTCCCTTCACAAATTATCCTGTACTTTGTGACAGATGCATCCAGACCTACCTTATTCTTTTCAATAGTTACATAATATTCCATTATATGTAGTTAACCAGTCCTTTTGAGAGACATTTAAGTTATTTCAGATGTTTTGCTGTTACAACCAATTCTGTGATGAATATCCAAAAGTGTAAGTATAGAATAAATTCTTAGAGGTAAAATTGCCCACAGAGTATATGCATTTTAAAATTTTGGTAGGTATTGACTACTTCCCCTCCCTAGATGTTATACTAATCTACAGTCTCACAAATGATGTGCCTATTTCCCAGGCTATTGTTTTTAATCATTTATGTCATTTAGAGACACTAAAATATTTATACTATAGTTCTTCTATCTTTCCTTAAATATATAAATAGGAAACTGAGCCTGACTTTATTAGGAATTGGTTTATTCACTCACCAAGCATTTATATGGTACCTGGTCTATGCCTGTATACTGCACATATGCAGATGAAGTGATGGAAAGACATGTAAACAAACACCATAGTACAACATGAACAGGATTTAAATAGAGATGTAAACACAGAGGGAACCTCTGCTCTGTGCTATTCGATCTGGATCTTATAGAAAGGATAAGAACTTACTTTTTTTTTTTAAATCCTCATCTGAGGATTTTTTTTTTTCCATTCAGACAGAGTGGGAGGGAAAGAGAGAGAGAGAGAGAAACATCGATGCAAGAGAGACACATCGACTGGTTGCCTTCCTCACAACCCTGACTAAGGCCATGGACTGAACCAAAACCAATGTACGTGCCCTTGACCCGAATCTAACCTGTGACTCTTTGATCCACGGACCAAAGCTCTAACTGCTTAGCCAAACTGGCCAGGGCAGAATTTACTTTCAAGTAAAATGTATTTTAAAGAAGAGAGGTAATAAAAGATACAATTGAAAGAAAGAACAGCTGTGCCAAAAAAGATACAAGACCTGGAAGTATGTGGCATGTGTGGAATGGTAAGTATATCTGGAGTGTAGAGTGTGTGGGGGAAGAAGAAGGGGAAAGAGGAGGGGGAAAGTCATGGAAGATGAGGCTGCAACCATGGGAAAGACTTTGGCTTTAGCCATTAGGTATTTAAGAGCCAATGGACATTGTTGTACAGATCAGATCCGTCCTTTGGGCTGATATTTAGTAAGCCAGGGCATGGGCTAGAAAGAAGGGATATATATATATGAAGAGGAATGGGTTTCAGTAAGCCAAAAATAGATTCTCTCTCATACACTTTCAGGTTATTATTGTCCAGGAAACAGCCAGGTAGAGATGCCAGCATGTAATTGGAATCTGGGTCGGGGGCAGAAGAGCAGTTTGGTGCGTCATCAGTGCACAGGCGTCGTAGGCATGAACAAGGGCAGAGCAGAAAAGAAGAACGCCAAAGACAGAACCTAGGGAGTACCAGGGGTATTTAAGGTGTGGCCTAAGATGAAAAGCCTGTAAAGATTCTAAAATGGGTAAGAAGCTTTAGGGTTCTTTGGGTCTTGTTTGGCTTAATTGTATCTAGAGTTTCATCAGTAATTTTCACTCATGGTGAAGATTAGATGAGCTTCAAGTTCAACTTGAAAAACAAAAAAAAAACCCATTCACATCTCCTATCTAGAATTTCCTATTTGTTCTAGTCAATCTAAAATGTATGCTTAAAAATAGCAGTATAGGTATACTGCTTGGTCTGGGTGCTCCTTGCTCAACACTGCACTTTCCTTTCCTCCCTCTGATGTAGACACAGGAAATTAAATATTTTGCTTGATATCTTAATCCTTGCATTTTGTGACATCTCAGCTATGTGACAGCTGCCAATGAGATGTCAGCGAAGTTGCCAAGGGGTGTCCTAGGAAGGCTTTTGCTTTCCTGACCTATAGGGAGACCAGCTGGCTTGCATGGCCCTTTGCCCCGCCTCCTTCACCTTGCTTTGACTGCCACGCCAAGGCACCCAGTGCTGACTCTCATTTTATCCAAGAAGCAGTGATAGATGTCTTGAGGCTGAAGCATTCATGACCTATTTTCAGAGTAAGGGTTAACAGCCTGGCTTTCTGGTATGGAATTAGGTATGGGATGTAGAGCCTAGCGGGTGCCCTTCTAGAAGGCAGAACTGGCACTTAGAATAACAGATGTTATTTCTGTTTTAAGGATTTCTATACTCAAACCTCTAGCTCTTTCTATTCAAGTGTATTTAAATAAAAGTCAAGTCAGCTGAATCTTTTTTCTAAGTGCAGACTGTTAATTTCCAAATTAAAACAAAATGTTTGAAGTATAAAAGGAGAGATGTTCATTTAGCCCTGGCCAGTGTGGCTCGGTTTATTGGGCGTCATCTCGTGCACCAAGAGGTCACTGGTTTGATTTTCTGTCAGGGAACATGCCGGGATTTCGGCTCGATCCCCAGAGGGGGGCATGCAGGAGGCAGCCAATTGATGGTTCTCTCTCTCTCTCTCTGATGTTTCTCTCTCTCTCTGATGTTTCTCTCTCTCTCTCCCCCCCCTCTCTCTTTCTCCCTCTCCCTCTCTCCCTCTCCCTCCCTCTCTCCCTCTTCTTTCCCCTCTCTCTCTCTAAAATAAATTTAAAAAAAGGGAGCTCTTTGGGGGCACTTAGTTCTGTCTTTTGGTTACCTGAAGGTTTCCCTCTCTCTTGACTTAGGAACACTGTTATGGCAGGAGTGAGCTTCTGGTAAAATCACCATCTTCTCTTCCTTCTCCCCCCACCATTCCTGTAGGTGTACCAACATTCGACCAGGAGAGACTGGAATGGATGTAACAAGCCGCTGCACCCTTGGAGACCCCAACAAACTGCCAGAAGGGGTTCCCCAACCTGCCCGCATGCCCTATATCTCAGACAAGCACCCTCGACAAACCTTGGAAGTGATTAACCTCCTGAGAAAGCACCGGGAGCTGTGCGATGTGGTGCTGGTTGTGGGCGCTAAGAAGATATATGCCCATCGAGTCATTCTGTCGGCCTGTAGCCCCTACTTCCGAGCTATGTTTACAGGAGAGTTGGCAGAGAGCCGGCAGACAGAAGTAGTGATCCGAGACATAGATGAGAGGGCTATGGAGCTGCTCATTGACTTTGCGTATACCTCCCAGATAACCGTGGAAGAGGGCAACGTTCAGACCCTTCTGCCAGCTGCTTGCCTCCTCCAGCTGGCAGAAATACAGGAAGCCTGCTGTGAATTCTTAAAGAGGCAATTAGATCCGTCTAACTGCCTTGGTATTCGGGCTTTTGCTGACACACATTCATGTCGTGAGTTGCTAAGGATAGCAGACAAGTTCACTCAACATAATTTTCAAGAGGTGAGTTGTACTTAGTGGTTTGAATGTATTCATGTCTTTGTCAGGAGAGCATATGGGTTCACTCTCTGCTAACTAACACGTACGTACCTGCTTGGGTGTTTACCGCTGATTCTAACTCATAACATTAAAGAAGTAAGTTGTTATAAATTCTAAACCTGGTTTTTATTTTAGAGGCCAATTTTGTGTTTTATCAATAAAAGTTAAACTTCTAGGCTTGACTGTCCTTAGTCATATGTCATATTCATAGAAGGCTGATTTATAAGCCAGGATACAGTTTATTCACAAAGAGATTTGTGTCTGATAGGGTACCTGGTATCAGTCATTTACATGAAGCATGTCCTTCCCGATTACATGGATTATTCAGTAGAATAAATGATCGATCAGGGGTTATTTGGTGAATTGTCAGAAAAAATGAAGTTAGATAGTATCAAAAGAAGTTTTCATTAAACCTGTTATTTTTCATTCATTCATTTAATATTTTTAAAGCCACTGTGCTTGGGAACAAAGGCTGCAATAGTGAACAAGACTCTGGAGTGTATCTTTTCATGGAGTTTATAATCCTGCAGAGAAGATAGCCATTGAATGGACAATTACACAAATAACTAATTACAGCAATAGGCGCTACAAAGAAGCAATCTTAGATGACTTAACGGGTGTATTACAGGGATTTAACTTTGGTTCTAGAACAGCTCATGCAAAATTCTGAGACATGAAGAAGCATTACTAGTTTGAGGAACAAAGAAACCTAGTGAGACCTAGAGAGTAAAAGGGAGGATGCTACGCAATGATTTTATAGAAAGAATAAAGCCAGATTGCACTGGAGTTAATAGACCATGTTAAGAATTTGAAATTTAACCATGAAAGTGTTTTGAGCAAAGGAAAGACATGGTCCACTTTAATATTATTCTTCTGTTCACCAGGATAACCTCCAATGGATCAAAGACTTAAAAATACAAAATGAGCCCTGGCAGGTTTGGCTCAGCAGTTAGAGCGTCGGCCTGCAGACCAGAGAGTCCTGGGTTCAGTTCCCACTAAGGGCACATATCTTGGTTGCAGTTTGTCCCCGGCTCTGGTTGGGGTCATGTGGGTGGCAACCAGTCAATGTGTCTCACATCAATGTCTCTCTCTTCCTCCCTCTCTCCCTTCCGCTCTAGCTGAAGATAAATGCAAAAATGTCCTCGGGTGAGGATTAAAAAATAATAATACAAAATGAAACCATGAAAATATTAGATGGCACGGAACTATTCCTTTCTAATCTTGAAGCAAAGAAGGCCTAATTGACTAACCCAGAAGGCATAGGAGAAAATGTTGATAAATTTCACTGTATAAAAATTAAAAATTTATTCATGGTAAAACAATAAGTCAAAGAAAAACTGGGGGCAAATGCTTGCAATTCATATCACAGTAATAATCTCCTTACTATATCAAGAGCTCTTATTGGTCAGTAACCTGGACTGATAGAATGAGCAGTCAACAGGAAATTCAGATCGCCCCTCAACATGAAAATCTGTTCAAGCTGGTTCATAATAACTGAAACATGAATCAGAACTATACAAAGTACTATTTTTTTATCTGTCAGATTACAAATATCCAGACGTTTGATTGCACACCCTGTTGACAAAGCAGGCAATGGAGAAAACAGCTACATTGCTAGTGAGTATAAATCAATACAACCCCTTTGAAAGGAAATTTGGTAGTATCTATCAAAATTGCACACGTCTTGCACAAACTTGACTCAGCAATCCCATTTCTGGAAATTTGTACTACAAATGTACTGGAGAGGGGAACATTTGAGGAGGTAAAATCATGGGTTTCAATTTAGATATGTTCAGTTTGAGACACTTGCAAAATATCTAAACAGATATTGAGCAGACCACTTCATCTGAATCTGAATCTTAGAAACAGATGAGGCTGGGATGAAAATTTAGGAGTCATCAACTTAGTAATTAAGTCACAGTAATTAAACTATGGCTTAATCCTTTTAGGCAGGTTATAATCTAGAAGCCACACAAGAATGGACTGATAAACTTGATTGAATAAAAATTTTAAACTTTTAATAAAAAGCACCATAAACAAGGCGGGAGAAATCAGTGCCAATGAAAATCAGTGCTAGTGGGGAGAGAGAAGAAAAGAGCCCTGAATTATCCCAATATGAAGGACGGGCCGAGCAGCTGCAGAGGAAAGCTCGGACTGTGGGGTTGTTTCACAAAGAAGGAGATACATAAACTTACAAACTTTAATTTTGTAAATACAAAAACTAACTCAAGAAACAAAACCATAATTATATCTATGAAAGAAATTCCCATAGTAGTGTGGGACTTAAAACTCAGATCTCCTGTAAACTCGTATTGAAAAAGCAGGTACTTTGAGGCATTATTTTCTTAACCTGGTTGTTTGGTTCAAGGATAGATATCAGTGCTAGATTTGCCCTAATGGTAAACCATTAATATCTTTTTCTTAGAGAGAGAGGAAGGGAGAGAGATAGAAACGTCGATGTGAGAGAGACACATCGATCAGCTGCCTCCTGCACGCCCCCATCAGGGATCGATCCTGCAACCCAGGCATGTACCCTGACCGGGAATCGAACCAGGACCTCTCAGTCCATGGGACGATGCTCAATCCACTGAGCCACACCGGCCAGGTAATATCTTTTCCTTGGTGGTGGAAAAGAAGAAGTGACATTTTAACCATATTTTGTTTATCAAAAGTATTATTCTTACTCTTTATCCTTAGTGCCAAAAAATTTTCTCACATAAATTTTCATGTCTTTTTGCCATCTAATGTTTCCAGTAAGGATATTGTATTTAATATCATAGTGGTCCACTTATAAACTTTAATCCTAGTGATCACTGATACTCACATAACATTTGGTTTATAATCACTAAGCTGGGGAGAAGTTTATGCTGTGACCAGATCCGTAAAGCAGGCTAAGGCACGGGATACACGACACCTTGCTGGTGCTTAGGGAATGGGGGTGAGGGGGGAAGCGGGCGCAGCCGCGGCTTCCACACTGCACATCGTGAAGGCGGCGCGCTTGCTTTGCACCCAGGCCCCAGACCTGGCTCTGGACTTTCTAGCCCCCAACATAAGGTTGCCAGAGTAAATACAGGGAGTCCAATGAAATTTAAATTTCAAATAAAAAACAATTGTTAGTGTACGTCCTGTATCTTTATTTGTAAATCTGACGACTGCCACAGAGAGTACAGTGCAGTCACTCTGAGTACTAAGCTACTTGGCTAGGCAGCCTAGCTAAAATGTAAAGTTACCTGTTTAAATTCCTGACCCAGAAGGTCTCCCACTCAGATGATTTGAAAACCTTTGCCATAAAAATTAAACTGCTCATTAGTATTTTCTGCTATAAGTATAGCTGACTTATGGCCCTAAACTGTTTTATTTTTAGATGCATTTTTTTTTTCTAATGGACTTGGGAAAACATTCTTGATCAAATATTCAAATTTCTCTGGCTTGTCTCATATCCTGGTAAATATTCTGACTTTTTTGAGGAGCATGAGAATAACCTGTCCCAAGAGAATACATCACCTGCATCAGAGTTCACACTGTAGGCGCTGAGCTCTTCCCAGATCCTTCCTGTAGTCATGGACATCACCTGCAGCACGTGTTCTGCATGAGAGAGCAAACCACATGGAGTGTAGCAGTTAACTGTTCCCCTCCCACAATGCACCTTGTCCCTGCTACTCTGCAGAGTCATGGCAAGACCCACAAGCTCTTGGGGTTTGGGATGGCATGGACGACGGGGTGATACTCTTGTTATCGTCTCCCCTCCATCCTGACAGTGCCCTGGCCCTGGCGAAAAATAAATGGTTGGTGTGCTCTAGTGCATGTATATGTTTTACACACACACGTGTCAGTCAGATAGACGTGTGGATAAATACAAGAATGCTTCGGTCCTCAGGTTTTCCTGGTGTGACTCCTCGTTATACTCATTCTTGCTTGTAAAGTTGCTGATGCCCGTGTTGCCTTTTTAAACTGGCCCTTGGTGTTTCTGCCCTAGACATTGCCCTGTCAGTACTAACCTTCCTCTGGAAACGACTTTTGAATTTTTTTTATATGCCTCTTAACATTTCTGGAGTTATACTTTGGTATAGTTTAGTTTACTTTGAATATAAATTTTTATTTTGATACTTCATTTTAGGAAAAAAAGACATCATTTGTCTTAAATTACTTGAATCATGAATTACTATTTTTCCTAAATTTTGTGTCTCCTGTACTCTTTTGTTTCCTTTTTAAAATTAATAAAGATTATTTATTAGGGCACTTTTAGGTTCCAGCAAAACTGAGCAAAAAGTAGAGTTCTCATATACCACACACACACACACACACACACACACTTCCCCACTATCAACACTGCTCACCTGAGGGATACATGTGTCACAACTGATGAACCTACGTTGACATGTTACTGTCACCCAAAGCCCATAGTTTACATTCTGTGCATTTTGTGTAATGACATGTAGCCACCATTTTAGTATTGTACACCAGTTTCATTGTCCTAAAAATAGCTCTGTGTATTTGGTTTTTTTGTTTGTTTTTTTGTTAATCCTTACCCAAGGATATTTTTTTAGATAGAGTGGAAGGGAGGGAGGGAGGGAGGGAGAGAGAGAGAGAAACATCGATGTGAGAGAGAGACATTGATGGGTTGCCTCCTGCCCAGCCCCCATCGGAGTCCGGGGATTGAACCTGCAACCCAGGTACATGCCCTTGACCAGGAATCACACCTGTGACCCTTCGGTCCAAGGCTGATACCCTATCTGCTGAGCCAAACTGGTCAGGGCTCATCTGTTTCTTTTTAAACTTTTCTCCTCTGGTGCTGTTTCAAACTTCAGCTCTATTCTGGAATGGAGCTTTGCTTCATAACCCTTAAGAAAAATACTGAGACACTAAATTATGATCACAAGTTTTTTCTTTTATTCTTACCTCACTTTGAACAGGTGATGGAAAGTGAAGAGTTCATGTTGCTTCCAGCCAATCAGCTCATTGATATAATATCTAGTGATGAGCTAAATGTTCGCAGTGAAGAGCAGGTGTTCAATGCAGTGATGGCCTGGGTCAAATACAGCATCCAAGAAAGACGTCCTCAGTTACCCCAGGTATAACAGAAGTGCTTCTCTGTAACCGCTTGTACTGGACAAGATCAAATGTATTTGACTTGCAAAAGAACAGGTATCACTGTCCCTTATCTTAAACTATAAGAAAGACCATCTGTTTCCAAATAATTAAGGAGATAAGTGTTTTATCATTTTGAACGTCTTGCTCCTTTGCTTCCTCTCCATTTTGCTTCAGCTCTGAGTTGGGGCTATAACACAGGTCCAAACCTAAATGGTACAAACGGAACAAAAAAAAGCAAGGATGGCGCCTGTCATGCTTCTCGTCCCTGTGGCCTGGAAATCCCACAGCATTTTGAAGAATAAAGGGGCGGTATGGGGCATAAGTGGTCACTAAATGAAATGTTTGATGTTCTTGCTATTATGACTGTAGTATTTAGCAGTTTAATAGGGAATTCTAGATTTGTAATAAGAGTCCAGTTATATAAGCCAATTATAGGAGAGCTTAAAGTATATTGCTGAAAGCGTAAAGTAGCATTCTAAAGTGATATTTGTATGCTTTGTTTTCTGATTATTCTGATTATTAAATTGGTGGTCAGAATAAATTTAATTTAGTAGTATTTATGCCTCCCCTCCCTCTTCATTATATATTAATTAGAGCAATCAATAAATTCAGTTAGATCCCAAAACAACTGAAATACAATAGGGAAGCACCTGTTTTCTTAAATACCTGGCAGATGGGCACTCGAGCCTTTAAGCACATTCATTATCTCGTAGGTGCTACAGCACGTTCGTCTGCCTCTGCTTAGTCCCAAGTTCTTGGTGGGCACCGTGGGCTCTGACCCCCTCATCAAGAGTGATGAAGAATGCAGGTATGAATGCCCTGGGTGGGAAAGATCAACAACCAAGCGTTCCTGTTTTCTCCTAATTTCCTTGTTTGTATTGCTTCCTAAATACCGTGTTTCGTGGTGCTGGATGCAGGACAGTATTTAACAGGTGTTTCTTCTGGGCTAGGGTCAAGAAGAGATGGAAGGAGAGAGGCCTGAACTTCCAGGGTTCTGTCCTATTAGTTTTTTTGTGTGGTGTTATTGGTATAGAAGTGCCAATAAAGAGCTAGGTTTCTAAGATTTTAACGCAAGCTTGAATTTGAAGAGCCAATTCTCTGCTAATATATGTTTTCTTGAGATAAATTAAATAATGCTATTGATTCTGTCAAAAAGTGTGTCCAGAGCACTTTTTCCGTCCATCTCATATGCCCAGTTAGGGAATAGTACCGCCCTTGCTCCCTGAGGCTGGAAGGAGCTAAAGATCCCCGCACTCCTCAGTAGCTGTGAGAGGGTTTCCACGAGCGTTTCTGAGTGTTCATTGATGGGAGAAATGCTAGACACTTTTACAAAGCAGACGAACAAAACACCTACTTTACGGGGCTGTCTCTCTAATGTATAGAAAGTTTAAGAAATTACCCCAGTTTGACAGATTTTAAGATTTAGGTTCAAATCTGAAACCGTATGGTAGTTTTAATAATTTTTTTCCTGTCCAGACAGGGTGGCTCAGTGGTTGAGTGTCGACCCAAGCACCAAGAGGTCACCGGTTTTATTTTGGGTCAGGACACATGCCCAGGTTATGGACCAGATCCCCAGTGGGAGGCATGCAGGAGGTGGCTAATCGATGTTCTCTCTCATCGATGTTTCTATCTCTCTCTCCCTCTCCCTTCCTCTCTAAAGCCAATAAACAAAAAAGAAAATAATAATAATAATTTTTTCCTAGCATGGTCCAGATGTAAAAATTAAGTTTTTTTTTTTTAGAACTCCTTAAACACAATGAAGAAACACGTTCTAAAATCAAGAATCCCTAGAACAGAGGAAGGACATGCAGATTCATTTGCATTTCTTCTGTAATCTGAGTCTGTCCCTTTAACAGATGTTAGAGGAGGCTTTAGACGTTTGTCTTTTAAATTTAAAAAATAGATAAATAGCAGGTTTTCCCCCAGGTATTTACAGTACCAGAAGGAAAACCATAGGAATTATGGATGCAGAAATCTGAAGAAACAGTCCAAAGGTGCCCCTCCTGCATCAAACAAATCAGATTGTACTGATTCTGATGCAGAAAGTAAAGGTCTTTATGAAGTCACTTGTTAAAGAAGTCACTTCTGATACCCTGACCAGACCATTTACCAACAGTGTGACTTTAGGCAAGTTACTTTAACCTCTTTCTGCTATGGTTTCTTCATCTATAAAGTTGGGATAGTGACAGTACCTATTTCATAGGCTGTGGTGGGGATTAATGAGTTTATCCCTACAACACATGGCTGTAAGTGTTATTTATTTTTTAATCCTCACCAAGGACATTTTTCCAATTTTGTTCAGACAGAGTGGGAGGGAGAAAGAGGAAGAGAGAGAGAGAGAAACATCGACGTGAAAGGGACACATCGAGTGGCTGCCACCCACACGACTGACCAGGGCCGGGGACAAACTGTAACCGAGGTACATGCCCTTAGCAGGAACCGAATGGGTCTCTCTGGACCGCAGGTGGACGCTCTAACCACTGAACCAAACTGGCCAGGACTGTAACTGTTATTATTACTATTAATTATGGCTTGGCTTTCTGAGTATCAGCTCTACAGTACTCTTTCTAGGAACCCTGAACAACTTAATTAAAAGCCAGCTATTAGGCCCTGGCCGGTTTGGCTCAGCTGTTACAGCGTAGGCCGGGGACTGAAGAGTCCCAGGTTTGGTTCCCACTAAGGGCACATGCCTTGGTTGCAGTTTGTCTCCAGCCCCAGTTGGGGTTGTGTGGGTGATGACCACTGATGTCTCTCTCACATCGATGTTCCTCTCACATCGATGTTCCTCTCTCTCTTCCTCACTCTCTCCCTCCCGCTCTCTCTGAAGATTCCTAAAAACAGCTATTTGGAGATCAGTGTTTGTTTTTAAGGTTGGTGAAGCTAGAAAAAGCTCTTTGTCTTTGGTTTGGGTATTTTTTGTTTGTTTTTTGTTTTTGTTTTTAAGATAAATAAACTCAGAAGAGGCCTAGCAAGTCATGTGTTGGAAGTGCGCTACTGGGTCACGCCCGCACACTGGTCCAGAGCAGGAAAAAATCCCTCTTTGTAACATAAAATGACTAGAGAAGTGAAAATATGTGACTTAGGAAACCCTCTTAGCATTGACAGCAGAGTAACAGAGGGACAAGCACCAGGCAGGCACTGCGTCGCGCGAAGGACTCGGGTGAAATAAGTACATACAGAAGCCGTGCGCATGCGGTACTGTTTGTAACAGGCAGTTACTGGGTTTTCTCATAAAATACCTTAATAGAAAAAAAAAAAACGTTTTGTTCATCCTCAGTAGGCATGTTGAGAGTAACCATTCGGACAATACCAGATAGCAAATCAATATTAAATGATGGTATAGTGTTTCTTTTTAGCAATCCAATTTTTTACCTAATTTTTTATTACTTTAATTAATTTTGCAAATATCTAGTGCCATGGCTGATGTACTACTTTGCTGGTATCCTACAGAATCTAATAAAATTTATGAGAAAGGGATACCTCTGTAGATAATCGAGTTGTAATTTTTAGTTTCCCATAAGGTATTATTGGCCCCAAGCGCGTTGAGTTTTAGGCTAGACTTGCACTAAGATATGAAGTCATGATGGAAATACCAATCAATCCATGACTCCTAGTGTGACTGGCATCACTGCTCTCATGTTTGTGACCCTTTTAATATGGACTCCCTCCCCTTGGCCAACTTACATACTCCTAAACCACATTGGGATTTGACTAACAGTGTTATTTAGGCATTTGGAATAAAGGCAGAATTTTCTCCACAGAGACTTGGTAGATGAGGCTAAAAACTATCTCCTATTGCCCCAAGAACGACCTCTAATGCAAGGACCAAGGACAAGACCACGGAAGCCTATCCGCTGTGGAGAAGTCCTTTTTGCAGGTTTGGATCTTAATATACTGTGACTAAGCTGAACATTTTCCTACACGAGAACTGTGTTGTGAGCAGTCCTTTGGAGTTGTGATACCCACTGTCATAAGAAACGCACATGTTGTCATATAACTTGTCTCTTACCTCTTGGTCCAACACTGGTGTTCCACAGAACAGTGCTCTAGCTATAACCCTAACCTGCACTGCAGTGGCGTTGGCTAAAATGAGTCATGTGCCTTAACTAGTATATTACATGCAACTGTCAGAAAACATTACCTCACATGAAAGTTATACTCTGTCCTAGCTTTATTGAGTTAGAGTGAGCCCAAGTCAACCTGCTGTTTCATTTTGCTCCTGTTGTCTCCCCTGAATCTGTTGATCCTGAGGAAGACCATTGAGAAATTATCACCCACCCATCATGGTTAATGGAAAATCAGGTTTCTTTTAAATCAGGATATTCAACTAATATTAAATGACAGTAAGATTTGTATATATTGATTTGCTTAAATTTGAATTCTGTCCTAAGATATATGCCAGCAGTTTCAGTATCAGAGAAAACATCTTAAATTCCAAAATAAAATCTGGCTCCAAATGTGAGGGTTATGAGCATTTGAGACAAATCAAATAGCATAATCATTAAACCTCAGGCACAATTTTATAATGGAAACCATTAAAACCTGCCTTTAATTGGATTACATGGTTCCAAATGAAATTACTATCACTTCATAAACTTTGTTCTTTTATCCTTACCTGAGGATATTTTTCCATTATCATCAGATAGAGTGGGAGGGAGGGAGATAGAGAAACATCGATGTGAGAGAGACACATCAATTGGCTGCCTTCCTCATGACCCGACCAGGGCCGAGGACGAATCGCAACCGAGGTACATGCCCTTGACCAGAATCGAACCCGTCACTCATTGGTCCACAGGCTGACTCTCTAACCGCTGAGTCAGACTGGCCAGCGCTAAACTTTGTTCTTTTATACTAAAGAAAAATAGAGGCCTTTAGGGAACCAGTGTGCCTAAGGAAAAATATTGCTTAAAAGGGACCTATAGTATTCGTTGAATATCCTGATTCATTTATTTTTTAGTGCCCTTGACTGGAATCGAACCTGAGACTCTCTGGTCCACGGGCTGACACTCTGACTGCTGAGCCAATCTGACCAAGGCTGAATATCCTGATTTAGACCATAATAAAATAAAGCGCATTGAGATTTGAAATAAAGAAATGAATTTTCGCCCTGGCCAGTTTGGCTCAGCGGTTAGAGCGTCGGCCTGCGGTCCGGAGAGACCCGGGTTCGGTTCCCGCTAAGGGCACGTACCTCGGTTGCAGTTTGTCCCCGGCCCTGGTTGGTCGTGCGGGTGGCAGCCACTCGATGTGTCCCTTCACGTCGATGTTTCTCTCTCTCTCTCCCTTCCTCTCTCTCCCTCCCACTCTATCTGTACAAAAAATGGAAAAATATCCTCTGGTGAGGATAAAAAAAAAAAAAAAAAAAGAAATGAATTTTCACCCTGGTGGGTGTGGCTTAGTTGGTTGAGTATCGTCCTGTGCACTGAAAGGCTGCTGGTTAGATTCCCAGTCAGGGCACATGCCCAGGTTGTGGGCTCAGTCCCTAGTGAAGGGCATACAGGAGGCAGCCAGTTGATGTTTCCCTCTCATATCCATATTTCTCTCTGGAGACATTCGGTCAGTCCAAGCACTGGGTCACAGTGTAGAGGTTAGCAGTGAGTACGGCCTGTGCTTTAGGACAGGCCCTCTCCTAACCACTTCGTTGTTTCCCCAGTTGGTGGTTGGTGCAGTGGAGATGCCATTTCCAGTGTAGAACGATATGACCCACAGACCAACGAATGGCGAATGGTAGCTTCAATGAGCAAAAGGCGATGTGGAGTTGGGGTCAGTGTGCTTGATGACCTGTTATATGCAGTAGGAGGCCATGATGGATCCTCTTATCTCAATAGTGTTGAGAGGTAAGTAAGGTCAATGTGAAAATTTCTTCTCTACTGTTCATATAGCTTCATTTGGGATGTTCACTGGGAAACCTCTGGGGCACTCATTGGCAGCCAAGGCACCTAGCCTGACGTGCAAGTCCTTTCTGCTCTGACCTCCGCCTTTTGTCCAGTCTGTCTTCCCTGGCACATAGCTGTTCCCTGAACACGCTGCTGCAGACTCACTCCATTGCTTGCTGATCCTTGGACACGCTGTGCTCGTTCATGTCTCTTTCTCTGTGGGTATGCGCTGTCCTTTCTGGAAAACAGTGCCTACTGTTAGTATTTATGTAACAAAAACATGCTTGCATATAATGAATAAATATGTGGATAGATATATACCTGTTTAAAAGTATTTTACTGGCAAGTCTTGTAAGATATACACCAAATAAGACCAGAAATCAGGTGTAACTCAAAGGGAACTTTAGTTTTATATATAACATTCTGAAAAATTGTTCAGAAAAATGTTATATTCATATATAACTTCTTTAAGTAAAAATGAATTTTAAAAAATAAAAACATAAATCACACTTTCATATGCTTTAGTTATTAGTCATATTTAGAGGAAAGAATATATATGTGCCATGTGTCAGTGAATATGTAGACGTAGCCATACTTTTTTTGCATAATACAGACTCTGCTCTTGGTGTTCTCGCAGGTATGACCCTAAGACAAACCAGTGGAGCAGCGACGTGGCCCCCACGAGCACCTGCAGGACCAGTGTCGGTGTGGCGGTGCTTGGGGGCTTTCTCTACGCTGTTGGTGGCCAGGATGGCGTGTCTTGCCTCAACATTGTTGAGAGGTGATTTTGTCGAGTCATTTTCAATCTTTTAAACGCATATAGAGGGCTCTTTCAAAGAAACAATTTAGGACACTAGGGACTCCAAAATTTGGTAGATTTCCCATGGGCTCTAAGGAAAACGTTTTCAGTTGATCTTCAAGTCTAGGAAGGTGAAAGAACCTCATTTTTTAGCCTATGCTCCACTGACTGAGCCTAACATTAAAGTGCAAGAATCATTTTTAAATTGCATTCTATATAGATCAAGTATACCACTTCTGAAATCTGTACTGACTTTTCCCCCAGTATTTGGAGTGTACTTAATGTAAGACTGCCCAGACTTCTTCCAGAAAAAAATGATTAAAGTGATCATTCTTTCTAGCACGTCTTATATGGACTCCAGGTATTTTACATATGGAGTCTCATTAATTCTTAAAGTGTACATAGGGAAATCTGGATGGGCTGCCAAGGTTTACTGTATACTTTTACAAATCAGTTAACTTTGGTGAAATAGATTCTGTTCTTAATATCCAGCCCTGTCAGTTTTTGTCATTCTAACCTAGAGGTTGGATTTTGTAGTCTCGTGCTATGGTTGCTGGCAGGAACATACCGTATTTCATCGGCACTTCCTAAAAAAGAAATGTCCATGACTCCAGAGTGTTTGAAATGGCACTTACTAGGTGGGTTACCTTGTTTAAGTTGCAGAGTTTAACTGTCTTAAATAGAGTTAAAATTGTAGTTAACTCTTGAAGCTATGCTAGCGCCCTCTTATCCAGCTAAGAAACTTATTTTTCCAATTTCAAAATTCTGTGCAGGAGAATTCTGCGAAGATAACAGTAGCAACAGCATACTTTTTTAATCTCTCCATATTCCCACATAAAAACAAACATAGCAGTAGATCGCAAAGCTATAAACCTATGGAAAAGCTGTGGAGCTTGGCTGCATGATAATGTGAATGTTCTCAACACTTTAAAGTGATTGCAATGGGCCCTGGCCGGTTTGGCTCAGCGGTTAGAGCTTCAGCTTGTGGTCCAGAGAGACCCGGATTTGGTTCCCGCTAAGGGCACGTACCTTGGTTGCAGTTTGGCCCTGGCCCTGGTTGGGTTGTGCAGGTGGCAACCACTCGATGTGTCCCTTTCACGTCGATATTTCTCTCTTTTTCTCTCCCTCCCACTCTATCCGAACAAAAAATGGAAAAATGTCCTCGGGTGAGGATAAAGAAAAAAAAAAAGTGATTACAATGGAAAATTCTGTGTTTATTTTACCACAATTGAAAAAAAAAAAACACCTATGAACATTTAAAATAAACTAGAGGAAAGCGTATCCCTATGAACTCCCTAACACACAGGCAAAGACAAACCACCCCTAGGCAACAAGACCTGCATGACATCATTGCCTGCAGGACAAAACAGAGAGAAGCAGCTGCTGAAGTCCGACAGATCTGAGAACAGAAAAACCCTAAGTAGCCGATACATGTTTACTAGAAAGTGTGAGGGAAGTTTATGAACAGCTGGAACTAAGAAGGTTCTGCTCGTTCCCAATACAGAGCAAGCGCAAGGGACCCACAATAAGATCTGAAGGACTTAGAATGGGCTTTCTCAGCCTCAGCACTTACCAACATTTGGGGCCAGATACTTCTTAGCTGTGAGGGGCTGTCCTATGCATTGTAGGAAGTTTAACAGAACCTTTGGCCTCTACCCACTGAGTGCCTGTAGCACATGCCTGTTGTGACTACAAATGTCCCCAGACTTGACCAGATGTCCTTGTGGGGCAAGGGGGTGCAAAATCACCCCAATTGAGAACTAGCCAGAATGACCTTCCAGGACAGAGCCCGCACTTTGGGTGTAGAATCAAAATCAAGTAGGATAAGGACAACAGATAAAATGAAAAGAGCCCAGTCGGTGTGGCTCAGTGGATTGAGCGTTGTCCCATGGACTGAGAGGTCCCAGTTCGATTCCCAGTCAGGGCACATGCCTAGGTTGCAGGCTCGATCCCCAGTGCGGGGCATGCAGGAGGCAGCCCATTGATGTTTCTCTCATCTGTGTTTGTTTTTTTTAATCCTCACCCGAGGACACTTCTTCCATTTTTCGTTAAGATAGAGTGGGAGGGAGAGAGAGAGAGAGAGAGAGAGAAACATCAACGTGAAAGGGACACATCGAGTGGCTGTCACCCATACAACCCAACCAGGGCCGGGGACAAACTGCAACCGAGATAGGTGCCTTTAGTGGGAACCGAAACCTGGGTCTCTCTGGACCGCAGACCAACACTCTTGACTGCTGAGCCAAACTGGCCAGGGCTCTCTCATCTGTTTCTAATCTCTCATTCCCTTCCTCTCTCTCTAAAAAACATCAATAAAACATATTTTTTTAATGAAAAAAATTTTTAAATAAAATGAAAAGAGAAGACCAAGATAAAAGTAGGAGCAGTGAATAAATCCAGTACATCTCAGGAGGCAACCACTGTTTTTTTAATGTACATGAAAACAAGAGGGAGCTTCCTGAAGTTAGAAAAATTATCATGACTCAGCCCTTCTAAAAGTTCAGGAAACCTCCTTGCATATAAATAGCAGCACAGCAAAGTGCTGAGGTTAGATCCCATACCAAGTCAACATAAGAAAGCAGCAGCCGCACAGCACATCTCTGTAGACAGTAAAACACCAGAAAGACACCCACAGAACAGACCAGAGCTGTAATCAGCTCTTTCGAAATGTGCTCGAAGATACTAGGAAAGTTATGCAAGATCTGAAAACACTACGTAAGGCAGAAGTAGCCCAGGGAAACAAAAGCAAAAATGAAAAAGTGGGACTACATCAAACTAAAAACTTTTGCACAGCAAAAGAAACCCATCATCAAAATGAAAAAGTAACTTACCAAATGGGAGAAGGTATTTGCAAATCATATATTCGACGAGGAGTTAATATCCAAAATACCCGGAGGGGCGAAATGCGAAAATGCATTTCCAGCTGTTTCAAGTGGCTGAGCGCTGGGTGGCTTGTCCCCAGCAGCTGGAAACGAACACTCAGAGGAGGGGCTCAGAGGCACAGCACAGCCCATTGTGGGAGCGCCTGGGAGGGCGAGGAACAGAAACCAACAGAGAGGACCACTGCCGACACAAGTGACGGTAGCAAGCCAGCAGAAGGGAGCGGGTTCCTGTTCCTCCCCTTGATACCCAGTGGCCAGTCCTTCCTTTGGGCAGAATCTAATCGAGAGGCAGCTTGGCAAAAAAGTGGTATTTTCAGAGCACCAGCCGTATCAGAGTCAGTGCAAAACAGCTCATAACTGACACGGGCAGAGTCTAAGAGCTTTTTTCTCAAAAAGCTAAGTAAAGTGTTAGATTCTCACTGTGTGTTTGACCATTGTACGGTGAGTCTCCAGCATCTTTAGGTGATCTCAGGCCTCCTGAAAAGGTGTCACTTACTGAAAACATGTCTGTGGCTTCTTTTCACTGTAGGTATGATCCAAAGGAGAACAAGTGGACCCGAGTGGCGTCTATGAGCACCCGAAGGCTAGGCGTGGCCGTCGCCGTGTTAGGCGGCTTCTTATATGCTGTGGGCGGCTCTGACGGGACATCGCCACTCAACACAGGTTAGTTCCTTCCAGAGTCGCTCTGCTTCCCCCAGAGCAACCCATCTTCCTTGGAGAGTCCCCCTAGAAAAGTATGAGGAGTACAGCTTACCCTGAAATTTCCTAGGAAAGTTATTTTTCCTCTAGGAGAGGGCGGCTCCCAGCTCTCCCTCAGCTCCCTGGGCAGCCAGTCCTCCAGTACATTCCCAGAAGACTTCAGTTCCCTCTGCTTTACAAGCTGCTGGGATTTTATAATGAATACAATATCTGTTTCCTTAATATTATTTCCCTCCCCACAACCATCTCTCCTTAGAAAACAAAAAAACAAATAACCTCTAGCCCTGGCCAGTGTGGCTTAGTTGGTTGGAGCATCATCCCATCCCGTCCCCCAAAAGGTGGCAGGTTTGATTCCTGGTCGGGCGTGTGCATCGATGTTTTTTCTTTCTTTGTTTTTCTCCCTTTCCCTCTATGTAAAAATTTTTTAAAAAAGGGAAAAACACCCCACTCTATTATAATGTAGGAACAAATAAAAACGAGTCGCTGTAAGCTGGCGCTCAGAGCAGATCATCGTCAAGTCTTCTCAGTGGCTTAGAGTGCAGCAGGCACACAGCCAGGGAAGAGTGAGAGTTGTCTCTCACAACAGTAAATTATCAGCACAAAGCGGTGCTTCCAGATCATATACTCTACTCCCCCCTCTTAGAGGTGAGGAGGAGGCCTGGAGTCACCCAGCTAATGAACCCTACAGTCAGAACTAGAACTGGGTGCTTGACTCCAACACGGCCCTTTCCACCCATCACACCTGGAGAAAGCAGACCCTGCTGAGAGTATAGCGATGTTGTCCAAGGTGTGCGAGTCCTTCCCAGAAGCAGAACAGTCAGCGTCCTCACTGAAGGTGTCACCACAAAGCTGTGAAGCCGCCTCGACGTGGGGCGCCAGCCGAAGGGCACTCGGCTTTCTTTCCCTGCAGTGGAGCGCTACAGCCCTCAGGAAAACAGGTGGCACGCCATCGCGCCCATGGGCACCCGGAGGAAACACCTGGGCTGCGCCGTGTACCAGGACATGATCTATGCCGTGGGCGGCAGGGACGACACTACAGAGCTCAGCAGTGCGGAGAGATACAACCCCAGAACCAACCAGTGGTCCCCGGTGGTGGCGATGACGTCCCGCCGCAGTGGAGTAAGTGCCGGCCACGGACACCCAGCCCAGGGGGGCTGTGCGGAAGGCAGCCCTGCCTGTAAGAGAGTCGCGCAGTGAGCAGGGCCGTGTAGGCCAGATGCCCTGCCAAGTTCCTTTTGATTGCTGTTGTCTCAAGTGGTCAAGTATCTTATATCCACTCATACCTTAGAGAATTATTTTTTTATGATTTATTTAGTATAAGTTGCTTCTCTGAAAGGCAGCTTCCTGTTTTATCTAACTTCACCCATATTCATCCATCTCTGTTAGAGCTAAATATCCCTACCTAATGTTTCTAGGTAATATGCTAAGGGGTCGGCAGACCAGGATAAATGTTCAGGTAGAAACCCACCGGGCCCCACCACCAGTCTCCATGTTAGAGTATAGGCCAGATCAGGCTGCCTATGTCATATTCTACACCATGGATGGATGACCAGTGACAGGTGACTTCCAGGGTGGGGTATAGACTTCACCCATCCTGGGACATTGGCTCAGTGAGGTGTAACCCATAAAGCAGATCCTGTCGGGCCCAACTATGTAGCACAATAGGTGGGAGAACCTAGGAGCCGCTGAAGGCTCCAAACCCGAGGATCAAGGCAGTGGGTCTGGGGTGCACAGCCCAGGGACCGCCCTGCACGGCATCAACAAGTCCGAGCATTCAGGTGGCTGTGGCTCTTGATCACTGATGCCCAACAGCACACCACATTCCTGCTGTTTCACTGCTGCCAGCTGTTGATTATATTTTCACTCGCTTAGCAAATGTTTACTAAGTGCTTACTGCGTGCTGGGAAATCAAAGACATGATTCCTCTCCTCCCAGTTTAGTGAAAGAAAATGTATACAGCTAACGATAAAAAACAAATTCTACTGTAGAGGCCTATGCATTAAAAAAGAACGGGAGCCCAGCCGGTGTGGCTCAGAGTTTGAGCGTCGACCCAGGCACCAAGAGGTCACCAGTTCGGTTCCTGGTCAGGGCACAAGCCCGGGTTGTGGGCCTGATCCCCACTGTGGGACATGCAGGAGGCGGCCCATTGATGTTCTCTCTCATTGATGTTTCTCTCTCTCTCTCCCTCTCCCTTCCTCTCTAAAATCAATAAAGAAGAAAAAATATATACTAAAAAAAAAAAACACCATGGGAGAATAGGCTTAATGCTTTGGGGGTGGTGAAGGGACTTGTCAGAAAGTCGTACGTCAGCTAGGTCATAAAAGAGATTTTCTAGAAGGGGGAAGAAAACGCCAGCCAGGGAACACCACGTGCAGAGTACAGAGATGTGACTAAAGTTCAGCACCTTCTGGGGCGGCCAGTCTAGCATGACCGCAGCACTGAGGGCCCTGGGCAGGGGACACATGGGCTCCGGGGCTTTCTGGACAGCCTCAGCGACGTGAGGAGGACTTGCAACTCCCCCGAGGTGGCAGGACGCCTTAGACAGCTTTTAGAGGAAACTGACCACATGGTTAGACGTGTGTTTTTAAAATAATTTTTGTGGCAATTTTGACAGTAGATTAGAAGAGGCAACTACCAAAAGAAGTAAAAGCAGTTTAGAGGTTCTTGCTCACTGCCAGTGAGTGCTTTTCCTAAAACTTAATACATGTGTTGACTCTGAAAATATTCTAATTGAATATATAATTGTATAGTTCCCATAATTTAATAGATTTTTGTTTTTTCCCCTGTAATATAGAAATCTATTAAATAATCAAATAATCCAGAATGTAAGACCATAAAGATTTATCTAGAAACCCTTCTACACTTTCCCAGAGATTGTCAGTTTCTTTAGCAGCCACTGTGTCTTGGTCCTATAGGTTGGCCTGGCAGTGGTGAATGGACAGCTTATGGCTGTAGGAGGTTTTGATGGCACAACATACTTGAAGACCATTGAAGTTTTTGATCCTGATGCCAATACATGGAGGTAACCGTTCAACTATATTGTAAAGCACCCAATTGCTGCCTTGAAAACAATGGGCTTGAGGTAGCCCATGACAGTCACAATCAGGGTGGTCAGCACTGAATTACCTCTGCAGTACTTTGAAGAGGGGTGAAGTTACCCAAATTTGATGGTTTATTTTGACTTAATTGCTTTTAAGTGGCTGACATCTTAAAAAATTCTTCCCCTTGATAACTACCTGTCCAGTTTTATCATTGAGATGACAAAAATGGGGAGGGGGTCATCTCTGTAGGCCCATCATATTTAGTGGAGAAAACGGAGGCACAGAGAAATAAAATGACTTGCCTAAGCAAGTTAGTGACCGAGTTCGAAGGTTATATCTTCCTATTGGATAAATCCTTTCAATATTATGTGGACGCCTCCTTTGTCTCTAGGTGAGGCCTTCATTTTGAAGTCTGTTTTATTGGATATGAGTGTTACAGCTCCGACTCTTTAGAAGTGAGATATAAGCCTGGCCAGTGTGATGCAGTGGACTGAGCATCAGCCAACGGACTGAGAGGTCCTGGTTCAATTCCAGGTCAGGGCACATGCCCAGGTTTCAGGCTTGATCCCCAGTAGGAGGCATGCAGAAGGCAGCCGATCAATGTTTCTCTTTCACATCTCTCTCTAAAAAAACAAATCCATAAAAACATATTAAAATGATATATGAAAGCTAGAAATATTAGCTGTGATATAAAACATAGAAATGTTTTAGTAATGTCTTAGTTACGGAAGGAAGAAACGGTGTTTCTTTCCAGTTAGAAATCTGATTTTATTTTGTTTCTTTGCAGGTTATATGGTGGGATGAATTACCGGCGGCTGGGGGGTGGGGTAGGAGTTATTAAAATGACACATTGTGAATCCCATATATGGTGACCATCTAGAAGACATCTGTGTGTATGCCCCTCTGTATTCTGGAGTGCTTCAACTCTGGAGCTTTCTACAGTTCAAGAAAACCCTAGAACAAATGTTATTCTTTGCCGGTGCCTCAACATCTGGAAATACAAACACAACGAAAGTACTTTACCTGTAGGATGCCATCTTTGCACAATAATTTCCAGTTCTGTGCAGAAGAATATTTATTTTTGGTTTTAATTTATCATGTTATTTTTTTAGCTTTCCTCCCAGCCAAAATTAAAAAGAAAAAATTCCAAGCAGTAAAACTTTATTTTATTTTTAAGATACTAAGCTTGAAAATGCTAATAAGGGGAGAAGGGCTATATATGATCTAGCTGTTATTTCTAGGCACTCCATCCACATGACACCACTCCTTACAAGGACTACCAGTGACAAAGATCAGTATGCAAAGCATATAAGTTAGCCATCCTTCTTGCACTAAGCATCAGAAGACTTGAAAATCTTTTTTAAAAGGAAGCATCTCATTTTAAAGAATACAACTCAAAGTATTAAATCAGTAAAACCAGGACTCTAAAAGTTTTCATCAGTGAAACTTTCTATCTCGTTTTCTTCCATGTGAACTTGTTTTCTGCTATATTTAAAGTCTTTCTTTCACAGTCTTTTCATAGAGCTTCTGCTAGATCTAGAGCCCTGCTTGAGTGCCTCTCCAGAAACAGGATGTGATTCTCATGTACTGTCTTGAGAATCCCCCAGTGGAATCATGCAACTCTGCGCGTTTGTACTCAAAAACATTACTGACTGAGTGAAGCAACCTCCCATTTTCGTATTGCTACCAAGGACCAGCAGGGAGAAATGTCCTCTCCCCAGCAGTGAATTCTGTTATGCAATTTACACTTGATGCTCAGGCCTGCTGAAACTGAGGCTGACCTGTAACCACAGCCTCCAAGGAATGAATTCTTCAGTTCATGTGCTAGTACATGGGAATGGGTGTGAAGCCAACTGAAGCATTTTATTAACATCCTGGTTCTTTTCTACGACCATATCTCATTATCCTCATTCTATACAGCCACTATTACTACTTCGCTCACATTGCACTTTTTGGAGAAAAGTTAAAAAGTTATAAGGAGAAAATGATTAAAATTTTTGTCACTGTGTTCACAGACTTTTTGCAGAAAAATCTTTAAGACTTTATCCACAACAAAAGGAATAACCTTCTCCTTTACCCCCCACCCCCACCCCCAAAAAAATATTTGGCAACTTTTGTGTTTACATTTAAAAATCATTTGCACCTTTACAAGGAAAGAAAATAAGTATTTGGTAAACAATTGTTTACGTGTATCATTTATGCTTTTTTCTAGCATGTATAACTTTTTAAAATAAAGACAGTACTTACATTAAAAATTTGGGTTAGTGCTAAATGTTTCTATCTTTACTATTTGGATTTTCTGTTTCTATATCATTTATATTTCCTTCATATAAAGTTGTCAGTACTTTCACAAACCTGAAGGAATAAAAGGATTGCTAGCTAGAATTATAAATTATTATATTTTATATAAGAATTTTATATAAAAGCTTAATGTGTAACATTAATACTTATATTAATACATTTAATTCTTTTATATCATTTAGTTATATTGACTATAATATTACCTAACCACTAAACTTATTTTCTGGGACAGGACTTAGAATCATAGAATTTTGAGATAGAAGGACTCAACACATCTGGTCCAAACCCACTGGTTTCTTTGCTCTAAGACCGAAAACCCAGGAAGCCCTTCCTTAGAGCAAACAGTCAGGGGTGGAACCAGCATTAGAAATCAGTTGACCAAACTGCCAAGTCCTCTCTTTCTGAGCCCCACCAGCACTGCAGGCCGGCCTGAAGCTGACTACACTGAAAACCTTACACTGAAGTAGCCTGGTTAGTAACACTGGGATCCTTACAGTGCTGCATCATTAACAGCCTGTCTTTAAGGCAAAATCACGTATTTGTCAAGGCTCCAGTATTACCTGTACTGGAAGAAAAGGAGGCAAATAACAAAATTCTAGAGATGAGACTCTCCATAAACAGGGAAGTACCCAGTGGGACCTATTCACCTGGCTGTGGCTCAAGAATAGAGACCCAGGAACTACATACTTACTGGCCAAAGTGCTCATTGGAGCCAGTTTATTCCTGAAGGAAATCAAGACAGCTGTGAAACAATATTTTGTTCACTTCTTTGCATAGTGATTTCAACTCTAAACTGGGCCCCAGGAGTTTTTAACTCTCAGATTTGTCTGCACTGAGCCTCCAGCGCTGCACCGATTACAGTTCTGGTTTGCTTACCCTGGCACTGCTTCCCACGCGGTTTCTGCTCCAGTAAGCTGTAACTCGCTGTATTCTGTTTGTCTCTCCAATCCGGGCACCAGTTTTGCCGTGTCCTCCCCTCTCACAGATCTAAGAAGAGTTGTTGATGTTTCCATCTGTTCACCTTTTTACTTGTTGCTAGGACAGAGTACAACTTCCAACTTCCTTCCAGATGAAACTGGAAACCGGAAGTGAAGTGTGTTTTTAGTAAAAAAAAATTTTAAAAAATTATGAATCATCTCAGTAGATGCAGAAAAGTTAATTTCACAAGATTCAACATTCATTCATAATAACCCCTCAACAAATAAGGAATAGAAGAGAACCTCTTTAACCTGATAAAGGGCATCGAGGAAGCACCTACAGCTAACATCATTTTTCATGGTGAAAAATGCTTTTCCATTAAAATCAGGAACAAGATGTACATTCTCATCATTTCTATTTCTTCTTGTACTAAAGATTCTAGCCAAGGCAATTTAGCACGAAAAAAGAAATAAAAAGCATACGTATTGCAATGAAAAAGTAAAACTACCTTTATTCACAAATGACACCAATCTTGTATATAGAAAATCCTAAGGAATTCACTGAAAATACTAAAGTAAACAAGTTCAGTGAGGTCAGGATACACGAGCAATATACAAAATCAATTGTATTTCTGAGCACTAATAACAGTCCAAAAATGAAATTTAGAAAACAATTCTATTCTTGATAGCATAACAAAGAATAAGGTAGGAATAAATTTAATAATAAATTTAATAAAGTGCAATATTTGTATGCTGAAAACTATAAAACACTGAAGGAAATTTTGAAAGATTTAAATAAATGTTCATAGATGGAAGACTTAATGTAATTATGATGATAATACTCCCCAAATTGATCTACAGATTCAACACAATCTTTATCAAAATCCCAGGTAACTTTTTAATAGAAACTGACCAATAAATGCTAAATTCTTATACATATACAAAAAGCCCAGAATAGCCAAAACAATCTTGAAAAAAGAATCAAGCTAGGAAAGTCATACTTTCTGATTTTAAAACACATTACAAATCTATAGTAATCAAGACAGTGTGGTACTGGCATAAGAACTGACTTATTCAAGATCAATGAAATAGAATGGAGAATTCAGAAATAAACATCAATAGTCCATCAATTTTTAAGAAAGGTGACAGAAAATTTCACTTTTTTCAATAAATGGTGCTGGAACAAATGAATATCCATATGCAAAATGATGAATTTGGATGCTTACCTCAAACCATACGTAAAAATTCAAAATGGATTACAGACCTAAATTTAAGAACTAAAATTATAAAATCCTTAGATGAAAACCTAAGAGTAAATCTTCAGGATTTAAGATTAAGCAATAATTTATTCCTTAGATCTAACACCAAAAAAACTGATAACTGGATCTCATCAAAATTTAAAAGTTTTGCATTTCAAAAATAAATGAGCTCATTCTGATATTTCCAATTAAAATTTAGTATTACATTTCTACTTAGCTTACCTGATTTTATAATTGTTTATCTTTTCTCTTATACTGTAAATATTGGTTCCTAACATTGTTATAATTACATTTCTTATTAGAAATAGTAAATTAATACCAATATTATTAATAAAAATATAACTGAATGCAACTTAAGATTCCTTTGCTGCTCTTCTTTTCCTTGGATACAGACCACTAACGATGTACAATCAAAATAGTAGTAAAGATACTAAAAGTAATTCTTGGTGTGAATATAGCATGAAACTTCACATGTTTAGGTTCATTTGTTTTCAATTTTTAAGGACTGCTTTTTTTATTTTGGATCTAATTTTGTTTCATAATTATATAAACTAGTTATATGATTCCAAACAGGGAACATTCAGATAAGCTTTAACTTTCGTTCCTGTCCCCTCTACCCAATTCCTTGCCTCTATTAGTAACCACTTTTATTCATTTTTGGTTTGTCCTTTCATTGTTTTTTTAATAACTTAAGGAAATACACACACATATTCCCCCATTCGTTCCATGAAAGACAGCATACTATACACTCTGCCCACGTTTTGCTCTTTCACATAACACGTCCTAGAGATCATCAGTATTAGAAACCTTCCTCAAACTTTTTTATAGCTGTAGAGTAATTCATTGGGAGCTACCGCATAATTTACTCAACCAATCCCCCTCTGATGGGCATCTGGATTGTTTTCAGCCTTCTTGTTGAAATATGTAGCCTTGTACAGGTTTCACTTTGTATTTCTGCCAGTAAATTTTGGGGACAGAATCCTACAAGTGGAATTGGTGGTCAATCACATATAATTTTGACAGGCATTGCTAACTTCTCCATAGAGGTTACACCATTTCTAATAACCTTTTAACTGTTTTCCCCCTTCCACTCTTGTCCACCTACAACTCATTCTATATCTTATATAATACAAAGTGGTTCATATTACTCTCCTACTTAAACTTCAGAGGCTTCCCATTGCATTGAGAATAAAACTAATGTCTTCACAGTACCTATGAAAACTTAGATGGTGGGAATCCTGCCTCACATCAGGATTAGGTTTGGCTATGAGCAAGAGACCCAAAACATTAGCTCAAACAAGATGGATGTTTACTTCTCTGACACAGTTCAGCTTCAAGAAGTCCTCAGGGCACAAACTCCTTCCAGGCCATGTTCCCTGATCCTTAGGACCTGACCCTAATCCCTGTGACTTAAAAGCAGCTAGAGTACCATTCTATGTGTGTTCCAAATAGCAAAGCTGGAAGAAAAAGAAGGCAAGAGGTATATGGCTGCTGTGTTGTCAGGAAGATTTCTAGAAGCTCTACATAACACTTCCACCAATATGCCATGGGTCAGAACTCAGAGACCTAAGAGAAAGGATGGAAAATGTCATCCTTATTCCGGGCAGCCACGTGCCCAGCCACAGCTGGGAGACAGAACCCATGGAAGAAGTTTCTGCTGCACGATCTCTTCAGCTCCATCTCACACTTCTCCTCTCTCACTCACTGTGCTCCAGCCAGATTCCCTTTGCTCTTCAAACAAATCGAGCCCTTGCCTGTCCCGAGGTCTTCCCTCCTGCAATGTCACCTGCCTAGCACACTCATCCTCAGATCTTCATGTGGCTGGTTCCTGCTCCTCACCCAGGACTCAGCTCAACTGTCACTTCCTCAGAGAGCCCTTCTTTAATAACTGCATGTACAGTCGGCCTACCCGTCACCCTCTTTCCTACTGCACTGCCTTCTTTTCTGTAGACATTCCTCTCATATCTTCTGCTTTCCTCCATTACGATACAATGTCCACAGGACAGGGGTCCTTTTTTGTCTTCACTGTTCTATCCCTGTTACCCAGTATAATTCTAAGTACACAGTGGAACTTAATACTAGTTGAGTGAATGAATGTCTGACTCCAAAGCCCATGTTTTTTGTACTACTTCTGCTATTCCTAATATATGTGAAATAATACCACACTCCAGAAGCTTGTTTTTATTTTTAGAATGACAGCTTACTGAAGTTCTTTTTCTCCAAACAAGATTTTAAAAAACATGGTTTCTAAAGTAAACAAAACTTTCCTATGCTCAGTTAGTAAAAAGAAGAGATTTAGATATAGCCTCTTGAGCAAGTCTCTAACATTGGTAGATTTCATAGTTTTCATCTGTAAAATGGAAGAGTTGGTTAAAATTCATTCATTTTATCTACAGGTATTTACCAAGCACTGTGCTAAAGCAAATTAGGGACATGAAAATTAAACAAGAAAATCTTTGCCCTCAAAAAAGGTTCACAGGTGCCTTTAAAATGTACAGTCTGTATAACTCTTGTAATTGGTGGTTTGTAACCTTTGAGAAAAAGCCCATGACTTCCCATTCCTGAGACATTTATTAAACATCTGTCACCAAGACACTGATAAACACACTGCTTCATTTTAAAAGTGAGTATTTAATTCAACATTGCAATAGGAATTAAATAATATTAAAAACAGAAGCATATTAGTGGCTTTAAAAATCTGTACTCATCTTTAGTTTCCTTTGCAGAGGATTTTCTGATGGCTAATTCTCTACACCAAGATGGTGCTAGGAAAATGTCTTCACGAGACAGAAACCCTCTTTGAATGCAAGTCTAAAATGCTTGCAAGGGATGCAAGGTTTTAGAGACCCAAATCAGAAATACTGAATATTAGAGATATCTCATTTGGATCCTAAAAGTTTGACATAATAAACATTACGTATTTTTTAGAAAGATAGCCAATAACAACTCAGCATTTCTGGAGACTGGCACCCCCCGATCATCATGACTATTACAGGAGCACCTGGCTGTTCATTCCTACCACCTTCTGTTCTTCTAGATCCTTCTTGGCGTCCACCTGGGAACCTCCAAAGGCTCTGTGAGGAAACAGGTGCAGAGATGGGTGCCCATTTCTCCTGTAGTCCCTTCTCAGCATAGCGACTAAGCAAATAATCAATGAGGAAAAGGTATATAATCCATAACGTAGTCCCCACAAGTCCTCACTCAATTTGAAAAATTGCCAGTTCTGTCAAATATGCCAACACTCCAATAAGGTATTTATGACACAGAATCTGAAAAGAAAAAAGAAAAAAAGGACAATATTTAAAATAGAATTATGATGATAAACAGTTTGTACTTGATAAATATTCCAGGCTTATTTTCAATTCCATATCTGCAAGCTAAGATATGAATATGAACCCAAACCATTGCTGCTCTAAGTCAAATAGATTTTATCTAATGAAGACTTTAATAAATTCACAACTATAGTCAATGGTGCTTAGAAGTAGACTACAGTTCTCATTTATCCTGGCTTCCATGCTTGGGCTATCTGCCTAAACAGTGAGGGGAGGCCCTGGCTGGTTTGGCTCAGCGGTTAGAGCGTCAGCCTGCGGACCAGAGTGTCCCGGGTTCGGTTCCCACTAAGGGCATGTACCTCAGTTGCAGTTTGTCCCCGCACCGGTTGGGGTTGTGTGGGTGGCAACCAGTCAATGTTTCTCTCCCTCTCTTCCCCCGTCTCTCCCTCCCGCTATCTGAAGATAAATGCAAAAATGTCCTTGGGTGAGGATTAAAAAAAAAGAAAAGTAGTGAGGGGAGGAAGGGCATCTATGAACCCCTTGGACTTATATGCAAATTGATTATCTACATTTTCCAGAAGGAGGTTCCATAGCTTCTTTCTTCTCAAAGGGATATACAAGTCCAAAATATCTGGTAGAAACAAAACGGCTAATATATTAATTTCGAACTTTCGAGAGGCAGTACAGTGTTGCAGTCGAAAGCATAAGCTTTTGAGACAAATGACTAGGTTCAAATTCCGACTCCACTAATTAGCTGTGTGATCTTAGGGAGCCTACTTATCTTCTGTGTTCTAGTTTTCTCTTTATAGGCCATCTAAGTGTATACACTATTTACATAGGTTGTTGTGAAGGCTAAAGGAGACAATATGTGTACAATGCTTACTAATGCCTGGCACAATTTAGTGCTTAATACATGTGAGCTATCATCAGGGCACTATTTGAACCTCAGAGCCAGTTAGTGTCTCACATCAAGACAGGTCCTTGGATAGAGAATAGACCAGATAAATTAATGTGTTTAAGGACCATCATCATATATATAGATGGATAACAACACATTGTATAAAATAGTTTTTAAATGTAGTTTACTAATAGAGTATATGCATATGGAAACAAAATTTAAAAATATATAAGGACATCATAAATATTGAACTTCTGAGGTGCTAAAATTGCATTTTCCTTTATCATGTCAAAATAAATTTAACATCATGACCCAGTACAAACAAATGTGATAGAATTTCTATTTCTTTGTTTTTAAAGCTGGCCTCTTACCAAAATTGTTTCCCAAACTCCTGTTGCACTGTGACCTCCAGCTTGAAAAGCACTAATACAGTGCTTATAGGCAGAGTCTGGACTTCTTGGAACCTCAGCAACAAGCATTCAAGTCTGGGTTTTTCTTTTTTAATTTTAGATAGAGTGGGAGGAAGAGAGAGAGAGAGAAACATCGATGTGAAAAGGACACATCGAATGGTTGCCAACCACACCACCCAACCAGGGCCGGGGACCAACTGCAACTGAGGTACGTGCCCTTAGTGGGAACCGAACCCGAGTCTCTCTGGACCACAGGCTGACGCTCTAACCGCTGAGCCAAACCAGCCAGGGCAAGCATTCAAGTCTTGATCCCTCCCCTTACTAAGCAATCTTGCACATGTCAACCCTATCTTGGCCTCAGTTTCATTGTTTTAAAAATAAAATGCAGCCCTGGCCAGTTTGGCTCAGCGGTTAGAGCGTCGGCCTGCAGTCTGGAGAGACCTGGGTTCGGTTCCCGCTAAGGGCACGTACCTCGGTTGCAGTTTGTCCCCGGCCCTGGTTGGGTCGTGTGGGTGGCAACCACTCGATGTGTCCCTTTCACATCGATCTTTCTCTCTCTCTCTCTCTCTCTCTCTCTCTCTCTCTCTCTCTCTCCCCCACTCTATCTGAACAAAATATCAAAAAATGTCCTCGGGTGAGGATAAAAATAAATAAATAAATAAAATAAAATGCAAAGAAAAACACCTAACAGGAGTAACTCTAAAGATTACAATTAATGTATGTTAAACTCCTAGCACAGTGACAAAACCAATATTCACTGTTTATGGTGATTGTATTTTAACATATTTTAAATATATTAACTGGTATATTTTAATATATTTAAGGGCCTACTCTCAGTTGATTTCTGATACTTCCTCTAATAAGGACTTCATAAACAGTAAAATAATGTCTCTATTATTTCTTTTCCAGCAGGGATAGAAAAGCCTAAAATATAAAGATGATATCTTAGTTATGTGTTTCTGGCTATAATTTTCTTATCTAACATACAAAATCGTTTGTTATCTGATTCATATTTCTTTTTTTTTTCTTTATTGATTTGGAGAGAGAGAAAGGGAGCAGGAGAGAGTGAGATAGAAACATTGATGAGAGAGAACATCAACTGGCCACCTCCTGCATGCCCCCCAATGGGGATTTGGCCCACAACCTGGGCATGTGCCCTGACCGGGATCAAACCAGCGACCTCTTGGTGCATGGGTTGACACTCAACCACTCAGCCACACCAGCCGGGCTGATTAATATTTCAAAGTTTGACAAGAAACTTTTTTGAAGATTTCAAAGTTACTACAGAGTAATTCATATTACCAAAATCTGTAGCATACAGCATATAGTATCCTTCCATAATAAAGGTGAATCGAGCCTTGACCTATGTGGCTCATTTGGTTGGGCGTTGTCCTGTGTACTGAAAAGTTGCCAGTTCAATTCCTGGTCAGGGCACGTGCCCAGGTTTCGGGCTTGATCTCCAATAATGGGTATGCAAGAGGCAGCTGATCGATGTTTCATTCTCACATTGATGTTTCTCTCTCTCCCTCTCCCTTCCTCTCTCTCTAAAAATCAATTAAAAAAAAATAGCTGAATCAAGAAGGCTAAAGAATTTTTAGCAAATCTTTTATAAAGCATGAAATAAAATCTCTCTACTGTCTTGAATTGGCAGACATACAGTATATTTCTTCCACATGGAAAATGCAATCCATACATTTTGGAAACCATGTATCAATAAAAATTACTTAACTAGATTTGTTCAAACTAACCTTTATTTTCCCATTAGTATGTGCTGAAGCTACAGATGTTGAAACACGAACCAATCTTGTGGCTGATAAATGAATTTTGAAATGCCTATAAAAATGTGAACAAAGGCAGTCCATGAACAAGTCAACTTCCTCCTGGGTAACTTCCCCAGTTGCTTTGTGGACACTGTCCCACAAGGCTTTTGCGTCCTCTGGGTGTATGGCATAAGAAATATCCAGACTTTGAGGGCTACAGGGTACAGACCAAAGAAATTCAGTAGTAGCCACATAATGATCCACTTTGCATGCAGTCCACATAGCCGCCATCCAGGAAAGATTAAATGCGTTGATTGCTAAGGGACTAAAATGACAGTCAAAAGTTTGCTGAAACCAGGTTCCAATTAAGGCCGTATTAGTCTCTGCTCCATTTGCAAGGAATAAGGGTAGACAGGTGAAATCTTCTGAAACAGTCTCCAAAAGACTGTCTCCAAATATACAACAGAACCAACCAGTCCACAACACTTTACCTTCTCTGTTCTCAGATGGCAATTGAGATTTTGACAGAATCTACAAAGAAAGAAAATAAAATAGGTTCATTAATTTCAAAAGTATACCTACTACTAAATTACATCATCTCAAAATTAACTAGTACATTTAAAAATAAGAAGATATGTTATATCACTTATAAAAAACCAAAGAATAGTGTCCTTAATCATTAGGGTTTATCAAGTTCATAGACTTTTTTCCTACTATTCTTATATACTAACTAGAGACATGGTCTATGGAAAGATTTTCATACAACCAAAATGCAAAATAAAGGATACCAATATGGTACAACCAGGTACAATATAGGGGAAAACACTCTCAACTTTAGAAGGGGCAGTAAAAGGTCACCAAATGCAATGTTCTTGAACTCTTGCACTGAGGAAGACTTCAGTGAATTCCTAAGGCAGCTTTCTATCAGCTTAAAATGTTCTTTCATGTGAGGCCCTCGAGTTTTCACCCGCTGGTCCTGCTTTCTTCCTTACATGCATGAAGAACAAATCAAAATCTCATGTCTCTTCTATAGGCAAAGCCCTTCAGATATCTGATGATGCCTATCATAGGTACTGCCAAGTTCAATGTCTCCAATATCTTCAACCATTCCTCCTATGACATACATTCAAGTCTCACATAATCCTGGTCACTCTTCTCTGATTCTTTTCTGTGGGTGAACATAAGTGAATATAATTTCTTCTGTCATCATCTTTAACCTAGATTATACGCCTATTAATACAATCTTAGATTGCAGCAGTTTTCTGGTTTTTAGTTGAAGCTTTACATAAATTAGCCCTAAATATTCAATTTTCCTGTAAATAGGTAAATCCCCTCATCCTATATTTCGATCTCTTTCAATTTGGTCCATTAAGCTAATCCACTGATATCTTTTAGAATCTTGATTATGTTTTCCAGTAGACTGACTACAAACTTTAAATTTGTAAATGACGCAACAAACGTGCCTACCAGATAGCCATAGATGTTTTCATTAACCTTGACCAGTACAGCCCAGTATCATATCCTTTTAGAGATGATCACTTAAACAGTTTTTAGTTCTCCTCCTTGTTCAAGAGATTATAAGAGACTCAAATATCTTAAAGCCCGCATATATTATGTCTACAACACTTTTTAAACTTAAAAGTCCTATAACCCTCTCAAGAAACAAAATTTAATTTGAAAACTACTAGGGCGCTATGCTAGAAATTCAAGAGGTCGCTTCTATTCCTCACAAGAACACCTGCTTGCCTGATGACACACAAAACCTGTAACTGCTCCAGGTATCAGCTGCTTGCTTCACTTCACAGACTGCTAATTGTCTGCCCGGCATCTATTTTTCCTTCCACAATAAAACGGTGCTTTTACTTGGTATTGGCAAAGTACCAACTGAAATGTAAAGAGAAGCTGCTGGGTCTCAGAAAGTTTCATTCAAGATTCACTCAGTGGCAGGCATGCTGTTATGTGCACATATTTAGGGCTCCAAAAGCCATCTCAGACTATAGGGGCCCTGAGGATGGAAGCTATGCTCCAGGGTGAGAGAAGAGAGGAGCCCAGATTATTAATAATATCATAAAGCACAGACCAGCCTTGAACAGCTTACCTACGGACACCTCTTTTATAAGGCAAATAACCCTCTATCTTATTTAATTCACTATCATTTAAGCTTTCTGTTGTATGCAGCTGAATCTAACCCAAGGCATCTTGAGATCCTTGTCAATACCATGACCTACATACACCATGGCGCAGCAAACTTTTCTGTCAAGGACCAGCTAGTAGAGATTTTAGGCTTTGTGGGCCACAGCAAATACCCAACTTTGTTGCTGTGGCACCAAAGCAGCCATAGGTAATTCATAAACAAATGAAAGAGGCTCTGCCCCAACAGAACCTCACTCACAGAAATAACAGCAAATTCAACTTGGCCCCGCAGGCCATGGTTTGCTGACCCCTGCTTTATAACAAACAAAATTATGCATGTTCAACTGTTTCAGAATTTAATTTACCAGTGACTAAGACAAATTAACTCAGAAACAGAAGTAGCAAGCATGAATCAAATAAATCCAGTTTTTTTATGAATTAACAGTCATATTACTTTTATTCATTGCCTACAGGAAGGAATGTAGAATGTTACATTTCTGAGATAACTTGACATGGTATCACACTATGTAAGACATGTTACATATTTTGTTAAAATTCTACTTCTAGGAATACAATTCTAGTAAAAACCACAGAACTGTAAAATTCCTAATGATATGAATAATTATCTTCAACACTGATTATTAGTAAATAAGCCTCAATGCAATTAAGTATGGACAATATGATCCCAATTTTAACAGATACAGAGAACCAAATAGATGTATCTATGTTCATGAGAAATACTGGTTTGTAGTTTTCTTTTCTTATACTGTGTTGGTCTGGTGTTGGTATTAGGGTAATGCTGGCCTCAGAATGAGTTAGCAAGCACTACTCTGCTTCTATCCTCTGAAAGAGAATATAGATAACTAGTAGACTTTCTTCCTTAAATGTTTGGTAGAACTCACCAATGAACCTATCTGGGCCTGGTGCTTTCTGTTTTGGAAGGTTATTATTGACCCAATTTCTTTAATAGATATCGGCCTATTCAGATTGTCTACCGCCAGAAAGGTGTATATACCAAAATGTTAAACTGTGGTTTTTAACTTTCTTTGTACTTGATGTATTTTCTAAGTTTTCTAAAATAAACATGATTATACAGGGCGGGGCAAAAGTAGGTTTACAGTTGTTCATATGGAAAACACAGTAATTAATAAATAATAATACAAGAATAAACTGTTTCACATACAACTGTAAACCTACTTTTGCCCCACTCTGCATTGTAATAGGAAATTTTTTTTTTAGGTATGCCATATTTAATTACTTTAATTTGATCAAATAAGAAATAAAAGAGGTTATAAACACAAGCTTAAGAATTTTAAAAACGGTAAAAATTACCACAATGTCCAAACCATAAGGCAGATTCTTTCCCCCAGGAAGCAAGCATTGCTTATATAGTATACCTGGACGAGAAATGCGTCAGGGTCTCTTTGTGTTCCTTTCATTCCCAGGAGAGTGGAGAAAATCACCTTGAAGTTCAAGTCTTCTCCCACTTCCACAGCAAGTCCTTTTTGTTTTTCAGCAGCAATAAAGGCACTCAGAAGTTTAGAGTACTCTTTGAGACTAGTGTAAGAGAACTTATACAGGGGAGTTAAACTATATAGAGTCCATTGTTTATGCAGAAGGAATGCAACCTTTTGAGGATCAGCATCTTCCTAAAAAAAAAAAATCAGAACAAAAGAAGTTTAAGAATGAGGAAACTTTAGTAAATGAGAACTTAATCATTGTTATTTTAAGTATTTAATACAAATCCATGGCTGGGTGCCTGGTCTTTGCACTCCAGCCAAACTGGTTTCAGGACTCTGAAGATCCTGGAGGCAGGCCTGCACTTTTGCTGTCCCTTCCTTCTGGACTGCTCTTCCCACAGGTGTTCACATGGTCTGTCCCTCTCCTTCAATCAGGTCTTTGCTCAAATGCCACTCAAGAGGCCACCTTATTAAAGCAGCACCTGCACCCACTCCAACTTTGTCACTCTAACTCCTTAACATGCTTTATTACTATCTGATATTATATATTTGTCTGATTTTTACTGTCTATCTTCCCTACTAGAGTATGAGTTTGATGAAATCAGGGATTTTATAGATTTTATTCACTGCTACCTTTCTAGCACCTAGAAGAGTGCCATCTAGAACTGGTGTTCAATAAATATTAATGGATAAACACTTATGTATCACGTGTAGAATCTTCAAGTTACAGATTTTGAAGATAGCAATTATTCTTAGAGCAACTAATTTGACTGGTTTTAATTAAGTCACTTTTTATTTATTTTTATTTTATTTTTTTATTATTATTATCATTTATTTTATCCTCACCCGAGGACATTTTTCCATTTTTTTGTTCAGATAGAGGGGGAGGGAGAGAGAGGAAGAGAGAGAGAAATATTGATGTGAAAGGGACACATCGAGTGGCTGCCACCCGCATGACCCAACCAGGGCCGGGGACAAACTGCAACCGAGGTACGTGCCCTTAGCGGGAACCGAACCCGGGTCTCTCAGGACCGCAGGCCGACACTCTAACCGTAGAGCCAAACCAGCCAGGGCTAATTAAGTCATTTTTTAAATTGCTTGGCAGTAAATCCACTCTATGACACAGTGCCTAATTCAATAGAATAAAGAGATACCTGTGAGTATTTCTGCCACGCTTTATTAGAACCACAGACTGGTGTTAGCCCTCTGGCATTACTGAGCATCTTCATAGACGCCTCCAGCCTCCTAGTTTTACCCTGAATTGAATTTTTCTATATAATCCATACTTCCTCCCACAGTGTCACAGCTATCTTTTAGAACTTTCACTACTTGTCTACTTACAAAAACATCTGCTCTGACTAAATTACTCATGAAAATAGTTACAAACTTTTGTATAAAAGTTATAAATTTTTAATTACTATCAAAAGGTATGGCAAAATTACCTGTATCACAGACATAAGAGAACACTGAATCGGACATTCCAAACTTTAATTTATATACAATATCTGTTTGCTGGTTAGAAACCATCACTGTCAGTACCAGCACTAGTAATTTTCTGTAGAAAAGTTTTCACAAAGAAGCAAACATTTTCTCATATCCAAAAGACACCATGCACACAACACTGACAAGAAAACAAAGTCACAGGAAGGTGTGAGTGACAGATCCACCAGGCTCCTTGTAAGTGACTCAAAACCACACACCAAACTTGTATTGCCTAGGACTTCATTTCACATTTCAGTAAAATCCCCAATTACTGATGTTGCATACCTCAAGCGTTGTTTACAAATGATCAAACAGAGCATGATGCCACCAGATAAATCCAGGCCAATTTAAACACCAAAACAATTTGGTAATGAATTACAAAACTTTGCAAAACTGGCATTCATGAGTTCATACTAATAAATAAATGGAGGGGAAATGAGAAAGGCTTAAAATAGAATGCCAAAAGCTGGTTGGTAAATATGGAGTAAATGAAGATGGAAAATATTATTTTGTAACCATCATGATAAAGATGGGCTCAGGCAAAAATTATCAATGGATGTTAAGTCTATGGGAAAATTCTGACGAACATGACATTTGCATTATCTTAAAGTGTCTCCCCACAGACTACTTATTAGTTACAGAGAAGACTACAACAATAATCATTGGGCAACACCTTGATAGGGTGATCAAAATTAACAGCACCTTTGTGGTACCAGATGTCATTCCCCAAGGATACAATAGCAACTATATAGTATCCCAGCCAAGAATACATAAGTTCAACCTAATCGTGAGAAAACAGCAGACAAATACAAAATGAGGCATATTCTATTTTAAAAGGGGAGAGAATTACTGTCCAACCAGGGACTGAACCCAGAATCTGGGTATATGCCCTGACCAGTAATCGAGAGTATAGAATTACTATACTCTTCAAAAATGTCAATGTCATAAAAGACAAAGAAATATAGTGGAAATGTTTCAGATTAAAGGGGTTTAAAAGACATAACAAAGGAGGTACTGATAGTGTGAATAACTGTTTCTTTTAGCTGTTTCTCATTTATTTTATTACCTAAAAATTGAGATGTTCTGTTCACATATAATCTCAATTATTGAGGAATAGAGAGGAATGCAAAAGGCATACCTGCAACTGTGAACACTGGGGAATTTTCCTCTGAGGTGACGGCGGGACAAATGAAGTCTGCTTCCTGACTGATTCTAACCGCTTCTGCAGAGGGGTGGCGCCTATAAAGTGATCGTTAAGCCTCGATGATGCGCGTTGTCTGGGAGTCCATTCTGATGTATCATGAGAATCCATGGTCTACATAAAAAGAAACAAAACCAGAATTTTAAACACTAAAAAGGTAATTCATGCTCACAGTTTCAATGAGTCCTGTCCTCACCATAAAGAAATTCTTTCTCTCCCTTCCTCTCCCTGCCCCCAGTTTTGACTTTTCAACCGAGTCCAGTATTTCTCATTGTCTACAGGTTTTTTTTAACCCTCACTCGAGGATATATTTTTAGTTTTTATTAATTTTAGAGAGAGAGGAAGGGAGAGGAAGAGAGAGAAACATCAATCAGTTGCCTCCTGTACTCTCCCCAACCAGGGACTGAACCCAGAATCTGGGTATATGCCCTGACCAGTAATCGAACCCAAGACCTTTCAGTGTACAGTATGATGCTCCAACCAACTGAGCCACACCAGCCAGGACGATGGGTTACTTTTATGAATATCTGACAGATAACTCAGTCACAGTATCCTCAAAACTAAATTCAACTTCTTCCCATCCTCTTCTTCCAAAAGCTAGCTGGTCCATTTTTAAATTTCTGTCAATTTTCCAAGTTAATTTAAAATTATTTATGTTGCCTGGCTGGTGTGGCTCAGTGGTTGAGTGTCGACCCATGCACCAAGAGGTCGCCGGTTTGATTCCCAGTCAAGGCATATGCCCAAGTTGTGGGCCAAATCCGAAGTGGGGGTCATGCAGGAGGAGGCCAATCGATGTGCTCTCTCATCAATGTTTCTATTTCTCTCTCCCTCTCCCTTTCTCTCTCTCGAAAATCAATAAAGAAAAAAAAATTTTTAATAAAATTATTTAAGTAGTCCACCACTTTCATTCTTTAACATGCAGTCCTTAAGCACATTCTGTTGAATTTTTCTTCAACATTCTGTAACCTATTCCCAACGCTACTTCCTTAGCCAGGTTCTTATTACCACAACTAAACATTTTCTTCCATATCTAAGGGTAATCACTTCAGAAATAGCACTATTATTAGACACCTGTGCAAAACCCTTTCCAGTGAGATGGAGTCTACTCTTCCTCTCTGTACTGAAGATCTTTGGTAACTCAGCCGTCCTTATCCTTCGACTTCCCTAGACTTACACACACTCTTGTCTCCATGTATTTGCTTGTCAACTATATTCCCTATCTCAAGTTTCCTTTCCCATTCCACCACCTTTAAGACCATGCTTGAATTCGATCTGATTTCAAGTAATTAGGGTTTTATTAAGCATTTTTCCCAAAACACCTGCTATACACTTCTTTCTGTATTGGGGGCTCATGGGGGGGGGGTGTACATAATGAGATATCAGTGGTAAATGTTTTTTAAAAGCCCCAAAGCCCTCTAGATGGGTCTAACAAAATCCTTCAAGAATGTTCTATAAAATCTTTGGAGATAATAATAACCCACCCACAGGGCTCTAGGGGATCACCGGTCTGGTGGCGGTCATTTTGGCCCATCTTCATATACTTCCTTGTACTCGCACTACGGCCTGGAACTTCAGAGGGGCAGAACCCCTCCCCACTCCCCACGGCGGAGAACCTGGTAGAGGGGCTGGGAAGCTGCAAACACACAACAGTGCCAAACATCCCACCTCTCCACACGCCCCGCCCCGCAGAGCCCGGAAAAGTAAAAAACACAGGGGCAGCGGGGGGGGGGGGGGGGGGGGTAGTTGTGGGAACTCGCAAAAAAACAGTCCACTACCACCCACCACATTGCCCCACCACAGTGATGATGCCCCATAACCGAAGCCAGTCGGTCACAGAGGGGACGCCCAGCTCCGCAGCATTTCCTAGCATCATGCTCCACCGAAATCCCGGAGGCGCGAGGAGAGCAGATTAGGCAAAAAACAGGAATTTACGCGATGGCACCACCTACTGGGGCGAAAAGGCAGTACCCTACCTATCAACCTGCTGTCCTAAGCATTCACCTGTGGGAACGGCTATCGTCAACAAACCAACAAAGTGCAGGTGAGGGTGTGGAGAAAAGGGAAACCCTCGTGCACTGATGGTGGGAACGCAGACTGGTGTAGCCATCGGAAAGTATGGAGGTACTTCCAAAAACTAAACACAGAACTACTATACTACCCACAATCCCACGTCTGGGCATTTAGCCAAAGAAAACGAAAACACTAATTTGAAAAGGTACCTGCATCCTGCGCTCACTGCAGCATTGTTCACTATAGCTAGGATCGGGGAGCAACCTAAGTGTCCATTAACAGATGAATGGATCAAAGTGGTGCATATATACAATGGAGTATTGCTCACATGGAATAAAGCTTGTCATTTTCGACAACATTGATGGACCTAGAGGATATTATGCTAAGTGGAGTAAGTTGGACAGCGAAAGACAAGTACCATAATAAACAAACAAGCAAACAAACAAACCAGAAACAGACTCATAGAAAGAAATCAAGCCGATGGTTACCAGAGGGGAGGGGGAAAAGGTGAAGGGATTCTAGTCAATAACATTGTGATAGATTTGTACGGTGACGCCGATCACTAGAATTAGTGAGATGACCACAATGTACGGCATGCAAATGTCAGATCACTATATTGTACACCTCAAACTAGCAAAATATTGTATATGCAATAAATAAATAAAACTTAAGACCCAAGTGATATATATTTACTAAATATTTTCGTAAGCGTTTACAAGTAGCTAGCTCTGCCGCCAAGTCCTCCTGCACGGTGGCTGTTTCTCGTGCTGTCTGCGAAGGAAGGAACCCTGACTTCGATCGCGGTCGGGGATCGCCGCCAGTCCCCGCAGCCAACCGCCCGAAGCGAGGGGAGCGGGGCAGTGAACGAGCCGCGATGAACGAATGACCGGAACACAAGACTGGCACCGCAGCGACCACACGGCAGGACGGAATACCAAGTCCACTGCCAGTCCTGGGCCAACAAAAGCTCTTACCAGTGAAGGGCCGAGATGACGCCGTCAGCCACGCCGGCTTCACGAACCATTCTTCAAACCGGGCCCCCAAACCCCGAGGCTGAAATCCCCTGGAGCCAAAACGTGCCCAAAGGGCGGCTAAGGGCGAGGCCGGAGCAACACCGGGCCCTCCCAAATTCCCACGCGCTCCACGACAAGCGGGCTCACCAGGGACACGAACGTCCCCGCCAGGGAGACCTCCGCTCCCTCAGACGCCGGGGGAGCCCTGCGACTTCACCCCGAGGGACACTTCCGCGGACCCAGCCACCAGCTCTGCCGAGTCGGCCTCGGCCCGCGGAGGGGAAGGGCAAGGGACAGTGTGTCCCACCTCGCGGCCTCCACCTGAGTCCCTCGGGTACCAAGGCCGGCTGCCAAATCCCGCCGTTGAGAAGCCGCAACTCAGTCGCTAGCCGCCGCCCCAGTTTAAAATCGATTCCCGACTCGCTCTGCGGCCCGACGCCGGAAGCCCCCCAGGCGCCGATGCCAAACCAGTGAAGCAACTACGGTCGCCATTTTTATTGAGGGCACGCTCGAGGGACTTGACCACTAGCCTGTTTTCCTAAGCGCGCGGCGGCAGTTCTACCACGCTTTCCTACCGGCGCGAAGCTTTCCTTCCAACTTCCGGCCGCACTAAGCATGGCGGCGGCGCCTCTGCTCTGATTGGTTGATCGCCTGTAGTGTAATCTCTGGCGCTCCCGGGGCGCTCTGAGAAGCGCTTGGTGCCCTGGGCGACCTGCGGGTGGGCTCGGACCCTCAGGACGTTTTGGATTTGCCCTCGTCCTCATTTTGAACATGCGAGGTCGGCGCCAGGAAATTTGAAATGCGAGGCTGAGTTCTCCCTGTTTTCCGGTACTGCCGCGGGAACCTTCGGGGAAGCGTAGACGGAAGGGAAGGGCGTGCGCGTGATGACCGGCCCCTTCCGTCTCTGCGTGATCGTGGGGTCCCACCTTGAGTTGCTGTGTGGACGCCTTCTTACACATCTGGCCGCAGCTGTTTGTTAGAAGTGGAAACTGGTGCATGGAAAGGAGAGAAAAGGTCTTCTAGCTACTCCCCAAGGACTCCGAAGACCTTGCAGATCGGTCTGGTTTCTAGACACGTGTATTTGAATGTTTAGCGGAGAAGCGCTCAAATATCGGAGCAGAGAGTAGGAACTCCTAGCATTTCAAGGGGTTCATGTGTATTTCCAGGAATGACTGTTGACCACCTTCCTACACGGGCAGTGTGGGATTCGTGAGCGCCTCTCGTCCTGCGGCTGCAACATGTTCTCCAGTTGGTTTAAGCGGCTCGACAGGGGCTTAGCCACACCCGCCGGAAGGATCGCCCAGCTGATCTGCGGGTCTCTCTCCAGAAGTCTGGTGCTGAGTGCCCATCGGAGAGTTCCAGGTGAAAGCAGTGAAGGCCTCGTGTCCTCTGGACAGCACTTCCTCCTGTTCTCCGACCCCCGCTAGCTAGATGGATGGCCTTATGTGTAGAAGCAGATCATTCACCCTCTTACTTCTTACAGGTTTTTTTTAGTCCTGGTACTTAAAAAAACTAGCAAAGTAGCCACAAAGATAGGCTGTTCTGCTTTTAGTTGGTGCTTCTAATAAGTATAAAAAATTCTTTCCACTTGACAATACTTTAAGTAGTGTACATATCAGTCTAGGTTCACAGTACAACTAGCTACTGCACTACCAAACTTCATTGATTCCTAAGATCCTTTGTGATTTGGGAATGTCAGATTTTTTCATCTTGCTTTTTCTTTTCTCTTTTTTAAGAACTCAGTAGCTTTGTTGCCCGGACCAACACGTGTGGAGAATTGCGTTCTTCTCATTTAGGCCAAGAAGTCACATTGTGTGGATGGATTCAATATCGAAGGTAAATTAAGGCAGACGATTTAAGAGTGCATAGTATTGATTTTCCAAGGCAATTCCAAACCTTTATTAATTTTCAGCCAGTCAGAAGAATAAAAGTTTTGCAACTCCTGCAAGACTCTCAGAATTCATTGAATTTTCCATTTTGTTTTGAAAGGCCCAAATAGTGGCACTCTCAGTAACATCTGTTGAAGGACGTAATAATGAAGTGTGATCCACCAATGGACTGAAATGTCCCTTAGCTTACGAAGGTTGAAGAGTCCTGACGAGAACATTCTGAAATGTCCTAAATTAAATTACTGCAGGCCAGAGAGTGGAAGGAAGAGACAAAGGGATTAATTGGTTAACAGCTGCAGTGCAAATCCAACAAAAGACTGCTCACACTGTTTAGTGTACATTGGAATTAAAATGAATATCCAGGTGGTTATTCTGAGATTATTTAAAATGAGCAGAGAGCCAGGCCTGTGGAACCCCAGGGGCCTCTGCTTCATGTTCACACATGGGCTTTACTGATTCTGCTGCTGTGCCTGCCCACGAGTAGCCCCACTGCACCTTCTCCCGTTCCCTTTGTTTACAGCTAATTCTTTCAGAATTGCTCACACTTTTCTCTCCCTACTTCATGTATGAAAATGCTTACAGAACTCTGGGATGATGAGCATGCTGTCTTTTCTGTCTAGCCATGTTGCTGATTTAGACCCCATACCCCAAGACCAGTCTTCTTTTTTTTTGCTAGCAATGGCCTAATAAACCCTTTATTTTAAAAAGACTTTCAGCCATGAAAGTTAACATTTTTGTTTAACAGTCCTTAGGACCAGTAATGGAATGAGCCAGGTGGTAAGCTCCAAGAGCATGAAAAAGCTTATTTTATTCTAAATTTAGTTAGAGAACAGTGATTCCTTAACATTAGAGCCCATTTTTTTATTGCTCATCTCTGCATTCCAGAACATTTCTGAATAGTACAGTAATTCACAATGAAGAAATCTAAAATACATAGATTGTTTGACCTTTCTAAAGAATACATTTCAAACAGGTGGACATTTGACCCATAAATTTGTTGATTTTTATCTTCTTAATTCAAAATTGGAGGAGGCTTTCTAAACCTCTTCTTGGTATTAAGGACACTATGAGCAATGTAGGTTGAATGCCAAAATGTTGGGGTTTGGGGAACCTTATGATGGTTTATAGAGAGATTAAATTAGTAGTTGAACCTCTTCTAGAAAATTTTAGATTGTATCTTTTTTTTAGGGAAAGACTTTATATTGCTGTACTTCAAAAAAGTCCAATCAGATCTTTTTAATATCCTAAAATATTATCTTGGATTTTAATATGTGGAAAGTTTCCAAATTTAATAAAATTTTCTTAAAAAGACTTAAGCCAGTGAAAATTCAAATTTTTTTTTAAATCTTCCTTTTCATTAATAAGCCATCTGGATAACATTAGTAAGCTTGAATATATAGCCAATAAAAACTGAAATTGAAAATGAAAAAATTTTTTTTCATTAATAAGCTGCATAGAAAATGTCATGACTATAGCTAAAGCACATATTTATTATAATAAATGTAAGAAATTGTATGGATCTTTTGTTTGTTTAATTTGCTTTGCCTGCCTAAATTTTGGGCTCAGAGATATTTATCCTAACATGTTCATTTTTTCATTTATCAGGCAAAACCTCTTCCTGGTCCTAAGAGATTTCCAGGGGCTTGTTCAAGTTGTCATTCCCCAGGATGAGGTAATGGAAGTTTTCCTACTGTTACTGAAAGTTTCTTTGATGCCCCAGTCAGGGTAAGCTAAGTATATTTGAGCTTTGAAATTCAGAGGTTAATGAAAAGTAAAAAAATACAAGCAACATTGAGACAAATGACAAATGGGGGGAAAATATTCACCGCAAATACACCTATATAAATATAAGTGAGACATGTTGATGAGCACATCAAATATAAAAGGCTAATTTCTCTAATATCTAAAAAGCTACTACAAATTTAAAAAAAAAACAAAAAAAAAACAGTGACCCAGTAGAAATATGAACCTAGGATATGAACATAAAATTCTCAGAAAAGGAAATATAAATGACTTACAGACCTATGAAAATGTGCCCGACGTCACTCATAAGTAGAGAAATGTACATTATAATGCAGGGAGGCCAAATGGCATTGGTTCCATAGAGGGTGGTTTGATGGTATCAAAACTAGAAACCATCTAGCCTTCCAAACATCTCTTCCACTTCTAGTCAGTTATCCTACAGGTATCTTACACCTACACTTACACAGAGGCCAAATGACATAAATTCAAGGTTTTTGGTTGCAAGGTTATTTTTAACAGTAAAAAAAAATTGGCCCTGGCCAGGAGCTCAGTGGTTAGAGCATCAGCCTGAGGACCAGAGGTTCTTGGGTTCGATTCTGGTCAAGGGCATGTACTTGGGTTGCAGGTTCGATCCCTGGCCCAATTAGGGTACGTGCAGGAGGCAACCAATCAATGTGTCTCTCTCACATTGATGTCTCCCTCCCTCCCTCCCTCCCTACCACTCTTTCTGAAGATAAATGTAAAAATAACTTCAGGTGAGGATTAAAAAAAAAAAGGTTTTTTTAAATTAAAAAAAAAAATGTGTGTATCCTGGCAGCCATAGAAAAAAGGTTACAGGAGCTCTTTATGAACTGACATGGTACATTGTTAGATGAAACAAAACAGGATGCAGAAGAGCATGTGGAGTGCTGTTCTCTCTATTAAAAAGGGGGTGTATATCTTATGACATGTCCCTGGAGGGATATGTGAATATCTGGTAACATTGGGTGCCTCTGGGCTGGAGGACAAGGATAGGAGGCAGACTGTTCACTATATGTCTGTTTGTTGCCTTTGAATTTTGAACCATGTGAACGTACTTCCTGCTCAAAAATAATTACCGTTGAGATTAGATACAATAAAGCCTTCTCATCATGGTTGTTGGGCAACATTGGTTTCTACTGTAATGTTTATAAATGCTTGTGTGCCTAAGAAAAATATGATATACTCAGCTCTTAGTGTTTGAAATAAGAGCAATGAATTATCTCAGGACCCAGAGATGGGCCGAGCTAACCTTTGGACTCCATTATTGCTGTTGGACTTAAATGCCCCTAAGACTAACCATGGAAACAAGTTGCCTTTCAAGTACGTGGGACTTGTTTGCATTAATCGTTCTTTTCCTTATAGGAAAATATTTAAAACTCTTAACTGAGAGTTTGACTTGCTATATTAACTGCAGTCAAAACAGGGGTGCAATTTATCAAATTCTTTAATAAAAGACATGAAGGGCAGCCCCAATATTTACAGCAGTTAAACCCTATGAGTATTACCATTTTTCTAAACCATAGGCCTAGAGTTAGTTCAGATTTCTTTAGGTTCATGTGTTTCTTGGAACTGGTTTTCCCCTCTTTTTCTGTAGTCAGCTGCTTCCGTGAAGAAGATACTATGTGAAGCCCCCGTGGAATCTGTGGTGCAAGTGACTGGGACAGTGATTTCCCGACCTCCAGGACAAGAGAACCCAGTTAGTAGTTTAGATACTATACACTCTTTTTTTAACCTGTATACACTTGCACTGTCTGTCTACACATTCAGACAATAGAGCTGAGCACCTGTTGGACATCAGGCACTAAAGTTCTGTAAGTTCTATGAATGAATCTGAAGATTTCAAAATCTTCACTATAACATGATATAAATATGCATGTTAATATATTTGTTAATGATCACATCAGCCACGGGTATGCATAAGAATGTCAAAAACATACCCAGACATTTAGACTACACACTATAAGCACTGTGCATTTTACATATATAAATAAAGCATGTATTTTACAAATGTTCTCTGTGTACATGTCCTGATGAGTGAATTTTAAAATGGGTCTTTTCTTTCTCTTTAAGAAAATGCCAACAGGTGAGATTGAAATCAAGGTTAAAACGGCTGAACTTCTGAATTCCTGCAAGAAGCTGCCCTTTGAAATGAAGGACTTTGTGAAGGTACCATCATTTAGAGAATGTTGACCAGTAAAGTGTTTTCAGGGTTTTGTTTTGTGTTTTTTTTTTAAGAAAAATTTAGACTTCCACAACATTAAGCATTGTGTTAATAGATGTATCATGAATTGTTCTGTTATTTTTACAATTTCTTGGTGAACCCTTTTTAGTAACAATTCATTAAGTTGTTGCAGTTCCTAAATACCTGGACTGTTTTTTCAGACAGCCTGACACATGGCTCTGTCTCTAAGACTTGGGCTGCTACTGTGTGTCAAGTTTTTCTGTTGCTGTTTTACATTTTGAGAAGAAATTTATGTCTAGCTTGGACATGGCCAAATGGCCTAAGAGATCCTGTGTCTATTAAATTTAAGCCTCTAACAGTGATAAAATGTTGGCTTCACTTCCCAAACATATAAATATCACTGTAACTCAGGATGTTCTTTACCAAAGCTTGAGGGTTTGATGAAGCTAGACTGCACTGGGTACATACACCAGATAAATCTCACAGTTATCTACTGTTGTAGACCTGCGTAGTCCTAGTTTATAAACTGATCTGTAAGGATTAAGTTCCCAATACTTGATATTTTCCTTAGAAAAGGCAATATAGTTACAGAGTTGGCCTTTGGGGAAAAAGGAAATACCCAGCTAAGCTTTCAAAAGAGAAATGACTGTTCCTCTGTTGCTAGTGTCAAAGAAATAACTACACCAGGAAAAGGGCTTCCGTAAAAAGTTGTCAGCAGAGATTTACAGCCTACAAAATAAGCAAACATTCTCACCACTAAGACCATCACCGAGATTCCCTCTGCTGTTCCCTTGCATTTCTTAGTCTCAGCCCCACGGATAACATTGTAGTTGTGTTTTATTTTAAAAGAGCTTTAAGATCAAGACTCAGCTACAGGCTTAAATAAAGGGATAAATGTTTAGTATGATAGACAAATTTCAATCAGTGGAGGGTCATATTAATGATCATGAATAGTAAAAAATGTAAAATCCGGACCAGTAACAAAGTTAGCAGCGGGAGGAATTAAGGATGTCAGTGTACACCCACACGGCAGAAGCTGAAGATGGAGCCAAAGTTTTTGTAAATTCAAACTCTGTATGTAAAGTTAATATCTTCTTAATATTTGAAAATAATATTTAAACATAAAAATCTTTCCATTTGTTTAGAAAACAGAGGCTCTTCGTTTGCAGTATCGCTACTTAGACTTGCGTAGCTTCCAAATGCAGTATAATCTCCGGCTGAGGTCCCAGATGGTCACGAAAATGCGGGAATATCTCTGTAATCTACATGGTAAGGGAGATGCCTGCGTGTTCCTTGGAGCTTTTTAGCAGCTCTTCTGTTTTATTCAGCAGTTTAACTGGATCCCGCCTTAGCATCATTGGATCAGATGCTGCCCGAGTCTGAAGTTCACGTAATATGTAAAGCAGTTTTTGTAATTTCTAGGTGTTTTGTCCTGGAGCATAATTTAGTAATTTAGAGCCTAATTTAGTTCTCTTCTGGGTCACAAATACAGCCTTTGAAAAGGTGATCGAGCCTGCTACGTTAAGTATTTCCCATCACTGCTGGAGGTCGGACAGCCCTTTGGTTGTTACATCTGTACATTTTTTTAATTCTTTATCATGCTTTAAAGTAGCATTGTTGTGAGCTCAGAAATGTCATGGGAGTTGGATTTGACTCTTGAATCCGTCCTAGGGTTTTTTCCTACTATGTGTTATTTTTGCTACACGAGCAGAATATTTTTTAAAAAGAACAGTTCTGTAAACAAGAATCCATTAAGTAGTTAGAATTATTTCATGACAAAAGTATCAAGTTCACAAACAATAGGATTTTGTGAAAATCTTTGGGCCTATAGAAACCAGCATCAGTGGGGTTGGTAACTGATTTCAGTGAAAATTCCTAATTCAGGGGCAGCCTCAGATGTGTTGGACTGTACCATAGACATCGTATTTGACAAATTCCTATCTATTCAAACATTTCTCTCTTTTTAGGGTTTGTGGATGTAGAAACACCGACATTATTTAAGAGGACTCCGGGGGTGCGTACCAGCCTACTATAATGTCCTATTAATTAGGAAACTGGACCACTTTGCATTTATATTCACTTGATTGTATTTTTTTTTACTTATTTTGGTGCCTCAAGATGGTCACATTAGCTAGATTTTCTTAAGAGCTGAGCAAATGGACACTGAAGCAGAGGCGCAGAGGCAAGGCTCCGAGTCCCACCTGCTCACATTCCATTTCCTCTCGGGGATGTGAGTGGATCCTGTTGCCAAGGCCCTGCCCCGCCCCGCCCCCCAGTGCCCCGCTGTGTGTCCTTCCCTCAGCGAAGGTGGACACCTGAACACCCTGAGCCCTCCCTTCTCACCTGCAGCTAGCAGGGTGGCCTGGCCTGCCCAGGGCAGCCCCTCCACCAGGCCCCGAGGAACTTGGAGTTGGGGTTCTGCCATCCCTGGTCCATGGGTCTAGGAGAGAAAATAGGACTTAGGGCTGGGCAGAAGTCACGCCTACTGCTTTGGGTGCAGCAGCTCACTGAACCAGGTCTCACCATGCCTTGTAGCCCTGTGTTCTCTGGGTCTCAGAGTTATTCACTTAAAAGAGGTTCATGGGCTACAGCCCCCAGGACCCGACACACTCCTAGTCCTTGAGTTTGCATTGGGGTTCCCATGCATTTTAATTCGGGATGAACCTTTTCATGCAGAAAATGCTAAAAGAAGTGTAGTAACAAGTAAAGTAGCATCTTCCAGCCATTCAGTTCACAGTGGTGGTGAAGAGTTGAGGTGCACAAGGGGGTTGACGAGGTAGAAGAAGGTAAAGGGAAGAGACAGTTATGGAAGGTGACTTGGCTTGGGGTGGTGAACACACAGTACAGTATACAGACGATGTGTTATAGAATTGTACACCTGAAAGCTATATGATTTTCTTAACCAGTGTCACTCCCAATAAGTCCAATTTGAAAAAAAAGAGTTGAGTGCAACAAAGGTGACGTTGATGAACTAATCCGGGAACGGTAGGAGCAGGCGAGGGCAAGGCCACTCACATGTCTGCAGGATGACTGGTCTCCTCTTCTATTCTTCTCAATGTCAAAACTACGAGGAAAACACAGATGGGATTTTGATCGAAGTCCTTGTAATGAGGGTATCATTGAGATCTTCCTTTAGATCTTTTCATAAAATTGTATTTTTCCTTAAAAAGAAAGAGTTGAGAGGATTATATGGGCCACTGTTTTGAGACAGAATCCTTTTATTCTACATGGGTTTTCTTTGAGGTTTATAGATGCAAATCAATAATGAATTGGTTCCTTAAACATAAATCCCTTGTTCACTAAGAACTGACCTTTCTAAACCTTGATATTTCATCTATTCATACAATCTGTGAACTTATAAAACTTTAATTTAGAAAACAAGTTAGGAATTATGTGAATAGGAATTGATGCACAAAATTCCTTTAGCTGGTAACAAAATTGAGAATTCATTTCAACAAGCACGCATTTAGTACCTGCTGTGTCCGAACATTTAAAGCCTATTATGTGCAAGCCTTTGGGGGACTAACAGATGAACAGGAAATGATCTCTGTCGTCATGGGGATTTTGCTCTTTAGTTAATTTAATGGACGAGCTGAAGTATCAACTTTCACCAGTTTTGGGTGTTTTTTTGTTTTTGTTTTTATAATGTCTCCTCTCTCTCTCTCTCTCTCTCATTGAAAGGGCGCAAAAGAGTTTGTAATACCATCCAGGGAACCTGGAAAGTTCTATTCTCTCCCTCAGAGTCCACAACAGTTTAAGCAGCTTTTGATGGTCGGTGGTTTAGACAGGTGAGCTTCCTTTATGCTGGTAGTTGTCAGGAAGGGAAAAGTGGGGAGGGGAAGGGAAAAAGGCAAAGTTGCCTGAGCTCTTAAAAGAAGGTTAGAAAATGTATGAGAATTTTTAAAATATGTGCAAAATACCTTAAAAATTTGTAGTCATTTCTTTTTTTTTAGATATGTTTTTATTGATTTCAGAAAGAGGAAGGGCCCTGGCTGGTTTTGCTCAGCGGTTAGAGCATCGGCCTGCAGTCCAGAGAGACCCGGGTTCGGTTCCCGCTAAGGGCACGTACCTCAGTTGCAGTTTGTCCCCGGCCCTGGCTGGTTGTGCGGGTGGCAGCCACTCGATGTGTCCCTTTCACGTCAATGTTTCTCTCTCTCTCTCTTTCTTCCTCTCTCTCCCTCCTACTCTATCTGAACAAAAAGTGGAAAAATGTCCTCAGGTGAGGATTAAAAAAAAGAGGAAGGGAGAGGGAGACATAGAAACAGCAATGACAGAGAAACATTGACCGGCTGCCTCCTGCACACCCCCTACTGGGGATCAAGCCTACCACCTGGGTATGTGCCCAGACTGGGAATCGAACTGGTGATCTTCTGGTGCATGGGATGACGCTCCACCAACTGAGCCACACCGGCCAGGCTGTAGTCATGCTTTCGTAAAGAACTCTGTGCCAGGCAATGTCACAGGGGATTCAAAACAAAACGAGCCCTGGCCGGTTTGGCTCAGCGGTTAGAGCGTCGGCCTGCGGTCCGGAGAGACCCGGGTTCGGTTCCCGCTAAGGGCACGTACCTCGGTTGCGGTTTGTCCCCGGCCCTGGTTGGTCGTGCGGGTGGCGGCCACTCAATGTGTCCCTTCACATCGATGTTTCTCTCTCTCTCTCCCTTCCTCTCTCTCCCTCCCACTCTATCTGTACAAAAAATGGAAAAATATCCTCGGGTGAGGATTAAAAAAAAAAAAAAAAAAAAAACGAACAGGTTTTGCTCAAGGAGTGACTGCATCTAGTAAGACAGAATAGGATAATAAATAAAACCAGCTATGATGTCAACCAAAATTAAATGCATTGAGAGTTGCAGAGTAGGTATTAAGAGGCTTGAAATTACGTTGTTTTGGGAACTAGGAAAAGCTTTGAGCTGGGCCTGCTGGGCAGCTGCATTTCAGCAGGTGGAGATGGCTCGAGTGTATCATGAGCAACAAGCGGTGCAAGTTGGCCAGAGCCAAAGAGTCTGAAGGAGAGGCACAGACCACCTTGCATGTCAGTCTGCGACATGAATATCCAAAGGGACATGAATATCCAAAGGTGCCATTGTATATTTCTGAAACATGGTATCATTAAGTTCTCATGAGTCAGCTCTGCGTCTGATGAGATAAAGCATTGTAAAGAATTTTTAAATTTCTTATATGCCCTTTAGGTATTATAATTAATTTATCTCACAGCCTGCACTACCATAAATTTGGGGAAAACGTGTATGTCTTATTAGAGTCGTGGCTCAGTTAATGCTATTTTTCAATTGTAGGTATTTTCAGGTTGCCCGATGTTACCGAGATGAAGGTTCGAGACCAGACAGACAGCCCGAGTTTACTCAGGTACAAGCTGCATTCCCTCCTCTCACTCAGGCAGCCTCGCGACAGCCACGTGTTTCCAGACCAGGACAGTAGTCACGCAGACTTCCCATTACGTTTTTTCCATTATTTAATTTTTAACCTATTTCATGTGTCCTTTTGATAAGGCTTTTGGCCATCAACTAAGGGATGCCAGAGATCCTACAGCATTTTCATGGTCTTAATAAAGTTCTTAAAACATCTCTGGTACTTTAAGAACTAATGGTTCCGGCCCTGGCCGGTTTGGCTCAGCGGTTAGAGTGTCCGCCTGCGGTCCGGAGAGACCCGGGTTCAGTTCCCGCTAAGGGCATGTACCTCGGTTGCAGTTTGTCCCCGGCCCTGGTTGGTCGTGCGGGTGGCAGCCACTCGATGTGTCCCTTTCACGTCGATGTTTCCCTCTCTCTCTCTCTTCCGTTCTCTCCCTCCCACTCTATCTGTGCAAAAAATGGAAAAATGTCCTCGGGTGAGGATTAAAAAAAAAAAAAAAATAACTAATGGTTCCGTATGTTGGTATTGAATGTCTGGTCTGGGGACTCATCAGAGCGTTATGATTTGGCTTCTGTGTGGTAGCATATGAGTCAGTGTGGTGAAGGTGGACAGCCCCGGGGTCAAGTGTAGCTCTACTGCTTATAGCTGCACATACACGAGCAAGAGACGGCCTGTCTGAGCCATGATCCGTGGGTCGTCCTGGGAACTAAACAAGTTGATGATGTATGTAAAGCCTTAGCACACTGCCTGACATAAAACAGATGTGCAGTGGTATTTATTCCCCCCGTGTATTAAGTATTTATGTCCAGAATCCTGTGGTCACTTAAAACCAGCAAAATATATGAACATGTGCATAGAGATGTTGTGGCTGTTCAAGTTAGTCTCCATGTTATTTGGTTTCAGATTGACATAGAGATGTCTTTTGTAGACCAGACCGGGATCCGGAGTCTGATTGAGGGTTTGCTCCAGTATTCCTGGCCCAGCGACAAAGGTCCTGTGGGAGTCCCTTTTCCGTCTGTGACTTTTGCCGAGGCACTGGCCAGCTATGGAACTGATAAACCCGACACTCGCTTTGGGATGAAGGTACTTAACTCTTCAATTTTCCCGGTCTCTGCCCCCAGATAGTCCCACAGACTTTTGAACCACTTGGAAGTCTACAACCAATTACACACAAAATTGTGTCCTATTTTTTGTTGTTCCCTTCATTGTTTTGGAGCTACAGCAAGACAGGATAATAGGGTGTTAACATTACAACACTTTTTTCTCTCTACTGTGTTCCAAAACCCATTTGGAAAGAGCAAGGTTCTTGCTGTCAAGTTTATATTACTGATAAGTTATCAATCATATGGACACAAATGATAACTTGAAATGGGAAAAAAATAAACTATTTTTTCCTCTTCAATTTTTCTTAAGCTAAAATGGCACTTGGCCTTGGCCGGTTTGGCTCAGCGGTTGGAGCATTGGCATGCGGACCAGAGAGTCCCGGGTTTGGTTCCCGCTAGGGGCACATACCAAAAAAATAAATAAAATAAAATGGCTCTTGGAAGACAAATGATTAAAAATTCTTTATTCTTTTTCTGTGTTTTTTTTGTTGTTGTTTTTATCCTCACCCGAGGACATTTTTCCATTTTTTTGTTCAGATAGAGTGGGAGGAAGAGAGAGAGAGAGAAACATCGACATGAAAGGGACACATCGAGTGGCTGCCACCTGCTCGACCAACCAGGGCCGGGGACAAACTACAACCGAGGTATATGCCCTTAGCGGGAACCGAACCCGGGTCTCTCTGGACCTCAGGCCGACGCTCTAACCGCTGAGCCAAACCGGCCAGGGCTTTTCTGTGGTCTTTAAAGAGCTCAAACATATGGAAAAATTTATTCAATTATTAAGATCAGTATGGCCCAGCCATTGTGGCTCAGTGGATTGAACATTGTCCCATGGACTTAGAGGTCCCAGTTCGATTACCGTTCAGGGCATATGCCCGGGTTGTGGGTTCGATCCCCTGTGAGGGGCGTGCAGGAGGCAGCCGATCGATATTTCCCCCTTACATTGATGTTTCTATCTCTCACACCCTTCCTCTCTCTCTGAAAAATCAATAAAAACATTATATATAAAAAAAAAGATTAGTACATATGTAACCAAGGGTAAGGATGGAATTTACATGAGCAGTTCCTGTTGGTGAGCCTCCCATTATTTGCTCTTAGAGAGCGACCGCCCTCTGTTTGTATAAACCTGGCGACATCACTGTACCTGTTCTCAGTGCAGATTGAGTTCTGCCTGGCGTATGAATAGGCAGTGCTCAGCTTAGAGTCCTGCCTGTCTGCTCACTGCTGCGAGCTCGCCTCCTGCTGGGACCCGGGGCAGTGGCTCCAGCCACACTGCGTCAGCTCTGGCTCTGCCACTTACTAGCTGTGTCATCTTGGGCGAGTGACTGCCTTCCCTGTGCCTCAGTTTCCTCATTTGTTAAATGGGGATAAGAGTGCCGCCCTCAAACTCGTTTTACGGATGAGATGAATTAATGCTAATGAAAAGCTCACGAACACGAGCCATTGTGTGAACCCACGGGAACCACTGTATGAATGCACTCTAGAGATGGTAACAGGAGCTACTTTCTTTTCTAAAATCTGGTTTGTAGAGTGTTTTAGTTGCCCTTTTGTTTTTACTCATTTTCCAGATTGTAGATGTCAGTGACGTGTTCATAAACACAGAGGTTGGCTTTCTTCAAGATGCACTGAGCAAACCCCAAGGAACCGTCAAAGCCATATGCCTCCCCAAGGGAGCAGTAAGTGAAGCAGTTCTGTTTCTCTCTAGAATCCGCCTGTGGGAAGTAAACACGTTCAACGTGGGCACATCTGAATGTCAGAGAGAATAGTTCTCTTTAAAAGAGATTATGTGTCTTTTCAAATACATTCATAAAATTGTCTGTAAATGAAGAATATATATCTCTATGTGAAGTCTAACAATGTCCCTAAAACTATAAGTAGAGAACAATAAAACCTGACGAATATGAGTTTATACTCAAGATCTAGAGCCCCCCTCTCCCCCTTAAACAATGCTATCAGGTACACCTGAGCATAACGTCGTATTCACATTGTCTCCAGCCTACGTTTCGCCAAAGGCTCTCAGCTCAGCCCAGCGTAACCCTTGCATGGTTCTTGAATAAGATTACTATTTTGAAAGACTACTTATTAGATACATAAGTATATTATGTATATTCAGAAGGGGGATAAGAATTCAGTCTCATATTCGCTTCATATGTCCAGTGGAAAGTAATTTGCTCTGTAGAACATGCATTGCTTGTGGTTATTATTGACCCCAGTATGGGGATGCCCATTCTTCCCCAAGTAGATGGTAAGACCTGCTGGGTTGTGAACCCCGTTTCCATCTTTGTGTATCTCCACACCTAGTTAAGTGGCCCGTGAATATTAGTTATGATGATAGTGTCTCACTTAGAAAGACATTGAGATAATTTACAAAAAGTGAGATATAAAGAATTTTAAGAGACCCGAAATTAAATTTTTGTTAAATCCTACTGTTGTGATGTAAAGGCACAAAATTATCATAAACATGTTTATGAAGCCAAGTGTGATATTAATGAGTTTACTTTGATTTTATTCCATCAGAAATACTTAAAAAGGAAAGACATTGAGTCCATTAGAAAATTTGCAGTGGACCATTTTGATCAGGTAAGGAGTTAGAGCAATTTTTTTCCTGTCTTTTAGGGATTCAGTATTTTAAACTAATAATTGCTTGAGCTTTTTCACTGTCATTAGTTTTGAAGGTCTGGTGATTTCAGATCATTCTTCTACTTTTCCTTTTTATTTTTAAACTTAATTTTACCCCTGGGTGTAATTCTAAGGCTTTAACTTAGTCAAATTTACCACTAATCAGAATGTAAGTTCAACCATCACCTTTAAAAATAAACAATGGTCCCTTTGCCCTGGCCGGTTTGGCTCAGGGGTTGAAGCCTCGGCCTGCGGACCAGAGAGTCCCAGGTTCGGTTCCCACTAGGGGCACATACAAAAAAACAAACAAAAAACAATGGTCTTTTAATCTGGTTAGGAAAATAAACAGAGCCCCATATGTCCAAGATTTAAATGAAACGTGGCAGTTGTGAAGGAAAGCCTGTATTCATCATTCTTTCCATGCCCTTTTGTAAAATTCTGAACACAGCCCTGGCTGGTGTAGCTCAGCGGGTAAAGAATCAGCCCACACACTGAAGGGTCACCGGTTTGATTCCCGGTTAAGGGCACGTACCGGGATTGCAGGTTTGGTCCCTGGCCCCAGTGGGGGCAAGTGTAGGAGGCAGCCAATCGATGTGTCTCTCTCATATCGATGTCTCTCTCTCTCCCTCTCCCCTCCTCTCCCACTCTTCCACACTAACAATCAATGGGAAAAATATCCTCAGGTGAGAGGATTAACAACAACAAAACTCTGAATACACCTCTGATAGACACGTCTTGGTTCGGGCTTGGTTAGCAGCAGAACTGAAAGGGCATTCTTACACTGTCACTGGAACTGCCTCGGCCATTTTTGAATCAATTAACTTTAAAAATAGTCATGTTTTTTGAGTCATTAATTTTCGGTGATACTTTAAAGAAAGGATCCAGCCTGGCTGGTGTGGCTCAGTGGTTGAGCATTGACCCATACACCAAGGGGTCACCAGTTTGATTCCCGGTCAGGGCACATGCCCAGGGTGGGGGCCCAGTCCCCAGTGGGGGCATGCAGGAGGCAGCCAATCAGTGTTCTTTCTCATCTGTGTTTCTATATGTCTCTCCCTGTCCCTTCCTCTCTCTCTAAAAATCAATAAAAGAAAAAAAAAAGGATCCAAAATATGAGACTTGATGCTCATCACAGTATCATTTACAACAAGAATACAATGAAATCATATGGGAATGATTAAAATTATAAGCGAAAGATTTACTATTAAAGTTTCTTTCTAAAACTTTATCTCCCAAGAGTTTGTAATATGGGGAAAATATTCATAAGCAAAGGAGAATACAGAATTACATATACATTGATTATAACCACGTAAACACACTATTTGTGCATTAAAAATGGACTACCCACCTATACCACACCACATCCCAAGCCTCCAATATCAAGCTCAAGGGAATTTTTCAATAAGAAAGAAAGATTAGGATAAAGGGTCAAGGCAAAGTGGAAAAGTTAGGGAACTATGAAAAGCTTTTCATCAAGTTAATTGAATTTAAAGAACTCTACTTTTTGTTCTTATACTGTAGAAATGTTCACTTTTATGAAATGATAGTAATAGTAGGCAATATTGGGGTTTATTTTATGCCCTTGATAAAATTCAAAATGAGCAACCCCCACCCTCTCCCAGGTTGGTTTATTTTCATTCTGTTAGTGTGTGATCCCTGCCTCTAGGAACCCACAGCCAGGAAATAAGCCTGCAGGGTAGCTTGGCAGCCTTTAGTTGGTGGGACTATTCCTACCTTTTCTCCTTCTTTTACTCTTTCTTCTCTTTTACTTTCCTAATATTCTAAACTTTTATATAAGAAATGGGTACTACTTTTTTTTTTATTATTCCTCATGTGAGGATATTTTTCCATATATCTTCAGATAGAGTGAGAGGCGGGGAAGGAGGAAGAAAAGAAGAGAGGGAGAGAAAGAGAAACATCGATGTGAGAGACACATTTGTTGCCTCCCACATGTCCCCTGATCAGGGCTGGGGATCAAACCTGCAACCCAGGTAGGTGCCCTTGATCAGAAATCAAACCTGAGACCCTCAGGTGCATAGGCCTATGCTCTAACTACTGAACCAAACCAGCCAGACCAGTAATACTTATTTTTAGCTTATTAATGTTTTAACTTGATTTGGCTTAAATTATTTTTAGTCTTTAGCAATACGCTGCATGCCTGTGGTAGAAAAAACAAACAGTAAAGAAGGATTAACAATGAAACAGAGTTTGCTCTAGCTAGAGCCACTCTAGTTCCATACAAGAGCGTCTGTTTTCAGAAATGTCTAAATACTACCTTTTTAACAAAACCTATTTTAAATTTCATCTGTTGACTTCCTGCAATGAGAGATGAGGCACACAAATGCAGGCCTTACCTAATTGCTGTGTACCTTCTGCACAGCTGGTTTCCCAGACCTTTTCTTCATTCCTCTTCTGAGTCAAAGCCAATCTTCCTGGATCTCAGCTCTTCTTCCTTCTTATTTTTACAGGAGTACATCCTCAAGTACCTCCTGAGAAATATGTGAGAGAGAAACTTTCTAAATCTTTACAGGTCTAAAAATGTCTTTATGTTCAAAACCTCACACTTGGTTAATAATTTGGCTCAGTATAAAATTCTGAATTGGTGGTCACATCCCTTTAGAACAGTGCTGTCCAATAGAACCTTCTGTAATGATGGAAATGTTTCCTATCTGCATTCCCCAAGATGGTAGCCAGGCCCAGCCAGTGTGGCTCAGTGGTTGATCATGACCCAAGCACCAGTTTGATTTCCAGTCAGGGCACATGCCCAGGTTGTGGGCCCGATCCCCAGTGAGGGACATGCAGGAGGTGGCTAATCATTGTTCTTTCATCGGTGTTTCTCTCTCTCTCTCTCTCTCCCGTCTCTCTCTAAAAGTAATAAAGAAAAAAAATTAAAAAAAGAAAGATGGTAGCTAGTAGTCAGTGTAGCTCTTGAATGCTTGAAATGTGGCTAGTAAGCCTGAAGAATGGGATTTCAATGCCATTTACATTTCAATGGCTGTGTAAGCGGTGGGCACTGCCTCAGCACAGCCTTAGCTCAGGAAGGTGTGGCTTTAGTTTCTCCTTGTGCCACTGTTATTGATGAGAAGTCTGGTGCTTGTGAGAATTTATTCCTATATAGCAAACCTAACTTTTTTTCCTTTGGACACTTTCAGCTTCTGGATCCTTAATGTTCTGAAACTTCACTTTGTGTAGCTTTGGATCGTTTGTCAGTGTGTTGCCCCCTAAAGGGCCCTTTCGATACGCTAAGGCTTCTGTCTTTCATCTGTGCAAACTCTTTTTATCTCATTATTTTGACCTTGTCATTTTCTCTAGTGTCTCTTTTTGGCATTTCTCTTAGTTGTATGTTAGACTTCTTTTTGTAACTTGTATGTCTTTTTTTTTTTTTCCTGTGTTCTTTCCCATCATTTTCTTTGTGTTTATTTTTCTGGGAGAGATATGTTCAACTCCTCTGTTGATTTTTTTTAGCAATTATATTTTTCTTTCCCGGTAGCTCTTTCTTGCTTCTTTTCATTACATTTTATTCTGGTTTTATTGATAAAATATCTCTGTGAGTGCCTTTGAGTTTCAAGTCCTTTTTGGGTGCCTAAATTAGCTCTTTCCTCTTGGGTTCTTTCTTATCTTGATTGTGAGATATTTTTATATACTGTAGAGTTTTCTCAGGGTATAGTGATTGTTGATTATACATATTTAAGAATGAGGCATTTAGAAATCTGTTTGAGAGCACAGTGTTCTGGGAGGGGCTTTGTAAATGGTCAGGTTCAGATTAGGGTGAGTAGCAGGGCCATGGCCATTACCCTGGGGACCCACAGTTTCTGGAGTCCTGAGTATCTCTAGGATTCTGCAGGGTAAAATCAGTGCCTTCTTATGCTGCGGCTGCTGCATTGTTCTCTGGGCCAGAGTGCTCTGCATCTTGCTTCTTTCATCAGTCCTGTTCCATCCACTTGCGGTGTGCCAGAAATTTGCGGAAAACTTTTATCTGCTGACATCCCTCCTGACCCTTCATTCATTCTCTGTTTTTCATTATGATAAGATTGCCTTTTATATTCCTCGAGTATCATATTGAAGGGGTTCAGGAGGGAATAGAGATAATCTCATGTAAGTTCTCTTCTATTGGGAACAAGAAGTCTTTGTACAATAAGAAAAATAAAATAACCCTGCTTTTTAAAAAATGGGAATGTCGCCCTGGCTGGTTTGGCTCAGTGGTTAGAGTGTCGGCCTGCGGTCCAGAGAGACCAGGGTTCGGTTCCCGCTAAGGGCACGTATCTCAGTTGCAGTGTGTCCCTGGCCCTGGTTGGGTCGTGAGGGTGGCAACCACTCGATGTGTCCCTTTCACATCGATGTTTCTCTCTCTCTCTCTCTCTCTCTCTTCCACTCTATCTGAACAAAATATCAAAAAATAAATAAAAATGGGAATGTCTTTTTCTTTATCATAGGAAGTCTTACCTGTGTTCCCAAAAGCCAATAGGAACTGGAACTCTCCGGTTGCTAAGTTTGTGATGGAGGAACAAGGATTGGGACTGAACAGACGAATGGAGATCCAGGAGGAGGATGTGGTCCTGCTGACTGCCGGAGAGCACAAGACAGCAGTAAGAAAAGTCACTGCCAAGCTCCGTTCTGTTGGGGCTCAATGAAGCTCTCTTCTGTGCATATAGTACATATTTGATATTGACTGTTAATTTCATTAAATGAAGTCTTTAAATGAATGAATACCTTTCAGCACTATACACCACCCTGTATAAAACTAGTTTTTTCCCCAGCAGTGAGCCTGCATTGGCACCGCTCACACACGCTGGCTCTGGCTCTGATCGGGAAGCCACTTAGGTAGCGGGCACTGGCACTCAATGCACAGCTGTGAAAAATGCTTTCACCCAAGGTTTTACAAATTAAGAAAGTCTGGTAGTCACTACCTTTTGCACATACTGCATTCCTGACAATGTAGAGGACAGATCACTGCTGGGGGGCTGCTGGCTGGCAGGGACCCTGGTCCTGCTTGCTGTGGCAGGACCCTTTTCTGCAGGGCAGCCACTGGGAGAAGCAGCGTGCTCCAGGGGGTACCCGAAGACTGGGCGTAGCTGTAGAGATCGTTGTCAAGTGTACGAAAGTGGTAAGAAAGCCTACGAAGACAGGAAACACACTGTAAAGGTCAAGAAGTACCGAGACTGTTACTATTGCAAAGATAACTGAGGCTCAGAGGTTAAAAGTTTGCTCTCACACAGCTGGGAAGTGGAGGAGCCAGCTTTTTTTCTTTTTTTTAATGAGCTTTTTCTTTTTTTTTTAATATGTTTTTATTGGTTTTTTAGAGAGAGAGAGGAAAGGAGAGAGAGAGAGAAACATCAGTCGGCTGCCTCCTGCATGTTCCTTGCTGGGGATCGAGCCCACAATCCGGGCATGTGCCCTGACTGGGAATTGAACCGGGACCTCTCAGTCCGTAGGACGACACTCAATCCACTGAGTCACACGAGCTGGGCCAAATTTGTTTCTAACCCTCAAAGTCTGGCTCCCAAAGTGGCACTCTTAGGCTGACCCCAATCCACCCTGCCTTTCTTGTGGCCGCCAGCATTTGCCGAACATGAACTAGCGCCAGGCAACAGACCCTCACGCTCAGGGGCAGTGAGGAAGTAACCATCGGGATAGGTGCCTGTGCCCTTGCACCTCACGTCTTGTCACTGATCATCACTGCAGCCTTTTGGAGTAGATGCTCTGGCCTCTACTCACTGGCAGAGGATGCAGAGACAAGGAGCAACCTGGTATGACAGTCCTTCTCAGACTTGTCTCCTGAAAAGCTCAGAGTGTGTCTTCTATTGGCTAATCCTTTCTCAGAGGATGGCCTGGCTTTGGAATCCAGATCGTGTCTTTGCTAACTGCTGTGTCCCGGCAGTCACCTCGGTGTCCGTGTCTTCTGTCTGCAGTGCTCTTTGTTGGGGAAATTGCGACTGGAATGTGCGGACCTTCTAGAAGCAAGAGGAGTGGTGCTTCGTGACCCGGCTGTTTTCTCCTTCCTCTGGGTGGTGGATTTCCCACTGTTCCTTCCCAAGGAGGACAGCCCCGGAGAGCTGGAGTCGGCCCACCACCCGTTCACGGCTCCCCACCCCAGTGACGTCCACCTCCTACGCACTGAGCCTGAAAAGGTACCTGTCTGCTTCCCCATCAGAGGACGTGTGGAAACCAAAGCAGAGAACTTCAGATTTCAGGTTCTGGACGCCCCAGAGGAAACTGGCGGGTTCAAGTCCATAGGGGACATTCTCTAATGCGGAGACTCTGAATCTTCTAGGTCCGCAGCCAACACTACGACTTGGTTTTGAATGGCAGTGAGGTAGGAGGCGGCTCTATCCGAATCCACGACGCACAGCTCCAGCGCACCGTCCTGGAAGTGTTCCTGAAGGTAACGCCTCCACCTGGCCTTTGCGGTGTCAGCCACGTTTGTTATGAATGGGGGACTGCCCAGGTGCAGGGCAGCATCAGCTTATCTTCCTACCTTTAGTGTAAGACTGTGAGGAGTACGTAACAGCTACTTACTAGTGCTTTCTATGTGCCAGGCACCGTCTTAAGTATTTCATAGGCACTGACACGTTTAATCTCAGTCACTTTTTAAGTTAAATACCCTCACTCTGCCCATTTTACAGTGGAGAACCAGAGGCTGCTTCATTTGCCTGAAGTCATGTCAGCGCAGAAGTAAGCAGAGCCAGGACTTGAGTCCAGCCAGGGTGGCCCTTGACCCCAAGCTTCCGTCCTCCCCAGTGATGAGACTGAAAACGTTGATCGGGCCAGAGAAAGAGGGAGGTGTGAGCGGGCTTTATGTCACTGAGTGGTACTACGTTAGTTGTACTTGAGGTCGGGGAGGATTTTAGTGACAGAGACAGAGGGTACGCCACATTCTGAAGGGGTCTGCAGACTCAGGGCTGAGACTCTGCAGTTTGTTCGTGGTTCTGTAGGAGGCTAGGGCGGGTTTCAGGAAGATCCAAGACAGTCTGGTCCTGAAAGACTTTCGTGGACTGACTCGGGGTGATGCAGGCTGGAAGAACTGGGTTTTGAGAGCAGCTGTGGAGAACTCAGAACCCCAGACTAGCACTAAGGGCATGGTGAACTGCCCTAACTTGGCTCCCCCAAGTCAAAGCCTCCAGTCATCACTTTGCCAGCCCTTTTTTTTTTTCATTCCTTTCACTATCAAGCTTCTCAAAAGAGTCGGATGTGTTGCTTCTGCTTCTCTGCCACACACCAGCGGCTCCCAACTTTGCTGCACACTACAATAGAATCAGAACACCCCCTGGACGCAGACCAGTTAAATAAAAAGTGCCCTGTGTAAGGCTTTGGCGTTTGCTCCTGAAAGCTCCCTGCTTGGTTCTGATCTGTGGCCTGGTCAGCAAACCACCTCCAGATGCTCCCAGAGTTTCTGCACACATTGCCCCAGAGTCCCTGTGGTCACCAGTCCAGTGGCCTCTTCCTGGCCCTCAAGCTCTCCTACCTCCCAGCATTTGACACTGTCACTTCATGTCCTCCCTGATTCCTGTGACAGGACAGTCCCTGCTTTCATCCTCCCCTAGGGAGCCCACACCTCCACATCCTTGCTCGGTTTACTCTGCATTCAGTGTGATGACAGCTACATTTACTGAGCGCCAGGCATTTCTCTGCACGTTTTAATATCTGTACACGTCACATTTTCTTGCTCAACTAACTGTAAACCTCTTGAGGTCTTTTTTTAACTCACCTTCATTTGTGCTTTCGCACCTAAGCACACTGTGTGGACCAGGGCATGTATTTAAATGGAATTATCTTTTGAATTTCAGGAAGACGTGAAATTGCTCTCCCACCTGATCCAGGCTTTAGATTACGGGGCGCCCCCTCATGGAGGAATTGCCTTAGGTAAACAATCTGTCCTTTTACAAGCCATATTTCATTCCACTGTACTGTCTCAAATTTGGGCTCCCAGCTTCAAGGAGCAGTGGATGGAGGAGTAAAGAAGGTAGGGGTGAGAGCCCAAGGGTTCTACAGAATTTAAGTTGGGTTTTCATTTCAATAATATATTTTAAGAATACTTTTTACCAGTTATAAAGTTAAAACTTAACTGATAACTTGAATTGGAAAGATTTTAATAGAATGGAAGTGACTATTGCTCAAATCCCTGGGGGCTCAGACACATTGATAGGAGTCTGGAAAGCCCGCTCCTAGCCGCCAGCTCGTGGGAAAGTAGGAATGTGCCAGGGCCCTTCTGATGGCCGAGGATGCTCACCTTGCTTCTTTGATCAAGTAAGGAAGTGTGAGAAAGGCTAGCATGCCCACCTAGATGGGGGACCCTCAGCCACAGGGACCTCCTCCTATGTCCTGGAGCCCTCCAGCACCTCCCTTTGTTCAGCCTTTAGTCAGCCCCCGCGGAAGGGCAGCATTACCTACTGTCACTGTCTGTCCCAGTGGATGTGAATAGCAGCCCTAAGCATTTTTCTAAAATGAGAGAATAACCTCACAAGTTCCCTAAAAAGGCAGGGAACTGTGCTTGATTGCAACTTATTATAGGGAACTGATCTATAGTTTTTATAGAAAAACTGAGTCACGCCTGGCCAGTGTTGCTCAGTGGATTGAGCATTATCCCATGGACTAAGAGGACCCGGTTCAATTCCTGGTCAGGGCACATGCCCTCATTGTGGGCTTGATCCCCAGCAGGGAGCGTGTAGGAGGCAGGCAACCGATGTTTTTCTCTCACATTGATGTTTCTTTCCATCTCACCCTTCCTCTCTAAAAATCAATGAAAACGTATTTTTTGTTTTGTTTTTGTTTGTTTGGTATGTACCCCTAGCGGGAACTGAACCTGGGACTCTCTGGTCCGCAGGCCGACGCTCCAACCACTGAGCCAGACCGGCCAAGGCAATGAAAACGTATTTTTTAAAAAAAGAAAAACTAAGTCACCCTCACCCTCAGATTACATTCTCATCTGTTAACTTTGTACTTGACTCACAGGGTTAGACAGACTGATATGCCTTGTCACTGGAGCACCGAGCATCAGAGATGTCATAGCCTTCCCCAAATCCTTCCGGGGGCAAGACCTAATGAGCAATGCCCCAGATTTTATCCCTCCTGAGGACCTGAAGCCCTATCACATTCAGGTCTCCTGGCCAACAGAGTTAGAAGCAGAAAAGAACTCATTGAAGCATCCACACCGTCCAGAAAGTTGAGCTTTGGAAAAGTTTCCTCCTCTTCGCTCAATCAGATCCGGAGTTCTGCCGCAGACCTGACACGTCCCTTGGTGGAAGGGCTCCAGGCCACATTCTTCACCACAATGAAGAAACAAGTAGAAGGTGTCCAGTCTTGACTCGATAACATGCAATATTAGGAACTCTTTGTTTGGGACTTTGTTGGAGTTTCTTTTTACTTGGAGAGGTCTGAAAGATGGCTCTTTGTTGGAGTAACATAATGGCTAAGTGTTTTCTAATCATGCTTTTCCTACCTGGATAGTAGGTTGTTCACTTAGGACAGAAGTAATCAGATCATGTGTGCAAAGTGAGACAATATTTGCCCCTTTAGACTGGTGAGTTAATGATGGAGGAGTCTGTTTAACCAGCATCATCAAGAGAATCCTATAAATTAAGCTGGACAGTGACATTTCAATTATCAACATAATAGTGAGAAGAAACGTAATATAATGCAAAACATCACTGAACTGAAACTCACAAAATCTCAGCCACTGCTTCACCTTGAGTAAGTCACATAGGCCACACTTCTCCCTCCTGCTCATGTGAAATGCCGACGGTACAGGCTCTTCCGGCCAGAACCACAGATCATGTGAGGAGATGCTCTGAGAAACTAAGGCATGACACCAGTGTATGACTGTCCATTGTTTGTAAACAGACACAGGTATATCTATGTACTTTATAATTTAAGATTAAACAAAACTGATCATCTGTAGTAAAAGAAACACAGTAAACTTATTTGTCAGTATTGTTTATATCTCTATTTTTTAAGTAATCCCTGAGTAACTTTTCCTCTACGGTACTAAAAATATTGACCTTAAACCAACCTCAGATGTATAAAAAAGTGAACACTGGAGCTCATTGTGATTTTCTTATATGTTCTCTTGACACAAATAAAACCTTATGATTAGTGCCCTGGCCAGTTTGGCTCAGCGGTTAGAGCGTCGGCCTGTGGTCCAGAGAGACCCAGGTTCGGTTCCCGCTAAGGGCATGTACCTTGATTGCAGTTTGTCCCCGGCCCTGGTTGGGTCGTGTGGGTGGCAGCCACTCGATGTGTCCCTTTCACATCGATGTTTCTCTCTCTCTCTCCCTCTCTCCCACTCTCTCCCTCCCACTATAAAAAGAAAAAAAAAAAGAAATTAAAAAAAAAAAAAAAAAAAACCTTATGATTAGTAATTACAAATGGGAACAAGGCTTTGGTTTGTGCCGTGTGAACACCAAGTAGTAGCCCGCACCCCTGCCTGGTTTTCTCAGCTCTAAGCAATCTTGTACTTGAAAACAGCAGCTGCTTCACCCTGGGCCTCAGGCTGGCTCACTGGATTGGGAAGAATGTCAATGTCCTTCACGACTGCAGAGAACTGTTCCCCGTTAGACAGAGTGTCCCCTAAAGTCGGTCCTTACCCAGTCTTTCCCATGTGTGGGTGCACCGAGGGCAGAAGATCCTTGCTGGCAGGGCTCAGTGGAGAGATTCTCTTGAGAACGCCCTTTATTGGGCAAGAAAATGCAGCTTTACATCCATTTATCCTGCTTGGCTGTCACCTCATTTCTAAATATAATAAAGTCACTATTCACTGTGTAGGGCCTCATTCTGACCAAAATACTGTCTTTTTGTGCTGGAATTGAGTTACAGAAAACACCCCAAATCTGTATAATGTTTTATGGGCTACAAATACCAAAGGCCCCAGGTCTTCAGAGGTCAAGCAGTCCTGCATTGGCATAGAGATCTGGTCACCTGGTGTGTCACTCAGCTTTTCTTTAGTCCAGCCTGTCAGAACACACACACACACACACCCATACACACAAGCTTATTCTGAGATTCAGGGAAACGTCACTATTTTAGATCTTTACCACTGAGGTTGAGTGACATTTTAAACATTTGCTCAAAAATTAGCCCTGGCCGGTTTGGCTCAGCGGTTAGAGCGTCCGCCTGTGGTCCGGAGAGACCCGGGTTCGGTTCCCGCTAAGGGCACGTACCTCGGTTGCAGTTTGTCCCCGGCCCTGGTTGGTCGTGCGGGTGGCAACCACTTGATGTGTCCCTTTCACATCGATGTTTCCCTCTCTCTTCCTCTCTCTCCCTCCCACTCTGTCTGTACAAAAAATGGAAAAATGTCCTCAGATGAGGATTAAAAAAAAAAAAAAAAAAAAATTAAGGAACTATTTAGTAATAAAGTTGAAAATGACAACCAAGATTTTGAAAAGCAAACTAAATTGTAAATTGGAAGTCAAGTTTATTTCAAATCCAATCCCCAACCTCCTAGGCAATTTAGTACCCTATGTTGCATGTTTTAAAAACAAAGGAGTCCGGCCAGTGTGGCTCAGTGGTTGAACGTCCACCAGGGGGTCGCTGGTTCGACCACCAAGGGGTCGCCGGTTCGATTCTCGGTCAGGACACATGCCCAGGTTGTGGGCCCAATCCCCAGTAAGGGACCTGCAGGATGTGGCCAATCAGTGTTCTCTCTCATCGATGTTTCTAACTCTCTCTTCTTCTCTCTTCCTCTCTCTCTCAAAATCAATCAGTCAATCAAAAATAAAAACAAAGGAACTGACTGCCAGCTACAACATCAGTAGTTACTAGCTTCTTATGAACAATTTCTCCATGTTGAGATGTGTCAGGATGCTCTTGGACTGTGCTTGAATAAAACAAGGCATCTATTACAGCTGCTGTCTTCTCCCAGAATTCCATCTGAAGAACCAGAATTCTCTGTAACAGTGATCACATTCCCTGCTGCTGATTTTTATTCAGCATAACTCATCCTAAGGATACTGCCGTAAGCATACCTTTCTTCATTTCAAGACTGTTACTCGTAACATGAGAAATAACCAGGTACACAGTGAAAATATTAGCTGTCTACATAACTGCACACATAAGTCATGCAATAAGCGCACACCTACGTCAGACTTCTGTATTCAAGACAGTGGACTCAGCAGAAAGAACAGTGAGCCAGAGCTACCTGGATTTAACTCCCGGCTTTACCACTCGTTACCAGCTGTGGTCCAGTCACTTAACCTCTCTAGTCTATTTCGTCACCTAAAGCTTCTCAAGCTTTCTGGTTTCAGGATTCCTTACAGTCTTTAAATTACTGAGGACCCACAGAGCTCTGGAGAAGTCTACTACTATAGTAGGAATTCAGGTTTCTTGCATAGATATCCATCCATTACATTAACACAAATAGCATATTTTTATTTAAAAATAATTTTCTAAAACAAAAATTAGTGAAGAATGACTTTTTTTTTTTTAATTTCTGCATATCTTTTTTATGCCTGGCTTAAAAGAAGACACTGGAGCCCTGGCCGGTTTGGCTCAGCGGTTAGAGCGTCGGCCTGTTCAGCAGTTAGAGACTGGGGTTCAGTTCCCATAAGGGTGCATACCTCGGTTGCAGTTTGTCCCTGGCCCTCGTTGGGTCGTGTGGGTGGCAGCCACTCGATGTGTCCCTTTTACGTCAATGTTTCTCTCTCTCTTCCTCTCTTTCTCTCCTACTCTATCTGAACAACAACAACAAAAAAGACACTGGATTCTCTTATCTGCTTCTGCATTCCATCTGCAGGGACACGTTGTTTTGGTTGAAATAAATGAAGAAAATCTGGCATCATGCAGATATGAAGTTGGAAAAAGTAGGGGTATTTAACAGCCTTTTCTGGTAATGGATGGACATTCTTCCTTGATACTACACCAAAATGTGACAAGTTCCTTCACGGTTACTTGCAAAGCGGCATCTGAATCACGCAGATGAACTTTCCTAAAAGTCCTCTGGCCCATCTATTCTGAACATAACTTGTCCCTATTTGTAATTTTATGATACCACATGCTCATCATTTTGTAATTATTTCTTCACCAAGTGATGCAAATCTTCATTTCATTATACAGTTTCTTAGAAATCACAAGTATTGATACCACCACTGAGCCCATCACAAAGTCGTATGGAGAAGCTGAGAATGTGGTGACAGGTGCAAGCTTTTCCAAAATTCTAATTTTCATTCAACGGCTTCACTCAATATTATCACCGGCAACAAATACCATCAGTTTTCTTCCACACTTGTTCATTTTTGAGAAAATATCTGCCAAATACCCAACGCTGTGTTTAAGGTGTTACCAAAATTTGTAATCTTTAAATATGTCTCAAAACAGTTCCAAATCTGAAAATGGCACTTATGTAAGAGGAAAGAATAGATAAACTTGATAAGCAAGAATGTACAGAATCCCTTACCCCTCAGCAGTACATCAGGGAAGGTCGACCAGATGCCACTCAGGCTCAGCACGCTCCAGTGGTTTCCTATCTCAGAGAAAAGCCAGTCTTTATGAGAATATCGAAGCCATGCACGGTACCCCGCTTCCTACCCGACCATGTCCCCCCATACTCCAAGCTGTCTGCTCCACTCACTGGCATCCTTGCTTTTCCTGTTCACCAGGCACCAGCTATGTCCAGGCCTCTGCCCTAGCTGACCCTGGCAACTCCTCCAGATACTGCATTGTTCACTCCCTAAAACTGTCTGCTTAAATGCCTCTCGGTGAAGAATTCCTGGACAACCATGTTCAGAAGAATGTGCAGTCTCCCGCCAGCACCCTCTGCCCCTTTCCCTGCTTTTTTTCCCTCTGTAGCACTAGTCACATCCTCTGATACACTACGTTTTACTTTGCCCCAGTGAAGGTAAGCTCCAAGAGGGCCGATTTTATTGCATTGTTCTCTGCAGTATGTTCCCAGCACCTAAAACACTACTTGGTGTTCAGTAAATAGGTTGGGTCAATTATTAAATGAGTAATTGACTAATACATGCCAACCTCTGGCTAAGAGCTGAGGGCATGAATATGGATAAACTGTGGTCATCCTGGGGCTTTTAGCCTAGTAGGGGAGAGATCAACGGGTCATAACGATATGATACAGCGAATTGTTAGAGGCCATGCAGGGAAGAAGCCCAGAGACCAGCCTAAGCAAGGCCTCTGTACTCAAGTGCTGGTAGCTTGTTGCTGGGCTCGCTTTAGTCCTGACCTTTCAACGTTTAGGGTAAATCGCTCACTTAAAGAATTCATTCTCAGCTTCCTCATTTGTACACAGCAACAACCAACACTTACTCCAATTCTGTGCCTGGAGTAAGCATAAAACTTGACTTCCAAGCCCAGAAATGTTAAGGAGCTTGAGATCCCTTTAAAGATGCCTTGGCCAGTTTGGCTCGGTAATTGGAGTGTCAGCCCTGGTACCAGAGTCTCAGGTGCAATTCTGGTCAAGGGCATGGACCTAGGGTCGTGCCTGGTCAGGGTCGTGCAGGAGGCAGCTAATCAATGTCTCTCCATCCCCCCTACTCTGAAGATATATGGGGAAATATCCTTGAGTGAGGATTAAAAAAAAAGAAAATTTTATCTCAAAGCTGTGACATTTTGAGAACAAGCACTGGTTTTGAATGATCAAACCCAGCCTTCCAGCTTGAGTGTAATTATACGAGACCCTCTGAATTCTTGGCAGGACATGCAGGAATTGTCATGTTAGAATTGCTGTGATGGGGTTGAGGTCATGTGTTCCTCCAAGGAATTACATGCAATCTCCCTTAGTAAATGGTTATTTTTCAGGAGCCCTAATCAAGTATATTTAAGTATACACCCGGGAGCAGTGATTCGAACTAGTTACCAGTGCTGTAACAGCACCTCCTACACCTCCCACACAGGTGACAGGTTACAGAATTACAGGTTCCTAAAACTTGAGGGCACACCTGACATCCTAGTCCAGTTTCCCACTGGTGCTAGTCAGCTTTTTAATCCGTACAGCCCCACGTTTGGATACAGGGTGTTCCATAAAGGTCCCCAATCCTTTCGTCAGCTTGCCCCTCTTGCAAATACACCACTGGGACTTTTTGGTAGTCCTGGGCTTTGGCCCTTCCCATCCCGAGATTCTTCAGGGTACAGTTGTCCCTCGCAGCTTTGCGCTGACTTTCGCAGCTTCACTCGTCGCGGTTTTTTGGAAGTGGGGAGGGACGACTATAAAGAATGCTACTTCGCAAAAATTCATTTATCGTGGTAGAGTTTGGAACTCATTAACCATGATGAATGAGGGCCAACTGTATTGATTCTGCTAATGACAAATCTGTTTCCTGGATTCTGTAACTTCCCCATTTCAAAACCAGGGTGTTTTACCTTCAGCCTTGAGTCACCAAAACTTAAAAGATTTTACCTGATCACACCCAATTTGTTCAGTAAATATAAACCACCTACTGAAAAAACGAGCTTGGAAACACTGCAATGCCAAGACCAAATCCCTTTCATGGAGTTACATTTGAGCAGGTGAAAACATGGACAGATACATAACATTAACTAGTGCTGGTGGGGATGGCCCCATTTCAGGGTCAGGGCCTGTGGGAAGACATCTGAGTAACGAACTGGAACCGAAAGCAATGTGGTCACTTGAACTGTCCTGTAGAACAGCAAGCATAAAACTTCAAAGTTTTATGTGGCCAGTGCCAAGTTGAACCAGTATCTCTTCATAACTTGAGAGGACCAGAACACACTTTAACCAACAGCACTTATTATATGGAGAAAAGGAATGGCCACTTTCATCTAGATTCAGCTTTGCAGCTCAATGTTCCAACTCCAAGCACTAAATTGGAAATTTGATCGTCCTTCTGGACTAGACATCAAAGCTGCAAGCCAAGTTAATGATGTCTTGGAGTAGTTAACAAGGCAACCTATGAGCTTAACTAATACTCTCATTAACTTGATCTGAGTACATGCCTCCAGAATTGTTATTTGCTAAATCAGCATTTCTAAACTGATCTTCTAAAGACAAGGACATTGTAACTACTGTACCAATGACCTCAAAATTGTAAACATGCCCCATTGCTAGTTTTACATTTTCTTTCCTTTTAATATGCATCTTTTGGGGGCAAGACCCATCCCTAAGATAACCAGTCACTCCCCTTCACATGTCAATTTTGGCCAAAGACCCAACACCACCATGGTGTTTACAGCAAATGGAAGTTTTCCCACCACTAGTTGACATTAAGAGCACCTGCTTTTCTTTATCTGCATAAGCTCGTGTTTTGATTGATGGTTCACTTGCCCGGTTTGGATGCTAAAGGGGACCACCAAGGGGAGGACTGTTTATTCCTCAGTATAAACTGCACTTGCAAGCCTAAGACATCCTATGAAATACAAATGAAAATGCCAACTGGCTATCTACTGCCAGGGGGGCTCATGTACACCCATGTCCTATTTTCCTTCCTTCATCCCATTAAGTAGAAATAAGAAGACTTGATCCGATGGCTTATAAAAAATTTATTAAAATTCAAAATGGCTTGATCTTCTACCTCATGAGCATCCATCCAGCTGCCTGCAAAAAAGAGCCATTTTTAGTCACGATTCCTTACTTCAATTCTGATGGTATTTGAAGTACAAAGAATATCAGATCTTCCATTTTCATCAAGCAATCAGTGAGAGAGTTCAAGTTGGGGTGAGATCATCATGTATTCTGGAATAAAACAGCACTGATATTTCCGAGGCTTACCTTCCAGTGGTCGGCCAGCTGCATGACGGCCGCAATCAACGCCTGAAAGCAAAGAACACACGTTAATTGTGGTAAAAAGAGCTCGCCTGATGCTTGCTGGTAAAGTAACCTCAGAATCAAAATGGAACGGTTTTATGAGTGATATCATCCTATTTCATTTGGCAGAATCACTACATCACTGGTTACATTCTAACTTCATATATATACACCAAGAACTGTCTTACCTGGACATCTTCAGGGTAGCAGGTCTTGTCTGCCTGTCTGAAGATGAGGAGGAAAAAAAATTTCATTACAAATGTCCCCTATTTTTAATTTTTGGAAAAACATTTAGGGAAGTGAACCTATTCTGTATAATATGATGGTAACTGTTCTATTATACACTTATCCAACACTTACACACTTATTCACTGTGGTGTCACAGTGAACCCTAGTGTAATGTCACTATGGGCTTCTGGTGGCAACGATGTGTCCTTGTAGGTTTGTAAACTTAACCAAAGGCCCACTCTGGTAGCTGGATATTGACAGCAATATCCTGTGTAATTACAGGACATGTGGGAACTCGGTACTTTCTGTTCAATATTGCTATAAATCTAAGCACACAATAAAACAAAAACAGCTAAACAATTTTGTAACCTACAGATTTATATGTATGACATAAAAACTTGTGCACAAACTGTATCATTAACCTGTACTTCTCCAAATAGAGTTCTTAATCCTTCAATTAATACCCGTGAGAATGTTATGGCACATTAGTCATGCAAACCCCTGAACATTTAAGACAATGGCCTTTTTTGAGGTTATAAATGATGGTCGCAGCCAGATACATCAGATAGGAGCGAAAGACAGTACTGCTCATCACTGTTAGTCTGCTGAACTATGTTATCATCATTGTATCGGCTTTAAACCACTTCACATGGAAGCCCAACTCAAAACTACTATACCTTTACTTAAAACTCTTGACTCCAGGATATGTAGTCAACCCCACTCTTCACACCTGCAGAAATTAATTCAAATTTAGTAACAGATAGTAATAGGAAAATGTCTAAAATTCCCCAGGTACTGTTTCAGTTACAAAAAAATCTTCACTCTTTTTCAGAGAGATTCCCATCTGTTTTTAATTTCAAAAATCATCACTAACAGCAACTTGCTTATTATGTAGCTGAGATTCATAATAATACATACCTTTATTTTAAATGTCTCCGAAATCCGGGTCTGAAAAAGAAAGTGTTTCTTTAGACTGTATTTCCCAAAACTGCCCGAGGCTTTGCACCACCAGAAAACACTAGCGGTCAAGTACGAAGACCAGGACATTTCAGCAACAATAGGAATCTGTGTACCAGGAGCCAAAAGCTGTTCTTCCGTCTTACCTCAAGCATGCCATCCAGATATAAATGTGCATTCAACAGCTAGAAGGGAAAACAAAACATCTTGTATTAATGTTAAATATCATTAAAGTCTTTGCTCAGTGTTACTTGTCCCAGGGTTCTTCAGTGTTAAATTTGTCTACATGCTCATTTCAGGTCAGACATTTGATCAACATCATTATGAAAACCCCATTCGAAGCATGCGTAACATGCGTTAACTGACCAAACACAGGGCATAAGCACTAGTAGCTCAGTAGTTAAGTACTAAATTGTACCAGCATTAACAGTTTTGAGTCTATCAGGATGTTAACAATGGATACTTACCAAAAATAATAAAGCCAATTCAGACATGTCAGAGACTCAAGTCCACCTAAAAAATAAGAGTGGTTTTACAACAGCCAAAGACCAACTTTCTCCTCACCAATTAAAAAAAAAACCGCCTGAAATCAGGTAGAGCTAATAATTAAGACCTTCACGTTTAGTCAGTAGATGCTTATCATCATACAGGCTGCTTTTACAAATCAGGACACCTTAGGAAGGGTAACGGGACAAGGAATTGGCATTTACTTAATGCACTCAGCACACCTCAAGCACTTCATGGTCGGTGCTAACCCTAAAAAGGCACAGGTGGCACTGTCCTATTTGTCCAGTCACCGATGTTTAAATTCTAACTTTACTTACCATTCCAACTTCCAGTTAGTTCTTTTTAGTGCCTAGACAAAAGGAGAAGCCAGATTAATAGTGGTACTTTGCTTATGCGATTACCTGCAAAACAGCTTTACACCAGACACTTCAGACAAATGGTACATCTCTTCAGGATTCAATCTGCTGAACTATGCAAACATCATAGTATCTGTTTCTTCAGGTGTCCCCCACTTTATCAGAGTGCAGAAGTTCACGTTTGAAAAGGGAGGGGGGAAAACCCTGAGTATCAGCATGGATTTGGCAACGTGCAATCCCTCAGAAAAGGGACTGGAAAGTCCTGGGTAAGTACCAACTATTAAAAGGTTTCTTACCTGTCTTCCCATGGCTAGAGTGTGAATCTTGGACTTTAGGATCTGAAAAGGGAAGGTGAGTCTCAGGTCAACTTAGGTGCAATTTTTATTTTCTCTAAATCACCATTTTGTGTGCCTCAGTTAGGATAATGGTGGTAATAATTCTCGTCATTCTTACAGTCGAGAGTAGCAAATATAACTCATCATTGTGGCACATCAAGTAGACTTCCAACCTAACCTCCCTTCTTCAGGGAACTTACCCCAGCGGCAGCCATTCTCACGCCTTTGGCACAGAACTAGAAAACAAGACATAAAAAATACCCAATAAAACATCCTGTGCAGCCACTGTAAACATCGATGTCATAAATATTATTTAAGCCTCAGAATAAAATTTTCAGAAATCCCTTCTGTCCACTACTCTTAAACCATCACGGGCTTAACAAAAAGACCACATCTAAGCAAATTTTTTATTCCCACTATTTACGTTTCTTACCTGTCCATCAGTCGCCAAAGAAAAGCCACATTGTACTCGTACCTAGCACCATTCCTAGGGAAAAGATTAGTTTTTATTTTCAGTTCATTTGGTTCTAAATTAAGCAGCATTAGATCGTTTTTTATCACCCATGCTAGTCGTTCACACTACCCGCACTTTCTAACTGTAATGGGTGCAGTTAACGTATCATAAAGAGCACTTAACAGCTAAGGTTCAGAACTACTGACTGAAATAATGGTGCACTGCGGAATGCAGCCAACCACGTGGACTACTCGATCGCCGCCTTCCTGGAGGAAGTGGCTCCGGCCGAGGTCAGTAACAAAGACCGCCGGGCGACTCGGCATGCACCGCCATCAGAGCTGTTGGCATTCATCAACCGTCTCAGATGTCCCTACCAACATAAGCTTCATCAGAGGCCGGGCACGCGAGCCGAGGCTTTTCCGCAGCTCAGCCTAGCGACCCGAGTGTTGACTTAGGTCGAGCGCGCACCCAACGCGCAATCCTCTACAATCCTCACCCTGCGGGCCCCGCAAAGGCTTGCGACTAGCCCAGATATGCCAGCCAGTTTAGGGCGACTTCAGTTACCAGGACCTGGAGGCCTCGAGCCAAGAACCCATTTAGCATCCGCAGAAAAGAGGACACATACCAGGAGCCGACTTCCATCCACGAAAGGCCGAGATGGCGTCCAGGTGCCCATATATAAGCATGGCGTTCCATGACGTCATGACGCACTTTCCCTACCAGCGTCGGCTTGAGCTCCTCCTCCTCCCCTCCTGAGCTCAGTCTCCTCCCTCTCCAGCCACACCTCCTTTCCGTCCTCTATGCCCGCCCCTTGGCCCGCCCCCTCGGTTTGTGGGCGGGGTCACGGCCGCCCGCGTGACGCAAGGCTCCCACCCTCCTACGGACCGAGGAGGAAGACAAGAGAGGGGAGGGGGCGCGAGGGACGGAAAGCGCTGGGGAGGGGGAAGGGGGACGGTATAAGGGTGAGTGATTTCCTTCCGGCACGTCGCCCGCTCCGGGGGAGGGGGCGGGGGTTTTCACTTCCGGGACGGTGTTCCGGCCCATTCCGGCCCATTTCCACCCCCGGAGGTAGGTGCTGCTCCTTGACTGGGCTGGGGCCCCGCACACCGGTCCCGCTGCCCTGCCCCGGGGCCGCCCTGCCCGGCGTCCGCCGCAGCCTGCTCCTGGGGTGCTCAGCCACTTCCCTTCACCCCCACCTCAAGGCTCCCGGAGACCTTCCACCCCCTTGGCCCCGCGCCGGGCTGAGCTGCCGGACCCGCCCCCTCGCCGGGCCCCTCCCTCAGGACCCCGGGAGGGGCGGCCCCCTCCCCCACCGCAGCCGGCCACACCCAGACACACACACCCACCTCTGGGCAGCTCCCCGCCCGCCTGCACCTACCGCCTGGCCCGGGTCCCGGGGCGCCGCCCCCTTCCCGGTCTTTTCCCGGCACCTGACTGCCGGCTCCCAGGCCGCACGCCCTGCTCCCCGCTCTTCCCTGCTCCTCGGTGACACCGCGGCGCAGCCAGTTCCCCGTCCCCACGCTGCCGAACGCAGGCGGAAGCCACTCAAGTGCCGGAGTGGCCAACCCCGTGCCGTTCCCGACTCTCCCCCTTACAGCTCTCGCCCCTCCGGTGCCGACGGTAGAGAAAGACCTTACTCCAGGGGCCTCCTCCTCGCTGGGGCATTGCCGGGAAGAGCAAACAAAAAAGGCGCTGGTGTAGGCTCCAAAATAGACACATCTGAATTCAGGATGGCATCGACAGAGGCTCTAATTGGATTAAAAGTTTGCAAACAAACAAAAACGCTTTGGAAAAAGGTCAGATTGGCTGAAGTCGGTTCATGAAAGCAGTGTATACACTTCCCTGTGTATTGATAAGCGCGTTGTGAATGCCGGGCGGTCCTGTGAGCTTGTCAGGATAAGTTCCTGAAGTTTCGGGTCTCAGGCAACTTTGTAATGTCGTAACTTGACAGATAAATGGAAACACATTGGGCTCAAGTCAGTGTCTTCCTAGTGGGGTTTTTACAAACTGTACTTTCACCATGGAAGGCTGTGGGATGCAATTATGGACTGTTTCCACTGGTTTTTAAAAATCTTTTAATGTCAAAATATTGGCCATACTTGGTAAATCCTCTATTTTTTTTTTTTTTTTTTTACCACCTTTGTGGAACTAAATGTCAGAATCAAAGGATCACCCCCACCCTGAAATTCCTAACTTGGAATTTACATTATTTAGTTACGGGCAGGTATACCTACCCTTCCCTAATTCTGAGTGAACTTCAAGTCCCACATCTTGATTGAGTCCTTTGGCACCTTTCCTAACTTAGAAGTCCTAAGCTCCAAGCCTTTTGATGGAGGCTGTGACTCTTACAGCTAAAAATAATGGCTTAATTTTTGTGGAATAGTAGTGACTTTATAAAATAAAAAACTCACACAACAAGTAGTAAAATATTAAGAAGAGGCACATCTAATTGACCTAACTGTATAATTACATTGATGCAAAAAACATTATTTTCCTTCAAAGTTGTCACAGGATTTTCTATTCATTGTGAATATCTTATGATTAATGCTTTAAAAAACAAAACAAAAAAGAACAACTGCTCCTCCCTCTTTATTCTGTTGAACTCTGTTTTGATGTTGCATAGCTTATCATTAGGAAAGTATGGGCATAGCTTGAATTTTAAGAAGTCTAACTAATAATCATGTTTTGGTTTTAATGGTGTCTTGGTGCGTAACCTACTGAAAAACCTGTTTGGTACTTCTATATCTAAACATTAGGCAGTTATCTATTTTTACTGGGAGATTTTAAAATTTTGCCAAATGATGTTTTAAAATAGGTTTGAACTGGAAAGCATGAGGGGAGTACAGTTCTAATTGTTAAATGAGAACATGGTTTCCTCCTTCAGCAGGGTTGAATGCCTGCCTACACCCTCAGGCCCCACCATGGAGAAGGGTGGTAACATACAACTGGAGATCCCTGACTTCAGCAACTCTGTCCTGAGCCATCTCAACCAGCTGCGCATGCAAGGCCGGCTCTGCGATATCGTGGTCAACGTGCAAGGACAAGCTTTTCGGGCTCACAAAGTGGTACTGGCCGCCAGCTCTCCCTACTTCCGGGATCACATGTCCTTGAATGAGATGAGTACTGTCTCCATATCCGTCATCAAGAACCCCACAGTTTTTGAACAGCTCCTTTCTTTCTGTTACACAGGGCGGATATGCCTGCAGCTGGCAGATATTATCAGCTACCTGACAGCTGCCAGTTTTCTGCAAATGCAGCATATTATAGACAAATGCACACAGATCTTGGAGGGCATTCATTTCAAAATTAACGTGGCTGAGGTCGAAGCAGAATTAAGTCAAACGAGGACAAAGCATCCAGAGAGACCTCCAGAGTCTCACAGGGTTACACCAACTCTAAATCGCTCCCTTAGTCCACGACATAATGCCCCAAAGGGAAGTCGGCGAGGTCAGGTTAGTGCTGTGCTGGACATCAGGGAGCTCAGTCCTCCCGAGGAGTCCACCAGCCCTCAGATCATTGAACAGAGTTCTGATGTAGAGAGCCGGGAGCCCATTCTTCGGATCAACCGAGCAGGACAGTGGTACGTGGAGACAGGAGTAGCAGACCGAGGGGCACGGAGCGATGATGAAGTGAGGGTTCTTGGAGCAGTACACATCAAAACTGAAAATCTAGAGGAGTGGCTGGGGCCTGAGAATCAGCCTTCCGGAGAAGATGGGAGCAGTGCTGAAGAAGTCACAGCCATGGTGATTGACACCACGGGCCATGGTTCCGTAGCACAGGAAAATTACACTTTAGGACCTTCAGGAGCCAAGGTGGCTCGGCCAACAAGTAGTGAGATTGACAGGTAAGTTTTGTTTTGTTCACCCATCTAACGGCTGTTGTAGAGACATTACTAATGTGGTTACCCCTGTGTGGTACAGAGAGCATCTTCCCTCCTTGATGCTCTTAGCCAAAATAAGTTGATGTTGGAGAAACTGCAGGTGTGGCAAAAGACTTGCATTCTTATTTTTTTAAAGCAGGAAGCTCCTTACCCTGGCTGGTGTGGCTCAGTTGGTTGAGCATCATCCCATGCACTGAGGCCACTGGTTCCATTCCCAGTCAGGGCACATGCCCAGGTTGCTGGTTTGATCTCCATTAGGGGGCGTGCAGGGTCCAGCCAATTGATGTTTCTCTCTCCCTTCTCTCTCTAAAAATCAAAAACATATGGAAATAAAAATAAAACTAGCCCTGGCCCTTGGACTGAAGTGTCTCAGGTTTAATTCCCAGTCAAGGCCATATATGTCGGTTGTGGGTTCAACCCCTGGCCCTGGCGAGGGTCATGTGGGAGGCAACCAATCGGTGTGTCTCTCTCATATCAATATTTCTCTCTCTCTCCTTCCCTCCCTTTCTCCCTCCCTCCCTCTCTTATCTGAGGAAAATCAATGGGAAAATATCCTCAGGTGAGGATTAAATAAATAAGTAAATAAAAATAAAGCAGGAACCCTGGCTGGTTTGGCCCAGTGGTTAGAGTGTCGGCCTGCGGTCCAGAGAGACCCCGGGTTCAGTTCCCACTAAGGGTGCAGTTTGTCCCAGGCCCTGGTCATGCGGGTGGCAGCCACTCGATGTGTCCCTTTGACATCGATGTTTCTCTCTCTCCCTCTCTTCCTCTCTCTCCCTTCCACTCTGTCTGAACAAAAAATGGGAAAATGTCCTCGGGTAAGGAATAAAAAAAAAAAAAGCAGGAAGCTCCTAGTCCTGAAAGTTTGATGTTGTGAGAACTACGGTAAAGTTAGACACTTCTGTGAATCAGAACAGCATCTGCAACCACACTAGTGTCAGTAATTGGCAGGGCTTCCTGGGAATTCCAGGCAGGGGGCCCGGTCATCAGCTGGGAACCTGGCAGCTTTGCCCTTCCTCCCTAGGTTTTCACCCAGGTAGGTGGTCTCAGTTTTACTTGCCTTTGTAGTGCTGTTGACTTTTCTTTGCCCCTCACCTCCCAAGTTAGAGGACGTATGGTACCAGCACTAATTGTTCTTTTTAAATTAGTGTGATCCCAGTCCAGTTACCCCAAAGAAAAGCTTTGGAGAGTTTTTATTCCTTTTTTCACTTGTCATTTTATGTCTTCCCTTTTTCTTTCTCTGGTGACTGCTGCTACCACAGGCCTGAGGGTCTGTTTTTTCCCCACTGCTACTAGGTCCCATCCCATGACTCCCTTGTCTCTTTCTAATGGCAATTAGAGCATTTCTTTTTGGTGGAAAGTAAATTGAAAGAAGGAAGTATTATCAACTTAAATTGATAATATTTGGTTTTTTTCCTCTGTTAAAAATAAATTAAAATTGACTGCATGAACAATGAAAACTAAAGAAGCTATTACTTTGGTTGATACCTGGTCTTGAGAGACATGTGTTACAGTCAGAAAGTATATACTGTATCCATTTCAGGCGGTCTTGATTTGAGTATTTTCCTTCTTGTGTCCTTAATAGTTAAAATATTCTTGAGCACAATACTTATTGCCCCACCCCCCATGTTAGCACTGTGTCAGAAGTAAGAGCCTTAGTGCACAGACTTTGAATCTCCATGGTCGATGTTATATCAACAGTCTGAAATATATAACATGTTATGCTGGGGCCTGGAAGAAGGAACAACCAAAACCTAAGTTACATAGAAGAAGCAAAGTTACAGACCCAGTTTTAATTTATTCTTTTATGGTCTCCCAATACTTACGGAAGAATAGAACTTATATTTAGCCTTAGCTTCACCAGGTCATATGGTCTGTTTTGTATTTCTTAAATTTATAAGGCAAACCTTTCTTGTCTTATTTCTAATCACTTCCTATATATTAACTCCCTGAAAGTATTTCTTAGTCATTTATTGTTCAGTTTGTTTCCCCTGCATCAGCCATGGGATAAAGAGGGTAGACATCACCCTTTTTTAAGTTCCTTGACACTACTTTTCTGTTAGTCCCCTTTTTGCTCCTCTTCCGACAGATTTAGCCCCTCCGGCAGTGTTGTCCCCTTGACGGAGAGACACAGAGCCCGAAGTGAGTCTCCTGGGAGAATGGATGAGCCTAAGCAGCCCAGCTCCCAGGTATGTAGTTGTGGGGCTGAAGAAATTGCCACTGTGTTGAATCCGACAGGAAAGATGTAGGAGAGGGAACAGTGGCCCTGTTAAGTACTCTACTTGATTACTTTTGTCTTTATTCTTATTTGCAAGCACACAGGAAATGCACTTTTGGTGTCAGCTGAGTTTGGGAAGTAGAAAAGATGAGATTGCAGAACTCTTTTCTGAGCCAGTCTGTAGTCCTGAGTAGAAATAAAACAGTAACCCCAAAAAAGTACATGCAGGCAGGGTAGGACCTGGGATGGAGGGCCTGATGCTGTGCGTGTGGGGATAGCACTAGTGATTACTACATGGTGTCGTATACTGTATTTGCAAACAGTTTCTTTTGCATTTTTATGTTCGTATCTTTTATTTCCTTCCTGAATCTTTTGTTAGACTAAAATGTTCTAGAGAGGATAGGAACGATGTCTTCTATTTTCTTTGCAATTCTCCTTAGTAAGTAGTAAGTAGTTGGTTGATAATGTTTGTTTTTCCTCACAGGTCTCTGTCATTGAAGGTTGATTTTTTTTCAAAGGATGTTGAACTCACCAAGTAAACACTTTAGTCCTTTAAAAGGAAACACTGGTGGATTTAGATTGCATAGCTAATTTTTTTAGCTTCTGCATTATACTAATAGTATCTTGTTTAGTTTTTACTTAAACCTTGGATGTTTATTGTGTAGGCAGTATACTAACAGCAGCAAGACATTGTTACAAACTATATTTACTTACATATTATCATGCCAGTTTTCCGGTACCAGAAAAGGACTTGTAGCTATTTTAATAAGATGTTACAGAAAATGTTAGGAGCTTGGAGGAAAAGTAAGTTTACTCATATAATTAAGGCCTCTTTTCTTCTCATCTTTCAAATAGGATGTGATACCTATGTGAAGGTGACTATTATACAAATAAACACAACAGTGACACAGACCTTACAACTTAATGGGGGCAGAGGGCTGGTTAACAGATACACAAAACAGGTATAGATGAGACTGTATAGACCTCATTCACAGTGTTATAAGAAAAGGAGTGCTTAAAAGGCAGTTACTGGAATCAATAACCACTTAAAGAAAGTGTTATTCAGGAGGGTCTAAATGCAGTACGTATTTAATGAAGCAGCTAGAGATAACTTACTGTGTATGTAGATGTAATGGGGATAACAACTGGAACTCCACAGGTGTTTTCCCAACTGAAGCAGAAGGTGCAGGCGATAAAGAAGCAGACAATAGCATTGTCTGGAAATGACATAGAGAGATGAGTTAATATATGCCTTAACATGTATGAAAGTTTATTATGGTGAATCTACTCACCAGTTATATTTTCCCTGCCACAGAGTACCAAAACAGGACACTGACTTAATTACAGTGAGAACAGATTTCAATAGACTTGAAGAGTATCCTGCTCAGAAGGGTGACTGTCCTGGAATAGACTGCTACGGTCACCTATTTGCTCAAATAACTTGCTGTGGCTTTTTCCCTTTTTCTACCATGTTATGGTTGAAACACTTGGCCTGAAATTCCAAGTAATTTACCATCTTTCTAACAGAGCTTCCTCACCACTCATCAGCATTCGCTGCCTGCCTCAAGCAGGCAGGCTTCCTCTGTGTGTCAGGACCACGTCAGATATGGTCAGCTCCTTGAGTCTGGGATGCCCTGTCCTTCCCAGGTGTCTGGGTCCACCCCAGACCCACCTCCTAGTTCATCTGCCCTGCCTAGCCCAGGCCTCCCTGATCTCTCCTTAAACCACTGTAGCACTTACAGGGGCTATGATATAATTTCCACTCTTCTTTTACTTGCATCAGTTTTGTGTCTTCGTCTAGGTTGACATCGCCTAGAGAGAAGCGTCCACATTTTCAAATTTTTGTTTCTGACATTGTCTTCTCCAGTGCCCCCCAAAAGGAGTTGTTTTACCCCTAAGTCATTTTGAATAACGAAGGTTACTAAGTAGGTGCCCAATAAAAAAGTGATTATTTAATTGCCTGTGAAACCCTTCGTTTTGGAAATCTTTAAGTAAAGTTAATAAACCAAATCAGATGATTTTTGAAGTCCTTTCATTTCTTTAATTCTCTGATTAGTAACTGAAGATTAGGAGGGTGGACAGTTTTGAAGGTCATGTCAAGAATCTAGACTAGTTTTGTTTTGGATAATATGGACATTATTGTCTATATGGAATTTATTCATTATAGAATAATTTATTTAAAAAATAGTTCTTGAACACCTACTACATACCAAACACGGATCAAGTTCCAGGACAGTCCACAGTGTTCCTGTGCTTACAGAGTTGACAGTCTAGTAGGGAATTGCCAAGTGGGAGGAGTGGAGTGATCCGCCTCTCGGTGACAGAGAGGAGGCGGCCAGTTTGTCCTTGCTTCTTTTTAAAGTTCAGAGGATAAAACTACTGAAAGTATTGTTGCCTTTGACAAGGACCTAATCTACATTTTATGCTCATTCATTTGCTCTTTTATTGCAACTTTACTGCAGTGATTTTCTAAGATGAAATTGATCGTAATGTTCAAGTTCTGTGATTATAGTTCATCACAGATAACTAAAATATATTTATTTCCTGACTGTGGACCATACTGGTATGACATTACTTACCTTAAAGTTAGGCAGTTGTTTGTTTAGTTTTGTTTTTGGTTTGTTGTTGTTTTAGGGAATAGGTACCCTCAAGATTATAAACAATATTGTGAGTTTGTAATGTTTAATAACAGTTAACATTTATTGAGCCTCATTAAGCACTCTAACTCATTCAGTGCTCATAGCAACTTATGAGGTAGATGCTGTTCATTTTACAGATGAAGAACTGTCAGATGAAGTAGTGAAATAACTGCCTCAAGGTCACATAGTAAAGAGGACACAGATTTGAACCTAAGGTTCAATAAAGCATCTGCTAACCTTTCGTTTTATGGATGGGAAAACTAAGCCTCAGACAACTTGTTCTGCACTTTGTCCATGGTCACTCAGGACCTTTTAGTGGGATCATTCCTCCTTCATGTTTCTATTATGCAGGGAATCGTAGCAGAAAGAAATTTTATATAAAACAAGTCAGAAATCGTCTCAAACCTCAGGCTTACTGTTGAACGCGTAGCATCATGTGCTGCCTCCCACACCGCTGAGACCTGCGTCTGTTCTGCTGGAGGTGCTGAGCAGCACTGCCAGCCGTCTGGGAAAGGAGCCGGAACGCATTTCAGAAATTCAAGGGAAGGCATGAGATTAATTGCTAATTAGATAACTTTCTTTGGTTAATCCATAGTCAGCTTTTACATTTTCTCCTCTTCGCACTGATACTGTAGCCTCTGCCAAACATACATAATTCCCTCCTACATATGCTTGTATACATATACGAGCTTTTTATTCAAAACATGTTATTTATATAAATACATATAATGACTTCAGAAGCCATTAAAAAATGGCTTTAAAAATCAAATTACTGAATTTTAATATGAATTTAGAATCAAAAGCATTTATAAATCTAAGATTTTTTTAAAGTATTCATTCAAAGGTATGTATTATTTCTACTCCCAGATTTCAGATAGGAGGCACCCATGTTTATCTCATATTACTGGGGTATTTTAGGTGTGATAGTATTTTGGCTATATTAAGAAAGAATATCTCTGGGTGAAACTGTCTGGGATTTTCTTCAAAAATAATATGAGAGCCTGGCCGGTGTGGATCAGTGGTCGAGCATCGTCCCAGGGGCTGAGAGGTCCTGGTTTGATTCCTGGTCAGAGCACATGCCTAGTTTGCAGGCCCTGTCCCCACTGTGGGGCAGGCAGGAGGCAGCTGATCAATGTTTCTCTCTCACACTGATGTTTCTCTCTCTCTCTCCCTCTATCTCTGAAAAATCAATAAAAACATATTTAAAAAATATAATATGAGAAAGGAGAGAAACAGGTGAGGGTAAAGAAAAATATTGTCCGTGGTTTAATTGTTGAGTGATGGGGATTTAATATATATTCCATCTAAAAATTTTAGTAAAAAGTTTTAAAATATATATGTCATTTGTCCTTAAAAAAGAAAACAAATTAGAGAAAAGGAAAGCATTTATTTTGCAATAACTTAAAGGGTTATCTAATTAACAACAGCAGAGTTCTAATGCTGCTTTTATAGTAATTGCTTTGTTAATGTCTTAAGTAAGTTTATTGTCACAATATAAGAAAGTTAACTTAGGCGGGGCAGATACTTTATAAACCAAGAGAAATTGGAGAAATCGTATATAAACCACAGATTGTTCTATTTACTTTTAATAATCTGTTTATATTTATGTAAAATCACTACAAGTAATAGGTCTATAAACTCAGATGATACTGTGTCTACTCACTGTATTTCAGGAACACTTACCTTTAGTATAAGCAGGTAGAAAATTGAATTAGCAACATCATTAGGAATGTGGATTTCCTGTTTCTCTTTGTCTATTCGTTCAGACTCTTACCTTTTGTTGAGAGAGCAAAATGAGAATCTAAGTCTTGTCCTTCTTTCTCTGTGATACCTGTCGTTGTATTTGGTGGACAATATCAGTAAATACTGAGTACTAATTGTTGGAAGGCTCATAGGAAAGAAGAACTAAGTTAGCTCAGTCTAGTTTTCTTTCCCAGCTCTTCGCCCATTTGCTCTGAGCTCAGTTAACCCTTGAGTATGCTTTAGAATGAAGTTAGTATGTTGGTATGGTACTAAGATACTTCGGGATAAAAAGGAATACTGTCACCTACAAACTGTACACATCTTTATAAAGCTAGTACTGCTGGATTAAGTTTTGGTATTAATGATAATGCCATAAGCGTAATTTATAATATGCTTGCCACGGTGTATTCTTTACTGTCAGACGTAGTAGCCATTAGCCACATCATGTGTGGCTATTTAAATGTTAATTAATTGAAAACAATTAAAATTAAAAATTTAGTTCCTTAGTCGCACTAGCCATATTACAGACACCCAGTAGCCACATGTGACTAGTGGCTACTGTATCCAGTGGTGCAGATAAACAAACATTTCCATCATCACAGAAAGTTCAACTGGACCAGTGCTAAGTACCTACCTGATCATCTAGATATCATTGTAAATTAGAGTCCAAGTGGATGGTATGAGTGGGCCCAGATTCTCCTATTGCTGTAAAATAGAACATTCGCTGGGGGTTTCATGGGAAGCGTGCAGTTTGTTGGCCAGAAGTAACTTGACTGTCTTGTTCTTTTATGGTAATGGGATACAGAGTCTTTGGTTTTGTTTGTTTTTTTTAATTGTTATGTTAACATCTTTACTTTGGGATAGTAATTTCCTGTTTGGATCTCTACTAAAAATAAGCTTAAAGCTTAGTACCTGGTAAAAGTAGATTTGATCATTATACTATGTCTGTTCACAGTACCTGTTTTTCTGTGCTTATTTTCCTCACCTGGCACAGGTAGAAGAGTCAGCAATGATGGGAGTAAGCGGCTATGTGGAGTATCTCCGTGAGCAGGAAGTATCTGAGCGGTGGTTCCGGTACAACCCCCGTCTCACCTGCATCTACTGTGCCAAATCTTTCAACCAGAAGGGGAGCCTGGACCGGCACATGCGCCTGCACATGGGGATCACACCGTTCGTCTGCCGCATGTGTGGCAAGAAGTACACCCGCAAGGATCAGCTGGAGTATCACATCCGCAAGCACACAGGCAACAAGCCCTTTCACTGTCACGTTTGTGGCAAAAGTTTCCCCTTCCAGGCCATCTTGAATCAGCACTTTCGCAAAAACCACCCTGGCTGTATCCCCCTAGAGGGGCCTCATAGCATCTCCCCTGAAACAACTGTCACGTCTCGAGGACAAGCCGAGGAAGAGTCACCTTCACAAGAAGAGACAGTTGCTCCCGGGGAAACCGCCCAGGGCTCAGTGTCCACTACTGGGCCAGATTGAAACATTGAAGGGGAGGGGGCAGACCCTCTTCCCCTTTGGGCCGTAAGCAGCCAGCATCGGGGCCATGGGCTGGTGCTTCGATTCACAAAATGCCACATCACTAGATCGGAAGATGCTCCCAAGATGTTGCCAAACTAGAGGATCAGCAACATACACAAAGTACTAGAGGCTTTCCCCCTCCTCCTTGCCACCTCACACTTTGAAAATAATCAAGCAGATCAACTTTCTAATTCAGGGATCAACAGCCTTGGTTTGTTAACTTTATAAGAAAAAGATTTTTAACAAAACAATGATAAATGATCATTTATCTACCAGTCACATTTGAACACTGTCCTTTGGTCCATATCATCCTGGTGGCTGTCACTTGCCCAGATCTAAAAAAAACACAGCAGGAGCCTTGGTCCTCGAACCAGCTGACCACAAGAAAGAAGGCAGTAATCATGATGGTGATGATGAGGAATTTCTTTTCTTCCTTCCTGCCGGAATATGCAGTTTCGCATTTTGAGGGGGGGTGAGATTCCTGGTGCTTATTGTTTGGAAAGGTTAGATCTTCTCTCTGCCTGCCCAGGCCTCTGGTTGCTGGTGGTCTCCTGTGGCAGCCGTGCTGGAGCACTTTAGGCAGCTGGAGGTGAAATGACAGCAGTTGCAATAGGTACCGCTCAGCTGGGGCTGGAATGCCGGGGTGGGGGAGGGGGAAGCAGGGAGGGGAGTTCGGGGTTTGCAAATGTGGAACAGTACGGAGCTACTGCAGCTTACTGACGCATTTGTGAACCACAGTGCTTGAAGATCTTTGGGTATTAGGAAATGGCTCTAGTCCAGATGAGTTAATGTGTTAGGCTGACTACCAAAGTTTCATCCAGTCTCTTCAGCTCCTAGTTTCACATAACAGCAATATTATACATCAAAAATGTCACTTTCCAGTGAAATGAGCCTGGATTGTATTTTTAAATCTACAGGTCTCCCTGTTTGATAACTTTTATATGAAGTTTTAAACACATTTTTTTCTGCAGTATTCTGACAAGAAATTCAACACTATGGTTCTTATTGCAAACCACAATTCCACTTCCTTCTACATAAGTAATAGTTTATATTTTCAGTCCAAAAGAACCTCACTAAATCCATGTCTCATGTCTGCAAACCTAGTAATTCATAAACCAACCATTGGCAAATTGCTGGTGACTCCAAGAACTTTGCTTTTTAAATACAGTACAGGGCATTTACCAGAAAACATCAGGCACAATCATGTTGCAATAAATTGATCAAGGCATCAATTTTGATCAGGTTTGGTTACTTAATCATTCCTAAGATTAATTTTTAAATTTCAAGAGACCTTTTTGGTAATTCTGAGATTCTTAATCCAGCGCTGAGAGTCAGAAAGAATTTACCAAACGTGTAGAGCTTTAGATGCCTTGTCTTGCATGCAGAGAAGGAGGGAAGATTCTTAAGGGGTGCAGGCAAGTAGACACAGTCACAGTGCAAATAGAAAAGAAAAATCTCGAGCTTCTCTTAACGATTATTAAAACGTGCAGAGTCTTTACATGTGTAGTGGTTTAAGAAACTCTTTGGTGCAGAGGCGTAGATGATTGTTACAGGCGTCTGGGAGAGGCTGCTCGGCCTGCACTGGTGAGCTGTTTGTGGGAGTGGGAGTAGTGCCCCCTCGTGAGAATGCTTCGTGATATGTGGAAAGGGGGATGGAAAAGGGGGCATTTCTTTGATGATGGGATGTTAGAATGAAAGGGTAACTTAAGCAGTCTGAGAATTTACATGTACATACAGCTGTGCTGTATCACTAAAGAATGGTTATTTTGTCTCTCCTGGAAAAACAGAAATGTGTCATTTAATAGGAATGTAATAATGCTACCATTTGTTAAGAGCCTACCCTTCAACGTGCTGTTGAAGCTGTATTTTATCTCTAGAAGACAGACCGGGACACCACGGTAAGGTAAGAACTCTTCCCTAGGGCCGTCTTAGCACCGGCGAGGCTCTGTGGCCTAGAAAAAGTGGAGTCGGAATTAGACTGAAATCGATAGGGAAACATTTCAGCTGGGAACTAAGGCTTTCAATAGACAGGTCTTGCCATTACTACGTCGGGGAGAAGTACAGAATATGCTGCTGTAGACGGAGCTTGTAAGCCTACCAAAAATATTAAGTCCATCATACTTTTGAGAAGTAGTATGCTGCAAAGTTTTTAGTGCTTTGTGAGCTTTCTTAGATTTTATGTGAGAAAGTAGAGCTTTTTAAACTATTATCAAATTGTAAAGGTGAAGTGCAGTGCTTTCTGCAAGGAAACCTTGGCAGCGTGTGTCAGTGCTCCCTCGGGCTTGGCAGCAGCACTGGGAGTGAAGCAGGGACTGTGAAAGACGCGGAAGCACTAGCGTGTTGGGTGGGCTCCCCGCCCTGTGCGTTCACTGCTGATACTGTGAAGAGGGTGTCCGGTGGCCGGGACCCCACCCGCACGGTCATCTTTGCTGGTTCTCTCCTCTTCACTGGTCTAGCCCAGAGCTACAACGTGCATGAAAATTCAAGTTTGCGAAAGCAATTTTCCCATTTTAGCTAGGAGAGATACTGTTATTCTAAATGACTGTCCAAGAGTCTTCTCCAGGTTCACTGTGACATTGCCCGAGTTCTTAGCTAACATCACTGTAGGGTCATCGGGTTAGTAGTGTTCTGTCCGCATCAGTGAATAGCTGTGCTGTATGCACAGAGGATACCTCGCTTAAGGGTGTACTAAATGGACTTCAGCTAATGCTAGAAACTGTTACCAAATCTCAACTTGCACCTGTCGCCTTGTGAAGGGGACTGCGTTGGCAGTGAGAGCTAAATTGTCATTCCAAACTTTGATGCCGAGGCATAGCAGACACTGGGACTGTTTTATTCACTGAGGGGCTCTTCATAGCAAAGGAGCTACCCGGTATTCTCAGCAAAGGAGAGATGGCACTAGATCAGTGGACTTTCGTTCTAAGAGGTACCTGGCATTCTCTGCTCTCTGAACCAGTACGAAACGCAGCCGAGGCGTGAGCTTGGCCACTGTGAGGCAGAAAGGCTCTGATGACCTGTCTCTACTCGGAACCATGTTTACCTCTGCACTGAGTTGAGTTTTATTTTCTGTAAGTTGCAAGCTACCCCCAAGCCATTCCTGGTACCAGAAGGTTAAATCTAATTTTAAATATGTGAAAATATTACTAAAGGATAAAGATCGTGAAAGAACAGAGATGGCAGCTAAGGAAAGTTTTCTTGCTATTTTTTTTTAATGTTTCCAGTTCTATGTGTATCAGTGAAACAGGGTTTTCCAGAGATGATTTGACAATAGAAATAAACCATTTTCCTCTGAACTTCATAGTTGAAATTTGGCCTTGGTCGGAAGGGGTCTGACCAAAGAGAGAACAAGGGAACTTCATCCTTGATAACTGAACAGTCTTTGGTCAAGAAGTAGCTTTTTAAGTGTTAGCTATTACTTGACACTAATTTTGTTTATTTTAACTGGTAAAAACTACATGTTGTTTGACTAAAAGATGTAATTTAAAGAAATGAAAGCAATGGGTAACAAAGGAAATTAAAATAAACAAAGACAAAAGCCTTCTGAATCATAGTGGAAAGCCATTGGTCCGGAAGGAGTTGGACTCCTGGAGGTGTTCCCTTTCTTGGATACAATAGCCATGTGGTCTTACCTCTTCCTCTGATGTCCTCCTGTGTACTTACTTGTTCAAGGATAAAGCCTCGCTAAACTCAGTCTGTGAAAGTGGGGCTCTTACGCCCTGTGGGAAAATGTGCAAAATAGTGAAGTATTTTAGTTCCTGCGATTTAGAAAAGGGACAACAAGCAATTAAGTCAGGTTAATCCCTAAATTTGAGAGGCTGTCTCTTAGCCAAGTACATCCCTAGGACTATGAATTAGATCCGGGTTCAACAAACTGCAGCCCTGGTCAAATGCCAGAGGCTACCTGTTTGTGTAAAGAAAGTGATAGTAGACAGGGCCACGCCTGTTCATTCTGGGCTTGTTTGTGCTACTTTCTACTATAATTCCAAGTTGAGACCAGATGGCCTGCAGAGCCTGAAATACAGTATTGACTGTCTGGCACCTGACAGAAGTTTGCCAGCTCCAAGTTTAATTAGAAGGAATCACCCCCCCCAATTTGTCAGTCCTGCCATTTTGCTTTTATAAATTCATAAGTTAAAAAGGTTTTAAATTCATATCGCCATATCTGCATGTTTCCCTGCAGAGTTGGCCATCTTTCCCTGGCTCCCTCTCTGTGCTCCTTCATGATTCCTGTTGCTTGAAGAGCATTTAGAATAGTCTTTGGGATTCGACCTTGCCTTAAAGGTGCAGGTAGGTTAAAGTTTGTTACAGATATAACAAAGTAATTTTTCAAAGTAATTCTCATGCATAATAATGTAAGACTAAACAAGTACCATGTTTACATAAAATACTGTAAAAAAAATAATGTTTTTATAAGTAAGTTTTGCCATTCCTCTGAGTTAACTTGAACTGGCTTGCACAATGATGGCAAGGATGGATTTATTCCCACTAGTATTAAAGTTTATTTCTGTTATGCACAAGTGGTTCGATTCTTATCCAAAGTACTGTTTTTCTAGATTAGAAACCTCACTTTCCCTTGTACTATGAATTTTCATTCTGATTTCGTCAAGTAAACTCATTCTGTTCCATGTGGAGTACTAAAAGTTAAATCTTCCGCCCTGGCTGGTTTGGCTCAGTGGTTGGAGCATCGACCTGCGGACCAGAGTCCCTGGTTCAGTTCCCGCTAGGGGCACGTACCAAAAAAAAAAAAAAAGCTAAATCTTCCTTTTCTCTCTTTAACGAATGTTTAAAAACATAACGAAACATCTGAGGATTTCAAAATCTTCTTAGACCTATCTTCCAATTTCTGTTACTGTCTGTAATTTTTCTCAGTATATATTGGGCCTTTATATATTTGCTTTGTGAATGTTTGTTCTTATTGTTCAAATAGCTCATTTATGGTAGATGTGAAAAAATTGGAAAATGTTAGGATAATAATAAGCAGAATTCCTTGCAAAAGCAGCATTTGGTTCCCCATTTGGAAAGAATGCATGGTCTTCTGAGTTAAATGTACTTGTCAGAACAAAGTGTTCGAGGCCATGCTGACACAATCCTGTGAGTTTGCCTCTCACTTTGTGGTTGTCATTCTCCCACACCTGCGAAGTTCGGATGAGTGACCCGGCCTCCCATGGGGCACTTCACCGGGCATTTTATTCTTCCAGTTACCTCTTTCTAACTCGGGTATTAGTAAGTTCTATGTAATAACCGTCTTAGTGATAAATAATCTTCACCTATAATACATGCCAGGTTGGCTCCGCCTTGTCTTAGAGCGTTTATAGTTACAGTGGGTTCTGCAGATTTGGGGCTGTTCTGCTATAAGTCTTCATTCCGATTTCCTCAAGTAAACTCATTCTGTTCCATGTGGGGTACTTAAAAGTTAAATCTTCCACCCTGGCCGGTTTGGCTCAGCAGTTGGAGCATTTGCCTGCGGGACTTTAATCTGGGGTTTGGGACTAGTGAAAGAAAGTTTATTTAGATACCAAGCTCAGTGAATCATCTGCATCATTTCTGCGTGGGGTCTTGGTCCTAGATGTCATTTTAATATAAATCTGTTTAAATATGAGAAGCAGTGGCGTTTGCCAAGCATTAGGACTTCTTTGATAGTCATCAGTCTTATGTTTTGCCTCCTTTGTTTTCTATTCTCTTTCTCTGTGTTCAGACTTCTTACTCTTTTTTTTTATTTTTCTGAAAGAGAGAAACACTGATGGGTTGCCTCCACACACGCCCCAACCAGGGATTGAACCCGCAACCTGGGTATGTGCCCTACCACCTCTTAGTGCACAGGACGACGCCCATCTAACTGAGCCACACCAGCCAGGGCTCAATCTTCTTGTTCTTAATTGGTACTTTTCCCAGGGCCAGTCTTTTTGCTTTGTAGTGAGTTTTCTTGCTCAGGACAAAGTTGGATATTCTGAGTACTTTGAAAAACGTAACTGAGTTAACATTCCAAAGGATATAATTATTGATGGGAACAATGGTATCAAAACCTGGAAAATATCTGTACAGACCATCCGGTTTTGTAAGCAGACTATCATCTCCCTGAGGAACAGTGCTGACTTAGAAGGCAAATAGGACTTGGAAACCATATCATCTTCCCAGAGAGCACACACAGGAGTAAACTTCTTACCACACATCGGTCCTGTTTTTATGTAACAAATACCTCCCCTGTTAACACACTTCAGAAGGCGCGTGAAATCAAACAGTGGAAGCTGCACACAACAAAGCCAGGTTACAAAGGCAGAGCAGTTATGTTAAAAAAAAAAGGAAATGCTTTTCTAGTGCTGCTTTCACGTCTACTCGCTGAGCCCTGTTGAAGAAGCTAGAATTCACTCTCCAGTTAAGAGGAATATATGTACAGCATCTCATATGGCCCACAGCACTATTTAATATTAATAATTGCTAATTAATAATTACTGTGAATCTTAGAATCTGAATTCATCCATAATGCCAAAAGTCAAAGTACCTTATAGGAAAATGTTTTCTATTCTATGAAATCACTTATCTTAAGTGGCAGGTATCATTCAGGAGAATCTGTTCTATTAAGTAAATATTAAGTACTTTTTGGTACCAGTGTGCTTGGAATTTGTATAACAAAATTGATTTTACGTGTAGTTTAGAGGTGGCTTCCTGTACTCGGGAGCCCTGACCCACTGGTTGGAATCTGGACGTATGCTTTAGAAAAGCCTGCCCTTTAACCACACCGATGAAAGGCCACAAGAAGGGGACAGAATAACTGCTGAGAAGATGACCTCTGAGGCAGTAACAGAACTGAACGCAACTGGCTTCTAATGCTCCCTCTGTGCCAGGCACAGTTCTGTGTGCTTCGCCTTGACCAACTCAGCTAGTCCTGTGACAATCCCATTAGGGTGGATGCTGTTATCATCCTCATTTCAGAGAGGACGGAACCGAGAACAGGTTGCCCCCCTGCAGTCCCACACTAGAGGACACTCTCAGTGGACCGTGTTGCTTTAATAGGTATAATTCTACCACATTGCATAGATGAGGGAACTGATGAGCCCAAGGTCACACGACAGATACATTGCACAGCCAGTATTTACCAACATGATTCCAAAGTCTAAACTGTCTTCACTAATCACATTGACTGTTTACTGATAAAGGTTGGGGTGACTGGGATATACAGTAGCCAGTAACAGTACTACTTACAGTGAACATGTAATTCAAGAGTAAGTGATTGGGAGATTTCTTCGAAAGATAATGCACTTGATCTCCGAGCAGATGTTGAATGGTGACTGTTTTCTAGGATATTGCCTACTGATGCAGGGGAGTGGCCCACTCGCCAGGTCTGATGGTGAATGAGTGAATGAGTTACTACCAAGGCAGACTCTGAAAGCTAGCATTCCAGTTATCTACTGCTATGCAGCAGACTACCCTACACCTTAGTGACTTCGAACCACTGTGTATATCTCTCATGATGTTCTGGGTCAGAAATCCAGGAGGGGCTGGTCTAGGCAGTTCTCACGCTCCCGCGGTGAGAGGTCAGCTCACTTGGTAGTGTTCAGCAGGTGGTTGGACTGGTCCGGAGTGTCCAAGGCTGTCTTACCCACATGCCTGCCACCGTTGCAGGGTGGGCTCAACAGTCTCCTCTCCCTCGCTAGTGTCTCATTGTGGTCTCTCTATCAGGGTAGTCAGACTTATTAAAATGGCAGCTCAGGCCTCCAAGAGGCTGGGTAGAAGGTTCAAGTCCTCTTACAGTACAGGCTCCCAGGTATCATAGTCACTGCCATACAGTGTTGGTCAAAGAAGTCACTGGTCAGCCCAGATTCAAGAGGACAGGAAATACCACTGGGGCCTGTCTTTAATCTGTTATAGATAGCATTAGGTTTTGTTTACTGGTGTTGACTCTTCTGTATTCATTCACCTAGGTCCATTGTTTATGCCATAGAAATAATTTATTATGTCTGGCATTGGTCAGTAAAGGAGCCAGAAAGAGAATGAGACAGATACCTGCAACAGATTTCATTAGCTTCCTGCCCCTGAGTTTCATTTATCTTTTAGCAAAATGTCCCTTTTTTCTTTTGTTCCAACTTGTGAGCATTTGCCTGTTTTTTTGGCATTTTGTTTTGTGAAGCCACAGGAACTGTACATGCTGAGCCAGAAATACTCCAGAGGGAGCACAAAGCTTCCTGTTGCAGAACCTGACTTGCTAGAGATGTCGGCTGTGTTCTGCGTCTACGAAGGGGGAAGTCCTGGGGTCTGGGACGTCGGCGTGGCTACCAGCCCCGTCGGCAGGAGTTCTGTCGGGTGGCTGGACAGACGTGCTCGAGGTCGCTGCAGCTCTGCCTGCGCCCCAGGCTCCGTTTGCCTCGGAGGAGGAGATCGTCCGCTGTCATTACCTTGCACGCAGGAAAGTCCGTCGCCCGGTTTCATGTTTTCTTAATTCTTTAAAATTACAGTTGCAACCAGCCTCTCTTATGTAAAATAACAGATGGTTGAGGTTTTATGAGACTTAGATTTGTCAGACTTAGGATGCTTTGTTTTAACTCCTGCTTGCTTGTAATAATTAGACTGTTCCTGCCATCACAAGAAACAAGGGGACAGGATAAATTCTGCACTAAAGATGATTATTCTCAAATCAATACGCTTTGTAAGAAGAAAGGTTTGGGGTTATCCATCCGTCCCTTGGGCAGTGGAATCCTGGGGAGCTGCTCGCCAGTCATCCCAGCTGTCACACAGTGGAGAGCGGGGTCCGTGGGCCAGGCCTCGGGAATCGCAAATACAGGAACAAGGGGGGACCCAGGCTGAAGGCTTAGTTTGGGGCTCTACAGAATGCTGGGAAGGGAAAAGGAAGTCTGGCACTTGTAGTTGGGTAACCAGGGGTGGAAAGTTTGGCGGCACTTAGGCATCAAGATCAGTCAGATCTTACCATGTACAGATTGGGGCAGATTTTAGTGAATAAAAATAAAGGAGCTTTAACATGTTCTTTTTGATCCACATTTCCACTCGGGTGTACCTCGAAGTCTGCTCTTTGTGACAGAGAAAGCCTTTGAAATCTTTCCCAGGGAATGAATACTCCTGGTAATCTGTGGGGATGTCTCGCCTTCTGGATTGTCTAGCTCTCTGGGCCCTCCTCTAGACTCTGGGTGACCCTCAAGTTTGAAATCACCAGTGGTTGCACAGAACTCAGTACTGTGGTCTGGAATTGCACAAGAGATCAGAGTCAGAAGGAAGGAACTTGTAGATGGACAAAGTGTTCCTTCTTTCTTTTCAGCACCACAAGCCTAAACCATTTCAAGCCAGTCACAGCAACCTGAGTGAGGAGAAATTCCTTAAAGGTTTAGATTTCTGCCTGTCGCTACATCTTAAAGCAGATGTTTATGTCATGAGAGGATGATCTTCTGGGTTCCCCTAAGGTAGCAGAACCCTAACGCGAGCAAACCACTGCAAAGCCAGAATCACGACACACGGAGCAGGGCTTGGTGTGTCCCCTCTGAAAGCCCAGATGCTGAAATGGGGCACTGTGACGGAACCCCCCAGAATGGCTGTCACTCCGACGGCAAAGGTTTAGAATTTATATGGTATTTGTAATATTTTTACAAAAATGATTTTAAATCATGTAACTTGAAGTTTTAAAAAAGGAGCCTGTTTTCTTTTTGGAAAACTGGCCCAATAAAAATAACACTAATGTAATTCACTTGTATATGCATTGGACACAGACTGGTAACTAAAGAGAGCTCATGCAAATGATTTGTGGGAAGTTTGGCTATTTTCTTAGTATGTTTTTTCATAAATGTGTGTTTATAAATATATTTACTCGTCCACTACGACTTGGTAGCATTAGAGGCATTTAGTTCGTTGTATCATTGATTCTAAAACTCCGATTCTTGGCACAGTAGGCTATGAGAGCTTTCTGTCACTTTGTTTGTATTTAGGCTAAGAAAATTATTTCTCGCACTTTCTACTTATAAAGACGTTCTAACACGTTGCACCCACTTGGTGCAGCTAATCTTCAGAGGTAAGGATGTGGGTGCTCAAGGGAAACGCTTGTTTAAAAGCCTGGCAGAAGGAGAGACCTCAGAAGGACCTCAGGCTTGCACTTACCTGTGGAGAGCTGGCCCATGTCCCCTGGGACTGAAGGCAGCCGTGAGGGTCGGTGCTGCTGCAGGTGGCAATATCCTGTGTGTGTGGTTTTATGTATGGACGTGAGAAAAAGGTGTCTGATGAAGGCAGGTAAGTCCATGTAAATACACTACCTCCCGTGAAAGACTGAGCATAGCCCAAGGTTGCTCTGCAGCCCCTGGGGCAGGAGGCTGGAGTCCTCAGCCACTGCCCCGCCCCCCATTCCCTCTTGTACTCACTTCAGCTCCTCTACCTCTGAGCACTTCGCTGAAGAAGGAGTGTCGCTTTCAGTAGCAAGCAAAGGAAAGCCAGACCCAACACGCAGAGGCCCGGATCTAGTTCTCCTTGTCGAGTTTAGATGTTCATGTCCGGTTCTGTTGCCCAGATCAAAGTGTCAGAACACTTGGGTTTCCTGCTTTCATCCACCGGCTGCTCTTTGGGAAAAGCAGTCGGTGGAATTGGAGCCCTTCTGTTGTTTTCAAAGATGCACCCAACTCCTTTTAATGATGTGAAAAATTGGTTCGAATCCTGAGTTGTCTTTTCCATTGCCATTTGCAGTCCATTTTGGGGGGAAAGGATAAAAACCATATTTTCCCGATCATGAGCCCTCTGCCAATGTCTTGACGCTGAGGTGTGCATGGCACGGATTTCTGGACAGCCGGTTCTGCTCTTTATCACTCCGAAGGGAGCTGGCTACTCCTGTTGTTACATCGACGCTGTTATAATAGTCAGGATGGCCTCGCTCGAATGCTGTGGGTCTCAAGAAATGTCATTTCAGTAGTAGAATGCCACTAGGCAGGCCACCTAACCTTGAAATCCAGTTGCAGCACTTAACTGACTGGCTGTTCGAGGCACCAGTACACTGAGCCAAGTCAGGTCACCTCCCCTTTGAACATCTGTTACAGCGGGGGAAGGAGCACTGGCCCTTTAATAGGTACCCTGGCATGCTTTCCGCCTCTGCTGTCTAATGCACTAGCTGGTCGTAATGTCTGGTCGGGGGAAAATGAGAGAGGGATCCACTTTTAGGTTTTTAGAGGACGGCTTCTGTGTTTTAGGTACTAGCTAATCGGCATTTACTACCCGGTCACTGGGTAGGGCGAGCGATGATGCCGACGGTGAAATTCCAAATAATGAGGCAAGCGTTACTCACAGGTGACAACTGGTACAGAAGTAACCTCTGCCTGGACACAGTGTGACCCTGTGGGGAGATGAGGAGTGAAGTCAGTGTGAATCTGCTCGCCACAGCTATTTTCCCCTACATGGAGAATAATTGTCAGCCTATAAGCCATGCTCACATCCTGGACTCAAGAATTAACTCCTGCTTAGGAACATTCTTCCTTGCGGCTTCTCTTTTGTTTGTGCGCAGAGTCTGTCCTGGGCTGACCCCAGCTGGTTTGCTAGGCCACATGCCTAAGGGGCAGTCTCACCTCCAGTCGCTAACTGTTAGTGGTGCAGCCTGTTATAGCTAAAGTGATTTATTTAAAAACAGAACAAACACAAAAGTGAGAAACGCCTAGATCTTGTTTCTGAGGCATGTTAAACCTGTGAGCCGGGAGGGAGCATGGAGTCGTCTTACCTTTCTTCCTGCTGACTTGGGTGACCACTGGCCTGAATGCTTTCTGTCGCAGAGCCGCTGACCTGGAGATCCCCATCCAGGCTGCACTTCGTCGTCATGTGGGCATTTAAACAGTGGCTGACACCCGGGCTCCCTCCTGACGTGGACGTTTAATTGGCCTGCTGTAGAGCCCGTGCTTAAAAGCTCCCTAGATCATTCTAATGGGCAGCCGAGGTTGAGAACCCTGTCTCAGTGCAGCTGAGTGGTCTTTACCAGGAGAACCTCAGTCTGGTTCTTTTTCTTGTCGGCCTCCTCTGTTGCTACCCAGGCATAGCTCTGAGTTCAAAGCTCACTGTGGGCCAAGGCCGGGCGGTGAAATGCATGGCCCATGTGTCCGCAGAGTAATTCTGGAGAGATTGCCACCCATCCAGTTTCCTTCATACCAGGTACAAAGTCTGGCCTCTGGAATCCGCTCTGCTTTGCACAGATGATTTGAGTGGCAGTTTCTCAACTCTGCTAGCTAAGGTAAAACCCTTGAACTTATTAAAAGAGCCAAGCCCGTGCCACCTAGGGGGACTCCTGTCTGTGAAATAAACAAGAAGCATTGTTGAAGTGAATGGAAGGAAAAGGCTCCTTCCCGGGGTGACGGTAACACGTTCGCTTATTTGTCTGTTAGCTGTCCTCTACGTGGGATCTCAGTGTGAGGTGACTTTTCATTTGTCCATATTTCTTTGTGAATGAAATGCACTAGCTAAGGCTTAAATGTTTCTGAATTTTATATGAAATGTGAAATGAGTTGTTTTAGCATCTTTGTTCCAGGATATCAAAGACTTAACCCAGTAATTCCCAAATTAGGTTCCATATCTCTCCTTCTTCCCACCCAGGTATAAAGATACCTCACACCTGGTAATGGGGAGGGGAGAACTGTTTGATTTCCCATAAAAAGTGAAAGCCACTGTTCAAACCAACAGGCTACCCAGTGATCTCTAATTCACTAAAGAAATTTGTGTTTCAGAGCTGATTCAGATGCAGACTCTCTCCTGAAACAATTTTGGGCACCGTAGGAATTCATTCATGTACTGCCTACAAATCACTGATCATTTACATTTCAAGTAAGTGGTATGTTTGAGAAGTGGGCCGAAAGGGAAAGGTTGGTTAGTGCAGAGGACCAAATGGGCATCAGGCTATGAAATGTCATCAGAGTAACCTGAAGGCCTGGCTGTTCGCTGAGCATGTGCGTGCTGTAATGTCACTTAGAGAAAATGCTCCTATGCCTTGGAAGACTGTGCCGGCTTCCTCAGCGGGGTGGGAGTGGACAGCCCTCCCCTTGGGACTGTGTGTATCGGAGAGGTGCCCGTGGGTTCTCGTGTGAAGAGCCTTGTGGAGTACTGTGAAACGTGGTGGAACTTTATGCAAATCATGCCGCACTGGATTTTAAGATTTGGGGGAGAGAGTAGAGGAGGAGGATGGGGAAGTGATGGTAAAATAAATAAATAAATAACGATATAAACGTGCTATATTTTAAGCAAGGACTGAAACATCCCCTGTCAGGACTGTGAAGTTCGGTCAAGTTCTGCCCTCCTGGGTCTGCTTGTTGGTTCCACCGAAACCTCTAAGAAATCCTTTTGGAAGCAGCTAACCAGGTGCTAGTCTGACTGCAGTTCCCACCCTGCCCCACCCCCTCCTCTCAGCAGGAGAAAAACATTCCCGAACTAGAGGCAAAAGCAGTGTGTTCTGCCCCAGCCCATTCCCTTTCCACTGCTCCGTCTGTGTGCACAGGTCTAGCCGTTGCATTTGTCTGTGATCTCCTGGCGGACCTTGGAGAGATCTGCCAGTTCAGTCAGGACCCAGTGGCTTCTCCTTGCAGAAATCTGAAAGTCCACTCCGGTCTGGGCGCGGCGCGTGCGGCGTGCGTGGGGAAAGGGAGAAGTCCGCTGACGTGCGCTCGGATTTGCTGGCTGCCCCGGTTTCAGGGTGGGGCCCCTCCCGCTCGGCCTCGGAGGAGGGGCTGGGGTCCCGCCGCCCAGACGGTTCCCTTCAGATGGACGTGGTCTGAAAGAACCCTGCCAACTGCTCTCTATGGTGCTTACCGGGTGGGTGACGCTGTCCCCATCCACCTGTCCCTGGCACTGTGCCTTCCTCCTGGTCACTGTGAAAAGCAGATCACACTGGACTCAGAGGCCAGGATCCAGGACAATTTCCCCTGTCTTGAGCCCATCACTTCTTTGTACAGCTAATAATGTAGCATTTACTTCTCTTTGGAAAACTTGGGATTGTCCCTCAAGAAACAGTAAGTCATTTACAGGAAATAGTCTGTTAGCTGTGAAACAGAGATTACAGGGAAGTTCCACTTCCCTCCGCCGATGCTGGTGACAGCACGGGTCAACGCGCCCCTTCTGCCGGAGTTTTTAAAGGCGACCATAACATTTGTAAGCAGCAAACTTAGACCTAACACTTTTCACAACTTGCTGATCAAGGATTCATATTAAAACAGACAATCAATTTCTAAAATGTTGTTATCCCTGAAAGGGAATGAGATAGTTTTTAACTCTAAGAACCTACCAGTCTGTTTTTTCCCTTTGAGAAAACTAGCCCTGCGGCAGCGATGCCTCAGAAGTCAGTGCCCCAGGCTAGCGCCCGGCACCTCGGAGGGTGCTGGCTGGGTCTGTGCATCTTATTTCCTTAGAGAGTACCTGTTTTTATTATGACCTTAATTATAAATACCTATATATAGGAATAGGACTCCCTCTCTCCCCACCCTCTTTTAATCATTATCACTTAAGTGTAAACCACACCCTCCCACACCCCTTTTACCGAAAAAATGCACTTTAATTCCTAAGGAGAGCGGCTGTTCCTAGCCCTAAAGCCAGATTACTTCAGGAGGGGAGTTGAGGACGGAGAACTCTTTTGCCAGACCCTGTGAAATGACCAAATTCCTCAGTGGAAACACAAATAATACCATCTGTTTTTAAGCTGCCCCCACCCCTACCGAAGGGAAAAAGAAGCAACCAAAACGAAAAAGTTCAAAAGGCCTACTCTGATTTTAGAAGTTTCACTGGGGAAAATACCCAATATTAAGTTATTTTCTCAGCTACCAAACTGTCAGAAACTTCTGGGTGGTGGTGTGGGCAGCTGAGTTTTTGTTTGTTTGTTTTTTAGAAAGTCAAGTGAAAAAGCAAAGGCTTTAAGATACGAGTCTGATTTGTGTCATTTCTTAGAAGCAGATTTGTTCTCGCCCTTAACTTGACAGGTGTCCTCAGTCTCTCCTCCTGTAGTCCTCTCCTTCCCCTGATGACAAGCCAGTCGTTCTCGGTGGGGTTGCATGTCTTCTAGAGCCCAGGAGCCCTGAGTCGGGGCGGGGGGAGGGCTGGAGGGGGGGCGGAGACTGGGGTGGGGGAGATTCAGAGAAAGAGTGAAGATATGGGTTTATATAAACATATTTAAAGCAGCTTAGCAAAAGCTTTCTCGTTGGACAGCTTTAAGAACAATGTGAATGAAATTTTAGCAACTTGGTTAGTAATCTGAAAAGTCTATTAATGTATACTTGAAATTCTGTTTGTATAAAAATACATTTTCCTCTTTATTTTAACACTGTGTAAAAGAACATTATGCATGTGAGTGGTTTGAGAATTAAATGGTTTAATACTCAGATTTGAGTCTGTCGTTTCTGAATAAAGAGATTAATGTGTTTTAAATCTGGGGATTGTTTTCAGTGAAGTGGGAATAATACCACGATCTCAAGCCCGCTGCCCCTCGGGATGCCTGCCGGCCTTCAGGGTGGCACAGTGACACCGCCGTCACCTTCCTGACCCAGGTGTGTGCACAGTGACACCGCCGTCACCTTCCTGACCCAGGTGTGTGCACAGTGACACCGCCTTCACTTTCCCGACCCAGGTGTGTGCACTGGGAGAGAACAGTTAACAGCATCATTTTACCAAATGCCCAACAGCATGTCTGTCAGTGTCTCCCGTCCTTGTCTTCGCTTCGGGTGGCGACGTCCATTCATACTGTGAGGTGGGAGTAATCGTATTTATTTTTACCTCTGTTCACAAACCAGAAGAGGAAGGGGTGCAAGGAGCAAGAACACCTTAGTTCACACAAGGGTTGGCTACTCTGCCCATGAAGATGATCGTGTTCAGAGCAGCTTCCCTGATAAGAACCAGGAAGGGCCTGCTGGCCTTGAAGGTCACCCTGTTGGGGTTCAGCGAACGGCCAGCTATCACGCCAACGGTGCTGGCCGCTGCCTCACTGCCTTCCTCGTTCACCTGCGGGGCAAACAGGAAACAAACCGCTGCGTTAGCTCTGACGCAGACCCGCCATTCCTCCGAGTGCCCTCCGCCTTCGGGGGAGGTGCCCTGGGGTCAGCTCGGGTTCCCTGCGGAGCCCCACGGTCCGCATTCCTCCACCCAGCGAATATTGCTGTAAGCATTCGGATCCATGGATCCATTTAGACAACCACTGAACCAGAAATCTGGATGTAGCCGAGGTCGTCATGTTCCTGGGTGGCACCATCTGACATGGCATTACGAGAGGGTTCTGTTGTATTCGATGCTAAAAGAGGTTCTGACTCGAGATCAGAGCTGTGCAGTGGAGACAGTTTTACTCCTGCAGCATCAGGGTCCCAGGTCTAAGGACCCCGCAGCCACCGAGGGCCCATGAAAAGAAGGATGCCTGTCTGGAGATGAGTCTTGGAGTCATGGAGTGAAACAGTGGTATTCGAATTGGCTGGTAATAGGACCACCACCAGTCTAGAGGGAGACACCTTCGGAAAACTGTCTCGGGGACAGTTGTCTCTGTCCCTGCCTCCTTATGGAAGCTCTTTGCTGGCTCCTCCCCTTCGTGTTTGTGTCCTTGTTGGACCTGCTACGGGAGAAGTCGTGGGAGGGAGGGCGGACCGTTAGACCCGGACTTCAGGGCAGGGCTGTGTGGTAGCTGGCCTCCCCCGGGAGGGGCTGCGGCTTGGGGGTTGGCGGCTTTTCCCTGGGGTCTCTGTTCGTGCAGCAGTGAAACGAGACTCCAGAGTCACAGATCACAGGAGAGACTGAGGCAGGGGCCAGAGTGCGGCGCGGAAGTCAAACAGCAGCACAAGAGAGAGCAGATGGAGGGATACTCACTTCCAGAAATGCTTTATGGTAGGCGTCTGAGACATAGAGGTCGTCCCGGCCCCCCGCGACGATGCCTGCGAGGAAGAGCAGAGAAGGCTCTGAGGCGTGGTGAAGGCTGGCTTCAGCCAGAGAGGGGTTCAGTGCTGGGAGGTCCCGCAGGGCATTTCTGAAGAGTAGGAGGCAGCCCTGGAGCCTCAGCTGATGATGCCCTCAAACCAGTCAACAGGAATGACTGCGGGGCTTCTTCAGCCTGGCTCCTGGGGCTGAATCTTAGGCTTCAGCCCTTGGGTGGGGGAGGCGGGCAGGGGACCCTGTTCTTAAGGAAAAATTCATCATCTGGTAGGAATGTCTTTCTTTCCAGTCTAGCAACATTTTTAAGAGGGACTGGTTTTCAGATCTAGTTTATATTTTTTAATTCTTTAAAAAAAAATTTTTTTCTTTATTGGTTTTAGAGAGAGAGGAAGGGAGAAGGAGAGAGAGATAGAAACATGGATGAGAGAGAACACTGACTGGCCGCCTCCTGCATGCCCCCCCCCCCCACTGGGGATTAGGCTCACAACCTGGGCAGGTGCCCCGAACCGGCAACCTCCCGGGGCCTGGGTCGACGCTCAACCAGTGAGCCACACCGGCTGGGCTTTCAGGCCTACTTTAAAGACAGTCCATTAAAGGTAAATCCAATGACCTAATGGCGTAAGTTGAAAGGTTTGTCTGTGTCTATCCAAGTGACTTTGAGGAAAATTCATGAATCCTTTGGAATAGCAGGTGACAGGCTACTAAATGTCAGCCATGCCTATTTTGTGGGACCCAGATGTCCCCAGCTCTTCATCACAACTGTCTCTCTGCTGTGAATTCTGATGCCTTTACAAGTGGTTCTCCACCTGGTCTCATCTCTATCAGTGACAGACCCCGAGGCTCCATGCCAGCTGGGCCCATTAACACCCCTTTTCCAGAAGAGGAAACTGAGGCCCTGAGACGGAAAGGGGGTTCCCTGAGTGAGCAGCAGAACTGGGGTCAGAACCCAGTGTCATGGCTCTTTCCTACTCTCCCTCCCACTCTTCCACCTTTGGCCTGACCACGTCGGGGGCGGGGTGTGCACTGACCCGGGAGCTTGGACTTGTCCGGGCTGAACAGGTCCAGGAGGCCCATGTCCTGCAGCATCTCCTTCACGCTGAAGCTGTCCTCGATGCGGAAGTGGGGCATGTGCACCGTCAGCAGCGTCTCCGTCAGCGAGTCCAGCCACTCCTCCAGCACCTCCGCCGTGAGCTCCTGCTCCACCTTGGCCAGGCTCTTCTCGGGCTTGGGCAGGATGAGCACCATGGTGATGTCGTCCCCCTTGAAGGGCAGCTCCAGCACCTGGGTGCCCTCCGCCACGCTCCGGTAGCGGAACCTGCCCTCCTGGTACATCATGGATGCTGAGCACGACTCCCCGTCGGCCTTGTAGAAAGGCTCCTTCCTTGTGTTCTCGGGGCTGAACTTGGACTTCCACAGGCCCTGGAGGGAGACGGCAGGGTGGGAGAACCACAGGGCGAGAAGAGGGACGTCCGCAGGAGGCTGCTGACGTGGCCGTGCCCACACTATTGCTACGCTAACGTGTACGCGTGTTGGGAAAAACGACTCGGGGCTGCGTGAAAAACGATGACGGCGTCAGTGTTTTCTTCCTGCGACCGTCTGTGTTTGTCCCAGACTTCCAGCAGTGACTGTTCGCCGTTACAATGAGAAAAGTAAAAACTAAAAACCAGAACAACCCACTGACCTCTTTTTTTTTTTATCCTCACCCGAGGACATTTTCCCATTTTTTTGTTCAGGTAGAGCGGGAGGGAGAGAGAGGAACAGAGAGAGAGAGAGAAACATCGATGTGAAAGGGACACATCGAGTGGTTGCCACCCACACGACCGACCAGGGCCGGGGACAAACTGCAACCGAGGTACGTGCCCTTAGCGGGAACCGAACCCGGGTCTCTCAGGACCGCAGGTGGACGCTCTCACCGCTGAGCCAAACCGGCCAGGGCCCCACTGACTCTTCACAAGTCTCTTCTTGAGTTAAAATCGAATTGTCTTTTGCTTTCTGCCTCCCCCCAGACTGGTTCCCCAAGGCCGTCCTCCAGTATGTCGGGCTCGGCCGGATGAACACAGGCCACACGCAGGTGAGAACCCGGGGGCTGTCCGGGAGCCCTGCCAGGGGCCCTGCCAAGTTCTCTTCAGAGGGAGGCTACGGACACTCCTTTGAGCTGCCGGCCTTGCAGTTACCATTCCTCTGCTCTCTGATTTAGGGACCATGTCACTGAGCAGTGGCTCTCCCTCTGTGACGTCAGGGGTTGTGATCACGCGTGTTGTAGGCGCTCACTGTGCGCAGGGCACGGCTCCAGGCATTAGCCCACTCAGGACCCTGTGAGGTAGGCGTGTTACTACCATCTTTTTTTTTTTTTTTTTCATCCTCACCCGAGGACATTTTTCCATTTTTTGTTCAGATAGAGTGGGAGGGAAAGAGAGGAAGAGAGAGAGAAACATCGACGTGAAAGGGACACATCGAGTGGCTGCCACCCACATGACCAACCAGGGCCGGGAACAAACTGCAACCAAGGTAGGTGCCCTTACGGGAACCGAACCCGGGTCTCTCTGGACCGCAGGCCGACGCTCTAACCGCCAGGGCACTACCACCATCTTACAGATGCAGAAATTGGGGCAGACAAAGGTCTCAGGTAGCTAGGCCAAGTTCATGCAGTCAGAGACAGAAGAGTGGATTTACACTGTCATCTGCCCAAGGTCTCATTTGTGATGTTAGGAGGATAGGAAGGCTAATGAGTGGCCAAGTGTCCTGCAATCTGTCAAGAACAGTAGACAGCATGGAAACTCAACCCTCTCCTCTCTTGGAGAGAGGGAACCCCCAGCAGCAGAGTGGCTGGCACGGCAATGACTGGCCGAACCCCCGGGCCTTGTGGAGGAAGGGAGAGCACATGGAGCAGGACCCAGGATGGGCAGATGTGCCACAGTTCCACCTGCCTTCACTGGGTAACCCCGAGTGTGCCTTGAGCTGTTCATCCCTACCACCCTTGCCTCATCCTCCTCCCTAACGTAATTAACTGGGAAGAATCTCGAGCACTCTTAACTCTTGAGACAGACAAGGCCATCTGCAAGGTCAAATCCCAGGGCCTGTGCAAAGTCAGGGGTTAGTACCTTGAAGTAAATGGTGTTGACCAGCACCAGGACAGTGAACTCGTTAATAGCATCCTGGGGAATGACGTCAGTGATCCGCCCTTCGGTCTTATTGGATACCCACTGGTTGATGGTCATTCTGGATGACTCTGCATTTCCCTAAGGAGAACAAGAGACAACTCTGCCCCCTGAGCTACTCAGCGTCTTCTCCCTTTCCCTGGGCAGCATTTTCTGTATCCCTCTGCCTTCCCACCACGGAGGTGAGCCATCACTCTAACCCCGACTGGGGAGACCTCACATACCCAACACAGTGCCACGAACTCACACGGTTCGGGTCTCCAAAACGTGTTCTGTGGGGAGCTACTGAGTGACGATGGAGGTGAGGACGGGGCAGGCAGGAAGTTCACACGGTCAAAAAAAGGCTGAGAAATGCTGCTCGAATTCAAGTCAATAGACTTCTTGGTTGCAGGACTTCTCAGACCCTTCATAAGTCCAGGTGTTTCATGAATCTCCAAGAGGAGAACTTCACACACACCCTATGCCAACTTTATTTGACCATGGTAACTTTAAAACATTGAATTAAATAAGGTGTCTGGTAGGACCCTCCAGAACAGCCTGAGAGGTATATGTGACTTTGGTAGAGGAAAGGGAGATTGTATTATTTGCACAACTTGTTCAGAGTCTCCACTAGAATCCGTAGACACCATTGCGTCTCAGGTTTTAAGCAAGAGTGACTGCTCCAGGGCTCTGGCTCACAGCCCCCCATCGGCCTTCAGCTAGCCCCGCAGTGTTAGTGGGGTCCTGCTTCTCTAGCTCCATCTCTGAGTGGAGAGGAAGGACCCCGAGGTCAGGGATGACGGGTGTGACCCACCTTGAAGTCCAGGGGCTGGAGCTTCGCCCCATAGACCAACTCGCTGATGTCCTGGTAGGTCTCATTGAAAGTAAGGGATTTGTCTCCAAACAGGCGGTTGGCTGATACCAACTCGGAGGACTTATTGGCTTTTCGGTACAGTCGGCAGTTCAGTTTGGCAAAGAAAAAGTGGACCTGGTCCGACGTTTTCTCAGAGATGGTATCAAACTTAAAAACCTGTAGAAGCCAAGAGAAAATGGTGGTGGGTCTGGCTGGCCAGCCTGGCTGCCCCGGGTGGTGAGCTGGGTGCCGTCAGCCCCTGACCAAGGCCACCTCGGCGTGAGCTTCGGGTACTGTGCCGGGCACAGCGTCAAAGCTCAGCTCGCTTTCTGAATGAACGCAGAGAGAAGGACAGAAGGGGAAAGGAAGAGACGGGACGGCACCTAACGCCTCTGGAGAGCTCCAGACCAAGGCGAGCGAGCGGGGCAGAGGCCGTGGACGGTACCTCCATCAGCTCCTTGAGGGTGTTGTCACAGGCTCCCAGCTTGGTCATAGCAAAGGCTGTGGAGATGCTCAGGGGCGACAGGAAAATGTTGTCATTGTAATGCTTGGAGTCTGCCAGGTGCTGATAGAAGGCGGTGGCAAAGCGGGAATTGGCCTTGGACAGTTCCCAGACCCGCCGGTTGGTGGCCTCGGGGACCTTCTGGTGGGAGCCCTCCTCCTCGGGCGCCTTCTTCTCTGGGGAGCGGTAAATGCACATGGGATTCACAGGAATGTCCCGAGGCTTGGCTGTGCAGATGTCCTCCACGGGGCTCCGGCGACACGCCACGGGGCCCCAGAGGCCAACGAGCAGCAGGGAGAGAAGACATGCCCTCCTGCAGGGGCAAAGAGCTCAGTTAACAAGGCGGGAGACCCCCGACCCCACCCCCCGTCATGGACGTGCCCCAGGAAGGCACAGGATGCACTGTGTGACCTCGGACTCTGTAAAGGACAAGGACCCGGGACGAGTGCAGTCCTGGACGCCTTGCAGCGGCTAGTTCCTGTTGAAGTGGGAATCAGCCACTGAGGTGACTGACAGCTCCCAGCAGCGCCACGTGCCCAGGCCCCATGCGGGAGAAGCAAGGACAGGAGCTTCCGGTCGTGAGACGGGATGGGCACGCGGGAAGACGGGATGGGCACGCGGGGAAGAGTGGGCGGGACTCTTGCCTGCCCAGCGAAGAGCGAGGGCAGCAGCAGGAGACACTTACAGAGCTGTGTAGGGAGGACCCCAGAAATGGACGGAATTTAAGCTGGATGGCAAAAGGCTGGAAGGGCATTCAGTCACACAGAGGGGCGCGGAGGAGCGAGCGGGCCAGTGCGCTCTCTGTGCGCTAAGGGCTCCCACGTGGCACCTCCGCCCCAGGGTTTGCTGGACAGTCGCACCGGAATCCTGCTCGTTCCTGAGTGAAATTCGACCCCACACACCTGCTTCTCCCTCCGAGGCCTCCCACTCCGCGGATGGGACCCTCACACACCCTGTGGTCCAGTCCCGAGACCTGGGATTCAGTCACCCTGATTCCTCCCTCTCGCCCTCCTCGTTGGTCAGACCTAGATTTGATTGATTCTTCTTCTTGCTCTCTCATCACCTTGGTCCAGGCTCCTCACTTTCTGTTGCCTGGAAACCTTAATAGTTTCCAACATGGATTCACTAAAGGTATATGAAACTAATGTCACTTTTTAACAAATGAGAGAGCCCTGGCCGGTTTGGCTCAGCGGTTAGAGCATTGTCCTATGGACCAAAGAGTCGCGGGTTTGATTCTGATCAAGGGCATGTATCTCGGTTTCAGTTTAATCCCTGAGGGAGGCAACCAATCTCTCTCTCTCTCTCTCTCTCTCTCTCTCTCTCTCTCTCTCTCTCTCCCCCCCCTCCCTCTCCCTCTCCCCCCCCTCCCACCCTCCCACTCTATCTGAAAATCAATGGAAAAATGTTCTTGGGTGAGTATTAAAAAATAAAATAAGCCTAGCCGGTACGACGCAGTGGTTGAGCGTTGACCCATGCACCAAGAGGTCGCCAGTTCGATTCCCGGTCAGTACACATGCCCATTGGGTTGTGGGCCCGATCCCCAATGGGGGGCTTGCAGGAGGCGGCCAGTCAATGTTCTCTCTCATCGATGTTTCTATCTCTCTCTCCCTCTCCCTTCCTCTCTCTCTCTAAAATCAATACAGGAAAAAAAATTTTTTAAATAAAATAATAAAAAAATGAGATCCCAGGATTGGCAAGTTAGAATCGGGACACCCAAATGAGCAGAGAGAAACTCTCGTGGTATTTTGCAGACAAGGCAGTGGGCCAGGGCCTCCTCCGGCTGACCCGGGGCCTGGGTCTGGAACGGGGCATCTGTATGGGGGACCGAGTCTTCTCAGTCTCCCCTGGCAGAAGGAGACAGGCAGGCAGGGCAGGAAGGGTCTGCTGGGCACGCCTGGGGCTGGCAGGAAGCTGGGGGCAGCGAGGGTCCTCCTCGTGGGTCTGAGGCCGACCTCACCGCTGTTCGAAAGAAAGGCCCGGAGGGGGAGCGACGAGGGGGAGGCGGGGGGAGAAGCGGAGCATCTGGACATCCATCTCCTCTCCGGTTGCTTCTCTTTCCCACTTTGTCTCTCAGCGACATTTGCAAATACAAGTGGCGGCTGAGGCCCGGGGGCACCGTTCAACACACAGCAAAACCCAGAAGGTGGAGCCCCAGCCTCAGGACTGGCTTCCTACTGCGACCAGAGCGAGGAGGGACTGTGCGTGGGGTGGAGGGAGACTCACCGTGAGGACTGAGGACAGGCTGCCGGCAAAGGTCACCGAGAGCTTGGAGGGGTGACCGAGCCAAAGGAAGAGCAGAAAGGGAGCGGGAGGTCCCCACAGATTCAATGCACACCCTTTCGGAGGCATAGCAGGCCAAACCCGGGGTCTCCTGGAGGCTGGGAGTGCTGGCGTAGGGTCAGGGTCAGGGCAGAAGGATGCCCCTTTGTTCTCGGGCTAAGAACCCAAGGTGGGGCTTGGGGAAAGGTCTTAGCCCAAGGGGGGTGGAGGGAGGGCACTTGGAGCGACGTCCTGCAAACAAGCTGTCTGACTGACCACCAGGGAGAGGGCCTGGTGTTCTCCAAGGTGTGGAGGTCAGCCGTGGGTCCCTCAGAGGTCAGAAACCCAGCGAGGACGAGCACAGGGAAAGCCCGCCCCTCTCACCTTCTCCCGGCGCCTCCAGCTCCTACCCCGTCGGGAAACATGGTCGCGAACCTTCCCCACGGGCAGGTGGAGATGGTGTGATCCGAGGCAGTCCCTCTGGGAACTGTCTGCCCTCTAAGTTTGAGGTTCCAGAGCTCGGGTGGGGGAGGGCTGGTCGGCGAGGAGGACTGAGGTCAAAGGCTGACGACCAGCGGCCGGGGTTAAGCAAAGTGTGGGGCACGGTGTTTGATCAGCACAGAAGTTTTAAAGTTCATTCCAGTCCAGGGAAAGCGAGGCCCACCTTCCCCAGCCCACTCGCTCCCGTCTTCATCCCCGCAGGCCCGGAAAGGAGGCCCCAGTCTGAACTGGTCAGCCAGCGCCTGGCTGAGGACAGCTTCGTCTGCAGGGTTCTGCCCGGGAACCGAACCGGGAGGTGGAATACGGGTGACCGTAACCACCGAGTGGAATGTCCAGAAGCTTCTAACCTCCTGCCTGCTCAGTGTGACGCTGTGTCTTTCAGGGCTTCTTTAGGGAAGAGAGGAGGGGAGAGTCCACGGTTTGTCATCGGAGCAGGGAGAAGAGGAATATTCTGGAACAAGGTGCTACCTTCAGGCTTCTAAACCCACACATCGGTGACCCAGACCAGGACGCACGGTGGTTACACCTGTGGTCCAGAGATGGACCCTTCCACTCAGCCCTGAAGTGACAGGAGGGGGCCAGCGCAGGGCCCGGGGTGCGCTCCAAGGACATTCCTCGGGTGGCTGAGTAGTTGGAAGGGACCGAACACAATGCTGCTGGGGCGCGGGAGACAGAGTGTCACGCGGACGGAAACACCAACCACGGCTGAAGCACTCGAAAAAGCAAACAAACCAGATGACAGTTGGCATGTTTTGTTACTTTTACTTATTTTAGTTATTGGGAAAACTAAATAAATTCAAACCAATGGCGACAAAGGGCCCGTTTATACTTTTCTCTTCCTAAATGGTGTCCCCAGGATTGCTGCAACAGAGCTCACGAGATAGGTGTGCACCTTCGGTGTGACTGCAGACTCCTTGGTGCAGTCACGGGAACTGGAGCGCGTTCTGTAGGCGTCAGGCAGGAAGTCAGCCGGGAAGCTGTAGCCAAGTTCCTGGCTGACCCTGGACACCTCAAGGTCTCCCATGTACAGTGTGAGCAGTCACTCAGGGGCTTCTTGTCACTTCAGGTTAAAGACAATGAAAAGCTTCCTGTTCAACCACTTATGTCCAGTAAACACAGAGTGTCACCCGTGCCAGTGGGCTCTGTCCTCAGGGCTGGGTCTCATTCTGGGAAGACAAGCAGCAATCACAAAGAATCAGTATGGCCCTGGCAGGTCTGGCTCAGCGGTTAGAGTGTCAGCCCTCAGACCAAAGAGTCCCAGGTTCGATTCCGACCAAGAGCACGTACCTTGGTTGCAGTTCATCCTCAGCCCCGGTTGGGGTCGTGCAGGAGGCAACCAGTCAATGTGTCTCTCTCATCGATGTTTCTCTCTCTCCCTCCTGCTCTATCTTAAGATAAACAGAAAAATATCCTCGGTGAAGATTTTTAAAAAAAGAATCAGTATAGCCAGGCCTGGCTTGGTTGAGTGTTGTCCCCTGTGACCAGGAGGTCACAGGTCCCCAATCAGGGCACACGCCTGGGTTGTGGGCTCCATCCCCAGTATGGGGAGTGCAGGAGGCAGCTGATTGATGTTCTATCTCATCAATGTTTCTATCTCTCTCTCCCTCTCCCCTCCTCTCTCTGAAATCAATTTAAAAAACCATTTAAAAAAAAAGAATCAGTATATACAAAATAAATATATACCCTGTCAGCCAGGTACTGATAAAGGCCACGGAGAAAAATACAACAGGGCCAAGAAGTAGAACGTGATGGGGGCAGGTGGAGAGGTCACCGTTCCAGAAAGGGTGGCAGCAAAGGCCTCCCTGACGGGAATGGAGACTGCTGTGCCACCCTCTGAAGGGACATTTGGCAATACCAACATTACAAACGAATTTACCCTTTGAGCCGGACGACCCACTTCAGAGCTACCTGTGTGGCATGAAGGAGATTACCAACTGCAACCTGATTTGTAGCAGCAGCTAGGAGACCAGCTGGGCGCACCGAGGTACACGGCACGCTGGAGAAGGTGCCCATCACGAGCGTGCGGATGCTGATGGGAAAGGTCTCTGGGGCAACTGAGCAGGAGAAAGCACGCTGCCTAGCCGTGTGAGCCCATGTCACCCCTCTGCCGCAGAGTGGGGATGGTGCGCTGAGGGGGGCAGACGGGGTGGGATCAGACATCGCCGGGACCCTTCCTGTTTCCTTTTCTATTTTTGAACATGTCGCTGCATTCCCTGTTCCAAAAGGTCTAGCGGCTTGTGGGGAGGGGAGTCCTGGGCAGCTCCGAGGGACGGTCAGTCGGTCAGTCCGCGGTGAGCAGAGGTGCCGAGGGGTGCCGGCCGGCGGAGCGCCTAGTAGCTGTGGAAGGTCCCATCGGTACATTCGCTGAGGTCGAATTCTTTACGCCTTTGAGTGTGATGGTGATAGTGAGAGACACCATTTTAAACATCTCCTCTGCATACACATTTATATCGAAAAGAACCCAGTTATCACAATTCTATAAAATAATACATAATAATTGTTTCATTATCTTTATTATTGAATGCAGTACTTTTTAATAATAAAAATAACAAAACTCTTCTTTTGTTGTTGTAAATCCTCACCCGAGGATATTTTCCCCACTGATTTTTAGAGAGAGTGGAAAGGAGAGGTGTGGGGAGAGAGAGAGAAACATCGATGTGAGAGACACGTTAGTTGGTTGCCGCCCGCATGACCCCGACCAGGGCCAGGGGTCAAACCTGCAACCCAAGTACGTGCCCTGCCCTTGACTGGGAATCAAACCCGAGACCGAAGCTGTAGCTTCAGCGTGCGGGCCAACACTCAAACCGCTGAGCCAAACTGGTTAGGGCAACAAAACTCGTTTATTTTTTTGCAATTTTTATTAATTTATTTTTGTTACAGATGTTTCTGCTTTTTCCCGCCTAGACACCCTCCTCCCGATTTTTTGTTATATTTTGAAATACTGGTTGGTAAGATCGAAGATGACACTTAGAGCGAACAGGACCAAACTCTAAAAAAAAAAACTCACAGTATGTTAGCAAATGTATTACAAATATTCAAGTCCAAGGCCTATAGCCACTCTTAACTGAGGTGTAAGCACAGATAAAATCACGAGAAAGTCAGCCTCATCTAAATGATGGATACTGTCTGGAATTTCTAACACAGCAAACGATGGGAGAATCCCAGGCCCCCCAGAGGAAGCCCAGGATTTGCCACGTAATCATTAGCTGTCTGATCTTGGTCATGTGGCTCAACCTCTCTCAGGGTCTGAGGTTTTTTTGTTTGTTTGTTTTTGTTTTTTATCCTCACCCGAGGACATTTTTCCATTTTCTGTTCAGGTAGAGTGGGAGGAAGAGAGAGGAACAGAGAGAGAGAGAGAAACATCGATGTGAAGGGACACATCAAGTGGCTGCCACCCGCACGACCGACCAGGGCCGGGGACAAACTGCAACTGAGGTACATGCCCTTAGCGGGAACCGAACCTGGGTCTCTCTGGACCGCAGGCCGACACTCTAACAGCTGAGCCAAACCGGCCAGGGCAGGGTCTGAGTTTTTAAATCTCTTGATGGGGACAGAGTACTGATCTCTCAGGGATTTTTAAGGATTAAAGATCATCTATCAGTCTGTTGTTACAGTTCCTCCAGGGAACACAGCTAAATTCTATTTCCAGCCTCCCCTACAGTTAGGTGGGGCCACAGGATTAAGTTCTGGGCCGTGGGATGTTGCTGCAAATTACATATGCGGTTCCCAAAAGGCCCCCACAGCCCTCCAAGCTGTCTCCCATGTTCAGGCTAGATGACCTCAGGACTTGGAACATGAAGTATTTATTCATCATCAACTGTGGCTGCTAAATGACTGTCCTCCCAGAAGACCCTCATTAGACGGTGCTGGAAGACTTGCCGCGGCCCGCCTGCGCAGAAGCCAGCTGGCGCTGTCCAACACCACGGAAACGCTGGCGTGTGACCCTCCCTTCCAGCCTCCACGAGCAGCTTCTGAGGTGCGTGGGGCAAAGGGAGATGGACCGACAACCCAAGTGCTGTTGGACCGAATCTGACTAATTGATCAGGCCATTAAGGAACACCTCTGTGCCGAGGACTGTTCCAGACGCCGGGAATAGAATGGTGAACTCAACATTGTCTGCCCTTTGTACCACGTGTTCCAGTGAGTGAAACAGACAATAAATGAGCTAGTTTACAGGCACACAGACACAGACACACACGTTTTTTATAAAACCTCACGTACCATAGATCAGGATCCTTGCGAGGCGCCTGACAGGCGTCCGCTTATATAACCCTCTGGTCGGGAAGCCGTAAGCCCAGCAGACAGGACAAAACTGCTGTCCACACGTTAAGAACTCGCCCCAACGCACAAGGCTGAGATTCAAACCCTCGCCTGACTCACGGGTCTGGGGCTCCCGGGGACGGCTGTGGAGAAAACGTCGGGTGACTTCGCTGTGGGCCGGGTGGGCGACATGTCACCGTCCACCACGCCCTCCACGTCCAGGGCCCAGCAACGGACCAGACACCGCCTCTCCTCTGGTTGCCCACACGGGGCTGGAAGGCGTGTGCTCCGGACGCACCGTCCCCACCAGCCGGACCTCGTCTGTCCCCCGTCTGGCTCGACGAGGACAGAGGAAAGGGACAGAGAAGGAGTGTGCGGGGCAGGCCGACCGGCCCGTCTGTCCGCCGTCTCCACCCAGACACGCCGCCTCGGGCCCTGCGAGGTGCTTTGGTGACTGTGCGTGTTTACGTCACGCCCGTCACGGAGACGGCCACCATTTCTGGAAGCGGAGAAGCCCGAGAACTTCTCTCAGGTTCCTGCCCGCTGAGGAGGAGGGCCCCCACTTCGGAGAGGCGCCCCTTGTCTCAGTTCTGAGCGGAAAGGGCTGGAAGTTCAGAGGAACCTCTGCTGTGCTGTGTTGGGGGCCCGTGTGGGGAGCCAGGGACAGGGAAGGAGCATTCAATCACCCCTCCTTCCCCTTTTTAAATACTTCCTTCAAGGCCAGTAATAAAATACCCCCCTCCCCTCGCCCGGCCCCTCTCAGCAGGCAACTCGGTGGCCCTGCCCTGCCCCCCTGCCCGTCCCTTTCTCTGGACTCCAGCTAAGACCTTGGCGGGAACAAACAGCACAGCGGGCCCTGCTGTGGTTACTGAGTAACTGAGCTGAACTCTTCCACGGAAATTGGGCAAAACATCCGGCCCACACGTGGGCCCCCTCCCGGGTTCCAGCAGGCCAGGGCGTGTGACACTCTCGTCGAGGTGACAGAAAGCTCATCACACTGAGTCCCGCGTTGTCACTCGGGCAGCTTTCAGGTGAGGCTCTCAGAGCATCTCAGTGGGATTTGTCCAAATTCTCACAACTGTTAGGAAGTTCAGGCTGGGTCTCCGGGGAACGAAATCAGAACAAATATTTATTGGCCGAGTCCAGGGCCAATGCCACCGGGTCACGAATGTCCCAGGTACTCAATAAATATTTGTGTTTGAAGAAACCCTGGTTCAGAATAGTTCTGCCGACTTAACAGGAAAACATGTCAGATTCCTCCCAAGTGGAAAGTGATCAAGCAGAGGAGCTGACGCCTGTGGGAACAGAAAACAGCGGGCAAGGGTGTTCTGCAGGCTGAGCCAGGCAGCTGCCCGGAGTCAGAGCCCAGGGCTCCCACGCTGCAGGTGGACAGAGGGGAGGGCAGGCGACCGTCCAGAAGCAACAGGAAGAAGCTCAGAGTAAAGCTAAGGCCAAGGGGCTATGCTTCGGAAAGTCCAGGTCAGTTACGTGACTGGTGCCTGTTCCCCACTCTGCCAAGGGCTGCCCTGGCCAACCTGACCAAGTCCACCTGTGGGGTGAGGCAGAAGCGAGGGTGTAGGATGGAAGCAGTGGGCAGCTTCTGTCGCGTCGCATCGGGACTCACAGCCGGTTTCAGGCCCTTCCCCAGTGGCCAGTACTGGACGCCAGCAGCTGCTAGCTGGGCATCGGCTGCTCGAACTTCGAACAGAAACAAGCTTCAGGAATCACCTCTTGGGTGGCTCCGGAAGGTCAGCGCCTGGAGGATGGTGCTGGGGGCGAACCCCAGAGCTGCTCACGCTGGGAAAATGGGCCAGTGCTCTGTGGGGGCAGCCGAGCCCTGCCCCAGGTCCAGGAGTTCGTCAGGTCCCCTAGCTTGTTGTCAGGATAACAAAGGCCCAGCCAGAGGGAGGGTGACCAGGGCAAGCCTAGACAGGAAAACCAGAGGACACTGTTCCCATCCCAATAACCTGCACAGTCTGGGACCTGGGAGGACGAGGAGGCAACGACCAACTGAGAGGATTGTAGGTTTTCCTTGAACTTGCAAAGGTCACTTTTCCCCTTTAACCTGATGATACAGGAGCCGACCCAGGGCTCTGTCAAGGAAGCCTGGGGGAGCAGCTGACCACCATGGCACCGTTGGGCTGTTCGGTAACGCCCACAGGCCTGTGCCATCTGTTCTAGTTATACCTCGATTCAACGTTGTCTCAGAAACCCCCTCTCCTCTTCGTCCCACTGTCCTGGAGCAGGCCCCCCTATTTCTGCACCAGACCCAGTGCCACTTCGGATCGAGAGAAACTCATCAGGCTGCCTTGAAATCTTTACCGGTCTTTAAATCCAAAGGGCTCAGTGTACACAAAGCGCTTGAAGCCCCGGCCTCCACCTACCTCGTCCAGCTCCCAGCTCCATCCCAAGGCCACGTGCTTTCATGATGGTGTGTGTGCTCCCAGGCTGGTCTCCGCTTCCTGCGTGGCCCATCACACAAACCCTTCCAGACCCTCCAGGCCCTTCAGAGGTAAAATCCTTCCTGACAGTGACCAGAGGTGAGGACAGCAGCGGGCGAGTCCCTGCAGCCTATAAAAACCCTGCAAAAACGTCTCTGTGCCCATCTCTTGAAGGCCTGAAGGCAGACTCGTGATTCGGGCTCCTAGTGCCTTTTCTGCAAACCTGCCAACCCAGCAATGTTGTCTGAAGCACCTGCTCCCATCTCTCAAGATGGAAATCTCTACCCTAAACTGGACCTGGAGTTGTTTCAGTACATGGGCCGAGTTTAAATGAAGAAGAAATAGGCCCTGGCTGGGTAGTTCAGTTGGTTAGGGAGTTATCCCAATATGCCAAAGTTAGGGGTATGATCCCCAGTCAGGGCAAACGCATAAAAAAGTGGAACGCGCCCTGGCCAGTTTGGCTCAGAGGTTAGAGCGTCAGCCTGCGGTCCGGAGAGACCAGGGTTTGGTTCCCGCTAAGGGCACGTACTTTGGTTGCAGTTTGTCCCCGGCCTTGGTTGGTCGTGCGGGTGGCGGCCACTCGATGTGTCCCTTCACGTCGATGTTTCTCTCTCTCTCTCCCTTCCTCTCCCTCCCTCCCACTCTATCTGTACAAAAAAATGGAAAAAATATCCTCGGGTGAGGACTAAAAAAAAAAAAAAAAAAAGTGGAACGCAAACAAATGTTTCTCTTTCCCTCTCTCTCCTTCCCTTTCCCTTCCTCTCTCTAAAATCAATCAATTGAAAATAAATAAACAAAGAAGAAACACATGTAAATACGGTCATGGTCCCCGGGCACCAACTCAGGGGCCACTGGTAGCAAGACCTCCCAGTAGGAACTACGTGGCAGCTCCTGTAACTGGTAACGATGTTGGAATTTATGAGCAAAAATTAAGGAAGGGATTTGTGAAGTCCTTTTGTGTAGGGATCAAGATGGACAACCTGGGCTCAGGCTTACACCAGCAGATAATGATACATTTACCTGATTAGTCCAGGCCAATTCTCCAGCCTCACTGGTTGGTCTGAGGTTCGGGGACCAAGGACTGCGGACCAGCGGGGACACTGTGCAGGCTGGAGTCTGTCACAGCACTCAAGGTGCTCAGACAGGCTTCTGGAGTGAAGATCACTGGCCCTTTGAACACACAATTGCTGTGCAGAAGGACAGTAGTCTTGAAAAACGGAAAAGCAACATCCCTAGTAAAAGATAATTCTGCAGCCAGAAACGGTCTTCTCGCGGAACAGAACCTCTGTGAGATGAACGGGCAGAATGTCACCGGAGGACTCGCAAGGTGCAGACTCAACCTCTGGGGCTGTGGTCACGATCACATGGCGCCTGCTTTCATCTTCGGACATATCAGTAGGTGAACGGCACCACGCATCATGAGAAGCCTCACGGACCGCACCGTGGCTGAGGTTTAAAACTCATGACGCCACAGAAACTTGGTGGAGGAACTTCTGGTCAAGATAGCAGGGAGGTAACCTCGGTGTCACCTCCTCCCACAACCACATCAAAATGACAACTAAACTACAGAACAACCATCCTTCAAAACCGCCTGACATCGAGCTGAATGGAAGTCCTACAACTACGGAATTAAAGCAGCAGCTGCATGGAGACTGGTAGGAGGGCAGAGGGGACGGGCTGGTCCCACACCCACGTGTTCGGATAAAAATCAGGAGGACACCTCGGTTGGGAAGGTCCTCCTACACCAGGCGCCCCGCCCAGGAAGCGAATCCCCATAACTTCTGGCTGGAAAAACCAGCGGGAACTGAGGCTCAGGGAGGCTGAGGCAGCTGGAGCCCCAGGCAGCTCCTCTTAAAGGGCCCGCGCACGGACTTACTCGGATTCGCACCCTCCAAGCTCCAGAGTGCGGGAGGCAGCTTGAAAGGCACCAGAGACATATGGGGAAGAACTGAGTTGTTTGGCATTGGAGCAAGGGCTGGAGAGGCAGCTTTTTCTTGGACAGACTTGCTATCAGAGGCCTTTGTTCCTTTGGTGAGCCCTTCCCTGGGGCGGCAGACAGCCACCAAATCTGGGACTCCAGCAACTTGGTTCACACTATTTGCCCCGCCCTGGTGATTCCCTGAGGCCCCGCCCCACCCAACTTTCAGGCCCACCCAAGCTGTTGCCAGTTGCTTTGCCATAGGATTGGCCTGTCTTGGATCCTACTTCAGGTTTTCCTAAATTTTTTTCAAACAAGCAGCATCTGGTCTCAGCGAGCCCCATACCTCTTGGTAAGTAATACATAGAAACAAAGACAGGGAGGCAGCCAAAATAAGGATACAAAGAAACAGGTTCCAAATGAAAGAACAGAACAAAACTCCAGGAAAAGAACTAAGCGAAATGGAGATAAGCAACCTAACAGGTGCAGAGTTCAAAACACTGATAATAAGGATGCTCAGTGAAGTTAGTGAGAACCTCAAAAGCATAAAAAAGGAGCAGTCAGAAATGAAGGATGCACAGCCCAGCCGGTGTGGCACAGTGGTTGAGCATCAACCCATGCAGCAAGAAGTCACCAGTTCGATTCCTGGCCCAGTGGGGGGCATGCAGGAGGTGGCCAATCGATGTCCTCTCTCATCGACATTTCTATCTCTGTCTCCCCCTCCCTTCCTCTGTCTCTAAAATCAATAAAGAAAAAATATTTAAAAAAAGAAATGAAGGATGCACAGTCAGAAATTAAAGGAGGCACTAACTGAAATAAAGTATAATTTACACAGATTCAATAGTAGAGTAGATAAAGCCAAGAAGCAAACCATCAATTTGGAATAGAAGGAAGCAAAAAACACCCAATCAAAACAGCAAAAAGAAAAAAGAATAAAAAAAAATGAAGATAGTGTAAGGAGCCTCTGGGACAACTTCAAACCTACCAACACTTGCATCTTGGGGGTGCCAGAAGGAGAAGAGAGAGAACAAGAAATCAAAAACCTATTTGAAACAAGGGGGAGGGGGGAATCAGTGGGGGGGAAAGGAGAAACATCTGTAACAAAAATTAATCAATAAAAAATAAAACAAACACACAAACAAACAAAAAACCTATTTGAAACAATAATGGCAGAAAACTTCCCTAACTTGGTGAATGAAACAGACATATGAGTCCAGGAAGCACAGAGAGTCCCAAACAAGATGAACCCCAGGAGGCCCACACCAAGACACATCATCATCAAAATGCAAAAAGTTCAAGACAAAGAGAGAATCTTAAAAGCAGCAAGAGAAAAGCAGTTAGTTACCTACAAGGGAGTTCCCATAAGGCTGTCAGCCGATTTCTCAAAAGAAACTTTGCAGGCCAGCAGGGAGTGGCAAGAAATATTCGGAGTGATGAAAATCAAGGACCTACAACCAAGATTACTCTATCCTGCAGAGCTATCATTTAGAATCGATGGCCATATGAAGAGTTTCCCAGATAAGAAAAAGCTAAAGGAGTTCATCACCACCAAACCAGCATTATATGAAATGTTGATGGGTCTTCTTGAAGAAGAAGATAAAAAAAATATGAACAATAAAATGGCAATAAATACATATCTATCAACACTTGAATCTACAAACAAAAATGAACAGGCAGAACAGAAGCATTTGCACAGATACAGAGAACATTTTGTTGGTTGCCAGATGGGAGGAGGGTTGGGGGAATGGGTGAAAGGATATAGAAGTACAAATTGGTTGTTAGACTGACAAACCTCAAAGGGAAGGGGTGGTGGTGGGAAGGGAGAAACAAAAGAACTTATATGCATATATGCATAACCAATGGACACAGACAACAGTGTGGGGAAAGGCAGGAGGGGGGTGGGAGTGAGGAGAAAGGGGTCAATAGGGGAGAAATGAGGAACATCTGTAATACATTCAACAATAAAGATAAATTTAAAAAAAGAAGAACAAACTGGTTGTTAGACTGAGGAACCTCAGAGGGAAAGTGGAAGGGGGCGGGGAGGGAGAAACCAAAGAACTTATATGCATGTATACATAACCCATAGACACAGACAACAGTGTGGGGAAGGCAGAGGGGGGTGGGGCTGGAGAGGAGAGGGTTAAGAGGAGGAAAAAGCGGGACATCTGTAACACATTCAACAATGAACATAAGTTAAAAGAAAAAAAGAAACTTGGTGGAACCCCAGTTGACTTCTGGGGCAACTTAACCTTGCATCCCACACGGGAAGGCTCCCCGGAGCCAGAGCAAATGCTGCCCGAGGACCCTGCGGTCTGACACCATGGCAGCGAATCTGAGCTGATCTGAGACTGCTCAGACGCAGACAGCTTGTAGCCTTGTCTTGGTTTCCCAGATGTGACACTTTGAGAAGATGTACTGACTTTGATGGAATCGTGTCTCTCCTAGAAACTCGATCTTTTACAAGTCGTTATGATCAGAATGACTGATGCAGGCTGAGCTTGGTGTTAGAACCAGTCACCTTTACCCTAGAAATCAAGTAGTGGTGTTCGTATTACTTTAGTTCTATGGTATATGGCATATTTGCATTTTTACTCTGTTACTGTAGTACATTTAGAATGATTGCTTTTTTTTTTTTTAATCCTCACTTGAGGATTTTTTTCCATTTACCTTCAGGTAGAGTGGGAGGGAGGGAGAGAAAAGGAGAGAGGGAGAAACATCAATGTGAGACACATCCACTGGTCGCCTCCCACACATCCCCAACCAGGGCCGGGGATGAACCGCAACAGAGGTACATGCCCTTGACCAGAATTGAACCCGTGACTCTCTAGTCCGCAGGCCGACACTCTAACCACTGAGCCAAACCGGCCAGAGCTGGAATGATTGCTTTGCTTGCTTTTGATTTTTTTTTTTTTTTTTTAGTTCTCTGTGTGTATGTAAAACAACCGGTTTCACTCCATGTAAGCATTATACATTGTATGTAGATTGTAAGAGATTACGTTATCGTTAAATTTTAACTACCTTCACTTAAAATGCTTGAACTGTTGCTGCCTTTCTAACACAAAAAATGTGGTTCTCTGTCACACTGAAATGTGCCCTAGCCCTGAACAATTCAATGGCACACACTGAGTTACAGCGTAGCTGCTTAGTTACATTTCAGATTTTCTAGTCAACTTCTTTCTTTTTGCATTTTACTTATTTTTTTAAATTTATTTTTGTTACAAATATTTCTCCTTTTCCTCCCATCGACACCCTTCCGCTGTCCGCCTCCCACTTCCCCAGCATTGTTGTCTGTGTCCATTGGTTATGCTTATATGCATAAGTTTTTTAGTTTATCTCTTCCCTCCTCCCCGCACCCTCCTCTGAAGTTTGTCAGTCTGAACCCTACTTCTATGTCTCTGGGTCTATTTTGTTCATCACCTTATTTTGCTCATTATATTCCACAAATAAGTGAGATCATGTGGTATTTGTCTTTCTCTGAGTGGCATAATTCGCTTAGCATAATACTCTCCAGGTTCCTCCATGTCATCTCAAAGGATAAGAGATCTTTCTTTCTTATAGCTGCATAGTACTCCACTGTGTATATGTACAACAGCTTTTTTATCCACTCATCTATCAATGGACACTTAGGGTGTTTCCAGATCTTAGCAATTGTAAATAGTGCTGCTATGAACATAGGGGTGCGTATATTCTTTCTGACTGGTGTTTCAGACTTCTTAGGATATCCTCCTAGAATTGGGATCAAGTTACTGGTAGCATTTTGAGAAATGAATCACTATATATTTAATGTAAAAATTCTTATACTAAGTAGAATAAACTTTGGACTTCTCTTTTTCACTTGCACATTAAGTGGGATAATACCTCTTAACATTATGTAATGTAGCTACTTTGGGATGGTCTTTACAACGTTGTCCTGATCATTTGTTCTATTTCCGGAAAACAAAAAGACATGGACAGCCCTGGCCCGTTTGGCTCAGCAGTTAGAGCTTCCGCCTATGGTCCAGAGAGACCCAGGTTCGGTTTCCACTAAGGGCACGTACCTTGGTTGCAGTTCGTCCCCGGCCCTGGTTGGTTGTGCGGGTGGCAGCCACTCGATGTGTCCCTTTCACGTCGATGTCTCTCTCTCTCTCCCCCCCTCCCACTCTATCTGAACAAAAACGGAAAAAAATCCTCGGGTGAGGATTAAAAAAAAAAGACATGGACATTATCTGATTTTTTTTTTTTAATCCTCACCTGAGGACATTTTTGGATTTATCTTCAGATACAGTAGGAGGGAGAGAGGGAAGAGAGAGAGAGACACATTGACTGGTTGCCACCCACATGACCCCAACTGGGACCGGGGACAAACTGCAACCGAACCCAGACTCTCAGTGTGTCCTGGGGACAGAGAGCACCATGGTACCTGGAGTGTGAGATGGCTCAGGCCCCGGCGCCCCAGACCTGCCCGACAGCAGCTACACTTTCACCGAAGTCCCCAGGGAACCGTGTGCACGTGAGTCTCCAGAAGCAGTAACAGAGAAGCGAGCCAACAAATGCGAATCAAGAGGCACTGATCTGACCCCTTCATCCCTGCTCACAGTCCTTCCCAGGATCCCCTTTACTTTCAGAGTCAAATCCCAGCACCTGAGCATGGCCCACAGGCCCCTGTGGCCTGAGTGGCTTCGTCTCAAGCACTGTCCCCTCCCTCTGCTCTAGCCCAGGTTCTCTCTTCATTCACGGTGCTCATACATCCTGTCTCCCACATTCCTCCCATCCCTCCCACCCTGTTTCACACGTCTTACCTTTAACGTAGCTGCCCCAGGAAGGCCTTTGCTGCCCAGCGCAAAGCCCATCTCCCTGTGTGGTCTCACAGCTCCTTGCTCTTCTCTTCTGAGGATCGTGGTCGAGTAATTCTTTGGTAATTCCGCCCCATCCGTTGTAGATGACCATTAACTGTTTTTAAACTGTATACATGTCTAGTTCTGTAACTGGAGTCTCAGCTCCTTGAGGGTGGATAGTTTTCTCTCTGTCCTTGACAGGGTCATACATGCAGGGAGTATTCAGTGAGTCACTTCCACAAACACTGTGGTGGGTGCGTTCGTGTTCCACACCAGCCACGCTGGACAGCAGAGGGACATACCAAGGGACATGCAGATTAGCTGGTTCCTGGGATCGAAGTGCTCACACACACAAACCAGTTGATTCGATCTCAGTCTACGGGATCTGAAGACACCCTACTGCCGTGCGCAGGGGAGGCCTGGGCAAGGGGAAGACAGCAGAACGGGGTGTGGAGTTCCCAGTCTAGACTTTCTAACATCCAAGGATGGTTTCTGTACTTACCATCCTTCACACCTTCTGAACGTTTTCTACTCTGCCCTTCTTCTGAGGTCAGGCATGGTAGCCGTGGGCACCTAACTGCTAAATGTTGGCAGGAGTAAATAACCTTCACTGGTAATGCATTTTAAAAAAAAGATATTTAATAATTGTAAAGGAAATCTAGTCATTGTCACTTAGGCATCTTTAAAAAATATGGAATTTTCTTACATAATCATGTTGCTATTATGTCACCAACAATGTCATTCCCTGATGTTAGCGAATACTCAATACTTGGTCAAACCACACTTCCCAGTTACACCAAAAATGCCTTTGTACATTTGGTTTGTTGGGATCAGAATCCAATGTATATGTGCTGCATTTGATTCCTGCATCTCATTTCTTTGAATTAAGATTAGTTCCCTCCCCTCCCTTTTTTCTTATATTTACAGTGATCTCTAAGAAAAAGTAAACCTACATTATCCTCTAACTGCAAGGAATGACTGATGGGGGGGGGCGGGGTTCATGCCAATTAGAGGAAAGAATGAAAAGATAAAAACTATTATCAGGAAGGTCCCTGGAGCAGGTTCATGTTGCTTGACCATAGAAAGGTCCTGAACGTAAGGGAAGTCATCAAAGCCAGGACCTGGGATGTTAGCCCCGAAGCCCCATGAACACCGACCCTAGCGTCTCGGAACCACCGCTTCATTCCTAGTGTGCAATCATTCTGGGACAAATGGGGGAATTTGGACTGTCGTGTATTTAGGGTTGGACTAACTCGCATGATGTCTCTGCAAAACTGGCTACAAGAAGTATGTGTTTGCTTGTGCACAATATCTACTTCTCTATTTTTCACCTAAAAAGAAAAACAGGTGTAAGAAATGAATCCTATGGTTAGACTAAGATGGCAGACTCATTTATAAAAAAAGACTACACATTTCTCCTTGTTATCATTTAATATAAATGCTGACAGAAAGCAGATAAAGACCTTGTAGACACTTTCATATATTTACAAACCAAAAGGTGAATCACCTCCTTCTCCTTGTTAAAAGAATCCTTTTATCTGCAACTCATGGGAGCCCTAAACACTAATTAGGAGCAACATGAGGCTGAGTCAGTTTCCAAGGTAATAAAGGAAGCAGATAGCATTTTAACAAAATGTGGCATCTTTGATATAAACAACATGCACACAAATAACACTAAATTGAAAAAGATGGCCCGATCCTCTCAAAAACCTGCAACAAGTGGACACTCAGACCCTGAGTTCTGCTGCCCTAAATATCTTCCTACTACTATTTGTTTTTCCACCACACTTGATTTGAAGGCTACTTAAAAAACGGGAACTCTAAACAGATTTTAAAGAGAGGAAAATGATTCATTTCAAAGGGGGTTCTTCTCCCTATTCCAAAAGAACTTCCAGGAAATAAAGTCTTCAAACAAGGTTTCGATTTGCCAAATGCTAAGGCATTTTCACACCTTATGAAATTCCAACCCATTTATTGTCTTCACTTTTTTTTAAAGTTGGAAACAATTGGAAAAAGTAAAATTTCACAAACTTTGGCAATTTAAAAGTCAGCTGTCACTTTCAGGCTCAGTATTTTTATTTCTGAACAGGTGGTGAACGCAGACAAGAACGAAAAGGGAGCTGAGGCAAGAAAAAAATAGGAATGCAAGAAACTTTAAAAAGTATTTAGTCTAGCACTGATTTTTAACAACAGATTTAAATTTCACTATGCAAAACTGTGATTTCATGAAATCATTCATAATCTGACTCAAATCTCATGGGCTCCTTTATTAACCTATTTGTCTTGTTAAATATACCTCTGCAGGGCACAATCACATACAATCAATACGATTGGTAAATTACATAAGCTCTATCCCAAGCAAGTATGCATCAATATTAAAAAGTTTGTTTTTTTTTAAAAACACAAAATAAAACAAAATAAAATCCACCCAAAAAGGTGATAATGACTGCAGAATGTCTCGGGGAGACTGGTATGAGCCTCAGACCAAATTGACCATAGTCGGGGAAGGGCAGCGGGGGAACAGGGAGAGACCACACACAGGGAGAGGAATCTCACAACTGGAAAATATTTAAGTGGGTAAAAGGTTTTGTTCATTACCTTAATTCACTTTTTCCACTGCTCTTGTTCCAAAAAGTCATAGATTTGTCAAAAAGTAAGATAATGAGGCCTGTGGGTGAATAAAGCAACCCCCTCCCCCAAGTTCCTTTCATTCCCAGAAAGTGGAAGAAAAGGAGAAAGGGGACAAGGGAAATTTAGCCAATACACCTGTTAAAAGTGGTTCCCAGGGCAGTGTTCTAGTTGAACAGAGGATGTAAAAATAACAAACAAAAGCTTAAAATGCCTTCAAATTAAAAGAATATTTTACAGGGTGGTTCAGATATTATACTGATAAATGATTTTTGAAATCAGGAAAAACGAAACAAAAAACAACCAGACAACCAATTGTCCACCCAATGGTTTGTTTCCATCCTTTTCTTGACCCTTCCATGCACCAGCTGGGGTGGGGCGGGGGGTCCCCAACAGTTTCCAGTTATAAGATGGCTCTCTGAGTGTACAACCTAGAATGGATGCCAAAGACTTGTGAGCTCTGTCCAGTTAAGAGTGAAACAAAAAACAAAACAAAATAAACCCCAACCAACCGGAAACAGTGAGACCTCCACACAGGAAACTCACTCACCTTATGTAGCATATAGTATACTAATTCCACAGGATTTCGTTTTTCTAATCATACATTTCTGGACACAATATTGTCTTGAGGTTAACTGCTCTCTCTCAGGCTATTGTGCCTTATTTTCTTGGGAAAACAAAGGCTATGACTCGAGGGATGTTTGCTCAGGAATGAAGTAGGGGAATTCAGTGTTGGCGAAAGTTCAGAGGCTGTGAAGCAAGGTTCCAGTGGTAGGTAAGTCCCTGTGTCACGATGGGGTTTCCGAGGCTCTTTACCCACTTTGTTCAGTGCAGTGTTGAACATCCACCTACTGGGAACAATTGTGAGAAGGTGGTACTTCTTCCTGGTGGTGGCAGGTCCCTATTCTTAAAATTATAGCTAGTATTACTTATCAGTTAGACTCTACTACATGTGAGCTATCTTCAGCGGTCCAAGAAATCTTAATAAATCTTAAGTTGGTATTTACGATCATTAACAGTACCTTTTGACAAAAACAGCTTTCTTTTTCAAGTGGCTCAGAAGAGTTGAATGAAGAATTAAAAATTAACTGCAACCCACCTACAACTTCCAATAAGTCGTTTCAGCAGGAAAATTTCATAAAGCTGAGCTTAAGCAACAAATAAATATAAAAATCACAGCTGTCCAAGGTAGAGAGAATGTAGACTGGCAAACGGGCATGCGGGTAAAATGATAACAGCAGTAGACTGCTGTCTTTAAAATGAGCAAAAAGAAAGTGGAAGAAAGATGGTAAGACCTCCATCCATCACCATTTGTATACAAGTAATGGCAACCAAATACTCTTGAGTGAAAGAACCTATTTTTCTCTGAATCTGAATATAAGGACATATACAGCCTGTAGTTCATTATTTCTCATCAGTCCCATGACTTGACCATAGTGAGAGGAGATTGTTCTTTGGGCACAAGTTAAAAAAACAAAAACACACAAAATGCTATCATGACAAGACAGTCTCAAAAAATGGGGGGAAGGGATCGCTTACACATAATATTGTACAAGATGATAATCCCTGATGAAAAAGAAACTGATGAATTTTCACTACTTTTACATTTTATAAGGCCAGCTAACTTTATCAGTTAACTTTAGATAAATCTACTTACACAGTACAACAATCAACTCACAAATACTTAAAGGTTTCACAATCAAAATGGCTACTATTTTTCCCAAACCAAAACAGAGTAAAGCACAAGTCTTTGGCTCTCCTTTAAAAAAAAAAGAAAAGAAATAAAACAGCAGGTTACCATTCTGAACCAGACCTTTGTTTGCCTACCAGTAGGGCAAATACCACATTTGTGCATCACTGAGTAATAACACCATTAGAAAAGGCAACTTCACAGAAGTTATTGGCTAAGCGAATTCATTTGAATGCTCTGTTTTGAGGCAGCAAACTGTCACTGTTGCAGATTGGGAAGGGCAGTGGGTAAATCAACAGGTATTTGCAAGACAGAAAAGGGCCGGGAAAAAAAAAAGAGAAACAACTTTGAGGTTCAACCCTGAAGATCTATGGAAAGCCTGATGAAGTTATATATTCAAGGAAGCAAACGGGAATCATACTAATCTTGTGTTTTAGGCAAAAGAATAAACACATGGGAACAGTGAGAAGGGAAGGGACAGGAATGGGAGAAAGGATTCTGCCACATTAATGCTGTATCAGATACGTTTGTATTCATTCTGAGTAGCTGAATATTTGTAGCTGGCGTTAGAAATAGTGTCTTATCATTTGAGTAATGTTAGCAGAAACGTATGCTATAATCAACTTTCGACTGGAAAAGTTAACAAGGAATGGATCTTTGGTCACGTTAGCCTCTGTAAATTAGTCAAGACAGGGCAACTACTGGACTTATGACAGTATCTATCAGGAAGGCAAAAGAACTATGTGTAAGTCAAGAAACTGAATCTAGGTATTTTATTCTGTTTTTCTACACTTTGCCAGAGACCCCTTGGGGGGAAAAAAAATAACCAAAGTAATTTCATATTCCTAGCTATAATAAAATCCTGGTTTTATCCAAATAAGAGTGATCACTGTGCTTATTATTCTTACCATAACCCTTTCAGAATTGTTCATGTTCACCTGAGATGTCCAAGTCTTCCTTTTGAATTCAGTGAAAGCAAACAGTCATCTTCAGAAAAAATTAATATTTTAATAAGTAGAAAACATAAAAATTGCATTTCCAGGTTTCCTATCTGACTAGTTTAATCTGTCAACTGTTTCTAAAGGCATAAATTTTAAAAATCAGAAAAATCAATGCCTTTCATAGATTTTGACCAAAAAAAGCAGTTAAAGAGTCAAGCACTTTTGCTAAAACAGGCCACTTCCCCTTACAGGCTCATCATATCATAAGTACATCAGAGAGAGGAAGAAAAGGGAAAAAGGACCGCACACTTTTGGAGGCTTCATCGAATTCCTACACTGCTTGTGAGCACTAGGAGAGCTGTAAGGCTACCCGAGCGAGCGGGGAGGTGGAGTGCCCGCCCACTGATCAAGCAGGCGGGTCACCGGCCCGGGGACAGCACTCTACGCCCCTGCTTCCTCCGCAGCCAGCTTTCCCTGAGCGTGGGCCTCAGAGGTACAGCGAGAATTAAGGCTACAATTTAAGAGAGCTCCCTACCCTCAAATAAAAATACCTTCAAAAGTGAAAAAAAATCTATTTTAAATTAATTCAAAACAGTGGCTTTCCTGGTTTTATGCAGAATAGGAACACTGTGTAGGTTAATTCCTGGTCCCCACGAGTTTGGGAAATCAAAATGGTGCAAGTAAGAATGAGTGCATCTGAAGGACACAAGGATAACAGACGTTATTAGGTGTTGCAATAGATATCCAAAAGGAATTTTACTTTTATTCTTAACTTCAACAAAATCAATACCCCTAAATTTCCTTCTAAATACCAGAAATCACTTCGAGTTCAAAACTGAACCCGCTGCTTCTAAAATCTAGGAATTATCTAACACGTCCAGAGGAGAAGTGAGGTCTGTCCACGCCACCTGAGGGTGCAGGCCGAGAACGCTGCCTTTTATGGTTATACAGAGAAATCAGAAGTCCTGGGACTCTGTCAGACATACAAAGTTTCTCTCCTCCTCCTCCTCCAAAACAATAAACACTTCAAGAGCCAGTATAAGAGGGTTTTAAGCAAAACAAAACAAACAAAAAACCCCACAAAAGCAAATAAAGTAATTACTGAAACAGGGAAATATGAATTTCAATGAAAAAAATGCCTCCTCTTCTCAGTGCTTCTACCTCCCAATCAGTCATTTTATCGCAACAGCTGCTCTCATGAGAAAAATCCTTAAAACATACCCAATATATATACAGATATAGCTATGTATATATGTATATATATAATATATATAAATTTTTATTTAAATAAAAAAGAAAGCTCGAATCCCAAGCCAATATGTGTATATCAAATCCTTGACCAGCCAGGTCTGTAGGGCATAATCAAATTCAATGTGAAATAGTATATAAACACGGTGCCTTGACTGGGCAAATTAAATAATCGCTACTCAAAAGAGTGTTCTGTTTGGACTCTCCTACTGGTAGGCAACGGCAGGACTGTATTACCCACCCCCCTCCCCCCAATTTGTTCAGTTAACAGTATGATGGACATAGAGCTTAGACTGAGGTTGTTATGACCTCAGCAGGAGTTCAGGGTTAAGAAAATAAGAAACAAGAAAAATACAAACTCTTGCTTTTACCCAACCAAAGCAATGCAGTAACTTATTACATAACCAGTGCTTTCTGTTTTAGTAGTATAATCTAGAAAGGGAAATTTTAAAAAATCAGGCAAACAAAGGGACGGGAAGGGTGACTATACCAAATGATCCCTACTAAACATGTTTTATTAGGTCTCAGTTCAGTACAGACATGGGCCATCAGAATATGTGCAGCAGAACTAAATAATAAAAATTCTTCTTTATTCTTTTCAAGAATCTTTTCAATATTGTAAAGCCAAGTCTATGGAAATTAACTTTTAGGTACTTATGACCTACTTATACTAATCACTCTGAACAATTCACAAACTATCCTTAAGATCCAGGCAAATCTCTGAAAGCCAGGAGCCCCAATACATAGGGATTTTATTTTATACTTTTGGATTTTGAGGGTAAAACAAATGCATCCAGTGAAATAATGTGGCTCTGTTCATTTTAAGTTCAAATTAAGTGTTGTAGTTTTAAAACATGGTTGGTTGTCCTGTTTTTTTTTTTAACATTCTCTGATTTCCGCCCAAGTTCAATTTGGAAAAGCACAGATCCAAATTTCCAACCATCAGCTCAATATAGGTCATACACTAACTGTGTATTTTCTGTGCTGATAAATCACAGTTCATTCTTAAAATAATCTCCATTTACATCTAACCAACAATCTAAGATGCTGGCTCGGCTTTCTAATTACATTAAGAGAATGAAAAGGATCTATTCCATGGAAAGGAGACCTTTAAAAATTAATTGTTTGGCAATTATCTCCGAAAAGTTAAAAACCAAAACAAGAAACAAACACCCCTTGAACAAAATAAAAGTTTGAGCGACACAGGAAAACATGTCTCACGCATGAAGGTAGTGACCCAGAGAGGAAAAGATAATCATGGCTTCCAAATGACGGCTCTCGGGAACCTTGGTTTGCTGCACATCTTCTAATAACCGGTCTGTTACTATCTTTCTGTGTGTCAAGCACCACAGAATTCTCGGAAAGGCTGGTGCTTCTGGTGTTTTAATTTACGGGGTTGTGAGAGTGGGAAAGGATTGCGGGGAAGGAATTATACACTGGGTATGTAATAATACCAAAATACAAGAAAAACCTACTTCATTAAGATCATACAATTAATCAAACAGAGTGTATATATAATATCTTCTTTTTTTTAAAGCCCTGGATCCAAGGCGTCCAAAGTTATTAAAATAAAGTTCATTCACAGAACAAAAACAAATTTAATCTGAATTGCTTGCAGATACTGCTAATTTTCTTTTTCTTTTTCTTTTTTTAAATTAAAAAATGCATTAATGTGATCTATGTGCAGGGTTTGTTTTTAGTAGTGGTGTTTGTGCACATGGCCTCCGGCGCTCTTCCTGGACTTCTCTGACCACTCGCAGAGAAACATTTAGAAGTCATCGTTCTTCTATCCCTACGCCCCACAAATGGATTCGGAGCAGAAGATAAAAGTATGACTCCTTGTGTTTTAGGGAGCAGAGCTGGGTGTAACTCCTGCTCTCTGGAGGTCGTTGTTGTCTCCTCCTCCCTCAGGGTCCTCTGATAGGTTCAGAGAGCTGGTCTTGTTTGATAGGAGGCTGATATTCTCTTGTGTCAAGGCTGATCCATTCGGTACATCACTGTTAACATAAAAAAAAAAAAGGAGTTGGAATTTTTAAAAGGCAGAAAAAAAAATTATTTAGTGGAATAATATCAACAGGGCTGTACTTTCAGCAGCCTGGAGACTGTATGAAGAGCTTTCAAACTAATTTACAGCTCTATACACATGCTTTAGTACAGAGATGGGCAAACTAAGGCTAGCCAGCTGCCAGTTTTTGTGTTGTTTTTTTTTAAATTAATACCGTTAATTTTATTTAAAAATTTTTTTCTTTATTGATTTTAGAGAGAGAGGAAGGGAGAGGGAGAGAAAGAAACATCAATGAGAGAGAACATCAATTGGCCGCCTCCTGCATGCCTCCTACTGGGGATTGGGTCCACAACCTGGGCATGTGTGCCCTGACCTGGAATTGAACTAGCGACCTCTTGATGCATGGGGTAAAATGCTCAACTGCTGAGCCATACCAGGCAGGACAGGTGTTTTTTTAAAGAATAGTTTATTGATTTTTGCCCTGGCCAGTTTGGCTCAGCGGTTAGAGCGACGGCCTGCGGTCCAGAGAGACCTGGGTTCGGTTCCCGCTAAGGGCTCGTACCTCAGTTGCAGTTTGTCCCCGGCCCTGGTTGGTCGTGTGGGTGGCAGCCACTCGATGTGTTCCTTTCACGTCGATGTTTCTCTCTCTCTCTCTCTCTTCCTCCCCCTCTATCTGAGCAAAAAATGGAAAAATGTCCTCGGGTGAGGATAAAAAAAAAAGAATAGTTTATTGATTTTAAGAGAGAAAGGAAAGGAGAGGGGAAGAGAGAGAAACATCAATGTGAGAGCACAGCACTGACTGGTTGTGCTTCCTGCACAACCCCCACTGGGGGTCGAGTCCACAACCCAGGCATGTGCCCTTGACCTGGAATCAAACCAGCAACCTGCGGGTGCAGAGGATGCTGCCCAACCAACTGAGCCACACTGGCCAGGGCCAGCTGCCAGTTTTTATAAATAAAGTTTTATTGGAACACAGTCTGCCTGTTTGTTTACATATTGCCTATGGTTGCTTTCACAGTACAAGACAGGATTGACAGTTCTGAGAGACGTAAAACCCATAATTTTAAATATTTATAATATAGCCTTAAAAAAAATAATGCATGGATTTAAATAGCCAAATTTCAAGCCTGAAAGCAACAGGGTATTAGCAGTTATTGTTATATATTATCCAGAGGGCAACTCTGGACTATGTATCAAAAGTCTCAAAATGTGCTAAGGAAATACTTAAAGATATACAAAAAATTAACTTCAGTATTGTTTACTGCAGGGTGGTTCATGATACTTGATATGCATACTTCCACACCTGTAAAAGAATTATTAGATGATATGGGATAGACCAAATTAAAAATCAGACCTGGCTGGTTTTGCTCAGTGGTTAGAGCATTGGCATGCAAACCAAAGAGTCGTGGGTTCAATTCCAGTCAAGGGCAAGTACCTTGGTTGCGGTTTGGTCCCCGGTCCTGGTCAGGGAGGTGTCCAGTTGGTGTGTCTCTCTCACATTAATGTTTCTCTCTCTCTCTCCCACTCTATCTGAAGATATAATGCAAAAATAGCCTCAGGTGAGGATTAAAAATTAAAACCAGGGAGATGGAGTGGTGGGTGGGTTTCAGAAGAGGCTAAATGCCCACACACTTTAAAAACATTGGAAAGGTGTACATCAAAATGTAAACATTGGTTTCAAATAAATTAAAAAACAAGGGGAAGGAGAACATGCAACCAGAAAATTTCCATTAGCTCTTAACATATAATTCAACCTTGGATCTGTTCTAGAACAAATGTTTAAACTTCTAAATTTATGTAAAAATATTCTTTTCTCAATGTATACATAATAATGATATTTTTAAAAGCAAATTAAATTTTTTAGGGTACTTCTGTCATGACTAGGTAATATATGACTATGAAAATGTCCCTTTCCCTGGCCAATTTTGCTCAGTGGTTAGAGCATTGGCCTGCAGTTCAGAGAGACCCGGGTTCGGTTCCTGCTAAGGGCATGTACCTCGGATGCACTTTGTCCCCAGCCCTGGTTGGTCATGCAAGTCACAGCCACTCGATGTGTCCCTTTCACGTCGATGTTTCTCTCTCTCTCTCTCTCTCTCTCTTTCTCTTCCTCTCGCTCCCCTCCCACTCTATCTGAACAAAAAATAGCAAAATGTCCTCGGGTGAAGATAAAAAAAAAAGAAAAGAAAATGTCCTTTTCTTTACCTGAATGTCAATGTAAGGTCCTCAGCTGGAACCTTACTTTGTGGTTCCGGTTGTCCATTTTCTGCTTGCTTACTTGTATTCAATTTGCTTTTCATGTCCAGAGAACACTGGTTCTCCTTTGAAAGAGAAGGAAATAAATTCATTTAGCTTCTATTTAATGGTGCTAATGGAAGAGAGATCAAATACAGATAATACAAACTGATGATCCAGAAATCATTTAGTTTTGTAAAGTGACTAAAGAAACAGGCAGACTAAAAGAGAGAGATACACAAAATCACAACCGAGTACAGCCCACTTGCTCACACCCCAAGCTGGACAACAGGGGGAGAATACCACAACATGGAAATATCACACGTAATTGATGACTTAAAAAAAAGTATCTACCTAAGGAAAACAGAGAAACTACCCCATTCATTTGCTTAGGAAAAAATGTGAAAACTACACAATAATAAAGTCAGTTACATGCAACCTGGGGAAATGGTTCAATCCCCTAAGATTCAAAATTTACGGAAATGAACGTCAGTGCACTATGAAGCAAACCCTAAGCATATCCATACACATACTTTCACAAGAAAGAATGTATAGATTGCATCTCATAACAAAAGCCAGATCATCAGTAACTTAAGGGCTATGAAAACTAGAATGCTATTTGGTAACACATCTTTATATAACATGATGGAATACTGGCAAAATCATAAACACCACGCAACCTCCCTGCTTCCCTAATGAGTATGTTTAACAGAAATGTAGTAACTTCCAATTAACTACCTTGTTTTCCCTAAACATTTTTCAAAGTAAAGAATCCTAAGACAGCCCTGGCCGGTTTGGCTCAGCAGTAGAGCGTCGGCCTGCAGTCCAGAGAGACCCGGGTTCGGTTCCCGCTAAGGGCATGTACCTCGGTTGCAGTTTGTCCCCGGCCCTGGTCGGTCGTGTGGGTGGCAGCCACTTGATGTGTCTCTTTCACGTCGATGTTTCTCTCTGTCTCTCTGTTCCTCTCTCTCCCTCCCACTCTACCTGAACAAAAGATGGAAAAATGTCCTTGGATGAGGATAAAAAAAAAAAAAAAAAAGAATCCTAAGACAAAGAACACACTCAAATCAAAAGGGAACAAGGAGAGAAATAATAAAATAGGATGAAAGCCCAACTTTGTGAGACTTATTCTAAGCACTAATCACTCATTGGAGTGCCTTGGGCTGACGACTCCATAGTTCTGGATGATTCTAGCTCTACAGCCACAAGTACTGTGACGCAACTAACACAGAAGTTTCCCTTCACCTTCCCTCTCTTTTCCCACAACACTCACCATGCTCAGTTCCCGGGTTCTCTTCCCGATTTCCCTTTCCACTTGGTGTAGTTCCAAGCTCAACTGCTCACTTGAGATCATTCCAGACCATTTTGGAGGTGGTGGTGGGGGCTGCGACTGGCCTGCCAGGGTGTTCGCCTCCCTCTGCAACATCAGCCTGTTACTAACAGCCTAATGCATGAAGCCAAGCACATACACAACTCAACACACTTCACACCATGCACAGAATGGCCAGGCCTGATCCTAGACCACAGCCACAAGCAGTTTATCACTCAGTATTCACAATAAAAATGATGACACTGTAAGTTACTGTCCCTTTCTTTGAGTACCATTTGAAAGGAAAAAAAATAGGGTATTTAAACTTAATGAACAGAAATTTAATCTTAGGTATAAGTTGCTCGTAGAGAAATCAACTATAAATGTATATTACTCCCCCTCATTTATTGAATTTTCTCTGAAGTAAATCCTGTAATTTATTTCAATGAAACCTCATTAATGGCAAGGACCCACAACCACAGTTAAGTTAAATATGTGGCAAGGTCCAAATTATGCTGATATTCTCCTGGGACAGAAAATGGGTCTAGAAATTTCAACTAAGACAAAGCTATGAATTAGCAGCAACACTGAATTTGGAGTTTGCATACCTGGGCTCATGTTTCCACACCTGTGAAACTAATAAACTTCAACCAAAAAAGGGACTAATAACACCTGCCTAACCTACCTGTCAAGAACACTGTAAGAGTCAAATAATAGGAGATAGTAACTTATAAACTAAAAGAACAGTATTAATATAGTGCTATTATTATACAGAGTCTATTATTTAAAGTCAAAGATCTAAGCTTCTATTTTTTGAAGATGTATACATAAATGCTGGGAATTAAAGGATATAAGAGAAATTTTAAAAGTTAAAGAAATATGAGAAATTAAAAACTAATTTTAAGTTAAAGCACATTTTGATAAATACCTATTGGGAAAATTTAATCTGTCTTCCATTCTCAGGTAATAAAATTCTAATTTCCCACTGTCCCAGAACTAAACTCTAAAGTGTTTCAATTCCCTGAAGAATGGGTATCTATATAACTCTTTAAGGAGTAGACCTTCAAGTTTTGTGTTTAGAATACCTCAAAAGATCCTCCTTTTAAAATCTCTTTGAGCACCCTTCAAAAACTGAAATAAAAAATCATCTATAGGCTGGTACCTCTAGTCCACGTAGCTGGGTCTGTTGGCTAATTTGATGGTTTAGTTGCTGCAATTCTAGTCGTAGCTGTTCCCTGTCAGCAGGTGGAAGGGGTTTGCCATGACCGGCCACTTCTGACATGGGTATTCTCTCCCTTTGGTGGGAGAGAAAACATGGAATAAATAAAAAATTTTATTTAAAAAAATACTGACCAGAAAAACAAAAGAGAAGTTGAATAATTTTAAAGGTTTATAAAAGTAGAAAGAATGATTCCTACCTCTCACTGAAGTGTCCCTGAGAAGGTATGTTTTGATGAGGGGAACAGGGAGAGCTCCCCCAGCCGCCGTGGGTTCCATATGGACTGTAATCTGTAAGAGAGCAACTCACTGTAGTGCAGACACAATCCGCAGGTTTGATTCTCCTGTGTACAGGCATGCCGTGTACACAGCTATCTGGAAAAGTGTCTCCCAATATGGTAATAGGGCACTGATGTTTTTTCCCAATAGTCATTTTTTCTTTTGTTTGAATTTTTAAACAACTAGAAATTATTATTTTAATAAAAAGCAATGAAGCTATTAAAAAATAGGCAATCTTCATATACAGACATTTAATTTTAGTTTGTACCCCTAACTGCCTGGGGTGTGATTCCCTTCCTGCAGGGCTAACTCCATGGAGAAGCCTGAGGATGACGGCCTTGGGAGGTTACGGGAAGCCCCGACAGTAAATGGCTAGCAGGAGGGTGCTGGGGTCATGCATGTGAACCCTCTAGAAAGCTCACCTCTGAGAGCCTTACCTGAAATGTTAATTGATTTTGTGGGAGCTCCCTGAGGTGCCAGAGCCTGCATTGGGCCAGCACCCTGATATATTGTTTTGGAAGTTCGAGAGATGGCACCAAACCGAGATACTGTTGGTCGGTCTCCAAACGGGATGAGGTCATCATCACTGGTTTCTGTGGCTCTTCTCTGATGATCCATCCGCTGGTCTCTCATCCCTTTACTCTCCACATTCTGATAAGTAAAATGAGAAATCCACCCTGCACTTAGATCTCTAATATAATTTCCTCTAGCTCTGTAACCAGGTTAAAAAAGAGTATTATGCCCTGGCCAGTTTGGCTCAGCGGTTAGAGCGTCGGCCTGCGGTCCGGAGAGACCCGGGTTCGGTTCCCGCTAAGGGCGCGTACTTCGGTTGCAGTTTGTCCCCGGCCCTGGTTGGTTGTGCGGGTGGCAGCCACTCGATGTGTTCCTTTCACGTCGATGTTTCTCTCTCTCTCTCCCTTCCTCTCTCTCCCTCCCACTCTATCTGTACAAAAAATGGAAAAATATCCTCGTGTGAGGATAAAAAAAAAAAAAAGAGTATTATGTTCTTACTGATAAGACTAAAATTATTAGTTGCTTTTGGTTGTCATATAAAACATCACTTTTTAAACCTCTGACCATTCCACAATAAGAAATATATTTTACATCATGACCCAGTCAATATATATATTCAAATATAATTTCTTGACAAATATTTACCCTTACTATATGAAATGTACATTTGTATTAATATTGTTATTCTAATTCATTTATTTAAAGGCCCACCATGACCCAATCAGTTAATTTCAAAACTCAATAGTCAGAAAAACACTGTTTAAAAATAATATAAGTGCCAACATAGGTTTTTCAAAGGGATTCCAGTCACCGAGAATAAGTACCAAAATAAACAGAAATGGAAATCTAATTGCTAAACCCTTTCTACTCAAAGTATACAGTGTGGGGACTAGCAGCATCAGCATCGTTTGGGAAGTCATTAGAAATGCAGATTCTCGGGTCCCACCCAGTCTTACTAAACTTGAACCTGCATTTTAACAGACCCCCAGGTAATTTATGTGAACATTTACTTGGATAAGAAATCCAAGACCTTGCTCTGGCTGGTTTGGCTCAGCAGTCAGAGCGTCGGCCTGCGGTCCAGAGAGACTGGGGTTCGGTTCCCGCTAAGGGCATATACCTCGGTTGCAGTTTGTCCCCCGCCCTGGTTGGTCATGCGAGTGGCAGCCACTCGATGTGTCCCTTACATGTCGATGTTTCTCTCTCTCTCTCTCCCTCCTTCCCACTCTATCTGAACAAAAAATGTCCTCGGGTGAGGATAAAAAAAAAAAAAAAAGAAAAAGAAAGAAAGAAATCCAAGACCTTAATTAATTCTGCAAAATTATTTAATTTTGGTTCTAAACAACTACTGGGTTAATTGCTAGCTATACAGAAATATAATAAATGTTCTTCTCTGTCCAGATAAGTGTTAAAATATTTTTAGTTACACCTGAAAAAACAATAGGAAAAGTATAATTTAAATATAATTCAGCTTGGCCAGTTTTGCTCAGTGGTTAGAGCATTGGCTTGCAGACCAGAGAGTCCCGGGTTCGGTTCCTGCTAAGGACATGTACCTTGGTTGCAGTTTGTCCCTGGCCCTGGTTGTGGTCGTGTGGGTGGCAATCAGTTAATGTCTCTCTCACATCAATGTTTCTCCCCTCCACCCCCCCACCCCTGTTCCATCTGAAGCTAAATGCAAAAATGTCCTCGGGTAAGGATTAAAAAATATATATTTAGATAAAAATAATTAATTAATAAATATAATTCAATCACATAGTACAGAATATGGCCTGAAACTCTTAAGCAAAACTCAATTATTTGTGTCTGCACTGTAACAGAATAATTTGGTTTATCTTGACTTGTATTAATTATAGCTTAGTTATTATACATACCATCATTTCCACGCTCCCTGCTGCCACAACATCTTTGGGTTTTGCATCTTTGGTTCCAATGTAGGAGCCGATGGTGTCACATGACCAGGGAGAGTACTGGCTATAATCATTTCCTTTGTATTTCCCAGCTACCTTCAAGTCTTCATCAAATAACTACGGATGGAAAAAAAATAAAAAGAAAAAATAGGAAATGAGACTATGAGTAACAACACAGAAAAAGGAGGAATTTCTTAGAACATCATGTGGAAACAACATAATGATATTTTGATTTGTTGCAACAGATATTTGTAGACTATAAAGAATATAAAACAAGTGAAGAATGATGTTTAGCCTTTACCTTTGTTAGCAGAAGGTCATAAAAGAAGTATCTCAGTATCTTTCAAGGAATCAAGCTAGGATTTTTGAGGTTTGGTCAGACTCTTTCTCATTCGATAAAGTCAACACAAGCAATAGGTATCAAGCCCTCTGGTTTTGTTAAACCCTCCCCTCAAGTTTCTTTCAATAACATTACAGGTAAACAAGAGCATTAAAACTATTTTCAATGTTCTGTAAGTGCATGTTCTATATAGTTATGTTCTACATGGTAACTTTTTTTACTGAAACTTCTTTAATAGTAATAATTCATATCTTGAAAAAAATTCTATTTCTGAGGCTGACTCAGTGAAGAGAAAAGAATAAGATGCCTAATTTTGTTTTCTCAAGATGTGTTCTGAAATTATGTAATGACAGAATAGCTATTCTAGGTCTAACATATTTTTACCAAAATTGCAACATTCAAGCTTGTGTGCTTTGCAGTTTTCTAAGTGCTTTAATGCACACTATCTTGTATGTTTCTCAAGGCCAAGTGAGACAGCACAGATGATCTAATAAAGGCTCTATCAGTCCAGGACAGTGCTAGGACCAGAATTTCAATACTGCTTTCGCTTCATCACAGATACCTATACTGATCCCTAGGGGCTACTGGTACACTTCAGTGTCTCTTGGCCTCTCTCAATCTAAAAACTAAGCTTCTGTTTTCTGAATCATCATTATTGGACTTCGGCGTGACACAGGGTCTGCTGCTTCCAAATATCACTCATTTGCAACCACAGCTTCATTCCTGTTTCTATGGTTAATATTTCTTTTTTGTTTGTTTTATGGATTGTTTTTGGTCCTACCTCTATTTTCAAAATTCCATCTCCTTTTTCATTTCTCCTCCACTTACAAACTTTCTGTGGAACAGCTGGCTTTTTAGGGACGTGACCTACTAACGAGTGCTTTTTCCCCTGACCATAATGTATTATGCAGCTATTACAAAGAATGAAATAAATTTAGATACTGACATAGAAAGACGGGCAGGATAATATTTTGATTAAGTGAAAATAAAAAACAAACAAAAAATCCAAAACACACACAAACCTGAAAATATATTACTAAATGATACTATTAAAAATATGTTAGTTCATGCACAGAAAGTTGAAGTATCTAATAAACTGACAGTGATATAAAAAATGGGATTTTGGAGAAATTTCTGTTCTGTATTTTTACAATGTATAAAGTTAATACAACTCTATGTATATTGTTTAAGATCAGAACTGAAGTTTAAATACAGTTGACCCACCCTGGCCGGTTTGGCTCAGCGGTTAGAGCATCGGCCTGCAGACCGATGAGTTCCGGGTTTGATTCCGGCTAAGGGCACGTGCCTCGGTTGCGGTTCGTCCCTGGCCCTAGTTGGGGTGGTGTGGGTGGCAACCAATCAATGTGTCTCTCTCATATCGATGTTTTTCTGTCTCTCTTCCTCCTTCCTTCCCTCCCACTCTATCTGAAGATAAAAGGACAAATATTCTCAGCTGAGGATTAAAAAAAAAATACAGTTGACCCATGAACAACAAAGGTTTGAATTGCATAGGTCCACTACACATGGTTATTTTTAAATAAATATACAGTTGGCCCTTGTAGCCCCGGGTTTTGCACCTGTCGATGCAGAGGGCCATAATGCATTGTTCTACACTATTTTATACAAAGGACTTGAGCATCCTCAGATTTTGATAAAGCGGGGTGTGCTAGAACCAATTCTGACAGATACTGAGAGACAGCTGTACAGTAGTAAAGTTTTTAGGGAGTCAAAGTTCTACTCAGGTTTTTGACTTCAGGGGGGTTGGTGCCCCTAACCCCCATGTTGTTCAAGGGTCAACGGTACATAGTTTTGTATGTCAGTAACTGGTTATTATTCACTGAATGCCTGCTATGTGCCACATGCCTTATGTCTCATTTAATCTCCACTGCATCACTAGGAGTAAGCTTTACTACGCTTGATTTACAGATGGAGAAACCTGAGCCTCAGGGTTCAGGGAGGATAAGGAACTTATCAAACATCACACACTGAGTGACACAGCCAAACCTCAAAGATGTTTGATTCCAAATTTAGCTCCCTTTTCAGTATCATATTGCTTTCCATATTTCTTAAAAAACAGTATGGCATAACAATGTTCTAAGATGTCTCTAATATATAGTTTTCAAAAATATCACATAATGTTTACATTTTACACGTAAAATTACATTAACAAGAGATGTTATGACCTTCATAATTAACATACTTTACTATGGGTAATTCTTTTTTTTTTTTTTTCATCCTCACCCGAGGACATTTTTTGTTCAGATAGAGTGGGAGGGAGAGAGAGGAACAGAGAGAGAGAAACATTGATGTGAAAGGAACACATCGAGTGGCTGCCACCCGCACGACCAACCGAGATACGCGCCCTTAGCGGGAACCGAACCCGGGTCTCTCAGGACCGCAGGCCGACGCTCTAACCGCTGAGCCAAACCGGCTAGGGCTACTATGGGTAATTCATTCAAAGTGTTTAGACAGGAAAGCTAGACACTGTGAACAACTTCTAGTGAGTAGATCACTTTCACAGACCCAGAAGATAACTGTTTATCACATGTGATCTGATGCACTTCACTTTTCACTGCCTATTATTCATCATTTGTCAGACAACAATGTTGTTTAGAATAACATAAATTCTACACGCAAAGGATGTGAGACATTTTCCTTATACAACATCAACTGCAACCCTGATGAGAAAACATATCTGACTTAAAAAAACATATATATAAACTCAAGCGGTATGTACAATCAACACACCGAAATAAATAAATAAGATCAACAAAGAGCTGGTTTTTTGAAAAGACAAAATTGATAAATCCCTAGCAAGACTGGAAAAAATTATCACCAAATGTCAGAAGTAAACATTAAAATTGTTTACAGACCCTGTAATCATTAAAAAAATAATGACACTCATTCATGATGACTATTAGCAGTGTCCTGTAGAAATACAAAGAAGATAATCCCCAAACTATTGGTATGTTGCCCTGTAGTACTTTAATAGGTTTATCCTAGCAACCTCATTTCAGCATTCTTTCTTTTCTGCCATTCATTATTATGCTATCTCTATTCTTTAAATCAACTTTACCATCCTGATACTTTCCTCATTATTTAAATAAACCTTGGGCATATCTCATTTATAAATAATATAAAAATAAGAAGAGGGGAACTTTATTAATTTGATAAAAACTATCTACAAAAAAACAAACAACAAATATAATGGTGAATTCATTCACTAAAAGATTATAAATAAGTCAAGAATATTTTATTCAGCATTATCCTGGAGAACTAGCTCCCACAAGATAAAAAAAAACACACACAGGATTGAAAAGGAAAAAGCAAAATAGTCATTATTCACAGAGACAGATATGACTGTGTGCATAGAAAACCCAAAAGAATACACTAAATTCTAAAATTAATAAGGAAATTTAGCAAGGCTGCTAAATATAACGGCCAACACACAAAATCTATATTCTCAATATTAATAAGAAATTCCATTAAAAATCAGTTATTTAGGAATACGTTTAATGAAGATGTGCAAGACTGAAAACTACATGACATATAAGAAAAATTAAAGAAGATCCAAGTAAGTAGAGGAAGACCATGTTCTTGGAGACTCAAGAGTGAAAAGATGTCACTTCTCCCCAAATGGATCTAAAGCAACAATGTCTAATGGAAGTATAATGAGACTTACACATGTAATTAAAAAATTTCTAGTAGCCACATTAAAAAAATAGATACAGGTGAAATTAATTTTAATAATACATATTTTTAAAGCCAACACATCCAAAGCATTATCATTTTAACATGTAATTAATAGAAGTGTATTTATGGAGTGTTTTAATCTTGGTGGTACTAAATCTTCAGATTCAGTGTATATTTTATGCTTACAGCACATGTGACTTGGACTGGCCACATTTTAAGCACTCGTTAGCCACATGTGGCTAATGGTTACATACTGGACAGTGCAGATTCCAGAGAGTCAATATAATCCTAATAAAAACTGCAGTACAAATTTCTGTGGACAACAAAATGCTGATTCTGAAATGTGTCTAGAAATTTCAAGGACCAAGAACAGCAAAGGTAACCTTAAAGAAGAACAAAACTGAAAAACACGACCAAATATTAAACTGTGTTATAAAACTACACTAAGACAATGTGGTGTTGGTGTAAGGATACAGAAATATATCAATTAAACAGAATATGAGTCCAGAAACACATCTAGTCACCTGACCATGACAAAAGTGACTTCAGGGCATTGGGAAAAGGATGGTCTTTTTCTTTAAATGGTGCTTGGTCAATGAGATATCCTTTGAGGGGAAATATGGATCTTGACTCCTAACACACTAGAATACAAAAATCAATTCTAGACAGACTGCAGATGTAAATGGGAAATAAAATAGTAAGCCTTTTAGAAGAAAATAGGAAAATATTTTCATAACCTTAAGAATAGGCGAAGATTACTTAAACAGGACACACCACCGATAAAGAAAAAATGGATAACCAAGACTAAAAATGATGTGCTTACTTCTAACTCCTGATGAAAGGTAGGAGGCAATGTTGGTGATGGTGCAAAAGGTGGTGGAGAGATAACCTTCCTTTCCTCCAGTTGGGCCATTATCTCCTTTCGTCTTCGATGTAGCTCATCTAGACTAGGATGGGGCTGGGGGGGAGGAGGAAGCCGGCTATAAGGAGGCTCCTGAAAATGCAAACATTAGTAAAAGTTGAAAAGAATTTCAGACACATTAATTTATTTAGCACACATTTTAAATAAGCAACAGTTTGTATAACTCAGCTCAACATTTGGAAATATCAAGACTTAAAACAAAGCAAAACAAACCTCCTGAAAATCTCAGGATTTCCCAAAAAGCTAAATTTAAGTTTCTTCTTCTTGGCCAGAGACCATAATTTCCAAATAGACCTAGAATAGTTAATAAAACCATCTAAGGTTCAGAAACTAAGAAGGGTGATTAGTGAGAGTGTGGTGGGGCTTTTCCCCCCATTTAGTAGTTTAATTTTAAAAACAACAACAAAAAAACCTATTCAAATTATGATAAGATGAATAATAAGGATATGCTTTCTTAAAAAAAAAAAAAAAGACTCTAAGCAATAATCAAATTGAATCTATGTAATAAGAAAAAAATACAGCATACTCTGATGTACGAAGGTCTGATCTGAGTTGGATGAGGAGCCACTGGATAGTAACCCTCCACTTGCTGGTATCTTTCTCTGGACTCTGGTACATAGGGCGGTACTGCTGCAGGTGGAATCTCAATGGGTATAGGACTTTCTCGGAAAATCTCCTCCCTTGGATAAGACTGAGTAGGGTATACTCGACGACCATCATAGTGTGGTGGGTACATAGGTGGGTACTGTTGTGGTTGTGTGCCATATTGAGAATTTACAACGCGATCTTGGAGGTAGGGTGGGTAATGATCCAAATAGGGAGGACCGGGCTCAGGAGCAGATGGTGGAGGTCGGACAAAGCGGGACACACACTGTGGTGCAGTGTAGTACATACCTGTGTATTACAGAAGAACAACCAGAACAATGATAAGTCAATCTAGTTTTTGATATAAGACTTTGTCTATTAAAACATTTCAACACTAGATAACACTCTTTTTTTTTTTAATCCTCACCCGAGGACATTTTTTTTCCATTTTTTGTTCAGATAGAGTGGGAGGGAGAGAGAGGAAGAGAGAGAGAGAGAGAGACATCAACGTGAAAAGGACACATCGAGTGGCTGCCACCCACAAAACCAACCAAAGCCGGGGACAAACTGCAACCGAAGTATGCGCCCTTAGCGGGAACCGAACCCGGGTCTCTCTGGACCGCAGGCTGACGCTCTAACCGCTGGGCCAAACCGGCCAGGGCTCCACTTGTTTCTTTAGATATTTTCCCCTCTGCTTATGTACTCAGGTTAGCTTTATGAAAAAGAACATGTAAAAATTGTCCTTATAAGTTACTGAAAAAACTAATCTATAATCTACAATAGTAGACTGGCTCTCTCAAGTGTTTGACTCTTTCAGGTGTGCCTTAATGCATTGCCAACTCTGGAAAGCAAAAAACTACATTTCCTGAAGCTCAGGTTGCACAAATCACTCACTTGCATGAGTTGTGAATGTGTCACTGAGTCACCTGGAAAGGGGTCTGGTGCAGACCTAGCAGCACTGCATTGCTCCAGAGTTCTTGAGACAAGCTGCGGCAGTGGCTTCCCAATGGCCAGACTTCTGCCTCAAGTGATGTGTCCTGCAGCTAGCAGTTAAGACAAAAGTTTCCCATTTCTACTGCTTCTTCACTGCGACAGGTTCTTTCAGCAGCTACTTCTGGGACTTGTTCCTGGAGGCTTAGCTTAAGCCTGCTTTTCCACACCTTCCACTGGTTTTATAAACACCTAAAACCTCTTTCTGCTAACTATTGAACCCTATTGGACACTGTATTTAAGGTCACTTCAACAAAAGAAGTTGGATTTTTCCTGCAATGGGTGGTCAAAAGGAAGATACAAACCAATTTTTATCATATTTTCAAATGTATTAACAATGCTATACCAATTTAAAACTATTCTTTTGAAAGCAGAAAAGACATTTGATTCAAAATTGAAACAGCCCTGGGAAAAGGAAATGGAAAACATCTTTCATCTATCCCAGTCTAAAAAATAATAGTACTATACTGTTTCTGATAGAGAGCTCTAACACTTCAGTTTAAAAACTGGGTGTTTTTTTTCATATAAATTTTATATATGAAACCTCAGTCATTTCCTATCCTTCATTCTCCATACTATTATCATTAAAACTGGCTAATATTTCAAATTTGTCTATTTTCTAAAATCCCTCTCTCCTTTCCTACCATACCAATTCAGACCTCAACATTCACACCTGGATTAACAATAGCCTCCTTACTCCTTATTGACGCTAATCTCATTTTTGCAATCCACTAGGTAATTTTTCTTTCTATTCCCAAAGCCTCCATTTAGGGCATTGTTCCATGATGTCCCTTTAGTTCTCCGAGCTCTCAATGACCTCCCTAGTCTTGCAGTTAATTTCTACTACACTGACATTAACCACCACATCTGAACACCTAATTTTTAACACACATGAAAACACATATGTAAGCATATCTTCTTCGACTGCACTTTATTTACTGAAACTGCGTTTCACAAATGCATTTTTGACAAATTGAAGGTTTGTGGCAACCCTGTGGGGAACAAGTCTGTCGGTGCCATTTTTCCAACAGGCCTAGATGATGGTCAGCATTTTTTACTAATAAAATATTTTGTAATTAAGGTATGTATAGTATTTTTTAGACTTAATGCTATCGCACACATTAATAGACTATATAGTATAGTGTAAACATAACTTTTATACACACTGGGAAACTAAAAATTACGTGTGACTGTTATTGTGGTGGTCTGAAACCAAACCTTAACTATCTCCGGGGTACACCTGTACATATGCATATAGTTTTCTGTTCTTTACTAATACTGATTCTACACTATAAACTCTCTATACATATGCTGTATTTTTCATATTAACTATAGGACCCAGAAAAATAGTAGGTGATAACTGAAAGGAAGAAAAATATACTGTGTGTATTTAATTTATACCCACTGTAATATTACATTCTTTTTTCATGTTTGAAGAAAAATTTGATCAGGAAAATATATGTTGTCTTAGGAAATTTCCATTTTCTACTTGGATGACTTATTTCCACAAATGCATCTATGAACATATTTAATATACAACCGATTTTTGTATCAGCAATTTTCTTTTATAGCTTTGCTACTTCATTTATTTCATACTATTTAGTTGATCATAAAATCTGTTTTTTCCTGCCCTGGTCAGTTTGGCTCAGTGGTTAGAGTGTCAGCCCAAGGACAATAAGGGTCACGGGTTCAATTCCCAGTCCCAGTCAGGGTGGTGGGGGAGACAAACAACAGAATTGTCTCTCACACTGAGATTTCTTTCTCTCTCTCTCTCCCCCTTCCCTCCCTCCCTCCTTTCCACTCTACCTAAAAGTCAATGGAAAAATATCCTTGGGTAAGGATTAACAACAACAAAAATCTGTTTTTTCCAAAATATAAAAAAATACACTTATCTTAAGGAGGCCACTGCAAATATGATCACTCTTACCTGGAATCGTTCTCATAACTCCTAAGAAAAATGAGTGCAATAAAGGAAATATCTTTACCCTGCTGATAAGGTGCTGGTTCAAATGGTGGAGCGGCCCCTCGAGGGTCCTGATAATACATATCAGCCTGCTGTGCAGGGTACAACTGTGAACCCCGTGGTACCATCTGAAGTGGTTTGGTGACAGGCATAGGAGGCAAGTCTGTTGGCCCCCTCGGAGGTACAGGATGTGGATTCACAGATAAGGCAGAAATACTCTTGGGGACAGATTCCAGCCTGTGGGAATAAAATTCTGCATGTCAAGTTTAAGGTCTCAAAATGTACACAGATTGTTAAATGTACTAAGAAATTAAAAACTGCCCCAATTTGGAAAACTGTTTTCTCCCAATAATCATTCTTTCTACAAAATGTACACACTTTGCTATTATTCCACCTATGCTAACTTTCTTAAAGATCAATAACACATGAAATAGAAATAAAAAACAAAACGGCTAATTCTTCCTTGCCTCTACTTTGTGTTTATAAAGAAGAAACTTTAAAATAAAAATTAGGAAAATGACATACAGGTCAGGGGGGGATCCAGGAGCACTGCTGCTCAGATGATCTATCTTTCCTGGTTTCAGACTCGAATCGTAGTTGGGGTCTGTCCCTCGGGGAATCAGCTGCGTTACTGTGCTCCCTGCTGACACAATCCCATTGGGCAGAGCAGGGGGTTTTCTGCTAGGCAGGTCCACTGTGCCTTCGTCTGGAAGGATGGGCGCTGAAGGCAGGCCCACTTCATTAAGCTGACCCAAAGAGGCGCTCAGGGATCTTCTGGGAACCAGGCGTTTGTTCATCTTACGAAATCTATACAAATAGCAAAGGCATACACCAAAACCAAAATTACAAAAGCTAAACAAGGATGCAAATGTATTTAGAAAACACAGAAGTTAAATATTACAAGCACATTATTTTCTTTTTTTTTTATCCTCACCCAAGGACATTTTTCCATTTTTTTGTTCAGGTAGAGTGGGAGGGAGAGAGAGGAACAGAGAGAGAGAGAGAAACATCGATGTGAAAGGGACACATCGAGTGGCTGCCATCCGCACGACCAACCAGGGCCGGGGACAAACTGCAACCGAGGTACATGCCCTTAGCGGGAACCGAACCCGGGTCTCTCAGGACCGCAGGCCGACGCTCTAACCGCTGAGCCAAACCGGCCAGGGCAGCACATTATTTTCTAAAAATGTTCTTCAAACACTGGCTTTTGCTGCTAACAATTTGAGAACATGTTTGCACACATACAGGAATGGGCAAAAGTAGGTTTACAATTGTAGTACAAATAAATTAATACAATAATTAATAAACTCCATTTTGCATACTCACAACTGTAAATCTACTTTTATCTACCCTTGTATATTCCACAAAATCTCAAGCAAGACACAACTGATTAAGTATAAAATGCCTCATATTTGTAACATCATAAATAATATTAGTTAATATCTATATTAATATAACTATAAGTTATTTTTATTGAAATTTCTATTTCTAAAACTTATTGAAGGAGGGGGTAGAAAAATCTTTAGAAACCCTGGCTGGTTTTGCCCGGTGGTTAGAGCATCAGCCCGTGGACCAGAGAGTCCCCCTGGGTTTGGTTCCCGCTAAGGGCACATACCTTAGTTGTAGTTTGTCCCCGACCCCAGTTGGGGTCATGTGGGTGGCAACGACTCAATGTTTTTCTCACATCAATGTTTCTCTCTCTCTCTCTCCCTCCCTTTCTCCCTTCTGCTCTGTCTGAAGATAAATGCAAAAAAAAAAAAAAAAAAAAATGTCCTTGTGTGAGGATAAAAAAAAAAAAAGAAAGAAAAATCTTTAGAAGACAGTTTTCTGAAAGATTTTACCTTAGGTTCCCCTCAAATGCCTTGGGACACAACCTATATTATAAATCAAGAGTAAAACAGAAAGCCAGTGTGCACTGAGAAATATTTTAATAATCAAGAATTATAATTTGTATCAGATCTTATTCAGACATGCTGATGTTATGTGTGCCTACATAAAACTGATTATTATTTCAAAATTGGGCTAATGAAAACAATGTAGAATAATGCCTAAACTTAAACAGATACTATGGTACAAAAGGCATGTCGATTGTAAACCTAACCATAGAAAAAAATTAAGCCATCAGATTTTAGTATTCTTGTCGCTCAACAATGAAAGTAAATCTATTTACAACTATCTAGTGTATTTTTAAAAACTTTAAACACCACCCCGGCCAGTTTGGCTCAGCGGTTAGAGCGTCGGCCTGCGGTCCAGAGAGACCTGGGTTTGGTTTCTGCTAGGGGCATGTAGTTCGGTTGCAGTTTGTCCCCGGCCCTGGTTGGGACGTGCAGGTGGCAGCCACTCGATGTGTCCCTTTCATGTCAATGTTTCTCTCTCTCTCTCTTCCTCTCTCTCCCTCCCACTCTGAATAAAAGTGGAAAAATGTCCTCGGGTAAGGATAAAAAAAAAAACAAACAAACCAACAACTTCAAACACCAACCCCCAAAAGAGTAATGCTATTTTTTCAAATGTTCCCCATATCTGACAAATTTCTGGATGAAAATATCTACCTGTCAGGGGTAACCACTGTTAACAGTTTGGTATATAATCATACAGATATTCCCTCCACACCCTGCCTTAATATTCAGATGGACATAAGATTACTGTTTACAGAAATAGAGTCATATAAGGCTGAGTAGTAATGTTTTCCCTCAACTTCATAATCCTGGCTATTTCTTTATGTCAATACATTTTAAGTTATTCCTTATTTTTTGCTATTAAAACAATGTAGTAACGAATAATTATATACTTGTATTTGTACCCTTGTGTAACCAGAGGCAGACTTGCTAAGTCTCTTATATGCACATTAGAAACTGTTTTAAATGCTCTCAAACTATTATCACTCCTACTGATGGTTCAAAAACTCTTAAGTTTTGTTTTTATTTCCATTCTTTAGCAATTAGTAAAATTGAACATAGTTTTACATGTTTACTGCGATTAGTATTCTGCTATTTGTTCATTTATGTTTATGTTCCATCTATCTAATGATTCTTCGTTCTTGCAGATTTGCAGGAGCTCATTCTATGTTAGCGATAGCAGACCTTATATAGTTATTTCCCCACTAATCTTTTTTAATTGTGGTGTTTAGGTCATATCTGTTTTTAATTTTTATGTAATCAAATTTATCAATCTTATCCTTTGTGGGTGGATTGTCATTCTTTAAAAATCCTTTTCCACTGTAAAATTATGTAACAACAGAAATTTCTAAGTACTCAATGGTTTCCTTCTTAAATATTTAAGTCTCTGATACATTTATAATTCACTTTGGTATAAAGGTAAGAATCCAGCTCTAATTATTTTTCAAATGGATAGCACTTATTTCATCATCTTTTCAATTATTGATGCGAAATGCCATCTTTAGCACATATGCCAAGTTCCTACGTGTATCTGGAATTCTTTCTAGATGTTCTATTATATTTCAATGATCTATCTATTTCTATGATAATGCCAAAGCCTTTATAGTCATTTTAGCTCATAATACAGACTGTTAGTAGTCTAGTTATTAGTGTAGTCCCTTCTTTTTCAGAATTTTCTTGGCTATTTGCATATTCTTCCAAATAAACAATTGTGTTAGCTCCTACCAATTATCGTGTGAAGATTCTAACTGGGATTTCATTGAATTTACTGTTTAATAGAAAATAAAACCTTCACAATGCCCCGTCTTATCTAAAAATATAGTATTTTTCTTCATTTATCCAATTCTTTCCTTATGTTCCTAGCTAGTTTACTAATTCAATTCACATAGGTCCTGAATATTTCTTATTAGTTTATTATTTGGTATCTATCTTTTTGTTATTGTTAATGCAAAAGGAATCTTTACTTTCACTTTACTGATTTATATGACAATTCATTTTCAAATTTTCTTGATTTGCCACATTATAAATTCTCATTTTAGCTTCCAGTACTTTTCTTGAATTGCTCCACGTAATAATTTTAAGGCTATTTTACTCTCTTGTTTACATACATTTGCTACTACTTCCAGAATACGAAATAATAGTTTTACCAGTAAAAATTTTGCTTTACTCTTAACTTAAATGAGACTGAATCTAATATTTTACTAATTAAGTATGATGCTATCATGCTGGCTTTTAGAGATATAATTACCACGTTGAGAAAGTGTCTATGATATTTTTGTTCTAATAAGGGATTCTGATCTATCATGCATATTGAATTTTATTTAAATGCCTTTTAGAATCTTTGGATATGATCACAAGGAATTTCTTCTTTAACCTATAGTAATTAATATGTACTACCTTTTTGCAGTTAGCCATGGTGTCTATTTTAATGTATTACTGAACTCTAAGTTTAATATTTGGGATTTAAAAAATAGTAATATGAGATAAATTTGTAGTTTAATTGTGTTAAGTTTATCAAACTTAGTATTACTGGTTTTATAAAAAAATTAGAGGGTTTTTGTTTCTTTCTACTATGTGTTAGAAAATGTAACATTATTGGAATTATTGTTCCTTGAAATTTTAATGAAATTGAACCTAGAAATAAAATAATTTTTTTAATAGAGCAAAGGGCCAATTTTTCCACTGGTGATGCACTATTTGATTAGTTAAAATCAGTCAGTTAAAACTGATGAAAATTCTTAGAATTTTTAGTTTTTTTGGTGGTGAGAATGACTCATTTCTAGATTTAGTTAACCATAAATAAGTTTCCTATTTTTAGGCACAATGTAATAAAAGCTGAAAAACCTGTTTCAGTTTTCTTTTTTAAAATTCTGTATTACTTCATGAGTATTTCCTGTTCATTAAAGAGAATGCACCTACTCTTCTTGTACTTCTCAAGGGGAGCAAGTTATTCTACTTAATAATTTCTACCTCACTCTTTCAGAAGGCTGAATCTAGTGACTCTTGGCACTTACTTTTCCAGTTCCTCCTGGGAGTGTGCAAATGTACAGCTGGCCCCACGAGGGCACCCTCCTCTCTGCTTCATGTCTCGACACATGTACGTTTTGTATTTGCTATGCTGTGGAGGCTGAGACCAAGATTAAAACATTAATCATTAGGAAAAAAACATGGAAAATTTTCACTGCCATTTTAGGATCTTGATAATCTAGATACACAATTCAGATGATTCACACACTCTAGATCTAGACTGCCCAGAGCAAAAATGCTGGAAAGTAATTTCGTCTGAAGTCTCAGAGAGTCCCAAAATCAATGTTAATTAAAAAGAACATAATACAGATTGTATATGTTCTCAAACATGTACCATCACATAAATTCTTGATTAAACCTCATGGGGGTTCTATGATCTTTCCAGGTTTTATAATGAATAAACCGTTGGAGTTGAGAACTTTCCAATGTTTAAACTGTCTTCTAATACTTGTTTTGAACAATGTATAACATAGTATACTTATGTTTCTTTATAACACACTACAAATGAACAATGTAACTGAAAAATATTCTGAAACCAATTCTTGACAGGTAGAATAGCGAATAATCTATTGTTAGTATTTACATGGGCCAGATAAATTACTAACAAAGTTATAATTTCTCAAGTTTACTACTGCAAAATAAAAGATCTAGTGAACCTAACATAAATCCTGAGAGCAAAACAAAATTTTGGGGAGTAAAATAAAAAAACTCTAGTTACGTGATCTATTATATTTTACTGCCATATATTTCATTTAAAAATATTTGAGCCCTGGCCAGTTTGGCTCAGCGGTTAGAGCGTCGGCCTGCGGTCCGGGGAGACCCGGGTTCGGTTCCCGCTAAGGGCACGTACTTCGGTTGTGGTTTGTCCCCGGCCCTGGTTGGTCGTGCGGGTGGCAGCCACTCGATGTGTCCCTTCACGTCGATGTTTCTCTCTCTCTCCCTTCCTCTCTCTCCTTCCCACTCTATCTGTACAAAAAATGGAAAAATATCCTCGGGTGAGGATTAAAAAAAAAAAAAAAAAAAATATTTGAGAAAAATTTGGCCCACTGGCATAACAGACATTATGAATAAAAAATATTAAAATACTAATTATAAAAAAAGCATTTCAAATGTGTGAACAGTATTGGAGAGATGTAGTATTGCATTAAAAAGTGATACCTACTGTTAAACAGAGATGTAATAGTAACCAAACAGAATAATTTGAATTAAATGGAATAAGCTTTAGCACAAAATCAAATGTTGCTATATGTGAAAAGTGAGTCCACCACATTAGACCAACATGACTCATTTCATTCACTGTTGTCACATAAAATTACTAGGCTTATCCAGTATATTGGCTGCTAACCTCGCTAACCTACTGTATAGTTTCTCTAGTCAGAGTCTTAAAATGCTCAGGTCACCTTGCTAAGCTTGTGTCCCTTACCTGCTGTTGATCCGCTCCTTTCTTGCTGTGGTTCTGGATATAATCAACCAATCCATGTACCACTGTACGCACAGCAACCAGCCCATTTTCTAGCTGTTCCCAAGTAGGAGGAGGAGCATCTACACACCAAATAAAAATTTAAAAATTTTAAGTTATCCAATGTTTTGCTCAATATTACATTAATAAAGGAGATGTGTGAAATCAAGTTAAACTACAAGTAATAGATTATTTACCTAAGCATCATTTTAAAGAAACAGATATATTCTTCTAAATCTGGGGCTGCAAACTAAAACAGCTATAGGGACACGGAAGGTAACATAAAGGAATTAAGTAGGCCAGACAATAAATGGCAGCTGTCAAAAGACTTAACAGTGTTGGAAATGACAACAGAAAGAGACAGGGACTGTGTTAGAGAATATGTTTCAATCCTAGGTCTCAGTTACTATTAAACTTTAGCTGATCGTTGTTATGTGAAGATGCAAGGCTGGCCCTGCTGGATACCCCAGTTTCTGAGAGAAAGCTGAAATGAGATTTTTGTGTAAAATTACCCAGTTTTTAAGTGTTAGGCCTTAAAAATTTAAGAATATTGTGCAGGCCAACACTGCGTGCACCAAACAAAAATTAACTATGGACTGACAAAGTCAACCAATTTGTAATGTCTATTTTGAAATTTTGTATAAATCATGTAAACAGAGTATTTTAAAAGCTTAGAAGAACTAATACATAAAGCAACTCTGCTACACATCCTCTTCATTAAGTAACTTATTTGTCCAGGGCCAGCACTGAGATTTTATAAAGAAAAAATTACCTCCAGAGCTAAATATGAAGTGTTCTGTATCATTCCAATTTTAGTGTATGTGCTGCCGAAGCAAGCACTGAAGTGTTCTTTAAAAGAAATATAAAATGATGAGAGAACACCAATGTAGAGATGACTCCTGTTGGAGACATTCTGAAAGATTTAGGTGATGACATTTGAACTAGGCTTTGAAGGACACATGGAATTTTAACAACAACAACAAAAAAGGATGAAGATGTAGCCCGGCTGATGTGGCTCAGTGGTTGAGCATCGACCCATGCAACAAGAGGTAGCCGGTTCAATTCCCGGTCAGGGCACATGCCCAAGTTGTGGGCCAAATGTCCAGTGGGGGACATGCAGGAGGCAACCAATCGATGTTCCCTCTCATTGATGTCTCCCCCCACCCCTTCCTCTCTAAAACCAATAGAGGAAAAGGGATGAAGATGTAGAGAAGGTAAAGAGAATAATCACACACAAAAGAATTTGTTGGAACATCTAATTTCCAGGGATTGTCCTAGCTGCTGGAGAAGCAGTAGCAATCAAAATAAAAATCCCTGCCCTGGCCGGTTTGGCTCAGCGGTTAGAGCGTCGGCCTGCGGTCCGGAGAGACCCGGGTTCGGTTCCCGCTAAGGGCACGTACTTCGGTTGCAGTTTGTCCCCGGCCCTGGTTGGGTCATGCGGGTGGCAGCCACTCGATGTGTCCCTTCACGTCGATGTTTCTCTCTCTCTCTCCCTTCCTCTCTCTCCCTCCCACTCTATCTGTACAAGAAATGGAAAAATATCCTCGGGTGAGGATAAAAAAAAAAAAAAAAAAAAAAAAAAAAAAAAAAAAAAAAATAAATAAACAAAATAAAAATCCCTGTAATATTCAAGGAGAGGAGCTACACAATGCATAAAATAAATAATCAAAATGCAAAGTATTTCGATAATAACAAGTTGAAAAAATAGAGCAAGGAAGGAGAGTGAGACAGGTACCTGTCAAGTTTAGACAGGTTGGCCTGAGAAGGCTTCCTTGAGGTTACAACATCTGATCAGAGACCTGAAAGAAGGGTTGTGTGCCTTATAGATATACTCAGAGAGAAACATTCTAGGAAGAGGAAGTGCAAAGCCCTGCCGTGGGAGTACACCTGGCCTGTCCGTGGTGCCGAGGCCAGAGAGGAGGGATGGAAAAGAGTAGGAGACAAGGTGAGAGAGAGGTCAAGGAGGACCAGATCTGGTGAAGCCTGGTAGGTCATGGGAAAAATGTTGGCTTTTATTGGGTGACAAAGGCCCTGAAGAATTTTTTAGCACAGGGGTAATAGGATCACTCTGGCACCTATGCTCAAACCAGAGAGACAACAGGAGGCTACTCTACAGTCCGTGGAGAGAGAGAAGGTGGCAGCCGTGAAAGGGGTGAGGAGGTGGATTCTGAATGTATTTAAAAGGCAGGGCCTACAGGAGATGCCGACGGACATATGCACCTTATGAGAGAAAGATGAGTTGAGGATGGTATCACCAAGGTGTGTGGACTGAGGAAATGGAAGGCCAGAACTGCCACCAACTGGAATGAGGGTGGAGCAGAGGCTTGGAACTCACTTTTTGACAGATTAAGTTCGAAATTCTACTCTGATAGTCAAATAGAGAAGTTGGAATGTTGGATATTGAGCAGGCAGGTGGATATACAAAAGAATTCTGAAAGAAGGTGTGGGCTAGACATACCATGTTTCACAGATTCTAAAACGCCATCAATTGTAACATACACAAACCATTATTTTATGTACCCAATTTTTTTTTTAAAGACTGCTAATTAAATAATCACATACCATTGCTTGTATAAACATGTCCCAGTTTCAGAAATGCTAAGATCTCTAAACAACTGTGGGCTTCAGAACTGATGAAATATAGTAAATTCATGAGTTATATAAATAATACTTAAAGCCATAAGACTTGAAATAATATTTAAAGCACAGTCTAGGGAATGGGTATAAATAGAAAACAGAAGAGATAATAAGGATCAAACTCTAGAAGCACTCCAAAAGTTAGAAGCTTGAGGGGAAAACAGAAGCTATGGGGAGGAGGAGAAAGCATCAAAGGAAACTGAGAAGGAGGATCCAGTAAAGAAAGAAGGCAGCTAGGAGAGAGCGGTGGCCTGGAAGCAAAGTGAAAAAGTGTTTCAAGAAGTGAAGTAAACAACAATGTTAAATGCTGCTAACAGGCGAAACACAATGAATATCAAGAGTTGATGTTTGGAGTCAGCTACATGTAAGTCCCTTGATATTTTGACAAAAGCAGATGGGATTAAGCGGTAGAGATAAATGCCTGGTTACACCGAGTTCAAGAGAGTGCTATAAAAAGGAGAGAAATGGAGTGGTAGGTGGATGGCAAATGGTGTCAAAGTGTGCTACGATGAGAGGATAATAGTATGTATGCTGACAGAAATACTCTAGTAGAGAAGGAAAACTGACGATAAGAAACAGAGATACTGGAAGGACAGACTTGACAAGATGATACTAGTACATGAGGAGAGAGGGTGGCCTGAGGTGCGAGTATAGCTTATCCACTCTTACGTAAGGACCGCAGAATCTATTGGTACAGATGCAGGTAGGTAGGCTGGGGATTGATGGAGTGGTGAGCTTGTGAAAGTGCTCTTTTCATTGCTCAGAATGATCAAAGTACAGAAGTGGGGGAAAAAATCACTGTGTTCTAGGATTAGATTTTATTTAGTTTGATTAAGCAGTTTTGGTAGTAAATCTACAAAGGTAGGCAGTAAAAAAATTAGAGAGCTCTAAATGCCACAGTCAAGAATTCAAAACCTATTCTATAAGCAATGGAGTATCACGGAAAGTTTTCGAGTGTAGAAATGAGAGATGTGATTAATTTTGCAGCAGTAAGTAGAATGGAAGGCTTTCAGTCTCAGGAAAAGGACTGAGGCCCTCACTAACACAATATTAACAGGCATGGGATAAAGAGATATTGTGAAAGATGGACAGATTCTGTTGTCTGAAATGGTATGTAGAGCAAGTGAAAGAAAAAGATTCGAACCAACACAAAGACTCGGGTTTTAAGTTCACATACCTCAAGAATGAGGTCATTTACAGAGAGAGAGAGAACACAGGAGGAAGAGCAGGTATCGAGTTAAGATGAAATCAGAAGATGATGGTGAATCTCAGAAAACATTTGGGAAAGGGGTCTGGAGTGATGAAGAGATAATAATGATAGAGATATCTGGAGTCTATTACCTATAAAGAGATAATACCTGATGCTGGGAATGAATGATCATCATCAACAGAGTGCAGAGAAAACAAAATTCCAAGAACAAAAATAGCCTACTCCTTGTTGGGCAGGAGAGACAAGAATGGTCAAAATAAGACAGAACCAGCATTTAGACAGGGAAGAAGAGAACCATAAGACTACAGACATAAGCTATTATGGGAGTTTCTATATCAAGGAAGTAGTCAACATTATCAAATGTTGAAGACAAATAAAGTAATTTAAGGACTGAGAAGAAGCCTTTGGAATTGGAAACTGGGAAATTACTAGTGAAGGTTAAGAGGGTTTTTGTTCAGTAGTTGGAATATAAGCAAAATATCTCAGATGAAGTAGTAGGTGAAAAATGAAGGTTGGGTGATTTTCAGGTCAAGAAGAAGGAGCAGGAAAAGGGTTGAAAATAAGAGAGATAGTTGATGGAATGAGATATCAAGAGAAGGACAAAATGGAACCAAAAAATACAACTAATGACATATGATTTAGAAATAAATGAGAAAACCTGAGTTTACAAAAGAGACGAGAATGGTAAAATACAGCACAATTTTACAATGAGAGACAAAGGAAACATAAAGGATTCCAGAGAAAATCTACTTTGCTGGTGAAATGAGCAGCATAGTAAAAAGTATTAAATAAATATTGGCTGAAGTAATAAAAAGAGATGGACAAGATTAGGGCCAGAACTTAAATGCTGTAGGAAAAAATCTGGAATAACCATTCTGGGAAACTCTAGAAGAATGTAACAAAAAATAATTAAAAGAATCATTGAGCAGCACTGAGGCACACATAAGACAGTCCATTAAAGTCCCTTGGGTTTACCTGGACTAGGGTCAATGTTTGCTAACAGCTCCAAATGTGGTCTTAGTCGGTTCAAGTTTGCTGGATCTCCAGTCCGCTGGAGAGCAATTGTTAGTTCCTGAACACTTTGTGCAAAAGAGGCTGGAGTCTGCAACTTAAAAAAGGAGAAATATTGACTTCCCCAAAGACCAGATAATCCTTTTAAAATGAAGAGTATTTACAATATCACAATCATCTTTATAATTTATTAAATTTCATTTTTACCCTCCCACGCATCCCATGCTTTGGCCCGACTGGATTGCCTGCGACTGCTGAGCAAACCCTGCACTTCTCTGCATCTGTAGCTTGGCAAACTGCCCGCTTCCCTCTGTTACCACATTCATCACATGGGAGACCTCTCCCAACTCTCATTCTGGAAGTACTCTTTCTATTTTACATTCTTACAGTTTGGCTCTTGGAGTTCTTCCTAATAATTGAAATTTGAAAATATAGTCTAGAGATAGTGCTATACAAAGGCAAGAACAATGAAACTGAACTCAAACTGAGTTATAAACTTATGGTTTGGGCTACCATTGATATTATATGAAGTCGATCCAGTTGACTAGATATACTCCGGCTTTGTGAACTGTTAATTCGTGTTTTTCTGTCCATTAATTTACTAGGATTATTGCTTTTCTTTAAATAAATGCTATATTTGTACTATTCAATATAGTAGCCATTAGAAACATGCAGATATTTAAATTTAAATAAAACAAAATAAAAATTTTAGCTCATCAGTTGCTCAAGTCATATATCAGTCACTTAATAACCATGTGTGGCTAGCGATCACCATATTGGACAGTGCATATATAGAACATTGCCATTATCTTTTTTTTTTTCCCCTCACCTGAGGACATTTTTCCATTTTTTGTTCAGATAGAGTGGGAGGAAGAGAGAAGAAAAGAGAAAGAAACATCGATGTGAAAGGGACACATTGAGTAGCTGCCTCCCGCACTACCCAACCAGGGCCGGGGACAAACCACAACAGAGATACGTGCCCTTAATGGGAACCGAACCCAGGTCTCTCTGGACTAGAGGCCAACGCTCTAACCGCTGAACCAAACCAGCCAGGGCGAACACTGCCATTATCACAGAAAGTTCTACTGCTCCATATCATGATGTCACATACACTGCAAAGCTTGTTTACCAGTTTGATATATGAAGGTCTCTGGATATTAAGTTCAAATTCTTGCTCAAAATGTGAGAAAATTATTACAGGACATAAACCTAATTATATAGTCCAGTTCAGACAATAAAGTCTACTTCCTTATAGAATCTTTATAAAGGAGGCCAAGTTTCTCTTCAGAGGTAGAAAGCTACTCCTTTAAGAGATTATTACTAAGGTTTCAATATGTTATAGCCAGTCAGTTGCATAATTTCAAACCTAAAAGTAACAGGCAAAGTTTGGTTAAAGGTATCTAGGGAAGACTTAAAGGACAGAACAAGTAATATATATCATACTGAAAGTTATGCACCAAGTAGTTATAAAACACATTTCTGAATTCTCCTTTAACATCAATCTTCTACTCATTCAAAGAATTACATCTTTGATTTCTATCTTTGGGAAAGAGGGGATGGGGAAAGGCCTGGAAAGAAGCTTAGTGGTTAAGAACATGGAATCTAGAGTCGAATGCCCCAGCTCAAATCCAGATCTGTCACTGGAAAATGTACTTAACCTCTATGTCTCTGTATAAAAGGGATAATACAGGGCTGCTGAGAATAATAAATGAACTCTTTAAACCACCAGGTACCTAGTAAGTCCTTAGTGTTAAATATTTGGGCAACACTTTGTCCTATTTCTTTCAATTAATACTAGAGTAGACTCTAAAATATATCACCTCTGTGCCCTGGCCGATTTGGCTCAGCGGTTGGAGCGTTGGCCTGTGTTCCAGAGAGACCCGGGTTCGGTTCCCGCTAAGGGTGCGTACCTCGGTTGCAGTTTGTCCCCGGTCCTGGTCGGTCGTGTGGGTGACAGCCACTCGATGTGTTCCTTTCACATCGATGTTTCTCTCTCTCTCTCTGTTCCTCTCTCTCCCTCCCACTCTACCTGAACAAAAGATGAGAAAATGTCCTCAGGTGAGGATAAAATATATATATATATATGTGTGTGTGTGTGTATATATATATATATATATATCACCTCTGTGATTATAAGTATGTAAAGTAAAATAGTAAAAACTGAACATAATATATTTGCATGGCACTTTAAGGCTTTTTTATAGTGCCTTCATATATTTCATACTGAATTACAACACATTTATAGTATGCTCCAGTTTTTTTTAAAGTATGCCCCAGTTTTAAGAGAATTAAAAATAGTTCTTAGACTCAGAAATAAATAATGGAGCCTGACCTAAAATGCACGTGTATTCTAGTGATCTTTTCATCACAACAAACAATAGATAAATAGAAATAGGTTTACTGAAAATTTGATCAAACTATAATAAAAGAAGGAAGAGAGGCAATGATATGAAAGAGATGGGAGCCTCTAAAAGAATGAGCAAGTATATGCTGGATAAAGTATTAAAACACTAATCAAATAGTATATGAAAAATGTCAATTATACTTCAATTTTAAAAATTATTTATATTAACAAACTGGTATTATGATGTGACTAGTTACAACATGACACCTGACAACAGAGAATATAATTTACAGGAGACTGACGTATAGTACTCACTTTAATACACGTTTGGTTAAATAAATGAATTATCAACTCATGAACTACCAGTACTCCAGGAATAGTCGAAGAAGCAAGGAACACAAAGGGCCTACCTTGTCAATAATGGACTGCATGTGGGATTTGTGAGACTGATCTCCATACAGCAGAGAGGACCACTGGTCTGGTGCGATGCGTAAGCCTGCTTCCATGGCGATCTGCACGATCTGGGAGTCGTGCTCTCGCCGCAGAGCCTCATAGGTCCTAAATTCTTCTTTCAGCTGCATCAAAGAAGAGTCTTCATCGCGTTTGGTGACCTAACAAGACACACACAATCTCATCATGAGTAAGGAAAGGAACAAAATGGGCTTATGTTTTAGAAGAGCATCTATGGATAACAATTTTTTTTTTATCCTCGCCCAAGGACATTTTTCCATTTTTTATTCAGATAGAGCGGGAAGGAGAGAGAGAAACATCGATGTGAAAAGGACACATCGAGTGGCCACCACCCACACGACCCAACCAGGGCCGGGGACAAACTGCAGCCAAGGTACATGCGCTTAACGGGAACCGAACCCGGGTCTCTGTGGACCGCAGGCTGACGCTCTAACCGCTGAGCCAAACTGGCCAGGGCTGGATAACAATTTTTAATGTGACAAATTTCTTTTAGTAACAATAGCAAGATTAAAATGGAGCACAGTGTTTTGCCAATAAAACATTTTCCCTTTTATAGGTGTCAAAATCTTCTGGATAGGTCTTACAGAGAGAAAGAATGAATCTGTGCTGGAAGAAAATCCAAAGACTAAACAAACTTTAACATGTGGTGCAGTTTAAACTGTATGTGTGTGTATATGCATTGTGAAAAAAAAAAGAGAAAATACTTATACAATTATTATGAAATACAATTTATGTTTTTCTATAACTATGAATTATTACTGTTGGGTATGCCTGGTGTTGAGCTAGCTGGTACTCATAACTGAAAGAGCTTTAGATGCTGGTGTTATTCTAAAGATGACTAATTTTACTTGGCTTCTTCTCCATGGAGTTTTGTAGGTTGAGCCATCATCAGAAAGTGTAAATTCTGAGATGCTGAATTAGAATAATCATCATGATGATAGTAATAATATCTTTTAGTAATTAAAATAATTAAGTTACTGAGCATTTAGTGCCAGTCAGTGTGTTAAGCTACCTTATCAACCATTATATTAACATATTAACTCATTTAATTCTCTAAACTGGTTGAGGTAGACACTATTGTTATCACACCCAATAATTTACATTTTGAGACAAGCTGGGTTTAGGTCAAAGGCTTAAACAAATCAAAGTAAAATGATTTTTTTTTTAATTCTCACGCGAGGACATGCTGAGAGAGAGAGAAACATAGACGTGAGAGAGAAACATCAATCAGTTGTCTTCTGTATATGCCCTGACTGGGGATTGGACCTGAAACCCAGGTATGTACTCTGGTTGGGCATCAAACAGCAACCTTTCGGTGCACAGGACGACTCTCAACCAACTGAGTCATTCTGACTGGGCAAGCATTTTAAAAAAATAAGAGAACAGAATTAATAGGATGGCTAATGTGGGATTTTTTTTTTTTTATCCTCACCCAAGGACATTTTTTCATTTTTTGTTCAGATAGAGTGAAAGGGAGAGAGAGGAAGACAGAGAGAGAAACATCGACATGAAAGGGACACATCGAGTGGCTGCCTCCCACACGACCCAACCAGGGCCGGGGACAAACTGCAACCGAGATTCGTGCCCTTAGTGGGAACCGAACCTAGGTCTCTCTGGACCGCAGGCTGACACTAACCGCTGAGCCAAACTGGCCTGGGCAGATTTTTTTTTTTTTATCCTCACCCGAGGACATTTTTCCTTTTTTTGTTCAGGTAGAGTGGGAGGGAGAGAGAGGAACAGAGAGAGAGAGAGAAACATCGACGTGAAAAGAACACATCGAGTGGCTGCCACCCGCACAACCGACCAGGGCCGGGGACAAACCGCAACTGAGGTACGCACCCCTAGTGGGAACTGAACCCGGGTCTCTCAGGACCGCAGGCCAACGCTCTAACCACTGAGCCAAACCGGCCAGGGCCAGATTTTTTTTTTTGAGTGTCAGATGAGGGAATGTGGTAACCTCAGGAATGGATTTCCATATAGCCTGTATGAATTAACAATATTTTAGAGACATGCTTCCCTGGTCCATAAAGTATTGGTTATGTGTTATATCAGAAGCAAGAAACTTCTTGCTTGACATTAGCCCTGGCTGATGTGACTCAGTTGAGCATCATCCCATGCACCAAAAGGTCGCCAGTTCAATTCCCAGTCAGGGCACATACCCAGGTTGCAGCAATTCCCAGTCAGGGTGCATACTGCATAAGAGAGGCAACCAATGTTTCTTTCTCCTCCTCTCCTTTCCTTTCTCTCTAAAATCAATAAAAAAAATTAAAAAAAAAAAAAAGAAGCCTTGACATTAAGAAGTCAGGAAAACAGGATGAACGATAAGTGGTGGGCACCAATGTTTGAAGTAGTGCTGAATCAATCTGGGATACAAAAGAGTATGTCTGCATTACTGTATATCCTGGAACCCAAATGGCAAATGGAGCTCCATGGTAAAGTTATATCAGAGCAAACGGTCAAATAAAACTCATTTCCTGCTTCAATGACTCTCTCTATCCAGATCAATTCTCCTTGTGGTCTTGGTGGAAAACTGACACAGCTTATTATTAGTCTCTCCAAGTAAAAAAATCTACAAGCCTTGGTTTGATTTATGTTGTTCAATATCTAACATACAAATTTAATACAAAAAGACTTAACTTTACTGAGACACCATCTGTATTCTTTAAAAGAAAAATTGCTGCAGTTTAGGGAAAGGACAATGTTACCTTTAAGCTGAAATGTAACAGAGGGTCATACCTTGAAGCAGGAGGCTCTATAAAGGAGCTGGACAACATGCCCAATGCTAGTTTTAGAGGCTTGAGGAAACCGTGGCTCCAACCTTTGCACCACAAAGAGAACCAATACTTTTCTTGACAAAGCAGAACCATCTTCTAAGGCCAGGAGAACCAGCTTTAGAGCTTCTTCCTGCATTGCTAGGAAAATTTGGGCAAAACCAAAATTTATCATGTGCAGGGATAAGATAAATCAACTTATTAGAAGGGCAATATTCAGTAATTTTTGCAGGGATCACTTAAATAGGCAACACAATAATAGATAGGTACACTTTTTAACCTTTTGGGGGCATTTTTTTATTACATTCTATATATTTTATTCAAGAAAGCAGATCAAAAATTAATGTGTTTAAGAAAAACAATCAAAATGAACAAAATTTTGGCATTAAGGGAAAAGTTTTCAGTGCTCTGAAAAACTGACATGGACTCACTCAAGCCATGATTATCAAGTGGGATATTGCTCGATAACAACAGAATTTGCAATGAACTAGCCTTTGTATATACTTACAATTCTTATACCATACTTTTAGACTTACTAATGGAGTAAATATGAAATTTAAATTTATACCTGGTCCAAGGAACTGGCAGCCCCGAGCCCTGACTGCTGCCCAAAGATTAGAAGAGAGTTGCTGAGGATTCTGGTGCTGGAGAATGAGCTCTGTAACTGTTCGTTCCCCTAAAGATCGAGCTGCCCGCATGGCACGAATCCTGCCTTCTTCTTCCACAAGTTGGCAGTGGACCAGAGTCACCAGCTTCCTCTGCATTGGGCGACTCAGAACACTCTGAGTAGTGCTATTCAGACCCACTCCTTTGAAAGAGAGTAAAAAGTTATTTCTAGGTTTACAGTGCAATTTTAGAGTCCAGGAAAATGTCCTCTGATGGGCTAATTGACTTATGGGTTGTACTAAAATATTTAAAATAAATAATAAAATTATACAAATGAAGCATTTTTAAAAGTATACAAAATATAACATTCAAATATAACATTCATGACAAATATAACATTCATGACATTAAATATACCATTATTCATTTTAATCATGGAAGATTAAAGATGAAAAGGCCAGACAATAATAATTAAAGACCCAAATTTGGAGGTCAAAACAGTTCTGGCATATTATTTCATAGTGGTTACTCTTACCTTCCTAATGAAATAACAAACTGCAATGGCAAGACAGTAATGGCAACTTCCCATTCTATTACTTCCCCTACAGCACACCATATAAAACTGAATAGAAGGCAGATAATTCAGAGTTGTCAAATGACAGAGAGACCTTCCGAAACCATTGCATTTATAGTTATACTTATTTCTGCAACTCATTCAAATAATGTTTCCAATATCACATAAACTCTAAATGTACTACTTGATTTGATGTGGTTGGTAATAACATTATTTAGCACCAGTGTTTGGTTTACAATAAGTCAATGGATTTCATTTACATCCCACAATTTTTTTTTTAATCCTCATCTGAGGACATTTTTCCATTTTTTGTTCAGACAGAGTGGGAGGGAGAGAGAGAGAAAGAGAGAGAGAGAGAAACATTGACGTGAAAGAGACACATCAGTGGCTGCTACCCGCACAACCAACCAGGGCCAGGGACAAACTGCAACCGAGGTACGTGCCCTTAGCGGAAACCAAACCCGGGTCTCTCTGGACCGCAGGCTGACGCTCCAACTGCTGAGCCAAATCGGCCAGTACAGCCACAATTTTTATGGTAATAAAAGTATTTTAATAAACATTTCCTTGGCATTGATAACTGCATTAGATTTACCTCTAGCACTGCTGAGTGGTTTCAGGTACAATGCTAATTCTTCTACACATTTCTTGGCTTCCTCATAATGCTTTGTATCTTCAACCCCACTACATAAAGTAATGGGCTGCTGCTCAGGGACCTAGAGGTCAAAAGAAAAAGTCTGCTTTAGTGCTAACTAATCAATTAAATGAATGCTTTATTGAGTATATTTTATGCACTGCCATTTAATACTGGCAACATCAAAACTCCCACTAAATTTACTGGATTCTTAAAGAACTCCATATTCTTCTAACTGCTACCCTCCCACATTTCTTCCCAACCCCAATCAGCCCTAGGAAAAAACTAATTTATTTTCTGTCTCTATAGATTTGCCTATTTTGGACATTTCATATAAACAAAACATAGAAACATACAATAGCTCCCAAAGCTATGTGGGTTGTTCTTTCACCATCTTGACAGTGTCCTTTGAAACAAAAGTTTTGAATTTTGATTTAGTTCAATTTATCTTTTGTCTTGTGATTTTGGTGTTATATCTAAAAAAAACAAAACAAAAAACCACTGCCTACTCCAATGTCACAGATATATCTAGGCTTCTATTTCTTCTAAGACTTGTGTAGTTTTTAGCTCCTACATTTACCCTTTGGTCCACTTTGAGTTAATTTTTGTACATGACGTGAGGAAGAGGTCCAAGTTCATTCTTTTACATTTGGACTATTCCCAGAACCATTTGTTGGAAAGACTATACTTTCCCCATTGAATGATCTTGGTAACCTTGTCAAAAACTGCCTGACCACACAATGTGTTTCATTCTGAACTCTCTATTCTAGTCCATGATCTAAATATGTCTCTATGCCAGAGCCACACTCTCTTGATCACACAAGCTTTGCAGTTTCAAAATCAGAAAGTGTGATTCTTCTCCTTTGTTCTTCTTTTTCACAATTGTTTGCCTATTTGAGGTCCCTTGTGATCCCATGTGAATTTTAGAATGAATTTTTCTATTTCTGAAAAGAAAAACCACCACTTGCATTTTGATAGAGCTTGCACGAATGTAGATTACATTGGATAGTATTGTCATTTTAATAATATGAAGTCAGCCTATCCATGAGCATGTGATGGCCTTCCATTTATTTATGTCTTAAAATTTCAGCAATGTTTTATAGTTTTCAGGGTACAAGTCTTTCACCTCCTTGGCTAAATTTATTCCTAAGTATTTTACTCTTTTTGCCGCTATTGTAAGTGGAACTGTTTTTTTTAAATTTCCTTTTGGATCGTTCATTGCTAGTGTATAGATATGCAACTAATTTTTGCATGTTGATTTTGTATCCTGCAACTTTGTTTAATTAATTTATTAGCTCTAACAGCTTTTAAATGAAAATCTTTAGGGTTAAAGTATTAGGCATTATCTATTAAAATACATACTATCCTATCTTCAAATTTCATAAACATTAGCTGTTGCAGTTAAGATATGTCAAGGTCTTACTCATTTTGCAGAAAAAAAAAATCAGTTTAACCTTAGATATTTTTACAAAAACTAAGCCTTGGTTATTTGTTATTAAAATATTGTATTTCTAAAATTGTTACCTCCCAATAAGTCTATTTTTAAAATGGTTCCAAAACGTCATACTGGAATTTTCAAGAAAAAGAAAATTGATTATGAAATTAAAAATTAAGTACAGGAAGAAAAGAAAAAGAATCAGCTACACTTTCCCTTTTAACAAATATTTTGTATTATTGTCAATGAAATCAAGATAGGTATGTAAGTTTTCCTTCTGAATAAGAACTGCCCTCTTTACCTTCAACGTACATAATGGTAACCTTCTCTACTTTCTAGCAACTTTTGGGAAGGTATTAGTGGGGTTAGGTCCAAAATTCCAGCATATTTATTCTGAAAATGATTTATGGTAAACAGATGGTACTTCAGACACACACTATGCAAATTAATCTAGTGAAGGATTATTTAAGTGAATCCTATCTAGCTCTCAGAAAACTGCCTTCTGTGGTTTTGTGAAGCCCTTTGAGGATACCACTGAACTCTAATTTAAGAATACTGACATGAAACTCTGAGTATTACTTTTGGAATTACCACACTAATTTTTGTAGGTACCTAGGGATATTTGCTCCTCCTCTGATAAATGGTTCCCAAAGGCTGTGGGCTAAGTTTTTTGTCACCTTCATCTTTCACTTCATTTAGTATTCATAAGTAAAACTGTCTGAAGGAGCTTTGCTTTTCTTACTAAAATGCAATGGTTTTATGAATAATATTTTCCTCAATATTAAGAGGTCCTTGTAACTAACTCTGTTTCACTAGTAATCTGAATTGCTAAGTCTGTTGAGAAAGTCGAGTCACCAGATTAAAACAGTTACTGTACTATGACTTAGAAACACTGGACTCCCACCGTAAGTCTCCTAACAGACTGAAATAAAGAATTTGCACAGTACTGACAGAACTGTATCTGTTTAAATAGAGGGCAATGTTACCCAATTTTAATTCAACAAGTTTTTCTCAGGGGGAAAACACACACACAGAAATAAAAAAATATAGTAGGTCACCTATCATACCTGAGCGCCCACTAGCTGCAGCAATGCTGAGTTCACTGGAAGGAGTTCTATATCTGTATTGATAGTGGTCTGGTCAAACGGACAAGCCTTGCGGTGGAGTTTATTCAGGCACATCTTGCAGACAGTATGGCCACAACCCAAACTGATGGGCTTTCGAATTGTTTCGTCGAAAGTCTGAGTGCAAATTGGGCAGGAAAGGAAATCCGTCCACTGTGGAGCTTGTACAGGCATTGCTTCTGGAGTTACAGTTCACTAACACACACACACACACACACACACACACACACACAACACACAATATCTAAAGCAAAGATTCCACTGGAATCAAAATCTTTGAAAAAAGTTTATCTTTTTTTTTTTAATAGTTTCTGTAGATACAATCAGCACATAGTGTGAAATATAACCTGGAAAACAAAGAAAAAGAAAAAAAAATGAGTGTTCTTTTTTAAATTAAACTGTCTTCTCATCCTACTACCTACAACCTTTTATACCACATTTATATCACCATAGTCCATCTCTTTGCACTTTTACAGAATTAGAGCCATAATAAAACATCCAGTCTCAGCTCCTCAATTTAAAGATGAGACAGATCCCAGAGAGATGAAATTATGCCTAAGGTCACATATGAAGTTAGTTAAATAAAGTTAAAAGATCCAGGACCTAAGTCTCTCAAATTTATCTAAATCTACAATTGTTTTATATTTAAAGATTAGCCTTTTTAAGGTGGTTAATAATGTTGTTTTTTAATCTGCACACCAATTATCCAAATCTGTTCAGGTGTGAAATTTTATCAAGTTCTAACACTTAGGGTATATACCCTGCTGTGTATGTTACACCTCAATAAGAGGGATTTTTTTTTATCCTCACCCAAGGACATTTTTCCATTTTTGTTGTTGTTGTTGTTGTTCAGAAAAGAGTGGGAGGGGGGGAGGGGGAAAGACAGAGAGAGAGAAAGAGAAAGAAACATCAATGTGAAAGGGACACATCAACTCATCGACTAGTTGCCACCCGCACGGCCCAACTAGGGCCAGGGACAAACTGCAACCGCAGTACGTGCCCTTGGCGGGAACCGAACCTGGGTCTCTCTGGACCACAGGCTGATGCTCTAACCACTGAGCCAAACCGGCCAGGGCAAGAAGGATTTTTTTTTTTTTTTTTTAATCCTCATCTGAGGACATTTTTCCATTTTTTGTACAGATAGAGTGGGAGGGAGAGAGAGCGAGAGAAACATCGACGTGAAAGGGACACATCGAGTGGCTGCCACCCGCACGACCAACCAGGGCCGGGGACAAACTGCAACCGAGGTACATGCCCTTAGCGGGAACCGAACCCGGGCCTCTCCAGACCGCAGGCCGACGCTCTAACCGCTGAGCCAAACCGGCCAGGGCAAGAGGGATTTTTTTAATAGGCCCAAAATAAAAAATACCTTAAGAGTATTTTATCACCAAATTTGGTATGGGTAATGAAATTTTTAAAAAATTATAGTGTTTAAGGTTTATTTTTAAGGGTTTTAGATTTTTTAAAAATATGTTTTTATTGTTTTTAGAGAGACAGAAAGGGAGAGAAAGAAACATCGACATGAGCCCTGGCCAGTTTTGCTCAGTGGTTAAACCATTGGCCTGCGGACCAGAGAGTCCTGGGTTCAAGTTCCGCTGAGGGCACGTACCTTGGTTGCATTTTGTCCCTGGCCCCAGTTGGGGTCATGTGGGTGGCAACCATTCTATGTGTCTCTTTCACATGGATGTTTCTCTCTCTCTTCCTCCTTCTCTCCCTCCCACTCTCTCTGTAGATAAATGCAAAAAAATGTCCTCAGGTGAGGATTAAAAAGAAAGAAAGAAAGAAACGTCAACATGAGAGAAACACTGACCTGCTGCTTCCTACATGCCCCCTACTGGAGATTGAGCTCACAACTTAGGCACGTGCCCTGACCAGGAACTGGAGACCTCTTGGTGCATGGGTCAACATCCAACCACTAAGCCACACCAGCCGGGCATCAAAAGATTATTTTTTTAATTCCCCAACTTTAAGAATGATAGAATAATTATAGTTAACCAGAACCTACATATAATTAATTTTCACTGTCTATCTTCTATTTTTGGTGAGATAAAAGCCAAATCACAAAACTCATCACCTATGTCTAACAGAAATTTTCTTTATGTATAAAACCCTACCAGAAACTTCTGGCACAGTATCTTAAACACTGCTTATCACACTTACTCTAACTGTAGTTTCTAAAAATGAGAATTCAGCCCTGGCCAGTTTGGCTCAGTGGTTAGTGCGTCGGCCTGCAGACTGAGGGGTCTCAGGTTTGATTTTAGTCAAGTGCATGTACCTGGGTTGCAGGTTCGATCCTCGGCCCTGGGCTGGGTTGTGCAGGAGGCAACCAGTCAATTTGTCTCTCTCACATCAGTGCTTCTCTTTCTGGCTCTCTCTCTCTAACTCCCTTCCACACTATCTAAAATCAATGGAAAAATATCCTCTGGTGAGAATTTAAAAAAATAAAAATAGCCCTGGAGGGTTTGGCTCAGCAATTGGAGCATCGGGCCATGGACCAAATGTGGGTTCGATTCCGGTCAAGGGCATGTACCTTGGTTGCAGTTTGGCCCCCAGCCCTGGTCGGGATTGTGCAGGAAGCAACCATTCAATGTCTCTCACATCGATGTTTCTCTCTCTCTCTCCTTTCCTCCCACTCTATCTAAAGATAAATGGAAAAATATCCTCGAGTGAGGATTAAAAAATAATAAAAATAAAAATCAGAATTGATATACAGAACAGTAAAGTAATAGTATTATAAGTTCTTAAAGGTTTGATTGTGATCAGTAAAGACCACTTATAAAGATTTTTAAAAATCTTATTTAAGCTGCCCAGCTGGTGTGGTTCACAGCTTGAGCATTGACTCATGCACCAAGAAGTCGTCGGTTAGATTCCCAGTCAGGGCATATGCCCAGGTTGTGGGCCTGATCCCCAGTGGGGGGCATGCATGAGATGGCCAATCGATATTCTCTCTCATCGATGTTTCTATCACTATCTCCCTCTCCCTTCCTTTCTCTCTAACATCAATAAAGAAAAAAAATTATTTTAGTCTTATTTAAGCTGTAATTAACTAGAAAAGTAATCTATACGTTGTATCCTTTAAGCATTACACTTAACTCATGTTTTATTAAAAATAACTCAACAACCATAAATGCAAGCCCATGATTGATGAGAGAACAGTTTCTAGGAATGCTAAAACTTTAATCCACTCACTCAACACATATTTACTATGTGACAGACTCCACTTGAATTGTTGGGGAAATAGTGAAACCACCCAGTCATAGTATCTGCCTTCCGAGTAACCTCAATTTTGTTTCAGTTTTTGCAAAGCGTGCTGAATGGACAATGAAAAAAATGTAGTAATTTAATAGGTGGTTATCAAGTTAATTTCATGTTCAGGATCTAAAAGTTATCTGTATGTGTGTTCAAATGGCCCTTGCGATAACAATAATCAATAATTTGCCCACATTTTGATTTTTGTTTTAATTATAAATACTTCTTTTTTTTTAAATTCCTCACCTGAGGATATTTTTCTACTTATTATCAGATAGAATGGGAAGGGGAGAGAGAGAGAAACATTGATGTGATAGAGCCACATTGACTGGATGCCTCCTGCAAGACCTGACAAGGGCCGAGGACAAACCACAACCGAGGTACGTGCCCATGACTGGAACTGAACCCGCGATTCATTGGTCCGCGGACCGACGCTCTAACCGCTGAGCAAAACTGGCCAGCGCTGATTATAAATACTTTTAATAAAACAGATAATGCGTAGTTACAAGTATGTTTATATGAATTACTTAATAAACTCAGACTATCATCTGGAATGTGAAAAAGAGAAAATACAGTTTCTAGTTACTTTACTCAATAGTAGAGTTAAATGCTACAATTATCAATGGGGATGCAGAATACTCCAAAATAAAGAACAAATAAGCTAAGTGTTTATATAGGACATAATATTCAAAATAAGGACTGGCACCCTGGCCAGTTTGGCTCAGCAGTTAGAGCATCGGCCTGCGGTCCAGAGAGACCCAGGTTCGGTTCCCGATAAGGGCACGTACCTCGGTTGCAGTTTGTCCCCGGCCCTGGTTGGGTCGTGCGGGTGGCAACCAATCGATGTGTCCCTTTCACGTCAATGTTTCTCTCTCTCTCTCTCTCTCTCTCCCCCCTCCCTCTCTCCCATTCTATCTGAACAAAATATGGAAAAATGTCCTTGAGGTGAGGACAAAAAAACAAAAATAAAATAAGGACTGGCTCTCAGCTGGAAAATGTTTGCTGAAGCTGATTAAGTCAATAAAAGTCTCATCCATATGAATGTTTCTATATGGCTCTATATTAATACCTACAAAGAATCAGATCCTGTGTTGTGTTAATCCCTACAAAGTAGAGTTATTCTTTCCTTTTTTACTATATGGCCTGTAGACAAATTTGTTAATCATAAAGTTCAGATAACAAACAGCACTTTATTCCCTGAAACACTAAACTATACAAACCCAAAGGAACGCAAAAGGTAAATGTTTATGGCACATCATTATAATTTTACTATTTATACAAATAGGTGCCACACATTGTGCTAAATGCCTTATATAGAGGCAAACCTATAAAAGGTAGATAATTACTGTATCCTATTTTATAGATAAAAGAAATAGATGTTTAGACAGGCTGAGTGAGTTAAAAAAGACAAAGGTGAGATATTAACCCAGATATTCTGGCTCAAACTCTTAACCATATCACCACCCATAGATTAAAGGTTAATTATAAAGGAGGAAAAACGACTTGCAGTTTCATTTTAAAAACCAGTATCACAAAGCTGCACTCCCTAATACCTACTGACTTCACAGTAATTCTGTTTTTCCGGCAAACTTGTTGCCAAATCTAATGGTCAGATCATTGTTCTAATGGTACTTGTCTCAACAAGATGTGACACAGATGATTACTCTCTCCTTCTTGAAAGTGTCAATGAACCATATTCCACTCATCCTTCCCAACTCATTGGCTATGCTTTTGCTCTCTTAACTTCCTAAACTCTGGAGTCATTGGGCTGCCTTGAGTTTCCTTTTCTCATTCTCCAGCTAAAAATCCTGAAATGGCTTCCTATTACATTTACAATAAAACCTGGATTTCTTAATCTGGTTTATAAAGCCTTATGACCTGTAATTCAGCTCTCCAACTTCTTCTACTAACACATGTCCCCAACACCCACTATTCTCCAGCTACCCAAGTGAAGCTTAATTACCATTATAGAAAGTATTAGTCTGTTTGATCTTGGAAAGGGAGGTCACCCTTTACCATTCAGATGTCACCAAAAATGTCAGCTCTTCAGAAGACCTCCCTGACCACATAAACCTCTAAAATAACCTCTAAATTCCTCTAAAATCCATCACTATATTTAAATTCTCTATCAAATATTTCCATCATCTATATGTTACATTTCTTGCATATATATATTTTTTTTTACTAAATGTCTATATTCTATTAGAATACAGACCACATGAGAACAGAGACCTAATCTGTCTTCCTCCCTATGAAAGCTAGAGCTCCTCACTACAATTCAGGGCACACTACAAATTGCAGAGTTCACATACTGTGAAAATCTACTCATAGATCTCTAGAGTATTTAAAGACTCTAACCTGTATTATTCTTTCCTGAGTCTTAAAATTTGAGATTTCCATATTCCAGCACCATGAAATATGGAAAACAGGCAGAAAAAAATTGTCAACATCTGTTTTACAGACTTGAAACATCTCACTGATCTCCCACATAATTTTAGATCAGTGAAAGAATTGTTTAAAATAGAATCATAAAACTTTATTAATAAAAGATACTTTAGGGAACATCGAGTTCTAGCCTAATTTTTCAAGATGTAATAACTGCCCTGGCCGGTTTGGCTCAGCGGTTAGAGCGTCGGCCTGCGGTCCTGAGAGACCCGGGTTCGGTTCCTGCTAAGGGCACGTACCTCGGTTGCAGTGTGTCCCCGGCCCTGGTTGGTTGTGCGGGTGGCAACCACTCGATGTGTCCCTTTCACATCGATGTTTCTCTCTCTCTCTCTGTTCCTCTCTCTCCCTCCCACTCTACCTGAACAAAAAATGGAAAAATGTCCTCGGGTGAGGATAAAAAAAAAAAAAAAAAAGATGTAATAACTAACATTTACTTACGTCCCTATCGGTAACAAGAGTTACTAAGCTTTCTCAAACACCCCTTTTTAATTAATCTTTAAAACCCAAAGAATTTGTAATCACTTTCCCTCTTTTTACAGAGAACTAAAATAATATTCAGAGAACTTGTCCAAGGTCACACAGGTAGTCAGTCAAGTCACAACACAAAGTCAAGTCACAACAGCCTTAGGCCAGCACTTGACACTAACGCCTATGCAATTTCCACTACACCAATGTGACATGGTAGAAACCAAAGACAAGTAAAAGTTTCACTTGAAGTCATGCAGTTTAACAATGGCAGAGCCAAGATTAGAAACCAAGCTCCTAATTCCTAGTTGTAGTGTCCACTGCATCCCTGCTGGATTACCGTGCATCCAGGCCCACCTCTGAACCTCTGGAAGATTTTTAAAATATCATTGCATATTTAAACTACAGTTAGCATATTTGGCTTAGACCAGGTATCCACTAACCTTGAAAATGATATGTAAATTATTTATATACACATGCTCATTCTTCTTGGAATAGGACCTATGGCTTTTATCAGATTCTCAAAGAAGGTTTTGTTTGTTTGATCCACCTGTTTTTAGTATTCCCTAATCTGTATACTATTTTCACTGATCCTAGCCCACTGAGATCTCCTTCAAGGCCCAAATAGGAAGAACCACCTAACAACCCTGTGTGACTTCTCTCTTTCACTACTGAGCCCTGAACAACCTAAGTGCTGTTACACCAGCATCATGTCTACTTTAAGAAAACCTGACAGGTAAAAATTCTAACACAGAGAAAGATAGATTACGGTGATCATTTTTATCAGAGAAATATAATTTACTTTACCAAGGTATTCATAATAGGGTTCTTTTGAAAAAAAAGGCTAGAAATATTTGTTTAAAAAAAAAAGAAATACTGTCTCCTGTACTATGGAAACATATAGAATAATTGAAAAGAGATGTATGCATATAGAAATGGAAAGAGATCCAAAGTGCCCAGGTTGTGGGCCAAATCCACAGTGGGGGGCATGCAGGAGGTGGCCAGATAATGTTCTCTCTCATCGCTATTTCTATCTCTCTCTCTCTCTAAAAATCAATAAAAGAAAAAAAAATTTTTTAAATGTATTAGCTCTTTACAAAATTCATTAAAAATCCATATATGTGTATGCACACACACACACACCCTCCCTCTCTCTCTTTATCTGTTTCAAAGAACTAGCACAGTTCATTAATTTTATGTATCATTTCCATATCTATTAACCTAGTAAAATGAGGTATATAGTTGTTAAGTAAAAGGTCTGAGCCAGCGAGAGATCACATCCACAACGCAAGGCCTGTGTAGAGCAAAATGGCTTTATCGCATACGCCTGGGTGCAGGCGAGCTGAGCCAAGAAGAGGTCAACCTCGAATTAGGGTACCCTAATTCTAGCTTCTGGCAATTTCTGCTGACTACTCTACATGGTCCATCATCCACCTTGCAGTTGGGCTGAGCTGGTCTCTCCTCTGGCACCTGTTGGGTTATTCACTGTCTTGTGGACAATCCAGATAGCCCTTATCCTTACTCAACAAAAGGCAGAGCAAAAGTCATGCAAGCATCACAATTTCTGTAGTTTCCGTCTTCTGCAAACTTTTACCTTTACCCATTAAAACATTACTAACCCTTACACTAAGCTCTTACACTTTCTAGTAAAATAGCTCTTAGAGAAAACTATAACAAACTTGATAGAAAAAAACACACAAGCCCTGGCCAGTTTGGCTCAGCGGTTGAGTGTTGGCCTGTGGACCAGAGAGTCCTGGGTTCAGTTCCTGCAAGGGGCACGTACCACAAAAAAAAGAAAAGAAAAGAAAAATAAAAAAAACACACAGAATTAGCACTCAGTTCTAAAACACACTTGGGAAACTTGATGATTAAGAATAGTAAGCCAGGCCCTGGCCAGTTTGGCTCAGCGGTTAGAGCGTCGGCCTGCGGCCCAGAGAAACCCGGGTTCGGTTCCCACTAAGGGCACGCACCTCGGTTGCAGTTTGCCCCAGCCCTGGTTGGTCGTGCTGGAGGCAGCCACTCGATGTGTCCCTTTCATGTCGATGTTTCTCTCTCTCTCTGTCCCACTCTATCTGAACAAAAAAATGGAAGGGTGAGGATTAAAAAAAAAAAAAAGAATAGTAAGTCAGCCCTGGCTGGTTTGGCTCAGCGATTAGAGCGTTGGCCTGTGGACCAGAGAGACCCAGATTCGGTTCCCGCTAAGGGTGTGTACCTCGGTTGCAGTTTGTCCCCAGCCCTGGTTGGTCGTGCTGGAGACAGCCACTTGATGTGCCCTTTCATGTTGATGTTTCTCTCTTTCTCTCCCTCCCACTCTATCTGAACAAAAAATGAAAAAATGTCCTCGGGTGAGGATTAATAAAAGAATAGTAAGTCAGCCCTGGCCAGTTTGGCTCAGCGGTTAACAGCGGTTCTCAACCTGTGGGTCTCAAACCCTTTGGGGTTGAGGATTAAAAAAAGATAGTAAGTCAGCCCTGGCCAGTTTGGCTCAGCGGTTAACAGCGGTTCTCAACCTGTGGGTCGCAAACCCTTTGGGGGTCGAATGACCCTTTCACAGAGGTCGCCTAAGACCATCAGAAAACACGTATTTCCGATCGCGATTCCTAACAGTAGCAAAATTACAGTTATGAAGTAGCAACGAAAATCATTTTATGGTTGGGGATCACTACAACTGAGGAATTGTATTAAAGGGTTGCGGCATTAGGAAGGCTGAGAACCCCTGGGTTAGAGCGTCAGCCTGTGGACCGGAGAGTCCTGGGTTCGGTTCCCGCTAAGGGCATGTACCTTGGTTGCAGTTTGTCCCCGGCCCCAGTTAGGGTTGTGTGAGTGGCAACCAGTTGATGTGTCCCTCTCACATAGATGTTTCTCTCTCGCTCTTCCTCCCTCTCTCCCTCCCATTCTATCTGAAGATACATGCAAAAATGTCCTTGGGTTAGGATAAAAAAAGAAGAATAGTAAGTCAGCCCTGCCAGTGTGGCTCAGTGGTTGAGCGTAGACCCATGCACCAAGAGGTCACTGGTTTCATTCCCGATCAGGGCACACGCCCAGGTTGTGGGCCAAATCCCCAGTGGGGGACATGCAGGAGGCGGCCAATTGACATGCAGGAGACGGCCATTTGATGTTCTCTTTCATTGATTTTTCTCTCTCTCTCTCCCTCTCTTTTCTTCTCTCTCTCAAAATCAGCAAAGTGAAAAATGAAAAAGAATAGTAAGTCACTCTTTGATTACTGTATTTCAGGAATTACAAAAACATAAATCAATGTTTTGGAGACTCAGAGTCATTAATTGTGGTTATTTGATCTAAGAAAAATTTCTTCTTCATTCTTTAAACATCTTTCTCCAAAGTCATCTTTCCAAACATACTCCAAGCTTCTCAAGACAGTGTTTACATCATCTTCAACCACAAAACATATCTAAGCCACACAGGAGATATGACTTAGTGGATGTAATAAACATTCTTTCAGTCAAGAGTAAACACATGAAATAAAATCACTAAAATACCAACATCCAGATTCTTTAAACTTCCTCAGAGCAAGTATTTATCAGGGGAAAGAAACATCCTAAATAACTCTATTAATAATTCTATTATCTGCATGTGCTCAAACCCTGCAGATAAATCATTATGTGTTAGGGCTCAGCCCCAATCTAGCTCACTGGGAATAATTCTATTGGAACCTTCCTATAATCAGAAACAGAGCATGAATGATGAATCCTCTTTATTTCTAAAAAAAATCTTTAAAAAGTGACTCTGATGTGTAGTGAAGAGAACGGTTAACTTTCCCCTCAGTTTAAATAAGGTCTACTCTCTTATGTAAATGGCAACAACTGGTGATTTTACTGTAGGTAAATGATAACAGACAATAGAGAATACACATAATTAAATAGAAATCAGTCCACCTTGAAGAAGGTCCAAATTTAAAAAACTCATATAACTTCTCCAGTAATATACATATTTTTACATCAGAAAGAGTGGTCACAGAAAACTTAAAAGACTTTCATTTGGTTGCATGCCTTCTTCATGTCACTGACTAGAGCTTCTGTATAGATTCTGACATTTGATGTTTCACTAATTTATTCTAACTTCTAAATTCTGGCTAAAAAGTATCATTAAAAAATCTAAATATTTATATTAATATAATGTATCATTAATGTTATCATTTAACTTTTCTCAGAACCTTTTTTTTTTAACAAGGAAATAAGATCTTTGACTAAGGAAATTATTTCAATGAACAATAAACAATAAGACCAATGAGTCATTCCACTAGCTCAGTAGTCTGCAGATATCAAACTCCAACTCTCATAGCTGCCATGCAGCCACTTAATTCAAATCCATGTCTCTGCAAAATAATAAATAGCTATATGTTGCTTAACTGTGGTTAAAGCAACTACTAAAGAGCTATTATAGACAAACTTACAAGGATATGATACAGAACAGAGTCTGGTTTTCTGAAAAACAGACCGTGTTTCAGGCATTATTCTAGGTGTTTTCAGATGTTTCTCTTATCTAAATGTCTACCACAAATCTAAACCACTATATAAACTTCCACCAGTAACCAATATTTGTCAAGCACCAACTAGGTGTCAACATTTTCAGTGTTCTATACATAGTACTTACTTAAGTGCTCACAGAAATGCTGTAATGTAATTATCTCCATTTTAAAGATAAAGAAATCAAAGTATAGAGAAGTTCCCAAAAACACAAGGCTAGTAAGTGGCAGGACTTGGATTCAAACTCAGGTGAGCCTATCTCCCAAAAGGGTATTTATAAATCCTATAATTTGTGCCACCTTATAGATGAAAATTTATAGTCATTAAGCTGAGGAAGCTTTTAGGGGTGATAGAAATGTTCTGAAATTGGATTCTGGTGATGGTTGCACAATTCTGTAAATTTACTAAAAATCATTGAAATGTGCACTTAAAATAAGTGAATTTTACAGTATTCAAATTATACTTCAATAAAGCTGATAAAATAGTTATTAAAGGCTTTTTATAAAAAGCCAGTTTTCAAATCTTTGTAATAACTTAAAAATATAGACACTTCAGATTTGTTCATGAGTACAGCAATGGCCCTATTAAATAATTATAATGCTTTGAAGATGTCATTCACTTATATTGCAAACTAACATTTCCAAAACTGTTTTAAAATGTACTACCATCTCCTCTGTTAGAGGAAGAAACATGGAAATTAAAATTCATCAAGTATCTACCCTGGGACAGTCACTTCTCCGAGGCCTTACTATGCCCATTTTATAGGTTACTTGTGAGCTTCTGCAGCATTAAATAACTTGTTGGAAGCTACACATCGTGGAGCAGAGACTAAAACTCAGCTCTTTAGTGAATGTGAGTATAAGATGCTCTGAGAAAGATATTATATCAAGGAAAACCTGCCGTCTGCAAGAAGGCAATCTTGATCTGTTCTCACCCACCCTCCCCTATGAGGTGAGTTCATCTCATTATAACCTGGTATTTCTCTGGAACACTTCCACAGTAACCAACATGCAGGACAACACCAGACAAGAGTTTTAACTATCTTAAAAAATGAAGCTAAAATCAGGAAATAAAAACAAAAAGAAGAAAAATAGTGTTATTATTATAACACTATCCAGTGTTATAATTCTCAGAAGTGTATCAGTTAATTTACAGACAAAATAGTAGTCTGGGATGTTTGAGAAGGCTCAAGTTTTTCTAGTAATAATATCCTATGAAGAAAGAGCCAATTATAATTGTAAAAATATCTCTTCCTAAAATATATGGGTTAAATTGTAACCCTATACTGTACACAACATCCTAGATATAAATAATTTCATATGCTAATGTTAGTACTAATGGGAAATACTTGGGACAAGTATGAAAAGAAGGGCTTTTGATTTAGAGGGAGAAAGGCCTAAAAAACAGAACTTGATAAAGAAGGGTTAAGAAAGCTGCAAAGGGTTCATTTAGGTGGCTTGCTTTCTTGGTGTGCAGAGGGACAAAAAAAACAAACGCATTTCTACCTCCAACTTAATGCCAAATTTGGAAGACACAGTAAAAAAGATAAATCCATTCCTGGGGAAGCTGCCTGATCTGAGGCTGAAACAGGACTCTAGGACAGCAGTTCTCAACCTGTGGGTCGTGACCCCTTTGAGGGTCGAAAGACCCTTTCACAGGGGTCACCTAAGACATAACAGTAGCAAGATTACAGTTATGAAGTAACAACAAAAATAATTTTATGGTTGGGGGTCACCACAACATGAGGAACTGTATTAAAAGGACGGCATTAGGGAGGTTGAGAACCACTGCTCTAGGATGTGAATGACAGTCTCTAACTTTGTGTGCATAGCCTGCAGCTCCAGGTTTCTATTCTATGTAACAAAGTCATACATTGTGTGTAAATGTGCTACACTGAAGAGGACAATCAGCAGTTATTAAGACATGATAGAATGAAAAGGCCAGACTGAAAAGGACCATCTTTAAAGGATATGGTATACTAAGCAAGAAAACAACGAATCCATCATAGCAAAATGGCAAAGGGTTATTTTCTTTTTTCAGTTTTTTCATCAATACTCTGCTGAGTAGTACACATACTATACTGTGAAGTACATAAATATGTTATCACCATTTAGTGGTAATCCAAACATCAAGGACAGAATGAGAACTAATAACCAAAATCAGGACTACTTTGGAATTCACCAGGCATTTTAGTTGCTCTGTCGTCTTGTTAACTTCTTTCAAATTACATGCAAATTTCTGAAACTGGCTGTTTTCCTGGTAAAAATTTATGTCGCCTTAATTAAGGTTCTTGGCTAAATCATAAAGACAACACAGTCCAAATACAAAAGATTTATGAATTTTGAAGACTAGGCCAAAAATTTTAACAAGACTTTAGTTTTTCAGGTCAAGTCTTGAAATCGTCCTCCTGCTACAATAATGGCTCCTTTTTGTAGAGGAAGTTTGCTTCTCATGTCCCCAGAAGTTATTTGGAGACACAATAACAAATCTGATGGGCAAGTAGTCAATAATCTTGAATGCAGGGGGAAATGCTCACAATGAAAAGAAAACCTAACTTGTGCCTCATAAATTTATATTTCAGATTGTTAAATACCTATAGACTGAGGAATCCAATGACATTGAGACATTTTATGGAGCAGCACTTATATTCTGTTTCTTTATTTATCCCACTTGATTATTTCTTTCCCCAGCAGCAAACTTAAATCCTTTTTTAGGGGAGATAAAAAACACATTTCTTTCTCCAGCCTGTCTTATTTAATTTTTTAAAAAATTAAGTCATTCAATCCCTGTCCCTGTCTTCTCCTAGACTCTATCCTCTACTCTCTTACATTTCAGTTTTCAAACTACCACTTTTTCCCAAACACTATTTTGAAACGACTCTTAACCGACATATCAATAACCTTCTTCTGAAGTTCAATGGTCACATCTCAGTCCTTATCTTACTTCTTTTTATACAGCATCTAATAATGTTGACCAGTTACTCTATCAAATGCTACCCCCCCATTGGCTTCTATTGCAGCATACTGTCCAAGTATTACACTGACTGACACCCACTCCTTGGGTGTCTCTCTTGAGAGGCTTCTCCTTCTCTACCCATCCTTGGAATATACGTGGTTCCCTCAGAATTCTTTCCTCGCTTCTCTCCTCTACAAAATTTCCTTGAGTGGTGTCATCTACTTTTTAGCTTTCAACTATCAACTAGATGCTGATGACTTCCAAATCTGTATTTCAAGTTCAGACCTCTCTTCTGAGTGCCAGGACCATATAACCAGTTGGCTACTAGTCACCCATGTCCCAGTTAGGGCCTCAAACCATCTCAACCTAATTAAACCTTTTTTGTTCTCTAAGTCAATGATTGAGTGACTCAGCCGTTGACCGAAGCATAGGGAATCATCCTTGACTATACTTCCTTTTCCTTAAATCTGCCTCCTCAACTAACCACTCACCATATCCTAACTCTCCCATCCATTCCCAGTTCCTTAGTTTAGGCTACCAACATCTCTAATTTAGATCACTGTGACAATTTCTTAACTGGTGTCCCTGTTAACAGTATGCCCATCAAGCAAAGCTAGGCTACAACTAGAATGAAATTTCCTTAAAATCAGAGAATATCTTGGGGTTTCCCCCACTCTCTTGCTATTTGCTCTATTGTTTTAAAACGGAAAAAGCCAGACAATATACATTAGCAAACCTATCAAGCTGGAGCATTTGTTTTCTCCAATAGAAAGTCAATTAGGCTAGTGGAAAACTTTAAGGCCTTAGCATACAGAATAGCATGCACAGCTCTCAAAGGATGTACATATAAGACTCAAATGACACTATAAAGCAACTAGACCTAAAAGACATCCATAGAATACTATACTCAACAACAGCAAAATTCTTTTCAAGTGTATATGGAACATTCTCCAAGATAGGCCATATGCTAGATGAGTGCAGGAACCCTGGAACTGTTCAAGCCTACTAGTTTATTTAAAAAACAAACAAAAAACAGGTTACGGCAACTATTTCTTTTGAAGATAACCACAGGAATATTTTGTTAGAACACAATGAGAAATAATCAGGAGACTGAAACAGACAATGACTCCTAATTTTACATATCATGTATTGAAGTATGACATACATACAAAAAGGTATACAGATCAAGAAGGTTCAGATCAATGAATTATCACAAAGTGAGCACGTCTGCATACCCAAAATATATATTACCAGCATCCCAGAAGGCCCGCATCATCCTTCCCAATCATTACTCCTTTATTCTTCCTCAAAGTTCACTACTATTCCAACTTTTTTTTTTTTAATCCTCATCTGAGAACATTTTTCCATTTTTTGTTCAGACAGAGTGGAAGGAGGGAGAGAGAGAAACATCGATGTGAAAGAGACACATCGAGTGGCTGCCACCCACATGACCAACCAGAGCCGGGGACAAACTGCAACAGAGGTACATGTCCTTAGCAGGAACCAAACCCGGGTCTCTCTGGACCGCAGGCTGACGCTCTAACCACTGAGCCAAACTGGCCAGGGCCCAACTTTTAATACTATAGATGAATTTTGACTGTTTTAAAACTCTATATAATGAAATCATCAGTATGTATTCTTTTGTATTTTGGCTCCTTTCATTCAATGTTATATTTATTTTTTGGATTTTTTTTTCCTACACTCATATTTTTAAACTATTATAAAACATTCCCATTAAATGAACCACAGTTAGGAAGCTTTATGAACTCATTTTTGGAGCAGTGATGACATTTGGATTTTGAATGCAACAGATTTCTTGTGTTGAACTGGAAGGAACAAAAACAGGTGTCAACAACAAAACCTGAGTACAAAGAGTCCCCTCTTTACTCAAGAAAACAAGGCAGCATATGTGTCACACTAAGAGCCCCCACTCCTTTCCTGTTACTTGCTTCTATTTCTTTTTTCCAGGGATCTTGTGCCTTAAACTTCCTTGTGGCATTTGGCGACTACCACAGGGCTCTGACTGATTCTAGAACCGGGCAACAAAGAGAAAACGGGCAGATGTATTCAGAATAGGCAAGCTGCATATGCATCTTTTTTTTTTTTTTGCAATGGTCAGGTGATACTCGAATGTATACTTTGACCTAGAAAATTTTTGCATTTTAAAGATATAACCTAATATATTTAATAATAAAAAAATAATATTAGTTTATTAAAATATGTTGTCTCCATAATCTACTGGCTACAGCTTAAGAACATTTACATTACCTTCTGTTTACTTTTATGGAATATGTCTGATAGAATTTAAACTATTTCCAGAAAAAAAAAGTCACCGTGACTTTCAATTGTACATATGTGGGGGAAAAAAGAAAAAAAAAAGTATGAATTCACTTTCGATTTTAGAATTATTTCTAGACTATTATTCCAGGTAAAATTTCATTTTGCAGCGTTTAAAAGAATGAACAAATTGCTACATGGACTCCAAACACAGAAGCCTACAGCTACAATATAACTTATTTATATACATAATGTGGTTTTGAACAGGTACACAAATTACAAAGGAAGATATTTTGCTAATTCCCAAGTCATAGCTATTGTTAAAGAACCTACTGATTTGTTGCTAATATATCAGAATTAAATAAAAAAACAACTCCTTCAAAATATGTAATGACAATCTTTTAGAGATTAAATTCATGCTTAGGTTTTGTAGTGTGTGTCTATATGTGTTGCAGGGAAGAGGTGATAAAAGGTTGATATAAGTCTAACTGTCCTGAGTTGCACAATAAACAGATAAATCTGCTAATATTATACTCTATTCTTTGGTAAAAACAGGGAGCCTTGCTTTCTTATCTTAAAAAATAATGAACAATTTGTCCCGCTCTTTCTTTTCTTTCTTTCTTTTTTTTTTTTAATCCTCATCTGAGGACATTTTTGCATTTATCTTCAGATAGAGGGGGAGAGAGGGGTGGGGGGAGAGAGAGAGAGAGAAACATCAGTGTGAGAGAGACACATTGAGTGGTTGCCACCCACATGGCCCCATTGGGGTTGGGGACAAACTGCAACCGAGGTACATACCCTTAGTGGGAACCAAACCTGAGTCTCTCTGGTCCTTGGGCCGATGCGCTAACCGCCGAGCCAAACCAGCCAGGGCTGTCCCGCTCTTTCTAAACCTGAAGCTTTTCCCCATTTCCCTACAGGCATTAATGTGTGAATTTCCTGAGGGAGGACCATTTAGTAGTTGCTAGGAGTTGGGGTGAGGAGGGACGAACAGGCAAAACACAAAGGATTTTTAGGGCAATGAAAATACTCTGTGTATGAAACAGATTATTACATTGGATACATGTCATTATATATTTGTCCAAACCCACAGAATGTATACCATCAGGAGTGAACCCAAATGTAAACTATGGATGTTAAGTGTCAACGTAGCTTTATCAATTATAACAAAATGTACCAATCTGGTGGTGAATGTTGACGATGGGGGGAAAACCTACAGGTGTGTAGGATATATGGAAAATATCAATACCTTCTTTTCAATTTTTCAGTGAACCTAAAACTGCTCTAAAAAATAGTGTTTACAGCCCAGCCAGTGTGGCTCAGTGGATTGAGCATCGTCCCATGGACTGAGAGATTCCGGTTTGATTCCTGGTCAGAGCACACGCCTGGGTTGCGGGCAGGCTTGATCCCCAGTGGGGGGCATGCAGGAGGCAGCCAATCGATGTTTCTCACATCAATGTTTCTATCTCTCTCTAAAAAAATCAATGAAAAGATAAATTTTTAAAAATGTTTACAAACAAACAAACAAAAAAATCAACAACTGAACCTGAAATCTCTCTCAAATATGGAGAGTCTTTTGATAGAATTTACTATCCCCTTCTTTCCCCTTTGCCCCTCACCATTTTGTCATGATACACCTAAGAAGATTCTTCAAGTTTTGTCTTAACATCTGAGTACAATGAATTAACTAATGCCTATCATTAGAGGAACAAGTGTTACTACTTCAATATTCAATGACACTTTCATAAGAATATTACCTGTTTAGGCTCTGTGATCGTCTAAATAATCTTAAATGCTTTTAAAGAAATTTAAACATCACATTTTCTAAGAATTTTCTTATTTCAAAATGCCAACATTTAAAAAAAAATAGTGGTAGAGAAAAACTAAATTGGAGGGTCTTTTGTACCCTTATGAGCAGGTTTCATCAATTGCAGTCCTACATAATAAAATGACATTTCTAAAAAAACTGACTCAGATCAAATGAGTCAATCCAAAGAACCCATAATTCGACTTTTCTAAATAAATGGAGAGCCTTACACTTATTTTTTTTTTAAGTTTTTAATAAATTTAGAGAGGCTAGATTCAAGCAGAGTGACAGTTTTAATCAAAATAGTTCAAAAACTGCTATCAATGGAGTAATGTAAAACTGACATATAAAATATAGGTTTTAAAAGCAGTAATTATAGGGGAAGCATTTCAAAATGAAGGCTAAAATCCAGCATGCTCCTCTTCTTTTTTTTAAAATCCTCACCAGAGGATATTTTTCTATTTATCTTCAGATAGAGAGGGAGAGAGAGAGGGAGAGAGAGAGAAACATCAACATGAGAGGGACACATCGATTGCTGCTTCCTGCAAGACCCCAACCAGGGCTGGGGACAAATGGCAACCGAGGTGTGTGCCCTTGACCGGAATTGAACCCGCAACTCATTGGTTCATGGGCCGACGCTCTACTGCTGGGCCAAACCGGCCAGGGCCAACATATTCTTTTTTTAAGTACAGTACTTAAATATGGAAGATTACTACTCTTTAAAAATATGACTCCTGCCCTGGCCAGTTTGGCTCAGCGGTTAAGAGCGTCGGCCTGCGGTCTGGAGAGGCCCGGGTTTGGTTCCCGCTAAGGGCATGTACCTTGGTTACAGTTTGTCCCCGGCCCTGGTTGGGTTGTGCGGATGGCAGCCACTCGATGTGTCCCTTTCACGTCGATGTCTCTCTCTCTCTCTTTTCCTCTCTCTCCCTCCCACTCTATCTGAACAAAAAACAAAAAAGTGTCCTTGGGTGAGGATAAAAAAAAAAGACCATATATAGCGTGACTACTTTGAGCAAAAGTGGAGGTATAGACTACCTCAAAACACAGGGAGACTGACCCGAGGCGCTCCATTTTTCAAGCCCTGGAAACTTTAACATGATGAGTTTAGGAAAGTACAAGTTCATGTGGTAACCCATCTGGATTGTACAGATCAAAATGTAGTTTAATACAGTCCAAATGTTAATCCATGCCAACAGAGAATTCTGGACACCACTAATGTTTAGCTGAATTTTATTCATCCTTACCAGCCAATTTGTATTGGTTCTGGAAATTAACTTTTGTTATCTAAAATGGGTCACACTTGGAGGAAAAAAATTCCCATCATAAATTTCTTTAAAAATCCACTAAATAGGATAAATTTCTTCATTTACAATTCTAGTTGTTTAAAGAATAATGCATCACTATTTATTAAATTAATAGCAATAGCCTCTGTAGTTTTGATTTATAAGTCATATAATTTTTTTTTTAATCCTCATCTGAGGACACTTTTTGCATTCATAGAGCGAGAGGAGAGAGGGAGGAAGAGACAGAGCGAAGAAACATCGATGTGAGAGAGACACATCGACTGGCCGCCACCCACACAACCCCAACCGGGCCGGGGACAAACTGCAACAGAGGTACGTGCCCCTAGTGGGAACTGAACCCGGGTCTCTCCAGACCGCAGGCCGACGCTCTAACCGCTGAGCCAAACTGGTGAGGGCTATAAGTCATATAATATTTTAATTTATACAATATATAATCAAATAACCACTTCAAAAGCGATTCTAACTTCAAAAGTGATTCTAAAAGCAACCCCAGCTTATGGGGATCCCAAGAGAGAACAAGATAGGAAGATCTAAATTCTCATTTCAGCTATGCCATTTATTAGCTCTGAGATCTATATACTTTTAATAAATATTCAAAAGGTTTATAGAAGAGTAAGAAAGAAAAGGATGACTCCAAGTTGTAAACAATGAAGAGTAGAGTAGAAAATGATGTGACAGGAAACTGAGAGGAAGCCACACTACAATGGACAACATCTGGAAAGGCTGGGGCTTTGAGGGAGTAAAGGATTTTAAATTAAAGGGTTGTTGGCAGTGTAAGTGATGAAGCATAGAAAATGTAGGCTTGAGGACAAATTGAGGCCATGTAAACAGGTAAATTCTCTGTGAGAGTGAATATAAATAAAGAACTGGACCTGGGGAGGGAATAGTTTATATCAGCACTCTTCAATAGAACTTTCTGAAATGATGGAAATGTTCTATATATAAGTAGCCATGAGCCAAATGTAGCCATTGAGCTCCTGAAATGTGGCTAGTGAAACTGAGGGACTAAATTTTAAGTTTTATTTAATTAATTAAAACTTAAATTTATCCATACAATGGAGTATTATTTAGTAGTAAAAAGAAATGTGTTATCAAGCCACAAAGACACGGAAGAAGCTTAAGTATACACTGTTAAGCGAGAGATGACAATCTGGCCCATGGAACTGTACAGCATAAAGAGTGAACCCTAAAGTAAACTATGGACCTTAGTTAGTAATAATTTACCAATAATTTATCATCAGTTATAATAAATGCACCACACTAATGCAAGATGTTAACAGAGGTAACTGTGGGGGGAGCTGTATTTGGAAATTGTACTTACAATGCAAGTTTTCTATAAACCTAAAAGTATTCGAAAAAAATAAAGTCTATAAAAATGTTTAAGTGTAAGCAGCCACATGTAGCTAGTGGCTAGTATTAAACAACACAGGTCCATATATAATGAAAGACTGATATGGGGTCTTGCTGGTGTGGCTCAGTGGCTGAGCACTGACCCATGCACCAAGAGGTCGCTGGTTCGATTCCCAGTCAGGACACAAGCCCAGGTTGTAGGCCAAATCCCCAGTGGGAGCACACAGGAGGCGGCCAATCGATGTTCTCTCTCATCAATGTTTCTATCTTTCTCTCTCTCTAAAAATCAATTTAAAAAACAAGACTGGTATGGGAAGAAAATGAGAACAGTATTTCATTTCTTTTTGTTGTTGTTAATCCCCACCCAAGGATACTTTCCCATTGATTTTTTAGAAAGTAGAATGAAGGGAAGGAGGGAGAGAGAGAGAAAGAGAAAAGAAACAGTGATTCAAGAGAGACACATCGATTAGCTACCTCCTGAACAACCCCTGTAGGGGCCGGGACCAAACCGCAACCCAGATATGTGCCCTGGACCGGGAATCGAACCTACGACCCTTTAGTCCACACCAACACTCTAACCACAGAGCCAAACTGGCCAAGGCAGTATTTCATCTCTGACCACCACCCCAAAAGTACACACATAGTTAATGATAAACTGTACAAAGTTTATATGTAGCTTGAATATCAACATTTTAATATCTTTCTAAAATGATTTTTGTTAAACAGAATTTAAGGAGGAAAATAACATTTATTGAATGGCTACTAGATGTCAGGTAGTATACTACAGATACGTTATCTTGTCCGGCCGGTGTGGCTCAGCAGTTGAGCATCAACCCGTGCACCAAGAGGTCGCGAGTTTGATTCTCGGTTAGGACACATGCCCAGCTTGTAGGCCTGATCCCCAGTGGGAGACATGCAGGAGGCGGCCAATTGATGTTCTCTCTCATCAATGTTTCTATCTCTCCCTCCCTTCCTCTCTCTGTAAAATCAATAAAGAAAAAAATTTTTAAAAATAAAGATATGTTATCTCATTTAAATTTCAAAACAATGTTTAAGGAAAGGTATTACCTTTTCTGTTTTAAGAGATGAAGAATCACAATGCTTTAAGTGATAAAAGATGAGAACCTAGCTAGGTCTGACTCCAAAGTCTATGTTCTAATATATTCTTCTATATCTTACAAAATTATAAACGTAATTGAATTTTCCCACAATAAATTTATCATCTGGAACTCTTAAAATCTGGAGTCATCTCTTTCTTTCTTTCTTTTCTTTTTTTTTCATCCTCACCTGAGGATATTCTTTTCCATTTTTTGTTCAGATAGAGTGGGAGGAAGGGAGAGGGAGAGGGAGAGGAAGAGAGAGAGAAACATTGACGTGAAAGGGACACATCGAGTGGCTGCCACCCGCATGACCAACCAGGGCCGGGGACAAACGGCAACCGAGGTACATGCCCTTAGCGGGAACCAAACCCGGGTCTCTCTGGCCCGCAGGCCAACGCTCTAACTGCTGAGCCAAACTGGCCAGGGCATCTTTTTCTTTCTTATTCTTCTCTACACCGTTTGAATAAGTTATATAGCACAATACAATAATTAATTAACGATACACTAGGAATCTAATGAGGTGCTATCTCTATATTAAATGGTTCCAAGCTAACATGGTTTTTTTCCCTGTCACCCTCCTGGCTGTCCATTTCACCTATAGTACTTCTACTCCCACATCTAATTTGCACCTTTTAATGTGCTGTGGGATTAGAAAACAGACAATCCTTCTTAGAATTACATACAAAGCAAGACATCTTTTTTTTGGGTACGTGCCTCTAGCGGGAACCGAACCAGGGACTCTCTGGTCCACAGGCTGATGCTCCAACCACTGAGCCAAACTGGCCAGGGCAAAGCAAGACATCTTCTAAGCCAGTGCCTTAGTCAGATGATTTAGTTCATTAATTTTGTGATAGTTAAAGGTCTTTTTATTTACTTCTGATTCTAATCTGGAACCTGGATAGATAAAACACTGTTCTGTAATAAAGCTAAAAATTAAGTGATCTTGTTTTTTTCACAAATCTTCCACTACACCATATTTTCAAGTACAGCTCTCTAAAACATCACCCACTAAAATGTTATTTTTATTACACTTAGTACACTAACTTTCCAATAAATGTTACTATCAAAAAATTAATGAGGTATATAAAAAAAACACAGAAATATATTTACAAAGAAAAGATATTTTCCTGAAAAAAGTCACTACTAAAAAAATGCAGAAATTTTACCACACTGAGTCCTAAATATTACTTTTGTTTGTTTGTTAATCCTCACCTGAGGATATTTTTCCATTGATTTTAGATAGAGCGGAAGGGAGAGAGGAAGAGAGAGAGAAACACCAATGTGAGAGAGAGACACTGATTGGTTGCCTCCTGCACAACCCCCGAAGGGGCCAGGATCAAATCTGCAACCCAGGCACTGCTCTTGATCAGGAATCAAACCCAAGATCCTTCGTCTTTGGTCTTTGAAGTTCTAACTGCTGAGCTAAACTGGCCAGGCAAGTCCTAAATATTCTTCTTCTTTTTTTTTAATCCTCACCGGAGGATATTTTTCTATTGATTTTCAGATAGAGTGAGTGGGAGGGACAGAGGGAGGTAGGGAGAGAGGGAGAAACAGCAATGTGAGAGACACATCGATTGCCTCCCGCGTGACCCTGACCAGGGTCGGAGATCAAACTGCAACCCAGTACGTGCCCTTGACCAGAACTGAACCCACGACTTTTTGGTCTGCTCTAACCACTGAACAAAACTGGCCAGGGCCTAAATGTATCTTATATAATTCTTTTTCATCACTTCTTAACTTGTTCTTAGAACTAAATTTATTAATTAAATAAATTTTCCCTACAAAGGGGGAGGTTCGTATCAAAATTTAAATTCTTCTTTCCCACTTGGACCTCCTGTAACCTATCACAAATTTTTGCTAATAACATGAAATCTGTGTATTTCACTTCTCACCATACATTTTAAGATTTCAATTCAACTAGGCGAAGTACCATTTTGAATTTAAGATAAGGATAATATTTTTAAAAGCCAGAACCGAAACTTCAAACTTAGTAGCAATTTTAAATTTACAGAAGTCCAACATTATTACGTTATACTAGAAAGAAAGAAAAAACTAATTGTTTTCTTCTTCAACCAACCAACTAAAACAATTCAAAAAAGCTAAAAATTAATTGCTTCTATAACACTGTCTATATTTTTGGAGTAAGTCACATATAAAGCCAAGATCAAGGTTTCCAAGGGATTAAAAGCAATGTTAAGCAAATCATAATTTTAAATATTCTCAAAAATTAGCTGAGTAAAAATAATCACAAAGTTAGATTTGTAAGGATAAGATCAAAGACTTTCCATCTAACAATCATCTTCCAATATAACCTCAAATAAATCCAAGTAAGTCTATTAATATTCCAATTTGTATCTTCATTAAGAAAAACCAAGACAACTTATAGATAATAGACTAAATAAATCACTCACATTTGTATGTAACATTGAAATTTAGCTGTCTCATAAGCCAATGAGGAACTACAAATGAATGTGAGAGTTCAAGTATAACTCTTCTGGAGTGATTAAAACTAAAATTGCAAATTGCCGTGACTTCCAACTTTTCTTCCATAAAAAGTCCCTGGCAGCAGCCTACTGTACTTGGAAAAGCATGCGAAGAATGAGGTGGGTTTTGATTCCTAACAATCATACCCCAAAGTTTTTCCTGCAGTTTCAATTATACATAGTACTCTTCCTCAATCTTCCAAGGAGGCAAAAAGTAGAATGGGGGTAGCCAGAAACTAGGTAGAGAGGGGATGGAGAGTAACTGCTTAATAAGTATCAAGTTTCCTTTTGGGGTGATAAAAATGTTATAGAATTAGAGGTGGTAGTTGCAAAACATTGTGAATGTATGGCCACTTTACTATTTAAGTGGTTAATTTTATGTTATGTGAATTAAACCTCAATAAAAAATTTATGTTAAGATAGATAAAACTGCCCTGGCAGGTTTGGTTCAGTGGTTAGAGTGTCAGCCTATGGACCAAAGAGTCGTGGGTTCAATTCTGGTCAAGGGCACGTACCTCGCTTGCAGTTTGGCCCCAGCCCTGGTCAGGATCATGCAGGAGGCAAACAGTTGATGTGTCCCTCTCACATAAATGTTTCTCTCTCTCTCCTTCTCCCTTCCTCTCTCTCCCACCCTCCCACTCTATCTGAAGAAAGATGTAAAAATATGCCCTAGCCGGTTTGGCTCAGCGGTTAGAGCATCGGCCTGCAATCCAGAGAGACTTGAGTTCAGTTCCCGCTAAGGGCAAGTACCTTGGTTGCAGTTTGTCCCCAGACCTGGTTGGGTCCTCTGGGAGGCAGCCACTCGACGTGTCCCTTTCATGTCGATGTTTCTCTCTCTCTCTCTTCCTCTCTTTCCCTCCCACTCTATCTGAACAAAAAATGTCCTCAGGTGAGAATTAACAACAACAACAAAAATACTCGGGTGAGGCTTAAAAAAAAAAAGATAGATAAAACTGACCCGTTTAGAACTCTTCTTCAAAACATTCCTCCCATGTTAAAAAGCTATTTAGATCTTGGAGATTTTTAGCTAAAATGCACTACAAGTTAAATTATTACCATATTTGCTTAGTAATAGTCAGTGAGGAGTGTACTGACATTAGTGCTAAAATACTTGACAAATACCAAAAGAAAATTGCTGGGAGAGGGAGGAGGGTGTCTGTGGGGAAAAGGGAGAAACATCTGTAACAAAAATAAATTAATTAATTAAAAAAAAGAATATTGCTGACATACATTTGTAAATAATCTCAAAGAAAATATAAATGAACCTTAAAACATTTATTCCTCTATGACAGAATGCAATTTCAACCAGCTTAACTATGCGTGTAAGGTGAACTCAAAATTTTTACTAGAATTCTTTTCCTAAACCTCAACCAATCAGGGAAACTGTTAAGAAGTTTTTAATATTATATAAAAAGTAAACAGCCCTGGCCGGTTTGGCTCAGCAGTTGGAGCGTCGGCCTGCGGTACAGAGAGACCCGGGTTCGGTTCCCGCTAAGGGCACGTACCTCGGTTGCAGTTTGTCCCCGGCCCTGGTTGGTCGTGCGGGTGGCAGCCACTCGATGTGTCCTTTCACATCGATGTTTTTCTCTCTCTCTCTCCCTCCCGCTCTATCTGAACAAAAAACAGAAGAATGTCCTCAGGTGAGGATTAAAAAAAAAAAAAAAAAAAAGTAAACAGGCACAAGTATGACCAATATGGATATAAGTAAAGATGCTAGACCTAACTAACCATCTTAGGGATGCAGGGCAACATCACTTCAGATTAGTAAACTTCACACTTGAAAATGTATAGAATCTGCCTGGCAGGTGTGGCTCAGTGGACTGAGTGTCATCCCATGAACTAACTGAGAGGTCCCAGTTCAACTCCCAGTCAGGGTGCATGCCCAGGTTGCAGGTTTCATCCCCAGGACAGGGCGTGCAGGAGGCAGCTGATCAATGTATCTCTCTCACATAGATGTTTCTATCTCTCCCTTCCTCACTCTCTAAAAAAAAATCAATTAAAGGTCCAGCTGGTGTGGCTCAGTGGATTGAGCATTGTCCCATGGACAGAGAGATTTCCGGTCAGAGCACATGCCGGGGGTTTCGGGCTCGATCCCCAGTAGGAGGCATGCAGGAGTAGAAAATATATAGAATCTACTTTAAGAAACTTTGGAGTGAGAACAATTCCTTTGTATAAACGCCTGACAAATTAATCTTATGTCATAACCTCTAAGACTGGTCCAAATCCAGTCTAGACTCCAGGATTAAACAAAAGAGAAGGTGATCTTCAAGAAGACCCTGCCAAACAGGCTGATTTCAAAATCTGTAACTGTTTTAATGCAGGCCAGTCTGAGAATTTAAATCCACTAAAATCCAACCCCAAAGAATACCTGAACTCCTGAGCATTGACAGGGCCAAAGCTAAACCAGGTCAGCATACCCTGCCAAGGAACAGCTTGCTCTGAGGTGTCCACAAAACAAGGATCATTTATCAGCTTATTCTTTACTTTGTTGGATGTCAACCATTTTCAAGATATATGCAAGTGTAAACTGATTAGACTTCATCAAACTCCATTTCAAGCCCTAAGATCTAGAGATTAAAAAAAAAAATGCTGTAGAACTCTAAATGGTCTATGGCTTTTAAAAAATATAAATGAAGAATTTCAAATGCTGGCTGACCCAACTTTAAACATCACTGAATATTAGTAAAGTTACTTTTGAATTTTCGTAAGTATTTCAAAGGCACAACTTAGTAACTGCTTATAAAACAAATTAAATCCATGACACAATTATAGCAATTCCATAGATCTGTCCTATGTAAATGGTGTGAGTTCCTATATTCAAAGTATTTAGACGTGCTAAAAGCAAAAATAAGTGTTCCTTTTGTAATTTACATAAATTACAGAATAAATACTTTCTCAAACTTATAAGTGAATACTTGGCAGGATACAAACAATGATAATAGAAAGGCTATTAGGGCTAAAGGCAAGTACAGTATTACAAGACATAGTTTGTGGTCAAAACAAGAGGCTTCAAAGTTTAACCTTGAGACATATGGTAGCAGTAGTAAAGCATCTAATTTGTGTCACAGGACCTGGGTTTGAGTCAACTTTTACCTATTAATTATGTGGCCTTTTTGCTAGTTACTTAGCTTCTCCTAGCCTTAGATTCTTTATATATAAAATGAGAATATTACAGCCTAACTAGGATTAAATGAGAACGTTTTTATTCATTTCCCAAAAACGTTTGGAAAAACTTTAATTTTTTATGTACAAAAAGAAACCTTTTCAAATGAATCAAACATATACTAATTTTTAGTATTACCAAGAAAATGCAAATCTGATTCTTAAGTTATGGTCCCAAAACTTCTTAGAAGGAAATTCTTAACTATTATTTGAGAAATTCTGAACTGAAATAATCAAGATGAACACTGATAATGAACATATGACAGTTGAGGGATCACACCTTTAAAAAGTTTTGACACAAATAAAAACAGAATTCTCTAAGAGATTTTTTAATGTTAAACAGAAATACCCAGACACAACCCCTAAGTTGTCAGATCAACATCCAACTTCAAACACAAAACCTTAACACTTAAAAAGCTTTGTTTTCAGAACAATGATATTAGATATGAGGCATATTAGCCCTTGACACAACATGATGAGATTTTTCCTAACAAAGCATACTAACCACTTATAAAGTACAAACTAGTCAGTTACTAAAATTGTTGTAATAGGTTTAGAGTCACAGAAAAATTTAAGAATCGTTGCAATATAGACTTGACTTGTATTGTGCACTGACCTAACAAAATTCAGTATAAAAAAAATCATGGATATAAGCATTTAAGTGTCCTTTCTGAAACTTGTTCCCAGAACATTCACATTAGCAGGAGCCACGTGAAAGCTGTTCTTTCCCCATCACTTAGAAAGTCAAAACATCCACATTACTTATGTTACACATAAAATGAAAGTCATTCATATTCTTCCACTATACTTCAATACTAATCAAGATAGTTCAACCTCTGTATTTATCCAATTGCTAGTTTATTTACTGTCAACTCTTGTGGAAGAACTAAGGTCTAGTGCAGCTCATTAAACTTCATATACTATAACCTGAAAAGGCTTTGAATTACAACACACATGGACATGGCATTATGACAGATGTGGACAAAGCTAACCAGAAATTTACCCTAAAACCGGGTGAAAGATATTAACTGGCATGTTCTCTGCACAGGTCAACCTTCCTTTTTAGAATACAAACTAGATGGACAACACAATTTAGTGTTAAAAAGTGGGAAGCAATTTTATCGGATGCAACCAAACAATTTTAATGTAAGTTTCTCCACACCTAGGTAGAAACTGGAATAGAAATAACCGGAATCATCTTTCTCCCACACTTGGAAATGGACGTGATAGATGCCTTTAAAAATTAAGTTTAGAAGAAACGGTAGTTAACTGTCTAAGTTCCAGGCACCACCACCAAAGGGCAAACACAATGAACAGGTGTCTCTTGATAAGCTTAAACAATCAAAAACAGAACAGTTGTTTCCAGTTTTTGAAAATTATAATCAAGTTTTAAAATCTGCTTTAGAAACTAAATGTCAAACTCCGGGGAAAGGGTGGGTCTTGAATAATTTTAGGATGAATTACGGAAAGACAAAATTAGAGCATGAGACAGGACACAAGAAGTTCTAGCCTGCAGATGAACCACTCGTCTCCCTCGCGTCCATGTTATGCTAGTTACTGTTGTTCCTTATGCGGAACATCAATAATGCACAACGATGCGTGTGAAGAAAAGTTCTATTCAAACAATACAATTTGTTTTCGCGTTGCCAGTAAGTGGCTTTGTTTCCAGTTTCATGGACTATTCTGGGATGTCAAGAGTTATATTATGAGTGCTCCCAAAGCGCCCTTGTTCCACGTCCACCGGGACGTGGGCATCACTACTGCCGAGAGAGACCTGATGCCTGGGGATGTTTAAAGGGGAGCCACATCCCCTAGACCTCCATCCCTCTCCATCCCTTCTCTCTAACCACCTTTCACCCTGCACATTGTTGTTGCACTTAAAAAAAAATTTTTTTTTTTAAAAAAACACCTGCATCCACAATTTCCCTATCCGGCCACCAGGAAGAAAGACTATCTGGCTCCATCTCCGGGGAAATAGACGTCGTAAAACCCACTCGGCCGGGGAAGGGGAGCGCCTAAGGGGCTGGGGAAGGCAGCAGCCCCGAGGGGGAGGGAGGCAGAGGCGGCGCCTGTTTACAGACGCCGTCACCTCCCCCACCCCGCAGACCGGGGGGGTCCAGAAGCCTTCCCCGGGCGCTGTACCCTCCCGGCCGGGCCCTCGCGGTCGCCGAGCGGCAGTGAGACTGCGGGCCCCCTCCCCGGGACGAAGCCTCGCTCGCCTCCCCTGGCCCCGGGCGGCGTCCGCCCGCCCCACGGCCTACGCTCCCCGCAGGCCCTCCAGGCGGCACCCCGAGGCCCGAGGCCTAAAGGCCTCTGGCCACTGACAAGCCCCCGGCCGCCGGCGGGGCTCGAGGCCCGGCGGGCGGGCGGGCGGGCGGACGCGGCCCAGGAGCCGGGGCCGGGCGGGGACAGCCCCTTCCCCGCCGCCGCTGCCTATTGTTCCCGACCGAGACCGGGCCGCCCCGCTCGCTCCCCGCGCCGCCGCCGCCGCCGCTCGCTCACCGCGCTGGTCCGAGCAGCAGCTCCTCTCAGCTCCGAGTCCCCGCGGCCGTCGCCACCGCCGCGGCAGCCACCGCCGCCGCCGCCGCTGCCACCGTCGACTCTGACTCTGTCCCAGGCCGCCGGGCCACGGCCGCCGCCGCCACCGCCAGCGCTGCCTCCAGCCCCCCACCTGCTGCTGCTGAGGCTGCTTCGGCAGCAGGGGCCATCTTGTTGGTCGGCCTCCTCTTCCTCCACCTCCTCCTCCTCCTCCTCCGCCCGGTCGCTCTTGTCCTCGTCCCCTTCCTCTTCCTCAGGCTCCCGCCCGCCCCGGAGACTGGGGCGGAGACCAGGGCGAGGCCCCGCCTCCCGGGGGCGGGGCCAGCGGAGGGCGGGGCGGCGCGGGAGGGACGCTCTGAGTCACCGGCCGCCGAGGCCCGGGGGTAGGCCGGCGACCCCGTCCGCCGGGAGCCCGAGCGCTACACGCCCTGAGCCCGAGAACTGGTCCCTCGGTCCACCCGGCCCCACCCCGGCGCCTCTGCGCCCAGCGGGCAGGTGGCCAGACGGTGAAGGTGAATTGGAAAATTCCTGACGTTGCCATCCCATCCCGCACTCTCTGCCCGCTTCGCTTTCTCGGCTCCTGCCCCTCCATTCCTGTTCCTCTGCCATAGCTCGCCTCACCCACCCCAGAAGAATTCGTTCTTACTTCATTTTATTCAGGTTCTCCATCACTCCAGCTTTGCCCTACGCACCCCTCTCAGGACTCCCCCAAAGAGTTCAGGCTCCCAACAGGGCGAAATGGCCCCAAAGCCTGCACACACTGCTCCTGAACGTGTCCCCGGGACCCCTGAAACAGTAAGAGCTCTCGGGGGCAGGAAGGGGCGAGGGGGCGGGGCGGGGACAGGAATCGAGTCGGCCCCTGGAAGAGCTCCTGGACCTAAAAGGTAACCTCGTGATGGCTGAAAGTTTCTTCTCCCTTATGGAGAAGGAGCCATTTTGCTTTGGGGTGATGGGAGACCCCTGCGAGGCAAGTCGGTTTAGCCAGACCCTGGCTTTTAAGGAGGGAGAGAAATGGTTTTTCATACCATGCAGTCCTAATTTCAAAATAAGTCGTCTCATTAGAATGGAGGAGAGAGATGGTCCTCAAATAAGCACCCAGTTAATAGTGCTCTGCTGTATCATCCCCATTTTTTGCCCCAGATCTTGGCAAAGAGCGCAGAGATTTTGCTTTCCTGTCCTTTCTTCCCTGCTTGCATCACCAATACCGAGGAGAGTGCTGTACTATATTTAGAGACGCTTCTGCTTTTATCGTGATAAAAATCCAGTCTCCATGACAGATATTATCTGTAAATAATATATCACACACCTTACTGAACTCTGAGCAGGGGAGAGTTCTTTTTAGTTGCTAACACCCTCCTGCTACTCGGATTTCACCTTCTTTTTAGAAGACCTAATTGATGTCTTTCTGTTGATTGGAAGTGACTGCCTTTGAAGTGAACTAAATCTGTAACCTTCCTTTCAGCCTACTAATTAGTAACCCCAGTCCTCCAAAGAGCAAATTCACAGCTACCTCAGAGGGATTAGGCTAGCGTGTGCTAACCTAAAGGCTATCTCCCCACCTCAAACAGCCAGGCCTCAGTCCCCTGCTAGGAAAAACAGATTAATCTGTTCCTGCTTTTCCTCCTCCTCCCTTCTTTTCACTCCTAGGGAACCTTCCACAACAGAAGGTTTTAGTGGCTGTTGCTAGGCAAACACGCCAACTTAACTTGTTTAGGGGAAGCCAGTAACTTCCATTACAACCTAGCAACCTAGGTAATATAATTCCTTGAACTATTAATAAATAGTTGTACTTCAGTTGGTAAAGCCCCTTCAGGGTTTCCTTTCAAACAAATAGGACTTGAACTTAAATGTATTTCATCAATATTTCAGTTAAAATAAGTTTAAAATGAAGGGGCTTCCTAATATTCGTTTTAGTGATATAATTAAACAAACATTTGGCAGGAAAAGGAGAAGAGCAGCTTTGAAGAAAACACTGAAGTGTTTACAATGAGAACTAATCTACAAGAAGTCATGGATAGGCTTCAAACTCCCCAGTTTAGGCTAAACATATAAGATACTGAGAATAATTTTTCCCTTGAGACTGAGTCTATTTAAAAGAAAGATAATATGGTTATTCAGTGAGAAAAAGAAAGATATTCTGGATTTTATTTTCAAATTAATTCTGTGAGAATATTAGCTAGTGGATTAAACTCATTTTTCCTGATTAAAAATTTTTGCTCTGTTATATAATAGTAACATTTTTCAAGGTGTTGAGAATATAAATAAGAGTAAATAAGATATTATGTTGAACTTTATATATGTTTAATCTTCTAAACTCCTAACATGGTATGATTTGTTTTAATCCAATGAAATTTATATTGATACAGTGGAAGTGGTTTGAGAAGTAGCTTGAGCTAAGATAACACAGTAGGAATGATTTACCAAAGACAAACAGGTTAAATGTTTTATAGTCATTTGTACTTAGAAATTACTATTTTGTAGCTTTAACACAATTTAAATAATTTAGTTTTATTTTATATTTTATTATTTAATTCCAGTATGGAATGCCTAGAAATTTAGACTCCATCTGGTCCTCCACCATTGATGTACTATGAAAATTAAATGAGTCATTTTACATAAAGGACTTAAACACCATGTGGCACATAGTAAGTACTCAAAACAATTTTAATCCATTTTATGTGTATGTCATTATGGTCTTTAGTTTCTTGATCAAATAAAGATAAGTCATCAAATACGTTTTTGCTCTTTGCATAAACCCTTAAAAAATATTAATGCATCCTGGCCAGGTAGCTCAGTTGATTGGAGCTTTGTCCCATACACCAAAAGGTTGTGGGTTCAATTCCAGGTCAGGTGTATACCTAGGTTTCAGGTTCGATTCCCAGTCATTGTTTCTCTTGCTTTCTCTCCTGTCCTCTCTCTCTCAAACCAGTAAAAACATATCCTCAGGTAAAGATTAAAAAAGAAAAGAATAAGATAGGGAATTAAAATATATATATATATATGTGTGTGTGTATGTATATATGTGTGTGTGTGTGTATAAATGCTATTTTTAAGATCACATACAAATCAGAGTAATGCCTTATGGGGTTGTTATTTTTTTCAATGTATTTCTCTGATATGCCTGTATTATATTGTTTTTCGCTTGTTTGTTTATGAGAATAGCCTATGCTGAATGATTTTTTTAAGCCACTACATGCTTAAAAATTGCTCTGGAGAAAAAATTGCTCTGGAATGTATAATTGTCAACCTAAAGCACTGCTTGTCACATTAAGGCTAGAAAACACCTTGGATAGCAACCCACTTATTTCAACAAATGAGACAGAGTCTAAGAAAGGTTGTCTAAACCACATAGCTACCTGACTCCTTATTTATAAATACTGTGTTATTTTGGAGGAACCTAGAAAGCTGGAAAGGCTGGGATGGGAGGAGAAAATACAAAGATGAGTGAGTTATGTGTCCCTGCCTTAAAGAAAATTTAACAATGTAGTAGAAGGAATACAATAAGATATTCAAGTCAACAAGTAGAGTGTAAAGTAGCTTGGTGATTATTGCATAGAAACTACAAAGTTCTGTGGAAATTAAAAGGCAGAAGAAATAGTAGGGCCCTGGCCGGTTTGGCTCAGCGGTTAGAGCATCAGCCTGCGGTCCTAAGAGTCCCAGGTTCGGTTCCCGCTAAGGGCATGTACCTTGGTTGCAGTTTGTCCCCGGCCCTGGTCAGTCGTGCGGGTGGCAGCCACTCAATGTGTCCCTTTCACATCAATGTTTCTCTCTCTCTCTCTTCCTCTCTCTCTCTTCCTCTCTCTCCTTCCCACTCCACCTGAACAAAAAATGTCCTCGGGTGAGGATTAAAAAAAAAAAAAAAGAAATAGTAGGAATCTTCATTCTAATGTCACAGACAACCTACCTTTTTTTTAAAAAAAATTTTTTTTATCCTCACCTGAGGACATCTTTCCATTTTTTGTTCAGATGGAGTGGGAGGGAGAGAGAGGGAGAGACAGAGAGAGAAACATCAACGTGAAAGGGACACATTCAGTAGCTGCCACTCGCACAACCCAACCAATGCCAGGGACAAACTGCAACTGAAGTACACGCCCTTAGCAGGAACCGAACCCGGGTCTCTCTGGACTGCAGGCTGATGCTCTAACCGCTGAGCCAAACTGGCCAGGGTGACAACCTACCTTTTGACGGGTGGGACTACTATGTATGATATTAGTTGTGTACCCAGAGGTATAGAAGAACTATCAGCTCTCAATTCAAGGAGGGTGAGGATTAGGAAAAATAAGGAATAGGAAATTAGAAGTGTGAGAATAGAGTTTGGATGAACTAAAAAACCCGATTAAAGTACAGCTGAGACCTGAGAACTCTTCAGTGTAAATCATTTATGTAGGGGGAGGGGAAGAATGACATCCTCAAACACTCAGCTATTGTAGCAGGAATGTAGCCACAGACTATGTAAACAAATGAGTATGACTGTTGTAATAAAACTTTATTTACAAAAACAGACAAAAAGAGATGGTGGGCTGGATTTGGCCCTCCAGACTGTTTTTTGCCAACCCTGTCTTATATAAAAGGAGATTATATTTGCTATAGTCAGGGAAAATATTTTATTACTATTATGTTCAACAGCAGCATTGAAAGCCTTACACGTAACGACTAGTGTTTGGTGTTGAACACAATGAATTAAACAGGGCTCCTGCCGTCCAAGGAATTAGTAATTTAAAACAACAACAGCATAGACATAATATTTATAAGTATTCCTGAATGAGTAATTGCCATATAAACAGATGTCTCTACAAGGCTAAATGTGAAACTGAGTTCAGAGGTGGGCAGAGTTTCCCAATGCTCTTGATTTACAGATATCAGATTTTTAAAAAAAATTTTTTTAATAACTTTTTAAAAAGCACAAGCGGCCCTGGCCGGTTTGGCTCAGCGGTTAGAGTGTCGGCCTGCGGTACAGAGAGACCCGGGTTCGGTTCCCGCTAAGGGCACGTACCTCAGTTGCAGTTTATCCCCGGCCCTGGTTGGTCGTGCAGGTGGCAGCCACTCGATGTGTCCCTTCACATCGATGTTTCTCTCTCTCTCTCTTCCTCTCTCTCCCTCCCGCTCTGTCTGAACAAAAAATGCAAAAATGTCCTCGGGTGAGGATAAAAATAAATAAATAAATAAATAAAAGCACAAGCGCTCATTGCGGAACCAAAGTGAAGAGAAGAACAATGCCCCGCCTAGCTCCCCCTTCTCAGCAAGAGACTATAAGGGAGCATTTTTCAAAAGGGGTCCTTCTCCCAGTTGTAGTTTCTTTGTTAAAATACATTATTGGCTGATTTATCCTCTGAGGTTAGAGGCTGTGTTATGGTTGCAATTTATTCCTTTATTTAATCTGCAACAAAAGAAAATGTTTTCCTTTCTCAACAAAAATACTAGTAAACTTAGAAGAAAAGTCAGTGGATCAATTTGTGTGTACACAGATATGTATGGATATGTTTAAATCAAGTGAATTGGTAATTCAGTAACCTATTGCCTCCAGTTGTAGAAATGATGCAATAGTTGCCATTGGATAGGGCAAGGTGCCATTATATCTCCTCGTATTCCTGAAAGATGGACATGGATAATGAATATTTGTAATATTTTGACTGCCCAATATCTTACCCTCTCCTCCTTCAACTGTTTGGGAATTTTCCCTTTGGGCATTTTTGTGGGCGGCAGGATCTCTTCTCCCACTAAAGGGGCCAGAAAGTTGAGCTACTTGCCTTCTGCCTTCTGCCCTACCCCCACAGCAATCTTAGGGTGAGGGGACATGGTCTAAGCTTCTAGGTAGACTGGATTCTCTTACTTGGGACTTTGAATCTGGACTGAGTTACACGGGAGTGGGTAGAATTCTCCCACCAGCATCTGTGATCTCCACAGTCTGGTGGGACAAAGGCAGCGATCCCTGGAGTGGTGTCCAGCAATGGCAGTGGTTCCCTTACCAGGCCGTTTCGGGATTGATTTCAGCTGTGCTTCAGGCTGTCTAGCCTCCCTCAGTTCCCTTCCTTTGCATCAAAACTGTGAGCCACTCAGTCTTCCTCCTGTCCTTCTGTTTAAGTTAGTGACTGAGATAGTTTAACATATGAGGGGAGGGGTGCAGAAATCCAGGGAACGCAGAAATAATACATTTTACCATTTTTCATAGTTGCCCCTCACTCATTTTAATGGAGTTACCTATACTTTTTCTTTCTGACCTGATTTTTATGACCCTAGTCATTAGTGTCTCAAAACTTAAGGGTGCATCTGTATTCATTCCACTGAAACTGAAGTGAAGGTGTCCTAAATTAGTTTCCCTTTTGTTAACTAAATTTATTGATTATATGCAAATAATAAGCACTCCTCTCAAGCTTTTGATATGAGATCTTTTACTCATTCTACCAAAAGTATTTGGTATCTGCATTAAAAACAAATACTGCACAAGTTTCTCAAGGAAAAAGTTTCCATATAAATCTCTGCTTAGCTAAAAAGTATTAAAAATGCAAAGTGCTTTTTATTTTTATTTATTATTTTTTTAATCCTCACCCGAGGACATTTTTGCATTCATCTTCAGATAGAGCACGAGGGAGAGAGAGAGAAACATTAATGTGAGAGAGACACATCAAGTGGCTACCACCCACAAGATCCCAAGTGGGCCGGGGACAAACTGCAACCTAGGTATGTGCCCTTTGCAGGAACCAAACCTGGGACTCTCCAGTCCGTAGGCTGACACTCTAACCGCTGAGCCAAACCAACCAGGGCTATTTTTATTTTTTCCTTGACTTCCTTTTGCTAACAAGAATCTTCCTTTTTTTTTTTTTTTATCCTCACCCAAGGACTTTTTTTTTTTTTGCATTTATCTTCAGATAGAGCAGAGGGAAAGAAGGAGGAAGAGAGAGAGAAACATTGATGTGAGAGAGAGACATCGACTGGCTGCCACCCACACGACCCCAACTGGGGCTGGGGACAAACTGCAACCGAGGTACATGCCCTTAGCAGGACCAAACCTGAGGCTCTTTGGTCCACGGCCTTATGCTCTAACCACTGAGCAACTGGCCAAGGCAAGTTCAGGATCTTATATTGAACTGCATGGTTAATACTGAGGTTAGCTTTAAATTTTTTTTCTTTACTGATATTAGAGAGAAAGTTAGAGGGAGAGAGAGAGAAACATCGATGAGAGAGAACATTGACTGGCCGCCTCCTGCATGCCCCCCACTGGGGATCAGGCTCACAACCTGGGCATGTGCCCTGATGGGGAATCAAACCAGCAACCTCTTGGTGCATGGGTCGACGCTCACCACTGAGCCACACCAGCCAGGCAAAACAAGATGTGTTTAAGGAGTAACAGAAACCCAGTCTGGCTGGAGAAAGTACAGAGATTCAGAAGGACTCTAGCAAAGAAGATGCTGCAGAGGTATTCAGGTAGGCAATGGAACCCAAAGTGGCAATTTCGAACTTCATTCGAAGATATGTTTACCAGATAAAATACGGGACATCAAACTGAATTTACATTTCAGATAAACAACATTTTAGTATAACTATGTCCCAAATATTGCATCAAACATACTTACAATGAAAAATTATCTGTTGCTTATCTGAAATTAAAATTTAACGGGGCATCCTGTGTTTTTATTTGCTAAATCTGGCAACCCTATTCTAATAGCAGCGTGAGGTCTGAAAGACATTTGCTTTTTGAAAACTTACTCTCTGTAGAGTAGAAACTGTACCGGAGGCAGAGCAAAAGTGCGGGAGAAGAGCGAGCAGTGACTTTTCTTGAAACCTGCTCTTCCTTTGCCTTCTTAGGAAATCCCACCTTGTTTTTTCTCCTGTTTCTCTGCTCACTACTTCTCCGTGTCCTTTAATAGATCCACCTCTTATATTAAATGTTGATGTTCTAAGACTGACCACACACACAGTTTGCAAGGATGTGGAGCAACTAGTTCTCTCAGGTGTTGTTAGTGAGACTGTGAAATACTCTGGAAAGGGTATGGCCGTTTCTTATAAAATCAACACACCTGTGATCTAGCCATCCCATTTGTGGGTATTCGAAAGAATTGGAGCAGAATCTTGATGACATATTCACACACCCATGTTCACTGTAGCGTTGTTCACAATAGACAAGAGGTTGGAAGCAACCCGAATGTCCATCTACTGATGACTACATAAACAAAATGTAGTATATACCTACAATGGAATTATTATTCAGCATCAAAAAAGGAAATCCTGCCATGGCCAGTTTGGCTCAGTAGTTAGAGCATTGGTCCGAGAATGATCCTGGGTTCTATTCCCAGTCAAGGGCATGCACCTGGGTTGCAGGCTCCATCCCAGCCCCAGTTGGGGTCATGTGGGAGGCAAACAATCAATGTGTCTCTCTCACATTGGTGTTTTTCTCTCTTTCTCCCTCTCTACAAAAAAAATCAATAAAAACATTTTAAAAAACTCATTTTGAAATAATGCAATAAATGACAACAAAAGTATAATAGCAACTGATGTTAATTGAATGCTTACTATTGTCAGCCATTGCTCTAAATGTAGTGACTTAATTCTTACAATGGACTTATAAATAGGTATTACTATTACTGTCTCTATTTTATAAATGAGGAAATGGGGGAAAGAGAAAGACTGAGTTGCTTGTCCTGAGGTCACACCTCAAAAACAAAAGGTAGACCTGGGAAGCGGCCTTGACAATCAGCTCCAGAATCTGGACTCTTAGGCTATGCCGACAAAGAGTAGGAGGGAAAAAGTTCACCCAATATGTTTGGATACCAGAAAACATCTCTTCAAGTGTACTTAGTGGAGTTTTTGGAAGAAAGGCAAAAGGTCAATATGATTTTAAACCTTCATAAAATGTTGAAGACTCAGAAATGTTTGTTGAAGGTTGGACTGAATTTTTGAAGAATTCCATAGGTGTTCTAAATCATCCAAGGAATATATTGCATAACAATGCATTTCATGAAAAATCAGGTCTTCACATCCTTGGTTGTTAACCAAGAGTCTACTTGTATTACAAACAATTTACCCACTGAAGGATTGAAGACAGTCTCTTTGTACAGCTGAGAACAAGCATCATAGATCCTTGAATTAAGTCAGAAGCTGTGGTTCAAAGGGAAATGATGGAGCATTTCTTGAGATCCAGTGACATCTCTGGAGACCTTTCTTCCGTTGGATTTATGGGGTAGCCCCTGTATTCCTTTCTTCTTTCCAGGTGCCACCACCCCATCTGTGTTTTTCCTGACGAGGCTGAGAAACTACCATCCTCAGTGACCTCAGAAAAAGTCCAGGGGCCCTATTTGTTTTTAAGAATTACTGTCAATTGCTATGGGGAACAAATCTGTGGTCAAAAGAAACAGATAAAAATGGGGAAGAAGCGATATTCACAAACTTTCAACAAGTTCTTTAAATTATTCCTTGTACTATTTCAAAATGAGCCAGCAGACTGGGGCTAAACTTATTTTATCATAGTCCTACCTGGAACTCGCCTTTTGCATGATTATTATTTATTGAGGACTTACATATAGATCACATGATATTATGGTTGTGTATTCATGTCTTATGAACTTGGTCAGAGTGAATTGTCTTTAAGACACTCCTTTTTTTTTAATCCTCACTCGATGATATGTTTTTTGTTTGTTTTTTTAAAATTGACTCCAGAGAGAGAGGAAGGGAGAAGGAGAGGAAGAGGGAGAAAGAGAGGGAGAGGAAGAGAGAGAAACATTGATTTCAGAGAGAAACGTCAATCTGTTGCCCCTCATACGTGCCCCGACTGGGGATCAAACCCACAACCTTTCGGGGGATCAAACCCACAACACTCCAATCAACTGAGCTACACCTTCCAGGGCTCCTTACCTTTAAGTAATTGAGAAAATCCAGTTTATAAAAAACAGTGGCGCCCTGGCCAGTTTGGCTCAGCGGTTAGAGCGTCAGCCTGCGGTCCGGAGAGACCCGGGTTCGGTTCCCGCTAAGGGCACGTACTTCGGTTGCAGTTTGTCCCCGGCCTTGGTTGGTCGTGCGGGTGGCAGCCACTCGATGTGTCCCTTCACGTCGATGTTTCTCTCTCTTTCTCCCTTCCTCTCTCTCCCTCCCACTCTATCTGTACAAAAAAAATGGAAAAAATATCCTCGGGTGAGGATTAAAAAAAACAACAACAACAAAAAAACAGTGGCAATCCTTCCAAGTCTTCTCCCAAAGAAGGCCTGCCAGAACAGACTTTCTAAGCTACACTCCCAACTCAGTCCCCCAGACTGGTGTACACTTCTGCTTGTCAGACCATTTGTCCTGATTTTGGCTACACCAGAGGACCCATATTGTGCCATGGTCAAGAGAGAAGACTGTAGAGCTAGGCAGCCTCCATTTGAAGCATGACTTATTTATAAAGTCACCTTGAGCAAGCAGCCAATCCTGTGCCTGCATTTCCTTAGATGAAATAAGATCAGGGATCCTGGAAAACCAGGAAGTTTGTTAATGAGAATAGAACAGTAGCAAGGGAAGTCAAAAATTTGGTGGATCAATTTCCCTTAGGTTCTGGATGTGGCTGATGAAACATTCCTCTCCTGTTAAGCCAGAGGACACAATCCAGTGGTTCTTCTCTCCAGATCTGATGTCTTTCTCTACGGATAAGGGGCTGGATGGACATGTCTAGCATTTGTCTTGGTAGCTCCCTATGTGCTAGAATATAAAAATCTTACATTCATGCAACAGAGGTGGGATATAAGTAGCAGAGGTGGAATTCTCATTCAGCTCTGATTCCAAAGCCAGTGCACCTCACAGGACCCCACCATCCTGTTTTGAAAGGGAGACAACATCAGAGCACAGTCAGGATCAGCCAATCAGACAAACATTTACTGTGCTCCTTGGAAGTACTTCAGTCTGTGACACGTAAAATGTGTATTCAGAACAGTCCTTGCCCTCGAGGAAGGTACAGCCTCATCGTGTAGGTAAGAGCAACAAACATGAAAGTTCATGGTACAAACTCTAGGTGCCCAGGTACCCAAAAGGTAAGAAAAGATTACTGTGAGCTGGCATAGTCAGGGGAGGCTTTAAAGTTGATCAGAAACTTTAAGAGTGGGTTAACTTTATATTGGTAGAGGGGAAGGATAGTGCATACCAGTGGTTTAAAGATTCTGAAGGAAAGGATCACTTTCAAGGAGAACAGTGTGACTGAACAGAGTTCCTGCAGGACAGGTAGAGTAGGGGCCTGATAACAGGCCTTCAGAAGAGGAAGATAGTTTAGATATGATGAGTCTGGTGCACAGGGTGAGAATGTTCAGGGAGGCCAGCCAGGTGGCTATTGACTGTAGTAATCTAGATCTGAGACGTTGAGGGATCCAACAGAGGTGAGGCAGGTGGGAATGGACAGGAGGAACGGATATTTGGGAGGAAGTATTATTAAGCCTTCATTTTCAGGAGCAGTGAAATAGAAGGATCAGTTCGAAATAATTCTCAGGTTTCTCCTGTGTCCACTGATGTCTACCCAGTTTTTCCTTCCTCCTGCCCTTCTCTTCCTTTGGACTGTCTTCCCTCAACCACATGCAAAACTATGAGGAGTAAGATAAGATATTTCTGATAAGTTATTTTTGGCAAGTTTATAATTGTTTATTTCAGTGGGAAGAGTATGTCAAGAATCATTATTGTTTTTAGGCTGTCTCCTTTGAACACTGAACATATGCTTTTTTTTTTTTCTCTTTTTGAGATTTAGGTGTCCAAAAGCAAAAGGCTGTATTTCCTTAGTCTATACCCAGAACAATTGTCTACTTCCTTCATTTGTCATTACATGTTCACCTGGAAAATCTCTTGAGTTTCATTATATTCCTCCAAATAGTGTTTGATTCTTCTGCAAACACTAATAAAAATAACTTGAAGTTACTACTCCACCTTTCATTCAAAAAGGTCCCAACATTCTTTACACCATGTATCGATATTATTATATTATGTAGACACACTACTTTTCCTTAGTGCCTTTTATCTGAGGATCATAAAGTGCACAGCAAACGCTAATTAATTCTTAAAACAACTTTGTGAACTATAATTTTTATGTGTATATAGTAGATGAATCACCCAAAGACCAGCAAAACACAGCCTTTGTGGGAAAGATTAGGCTTGGCACAACTTCATGTATAAACAACCCAGTCAAATAGATTAGAACAGGAAAGGCAGCATCATTTTTTGTTTAAGTAAAACTACCAATGGTAAGAGAATAATTATCCAAATAATGACTTATCTAGGTTTCCACCAGCAACACTTGGACTTCTGCAATAAACACCACCAGAAAAAAAGAAGGAAGTGTTCAAACCTATTAATAGCTATACCCTCAAGCTTATTGTCTCTCCCAAAATAAGTGCTTTGGCAACAAAACAGTCCTGGTCATTAGCTGAGGTTTGATTTAGTGTCAATGCAGAGAAAGTGCCCTGGGCTGATTCATCAACATTTTGCTTCCCACCTAGATTCCCCTAGAGGGTCTCTCCTTCAGGTGTAGAGCAGGTCAAGGCTTATTTAGCTTAATAGAGATGAAATCTTCATTATTGTCAGGTAACCTGCTCTTTATAATAAAAATAAAAATAGACTTTATAATGGAAAATATTTACAAGAAAAGGGACTCTTTCTTTTTTCATGTTGTCTCGGTGAACTATAGAGGATATATACCAACAAATGCCTTCTTTGCTTGGGAAAACTGATTTAATATCTGTTTCTTTTTTTCTTTTTTTTTTTTAATCCTCATCCGAGGACATTTTTCCATTTTTTGTACAGACAGAGTGGGAGGGAGAGAGAGGAAGAGAGAGAGAGGGAAACATCGATGTGAAAGGAACACATTGAGTGGCTGCCACCCGCACGACCAACCAGGGCCGGGGACAAACTGCAACCGAGGTACATGCCCCTAGCGGGAACCGAACCCGGGTCTCTCCGGACCGCAGGTGGACGCTCTAACCGCTGAGCCAAACCGGCCAGGGCTAATATCTGTTTCTTTATTGGGAGCCCACCTTTATTCTAGCTTTTTAGTATGGAAATTTTCAAATATGTACAAAAGTAGAGATAAGGATATAATAAAGACCCTGTGTACCCATCACTTGACTCACAACTATCACCTTAGTGCCTCTTAAACATCATCATCAATGAAGCAAATGCTTTGCAGAAAATCCCAGTCCCTTGGTTTGGCAACAGCACAGCTATCTCAAAGGGTCTCATGGACTCCTGAAAGCCAGACTTTAATTCATTTTATTAAATAAATACATATACATGGCATAAGGTGAATTTATGGGAAGATGAGAAAAATATGTCACAAAATTAAACAATGGAATCTCTAAGCCCTAAGTAAAGATATTACCTGCCATTTGTTAAGTCAAGTGCCAGACACTTTACTAGGCATCCATCCTATCTACTGGCCTCTTATCTTTATCAACAATGTGATATGGTGAGTATTAGTATCTCTGTTTCAAAGGTGTGGAAACTGAGGCTTGGAGAAGTTAAGTAACTCACAGTCATAAAGCTGGTAGACAACAGGATTTGTGATTGTCATTACCTGATTCTGAAGTCCACGCTTTGTTTTACACACTGTGGTCAAAGGACCTACTAAAGCTCAATTCAAAAGACATAGGTTCTGCCCTGGCCGGTTTGGCTCAGCGGTTAGAGCGTCGGCCTGCGGTCCCGAGAGACCCGGGTTCGGTTCCCGCTAAGGGCACGTACTTCGGTTGCAGTTTGTCCCCGGCCCTGGTTGGTCGTGCGGGTGGCAGCCACTCGATGTGTCCCTTTCACATCGATGTTTCTCTCTCTCTTCCTCTCTCCCCCTCCCACTCTACCTGAACAAAAAATAGAAAAATGTCCTCAGGTGAGGATAAAAAAAAAAAAAAAAGACATAGGTTCTGCCCTGGCCGGATTGGCTCAGGGGTTAGAGTGTCAGCCTGCGGTCCACAGAGACCCGGGTTTGGTTCCCGCTAAGGTCATGTACCTCGTTAGCAGTTTATCCTTGGCCTTGGTTGGATTGGGCGGGTGGCAGCTGCTCAATGTGTCCCTTTCGCGTCAATGTTTCTCTCTCTCTCCCTCCCACTGTATCTGAACAAAAAATAGAAAAATGTCCTTAGGTGAGGATAAAAAAAAAAAAAAGACATAGGTTCCTAACATTAGAAGAGAATAGAAAGTGGTAAACATTCCAATTAGGAAGCAGGGTAGAAACCCATAAGAACTGTTTACGGTTTAGCACCAAAGGTAAGAAAAGGGAATTAATTGTCTACCTTGCATTTACTCCATTTAAATGAACCCTAGATTTCTTAACATCGTCAAATAAATATACAATTTGTTTAACAATACAATCATTTTTATTATTTGTAAATTATGTATTTATTTTTAAATTTATTGGGGTGACATTGGTTAATAAAATGATATAGGTTTCAAGTGTACAGGTTTTTTTTTTTAAATTTTTAGTTTCCTCTATTGATTTTAGAAAGAGAGGAAGTGAGAGGGAGAGAGAGATAGAAACATTGATGAGAGAGAACATTGATTGGCCACCTCCTGCATGCTCCCCACTGGGGATCTGGCCCACAACCTAGGCATGTGTCCTGACCATAAATCGAATGAGCAACCTCTTGGTGCATGGGTCAATGCTCAACTACTGAGCCACACTGGCCAGACTCAAGTGTACAGTTCTGTGATATATCATCTGTATCCTGCATTGTATGCCTACCACCCATAGTCAAATCATCTTCTGTCACCATATATTTGACCCCCTTTACCCTTTACTATCCCCCTACCCTCCTCTCTGGTAACCACTATACTGTCATCTGTGTTTGTTTGTTTTTCTTGTTTGTTCACTTGTTGCTTTCACTCTTATATCCCACATGAGTGAAATCATATGGTTCTTAACTTTTTCTATCTGACTTATTTCTCTTAACATGATAGTCTCAAGATCCATCCATACTGTCAAAAACAAAATAATTTTAAATAGCCATAATTGCATGGTAAGGCATAATTGAACCTTGCCCACTGTCATAATGCTAGGTTAAATCAGAAGTTGTGCAAAATAAATCACCATCAATGCATTCTCAAAACCCATTATAAGCTCATGCCATTCAAATACAGTGCATTAAAACTTGAATTTTATTGGCTCAGTCAATAAAATATTGATTGTCAAGGTGCCAATAAAACAAGTTGGATTTTTATTTGGCATATTTTTCTTTCTTTTTAGTTTTCTTTTTTTTTTTTGGCATATTTTTCTTAGTAAAGGACCTGCCATTACTTTGTGTTCAGCTTCTATTGCTCAACACTTTTTAAAAAATATCATTAGAGAAAATTATTTTATTTTAAACTTTTATCAATCTTACTTCATTAAAAATTTAATCAAAATATTCATTATATATACATAATTTAAAAAATATCAAAGAGCACCAAATAAGTGATAAAGACAAACAGTAGTTTCTTGCTCCACCCCTTCAGACTATCTACCAACAATTGCCTCAGAAACAATTGCTTTTTTTCATCATTTTAGCTCTTTCTTTGTATGTATGTGTTTCTATATTTTATATATCTTTGTATTCCTAGATGATATCCATATAGAGCTGCTTCTTGATTTACCCTTTTAAGATAGCATTTGTTGATTTCATTGGTATGGTAGATGACAGCAAATCAAATACTTGTTGAGCACCTAATACATACCAGACTCTGCAGTATGAGCTGAGGATTCCAGAGGTGACAAAACAGACACTTCCCAAACTTGGTGGATTTACAATCAAGTGGATTGAGTCTTTTTACAGTCACTTTACCCACTTCTAAAATAATTATATCATAATTGTTCATTCAATTAATCTGTGTTTACATCTGTGTAAATATTGTTCACTTCAGTACTCCAAAATGTACTATGGTAGTATTTCTTTTTTTTTCTTTTTTGCAACTCTAGGCTACTTTTATTTATTTTTTCAAGTGAAAGGAAAGCTTTATTTGAAAGATAGACTCATTGCAGCAGGGAGAGAACCCGAGTGGGTAGCCCCACTCTAGGCTACTTTTAAAATAAAATTAAAATTAAAAGGATTCAGAATTTTTTTGCAACAGCTCAAATAGATTCACAATCCACCAGTGTGCCCCCAGTGCTCATGATGAACAGAAAAACTACTAGTTTTCTCATTTTTCTGGAGGCTCACATGTGGAAGCTTCTGTCCTGTTTCAGTCGACACTGATTGCTCCTGGGCCTGATTCTTTGCACGGTTTCCTGATTCCATGTCTTCCTCTGTCTTGATCTACATCCCGTTTTTGTTGGAGAACATCCTTAGTAAAATCCAGAGAAGGAGGAACAGCAAAGTAAATTTTCTGGGTCCCTGAAAAAATGAAAATGTCTTTATCTTCTGATTTGGAAGGTATTTTCTTTTCAGAATTCTGAACGCATTGCTTTATTATCTTGTAGCATTCAGTAGTGATAACAGATTTCGCATGCCATTTCTTGCTCCTTTGAATATGATCTATTTTTCCTCTCTGGAAGCTTTTAGAATCTTCTCTCTGTGGTGGTTTAAAATTTCGCAATGACAAACATTTGCGTGAACGTTTCTTTCAGTCATTGCTCCAGGGGTTTGAGAATTTTGTATCATATTAATATTTTTCAATTTGTAGACTCCTGTCACTTGGGTCTGGGGAATTTTCTGGCATTATTATTATTATTATTATTATTTTTGCATTTATCTTCAGATAGAGCAGGAGGGAGAGAGGGAGGAAGAAAGAGAGAGAAACATCAATGTGAGAGAGACACATCGAGTGGCTGCCACCCACACAACCCCAACCAGGGCCAGGGACAAACTGCAACCAAGGCACATGCCCTTAGCAGGAACCAAATTCGGGACTCTCCGGTCTGTAGTCCGACTCTCTAACCGCTGAGCCAAACCGGCCAGGGCTTATTTTTTTTGATAGTTTACTCACCTTTATTTATTCTCTCCTTTTTCAGGAATTATACAACTTGAATTTTGGCTTTCTTGTTTGATCCTTTATATCTCTTTTATAGTCTGTCTTTTAATGCTTTCTGAGAGATTTATTCTCTTCCAACCCATCTAATCACATTGTTAATTTGGCGTGTGTGTGTGTGTGTATGTTTATTTCCTTTATTGATTTTAGAGAGAGAGGAAATGAAAAGGAGAGAGAGATAGAAACACTGATGAGAGAGAACATTGATTGGCCACCTCCTGCATGCTCCCCACAGGGGATCTGGCCTACAACCTGGGCATATGTCCTGACCGGGAATCGAACTGGTGACCTCTTGGTGCATGGGTCAACGCTCAACCACTGAGCCACACCAGCCGGACTATATATATATATTTTATATATATATACACATACACATATATGTATATATTTTTTAATTTTATTTTTGTTAGCGATGTTTCTCCTTTTTTTTCCCCATTGACACCCTTCTCTTCATCCCCCCCCCACCCTGTCCCCACCTTTGTTGTCTGTGTTCATTGGTTATGTGTAGATGCATATAAGTTCTGTGGTTTATCTCAACCCTCTCCTGAGGGTTGTCAGTCTGTACCCTACTTCCACATCTCTGGGTCTACCCAATTCCTCAGACTGTTATGTTCATTATATTCCACAAATAAGTGAGATCATGTGGTATTTGTCTTTTTCTGCTTGGCTTGTTTCACTTCGGATAATACTTTCCAGGTCCCTCCATGTCATCTCAAAGGATAAGAGATCTTTGTTTCTTACAGCTGCATAGTATTTCATTGTGTACATGTACCATAACTTTTTTATCCATTCGTCTACTGATGGACACTTGGGCTGTTTCCAGATCTTAGCTATTGTAAATAGTGCTGCTATGAACATGGGGGAACATATATTCTTTCTGATTGGTGTTTCAGGCTTCTTAGGGTATATTCCTAGAAGTGGGATCACTGAGTCAAATGGAAGTTCAATTTTAATTTTTTGAGTTAACACCATATTGTTTTCCATAATGACTGCACCAGTCTGCATTCCCACCAGCAGTGCACTAGAGTCCCCTTTTCTCCACACCCTCGCCAGCACTTGTTGTTTGATGATTTGTTGATAGTGGCCATTCTGACAGGTGTGAGGTGATACCTCACTGTTGTTTTAATTTGCATCTCTCTGATGATTAGTGATGTTGAGCATTTCTTCATATGTCTCTTGGCCATTTGTATGTACTGTTTGGAGAAGTATCTATTTAGCTCCTCTGCCCATTTTTTTAAATTGTTTAGTTTTTATTTCATATTCATAAACTTAACTCTGCAATCCAGCTAGACTTGGAAAGAGTAAAGAAAATATGGAACTCAATGAACTGCGGCAAGAGCATGAATATTATAGACATTCTAAGAAGATGGGGGTGAAGGGGTGGCTCTCCTGAGCTACAGAAGGAATGGTCTGGTAGTTAAGATAAAACACAAGTCAAATTTATGAGAGTTGTCCACAGTCAGCAATGGTGACCTTTTTGCTGGTCTTGCCATTCCTGGACCCAAAGCTCTCCATGGTTGTCACAGCATCCATGCCGTCTTTCACCTGACCACACACTTGCCATCCAACCACTCTGTCTTGGCAGTGCAGATGAAACACTGGGAACCATTTGTATTGGATCCAGCATTTGCCATGGACAAGATGCCAGGACCCGTGTGCTTCAGGATGAAATTCTCATCATCAAATTTCTCCCCATAGATGGACTTGCCGCCTGTGCCAGTATGGTGTGTGAAGTCACCACCCTGGCACATAAATCTCAGAACAATTCTGTGAAAGGAGGAAACTTTATAACCAAATCCTTTCTCCCTAGTGCTCAGAACATGAAAGTTTTCTGCCGTCTTTGGAACTTTGTCCGCAAACAGCTTGAAGGTGACATGGCCCAAGGGATCGCCATCGACGGCGATGTCGAAATACACGATGGGGTTCACCATGCCTAGGCTCCAGCGGTTCCGGTACAATGGTGTCTGCAAGGCGCTCTGCCCATTTTTAATTGGGTTTTTTGTCTTCCTTTTGTTGAGTTGTATGAGTACTCTATATATTTTGGAAATGAACCCCTTATATGCTGTATCATTGGCAATGATGCTCTCCCATACAGTGGGGTGCCTTTCCATTTATGTGTGTGTGTGTGTGTGTGTGTGTGTGTGTGTGTGTGTGGTATATGCCCCTAGCGGGAACCAAACCCAGGACTCTCTGGTCCGCAGGCCGATGCTCAACCACTGAGCCAAACTGGCCAGGGCTGCCTTTCCATTTTGATGGTTGTTTCTTTTTGCTGTGCAGAAGCTTTTTAGTTTGATGTAGTCCCATGTGTTCATTTTTCCCTTTGTTTCTGTTGCCTTAGTATATTTTTAATTTCTAAGATATCTTTTGTGTTCTCTGTTTATTCATTTATTTATTTTTTATCCTCACTCGAGGACATTTTTCCATTTTTTGTTCAGATAGAGTGGGAGGAAGAGAGAGAGAGAAACATCAATGTGAAAGGGACACATCAAGTGGTTGCCACCCACACGACCCCACCAGGGCCGGTGACAAACTGCAGCCGAGGTACGTGCCCTTAGTGAGAACTAAACCCGGATCTCTCTGGACTGCAGGCCGACACTCTAACTGCTGAGCCAAACCAGCCAGGGCTCTGTTTATTTTTTATATAGCATTTTGTTTTGTTTTGTTTTGTTTCGTTTTGTTTTGTTTTTAATGGGTGTCATATAATCTCTTACCTCTTGAAAGTTTTAGAGTTTATTTTTGTTTTTGGAAGTAGAAGTGAGCCAGCCAGTCTGCGTGGGCTCAGGAAACAAGTTACTAAAGCAAAAGAAGGGCCCTTGGACATTAGGAGAGAGAAAGGCAGTCATCGTGCCTGGGGAGAGGGAAGGGGGGAGAGGAAAGGTGCCTTTGGTGGTCTCCTAAGTGGAAGAGTAAGCCTGAAAGTTTTAGAGTTTTAAAAAGAGTTTTCTTCTTCCTCTGTTATCTCTGTTTTCTCTGGGTCCCTTTGTTCTGTTTGTTAGATTTAGGATGATTGGGCAGGAGCCAGCGGTTCACTGGAGGTCTCAGAATGTATTTTTTTTTCCTGGGGCTATTCAGTTTCTGTTCTGCAGAATCAGTTACTACTTCATCTGAGTTCAGATTTTCAAAAGCTTGTTGAAATTTTTTATCTGCTGCCCTTTCTTCTCCCATTCTGTTAATTGGGGGGGGGGGGGGCATCTTAGGCAGCAGAGGATATAAATTCATATGGTGAATCTACCATCATCAACCAGAATCTATTGGAAAAATGTAAAAGCTCTCAAAAATATAATTTTTAGATTATTTTTTTGATTGTCATGAACAGGGATAGCAAGATTTATAGAAATAGTCTTTACATCTCACTTTTAAGTTGTCTGTCTGATTAGCTCAGTTGGGCGTAGCATGGCAAAGTCATGCCAAGGTCACGAGTTTGATGTCCATCAAGGTCAGCGAGCCTTATTTAATTTCACAGACTCCGTCTTCTCCCCTGAACTCCCAGAGAAAGTCCAGCATGTGTTCCAGGTAGCTATAAAATAGGCAAGAAATAATCCAGCTGGCATTTGACTGCTGCTGTGAAGATTCTGTGTCCTCGGATAGCTCTGCAGCCTGCTGCTGCCACGCGGTTAAAGGAACAAAAAACACCGCGAGATGAGAGGGAAATGGCGAGAAAAGACAGACTTCTCACTATAAACCAGTTCACTTCTGGCGGGGGTGGGAATCAACCCTTCCCTCTTAGGCTGTTTCCCCAGAAGCAGACTTTTAGATGGTGATTTTGGAGGAAGTTTTCCTGAGGAGCCCTCTGGAGGACAAGACCTGTAAGGGAGTGAGGGTAGTGGGAAAAGTTGATCTTTGATGCAGTGACCACAGAGGCCTCAGCTGATACACACCAAGCTCTGGAGCTGGGACTTCCTCTGCAGTTGTCCCACCCTGAGGCAAGAGGCCACACCTTTATAACCTCCTATTGACCAGTCATTGGATGAGAACTACCCCCAGAAAGGGAGCATGAACTTCTGGGCACACGACTTGGGTGAAGTGGCTCTCATCAGGTGACAGCAATTTCCAGAGGGTTTTGAAGTTGGAGCCAGCAGTCAGTATGCCTGGCAATGTGAGTAGCAGACCACAGCATCCCTGGCATCCTTTATGCTCTGTAAACAACAGCCCCTGGCAAGGTCAAGAGCAGAAGTATTGATTCATTTTTTTAAAATATATCTTTATTGTTAAAAGTATTATATATATATATATATATATATATATATATATCTCCCCTTCCCCCCCATTGACCACTCCCACTCCCACCCCCCACCCCCATGCCTTCACTACACTATTGTCTGTGTCCAGTGCTTATGCATAAATGCATATAAGTTCTTTGGTTTATCTTTTCCCGACCCACCCCCCACTCCCTTCCCTCTGAGGTTCCTCAGTCTGTTCCCTGCTTCCAGGTCTCTGGATCTATTTTGTTCATCAGTTTATTTTGTTCATTAGATTCCACGTATAAGTGAGATCATGGGATACCTGCCTTTCTCTGACTGGCTTGTTGGTTTTTCCATTTCTCCTAGATCCTCATGGGGAGAAGAAAAGGTGCAGTTGATGGCAGAAGTGCGACTGTATTTGGAGTGAGAAGGAACAAAGGATCTGACCAGTCCGTTAATCAGATAATTAGCCTCCGGCACACAGAATGAATGCAGTGAATTCTCCAGGGTTTGAGTATTTTATTTTATGTCATTTTTGCACTTTGTGCCTTTTGAGTATATTTGCTTTAGTTAAAACTGATGCTTAGTTTTAAATATGAAGCCAAAGTTGCCATGTGTAGATTTATGGTGTTAAATTTGGGGAAAGTTCAAAGACCAAACTTTCAGGAGAAAGAAAACACTCAGAATGTATCTCAAATTTGGATAACACAGCACACAGAAAAGTAATATAAAAAGTTATCACAATGTTTCACTGTTTATGGAGGAAAAAGAAAATAGTGATGTCATACTAAAATAGCTGTCTTTAAGCATATATATATACAGAAACCCCTTTTATTAGTACATTATCTCAATATTTATAGCATTGATATATGGTACCGCCTAAACTTTAGGTTCCAAAATTGCATTTGGTTGTGGTCAGTAAAAATATTTTAGGAAAGTAGGCTATCAGCTTAAGTACTGCCATCTCCAGCCTTCCTCCCCCACCACCCTGCCATCTCTCGCTCCGCTCTCCCCAGGGAGGGTATATGTGCATTATCTCTAGCAATCACATTTTACTCCTTGGAAAAGGTAGAGACATTTAATAACATCTTTTTTTTAAATATGTTTTTATTGATTTTTTAGAGAGAGAGGGAGGGAGAAAGAGAGAGAGAAACATCGGCTGCCTCCTGCACACTCCTCACTGGGAATCGAACTGGGACCTCTCAGTCCATGGGACAACGCTCAGTCCACTGAGCCACACTGGTCAAACTAATAACATCTTTTGATGCATTTTGTGATTGCTATAAAGTCAGAAAGTTAGTATTTTCTAAGCAAAGATATATCAAAACCTTTCAAGACAAATAGCTACACGAAACAGTGGTTTCAAAACTGTAATTCTATTCTCTCAAGTTTCAAATCTGTGGATAACAGAAGGTAAAGGAAGAGAAGAGGCCTTCACAGCCTAAAAGTCTCTTTCTCAGTGTTGTTGGGAAACTGAAGAACATTAGTCAACTAACCCAAAACTTTAAAAGAGGGAGCGAGCCAGTTTCTGTCAGGTGGTGACTTAATGGGTTCAACACCACGCGACGTATTGTGAAGACAAGCAGTGCTGAGTCACGGGTAGCAAACAACGCTGAGTCACGGGTAGCAAACAACAGCCTGGATTCCAGCAGGCAGCCGGGTTCAGCGTCATGCGGCATCGAGAACAAAGGCACTTGGTTTGTCTGTATCACAATAAAGCCTGGAGTTGGTTTCAGCGGCATCTCAGAGACTCTTCGGGACACTGGAGGTTGGCCTCATCTGGTTCCTGCCCTGTGTCAACGAGGCTCCATCACCCAGAAAACCTTAGAGCTGTAAAATTCAAAAGGTACTTCCCTGCAAAGGAAGTCTTCCTTCCTCCTCTGTTCTCCAGCCTTCTCATTCCCTTCCCAGAGCCAGTGTTTCCAGTTCCTGATGTATTTGCCTCTAAGATATTCTAAAGTGGAGGTTTTGAAAATCCACACTTTGCTGTGTTTGCTGCCACCACCCTCTGTCACTTGGAATCAATATAATAACTTTGAAAATAAAGTTAGTCTTATGAGTTTATAGTAAAATTCTGCTGGCTCAGAACGTATCCCACCATTAAGCAGCACATGACTGTACTGTTATGTCAATTACATCTCAATTTTTTTTTGTTCCTCACCTGAGGATATTTTTTTTTCATTTATCCTGAGACAGAGTGGGAGGAACAGAGAGAGAGAGAGAGAGAGAGAGACCAATGTCAGAGAAACACATTGACTGGTTGCCTCCCACAGGACCCTGACCAGGGCCAGGGACTGAACTGCAATTGAGATACATGCCCTTGATCAGAATTGAACCCGCAACTCTTTTGTCTGTGGGCCAACGCTCTAACCACTGAGCCAAACTGGCCAGGGCAATTACCTCTCGATTTTATTTTATTTTTTTCCTTTATTTATTTATTTAAGAGAGCAAGGAAGTGAGAGGAAGAGATAGAAAAATCAGTGAGAGAGAACATCGATTGGCTGCCTCCTGCATGCCACCCACTGGGGATTGGGCCCACAACCTGGGCATGTGTCCTGACTGGGAATCGAAATGGCAGCCTCCTGGTGCCTGGGTCGATGCTCAACCACTGAGCCATACCAGCAGGACTACATCTCAATTTTAAAAATATAGCCCAGCTGGTGTGCCTCGGTGGTTGAGCTTTGACCCATGCACCAAGAGGTCACCACTTCGATTCCCAGTCAAGGCACATATCCAGGTTGTGGGCCCGATCCCCAGTGGGGCGCAGACAGGAGGCCGCCAATCAACGTTCTCTCTCATTGATATTTCTATCTCTCCCTCTCCCTTCCTCTCTCTCTAAAATCAATAAAGAAAAAAAACAAAAACAAAAACACCAAAAAACAGAAAAAGCAGTAATGGAGGAACAGAGAAACAACAAAACATTAAAAAAAGAATTGAGATTGTCAGAGACCTTCCTGTGTAACCACAGTGACTTCTTTGGGTACTGCTTTGTTTTCTCCTTCGCCAGGGACATCTGCAAATACTTCCCCTACTACTTTGACTATATTCATGTCACTGTCCTACCATGGACCATATCTGGTTTACAAACTTGAGATACAATTCATTTTTTGTCATATCCTAAAAGAACAAATCCGATTCACAAAATACTGAGAAGGAAAGCCAGCTTTTGCTAAAGATTTTATGGAAGGAAAAAGGTGAGGAGTTACAAGGCGTATCACACAACAAGTAACTTTGAAGTCCTAATTGAACATTTTTTAACCCTTCCCAAAATGCTACCAGCTACAAGGTCTCTCACCCTCTCCTAACCTTTCTTATACCCTCCTCTTAGAGTAATCTAGCATGTTTCAACTTCTCTAACTTACAATTGTCAATCTTCCCATAGAGTTTTGAAGCCTAACCTCTCTAAATGGGGTTAGCAAAGCAGGTCTGTCTTTAGTAAAGGATTCTCCTGCTCCCCTGCCTCTAATCATATTATTTATATTGTTACATTCCCAGTTCTCTTTTTCCAGGCCAAATCTCTCTTATGACCTCTTGTTCTCTATGCCTAGCTGCCACCTACCTTCTCTGCATGGATACTTCATTTGCTCATGTCTCAAATCAAACTTGCATTCTTTGCTGTCTTTCCAACTCTGTTCCTCTTCTGTGTTTTTTATTTCAGAAAACAGTACCACCCAAGTGCTCTAGGGCAGAACCAGGGATGATCCTCAACCCTTCCCTCCTTTCTCATACTCTCCATGTTGTCACTGCCTTCCTTGTAGCAGGCAGTCACCAAGTTCTACTGAGTCTGTATCCTAAGACATTTTCAATCTACTTCTTTCCATCCCCACTTGTCATAACAAATATGTCTACTCTGCTTAACAAAGTACAACCCGCCCTGGCTGGTTTGGCTCAGTGGTTGGAGCGTTGGCCTGCGGTCCAGAGACCGGGGTTCGGTTCCCGCTAGGGGCATGTAACTCGGTTGCAGTTTGTCCCCGGCCCTGGTTGGGTTGTGCGGGAGGCAGCCACTCGATGTGTCCCTTTCACGTCAATGTTTCTCTCTCTCTCTCTTCCTCTCTCTCCCTCCCACTCAATCTGAACAGAAAATGGAAAAATGTCCTCGGATGAGGATAAAAAATAAATAAATGAATAAATAAATAAGTAAGTAAGTAAGTAAGTAAGTAAGTACAACTGGATAGGAGGGAAGAACTGAGGGTGTATACTCCTGGTGGTTGTCTGTGTTGTAGCATCAACATGAATAGATGTCATGGTTTTCCATGTTCACACCTGGGGAGTGCTTAGAACGCACTCTTTGCCCCTCAGCTTTGTCTGTGGAATTTCTGCCATTCTTCAGAGCTAAACTCAGTTGGCCTGTCCAGAGGTGATTCTTCCCACTTTTGTAATGGTTTAAAATACGGTGCATGCCACACACAGCACTTTAAGCACAACTGCCTTGAATGGTATGTAATTGTTTACTTAGCTCCATCATTAATTTTTTTGGACATGTGATCTACCTTCTCTTGGTTTCAGTTTCATTTTATAAAAGTGATAAATAAAATGCCCTAAATGTCCATCATCAACACTCTTTTTTAAACACATCTTGGAAGAAGCAACTTCTAAAAACAAGATTTTCTCCTGCTTTTTGCTCACTTTATGGTAGCAAACCCAAAATCTTTTCCCATTTACTTTTCCACCCATCTTTAATTTCTCTGTATCCTTAAGCCTCAGCACAAATTTGGCCTCCTTTACTAAGTAATCCAGGTAAAGTGCAAAACAGTTTTGGAAATAGGAAACCGATACAGAAGGGAAGAAAAATTTGTAATCATACCATTCAGAGACAATAATTAATTAACTTTTTGAAATATCTCCTTCTAATCCATTTTAGGGCACAAGTATATACATAATTTAATTTTTAAAGTATATATCAAGTTAAATCAACATCTTGCATGTTTTAGATAAAAAAATATAGTAGGGGCATTTCCCTATATTGAAATGTTTTTCAGGAGATGGTGTAGTTAAGAACACTGTGTGTCTAGGGTCACACTCTTCTCTGGGTTCAAATCTCACCTCTCACATTTATTAGCTATACAACTTTGGGTAAGTTACTTAACTTCTCTAATGCCATAATTTTCCTTATCCGTAAAATGGAGACCATAATGAAATACCTACTTCAGATGTCTGTATTTAGTCAATAAATTGGTACCTATAAAACACTAGAACAATACCTTGCACATAGCAAGCACTAAATGAAATTAGCTACTACTATTTTAAGATGTAACATAGTACTCCATTATTTGGATATACTATAATTTATGTAATCAATTCCTTCTCATTGGACATTTAGGTCGCTTCTAGTTTTTTAATATTCTAAATAGTGTAATGTGTCCATATCCTTGTGCTTACATCTATGTCCATTTATCTGAATTTTTACTGTGTTAATTCCTAGAAATAATGAGCTGTGTTGTAATTAATTATTTATTATTTGTCCTTCTCTCTCCTCCCCTAAGAATGAGTTCTGTGAGGGCAGAAAATTTGCCTTTCTTGCTTAGTACTTTATCTCTAGTATCTAGAAGAGTCCCTGACACACAGTGAGGACTTGCTAAATCCTGTTTGTCAAAAAGAGTACAGCCACTTTAAGAACATTGCCAGACTCTTCTCCAGAAATGAAGGCTTTCTCCTGGGGTGTGAGTACATGACTCCCTTTCTTGTCCAACAATGTCCTTTACATTCTTTGCCTGGAGCATCTTTTTGTTTTCTTTTTATCCTCACCTGAGGACATTTTTTGCATTTATCTTCAGACAGAGAGGGAGAGAGGGATGAAGAGAGAGAGAGAAACATTGATGTGAGAGAGAAACGTTGACTGGTTTCCCCACATGACCCTAACCGGGGCGGGGACAAACTGCAACCAAGGTACATGCCCTTAGCAGGAACCGAACCCATGAATCTCTGATCCGCGAGCCAACGCTCCAACCGCTGAGCAAAACCAGCTAGGGCTGCCTGGAGCATCTTTTTATTTTTTTAATTTTTTTGTTACAGATGTTTCTCCTTTTTTCCCCATTGGCACCCTCCTCCCCATCCCCCCCACCCCATCCCCTGCTCCGTTATCTGTGTCCATTGGTTATGTGTATCATGCATATAAGTTCTGTAGTTTATCTCTTCCCTCCCCCCATCACCCCCTCTCCTGAGGGTTGTCAGTCTGTACCCTACTACCACATCTCTGGGTCTACCCAATTCCTCAGACTGTTATGTTCAATATATTCCACAAATAAGTGAGATCATGTGGTATTTGTCTTTCTCTGCTTGGCTTGTTTTGCTGAAGATAATACTTTCCAGGTCCCTCCATGTCATCTCAAAGGATAAGAGATCTTTCTTTCTTACAGCTGCATAGTACTCCATTGTGTATATGTACCACAGCTTTTTGATCCATTCGTCTACTGATGGACACTGGGCTGTTTCCAGATCTTAGCTATTATTAATGGTGCTGCTATGAACATGGGGGTACATACATTCTTTCTGATTGGTGTTTCAGGCTTCTTAGGGCATATTCCTAGAAGTGGGATCTCTGGGTCAAATGGAAGTTCAATCTTTAATTTTTTGAGGTAACATCATAGTGTTTTTCATAGTGGCTGCAGCAGTCTGCATTCCCACCAGCAGTGTACTAGAGTCCCCTTTTCTCCACACCCTCGCCAGCACTTGTTGTTTGAACCTGGAGCATCTTTGATATCAGCATCCGGAGGGGTCATTGATCGTCTGATCTGCTGCTGTTCTACTAGCCTGCCAACAGTGTGCTTGTTTGGGAAGGTGCCTAGTCTTATGTATTTTCTTTCCTACTCAGTGTTCTGTGTATAGAAGGATCTGCTACAGTCAGTCCTATCTCTTCATCACGCTCATTCCTATTTTCATGATTGTACTGGACTTAGATAAGGCATACTGGTTCTAAGTCTTACAACTACCTTGAGGCAATTTAAGCAAACAGGGAAATTATTTTAAGGATATGGAGTATTCTCACAGAAGCCCAGTACAAGAATGCAGTGAGGAACTCCAGAAGGATGTAGCAGGCTCTAGAACCAAGACATCAGGATTTTTCTCTTGCTTCTTTTCTCTGCAGATCAACCCCCCCCCACCCCCCACCCCCACTTCTCTGCCCCTCTGCGGCTCTGGTTTTACATGCTCCAGTTCCAGCCATTTCTGAGACAGAGAATTTGATCGACTTGGTTTGGGTCACCATCCAGTGCAATCTAGTGGATATTGCCACAGTGATCTTGCTCAAATCCTTTCTCTGTCTGAATTTGTTAGTTTGCCTAAACTTTATGCATCCTCAATACCCCAGAAGGAATCTCTAATTTTAGAACCATAAAGATACTTTGATAGTCCAAGTTATTATTTTTACCTCAGTTCTTCCTGACAACTTCTTTTCTACCCTTAGTGTTTAGTATTATATTAATTTTGTGTTATGTTAAGCAATAGGTTATTTTTAAATTGTTTTATTCAGTGATATTTTGATTTCCACACTGGTAAGCATTTTGAGGAGGGGCAACATATTTCAGATTTTACTTCTATACACTTGGGTGTTTAACTAATATTTGGTGAATTGATTAAAGTGTTTGATAAGGGCTTTGGCTTCTTTGAAAGAGTTAAAAGAACTAATTCTGTTAAGTTTCAGGAATTTCTTCTTTTCTTTTAATTTTTTTTTTCTTTATTGATTTTAGAAAGGAGAAAGGAATTTTAGGAGGAAGGGAGTGGGAAAGAGAGATAGGCTGCCTCCTGCATGTCCCCCACTGGGGATTGGGCCCATAACCTGGGCATGTGCCCTGACTGGGAATTGAACCAGTGACCTCTTGGGTACGTGGGTCAATGCTCAACCGCTGAGCCACGTTGGACAGACTCTTTTCTTTTTTAAATAATGCAAAAATAGGTTTATTTGTACACACAACAATGAAGGAAAGCAGTGTTCTTTGAAATGGAGATTAAGATTCTTTTTAAAAAATATATGTTTTTATTGATTTTAGAGAGAGTCTACGGCCATACCACCCTGAACGCGCCCGATCTCGTCTAATTTTAGAGAGAGAGGAAGGGGGAGAGAGAGAGAGAAACAGAGAAAGAGAAAGAGAGAAACCTCAGTTGGTTGCCTCCCTTTACCTGGCACCAAACCCTCAACCTGGGCATGTGTCCTGACTGGGAATTGAACTGGCGATCTCTCTGTTCACAAGACGACACTCAACCAACTAATCCACACTGGCCAGGGCAAGATGAACATTCTATTTAAAACAAAAAACAACAACAACAAAAAACTATGTTTTTATTGATTTTAGAGAGAGAGGGAGAGAAATATAGATTGGTTGCCTGCTGTACGCACCCTGACCAGGATCAAACTGGCAACCCCTCCATGCGTGGGAGGACACTCACTGAGCCACACCAGCCAGGACAAGACTAAGATTCTAGACTTGCTTTGTTGCCTTCAGATGTTAAGGCTCTTTACCTGACATGTCAGCGGACTTTTTAAATGGGTGTTCCTGCTGGGCCTGCTTTTCTAATCCCTTGTGATATACAAGCTGGTGTTCCAGACAGCCTGTGTTCCTCTTCTGTTTATCCAGCTACTTTCCCATGAAGCATAAGAGATCAGTTTCATCGTTGGCAGAAGCCGTGGTCTTCAGGTCTCGCAGGAGCTCAGTTACCTGGTTTTCTAACTCCAGAGCGGATTCTAGAGCTTGGAGGCCAGCCCTCCAGTTATCTCTATCAGCGCGCTTAACCCCAGAAGGCAGATTTTACCTCCACATGTTCTTAGATGTTTCAGCAACTGTTTTGCCTGTTCCCTCTTCATCTCAGCTTGGTCTTGGAGGAATGCGACAAGAAGAGGTGCTCCTGTGTCTTCTTTGTAATTACAGGCCACAGATAAATAAGCACACTGATGTGCCGCTCGTAAGATGCCACGTGATTAGTAGCAACCCTACACTCTTCAGAGGTGAGGCTCTGGACTTGGGATGACATCTCAGCTTTAGAGAAAACCAGGCATATCCAGGGCTTCTTTTTTCTAATAGCTTGACTGTCTATACTTTTGTTTTTAATCCTCACCCGAGGACATTTTTCCATTTTTTGTTCAGGTAGAGTAAGGGGGAGAGAGAGGAACAGAGAGAGAGAGAGAAACATCGATGTGAAAGGGACACATCGAGTGGCTGCCACCGGCACAACCGACCAGGGCCGGGGACAAACTGCAACCGAGCTCGGTACATGCCCTTAGCGGGAACTGAACCCGGGTCTCTCAGGACCGCAGGCTGACGCTCTAACCGCTGAGCCAAACCGGCCAGGGCTCACTTGAGGACATTTTTGCATTTATCTTCAGATAGAGCATGAGGGAGAGAGGGAGGAAGAGAGAGAAGCATCAGAGAGAGAGACACATCGAGTGGTCACCACCCACAGGACCCCAACCGGGGCCAAGAACAAACTGCAACCGATATACATGCCCTTAGAACAGGGGTTCTCACCTGTGGGTCACGATCCCTTTAGGGGTTGAACTACCCTTTCACAGGGGTCACCTAAGACCATCGGAAAACACGTATTTCGGATGGTTTTAGGAACTGAGACACGGTTCTCTACTGTCTCCAGGCAGGTCCGCCCACATACAACATGAGGAACTGTATTAAAGGGTTGTGGCATTAGGAAGGTTGAGAACCACTGCCTTAGAGGGAACTGAACCTGGGACTCTAGACCTCAGGCCAACGCTCTAACTGCTGAGCCAAACTGACCAGGGTTAATAATATCTTTTGTACTTATAACTTTGCAACACATTTTCACATTCATAAGCAAGGGAAAAATTATACTATGTTAGAGGTATGGGAACTGAGATTAAGTAATTTGCCCCCAGGCCACATAATTAGCAAAAGGCAATGGGGTGGGGAGAAGGAGTAGACCTGTCAAATTCTAGCCTTTCGACATTTGGCCCAAGGGTTATTCTACTATACTAAGCCATCTCTTTCATAAGTGCTAAGTGCCAAACTGGCATTTCCTAATGGCCCTATTAGACACTTGCAAATAAGTAATGGAACTTATTTTATAAATAGAATTACACACACACACACACACACACACAATCTGTAATTGTGCAAATATCTAGAATATTGACCCTAGTGATCTCACCAATATTGATATCTATCAAACATCTTTTATTTTTTGGTTTATGGCTTATTCCGTTTTTGGAACACCTGATATGTTTTTTAAAATCATGACTGTGGCCCTGGCCAGTTTGGCTCAGCGGTTGGAGCATTGGCCTGCAGACCAGAGAGTCCCGGGTTCGGTTCCTGCTAGGGGCACATACCGAATAATAATAATAATAAAATCATGACTGTAGTTCTGAAAGATGCTCCTATTAACTATTTTGATAACTTGAAATTCAAAACTATCTTGATCACCTAGTGCCCTCTACTGAAAATGCCATAGAATAACAATTCATTTCTTCTACGAAACTAGTGTGTGTTCTCAGGATAGCAGACGGCTTTCAATTTTATAGTGATTCTTTGACACGTTCTTCATTTCTGAGTACAGGGTGGGGCAAAAGTAGGTCAACAGCTGTAAGTATGTGAAACAGAGTTTATTCATGTGCTATCATGTATTAATTATTGTATTATTTTTCATACAAACAATTGTAAACCTACTTTTGTCCTACCCTGTATATTACATTACATACATGAAAAAATGTGTACTGTCAGTACCTAGCTCAGTGACCATGTAAGAGGTCACTCAATAAATGTTTGGTGAATTATTTTCTGTGTATTCTGTTTTATTCTAGTAGTGTTCATGTGGCATTCTTTTACAAAGTAATTCACTCCTTTGCAGTTTCAATTGGCCCTCGTTCATTTTCTCTTCTACTCCTATACTCTTGCCTGGAGACTTGGCAGCCACAGTAATTCCTGATCTTCTCCACTCCCACCCCCAACCTTGTCATTTTTGGTTTTTCCCAAAATACACAGGAAGTGTACAAGAGCTTGGGCCTTTGAGTAAGACAGATATGAATTTAAATTCAGACTGCCACTTCCTTGAACAAATGACTTACCCCTTAAAAGATTTCCCCTATGTAGAATCAGGAAATAGTCAACCTAATTCATGGGAACATCATGAGAATTCAAATGATGGGATGCAAAGAAAGGGCTCAGGACAATGCTGGTCACTTAGCAGCTGCTCAGTTATTGTTAGCTTGTATTATTTTATTACTTTTTGTTATATTTTAGCTTAGGCAGGTTTCTTGAATAATGAATTCACTGGTTAAGTGAATGCATTGGAGGCCCACTCTGGTTGCTGCTATACCTGACAGCATTTGCAGGATAGATTTGTTTAATAAAAAAAAAAATCTATCTCCAGGAAGAAAAAATTCCCACATTCTATAAATCTTTTTCATATCTCATGTTCTAACAATTTTCAGGCAAAAGGCTCACCCTAGATTCCCATCTTTTTCGGCCTCTTTATACTTATTAATAATTTTTTATTAGTCCTTCCTTATTCTTTGTGAAGGTGGTAAATAATGTTCATTCAGTAAAATGTGAGGGACCTGGAGCACAGAGAACAAGACACTTGGAAATCACAGAACTGGAAGAAGGTAGGAACAAAGTTTTGTATATTTTGCTATATCCTGGTATAAAGGAGTTGCCCACATTTTCATTTTGCTTTATTTTTACAGAAGAAAAATGGTCAGTTTTTTAAATTTAATTAAAAAAATTATTGCCCTGGCCAGTTTGGCTCAGCGGTAGAGCATCAGCCTGCGGTCCAGAGAGATCTGGGTTCGGTTCCCGCTAAGGGCATGTACCTCGGTTGCAGTTTGTTCCTGGCCGTGGTTGGGTCGTGCGGGTGGCAGCCACTCGATGTGTCCCTTTCACATCGATGTTTCTCTCTGTCTCTCCCTCCCTCCCCACTCTATCTGAACAAATAATGGAAAAATGTCCTCGGGTGAGGATACAAAAAAAAAAAAATTATCGCATTGCTGCATGTACATGGTTTAAAAAACCAAACAGTATTGTAAGGCTTATAATGAAAAATGCAATCTCTGGTCCCATCTCTCCTCTAAGATAGCCCCTCCCTTCATTCCCCAGGGGTCACCACTTTCTTGTTTTTGGCTGACTGCTCTGGTATTTAGACTCATAGTTCTAAATAACAAGCTATACTGCTATTTCCTAATATTTCCGTTTTAACCATTACCTATTTGCTACTATTCACCGCCCACCTTCATAGCCACACGCACACTTACACGTTCCCTCTTATCCCTCATCTAGTCCTATTGTGGGGTGAAAACTCAGACTTTGTTATTATGACTTTTATATACGCAGTACTCACAGTTGAACGAAGTATTTTTCCTTTCTGGTACTGCTTTTATTTTTCCTTACTAAATAAAATAGTTGCCTAGCTCTTTTGCTTACTTTCCCTCACAATTACGACAAATGACTCTCTCAACACTTAGGAAGAATTGAAATATTCTTTTTTATTTAAAATTTTTTTGATTAATCCTCACCTGAGGATATTTTTCTATTAATTTTTAGATAGAGGAGAAGGGAGAAAGGGAGTGGGAGAGAGAGAAAAACATCGATGTGAGAGAGACACATCGATTGGTTGTCTCCCACACTCTAACCACTGAGCCAACGCAGCCAGGGCTGAATTTAAATAGTTGTTCAGGACATGAAACATATCAAATGATCCACTGATTTCTTTTGTTTTTCTCCTTCCTTCCTTCAGAGCACTAGCCTTGTTTCCTGTTACATTTCTAATGCTTAGCACACATAGCAATGACTCAATAAATATCTGGGAAGGGCCCTGGCCAGTTTGGCTCAGTGGTTGAGCGTCGGCCTGCAGACCAGAGAGTCCCAGGTTCGGTTCCCACTAGGGGCACGTACCATAAAATAAATAAATAAATATAAAAAAAAAAAATATCTGGGAAGGAAGGAAGGAAGGAAGGAAGGAAGGAAGGAAGGAAGGAAGGAAGGAAAAACTAAACGTGCTTTAATGTCCGCAACTTTCTTAGTTGAACATATACTCATGATTTCTTTAAGGAAGAGAACATGAATGATATTTTTATTCTGCAGCCTCTTATGGTTTTCTCTTCCCAACATACATAAACACAATGGTTCACACTTAAACAGTAGCTTTAATTTCAAACTTTATCCCTCCAGACTTTGTTACAAACTCTGTTATAGTTAAGTTCTAAATGAGGACTATGTGATTTTTGGTCGTTTATAAGTTCTCTGTTTTAGTCTGCCCAAATGCTTATAAAATCCTTGTTATCCAGCTTTTGTTTTTGTTTTTCCAGGATATATCCAGATGTGGGTCTTTATCCATTAATTTTGTATCATATTTTTTTTGTAATTTTAAGTCTTCTTTTAGGTTCAGACATTTTTATTCAATTTATCTTTGACTTATTTTGTTTCTTCTGTCCAAATTATCCTGGATTACTCCTCAGACATACTCATAATTTGTAGTTGGGGTTTCATCTCATCTTCTCTTCTTTTGTGCTTCTGATTCTGTTTTGTACAGGCCACAACGGGCCACAACTCCTTGCTTTCTAATTAAAGATGTCAAACAATTTTTTTTTTTTTTAATTTTTATCCTCACCCCGAGGACATTTTCCCATGTTCTGTACAGAGAGAGTGGGAGGGAGAGAGAGAGAGAGAAACATCGACGTGAAAGAGGCACATTGAGTGGCCGCCACCCGCACGACCCAACCAGGGCCGGGGACAAACTGCAACCGAGGCACATGCCCTTAGTGGGAACCGAACCCGGGTCTCTCCGGATCACAGGCCAACGCTCCAACCGCTGAACCAAACTGGCCAGGGCAGGATGTCAAACAATTTTTATTTAATTTTTTATTAATTTATTTTTGTTACAGATTTTTCTCCTTTTTTTCCCCATTGACACCCTCATCCCCATCCCCCCTACCCCATCCCTGACTTTGTTGTCCATGTCCATTGGATATGCATACATGCATATACGTTCTGTAGTTTATCTCTTCCCTGCTTCCACCACCCCCTCTTCTGAGGGTTGTCAGTCTGTACCCTACTTTCACATCTCTGGGTCTACCCAATTCCTCAGACTGTTATGTTCATTGTATTCCCCAAATAAGTGGGATCATGTGATATTTGTCCTTCTCTGCTTGGCTTGTCCCTCCATGTTGTCTCAGAGGATAAGAGATCTTTCTTTCTTACAGTTGCATAGTACTCCATTATATATGTACCACGGCTTTTTTATCCATTTGTCTACTGATGGACACTTGGGCTGTTTCCAGATCTTAGCTATTGTAAATAGTGCTGCTATAAAAATGGGGGTGCATATATTCTTTCTGATTGGTGTTTCAGGCTTCTTAGTGTATATTCCTAGAAGTGGGATCTCTGGGTCAAATGGCAATTCAATTTTTAATTTTTTGAGGTAACACCATAGTGTTTTCCATTGTGGCTGCACCAGTCTGCATTCCCACCAGCAGTGTACTAGAGTCCCCTTTTCTCCACACCGTTGCCAACACTTGTTTGATGATTTGTTGATGGCGGCCATTCTGACAGGTGTGAGGTGATACCTCACTGTTGTTTTAATTTGCATCTCTCTGATGATTAGTGATGTTGAACATTTCTTCATATGGCTCCTGGCCATTTGTATGTCCTTTTGGAGAGGTATCTATTTAGCTCCTCTGCCCATTTTTTTTTTTTTTTTTATCCTCACCCGAGGGCATTTTTCCATTTTTTGTTCAGATAGAGTGGGAGGGAGGGAAAGAGAGAGAGAGAGAGAGAAATATCGACGTGAAAGGGACACATCGAGTGGCTGCCACCCACACGACCAACCAGGGCCGGGGACAGACTGCAACTGAGGTACGTGCCCTTAGCGGGAACCGAACCCGGGTCTCTCTGGACCGCAAGCCTACGCTCCAACCACTGGGCCAAACCGGCCAGGGCCTCTGCCCATTTTTTATTTGGGTTCTTTGTCTTCCTTTTGTTGAGTTATATGAGCACTCTATATATTTTGGAAATTAACCGCTTATCTGATGTATCATTGGCAGTGATGCTCTCCCATACAGTGGGTTGCCTTTCTATTTTGATGGTTGTATCTTTTGCTGTGCAGAAGCGTTTTAGTTTGATGTAGTCCCATGTGTTTATTTTTTCCTTTGTTTCTGTTGCCTTAGATGATGTATCAGTGAAAATTCTGCTGAGTATGATGTCTGAAATTTTGTTGCCTACATTTTCTTCTAGGATTCTTATGGCATGGATCACATTTTAGTCTTTTATCCATTTTGAATGTATTCTTGTGTATGGTATAATTTGATGGTCTAGTTCCATTTTTTTGCTTTTAGCTATCCAGTTTTCCGAACACCATTTATTAAAGAGGCTGTCTTTACTCCATTGTATGCTCTTGCCTCCTTTGTCAAATATTTATTGAGCATAATGTCTTGGGTCAATTTCTGGGTTCTCTGTTCTGTTCCACTGGTCTATATGCCTGTTCTTGTGCCAGTACCAGGCTGTTTTGATTACAGTAGCTTTGTAGTATAACCTGATATTTGGTATTGTGATCCCACCTACTTTGTCCTTCTTTTTCAAGATTGCTGTGGCTATTCAGGGTCTTTTTTGGTTCCATATGAACTTTTGAAGTATTTGTTCTAGTTCTGTGAAATATGTCATTGGTATTTTGATAGGGATTACATTGAATCTATAGATTGCTTTGGGTAATATGGACATTTTAATTATGTTAATTCTTCCAATCCATGAACAAGGTATGTGCTTCCACTTTTTTATATCTTCCTCTATTTCTTTTTTCAATGTCCTGTAGTTTTCTGCAAATAGGTCCTTTACTTCTTTGGTTAAGTTTATTCCTAGGTATCTTATTTTTTTATTTATTTATTTTTTTGCCGCGATGGTAAATGGGATTATTTTAGTTTCTCTTTCTGTGACTTCATCATTGGTGTATAAGAATGGCGTCGATTTCTTGATGTTAATTTTGTATCCTGCTACTTTGTCAAATTCATTTATTAAGTCTAGTAGATTTTTGATGGGGTCTTTAGGGTTTTCCAAGGACCAATCCGGTCCTTAGCTTCCTCTACTCTGCTGTTTAGTCCTTCCAATGTGTTCTTTATTTTTGCCATGTCATTCTTCATTTATTCTTGGTGGTTTTTAATTTCCAATTGGTTGATTTTCAATGTTTCTATGTCTTTACTCATGGTGCTGATGTCCTTACACATGCTGTTGAGCTTCCTTAAGATCATGGCTCTGAATTCTAGCTCTGTTAACTTGCTTAACTGTATTTAATTTATGTCATTCGTTAGAGGTCTCTTGTTCTTTCATTTGGGATTTGTTTCTTTGTTTCACCATTTTGGCTATCTCTGAGTTTTGGAGCCTGCCAAATTTTCCCTATGGGTGTTGGTCTGCTGTTTGTGGCTCCCTCTACTGGGTTTGGATGAGCGAGGGAGGACTCAACATTAAACACCACTGTCAAGTCTTACTTTCCTGGGTAGAGTTGCAAGCCCAGGAATGGTTCAGTTATCCTCTAGCTTTTTGCCTGAAGGCTATCAGTAGCAGTTACTTGAAGAGCCTTGGGTTCTCAGTTAACTGAAAAACTCCCTCAGGTGTTCGGCATAAGAGGACTTCCCGAGGGTGGGGCAGATGCTGGTTGTTAATGGGCCTCAATTTGCATTTTAATGGCCACCAGGTGGGGTTGAATCTCCAAGGGCAGGGCCGCCTCTCCCCAGAGCCCTGGGAAAGAGTAAGATGACCACCATCCTGTGTGGCCACAACTCAATAAAAGCTCTGAGTGCCCTCCATATCCCCAGTGTCCCCACACAGTTCCAGTCCAGTCGCCCTCCCTCTGCCAGAGCCCAGGGTGGGTGGCTGTGGCTATTTTAGCCTCTGTCCCAGCTCTGCACTGTGGAGCCGCTTGGGAGTGTAACCCCAGGGTGCTGCTCCCAGCTAAGACAGCTGCTGTTTGTGGGCTCCCAGTCCCCCTCTCGTGCCTCCATAATCCTACCAGGATCGGTTCAGTGTCCCTGGTTATATGGTCCTCACAAGCTGCTTTTCTGTTGCTTTTTCCCAACCATTTGTCTTTATTTTAGTTGTAATTCCAGTTTGGTCCTGGGAGAAGGTCTGTGTAGCTTCCATTCACTCCGCCGTCATTTTGGATTAAATCCCATCTGTTGTTTTCTTATCCAGCAATGTCAAACCCTTGAAATCTCATCTACAGCATCCACCCTGCCAGGTGTCTCCATCCTCCGCTCAGCGGTGCAGTAACCCAGGCCTCCCAGGCCTGCACGTGCCCAGCCGCCACGGCAGGAAAGCCAATGCAGCCGGAAACACCTTGACACGGCCCGAAACAGTTTTCTCTATGAAAATTACTTCGAGAGAAGTCTATCTTCTGAATCTTCTAGGTTATGTTCCTTTCCCTTTGTCTATATTATTAATCTCTCTTGGGCAGGAAGAGGCTTGGATGTCTGATATGGACCAGGGTTCCGAGGATCTGGGGCAGACTACATGCTGGTAGGGAGGCTGGCCACCAGCTCTGAGCAGTAGGAGAGCATGTCTAAGAGCATGGCCGAGCCGCCTTGAGAAGCAAATGATCCTTTGACACATGAAATATGTGGGGCAAGGAGAACTAAAAAACTGGATCATTTTTCAAAGAGTATCAGGCAAGATTGACTCTGGCTAGTAAGTTCTGGAGGCAGAGTCAGGAGTATTAACCTGAGGGAATAAAATACACAAGCATGTCGTAGCTTTTCATAGTGCCATGTTGAGAGGGAGTTATTAAGACTTTCAGTCAGTTTGCACAGTTTACTTTTTCCATCTACTCTACGTCCAGTATATCCATCACATACCCAGGCAGGATCTCCCTTGGCTCCCTCTCAGATCTCCAACTAGAGGCCAGTTTAATATGCTCATGTCCAGAGCAATTCCCAGTGTTTTTTCTTACATGGCTCTGCTATACTGCAATAAGACACTGTGGTCCCAATGTCACTGCCTGAGGAATAGGAACTAACTGATTCTCTGACAAACCAAACCAGGGGAACTCATGATCTGCTGTAGTTCAGCAAGTGCTGTGACCAGCACTCAGCCGGTTACAGGGACAGATCTGCCAGGGCACAGTGGACTACTAGTTGTGTCTCCCTCCCCACGTCATCCTTTCCCACGGAATTTTAGAAGTTGTAGTCTCTCAATACACATAGAAAGATGAGAGCCTACTATAACCAAAAACTGGGATTGTGGGTTTTAGGGGTTAAAGAGGGCCAGTTGCTCAGTGTTCAGCTTTCTATGGACTGTGGCTTTCTGAGTCAGCACGCCAGGGTTCATACAGTGGGGGAGGGATGCTCAGATGTCCTACCTTCAGAGGGGTGGACCTGCTCTCTATCATGAAGCACAGTATGCGTAGACTACCATTGTTTATCTGAATCCAACTCCATCAGCTTCATAAATTGAGGTAATTCCTTCTGACAATAAGTAGCATGTCATTCTTTATGTTCTGCACCGGTATGAATTTTGTCATTGTTCTTTGTCTTTTTATGTATTTTAGGCAGCATATGGGAGAGATCGAGTCAGGAGCTTCTAGGCAAACACCATTTAAAACTAGAAATGCCTCACTGATTTTTATTGTGATTACATCAGCCTGTTCTCATTCCTTCCAGCCTCTGACTGCGGGATTCCCAGGGCACAGTCTTGGGCTGGCTGCTCCGTTTGCACTCTCCTTCAGAGGTTTAATCTACTCTTACACCTTTACATCTGATACCCCAGGACTCTCAAACTGCTGTTTGAAATTCTGTCTTCTCACCTCAATTGTCATCCTTTATTTTCTGATTGAAAGACATCTCTACTTGTCTACTCCACAAAATTCTTATGTCCCTGATGGATGTATCCTAACCTTAATTATTAAGACTGCTAAACTAGCAGAGCCCAAAGTCATGGGGACAGGAAATAAACACTTTGTGCAAGGGCCGTTTGGTTAAACTGTGGGAGGCATAAGCCTCATTTCCATTCCTTTGGTTCCTGGAAAAGAGAGAGCACACCTTACAGTAGTCAGAGGTTTAGAGCATTTACCTCATACTGTAGGACCACACCCCAACTTCACACCTCAACACAGCATGGTTCCAGAGCTGGCAAAGTCACTGAGTTTCAATGGCCATGTCACTGTTCTGTGAGATCAGCTCTAACTGCTGCCGGGTGATGGGATGCAAGCTAAAACCTGTAAATCCAGTGGGTCTCACACTATTAACTCATAGTTATTTTGACTGAAATGATGGTGTATGGAAATTTCATATCATGTAGGATGTTTCCAGTTGTAGTTTTCAGTTGACTCCAAGACAATGATGGTCAGACCTAGACTCTAGGCAGGAGATTAGAAGATCCTTCTCTGGGGATCCACAAAAAAGGAGTTCCTCAACCAGCAGCTCAGCCATATCATTTCACACTAAAACTCAGAGCTGACATATGCTCAACTTTTTTTTCTTTATTGATTTTAGAAAGAGAGGCAGGGAGAGGGAGAGAGAGATAGAAACATTGATGAGAACATCAATTGGCTGCCTCCTACATGCCCTCCGCTGGGGATCAGGCCCACAACCTGGGCATGTGCCTTGACCGGGAATCAAAGCAGTGACCTCTTGGTGCAGGGGTCAACGCTCAACCACTGAGCCACGCCAGCTGGGCCTCAAGTTTTTTTTTTTTTTATCTTCACCTGAGGACATTTTTTCATTTTTTTGTTCAGATACAGCAGGAGGGAGAGAGAGGGAGAGAGAGAGAAACATCAACGTGAAAGGTACACATAAGTGGCTGCCACCAGCACGACCCAATCAGGGCCGGGGACAAACTGCAACTGAGGTACGTGCCCTTAGCGGGAACCGAACCCGGGTCTCTCTGGACCGCAGGCCGACGCTCTAACCGCTGAGCCAAACTGGCCAGGGCCTCAATTGTTTTTTAAATAATTTTTGTATTTGCCCTGGCCAGATTTTCTCAGTGGTTAGAGCGTCAGCCCATGGACCAATGAGTTGTGGGTTTGATTCTGGTCAAGAGCACGTGCCTCAGTTGCGGTTCTTCCTCAGCCCTGATCAGGGTCATGTGGGAGGCAACCAGTCAGTGTGTCCCTCTCATGTTGATGTTTCTCTCTCTCTCCCTCCCTCCCAAGATAAATAGAAAAATATCCTCGGGTGAGGATGAAAAAAATAGTAATAATTAAAAAAATTTTTCAATTACAGTTGATGTACAATGTTATATTAGTTTCAGGTGTACAACCTCACCGAAGGATATTTTTCCATTGATTTTTAGAGAGAGAGGAAGGGTGGAAGGGGGTGGAGGAGAGAGAGAGAGAGAGAGAGACATTGACGTGAGAGAGACATATAGATTGGTTGCCTCCTGCACAAGCCCTACAGGGGCCGGGGATCAAAACTGCAACCCTTCAGTCTGCAGGCCAACGCTCTAACCACTGAACAAAACTGCCAGGCTATGCTCAAATCTTTCAATTATCTTTTAGTGACATATTTTTCTTTTTTTTTTAGTGTCCTACTTTTAAATATGAGCAAAGAAATAATTGAGTACCATAAAGTTGAAGAAATCCTGTGAAAGAACAATAAAAATCAAAGTGAATAAATGGAAGAAGGAAATTTGAGGAAATAACAACTAGGTAAAGAGAAAAAAAACTTTAAAACAAGAGAAGAGCCCTGGCCGGTTTGGCTCAGCGGTTAGAGCATCCGCCTGCGGTCTGGAGAGACCCGGGTTTGGTTCCCGCTAAGGGCATGTACCTCGGTTGCAGTTTGTCCCCGGCCCTGGTTGGTCGTGCGGGTGGCAGCCACTCAATGTGTCCCTTTCACATCGATGTTTCCCTCTCTCTCTCTTCCTCTCTCTCCCTCCCACTCTGTCTGTACAAAAAATGGAAAAATGTCCTCGGATGAGGATAAAAAAAAATAAAAATAAAAAAAATAAAACAAGAGAAGATATTACATTCACAAAACGACACTACATAAGAAAAATATTCAGATAGCAAAAATTATTCTTTGGAATTAAAATTATGGTAGCATAAATGAAAAACTCAATAGAAGAGTTGTAAAACCCAGTTGAGAAAATCTTCTGGAGAGTAGAGCAAAAAGACCAAGAGCAGAAAATAAGAGAGAAGAAGAAGAAAAAGTCCCAAGAACAACTTCATCTGAATAATAGGAGTTCCTGACAGAGAGAAATAAGAACACAGTTGGGAAAGCATTAACAGAATAATTTATGGAAATTTCCCCAAATTGAAGCTCATGACTTTTCAGATTGAAAAATCTCAATGAGTGCGTATCACCAGGGATGAAAAAAGACCCACACTCAGACACATTACTATGAAATTTCAGGCACTGGAGACAAAGAGAAGAGCCTACAAACTTCAAATGAGACAAAAAAAAGAAGACTCAGACAAAGGATCAAGAATCAAAATGTCTTTTGACTCCTCAGTAGCAATACTGGAAGGCAGAAAGCAATAGTTAAATGACTTCGAAATTCTGAAGAGAAATATTTGCAGCCTAGAATTCTATACCCAGTATGCATGTAGAGGGGAAAAGGGTATGTTCAGACATGCAAGCTCTCAAAACATTTCCTTCCCATGCATCCTTTCTCATGAAGTTACTGAAGGTTGTGTTCCATCCAAACAGGAGATCTATAACGAGGAGAGAAGAGAAAGGAATCCCCAAGATGTTTGCCAAGGAAGGTCCTAGGATGACAGGTACACAACAAGTCCAAGTTGGAGTCGGTCAGAGGCCTTGGGACAGAAATATTTAGGAAAATGAAATTGATAGAATATGTTAATAAAATTAAACACCTGAAAGAGAGTCGGTTGAGTTAGGGATTATAAAATTAACTAAACACACATGCAAAAATCATTATCTCCAGGGAGAACAAAACATTTTGCAGGAAATGAAAAATGATCATAACCATATGTCACTCTGTTCTGGAAGCATGTATACTCATAATAATATAAACACTACATATTTATTTAATCACTGTACTGTGATGATAAAGAATAGGAACTGATTGTGCACGTTATGTGTTTAGTTGTGGTAGGGTGAGGAAAGACAATAGAGAATGCCTACAACTAAAATAACGTGATGCAGCAACACAAGCCTGTTATTTAGAGTATGGAAGTACATATGAAGAAAAGCATCTACAGTTGAAAGTAGTTGTCTTTTAATATATCATGTAAAACGTGTTGACCTTTTCAAAATGAGGACAAAAAGTTATTTGATAATCTGAATATTTTTAGAGGTATTATTTAAGACACTGCAATAATTACTCTTCTTATTTTTTATCACGCCTTGTAAATGGTGAATACTTGCAATTGTTTTTTTGAATTGAATCTTTTAAAATGTGTCAGAAGTTGTAGTACATCATTACTAGCCTGTAAGACCCTTGGGATGTGGGGTTATTTCTTGTCCATTTTTACAGTTTCTTTATGACACAGTGTAGCATCATTTATATTTTACCTGTGTTAATGTGTAGGATTTTGCATGTTTTTTTCTTCTTTATTGATTTTTTTTTATTCCTCACCTGAGGATATTTTTCCACTTATTGTCAGATAGAATGGGAGGGAGGGAGGGAGGGAGGGAGGGAGGGAAGGAGGGAAGGAGGGAGGGAGACAGAGAGAAACACGATGTGATGTGATAGAGCCACATGAACTAGTTGCCTCCCACAGGAACCCCCAGGGCCTGGGATGAACCGCAAGCCACGTACGAGGTATGTGCCCTTGACAGGAATCGACCCATGACTCATTGGTCCTCCAGTCGACGCTCTAACTGCTGAGTCAAACTGGCCAGGGCAGGATTTTGCATGTTTAGGTTTCATCAAGAACGAAGTTAAAAAAAAAAGAACGAAGTTAAATTCCTTTATGTGTTATTTAACGTATAAACAATCCTGAGTTGAATATTTAACTTTACAAATAAGATCTGCTTTTCTCAGTTCTATGAATCTAAGCTCTGCCTCTCAATCAAGAAGTCAGCCACTGCCCTGGACAGTTTGGCTCAGCGGTTAGAGTGTCTGCTCACAGACCAGGGAGTCCCAGGTTCAGTTCCCACTAAGGGCACATACCTCAGTTGCAGTTTGTCCCTGGCCCTGGTTGGTTGTATGGATGGCAGCCACTCGATGTGTCCCTTTCACGTCGATGTTTCTCTCTCTCTCTCCCTCCCACTCTACCCGAACAAAAAATGGAAAAATGTCCTCAGGTGACGATAAAAAAAAAAAAAAAAAGAAGAAGTCAACCACCAACAATTTTTTTTGAGTACTTATTATGGGCAAGACAGATAACATAGTTCTTTATTAATCATATTACATTCTCTAAGAATTTTAGAGATTGCTCAAAGTCACCCAGAGAAACAGGCAGCACCACCTCTTCTAAATCAGATTATTTGCCCTAAACCAAACTTTTGGGATAAGGTCACTCAAGAGTAGGTGTGAGAAAAGAGTCAGAAGGGTTTATTCCACTTGAGATGAACAGGCAGGCAGTCTAGTTTGTCTGCAACTCAAGTGTTGATGGATAAAAGACAAAAACTAGTGTGGCGATTCAGCTTTCACTGTGTTGAAAGAGGATTAAAAATAGAAAGGAATTCTCTTTAGGTTTGGACAGTGAAGGCTGAGATATAGAAAGAACCTTTGTAAAGGGCTTGAGATATTTTTTTCCCCACTGAAGAGCCCAAATTACGAAACTGCCAGAATAAACGCCCTGCCTGCTCGCTGGTATTCCTCATGTTTCGATTAATCACATGACTGTCCTACATCAGCAGTCTCGATAAATCCACACTTCCACAGGGTTAATGTGAGATTATCCAGACACTATTTAAAGGGCCAGAGATCAAGGAAACAAAGAAGCCTCTTCACAGGGGAAGTGAGTACTTTTCTAGTCCTCAGGCACTTGGCAATTTCACAAAGTAGATAGGGTATATTTGTTAAGCAAATCTCTTTCAACAGATTCTCCTCTTCTCTGTTGGTTCCCTCTTATTATAAATGGAGTTTATATTCTATGCCTCCAAGAGGAGGCAATTATTTTAAGTAGAACAACTGTACTACTTACTATTTGTTGTATTAATGATTGTCTCCTGTATGGACTCTTATCTTGGACAGCTTAGGTTAAAAACAAAACAAAACAAAACAAAAAAACCCCAAAACAAACAAACAAACAAAAACCACAAAACAAAACAAAAACCTCAGAAGAGCATCCCCAGGACTTCAGGGACTGTAAATGTCACTCAGAAAACGTGGAGCAGAATGGAGTCTAGGAAACTGTAAGTGTGAGAAAAGCACATTCATAGTTACCATTTAAACATCTGTCATATGGAAGGTAACCACAAACTTAAAAGCACTTATCTATTAGCTTCTATAATTTTAAATTGATATTCAGAGACATATTTTCTAGATAAAATCAAAAGAAGTACTTTATATTTTTGGTATTAAATGCTGGAATATGTAATTCAATTAACACTTTGCTCTTACTGGTCTATACTTTTAAAAATGCTTTCATAGAGCCCTGGCCAGTTTGGCTCAGCAGTTAGAGCCTCTGCCCGTGGACCAGTGAGTCTCTAGTTTGATTCCGGTCAAGGGCACGTACCTTGGTTGTGGTTCTTCCCCGGCCCTGGTCGGGGTCATGCGGGAGGCAACCTCAGATCAATGTGTCCCCCTCAGATCAGTGTTTCTCTCTCTCTCCCTTACTTTCCCTCTCTCTCCCTTCCACTCTATCTGAAGATAAATAGAAAAATCCCCTCTGGTGAGGATTAAAAAAAATTTAAAATGCTTTCATAGATAGATAGATAATGCAGTTATTATCACTTACAGATTGAGGAAACTGAGCCATGAGAATTTAAGTGACATGACTAAGACCTTATTACATCATGAAAGGACCAGTGTTCTTATTCCATTGTTTTGTTCTTTACCATCTCTCAGTAGAAACTGTATCTTTGATTAATTACAGGCATTCCCATTTTATAGTTCAGTATATGAAGACAAAACAAAAATCTTAATGGGTTTGTCCAAGGTCATTCTGTAAAAGAAATGAACAGCTAAGAAAAATACATGAGCACTGACTTGAAATCCTGTGATCAAATCACTTGACCACAATAAATGTAAGAAAGAGTGAATGCTAAAGAGTTGTGCAGAACACATTGTCCATTACTGTTCTAAAAGTTTCTCCTAGATAAAAGGTTTCCATTAAAATCCATTTCTTCTTGGCATACTTTGTAGCTTTTATATAACTACTTGTCTCCTCTAGAAACATTAAAAACAAAAAAGAAAAAGATTTTTCTTGGGTAAATAATAGAGATGTAACAATGCTGTAGGATGAACAAAAGTTAGAAATTTTTTTTCAAAGTACAGGATTATGCTTATCATATAGCTGTAAAGTTTACAAGAGGCATAAACTACTGTGTGGCCAAATAATTTAGATAATATTACAGTAACCATCTGTTAATCTAATTAAGTCCAAAACTTAATTTTAAATAAAAGAAACCGCTATACATCAGACACATGATGGCCTTAGTTTTCTTTTCATTTTTTAATATTATTTTTATCCTCACCCAAGGATAAAATTTAAAAAAAATTTTTATCTTCAGATAGAGCGGGAGGGAGAAAGGGAGGGAGAGAGAGAGAGAGAAACATTGACGTGAGAGAGACACATCAAGTGGTTGCCACCCACACGACCCCAACCAGGACCTGGGACAAACTGCAACCAAGGTAGTTGTCCTTAGTGAGAACTGAACCTGGGACTCCCTGGTCTGTGGGCAGACGCTCTAACTGCTGAGCCAAACCGGCCAGGGCTGGCCTTAGTTTTCTTAAATAATATTAGCAAATTTAAAATAATTTGGATACTGTAATGGAAATGTGTTATTGTTTGGGCCACCTGAATGACTTCCCTGTATTTAGAGAATTCCTCACTCAAAAAATCTTGGTGGCAAGCAAAGGTGTTTCCTCTAATGAGAGTGGAAGATGTCAGATAATCTCTCCTTCCTTTGCCCCCAGGGTACAGGCCTGTAACCCAGGCTTTTCATTCAGACACCTGTGCTCTACCTTTGCCTCCTGGCCTTTCTCTCTCCGTCTCCTATTGGCAGTAGATGTTACTGCGTGCTATAGTTTCCAGCGCAGGAGTGGCCAGAGTCAAGTCAAGTGCGTTGTCTAGAGCTTGATGTCCATGGCACCAGATGTAAGGTGACAACCTTGTCACAATTTGCCTAGCATTTCCCCAGTTTTAGCAAGGAAAGCTCCCGATCCCTGGAAACCATTCAGTTGCAGGAAAACAAGGATGGTTGGTTACTCTAGCCATCTTCCTCATCAGATCAGTTCTGTGGGTGGTTTATCCCTGCTACTTAGGTTCAAGCCTATTTTTCAGCTCTCCCAGCATTTCTGTGAGCCACCCAATATCCCTTAAAATTTTTATGCAAGTGTAACCCAGTATCCTTTAAATCAAACTGTTCTGCTTAAATCAGCGAGAGTTGGTCTCTATTGCTGCTGCTACTTATAACTTTGACTGAAACAGACACCTTTGTGTGTAAGCAGTTTGGAAACCCGTGTTTTGCAATGACCCTACAAATCATATTGGTTTGATTCTGCTCATAGGGTTATTATGGACCCTACTTGATATTGGTGAAACCTTCTAATATTTTGAAAGATGCTGCAAAGCATCATCATGATTATCCTAACTGTATTTTTGAAATACTGAGATATTTTGATGGTTGAGACTATCATGAACCATTTCCCCATGATGATGAGATAAACAAACTTGGACAGAATGTAAATCACTTAAAAGAAAAGTTGCTGCCATGGCCAGTTTGGCTCAGTGGTTAGAGTGTCAGTCTGTAGAACAGAAAGTCCCGGGTTCGGTTCCCTCTAGGGGCACGTACCTCGGTCGCAGTTTGTCCCCGGCCCCAGTTGGGGTTGTGTGGGTGGCAACCAGTCGATGTGTCTCTCTCACATCCATGTTTCTTTCTCTCTCTTCCTCCCTCCTTCCCTCCCGTTCAATCTGAAGCAATGAATGCAAAAATGTCCTCAGGTGAGGATAAAAAAAAAAGTTGCTAACAGAAAATCATTGAATTTCCCCATCCCATCCCACCTCATCCCATCCCATCTCACCCCTCCTAAAATTTATGAATGCTTATTTCTCCAGATGAAGAATTTTAAAGTAAAAAAAATAAAAGGAAGTGGGACCTTATCCCCTCACCCTATTCATCTTCGGAGCACGTGTGAAAGTTCTTTGTTGTTTCTCCTGGTAGTTAGACATCCCTCCTGAACATATGCACCTGCCATTCAGCTTCACCTTCCTGACATCCTCGCACTTCTATACTTTCGTTTTTGTCCTTTGGAGAAAAAACCTTCAGTGAGGATACTCCTGTTCCTAAGATGGTTATTAAAATGTTATTACATAAATAGTATATCTTTATTAATGAAAAGAGGAAATACAAAAAGACAAATAGCAATAAGCATCCATAATTCTTCCACTGCTAACATTTTGTTATTCTTTTTTGTAAGCATTCATGTCTATAGCTATAGGATTTTTTTTTGTAATTTAGGGGCACACTATAACTACTATTTCAGAACCTGTTTTTTAGTTTTGTAAATTTCTTTCCATGTATATGCATAGAAAATATAACATTAAATGAGTCAGACTTTCATGTATATAGAGAAATCATAATACAGCATCAGTGGACTTTTAGACATTTTCAGCTTTTATAAACAATACTATTCAAATTATATACACAATACTGAAAGGTCTGCCGAAGGAGGAACACACCTGGGTTCAGGCAAGAGAACTTTACTGGGGAGTCACCTGCCGGGCTGACTCCTAAGGCGGGGTCAGCGCCGGTATCTCTAACAGGCAGGGTTATATAGGGGATTTATAGGTGAGGGGTGGGCAGCCCTTAGAGGGAGAGGACAATGTGATTTGGCTACTTGCATATGTATAACCACAAGGAAACCAAGGGGGGGTCTCCACTCCCAGGGTGATTCAACCTGGACAACTGGGGTAGTATTCTGGAACATCCTGTTTCTCAGAATATTGTACTCCTTATTTTAAATATAGATGTTTAGGAATTTATACTTTGTATAGGAGGAAGTCAAGCAGGTAATACCAAAATGCAATGATTCCAATTGTTTTTTTCTTTGGGTTGAAAATATTAGCTCTCTTTTTTAAAGACAAAAAATACACCTTTTGGTTTTGTCTTCTATTTGAAGAACATATAAACTAATCAGACAGATAGTTACGGTGCTGGTATTTGTCACAAGCTGGGAGTTTAGAGGAAGTCAACCATATCTCTGCAGCAGAATTTGCTGCCTATTTCCAAATTACTTTGCTGTTTCTTTCTTTCTTTTTTTTTTTGGTACCTGCCCCCAGTGGGAACTGAATCCGGGATTCTCTGATCCACAGGCCGACAACCGCTGAGCCAAACCGCCCAGGGCTACTTTGCTGTTTCTTGCTGTCTCTCCTATCTGCTGTTATCTCATAATCCATCATCACCCACTTCTAAAGCCTACCTGCTGGGCTGTTGCTAGAGGCTGTGAGTATCAGTCACACCAGAGAGAGGGGAGTGGGCAGGAAACTCTTCAGGGGATCTTGGTTGGCTTCTATATCTTAGCTCTATTTTTAATGCTCTGCAGTCAGTGTTGATGACATTAAACAATCGCTTCATCTCAGTTATCCTTTCTTTGGCTCATTCCTCTCACACCTTAGAGCCTTCTCCCAAGCTACACTTTTATGCCCAGAGTGACCATATGCTCTCTTTTTCTGGAAGGTCCCAATTTCAAATATTCTGTCCTGTTGCCAAATCAGATGTCAGACCATATGCTTTATATTTTCTTTGCAGAAACATGTTCACTTACCTATGTTTGGGTTCCCTGAACTCTGCTCATCAAAATTTCTATTGGTTTTGCTAGACAGTTTAGGAAAAATATTATTATTAATCCCAAATGTAGCTCAGATGCCAGATCAAAAAGAGAGTGTACGATTTTATCTAAATAAAATTCTAGAAAAGTGGCTACTTTGTGTTTGTTATTATCAGTTAGTATTCCTTTTGTTCTAATAAGGATTTTAAGTTTTAGAGCACAGTTTATTGGAAAACTGTGCTAATTTTCTCTTGGTTAAACATGTCTCATAAAACCTTGGCTATTTGGTCCTGGTGGGTGTGGGTGTGGCACAGGTCACAGGTTTGATTCCTTGTCACGGGCATGTACCTGGGTTGTAAGTTAGATCCTTGGTCCCTGCTCTCTCTCTCTCTCTCGCTGTTTCTCTTCCCCTCCTCCCCTCCCTTCCACTCTCTAAAAATCAATGGAAAAAATATCCTCGTGTGAGAATTAACAAAAAAATTAAAAGAAAAAAAAGCCTTGGCTATTTGAACCCTGAAGCTGTACCAGATGTAACAGAGGGTGTGTGGATATTTTCTGTAGAACCACTCCAGTGCAACAAGTCTGATTTTTCAGAGTGAAGTACCAGACCACCAAGCAACCTTTGCAGACACATTTCTACTAGTTAGATGGTTCTTAAAAACCACAAAGGTCAGAGAGTGGCAAGTGCAGCTGCCTTTGTGAAGAGTGTTTGTTCAAGGAAGCTGTTCTGTGCATCTCATACCCTACTCACTACAGAGAAGGAGGGGAGGGTGCTTGCTTTTCCACGCTGGCCCAGGGAGTGGGCATTGTTTTGTTTTTTTTAATCCTCACCCGAGGATATTTCCATTTATCTTCAGATAGAATGGGAGGGAAAGAGAGAGAGAGAAATGTCATGTGAGAGAGACACACTAATTGGCTGCCTCCTACACGACCCCGACCAGGGCTGGGCACCAAACTGCAACCAAGGTACGTGCCCTTGACTGGAACTGAACCCGAGACTCTTTGGTTCATGGGCCGACGTTTTACCCGCTGAGCCAAACCCAGGGCAGGAGTGTGTATCCTTACAGGATTATTCAGGAAGCTGTGATGGGAAGATGAGGTATAAGGGGCTGATGTCTGACTCCCCTGGCCCATGAAAACCTAGAGGGCCTGGCAGGCTCTTTGTTATTAGAGACCATATACCCAGTCAGCTCCCTCAGTCTGTCAGGACAAAGGAGGTGAAATGCCTCCTATAGGACAGGTGTGGGCCCCAAAGGGGAGAAAGAGGCAGTCCAAAGATCTTTTTGACTCCTGCCCATCAGAAAAGAACTGTATGATGTGGATATCCAAAAAAATCTGAGGCTCAGGGAGAAGTGGCAGCCAAAGGAATAGAATTCATGGCCCATGTCACAGGAGTTTTAGATGAGTTGTAGCTTGATTGGCACGCGAGCCTCAGAGGAGCACGCAGAAGTTCCCACGCGACAGAGTCAGCTTTAAACATCTGCAGTTCCAGAGAGTACAGTCATCTCTCACTGTAGCACCAGGCTTGCAAGTCCTTCCTGCTCCCTTTGATTCCCTTCCTGTGCTCCAACCAGAGACTCCAAAAACACAGCTACTGAGCAGGGAGGAAGTCAGCAGAAAAGGGAGAGGCAGCTGACCACTGGTTTTTTCTCCAAGGCTTTCTTTTCTAAATGTCAATTTGAGGCTGAACTTTGTGATTTAGGGTAATTGTAAGAATAAGTAGCAGAAAAGTCATGAAAGTTGCTGAAATTTACATCTTAGTGTTAGGGGGAAAAACTCACCCGTCTGAATTTATTTCCAAGAACAGCTATGTTTTGACAGTATCTCACAGCTCACACTAACTCACCGTAACGAACACACAGACTTTCCACTGTACAGTCAGTACAGCCTTTCAGAACTTGTAGGTCCAAGTCTTAGGAGGAAATAAGCGTTGCAAGCCCCAATTTTTTTTTTAATTTCTTTTTTTCTTTATTGATTTTTAGAGAGAGAGAGGAAGGGAGAGGGAGACAGAGACAGAAACATGGATGAGAGAGAACATCAACTGGCCTCCTCCTGCCTGCCCCGCACTGGGGATCTGGCCCACAACCCGGGCATGTGCCCTGACTGGGAATGGAATGGCGACCTCTTGGTGCAGGGTCAACGCTCAACCACTGAGCCACACCAGCTGGGCAGCAAGCCCAAATTTATAAAATAAAATAAAAATTGTAATTCCTATATTAGGTTCATTCACCAGTCACTAACACTAACATCCTGAAATAAATGAATGTAGACTATTCCAACTTGCCTTTTAGGAAAAGATAATCAAACCAAAACATATCTTTTAGCCACGGTGATTAAGATAAAATAGTGACTGAAATTCTCCTACAGCTTGCCTGTAGATATGCTGGATCCCGATAAAAAATGTCAATTTCATTTATTTTATTTTATTTATTTATTTATATATTTATTTATTTTTATCTTCACCCGAAGACATTTTGGATTTATCTTCAGATAGAGTGGGAGGGAGAGATGGGGGAAGAGAAAGAAACATCGATGTGAGAGACACATCGACTGGTTGCCACCCACACTACCCCAACTGGGGCCAGGGACGAACTGCAACTGAGGCACGTGCCCTTAGTGGGAACCGAACCCGGGACTCTCTGGTTTGCAGGCTGCCGCTCTACCCGCTGAGCCAAACTGGCCAGGGCAAGAATTTCAGTTTTAAAGGTTATTATGAAACTATTTTAATTCTCTATTCTAAAATCATGTGAATGAATTTAAAAGGAGCATGAACCTAAAATAAGGCTTAAGGGTTAGAGCATTGGTTAGAATTAGGTTCAGCTACAGTGAGTAAAACCCAAAATAATAAATAATAACAGACTAAATATACAAGGTTTTATTCTCTATCAAAAAAGTTTGGAAGTTGGTGTTTCAGGTGGGTTGGAGGTTCAGCAAAGTCAGCAGGGACCTAAACTCTTCCCAGGTCATCACCCCACCATTCTATGGTGCACTTTTGTACTCTGGGTCACGATGGTTGCTGGGTTCACCCATCATATCTATGTCCCAGGTAGTAAGAGGGAAGAAAGAAGAGCCCATTTTTACTCTTTGAAGAAAATGTCTATTAATTCTTTTTTGCCAGAATGCATGGGTGCAAGAGAGGCCAGGAATTATAGTTGTTCTAAGTGAATAAATTTGGATTCTGTTACTAAGGTGGAAAGAGAAAATGGATATTGAAGCAAGCATTTAGAAGTCATTGGTGGAGAGACTTACATACATTTCTTCTACTAAAATGGCCAGGTCGAAAACTGATTATTAATAAATTAGAATTATTGAAAAAGATCATTAATTGTACTGTAGATATTATTTTCTTTAAACGCTTGCTTTCTCTTTGTAGAGAACATTTTTGTCCCTTACAAGCAAAGAAAGACTAATTTAGGATAAATTATCAGGAAACTTAGCAATTTGTTATATTATTTAAGTCCACTGTTTCATTGAGAAGAAAAACAGCTCGATAATTTCTAAAATTTGTGAATGTATGAATTCATTCTATCATTTATACAATAAACATTTATTGAATATTTAGGTACCGTGGAGAAAAAGACATGATTTTTGTCTTCAAAGAGCTAAAATATAATGTAGATAGTCATGAGAAATTTTAAATGTAAGAAATTGTTATAGGTGCTATAAAAAAGTACGTACTAGGTGTTGTGGAGGCACAGAAGAGTGAGGTATTAATTCTGTCAAAAGAGATTGAAGGGCCCTGGCCGGTTTGGCTCAGTGGTTAGAGCGTCTGCCTGTAGACCGGAGAGTCATGGGTTCAGTTCTCACAAGGAGCATTTACCTTAGTTGCAGTTTGTCCCTGGCCCAGGTTGGGGTTGTGTGGGTGGCCACCAGTTGATATGCCTCTTTCACATCAAAGTTTCTCTTCCCTCTCTTCCCCCCTCTCTTCCTCCCGCTCTATCTGAAGATAAATGCAAAAAATGTCCTTGGGTGAGGTTAAAAAAAGAAAAAGAGATTGAAGGGTATATATCCAAAGTAAGACACAAAGTGATGGTGGAATTCAATTAAAAAGTATTATGCAATTTTAAGCATACCAAAAGGCATAGAGAATAACACAATGACTATCCATTTACTCACCATCTACCTTACGAAATAAGATATTTTGAATATATAACCACAGGATACACTTTTTAATAAAAATAATTCTAAGACCTAGATTTCACTATGAAGTTTGAAATTATTAGCAATGATATATATAGGTGTAAATATCATAAACTAATGGTCTTCCAAAGGGTAGTTATTGTCATCAAGTCAAAGAATTATGGAGTGGTAAGATTCTTTCTGAAAGTGGAGAAGTTTAGGAATCTTTTAATATATTCTAAAGCAATAGTGTTTGTCATTTAATCATTCTCAATGAATTACTTTGATGTTAGATTCTCAAAGAACTTAGACATAAATATTTTCTTTTTCTTTCAAATTTGCGGCTTTTTTAAAAAAAAATATGGTAAAGGGAAAAGGGACTACAGAATGTCTTGTGGGGAGGGAAGGGTGTTGGTGGAGAGGGCATGAATTTCTCTTGACTCAGAAGAGGAACGTGGTAATTTTCCTGGCTTTACCATGCAAGTATTTGTCATTTTCGAAGTTGTTTTTCTGCAATACACATGTAAGTAAGGAATATTTCTTATATGTCCAGAGTCTAAATTCTACACCTATGTCATATACTTCAGGGGAACCTGGGGTCACTACCAAAGCTATGGTTGGGTGCCTGGTGTAGAGAATGCATCAGGGAGCCAGAACTCCGTTAACTTGGCTGTTACCTATTCATTCCATTGGAAGTATATCCTTAGAAAAGTCAGATAATACACCTGGCCGGTGTAGCTCAATGGTTGAGAGTCGACCCATGTACCAAGAGTTTGCCGGTTCGATTCCTGGTCAGGGAACATGCCCAGGTTGGGGGCCAAATCCACAGTGGGGGACATGCAGGAGGCAGCCAATCAATGTTTCTCTCTCCCTTCCTCTCTCTCTCTAAACAATCAATTAAAAAAAAAAAAAAAAGAAAAGTCAGATAATATAACTACAACTTTTTCTTCTGTAACTATGCATGAAAAATTTAGCTTTGGCTGCAAGTAATAAGAAGCCAAATCAAACTTTCTTAAATAGATAAGAAAATGTATTGGCTTGGGGAACTTAGTAAATCCAGAGGAAGGGGTGGGTTTCAAGGTGGGTTTAAGCTCTTCCATCTTGGCTGCAGTAATTAACTATAGGACTCACACCCACCATCGCACCAGCCAGAGTACAAGAGGGAAAGGACATTTCTACTCCCAACAAACACAAGATCTGGCCTTCCTTGTGATTGGACCAATTCAGACCCGAGTTAGTGTCTACCCATGAATACAGAGTCAGGTAAGGACGAGTTTGGGCTATGTGTATCAGTGGGGCTTAACACGTGGATCTGGAGCTGGGTCTGTTCCCATTTGAATCATTTGCTTTGTTAACAAAAGAGAGGTTCTATGGAAAGTAACCCCACATGGTGAGCTGATCATAATAAATTCTCAACTGGGTAGTTACATGGCTCCAGGCCTGTAACTTCTTCTTCTTTTTTTTTTTTTAATTTGATTTATTTTTTTATCCTCACCCGAGGACATTTTTTCACTTTTTGTTCAGATAGAGTGGGAGGGAGAGAGAGAGAAACATCAACGTGAAAGGGACACATCGAGTGGCTGCCTCCCGCACTACCCAACCAGGGCTGGGGACACACTGCCACCAAGGTACGTGCCCTTAGCGGGAACCAAACCCGGGTCTCTCTGGACCACAGGTTGACGCTCTAACTGCTAAGCAAACCAGCCAGAGCCAGGCCTGCAACTTCTTTAGTGACAGGTTTTTAAGCAAGCCCTGTTCATTGTTCTTGTGCATCTAGGTTAACACACTTTTGAAATGCCAGAAGTAACACCCCTCAAACGTGTAACCACCTTCAAGAGAGCACATAAGTGTGACTGTCCTGTAATCCAATCCTGCCTTGCTTTCTCCCACTTTCATGGAATCTTCTTTACATTCCCTCCTTAATTTCAAATACATAAAAGAAACTGCAAAACTGTTATTCTCTGGAGCATCTGAGATCTTCCTGGCAATTGTGTTTGCCTCGAAGTTTTATAAAAATTCTTTACAGATTTGGACATTCTTATGTCGATGGCTGCTTCACAATTCAGAGGAGAAAGACATTCTGGGGAGTCAGCTAGTCATGCCCATTATAAAAGCACTATAATATTCCACCCCATTTAATACCATAATTTATTTAATAAACTTTTATTTTTTAGAGAGAGAGGAAGGGAGAGAGAGAAACATCCATGTGAGATACATCAATTGTCTGCCTCCTACATGCCCTGCAGTGGGGATTGAGCCCGCAATCTGGGCGTGTGTCCTGACCTGGAATTGAACGGGGACCTCTCAGGCCATGGGACGATACTCAATCCACTGGGCCGGGCAGAATACCATAATTTACACTCTTCCACTTTTGTTCAATGTTTAACTTGTTCCCAGTTTTGTTACATTATTACATTTTACATCAGGAGTTATAGGTCAACATGAGGGAAATAGGACAGTGTATGGCATAATGAGGAATGGAGAAAAGGGGGTGGGGGTGTGAGAAGAGAGTGTATGTTCTGTAGTTGATTGTCACCAGGTGAAAATGTAAGCCCACTCTTACTAAATCCTCCAGGTTTTAAAGAGAATCCCGGAATGCATGTGAAACTTTCTGACTTTTAACTATTGGCTTTGGCTAATTTTTTTGAAGTATGGTGCAGATGCTTAAAATATATTTGTGAGTTAGATCTGGACCTGGGCCACCAGTTTCTGTCATGTTATGAGTCATGCTAGAATATTTTGTAACACCTTCCCCCAAAGTGAGAACTTCAGTGCTTTCATGGACTGGGGCTGCTAGGTAGGAAATTTAACTAAAATATTTTTAATGCAAAGGAAGCCATAGTAGGGAGAGAAATGAGCAGCACACATTGTATGAGAATGTTTTGTTATTAATTCTTTGGCAGTACTTAAGAATTGTTTTCCTTGTGGTAAGGATCAAATCACCTTCACGGTCTCTTATCTAAGTTCTCCTGTGACTTGCCTGTTATCTAGGTTCTCTTGTGACATCTCTTATCTAGGTTCTATTGTGAGCAACAGTTCAGTTTTACAGAATGACCCTTGCTGATTAGAGGTGTGACATGTGGCCATGGGACAGAGTTTTTCTTTTCCTTGTAACAAGTTGGCACATGGATTGGTCCTGTACTAGTGACTTAGATGTTATGCTCCACTTCAATAGAAGAATTAAGCAGCCAATGGTAGCCATTATTATTGGTTTCACAGACACATGGAACTGAATTTGGGGAACACTATTTATTTTGGACTTACCACTTAAAATGTTTATTTTATTTTATTTTGGCCAAGTTTCTTACTGAGTGCAAATAATCACCACAGTATTGCCCTTTTTGTCAAAAAGCTTCTCTCTAGTTAGACGCTATCAGAAAGCAGAAACTACAGCTTTTTCCCCTGGTGACTTCCTCATGGTCAGTGCAAATTTACTGGTCCTTTATTCAGTAGAGGCTCAGTACCTACTTGCTGGCAGATTTAGTAATAGATACTGTCTCAGAAAATCAACAGATGATTTGTTATTCTAACCCTAACTTTATTAAATATCAAACTTCCAGCATTTGAGTCAGGCCCAGACCTAGGTATATTCCTGGGATACAGAGGTTAATAAAGGACCTCAGAGAGGGAGCTCCTCAGAGAGGAGAAACACACCTTAGTTGCCACACTCAGTGTGTCCTATAGACATTTAAATTAAGAAAACGGAAAAAGAAAAAGAACTTGAAAGAGAGGGTTTGTGGACAAAAGCCATATTTCTCAGGGTAGCTTTTGGATCTAGGTGGGCAAATGAGTGCAGGGGAATGAAGTGGGACAGAAGGGAGAATTTTAAATTAGTCACTGTAGAGCTCAGATCATTAGACACACATACTTAAACTTTGCTGCACTATATTCACTTGTTCCTGCGGTAACATTTGTGGGGTGCTTTCTATGAGTCGGCAGTATGTTAGACTTTGTGGAAAATACAAAAATGAATGAAGCAGGTTCTCGAGGATTCTCTAGGGGGATACAATATTGCATAGATTGGCCCAGATAAGTTTGAATATTAGGCGCCGCAACCTTAGAAACAAAGTGCTAAGGAAATCGGGAAAATTTACAGGTCATTTCTAGCTGCAAGATCCAGGAAGGAGAAGTCCACACAGTTCAAGGATCAATCAGTACAATATTTGTAGAGGAAAACGGTTTATTTTATCTCTACCTAGTTTGTACGCCCCATTTTATTACCCCGAAGGACAAAGAGGTGCAAATGAGGACACGTTTTCTTCTTATAAATACCAAGCAGTGCTTAGCGCTTTCCTGTCCAGTCCTGCAGGTTATTTCCCTCTTCAGTCTCCCCGAGTCCCACAGAGCCGACCCACAAGGGAGCGTCTCGTGAGCCCACGACGCCGTGCAAGAGGCACAGAAAAGAGCCCGTATGCTCTAAGGTGGCATCCCTGAGGACTCGGCATTGATGAAAAGTATGGAAACCAGGTTAACGAGCAACAAAACAATCGCCCCCAGCTTGGACTTCTCAGTACCGCTGCTAGTGCCGTCCCTCGGGGCGCTCCTGGGGCCCGTGAGCCCCTGTCGCCCTTTCCGCGGTCCCCCACGCGAACACCCCTGGCTCCGCGGCCCCTCACTCCCCCGCCCCAGCCCATCGGCGGCCAGGCCTGGCCGTGCGCGCCGCCGCCGCTCTCGGGAGCGCGCACGCCGCGCCGAGGGGCCTGGACGTGCGTGCCCCCGACGCCCCTCCCCCCGGCCCGCCCCTCCTTCGCCTCTTCCTGCCAGCGGCCGCCTCCCCTCCCTCTCCGCTCCCTCCGCCCTGCTCCCTCCGCCCTCTCGGGGCTCTGGCGGCCGCGGAGTGAACGGGACCGGCCCGGCCGCAGAGCGTGCGCGGCGGCTGGGACGCGGGCGCCTGACAGAGTTGTTATGGTCCTGCCCGCGACGACGTGAGGAGGTGAGGCGGCGGCGGCCTCCCGAGAGGCCGGCGGGCGGCCGGGAGCGGCGGGCCGGGCGGGGGTGTTGGCGCCGGGGCTGAGCCGGGGGAGGAGAGTCGAGGAGGGGGCCGGGCCGGGACGCGATGCGAGAGGACGGCGGGCGGAGGGCACCGGGCGCGTTCGGGGCTGTCGATCGCCGCCCGGACCCCCAGGTTCTCCCGGTGGCGGCTCCTGGCGGCCGGGGCGAGCGGGGTCGGCGCCCCTCACCTGGGGGCCGGTGGCCGGTGGCCGCTGGAGCGCTCGGCCCCGCTGTGCCCTCGGGACACGGCCGGGGTCGCAGCCGCAGCAGCTCCGCGTCCGGTGGGCAGGCTTTTTCTTGCCCGCACTCGGGCTTCTGTTGGTGACCGGGTCTCGCCCTCGCACTGCCCGGTGCCCGCCGGGCACTCCGCTGGCGCGCGCGGAAGATGCTTGTGGTTTTGCAGCGAGGGGTGGGCTGCGCCCCGGGCAGCTCTCTGCCTGCGGGGACTGCCCCGGGCGAGTCCACCGCCGGGCCGTGACCGCCCCCGGGTCGTGTGCTGAGCCCTGGTCGTCGACGGAGGCAAAGTTTCTGAGCCGGGCTGGTACTTCGCCCTGGTCGCCAACGGCGCAGGGCTGGGCGGCAGTGCGTCAGCATGTGGACAGGGGCCGCCGGCCAGGCGGGCGGCCGGTGCCAGGGGCTGGACGAGGGCAGTGGGTCCGGGTGCTTTTCATGCCGCTCCTGCCGCTCGGGCAGGCCTGTCTTACAAAACGTACCCAAATGTAGGTAAGGGGGGCAGAATTGAGGGTGTCATGAAAGTGAAGGGAACCGCCAAGCTCATGAACACTGATGGTAGGGAGAACTTTTGCTTGCTTGACACATTTCAGCGCTGACTGTTTAGAAACTGATTTCGAGGCATGGGATTACATTTTTAAAAAAATCCTCACCTGAGGATATGTTTATTAACTTTTAGAGAGGGACAGAGAGAGAGAGAGAGAGAGAGAGAACCATCGATGAGAGAGAGAAACTTGGATCAGTTGCCTCCTGCACACACTGGAAGGATGAAACCTAACCAGAAATCGAATCCACAACCTTTTTTTTTTTTTTTTTTTTTGGTGTAGGGGTGGGCACTCCAACCAACAGCCATCCGGGCAGGGCAAGGTCTGCTTTTTTAATACATTTATTTTTTTTTTTATCCTCACCCGAGGATATTTTCCCATTTTTGTACAGACAGAGTGGGAGGGAGAGAGAGGAAGGGAGAGAGAGTGAGAAACATCGACGCGAAGGGACACATCAAGTGGCTGCCACCCGCACGACCAACCAGGGCCAGGGACAAACTGCAACCAAGGTACATGCCCTTAGCGGGAACCGAACCCGGGTCTCTGCGGACCGCAGGCCGCCGCTCTAACCGCTGAGCCAAAATGGCCAGGGCTTAAAATGTTATCTCTTTTTTTTTTTTTTATCCTCACCCGAGGACATTTTTCCATTTTTTGTTCAGGTAGAGTGGGGGGGAGAGAGAGGAACAGAGAGAGAGAGAGAAACATCAATGCGAAAGGGACACATCGAGTGGCTGCCACCCGCGCAACCGACCAGGGCCGGGGACAAACTGCAACCGAGGTACATGCCCTTATCGGGAACCGAACCCGGGTCTCTCAGGACCGCAGGCCGACGCTCTAACCGCTGAGTCAAACTGGCCAGGGCTGCTTTTTTAATACATTTAAATTTCCTGGTACATGGTGGGAGGAGGTACGTGGTTGCTTGTTACAATTCTGAAAACACGATTTCATGAAAATCTTCTGACTTTTCCCATACTCTTGTTTATATTTGGTTTCTGCGGCACTTCTGTAGATGCCCAATACAGTGACATCAGAAGATACAAACATGAAGTGTGCTTGTGGTCAACTTGGGAGTGGATTTATTTTGTTCATAGGAAATACTAGTCCACGGGAAATATTGGTCCACAGACTGCTAGCCCTGGAGAACTGGCCTTGATTTATTATCTCAGTAGTGAGTCTCATGTGAAACTGATGATGAAATTGCAAAGGGGAGAGGAAAAGATGAATTTCATGTATACATTATCATCAAATTATATTAAACGCTCACCTCCTTGGGTAGTGAGTTGTGACTCTTGAATTAGGCTGTTGTCTGAATTAATTCTGTTCAAAATGTGCTCTTATATTATGTATTAATAAGTCATTTGGGGAGAATTGGATGTTGTTGGGCAGTGGTTATATGTGAACATGTTGTATAGCCTACTTTGTATTCTAGAAAGCTGAAAACAGGTAGTATGTCCCAGTACTACTGGGACATGTAGTGAATATACCAACCAACCTAAAAAGATATGACTCTACATGTATGAAGTTTTTGGGGGCCTAAATTATTTAATGATAACTTTTATATATAATAGTTGATGATAGTCTGAGAATTTTTATTCCTGTGCTACTTGTTTCATGATTCATACCATTTTTCTTTTCACTCTAATAGTTATTATGTTATTTATTTATTTATTTATTTATTTATTTATTTATTCTCACCCAAGGGCATTTTTTGCATTTATCTTCAGATAGAGCCGGAGGGAGAGAGAGAGGAAGAGAGACGAAGAGAGAGAGAGAGAAACTTCGACGTGAGATACATCAAATGGTTGCCACCCACACGATCCCAATCCGGGCAGGGACAAACTGCAATCCAGGTACATGCCCTTAGCAGGAATCCACCCTGGGACTCTGGGCCCCGGCTCCAATGCTCCAACCGCTGAGCCAAACTGGCCAGCCCATGAAGTTTTTTATTTGAATGACAGGATTTTTTTTTTAATTTTTTTTTTATCCTCACCCGAGGACATTTTTCGATATTTTGTTCAGATAGAGTGGGAGGGAGAGAGAGGAACAGAGAGAGAGAGAAACATCGACGTGAAAGGGACACATTGAGTGACTGCCACCTACACAACCCAACCAGGGCCGGGGCCAGGGCCAAACTGCAACCGAGGTATGTGCCCTTAGCGGGAACCGAACCCGGGTCTCTCCAGACCGCAGACTGACACTCTTAACCGCTGAGCCAAACCGGCCAGGGTGAATGACAGGATTGTTAAAAAGGAGTTTTCATGTGTATCAGCTCACTGATTCTAAATTTACAACTTCTAAAAACTTGTACTTAAAATTTCTTTCGTCTTAACGCATACTAAATCTCTTTAATTCTTTTTTCTTTTTTAAACGATATATGCCTTTATTTTTTATTTTTTATTGTTAATCCTCACCCAAGGATATTTTTACATAGATTTTTAAACAGAGTGGAAGGGAGGGAGGGGGAGAGAGAGAGAGAGAGAGAGAGAGAGACATTGATGTGAGAGAGACACATTTATTGATTACCTCCTGCATGACCCTGACCAGGGCCTACAACCCAGGTATGTGCCCTTGACCGGGAAACTGAGACCCTTCAGTCCACAGGCCGATGCTCCAACCACTGAGCCAAATTGGCCAGGGCCTAAATCTGTTTAATTCTTGTATATTTGTTTGAACTCAGATGATAGAGCATTGAAGCTGAAAGTGTTTTTATCCATTCTTTGGAGTAGTCAAAAGAAGGAATTCTGTTGTGCCAAGTAAAAATATTATGAGTGGGAGATAGCCAGGCTGCTAGAGATGAACTTTGAAGAGAGTGGTAGCAAAACTTTCTTGTATTGAGGGTCTGCATTCCAGCCTACCATTGTCTTGGGGATGATTATGGCTGGATAGAGGATAAAGTAAATACATAGACTATGGGATTCCCAGGCTCAGAGTTTTGTGCTAGGTCCTACATATTTTAATGAGTTGCTACATGTGTATAGCTCATTCCTTATATAAATAGATCAGCCACTGGGTCTGAGGATGAAGCAGCCCAAGCCTATTTCAGCCCCTGGTACTGCAAAGACATCAGGAATTTCTTAGGGAGATAGTTTTATGAGCATTTGCCACCATGGAGAATGGAGGCGAAAAATACTCAATTTTTAAGGAGAGATTTAATGTCCTGAGCATACTTGATTTGACTCTTGGCTTTTGTAAATGGGGAGTAATTTTCACTTACGGTCAGTGGATCCTAATAAAAAAGAGTTAATGGAATTAGGCAGAACTTGTATCTTGACATTCTCCTTTTCATACTGCACTTACTTTCCATAATATACTCATTTAGCAGATAGGATGCCATAATTGTTTGAACATAGTAAATTTTTGCTCATGCTGACTCCTTTTTGACATTTTGGGGGGATTTTTTGGTGTAATTTTTGGGGATTTTCCTGGGAAACTTCTAGGCATATATTCAGTTGATTTGGAGTTAGATTTGGGCTAAGATTATTAGTATATTTAAAATTATGAACCTTTTTGTTTTCTAAATAGCCTTAAAAATAGAAAACACAATTCTTTATAAACACTCATGAAAAATCTGCTTACAGATTGTGTTGTGATAGACATAGTACAGCCAAAAATATATTCAAGAAACTTCCCCTCTCTTTGCCCATTTTGGTAAGCTTAAATAAGAAGTAAGAAAATAACTCTTTTTTTTGAATAAAAGCCTGATTTTCCTAAAATATGAAGTCTAACAACTGTTTGCTGTGGTATTTTTCCTCTTGCCTATTCTAAATTCAATAAGTACTACATGTCTGTAGACCATGACAAAAACTTAATTCCAGTAGGGAATGTCTCATTGAGGGATGTAAGTTTATGCTGGGGAATTTGGCTGGGAAATGTCAGTTATGGAAACTTAATTTTTTTTACAGTACTGGTGTTCTCTGTACTGAGGTTCTCAGAGGGGTGTGGGCGTGGCACAAATATCACAATACTTGGATTTTTTTTTTCATACTATAGGTTTTCTTTTCCTTTCCTCCTCTCCCCAACCCTTTGCTAAATGAACCTTTGCTCCTTTGCATTTATCTTCTGATAGAGTAAGAGGGAAAGAGGAAGAGAGAGAAACATCAATGTGAGAGAGACACATTGAGTGGTTGCCACCCACATGACCCCAACCAGGGCTGGGGACAAACTGCAACCCAGGTATGTGCCCTTAGCGGGAACCGAACCGGGGCCTCTCTGGTCTGCGGGCTGATGCTCTAACCGCTGAGCCACACCTGCCAGGGCTGCTGGTACTTCTTAAGCCAAATTTCCACTACCTGTAATTTGCCTCTGGTGATATCTATAGGCGTCTCTGTTGCTCTCATTTTTTCAGGGAAAATACAAATTGTGGTGGTGAAGAGACTACATATGTAACCAAGAGTAAGATTTATTGCATTATGTAGTACACGTGGAAGAGACTAGGCAGTTGTTTAGCTGAATATTTATTAAATTGTTTTGACTGTGACTTACAGTAAGAAATACATATACCCTGATTCAGCACATGCATATGAAGTTAAGAAAAGTTTGGCAAAACCATACTTATCTTTTCAGGACCTTGCTAGAGCTGGCTCATCATCCAGGTATGCAAGACAATTATGCTTTTATTTTCCCACTTAGCTACATGGTCAGTGAAATTGACCATGGCGACAGTCTTGACATCAGGGGAATCAGCAAATGGTACAATTCAGGGCTTTCCCCACTCTGGATAGCCATTGTTAAATATTTATAGCATTCCACTGCCTACAACACACTTTGATATTTTCTTTTTAATTTTATTAAAAAAGGAAAAAGCTGGGTTTTGATCCCCAGATTGGTTTTACAGCCAACTGATGTAACAGCTTACAGTGGTTTAGTCTACCTCTTCACTTTGCATATATACATACTAAAAGACTGAAGTTTAAGGTCATACAGCTGGTTATTAGCAAAGCCAGGTCTCTGGACTCCTAATCTGGAGTTGTTTCTAGTGGACTTTTTTCTTAATCCTCGCCTGTCATGTAGCTCATTTGCAGGGCCTCATATGTGCAAGACATTGTGTTAAACACTTTGAATAGAAATGAAAAAGGCATGAACCTGGACCCTGAGGCCTTTGTGCTCATGTTGGGTATTTTTCTTTTTTTAATCCTCACCTGAGGACATTTTTCCATTTTTTTATTCAGATAGAGCGGGAGGGAGAGAGAGAAACATCGATGTGAAAGGGACACATCGTGTGGCTGACACCCACATGACCCAACCAGGGCTGGGGACAAACTGCAACTGAGGTACATGCCCTTAGCGGGAACCGAACCCTGGTCTCTCTGGACCGCAGGCCGACACTCTGACTGCTGAGCCAAACTGGCCCGGGCTCATGTTGGGTATTAAATATGGAAGCAAAGATAACAAAAGGCAGAAAGTAATGTGTGATAAAGAAATATAGATATAAGGTACTACAAGAGCTTAGAGAGAGGAGGGAGTGATTACATTTAGTTGAAGGACACGGGAAAGGTGACTTTTAAACCAAGCTTTGAAGAATCGGTAGGATTTGGACATGTTGAAATAAGACAAATAGTATAGAGAAAACGGCCTTTCTGGCATAGAGGGAAAGAGCTAGGCAAGAAAGAGTCAGCACCAGATGGTGAAGAGCCTTGAATGCCAGTGTTCCTTTCTGCTTTTCAGTTTATCATTCATTTTTGTTTCTGGAGTCATCCAGTACTACTACTACTACTTTTTAAAAATTAAAAAAAAATTTTTTTTTTTTTTTTTTTTGATTTGAGGAAGAGAGAAGGAGAGAGAGATAGAAACATCGATGAGAGAGAACATTGAGTGGCCATCTCCTGCATGCCCCCCCACTGGGGATTTGGCTCACAACCTGGGCATGTGCCTTGACCGGGAATCGAACTGGTGACTTCTTGGTGCATGGATTGATGGTAAACCACTGAGCCACACCGGTTGGGCAGGGTCCTTAACATTAAATAAACTTTGTGTGCTGTGCTCCTGAGGTAGGGTGTGACCCAGAGAGCATTTAGGTATCTATCCTTAGAGTAACGGCTAAAGGGAAAAGTATGTGTTGGGGAAACAACCTGAAGTTTACAAGTCATAAAATTGTTTCAAAGGGAAAAAGATTTTCTTTGTGAGGAGATTGACTTGCACATATTTTAGAGAGCATCAAATTGGCTGCCGCAGAGCGGGAGGCCGTCTAAAACGTGCTTTCTAAATGACTGGGTCTTAGTTTGGAGGCAGGTCTGGTTCAAACAGGAAGGCAGTTTATACAGATCCACAGCTGAGCTGACTGGCTTTCAGAATTTAGGACAGCAGGGCCGGGTATTTCACACCACAGCCAGCTGTGAGGGATTGATAGATTTTTTTTTCCCTCAAAGAAGTTCCTTGGATTTCAGCATTTATGTGTGTGGCAGCCTGTGTGACGGAGGATGTTTTGAAGTCCTGGATGGAGCTTGCCTTGTTCCACAGCAGAATTAGAGGCCTAGACATGAAGATAAATGGCAGCAAGTGTGTCTGTTAATCAAATTGAGGCGCTTGTGGCAGTTCTCAAGGTTTTCTGTCTGCTGGTGATTTCACACTTACTGCTTCGAATTAAAATGATGCCCAATTTGAAGAAGCTTTACTTCTCTTTGACCCACTAGTTCTGTAAAGGTAAAAGCCCTTTTAGACAGTTGCCCAGGTAACAACACATACAGAGACTGTTGGAAGTGTGTGGAAAATTTTGGTAATCTTGGTAATGAAGTTGCTATAGTAAATAGCTACTTGGTTGGTTTAAAAAAAAAGTGCTAGGTGACTTTTGGATGGTTGACAAAGAATTTTCAGACTGAACTTTGGTTCTATAATGAGTATGAATTGTGTGTTGGCCATACTAAGTTCCTCATTTATTTAAGCTTCTGGTACATAAAGTATATATATTGTCCTGTCGTTTTAGGAGGTTTTAGCAGTTTCATTTGAACTGCTCCATGAGATAGCACACCCCAAGTAGCATGATAAAGTTCAGATGCAGCATGCCTGATACCTCACACCAGTTGAATGGACTAGCTAATCATATCAGTACAGTCTTTTTTATTGTGTATGTGTTTGTTTTTTGAGATGTTTTAGGCTTTACAAATTGAGTTTATTAGAATCCTTCCAAATTTTCTACCATCATTTTTTTTTTGTGGTACAAAATGCGATGTTGATGTCTTTAACTTAAACTATGCAAACAATTTCTAAAGATATATGCATACAGATAGATGTGTATATTTGTACATGTTCACTCACACAGACACAAACACCCCACCCTTTAGTTTTTGGAATTTGTGGTGAAAATACAGTCTACCTGGCAAATGGTTAAAAACAAATGTCTAGTTCTTGGAAGACTGTCATGTGAAATAGTCACAAATATGAAAGTAATGTAAACCTAAAGGGATTTTCTGTATGCCAAACCTCCCAGAAAGGGACACATTTTAAAAGGCAAGTGTAGAATTCATGTACCACTGAAGGAGTTTTCAGCCTCTCCCCTACCCCAAGTATACACTCATATTCTGCCCTCATTATTAGTAGTAATCAAAATTGCAGGACTTTAAAATCAAACTTCTACTACAGAGAATACAAATAACAAACACTATTTTTAGAAAAAAAAAATACAAACCATGCCCGGCTGGTGTGGCTCAGTGGTTGAGCGTTGACCCATGCACCAAGAGGTTGCCGGTTTGATTCCCAGTCAGGGCACATGCCCAGGTTGTGGGCCAAATCCCCAGTGGGGGGCATGCAGGAGGCAGCCAGTCGATATTCTCTCTCTCATTGATGTTTCTCTCCCTCTCCCTTCCTCTCTCTAAAAATCAATAAAAGAAAAAAACATTAAAAAAAAAAACAACAAACCTGTGGTTTTCAGTTTTGAAGGTTTAAGAGACATACAACACTAGTTTTGATAGACCATATAGAGTACAGTATTCAGTGCTTCAAGATATATTTGTCATTTTGAGGCCCTCTGCTAAGAGCATTTTGTAAATGCAAATGGTTGTTAGAGTGGTAATTAGGTATTTCCTCGAGTAGTTTGTTTCTCTGTAGTAAATTTATCTTGGTATGACACTTTGAATAGATTATACTTATTGAAAAAGCCAGCTATGCCCTGGCCGGTTTGGCTCAGCGGTTAGAGCGTCGGCCAGCGGTCCTGAGAGACCCGGGTTCGGTTCCCGCTAAGGGCATGTACCTCGGTTGCAGTTTGTCCCCGGCCCTGGTCGGTTGTGCGGGTGGCAGCCACTCGATGTGTTCCTTCACATCGATGTTTCTCTTTCTCTCTCTGTTCCTCTCTCTCCCTCCCACCTACCTGAACAAAAAATGGAAAAATGTCCTCGGGTGAGGATAAAAAAAAAAAAAGAAAAAACCAGCCATTAAAGGGAGCCTTTACATATACTGGCAACAATATGATTTCTTAGGTTATTTTACAGTAATTTCAGCAGCTATTTGCCATCATATCTCATTCAGTTATTGTTCTAGTTCCACAAATCTCTTTTGTCTTGAACTGTATTCTTTCATTTTATTTATTTATTTAAAAACATTTTTTTAAATTGATTTTTAGAGCGAGATTCTGAAGGGAGAGGGAGAGAGAGATAGAAACATTGATTGGCCACTTCCTGCATGCCCCCCACTGGGAACTGGGCCCACAACCTGGGCATGTGCCCTGACCAGGAATTGAACTGGTGACCTCTTGGTGCAGGGGTTGATGCTCAACCACTGAGCCACACCAGGCAGGTCATATTCTTTCATTTTAAATCTTCGTCTCATATTTGTCCTGCTATTAATGGCCATGTTTGGACTAATGTTTTGATTTGCTTTTATCCTGGTATTTTTGTGTTACAAAGATATATGCCTATCAAGTAGTACTGAACAGTAATGTCTTCTTTCTTCCATCCATTTTTTCCTCCTCAGTAGTCTAGAATTGACTCTAACACTAGCGCAGCTTCCTGGTACTTAATGGGAAAATGAAGTTAAGTATTATTATTCAAATTCTAGAACCAGTTATTTGCCCATACTGTAAAATTTTTATGCAAGAGCTATGCAGCTTCATTTTTCACTAATGAGTCTTGGCCTCTAGGGTTTTTTTTTTTTTTGTCTTTTTAAATTCTGACTTGAATTTTATATTTCTTGTTAACATTGTCAAACCTGTTGCACTTGGTTTCACAAACAATGAAATAGCAATCTCTACCATTTGAAGATATCAGATAGCTTTTATTTATTTTTTATTTTTAATTTAAAAAAATTTTTATTTTATTTTTAATTTTATTTTTGTTACAGATGTTTCTCCTTTTTTACCCCATTGACACCCTCCTCCCCATCCCCCCCACCCCATCCCCGGCTTTGTTGTCCATGTCCATTGGTTATGCGTACATGCATATAAATTCTGTGGTTTATCTCCCCCCCACTCTGGGGATAGTCAGTCTGTACCCCACTTCCACGTCTCTGGGACTACCCCATTCCTCAGACTGTTATGTTCATTATATTCCACAAATAAGTGAGATCATATGATATTTGTCTTTCTCATCGCTTCTCGGCCTTTTGGCTAAGATCAAGTGTGATATTTGTCTTTCTCTCTTTGGCTTGTTTTGCTTAGGATGACACTTTCCAGGTCCCACCGTGTCTTCTCAAAGGATAAGAGATCTTTCTTCTTACAGCTGCATAGTACTCCATTGTGTATATGTACCACTGCTTTTTTATCCATTCGTCTACTGATGGACTCTTGGGCTGTTTCCAGATCTTAGCTATTGTAAATAGTGCTGCTATGAACATGGGGGTACATATATTCTTTCTGATTGGTGTTTCAGGCTTCTTAGTGTATATTCCTAGAAGTGGGATCACTGGGTCAAATGGAAGTTCAATTTTTAGTTTTTTGAGGTAGCACCATATTGTTTTCCATAGTGGCTGCATCAGTCTGCATTCCCGCCAGCAATGTACTAGAGTCCCCTTTTCTCCACATGTTCATAACTTTTTAATAAACCTTTGATTTAGTAACTTCATTTCTGAGACTGTCCAGAAGAAATAACTGTAGAAAAAAATGGAGAGATAAAAAACAGGTCTATGCAGTAGAATACTCAGAGCATTTTATAGTAGCAGCATATTGGAAGCAACTTACATTTCCAACAATAGGAGACTTTGTTATGATACATCTATTCTGAGAACCATTATGTAACATGAAAATAATCAGAAAGACTATATTAGCATAAACATACCTGTATATTTAAGGAAGGGTGAATATAACCATTTAAAGTATATAAGAAAAAGATGAGGAATGCACTAAAATGCTGATATATTAGTGTGATAGGATTATGAAATTTTATTTTTCTAAATTTGACTAATTTTTATAATGAAAAATGCATAAATCAGATTTTACTACTTGTGATTCTTTTTTAGTATAATCGTGGTTGCCAGGTTTAGCCAATTAAAATACACACAATATTTGGAACATACTTATACTAAAAATTGTCTAAAATTCAAATTTAAACTGGATGTCCTGTGTTTTGTCTGACAACTCTAATTGTGACACATTTGTTTATAGTTGAATGTGATTGAGAAATGTTGAGACACTCTGCTTCTCAAATAATTCTAACTATTGTTTTTAATTCAGTTAACTTAAAAAAAGCTAGGATTATTTCACTGGGAGAATTACTCCTATGGTCTAGTTTTATTTCAGGACTAATATCTAGGTGATGCTTAAAGGAAATATTCTTCAGTGTTTAGCAAGAGTAATTTAGAACTCTTTTTGCTTAACGAAAGTGGTAATATTGGATGCTGCCTGCTTACATTAGGTAGCATGATTTGTTAAGCTACCAGTCTTAAAACAAGTGGCATTTCTGCAGTGAAATATCTTTATACTGCATCTGGAAAGGTGCTTTACCTACAGCAGACATTTAGTAGAGTGTTTGAGAGGTCAAGGGAACTGGAATAGTGGGGAAAGGGGAAATAGGACTGTAACTACTCTCCTTTCAAAACTGGAACTTTTTGTAAGCTTCATATTTGAAGTGAAAATAAAATGACATTTGTAAGAAATTCCAGCAACTTTCTGTGTCTTAAAGGGAAAATAATCTTCCCGCAGAATAAAATGTCATGACTTTTTGGTTTGAAAAATATAATATCAAATTTGGGATCCAACTGAAGATGAGTCATGTGAAGGTGAAGATCAGTTTAGTAGTCATTGTTGATGGAGTTAACGTATTCATTCGAGGCCTTTGATGTACTAGGCACCATAGAGATGTTGCCCTCATGGAGTTAATAGCTTAGTGGGGGTATAGGCAAGTACAGTGCCTGTGATAAGTACAGTGATAGGGCCATGTGGTAGCTTAGAGGAGAGGCACCTTATTCAGAAGTGAGATGATGTCTAAGCTGAGAAGGAGGAGGAGTTGTTAGCCAGGGAAAGTGATGTGGGAGTGCTGGAGCATGAGAGCAGATATGAAGGCCCGAGATAGGGAAGAACAGCAAATTTGAAGAAAGAAAAAAGGAAGTTTAGTATGGATTGAACAGCAGGTAGTCACAAATGAGGCTGTAAAGATAAGCAGGGGCCAGGTAATGCTGGATCTTAGAGATCATTTAAGAATTTTGGGCTCTGTCCTAAGAATAATGTGACATCAGATTTTTGTTCTAGGGAGGTTATTTTGGCCAACGCGGAGCCCAGCTAGTGTGGCTCAGTGGATTGAGATTCGTGCCATGGACTGAGAGGTCCCTGTTGGATTACTGGTCAGGGCACATGCCTGGGTTGCGGGCTCGATCCCCAGTAGGGGGCATACAGGTGGTGGCCGATTGATGTTTCTATCCCTCTCTCTCTGGAAAAAAAAAAAAAAAAGTAAGGCTGGAGTCAGGAAGACCACTTAGACAACTCTTACAATAATCCAGGTAAATGAACTAGGGTAAAAGTAGTGAAGGTGGAGAGGAGTGGATAGATTTATTTAAGAAGTTTTTGTGAGCCTGGCCAGTGTGGCCCAGTGGTTGACCCATGCACCAAGAGGTTGCCGGTTCAATCCCAGTCAGGGCACATGCCCAGGTTGTGGGCCTGATCCCCTGTGGCAGGGGGAAGAGGGGGCACACAGAAGATGGCCAGTCAGTATTCTCTCTCATCGATGTTTCTCTCTCCCTCTCTAAAATCAATAAAGAAAAAATAAGTTTTGTGAATTAATAGCAATAGGACTTTGTGATATATTAGACTTAGGGGTGACAGAAGGAGTCACTGATTTTTGGGCAGCTTTACCTTTGAGGGATTACAGGAGGAACAGAGTTTTGGGAGAAGAAAACAAGAGTTCAAGGTTTGATGTCTATAAGTGAAACATTGTAGATACAGTCTGTAGGCAATTTGACATATGGTTATAAAATTGAAAGTTGGGAGAGATGTCTGGGTTTAAATTGTGCTATTTGAGACTGAATAGAGTAGAAGAGGCCCAGGATAGGAACTCCCTTTTGGAGATCAAGAGAAATTTGTCTAAAAAAACTTTCTAAAAATTTACATATTTATATATTTTTCTTCTGTTTATTTAGTTTTGCTACATTTCTTTCCTGTATTGGATTATAAGTAGGACCATGCTTCTTGACCTCCCTATGTATAGATACAGTATTCACTCAACAAATATTCATTGAATGAATAATTACAGTTTTTTTTTCTATTATTGTATTTCTTTTGCTCCTCATTTAAGTCTTTTTAATGTGGGCATTCATTTTTGGAATCTGTTTTGTACTGTATGATCAGTTTTTCTCTTTAAATTAGTATACTATAGGTATGTTTTCTTTTAACTTTTTATTATGGAAAATTTGAAATTTTTAAGGAAGAAAATAGTTTACTCAATATCCACATCACCATCTAAATTAGAAATTGATTTATTTTATCCCTAAATATTTAAACACATCTCTCAAAAACTACATTTTTTATATAACCATGATCACATTCTCAGAATATTACATCTAACTAAATTAATAATTTCTTAATACCATATAAAAAACAGCCCATATTAAAATTTTACCCTCTATACCTAAAATATTTGTATTAGTTTAATAGGGCTGCCAAAACAAAATACCACAGACTTGGTAGCTTAAACAACAGAAACTTATTTTCTCGCAGATCCAAAGTCTAGAAGTCCAAGATCAAGGTGTTGGTAGGTTTTATTTCTTCCAAGGATGCTCTCCTTGGCTTGTAAATGACCACCTCTTCTCTGAGTCCTCGAATGCTGTTTCCTCTGTGCACATACATCCCTGCTGTCTTTGTATGTCCAGATTTCTTCTTATAAGGATACCACTTAGATTGGATTAGGGCTCACCCTAATAGCCTCGTTTTAACTTAATCACCCTTTAAACGATCCTACCCTGGCCCTGGCCGGTTTGGCTCAGTGGTTGGAGCGTCTGCCTGTGGACCAGAGAGTCCTAGGTTTGGTTCCTGCTAGGGGCACGTAATAAATGAATGAATGAATGAATGAATGAATGGTCCTACCCTGGGTGCTAGGGCTTCAACATATGCATTTTTGGGGAAATACAATTCATTTCATTACACTGTTTTTTACTGTTAGTTCAAATCAAGATATAATCAAGGACTATGCAGTTGCATTTAGTTGTAAGTTTCTTATATCTATTTATATCTATGATTTATCTCCTCACTTTATCTTTTTTCTTTTCATGACACCTAATCAGTTCTGTATACTGTTCCACATTTTGAATTTGTCTGATTTTCCCCCCTTGTTTCCTATTTCCTGTAAGTTGAAAGCTACATCTAAAGGTTTGTTTAAATTAGAACATTTTGGGCACCAGTATTATAGTTGGTGCTGTGTATATCATAGTGCATTGTATCTGGAGGCACAGATCTGATTGTCCTACTTATAGTGGTGCTGATATTGAGCAGTGGGTAAAGTGGTGACAAATCTAATAATTTATTATAAAGTTTATTTTTTTCCTTTATAATCAACAAGTCATCTGTGGTACAATACTTTAACTCTAAGTACCATGTAGTTTTGATAATTGTTATTTAGGGTAATGTGGTTGCCCAAATGCTATCAGTAAGGGTTGTTATGAGTAGTGAACATTTGTCATTTATTTGCTTTAAGCATTTGAACCTTTTTCCTGCATTTGGCAAATTCCCCAGTTTGTGAGTCAGTGCCTTCCTTTCACTAAACAAAGCTAAAAACGTTAGCTGCTTTATTCCCAGCCCCCTTTTTATCTCAGACATGGATACATACCTAGGTTCCATCAGTCAAATATACCTACCTCCAACTGTGGACCAAAAGATAGTAATATGAAGAAGATGGTAGTGCACAGAATCCACTCCGGTGATGGGTGTTAACAGTGGCCACTCTCATTTAGTTTTAGAAGCAGCAGAAGCAGTGGTTGTTAAGTGTGGCATCTATCCAGTGTCTAGACTGTTGGTTGTGTGGGTTGTGCAAGCTATGACATCTGTGCCCAGCAGCAGTGGAGCAGTAAAGGTGTCATCACTGGGCAGGTTGAGATACGCTTTTAGGTTTATTCTTGGCTATGTGGCCTTTATAAATCCAGTTCCTTGCTTTTCTGGAAATAACTTTTTATAAATTTTTTTTCTTTATTGATTTTTTTTTTGAGAGAGAGAGGGTAGGAGAGGGAGAGATAGAAATATCGATGAGAGAGAACATTGATTGGCCGTCTCCTGCACGCCCCCCACTGGGGATCAGGCCCACAACCGGGGCATGTGCCCTGACCCAGAATCAAACCAGCGACATCTTGGTGCATGGGTCAATGCTCAATCACTGAGCCACACCAGCCGGGCTGGAGATGCCTTTTTATTTACTTATTTTTAAAATTTTTAATTAATTTATTTTTTTGGTGCCCCTAGCTGGAACCGAACCTGGGACTCTCTGGTCTGCAGGCTGACGTTCCAACTGCTGAGCCAAACCGGCCAGGGCAGGAGATGCCTTTTTAAGTAATTCCTTTTTTGCTTAGGTAGCTATAATTTGTTTTTCTTCTTAATAACTAATAACTTTGAGAGAATCACTTTGAAGGAATAATTTAGATCAAGGGGACCCAGTGTCTTCCTAGGTCCTCCTTAAATCTGTAGTTACATTTGTCTACCCCTTCTTATTTGTTAAAAGTCATCTTATATTTATATTCTTGTGTCTTGTTCTTTGAGACATTGTTTGTCATCGACTGTCAGCTTTTATAAATACTCATTTTTTGGGGGCTGCATTTCTAAGAGTTTATTAATAGCATCTATTATACTGTCTGAATTTTGACCATGTGCATTTGTTAAAATTTTAATTAACTTTTTAAGTGGCCAGTTACTTATGCTAATACATGGCCTTTGAAGTCACCATTTTCCTCTCCAATCTTTACACTTTTCTTCTCTCCTCACATTTCATCCCTCTATTAATTCTATAAATGTTGAAAAGACCCTCATACCAGTTCTTCAGTCTGTTGGGAAAAATAGTCTCTTCACCTGCTTCTTCCTCTTTACCTGGCTTATTCTTGCACACCTTTTACATCTTGGCTTACAAAGTACTACTTGTAGGTAACTTCTCTTTCTTGACTGTTCAGGCCAGGTTAAGGTCCTTGATCACATACTCTCATTGCTGCAGCAGCATTTGATTTGCAGCTGTAATGAGTTATTTAGAACACTTTTTGTTATAAGTGGGAAAACCCTACTCAAAAAGGAAAGAAGAAAATTTAGTGCCCTCTATAATAAAAAAGTTCAAGTGTTGGGCCTGATTCAGGTATGGATGCATTCAGAAACAAGTTTCCAGTAAACTTTGCTTTTCGTTTTGTTGCCTTCATGCTCCGATTTCACATGGCAGTCTTTAGGAGTTCTAGGTTTCCATCTTCTCAAGTTCAAATCTAGTGGTAATAGAGTGTGCTTTTTTACACATACACACACACACACACACACACACACAGTAAAAGTCATTATGACTCATTGTAATCAATTTTACATGCTCAACTCAAAATTAAGTGGTGGAATCGGGGTACAGTGCTGTGAGAAGACCTACCTGAAAGTCATATTTAAGATACAGTTCCAGCAAGAGTTGGGGAACTTGCATGTAAAGCAAGAAAATGGACAGACATTTCATTATTTGATCGGGGCATGTGGGTGCTCCTGTAGCTGCTCCATGGACACTAAAAGTGGGCTTAGAAACAAAATATTATTTAGAGAATCAGCTCACTAAGTAAGGTAGCCTTCAGTAATTGTAGCAGTAAAATGTCAAGAAACAAAACAACAACAACAACAGAGAAACTATAAAAACGTGAAGGCTTTATATACTAGAATGTCTCTTTGAAGAATGGGTCAGCAATGCTAAATCAGGACAAGCTGAAAGTTTGAAACATTGAAATACAAACCTTTTATTGAAAAATAAAAGCAGCCCTGGCCGGTTTGGCTCAGCGGTTAGAGTGTCTGCCTGCGGTCCGGAGAGACCCGGGTTCGGTTCCCGCTAAGGGCATGTACCTCGGTTGCAGTTTGTCCCTGGCCCTGGTTGGTCGTGTGGGTGGCGGCCACTTGATGTGTCCCTTTCATGTCGATGTTTCCTCTCCCTCTCTTCCTCTCTCTCCCTCCCACTCTATCTGTACAAAAAATGGAAGGGTGTCCTCGGGTGAGGATAGATAAAAAAATTTAAAAAAAAAAGAAAAATAAAAGCAAATTTTACCTTACCTATCATATGAATTCTAGTATAATCTAATAAATTCTTAATGTAGTTTAATTATTTGTTCCCTTGTAGGCAACAAATAGCAAACTGAATATTTCCAGAAAGAGATGAAGAAGCCAATAAGTGAACTTTTGAGAAAGCAGTTTATAGACATCTACAACTAAATGCAGGCTTGAGAAAGATAAGGAGATTCTTTTTTTTTTAATCCTCACCTGAGGATATTTTTACATTTATCTTCAGAAACAGTGGGAGGGAGGGAAGGAGAAAGGGAGGGAGAGAGAGAGAGAGAGAGAGAAACATCGATGTAAGAGAGACACATCTATTGGTTGCCATCTGCCTGACCCCAATCAGGGCTGGGGACGAACCACAGCCAAGTTACGTACCCTTGGCTGGAATCGAACCTGGGACTCTTTAGTCTGCAGGCTGACGCTCTAACCACCAGGGCAGGATAAGGAGATCCCTAGGAACACTTTCCCTGTTAAACCTTTATGTATGTTCTTAACATTCAAACCTGGTAACTGAAATTAATGTTTCACAGAAATTCTATGGTAACTATAAAAGAAAACATTAGAGCAAAAGCTCAAAAATACATTCAATTCTTATACAGCCTTCAGTATTTATCACCTATTAGTATCACCTTTATAGATTAACAAAGAGTTTTCTTGGGACTGCTCATCATTTACATTCATTGCCTGTGGAAGCTGTGTGAAAACCAGTGGCCTTGAAGAAGCATACTTGTGTCTCACATAGCAAAACACATAAGAATGTGATACTCTCTGTGCCCTCATTGGGTGGCTGTTTGCAAGAGGACGCCTTCTATCCTGTGGGGGCAGCTGTGTGGATCAGGACACAGTGCTGTGCGTGACAGCTGACTGCAGGTCACAATGGACAGCAAAATGTTAAAGTGGCCCATGGCGAGCTGCGGTTCAGACCGAGAAGGAGGTTCAGGAGAGGACATGCAGTGGTTTTCATGAAGGATGGACATGAGTAGCAACAGGATGCAAGGGCAGGGCAGTGCCCAGAGCAGCCACATACTGCATGCTCCGTGGCTCCATGGGGAAGCTGCGGTTGCAGCTATGCAAGGGCGCGTTCCCCATGTTCAAGCGCGTTCCCATATTTGAGAGCAACTTCACCCTGATCAGCAAAGAGAAGAAGTGATCAGTGTGCACAGCAGTGTGCAAATGGTCACTGTGGGAAGCGCATACGCCAGACTTACCTCACAATACCTGACGTCATGCTGCTGGCACGACCCTGGTCAGGAGCCAGACATGACCGACACACCCAGGAAGGGGACTCAAGTCCGCAAAGAGCTGGGAGCTGAACAGGCTGCTTCATTGGAAGTTTGTAAAATTGTCCATCTATAGTCATGAAAAAAATAGCTCTAACTGAAGCTTGCTATTGGCTACTCTTTTTACCTACTACAATTATGCCCCCCTTCAGATGCAAAAGAAGATGTGTTGGCACATTGGGAAGACCTGGCGCTCTTCCTGAGACTGCCGTTGGAGGCTTCCAGAGGTACTCAGGCTGTGTCAGCTTGGGACATGATGGACAGACCCGTGTTAGAGGCAGAGGACAGGCAGAACCCAGCAGTACATGCTTGCAGAGACTCTCAGAGAGGGTCCAAGTGCTCTTGGGGAGCAGCTTAAGCCTCTGGGGCTGCTCTCCTGGGCTGCCTGGGAAACACTGCACGTGGCAAGGCTCAGGCCAGAGGGGAGCCACTGTGTGGAGGCCTTGCCACCCGTGGAGGTCCTGAGTGCTTCTGAACATCTGAGGTCCATAGATATCAGCTCCTCTGACTTCATACTGATGTTGCAGTGCTGCCAACAGCATCCTGACCGTCCAGTCTGCTCTGGAACAGTTACACTGCTATGGGCTCTGGAGTCTGATTTGCTGTGGGACACTTCTTTTTTTTTTTTTTTTTTGTTAATCCTCACCTGTTCTTATAGTTAAATCTTAGAGGCTTTATAGAAAATCGAGGAGCAATACAAGCAGATGGTAGTTTTACTTGATAAATGTTTATCTGAGCTCCGCTTTTCAGGGTTGTGCACATATGTGGATGCAAAATAACCTATGGCAGTACTGAATTGTGTCACTTCATTTAAATGGTGGCACTTCTGGAGGGAAAAAAGATGATTGTGTACACAATTAACATCATGATTTGCACCAATTTATTTAATTTTCCACTCTGGTCAAATTTGTATAGGACTATAAAAGTTATCCACAGGAGAGAAAACTTGAAAAAATTTCAGGGTATAATAGCAGAGGAAAAACTGAGGGATAAAGAGAAATGCTGATTTGAGTCTTGCTTTGTGAAAAATAAACATTACATGGTATTTGCAGATAGGATTTCCAAATATTCTCATCAGTGAATCTAGGACCGCCAGGTTTCACCATACAGGCTAGTCAGCTCAGGGCAAATCTCAGTGCTGGGAAAATTTTGGAAATTCAGCTTGCAATTGCTTAAGACAGATTTCTAAATAAAGTGGCCACTTCGTAACACAGTTCCAGAGAGGGCAAATTGTGCCTGCTGCAGAGGAGAGGCAAAAGTCATGGATAAATTTAGGGTATCTCAAACAGCAGAACAGCATAGTTTCTGGCCACAAAACCACTGATTAAAACAAATAATAAACAAGTATGAAGAAATGTATCCTTAAATCTAGTAAAAGAGTAATTGAAAATGACCACTTACGATTTATTCTCAGAATATATTAATATTTACTCAATTTATTTCACCAGTGGCAAGATTGTAACTAGTAAAACTGAGAGACCTTCCCATGTCAGCTGTTATATCTGGTTTCATGTCTTCACCTCTAAAATAAAGCAGAAATTGCAGGAGAATCTTAACTGGCCACATTGTCAGTGCTCTAAATTCATTTACTTGGCATGGTACCAAGTAAACTGAAAATATAAAGGAAAAATTTATTTTGGGTGTTAATGTGAAAAATGTTGGTAACATTATTGCAATTCTCTTAGAAAGATTATATTTGATTATGGAATCTTTAAAAACACTTTTTTTATGAAAAGTCTTGGTCTGTACCATCCTGGTCTCTAACATATCTCCCAGGGAGGAGCTGGCACCTTCCAGAAGGCCCCTTGGTCCCTGTGCAGCATGGCCAGTGTCATCTCCAGTGTAAAACTATATGGTTGCAAAATTCTGAACACTATCATAAAAGGAGAGGAACAGGGACATGATTAATGCCAGAAGCAATCAACACATGTCTACTAAAGATAATTAAATTTGACTTATTTAACTTGATTTGCTTCAAATCTAGAATATACTTTCTTTGCCATAGTAATATTGACCAAAAATCATCAATTGTATTTTATAAGAAAGAGCATTTAAGTTACATTAAAAAAAACACAGTGCCCAGCCCATGTGGCTCAGTGGTTGAGGGTCGACCCAGGCACCAAGAGGTCGCTGGTTTGATTTCTGGTCAGGGCACATGCCTGGGTTGTGGGCCTGATCCCCAGTGGGGGGCATGCAAGAGGCGGCCAGTCGATGTTCTCTCTCATCGATGTTTCTATCTCTCCCTCTCCTCCTTTCCCCCCTCTCTCTAAAATCAATAAAGAAAAAAAAAAAAAAAAAAAGCACAGCCTTGGCAACCGAGGTACATGCCCTTAGCGGAAACTGAACCTGGGTGTCTCTGGACCGCAGGCCAGTGCTCTAACCGCTGAGCCAAACCGGCCAGGGCTATTTTATTTATTTTTTTAACTAATTTATTTATGTTTGTTACCGATGTTTCCTTTTTTCACCACTGATTCCCCCCTTCCCTTCCTTCCTCTCCTGTCCCCAGCTTTGTTGTCCATGTCCATTGTTCATGCATACATTGCATATAAGTTCTGTGGTTTATCTCTCCCCCACACCCCCTTTTCAGGGGATTTTCAGTCTGTACCCCACTTCCACGTCTCTGGGACTACCCCATTCCTCAGACTGTTATGTTCATTATATTCCACAAATAAGTGAGATCATATGATACTTGTCTTTCTCTGTTTGGCTTATTTCGCTTAGGATAATACTTTCCAGGTCCCACCATGTCGTCTCAAAGGGTAAGAGATCTTTCTTACAGCTGCATAGTACTCCATTGTGTATATGTACCACAGCTTTTTTATCCATTCATCTACTGATGGACATTTGGGCTGTTTCCAGATCTTAGCACTCTAAATACACACACTTCTTTTTAATCCTATGCTTCAGATGGTCCACAGGTATTCTCAACACTTCTTTCTGGTCACATGGATAATTCTGGGTCCCTTTCTCACAATTCCCAGCACATAGGAATCCACACTGGTTTCTGGCTCACCAGTCTAGCTGTCTTTAATTGATGCTGCTTCACAATACCCCGTACCTTTGAGGAGTGACAGTCTGTAGAACCTTTTACCTAAGGCCTGAGAGTGTGTCAATAGCTCAGGAAACTCTCAGGTTTCCCAAATAGCTAATTATTTATACCCTGCCTCTATGTTTATCCTTCTCAGCAAGACTGAAAACAAAACTCATGTGTGTCTTTCCCCTTAGATCTACCTAAGTCTCCCTTTTCCTCCCACAGTCAAGTGGAACAAAAAGGCTAAAGCTTTGACCAAATCCTATCAGTCCGAGGAGGACTTTCTTTTTCCCACTTATGTAATATTCTATATTCTTGGTAGCCAGAGCTATATTATTTTATGCAGATAGACTAATGGATTTCAAAAAATCCTTTATTTCTGGACTACTCTCTGCTTTTGCAAATATGGTCTTGCTAAAAGAGGTCATGCAAGTCAGCTTTAAGGCTCAAAGTGGAAAGGGGGAAATGGGGACATCTGTAATAGTATCAACAATAAAACAAAAAGTAAAAAAAAAAAAAGAACTTAAAGCAGGGTCAGTGTTCCCTTTCTTCTAGGAAATCAGTAAAGATTTGGGGACATAGATTTTCTGTGAAGATTAGCTGATAAAAAGCAGGCCAAGTTCTTAGCACTGTGCTCACCATATAGTGATCATTCAGTTCATGTTGGCAGCGATGATTGTTGTGGTAATGCCACTGACATCAAAGGGGAACTTCCCAATCATTTGTTAAAAATAAGTTTCTCTTTACAGAGAATGCCTTTAAAGTTATTCTGGATCTTGGCTTTCTCAGGAAGATTTTGTGTAATTTTTTCTCTCAGACCTTCCCTTTCTCTTCTCTGTAAAATCTCTCTGGATCAGTGGATTCCTGTCCATATATCCTCTGCACAATCCCCCTAGGTCTTCTTCCTTCATCATCCATGGCCTGCATTTCCCCTGTGCTTATTCCCTGTATATTTTCTCTGCCTATTCAAATTCCTCCTGCATACTTGTCCTCTTTGCAAGGACTCTCCTAACCTGAACCACCAGAATCTGAGCTGGAGATACAAGATGAATACTCTGCACTCAAGGAAGATAAATCATTTAGAGATGTTAATCGTGAGAAGTTCAGATAAAGTGCATTGGCAATTCAAGTAGGAAGAAATCATATGTAGTAGATGATGAAAGAGGTAGCTGTTGAGCTGAGTTTGGAAGGATTGTAACATCTAGATGTGGCCAAATGAAGAAAGGAAGGATCCCTTTAATTGTTTTTCTTCAAAAGAAACAATTTAGAATAAAACAAAAGTAGCTCAACTGTGAGTGCATGTTTGTGTGACAGCTACTCTAAGCTGTGTGAGCCAAGAGGAAGGGTGCTTTAGGTAAAGGGAACAGCATGACCAGAGGTTGGATGTTTAATGTTGGGTATGTATATGGGGCTATTTACTGTATTAGAAATTAAAATTAATTTTTTAAATGCTTGTTGCATAAAAATAACAGTAATAAACTCATTGAATGTTAACATAAATAAAATTTTAATGAAAAGTAACTTTATAAAACAAAACAATTTAGTGAAAAGATGGCATTGTTATACATTTTGCAAATCCCTTTAATGTCTGCCTTATTAGAAAATAGACTCTCATTTCTGCTTTTGTCTTCACTCTGCTGTATGTTGTTTGGGTTGAAGTATATAAAGAGCAGGTGGCCATTTACCTTTACCTTTAACCACTATTCATCTTGAGGGTGAGTGGGAAAAAGCTCAGAGTGTAGGCATTTGAAGGTCTTTTCCAAGTGTATGCTATTTAGCCAGAATTAATGAGATGAACAGTGAAGAATTTGTGAGGGGAGTTGGGAATTTGAGTGAGACTTGTAGGCATTAGATAAATATGTGGAAATAGAAAGGCTTCACTGTTGAAGCCAAATAGTATAAACAAAGTTATGGAAAATTGCATGACTCAAGATCAAACGATTGGAACAGTTGTCAAGAATCCAAGAGGTAGAACAACAGTAAAAATGACTACCTTAAACTGGGATCTCATAAAGTCTCAAGGATAATATAAAGACCGTGGGACAATTAGTGGGCCAGTAATGCTGTGGAGGAATGTAGCTAGCCATTTATTGAGTACTTTCCATATGTCAGTTACTGATCTAAGTGTATTACATGTATTCATTCATTTAATCTGCAAATAACCCTAGAAGGTTGGTATTATTATCATTATCATTATTTTACACACCATAAACTGGAGGCATGGAGAAATTGTTACCCACCTGGGATCACACAAATAGTAATTTTCGGAACTGGGATTTAAACTTAGGCAATTGGCCTGGTTGGTGTGGCTCAGTGGTTGAGCGTTGATGCATGCACCAAGAGGTCGCTGGTTTGATTCCCGATCAGGGCACATGCCCAAGTTGTGTGCCAGATCCCCAGTGGGGGGCATGCAGGAGGCGGCCATTAGATGTTCTTTTGCATCGATATTTCTCTCTTTCTCTCCCTTCCTTTCTAAAATCAATAAAGGAAAAACCCCAAAAACTTAGGCAGTTGGGTTACAAGACCTGTGCTTTTTAAAAAAATCCTCACTGGAGGATATTTTTCTATTTATCTTCAGATAGAGTGTGGGGGGGAGAGAGAGAGAGAGAGAGAGAGAAACGTCAATGTGAGGGGGACACATCGACTGGTTGCCTTCCACATGACCCGGACCAGGGCTGGGGACAAACCAGAACCAAGGTATGTGCCCTTGACTGGAATTGAACCCGCGACTCTTTGGTATGCAGGCTGATGCTCTAACCGCTGAGCCAAACCAGCCAGGGCAAGACCTGTGCTTTTATGGAGCACACTAGGTGTCCCTTAAATAGTAAGAAAAAGAATTACATAAAGAGGATGGTACTAGTTCATGAAGGAATCTTAACACAAAACAGGAATTTGAATTTGATATAGGAAGCTATCAGTAAACGTTTGATTTTTTTCAATTGAGTTGATTTAAGAAACAAAATATTTGAGTGCCACTATTTTATGTATCAGTCATTATGGTGGGATATAAGGATGAGTGTGGCAGAGCCTGGTGCTTGTTCCTCAATAGCTGTCTTTCCTTTCTTCTGAAATAATAGCATTTCAGCTGGTCTCACGGTCACCCATAATAGACTACGTTTCCCAGTCTTTCCTGAATACTGGAGTCTCCATAATACTAAGTTCAGGCCATTGGGATGTGAGTGGACCTATGCTTGTTACAGCTTGTTGGAACTCAGCCGAAATGATTGGTAGTATGCGCCCTTTGTCTTCTTTTTTTCTTTTGGTTTGGCTTTTACTCAGTCTCATTGCCTGTACAGTGCCAAAGGGAAAGGTGTTAAAAGGAAGAGAATAGAGTCTCTTTGAAATGGAAATTCTTATAAAGGATTACATAGAAACCTGCTACAGGGGAAGCAGGTGAAGGGAAAAACTGTCATAGGAACTACAGTTTGGTAGGGGCTGCAAGAATACCGAACATGTGTAAACCAATTTATCAGATTAGTAATGCTCAGTTGGTAAATTTGAATCTGTTGATCCTGGAGCAGCAAACATCTCCACTCCCAACCTAGTGTTCTCAGGAATTTCAAACTCATGAAGATTCTTGGCCAGAAAGGGCTCTGGTTATCCACTCATTTGAAATGTCAGCAAACCTTGGGAAGAAAGTTGGCAATAGGCTTTCAAGTTCTATGAGCAACCTCCTTTTATCTTCTTGCTTTACAAAACACCATGATGATATTATTTTTATTTATTTTAAGTTTCTGAATAAACTATTTTTTCAGGGCAGCTTTAGGTTACAGTAAAATTGTGTAGAAAATACATAGAGTTCCCATCTGCTCCCTGCCACTATACACACACAGCCTCCCCCACTGTCCACATGGGGCATCAGAGTGGTACATTTGTTACAATTGATGAACCTACATTCCTGTTGCTCCATGTCTTTGTTGGAACATAGTGTTTGTTGTCAGTGTTGTGGATTTTGGCCATTCTAATAGCTGTGTAGTGGCATCTCACTGTTGTTCTTTTTTTAAAATTGATTTTTTAGAGATAGAGGGAGAGAGAGATGGAAACATTTATGTGAGAGAAATATTGATCAATTGCCTCTTGCACGCCCGCTATTGGTGATTGAGCCTGCAGCCCAATCATGTGCCCTGACTGGAAATCGAACCAGTGACCTCTTGGTGCATGGGACGATGCTCAACCACCTGAGCCACACCAGATGGGCCCATTTTTAAATCAAGTTTTTCATTTTCTCATTATGCTATGATTCTTTCTCTTACAGGCAATATGAGAGACAGTATGCTTCAGTGATTAAAAATGAGTCCTTTAGAATCAGATTGACTGTAAAAATCCTGTCTCCATCACGTAATAGCTGTGTGACTTCGTGAAGGTTATATAAGGTCTTTGTTCCTCAGGTTTCTTCTTTGTAAAAAGGGTTAATAATATGTGATGGTTAAATAAGTTGATGCATCATATAAAGGACTTAGACTAGGGCCTGACTTGTAGTAAGTACTTAATAAATGTTAGTACATAGTATTTATTATTCTGTCATTTTATATATCATTATCACTGTCTGCTCTTTGCTGTTTCCCTGTAGAAAACTTTTGCTAAACATATTCACACAAAATTGTAAATAGTTTTTAGGGGTATTTCTATATTTTGGTTTTTGTTGAACATAAAAAATCACACTGTGACCACATGAGCATAGTCTCTTGGTAAAAGATTCAGCAAATACACAAATACATCTATATATGTAGTAAAAATGAAAGTTCCTTTGCATGTAACACCCTCCCCCCTACTTCCTCTTCTTTTTCCAGATGTAACTACTGTTAACAGTTGGAGTAGGTAGAGGCTGAGCAGATTGGCTTGAGATGTTCCCATTAATTTTTTTTTTTTAATCGGAAGCCTCTGGCAGTGTTCTTGTCTAGAGTCTTGTAGTAGAGAAGTTTCCTGAGACTCTGCAGTGTTAATCTCTATACCTTCCTCAGGACTTCTTAGTAGGTCAGATTCCCAGACCAATACCTGCTTCTCTTTATTTACTTCTTCAATTTGTGGCAGCCAAGGATGTTTAACTTTTTATTTATTTACATTTCTTTCTTTCTTTTTTTTAGAGAGGAAGGGAGAGGGAGAGAGAGATAGAAACATCGATGAGAGAGAACATCGATTGGCCACCTCCTGCATGCCCCCTACTGGGGATTTGGCCCAAAACCTGGGCATGTGCCCTGACAAGGAATTGAATCAGCAACCTCTTGGTGCATGGGTCAACTCTTAACCACTGAGCCACATCGGCTGGGCAAGGGTGTTTAACTTTTGATTTTGGTACTGTATGCTGAGAATGTCCACCTTATTTTATTTATTTAATTAATTAATTCATCTTTCAGATAGAGTGGAAGGGAGAGAGGGAGGAAGAGAGAGAGAGAAACATCAATGTGAGAGAGACACATCGAGTGGCTGCCAGCCGGGGCCAGGGACAAACTGCAGCTGAGGTATGTGCCCTTAGTGGGAACTGAACCTGGGACTCTCTGGTCTGTGGGCCGACGCTCTAACCACTGAGCTAAACTGGCCAGGGCGAGAATGTCTGCCTTATTTTAGATGCTCAGCCTAAGTGGTATGGAAGGTGGTCCCAGCTGTCACTCAGGGTTGGGATGCAGCTGTGCTCAAAACTCTTTTCTGCCCCTATTATTTGCTCTGTAGGGCAATGATTCTTGACCTCTTAGGGTTCACAGACTCCACTGGCATGTGATTCTAGGGATGGGAGGAATCTGGGGGGGGGGGTCTGTCAGTGCTGTCTTCCATCCTCTTAATTCTGATGACAGGATCTAGGGAATGTGGGAAGACCTGGAGATGCCTTCTAATCTTTTAGATCTAACTTCAGAGTTTACTGGTTAAGGATTGTTTGATAAATGAACATGTCAGTTGAGATGGAGATAATTGTTTGCAGCTTGTTTTGAGAATTATAGAGCTAAAGTACTTTGAAGGGTAATTAAATTTTTTATTTCTTTTAGGTTTTACTTATAATTAAAATATTTTTGTTTTATTTAAAGAAATATAAAGTTATACATTTAAATAATTGTTTCTTATAATTTTCTGCCTTTATTTAAAAATCCTGGGTAGTATGTGTTCATTATAACACATTTAAAAGAAGGGTACAAGTAAAAAGTGAAATCTATCCATACATTGTTTAGTAAACACACATTAAAAAAAGAGTTTATAATAGACTTAGTATGTTTTGGATATCTTTCCGTGGCAATTCCATGGCAGTGTAATACCACATAAGTTACTGAACTCTTTCCTTATTCTTAGATGTTTGCATTGCCTTCTCCCCCCACCCCATCTCCCATTGGAAGCAATGTTAATGTTTGTCCTTGTGATACAGTTAGTAACTGGAAAGGAGCAAAGGGAAGGCCAAATAGACGCATGCCCAATAAGGTCTGGATGACATAGGGAAGATACTTGTGTGTCACTCACACCTGGAAACAGGTCATTGGCCAGAATAGGTGTGCCACTGCAAGTGTGGGAATATTTGATATTTAAACTCCTGAACAGAGGAGTTCCCTCTCTCTCTCTCTCTCCTGCTTGCCTGAGCTCCTGGCTCTCTTGTGCAGGAGTCTTGTTCCCCTGCATTTGCCCACATTGCTCACAGCCATGTGGACCCCACACAGTGGACTGATGGACTGTGACTAGCCTGATGCTACACCGGGCCCAGCTCCACCATGGAATGGAAACTCTGGACACTGGCTTTGCTTCTAGGTGTACTGAATCCCCAGCCGCACATCTTCCAGGACTGGATTAAGGCAGATGGGACTTTAGAAACAGGGATATAATTCCACTCAAATAAAGATCCACTCATTCTCTTGTGCGAGTCTTAGAAAATTCTTTTTCTCAAGATATTGTAAGAACCCAACACCCACTGAGGAAAGGGATCCCCCACGTCCACCAGTGGATACCTCACTTCTACCAATGACACTTGTAATTGTATTTTCACATATTGGCGGGTATTTATTTCGGATAGATTTTTGCTGATGGATTACTGGATCATCGTGTGCATTTATTTTAAAGTTTGGTTTAAATTTAAAAATATCTAATAGAGTTAAATGTTGATTTCTAGTCCTTTTTGGACACTAATGCTCAAACTCATTTTGGTGGAGACGGAAGGTGTTTCATTGAGCAAAGAAAGATGTTTATTAAATAGAATATTGAAGGAAGGAACTCCCAAGGGAGTTCTCTACATAGTTGAGTGTTAGGTACATGGTGAAGATGCAAGGATAGTTAACCTCACAAAATAATAGCTAATACTCACCTTTTCATTATGATTAAAAATTAAGTGGAAATAATTTCTGTAAGATTTGGTGATGTTTTGGCAAACAGCTACATGATTTTAAACTGCTTTCTGGTGAGAATTTTAATAATTATAGTCAGTGTTTTGATTTGAAAAATAATGAATGCAGCCCTGGCTGGTGTGACTCAGTTGGTTGGGCATCGTCCTGTGCACCGAAGGTTTCTGGTTTGATTCCTGGTCAGAGCATGTGCCTGGGTTATGGGCTTGATATCCGGTGGTGCGTGTGCGGGAGGCAGCTAATAGATGTTTCACTCTCACATCAGTGTTTCTCTCTCTTTCTAAAAACCAATAATAAACAATGAGTGTATATGGTTAACATTTAAACAGTTCAGAAGGTCTGTATTGTACCCCAACCTGCAGAACTAGTCTGCTCTGTATTCAGAGGCTGATTTCCCAATTTGTCATTATCCGTGTACTTTTTTTTTTTTTTTTTTATCCTCACCCGAGGATATTTTTCCATTTTTTGTACAGATAGAGTGGGAGGGAGAGAGAGAGAGAGAGAGAAACATCGATGTGAAAGGGACACATCGAGTGGCTGCCACCCGCACGACCAACCAGGGCCGGGGACAAACTGCAACCGAAGTACGTGCCCTTAGCGGGAACCGAACCCGGGTCTCTCCGGACCGCAGGCTGACGCTCTAACCGCTGAGCCAAACCAGCCAGGGCTCATTATCCGTGTACTTTTATTCTCCTTTGTATTTGATCACTTTATTGCTGAATTGTTTCTCTGTTAGTGTGGATCTATAAAGGGAAAGAGAAGAGAATGTGACCATGTCTGGTAGATGGTGGGTTAATTGAAAAAGTTGTTTAAAGTAGGGAATCATGAAAATACAACATATATACATGTTTAACATGTTAACTTGAACTCTGTGTGTACCTTTATGTTATCAAACATTCTGCCATTCTGTATCTTGGTCTTTCTTTAATACACTTCACCTCTAATACTTCATTTTAGATTTTTTTTTATTGCACTTAGAACAAAAGCTTAAATCTTTAACACATGACACAAAAGTGTACATTATCTGGCTCCTTGCCAGTTTCTAAGAAATCTACCCTTCTGGTTTTCTATGATCAAGTTATACTGGCTTTTCAATTTCTGAAACTTGCCTTAGGGCCTTTCCACACGCCCTTCTCATAACCTGCAATGAATGATCTTCTAATCTTTGAATGGAGATTCTTATCCTAAATATCCTGTTTTCAGAGAGGCATCCTTAATATTCCCTTAATATTCCAGTCTAAACTAGGACAGATCTTCCTACTAATACCACTTTGTTGTTTCCCTCATTTTAGTTGGCCCATTTGGTAAGTATGTATTTGTCTGTCTGTGTGTTGAATTTCTACCCTTTTCACAAGACTGAGGCTACATGAAGGCAAGTGCCAGATCTGTTAGGTTTACAGTGGCATAACAGCCTGTGCTTAGAGCAGTATCTGGCATATAATAAGACGCTAAGTATTTGTAGACTCAATTACTCAAATGCTTATTAATTGTATACAATGTGTCAGTCACTGTGGGGGCAGTAATTAATAAAATGCCATTTACTCATCTCATTGGTAGCCTAAAAATGGAAATGTGTACATGCAAGTATGCATCATATTTAATAAAATATAGGGCATTTAAAATTTTCAGATGATAATATTAGAATGTGCAAATTTTATACTAAAATAAATAGATCTTTTTTTTTTAAAACATGGGAGAAAAGGTTGATCATCATTTTAAAAATGGTTATTCATTTTTCATCCACAATATCTAGAGAATTCTGATCATCTGTGGAAAGCTTTGAAAAGCTAGGAAGATCATAGGCACTATTATTAATAATTATAGCCCTTTTCACCCCTAAAGTAATTAAGGGCTTCCTTGAGACTGCATAATGTGCCCTGGCCGGTTTGGCTCAGCGGTTAGAGCGTCGGCCTGCGGTACAGAGAGACTGCATAATGTAGTGATACTTGCCCTCTGGAGAACCAGGTAGGTTTAAAGTTTAGAACTAGAAGTAGAGCATAGGTGATTAAAGCCAACTAATCTCTGCAATTCCAGTTTGTTATGTCTTCAGATCTCTTGCCCTTAATAAGATGTTCTGGGATAAACAGAATGGCAGGCATCGATTGTCAAGGTTTTCCTTTTTAATCATGGCTTTGTTTTTGCATGGTCAGAAATTCTTTGATTTGAAGGGGTATACTTTATATAAAGAACTGTGTGCAATAAGTGTTTAGCTTTTCTCTTTATATGGAGTCTATGGAATGTGGTTTCTTGACTACAGGTGAGTGAATTAGCCTTTTATATACCATTATAGTTGTAAAGGGGATCAGGTTTGGTATTAGAATGACTTGTCTAATGTAAAAAAATATTTTAAAAATTCTCTATGTTGAAATGATTTTGCTAGAGAGAAATTATTTTGGTCCTTTGGTTGTTCATTCATTCAACAAGTGTGACATTGTCAGGTGGTGTACTACGTTCCTGACACTTTTCTGGGAGCTGGAAATATAAAAATGAGTGAAGTATAGTTGCCGTCCAACAGGAATGAGTTGTAATTGATGAGATAGACACATAAATAATTATCTGGTATGATAAAGGCTAGAGTAGGAATATAAATTAATGTGAAACGTTGTAGAAACACTGGACTGAGGGAGCCCGGCCGGTGTGGCTCAGTGAATTGAGCATCGATCGTCCCATGGACTGAGATTCCCAGTTCGATTCCCAGTCAGGGCACGTGCCCAGGTTGTGGGCTCGATCCCCAGTGGGAGATGTGCAGGGTGCAGCTGTTTGATGTCTCTCTCTCACATCAGTATTTCTCTCTCTCTAGAAAAATCAACAAAAACATATTAAAAAACAAAACAAAAACACTGTACAGGGAGTGATTAACTCTTTGGAAGGGTTTCCAGATTTGTTAATCCAGACAAATCCAACTGTTAGGATTTTACCCTCCCAAATTTGTGTAAAATAGGGCTTCTTAAACTACTTTTAAAGAACCTCAAAGGCAGAGGATAGTGAGAGTACTCCTTGAAAGTTCAGGATATACCTGAGAGCAGCTTGAAAATTTCTTTTTTTTTTTTTGCCCTGGCCAGTTTGGCTCAGCGGTTAGAGCATCAGCCTGCGGTCCAGAGAGACCCAGGTTCGGTTCCCGCTAAGGGCACGTGCCTCGGTTGTAGTTTGTCCCCGGCCCTGGTGGGTCGTGCAGGTGGCAGCCGCTCGATGTGTCCCTTTCACGTCGATGTTTCTCTCTCTCTCTCTTCCTCTCCCTCCCTCCCACTCTATCTGAACAAAGAATGGAAAAATGTCCTCGGGTGAGGATAAAACAAACAAACAAACAAACAAACGAAAATTTCTTTCTTTTTTTTATTTTTTAATTTTCTTTTATCCTCATCCGAGGACATTTTTCCATTTTTTATTCAGATAGAGTGGGAGGGAAGGAGAGAGAGAAACATCGATGTGAAAGGGACACATCGAGTGGCTGCCACCCGCACGACCCAAGCAGAGCCGAGGACAAACTGCAACCAAGGTACATGCCCTTAGCGGGAACTGAACCCGGGTCTCTTGGGACCGCAGACCGACGCTCTAACCGCTGAGCCAAACCGGCCAGGGCGAAAATTTCTTAAATTCTCTATTTTATCTCAAGAATCATATGAATGTTGCATTTCATTGCAGTCTGATTATATAAATGTAGAAATATTTTAATTACAACCAGAAAAGAAAAACCATTCCATGCTGGTCTATTAATTGTGGAAAACGGGTGAATGAAGAGAGCTGAATCTACCTACCAGGTTTAGCATTCACCTTCATTTTCTTAATGTATCCCCAGCATGTCTGAGTTTATGCCTGGGGGATATGTATACTGAGAAAAAACTGATTGGTCAGTCAGATCATGGAACATCTCCTCTCCCCCCACCCCCCACATAATGTAGGCTTGGGGACAATTATTTAATTTGAGTCTGTTGCCCTGGCCGGTTTGGCTCAGCGGTTAGAGTGTCGACGTGTGGTCCAGAGAGACCCAGGTTCGGTTCCCGCTAAGGGCACGTACCTCGGTTGCAGTTTGTCCCCGGCCCTGGTTGAGTCGTGTGGGTGGCAACCACTCGATGTGTCTCTTTCACGTGGATGCTTCTCTCTCGCTCTCCCTACTAATCTATCTGAATAAAATATGGAAAAATATCCTCGGATGAGGGTTAAAAAAAAAATAAAAATTTAAGAAGTTAATTTGAGTCTGTTGCCTTTGTAAATTGGGCTAATAATATGTACCCATACTTTTGTTGGGCGATGATCATATAGTAGCTGCTCATTAAATGCGGATTGCCTATTTCCTTCTTTCCCCCCCATATTCCTGTTGTTCTTTTTCTCCTTGGCTTTATTCCTGGTCTCAAAACTGCTTAGTCTGCCATGATCAGCTTGCTTACTGTCCTGCTTTATCAGCCAGTGAGCAGTTGACAACAGTACTAGAAGATGCTTGTGGTATAACCAGGGAAGTTCCTGGAATAACAGAAAAGTTGGGTCAGGAGCATTCAGTACAGTGGGAAACGGCTCAGATTTGGCTCGTTAAAGGAGACATCTAAGAAGGCTCCTATATAAATAAAGGGAAAGATGGGTCAGGGTATACAGCTTGGGATTAGAATGTAGGACTCAGTGTATTGATAGAGTCCAATTTCTGAGCAGCAACCAAAGCTGGTCATGTTGACTTAGTCTTTTTTTCAAAGTGGTTAGAGGGTTAGACCAGTGGTCTGAAGAGCTTATCAACTGAAGTAAGTACATGTTCAAAAATAGATAACGTCTGAAACCTTATAGTTAAAAAGATGTTATGTTAGTGGCTTATTTTGTAAATGATAACAATACCCACTCCTGTGCTTGTCTTGATGTCGTGTTTCATTAGTGATAGCTTCATTTCAAACCTATCTATTTCTCTAACTGCACTACACATGTCAGTTGGAGGTTCAGGATGGTGTAGTTAAATCACCTCTGCAACTCTCTGGGTTTTTAATTAATTGAGAACAGAAACAGGAGCCAAATGTAGGATGTAATAAAGTATTGAGCGTTATTACTGGCAGTTGGATTGGAAAATATGGTGAAGATTTTAGTATTGTACTCTTCCCAGCAAGAAGTGAAAGCCCCCACATAGAAGTAGAACAGAAGAATAGGGGTTTCTTTTCAGTGCAGTGAGTCATGACACCTGCCACAGCCACAGTCCCTTCACATGGAAACTGTGGGCAGGAGCTAGGCAGGCATGTTTTAAACCACTTAACCTGGTTTCTCCCCACTCCCACGGCTGGGCTTGAGATGTTGACTTGACCTATGGACAGTCCTAGGAGGCAAACCCCTACAAAGTGAGATTGATTTGGCTGCTTCAAATCTGGACTCCATACTTAATTTGCTGTAGTAGCTAGAACAAATTAGTTAGTCTTTGAATACATTCCTTCTTTTGTTAGGTGGGAATACAAGTATGTAAAGTGATTGTTGTGAACATAAACATAAAGATAACTAAAATGCTCAGCACTGTTTTGTTCATAGTAAGTATTTAGTAAATATTATTAAAAAGTAACTGCTATCTGTGAGTTGTAGTAACTCATTCTTAAACTAGGCCTTGAATATTTAAATCTTAAAAATTACAACTGCTACATTAAAAGTATAGTATGTGATACTTGTTATATTCCTAAATTAAACTGTTAATAGAAAACATGTATGCCTTCAAATTAATATTGCTTCTTTGACTTACTCATTTCATGAAAGCAAAAGACTACAATTGCTTTATGCCGATGTGCCCTTATGTCGCAGGCTTGACCGTATGAATATTACACAGACCACTATGTATAGGTTTTCGTTTTCTTGTTAGAATGAAACCTCAATCATATTGTCCATATTTTTGGGGAAGGGAACATATAGGTCAGCTGTGTGTTAGTGGACACTTGTTTCTCTAAAGTGTCTTAAGTGTCATTTAAAATCAGAGTTTTAATTTGTTTGAGCCAATGTGATGATGTTTTGAAAAAAAGGTGTTACTTATATCAGTGTGTAGCAAAACATACAAAAAGCATTAACCTTCTTTAAACTTTATGGATGCCTTGCAGATAATTATTGTTTAGTAAGAATTTTTTCACTGGCCTCATTTTGTATATTGATTTACTGAGATACATTTAAGGGAGATCCTAAGGTAATTTATTAAGATTTGAATACGTATGACAGGACAAATTAAAAAAATAAACTTCTTAAACTTCTTAAAGTTCTCTTTTAACTTTATTTTCTTTTTTTAAAAAATATTTTTATTGATTTTTTTAGAGAAAGAGGTAGGGAGAGAGAGAGAGAAACGTCAATGTGAGAAGCATCCATCAGCTGCCTCTGGTGCACCCCTTACTGGGGATGGAGCCTGAAACCTGGGCGTGTGCCCTGATCGGGAATCCAACCAGGAATCTCTCAGTCTGTGGGACGAGTTCAAACTACAGAGCCATACTGGCAGGGCACTTCATTTTCTTTTTGTTTGTTTTGTTTTGGTTAAATTTACATAGAAGCTGCATGCTTTGTGACTTGCTCTGTGATGTAAGGAACCAGTAAAAACCAGTGGAAGAGAAAGACTTACACTTGTGAACCTGTTACATGCAACTAGTGCCCCTTTAATTTTTTTTTAAGATTTTTTGAGAGAGAGGGAGGAAGAAAGAGAGAGAGAGACATCGATGTGGGGGTGGAACATCAATATTTCAAAACTTAATAATTTGCCCTGGTTGGTTTGGTTCAGCGGTTAGAGCGTTGGCCCGTGGACCAATGAGTCACGGTTCGATTCTGGTCAAGGGCATATACCTTGGTTGCGGTTCATCACCAGTCTTGGTTGGGTCATGTGGGAGGCAACCAGTTGATAATGTTTCTGTCATGTTGATGTTTCTCTTTCTCCCTCTCTGTTCCTCTCTCTCCCCTTCCCACTCTGTCTGATGATAAATGGAAAAATATCCTCGGGTGAGGATTAAAAAAAAAAGAACATGCCATGGCTGAGTAGCTCAGCTGGTTAGAGCATCATGACTATCTCCCACACGCCCCGTACTGGGGATTGAGCCTGCAACCCAGGCATGTACCCTGACTGGGAATTGAGCCAGCATCCATTTAGTGCATGGGATGACGCCTAACCAACTGAGCCACACTGGCCAGGGCTAATTTTTATTTATTGATTTTAGAGAGGAAGGGAAGAGGGGGGAGAGTGCGAGAGAGAAACATCAATTTGTTGTTCCACATATTTGTACATTCATTGTTTGATTCTTGTATGTGCCCTGACCGGGGATTGAACCCACAACCTTGGCGTGTCGGGATGATGCTTTAACCAGCTGAGCTACTCAGCCATGGCACTTTAATTCTTAAGTTTGGAAATATTATCATTTTTATTTTGTATTCAAGGGCAGTAACTGGCTAGGATAAATGATTTGCTCTAAGAGTCTAAACAGTAATTTTAGAGAGTGGGGGAGAATTGCTTGGAAGTGCTGAAACTTTTGTTTTTGTTTATTTTTTAAAGAGATCAAATAATCCACAAGGTGTATGTGGCAATTTGAGAAGCTGCAGGGACCCTTTGCACTGTTTTGGGAATTAGGGCTTAATGAGGCCACCGGTTTTATTTTATTTATTGTTTGGTACGTGCCCCTAGCGGAAACTGAACCCGGGATTCTCCGGTCCGCAGGCCGACGCTCCAACCGCTGAGCCAAACTGGCCAGGGCAGGCCACCAGTTTTATTCATCTCTAAATTACAGTATTTAGTGTTAAGTATATAGTAGAGTTCCAGCAAATGTTTCATTTAATGAATCGATGGCATGCACATTAAAGGAATTCTTTGCTACCTTTTAGGCAAGTATTTAATTATTTTTTTTTATATTTTCAGAAATTATGACACATAGTTACTTCATTTTCTCAAAGTTGGAAAGATATGACTAGCCATCTATAGAAGTTTTTAGTTTTCATCTAGTGTTCCATGTTTTTGTACTTTGTTTTTTGTTAACCAGTTGCCCATTTAAGTGTTTCTCAAGTAATTCAAAGATGGAGTTTGAATTACTAGTTTCTGATTTTCAAAGTTATTCCAACTGTTAAACATAGGAGCTTCTGCCCTACCTCTCTTCAATCTAGATATATCTCTTATAATACATTCCCTAGATTTTAAGGTGTGGCATAATTCAAGAATGGTACTTTGGAGTAGACCTGGATTTGCATCTCCTTTCCATCAGTTATTGGTTGTGTGGTTCTTGGGTGAGTTACTTAATTCATTTTTAATCCCAAGTAACAATTAAATTAATTAACAAATACTATAAAGCTCCTGGCAGAGCAGTTGACAAACAGTAAAGTGGACAATGCTAATAATAACTACCAGCTTCTGACTATATGTTTACTAAAAGAAAAGCAGAGTTAATTATGCAAATTTAGGATACGTTTGCACTTGAAGGTGAAGGAAGAATATACAGTTGGTAAAATTATGGCAGCATAGTAAATTTCTATTTTTAAGGTTTTGAGGACTCATTGTCTTCTGGATTTAGGCTACTTTTTCTCTTAAACTTACCATCTTAAAAAGTCATTAAAATGGCAAACAAAAATCTGTTTTAGTTGAGGTAAAATAGCTGCTGAACTGTTAAAATTCTAGAGTTTGTTTAGTTGTTCTTGGAGGGATTATATTAGAAAGAGAAGAAAAATATGTATCATAGTGCCTGCTACATAATGAGTGGTAGCAATTGTGTGTGTGTTTGTGTGAAGTGGTTAAGAATATGGCCTCTCTTGTCAGACTGCTATACTAGTCTTGTGACTTTGGGTAAGTCATTCAGCATTCTATTTCTTCCTTTATACAATTGGGTTAATATTAGCTCTTCCTTATATTGTGCGGGTCAATGAGATGAAATACAAAGTACATAACACAAAATAAGCACTTGATAAATGTTAGAGATTATTATTGTAAAAATTTTCTTTTGAGAGGCATCTTTCCTTAGTGGAAAAAACAGGATCTTTGGAGTCGGGTTGAGTTGTTTTTGAGTTTTGCTTCAGCTATATACAAACATTGTGACCTTGGGCAGATTACTTAACAACTATTCCTTCCTTTTTTCATATGTATAAAATGAGGATAATAGCTACCTTGTAGAGTTCATGGAAGTATTATAAATACATAGATACTTAGTAAATGGTAATTGTTATGGGCATGGTGCCTGTAATTCAGCGTTTTCTTGGGTTGGCAATGTGAGCCAGCTGGCTAGATTTTTTTCCAGACACCAGTGTCTGTCTGAATTGAGTACTTAGTCAACAATCAAGTTAATTATGCTTGTTCTATAAAAATAAAACCTTATAATAATACCTGAGTATTTACTTATTTATAATATTTTTAGATGAAATACAAATTTGAGTATACCTCTTTGTGTTCTCTTATTTATCTTTGTAGAACAAAGGTAAAAGCAGTATCAGTGTGGCTCAGGATAGAGCTGCTATTCTGACTTCCCCTGGGTGCCTTTGCCTTACGTATTCTGGAAAAGAGAAATCCTGCTCCTCTGGGTTGCTTCTAAGATGTGGAGGTTTTCAGAGAGGTGGCAGTCATCTGCCTATTTAGGTTGACGACCTAGAACTTGTATTGCCTAGACAACAAAGAACTGCTAGTCAGAAGTGGCAGGTGACTCTTTATTGTATGAACATAGCTGTCAGTGGGATCAGGTAGCTCAGCTCCCAGCTTAGGTCTGCAAAGATATGAGCAGTTTTCCCATACGAGAGGATCCAGCTATTAGAATTTACTGAGCAGCTTTGACTAATGTGAAAAAACAGATGATCGGCCACTCGGAACTGCAACAGTAACAGGCTCTTACAGGTCTCTCAGAGACTGCTGACAGGGAGTGTTAGCAAAGGGTTGGTATGTCCACTCAGATATTCAGATCTCATGCCCCCCACTCCTTTTTAGAAAAGAGATCTTGGAACATACAGAAACTACAGTTTAATAGCAGATTCTTGCTAAACACAAAACTTCTGATGAGTAACAGTCATTTTACATATATTTTCCTTCTCTTTTTGGGAGGTTTTGCATACAGACTTTAATTACACTTTTGTTGTTATGGTTGAGATATCATTCACTTACCATAAAATTCACCATTTTAAAGTGTACAGTTGGGTGGTTTTTACTTTATTCATAAGATTGTTCACCATTATCTAATTCTAGAGTATACATTTTAAGGAAAGACAGTTTTTATTGTATTTTGATTAACTTACCTCTGATTTTCTTTTCTACTTGAAGGAAAACCTGTTTTGCTTGGGCTTATATCTGACTTTTCTATTGTTGTTTGTAGTTCCATAGTTTCAGTTTAGAGTGGTTGGTCATTTGTTTTTTTCTTTTTTCTTTTTTTCATATTAGTCACTGGTGCCCAGTGTATTCTAATAGCTGGATCTTCTCTTAAGGGAAAACTGTTGACCAGTTTTAAGAAGTCCTCAAACATCTATCTCATTTTAATTTTGTCTCAGAATAAGAGAAGATGGAAAACAGTATAATTTTGGATGACTGCCATTAGGCTGATGAATGTTGTTCTTTGACAGTGGAGCAAATGTTTAACATAATTATTCACTCCTTCCTCTTGCACGACTAATTATGTTTTAATATAAAAATTGTTTTTTTAGAGGCCAGCTATGGATGATCATTTTCCTTACCTAGCTCGCAATACTGCATGCAAGCATTTCATAAACCGCTGTAGGTCTTTTAAATAATTATCTCCAGCCCTGGCCGGTTTGCTCAGAGGTTAGAGCGTCAGCCTGCGGTCCAGAGAGACCCGGGTTCGGTTCCCGCTAAGGGTGCGTACCTTGGTTGCAGTTTGTCCCCGGCTCTGGTTGGTTGTGTGGGTGGCGGCCACTTGATGTGTCCCTTCACGTCGATGTTTCTCTTTCTCTCTTCCTCTCCCTCCCTCCCACTCTGTCTGAACAAAAAATGGAAAAATGTCCTTGGGTGAGGATAAAAAAAAAATAATAATAATAATGATCTCCATTCGTAGAGAAGCTCTACCTTTCTTTCCATGCGAGCAATTTCAGCGGGATTTGTGCAGGGCATTATAATTTTTCAACACATTTAGTCCCCCTGTACAATGAAAATATATTTATGTAACCTTCTAAAAGTAGATAAAAATCAACAATAGATACAGAAATTAGCTTTGTCTGTTTGTTTAGCCTATTATTTGTCTTAGTAGCTGGTTCTCTGAAAAATATTTTAAATGATATTTTCCAGTTTACCGTTATTTTTATCTAAATTAAAATGTAATTATCTCATTAACTGCAAAGCATGTCTCTTTAGGTTCTTTAACTTCTAGTGAAATAAAACCTTTTTCACTTAACCTGAAGAGACAGTTTAGTTATATTTTTTCTTGAACTGTTGTCAGGAAACTGCCATGTTAATTGGCTTAAGACTTAGTGTGCCTCTTGGAATGAAGTGTTCAAGTAAAAGGTATTATATTAATTGGCTTAGAGTTCAGTTAGAGACTCAACCTGCAGCATGCCTAACCTCCAACCCCTAGGCTAGGGACTGGGGCTGCTACACAATTGGGAGAAGAAGAGAGAATAGATGCTAAAAAACATTTTATAATACGTTTATTGGTCATTTTTTTTTATGTTCTTTATTTCATTTTTATTGATATATTCACCTTTTTCTTATTTATTTCTAACAGCTTGTTATATATTTAGGACAGTACCATTTCAAACTCTTGCCTTTAAATTTTACTCATATTACTTGATATGCTAAGTTTACCAATCTTTTCCTTTTATGTTTTAGGTAAGGCTTACATTTAATTTTTTCCCCTAATAGTTAGCTAGTTGTTTTATCACCTTTATTGAATAATCCCTCCTTTCATTAACGTTTTGAATAAACTTGTTCTTTCACCAATGCTGATTATTAATCTTAAACCAAATTTATGAAACTCTGAATTATATCAACATTACTCTTGAATTGATTGCATATATAATTATAGCAGGAAAACCAAGAGGAAAATATAGAGTTAAAGTTAATTTTCATTACAATTTTTGAGTATATTTATTTTTAAGATAGCTTTTATTTATACTTATTGCCTAGGAATTATTGCTGAGTAGCTTTTTCTAAACTACAATATGAGGCATGGGTAAAAGTTTTATACAAATGAATGTTCCTAGAATTGAATATTAGTATTAGAAGGGTAGACTATTGAAGTACATTTTAATTCAGTGGAATATAAATAATAAAGAAACCACTGGATTTTTTAGGTAATAATTGAAGAACCATATTAGTCTCTCATTGAGAGATTGATTTATTAGTTGCTGTATTAGCTTTTTCTGATTTTTATTTAATCTAAAGGTAGTATAATAATGCTGAAGAAATGTAAAATAGTAGATCACTTAGCTCTCGCTGTGGTAATGCTGTGTAACAATGCTGAAATGTTTGATGGCTTTTACAACAATTAACATTTCATTTTTGTTTTTGTTTTTTAATCCTTCCCCGAGGATATTTTTCTACTGATTTGCAGATAGTCTGGAAGGGAGGGAGGCAGGGAGGCAGAGAGAGAGAATGGAAGGGAGGGAGGGAGGGAGAAACATCAGTGTGAGAGAGACACATTGATTGGTTGCTTCCTGCACAACCCCGACTGGGGCAGGGATTGACCTGCAACCCAGGTGTATGCCCTTGACTAGAACCGAACCCTTGGCCCTTTGGTCCTTGGGCCAATGCTCTACCTGCTGAGCCAAACCAGCCAGGGCCTTGGCAGAGTAATATTTTACCCTACTTACTGTCTTGGTTAGAGAGTCACATGGCCAGGGGCACAAGTGTACAATTCTGGAATAGAGAGGGAGTAAAAATTGGTAAAAATAATCTGATCTACCACAGTTACCTATAAGTCTCACTATTATAATACAGATTTTTAAATAAAGTATTTTTTCTGTATTACATTCTATTTATTTATTTATTTTTAATCCTCACCCGAGGATATTTTTCCATTTTTTGTTCAGGTAGAGTGGGAGGGAGAGAGAGGAAGAGAGAGAGAGAGAGGAACATCGATGTGAAAGGAACACATCGAGTGACTGCCACCCGCACAACCGACCAGGACTGGGGACAAACTGCAACCGAGGTACGCGCCCTAAGCAGGAACTGAACCCGGGTCTCTCAGGACCGCAGGCCGACGCTCTAACCGCTGAGCCAAACCGGTCAGGGCTGTATTACATTCTATTTTTATGACATGGGAATATTATGTAGTAATAATCATAATGTGCTTTCATTTTATTTTTTATTTTTTTTATCCTCACCTGAAGACATTTTTCCATTTTTTGTACAGATAGAGTGGGAGGGAGAGAGAGAAAGAGAGAGAGAGGGAAACATCAATGTGAAAGGGACACATCGAGTGGCTGCCACCCGCATGACCAACCAGGGCCGGGGACAAACTGCAACCGAGGTATGTGCCCTTAGCGGGAACCGAACCCGGGTCTCTCTGGATCGCAGGCGGACGCTCTAACCGCTGAGCCAAACCAGCCAGGGCAATTTTAAATTCCTTTTTATCCTTTGCTGGCTTCCTATTTTGATTATAAAACATTGTCTTTTAAACCATCCTTTGACTGTAAGTACCACTTGTATTATCCTGTTTTTGTTCCTGTAATTATTTCAAATAAGTCATTTCTCTACTTTTTCTTTGTTTCATTGCACCCACTATACTGTTTATCTGGGAAATTATTGTCAACTTTTCAGATTTTTTCTTCTTCCTTCACGCAGATTTCTCTTTTCGTACCTACTATATGAAACCATATGGCCATCTGCAACCTATTAAAATAAAGCTTATATGTCTTTTAGTTAGCATATAATTACATTAGGTCTCGTTAGGCTTCATGTGACCGAAACTCAATTTAAACTAGCTTATGCAAAAAGAATTTATTGGAAGGGATATTTTATGGAATTAAGGGAACAGTGGTTTTACCAAGACTGAGGAAGGGAATAGATGGAGTTAGGCCTCAGGAGTGACAAACAGTGATAGGACTCAAGTAAGACTCTTGCTTGTGTGTGTTTATGATTCTTTCTCTTTCCCTACATACTGGCATTCTTCAGATGGGGAAAAACATGGCCACCAACAATTCCCAGTTTATATCTTTAAAGTTTCTGCTTGAGAGGGACACTGTCATGACAAATTCTTTGGTCATCAGTCCAAAAATCTTAGGAAATAGGTTAGTTGGTTTAGTTTGGATTTTGTATTTACCTTTGAATCTGTTTGGCCATGGTGTTGAAGTTTCTATAAAAGCCATTTGGTTTGAGTAGAGAGAAGCCTCAATCTCAGGAAGGAAGGTTTGGAGATTATTGCTGGACTAATAAAAATAGGTGTCCACTAAGGAAATGTGAATATTAATAACACCCTTTTGTGTCTTTTTCAGGGTCAGGGACATACTTGCATATACACATACATATTGGTGTGGCTCTTGCCTGAGAACTAGAGAGTGGATGGACTGGTTAGTAAACAGAGGTCATGGTAGTTTTCTTTAGGACTGGCTTAGTTCTTCAAAACACAGAAGAATTATAGTTGGTAAATGCTGCTCTAAATTATTCATGTCTGATTTATTATTGTAAATTAAGAATATTTCCTGTTTCTACCTTTGTAATGTTTCTAATTCTCACGCCTGATAGTCCTCCCAGCTTACCAAATTTTGACTTACACTCATTTTTTTCAGTTTTCTATTTTAGTTCAAGAGCCACTTGAAAATGAATAGCTGCAAACAAATAGCAGGAAAGCAAGAAGCAGACTAACCACATTTTGCACAGAAACAAATTGGACCATGTGCACCACGACTTTATCTTTTGAATGTGTTTGGTTATTTTGGGAAGAAGATAGCTGCCAGTTAGACTTTGCTGAATGTGGTTTCACTGTTTCTAGTATATGTGAAAATTGTAGTTTTAGGCATCCAAGTGAGGTGCTAATTTAGATATCATAGTGCTCGTTTGACAAAAATGATGCATTAGAGTAAGAATGAAAAGGGATTTCACTTGTTGAAATTGCTGCAGGTGTGGGAATGTTTAAGTGTTTAATTAAACCAGAAATACTGTATTTCTTTAGGTTAAGAGCAGGGAAGAAGGTAGTGGATAGAAGAAACATATATTACATTTTCAATTGCACTGATAAGTTTTCTGTCTTTTATTCTCATATACCTTTAAAATGCCCTAAAAATAAAAATGTTTATGCCTAGACTATAGTTCCCAGTATTGTTTTTTTTAAGTTCTAAAGAGACATAAAAATCCTTAGTCAGATTTTACATTCTAATTTTTAGATTATAATAGGGCAGCCTTTAACTAAATATCTTTAAAAGCAGTTTTGCTTTTGTGCACTGTTCTATTTTATTTGCTGAGTTGAAATGGATGGATGTATTAGTCTCAAGTTCATAGAACAGCGAGCTCCATATTTATTTATTGATTGATTTTAGAGAGAGAGGAAGGGAGAGAGAGAGAAACAGAAACGTCAATGAGAGAGAACAATTGGCTGCCTCCTGCATGCCCCCCACTGGGGATTGGACTCGTAACCTGGGCATGTGCCCTGACTGGGAATTGAGCCAGCAGCCTTTTAGTGCATGGGTTGACGCTCAACCACTGAGCCACACTGGCTGAGCACGAACTCCATATTTAAAAGACTTCTGCAAATCTAGTTTGAATTGAGTAACCACTAATATTTATTAACATCCTAATTCAGAGTTATCTCTCAGGTTATTTACATTGATCTAAGAAGAATGCTCTGGGGGAAGATATATACTTTTTTTATTTTTTATTTTTGTGGATAGTATTACAACTGTCCCTCAATCACCCCCCCTTAACCCCCCTCCTCCCAGCTCCTGCCCCACCCCAGGCCTTCACCACAGTGTTGTCTGTGTTCACTGGCTATGCATATATGTATTTTCTTTGGTTAACCTCTCCCCGTCTCTCCCCCCCACCAACTTCCCTTGGAGATATGTCAGTGTTCCATGCCTCCATGCCTCTGGACCTATTTTGTTCGGCATTTTATGTTCACTAGATTCCAGTTATAAGTGAGATAATGTGATATTTATCTTTCTCTGTCTGGTTTATTTCACTCAGCATAATACTGTCCAGGTCCACCCATGCCGTTGCAAAGGGTAATGCAGAAGGGAGTGGAGAAGGTCTGGTGTGCGGACCTTCTGTTGAGGCACACACCAACCCTGGGTATCAGCAGATGAGTCGACTCTAAGAGGGAGTATAACAGTGCAGGTCAGAGCATTATTCTGAAGTCAAACTACCTGGCTTGAATCCTGGCTTCACATTTGCTATTTTGTGAGAACTTTCAAGTGATTGCTGCTTTTAAGAATAATTTGTTCTGCCCTGGCCAGTTTGGTTTAGTGGTTAGAGCTTAGGCCTACTTAGAGAGACCCGGGGTCCGTTCCCGCTAAGGGCGCGTACCTCGGTTGCAGTTTGTCCCCGGACCTGGTTGGGTTGTGCGGGTGGCAGCCACTTGGTGTGTCCCTTTCATGTCGATGTTTCTCTCTCTCTCTTCCTCTCTCTCCCTCCCACTCTATCTGAATAAAAAATGGAAAAATGTCCCCAGGTGACGAAAAAAAGAAAAGAATAATTTGTTCCACACATTTATTGAATATCTACTACTGGGTACTATATCAGGCATGGAATAGTCAGTCCCTGGTAAATAAAACAGAGTTTGGGATTGGAGAGGGGGTTTATCTAGATAGCCTTAGCGCCAGGGTGACCTCAGGCTTCTCTGCTGTCCTTCACATATCTTATCTCCTAATACTCTCTCCCATGCCCATTATGATCTAGCTATTATGGCCTTCTTTCTGTTCCTCAGTAAGCCTTTTCTCACAACAAGTTCTTTCTCCCCAGTTCTTTCCGTGGCTTACTCATTCTCATTAAACCCAAATGTCAGCTGGATCCTCCTGCCTTCTCCTTGCCATTTGTATACTTATTCTACTAGTTCCTGATTTATTTTCTTCTGTATTATTTATCTCTTCCATAAGAATGTTAGCTTTGGGAATACCAGAACTGCATTGGTCTTACTCATCATTTAGTCTCTAGTTCCCATTACCGTTTCTAGCACATAGTAGGTACTCATTAATACGTGAATGAAAGTTGATACCAGTGGAATCAGTCATATGAAGGAAGGAGTCAAGAGCTAAGACCCTAAATTGGGACTGAACTTTCTGTGATCAAAGAGTTGAAATGATAAAGAGACAGAGGCAAGGATGTGTTTGTTGGGCCTTGCAATTCCTGTCAAGGAGTTTGGATTTTGTTTTAATTTTAGTGAAAAGATTTTAATCTGGAGTTTTAATGTAATCCAATGTGTTTTCCAAAAGTGTTCTTTGGCAGCTCTGTGAAGAGTAGATTAGGGACTGGAGGAAGGAGGTGGGATAGAGACTTTTATAGTAGGTGAGAACATTGCTTGGATTAGGCTGGTAAAATGAACTTGGAGAAAAATGGGATAGATGTGGGGTTTATTTTGGAGGTGGGGCTGACAAGCTGATGTGCAGAATGCAGTAGAGATGCGTCAAGGATGAGATCCAGTTTTCTTGTTTGAGCAACTTGGTAGAAGGTTATGTTATTTACTGAAATGGGAAGTCTGAATGAGGAACGAGTTTGAAGGAGACATTAGGAATTCCATTTGGGTCACATTTAAGTTACTGATAAGAATTCCACAGGGAAATGTCAAATAGAGAGTTAGTTTCCAAATCAGGAATTTAGAAGAGACATTTGGGTTGGGATAGAAGTTTGAGACATTGTCAGCATATAGATGGTATTTAAACCCATGACAATGAGAGCTATTATTTAGAGTGTGTGGCAAGGAATCAGATTAAAAAAGGTTCAGGGCCTGAGCTTGGAGAATTTCTAACATATAGATGTCAAGTAGAGGAATGGCAGCTGACCAGGACTTGGAGAAGGATTGGCCACACAAAGAACACCTGGAATGTGTGGTATCTTGGCAATCAAGGGTTCATGGGGCAATCTGGAAGGGTAAAGAAATGGCTTCTAACACATACTGCATTTTCAGAAACAGGTAACGTACAAAATGAGAAAAATTTTGAGAGGACAGATGAATGTCCTTGGAGGGTTTTTAAAAAAGGAAAGATATTAACATGTCTAACAAATAAATGATGGCTACCTATTACCCTAGCCTAGGAGTCTAATTATTCTTTATTTTGGTATTAGTAGACATTTTGATTTTTTTTTTTAATCCTCACCCGAGGATATTTTTCCGTTTATCTTCAGATAGAGTGGAAGGAAGAGAGGGAGAAACATAGATGTAAGAGAGACACATTGATTGACTGCTTCACGCTCGACTCTGACTGGGGCCAGGGACTGAACTGCACCTGAGGTACATGCCCTTGACCAAAATCGAACCTGCTACTCTTTGGTCCGCAGGCAGATGCTCCAGTTGCCCAGCCAAAGTGGCCAGGGCAGAAATTTTGATTTTTGATGAAGTTAGGAAGTAATTAACTTTTAAAAAATGTAACTTGAAGCTGGAAGTAATTTTTTTGAGGGAGAGTAATGGTGTTAGTGTCACCTAATGGCAAAATGAGATATTGCAGCCATATTTATATGAAGCAATGAGCAAAGTAACTGGATTAAAATTTCTGGGGGAATTTTAGGCCTAGATCAGCAAGCTTACCATAGTTACAAGGTCCTATCCTCTTTAGTCCTGGCCTACCTGTCCTACCCTTCTATCACATACCCCTTTGGTCACTGAACACATTGTGTAACATATGGTCCTTTTTATGTTTTATGTTTCAGCTCCAGTATTGCCCTTTCAGAGAGTCCTTTCTTACCACCTTACTTACACTTGCCCCTGTACTCCTTACATCTGAGCTACTCTTTGTCACATTAACCTGTTTCATTATCTTCATAGTCTTTAGAGTAATTTGGAAGGACCTTATTTGCTTGTTTTCTCACTAGATGTCAGCTCTAGGAGAACAGGCATCTAGTCTGCCTATTTACTCTTGTAACCCCAGTGCTGAGTGCAGTGTCTGCTATGTAGTATTCTTGCTGAGTTAAAAGTGAATTGTGTGAATATTTGGAGAATGTTGAGTTTCTGTGGTGTAAAGTAGAAATCTATCCAGAAAACAGAATTACACTGCATTTGATCACTGTAACATTGTTTACTACATGAATGCAATGTGAAAACTTTAACCTTTCTTCCTCCCCTCTGGCTGGTAAGTGATAATGTGTCTGGAAAGGAAAAGCTACATGACTTAAGGTTTTGAATTGTATATTAGTTAGTTAATTTTAGTGACATAAAATATATTTTAAAGTACCATACGTGGTCTTGAGATAAGTTTTGGGAGACATTTAGATTTAATTAGAAAATAATTTCAGCGAATGTATTTGTGTGTGTGTGTGAATTTGTAGATACTTTCAGTGTCATGCGTAATTATTTCCTCTACTTATTAAAAAACAAAAACAGCGTTTCTAGGAGAAAAATAGAGAGAGTCAAACAGTAGTAAATATGTTTAGCTGAGATATGGGTGGGTTTATGTTGTTCTTCAGGGAACAATATGGCTCTTTTAGTCTGGAAACGCAAGGTGGAGAGAGTACATTTCCATTAGGTGGCCCAGTCCAAGAGGATAGCTTCCCTAGTTTTGAGATAATCGTCCAATGAGGAGAATTCTTCACATGAACCATTTTTAAAGGCTGAGGATTGATCAATTCATGTTTTTATTCAATTGTTTGTCTGTTTGTTTTTAAATCCCTGTGGCTTTGACCAGGTGGATGTGGGAAGAGATATTTGCAGGACTGAAATGGAGGTCAGAGCTTCATTACAGAAGGTTACTGGGTCATCGGATTCTGTGGCTACACTGAACAGTGAAGAATTTGTTTTGGTTTCTCAGCATGCAGAAGATACCTCTACAAAAGATGAAGGAAAACCTGAACTGAAGGTAGTTTTTCTTTTCTACAGATGATACTGTTTTAAAATATGGATTTTTTTAATGAGGTGAAAGATGTATAAAATCCAGAGGTTTTTCTCAAATATTGACTGTGCAAATAGAATCGATGTTTGATTCATCTAAAGGCTCATTATTTGGTTTGTTTATTTTTGAAGTTTTTGCTGTTATTTATCTTTTAATTCAGACTTTAGAAAGAAGAAATAGAAGGGGAGAAAGAGAAAGGATAATTGAGAATTAGATTTAATGGTTAAATCTTACATGAATTTAATTTACCTGAGTATTTTTGTCTCTCTTACTGCTGGGTTAAGTTGAGTATATAAATAGTTATGTTTTACTTTCACTACAGAGACTTTTCTTTATGGTTTTAAATCAGCTGGTAACATTCTAGTATGTGATTTAACTGTTAACTTGTCTAAATATTTTTTAAGTATGTCTTATTTTTCAGTTGAGTTTGATTTTGGATATGCTCCTTTATCTTTTTCACTTTTGTGTTGCCTTTCCTAACTCAAAAAACAAAACCCAGGTATACATGCAAGAGAATTGTATATCCACCCTCTAGAAATAGGAATAGAGAAATTAGTCAAAAGTGCAGCATATTTTCTTATGATTTTTATTTAATTTAAACTATGGCATAAAAGGTATATTATTAGTATATAAATCTAATAACATTATATAAAATCAGATTATTAAATATCTATTTTATGTTAAGGATATATAGTTTTATAATTTTATTAAAATAATTTTATTTAAAAGTTTTATTAAAATAATTATTTATATCTATTTAATTTAACTTTAAATTTATTTAAATATCTGTATTTTGGTATTAATATATTTAATTTAAGATGTTAATTATTTACTTAGGTTTTGTGTCTTCTCTGCTTTTAAGAAAAACATGAGTGTTAACATACATGCAAGGAAATTAGCAATACTTTTTTTGGCAGCTGGCAAACAATATTTGTAAAGAAATCAGAAATATGTTTAGGCTGTGATAAGAAATATGACCTTTTAAATAATATTCATAGTAGACACTATCTATTTAATTAAACTTATCATTTTTTTCATTTAAAACACATTTAAGATTACCTGGTTCTGGATTATGTTCCAAAGAAAATACAAGAAAAGAAAATCTCTGTAAACAAGTTCTTAGATCAAATGTAGTTGGAAACTGCCTGAAACATTTTCTTTTTTTTTTTTTTTATCCTCACCTGAAGATATTTTTTGTTCAGATACAGTGGGGGGGGGAGGGGAGGAGAGAAACATCGACGTGAAAGGGACACATTGAGTGGTTGCCACCCGCACGACCCAACCAGGGCTGGGGACAAACTGTAATCGAGGTACGTGCCCTTAGCGGGAACCGAACCCGGGTCTCTCTCTACCGCAGGCCGACGCTCTAACCGCTGAGCCAAACCGGCCAGGGTGCCTGAAGCATTTTCTGAGGAATCATTTTCTGAAACTAATAATATTCTACTTTAGCTATTTTTGTAATTTGGTATTTTGTATTATATCTGGTGTAATTAGGTACAACTGTATAACTTCTTGATATTTAGTAACTATATTTAAGTTTAAATATATGGATTATTTTAGTTTTTTCTAGAAATGAAATATTTTTCTTCAGCCCCAGAACCTTAATATGATTGAAACAGAATTGTCTTGCTTTGTCTATAGATAGTTTCTAATGGTGATGAACAACTGGAAAAAGCCATGGAAGAGATTTTGAGAGATTCTGAGAAAGGGCAAAGCAGCCTTCAAAGTTCCAGTGAGATTTCAGACCATTTACTTGGAGATGTTTCAGCCAGCCAAACAAATACGCCATCTCTTCAGTTAATTTTGGATCCGTCAAATACTGGTACTGTATTGAACTCATAGAAACCATAAGAGAAATAAGATAAATTGATAATGAAATATTTAAAATCCTGTTAGTTTTCTTTTTAAGATCAGAGCCACCAGTTTTTCAGTGCTGGTTGAGAGCTCCCACTGTGGTTCTTACAGCTGCGGTAGTCTCTCTACCTGTGAAATCAGTCTCAGTGTTCTTTGAGAACAGGGACTATGTCTAGGTCTTCATTTGACCCCTAGTACTCGGCACACAGTAGGCTCTCAATAAATACTTACTGAACAAACGAATAAATTTTTGGGTCTCAGAGAAGTGTTTTGGATACAGTCTCTTTTTAAAATCCTCAACTGAGGATATTTTTTTTTATTTATCTTCAGATAGAGTGGGAGGGAGAGAAAAGGAGAACGAGAGAATCATCGATGTGGAGAGACACATCGACGTGAGAGAGACACATTGATTGGCTGCCTCCTGCATGACCCCGACCAGGGCTGGGGATAAACTGCAACTGAGGCATGTGCCCTTGACCAGAATCAAACCTGCGACTCTTTGGTCCGCAGGCCAACACCGTACCGCTGAGCCAAACCGGCCAGGGTTGGATGCAGTCTTTTATGTGATGTGCCTTTTTACTCAGTTTGACTACAGTTATTTTACATTATAATTTGTGAAAATTCTGAGTAAAATATCATTATGAACTCCATCAGTGTATTAAATAATCAATCAGTCAGAAGTGAGTATGATTTGTAATACCAGTTTATAAATCTGAATGGTTTTGGGTACAAGAAAAACCAAACCAAACCAAATGCAACCCCTGCTTCATTTGGTTTAAACACGAGAGGTATGGTTTGATCTGGAATCTGGTGGTGTTTCTTTGTAAACTATTCAGTTCTGGCCCTGGCTGGGTGGCTCAGTTGGTTGGAGCATCGTCCTGTATACCAAAAGGTTGCAGGTTCAATTCCTGGTCAGGACACATTCCTAGGTAGCGAGTTTGATCCCCGGCTAGGGCAGGTGTAGGAGGCAATTGGTCAGTGTTTCGCTCTCTCTTTCCTTAAGAATCAATAATAATAATAATAATAAAATAATAAAAACAACGTTTCCTCAGGTGAGGATTAAACTATTCAGTTTTGATCTTTTCCATGTTATCTCTTTCCTTAACTGGCTTCCTTTATGGACAAAAAGTAGTTAGTAGTAGAAATCAAAAAGTAAGGCCACGTGATTTTTTCATGCCTGGTGGCAGAGAGAAATACTCTGTTCTTTCACCCATTGAACAAAAGTTGTGAGTTTTACTCTAATTAGATCAAATGAACCATTTTCTAGTGGTCAGGAGAAATACATGAACTGATAGGTGTAAGCCTTCGTTATATTCAGTCGCCTCATTAAGTCACTGACAGGGAGATGAGATTATCCTGATTGGCTTAGGGCAGTCACAGTCCATTTCTGAATGTTGGTGTAGGGAGGTATAGACATAGACCAGAGTGCTACACAGTAGGGCCATGATAGCCCTAACTTGCACTATACACAAAATTTATTTCTAGTGAATCAAATACTTAAATGTGAAAAATAAATCTATAAGAAGAACACATGGGAGAATATTTCTGTGGTTTTCACTGTAGGAAAAGCCAAGTCAGAAAGGAAAAGGTGGTTCTACTGTATACGGAATATAATGAACATAACAGTCTGAGGAATACAGTAGACCCAGACACATGGAAGTAGGGCACAGACTGACATCCCTCAGAAGAGGGGATGGGGGGTGGGGGGGTGGGAAGAGATAAACCACAGAACTTATATGCATGTATGCATGACCAGTGGACACGGACAACTAAGCCGGGGACAGGGTGGAGGGGGGGTGGGGTGGGGGGTGCCAATGGGGTAAAAAGGTAAAATATCTGTAACAAAAAAATAAATAAAAATTCATAAAAATAAATAAATAAATAAATAAATAAAATGTTAAAAATGTTAAAAAAAAAAAAAAGAAAAACACATATTTCTGATGGTGTTTCATAACAGTAGGAAAATTACAGTTATAAAGTAGCAACAAAAAGAATTTTATGGTTGGGGGTCACCACAACATGAGGAACTGTATTAAAGGGTCATGGCATTAGGGAGGTTGAGAATCACTGATCTAGATAGTTATTTTCTTTGAGTACTTTAAAGATGTTGTTCTACTGTCTTCTTGTCTTCATTGTTTCTGATGAGAAATCCGCAGTACTTTGAATCACTCATTGTTCTTCTGTTTGTAACATGCTTTCTTGGATTACTTTCAGGATGTTTTTTCATTATCTTTGCTTTTAGTCTAATTTTGTGTGGCATGGTTATGGGTAATGGGAAGAGTTGGAGACTAGCTGAATGTGGATTGTAGGTGGGGATGGGAGAATGGCAAAGGGAGAGTTTTCTACTACCTGATATATGCAGACACAATTGGGCCTTTGCTACTTGCTGTGCTTAGAATTAAAGTGAACATTTTGTTGTTGTTGTTGTTTAAAGAAACTCATTAAGGGTGGGAAGGTGAGATTGGGGGAAGTAGTCATAAGATCATTCATCAAAATAACAGTTACTTGGAGAAAAACATTTCTGTTGGAGTACTTACATAGTTCATAGAAGCAGCAAGCTAGGCAGGAGCAAAGCAAGCAACTTGACTTTTGTTGTTACTGGTATGAGATATAACATCTTAACATTGTTTACTTTTGCTTAGGAAAATAGGCTGCTCATTGAATTTGGTGCTATGCAGGATCTTTACAGCCAAGAGAAACTTTTAACAGATTATAGTTTTATTTGATCCTCATTATTTTTATCCTAATTCACATAGTTAGTGTAGGTTTTTCTCCTTATTGTTTTATATTATTTGACTATGTTTTTATTTTTTTAAATATAAAACTTAGCATTTTTTCCTTTTCCTCTAAAGAAGTTTTAGGTAAGAATATTTTGAGAGATTTAGAAGTTTAAAATGGCCAATTCTAGAATTCTAAATTAAGGTGGAGGATAAACATTAGAAGAAATGAAAACACAGAGAGACCTGAATTTTGTTTGCAATTTTTCATTTGTTTTTGGGCAGTAGCAAAATGTGAAATTTCGCATTCACTTTTGAGTGTTTCCTTTTTTTTTTTCTTCAGAAATTTCTACACCCAGACCGTCTTCTCCAAGTGGATTACCCGAAGAAGATAGTGTTTTATTTAACAAACTGACCTACTTAGGATGTATGAAGGTTTCTTCCCCACGTAATGAAGTGGAGGCTTTACGCGCAATGGCAACTATGAAATCTTCCAGTCAGTACCCCTTTCCTGTTACTCTGTATGTGCCAAATATTCCAGAAGGTTCTGTGAGGTGAGCTCTAACCCTTTTTACCCCTTAGACATATTGCAGATTTTGGGTGGTGGTGATGATATATCATAAATCAGGCCTAGGACTTATTGTTAATTCACTTTTACTCTGTGGACATGCAAAGTAAACATGTTTAGGCTTAGACTGTGTTCCTTATTTGCAAGGGACATTTACAAAATTATGCTTAGAATATTATAAATGGAAATATAACTGTAAAATACCTGTAACTTCTGTTTTTCTATTCTGAAGGAACCTAAAAACCTGACTTCACCTTCTCAGGTAACTGGTTAAAACAACAAGTGAGCCCTTGATTTTAAGCTCTTTTCCTCAGACTGGAAAGAAGAAAAACGGCATTTTTCTTATGCTTAATTAGGAATAATGTTTAATGTCATCTGAACCTTCACTTTCTTTACATGTAAATCAGATGTTATTCTCCTACATTCAGCTCTCCAGTGGCCTTCATTTACACTTGTGATTATATTCTTTCCCCTCATTAGATCATTTTTTCCTTCACTTTTCCTTGACTTGACATTATATTATATATTACTTATTTGCTTATTTGTTTATTGTCTACCTTCCTCACTAGACATAAGCTCTCTGGGAACAGGTTATTTCTGTTTTTCCCTGCTGTAACTCCCGTGTCTAGTGTAGTATGTGGTCCAGACTTTCAGTAAATATTTGCTGAATGAACAAGTAAATGTACCAGGTCTAGGAAATTAGGTTGAATGTATCCTGAACCAGTAATATTTCCTGAAGGCTGATTTAATCTTTTTCAAACTCTTTCTGATTTGCCTCATTCTCTAAAGTTTAGAATATGAGAAAACGTAAGCTAAGTTCTAAGTACCAAAAAACAACGATATTAATTACAAGGTTTTGGTAAAAATGCTTTGAATTTTTCAGGAAAGGATTTTGTAGATATATTATTGGTATGATAGCTCTTAAAATGTCAAAACATCTTTTAATGTTATCTGTTTAGTTTCAAAGTGCCAGGCACACCTTGACAAAGACTCTGTTTTTAGTAGGTACCCCTCAGTTTCACAGTTTGAGACCCTGCAGTGGTCTTGAGTTTTTAGATCAAGCTAGGGCTCAGAATTTGTATAGGAAAAGTCAGAGAATTATTTGTTCTTCTTTTTTTTTTTTTTTTTTTACTTTTTTCAATTCTCACCCAAGGGTACTTATCTTTAGATAGAGTGGCAGGGAGGGAGAGAGAGAGAAAAACATTGACATGAAAGGGATACATCGACACATGCGGGGTTGCCTCCTGCATGACCCCAACCAGGCCCGGGGGCGAACTGCAACACAGGTATGTGCCCTTGACCAGAATTGAACCCGTGACACTTTGGTCCTCAGGTTGGAGCTCTAACCGCTGAGCCAAACCAGCCAGGGTGAGAATTATTTGTTCTTAAATCCCACAGACTCCTTTTATTTCTTAAATTCTGTTGGTAATTTGATCTTTGGAACCACTCTGACATTTCTTGGGGTAAAAGAGGTCTCAGTTGAACAGTCACCTGGGCTTGGATAAACTTACAGGTGCTGCTCTCAATAGAAATGAACTCTCCATGGATGGTCTGGGCTGTTCTGTACTGGCATCCCTTTTCCTTTTGCTGTAACAGAACAAGACTAGTCTTTAGGGATGAATGCATAGATTTTACCAGACGGTGTATACTTGGCTATGGGAGTAAGGGAATTGGATAATAGGAAACATAAAAATGAAGTAATTGTTGCCTTGGCCGGTTTGGCTCAGCGGTTAGATCGTCAGCCTGTGATCCAGAGAGACCCAGGTTTGGTTCCTGCTAAGGGCATGTATCTCGGTTGCAGTATGTCCCCGGCCCTGGTTGGGTCGTGCGTGCAGGAGGCAGCAACTCGATGTGTCCCTTTCACGTCCATATTTCTCTCTCTCTTTCTTCCTCTCCCTCCCTCCCACTCTATCTGAAAAAAAAAAAGGAAAAATGTCCTTGAGTGAGGATAAAAAAAATGAATTGTCAAAAGGTGAAGAATTTGTGTGTGTGTGTGTGTGTATGTGTGTGTGTATGCTTATACACATATAGCAAGAATATATACCTATAGCAAGAATATGCAGATAACTTGTTTTCTTGCATTATTAGTACCAGTTTATTATGTGATTTTAAGATAATTATGTTTATATATTTTAGCATAGTAAAGCTATTTACCTTTGTTCTTAGACAGTTAATATTTTATTTCATTTTCTATTACTGTTCTGCAGAATCATAGACCAGTCCAGCAATGTGGAGATAGCATCTTTTCCAATTTATAAGGTGCTATTCTGTGCACGTGGACATGATGGGACAACAGAGAGCAATTGCTTTGCATTTACAGAGAGTTCCCATGGTTCAGAAGAATTTCAGATACACGTTTTCACCTGTGAAATTAAAGAGGCAGTAAGTACAATGTATATTGTGGCAATTTGCTATAGAGATGAATTAAGGTAATATTTTTGAACCTTAATCTCACTGTCATATAAACTTGAATCTGTGACTATATACCATCTTAAAGAAATTTGGAGTATATTTCTAAAGAGAAAGTTCATGTTTGTAATGGCATAGAACTTGAATATGGAAAGCTGGATCTTATAACTGTGCATGAAAATGGTGTTGTAAGTGGGGCACTCTCAGCCTAACAGATGTAACAGGAAAAGGCCACTTGACGAGCTGTCCTCCTTCCCGCCATGGTAGTTATTGCTCAGGCTTAGAAAGGGGGAATATTTTAGCACCTTTTTTTTTATTTTGCCCAAGTGGATTGGTCCATGCCATTTCAAAAAGTGCCTCTAACAATACCTTTTCCTCTGCCGGACTTGATGGTTGCGTATTGCTTGTACTTGGATATTGTACTAAGGTGGTTTCATAGAGCTCTGTGGTTTCACTGGTGATTATTTGTTATGTCCATTCACTTAGAGGCTAGCGTTTGCTTTAGAGAACTGGCTTAATTAAACATACAAATGCTCATGCTCCGTAGGGTGCCAACTTGAAGGCCTTTGATGGGGCCAGGAAGTTCCTTTTAGCCATTCTTAAGTGATGGTTTCTTCTAAGACTGGAGAAATAGTTCAGAATCAAATGGCTGTTAAGTACATGGGAAAATTTCCTTCTTTTCTAACCTGTTGAATTCTCCTCAAATTAAAAAGAAATCGCACTTTTGGAACTTTAGTATTTAGGCTTTAATCATCGGGTTTTGATGAGCAGGGTCTCCAGTGTGTGTGCTTTGGGGAATATAAATTATCAGCAGAAAATGCTGAAAGCTTCAGTTATCCTCTTTGCTCTTGACCATGAAACATAAACAAACCGTTGTATTAACAGGAATTCTGAGAGCTTATTTCTAGCCACAACATTGGAGCTCATAGAAATGTAGGTTTCTGTGTGTTTGATACTATGCATGAGGGGTCTATCAGTCCTTATCCCCTGAAGACCAAAATGAACATACTCAGACATACATAATTTAGATTGTAGCCATAGTGTTCTCTGTCAGAACCCACACTGGTGTGAGAAGTAGTTCTGAATCTATTTTATCCAACATTTATGCACACACACACACACACACACACACTCTGATTGATGGTAGAGTGCTGGCATTTCATGTTGGCAGCCATCATTTAACATACCTGTGTGGTTTCTGGAAAATTGACACTCAACAGCAAGGAAGTGAACGTTGAAGAGTTGCAGAACCTGCTGCTCGGAGAGGCAGAAACACTGCGGCAGAGGAAGTTGAGAGGGACCTGGCTGCAAGCACTCTTCTTAACTGGGACGGTATGAAACGCTCTTTGGATTATTGCATTTGCTTGTTTATGGGTGGGGAAATCTTTGTCATTTTTGAGATTGCTTTAAAATTTAAAATTCATTTTTATTTTTTATTATCCTCACCTGGGGACATGTTTATTGACTTGACAGAGAGACAGAGACATTGATGTTAGAGGGAAACATCTATAGGTTGCCTCCGATAAATACCCCTACCAGGGATTGAACCTGCAACCTAGGTATGTGCCCTGACTAGGAATTGAACCCACAACCTTTTGGTGCATAGGATGGTGCTCCAACCAACTGAGCCACTCGGCCATAGCATTTTTGAGAGCTTTAATAGTGGGAAAGTGTAGACTTGATTGCAGGATATCATTTCTAAATGAAAATAAGCTAGTATTAATATATGCCCAGCACTATGCTGAGCACTTACTTGATACTCATCACATCTCCATGACAGAGATAGTATGTATTTAAACTACTGATCTTATGCTCCTTCTTGCATGGAGCAGTCCTAGTTTATGCCTGTTGTCCAGGTGTGTTAATAATGACGCTCCATTTTATTCTCAGAAGTGCTCTGTTATGGCTGATACATTGTGTGGTTATCCTTTGTTTATCTGAAGGCTAAGAATATAGAGGATGGAGCTGGGTTCCCAATAGAGGTCTCTGACTCTGAAGCCTCATGCAATTTTCAGTAACTTTTCTATTGCTTAAATGATGTAACAGGCAAATACGGATTTTTGTCTTTCAGTTGTGCTTTTGAAAGGGATTGATTGATCATAGAGCTTGCATCCCACTTGCTTTTGGGTTTTACCTGTGCCCCCCCCCCCCTTTTTTTTGGTATGTGCCCCTAGCGGGACCCGAACCCGGGACTCGCTGGTCCACAGGCCGAGGCTCCAACTGCTGAGCCAAACCGGCCAGGGCTACCCATGCCTTTTATAGAAGATGTCCAACATTTTTCCCTCTCCTCAAAAAATAATTACCTTCCAATTAATCTGAAGTCTTTTTCTTGCATCTACCAGTTGTCTTTTTCTTTAGTTAACTAGATGTTTCTTGTACTGTGGTAAAGGGACGACTTTAGTCTTTAGTATTTGGGTCTCTTTTGATGGGCACAAACAATTGGCAAAGATTGCTCAGGATTAGGTGACAGACATTGTTATTGCTTAAATAGGTATTATGTAGCAGTGTTGAGAATTCATTTGTTTTCCGTTGTTTTCAGAGTCCCTGGATGAGATATGAAGAAATTTCTTAAAGGCAAGAAGATGACTTTCCAAGTAGGATAAGCAGCATGGCTACCACTACCATCTGTCACTGTCATGCTCTTATTTCACCATGGAGTCCCACAGGCACCAGGCACCAGTGTTGGCAGAGGGCAAGCTGGAGAGTATAATGGCTTTTGGCACAAGGATTAGGGAATTCTAGCTCCAAAGAAGAGTTAGGACACATTTGACTGGATACCCTGGATGTTCTTCTGCAGGACTCTGCTGGAGTGAAGCTCAGTGATCTATGGTGAAAGAGTTGGGACTCCAGCCCGAAGAATCCTGACACCAGTGATCTTTGTACAGAAGAATGACGGGCTAGGCTTCTGCAGAAAAAGCAAAATATCAGAAAACACAGAGATAAAAGCCAAGAAGGCACCTATTCTTGTTGCGTTTTTATGGATATATTATACAAAACTGTACTTAAAGATACTTTAAAAGATTTAGTTGACTCTTTAAGAATTTATATTTCTACTAGTCGGTGTAATCATTTTCTTTAAAACAGATTTTGATGTTTGTATTGTTTGTATGTTTTGACATACTTATCATTCATTAGCAATTCTCAGTGTTATATTTTAGAAGCATGGTGTTATCATCTGGTATTAGGCATTCAGAGGTATTTCATAGAAATATTAAGGGTATCATTGGGAAGATCTTAATTCTTAATACATTGGTTTTTCCGGGGTTGCTGATATGCCACTATATAAAAGAAAACCTTATTTCTCACATGGGAAAATACTGATGTTATTTTAACAAAATACCTTAACGTTGGAAATTAATTCAGAAGTTATGTTGTTAGTGTTTTTTTAAAATAGATTTTTATAATTTTTAAAAGAATTTTTTTCTGTGATATGCCTCTTATTTTAACCCCTTTCAGTGAATAATATATTTGATCAAGATATTAAAAAATTTTAAACATATCTTTCCAGTTGTCTTTTATAGAATGATTTTTCTACCTTTATTTTTTGGGTGAATATTTCCTTGACATATGATATTTTAATTATTTAATTAATTAATTATTTTTTCCAGTTATAGTTTAAATTTAATATTATTTTAGTTTCAGATATAAAGTGTAGATATTAGACATTTATGTAATTTACCAAGTGATTCCCTTTGATAAATCTAGTATCACCTGAACCGGGACTCTCCGGTCCGTGGGCCAACGCTCCAACCGCTGAGTCAAACTGGCCAGGGCATGTATTTTTTTTAATCCTCATCTGAGGGTATATTTTTTATTAATCTTCACCTGAGGATATTTTTTCACCGATTTTTAAATTTATTTTTATTTTTGCATTTATTTTCAGATAGAGGGGTAGGGGAGATGGGGGAAGAGAGAGAGTGAGAAACATCAACGTGAGAGAGACACATCAAGTGGCTGCCACCCACACGACCCCAACTGGGCTGGGGACAAACTGCAACCGAGGTACATGCCCTTTAGTGGGAACTGAACCCAGGACTCTGGTCCGCAAGCTGACATTCTAACAGCTGAGACAATCCGGCCAGGGCTCCACTGATTTTTAGATAGAGTGGAAGTGGGGGTGGGGAGAGAGAGACACTGACTGGTTGCCTCCCACATGACCTTGACTGGGGCTGAGGATCCAACCTGCCACCCAGGTATGTGCCATTGACTGGGAGTTGAACCTGAGACCCTTCAATTTGTAGGCTGACACTCTAACCACTGAGCCAAACTGGCTAGAGCTGAGGATATGTTTTATTGATATTTTTTAGAGAGAGAGTAAGGATGGGGGGAGAGAGAGAGAGAGAAACATCATTGTGAGAGAGAAACATTGATTAATTGCCTTCTGTATGCTCCCTGACTGGAGATTGAACCCTCAACCTAGGTATGTGTCCTGACTGGGAATTGAACTTGCAACCTTTCAGTGTATGGGACACGCTCCAACCAACTGAGCTACCTGGCCAGGTCTAAAATAGCACTTTTTTTGACTGTTAACATATAATACACATTTGAGAATTTGGAAAATATTGAAATAAAAAAAATAAATAAAAGTTACTCAATATTTCACCAGAGTTTAGATTTTTCCTCCTCTCCACCAATAATCCCAACATAGTTTTGTGTTTAATTAGTGCTTTTTGTAGGTACTGCCTTCTGGGGAAAAATTGTACTGTATTGTGAATAAACCTTGCCTTCTGGAAAGAAAAGGCCTATTCTAGTACATTATTCTGTGTGTGTGTGTGCGCACGCGCGATAGTTGGCATATATACAAATGTTTGCCATCACATGTGTTTTTAACTTTCTTGTCGTGATATTGGTTACCTAGTTTGTTCCAGTAACTGTAGTTACTAGTCATTGTTGTTTCTGAAGCTACTCTACTTTACCAATCTGTGGATATCATTCCAGCCTATTTATTCACCCACTTCACAAATAATTTTCACCATTTGTTGGAAATAGCAACTTGTAAGACAAGGTGAGGACTGAATGCAGTTTGATTGCTGTTAATGTACTGTTATGTCCTTCCTCCAAAAAGAGAGAAAGGTGTAGTTTGATTCCCCCCATCATTCTCTACTACTTTGGCTCAGCCCTATATATTTAACCTTTTAAAAGAGAAATTCCTGAGCCTTGCTATCTACTTTAGGATTTGCCGAGTTCTTTGACATTTTTTGGTGTGGTAGGCTTGCAGATAGCTTTGACGCTAAGAAAGGGAAATATAAGATATGAAAGAGGAGAAAAAAAGAAATATAGTTGGGGTTTGACTCTACAAATATGTACAGATATTTCCCTGTTTTCACATATAATGTTTTCTTAAAAATATACTGAAGTTGAATGTGTAACAAGGAACTGATAGACTTCAAATTTTATTTGGAGTTAGGAGGTGGAAAGTTCTCTAAGAACCAAGAATAGTTTAAAGCCCTTATTTATACTGCACTTTGTAGGTATAATCTTCAGTGACTTATTCCCAGCATGTTCTTTGGTTCTGGTTTCCTCTATAACACTTGAATTAGTGAGCTAAGTCAAATAAGTATCCACCTGAGACTAAACATTTTTGTTTTTGGCTTACTTAATGAGTGCTCATCTACCTCAAGCACGTTCAGCTTACATGTGCTGGAATATATGTTCCATGTTCACTGCTGTATAATACTTAGTGCACAGAACATGTTCAAAATATTTTTGTTGAATGCGTAAATTTATCATTGTTTTAATTGTATATGATTTGAGGCCTACAGTTTTTATTAATGCTAATCCTTTGCTGCTTTTACTGTTTTACTCATTAATATAAAATTAAAATCTGATAACACATTAAAATATTTAAACATTTTTATGTGCAATGTGATACAAATATGACGCTACTGCTGAAGTTGAACTTTAATAGACTGGCAGGCAACATTCTTATACACTTAAAAGTGTATGAGTCAGTTAATTTAAGAAACTATTAATTTGGCATTGGCAAGGCAGTTTAAGGTAGTCATTGATTAATATGTGTAAGTATGTCTATGGGAGGTTTAAAGATCACTTGTTTTTGAATGTGAGATTGAATGTATGAGAAAAGATTGAATATATAAATATAACAAAAAAAATAGAAGAATGGGGAAAGACCTCATACTTTAAGAAGTTCTACTATTGATGAAGTGCTTTTGTTTCAAGCAAATTACAAAGTATTATTGTCCCAGACAAATATAATTCCATGAGTAATCTGAATGTACTCTATCTAAAGTGAAGGATTTATTAACATTCAGAGAAGCCTCTTTTATTGTTCCTCCCAATGCGAGTTTTTGAAAATAGGGCCTTTGTAAAATCTTATTTCTTATTTCATCTTGTTTTCTTTATTTAACCCATAAGAGGTGCAAGAGATTTGGAAGGTCTTTCGTGTGTCAGGCTTACACAGGTGTGAGATGGTATGATGCTTCTTTTGGAACAGGAAAATAATAACTTCTGGAAGAGTGTGGGATTTAGAGTACTTCTCCACTTTAGGGGAAGAGTGTAAGATTTATATATCTATATCAGCAGGATGGCTTAATACTAGTAAACTAGATAAGATTATTTCGGCATTCATTCTGGAATCCTGCAATGCGTTATATCACAACCTTGTTGCTAACAACACTGAAAGCTTTTTAAACCATGTTATTGTGTTTGCTTATTGTTAAAACCAGTGTTTGCTTCATTCAATGCCTCAATCAATGTCTATTCCTCTGAAACTGAGGGAAGAGAAGAGAAATTGATGACTTGGGCTTAAACCTTGTTTGTGTTTATTGTTTGGGAAGGTTTAAACGGGGGCATCATTCTGGTAATTATCTTTGGGTTCATTCATTGCGATGTAGTGTATTTTGAGGTCTAAAAACATCTATAAAATAAGTAGAGTTCTTTTGTGAACTTAAATATTTTTATTACTGTTTAAATGCCAGATTGAAAGAAGTAACATACATATATATAGTGTACATAGACTTTATGTACACTATATATTACAAACTATATAACATTGTGTATGTATTATAAATAATATATTACAAACCATACATACACTTAGACTGTATCTATCTGCTAAAGAAAAATGTGATCAAAGAAAGTTATAGAATCAAGAATTAGGACAGCAGGGTATCAAAATGCAGTTAAAGCCTTTGCCTAATGGTACTCCCATTTTCTTTTAGGTAAGCAGAATTTTGTATAGTTTCTGTACAGCATTCAAACGTTCGTCTAGACAAGTGTCTGATGTTAAAGACTCAGTTATTCCTACCCCCGACAGTGATGTGTTTACCTTCGGTGTCTCCTTGGAGGTAAAAGAAGATGATGGAAAAGGAAACTTTAGGTGAGGTTATTTGGATAGAATGAAAATTGGTTTTGTGCCTGAAATATGATATTGGCTAATACAAAGATTCTAGAAACTTTACAATGTTTGTATAAAGACTTAAAATGCACCCTGGCCGGTTTGGCTCAGCGGTTAGAGTGTCGGCCTGCGGTCCAGAGAGACCCGGGTTCGGTTCCCGCTAAGGGCATGTACCTCGGTTGCAGTTTGTCCCCAGCCCTGGTTGGTCGTGCGGGTGGCAGCCACTCGATGTGTCCCTTTCATGTCGATGTTTCTCTCTCTCTCTCTCTCTCTCTTCCTCTCCCTCCCTCCCACTCTATCTGTACAAAAAATGGAAAAATGTCCTCGGGTGAGGATAAAAAAAAAAAAAAAAAGACTTAAAATGCTAAAGAAATATTTGGTGAATGAATGTTTCAATTTTCTCATGCTTTTCAGATATTGTATGTGATTTTTTTAATATTTAAAAATACTGATATTTATTATGGAAAACTTAGTAAAATAATAAAGTAGAATAAAAAACAGCCAAAACAATCACTTTTAATATTTTATTTATTTCCTCTATTTATTTTTAGGGGTTATTTTTATACTATATATTCATATACACACACACACACACACAAATTTTTCTTTTAACTTTATGATATAAGAATTTTTCTATTAAAATGTTCTTATTCAAAATCATTTTTTTACTCTCTTTTTTATTTTATCCTCACCCGAGGACACTTTTTTCTTTTTTCTTTTGACATTTATCTTCAGATAGAGTGGGAGGGAGAGAAGAAGGAAGTGATAGAGAGCAACATCAATGTGAGAGAGACACATCCAGTGGTTGTCACTCACATGACCCCAGCCGGGGCTGGGGACAAACTGCAACTGAGGAATGTGCCCTTAGCGGGAACCAAACCCCGGACTCTCTGGTCCATGGGTCGACGCTCTTAACTGCTGAGCCAAACCGGCCAGGGCTTAGTTAAAATAATTTTTAATGGTTACTAATAAATATATTGTGTAGTTTGACCATCATTTACTTAACCTATTTCTTCTATTGTATATTTAGAATGTTTTCTCCAGTTCAAAAATAGGTAGATAATAAGACACAGTTACACTCTAATGATCATGTATGGACCTTAAAGATGTTTTAATTCTAACAGTAATGGTCAGGTAGGTCTTTTATATGTTTCTTACAGATACAGAAATTGAGTCTTAGGTCAGATAAGTTGCTCAGCTTATTTTTCTTTGTCAAATAATATAACCTATATTTTAGACATTTGTTGTTTTAATGATAATTCTTTAGAATAGTCAGTCTGGCCTAGGCTGGACTACCAAAATCTATATCTCTTTGTCCATTTTTTATGTATGTTTTCCTGGATATGTCACAGTCATCTCAAATTATAGATGTTCAAAAAGTGAACTCTTCTCATTTTCTTTTGCCTTGGGCTTCACTATGTTAAAAGAACTCGTAACTACACTTTTAACTAAACTAGAGGGAGGACCATCTATAAGAATAAATAAATCATATTCCTAAACTTGTTAAATTTAAAAACTAAAATTTGAAATGATGTCATTTAAAAAATTTTGTTTTCAGCCTTGGTTAGGTTTTGTTGACTGTAAAGTTGTAGTTTGTTACTGTGTGGTAGGATGAGAGCTGAGTATATTTTAAGAATAAGAGTGTTGTTGCTTAAATACTTTGTTGTCTCATTCTAACATTGGAATAGATTACCTTATTTTATTTTATTATTGTATTGATAATTCCTGTTCTTTTTGCACATTTCAGTCCTGTGCCTAAGGATAGAGATAAATTTTATTTCAAATTAAAACAAGGAATAGAGAAGAAGGTTGTGATTACAGTGCAGCAACTTTCTAACAAAGAATTAGCTATTGAAAGGTAAGCAGCTTGCTCCTAAATGCTACCCAAAACTTGTATTCACATTGTTATTGTGTTTTAAGAAACATACTATTGAATCTCAGCTGTATTAGTCGCTGTGGCTTTTCACCATACTTCAGTTTCTTCATTTAATGAGGATGAGAATCATAATGCTTTCCGCACTTAAATAGGTTAGATGTAACTGGTTCATTGGTGGTGGGCAATAACCATGAAATGGCTTTATTTTTTCTTGTGGTTTTTTTTATCCTCACCCGAGGACATTTTTCCATTTTTTGTTCAGGTAGCGTGGGAGGGAGAGAGAGGAACAGAGAGAGAGAGAGGAACATCGATGTGAAAGGAACACATCGAGTGGCTGCCACCGCATGACTGACCAGGGCCAGGGACAAACTGCAACCAAGGTACGTGCCCTTAGCGGGAACCAAACCTGGGTCTCTCTGGACTGCAGGCCAATGCTCTAACCGCTGAGCCAAACCAGCCAGGGCTATTTTTTCAGTAAAAACTTCTTAACCTGTTTGGTTGGTCTAATTCCTTTTTCTTGCTGTTCTTTATTTACATATAAGAGATACCTTAACTTTTCAGTCTTTTTTTTTTTAATCTTCACCTGAGGATATTTTTACATTTATCTTCAGACAGAGTGGAAGGGGGGAGAGTGAGAGAGATAGAGAAACATCGATGTGAGAGAGACACATTGATTGGTTGCCACCCGCATGACCCCAACCGGGGCTGGGAATGAACCACAACTGAGGTATGTGCCCTTGGCCGGAATCGAACCTGGGACTCTTTGGTCCGCAGGCCGACACTCTAACCGCTGAGCCAAACTAGGCAGGGCCAGTCGTTTTTGATTATTAAACAGTTCATGTAGTTACTGGGATTTCAGAAGCTTTAAATACAGATATATATCTTTTAAATATATAAATGTGCCAAACGTATACACACAAACACATACATATAAATGTGTGGGTGCATTTATATATTTATGTAAATATTTGACCATATAAAAACAAAATAAACTTGTAGGATAGAAGATACTATAAAACAAGTTAATAACAAATGATAGTTCTGGAAAAAATATCCGTAATATATATGACAGATGAAAGGTTAATATTTATAGTATATATAAATTTCGTAACAAATGGCAGGAAAAAAAGGAGAAAAACAAGCAAGGGTATGAGTAGGAAAGTTCCTCTCACATGGCCAACAAACGTATGTATATAAAGATGTCCCAATTCATGAATAGACAGGGACATGTAATTAAGGTAACAATAATAAGGTAACAATATCCAGTTGGCAAAAATAACATGTAGAGCTGGTGGGGATATGGGCAAAAAGGGTAAATAAACTGTGTGTACATCCCGTTGGAAATAAAAATATGCCACCGAAGGACATTTAAAAGGACGGTATTACAGCATTGTTTATCGTGGCAAAAAACTGGAAATAAAATCACTTGCCTTGGAGGAGTGGGAGAAATTGATAATTATCACAGAGAAGGAAATGGCTGTTTATCAAGGCTGTTTTATATTATGACCACTCCTTCATTCATTCTTTAGACTGGGATGAAGGTCAGGGCCATTCGAGGTTCTGGCTGATGGCGTTATGGCAGCCTTTGTCCCAGTCGAATCTAGGAGAAGGTGTCTGGCCCCCAGTTATCTGCAGCTTTCTTTAGCAGTGGTTCTCAACCTTCCTAATGCCACGACCCTTTAATACAGTTCCTCATGTTGTGGTGACCCCAACCATAAAATTGTTTTTGTTGCTACTTCATAACTGTAATTTTCCTACTGTTATGTCTTATGCGACCCCTGTGAAAGTGTCATTCGACCTCCAAAGTGGTCGCGACCCACAGGTTGAGAACCGCTGCTTTAGAGTGTCAGGTGTTTAGTTCCACTTCATTCCCATCTTTGGATAACAGGAAAAGTTATCTCTAGCATCTTGCTAGAGAGATGCACACGTGTTTTCAATTGATTGTGGAAACAAACAATAAAAACCTACTTTATCATTTTTAAGAGGCACGTTTTCATATTTAACATTTCTGAAATTGTGGTGTGTTTAACACATGATGACAACTTATGATTATAGTTGTCATGGTTTTTTCTCTTTCTTAGTGATATAAAAAATTGTAAGCCTTAAAATTGATGTCTTAAAATTGATGAAAAATAGCTGAAGATAAAGGTATTGTTGCTTTTGAATATTTTAATTCTAAAAGAATGATGAGATTTAAGGATTTTTTTTTTTTTGGTAGATATAGCAATGTTTATTGAAGTAATTTCAAACTCACAGAAGAGATAAAAAATAAAACTTGTACAGAGAACACTTGTATGGTCTTTACTTAGAATTACCTGTTGGTCATATTTCCCATTTGGTTTGCACCACTTTCTCAGTCTCTCAACCTCTCAGTTTCTCTTTCTCTGTCTTTGTCTCTATCTCTCAATCTTTCTCTCCCTGTCTACACACACGCACACACGTTTTTCTGAATAATTTAAGAGTAAGTTCTGTACCTTATGGTGTTTTATCCTTATAAATTCACTTTGGGTTAATCTGACGTTTCCTTGTGATTAGATTCAGGTTGTTTATTGCCCCATAGGTGGTGTTTCCTTCACAGTGTAGCACATCTGGAGGTGCTTGATACCCGCCTGTCCACTGGTCATGTTAGCTTTGATACCTAGTCAGGATGTGATTTCTCCACTGTAATTCCTCTGCTCCCCCCCTTGCAGCTAGTAAGCTGTCTGTGGGGAGACCCATGAAAATATCCTTTCTCATAAAAATTCCCTCCTTTATTTATTCATTTATGATTCTTGTCTGATCTAACCTTTACTATAATGGATGCAAAAGGAAAATTTTCTGTCTCCTGTGCTTTTTCTGCATTTACTACCAGTTAGCCCTTGGCATTCTGCTGGAAGCCAGACCTCTTCCTTCTCTTCCATTTATTTATCTACTTATTATTGATAAAGACACCTGAATCCACCCCTCCCCCCCGCAATTGTTTATAATTCACCACAGTGCTTTTCTTTTTCTTCTTTTTAAAAATATGTTTTTATTGATTTTCTAGAGAGAAAGGAAGGGAGAGAGAGATAGAAAGACATAGTTCGGCTGTCTCCTGCATTCCCCCTCACTGGGGATCGAGCCTGCAACCTGGGCATTGCCTTGACTGGGAATCGAACCAGAACCTCTCAGTCCATGGGGCGATGCTCAATCCACTGAGCCACACCTGCCGGGCAGTGCTTATTTATTTTAGTGCACAGATGGTCATAGAATTTGCCAGTGGGTGCTCCCCGACCCCCAGCTCTTTCTGGCATAACAAAAGGCAGCTTTCCATTCGTCAAGATTGTAGTAACACACAGACAAAGAAGTATTAGGTGTAGTACTTTCACTTTTAGTAATTACTTAAAAATCTTGGGAGTTTTATGATTAAGAGGTCTGTTATGCCTCTACTCTAGAGGCCTATACTGTGCTTATATATAAGGTACAGGTCTTCCTTTTTTCAATGAGAAGCTCCCAGTTTGATCTCCTTGAATGTAGAAACCTTGATGAATAAAGGTGAAATCACTGAATACCCAATCATAATATTTTCAGTGCCTTCATGATCACTTCAGCTACTTTTGGAATAATTTAAGGCACGTTTCAGAACACATTATCTGAACTTCTGCCTAAGGTGAGGTAAAGCACTTTTGGAATCAGAATATATTACTATCATTAGAAATTTAACCTAAGCTCCAAGTACCCACTTGCGTAATATTAGGGTAGTTAAAATCATTCCATATATAACCACTTGCTATATTGCTATTTTAGTATAATTCATCCTGATGATAACACAGATAATTATGGGTTCCTATATCCTGCAATAAATACTAAATCCATGTTAAGTTTCTTTGATTCCTATTTCACACATCTGTGCGATGACCTCTGTAAACATTGACTCTCAAATTGACTGAGATTGCTTCAGACTAATGGTCTTCCTTAAAGAATACTTTGTTCAACCTAACAGGCAGAATTTCCTGTGATGTGGGAGATTTTGTACATAACTTGGATTTACTTGATTTTTTTGCAAAATAAATTCTTTTATTGGTCATATGTGGTACTGAACATGTTTAAATCACATAATGTTAAATGGTGGAATTTAAGGTAATCCAGTAGGTGGCAGTCTTGTCAAGATAATTCTTAACACCTCTGAATGGTAAACACTGTTGCTGACAGTTAATTTGTAGCATAAAGACATTGATGTGAAAGAAAATCTTCAAATTATATACTCCTTGTCTTTTCCTTTAAAACAAAGTATGATTTATCATTTTTAAAAACAACTTTTTGTTATGTAAAAATTTCAGCATACACAAAAGTAGGAAGAATATACATATATTGAACCCCAGTGCACTCCCATCACCCACTCCAAATGCGAATTTACAATATATATATATGTTTTTTATCCTCACCTGAGGACATTTTTCGATATTTTGTTCAGATAGAGTGGGAGGGAGAGAGAGAGAGAAACATCAACGTGAAAGGGACACATCGAGTGGTCGCCACCCACATGATCCAACCAGGGCCGGGGACAAACTGCAACTGAGGTACGTGCCCTTAGCGGGAACTGAACTCAGGTCTCTCCAGACCGCAGTCCTATGCTCTAACCGCTGAGCCAAACCGGGCAGGGCGAATTTACAAAAATTTAAAAAAATAATTAATTTTTGTTATGATTGAAGCCATTTGGCTGTGCATTCAAGGGTTCAAACATTTCTCATATAGATATTTGACAAACTGTAGTGTGAAGTGGACTTGCTGGATCATGTGGTATATGTATTTTTAATTTTGGGGGGAATTTTCTTTCTTTTTTTTTTATCCTCACTCGAGGACATTTTTCCATTTTTTTGCTCAGATAGAGTGGGAGGGAGAGAGAGGAAGAGAGCGAGAGAAACATCGATGGGAAAGGGACACATCAAGTGGCTGCCACCCGCACAACCAACCAGGACTGGGGACAAACTGCAACCGAGGTACGCGCCCTAAGCGGGAACCGAACCCTGGTCTCTTTAGACCGCAGGCCAACGCTCTAACCGCTGAGCCAAACTGGCCAGGGCAGGAATTTTCATATTTTTCTGTAATGGTGAACCAGTTTACATGAAGAGAATAAATTATTGGTTTATGAAATTGTGATTTCTAACCTGTCTGTTAAGTAATTAGAAGAGATGGGGTATTTTAATTATATCCTATGCTGGTAAATCAGTTTATTGCCTATTGGTCTCAAATCTACCTTCTTACTCTATCTGCATTAGTGAAGCTTTACCCATTTCTTCTTTGCAAGCAAGCACAACATTAAATTGTGCCAGTAGAGGGTGCTGGAGAAACACTGCAGGAGGAAGGGATTTCTTTTCCTAGTTCTGGTGTGATTATTTCTTGCTGTAAGATTCTGGGGTGCTGTGCTCCAGCTGGGCACCCAGTTCACGCTCTCCCTCTATGAGCCAGTAGCTCTGGTCCTGACTCAGCAGGACCTTCCTGTGGCCTTCCAGACACAAACACTGTGGGCTCCAGGGCTTGAACCCCTTTGCCAGTGAGCTGGCTCCAGGAGTCCTGATTTCCATTGTTTTCCTGCCTGCTCACCTTGGCTGCCTGCACCTCCAGGGTTGTTTCTTGCTTGTTTGTGGCCCAGCTTTGCCTGGACAGTCCAGTAAACTTCTTTGTCTTCCACTGGGTTGCAATCATACCCTCTCCAGTGAGCTCTGAATACCAGCTTTAGGGAGAGGACCCTCCATCAAGTTTGTTGTTGGTGGTGCTCTCCCTTGGCCTTAGGCTATTCTTTAGAATTCTCTTTCTAGTTACTCTCTTATTACATTTAGTGATTCTTTATAGTACACTTTCCCTGTTCAAATTATTGTGTGTTCTTGGTACTCATTGGATCTTGACTGACAGTATCTAATTACATTAATATCTAATGAAATTAACCAGTCTCATAAAGTTTCTGATACATTTCTGGGGAAAAAAATCCAAATGGTTATTTTAGACAGTTTTTAAACTGATAGTCTTTTAACTGTCATAATAATGACAAGGATAATATCTATTATTTAATGATTTCTACCATATGTCCACATCTATCCCAAGTGTTCAATGCATAGTCTTTTTCTTAATAAAGCAAGAAAGACTGCAAAGTAAATTATCTTTTTATTTACATTTTGGATGGGGCAGAGGAAGCTAAAGCCTGTTATTTTGCTTTGCTAAGAAACATAGCTAATAAGAAGCAATGGGAGGGTTTAAATCCAGGGCTTCTTGCTATTCTTCTTAAAGCCTTTCCATTTGACTCTTTTGTATGACTTTTTTGGGGGAGGGGTAAAGGGAGGTATTAAGTACCTATATATAATATACCATCATCCCTTTGTATTCACTGGGATTGGTTCCAGGACCTCCACGGATACAAAAGTCCACAGATGTTCAAGTTCCTCATATACAAATGCATAGTGTTTGCATATAACCTATATAATCCTCTCATATACTTTATTTTTTGATCCTCACCTGAGGACATTTTCCCATTTTTTGCTCAGATAGAGTGGGAGGGAGGGAGGGAGGGATAGATGGAGGAAGGGAGATAGAGAGAGAGAGAGAGAGAGACAGACAGACAGACATTGAGTGGCTGCCTCCCGCATGACCCAATTAGAGCCAGGGACAAACTGCAACCGAGATACGTGCCCTTTGCGGAAACTGAACCCGGGTCTCTCTGGACCACAGGTTAACACTCTAACGGGTGAGCCAAACCAGCCAGGGCCCTCTCATATACTTTAAATTATCTCCAGGTTACTTATAACACCTAATATAATATAAACTCAGGTTTGTTACACTGTATTGTTTAGGTGATAATGGCAAGAAAAAAAGTCTGTATGTTTTCAGTACAGACGCATCCATTGTAGGCCTAACTACATAGTCACATGTAAGCAACATTTTTTTTCTTGAAAATTTTTGGTGCATGGTGGATTGAATTCAGAGATGTGGAACTCACAAATAAGGAGGACTGACTGTAATTATTTCTTATCACTAGTAAACATTGCTTAGTTTCTAATACTTTGTTTTTATGTATAATGGCAGCATAGTTTTATTTTTTATTTTTAAAGATCTTTGGATCATTTGAAGGAAAGAGGGAGGAAGAACTCATGAAATATATTTTTATTTAGTAGGACTTTAAGTGATTAATTAACAAAAGTTAAGTCTTTCTTATACATGAAATTTTGTATTTGTGCTTTAAATATTAATATGATTTTTTCTACTTTCTATATGGTTTAATAAGTTTACTTACTCTTTTTATTCTCATGTTATTTTTTAAATTGTTATTCATTTACTTTCTTTAAGGTTTATATATTTAGATAAATTATTCCTATATTCCACTATGGAAAATTGTTATTCTTGTGATAATTAATTATAGCTTTATATAGCTTGATTCAGCTGTTTTAAGTGAAATTGAGTTTCTGAGGAATATATATTGCTTTACACACAGATGATAATGTTTTATATTAAAGTTTTCTTTACTAGAAATGTAAATACATAGCAAAACAGGGCTGTGCAGAAAAGTTACCACCATAGCAGGCCTGAAACTGCTCTTCCTAAAGGTCTGCTCGTAAGTTTAGTTCTTGACTGGCGTCTGGGAGCTTGGATTTCGGGAGGGTTCCCACAATTCCCAGAACTGAGACTAGTGGCTCACTGTGCCTGAACTGTTGGTGCAAACAGTGTGGTTCTGCTGAACAGCTGCTTTCCTCCTGGGAGTCTGGGATTTCAGTCCATGGTAGGCAGATGGTACTGATATGATCAGCCCCCCAGTAAAAATCTTGGACACCAAGTCTCTGTAAGCTTCCGTGGAACATTTCACACATGTTGCAACTTGTTGCTGGAGGAATTAAGTGTGTCTTCTATGACTCCACAGGAGAAGGACTCTTGGAGTTCATGCCTGCTTTCTTCTGGACTTCACCCCATGCACCTTTTCTCTTTGCTGATTTTACTTCGTATCTGATCACTCTAATAAATCATGGGCATAGATACAACTATATACTGAATCCTCATAGCACATCACTTACTGGAGTGTGCTATGAAGTTAGGGACTCCAACAGAAGGACATTTTATTATGACTAGTGGTTTTTGTTTGTTTGTTTCATTTTATTTTCTATTTTCCATCACTGTTTATCCCCTCTATGCCCTCTTCTGCCTCCCCTCCCCCCTCCCAATCACCACACTGTTGTGTTATGACTAGTTTTTCCTACAGGAATCAACCACCATTTCTGTGTGTGTGTGTGTGTGTGTGTGTGTGTGTGTGTGTTAGCATTTATTGATTCGTCTCTGAGGACACAGGACAGCTATTTTGGATCTTGTCTTCATAGGGGCAGTAACATTTGTGAGATGAGATTTTGAGCTAATATAAAAGAAATATATATTTGGGTTTGTAACTCTGCAAGCTCATCAACTGACAGTGTCTTTGGACATCCAGAAGTAATCTTTTTTTGATGCACTTCAAGTAAAACCTCCTCCACTCTCATGTATTCTGTCCTTCTTCCTACACCTCATCAATAATATAGTATGAGGGTGCCCAGAACCCCACATTTCTCTGGTAATACTGCCCCTCCCTTGACTTGTGCGCCTTAGTTGTCCAAAACCTGGAGTAAAGCCGTGCACCCCAGAGCTCTGCATGCTCTTGCCGAGGTCCTTCCTCAACCTTCAGCCTCACTGAAATTATCTATTTCTATTTTGTCTGTTTCTTTCAGGCCTTATAAGAAGTCCAGGGCTCCTGGGTTTTCCATCAGTACTCAGATTCTAATCCCCACATGACTGTATATCCACCCATCTGACACCCATCTTCCACCTTGGCCCAACTTTCTAAATCATTTCATTCTACACTCCAGAACTTGTGGTCCATCATCAGCACAATTCCTGTTCTCCTCCACCTTGTTCTGAATGTTACCTTCACTTTATAGGACCTGGCTTTTGCCTGAGTCCATTGCTTCCCTTACAGCCCTTTCAAATGATGGCCGCTTCCCACTGCTTGTACCTCTGGCCTGGAGGTGTGTAAACCTCTTTCTTGTATGCCTTTGCTTCTTCTGGTCTTGTTCCTCCTTCCTCCTTAAAATCTCCCAGCTTCAGAGTTTATACTTTTGTGTTTTACCATCTGCTCACCTCTCTTGTTGCAGTTATCTACAAATCCTTGGGATTTCCATCATCTTTGAAAATGTAGCTCCTGGCTGCACTGTCACTCTCTAATTATTAGGCTTATCTTAACATTTTTGGCAGTTTCAGTGCCTATGTAGATGATTTTTCTAATAATGTAGCTTCTTAGTCTCTTGACCTCTGTTTGTCCTAAGATCTTGTCCTCTTCCCTACCTCAACCACCTATTTCTGTGGTCACACTGTAGAGTTTGTCATTGCCAATTTTTAAAGGTCACAGGACAATCATATATTTTCCCATGGATGATAAGATCACTGCTGCAGAGTTGCAGCTTGTAAGGTTCCTGTGGTCCCACCCTGCTGTGCAGTGAGGGTGCCTGGGTGTCTTCCTCTCCCTGTCCCGCAGTAAGGCAAACACAACCCCAGCAGTTTTATGTAGGAGGCTTTTCTAACTGTCTCTTGCTTTAGATTCTTTAGGGTGAGACTAACTGGGATTCTAATTTTTATGAACTTATTTAGAGTTTTATATGTTGTTCTAAAAAACGATGATGGGTTGTAGGTTTTCTTGTTTGTAGCTCTCTTGGCCCCTTCTGCCATGCTGTCATTTTAAATTTTTAATAACATTTTAGTCTAGTAAGAGACAGTGGTCTTTAACAGATATTGGTCAGAATCCTGCCTCCTTTTCTTTTCCTTTCCTCTCTTCCTTTTTTATCCGTAGTCTTTAAGCAGGTATATAGAATCTTAGTAATTTGAGAGACAAAAAGCAAAAGTAAAAAAAAATTAGTTTCCTATTGCAGTATATTAACATTTTTCTTCTCATTTATTTTCCATTGTTAAGTCTAAAGCATTGCCAGATAAACTAAATTTTTGGTGTTGGCATGGGTGCTAACTGGTGTTAAAAACTGTTTAAAACTGCATTTTGAGCAAAAACTCACTTGGTATTATGAAAGGCTGAACTTTCTCTTTGTATTACCAGTGGTAATTGTAATAATAATTTATAATTGGCACTTCTCTGTAGTTTGCAGTGTACATCCACCATGAGTTTGTTGTGTTTTTTTTTTAAATTTCAACTTTACATTAACATAGTGAACATGTAAACAGGTAATACTCTGGTAAAACAGGTAAAACTGGTATTTCAGAAATGTGGTGAGACTTTGTAGTGTGTGATCTGCCTAGAATCACAAAGGGAGGCAGCTAGAATATGACGTGTAAAAGACCATGCAGTTCTGGACTCTCACACACGGGCTTGAATCCCAGTGTTACTAAATTAAGGGTGTGTGGTTTGGGCAAATCACTTCTACTTTTTGAAAACCAGTTTTATTATTATGTTATTAGAAGGTTGTTTTGAAATATAAATGTAACAATATAGTAATGTCTGACTTAAAGTTAAGACAGTCAATAAATATTGGCTGGTATAATTAATATGATGATATCATCTCATTCTCAGAAGGTTTAATTTCAGTTTTGCTCAGATCAGGTATTTACTGTATTATAAATAATGTTGAGTATGTCTCCGCTCTGCTTGTCAACATTCTGCACTTATAGCTATCAGAGAACTTACCATATTGGGTTGTAATTGCATGTTTACTTATTTTCCTTCCCTACTAGCCTGTGAGCTCCCTGAGAAAATAGGTGTGATAGCAGTTTGCTTTCTACCTTATTTATAGAGTTAATAACAGAAGGTTGAATGCTTTGAACTCCCCAGTGAAACACTTAATGTATTTGCCTTAGGTGCTTGTAGTAATAATAATATCTAATTACGAACATGTTATTCCTAATAGACCCTGCTTGTCCCCATAGAAAACCTGATGTGCTTTAATGAAGTATAATTTTGGAAATGAAAGCTTGATAGAAAAAAGATTGTGCAAATTTAGTGCTGGAAGAACCCTTAGAGTGTATCTGTTATACCTCTCCCACTTTCTAAAAGAGGAAGCAGAGGCCCTAGGGGGTTAGGTGCTTTCTCTAAGGTCACACTGCTAGTTGGTGGCAGGATTTTTTACTTATAATCCAGAAAAAGAACAATGCATCAAAGATCATCAAAATAAGGTGATAAGCGTTGCCATTTAAGGAATATATAAACTTCCAAGTCTCCTTTTGCAGTAGAGCTTAACGAGGAATATATTAAGGAAATATAAAATTGTACCATTTATCTGCAAGTGCTAAACAAATAAAATAATGTAAGGGTTTGACCTTTCAAAAAACAAAACAAAAGAAAGGTATGGAGAATGCATATTAAACTGTTAGCATTGGTTTCTAAGGAGGCTAAGACAGAGTATAGGGGGCTTTTCAGAATGAGTATATAATAGTTTTATAACTTAAAAGCATATGATATAGGGAAGTGTTCTTTAGAAAAATCTGTGATTGATGAAGGCTGAAGCAAAATATGCAGTAGTTTCTTCTTCTTCTCTGTTTTACTTTGCACGGTTTCAGTTACCTATGGGCAACCATGGTCTGAAAATATTAAATGGAAAATTCTAGAAATAAACAATTTATAAGTTTTAGATTTTACGCTGTTTTGAGTAACAGGACAAAATTGGACCATCTTCCTGCCTGTTAGTCACTTAGTTGCTACCTTGGTTTTCGGATCTGTTGTTGAGATATTGCAGTGCTTGTGTTCAAGTCACCCTTGTTTTACTTAATAATGGCCCCAAAGTGCAAGAGTAGTGATGTTGACAGTTTAGATATGCCAAAGAGACACTGTAAGGTGCTTCCTTTAAGTGAAAAGTTATGGATGTATAGGGTAAACATAGTATATATAGGGTGTGTACTATCCATGGTTTCAGGTATACACTGGGGGTCTTGGAATGAATCCCCAGCAGGTAAGGGAAGACCGATATATAGGGAATGTGAGACAAGTCTTCTGTCATTATTGATCTGACTTTTTATTTGGGGGGCCAAATTTCATATCTGAAAAGAATTAACTCTTGTATTCTTGCTTATCAAGAATTTAAGTCAATAGAAAAAATAGTATAATGAATTGCATGATTAATTAACATTTAAATTATATAGACTATTTTAGGAACTCATAGGAGAAAAATCAAATAGTATATAGTAATCATATTATAATTATGACTATTAGAGTATAATTATCTCTGTATTAGTAGATTATATTTTGTTCAGTGATACAATAATGTGCTTGGAAAGTTATCCTCAGAGCTTTTCAACTTTACCTTCGTTATGAACTTGATTATTTTTGAGTGCCAAATGGGAGCCCTGAGAAAAATATCCTACAGTACTCACAGGAAGCAAAGAAGCATATATAGTTCTATCACTTATTGAGCTTATAGGATGAATCACTTACCTTGTTTATGGTCGGGGGTGGGGGGAGCCAATGCTAACAGAAAAGTTAAACCTTTGGGAAACAACAAGGATCAGATTAAATATTGACTGGTTAGCTGCCACTATTTTGAAATTTGAGAAATCTTAAACTTAATTGATTTACATTCTATACTCCTTGTGTAAAATACTCCACAGTATATTTTTAAATTTGGGAAAACTACAATATAAACACACGAGTAAGTGTGGGTATGCGTTGTTGGCAGAGGGACACTGTGGACAGATCACATTGCTCTCGAGTTAAAAGACCTGAGGAATAGCCAGATGGATTTGAGTACATTGTTTAACTTCTCTGGACTTGACTTTTCTTCCCTATAAAGCAGAATTAACAATAATATTCTAACAATAAAAAATACCATATGTAACTGAATTTTGGAGCTTTTGAAAACCCTTTATAAATAAATGGGTAGTGTTGATGGGATTGCTAACACTTCTCTAGCACTGGGAAGCACGGAATAAAGTAAATGGTGAATAGTGTATAGTACATTGGCTAATATCTTCACTAAGATAGTACTTTTAGTAATGAGATTCATATAACTTTTTTTTTTTCCAAACTGAGAACATAGTTTTAATAAGCTATTCAGTGAACATGACTGGTGAGGGCCAGGGTAATTGTTCCTATTAATATAGCTTGATGCAGAGAGAGAAAGTGTCTTATTATTTTAAATCTCCTTTTTAATTTAACTGGGTTAGATGGTCTTGACCTGTATATTTGGAATAACTTTAAGGTAAATACAATCTAATTTCTACCTAGAAACGAATTTATATCTCATTACTGTATTCTGTTTCAATTGACAATTTTGTGACCATTTTTGTCACAGTTTCTGATCATTGGTAATCTTTTACATGCAAAAATAAAGATCTGGGAATTTAGATAACTTATTTCTATGTGGTTTTATTATGTATCTTAATGAATTCTTATTTGTGCTGTTTCTCAAAAAAAAAAGGAAAGCTATTTGTAAGTATAGAGTTCAGGTTGTATAGTTATTATAAAAAGGCTTTTTGCTCACGGGGCTTCTGTATATTCTTGATACCTTATTTTCCTTTTTTCCCCCCAAATTTTCAGATGTTTTGGAATGTTATTAAGCCCAGGTCGAAACGTGAAGAACAGTGACATGCATTTACTGGATATGGTAATGATAACCTTACACACCTTAACCAAGTACAGATGATAGTTATTTTATATTTTTAAAGTGTTTTCTACTTTAAAATGATGTCATATTGGGAAAATTGTTTCTGACTTTCAGCTGTATGATAATAATAATGAAATTTGAAAATCTAAACTTAAAATTACTTACGAGGGACAGATGGGGGAAAATTCCCACCAAAAAATCATATGCAAGTTGAAAGCAAATAAAAGGACAGTGTTATGGCAATGTCCATCCAGTCATTCGTTTGTCTTCTTAGCAGGATGTCTTTTCTTTGAGCCCAAAATAGCAAGTACATGATTATAACAGGCATAGCCGGAGTGAATCTGGTGCCTTTTATTTATATTAATGCACTGTTATTAATTTGAGTTCTGTGATGGATGCTTTTATTTTCTTAAAAGCATTTCCCTTTCTGAATTTCTCCTTCTGATTATTTGTCCTTAGCCAAGTATATGTACTGTGGGAGTGATATTTATTTCAGGAATGCCCTTACAGGTCAATATATATTTAAGAGTTGGTATTTGTTGTAAAAATAGCAAGCCATCTTAACTATTAAACAGAAATACCTTCTAATATTGCAGTTAATGAAAACATTTACTTTGCGATTTAGAAATGTTATAGGAAATGGTCATCTTAGAGTAAGCATAAAGTCTTTTACTTACTTCACTTGCAATTTTTATATTTAGTGATAACAAATATAAATGTGTATTTTTTTCCTTTCAGCTGTGTTTTTTAAATATCAGATAAATGTCACCAATTATGTCAACTTTTTCTTTATTTTACGGGGACATCACATTGATTATTCTAGTGGTACTGAAATGGTTCAGTCAGCCTTTTTGAGCTCCTACTCGTGTACCAAACATTGTGTGAAGTGCTGGGGTTGTAGATAAGGTAGAACACAGCTCTTACCATCTGTGGGTTCATAGCCTTGTGCTGGAGACAGACCTTATGAATTTGTAACTACAGCAGTTGGTTAAGTGTTCTCATTGAGTCGGTCCAGTGAGCCACAGAAATATAGAGGAAATGCCGCACGGATAGGTCAGATAAGGACAACCAGTTACAGTGAATGTGAAAACAAATGAGCTATTGATCCATCTCTCCTCCATCCCTCTTCACAACACAGCAGTAATACAAGTGCTGTTACCTGAGGCAATCCAGAGCATGTCAAGCGCTGCAAATTCCAGGAGGAGGTACTTCAGGGACATCAAACACTAAGAAGCTTCTAGGTCTTAACTAGTCATGGTCTTTCAGAGTTTAAGAGATTAGGATGAATCACTTTTCTATGAACTTAAATTCACATTATAGAATTACAGGCCTGATGTGAACTTCTGAGGCCCCTGTGTGTCTCTTCGCCATGCAGTCTCCGCCTTTAAGAGTCCTTTTTGAAATCAAAGGGCTCATCAGCATTGAAGCCCCTGGAAAGAGAAGTGGGCTGACCTGTATAACAGAGTTGGTCAAGCAGGAGGGGTAGCATTTGCAGTTATCAGTAGTTGTGATTTGTTATTACCCAGTGCTGTTGATCTTTATACGGTCTTAATTCGTGGTTATTGAGCTTTGGCTAGACTACTACACCTAATACAGAGGAGTTCATTACTTTATAACGAAGACTGGATATTACAAAGTTATTTCTTTGGAATCACCTGATACCATGTTCCTTGTAACTTCGCCTAATTTGTGTTATTTCTGCCCCCTAGAGCAAGATGTTAATACTTGTGTCTTCTATGACATGTCCAACTTCTATGACGTGAACACTTTTGAAAACAAATTTCTTACACTTTATTCTGACAAACTTTGAAAGCTTTGAAAAGTCTCACTCTGCCTCTTTCTTTCCTTCTCTCTCCTTGCTTTCTCTTCCTCCCTTTTTCCCTCCTTGCCTTTCTTCCTCCATGGCCCTCCCTTGCCCCTCTCTGTTCTTCTCCCTCCCTCCTTACCTCCCAATATTTGCCTTTGGTTTTTGACTGCATGACTAATTACTTTAAAGGACTGTTAAAATTGTTTTCTCCATTGTCTTAGCATTTAGCAGTTTCCTCATACTCTGCTGTTCTTTATCTACTTTTCCTACCATATAATTTATCATTGCATATCTAACTTTATTTTATCTAATTTTGATTTTTATTGATTTATTGGGATGACATTAATACAATTATATAGGTTTCAGGTGTACAATTCTATAAGATATGATCTGTATATTGTGTGTTCACCACCCCAAGTCAAGTCTCCTTCCATCATCTAATTTCATTTCAATTCAATATGTAATCTACTTTAACTGCCTTTTTTTTTTTTTTTTTTGTATTTGTTAATTGAAAGAAAGAATTGGTTGATCTAGCTCTTCTTTTTGAACTCGAGCATTACACAGTTCTTGTCCACAGATGGATTGTTTTTTTATGGGGGGGGGTGGTTTAGATGCCCATTCTTGTTCTAAATGAGGGTCTAATGAGAGGGTAGAGAGAGAGAGAGGACAAGGGAGAAAGAAGGGAATGGAGAGGGAGAGAAAAAGAGAGAAAACGTGAATCTATGAGTGTTGGAGGTACCAAGTGAGTTTTCTTTACATGACCTTGAGTATATTTTATTGACTGTGGTCCTTGCACTTAAGCTATGCAATCTGATTAGTGAAATATCACCAATACACTAGAAAAATATACATAGTAGTTACCAAAGGACTGAAACAATTTTATAGGGATTCAGAGAAACATTTGTGCAGGGGTAATTTTGAAAAAAGAGTATTTTCTCCTTTAGCCTGACCCTTTGAGCCCTCTCTATTCATAATAGGAAGTTGGTACAGAAAATATTCTGTAGATAATATTCTTTTTTGCATATACATATGTTTGTATTCTGTGTGCTGTTTTCCCAGGGGACAACCTTTAACCTCCTCATTCCCAGCGTGTGCGTGTGCACATGCGTGCACGCACACACAGACACACACACACGTGTGGTCTTTGTCTAAGTATAAGGAGTTGCTGGCTTCTGTAGTGAGAGTCAGGAGATGGCTGGGTAAAAGTCTTAAAGAGTGGAGGAAATGAAGAAGAAGGGGAGAGGAGCGAGGGAATAAGGAAGGGGTGAGTGTTAGGGTTGAGGGAGATAGTAAGCTTCCATGCTGATAACAAACCAATATTAGTTTCCTAATACTGACTTCTGATTGTAAGAAAGTGTATAAATATTTGATGTGTGTGTGTATATGCACATATCTATCCATATATATATATATATATATATATGAAAGTATTCACTTTGAAGGTATTGTGACAAGGTAAATTAGTATTTTAAGAATGAGAACATTAGAGAAAAATACTATCTTTTTCTGTGATTAGCTATTCATTTAATTTAACCAGCTTCAGTGAAATTATACTATAGTTTTCATAGCATTATGTACATGCTTGTATGTGTAAGTATATGAGATTTTGATACCCAACCTAAGATCAAGTTAAGTATAACTTCATAGCAATATTATGTTTTTATGATAACATAATATTATGATCCAGCATGGAAGAGTATACGTCTTTTATTTAAGAGGTACATGTTTCTAAACAGAAACCTTGTTTGAAGAAAGCTGTAGGAGAGTTTAATATTTAAAGAAATGTTTTTGTAGGGTGAAAAAAAAATTTACAAAAAATAAACCCCTTTTGATTGTAAATTCAAATTTTAGCAAATTGGATTGTGTAAAGTAAGATGGATTTACTAATCGGAGTGGTGGTTTTCTTGTTGTGGATTCCCGTTTGAACTTCCGCAGGAATCCATGGGGAAGAGCTACGATGGGAGGGCCTACGTTATCACCGGCATGTGGAACCCCAATGCACCCATATTTCTGGCACTTAATGAAGAAACTCCAAAAGGTGAATGTTCTTAAAAGATTCCTTATTATTTGCTTAAAAGTTTATATTGTAGACAATGCTGTTTTGCCAGTTTTTTTTTTTTAATCTGGTGTTCATTTAAAATGGAGTTATTTTTTTCATTCATAGATTTTACGGTAAAATTCAGCTCAGGCTTCACATGTGTTGTTATGCATATTAAACATATATGATATAGTTTTCTTGCTATTCATTTTGAATTTCTACATCCAACACTATTTCTTTAGCACAAGGAGAACGGTCCATTGCAGGGAAAGTAATACTCTAAGTTAATGTGTATAATGCATTAAAACATGCTAAATTTTATGTGGTGTTACATGACTACTACACATGTAATTGACGCTGGATGCTGTTGTACTGAGGTGCAATAGAAAGTAATACACAGGTTCAGTATGAATAACACTCTCTTTAGCCAGAGAAGTAAAAGAAATACAGAACAGATCTTTACTGATATTGGCTTTGTAATTTGAGTTTTAAGAAGATTGTTGTTTACATAATACTATTTAGAATGATGTCCAAAGTTTGTGAGAGATCTGTTTGTATCTCCTTTAAGTCCTTCGAATTTTATTTTTAAAATATTTTTTTATTTTTTCCATTGCATTTGACATACAGTATTATTATTAGGAGTTATTCTTCTTTAGAGTTCGAAGTTTCTTTTCGTACTTTATGTATCTATCAGGAAAAACCTCCACTATTCGACAACCCCCCCTCCCCGCTGGCAACACATGAATTTATTTTATTAGATTATGGAGAAAGTACTTATACTTTATGTTTTATATGTCTATATAGAGTCGTTTTATTTGAGGGGAAATGGTGGAAGATTATGAAATAAATAATGAAAGCAAATTCTGAAATTGTGCATATCTTTGCTAAGTATTTTAACTTAAAAAAATTATAGCTCACTTCTCTTTTTTTTTTCATTTATTACTTTTTTTGGTTTCAGTATTTTTGCCTTTGGGAGCCTAGATCTTAGTAATAGATAACAAGGATTTCATTTGTGACAAAACCTTTTATCCTTGTTGTTTACCTTTTTGTTTTATTTAACATGGCTAGTGTCGAACAGAACTTAGAAATGGTATATAGTCACATTGGTCATCTTTCCCACTGTGTTTATTTTTATTCCTACTTTTTTCAGGTATCTGTTAATTGCCTGTTTGTTTTGTTGCCTCTCCACCATTTGCCTTCAAAGTAACACTAATAACCTCATGAGACATTAGAATTTATTTTACAATAAATTCTTTACTGTTATTCAGCCAATAATTTATATTGAGAAAATAATGGATCCATTTTTTTTATCTTAGTCTTACATTATTTAGTTTATACCCACAGTAGATGTTTGGTTCAAGACAGGAGCATTAGTGAGTACTGATATGGAAGTATAATATATTAATGAAGGACATTAAAATGATAATTACTTTTTATACTCATTTAAAGAGAGTCTTTCCCAGTCCTGTAAATTGCTTGCATTTGATCACACATCAAGTTATTTCATTCTGAGGGCTAAAAAAGGAGCAAAAAAAAGAAAAAAATTATATAAAATTTAGCTTTTCCTATATTAGGAATATATAATTTTTACACACCCAATTTTTTTGTTTCTGAAGATAGGCTTGTAAATACCAGCCTGTAAACTTCTTTCTTATTTAGAAGGAAAACATAAAAACGAGAAAAATAAGTCAGTTGATAATTTTGAAGAATAAAATATCAGAATTTAAAAAAATAATTAAAGCAGGTTTTTTTGTTTTTGTTTTTGGTTAATCCTCACCCGAGGATATTTTTCTATTAATTTTTAGATAGAGTGGAAAGGAGGGAGGGAGGGAAGGGGGGAGGTAAAGAGAGAGAGAGAGAGAAACATTGATGTGAGAGAAACGACTAGTTGCCTCCCGCAAGACCCTGACCAGGACTGGGGACCGAATTACAACAGAGGCACATGTCCCTGACTGGAATAGGGCCTGCCTGCGACTCTGCCTGCAGGCCAAGGCTCTAACCACTAAGCAAAACTGTCCAGGGCTATATTTTATTTTATTTTTTAGTTAAAAAGATAATATATTTAATTTAATTTAATTTTTGGTTAATCCTCACTTGAGGATATTTTCTGCAGGCTGACATTCTAACCACTGAGCCAAACTGGCCAGGGTAAAAAGATAATGTATTTTAAATTTAAAATTATTTTATATGCAACCCCAAAATGACTTGATTTCTAAAATTTTCAAATGGTGTCCTTGATATTATAAATTTTTCCGACAATTCATGAATTGTGATTTGACTTTTATGGAAGAAATTGAACCCTGGGAGAGGAACTGTCTTGGATCTTTCCACTATACCAAGTTGTGTATTATAGTCTATGTTTTGTGTTATTCTCTCTTACTCCTCCACTTTACTCCTTAGACCTTAAGGTCTTCTAGGTCAAATACAATGTCTAGAGAATCCTACTGTCTCTTGAATTGGCAGCAGAATGGGTGTGCATAGTAAGAGTGTAATACTATTTTCCAGTTTGATGATATTAGTAGACACATGGTTGATGAGTGTAAATGTTGTAAAATGTTTTTAAAAAACACAGTTAAGCCCTGGCCGGTTTGGCTCAGCGGTTAGAGCGTCGGCCTGCGGTCCGGAGAGACCCGGGTTCAGTTCCCCCTAAGGGCACGTACCTTGGTTGCAGTTTGTCCCCAGCCCTGGTTGGGTCGTGTGGGTGGCAACCACTCGATGTGTCGCTTTCACGTTGATGTTTCTCTCTCTCTCTCTCCCACTCACTCTATCTGAACAAAATATTGAAAAATGTCCTCGGGTGAGGATAAAACAAAAACAAAACCACAGTTAAATGTTTTATTTTGTTTTTAATGGGCTTGGTTATTTGATCTTCTAACTCAGAACTAAAAGTGGTGGGCACAATAAATTTAAGACATTTTTAAAGTTATGAAGAAATGACAAAAATGGTATGGAGTGACCAAGCCAGATTCAAAAGCTCCAGTGAACCTGAGGAGAGTAAATAAAATAAAGTAAAATCCATATTTCAGCCTATCATTGAGAAACTGTAGAAAACCAGTAGCCACTAGCCCGGAAGAGTCTAGATTCAAGTTAAAGGAAGGCTGTGACCAACTCAACATTTTAAATTGTAACTGAAATTTTGACTGGTAGCACTGTACTATTGTTCTGTAAAAGCACTTGCCAGAAACCCACAAACTCTTTTATTGGAGCCTGGATTAGGGATTTTCCTGAGGGTCAGTCAATATATGTTAGGTACAGTGAGGGAACTGACAAATCTCCAGGGAATTCCCTTAAAGCATATAGCATTGAAATACTCATTTTAATAACATCTTCCTATACAAATTTAACCTTAATGAAGAGAGAGCAGCTCTTCTGATTTGATGTTCTTTCCCAAGAAACTCAACAAAAAAATATAATTTCTAGTATTTCTTTTTGTGAAATGAAAGAGCAAACCTTTGTGATTTTTTTCAGTTTTTTTTCTGCGAAACCTGAAGGGTAGTTTTAATGTAAAAGACATCCTGAAAATTTTATTTTATTTATATTTTATAGTAAGACCTGATTTTCAGAAGAAAAAAATTAAAGTTGTCAGAGGAGATCTGGATAGCTGATTTAAAATAGGATCCTGTGTGTTGAGAAATATACTTGGAATACTTGGTTACCTATTTAAGCAAACTGACAATAAAACATTTAAAATTAAACATAGAAGGTAATGTGATAGTAAAGAACCTTCGTTCTTTCATAAGTGAGGAAACTGTTTCCTTAAATAATCAAGGAATAAGAAAGCCAGCATAAAATACAGAACATTTCTGCTGCAGATAAACGAGTGTATATGACCGTGGCAGTGGACATGGTCGTCACGGAGGTGGTGGAGCCCGTCCGCTTTCTCCTGGAGACACTGGTACGTGTGTACCCTGCAAATGAGCGCTTTTGGTATTTCAGCAGGAAGACTTTCACGGAGACTTTCTTCATGAGGCTGAGACAGGTAGGACCTTTTGTTCTTTTCATATTATAACATATATATCTTTTCTATATTTCTTTTTAAATGCCAAGATAATTCCTAATGAAGTAGCAATAATATTTCTCTAATTAAATGACATTTAGAGTCAACCCATAAGAGTATTTGAAAAATCCACATCTAGGTAATGTAAGTTAAAAAAAAAATGCTAGTGTAATAATTATGTACTTTTTCTCTAGAAACCTGTATGTGTACCTGTAAAGTAGCAACATACTTAATAGAAATATTGATTCTATATCTAAAACAAATTTTCTTCCTTTTATATATAATAATTAAAACCAAAAAGACAGGACACAGAAATACTATACTTTTATAAAGTTATAATGAAAAGTATTCAAGTAATACTTGACTACTTGTCATAGTTATTTCTATCTATGATATTGTATGAATACTGGGTGGGGCAAAAGTAGGTTTACAATTGTGAGTACACAAAACAGTTTATTCTTGTATTATTATTTATTAGTTATTGTATTATTTTCCATATGAACAACTGTAAATCTACTTTTGCCCCATCCTGTATATTGTTTGACTTAGTAATCAGTAATATTACAAAATTATTTTAATAATAAATGAACAAATAGGGTTTCTATGACATTCCTAAATTAGGCAGTGTTAGTAGGTAGTATACATGGTGAAGGAAGACAGTTACCATCATTCATTCCACTGATATTTGTTGAGTACCTACTGTGTGTCAGGCACAGTATTATTTCTGACTGAAAATCAACATAGTCCCTGCCCTAATGGCTCTTACTGTCTAGTGGACAGGACAACCATTAAACAAATGAATATAATAATAAATGTGTAATTACCTGTGGTGAGTGCAGGTATGGTGAGAATCAAAACATGGCAACTCAGCTTAGATTCTTTGTAGAAGTGAAAGGACCTGAGATTGATGGGGGATAGCAGAGTGGGAGGAAAAGCTCTATTAGCAGAGAAAAGGACGGCCCTACACCTTGAGCCAGGAGAGAATTTAAAGGTTCCCAGAGCTGAAAAAAGGCCAGGGGGGCTAGAATATAGTAACATACTTAGTTGTGAGATGAGGCTGGAGGCAGTTTATCTAGGGCCCTGTAGACCATACTTGGTGAATTAATTGACAGTTGCCTTAGTCTTTTCCTCCTTAAAAAAGCCATTTAGAATGTAAACCATTTATAGGTAGAAACCATCTACTTCCATGAATTGGTTGAAGGATGTAGCTGATACCTCTTTACCTCAATGCAAGGTGGTTGGTCCTAAGAATCTAGCAACACTTGCTTACCTGCCTGCCCTAGAATCTGTGGTGTCTCAGTTTTTTATGATGAAAAAGATTGAGTTCTCCCTAGATGGTCATCAGGTTTCATTTATGGGTTAACATGATGCTAAAAGAACCGTGCATTAGAATATCATGTGAAGAACAAAGCACTTCCAAAATGTTTTCAAAGAGGCCACGCTGCTCTTCATTCCAGCTCTTTTTAGTGGACCATCAAAACACAGTGCTTCCTTTACATTTCTCCTATTGAAACACATGTTTATATCTTTCTCAGTCTGAGGGCAAAGGTCACAGCAGTGCTGGAGATGCAATCTATGAGGTGGTGAGTCTGCAGCGAGAGTCTGAGAGAGAGGAACCCGTCACTCCCACTAGTGGAGGGGCCCCAATGTCACCCCAGGAGGATGAAGCAGAAGAGGGTAAGAAAGGACACTTAGTTCCCTTTTTTTTTTTTTTATTGTTGAAAGTGTTACAGATGTCCCCCTTTTTTCCCCCATTGACCCCCTCCTTCCTGCTCCCACCTCTCAGTTCCCTTTCTTTATGTAGCTGCTTTACTTACAATCCTGAAAGGCATGTATGTGTGTGTGTGTGTGTGGGGGGGGCGTGGGTGGTACTCCTGGTCTCTGCCACTCTCAGGCTAGATTCACTAGGTGCACAGAGAATTTGGTTCATTGGGTTTCTTGGTTGTAGAGTCCCTAGTGCCACTTATGCAGCTGTTTAAATTTGACAGCCTCGCTTTGCTGTTTTGCTTCCTATTTTATTTGAAGTAGTTTTGAAGTGTTTAATGAGAGCCCTGGCCAGTTTGGCTCAGTGGTTAGAGCGTTGGCCTGCGGTCCGGAGAGACCCGGGTTCGGTTCCCGCTAAGGGCACGTACCTCGGTTGCAGTTGTCCCCGGCCCTGGTTGGTCGTGCGGGTGGCAGCCACTCGATGTGTCCCTTTCACATCGATGTTTCTCTCTCTCTCTCTCTTCCTCTCTCTCCCTCCCACTCTATCTGTACAAAGAATGGGAAAAATGTCCTCGGGTGAGGATTAAAAAAAAAAAAAAAAAAAAAAAAATGAAGTGTTTAATGAGAAGTTTTAAATTCTCTCAAGTGCTATTAGAATTTCAGTGAAATGTTATAGCCTTCTTCTCATGTGACATTATTCACTTCTGACTTTTCTGTTGTTGCCTTATGTAACCTTACCACTCGCTTTTTTGAAATAGTATGGTTATCTCCTGGTTTCTGCCTGGATGCTGCTGAGGGATGCTAACCAGCCTCACGACAGTCATACTTTATTTGGCTCTGTGCTCCATACCCTTTTTATAGAAACCAGTGAACAATCTTTACTATAAGCTCTTATCTGCTAATAGGGTAGGGTTTATTAAAAATAAATTTCTGGCCCTGGCCGGTTTGGCGCAGCGGTTGGAGCGTCAACCTGTGGTTCAGAGAGACCCGGGTTCAGTTCCCGCTAAGGGCATGTACCTCGGTTGCAGTTTGTCCACGGCCCTGGTTGGGTCATGCGGGTGGCAACCACTTGATGTGTCCCTTTCACGTCGATGTTTTTTTCTCTCTCTCTCCCTCCCGCCCTGTCTGAAATAAAAATGAAAAAATGTCCTTGGGTGAGTATAAAAAAAAATAAATAAATTTCCGAGTTTATATCATCTTTGAAAAAAGCGTCTTAAAATTCGCAGTCTTTCTCTCTATGAACCATTTCTCTCTTGGAGTACTATAAAAATAATAGTTATTTTTAGCTAGTATTTATTCAGTGCGCATATATACTAGATATTCTTATTCTGAGTGTTTCATTAAAAGGACTTTATGAAGATATAACTTCTGTATTATGGAATGTACCTGTTTTAAGTGTATAGTTCATTGAATTTTGACAAATGCTGTATAAACCACCAACCGAATCATAATATAAAACATTTACATTACACAGAAAGCTTCCCTCATACCATTTAGAGTCCATCCTTTCCCCTCATCTGTGGTCCCTGACAACCCCTGGTCTGTTTTCTGTCACCATGTTTACCTTTTCTACAGTCTCATATAGAAGGAACCGTATGGTACACAGTCTTTTGTTTACAACATCTTTATATAGCATAGTACTTCTGAGATTTGTCTGTGTTGTGTCAGTATTTGGTTCCTTTTGATTACTGAGTAGTAATCTATTGTTAAGATATACTGTTGTTGGTTTCTCTCTAGTCACCAGTTAATGACCTATTGTTGTTTCTAGCTATTGGCTATTAGGAATAAAACGGCTATGAGTATTTGAGTACAGGTCTTTGGTGAATATATGCTTTCATTTCTCTTGGGTAAAAATCTAGGAGTGGAATGGCTGGGTCTTATGGTAAGTTGTATGCTTAACTTGATAAGAAACCACTAAGCTGTATTTCAAAGTAGCTATACCATTTTTTCTATCTTTATCAACAACATATGATTCAGTTGCTTCATACTTTATCAACATTTGGCATTGTCAGTTTAAAAAATTTTAGCCATTCTGGTGGCCATTAGTGGTGTTTTTGTGGTATGAGTTTGCATTTTCCTCACAACTATTGATGTTGTCCATCTTTTTATATGATATTTGCCACTTGTATATTTTTGGGGGCAAGAGTCTATTCAAATCTATTATGCATTTTTGAATTGGGTTATTTGTCTATTTTTTGATTTTCAAGTTTTCTATTTATTTATTTATTTATTTATTTATTTATTTATTTTTATCCTCACCCGAGGATATTTTTTCCATTTTTTGTACAGATAGAGTGGGAGAGAGAGAGGAAGGGAGAGAGAGAGAGAGAAACATCGATGTGAAGGGACACATCGAGTGGCTGCCACCCGCACGACCAACCAGGGCCGGGGACAAACTGCAACCGAAGTACGTGCCCTTAGCGGGAACCGAACCCGGGTCTCTCTGGACCGCAGGCCGACGCTCTAACCGCTGAGCCAAACCGGCCAGGGCTCTTTTTATGTATTTAAAGAAGTCCTTTATTAGATACGTTTTGCAAATATTTTCTCCCATTCTGTAGTTGGCCTTTTCATTTTCTGAACAATGTCTTTCAAAGAGCAAAAGTTTAATTTTTATGAAGTCTAATTTGTCAGTATTTTCCTTCATGATTGTCTATGATTTACTTACGTTTTTATTTATGGTTGGAGGGAGGTATAGGTCAGAGTTCTTTTGTTTTTAGCTTAAAAATAAGAACATTTATTATCTCTTATGGTTTCTGGGGGCCAGGAATTAGGGAGTGGCTCATCTGGTCAAATCCGGCTAAGAATTTCTTATGAAGAGTCAGATAAAGTCTGGGGTTGTAGTTGTCTGAAGACTTCATTAGGTGGGGCTCAAAGCTTGGAGAAACTTCGAAGGGGCTCATTCACATAGCTGCCAAAATGATGCTGGTGGTTGGCAAGAAACTTTGGTTCCTCTTCACATACGCCTCTCTGTGGGGGCTGCGTGGGTGTCCTCAGGGTGTAATGGCTAGCTCCATTAGATAGCAATCCAAGAGACCGGTCAAGGTGGAAGCTGCAATGCCCTTGATGTTTTAAGAGTCGCACAACATCACTTCTCAGTATTTTATTGATCACAGAGTTCAGCCCTTAATTCTGTGGTGTGACTGTACTGTATTGTATATAAGACTTCAGGAACACCCTTGTGATCATCATCGTCCTAGCCAACATGGAGAGGAAAAGAGATCACACAGAGAAGAATTTGGGGCCAGACCAAAAATTCTGTGTCCGTTATTTTCTGCTACACAAGAACCACAGGATGGATGGAAAATGTAATTGAGCTATGTGCTCAGGAAGAATAATAATAAACAGGTGTGACAAGCATCTACCAGCAACTTATTTGAACACAAGATTTCAGACAATTTCTTTCAAAACGGCCATTTCCTTTAGAAATGATAATATATATATGGAACTAGAATTGGGAAAGAACAAAAATAATGGGATGACGAGCATTTCTTAATAAAATCACACTGCACAACTTAGTATCACGTAATTGTGCCTCTTATTCTAATTTAGTAAATAAAATTCTTTATTTCTATTCTAATAACTTAAAGAAGGACAGCCAACTAACATGGACTAAGTATCTGCTTTGTGGAATATAATGTATTAGATATTAAATAGACCTAGTTTCATATTTTACTCACATTAGCTCTAAGATATAACTAGTATCATCTTTATATCTCATACGAGAAAGTAGATTAAAAGTTTTAAATAAATCATTTGAGGTCACAGGGCTAAAAAGTATAATATACAGAATTTAAACCCATGTCAGTCTCATCGTAAAACCCATGAACTTTCATGATACACAAAATCAAGGTATTCTCTTTTAAACCACTTCACTCCTAATGTTTAAAAAGTAGTATTTTTAGTATTCCCTTTACAGACTACATATTCTCAAGCTTACATATGCTAGATCATGTTCTAGATCTGTATAAAATTGCAGACTTTTGATAGAAGGTTATAATATGAAAATAAAACATGAGACCAAACAGCATTGCTTTATTTGGAAACATTTTTGAAGAGTGATTTAAATCATGTGGGTAAATTAGTGCATTACAAAAGAACGTCAGATACAGAGTTTTTAAATTATGTCAGCCAGAAGCCACACATCCTTCTTTGAAGGACAGGTTGTAGGCAACTCTATCGGAAGTCATAATATTCTCTTTCAGACACCAGCACAACCTTTGGTTTGGAAAGGTATTTTTTGGTCTTGTGGTAATTCCTTTAGAGGGGATGGGATTTGAAGGTTGTGTAGATGTGGACTTGAATGGAAGAGCCGTTTACTTATGGAGAGCAGCATTACTAGAAAGCAGAAACATTTAGAAGTAAATGATAAACCAAATGATTGGGCTCATTATTAATCAGCAAAATTTCTAGAAACATCCTCTTTCAGGATCTTAAAACCATGTAGGTGAGGAAATGTTGGAAAGGCTGTCATTTTTAGTCTTAGCAGAGAGCTTAGAATTAGAATCAAGCTTAGTTTTTTTTTTTTTTCAAACCTCATCCAAGGATCTTTTTTCAAATATCTTCAGATGGGGGGGGGGGGGAGAGGGAGGGAGGGAGGGAGATGGAGAGAGGGAAGGAGAGAGAAACATCAATGTGAAAGAGACACATTGACTGATTGCCTCCCACATGACCCCAACCAGGCTGGAGATGAACTGTAACCAAGGTATGTGCCCTTGGCTGGAATCGAACCCATGACTCTTTGGTCCATGGGCCTATGCTCTAACCACTAAGCCAAAACGGCCAGGGCATTTTGATGTAGCCATTTTGACATTTTTGGGGGGCACAGTTGTATCAAAATGGCTACCTTAAAATGTAAGGAATGAGGGAAGAGGAGATAGATTTGAGAATATTCTGAAGGTAAAAAATAAATGAGGCGTATAAGTTAATGGGATGTCCTGGGCAGCAGAGGAGAAGGGAGGAGAGAGAAAGATTATATCTAGGCTTCTGCTTAGGTGCCAGCCAATGAAATAAGGAACACAGGCAGAGGAACAGTGAGTTTGGGGGTGGGGGTAAGATTCACTCAGTTTTAGACATTGTTGAGTTTGAACTCACTGTGGAACGTGAAAGTGGAATGATTTTCCCGTTATTCGAAATAGTCTCAAACTGGGAGAGAAGGTTTGTAGCTGGAGAGAAAGGTTTGAGAGTCATCAGCATGAAATAATGAGCATGGCTAGAATTTCCTTGGGGGAAAATGTGGGAGATGTGTATTGAAAGTAGAATTCTGGAGATCACTAATGTTTTAAGGATAGGTCCAGGAAGAGAAAGCCCGTCTAAAGGAATCAGCAAAGAAATGATTTAGAACAACATGAGACCTAAGACTGTAGTAATGGACAAGGAGTGGAAATTTGCAAGCAAGGAGTGATAGTACTGTCCAATGGACCACGGAGTTCCAACATGATAAGGACCAAAAATTGCTCATTGGCTTTGGTAAATTTGAGAGATGACAGAACCTCTATGATGGTAATTTTATTAAAGTTGGGAAAAGATTGAGGATGGACTAGAAGTGAGGAAGGGGAGAAACTGTTCTAACTATTCTTTTAAGAAAGTTGATGAGAAGAAGAGGAAAGAGCTTAGACTAAAATCACTGGGATATATCAGGCCAAGAAAGGGCATTTTTAGGGTATAAGAGATTTGAGCTTATCAGTAGCTGGAAAGGGAGAGCTAAAAATAGAGGAGTTGCTTCCTCAACATTTAACCTTCCAGTGAGTTCCCTGACATGCTTCTGGGTTTTTCCAAATGCTACTACTCTGCTTAGAGGCTTTCCTCCACCCAAGTCAGCTCTTCAACAAAGGCCTGTGAGCAGTCTAAAGAAAATACTAATTTTAGCATAGGGCAGTTTCTGTGCTTAGAACTGTTTCGAAATATTTTCTGTGACATTTTTAGCAGGTTGCTCAGGCACTTTGTATGTTAAATGTATTTAATGCAGAATGACTGAGTGAGGTGCTTGGCAAATCCTCTTACCAAAAAGCAATGATAGAAGTAGATAAAACTGTCAGAAACCAGCCAGTTTAGGACTTGAGAAAGTGCTTAAAACTATTAAAAAAATTGAGAGGCATTTGTTCAAGAAAAACAACTGAACCTGTAAGGACAGTCTGGTGTCAGCCCCAGGCAGCTCCCATTGTACTCATCCCCGCCCCTGGCTATTGTCAGGTAGTTTTGCTGGGGTGGGGCTAGCTTGGAGACCAGTCGCTTTGCCTTCACTGCTGGAAGGGGCTCTTGATTTGGAGCAGATGTAGAAAACTGTATATCTCTGGAAGGTTGTTAGAAACAGGAGTGATTTTTGCTGCAAAACAATGGGAAGGCCAATAGCTAGTCAGTCACATGAGGCTGTAATTCTGGTGGGGGAAAGCCACAGATGGGCCAGAATTTTAGCCAGGAGATCTAAGGAGCGAGTGGGCCTTCATATGATCCAGCATGTGGCTGGAGGTCTGGAAGGCTGTGCAAGGCTGTGCACACACTCAGGTCAGACTGGAGAGGGCCTCGTCAAGTCATACCTGTGCTGGGGAAGGCCTTGCATGTGTGTGATGGAGGCGTGTTTCCAGAATTCTGTCTTCTGAGTGGTTTTACTTCTCTTTAAAAAAAAAATACTATGGAGAGAACTTGTGTTTCAGGTGGAGAAGATGGTCGGAGCCCGATTCTCCCTGTGTCAGCCAGTGGCAACGTCTAGGAGTCTAGAGCCCAGCCTCTCTTTGGGCCTGTCCTTTCCTGTGCTGGACTATTGCAGTGCCTCCTAACTGGTCTCCTGCCTCCCACCCTGTGTTCATCCCCCTGGTCTGTATTCTACACGCCCGCGGTAGTCATCTTCTTGAAATTTGTCAGATCATACTACTTTTCTGCTCAAAACCCTCTGTCGGCCTGTCATTTCACTTAGCCTGACTTCTTTGATCATGGTTACAAGGCTGTAGGCGGTTTTGCTCTCTGATTTTTACCTTTCCAGCCTCATTTCCTATCACTCTCAGTCTCCCAAATCCCACACCTGTCCTTTTGCCATTCTGCTGAGCGACCACTCTGGGCTGTCATACTTGTTGTTCCCTGGCTGGAACTCTGGTTTTCCTAGATTGCCACACTTCTCTGTCCCCCCTTCCTGACCTTCCTTCAGATGCCACCTTCTCAAGAAGATCTTGTCCGCTCAGTAAGTGGTATGAATAAAAATGAATGAACAAATAATAATAAATGAAAAGAAATACAATATATATCATAACAACTATTATCATAGTGCATATTTTTTTTTTCTTTTTTTTTTATCCTCACCCGAGGACATTTTTCCATTTTTTGTACAGATAGAGTGGGAGGGAGAGAGAGGGAGAGAGAGAGAGAGAGAGAGAGAGAGAAACATCGATGTGAAAGGGACACATCGAGTGGCTGCACCCGCACAACCATCCAGGGCCGGGGACAAACTGCAACCGAGGTACATGCCCTTAGCGGGAACCGAACCCCGGTCTCTCCGGACCGCAGGCCAACGCTCTAACCGCTGAGCCAAACTGGCCAGGGCCATATTTTTTCTTTTATAATGCCTCAAAATAATTTAGTACTGAGGAAGACTAGAAACACACAGGTAACATTTCTGGAATTGAATTTAAAATGATGAAAAACATACATAAAATTTTTCATTTCTCATTCTTTATATTGTCTGAATAAAAGCAAGTCATCAGATATCTGTTTTTTCTCTAAATGTTTTTCACTTCTTTTTAGCAAATGTTTCACTACTTGAGATGTCACTGGTCTTTTGAAAAGATATTGGGGCCATCACCTGTATTAAAAAGTTGCAAAAATCACAGAGTAGGAAATAATAATTCATTTTCTTTTATAGATCAGGCATTTCATTCATTTTCAATACACTTTATTATTAGTTCTGTAATTGACATTTCTGTCAACGCAAGCATCAAAAGTTAGAGCCGGAGGTGGCACAGAAATGTTTTCCTGCTGGGGGATTGGAATATTCTTTTATTTAATTATTTTCAACAATTTGCCTGTCAAAGCAAAAATGGAAGTTCAAGTCACTCTAAATTATCTTGCCTTAGCTTGTAATTTAACTAAAAAGGGATACATTTGAAAGGACTAAAATTGCTCTTAATTTGGGGGGAAAGATCTAAAGTAAAATGAATTAAGGTATCTTTGCCTGTTTTTCAAATGCTGTTCAAGAAAATGAAGTGTGTTAAAGAGTGTTAATTTGAATGCAAGGGAATCTTAGCAGAAAGTTAATTTCATCAATGCACTATTTTATAGGAATTATTTTAACATTACCTTGTCAGCCTTATATACTCCCACATGTTCTGAATTGCTCCTACTTTTGAAACTTGGGGTGCACTGGTATTGCTTCATCTGAATTTCAAACTGGCATTTTGTTGGTTGACCTCATACTAGTACAGTAAGTCCTCATTTAATGGCAGTGATATGTTCTGTGACTTCCAGCAAAACCAAGGATAACGAAACCAGTTTTATCATGGGTTAGTTGCTATAACAGAGAGTTAAGCATCTTATCGACATTGTAACAAAATCATGTTGAACGATTAAGACTATGTTATTCGATGACCTGCTGAATTTAGTTACTTGTAACATGGGTGGTAAGTTACAAGAAGGCAACAGATGGCAAGTACAGTATGACCTCCTCTAGTTCAAATGCCCAAGTAATTGTAAAATACCAGAATCATAGTAATATTAGGTAATCTTTACTCTTAGTTGTACCTTTTGTGTTTGGTATGGTCTGTATTTTTTGTTTTTGTATTTGGATTGGTTAAAATACTATCTAAAAGAAATTTTCCCCTTGATTTAAGTGACTGTTAGTTGTACAGTACTACGTTGAACTCTTTATAGCTAGAAAGTAAAATAGTCAAACTAAACTAGAAGTCTATTTTCTTTTAATTTCTTAATTCATAGCCAGGTTAGAGAAAAAAAATCACTAACAACTTTTACTATAGAAACCAGTTTGCAGATGAAAATTTTTTATATTCAAATGAAAAGAAGGTAGAGGATATATTCAAGAAATGGATTTTTAAAGACAACATAATGGTCACATAGCGCTTATACGTGGCAAGCACTGATTGATGAAGTGCTTCTCAAACTTTAAATGTACACGTATTACCTGAAGACCTTGTTGAAACGAGGTCTCTTTCTCTCTCTCTCTTTTTATGTCTGGGATGGGACCTGATTTGCATTTTTTAAAAAATATTCTGCCAGATGGCATGTTATTGGTTACACCATAGTTTGAGTAGCAAAGATTTAAATTGCCTAGTTAAATTAATTTATTTAATCCTCATATCAATCCTATTATTATATCCGCTTTACAGATAAGGAGATAGATTCCAAAATATAATCGTGGCAGGCTAGACATTATTTCCTTTTTTAATTTTATTACTTATTTACCTATTGTTGGACAGCTGCATATTTTTTTAACTTTATTGTTGAGAGTATTACAGATGTCCCTCCTTTCCCCCCCGTATTGCTCCCCTCTAATCAGACACTGTCTGTATTTATAAAATGTGTGGGTATGTGAGAGAAAGATGGGAAGGAAAGGACTTTATAATACTGTTCTTTTATTCTTTTTGTTGTTGCTGTTAGTCCTCATCCAAGGATATTTTTCCATTGATTTTTAGATAGAGTGAAAGGGAGAGAAGGAGAGGAGAGGAGAGAGAGAGAGAGAGAGAGAGAGAGAGAGAGAGAGAGAGAGAGAGAGAGAGAGAGAGAAACATGGATGTGAGAGAGATATCTATTGGTTGCCTCCATCACAGATCAGGTTGGGGTTGGAGATTGAACCTGCAACACAGGTGCCCTTGACTGGGAATCGAACCCAAGACTATTTGGTTCGAGGGCCAATGCTCTAACCGCTGAGCCAAACCTTCCAGGGCTGTTGTTTCATTTTTGCATTTTTACATGATCTATTTTAGAAAACTAAAATGATTAAAAAATATATTTGATAAGGGAAAGTATTTGAGAGAAAGTGGAGGGAGCAAGTTTTCTATTGCTCCATAACAAGTTACCAAACCATTTAGCCTCTTAAAACAGTAATACTAGGTCAGGACCTCCTTGGGACCTTGTACCTGCAGAATCCCTTCACCTTTGCTATATAGCACAACCTAGTCACAACCATGACATCCATCATATTCACATGTCCCACGCGTACTCCAGGGTAAGGATTATACAGGGTGTGTGAATCAGGAGACAGGAATTTGGGGGGCTATCTTAGAAATGCCTATCATAGAGAGCTATGTACCAAAAATGAAGTAAATTATTATTTTTTCAAGCGTCTATTATAGAACAGCTACTTTTGAACATGTTATCTCACTTAATTGTCACCATCTATACAAGGTAGGAATTGTTACTCCCCTTATTTTATAAGTGCGCATCCTATTTCTCCTAGTGGACTAGGCCCTATCAAGGATATAAATATACACAGTACTAGCTAAACAAAAAATGATCTAAACAACTCTTCAAAACTGTACACGATGAATTGCCAAATGAAGTATGAGAGCATTGATTGCTGTAGGTTTCTAGTGTTTTTTCTTAAGCTATTTCCTTTACTTATGAAGCCCTCATGATCTTGGCCTGTTGAAGCCAGGGTTCAACTATCCATGTAAATGACATTCTCCTCCTCATACCTCTGCTCATTCCATCAGAAGTGATCTTTTGTTCCTTGGATGTAGAATTACACTAAAATTTTGTTACAACTGTACTCTTGGTTGTTCTAGCAAGTCCCAAGTGTGTATATAATTCAGACTGTCATAAATGGATGATCCAATAGACAAAGTACATCTTAAGAGCATAAAAACATTTTTTATATTGTTATATAAGCTCTTTCAGGTAGGATTGATTTTTAATGTTAATACAATGTAGTATCTTTTTTTTTTTTTTGGTAAGAAAGTCAGTCTTAAAGACAATTTTATCCAAAAGTTTTAAAAATATAAATATGTAAAGTTTAAGTTTTAATTTTATAGTAAATATAAGCTTGTGAATATAGTAAATGAGTTATGAATTTTATTTATTTTTTTGGTTTTATGCTAATGTCAAATTTGGTTTATTTAGTACTTTGTAGATATACTATTTACATTTTCTGAAACATTATTAATGTAAATAAAGATTCACTATCAAGAATTAAGTGATCAGCCCTGGCCGGTTTGGCTCATAGAGAGCTATGTACCAAAAATGAAGTAAATTATTATTTTTTCAAGCGTCTATTATAGAACACCTGCGGTCCGGAGAGACCCGGGTTCGGTTCCCGCTAAGGGCACGTACTTCGGTTGCAGTTTGTCCCCGGCCCTGGTTGGTCGTGCGGGTGGCAGCCACTCGATGTGTCCCTTCACGTCGATGTTTCTCTCTCTCCCTCCCTTCCTCTCTCTCCCTCCCACTCTATCTGTACAAAAAATGGAAAAATATCCTCGGGTGAGGATAAAAAAAAAGAATTAAGTGACCATATTTCCTTTTATATATATTTGTTCTACTTTGTTAAAAAATACTCATTCCAGAAGTTAGAAAATTAGTTTTGATTTAACCAGTATCCCGATAGAAAGTTATCTTTACTTCTTTCTTAATCAGTGCTATTTTCATGTCATTCCAATATGCATGCAGCTGTCCATCATCTTTCTAAGTTCAGTGTGATAAATGGCTCATGTTTCCCAACCCCCCAAATTCTCCTAAATGCCAGCTAATGTGATGCTTCTTTGCCATGCTTCAAACTTCTTGAAAGATGGAGATGAAAATTAATGTATAGTTTATCTTAGAGACATTTTTACAGTGCTGCCTTTGTAATTTCTCTACAACACAGTGAAAATATTATAGTAAAAGATGAAGACTGGATAGGAAAAAAAGTTAGAAGATAAGAGGGAGGTTGAATTAAATAAAATTTGTTATGCAAACTGCTGGTTGCAACTATCTCAAGTTTGGATGAAAACTCATGTTTCTCATCGGTATTATTCAGAGTTCACATTATATACTAAGATGCTTTTATATGAAATCCTTGAAGTTTAACTGAAATGGGATTTCCTCCCTTCAGCAAAACCCTATTCTCCTACTTAATTTAATTCATAGAATAATTGAGAATTGAGGGGAAAATCTTTGATACCTAAAGTTTTAAGATCATACAAAATTTCATTCTTAGCATTTCTTTTTTAAGGAAAATAATTATCCCATTATCTGAAGATTTTTTTTGTTTTGTCTTCTTGAAATATGTTTCAAATGTATAGAAATCTTACATATTTACATGCAGAGCAGTCATACTGTAAATAAAGTTATACACTGATACTTTTTTTTTGAAGATTGGAAGGCCTAATTTGATTCTATAAATGTCTTTGTTGATAGTAGGGCTGACCTTTACATGATGGATAAGTAACCTTTGTACTTGAAGGATCAGTGCAGCTGGCTAAATGCCACATAGTTTTTATATAGATTTGACTTGATTTTACTTATCTTTCTATTAACATTTTTATGTGTAAGTATATTTTCCTAAATGGTTTAGTAAAGCATGTGTTTTACAAAAGATTGTCTAGATCCGCTGAGCCAAACTGGCCAGGGCTACATGTTTCATCTAAATGAAGAAATGTACGTGTCCAGACACTGACTTCTGGTGAAATCTAGAGACCCTACACTTTGTCAGCAGTGTTAAGGTACAGAAGGTACCTGGAAGGATATAGTCCTTGGGACTTATTTTTGTGATAGTCCCTGGAGACTGCTCCTGTGATGTGTTAATAGTAATAATAGGAATTAACTTTCTTTTTTTATCCTCACTGGAGGACACTTCTTTCATCTTTTGTTCAGATAGAGCGGGAGGGAGAGAGAGGAAGAGAGAGAGAGAAACATCGATGTGAAAGGCACACATCGAGTGGCTGCCACTCGACAAGGCTGGGGACAAACTGCAGCTGAGGTGCGCGCCCTTAGTGGGGAACCAAACCCGGGTCTCTCAGGACCGCAGGCCGATGCCCTAACCACTGAGCAAAACCGGCCAGGGCAGGAGTTAATGTTTATTGAACATTTACACGTGTCTGGGATGGTCAGCATTTTATAGCTGTTCTCTGTGTCGTAAAGGGCACACTCTCTAGCCTCTGGACTTCATTCCCGTAGGTAGTGTAGGTGGTGTGTGAAGCCCTCGCAGAGCCCTTGTCTAGGAGCACTAGCACACCCGCCCCTAACCCACTTCCACTGCCAATGCAGGGACTAGGGTGCAGACTAAAGGTGACAGTGACCCCGTGGTGTGGTCATGCACTTGCCTGGTGGTGATGATAAGGCTGCATATTTTCAGTGACTTTGTGAATGAGAAGAGACCTTTGAGTCTTCTACTGCTTGCCATTTTTTTCCTGAAGGGGAGCCCCCTCAACAGCTGGCAGGTGGACAGGCTCCGTGGAAACAGATTCACAAGGCAGTCAGCTCCACTTCTAGTCGTTAGTAATAATGGAAAGTATGTATGAAAACTATGTGAAGTATCCATTTAATTCTCACCCCAACCCTATGAGCTGGTATTTTATCCTTCTTTTTGTACAGAAAAATTGAAGCTTAGAGAGTTAAAGCAGGTTGGCCAAGGTCACATGGTTTTTTTTTGTTGTTATTTTTTGCTAAAACTTTGTGTTTTAGGCTAAATAAGACCTTGCTAGAATCTCTGTTTTCTTCCTCAGGCAATGCCCCCATTTCCATGGGCTGACCCCAATTGTTTATCAGCCTCATGCTGGGAACTGGGTTGAAGCCGGAATCTGCTGATTTTCTGTGACTCCCCAAGTGCAGTCTGTGGGCGGAGCTTGGGGAGGTGGGTGTGTGAGGAACAGCCCTGGGGAGGAGGGTACCAGTTGTTGGGTTCTCTTTATACAATCTGTTTCCATCAGGAAAATTCTAACCTCAAATCATTAAAACATTTAAATTGTGGAGCCTGGCAACAATTTAGGCATTACGTGTTTGCACACTGAATGTACTCAAATTTTACTTGAATTTAATTTTACTGAACTATCTCATTTATAGTTCTGGAAACTGAGACCCTGAGATTGAATGACAGTGTCAAGACCAGAATGTAGCCTCCTAATTACTTTATTTATTTATGAAAGAAAAAAAAATTGATGTGGATTTTATTAAATTTAAAATGTCCACTCTGTGAATGGCAATTTGCAAAACACATATCTGAAGAAAGACTTGACTTGCCTACCATTTATTCAAAAAACTAGTAAAACTCCACAAAAGAAACAAATTTACCCAAACAAATAAATAGGCCAAGATATGAATAGATGCCTTACCAGAGAACAATATGTACAAACTTATAGACAGATATAGATATATAGATACATGGGAAACAAGCATATGCAAATTATTCAATAGGCTCCTGATTACTTTATTAGTGCATTCTGTAAATAATTAACTCTTTTAGCTGAAGCAAGAGTGAGAGCTTATTAACTGCAGACAGACTATGGAAGTAATTCATAAACCATTCTTTTTAGCGGTAGTTAGTATCTAGAAGGAAAGAGTTTAATTTTTCAGTCGGAGACATTATGGCTGTTGTTGAATCGGGGATGTGGTGTCCTGATGACTTTATTGAATATGGCATTAGAAGTTGAGTGACTCAGATCTCTTATAAATAGAGGAAGAAAGCTGAGCTTTCTGAAAACTTAGTGTTAAAAATATCACACTGGCTTTAATATAGGGGCTAGAGTAAACATTTGTAAAATGTATGTCAGCAGAAGGGCTACACAATAGACTAGTATTAGTGTTTTCATTATACTATAGATAGAGATGGGCAGATTATTCAGTAAAAATTTAAAGTGGTACCCATTTGAGCACATTAATATCTTTTTTATTTTGAGTGGTATTTATAAAATAACACAAGTTTGGCTTTAGATAATTAAAGCTTTAATTTGTCCTTTCTCTTTGTACAAAAACCACATCAGAGAAATAAAGGTATTAGGTTTTTCATGTCTGAAATTTTCATGCCTGACCATAATCTGCTTAATAGTCTTTGTAGTCACCTCTCTCCCCATAACCTTTTATGCCTCTCTAGTGCTAGTTTCCTCTTATTTGCTCCCGCCATTCCCAAGCTTTGCTCTGTCCCACTTACCCTTTCTTTTCAGATTCTTTCTTCCATTCTTCCTACAAATTAGATGTACTGCTTGTTCTATGCAAAGCACTGTATCATATGTGCAAGAACAGTTCCAGTGTTCAAGGAGCTTTGCAGTCTGGAGATGGGGAGAGACGTGTAAAATAAATTCAAGATATTAGAGATACAGACAATCAGAGGAAGACAGGCTGAATTCCAGTGGTTAGAATTTGGATTCCCCTTGAAGGATCTCTCCCAAAGTAAGATTTCTGTTGAATATTTATATATCTATTTTTCTAAATCATCAGTTTCTTAATACACGAAGAGGACACGATTATTATAGTAAATGAGGTACTTAGAGCTTTCCCTTAAATGGACCTTCCTCAGATGGTGCTTATTGCCTATGTTGTTCTTTGTTTGGAAGGTGACTTTTCTGCTAGCCTCCTTTTCTCATTACGGAGATCTCAGTTCACGGCTCAAGTGTTACCTCTGCAGATAGTCTTCCTTGATTGCTTCTGCCTAACGTAGGCCCTTTCTTCTCTCTCTCATTTTTTTCCGGAAGGCTTCCCTTACACACTGAAGCAGTGTTAATCTTCCTACCATCTTGCTCTAATGGTGTGTTGAACATACCACTATAATAATTCTTAAAATACTATATTTACAAATACAGTCTTTTTAAAATTCATTTCTCTCACCTTCTAGAGTGTGAGCTGATAAGGGGCAGATGGTGATTTATTCTCTTTTGAGTTCGCATTACCTCGTATGTGGCAAGTGTTAAGTAAATATTTGTTTAATGAATAGAAATCTCTTTAAAATGTTGGATTCAGAGAAGAGCAACATCAAGTGTTTTAAAAATCGGTTAATGGGTCCTGGCCGGTTTTGCTCAGTGGTTAGAGCGCTGGCCCGAGGACCAATGAGTTGCAGGTTTGATACCAGCCAAGGGCACGTACTTCAGTTGTGGTTTGTCCCTGGCCCTGGTTGGGGTCGTGTGGGAGGCAACCAGTCGATGTGTCTCTTTCACATTGGTGTTTCTCTCTCTTTCTCCCTCTTTCCCTCTCTCTCCCTCCCACTCTTATCTGAACAAAAATGGAAAAATATCCTTGGGTGAGGATTTAAAACAATAAAACAATCTGTTAATGGAAGTAATAATAGGTGATGCAGGTGAACAAGTATGCAGAAAAGCGTTAGCATGGCAGACTCCAGACTGCTGTCCTCAGAAAGGCATGCTGCAAGGTTGACCGTGGGCTGGTGTCGGGGAACGAAGTTTCAGGAGGGCTCACGCCATTCCCTGAACGAGAAGAGTGGCTCACTGTGCCAGAACTGTTCCTACTCACACCGTAGTTTGTGCCCATTTTTCTTCTGGAGTCTGGAATTTTGGAACGTGCTCAGCAGAGGGAACTTATGTGACCAGCCCCAATAAAAACCTTAGACACTGAGTCTCTAATGAGCTTTCCTGGTAGGCAACATTTCACACTTGTTCCAGCTCATTGCTGGAGGGACTCAGTGTGTCCTCTGTGACTCCGCTGGGAGAGGACTCTTGCCCCTGGTTTCCTCCAGACTTCACCCCATGTGCTTTTTCCCTTTGCTTGTTTTACTTTGTATCTACTCTGTAACAAATCATAAGTGTAAGCAGAGCTGTACGCTGAGCTCTGTGAGTCTTCCCAGCGAATCATTGAACCTCCTGGGGTTGATTATGAAGACCTCTGACACAATAAGATAGATACATTTTCTCTACTTCTAATTTGGGGTGAGATGACAGTTAATAATCAACAAGAAAAATATTAAGAACTAATAATTCCATTTATATCATTAAAATTAGTTGACTGGTCTGGGTAGCTACTTTATTTTTTTTAATGGATCGAAGCTTCACTAATGTAAAAGGACCATCTTGAACTTGGATGACGCTTTTTGCCCTGGATTTTTCTGAAATCAAAGCTGTTGAGTAGCTACTTTAAAAGATTGGGTATTCTGCAAAAAAATTTCTCTGAGGAATGGCATTTAAACTGAGATCTAAGTGACAAGAGGAAGCCAGTCATGGGAAGATGGGGAAAGAGCATCTCAGGAGAGGGAATAGTTTCACCTTTGAAGCTGAAACTATGCTTGGTGTGTTTGAAGAAGAGAAAGGAGGACAGATGACCAAAGGGTATGGGCAAGTGAGACAGTGGTACAAGACATACATGGACACGTAGCCAGGGGATATCATGTCAGACTTGATTCATGGTTTCAATACGCCACGTCAGCCACATGCATGGAGAATGGAGCTCCGTGGAGCAGGGGGACCACTTGGGAGACTCTTACAGCCAAGTCACCTCACCTGTAGGATAATTAACAACATTAAGCAAACTGCTTTCTTAAATTGAGGCCAGTAGTACATTCTTTCATGTGTGTATGTGTTCAATGCTTTTTACGTTTTTCTGAGATGTTAATGACATTTAAAATTTATTTGGATATTCATTTATATTTTGTATTTCAGTTCTTTGGAAATACATTTACTACTAAGTAATAAAAATAAATAACTTTTGTAGTATTTGAAGTTGACAGGTATCATACAGAACTGTGTTCCTATGGGTTCTTTTTTTCCTCCCCAATGTGTTTAAAAGAGTTTATAGCAAACTGTGATTCCCTTATTATTTCCAGCAAGCTTTTATTATTCAAAAAGGGTACAATTAAGGGGAAAATCTCTGAAAACCCTCAGTGGTCACATTTTTTCTGTGCTTACTTTTCAGCTTTTTATTTTTATGAGTAATCCTTCAGTTAAAAAGAAAAGATATTTTTGTGCTCATTTGCTCCTAATTTTGTGATTTATTTTTAACTTTATTTGAGGAAACATTGTGTCTATGTGTGCTTTTTTCCTTTTATGATGCCTGTTGTTCTGAAAATTTTCTTTTATGAGTAGGATGAGAAACATTGCTAATGGAAATACAATTTTTTTCAAAGAGAGGAGTGGCCAAAGTTAAGAGAGAGCCCTTAAATTATTTTGAGTGAAGTATCCTACATGTTTATTTTGTTTGATCTAAACATTTCCAGCTGTCTTCTTTTGGTGAGGCAGTTGGTTTCTGCTGTCTGCGTATTAGAAACCAGGGGATGATAAGAAAAACCTGGACTGCTTTCTTAGGTACTTGGAAGTGCTGGGCAGGAAACCAGGACTTGGTAAGGACAAGGACAGTAGAAGCGGCAGCTGATGCCGTGTGCCAGGCACCGTTTAGTACCGCATGTGCGTTTTCACTTGCTCTTACAACATGATGTGAGTGATGTCATTATGTCCATTCACTGATGTTTGATGAAAGAACTAGTCCTGCAGTATGCGTTTGAGGACCTTTGGAGTCCTCTTTGTGGCCCCCTTTCCAAAGGAGACCACTCACTGCGGGGAAACGGAAATCGATGAGGAAAACGTTCCTGAAGAGTGGACAGTAGGGATATTAGAGGAGTCTCTGCCAAACCCTACCTTTTAAATTCAGCACTCTCCCAGAGACCTCTTCTAAAGTTAAACTTTATGGAGAAATTTGAACTACTTAATTACTTTAAGTGTATGAATATGTCCTAACAATAAGTCTTTCCATTCATTCTACAGTTGAGTGTTATAAGACGTGGTCCTAGTCGTTGCAGAGCTTGGATTACGAGAGAGGGGGAAACACATGTAAAACATGAATGCTACAGACAATAAATACATGAGTAAATAATTAAAGCAGGCATGTTTTCATGAAAGCTGTATAGACATTGCTGTAGGAGGGTCCATGGGAGCCGGAAGGAAGAACTGGCCAGTTTTCTGGGGAAGGGGGTTGATGAAGGAAGCGCAGTGTTTGGCTTGACGCTGCAGCTCCCTTTAGCTGTATGGCTCGCTCACCTCCCTGTACTTCATGAGCGGAATACAGAAAACTGTATTTACTGCCTCACTTCCCATTCACTCCTCAGACCACGCACTCTGGCTTCCACCCCAGTCCTCTGTATCACAGGCTTTCACGCTTGTTGAATGAAACAGCTTTTATAGCTGATGTTTGTATAGCGCTTGCCTTTTTGCCAGGCACTGTAATATGTGTTTTTTATGTAGTAAATTGCTTAATTCCTACAACTACTCTAAGATGGATAATATTGTTTCTGTTATAGAAATAGGCAGCTGAAGCTCAGAGAGGATAAGTCACTTGCAGATCACAGCTAGTAAGTGGTAGAACTGACTTCACATCCTGGCAGTCTGGCCCAGGATCCGTTGTGAGTGACTGAGTGAGCCTGGCTCCCACTTCCCCACGTCTGCTCACAGAGAGCCACCAGTTTTCAAGGCGTACATTTTTTCCCCAGTTGAAATGGATTTACCCCCCTTTCCAACTTTTAACATTCTTGTGGCCAAGTACTGTACCAATCTAAGAAATAGAATTAGTCTCCACTGCCAGGAAACTGGGAATCTGATGGGAGAAGCTTGGGAGGAAAATAGACATGTAATATGGTGTGCTAAGCGCTATGATGAATATGCCCCGAGGGCGAGCACTTAGCCCAGCCAGAAGAGGGTAAACCCCTGTCCTGCATTTTGATGGAAAAGGATTAAGCCAGGGATGGGCATCCCAGTCTTCTGACATTTGTCCTCCTTTTTTTTTTTTAATGTAGAATGGAATACAGTTACTTTTTCAGAACCATCAGAGTTAATCTTCTACTTACCTGCATGGTTCCATACTTCCTTCCCCTTTCTTCTTTGTCATGCTCTACCTACCAACCTCCTTACTGTGGGTTTTTGTTGTTGTTGTTAGTCCTTACCCAAGGATATTTTTATTTTTTTTAAATATGTTTTTTTTTTATTTTTTTTGGAGAGAGAGAGACAGAGAAACATTGATGTGAGAGACAAACATTAATCAGCTGCCTCCTGCACGTCCCCCACTTGGAATCGAGCCCACAACCTGGGCAGGTGCCCTGACTAGGAATCGAACCGGGACCTTTCATTCCCTGGGACGATGCTCAGTCCTGTGAGCCACACCAGCTGGGCCCCAAGGATATTTTTCCATTGATTTTTGTTTAGAGTCTAAGGGAGGGAGAGAGAGAGAGAGAGGAGAGAGAGAAACATCGATGTGAGAGAGACACATCAATTGGTTGCCTCTTGCACAATCCCGACTGGGGCTGGGGATCGAACCTGCAACCCAGATACATGCCCTTGGCTGGGAATCAAACCTGAGACCCTTCAGTCCGAGGTCCGACACTCTTAATCGCTGAACCAAATCAGCCAGGGCAATCCTCACTATGTTTTCTTTTTCTTTTTTTTTTTATTGCACTTTGGTCTCCTGTCTTTTAATTCTATTTTTACTTGTTTATTTTTAAATTCTCACCCAAGTGTATTTCTCCATTTATTTTCACATAGAGTGGGATGTGGGGAGAGAGAAAGAGAGTGAGTGAGAGAGAGAGAAACGTCTATGTGAGGGACACATTGGTTGGTTGTCTCCCGCATGACCCGACCAAGGCTGGGAACCAAACCACAACCGAGGTACGTGCCCTTGGCCAGAATCAAGTCCAGGACTCTTTGGTCCATGGGCTGATGCTCTAACTGCTGAGCCAAACTGGCCAGGGCCTTATTTTTGTTTCTTAGTTTCTTTCATCCTGTCTCAGAGCTCTGTCTTATCTAATATAGTAGGAACTTTAATGTCCTTTTCTTCAGCCCCTGTTTTCTCTAACAGGATAGCCAGCAAGTATCTAAAACACTCTTGGTCAGTAGTTTCTGGAGCAAGGAAGACAGCAGTCTGGCTCACTGGGATATCAATTTTACTTTTGTTCCCCAAGGGGAATACACCCCTGAAGCTTCTCCATGAAATCTGTTGCTTCCAATTTAGTGTGTCTTGGACAGGTTGTTTTAAATATGCTTGACTTTTCCATTCTTGGCTCTTGCTCCCAGCATGTACTAGATGTTGGCACTTGGCACAGGCTGGTATCTGATAGTGCCAAGCACAGCCTCCTATAGAAACATGGTAGGAAAACTATATGGAGAGTAGTATTTGACTCTGGATTCAAACTGAGATGGAATGCCATCTCACCATGAGCAGCTTAACCATGGGTAAGTTACTTAACCTCCCTGTGCCTCAATTTTTCATCTTCAAAGTGGGCATCCTAGTAGTGACTACCTCATTAGGTTGTTTAGAGGATGACATGAGATAATGCCTGTAAAACTTAGACTGACGCCTGGAATATACATTTTAAAAGGCAGACATTCAATAAAAGCCTGGGATACCCGTCTTCCTTGGCTAGGTCCGATTTTTCATTCAGTTATTTGGCCCCTGACTTGCTGTCCTCTCTTGCTTTAATGTTCATTTGTGATCTCGTGTTACCTCCGTTTGCTTGTTTTCTTTCCTCTTCCTTGTTGTTTCCCTCGGCCTGTCTAGGTGTTTACAGTTCTGGGTAACTGTTTGTGGTGGAATATAACTTGGAAGATTATCAGACGGACAATACATTGTTGTTACCTGTGATGATTTTATGGCTAATTAGTAGAAATTTATAAGAATACACTAGGTTTTGGTTTCAGAAAGTGACAGGGATTATCTAGTACTGTGTCAAAGGCCTTGTTATAAAATAGATAAATTGTGCCTATTTCATTTCTTTTCTCTACTAACTCTGTTACAAATTAAAAGATTTATAGAGCTTAGAATTACTGATTTTCACCAGTGATTGTAAACTGTAACTCAGTCTTGTTCTTTCTAAAACTGTTACTTTAGCCCTAGCCGGTTTGGCTCAGCGGTTAGAGCGTTGGCCTGCGGTCTGGAGAGACCCGGGTTCGGTTCCTGCTAAGGGCTCGTACCTCGGTTGCAGTTTGTCCTCGGCCCTGATTGGGTCATGTGGGTGGCGACCACTCGATGTGTCCCTTTCACGTTGATGTTTCTCTCTCTCTGTCCCTCCTACTCTATCTGAACAAAATATCAAAAAATGTCCTCGGGTGAGGATTAAAAAAAATAATAAATAAATAAATAAATAAAACTGTTACTTTACAATTTTGGATGTTTTATAAAGTTGCCGTTTTAAAAGGCCAGATGGTTCCTTTTAGTAAAAAATGTCTTGTATTTATGAATATATCTTTAAAACCTTAACTTTTATTTACATTTAAGATTGTGGTGGGTTTGTATTATAATATATGTGTTTCTCAGCATTATATATTGATATATATATATGTCTGACCCTTGGTTTTAGTATTTTTTTAAATTTCACTAGTAAAATATTAATATTTGAGAATATTAATCTGGTGAATAGAGTACCAAATAGAAATTTCTAATTGTCTTACCATTAACTTTAAAATTTTACTCTTTGAAAAAATAAATAAATAAAATTTTGCTCTTCATAGGTATTTGCTCTATTATTATAGGTATTTTCAATTTTATACTATGTAAAGTCTGGATAAGTATTTTCAAAAAAGTTTATGCTTTGAAAGTATGTATCTAGGCATTAAGGATCAATAATATGGATGAAGTTTTGACTGTTATTTTTGCAATGGGTATAATTATATAAGCATTATTTGATTTTTATAGGCACATAGTCATGTTTTTTGTTTTATAATATATAAATATCTAATATAATACATACTATAATGTTTGTCATTTTTGTTTTTGTGTTTTTTCTGCAGAGAGTGATAATGAACTCTCGAGTGGAACAGGTGATGTGTCTAAGGATTGTCCTGAGAAGATCCTGTATTCTTGGGGAGAACTGCTGGGAAGATGGTAAACATTTATTTTTCTTATTGAAAGTTTTATGTTTGTATAATTGGTGTTGTGTTAGTTAAATTTTATATTACTTAATTTTATTGAAATGTATGTATTCATACATTTTAATGTACTTTTAAAAACATAAAAGTTAAAATAAAATTCATAAATACTCTTTATGTTTACCTAGGTCTTCCCTCCAGTGTGGTCTTATTTAACTTACTATTGAAAGACATATTTATGCCTTTCACCAGACGTAACATCACCCAGAGTAGTCAATTTTATGCTGTATTGCCAGCACATGTACATATCTATTGTTAAAGGGTTACATTTTCTTTCTCTACAAAGTCTGTTACCACTAAAAGGGCTGTAGCATTTAGAAATATTCATTTCACCACTGATTATAAACTGTAACTCAGTCTGTTATATTCTTTCTGACTAAAACTGTTACTTTATATTTTGGGATTTTCATCTGGAACTACAAAAAAAAAGGTACTCTGTAAATACTCTGTATTTATTATAATTATGTTTTAAAAAAGATTATTATGAGTATCATATGGTGGTAAAATAAAAGATTTTGCCAACAAAAAGACTCCACCATGCCCATGTAGACATATAGAAAATACTATTTTAAAATAATATGTTTTTATTGATTTTTCAGAAAGAGAAGGGAAAGAGAGATAGAAACATTGATGTGAGAGAGAAACATTGATCAGCTGCCTCCTGCATGCCCCCACTGGGGATCGAGCCTGCAACCCGGGCATGTGCCCTGATGGGGAATTGAACTGGGACTTCTCAATCCATGGGACAGTGCTCAATCCACTGAGCCACACTGGCTGGGCTGGAAAACAATATTTTTAAAATTGAGTGTGCATATCGGATTATATGCATGCAGGTAGTTCAGGAGAAACTACAAAGTCTGGGAAGAAGTTTTTTCTTTTTTAATATAGATACAATAAAGTAGAAGAAAGAACAATTAAAACTATTTTTATCTTAAGAGACAAATTATTATTATTATTATTGTTATTATTATTTTTTATCCTCACCCGAGGACATTTTTCCATTTTTTGTTCAGGTAGAGTGGGAGGGAGAGAGAGGAACAGAGAGACAGAAACAGCGATGTGAAAGGAACACATCGAGTGGCTGCCACCCGCACAACCGACCAGGGCCGGGGACAAACTGCAACCGAGGTACGCGCCCTTAGCGGGAACCGAACCCGGGTCTCTCAGGACCGCAGGCCGACGCTCTAACCGCTGAGCCAAACCGGTCAGGGCCAAATGAATATTATTTATTGCAATCTCTGATGTATCCTAAGAGACTCCTGAGTTAATTTGGAGATGAGTATTTATAGTTCCAAGGGTTGTCATTGTAAAATCTGGAGACTAGGTTTATCAAATTCCTGATCCACGTGTTGAGCCTATTATGTTTGTAAGGAGATACCCTAAGAGGAATAAAGGGCTAGCTGCCTCACCTTTATTAAACAAAGAAAATTTAATTTCTCTTACATGTACAGAACACATCTCAGAATTTATTTAACCTATTAATTAATCTAATAATATATTAGAACCAATCAAAGTGAGGCTTTGGTTTAGAGATCTTTATTCTCCACCTGACAATTCACTTGCATTGCCATGAACAGGAAACATTTGAATAGCTAGGTACAAAACTTTTGCATTATTATCAAATTTTTGCACATTGTCTTCTTTCTGTTGAGAGTTGTGCATTAGCCTAGTCAGAGACCAATAAAGGCAGACACCCCTGTGGCATCAGGTAATTCTCAGCAGCTCCAGCATTCAATCAAAAGGTTGTTCAGCAGTCTCTTTAAGCCCATATTAAATGCTTTTCACAATTTTCCCCTGTATTATATCCAGAAGTTAATTTATTCGTGTGAGCATTGTCCACCTATCTAAATGTATTTTCATATGTTTTTACTGATTTTGTTCAGTGTTACTACCCCCATTACTTCATAATGAACTTTTTTCAATTTAGATGGCCCTGAGTTAGTGTTAAAGTAAAATTATTCATGACACTTCTTAAGGACAGGTAGACGTTATTCAAAGTGGGAGAGGGGCTGTTGTAATGGTGTAGGGGTCACTGAAATTGGTCTTGCAGTGGGGGAGAAATATTGGGCTCAACTCCACAGACAGCAAAGAGAAGTGTGAATTTATAGCCAGGGAGCAGGGTGGAGGTCAGTGGATGAGGCACCCTATTAGAAATTGAGGGTGATCAGATATTGAGGATAGTGGATTCTGTTAAGAAACAAAATTCAATATCAGTTTAAAGCTCTAATTGGCTATATTCAATAATTTGTGAATCGGTCAGCATCCCATCTAGTGGATAAGAAGGAGCTCTGAGGAGCTATACAAAGAAGACTTTTAGACAGAAACGGGTGTGACTAGCAAAGAGTGGATTGTTTTAGGCCAAGTCACCTTCCTGCAGGGGAAGACAGGGTAAACAGGCGGATTACCTTTCTAGTGCTGGCCAGGAATTGCCCGATTGACTGGCTAAGATTGCATTCCCAGGGGAGGCTGAAACTGTATTAAGTAGGTATTAAGTTTTGATTTGCTGACATGGGACTTAGCACAAGTGACTCCATTTGGGCCTGTTGTTGAATTTAAGAAACTGGGCAGAATTATTGCTGGATAGCTGCTTCTACTTTTGAAATTGTGTGGAAGCTGCTAAGACTTTTACAGACTAGAAGAATGTAGTTCTGAACATTTAGGTGTAAAAGTCAACTTTTGTATCAGGAAGATTTTCTAACCAAAACCAAGCAAACATCAGAGGCAAAAAAATGAGTATTGGTTTATTACATTAAATAAAATCATCTTCATACTATTCATTCTTTTAAAATTAAAGTATTAGAAAGTTGATACACATTTAATAAGCATTTCAACTGTGTTCTTCAAGGCTACACTTATTAGCAAAGGGGGAATATGTCCTCTTAATCAGTGGTCTCACAGCTTAGCTGAGCATCAACACACACAGGAAAACAAAATAAAATGTAAATTTAGAGAAACCTGAAAGATTAGAATCACTACGCATGAACAGCCATGGCTTCTTTCCTTTTCACATTAATGCAGTATTAGTTCCATTTTTCAACTGAGGAGAAAATTAGGCAAAAAACATAAACAAATTGAAACAAAACATGTGCTCTTGATCTTTAATCTCTCTTCTCTTGAAAATTGTTTTTAATGTAGCTCGTGTAGCTTAACGTAAGACCTAGGTTTACATATCTACGTCTTCCCACTGGTGGGCGAAGGAAAATCCTCTGCATCTTTTAATTTCGTTCTGATTCCTTCTTTCTTTCCTGAGAGAACCTTTTATTTTTATAAATTTTTTAATTTTTTTAAAAAAATTATTTATTTATTTTTTTGTTACAGATATTTCTCCTTTTTTACCCCATTGGCACCCCCTCCCCACCCTACCCCCGCCCCGTCCCCGGCTTAGTTGTCCATGTCCATTGGTCATGCATACATGCATATAAGTTCTGTGGTTTATCTCTTCCCACCCCCCCATCCCCTCTTCTGAGGGATGTCAGTCTGTGCCCTACTTCCATGTTTCTGGGTCTACTGTATTCCTCAGACTGTTATGTTCATTATATTCCGTATATAAGTGAGATCATGTGGTATTTGTCTTTTTCTGCTTGGCTTATTTCACTTAGGATAATACTTTCCAGGTCCCTCCATGTCGTCTCAAAGGATAAGAGATCTTTCTTTCTTACTGCTGCATAGTACTCCATTGTGTATATGTACCACTGCTTTTTTATCCATTCGTCTACTGATGGACACTTGGGCTGTTTCCATATCTTAGGTATTGTAAATAGTGCTGCTACGAACATGGGGATACATATATTCTTCCTGATTGGTGTTTCAGGCTTCTTAGGGTATATTCCTAGAAGTAGGATCACTGGGTCAAATGGAAGTTCAATTTTTAATTTTTTGAGGTAACACCATATGGTTTTCCATAGTGGCTGCACCAGTCTGCATTCCCACCAGCAGTGCACTAGTCCCCTTTTCTCCACACCCTCGCCAACACTTGTTATTTGATGATTTGTTGATGGCGGCCATTCTGACAGGTGTGAGGTGATACCTCATTGTTGTTTTAATTTGCATCTCTCTGATGATTAGTGATGTTGAGCATTTCTTCATATGTCCTGAGAGAACCTTTTAAAATGGGTCAAGCGGCTGCCCTCACAGTCTTATACTTTCTAGACACCGACTTCTACCTCCCTCCATCAAAATGGCCCTAATTCCATCCGAGACCTCTCAGGGTCAGCCATTGGCTTTCCTCTTCCTCTCTTGATTCTTCTGCTGTTTGTTAGAGATGGTATCTTCCTTTTGAAATTCTCTCCCAGGCAGCTTTAAAAACAGAAAGATGTTGTTACATGCTTAGGTAGTTTCAAGAACAGATGCCTCCTTGAAGCAACTAGATGAGTACTTGGCAGCTTTTTTATTCTATTAAAATTATGAGAATGTTTGCTCTTAAAAAACATTAATTTTTTCTTTGCTTTAGTAGTAGACCATATTCATTTCTTTTCATAAGTATATTTATTTATCAAAAATACAGCCCAAGTGTCCATCACTAGATGAGTGGATAAAAATTATGGTACATTTACACAATGGAGTACTATGCAGCTGTAAGGAAGAAAGATCTTTTACTCTTTGAAATAACATGGAAGGACTTGGAGAGTATTATGCTAAGCGAAATAAGCCAGTCAGAGAACGACAAGTATCGTGATCTAACATTTTTATGGAACATAATGAATAAAACAGATCCAGGGACATGGAAGTAGGAAACAGACTGACATCTCAGAGAGCAGGAGGTGGGGTGGAAAGAAATAAACCAAAGAACTTATATGCATATATGCATAACCTATGGACACAGACAACAGTGCGGTGAAGGTGCGCAGGGAGCGGGGAGGAGGGTGTCAGTGGGGGAAAAATGGATGGACATCTGTAATACTTTAAACAATAAAGAAAAAAATTAATTTAAAAAAATGTAGTGAATGCCTTCTGTATAGAAGGCACTGTTCTAGGTGCTTCTAAGTCAAGAAGACAGAGATTGCTGTGTGGAGTTTGTATCCATACATTAAAAATGACCTGATTACTATGTTTAGTACATATCTGGTTTATGTGTGACTTTTTGAATAATTAGATACTTATCTTGTTTCTAATGCAGATTTCAGCACTTGTCATAACTAGTTACTTATTTTCAAGTCTCTTGAGAGCTTGCAGTTAATGTTGTTCTAGCAGTAGCCATAACTGGTCTTTGTCTAGGTCACAGATGTGTGCTAGCAGCAGTTGGTTAATATGCATTGCTACTGTTTAAATCCTGTGGTGCTGTATGTGATGGAATTACCTTATTGTTACCAGGATAACCAGTAAATGAATGCTGTTAACTATGTGGTATTATGAATGACCCAGTTCTTTTGAAATGTCAGTCTGTAAAGATAAATTAGTGCCCAGGTTTTTAGGAGAGGAGAAGAGATTACGTTGAATTCCCTTTATATGATATTATGCATTATAGGACTTAGAATCATAATAGTTTGCATTTAATTTTAGAGGAAGTAGGCTTAGCCTTTTGCAAACTGTTATTTTAGTTGTCAGTTTTCCATACTAAGAGTCCGAAAACTCAGCTGTCTTCAGACCACTTTTTTTTATTTTATTTAAAATTAGAATCAGAACCAAACAATAAATTATGAAAAAGATCCTTTTATGACTGATCCCGACTCTTGTGTGGCATCTATTTTTTTGCTAATCTTAAATGCCATTGGCTCGAAAAGAAGAGGCAGTTGGAAGGAGGTTCCAGGTGTCATCTCGTCTACTGAGGTGTCAGTCTTCTCAAGAATATTAATACTTTCCCTCTATTTGATGTGTTTTGTGGAGCATATTTAGCCATGTCAATTTTCCAAGTTAACTAAAGTTATATTTTAAGTCTGTGAGAGAAATTTAAAGAATTGAAATGACTTTCTTGTCATTTAATAATTTAAGAACATTGTATATATTTTATTTTATTTTTATTTATTTTTTATCCTCACCCGAGGATATTTTTCCATTTTTTGTACAGATAGAGTGGGAGGGAGAGAGAGGAAGGAGAGAGAGAGAGAAACATCGACGTGAAGGGACAAATCGAGTGGCTGCCACCCACACGACCAACCAGGGCCGGGGACAAACTGCAACCGAAGTACGTGCCCTTAGCGGGAACCGAACCCGGGTCTCTCCGGACCGCAGGCCGACGCTCTAACCGCTGAGCCAAACTGGCCAGGGCACATTGTATATATTTTAAACAGCACAGGAAAATAAAAGAAATTCTTTTCCTGTTAATTCTATTACACAGACACTTCTGAGTCGAATTCTTCCACATTCCTTCCCTATGCATGTTAAAAGCAGGTTTCAAAAAGCAGTCAACAATGGGGTTCATGAGGGGATAAAGAGTATGTGGGGGAGAATACAAATAAGTACAATAACACCGTGCATCCTGTTTTGAAACCTGCTTGTCCCCTTAGCAGCGTAACGAGGTTCTTCAGTGGGATAACAGCATGGTCAAGTGTAAGCCCACCTCTTTGAACGTTTGTCAGTATTGTCAGCTTCGGTTCTCTAACTCAACAACATGCAAGTTTTCCTTGAAGAGGATGAAAGAAAGCAGAATGGATAGAAATCTGATACTTGATGAAAAAATGTGAATGGGAGAAATTCACTTGAACTTTCCAGTTATCTGAGTTACCCCGTTTTTCCGAGATAGCCAGATCATGACAGTGTGGGGCAAGCACGGAAGGTATTTTCAGAGGAAGGGCGGGTCAGAACGGGGCTCTGGGCTGAAGCTGGAAGACTGGAAGCTGGAGAAGCAGGCAACAAAAACAAACATATGGGTTCTATGATTTCTAAGGCTGAAAGCTTGAAACAAGAGCCTGGCATGTTAGCGTTAACCAGAGTACATCATTGAGGTTGGAGTCCAGATGGTTACAGCAGGGTCAGTCCCCCGGACTCAAGGTGGGCAGCAGATTCAAGTGGAGATAAATCTTGAACTAAAGGGCATAGACCAGAGCTTCAGGCTCAAGCGAAGCACCAGGAAAAAGCTGAGGAATGGAATTTGTAGTCATAAGACTGGCAACCACAATTCAGTTTCTTGTTCAGGTGGGCAGATTATCATAGCACACCACTATGTGATCACTGACTTCATGACGAGATGTTTGCCTTTGTTCCAATTCTAAACATCCTTGGAGATGGGTAAGGCTGATGAGTATATGTTGTTCCGCCAGCAAGATGGAGTTGTGTATGTTTTGTGGGAAAGGGAGCACTTTGGGTCAGGATGTAGGGTGTTGTCGAGGTGAGATAGGCCTGCGATCCACTTTCAGCTTCAGCATCCCTTCACCCCACCCCCCTTCTGCCCCCACACACCATTAGCTAACATGCCATACATTCCTCTCAGGGGATTCCAATGGTTCCTTTTATGTCTTGACATGCTGCCTAGAAATATATTTAGTAAACACATTTATTATAATGAGTAAATTCATAGGCTGATTAAAAAAAGTAAATGAGAGAAGAAAGTTTTCCTTGATGGTAGAATAACCTGGTTCACCAGTAAAGAAGATAAGGTCAAGAAAAAATAGCCCTGGCCAGTTTGGCTCAGTGGTCATTAGAGTGTTGACCCACAGACCAGAGAGTCCCGGGTTCGGTTCCTACTAAGGGTGTGTACCTCGGATGCAGTTTGTCCCTGGCCCGGTTGGGTTGGTGTGGGTGGCAACTAGTCAATGTGTCTCTCTCACATTGATGTTTCTCTCTCACTCCCTCCCACTCTATCTGAAGATAAATGGAAAAATGTCCTTGAGTGAGGATAAAAAAAAAAAAAAGAAAAATAGTCAAAGATCTTATGGAGCTTAAACTCTATCATTATTTCATGCCCTTCTCCCCATTTTTCTCTTGACCCAGGCTTATACTTTATGTAAACTTACTAATATACTTTTCTATTTATTTATTTATTTGTTTGAGAGAGAAACATTGATCCGTTGTTCCACTTATTTGTTTGAGAGAGAAACATTGATCTGTTGTTCCACTTATTTGCATTCAATAATTGCTTTTTTTAAAAATTAATTTATTTTTGTTACAGATGTTTCTTCTTTTTTCCCTCCATTGATACCCTCCTCCCTTTCCCTCCACCCTGTCCCCAACTTGGTTGTCTGTGCCCATGGGTTATGCATACATGCATATAAGTTCTGTGGTTTATCTCTTCCCTCCTCCTCCCCCTCTTCTGATGGTTGTCAGTCTGTACCCTACTTCCATGTCTCTGAGTCTACCCTGTAAACTCACTAATATACTTTTCACAACAACAGCAGTTCTGCAGTGGGGAGGGGGGTCTAAATGTCTTATTTTCTTGTTTTCTCAGGCACAATAACCTTGGTGCACGACCGAAAGGGCTGTCCACGCTGGTGAAGAGTGGTGTCCCTGAAGCTTTGAGAGCAGAGGTATGGCAGTTGTTAGCAGGCTGCCATGACAACCAGGCAATGCTGGATAGATACCGGCTTCTCATCACAAAGGTAGGAGGTCCTTTCATGTTATGCTCATGGGACAACATTTTAAATCTTGTTTCCATAGCTCCAATAAGCCATAAATGCTTTGGACCTATTTCAGAACTGTGGCGGCATGGTGCGGTGAATAGTTCTGCCTTTGCTCGGGAACCCTTGTCGGGTATGGAGAACAGTGCCCATGATCAGCGTCGAACGCTTTCTGCCTAGGCTTCCACTTTTTCCTGTCAGTGATTTTGTAATAACTATTTCCCAAATTGGAATATATTTATATTTCAAGTGGAATCGAGTAACCTTTTCTTGTTGTTTGAGATTTAGAAACAGTTGTACTTGTTCACCACGTAATTGTCTTCCAGTATAATGTTTAAATTAACGTAAAATGAAATTCAAAGGCCTCCTCTGCCTATGTGACCTTGTGTGGACAGTGGCCAGATCCTTGTTCTGTCAGGAGCTTCTGGATCCAATGTGAATTCCTTTGCTTATGTCTGAAACGCTGGTTTTAGAGCAAGGTAAAGGTTTTCCTCCATCCTAGACAGTCTTCCCAGCTCTCACTTGCTAATTTCTTCATATAGTCTTCATCACAGGTTTTAAAATAATAGCAACATTTTTGTTTTTTAAAAAATCTCAATTCATAAGTGTGGTTTTTTGATAACCAAGACTTTGTTCCTCAGGATACATCAACTTTTATAACTCTTTAGCCCCTCTAATACCATCTTCCCTTCCTTCCTTCTTTGCCCCCTCCCTTCCACAAATATTTTTGAGTGCCTAGTATATTCAGTCACTGCTAAATTCAGATTTTTAAAACCATTTTTTATGAGTAATGTTTTCTCCAATGGCATGTGCAAGGTGATCCATGAAGAGGATGCCCCAAGTTTCATTTGTATTTTTTTTTTTTTTTTTTTATCCTCACCCGAGGATATTTTTCCATTTTTTGTACAGATAGAGTGGGAGGGAGAGAAAGGAAGGGAGAGAGAGAGAGAAACATCGATGTGAAGGGACACATCGAGTGGCTGCCACCCGCACGACCAACCAGGGCCGGGGACAAACTGCAACCGAAGTACATGCCCTTAGCGGGAACCGAACCCGGGTATCTCTGGACCGCAGGCCGACGCTCTAACCGCTGAGCCAAACTGGCCAGGGCTCATTTGTATTTTTTATTTATTTATTTATTTATATTTTTTTCCTCACTCAAGGACATTTTTCCATTTTTGGTTCAGATAGAGCAGGAGGGAGAGAGAGAGGAAGAGAGAGAGAGAGAAACATTGATGTGAAGGGACACATCGAGTGGCTGCCACCCGCACGACCAACCAGGGCCGGGGACAAACTGCAACCGAGGTACATGCCCTTAGCGGGAACCGAACCCGGGTCTCTCTGTACCGCAGGCCGACGCTCCAACCGCTGAGCCAAACCGGCCAGGGCTATTTTTTATTTTTTTTAAATCTTTATTTTTGAATGTATTTCAGATGTTCCTCATTTTCCCCCATTGACCCCCTCCTCTCCACTACCACACCCCTCCCACCTTTTCCCATACTTATTGTCTGTGTCCATTGGTTATGCATATAAGTTCTTTGGTTTATTTCTCCCCTCCCAACCCCTTTCCCTTTGAGGTTTGTCAGTCTAGCAATGAATTTGTACTTCTTAATCCCTTCACCTTTTTTACCCATTCTCCCAACCCCCCTCCCATCTGGCAACCAACAAAATGTTCTCTGTATCTATGAGAATGTTTCTGCTCTGCCTGTTCATTTTGTTTGTAGATTCCATTGTTGATAGATATGTATTCATTGTCATTTTGTTTGTTCATATATTTTATCTTTTTCTTCAAAAAGACCCTTCATCATTTCATATAATAACGAGTTTCTTGTCTGGGAAACTCTTTATATGTCCATCGATTCTAAATGACAGCTTTGCAGGATAGAGTAATTTTGGTTGTAGGTTCTTGCTTTTCATCACTCTGAATATTTCTTGCCACTCCCTTCTGGCCTGCAAAGTTTCTTTTGAGAAGTCAGCTGACAGTCTTATGGGAACTCCCTTTTAGGTAACTAACTGCTTTTCTCTTGCTGCTTTTAAGATTCTCTCTTTGTCTTGAACCTTTTGCATTTTGATGATAATGTGTCTTGGTGTGGGCCTCTTGGAGTTCCTCTTGTTTGGGACTCTCTGTGCTTCCTGGACTTGTATGTCTGTTTCCTTCACCAAGTTAGGAAAGTTTTCTGACATTATTGTTTCAAACAAGTTTTTGATTTCTTGTTCTCTCTCTTCTCCTTCTGGCACCCCCAAGATGCGAATGTTGGCACGCTTGAAGTTGTCCCAGAGGCTCCTTACACTATCCTCGTTTTTTTGGATTCTTTTTTCTTTTTGCTGTTCTGATTGGGTGTTTTTTGCTTCCTTATATTCCAAATCAATGGTTTGCTTCTTGGATTTACGTACTCTACTATTGAATCTGTGTAAATTATTCTTTATTTCAGTTAATACCTCCTTCATTTCTGACTGTGCATCTATGATTTCTGACTGGTCCTTTTTTATGCTCTTGAGGCCCTCACTAAGTTCACCGAGGTTCTCACTAAGTTCATTGAGCATCCTTATAAGCAGTATTTTGAACTCAGCATCTGTTAGGTTGTTTATCTCCATTTTGCTTAGTTCTTTTCTTGGGGTTTTGTTCTGTTCTTTCATTTGGGACCTGTTTCTTTGTCTCCTCATTTTGGCTGCCTCCCTGTGTTTGTTTCTGTGTATTACTTAACAAGAAGTATGGGGCTAGCTGAGACCAGATGCTGCTCATTTGAAAGAATTTAGGAAAAACCTGAAGCAGGATCCAAGACAGGCCAATCCTATGGTTAAGCAGGTGGCAACAGCTTGGGTGGGCCTGAAAGTTGGGTGGGGCGGGGCCTCAGGGGATCACCGGGGCCGGGGCTACCAGTGTGAGCCAGGTTGCTGGAGTCCCAGATATGGCTTCTGTCTGCCGCCCCAGGGAAGGGCTCACCAAAGGAACAAAGGCCTCTGACAGCTCGTTTGTCCCGGAGAAAGCCCCCTCTCCAGCCCTCGCTCCAGTGCCAAACAGCTCAGTGCTTCCCTGTGTGTCTCTGGCGCCCCTCGAGTTGCCTCCCCTCTAAGCTTAGAGGGAGAGAGTCCGATAAGTCCGTGCGCGGGCCCTTTAAGGAGCTGCCTGGGGCTCCAGCCGCCTCAGCCTCCCTGAGCCTCAGTTCCCGCTGGTTTTTCCAGCCAGAAGTGATGGGGATTCTCTTCCTGGCACTGGAACCCTGAGCGGGGCGCCTGGTGTGGGACGGGGACCCCTCAGTCCTCAGGGAGGACCTTCCCAGCTGAGGTGTCCTCCTGATTTTTATCCGCCACACGTGGGTGTGGGACCAGCCCGTCCCCTCCGCCCCTCCTCCCAGTCTGGATGTGGCTGCTGCTTTAATTCCGTAGTTGTAGGACTTCCATTCAGGATGATTTCAGGCGGTTTTGAATGATGGTTGTTCTGTAGTTTAGTTGTATCTTCTGATGTGGTTCTGGGAGGACGTTATACCGCATTTACCTTTCCCCTATCTTGACCGGAAGTTTCGTTTGTATTTTTTAAATCATAAACAGAAAAGGATAGGAAGCTGTGCTGATATTTGTTATGCTGTGGTACTGAGCCCTCACTAGGGCCTTGGGCCCAAAGGCCATATGTCCTGTGTGGTTCATGAGTGACCTGAGGGAAGAAGGGGCTTGCACAACTTCGGGCTGAATAATCGTGATGTTCACACTCATATGTTCTTTGCAGAATATTGAAGTTTTTTGTAGTTTGCATGTGCTTGATTATATGGATTTACAAGTTATCTAGTTTTAATTTAACCTTAACTCCAGGATGGATAAGTAGTTTGAAAAGATCGCTGTCACAAGTTGTTACATTGCAAAATGTTTAAAAAATACTGATCTCTCCCTTCAGGTAAGATTCATGTTATGATGAGGGATGACAGAGCACCTGCTTTTGGAAATAAGCTCCTCTTGTCGAGGACATTTGACACATTTGGCAATTTAAATATCACTATGTGATTTTGTCACCGAAAACTTCATGCATGTGTTATTATAAAAACTTTTTATATCTTCCTGAAAAGAGGAATTTCAAATATGGTTAAACTTGTACAAATAGTTGCAGAGAATTAAGGACTGAATGTTAAAAGTAACATCATAATGCAGTAGCACGTGTGCATAATAAAAATAAATAATGAAAGAAATATACATATGTTGGGACTTTGTCCTCAGACAGTTTTTAGTGATTGAGCTATCTGAGCAAAAATGTGCAAAGACCATACTTCTGGGTGTCAGATATCTTTTTCATGTAAATAACAAACTGTACTTTTCATGGCTGCTCATGGGGTAGCAGCCAGAGGCATTGTTTGTTCATACCTTTTAAGTTATCAGACTTTGGGAGAAAAATTAAAATATTTTATGAACTCCTGCCACTACAGTATATGGTCATATATGTGATAAGAGTTGTACCATATATACCAAGTGCCTTTTAAGGAATGTTGCCAAGGTCTCAAGCTTGTTAACAGCAGACCTTAATATTTGAAGCCGCGGTCTCCTGCCATAGTGAACACCAACATCTCCTTCTGGATTGGAGTCTCTCCCCTCCCACATATTAATTTCTAAGCCTCAGTTTCATCATTTGTAAAGCAGGGATAATAGGAGTGTTACTCAGATTGTTGTGGGAATTAACTAAAATAATACAGTGCTTGGCACATAAGTGTTGAAGATTAGCTTCTACTATTTTTACCAATGTGATATTATTGTACATCGTGAATGTGATAATAGTAATTATGGACATGGTGTCAGTGTATACTTCTGCTTTACTATATGTGTTAGACAACTTCCAGTCACATCATTTTCCCAAGAGCACATGATGTGAATAACAGCTGTTGGAATTGAGAAAGAATCTTCTTAGAAGCATGAAGTGTCAGATTAGTCCTTTTTTTTCTGACTAGTGTATATCATGTAATATTTGAATCCTGAAACTTGACTTTGTCATGATTACATGAGTTCTATTTTAGTGGTTATCCATAGTCTAGTATATCATAAGGTCAAATTATATTCTCTAAAAGCCACTCCTCATGACTGATATAATCAGGACTGCAAGGCAGGTATTAATCTCAGTCACTTACTAATCCACTCATTTATTCAGTAACTCCATGGAGCATCTTCTGTGGGCTGCACTATCAATGGTTTTGGGGGCTATGTAGATGAAAAGAGTTCATATTCTTGAGGAGTGTAGCTTTGGGGGAAGCAGGCCTATCACAGATCGGTCCAGTGTATTCTGATACAGGTTAGAATAGGTTTCTTAGTCACGTGTGTGGAATACGGATGAGGCGGTGACAGCTCTGCTTGGGCGAGCCAGGTGGGAATTACATCTGTCTGAGCAGCCTGGGAGAGGGGAGTGCAGTGTGGGGTATTTATGTATCGATTCAGCTGCCAGGTAGTGATGTGGTTGGATTATCCAGGGAGTCTTAGAAAGTGAGATCAGTGTGTTCTTTCCTCCCTTCGCTCCCACCCCAGATGTCCAAGTGTATCCACTGTTCACGGATCAATGCTTGTCCCTGTTAAATGGGAAGAATGTAATACAAGATTATCCTTGTTAGAATAAACATATGAAATGAAGAACCTCAGAAAATGTCATAGCAAAATGATATCACAAGAGAATATTTAATTGGTCACCTAGGATTGATGTAATAGAATTTTAACAAGTAATATAATATCTACTCAATCGATGTTTGAGTACCTATTCTCTAAGTTCTGTGCTAGGATGGTAATACATATTAATTTTTTAAATCAGTGAACTGCAGAAATACCATCTATTGGCTAACTATGAAACAGTATAAACTTGCAAAGAAGAAGGCCAAGTTTATAAACTACAGAGAGCCTGTGCACAACCCTCTATCAAGGAGAAAAAGGGGCAATAGTTGCCAATATTACTTTGGCAGTTGCTGCAAAAATCGTTTTGGAATATAAATAAAATAAAATAAGCAACCATTTTAAGATTCTGCAAGTTCTCTGCTTTTTTGAGCATTGTATGGACAAATAAAGCTTCCCCGAGTTTCTCCTTGTCAGAATATTGGTATTGCTCAGAATAAAGCTTGTCTTCTCTCTGTCCTCCACTGTGTTATGTAGCAGATGGCTTTTAATAAACATGTAGCTAAAGAAAACTTTTTACTACTTTGTTGGAATGTACTATAATTATAGTTACAGACATTCTCAAGAGGAAATGTGTTTAAATTGGTATTTTTCTTATGATTGAATAACATTAGGTGAATATTTAATTGAAAAGTGAAATTATGGTATCAGTTATGTATTTTTTTTATTTGATAAGTTTTCACAAGTAAATTAAACTCTGTACACCATTTAGTCAGGTAGATGTTTGCTTTTTTCTTTTTTTTTTTACATGGTTTATTTTTTAGAAATTCAATGCAGTATGTTAATCAGCCAACACTCAACACTAGATTTCATTGAGAGGCAAGGCATTGCCTAATTACACGCTGCTCTGTTCTTGTCATCACCTTGTCTAGTTGAGGAAATGAGCTTTTTGATAGAATGGGGTTATTCCAGCTGGGTCTGTACCATTGGGATATATAAAAGCCACAGACTCTTGTACTGATACAGCCATGAAATTTACAATAATTTCTCCAGAAAATTTGGAATTCTTTAAAATTTGTTAACTAAAAAATAAGGTAGGCAAGGAGAATAAAGAGCACTCACTATATTGTAATGTAAATATCTTGAACATGTACATGTACTGGAAGGCCTTTATTTAGGGAAACTAAGAATTATTGAAAGATTTTTGAAGAAAATGCACTTATTATTTTCTCTTTTCTTGCGTAGTAAGGGTGGTGGTTTCTTACCACACAATTATATCTTTGCTTATTATTATTTTTTCACAGTAGAATTTTAATCAAATTTTCTTGGTCCTTATCCCTTGAGCTCTTTCATCTTCGATCATATCTATACTGACATCTGCATGCAAAAACTAGACTTACGCCCTGGCCGGTTTGGCTCAGCGGTTAGAGCGTCGGCCTGCGGTCCGGAGGGACCTGGGTTCGGTTCCCGCTAAGGGCACGTACCTTGGTTGCAGTTTGTCCCCGGCCCTGGTTGGGTTGTGCGGGTGGCAGCCACTCGATGTGTCCCTTTCACGTCGATGTTTCTCTCTCTCTCTCTCCCCCCCCCTCTTCCCCTCCCACTCTATCTGAACAAAAAATGGAAAAATGTCCTCCGGTGAGGATTAAAAAACAAACAAAAAAAACTAGACTTACATGTGACTCTGAGCACAAAAAGGGTCCCCCAGCTCTGACAGGTTTCTGTAAAAATTTAAAAATATATTCTTAATTACTTTCATATACTTAAACAATAATGTTCTGTTTCTCATAACAAATATTAGTTGTGTTATCCTTTAAACATAATAACTAGTTTTGAGGTTAAAGAAAAGATGGTTTTCTAATGTTACCTTCATTTTCATATTATGGAATTAGTAGGAGTACACTGGTTTGAAGGAAGGAAAATTTAGTTCCTTTAGCTTCTTTAAGAAGATACTAGATAAATACCATGTTAAGGGGTATTATTGATGGTACAATTTTTTTAGACTTTAAAGCTTTATTCCATAATCTGCCTTTTGATTTCATTAATATTAATTCTACAGAGTGTTTCAAAAAAAGTATTGTAGTTAATTTAATATGTAGTAATTTAGAAGAACAGTTATAACAATTTATTATTCTCATTTGTTCCTTTTTTCTCTGTTAAATCTTTACTTTTTCTAGATTCACAATTTTTATCAGTAATGCTTCTATTACGTGCATAATACATTTCAACTTTTTACATACCAATGTTTTTATTCCTAACGAATAATGACTACAGTAGGTAAAAGTTGCTCTTAGCCTTTTTGCTCCAGGATTGGAATGTTATGGCCGTGCACACTTACTTCTGGAAGAGAGCTTTACTTGTTACTACTGTCAGAATAACTCAATCACTTTTGCCCTTTACGAGGCCAATCTCTGACATGTTTATGAAAAGTACTTAATATTTTAATAGATGATTTTTACCTTGATACCAGCAAAAATGATGTAAAAAGGAGCAATTCAGTTTAACTCTTTAATTCTTGAGTTCTTGTTTGAAAAATATAATGGCAGTTTTTAATTGAAAATTTATATTAATTTTTCTACCCATTTATTTAGTTGGTACTTAGGTTCTCCAAGTAAGGTTCTATCTCTTCACAGAGATTCTTTAATCAGAGTCTCCAGAGCTGTCTTACTTTACTTTCTAGGGGCCTGAAATCTTTACTTGGAAGGATTTCAAAGCCCCAGTATGGGTAAGGATGATGTGGGTATATTTACAAAATTTCTATCTTATTCAGTCCTTTAGAACTGATCATGTAATCAACAGGAAAATTGATCTTTATTACATACTATTTAAAATCAAGATTTTCTGAGTAAAAAACTATAGCAGAACCTTAAATTAAGGATTGAAGGCGTTCCCCTACATAATTTAAATACTCTTTTTTCTAGTTGGAGTTGATGGTGATGATACTGAGCTACAGTTTTTCCAACCAGCTTCTGTGGACAGACCCTTTCCTGTTTGAACAGAAAGTAGATTGAGCCTGATCCTTGGGAGAAATGAGACTGCGCTAAGGAGAGCCTCCGTCCCAGTGGCACAGTGCAGCCTGCATTAAGTGTTCTGGGACTAATTAATCAGGAAACAACTCTAATTAAAAAGAAACTGCTCTCAATTGCCTGCTCAGGATATCTAATGGAAAGAAACTGTTGGCTTAGCTACTTGCTGTCCAGCTTCCAGCAGCATTCTTTAATGCTTATGCCCCAGTTGAAAGGGGGTAATTTAAGGATTTCTAGCAGACTTTATTGGAAGTGATAAACTTTTATATTTAATGGCCTTTTCAGGTGTAAATTTACGCAACAGCAGTAATTTTGGCGTTAGGATATTTTGGTTGATTTGCAAGGCTTTTTATTTATTTATTTATTATCCTCACCTGGGGACATTTTTTTCCATTTTTTGTTCAGATAGAGTGGGGGGGGGGAGAAAGAGAGAGAGAGAGAGACATCGATGTGAAAGGGACACATCGAGTGGTTGCCACCCGCACGACCCAACCAGGGCCACGGACAAACTGTGACCGAGGTACATGCCCTTAGCAGGAACCAAACCCGGGTCTCTCTGGACCGCAGGCCAATGCTCTAACCACTGTGCCAAACCTGCCAGGGCGCAAGGCTTTTTAACTTGAAATCTTACCATGTTTTTTAAATCCTGAAACAAGGTATGCCACTTAGATAGATATAATCTTAATAGATAGCATTTGGGTGTGTATGTAGGTAAATGTAAATATAAACAAACGTGTGTGTGTGTGTGTGATGCAGGATCAAAGTAAACATAAATATCTAACAACTATTAGTACATTTATCTATTTAAATCATATTGGCATTTCTGTTAGCTTAACAGTTTATTTGGCTTAACTGAAGTCTGTTTAGAGAATTAGTGTGTAAGATAGTATTTGAATTTCACAAGGGTATGTGCATTATAAATGTATTATATGTCTTACTGTTTCTCAGGCTTGTTTGTGTTTTTATGATTGTTATGTTCAGCATATCAGATATTTCTTAACTTCCCAAGTGGTAATTAATTATGAACTACTAATGAGATCTTTATACTTGTTCTAAATGTTGCTTTTGTTAATTTTACTTTCTAACTTTTGATATTTGTCTTAATACATATACAGAATTTTATTAGTTTCTAAAACAGGGAAGTAGGTGAACAAATTAAGAAGAACTGGAAAGCTATCCTCAGAAAGGATTGGAATTCTAATTTACTCTTCCTTGTATCCTTCCCACCTGTTGGCACACAGTAGATTCTGAGTATGTTTTTAGGAAGTTGGTTTCAACTGTGGCTCATTAGGGTCAGTTTTTTTCTGTGCTATTATTTCAAATCAGCTAAAGCTCAAAAGGTAAATGTTGTACAAACAGTTGCTGGTACAGCACAGTCTTAAGGTTTACAAACTTCATGGCATGCTTAGCCAGGGCAAACATAGTCTTGTGAATTTGGAGTAGTTGCTTTTCAAGGGTAGATGCATTTCTGTTAGGCTTGTAGTTTCTTTAAAGAAAGGAAGAAAACATTATTAAACCCAAATGCCAGGAACCTGCGTTGCATATGATGCACCTGATGGGGCAAGACCGCCTTGACAAGGACAGTGTGGAGGCGGGAGCCGTAGTTGGTATTCAGGGTCTATGTCCTGGCTTATTGTTTAGGGTTTCCTTTGAACTTTGGGTATGTGGATTTGTGTTAATAAGTCAGCCAATTGTTTACCTTATTTGCAGTATTGTCATATATGTTTATTTACTACATTAATTTATTTAGAAACATGTATTAATTTTCTTTGTGACTTATCTATGGATTAGCTTGATTTCAAATACTAGCATTCATTACAGTTATGCAGAAGTCCAAATGTTTAAATACTCTTAGCTCAGGGTCAAGTGGAAGATGTGTCCGAACTGGAATTAAAAACTGGAATTACCTGTACTTTATCTATGATTTCTAACTCTCTTTTTCATGTTTCCCATTGAACATTGCTTGGATCATAAAGTCAGAGAATATGACTTCTTTGTAGTGTGATCAGCTGCAGACTTATCAAAGTTTTCATCAACAAGCAGTGCCTGGTGATACAAAACACTAAAGGACAACTAAAAGCTCTCTAGAGGTGGCCTTTCGAATGTTAAGGCCTGACAGCGCATGTGCTGGTTTCTGGGGTGCTCACCAGTGTCAGTACTTACCCTCCTAAGTGCTCATGTGGCAGTGAATGAAAGCTGTGCGTCCCCCCAAACTGATGCTGAACTGATCTAAGTTAGACTCAGATAATTTTTCTTAGGTAACAGGTCATGTTCAGATTCAGCAAGGTAATAGATATTATTTCCACTGATATTATTTATAGGCCTCTACATGGAATGATTTTATTTATTTTTTAATTATATCTTTATTGTTGAATGTATTAGATGTTCCTCATTTTTCCCCCATTGACTCCCTCCTCCCCACTTCCCCCCCACCGCCTTTTCCCACACTGTTGTCTGTGTCCATTGGTTATGCAAATATGCATATAAGTTATTTGATTTATTTCTTCCCACCCCCCAACCCCCCTTCCCTTTGAGGTTTGTCAGTCTAGCAACCAATTTGTACTTCTTAATCCCTTCACCTTTTTTCACCCATTTCCCCCCCCCCCCCAATCTGGCAACCAACAAAGTGTTTTCTATATCTATGAGAATGTTTCTATTCTGCTTGTTCATTTTGTTTGTAGATTCAATAGCTATGTATTCATTGCCACTTTGTTTGTTCATATTTTTTATCTTTTTCTTCAAGAAGACCCTTCAACATTTCATATGATAATGGTTTGGTGGTGATGAACTTTAGCTTTTCCTTGTCTGGGAAACTCTTTATATGACCATCGATTCTAAATGACAGCTTTGCAGGATAGAGTAATCTTGGTTGTAGGTTCATGGAATGATTTTATTACCGTATAAGAGGAAACATTTTCTTGGTGCTCAGTTTTATCCAGTTTGTACCATACTCAATTGTTTCTTGGTCATTGACAGGTTTTGAAGATGAGAGGTCTTCTGGTGGCATATTGATATAATACCTTGAGAGGAGGGTTACAATTGGACCGTGACTATCTTCCCACTGTGGAGGTAGAGGTTCTCTGAAAGTGCCTGCAGTGGTGAAGCACCCTGAGAGCCCACATATCATCTGGAGGATTTGAAGGATTTTCTAAGGGTTCCATGATGCTTCAGGGGCACTCCAAGGAGTCTTTAAGGATTGCATAGTCCCATAAAAATATGGCAGTAAAAGTAAATGACAACTTTGCGTCACTTTGACCTTATGCAGAGTAGGAACTTAGAATACAGTCTAAGGCACCAATTCCATACCTCTCTGCAATCACCTTGATTCAGTCATTGAAGCACTGAGTTGATTCTTGAGAATCTGTTCATGCTTTGTTTACATTCACCTTTGATTTCACTATTGCCTGTTTTTGTCAAGAACATTATCTGGGACAGACCTCACAATTTAATGTGCATTCAGAACAGGTGTAGATTTTGTTAAATTCAGATTTGGATTCAGTATATCTGGGGTGGGGCTTGTGATTCTCATTTCTAACTAGTTGTCATTGCTGCTAGTTCATGAACCACAATTTGTGTAGCAAAGGTATAGGTCTTAGACTTTAAACTCTAAAATGTTTCTGAAATATTGTAAAATTATTATTAGCTCAGTGAATGCATGTAATTATTTCTGGCTAATTATATTAGTTAAGAAAGATACATATACTAAAAAGTCACAATGTAGTTAATATTTTTTATAAAATTATCTATTGTCATGGATGGCATTCATTGTAATATGGAGTTCATAACTAAGCATTATATTGTTATGAAAAGATGGACAGATAAAACAATGTAGTTTAAAAACTAAAATAGTATAGTTTCTTATAAAAGAATATATATAAGTAAATATAAAATGGTAACTGTGAAAATGGGTTAAACATAGTTCCTTTGTAAGGCTTAAGGGTTTTTTCCTTCTTAATTGATGTTTTATGTGACATTTAAATCTTCTGATATTTGGCTTTTACTTGATGGAAAAGGAGGAAGGAAAATCAGAGAATCAAAGAAGTAGATGATTTTTCTGAACGATTTTTCTCTCCTGGGTTTTGGCTGTCCACTTTCATTTTTGATTCAAGCTTCTTCTTTAATTCTGAAAATGTATGGAGACTCTTAGGTTTTTCATTTGAGCCCTAAGAACAAGAATTACATTTTACTTCCATTAATCTTCATTCCTGTACTATTTGACCCAGCACATTTAAAATCCAGGGAAGATGAGCCCTGTCCACATTCCTTCTGTCGTGTTGTTCTGGGAGTAGAGTCCTTTACTTTTGCAAACCACATTACTTGAACATGTTCCATCGTGGAAATAGTAGCTTAACATGAAGTTAAGGTTATTGGAGGGCAATTGTTTGTTTTGGAAGCGGGTGAAGATGTAGCCAGAAGATACTGTGATAAACAGTTCTCTAGGAACCCCTGGCCCGTGCCTCCGCTGCGAAACCAAGTGACACAGACTCACTGCATTAGCCCAGAGAGCCTCTTGATTTGGCTTACCGTTTAGACATCACTCCCAGGAAGAAAATGAGTGTCAGTATTATTCATGGCATATTTGATATGTGCTAAAGACATAATTATAAGATCGTGAACATACTATATATTAATCGAGATTGTTGATTTAGAGAATCTTAGGTTGGATGTTACTAATTTAATTTGTGGGAGTGCTTTTTAAATGACACTCATCATTCAAGATATGTTTAGTATTATTCTAAATGCTCAAGAGGATTTATTAACTAGCTTGTAATTTTCATTTCTAATATGCCTTTCATCTCTCCCTTTTATGCTACTTAGTTTTGTCTGAGCATCCAGTATGGATTCAGATTTTGTTGGGCCTGACAAATATATAATTTTGGGTGGGGGAAGCTCTAAGGAAAATAGTTTTTGGGCAAATTTTACAAAAATATATAATGATGTGAATATATTTCTAGGGACTCTTTCAGGACAGAATGAAGCTTAAGCGCTAAGCTTTATCTTCTGCCAGTATCATAAATTGAGAAAATACTTTGTATATTTTTCCTGTTGAAGTGTAGTCCATATGGAAAGGGCACAGATTTTATGTTACAACTGGGGTTCAAACATGGGCTTTCTCTGTCTTCTTTGCTATTGTTAGAGTCCCAGGTGCATGTTTTTCCAAGGTGACAGCAGTAGCTTCTGAAATGCTTTCCCCGCTTCCACTTTTTCACTACCCGTTTCTGTAGCCTGTTCACATTGCAGCCAGAGAACTCTTTTTATTTTTATTCTTTTAATTTTAATCCTCACCCAAGGATATTTTTTTCCCATTTATCATCAGATAGAGTGGGAGGGAGAGAGAGAGAGAGAAAGAGAGAGAGAGAGAGAGAGAGAGAGAGAACACCATCAATGTGAGAGAGACATATCGACTGGTTGCCTCCCGCACAACCCTGACCTGGGCCGGGGATGAACAGCAACCGAGGTATGTGCCCTTGACCAGAATTGAACCCGAGACTCATTGGCCCGTGAGTTGACGCTCAGTGGAACCAAACTGTCCAGGACTCTCCTAGTGTCTTTAGACTGCACCACACACTGTAGGAAGCACTTAATACTTAATTGAATCAACAGATAATGAATGTAAATAAATTTTTTAGTAATATCTCATGATGGGTTTGGATTTTTTTTTCTCTTTTATTTTCTTCTGGAAAGTATACTATTAGTAAAACTTCTTATTCTCTATCTCAGAATGAACTGCATAATATTTCCAAAGTGCCATATATCCGTACTTTGAATTATGAATCCACTAATAAAAAAATTGCCATACTTTTGGGCAAAAGGGACTGTTTAAATGCTAAGTAATATGCTTTGGGATGAAAATGCGTTATAAATATTTATATTTAATAATTTTTCTATATAACATTTTTGGAGATTTTTTTGAAGGTTTCTTTCCTTCTTTGTTTCTTTTTTTCCTTCTTTCCCTCCTCCCTCCTTCCTTTTCTTCTTTCTCTCCTAGTACAGAACACTGTTCTGTAAAAGCTATGTTCTATCTTCTGCCAAGCCCACAAATCTAATTTTGGAAGATCTTCTGCAGGTAATTTAAGTATAGAAGGTAGACTGAGTGCTCATTTTACTTTTTATTTATATATGACATCTGTTTGGAACTAAACTTTCTTTTTTAGAAACCAAAAAAAAGATATTCATGTTGGGATATGTAGGCCAAAAGCAAATGATCTGAGAAGTAAGCACCTTGTTCCTAAAGGCAAAGACATTTTAGTTTGTAAGAAAAGATGTATTTGACAAAAACCAAAACATTTCATAAAGAAAGCATCATATATAGTAGACTTTCAAGAAAATGTTTACTGAATGATGAATGAAGAAAAATGAGTGATGTGTTTCATGGCCTCTGTGGAATAGAGGATATCTTTTTTTTCTGACCCACTCTCAGAGAGATGGTAACATGGCTGTGTTCCATAGTGTTGGCTTAGATCACTCGAACCCTGAACACTGTTTATGGTGTGAAGACAATCACCTCTAGGTGTCTTACTTTCAGACTATGGGATGAGCACAGACACCAGCTCATGATTTAACTTCTGCTGTATTTCCATTCTCAGCCTGGCATTTAAAGTGTGAAAAACGCAGATTTCACCTTCATTTCGCCCCTCAAGTCCATGTATTTCTTTAACTATTCACTGCTTTTTGATAACAATAAAAATATACATTGTATTGACTTTTTTTTTTTTTATCCTCACCCGAGGACATTTTTCCATTTTTTGTTCAGGTAGAGTGGGAGGGAGAGAGAGGTAGAGAGAGAGAGAGAGAAACATCGACGTGAAAGGGACACATCATCGAGTGGCTGCCACCCGCACGACCAACCAGGGCCGGGGACAAACCGCAACCGAGGTATGTGCCCTTAGTGGGAACCGAACCCGGGTCTCTCCAGACCGCAAGTCAATGCTCTAACTGCTGAGCCAAACCAGCCAGGGCCATTGTATTGACTTTTAGAAATGTTTTCTCATATACTTTTCAGACTTTAATGTAAGACATTTCAGCTGTGTGTACACACCATATTTTAAATAAATATGAACCATATTTTATTTTTTTATCCTCACCCGAGGACATTTTTTCATTTTTTTGTTCAGATAGAGTGGGAGGGAGAGAGAGGACGAGAGAGAGAGAGAAACATCGATGTGAAAGGGCCACATCGAGTGGCTGCCACCTGCTCGACCAACCAGGGCCGGGGACAAACTGCAACCGAGATACATGCCCCTAGTGGAAACCGAACCCGGGTCTCTCTGGACCGCAGGCCGACGCTCTAACCGCTGAGCCAAACCAGCCAGGGCATGAACCATATTTTAAATCAAAATTGGGCAGTAGCCCTGGCTGGTTGCTCAAACTGAAAGGTCTTGGGTTTGATTCCTGGCCTCAGTTGGGTGTCGTGCAGGAGGCAATGAGTTTATGTGTCTCTCTCACATAGATGTTTCTCTCTCTCTCTCCCTTTCTTCCCCCCACCCCGTCTCTGAAAAATCAGTGGAAAAATATCCTCAGGCAAGGATTAAAAAAAAACAAAAACTGGGCAGCAGTTGGCTTTTTGTTTGCTTCATAAGAAACAAAGGTACTGGGAAAAAGTACTGAGTGGTTTGAACTACATTCAATGCAGTGATCTCCTTAAAATCACACTTTCTGAAGAGTCTTATTGCTACTGTGAAATAAAAACAGGAATGAATTCCGGCCTTGACTGCATTATGCATTATATTGACTTGTATATAGCATCATTCACAGCACACCTTTGTTTCATTTGTGCCCATGATTAACATTTTATTGGCATCATTATTGTTTAAAAAATTATAGCATACAATTAGAATGCAAGTTTTTGTGGAATTAAAATAAGCCAACAATAGGATTATCATTTAACATTTAGAACAAAATGGTTAAGTTGTCTTTGTTGCTATTTGAAACATGTAGGACATCAGCCACAGCATTGGGAATCTTACTGTCATGTAGAATTTTTTCATTGGAATTTGTTATGGCATTCGCTATAGATAGGGTTTGGCCCGTCAAACCAACAGACATTGTAGTATGTTCTTCTTTGTTTGTAATTTCCTGTAACTCCTATATCTACAGTGTTTGTGTCCCAGTCCAAATTTATATTGTTAACAGGTGCCCTGTAAACATAAACATTTCAGGGCTCTCAAGAACTTCAAAAAAGCATCTGGAGTTGCTATTGCGTGCTTCACATGGTAAGCATCTCGGTTCATAGATGAGGCATGTGAGGCGTTTTGGATTGGAAGAAGTCAAATGACTTTCTCCCTGTCATCCAGAACTTTCTTCCCTCATCTCCAGTAGCATTTGCCTGAGACAGGAAGACTATTTGCAACAGTTGTATTCAGAATTCTTCACAAACTTAGATTGTTATGAAAATCTCCTCAAATATAAGGAGCAAGTTAGACATAACCTAATATTTTGTATTCTACAACAAAGTAAAAACAAACACCTTAGTCTGATTATCCTGTTCACTGTCTTTTATTAGTGTTGGGGTTTAGACTAGTGTTTTCGAGAAATATAGTACATCCTCATGTTGCCTAGTAATTGACATTTTTCTCTTGATTCTGTCTGTGTTGGTTAAATCCACTTTATCCAAAGTTAAAAATTACAAATATAAGGACATTCCAGGGATACTGGGTATATTGTCTGAGACTTTCCAAAACTCTTTTATTTATTTTTTTTAAATCCTCACCCGAGGACACTTTTTCCATTTTTTGTTCAGATAGAGTGGGAGGGAGAGAGAGAAACTTCTACGTGAAAGGGACACATCGAATGGCTGCCACCCGCATGACCCAACCAGGCCTGGGGACAAACTGCAACTAAGGTACACGCCCTTAGCGGGAACCGAACCCGGGTCTCTCTAGGCCGCAGGCCCATGGCTCTAACCGCTGAGCCAAACCGGCCAGGGTTTCAAAACCCTTTAAACATCCATGTTGTGCACAAAAACTTTAATTATAATAGTGCTACACATCTACTTCATTAGGACCCTCAAAGGATTAGTTATATTATAGTTGTTTCATGAACTCAGAAGAAAGGAACTTTATTGTGGAAGAGCACTTATTATTGTAACTTATTGTTTGAGTGGCATGCTTTTACTGTGTGTTACAGTCATCATTCTCATGAAGTTCTGTAAGCAATACTTTTATATTTAATACCTTTACTCATGACCAGCACCAAGAATTTCATTTCCCTTTGGGGCATACAGCTGTTTCCAGCCTACTCAGTGCCATGTCAAGGCATAAAATCATCTTGACAGAAAGCTCTAAATTATAAATAGTCCCATAATGATATTCAGCTTGGGTGGTACATTTATAAAAGGAGTTATTAAGGAAAATGTCATTCTAACCTGTTACTATAAGGAAAATCCCCACATTTCTGCAACTGTCTTTTGGTCCCCAGATAATATTTGCATATGTAAACATTTACATGATTAGGGCTAACAAATTTACAAGTATAAAGACATACTAAGGATATTGGATAAATGTTTTCTCAAATTTTCTAAAATTTTTCTGTCACAAATACATCTTAATGTGTGCCTTTTTTCTGTGAAGACTGCTGAAAGACTGGAATATTAACACACCATGGTTTTGCTATTATTTAAAAGGCATAACTGGTAATACTTCATATGTGATAAAAGAAACAAGAGAATCAGAAGTTGATTTATTTCATTGGTATCCTATAAGTAACTTCAGAATATTGGGTATTAAACAAAATTCTGTGAGCCTGTTTTTCCCAGTTGATTATGGGTTATTTGGTGTTAGTGTTCTGATTTTTAAATACCCAATTAATTTCGGCATCTTATTGGTACATTTAAATCATTTGAGAATCTGTTTTGAACCCAAAGAATATTTTTCTTTGAACAAAATTACATTTTTTCCAAAAAGCTTCAATTTAAAAAAATAACTATATTTCTATAAATTATCTTTCTGTTTTATTCTGCTTACAGACCAGGTTATTTCAGCACATGGAAGTCGGGAAGGGTAAGAGAGTGAATGGGAGAAGCAGAGGATGGTGACCTTTGTAACGTGTACTGCTGCAGATCTTCACTCACCAGCTTTCGCCTGTGTTGTGGGAATCACTGCCAACCTCTTGAACATTGCTGGTTTGGAGCTGGCATTGTGGAGATGTCAGTGTTGAAGGAACAGGAACATTGAGTCTCTGTGAATATGTGTATATATGTGTGGATATGTGAACATGCAAAGTCGTAGCCCCCAGCTCAGGAGCTTGCAGGCATTGTTGCATGGTGATGCTTAGTGGGCCAGAAAGTACCAAAGGGATTGCTGATCTCTACTTCAGTCTTCTAATGCAGTCTTTAATCACATTTTCTTCTTTATCCAAAATCCTTCTTAATAGAGACATTTTCTTAGTTGGCCTCTGCCAGTGTTTATCCCTCTTTTAGGCATATCTTGAAAACAGCATAATAGGTTTATTCTTTTCTTTCTCAATTTCTGTCTCTTAAAAGTGATTTCTGTCAAAGGTTCAGTGTTCCCAGTTGTTCCCTGTGCTACCTAATCACTTTAGCCACTTAGCTTTGAAACTGCCTGGTGAGAAACAAAGTTGTCCTGGCACATGTAGGTCAGTCGCTTGATTTCTTCTTTTCCTCATTCCCCATAACATGACCCAAAGATGATGAGAAAGTATAATATTTTTAGCTTTCTTTTAAAAAGCTTTCTATTCCAGGTGAGTTTAAGCCACCTCAATTTCTGATGTTTTAAGAGAATCCTGCTGTTTATTCCAGATAAGGCTCTAGCTTTATAAAATAATCTTTTGTGTCGATATTCAGCAGGGGAGGAACACAAATCAGTCAATTTGATTTATTTAGCAAATATTATTACCTTCTGTTATTTGCCGGGCATTGTACTTGCCACTGAGGATAACAGTAATGAGAGACGTTTTCAGAGGAGCTCATAAATTAGTGAAGAAGATGGTTAATATACTCAGACCTCTGTTGGTTGGTGCATCAAATTGCTAAGTAAATTATTTTAGGCTCCTGCAACAGATGCTTAATGATCTTGTGGTTAATACATCCCTGGTTTGAGGGTTAGAAGGTTTTCTTTTTGTTTCTTTCTGTTGACATGTCCTCTTCCATCATATTTTTAGAGTGATCCTGTAAAGTCAGTAATGTCTGTTTATAAAGCATTATGAAATCTTTGGGCAAAAGTGCTGGGTCAACAGGACTATTTTCTTTTCAACAAACATGAACTGAGCATGTATGATTGGAGCACTGTGTGTTGGGCCCAGGAGCAATAGAAAGGTAAATGACACAGTTGTCCAGGTCCAGGCAGTGCAATGTGTGGGGTGGAAATGGGGGATGATATGTTTGTGGAGGAGGGGGTAATAATCATAATAAAGACATTTCTTTAGTATTTTCATGTGAAAGCAAATGTATGTTTAAGTGAGAATCTTCTGATAATTATATCATCTCTTACAACTCTTTTTTCATCTGTTCTTATGACTTGTAATTGAATATTTTCCATAAGCCTATGGGCACTGTAGACTCAAATATTGTTAGTTTCTTATCAACCTAGTTAAATAGTTTTCTTTAGCTTTGCCTCCATTTGACTTGTATTACCATAAAAGTTAGTCATCATTATTAAAAGACATCTTTTTAATCCCAACTACAATATGTATCAGGGTTTTGAACTTGGAATAATATGCCACACCAGCTCAGCTGGTGTGGCTCAGTGGATCGAGTGTTGTCCCATGCACCAAGAGGTCACCAGTTTGATTCCTGATCTGCAGGCTTGATCTCCAGTAGGGGGTGTGCAGGAGGCAGCCGATTGAGGTTTCTTTCTCACATTGATGTTTCTTTCTTTCTCTCCCTCTCCCTTCCTCTCTCTCTAAAAAATAAATAAATAACATATTAAAAAAAAAAAAAATATATATATATATATATATATATATATATATGCGCCACACCATTTCATGGGGCTAAAAAAGTCAACGATCCCCTTACACCACTGTTGACTATAAAAATGATTTCAGTGTTACCTAAATATGTGGCAAAATAAATCAAATATAAACTTTTTATACTTTTAGTAAAAGACAGTAGAATTGTATTGGGCTCAGGATCCACATGGTAGTGATCATCATTAGGCTTCTTTATGGGTGAGGTAGGCGAGGAAGATGTGGTTTTGGAAGCATCTCTTTGTGCAGAGATGTCAGACTCCATGTAACAGCCGGCTTCACTGGCCAGGAGCTGCAGCCCTCCCGATGTGGTCCACGGAAAGGACATCCTGGCTCTCTTTCCTCCTGAGCCCAATCTGAGCTACCTTAGAAATAAGCCAGTGGTTTTAGGGGGCAGTTACTACACAGGGAGATGGGTAAAGAGTACAAATAAAGCAGAAGAGGGTGGGGAGACCTACTAGGGGTCAGTCTATTCCCAGACAATTCTCTTCAGTCTATAAATACTCGAGGAATGTGCTACGTTCGCACCATTTGTTACATTTGTCACCTGGATATTGGTCGTTAGATATTAGAAAGGAACAAATAAAAATACAAAAGTAAAGACTTACCTTAATATTCTAATGTAAAGCACATAAATCTAAATTTTTAATTTCTTTTTTAGAAAAATGTATTTTCATTGATTTTTTTTTTAATCCTGACCCAAGAATGTTTTTTCATTTTCCATTTTCAGACAGAGGTGGGGCGGGAGAGAGAGGGAAGCATCAATGTGACAGAGAAACATCAATTAGTTGCCTCCCACAGGAGCCCTGAACAGGAACTGAACGCAAAGCCTGGGTATGTCCCTGACCCAGAATGAACTGGCCATCTTTCAGTGCATGGGATGACACTCAACCAACTGAGCCACACCAGCCAGGGCAATCTGGCCATCTCTGGAAAAATAATAAATTTATGTTACTCTCTGGTTTAAATCCTTTAAAGACCTTGTCCCTGCTCATCCGATCTTCTTGAATTCTCTCCTGCTAGTCTCATTATATCCCTGAATTGTACTTTGATATTCCAGTGATGCTGACCTATTTGAGTTCATTCTGTGACCTCTTTGAGAAGAGGTTCCAGAACATCTCACAATACCTAGCATGTAATAAGCCTTCAGTGACATTTTAATTTAGTTGAACTCTAATTGGAGGAATCTGTCCAAAGTACGTTGACGGTGAGTAGACCTTTTCCACCTTCAGTGTATTTTAGATCAGAGCAGTGAAGATTGGAGATAAGGAGCAAGTTGCAAGACCAGAAAAATCCAGGGTTTTACAAACTCTGAATAGTTGAGTTCAATTCATTTATTGAATTCCTGTGTGTTTATTGAGTATTCAACATTTTCTGCTACTCTTGGAGCTTGGTAACGTGTAGCTGTCAGAGCCACATGGTTGCCTACGTGTAGAATGATGGAACGCCTGGGTATAAGGAATATAAAAAATACTTCAGCTCTTCTGCTGAAGTTCTTGTTTTTTGTTTTTTTTTAATTTAATTTTTGTTTTTAAATTTGGACTCCAGAGATAACTTGTAAAGACATGAGCATGAGTATTTCAGGTTTCGTTTTGAGAACTGAGTCATAGATGTTGCATTTCAAGCCAAGTAAAGGTTTGATTACTTTACACTTCATGGCTTTTAAAAATTCCAGTTGCTATAACAACTTTGATATTTCTTTATTATTTTTAGCATTTCAGTTTCCATAACAATAAGATATCTTAAAAATTAGCAATTGTTTATAATGAAAAATCTCTTTCAATTAAAAGTGAATTTGAATCAACATTTCTTTCCTATAATGTGAACCATTATTTACAATGTAATTGTACTATTCTTTTTTCATACAATTTTAACAGACTTTTGCAGGAGTTGTTTTAAGGTTCAACTTTTTCCTCTATGTTTTTACTGTATAAAAATTAAAGATACTGGCTATATTGAACCCTTTCTGTGAGATAGTATTTGATGGGATAGTATTGATGGGATTTCATTGATATAAAAATCTTCTTAAACAGTTTATTTCCAGATTTGTTATTTCATAAAGTAAGAGAAGAACATGATTGATGAATAGCTCTTCCATAGAAGATACAAGAAAATTTGGAATTTCCTTTTTCCTGTGTGTTAAGTGTACTTATCATGTCTAGAGCCATACTGAAACAGTCACCACCTCCCTTATCCAGAACTAACTGACAGGTCAGGCCTGCACTAGGGTATTTTAGTAAATAGAGCAGTTCTGCTATTTACTTCTTGAGAAAAAATTCTTGTAAGTGTAGTTTCTGATATTTAAGCCTCTAGAAAACTAAAATAGCAAATTTGAAGAGGAAGGAGGGATGCTGTATATTTGCTATATAAATAGAGTCAGAAAATATAAGGAGCTATATATTCTTTTCTAGATGCCCAGTTAGTTGTGGAAATTAAACAAATCTCTCTCCATATATCTATCTACATTATCTATCTACTCTATCTATCTACCTACCTACCTACCTACCTACCTATCATGTCTGCATATACAGATATATTGAATACAGCAGCTACACAAAGGCATGATTGTATCATAAGGCAGTGCTCTAATTGATGTTAACAGTCATGATCCGAGCCTACAAGGCTAACATTACATTCTGTTCAGAATTCTTAGTTTAAGAAGGCAGAAGAGTGAAACTTCTTATAAAAATTGAAATGTAAAATTTGATAGAGTAAAGCAAAATTTTTTAAATTTAAAAAGAGAAATTTTCAATTATTTAGAAATCACAGGATCCATGTAACTGAGGTTTTTATTTACTAAAGTTTGTTCATTTTTATATTACTGTGTTGCTAATCAGAAATTTCCCAAGATGCATAGTCAGGTATAGACAATGTATTTCTTTTAAGAATGTACTTTTTTTGCCCTGGCCGGTGTGGCTCAGCAGTTAGAGCGTCGGCCTGTGGTCGGTCCGGAGAGACCCGGGTTCGGTTCCCGCTAAGGGCACGTACCTCGGTTGCAGTTTGTCCCCGGCCCTGGTTGGTCGCACGGGTGGAAGCCACTCAATGTGTCCCTTTCACATTGATGTTTCTCTCTCTCTCTCTCCCCCTCCCGCTCTATCTGAACAAAACATGGACAAATGTCCTCGAGTGAGGATTAAAAAAAAAAAGAATGTACTTTTTAAAAGGGATGTTAAGGGAGTTGACAACTCAATAAAATAGATTAATTTTCTAATCTCAATAGATTACTTGTGGCATAGTTTCCTTAAGGATAAATAAACAAAAAGCCAGTTGATAGTAAAGAATATGCTTACCTTACTATCAGTGGCTATGAATGAAAATCTGCTGTGTGCTTTATTTTTAATTTTTGACTAAATAAACCAACTGTAAAAGGTAGGTATTCTGATGTCCATTTTACACATGGAGAAGATGACATACCCAAGGTCTCCCACTTAACCAGTGCTGCCAGCCCAAATAGGGCTCATTCTGTAGCCTGTATAGTTTTCTCTAAGTTAGCCTTTCCTTGTCTTCAAACTTAATAAATGTTTATTACAGGTAAAACCATAATTTGGAGAAAGTAGAAAGATCATGCTGTACATGGTTTTATTTTATTGCTCCTCATATTATTTTTGAACAACTAGATATTAGTGATATATATTATGTTTGAGGATTCCCCCCACCAAGAGTTAAGCATAGATGTAAGTTAGGCATTTCTTTCTGCATTTTCCTTTGTGATTGACTAACAGTGGGGCCTCTTACATTTTGCTTTCTTGGGCAGTTGTCTGAGATCCCAGCTAGCGAGGGTGGGTTCAGGATGTTGTAGAACTGGCGTTTAATTAGACAGCTTTTCTTGCCCTGGCCAGTGTGGCCCAGTTGGTTGAGCGTAGTTCCATGACCAAAGATCTCTAGTTGATTCCTGGTCAGGGCACATGCCCGGGTTGGGGGCTCAATCCCCAGTAGGGGTCATGCAGGAGGCAGCTGATCAATGTTTCTTTCTCTCATTGATGTTTCTCTCTTTCCCTCTCTCTCAAATCAATGAAAACATATTTTTAAAAAAGAGAAGGCTTTTCTTACTCAGTGTCTCACTTGCACCTGGGCTGCTGTGTCTGTGGGTACTAAATGAGTACAAGCACTGAGCCATGAGTCAGGTACATTGATTCAGAGAGTGTGAGAGAGGCACAGGCCAGATGGACTTCTTCTGCCCGGCAGTATCTGTTCTTTTAGACCTTCAGAGCTCCCATTCTTGACAGGACTTTGCTTTGGGATGACTCTGGGCAAAAGTAGGTTAATAATAAATACCACAGTAATTAATTAATAAGTAATAATACAAGAATAAACTGTTTTGTATACTCGCAACTATAACCTAGTTTGCCAACCCCCTGTATATAATTTCCGGGCAGTACCTTAGAATTCACTGAGGTAATTTAAGGCTCTAATCTAGTGGTTTTACACAGAAATGGATTCCTTGAAACATTCAAGTGCAGTCATAGCTTTATCATTCTCTTTGGCTATAACTTACATGTAGCTGAAATGCACAGATGTTAAATGTTACATTTTGATGCGTTTTGACATGTATGCATGAATATAACCCTCAGCAATAGAAATACAAAATGTTTCCATCATCCCTGAAAGTTTCCTTATACTTCTTGCCGCTCAGCGCGCACGCGCACACGCACGCACACACAGCTTTGAGGCAACGATATTCTGATTTCTTTCATCAAAAATTATTTTTCCTGTTCCAGAACTTCATTGTGTGGACATATAACAATTTGTTTATCCATTCCCCTATGATGGATGGATGGTTATTTCCAGTTTTTGGCTATTAAAAACAAAGTTGCTATGTACATTTTTATATGGGCTTTTTTTTTTTTTTGCTATGTGTTTTTATTTCTATTGGGTAGATTTGATTTAATATTAGAGTCATACATGTACTCTGGGTCAGTGTAGACCCTTTATTAGATTCTTGGTTAGCATCTGAAGGTTAAGGTCTTAGGCAGTCTAGTTGAAAACCTGGAAGATTCTAAGCAAAGTTTTTAGCATTCTAAAAGATCCTTCGTCTTTCAAGGACACAATAGAAATTCTTACTACAGATACTGAAATATGTAATTCTGGACATTAGTCATGCATGTTTCCTTGGATCTTTGTGATAACTGAATTTGGGAGATTTAAGATGCTCTTTGGCACTGTACCCATTTGAACTATGTTATATTATTTCATCGGTATATGCTAAAGGCAGAATTAAAAAGGTATAATACCATCTTTTCTTGCAGAGTGTAATAAAGAGTTGGGTGTATACCAAAAAAAAAAAAAAATTAGAGTCATAGAGTAGATTTGTTTAATATTATCACAAATTCCTAAACTGTTTTAAAGTTGAGACATTTTATGTTCCATGATGAGAGTTTCACTTGTTCTACATCCTTACCAACATTTAGTATTTGTCATGTTTTAATATTATCCACTCCTGTGGGTGTATAATGGTATCTCACTGTGATTATAGTTTACCTTTTCTTGGTAACTGTTGACTTTTTTCATTTTCTTAATGGTTATTTGTATATGTTAGTTTGTGAAATGTCTGTGCCAGTATTTTCCCATTTTTAAATTGGGTCATTGTATTTTTATTAACAAATTTTAGGAATGAGTTATGTAATTTGGAACACAAGTTCTTTGTTAGGTATATGTTTTGCTAATATTTTCTCCCAATCTTTTGACTTGCTTATTGGATTTTCTTAGTATCTGTCGAAAATCAGAATTTTTATTTTAAGTATAATTTATTAAATTTTTCTTTCATAGTTCCTGCTTTTAATATTGTAAGATATCTTTGTTTACTCTCATGTCATGCAGATATTCACTTGTCTAGGATATTTTATTCTAGAAGTTATATATTTATTGTCTTAATTTTTATGTTTAGATCTATGATCATCTCAAATGTTTCTTTTTGTGTATGGTATAAGGAAAGGGTCTAAGTTCATTTTCCTCCAGATAATAGTTTTTTTCTACTGCAATTTACTGAAAAGATTTTCTTTTCTTCTGACTTGTTTTAGAGTATGTTGAAATTTGGTCGGTAAGTAAGTGTGGGTTTCTTTTTGGACTCTCTTCTTTTCCATGACCTGCTTATTGTTATGCCACTCTTGATTACCTTGGCTTTACAGTCAGTCTTGACATCAGTTTGCCAGTCTTCCAACTTTTCTATCCTTTGCTTTAGCTCTCCTAGGTTCTTTGTATTTAAGTGTACATTTTAGATGCAACTTGTTAGTACTACAAAATATCTGCTTAGATTTTAATTGGAATACCAAAGAACTCTGTAGATCATTTTTGAGAAAAACTGACATTCTTAACAATATTGAGTCTTCTAATTTATAAAGATGATGTATAGCACTCTTTCCTTAGGACTTTTTAATTTTTCTCAATGACACTTTGTACTGTGCAGGGTAGAGATCTTATACATCTTTTGTTAAATTTATTCCTTTTTTTTTAGGCTATTGTAAATGGTTTATTGTTTTAAAATTTTATTTACTATAGTGTGTTGCAAGTGTATAGAAATGCAGTGATTTTTGTATTATTGACCTTGTATTTTTACAAAGTTACTCATTAGTTCTAATGGGTTTTTGGGTATTTTTGAAAAGTATTTCTTATGTATACAATCCTGTCTTCCTTTTCTTGTATGTTAACTATTTCTTTTTTCTTGCCTGTTATACTGGCTGGGATCTCCAGTACAGTGTGGACAGAGGTGTTAGAAGCAGACACTGTGTCTTGCTTCTGATCTTGAGGAGAAAGCATTTAGTCTTTTGCCGTTAATTATCATGCTAGCTATAGGTTTTCTCATGGAGTATTTCCCATGGTTTTCCAGGTTGAAGAAGTTTTCTTTTGCAGTGCTACTAATTTAACCTTCGTTAAATACTTTTAATTATTAATAACTTGCATTACAATGAAATGAAGTTAATATAAACTCATTGTGGGCCTTTGGGAGGTCGCTAAATCAGTGGGTTGTAATGTGTGCTGCTTCAGAAACTTTGTTTTGTTAGCACTTAGACCACATTGCCTTGATACTGTTAATACCACATTTGACAGTACTACATTTAAAATGCATTGAGCCTGGCTGGTATGGCCCATTTGGTTAAGTGTTGTCCCATGGACCAAGAGGTCACTGGTTTGATTCCCAGTCAGGGCACATGCCCTGGGTTGTGGGCTCAGCCCCCAGTAGGGGTGTGCAGGAAGCAGCTGAATGATGTTTCTCTCTCTCTCCCTCTCCCTTCCTCTCTCTCTAAAAAACAAACAAACAAAAAATAATAAAATACATTGATACTGCATTTTGCAGCATTTGTCATTTTAAAAATAAGAATCATTATCACTTGCTATATACGATTTCCCCAAAGCACTAGTCAAATCAAATATTCATATTGAATCTGGTTTAGGTAGCAGTATTGATTAATGTTACCCTTAACTTGAATATATTATAAAACTAATCATTTTCCCCTCCAATTTGGTCATATATTTTAGCTCTCTTGTGAAACTTATGTCTTACAAGGAACTTTGTGTATTCTGAATTTCACAGAAACTGGTTATTAGTGTTTTTCTGTCACCTTATAAACTCTTTAAGCTATTTTTATATGATTTATATTGAAATTATATTGAATATTTATTTGTCCAGCTCCTGTTCTATACCCAGATCTGTAGTGCAGACACTTGAGATATAAATGAGGAATAAAATAGATGTTGCCCCTGTCATGGTCTGGCAATCTAGTCTGGACAACTCCATTGAATGGAGTAGATCATTATAACTGTGGTGAGGGTGGACTCTGGTGTAGTCTGGGAATTCATGGAAGGTTTCCCTGAGGGGGCACTGTTTGAACTGAAACCTGAGATTACATCTGAATTAACTAAAAGAAGTGCGATGGCATAGTAAGCAGCAGGCACAGATAACCTGGGCAGTAGGGAACATAGCACATGTATGTGGGACGGGGGCAGGGATGCAGTGGAAGGTGGGGGTTTGGGGGTGGCAGAGCCAGTGTAGCTAAACCTAAACTATGTAGAAGAGAAGTAAAATTGGGTAGATATATAGAGCCTGGATTTTGTAGGACCTGTTAGGGCAGTGTCAGACCAGTGAAGTATTTTAAACAGGGAGTGATGTAATCTGGTTTGCATTTTGGAAAGAATATTCCTTCTATTTTGTGCATAGTGGATTGAAAAGAGGCTACAGACAATTCAGGAAGCCACTGCGGTATTCCACACACAAGGTGAGGCTAGTTTGCTCAGGTGGTGACAGTGATGACGGAGAGAACTTAACCAAATGAGAGAAGCAGTAAAAGAAATGGTTAGATTCTGAATGAATACACCTTTGGTACATTTATTTATTTATTTATTTATTTGTTACAGATATTTCTCCTTTTTTACCCCATTGGCACCCCTCCCCACCCCACCCCCGCCCCATCCCCGGCTTAGTTGTCCATGTCCATTAGTCATGCATACATGCATATAAGTTCTGTGGTTTATCTGTTCCCACCCCCCCACCCCCTCTTCTGAGGGATGTCAGTCTGTGCCCTACTTCCATGTTTCTGGGTCTACCGTATTTCTCAGACTGTTATGTTCATTATATTCCGTATATAAGTGAGATCATGTGGTATTTGTCTTTTTCTGCTTGGCTTGTTTCACTTAGGATAATACTTTCCAGGTTCCTCCATGTCGTCTCAAAGGATAAGAGATCTTTCTTTTATACTGCTGCATAGTACTCCATTGTGTATATGCACCACTGCTTTTTTATCCATTCGTCTACTGATGGACACTTGGGCTGTTTCCAGATCTTAGCTATTGTAAATAGTGCTGCTATGAACATGGGGGTACATATATTCTTCCTGATTGGTGTTTCAGGCTTCTTAGGGTATATTCCTAGATGCGGGATCACTGGGTCAAATGGCAGTTCAATTTTTAATTTTTTGAGGTAACACCATATTGTTTTCCACAGCAGCTGCACCAGTCTGCATTCCCACCAGCAGTATATTAGAGTCCCCTTTTCTCCACATCCTCGCCAACACTTGTTGTTAGATGATTTGTTGATGGCAGCCATTCTGACAGGTGTGAGGTGATACCTCATTGTTGTTTTAATTTGCATCTCTCTGATGATTAGTGATGTTGAGCATTTCTTCATATGTCTCTTGGCCATTTGTATGTCCTGTTTGGTACATTTAAAAAATATATTTTAAAACCTCTGACTTCATTCTATATTTGTTTACTTTTTAATATATTAGTTGTGCAGTTCTCCTTGATAGTCATTGCCTACTTCTGTTGTATTTACCCTTGATGGCTAATGACCTTCTTGATTTACTTGATTTAGAGCTTATTGAGTAGTTGCTTGAATTACTTAGATATTTAATAATGAAATATTGATACATATAAAAGAATATGTAAAACATGTTTAAGGTATAAATGAGAAAACCAAACATCTGTGATGTATCATCTCATAAAGTTATATAGTTTTAGCTATTAGAAGTAATTCTGGGGGAATTCCAAATGATTCCTCTTAGAGATTTCCTGACTAGCATTCATCAGTTGAAAGAAGAGGAAGGGTAATGACTGTATTAAGAGTGGCAATAATCAAACACCTAATGACCCAGAAAATGAAGAGAATTATGCCTGATGTAAAAACAAAGAATGCTTTATGTAATGAGCTATGTAGATATATAATATTAGTGCTTTTTTGTTATTAGAGCTTCACATTATAAATTAGTTCCTATTATAATCAGATCAGAAAAAAGGGTGGAAAGGAAGAAAAGTGAGAGGCTAGTAGAAAGAGTCAGTCTCTAAAAAGAAGTACTATAACCTTTTGTGGAAGGTTGGTGGAAGGAAGGAAGGAAGCTTAGTGGGTTAAATGCACTTGCTCCTTGAGCTTTCCTTCTCTTATTATCACATGCCTTTGAAAGCACATACAATTGCAGGTTATTTACAGCATTCTTGCACTCAAATCCCTGACAGTGATTTTGGGGAAATGTGCTTTAGTGATCTAGTATTTGAATTTCCCTGTATGAGATTTTTTTTTTTTTTGCCATTTCTCTGATTTTAGAAAAATTACAATTTAAAACTGTCTTAAAAAAATGTATAAAGTGTATACCTTAAAAATGATCTGTTTAGCCCTGAACGGTTTGGCTCAGCGGTTAGAGCGTCAGCCTGCGGTCCTGAGAGACCCGGGTTCGGTTCCCGCTAAGGGCGCGTACCTCGGTTGCAGTTTGTCCCCGGCCCTGGTCGGTTGTGCGGGTGGCAGCCACTCGATGTGTCCCTTTCACGTCGATGTTTCTCTCTCTCTCTGTTCCTCTCTCTCCCTCCCACTCTACCTGAACAAAAAATGGAAAAATGTCCTCCGGTGAGGATTAAAAAAAAAAAAAAATGATCTGTTTAGATTTGGGTGACTTGAGGTAGCTTTAGTGATTGATAGTGTTTTGTTTTTCAGTGGTTTTGTAGTACAACTTAGTATTGAACTCTTCTTTGTGTAGTATGTGGGATCTGTCTACATTTGTGAATGTTTATCTAATGTAATTTTAATTTTGAAAATTATTATTATTATTGTAAAAGAGAACATTAGTTAAATCCAATCTCTTATGATTTTAATATTTTTAGGGATTCTTAAAAGTCAAAATGCTGTTCAATAAAATAGGACTTTTCTAGCCTTTTAAAAATTGGCATATAATTGACATACAATATCATATTAGTTTCAGGTATATGTTATAGTGATATGACATACACACACACACACACACACACACACACACACACTAGAAATGATCCCCACGGTAAGTCCACATACCATCTATCATTATATAAAGTTATGACTATTATTGATTCTATTCCCTATGCTATACATTAAGTTCTCATGACTTATTTATTTTATGACCTTGTAATCCCCTCTACCAGTTTTATCTGCCCCCCCCAAACCTTCCCTGCTGGTAACCAACAGTTTGTTTCCTGTACCTATAAATCTGTTTCTGTTTTGTTTGTTTGTTTTGTTTTTTAGATTCCACATATAATTGAAATCATACAGTGTTTATCTGACACATTTTACTTAGCATAATACTGTCTAAATCTATCCATGTTCTTACCAATGGCAGGATTTCATTTTTTATGGCTGAATAGTATTCCATTGTATGAATACATCACATAGTATTTGTTCATTCATCTATCAGTGGACATTTAGGTTGCTTCCATATCTTGGCTATTGTAAATAATGTGACAGCGAACACAGGGGTGCATATATCTCTTTCAATTTGTGCTGTTTTTTCTTTTTGGATGCACCCCTATGTTCATTGTAGCATTATTTACATTAGCCTTTTTGCATTAAATTTAAAAATCTTTTAAACCTCAACATGATTCTCATTCTAAGATTGTTATTCTAACTTGTTTTATAAATTTTTCTGGTAATGAGAAATGTGCTTCCATTCTCTTTACTTAAACCCCTGAAGATTTTAGCAGTAATATGGTCTTCCTGAAAGGCAGTTCAACATAAAGGAAAGACTAGGGCCTTCTGTTCCTTAAAAATTGTTATATGAAATCTAAAAGAATTTTTCTTAGACATTTCCTGACTGGCAGCCATCAGTGGAAAGGAGAGGGGAAAAGGATGGGGTTCATCAGTACAGTGTTAATAATGACAATTCTGGCCTGTTTCAATCCTAGATTCATGACTCTGTAATAGTAGGCAAGTTATTCTTACCTTCTCTAGTGCCCACTTTCTTCCCTTGAAAAATGATAATGATGGTTCCTACTTCATAGAAGTTAGGGTTTTATAGAGAAAAATATATAAGCGCATAGCATAATGGTTGGCGTATAGAATGTGCTCAACAAATGTTAATTATTTTCCATTTTATCTTAATTTTCCTAATTTAATTCTGAAATAATTAGTAAATTAGTTCTAAGTCACTTTTAAGAAAAGTGCTGACCTCATAGAATTATGCTTAAAATAGTGAATGTTTGTGGATAGTAGGTCAAATTAAATGTAAATGTTTTTAACCTCCATCAAATAAATGAGCTTAATTTACTTTTTTGAACTTTGATATGAATAGCTCAGTTACAGTATGACAAAGTTCTTTGACTTTTTGAATCTTTTTTCATGTTAGGATTAAAAAGTGGACTAAACAAGCATTCTGCTTATTTTTAATGCCTGCTGTTCTGAGGTCATACTTGACCTTAGGTATTTTCCCAAATAGATGTCAGTATACAGGTGTTAGTTCCAGTGCTTTGCACAGTTCACTACATCAGATTCAGCAATTTAGTATGAGTGTGGCAGAGACTGGAGAGATTAAGTGATTTTTAACTTCTGTTAATCAAAATATAACTATATTTTAGTGAATAAAAATAGTAGCTATATCACTTGAGTTCATGAAGACTTAGCTGATTTTTAATAATTAATAAGTTTTTTCTGCCAATGAGCATTAGATTACTGCTGACTTTTTAGTGTCATAGTACCTTGTGGTAGTTTCTCTGCAGGGTTTAAAGGTGTATCCAGTTGTTGTTTTTTCCTGTCCTGTCCATAGGAAATAATCTTTACAAATGCTGTAGGGAGAATATCTCTAAAAGTCCATACATGCCATTAATATGTTATAAGGATCGGTCAGTCCCATTGTCTTCTTTTGTCAATCTTGATCGGAGCTTGCCGAGTAAGTCTATAAGCCTGCATGTGCCTGGCAACTGTTACCTAGTGACAGTTTCAGCTGCAGTAGCCATTGGCTGTGCTGTTGATTGGGGCAGGAGGACCGAGTCACCTTTCTGATGGTGAGTTCTGCATCAGCTCAGGATGAGGAGGAGCTGGGCTCCAGCTCAGGTGGAAGCAGTGATGCCGAGTAATTGTGAAGAATATCCCGACAGCATCCAGGGAGCTGCATCACAGTGAGGCGGACTTCTGAATCAAGCAGCCCAGCCGAGCAGCTGATAAGAGTGAATGTAGGTGAGAAGCATTGCCTTATTTCCCTAACAAGAGAACTGTTTTGTGACAAGTGAAGCTGGGAATGTGCAAGGAGGAATATTCTGTGGCTGTTTTAAAAGCAGAAAGACTTCCCTGCATGACTTGGTGATGCACGAGAAAATAACTTTGAGAAGAGTGCTGCTGCATTGATCCCGAGGAAATGTCTGTATTTTTAATGCATGGTGTTTCTTCAAAAGGTGTGACAACAAAGGCTGACAAGCGACTCTCTGAAATGCCTGTACTTTAAAAAAGACTTTGGACAATGTTAACCTCATACCAGAACGACCTTGGAAGCCTTTTGGGTGGATTCTATTCTGCCAGCCTTTCAGTATTTCAGTCTCTAGGATTTGAACTCATCTTCATATGTTAGAGGTATTTTAAAACAAGACCATCTTACAGCCTACTTAATGGCCCCTGTGTTAATTGAACACTTGCTCGAAATAGAACGCAGAAATAGAAGAGACATTTTAAAAAACATATGGCTGCTACATAACTGCAAATATAATAAACAAGGTAATTTTCTACTTTCAAAGATTTAGTTGAAGTAATGATTTAATGTGTTAACCATCTAATGAAAGAAAAGGTAGAGAAGCATAGATTATGATGCCTGCTAGAAATACCTAAGTAATAAAGAATGGCAGCATTTCTAGTCAAATAAGCTCAGAGTAGATATGAAAGTTTCTATTGTCTAAATTTCATATAAATTCACATATATGTGAGGTATAGGTGTGGTTGCAAGGTGAGCAGTAACTTTGAGCTATATAGTTTATGATCATGCTTCATTGTAAGGAAGGTGGCATATCAGATAATGAAAGTTAATGGTGCTGAAATGAATAGCAAAATGATTTATTTTTCTTTTGAAAAGGAAGAAGTACAAATTACATTGTTGATGGTAGCACCAGTAACTGTAATAGGCTAAAACTGTTTTCTTCTGAATGCTTAAAAACTGCATGCAGAATGAAAGTTTACCATATTTTGTCAGGTGTTGACCCATTGCTTATTATCTTCCCTACTGGAAGTATGTTCTGTTCTCTTGTGAAAGCTATATGGAAATCTGGAGTCTGTTACCTTTGTTCTGGTCTTTTGTGCCCAAATACAGATGAGTCTTTTAGAATTAACCTTTTCAAGAAAGGTGGTGGTGACGGTTTTTATCTTTCTAAAGAAATGAGAGAGAAATGGATCATAAAGTTGACCCACCAGCATCAAAACCTCAACTGAGCCTAGAGACACTGTTTGTCACAATGAACTTTTTCTTAGCTTTCCAACAAAAGCTGAGATCTTAATTATTTAAGTTCTAAAATATGAATCAACTTCTTATGGTAGATGAAACAGGAAGCCTGAGACAATTTCAGACTTTTTCTTTTCTCATTCTTTCTAGTTGATCCTTAAGAAACAGCCTTTCTGAGGAGGACAAACATCCCACAGAAGCTTTTTTTCCCTTGGCAATTGATTTCTTTCTGCAGAGTTAATTTTTTATAGTGCAAGGTAATAAATCCATTTTTTCTAGAAGTGCCTTGTGTCTGCAAAAAGTTGTTTGAGAACACCAGAGGAAGCTAATGGGTGACCTTTTTTCACCTTTGTAGCTTATTCCCCTCCCTTTCCTCCCAAAGCTGAGGGGTGTCATTGCTGCACTGAGGCTGATGAAGAGACTTGAGTCCTGTCTGGGATGCTCAGCTGTGACAGACACACCGCCATCATCTCCTGAAGCTGATCCCGAGACCCTCAGATGCAGAGTTTAACAGATGCTGGCAGGGCACCGGCTTGCTGTAGCCAAGGCTGCAGGTTCCCTTAATTTCAAGCCATGAATGAATCCAGGTGGATTGAACGGAGGATCCTGAACCTGAGCAGTGGCCTTGTGAATGTGTCTGAGCGGCACTCCTGCCCACTTGGATTTGGCCACTACGGTGCGGTGGATGTCTGCATCTTTGAGACCGTTGTTATTGTCTTGCTGACATTTCTGATCATTGCTGGGAATTTAACAGTCATCTTTGTCTTTCACTGTGCCCCACTCTTACACCATTATACCACCAGCTACTTTATCCAGACGATGGCATATGCTGATCTTTTTGTTGGAGTTAGCTGCTTGGTTCCTACTCTCTCACTTCTCCACTACTCCACAGGTATCCACGAGTCACTGACTTGCCAGGTTTTTGGATATATCATCTCGGTTCTGAAAAGTGTTTCTATGGCATGTCTTGCTTGCATAAGTGTGGATCGCTATCTTGCAATCACCAAGCCTCTTTCCTACAATCAACTGGTCACCCCTTGTCGACTGAGGATTTGCATTATTTTAATCTGGATCTACTCCTGCCTAATTTTCTTGCCTTCTTTTTTTGGCTGGGGGAAACCTGGTTACCACGGTGACATTTTTGAATGGTGTGCCACCTCTTGGCTCACCAGTGCCTATTTTACTGGCTTTATTGTTTGTTTACTTTATGCTCCTGCCGCCTTTGTTGTCTGCTTCACTTACTTCCACATTTTCAAAATTTGCCGGCAGCACACCAAAGAGATACATGACCGGAGAGCCCGGTTCCCCAGCCACGAGGTGGATGCCTCTGGAGAGACTGGACACAGCCCCGACCGCCGCTACGCCATGGTCCTGTTTCGGATAACCAGTGTATTTTACATGCTGTGGCTCCCCTATATTATTTACTTTCTTCTGGAAAGCTCCCGGGTCTTAGACAATCCAACACTGTCCTTCCTAACAACCTGGCTTGCTATAAGTAATAGCTTTTGTAACTGTGTTATATACAGCCTCTCCAACAGTGTTTTCCGGCTAGGCCTCCGAAGGCTGTCCCAGACGATGTGCACGTCTTGTATGTGTCTGAAGGAGCAGGACACACGAGACCCCAAGCCCAGGAAACGGGCTAATTCCTGCTCCATCTGAAGAGAACCGCTCAGTAAATCAAGTGTAATCCGACAGTGGTTTTGGATCGTGGTCTTGATTCCTCTGGAAATTTGCCACTAGAGAAATATTTACTTGAATATTTTTGGCTATGAGATGAAGGGACTAAAGGTTTCATTTGTTCACCCCTTTTTTTATGGAGGAAAAAGATGAAAGAAAAGGATGTATAGACAGTAATCTCATGAGATAATTATAGCATGTGGGTATAAACGTTCAGCAATAGGGAAAATTAAGCACTGAGGATGACAAAAATATCTCAGATCTTCCACAGGATGTGAGCAAAACTCCTTAGTGTCTCTTTCTCTCTCTCTGATTGACCTCTCTCTCTCTGTCTGTCTCTCGTTCTGTCTGTCTCACTCTTGTATGTTTGTGGGAATTGCTTACATCACTTGCCCTCTATAGACAAATGCTACATATTATATATGTGGCAATGTATAATCTTTGGCATCAAAGTGTACTTTTAAACACACTGATCTGAAATCCATAAGTGGTCTCTCATGGGTGCAGAGTAAGTGTGATATGTTAGTACCTGCCACACAACCATTTTGCTTGTGTGTTTATAATCTCCGCAGCACAAATTTTCTGCCTTGAGCAAAAAGAGACAGTATTTTGATTTCACCAGGGTAAAATATGCTCCCCACCCCTCCTTCCTGACAACCTGCTGTATTTTTCTTCATCTACATCCTTTGGTACCTTAATCCAGAAGTGTCTTAGCTAATGAAAGAATCTACTATATAAAGCAATCATAATGTTAAATAATTTATTCCTTCCAACAAAGCAATGGATAGCCTATTTGAGATATTGTGTTAAATATTTTCAGTGGCTTTTGGAGACATTTTTTTCTGGTTCCTTTTAAATTATTTTACGTTCCCAAAGTGGTGTCTTTTTTACTCTAGTAAGGCTTTGTTTTCCTTTAAGGCAATCCACAAATAATTCAGTGCAAATGCAGAGTGCTCACCCAAGAGTAAACATCACTTTGAAAGCTACTTGGTGTGTCTTTTTCTTTTTTTAAGAGTAAAATATTGACCTTTTTGTGTTAGGTCTACAAACTTACTGTTCTGTCCACTAATCATTTGTGTGATATGTGTTTGCACATACTATTTTTTTTTTTTACAACACAGAAAATGTAAATTATACTATGTGATCTGTGCCTCATGTTTTCTTAGCACAATATATAGATCAATGTTGCTTTAGTCACCAACATTGGGAAAAATATACACAAACTTCTTTTAAGAGAAAAATACTTTTTGTGTAGCTGTTATTTAGATATTTATACTAGCCTAAGCTGCATTCCTAGTGCTACTGAGGATATAATATACTTAATTATGAAATACAGGTAACAGCTTTCAGTATTTTCTTTTGTAATGATCTGTTTTCATATTCAGAGGTTAAACTAGCTTATTTTTTAGTGTGCTACATGGAATTGTGTAATAAATGGTCAGGGGTTTAGATGTAGCAAAATGGCATTTGGGAATTAGTAGTGAAGCAGGTGAGTGGTGATACATCGAAATCTTACTTTATTTTTATCATAATTTTTCTGCCTGACAGATATTTTAAAATTTATATCAACCTACTGAGTATTTTTCTTCTCAGCATTTTTGATTTGCTTGTTTTATGAAACGCATCAATGAAATGTGCCTGTGGAAGCCAACCATGCTGCACACTGGTGGTTTGATTTCAGAGGCCCTTTAGCAGAAATGCATCATTTTACTGAGGTTGTTCTGAACCCCTGTGTATTTTTAAACATGTAAGAAAGGTTTAAAATAAATAATAAAATAGTATTCTATATATCAAAATCAGACTTTGCTTCGGTTTAATAAAATACTTAACTTGGGACAAGAGTTTACTTGTTTGGGATCAAAATTTAACTATTTTACATTTCTCTGGTTTGAGTTGTTTATGTTAATTCTTGTCCCCTGTTTGCCAGTGGCATCTTGGAAAAGTTGAAATGTGCCTTTTAAGTTTAGACTGGTTTAATGAAACATAATACTGTAACTTAAAAAAAAAAAAAAAAAAGAATAGCTTATTGATATTTAGAGAGAGAGGAAGGGGAAGAGAGAGAAACATTGATGTAAGAGCTTAACATCAATCTGCTGCCTTGAAACTGCAACCCAGGAATATGCCCTGACCGGGAATCAAACCAGCAACCTTTGGTGTACGGGACAATGCCCAACCGAGCCACGCCGGCCTGGCAATACTATAACTTTTCAGTCGTCATAAATAGGATCTTCAACATGTATTATTTGAGAATCACATTTTGATTCCTTTAGTTTGGAGTGTACATTTAGTTAGAAAAGACTCAGTAGATGCTCTGTATAGAAAACTTGAGGCCGTGTTTATTGCATTTTTCTCTCTGGCTTTTCCTGGTAATAATTTGTAACAACAGTTATATGCCAGACACGGTGGCATATAACATTTAATCCACACTATGACCCTTTGAGATGGCTATTGTTATTCTCATTAAAAAAATGAGGAAACTTAGCCTTGGCTGGTTTGGCTAAGCGGTTAGAGCATCGGTCCACGGACAAGAGATTCATGGGTTCGGTTCCGCTAAGGGCATGTACCTCGGTTGCAGTTAATCCCTGGCCCCTGCTGGGGTCGTGAGGGGGCATCCAGTCGATGTCTCTCTCTCACATTGATGTTTCTTTCTCTCTTCCTTCCTCTCTCCCTTCTGCTCTATCTGAAGATAAATGCAAAAATGTCCTCGGGTGAGGATAAAAAAAAAATGAGGAAACTAAAGAAAAAGGACCTATCCAAAGTCACTCATTAAGGTCAGTGGCAGAGGTTCAGTCACACTCAGTTGGCCTGGAACCAAAGCCTGTACACTTAACCACTATGCTATATTGCCTTCCCCCAAAACCCTCAGACCTTTGTACCTCTGTCACTACCTTTTCCCTAAAATTTCTCTTTTTTTCTCACCTAAATCTTTTGCTTCACTTCTTTTTCTTTCTTAGGATATCTTTTTCCTTGATCTTACAAATCTCAATGAAAACAGCAATCTTAATAAGCCCAACTTTGCCAGGCTAGTCTACAATCAAACTGAAACCCTGGGGCATGGATTTCCTTGACATTACTTTTGTTCATTTTTGTTAAAGTTTTCCTTGAATAACTTTTTCAAATCTCTACAAATTTCCTATTGCAAGACATTTCTTTGAAGAAGAGTGGAAGGAGGGCTTCATCGTAGCCTGAATGGGGAGCCTCTGTGAGGCGAGTGCTGGGTTGAGATTCTCTGTTGCAACTTTCCTGTGCCGCTCTGGGGTAAGCCAGTTAGCTTCCCTTTGACACGCTGGGATGTGTGTTTACATAATAAGATAACACTTATTTTGAAACTACTCTGTCTTTTTCAGAGTAACTATTTTAAGAACAGGACGCATAGCCATTATTCTCATCACTATATTGTGTTTTCTGTGGTAATTATGTAGTTTGGTTATAAATGACAACCAAACAGTAATGTTGTCCTCTGTTACTAAGGTCTCCCTTATCTGTAGAATTGTTTCTAAAGTTACATAATGTTGGAAGGCTTTATAACCTACAAGTGTATGAAACCTGGATTGAAATCCTGGCCCTAATTTGAGATTAAAGATTTCTAGCAAGCCCGTATTGGGATGAAACGGGTGATTCTGAGATTCACCTACTCTTTACTTTTTTTTTTTTTGTATTAAATGTGCTTAAACATCTGTCTTTCATCAGGCTTGTGATAGTAGGAAAGGATTGTTTAGGAATGTGTTGCCATTTGTCTTTGCATTTTAGTTTTCCTCATCTACTAAATTAGAATTGAAGGTATTTTGTCAATACAAGTTACCTGGAAGACATAAAGATGAATAAGCAGACTGGTTATACATATATCATTTATTATGTGAGTGTGGAAATAAATGAAGTTGTTGCCTTAAAGGACTTTCCTCTGTCCCTCCCCACACTCAAAGCTAATCATTAGATGTGAAAAAGATGCAAGTATGTGAGAAACAGATAAAGAAGAGTAAGATGTGGAGAAGTTGCTAGTATAACAAGCTGAGCATAGCATCACTTGTGTTCAGGTAGGAGCTTGGCAGTGCCCGGGAGCTTGCATTACTGTGGGCACTCTATTTTTTCTTTCTTTTATTATTATTATTTTTTAATCCTCACCCAAGGACATTTTTGCATTTGTCTTCAGATAGAGCAGGAGGGAGAGAGGGAGGAAGAGAAAGAGAGAAACATTGATGCAAGAGAGACACATTGACTGGCTGCCACCCACACGACCCCAACCGGAGCCGGGGACACACTGTAACCGAGGTACATGCCCTTAGTGGGGACCGAACCTGGGCCTCTGTGGTCCACGGGCCGATGCTCTAACTGCTGAGCCAAACCTGCCAGGGCTGGGCACTCTATTTGGATGTGTAGGTTGCAAAAGTTGCCCTTTTGCCTGAGCAAAACTATTTTAGGATTAAGAAGGTTATGTAGAAAATGGCATACTCTACAACCAAGTGTGTAGATGATCAGGAAAACAAAATGACCAGTGTTTCTTGGAAATGAAAGATTTATCCAGTGCTAGTTTCGCTCTGTAATTTAAAACATTGAGCCCTGGCCAGTTTGGCATAGTGATTAGAGCGTCGGCCCGGGGACCAATGAGTCGTGGGTTCGATTCCAGCCAAGGATGTGTACCTCGGTTGCGTTTCTTCCCTGGCCCTGGTTGGGTCATGTGGGAGGCAATCAGTTGATGTGTCTCCCTCACATCAATATTTCGCTGTCTCTCTCTCCCTCCCTCCTACTCTATCTGATGATAAACAGAAAAATATTCTTGGGTGAAGATTTAAAAAAAAGCATAACTTTTTTAGACAGTAAAAGTGAGTGTCTTTTAAAATATTAAAAGTGATGTGAGTAGATATTTATTACTATTCTATTTTAAAATTTATTTTTATAGTTGGGAAGAGAAAATTGTTAAAAAGAATGCTGTCTATTTAAAAAATACTTTGACATTTCACAAAACAGTTTTCGTTGATTCTATAAGTGATATCCAATTTTGTCTTAATACTATTTTGCTTTGAAGATTGTTTACATAATTTTCTGACTTTTATAATATTTGTTACTTTAGGTATATTTTCAGAGAAATTTGATGACCTTCTACTTACGATATTAGATGTTCTTGACTTATTTTTGCTTCAACAAGTTGGTTTGAAGTGTTATTTGCTGAATCTGGAATGGATCTTCATCACTTTAGGGTTTTTTAATGAACCACTGATGGCACCTTCTAGTTTTTTTTTTTCCCCTATATCTTTAACAAAACGATGACCCTATATTAGAGAAATGGGGTCTGGCTGGTGTGATAACTGCATTGCACAGATTAGCAGGATTCTGTTTTCAGTCTCCCATCTCAAAAGATCTTATCTACAACTTTTTAATGGTAATTTATTCTATTCTTATATAGGATTCCCCATGAGGGTGAAGAAAATCGCAGCAACAAATTCAAAGAGACTAGTGTGTCTAATAGATATTAATAAACATGAAACACATGTATGATATCAGTACCTTTACCATATTTAATGGGACCAGATTTGTTTTTGAGATGCTAAAATTTGTAGATGATAACTATCAAGAAACAGAGCACATAATGGTAGAATTTATTGAATGGAAATATATGCTAAAATTCTAAAACGTCACCAAATGCTACTTTATGCAAGATAAATCAATTTTATCTTTGACTTTAGAAATTTGACTCCAATTTTATTTTATATTTTCTACTTAAGCAAGTGTAAATAAGGTTGATGCCAGTTAAAAGTGCCTGAATATGCTTTATAAATTCAAAGCTGTGGCATTATTTTAGTTGAGAGGCCCACACACACAGAAAATCAAGTGCAAAATTATATAGCCTTTAATTAAAATTCGAAATGTATCTTTCAATGCAGTGCAGACTGTACCAGTGCTCATGGATATACTCTGTGTAAAGTGCAATTTGAAAACACTTATGTTCCTAATAGAATCTGAGGTTTAAAAGAGGTATTATTAGAGCATACATACTAATAGCCTCTTTACAGTTATTTCATTTACTCTTTCAGGAACTTTATAATAAAAATGCTTAATTGATATTATAAATGACAGATGTAGAGAAGATTAAAAGATAATTTGTGAAGAAGCTGATAAAAAAAAATCCTGAAGATCCTGCTTTTTATATTTTAACAAGTTAAATTATATTTGGAATTTTCTTATGTTTATTATTTTGGCAAGGAAAAAACTGAATAAGAATTGGTTTTTCAGAATTGCTTGAAATTATCAATTTCAAAATAGAGCATAGTTCTTTGTAAGGATACAATGTTTATAAAATATCTAGGATTTTGTGAAATGTTCTTATCATAGGTTAGATTGTAAAATGTAATTTGTATTGAAATTAAAAATTACAAATAGATATATATTTAAATTGCTGCTCTTTTCAAAAAGATTTTGAGGAAAAACTTGACATCCCAAAGATTAGTTTATCTCTGTACTTCCATTGCCCCAAGGCAATTTTAAAAAATTTTATTATGTGTCCAAGATCTTAAAACTTTACTGGATTTCTAGGTATATTTATTTGGAAATAAATCTGGAAACGAGCATTTTGAAAATTCATATTTAGAGTGTAATGTTATACTATCTGGGTCTTGTGATGGCTTCTATTTTTAAATTTTATTTTTAAAGAATAGTTTATTGATTTTTAGAGAGAGTAAGGGAGAAGAGAGAAACATCCATGTGACATTGATTGGCTGCCTCTTGCACGCCCCCTACTGGGGATCAAACCCACAAACAGGGCATGTTCCCTGACGGGGAATTGAACAATCAACCTTTGGGTCCACGGGATGACACCCAACCAGCTAAGCCACACCAACCGAGGTGGCTTCTGTTATTTTAATAATTAACTTCACATAGCAGCCCTACTTTCTCTGTTTCTAAATGCAATTTAACATTTATGATTGAACAAACTATTAAAATGTATTAGAGGACTGTATCTTGATTTATTTGTATACATTTTGAAGTCCAGGACATCCAGTGGTAGCATGAGGACAAATAAAGGTGTGTATCTGTGTTTGTTTTAATACTTTCATCACATTACAAACTTGGTGATGGGGGTGGGATTCAATTTGTAGTCATTGTAGAGTGTTTAGTTCTTTTTGTCATAGTTGAAGGTATGCTTTTTTTTTTTTTTTTTTTTTTATGGAAAACATATAAGGATTTGAAGTAACAGTCTTGTGTGAGATTACCCATGATGCTCCAGTTTTAGAATGTTAATATGGGTTACATCCAAATGATTCAGAGGAAAATGGACACAAATACCTGCCTTTTTATTCGGTGTGAGGGCTAAGAAATTTTTAGAAAATACTGCAAGTTAAAATTTGAGAAAGCTTAAACTGCTTTGAACATGTATAATGCCCTTCACCTGAATTAGATGTACTATTCTAAATGCTTCTGTAAGTACTATCTCATTTCACACACAGAAATCTGAGTTAAGATTTTTAAGTGACCCTAACAAGATCATATAGCTAGATAGAGATACTACTGATCATATGTCTTATGTAGCAATAGGTTCGTCTATGACAAGGGTCTTAAATAATGTATTTATGGATGGCTGGTGGTAGCGTGTCCTGACTCTTCTTTCTTGAGTAGAAAATAGGACTGCCTTATATAGGAAAAATTCCATGTGAAATTTATTTTTTAATTTATAGTAAAGATTACTTTAAAATCAACTACACGGCCCAGGCCAGTTTGGCTTAGCGGTCGGAACATCTGCCTTTAAACCTTAGGGTCACGGGTTTGATTCCCAGTCAAGGGCACATACCTGGGTTGCAGATTCAATCCTTAGCCCCTGTTGTGGTCGTGCAGGAGGCAACCAGTCGATGTGTCTCTCTCACATCGATGTTTCTCTCTCCCGACCTTCTCCCTTCCACAAGGTGAGATTTTGAGTTCATGGAAAATTGTAACGAGATGTATTATCAGAACTGCTTACCTTGATATTTCTTGAAACAATTTCTTATTTATGGAAAGTAATGAAAATTTACCTCTCTGATATTTTTTGATGATAGAACCATTTATTTATTTGTTCTTTAAGTATAAGGTTGTTACTATATCAAAGATTCCATGCAAGATCATGAGATTTATAAGTTAAACAGATTTTTTTGTTCTCCAAGAGCATATAGACTAATAGAGGATATATGGACTTAGTATAAGATAGGAATTGACAAACTGAAGTCCACTGCCTACTATTAGAAATAGTTTTACTGAGACAGCTGCGCCCATTCGCTTATGTATTGTCTGTGGCTGCTTTCATACTACAGTGGCAGAGTTAAGTAGTTGTGACAGAGATTTGATGTCCTGCAAAATGTGAAATACCACAGCCTGGCCCTCTTGGAAAAAAATTTCCCACCCCAACCGGGGATTGAGCCTGCAGCCTATTGGTGTACATACAGGACAACGCGCCAACCAATTGAGCCACCCAGCTAAGGCTAAAATTTGTTCTTTTATATTGTTTGTTAATTTCAGCTTGATTTATCCAGGCATCAGGAAAATTTTTGGCAAATGGGCAAAACCCTAGCTTTGATTCCTCCTGTGTAATTCCAGTATTTGTCAGCTGAATGTTTCGTTCTAAGTGAAACACAGACCTACTCTTTCTCATTATTTCTTACTGTTTGTACTTAACCCACATAAATACTATATATCTTTTTCTATTTGGCTACAGTTCTTTGCATATAAAACTCACTTCCTACTCTTTTAATTCAAATGCAGTATGGTCATACATTATTTTAAGTATGGAGTCAATGATACTTAACATTGGATGTAATCTTTAAACATCAAAAACATTTGTTAACTCTTTTTCAATAATTGATAATCTTGTAGTCTGAAAGAACTGATTTACTTATGAATAAGCAAGCTTATTTTGCAGTATTCTAATAAATACAATATTTCTAGTAAAATAGAAAATGAAAGAACAGAAGATCTAATGTATAGGAACCAAACTAATCTTTCAGAAAGTTTGGTTTTCCTGAAGTTTAGTCATATGAGTGAGAAAAATGAATACATTATTTGACATTTATATTGAAGACGCACTTCATTTGATTTATTAGAATAGAAGCATACACTTAACAAATGCTTTCTATGCACTAGTACTATTCCAAGTCACTGGCTGAACGCTTTAATAATTTGTTCATCATGTATTTTCTTGAAATAAATGGATAGGAGAATTTCATGTAGAGCTGAATATTAAAAGATAGTAAATGCCTTGGCTGGGTGGTTCTGTTGGTTGGAGCATTGTCCTATACACCAAAAGGTTGTGGGTTCGATTCCTGATCAGGGCACACACCTAGGTTGTGGGTTAAATCCCCTGTCAGTGCACACATGATAGGCAGATTGATTGATGTTTCTCTGTTATATTGATGTTCTCTCTCTCTCTCAAGTCAATAAAAACATATCCTTGGGTGAAGATTTAAAAAAAAGATAGTAAATTATCAGGCTTTCATTAGTTTTACTTTAAATGAAAGATCTCAGAGATTCATTAGGTCTTCCCACCTTTTTCAGAATAGTCAGTAGACTGTAGGGTGTTCAGAGAAGACCTCAATGATTTCTTATAGAGATCATTTGAGTGTTGAAATTGTCTCTACTTCGTATATCCACCAACTTGCCCTTTTGTATTAATATCTTTTAATTTTAGACAACTCTATAAAAGAATGAATTATAGCTAATCACTGTTAGCTTATTTCCAAATTCTGCCTCTCCTAATTTCCATTCCTTCTACATAACCAATTTCCACTTCTTCACCCTCAACCAAGATTTATTTTGGTTGTTTTTATTTTTAATTTTTAAAGAAGTATTACCCCTTGAAGAAATTTAGGGATTTAAAAGGATAAAAAATAAAATATATCACCCATAGTTCCATTACCCATATATAATTAGATATAACAACTCTTCATTTTTTTTTCCACTATGAAGTAACACTTTTTCTATGGAAAGGATTTTTTTAATCTAGTTATTTATATCTTTTTTTTTTTATCCTCACCCGAGGACATTTTCCCATTTTTTTGTTCAGGTAGAGTGGGAGGGAGAGAGAGGAACAGAGAGAGAGAGAGAGAAACATCGATGTGAAAGGAACACATCGAGTGGCTGCCACCCACACGACCGACCAGGGCCAGGGACAAACTGCAACCGAGGTACATGCCCTTAGTGGACACCGAACCCGGGTCTCTCAGGACCGCAGGTCGACGCTCTAACCGCTGAGCCAAACCGGCCAGGGTTAGTTATTTATATCTTAAAAGCAATTTTATGTTATTACCTATTCTTTATGAACAGAGTTATAAATAAAACTTTGTCCCTATTTAGTATTATTTTCTTACAATTTTTAAGGAAGAAATACCGAGTTTTAAAACATATGGAGATATTTTAAGATTATGTATGCATATTGCCAAATTGCTTTCCAAAAGGAGTAAGTCAGTTTATCTTCACACCAATAATAATTATTTTTTAAAACTTTTTTTTTCTTTACTGATTTTAAAGAGAGAGGAAAGGATAGAGAGAGAGAGAGAGACAGAAACATCAATGAGAGAGAACATCGATTGGCCACCTCCTATATGCTCTTCACTGGGGATTTGGCCCACAACCTGGGCGCATGCCCTAGCCAGGAATTGAACCAGCGACCTCTGGTACATGAGTTAGCACTCAACCACTGAGCCACACCGGCTGGACAACACACCAATAAATATTAAGCTATGTTGTTTTACCACAAACTTCCCAGCAGAAATTCTCCATCAAGTAAATTAAGGGAATTGATTTTCACTTTATCCCCTCCCAGCTCCAGAAGAGGTTGCTTTGTTAATTCGATTCTTTGTAGTATTTGTCTCACTAGTACCCCCTCCCTGCAATTAACTAGGATGGGTCTGCTGAACCTCATTTAAACCAAGGTGTCCTAATTCTTTATTTCAGAAGTCTTTGAGCCCAGATCATCTTCTCACTTTGTTAGTTCACCATTTACTCTGCTGCTTTGTTAAGAACATGTTATTTTCAGAACCTTGAATTCTGTCCATGCTCTTGTCCCATGATTGGTGCTGTCTTCAGCATTGCCTGTTTCTTTGTGTGTGCTGGAGGGCGGGCCACCTGTATACTGGAGTTTGAGAAAGACTTAGAACATGTTTTCCATTGTATTTTTCTGCCTCTGTTACAGTAGCAATATTCCTACTGGCCTTTCAAGGAAGAAGACGTTTCCTTAAGCAGACTTTTGAGACCTGTGTCCTTGGAGTGTATGTGGGCATCAAGACTTCGGCTGTTAAGGGTTGAGGACCCCAGGCCTGGTTTTGATTCCAGGATTTCCCCAACCTGCAGAAATGTGAATACGGTTCCCACAGTGGCTTTACCACCGTGGAGAAATGACATCTGGTGTGGACATGTAAGGAGCAGAGATGCTCGCATGTCTGTATCTTCTCTCCTGGTTGTGTCTTTTACTCTAATCTCTCTGGTTCCTCAGTGCTTTGTCTATAGTGGCTACTCAGTATTTGTTGAGCTGAGTGGACAGTGCTTTCTGTATAGTAAATAATTTCTTGAGTTCAATTGAACGTAATTATCTAAATTAACTGTATTTTTGGGTCTTTCCACTTTTCTCCCCAACTCAATTGAGGATGTGACTGGGCTGAAGATTAGTTCAAAATCCTTTTCCCCTCTGCCTTTGTATTAGAGTATAAATGAGGAAGCTATGAAGGAGAGTTGAAAGATTATTTAGTATAGGTACCATGTAATATAGCTATCCTTTCTAATTGAATTCTTCCTTCTAAACCCTGCGTTGTAGGCTTTGAATGTGCGTTTTAAAGGTGGGTAAATGCACTTTGGGAAGATTTGGATTTTGGATAATTTTTATTTGCATTCAGCTGAAATAAACATTTTTCTGACTTTATATAGAAAAAAATTAAAATTATGTTTTACCCAAAACCATCTGTATTTGTTAGTAGAACAGTTGTTTCTATCTCCAGTCTTCTCTTTGTCTTGAACCATTTCTGGTAAAATATGGTTTTGAAGCTCATCACCAGCTTTTCTCTGAATATGCTCTGATATATCCTTCTTTCAGTGGTGCTCAGAGCTGAATGTCATGTTCTATATATGACATGACTAGTAACATGGTTTATTTTACTTTTTTTGTTTTTGGTACGTGCCCCTAGTGGGACCCGAACCCGGGACTCTTGCAGGCCAACACTCCAACCGCTGAGCCAAACCAGCCAGGGCATAACATGGTTTATTTTAAATATCTGCTTTCCTTCTGAGAGTGGGATTTTGGTAGGTGCTTGGCCAAGGATGCCTCAGTGACCAGCCCCCAGTAATACCCTTGGGGGTATACCCTTGCTTTATGTATCATACTGTTATTTATCCAGTGTAGAAGTAAATTAGGTATCTTCATTAGTTAAGTTTTACCATTTGACATATTGACTTTATTTTCAAGAATCCTCTAAGGCTTTTTTACACCTTCTTAATTATGTTTTTTCTCTACGTGTACAGTGGTTTTTGTTTTTTTAAACCTTATCTTTCTCTCCCTTAAATTTCATCTTGTTGGAGTTGGTTCAGTTGTTCCAGTCTTTTTGAATCTTCATTATCGTTGAATATATTCACTAAGCTTTTGCCATTTGCAAATGTGATAGACATATTTAATGTATAAATCCAGATAATTGATATTTAAAACTCAAACAATCTCAAGCTATTTTTGTCACGGGTCCCAGAGACCACCCCCAGGTTTGGTGATTTGTTGGAAGGACTCATAAGATTTGCATATAGCCATACCCATAGTTAAGATTTATTGCAACAAAAGCATATAAAGCAAAATCAACAAAGGGAACCAGATGGAAGCTTTTAAGATTCCTCTCCCAGCAGAGTCACACAGTATCCACTAAATTCCTCCAGTAAGTTGTGACAACTCGTGCAGTGTCATATACCAGTGAAGTTCATTAGAGACTCAGCACCCAAGGGTTTTACTAGAGTCTGGTCATGGGGGCATTCTTGGCCAAGCACCTACAAAAATCCCAGAGTCTCAGAAGAAGAGCAGATATTTAAAATAAACCATATTGTTTGCACAAACAATCCAGGCACAATGCGCCACCCTGATCATTTAGGGGGGTATTTTATATCATTGTAGGGAACTGTTTATCAGCCAAGTTCATAGAAGTCAGCCAAGGGCCAACCTTTCAAGGAAGCTGTTTTAAGGATAGACAGGCTCAGTCTTGCTATATTAACTATTTTCTATACATTATGTTGTGTTGACATTTACTAGAATAGTATATGTATAGTGTACTTGTTTTGAGATATTGGTGGGATACAGTTCCCCATATGTGCACCAAGGGGAGTCATTCAGTTCTTATTTTTGCTCATAGAAGTTACTTTGAATGTAGGCTTCTTTGATGGGATTAGATCTGTTGTTTTTATAGCAGTTGACCTTTTGTTTGAAATGCCCCTTACTTACCACTTAATATTGGTTTTTTGGTAAACAATAGTTTTAGTTATATAATTTTGGTAAGAATATTTAACAAAATTTGCCTGTCATTTTTCCTCCTTATTACTAGTTGCAAAATAGTTACTGATTTTGTTGGTTCCAGACTTTCAAATGGCTAAATTGCAAGGATGGTTTACCTTTTATAGAACCTAGTTTTCCTCTAATTTTTATTATTATTTTAACCTTGTTCATGATTGTGTAAGAGAGGATAATCAACAAGAACAAGAACAAAAAGAGAACACAATTTGGAAAAAACAACAACTAAATCTTCATAATTTAAATTTCATGAATTATGCTTTATTTAAGTTGTTACAGAAAGATACTGTTTATTTTAGCGTTGTGGGGCATTTATAGAAGTGCAGAAACTTTTTTATTACCATTTGAGAAGTACTTAATTTGATGTACTACCAATAAATATTTTGGACTTGTCAGACGAAAATGTGTTATTTTCTAAGCTTGTACTTTATATTGAGTTATAACTTTGTATTTATTTATTTTAATCCTCACCCGAGGATATTTTTTCATTGATTTTTTAGATAGAGTGGAAGGGAGGAGTAGAGAGAGAGAGAGAGAAAAAGAGAGAAACATTGATGTGAGAGTCTGTGGGCCAACACTCTAACCACTGAACAAAACCAGCCAGGGTATTGAATTATAAATTTATTTATTTATTTATTATTATTTTTTTTATCCTTACCCGAGGACATTTTTCCATTTTTTATTCAGATAGAGCCGGAGGGAGAGAGAGGAAGAGAGAGAGAGAAACATCGACATGAAAGGGATCGAGTGGTTGCCACCCGCAAGACCCAACCAGGGCTGGGGACAAACTGCAACCGAAGTACATGCCCTTAGCGGGAACCAAACCCGGGTCTCTCTGGACTGCAGGCTGACGCTCTAACCACTGAGCCAAACCGGCCAGGGCTTGAGTTATAAATTTTTAAAAGGCCAAGAAACAAGTTCTTTTGCTTATTCATTTAGCAACTCTAACTATAACTCAATATATGATTATTTGATACCATTTACGAAAAGAAAATTTGCCATTTGTATTCCATAACTACATTTAAAATATAGAAACCTTTTAATGCAGATATATTTAGCATTTGGAGTATATTTTGCAGGGAAATTTTTAGGAAGATGAAAGATTATGGCCTTTGGGGTTTTTATTTAAGTGCAGTTCTGCCTAAGGACAGATGAATGATTGGATGACATTTAAAAATGGTCCTTACAAAAGCTATAATTTAGTGATGCTTTTCCCATTCCTCATTTTATTGTTTCCTTTGAATATTTCATAGAGAACATATCATTTCTCAGGCATTGAACCAGCATCCTTTTGCCATGTGTTCTGAAATGAAGCTCTTAAATCTGGCCTTGTGCCTTTTCTCCAGTTACATGCATCTAGCCTTTGGATTCCGGATTTCTCATAAAAATTGAAACCTGAACAATTACAGAGGGAACTCATTACTGCCAACTTTTATTCTTTAAACTGACCATCTCATTTGGTTTGTTTTCTTATTAACTGCATTGGTACAGCTCACAGCTCTGTGTATGTAATAACTGCCCATTGAAAAAAGACTCCCGCCCTGGCCTGCTTGGCTCAGTGGTTGGAGCGTTGGCCTGCAGTACAGAGAGACCCGGGTTCGGTTCCCGCTAAGGGCACGTACCTCAGTTGCAGTTTGTCCCCGGCCCTGGTTGGTCGTGCGGGTGGCAGCCACTCGATGTGTCCCTTCACATCGATGTTTCTCTCTCTCTCTCTTCCTCTCTCCCCCTCCCGCTCTATCTGAACAAAAAATGGAAAAATGTCCTCGGGTGAGGATAAAAAAAAAAAGAAAAAGAAAAAAGACTCCCAAGACTTTCCTCCCCCTCTCTCCCCATTTTATTTGATTTGTATTCATTCTTTCTTTTCTTTTCTTTTCTTTTCTGTGTTCTAAGATACATTCTCTGAGTAACCACTTAGATCACGTTCTTTACTTTCATTCTTCATATATGGTTTTATTACTTTCTTTGTGTATTTTGAATCATATGAACTTTAGATTAATTGGTAATTTATGGACATAGCCTCTTACCCCTAAGAATCCTTTGAGAGCTAATAAGCTGGCCTCTTTTATTGCTAGAGGGCACTATGACTTAGAAGATGCTTCCTAATTGTGAGCCCAAATCTTCTTTCTTGAAATGCCCACCATCTGGTCCTGTGCCGTGTCTCTGGAGAAAAAACAGAAATGCCTTCTCCCTTTTTGATACAGCTCTGCTGATATGTGAACACTACTCTTATATCTCCTTCTCTTTGCAGATTGCACATCTTCATTTTCTTACCCTTTGTGCATTTATCCACTTAGCAAATATTTACTGAGCACCTCTTAGGTGCAAGTCACTGTTGGAAATACTTGGAATATGGTGGTGAACTAGCATGATTAGCTCTCTTTTCTCCTACGGTTTATTCCAAATAGAGGTAAACCAAAAGTATTGACAAGTAAACAAGAAGATCATTTCAGATTATGATACATGCCATGAGGAAAATAAAACAGGGCCATAGGATAGAGAGGTGTGGACATGGGAGTCTACTGCTTCTTCATGTACTTTGGTTTCCAAATGTCTCATCGTCTTGGTTGCCCTCCATACAATGTATATGGCCTTTGGCAACGTTCAAACTCATACAGTGGTGGGATGGGCTTTGACCTGCTACTGTCCTCTATGTATATAGGAAGGTAGAAGCTGCTTAATTTTGTGTTTTATGGAGTCATTGGACTACTGGATCTGTAAGGCCACTATTAAAAAGCAAGAGACAAAAATTTAGACCTTGCAGTTATTGTTGGACTTAGACACAGTGTTCTCTGGCCCAGTGTGCTGTCACCTGCAGTGGGTACTGTGGGACTAGTGGTTCCCATACCTGGACAGTGTGTTTCTATTGGTGCAGGCCCAGATATATTTAGCTGGGTCAACAGCAGGGTCACCAAGCTTTGTAGCAAACTTCTTCAGATCTGTCATTTTTGAAATAGTCTTCAACCAGATCTTTCCCTATTCTGAACTTGGAAAATCAATGTATTGATCCTAATTGCAGGGCTTTACAGTCATCCTGTGAAATTGAATCTCACCTTCTAGCCCTTTCTTCTTGTTTTATGTGATCCCTTAGAATCTTGTTGTAGATTTGAAAAGCTCACCTTCTCTGTTGTCTTTCAAGTCAGCAGTAATAACCCTAACAGCAGGTTCCTTCTAAATGGATTTTGCTTTATATAATTAGCACATTCTGAGTATGGCGTATATCTACCTCTAACTCTACCTAATAACAGTCCCAATTTTATGTAGTGTTAATATCTAGTTCCCACGTGTTCCCTCTTGTTTTCAATTATTTTGTGAGGTGCTTGCTAAAGAGAGGGAGGCATACTTGTTAAGCCTATTTTCTAGAGTCAAAATGATTCAGGTTTTAATTTTTTATTCTGTTTCCTGTTATTTGTGTAATACTGAGCATATTACCTAACCTCCCTGACCATTGGCTTCTGAATACTTGTTCCTGCTTCATGAGGATACATGAGGTAATGAATATAGATCACCTGTCATAGTGCCTGGCATATAGAAAAGAGAGCCCAATATATATTAGCAGCAGCAGCAGCAGCAGCAGCTTTAGTCATTGTTGTCAGTCCTGCCAAAATTAAATATATGCTGTCTTGGGTTTTCCTGGTCTAAAACCCTTTAAATGCATGTTCATGTACATAAATACACACACAGCTAGATGTTTGCCATTTTTTTTCTTAGGGATGGACACAGTGAAACATCTTTGTTTTTTAAGACTTATAAGTCATCTATCTAGAATTCTACTAGATAAAGCATCAAACTTACCATCTCTGAAATCCATATTTTCTTATTGAAAGCTTAAATTTTCTCCTCACTAGTCATTTATTACCTTTCCACTGATCCCCAAATTCTCAAAGATTAACAATGATACCAGATCATTAAAATATATATATGTATATATATATATATTATATTTGATTTTTTTAGGGAGAGAGAGGTAGAAACATCGTCATGAGACAGAAATATTGATCCACTGCCTCCTGCAAAGCTCCTACTGGGGATCGAGCCCACAACCTGCGCATGTGCCCTGACCAGGGATCAAACCCAGGACCTCTGAGTTCATAAGGATGATGCTAAATCCACTGAGCCACACTGGCCGGGCAAAGCCAGATCTTTTAATGGTTACCTTGGTTCTTCTTTGAGTCTAGTCTGAATGAGACATGGCCATGGGATGCTGAAAGTAAATATGGAAATTGCCTGGGTATTTCACTTAGTCATAGTTCTCAGGTCTGTTAGCACAGAGAATAAAATTGTCAATATCAGGGAAGGGAAAGAACATTTATTACACAACAACTTTATGACAAGAACTGTGAAAACGTCTTTATATAGAATATTTTATTTAACCCTTTTAGTAACTCCATTTCACAGACAAGGAAATCAGCATCAGAATTTAAATACCTAGGCCGGTCATCTCATGTCTACTAAGTAGTGAAATCTAGAGAATTTGAATCCAGCTTTGTCTGACACCACAACCATGTCCTTTCCCTCCCATATATGCTGCCTCCTTTCCCTCTGCTATTTGGCAACTAACATTACACTGACATGTATGTTAAACTTAAACAACTACTGTTTTTTTCTTTCACTGGGCATCTATCTCTGGGAAGATAATAAATATTGGATTGCTGTAGAGATTTTCAAAGGGAGTTGACGAGGATCATGACTAAAGCTGTCAAGTTTCCCTAGACAGGAAAACATTCGCACTTTAGAAATAACAATGATAGTCTTAAAGTTGGAAGAGACCTTCTTGGTCAAAGGTTTTGTTTTCTGGCCACATAATATTCACATATGTGGGATATATTATAAAGAGGTTATTTTAGTATTTTTTGTGTCTGAAATATTTTTATGGTGATTTAAGATCAATTCTTGTCTTTATCATACTTCTCTATAATGCATTGTATTTTATTTATTTATTTATTTATCCTCACCCAAGGACTTTTTTTTTTTTTTTTGCATTTATTGTCAGATAGAGTAGAAGGGAGAGAGGGAGGAAGAGAGAGAGAGAAACATCAATGTGAAAGACACACATCGACTGGCTGCCACCCGCACAACCCCAACTGGGGCTGGGGACAAACTACAACCGAGATACATGCCCTTAGCGGGAACCGAACCTGGGACTCTCTGGTCTGCGGGCCGATGCTCTAACCGCTGAGCCAAACTGGTCAGGGCTAATGCATTGTATTTTAAAAGTTTCTTTTGTATTTCTGTAATTTAATGACTACACAAACCTGATATATGTGAGTAAGGGTAAATGAATGGACATTTAAGAATTCTTCTGTATGTGAGAAATATCATGGTGCTCTAGTTTATCACAGAAGGATTGAATGACTTATGCTAAATTTCTGGAAGGGAGTTCTACTCACAGAAAGATCAGTACCAGTAGGCTGACTTTGTATTAAATACTTTTGCTAGATTTTTATGTTTTCATGTGGGTCATCAAAGCTTCTAGTAAAAGTTGGTTTCGTGTTTTCATCAGCTGTATTTACAAAAAATTACTTTAAAATATTAAAATGCAAATAGATACCATCCTTATTATCTGCCCAGCTTTATTGAGGTATAATTGACAAATAAAATTGTATATATTTAAAGTATACTGTATTTTTTAATAAGAACTCATCTTGATAATTGTTCAGTGATGGATTTATATTCTGCTTTGGTTTTGTAATCTTGCAGTGTTATAGCATAAAATAGAATTATTTACTTTAAGTTTAAATAAATACTTTGATGATATATTAAACAGGTTCCATATGATGAAATGGACAGATATTTTTGTATAAATATCAAACAGTGTGAATTTCAAATAGTGGTTAGTTCTTTAGGCTAATATTGGAAATTACTACCCCCAAAGAAAATAATTAAATCTCTAGAAGGATTCTATAACTTAGCATGAGATTGAGTTTTTACTTGGTTGTTAGAAAGTTGGCATGACTAAAATGTGAATACGTTGAAAATCAGATGGACTGTGTTCATTTTTTAAATGTTTTTATTGCCTTTTTTTTTTTTTTTTTTTTGGAGAGAGAGAGGGAGAGGGAGAGATAGAAACACCCATGAGCACTGATTGGCTGCCTCCTGCATGCCCTCTTCTGGGGATCGAGCCTGCTACTCAGGCATGTGCCCTGATGGGAATTGAACTGGTGACCTCTTGGTCCATGAGTCAGTACTCAGCCACTGAGCCACACCAGCTGAGCTGGACTGTGTTAATTTAATATCCAGGAAAGCCATTAGAGGGATTCAGTGTTTGTGAAAATCTACATCCTATTTAAATGGACATTTAACTTTCTTCATATGAAATGAGCCATGAACTAGCCCATTAGGTGGTTTTGCAAAACTCAGCATCAAGAACAGTGTTATCCAGGACTATTTCCAGAATAATATATAGTTGAAATTGGAATTGACAATTGATATTTCTTGAATTCTATGACATGAATGTATCTTACATGTTTGTCCAAGGCTTGCTGTTTAGTTATTGATGTTAAACAAAAACACAAAGATTCATTTCAGCTGAGTGATGAAAATGTAGGTCTAATCAGAAATTATGGTGAGCAAGAAAAATATAGAATAGTTACATTAAAAGGATTTGGCATGATCTCTGGTTTTTGTCATGAACTAGGAGAGTACCACTCATGTTGTTTGTTTCACTGTATGGACTCTTTTCACATAATTGCTTGTATACTCAAGAACCCAGTTTGTTCTATCTAACTTCCTTTCTTTCTTGCCCTGGCTCTCATGTCCATGCAGCTACAGCAGTTTGGTGATGTTCACCTCTGCCTCTTGGGAGGCTGCTGCTATTTGACGTTTGTCTGAGAGCCCTGTCTCCTGATTGCAAAGGACCTCTGTGTGCCAAGTTGGTGTGCAGAACTCCTCATATGCAGGTGTGTGCTACTTCCTCAGGGGCACTGCAGGAGTGGTCTGCAATCAGTGTCAACTTAGGAAACATCTAGCTCCTCCCACCCCCAAAAGGGGATGTATTCTAGTTCACTACATGGATCCCAAAGCTTTCCTGCATTGCACTCCAAGTGTCTCAAAGAGATTTTTCAAGCAATATCTTGTTTTCCTGCTTTTTGGTATAGCATCTCCTGTCCTGAGCTCTAGGACAAATCCCAGTAAGAACTGGGAGGTAGAAACATCATAGGCTCAAGGGCACCCAGAGGACAAGCTGCCTCGACGATGTTTTTCTTTTCTGCAGTACTTATGGCCCTTTTTTCTCTTTAGGATGATTTCTTACTGCAGAGGCCCCTTAGAAGTTAATAGGAATAGTTTCCTGGCAGACTGGACATGCTTTGAAGTAAAGGTAGTTTGGTATATACAATTACATGATGCTAGAATTGTTAGGTTTCAAACTTTCTTTTAAAGCCAACAGAATGTCCTTTCAATACATATATGCACATATACATGAGCTGCTGTTGTTGGAGCAGGTCGAGGAGCCTGCAGTCAGTCATCTCTCTAGGCTTCTGCATGGAATGTTCCAGATTCTCAGAGATCACTGATCTCCTCTAACTCCTTTCTCACAGATGAGAAAACCAATGTCCGTGGCATTAATCCAGATCCATCTGCTCTTTCAAGGCCTTCCCCAACTTTTTCTAGACTTTCTTTGGCTATCATCATTTTCTCCTTTGTGAAACATGGTGGAATTGGCTGTTCCTGTGGCATTTTGTGTCCATGTCTCATGCAGTGCTTATCATGTCATTTTATACTGAAATGTGGGTGCTGTCTCCCTCCCAGTCCCTAATCTCAAAGAGTCTGATTTCAGATCCTTAGTACCTAACATAATCTTATAAGTGTAATAGGTAATTAATACATGCTACATTAAAATGAATAAATTTATTGACTGCTTTTTTTTTTTTTTTAGAAATTATGTATTCAGTGGTAAAGTGTCATTTAGCCATTTGGTGATATTTTAATTTCTAATGGTTGTCTGTTAGTTTATGTGAGCTAGTTCTGTTTCTTCAACTAGATTGTCACCCTTTTAAAAACCTTCTGTGTCTACTATTCACCACAAAACCCAGATAATGAAGCACTTTGCTTAACCAGAGAGAGTCCCATAGAAAACGCCATGACACTGTTGCTTTACTCCTTTCTTAGGGCCTCTCACTATATTCCTGACACTGACAAGTGACAGCTATGAGTGTGCTTGTCTCATGAGGCCGGGGGCGGAGAGGCCGTGCAGAACTGAGATAACATGGATTTATGTCCAGATCTATCACTTATTAGCCTTTGACCATGACCATGCTACTTAACCTCTGTGACTCCTAAGTTCAGCATCTGTAAAACAGGGAAAATAATGTCTGTCCTATTGTGATAAGTAAGTAAAATAACACATGAAGTGCCTAGTACCACCTTCTGATCCAGTGGTGTTTAAACTTGAATGTGAGTAGGAATCATCTGGGTAGCTTGCTAAATTGCAGGAATACCTTGTTCTTGGGCAGTGGTTCCCGAACTCTAGCATGCCTCAGAATCGCATGGGAGAATGTTTGCTCAAAGTGTTCATGTCTGGGCTCCTGTCTTCAGCATCCATCCTGAGGGGTCTTTGGAGCCCAGGAATCTGCATCTTCAAGACTTCTCAGATTTTGAGGCAAGTGGACTAAGACCTCACTTTGAGAAACAGTACTTAAAGATTGGAATTGCTATGGAAATTCACAGTCCCTTCTGGAGGGATGGCTTTTTCAAGCCAAACATACAGTTGTCCCTTGCCACTCGCATTTCGATGGTCGCGGCTTCACTCTACCGCGTTTTTCCTAATGCTATACTATGTTTGACGAGATCGGGTGCATTTGGGGTGGTATGGCTGTAGACTCAAACACTAGACTATATTTGAAAAAACTGCGATAGAGCAAAGCCACGACTGTCAAATGCAAAGTGGCGAGGTACGACTGTATATAAATAAAGAATCCTACTTCGTGGAAATTCATTTATCGCAGTAGAATCTGGAACTGATTAACCGCGGTAAACGAGGGCTGACTGTACAGTGAAAAGCCCATCTGCAAGGTGATCGCTTTGAATGCCAATGCAGTATTCGGTCAGTGAGGACGCAGTGGTCTACTGTGGCCTGTTTCTCAGTTCTATCCTGTTGCCTCAGACAGAGGGTGCAGTTACTGTATCAGTGGTGAAGACCAGAGCTTCCTTTATACTCTGATTACTTTGAAGGGGTCTTAATTGTAAAATTGTTGCGGTAATAGTTGAGTAGGTATAGTAAATGATGGCGAATGGATGCCAGTGTTGATTCTTCTCTTGGATGTTCTGACCAGGATATTTACTGTCTCCCTGGGAGACACCGACATCCCCAGTAGTACCCATGATTCTAATATGTGCCTGGTGTCACAGGACTAGCCTGTTCCATATAAAATATGCAGTTGATTCTCAAGTAAAAAATACTAGGAATTCAGATAACTAGTGAATTTGTCATTTTAGTCTAAGACAGCAGTTAAATTATAAAATTGTGTCATTCAAAGTGAAATTTTAAAATTGACATCTTTTCATAACTTTAAAATTGATTCTTCATCTTCTCATGTCTCTGTTTTAAGGATGTGGGTGGTATTTATATAATACCTAATTGCTTTTCTACAAATTATTTAAAACAAAAGGGTTGTACAGAGGTTACAGTTATTAGTTAATCTTACCAGAAAGTGGGTATCATGTAAAATACTCTGTTTAGTAAACGGTCTAATGTTAACCAAAGTGATTTAAAAGTTTTATTTAGGATTAATCCATCATATGCTTAAATTTATTATCTCATTTATTCACTGATTTGCATATGATTTTCAATTCAAAAATTTAAGCAAACAGAAATCTACCCCAAAATGAATTATAGGGTGAATTGAACTGAAGCAGACTGTAACCAAGGTCAGCCCTGCACAGAGTGTGAGATTAGGGAGCTGTGATTATATTACTCCTTTTCTGCTCCTCTGCCCTCAAGAGCAGATTCCTTTGTGTGCTGTCTCTGGATGGTTTTGTTCCACTGCCATTGTACCCCTCTGAGGTCTCTCTTGCCCTTGAGAATGTCAAGGTCGAGAGCAGAGACTGTTAGTACAGTAAGTGCTGTGTGAGAAGGATATGTATCACACAACATACTTTATGGTCACAGAGAGAGATTAATTCTACCTGAAGGGAAAGGGGAGAAGGTAGACCAATATTGTCTCAGGACAACTAACATAATCCTCTCTGGGATGAGGACATAAGCCAAGTGACCTTTTTGAAGTACCTTTCTGTCATGAATTTTGTTTATTAATAACCAAAGAACCGTGTTTCATAATTCATAATATCCATACCTCTTAACACAAAGGTGGTTAGCATTGGGAAGAAAAGTGTCTACCAGTTTTTAAAGCAGATCAAAACATGTTTCATTGTGTGCTAGGAAGTAGTTGTATTGAAATTTGGATATGAATTTTGCTTTGATATTCTCTAGCATAATATTAGGTCAGTTATTAATGAATTAAAAGGGCATTTCACCTTTCTAGTCTTTTTTGTATTCTAGCTGCTTTGAGTTAAGAGAACATCTGAATGGAAAAGATGTTCTGTCACATTTTTAAGAGCAGTAGATTTCTAATGAAGAAGAAAATCAGGAGAGGTTTTTGTATTAAAGTAGAGAGTGCATTACATATTCACTGTCACGCTGTCTTCATCTTCACGACTAGTGAAGTCGTAATCAAATTACTCTAGCAAAATGTAATTGTAGGTATGTCTCTTATGAAAATAAAAGTACTGTTGAGAATTTTACTATATTGATATATATCAATTAGGGAGGAATTAATTCAGTTACAATTTTGATGCTCCCCAATGCCTAGAGCTGTGCTGTCCGGTACACTAGCCACCAGCCACCCGTGGCTATTTAAATTTAAAATAATTGAGGTTGAGTCAAATTTAAAATGTTTTAAATGTTAAAAGCATTTTGAGTGTTCAATAATCACATGTGGCTAGTGTCTGCTGGACGGGCAGCAAAACCACAGAACATGTTCGTCGTCACAGAAAGCTCTGTTGGACAGCACTGGGCTAGACTTCAGAGAATGTGCCAGGCATGGAATTGTTTGGTAAGTATCTTGTAGCAGTTAGGGTTAGGTTCAGTTAAGTCACATAAAGCTAAATACTGTAAGAAATGTGGCTTAAAGGAGGTAGAAGTTTGTTTTCCTTCCACGGAGGTAGACAATCCAAGACTAATCAGGTGGCTTCAGTGTATAAAGAACCTCAACTCGTTCCTGTTTTGTTGCTGCCATCACATGGCTTCTACCTTGTAGTTCAGTATGGCTGCTCAAGCCCCGGCCACGTCTGCATTCCAGGCAGAGAAAACTGGGAGAAAGGGAATACGTTTCCCTCTTTTTTTTTTTTATCTTTACCCGAGGACATTTTTCCATTTTTTGTTCAGATAGAGTGGGAGGGAGAGAGAGGAAGAGAGAGAGAGAGAAACATCGACGTGAAAGGGACACATCGAGTGGCTGCCACCCGCACGACCAAGTAGGGCCGGGGACAAACTGCAACCGAGGTACATGCCCTTAGCGGGAACCAAACCCGGGTCTCTCTGGACCGCAGGCCGACGCTCTAACCGCTGGGCCAAACCGGCCAGGGCCGTTTTCCTCTTTTTAAAGATGATTTCTCATTTAACTGTCATAGAACACTTTGACTTATATTTCTTTGGCTGGGATTTATATTTTACATTTCACACGATCAATATTAACTGCAAGCGAGGATAGGAAATATCTTTTAGCTGAGCAGCAATGTTTTTCTTTTGAGAGGACTTGCTGTTGTCAAGCTCCTCATAAAAGCCAATGAGAAATCAGGTTTAAAGTTTAGAAATTAATTTGAATGAATACTTTTTCCAGGAGTCAAACTGTTTTATACAATGTTCTCAAACCTAGGAGAGCAGTAGGAATAAATAGCATTACCTCTTTTAACGCAGGCAGAGAGATCACTCGGAAATCATGTATTTAGTTGGATAATCTCTATTGTGCCCATTTTCCATGTCCTTAGTGCTCAATACTGAGCTCTCTATTTTAAGTAACAGTTGTTTATATTATTTATGAAATATTATTATTGGAATTGAGGCTTTACTTGTGTGGGGTTTTGCTCAGATATAGAATCTTCCAAATTAAAATACTTTGAGATTAATGAAATAAGCAAATTAATCACAGTCAGAAATGATGTTCTTCATAAGAGTAGTACTCTTCACTCTCTAAGTGTACAGGGACTGGTAACAACGTTCTGTGTGTGTTTGTTAATAAGTAGTATAACTGTACAGTATTATAAGTGAAAGTAAGTTTAGGTGAAATTACTAGAAAATGAAAGTTGCTATTATTGTTTTCAGTGTTTTGTTATTTTTATTACTTATTTTCTGTTGGAATCAAATTTTTATATTTGCCATTTTCTTTATTTTTGTTTCTATTTCATTATTACTATTGTTTTCTGTAACTTCTTTTTAAAAGTCCTCACTCCAGGATATTTTTCTGTTTATCTTCAGATAGAGTAGGAGGGAGAGAGAGAGAAAGAAACGTTGATGTGAGAGACACATCAGTTGGTTGCCTCCCGCGCAACCCTGACCAGGGCCAGGGACCGAACTGCAACCGAGGTACATGCCCTTGGCCGGAATTGAACCCGAGACTCTTTGATCTGCAGGCCGACGCTCTAACCTCTGAGGCAAACCGGCCAGGAATGTAACTGACTTTTTAAATGTCTGTCAGCACCTTCAGGGAGTTTAGAAAAGATTTAGAAAGTTTAGAAAAGATTGTGAGAAAACATCACCGCCATTGTGCTTTTTGGTCACCTGCTTTTGTGTGACAGAACTTGACCACTGCTGTCCTTGACAGTTTTTTGGTTCCAGTGTTGTTCATATCTTGTGGGAGACGTAACAACAGACAAGAGTGGTCTTGAAACATGCAATAGGCCTGTGTTTAAGTCCAGTTCAGTTCCTCAGTGCTACGCAATAAGATATTTAATTATAAGTGGTTATTTAAATAAAAGCATTAAGAAGACTTTGTTATCCAGAGGGAGAAGAAAATTATGGACATAGAAGAACTATTACTTACATTTTAAGAATGACACTTTAAGAAATTTTATTTCACTCTGTTCGAAGAGAGACTGTGACAGTGATGTGAGCGTCAAGTGGCTGTTACTCCTGTGTAATCGTTAGGTTGTCCTGCCACTCTTCAAACATGTTTTTATTGCCATAAATTTAGGAGAGACTCTAGAAGTCATTGTAAGAATTCAAGCAGTTAAAGACTTTTATTTTATTTTTTTTATAAAATTAAAGTTCATTCTTAATTGATATTGTCAACTTTATTATAAAGTTCTTTACCCTTAGGTATTGACTTGAGGGTTGAGACCTGTGTCTTTGATCTGATTTTTTATTCTTATTCTTCTTTACCATTTACGTCTTCCCATGGGCATACTCTCCTACCAAACTCTTATCTTACTGTCTCTTCAAACTTCTTTAAAAAGAATATTTTGCCTTTTTTAAACTACAAGTTTTTTTGTTTTTATCCTCACCCGAGGACATATTTCCATTTTTTGTTCAGGTAGAATGGGAGGGAGAGAGAGGAACAGAGAGAGAGAGAGAGAGAAACATCGACGTGAAAGGAACACATTGAGTGGCTGCCACCCGCACAACCAACCAGGGCCGGGGACAAACTGCAACCGAGGTACATGCCCTTAGCGGGAACCGAACCTGGGTCTCTCAGGACCGCAGGCTGACGCTCTATCCGCTGAACCAAACCGGCCAGGGCTAAACTACAGGTTTATCAAAAGAATCGTTTACACTTGCTGCAGCCCCCAATCTGGCTCCTGCCACCAGCACTTGACTGAGTGCTCGTTTGAAGATCACCCGTGATCCACTAATGAAAACTCCAGTGCCCTCTCCTGCCACTGTCTTCCTTCATCTCTGCCACAATAAAGTGTTTGACCACTTTCTCCTTGAAATTCTCAGTTCCTTGCCATTAAGTGCTCTTCACCTGAGCAGGACATGTTAAATGTCTTCCTCTTTTTTTTTTTTTTTATCCTCACCTGAGGACATTTTTGCATTTATCTTCAGATAGAGTGGGAGGAAGAGAGGGAGGAAGAGAGAAAGAAACATCAGTGTGAGAGAGACACATCGACTGGTTACCATGCACATGACCCCAACAGGGGCTGGGCCAAACTGTAACCGAGGTACGTGCCCTTAGTGTGAACCAAACCCTTGACTCTCTTGTCCACGGGTCAATGCTCTAACCACAGGGCAAATGTCTTCTTTTTTTACCTTCCTTCCATTTAGTCGCACAAGGCCTCTACCCGAAATGTTGCCCCACATGCGTCTCTGCCTGTTGCAGATCATGCCTGTGCTTTAAGACCTCCTTTATATGCTGTCTTCCCTTTAAGCTGAAAAATGTTCTTTCTCATTTCTCTAGTCATCTAATTCCTACTTGAAGTACTTTTGATACATTTTTTATTGACTGTATGATTTTGTACACATTTGCTGTCTGCTCCAGCAGATATAAAGCACAGAAGGAGAGCGCCCATTGCAGTGTCCTCAGTATTGGGTATAACTGTGGTAGGCAGAATAATGACATCCCAAAGATATCCAGGTCCTAATCCCCAGGACCTCTGAGTATGTTAAATTACATGGCCAAGGACATGAAACTAGAACTTAATTACAGTAAAAACACACAAAAATATTAAAACACTTGGAGGCTAAGTAACATGTTATTAAACAACAAATGGGTTACTAATGAGATCAAGGAAAAAATTAAAAACTTCCTGGAAACCAATGAAAATGAACACACAACAACACAGAGTCTATGGGACATAGCGGAAGTAGTCCTGAGAGGGAAGTTCATAGCATTACAGGCCTACTTCAAGAAACAAGAAACATTCCTAATTGACTTTTTAACCCTACAACTTAAAGAACTAGAAAGTAAACAAAAAGAAAAACCCAGAGCTAGGAGGAAGGAAATAGTAAAGGTCAGAGCAGAAATAAACTACATAGAGACTAAAAAAAAAAAAAATTCAAAAGATCAATGAAACAAAAAGCTGGTTCTTTGAAAAGATAAACAAGGTCACTGAACCTTTAGCCAGACTCACCAAGAAACAAAAAGAGAGAAACCAAATAAACAAAATCAGAAATGAAAGAGAAATAACAACTGATAACACTGAAATACAAAGGATCATCGAAACATGCTATGAACAATTATATGCCAACAAATTGGACAATTTAGAAGAAATGGACAAATTTCTAGAAACACACAGCATCCCAAAATTGAACCAGGAAGAGATAGAAAACTTGAACAGACCAATAACAACAAAGGAAATTGAAGATGTAATTAAGAAACTCCCAGCAAACAAAAGCCCAGGCCTAGATGGCTTCATCGGGGAGTTTCACCGAACATTCAAAGAAGATCTAATACCCATTCTCCTCAAACTATTCCAAAAAATCCAACAAGTGGGAACACTTCCAAACTCATTTTATGAGGCCAGCATAATTCTAATTCCAAAATAGGATAAAGACACTACAAAGAAAGAAAACTACAGGCCAATATCCCTGATTAACACAGATGCCAAAATCCTTAACAAAATATTAGCAAGTCGGATCCAATAATACATCAAAAAAATTATTCATCATGACCAAGTGGGTTTTATCTCAGGCATGCAAGGATGGTACAATATTTGCAAATCAATAAATGTGATACACCACATATAAAAACCATATGATCATATCAATAGATGCTAAAAAAGCATTTGACAAAATCCAGCACCCATTTCTGATAAAAACGTTCAGCAAGGTGGGAATAGAGGGATCATATCTCAACATAATAAAGGCCATATATGAAAAACCTACAGCCAGCATCATACTCAATGGGCAAAAACTAAAAGCATTCCCCTTAAGAATGGGAACAAGACAGGGATGCCCACTTTTGCCACTCTTATTTAACATAGTACTGGAAGTCTTAGCCACAGCAATTAGACATGAAGAAAAAATAAAGGGGATCCAAATTGAAAAGGAGGAAGTGAAACTGTCAGTATTTGTAGATGACATGATATTGTACATAGAAAACCCTGAAGACCAAAGACTCCATCAAAAATTTACTAGACAATGAATGGAAGCATATATCTTGTTCATGGATTGGAAGAATTAACATCATTAAAATGTTCATACTACCCAAAGCAATCTATAGATTCAATGCAATCCCCATCAAAATACCAACGACATATTTCACAGAACTAGAACAAACACTCCAAAAGTTTATATGGAACCAAAACAGACCCCGAATAGCCACAGCAATTTTGAAAAAGAAAAACAAAGTAGGAGGGGTCACATTATCAGATTTCAGGTTATACTACAAAGCCACTGTAATCAAAACTGCCTGGTACTGGCACAAGAACAGGCAGATAGATCAGTGGAACAATAGAGAACCCAGAAATTGACCCAAACAATATGCTCAATTAATTTTTGACAAAGGTGGCAAGAGCATACAATAGAGTCAAGACAGTCTTCAATAAATGGTGTTGGGAAAATTGGACAGCTACTTGCAAAAAAATGACACTAGACCACCAACTTACACCATATACAAGAATAAACTCAAAATGGATAAAAGACTTAAATGTAACTCATGAATCCATAAAAATTCTAGAAGAAAATGCAGGCAACAAAATTTCAGACATTATACGCAGCAGAATTTTCACTGATACAACACCTAAGGCAAGAGAAACAAAGGAAAAAATGAACACATGGGACTACATCAAACTAAAAAGTTTCTGCACAGCAAAAGAAACAACCATCAAAACGGAAAGGGACCCCACTATATGGGAGACCATAACGCCAATGATGCATCAGATAAGGGGTAAATTTCCAAAATATATAGAGTGCTCATACAACTCAACAAAAGGAAGACAAAGAACCCAATTAAAAAATGGGCAGAGGACCTAAAGAGACATCTCTCCAAACAGGACATACAAATGGCCAAGAGACATGAAAAAATACTCAACAGCACTAATCATCAGAGAGATGCAAATTAAAACAACAATGAGGTATCACCTCACACCTGTCAGAATGGCCACCATCAAAAAATCATCAAACAATAAGTGTTGGTGAGGGTGTGGAGAAAAGGGGACTCTAGTACACTGCTGGTGGGAATGCAGACCGGTGCAGCCACTGTGGAAAACACAATGGTGTTACCTCAAAAGGTTAAAAATTGAACTGCCATTTGACCCAGTGATCCCACTTCTAGGAATATACCCCAAGAAGCCTGAAACACCAATCAGAAAGAATATATGTACCCCTATGTTCATAGCAGCACTATTTACAATAGCTAAGATCTGGAAACAACCCAAGTGTCCATCAGTAGATGAGTAGATAAAAAAGCTGTAGTACATGTACACATTGGAATACTATGCAGCTGTAAGAAAGAAAGATCTCTTATTCTTTGAGATGGCATGGAAGGACCTGGAGAGTATTATGGTAAGCTAAACAAGCCAAGCAGAGAAAGACAAATACTACAGGATCTCACTTATTTGTGGAATATACTGAACTAAACAAACTGATGAACAAAATTGACCCAGAGACATAGAGGTGGGGTACAGACTGACAAGCCTCAGAAGAGGGGGGGTTGAGGGGGAAGAGATAAACCACAGAACTTATACGCATGTATGTATGACCAATGGACATAAACAACAAAGCTGGGGATGGGGTGGGGGGAATGGGGAGGAGGGTGTCAATGCAGGAAAAAGGAGAAACATCTGTAACAAAAACAAATTAATAAAAAAAAAATTACATGGCCAAGGGGAATCAGGTTAGCAGATGTAATTGAGGTTGATAATCAGTTAACCTTTTAAAGACAGATTAGCCTGGATTATCCAGGTGGGCCCAATGTAATCACAAGAGTCCTTAAAAATGGAAGGCGAGTCAGAGTGATGCAATGTGAGAAGGATTTGATTAGCCCTTGCTTGAAAGATGGAGGAAGGAACCCACAAGCCCTGAAAACCTGGAAAAACTCCAAACAGGTTCTGTTCTTGGAGCTGCAGAAGGAGTGCGGCCCTGCTGGCACCTTGATTTTAGCTCAGCAAGACCCGGGTCAGAGTTCTGGCCTACTGAACTGTAAGATGAACATATTCTGAAAACTTAGGAAATGGGATAAGAAGAGTAGGACAATTACAAGACAATTCCTTCACAGGGTATTTCAGTTTTATATTAGTTTTCTTTCTGGTTGTTTTTCAAAGGAATTTTGTGCAATGCAGTCATTCTAATGAGAAAGAGCCTTTATAGGATGGATTGATTTCCTTTTGTTTGTGTTTTATAATTTGCAAAAGATAAAGATACCTCCCTTGTTGCACAGGGATGATAAATAGTAGGAGCTGTCAAATGACACAACTAAAGCAATTTAGTAATTATCTTGATGTCCTTTATTCAAGAGAAGACAGTCCACGGCCGGGGAGCACTATTCAGAGGGTTTATGCAAGAGCTAATTGTATAGAGCGTTAAGAAGAGGCCTTACAGAAACAGGACAGTATTGGCTAGAAGGTCAGGGATTTCCTTATTAGGCTAGCAGGTCCTATTATCTAGGGCCAGGTAAGCGAGCAGAAGCTGAGTTGGAGGACTGTGATTGGTGCATGTTAGGTTTCCTTGACATGTTAGTGTGGTGTTTCCGATAAGAACAGGCTTACTTAGGTTTAGATTTGTGATGCTGGACCAAGCCACTGAAGCGACCATCATTTTATGGGTCCTGATATACAAATTAATTTGATCAGAGCTCCATAAATATTAATTAAATGAACAAATAAAGTTGATGAGTGAAGGGAGGATGTTTTCATTCATTCACGTAGGAAATGAGTTACTTTTAGTTTCTCAAATGTGCTGTATTTTTCTCCCTACTTACCCTACCCTGTTCCCTCTTCTGTAATACAAACAAAGCTTCCTTTACTGGGAGCCTTCGTCCTCTTTCCCTGTAAGTCCCAGTGACCTATAAAGGGAAACCTTTGAGGAAGGAAGGGTTTCTGAAATTCCCCCACCACTCACTGCCCCTCCTCCCCTCTTCCATCCTGGTCAGGTGCACCTGCTCTGTGTAGCACCCTGTCCTCTGCCTTAGCCTTAACACACCTCATTGTCATTATCCACTTAAGTGTCTTTCTCAGCTACACTGGAAGCTCCATGTGGTCAGAGACTGTCTTTTTGTTTTCCTGTGCTCACCACTACACCCCCAGAGCCTAGCATGATATGTATTTAATAAATATTTATTGAATGACATTCATGAAATGTAGTAGCAATCTTAAATGTGTCAAAAATGATATATTTAACCTAAGTAGATATAAAGTATTGTTTTTAGGTTCATTTACTTATCTGTTGAAATTCATAACCATACCCAGTGTTAAATTTAATAGTAGCTTTATAGGCAGACTGCAGTTTCTAATGGTAAAATCTGCATTCATTTGTAAAGTATTGAAGTTCATCCACACTTCCAACTTTACATTTCATCTCAAGACTTAATCTGTTTCACCTTTACTTTGGAATTTACGTCTTGGAGTGGCCATTTTACACTTACATATTATTTTTCAAGAAATAGTTTTACTTCATTGGAGTCTAGTATTTTTGAGAGCATATATTTAGAACATTGATTGTATATACATTTTTTCTTTGAGAGAGAAAATGGCATTGATCTGTTTGTTGCCTTTTGGAAATAGTGCTCTGTTGGAGGCATGGAAGGGTTTATGCAGAATTAAGTGGGCTTAAGTCTGTTGATGGGCTCCTGCCGATAAAGCCACAATCACCTTCAGCCAGGCTGCTTTGTGTTGATGTACTGTTTCTACCCTGGGCCAACAGTGCTGTTTCTTGTAAGATAAGAACATGGTAGGGAAGGAGATGTGTTTTGTTTTGCTGCTATTTAAAGCAACGCAGACCAGGTTGGTAGACCTTGACACTCTGTTCATCTCATCCTCAGTTGAATTATTGTTGTTGTTGTTTTATTAGGGAAAAAAAGTTCCTCTGAGGTAATTTCTACCAAATACTTAAAATTTACAAGAGATTTTTATGGTTTTCCCTGTGAAGTCAAATGATTCTCTGGAGATCTGGGCCTATTTACATTTGGTTCCAGAATCTTAACCACTAGATTGTTTTGCTTCCATTTTGGAGAATTAAAGTGAACAGAGCTAATTATTTGTCCAGTAGAAGGAGTTCCTAGCAGCCAAAATCTTGGGCCTCTTGGAATGTCATTTTAAACAGCTTTCTCCTCTCCTTCTGCATGTTTGCTCTCAGTCTGCCTTCACTGTGGCTTTCATTTGCCCTAGGACCTAGGCTACTAAGGACTGCAGGAGATACCTGTACCCTCAGCCTTTCCACAGCCGAGGGGAGGGGAGAGGGCTGCGGTTTGTGCACAGATCGAAGGGAGACCTGGGTGACTCTTGTGTGGCACGTCCTTGCCAAGTCCTGCCCGCTGAGCAATGCCCATCCCTCTGTTCTGTGAAGATCACTTCCTTTAAAAGAGGGAAGCAGCACAGGAAGTTAAGGAACTTCCATGTGGAATCTGAAGTTGGAGTTCATACTCTTAAGGAGGAAGCTGTCTGGCATCCCACTGCCTTGCAGTTTTGCTGTTAGCTCTTTTGTCATAATGCCTCTGTGTTTTGTGAGCTCTTTGTCTTCCCATAATCCCGTGTCACATTGGTTTTTTGGTCTTTCTGTGTTGTATGAGTTTTATTTCCCTCTTTTTGTCACCTGAAATCTTTTTGGTATCCTGATTTCTGGTTCTCCGATGAGTCTGTTCCTGATGCTCCTGGCCCCCCTCCCCGACTCTGTCCTTTTGTCATTGATAGCTTCTTGCAGATTCCCTCTCTCTCTCTCTCTCTCTCTCTCTCTCTCTCTCTCTCCCCCTCCCTCCCTCCCTCCCTCCCTCCCTCCCTCCCTCTCCCTCTCTTTCTCTCCCCTCAGCAAACACTGCTCAGAAAGAACAGCAGCCTTGGCATTTGAACAAAAGATCCTGAGAACCCTGTGTAGGTTGGCTATTGATTTGTTGGACTCAAAAAGCTGATTAGCCACTTCATCTGTGGTTGAGTATCTCTATTAATGTCAGGGAGTTACATGTTATGGTATCAGCAGCTCTCACCGTGACTACCTTCACATTAATTTTATGTACTGATTTCTGTCTCAGAGGGCTTAACTACACAGTGATTATTGCAGTGTCTCCCAGAATGGAAAATAAAATCCCTGAAAGCACATCACCGTACAGGCTTGATTTATTTCAAGATCCTGTTCGTTTCATGGATATTATTTTCATTGCCATTAGAAAGCCAGTTTTATATTTTTATTCTATATTTCTAAAGTTCTGAATTATGCATGGAAAAGATGTCATAATCTAGTTCTTTCAATTTTTTCAGCTTTGAACTAATTGATTTGAATTTTTTATTTGGTATTGGAATATAGTAATAGAGTATAATGATTCAGCTAAGAAAGACTGAGTTTATACATGAACTTATATGTAAACCTATTTATAGAAATGTGCAAATGATCTCATACATATTAATTATATGTGATTATGTATGTAATATTTACATGTTTTTAGGTGTGTTAGTTGATAAAGAGAGCTTGTTGAAATCAAATGTTTTATTATCTTCCTTTTAATGATTTTCCATTGAGTGATTATGTAGACTCCAGTAAATCTAATCAGTAGGTAAGATTTATTGAATCTTTTGGATATGGGGGATAAGCGTATTTCAACTGAAACAAAAATATGGCATTATTTTCTCCTCATAAAAGCTAAGAGTTGACTCTTTGATATCTACTATTTCCTGGGAGAACATGAAATAAATTTGACATAATAATTTTCATTAATTTGTATGTTTTATCAATTCAAAAAGGTTCTGTTTCCAGAGGAACAGTCTCTTAGTCTATGTTAATTGGTAATGTGCTATGGAATGTATTGCAACTAAGATTTTTTTCTTAATATTCTAAATTCCTTTTGGATAATATTAGGAATTCTTATAAATGGAATAGGTTTTCTGTTCATATTAAAAAGTTGTAATTATTTATCCAAAGTTTTTTTTTTTTTTTTTAAATCCAATGAGAGGTCAAACTATCACAATGCAGCATGCACAATAGAACGGGGGGTGGGGGGATGAGAGCCTTGTGTAAGTTCAGGTGCCGCCTATAATGCATTATGGTCTAAGGAGTGGCTTAGGTTAGAGTATAGTTCAGATGGTCGTGATGAAATCTTACAGAGCTTAGAAATTCAAGGGTAAAACACCTGATCATTTTTATGTGAATTAATCATTTAAAAATTACAGCTCAGTAGAAGGATAATTGTAATAATCAAAGGTTGTCAAATTTGTGTATACAGTTGATATGACTTAGAACATTTAGAAATACTTTGGTATAGAGAACAGTACCATGTGGGTCATTGCTTCTTATTTGTTTGAGGTCAGTACTTAGATGTTTATAGTAGCAAGGTTTATTTTATTTTATATAGAATTGGAAAGCTTATATATATCTAGAAATATGGATTTCTAGTAGTGGGTTCCAGTTCCAGTCATTGTGGCTTTGGGCTACTGTTTCTAGCCTTGGTTTCCTCGGGCATAATGCTAACGATCCCGTGGAAGCCTCATGAAGATGACATGCAGAGTCCAGCAAAGCGCCTGGCACAGGTGGAGAGTCGGTAAGCGGTAGATGCTGTGGCCATGGCTGTTGCAGTTTTGTTTCATGGGAGAAAATAAAGTCAAACTGGAAACATGTATCACTTATCACTTCCTTGGCTTTCTGTCATTTTAATCTCTGTTCCTAGGTTTCTTCTTTAAGTTCCTATTATTATAAGTTTATAACTTTTAGACTCAAGTTCTGGACTATTTAGAGTCACAGTCATATAATAACAAAATTGTGGAGTTGGAAGAGAGTTTGGGGATCATTTAACCCAAACCTCTTATTTTATAAGTGAGAAAACGATGTCCAGAGGGGTTAAGTGATTTACCCAATGGAAATTGGCTGTGGCAGGTTTCCAGAAAAGTAGAAGAGTGTTCATTTTACTATGACATCCTGTTTATGTACCATTTAATTCTGGTGTCACCGGGTCTATTGATGTGGTCGACTCAGTTGAGCCCTTACTATGTACTGGATACTATGCTAAGTGCCTAGGATCCAAAGATGAGGAATGTCTACTTTCTACTTTGCACTGATAGTAAAAGGAAATGACTGACAACCACAGCAGTATAAGAAATATTGTAAATGGGTGTTGTAAGTGCAGTTAAAGGGGAAGGATAGGAACTGAGGTTTTTAAATTAAGTGCCTATGTGACAGGTAACTTGTGTGCACTATCATTTTAATGGTCGCCTAATCCTCTGTTATAGATACTACTATCCATAGTTTTTTTTGTTGGTGAAGCTCAGCCCCTGATGGAGAAGGAAAGGAGGTACAGTAGTCCTGAGTTCTAGCGGAAAAATTCACTGCTCATCAGGACTCGGGCTTCTGTAAAAGATTGGGTTATACATTGGCTGGTAGTTAAATGGGAAAAGTGACTCATTGAGACTACAGTTTTTACCTGCAGCTGCAATGGAAGACCAGGTTGCTTTTTTGTCATTTTTTCCTATAAGGTTATTGCCTTCATTGAGTAGAAGACACTGAAAATAGATTTCTTATAAGAGCAACCTTAGAGACTAAGCTGAGGAGCAAGCATTTCCTATGGTAAATGTCCTTCTCTTAGTTTTATTAATGTTTTCTGAGTCAATATCTAGGGCAAGAACCACAGCCTGGGGAGGATGCAGAAGCTGCCATGTCATGTGAGACTCTACGTTTTCTAAACTGCTTGATCTCCTCACCTCATTTACTTTTATCACTTAGTTTTTCCTGCCTATGTCTTCATAATATCTTTTTAGTTGTTTCTCAGTTGGGTACATAAGGCTTTATGAGAAGATTTGGTTGTTCAATGACAACTGGAAGTTGTCATTATTACTGTTGGTTATTTTTTGAAAAACCATTTTGGGAGAGCAGCTATGTACTAACAATTAGGAGACTTTCTTAAAATGTTCCTACGGCATAACCATTTCCTTTCATATGTGTTTCTAAAACACTTGGTTGCTTTGGCTTCCAGAATGGTTTTCAGTGGGGAAAAATAAAGCCATTTAGAAAATACTTAGTATATATGCCTTCTTTTTGAGGGAAAATATTATTCTGGGATTCTTAGAATATCTATACAGTTCTTTCTTAACTTTAAAGTTTGAACCACAAGGGATCAGTTCTAGAAGATACTCACGGTTTCTTTTGAATCAAATTTCTGCTACTTTACTGGGAACTACTGATTATTTTTAAAACTATTAATTGAAATAAAAATATATAAAAAATATGCAGAAACTATGAAAAGTATAAGTAGAAAATTATGTTAATAAAAATGTGGATCACAATTTGCTACTCTTCATAATTATTAAAAGACATATAAATGAGTTTCCTGACATAGCGAACTTTTTAAAAGTGTCCGGTAACAAAAAAGTTCATATAGTTGGTGTATACACCTAGAACACCAGGCAGAAGGTTAGCAACCAAACTTATACCATATAGTCAAGAAACTGAGGGATTCCTCTCTGGGGAAACTGACCATTCCAACAGAAAAGTCTCCTAAAGCACTGGCCAGGTTACCACTCCATGTAAATAACTTGTGTGTGCTGCAGACCCTGCCAGTACCTGTAGTACACGTGGGCTTTTTTTGAAAGGTATGCCTATAAATATAGGAAGAAGTAGCTAAAGAATTGAAAATGATTTGACGGGGGAATACGAATCAGAAGTGGGGAGGGATGGGACAGAATACTGCTGCTTTTCATTGATGCTTAATAGTACTGTTTTGTTTTTAATCTTCACCCAAGGATATTTTTCCATTTATCTTCAGATAGCGTGGGAGGGAGGGAGGGAGGGGGGGAGAGAGAGAGAGAGAGAGAGAGAGAGAGAGAGAGAGAGAGAGAGAGAGAAAGAAACATCGATGTGAGAGAGACATATCGACCGGTTGCCTCCTGCACGACCCTGACCAGGGCCGGGGACCAAGCTGCAACTGAGGTATGTGCCCTTGACTGGAATCGAACCTGTGACTCTTTGGTCCGAGGGCCCATGCTCTAACTGCTGAACCAGACTGGCCAGGCCAATACTACTTTTTTTAAACCATTGATTGCTTTGATAAAACTTTATACAAATTAAAATTTTAAAAAGTAAAAAAAAAAAATAGCTACCAGAATTGTGTTTGTTGAGGTAGTGTCACCATGTTATAGTGGTGCCTCCATCGCATCACTGAACGTATGCAGAATTCAGCAGATGTTTAAACAAAAGGCATCCAAGGTACCACGGGAATCATATAGATGTTAAAAAGTAAGAGTACCTTCTAACAACTGATTCCATCAATTTTTATTATCTGCTTTTAGGGAACAATTATAGTAGGCAATTGATACTAACAGATAACTTGCATCTCTTACTTTAGTGTTATCAGTAGTTTCAAAACTTTCATTGCTAGAGCTGCAATCAAAAAGCCAAGGTGGCGGGGGTGGGGGGGGCAGGGGGAAAAGAAAGGAAAAAGAAAAAGAAAAACTCAAATAAAACTGATTTACTATATTTACTATTGTGGCACTCTTGTGGAGGTGATAGTAGTAAAAAGACCAGAGAGGGAAAAATAAATGAGTTGCAAGGGCCTTGATAATCCAAAGGCTAGTGAATTGGTTCAGAGTGAATCAGATGAGTATCCCTGGGGGTCAGGAAACCCTATAACTTGATGGTACACAATAGAATGTTTCTGAGTTCTGATTTACTATTGTGTCTTTCGTGTACTATATTTTATAATCACCAAATAGAGCCATCTCTCTCACATAGTTAAAAAGTCTTTTAAAGGCAGAAACTGCACTTTATTCTGTTCTTTGCATCCTCTACAATGTAGTCATGTGAAGAAAGGCATGCCTCATCATGAATAGATTTTCACTGGCTGTGAAATAGCATGTTGTAATTGTGTTGCAAAAGCATCTTAATTTTAGAAGTGCATAAGCAAACAACTACATGAGTATTATGACATTTTAAATAAATAAAAGCTTTTTTTTTCTGCTTTCACACGTATCATTTGTACTAATGATAAAGACTCTGCCATTTTCCACTTTGTTGCAAGGAGAGTCCATATCTTCCCTACATAGTTTTTGTAGCATGGTGCTGTAAAACAAAACCCAAGATCCTTTATCAATTATTTCTTTCTAAATTTTAATTCCCTGGCAGAGAATTAATTAATTAATTAATTTCCTCAACCAAGGACATGTTTAGAGAGAGGGAGGGAGGAGGAGAGAGTGAGAGAGAAAGAAGCATCGATGTGAGAAACACTGATTGGTTGCCTGTCGTATGCACCCTGACTGGGGATCAAACCCACAACCCAGTTATGTGCCCTGAACTGGCAACCTTTTGGTGCACAGGACTACGCTCAACTAACTGAGCCACTCTGGCTGGGCAGAGAACATAATTTTAATGTGGTTTCCTATAGTGGACTTTTGGTAGGTTTTGAAATTTGCTAAGTGCTTTTGTTTCACAGTCTTTGCTCTTTCTCTGAACCAATACAATCATGCGGTTTACATTGCTATTGAACCTCTGGGTTATTTTTTTACTTCTTAATGTAGTTTTTCATCATTTCTGCAGTGTTCACTTTGGAAGAATCTTGATTGCTTTTGAGCTAAATGGTAGCTTGGCTAGAGAAAAAGCAGTTAAAATCTGATGACATGTAATGAAAATCTGATGACATGGCATGTCATTTGCAATTGTGTATTCTACCCTGATCTGAGGGAGATGTTTCCTCCTGGGAGTGCTTGAGAATTGTTACAGCATCGTTCCTCAGAAAAGCTATTCATGGGAGGGTGTCTGTGAGACACATCTAGCCCGAGAATGTCTCATGGAAATGATTGTCCTTTCTGAACAAATGCCACATATTTTTATTGGAAAACTTATTTTCTTCTTATGGTAATAATGATATTATACACAGTGTATGACTCCAAAGAACTGTTACTCCGACATACAAGCAATGCCCATTTTATTTCTGCTATATGACATGCAGATCCTGTTAAGTTGTATTCATTTTGGTAGGAATGAAAAAAGAGCACATTTGTGTTTAATTAAATTGGTGTGATATAGTGTTATACTAGCATTTAAAAACTATAGGCACATTTGAAGTAGGGATGAGCAAAGTCTATTCAGGACAAGGTAATTTGAGCATTTTGGCTAGAAGATCTCAGAATAAAAATAGCTAGTCTCAGATAGTGGTGGAGAAAGGTAATTAAGGTTTGAAGAATAATGATGAAAATCTTTTGCTCAGATACTCTTTCTTTATTTTAGGTTTAATGCCTTACATTTAAAATAGTGAACCCTAGCTGAGAAATCTCTAACTAATCAAAACTAGCCTAATGGGTACCACTCAGTGAGATAAATTATAACACCTTATTTTATATCCCTGCTGAAGGAAAATGCATGTGACCTAGTAGCATAGCAGCTTGTAAAATAAAAACATCCATCTTGCCTCTTTGTTTTATTTCAGCTTTATGTGTGTTTATATATATAATCTTCTAACCTTCACCTCATCTTCTTCCTTTTTCTCAGGTAATGTACAAGAATATATTATAGTAACCTAAGTTAAGATTGTCAGATTTTTTATGCTCTTCTTAATTCTCTAATGAATTATTTATTACCCCCTTTTCCAAACCTTAAATAACAGGTGTCCTTCAATGAGCTGTCTTCAAGTCCTTTCCCCCAGCCCCCCTCTTTAATCCATCCCCTAGCAGTTCTTTATCTTTCTATGCATTGATTCCCAAACATATATTTTTGGGTTTCAAGTTTCTTGGACTCCAAAGCTTCATTTCTAAGTGTTGCCTGGATGTCTAGACTGAAAGTATAGTAACATCTTAAACTGAATATATTCAAAGAGCCCTTCTGTCTTCTCTGTAACCCTCCAGCCTCCACTCACACAAGACATTACCATTCAGTTCATGGCACTTTCAGTCACTTTGGACAACTGCAAAAATTGTACATACTCAACAAAAGGGATGTCCCTTCTGCTCGTGTAGCAGCCATCGTTACATTTCCTCCACTCCATTCTCACAGTCCATTGCTGAGGTTCAGGCCCACAGCCTTTTGACCAGGAATGTAGCAATTGTTGCTGTTGGTCTTCATATCCTGTCCCATCCAGTCCAGTCCTCCCCACTGTTCATTGATCTGTTTCCTAAACCCAGGTCCAATGATGCCATTACCCTGTTTTACAGCTTCCACTGGGTCATTACTGCTCCTCAGAGCACTGCTTTCAGCCTCGCTTGCAAGGCTTATCTCAGTCTAGCCCTTGAACCACTACACACGTGCCGTACTCGAGCAGTGGGCTGAACTTTCCCCCAGGTGTCGTGCACTTTTCTACCCATGTATCTCTTCCTGTTCATCTGTAAGCTTCATGAGGACAAAGATTTTCTTTTGTTCTATTTTGTTCATCTAATTTTATTCTCAGCTCTTAAGACAATGCCTGGCACATGGGGGTATACATTAAATATTTGTGAAATGAATGGACAAGTAAATGAATAAAAGAAGGAGTTGGAGGATACCTTTTATGGGACTCAGCTATTGTTTCCTGACTTTCAGTTCTAAATAAGAGTCCTGTATCCTCAGTAAATTCCCTTTGTTTATGCTAACTTCCATGGATTCAGTTTCTTCTATTCAAATGATCCTTGACCAAGAGCAGGACAGAAAAGCAGGGAAAGCACCATTTAAGAATTTGGGTAAAGGAATTTGGTTTTAGAGACCTAGGGTTCCTTGTGGCTTCTCCCACCTTTGCCTTCGCAAAGTGTAAACAAACAAAACCTCATCCCCGACAGGTCAGGTATCCCACAATCCAAATATGTGGTGAATGAGGAAATATCCAGATTTTAATGGATCTACTCATTAAATGGATGCAGGGTCTCTTCATGAATCTTCAATACCATGTTTTGGTTACATGTGAAAAAGAAATTTATTGTGTATTAATTATAAAGCTCATAGCTAATCTGATTATCCTGTTAAGATACTGATTCAGTTGATTTTCAAAGTACATTAAATGGGTCAATTGCCAGGTCACAATAAAAATATTCCCATGTAGCAGTATTCATATGTTTTCTTGGTAAGTGATTGGAACTTGAGGCATGAAGGAGAAGCAGGATCTTAGTGATAACATGATATCAGAACTTGAAGTTTTAACCAGCAGATGTAAAAGTTAGGGAACTCCACATACCTAACCTGATAAAGTATTTTTTATTTAACAAATACTTAGGACACCACTGAAAGCCAACCACACGGTGTCAGTTCTGTGGAAGAATGTAATGGAGAAAGGACAGCTTAGATTATAAGCACAAAATGAAGAAATAAAAGAATTCATGGAGTACAGACGGGTACAGATTAAGAAGGATGAAATCTATTTCTTTACTAACAACACGCACGAGCAGAGGTGTGTGTTTTCAGTGGAGGTAGGTGCTGGCCTGCAGGCAGTTTTCTTTGGATATAAAAGAATCTAGGAGATTCGTATGTGATGGACTATGTTTACAGTGAAGTGTGCCTGCTCTTAAAAGTGCAGACTTAGACTTCTGGTCAAGATGGCAGCACAGAGAAACGCGCTCTCGCCTCCTCCCTCAACCACATCATAGTCAACTAAACTACAGCACAGACATCCTTCAGAAACCCCTGAAATCAGGCTGAATGGAAGTCCTACAACTATGGAATTAAAGACGAAGCCACATGGAGACTGGTAGGAGGGATGGAGGGGGACAGGCTGGTCCCACACCCACGTGTGAAGGATAAAAATCAGGAGGACACCTCAGCTGGGAAGGTCCTCCCTGAGGACTGAAGGGTCCCTGTCACACACCAGGTGCCCCGCTCAGGGTTCCAGTGCCAGGAAGAGAATCCCCATCACTTCTGGCTGTATGTAAAACTAGTGGGAACTGAGGCTGAGGGACCCTGAGGCTGCTGGAGCCCCAGGCAGCTCCTTTTAAAGGGCCCTTGCATGGACTTACTTGGACCCACTTCCTCCAGGCTTCAGCATAGGGAAGGCAGCCTGACAGGCACCAGAGACATACTGGGAAGAACTGAGTCATTTGGCATCTGGTCAAGGGCTGGGGAGGCAGCTTTCTCCTGGACAGATGTGGTGGTAGAGGCCGTTGCTCCTTTGGTGAGCCCTTCCGCACGGGGTGCTATATCTGGGACTCCAGCAACCTGACTTACACTGTTTGCCCCTCCCTGGTGATTCCCTGAGACCCCACCCCACCCAACTTTTGGGTCCACCCAAGCTGTTTCCAGTGGCTTTACCACAGGATTGGCCTCTTTTGGCTTCTGCTTCAGATTTCCTGATTTCTAGCAAACAAGCAGCATCTGGCCACAGAGAGCCTCGTACCTCTAGATCAGTGGCCCCAGGCCTGGCACTAGAAGCAGCCAGCCATGGTTCACAATTTGGCTTTGCCTGGGCACCTCCAAGCCCAGCACAAAAAGCAGTCTTTGGCAGATCGCCTTATAGCTTATGCCTGGTGGCCCTGGGTAGAACACAGGCAGTGGCTGACCTTGCCTCAGAGCCACCACACCCAGTGGACAGCTTCAGACCATGTTGAAGCACCATCACCCAACCAACTACCTCCACAAGTGACACAATCAAGAAATGGACTCAGTGGGTACCAGAGCCCTGCTGAAGTAAGTCTTGCTCTGTGTGGTGGGCCCCTACACAGCTGATACTCCAAGGTAGTCAGAGGCCAGTGGGCAGTGGGCATAGCCAGTCCTTGCACCTGATCAGCCTGAGTAAAAACCATTAGTAAAACCCATTGACATGCCAACAGCAATCAAGATTCAATTACAACAGAAGGGTGTACAGTCCACATGGGTGCACCTCGAGGGTTCAGCTGGGTGACCAGGGAAGCTGTGCCACTGGATCCGATAAGACACCTACTACAACAGGCCGCCTTAAGAAGTCTAGGAGACATAACAACTCTACCTAATACATAGAAACAAACACAGGGAGGCAGCCAAAATGAGGAGACAAAGAAATATGTCCCAAATGAAAGAACAGAGTAAAACTCCAGGAAAAGAACTAAACAGGATGGAGATAAACAATATGACAGATGTAGAGTTCAAAATACTGCTTATAAAAATGCTCAATAAACTTAGTGAGAATTTCAAGGAACTTCATGAGCACGTCAAGGAATTTAGTGAGGACCTCAGGAGCATAATAAAAAAGGACCAGTCAGAAATGAAAGGTGCACTAACTGAAATAAAGACTAATTTACAGGGAATCAATAGGTGGAGCCAAGAAGACAACCATCAATTTGGAATATAAGGAAGCAAAAAACACCCAGTTAGAACAGCAAAAAGAAAAAAGAATCCCCCCCAAATGAGAATAGTATAAGAAGCCTGTGGGACAACTTCAAGCGTACCAACATTCACTTCATGGGAGTGCCAGAAAGAGAAAGAGCAAGAAATTGAAAACCTATATGAAATAATGAAATAACTTCCCTAACTTAGTGAAGGAAACAGACATACAAGTTCAGGAAGCACAGAGTCTCCCAAACAAGATGAACCCAAAGAGGTCCACACCAAGACACATCATCATCAAAATGCAAAAGGTTAAAGACAAAGAGAAAATCTTAAAAGCAGCAAGAGAAAAGCAGTTATCTCCAGCGGAGCTCCCATAAGACTGTCAGCTGATTTCTCAAAAGAAACTTTGCAGGCCAGGAGGGAGTGGCAAGAAATACTTAAAGTGATGAAAAGCAAGGACCTACAACCAAGATTACTGTATCCTGCAAAACTATCATTTAGAATTGATGGCCTTATAAAGAGTTTCCCAGACAAGAAAAAGCTAAAGGAGTTCATCACCACCAAACCAGTATTATATGAAATGTTGACAGGTCTTGGAGAAGAAGATAAAAAAATATGAACAATAAAATGGCAATAAATACATATCTATCAACAGTTGAATCTATAAACAAATTGAGCAAGCAGAACAGAAACACACTCATAGATACACAGAACTTTTTCTTGGTTTCCAGATGGGAGGGGGTGGGGGGAATGGGTGAAAACGATGAAGGGATTAAGAAGTACAAATTGGTTGTTAGACTGACGAACCTCAAAGGGAAGTGGGGAGGTGGGGTGGGAAGAGAAAAACCAAAGAATTTATATGCATAACCAATAGACACAGACAATAGTGTGTGTGTGGGGGTGGGAGTGAGGAAGAGGGGGTCAAGGGGGGAAAAAGGAGGGACATCTGTAATGCATTCAATAATAAAGATAAGTTAAAAAAATAAAAAAAATAATCCAGGCAGTCTGGGAAAAAAAAGTACAGACTTATAATACTGGAACTAAAAGGAATTAGGGCATCATTTCTATCTAAGGGCAATTTCAATTTCTATCTAAGGGCAATTTCTCCCCCCATGGCTACCGGAGTAATTTTAGGTATACTTAGCATGGTTCTTTCATTTGATTAAATTTTCTGACTCTCCATCAAGTTCTCTGATTAATTTATCTTCTGGTGGACTTTTCAACAACACGTAGCTTCTTTACACATCTGATGATGATGTGAAGTATTTTAGGTGATTTTTAATGAACAGTAAACCAATCTTAATTCTAACTATTAAAGACAAAGGATTTCTTCGTGTGTGTGTGTGTGTGTGTGTGTGTGTGTGTGTATACATTTTTTTTTCCTTCACAGCACAAGTGTGCTCATAAGACGTAAGACTTACCATTTGGGACACAACATTCCTGGTCTAAATGAAAAACTCTAAAATAGCAGCATAAGGAGAATAAATGCACATATAAGAAGTTAGTGCTTATGATTGTACTAGAATTTACATGTTATGCGGTAACACACCTCCTCTTTGGAAACTCAGGGGACAACTGAAATTCATATATCTTGCATATATAAAAAGCCATGTTTCAGAGCATAAAGATTGTACTGTAAGTCTCCAATCTGTCTCTAATCCTCTTAAATGTGCACGTGGGTACCTGGTCAAGAATTCAAGATGAGGTAGCCAGATTAATTAGAATTTTAGTTATAAGGATTTACAAATTTCTACAAGTGGTACTAAATGTGTACTCCTTTTGAGAGCCCAAAATGCAAAGGATATTGCTTTTGGCTAGATTGTACTGCTGAGAGAAGAATGAAAATTTAAACATGTCCATATATAAAATATGTTTTCAGAACAGTTATGTTTTTAATACAGCTATGTATAGAGCAGTTTTCTAGCTCCTGCTAACATTCTTCATCTCTAGAACCATGATGCAGTGGTGTTGGCCTCTCTGATGGCCACATTTTCCCTTGAGAGTGAGGTCTGTCATTGCTTTTATGCTGGAGGGTCATGTGTATGCGTTACGGAGACTTCATTATAGTTGTTCATGTTACAACCAAACTACGCTTTTATTCCCATTTCAGTCATTCATATAAGGCCTAAACAGTTTGCACCCATAAGTATTTTTAAAACAATGATTCTGTAGAATCCTATAATAATATTTTTGGTATTATTTGCTCTTATCTAGTTTGAAATGTAATATCTGACATTCAATGGATTATTTGCTAACTAAGGAAATAAACTTTGAGCTGTTGTCAGGTGCCACTTTCCTAGGAAATAATTATATTATAGGCTCAGATATATTATTGGCATCACGTTTTGACGAATGTACAAAGTATTTTTAAAACTTAATTTATTCACAGCTTGTCTGTTTTGGTGTGCAGTTTTTCCTAATGGTGTACTAACATTAGCTAAAATTATTTTATTTAGGTAAAATTATTTATTTGAAATGAATGTATAACAGATAACTTAGTTATGTAACAATAAGACTATTTTTTAAGCACTCTTCATATGAAAAAATTTAAAACCAACAAAGTTAATTGTACACGTCTGTATGAGTTTGTGGTTTATTTTGTGATGATGAAAGTCAAAGGAAGAGAGTCTTGAAGACTGAAGGGTGGTAACAATGAATGCTACTTCTCATTTAAAAATGAAAGTTCAGTTCTGAGAGCAGAAACCTACGGGCAAAATCTAAAAGGAAGAACTCAGAAATAGCTGTATAAGCAGATGGATACTTAGGAATAGTCATAATTATTATTAGAAGAAAACAGTTGCTCTGGGAAGAAAATTCATGTGTGAAAAGAGGAATAATGGGTTGTTTTATGCTCATGATTTTTTTTTTTTAATCCTCACCCGAGGACATTTTTGCATTTTTTTGTTCAGACAGAGCGGAGGGAGAGAGAGGAAGAGAGAGAGAGAGAAACATCGATGTGAAGGGACACACCAAGTGGCTGCCACCCGCACGACCAACCAGGGCCGGGGACAAACTGCAACCGAGGTACGTGCCCTTAGCGGGAACCGAACCCGGGTCTCTCTGTACTGCAGGCCGACGCTCTAACCGCTGAGCCAAACTGGCCAGGGCTGCTCATGATTTTTTAATCATGAAGCACGTGCTATATTTTAAGCCGAAAAAAGGGGAGAATATTATCTTTGGTAGAGTTCATTTGCTACCTTAGAAGCTTAGTGTTTCAGGTTGGAGTAGAAACTGGACCTAGAAATGGGGAGGGAGTGAGCAGCAGCCGTACGTAGCCACTCCTTCCACGAAGTAGCTTCACTTGAAAGTTACAGACCAGGGTAATTTGCTGTAAGTTATAACTTATCTGGTGTGCTGACTTTTATCATGCATTAAATACATGCATTTGTTTGAACATCACACACCCAGATGTCATTTAAATAGATGCACAAGGGTCCGGCCTCTGTGACAAGAAGATGGAGACACTATCTACAAGCCCAGGAGCTTGTAGATTCAGTGTGGAGGTGGTTTTTTTTTTTCCCCCACAGAAATTCTTTGCTTTTTCTGGTCCTTTTGTACTAGCTAACCTTGGTTTCTTGATCAAGATGGTGATTTTTCATTATTGTTTTCCCAGGACACCCCATTCTTTTTAATCACAATTTTTCTGACAGGTTTTGGATTGAATCTAAATTTGCAACCCAGGCCCTGAGAATCTAATTTGTGTGTCTATTACAGCAGTCAGTCCTCAAACGTTTTAGTCTCAGAACTGCTTAATATGCTGCAGAATTACTGAGGATCCCCCAAATTATGTTTAGGTGGGGTTTCTCCATTGATATTTACCATATGAGAAATCAAAAACAAACATTTTGTAACTGTTTTATTAGTTTATTTAAAATAACATTAATAAGCCAATTATATGATTGTGTTCCACATTTATGAAAACTCTTTAATATCTGGCTTAATGTAAGACAGAATCTCCAATTTGCTTTGTAAGTTACCTGGATGGGGAAGAGAGGGTCAGTGGGTAAAATCCTGAAGGTACCTAGAACCATACAGGTTTAGGTGTGATGAAGGACCCAAATGCTTTGGGTAGAGGATGAATGAATCGCTGTGAAAGGTGAACCAGATCCAGCTCCTGGTTGTAAGTCCTCATACAACTAGTCTTTTCTATTATAACACAAAATTTAGTAACTACTGGGGAGCTCTTCCAGTTTGCTTTTCACTCACTTTGTTGCATTGTCACGTCACGTGGCCTCTGCAACACTTCACTGTACTCAGGAGGAAGAAAGTGGTATTAGTAAGGAAGAGTTTTGACCTTGAAGCCCTCTGAAAGGGTCTTGAGGTTTTACAGATGAAGTGTAGACGCTGTCTGTTGCCCTTTCAACCACCACCTGGTTAGTATGTGCATGTGTGCCAACCTGCAATACCCTCCAAGGCTAGGAAGTCCTGATGGCTGGGCTCCGTTTTTCAATTACTTACCCCTGTGAGATTTTTCCCCCAACCTTGTTGTCCTTTCTTCTATCCCTTTGTAAAGGGACCTTCAACTTCAGCAGCATTCTTTCTCCCTGTGTTCTTAAACCCATGCCCACCCCAGAAATTGGAGGCATTAAATCCTGACTGGGTGGTAAGAGAGGCCTCAGGCACTGCCTTCCAGCTCCGAGCCGGACTGTTCTCCAGACTTTCCGTGAGCGCACATCTCCCATTTTGGTAGTAAACTCACTTGTTTAGGAGTTGTATGCATGACGTAGGCTAGTAGAAATATATGGCAAGGACTTGAAACCTGAGAAGTTGGTGGAACAGTGACCTGTAATAGGCACAAAGGAATGAAGCGTGGGGTGGCACACAAAGTTGTCTCTATTGGAGAGATTGAGAAAGAAAGCCAGATGTTAATGCGAGGAGCTGAAGGAAGGGAGGAGTGAAGTCAGCCTGGGTACCGATCAGCATGTGGCCCAATGTGCCGAGGATGGTAAACAACAAAGAGGAGGGAAATGAGAGAAAACTCTGCTGGTGATCCTTGGTGAATTTTAACTAAGAAGGACTTTTGTTGTTGGAGACGGTAACCAATCTCAGGTTTCCCAGGCAGCGTGAGTTTACGGGAGAGAGCCTCTGCCCTTCTGCCTTCCTTCTGAGGTTCTGAGGTTCTCACTCTGCAGACTGGCTAATGTGTGCCCCACCGAACAAGTTACAGGTATTGACTTTCTGAGAATCAGCCCCCCAGTAGTTATTAAATTTTGTGTCATAATAGAAAAGACTGGTTGTATGGGGACTTACAACCAGGAGCTGGATCCAGTTCACCCTTTCACAGCGATTCCTTCATCCTCTACCCAAAGCTACTGGGGGGCTTTTCCAATTTGCTTTTCACTCACTTTGTTGCATTGTCACATCACTTGACCCCCATGCTTCGTTCCTTTGGGTCCTTCATTACACCTATACCCATTGACCCTCTCTTCCCCACCCAGGTGACTCCTTCTGTTCCTGTTATGTCTGAGTCCATTCCACTCTAATAAAGTAATCTTATGAAATACATAGTGTTTACTATTCTTTAATATTCACACATGCCATCCCCTGGCTTTGAACAAATTTTAAAAGTTCATTTCCTAATATTCCTATATGTTTCTAATGGTTCTTTTCTCATTTCAACCTCTGCTTTAAACTCATTTTGTTCAGGAAGTGTTTTTGCCTACCTACCTGTAGGTATTCTGTCCAGGGTTGATAACCTGCAGGGAGCCTGGCTTGGAGGCAGGTTGCTGCCCAACTTTCTCAAGTGTACACTTTCACTTGGGATTGTACCTGCCAGTCCAGAGGAGGGGTGCTTTTTCTAATGTTCACAAAGATGCTTTATGGACTAGAAGGGCCATGAGTAGTCATTTTTTAGAAAATGCCAGTACTCATATTATTTACTGAATAATAATGATAAGAATAATCACTAACCAGTAATGAGCACTTGCTCGTGCTAGGTGTTGTACTGCATTCCACAAGGATTATTTTGTTTATATTATCTCAGCATAATCCTATGAAAGTAGGTCCCGTAATTACAGATAGTCTAGGGTAATGGACAAATACCTTGTAAGAACAAATCAAATGTGTCTGAAATATACACTACCTTTCAAAGTAAAATTATCGGCTCCTTTAATGAAATTAGACAACATCTTGAAATTAGAAGATACTTGAGCTATTCTAGCTTTGAAAAGACTATGCATGTGTGTGATTTATTCAGCAGAAAACTCACCCACAGAGCTTGCTCCCACTTGGCAGGGGAGTTCTTTTTCCTGCTTATCTGTAGTTATGTAATACATCTAATAGTTTTGAGAGATCGTCAGTGTTATAGTGTAGTTGGAAGATTGATTGGTTTCATTTGCAAATTGCCTATTTTCTACATATGGCTCTTAACAGACACACGTGTTGTTAGTTACTTTCCATGTATTTGTTATTGTTGAAACCATACTTATATATTTTTCATTGAATTTAAAGTTCCTTAGGAAAAGTGATATTTTTAGCTCTAGTAACCCACTATGACTAGATAGATATATTGTATTGAAGTGCTCTGAGCATAGTGAGCATTTATTCTTTTATTTTTGCACATCACCGTTTTTTTTAATTTTATTTTTGTTCTTGACACTATTACAGACATCCCCCATTTCTCCCACTTTGCCTACCTGTTGACTGATAGAGTCCTTCTTATTACTCATAATAGTGTTAGAGGCATAACTCTGAAAATTACTTGTATTAAAAAAATAATATAGCTAGCACTACATCCTGGATTTGGGTTATAATATGATTTTTGTCATTTAGATCAGTTGGAGACATTTCTTGGGCACCTGCTAAGTCTTTGTTAATCAAAATAGGAATCATGGTTCTTGGAAGATAGCCTCCAAATATTCAAATGCAAAAAAATATATTGAGTTTCCAACAATGTAATTATGACTGAAGCATTACGTTTTCCATATTAATAGGGAGGACATCCTAAAAACAGTGGTTAGTAGCTTAATGTAAAGTCCAAATTTGGATCAGTTATCATGATTAAATCCTAAGAGATAATTATCATGGGTAATGTGTGCAGAGTGTACACTGTGTGCCAAGTGCTGTGCTATATATTATATGCCTTATTTAACCCTCAGAACAACCCTATGAAGTAGGTATTATAATTACTCTCATTTTATAGATGAGGAAACAGGTAACAAGGTTAAATAACTAACCCTAGTAATTGGCAGAACTGAGATTTGAACCCAGGGATTTATTTGAAGAGTGATTTTTAAAAAAAAATTATAGATGCTATAAATTTATACTACTAAGTATAACTATGTATTCAAGTGCTAGCTCACAGTTCCTTTAAAATGTGGAGCTATTGAATTATTTCAAAAAGAAAACTTTTGGAAAGTCCTTACAATTACACTAAGGGGAAGGGTTCAGATACAAGTCTGAATAATAGTTAACTAAGTTATCTCATTATTATCATTAGTGGAATATTATGTGGATGCAATATAACTTGAACGTATGATATTACAATGGGTTTTGTTATAACACTGAGTTGATACTCTAGGGGGCACCATTCCTAATGTGTTCAATGTGAATGGCACTTCCTCCAGGAATAAATGGTACCTCCTGGAGTTGGCTGTTGGTTATATAAATAAGCAAATGGTTTCAGTAATTACTGATATAGGAATAACAGGATTACTAATATAGGGATATACAATATGGCAATCATCCTGTACATATTCCTCTTCAATTCCAACATACAAATACCATTCTCTATTTAAAACAGGTCACATGCCCTGGCCTGTTTGGCTCAGCGGTTAGAGCATGGGCCTGCGGTCCAGAGAGACCCGGGTTTGGTTCCCACTAAGGGAACGAACCTCGGTTGCAGTTTGTCCCCAGCCCTGGTTGGGTCATGTGGGTGGCAACCACTTGATGTGTTCCTTTCACGTTGATTTCTCTCTCTCTCTCTCTCTCTCTCTCTCTCTCTCTCTCCCTCTCTCTCTCTTCCTCCCTCCCACTCAATCTGAACAAAAAATGAAGAAATGTCCTCGGGTGAGGATAAAACAAAAGCAAAAAACCCCACAAAACCACAGGTCACATGTATGTAATGGCAAAACTGAGAAAAAGTCTGTATCTTATAGTAGCGGAGTATCAAAAATGTCCCAAGAGAAATAATGGGAGCTGTGTAGGAAATGAAATTTGCATGGGGTTTCAGGATTGAAAGAGTAGGGGATGGTCGGGTACAGCAAAAGGGCTTTTTTTTTTTTTTTTATCATTAAAGAGCTTAATAAAATAGAACCAGAGGCATGGAAACATGAACAGACTGATGAATCTCAGAGGGAAGGGGGGAGGCAGGGTGGGAAGAGATTAACCAAAGAATTTATATGCATACATGCATTGCCCATGGACACAGATAGTAGGGTGGCAAAGGCCTGGTGTGGGGTGGGAACCAGGTGGAGAGGGGTAATGGGGAAAATATGGGGGACATCTGTAATACTCTAAACAATATTAAAACAATAAAAAGTAAAGAAAAAAAACAGAACAGGAAAATAGCCATGATCATAGAAAAAATGCCTCATTAAATACCATTAGAATAAATAATGGAGCCTCTTACTAACCTGACACCATATGTTGCTCACTGTGCTTAGGTTCCTTACGTTTTAATTAATCTTCAGTGATGTAAAATCACTGGGCTCTAAGACCAGTTTGATTCCAGACCCGTTTAGGAGGCTAGGCTGAACTGTGGCTTTGGGCTCTCTCAACACCGTTGTGTATGCTTTATTGTGGTGAATATCAAAACAGCAGTTAATTATAGTAGGACCATTTCTGTTCTTCACCTCATTATCTCTGTCTTACACTATTATTTTCTCCTGGCACCACTGAAGTGTGAACACAATGCCAGCACTGCATTCAGCACAAGAATAGAAAGGCAGATGGCAGATTTTACTATTTATAGTTGGGCCAATTTGCCTGAGGTGAGCCTAGCTGAAATGGTTCTTATCGAGAATGTTTTCATTTATTAAAGGGATAAGGAAATGAAAGCCAAATAAAATGCCTCAGTCCCCAGGACTCTGAGAGCAAAACTCTTGGCAAAGATTGGAAAGCAATTCTAAGTATTGATTAGACTTTTGTGAACTGGAAAATGGTATATTTTTCTCCTTGTTCTTCAAATAAAGACTTTAGGTCAGCAGCATCCTTCATGGCAGAACTTGAAGAATTTGTTGTTCAGGGAAGTCATGCTGTCATAACAACTGATGCAGAGTGAATTTTAATTATTAGGAATAAAACAGGGTCATTATAAACACTAATTATTAAACACCATCAACTGTAATATTTAAACTATGAGTAAGTAGTGTTTTACTTCCTCAGTCATCATCTCATGACTACCACACACACACACACACACACACACACCTGCTTCACATTTGATTATTTTGTTTTTTTGAAAAAATTGTTCAAAACCCTAAAAACCTTTTGTATTAATCAGTTGCATGTGGAAAGAAATTTTGTGTTTAAAATTAAAAGAGCAGTGAATTTCCTAGGCTCTCTTATCTTGTAGGCATCTGATTTAACAAGTATTTTATTGTTAAGAATAGCAGTTGAAAACTAAAACAGCCTATTAAAGAATTTAGGTGGCCCAGATAATCTGAAATATAGCAGTGAGATAGTAGCTAATAAAACATTCTACAGAAAAATAAAGAACTTGTATTTTAATCTGAAGAAATTAATTTCATTTAGTCATGGGTGTAAAACAGATATTTTGATTGGATGTATTGCAATTTAGCAGATTATTTACTTATATTCTAAATTATGCCAAAACATCAAATTCATTTTAAATCATGGTAAAATATCATCATATGTGTGTATTGGTTTTATTTAGATGAAATAACCAGTTGATTTCAAATTTTCACTTTTCTATGGCTTGTACTTTGATAGATAGAAGTAGGTACTCTGGCTTTTTGTTTGTTTGTTTTTATTTGCGTGGAATATCTTTATTCATCTCTTCACTTTGAACCTATACATGCCCTTAAAGCTGAAATGAGTGTTTTGTAGGCAATATATAATTGGATCTTGGTCTTTTAACCTATCAGCCATTTTGTGTCTTTTAATGGGAGACAATCTATTTAAAGGACTTACTAAGTACCATCTTGTTTTCTGATTGTTTTGTAGTTTTCTTTTTCTTCTCTTCTTGCCATCTTACTTTGTGGATTAACCTGTTAATACCGAGCGGGACATATAAATCCGTCAAACGTTGCATACAGTGAAAAGGGAATTCCCCGGTTAACAGGTTAATGATTTTCTGTAGTGGTATGCTTTGATTCATTTCTCTTTACCTTTTTTGTACCTACTGCAGGTTTTTTCACTGTGATTACCATGAAGCTTACATAAAACATCTTATATATAACAGAATACTTTAAACTGATTACAACTAGTGGGAACTGAACCCGGGTCTCTCTGGACCGCAGGCCGACACTAACCACTGAGCCAAACCAGCCAGGGCTCTATTGCATTTTTTTTTTTTTTCATTTCATTTAAAGTAGTCTTGAGCTCCAGAATTTCTGAGCTGTAGTTGATCATTCTTCTCAGAAGTGCTTCTAGGAAATACCCAAGACATAACTAGGAATCATTTATGTACCTTGAAGAGAGAGATGGGTTTCTCTAAAGTAGTGTTCTCAGAGTTTGGCGTTGGTCAGAATCATATGAAAAGCTTGTTAAAGGGCAGGTTGCTGGGCCACACTCCCAGAGTTTCTTATTGAATCCAGTTGGGGTAGGGCCTGAGATTTTGCATTTACTCTACTTAGTTCTCAGGTGGTGCTTCTTAGGAGCTCAGCTGAGCTGGTAAGAGTGCCCTGAACTGCCAGGTGTCAGAGTAGCTATTAAAACAACAAGCCAAAAATAAGAGTTAAGCCTTTAATCACTTACTGCTGTGGTGTAAACAAGAGTCTAAAAATGGAGGAAATTCTGACTCACCTATTTCATTTTCCCCATTGAAGGGCACACCAGTTGAGAATTTGGTGGGTCAACACAGACAAGGGGGTTATCTCAATGTTGAGGGTGCCCTGAACAAAAGGCTCTAGATGACATCTGGGTAGGGAGATGAAAGTACTGAGTAGTGGAGAAAAGTGTCAATCCCCCAACCCCCCATAGGAAGTTCACAGCAGGGAAGCCAAGGAAGACCTCTGCACAAATCATCAGATAAAGAGACCTAGGAATGAAGGCACCTGGGAGGAATGTAAATAGATGGAAGAGGATGATTGTCCAGGGGGCCCGAGTTCTTGACAGCAACTTCTTTGAGAGACTGCAGTGCATTATGCATTAGCTGTGCACCAAGTCTGGTGCTGGGAATGCAGCTTTCTCTATGAGGTTTGCTTGGTAAAGCCTTTGTAATTGCCTTTGGTCTGGCCTGAAAAATCACATATAGGTTTAAAAAAATTTTTTTTCTTTATTGATTTGAGAGAGAAGGGAAGAGAGAGGGAGAGAGATAGTAACATCAATGAGAGAGAACATCGATTGGCTACCTCCTGCATGCCCCCCATTGGGTTTTTGGCCTACAACCTGGGCATGTGCCCTGACCGGGAATCGAACTGGTGACCTCTTGGTGCAGGGGTCAATTCTCAACCACTGAGCCACACCGGCCAGACGCACATAGGTTTTTAACCAGGAGCTGGACTCTTCAGTGCCAATATTGTTGGCTGCAGAACCACACTTTGAGAATGACTTATTTAAATTCTAAAATATAGCAGTGTTTGTTTTGCTGCTGCTCACCAGCTCATGCCTATTTAAGACATTCTTCACACCGAATTGTCACTTTTTCAAAATAATATTCATGCAACATTTTAAGACAGCTTTCAACCATCTGTTGACTAGTAAATATTAGCCTTGTCACTAAGTAATAATGTAAAATGTTTGTAGTATGATTAGATGCTAAACCTTAGAGTACTTGAAATTATATGTAAACTCCCACAGTCGAAAACTAAAGTGGATTGGATTCCATTTGGTAAAGCCATACATAGTTCTCTTCCTTAAAAATAGTTTTTATATTGTAACCTACAGAGTAGTGGTTAAGAGTTCAGGCTGTTAAGGCCAGACTTCCTGAGTTTCCGGAATGGCTTTGCCTCTTTCTAGCTCTGTGAGTTTGACAAGTTATTGGAGCTCACTGTGTTTCAGTTTCCTCATCAATAAAAAGGGAATTATAATGGCACCCACCTCGTAGGGTTGTTGTGAGAATTAAATGATGTGAGGATTAGTACATGTAAAGTGTAAAGAACAGCATTGGGCTCACTCATGGTAGACACATAATCAGTATGAACAGCTGTTACTAACATTGCCATCACCTTCAATATTGTTCCCCCGTGAGGACTGTTATGCCACATTAAGTATTTTATTTCCTAAAAATGAGTCATTTGCCATAAATGGATACTTCCTTACTTTTTTCCCAAAAAGCTACTAGCTGTATTTAGGTGAACTATGGATAATATTTAGCCTTTGAAGTATTACTAATTACTAGGACTCAATATTGGATTCTGTAATTACAGGTAAAGAATAAAACATAATATTAGCTCTTTAGATTTGAAGGTGAGTAGTGGTTTCTAAATTATAATTTGTTTCAAGGTTTGTATGTCATGTTATATCTTCTAGTCTCTTTTCTTTTTTAATTAAGCTTATTGGGGTGACATTGGTTAATAAAGTCATACAAATTTCATGTGTACATTTCCATGATACATGATCTTCATATTGAATTGTGTGCTCACCACCCTCACAGCCAAATCTTTCATCACCATATATTTGGCCCCCTTTACCTGTTACTACCACCTCCACCTCCTTCCCTCCAGTAACCACCATATTGTTGTCTGTGTCTATGAGTTTTCATTTTATATCCCACATATGGGTGAAATCACATGGTTCTTAGCTTTCTCTAATTGACTTATTTCACTTAGCATAGTATTTTCAAGTTCCATCCGTTTTGTCACAAATGGCAGTATTTCATTTTTTCTCATGGCTGAGTAAGTAGTCCATTGTATATATGTACCACATTTTCTTTATCTGATTCTTCATCGAAGGACACTTTGGTTGTCCCCGTGCCTTAGCCACTGTGCATAATGCTGCAGTAAACGTAGGGGTGCATATATCTTTACTTTTTTTCTCTTTTCTTAATTCACTAGGACAAAATAAAATGATATTTGAAATGATTTTCAGAATTATTTTCTTCTACGTTTTATATCTTGCTTTATAAGGCACATATATAAAGGTTTTGTGTCCAAATATTTATTTTTTTTTAAAATAAAAATATGATTATCTTTGATTAATTTAATTGCAAAAGTTTTGGGGTTTTTTTGATCCCTTACTTAAGAAACTCTTTGCATATTCTCTTTTGAATATGATAAGTTTTTTGCTTTATCTTTATGGAGCTCATATGGATGAACCTTTCTGGGGAGATGAAAAAAGATGAATTTTTGATAAGGAATGTTACATTTTCAACAGATAAAGCTTTGAGACTCTTACTAAGAGTCTATAATACTCAGATCCAGAAGGTAGAGGCAATAACTGGAGTATCTTAAAATTAAAAATACAGTGGAGTTCAGTTATTGTTATTTAATTATTTAACATCAAGGAGACATAGGCTTATTGATATATAAGAAATAAGATTAAGGGTTGTTTAAAAGTTGTTGAAATCCTGAGGTTCTTTTTTTTTTTTTACGTTTTCTAAATAGAATACATTTAGCTATAGAGAAAGAAAAAGTAATAAAACGTTGAATGTTATTAAATAACATTTAAAAAAACTTGAGAAAATGAAAACATTTATGATTAGATACAGATTATTGGGGATTTCAAGCTGGGTTTGCAACCTACAATCTGCGAGCCAGATCTGGTTGGCTGCCTGCTCTTATCTTACCTGAGAACCAAGAATGGTTTCTTACATTTTAAATGGCGGGGAAAAGTCAGAAGAAGAGTAATATTTGTGACCTAAGAAAGTTACATGACATTCAAATTCCCGTGTCCATAAATACAGTTTTAATGGAGCACAGCCTAGCTCTTCACTCACTGTTGTTTAAGGCTGTCTTGTAATACGGGGCAGAGTGAGTAGTTGTGGCAGACACATCGTGGCTGACAAAGACTGAGATATTGACTGTCTGACTTATTTCAGAAAAGCCTTGCGGACCCTGCCCTGGCCCACTGCAGTCTTTCTGGCTTCAGGAATCCAGTGTCTTCCTTGCTGCTCTTGCTCAGGCTGCTGTCTGAGTGCTGAAGTTCTCTTGACTCCCCATTGGTCAGAATACTGTTTTCCTTTTAAGACCCAGTTCAGATGCCTAATTTCTTCCACTGAATATCATTTCTCCACATTCTGAGTACCACAGAACTGGGTTTGCAGTTTTCTCTGAATACTTCTAATACTCAGCTCGGTATTGTGAACCTATATTATATTAAGATTTGATTTCCTCGTAATACACGAGTGGAGTCAGAGGAGAGGTGGGTAACAGGACTATTTAGCAAGTGCTTACTTTCAAATACTTTGCTAGGAAGAATCTTTGCATATGTTTTCCTTTGTCTAATCGGATCTTTTAGGCACTTAAATATTTTACTTCTCTTCGTTGGGACTTTGGAATTGTCAAGTACCATTTACTTAATGCGAATGAAGGATTCACTCTAAAGACATATATGAAATGTGTGGGGAAGCTTCGGGCAGTTATGAAAAATGCTCTAACAGCAGGCTTGCAGCCTTCAGAATTGCTTGTCAGGTTTTCATTGATTTAGAAAACGTCAATTTTTCCATGAGCTTTGTAGAAAAATTGAGCATAATAAAAATTGAATGTGTATAATTTTATAAGACTCAAAAAGGTTTTGTCCTTGAAAAACTCCTATTTTCTTGTGTTGTAGAATATTGCCTGCACATAGTAGGCGCTCAGTGAATATTTGTTAAATGAATATGTTAGCCTTATGTTAATAGAATTAAAAAATGCTAAAATAATGTGGATGTTTGTTTTCTGTAGGAAATGTCCTTATTTTACCTCAGGTTTTATCATAACATTTGCCCCCTCTTTGCAGGATTTTAATTATTGATGAGATCTGCTGAATAATTTCAGCATCACGGATAAAGCACTCTGAAAATCTGATGTATGGCCCTTTCTCAGTGTTTATATTATTGTCCTTAAAGTGCAGTTGGAGAATGAAAAACTCCAAAGCAAAAATAATCCTTAACTTTCTGCAACTGTGTGTGTGTGTGTGTGTGTGTGTGTGTGTGTGTGTGTGGACTGAGGGAGAGACAGGAATGGAGGGTGAGAAGACAGGATGAGAATGCGAAGTCATGACACATTTCCAGGGTGACTGAGAATGATAGATTAAATAGAAAGAAAAATAAGTATTTCCTTTCGTGTATGAAGAATTTTACTTTTTTTTCTTTAAAAGTATTTTTATCAAAACAAAGAGAAGTATCACATGATCTCAGTTATTTGTGTAATATAATGAACAAAATAAGGTGATGAACAAAATGGACCCAGAGACATAGAAGTAGGGTTCAGACTGACAAACTTCAGAGTAGGGGCTAGGGGTGAGGGAAGAGATAAACCAAAGGAAACCAAAGAAAACCAAAGAACTTATGCATATAAGCATAACCAATGGACATAGACAGCAATGTGGGGGGGGGTCAGCGGGAATGGGAGGAGGGTATTAATGGGGGAAAAAGGAGAAACATCGATAGCAAAAAAAATTAATTAAATAAAAAATATGTATAACAACAACAACCACAAAAAACAAGCAGTAATAAGTTAACAAATGGTAACTTTGAGATAAAACCAATAATCGGTTTTAGATCATCGCTTAAGTCACTGATTATAGGGGGAAAAATTACCTTTTGGAAAAAGGTTTGTATTATGTTAAAATAAAAATACTTTTTGTCACTTTAAAGAAATTTTCTAACATTTAGCAAGAAATATTGTGGGTTTTCTGAGCAGAAGGTTGAGTATCTTAATTATTGCCTGATATGGTTTTACCCTAGACCTTTTAAATAACTTATTTTTTCTTTAACTAGGGAAGAGAACAGATTTAGATATTATATGTTCATTTTACACTTTAAAACAATTTTCTTCGGTAAGATAGGGTGAAATAGATTTAAAACCAAGGAGAGTTTTAAGTTATAGAATATAATTAGATAGTGAAATTTTATCTTGCTATTTCTGAAGTTGGTTCTTTGACTTAAAAGGCTAACAATCTTGTTTATTGATTTCTTTGAAATAGTGAGTTGCCTTTCTTCTCTCTCTTACCAAACCATTAAAATAATTTCAGAAATGTCTTTCCAGCTGAGCTTTTGTATTTTGCCAGTTTTTCTGTGACTTAGATGAAGTTTCAATTAAAAATAGACTATAAACTTATATGTGGGAGGCAGTTGAATGAGTTGCTATGACAGTTCGTATTATGAGGTTGAACCAAGTGCACAGAAGCTTAATGAGATTTGGGAAACAAAGAGCTATATCGGTGCTAGTGATTGCCCTCCTCTCTCTCCCCTGGGGCGGATGTGAAAGGACAGGTCTTCCAGAGAGCAGAAGGCTGACGGGGAATCATTAGAGCTTGCAGTTCTGAACTCACTGCTCCTAAGAACCCCTCTTCCTGAGGAGCACCCCTCTTTCCCATTCATGGATATGGGTAAAAGATTTGAGGGAAATAGTCATGCCTGTATGACTGTCTCTCTAGTCTTCCACAGCCAATGTTCAGAGAGGTGCTTCAGAAAAGCTACCTACCATCAGCAAATCTTGCCCTGGCCGGTTTGGCTCAGCCATTAGAGCGTCGGTCCGTGGACCAGAGAGACCCAGGTTCGGTTCCCGCTAAGGGCATGCACCTTTGTTGGAGTTTGTCCTCGGCCCCGGTTGGGGGGGTGTGGGTGGCAGCCAGTCAATGTGTTTCTCTCTCTCTGTTCAAGCTCCCTCGCCCCCTCCCACTCTATTTGAAGATAAGTGCAAAAATGTCCCTAGGTGAAGATTAAAAAAAAAAAAAGCTACCTACCATCAGCAATTCTTGCACTTTCTGATTCTAAAAGGACATTTGGTTTATATTTTTCTTTGTGAAATTTTCTAAATTAGACTCTCCATTTTCTATACTCTGTATGTCTCATTAGAATTTTGGAGTTTTGCAAAGTGTATCTGGGAACATACCAAGAAATTTTAATATTCTATGCCATTGGACATTAAGCTTAGATATTAGACAGGAAAGCAAACAGCATTTTAATTTAACTGGCTTCTATTTTAAGAAAAGGTTTTCATTTAAAGAACACTGGCAACTAAAAATAGAAGAGAAGAATAAAAGAGAAGAAAATTGGCAGCCTTATTTCTATGAGATGATAGGTAATAAAATTCATTTGGGTAATGAAAATTCAGCTATTGGAGGAAACATGTGTAATGAATTTATTTTCCCATTTCTGGAAGTTGCTGTGGGTAGATGAAATGATTTCACTCTCCTGCTGATGGAATATACTGCTTGTTCAGAATGAAAATATGCACAACCAGAGTGGAGAGCCACAGGTTTCAGTGGAAACAGAAGATCTGTTTATTTGTCCTGACTTCCAGGAAAAGCTCCCGAATCTTCATGGGGAAGTAGCTCGACCATTCTGACTAACCCTGTGCATTTCATGCAGGCTCTGCTCTGTTTATAATCTGCTTTAAAATGGGATTGAAAAATCATTATGAGCATTTTCCCACACCATTAAGTCTTTTCCCATAATATAATGTTTCGTGACTGCATAATATTTTATCGTAAGGCTTTTATTGTATATATTTGACCAATTTCCTATTGTTAAGTATTTCCTGATAGGATTTTTAATATCCTACCATGAAGTACAAAGAATCATGTTTTACTTTTTAAAGTACTATATACTGACTTTTTTTTCAATGACATACAAAGAAAATAGTTTTGTTTTTGTTTTCCCCTCATTTTATTTATTTATTTTTTTTAAGAATAGGAAACAGTATGCTATTTATTTTATTTTATTTTTTTTATCCTCACCCGAGGAAATTTTTCCATTTTTTGTTCAGATAGAGTGGGAGGGAGAGAGGAACAGAGAGAGAGAGAGAGAGAGAAACATCGATGTGAAAGGGACACATCGAGTGGCTGCCACCCGCACAACCGACCAGGGCCAGGGACAAACTGCAACCGAGGTACATGCCCTTAGCGGGAACCGAACCCAGGTCTCTCAGGACCGCAGGCCGACGCTCTAACCGCTGAGCCAAAACGGCCAGGGCGATTTTCCCTCATTTTAAATACTGCATGCTAGGGAAGAAATTGTTTCAAGAGCCCACATTTAGCCCAGTTAGTAAACTAAAAACAGCTTTGTTGGTAAGGCCAGTAGGACAGAACGGGACACTTGGTCTGTATTGACTTTTACAAGGTAACTTAACTCTGATTATCTGCCCTGCGGTCGGCACTGACCCCATCACCTCAAGCAGGATCTTCTCTGGGTCCTGCATTTCTGCTGCTCTGCGCTGGGGGGGAGAGGCGGGCTCGCTTCTGTGCCTCACAGGAAGCAAGGGCTTTTAAACACGATTCCAGAAAAGAAAGAAGGGGAAAGGCAGGGGAAAAGGAAGATTTTTTTTTACAGTCTTCTCATTCTCAAAACACATGGTGATAAAATTTAACTTGAAGAGTCACATTTTCCCCCAAACCTTATAATTTTAATGAAAGCTCATTTAAACAAATTCCTATTTTTAGTATTTATTACCCTTACTGTTGAGACATAATTTTGAACTGCAGGTTTTTTTTGTTTTTGTTGTTGTTGTTAAAGATTTTACGGAAAATAAAACTGTTTTATATAACTATTGTGACCTTAGGGAAGAATTTTAAATATTATACTCTTATCTGGAGATGCTGACATATTAGGACAATCCAATAGCTACTGCTGGGCGCTCTTTTGAAATTTGTGGGGACCAGGCTAGGGAAGGGTTTGCAGGTGTCTCTGAGTCGGACCATGGTTGAGAATACAGTGTCACTTTTGGCCTGATTGAATCCTCGATGAAAGGAGCAGGAGCCTCAACCAGATGGGTAGACTCGTTCCTTCCCTCTGTGAAAGGGAAATATGAATAATTCTAATGCCATTTCATCTGTTGCTTCTTCAGTTATTTGGTCCACAGACATTTACTGAATGCCTACTGGATGTCAGAAGTTGTGCACAGCCCTAGGGACACGACTGTAACCAGGAGAGCCCCTGGTGTGGTATGAGTTGCTGTGAGGCATGCCCAGGCAAGGAAACGGGCGATTCTGACCTGACCTGCTGAGGGCTGAAGCGCAGTAGGCAGTGGCAGCCTGTGGGATGGGCACCTTACCACGTCTGGGCAGGAGAAGGAAGGGGTGGGTGACTGCCACTACTCACCCCAACATCTAGCCCTTTCACCCCGCCTTTCCCATCTAATCGCCATATTTTAGACCTTCCCACTTATATTATTAAAACCTTATACAGTATTCCTCAAACAATTTCATCTTAGAACAGCCAGAGAAGGAGAGGGAGCTGGTTACCAAGTAGAGAGGAGAAGGCTGCTACCTTGGAGCACAGCCTCAGTGCGGTGCCATTGGGGGAGCTTTGTCTGAGTCCATCTTGTTTTGTGACCAGTGTGGGAAGTGTGATTCTGATATACTTTTAAGGAGCGCAAGAAGTTATCACTGTTTTCAAGTCTACAAATCTTCCAGTACAATTGAATTAGAAGGAAGATCTTCCATGAGTATCCTGTGGTTTCACATACCCACACACACTATTATGCAACACATGTGCACCCAGTGAGCTGTGCTCTTTTCTTGTCAGTCTTAGAAAGGTTGCCAGAGCCATCTCCTGAGGCTCACTCCTGTTATGTAATTGCCTTGTTTTCCTTGGGTAAGGGGAACCCCAGACTCTAGCCTGCTGGAGCATGTCCTCCGCCATCTGCCTGCAGCCGCCTGTCCACGGCGGCACTGCCCGCCTCGCCTCCGCACCGCTTGGGGGGACCGTGCCTGCTTGTGCCGAGGCCTCCCTCCGGAGTGCGCTTCTGTCTTCCCGGGGAACATCTCACCTGTTCCCAGAGTCCAGCCCGCGAGATGCCAGCTCCCTTCGAAGCTTTCCCTGTTTCAACCTGAGTGTAATTTTTTTCTCTTCTGGTTTCTTTATAAATCTGTTAGTAGTTTTTATTAATACTTACCCTCATCTTTCCCTTATGATTCCTCATTCATGTATGTTTTTATTTACTGCCAGATTAGAAGCTACTTAAGAAACACTTTTTTTTTTTACATTTTTCCAAACCCAAAATGGTCTGCCGTGTATCTGATATGGTATGAACCCCGTAAATGTCTCCTGAAATGGACTGACGTTTGAAGTCCAACCTTGTATAGACACACCACTAGCTGGGACTTTGGTATTCTATTCCAGTGCTGCCACTTGCTCTCTGAGTTGCAGCCTGACATTTAATTTCTATGACTTAGTTATTTTTTACCCACAAAGTGGGTGTAATGATATTTCACTCTGTGTTATAAAATTGTTATTTATTGAAGAACTACTTTGAACTTTTTGGGAGGAAAATGGTCAAATTTATAGAAAAAATTGGATTATGCAATATAAAAAGTTTGAACACAATTTAAAAATAACTGTTTAAACAACAAATAATGTAGAACTACAGGGCCAGTAATAGTACATATGTATGTATGTGTATGTAATCTTTCATGTTTATGAGTTCATTTTGTGATGTGATACCAATACCAGACCATGGAATTTGTCTGCTAAGTTTTTAGGAGGAGAAAATTGCTGCGTAAAGACACATGACTTTAGTGTAGTGGTTGAGAGCTTGCTCTGGAGGTAGGATGCCTAGGTTTCAGTCACCTTTAAGCCTTCTGTGACCTAGGGCAAGTTATTAAATCTTTTTATGCTTTGGTTTCCTCATCTATAAATCAGAATAATAACTACTACTTAAGAGTATCATTTTCAAGAATTAAGGTTATACTAACACATGCTAAACATGTTAGTTATTGCTATTATAATTTTTTCATGGAGAAATCATACAAGCCGACCCTAGTTGGAGGTTAAGCTTAATGGTTAAGAGTTTAGCATCAGATAAACTAGGTTTTAATTTCTTGGGGGTGAAGGTAATTGACAGAAAGCACAATCTATAGAATGGAGCCAAACAATAAGCATTCTAAGCTATTTGATATTGAATGTTAATGAAATTGTTTGCCTTCTCATTTACTATTTGTGAAGAGATAGTTTCTGTTGTTAATGTGCTCCATAATCCTTACTTTAACCGTCTTATATACCAGGATTTTTAAGAGTATGAATAGAGCCCTGGCCGGTTTGGCTCAGCGGTTAGAGCGTCGGCCTGCGGTACAGAGAGACCCGGGTTCGGTTCCCGCTAAGGGCATGTACCTCGGTTGCAGTTTGCCCCTGGCCCTGGTTGGTCGTGCGGGTGGCAGCCACTCGATGTGTCCCTTCACGTCGATGTTTCTCTCTCTCTCTGTTCCTCTCTCTCCCTCCCACTCTATCTGAACAAAAAAAAAAAAGAGTATGAATAGAAATAATGAAGAAACCCTGAACTTGTTTATTTATGGATATATCATATTATATGCTTAGTAGCAGAGATAAATATAATAATAATAAACCTGATTTTCTTGTGCCAATTTACAAATGGAACTATTCTCTGAGTTTTTCAGAAGAGTAAGACCTCTGCTTTTCTCTGTTATTGAGATGTACTTTTTCCGTCCCCACGTACATTTGCAAGAGCTTCCTCATGACACCCATCTTCCCGTATTTCAGCACGTGGCTGGCTAGACTTCCCTCCTTGTGCTTAACTGATTCATTAGTGAAAGTTTACTGCTGAAGCTTCAGATTCTGTCTCCCCTTACCACTTTTCTGATTTTTAAGTTAACATTCAGTAACTTGCTGTTATTTTTAGTTGCCTATGTTTAAATAACATTAAAAGTATACCTGAATCTCCAGTTGGCATTTTACAAGCTAGTTAGAAGTACCAAAAAGGTTTAAAAAACACTTTAAAACTACAGTGTTAACCTAAATTGAAAAAAGGAAATACCACAGCTATAAAAAGTAGTTTCTTACTATTGTGTTTATACCATGAAGATTTAAGTATTCCACGATGGGTTCCTCCGATAGTATAGGTAGCTGTTGTAGAGTATCTGTCAGGTCATTTGGTCAGTACACCTGGATCTCTGTCCTGAGTCCCCTCTGAACAGTGAGTGAAGCAATGAAATCTAGCTCATCATCCTCAAACGTATCTATTTGGTCATGGCCAGCTCTACAGTGGTGGCGAAGCCAAGGGATACTCTATTGGCAGTTGTTTGTTACCATCTCTTGGTACCCTGTACCTCACTCTCCTTAAACATACACTTTTTTTCATAGACCAGAAATTCTCAAAAGAAAATAGAAGAGGCAGCCTTCTTTCTACAGCTGGTGCATTATTTTGACTATTTTTATTTTCTTCAGAAAGAAAATTGTGGAAAGTAAAACAACATTTTCTTGGTTTGAGGAGGATGAGGGAAGTGGAGTTACCCTAGAAGATGGAGTGCGAAGGCCTTAAAGTGGGAGAGCGGACTGGAACTGTCCCGTGCGGTGCTCTCCAGTCATTCCAGCCCCGAGTGCCAGGGAAGGGAAGCCGCCTGTGGAGCTGGCCCCGGTCCACACCAAGGGTTAGAGTAATGCAGAGGCGAGGTGAAAGCTTTCGACATTAGCAGTAGCTCTTGCGATCTCAAGAAATAGAAAAGGCCGAAGAAGTAAAATGATCAAAAAGCCAAGTCAACATGTTCCAGAATCCCTAAAACTAAGAATAACTCCAGAAGCTTAGGTTTTTCCTATAAATAGTGTAGGGGAATTGGCTTTGCCCTTAAATAGGAATTAAGCACTATGACAGTCTGAAACCCTTGAGACTTAAATTAGCCAGAGGCCATGCTTTGTTTCTGTGTACAATCCCTTTCGCTGTGCTCATCTCCCCGTAGTTTAAGGAAGTGCCCTTGCAGTAATTAGGGATCTCATCTTCAACATTTTTCCTGGATTACTGTTATATTTCAACTAATCTCCCTCCTTTAGTTATCACCCCTCTGGGCCACTGCTCCCCACCCCCACCTGTCTAAAACATTAATTGTGTCTTTCTCCTCTTTTTTTTTTTTATCTTCACCCGAGGACATTTTTTCATTTTTTGTTCAGATAGAGTGGGAGGGAGAGAGAAGAAGAGAGAGAGAGAAACATCGATGTGAAAGGGACACATTGAGTGGCAGCCTCCCGCACGACCCAACCAGGGCTGGGGACAAACTGCAACCGAGGTACGTGCCCTTAGCAGGAACCGAACCCGGGTCTCTCTGGACCACAGGCCAACACTAACCGCTGAGCCAAACCAGCCAGGCCGTGTCTTTTTCCTCTTTAAAAACTGCCCATGGTTCTTATTGTCTGAAGTCCAGTCTTCATCAAGACACACACATGCCCTGGCCGGTTTGGCTCAGTGGCTAGAGCATCGGCCTGCGGTCCGGAGAGACCCGGGTTCGGTTCCCGCTAAGGGCACGTATGTCGGTTGCAGTTTGTCCCCGGCCCTGGTTGGTCGTGCGGGTGGCAGCCACTCGATGTGTCCCTTTCACGTCGATGTTTCTCTCTCTCTCCCTCCCACTCTATCTGTACAAAAAATGGAAAAATGTCCTCAGGTGAGGATAAAAAAAAAAAAAAAGACACACACATTCATTCCCCCACAATTAGGGTAGTCAGGTGTCATGTGTTGAATAATTTTGTGTGTACATCCTATATGGACTTTATTAGGATGCACAAAATAACACGTATTTAACATTTTTCAATAAAATATAAACATCTGGCAGTTAGAGCTAATTTAATTGTCACTTAAAATATTTAAATGACAACATTAGCTGAAAATCATACCTCCAGAAATATAGATCTGTAAGTCCTTTGTGGTCTCTCCTGCAGATTATTCTGAATGGAACTGAGAATTAGAAGTATTTAATTTTTATGTTTAAGAAAGGAAAAGACTATTCTTTGCCCAGAGCCCCAAGTCATGCATAAGTAACCATCATTAAATAGAAGTAAGTCTGGCTCGGTCCATGTGCTGTGGAAATCAGCCAGTTGACGACAGCCTCACTCCAGTGACCACACCTCTGAGACTCAGCCAGTCAATAAGTCTCCCTCCAGTAATGACACTTCTGCAAGTTAGCAAATCATTGGCAGCTCCAGGTTTGTGAAAGTCAGCCAGTCAGGGGCTGCTATCGTATGTTCAGTTTACCCAAGTACGTCCACTTGAATATTCACTACTGAATATTCAAATGAACAAAAGAACAAAGTAAGTTGGATGTGGCCACTATAGAAATTATGTCAAATATAAAAGGACTCAGAACTCCCTTTTCAGCAATTGATAACGCTACTAGACAGAAAATCAGCAGAATATAAAACAGCAAAATAACACAGTCAACCAATGGGATCTAACAGGCGTATGGCAAACATGCTACCCAACAGCAGCAGAATATGGGTGGGACATTCACCAAGTTAGACCATATCCTGGGCCATAAGATCAACCTCAACACATTTAAAAGAATTGAAATTATATGGAGAATATTCTCTAACAGTGGGTTTAAAGTAGAAATAAATAACAGAAATAAATAGGGGGAAAAGTGACCTATAAGTAAAAAGGAAGTTTCAAAGGAAATTTAAAAAATACATAGAACTGAATAAAAATAAAATGTATCAAAATGTGTTAGAAGCAGTTAAACTGGTGCTGATGGAAAAGTTTGTAGCATTGAATGCTTATATTGGGAATGAGAAAAAGTCTCAAATCAACAATCTAACTTACTCCCTCACGAAACTTAAGTTTTCACCTCAAGAAATTGGAAAAAGAGAAAAACCATGCAGAAAAAGAATTATAGACCACTATATATACTTAGATGCAGAAATTTCTCATAAGAATCAGAACACAGAAATTACAGTTAATATTTCTCCTCTTAGAGATTAATCATCAAAATCTGTCGCTTTAATGAAAATCTCAAGTCAGTGCTTTTAGTTACTCCTGCTGTACCCTCAGAAATGAATTGATTTATAGTCAAATCCAGCAGGTTTTTGTAGTTTCATTTGCTTCTGTTCATCTGTAACACCAGTGTTTTCCAAGTATAGTTACTTTTGCAGACTGGACCAAATCCTTGGTATTATTTTTAAAAATGGAGCCTTCCTCTCATTTGCCTTTTCTGAGAAAGCCTGTGCACCATTTATTTAACTATTTTTTTTTGGAGCATCGAATCTGCTTAATCTGAAGTTCTCCTATGTGAGCACTAAAAATGTTTCTTGCAATGTGTTCATTATTAGGTGAAATTTTCCTCTCTCTGACCTGGTGGCTGTAATCTACTCTGTCCCCTTGGCGGTGGCAAATGAGCTCCTTGGAATTTGGTGATGGTAGAATTCCAAAAAACAGTACTTTTACTTTGAAGTAAAATGTGCCATAATATGTATCATAGGATGAAGTGTTTGGTTTGATTTATACACTGCAGTCCCCTTCTTTAGAAGACATCTTGCACTTGTATGAAATAGCATCTTTCAGCAAAGTACCTTCCTGGAAGTTCAGATTTACCATTTTCCCTCTCAATGAAAGTGATGATTCTCTGAAAATAAAATGTTTATGGGGGGGTGGGGTAGGGGCGGTGGGGTCACATATCTTACTACAGATCTCATCTGGCTTAAAGGAAGAAAATAAAAGTCCTCTTTAGATTTAGTTGGTGACATAACTCTTTTTGCTTTTCGGTGCTTAATAACTCGAACTAATAGTAAATGGTGATAGTGGCACATTTTTCACGTTGTTGTGTTTTTGCTTGTCCTTGGAGCACCCGAGGCCAGCACGCAGGGGGTTGTTTATTGCTCCTTAATTAGGTTTCCAGCAGTTAGAATAAGCAAGAGGGTGCCTGGCTTACAGCATTGCAGTGTGTCCTGATAGTAGGCTTCCCTCGTCGTGGTTCAAGTCAATAGAAAATAGCCAGCGTTCTTTCACAATGATCCTTTCTCTGTAAATGACAGCTCTTTGTTTATAATGAAGCACTGAAAAGTAATAACGTACCCATTGAATGCATGGAATATATATTTAGAGCCTTTTAAAATGATTTATAAATATGCCAAGGTACAAATTATCTTTCAGACTCAATTTTTAACTGTTTTCCATCACTGCTTAACCCACCCTTGAGTAATTTTTCAAACTTTAAAACATTGTATAATGTGCTTGTGATATAGACAGGATACCCTGCAATAGCTTTATGGCAAAAGCCCTTGCAGTCATTTCCCTCAGTCATGTAAACACCTGGTAAGTATACTCTGAGAATTAGAGCATGAACGCAGAGTTTTACTTTTGACTTTTAAAAATAATTTCCTTATATTTGTCCATTTTAGAAAGATTAGAATATACTGGTAAGCACAAAGTAGACAATGAAAATAGGAAATGGAGGTTTTTAGAAATACTAATCTGGTGATATCCAGGATGGATGAGATAAGGAAAAGAGTGACTGAAGACAGGAGGCTGGTTTGTGAACTGTTACTGTAGGCCTTTTTCCCATTCTCTTCCCCTCTGCTCTTCTTTCTCATTGGCCTGCTGATTGGTAGCAGAAGCTTGAAATGCGACTCAGCCCAGGTAAGGATGCAATCTGAATAGAACCCTGGGACCAGGTTTAAAAGTTTGAAGTAGGAATAGACACTGCACATTAATTTTGTTGTTGTTGGGTCTTGAGGAAGTTCTTTAATGAGGGCTCAAGACTTTTGGCATTATTTGTGGATAGATGAAGTGGGCTCAGCTTTCTGCTGCTTGGTGGGTGTAATTTAACCAAGTGCACGCCTGCCATAGCATTGCTCATGGTATGAAGGAGGAATCCGGAGGTTTGCATCAATGAGTTCTGGGCATTTTTGTGGAAGGAGCTTCATGTCTCTGATTTGCCAGCCAGCCAGAAATGAGCACATGAAGGAATCTTTCTCCCTGACAGTAAGCTATAGGAATGGAAAAGTATTCCTTGCAGGAGTGGGGAACGTCCGGGCCATGGGCCGTATAAGGCCCACAAAATTAATACCAGCTAACATCACACACCTCACCAAATTAGCCTGACCAAATATAGTAGGCTAATTTTTTTTTTTTTTTTTGGTCTTTTATTATATGTATCCCTTGACAGTCCCACAACAAATTATGAAAACTGCAGAGTCAGGGTTGAAAATTCTTTCTTCTTTTCATAACACCATTTTATTAACATTAACCCCCCTACAGTTACTTCCCAAGCTCTCTAAGCCTTGGTTTTCTCACCAGTATAACAAGGATAACTTGTTGTTTTGTTATATGTAGTTTATAGGGTTATCGTGAGGATGAAATGATATGCAAAGTACTTGGCACACAACAACCAAGGCATCAATGGTTAAAGTTATCACTATCATCAGTATCTTTTTTTTTAATCCTTATCAGAGGACATTTTTTCTGCATTTATCTTGAGACTGAGCAGGAGGGAGAGAGAGAAACATTGATGTGCGAGAGACATATCGAATAGTTGCCACCCACATGACCAACCAGGGCTGGGGACAAACTACAACCGAGGTACATGAGTAGGCTAATTTTTAAGCTGATAATTTTGTGTGGCCCAGGAATGTTGTTATAAATACCCTAATGGCCCTTGGCAGAAGAAAGGTTCCCTACCCCTGCTGAATGCCATGTTTGTCTGCTAAGGACCAGATGATCTTTCTTGAACCACATGAGTGAACTTGGAATATAACTAGTGCACTGCAAAGGTATTAAATTGCATCTACATGCTAATCACTGTGTCTGGAAAGGTCAACCTGACTGGCTTGCCCATGGTTGATGATGCTACGAGTTGCCCATGATTTCCCCATGTATCGCACGGAAGAAGTTCAGCCCAAGCTCAAGCTTGAGATTCTGTGGTGAACTCTTCAGGGTCTTGGCAGGTCTAATATCTTCATTTTGGAAATTGCTGAAATTAATGGAGGTTCCTTGATTGAAGCCTAGGGGCATGGTATCTCTCTGCTAGATCCAAGTATCACTTCTGTTGATTTGATGTACATGTGTATATCTCTTGCTTAGGTACTAGTTCTGGCCTGAATCAGTGATATGCTGTGTACCACAAGACCAGCCTGCAGGGATTCTCCTCTTCTCTCCTGTGATCCTCATCCCCAACCCCTTCATTCCAGTGCCACCACTTTGGGGACCTGCATCTCTACCATAACCTTGATAGGAAACCAGGTGCTAGCATCCTGCTGAACAGTTCTGTTTAGATCAGGTCAGGGGCTGTATCTGACTTCCATTGTCTTGTTGCCCTCTTGGTCAAATTTGAAGACAACCTGCCCATGCTAGGATCCCTACGGTTCCTTTAGATTTATACTATGCTCCTATGAGCAGGAGATGCTGCCTGATAATCTGAGTCTCTGGAAGCAGAGCTGACATTCTAGATGCCTACAGAAGTATGGCACCACTCTCAGGGGCCGGGGACTCATGTCCTTGAGCATGCACGTTGGAGAGGACTGCTCTGCTGCTGCTTTCTGGTTGAGAGAGATGGCGAGACCTGGGAAGGCAAGCAGACCCCAGCAACTGAGGGCCAGTGCTGCCACGTGGCTCTCTTCTTCTTCAGAAGAAGAAAGAGCTCCAGCTTCCTCCCTGCATTTTCGCTGTTCCCGGGTCAGAGAGTCATATTGTGTAGCCATTTGCAGCCCTTTCCTCCTCATCACCTAGAGAGGAAAGAGATAAGGGACCATTCTCTTCTTCCCTCTAAGCTTTCTCCAAAAATCAGAGAAGATATTAAGTCAAAGCAAGGGCAGTTCATTCCTGCTACTCCTTGAGGCCCTGACATGTCTAAAAATCTCCATTAACCTTTCGGTGTTCAGTTGTGTTTTGAACTCCTTTTTCATATAAAAGCGCCACCCTGAAGCTGCATGCCAGCCCCCTAGATGCTTCCTGAAAAGGTTGTGCTGTTTCAGCCCAGCCTAAGGGAACTCCTTATGCTCTTTCATAGTGGTTCCACCAGACAGTTAAAAATCTCCATCGAATGAAATACATATAGTTTAATAAATTTGCTTCTTGCCCTGGCCAGTTTGGCTCAGCGGTTAGAGCGTCCGTCGGCCTGCGGTCCGGAGAGACCTGGGTCGGTTCCCGCTAAGGGCACGTACTTCGGTTGCAGTTTGTCCCCGGCCCTGGTTGGTCGTGCGGGTGGCAGCCACTCGATGTGTCCCTTCACGTCGATGTTTCTCTCTCTCTCTCCCTTTCTCTCTCCCTCCCATTCTATCTGTACAAAAAATGGAAAAATATCCTCGGGTGAGGATAAAAAAAATAAAAAATAAAAAATAAATTTGCTTCTTTACGTCATTGAACCTTGTTTCACTTTCAAGGTTTTGCTCAAAGTTCCCCTCGAGATAAACAGATTGCTTGTGATACCTGTCATCCTGTTGACTTTCACGGATGATTTGGCTCATCTTTCTACACAAAGGAGGAGCAATATTGGTAAAAGAAGAAGTAGCTGGACTCCACTCCAAATAAGCTCTCAACTTATACAGTACCCCCTCCCCCCCTTATCCGAGGTTTCACTTTCTGTGGCTTTAGTTACCCATGATCAACCAAGGTCCATAAATATGAAGTGGAAATTCTAGAAATACACACCTCACTGGTTTTAACTGCATGCAGTTCTGAGTAGTGGGATGGAATCTTGTACTGTCTGCTCTGTCCAGCCCGGGGCATGAGTCATCCCTTTGTGGTTGAATTGTCCCTCAACAAGACCTTAGAAAACCGAATACTGACAAAATATAGACAACATTTACTTCACCAAAAAAGAGATAGACAGAAATTGCATGTGTTAAAATCTGATTAAGTGTGTAGTGGGGGGTAAACAGACTTGAAGACATTAAGACCTGGATTAGTTAGTTTTAGCTCTAATACATAATTTGCTATGTGAACCCTTACACACCATTTAACTTCTCTGAATATTAGTTTTTTTCTGTAGAAAATGAGATAAACGTGCCCACCTTCTCTTCTTTACAGGGTTATTTCAGGAACAAATAGGAAAGCTCTTTTAAAAGTGATAGGTAGATAAAATATCTGTAACAAAAAAATAAATAAAAATTCATTAAAAAAAAGTTATTAACTTTAAAAAAAATAAAAAATAAAAGTGATAGGTAGAGAAAATCATGACATAAACTGTCATTCTTAAATCAAGATTCTTCAACCATAGTATTGTTGGCATTTGGGGCTAGATCATTCTTTGTTGTAGAGACCATCCTGTGCATTGTGGGATGTTTAGCAGCATCCCTGACCTCTGTCTACTAGATGCCAGTAACACTCTCTAGTTGTGACAGCCCAGAATGTCTTCAAACATTGCCCTAGGAGGCAAAACCACCCTTGGTTGAGAACTACTGCTATAAAACAGATAAGTTATTTAAAGCAGCTCACTTGTAGTAATGCAGCTCGTCTCTGCAGTGAGCCATAGTAGACTCTTGTCTATGTATAGATGGTTTCTGAGTGGAACAGGGTGAATTTAGCAAAGCCCTCAGGTCAAATCTGGCCTGACACTTGTTCTGTAAGGAAGTTTGAAGTTTATCATTTACACATAATCTATAGTTGTTTATTTATTTATTTATTAAAAACTTTTTTTTCTTTATTGATTTTAGAGAGAGAAGAAGGGAGAGGGAGAGAGAGATAGAAACATGGATGAGAAAGAAACGTCAGTTGGCTGCCTCCTGCATGCCCCCTCCTGGGGATCGAGCCAGCAACCTGGACATGTGCCTTGACTGGGAACTGAACCCATGACCTCTTCATGCATGGGAGGACACTCAACCAACTGAGCCCTACCGGCTGGGCATTTATGGCTGATTTTGTGCTCCAAAGGCAGAGCTGAATAGTTCTTACAGAGATGTTTGGGCCGCAAGCCTAAAATGTTTCCTATCTGACTCTTGATCAAAAAAGTTTGTCCAGCCCCGATGTTAGTGTTTTAGAGTATTCTAACAGACTCTCCCTTCCCACGCACTGGACCATGAGTGCTTAGACTTAAAGTTGTTTGGTTTCATGTGAAGAGTTTGGTGAAAAAAGTATTTCAATTTGTTCAAGATACATATTAGGTATAAAATTAAGTTGAACAGTGACCAGTTGAACAGTATTTGTGCTGGCTGCTATGTGGACATACAATGTAGCACGTTTACTACGGGCTGAAACTCTGGAGACAGACTGCTCTGGTTCAGATCCTGGCTGTACTCTGTGATCTAGGACAAGGCAGTTAACTTCTCTGTGCCTTGGTTTCCTCACCATAAAATGAGGATAATATTAAAACCTGTGAGGACTAAATACATTAACATATGCAAAACATGTAGACCAGTGGTTGGCATCTAATAAGCACACGCTCATTGCTAGCCAAACGGTTCCAGAAATCAACTCAATTTATATTTGGCTTGTACAATTCTTTATTTAGCAGTGCAGTTTAAAGATGTGAATGCATAATAGCTGTTTTCATAGTAAAATGTGGGCAAATAATTTCATTTAATTTATTTTTTCTTCTAATGCAGGACTGGATGAATGGGGAAAGTTGTTGAATTTGTGTCTAGCCAGGGGACTTATTTAATTCCTGCCCGAGATTAGCTTTAAATCTCAAAAAGTATTGTCAGCCCAGGGTTTTGTTTTTTTTTTTTTTTTTGCCACTAATAGAAAACAGATTACCTCTAGAAAGACATTATGGCTTTTTCAAAGTGTTTGTCACTTTCAGTGACCTCCCTGGGATGTTTGCTCCAGCTCATTGCTAAGCTGTGCTTATATCCATCAGCGCCTGGGCACAAGGCTCCCTGCTTCCTAGAAATCCATATTTTAATGCAATTTTCTATTTATGGAGTATCAGAGTATCATTTTGCCCCCAAAGCACACAGATGATTATAGATGATCTTATTAATCTTCTTGTATAATATTTAGCAATTATAGTTTCCTTATCTTCTAGATAGGAAACTAAAAACAGAAGGTTGGTAAGTACCAAGATGAATTTTTTTTTTTTTTAATATTTTGCACAGACCATGTAACCAAGTTGAAATTTTTATTCCCTCTTTCTTTTTCTTGGACTTACTGGTTATGTTAGGCTGACACATATACAACGATCAATCAGCTAGCAACTAATTATTGAACTATGTGAGATGTGATGCTAAGTAATGTAGAATTTGGAAGAAAATATAAGGCCTGGATCTTGCCCTCAGAGGGTATCTGACTGTATGAGAAGACCATAGTACATTTATAGATACTTAAATAGCAACATAAAAATCACACAATACTCTAAAAGTATTCCAAGAAATGCTACATGATTTTTCATAATAAATTATCAAGTATAGACAATGAGTATTTTATGTTCAAAGATGAGATTGTTCATAATCGACCATAGTATATTTGTCCTGAATTTCACAGCATTATGGCCTTCTAAGTATTAGGAACTGTATTAAAAATTAGGAACCTAAACAAGGTAATGTGTTTCCTCTGGGACTTAGAAGTTGGTGAGAGAGACAATTTTTTTTTTTATACTACAGGCAGGACTGTAGTAACTGCTTTGACAAAGATTGTGGGAATGCGGAAGGTAAACAGAATCCCTGGGAGGAATGAGAACATAGTCATAAAGGTTTTCTAAAAAGTCTTTTTATAAAATAATCCTTTTTCTTTTCTACCCAAGTAACTTCGTATCCAGAACATTTATCAAATATTTCTTTTTTGAAAAGAGATTTTCACTTGTTTAAAAATGTGCACGTTCGCATTATCTCAGTGCAGACGGCAGAGATGAGAATGGTGTTCTTCTTAGACAGACATACACGAAGTTACATCGGCAGCACTCCATGTCATAAACATTCACATATTGGTAGTTTTATAGTGCTTTCACATATCTACTCTTATTTGATCCTCACAGTTGGCAGAGGTAAGCAGCTGGCTGTCCTCATCCTCATTTTTCAGATGAGGAAACTGAGTCTCATAGAGGTTGTGCTTTACTAACTCTAGGTCACGCGACCAGAAAGTGAGTCCCAGGATGCGTCAAATCCGTCTCCTGGTCTCCCTCCTTCTGCTGGAATCCGCTTTCTCCCTGGCAGCTGTAGATGACGGTTATTGACCATTAAGGATGAGTCAGCTGCTCTACCCTGTGCTGTGCATATGTGGCTTTGTGTTACCCCACAACAACCTGTGAGACAACTACCATTATTAGCATCATTTTGCAGGCGAGGATTGGGAAGCCTAGACAAGGAATAACTTGCTCAGAGTCACACATTTGGCCAAATAGCCTGTAGACATTCAACTCAGCTGTGTAATCAAAGATATACTGAGTCTTTTATTTATTTAATTGAGGTAACCTTGGTTTGTAACATTATGTGTATCAGGTATACAATATTGTATATAATTCCATATCTGTATACACTATCGTGTGCTCACCACCCAAAGGCAAGTTTCCACGTGTCACAGTACTTTTGACCCCCTTTACCCATATTACCCTCCTCCCACCCCTTAGCCACCAATCTGTTGTCTGCATCTATGCATTTGTTTTGCTTTTGTAAAAATTACTTTTGTAAATTCTCCATATTAAAAAGAATCTGTTTTGCTTGATTTCCTTCTATGTAAAAGACCTAAGAGTTGGATATACATTTTTATACATGGAGTCTATAGACAGTATATAAAAGTAGTTTTCATCCATAAGTGACTCACAAGCAATTCTGTAATAAAAACCAGTAACCAAAAGGGGGGAAGATCTGTGTTAGATTCTGACATTCTTAGCCACTCCTTCTTTCTGTCTTATCCTGTTCTTCTCCTGCTTGATTAAAACACCTCAGACCAGGGGAGACAGATGTAATTCAAATGTCCCTAAAGAGGAAAGATTACCTTTCATTGATTGAACATTTTTAAAAATACTTTCTATTAACACACAGGGAATCTCTTCCTTGAAGTATTAACAATCCGCCTGGGGAGACAGAACATTGGTGGGTTTGAGTGTATTAACTACGCAGCTAGAACTTTATAGAGGGTGGAGGAGAATGTGAGTCGCACTGTAGGGATGGACAAAGGCTTTCTGGAAGAGATGGTCCTTGGAGGGTGAGTCCCTATAGCACTCAACTGTGGGAGAGACTTCTAAAAGAAGGACCTTTATTTCTAAAACAGGATTAGAATCGCTTTAATGTCTGGTCCTTTCTCAATCCTGAGGAAGAGCTTTAGAATAATAAGACTTTTTGAGTAGTAGCAATACTGGTCTCTGTCTCTGGAATTCTTCAGGTATTAAGATGACTGCCTTTCTGGGATTCATCCATTGGGGAGGAGGGTGGACAGATCAGAATGAGCTCTTGGGTGCTTACTAAAGCCACAGTTCTGGGACTCATCATATTTGTGGGAAGGATTCTGAAAGCTGGTTACAAATGCTGGTGCAGAAATCCTTCCCCACCTCTTCCTCACAGTCTTCTTTTCATGGTACAGTTGTCCTGTGATCACAATACTGGGCCTCTCTCTTCCCAACACAACCACTGCCTGCCAAAGACTGTGGTTGAATTTCATGCTTTGGAAACTTTCTGCTGGGTTAGAAGTATGAACTTCATAGAAATTAAATATATATGAAGTTATGGGGGGTGCTGTTATTCAATATAATTAAAACTCTCTAGATCTTACAAGAGGTAAATGGTTTTAGAAGTGGTAGACCTGAAATGAGGCAGGGTTACCTTGAACGCATATCAGAGATTAACTGCCATGTATTTCCCCCAAAATGATGCACTCTCTCCCTCCTCAAAAGAAGTTATTTTATAAGGTCATGCTATTCATTCTCTTGAGCACTACAGGCATTTTCCCATAGAATAGCAAATATTTGCCATAACTAACGATTCTATTTAACAGAACAGATAGCATGTGTTGTTGGGTATGTAAGCAGTATACTTTGAAGAGTGGGGGTTATTGGGTTAGTAGATTAGTAGGGGGATTATTAGGAAGGATGGTTTGGTTGGGGATGTGATGTGTCTGGGGCCATACTCAGGCAGGTGGAATGTACAAGAGCTGTGGTTCTTCCCTATTTTTTCCCCATATTTAAAATTTTTTATTTATTGGGGTGACATTGATTTATAAAGTTATATAGGCTTCAGGTATACAGTTCTACAATACATCATCTGTACATTGTATTGTGTGTTCACCACCCCAAGTCAAGTCTCCCTCCATCACCATTTAGCACCCTCTCTACTCTGTTCTCCCTACCACCTCCCCTCTGGTACCACCGTGCTATTGTCTGACCTCACAGGTATCTTCCACTCTTGAGACATGTGGAGTGTCTCCCATATATCCCTACTTTCTTTCCACTTAATGAACGCGTCCAGCTGTGTGTGGACTACTACATCAGCTGCTCCCAACAGAAGGCTTTAGCTTCCATAGACTTTAATTTTCACTGACCTGGTTGCAGGACTCTGCTTACTTGGTGATTTCCAGCTGATGACCTTCACTTTAATTTTTTGACCAGGTCCTTTTTTTCCTTCCTCTTTTGACCCCTCTAGCTTCTCTTGGTTTTCACTTTGCTTCTGTTCTCCCCTGAATTCCTTTGTGTATGTTAATATTAAGCTTATTGTCATAATATTTATAAGTTATTCATTGTTTGGACTTGACACAGCTTGGAATTTCCCTAGTACTTATGAATTTAAATTTCTAATACAAACAAAGTGGAGCAGCAGGATAGCTGAAGCACCAGTCACAAGCCAGAGAAATTCCACAAGCCTTATTTCTGTCCGTCCCAGTTGCGTTATGTTGGAAACCTGGGCACAGAATGTTTAGTGAGGCCCGGAAGGTGCTATAGTTTTAAAAAATAAAAAGATGGTGGAGATGCTTCAAGAAGCTGATCAAATCCTTCACCTCAAGAAAAATGTGAATATTTGAGTGCTTTTGAGTGGGACCTTTTTCATTCTATATCTAAAGATGTAACTTTCTTTGGTTGTTTAATAAATGAAAAGTTGTAAACTGTTATTCAGACAGATAAGTTTTGATCTTATAGTGTGGTATTATATTAACAACTTCTCATTCCTAATTAGGATTTTTAAAAGTCCCTTTAGAATTTATCCCAAGAAATGCAAAGGTGTCTCAGTAATATTTCTAGTTATTAGGCATCCAGTTGCTGAATACTCACGCTTTTGGTAATTCCATTGTTGTTTATGGTCTGTACCTCCATCAGAAGCCAAGCAGAGAGCAAGAAGGGAAGTCCCTTGTCAGAACTGGAGGGGGCTGAGCATGAGGGCTGACAGATAGGGAAGAGTCTGGCCAGTGAACAGGCAGAGCATCACCTAGAGAGGCTTCGGAACCTCCCCATCAGAAGGGGTTAAGGTCGTTTCTTGAAGGACAGGTGCCACTTTTGTTTATTTCTCAATCAGCGTTACTCTGGGTGGGAAATAATTGGTCACCTCTTCTTTTTTTTTTTCCCATCACCACTTATACTCCCTATACACCCTCCCCCCCCCCCCCGTGGTCACCTCTTCTGAGTTAGTATCAGTACTGCCCTGTTAATGGGGGTGCATGCTGAATGCCGTAGGGGAACGGTGGAGGAGCAGGGCTGCAGGTGGTAACAGGATTCACCCAGCTCTGTTTCCATCTCTTGTCACAGGAGTATTATGATGTCTTGTGGTGTTTTTCAAGATTGCGTGACCCAGTCTGAAATTACCGAATGCTAGGCTGAGAACCATGGCTTTCAGGGTCAGCTTTACAGAGTAATCCAAAGAGCATCCCTTCTCCTTGTGCCTATGTAAGCCACTTACACAATGGAGATTAGACAATTGTCCTTGAATCCTGCTGACATAATTGCAAAGATTGAGGATTCTGTTTAATTCATCAAGATTTTGTTGAGCACTATGTGTGTGTGCATGCACACATGCACCAACCTTTTCCTGAAGGTGCTGTGATCATGTTGGCAGAGCAAGATGTGCTTAAGGATTTATTGCTTAGGTGTTTCATGGAGAGGGTAGTTTTCATTTGCTGTCTGCCACGGATTTTTAAAGAGTATGAACTAACCATGCAGGAAATATCCCAGCATCTCCTGGTCCCAGGCGGGTTTCATCAGCCTTCAGTAGAGTCTGTCAAGTATGACTGTAACATAACATATTGTGCCTGATATTATTTATTGCAGTAAAACAATGTAATATTTATCATTTCAGCCATTCACAAGTATACAATTCAATGTCATTAAATACATTCACAGTGTTGTGTAACCCTCACCACTATCTATAACCAAAATGTCTTCATCGTCCCCGATGAAAACTGTATACTTATGAAACAGTAACTTCCCCTTTTCATTCCCCCCCCTCAACCTCTTCTAAGCTCCATTCTACTTTCTGCCTCTATGAACTTGCCTGTTCTAGCTACCTCATATAAATGGAACTATACAATATTTGTACTTCTGTGACTGGTGTATTTCACTAAGAATGATGTTTTCAAGGTCCACCATGTTGTAGCATGTATCAAAATTTCATTCTTTTTTTATGGCTGAATATTATTTCATTGCATGAGTGTACCACGTTTTGTTTAACCATTTATCTTATGCTTGATATCTTAATATATGAAATATATAATGAAAGGCTATATGTAATTTACTATCTAAATAAGGGATACAGGAAGAATACATTTTGTCGGAGGAGATAAATTATGGAAGATGAGTGAGTGGCAGTTATGGTTTAGTGGTTAAAAGAACAAACTCTGCATCCAGACTAGCTGGTTGGAATCCTGGCCCCAGCATTTACTACCTCTGTGAGCTGGGGCAAGTTACTTGCCTCTTTATATTTGTCTCATTGTATAATGGGGATAATCAGGGTCTAGTTCACAGAGTTGTTGTGAGGATTAAATGAGTTACTATATGACGGTGCTTAGAACCATGTAGTATTATAACAGTATCATTTAAATGTCATGTGCTGTTTTTTTATCATTGTAGTTGATGAGGGGCCCATAGAAGAGATCACACATGAGCTCTACCTTAATGAAACTCTGCAGGATATGATTAGAAGAGAATTTGAAGGTGACTCTTGTATGTGCAGGGAATACAGATGGCATGTTTGTATAGGAAGAAGGTGTCACACAGTGGCCAAATGAATAGCTTTGGAGCCAGCAGATCTCTGTTCAAGTCACAGCCCTGCTATATACTTATTGTGTGACTTTGGTTATAACCTTTCTAAGCTTTAGTCTTAATCTTTATTATGGAAATAATAACAGTGATGGCCTTATGAAATTATTATGAGGATTAAAAGAGAAGGTTCATGTAAAGCACTTAGGATGTTATCTGGCAAAGAAAAAAAAACTATCAGAAAGTGATGGCATCTGTTAATTTAGTCCTTTTGGTTCTCATGTTTTGTCATTGTTGTCATTAGTGTTATCCACATTGCACATAGTGGGAGATATTACTGGAAAGGCACTGGGGAAGTAAAGAAAGGCACTGAGAGGTTATGGCATAGCTTTAGAAGGAGTCTGCACTTGAATTTAGGTAATGGGATGCCACTAAAGTTTCCTTTGAGGGAAAGTCAAAGGGAATAGGTATGTGCAGTGTACATGTCTGTGCACACATGCGTGTGTATGTGTGTGTGCAAGGACATTTGATAGAGGGGTGGCCTTGTTGAAAGCAGGATTTGAGAAGATCAATTTGTTTACACTCTGCAGTGAGTGTGTGACTAGTTGTGGCCAAAGGAAGTGTTGTGGGTAACTTGGGGGAACTTTCTTAAGAGAGAGATGGCTTGCCCCTTCTGCCCCTTCTTCGCTTCTCTCTTCCTCCTTCCTCCGGTTGTAGGCATGTGATAGCTGAAGCTAAGACCGCAGGGACCAGAGCTGCACTGGAGGAATGTAGAACAGAAAGCTGGAAGGAACGGGGTTCCTGTGGACTTGGGGAGCAGAGTTTCCACACCAGCCCTAAACTGCCAATTATGGGGCATTTGCAAAGAGAGGATAATCATCTTCCTACTGGGGTTTCCTGTTCTTTTTCAGCTAATCTGAATGCTCATGAACAAAGATCAGTAAGGGAAGACTTAGGAGGTGGACCTGGGCCTTATGATTCTGGAGTCTGTTGTAACTACTGTGTACACTGCCTCCTGTCTTCTTTATCTTGGCAATCCTCGGATGTCCACTAGTTTTACACGAATTGTTGAAAAGTGACCCTGGTGTTGCCGCCCAGAAAGTCACGTTTATTGAGGTTGTCATGTGTCCAACATGGACTCTAGAACCTGGCGGATTTCCTCTTGGCCGACTGGAGAAGCGTGAAGCTCTGCTGCTCTGTCTCCTCCCAGACAAGACTGCTCGTATTTCTCTCCTTCACACGCATGCTCCTAATCCTGAGCCAGCCACCCCGCCACATAGGAAAGGAGCTGGAGGGTAGTTTGTGAGTTAGCAATCAAGAATTATGATTCACAAATAGCTTTTTAAAAAAATGACACCCGACTTTAAGCTAAGGACCTTGTCCTTATTATTATGACAAAAGTAAATTCTGCAAAACCATTAACAGAGGTATTTTTAGATGTGACAGAACTATTACTCTCTGATCTTATTTTAGCATTAAGTAAAAGATGTTGGAATTACATCACTTGATAGTTGCTGACAAGCAATCCTGAAGTATAGGCTAGAACTGATAAGAGTTACCCATGTTCTGTGTTCCTAGAAATGCTCATCCTGAAATACTTTCTACAGCAACAGTTCAGTCTTCATTGTTATTTACGGAGAATCACAGAGATGGAGGGCGGAGGGGCTTGGGCTGGTGTTCAGATCAGTTGGTGTTATTTCGTCTCCCTCTACACAGGCTGAAGGGGCTTCGTAGCTCAGTGAGTAGGGGTCCCGCCGTGCATTTAGTACCAGTGGCACTGTAAGGCCTGCTCCTGGTGGATCTCAGGATCACGTGGTCTTCCCAAGTCCTATTCTAGACCAGAGCTCTTCAGACGAGAGTTCCTCAGTCGAAATGTGAATTGTGCACAGTCTCAGAAATGCAATAAAAATTTGAAATAATGTAACTAATTCCAAATTCATTGAAAATTGTGTAATTTCAGTGTTGATAACCAAATTAATTATAAAGTGTATTTACATTGCTTCGGTGTGCTCTATTTTAGCTTCACACAGAAATACTTATCTTTCTTTTCAGGATTCGTCTCAATTATTCAAGTACTAAAGTAATCCTGAATCGTTTTTTAGGAGCAGCATGCACTCTGGGCAAGGTTTTTGCTCTGCTTTCCTAATCTAATGGGACTGTGACAGCTTACAATTAAGCATTTTAAAAAGTACTCTTTGCTCAATCCGACCGAGATCGAAGGGCTTTGTATGTGCACTTGAGGTAACGTGTGCCACGGACGGAGGGAGAATCAGGAAACGCACGCGCCTGTGCCTCTTGGAACTTGACCTTCGTAAAATGGAGATGTAACAGCTCTCCGTCTTGCTGGGAATGAGATAACATGTGCAAGTTCCTTATCCTCAGGAATGGTAGGTGTCATTACACTTGGCCAGTTTTTAAGTAGTGTTCCACTCTTAGCAGTACTTACACAGAACCATAGCAGGTGAGTGAGCCAGTTAAACCAATGTCTTCATTTTGTTGTTGAATGAACTGAGATCAGAGACTAGTGACTTTGCTGAAGCCACCTAGCTAGCAGTGGTGGAAAGGACAGAACCTTGGGAATCCCATTTGAAATGAAATCTGGCTTCAAGAGATGTTACCATTTAAAGTAGCTGCTAGCCCTGGCCAGTTTGGCTCAGCGGTTAGAGCGTCAGCCTGCGGTCCTGAGAGACCCGGGTTCGGTTCCCACTAAGGGCACGTACCTCGGTGGCAGTTTGTCCCCGGCCCTGGATGGGTCGGTGGGTGGCAAACCCTTGATGTGTCCCTTCATGTCGATGTTTCTCTCTATTTCTCTTCCTCTCTCTCCCTCGCACTCTTATCTGAACAAAAAATGAAAAATTGTCCTTGGGTGAGGATACAATAAATAAATAAAAATCAATAGAAATGTATTTATAAAAAAAAAATGTAGCTTCTAGTTTTCTGTTTTTGATAATTGCCATGTGGTTATATCAGAGGAGGTCTTTGCTCTTAGGATAAAAAATAATTACTGACTACTAATTTTTATGCTAAGTACTTTCTAAGACACTGGGATCTTCTCTTTAAGAAACTTATCTTTAAGAGATTTGATCTATTATCTGACTATGTTATGGTAGACTTCTGCCTTACAATGATTTTTTTTGTAATGACAAAAAAAAATGACAAGAAATGGCCACTAATGGTCTCAAAGTTGTTTTATCTTCTTTTACCATAAAAAAATATTGAATACACGCCCAGCCAGTGTGGTTCAGTGATTGAGCATTGACCCGTGCACCAAGAGTTCACTGGTTCGATTCTTGGTCAGGACATATGCTCAGGTCGTGGGCCAAATCCCTGGTGTGGGGTATGTAGGAGGCAGCCAATCAGTGTTCTCTATCATTGATGTTTCTCTCTCTCCCTTTTCTTTCCTCTCTCTATAAAATCAATTTTAAAAAATTAAATACAAAAACAATAGCTGAGAGCACTATTTACAATAGCTAAGATCTGGAAACAGCCCAACTGTCCAGCAGTAGACGAATGGATAAAAAAGCTGTGGTACATATACACAATGGAGTACTATGCAGCTGTAAGAAAGAAAGATCTCTTATCCTTTGAGAAGACATGGAGGAACCTGGAAAGTATCATCTAAGTGAAACAAGCCAAACAGAGAAAGACAAGTATCATATGATCTCATTTATTTGTGGAATATAATGAACATAACAGTCTGAGGAATGGGGTAGTCCCAGAGACGTGGAAGTGGGGTACAGACTGACAATCCCCAGAAGAGGGGGTGGTGGGGGAGAGATAAACCACAGAATTTATATGCATATATGCATGAACAATGGACATGGACAACAAAGCTGGGGACAGGGGGAATCAGTGGGGGGAAAAGGAGAAACATCTGTAACAAAAATTAAAAAAAAAAAGTTTGGGGTAAATTGACAACACTAGAACATGGAAGGCAGATTTAATTAAATTATTGTGTCAATGATAAGTATCTTTGTAACTATACTGTGGTTATGTAGGATAATATTTTTAATCAGAGGAAATACTGAACTATTAAAAAAAATAACTGAGAGTAATAACATATTTTAATAGAGAAATGTTTAGAGAAGAACAAAACCAAACTATGGAAAAACCCCTTTAATCTAAACTCTTAAGCAAGGATTGTGAATAGTGCCTAAAATGAAATTTACTTTTGCTACTAGAATTCCTTCCTCATTGCTTATGCAAACTAAGAATGTGAACAAGATTAGAAAGGGACTGTTTTAAATGGCTGAGAGAACAAAATGTGTCTGAGGGACCTTCAGTAGTCGGGACACAGATTGACATACACATAAGAGGCATACTAATTACAGGCACCTTATCTGCTCATGACAGCAGCTCCTCCAGGACCCGTCTGTCATTGGGCAGAACTGGAAAGTAACAAATTTGCTTCTTTAGAATTATTTTGTAATGAAGAAATGTACAAATTTAAATTGTTTCCTCATGGCATTGCCCTGATTAACTGACTTTAAGCAAATAACCAGACATTTCCTGATATAGTACAAAATAGATACTGATGTATGGGAAAGAAAAGTTTGTTAGAGAGCATCACCCTTTATAGCTTCCATACTGCTGCTTTGATGAGAATGTTTAAAATACCCTTTTCATTTTTTAATTGCTCCATATTGCTCTTATTCTTAATTTAATAGAAGTAGCAGTGTTCTTAGATCTTAGGACTAGTTTTTCATTCTTTGATGGAGGAAAGAAGAAGAAATGTGTTTATCTTATTGATGTGAAGGATGAAGGTTTAAACAGTGGAGGTATCAGCACTTTCATTTTTCAGAGAATAGAGCTTATATTTAAATTGTGTCACTTTTGTTTTTGCACATGTAGGACAGTCACATATTAAAATGATATGGTACTTTTATAACTTAGAAAAAGATGTTCTGTAGTTATCATTATAATAGGCATTGATAGGCATCTTTTGTTAAGTATTGAAATATCCTTCTTAGGTATCATGATCAAACAATGAATTGGTCGTTGTGCCATTTAACTGTTGGTCACGGGTTTTTATTCCTAATATTTAAATAGCACAGACAGAAATGAAAATAGCCTAAGGCTCACAGTTTCTTGTTAGTACCTAAGAAACCTTTTCATTAGGTGGAAGGAAGAGTGGGATGGATTCTCTCTTAGGTCTTTTCTGCTTCTTTCTTTTTATTCTTTTTTTTTTTTAATGTTTTTTCATTTTTTGTTCAGATAAAGTGGGAGGGAGAGAGAGAGAGAGAGAGAAATATCGACATGAAAAGGACACATCCAGTGGCTGCCATCCACACAACCCAACCAGGGCCGGGAACAAACTGCAACCGAGGTACGTGCCCTTAGCGGGAACTGAACCTGGTCTCTCTGGACTGCAGGCCGACGCTCTAACCACTGAGCCAAACCGGCCAGGGCCTGTCTGCTTCTTTCTTTACAAACTTTTTTGTTTGTTTGTTTAGTTTTTTTTTTTATCCTCACCCAAGGACACTTTTCCATTTTTTGTTCAGATAGAGTGGAAGGGAGAGAGAGAAACATCGACGTGAAAGGGACACATCTAGTGGCTGCCTCCCACATGACCCAACCAGGGCCGGGGACAAACTGCATCTGAGGTACGTGCCCTTCGTGGGAACCAGACCTGCGCCTCTCTGGACCACAGGCTAACACTCTAACCGCTGAGCCAAACCAGCCAGGGCTTTCAGATTTTTTTTATCCAGATGAGATAACCTTTTTTTCTAATGTAATATTTGGTATTTGGCTTGCCTTTTTCCTTCTCTCCCTGTCTTTCTCTAGACCTCAGGGGAATAGCACATTGATCCTGTTGTGCCCAGAAAATAATTTCCAACTCTTTAACCTTGTATAGTTAACACACTGGAGAAGAGATAAAGATTTATGTTGGGAAACACTGAGTGACTGTTTTCCCTCCATCACTGCCTTTGCTCCAGTAGAAATGATCCCTCCCTCTTTCAGAGTCAGCACCAATGTCCTTGTTTATCCAAAGGAGGCATTTCAGTTCTTATTTAAATGTATCTGTGATATTGTGTTTTTTAAAATTAATGTATTTGTTTGAGACAGAGAGAGAGAGAGAGAGAGAGAGAGAGAGATTGATTGATTTTTCTATGTGCCCTAACCAGGGATTGAATCTGCAACTTTGGCATATCGGGATGACGCACTAACCAACTGAGCTACTTGGCCAGGGCTTCTGTGATGTTTTATACTAAGTTCTCTTTCTTGACACTTTCTCCTCCTTTGATACCTATCACCATTCTCTTTAGTTTCTGCTTGTTTGTTTTTTTTTCTCTTAATCATTTGTGCAGCCAGAATTTATGCTGCTCTTTACTGGGATTTAATTAAATCCCAGTAAAAAAGACACATTCTCTGTCCTCAAAGAGATTATGGTCTAAGGAAGGAAAGGGGCCAGTAAAAATGTCATGCTTTTCTGCCTTTATTCATTCAGGTCCTTGTGTTTAGGATTATTTCTTTCTGTTCTGTCTTTTTCCTTTCCTTCCCTTCTCTTCCTGTCCCATCTCATCACTACCTTCCCTCCCATTCATACCCTTATACTTTTGGGATTTAAGGTATTGCTCAAATATGATGAATAAATGCACTTGTTCTTCCTTTTATCACAAGACCTGGAATCGAATCTTGCTCTACTATTTTCTAGCCATGTGACTGAGTTGTAATTTGACTTGCCTGGAGCTTCTTCTTCATCTCTGAGGTGCTTTAGCAGTTATCTGTGTACCTCGTGGCCTTGCTGTGAGCATCAGATGAGGTAGTGATGTATAGCGAGGTGTGATGAACTGGAAAACACAGCAACAAGGTAAAGCAGGTTACTTACTTCTGCTTGCTCTCTTCTCCTGTCTCTTCCTGGCTCTTCTTTCTCTCCTTTTCTCCTTTTCATAGGACCCTGCACTAAGTTGTTTTTGTCCTAAAAATAGTATATCCTCCCAAAGGTATTGGAGGGAACACAGCCAATAATCCAATAAAAATATATAGCTTCCTAGTGACTATAAACTATTTTGAAGTTATTTTAAAACCAACCATTACAACCTGAGTTTAATCTGTTTAGTACATAAATAAAGCTATTTCATAAGACCCTGAAACAGGTTTATGTAAATAATCTGATAAAATGAAAATGCTGTAGCATCAAATATTAATATTGTGCTAGCAGCAGGCAGCTCAAATGGTAATGGCTGGTATGCATTTGAAGGCCTACTTAACTGTGAGTTTTATTAGGACCACTTCTCAGAGCTGGAGTTATAAATGGGCTTATAAATGAGAAATTAGCTCCCCTCTAGGGAGCATCAGGTTCTTTGAAATCTTAATTAACCAATCACATTGTGTTTCTCTTCTTTCCATCAGCACTGGGTTAAATGTTGATGAAAACATTATCTAGTTGGTAACATATTAAATAATTGGAGCACAGTTCTTTTATATGTTGGAATATAATCATAAAATTCATAGTAAAAGAAAATCATTGTTCATACTTGCCTTTTTGAATATGTTCTTTTGTTTGCTGTACTTATTTTTAAAAATTACACTGTAAAAACAAGGAAATTTGTTCCTAAACATCAGCAATAAGACAAAATAATATTGAATACAAAGTATAACTGAAAGATAAAATTTAAATTAAATATGTTTTAAAAACAAACAAAAAAGAAATCAGTACAAGAAACATAGGCTGTTTCATCTTTCTAATAATCATTACTTACGATGTGACTGTTGAACTACCATTTATTTTCTTTGACACAAAAGGTCACAAATTAAGGCAATTTGTGTAAGGAAGGTAAATTATTTTGCATGAATAGTTAAGGAGCCTATTCTATGTTATATATGAAGAACTCTAACAATTCAATCATAACAAGATGAATAACCCAATTGAAAGATGAGCAAAAGATTTTAATAGATACTTCTCCAAAGAAGACACACCAATGGCTAAGTAGCATGTGAAAAGATGTCCACATCATTAGCTATCATGGCTATAATCAGTCAGGTGTTGGCAAGGATTAGCTCTTGTGTACTGCTGATGGGAATGTATAAATATTGCAGCTACTTTGGAAAAGTCTCTGGCAGTTCCTCAGAAGATTAGACAGAGATATTACCATATGACCTAGCAGTTCCACTGTTAGGTATAGACTCAAGAGAATTAAAATATATTTACACAGCCCGGCTGGTGTGGCTCAATGGTTGAGCATCGACCCATGCACCAAGAGGTCATCAGTTCGATTCCTGGTCAGGGTACATGCCCAGGTTGTGGGCCTGATCCCCAGTGGGGGGCGTGCAGGAGGTGGCCAATCAGTGTTCTCACTCATCGATGTTTCTCTCTCTCTCTCTCCCTCTTTCTTCCTCTCTTTCTCAAATCAATAAGGAAAAAATAATTTAAAAAATAATGAAAAGAAAGAGTTCATAATATTATAGGGAGAGGAAGCTCAGGTACTGACATTAGATAGGGGAAATGGAAATGGAGAAACAGTGGATTTGAGGGTCACTAAGGAGAAAGAACCAGTAGGGCTTTGTAATTGGTTTTAATAACAGCAGTCAGATAAGAGGATGCATATGTGGAGACACCCAGCTTTCTCGCTTGGGGGACTAAATAGCAAATGGTGCCGTTTACAACAGGGCAGGGATATGGGTGGGAAATAAGACTTCAGGAAAAAGGTGATGAGTTTGTTTATGTTTTTTATCCTCACCCGAGGACTTTTTTTTTTTTTTCTTCATTTTATCTTCAGATAGAGTGGGAGGGAGAGGAAGAGAGGGAGAGAAACATCGATGTGAGAGAGACACACTGAGTGGTTGCCACCCACACAACCCCAACCGGGACCGGGGACAAACTGCAACTGAGGTACATGCCCTTGGTGGGAACCGAACCCAGGACTCTCTGGTCCATGGGCTGACACTCTAACCGCTGAGCCAAACCAGCCAGGGTGATGAGTTTCTTTATTAGCACACTGAGTTTGAGGTGCCTGTGGGGCAACTAGGTAGAGATGCTCAATAGGCAATTGAAAATGTAGGTCTGAACCTAGAGACATAATTTGAGAATCATTAGTGAATGGCTTAGATTTGAAGCCTTGTATGTACAAGGAGAGTGTTGGTTAAGAAGAAAAAAGGGTTGAGAATATGTAAGAATTTTACAGAAAAAGAGTCGCTGGCCAGGGACACTGAGGAGCTAGCTGCAAAGTGGGGAGAGGTATTTGGGAGCCCATGGGAGAGGAGGTTCAAGAAAGAAGGAATGGGTTATAAAATAGGGAAGTCCTGGGTATGTAATATACAGCACAGTGACTGTAGTTAAGAATATTGTATTGTATACAGGCATACCTTACTTTATTGCCTTCACTTTATTGTGCTTCAGAGATGTGTTTTGTTTTTTACAAAGTGAAGGTAAAATGGTTACAACTCGTTTTATCGTAGTAGTCTAGAACCAGACCCTCAGTGTCTCCAAGGTATGCCCATAATTGAACATTTGAAAGTTGCTAAAAGAGTAGATCTTAAAAGTTCTCATCATAAGAAGAAAAAAAGAAGGAACAGTTAGCTCTCTCAGACGCTGTTCACTTCACACAATGTGAGCACTGAAAAACATCCTTTGTGCTTGACAATTTGGAGGTCAGTGTAACCCTATGCGCAGCTTTGGTGGAGTTCTGAGGGTAGAATTTAAAGGATGGTTTCTTTAATGATGGGATGGAGTTAGCTTTTTAATTTTTTTCTCTAATTCCTTTCTGTCTTAATGCTAGAAGTTTATTCTTTAAAAAAATTTTTTTTTCTTTATTGGTTTTTAGAGAGAGAGGAAGAGAGAGGGAGAGAGAAATAGAAACATCAATGAGTGAGAACATTGATTGGCCGCCTCCTGCATGTCCCCCACTGAAGATTGGGCCCACAACCTGGGCATGTGCCCTGACTGGGAATTGAACTGGCTACGTCTTGGTGCATGGGTCAACGCTCAACCACTGAGTTCATACCAGCCTGGCTAGAACTTTATTCTTTAATTTAAGCATTTCCAATCTATGGTGCTTCATTTTTAAAAAATTATGTGTGTTTTAATCTAGGTTGGTTTTTTTTTATAACCCAAAATGGCAATGCAAACTATATCATTCATATTATACACATTAGGATTCTCAAATTATGTAAATTTCCAATTCAATACACAAAGAAGGATTTATATCAAATTTCATTTTTAAAGTCAGGAAAATTCCTTTACCACAGCCTTAACTCTTATATTTCCCAAGTGCTTTTAAAAAATGACATTTAAGTCCAGCCAGTGTGGCTCAGTGGTTGAGCATTAACCCATGCACTAAGAGGTCGCCGGTTCGATTCCTGGTTGGGACACATGCTTAGGTTGTGGGCCCAATCCCCGTTTGGGGGCATGCAGGAGGTGATCATTCGATATTCTCTCTCATTGATGTTTCTATCTCTCTCTCTCCCTCTCACTTCCTCTCTCTCTCAAATCAATAAAAAAGGGGAAAAAAAATATCTTCTTTAAAAAAAAAAAAAATTAAAAAGTGACTTGATCTTATCCCATGAAGATTTTATATCGTTTAGCTTACCAGATGTGCTTTGTGCTATTGTTGTTGAGGGTCATCAGACTTAGCACAGCAATATTGCTCAAAGTTTGGATCATGATATCCTTATCCCATATCTGTATTTTAATGTTTTTATTGATTTTTTTTTTTTTTTTTGAGAGAGAGAGGGAAGGAGAGAGAGATAGAAACATCAACAAGAGAGAAACACCAATCACTGCCTCCTGCACACCCCTCACTAGGGATCGAGCCCGAAACCCCAGCATGTGCCCTGACTGGGAATCGAACCAGGACCTATCAGTCCATGAGACGACACTCAATCCACGAGCCACACTGGCCGGGTCCTTATCTGTATTTTAGAGCTCATCTTTGACAATTGTACCTCCCGGGTGCCCTAAAAATCCCTTTCCAAAGGAGTCAGATGCTCTCTTCTTTCCTGTTCCTCTGCATCTCCTCGGAAGAGAGAAGTTTCCGGGCTTCTTGAACTTCTATGTTCTAAGGAGGTGGTCAATCTTTTTGACCCTTCCGTACATGCATATGTGTTTGCCTGTCTATCAGAAGCAAACGTTTTCAGAAATGGTTCTATGAGTTGCGCCGTGGGATTTACTAGTTCTTTGTTCTTTTTCATTGGTTATGGTCCACTACCGTGAGTATCAGGTCATAACTCTCAGGAACGGAGACTTGAAGTTCTCACGGAGAGGCTCCAAGGGTGGCGCTGTGTTTGCGGCTCTGGTCTGCTCACCGTGACTCTGTGCTAGAAGTCTGCATAGGATGTGGCTGCTGGGGACCATCAGGAGGCAGCAAGACTTGCCCAACTTCCATGTGCTCTTGAGCTATAGAAAAAAAGCAAAATGATTCCAAACGTAATACTCTCCACCGTGAATCATGTGCTTATTATGTGTCAGTTAGCATTCGTAATATCTTATGTTAACACACTTTTGAAAATTAGGATTAGCATCACCATTTTGGTGGGAGAATAGGGAGAATGAGGAAATCAAAACCATATGCTCTCTGAAAAGGGTGTACCACTGTGCAGGCTCTGTGTAGTGCTTTTCTTTACTGTGCCCTAAGGAGACTGAGCGATCTTGGAAAAAAGCAAAAGCCCCAAATTGGATTTTGCTAATCTAGCCTATGAGCATGCTCATTGCTTAGAGAACACAGGCAGTACTCTTGATACAGGATTAATTAAGAGTTGCTTCCATAATTTTTGGCAGTTGCAGGAGCAGAAATTATCTCTGAGATTAGCACAGTCTTCTGTGAAGTATTCTGAAGCCCAAGTCTAGAGAGAACGTTGAAGACCATGCCCCAGCTTATGCTTTTCACTGGTGATTATCTCTTAACCCAGGGTAGGAGGCCAAGTCCTTATCAGTGATATCCCACATGGAAGCGTGGCTAAGAAATATTATTCCTGGTAATGGGTTTAACCACTTTGCAAGAAACCTTGGCATCTCCAAGGACTGGTGGATGAGATAAAAGCATTAGCAGTTGTTCTGTATAATGTGTGGTCCTAGAGCCTGGACTTAACACAGCTTACACAGTCGAAGGCCGGTTTTGAGAATCTCATTTCCACCCTTCTCACTTCCTCTCTGTTTTTACTCTCCCACTCAAAAGACATTTTTTTCTATCCTCCTATAAAGAGAAAAGTTTGTGACGAAAGGATTGAAGTGTGGCTTCAGAGTTGAAATCTATTTCTGCACTGTCTAGTATGGTAGCCACTGACCACCTGGACTGTCAAACACTTGAAATGTGGCAGATCAGAACAGACATGTGCTGAAAGTGTGAAAATCTCATCCCAGATTTTAGAAACTTAGTGTGAGTCTATTTCTATTCTGCTTATTTGTTTGTTGTGTTTTTTAGATTTAATTCTTGATAGATATGTATTTATTGCCATTTTATCGTTCCTATGTTTTATTCTTTTTTTCTCTTCTTTTTTTTTATTAATTAATTTTTGTTACAGATGTTTCTCCTTTTTCCCCCACTGATTCCCCCCTCCCCCTCCCTCCCTACACTGTCCCCAGTTTGTTGTCCATGTCCACCGTTCATGCATACATGCATATAAGTTCTGTGGTTTATCTCTCCCCCACCACCCTCTCTTCTGGGGATTGTCAGTCTGTACCCCACTTCCACGTCTCTGGGACTACCCCATTCCTCAGACTGTTATGTTCATTATATTCCACAAATAAGTGAGATCATATGATACTTGTCTTTCTCTGTTTGGCTTGTTTCACTTAGATGATACTTTCCAGGTTCCTCCATGTCTTCTCAAAGGATAAGAGATCTTTCTTTCTTACAGCTGCATAGTACTCCATTGTGTATATGTACCACAGCTTTTTTATCCATTCGTCTACTGCTGGACAGTTGGGCTGTTTCCAGATCTTAGCTATTGTAAATAGTGCTGCTACGAACATGGGGGTACATATATTCTTTCTGATTGGTGTTCCAGGCTTATTAGGGTATATTCCTAGAAGTGGGATTACTGGGTCAAATGGCAGTTCAATTTTTAATTTTTTGAGGTAACACCTTTCTTTCTTTCTTTCTTTCTTTCTTTCTTTCTTTCTTTCTTTCTTTCTTTCTTTCTTTCTTTTTCTAAGGTACCATTTTTTGCCTAATTGATCTGTATTCTCTTATTTTTTTCCTTTTTTTTTTAAAAAAAAATCTTTATTGTTGAATGTAAAAAGTATTACAGATGTTCCACATTTTTCCCCCATTGACCCCTTCCTTCCCACTCCCGCCCCGCCCTCCCGCCGTTTTTCACACTATTGTCTCTGTCCATTGGTTATGCATATAACTTTTTTGGTTTATTTCTCCCCCCCCAACCCCTTTCCCTTTGAGGTTTGTCAGTCTAGCAATGAATTTGTACTTCTTAATCTCTTCACCTTTTTCACCCATTCCCCCAAACCCCCTCCCATCTGGCAACCAACAAGGTGTTCTCTGTATCTATGAGAATGTTTCTGTTCTACCTGTTCATTTTGTTTGTAGATTCCATTGTCGATAGATATCTATTCATTGCCATTTTGTTTGTTCATATATTTTATCTTTTTCTTCAAAAAGACCCTTCATCATTTCATATAATAACGGTTTGGTGGTGATGAACTCCTTTAACTTTTTCTTGTCTGGGAAAGTCTTTATATGGCCATCGATTCTAAATGACAGCTTTGCAGGATAGAGTAATCTTGGTTGTAGGTTCTTGCTTTTCATCACTCTGAGTATTTCTTGCCACTCCCTTCTGGCCTGCAAAGTTTCTTTTGAGAAAGCAGCTGACAGCCTAATGGGAACTCCCTTGTAGGTAACTAGCTGCCTTTCTCTTGCTGCTTTTAAGATTCTCTCTTTGTCTTGAACCTTTTGCATTTTGATGATGATGTGTCTTGGTGTGGGCCTCTTGGGGTTCATCTTGTTTGGGACTCTCTGTGCTTCCTGGACTTGTATGTCTGTTTCCTTCACCAAGTTAGGAAAGTTTTCTGCCATTATTGTTTCACACAGGTTTTCGATTTCTTGTTCTCGCTCTTCTCCTTCTGGCACCCCCAAGATGCGAATGTTGGCATGCTTGAAGTTGTCCCAGAGGCTCCTTACACTATCCTCATTTTTTTGGATTCTTTTTTCTTTTTGCTGTTCTGATTGGGGATTTTTTGCTTCCTTATATTCCAAATCGATGGTTTGCTCCTTGGATTTACATACTCTATTATTGAAGCTGTGTAAATTATTTTTTATTTCAGTTAATGCCTCCTTCAATTCTAACTGTGTATCCATGATTTCTGACTGGTCCTTTTTTATGCTCTTGAGGCCCTCACTAAGTTCACTGAGGTTCTCACTAAGTTCATTGAGTATCCTTATAAGCAGTATTTTGAACTCAGCATCTGTTAGATTGTTTATCTCCATTTTGCTTAGTTCTTTTCTTGGGGTTTTGTTCTGTTCTTTCATTTGGGACCTGTTTCTTTGTCTCCTCATTTTGGCTGCCTCCCTGTGTTTGTTTCAGTGTATTACTTAATGAGAGATATGGGGCTCGCTGAGACCAGATGCTGCTCATTTGAAAGAATTTAGGAAAAACCTGAAGCAGGATCCAAGACAGGCCAATCCTATGGTTAAGCAAGTGGCAACAGCTTGGGTGGTCCTGAAATTTGGGTGGGGCGGGGCCTCAGGGAGTCACCAGGGCGGGGCAACCAGTGTGAGCCAGGTTGCTGGAGTCCCAGATATGGCAGCTGTCTGCTGCCCCAGGGAAGGGCTCACCAAAGGAACAAAGGCCTCTGACAGCTCGTTTGTCCCGGAGAAAGCCCCCTCTCCAGCCCTCACTCCAGTGCCAAACAGCTCAGTGCTTCCCTGTGTGTCTCTGGCGCCCCTCGAGCTGCCTCCGGCGCCCTTCGAGCTGCCTCCCCTCCAAGCTTAGAGGGAGAGAGTTCGATAAGTCCGTGCGCGGGCCCTTTAAGGAGCTGCCTGGGGCTCCAGCCACCTCAGCCTCCCTGAGCCTCAGTTCCCGCTGGTTTTCCAGCCAGAAATTATGGGGGCTTCTCACCATATTGTTTTCCATAGTGGCTGCAGCAGTCTGCATTCCCACCAGCAGTGTACTAGAGTCCACTTTTCTCCACACCCTCGCCAACACTTGTTTGATGATTTGTTGATGGCGGCCATTCTGACAGGAGTGAGGTGATACTTTTCTCTTCTTCTTAAAAAGACCCTTTAACATTTTATATAATACTGATTTGGTCATGATAAACTCCTTTAGCCTTTTTTTGGGAAGCTCTCATTATACATTATTGGGATGATCACTTAATAAGTTATATAATATCGCCCTGGCCTGTTTGGCTCTGTGGTTAGAACATTGGCCTGCAAACCCAAGAGTCCCGGGTTCGGTTCCCGCTAAGGGCACGTACCTCAGTTGCAGTTTGTCCCCAGCCCCGGTTGGGATCATGTGGTTAGTAGCCAGTCGATGTGTCTCTCTCACATCGATATTTCTCTCTCTCTCTCTCTCTCTCTCTCTCTCTCTCTCTCTCTCTCTCTCTCTTCCTCCCTCTCTCCCTCCCACTCTATCTGAAGATAAATGCAAAAGTGTCCTCAGATGAGGATTTAAAAAAAAGAAGTTATATAATGTCTAATCACTGGAGTGTCTACCCAAAACTAATTTAATTTTGTATATTAACAGTAATTTAAAAATGAGTGATTAAAAAAACTTAGTATGAAAACCAATGTAAAATATTTTGTTGTTAATTTTTAATATTGATTACATGTTAGATGGTAATAGTTCAGATTTATTGGGTTAAATAAAATATGTTACTAAAATTAACTTCCCCTACTTTTCAAAATGTGGCTTACATTATATTTTTTGGACAGCATTGATTCTAGACCAATACTACAGTCACCTCACCCAGCCTACCTTTGGATTATGGCCTGTTATCTAATAACTCAAAGTGGGCTCAATTTGTCCAGTCTTTTCTTCTGTCCTGTCTGCCTCCCTACCCCTGCTTGAAAGGACTATTTGGTGGCTTACTGGTCAGGTAGGACACATAGAAGAAAATTGGCAAATTTGCCCAATTGGAGATGAGGACAGATGGTCTTGTTTGTTGGATGGGATGGGAACACATCACGGTAGAGGGGCCCAGAAGCAATGGATTTGCTGAGGATATTCCATGAAACAAGTTTTCGGTTTTCCCATTACGAGGAAGTATTTCAGTAGTTTTGGTTTTGAAATGTCAAATTTTCCCATGAGAACTGTGCACCTTGTTTTTCAGTGCCCCTGGTTTGCCTAGTCACAGTCTGTGTGGTTTATCTTTAGAGACCACCAAACCCTTGGGGAGTCCAGGCCAAAGGGTAGGATGGCAGGCTGTGACTCCCTGAGCCATGGGACTAAGCTCCTGCTGTAGTTAGTTGGCTGCTGCCAAAAAGGTGAAAGTAGCTGATGACACTGTTTCAGAGGATGTGGGCTGTGTGTGTGTGCGCATTTGTGTATTAAAGAAGTTTCTGTTTAAATTGTTTTCGATTGTAAATTCTCTGTCCTTTTTCTTTTGAATCATTTTCATTTTTCAATTACAGTTGACACACAATATTGCATATCTCGTATGCACCTGACACCATACATCCTTATTAGAATATTACTGACTCTACTCCCTATACTGCACTTTACATCCCTGTGTCCATTCTGTAACTACCAATGTGCACTTCTTAATCCCCTTACCTTTTAAAAATTGTCTTCAATTGAAAATTCTCTGTTTTAAAGGGTATGGTACAAGAAGAAAAATCATGTATATATATATCTTATTTTTTTATTTTTTTGGTTAAACCTCACCCGAGGATATTTTTTCCATTGATTTTCAGAGAGAGTAGAAAGGAGGTAAGGAAGGGAGAGAGCAAGAGAGTGTGAGCGAAAGAGAAACATTGATGTCTGAGAGACACAGCGATTGCTTGCCTCCCGCGCGTGCCCCGACTGCGACCAGAGATGGAACCTGCAAACCACGTATGTGCCCTTGACTAGGAATTGAATCCCAGATCCTTCAGTCTGGGTGAGTGAGGGCCAACACTCTAACCACTTAGCCACTCCGGCCAGGGCAAAAAAACAAATCATATTTTTCAATTAATTTATAATGTAAACAATGAAAGACTAACAATTTATTCAAAAGTGCTGTATTATAATCAGATACCGCAGTGCCTGCTAGTTACTTTATTAATGAAGTTTCAATGACTATTTTAAAGCCCTTCAGAAAAAGAACTAAGAAATTTTAAGAGTAGGTGCATTTATTTACTTTAATTTTTTAGTTAAAACGTTTAAAGTAAGCAACCCACCCTGGCCGGTTCGGCTCAGCTGTTAAAGCATTGGCCCATGAACGAGAGAGACCTGGGTTTGGTTCCCACTAAGGGCATGTACCTTGGTTGTGGTCTGTCCCCAACCCCAGTTGGAGTCGTGTGGATGGCAGCCACTCGATGTGTCTCTCGCATGTCAATGTTTCTCTCTCTCTTCCTCTGTCTCTTCCTCCCGCTCTGTCCGAAAATAAATGCAAAAAAAAAAAAAATTAAAATATACACCCGTGAACTTTTATTTTACCTGAATTGGCAGTTCTATACATATATTGCTTCTCCCCAGGATACCACACCCTTTATTTCTTTCAGGTTGTGTCCTGATACTTCTTCATATTTTGCAGTGTAAATACCAGAGTGGCCCTGGCCGGTTTGGCTCAGCAGTTAGAGCGTCGGCCTGCGGTCCAGAGATACCCAGGTTTGGTTCCTGCTAAGGGCACGTACCTCGGCCGCAGTTTGTCCCTGGCCCTGGTTGGGTCATACGGGTGGCAACCACTTGATGTGTCCCTTTCACATCGATGTTTCTCTCTCTCTCTCCCTCCCACTCTATCTAAACAAAAAATGGAAAAATGTCCTCGGGTGAGGATAAAAAATTTTTTTTTTTATAAATACCAGAGTGATAAATGGTCCTTTGAAGCCTTAGGTCCTAAGGCATGGCACAATTCTAAAATATCATGTATAGGTTAATGTCATTATGCTAATATTGAAGCCACTTTCTCTGTGACCAGAAAAGTTTTCAGATATTCTTTGATTGATCTTAATTTGGCATTTGAACAGAGGAAAAGAGTGTTAACTAAGTAAACATTCTCAGCATCTTTCTCTTTTACTCACTAGGAGGAATCTCTGTCTGTCCCCTGCCTGCATATTTTTGGGGACCTCAGACCAGTCTGCTATATCTTAATTTGATCTTATTTTCTAGGTCATCAATTCAGTTTTTCTGTGCCTCACAGGCTTGGTGTTCTCACTAATGATGTGTCTGTCCATTGTTATCTAGATGTCCTCATTTTCCTCTTGGTCTTCTTTAGTTTGGAACAGATCTTTCTGATTCTATTCATAGCAGCATCTGTGAATTTTAACTAGTATTTTCTCATTTTTATTAAGTAAATTTAACACGGTGTGTTGAGAAGTCAGATAGGACTAATTTAAATAAAAAATGGTGCCTTTCAGACCAAAGTATTTAATAGCAACTGAAGAACAAAAGGATGTATGAAGAATACTCAGGAATTTATTTTCCCTATAGTGTGATATTAGTAATCTGGATAAGGGTTCCAGATTTAGCAAATAAAAATATAGGATGCCCACTTAAATTTGAATTTCAGATGAACAAAAACTAATTTTGAAATGTAAATATGGTCCTGGCCGGGTGGTTCAGTTGGTTGGAACATGGTCCCATACACTGAAAGGTGGTGGGTACGATTGCTGGTCAGGGCACATATCTGAGTTGTGGATTCAATCCCCAGCTGGGCACTTATGGGAGGCAACCAGTCGATGTTTCTCTCTCTCTTTCTTCTCTCTAAAATCAATAAAAAGCATATCCTTGGGTGAGGGGAAAAAATTAAATACAAATATGTTCCATGCAGTTTCACTGGGCATCCTATATGTTATCTGGGAACTGTGAACCTGGGGTGAAGCTAGTAGCGTTTAACCCTTGTAGAATTATAAAATCATAAGACAACTAAAGCCCACACTATGGCCGAGCATATTGAATTGAATTCATTTTCTGTACAGGGCATGATCCTTGTAGTAGTGCCCTGCTTAAATTCTTCAGTAAAATAAAAAGCTAGCAAGGGTTCTTTCCTCGTGAAATATTGCTACGCCCTCCCCAATCCAAGGCTGTTCTTTCCCCCAACTCTCACTTTGCTGCATTTCCTTGATCTCCCAGGGGCTGGTGTCACAATACCTGCTGTCACAGTTAGAGTCAGACCACTCTTCTTGTCTCACGTGTACCACCCATCTCCATTTCTCTGACTCCAGAGGGTCGCAGATATTCACCTAGTGGCCAAGGCTAAGAGGTCCTGGTTTAATTCCTGGTGAGGGCACATGCCCAGGTTGCGGGTTCAATCCCTGGGAGGTGGGGGAGGGCGTGTGGGAGGCAGCTGATCAATGTTTCTCTCTCACATCCATGTTTCTATCTCTCTTTCTCTAAAAAAAAAAAAAAGAATAAAAAGATATTTTAAAAATAAAATTTGAGTCTCTCCATCATAGGAAATATATGCTTACCATGCCTGCTTCCCTTATTCTGATTTATTGAACCATTTACTAAGACCTAGTAAAGGCTCAGGCACAAGAGAAACAAAGATAAATAAGTATTGATCATGGTCCACTTAGATGTGGCAATCAAGTGAGGATCTTCAGACATGGACACCATTTAATTAAAAGAGCTGAGTGGAAGACCAAAGGGCAATTGATTAAAGGAGGGAAAGGGAGAAGAAGACTTCTAGAATAATTCTTCGCATGTCACCTCAGAGACAGATGGGAGTGGAAGTTCATGCCATTGCGAGTGAGAATATCAGAGGACACCTGATTATACGGGAAATTCTGAATTGAGTTTTGATTTAAGTTTTAGACGTGAAATGATAACTCTCTAAGACTATTAGTTACCAAATAACAAACTGTCGACTTTTATTGGCAATATGAGTTTTATGATGGCTTCTCAGATGATTGTGATCATCAGTAAGGTTTGGAATCTACTTCAGTAAAGATCCAGGAGAGAGAAGACAGATGGTGGCTGAAGGCATAGGAATGGGCATGGATTCCCAGGGACAGCAAGGAGAGTGAGCGAAGGACCAGGCTACGGATATGACACCTGTAAGGAGTGGGCAGAGGAAGAATCAGCAAAGAAACCAAAAAGGAAAATACTGTGTCAGGAACTGAAAGATATATTTACCTAAATCTCCAAAGTCTTAGAATAGTAATCTCATTTCTGAATCCATATAGAGAAAAAAAAGGTGTAGAATAAAAATCTTTAGGTTTCTACTCATGATTTGGCTTTATTCCAAAAAGGATTAATCATAGATGTACCCTATGCAAAAAGATTTCTTCTACTTCTAGAAAAATCTGTTGGTGAAACAGAAATTGACAATCCTCTTGAATATAGGAAGTGAACAAAGTAGAGGATCAGAAAAGAAAGTTCTAATACTAACCAAGATTTGTAAAACAAAAAATGCTCTATCGTACACTTACAAGGTACAATTAGAATATTTAATTTATCAAAATGACCCTTAGTAATTGAGAACTTGAACTATTATAATCTCTCAGAAAGACATCCTTCTATTCTTAGCCCTCCCTTCCCCCTTTTTTGTTATTATTGTTGTAGTGATCAGTGCATTCTCCACCCCTAGGTGAGTAAAAACCGATGTTAATGGAAACATGTACTGTTATAAAAGGGAAAAAAATGGCAGTCATATAACCTGACTTGATACAAAAATTGCCTTTTTCAAAACTCAAATTCTAGTACAGAGTCACTTTGAAAGGATTTAAGAAATATTCACATGTCGGCATTTATTTAGGGTGCAGTTAGTTGACTTACACTCACTCTCCTTCGAGGTTCCAGGTGGCCCTTTATGTGAGTGAATTCTAGGGTCACGTCCGTAGTTGTGTGATTGATTTTAATTTAGTGGTCTTCACTGTAGTGATCTCAGAGGTTTTTGAGGAGCTCAGTGAACAAGTGGTCAAATGGTCAGTAGTGAGTGGTCTAATATTTGTAAGCTTTGAGGTTCTACATTAAGAGTGATTTTTAAAAAATCATCTGAATGCACACAATATTGAGGGACTATATTATTGTGAATAATATTTTTTCAAAGAGGAAACAGTGGACAATGATACATATCTTTGAATAGAGAAAATGTACTGGTGAGAACACCACAATGAGGTCTTCAGATTTGTTGATGGCCAACTTGATGGTACACTTGGAGTATTGCCAGTTAGGGAATCTCACTTGAGTCTTGTTGTCTAGAGTTTTTATAGAGAGTAATTCACGTACTGCCCATGTGCCTGACCTTTAGACACCAGCCTCTCCACAGATGGGGCTAACACTGCACAGCCCCAAACCCCATCATAAATCACATCATTAGACTGTGGGTGGGCAAGGCCTGTGTGCAAAAGCCGCCTTCTTCTTTTTTTTTTTTTTGGTACGTGCGCCTAGCGGGAACCAAATCTGGGACTCTCTGGTCCACAGGCCGATGCTCCAACCGCTGAGCCAAACTAGCCAAGGGCGCAAAAGCCTTCTCTCATGCATGACATTTCAAGGACCAAGAGATCACCTTCTAGTAGCCAGTGACAAAGGCCAGCTCTCTTTCTTGGGTAAGGTCAATTCCTCACTGTGTGCCATGGCAAATGAAACAGCTCCTTGGTCTCCATAGGATCAAGGTAATGTCTTTATTCAAGATTACCTCCACGTATTCTAGATCCCACTCAATTTGCCTCTTTATGAATTCCCTCCTGTAGTCACAAGAGTCTGTTTCCTGGGCATGCCCAGTGCTCTCTTGCTTTGGGGCCTCTGTTCACACCACACTTACCATCAAAGGATTGTCTTATGATCTTTCAGTTTCGTTGCTCCCATCCTGTCTGCAGTGGCTAACCCAGTCCCAGCTCCTGTGGAAGGCCACTTTCTCTGCGCCAACCCTTCTGTAGTCTCTCCTGAATTCCTGCAGCTGCCACTGCATATATCTTTCATTTGTCTGTTAGGATATTTCCTTCCATTGGTATATTTATTTTTTAATCCTCACCTGAGGACATTTTCCCACTGATTTTTAGAGAGAGCGGAAGGGAGGGAGCCAGAGAGAGAGAAACATTGATGTGAGAGAGAGACATCTATTGGTTGCCTCCGTACGACCCAGACCAGGGATCAAACCTGCAACCTAGGTATGTGCCTTTGACTGGGAATAGAACCTTAGACCCTTCAGTCCACAGGCCATCACTAACTGTTGAGCCAAACCGGACACGGCTATACCTATATTTTGCCTTTAGAAAGAGATTGTGACCTCTTGCCATTTAGGGACAGTATGGACTATATTCTATACCTTTTCGACCCCCTAAATCAGCAGTTCTCAACCTGTGGGTCACGACCCCTTTGGGGATCGAACGACCCTTTCACAGTGGTCGCCTAAGACCATCGGAAAACACATATTTCCAATGGCGATTCATAACAGTAGCAAAATTACAGTTATGAAGTAGCAACAAAAATAATTTTGTGGTTGGGGCTCTCCACAACACGAGGAACTGTATTAAAGGGTCGCGGCATTAGGAAGGTTGAGAACCACTGCCCTAGATCCTAGTACAATGTCTTGCATACGGCAAGTCTTAGATAAGTTATGAATGGTAAGTTTCATATAGACATGTGCAACTAGGAGCATATTATTCAAATATATGAATTAAAACATCTTTTTAAAATCATCTAAATTATACTACAAATTTCTGAGGTAGCCATGTTAATTCAGGAAACATTAGAGTCATGTTTGGTAATTCATTGAAGATATCTGTAAACACAAAGGTCAGAAAAATGCTGCAGATGTCTAGAGACGTATGCCATTCCCTCTCCACCCCAGGGCGTTTACATACGCTTTCCCCTTTGCCTGTAATGCTCTTTCTCTAAGTATTTGAACCCTCACTCAGGCAAAACCACCATACCTGAAATACCAGACTTCTCCTTACTATCGTTTAACTTGTTTTATTTTTTTTTCATCATACTTTTCGCTAACCAAATATTACACACTTTTTTTTTTAATCTTTTCCCCTACTACTAGACTATAAGCTCCATAAGGAAAGGACATTGTCTTGCTAACAATATATCTTCTGCACTTAAAACAGAGCCTGATTCTTAGTAGGTACTCAGAAAAATTATTCGTTGAATACATGAATGAATTTGTACTATGCAGCAAATAGAAAGCTTAATTTAAAAAAAAAGAAAGCTTAATTTTTTATGTCATTCAATTCAAGAAAATATAATTGAGCTCAAAGAGTTTCAGAGAGAAAGAGCTAAAGTGGAGTGGTAGAATGTTATATAAAATTATTAAAAATTATTAAACCTGTAAAAACAATAATGAGGTATATACATTGTCAAAGTTAATAAAACTATAAAATGTAATGATCAGGTGAAAATAGGCATGTTTATCAAATGCTGGTTATCAGAGGCATTCTTTAAAGTTTTGTGGAAAAGTGAATTTTTTTTTTTATACAATGGGTAGTAAATATGGAGCTCTTAAAAGTTTATTTCTTTCAAAAGGTTAGCTATTTTGATAGAAATTGTAATTAAAGCAAAGTTAGAAATGCATCTTACTTTGGAAAGTAACAGCGTGAAGTAGTTATTGGGCTTTATCCTACAGGAGTTGCAGGGTTTATCATTGTCCGTTGGTAGGAATTTCCAAGACTGTCAGGTGTCCCAGTTGAACCTTTATTTTGGGACAATGAGTGATCAGCAACCCTGGGAATAAGGTCATGTCCAAATATGGCCATAGATGCATTTGGTAGGTGTATTTGGTGTCTAAAAGTAACCCCAGATATTCATCATAGAGAGTGATCTCTAGCTCTGACCTAGATTCCTTAGGAGCTCAGGGAAATTCAGGCTGGGCGACAGTGCTTCTTAGTCTCCCAGTTTCAAAGGAATCCTTTGTTCTATTAAAACAATTCCCACTCCAGTCCTGACACTTCCTTTAGGATCAGAGTATCCATCATGAGTATTGACTGGTCTTCTAAGTACACTGCCCTCTCTCTCTTCTCTTTTCTTGCCCGTAGTTCTCACCGTTGCTACTTTCCCTGGAGAGATTTCGTTCTAGATGAGGGCAGAATACAGCTTGTGTTTTTGACCTTTGTGTCAGGCTTTGATTCCGAGACATTTGGGGGCATGTGTGTGCAGTGCCCGCAAAGCAGCTTGCTCACAGTGTGAGATAGTTGCTGCTTCCCTTGCTGCTTCCATCTTACCCCACGTATGCTAAAACTTCTCCCCCTATTCAAGGAAGGAAGGCTGGCACTGATCCAACCTTTCTGTGTTACTGTTTCCAGCTCCTGATTTTAGTAGCACATTTGAAACTAGATACGCTTTTACATTTTCTCCTTTCATCTCTGTCTCTGGAAATTTGGCAAACATCAAGGCAAATCAATCAGACCCACCACTGCAAACCCATCTGCTTTCAGGGACATGCAGGCCGACCAGTTTGTGATGTTTACCCTGGATCTAGCTCCAACATAGAACTAAAGGAGGACCCCTGTGGAGGATGGATGGAAGGCACCTTCTAAGGTCAAATGTTTTAAACTCGGAATCATTTATCTACTGACATGCTGTGGCTAGGCATGTTATACATTGGCATTTTTAAAAAAAAATATTTTTTCTTTATTGATTGATTTTAGAGAGAGAGAGATAGAAACATCGATGAGAGAGAACATCGATTGGCCACTTCCTGCATGCCCCTCACCAGGGATTGGGCCCACATCCTGGGCATGTGCCCTGACCGGGAATCGAACCGAGGACCTCTTGGTGTATGGGTCGATGCTCTATCCCTGAACCACACCAGCTGAGCTACATTGGCATTTTTAATGACACTGACAAGATGGCATGGGACTTCTCAAGTTGAAATGATTTTATATTAGATGAAAAGTGAGAATGCAGTTCTTCTTTGGATTTGACAATAAGGATTGATAAAAACTGTGCTGTCATTGTGGTAGAAATGGAACAAATCAAGGTGCAGTCAAGGTGTTCATTTATCAGGACATTACTATGCACTTCATCTGGTGCTAAGGTCACATGTGAAAACAGCTGTCCTCACTAAAATACCTTTCCTGCTGTTGACAGCCCAGAGATTGTCTCATAAAAAATAATAGGCTATGGCCATCCACACCTGTCTTCCTAATACTCGATGACACTTGAGTGCTGAATTCATTTCTTGCTCACAACAAGCACTTAAGTGATGATTCTCTTCAAATAGGAATTAAGAGGATTACAGACTGTCAGAGTATATACATTATACTGGAAGAACAGCTCATGTAATACTCTTGATAACAGTTGTAGATTGAACCCCTTACAATGATCAAAAGTGAATCGAGCTACTTATCATACCTCTTAGGGTTGGTTTGAAACTGATCTTCAGCAAGCTGAAGTATAGCTTTGGTTGGACCATGGATTTTTTTACACTGGAAATCAACGACTTTTTTGAAGCTTTTTAGTATTGTGACTTAGTTGTTTGGAAATTAAAGAAAATCCTTGAAAGGTTAATAACTAAGTAGAAATGTATGTGGTGATAGTGTCAAGGGGGTGGGGGAAATAGAACTCAACTTTTAAGACTTTTCCAGACCTCTCCCCACTAGGCCTAATTTCTGATCTGAGTCATCTTTTATGTGTGGCCCAACCTGGCCCCTCCTTAGGCAGAATAGAGGACGATCTCAATGACTTTGCTTACCAGTTACATACTTGATGGTGACAGCCCAGAAGGGAGTCATGCAATAGTGACAGTGACATTTGTCCTCTCCATAACCATGACTTTATCCCTTGCCTGATCCTCTGAAGCTAAACTCTAAAGTAATGATGGTAGCTGCTCTGGCAAATTTAGCTTCCGCTCTACCCTGTCCTCCCATCCTCCTTCTGAGCTTATTTGTATACATCTTTCTTCATCGCATGGATGCACGCAGAACTGGGCCAGCGTGTCTGTCAGCTGATAAAAGCATCACTTTATCCAAATAATTGTTCACTTTGGCTGTGATTCATGGATTAACACAAACAAGGATAATTTAGGACACATAAAATACATGATAAGAAATTCAAAACAGGGCATGTACGCATTATGTCATCTTGCTGAAAACTCGAAGGGAATTGGTTTCATAACCATAATGTTCATGATGTCCAAAGAAAACCAGTCATTTATTTTATTTAGAGTGTACAAATACATAAGGATGTCTGAAGTATATGTTCACCAAAAATATTTAAACAGTTAAATGTGATTCTAAAGGAAAAGGGGAATAATTATTATTTTCATTTATTTCTTTAGCGAGTATTCAGTTTATACTAGGCAGTGTGCTAAGCACTATACACACATTATTTTATTCTAATCGATATGAATTTGGTATTATCTCATTTTACAGATGGGGAAACTGATGTTTAGTGAGATTAAACATATTGTCTGAGATTCCATAGGTATCAAGTGGAGTAGCCAGAAATAGAACCAGTGGGCTCGTCTGGCTCCAGAGTCACTAAACCACCATTGTGGCCTGAGGCTCAGACTGCAAAGGGCATGTACGGGGAATAAACATGGGTCAAGCTGAGCGTCTCTGGATATTGGGGAAGTAGCTGCCCATGAAGGAGACTTCCCTCTTCTCATTCTGAAGATGGTTGGCAGGACTTGAGGAGACTCTGCTTGTGGGGACCTTCCAAGAAAATGATCTCATATGAGTTTTGGTTGTTATACAATGTTTTTAGCCATATTAATAACAATAAAAGAAAGTTTTCACATAAGACCTTTTAACTCCATATATTTAGAAGATGAATTATTTGTCCTTTTTTTTCTTTGTCCTCTCTATATATTCCTTGCAAAAACAAAAAAGACAGCATAATTGGATTAGGGCTAAAAAGAAGGGAATGAATATTGAAGAGAACAGTTGTTTTAGCTTCCTTTCACAGAGTTCAGTTTGGTGACTCCCTAACTCTAATAATTGTTGAATGAGTGAGGGAGTGAATGAATTTGGGAGATTAGGTGTGGATTCCTGAAGTATGTACTGTTCCTGCTCTTGAAATGGTCAGCAGTGGCAATGGTAACATTTTCATTGGTCATCTTTTCAGATAGTTTGCAAGTGGTAACCTCTGCTGTATGGAAGGAGAACCCCTCCTTCTTCTCCAGACCAGACCAAATAAAACATACATTTCATAGTGTATCTTTTTATATGTTACCTTTATATTCATCTTGTTCAGTACCCTACCTCACTCCAAAATATCCTTTATCCTTAGAAACTGCATTTACCTTGATAAATATAAACTTTCTCTGTGTGATTTTACTTAAGTTATTCTGCTCTTTTTAAGTTTCATTTTTATTCAACTCTAGCATTCCATTCCTGCAAGCCATCAGAATCTCTCTGGACTGACTTGCAATGTGTTAGGTGTTTGCTAGCAAACGTGGAACTTTTCCTTTCCGTTTGTGTCCTTTCTCTACGTGATATAAGATCTAATTAGCACCCAGCGTGGAACAGCAGCTGAAATGAAAAAGGCAGCAAGGCAAGGCGCTGGCTTCCCTGGGGGCCAAGCAGCTACTTCCTGCGCGCACTTCTCCGCTAGAGAGCCGAGGGGAATAGCATTCCTCCAAGTTACTCATGTATTAAACATCTCTGTCCTTTCTGCTTTTAACTCAGAGGGGTTTGTTCAAATCTTCATGGCAGCAAGAAATTAAATAGTTCTTTTAAGTTGCAGTCCTAGTCATTGATGTGCCCTTAAATTGTGTAAAATATTTCAATTGTCAGGGTTGCTAGACATAGTCCCATCCTGTTTTCTTGACATTTAAACAGATAAAACTAACAATCTTTACAGAAGTGAAATAAAATTAAGTGAATTATTAATCATTTTTTATAAGGCTTAGAATTGTATTCAATTTGGAGCTTTTGGATCCCAAATTTGGAAAAAAAAATACCTCTAAATATATCTTTAAAAAAGCACTTGTCATCTTAATGTAGTAGTTTTGGGGCTTTTTATTTTCTGGAGTGAGTTGGGGAATTAACCTCTCGGGGGAAAGATTGATAATATTTTCATTATGTAAATTAGTGTGGTCTGAGTTTTCAGTTATTAGATTGTCCAAAATTATAAAGGTAGATACTATGTGGTATTGGGTGGGTGTGGAGAAACACTTCCCACGGTTTGGAGTATGTATTGGTACAAACCTGGAGGGAAAACACCTTTATCAAAAAAGGAAATGCATATACCTTTGACCTAGCAACTCCACGTCTAGGAACCTATTCTTGAACATGCATGAATAAAAATGTTCCTGGTGATATTATTTGTAATATGCAAAAATGCAAAAAAAATCATTATTAGGAGATTACTAAATAAATTATGATAGCTGTGACCAGATGGCTCAGTTGGTTGGGAGTATCATCCCATACACCAAAATGGTTGCGGGTTCAATTCCCAGTCAGGGCACATAACTAGGTCGCAGGTTCAATCCCGGTGGGGTGCATATGGTAGGCAACCAGTTGATGTTTCTCTCTCTCACTCCCTGTCTTTTCCTCTCTCTCTAAAAAAATCAATTAAATAAATAACTAGATCATTTATGCCATAGCCATATCCAGATGTACCTCATTCTTTTAAGTAGCTGCTCTTAGAATACAATACATTTGCATGTACTGAGAAGGAATATTCTATAAGTTATCCTGTTATGTGAAAGGAGTAGGTAGTTTGAGTCTATTTGTGCTTCAGACAGCAAAGGATGGAGATGTGTGTATACAACTTCCCTCCTTCTCCCCTCTCGTAAACATACATTCAGTGGATACAAAGAAACGTTTGGGAGTATTTAGCTCTGGTGATTGGGACTGTGGGTCTGGGATGAAAGGCATTGGGGGAGGGCATACTTTTTATGTGCTGTTTGACTTTTCTTTACCATGTATATGTGTTAGTTTTCATAATTAAAAATAAATTTCAAATTTTCTTTTAGGATTCTGCCCAGGAGAGTGTTATCACTCGAGACATTCATCGCACGTTCCCTGCACACGATTACTTTAAGGACACTGGAGGGGACGGCCAGGAGTCTCTCTATAAGATCTGCAAGGTAGGGCCCTCAGCTCAGCTTTTCCAATGGATTGTATAGGGCTGTGTTTCCGGAACCCATCCTAAGGAGTCTGAGATTTTTTTCTGTCTTCATTTCTTATCTGCACTGTGTCATGTTGTCTGCTTCACACTGACACTGCCACACCCTCCGTCGGGGTCCTGAAGGTGACTTGTTGGCTGCATGTTCAGTGTTGCCTTGTGAGGGGGAGGCACAGTATGGCCTCAGTTTGGCTCTGCTGCTGCCAGTAGGGAACAGAAGGTCCTCTTCAGGCCACAGCAATGCAGGCTCAGAGGAGTCCCGATGACTCTGCCCTCTGACAAGATAATGTGGCAGTTGTCTCAATTTGTTGACCATCGGCAGGATTAAGAAGCAGTGTGGCACCTGTTGTTGATGTGCTCTGTGTTGTCACATCGTACGTCTTTGTCCAGTTTGCGTGTCCCATTTTGGAGTCTTTCTCCTCCCTCAGTGGTAGCAGGCTTGGCGGAGCTGCTCCTGGTTTTCAGTGTATGTGCTCTGCTTGGGTACAGAAGATTCTGTCCCTGTGAGCGGAGAATTCTTATCGGAGTAGTCATTTCTCTAGGTTATGTCAGAAGTGACTTTTTAAATCATTATATAAAGTTAACTCATATTGTCAATGCAAATCGAGGCCAAAGACCCCACATGACGAAATCATTAAATAGAATTTGCCCTTTTCCTTACTTAAGTGGCCCTACAGAGTGGGACGGGCACACTCAACGTCGTCCTTGTCTTCTCTGCCAGCAGAGGGTGTTGATGAACAGTGAACTCAAATAAATCTTGTAAACATGGAGAAAAAGCAAACACAGTGGCTAATATGTAAATTAGATCAGTTCCTGAATAATCAACCTTTTGAGTGTTGAAGATTAGCCAGTAGGTAATCAGAGGTATCCTCCCAGATTGACGTCATTTTTACCGCCCCGCCCCCACACACAATGGCACTTATAAAAAGCACTTGCCTGCATGTGCTAACCGAGCAAGATTGATGTTGAATTCTGCAAAGGGCTCAGCTTTCAGACAAGTCCTCCTGGCATGTTTGTGGGTTAGCTCTCTGCCTACTCCTGCTTTGTTTTGTCTGTATTGTCCTTTCTTCTCCTGATGGAGCTATTTTGGAGGACTGTACATATATACACTGATCGGGACCTGTGTTTATAGGGGTGTGTCATTCAGAGCTAGAAATGCGTGAGTAACTGAGAACCTGAGAATGTGCTCATTTCTAGAAAGTGATGCATTATCTAGTTTTAAAACTACCAAAACCATCGAACACCATAAAAAATGTACAGTGTCTTCATTATATTCTTGTAACAGGAAAAAGTAACTGTTTAAAAAATTTTCTACCTGTTTTGAAATTCTGCAGGCTAATTAGCTTCTGGCTTGTGTAAGGAAGATGTCAACATTTATGTAGTTTCTATATTTATTTAGAAGGGTCTGGCTTATGGGAGATAGAACAACATTTCCCCCCTACGATTGAGTATGTTTTCAGCCCATCAGTGACTTTTCCCTCAATTTTTCTCTGATTGATGCTCAATACTTTTTTCACATAACTGAACAGATGGTTCCCTGTGCTTGCAGCCTCTGACTTAATTTTGCTCCATTATAGTAAAAACAGTATTGGCCTCATTATGTAATATTGAGAGGGAAATATCTGAAACATTACTAAACACAAAGATAAAAATTAAACAGTTGCTACATTTAAATACTCGCTACTCCTTGCTTTGAAATTGTAAGCTAATAATCCAACTCTGAATTCATTAGAAAATATTCATTAGTAATTCACACAGCTCGTGAGGCCATTTTAGATTATCAATGTATAATTTGCAACATGATTAGACTGTTTTAAAGCTCTTTCTGAGTGAATAATATTATAAAAATGTAGCTCCAAGATACCTTAGTTGCTGAATAAATTACACTAAATTTTGTGATAATTGCAATAAACAAAATAATCATATTGAAAATATTTCAAAATTCCAGATAGTAAATATAAATTGCTAAGGCTTATAATATTGTACTAAAATATGAATTACATAAACATAAGTTTACAACAGTCTTTGATAATGGAGGGGAGCAGAGATAAATACATCAGAAAATGTTTTAGAAACCAGAATTTGCTGAGGTCCTACCATGTGTACCACTTGGCTTGTAATTGATACAGTTTCTCTTCCTCCTGATCTACTATGATTTAGTAGTGGAATGCTCTTGCAGGGAAACTCGGTGGTGAGAAGTCACACATCATACAGCATACTTAGAAGGAATTTAGAATTGAGTACTATTCTCAGATTTGTGTATCCTCTTTCCTTTGCTGTTTGTATTCAATTTGAACCATAGGCTTTCATTTTATGACCACTCCATATCCCCCAAAGCTACTATTTGTTACTTGAAGGCCACTGAATGTGATCTACTTGTCCTCTCATTTTAATTTCTACAATAGTATCCAACATTATACCTCGGATACTAGCAATGTACCTTTGAGTTTCCATTCTGGATACCTTGCACAAAACCGAATAAATATTAATAATATCTTGATCTTATATCAGCTGCTTTGTTATATAATCTGTAAATAATGGCAGTTTTCCATCTTACCAATTGTTATTTTTTTTTAGTTTTCTTATTCTTTTTCTTGTCTTACCGCACTGGCCAGAACCTCCATCATAGTGTTAAAATGAAGCAGTGAGAGCCCTGGCAGGCTTGACTCAGTGATTAGAGCATTGGCCCTCAAACCCAAGGGTCACAGGTTTGATTCCAGTCAAGGGCATGTACCTGGGTTGCAGGTTCGATCCCTGACCCCAAAAATGGAGTCATGCAGGAGGCAACCAATTGATGTGTTTCTCTCATGTCGATGTTTCTCTCTCTCTCTTTTTCCCTCTTCCTCCCTTCCATTCTCTCTAAAAATGAATGGAAAAATATCCTCGGGTAAGGATTAAGAACAACAACAACAACAACAACAAAGTAGACATCTTTGTCTTGCTCCTGATTGTAAAGGATTAGCATCTAATGATGTATCACTAAGAATAGTGTATCTTATTCGCATCAGCAACACACTTTAGATCTTTTTTTCTAATTTAGTGCCTTCCATGTGCCTTATAATAATTTCACATTTACAGAGTACTTTCACACTTACCACCTCATTTATTTCTGACAACTCCTCACCTGTGGTGCCTATACTAGAAATACAATATGCTCTGCTCTTAAATTGAGACAGAAATGAAGAGAATTTCAATTACAATAAGTGTTGAAATCAACTCTGGTTTCAAGGATACAAGAGTCTGACTTTGCAGTTGAAGTTTTCTGTGGCTCTGGTGAGATGAGAAATGACCTGAACTGTCGGGTTAGAGGGAACACTGTTGAAAGCTGTCATGTGTTAATGGCCCTGTCCATTTCAGTTTTTGCCTTTTAATATATTTTCACAGTAGGAGGAAATCAAAGCAGTTCAGAGATTCTTCTATTGTCATAAATTTATATGTGGAACTGAAAGTATAATAGTAGAATTCATAGGATTCTTAAATTGTAAAGGTTTGGGCTCCCTTCCTTCCCTCCCTCCTTCCTGTCTTTCAATAATATATTTCAAAATAGTGTCCTTGAAAGGAAGAAAAATATGCTACCACCCCAGGTGTCTTGAGCACTTTTCTAATTTACATGTAATGTAAAATCTGTTTTGTGTTGGGGAACAGATTGGCATAGTTTAAAGGACTAAGCATCAGGAGATCTGGTCTGATTCTTTTCCTAAGAAGATCTAAGATTTGGGGGAAATTACTAAGCATCAGGAGATCTGGTCTGATTCTTTTCCTGAGAAGATCTAAGATTTGGGGGAAATTGCTCCTTGTAGAGTACAGGGTCTGATAAGGTTATTCCACTTTCAGTTTGCTGTGATTCTAAATGTTCTTTTAAAATTTTTCCTAAAATACCACAGATGAATTCCTATGTCAGGTATTAGCTCTTGTCTTTCAATACTGGAGCTGTAAGGGAGTGTGATTTAACATTGAAAACTTTACCTGGCTTTTTCTTGTTATTTTTGGGTGTGTTTCAGGAGCACTGAAATGGAGTGCATTTAGTGATTTACTTCTAGATAACTCCTTTGGATAAGAATTCTTCTATGTGGCTTGCTTTTTCACTCTATTAATGGTATCTTTTGATGATCAAAAGGTATGAAAAAAATGATGCCCACTTTATTAATTTTTTTCTTTTATGGTTTGTGTTTTTGTGTCCTGTTTAAGAAGCATTTGCCTAACCCAAAGTCATGAAAATATTCTCTGATATAATTGAGACATTTTATTTTTTTGCTTTTTATATTGGGGATTATGGTTGGTTTTTGGATGAGGTAGAAGTCAAGATTTACTCCCCCTCACCTAATATGTACCTCTAATTGATCAAGCGTTCTTTTTACACAGCCATTCTTGCCCCTACTGTATTTCTGCAGCATCCTTTTTGCAAGTAAGATCCATGTATATGTGGATTTGTATCTGGGCCATTCATTTTTTTTAGTCTGGATATTTTATTTTATTATCATTTTTATCCTTACCCGAGGACATTTTTTCATTTTTTGTTCAGATAGAGTGGGAGAGAGAGAGAGAAACATCAATGTGAAAGGGACACATCGAGTGGCCGCTTCCCGCATGACCCAACCAGGGCCAGGGACAAACTGCAACCGTGGTACGTGCCCTTAGTGGGAACCGAACCCGGGTCTCTCTGGACCGCAGGCTGATGCTCTAACCGCTGAGCAAAACCGACCAGGACTATTTTATTTTATTTTTTTACTGAATATATTTGACATAATAGCACTAGATATTTAAGGTATACAACTTGTTAACTTGATACATTTATTTATTGTAATATGATTGCCCTTGGAGCAATATTTAGCACTTCTGTCACATTACATAATTATCCTATCTTTTTCGTGGTTAGGGTAATTAAGTTTTGTCTCTTATTAACTAGTTTCGTGATTGTAATACAATATTGTCTATATTTATTATACTGCGCATTAGCTCTCTATGGCTTCTTTCTACTTGTTGCAGATTTGTACTCTTAATGAATATCAATCTTAATCTCCTCACCCCCAACCCCTGGTAAACACCATTTTGCACTTGGTTTTTTACAAGTTTGACTTTGTTTTTTTTTTTAAAGAGTCCACATTTGGTGATATCATACAGTATTTGTCATTCTCTGTCTGACTTATCTCACTTAACATGATGTGCTCAAGGTCCATCCATATGATCTCAAATGGCAGGTTATCCTCCTTTCTAGCTGAATAATTGTGACACATACAATACCTTTTTTATTCATTCATCCATGGATGGACACTTAGGTTTCTTCCATATCTTGGCTATTGTAAATAATAGTGCAATAAATATAGGAGTGCATAATATCTCTTAGAAATCCTGTTTTCATTGCTGGACTATTCTATTACATTGATCTACTTATCTATCTTTGAACCAGTATTACACTATTAGAATTATAGTAACTTTATAATAAGTCTTATCTTGCATTGTTGGGCCTACAACTTTGTTCTGCTTCAAAATTGCTTTTACTATCTTGGCCCTTTATAGTTCTGTATTTTAGAATCAGCTTGGAAGTTTTTTGTTGTTGTTTTAAAGGTTTATTTTTTTTAGAGAGAGTAGAAGAGAAACAGAGAAAAACATCAAGGTGATAGTCAAACACTGATTGGCTGCCTCCTGCACACCCCCTAAAGGGATTGAGCGTGCAACCAGGGCATGTGCCCTGACCAAGAATCAAACCGGCAACCTTTTGGTGTATGAGATGATGCCCAAACAACAGAGCCACACCAGCCAGGGTGGAAGTTTTTGAGGGGAAAAAAAGAAAATGCCTTTGAATATTTTAATTGGTATTGCATTGAGTCGATCTTATGTCTATTTTATCAGTTTTTCAAAGAGCCAACTTTTGGCTTTGTCGATTTTATTTGCTATATGTTCGCTATCTATCTTATTGATATCTGCTCTTACTTTTATTATTTTATTTCAAGTGTAGTACCTGATGACCTATCAACATATTCTTGTTTCTTATCTTTTGATTTTTATTTACTTGTTCATGCTTTCTTCATGCTTGATTGTTTTTAATAGGATTCTGGATCTTTGTGTGAAGAATTATAAAGCTGTGGATGATGTTTACTCCAGAGTAGATACAGCATTCCTCTGGTAGGCAGATGGAATGTGGGGGCGGGGGTTCTCTTTGACCCAGGATTGACTTTTCTTGCTTAGAGGGTGTGGCCCTTCCAGGATCTCAACTAAACGCCTGAGGCATTTACTAGCCACCTTCCTCTTTGGTGGGCCCTCCTCCTTGTGTCCCTGACACTGGGAGACCAAAGTCTCTGCTTAGTTACTCTTCGTGTTCTCGCAGGCCACTTTCCCCAAAGTTCCCACTTCTTTGCGACATGATTTAGCTCCCGGGAAGAAGTAGGAGCGATCAAATTTTCACACTGTTCCCCTCTAACTTTCTGGTAGACAAGTAGTTAGTTACTAATTTCAGATTTTCAAGGAGAGCAGGGAAATTTTCACTGATCCTCTTGTTTACAATGGGATAGCCAGGGTACCAGGTTAGTGTACTGATAAATCTTAATCTCTTGGAGTAAGAGTTTTACTCTACCTTTTAAATCACTCATTTCACATTTTCCATTTTAGAAGAATTGTCTAATTCTACTTCATTACCAAGGGCAATGTTTATAGCCATTCAAAACAGCAAATGCACGCTCACACATATACATACACATTTAAAGAAGCTTCATGGCATGTGTGTGTGAGTGTGTGTGTGTGTTAACTTCATGCTTAGCTTTGGCTTACAATATCTTAAAACACTTCATATGTGTTAGTATCACTGAAGTCCTCCGTGATGGATTAGCTTTGGGTTTTACTTTTGTGGTCCTCTTTAATATACATAATAGGATAGACTTTCTGAGTCAGAACTCAACAAAGAATCTATGATGTTATTTTAAATATGGATTTTTCTTCTGAAACTGTAACAGTGAAAAGGTCAGGAGTGTGAAGCTAGAGTCCCGGAAAGAGAATGCCCGATCTGTTTGCTTTGAGAGTGTTGAGGAGAATTTAAAGTGTGCTTTGTGTGCTCAGTCCTAAACACTTTCCTTGAAATAGCTTTGTGGTTCTGTGGAGCCTGTGGTTTGTCAACGGAAAAGCCAGCTGAAGCCATCACACCTTGACTGGAACTCAGAAAAGAGAAGGTGGGATTGTAAGAAGGACAGAAATGTTAAAATCAGAAGTACAAGGGTTGGTGTTTACCCTGAGGGCTTGATGATAACAACTCTTTTTAGAAAACAACATTACTCAGGAAAAGAAGAAAGGTCAGATTACTTTTTAAAATTGAGAGAAAGGAAGACCAAAACTAACCTGTAAAGACAAAACACAAGGAACCTTGAAATAAAATGCTGCTCACAGTACCTTCTGCGTTGATGGCTTTTCACAACATAGAGATCTGTTTCTATACTAGCTTCCTGTGCCTTCACCCTCCTAAACAATAAACTTGCAGTTATTTCTGAGTGAATTAGTTAGGGAATTATGGGAACTCATTTCCTATTTACTAATTATTATGCAGTTGGCAGTATCTTTATAACTCTGAAGCCTCCTCCTTAACCAGACCTCTTCCTGCATCTTTCAAAGACCCAAGAAGGGTGTAAATCTGAATTGCTTTCCTCCTCCTCCCCATCTGTCCAGATCTTAGTTGCCCACTTCCCTTATGAAGCTGTCCTACCCACTTCTACCCACAGTGACTTACAGATTAAAAATATTTTCCAGAACGCAGACCATTATTGTGGAGTATGTTTTAAACATTCCCTGATTAGTTTCATTTCAGTCTTTTCTGCAGTATGTTCAGTCTCTACGGAAGAGGCTTCCTCTGACCTTCTCCTTTGTCTCAAGAGGCAGAGTGCAGTACTAATCGCAGGATGTCATCGTAATTAACTCAGTGGTCTTGACTCGGTGAAGCTGGCTGTGTTAGTCTAGGTTCTCTAAGACAGGACTAAAGGTGTAAGAAACACGTTAGGGGAAATGCCTATAAGAGAAAATGGGAGGAAGCTGGCCGAGCATGGACACCAGTGCTAGTCTGACCCCGGGGAAGAAGAGAAGGTGGGAAGTCAGATGGGAGTGTCTGAGACCACAGTGTCTGTCTAAGGAATGTTTGGCCAGGCCAGTGGGGGGAGTCCTCGGCCATGGCTGCCTGTGAGGGCCCATGTCTGCCAGAAGCTGGTCCACCTATGTGTTCTCGCTGCACACAGGCGTTGGCTGGGAGCAGCCAAGGGAAGTATGGCCCATGCAACGGAGGAATGGATTTCAGAGCATAGCAATGGGGGCCCTCCATCAGTTATGTCCCCGCTGGTGGTGATCTAGGAGGTGCATTTTCATGGTCGCCATACTGATATTTTATTTATTTAGGTATTTATTTATTTTTAAAATTTATCTTTATTGTTGAAAGTATTACAGATGATCTTCCTTTTTTTCCCCCATTAACAACCCTCTCCCCAGTTCTGTCCCCCTCCCCCTTCACAGCACTGTTGTCTGTGACCATTGGTTAGGTATATACATTCTTTGGTTTATCTCTTCCCGTCCCCCAACCCTCTTCTTTCTGAGGTTTGTCAGTCTATTCCCTACTTCCATGTCTCTGGATCTATTTTATTTGTCAGTTTATTTTGTTTATTTTATTCCACAAATAAGTGAGATCATGTGATACTTGTCTTTCTCTGACTGGCTTATTTCACTTAGCTTAATACATTCCAGGTCCCTCCATGTCATCTCAAAGGATAAGAGATCTTTCTTTCTAATGGCTGCATAGTACTCCATTGTGTATATGTACCACAGCTTTTTTATCTACTCATCTACTGATGGACACTTGGGTTGTTTCCAGATCTTAGCTATTATAAATAGTGCTGCTATGAACATGGGGGTACATATATTCTTTCTGATTGGTGTTTCAGGCTTCTTAGGATATATTGCTAGAAGTGGGATCACTGGGTCAAATGGCAGCTCAATTTTTTTTTTTTTATCCTCACCCGAGGATATTTTTCCATTTTTTGTACAGATAGAGTGGGAGGGAGAGAGAGGAAGGGAGAGAGAGAGAGAAACATCGATGTGAAGGGACACATCGAGTGGCTGCCACTCGCATGACCAACCAGGGCCGGGGACAAACTGCAACCGAAGTACGTGCCCTTAGCGGGAACCGAACCCGGATCTCTCCGGACCGCAGGCCGACGCTCTAACCGCTGAGCCAAACTGGCCAGGGCGCAGCTCAATTTTTAATTATTTTTTATATTGTTTTCCATAGTGGCTGCACCAGGCTGCCTTCCCACCAACAGTGTACTAGAGTCCCCTTTTCTCCACACCCTCGCCAGCACTTGTTTGATGATTTGTTGATGGCAGCCATTCTGGCAGGTGTGAAGTGATACCTCATCATTGTTTTAATTTGCATCTCCCTAGTGATTAGTGATGTTGAGTGTTTTTTTCATGTTTCTCCTGGCCATTTTCATATTGATACTTTGGATGAAAGTTTAATGTATGGAAACTCTAAAAGAGCTCTCTATTTCTACGATTTTCTTCTTCTGTAAAGTACTTTTATTTGTAAGGATTATTCAGGCTAATCTCCTTAGGAGCAGGGCTGTTGCTTAACCTTACAGACTTCCTTTAGGATGGCCCTTACATGTTATTATTTTTAAATCAAAAGTCTAAGAATGTAAAAGAAATACTCTGAGTAATTTACCATAATGACATCATGGTTTACTTGTAATAGAGGCATTAAATGTTTTAAGGTTAGAGTAGTCTAGTTATTTTATATTTCCTTTGGAAAACAAAAACAAAAACCAAGTATATCAGTTCAGTTTTTGTTTTGTTTTTTTAAATTTATCTTTAGGTAGAGTGGGAGGGGGAGAGAGAGAGAGAAACATTGACGTGAGAGAGACATATCAAGTGGTTGCCACCCACACAACTCCAACCGGGGCTGGGGACAAACTGCAACAGAGGTACATGCCCTTAGTGGGAACCGAACCCGGGACTCTCTGGTCTGCAGGCTGAAGCTCTAACTGCGGAGCCAAACCAGCCAGGGCTCAGTTCAGTTTTAAATTGTTGCCTAGGACCTTTTTTTGAAGTGTTACATAAAAGGAAAGTTACATCTAGGAAGTTTGCCAGCAATGTTAGATAAGAAAATTGCTTTGTGAGTGAGTATGTGTGAGTACATCTAACCTTCTTTGTTTATCGTCACCAGTATTTAGATTATTTCATGTCAGTGAATCTATTTTTACAGCTTATGTTGATACTCTGCTTTTTACCGGTACATAAAACAAACTTAATAACCTTTAAGCCCCAATTTTTATTATTAGAATCAACAGACAAAATGATTCTGTCAAATTTATATATATGTGTATTTCCATTTCTATATAATTTTAAAACAATCTCAAACTTATAGGAGAGTTGCAAGTACAGGCTTTTGTTGTTTCCTACTATTTGAGTGATTTGCCATCATGATGCCACAGCACCCCTAAGTTCTTGAGGGTGTTTTCCAACAAGCAGGAATACGCTTCCACATAACTGTAACACAACATCAAAATCAGGAATGCAGGATTGATACGTTACTTCTGCCTAAGCTTTGGACCAGTTGTCCAAATAATGTTCTTTATAGAAAATGGTTCTAGTTCAGCATCGTACCTTTCATTTAGTTGTTGTGTCCCCTTGATGTCCTTCTATCTGGAACAGCGCCCCAGTCCTCCCTTCACTTTCTTGACCTTGGGACTTTGGAAGGTTACAGACCAGTCATTTTCTAGACTGGCCCTCCATGTGGGTTTATCTGATATTTCCTCCTGGTTGGATTCGGGTTATACATCTTGGCAGGAATAACAGAAGAAATGGCCTGTTCTTATTTCTTCCTTGCAGGTATCACACGCTTGCGATTTTCCCGTTATTGATGATGATCACTTTGATCATGAAAATAAAATGTGTTTGCTAGCCTTCTGCACGATGAAGTTACTCTTTTTCTCTTTGTAATTAATAGGTATTGTGTGTGAGATCATTTGTAACTATGTAAATGTCCTGTTTCTCAACAGAGTTAGCATTTGGTTGTCATCTGCAAGTGGACTCATGCGTTCTCACTTTATCCTGTCTCGTTGATTATGTGTCTATCCTCACATGGGTTTCACACTGTTGTTAATACTGTGGCTTCACAGAAAACACAGTAAGAGTTTCTCGAATGTTACTCTCTTTCTTCCGGAATTTCCCCCTTGCCTTCTAGCTTTTGTGGTCACCTCATTCTGTCCTCTGTTTCTTCAAGCCAATAAGACTGTAGTCTTATATGCAAGCTTCAGCTCCCCAGTGTGGTCCCCACTGTTGGTGCCACTCCCGGCGTAAAGAATGAGAATCTTACCCAGTGTCGTTTCCTTCTTTCAAGTTGATTCTCTCCCTGCTTCTGCCGTCTTTGTTTAGCTCCTCAGTGCCTTCTCGTACTTGTTTTATAAATTTGTCTGGAAATAGTTTAAATTTCTTTCCAGAGGGAAGGTTGGTCCAATAGGAGCTTTCCATTACATATAGAATTGCTACCTACCCAGACGGTGTTCAGAGTCAGGCTGAGCAGGCATCTGGCCGAGAGGCAGTTCAAGTGAGGAGTGGGAGAGGTCTGTGCCGAGAGGCAGGCTCTGAGCAGGGCGAAGGCTTCGGTTCAGTGCAGTTGGAGAAGGCTTAGACCAAAGCCAGACAGTGCTTGGAAGAGCTCCAAGCAAAAGAACTTGCTAGAACACTGTGTTTCCAACTGTGACTCATAAAATCAATTTAGTTGGTAACCTCTGAAAAAGTTATTTTTCCCAGTAACCTAGCCCTAAACCATAAAACGAGTGGAAAATAAGACTAATGCGTTACTGATTTGCACTGTTATCCTCAGCTCTTTGGTGGGAGGATAGTCTGTGGAGCTGCTGAATTCATACCTTCTCTGTCTCATGGATGGTGGACCTTGATTTTTAAAAAAAATATGTTCTTACTGATTTTTTAGAGAGAGAGGGAGGGAGAGATAGAAATATAAATGTGAGAAAGAAACATAGATCGGCTGCCTCCTGCCTGCCCCCCCTACTGGGGATCGAGCCCGAAACCTGGGCATGTGCCCTGACCAGAAATTGAACCAGAACCTCTCAGTGCATGGATGGCAATCAGTCCACTGAGCCTCACCGGCTGGGCTGGACCTTGATTTTTATTGGACTTCTCATGTAACACAAGCAAGCATACAAGTCATACACTTCTCGATAAATGTTAGATGTATTTATGTAATGATGGATCCAACAATTGTCAAAGTTATGTTGGGGTTGATGAAGAATGATTGACTTTTGGAGTTCCAGAGTTTTAAGGAATCCTCTACTTAGACATCTTTCATGGGGAAGGGGAAGTGTTGAGTGTCATTTTATCACTCCTGTAACATGCTCTGACGTCAACAAATCCCAGAGTTCCTTGTTCATGGAAAAGGCAGTGACAAAGCACCACCAGGAATGCTGCCAGTAGGGATGGCATTGGAACCGCTCCCTCTTCCTTCAGCTTCGTGCTCCTTCTCTGTTCTGTCTGTTTGCAGTCCTTCTTCCAACCCGACACGCACACAGTACTCAGCACACAGTGTGCGCACACATGCACACACACATACACACAAACACACACACCCATGAGCTCTGGATAAAAGTACAAATGAAGCAATCAGAAATATAACTGTATAAATCAAAGAAGATTTTAAAAGTAAAAGAATACTCATTCATCTTTTAATTTTTAAAATTTAGCAGAGCTCTGGCAACTGATGATAACGAAGAAAAGCTCCTTTCAGATTTATTAGGTAATGATTTCATGATCTAATTTTTCTCTCATTAGAAGAGAGTGTGATAATATTATCATTAGCAGAAGAAGGTTAAAAGAGAGCAATAGTACTTCAAAAGATATCATTAAGAAAAGGATACGGTGGGGCACAGACTGGGGGAAAATACTGGCAATACAGTCTGACAGTGGGCTTTTAAACTGAATGTATAAAGAAATCTTATGAATCAATAATGAGAGATAGTAACAAAAGAATATATATCAATTGCCTAAAAGCACATGATAATATGCTCTACATTGTTAACCATCAGGAAAATGCAAGTCAAAACCACAGGAATTACTAAGGACGGAGACTGGCAATATGAGGTATTGACGAGGACATGAAGCACTGCGTACTCATACTTGGCTGGTGTGGGTATAATAATTGTACCACTACTCTGGAAACAGTTTGGCATTTCTTATCGAGTTAAGCACTCACTAATCATCTGAACCTTGAACCTCCACTCCTAGGTATTTACCTAAGGAAAATGAAAACCTATATCCACAAAAAACCTTGCATGTACATAACAACTTTATTCATTCATACTAGCCAAAAACTGGGAGGGAAACCCAAATGTTCATGAATGGGAGAGTGGATAAACAAATAGTGGTATATTCATGCAGTGGAATACTACTCAGCAATGAAAAGGAACAGACTACTGATACATGAAACAATATGGCAGAATTTCAGAAACATTATGCTGAGTAAAAAAAGCCAGGCACAAAAGAGTACATATTATATGATTCCATTTATGTGACATTATTTTAAAAATGCAAAGCTAATAATATATTGTGATAAAGTCAAATCAGTGCTTATGTGGGATTTGACTGCAAAGAGGCACTGGAGAATGTTCTGGAATGATGGAAATCATTCGGTAATGATTATATATCTGTAAATCTACAAATCAGTCTATAATGATGGATTACATAAATTACCCAACTCAAGGAATTGTGTAATTAAAATTTGTGCATTTCACTGAACACAAGCTATATAGTTCAATATAGGTTTTTTTAAAAGTAAAAAAGAGTTCCAGACCCTGCACTCTGACTTCTTTGTCATATAGGAGACACCACACTCTACCCTTGCTTTGGTAACCCTTCCTGATTATCTCTGATAACTATAGCCCTGGACAGACAGTGTTTATACTCTCATATTAAATGGAAAGCCCCTCATTAAGATGAAGCCCAGCACATGGACAGGGTACATGTCCAGGATTCAAACAGCACAACTGGGATGTTTGTCTCTGGGCCAGTAAACTATGGCCTATGCGGCCATTAAGATTTCCCTCATGGGGTGCATTAGGACCCACATCAACTCAGGACCTTCCCATGCTTTTCCCTCCTTAGCTCCTGCCTCCCATGATCTCATTTGCTTGACGACAAACCACAATGGATCTTTTAAAATTAACTTAGGTGCTCTGAGAATCTCTTTATTCCAAATTCTGAAGATGAACCTGCCCCCTCCCACCCCTGCCCCTGTGCTTATGATCCATACCATCAAGTTGAAGGACCAAAAAAATTGTGCTGGACAGCCCATGGATGAGAACAAGCAGTGGCTTGGTGTGAGTTCACACCTAAGTGAGAATCTGTGAGTGCTCATGAGATTTCCTTTCCACCTTTCTCCAGGCCTACTCTGTCTACGACGAAGACATCGGGTACTGCCAGGGACAGTCCTTTCTCGCTGCTGTGCTGCTGCTGCATGTAAGTAATTTTCCATGTGAAAATGGCACGGTGCTGCCAGCTTCATTTTACTTTCCACTGGTTTGTCCTCCCTCTTCCTCTCCATTTACCCGATGGAGATTACATGTGGCATATCTTTTTTAAATGTACCTTCGGTGTGAAAGGAAGACCTCTGAAGTCAAGAATAGGACAGTTCCTCAATAGCATTAATTTTGTTGGCTAGAAGAGAATAAATTGCTTGCTTGAAGTTATTTTTAACTAGAACCCTCTAAAATTGAAGAGGTCAATGTAACTGCCCCGATATGAGCAGGACCAGGACCATTTTGAAGAAATGTGACAAGGAGTCTTCTGTCTTTTCTGCGATGTATTTTTGTATATTCTCTTTCTTCTCGGTCATTTTATTTAACAGAACATTTCTTGAGCATCTGTTGTTGGTACTGGGCTAGGAGGTGGGTTACAAATGTGAATAGTTTGTAATATGTGTTCTCAGAGGACTCATGGTCCAGGATGGGGCACAGAGAATGTAGGCACATATTTATGTCTTTATTGATTTTTCTTATGTTTATTAGAGGACTTATAGTGTGCTTAGTGAAAGTGATACACAAAGTAAGAGAATAATAGAGAGAAGAATTACCTAACAGAACTTGCAGGAAGACTTTGGAGGAGGTGGTAGCTTTATAGTAATTGAGGTTGGGGAAGGCGAGACGAGAAAGAGAGGGAGTAGAGATTGCTAGACGAAAGGAACAGCATGAACAAATGTATGGAAACACAGAAGGGCACAGCATATAAAGGGAACCATATGAAATTACAGATTCTATGTAATTACCATAGGAACTGCATGCAGGGAAGGGTATGCAGTAAAAATGTCAAATGAGCAGGCACCCAATTACGAAGATGTAATCATGTCAACAATTGTGGGCTTTATTCTAAAACTCAGGAGGAACTGCTGATCAGCGTGAAGTGAGGGAATGGCAGCCAGACATTCATTTCAGAGACATTCTTATATACCCGTGTAGCAGGCCGAACTGAAGGGAATAAGCAGCAGAGGAAACAGGAAATGTCATCTAAGTGAGCACTGTTGAGGCCTACAGAAAGGAACAGAATAGAGAAACATGCAGGAGGTACCCTTGGTAGGTTTTATAGAGGGTCAAATACAGCTTGTCTAGTTTTCCAGCTTTGGTGAGTGGATGAATCATGCTATTTTGAGCTGAGATAGAAAAAAATGTATCCCTTAAGATCAAATGAAGAAAAAGTGTTAGGAGGGGATGATGAATTTTGTTTTGAGTTCCTTGAGTTGGAGATATTTGGGGGACATCTGTGTGAAGCCACCCAGCAACCTGTTGGATGCTGGAGACTGATGCTGGGGAAAAAAATCAAAGCTGAAGTTATGAAAGTAGTCCCTATTATCTAAGGAGAACAGATAGGGAAGAATAGGACAGAGCTCAGAGGTGCCAGCTATTCAGAGATGCCATCTGATGAGGATGAGGAATCCTTCACGAATTTCTGGATTTTCAACTGGGAGGAAGCAATGGGTAATGTCAGATGCAGTGGAGAGGTCCAGCAAGGTTAAAATGGAAGCATTTCTTTCAGGTTTGCATTCTGGAAATGAGCAATTCTAGTAGATTTTGGTCCTCGTTCTGATAAGTTGATTTGAATGCTAATAATGATATACAATGGTTCTATTGTGATTATTCACCTTGTTTAACTTTGAGTTTGATTTCTTTGTGTGTTGAATTATCACCTGTTGTTGGTCTTCGTGATCTTGTCTTTGTCATCCTTCTTTCTTTGATATCCACATAGCCTATCTTCTTGGGATTCCCTGTGATAATCAAGCACTTCATAGCTACAAATTCTCTACTGCTAAACCCACCATGTCTAGAATAGTTAGGTCACTACAACAAGGGGCTGGAGACTGTAAGCAGTGACATGCTCTATTCACCAAGGCCATCGTTCTCCTAAAAGGAGCCTTTGTAGTCTCTGAAAGCTGATGGTCAGACAGTGGGTGGTGAAGCTTCGTCTTCCACAAAGTAATCTCTGAGTATATCACAGTCTAGCATTTTAGACCTCTGTCCTTGTTCAACACATTGTAATATAATGATTGACATTCAATGAGAAGAATATCTCTCTGAGAAATCTGTTCTGAGATTTAACAGAGGGTTAGTTACTTGTAAGTTCATATTTGTTTGTTAACACCTCCCCACCCCTGCCCTGGCTGGTTTAGCTCAGGGGTTAGAGCGTCAGCCCACGGACCAGCGAGACCTGGGTTCAGTTCCCACTAGGGGCATGTACCTTGGTTGTGGTTTATCCCCAGCCCCAGTTGGGGTCATGTGGATGGCAGCCAGTCTGTGTATCTCTCTCACATAGATGTTTCTCTCTCTCTTCCTCCCTTTCTCCCTCCCACTCTATCTGAAGATAAGTGCAAAAATGTCCTCGGGTGAGGATAGAAAAAACAAAACAAAAAAACGAAAACATCTCCCCGCCCCGAAGGAAAAGAGAGTGACTCAAATAGAAAATGCAAATACCCAGTATTTTTTTCTACATTATCTCCTCTCCTAATGCAAAGGTCATATGGCAAGTTGGCTATTGTAAACTTAAACAACAAAATCGCTTCTAAAGTATATCACAAGATGGATCCAAATTCAGTCCAGGCTCTTGTACTTTCTGCATTAGTAGAATTATACAGTTGTTACCATGGCTTATAAATAACTGAAAATACAGAAATGCCTTCAGAATCTTTGAGGAAAGACAAACTGATATTCAGCATGTTAGTGAAAAACATTCTATAATTTTATTATTTTTTATTTTATTTTTTATTTTTTTAAATCCTCACCCGAGGATATTTTTCCATTTTTTGTACAGATAGAGTGGAAGGGAGAGAGAGTGAGAAACATCGACGTGAAGGGACACATCGAGTGGCTGCCACCCGCACGACCAACCAGGGCCGGGGACAAACTGCAACCGAAGTACGTGCCCTTAGCGGAAACCGAACCCGGGTCTCTCCGGACCGCAGGCCGACGCTCTAACTGCTGAGCAAACTGGCCAGGGCACATTCTATAATTTTAATTGACAGTATATGTGATATTTCTGTTAATCAGCATATTTCATTAACGGACCACCCAACCCATTAACCAATTTGAATAAGTAAAGTTAACTATAATTCTTTCCTTCCATATTTTTGTCTCCATGGCTTAAATAGGTAGAAGAATAAAGTCTAGTGTAAACAATTAATCAAATATACTGTCTCAGGTTCTAAGGAGATATGTTATTAGGTTCTTACTAATTTTTTATCTGTTACATAAGCTATTGCTTCTTTTTGCTGCCAGACATCTTTCGGCAGCTCTGCATTAATCATTGTCAGAACCTGCTTCTTTGGGGATGCTGTCTCTTCCTCCCCGTGGTCATTTATAATTCACATGCACTGCCTAGTGGAAAGAAAGACCAAAATGAAAGTATGTTCAAAACATGCTTTTAAGTTTTCTAAAGTTTTTTCATGTCTAAGAAGTTTTAGGAAATAATTGCTTTCTTGCTTGGAAATTTTCAGAGGCTTTGATAATAGCTTTTTATCTTGTTGTAGTTTAAACAGTGGAAGAATTGAGTGTTTATCACAATGGACACTGTTATATCTGTTGATGAAATTACAGGAAACATATCATTTACAGTTGAAGAAAAATTTTAGCACAGATTGCCTGTAACCATTGTGGTGTTTACCTGCCTTTGAAGTTAAATATGCAATATGATCATTATGGTGTTAGTCTGATTAATTGGAAACATAATATTAATTTTCTTTTGTATATTTCATTCTAAAAATCATATAAAATATTTTAAATAATTTTTAACCCAATATATTTTTCTAACATATATTGTCAAGCAGCTTTATTTTTCTAGTTGAACATAGACTTTTTACACCTTTAGAAAATCATGCTCCTTTTTAGGTAAATTACTGTATGTATACTAATATTTGCTTTCCAACTGCAAAAAGTATTATTTTTGGATAATCCGGAATGTTTACAACTATTGAATTAAAAAAAAAAAACCCAAAACATTGATGAGGCATTAGGCACAACTCCTTTGGAAACCAGTTTGGCTTTATCAGGTAAAAATATGCATACCCAGCAGTTCCACTCCTAGGCGTGCACCTTAGTCGAATATGTGCACATGTACACCAAAATCATGTATTAAAATTGTCCTGGGATCAGTGTTTATAACAGTCAAGTAACTTAAATGCACACTACCAAAATGCCTAATACTAGAATTAAAACTAGACAGTAGAATGGATAACATAGTATTTTCATGTAGTGGAACAGTGCAACATTCATCTCACGCTGTGTAGGCTCACGTGAACAAACCGTACAAACAAGATTCAATAAGAACGCAAATTATATTGGCACCTTTTGATAGGATTCCATTTAGTACAGAGTGCAATAGCAGGTAAAACTAAAGTGTATTTTTAGGATGTTACATAGCTGGAAAAATATAATAACACCAATGATGTGATTACTATTAAAGTCGGGATACTGATTTCTCTGAGGGGAAACTGAGAGTCATGATTGGGAAGGTACACACAAGGATCTATTTCTTAATCTGTTTTACTCCATAATCAATATTTGTTAAAGTTTAAATTTGACTTTTATGCATTTTTTGGTGTGTGTGGTTTTTTTTTTTTTTGAGGAGACTGTAAGAATTATTCCATTTATTATGTTCAAACCATAATCAGCCTTCAGTATCTTTTGCCTGAATAGATTCCCATATGCTTTCCCCCCTTTTTAAAATTAGTTTTCATTCAATACTATTCCGAAGTTTCAGGTGTACAGCGTAGTGGTTAGACTATCATATACTTTACAAAGTGTTCTCCCTGATATTTCTAGTACCCACCAGGCCCCATACATAGTTTCTTCACCTTTTCACCCAGTCCCCCAAACTCTGCCCCTCTGGCAAACACCAGTCTGTTCTCTGTCTATGAGTCTGTTTCTATTTTGTTTGTTTATTTTGTTCTTTATATTCCACATAGAATTGAAATCATATGGTATTTGTGTGTTTTATTTCACAATAAAATAAGGTTTAAAAATTATTAATCTTTTAGTGCACCCCCCCCCCCAAAGATAGGTTAAGGATAAGATCTAACCAATTGACTTAAGAAATGAGAAGAAGAGCTACTTCTTAGGTTTTTTTTTAAAATGAAGATTCCACAGAGTCCGACGTGACAAGGTAGAGGCTTCCTAGTGTTTTTATAAGTAAAAGAATTTGTGCCATTATATTATATTATTCAGGACTCTCTCTGCTACCTTAGCTCAAAGTAGCTTAAATTAATAAGGAAATCTGCCCGGCCAGTGTTGGCTCAGTGGAGTAAGTGTTTTCCCATGGACTAAGAGGTCCCAGTTCTATTCCCGGTCAGGGCACATGCCCAGGTTTCAGGCTCAATCCCTAGTAGGAGGCGTGCAGGAGGCAGTCGGTCAATATTTTTCTCTCACATTGATGTTTCTATCTCTCTCCCTAAAAAAAATCAATAAAAACATATTTTTAAAAAAGAAGGAAGTTTATTGGCTCACCTAACTGGGAAGTCCAGGACACAGATGATTTTGACATGGTTTGATTCCAGAGTTCATATTTTGTCATCAGGAATCTCTGTCTCTGTATCTCTATTTTGTTTAAATTTTCTTGCCTTAATTAACTGGGTTGGCCACAAAGTGGGAAACATGACTGCTGGCTGGCCTGGCTCATATCCTTTCAGTTTTATAACTTCATTTAAAAGGGACCATCTTTTGCTATAGCTACTGCATTAAAAAAAAAAAAAAATCCCTGGAGGATTCTGATTGGCCTGCCTTGGGAACCTGCCATCCCTGAATCAGTTGCTAAGGCCAGGAAGGGAGGATGTTCTGATTAGCTGGTCCAGGCCTTGAGTTCCCCTCAAGTGCTGACAGTGAGCTGGATCAGCTCCTACTGAACAATGGAGCGGTTCTCCTAGAGGAAGAGAGGTCCGATATCAGATGCTAGCGAGATAGGATGCTAGACAGACATGTCACATCATCTTATAGCGATATCCTTTACTACAAGAGTTTTAGTGCATTTTTTAGTAAGTCCTTTTATGTTCCCAAATCATTTTTTTCTTATAATCCAAGAGAGTGTTCTGTTCCGAGGTCATTCTTGCATCAGTGCTTTGAAGCCATTTCCCAGTACTGTCTCCCTATGTCCTGTAAATATATTCAGAACATTTTTCCTTTTATTTATTTATTTAAAAATTTTTTTTCTTTATTGATTTGAGAGAGAGAGGAAATGAGAGGGAGAGAGAACATCAATTGGCCGCCTCCTGCATGTCCCCCACTGGGGATTTGGCCCACAACCTGGGCATGTGTCCTGACTGGGAATTGAACCAGTGACCTCTTGGTGCATGGGTAGATGCTCAAACACTGAGCCACAGTGGCAGGACAAAATATTTTTCCTTTTAAAAATCCTCTGTTGATCCTCCCATTTAGATATCTTAGGTTTCTCTGCCCTTTCAAAGCTGAACTCATTCAAAGGACAGTAAAAAGCACAACTATAAATTTGAACTGTAGTTGAATACCTTTCAAGTTATATGACCTTGGGCAAGTTTCCTAAACTCTCTGAGGTTCAGTTTTTTGTTTTTGTTTTATTCCACTTATAAAATGGAAATAATATTACCATATTTCCAGGGTTCTCATGAATATTGAATACTTATATTATGAGCATAAAGAGTCTTATTTTGTTATCTGACACAAAAAGAGCACAGTTGTGAGATCAAATCCAGGCTTTACTTAAAAGATGTGCAGTTATTGGCAAATCACTTAACTTCATTGAACTTCACTCGTCCAGTATTTAAAATGTAAAAACAATGCCTACGTCACAGAATTTGGTGAGGGTCTAAAGGGATTATGAATGAATGCCTTTAATAATGGTAGCTACTGCTATTCACTCTAAAATGAATTATTATTTGCCCAGCCAATTTTCTTTTGGACCCTGGTACCATTGGCTGAAATTGATCACACATTAACAGACTAATATGTTACACAGTATGTTTTATAGCGTATAAATAGACATTTAATTTAAATGTATTTTAGCATATATTTGCTTTAAAAGGAAAATAATCAGCTGGAAGCTTTCACTCTATTTGCTGTTCTGTACGTAAACAGTCACTGGCATCCACCTTTGTTGAAGAAAACTCAGAAAATCGGTGGTATGTCCAGCGCCTTTATGGAAAAAAGTAAACTTGCCCAACCAGTGTGACTCAGTGGCTGAGTGTTGACCCATGCACCAAGAGGTCGCCAGTTTGATTCCCGGTCAGGGCACATGCCCAGGTTGTGGGCCATATCCCCAGTGGGGGGCATGCAGGAGAGGGCCGATCAGTGTTCTCTCTCATTGATGTTTCTATCTCTCTCTCCCTCTCCTTTTCTCTCTCTCTCAAATCAGTAAAGAACAAAAAATTTAAAAAGTAGACTGATTGCAAAAAGATGTGAAACAGTCATGCAGGACAGAAAATTTTATTTTATTTTAAATAAGGGGATTATTTAAAATTATCAACATATAATTTTGCTTCAAAAACATATCTTGATGCATGTGACTTCAGATGAGTCTTAAAGACTTTGGAATGAAGTATTTAGAGCTTCTTTGTTTTGTGGTTCACTGCGGAGAGAAGCTGTGAAGCTTGGAGACCATTCTTCAGTGATTATCTTTGTTAGTACAGATGGCAGATCATTGGCAATATTTTCTACCAAACAGTGATTGCATCATGCTTGATTCTCAGATTGTACATGTAAGACAGGTATTTAGCTTTGTATTTCACAGAGCCATGGATGACATTGTGATATCTTAAATTATAGGATTTTAATGCTTATCTGTTCCTTTCCTCAATAAAGCAACACTGATTCCATGACAAAGCTCCTGTACACAGCCAAGAAGGATATTCAGTACTAGAGACCCATCATGTTGTAACATCTTAATATTTCATTAAAAAATATGTTGTTCAGTGATTTATTTTTATTGTACTTCAGACCAGTTATATATCAGTGATAAATTGGCTTGTCTAGTTCAATGAAATATTGATTGTTGTGATAAATTAAAGTTATGTTAATGCCTGTTTATAAAAATGTAGGCAAATGACACAATACTATGTAGTGGGGGAAACCACTCTTGTAGTAAAGTGAGGTCTGACAGTACAGCTAGGTATTGATTCTCAGATCTTGATTGATTTTCCTTATGCTAAAGGAGGGACAAGCTTAATAGTCAAGCTTAATACAAATTACTGATAATACAAATGTTTTTTGTATTTAGCATTTGTACTAATATTAAAACAAGTCAAGTACTGATCTGTTGCCTTTGGCTGCCCCTTACTCCCACCTTTATACGCTCTTTCCCTCTGCACTTGTACTGGCTCTTGACTCCACAGTAGACACAGACTGTCCTACTGTTGACGTGCCTTCACTGACAAAGGCAGTTTTGCTGAAGTTATCCTAAACAAATATTTAATGCTTGATATTTGTTTAAGTCTATGTGCTAAGAGTTTTGGGGGATACAAAGTTAAAGCAGTGTCCAGATGTTAATAGGAGCATACACATAACTTTATTAATGCTACAAAGAGCTTTTGGAGTCAGAGAAAGCAAAGATCTTGTCAGGTTAAAGTGAATAACAGAGACAGTGTGTTCTAAGAGCCATTTGTGACCAAACATAAAAGACAAAACTTCTAACTATATGAGGTGATGGATGTGTTAACTAACCCACTGTGATAATCATTTTGCATGTATATGTAGATCAAGCCATCACTTGTACAACTTCAGCTTATACAATGTTATATGTCAGTTATATCACAGTAAAGCTTAAATGATAGAAACTTACAATTAACGTATTAAAAACAAAATAGTAAATATTAAAAATAATTCACTTATTATTTTGCCACATTTTACTGTTGTCTGTGCTCTTGAATCTGTTTCTGTCTGTTTCATCTGCGTGATGGAAATACTATATAATGTTGCAGATCACTTCTCAGCTCCATTCCATTTATTTTCTAGTATTTGATGGTAATGGCCAAATACTGTAATGCTATAGAAAGGTCCCTATTACTCAACTTGTTATTGGAATTATTAGTATTCTGTTTATTTGTGTTGACAAAGCTAATAATTTATTGTTCTTAGTAAATTACCCTGCCATTATTGAAGTCATTAGTGGCCATCAGTAAGTGATTATTGTTCACAATTTCCAAAATAAGTTTTCATGTCATATATCTTTTATTTTACAATACCATCAAACTAGACTCAGCCTTCACTTCATATTATTGACACTTTAATCAGGTATAATCTCTTCCTTAAACATGCATTGTCTTATACTTCAGAAGCACAACACCATTATGTCAACATCTGAATTTTCTTTATTCTCTACAGTACAAATCAGTGTGTGTTGTTTAGGCCATATTATATACATTTTTAGGTATGTGTTTTCATTTTGTAAATCTTTGATATTTGCACTAAATTTTGTATGCTTTCCCTGGTTGCTGCTACTGATAAGGAATATATTAATTGAAGAACGAGAAATACCATGGGGAGATTAATTAGACATGCTAAATAGATTTCATTTTTAAACTAAAAAAAGAAGGTTTCACTTTCACTTTTCAAAGAATTATATATTTTCCCCATTACTTCCTCACTTATTTTGTTAGCAATCTTTTTGTCTTCACAGGGGTTCATTTTTAATTAATTTTATGATGAGATAATATCTAAGATCCCTTAAAAACTTATTGTAGCTGATCTGAGTTCTCAGATAGTCAGTATTGATTCTACCCCAGGTGGACTGGTATTATAGGGTTAGTCTATTATTTACCTGTGGCATATGAACAAACTGAAAATAAAAATTTGGCTCTATTGCTACGGTGAGACATGAAGGATACTAACTCCAGGATTACCCTTCATATATATATTATATGAATGTATAAATGTATATATTAATGAATATTTCTGGCTGAGATTGTCAGTTTTTTTCTTAGGGATCCAGTTCAAACTTTTAGTGATTTTGTTTTGAAGAACATTTATTAAATATATTATTTGTGTGTGTGTATTTGTGAGAGACAGAAGGGGCTAGGGAGAGAGGAAGGAGAGGAAGGGGAGAAAGAGGAGATAAGGGGGAAGGGATGAGAGAGAGAATTTAAGGTCATACCTAAAAGCAAAGTAGAAATGTATATCCATTTATTGTTTTCCTGAATAATTTACCTTGATCTGGCCCATACCCGACCATTCCTCTACTTGCTCTGGCTATAGTGACATCTAACTCCTCATCTGCACACCCAACCTTCCCTATGCCATGACTTCTGTGTCCATATCACACTCAAGTCGAGTTACCTATGTACTTGTCCTCTGGGAAGGCACTGTCACTTCACCTCTGTATCCCCAGAGCCTACTACAGTGCGCTCATCTCATGTGTTTAGTGAGTGACTGACTGTATAAATGATGACAGGCATCTAAGCCTTTTATTGGCTCTAATGGTTTTATCATATTCAAGGAAATGAAGACTTATGCCCTTTAGAAGATGCCAGATGGTAACATATTCAAGTAGTCATTCCCTTACCAAGAGGGGGACTTGAAGGAATCTGTTTCCCCAGGGCTGGCCGCAGGTGGTCTCCGAGCAGCGTTTTCGGATAGGCACTCTGGGGCGCTCAGAGGGGAAGGTGAGGGGCTCGGGACTTGGTGGTGAGAGTACTGTGGACCACGTATGTGCACAGTAGTGTCACTGAGGCTTCAGTGACAGAACTGCTACAGGCAAAGAATATAGTGCACTCATTCTGAATGACTGAACATAAAGTCAAAAAGTGTTCGCTGACTTGAACATCTAGGGTCAAAGCCAAGGCCCCAAACAGCTCATAGATAAAAAAGAAGTGAGTAAATATTTAGAGAATCAAAATGACAACAGTTTACTGTACTTATTTAACTTTGGGAGATTTTATTTAACAAATTTACATATTTCATGGTTTGTACATAGAGAATAGAAGTGGTCAGTTTGTATAGGAACTTAAACAATTCCATTTCTAAGTGGGTCAATAAACTGTACTTGGTTCAGTTATTCAGGTCGGAAGTTAGTCTAACGAGGTGTCAAATACCATAATCAGCCAACGTCACACTTTCAAAGGAGTGACATATAAAGTCGATATTCAGCCCTGGCTGGTTTTGCTCAGCCTCAGCCTGAGAACTGAAGGGTCATGGGTTTGATTACTGGTCAAGGGCACGTACCTGGGTTGCAGGTTTGATCCCCGGCCCAGTTGGGGTCATGCAGGAGGCAACCAGTCAACGTGCTGTCTCACATTAGTGTTTCTCTCTCGCGTGCGCCCTCCCTCCCTTCCACTCTATCTAAAAATTCAATGGAAAAATATCCTTGGGTGAGAATTAACATTTTCACTAGAGGGCTTCGGCTGTTAATGTAGAAAATTGAAAACGTGAAGGATATTTTCTGACATTCTGGCCAAATGCCACTCAATCATGTCTGTATTTATATGTTTTTCTGTAGATGCCAGAGGAACAAGCATTCTGTGTTTTGGTGAAAATCATGTATGACTATGGTTTACGAGACCTCTACAAAAACAACTTTGAGGATCTTCATTGCAAATTTTATCAGTTGGAGAGGCTAATGCAGGTAAATAAAGTTTGGAACTTTTATCTCTCAGGGATTGGCTGAGTTATAGAAAAAGTCTAATAAAATTGATGAACAGTTATGATTTGTAAAAGTTTAATGGAATTCTACAGAAAATGTAAGTGGATTTGGTTTCTGACCAATATCTACATTGGTTTTGATATTATAAAATTTTAACCATTTTAAAAATTGTCTTTATTTTTAGTCAATTTTAATACACTTTGAATGAGAATATAGTGAGTTAAGTCAATAAACAGATTGTTGAGTATTATTTGTAAAGAAATGAGGATATTTACAGAATAAAAATGGAAATACTTAAGAGTTTTCTCTGCATTAATTAGTACCAGTACCATATTTAGATCCACATATAGAGACTACTTTGAAAAGATAGAAAGATATTGATAGGAGAATAAAAACCACCTAAAATATTATATTGTGGGGACATACTTTAAAATTTTTCCCACATAAGGTGAAGGGATTAAGGGAAAAAACACCTCATAGACACAGACAAGAGTGTGGTGATTACAAGAGGGGAAGGCAGGTAGGGGAGGTAGAAGGGGGTAAAGGGGGGATAAATGGTGATGGAAGGAGACTTGACTTGGGGTGGTGAACACACAATACAATGTACAGATGATGCATTATAGAATTGTACATCTGAAACCTATATAATTGAATTAACCAATGTCACCTCAATAAATTCAATAAAAATTTTAAAAATTTTTCCTACATAATTTTCTGATCTCAGAGTTGTTACTATTTTATAAAATGTATGTATAAATTTATATATGTGAGAAACATATGTATGTCAAATATTACATAATGAAAAAGATTGTAAGGGCAAAATTATTGACTTAATGCTGCTTAAAAAAATTAATGAGTAGCTTTGAAATTCCACCTGAGATTAGAAATCTTGCATTTATAATGGATGTCTGCATTCTGTATATGCGGTATTGGGAACCCAAAAGAAATGTGGCAAAAAATAAGTGAAAGGATTGATTCCATCCTGGGGCAGAGTGAACGGCTGGGAGGAAGGTTAGTGGGCTGTGGCGCAGAAGGTGCAGGCAGGGCCCATGGGCGTGACCTGTCCGGAGATGGGAGTGAGGCCGAGAGGCTGGGGACAGGGAGTGGAAGACGAGTTACAGTGAGGGAAGGACAGCTGTGCTGGGCGGAGGGCATGTGGGAGGGGAGAAGACCTCAAACGTGAAGCAGAAATAAAAGGGTGAAAGGATGTCACCTGAACTGTAAGTGCAGTGACACATGGGCACTGCGGGAAGAACGAATGTGGAAGGGTCTGGTAACTATGGGCACTGCCAGCTATAGGTTCTTTTTAGAGTTTTAATTCTTCCAGGTAAGAGTTTGTTTGGGATTTTTCACTTTTCACCTTTCATTTACAAAAGTTTATATGTTTGTCAAAGGTCACTATTATTAAGCGCTCTGAGAGCCAAACAGTTGTACCTGATAAATGAATAGCAAGTTTGCGGTACCATGGAGAAACCCAAGCACTTTTTGTCTGTTAACTGGACGCCCATTGGATGCCCATTTTAAGTACTAGATGGGCATATTTGGGTGTTCTTCAAAGAGCATCTTATGCAAGAAGTCATTTTTTTATTTTTGTTTTTGTGATCTGTTTATGAAAACACAACGAAAGTGGGCTTTTATGTGTCTTCCCCTTTGTCTTTTGGTTATGGGAACCGGTGCTAATGCTGTGTGCTTTGCCTTCATAGTTCTGAAAAGCTTTCACTGGTATAGCCCGAGGAAAAGATAGAGCTAGCATAAAGACATTCTAGGGAGATATTCGGTTTCATACATTACACACTTTCAGTTTCCTTACTTTGCCATTTTTTTTTATCCTCACCCGAGGACATTTTTGCATTTATCTTCAGATAGGGTGGGAGGGAGAGAGGGGGTGAAGAGAGCAAGAGAAACATCCCCGGGGACAAACTGCAACCGAGGTACGTGCCATTAGCAGGAACCGAACCTGGGACTTGCTGGTCCGCGGGCCGACGCTCTAACCACTGAGAAAGTGGCCAGGGCCTTACTTTGCCATTTTTTTAAGATCTCGAAGATAGGTTTCTAAAACTTTGATTATGTTTTGGCCTTCACTGAGTGCCAAAAAATATACTGAAGTGATATCATAAAACCCAGATGATGTTGACATCAAGCACATCTCTTTCCTAGTTAGTTAGGGGTTGAACCCTGAACAGAGGTGTTTTTACTTGACCCTGGAGTCATGATATTCCTTCGAAGGCAGGTGGGTCATCTGAGTATTTCCCAAGAAATAGGACCAGTCAAGTGAGCAGGAGATGATCTTTGTTGCTTGTTCCTAACAAGTCTGCCTTTCTTTTCCTTGGTGATCTGTCATGTCCCGAATTCTCATCTCCTGTCATCACTCCTGTGTAGTTATACAATTCAGTGACTGCTGCAGGAAAATGAAAAGTATTCATAGGAAGCTTGTCATAAATTGCAGTTGTGGCAGGAAATAAAGCTGCTTCTGCGTTCCGTCCGCTCAGCTTTCCTCTTTGACTCTCAGGAGCAGTTACCGGACCTGCACAGCCATTTCTGTGACCTGAGCCTGGAGGCCCATATGTATGCTTCGCAGTGGTTTCTCAGCCTCTTCACCGCCAAGTTCCCGCTCTGCATGGTCTTCCACATCATTGACCTGCTGCTCTGCGAGGTAGCCCTCCTCTCACCCGGGCCGGGGAACCGGTCCTGCTCCACGAGGTGGCGGGGTCACCGGCCTGTTTCCTTCCCGTGGCATTAGGCTGCAAATACTAGCAGCAAGTTCTGTTTGAACTTTGAGTAAAGACTGTTCTGATTGAAATTTTGTTATTTGCGAGAAATGACAATATTAAGGCATATATAATTCCTACAAAGTAAAATGAGGTGATTAAATTTGTATGATGAAATTTATAATGAGTTCATATAGGTGTAATAATGGATTACTAATATAAAAGACCTTTAAAGTTAAATAGATGATTTAGAATCAGGTGTTTTTAATAGTAATGCAACTATACTCCAAGAGTGACTATAAATGAAAAATTTTTAATAATTAAATCCTCAATCCATAAGGTAATTCTTTATAGATGGTATTTGAGAATCCATTCAGAAATAGAGAAGTGATAATGTTCCTGCTTCATATCGTTATATTATTAGACAGTAGAATATTTCAAAAATTAGTTTGCACAATTTCTTAGGTAGCTATAGTATTTATTTCTTCTATTATTTTTAGTTTCTTATATGACTACCTTTATTTACTTTGCTCTCTCAAAGAAATAAGCAATAGTACACATATACTGATCATCAAAGTGTTTGACAGTTTTAGCAGTGATAGAAAGTTGCTGGATGAGAAGAATCTTTTAATTGGGAATATAAATGTGTATAAAAAGATAGCTGTCTTAAATTTAAAAGCTGGAGTAATTAATCAAAAGTATAAGCCTAATATAATCTAGGCAGTTGTGTATTACTTTTCTTACATAAAGTTTCTTCTTTAAAGAAAGTTTCTTCTTAAAAGAAAAGTCTCTTTTAATCACCCTAGGAACTAGAAATTTTATCATAAAGGTGAGATAGAAAGGATACAGTGGATTAGCTGTATGAAGCATGACTGCTGCTCAGCTCACCACGGCAGGAGCATTTCCTGTGGGCGTGTAGCCACGTTTCACTCTTCACGGGTTCTGGCTGGGGTTTCACAGTATTTGAAGGTGCAGAGCATTCTGTAGGTTTGTAAGATTTTTAAACATTTGCAACATATTTTGATAAAGAAGGATCAAGAAACTTGCTGGAATTAGGAGCTACCGTCTTATTTAAAGTCAAAACTGTGTGATCACTGGAATGGTGACTTTCCAAAATTATCTCTTCATGATATAGAAGCTTCTGGAACCCAGACATATAGTTTTTCAGGAACTTTCATCTTGGAACTACTTGAATTTCTAATATCAGTTGCTAAGAAAAATTAGCAACCTTTATGGTGAAGAAAAGAAAAGAAAATTTATAAGCCTTCTTTTCACTTGTCAACCGTGATTCATAATCACAGTGTTTGAAAGATCTTAATGCTCATTAAAATTAATAAGAGCATCGAAGATAGATGTCACTTTCCCTTCTGTTAAACTGATGCTCTGTAGCTGTTTTAGGAAGTTGGGTAGCTTAGCTCTCCAAAACGTGGAGTGGCTTGTAATCACAACATACTGCTAACCAGGGACATAAATAACAAGCCTTCGCAGAGCAGAGTAGCTTTGTAAAATAAACTTTATTGGGAGCAATACTGGAGTATGCTTCAGGATATTCTTCCCTTCCACTAACTCATCTTTGTCAGAGTATTATTTTGCAAAGGAAATTTTTAGATAAACTTTTATTTCCTGCCTGTGTTTTCTCTTTGCCCATTTCCTTCTTGCAGTTATATAAAATATTTATAGCAAAGCTATTCTTTCATGTGTAATAAAATATTCTAAAAGAACAAATGGTAACATAGTCTTAAATAGAATAATCCATTTATTTTTTTTGTCATATTCTCTATTTTTTAAGGAAATAATTTAAATCTTGATGGTTATTAATGTTTAGTTACAAACGGAAGGCTAGGAATTTCTCAGATGGAAAACTGTTAATTTTTCAAAAACTTTTCATAGGCCCTCCTCCCCTTCACTGCCTCTTCAGTCATTACCCCTCCAAAGAGTAATTGCTGTCCTGACTTTTAACACCATGGGTTCGTTTTGATTGTTTTTGAATTTTATACAAATGGGATCATACAATATAAACTCCTTCTAGTCTGGCTTTTTCATCAATCATTATGTTTCAGCCAGGTAGTTGCATGTGGGCGTGGTTTGTTTGTTCCATCGTGAATACACCACAGCTTCTCCATTCTTTATCCTATTGCTGAGAGACATGTGGGTCGTTTCCAGATTAGGGCTACTATGAATAGTGTTGCTGTGAACATTCTTGAACTTGTCTTTTGGAACATACTTTTTTGGAATTGCTGGGTTAGGACATGCATACACTAAGGCTTATAGATTTTGCCAAGCAGCTTTCCATAGTATTTTGAGCGTTACCTTTTGAGTTGTTTTTATTCACTGAAAGTCTTCCTTGTGATCAAGGGCAGGTTTTTGTTTTGTTTTGTTTTGTATTTTAAGAGGGCATGTCCTGGATCAGACGAAAGTTCATGAATATGAAACAAAATGCAACTCATTTGGTGATTGAAGTCATTTGCTTGGTCTCTGAAGTTGCATACAGATGGGACCAAGAATGGATCTAAGAGCTGAATCCATTTTGTGCTCTATGAGAGAAGTCAGCCTGGTGGGGAAAAACCAGCAGTGTGCTCAGATATACAAGAAGCAGCATAGAGGCATTTTAATATTGGAGTTAAGATATCTGGCTTTTTAGTTAACCCTTCCTGTATCACCTCATTCATGTTACTTGACCTATCTATATATGTCTCAGTTTCTTCATCTGTTAAATGAAGCTAACAATACTTACCTCCTAGGTTTATATAAATGATTAAATGATATTGTGAATAATAAGGTGCTTAGCATTGTGCTTGCTACAGTAAATATTCACTTAATATTACCCTCCATTCTGCTCCATCTACCTATATAGCTCTTTTAGTTGCTCTTAATTTCTTCATTTAACTAGCTGACTTTGGAGATTCTTAAGAGAGTCAAGCCCTGGCCGGTTTGGTTCAGTGGTTGGAGCCTCGGCCTGTGGACCAGAGAGTCCTGGGTTCGGTTCCTGCTAGGGTCACATACCAAAAAAAAAAAAAAAAAAAAAGAGAGAGAGAGTCAAGTAGCTGCTTGTTCTTCATTACTTTTCTGACAACTTTGTCCACCCACTCCACCCCCACTTCCAGTTGAGATGCTTCTTTGCTAAAACCAAAATTTTAGCCATTGACCTTAATAGAAGTTTTATTCTATTTCCTTTTGACTGGTGATTTAAGTTGTCCTCCAAAAATATTTTTTTCTACCTTCTTTCAAAAGACATAAGGAAAACAGTATTTCTTTTAACCTTCACATGACAACTGGGTTTGAAGTTGACTCTTCCCAGATAGTTCAGTTTTTAGAGAATCAATATAGTAACTTTATATAGTAACTTGGTATTTCATGAAACTTAAGGAAATCATTAACCTTTCAAATTAGAGTATATTTCTTGCTTCTTCTTTCTTTTTAGGATAATGAAAAAATAATATTTAAAATATCTTATTAAATACCACCAAGTGTGGGCCCCCTTTCAGGGCAGTTTTCTGAAGCTGTTATCGGAAGAGTGGATTTATTATATAGCATTCTGACTCTTTGCCCCATTTTTTCCCCTCAAATAATAATACGTCGAATTTTTAAAAATTGAGATATAATTGACATATTGTGTAAGTTTGAGGTATATAACCTGTTGGTTTGATACATGTTGGTTATATATTGCAATATGACAGTTGGTTATATATTACAATACTATAATAGCATTAGCTAACACCTTTATCAAGTAATACATTGAATTAAAAAAACAACATCAGAATGGGCTGTTATAAGGAAGATGAAGAATTCTAACATAAATATAAAACTTTCTGAAAACTTTCAAAGTAGTAATTGGTTACAAGAGTAGGAGGCAATGCTTGGATTAACCAGTAACTACTGTATAGGCTACTTTAAAATTTTGTTTAGCGATAGAAATCTTCAGGACTAGAAAAAACTCTCTAAAATCTTTTGTTTGGACCCTAACTTCTCTCCCTACCTACAAGCTCTTTCTGGTTCTCACATCAATTGTGTTACAGCTCTTTCTTGTGTTTTCATTAATTTCGTCATTACAGAAAGAGACTGAGGCCTCAAGTTGAGACGCCAGAACCATTCGTGCTTGCGCTTCCTGTGACTGTTAGAAGGACATTTACTCGCTCCTTCATTCAGTTCAGCGAAAGTATACCGAATTGCTCTTAAATCCTGACACCATTCAAGTCTGGGATACAATAGTAAAGAAAAAGCAGATAAAACACTTTCCCTCATTTCTTTGTAAAGAAACAGACGATAAACAAATGACTAAGAAGAGTATGTAGTAGATCAGAGGCGGTAAGCACCATGGAGAAAAGTAAAGGAAGGAAGAGAAATGTGGCAGACTTTAATAGGGTCTTTGACCACTGGGGAGAACTTAGGTTGCCCTGGGCTGAGATGGGGAGCCACTGGAGAGCTCTGAGTATGAGTGACATCTCTGACAAGTGATCACGCAGGTTGCGCAGTTGCGAAAGATTGTGGGAGGAGTAGGAGACCAGCGAGGAGGCAACTGTAGTAATCTGGGCTGCTTGGACCACTTTTTGGCAGCGGAGGTGGTGAAAAGCGATGGGATTCTGAACAGGGGGTGCTGACGTGGCACCGGGGCCAAGTTTCATCGATCATGCGTTTTCACGGGGTGTAGTGCTGAGCGGGAAGGTGGCTGCTTGTGCCGCTTCCACGCTTCAGGGAGCCTCTTGGAGACAGACGATGTGGAGTGACTGGGAATATTCTTTATTCTGACGATGCTTGGGTTACAGTTTCTCTGCAGTGTTTATTCTAGAAGCAGGTTTTGGTACCCTTGGGGGCATTTAAGGTTAATATTGGTACCATTAAATAAGAAATACAGAGTGTGGAATCATTATAAAAGACGATTGCTGTGGAAGTAAGCATGTGAAAAACCTAATACTTTAAAGTAAAGTACATGTTTACTGCTACAAAAGGAGTAGTACTTTGCTACAGTAAAATCAGGCCCACATGACTTTGAAGACTCACAAAGACCTGAGGTACCTTGAACCTGTTCAGTAACCTGTAGTGTTTAACTGCGGTTGGTTTAGTTCTCGTCATCAAAACAAAGATCACTGAGTTAAAATTAGAGGGTGACAGATTTTTTTCCTAGTTAAAATCTTACAATTCGTCATAAATTGAAATAACTGAAGTTACTTTATAGTATTTTTTGTTGCAGGAAAACTCATAGCAGGTAAGCTGTGTATACATGGATTGAATAAAGTAACTAACTATATTTCGTTATATTTATGATTAATATTTAAAACATAAGAAAAAAAGAACATTAAGATATACAGTGAATTTCTGTGTCGCAACCTCTCTGGTTAAGAAAGAAAACACTACCGATGAGATTAGCTTTGTGTATTACTTTATCTTCCTGACCTCATCCTCCTCTGCCTTCCTCGGAGGAACCGTTCTACAGAATTAATCCCGTGGTCATTTCCAGCGTACGTTTTTACTACATACTACATGTATGTATCTCTAAGCACTTTATAATTGAACATATTTGGAAAATACTCATTGGTTTATCAAGTCCACTTCCAAAATAGGTCTTGGAACCATTTTTTTAATCTCTAAGTCAGTATCACATCCTATTCAGTAACTGGTCTTCCCACTCGATCCCCTGTCTCGTTTATCCCACTGTTCTCCAGCACATCCAGAGAGATTTTGATAAAACACATATCAGATCATGTCACTCCTCCGCTGAGAACTTGTCAGGGATTTCCCACTAAATAAAGCTCACATCGTGTCACGTGGCCTGTAACCTTGCCCTTCCTGCTTGCCCAGCAGAATTGGAGGGTCGTCTTCCTCTTCCTCGCTGTACTTCAACACTGGCCCTCTTCTGCTTTGTGGATGGAACACTCAGGATCTGTTCATGTTGAACTGTATATTCTTTCCTTTCTGCCTAGGATGTATTATTCACTCTTTACCTGGCTAACTCCTTCAAGTCTAAGGTTAAAGGTTACCTCTTCAAAGAAGCTTTCCTGATCACCCATCCTTACGTAGATCCTTCCTTTGACTTTCTCGGATAGCACCCTGTGTATTACTTTTCAAATGCCCGTTTCTTCCACTAGATTCTAAATTTCCAAAAAGAGAAGCCGTGTCTCTTTTGTGCAGTGCTCTATACCTAGTTGGCTTATAGACACACAAGAAATATTCATTGCAGGAAAAAAGGAACAAAATGTTAGTGGATGAAAATTTTTTATCGTCTTCATTTAAATGTGTTTATGAAATCTTACAGGCTGAAAAATAACTTTGCTCTTGAGTTCTAAGAGCAAAAAGTATGTTAATATCTTTAGGAATTCCTTCTGTTTTAGTTATTTTATTTTAAGAAACAGAAACTCAGACATAGTTGCTCAAGTATAGTAGGAGGGCATTATAAACATAGAGGGGATCCAGGAAAAGATGAGTAAGTCGACCTCAGAAAGGCCAGGTGCCAGAGACTCCAGGAACTCATCTGTTTTGCTCTCTGTCACTCTGTGAATTACATGTTCTCCCTTTTTCTTGACCTACTTCTTTGTAGCTTTGTTTTGCACAAGGCCCACTTGTTCTTACTTCTCCAAACAGACTGCTGCCCTTCACCTTTCTCAGCTTCAAAGCTGACCAACTTAGAAATAGTTTTTTCTTTTATATGTTTTTATTGATTGGTTTTTTTTTTTAGAGAGAGGAAGGGAGAGAGAGATAGAAACATTGATGTGACAGAGAAACATCAATTGGCTGCCTCCTGCACACCTCCCACTGGGGATTGAGCCTGCAACCTGGGCATGTGCTGACCCGGAATGGACCAGGACCTCTCAGGCCATGGGATGACGCTCAATCCATTGAGCCACACCAGCCAGGCAATAGTTTTTTGTTTTTTAAATTTATGTGGGCAGATAGCTTGATTGTTCTTGTCCATCTGTATAGCAATAGACCAATGGTCTTTGCTTCTCTTAAGAAGCCCCCATTACCTACTGTCCTTTAAAGGTCAAAGTCTTATCAATTCTTAACATCAGTTGGGGTCTCTCAGTCTAAGGCTCTTGACCTGGTATCCCAGGCATTCCTTCTGTGGTCTAGCAGAATTTCACCATGGAGTGGCTTCCTCTGGTGCTCCTGGTATTATTCTTCTGTAGCTTCCCTCTGCAGGTATTTTATGATCAACATCCATTGTTTGGCATTTTTAATCAAACAACGGTTTGACCTTTTCATCGTTTACCTAGGGCTTCTGCATTATATCTAGACGAACACAACAAATATCCAGCTACCAGTACTAGAACTGCTGATTGCATTAGTTAAAAAGAGGCATAATAGGAACTTCTGGTGTCCTGCTTTTTGGATTGTCTTATCAGGGTTTTTAGAAACTCTCATTTTTTAGAAGTCCACTTGACATTTTGCTTCTTGTCCATGTCCTAGTAAATAGCCCATTTTGCTCTTTTTTGCTGACAAATAATGTCAGAAAACTTTCCATTGAAAAGAACAATTTCCGGCATATTCCAGGACCTCATTGACCTATTGGATTTCAGCTTGGGCTGCTTCTTAGTTTGGTGATTGTTTCTTAAGGCATTTAGTGGTCATGGTCTAGTTGTTCCCCGAGAGCCTGGTGAAATAGGTGCATACTACCGACTAGATCTCTTGTTTGTGCTAATTGACAGATAGGCAAGAGTTCATTTTGTCTATAAGATTCCTTGATACAAACAAAAATTAGTACATTCTTAATATTCAGAACCTCTCATTCCTTCTCTTTGTAACAGGATGAAAGATAGATATCTGATAGTACTGATATAGCCTATATTTTAAATGCTCTTTTAGAGTCAAAGCATACTTTATCTTATAATTAATAAGCTTTCAACTTGAAAAGTAAACAGCTTAAAATAAGTGACTGTAGGTTGAGGTGAATAGTGCTGAATATATTTAAATATGATGAGTCAACCTTAAAATATATGAAATTTTCAGGCTTCTGAAAAACAGGTCACTTTTAGCAGGCAGATGTTACTTTGCCTATTCACCTATCTAGACATCTGATCCAGCTCTTGTTCTTGGGGATTCACTGCTAATGGGTACAAGGTTTCTTTTCAGGGTGATAAAATGTTCTGGAATTAGATAATGGGATCGGTTGTATAACCTTGTGAATATACTAAACACCACTGAACTGTACACTGTGAAAGAGTGGATTTTATGGTATTTGAATTATAATTATATCTCAATTTTTAAAATAACTTGGGGGATTGGGGAGTGTTTATTAAAGCACTGGTCTATTGACCCATCTGAGAGTCAAAATTTCTTGAGGATATGGCCCTAGAAGTCTGCATGTTTAACAGATGTCCCCAGGTTTTTATTTTTATTTATTTATTTAATATTTTTAAATCCTCACCTGAGAATACTTTTCCATTTATCTTTAGATGGTGGGGGTGGGGGTGGGGGTGGGGGAGAAACATTGATGTGAGAGAGACACATCAATTGGTTGCCTCCTGCACAACCCCGACCAGGGCTAGGGACCAAACTGCAACGGAGGTATATGCCCTTGACTGGAATTGAACCCGCGATTCTTTGGTCTGTGGGCTGACACTCTAACTGCCGAACCAAACCAGCCAGGGCATCCCCAAGTTTTTTTAATTTTCCAAGTTTAAGGAATGCTGATTTTACTGTGTTTTGTACTTATACACTGCAATGTGTTTGGGCTAAAGATATGTGCTTTTTGATCATTTTAATCAGCAAAGCAGCAGTAGCCAAGGGTTACTGGGGAACCACTTTCTGTCCCCTGCGGCAGTTCTGAGCTGTACAGGCAGAGGCCTTTCTCTGGAGGAGTGAGAAGAGGGAGGTGGAGAGGCAGGAGATAGTACGCGTTCGTCTCTTAGAATTTATTATATTGACAAATTCTAGGAAATAAAGTGATAGTTCAAGGCAATTAATTCAGAGGAACACAAAAATTAAGGGAAATATGCAACAATGTTTCTGTGGTTGGCTGTATTTTCAGTGTTGACACTGGGGGTCAAAACTTGGCCTGTTGGTTTTTTCTAGGCTGTTTTACTCAGATGTTACCGTGCGTTTATGAACAAAGCCACATTGACAGAGAACAGATGAGTGTTTTAACAGCTCAGCTTCCTCAACGCTAGTGTCTGGATCAGGTTTGTTTCACAACAGTGCTTACAGCAGGACACATTGTGATTAAAAATAGGCAGATATTTCATTGCATGGAGATTTAGGCGAAGGACAATACAGAACCTTTTTGAGTTAGCAGTTGTCAAATCGGGAATGAAGATGGATCTGCGTTCTTCCAGTACAGACTATTTGGGGGAGCTTACTTCGATTTTTACTTTCACTAGGTCAGAAAAGTATATGTGATCGCTAGTAGTATCCTAGATATACTAAGCTTAAAAAACTCTTTTGAAAATCTAAAGCTTTTTTTATTTTTCTCAAAGTATCAAGGCTTTTTAAAAATCAGATTCACAAATGCTTTTTTTTTTTTTTTTTAAAGAGAGACGTGTGCCTTGGTACTCTGGGAATTCTGTGTAGTTACTATCAGGCACTCTGACCTTGACCAAGTCTGTTTCTTTCACATGATCAGGTTTAAAAGATTCTACATTTATATGGTTTGTTGCAATGATTTTGTTATATTGTAAGCCCAGAAGTATGCTATAGAACAAATACTTTGTTCAGTAGGACATGGGAACGTGAATGTGACTAGCTTTTCCGACTTTTCTCGTCTCATGTTGTGCCTCGGATTTGGCATATCCCAGTATGGGGAGCACAGTTATAAAAATGGAAAGTTTAAATTAGGGCGATGTCATGATGACATACATGTTTTAGAAAGTATTTATTTCTGGGAGAGCCAAAGTAGTTGTGTTGTAATATCAACTGACATACATTCAGTAGGAGTAAAAACATTAAGGAAAAATGCTGACCTCCTTCACCGTGCAGAGGCTTCATAGTTTGATATAGAGCCATCTGTTTATTTTTGCTTCTGTGGCCTCTGATTTTGAAATCAGGTCCAAAAAATTATTGCCATGACCATTGTTAAGGAGCTTAGCACCTATGTTTTCTTCTTGGATTTTTAAGGTTTCAGGTCTTAGAATTCAAGTCTTTCATCCATTTTGAGTTAGAGTGTGTCTGGTGTAAGATAGTAGTCTAGTTTCTGACACAGAGAAGAATTGGTGGTTGCCAGAGCAGGGGATGTGGGGGTGGGTGAAATGGCTGATGGGAATTAAAAGGTCCAAACTTCTAGTTATAAAATAAGTAAGTCCTGGGGATGTGATGTGCAGCATGCTGACTATAGTTAATAATACTGTTTTGCAGATTTGAAAATTGCTGAGAGAGTAAATGTTACAAGTTCTCATTACACACAAAAATAATTTTTAACTATGTATGGTGACGGATGGTAACTAGACTTATTGTGATGATCATTTAGTAGTGCATATAAATATTGAATCATGTTTTACAGCTGAAACCTATATAAAGTCTCAACTAGAACACAGTAAAAAACAAATTCAGAAAGAAGGCATGCTGGTGCTGTGGACTGTGCCTTACGAGTCTGTCCTCTAGCATTTGGCTGTCTGTCTTTGCAAGAAGTAGATGGGAGAGTACGTGGTATAATGCCGAATTGTCTAACGGGGCTACATTTTGATGGAATTATAAAGGAGGGAACACATTATACGTCAGCAAAATTAGATTTCTTTTGATAGCCTTTTCTTTCATGTGGTTTCTTATATTTGGGGAGAAGGGATTCATAGAATACATTAGTGTATTTCATAAAAACCTATAACTAGGTTTTTAATAGTTGAGTTATTAAAGGCTTATTTCAAAAGCATTACAAAGGTGTGAAAAGAAAGTGACTCTAATTTCGGTACTTACAGCAGTTAGCAGGATGCCAGGAAAGCTAAACATGGAGCAGCATATGCTTCCAAGTTGTTTTGAAGTGAGGTTGTCTTTTGTCTCTAGAAAATTAATAACTAATAGCTCATCAGTTCAACATCCAGGGACCAGTGACACTCACTAAAAGGAATATCTTATGTATTCACCCATCATTCATTTATTTAATACTCTTGAACACTGAATGTGTCTTGACATTGAGCTAGACCTAGTAGATGCCATGGTTAATGGAATAGACATTGTCTTTGCATCCATGGAGCTAATGGGCTAATGAGCAGACATAATAAATAAATACAAAAATGTATATGATTATAATCTACGCACCCAACACAGGAACAACCTAAATATATAAAGCAAATGCTAATGGATATAAAGGGAGAAATTGACAGCAATACAATAATAGTGGGGACTTTAATACCCCACTAACATCAGTGGACAGATCATCCAGACAGAAAATTAATAAGGAAATGATGGCTTTAAATGTCACATTTGGCCAGATCAATTTACCGGACTTTAATATGACTGTACATTAGAGTAAATGCTATGAAGGGAAAGTACAAACTGCTTGAAATCTTGTAATAAGTAAGCCTATTTTAGATTAGGGTTTCAAGAGTGGCTTCTCTGAGTAAGTGACATTTAGAGCTGAGACTGAGAGATGAGTAGGAGAATCCCCACTGATGGGCGGGGGAAATGCATGGGTGAGGCTTCCGGGTGGGAGGAACTAGAAGGCCAGAGCTTCCAGAACACAGGGAACAGCTGGTCAAGGGGTGGGCAGACCCAGTGATCCTAGATCTTGTTGATCACACTAAGGAGAAGTTGGGTTTCATCCCAAGTGCAGAGAGAAGCCATTGGAGATCTTTAAGCATGGATTTGCATGGTCTGATTTAACCATCTCAGAGATGACTACGGCTGTTGGGAATGCATTGAAGAGGGATAGGGAGACCAGGGAGACCAGTGAGGGACTATGTCCATGTAAGAAGTGATGCTGGTTGGTCGAAAGTGTCGGCAGAGGAGATGAAGGGTGGTAGATGAATTCCTATTTCATAGCTAGAGGCCATGGTTGTTGTTAAGGGCATGGTTAAGGATCGGGGGACACTCTGATGGATTCTGACAGCTTGATGAGGAAAGATGAGGTTGGGCAGAATAGGATGGGATTGAATCGGAAAAAAAACACCTACCTACAGCCAAGAGCATTTTGTTAAATTGATTTTCATTTTTCCTTTATTTATTGTTTGGTCCTAAAATGAACTTGTGCAATTGAAGGTCAAAGCTAACTGTAAGTTGAACTCTTAAGAGGTTGTTGTGTTTTACCCAGGTGAAATACCTGTCTGGAACAGTGGAAATCATTGCCCTTTTCCCAAGCACGACATACATAGTTTAAAGGTTGAGAAAGAGGAATATACTGCAGGAAAAATTTTGATGAGTTATTGCTGTTATTTTTACCTTCTGAAAACATGATCTGTTTTCTCGTCCACAAGTTTTCTGTTTGAAAAAAATAGTTAGTGGGATTTACAGTTGCAGATTAGAAGCATCAATGATGTATAACCTTTTACTTTTCAGTTTTGCCTTTTAACCTTTCACTTTCCTTCTATAACGTGTATAGCAGTCGCGTCTATGGAATCTCTCTTCTGTCTTTGAAAACAGGTATCCAGGTACTTTACCTATCCTCCGACAGAGTTTAGATTGATTATGCTCCCTAGATTTTTATTGTGTTCTGGGACAGTGCTGGGGAGTTTTGGGGTCAAAGAAAAGAATTGTGATGTGGTTTGGTGACAAAAAACATAATTCAGCATGAGCTGCAGGTGATAGCAGCACAGGTGATCTCCATTGACTGAAATCCGTTTTGAAGCTATAATTATTTTATGGTCCTTAATTTATAGATTAGATTTGTTTGTTTTATAATTTGAAATTTGCAGCTTCCTTTTAACTCTTTATTTTTCCAGAAATCTCCGCTGGGTTGGTGTTTCCATGTCAGGGTTCATAGAGGCTAACACCTCTGTTAATAGCTCTATTTGTGAATTGGTTTGCAGCAGACTTTTTGTAAATTAGGAACCTCTTTTATTTCCTCACACAATTTTTTTTGTCAGCAAGGCTGGATCAGAAGAAACTTCTTCATCTAATGTGAAGTCTTTTAAATGATCTGTCACTATTATAAAGCCAGTTGGAAAACGAGTTATTTTCAGAAAGATATCAGTTTTGACAGGTTGATCTTTAGGACTTCTTCTCACTCTCTCACTGCTTCGTGGGCCGTCTGCTGTTTGTGAGAAGTGGATTATGTTTTGAATCACTAGGCAGAATAGATATATACTGTCTAAAAGAAAAAGTGGTCTCGGCTTTTAATATGTGTTTGAATCAGCTGGCAATCCTGTTTAAATACCAGTGCAGATTCGGGGTTGGTGGTTCTGGGACATGGGACTCACTCTTAGGGGATGCCGACGTATTTTCTCCCCAGAGCACATTTCTGGAGCAAGGCTCTCGAACACAGCCAACAAAAAACAACTAGCAAAGATCCTGGGTTTCCTCTGCACACAGGTAGTCACAGGCACCAATCACCAGAAGTCCATTTCTGGGAGAGGACCAGGCATCTAGAGCCTCTCTCCAGACGACGTCGCAGACTGACTTCTGCCTCCCGGAGTGACACGGTGGAGAGAATTATAGTCCAGACCCACTCATTCATTGCCTGGGCCTTGCAATCTCCACTGTCACCTCCAAATACTCCCTTGCAACCAACTCAAAATTCAGCTACAACTTTTATTTCTATTTGTACTTTCTTACTCATTTATTTCCATTTATATTGTCTTTAAAAATTCACTGCATTGAAAAATGAAAAGCTAAGCAGATTAGTTCCAGTAACCCAGTGTAAATTCTAGAACAATTACTTGACTCATGACCTCTTTTTGGTGTGTTGCATGTACAGTACTCTTGAGTTTTGGAGAGCATACTGGCTGATTGTGTGTGGACACGAATCCTCATGTTTCCATTGCCCCAGGGTGGGGTCACCAGGATGATGTCTGTCCACATCTCCTCCGAGAAGGCATGCCTTCGATTTTACCCACGTGCAGAGCTGCTCATACCTGAGAGTCATCCAGCCCAGTCACACAGCTTCAGGGTCCTGAAGGAAATTAAACTGGCATAAAATAAATTCTCCCTGGGGACATATGACTTAGATTAAAAAGTAAAAATTATGGCCTGGAGAAGAATTGAATTGGCAGAACCTTTTTCCAAAGCCAGTCTTAAGTAGAACAACATTGCCCCTCCTGCCAAACTCCTGAGGAGACCCTGGGGACATCCTGCTTTTACAGGCTCGCTGCCCACCCTGCGAGGCACTGCCATGAGACTACACAAAGGTCATGAGGTCCACTGGGAATTGCAGAGGCCGAGCTCACTGCCGTCCTGTCTACAGACACTTAGGTAGCCCTCTGGAATGAGTGCTGGTCCTGATGTCTAGAAAAGGGACCTTCTACTGTGGTAACTTTTTCAAGATTTTTAATTCTCTTGCATTTCTCAGCATTTGTGAAAATTAGATTACATCGCTTTTTTGGAAAAAATATATGTTCCAATGGATAATCCAGAAAACAAACAAAACAAAAAACCTTTATACCCTAAATCTCTACTTTGAGAAATCTACCTTGATCTCTACCTTGAGAAATTCCTTTTCCATTCCACTCCTGGCTGTCCGTCTTTACCTTCACTCATAAACGCAGCCTCCACGTAAGTTGGCAAGGTGCCGGAATCGCTCCCGTCTCCACACGGCTGGATTCTGTAGGCGTACTCTGAGTGAGTCTAGGTTCCCAACTCTGCCCTGGTGATGCGCTGCCTACCTTGGGGTAACTTCCGGTGAACCGGAGCGTGAAGACAGCCATGTCCTGATTGTTCAGATCCTAAAGAATAATGGATTAGCGTCAGGCTTGGAAAGCACTCGAGGGTAGTTTAAGCCAGTAGCCCTTATTTCAGAGAAGAGGACTGTGTAAGTCTGGCCAGAAAGGGTTACACGACCCGTAGCTGACCTCGAGCTCACAGCAGGAGTAGACCATTTGGTAGTAGGGCTTTCATTTAATACTCTGAGTATAGTAGGTAATTCTTCAGTAGTAGCCTGCACTATTTGGACCTGTGCTGCAGCATATTATCTAGTTTTATTTTTTATTAGGAGATTTTTGAAGGCCTTGGAGAGAGTTCATAGGCAAACAACAAAAGACTGTGCAATCAGTACATATGAGGACAGATTCAAAGAATTGAGAATATTTAACCTTGAAAAGTGTACCTTCAAAAGCATCTTCAGTGACAGCAGAAAATTGCACTCAGGTGCCCTCCACGTCCCTTGAGGACAGAACAAAAGGCAGTGAATGTGAACTGTAGCAAAAGGAACCGCAGCTGGAGGAGAGGCAGAGCCCCACTGCGCAGCCGCAGCCGGTGGGCGCTGCGGACGGATGTTCAGCTTCCCGGTTCTCTTCCCCACGCTCTCTGGTTATTGTCACCGTTTCCTGTGCTTGGGATTTGACATCAAGGCCCAGGCTGGTGCACCTCCAGACTGTCTGGCTCGGCGATTTTGCACAGTCTGATCACCCGTGACTGTGAGAGGCAGGATAGCAGCCTGTGCAGGGCAAGCTGCCTACATTCTCAGTGCCTCTAAGCTCTGTTTTATTGAAATAGTTTTTCAAACTCCAACTAGCAATTCAGGAATAAATGCCAAAGATGTAATTAGTCAGCTTCTATCTTCTTCTAGAAGTAAAACCTATAAACACCTCTCTTCTCTGTTGGAAAGGGTCATTAATCCTTTGATCTGTGTCTCCTGAAGTCCTAGCTGCTTCTGTTTCCTGTGACCCATGCTCATCCTTTTGAGACTGAGTCTTTGATCTGATCAAATTGATTGGGGGAAAGGAGAGCATGTTTTTCAAGAAGTTATACAAGAAATGTATAGGTCAGTTGTTGTCAAAATAGGTAGCAAATTCCTTGAGATCGCAAATAACTGAAATTCCTTATAAAATCCTGGCAAGTTCAGTGTTGAGGACTTGGCTGTAATAAGGTGTTCAGACACGTACTGTTCTAAGTGCCTTACATAGAGTGACTCATTTCATCCTCACAGCCACTCTGGGAGGTGGGTGCTGCTTATGAGGAAACCGAGGCAGTGAGAGTTGGAAAAACTGCTGTAAGTAGGGCAGTTAGGAGGAGGAGAAAGGTCGACCGAGACCCAGGAAGGCTGACTCCAGAGTACATCTCGTAACCCTCTCCACTGCAGACTCTCCAAAAAGAGATAAAGGTAGGAAGGAGATCAGACTCAAAGGAAATGAAAGTCCATTATGTTGCCGAAGTATCTCTGGAACTGACAGTAACGTGGACCAAGGTCTGGACAGTTGCGAGGGTCAGGGAGAGCCAGCAAGCAGTGGAGACCTGCCTCCCTCTCCAGCTTCACCCCTACAGAGCTCCTGTGCCTCTGGCTCCTGGGTGAACCGGTCAGTGAGAACCGGGACTGGAGGGAGGGGATGCAGGTCACTGGTAGTTAGGAATTGGTGGAAGCTCCTCGTCATGATGAAGGGCACCACCCCTGCGCGTGGGATGGTGACTGATGACTGCAGCTGGGGCGATTGCCCGTGCTCACTGCCAGCGGGTCTGCAGGCCTGTGAAGTGCTTGCAGGTCCACCTCTGCTTCGTTACCCAAGGCGATGTGTCTGCTCATCTCCTAGCCTAGTTTGGGCGTCTGTTGTAGGGATGATTTATCCATCCTTGTAAATCTACAAATGTTTGCATATGCTAAGCAGTCCTCAGAATACCTGTCAAAACCTCTAACTTGATTTATTTCTTTTGTTTTACCTGCCTTGTTTCTGAAAGGTTTGTAATTCAGACATCACTAACCTCTAAGGATTCTTCGCAGGGTCACTCATAATTAAGACTTTGTAGATATGTCTATTCAGTACTCATTTATAAAAACAAATGTAAGTCATGCAAAGGTAAAAGAAAAATTACCTACAATTAGACAGAGGCATCCATCTGTTAGATTTATTTCTCATCCCTCCCCATTCTTGAGCTCTTTTCTTCACCACTTTACTTAGGAAAAAACTAACAAATGAATCTATAATAAAAATGGAAAATATGTAATAAAACTGGGGAAAGGAAAGGTGGGAATCATCCATACTTCATCATATTTTATATCTATTAGTGAATGAGTAGTAGACACATGGAGGACTTAGCCAGAGGCTTTTAAAACATCAGGACTTAAACAAATGTGTGCATGAGGCTGCTGTGAAGGTCCCTGTAATCTTTTTTTAGCTGCTGCTTGGTTCTCTGTGCTACAATCCTGACCTCTAGTGGTCATCCAGAAACAAAAAACCAAGTCCCAACATTTCACTGGGTACTTCATCAAACTCCCTTAGAAAAGACTGAAGTTTTAAGGAGCTTACAATATGAGAAGCAGAATAAGGTAGAATACTTTTTGGCTAACGTGTTATGATATTCTTGCCATAGGATCTATATGTAAGAGCAGCCAGTACTTCTTTATATTTGCGTGATAGTTCTGTTACTTTCTTCTTTCTGTGGAGGAATGCCTTACTTTACAGATCACGAAAGTAAGACATTTATCACAGAGAAGACAAAAGGATTCTGTTCTTCTCACCTGATGACACACGACCCCAGACCCGAGTGGCTCTTAAGCAATGATTCTGGAGCGAGACATACTGATACTGTGTAGCCTCCTGATAAGATGCACTGACGTAACATTGCTTCTGTGGTGTTTGTGCCAAAAACACACCATCTAAATTTAATCATAAGGAAACATCAGACAAATCAGATCGAGGGGCACTCTGAAAAATAGCTCTTTTAAGTTCATGGAAGGCAAAGACTGAAAACTGTCCCAGATGAAGAAGACCAAGCAGACATGACAGTGAAATTCAGTGTAGATCCAGGATTGGGTCCTGGGCCAGAAAAGGGACATTAGTTGGATGTCTGACAAAATTTAAATACTACTGTCTTGGTCTTGATAGCTATTCTATGGTTCTATGAGGCATTCGTATTTGGTGAAGCCACGTGAAGGCCATGCAGAAACTCTTGGTACTATTTTTGGCAATTTTTATTTAAATCTGAAATCATTTCAGAATGAAAGGGTTTCAGAAGTTAAAAGCAGCCATTTAATTTGTTCACAACTTCCTAAGTCAGGAATTTGGGAAGGATTCACCTGTGTGGTTCATCTCTGATTCACGTGGCTTCAGCTGGGGCGCCTGCGCTTGGAGGATTCCCTTTCGGGATGACTTTTCACCCACAGGTCTGGCACCTGGGTGACCCTTGACCTTTCCTTCTTATCACAGCATCTTACCCTGCAGGCCCTTTCTCTTTGACTTCTTAAGCACATGGAGTCTAGGTGTAATCGCATTTCTTAGAGGTGACTGGCTTCCCATAGCGAGTGCTCCAAGAGATGGGGCCTGGAAGCCGGCAGGCTCTGGACATCTGGGCCCTGGACATTGGCACAGCTTCACTGTCTTCACATCCTGTTGATCCAAGAAGTAGCATAGTCTGCCTAGATTCCAGGAAAGAGGACAGGGACCCCCCCTCCCCCGCCACAGTAGAGTGTCAGAGAATGATGACCATCTGGAACTCATCACAGATATCTAATCAGTGTTGAATTTGCAGGAGAGATAGAATTAGATGGGAAGCATGGATTTTTTTTGTCTGACAGACATAAGTTGTAATCCTGGCTTTGCCCTTTACTAACAGTGTGCTGTCTCTGAGCCTTTGTCTCCTCATCCCTAAAGTGGTAGCAGCAATACTTTGTATAGAGTTGTTCAGATAATGAAGTGAGAAAAAGATATAAAATACAAGATCTAGTTGGCAATAAATATATGAACCTAGTAATAATTGCTAGCCCTTATCAAATACTTAGCAAGTGCTCAGTACATTAATATGCTTTTTTTTTTTCTTTATTGATTTAAGAGAGAGAGGAAGAGAGAGGGAGAGAGATATGGAAACATTGATGAGAGAGAACATCGATTGGCCACCTCCTGCATGCCCCCCACTGGGGACCGGGCCCACACCCTGGGCATGTGCCCTGACCGGGAATCGAACTGGCAACCTCTTGGTGCAGGGTCAGTGCTCAACCACTGAGCCACACTGACCAGGCTACATTAATATGCTTTTTACATGCGGTCTGTTTTAGTAATCGCCCTTCCTGGAGTGGACGATCCCACGTTGAGGGGTCAGAAAGGGCCGTGCCCGTTTCCTGCGGCCTGAGCCGTGTTTGTCTGTGTGTCTGCTCCACGTACTTTGGCCACTTCTACTTCGACTGTTTCTCTCAGCCTATTGCCAGGACTCCATCTGCACATCCTATCAATTTCCCGTTTTGATCCCTGAGGACCCAGGTGCTGAGGCACCCTTGGCACTTTTGACACCACCTTGTCAGCGTTTGTTCTTGGTGCTGTCAGCGTTGGTTCTGACAGCTTCTCACGCAGCCTGTCAGCTCCAAGCCCACGGCTGCTTGCTCATCAGAGCCCCAGTGTGCGCTGTTTCAGTGGGTGCTGTGCCCTCAGCCTTCCTTTGTGCAGGATTGTGGGTGCTCAGCTGTCGGCCTCCCCAGGAACACGGTGCACTTCAGAGCAATTATTTCATTTGGGGCAATTACTCGTAGGTGTTCTCTAAGTGAACATTTTTCCAGGCAGTGACTGAGTTTTGAAACAGCAGCTTCCCGATCTGATCCCAGTCTTTTGTCACTGGAGGAAGGTGAGACCCTTTCTTTCCACGACAACTTGGTTGTTGCCTCAGCCTGTAAGTCGTCAGCTACTTTTATGAGTACTTTCGATCTGGAGACGAATGATAAAATTGGGTTTGGTAGAAGTCACCTATTTGTCATCTTTCCACTCTCTGCTCTCAAAATGTACTTGCCTTGAAATGGGAGGACTCACTTTAAATTTTTAGGAATTAGAGGACACATTAAACATACCCAAGGAAGGGATTTATTAGTTCTCTCACTTAACTGTGCAGCCATCTCCTCTCACTAGTGGTTCAGAGTATGATGAGGAGAGTCGCACGGCTCAGGTTAAACTACTTACTAGCTGTGTGACCTGGAGAAATTGGCTGACTTCTCCAAATCTTAATTTCCTGTCTGCAAAATGAAATTTAGGGTTGTCATGGGATTAAATAAAGATACATTTTCAATTTAATGAATTCAGATCTTGGCACATAGAAGATATTCAGTGGATGTTGGTTTTACGTACTTTCTTGCTCATGGAGGTAGACCTTGCACTATAAAGAATGAGTAACCATAACAACATATTTACTTCTTGATTTTGCTCTTAATAATTCTTCAAATTTGAGTCCTATTAGGAAACCTTACTCTCCCTCAGTAGCACCCAGATTGCTGCAGATCACATATGCCTGAAAGGGGGAGGCATCTGGAAAATGTGTAACATCTTTTTCTTTGAAAAATATATTTCAAAAAATAAGTATCAGCTCAGTTAGGCAGATGTTGAGTCATGGTGGACACTGAGGTGACGGCCATTCAGATTCAGTTCGTGGTGCTCAGAGGTGTGAACGGTGGTTCACTTAGTTTACTTGATTGTTGGCTGGGACCCTAGGACCATGACTTGCATTGACATTATCTTTGTAAGTCCAACCTATTTGTAGCTTTTAGACTGACCAAACACTGGCCCATGGAAGGTTTCTGTAATTTAACGATACCTCTGATTATAGTCCTAAGTGAGAATGTCTTAATTAAAAGAAAAAGTAGATATTAAAAAATATCCATCTGAGGTTTCTTTTGTTACTCTCCTCTCAGGAAATCAGGATACATTTTGTAGTGACATGAAGATCCTGATAGAATAGCAAGTTTTTCCTGATTTTCAACAACTCAGAGGTCTGAAAGGATCTTTGTTTGCACCATCTGGCCACACTGTTCAACTTCAATTTAAGGCTGTGAAGTCTTTACTTTTCTTGTGATTTTTTGTTTTGTTTTGTTTTGTTCTATAGATAATGTCTAGAGCTTCATGTAAGCAGATACAGTAACACCTGACTATTCTGAGCTTGTTTAAAAAGTTTATATACATTTTTTTTCCTGGTAACTGCAAGTCATTGCTTTAGCTTCCTAATCTTAAAATAAATGATCTATTTTTTGTTTAAAACAAATATTGTGTTCCCTTTTTACGCACAATCTTTTGAACAGAACGTTAGCATTCATTGACGCTGTTTGATTATCATGATGAACCAATGGTAAATATTGAAGGGTTATTGGCTTCACTAAATGGGCCAAGATCACTATAATTTTTATAGTTTTAAAAAAGTGTATCTTCTGTTTCTGTCAGATTTAATATTTTAATTCTGACAACTCTCCTTGCAGGCTGTCTGCCCTAATCCCTTCTAGCACACACTTTGGTTTTAGTTAGCTACTTCTAGATCTATAAACGATAAAATCACATCACCAAACTAAATTGAATAAATGTTTCTCTTTGGTGTTAATGAGACCTATTTTGGCTATTTAGAAATTTTTCTTTTAATTTCCAAGTTCTTGTTTGCATTTTTCATAGCTCAGTTGTCTAGTACTTTCTCTTTGAGATAATTGAAGAAAAGGATTTTTTACTATAGTTTGATGATGGTTCTGTAATTGGTTTAGCTGAGTCCGTAGGGAAAAGAATAAATCCCAGAAAAGTTGGGATAGCTAGAGTAGTTCAATCATTCGGTCATCAAATAAGCACTTACTGTGTGCATCCCACCAGCACTGTGTGGGGAAAATGTGGTGAAAACACTGTCACTAGATGTTAGAAGGCTTGGAGGGTGATTCTTGCCTGCTGCTAAATACGTCTATACTCTATGGCTAGTCAAGTTCATCTTATGAAATATATTAATTATAATACATGTTGTGAGAATCAGTGAGATTTCACTATTCCTGTGAACGCAAGGAGGAGGCGGAGGATTTGGGAGGGAGGTCGAGAATATAGCAGAGTTGGTTGAACATGGAGTGGCGTTTCCAAAGAGTCCGTTGAAGGGACTGGGAAGAAGAGGGGGACAGGAGAAAGCTTAGGAGAAGGGACCAGAGCATCATGAGGTTAGGGAACTAAAGACAAGATAGGCTTACATTCCGAGCGCTGGCTGGGGAAACAGAAACAGAGCCAGGGGGATTTGGTCTTGATGGCAGGTGCCTGAGCACCCAGGTTGTGAGGATCCTCCACTGTGTGGGGTGCGGGGAGTGTGGGGCAAGGCGGCAGCAGGTCTTTTTTCTTCTGGTCTGCAAGTTTTGGCCACAGTGGGCAGCAGCTGGTGGGTGAGGAGGCAACTTTAGGAAAGCAAAATCTGCTTAATTATAACCCAAGTCTTTGGTCTCCAGTAGACATCTTTCTTTTTTCTAATTAGTCACTAGTGATCAAAACCAGTCTAGGGCCATTGCGTGGGTGGTGATGAACTATGTCAGTCTGTTTTTGTCTCCTGGCCTGATTTTTCTTACTTCCTACCGATTTTGTTTTCTTAAGGAATTAGCTGAGTAAACCTAAAATCTCCGACTAGATAGTTTGTGTTTATCATTTTCCCTTCCACCATCACATCATATTTTTGGTGGCTGACTGTGAAAGATTAAATTAGCAAATTATAATAGAAATGCATTTGAAATACCTAGGCCTAATCCTCACTTCTGTTTTTGGAGACAGAAAAAGTTCGGTTTATTAGAAGTTCTTTGCGTAAAACATCTTATACAGCTCTATGTCCTAAAGGCAGACAGGTCACATTTGTGAACAAGGAGAAGAGGGTGCGTCACATAGACCCTGGGCGAATGGGAGATGTTGACTCACCGTCACCTCCTACTTGAAAAATCTCTCTTCTGATGTATGATGACTCGATGGGGAGGAGACAATGTACCCTGTGGCACGCTTATTTCTGACTCTGTCATCTTGAGCATTCCAGATTCCCACTGCCTTGAATTTAACATCTCTTCAGAGAGATTTGTGAACTCAGAGTTCACAGTTCAACTCCAGTATGGCTTCTTCACAAGCTATTCAATTTGTTGATTCCTAAAGAAATACTGCCCTGGTTTTAAGGAGGGAAAAAAAAAAAGGAAAAGCAAGCCTAGCAGATAGACCCTAATTATCATCTCTAGTTGTACAAATACTGCTTGAAAGCCAGAACTAAAACAAATAACAAAACAGTAAGAACAATGGTGTAAATACAGTGTGATACGTACAACTCCCTGCACGCGATCTGTCCCAGTTATCAGCAAACTCTTTGTCGTGTTTTGTTTTGTCTGTCACTGACAGTTTGACCTCATCACCCAGGCGTACACACCAGGAATTTCAGTTAAAAATTCCAGAGTTCTGCACACTGCCACCTTGACCCAGGAACTTGAGCTTTGCGAGCCTTAGACCATGCCAGTGACCCAGAAATAGACGGAAGGAAAGTGATTTATTGTAAAACAAGACTGTTACGTGAACATTGATTAAATAGCGCCCAAAATTTGCAGAAAGCCTCTCTGAGAAAGGGAATACCTTTTAAAAAACCTCACAGTTTGTTTAATTATTATTGTATGTGAAACTGATGTGTAGGAGTCTTGGGAAAATACTTACTAAAATTGTAGTAGATGCAGCAATATTGATTTTTGACTTTTTTTTCTTTTAATTTCAGGGTTTGAACATAATCTTTCATGTAGCCTTGGCTCTTCTAAAGGTAAGTCAGTTTTTTAAGTTGCCAAACTCTCTGACCTCTCTGCCCTTGGAACTGGGCATAATTCCACTTACCGCCTCTGAGTCATTCTAGATTCTTAAACACTCAAAACAATTTCTTTGAGGAGCTCCGATCCTCTTCTCGCTCCCATTCTCTTTTGTTGTTGTTTATTTAGAGTTTGTTTCTTTGTTTTTCTTATAATCTATTTAATCAGGCTATCATAGCACTCATTCCAAAAACTAAAAAAAAAAAAGGGGTTTTCATTCATACAAGTTAGATGATATTGAAGATATCAAAGAAAAAGTTAAAACCAGTTTCTGTCAAAATGATGCTAGTTTTTTCCTTAAAATACTTCTTACCATAATAACATCCCTGGAGGCACCTAAACGTATCATTGAATTATTACCGAAAGCCTCTGTAATCTACTGACTAAAAAAGAAACTGCTACATTTCAATTCGCAGTTTTTTCTCTGATAGCTAGAAATTTATAAGACACTTTAGAATTCAGTTATAATTACCTCATTGGATTTTATGTCAACATATCAATGAAGCTTTAACAGTGTGGTAACAGTAAGACATTTGCTGCAGAGTTGGTGAAAATAACCCAGTTGGTTTTTGTCCTTCAGTCAGACGTGACATTCTGTTATAGAAGACAGTGATTGCCTTGTTTATTAAAAGATGGAGGCTCATGCCTGGCCGGTGTGGCTCTGGCTGAGCGCCCACCCTGCACCGAGAGGTCGCTGGTTTGATTCCTGGTCAGGGCACACGCCCAGGTTGGGCCAAATCAGGGGCATGCAGGAGGTGAGCAGTCGATGTTCTCTTTCATCAATGTTTCTCTCTCTCTCTCTCAAGTCAATAAAGAAAAAAAAAAAGAAGACGGAGGGTCACCTTGTCCCCAGTCAAGTGTAGTGGATAAAATTGCAGCCACTGGGCTCAGACTTGATTCTGATTTCAGCTCCAGTAACCATGGGCAGATACTAGAAACTAATTTATGGGATTATGGTAAGAATAAAATAAGATGATACATGAAAGTTTCTAGCATAGTGTCTAGAAAATTGTATTGCCTAGTTAATAATATTAGTTGTCGTTATAGTGATTACTATTGTAGTCACGAGATAACTCATAATCTGTTTCTAGGTTCCCTGTCATGCTTCCAAATTTCCCAGAAGATAATGACTTGATCTCTTCAGAGAGCCTCCTGATGTTTTAGGGAGCTTCTGTACTTAACGGTGGAAAACCTTGATCTGGAACAGACGCACGGTCTAGTCCTGGGGCCTGTGCAGCTGCTGGGTCGCTGTGCCCACCTCTGACTCCATTAAACATTTGTTTTTTGTGAAGTTTTAAATGTACCTTAAATTGTCCACTTAATCATTTTGGGTTTAGATATGAACAATTCTTATGCCAAAGTTATTTTAGAAGTTAGGAAAATATTTAAAATACCTTCCACAAAATAACAAACCTATTTGCATGTATCATTTAATGGAGTCATGGATCTCCCTACTTCTAATTCTTGTATTTCTTGTTGTTAAAACAAACAAAACCAAATACTGTTTAAGACGCTTTCTGAATAGGGAATAAGACATTTAGAATGCCTACGTAGTAAAGGTATTATGTAATTCAGACAGAAAATAGTATTAAATCATAAAGTAAGTGTAAGGAAGTCAAACAAAGTTCTGATTTTTCCTATCATGTCAAACTTTTTAAAAATCTCAGATATCACATCTTTCCTATGATATCTTTCCTCATTTTTTGGATGAGGAAAGTGGGTTCTACAAAGTGGGTTCTCTTCTTGAGGATTTATAGAATCTTCCCACTTGGGTAGTTTAGACTCTCTGACCTGGACTGTTGCTATGACATCTTTTAGTAAAAATATTGAACACTTACCAAGTGGCATACACTTTTCTAGGCATCGGAGATAAAGTATTGATGACGACACACCCCTCGTTCATGGAGCTTGTGTTCTGATGAATGATAGTAATTGAACAAATGTAATGATTTTAGCATCATATCTGTTTAGGTTTATCAAGGAGTGATGTTGGTGCAGAGGGGAGAAGAGTCCCCTTCTTTGGATTAGCTTGTCAACAAAAGTGCTTTGAGGGGGTTATCTGAGCTGAAAAACTAATGAAAAGAAGCAACCAGCTATGCCAAAATCTGTAGAATGAGCTTTCCAGGCAGGAGAAACCAGCATAAAGGCCTTAGAGAGGGTTTTGTATGCTTAAAAAGAGAAAGAAGATCCCCCGTGGAGTGTGGTAGGTAAGAGAAGTTGCTAGCTTGGATTTGGGTGTGGGCAGTGGAGCTGAGAGAAGTGGATAGCTGTCCTCCTCCACCTACTCGTGACTACTGTCCATTCCCACATGGCCACCACACTTGTCGTTTTAAAACAAATCTTGTTATTTACTATTCAACAAATATTTACTGAGCACCTGTTTGGAGACAGAGATTATTCTATAATCCTTTTTTTAAAATCTTTATTGTTGAATGTATTACAGATGTTCCTCATTTTCCCCCCATTGATCCCCTTTTCCCCACTCCTGCCCCCTTCCTGCCTTTTCCCACACTTTTGTCTGTGTCCATTGCTTATGCATATATACATATAAGTTCTTTGGTTTATTTCTTCCCACCCCCCAATCCCCTTCCCTTTGAGGTTTGTCAGTCTAGCAACCAATTTGTACTTCTTCATCCCTTCACCTTTTTCATCCGTTCCCCCAACCCCTCTTCCATATGGCAACCAACAAAATGTTCTCTGTATCTATGAGAATGTTTCTGTTCTGCTGTTCATTTTGTTTGTAGATTCAATTGTTGATAGGTATGTATTTATTAACATTTTGTTTGTTCATATATTTTATCTTTTTCTTCAAAAAGACCCTTCAGCATTTCATATAATAACAGTTCGGTGGTGATGAACTCCTTTAGCTTTTCCTTGTCTGGGAAACTCTTTATATGGCCATCGATTCTAAATGACAGCTTTGCAGGATAGAGTAATCTTGGTTGTAGGTTCTTGCTTTTCATCATTCTGAATATTTCTTGCCACTCCCTTCTGGCCTGCAAAGTTTCTTCTGAGAAATCAGCGGACAGTCTTACGGGAACTCCCTTGTAGGTAACTAACTGCTTTTCTCTTGCTGCTTTTAAGATTCTCTCTTTGTCTTGAACCTTTCGCATTTTGATGATGATGTGGGCCTCTAGGGGTACATCTTGTTTGGGACTCTCTGTGCTTCCTGGACTTGTATGTCTGTTTTCTTCACCAATTTAGGGAAGTTTTCTGCCATTCCTGTTTCAAATAGGTTTTCGATTTCTTGTTCTCTCTCTTCTCCTTCTGGCACCCCCAAGATGCGAATGTTGGCATGCTTGAAGTTGTCCCAGAGGCTCCTTACACCATCCTCATTTTTTTGGATTTTTTTTTTTTTTTTTTGCTGTTCTGATTGGGTGTTTTTTGCCTCCTTATATTCCAAATTGATGGTTTACTTCTTGGCTTTACCTACTCTACTATTGAATCTGTGTAAATTATTCTTTATTTCAGTTAATGCCTCCTTCATTTCTGACTGTGCATTCTTCATTTCTTACTGGTCCTTTTTTATGCTCTTGAGGCCCTCACTAAGTTCACTGAGGTTCTCACTAAGTTCACTGAGCATCCTTATAAGCAGTATTTTGAACTCAGCATCTGTTAGATTGCTTATCTCCATTTTGCTTAGTTCTTTTCCTGGGGTTTTGTTCTGTTCTTTCATTTGGGACCTGTTTCTTTGTCTCCTCATTTTGGCCGCCTCACTGTGTTTGTTTCTATATATTACTTAACGAGAGGTATGGGGCAATCTGATACCAGATGCTTCTTGTTTGAAAGAATTTAGGAAAAACCTGAAGCAGGATCCAAGACAGGCCAATCCTATGGTTAAGCAAGTGGCAACAGCTTGGGGGGGCCTGAAAGTTGGGTGGGGCGGGGCCTCAGGGAATCATCAGGGCGGGGCTACCAGTGTGAGCCAGGTTGCTGGAGTCCCAGATATGGTGGCTGTCTGCCGCCCCAGGGAAGGGCTCACCAAAGGGACAAAGGCCTCTGACTGCACGTCTGTCCCGGAGAAAGCCCCCTCTCCAGCCCTCGCTCCAGTGCCAAACAGCTCAGTGCTTCCCTGTATGTCTCTGGCGCCCCTCGAGCTGCCTCCCCTCCAAGTTTAGAGGGAGTGAGACTGGTAAGTCCATGCATGGGCCCTTTAAGGAGCTGCCTGGGGCTCCAGCTGCCTCAGCCTCCCTGAGCCTCAGTTCCCGCTGGTTTTTCCAGCCAGAAGTGATGGAAATTCTCTTCCTGGCACTGGAACCCTGAGCAGGGTGCCTGGTGTGGGACAGGGACCCCTCAGTCCTCGGGGAGGACCTTCCCAGCCAAGATGTCCTCCTGATTTTTATCCGCCACACGTGGGTGTCGGACCAGCCCGTCCCCTCCACCCTCCTCCCAGTCTGGCTGTGGCTGCTGCTTTAATTCCGTAGTTGTAGGACTTCCATTCAGCTCGGTGTCAGGCGGTTTTGAATGATGGTTGTTCTGTAGTTTAGTTGTAACTTTGATGTGGTTGTGGGAGGATGCGATACCTACGCCGCCATCATGACCGGAAGTCTGGAGTCTATTCTGTAACCTTGACTAGATCAGTGAACTAAAATGAAAATACTTGCCTCTGTGAAGCCTGTGTTCTAGTAGGAGACAGTAAGAACCAAGAAACATAACAAATATGTACATATTGTATAGAGAAGCAGTAGTGCTTCCTTATATTCCAAATATAAGTACAGCAGGAAAAGTACAATAGGGTACAGGGCACTGTGGTCGGCTTTGCCATGGTAAATAGGGAGTCAGGGTGGGATGTGGACCAGGACTTGAGGCAGTGAGGCCTGCGCAGTGCTGATGTGCATGAGAGCATTCCAAGCAGATGGAGAGCCCGCAGAGGCTCCGTGCTGAGTGCAGCTAGACAGGGAGTGAGGGAAGGGCCTCAGGAGGCGAGTTAGAGAAGCAACTGACCCCTTGCCTAAAACTCTTCAATGGCCTCCCACTGCTCTTGGGATACATGTCACAATTTTTATTTTTATTAAAAAAAAATTTTTTTGCCCTGGACAGTTTGGCTCAGCGGTTAGAGCGTCGGCCTGCGGTCCGTAGAGACCCGGGTTCGGTTCCCGCTAAGGGCACGTACTTCGGTTGCAGTTTGATCCCGGCCCTGGTTGGTCGTGCGGGTGGCAGCCACTCGATGTGTCCCTTCACGTCGATGTTTCTCTCTCTCTCTTCCTCTCTCTTCCTCCCACTCTGTCTGTGCAAAAAATGGAAAAATATCCTCGGGTAAGGATAAAAAAAAAAAAATTAAAAAAAAAATTTTTTTTCTTTATTGATTTTTAGAGAGAGGGAGAGAGAGATAGAAACATCTATGAGAGAGAACATCAATTGGCCACCTCCCTGCATGCCCCCCACTGGGGATTTTGCCCACAACCTGGGCTTGTGCCCTGACCAGGAAGTGAACCAGTGACCTCTTGGTGTGATGTTCAACCACTGAGCCTCACAGACTGGGCTAAACGTCACAATTTTAACATAGTCCATGAGGTTTTCATGGTCTGGCCAGGCTTAGCCTCCCCCTCCTCTCGCTCTCTCCTCCCTCTCACTGCGCGCTCTCGTAATAACTGACTATCTCCATAACCCGGGGCAGGAGTCCCTCCCACACCAGCAGGATAAATAGGAGGCAATTAAAACAATGAGGGTTTGGATTCTCTTCATTTTTGCTAACCCTTGTTACAACCTTTTTGATGATGGCCACTCTAGTGGGCGTCAAGCAGTATCTCATTGTGGTTTGATTTGCATTTCACTGATGGCTAATGATGTTGAGCATCCTTTCATGAGTTCATTGGCCGTTTGTATGTCTTTTTGTTGAGAAGCCTTTACTCATATCTTTCCTTCAATATTTAATTGGATTATCTGGGTCTTTTTTTTTTTTAATCCTCACTCGAGGACATTTTTCCATTTTTTGTTCAGATAGAGTGGGAGGGAGAGAGAGGAAGAGAGAGAGAGAGAAACATCGACGTGAAAGAGACACATTGAGTGGCTGCCACCCGCATGACCAACCAGGGCCGGGGACAAACTGCAACCGAGGTACGTGCCCTTAGCGGGAATGGAACCCTGGTCTCTCTGGACCGCAGGCCGATGCTCTAACCGCTGAGCCAAACTAGCGCCAGGGCGTTATCTGGGTCTTTTATTATTGAGCTATAAGGGTTCTTTTTGCAGTCTTCTGTTTGGCAGTGAGTCTTGCCCCTTGTGTGTTGTGACTTCCATGAAGGAATGCCTGTTGTCCTGGTGGTGGCAGCAAAGCACTGCTCCTTTAGAAGAAGAAGCGCCCAGCCCCTTCTAGTTTGGTGACATTGCTATTCCTTCACACCTGTTTCTCCTTCCAACATAATTTGAACGTTCAGTTTGTTTTTAAGTTTTCTCTAGTGTATCTGTAGTTTAATGATGGGTTTAGTTTTAGGATGCTATCTAGTGGATGTTAAAACAAACACAAATGTGGACTTCTAGCTAGTACAAGATACTCAAAGAATTTTAAAGTTTTGAAGTTCTAGAAATAATGCATTTTATGGATTAAATTATTCTTACCAGGTGTTTCCAGATATCCAAGTAATATGTTGGATCCATATGAAGAATCAGACAGCTATCATCACTATGTAATTGTGTAGCATTTACCATCTGTGATGAGCTCTCAAATGCATTTTTAAAATAGTTAATAAATGAAATGATTAGTAATACACTTATGAATTGTTCAGCACTTAAAACATACCTGGTGTTATGCTAAGCACTTTAAAAGTAACCTCCATGACCTTTAATTTTTTTCTTTTGTTGTTATTGTAGTGACCATTCTATCATTTCTAAGCGTGTAGTTCAGTAACATGATGTATGTTCCCATTTTTGTGTGGCCATCACTACCGTCCTTTAGAGCCTTTCTATCTTCCACATCCTCCCTGCCCCCAGCCCCTACCAGCCTGCCTTCTGCGTCTGTGAGGCTGTGAGGCTGACCACTTCAATACCTCATGTAAGGAAGTATACAGTATTTGTCCTTTTATAACTGCTTATTTCACTTAGCAGAATGTATGACCTTGAATTTTAATAGTAATCCTATAAAAGGTAGGATGAGTCAATATTCTCATTTTCCAGATGAGGAAACTAAGGTTTTAGAAGCTAAGGAACTTGACTAAAGTCATTCAGTTTCAGTGACACACCAGACTTAGAACTGGGCCTCTCTTACTCTAGAACCCATGTCCTTAACCACTAAACCATGGTGTGTGTGTGTGTGTGTGTGTGTGTGTGAGTGTGTGTGTGTATGTTAAACCTTGCAGTTACCCTGTGAAGAAGAGAAGATTATTCCCATTTGATACTTAGTTCTGATAGCTCTCACTCAAAATTCCGTGCTTTTTCACACTGTACAGCAGGAGACCCTTCAATTTTAGTGAAATCAGCTTCCATTTCACAAGTCCATGTTCACATTGTACTATGAATGAAAAGGAAGTTGTTTTTTTTTTTTTATCCAACTTTTTGGAAGACTGTGTAGAGAATAAAAATGTTTTCTTTAACCCTCAGGATCCCTGGCTAGATCTAAAATTAAAGTGACAAAGAAAGATTAACAGGAGAAAAGCGTACAGATTTATTTAATATTGTTTACATGATATGGGAGTCTTCAAAAGGAAATGAAGACCTGCAGAACTGGATAAACCTGAGTGCTCTGATGCTAGGTTTGATGAAAAGTGGACAGTCGTGCAGAAATATGGTAGGACAAAGGAAGTAGGAGCTAAATAAAATAAACTGAGGAAAACTTGGCGAGGCCTGTTTGTATTTTTCTCAGCATCCTCCTGTCTAGGAGTAAAGGATGTTTCTTTTCTTCAGGTGTAGGGGCGAAGAACAAGGCAAGGTCAGAGAAAACTCCTGCTCCCATCACTTTCTCCTTCAGCTTGAATATTTAATATGTCCAGGTGCTGTATTTGAGGTGATGTGTTCTGCATCCCATCACTGCGCATTTAAAGATAGTCGTCCCAATTTTAAAATGTCACTGGTTGAATAGGACAGAAACAGAGCCAGAGCAACAAGGAGCCATTGTTATGTCAACAAGTAATTGAATTTAGGTTAATGAAAACAAGTTCACTATCAAGAATGATCATGAAATTTAAATATTCTCTGCTCTTGACTAGCTAGAAAAATGTTTGATTTTTTTACAGTCCTTAAGATGTATGAAGTCATACTTGAATCCTGTTTAATGCCCATTCAAACTTTATTTTGCTCTGACCAATCACTGTGTGTGAGCTGAGCATAGGGCGATGTCATCAGGAGACTTTTGTCAGAGGATGTCACTGCCCAATAAGTTTTTATGATCCTTTTTATCTGCAAGAGTTGCCAGTATTGCTTTTCAGCATGAAATAGACTAATTTTGTTCATTAAAGTGCTGACAGGGTTGATGACTCACTGTGGAAATCGATAGATATTATCACAATAGTATAACCGGTCAGAGGAAATTCAACTGAAGCATATAAAGATTTATTTGATACTTGGTTTATGCAGGTTGAGAAAAGGTTGAAATATACTTCTTTTGCTGGAAATACAATAACCCCAAACCTCATCGCCTTGTTCTTCTTTTCTTCGTTGTTTCTGTTCCTTGACTAAGGAGATTTGGTTTGGGCAGAGCCAAATGAATTTAGAATGAAATCTTTTATTTGTGGCATATGTAACCTGGATTAATTAGGGTATAGGCCAAGCTGTTATTTAAAATGATAAATGGCACGTGAAAGAGAAACCATAAAAAATAAAGTGGTCTAAATAAGGTAGTTTATTTCTCTCACACATACCAGTCCACAGAAGAGGGTCGGCTCCACGAGATCACGCAGGGACTTCACTTTCCCACGCGTCTCTGCTTCACCGTCTCCTGGGATGTTTTCCTCATGTACACGGTTAAAACAGATCAGTGTCACATCTGAGTTCTAATTTAGACGAAGAGGAAAATTTTAAGCAAAAGTAGAAGACAAGCAATTTCTCCTTAAACAGACAGTGAGGAAGTTTGAATACATTACTTTTGCTCACATTCCATTGACGAAATGTTTTCTATTGCCACACTTGGCTGCAAGGAAACTAGAAAATACAGTGCCTTGTTAAAATTATTCTGTCTATGGAAGAAGGAGATATTTTTTTAGAGAACAATTAGCAGTCATCATAGTTTGCCCCTCTGGCCGTTCAGTATCTAGAATCACCTTTATTCCTGTACATAAACACCGCCTCCTTCCTAAGGGAGACATTCAAAGGTCTTATGCAATTACCTCATCTGCTCAAAGTCAAGGGTCTCTGAATGATGCACAGTCCCATGTCTTGGGTCTGGGATGGTTCCTCACAGTCCAGTGACAGGTATCTACTCATGTTACATCCAATGTACAGAAGTGGTAGGGAAATGTATAACTGGAATAAAAGCTCTCATTTGGAAAAGGGAAGATGGGGAAACACACCAGTCAGTGGTCCATGGAAATTTACAGGAGTCCTGCTCTAGCAGTGGAGAAGGTTTTCAGTGAGCCCATCTGGCTACCCTTTGGTTCCAAGCTCTAGAAGCTACACTGTTATCCACTGTCCTTCATGGTGACATCTAAACTTAGTGCTAGAGTGTGCACCTTCCTTGGAAGCTCTACGGTTTTCAGAGCTGCTTACTATTTGTGGGGAGTTGAAAGCCTGAGAGTTGTTTTAGTGATCAAACAAATGTAAGGTTTTTAAAGGCAAGCCTTCTTTTGGGAATTAATTCCCTCCATATTTTTGTAGGCTTTGTTTTTTTGCTTTTAGTTAGTGATCCAAAGATTTCTTCTAAACATAGTTCTTAAGTCTTCTTGTTGTATTTGTCTGTTTTCAGTGACCCATTCTCTACATTACCCCTTTTTAAAAAAATCCTCACCTGAAGATATTTTTTACTTGTTTTGGTTGAGCTGTCTTAGAGATACTTGTGGAGAAATATAGAAGCTATTTATCCTTCTGTTTGGGGGACAAACTGGGTTTTCCAACCCTGAGGCCTCAAATTATTGTACTTGATCAGTTGTACTTTTCAACCACTTTCTCTAGAGCAACAGGGATTGTAAACACATACATGGTCTACCTTTGAAGTTGTCAGAGGTAACAGTTTCACCAGCATTGTGACATGGCATAAAGGGTCACCAGTTCCCAGCCTGCAATATTTGTTTCCTGTCTTGTCTTTCACTCAACCACAAAGCCAAGAAACTTATTTGAAATTTTAATTTTGGCAGCACCTCATTTCTGGGTACTAATTTCTCTATTAGAGGATAGGCTAAACTATCATATCAACCCAAAATACATTTATTTAAGCCCTTATTTGGCTTAAATAAGGAAGACTGTAGTGATAGGCCTGTGCTCCAGGCCTGTGTGCAGCTCAACTTGATGACATGTTTCAGGGGCCCAAGTTCCTTTAATCCAGTTGTTCTACAGCAGGGTTTCCTAATTCAGTACTATTGACATGTTGGGCCAGCTAATTCTTTGTTGTAGGTGGCTTCCTTGCAGGATAGGGTGTTCAGCAGTATTCCTGACTTCTGCCTGCCAGCTGCCAGCACACTTCACTGGTTAAGAAAAACAAAATGTCTCCAGACACTATTAGATGTCTCCTGGGGAGCAAAGTCACCCTTAGTTGTGAAATATTGTTTATAATGTCTTAGAGTCATCTTCATCTATGTGGTCAAAGCAGATTTTGATCCATAGCAAAGAGAAAAATCAACCAATCAAAATAAGCCAGATGTCATAATTAGCAATGCCATTAAAATAATAAGTATAACTTTATTCCATATTTTCAAAAGTTAAGTAAAGAAATGTAAGCTATTAAAAAGGCCAAAATTGAATTTTAAGAGATAAAAAGTACAGTGTTTAATAGAACTAAGAAATATATTGAATGAAATTAATGGCAGATAAGACATTACAAAAGGAAAGATTAGCAAACTTGAAGACATAGCCATTGAAACTATTCAAAATTAAATAAATATATATAAGAATTTTTTAAAAAGAAAGAAATGAGTTGTAACATACTCCTGGATATGTAATTGGGGTCCCTGAAAAAGAGGCAAAGAAGAAAGGGTAACAACAATAAAAAAAAATTGGAAGATATAATGGCTGCTGTTTTTCTAAAGTTGATGAAAACTGTAAACCCACAGATCTAAAAATTTCAGTGAAATTCAAGATAAAGAAACATGAAGAGAACTATACCAAGGCATGTTATAATCAAAACCAGTGATAAAGAAAAAATCTTAAAAACAGCCAAAGAGACACCATATCTACAAAAGCACAAATGTAAGTATTACAGCAGATTTCTCTTTAAAAACAATGCAAGTAGCCCTGGTCGGTTTGACTCAGTGGTTAGAGCATCAGCCTGTGGTTCAGAGAGACCCAGGTTTGGTTCCCACTAAGGGCACGTATCTTGGTTGCAGTTTGTTCCCAGCCCTGCCTGGGTTGTGCAGGTGGCAGCCACTCGATGTGTCCCTTTCACATCAATGTTTCTCTCTCTCTCTCCCTCCCACTCTATCTGAACAAAAAATGGAAAAATGTCCTTGGGTGAGGATAAAAATAAAATAAAATAAAATAAAATAAAATAAATAAAAATAATAAGATAAGATAAAATAACAGAAACAATGCAAGTAATAAGACAGTGGGGCAACATCTTTAAAGTACTAACCTCATCTAAAAGTGAAACTTTCATTTAAAAGCTAAGGGAAAATGCTTTTACAGGCATTAAACTTGAAAGAATTCACCACTAGCAGATATGAATTACTAAAAATGTTAAAGGAGATTCTCTGGCTGAAGGAAAATGATACTTGATAGAAATTGGAGTCTGTTCTACACAAAAGAATGCAGATCACCACAAATGAGGGCTATATGGATAAATACATGACTTTCCTTGTCATTTAAATATCTATAAAATATAATTCACTGTTTAAACAAAAACAACAATGTACTGTGGGGCGTGTAATGTATGTATAAGAGAAATGTGTGACAATAATAGAGTAAAAGGAAGAAATGGTAGTACATACCATTGTGAGGTACTTATACTATAATAGATGTGTATAATGTCACTTAAAGGTAGACTGTGATAGGTTAAAACAACCCTAAAACAATCACTATGATAACAAAACAAAGAGTTATACTAATACACTGACAAAGGAAAGAAAAGAAAATCATAAAAAAACTATTCAATGTAGAAGCAGCAGGAGAAAAGGGAAAGGGAAAAGAATGCATCAAACGAATATAAAACACGTATCAAGGTGATAAACATGTATGCACCTAATAAGACTTCGAAGCAGACTGACCAGAAAAAAAAAATAGATACTAATTACCAACAACAGGAATGAGAAAGATGACATGACTACAGTTTCTAAACATTAACAAAGATAATAAGAGAATATTATGAACAACTTAATGACAATAAATTTGACAGCTTAGGTGAAATGGGCAAAGCCCTTGAAAAACACAGACCACCAAAACTCACTGAAGAAGAAAGAGATCACCTGAGTAACCCTGTGTCTATTAATAGTACTCTTTTCACAATACATTTAATTTTGCAACTTGAAATGTTTAATAACTGGAAGAAATGGAAGCATGGTCACCTCAGCACTACATTCCAACAACTGAACAAAGTCAGTTCATCTGTGTCTTAAGACAGAGAAGCCACTGAGAAAAACAGCACGAGACTGAGTATTGGAACAGAAGTGTTCACGGCTTACCTCCTACTTAGTCATAGCTCTCTAGTCCCACTGATCATGGGGAGGGCATTCTGCAGGTGTGGTACTCTTCCGCTCTTTCATAGTCCTGTGCTCCTCAGGTCCCTTCCTTCTCTGCCCACCCCTTTGGTGGGTTCCTCTTCCTCCTCAGCTTTTAGCAATAGACACGGCTTCGGGCCTTCTGTATTTTTGCATTGCATTAATTCACTTTCCAAGGAACAAATAATTCCTAAATTTTGTCCTAGCTCAAGTTCCAATTTTGTATCTTCAGCCTTAGAGAAAATCTTCAGAGGTTTTTGATACTCCTTTTTCATTATCACTATTCGTACTTGGATAACACATCTTATGTACAACACACCTTCAGGAGGTGTCATTTACAAAGAGAATGATCTGCAGGGCCATACATCATGTCCTTGATTATCACACTTTATTCATCTTTTCACTCTCCGGTCAAAGTCTTTGAGCTGAATTCTAGCACTGTGTTCTGAAAGTGTCTTTATGTCACATAGTATGTCCCTCTTCTCTGTTTACACAGAGCCTTCCCAGCCCCTCACATACCATTAGCCCCTACATTCTGGCTAAAACCCTACCTCCTTTAAAGCATGTTCCTGACTCTTTCTCAAATGAAATGAGTGCCTGCTGCAATGCAAAGTGTATGGTTTTTGACGCTAACACACTGTCTTTCGTTTTATTTAAATGTATCCTAGGAGTACGTCCTGCATTCTTCAGTTGGACTGTTTATTTCTTAAGAACAGTCTGAAGCTTATTTTTTATGTCCCTCCAGTGGCAAGTGCACTTCTGCATGTTTAGCAAGCATCCCTGACTCCTGCTGGGGGCAAAGGGCTCAAGGATTGCCCGCTACATTGTCCAGTTGTTGTATTTAAGTAGATTACTTCTAATCTAAAGCAGTCTTTAAGATGGTTTTGATTTTTTCTTAAATGATCTATACTTTGTTTTCAAGTTTTAAATTAGAGAAAAAGAAATTGCATTAACCCTTGCTGCTTCTGATTAATATTTGTTCATCGTTCGGGTAGTAAATACAGGTCTTTTCACATAGATTATGGATACAGGAAACTCCTTTCCTCTGAATACAAAAGTCTCACGTTTCCTGGATTTAAATATCTTAAATTTAAATAATCAAGCCCTGATAAAAATTTCCCTCAATTAAAATTAGCAATATTAAGAACAGCCTCAGACTCTGTTTCCATCTTTTTTTTCTTGTATTTAATAGAAATTCACTGACTTCTAAAGATTGAAAATTGAGTTCATACTTGAGTCTACTCCTGAAAACACTCTACCCCCTCTTTACATGGATGGTTCTAACCTTCTCACATATCTGTACTCCAGCGAAACTGGAAGTGGACTAAAGATTAGCCACACACACACGCCTTGGACTTGCCTGCTTTCTGTGTAGGAATTGCCTGGCAGCCGCTCTAAATCTACACATTTTTCAAGTCCTGCTTAAAAAACTGTCAAAAATCTGCATATAATTTTGACTCCCCACAAACTTAAATATTAATTGCCTGTTGACTGGAAGCCTTACCGATAACATAAACAGTCGATTCACACATATTTTGTATATTAGATATATAATACAGTGATACCTCGGTTCTCGAACATAATTCGTTCCAGGAGGACGGTCGAGAACCGAATTGTTCGAGAACCGAAGCAATGAAACCAATGGGAAAGCGTGACTCCACAAAGCGTGACTCTCTCTCTGCACTCACACTGATGACGCAAGCAAGGCGCGCTGGGCCGAATGAACGCCATTCGGCTCATCTCGGAAGTTCGAGTTCCAAATATTTGTTCGGATTCCGAGACAAAAGTTTCTCGAATCCCCATTTGGTCGAAAACCGAGGCGTTCGAGAACCGAGGTATCACTGTATACAATATTCTTACAAGAAAGTAAGCTAGAGAAAAAACGTTATTAAGAAAATCAGAAGGAAGAGAAAATACATTGACAATATTTATTGAAAAACTCCGCATGTAAGTAGACCTGTGCAGGTCAAACCCATGTTGTTCGAGGGTCACCTTATATGTAAATGTAAAACTAATGGAAATTGGAATTTAATTTTTTGGTTAATTTGTTTAGCCTGGCTAATTCCATTTCAAACATCTTACCCATTTACTTGTAGTTTTCATCTTCTCTCAATGTAATAGCTTGTAGGGGAGACATACGGAAGTGTCTTCCACTTACCACAGTGATTTCCGTGTCATTTTCTTGAGTTTGATTTTAATCCTGTTATAGTAAATTCTGAGCATCTGCCCTCTTGGGCAAATAAACCTGTCAGTCAGATGTTTTCTTAAAGGTGTATTTATGTTAATGTTCAGTTTGGGTGCATGTTGGCATTGTTTAGACATCTTTGAGAATTTTAATGATTTGATTTTGCAGTACTTATTACTCATAGGCAAGCATGTGTCTTACTTTCTTAACACTTGTACTTTGCTTCTATGTGAAATGGAAAATATTGTTTTATTCAGCATTCCCCTCCCCAATGTATTTTTCACATTAAAACTCAAACTAAAACAATAACTTCTGGACTTTTCGTTGTGTCTATTCTGCAAAGTCCATGAGTCTGTTGTTCATTGACCACCATCAGACAGCTGGCCTGCATTCTCCAAGCCAGATGTGTTAGGAAACCAACTTGTTTCTGAAGCGACTACCACCTGGCAGCGAGCAGAGTGCTGAGTAACTGTTTCATTTCTTTTCTCTTGGCTTTGACACTGTCTTGTTTGTCGGTATTTTTCCTCCCCTCTTTTAGAAATCCATAAATGTTGTACTTACTTTCATTTGGACTTTTCTTCTTACTAATTTAGATAGTAAAGAGAAGAGAAACATACTTATCATTCCCTAGCTTAATGCATGCCTTTAAAAAATTAAGCCCATGCTTTAATTCTACTTATAACTCACTTCATATGAACATCGATCAATTATTCTTTTTTTTATTTTTATTTTATTTTATTTTATTTTTTTTATCCTCACCCGAGGACATTTTTGCATTTTTTGTTCAGACAGAGCGGGAGGGAGAGAGAGGAAGAGAGAGAGAGAGAAACATCGATGTGAAGGGACACATCGAGTGGTTGCCACCTGCACGACCAACCAGGGCCGGGGACAAACTGCAACCGAGGTACGTGCCCTTAGCGGGAACCGAACCCGGGTCTCTCTGTACCGCAGGCCGACGCTCTAACCGCTGAGCCAAACCGGCCAGGGCCGATCATTTATTCTTTACTCAGTGTTTATTTAAATGATCTGTGACCACAGTGACTAGGAACTGTTGGTAATAAAGATGCAAAGATGTGTATATTGTAGTTCATCTACGGGGTTCACAGAGAGATGGAGGAGACAGACAAGGATACAGATAGTTGTCGCAGAAGGGTTATTACTGTATGGTCATGAACAGGGGGCACAGGAGGGAAGTATTGACAGGGATAACGTGAGATGATGACATTTGTGTCTGGGGAAATTCGCAAGCAAAGATAAGCGATGATATTTGGGCAATGAGAACAGCATATGTGGGAAACAGAAGCATCACAAAGCACATCATGTTTGGGAAGCTCCTTGAGGACACTGCATGTGAGGTGTCAAAGCGACAGATGTAGTTGGACATGTAGGAGGGGACTACATTGTCGAAGGGTGACTTATGGTTAGGGTTGTGTGCTAACCTTCGAACCTGTGGGCCAGAGGGTGCCTTCCAACAGTTACGTGGCCAGGTGCAGTGTGTGAGGAAGACAGCTTTGGAGACTGAGAGAGAGAGACAGCAGGGTGAAGACTGGTAGTGAATACGGAGCCTGTTAGAACAGTCCAGAGGAGAAATAGTGATGGCTTCTTTAACCAAGGCTGCCGCAGCGGGTGGGAGGGAGGGGCCATCTGAGCAGCACTTCTCAGGGGTTGTCAGGGACACTTGGGGACAGTTGATGTGCTGGATGATGAGTATTAAGAGTCATTGCTGCTCCCCACCTTTCTCTTTCTCTTCATCATCCTCTTAAACTGGGGTGTTTCTAGGCAGTTAAATACGGCCACTAGATCAGCTTCTGCTTGGTTCGGCTGAATGTATTGTGGTTTGAACTCCATTGATAATCGGACTTTCAGAGAAAGTGATCAAACCAATTGCTCTTATAACCAAACTTTGTGCTTTAAAGCCAGCAGCTCTGAGAGAGCCACTGTGTTCATATGTTGGGGGTGTTCCGTTTCCTCTGTGCTGTGCCCTTCCCTGGCTGGCAAAGAATATTATCTTTGGCAGTTTTGTATCAGTGAGTTAAAGGAGGACATAATAAGCCACATGTACCCGGAAAGTTATACAAAGATAGCAAAGAGCTGCTTTTTCCTTAACGATGCTTCCCAGGCTCAGCATAGCTCTGTTCCCATGGCAACCACATGGTCCAGGCTCTTGCTTTCAGACATTTGGCTTACTGCAAGGACTTGATGACTTGTCTACCTTCAGTCTCTTCCCCTCTTAAACCCCTGGTTCTCTCCTCTGCTACCAGACTAATCTTTCTAAAGAATTATTTTCATTGTGTTTACCTGTCTGCCATTCCATTTTCATCCTAATCTGACCTCAGATGGGCCTCCAGGATGTATTATTACCAACTGTCATGTGGGCCCCTAATTGTCCCAATCGTGTGTCTTGTTTCTGTCATAAAGTCTAATGCCATTGAGAATAGGGCCCCCATCAGTGCTGGTTTTGTATTCCACCAGGCAGAAGCACAGCTGTGGGCTCGTGGTGTGTACACAGAGAACCGAGTATTTCCTCTTTTGCTCTCTGCCCCTGGGATTATTTATTCCTCTTCATCCCCACTGGGTCTGAGGGCTGTTTCTGGTTGTTTTGTGTCGTTAACTTTTTTCTCCATCCTAAAGTAGTTAATAGTTCCGTACCATATATTATCCAAAGCTTGCAGGACACTTTCAAAACCAGTATTATCATATCTTTGCTTTTAAATATAGAAGCCTCTCTCTTCTTTAGCAAAAACCACAATGACTCAGCTACTTGCATGTCTGAAATGGTTTCTGCATTTTTTCTGTGGCCAGTCTTTACGATAGTTAGAGATTAATAGTAGCCTTTTGTGAAGCCTAACATTTGGTGCCAATCATGGCATTATCACAGTTAACTAGGTAACCAACTGAGTTGCAATGTGGTCTGCTTCTTTAATGTGTATAGACATAGGTCCAGACAGGAAAAAAACAACTTGACATTCATGAAGGATATATTCTTTCTTTCTTTCTTTTTTTTTTTTTTTGATATGTGCCCCTAGCAGGAACTGAACCAGGAACTCTCTGGTCCATAGGCCAACGCTCCCACCGCTGAGCCAAACTGGCCAGGGCTCATGAAGGATATATTCTAAGATGCTCTTGAATTTTCTAGTTTTTTTTAAATAGATATTTTTAAAAGCCCTGTGAAATAATAACCTTTTAAAGTAAGAATGAATGAGTGGAAGAAGCTAAGAATTTTATTTTATGTTTATATTTTTCTAATAACTTGTTGATAAAGCTCTGTGAGCCTTGCCCTGATATTTTCTCATTGGAAAGAGAGACAAAACATAGGAAAGAAGTAAACAATTTCAAGTAGTGATAGGTGTCATCAGTAAAATAATACAAAGACTCTACTGTGTTACTGCCCTTCGTTAGGCAAGGTGGTGAGAGGAGGCCTCTGTGAGCAAAGCAGCATCTGAGCTGAGTGATGCCGTGGAGCCAAATGAAGATCAGGTGCAACAGCAAGTGCAAAGGCCCTGAGTCCGAAAAAGCTTTTTATGTTCAAAACAGGAAGGAGCCAGTGTGAATGGAGCGTAGTGAGCAAGATGTGAAGAGAAAGGAGATGTGATCGAAGACATAGGCAGGGGTCAGATCAGCAGACACAGAAACGGTAGTAAAACATTGGCATTTGAGTACGATGGGAAGCCAGTGTAAGTTTTAAGCAGTAAGAAATTTGATCTGATTTTGGTTTTAAGACATTGATTGAGAAATTCAGATGTAGAATGAGGTTGTAAAGAGGAGAGAGTAGAAGCAAGGAGACCAGTTAGGACATTATTTCAGTAGGACAAGCAGGAAACGACGGCGCTTGGACCAAGGTGGTGACAACAAAGATGGAAAGAGGACAGACTCAAGATAATTGTACAGATAGGGCTGCCAGGATGTGTGGATAAGTTGACTTTGGCAGGCTAAGGGAAGGTGAGAAATAAGGATGGTGGAGAGATTGAGCAAACTGATTTTGAAAAACATGAGTAAATCATTTATTTTAGCGATGGTTTTACTACAACGCGTGGTAAGAATGAAATCAATTGTGCATGGAAGTGAATGGCACAGTTTCTGCCACACTGCAGAGAAATGTGAGACTTTTATTCTCACCCCCAGCCTCAGCACATTTGCACACGGAATTTGCACTCTCACATTACTATTTATTTAGGTCACCAAATTTCCAACATGCGATTAGACAGCCATTGGTGAGTATTATATGAGATTCAGTCATTCATCAACTCTAATTATTTCCTGCGCTCCTTCTTTATGTGGTCACTGTGGGTGCTGGGAGCATACTAGTAAGTTAAGTGAATGCAGTGCCTGCCTGTAAGGAACTTACTGTCTGGTGGGGTAGACTATCTCCCTAGCAGTAAATTGCACCTGGGATAACTGAATAGAATATCAGGTGTACTTTGAGAACGTCTCTTCATGGCTTTCACATTTTCCCTAGTTTACCCGATTTATTCCCATCTTTTGTCTTATATGTGACTACCAGTGAGTTTTAAACTCACCCCTTAGTTCCAGATTCATAGTTCCCATGGGCCATGGAGCATCTCCAACAGGTGGCCACACATTCCTTTCCAACTCCACCCATCCTTCAACTTTTCCTGTCCCCAGTACTTTCCCTACCAGTTAATATCTTTACTGTCATCCCAGCTTACCAAGCTAGAAACGTCACAGATGTTAACAACATTAGCAACTCCATAAGATTACTATTTTAAACATCTTCTTAATGAAAAATGAGACTCCAAGGTTAACTTTCCTGAAGTCACCCAGCTACTGTACATCAAATCTAGACTTTAAATCCAGGTCTTTCTGACATCTCAGTTTTTGTTCTTTCCGTAACACCATTTTGAATATTGTTAAAATTTTGGAAGGAAAAGTGGTGGAGGAAAACATTCCAGAAAGAGGGAAGAACATTTTATTTTTTAAATTAAAAAAAAGTTTTTTCTTTATTTTTAGAGAGAGAGAGGGAGAGATAGAATCATCGATGAGAGAGAACATCAATTGGCCGCCTCCTGCATGCCCCCCACTGGGGATTTGGCCCACAACCTGGGTATGTATCCTGACCAGGAATCGAACTGGTGACCTCTTGGTGCATGGGTTGATGCTCAACCACTGAGCCACACCAGCCGGGCAAGGGAAGAACATCTTAAAAGGTTTGGAAATAGTAAAGGACCAATATCTCTAATCAGAGAAATGCTAATCCCTCTCTCATGAAGAAGAATCGTATTTTATCCATTTTGAATGCTGAACTATGTCAACGAACAGCTGTGGGATCAACAAGTACTCTGTGTGAAGGAACTGCCTCTGACAGTTTTGTAGGACAGAAAGAAGGATGACACGTGCTTCCTGTCCCTGAGGGCCTTAGCAGGGGAGGGAGCCCTAGGCACTGAAATCAGTGCGACTCCTTAAAGTCTAAGCCTGCATGTGCTGTGAGAGACAGTGTGGATGGACGGAGAGCCTACAGGAGGCCACGTGCCTCACCCTGGGACTGAGGGGAGGTTCCTGTAGGAGATAACATCCAGCTGGGTTCTGACAGATCAGTAACAGGTGAGTGAGTTAAAGGGGAAGTACGCTTCCAAAAAAGGAGAAGCAAGAACAAAGACACAGAAGCACACAGTTACCTGGCACGCAGGGAACGTCCATAACTGGAGTGTTGCAGGTGGTAGAGGGTTCAGCAAAATTGAAAGAGATGGGAATGGAGAACAGGAGATAGTTTGAGAGAGGGTGAGGATGCTGAATCAGCCAGACTTGAATGATGGGTTAAGGGTAGGAGGAGGTCAAAGGAGGATTCGAGGATGACACCAGGTGTCTGCTGGGGTAATTGGGTAGATGAGGTTACTGTTAACTAGGACAGGAAATGTAACAGGAGGAACTGCATTGGGAAGACATGGTGACTTTGGACATGCTGAGATTAAGTTGCATGTCAGCTTGCCCATGTCCAGGATGGAGAGAGATACACAGGTTGGGAGCTCTGGAGAGGGAGAAGCTGATTTCATGATTGGGTTGTTTAAGAGCAACAAACTGAAGGGTATGGATCAGACCGCCAGGGTACAGATGCTGGTCTTTGAGCATAGGTTTTTGCTCTATTGTTGTCTTTGTCATTTCTTTTAGATCTCAAGACACCTTAGTCCTTCGGTATATTCATGACTGTAATCCTGTTGTTCCACTGGACTGACTTGATTAGCCTCTAGGTCCAGCTTGTTTCACTACCTCCATCAGTTCAAATGACTCAAATTAGATTTAAAATACTTATATATCAGATATATAGATATAAAAACTGTAGTTACAGTTACCACTTACTGGCTCCAAGATCTTGGAAAGTCACTTAGCTTTTCTAAATTCAGGTGCCTCCTATGTAAAATGGGCATAATTGGTTGTTTGGATTAAATGCAGTAATTCATACTCTAAGGGCTTAGCATAGTCATGGGCCTTAGAAACACGGAACAAATGGTAACTTATTATTGACACTTTTAGTCACTTAAATATTTATCAAGAGTTTGTGATGTGTAAGTTGCTTTGTTAAGCCCTGCTTGGAAAAAATATGAGTATGACCTAGGTAAGGAGCCCACCAGGCAGGGAAGACCCATAAGTACGTGTTCACCTGTTCCTGACATCTGCCGGACAGCCCAGGGCAACACCAAGGTACATAGTGCTGAGCTCGTAAGGGAGGTGCAGAGGGAGCCGATCACCTCCAGTGAATGTAGAGGGAAAATCACCTCCACTCTCACTGTTTTGCTACTTTTGCAATTCTACTGCATCCATTTGAAACCAAGAGTGAGTGGCTGGGGAGGGAAATGGTATAGCTGTACAATGTCTTACCATCTTTACTTCAGAACACGGACTGTCCATTCAAAAAAAAGAGCATGTCCCCATCGTGACATACTCACTTTGTGGAAACAAGTTCCCTCGCTAGTACACGGGCTGACCCATACAAGTCCACGGAAAGTATTATTCTTCCCGAGACAGTTGTAGACCTCACTGAGCGCTCCAGGAAACACCGATGACAGAGAGAGCCGGGGACGGAGGAGAGCAGAGGCAGCTCACAGCTCTCCAGCACGAGTGCAGCGCCTCGTTATTTTTAACCAGTGAAACACATGCATAAAAATAAAAATAAAAATGCTGATCTAGCTTGAGAGGATCAAGGGATAGTTTAGATTCTATGTGTTGTAGTTTTAATCTCATCAAGTTAAAGATAAAGATCAGGCTGCTCTAACATTTACATATGCCTCCTGCTGAAGCTTGGAAACAAAGATGGAAGGAGGTAGCATTCCATTGTCAAGCCTGTGGGATGAAGTGATGGAGCACAGGCTCCAGACCAGTGCCTGTGGGATGAAGTGATGGAGCACAGGCTCCAGACCAGTGCCTGTGGGATGAAGTGGATGGAGCACAGGCTCCAGACCAGTGCCTGTGGGATGAAGTGGATGGAGCACAGGCTCCAGACCAGTGCCTGTGGGATGAAGTGGATGGAGCACAGGCTCCAGACCAGTGCCTGTGGGATGAAGCGGTGGAGCACAGGCTCCAGACCAGTGCCTGTGGGATGAAGTGGTGGAGCACAGGCTCCAGACCAGTGCCTGTGGGATGAAGTGGTGGAGCACAGGCTCCAGACCAGTGCCTGTGGGATGAAGTGGATGGAGCACAGGCTCCAGACCAGTGCCTGTGGAATGAAGTGGTGGAGCACAGGCTCCAGACCAGTGCCTGTGGGATGAAGTGGTGGAGCACAGGCTCCAGACCAGTGCCTGTGGGATGAAGTGGTGGAGCACAGGCTCCAGACCAGTGCCTGTGGGATGAAGTGGTGGAGCACAGGCTCCAGACCAGTGCCTGTGGGATGAAGTGATGGAGCACAGGCTCCAGACCAGTGCCTGTGGGATGAAGTGGATGGAGCACAGGCTCCAGACCAGTGCCTGTGGAATGAAGTGGTGGAGCACAGGCTCCAGACCAGTGCCTGTGGGATGAAGTGGTGGAGCACAGGCTGAGACTGTGTTTCCTGTGGCTCCAGGCAGTGAAAGACAGCGAGCTCCAGTGCAGGGGACGCCGGGGTCCTCGCCGTGCAGCTGGGCTCCGGGATCTTGGCTTCCCGGCTCTGCCTCAGACATGTTTGAGGATCATGTGCTGTCACTCACCTGCTGCCTCAGTCTTTCACCAGGAGGGTTAACACGTGAGACTTGGATGTGTTCTAGGGTCCAACAACATCACATTATTTATGATTCTGTTATTGTATCTAGAGTATCCTTTTCAGTGTGGGTGCTACTTTAAGGGACATTGACCAAAAAGGTGTGTCCTTGGGACATGAAGCAGGAGGGTGAACAGTCTAGGATGGTCTAGAAACCAGCTCATGGGAGGCCCAGTTATCTTAGAAAAACAGGAAATTAAGACTGTCTTCAGGTATTTTAATTAGTGTGACATAAAAAAAAATAGACTTAGTCTGTGTTGTTATTAACTATATAACCCAGTCCAGTAACTAGAACTTTCAGATTTTTGGATTACCACAAGTAGTTTTTTTAAACAAATCTAACTGTCTGGTAATGAGACAGGCAGCCTGTGGGGTTCATTGTCAGAGAAGGTAAGGAAGCAGAGGCACAATGACCAGCTCTCAAAGGACTGTCGAGTCCCGCCTGAGTGAAGGCCATGCACTGGAATCTCATCACAGGGCAGGGAAGAGGTGACCCGGTGCTAGATGCTACCATGACCGCTCCGAGTGTTATGACATTGCTTTTAGTGGAAGGAAGTTTTCTCTCTTCTATTAAAAGAACAAAATAAAACAGAACACTCCTTTAAGATGGTTATACTTTAAGTCTCACAAGAGGCCAGAACATTCCTTAAAAAACTAGGTAATTCTATAGTCCTGCACTCCATTTCCACTTCTGTCTGCATCCACTGTGGCCCACAAAGACGTGGCTGCGTCATCACGCCACGTCCTGCTGTGTGCCCACACTCCTACCTCGCCTTCTCTTCCCACGCCTCTCGGGTCAGCTCCTGCAGGGGGGATAACCCTTGAAGTAACCACGAGCGTTTCTTTGCACTCTGAGTTTTTATTACAGTGCCATAAATGAAGCCAGAGATGCTCTTATTGACACTGGAAATCTGTTCCTGTCCTGCCTACGTTCAGCAGTCATGACACAGTGGAGTGGCCCAGGAAGGACACTCAGGCACAGGCTCTGACTGGGACTGTGCCACTGTCCCCTGCCTCTGGCCCTCCAGGACGAGGCTTCTGTTCTTCAGACCATGGCTTTAGGACCGTTGCCTGGTCCTCTTTGCTGCTCTTTCACTCTGCCTCATTGGGCGATTCACCCACATTTGCCAGATGGTTTTCAACTTGTTGTTGAACCACCTTTACAGACATTTTTTAAAAAATCATTAGGATAGTGTGAAGAAATTTGATTAATCATGTATTTTTAATTGGTAAATCCAGAAGAGTTTCTTATCATTAATTTCCTTTTCAGACTACTTTATAACTCCAAATTTTATTTCTCAAAAGTATGCTGTATTTATTGCTGAATCTCCTCAGCCATAAATGAATTATTTGGAGAGCTGAGGAAAGAGGGGGAAATGCTTACTGAGACAAGGGCTCTTTCAGGGATTTGAAAATGCCCTTCTTTTCGTCAAGGGATGTTCTAAGAGAGAGAGGTGTTGTACCTGATGTTTATGAACAGCCTATTGGGAAACGATTGAAACTTTGAGAGCAAGGATGATGCTTTTGTTTGTTTGTTTTCTGTGTGCAGAGTGATACGTGCTAAGGTGAGCTGGGCTGGGGCTGATGTCCCCACACGTGCAGCACTGAGTACGTGGGTCTCTGAGAAGTCTGGTTTGCCAGGAAGTGGAAAGGGATGTGGGAGGTGAGGGTGTCGACGACACCTGGGATGTATTCATCCTCTGCTGGTTCTGGCCTGGAGCACAGGGAGATGGGGCAGCTCTCAGTGCGGGCATTTCCAGACAGGGAGTGCCTGCGGGCTCGGAGGGTCTCCGTGCCACGTCTTCCCCGTGCGTCTTAGGAGTGGAGCCCCGGCAGGAGCCCGGCAGGAGCCCTGCAGGAGCCCGGCAGTCCTGCTGCAGCCTCGCCAGCTCTGTGTGCTCTGGGTCCGTGGCGATGGAGGGTGGTGGCCCATGCTGTGGCTCCCTCCTCATTTTCACCCTCACTCCCCAGTGTTGGGTCCGGCATATGAAGCCTTAGAACCTGCAGCCAGTGCTGGCAGCAGTCCATCTTCTCCATCCCCCACTGTGCCAGCTCTGCCTCCCCTGGCTCAGGACCTTGGACCAGGAGCTGGTAGGAGTCTCCAGCAGGGCCTGCCCCCATTGCCTGCTGTTCTTCAGGCTCCTCATTGCTCCAGTCCCCAGTGCCTTCTGGGGGGCCTGGTGTGGCCACATTTCCCCAGTTTGATTGGGGTAGGGACTCTTGGGACCCATGTTGTCTCCTCCATAACCACCACTGTTGTCATCCCAGCAGGGGCCACCAAGAGCCCGAGGCTGCAGCTGTACCTTCGTGTCCTCAAAGATAGTGCGTTCTGTAGGGAAAGCAGGATGGAGAGACGGGGGAAGCAGAAATGCGTGCCCACTGATTTGTGGTGTCTTTTCCATAGCATTCTGTTAAATGTACCGATTTTAAGTGTAACTTGGTTTGCTCATAAAATGTCATAGCTTAACTACTAACATTTCATATTTAGTACATATAGTTTTAACTTCATTTGTGAGCATCAGAGCAAAACCATACGGTTCTGAAGTCTTTTGATTCATTTTTGCTTCTTTTTACCAGAATCCTTTGGGACAAGAAATTCTTTGTTTCTGGTTTATGTAAGAAAAAAATGAATGTTTCTGCCAGGGTTCTTTGGACCAAGTCAGTTAGATGAAAGCAACTCTCATATCTTTTTTAAAAAGCAATCGGAAAAAAAAAATCTTACAAGCAAAGGAGTCAGTGAATTCTTCCTTCCTTTGCAAGTCAAAATGTCCCCTCGTTCCTAAGTGGGAAGCTTCTGTGGCGGTACTTCTCATGCTCATGTGGCAGTCACAGTCTTTTCACACAGTCTCCTGCAGAACTCGAGTACGTAAACAAGGTAAACATGAAGCTGTCCCTGTTTGTGTGCATGTGTGTATGTGCGCGTGTGTCTGCACGTGTGTGTGCATGCGTGTGTAGTGGGGGTATGACAGGCCCTGAGCCTCTTCCCTCCCTCTTTTAGCTGAGCCATTCCCCCAACCCCATAACCTATCAGACATTTCCTCCAACCCCTGAGGATCTGACATTTATGTATATACACACATATATAATACTCTAATGCTTTTGATCACTTTACATTAAAATCTTTACTTTGTATAGCTTTTCAGTAAATTGTTTTAGGAAGAAATAAAGGTTTGACAGCCACATGTATTTTATTTAAGATATTTTGTTAATACTTTAAATGTTGAACCACAAAACCTTTTGTTTTTCTGAGGTTTTAGAAGAATAAACCGAACAATATTCTGTGAAGGAAGGCTTATTTCCCTTGGACGCAGTGCTGTAATCAATCTACTTTTCTAATTAGGATCACAGAGATATGCTGATAAATCTGTTTCTGTTTTGTTACCTGCAGAGATCTGGGACTTTTGTTTGTGAGAGTAGGAAACAGACGCTCTGGCTGTCTCAGCCCTGTTACTTTGCGCCTGCTGCAGCTTGCCTAGAGAAGCTGGTCGGTTTCAGACGCCCCGACAGAACTGCCGCCCCAGATTGTGAATCCATATTGGTCCATTGTTAGGCTGAAGTCAAAACTGTCCCTAAAGTTGATCCTTTCCTTTTGCGTTCATTTGGCTACAACTCATTATTTGTATCTAGTAGATTAATGTAATACTTTAATTCTGAGATTGTCAAGTTTTTAAATTAGGGGTACTTCCCAGTTATAATAGTACTAGGGAAGGGTTAATTTGACCAGAGTGTATCCATACCATGTTTTGGACTATTAACTGAGTGTTTGTCAAGGTCTGTTGCTTAAGAAAGTTATTTTTGCTTTGAGAATCTCAACTTTTGGAGTTCCTTAAATGTATACTCATTATTGTATTGTAGGTTTTTATATTTTATCATATTGTGTATTTGTGAAACATTTCCTTTTAATTGTGGCTATCCTTCCCAGAGTGCTGAAATACTGCGCATCCTAGCATTGTAAGAAGTCATTATTGCACAAACACTTCAAGTGGAGGGTATGTCATTTCTTGGATGCTGAGCCCTTGCTCTTCTGTCCATACTCTATCATTTTACCCTAAACCTCTCTTTAGTCAGGATTCCCTAGCAAGGACTGGAGCTTCCCGCTTTGAATACACAGTCTAAAATCAGATTTTTCCCTGTTATCATCACTAGAAATCGAGAGTGAATAAAGGTCAGCGTCTTAGCTGGCAGGCTGTCTGATTTTTCGGTGAGCATTACATGTTATTAGAAGCTTGTTGATCTGTATGTGGGTTTAGGATTCAACAGCATACGCTGCCGGATGAACACCGATGAAGGTGGGCCGGGAGGGGAAGCGCATCTGTCCAACGTTCACCATTGGCTTCTTATTACAGCATTCTCCCCCGAGACAGACTCTGCTTGCTCATTCACCTACCTCCTCCTCTTCCCTCCCCTGCTGGGCCTACCCCTTCATTACTGATGCAGAGCGAGAGGCAGCACAGCGGAGGCAGCAGCAGCTTGTCACCAATCAAGGATTGCAATGAGCTCATCCTTTTTCTCCTTGCAGCTTCACAACTGCCCTGGCTTCCTGGCTGCTGCTGCTGTCTGCTCACACACAGACACAGACGCAGACGCAGACACAGACACAGACACAGACACAGACACACACGTACGCACAGCACGCGCGTACACACACACACACACACACACACACACACGCCCCTTCTCTGCAGCTTGTACATTTTGACAGATGTATCTGAACTCTTCTGCATCACTTTTGGCCATTTTCTTGCATTTAATTGTTTTTTATTGAGATCAGTATTTGATTTCATTTTTTGGTTTATTTCGGATTCTTGCACCGGGCTACTGTAGCCAAAATGTTTTTCCTGTGGAGACGTTAGCTGACAGTTCCCAGCACAGCCTGGCTTGTGCGTGCTCCCGGGGAGACCTAAGCCCAGCTCCCCTCCCACCGCACCTCTTCGAATTGTGGCTGGGAGCTCCAGCCTGCTCATTCTGGATACCTACTTACTGCTCATGGAACAAGGGGTGCCCTGCCCAGCCCCAGCTGCTAAGCTCACACCTCCTGTCAAAAAGTCCCAGGACATGCACGACGAGAGGACCAAGCTGGTGAATGAGTATGCCTGTCGCGTGCTGGAACTTCTGGGGATGGGGCATCGTCTGTTTGTGCCTCGGCTTCTGGCGGTGAGACCGGTTTTCATTGCACTTCATTGGGGGGGATTCTGCCACCCTCTGTGAGAACCCTTGTGTCCTGGAGGGGCATGCAGTCTTCTCTCCTCTCTTCCTGTCTCATTCAGCTGAGAAGTGCTGAGTGGCCACAGCCAGAGGCTCTGCCCAGCCTGGTCCCCGGCACTCCTTAATCCGCCGGAGGAGAGGGCTCTCTTCTCAGAGCTCGGCCCCGTCCGTGGTATTCTCTCCGCGGCAGCCAAAATACGGTTTTCTGGCTGGCTCGGCTCAGCAATAAAACAGAACACTCAAGTGCTTGCTGTAGGCGTTCTGTTCCTGTGCCTCCAAAGGCTTAAATTCTCCCACAGACATTATTGCTACTTATCTAGACTGCATGTGCTTGGCTTTCTAACCTCCCCATTTGATTGCCAATTTGATTGTTTTGTTGTTGTTTTGGAATAAGGACTTTTACCCCATAAAAAATCTTTGGGTCTGGAATTGTAGATTTCTCTCCCGGAATGTTCGACCTGTATATCTATGAAATACCTTAAAACTGTTTGGTCTATGCTGTGCATCTGGGAAGTCTGGCTTGCTTGTTTTTTGATTTCCTGAACAAGAGAAACATCGTCCTTCCTCACTGCCTATCAAGGGTTAAAATTAATACCCACAATCATTGGTGCAGGGTTTCTTTTCAGTGGTTTGAGAACTATACCCAGCAACTGTTCTATAATGTAATTGGTCTGCAGTAGTTCTCAACTATTATTTGGTAATTGAAAAGGAATAATTTAGCTTTGTGTACTTTATACAATGGAGTTTAATACCATTCTGACTGTTCCCTCATTATGGTTCTCTCACATTTGAGTCTTTTCAAAAGTACAATATTGACTCAACTGAATTTAACTCTTTTCTCTCATGTATTTCCTTCAGTATAGTGCATGTCTGTACATACTTATCTTTACCATTATTAATTCAGTCTTCACATATGTAGTTGCATACAAATTTCATCTCCTGCATAACCGTAACAGGCTTTTAGGCAGCCATGTACATAGGGATTTCTCACCCAAAGAGTCTGTTTATCGTTCCAAGATGAAGTTAGATACAATGACTGGCATACAATTACAGGGAGGAAGGCCATATTTTCGAGAAATCTAGTTCCTTTGACATTTAAGAAAGAAATAAAAAGAGCTCAGTACGTGTTTTAATACCCAGGTGAGGTCATCAATGCTCATTTGGATTTTGTTTCCCTGAATCACATTTTTTTCTTAATAAAGGAGAAAATAAAGATTCATGATTCTATTAGAAAGGTGGGGTTTTTTTTGTTTTGTTTTGTTTTTTAAGTGAAATAAAAAGTATGGTATCTCAGGAGCTTTGAGACTAAGGAGCACCAAAATATATTTCAACAAATTCGCTGCATCTCTGAGGAATCCGTTTCGGCTTAATATATGTCTATATTCTGAAAGACTTCTGAGCTTTGTGTTGCCAGGGCTTGAACTAATAACTTTCCAGTAACCTGGACTGCCTCTTTTTGGCATTTACATTTTCATTGTTTTGAAGGAAAACAAACTGATAACTAAGAATGTCTCTCATACTCAAATCTGCATTAGAGTTGAATCTAAGCTGCCTCTATTTTAAAACAAATTATCAACCATAAAATCCACAGGGAGTTAGGTTCTCAAGCGTCAGGTTTTGGGGAGGTCATATATATCTGCAACTGTGCAAAGTTGGCTTGGTTGCCCAGTGAGACATCTGAGGAAGTACATACTTTGGGTTGTTTTGGGCTCTGGGTCATAGTGCCACATCCATGGTATGTGAAAAGTATGTGCCAAGGTGTCCATAGGGCCATTTGGAAATCTCTGGCGTTGTTATACATTGTACTTACAAGATTATTCATAGGCCTGGGATCCACAACATACTGGGAAATCACATGCTCTTTCATTAGCAATATGGCTGTGAATTGGGATCCGCTGTCCGGTGAGTTCCCGGCAAGTTTAGCATGTGCACTGAGGGAAGTACAGCTGTTCAACCTCGTCCGACTGGCCTGGCTGATGTGGAATCGATGCTGCTGTGCACAGGGCGGGCCTACGAGGCTCCCGCCACATGCACCATTGCGGTCTCGCTGTTAGCAGTCACCAGGGCCAGCGCTGGGGCTGAGGTCTTCAGTCCTGTTTTAAACATGGACACATATGGGTTAAACACATACGAATACCCGATTTTACTTTAAAGATCTCAGTTGTTTTCATACAAGACAACTTCTTAATGAACTGCTTCAATGAGAGGAGATGAATCTGGACAGTGTTACAGGTTTGGACTTCAAGCCTCGTTATTGCTCCCTGATTCACAGAGGGACCATCCACTTGCTAGGACACCAAGCACATTTGCAACTTTTGCTTATCGTTCTTCAAAGGTACACCTACTGAAGAACAATTTCCCCTTAATAAATCAGGTACAAGGACTTTACTATAGATATTACCAAAAGGTGTAAATTCTATAGGTAGACTCGCCAAATAAATATTTCTTTGCTGAAATTAAAATACCAAAACAAAAGCCCTGGCCATTTTTTAAAAATGTTTTTATTGATTTTATAGAGAGAAAGGAAGAGAGATAGAAACATCAATGTGAGAGAGAAACAGCGATTGGCTGCCTCCTGCACATCCCCTACTGGGGATAGAGCCCGCAACCCTGGCATGTGTCCTGAACGGAAATTGAACCAATACCACTCAGTCCATGGGATGATGCTTAATCCACTGAGCCACACTGGCCAGGCAGCCCTGGCCATTTTGGCTCAGTGGCTAGAGCGTCAGCCCATGGACCAAAGGGTCGCAGGTTCGATTCCTGGTCAAGAGCATGTGCCCTGGTTGCCCCGGTTGTGGGAGGCAGCCAGTCGATGTGACTCTCTTACATCAATGTTTCTCTCTCTCCCCCTTTTCTCCCTTCCACTCTAATTAAAAAATCAATGGAAAAAAATGTTCTTGGGTGAGGGTTAACAAAAAAATAAATACAAAAAATAATAATAATAAACCAAAGCAAGAGACTTTGGTATCTGAACACCAGCTCAGTAATGGTTTTCTCTTCTAAAGCCTGTGCTTCCAAAGGATTCTGACCAAAAATATTGCTCAACTGAATAGAAATTCTGTTAGACACTGTATATAACTAAAAGAAGAAAAAGCCATTTGTGGTGAAAATAGTGACAATAAGAAAGAGAATCATGCCTCGTTTCTTTTTTTTCCCCAAAGAATTTCCTAAATAATCTAACCTAGAATTTTGCTGCTTATCATAGGCCCTTAAAGAGAGATTTATCATCCAGGACTAGTTAGAGGTTTGGGGCAGAAGCACATGAGAGCTAACAGTGAGAAGTCAGGACTCTTCCTTTCCACCCACCCCGCCTTCTTCCACAGCTCACTTACAGATGTGATGCCCATGCACTGAACTTTCCAGCAGGAAGAACACACTCAGAATGGTGTCGGCAGTGGCATAGGCCCGAGTCCACACTCATAGGTGCGTGGGATTTGGAGAAAGAGGAAAAACTTTTACTCTACGTATGTTCAGAGTCTCCCTTTTCCCCTCTAGGTATTTCCCCCTTTGGCTGTTGCATGACATGGGAAGTTATTGTCAGATCATGATACATGGAGATCAGTGTTGCCTGTGCTTCACGTGATGCTCCAGGCCTGAGCAGTGAGTCCAGCAGACTCGGGCCGGCGACAGTTGATGGACACAGGCAAATGCTTCAGCTGTCCCTTCAGTAGCCAAGTTAAGGTTTACTTTTTTAAAGTTTATTTTCCATTGTAGACATTATTACAAATGTCCTTAAGGTTTAATTTTGATCAAATTTCTAAAGCTGTCAAATTACATCCTAGTGTTTTTTGTTTGTTTTTTTTAATTTGGGGCCTTTCAGAAAACATTACTTTTGAGCAGGGAGTGAAAGGGCAGAGGATAGAGCATGGCTCCCACTTTTACCTCCAGCGTTACTGGCTGCAAGGATGGCTCGTCTGAGAGATGGCAATTCTTCAAAGAAGCCGAGAGACCCAAATAGAGAGGTTGCTGCGTAGACATGTTGCCCAAATATAAAGATCAATTTTACATCAAAATAAGTCCTAAGTCCACTTTATACTTTGTATTTTATAAATGTTGATTTAAAAAAAAATACTGGGTCTGCTTGAAGTGGAGCCTTTATGAATTCATGGAACAGGTGTCTGCCGCGTGCCTAGCAGTTTGCTTGATTCATTTTACTGGGGGAGTGGGAAGGACAAACACAGTAACATCCCTCTAACCTTTGCCCTCTGGCTACTTCTTTCTACCTACTTGAAAGGAAATAGAAGTTGGAATTGTTCCAGTGTTTTTAACTATCCAGGTGATCTTTGTATATAATTGATTCAAATGAAGGGGTAAGTAATGTTACCTTGGAAGATGTAGTTAGTTAGTAAACACGTTTCATATCGTCACTTAAAAGAATTTGACAGAACATTGGGGGAGCAAAAGGTGTGTGTGAATATAGCCACTAATTTTCAAAAGTTATCATTTACCAGTTTTTTGTAAAAGCTGATGGAGTTCTTTCTTTTATTTTCCAAGGGGAGAAAACGTGTCTTTGCTCATTCAGATTTTTCTAATTCTTGTCTGTCGTATCTTCTTGGCTAACACTACTTACCCAATAATGTCAGGAATAATTTTATTGTTTTACTCTTCCCTCACTATGGTTCTGAAGACAATCTAGAAAACCTTTAAGAATTTCCCAGTTAAAGAACAGCTTTTTCCTTTCAGTCAACTCTTCCAGCACTCGGTTTGGTTCTTGAAATGTTAGTCTGTCTGTTAGGGGTGCATTTTTTAAGTTTGGACCTTACTTAAACACAGGTCCTGTGTTCAGCTTCTCTTCATCATCAGAGTAGAACATTAGCATTTCTGCAATTATAAACTTAATCGTAACTATTAACGTCTTCATAGCCAGCTCATTAATAATTAGTATGTGTGATTGAAGCCATGCTTTAGTTTTATAGAAAGTACTACTACTTATATTTTGGATTAAATATTATTATATTAATGCTTGACATTTGTGAAGCATACATATTTAACAAAATAATATTTACAATAGGATTCAAATTTTGCTAAATATATGTGAGATGTGTGTTTAGGGATAGGAAAAAAGGATTATAAACAATGTAACAAAATGCTAATTATGTTTCACTTTTGGTGATAAGACCTCTTAAACTTTTTATTATTTTTTATTTTATTTTATTTTTGTTACAGATGTTTCTCCTTTTTTCCCCCATTGACATCTTTCTCCCCATCCCCCCAACTCCGTCCCTGGCTTTGTTGTCCCTGTCCATCAGTTATGCATATATGCATATAAGTTCTGTGGTTTATCTCTTCCCTTCCCCCACTACCCCCTCTTCTGAGGGTTGTCAGTCTGTACCCTACTTCCACGTTTCTGGAAGACCTCTTAGACTTTTTATAAAATGTTTTCCTTTTTTGGGGTAGTGACTATGCAGTCAGTAAAAAAAAATGTATGACCCCTCTATGTAGACATACACATACAGATAGATAAAAATCATGATTTAAGAAAAAGTATGTTTTTAAAAAACCAAGCAATTTTCTGATAAATTCTTAGGCATCCACATCTTTGCAGAGCAAGAGGTGTCTATTCCTCAACTGTAGAGGGAGTAACCTCCCAGATACAGTTGTCAGGAAGCGGAGAGCTAGCCCTGTCACTCCTGACCCGCTCATGGCGGACAGCGCCTTCGAGGTGGTACCTCATGGTTGTGGGGACCTGTTCAGGATCCAGGGTCGGAGGGAAGGCCCATCAGAATGGAAGTGGCACTGTGGTTCCATTTTCCAGAACACTGGCAAGCAAGGTTTGGGTAACTTTTTTTTTTTTTTTGCTTACTGGCGTATTTTTCCCCCATGGATCTGTCTGCTGGAATCTTTTTTTCACTCAGTGAAATTAGCTTTATTTCAGTCTTTGAGAGTAATGTAAGTTCTTGCAACTTTGCCTGCTTTCTGGATTTTAAAACATCATGAAAGCTGGGGACTGTGTTAGCTCCTAAAACATCAGTATCTGAGCACGATTGAGACAACTTTCATGCTCTTGTATTCTCTTTGCGTCGGGATGCACAGAACACACTTCCAAGCCGTAACTTCTTTCAGCCTCAAGTATTTAAGGTGGAAGGCATCCCCGGAACAGCGGAGACTTATGAGCTGAGATTGGGATGAATGTATTCTGTCCTTTGCCGCCTTTATTTGTGAGTACGTGCTTTCTAGAGGCAGAGGTTAGAGGATTGGGTCAGATGCAGCCCCACACTTTGGTCTCCCTGCGCCTCCCTGCTCCGTGGTAGCAGAGCTGCTTTCTTCCAGGGCTTCCCTGAGTGGGGCAGGCCGTGTCATCTGGAACGTCCCTGACCCCAGCAGTGTCGAGAAGGACAGTCAGGGCACTCTGAGTTCTGGTCTCCAGACACTCAGAGAGTTGGGGTTCAGCCCCACCCAGGTGGGAGCTCCTACTGCACCTTCCCTGAGACCACAGCCTCCTACAAATAGTGTCTCTGTCCTCATGGCCATCCCTGCCTGTCCAGATGTCTCTGGATATGATTCTGCATCTTTTTTTTTTTTTAAATCCTCACCTGAGGATATTTTTCCATTTATTTTCAGGCAGAGTGGGAGGGAGGGAGGGAGAGAAGGGGGTGGAGGGAGAGAGAGAGAGAAACATCGATGTGAGAGAGACACATCGACTGGTTGCCTCCCACACAACCCCAACCAGGGCCCGGGACTGAACCACAACCGAGAATCAAGGTACGTGCTCTTGACCAGAATCAAACCCACGACTCTCTGGTCCAAGGGCTTATGCTCTAACTGCTGAGCCAAACCAGCCAGGGCTGATTCCTCATCTCTAATCCTAGTCTTTCTGCCATGGTATGAGTGCAGAGGCTGGATTGGAAACTGGGCCTTGGGCGGTATTAGAAAAGGAGGTGGCATGCTGCCACCTGCAGGCGTAACCAGAGGTGAGATGCCCTGAAACTCCAAGGAGTGCCCTCAGAGGCCTTGAGTAGTGAGGAAAGCCGCAAATCCGTGTGCCCAGACTCCAGACACCACCAGTCCTGAGTCTTCCCAGCAGCTGGCCGGGAGCTGATTACAGAACCAGTGGTGCTGGTGCGGAGGACTGGCAGCGTCCTCGTCCGGTGGGACTGGCCGCTGAGTGCTTCCCGCGATTCAGCAGTTGCTATTGCACTCGGTGAGACCCTGTTGGGGCCGAAGTGGTTTCCAGAACTGCCTTTTCCAAGTACTAAGGTGAGTGGACAGCAGGCGTACCAGGCTAAGGGTGCTCCCAGCACTTCCTGACCGCTGGCATGTCTGCGCCCCATCCTGGAGGGAGGAAGTCCGAGAGCCGCTGAAGCTCCTGCCTCTGTGCCGCGGGTCGTCCCCTGTGTGCCGGGTACTAGTTTGGGATCCAGAGCTGCGCCAGCCTGCCCCTGTGAAAATGCTGCAGGAATTATTATTTATTTTACATGTTTCTGTTTGAAGCGGACAGAAGGGGAGAAAAAAATGATGTATGTTGTATTGTTAAAAATTTTAACTTCTACGGCTGAAAGTCTTTTTTATTTTTATTTAAATTTTTTTTTCTTTATTGATTTTAGAGAGAGAGGGAGAGAGAGATAGAAACATTGCTGAGAGAGAACATCCATCGGCCGTCTCCTGCATGCCCCCCACTGGGAATTTGGCCCATAACCCAGACATGTGCCCTGACTGGTGACCTCTTGGTGCCTGGGTCAACACTCAACCACTGAGCCACACCGGCTGGGCCTGAAAGTCTTTTTGAAAAGAAAGGGTTTCTTGGGCCATTGCTAGCAAGATAAAAAGACCAGGTCCTGCCCTGGCTGGTTTGGTTCAGCGGCTAGAGTGTCAGCCTGCAGATCAGAGAGTCCCGGGTTCAATTCCAGCCAAGGGCATGTCATACCTCGGTTGTGGTTTGTCCCCAGCCCTGGTTGGGGTCGTGCAGGTGGCAACTAATCGATGTGTCTCTGTCACATCCATGTCTCTCTCTCTCTCTCTCCCCCCATCTCACTCTGTCTGAAGATAAATGTAAAAATACCCTTGGATGAGGATTAAAAAAAAGACCATATCCTTGGACATGTCCTTGGATAAAATCTAAAGGACCAGCCGCAGTGCCAGGTGGGAAGGCAACATGTCCACCATCCTGGAGTTAACAGGCTTTAAAATTATATCTCTATATATATATCAAGTAGGTAGGGGGAAAGTGAAGCAGGCTAGTTCTGGGTTAGGCCTAGAGCCCGTGAGGAAGAAGAGTTTGTGCCTTGGGATTGGTGGTAGGTTACAGTACACAAAATTCATGCACAAACCAGAAGCAAGGCGCCTGCCTCTTCTCTTGTCTTAGATAATCACAGAAATGGCCATCTGGAAGTTAATTCAGAGTTCTAACGTGCACTCAGGAACATGAGCAGTCTAGGTAGTTGGCCCCCAGCTATTAACAGGTTAATTATTTCTGTCTCTTTCTCTCACTGTCCTCCATTGTAATTTAATTTAGAACATCTCAGAATTTCTCTCTTCTCTCTTTCTCTTTCTGTGTACACAGACATACACACACACACACACACACACACACACACACGGAGCGATACAAAAGTAGAATTTGTTCAGTCCATTTTAATTGAATCCCTCCTTGTTCTGGGTATTCGTCTTGTCACTGTGGATATGATGAACAAGACAGACAAGGCCCCTTTCCTTAGGAGGAAAACCCATACAGAACTGGAGCCTGACTGTGTGTGGAACATGACTTGAGTGGCTAAGGGGAAGGGTTTAAATGCTCAGAAAAGGTTTCACTCAGATCTTAAATCTGCACTAAAATCTAGATCGCAAAAAGCTGCTCTCCTTAGGAAGACCTGGGAGAAGGTTCTGGGCAGAGAGCAACAGGGGCAGTGGCCTTCAGGTACGGATGGCCCTGGTGTGTACAGAAACAGAAGAAAGCCAGTGTGCCGAGAGAGATGTGGCTCAAGATGCGGATGGAGGGGAAGGGGGGCAGATTAGGAAGGGTCCTGTGGGCAGTGGTAAAATTTGGGGGTTTTATTCTGAACAGAGTAGGAACCCTTGGAGGGCTTTACACAGAAGAATAACATGATCTAAAGCATATTGAGGGGCTGCTAGAGGGCAGTAGATTGTGGGGAGCAAGAGTAGAAGCAGGGAGACAGTTAGGAGGTTACAGCACTGGCTCCCTGAGATGACAGTGGCCTGGACCACAGAGGTGATGACGACAACTCAGACCCTATTATGAGCAGGAATTTCTCTGACTTCCTTACACTCTTTCAGGGCAGTCTATATAGCTAATCAACTTTACTTCTGAATTTAAATAAACTGATATTTAGAACTAGTGCATAGTTCTGTAATTTCTAGTGACCATGTTTTTTTTCCTCATTTTATTACTAAAATTTCGGACAATTAAATACTGACTCTTAAAACATTTTATTTCTTTTTGGCTCTGTGCTACTGAGTCTGCCTGAATCTATAATTTGTATCATGGTATTGGCCAAAAATCGCTTATAGTTGTTTAATAAAATATTAGTGTCTTTCTTATTACAAAATCTTTTCTGGAGAAAACACAACAAAATATAAAGGAACAATATCTAACCATGATCCCACAATCCAGAGAAACATTTTATTTCATTTCCTTTTAGTCTTTGTTCTATGCATGCATGTATTCTAAGTGGTGGTGGTTTCTTAGGAAGTACATTTTGTGAACAGTAGTTTTCATAAGAAATTCAGTAGTTAGTGGCTTGCTTCATTTACTCTTCATAGGATTCTTTTTAAAATTTTATTTTTAAATTACATTTATTGGGGTGATATCAGTTAATAGGATTTATATAGGTTTCAAGTGTACATTTCTATGATACATAATCTGTATATTACATTGTGTGCCCACCACCCACAGTCAGATCATCTTTCGTCACCTGTATGTTCGGTCCCCTTTACCCTGTAGCACTCCCACTCCCTTCCCCCCTGGTAACCCCCCTGGTAGCATTCTTCAAGGTGTGTGATCAATGGCTTATTTTCATCACTCAGGCTGCCGGAAAGCCATCCTCCAGTTAGGTGTTTATTATGTAACTCTGATGTGCTCTGATTGCTTTGTCTATGTCTTCAGCCAGCTTTGTAATAATATCTGTAAAAAGTCACAGATTAGTTCCAGGGTTAAATGTTTTCCCCGCTGGCATTTTTCTTCTCTCAGAGCTGTAGCTTGGTTAGCTGTGCCACGATTCACCATTCAAATAATCAGGTACTATACATTAAATATCTTAGCCTGTTAATTAAGTTTCATATTGCTTCTAGGATTTATGGTGATTTATTTCAACGTGTAGTAAAGAGGTTAGAAATTTTTCTAAATTCTTGTAGAACTAACCTAGATCTTAGCTGTAAAAAGTGCATTTTGGAAAATAGGAATTCTTTTTCAATGTGTGTTGTGTGTGCAGGCTAAAGTGTAGTGATGCCCTGGGTGATTCTTTTTGCAGACCTCCAAGGAAGACCTTCTGCAGGCTGATTTTGAGGGTGCTTTAAAGTTCTTCAGAGTTCAGCTTCCAAAGAGATACAGGGCAGAGGAAAATGCAAGAAGATTGATGGAGCAGGCTTGCAATATTAAGGTAAGGTACACGAATTTAAATGTCATAAAGGTGGAATTTGAATGCATAATAACTTGGCAAATTATGTAAAACCTAGTCCCTGAATGTTGCTGGATTTTGACTGTTTAAGGTGATGTTGTGGATGAACTACTCTCTCCCGGACGTTTTTGTCAAGCTGATACGTATGTAGTAACTGTACCTTCTGGTGGGATTTAGAGTGACAGTTGGCAGGTTCAGGTGGTAACAATAGGAAGACAAACATTTATTGTATAGAGAAGGCTCTAGAATGGGCTGCTGTGATGGTGGTTTCCATGGCAGCAGACTTAGTATTTAGCTTTTACCATCTGTTTTAAGATTATTCAGGGCAAAACAAGAAAGGCCTGCCTAGGCAATGCTTCCCTTTCTCTAAGGGACTTGGAAAGCTTTGAGTCTTCGTCTGCCCATTCATGTCCCACACTTGCCAAGTACTGTGGACACATTGCTCCTTATCATATGTCTGATAAAACCAAACACATTGTATAAAATAATTTGAAATAGAAATCTTCATCTAGGAAGTTTTGGTACCAAGGTGAGAGATTACATTTAAAAAAAAATCTGGCACCAATTTACTGATGTTAATTCTTATAACTCAGGAATATACTAGGGAATTTTCTTACCGAACCATGACATTAATATAAATTTCTTTTATGAACAAACAGGCAAAGATCTCAGGTTTTATGGACCTTACATTCTTGTATAAGGAAATAGACAATGAACAACATAATAAATAAAGGACATATTTAATATGTTAGATGTTGATAAAGAGCTATGAAGAAAGAAATAGTAGAGGAAAATAAGCAAGATGGGATTGGTGGGGAAGGGAAAGTTGCTGTTGTTATTAGTCAGAGTGGACCTCACTGAGCAGGTGACGGAGGTGGGTTGCTCATGGAGATGTCCAGGGGAGGAGCATGCCAGAAATGGCAACAGCTAGTTCAAAGGCCCTGAGGTTGGCTCATGCCTGGCGGTTTTGAAGAACAGCAAAAAGGCCAGTGTAGCTGGAGTGAAGTGAATGGAAATGAGAGTAATAGGAGAAATGTCACCATGGTGAGGACTGAGGCTCTGCTTTGAGTGAAGTGGGTAGTTCTGGCAGAGTTTTGAGTAGAAGAGTGATATTCTCTCTGAGGGTTAGAGGATCACAGTACTCACTGTGTTGAGACCAGACTCTCGATAGGAAGGTAGGAGTAGAGATAGGGAGCTCAGATAGGGTTTTGTGCTAATCCTGCTGAGAAATGATGACAGATTGAACGAGGGTGATAACAGCGGGGATGAAGAAGGGTTAGAGACGGAGGTGGTTGGAACCTGGGTTATATTTTTAAAGAGAACCAGCAGGAATTCACCATATATTGCACATGGGTGTAAGAGGAAGAGAGTAGGCACGAGGACTCCACAGATTTTGGACTGAGCATTTATAAGGTGGAGTTGCCATTGATTTACTAAACTCATTACTTAAAACGTACTTTGACGTCGATTACATTTAATCCCTATACCTACTGTAACACTTTTTTGGTGTAACACTTTTGTATTGAATTTTAACTTATCTTAAAGTAAATTCTAAATGTTAAAACGTACAATTCAATAGTGAAAGTAAATAACTATATATATATATAACTATATATATATAAAACTATATATATATATAAAACTCTCTCTCTCTCTCTCTCTCTCTATATATATATATATATATATATATATTTTTTTTTTTTTTTTTTCCCTTTCAAATGAACTCTATATTCAAAGAGATCATTTTCCAAAGACATTAGGAAAGGTCGTCCTTTGAAGTCTTCATCCTGAAATGCAAACTTTGAAAGACTTCTGGACTGATTATTTTCTTTGGCTGGGCCAAATGACTGAGTGTGAGCCACATTACCTGTCAACTTTGGAAATGCATCCCAGTGGTCACGGTGGCTTTGATTGATTTCTGTGGGTTGTAGTTTGATGTATATTCTTCAGCCAGCTGATTGTTCCAGAGCTGTCAGAAAAGTATTAGAAACTGGGGCAGTGCTGTAGGAATCTATTAAAATAAGACATTCATTTCTAAGAATAAAAGAGTAGAGAGTTAAGAGGTACAAGTAAGATGACAAGTTAAATGTTTTCAAGGGAAATCTTGCAGCATTGGAAAATCATTGAAAATGAAAACCCCAGGGAAACCATCCAAAAATATGAGACGTACAGGGAAAGATTTTCCCACTGTATTTTATGAAGCCTCAGAGGATGGAGGAAACTAACAGTTGTCAAGCCAGAGACTTGGGATCTGAGAGACACAGAAGGTTAAAAACAAGTCCCGAATGTGATCAGAATGGATCGTTCCTGGATCCTGGAATGAAAGGGCAGGTGCTGCCGAAGCATCTGTTTGGCTGTGAATGGATAGACAGAAATGTGTCTAAAAGTAATAATAGGGTTGTCATTTGTTTTGTTTTTGCTATCGAAGGAGAGGGACTTTTTCTTAGATGTTGACAACAGTGCCCCAAGACACCATTTTTGCAGACTAAGGTGTAATTGACATAATATCATGTTCGTTTTATGTGTACAACATAATGTTTCAATATTTTTATGGATTGTAAAATGATCATCACAATAAGTCCAGTTCAATCTGTCACCATACATAATTACAATTTTTGTGTGTGTGGTGAGAACTTTCAAGATCCACTATCCTAGCTACTTTCAAATATGCAGTACAGTATTATTAACTATTGTCACCATGACTTAGCCATTATGTACACACACACACACACACACACACACACACCTGAAGAGATACTTACCCTTACCATACATGACACACTCTGATGTTTTCTCTCTTACTATATTGTATTCTATTTCATTTTAAACTTCTCCACTCCCCCCAGGAAAAGTCCCCAAACCGAAAAGCTAGCACAACCTACTAAATTGTTTCACAGTGACTTGCAGTTTTGAAGAAACTCTAAGGCCTACCCTGCTGTTGGCACCTCCTCCCCTACCCCACCCCATTCCAGTCAGATGCAGCCTGTGAGAGGGTGTGGAGGGTGAGGTGCCACGCTGATGGACGGACATGTGAGTCTGGTAAGGATGTGAGTCATGCCCTCAGTGCAGCCATGTCTGCTGCAACTGGAAATGTTGGGAAATGACGGACTCACAGACCAAGGGCTCTGTGCAGACAAAGCGCTCACGGACACAGGTGATGGCGGCATGGGGCAGGCACAAGGGCTGAGCTCCCTATGTCTCACCTACAGCCTACTCAAGATGGAAGACACAATTCTGTCCACGTAATAACAGTTCTTCTCTGTATTTTAATTATTTCCAAAATTAGTATTTGCATATGGCTATATTTTCTTGAAATGGGCATTTTCTCATTTAATTACCCAACAGAATTAATCACTTCCTCTAACTTTAAGGAACTAGGTGATTAGTGAACTAACTGGTTTTAAAATATATGTAACAGTTGCAGGTAAAATTGTACTCGTTAGCTCTGTCTGTGGTTTATGTCTGAGTATACCAACAGGATGTATTATTAAACCATGTTGGATTAAATAAATACCAAGCCAAGCGTATCTTTTGGTGTTTATTTTTTCTAATTTAACCAGCATGATTTCAAAATATTCTGTCTCTCTCAGTTCCTATGGTTTCAGCCAGGCTAAATGAGAAAATATGTTGACCCCTCAGCCTTTTTGGAAAAGTCATTTGGTTACTTAATACTTAATATACGAATGTCGTGACTTTCCCAGGGAGTCAGCTTTTGTCGAATACCATTATTCAGTTATTACCTTTTAGTTAAAAATTCTGCTGTTGCTTAGCTTCTTAAATTTGGATCTTGACTTCATCGACTCTGAATCAGTAGAATTTGAATTTCTTTATATAAGCATATGAGCATTTTGTTTTTCTTGGTGAGACAATATAGAGCTTTCATTGGATTCTTAAAGGGAACTCAGTGACTAAAAAAATTGCTTCTGTATTGTAGGACAATCTGAAACTTGTTAATAAGCAAATTATACTTCTGTAGAGCATAAGAATTCATAAACGGGATACCTATATATATTCAAGCCCATATATACATAACCTTTATAATTATTCTTGATCTGATTGCCTCTTTTTCTATATATATTTTATATTCAATACTAGTTATATTGTATTAGGTTGAATTGATGAAATTATCATTCTTGTTGGTCAAAACCATCAGATATTAGACATTGTATATACTTTAATTCAATATTTCATGCCCTGTTATGGTTCAAATAGGTGCTATGTATGTAACTTAATCGTAATGGAATTCATTTAGTTGGCATTTTCCTGATAAAAATAAAAAGGGGAGCTGGAAGAGTAAAATATCTGTATGCAACTTAGTTCTATGGACGTATAAACTTACTTTCCAAAGACTGGGAAGTAGGTCTTTTTTTATTTTTGTTTGGAATAATGTTGCAAATGTCATATTTATGATGGGCCTCTTTTAGTAGCAAAATTTATCATATCATTCAAAATATTCCATTGGTAGATCGCTATAAAAGAATATTTAAAAATATAAATCAGTCTATTTCAGTCGTATTTTATTAGTAAAATAACTTGAGTAAAATCAAAACTACAAAATCCGACATTAAACTAAAACAAGGGTCATTTATTGAGTGCCTGTTGTGTGCAAGGGGACTTCTCAGAGGAAGGAAGCGACTGCAAGGACTGGTGGGAGTTAAGCTGTGTGTAGAGGCAGGGGGAGGGATGTTACATGCGAAGAATATGCAGAGGCTCAGAGGTAAGAATATATGGAGCTGTCCAAGATGTAAACTAGAGGTCATAACTGGAAAATAGGGCATGAGGGGAGCAAAGGAAGACTAGAGAAGTAAGCAGCCAGACAGCTGGGGCAGAGCCCTGGAGGCCATGGTAAGCAATTGCAATTTTATCCTGGCGGGGGTGGGGAGTGGGGTGGGGTGGGAAGCATTGAGGGGTCTTAAGTAGGAGACAGAAGCAATCAGATTTATGTTTTAGAAGCACATTCTGGCTGCTGTGTGAAGAATGGTAAGATTAGATACTGGTAACAGACCAATTCAGGGACAGTTGCAGCGATCCAGGTGAGAAATGACCAGAGCATTTGTTATGGGCTGGAGAGATGTAGACAGATTTCAGAGATATTCCAGAGAGAAGGTCAACAGATTTTAGTGATTAGATGTGAGCACTAGGGCGTGGAAACAGGCCAGTGGTGACATTCAGGATTCTTACTTAGGCGAGTTGGTAGTAATCACACGTGAAAGGGAGCAGACAAACAAAGGAGATTACAGGGATGAAAGATAATAAGCTAAGTGTTGGACATATTAAGTTTGTGCTGTATATCTACAAATTCATATCCAAGTACATAGAAATATCCAGTAGGCAGGTAGATATTGAAGTGAGATCCAAGCTAAAAGTAGACATTTAGATGTCATCAGCATTGGAACCATGGATGAATTCTCATAGAGGAGCCCAGAGCAGGGTTGAGGGCAGACGCACTAACACGGAAAAGATGGGCTGAGGAATGGACGCTGGTGAGACTGAGAAGGCGGGAAGAAACCCAGAAGAGTGTGAAGTGTGAACACGAAGGGGAAGGGTATTTGTTTTCACGTAAGAAGCTGAAAACTGTCATTAATGCTTAGAGGTCATGTAAGGTGCTGAGGAGTGGAAAGTGGTCATTGTGTAATAGTTAATGATAAAGATGTCCTTAATGGCCTTATTGAGAATGGATTCAGTAGATGATGAATTATAAAAGCCGATGATTCAAGGAAGGTGAGTAAATGGAGAAAGGAAAATGAAACATCTCTTCTAAGAAGGTTCTTATGGGGAGAAGATGGGGGATGGAAGAGACAGACAGCAAGATAGAGAGTACAAGAGGCGAGATAAGTAGACATGAGGTTGAGATGGATTTTTGGAAGATGGAAAGGATGAGTGTTTAACTGCTAAAAAATCTCAATGAATCAGTTTCTTCATTGAACACGTAATGTATGCCAGGCACTGTGCTAAACCCAGGAAATGCAAGGTTGAACAAAAGCAGATATGCTCTCTGAACTCATGGAGTTTATACTGTTGTACAGAAAATGACAATTAGATAATCACCTTAATAAAGGCAGTTACAAAGTGAGCTAAATGCTCAGGAGGGATATGAGGATATCTGAGCGCAAAGAGCAAAGGAACCTGACTTTGACTCTGTGATTTAGGGAGCACATTCCTGACTGAAGGGACAGCATATGCAAACCCTGTGAGGTGGGCAGGAGGGAGGGATGTTTAGGAAACTAGGAGTAGGCCACTGTGACGGCAGCTCAGACAATGATGAGGGCTGATATCTAGGGACCAGAGCACTCCATCTTTAAATAAGAAGGAAAGGCCCACAGAAAGAGAAGAGTCAAAGATTTGATAAAGAAAAGGGAAGAGAGCAAAGACAGGCTTCCAAGGGATTGTGGGATTAGACTCAAAAGAATGGACCTTTCTTCCATTCCAGCAGGAGGGAGTAAGCAAGGAGTAGACGGGGACAGGGAATGTGCCGCTTGGGGAGGACAACATTGAGGATATTCCCGTGGAAGGTTTCGGTTAGTTCAACTAAGCAGATTCTAGAAGGAAAGGAATATAATAGAGTCAGTGGTTTAAAGAACATGGAAAAGATTTTAGCCCTGGCCGGTTTGGCTCCGCGGTTAGAGCTTCGGCCTGCGGTCCAGAGAGACCCGGATTCAGTTCCCGCTAAGGGCACGTACCTCGGTTGCAGTTTGTTCCCAGCCCTGGTTGGGTCGTGCGGGTGGCAGCCACTCGATGTGTCCCTTTCATGTCGATGTTTCCCTCTCTCTCTCCCTCCCACTCTATCTGAACAAAATATTGAAAAATGTCCTCGGGTGAGGATTTAAAAAAAAAAAAAAGAAAAGATTTTAGATAGATGGGGTAGAGGATGGAAGTAGTAACTGGGAAAACACAAGAGAATTGTTGGAGATCATGAATTTCATAGTGGCAAAAATCTGCAGTGTTTGTGAATTTCTCTAGAAACACTCCGCAGCCCATATGTATGCATGAGGGAAGCAGACAACCATTCTTACTTAGAGGTGAGGGTTGCCAGCATGAGGCAAAGGAAGGGCAGTGGGGTCAGGGCAGTGGTGCCTAATAAACTGGATCTTGGGGGAACAAGAGGGATGAGTAAAAGGGAAACCCCTGATTGGTAGCTTTGGCCAGTTTTCCTAGTATGAATTCTCCCACAGTGGCCGATTTCAGGTACCAGTGACTAAACAGTTATCTCATACAACTTCAAAAAATTAACAGCCACTTCTCAGGAACTGGTAGTTGTTGACCCAGCACACCACAGGGTCAAGGAGATGAGTCTAGTAGCCAGAAAGTGGTTGACATGATGGATCATGGAGTCTGACTAGTAGAAAAGAAAGTGATGACAGGTGGGGACTGAGAAACTGCAAGAAAAGAGGGTGGAGAAGAAGTACAAAGAATCGCTGAGTCCACGAACAGGGAGAATGGTGGTGAAGGACATTAGGTCACTGGTGGTGGTTACCTAAGAAAAAGAGCCTCTTTTCTCCAAACTCATATATATTTTTTTCCTTTATTGATTTTAGAGAGAGACAAAGGGAGAGGGGGAGAGAGAGAGAGAAACATTGATGAGATAACATCAATTGGCCACCTCCTGCATGCCCCCCACTGGGGATCTGGCCTACAACCTGGGCATGTGCCCTGACCAGGAATCGAACCAGCGACCTCTTGGGCATGGGTTGACGCTCACCCACTGAGCCACACTGGCCAGGCCAAACGCATATATTTTAAAGACTGTTTAGTGACACTGGAAGATAATACTGACCTGTGCTTAAATTTTTCAGTTGTTAACAGGTTAATGCATTTTAGACAGAATAAACAAAGATGGCACAGGTGATGAGAGCCAGGCAAATGAGGAAGGCCCCTTGTGGCTAAAACAAAGTCCTGCCCTGGCATCTTCCTTGTGCACATCGAAAGTGTCTTCCTACCCCATGCTAGAGAGGTAGCCACCAACAAAGCGTTACCATGATAACTACTTGCCTCCAAAATTTTTAAGCTCTGCTTCTGCTCAGTTCCCTACATACCACAATGGACAATTACCCCATCTCCCAGAGTGGATTAATACAATTTGATATTGTCTCTCACAAATCATTTTAATGGGAGATGGTGGATTTGTTTACCTGGAAATTACTGTTTTTGCCTCTAAAATCTTTATATTTGCAACTGTGGATTCCAACTTGATTGTCTGAAAGTAACTTTCATACCCGAGCAAAACTATAAAGAACATTTGTATTGAAAGCAATTTTGCTCTAATTTCTTCATGCTGCTTGCTATTTATTTCTGGCGATTGTTTCTGTGTGTAAACAAGAATGCAGTCTCCCAAATGGCGGCTTTCTGGGAATTAGCAGTGAGGCCACACAGAAGCTTTCGTCGACTCCATGCATCTAAAGCATGAGCCTTCTGTGCACCATGGAGAGGGCTCATTGTGAACGGCCCGCATCACGTGTTCGGTCCTGTAAAGACCTCCACGTTGACGAGCACGGTGGGAATATTTGGTTTAAAGTGACATAACCTGCTGGGGAAGTGTTTACAGTGTTATAGGGTACAGAGATGTGATCATTAACAAATTGATAATGAGGTAGTTTCTATATCAAAACATTTGCCTCTTTTTTTCTTGGCGACTTATATGAACATTCATGGTCCTCGATGTGCCTCAGATTTAGGGCACTGGTTTTGTTTCCACCCCCAAACAGGCATTGGTACAGTTTGATCTTGCCGCTCACAAGTCCTGCACTGTGGGAAAGGGCAGGGAGCATGGAGATGCTGGCCATGCTCTGAAACCATTATTAACACGTGGAGAAAACAGGCCGGAGCTCCAGTAGCCAGGCCCAGGCACCCCCGCACTTGGGAAGCTCAGCGTTCCCCGCTGTTCCGAGTCAGCTGGAGAGTGTTTGCCTCCTTTATAGCTTCTGCCATTTTATTCTGCCATTACACCCACTTCTGCCAGTCATTTTCTTTCCGTTTATTAGGGAGAAAGCCATTAGACATTTTAAAATTAACTTGATGGGTGAACCTGGCTATTGTCTCATGGGCTAAGCCATATATATCATTAAAGTTTTTTTACCCCAAAGGAAAATAAGATAAATAGACATAAAAATTGATTTTTATATGGGCATCTCTTTTTTTAGAAAAAGAAAATAAGCCATAGGAGCAAAGCATTATGCCCTTATGTGCATTCCACACTTGGTGCCGTGCCAGAGCTCCCCGTGTAGAATTAATGACGAACAGAGCCCTGCAGGCTGCTGTTCTGACTGGTAGTTTCTCTCCCTTCAGACTGTAAGTATTTCCCCTGCAACACATTCCTCTCAGCAGTTTCCTAAGGTCGTCGTAAGACTAATGATTATTCTCTTCTGTGGGAGTGTTCATATTTCACAGACCTTTCTGCAGTGTTTTGCCAATTACCTTCTTTCCAGTTTTTATGATTCATGTGTATCGTATCTGTGTCAGAGAATAAAGTTTGAACTCGTCTTCACTGTTTGGAGACAGTGGTAATACATATTTCTTCCTCAACTATTTATGGAATCCACAGTTCTTTGAAAATTTTTTCACTACTATTTTTTTTTACAATTTGATTTCTTAGTAGAGATGTTGTAACAAGATATGTTATTCATGTGCCTTCAAGTATGCCTCACCGATTGTGTTTGGGGATCTGTTCTGGGCAAGAAAATAGAGATGATGTTTCTCTCTACCCTTGTTGCCTCTCACTGGAAATAAGTTAATTTTCTTAGGTAGTGATAAAAATAAATGTAAATGTCTTAGGTGTTTAGGATAGTTTAGGTTAGAAAGGCGGGCAGTTGGATCTGGGTGTGAGTATTGCAGACACCTCCACCACAGTGCCTCCACTGTAGGAGTACAGAGTATAATTGCATTGTATTTACTTAGTTGTTCATGTTTTTGTTTCTCCAGCTTACGGACCCATTTAGCATATAGCAGTCAAATAACTGAGTCTCATTAGTACTCTGGAGAACCTACTTATTTTACTATTATGCCTTTTTCTTTCTTCCTCCCCTTCCACCCTGAGAAAAATTCTTTTCTTTCTAAATGATGGAAACACTTGTAAATGAGAATGGCGCCCAAAAAAAGACAGTGGAAATGTTTTAGTGTTATTCACAAGCTCTAGCTGCAGTTTGCCACGGTTTCTGAAGCCCCCCTCCCAGGAAGATGATCTTCCTTGCTGTAGTCGAGAGCTGTGATTGATGGGTGATCTCTCTGCATGGTCAGCCCTCTGGTTCAGGGACTGTTTATTGCTACTACCTGTGGGAGGGAGTTATTCCTTTCATTTAGCATGTCTAGAATTTTCTATTTTCCCTGCCAGTACCACTTCCTACCAAAATCACTATATTTTGTAGTTTAAATAGTGTTTTTCAAATACTTGTTGTCGTTATTGGAGGGAATCTTGGAGTAAGAATCCCATGAAAAGGTGGTAAAACTCATTGCTTTTGTTTCTGGGTCTCATGTCTGCCCCCAGTTTCATGTCTGTGTTAGTTTGCTAGGCTGTCATAAAACACCACAGACTGCGGCTTAAACAGCAGACACTTGTTCACACGCTTCCGTAGTCTAAAGAGCCAAGATAACATGTCTGTAGGTTTGGTTTCTTTTGAGACATCTCTTCTTGTGGTGCAGGTGGCTGCCTTCTCACTGTGTCCTCGCTGCCTTCCCTCTGTTGTCAAGTCCTAGGCACCTGTTCTTAAAAGGACACTGGCCATATTGGATTAGGACCCACCCTAATGACCCAATTTTAACTTAATTATCTCTTTAAAGCCTCTGTCTCCAGATACAGTGATATTCCGGGGTACTGGGAATTAGGGCTACAACATAGGAATTTGGGGGGCACACAGTTCTGCCCATGACGATGTTTTTCTCATCAGTTAACAGACTGCCAGTTACCCTGGAAAGATTCTCTTCTGCAAGAACCTTACTAGGCAACCCAGAGCCGGATCTCTGAGATCTGCGAACACATGACAGCGTCCTGTGTTTGCACACCTGGCTTCTCCCACTTTCTTCTAAACTCTGAGATTATGTGACAAGATCCCATTCTTGCAGCTTAGCCCTCCACTTCCATCAGCCCACTGGGTTGGCAAGGAATTTCCTCTGGCTGCACACTGGCTTTGAAAGTTCTCGTTTCCCTTCTGTACCCTGTTCTGGTCTGACTGCTTTCTCTCCCTACGTCCCACCTCGACGCTGCGTCCCATCTTGTAGAAGCCGTGGCCCCTTTCTTTCCTGACAGAGGCGGTGAGCTGCCCGAGTGAACAAGTTCTGGCTTTGCAAGATGCCCATTGATGGAGGAAAACCTATTCTTATACTAGAAAAAGAATTTTAAACAATAACATAATTTGAATACTGTATGGGACATAAGGACTTTGTTTATTTTCTAAAATCATTTACATAAAACCGTTTATTCTAAAATAGATCACCAAACTTTAGGTTGGTCATTGTTTAAGAAGTCAGATGGCAGACGTTACCCTTATAAGGGGAACTATTTCAAGAAAATTGTCCCACATAGTAGAACCTCTCAGAGCTTTCGAAGTCATGGTTTCAGGCCCCTGACGCTGCTGGACGGGACTGTTAAAAACGCTTTAGTTTTCATCTTGTCCGGTTTCCTCCGCACAACGCTCACCAGGGTCGTCTGCCTGCGAACCAGCCCCGTCCCAGCACTCCTCACCCAGTTCATCTCGGGGCGCTCAGGCATCTTGTCCCAGCAGACCACTCCAGAGTCTTGGTGTGGGCGATGCAGTTACACATCCTAATGGAAACTTTTCGTGAGGGCTCTGATGGTGTCACAGTGGCTAACAAAGAACCAGATTTACATCTACTAAAAATGGGTAAAACATTGTTCATTATAGAATATCAGACCTGTCATCAGTATCACAGGATCCCCACTCTAGTGACTTTGCTGTGGACGGATTCGGGATCTGGGGGTGGGGAATGGCCCATGAGAGGAGGTTGAGTAATTTAGTCTCAGTACCGGGAGAAACATGCTGTTGTATAAAAAAGGAGCAAAGAAAATGGGAAAGCTCTAGTGTTTGGTCTTTTGAAAAGAGGGTCCTGCTTTTGTCAGGAAGAATGCGACGCTAGACAAAGTGCCTCGAGCCCAGAGAACGTGCTGGTCGGAAGGCGCACACTTCGTCTGCCCTCGGCGGTGCTTCCAACTCTTCTCAGTGAACTCAGCCGGAACCCAGACCCCAAGACACCCTCCCCCAGAGAGTGGGTGATGACCGGTGAACTGTGCGCTCTGAGCATTTGCAGAAGGACACGGCAGGCCCCTCGAGGCTCTCCCCAGCAGTCACTCCTGCGCTTCATGGCCGAGGCTGGGGACGGGCACTGGCGAGCCCGCTCCTCCCTGTCTCCCTCAGGCGTCTGTGTGCTCCTGCCTCTTGCCCACGTTCCTTCCTAAGCTTGCTGTTGCTACACATTTTCCCTTCTGATGCTGTGCAACTCGCAACTTTTGTTTGAAGGCACCACTGGTTAACGTTGACTTGACTTCGCAATGATAACAGCCACGGCCACAGTGCTACCCTGCTCCCTTGGATGCCTGGCATGGTTATCACTGAATTGCCACCTTAACAACACAGAGTATCTTAGTGACCCGGTTTTACAGACCAGAAGACACAGGTACAGCATATTTAAGCCTCTGCCAGAGGCCCCTTGGCTGATAAGTCAGAGCTAGAATTTGAATCCAGGGAGTTTGGTTCCAGAGCCTGTACTTGACTACCTCTCTTCCACTCGCTATTTTTTGTATTAATCTTATACTATGCTGCATAGTGTTCTGAAGGCAGTCAATATTTAAAAGTTGTTTAATATTGCCAGTATTTATTGGTCACTTGCAGGATTACAAACGACTCTGACTCCTATCATTATATTCAATTTCATCCAGTCATTCTTTTGCTTAATAAGTAGCTAAGGTGTCTTGTGCAGCTACTGTGTCCTAGCACGGTGCCAGTTGCTCTGTTCAGTAATGATTACCACAGACATGATTCCTGTCCTAATGCAGAAATAACCTCTAATCCAAAGTTGTGATCAGGGTTACAAAGGAAAAGAGAAGCATGTTACAAGAGAGAAAAGAGTCAGAAGCGCATTGAGATTGGGGAGTGAGGATTGAGGAGGACTTGTCCGAGGTGGTGCCATTTGATGATAGGAGCTAGCCACCAGAAGAGGACAAGTAAGGATGCCCTGGGAGATCTCGTTTCTGACGAATAGTAGCCTAGATGTCGGTCTAAACCCTTCTGGTACAGAACAAACTAAAGTTCTGGATAAAATAATTTTAGAATATCTTTAAATGCAAGACTGAGTTAGTGGGAAAATAAGGAAACTTTTCAGAAGCCAGAAATTCTGTGAGAAGCTGAATCCTGAAGTGTAAGTGAATTTTGAGACTGTATTTGTTCTTTGGGCATTTGCCAGTCTGGTGGCCTAGATCTTGGGCTTTGCCAGCCTTGTGCAGGAGACAGAGCCAACCCAGGACCTCTAACAGCTTCTCTGTCACTAGGTGGACTGGGGGAAGCCCCATCCCCTCCATGACGGCTCATAACCTTGGACTCAGCGCTTGAGTGAATGGGGGTCATATACATCCGTTGTGTTCTTTTCTGTGAAAATATATTTCATGATAAAAAGAAAAACATAAAAACCTTCTGGCCAGAGAAAATACTGTGCAGGAAGGCCCTTAGGCAGAAGGGTCATAGACCTTTTCAGAGAACTGACAGGCTGGTGCAGAGTGAGCAAAATGAGTGCTGCTAGCCCTGGCCAGTTTGGCTTCGTGGTTAGAGCAGCAGCCCACGGACCTATGAGTCTTGGGTTCGATTCCAGTCAAGGTCATGTACCTCGGTTGTGGTTCCAGGGCCGGGGACCTGTGGGATGCAGTCAGTTGATCTCTCTCTCTCTCTCTCTCATTCTCTTTTCCTCTCCCTCCCTCCCTCCCTCCCACTCTGTCTAAAGATAAATAGAGAAATATCCTCAGTGAGAATAAAAAAAAAAAATTAGTGCTGCTAAATGAGATTGGAGAGGAAGCTAGGGACCGGATTCTTACAAAAGCTCACAGGCCTTGTTTAGGATTTTTTTATTTCATCCTAAGTGCAATGCCAATCTGTTGAAGGGTTTCCAAAAGATTAGCTAACTTCTATCAGAAATAATAGATTGAGAAAATGTAAAAATAGAGAGCCACTCTAAAGGTAGAAGTAGAGATAATAAAACGAAAGAGATATAAAAATATTTTATGTTGTTGAACTCGTCTTTGAATAACGATAATGAAAATTTACTTTTTACAGGATATATACATTTTATAGTAAATCTGTTAAGTAGTAGAATTTTATTTGTGTACATAACACCATTTAAATTTACATACCTAGGAAGCAAGAGCTGAGTGTATTTGCAGATAAAGTATAATGTTCTGGGAAAGACTCGGTGGCAGAGATTGGCTAATGATTCACCAAACCTATTTTCTTTTCTTCCTGCTAACACAGCTGGACTACATTTCCCAGCCTCCTCTGCAGTCAGGTATAGTCATATGACTGAGTCTGGCAGGGGAATGAGAGTAAACGTGATATGCATTTCTTCCTTTAGTCTGGCTGTTTTAAACACATTTCCCAGATAGCTTCTATGCTCTCTGTCTCTTGTGCCATCTGGATATAGGCATCCAAAGTGACCTTGGAAACCATGTTGAGGATGGTAGAATCTCCATCAGTTAGAATTCTGATTGACAGCGTAGTTTACATACCCCCCACCCTCTTGCCAGCTGAACTTTCCATGAACAAAAAATTAACTTCTATTATTTTAAATTATCAATATTCTGTGATTTAACTATTTCAGCTGCCAGCATCACGCTAAAAGATGTAAATTTTCTTTCAAGATAATACCAAGGACCTAATGTCCTTCTCATTCCTTCCTCTTCTTATCATTCTTCTGTATACGTTTGCTGTCTTATATGACCAGGCAATTTGAATAGATTAGGGTATTAGGAGATTTGTACAGGGAGTGAGGGGATTTGATATGCTTGAGGCATGAGAGGGGTTGAAGGATCTCATTGCTTCCTATTCTCCATGTAAGATAACCTTCCTTCTCCTACTGTTTGGCCCAGTAATTCGTTCCAAAGATTTCTACTCCTGCAGCCATGTATTCCCACCTGCTAATTGCGCCCTCCTTGCAAAATAGAGTTGATGAAGACCTTGCCTAGTTTAACACTCACATAGTTAAATTTATACACTGGATATTAAAATCGTCATCAAATCAACACTGAGAAAGATGTTTTTTTTTCCTTTATACATCTAATAATAGATATCACAGGATTTCTCATGGTAAACACATTTGGGAGAGAGAGAAATGTGTCAGAAGATGTGCGTATCTCTGGTAGTGTACACTGAAACCAGAACAGCCCCATCTAAATCTTTGGCCAGTGGATTAGCCTGTTAGACATACTCTTACATTGTTCTTATTATTTATTTATCAGTCTATTTCTCATGCTGGATCATATGACTCCTCTTGAGGGAAAGTGGGAAGTAAATTCAGTCTTTTATAAACCATTAGGGGTAGAGAATGAGGAACCTTACCATATTTTACTAGCAAAGACCTTTCATTGTAAAAAGTGAGATTATTCCTTTAGAAATAAATTTTGTAAATTACAGCAGGGAATTATAACCAAGAATATGTTTTGGGTGAATAGATGCCAATGCCTGTCTCACTAGATGATTACTATTCTAAATATTTTTCCATTAGCTAGTTTCAGCTCAGGAAATAGATTAGACCCTTAATGGCCTAAGCAACCAGGAAATGAGTGATATATTTATAGATTCCACCAGTGAATTTGAAATAAAACTTCTTGCCTGATAAAAATTCTGACTGCAGCCCTGGCCGGTTTGGCTCAGCAGTTGGAGCGTCGGCCGGCAATCCAGTGAGACCAGGGTTCGGTTCCCACTAAGGGTGTGTACCCCGGTTGTAGTTTGTCCCCTGCCCAGGTTGGTTGTGCAGGTGGCAGCCACTCGATGTGTCCCTTTCACATCAATGTTTCTCTCTCCCTCCCACTCTATCTGAACAAAAAATGGAAAAATGTCCTCAGGTGAGGATAAAAAAAAAAATTCTGACTGCATTGTAAATGCTTTTTTAAATGTTCCTCTTTCTCTGCTGTCCCAACCCTTTTGAAGGTCTGATATTCTCAATAAAGAGAATAAATTGCCCTGGCCGATTTGGCTCAGCGGTTAGAGCATTGGCCCTTGGACCAGAGAGTCCTGGGTTCGGTTCCCGCTAAGGGCACGTACGTTGGTTGCAGTTTGTCCCCGGCCCCAGTTGGGGTTGTGTGGGTGGCAGCCAGTCGATGTGTCTCTCTCACATCGATGTTTCTCTCTCTCTCTCTCCCGCTCTATCTGAAGATAAATGCAATAACTGTCCTCTGGTGAGGATAAAAAAACAAACAAAAAAGAGAATAAATTACCTAAAGTCACATTTTGAGAAAAGCCTGATTTTATATTAAATGTGGGGTGTCAAATTACCACTGAGCCTAGGTCATATGTGTTAGTAGTGGAGACTAATCCATTTCTGTTTGGGGAGTCTACAGCAAGTCTGACCGGCGGACCACTGTGATGGCCCCATTCCGGCCTAGAGCTGCTCCAGTCTATGGTGCTGGAGAAGCTCATTTCCACATGCACTTCCTTCTCCGTGGAGACAAGGTCTTCCTTGTGCTTCTGGGTTCTTTCCATTGGCCATTTACTAGCCGACCCTCTCTCGCCTCTGCATTGAACTGCTCATGTGGCCTCTCAGAACACTCAGGGAGGAACTGACAGTGTGAACAAAGGTTGGCAGCGGCAGCCCTAACCCCCTACACCGTGTGCACAACTTGCAACATGATATTAAAGCCGAGGAAGAGGAGAAATGCGGGTGGGGTGGGGATTTTCCCTGAGTCCTCACAACGCTAGAGCTGTATTCCGCTTCCGGGCTTTTCTTCCCCATAGCAGCTGAAATTCTACAGTGATTTTCCTTTCAGTTATTTGCCTTTTTCCTTTTAAAAAAAGTGTCCATGATTATACCTAATAGATTAAACAGCACTCCTCTTTACGCATTGAGTTGATACAGTAATACCTGTAAAAAAAGTTATTCCACAATGTTGACATTGAAGAACACCTGTTTCATGCATCTGCAGTTTAAGCAGTGTCATGAAGCTGTAGCTTTGCTAATTTCATGTCACATTAAGTAAAAAAGAAATTATGTATAAACAGTGTTATGACGTACCGTGAAACTAGGGATTTGAGGAAAATAACTGTTAGAGAAAGAGATCTGTAGAGATCACTGATAGTAGCAGTAATTGGAGTATTCTGATCTGATTTAATTTGAGATATTCAAAATAGGCTGCTAAGTGTAGAGGTGCGGATAATGGTCATTATTACAATATTGGTGTACTAAAGGACCACCTCATTTAGTACTGGTGGAAAACAAACTGTTTGACCACTATTGCAAGTCACTAAACCTCTTTGACAGCCTGATTAGCAAGTTAATGCTTTCCCCCCTTTTGCTTTTCAAATGCCATTCCCTAATTTTACATTCAATTTATCTTTTTCTGAAAACCTGCTAATTTCATGTGCTTTAGCCCTACAGAAGAAAACGTTACTTAGCAACCGCCAAAATAACCAATAAGCCTTTATCCAGTAAAGGTTTGAAGAACTTATTTATTTTAAATTTATATATTTCTTTATTGACCATTAAAACCAAGAGGAAGTTGTTTCACATTGAATTTATTATAATTTCTGTATTTTAAAAAATTGTGCTGTTTGTAGCAAGAAACAAAAAATACAGTATATTTAATGTGAACGTCTCTTTTTCTTCCATCATCTTTGTAGTAACTTTGCTCTGTATTCGTCATTTACTTTAGTTCTTTTTTTAGTTATTTAGGTATTATAGAATACCCTATGAATGACATGCTGGGTCAAGAAATGTTTTCTATTTCATTAAATACAGAATTCTACAATACTGCTTGTTTAATGCCAAGAAGCTAGTTTCTTTAGAAGAAGTGGATTAAAGTTTTCGGAGAGGGAGATACTTAGAGATTAAATTGAAATGGTTGATATTTACCTGTGAAGGTTTTATTTTTCGGTGTTCACACAGAAGTGTATGAGAAGAGTCATCTGAGCGAAGGCCTTGTGGGGGGAGTGGTGCTGTTGACGCAGCAGTGTGCTCTCAGCCTGCCCTTAGTCCTGGCTGCTCACTTGTCAGGTCCCCTTCTCCTGCTGTGACATAGAGCTTTATTATTATCTAATCGCAGACCTGTTTTGTCACTATGCTTCTTTAGCTGCCTTGGGATAACAACAAAATACCAGTGCATTTGCTTCCTGCTCCCTTAGCATTCTGTCGTGGTGTAGAGTCCAAGACCACGCCTACAAATATACTAAGAAGGAGAAGAGCACAGGCAACCTATATTAATAGAGCTGAGGTCATGTGCATTAGAGAAACTGTGTGCTTTCAAGACACTGCTGTCTTGGAATGAAGCTCCTTTACAAAACAGCCGCTCACGGAGGCTTTAGTCAGTCTTCTTTCCCAGTAAGGAATATCATCAGTAAGATGTTATCCTAACATAACATTCTTATTTTTTTGTTAATCCACAGGATATTTTTCCATTGATTTTTAGATAGAATGGAAGTAGGGGCAGGGGGGAAAGAGAAACATCGACCGGGGTTGGAGATTGAACCTGCAACCAACCCAGGTACGTGCCCTTGACCAGGAATTGAACCTGCAACCCCTCGATACCCAGGCCAACTCTCTAACCACTGAGCAAAACCAGCCAGGGTGATTTTTTTTTTTTTTTCCATTTTTTTGCACAGATAGAGTGGGAGGGAGAGAGAGGAAGAGAGAGAGAGAGAAACATCGACGTGAAAGGGACACATCGAGTGGCTGCCACCCGCACGACCAACCAGGGCCGGGGACAAACTGCAACCGAGGTACATGCCCTTAGCGGGAACCGAACCCGGGTCTCTCTGGACCGCAGGCCGGTGCTCTAACCGCTGAGCCAAACCGGCCAGGGCCCAGGGTGATTTTTTTTTAAGCAGTATTGAATTGCTGGTAGCTGCAATAACCATAATAGAACAATTATCTACTGTTGGCTGATATAGGACTTATTTGTAAACTTTGATCTAAGAAATTTAAACTAAGAACATGTATACTGTGCTCATATCTCATTTATATTGTCAACCCTGTGTAAAAAGATCAGTGGAAAACAACTAGAGTTAAGTTTGAAGATATATGTAGTAATGTATACTTAATAAGTTCTCTGATACAAATATAGTATGTGCCAGGTAGTCATATAGTTTAGGACAAAGATAAGCTTTTAAGGGAGAAGTGTATGAGAGAAAGAAACAGATAATGGGGTAAAGAATGGAGAGAAGGAAAAGAAAAATGTTAGGGTTGAAGTTGTAACTCTCAATATTAACATATTAGCATTAAGACCAGCTTACTGTTCAGTTTTTCCAGGGCAGAAAGAAATCCACAAGATTGCGAATAGTGAATAAAATGGTGAAAACCACCAGTCACTCATGGTTCAGTGTTGTGCTTTTTTAAAATTTTAATTAATTTATTTATTTTTGTTACAGATGTTTCTCCTTTTCCCCCCACTGATACCCCTCTCCCCCACACTCCCTGCCCTGTCCCCGGCTTTGTTGTCCATGTCCATTGTTCATGCACACATGCATGTAAGTTCAGTGGTTTATCTCTTCTCTCCCCCTCTTCTGGGGATTGTCAGTCTGTACCCCACTTCCATGTCTCTGGGACTACCCCATTCCTCCAACTATTATGTTCATTATAGTCCAGAAATAAGTGAGATCATGTGATATTTGTCTTTCTCTGCTTGGCTTGTTTCGCTTAGGATAATACTCTATAGGTCCCTCCATGTCGTCTCAAAGGATAAGAGATCTTTCTTTCTTACAGCTGCATAGTACTCCATCAGTGTTGTGCTTTAAGTGCAGATGAGCACATTCGTTTTATTCTTTATACAGTTCAATACTAGAAACTTTTCTTAAGATTGAAGTTGAGCCCTGGCCAGTTTGGCTCAGCGGTTAGAGCGTCGGCCTGCGGTCCGGAGAGACCCGGGTTTGGTTCCCGCTAAGGGCACGTACTTCGGTTGCAGTTTGTCCCCAGCCCTGGTTGGTCGTGCGGGTGGCAGCCACTCGATGTATCCCTTCACGTCGATGTTTCTCACTCTCTCTCCCTTCCTCTCTCTCCCTCCCATTCTGTCTGTACAAAAAATGGAAAAATATCCTCGGGTGAGGATAAAAAAAAAAAAAAAAGATTGAAGTTTATGTAGCCAACCTCCGGAGCCAGTTCTGTCGCAGACATTTAGGCAGCTCTCCTCTGTGCTGGGAACAGCAGACTGAAGGTCTGGATGAAATATCGATAACCAACTCTCCAATACTGAAACTTTTATTTACTTCAGCTCTGAATTTTCACTTATTCCCATTGCCTAGTCATTTGACCGAGATGATTATAAATAACACCCACCAGTTAGCCATTAATTAGAATGTTTCCTTTGTTTTTTATTTTTTACTCTTTGAAATAAAGGTACCCATAACTATTGAAGTGTCAAAGAACTAATTGGTCATTAGAAAAATGAATTACTATTTACAAATATTAAAATTCTTCACAAAGTTTTATTAATATTTAATATGTATCTTTTTTATTTTAATCTTTATTGTTGGATGTAAAATGTATTAGAGATGTTCCACATTTTCCCCCATTGACACCCTCCTTCCCACTCCTATCCCCCTCCCGCCTTTTCCCACACTGTTGTCTGTGTCCATTGGTTATGCATATAAGTTCTTTGGTTTATTTCCCCCCCCCCCATCCCCTTTCCCTTTGAGGTTTGTCAATCTAGCAATGAATTTGTACTTCTTAATCTCTTCACCTTTTTCACCCATTCCCTCAACCCCCTTCCCAACTGGTAACCAACAAAATGTTCTCTGTATCTATGAGAACGTTTCTGTTCTACCTGTTCATTTTGTTTGTAGATTCCATTGTTGATAGATATGTATTCATTGCCATTTTGTTTGTTCATATATTTTATCTTTTTCTTCAAAAAGACCCTTCATCATTTCATATAATAACGGTTTGGTGGTGATGAACTCCTTTAACTTTTTCTTGTCTGGGAAAGTTTTTATATGGCCATCGATTCTAAATGACAGCTTTGCAAGATAGAGTAATCTTGGTTGTAGGTTCTTGCTTTTCATCACTCTGAATATTTCTTGCCACTCCCTTCTGGCCTGCAAAGTTTCTTTTGAGAAGTCAGCTGACAGCCTAATGGGAACTCCCTTGTAGGTAACTAGCTGCCTTTCTCTTGCTGCTTTTAAGATTCACTCTTTGTCTTGAACCTTCTGCATTTTGATGATGATGTGTCTTGGTGTGGGCCTCTTGGGGTTCATCTTGTTTGGGACTCTCTGTGTTTCCTGGACTTGTATGTCTGTTTCCTTCACCAAGTTAGGAAAGTTTTCTGCCATTATTGTTTCAAACAGGTTTTCGATTTCTTGTTCTCGCTCTTCTCCTTCTGGCACTCCCAAGATGCGAATGTTGGCATGCTTGAAGTGGTGCCAGAGGCTCCTTACACTATCCTCTTTTTATTGGATTCTTTTTTCTTTTTGCTGTTCTGATTGGGCATTTTTTGCTTCCTTATATTCCAAATCGATGGTTTGCACCTTGGATTTACGTACTCTATTATTGAAGCTGTGTAAATTATTTTTTATTTCAGTTAATGCCTCCTTCAATTCTAACTGTATCCATGATTTCTGACTGGTCCTTTTTTATGCTCTTGAGGCCCTCACTAAGTTCACTGAGGTTCTCACTAAGTTCACTGAACATCCTTATACGCAGTATTTTGAACTCAGTATCTGTTAGGTTGCTTATCTCCATTTCGCTTAGTTCTTTTCTTGGGGTTTTGTTCTGTTCTTTCATTTGGGACCTGTTTCTTTGTCTCCTCATTTTGGCCGCCTCCCTGTGTTTGTTTCAGTGTATTACTTAACGAGAGGTATGGGGCTCGCTGAGACCAGATGCTGCTCGTTTGAAAGAATTTAGGAAAAACCTGAAGCAGGATCCAAGACAGGCCAATCCTATGGTTAAGCAAGTGGCAACAGCTTGGGGGGGCCTGAAAGTTGGGTGGGGCGGGGCCTCAGGGAGTCACCAGGGCGGGGCTACCAGTGTGAGCCAGGTTGCTGGAGTCCCAGATATGGTGGCTGTCTGCCGCCCCCGGGAAGGGCTCACCAAAGGGACAAAGGCCTCCGATAGCACGTCTGTCCCGGAGAAAGCCCCCTCTCCAGCCCTCGCTCCAGTGCCAAACAGCTCAGTTCTTCCCTGTATGTCTCTGGCGCCCCTCGAGCTGCCTCCCCTCCAAGCTTAGAGGGAGAGAGTCCGATAAGTCCGTGCGCGGGCCCTTTAAGGAGCTGCCTGGGGCTCCAGCCGCCTCAGCCTCCCTGAGCCTCAGTTCCTGCTGGTTTTCCAGCCAGAAGTGATGGGGATTCTCTTCCCGACACTGGGACCCTGAGCGGGGCACCTGGTGTGGGACGGGGACCCCTCAGTCCTCAGGAAGGACCTTCCTAGCCGAGGTGTCCTCCTGATTTTTATCTGCCACACTTGTGTGTGGGACCAGCCCGCAGCCCCTCGTGCTGCCGCCCCTCCTCCCAGTCTCGATGTGGCTGCTGCTTTAATTCTGTAGCTGTAGGACTTCCATTCAGCTGGATTTCAGGCGGTTCTGAATGATGGTTGTTCTGTAGTTTAGTTGTAACTTTGATGTGGTTGTGGGAGGACAGATATTGCGTTTACCTACCCGCCATCTTAATATGTATCTTTATTCAATTCTACTATTTGTTATTTAGACAGATTTTCTAAAATATATAAACATTACCCTACTCTCAGCTTTTTGTCTTACCATTGAAAGGGTTCAGACAATCCTCCCCAAAATCTCCCACTTTGGTATGTGGACAATTTTGGCTGAAGGCAATGAGGATCCCGCAGATTCAGGAAATACTTCTATTTCTTTAATTACCTGAAGGAATTATAGAAAAGGGGCTTGCCCCAGAAAGAGAGCTGTTACCAGAGATAACTTTTTATCTGAATGATCTATGTGTATGACAGTACAAATATCTAATTACCAAACCATTTGCTCTTCTTACCAGATGTGAATTACCCTTCTCCCTGTTGAAGCCCCAGGCAGCCATCCCATTTCTTAGCTCGGGCTGGCATATAAGCCTCACTGCCCAACTTGCCTTTCAATGCCATACCTATGGGGCCTCTGTATGTACATAATTAAATGTGTTTTTCTCCTTTTAATGTAATTATTTATGTCAATTTAATTATTAGACCAGCCAGAAGAAGGATAGAGAGTAAATTTTTGCTCCCCTATATCATCATTTTAGTAATAGGTAAATGTTGGTCATTTGAATATTGCAAATCAGAATCTCACATTACATTGCATGCTTAAAATTCTCCACAAATGCATACTAAGTTAAATGTAAAACAATAGCTGTGTAGCAATTTTTAACATTTAAAACTTACAGTTAAGAACTCTATTAAAGTTTTTTTGTTTGTTTGTTTTTTCAGATAGAGTGGGAGGTAGAGAGTGGGGAAGAGAGAGAGAGAGAAACATCGACATAAGAAAGACACATCGAGTGGTTGCCACCCACACGACCCCAACCGAGGCCTGGGACAAACTGCAACCTAGGCACATGCCCATAGTGGGTCCTGAACCAGGGACTCTCTGGTCTGCAGGCCGATGCTCTAACTGCTGAACCAAACCGGCCAGGGCTCTATTGAAGATTTTAATACAGGACCATGAAGACAACATAATAAGGAATGAGTAGCTAGGAATTTTAGAAATTGACAGCTGCTTATTTTGCCTTTCACTTTTTATATATCTTTGGTTAACTGGTAAACAGGTCTTTTTCACCTAAACATTTGAAGGTTTTCTTGGATCCCAAATGGACATTTTACATAAGAAAGATGTGTTACAGAATATATATGTCCTTAGGTCTAAAGATGGTCATTGTATTAGAATTTGTGACTGAAAGTAAACCCATGGGTGGCTATTAGGCACTAATATTATGTTCTAAGTTCATGCTTAATTTGAAGAGTAATTAAAGCATAAGGATTTTAGCTATTTTTCTGATCTTCATAATATTGGAGAGATATTCTCTATGGTGAGACTTTATGACCATTTTTAACCTGAAATAACCACTTTTGAGGATGATATTTTAAATTAAACATAAAAACTAAACTAACCAAAATGAATGAAACTAGAATGCTCTGGACATTGCCACTGCTGCTATTATGACCACTGTTAAAAAAATTAAGAGCTTTTTTATTATTTGACTATTAGCCAATTAAGCAATTTACTATTGTTCTTAAAGCAAACAAAAAGCCGGTTTTTAACATCAGGGGAGCCACCATTGACAAATCATTTCGAGGAATGCTGCCTCCTCAGGCCACAAGATACTTTCCATTGTAGCAAACTGTTAATATGTACATTGCACTTGTCAGCAGTTAACCATCAACCTTTTCTTTTTCATTATGTTTGCAAATGCCTTATTAATACCGCTATATGAAGTATGAATATTAGTTCATATTTTAAATATACAAGAATGTAATAGTAAAGCAATATGATAAGAAAAATACAGAGCTCAGCTTTAGAAATTTGAAAGCTTCTATTTCAAGGTCTTCAAATTCAATTTGCTTACTTCTCTCTTGCATTCATCTCCTAATGTACCTGTGGTAGGTGGGGAAAAACCCAGAGCCTTTGCAATCACTTATTTCAGTTTTACTCATGCCTCTGACCTTAAATTACTGAAACTCTTAGGGTAGTGGTTTTCTCTTCTGTAAAACGGGGGTGCTAAGACCAGCTTTATAGTGTTGTAAAAACCAAAAGAGATAATGTACTTAAAGTTCCACCCCAGCACAGTAGATGTTAAACATGTGTTACTTCTGTCCTTCTGCCCCTCAGTTGCTGCCTTTGAAATGCATTGGATTACAGTGTTATTGGTCAGTTCTAAGCTTCGAGATAAGCTGCTACTGTTAACCATTACGTAGGGTATTTCTTTTGACTCTAAGGTATAAATGAACAGTGGAAAATTTTATTATAATGCAATTATAAAGAAGGATTATTATTTCACATAGCCCATAGTAACTGTGTTTTGTTGATCAGGTTACAACAGATGAATATCGTTATACAACAAATGCTCTCTTTGTTCCCTGTTCTTGTCACAATGGCTCAATTTAATAAAAGGTCATTGATTAAACTGTTTGCATTATAGTCAGGAAACTGGAGAGGCAGCTAAACTAAAGCAGATTCCTCGCCCTCCCCGCAAAACACACAGTGTCAACCTTTTCCCTCCTCTAACCTGTCCGAAGTATTTCTGACAGAAGGTCTCATGTAAATTACCAAGTAGCTCCCAAATAAAACCAGATCTAGAAAGACTTCATTGCGTAGGAAAAACTGGTAGAGGCTGGAGTGGTGATAGCTTGTATTCCTCCCTCCCGGGTGTCTGTGAATGGGGCCAGGCGATAGGAAATGGAGGCCTTGACCGGCCTTGGCCGTGTCCCACACACTGAGAACCCCCGTCTCATTTCCCAAGGCGACCATTCCATCTTCCCTTCAGTTTTCGACGGATGATCCTGCCCCTCCGACAGCATTTTTATTAATATTGATAATAACAGCAGCTAACATTAATCAAATACTTTCTAGAACCAGGCCGCTTACTGAGGGCTTTTGCATGCATATCTTATTATTCCTCATAATATCAACAGTGTTTTATCTTCTCATGTTATGGATGAGAAAACCAAGGGTGTGGCAGCTGAAGTAATTTGCTTCTGGTCACAGAGCTGGTCTGTGGCCGAGTCAGGTATCACACCAGGTCGTTCTGAACCCTGGGGCCCTTGTGTTGACTATTACACCACACGTCTTCCTCTAATGCCACAGATGGAGGCCAGAGAGGCAGAAACGCTGGAGTCTGTAGTGGCTGCCCTGGGCCTGCACACGGTGTACTCCGAACTGATTGACCTGACATTTGAAACCTACCATGGGCTGATTCGAATCTTCCTTTGAAACCTTATCTCCTTACTGTACCTCACATCAGTTCACCACTCTGGCCAGGCTAAGTTAATTTTCCCTGTAAAAAATTATTTCACTTTGCCTGTCCAGACCCAGTCCCTCTTTTCCATGAAGACTTTCCTGTCCGCAGTCTTCATCCTGTCGCAGTCCTCATGGCACTTCTCACTGAGCCCTGGCAGACCTGGCGCACTGTGCTCCGCACGCTGGGAGTGTGAGGAGGGGTGGCTGTCTCAGGAGCAGTCTCTCAGCATGTGTGCTGACTTCCGCCCTCATCCTTCAGTGATGGGGGTATGCACTCTGGAGCCAGACATGCCTGGTTTTGAATTCTGTCAGCTCCATTTCTAGCTGTAAGAATGGAAGCAAATCCCTAAACTCCTTCCCACTTTAGTGACCATATCCATAAAACGGACAATTAGAGAATCCAGCTCACTGACTTATTGTGAAGATTAAATGAGATTCTATGTCTAGGGTGTAGTGAATGCTTACTAGAGATTACTGTTGTTATAAAAGAAGTTTAGTATATATTAGTCATTATTGTGTTACTATTACACATTTGAAAGCACCCCTCATGCACATAACAGGCATTTAGTGAATGTAGTTGTTTTTAAAAATTGAAATATAATTCACATACCATCAAATTCATCAGGTCTTAACTGCAGACTCTCACCGAGTCACTACTGCGAGCTGCCATGTATGGCCTGCTCAGGGGCCCGAGGGCCCGCTGCGAAGGGAAGTGTCCAGGCTGGGCTCGCCAGCCCTGCAGGGAAACTCGAGATAAATGAGCATTTGGATGAGAACTAGTTCACACTTTTTTTGCTGTTTCCTAAACCTACCTTCTGATCTTGTGAACAAAATGAATCCAAATATCATTCATGTGGTTTGGTTTGGTTGTTTCTAAAACTTTTTTAAAAATTATTGAATGCTTTAGAAATTAGGTAAAGTTATTTGTAATTACAATTCAGTTGTGTATTCTGCTCACAATGAGACAAGATGAGCATTACTTGTATTTTTAGATGTGTCGGAAACCAGTCTCATTTCGGATGATAGCAAATATCAGTGAGTACGTAGCAGCCCTTGAAACCCTTATGTTTAGTTAGGTAAAGTTTAAGTAAATGTGTCGTGTTTAAAAACAAAATTCAGCTGAGTGAATTTTAAAGATTGTACTGGCTTTATTGAAGGATTCATGAACCAGGCAGCATGCACCTGGCAGACAGGAAGGAGCTCTGAGTAACTGAACAAGATGAAGGACTTTTATAAGCAGAAGTGAGCAGGACAAGGAAGATATACTAGGCAAAAAAACAGATTTGTTATTGCCAAGGTCACTGTCCTTTAGGGGGTGGCTGGGGTCTATCAGGCGGATGAACTAACTAGTGCTGAGCAGGCAGTTCCTGATTGACCAGTATAAGATTCCCTGTCTGGGAGAGCTGAAACTTCAATGAAGTCTCTGCTGGGTGACAAGGGGGTGGGGCTTAGTGTAAGTGCCTCCATTTTGGGTCCCTGTTGTCTAGTTTTTAACATTTGGCTGTGGATTTAGAGTTACAAATGAGGTAAAAGTTGAATTGTGAAAGAGTTGAAGTTACTCTTTCAGGGTATGAAATCTACCTCACCCTCATTCTTTGTAGTGACATGCAAATGAGGAAGTAAGATACCCAGTATAACTGTTAAGTATTTATGTCCCACTGGTTTTTCTTCGTTTAACTCCAGGGAATTTTTTTTCTTTTTTAAGAATCTGTTTTTTCTGAGGTTTTGAATTTGCCTAGCAATTGCTAGGAAAGATAGAAAAGATAGTGAGCTGAATGGCTGGAATTTGACATAGGAATAATGCGTTTCTTTATTTACCTTTGCATGATTTTAAAGAGAACTAAGATTTCACTTATCTTTTACTGTTGCTTTTCTTTCTCCTTTGTGAAAACCCAGTATGTGTTACTTGACTATTCTGAAATTCAAAATATTCTGAAAAGCTTTCTTCTATTGATACTTCTATGGTTTCTTATTCTCATCTTATTTTATCTTTGGGTTTCATAATGTGCACTCCTAAGTGTAAATGGAAACCTACTTGAAATAATTGGTACTTGTGATTAACAAGATACTTGTAGAATTTTGTCTTTCTTATAGTTCTTTAGCTCTATGTCAATACTATGAACATTTTTTGATGATCCCTTAATACTGAGTCATTCATACTTCATGGACGTTTATATTGAAATATTTAGGAAGATGTGTAAAGATGGTCATGCATGATGATGCCACTGGTGATGTCGGCTATTGGTTTTTGAGTTCAGCAAAAAATAATTCAGAGACGAAAACTCTAGCACAAGAGGAAGATTATTTAGCATGTAGAACAAAAGTACACTCAAAGAGAAGATTCAAGCAGCCTTAGAGAGCTGCCTTGGCCTTATAGAAAGAAAGTGACAGAGACAAAAGAAAAGTAAGCCAGCTGGGCTGTGTTGACTCAGAAAACAAGTTATGGAGGCAAAAGAAGGACCATTGGAGGCAGGTTCAGGGGTTAGCCTAGGATGAGTTGCTGCTGCCCACTACTCCCCTGGTTGTGAGTCTCTTGGGGACCCTTAGAGCTTAGGAGAAATAAAGCAAAGATACACGCCTGAAAAGAAGGCCAGGACATGTTCCAGAGAGAGAGTTCATGAGAGTGCATGTGCATGTGCAAGTATGTGCACTGGGTTCTTTGTCTTAAGGGTTTTTATCTGTTTTCTAAATGCAGGAATTAAAGGGAGGTCTCAGGGTAGGATCTCAATAGAATATTCATCAGTTTTCCAGGTGTATCCTTTAATATGTTGATTCATCAAAATGAATACATGGAACCCTGGCAGGTTTGGCTCAGTGGTAGAGCAATGGCCTGCAGACCAATGAGTCTCGGGTTCAATTTAGCCAAGGGCATGTACCTCGGTTGCAGTTAGTCCTGGCCCTGGTCAGGGTCATGCGGGAGGCAACCGGTAGGTGTATCCTTCTCACATCAATGTTTCTCTTTCTCTCCCTCTTTCTCCCTCCCACTCTATCTGAAGATAAATAGAAAAATATCCTCGGATGAGGATTAAAAAAAATAAAATAAAAAATGAGCATACGGAGTCAGAGTCATGGTCTCTAACTGCTTGGTCAGTGCTAGGGTCGGGGGATCCTTGGTCTTTGCAGCTGATCCTGATGCCAGCCAGGGCTTGCTTCATCTGGTTTTGCTGCTTTTCTGGGACTGGAGCTGAAACACAACTGAGACCTAGATGTTATCTCTAGCTTAACAAAAACTCTCTCTGTGGTTAACAGACCCCAGGCTTTGTTCCTAAAATTTGATACTAATCTAGTCACAACCTTATTGTCCTGAGGGCTTAGTGCTTGAGGGAATGTATGTGCAAGGGAGCTGGAGGCAGGCAAGTCAGGGTGCTGGAGGCCAGTTTGAATGAGCCATCTCTCTCAGATTCCCCATTCCACTTTCCAAGGAGTTTTCCTCACTTCCTACTGTCCTGCCTCAATCAGACAAGGGCCACTGGGAAGGAAGAGCAGTCTCTACAGGGCTCTTTCTGCCCTCTAGACCATATTTCTGTCGTGGTGGTCGTGTCCCCCTTTCCATCACATCCTGATTTCATGCCTGTTTGGATGAGCACACTCAACGAGTAGAACCTGAGGCATGGGAAAGGGCCTTGACAGCCACTCTTGCGAGGTGAGAATTTTTTAATGATGTGCGATCGTTTTATTTTTTAAATGTGTTTGCTACTTTGACTGGTGGATAACGAAATACTACAATTAAAGGGCTTTGCTTTGCTGCATTTGGGGAGAATACAAATAGGAAAATATGCACAGCTTATTCAGGTTTTCCTTGTTTTGGCTGTTTCCAAATTGGACACTTGAGGATAAATAAATAGGTCTTCTCTAAAGGCCAGAGGTGGTTTATCAGACCCATACTCATCCAGTATGACCCAGGAATGGTTTGTTAAAAAATAATCCTAGAAAAATGGCAGTTGTAACAAAATCAGCTACCAGAGTAAACCCTTTCTATATGAAAATCTTAGCACAGCACTTAAAAATCACTAGAGTCATTCATTAAAATGTTAACTCACTGAGATCCAAAGGCTTTTGAAAATTATTTTGTAGCTCGTTTGGCCTCTGAATAAAAAGACTGTAAAGATTAACTAATAAAAAGTGTAGCCCTGGCCGGTTTCTCAGTGGTTAGAGCATTGGCCTGTGGTCCAGAAAGAACCAGGTTTGGTTCCTGCTAAGGGTGCGTACCTCGGTTGTAGTTTGTCCCCAGCCCTGGTTGGGTTGTGGGTGCGGGAGGCAGCCACTCGATGTGTCCCTTTCACATCGATGTTTCTCTCTCTCTGTCTCTTTCTCTCTGGCCTTCTCTCGGGTGAGGATTAAAAAAAAAAAGTGTAACAACTGCCATTGAATCCTCTTTTTTAGGGAAAAGAGTTGTTATTAGAAAATCCAAAGGGTACAAAGTAGACTCATTTGTTGAGACACATTATAGCATCACTGGGGGGTTCCTTCTTAACATCTGGGATTAATGTTCCCTTTGTTTTTATTCTGATAGAGATTAATACAGTACTTCCACCTTCAAATCCCCCAAGAAGCCTATTGAGTGAAGGGAAATAGGGCACATTACTCTGGATTCTTTCTGAGCACAGGTGAGAACTTCTGACCTCTTCCACCCCTCTCATTTGCATGACTACGAGGAAACTGAAACCTAAGGAGGTTAAAATGACTCACCCTGGGAGAGACAGCGAGCTAGCGCCGCCAAAACTGGGGACCCTCAGTTGGTTAGCACTGATGTCAGTGTCTGCTGCCCCTTAGATATGCAATCCCCTCCAGGTAAACTTTAGCAGCAAAGGTGTTGTGGGCTCTGCACCCCTGGATCTCAGTTAATCCCCACCCTCCACCCCATTCCCCTTTACAATGGACTCACTTGGTGAGAAGTAGTGACGGCAGAGACAACCACGGGAGATCAGTGGGTCTCAGTTCTCTGGGAAAAGGCAAAAGAATAACAAAGGTATCTTGCCAGGGAGTGCAGGACTATGTGTAAGCCTCACTGTGTGTGAGGGCCACTGAAGTTTGGGAGGGTATTGTAGCTGTTATTTTCGCAACTGGAGAAAAGGTTTTTAGAAAAGGGGAAAAAGCCAGTACAAAGACAATTTTATAAATAGATTATTAATTCTCAAAAGGTAGGCTTTTTGTGGGGACCACAGTCTACTTTTCATTGCACGAGCAAAGAAGCATTGGGTTTTCCTGAGAGTGAAGTATGGAGGGACATTCTAAGGGCGCAGAGAATGAATGGTGCAACTCGGACTCCAGGGGTCCTGGCTGTGATAGAGGGCCGGTGGGTTGAGGGATGAGATGCTCTCAATCTAGTGGCTGTGGCTGATTAAACAATCCTTTAAAGGCAATCAGAGGCTTTTTAAAAATACCTACATATTTACCTGAAAACCTTGTGGAATTCTAAAAGGACTGAATTATTTGTAGTTGTTAGCTTCTGTTTGTTTATGTAATTTTAAAAACTATCTTTACAGTCTTTGATCATGTTTTTAAAAATGTTTTGCACTCCTATAGCCCTGATTCCTTCAGTGTCTTATGAGTTTAATATACAGCAACTGGACTATTTGCTATTGTTTTCCTGGTCCACCTCCCCCCCTACCCCCCCCCAGATTATGAGTTATGAGTAGGAGATCACCTACTGTTACACTAATGCGCTCTCCAGGGCGCATTGACGACTGCTTAGGTGCGGTTATAATTCTTGTTTGCCCCTGGGCGGTTGCCAGCAGGGAGTAGAGCATTGTGGGAAGTCGTTTCTTTACCTTCCACAACAGGTGTCTTTGTCAGTGCACCTTACTCAGGCACCAGTGTGGAAGCACTGAGACTCTGCAGCAGAGAGAACTATGAAAGCAAGAGGGGCTGCTTTCCCATCTGGAAAATGGTCTGCAAGATAAGCCTGAGCTCTCCGGGTGCTCGTCAAGGCAGAAGGGGTTCACAGACTCTTCTACCTCACTTCTGAAAAGATAAAAAGGAATTCAAAAGGTACGAGCTGCCTGGCGCCTTAGAATGCGTGTCTCCTGCTTATCATTTCATTTTTGCCAGGTTAGTCAGTGTTGAGATTAATGTGCTGGAAACATTTTTTAATGAAAGTAATGCTTAAAAGACAAAACTGCATTGTAGGAAAAAATAGGAAGTAAAAATGCTTTACCGGTTCCAGCAAGGGTCAAACGCAGTTGAAGCCGTTTTAATCCTGAGGATTTATGTGAAGTATTGCATTTTCTGTTTAAAGAAGCCTATTAGATTTGCTTCTGTTTCCCAGCAATACATTCTTGCTGGGAAACACACCCTTCCTTGGGGTGTTTCATCCAGAATGCTGCAGTGGTTGTAAAACTCCCCGAGTCACTTTTAAACGGAACCGGTGCTATTTAAGTAATCATGTTAATCTAGCTGAAGCTACTTTAGGAAAACGAGGGAAAATAGATACTATAAATTTCATTCTGAGTTTTGTTTTCAGAAAAGCAAACAAACTTTGCACAACATGATATGGCTGTCAGTAATTAGGACCAAAAAACACACCCAGTGTCTGTGTTTGATTGTGGACAAACACTGTCAAATTGGTTTCTAATGTAGCAGTAACGTTGCTCATTGCACTGCGGTGTCGTCGTAATCTGCAGACAGTGGAGAAGACAATAGCTTGAGTATAAATATTGGATAAACTTGAGGAGCTTTGACCCCCCTCCCTTGTTTACTTACTGCTTTTCCATGGAATTGGTGTATTTTATTTCCTGATAATTTAGGCAACTTTGTAGTGATAGTGATGGGCAGCTTTGGATTTTTCACCGGGGACACTGAGGTTCATTTACAGTGGCCAGCGGTACTTTAAAAGCTCTTCAGGTGGCGGAGGCGCCCGCACTTCTGGCTATCTGCTCACTTGGGCAATTCCAAGAAAGCTCTGAGCTTAAACATAAAAGATGAAAAGAACTTTTTCCTAACTTGAGTTGCTTTCTGAATAACAACAGAAAACGAAGTTCTTCAAATGTAGAATTCTGTTCTTAATTGTGGTAGGAGGGGAAATAATTATTAGTTGATATTGCAGTCCCTGTTTCATTTTTATATTTTGGTACTTTTTTTTTTCCTAACAGAATATTCAGAGGGGGAAAAGCATCTTTTTTTCCTTTCATACCTCAGGAGAGAATTTTTAACTGCACCAAGAATACTAGAAATTCTGAAACATTAAAGGTTACCATCTATGCATTTCCTATAAATGTGAAAAAATAAGCAGTAAGAAAATCCACTTCTCTTCCAAGAAGAAGAATCTTGACATAAATAATACTGAAGAAGATAAACTTTAAAAAGTTCTAACTACCAAGAGCATGACATAAACCCATTAAAAATTTTTTCCCATAGGATATTTTCAGTTAGGAAACTTTTCTTAATTTCTCTTTTTCGAAGTTTAAAGATTTCCAAAAAGTGAACTTTCCAGCGTCTGTGTTAAGAATGCAGAAGGTGTCTGCCCTGTGTACTTCCTCCTCAGATGAGAGACCTCCCTTGGTTTTCTACTGGCCGGTGAATTGCCACACAAGCCTGTGACAGCAGCTGCTGTTTTTTCAATTTTATTCTTTCTGGATTTTTGACACTCCACCCCCACAGACTCAGGTGGGTGTGTGCATTGGCACTGAGACAGCCTGGTCAGGAGCTGGGCAGCAGCTGCTGCTGTGGGAACCACCAGCTGGCAAGATGATGGAAGAAATCTCCATTACGGTTGCCTATGATGCCCACGTCTTCAGCCAGCTGCATGATGAAGACTTCCTCACTAGTCTGGTGGCCATCAGCAAGCCCCGGTCTATGGTAGGTGGTGCCTTGCACGCTGCTCTGGGCTGGCTCTTTCTTTTCTGAGGTGATAGTTATACTCCTCCAGCAACTGAGACATGGCTGCCTGGGGATTAAAATAAAAGTATTGCTCTTGGCTTTGTGTTACAGACCACAGCAAGGTCTACGGGTTTCCAATGATCTGTTTACATAACTACACGTTGTTATACCTTAGTAGTACATTTCAAGTGTCTTAGGAGTAAAACTTAGGTTAATGCTTTCTTAGGTGGTGAGGCCGATGGGAGTTTTATATTGCTAGACGTCACTTTGCCCCACAGTATGTACCCTCTGTGCACGTATACGTTTATTAGGGCTACCTACATTTGCACACAAATAATTCAGTCTTTTTGAAGTGGAACATTTTTACCAGTGAGCCATAACATTGACATGGAGAATTGAACTATCTAAAAATCAAATAACTTTCAGCATCTTTACAGTATTAGTAAGAACTATTATGAAAATGACTTCTAGTATAATCCTGGTTTGGACTTACTATTTGTTGTTGTTTTTACCATTCTCCAAGGTTCTTGATGTACATGTCTTGGTAGAATAGAACAATGAACTTCTTGCAAATGTTTGTTGTTTCTTCTCTGTAGATATTGTTCTTGTAATGGCTATTGAGTTTAAGATATTAGTGATCCATACCTTTTAAGCAAACTTTCCTAATGATTTTTAATCATTTTTTAATAGCCCTCTTCACAAGCAACAGAATGAAAGAGTACAGTATATTATAACAGTTATCTTACTAGTTTGAAAGCCTAACTCTCTATTTTAAGGCATAGGAACCTTAAGAATATAATATGGCAATTTCTTCAAATAATAAATTGCAATGAAAGAAATAAAGGGATAATTCATAGATTGTTTTAAAAAGACTTAGGGGTTATATCAACCAGATGTAGTTACTGACCTTTTAAGATGCTGATTTGAACAAACTATAACAAACATCTGTAAGATAATTGGGGAAAATTTCATCACTAGGTATTTAGTGATATTAAGAGAATTATTCGATTTGTGTGTGTGTGTGTGTGCGCACGCAATAATGATAGCATGATTAGGTTAAAAACATGGATAAAACTAGATGACTGTTGATAATTGTTGAAACGGGGAGATGAATACAGAGGGATTTTTGATACTGTTCGCTCTCGTAGCCATTTTATTGATGCGGTTTAATAGAATTAGCTGACCAAAAATAATAGTAAAAGCTAAACAAATACAACATGATATATGTCTGTGTTTATTAATAAAGAAATATCTACCCTGTTCTGCATTCTTTCCTTATTTAATATATATAATCTCTCTTTATAATTATATGCAATATATGGAGATCTTTACCAACCCTCAGTTAACCACCATAGAAATACCAAATCAAGATAGGGTAGTCCATGTTGTAGATAATCTTTAAACTTAATTTTAGCCACTGATTTTATAATATTCCACTGTGCGTACTTATCCAAAGAATTCAGAATTATATTTTATGTTGTTCTGATCATCTTGTCAACATCCTCTTATAGGGTCTGAGCTGTCTTCAAAACTTGCCAACATTTTCCAGGCAAAAGGGGAGATGAAATAAAAACAGGGAGAGGTAAAGTAGCACAGAGGAGAGGACAGGGCGCCGCAGAGGTGGAAAGTGACCGAGTGGTAGGGAACGCCCTGGGCTGGGTCCGGAGGGGACTGGCGTGGTGCGTGTGCGTGCGTGCCTGCAGGAGCCAGGGGGAGACAGGGTGAATGAGTGAATGTTAGTGTGTTCACCGGGAAACACACTTCCATTTGGGGGTGATATGAGTAGTCTATTCATTGATATATATCAACTTAAGCTCCCTCAAAGGGGACTCCTACTCCTAACCTTGGAGCTTATTTGATATGAAATTTGGTTACAGTTGTGGAAAGCCTCAGAGGTGTGATGCACAAACCTTGCTCTGTATACCAGACTCTTAAACATCTAGGTGTTGGGTGTTGAATTTAATTGTACAACTTTCTGGAGACATTTTGTTTTCTTATCAGATTTGAAATGTAAAAGAGTTGATGGGTACAGCCTTTTGGAGGTGATACTTGGGTTCATCTGGAAAAGTTTTACTAAAATTGCGCTAAGATAAAATATTTATATTTGCCTTTCATTTCATATTGAATTTTTTCCTTTGTCTGAGATGAACCCTTTACATGTGTGAAAGAGATAAATATTCAGATTTTCTAGAGTATAAAATAAATTGCTTCTCAGTCTGATTTATTACTGCATCGTGAAGCAAATTACATTCTTGCTAACAGTAAAACCTCTGAGTTCAGGTTGAACTGTCACATAGACTTTTTAGAAGTATTTAGAAGTTTATTTAGTGCAGGATTAATGAAATATATTTCTGTATTTGGACTTTATTTTATAATGTGAGATATCTCGATTCCTTAAATGGTAAAAATTGCATTAGGTATAGTGGTTTTGGTGTGGAAATGGAATCTTCTCTTGTTCTTAAGTAGCCCTGTGGCTTTCTGACATTTTTGAAGGAGACTCATAGTAAAAAGTACATTTCAGGTCATTATACACACAAGACTGAAAGGAAATTTGACTAAGCAATACTTACTGTTGCTGCATGTGGTGTATGCAGGTTCTTTTCTGTTGTATATAATTGTTTAAAGGCTAGTTATGAGCCACTAAATTGATTTCAGAAATGTCTTGATCCATACTTCAAAAAAAATGTGGCTATATCCTATTGATTCTTTAAAAATGAATGACAATGCAAGAAATTCACAGGCCCTTTTATCCAGGCCCCTGTAGACAAGTCACCGATAAGAAAAAGGATAAGGAAGCCAAGCAGAACTTATCTTGTCTTCCAGATCATCCATGCACACATAGAATGAGAAACTGTCCAGACCGGTGTTGTTTTACTAAGATAAACTAAACTGGACTCACCGCTAGCGGAACTTAAGAACGTTTGCGTCCCAGCACGAATACGTTGGTGTAGGGGAAATCCAGTAGAGTCAGAGCGACTCCAGGAATATTTAGAAAGGTACCCCATCTGACACAGTATTCCTGCCTTCCCTTAAATCCACAGATTACTTTCTTTGGTTTTTCCCTGGCTGAAATGAGCTGCCCTGCGTTTTGAGGCAGAATTGTGGCCTCTCCCATCCTCCCCCCCCCCCCCCCCCACACACACACACAAACCACAGGGGTCTTTAAATGCAGCCTGAGCGGCTCACTCAGGAGCAGTAGCAGCTGAAGTGTCCTCCCTGTCTGCTCTGAGGGGTTGGCTGGCGGTCCTCTCTATGGCCTCCACCATTTCTGGTTACTTTTGTATCTGACCAGTGTGAATAAAGGGAGAATTTATTTACATTTACATTTACTATGCATTACAAACGAAGATTTGAATATGTATTTACATTCAAAATGTATGATTTAATCTTTGAACAGTGAACAAGCTTAGTAACCAATGCATACTCAGTCAAGCTTGAATATTTCAGATTAAATATTAATTTATATTCTAAATTAATTCAGCTTTTTAATGTTTCCTTATGAAGAAAACATTGTTTCTTTCTGATCATGTTAGTAGAGGCCAGTATGTAATATTATAAACATTTTGGGATTATTACAATGTGCTGGGTTTAAATAGAATCCTTTCCTTCAAAGACCTTACAGTCAAGTAAGAGAGAGAAGCAAAGTAAATACTTATGGGGGTGATTTGCTATCCTAGGGTAGAACGAAGTGGAGAGCAGTTACTGCTAATTGAACAGTGGGGAAAAGTCTTCAAAGGTGATAGTGGAAACATGTAAGTTAGGTTTGGGGTTGATTTTTTGTTTTGATTGTTTTTTTCCACTATATTCCTCCACTGAATCTTGGTTGCCACAGTCAGACAGACAGACAGACAGTGCAAGGACCCTTTCTTCTTGCACCTGCACTGGAGCCTTAGCACGGAGGTGGGAAGTGAGGCTTTGAAGGCTGACCAGATGCTTGGTGCCGGGAGAAGGGATAGGGCCTTTCTGAGCAGGGGAACAGTTTGTGCAAAGTCTGAGAGGTCAAGTGTGTGGGGGTGTTCATGTTACAGCCTGCAGTTCAAGTTTTACACCTGCCACTTACCAGTAGTTACTTCCTCTCAGGTTCACTTTCCTCACCTGAGAAGGGACATAGTGCCACCTCGCTGGATCACTGTACGGATCCAGTGAGTTACTTGTGAAATATTTAGCACAGACAGTGTGAACGTCTCCCCTTCTAGCAAGGGAAAGGCCATTCGAACTGTGTAGGCAAGGCCGAAAGGAAGGAGTGGGCTGAGTACAAAGGCCTGCAGGGATGAAGGTGGGGTGGGCAAAAGCAGGACAAGGCCAAGTTGGGTCACCCTGGCAAATTACTTTAAGTAGGCAGTCACTATCAGGATCTCAGTCCTACAGGAAACTGGAAGCCTTCTGCCCTAAAAAAGGTGCAGTGGATCTTAGGCTGAGCCCCGGGGTCCTGGGAAGGCAATGTGGAGTCAGTGGGAGGGGTTTATATGGGCCAGACCCTCTGCCGAGCAGATGTATCCATTCCTGCAACAGTCCTCTGGCAGTGATGGACTGACAGGGGCCACACTACCCATGGAAAAATTAAAGGGCATTGCCACAGTGCAGGTGAAAAGAGTTGACAAGTGTCTATAGACGTAGGCCCTTGACAGTGGCAGTGTGAATAAAGAAATTAGTCCACACATGCTGGTTGGTTCTCTCAGTGGATTGTATCTCTGTGTAGCATTCCTTAGGAATAAGCAACCACTGATCTGCATGCGAAGAGTAAATGATAAAGAGAAGGTGAAGCTTCCCACCATGTACAATTGGAAAGATTGTTCAGGTCACCTTGAACAGCAAAGTTGGATGTCAACAATGGAATGGAGAAAAGATGGCCCCTTCTGACTTTACTGTGTTCCACATCTAGAAATGTTACGTTCTTGTCCCTGTAAGACACTTGGTATTCAGTGGTTAGAACATTAACCCTTAGCAAAAGCTGTTGACCCAGACTAACACATCTAGACCGCATTAGCTCTGGGTGTGTGTTCTCAAATGACAGTAACCAGAATAGCCCTGGACCAGTGAAGGAAGGCACTCCTACCGGGAGCGAGAGTTTCTCTGGTCCATGCATGGGAAATGAGGGAGAGCGTTCTGAAAGTACTTCCTCCTCATCGGGGGGGGCACATAGATTTCATCTAGCATGTCAAATTAAAACAAAATAATCTGAGCAATTCCACATGCCAGCGATGGGGAAAACCATGAAGTCGATACAGTTACTTCTTCACTGCATATGCATTTCAAATATTGATTAGAAGAAAACATTATAAAACCAATTTAGATTCATCCATATTTTAAAAATGTTATTATCTGAACAGTTTTTTTAATCCTCACCCTAGGATATTTTTCTATTTATCTTCAGTTAGAGTGGGAGGGAAGGAGGGAGAGAGAGAAACATTGATGTGAGAGCAACACATCGACTGGCTGCCTCCCGCACAACCTGACCACGACTGGGGTGAACCGCAACCGAGGTATGTGCCCTTGACCAGAATCGAACCTGCGGTGCATTGGTCCGCAGGCCGACACTCTAACCACTGAGCAAACTGGCCAGGGCAACAGTTTTTATTCTCATTGTTATTTAGCATGTGCATATTTAGGCATTATTTCATTAATTTCAGTTTAGTACAAGGATCCAACTGTCCCCTCATTGGGTTATCAGTTCTGATATAAGGTTCTTATGGTTTAGGTACTAAAATGTTGAGCTATCTTCAACTAGAAAGGCAGTTTATGCTATGGATCCCAGGGTGTGTCCCTTTAAACGCCAGGGCCAGAGTTCAGCCAGGCAGCAGAGCTGGCTGGTGCTGGCCAGCATCCAGCCACTCTCTTGCCATCTAATTAACTCCACTCTTTGTGTCTCTGTTATTTATCCTCCCTTCCCCAAGTTCTCTGCTTCTTCATTCTCATGGCAGCATACGGATGACTTGCAGCATTCAGAGTCTCAGTTCTGTCGTGTGCAAGTGAGCATGCTGCCTGAGTCACAGCTCATACTCCTCAGAGAGAGGTGACTGCGCATGTTAGGGGAGGTGACAGCAAGTTGAGTGGAGCAAAGATGAGCACAGACTCTGGAGCCAGACTGTCCTGATCAGATCCCACCTCCCCTTCACCTGGCTCATTGCCTTTGGGCAGTTTACTTGACCTCTCTGAGCTTCATTTTTCTCATCTATAAAATTAGAATCATATTAGATAGATGCACCTTATAGGATTGTATGAATTAATCATTAATGCATATAAAGCACTTAAGAATACCTAGCACATAGTAAGAAGCATATGTATATTAGTTGATATTATTCCAAACTAATTCTTCCTTTACAAAATCTTAAAAGATTAACTTTGAGCAAGAATTTATAAATAAATTCACTAGTCAAAAATTATTTAGTTTGTTTTGCTAATAAATGTGAAATTGTTAAACCAGCTTCTATGACCTTACTAGAAAGAACTATTTTGCATTTAATTCTGTTTCAGATATTGAGAAATAATCTTTATATACTGGATTCTGGGGGTGGGGCTGATTTATAAGTTAATTCAAAATATCTGTTTTATAAAAGATGTTATAGGAACAGTTGACATGAAGCATAACACGTTAAAATTGTATTTTTCTGTTTTATAAAATCATAGCTTGCTCATCATGGTTGAGAAATCTTATTCTAGGTTTTTTGTTTCAGTGCCCGCATTTGTATTCAATTTAATAATCAATCAAAAGTAGTCATTGATCTGCCTCTGTGTGCTATGCTATAATTTTGGCCTGGGAATCCAGGTGTGAACAAGAAAGACATGTATCAATTGTGAATATTATACTGTTTAGAGGAGAGGTAAGATACAACTATTAGCTAATGATATCACTTAACTAGTTCTCAGTGTTATGCAGACCTAAAATGGAGTGATGTCATCAAAAGTGATCAATTGAAGGCTCCATGTTGGGTGGTCAGTGAGGCCTCTCTGGTGTCATTTGAGATCTGAATGACATTCAAGGGAAAATCAGGAAAAAAGGAGCTCAGGCAGAGGAGACCTCTGAGAGAAGGGCCCCAAAGTGGTTACCAGCTTGGTATGTTAAGAGAACAGTGTGGCTGGAACACCATGAGTCATGCCCACGGTGATAAGAAATGAGGCTGGAGCCCTGGCCAGTTTGGTGTGGCAGTTAGAGCATCTGCCTGAGGATCAGAGTCTCCGATTCCATTCCGGTCAAGGGCACGTACCCGGGTTGCAGGTATGATCCCTGGCCCTAGTCAGGGTCGTGCGGGAGGCAATCAATAGATGAATAGATGTGTCTCTTTCACCTCTCTCTCTCTCTCTCTCTCTCTCTCTCTCTCTCTCTCTCTCTCTCTCGCTTTCGCTCTCTCCCCCTCCCTCCCTCCCCCCCTCCATCTCCCTCTCACTCTACCTGAAAACCAATGGAAAAATATCCTCAGGTGAGGATTAAAAAAAGAAAGAAATGAGAAAAGAAATAAATGAGGTCGGAGGAGCTGGTGGCCGACTGTGATGTAGGGCTCTGTAAGTCAGCAGAAGGCGTTCAGGTTTTATTCCTTATGTGATGTTCTTGTATTTTAAAAATCTAATGAATCAGATTTTAGGCTTGGTTAACAGAAATTTAAAATGGTGATTAAATTACAGAGAAGGCAGTAGTACATAAAAACTCACCTCAGTGCTCAAGCTTCATATGAAATCAAATTGTTGCATTCAAACTGAATACTAGGAGTGCAAGTTGGCTTATAAACAGGATTTACAACAAAAAACAACAAAAGAGCTCTGTAGCTCTGATTATTGTAATGCCCTCTGCAGGGGTTCCAGAGGCTGAAACATTGAAGAATCCCTCTTATCCACCCAGTCAGGACTGCAGGCGGATGGTTAATAGAAAAAGTTGGTTCAAGAGATGAAACATAAAAAATACTACATAGTAACTAACTTAAACATTTATTTTAACTTAAAACATAAATATGTATTTATTATCGACGTTTGTGCTCTGTGTTTGAGTAGGAATTCTGAAATACATAGTGCTTTCCAGTTTCAGTTTCCTTAAGAAGGGCACTAAATTAATAAGCGTATGGAGAAATATAATGTAAACTTTGTAGAAATGTTTTTATAACTGTCTTTACATCTTTGATTTAATGTGACAGTGACTTTTGTATTTAACCAATCATCTTTGCCAAGTCTTTCCAAATTGCTCAACTTAGTTTTTAGAGAAATAGCAATTCAGTTCTCAGTTTCTTTTCACGGTCATGTTATTACAAATATAAACATGTTTGGGAACCAGTGCAACTAACTCTTTTTTTAAGCATAAACTCAGTTGTGGGAACAGCCTAGTAGCCACAGGAGTTCAGAATGCCAGGAGCTTCCTTATAGACCGAAAGAAGAATGTCATTTAATCAGGCAAGGTTTTTATAGAGTCTTTTCTTCATACTTTCTCACTCAGATATTGGCGCACAGTTACCAACCATAGATCTCAGTGGCACATGGCAACGAGCATTCGTCTTTTGCCTTATGAGGCTTAGCTAGGGTTGGGGTGATCTTGGCTTGACACAGCTGCATAGCTGAACTTCCTTAGCTCCGGGACCGAGATTTGGTTAGATTTGTTCCACGTCTCTCATTCTTCTGCAATCAGCAGGTTGTCTGGAGTGTGTTCTTCTCATGACAGAGTTTGGACGTTCCCAGATGGGTCATTGGGAACAACTGATGCCTCTTTAAGGCCTAGACTTAGAGCTAGCATACTCCGACTTTGTCCATGCCCTCTTGGACAAAGGCCACATTCAACATAGTGGGGCAGGAAAGTATAGTCCACTGTAGAGGATGGAGGAGGGGGAAACAAAGATTTGCTGAACAATCATCTACCCCATATATAATAATTGACCTTTGCCCTGGCCAGTTTTGCTCAGTGGTTAGAGCTTTGGCTGTCCGACTGAAGGGTCTTGGGTTCGATTCCCAGTCAAGGGCATGTAGCTGGGTTGCAAGTTCAATCCCTAGCCAGCTGGGGTCATGCGGGAGGCAATCAATCGATGTCTCTCTCTCACACTGATGTTTCTCTCTCTCTTCCCCGCCCACCCTTCCACTCTAACTAAAAAAATCAATGGAAAAATATTCTTGGATGAGGATTAACAACAACAACAAAATAATAATTGACCCTTTATATAGTTACTGTGGTTAGGCTCACTGTCTAAAATATAGAAACATGTTTCTCAACAGTATATATAATTTACATTCACAAATACTATATATTCACAGATTTGTTATCAGAAAATGACATTGTACAGTAATCCCTGTTATTCGCAGGGAATTTGTTCCAAGACCCCCAGTGGATGCTGAAAACCACAAACAGTGCCAAACCCTTTATATACCATGTTTTAAAAATATATTCATACCTGTCATAAAGTTTAGTTCATGAATTAGGTACAGTAAGAGATTAGCAACAATAACTAATAATGAAATAGAACAATTATAACAATGTAGTGTAATAAAAGTTATGTGAATGTAGTCTGTCTCTCAAAATATCTTATTGTACTGTATGTATGCATAGCTTGAACATGCTGCACAAGGATCTGCTTCACCCCTGGGAGAGACAGAACTGGGCAGGATGAGATTTCACCACATTACTCAGAATGGCATGCAATTGAAAACTTATGAATTATTTTTGGAATTTTCCATTTAATATTTTTTTTCCTGCAGTTGACCATGGCTAACTGAAACCGCAGAACGTGAAACTGTGGATAAGGGTTGGCAACACTACTGTACACATTGAAGATGTATGTTGATTGGAAATTCAGACTTCCCAACACTCTCAGTGCCCTTTCACACTGTATTTGGAATTTGGATGTATTGGCACCTCCCTCCCGAAGGCAGTCCCAGCCGGGCTCCTCCGCGATGGCATGCCTGCTCCGTCCTTTGTTTCGAGCCCAGGGATTCTGAACAACTAGGGGGTTGTGGACTGTGGCAGTTTGGTTAAGTCCATGGACTTCTTATCAGAAAACCATTTCTATGTGTGTAAAGTAAAATACACAAGATTACAAAGGAAACCAATTATATTGAAATACAGTTGTCAAAATAGAGAAAAATATTTTTAAAATTTCAGATATAATCGACATTTAACAGTTTCAGGGGTACAACATCACTTTATATTTGTATATATCATGAAATGATCACAATAAGTCTGGTTAACATCCATCACCACACAGTTACACATTTTTTTCTGTGTGATGAGAACTTGTAAGATCTACTGTCTTTGCAACTTTGCAATATACAATAGAGCATTATTAACTCTAGGGCCTGCGCTGTACATTTCATCCCCAGGACTTACTATTTATAACTGCAAGTTGGTACCCTTTGACCCCTTCACCCATTTTCCCCTTTCACTCTAATGAATGAATAAAGGAATGATGGAGAAGAGTGTGGAAAATGGAGATTTTTTCATAAAGATGTGGACACTTTATTTAGCATTTGATTTTTGAACTTTTACAGTTTTACCTTTTGAGTAAGTAGTGCATTCACAGGGTTTCAAAGTTTCAGCAAAATATAAAATGGTACCCAATGAAGATTCTCACTCATTCCTGTTGTGCCAGTGAAGTTACAAGTTTTTTTAGAGGTAGCCTTCTAGAAATAGTCTGTGCAAATTTGCACATATTCTTTCCCTCTCTTATAGGACTCCTGGTGCCCATTCATGTTCTGCTCTTTGCTTTTCTCACTTAACAATATGTGTTGGAGATTTTCTGTGTCGGTGTATCAAAGCCTCCTTGTTCATTTGACAACTATATTTCTCTGTATGGATTTCTATCATATGTTTAGCTAACTCCCAATATGTGGGTATTAGGGTTCTTTCTGATATTTTGCTGCCACAGATAGTGGGGCAGCGCATGATCTTGTGTCTGTTGTCATTTCGGAAGTGTGCGCGCGTGCATCTGCAGGCTAGCTGCTGGGAGTGCCACGCCAGGGGGGTCCTGTGATTCTGATGGAGAGGGCCCACTTCACGGGTGTGTCGTGTACCCACCAGCAGTGTGTGTCTGTGCCTGTTTGAAGGTGGAAGCTTTGAGCAGAATTCTCATGGGAAAAAAGGGAGTTTTTCAGGTGGTCAGGTGGAGGGAAAGTTCTGGATCGAAGGACTAGCGCTGTCAGAGACACAGGAGTGAGAGAGGCATCAGGTCTCTCTGGCAAGCGTGTGGGAGGAAATATACCAGGAGCTGGGGAGAGTAGAGGTTGCTCATGGAAGGTTTGGTGTATGATGCTAAGGAACTGACGTGTTTCATTCTACAGAGGAGGTTTTGAGCAAGGAAATGAAGTAATAAAGTTGACGAATAATATTACAGAAAGAATAGCTGTGTGTATCTATTTTACTTAAAGTGAAACTTGCCAAATAGGTTTATTTCCTGAAGATCTTGCAACTTAAAGGTTCCCCACCTCATTAATGACTAAAATAATGATGGTATAAAATTTGGAAAATACACACGTAAATAAAAATGAAAACACAGAAATTGTTCATAAATTTACCACTCAGATTCTATCCAAATAACTCCTGTTGTCCTTAAAACAATAACTAATGTGTATGAGTTTAGAAAATCCGAAGTGGTGTCCAAAGATGGAATGAACCCCTTGTTAAGGGATTCTTGTGATTTCTTTCAGGGAAAAAAAAAGAAAAACTGGTGCATATTCCTGCATAAATCTCAGCACACAGCTTCGTTGTTAATGTGGGTACACAGTGCAGGCCTTCTCTGGAACAGAGGGGTGTCTCAAGTCATAAGAACCATTTTTGTTTTTGCTAAGGGCTTTACTAACAACCTTCCAGCTGGTCCCTGTCACCGGTGCTGCTCTGCCCCCAGGGGGCATTTCATGCCAGGTGCTCCTGGTCAGGATCTCAGCAGCGAGCAGCCAGTGTCCTAAGGATGCTAAGTTTACGAACTTAGCTGGACTCCACTGTTCCTACACAAAAGTCCTCTGTGGAATAACTCTGATGTTATTAATAGCCAACTCTTTCATTTATAGGTGGTTATTTTTTATTTTTTTTATCCTCATCTGAGGACTTTTTTTTTTTTTTTTTTTTTCATTTATGTTCAGATAGAGTGGGAGGGAGAGATGGAGGAAGAGAGAGAGAGAAACATCTATGTGAGAGAGACATATCGACTGGTTGCCACCCATACGACCCCAACTGGGCCGGGACAAACGGCAACTGAGGTACGTGCCCTTAGTGGGAACCGAACCCAGAACTCTCTGGTCCACAGGCTGATGCTCTAACTGCTGAGCCAAACCGGCCAGGGCAATATAGGTGGTTATTTTTTAACAGTTTGTGGCAGACCCTTTGCAGGTTGTTCTTTGGGTATGGGATTGAAAATATCTCCAAGTCACGGATGCCCCATTTGAATGCATGTGTTCTGCCATTTCACACGTGTGCCAGAGGGCCTCACAGGAACTTTTCCTTCCTTAATTGCATCCTAAGAATTATGAGTGGGTAAGTGCACTTATGGAGCCATCTATTAAAATACTCCAAACTGATAGATTATGACAATCATTTTGATGATTTAGGACTCAGTGTAGCCAAGGTGATATTAAAACCATGCATGTAATAAATACTGGAATCAGCAAAATTTCTCTTAATGATTAAAATATGATCTTTGGTGAGAAGCCCAACAGCTTTGCAGTCCCCTCCAACCTAATAGTCTCACTGATGTTAATTTGATTCTTTCATGTAAAATGATCATTTTTATTGCTCCGGCCTGAAAGGTGCAAATTGCTTTCTCTCTGAGGTGTTGGCCGACCAGCTTCCTTCTTATTAAAGAGATAAGACATGTGTCTTCCACTTAAAGTATTAATGTTTTCTGTAAATGCACCGACTAATTTGTCATTGACTTGAACTCTTCAAAGAAGATTTTAAAAACAAGGTGTAATTTAGCATTCAAGACTGTTACACAAGAATTCAAGTTCTTCTGTGACAAGTATTCTCAGTGAGGATAAGAGAGCCCGGAATGGGATATGAATATATTTTACATAAGTAAGAGTGGCATGATTGAGTTAGCTGGACTCACAAGATCATTTTTCCTTTACCAAGAACTTTAGTCTGTTACACCAGGAAGTGAACACTCTCTTCATTCTTGATGGAAGTGAGTTTAGCACTCGGCGCTTGGTGCACGGGCGGTGTTGAGACTGGACTCGGGAGAGGAGGGGTCACTTGTTAACTTGCTTGTCAAGAGACAAGGATTTTTCAACCCTTATTAGGTCCAAACATGGTAGCTATTCTAGCAAAATGGAATAACTGAAGGAAGGTTATTAATTTCTGATCATTAGAAATAATAGAAACTGTTCTATGTATTCTCTGCAGACCTGAGAATAAAGTATTGAAAACGTTTAAAGTCTCAACAAATTTGAAGTGATATTGGTAACCCACAATAAAATGCCACCTTAAACAATCTTCAAGGAGAAAACAGAAATAACAATGTACAATAATAGTGCTAATTCCAGGGTGAAATGAAGGCATTCCACCTACTCAATTTTTTAACCTACGTAGTACTTTTTGTATATTGATCATATTTGGACATTATATAAAATAACTATGAATTCATGCTGAAAAATTTGACCCACCTGTGACCCCTTTGGATCAACCCCATAGGATTCAGGAGCCTGGGCCACTGTGCCAGGATAATGACCATGCTGACTGACAACTGGCTGGCAGAGTCCTGGCCTGTCTTGGGCCAGGTGTCTCCAGGGCCCATCTCCTTGGGCAGAGTATCAGTCTTCCTCAGCTTTTAGAACATTTCCCATATAAAAGGAAAACGTACCCCCACAAAGGGAAAGAATTCATTTCCTTTTTTGATTCAGCACTGGCTTCATATTAGATTCGGAGCAAGAATAGGACATTAATATAATCACAAATTGAAATGAAAGTGACATGATAAGGAACATAAAAGGCAAGGTCCACAGTCCTGCAGTGCTCTGACCTGGGTTCATCTTAATAGTCCCAAAATCGGTGCAGATGAAAAAGAGTAACACCTTGTGTTAAAAATTCAATTTATTTAACACATCATTCTTTTTTAAAAAAAACTCATTTAACCTTTACAACTCTGTGAAGTAGGTACAGATATGTAGGCTTACTTTACAGATGGTCAACTGGAAGCACAGATTAAGTAACTAATTTGAGGTCACACTGCTGGAAAGTAATAGTTAGAATTTGAACACAGGCCCCTGGCTCTAGGGCAGTGCTCTTCATCCTTTTCCACAATGCAGAGCTCTGTGCTCTGTGCTCACTCAGTTACTGAAGCCAGGTTCCTTTCATTATGTTCCCTTTGATTGTCTGCATCCTGAGCTTTTTACACTTCAGCAGTTTCTGAGGAGGGTTACGGGCTTAACATTGTCTATAATTAGAGTTCCCTGAGTTTTTGAAGCACAGGTCTTGAAGGTGAATGATCGCTCTAGCAATGATTGGCACTATTATCACACTCTTATTCACGTTCTTTCGGGTATTTGGATAATAAGGTAAACATGCTTGTCTGAATTCCCAGAGTTCCCTGTTTGCCTTGTACTCTGCATGGGAGGGGAGCCTATTCTGTAGCAGGCTCCTTACAGGGATGAGCAAACAGTTCCGCCCACTTTGAATGCCCCATTGAGGAGAAGGCATATGCTAACGAGGGCGTTACTGTTGGAACCGAGGTCTGCTGCCCTCTGATTGGAATCTCATTTTTCAACTCATTTATTCAAGTATGTCTGTGAGAACAGCTAAAAGTACTTATGGGTGTAATGACAAAACCGTAACAGTCCAGAAAGTGGCGGTTGAGCTCAGGCACAGATACAAAGGTGGCTTTTGTTTAAAGTTATCTTTGGGCAGATTTGTAAAGGAAAGACCCTTAAGTATATAAAGGCAGTATGTGTTTTGTGGCATGTTTATCAAATTTGTAGAGGACCTAGCATATTGGTTGATAGAATTAGGACCCAGAAAGATCTGGTTGGAGCAGGGTTTTCATGACACATAACAGGGCTTAGGGTGAAGAGGAGAGTCGAAGCCAAATGGGTTCTGTGGGATAGCATGCTAACAGCCTTTTTGTAGATAGTTTTAGCACTTAGAAGCTAATTTAAGCCTTTGTAAAATCCATTTTTTATTAGGTATGAACTTTGTGCCCAGTGATGTGTTAGTGCCAAGACACAGATGAGAGAAGGGTGAATACGTTGACTACCTTCAGAGGTTACAATCTGGCAGGCTATGTAGAAATCGAACAAATAATCTCCAGAAAACTGTTATGCGTTTTGTGAAGAGAGGGAATACGAGGTCCTGTCGGGCTATATGGGGAGACCTCATGTCTAAATCAGGGCCCCTGGGTTTATGGGAACATACAGGATGGACCCATCTAAGTTAGGGATCAGGGAAGACCTGAAAAGATGGGTAGGATTTAGTCAGGTGAAGAGAGTGAGGGCAAAGGGAAGAGTGAGTAGATTTTAAGTCTCCGAGGTGAGCAACAGAAGAATTTATTAAATAAATGGGGCCTGGAGTGCTGGGTGTGGTGAGCGGGAAGGGCTCGGAATCAGGCGGGGAAGATGCCGGGTCCTGAGGAGCCTTCCTGGGCCTGCGGAGGAAATTGGACTCGATGCGAAGGGCTTGGAAAGCTCTTGACAAGGTTTTAAGCAGAGGAGACATTAATTTTATGGCACTGTCAAAAACACTGTTGGCAATTCGTTTGACCTTTCTAGTTCTAAATTTTCTCATTTTCAGAGGGAAATGTGGGTTAGCCTTTTCAAATCGAAGTTCCCTAATGTGACCTGAAAACTCCTGAGAGTTGCCATGTCTAGAAAGAAAGAACACAGCATTTTTCATCTATTCTGCTTGGATTCTATTCTATTCTCTTTTTCCTTTCAGACTGGAATACATGTGTTATCATGAAGCTTATTTGTTCATGTGCTTATTAGCCATTGTATATCCTCCTTGGAGAAATGTCGATTCAAGTCCTTTTCCCATTTTAAAAATAGGGTTGTCTTGTTCTTGAGTTGTAAAAGTGCTTTATATTCTCTGGATATCAAACCCTTAGATATATGACTTCCCGGTATTTTCTCCCATTCTGCAGATTGTCTTTTGACTCTTGATAATGTCCTGTGCACAGAAACTTTTTATTTTGATGAAGTCCAACTTTGTCTCTGTGTCAAAGGTATTTTTACTTGACATAAAACACCATAAAATACTGGCAGTAAATTTTGTGAGCGTATAATTTGCTTGGCAATGACATTGTCTTACTGGATTCAAGGTGTTGAATATAGTCCATTCAAGCACTCCTGTTAGGGAATCTAATCATCATTTATTGTACATGTCAAAGCTCCCTTGCTACTCCTATGACTGTCCTGAGCTGCTGTCAGAGGGACACGTGCCCTCGCAGTGGACCATCCTCACAGCCTAGGATCAGGCTGCACTGCCTTGGGGTGTAGGTTGGGGTACGGGTGACTGCGGGTGACAGTGAGAGGCGGACTTGTTCTGGTCCAGGTGCCGTGTTCTCCCTGGAGCCGCTGTGACGCGCTGACCAGCTCAGAGTCGAGCCTCCGCCCTGCAGTTTGGAGAGTGGTCGCCGTGCTTCTGGCGTTGCTAATCCAGTAGCCCCACCCCTGGCGCCCTGCCTTTACTTTATAGGCCAAATGAGTCAATAGGTAAAATCTGCTCTTTACCTTGAAAACTTCAATTGAGTTGGGAAAGCATTTTGCTTTTTCGATCTCATTGTTTATATAAAATAAGAAACATAACCAGGTGGGTGCATGGTGTTGTCCATGGCTGGCGGTGCTGGTGAGGTGCGAGCCCCGTGCTCCGTGTCTATGTCAGGCAAGCCCGTGGTCTGTTCCACAGGCTTGCCTGCTGCACTGCCAATAGCCTCTCCATTTATCTCACAAAAGGGACCAGGCAACAGAATGTGGGCAGAACAGCTCACATGCCTTATTCTGGAAAAGTAACTCAAACAAACGTGTGTCCAGAGGATTGGATACTGGTTCCATCCTGGCATGAGCTGGGGCTGTGCAGTGACTAAGTGGCAAAGGTGGCCTGTGCCTCGTTACAAGAGACAGATCTTTTTTAAAAAATCAAATACTGTACTTGCTCTGTGATCTCAAGAAGTTTTGTTATTCCCGGAAGAGAACACACCCACATCTAGAAATGTCTTATGACTTAAAAGCAAGGTATAAACAAGTGCAGGTGATTAGGGCACAGACAGAGTCGTCTGGCTCCGTGCCAGCTGCATCTAATCAGATAAGTTTACTTCACGTGGAAATGTCTGTCGGACCAGGAGACGAGGTATGGCAGTTAGTTGTGAATGCTGGTCCCTTCTAGCTTTTCAGAAATGGATTCATTCAACAATAAAATGTATTGCAGCCATTGGAGAACAAGTCAGCCTGCTCTCTGTTTCAGCTTCACTGACAATGAAGCCGATATTTTGATTAAACAATTTTTTTATTCCAGATGTTTATAGTCTATATGTTTTAACTAGAAAATAGTGAAAATAATTGACATACACGCCATTTTCATGGCATCAACTTTAATGCTGCCTTCATTGTCATCCAGTTTACCCATCAAGCTGCAGTTAAAGTTTTAATTGTTGCCTAGCACATGTCTCTCTCACATGTGACACCGACGTACCATTCAGAGTCCACTCTCTGCATGCTGATTTGAAGAACCATGTGATAAAACCATGTGACGACAGGTTTTGATGGTTCCCCAGATGGTTTCACTTGCACGCTCAGCGTTACTGGGGAGGTAGGAGCCCCGAACCTCGCGTTTCTAGAGACAAAGTTGGTTCCTGTGGACTGACATTTCGGAAGGCCGTTTCTCTTGTCTTGCCTGAAGAACAGCATACCTTCGTTCTGAGATAAAATCTTCCTGATAAGAGAGATGTGTTTACCAAGCTCTTTGTGGGAATTTTATAAGGCTTAACCCCTTCACTTCTGCAGTGGAGGAAAGGGCCCTGCCTTCCGACTCCCGGCTCTCTCCTGGTTGACTCCCTAGCACAGTTCTGTTGGAAGGTGGGTGACGGGTAAGCAAATACCTAGCTTCCTTGTATGAGGGAGCTGTCCACGGAAGCTTTTTGTATGCTTTACCTATCCTAAAGTTTGACCAAAGTAGTAGAAGAAAAAGAAAAAGGACAGATTTTAAACTTAGCACTATTTTAATGTCAGTGGTTGTATGGAATGAAAAAAACAAAAACAAAAACTCCTGGCAATTCATCATTTTAGAAGATAAATCTTGATACCTAAAAGTAACTAGGCTTCAATAACATTTATGGAACATTTTTTTCAATACATACACTTTAGTGTCCACAATAGATTTCCCAGTATATTTATCTACAACAGATCTTACATATTGAAAACTAACAGAAGTTGTTGCATACATTTTTCTGTAATTAGATGAGAACATTCTTCTTGCTGGTCTGCAAACAGTTCATAAAGATGGCTGCTGCCTGAGATACTTTGTAGTTGACAAATGCTGAGTGGTGAACTCTGTTCTTCATTTTCTAAAACATAATTGTATTATCTTAAAATTCAGTCGTTTTTCTCACACGGTTCAGGGCTGAGAGCTCCAAGGGCAGCAGGACAGCAGGACCTCGTGAGCGGCTGCCGTGTCGGGGCCCAAGGAATTGTTAAGAGTTCTTGCCAAAGCACTGGCAGTAGGAGAGAGCTCTGATTGTGTGCATTGTGTGTACTTATAGTGATAACATGGCTGTATTTAGGTATACGTCAGATGAACACGGAGCAGATATATCTGCGGCGCTGTCGGAGGATTGTAACGATTGCCTTCGGTACGAGAAGGGAGAAGCAATTCTTGTTTTATCACTTAAACATTTATTTCGAATCTGAAAATGCTGCTTTTGATTTTCAAACACAAGCACTGAAGATCCAAGCCCCCATTTACAGTTGTTTTTAGCTGCCTTATTTTAGTAATTCTTCACTTAAAAAACATTTATAGCCCTGGCTGGTTTGGCTCAGTGGTGGAGCATTGGCCCTCGGACCAATGAGTCGCGGGTTTGATTCCGGCCAAGGGCATGTACCTCAGTTGCAGTTTGTCCCTGGCCCAGTGTGGGAGGCAACCAGCTAATGTTTCCCTCTCACATCGATGTTTCCGTCTCTCTCCCTCCCACTATCTGAAGATAAATAGAAAAATATCCTCAGGTGAGGATTAAAAAACAACAACAACACCATTTATAGATAGAGTGCCTGTGTTGTGCCGGCGTAGTAGCATCAGTTGTCTGCATCCAGAAACAGAATTATGTTTGGCCTTGGGCAGAGAGCGTATAGAATAGCCTGAATAGTGCAGTTTGAATAACAGAGACAGTAAGAGGCTTTTATAACACAGAACTGAACTGTGAAATAGTTGTGTTTTCGAGAGAACCTAGGATTGGAAGCGAAGAGACTTAAGTGTGAGCCCCGGATATGCCATTCATCAGGCACTGTGGACTGGCCTCAGCTTCCTCATCTTTACAATGAGGGGGTCCACTATATGCTTCCTACAGTCCCTTTCTTTCTATCATGCTATAGCTCTTAATATCTATGATATATATTATATATGTAATATATAATTACCTGTAGCCTGTCTATCTTTATGATTTGATAGTTCTTATTATCTGTGGTCTATAGTTATAGTATATCTATTGCAAACCACCTCGCAGCATAGTATCTAGACACTGTGCCCACAGGTCCAGTGTGCCAGGGACGCAGACAGGGCACAGTGGGCGTGGCTGTATCTCTGCTCCAGAGTGTGAGGCCTTTACGGAGATGCAAACAAACAGAGGTGACTGGGAGACTGGGGGCCAGAATCTTCCGGAGGTGCCATGCTCTTGTGTCAGGTACCAGAGGGATGACTCGAAGGTGGGGCTCAGCAGGGCCTGCTGGATGGAACCCCTTCTTCGGCTTCTGCGTATTGGCTTCCTCACGGTGTGATGGCTGAGGGTCGTACCAGGCAGCCCGCGGCTCCAGGAGCCACTGTTTTCCAAGAGCACGGTTTTAACTCATGAGGTGATAGAAAAATGTTAGTGGAATAAAAATTGTAAGAATTATTTTTAAAACCAAATACATGAAAGGTTATTAAGCATCAACTAAGTAAAGTTATAAAAGTTTGTTTGAGGCTTACCAGGACACTAAGACTGTCACTCAGTGAGTACATGCTGGACGCAAGGCATTGTCGGACCTCTGGCGGGTCACCTCATTTGTGCCTCACAGTGGCCGAATGCAGAGACCAAGGGGCAGAGGTCACAACGCGTCCCGGTCGTGCTGCTGTCGAGGGACCGAACTCTGACTCAAAACACATCTAACCCCAACCCCAAAGTGTGTGGCTTAACCATCGTGATGGGCTGAGTTGTGTGGGTCCCCCCACCATGCACCAGTTCATGTGTTGAAGTTCTGATCACCCCTCCCAGGACCGTAGAATGTGGCTGTATTTGGAGACAGGGTTCTTTTTTTCCCTTAATTGAGGTAACATTGGTTAATAGCACTATATAATATTCAGGTGTACAACATTATAATTTAATATCTGTATACACTATAGTACACTCACCACCAAAAGTCTAGTTTCCGTCACCATATATTTGACGCCCCTTACCCATTTCGTCTTCCCCTGACTCCCTTCCCCTCTGCTGACCATGGATCTGTTAATCTGTATTTATGAGTTTGTTTTAGTTTTGTTTGTTCATTTTTAAAAATTTTTCATATATGAGTGAAGTGATATGTTTTTTTTTCCTTTTCCATCTGACTTATTTTTTAATATTTTTTATGAGTTTTAGAGGGAGGGAGGAAAGAAGAGAGAGAGATTGATTTGTTGTTCTGCTTATTGATGCAGTCATTGGTTGATTCTTGTATGTGCCCTGACCAGAGATCGAACCCACAACCTTGGTGTATTGGGACAACGCTCTAACTAACTGAGCTACCAGGCCAGGGTGTCATCTGACTACTTTCACTTAGCATAATACCTTCAAGGTATGGTTGCATTAAAAATCCCCTTTTAATGTAGAAATTATCAAACACACAGAACAGAGAGAACAGCTTCATGACCATCAGTTTCCTGCTTTTCTTGTTTGATTTCTCCAGAGTTGTTTTTTGCTAGAGTATTAAATAGAAATTTCAGAAATATCATTTCACTCATAAATACTTAAGTATATGTCTTAACAGATAAGGACTTAAAAATTATAACCATAATGTTGATATCCTTCCTGCTAAAATGAATAATCTAATAATGGGTGCAGTTTTGAAATTCAAATGAATATGAAAGTCCAAGTAAAGGAATTTATCAGGTTTCAACTTACCACGTGGGGAAGAGTTTAGTTTTTTTTTTAACCTTCAAGTTCAGTGGGTTTTTGTTGTTGTCATTGCTTTTCTTGATTTTAACCAGAAACATTTAAAATTCATACCATCCTTATCCCCTCTGTTACAACAAAGTGACGCGTAAGCAGTGTGGGTGCTCGTAGTGTGCGGGCGTGTTTGTTCCAGGCTCAAGCACACTTCTGCCTCCAGGATCTGAGGGGGGGCTGGACGTGTGTGCAGGGAAACTTGGTGTTTTCTTGCATGATGAACACTTCCCATTTCTTTTCAAAGAGAAAGCTCCTGGGATGTCTTTTGCATTGTATTTTAAGAATAAAATTCAGAATCCTTAGTGCTAAGGGTGAGACTGATATTCTAATACCCTAGTTCTCAATCTCACTTTGAATCCTTTGAATAAGGGCAGCCGTTTCTCCGGGCTTCTAGCAGAAGGCTGTTTTCAGTGATCCCCTTACAGGCATTTCCTCTGTGAGGCTTTTCAAACTTAATAGAAACTGGTGCTTGGAGCCAATCAGAGCTTGCTTCAGCCCTGGCAAGACCTACATGATTTTTAAAAAGAGATTAGGGAAGACAGCTCGTGTGGTGTGTTTTACTCAGCTGTACCAAACCAGAATCAGCTGTCTCGGCCAACTGGTGAATTTCTGACAGGAGGAGGACAGGGAGTTTTTGTATTTATATGACATTCATAGCTCTGTCCTGCCTTTGCCGAAAGGTGTGGAAAACGGATTCGTTGGTAAACTGTTGCCATCTGAAGTTGTGAGATGCACTGGTCATACCATAGAGGTACAATCACTGCTTGCTATCAGTCTCCTAGGCACTGTAGGAAGCAAGAAGAGGAATCCTGTTGATGCCAGAAGGCTTCGCTAGTATTTAACTGGAAAACGAAAACATTTAACTGTACTGTTTCGATTACTTCCTGGTTGAGCCTACAGTCAAGTGGCAGCTCTGCCCGTGAAGAATGCCCGTGCTGGCCTCCCGCTAAAGACATTGTCCACCCCCTTGTTGTGTCGAGGTGTAGATTTTTGAGACTTGCCTCCTTACTGTTATAGCAGGAATTAAGTCATAGAACAGCTTTCCTTAGATTGATCATGCTTCTTTCTTCGGTGTGTGGTTATTTGCCTGTCCAGTGAGGTCCTAAGCTCTACATGCTCCAACTCTATTCACTGTTCACTGTGCTGAGTGATAGAGAAGCAGGTGGGTGGTTAACAGGGTGGACTTGGTACATTAGGAAGGACCCAGAGGAATCATCTGGTGCCTCTCCTTGCTCCGTGTAGGATTATTTCAAGACCACTTTAGAAAGTCAATCCTTTTCTTTAAAATTTCAAAGAAGAGTATTTATTTGTTAATTTAAAAGAAAAAAATTTAAGAGCAATTCTGAGCCAGGTGCTTTGGTTTGAAACAGTCTCTCAGTCTTTCTCCAACCTTCATAACCTTGATACTTTTGAAGATTACAAGCTAGTGATTCAGTAGAAATATCTGTCCGTTTGAATGTCTGATGGTTCCTCACAATTGAGGATGGTTTAGGGTAGACACTTTGACTAGACATCTAGCAAGGGTGCTGTGTTTCTTTTTATTTTTCTTTTATCCTCACCTGAGGACATCTTTGCATTCATCTTTAGATAGAGCAGGAGGGAGAGAGGAGGGAAGAGAGAGTGAGAAACATCGATGTGAGAGAGACACATCGACTGGCTGCCACCCACACGACCCCAATCGGGCCGGGACAGACGGCAACTGAGGTACATGCCCTTAGCGGGAACCAAATCCGGGACTCTCTGGTCTGCATGCCAACGCTTTAACCACTGAGCCAAACCAGCCAGGGCGATGCTGTGTTTCTTTCTCACTGCGTCGTCCATCCTGTCAGGTGGAGCCAGATTCTGAATCGTCCCGTCACTGGAGATGCCCGTTTTAATAATTGACTAAGGATGGTTCCTGCCATCTCTCCATGTAAATTGCTTTCTTTCCCCTTCTTCACTAATGAGAATTTTGTGGGGAGGTTCTTTGAAAATCTCTAAATATCTTATTTCTAATGAGACTTTCAACTTTTTATTGAATATTCTGTTTTGTTCAGATACTCATTTTAATGCTCCAACTATTCCCATTTTGCCATTGGGAGCTCCTTCAATATGGCTTCTGTGACCTTTGTCATTTTCTTTGTTCTCAAAGAGGCCTTTATGATTGTTTTTCACAAAATTTTTGTATATGTTTCTAGGTTCTTTGTTCTAAGTTCATGTGAATAATAGTTTTGAGAGTATATAGGACTAATAACTGCATTTTCTGGACTAAAAGCAACAGATACAGATACATGCAGCCATCCGAGTCCATAGATGCCAGGGGATGAAGTAAGTCCCTTAATATGAACTGTGGCTTGCTTTTGTCTGGTGTTTACATACTTGCATCTATAAATAATCCCTTGAAAATGTTTCTCAGGAAATCGTTAGCCAATAAAAATTTGTTTATGAAAAGAGAAAGAAAATATATTTACGTAGAGTTGGAAAGTGCCAGAATTTATCAGTTACTTTGGTTCCATGTTTATAGACTCACCCTGGGTCCTGAGAAGTCACTTCCATTTTTTCAACTATTAATCTGCATTTTATAGCTTAAATTATATGTTACATTATAAGTGACATTTATGAAGTCTCAGTACAGTGCTCATGTACATCAAGTCTTTAGTAGTGAGGGATGGGAAGGAGAGCTTTAAAAACAGCGATACTTTATTTAAAAAATAGATATCTGGCAGTTAGGAACTCAGGTTTACTCATAAATGTTGGTAATGCCAGTCCCTGGTGCTAAGTGATAAGAGAAGCTCACTGTGTCCTTACACAGACTCCAGGGACAGAATTAGACTTGGGTCAACAGTGCAAACCAAGTATCTGAACTTGAAGCTCCTCTGTAGTCTATTCTCATGTTCTTGTCTTGTGGGAGCACCACCTTGGAGATGGTGGAGAGAGGAAGAAGCCCCAAGGTCTGTTCTGATAGTCCTCCTTGTCTTACTGGCTAGTGCCCTTGACACCTGCATTGTCCCCAGTGGTGTTCAGGTGTGTATTTGCTCGGGTGCCCGAGGCGTGTGAGCGTTAGAGGCCGCGTTATAGAGCAGTTCGGAGGGACAGCCTCTCCCAAACGAGTGAAAGAGGGCCTCAGAGGTGACCTGAGCCGTGGCATGTAAAGCAGGACTTCTTCCATCTCAGCCTTCCCTGTGTTTGAAGGGCGCGTCCTTTCAGGTCATTGCTGAGGCTCTTGCCCCTTGAGCCAGAAGCATGTAGCTCATTTTCCATCTGTAATCTTCTTTTTTAAATCCTCACCCGACGATATTTTTCTATTTATCTTCAGATAGAGTCGGGGGGTGGGGGAGAAACATTGATGTGAGAGAGATGCGGCAATCGGTTGCCTCCTGCATGACCCCGACCAGGGCTGGGTACCAAGCCACAACCGAGGTACATACCCTTGACTGGAATTGAACCTGAGACTCTTTGGTCTGAGGGCTCATTCTCTAACCACTGAGCCAAACCATCCAGGGCCCCTATAAATCATTTTACTTATGTATTCTGAAGCCCTTGGATGTATAGGGGAAACGGGGAGTCTTTAGCAAGTTGCGGCCTGTCCTTTTCAATTCCAGTTTGCTAAAGAAGTACGGGTCTACCTCTGTTTGAACCCGGGAACCAAGGGGATTTGCATAGCGAGTCTGCATATTTATAGAATTCTGTGCAAATGCTTGTCTAGATCCCGCACCAAGTTCATTGGACTCAGTGTTCCAACTCTAGGTGTAGCTGACAGTGTTTCTTGTAATGAAAATATAATTAGTTTTTTAATTAGATCCCTGCCCCCACTGTCCCCTCCCCCCAGTTTAATTATTTTCACCGTACTTTTCCCACATCTGCCAGTGGAGGAAATCTGTACATCAGAGACTTGGTGAGTGCCCTCTTCACTTCCTGTCAGTCATTTCTTTTCCAATGATACGTGACATTGGAATTATGAAAGACAGCGACAGACTAAGCTCCAGAGGTCCCCATGGGGGTTCCTCCTCATACTAGTTACACGGGCAGTTTCCCGCTGTCAAGTATGGGAGGGGAGTTTACTGGGGACGCCTCCTTGGAGAAGGTGGGGGCCGCAGTACCGCCCCCTGCAGTTCTCAGCTGACACTCAGCAGCTTTCACTCTCAGCTACTGAGCTCTCTGGCCTGTTCCCATGGCAACGAGAGGGCCAGGTGGGTAGAAGAGAAGTGGGGGCTTGGAATATACATTCCCCCATCCCTTCCTTTCTGGCCTCCTCACAGTTTCCATGGGGATGGGAAGTAAATGCCACTCCGTGCCAAGCTTTGGGGAGCAATCATTCACGTGTAGGCAATGCTACACGGACTCACGTGGCACAGAGAACAGTGAGTCTTACCGCCTTTCCTTGACCTGTGTGTGGCCAACCCTGATTTCAGATACACTCTCATTTGACCTACTCTGCACATAAACGGGATGCAGTCTATTTTTAGAAAGTCAGTTTGATATTAGCTTTTTTTTCCCCACAATGAGAATTCCCTTAGTGATTGTCAAATATGTAACTATTCTTAAGCATTTAGTATGCTGGATGTTTTCGCTTTCCTTTTATATCTCCAGACCCCAAGATTAAAGAAATGAATTTCAATTTAGGGAGCAGTATCAATTGCAGAGCCTAAAAAGTCTCCTCAAATAGTCTCATTCTCCTGCTTTAGAAATTGCCCCACAGAGCAGAGGTAGTTATTGGCTCTGTCAAACATATCAAGGAAAACTGCCATTTTTAATCGGTTATCACAATCTTCTCATTTAGGTAGCAGAAATATCCTATCCTAAGTGGATTTTGATGTCTTTCCACTTCTCAGCTCTATGTCATCACATGTCTCCTGTGATACCCATACTCAAGGAAAATGTATGTGCAAGGCCTTTGTGTGCCTTTCTCTATTCCAGTTTTTAGACTAATTACCAAGATCTGCTTGAACCATGAGATATTAAGATGTACTTAGCTGAACAAATGTGCCTTAGGTATCTCCTAAGCGTTCAACTTTATGTTAGGTCAAAGCAGGAGACATCAAGTTTCAGTAGCTCTGGGTCTTTGGGGGTTTTTGTTTTGTTTTGCTTTAAGCCATCCTTTTAGGTTAGGAAAATTTATACCCCAGGGAAAGCTTTTAACAGCCATATATGATTATTATTAAATTATTAAATTAAATTATTAGTTCTAAAGAAGTTTAAGGACGGGAGGGATCGCTTGACCTCAGCCACCAGGAAAGATGTGCTCTAAGGCCATCTCTTTGGTTGGTTTTAATGGTTCTTGCTTCCGTGTCTCCCATCACCTTCACAAAGGCCGTCTCCGAACTCTCTTCATCACTTTCTAATTATGGTTGCACTGGCCTGCTCCTCCCCGCCTGTGCCCTCCCGCTGAGTGTAGCCTGCACGTCATTTCCAGCGGGCGTCATTCCGGCCGCGTGCAGTCCTCCTGGTGCCCGAGTTTAAGACGTCGGCGGCTTCTCACAACCTGGGACAAGACTTTTAAAAAAGTTAGTTTTAATGTCAAGTATTCTGCTTCATAAGCTACTGAAACAGTAGACATTTTTTAGTGTTGTAGGTTCTTTTCTGCTCCAGATTGCTTCTCTACCCAGAATGGGAGCAGACGTCTGTGAAGGCCATGCCGCAGACTGTGCTTTCAGACGTGGTCGCTGAACTAGCAACTACCAGGATAGGGTCACACTTTCAGTCAGTGGAGACGTAGGTCTTGGATGACCCGGCTGCGGTGTGTTCATCCCAGGCCGCCTTACACCAGGGCATTTGTTCCTCACCCAGACAAACACGGCTGCTTACGCAGCCAGGAGGCCCGTGATTCTCAGCCCCGTGTCTTTGCCTACAGCACTTCCCTTCTGCTCCCTCCATGTCTTGCCCTCTCACAGGCCCACCCCCTATTATACTCTCTGTGATTTACGTGAAAATACTCCAACCTGCACAGTGTGATATAATGTGTGTTAGTTTTAGTCTACACCGTGGACTTGATTAATATTTGCAGTACCCTGACATGGAAATACACAGTCTAGGGGTAGTTAGTTGGCACTGGAAAGAGGAACTAACTACTATACATACTGAGGAAATAACTACTATCCATACATTTACCTACCTATATTTAAATCTATACTAGAGGGTTTTCTAATTACCATAAATGATGTCATCATTTTAAATTGGATTGGCTAGAAATAGTCCCTAGGTCTCTCTAGCCTGCATAGATTGCAAGTAAGATTCTGGCCAACTAGGCAGCCTGAGACTTGCAGAACGGCCCCTGAGACAGCGCTTGGGCCTACTGACTACCGCTAACAAACGATGCTTCCTGCATTCGAGACGGGTAGTGGGAAGAAACCTAAGGCCTTGCCTTTCTGCAGTCCTTGGAGGCAGCTGATAAGTACTTAAAAACAACAACTCTGACACTTGTGAATGGTCAGTAGCAAAAGCTCCCTCTAGGACAAGACAGTGCTTATGTACGAGTCCCTCCTTAAGTCTGCCTACGTTTCCTTTCCTGTCAAGCAACCATAGCATGAGGCTGATATGTATAGGATGGCATTCATCCAACTGTACAGTTTTGGGTAAGTTTATCTGTGTCCTGCATAGCATCTGGCATAGTGCCTTGCACACTATTGATATCTGTTGAATAGCTGAGCACGTACATGGGCCTCCTAGTCCTGTAAGGACCGGATCCAACCTTGGGTCATGGGGACACTGAGAGCCAGGTGTGGGTCCCGGAGTTCCACTGAATCAGTGTTCACAGTTCTCAGGGAGTTGGTAGTAATCGTCCATAACTGCATGGGCTCTGGTTGGCCGTCGGTACAAAGACGTGTTGGGCTGTCATCGATACCAGAGGAGAGTAGCATTGTGTGTGTCGTCTTCTTTCAGAAATTCATGCTTAAGTATATTTCCCATTGCTTTTTGAGTCAGCTCTGGCTCTTGATGATAAAGACAAACATCTTTAGGGAAAACTATTTTTCTTATGTATCTCTTAGCCAATCTGAGGCAGTATATATAGCTGACTGAGTAGATTAAAGGGTTACAGGGAAAACAGAAGGCCAGGGAGAGAAATAAAATGGGCATAAGTATACTAGCACATAAGTTTTTTTTTTAAATCCTCACCCAAGGATATTTTTTCCATTTATCTTCAGATGGAGTGGGAGGTAGAGAGAGAGAATCATCAACGTGAGAGAGGCACATCGACTGGTTGCCTCCTGCCGACCTCCACCAGGGTGAGGGATGAACCACAATTGAGGTACGTGCCCTTGGCCGGAATCGAACCCGTGACTCATTAGTCTTCGGGCCGACGCTCTAACTGCTGAGCCAAAAAGGCCAGGGCACACATAGATTTTTAAAAATAAAGCAAAATAAGGCAATGTTAGGAAATGGTAGTGCAGTGTAGAAGGCCAGAGCAGGGACTTTGGCCTGGTCTGCATGGACTGGAATTTTCCAGCCGTATGACTGTAGACACTTACTAACCTATGGGTCTGTTTCCTCCTCTAGAGCGAGGATGATGATAGACCCACCTCGGCGATGTGAGGCTAATGTAAATTAATGTGTGTAGAGTACGTAGCATTCCATGTCTGGCACATAGGAGGGGCCAGTGTGGCTGCATTTCCACAGTGACAGGGCCACATCAGTGCTCTGAAGGCAGAGGAATGTTAATTCAGTCAGTCCTCCATCCTTCTGTCTGTGTGTACATCCTCCATCTCAAGTGAGGCAGCGTCATGCCTCAGTCTCCCATGTTGGTGCTTACACTCTTCTGTGGAACTTGTCGCCTTCTACTCTAAATTATAGAATTCTTTATAAGCTTCTTAAAGGCAGAGGCGTCCTCTTTGTCTTCCCTGCAGCATAGCATACTTATGCAACAGCCTGGCTACAAGTAGCTCTCTGGTAGCTGTTTGGGGAACCGCAAAGGACACACCACAGGTTGTCTGTGAGCTTGGTCCCTGGCCCTGCACCTTGCCCTGGGGCCTGTGCACCTCTCAGACCTCTTCAACCCTGTGGCCACTTCTGTCCTCACTGTGCTCAGCTGGCCTTCCGCCCCAACTGTGTCCGCCCTTCCCCGAGCCGTCTTCGAGGGCATGGAGCCCATGCAGTCAAACAGGTCCCCATGTAGTTTAATCCCCTGTCACCATCTGAAATCATCAGTTTGAACAAGGGGCCTCGACTATTTAGTACTGTCCTGGCAAGTTACAGAGGCCGCCTTTCCCACCCTGCCCCTTGCTGCTCTGCTGGGGACACTCCCTCCTGGCCCTGGCTGGCTTACTCTCCAGTTCAGCTTGAGTGTCATGCCTCAGAGAAGCCATCAGTATTAGGCAATACCATATACAGATGATGTATTATAGAATTATACACCTTAAACCTATATAATTTTATTAGCCACTGTAACCCCAATCAATTCAATTTTTTCAAAAAGCAATACAATGTGGCCAATTTTACTTGAACACTAAAAACAAACTTTAGAGCCCTGGGTGTTGTTTTCCCTCCCTCTGCCTTTACTTCTCCCTCAGAGTGCTTAACCTTACTTTGTAAATGACTGTTTATTTAAATTGTGTGATTAGCCTGGCCGGTGTAGCTCAGTGGTTGAGGTTCGACCTATGCACCAAGAGGTTGCCAGTTCAGTTCAGGTCAGGGCACATGCCCAGGTTGTGGGCCTGATCCCCAGTGTGGAGCATGTAGGAGGTGGCCAGTCGATGTTCTCTCTCATCGATATTTTTATCTGTGTCTCCCTCTCCCTTCCTCTCTCTCTCTCTCTAAAATCAATGAAGAAAATAACAATAATAATAATAATAATCACACAGTTTTTATATTATTATTATTATCATCTCTTTAAAGACTTTCTCCCCGCCTGACTACGCTCCTTGAGGAGAAAGACTGCATTATTCCTGGGCAGCCATGCCTGCTACATAGAAGATAATAAAAAATATTTGTTGCATGGGTGATTTTTTTAAAATACAAAATAGGGATGTTTTTCTTCCCATATTAAAAAAGTTGATGTATAAAAATGGCAATGCAGTCACTACGCAGGTTACTGCTGCTGCTGCTGGTTTCTACCCAGCTTTACTTCCAGCTTTTGAAAGTAGATGCCTGGCCAGTGTGGCTCAGTGGGTTGAGCGTCATCCCATGGACTGAGAGGTCTCGGTTGGATTCCCCGATGGCACGTGCCCGGGGCGTGCAGGAGGCAGTCCATTGATGTTCTTCTCTCACATCGATGTTTCTGTCTCTCTCTAAAATATCAATAAAAACATTTTAAAAAATAAAATAAAAGTAGATGAACATTCCTCTTTCTTTCCCACTGTTTATCCTTCTCAGATTTCTGGCATAGTAAAGTTGAATCTCTCTAAAGACTCAGATTGTTTTATATAGCTACTGATTGACATGTTAGTCTTGAATTAAATTTCTTTTAGCATAAATGTCTATAAACTTCTGCCTATTGTGAGCATGAAATACGTGTTTGCTTTCAATCTAATTGCCGTCAGCCGCGGACATCACGCGTTTCTTCGGGGCTCAGCACGCGTGGTGGAAAGGCGGTGCCGTTGTAGCGGACGGCGTTTGATGGCGCTGAAGATGGTGTCCGGCTTGGCCCTGTCCTTCTCTCCCTCCTGTGTCCCATTGTCTGCTTTCAAATGAGCAGATTGGCTCCCTCTGAATGCACAGCGGTGTGAGCTTCTGTGGCCCAGGTTTGGGACTACATCTGGTCATTCGACATGTAACCAGATTTGGTGTTACTATCTTGCAGTCTTAATTTTTAGCACTTAGTAATCATTCTCCTTTCCAACACCACAATACAAATCTTAAATGGTACATTACTAACCCAAGACTCATTCAGAAGTAGAATTTTACTTGAGATATTATAGTGGATTTTGAGCACCTCCCCCCAAAATAAAAGAAATGAAAGCATGCTAATTTAGGACATTATTGCTTCTTAATTTTTATAAAGGGGAAAAATAATGAAATTTCCATAACTCAGCCTAAAATTGAAGATAACCAATATAGTGAGAAGAATTTGTCTTGCTTATAAGAAAAAGATACACATGTCTTTCTCTGTCCTTCAAGGGCTGAGAGTTTGAGCAAAGCAGATTTAAACCCGATAGAAAGCATGCTTGTGACAGCCGCAGCATTGTGTGTACACATCAGGACCGGAAGCAGTGGGGACAGGGAGAAACATCAAAGCTCAGGGAACAATAGAGGAGAAAGGGCATTCTCAGTGAAGTCATGGGCCTCAAAACCTCTCCATCTGAGCAGGGCTGAGCCCAGACCTTAAGGTAATTTGCTTTGAGCTATAAATCTCCTGGGTGCTTTATGCTGCAATACTTGTTTTCAGAAGGCTGGAAGAGGAGGGAAATACATCCTTTCAGTCTGCCCCCTCTTAATACTTGATGGAATTTTAAGCAGGCTTCTCTCTCCGAGAGTTAAATTCCTGGTTCAGCCACCCCAGGGTCTTTGTGACCTTCTCCTTTTTCTAGCTTGCCTGGAACGTTCAGGGTGAAGGTGTTGATGTTTTTCTGAACTCCTGTTTTGTGCCGGGTTATGTGACAGATATCTTAGGTTCAGTGTCTCCCAGTCAGGTGTTAAAATAACATCTCCATCATCTTGCTGTTGATTAATTCAGTGGTTGCAGCTGGCTACTGATGAGGCTTTGCAAGGGTCCTGGGCTTGAAGCTGTGTGCTGGCTAGGTGACAAGCAGTATAGGTGACAGGCACGGGACATATTGCAATTAAGGCTTTACCTTAGGTGTCAGAACGGCCTGTTGGGCTAGTCATCACTACGGTCCCTGTGTCTCAATGTGCTCCTGTAATGGAATGGGTACAGGAAACCCAGCCCAGCTTTAGGAGGCGAGGGCGACATGGAATCGGTTGTGTGCTATGTCAGAGCGGTGGCCTACATTACATGCTCATAGGAGATGGTCACAGTAGTTGTCATTTGTGTTACCTCCATTTAAAAAAGGAACTGAAGCTTCGAGTGAGAGGTTTAAATGAGTTGTTTATCAAATACGTAGCTGGTGTGTGACAGCAGAGTTCCCAGTGCAGGCCTGTCAACCCAGCCACCCTGTACATGGCATGAAGGAAACTCACTGCTGACGTCATTGTTCTGGAGGCACGGGCGGTTTTTCTTATTTAAAATGTGATTTGTCCTTATATTCAAACTGTTTATATGATAGATTCTTGAAATATTTGAGAACATCAAAAATAGTCCCTCCAGATCTTACAAATTGATTATCTTCTAACATTTATTTATAAGTTGGTGTTTGCGACTCAGAATGGATATTCCCTTAGGAAATGGTAGTTACGTTCTCGGGCGAGGTCATGAAATCCTCTCTAGCCTCTTACTTGATATTTTAATCCAGTGGTTTCAAATGGACTCTGTCAGAATTGCCCGAGGAGTTTTATAAAACAGAGGCTCACCCTCAGATGCTTTGAATTGGAATCTTGAGAGGAATGTGCTGGATTCATCTCTGCAGAGACGAAGCGAGCTCCAGACCGAGGCAGCCAGAGCACGATGCGCTCGAGAACCTGGAAGACCCTGTGGCTGGAGTAGGCACTGGTGCTCTTTTCTGACCTCCAATATATGATACTCATTTTAAATAGATTATGGACGTGTACTTTAATAAAACAGGCACAGATATAGACATTTCAAAGAGATGAGGTAAAAAATAGAACTTGAAATTCTAGCAGTTGTGTTTTGCTTCTGTTTGGATCCTTTTCTGTACTCCAAGGGATGGGTGAACCCCACTTTTCAAGCCACAGACATGGAGAGTAAGGGGTGCAACTAGAAACCAGATCCCACAGGACCTACAGGGCTGTGTCAGGTGTTTCTCTCTTCATCCTAAGTGCAACAGGAAGCAACTGAAAAATTTAGGAAGGGGAATTACATCAGATTTGGATCCTGACAAAAATGTGGCTGCCCCATGGAGAAGAGCTCCAGAGCAGAGCACACATGGACACGGGCAACCGGTCTGGAGGACACTGCAGCGACGAGGCGATTTTGGCTTGAACTAGGACAGTACCAATGAGGTTCAGAGGAAGACAAGCTAGAGAGGTATTTGGAAGCATACTTAGTAGTATCTAGTGGTTGACTTCATGATCGTTGATGGGGGAGAGGTCAAAGGTGACTTCTGGGTTTTGGGCTTGAGCATCTGGATGGAAGATGAACAGTGAAGGAACTGTTGGGGTGGGAGTGGGTCCTGCGTCCAGGTCTCAAATGTAGAACATCCAAAAGGTGATTTGAAGTGAGCAGCTGCTATGTAGATTGAGCTCAGGAGAAGTCCCGGGTTGGAAATTATAAAGTTAGGAGTTGTCAACATGCAGATAGTGAAGAAATCACTAGGCCTCCAGGTACTGTTTCTTGGTAGGAAAGCTCTAGAGTAGCAGTGCCAAGAGGTTCCATAAAAACTGTACACGAGCTGAGATTCACAGGACAAGCGGAGGAATCAGAAGTGAACAGATAAGCAGTTTCTATAAAATGCACGAGTCTCTTAAAGCGACGAAAGCATTGAGACAGTTTCTGTTAGAAGGCAGTAAAGAAAGTAGAAATCAGTATTTCAGAATCTTTCCTAGATACTTTGTCCAGTACATTACAGGAGTGAGCCACGAGTGGTGGAAAATGACTCACATCACACAGTCGCTCGTGGATGTCGTCACAGGTGTGTGGGAAGGCTGGACATGCCAGGGGGACAGAAGCAGGTGCGGCCTGTGGCGTAGTGTGTGAACGCAGGAAGAGCAGGCCTCGTCATTTGATGTCTGTAAGCCCTGGGAGTTATGTCAGAGTAAGTCCGAGAAATCCTTTCCTTGTCCCTACCCCCTTAAACTGCTGAGTTGCCAGAGGCATGGGTGGGTTAGTGAAACGGGTGAAGAGGGTCAAAAGGTACTAATGTCCAGTTTTGAAATAAATGTCCTGGGATCTAATGTACAGCATGGTGACTGCATATTTGAAATTTGCTAAGAGAAAAGATCTTAAAAGTTCTTTAACATATAATTTGATTTTTTTTATTGAATTTGTTGAGGTGATAATGGTTAACAAAATTATACCGGTTTTAGGTGCACACTTCTACACATCATCTGTACACTGTATTGTGTGTTCACCACCCCAAGTCAAGTTTCTGTCCATCACCATTTGTCCCCCTAGACCCTCTTCACCTGCCCCCAACTCCCCAGCAATCACCACACTGTTGTTCGTGTCCGTGAGTTTTTAAAGATCTTATCACAAGAAAAGAAATCGTAACTATGTGTGGTGATGGATGTTAACTAGGCTTATTGTGGTGATCGTTTTGCAATATACACAAATACTGAATCAGTAGGTTGTACATCAGAGTCTAGTATAATGTTATATATCAATTACACCTCAATCAAACAAAGAATACAATTAATAATTATTTCTAGGCTGTTACGTTCTCTGGGTAAAATATCACTGACTACGCTTCCCCCCTCCTAGTACTAAAAGCTCAAAAGGAGTCAAAGTGGCTTCTTTTGCTGAACACCAATCCACTTCCTGCCCAGATAGATCTCGAAAAGTCTTTGCAGAAGCGATTCTGAATTGGAAACTCTCAGCACCCTCCCATTCCCCCAGATCACCATGAAATGCCCTATACTTCCTATCTATTTGTTCTCTGTCCAGTGATTTTAATATCTTAGATGGAACCATTTCTCTTCATCCTAAGAAATGACTGAAGTGAGAGAAAGCAGTGTATAATGGCTGGTACCTCTGGCCTATTATTTTTTTTAAATTTATCTTTATTGTTTAAAGTATTACAGATGTCCCCTCTTCTTACCTCCATTGACCCCCTCTATCCCACTCCTGCCCCCCCCCCCAGGCCTTCACTGCACTATTGTGTGTCCATGGGTTATGCATATTAATTTTTTAGGTACTCAGGTTTCCGACCCTCAGGAGACCACCAGATATTATCAGCCTTTCTTTATATAGTGATTTACTTTGCCAGCATTTGCATTCATCTATAAATATTTCTGTGTCTTTTTTTTCTGAAATATGATTCATCAGGCCCTGAAGAGTAGCTCTCACAAGTGACTGGCCCATTGTCAAAATGTAGTGCAGAGGAAATGCATTTTGTAACTGGGCAAGGAAGCGTATGGACACTGGTCATAAGAGGATTTCCTCCCTTCACAGGTTCTGCAGTTAGGATGCAGACTTACTGGAGGCCATTTTTCTGCCTACCATGGTAGTCTGTTTTGATTCTTGCTTTCAAATGGATTGTTTCCTTGTGAAATAGATTTATATAAACATTTAGTTGATTTAAAGAAAAATAATAGTAAAAGGTGTTGGGATATGGCAAAAATAGCGAAAATTGTATTCAGACGACTTAAGTTTTGGAAATACTGTCCCCAGTAGCCCAACACCAGGAAGGACCACGGGCCACGAGGCAGCAGACCCTCCTGGACTCCAGAGTCCAGCCACGTGATCCCTCCAGCCCAAACTTACTCTCTCCATATAAACGGTTATGTTATACATTCAAATGTCAGGGCCAAGCACATTATGAAATATCACAAAATATGCAAACGATGAGAACACTGGTTCTGTTTTAAACGCTGCCTTCCCTAAACATATCATCAAGCCGAGAGGTCAGCCTTGGCCAATTTAAACGGTTGCTGTCATACTGGTTGGGGTTGCCTTGCCAGGGTTGGATATCCTGTTTGCTTTTTCTTTTCTTGTTGTTTGGTTCTTTGATTTTAATAAATACTATTTTGAAGTCATGACTTCTCATTGTCAGTTGCACTTACAAACCACTGTGGATTATTTGAGGACATTTTCTGAATGTAGCCAAATTGGAGGTGTTGGACAAGCAGAGGATGGATGGTTGGTGGGTCAGGACCCCCAAATTAGGTGGACATGGAAAGGAATTGGTGTTTCTTAACATACCCTTCAAGTGCACACTTGAATTACATTTATTTAACTTAAGGAGAGAGATACTTATACTGTTCCTGGGATATTAGGTTGTTTCTGTTTTAATAATTCTTGATGATTTTGTGTTCTTTTAATTAAAACTATGTACTAAAGAGGATTTTTATTCCTTTCTCTAATAAGAAAAATTTCAAGCTCAGTATTACAGTGCCCAGAAATAAAATCAGTTTTGTCCTGGGGCACAGTTTTAGAAACTAACCGTCCATTTTCTCTCTGTCATAAATAACAGGAATTTCCTATCAGCTCTCCTGTCTCTTCCTCCTCTGCCCTTTCACCCACTTTCTCTCTGTGCCAATCACAGGTGGATGCTCGATATCACCCCACAGCACAAGATAAATAAGCTTGGAAGGTTTCCTAGCAACATATTGTTCTGGGAACCTGCTCTGTTTCCCTGAGCAAGCTGAAGCCAAACATCCTAGAATCTCAGCCAGATGGGAAACGATTAGCTTATGGAGGGTGTTTAATGCATTAAAAAAATTCACTTTGAAATGAACCTCTTAACATAAGTAGCAAGGTTGACTTTTTAAAAGGACACTCTTTTACATGTAAAAATATCTCAGCAATACTTTGAATATAAAAAATGTGGTTTTAGAATAAATTCTCTAGGAGCTAGCTTGCCAAATGTAATTGCATCACCGGTGAGTGGATCCATTTTGGAACCATGTAGAAAATACTTCCACTCAGGCCTGATGTGCAGCCTGGTACCTGCTGGTACTGATATTTGGTTGCAAAGATATTGAAATACATCTGATCGGTGGGTACACAGCTGCTGGGGTAGGCGCCCTCCTCAAGACACCTGCCACTTCTCCCCTGGACCCTGCCCCTGGGGATACACATGAAACACGGTCACTGCTTAAACTCTCAGACTTTGCCACTTTTCCTTCAGTGCTAATGATTGCCACTTCATCTCGAGAGTCGTTTGTTTGTTTGCTTGTTTTCCAAGTGTATGACTAATACATTAGAGAAAAGAAAATGGGAAGAAATTGAGGCCCTTATTAAGGTCAAGAAAAATAGATTTTATCACATGATCATATAGCTTCTCCTTGTTCATCTGATGATCTTGAGGTCGCATGGTTGGCAGATGGTGTTTTCCTTCTACTGCGCTCTAGTCCTCTCAGTGAATGGGTGAAGGTGCCCGGAGATGGGGTAATAAGGATTAGTGTATCTCATGACAATCTTCAACCGAGCTTTTGCAACTCAGTTACACCCTGGGGCATGTCCGACCTCTTGCTTGATGAAGATTGGTGTCGTGTTGTTGAATGACTTACACTGTCTGCCAGGTTTGGTCTGAGTTTGGGAAACTTCCCAGTTGTGGTGAGAAGCAGATCATTCCGCACTTCAGAGTGCTCCTGGGTGGGAAGAACAAAGTAATTACAAAAAGAAGGGCGTCTTTGCTTTTTTTTAAACAAACTCTCTGGCCAGATTCCAGAGAATTAAACTATCCTCATCCCAGAAAACTATATGATAATTGTATATCCATCCTGGGTGCTGTCCATTCTCTCTTGCTCTCTCTCTCTCTCTCACACACACACACACATACACATGTGTTCTAAAAATAAAATCAGTTTTGTCCTGGGGTACACAGTTTTGACACAGTCTGTTGAGAGCCTCACAGGGGCCACTTGGGTAGACATCCTGATGGACACTGAGAGGCATCAGCAGCACCCTTGCCTTCACCACATCCCCAAGAATTCAGCAAAATAACACATTTGTAATCTTTAAAAAAATCAAACTGTTTTTCTTCATTTTAAGTCACTTCCTTTAGGATCTAAAGATTACGATTCTGATTTCTAGCCCAACTGGTGTGGCTCAGTGGTTGAGCGTTGACCCATGCACATGCCCAGGTTGTGGGCCCGATCCCCAGTGGGGGCATGTAGGAGGCAGCCAATCGATGTTCTCTCTCATTGACGTTTCTATCTCCCTCTCCCTCTAAAATCAATAAAGAAAAAAAAAAAGATTCTGATTTCTAATGGGATTTTTTCGTGTTGATTGTCCATGAAAAACCTGCAAGTAGATTTTCTCTGTTCTCTGGAACAAAATAGATTACAATACCTTAATGTTGAGGGCATTCATTAAAAAAAAAAAAATTTAAAAATGTCCATGACGCAGGCATTATTTTAGATGCTTTACCTATATCACTCAGTTCTCCTGACACCACTGGGAACTAGAGATTTGTTTGCTGTCATTTTAAGGTGAAGAAAGGCTAAGAGAGGTCTGTGGAGATACAGTAGGCATTTCGACCCTGTTCTGTCTAGTGCCGAATGCTTATTTATTTAAAAATTCGAAGGTTCTGGGAGATTCTAATCTTTACTCAGAAAAGGGTAGGCTGTTGCCTTTTAAAGATGACATCCTTAGATGAAATAGAAGTAGACGAGCTCCTTAGATGACCTCTGGTCTCATTCAGTGCAGTAGCTTGGAGCTTTCGGAGACGAACTTCAGAATGTCCTTGCTGCCTGGTAAATTAACTGCATGTCAAACATTTTTTTTTAATAATTTTCATTTTCAACATGGTAGAAGGCTATGAGTGAATTTTACTTGAAGGAAGGTAGTTAAAGAATTAACAGCACTGTCGAATACATTAACGAGAGAAGGGTGTGGCACACGAGAATACTGTAGAACAGAGAGGGACAAACTACAGCCCACTTCGTAAAACCAGTTGTTAGAACAGGGCCAGACTCGTCGTTTGTGTATGGCCTGGGCGGCCTTGTGCAGTGAGAGCAGAGTGACCGTGTGACCCAGACTGATGACCCACAGGCCGATGTCCACCGTGTGGCCTTGCAGAGGGCGCGTGCAGACCCTACTCCAGCATCTCCATGGTCTCCCTCTAGCTGAGTTGGGCGAGCGCCATCAGGATGCCGGAGACGTGACTGGGAAACACCTCAGCAAGGTTTTCCTCCATCATCTCCTTGTCTAACATGCTTCTCGGATCCCCGCAGGTGCCCACCAAGAAGCTGAAGAAATATGAGAAGGAATATCAGACAATGCGCGAGAGCCAGCTGCAGCAGGAGGACCCCATGGACAGATACAAGGTAAGGAGACTCGGGCACTGCCCGAGCACGGGGTCTTCTTGACCCTAGAACAGCAGTTGCAGCAAGTTCAAGTCCCTCCGTCCCTTCCTGCTTGACTTAGACACTGTCTGGCCATGCTAAATGTCCAGGTCTGTTTCATTGCAGGAGACTTCCTGAGTCGCCTCCCATAATCTTTCTTTTCTTTCAGTTTGTATATTTGTAGGTAACGCCACCTGTTGCATTTATACTGGGAATCTACCTAAGAAGCTGAGAGAAAGAGAGGGAAAAAGAAAGAGAGAAAGTGGCTCTCGACTACTTTCAAAAATGAGAGAAAAAGGAAAATGGCAGAGTGCTGTTTTAGCTGTGCCCGGTCACATCCAGAGACTTAGCAGGTGATCTGCTCCGACACTGGCCGAGAATGCTTCAGACTCAGCGTGTCTGTAGCAGATTGGAAACACCAGCTCCCTGGGAAGGACAAATAAAAGCCACAAAGGTCGTATTGAGCACAGTCATGGTGTTTGTTGCAAAATTTATTTCCACAAATTTATGAGTGACAGTGACACTTCACCACAGTACTCACTTGCAGAATCAAAATGATTTCATCTTAACATCTTAGTTACATAACTAACAGTGTTTTCAAAACTCAGGCTGTTCACAAAGGTAGATCACTGCAGTGGTGATGAGCAACGGCCCCACGATGCAGTGACTGAATCCAAACTTATTTTCTCAACTGAAATATTATCATTTCTCTCCAATGTGTCAGTTCTTCAGGTTCCTACAAAAGCATGGTTCCCTTTCTTTCCCTGTCGGTACATCAGGATAAGAGAATATTGTGTTTGCACCATGAGCAACGTTACGATGTCCTGCCAAAAAAATCAAAAGCAAGGGAGTGGCATTAAGAATTAAGTGACCCATGGTGGCATGACTTCCTCTTTTGGAACTAGAGTTGCCTTTATGGTCAGAGAGCTGGGCCCGGGCAGTGATGGTCACACAGTACATCTTGTTTCTGTTGCTAAATTGAATAGCCTGGGGGGTTCTGAGAGGGGCATGGTGGAAGGAGTATATAGATTTTGTAGTCAGACCTGAGTTGGAATCCAGGCTTTTCGAAAAAAATAAAAAGGCCAGGATTTGGAATGCACGTTGGGGTCTTTAATCCCTGTGCCATAGTTCATTGTCTTGAACTACCTGTTGGGCCTCCTCCTCCTCTGCAAATAGGCAGTGCACACATTGCCTTGAGGGCCTGCCGTGAAGGTGGGGCTGGGGGATGTTAAGTACCCAGCACGGGGCTGGTGTGCAGTAAATGGGCTCGAGCCTTCTTAGGCCTACTGCCTCAATTTACCCAAGTATTACTAGAGTACTGCCACCTTACATGCATCACTGATCGTCCTCGTATTCTTGAGGTATTGCTGTCCAGTAGTCTAGCATCAGTCTGTTTCCTCGGTTTACAGAACTGCCCTGGTACATGACCCATGGCACTGCAGGCCTCCTGGCGTCAGGCCCGGGCCAGCCAGCTGCCCCAGCCATCACCCCGGGCAGCGCGCTGCTTTAGAAAGGCTCTCGGTAGTAATCAGGAAACATGTTCGAGGACCCACGAAGCCTCCTCCTGCTTACGTCAATCTAGTGTTCTCACTGCCACCATCGTTATAAATAAAATCTTTAAAATAGAAGAGAGGGAAATGGAAGACTAAAATTATATATTTAAAATCTGTCTGGGACTGAACTTGTCACTGTTTCTGCAAGCCTTTTTGTATCAAAGCAGATAAGTATAAATAAATAGTACAATGCATATTATTATTTTTAAATGCTCACCACACATAAGACTATCAATGTGTACAATTTTTATGGAGGAATCAAAGTAGAATTAAACCTTTTGTTTTTGCCTTGAAAACTCTACTTTTTAGCATGAGTGTTGCGGCCTCTTCTGTGTGCACACCGGGTTCCTTCTCTGTTTCTTCTGTGCTACTGAATGGCTTGTCAACGTGTGATCTAACTAACATCCCTAGACCCTCTAATAATGGCTAGATTTTTGTACTGGGGGTAAAATGATAGTCCTCAACTTACATTACATTTTCAAGGTGACAATCGACAACATTGTTTTCAATCATCCACAGATTTGTTGTTTCACATATTCAATTTCTAGTTTGAGGAGCTAATTATAATGATTTTAATTATACTAGGATAGTGTCTTAGAAAATACCTTTTAGCATCTTCTAAATGTAATCCTGTCAAGAATAAGGTGTAGGTCCTGGGACTTTAGGATTCTTAGATCTTGGACTGAGAACCTAGTTATATAAATTCTTAAGAATAACTAGGGGAGATCTTGAGGCTTTGAGTCAGAGGTCACTAACAGCCCTTCCCCACCGCTGGGACCCACACTGCTCACAATGCCATGTTCACCTCTAGCTGGCCACGTGGCCAGAGAGTTAGGAAGGTTGTGTCAATGCAATAAAATGTTACAAAGGCCCTGAAGTGTCACGGAATGAGGTATTCTGAGAGAGGGTTCCTTTCGGAGCCCTCCTGAGCCCTGAGCGTGGAGGTGGACGAAGGGCTGCTGCAGGGAGGCCAGAGGCGGGGTGACCCGGTGGTGCAGATGGAGCCCCAGGGCCCCCCTGCTCACTGGTCTGACTGAATGTGGGTTGGGTTTATTTTTATGACACACACAAATACCTGCGTTCTCAGGGTATGTCACCGTCCTGACCTGTATCCAACACTGAAGTCTCAACCGCAAAGACAGACGAAACGGTGTTGGTGTTCATTTAGCTATAGAACCCTACACACGTGTTCTGGGGTTAGTAGTGGTGATGGTGTCACAACTTTGTGAATGCACTGAAACCACTGCACCGTGCATTTTAAAAGATGAACTGTATTGGTGTTGTGAGCTGTATGTGAATTCTCTCTCAAGACAATGCAAGCAAAGTTTTCCGGGAGGATCGGTGTCTGGCCCATCATCTTCCTTTCCTAAACCCCAGGCAGGTTTCTGTCAGAATGGAGCCAATGAATGACTACAGACTCGAGTGCCTGTCTTTACTGGGGAAGGAAAACCAAAGTGGGTGGCATATTCATTTTCATGTATATATGAAAATATGTAAATATGAAAATGAATAGATAGCTATCTATATACACATGTACACGTATGTGGTATCTATATACATATACACACATGCAGAGACATAAACACATATGCATAGGTCATACACACGTGTACACTTCCCGTGCTACCTGGTCTTGGCATCAGATTGCGTTTGAAACCGCGAGCTCTACACTGACTGCTCACAGCCTTCGGAGGACTTGTCTGCTTATCTCCAGGACTAGATTCCAAGCCAGAACAAGGACACTTCATTGGAAGAAGAATATAGCATATGCATTCTAAGTCGCTTTTGTTGTCCTTCCTGAGTTGGGCCCAGCCACACGTGTGGAACAGCCCCGTGCACTCGGAGCTTGCCATGTGTACGTGGGCTCTCGGCTCTCGGGGACGGCGCGGAAGGAGGCTTGGCTGGAGGAGTGCACCCCGTGCCTTTCCACCTCACACGAAAGCAGGCACGCGTGGATGCGTGCAGCTGTTCAGCACATTTGAGGAGTTAGCTGCCAAGCCCCTAATAAGCAGTTACCAATTTCAGAAATTAAAATATTTTCTATTTTAAGGAGATAAATTGTTTCCATCTGTGGAAAGTTAGTTTTCTAATAATGTAATCAGTTGACAGCACTTTTCAGAGAATTGCAGCCTTCACCTGCCTCCAGATGCTATGCTTTTCTTGTTTAATTAAAGAGTGACTTGCACAAATGTGGGCTAAGCCATAAAAAGCACAGCTAGTTAATTAAATTCAGTGACTCTCCCAAAGCACGAGTGAGGTTATGTTACTACCTGTTTTAGATGGGCAAGCCCTGGAAAGAATCAGGAAAGGGTATGCTCTTGGCTCTGGCGTACAGCATGACAATGCATAACTTCTAACTGAAGTATCTTATTTATGTTCAGTTTAATTAAATTTCAGATGTTTCACTTCTTTCTTGAGGTTAGACATAGTAATTTTAAAAATCAAAATATAATTCAAACAGAAAGAAAATGATTCCTCTAAGTTTACAAAGTTTTCTCGCACATACTGTCTCTGCGTGTAATTTAAAATGAAGCTATTTAATTGTGCACAGTAAAAACAAAGCTAACAAAACATTTGAATTAAAGCTTAATTGTACTAGTATTATTTGCCATCCTCACTTGTCTAACGAAATAACTTAGAGCAGTATCACATTCTGTTTTTAACTTCACTAGTGAAGAATTTAAATTATGCTAAACGTCCTACCTTGGGGTGGGGGGGGCATTCCCCTTTTCCTACTGTGTTGGGCCCTTTTTCATTTGGAGAAGTCATGATAAGTGAATCCATGTTTGAAAAATGTTTTTCTATGCATGAAAAGAAAGTTACATTTTATTATTTTTCCGCATCACAGAGACTGTGATTGGCTTTTGGAAATATTTATGTCATGAAATAATGTGCTTTTCATGAATAGTAATTGTCAAGAGGGTGGTTTTATGACAACCCTGAAAACTTACAGATAAACTTCAGAAGAGCCGCTCGGTCTCCGTTAGCTTGGAGGACGGTCTGTCGGGTGGTGGAAGGGCAAGCCCTGGGCCTCAGCGTCTCGTGCAGGTTACTGAGGAGGAGCAGGTGGCTGATGGTGCTTGTCTGCCGATTGAGTTATGTTCGACGTGGGGGAGGTGTAAGTGGTATGCCTAGTAAGACTTTCTAAGCATGTTTATCGCTCTTCCGGATGAATTCTCCAAGGACTTTCTTCAGTTTTTAGTAGGTTTGTTTCCAGTTGAAGTGGTGTTGCTGAGAAAGTTATGGCACACTCATGTGTTTCTACATCTTCTGTAACCCGTTTGCTTTTTTAAAATTTGATTTGTAAGTTAGAGTAGAGCTGGGATTTGCAAACTATGGCCTGTGAGCCAAACCTGGCCCACTGCCTGTTTTTTTAAATAAAGTTTTATTGGAACACAGCCACATCCATTGTTTAGTTATTGCTTGCTTTTGCACACAGTGAAGGAGTTGAGTAGTCTCAAAGACCATAGTCGTGCAAGGCTGAAAATATTTACTAGCTGGTCATTTACATTGAAAGTATGCTGTCCCTTGGGCTATAATCTAAGGTTGTTTTTTTGTTTGTTTTTAATGCCAAAAGAAACACAGTTGATCATTTCTGGTTTGTCAACTGCCAGTTACTTATTGCTGACAAGATCTTGTTTTTAGTTTGACATTTAAAATTTTTAAATTTCCACCAGGTAGATAAAATTGGGTATGTTGGGTAAATGAAGAGCACAAAATGATTCTAAATATCCAGGTTTCTTTCTCAAAATTTCATTTACAGACAACGTAGACATTTCAGCATTTCACATGTAAGCATTTGTCTTTGAATGTCAAAAACCTGATGGAATTTGAATGTGATCATTATCACCTTTTTAAAAATTTATTTATTTTTTAGAGAGGGAGGAAGGGAGAGCCCTGGCCAGTTTGGCTCAGCGGTTAGAGTGTCGGCCTGCGGTCCGGAGAGACCCAGGTTCGGTTCCCGCTAAGGGCACGTACTTCGGTTGTAGTTTGTCCCCGGCCCTGGTTGGTCGTGCGGGTGGCAGCCACTCGATGTGTCCCTTTCACATCGATGTTTCTCTCTCTCTCTCCCTCCCACTCTATCCGTACCAAAAAAAAAAAAGGAGAGAGGGAGGAAGGGAGAGAGAGATAGGAACATCGATGTTAGAGAGAAACATCTATTGGCCGCCTCCTGCATGTTCTTCACCAGGGATTGAGCCCACAACCCAAGCATGTGCCCTGACCAGGAATCGGGATCCAACTGGGACCTCTCAGTCCATGGGAAGATGCTCAGTCCACTGAGCCACAATGGCCGGGCCTTATCACCTCTTTTGAAATCACTTTTCACCTCTTTTGTTATCACTTATAACAAAATAAGTGAGAGCTGGGTGTGCTGTTGCTTATAAAATTGCACTGGATCTTTTAGGAAAACATATTCTCCTGACCTTTAAATATCTTCAAAAATATGTGCGGAGACTTCATTACATCAGCGGACAACACACCCCAAACACTGAGCTGGAGTTTATGAAGCTGACTCCTTCCTCATCATTTTTTCCTTTAAGGCCCAGTTTATGTTGTTTTCATTGCCAGCTCACATTTTTCTGTTTTTTTCATCTTGGAAAAAATGACATTCACCATCCCTTGTACTGTTTTATACAAACTTCAGCCCTCAGACATGGAGGAGACCTGGAACCCGTTCTGCATTCCCCTGCCCAGCTGTGTCACTGTGTTGCCGGACATGAACTATTTTGCAAGGTTTCCAACCTTGTCACCTAAGGAAGTTCCTTCTACCCAGCTCTGATAACACAGCATAAACAACTTAGACGGTAGCTGCTAAGAATTACTTTACACACAGCGTTTTCATCAGTCATGCAGATTGCGGACAGCTCTTGGGGAGGGAGGAGTTTCAGTGAGTCAGGCTTGGTCTTCCTGAGTTGAGACTTGCCCTCTGGCTGCCTCAAGTGTACTTTCTTCCCTTGGATGCTGGCTGTCCCAGGGAGAACTCAGAGTCCACGACACTCTAAGGAGAAACAGCAAATCCAAACCAGTGTCCGTTCCTGTTACGGCCATTTCCTAAATGTATTAGTAGGTGCGCAGTTTCATCGGATCTTCTTTTTTATTTCAACTGTCTTTGTACCTATGATTGAAAACGGTAGTTGGTCTATGCCTTTTGAGGAGGTAAGTTTTTTTAAATCTATGTATGTGTGTAATAGCAGCGTTTGTCTCTGAAAAATGCAGTATCCTCCTCCCAAAAGTTACTTGCCCACACTCTCCCAGCTGCTGTCTCCTGTGCAGGAAGGGAGGGGACGGATGATGAGGAAAGCTGTTGTCTGCTCTTTGTCCAGGTGTGTGAAGCGGGAGCGTTCGGGGGGCTTAGGGGAGCAGCGTCTCCTGGGGTCAGTGCCGGAGGCCAGGGAAGCGATTTGCCTGTTTTTTCTGCAGGCTCTGAGCTCTCAGCTCCGCTTGTGCTCACGTACATGTGACTGTCTCCGGACTGACAGATGAACAGGCTGAGTTCAGGTCTCAGGTGGGCAGCCCTTGCTAACGTGTCCAGATGAGTCAGGCAAGGTTACGACCTTTCCCGGGCCCATTGGAGTGAAACTTGCTTCTCCGCTCTGGTGTGAAGGCGAACTTTTCCTGGATCAGTCAGTTCTGAAAAGAGTGTTGGCTCCTGGGAAAGGCTGGGAAAGCCGGCCAAGTGCTGCCACCTGACTTGAACCCTTGGTGAGTGCGGGCGAGTGCAGGAGAGTGGCCCCGGTCCACGGTGTGGAGGGTACTGCATTTTCGCCCAGCTTGCTTTCCCTCACGTCTGAGTGCAGAGCAGAGCCCGTCCCCCACTCTGCTGCTTGCTTTGCAGACACTGCGCTGAAGCTTCCTGCTGAAGCCTGAGCCAGGCATGCCCGAGGCTTTGGTGCTTTGCAGGGCCCCTCAGATACCCCCCTCCCCAGCCGTGTGTCTGTAAGGCAGTTACAGCGGTCTGGGAGTGGGATGTTACCAGTCAGTTTCAGCTGAGCTCACACCCCTCTCCCATACAGTACAACCCGTCACAGCCATCTCTGATCCACAAGGAAACGAGCTACCTGTGCTTTTTAAAGACTTTGAACAAAGTCCTTATCCGCTAGCATCGTGTGACTTCACCTGGAGGTTATTTTAACTCTATTCTAAGCATATGTCGTGTAACCCAAAAGACTGGTGGCAAATGAATGGGATGTAAATAGCTGGCGACTTTCTGCCCCTGGGGCTCCTGCAAGTACAAGTCCTGTAGAAATGGGGCGCTCGACCCAGGGATAGGCACTGCAGCAGTCTTACCGGGTCCCTTTGGGCGGGCTTTATCAGGAAATGAGCAAAATGTCTTTGCATTGTGAAATCTGTCGTGAGGAAATCGTGCTGGGGAGGGCATTTATGAGCAAAGTTTCTGAACCTTTAAAAAAAATCTGAGTTTTTGACAAGTATGTAAGTTGTTTCTACAAATAGGGGCAATAGTGAGATGTATTGAAATGAAAACTGACTCTCCGACCCTCTGCTGGAATTTGGGTCATTTCCAGAAAGACCGAGAGATTCCATTCTTTTCGCCTCCAAGCTCATGCTTCTGTGAGAGGGGAGAGCGTCTGCAGGCAGAGGACGGGCGGGACAGATGAGCACAGTGTGCCCCTGTAAATGTGCACGCTGTCTTCCCGGGGACCCTTGGCAGAGGGTTTCTGGTGAGGCAGCACTTCTGAGGGTTACATTGTATTTCGGTCACAAAGGAAGGCCCAGTGTGATTTCATGTAGAATAGGAGTGTCTAGCAAGAGTGGACCTAAAAATACTTGTTTGGACATTTTATCACTTCCAGTGGAAATAAAGTTCTAAATTGCTTTTTTTTTTTAACAACTTTTTAAACTTTTAAATACATGAATTATATATTCATTGTAGAAAACTTGGAGCCCTTTAAATATAACAAAGACAACAAAAATAATCCACTACCCAGAGTTAATATCTATTGTTTATATTGTTATAAAAATGGGATTTTCTAGCTACTTGGCTCTTTTTCTTCAAAGTAGCATAAGCATTTCTTCTGTTATTAGATATTTTTCACTTATATTTTAATACTGCATGGAGTTCCATCGTGGATTTATTTAAAAGTATCTAAGTGATTAGGGATTTCTTAATCTTTTTGGTAGCTATTTTTTTAAAAAATGTTTTAACATTCCCCATTTACCCCAGTCTACCTTCTCCAGAAGAGGAGACAGAAAGGAACCCTGTTGGCTGGTGACAGCAAGGCCAAGTCTGTCCTTTAGCTTCTCTGCTGGCCTGGTTTTGTGGCCACGGCCCCCATGAAGGTCTCAGGCTTCACCCATGCCATCTGTTTCTAAACCCTTCTTTGAAAAACAAAAAGGAAAAAGAAATTAGGTTTTCTTCTTTCCATATAATAAACCCCAGGTTGTTCTGTAGAAGATAAAATTCACACACACACACACACACACACACACACACACTCCCGCATTCTCTCCCACACACACACACACACACACACACACTCCCGCATTCTCTCACACACACACACTCCCACATACACTCCCGCATTCTCTCCCCCCCCACACACACACTCCCACACACACTCCCGCATTCTCTCCCACACACACACACACACACACACTCCCGCATTCTCTCACACACACACACTCCCACACACACTCCCGCATTCTCTCCCACACACACACACACACACACACACACTCCCGCATTCTCTCACACACACACACTCCCACACACACTCCCGCATTCTCTCCCACACACACACACACACACACACTCCCGCATTCTCTCACACACACACACTCCCACACACACTCCCGCATTCTCTCCCCCCCACACACACACACTCCCACACACACTCCCGCATTCTCTCACACACACACACACACACACTCCCGCATTCTCTCCCACACACACACTCCCACACACACTCCCGCATTCTCTCCCCCCCACACACACACACTCCCACACACACTCCCGCATTCTCTCCCACACACACACTCCCACACACACTCCCGCATTCTCTCCCACACACACACACACACACACACTCCCACACACACTCCCGCATTCTCTCCCACACACACTCCCACACACACTCCCGCATTCTCTCCCACACACACACACACACACTCCCGCATTCTCTCCCACACACACACACACACTCCCGCATTCTCTCCCACACACACACACACACACTCCCACACACACTCCCGCATTCTCTCCCACACACACACACACACTCTCCCACACACACTCCGCATTCTCTCCCACACACACACACACACACACACTCCCGCATTCTCTCACACACACACACTCCCACACACACTCCCGCATTCTCTCCCCCCCACACACACACACTCCCACACACACTCCCGCATTCTCTCCCACACACACACTCCCACACACACTCCCGCATTCTCTCCCACACACACACACACACACACACTCCCACACACACTCCCGCATTCTCTCCCACACACACTCCCACACACACTCCCGCATTCTCTCCCACACACACACACACACACTCCCGCATTCTCTCCCACACACACACACACACTCCCGCATTCTCTCCCACACACACACACACACACACACTCCCACACACACTCCCGCATTCTCTCCCACACACACACACACACACTCTCCCACACACACTCCGCATTCTCTCCCACACACACACACACACACACACTCCCGCATTCTCTCACACACACACACTCCCACACACACTCCCGCATTCTCTCCCCCACACACACACACACACACACACACTCCCACACACACTCCCGCATTCTCTCCCACACACACACACACACACACACTCCCGCATTCTCTCCCACACACACACACACACACTCCCACACACACTCCCGCATTCTTTCCCACACACACACACACACACACTCTCCCACACACACTCCGCATTCTCTCCCACACACACTCCGCATTCTCTCCCACACACACTCCACATTCTCTCTCGCGCACACAGATATGCTCTGAGGCCATCTCTTCAAGGACGTAGATCTGTCTTCTGGTTGTGCAACACTGCTTTGTCAGAGTTTCTGCCGGCCTTGCAGCACACACTGTTGGGGCATAAATCTGAAAAGCAGGAAGGTGTCGTCACTCTGAAGTCTCCCCTGGCCGCTCCCTGGAGCCCCTGCCATCGCCAGCAGAGAAAGCACGGTGCCCCTCGGGGATGGAAGACACTGCGTTGCTGGTCTGAATGGGATGTGCACAATTCATACGGGCTAGTTGAGGGGCGACCTTCCTTCCTAACATGTGACTTGGTTCTCCCATCATATAATTTTGTGTCACACGTTTTCCTGGGAATTCAAGGGGAAGAAAAACAGTTCAGTGATGTATTTTACCCAGAATATTTTAAGCTGAAATTTTAAAAACCACACACACAAAAAACAAAGCAAACTTCAGAGACATAATCATAAGGACTATTGCTCTTACTAACACAAAAATTGGTGTTCAGAAAAATAAACATATATTTACCCAAAGGATGAAAACTCCCGTTGGTAGCAAAGTCCTGACCCCGGGCATCCTGACCCCTGACACTGGAAAAACAATTTGGAGGCCTGCCTAGCAGTTTCTCCCACCCTGGCCCTACTGCGTCTTGTGGTTTCCCTGAGGTCAGGGTGGGCTACCTGTGCATGTTTCAGACGAAGAATGGCCCGTGTCTGCACCCTAGGGCCATACGGAAACCTCACGGGATTGCGGGTATGTTCGGAAATTTTGCTTTTTTGTGGCACTTGTTAAATAACGAAGCCCTGCCCCGGGTTAGGGACAGTGGTGAGTGTCACTAGGGAGAGTGCTGCCCTGCACCGCTCGCTTAACTCACTGTTGTTTCCCGACAGCTGTCCCGTGCCACTGCGCCTCCTTCCACACCTTCAAGTCCACTAGTGTCGCTGCTTGTCTTTCCTCACCAGTCCCCTCCGCTGCTGCGGGTACGTCCAGGCGTTAACGCCCGCCTCTGGCTGTTGGTCTTTTCCGCAGAGGGAGAACCGGAGATTACAGGAGGCCAGCATGAGGCTGGAGCAGGAGAACGACGACCTGGCCCACGAGCTGGTGACCAGCAAGATTGCTCTGCGCAATGACTTGGATCAGGTACGCTCGTCACTCACCAGGAAGAAATGAGACGGTGACACCCTCCTCAAGGGCGTGGGCCCAGCGGCTCCCACCGCAGTCCTGCCGGGGCTCCCTCTGCACTTGACGCTGAGGCAGCTGCTGGATGGACGGAGGGGTGGGCGTGGGTGGGAGGGCTGCTTCTGCTACCTGGAGCAGGTGGGGAACGCCAGCCCGTGAGAAGGCTTGGGGTCACTTCCAGGCAGCACACGTGACATCCTTTCTAATACGTCTGGTGTGTCTTCTCCGCACCCGTACTTGCCCTAAAGCAAGGCCTGCCAGCATACTCACCTGAGCGCGCCCGTCACCAGGATCTTTCTCCCACAGATGTGGAGGTTTTGTGTGGCGCAAGCACACTGAGATGCACGCATTGTTGGGTCCACAGGCACCCTGGTGGCTGAGAGCCACCACTGCCCGGTGTGAGTCCTGGTGTCCTGGCGTCGCCACTTCCTAACCACGTGACCCGGGCAGTTCTTAACCTGCCTGTAGGTATAACAGAGTCTGCCTCATGCGATGATGTGAGAATAACAAGGTACAGCACTTAGCAGACTGTGGGGAATAAATGTCAGCTGTAGCTGGGAAGACCTTAACTTGTTTCACCCCCCTTCTTCCCAGAAGTCCTGACAGCTTTAGGACTTCGGTTTTCTGTTGCTAGTGTTTTCAAAATCGGTTGGCAGTATGGAAGGAGTCTTGTGTAGCTTTAAAATGATCACTCTATTTTCTGAATTTTAAAAAGTGAACCTGGCCAGGTAGCTCAGTGGGTTAGAGCATCATCCTGATACACCAAGGTTGTGGGTTTGATCCCCAGTCAGGGCACATTCAAGAAGCAACCAATGAATGCATCAATAAGTGGGACAGCAAATCTCTCTGCCTGCCTCTCTCTCTAAAATCAGTAAAACACTTTTTTAAGTGAACATTCCCAACAAATGGTGTAGGGTCAGAACAATGGAGACTTTGACTAGTGAGTCTGTTAAAAAAAATTGTGCTCTAACTATGCACTAACGCTATTTAAATGACAAATTCATTAATAATATAAATCGAATTGAATTAAGATTGAAGGAATTTGAACAGTGTTTAAAAATGGCCCCTGCCATACTTCTTTGTCCATATAAACAGCTGATTTTGCATCTCACAAGTTCTAACCTCAGTGAGATGGGAGACCCCCCCCCCCAGGGGACACGGTGCAGAGGGGAGAGGTGGGAGTGGAAGGGGTCCACGCCGAGCGGGGTCTGAAAGTGAAGGGAGACTGTGCTGCTCAGAACCCCGCACGGAGGCAGAAAAGGCAGCCCCGGGCGGCGGAGGGGTGGCCCTGTCAACCACAGACCCCTGCAGCCAGCCTGTGTGCTAGGTGTTTGCATGAAAACATGTGACAGAAAACCACAGAAGGAAGAGGCGACCCCCTTCGATCAGGGCCACGCCCCCTGTCTGCAGCTGTTCTGGTTTTGTACTAAGTCTGAGCGAGGTCTGTAATGAAATTCTTGGGTCCCTGTTAGCTTTTTTCCAGATGGCCTTCACTCACAACTGGCTCTGTCATTTTTTATCTTTTATCCATTCATGGTTTTCGTCAGCTGGCCAGCTAAATGAAACGTTTTAAGCAGGTGGACTCAGTAGGGATGCAATGAAATAAGCTAGAGTAGTCAACCGGAAGTTGTGTGGGTGCTGTATTTAGTGAGCTAGAGGCTTAAAAATAATGGCATGAAATACTTACTGAGTCCCTACTCTGCACCAAGCACTATATTTAAGCGATTTATACGCATTATCTCATTTAAGCTTCCAAATGACTTTATTATTTTAATCTTACATTTTATGAATGAGAGATTTGGTAAAAAAAATATATATGTATGAGGTTGTTTGCTTATAAGTGTTACTTATAAGAACAAAAAACAGAAATAATATATATGCCCAACAGAAGCGGAGAACAAGTACATATATTTATAAAATGATCTTTTTGAAATAGTTTTTAAAAACAATGGGAAGATAATATAATAATATATTTTTTTAAGTAAATTAATTTGTATATAATGTTCACATCTAAATTGCAAACTCTGTGGCTGGCACAGGGACATCCTGCAGGGAAAGGGGACTGGAATAGTCCTGTATCTGAAAATGTTACTGCTGGACATCTCTGGGTGATAAGGCTGTATCTGATCTTTATACTCATCTTATACCTTTATTTTTCAATTACTAATCTTTTATAAGAAGAACTTGAATTATTTAACCACCCTTGGATAAGTACCAATATACATTATAACTTTTTAATAATCAGCAAAGAATATATTATTTTAAATTTTGTTTAAAATTAAAAATCTATTATTTGCCCTGGCCGGTTTGGCTCGGTGGTTGGAGCGTCAGCCTGCAGTCCAGAGAGACCCAGGTTCGGTTCCCGCTAAGGGCACGTACCTCGGTTGCAGTTAGTCCCCGGCCCTGGTTGGGGTCGTGTGGGTGGCAACCACTCGATGTGTCCCTTTCACGTCGATGTTTCTCTCTCTCTCTCTTCCTCCCACTCTATCTGAACAAAAAACAAAAAAAGTCCTCGGGTGAGGAAAAAAAAATTTATTATTTAAATAAAAACACAGTATTTAAAAATAAAAATCATAAAAATATATAATTTAAAAGTTCTTCCAAGACAGTCCATTTTGTGGCTCAGTCTGGACTGATACTCCAAGAGCACGCCCGACAGCAGACTGTTGAGTACCCAGGTGCCTCATGCGGACACTGGGTCATCCCTGAGAAAGTCAGTCCTTTCTTTATTCCTTCTCACTCTTACTTCCTCCCTTCATACCTCCCTTTATCTTTCTTTTTAAAGAAGTAATAAGGCCTGGCCCCTGCCTTTTGAAGCTTCTTATCGGATGAGAATAAAAGTTGCTATTTCATGCACATCTCCTCTTGATGTTGCAGTTTCTGCCGGAGCGGGGCTTACTCGCTGACCAGAAACCTGGCCCGAAGTGCGGGCGACCCTCCCAGCGGCTGGAAGGAGGCCGCCGAGGGGAGAGCCCGCTCTGGCCCCTCCCCAGCTGGCTCGGTGCTCTTCCTTCCCAGCTGATCGAAGTCAGGTCTCTTCAATCAGAGAGCAAAACTGGCAGACATTAGACAAGCACGAAACCAGGTTGGATTTGAAATAATATGCAAAGCAAACAAACACTAATTAGGTAATTAGGTTCTTTAAAAAAATAAATCACTCCTTACCCTTGTCACGGTAGCATTGGTTGGCTGGGACCAAAGGTCAGTCTTCTCTCGGACATGGCTCTCTTTCCAGAACTCACCCTCCCTCAGCTCCAGTAAGGGCTTCTGAGATTAGAAGTGCAGACAGATAGATACACACCTCCGGTGCCGTGTCTGCTGCCCCAGCCCCCGGGCCCTCCCTGTCCTTCCCTGGTCCCGAGAACACAGAGACACAGCCAGTTCTCTCCCACGGAAGACTGTGCCCAGGCCCCTCCTGAACACAGCACATTTCCTGTTAGACCAGAGCAACATGGACTACATGGCAGGTGCACTTGTTTTGTTCCAAGTGGAACAACTGGCTAGTTCTCTGGGAGACACTTCTGCAAGCTCCTCGTCCTGGTGGGGGTCAGGGCTGAGCCTCTCGATCGGCCTGGGGGCTCATTGTGGCTGATTCTCACCACGCAGCGAGGTTGCTCAGCCCATGCCCCGGAGGCCTGCGCGCGACCACTAGTGTCATGTCCACAAGTGTTGTAAGATGCTGGTAGGTGACCAGAGGACTTCATAATGACAGTGGTCCACTCAGTCTCATCAAGTTATGGTGAAAATTTTGTAGTCGGGGTTCAAAAATTGAGTTCAAACAGAGTCTTTATCTGTTTAGTGTTACGCTCCTAGAGATCCGTTTAACGTTAAAGAGGGTTTCTACGTGAGTGAGGAATAGAGACCCCAGAATGGTGTTGAGAGAGAGAAGCAGGTTGGTTCAAGTATGGCCCTACCTTGAGGAGCAGAAACACACTCCCCCTTCACCGCTGAGCAAGAGAGACTTCGGATGAAGCCTCCGGGCCGGGCCCACAGGGGTCTCTGCAGACGTCAGCTCTGAGCAAGAGAAACTGCGAGCTTGCTTTACCTCGGCCTGGTGAGGACTGCGGCAGGAATGGGAAATAAAAATAGTTGGTCCTCTCATCATAAATATTTAGTCATTTATTAAACATTTCCTCGGGGTAGTGGCTTTCTTTTCCTTTTACTACAAATATTTCCAAAACTGTAATATGCATTTTTTAATATGTTTTATTTGATTATTTAGAGAGAGGAAGGGAGAGAGAGAGAAGCATCGATGTGAAAGAGAGACATCTATGGGCTGACTCCTGCACGCCCCCTACTGGGGACTGAGCTTGCAACCCGGGCATGTGCCCTGACTGGGAATCGAACCGGGACCTCTCAGTCCATGGGACCACGTTCAATCTACTGAGCTACACCAGTGGGTCATAAGATGAATTTTTAAAAGTCCATCTCTAATTTTAAGATGTCCTTTTGCTGTGTAGATTCCCCCCTAAAATCCGATGTATTAATGTCTTTAAAAAGGATTCTTTCACCGTAAGTACCCGAAAGTTCCAAATGATCTGAAAGCAGAGCTGTCACCTGGGGCATGGGAGTGAGGACAGAGAAGCTGGTGTAGTTCCCCCGCCAGCACCCAGCAGACTGTGCCGGCCTGGCCATCTGGACGTGCGGGAGACACAGTGAACACACAGGAGGCCGCCTGGCCAGCGTTCACGGTCACTTGGATCCCATTCTGCTGCTGTCAGCCAGGGACAGCTTCTTCAGATAGCTGCCTTCCTCTGTGTCTGAGCCTTTCTCTCTGCCCCCTCCACGCCACACAGCCCTTTCCGTAGTAACTTCCAGAGCCATGTCCGTTCGTTCGCCAGGTGCTGAGAGGGGACCTGCCCGGCCCCTCTACTGGGCTTGCTTCCAGGCTGTAGTGCTGCGCAGGAGAGGTGGTTGCTGCTGCCCAGAGCTTAGAGCCTAGTGGGCAAGACAAGTAAATGGCACATCATCTGTCATCACGGATCGGGCTGAGTGCTGTCAAGGGGGCACGACAGATTTGAACAGGAGCTGACTCAGAGGGGTTGAGTGGAGCAGGGCTCAGCCCATGCTTCCCTGCACAGGTGACCTTGAAGCTGAGAGCTGAAGGGTAGGAGCCCAGGGGGGAATGACAGGCACCTGTTAACCGAGTTCAACAAACACACAGGACTTCCTGAGCTCGCTTGGGCGCTGTGTCTGAGTGAAGACCGGAGTACTCTGCTGAGCTTTTCTTGGTCACTCTAGACATGTGGTCCTTTCTGTTTGGATTGCTGGTCCGTAGGTCATTTTCCTCATGGATAGCTTTATTATGGGTTTTTATATTTTTTATTTTATTGATTGATTTTATTTTTAAAGAGAGAGAGGAAGGGAAGAGAGAGAGAGCGAGAAACATCTGTTGGTTGTTCCATTTATTTATGCATGTATTTGCTGGTTGATTCTTGTATGTGCCCTGACTGGAGATGGAGCCCGCAACCTTGGCATATCAGAACGACACTCTAACCAACCGAGCTACCCAGCCGGGGCTCTGCCATGGGCTCTTGGTCTTAATTTCTCCATAGTGTACTCACTGTCCTGTGTGAATGCCCTTGTGGGCTCAGCCAGTCTTTGAATGTTCTCACCCCGCTGGTCCACGGGTCAGCCTCTCTCTGCTCGCCCTCCCCGAGCCCACCCACACGCAGGACCTGGGAATCTTCCCTGTGAGGCTCCGCCCCCTGCCCCCTCCACCCCACTTGCGCAGTCTCCGCGTGCTGCCGCGACATCTGAAGTGTGCGAGGAGCATTTAGAGAGAGCATGGGCCCTGATGCCATTCAGGTCTGAATTTGGATCATGCTCTGATGCTAGATGTGGGCCCCCGTGAGGTGGTCTGATCTCTGAAAACCTCTCTGTCCTTATCCGTCATCACTGTCGCGAGGGCTAGAGGGACCGTGTGCCAGGGGCCTGTGTGTGGTGGACACTCGGTGAAAGCGGCCACCCTGGTCAGCAAGGAGGGCAAGAGTGGCTCGAGGTGGGGGGGACAGCGGGTGCCGGCATGGAGGCACACCCCTCCCCGCTCGGTGCCTGTGACGCCTCTGATTTGCAGGCGGAAGACAAGGCGGACGTGCTGAATAAGGAGCTGCTCCTGACCAAGCAGCGGCTGCTGGAGACCGAGGGAGAGAAGCGGAAGCAGGAGGAGGAGGCCGCCCAGGTAAGGGGGGGCTGGCTGTCCTTCACAGGTGCGGCCAGGTGTCTGCGGCTGATGCACACCGGGAACGAGAAACGTTGTATTCTACATCGGAGGTGACGTGCAGCAGTCCAGTGAGCAGCAGGAGTCTCGGCCTTCCCTCCGCAGGGGCTAGAAGGGGAGGCAGCTCTTAGGACTCGCCTTTGTAGCCCGTTCAGTTCTAAGTGTAGTGACGGGGTGGTGTTCCGAGAGCTTTGGCGGATCTGCAGATTCCCTGTCCTCTCCGAAGTAGTTCATGGGGATTGTAACTGAGCCCACGGAGACCTCTGCTGGGAGTTGGCTCCGTCGGTCACACGTCACGGTCCTGACTCCTGCCTCCCTGTCACCGGGGAGCTCCCAAGCCTTATTCCCGGGGAAGAGGACCCCACTGGGAACCAGCCTCGAGTCAGCACCGTACAGTCTTCCACGAGTTAGGAGGCTGCTCAGCTGGAAGATGCCTCCATTGAAGGGAGGGTCTGGGCAGGTGACAGGAGAGGCCTCTGCCCAAGGGTGGACACTCATGGCTTCTCTGACGAGCAGAGGCTGCTGCCCGTGTCCTCCGTCCCTATTGGTCCCAGCCAGGCTGATCAACTCATTTACTTCCATGAGTTTCATTTTGAGACATCAAAAATACTGAATATAAAATAGAACACAAAGCCTTTCAAAGACCAAGCAGAGAAATGTCCAGTCAAGTTACTAATGAAGGGATGTATCATTTAGCAACTTGGGGTTTATAAAAAGTATTGCATGATTTTTTATTTTTTGGAAAATGATAAAATGACTTTTGGCATTGCCCTGGCCGGTTTTTCTCAGTGGTTAGAGCGTCCCGGGTTTGGTTCCCGCTAAGGGCATGTACCTCGGTTGCAGTTTGCCCCCGGCCCTGGTTGGGGTCCTGTGGGTGGCAACCAGTTGATGTGTCTCAGACACATTGATGTTTCTCTCTCTTTCTCCTAAATGCAAAAAATGACTCTTGGCATTTACTGTGGACCAAGATTTTCTAACATTCTCGAAAATTTCCAGGTGCTGATTATCCAGTTTGATGTAGGCCTTTTAATGGGTATTGTCTTTTTTTTTTTTTTTTTTGCCTCCTGCCTTTTGGGGGTAAAGGTGAAGCTATTGGCAAGTGCATTTAATCCATGCTTCCTCCGTGTGTGTGTCCTGTGGCAATCATCACAGTTCTCATGAGATCTGTTAGATGAGGGAAACTGGCTCAGAGGAGTAAGAGTGAAGTCCTCTCAGCCATCGAAGTCGGCCCTGAGGTCAGCGGGCCCCAGTCCAGCGGGAGGCTGTGGTTTTTATCTTGACGTCGTGTAACACTGGAACAAGTTCAAAGCAGAGTAAGCTACACATTGCTTTCAGAATGTTAGAATGTAGCAAGTATGAAGAAATTCAGAAATCTCCTGGTGACATGACCCTGATTATCAGTTGCATTCATTTGTGAGTCAGCAAGATTAATCTTTAAGTGCATGGTCGGAATACACAGATGAATTATTGCAGCATCCCCAGTGAAGGATCAGGCACAACCAGAGTTTTCTTTGCTTGTTTGGTCAACAACTTGGAAGAACTGAATTCTTTCCCTCTGCCTGGTGGCACCTGCACCTAGACTTCCAGAGCTGCTGGACTGCAGAAATCACTGGTGTTAAGTCGAGTGTTCGTAATGCTGGGACTATAGCAGGTGCCTCCTGCACAGGTCACCTTAGCTCCTTCTGAAGTCACTGTTTCTTTGTCCCTGAATCTCCTGACCTCAAGGGCTCTCATCTTCCTCCACCTTTTTCTGACTCCAATCCCACAGCCTTTTGTTCCCACCATCTGCGAGGGGACAGCGTGACAGTCGGGGACTGAATAGGAGGACCTAAAATGTTTTCTCAGTGACTGATTATATAGCACCAAGGGTACATGCCACGATGCCTTGATGTTTTGTTCCAGGCTCTCATAAGGATAAAGGTCGCTTCTGAATCGGCAGTTAACGATAGGTTGTAACGTAAGTAGCGTTTTATAAATCTGGGTTGCTCCCATGTTTTACACGTTACAGGAAAAAAGTGAAATTTCTGTCTCAGGAGATGACCAGGTTTTTCACATGATCAAGATGCGGCTTCAATGAGGAAAATTTATGTAGTGACAGTGTTTGCTTTGTCACTGGCTGTGGTTCAGGCAGACCTGAATCTAGATGTTTGTGAGAATTAATAATGATTTTGACTGAGTCTTGACGTTTCTCATTCTTGCTCTTTCCAGCTTAAAGAAGTCTTCAGGAAACAGCTCGAGAAGGCAGAATACGAAATAAAGAAGACCACAGCTATCATTGCCGAGTACAAACAGGTACCGTGCGCGTGTGGCTGTCGCTGTAGAAGCAGCAGTTGTTGTTGTTCTTTGGGGAAATATATTTTGTTTTTAGCGCTTCCAGAACCATGACTGTGCTGCATTCACTGAAGTCGGTGGTTTATTCTCTCCTGAAACTGGCAATGGTTGGACAGACTTGCTGGTAATAGGAGGTTTATTTGAGCAAAACAATCTGTTGTTGGTTCGCAGTGTTGGATAGCTTGAGAGGAACAGGAAACCTGGCTGTTACCAGGGCGTCCTGGCTCTGCCCTACTCAGAAGCCCATTTCCGATAGGACACTGGTAACATTCGCCTCTCTGCCGAGGACTAAAGTGTAGAGATTGTATCGAGTGGCAGTAGCTGGGGGATCAGTGTGTCCGTTGCTGTCACAGTACAGAATGTGGGAACTTGTTTTCCCACATGGCTATGTGGCGTCGAAAGGGAGACGACACTGTGTTTGGGAAATGGGGAACCCCTTCCTGGAGAAGGGGGTGTGAGCTGGGCCGGAAAGGCCAGGTGAGTGGGCGTGTGGAGAGGGAGAGGACAGGGCCGAGGAACAGCACGTGCGAAGGCGCGGAGGTAGGTGAGTGGGCAGACAGTTTGGTGTGGCGAGAGGATCAAGCACACGGGGAGCATAGGTGAGCTGGGGCCCAGTTCAAGGAGGGTCTTCGGGGACCGCTGAGCAGTGTGGATTTCATCCTGTCTGTCGTGGAACATTGGGCAGGAATCAGCGTGATCTGGGACCTCTTTTCAGCACTGCTGTGTCCCAGTGAGAAATGTGGACCCAAGTGGGGATCCACGGGAGAGACAGACCACTAAGAGGCAAAGCACGGGGTCCAGGTGGGACAAAATGGGACCCTGACTAAAACCGGCAGTGACGAAAATGAAGACGAGGGACAGGGAAGACGTCTGTCCCATGCTAGAGCAAGGGAAAACATGGAACGTGGTCCTGAGGTGTTGGATTTGGGTAGGAGGAGAGGGTGGTTGACATTAACCAGGACAAGGAACAGTAAGGCCGTGTGCTGTGGAACTCGCCATCACTGTGAGCGTGTTTCTGTCACCACCGTGGGCCATATGCCGCCCTCTGCAAATAGCAGTCCTTGGGACTCTTCCTGAGGATCATCTGGCAAGCACGTCAAGTAGTGTAAAAGGCAACAGACCCATCTGCTTGAAGATAATTAGGACAGAAAACACGATGCGTTCTATAGTTGGAATTGGCCGTCATTGGTCTATTTCAGGTTTGGTTTACTTGAAAGGAAGTACAGCTTCAGATTAGGGCGGTCACTTCTTTGTATCGGCTGCTAACGCAGGCCCGTAAATCCAGGCTGGGATCTGGGCAAATGACAGACCGGACCCCAGGGTGGCCCTGGCCTCTGGGGCTGCTTGTGAGCAGACTGGGCTTCTCTTCAGTGCCTTTTATGTTGTTCGTCCAAATCGCACTTGAAAATTAGACATCCCCTAACTCTCATTTCATTTCTCAAAAATAAAAGATTCAAAATTCACTCAAGTTCAGTAAGAGTTGAACTTTCAATATTTTTTTAAGCAGTTTTTCTTTTTGACTTCTTAAAGCTCATATGTCTGTCTGTTGTAGTGCTTGTTGGTACTTTATTTCAGAAACAGTAAGACCGAGGCTGTTTAATGAGCACTTGTCAGCCAGGCTTCTCCGCAGCCTGTCGCGCACACCTTCCGGCGGGCGTTCACCGCAGACCTGTCTGGTCGCGGACACTGACGCCCAGGCAGAGGAGGGAGTGTGCCCAAGGACACGCTGCAGGTAGTGGGGCTGGACCCCCAGGCCTTTCATTTTCTGCTGTGTTGCCAAACCACCTGATGAGAGTTTGAGTCTTTATTACTTTCTGGTCATTTAATCTTTTTGTAGTTTTATTCACTCTGCCACTTCTTAAGGAACCTTTTGTCATTGAAAACAGAGACTCTTTCTGTGGCTGCAGACAGGAGACACTTCTGGTTCAGACTTCTTTTCATCGGTTCTCAGTGTAGACAGAACCTTGCACAAAGTAGACACTCAGCAAAGATTCTACAGAGCGAGGACAGGCACTCACTGCCACCAGTCACGGAGGCTGGTGACAGAAAGAACTCAGATCTGCCCCGTGTGTTTTCTTCTGCTGATGAAGCCAGTGCTCTGCACAGGGGACCCCAGGCCTTGTGCTCCCTGCGGAGATGCCCGAGCTGCACGCATGCGCACGTGCCGCCAGCGTCGGGTGCGGTGACACGGGAGTCGATCGAGCTGTGGATGCTGGAAGGCTCCTTCTGTCGTCCAGGAAGGACACTGTTTATTCTTTCCTTTAGATCTGTTCCCAGTTAAGCACCAGACTGGAGAAGCAGCAAGCAGCCAGCAAGGAGGAACTGGAGGCGGTGAAGGTGAGGAAAGTGGAGTAATTCTGTGACAGAATGTCTTTTACACTCAGGCCTTGGGACCCGACAGGAGGAGCCCAACCCTGATGCTGCCCCAGGCCGGTGGCTTGTACCATCACCCGCCCCTTCGTCGGAAAGGGTCCCGGAATTACGGAGAATAGTGTCTCTCTTCTGACTGGGTTTCGGGGGGTAGTGGTCCTGTTCCCTGCAGCTGAAAGGTGATATCCCCAAAAGTCTTACAGGCTGTCGGGCAGGTGGTGGGTTTCAGGGTTGTCACAGGAGGTCCCTGGCTTTCTGGTGGAAACGGGAACCCTTGGCAGCCCACATCCCAGCAGTGAGGGAACCGAAGCGACGCTCAGTGTGCGACCCGCAGTGTCACCCATCACTCTCTGAACAGTAACCAGCGTGGGTGGGCTAGAACGTGGCTGGAAAACACCCGGGGTTCTAACACCAATTTTTTAGGTTTGTTTTTGAAGAAAACTTGTAGCATTTATTCCTATGCCGCCCCCTGGTGGTAAAACTCATATTACTTGAAAACAAGTGCTTATTCTGTGGAAACGAAACAATAGGAAACCAAATGGATTGATAATGAAAAGCAATGTTGGCACAGCCAACTCTTCGTCCAGTGTTCTGGAGACCTGACGTAATTCTACTTGAATAGATTCAGGTTCAATACCAGTAATTTCTATGCATTCTAGGGATTTCAGCCTATAGTTTGAAGACTAAATAAGAAAATGAATAAAAACTGCTTAGCGAGGTATTGGCACACGATAAATGCATATTTGTATAAGTTCCAACCTGAAAATCTGAGATATGAGAAATGAAAATATGAACCTTGTTCTGACTTTGTATTCTAAAAGTGTGTTTTTCTTATTTCATATTATAAAGCACCAGACTGAGATTCTTAGTGAGTACAGAGTTGGTAGTCTCCCCCACAACCTGCTAATTTAGGGTTCATGTCTTCCCTGTCTGCTCTTCCTTTATACCTCCCCTTAGTCTTCATCCCTCTTTGTACCTGGTAGGCCAGTGACCAAGACCCAACTGATGAAGGGCCTAAAAGGATAAGGTTAACTATCCTGAACTAAAATCTTTGTGGAAATAATGAAACAAGGATTTATATTGATCACTCAATGAAGGTTTTACTGAGCATCTACCTTGTGCACAGTTATTAGATATTTGTTTTTTACATAAATTATACATGACAAAGAGCTTAGAATTTTCCTACAGGAACAAATTATATGCAGATGCACGTGAACAATTGAAGAAATAATTCAAAAGCACAGAAGTAAGTGCTGAGTTGGATGACGCTGACGGTGGGTTGTGGAGAGAGCAACATCGTGAGAACTATGGACCAAAGATGACTTTAGATCTGGTCGGATAAAGCAGGACAGGTAGAATTCAGTTAGGAGGATTTTAAAAGGACATTCTGGAAGAAACGGTGTGAGTGAAGACCCAGAAACAGGAGTGAGCATTTCAGTATTTCTTCAAGGAGACCGCTGTGATTAGGGTGTGTGTTAAGGAAGGGAAGAGATTACTGGGTAACAGGTGGGGTCACCTGATGGAAGGCCATGGCATTCAGAGAGAGGCACCTGAACTTGTTTTAGCCAGAATCAAGAGCAAGTAACACTTAGTAAACACCGTGTGGTACTCCTACGAGGCCTTACCCGTATCACCTGTATAACCCTCCTAACTACCCGAGAAGATTGACTCTATAATCTTCTTGCCAGTTTCTTGTATCTCCTTTCGAGTGATCATGCTTTCCAAATCAGGTCATTGTCTCCGTGGGGTCACATAGCTGGTGAGCAGCAGTGGCAGGATTTGAACACAGGAGTCAGACTGGACAGCCCGTCCCTTAGCATTGTATACACCTCTCTCCAGTCCCGCTTCTTCAGCTCTGACTTGGCATGATGTGCTGACCAGCTCCTGACTTTTCATCCTCCTGTGACGACCTTCCTCTGTCGCCATCCCCTTCCAGCCGCTGCTCTACACGGGAGCAGAGCGAGCTTTCCCAATAGAAATGTGACTCTATCCCTCTATGCATTTTTAGAATTAGATGGGCCACATGTAGAAAACCCCAAATAGCATTGGCTGAAACACAGAGGTTATTGATCATCTCATGTAAAAGAAGTCTAGGACTAGAAACACCCCTGGTTTTATCAGTGACCCAGGCTTTCGTGACCCGCACCTCAGCCTGGGCTTCCAGCCTCAGGGTCACCTAGAAGCCAGACCTGTCCACTGGAGTTCCTGCCATCACACCCACATTCCACGGTGCAGTTTTAGGCCAAAGATGCAAGGGTACAAGCCCCCTCCAATTGGGTGAGCTCTCTCCAAGTAGCCCTCTTAGAAGTCCCATACAGCTCCTACTGAATTTCATGGCTACGCCTAGCTTCAAGGGAGTCTAGAAAATGGCACATTTAACCGGGCATTTTCCAGCCCAGAACGTCGGGGATCTGTTACTGAGGCAGGAGATGGACGCTGCGGGAGTCTCGGTCTCTCTCATGTCCGCGTGGCTGCTCCGGGAGGCTCCGCGCTCTGCTCTGACACGGAGCCCAGGGTTAGGTGACGTGGGGAGTGGATTTGCTACAGGCAGAGTCGGGTTCACGAGCCTTCTGCTTCGGGACCTTTACAGAGTGGCGGCGGACAGCTCGTCCCCCTGCGCTCCTCTCCCTGGCGCAGCGCGGCCTCTGCCCGAGCCCCGTCCCTGCAGGTCCGCGGAGGGGCCCTCTCTGTACACACGGGGCTCTCGCTGCCGAACTGTCCTCCTCCCGCGCTGAGGTCAACCTAGTCCTCTGTCAGGCCCAGGCTAGTGAAACTCTTCCCAGCTTGGTCAGCTTGTATCCACTTAAGACCCAGATCAAAAGCCGCCACTCTGACATTTTATTGGGTCAACGGTAAACACACCACCTGTACTTGCCGTGTGCCCGTCTGCGGCACTGGCTAGAAGAGAGCTACACGCTGTCTTCAGTGTCCAGGGACTGTGGACCAGGCAGGAACATGAGCGCAGTGTGGGTGGGCACGACAGAAATCGGGGGGCAGAGGAGGTGATTTGTAGGGATTCAGGCCTGGGTTAGGGAGAGCGTGGACATGTCAGAGGAAGAATTGAATGAGCAGCTGGGTATGGAATGAAGGAGAAGCGACTGAAAAGATGGTACCCAAGTCCTCAGGCCACAATGACATGGGCGGAGCTGCTGCTGAGTGCGCGTGGGGGGGGGGGTGAAGAGAGGGTACTGTAACAGTAGGATGTTGAAACAGATTATGTGATATCCTTTTTTTCTAAGCTATTTTTGGAGATATTTTAAGCAAACAATAGCACCCTTGTCTTGAAGAGAGTTGCTGGTGTCTGGTGCTGATTACGCTGTGACTGGCAGTCCAGGTCCGACTTACTTTTATTACCTTGAACAATAATGATCATCTTTGTTTAAAGCTGAACAAAAGGACATACACTTTATTTGTTGCAAAGGTAGATTTAGGTTAGTCGTAATGACCTCAGTCTACTCTAGGCAACGAGTTTCTTCATTTATAAAACGGGGGTGAAAACGGTACCTGACCACGCAGGAGCTCTAGGAGCGAGTGACACTGCGCACACAGCTTGCCGGACGCGGCTTGGAGCTAGTAAGAGGGATGCTGGGACGGCATGTCTAGAACGGATGCCGGAGACACTTACCGCTGTCGACTCCCAGTCTCTCTAGAGATACTTGGAGGAAAAGGGCACCTGTCTTGGACAGTTGGGGTTTGTGCTGCCTAGAACCGTTTTGTTTGTAGCACAAGGGAAAAAATTACCTTCGGAAATAGGCACCAAACAGCATCTAAGTAAAACTGCAACCCGTGTTGTTTCAGTGCGTGACGTATGCTGTGGAGTACAGCGTGACGTGGGCGTCTCTTTGGGGTGTTTCAGGGCAAGATGATGGCGTGTAAACACTGCAGTGACATTTTCAGCAAGGAGGGCGCTGTGAAGCCTGCAGCCATCCGCAGAGAGGACCAGGGAGTTGACTCAGATGATGAGAAGGACTCACTTAAGAAGCAGCTGAGGGAGCTGGAGCTGGAGCTGGCTCAGACCAAACTGCAGCTGGTGGAGGCCAAGTGCAAAATCCAGGTTGGTGACTTGATCAAAGCTCAAGGAAAGACCAAGTTAGTGGTGGGACATCCTGGGACTTCGGGATATACATATTTAGCTCCGAATCCTAGGAGTTACGATACATGTTGTGATACGTTCTTCTGCCCAAGGATATGTCCTGCATAGTGTGATGTTATGTCATCATTTTTAAACACTGGTATAAATACATAGATTTAAATGAATAACAATAATTAAAATTATATCTTGTGAGAACTTAAACATATGCTCTTAGTTTACCCTGGGATTTTTTTGCCAAAGGTCCGTGTCTGTTCTCCTTGAACTTGGTCACTTTGAGACGAAAGGCCAGACTCCCTCTGTTCTTCTCCCCTGATGGTTGAACTTGGCTGACACCCTTATTTTTGGAGCTTCTTTCCTTCTTTACCTGATTTTGCCAAATCCCCTTTCCCCATCATCTCTTTCCATATCGGATGGTAACGTAATTAGAAACGTAGCCCTGGCTTCTGGTGGACTGTTCCCCATTTCCTTAGCAGTGACCCGTGCCCACCACCACGTCCCGCCACGGCTCCGTCCTGCACCGCACTGGCCTCCGCACCGCTGTGCGTGTTCTCGGGGCAAAGGCCATGTGTTCGGAGCGAGACTCCCTCCTGCTTACTCTGTCCGGAAGAATTCAGTCCGTCCACACGTTTATGTCGGTTGTAGTTTTAAATATGTTAGGTCGGGTTGTAACCTAAACCTAAATTGCAGGGGGAATAAAAAGAACATGAGGTTTCATTTCACTGTGAGAGAAGGCACAGATTCTTCTAACTGTAAACTCTTTCCTTCCCTTTCTTTTCCTTCCCCTTCCCCTTCCTTTTGCATTAAGAAGCCAGGTAAATCTCCTGGGCTTTCTGGGAGAAAACTCTGGCCACATAGACCTGGGAGTGCAAGAAACTGTACTGGATTATTTTGGCAGAGAGAAAACATTTATAAAAACTCAGACGATTTTCTTTCTTTAATTAGGAACTTGAACATCAGAGGGGGGCCCTTATGAATGAAATCCAAGCTGCAAAAAACTCTTGGTTTAGCAAAACCCTGAACTCAATCAAAACGGCCACGGGCACCCAGCCCCTGCAGCCACCACAAGCCACCCAGCCACCCAAGGAGAGCACATAGTTCCCGCCTCACCCCAGCACAAGAGCACAATGATCAAAGCGACGGAGACCCCGAGGACGCTCCCAGGTGTCCCTTTGAAGAAGGAAAGTCAAGGAGGCCAGAAGCAAGCCCGCTCTCTCAGTGGCTCTAACTCTTTCTTGTCGGACACTTTCCAGGGCTGGTACTGACACTGCCGGATCACGTTGAATACCTGTGTCCGAGCTGCTTCGTGGAAGGCCGTGCTCAGACCGCCCTCGTACTGCACATCACTGCACATGCCTGCTATCTGGTTGGAAATCAGTAATTCAGAACTACATGCTTTTCATTGAGAACTAGTCCTAACTGTTTTCTCTTAACATAAGAATGGAGATGTCTTTTATTCCAAGGTTGAAGTGATAGGAAGATATTTGTCACAGAAAAAAATTTGAAACCTAGAACTCTTAACTTTTCAGGATTTATTCAGATAAAGCACACTGGGGCTGGTCAGGACCACTGTCGGGCTTTCTCCTGAGAGTGGTCTCCTGGCGGTGATGACCTGTTTGGGGCGGGGGGGGGGGGGGGGGGGTGGACAGATCTGGGATTGAACAGTCTCCGGAGAAAGTTAGTTTCTTTCCTTTTCTTTTGGGTGCACCTGGAAGCGAAGTGCCAAGAACCACAGGATAAGATAGGCTGTTGAGAAGACACACTAGAGAAAAGGAATTGAGATTTTGATAAATGCCAGAAGAAAGAAATCACTTTGGCCCTGGTATTGTAACAGGTCCTTGTGAGAACTCCACACGGGAACTGCGAGTCCCTGAGTATGAACACAGTTGTGAGTGCTGGCCAGCGTCGAGTCGAAGTGGGCACTGCAGGTTGTGCCCACTTTCACCAGAGAAGCCTAGACGGGCCCACTTTCAGCCACTGTGTTCAGAATGGGGTACAAAGCCAGGGACAGAGTGTGTCCTTTCACGGTGACATATACTTGCTAAGGAAACACTAATATGCTATAACTTTGTTAAAGTTATGAAATGGGAAATCAAGGTCAGCTTCACATCATCTTAGTTTATGTTAGGCAGCTTCTCCTGATTTCTGTAGCTCCCCAGAAATGTGCCCTTGGTGCCCCTAGATGAAGATGCAAATGCATCTGTAACATTTTTGATTGAATGTGAAACCTTTATAGAAATACTCATCTCATGGAAAAGTAAAGAAAGCTATGTTTCGAAAGTTGATAGAAATATTTTTTTCAATTATATTTAACATGTATATATCAATAGTCCTTGCAGGAAATCCTCTGGTAAGGGCAAAACAAACTTTCCCATTTTCTAAGCTATTTGGAGGCCTTTGGTCTTTTTCCACTAACCCAACTACTGTCAGGTATGTACAGTAACATTTACTGACTCATCCTTGCTGAACATATTCTTTGCAGAGGATCTTAAACTGTTGATTCTCACCTGTGCCATATGATGCAACTGAAACTAACACACTCCTGGAGAGAAAGACCAAGTCAGGGCCTCCTGGACTCCAGGAGCCCAACCACACGTCACCTCTCTAAGTGATCGTTAGACTCTAAAAGTGAGGTTCCTTCAACATAAGTGCTTCTGTCCTCTACAGCCCATAGAACTAACTCGTAGGGTCGCTGTTATCCTTTGTGACATTCATCAAACAATACTGTCTTACAGAATATTTTTGTTTTCTTTTGGTCCTGATATCTTTCATCATTCATTTCCTTTTACCAAAAATGAAAACAAGCCAGCATTCAAGTGTCTGTGTTGACTTGAACATTCCCTATGTGGTGGTTTAGAAAACCTACTCTTTTTTCTTTTTTGTAAAATACAATGGCTAGAGAGTTGCATCTTGGTACTTGTTTCTGTAAATCATTTAGTATAATTTGTTATCTTGACTGATCCTTTATGCTTTGATTCCAAGAAGCCGTGTACAAGTTGCCTTATCTAATGGCAGCTAAGTTACAGATGTTCTCTTGTGTTTTGTGAATCTTATAATTCTATTATACATAGCTCTTTTTAACTTCCAAAAAGTGGCACATTCCACAGAATGCTGAAATAATTTTCCTTACATAGTAGTTGAGGGAGAAACAGAATGGCTCGAGGTCCAGTCCTTAGTGATAAACCTGGGTCAGTTTCATAGCCCCTTACATTTTTTTTCTTTAAACAAAATCACCCAAACATCTAATAAATCAATTTATACATTCCAAACATCTAATAAATCAGTCTTTTGCATTTCCTTTCAACTCTTTTAAAAGATCATAAGAGTAATCTATAGAATGTTTTTTTTTTCCAGTTCCATACCATACCTGAGTATGTTTTGGTACCATAAGTCTAAATTGTTTTTCACTGCAATGCCTTTGGGTCAATAGCAATAGTAAATATAGAAAGAAAATTTAAAATATGGTATATGATATTATTATTCATACAACATGTTATAATAGCATTATCCCAAACCACATGTCCTTCACCGCATATTGTTTAAAACTCAGGCATCCTAGCATTAACTGCTAGTTTTAATTTCACTTATTTTGAAATATGAGAATTGATCGTCTTCTCTTGATTCCTTTAGAAAGAGATTAAGCAGCCCAAATATCCAGGAAATTTTCAGATATTCTAGAATATTTTTCATCTTTCCCTAGAACACATTGTATAAAACAGTCCTCCAGAAATCTAACACTTGCAACATTCTGAAAGTGATTATTTTTCTTTTCATTAAATTCTGCAAAGTAAATTAAGGGCATGAACTTCAATTTGATTATTCAATTCATTACCTTTTATATCTTGAAAATCTTATTTAACACATTCTTTAAAGTGGGAAGAAACCATGCTGAAATTCGCATGTCTGCTAGCTGCCCACGTCCTGGGCCACGCTCAGTTTGTTTCTATTTAGTTACATATCATTTAATGCAAAGAAACACTCTCAGTTCCCCATGTTCTGTATGAGTGCCTATGAGAAACACTGATGGAATGCCATGCAGGCCTGTGGCCTGTATTTCCTTACAACCAATGCCTGCCTTCCCCTTTCCTGGCCATTCAGTCAGCAGTTTCTTTTTCATTGGCTTTCTTCAACTTCCATAGTGAAAGAGAAGAGCAGTCTTTGTACTGATGTTGGGATAGTTAATCATCCTTCTCTTGTTTCATTTCTTCAACATTTTCATTCTTTTATACTATTTATTTTTCTCAAATTCCTACACCATTTTCTTAAACTGTTTTCCAGTTAATAACTAGTGGCTTAATTTCCTAGCTAGAGTGAGAAAAACAAGAGAATATACAGTTTGGGGCACAAGAGGTGAGGGGTCCTTAAAAGGGTTGATGAGTTACTGCGGGTGAGCCACATGTAAGGGACTGAGCTTTCTTTTTCTTTAGCTGAAATCACTTACTATTCTGCTAAGGTGGGTGTCTGATTTCAGGACTACTTTTAAGGGAAAAAGGAGCTTTTAAAAAATGAAATACCTTGTTTATTTTATCTCTCTTGGAAAGAACACTTTTAATACATAGCAAGATGACTCTATTGTATAACTTTTAAAAACAACACTTTAAAAAGCTCTGATTCTCTTGCTTCAGTTACAAATAAATGAGAGAATGGACAAGCTGTTGTTTGATGTGAACACTGTTAGATTTGTGTGTGTTGAATTGTATAGAGTGTCCCTGCCTCTTTTGTATACCCAGGTACCATGCACCTGAATCCACACTTAGTGATCACATACAGAAGCCAGGTAATGGCTCAGTGGCCTGTTTCCTACTGGGGCTCTCCCAGGTATAAAATGGTTGCCCTCAAATTAGCATGCTCATGGTCATGCTGAACTAGAACTGCTCCAAAACATCCTTCCTCTCTCACACTGGCTGCCATACAATAAAGGCAAAGCCCTTTACCTTAGGAATTTCCTTGTCTTTCAAAAGCTACCAAAATGAAGACTTCGGTGGGGACTGCACCTCAGTAGGAGATGACCTTGAGCTGTGACCAGAAAGTGGAGCTGTGACGAGTAGCGTAGTGATTACAGTCAGCGTCAGGTATTCCCTTAGCTTCATCTAAAAGAACACGCCCAGCTTCTCTCCAGATGAATTTGCTACCAGCTACACAAACATCTTAACATGTCCCATTCTCCCCACCTCCATCCCAGGTTTATCATCAGTTGTATTCTGAAATATTTAAGAAAAAAGGATCATTGAGTAGAGAAAATGAACATCTGAGGTTCCTTTTTTATTGGCAGTAAGTTAACATGTAAAATCTTTTCCACTGAAATGTAACATAACTATATATTATATATGGAAATAAAATATAGGAAACTGAGTTATAAGGATATAAATGCATCAAGACTCTGGCGTCACGAAAGCACAAGAATAAAGCTGGAGATGGTCCCAGAATCCAAGATGTCCCAATAGCCTTTTACATCAGTTTCTCTATTTTTGGTATTTTGCATAATATATGGATTCTTAATTCAAATGAGGGGAAAACATTTCTCAGTTCACCTCACTTCCTTTCTTTCAACCCCTACCTTTCCCTTGCAGAGGAGGTAGTAGAAATTCTCTACCATCTATTTTGACCAACTATAATTTTTGTCCATAGTTTCTCTAATGAAAACAGATTCCGGGATAAAGGAGTTGATTAGCCCGAACAGTGCTGACTACAAAAGAAACTGAACAGCCTCTCTCCCCTATAAACCGACCAGTTAGATGTTTCCATAATTCCATGTATTATGCATAGTACACTCTATAAATGTAAATGTAATGCTTGTTAAGAAAAGTGCAATTTATTGTACATTGTTCCAACAAACGTTTACTTTTATAACTGTTATGAACTTGAACTGGATTAGTATCTTGTTTTCATGTGTGAATGGAGCCTTGTAAAGTAAACAAATGCAACCCAGAAGGTAACAGGTGACCGTTTTTGTGAGCCAGTGATGTTTCCAATGCTTTGTGTTGCCCCTTTGGCCCCATTAAGCAGTAATAAACATTTGTTCTCAAATCCATATCAGTCTTTTTCTGTTTTTTTTTTTTTCTAGTTGATTTTATTTTGAATCATCCGAATCCAGTGTTTATGTAACACTTACTTCACATTGACTTGTCAGAAAGAGGAAATATACAGGAGCTTGTTCCAGCTCTGCTTGCACAATGTTAGCCTGTACGGCAGAGTTGCCCCAGGTGCATAATCCAGCACATTCGGAAATCATTGCATTAAGCTTTCACGTGCTACAAAGGATAATTAAGTACCGAAATAATTAGAGGCTTTCAGTTGGACACCTAAACGAGTTATAATCGACATACAATAAAATACACAGATCTTAGGAGTTTAATTCTATAAATTTTGTGTGTATTTTTGTTACAGATGTTTGTTTCTCCTCTGAATTTTGACAACTGTATGTGTCAGTGTCACATTTCTATTCTGGAAAAGAGCCCCCTGAGCCTACTTAAATATCCTTTAGTTTAGGATAACATACAAAAGAAACTACACAAATACAAGTTTACAGCTGGATGAAATTTCTAGTAAGTGAACACACGGGTAATCAGCGTCCAAATCAAGAAGCAATGGTATCTGAACCCCAAAGCCCCCTCTAGGCTCCTGTCATTTCCCTTCCCACCCAGGGAAAACTGTTCTGATTTTAATGCCTTAGTTTAATTAGACTAATTCGTTTTGTTGGTTTTAGACTTAATTTAGATGGAACCGAAGGGTATTTTCTGTCTGGCTTCTTTCCCTTAACCTCATGTTCGTGAGATCCACGCACGTGTGTGCAGCCATGTTTCTGCACTGCCGTTTCTTTCCTAAGATTGATGGTCAACCTGCATTTTTCTAATAGCCTTTTTCTTCTCCGACTTGCTGATTCTAAGCGCTGTTTGGGGCGATATATAACACTGAGTGACTGGGCTATGAGACTCATCCGGAGCTATCTTCTCAGCCGTGCTGCAGACTTCGGGGGCTGTCGGAAGCGGAGATACCTGGAAAGGGGGCTTCTCGAGGGCTTTTACTGAGCGGTGCTGGGGCCGGCGGGGCGAGGAGTCCCGGGAAAACCCAGCGACCCGGGGCTCGCGGAACGTCGGTGGAGGGGCCGAGGCGCCGGGGAACAGCTCCCACACACCGCGCGGAAAGGAGACCGCACTAGGGGTCTCAGAACTTGCTCCCTGGATTAGCAGCCGTAACCCTGGCGGCGCCGGCACGTGGCCAACGCTACCCCGCGCGGTGATGACGCCACCGCGTCGCTGATGCTAAATCGTGGCGACGTGTCCAGAGCGTCAGAACCCACTGAAAATCAAACTGTACGCTTCAGGATTCTCCCTACTTAGCTCTTTGCTCTTTCCCGTTTTAACAACATAATAGGCTGCCCCTGCTCCCCTTTTGTATCCTTTTCTCGCAGACGCTCACAGACCAGCCTTAGACAAGATGGCTGCCTAGCTGGCCCGTGTCCGACAGGGGACGGAAGCAGCCGCCTCTCTAGTCAACTTCCGATTTGGATTCCGAAGACCGGTACGTTAGTTCCGGGTTGGGATAAGTCCGCAAAGGCAGCGGTTCTGAGTTGCGCCTGCGCAGCCTGGGCAACGAGGTCAACGTATAAACATACAGTTGTCCGGGCGGAGAGGAAGTGGCGCTTCTCTTCTCGCGAGAGTTGAGAGTGGCTAGGCGGCTCGGTGGGCGGGGCGAGGTCAGGCTCGGCGGGGCGGGGCTGAGGGAGGCGGGCGGCGCTGGGGGCTGTGACGCTCGACTCGCGAAGGTTCCAGAGGCGCCGCGTGCGGTGGGCGGGCCGCGGTGTCGCGCAGGGTCGGCGGTGCGCTGAGGCTGCGGGCGCTGCGACTCGCTCCGCTGCGGCGCTTCCTGGTCTTCTCCCACTCGGGCTGCAGCTCGCGCCTTGCCTGCCCAGCCCGACCATGGCTTCGGCGGTGGAGGAGGTAAGGGTCCCGCCTCATCGTCCTCAGCCGCCCCGACGCGGGTCGCTCGCCCCCTCCGCGCCGTCCCCCGTGCCGAGCGCGCTGCGGCCGCTCCCTGCGCCGCCGGGGCCCCGCGCTCCCCGGCCTCCGCCCGCCTCCTGCAGCGGCCCCTGGGCCGAGCCGCGCCTGCGGGCGGCGGCCTCGCGGGAAAGTTGCCGAGCGCCGTCGCCGCTCCGCCCGGGGTCCCTCGCCGCGCGCGGGGCGGGGAGCGGGGTGTGCGGGCTGCTCGGCTGCAGGTGGCGCCGGCCGGCAGCCCGCGCGCTGGTCACCTTCACGTTGGCCTCCCGCCCTTGTCGCCCCTGGTGTGGCGGGCGCGCCCCCGCGTCGCATCAGGGCTGAGCGCGGGGCCCGATGTCGTTCGGGGGCGGGCGGGCGAGACGTCGGGTCCCCCCTGGGCTCCCTGGCGGTGTTCCCCGCGCTCGGGGCGCCGGGGGTTCTGGCCCGCGTTGTGCTGCTCCGAGCCCCAGGGCGCCGCGCCACGGGTCGTGGAGACCGGGGAACGGCTCTGCGGAGCGGTGCGGAGCCGAGCACTGCGGTGTCGTGGAAAAAGTAACAGATTGGAAAGTTCGTTGTGACTGGTGGTGGGGATAGCTCTTCCTCGTGTACGAGCTCACTTTTTCGGAGACCGAGTTTGGCAGTCGGCACCTGGGTTGCTGTTTTCCGGGTCCAGGGAGATGTCAGTGTCACAGTGAAGTGTTGGGTGTCTAGGCTTGTCTCCTGGGTCTTTCCCTCCATTTGAACAAGGCTGGGGAATCTCTGGTTTCCTTTTTAAGTCCTATACTGCGGCATAAATGAAGAAAAAGTGAGTGTGTGTTTAAATATTATTCTGGATAACTTGCCACAGGCTTGCGTTATGGGTTCAAGATAAACCTTGGGGTACCACGTACCTTAAGGAAATAACCTCAGAAGTGACTTGACAGTCATAACGTAAGGATAGCTCAGTATCAATGCTCTTCAAAGTAAGGAGCTTCCTTTTTAAAAAAAATTCTTTTAATTGATTTTTTTTTTTTTTTTTTTTGGGTAAGGAGAGAGAATGGGGGAGGTGCGGAGAAACATCGATTTGTGGTTGGACTTGGTTATGCATTCATTGGTGGATTCCTTTAAATGTCATGACCCGAGATCAAACCTGCAACCTTGGCTCTCAGGATAGTGCTCTAACCAACTGAGCTGTCTGGCCAGGGCTCTTTTTCACTTATTTATTTTTAGGGAGAGAGAGAAACACCGATTTGTCACTCTACTTATTCACGCATTCATTGGTTGATTCTTGTATGTGCCCTTGACCTGGAATTGAACCTGCAACTTTGGCACATCTGATGATGCTCTAGCCAACCGAGCTACCCAGCCAGGGCCAAGGGACTTTCTTAATTGAGGTACTTAAAATTAAACACTTAGGGATGCTTAGGGTTTTTGTTTTGAGATAAAATTCATTGTTTTTAACCAATTTAAAGTACACAGATCAGTACATTTTAGTATATTCACAGTGTTGTGCAACCATCACCACTAATTCCAGAACATTTTCATCACCCTCCAAAAGAAACCTATTGGGGTCCATTAAAAAGTCTCTTCCCGCCCTGGCCGGTTTGGCTCAGCGGTTAGAGAGTCAGCCTGCGGTCCAGAGAGACCTGGGTTTGGTTCCCGCTAAGGGCATGTACCTCGGTTGCAGTTTGTCCCTGGCCCTGGTTGGTCGTGCGGGTGGCAGCCACTCGATGTGTCCCTTTCACGTCGATGTTTCTTTCTCTCTCTCTCCCTCCCACTCTATCTGAACAAAAAAATGGAAAAATGTCCTCGGGTGAGGATGAAAAAACAAAAACAAAAAAGTCTCTTCCCATTCCCCCCCCCCCACAGCAATCACCAGTCCACCTTATGTCTCTATGGATTTACCTCTTGTGGGCATTGCATATAAATAGAAACTTACAATATGTGGTCTTTGCATTTTGGCTCCTTTTCACTTAGCATAATGTTTTCAAGTTCATCCATAGTGTAGCTTGTATTCTTTTTTTATGACTGAATAATATTTCATTGTATGGATATACCACATTTTGTTTATCAGGTCATCAGTTGATGGACATTTGGATTATTTCTCCTTTTTGGCTGTATGAACAATGCTGCTATGAGTACTTGTGTGCAGCTTTTTATGTGGACATAGGCTTTCAGTTTTCTGAAGTGTATACCTAGGAGTAGAATTGCAGTGTCATATGGCAACTCTGAGAAACTGCCAGACTGCTTTCCAAAGTGGCTGCGCCATTTTACATCCCCACAAGAAATGTCTGAAGGTTTCGCATGTTATTTTCTGTGTGTGGTGGTGGTGGTGTTGAAGTTAGCCATCCCAGTGGGTGTGGAGTGGTACCTCACTGTGGTTGATAAACATTTCCTTAAAGACTAATGAATGAAGCCGAGCATCTTCTCATGTGCTTGGTGGTTTGGCCATTTGTATACTTTTGGAGAAATGTTCTTTTCAGTCCTTTCCCCATTTTGAGGCACTTTGATTTTAATGCCTCCTAGTGTAGAATGTGGAGCTAGATTAGAAGATAAGTTTGAATGTGTTTATTGGTGAGGATAAAAGGGGTATGTAATTTTGCGTAAGGAAAACAAGTGAATATCAAGATAAATTAGATGTATCTAAGGCGCCTTATCGTGTGTGTAGGAAAGGCACCGAGGGCTCCCTGTTCTGGTCCTAGGTCTGCACAGAACAGGGAACTGAGGAACACCTACAACGGCTGCTGTACGTCACTTCAGACTTACAGCACCCAAACCTTCTGTCGGTGGGACTTGACAGCCAGCACTGGCTATAGAGGGCCTGGGAACCCCTCAGTGCTCAGAGTTCCTTTTAGAGTCACCTCGAAAAAGGATTCCTATTCTAGTCAAGAAGTAAAACCTTTTGTTTAGACTTGATACATTTTTTTAAACTAAATTCTTACTCCAGGAACAGATCTACTAATTTTACACTGCAGTATTTGACCATGTCAGCATTAGAATTAGTGTGAAAACCATCATAATAAAAAAGATTGCTTTGAACTAAAGCATCTTGGTGCTCTGCTCCCAAGATGAGTGTGCAGTTTTTTGGTCTTAGTGATATGAGTTTGGGGGTCGTGTAGAGTGTGGACAGGACACTGGGCACAGGTGAACTTTCTGTGCTGTATCAGTTACAGTGAAGCAAGGGCAGCTGAGTTTAGTAAGACAATAAAAGACTTGGGTAAAAGGAGAAACTCACTTTTCTATTATTATGCTTTATAAGATTTAAGAAACATTGGGGCTTGCAAACTCTACTTCAGGTATTATCCTGAGTTATTTAAAGATACTTATACCCAGCCTTTTGTGTGCTCTCGGGCACCTCCCTGTCAGATCGCTAGTATCAAGCCAGAGTGGAAAGTTTTTTTAAGAAAAACCAATCACTTGTAATGTGTCTGAGGATAACTGGGAAAAGATTTTTAAGTCTATTCATTTTCTAATGGTGTCTTTCACTCTTAAAGACAACTTTTAAAAAATGTTGGCTCTTCCTAGAGAGAGTAGAAGTGACTTCAGTGGGCGAGGTCCTGGCAGAGGGAAGAACAGGTGGCCTTTGCGATGGCAGGGGTGCGCCTGGGTTTGCGATGGCAGGGGTGCGCCTGGGTTTGCGATGGCAGGGGTGTGTCTGCTGTGCAGCCAAGTCCCAGACTTTCAACCATAAAATTAATCCTGGAGCTTAAGAACAAGACTTTTTCTTAAAAGCAAAGATATGTCTTTTTATCTTTTGTCTTAAAAATGCAAACTTTTTCATGTGTACTGTTTGGGTATTTGGTGAAGGAAGATTAGTGAAGAACAATCCCTGACAGAAGTTAGATGACCTCAGGCAAGTTGCTGGAGCATTTCCCCGCTCATTGTATAGTCACTCATCTTTTGATTTTTTTACTGTTTAAATTCCTAATATTTGATGACTAGGACTGAATGTTAAAAGGGAATTGAGGTCCCAGTTCAATTCCTGGTCAGGGCACATGCCCAGGTTTTGGGCTCGATCCCCAGTAGGGAGCGTGCAAGAGGCAACCGATCAGTGTCTCTCTCGCACATGTATTTCTCTCTCTCCCCCTTTCCTCTCTCTAAAAAGTTTTATTAAAAAGTTAATAAAAACATATTTTTTTAAAAAATGGAATCTATGACCTTTTATTTAAAAAAGAAAAAGATTTCTTCATCTGAGTTTATGAAACACAGAAGTATCTAGTAAGTAAAGTATTCTACAACAAAGGCGGGTAACAGTCTACCAGACTGGAAAATTTAGACTTGATTACCTGTTGTTACTTCAAGATTGTTAAATTTTCATTTAAAAATGAGGAAGCTTGCTGTGTTTACAATTCAGCAGGCAGAAGGAAAGAATTGAAGTCGCTTCCCAACCCAAGAACATTTAAATGACCCTCCGAATTCTTGGCTGTTACTTCAGTAAACTGAAATGACCAATAGAAACAATGTCAAGCTTTTATCTCACTTATCATAGCAACTTATCTTTCACTTTAACAGTTACAGAAAGATCTGGAAGAGGTGAGAGCGCTGCTGGGAAAAGCCACTAGAAAGAGGATACGGGACGCTCTTACCGCTGAAAAATCCAAGATTGAGGCAGAAATGAAGGACAAGATGCAGCAGAAATCACCAAGGAAAGCAGAACCTCTTGACAACGAAAAGCCGGCTGCCGTGGTTTCCCCCATTACCACGGGCTACACAGTGAAAATCAGCAATTACGGTAGGACGCGCTCCACGCCCAGCCGTTCTGCCTGTGAGCAGCCGGGCCCTCCGCAGCGACCACCTAACTTAATTCTAGAAATTGTTTTGAGAGTTTGCTTTGGTGGTTTGAAAGAGAGGACCCCATCTCTTATTTAATAAGATGCTTTTTAAGAGATGAAAAAGGAAAGGAGATATTCTAGAAGCTATTACCAGAGCAAGCTGATTTAGTACAGTGACGAGTAGCAACCAGAAGGAGTCTGCTCGGTGTATATGGAACACAGGTTTTTGTTTTGATTTTCATCCTGTTTTGCATTTTATTTTGCCAAGCAACCACCAATATTAACTGAGGAAAGGAATCTAGTTAAATTTAAGAATTTAATTTTGAGCAACTAATAGTGTCACTCTTGTGCTTGGACTTGCAGAAATGTTATCGGTGGGGAGCGCTCCTTGTTCCCAGTGGTTGTTGATGAGAGTGGGTTTCTTGCAATGTCTCAAGAAAAAGAATTTTCTGAGATTTGCATGGGAGGATGAGATATTGTAGAAAGCTTTATTTCTGTTTCCAAGGTTCCATTTCCCTTTGTCCCGCCGTAGAAGAAGTGTAGCTGTGGCTTCAGCGGAGCTAGGATCAAAGCCAGTGCCCAGAGTTTCTGTCCATTTTGGAGCAGTGTCCAGTCTAGCATCAGGCTAGCTCAGGGTTGTGTTCGCAGTCGCAGTCCGTCAGTCCATTGCATGTGGGGTCCGCAGGGACGCATGGCTGTGGAGGGAACGTGGGCGAATGCAGGAGAGCCACAAGGGCACCAGGAGAGCAAGCCCCTTTGTGTGGGACATGACATGTTCCCAGATTTCATGGGCTCACATTGGCCCTGTCTCCTAGCCAGTCCATGGTTCCCCGGGCTAGATTGACAGGCAGGAACCTTCCCTAAGTTACCTCTACTTGACTGCACTTGTGCCTGCCTCCCCTTCATTGGACCCCTTCCCCAGTGTTTTGCAGGGAATTCGGCTGATGGTTCCCTGGGGGGTGTGAAATGGCAGCTTCCTGGTGAAGCTGCCCTAATGGCCATGCTTACAATGTCTGGCTTCCCTTGGCTCCGTTCCTATTATTAATAACTGGCTAATTAATTACAGTAGTATCAGACACACAGCAGTGACAAAGACCTAGTCTTGCTCATGGTGCTTGGGACACAGACATAACTAATATCAACAATCTGACAATACTATTGCCCTCAATAGATGGTAAACTTTTTTGTCTTACAAGCAGTGCAACTTAAATCTGAGTGATGAGTTCTTATGAAGGAGGGACAGCCTTATGTTTCTTATTGCTCACAATATCTAGCACCTAGTAAGAACTTAACATTTGCTTCACTGAATACATTTATAAATTATGGGAATACAGCTGATGAAATAATTCTACTGGAGGTAAGGAATGGAGAATTAGAAGAGGCATTTGAGTTTGAAGGATGTATTCTGCAAGTGTGAAGAAAGGAAGGGAATCTTGTGAGCACATGACATGATTAGACACATGAAGCATCCTGTGTTTTGAGTTTTGTCAGAGTGAAAAGCAGTGCGTGTGTTGTGCTTAAAAGATGTACTATCGGAGTTGTGCTGTGGGCTTAGTTGATTGATACAGGAACATGGTCTGAAGGTGGTAGGATTATGGCATATTAATCAGGAACCTAGATTTGTGTTTAGGGAGAAACTTAATGTGGAGGATGGATTGAATGAGTGGGAAGAAACTAGATGAAGTTCTGTATGTAATAAACATGCATAAATGTAATATATGCTTTTTATGTGAAGTTTGTGTATATTTTGTGTTGACAAATCATCTAGTTTAGAGACTAATCTAAGTAGTTTGGGAGTGTATACTGAAATGGCATTTAGTATGTGTTGTTAGGTTAGTCAAATGAGATTTGGATGAATTGGACTCTGAATTTATGTTTTACTTTGTCAGAGAAGGGAATTGAGGAAGCTAGGGTTGGCTGTGCTCATTGAATTGCTTAGAGAAGTAGAAATGATTATGGAATTAAACAGTACTGATGTTTAGCAGTCCATCTTAGTGGAAACTTACCAATACTTAGGTATAGGACAATATGATTTCTGTAAGTAGGGGAAATTAACTACTATTGAAGAATATGTTTAAGGATCATATTTATTTTGAAGAATAAAAAGCACGAGGGCTTTGTGCTCAGTAAACATGGATTTGAAGCCCAAGTTCTGCCACTGGCTAAATGCCTAACTTTGGGTAGGTTACTAAACTGCCTTGAAGCTCAGCTTCTCCATCTAAAAAATTTTGTATATTTTAATTTTTCATGTTTCTATTACTGGATTTCCAGTTACTGAGTTTTATTGTAAGCCATATGCACTTACTGTTTTAGACATAATATCAGACTTCACTTATGTCCCCTTGTTTTGTTGTTTCTGTTACTAGGATGGGATCAGTCAGATAAGTTTGTGAAGATCTATATCACCTTAACTGGAGTTCATCAGGTCCCCACAGAAAATGTGCAGGTGCATTTCACAGAGAGGTGAGTTCTTACTGTGGGGCAGACGGTGAACTTCCGCAGTGATTACCTTGTTACAGGCTCTTTTCTTGGCAGTATCTAAAATTGTGCTTAAATTTAGAACTAATTATCCTACACACCTGCTTTGAAGGGGGGCGGCTCTTTGGGATGGCCAGGTGCTCAGAAACAACACTGGTGGCTGGCTTGAGGGGGCCAGAGGGCACCTTTCATAGAACCAGAAAGTGAATGTGTCTGCTGTTGTGTTGTAGGTCATTTGATCTTCTGGTGAAGAATCTAAATGGGAAGAATCACTCCATGATTGTGAACAATCTTTTGAAACCCATCTCTGTGGAAGGCAGTTCAAAAAAAGTAAGTCTGCTTTGTTGTTATGTTTGTTGTATTGTGAAACCTCATTAAATTGTACCTGGCTGATCAGAGTTGGGGTGAACTAGAATTAATTAATCCTTTATCATGGATCAGCAAACTACAGCATGTTGCTTATTTTGTAAATACAGTTTTGTTTGAACGTCGTCACGTGTGTGTCTGTGTGTGTGTGTGTGTGTGTGTGGAGTGGGGGACAAGGGGCTTTTTTTGTATTACAGAATTAAGTAGCAACAGCAGATCACGTGGCCCACAACGCCTAAAAAATTTACTCTCTGGCCCTTTACAGAAAAAGTTTGCCAACTCCTGCTCTAGAAAAATAGATTATTATAAAAATATTGCATTAAAATCAGGAGAGGAATATGCTTTTGAAATGATTAAGAGTAGGACTTGAGTTTTAATGCCGATCATGCCACTTACTGGTTGTAACCTTTTGGCAGGTTAATAACTGCGTGTTCCAGTTTTCTCATTTGTACAGTGGGAATAATAATTTATTCTACGAAGTTGAAATTAAATATATATAAAGTCTTTAAATTAATGGTAGCTATTATTAGATGTTCTGTGTGATTTTGATACATAAAGGACTCAAGTACTTAGCCTAGTTGGAGTTAGTAGAAGCTGTAAAATAAACTGTCTTTTATAAAACTTGTTTACACTTTTCACTAATTCAGATAATCCCTCTTTTCTGCCTGATTTAAGTAAATGAGGTTTAATGCACCTGGTGTGTAGATGGTGCCATTTTGTCATCTATGTTTACATGGAATTACATAGCAGCTTAAAGGTAATATTAGAATATAATTCATTGATTAGCTTGTGTCTCACTGCTCACTTTTCATCCGCTAATTCCATAGTTGAAGGATACCTAAAAGACTCCTAGTCACATGGATCATTGTTGAAAGAGTTGTATATGTTTCCTCTTTCTGTTCTCTCATTACCTTCCGGACTCATTATCAATACTGATGTACGTGATTGGATTTCTGCCTGTCTCTGACCCCTCCTACTGTGTTACTCCACCCTTCACCAAAATCCAGCCACTCTTCCTCTCTTTTTTCCAAACACACCAAAATCTTCCCGTCGCAGAGCCTTTGTCCATGCTGGGCCAGTTGCCTCCAAGGCCCTTTCTCCTGGGTCTTTGAGAGCGCTTCCTAATAAAGGTCCCCCCAGCCCCCATTAACACCCTCTTTGTCTTGAGAACACTTAGTATTTGAAAATAATCTAGTTTTACCTGGTGTGGTCTTTCTCCTCCATGAGTGTTCAGACTCTGGCCTGGTCATAAAGGTATTGCTAGTTCCTAAGACAGGTCCTACACATTAAAGTAATGATTAGTGAGTAATTAATTGTCTTCTAAACATTCATGCTTACATCTGTGTGTTCTAAATTGTATCTCTTTTCCCACTTCTTTCAGGTCAAGACAGATACAGTGATTATCTTATGTAGAAAGAAAGCAGAAAACACACGGTGGGACTACCTGACTCAGGTGGAGAAAGAGTGCAAAGAGAAGGAGTGAGTTCACGCTCATTTCTTTAAGAATTTGTGTATTCTTTGCTGGGGTTATAGATTTTTATTAGTTTGTCTTTATGGATAACAGAGTTTTATAGTCTTGTGATTTGACCATTTACCTCTCAGTGTCCATTACTAAGCTGATTATCTTCACATCTGCTCCAACTTGCACAACCTACCAGGAGTGTCCAGCACATGGTATCTGATTGGCTCTTGTATGCTGGTTCTTAACCCTGGGTCAGTGATGCTTCTGTAGATACTGTGCCCATTCCCAGAGATCCCGTTTCAGTAGTTGAGAGAGACCCAGATACCCTTATGGTTTTTGAGTTCCACAGATGTTTCTGATAATGTAGTTACGGAGTTTTACTGTCACTGATGTAGAGTGGAAAAGATAGAATACTTTTATCCTACTTAATGGCTATTCTAAAAAACGTTTATTCACAGACTTCCATCGTAGGTGGCACATTCTCCTGCATTGGTAATATACTGCGTGCAGTGAACCAGCCACCTTCCACGTCTGATAGCCACGTGCATTTGGGATGTGGTTGGCTGGAGTTAGGTGCTCTGTGGAATTGGTTTTAATTCTAGAGTGAATGACCTGAGTACAGGAACCTGTCTTACTCTTACTGTATATCTCCAGTGTCCAGTATAGAGCCTGCCACTTAGTAAATGAGGTGGGTAAAGAAATAACCAGGAAGTTAATTGGCCTCGGCTGAACACTGATTGCACTAAAGGTGCTGACTACAGGAAGGACTGCTGACTTCCACCACCAGGCCCAGCTTCATCTGTCTCAGGCTTAAGAGCAGAGCTTTTCAGATGAAAAAATATATGAACTTCAGTGTGTGTCCATGTGTAATGTATGTTTGTGTTTTCTCTCAAAGTATTTTTTTCAAATAATATGAGGAAATGTGCTTTTAAAAAATAGTTCAGAAAAGTAAATGCCTATATTTTCTTATTTTTCTGCTAAAAGTCACCTAAAATCCCACTGTCCCAAGCTAACCTCTAACCGTTTTGATGACCACTCTTTCACAGAACCAGCAAGATAGTGTGAGTGTATATTGTTGGCATTAGGATGACTGTACGAGCTGTTAGTGGCGAGTGTCTTTGGATACTTGGTATCGATCGCCCCCTTTACCTCCGCTCCTCCACTCCTGGCAACCTAACGGCCTGATTTGTACCTTCCCTTACTCGGTCATCGTGCTTCTAAAACGTCTGTCAGTAAATGGGACCTTTGTGCACATACACATATTTCTCCATTTTCAGATGGACACGTATTTCTCAGTCGCTGTGTTTTCTTTCTAACAGAAAGCCCTCCTATGACACTGAGACAGACCCCAGTGAGGGCCTGATGAACGTTCTGAAGAAGATCTATGAAGATGGGGATGACGATATGAAGCGGACCATCAATAAAGCCTGGGTACAGTCACGAGAGAAGCAAGCCAAAGGAGAGACAGAATTTTGAGACTTGAAAGGCCTTTTGGGAACTGTGATGTGGAAATAGTGATGTTCCAAGAAGGACGTGGTGAGCTGCACAGATAAATTTAACAATAATTTTACAGAGCCTTCTCCTCAGTAAAGGCAATGAATTCTCCTCCTGGAGGATTTATTTAAATACAATATGCTTATTGAACACTTCTTTTAAAGATGGTTTCCTTAGTAAACTAGTCATTTTGTTCAAGGAAGGGTAACATGGCCTTCTCATGTGAAATTTCAAGCAGCAAGTCTTGCCTAATGAAAATGCCATATTGTGTGTATTTTTGTTCAGTTAAGAGGTAGAAAAATGTTATTGCTTGTTAAGTTCATAATATTAGTTCTTAAAATGTAACAAATAAGTAAATAAAACTTGAATTTTTACAGAAAATGCAAATTCATATCTGTGCTTCAAGGTCACTGTAGAGACATTGATCTCTCTTCTGTTAACAATGTAAATAATGCATATACCATGCGTTATGCCCAGACGACCCAATCACAAATGTGTTTTCTAGGTTTAAATATATGTTTCTGAATAAATTGAAACTAAATCTGATCTGGACAAGAACAGACACACATCTTGGTATAGTACCAATTAGTAAGTGTTGCCATGGGTCAGGTAGCTTACAACAGCAATAACCATAAGCCAAAAACAAATGTGAAAATCTGTTTCCTGTTTTCAATAAAATTAGGTTTTTATTCAGTAGAATATTTTTACTATCTGTTTATCTAGGAAAAGTTAGGCTTTGGTCGGGGGGAGGGTGTTTATTTTAGAGCAGTGCTTCTCAGCCTTCCTGATGCTGCGACCCTTTCACACAGCTCCTCATGTTGTGGTGACCCCAGCCCTAAAATTATTTTTGTTGCTACTTCATAACTGTAATTTTGCTACTGATATATCTTAGGCGACCCTTGTGAAAGGGTTGTTCGGCCCCCAAAGGGGTCGCGACCCACAGGTTGAGAACCGCTGTTTTAGAGGGACTCGCCCCTAACATCAGGAGTAAGAGCAAAGTGCCTGTGATCTCCATCACTGTGCTGTATTGGACACATTTACCAGTGCAGCTGAGGTAAGAGAAAGCAGTTAAACACACAGAAGAAAAATCCAAGAGGATTAACCAAAACTACCCTAGTGAGAGAATTGGGTGCAGTGGTAGAGTGAAGGGGTAGTGGTATTTAGAATGCACAGACAGCCTATCTGTAGGACAGTTGTCACCAGCCTGAACACATCATTGAACATCTGTGCCTAAAGCTGTGATGCTGACCCCTGGGTAAGAGACCGCTGGAGCAGAACACAGACCAAGGCAGGAGTTGTATTGAGCACCACTTTATTGCGCTTCACAGGTGTCGCATTCGTTACAAACCGAAGGCAAGGCCCCCACCAGCACAGCGTTTACCACTTGCTTAATTGCGACACTCTATTTCAGTGGTCTGGAACCAAACCTGCAGTATCTCCAAGGTATTCCTCTAATAGCATTTCAAAACGGGAAGACACGGGTTTTTATTCAGATAACCTAAAGTAGCCATATGTATACATTCCAAACACGAGAGATTTAAATATAAAAACAAAGCCGTTCCAGGCAGGTGGAAAAAAAAAACGAAGCCATGTGAGGACTAAGACATGGATAGAAAAAACTGTAATTACCGACGAGTGAGGGAAACCTACAATATGTGACTTAAATTCTAGAAGTAATAAGGCTAAATATTGGTTAATTTGAACAACATAATGTTTACATACCCCCCCCCAAATCCCACAGTAAAACGACACATCATGGAGGTGTCAAAATTAAGAACAAACTGTTGACAGAAATGTAAGCGAACCTGAACGTGAGAAGATGCCCACCTTGTTCAGAGGAGAAGAGTATCGAATGATCCCGGGACACGGCAAGTGGAAAGGCAGAAGGAACACCGTTGATGGTCCACTTAACTGCCTCAGGGTAGAGTGGGTGCATGGGGGTGCACACGCACACCCTCATTCATTTTTTTGCATTTCAAAAAGAAACGGGAAGAGTAAGCCCAAACTAATAAAACTGGTTATCACCGGGCCAGGCCGGTGTGGCTCAGTGGCTGAGCACTGACCCATGCATCAAGAGGTCAGGGCACATGCCCAGGTTTCAGGCTCCGTCCCCAGCAGGGGGTGTGCAGGAGGCAGCTGATCAGTGTTTCTTTTATCGATGTTTCTCTCTTTCTCCCCCTCCCCTTTTTTCTCTGAAATCAGTAAAAACATATTTAAAAAAATGATTAGAAATGGGAAAGGAGAGGCAGAATGGAAGCATTACTTTTGTAAATGTACCTTTTTCTTTAGATTGACTCTAGAACCATCCAAAATTTAAGAGCTAAATAAAAAAAAAAATAACCCTATCCCTGGCCAGTTTGGCTTAGCAGGTACAGCGTTGGCCTACGAACAAGAGAGTCCTGGGTTCGGTTCCCACTAAAGGCATGCACCTCGGTTGCAGTTTGTCCCTAGCCCCAGTTGGGGTCGTGTGGGTGGCAACCAGTTGATGTGTCTCATGTCAATGTTTCTCTTCCCCCCTTCTCCCTCCCGCTCTAAGATAAATGCAAAATATATATTTATGTGTGTATGTGTGTGTATACACATACATATATATATTTTTTAAACCCTAAAATTTGGAAAAAACCCTAATGCATATGAAGTTCTTATAAAACACCTGTTGCTTTCAGGTGACTTTAGAACATGGTGTTTTGACTGTCCGTTGCTAGTGAGATACTGAAACTAGATTGATGTCATTAGTAGCTAAGATTTTTTATAAGTATAAAATCAATGTGAACTTACTATTTTTATCTTGAAAAAAATATTCATCTGTTTGCAAGTCCCACCAGAAGGGTCTAAAAGCTTAAAGCAGTGACAGTTCAGACACCCTGCGTGCTCAGATGTGGTCCCTCCACATCATTTCCTCCTAAAAGGACCTGGACGCTTGAGAAGACGCCTGAGGCAGGACATACCAAGGGAGGCCTGGGTCGTCTTCTGCCAGAAGCTCGGAGAGATCGGACGCCCCGTGTCAAGTCAGTGGGATAAAGGGCCCGGTAGTGGGAGGATAAGGGCAGTGGGAGGTTAACTTGAGCCTCAAAATAATGTCTGCAATGGACTGAAAGAAAATTTACAAGTTTGGCTGTGAAAAATTATTTGTTACCTTTGGAAGTTGCTAGAGCACCAATTCATTTACTCTGAAGACTGCTAGAAAATCATGCATTTATCTGGCCTTCATGGTCAGAAATGTATTTCAGAGTGATACACTGTTGATAAGGGGAAGTTCCTCACAAACTCCAGCTAATGCAGAAAACTAATGGCCCTTAGAACATCCCCACTGCAGTCCTTAGTGATAGACGGCAGGTTAATGAACCTTAAATGCAGGGAGGAGGCGGAACCCCTGATCAATCACTAGAAGTTGGACAACCAGGAAGTGCCTTCTGATGCGATGTGACAGTGTCCACAGCACACACGTGAAAATTCGGTTCTAAAAAAGTGGACCTGTGTCTAGTCAGCCTTTGGATGTAACAGCCAGTTTATAGGGACAGGAGATTAAGTTAAAAGACACATGAAGAAGCGAACTAGCCAAATGTTGGACACTACAGGAACAAATAATCTGGCTCTTCCAACAAATGAAAGACCCGGAGAAAAAGGAGAGACATAGCCACCAAATGTGGATTGTGCTTGGATCCCAATTCAAACAAAAAAGGCCGGGGGTCAGCCAATGTGATGTTCCAGTTATAATTTGATTAACAACTAGTTTCTAGTTGGGAGTAGCTAGAGCATTCCAGTTTGTAAGTTGTACATTTAGGAAATAAGAATCCGAGGTCCATCATAATTCCCTCTCTCAGTTCACCTCCAGAGTTCCTGACTGCCCTCAGCTGACAGTAGACACCTCCAGGACAGCGGGCCTCCCAACACGCGCGACTGAGACCTGAACTCACGGATGTGTCTCCCAAACCCGTTCTCCCCGTCTGGTTACCGTCTGCCATGTATCTAATCCCTCACCAGGAGCCCAGAGAGCCCTTCCACCTTTAGACATAAGCAGCCTCTCAAGTCTTGCCCAATTTTCTTTCCTAAATACTTAACTGTCTTTCCTAAATACTTAACTGTCCTATCTTCTCCTTTGCTAATATCACTACTTAAGTTCAGTCCCTAGTGTACCTGAACATTGAAGCCATCCTGATTGGGTACCTTGCTTGTAGATTTCCTCGCATGGCCGTCTGCCATCAGCAGAGCAAGCTGATGATGCCGTTCCTTTGCTGAAAACTCTCCAGTAGCTGGTATTTAAATCAAGCCTTAACCCCTTGCCGTGGCATGGCCCTGATGTGGCCCTTGACTTGAGCTTCATGCTTGCTACATTGAAGTGACTACATCCCTGACACCTGTGTGCCGCGGCTTCCCGCCTGCAGACTCATCCCAGCCTCCTGATGCAAGTGCAGGTGTCCTTCCCATGCTAAGCAGGTGCTGCCATACTCAGCACGTATTTGCCACTGGGCTGATCACACTGTTACTGCAGAGAAAACCTTTTGCTACCTTAACTCACTTCTGCTACAGCTGAAATAACATGAATAGAGAATATATATATTCAACAAAACTCTTCCTCTTTGGATAGATTTTCAGGGGCTTTGTTCCAAGGGCCCTTGAAGATGGAACAGGAAAACACTTAGTGGCTCCGCTGCTTGTTCAGCCGCCGTAGAGAAACAGCAGCAGACCATCCAGACTCGGCTCTACCCTCCCCGTGCGCTCGGACAGTGGACTGGAGAGAAGCGGCTGCAGTCGGAAGCAGCCCGGCGGGGCGGCCTGCCTGCCACGGACAGCTGCTCCAGCCGGAGAGCTGGGTTAGCCAGGACTCACGCTGCTAGGAGACGGTGCCCTTGAACACGGGAACACTTCTTTGTTGCTGGAAGAGTAGACCTGGAAGGAAAAGGCAAGAATACAGAGCATATTTTCATAGAAAATATTTTTTATTACTCTCTGCACCATGCATGGGGACAGTTATGCTTAATGTAGTCCAATAGAAAGATAATTCACTGACAGTGAAACATCCAGATTTCGTCATTGAAATTTTAAAAGTAACTCATAGGCGGCAGGGAGACTACTGGACGCCTGTAAAAGTAGGCTTTTGTCTGTTAGCACGTGTCTCTTGTCAGAAGCGGTGTCCCTCGAGCTGAGTAGGTCTGGAGCTGGTCACCACATTGCTCGCTGGACCCCAGACAGCTGCCCGTGGTCGGCTAAGTGACGGAACACAATGCGACTGAGCCTCCAGCGCCGCTTCACACCACGTGGACGGGACGTCATCACACACCGGTTTCTGATTCTGACGGGACAGCTATCCCGGGGGAGGGCAGCGATTTCTTCATGAGCCACTTCCTAAGGGAAGTCACAACACTGTCACCCAGATCACATGAATTCATTTAGTCTAGACGCCGACGTCAATGCTCACAGGAAGAAAACAACAGGCTGGATTCTCTAACGTGGCCAGAGTTTGGTCAAAGAACCCTGAACACAGGGAACCGTAACCTCACGTAGAGACGAACAGACCAGAAAATGACGGAAGTGTTTGACATGCTCCCAATATGATTTTAAAAATGTAACTGAAACGTAACACAGATTCATGAGAACCCACAAACCACAGTGTAAAGCTCAGCAACATCACACACGGAACATGACTGTGCGACCAGAGACTAGATCGGCAGCATCTAGTCTTCAGTGCACAGATCTCTCACCTTGAATTTATTCCTAGGTGTTTTATTGGGTTTGATGCTAATTTAAATGGGATTGTTCATTTTTCCAGATACTTTGTTGTTGGTACATAGAAATGCATCTGAATTTTTTTTTTCTGAGAGAAAAGGGGGAGAGAGAAACATTGATTCGCTGTCCCACTTATTGATGTAGTCATTGGTCGCTTCTTGTATGAGCCCTGATCAGAGATCGAATCTGCAACCTTGGTGTATTGGGACGATGCTCTAACCAACTGAGCTACCCGACCGGGGCGCATCTGAATTCTTTCGCTGATTTGTATCCTGCAACTTGACTGAATTCATTGATTAGTTCTAACAGTTTTTTGTTGGAGTCTAGGATTTTCTGTGTGTAAGATTACCTCATCTGAAAACAAAGAGTGTTACTTCTTCCTTTCGACTCGTATGCCTTCTTCCTTGTCCTGCCCGAGGACGCCAGCACTGTGTTGAACAGCGTGGCGAGAAGGGGCATCCTTCTCTCGTTCCTGATCTTGGAGGAAACACTTCCGGCCTCCCCTGGTTGAGTGTATTAGCTGTGGGCTTATTACACTGAGGTGTGTTCCTTCCATCCCTAATTCGGTAAGTTTTATCATGAAAGGGTATTGAGGGTTGTCAAATGCTTTTTCTGCATCTGTTGAGAAGATCACATAATCTTTACCTTTATTTCTGTGCGTTAATGTGGTGCACATTTATTCATCTGCATGTTGAACCATCCCTGCAGCCCAGGGATGAATCCCACTTGATCATGGTGTGTGGTCCTTTTACTGTGCTGCTGAATTTGCTCTGCTAGTACTTTGTTGAGAACTTTTGCATCTCTATTCATCAGGGATATTGGTCGGTAGTTGTCTTTTCTTGTAGTGTCCTTACCTGGTGTCAGTATCAGGGTGATAGTGTCGCGTCATAAAGTGAATGTGGGAGTGTTCCCCCCCCTTCAGTATTTTGGAAAAGTTTGAGTTTGGTAGGTTGTTATGTTTCTAGGAATTTGTTCATTTCTCCTAGGTTATCCAATTTGTTGGCATGTACAGTCGGCCCTCATTTATCACGGTTAATCAGTTCCAAACTACAGTGATAAATGAATCTCCGCGAAGTAGGGTTCTTCAAGTAGGAACCGCAATAGAGTGAAGCCACGAAAGTCAAAGCGCGAAGTGGTGGGGACACTGTATGCTTATATCACTCTCTGATGGCCTTGTACTTCTGTGGTATCAGTTGTAATGTTTCATTTCTGATTTTATTTGACTACTCTGTTTTTTACTTTGTTAGTCTAGCTAAAGGTTTGTCAGTTTTGCTTATCTTTTGAAATCACTGGCTCATGGTTGCGTTGATCTTCAGTGTCTGGTCTCTATTTCATTATCTCTGCTCTTAACTTTGTCGTTTCCTTTCTTCTCCCTTTGGGCTTCATTTGCTCTGCTTTTTCTAGTTCCTCGAGGTATAAAGTTAGGTTAGCTCCTATGTGATTTTTGAATCATGGAAGTAAGAGGCTTCTGGGCTGAAGATGGAGTAGGAAGAAATGCAGTTGAGGTGAGGCTGGAGAGGGAGGAAGGGTAGGACCCCACAGAGTCTTGACGTCTGCGGTCAAGGTTCTGACCGTGGAGAAGCAAAGGTGAGTGATCAGATGAGATGCACACATTTGAAAGATCATATGCAATGCAGAGTGAGTTTGGTGAGGGCAAAGTGGTGTGGGAGAAAGACAGAGATCGCTGCGGTGGCTTGGCTACGTTTTGTTGCGATTTATTCTCACGTATGTGCTATAAAGTGTGTGTATATATGTGGGTGTAGTATATTCACTTTAATCTGACAGGTATGACTGACCCTGTGCTAGACTGTGGTAGAAGCAAAACAACTATGTTAACATATTAAAAGTACATAGATTAAAGGAGAAAATGCACATGAAAGCCACTAAATTAACATAACTATTAAGCATTAAGAATAGTTTCTGATCTCCAAAAGCTTATATATATGTTGTTGTTAAGAAACACTTAGAGCCCTGGCTGGTTTGGCTCAGTGGTTGGTTGGAGCGTCAGCCCCTCGGACCAGAGTCGCAGGTTCGATTCTGGTCAAGGGCACATACCTTGGTTGCAAGTTCGACCCCTGGCCCCCGTCGGGGTCAAGTGGGAGGCAACCAATCGATGTGCTTCTCTCACATCGATGTTTCTCTCTCTCCTTCCCTCCCGAGGTATCTGAAAAAAATATCAGTGGAAAAATATCCTTGGGTGAGGATTAAAAAAAAAAAAAAAAGAAATACTTAAGAGAATCATATAAAACAACACAAATAAGTCAATGACTGGTAGACAGTAAGTGCCAAAGGAGGAAGAACTGGAGAGGAGAGAAATGACCAGCCTGGAAGAATGAAGGACGGTCCAGGGAGGCAGACCATGAAGAACAGCTGCACACACAGATGGGCAAAGGGGCTCAGACAGGTAGGCCAGGAATGGCCCTGGGGAGAAACACTGCCCAGGCACAGGCAAAGCTCAGGGCACTGGGATGAGGTGGGGAGAGACCTGGGGTCAAAATAACTGCCCGGTTTCTGTGTGGCTACCATGCCCAGTACGTTCTAAGGCTCACCTAATGAAACAGTTAAAAGTCCGGTAGTTACAAATGAATAATTTTCTTTAATCTGATGGTAAGTCACAACAGTATCTTATAAAAGTGATCTGATTTGAGTTAATGACCTTGGATGGACAGGGACTCATCTTTTTTTTTTTTTTATCCTCACCCGAGGACATTTTTCCATTTTTTGTTCAAGTAGAGTGGGAGGGAGAGAGAGGAACAGAGAGAGAGGAGAGAAACATCGATGTGAAAGGGACACATCGAGTGGCTGCCATCCGCATGACCGACCAGGGCCGGGGACAAACTGCAACCGAGGTATGTGCCCTTAGCGGGAACCGAACCCGGGTCTCTCCAGACCGCAGGCCGACGCTCTAACCGCTGAGCCAAACCGGCCAGGGCCAGGGACTCATCTTAACTAACCTGAAGGTATTTTGGCAAAATGGTATTCTTCCTGAGTGAATTAATCCGTAGCCTCTCATCCGCATACTCATAGGCCATCTTCCGTCTCTTCACATCCCGCAACATTTTCCAGTCCACATAGTAACCTCGGACCTGACCCGGAGCCGATGAAGGAGCCATCTGCGCGACAAGGAGAGGCAGACAGTCAGACCCAGGCTTTGCCGGCGTCCCCACCCTGCAGTCCTCTTTTAGTCACTACTATGACCAACTACTGTTTTTAGTGATTTTTAATATAATTGTTTGACCTTTACTCAGACTAATAATTATATGGTTCAAATTTTTTTTTAAGTATATAAAGTATAAAAAGACACACAGTGGAGTCTCCCTCCCAAATCATCCCTCACCTGCCCAGTGACCACGCCCTACCTCCAAAGGCGTCCACTCTTAGCTAGTTTCTTCGAAAAACTTGTCTATACAAATACATGTATACACTCCTTCTCCCAAGTTTCATCCTCCGCCCTTTATTCACATTTAACAATATATCTCAGAGATCTTTCCATATCCAGAAAATCTTCCTTGTCTTCTGATATGCCACTATACGGATTGACAGGGTTTACGAAACACTACCTCAAAATACAGCACCTTGGCATGTTGACTATTTCAAGCAAAAGCAATCTGGAAAATGGCATGTGCACACAGGACTTTCTGACCTTCCCCTGAAGCTGTAAGACCCTCACCTGAAGTGGGGTGTGCGTGGAGGGAACACACTTATCTCTGAACTGAGAACTTTCTCAACAGACAGGCCTTGCTGTTTCCCCTGATTACACTTAGTTCACACCTTGTCCTGTGAATGTTCCCAGAACACTGCACCCATCAAACCTGGCACAAAACACTCAGGTCGAACTGCTTCTTCAGGTCTTCATTTCCTTGTAAAGGCTCCGTGTCACGTAAAACTGACCGATTGTATGCTTTTCTCTCGCTAATCTGTTTTTGTTAATGGGCCCCAGCTAAGAACTTAGAAGGGTCAGAAGGCTCGAGGGAAATTATTTTCCCCCTAAGGATGCATCATAATTATTTAACCTGCAACTTATTGGCGGCCAGCTAGACCACACCTCACCATCTGTCACTGCAAAAAATGCTGCAATGAATAACCTGGTATATAAATCATTTCAGACGTTTTCCTGCATATGAGCAGGATAAATTCTTGGAAGTAGAACTGCAGGGTCAAAGGGTACTTTGAAATGATCATCGCATGAGCTGTCCAGTAAGAAGACAGCAGGCGCCTATTGTCACGTTTACATGGTGCTAGTCTACAGTTCTGAACGACAGTCCAGGCGTCGAGTACAGGCCACTAAAACCTCAGGCATTTCCCCAACCAGAGCAAGCATTACATGTCAATTACATTGCAGATACAGAAAATAATGATGGCTTCCTATTAACAGCACTTTCTAGAAGACATATATGTATAACATTCTACAGAATATAAAAGTGAAATGAGAATACTATACTAGAAAGCCAACAGTTTTTCAATCTGTTAACAAAAGAGAAACTCAGTACTTTCAATGTTAAAATCGATCTCATAGGGAAATACAATAATTCTGTAGTCACCTTTTGTTTGTTTTTTATCCTCACCCAAGGACATTTTTGCATTTATCTCCAGAGAGTGATTTATCTTCAGAGAGTGCAGGAGGGAGAGAAGGGAGGAAGAGAGAGAGAGAGGGAGAGAGAGAGAGTGAGAGAGAGAGAGAGAGATCAACCAGTGCCAGGGACAAACTACAGCCAAGGTACCCGGACTCTGGTCCACAGGCCAATGCTCTTACCGCTGAGCCAAACCAGCCAGAGTGGCAGTCACCTTTTGGAATGAAGGCAAGCAGTAGGAATTTCAGTGCTGATTTGACACATGACTGAGTCAAAACACCGTGGTCGCCATGGCTGGAAACAGGGGTCACGGGAAAGGGGGTTCCAGTAGAGCTTTGAAGGACTGACAGAATTTTGATACAGTTGTGGGGTGGGGAAGGGGAGAGAAGGTGGAGTTTGTCCAAACCAAACAAGGAAATGAACAAGATGAAGTCACTAAGACCCGGGGAGATCATTCTGGCTAAATAATTGCTGTAGGGGCAACACAAGGTTTGCTTTTACCTTTCCTAAGGAGACTTAGGAAACAAAATTATACACTGTTCTCCTTCAGTTCTTCAGACTATTGCTAATCAACTTCCTTGCTACCATTTCCCAACAGGTTTCTATTTATTAAAAAAACACACTTTCATTCTTTATATAATTTTTTTTCTGACTTTTAAAATTAGACACTTTAAAAATGTATTGGTCTATGTTATTTCTTCTGTTTTATGTCCTTTGCCCACATTTCTATTATATTGGTTTTTCTTACCAGTTTATAACAGTGCTTTATCTATTAAAACTGCCTTCTGTTCTGTTCTGCACATGTCCTATCCTGCGGTCTCACTCCTCTTCACCTCCTAAATCTTCCACTGGGCCCTCTTCAGCTAACGGTCTACCACCATGAGAGTCTACATCCTCAGTTTCTTCTCTGAACAACTCCAGATGTTTGCTCTCGGGACTTTGTATCCCTTCTGAGCGCTTTCCCTGTAGCTCTTTATTCTCCCACGCCTGGGGGAGAAAAAGTTAAGTTAGCTTCATGTTTTAAAAACTTACATGTGCTACTAGAAAATTTAAGTTACATATGTGGTTGGCACTATCTACTGGGCAAGGCTACTCCAGATGCACGGCCCACGCCTCTAAGAGCAAACAGGGTCCCGCATGAGATCCACCACCTCTTGCCTACACAGGGACACACAGCTCCAGCGCTCTGCCCTCTCCGTCACTTTTTTGCCACAAAAACACGCAGTGACCTCTGTCAACACACACACGACACCCACCGCTCCTCCAGCCATCGACGCATTTTTCTGCCCCACTTTGCAGCAAAATGTCTTCAGAGGCTCGTCTCTACTCCTAGGGTCCTATCTCTCTTGACCGCTTTTGCCCCAACAACCTCCACCACGCCGGCCCCCGCCGGCTCCCGCCCCGCTAACCCCCCGCCGCCTCCACGCCGGCCCCCGCCGGCTCCCGTCCCGCTAACCCCCCCGCCTCCTCCACCACGCCGGCTCCCACCCCGCTAACCCCCCGCCTCCTCCACGCCGCCCCCGCCGGCTCCCACCCCGCTAACCCCCCGCCTCCTCCACCCCGGCCCCGCCGGCTCCCGCCCAGCTAACCCCCCGCCTCCTCCACGCCGGCCCCCGCCGGCTCCCACCCCGCTAACCCCCCGCCTCCTCCACGCCGGCCCCCGCCGGCTCCCACCCCGCTAACCCCCCGCCTCCTCCACCCCGGCCCCGCCGGCTCCCGCCCAGCTAACCCCCCGCCTCCTCCACGCCGGCCCCCGCCGGCTCCCGCCCAGCTAACCCCCCGCCTCCTCCACGCCGGCCCCCGCCGGCTCCCGCCCAGCTAACCCCCCGCCTCCTCCACGCCGGCCCCCGCCGGCTCCCACCCCGCTAACCCCCCGCCTCCTCCACCCCGGCCCCGCCGGCTCCCGCCCAGCTAACCCCCCGCCTCCTCCACGCCGGCCCCCGCCGGCTCCCGCCCAGCTAACCCCCCGCCTCCTCCACGCCGGCCCCCGCCGGCTCCCGCCCAGCTAACCCCCCGCCTCCTCCACGCCGCCCCCGCCGGCTCCCACCCCGCTAACCCCCGCCTCCTCCTCCACCCGGCCCCCGCCGGCTCCCGCCCAGCTAACCCCCCGCCTCCTCCTCCACCCGGCCCCCGCCGGCTCCCGTCCCGCTAACCCCCCGCCTCCTCCACCACGCCGGCTCCCACCCCGCTAACCCCCCGCCTCCTCCACGCCGCCCCCGCCGGCTCCCACCCCGCTAACCCCCCGCCTCCTCCACCCCGGCCCCGCCGGCTCCCACCCCGCTAACCCCCCGCCTCCTCCACCCCGGCCCCGCCGGCTCCCGTCCCGCTAACCCCCCGCCTCCTCCACCACGCCGGCTCCCACCCCGCTAACCCCCCGCCTCCTCCACCCCGGCCCCCGCCGGCTCCCACCCCGCTAACCCCCCGCCTCCTCCACGCCGGCCCCCGCCGGCTCCCACCCCGCGGCTGAGCGGCGCTGGGCTCTCCGCGCCCCGGGAACTGTCACCCTCGCAGGCCGCCACGCTCCCCGCTTCCCGTCCCTGCTGAGCTCCCTCCGTCTCCTTCGCCCGGCTCTTCCCTTAACGCTGGAGTCCCCGGGGCTCACTCCTGGACCCCTTCTCTCTGCCACCTACACCCCCTTCCTTACAGCCCGGAGCCGACCTGGAGCTGTCCCCGCCGGTCAGTCTCCCGTTCACGGACACCACGGACACCGGGGTCCCGTCGGCAGCTCGGGCCTCCCCCGAGCCGAGCGGCGGAGGGATAACCCCTGGGACGGGTCCGCTCTGGGCTCTACAGGTGGCAGAGAAGTGGGGGGCCGCGGGTTTGGGGGTTGCGGGGAAGGGCGAGGGGTGGCGAGGGGGGCGCGGGCCTGACCTGCCGGACGGTCCGCAGCAGCAAGCCCAGCATGGAGGCCGCCATGTTGTCCGCCGCAAAGTCAAACTGCTGCAACTTTATTGACACTGCGGAGGACGGACACCCGAGGGGCGGGGCCTGGGCCGCAGGGGGCGGGGCGGCGGGCGGGTCTTCAGCCTGCAGGAAGGAGGGGTCGGGTGTGCGATCTGCGTTCTCTGGTGATGACCGGCACTTGGGCAAACTGCAAGCCTAGGGGCCGCTGTGGTGTTGATGGGCCGCGCGATGCCCCTCACTCGTTGCTCCCTGCTTTACCGACCCTCCTGGGCTACCTTCGCTCCTACCCACGTCCTTTCCTTCCGCCCCCGCCCCCACCCACCGGTTCCTTGTCGCCAGTGTCCCTTCCCCTAAGTCCAGGTCTCACTAGGCCTGCTCCTCCTCCTAGAGCCTCCATGCAGTTTAGGGTGCTATGTGCCAGAACCTACAATTATTGTCAGCTCTCTCTCTGTCATCCCTCTTGTAGATGCTACGAATCTCTCTCCACTATAATGATGATAATGATCATGTTGATGATGGCGACGATGTGGCCCCGCTCTGTCTATGTGTACACACATACATCTTCTGTATTAAAAGGGGAGCAAGGCCATTTACAAATTGCTGATTTCGGTCAGCAGTACAGGGAACTTTCAGGTCATCGTATTCATTTTGAAGTGTAGAGTTCAGCGGCATTAAGTGCATTCACATTGTCCAACCATAACCACCTCCATCCCAGAACTTAACTTCCCAAGCCGAAACTACTACCCATTCAACACTAACTTCCCATTCCCCTGCACCCCAGCCCCCAGCAACCACCGTTCTGCTTCCTGTCCCTATGAATCAGACTCCTCTGTGTAGCTTATGTAAGTGGAATCATACACTTGTCCTTGGAATCATACAACATCCATGTTGTAGCATGTGCCAGTACTTCCTTCTTATGGCTGAATAATAGATACTGCATTGTATGGACATACCACATTTTGTTTATCCATTCATCTGTAGATGGATGCTTTGCTCCTACCTTTGACTATTGTGAATGATGCTACTATGAACATGTGTGTACAGTGTCTTAAACAGCATCATTTTCTTATTAGGCTGTTTTTCACTGTAAGAGAAGAGGTTAAAGCAATTTAATGGCTGGTAAAATAGGAATCTCAGAGATAGTGAGATAAGACTCCAGGGTCTTCTTTAATTAATTGTGTTGGTTTGGTAAAACAGCCCAAGATCTCTCTCCCCCTCCCCCTCCATTAGTGTGTGGGAAGCTTGGCAAGGCCAAAGGAAGGCTCACTTTATCTCGAGTTCTCCCAAGGAGTCTGCGGTTCTCCCTGGCCATTCGACAGGACCTGGGTGAGGCTGTTGGGCTGAACTGCCCTGGGATTCTAGGACCAGAAGAACCATCGTTATTCATTCGTTTATTTAATCAACAAATTCATTTTAAGTGCCTGTTATATACCACTGTGTACATGTGTGTGAGGTGGAGTGACAGAGAAAAATCCCTGCCCTTCTGATAAGTGTATTCAGTTGGAAATTATAGCGTTAGCTATAGGTGGATATGCTCCATTGCCAGTTATAATGCCTTTGCTTCTTCCATACTGTCTTTCTATTGGAGGCTTACAAGGTATTTTTGGGTGAGCAGAGGAATTTTAAGAGTCAAGTGTTCTGAGATTTGATTGTGAGAGACTATTCTAAGCACCGCGTTGATTCTAGGCCTAATAAGATAATAAAAACGATTGTAGAGATGGTAAAGTTGGGGCCTAGAGAGGTGAGGTGACTTGCCAACCTCACAGATAAAGACCTGGGCCATGTCCCACACTGTTGACCCCCACGCCACACTGTTCTCTGGAGAAGTGACAGCTCAAGGACAAAGGCCCACCTGTCATGGAATCCTTACTTATAAAACATATCCGCTGGTTAATGTATAGATTTTGTACCAATTCAATCAATACCCCAGTGAAATTTTTTCTAATAAAACAATGTGAAAATATATATAAAAGAATAAGTGGGATGGGAAGGAGGTAGAAAGCTATAAGGTGTTAAAAAGAAAAATACCTTAATAGTTTTGCCCTACCAGATGTTCAAAGGCCATTTATAAAGCATGCCAACTGCTAAATCAAGACAGGAAAGTGAACTCGAATAGTCCCGAATACACCTAGTTAGCCACGACCTGTTATGTAGTAAAGGGAGCATAAAAACCGCTGGACTAGTGGTGCTGGAACAACTGTTTAAAGATGTGGGGGAAAGTGTTTTAATTCCATTTTTACCTCTTACCATGTATCAAAATAAATTTTAGATAAATGAAAGAGTTAAATGCTAACAAAACCTTACAAACAAGAAAATGGAGGTGAATATGTTGGTGAACTTCAGAGCCATGCAGCAGGATATGTACGTGGTGTATGCCTGTCCTTAGAGCCCTTGTCCTGCCCAGGCTGACTCAGGACCTGGCCACCCACCCGCTTGGCCCCTGCTTCCCCACACGGGTTCTCCAGGAGGGGCCCCCAGGGCAGGCCCCCCGGGAGGAAATCCGGAGAGACGGTTGGACTCAAACGAACCAGCCTTGTGGGGCTTTCGGTGGCCCATGTGTGGGGTCAGCTATGAGAGGAGCCATGAGCAGGAGGCAGGTGAGAGTGAAGGAAAGAACGTGTTGGTGGAAAATCACAGACAAACATGCACACATACACACACGCACACATGCACACACACGCACACTGGCTCTGAAATGGTGTGTATGGACAGTCTGCCTTCATTGAACACCGCCAGCTGAATAGTAACCCTCCTGGGGCACCAGCCATGGAGTGTGGGTGGTCTTTGCACCTACTTCTCCTAGCAGCCCCAGTGGCCTTGCTGGGGAGTCTCCTCCTGGAGCTCTGTGCTGTGCACAAGTTGAACACAAGGTGGCAGTAATAGCACACCTGAGCTTCAAACGCTGCAGCCCTCCTTGGTCTGTTCCCACACCCAGGGCTTGATGCAAACTGGAAACACACACACACACACACACACACAGGGCCTGATGCAAACTGGAAACACACACACACACTCCAAATAAGATGATGACACGTTGACACGTTGCCTGTGATCAGGCAGGACCTGTGTTGGCCTTCCTTGTAGGAGTCCCAGGCAGGACAGGCTACACAATTTGTAGGGCCCAGTGCAAAATGAAATGCCGGGCCCCTTGTTCAAAAATGAGGAAACAGTTGCTGTGAAAAATAGTAAAATATAGAACTGAGCTCAGGTGCAGTGAGACAATACCTCTCACTTCTTGCCCAGGGGCTTCTCTGAGGTGACATGGGACACCGGGGCAGCCAGGGCCCTGCTGGGCACGCACCCATGCAGGGCTGCCCAGAGCAGGGCCGTGGACGCCCGTGGGCACACCCTGAGCCAGCGGGGGTGGCATGGCTCCTGGAAGGTCTGAGAGGCTGGAGTCACTGATAAGGTTCCGCATCCTCATGTGCTGTGCCCCTCTTTCCTGCCCCACTGCCCTGACCCCTCTCTCCTGCTCCCTGGGGCTGTTGCTTAAATCTCCTACTTGCACACACACCTCTGTCCTGGATCCTGGATTCCGCGTGTGCAGGTGGTGGGGAGTTACGGAGACACTCAGGCTAAGACAGAGACATCCTGTCCAGCAGATCAGCCATTGATTCTGCTTCTAATCGCCTGTGTCCCTTCCTCCATCCTGCTCCTCCAGGTCTTTCCTCTTCGTCTCTTGCCTGGACGGTGCTGACTGGATTCCTTCTTGCTCTTTTTGTCTCCTTTTTTTTTTTTTTTTTTTTTTAACTTAATGCATCACCTTCCCCTAAAACACATCCACCCTTTTCTGCTGCCAGAGTGAACTTTCTGAGACACGACAACCGCTCACTTTGGGTAGCTCCCCGTTACCTACAAAATCAAGACCTCTGCAGCTCCATTCCCGTCCCCCTAACCCCTCCAGCCCCCCTGGATTGCCCATCTTCCGAGGCTCCCCGCGGTCCTTCTGCCTCTTGAAGCCTTTATTTCAGGCAACGTTCCCATCCAGTTCAGTTTGGTTCATTAAATGCTTAATTGAACATCAGGCGCAAAGCAGTTCCTGCCATCTGAGGGGCCAGGAGCAGACGGGTGGGTGGGAGGCGCTACAGATGACTGGGGTTAGTGGTCCAGAAAATGTCGCATGTCAACAGAATCCCGTGTAAATCAAGGCTTGTAGCTCGACCACCCCAGTTGGGAGGCCTAAAAATACTTTTTCACCAGACGAACCACGGCGGGGTGTTGGTGGGCAGATAGGAAAATCGGCTTTTGCAGAATGTGAGATCTGGTGGAAAAATAACGTTCTGCTGGGGAAAATGTATGAAAGACCTTTTTATTGTTACATTAATCCTAAAGACGGATGTCTAAATAAAGGCAACGCGGTTGGCATTTTGCACATTTTAAATTAGTAGTAGTACCTACGTTACTCAAAAAAAAAAAAAAAAAAATGGTTTATATTTTCTTCCCAGCAGTTTCAGGAGATGCTTGCATATTTGTTTTGATTTGTTGCAGATAATATGCATGCAAAGAGGTTTTTCTTTTCTGAGTCTCATTTTTCATCTCCATGTTCAATATCTTTCTGACCTGAGGACTTGGAAAGGTTGATTTTCCACCTCCTCATTCTGCCTGCAGGTCCCCGGATATGATGCCCAGGTTGGCACCGGTCAGGGGGCGGCGGGCCTGGTGTGCAGACAGCCTTTCGCCAGGCCGGCTCCCTGACCCACAGCAGCGTTGCTCTTTCGTGCTGCTGTGATTCCGAGATGTCAAGTAAGTTGGTGCTTGAGACAGAGATGGCACACGGGGGCAGGGAACCATCTTTCCGCCAAGCGCCATTTGGGTATTTATAACATCATTCATGGGCCATTTAACATTATCAACTTAAAAATTATCCTGCTCTGTTAGGCCAGGCTAATGCGATGAGGCTGTGATGTGAGCTGGACATTCCCCACCCCTGGTTTCGGGTAATGTCGTTTCACTGAAATGACACAGCTCAGCAGGTCGCTCTCGGCCCTCTGTCCAGCCCCCGGGCCCCGGCCTCAGCCCTGGCCTCGGCGTCTGTGCAGGGCACATGCTGTCAACGACCCTTTCGGGCTCAGCCTCCTTCCTCTGAGGCTCATTCCCACTCCCAAGGGCCTGGTTTACTCGGGATGTTTCCTCCTCGGATTCATTTCCTGTGGCTCCCGTAACAAATCGCCACACACTGGGTGACTTAAAACACAGGAATGATTTGTCCACAGCCCTGGAGGCCAGAGTCCGAACGAAAGGTATCAGCAGGGCCTCGCTCCCTCCCGAGGCTCTGGGGGAGGCCCCTTCACTGCCGATTGCGCTGTGGCGGCTCCTGGTCCCCTTGGCTGGTGGCATCACCCTTCCAGCCTCTGCTCCCGTCTTTGCTGGCCTCCTTCCCTGCGTGTGTGTGTGCTTGTGCATGTATGTGTGCACGTGTGTGCACGCGCGTGCGTGTGTATGTGTGCGTGCGTGTGTTCTTTCCCTCCGCTCACAAGAACACTCTGTGAATTTAGGCCATCCGAAGCCACGATGATCTCATCTCAATCCTCACATTAATTTCATCTGCCAAGACCCAATTTTCAAATTAGGTCATGTTCTGAGGTTGTGGGTGACTGTGAATTTGGGGGAACACTATGTAACGCGCTACTCATGGACTCGAACTGTGTTGGTGCTGCCACGCCGTCCCCTCTGCTTGTCCGCCATCCGCTCCTCCTTTCCGTTCTCGCCTCCCAGCCCCTCCGGTCCATCGACTCCTTCAGGGGCCTCCAATCTGTGTCAGCGCTCGGCCCTCCTGACTCCCTAGACAGACGCAAAGGTGAGCGCCTACATCTATTAGACTGTCGCAGGAGGCGGTCAGGGGCAGGAGGGTAGGACTGGGGTGTTCACACACAACTCTTTCGGTGTTGTACTTGGGGGAGATGTGTGTGTATGCGTGTGTGTGTGTGAGTGTGTATGTGGGTGTGTGTGTATGTGAGTGTGTGTGAGAGTCTGTGTGTATGTGAGTGTGTGTGTATGTGAGTGTGTGTATGTGAGTGTGTGTGTGTGTGAGTGTGTGTGTGTGTGAGTGTGTGTAGTGTTTGTATTAATTTCCCCAACTTATTGGAAATTTCTAAGGCAAAGTGTTTTTTCCATGTTACCCAAGTTCATAGCAGAGTGTCGGGTGTTCATAAATATTTGTTGGGCTGAAATGGTTCACACTGCCCCTCTGAGCCGTCCTGACCGGACACTGCCCCTCTGAGCCATCCTGACCGGTCATTGCCCCTCTGAGCCGTCCTGACTGGACACTGCCCCTCTGAGCTGTCCTGACTGGACACTGCCCCTCTGAGCAGAACGGACTGGACACTGCCCCTCTGAGCCGTCCTGGCCGGACACTGCCCCTCTGAGCCATCCTGGCTGGACACTGCCCCTCTGAGCCGTCTTGACTGGACACTGCCCCTCTGAGCTGTCCTGACCGGACACTGCCCCTTGAGCCGTCCTGACCGGACACTGCCCCTCTGAGCAGAACGGACTGGACGCCCCGGTGCCCCCACTGCTCATGCTCGGCTCCTCCAAGCGCAGCTCTGTGGACACCGCCTGCTGGCTGGCGTGTTGTGAAAGGCCCGTCTGTCCCCGCCCAGGCCCGGCAAAGGCCATGCCCACGTGCTGAGTGACTAGGGTTTCGTCCCTTCCGGAGGCGAGGCACCAGGGCTGCCTGCAGAGGACGGTGAGGGACAGCCGCCAGGTACGCACCTTGTGCCCTTGGTCGGAAGGGCGGTCCGTGGGGGCCTAGCCTCTGAACGGTCAGGCCTGCTGTCCCGCACGGGGCCAGCCGACAAGCCCAGGTGACGGCGATGCTCACTCACGTGGTCACTCTCTGTCCCCCGAATGCCCACGAATGCCTGGCGGGCCAAGGAGCCCAGGGCCTCGAGCTCATGGACCCAGACGTCCTGCCTCCGCAGCCTTCTCCCCCCCGCCCCTCTCGATGGCCAGGTCGGTTCTGTGGCTCCCTCTTCCCTGCGGCCTGTGGTCGCCTTGCCCCCCGAGGGGAGGAAGGTCTGTGCCCCCTCCAGGCCTCCCGCCGCTGTGCCCACTGAAACAGGGTGTTTCTGCGGTTCCGGGGTGAGGCCGCACCCGGCGGCTCCTGCAGCGTCTCAACTGGTCTGCAGTGGGGTCAGCAGTGGCCAGGCAGGCAGCTTCTTCCTCCCACCGCGTCTCCCCTTTCCCTGCGTCCCCACTTCCTAGTCTCCTTGAGCTCCAAACCTGGAGGAAGGCCAGACGGAGCTGCGTAGCTGAGCTGCGCTGCGCTGCGCCTGTGGGGACAGACGTACCAGGCCCGCCAGTTAGTGGGAGTCAGGTCACGGAACCAGCGCAGGCCGAGGTCCCCTCTCTGGAGAAGCTGCATGGCCGGTGGCCCCCCGGGCACTCAGCAGCCGCAGCGGGAGAGAAGTGCGTGGTGAGTGGCCTGGGGAAGCCCGGGAGGAAGCTGCCTGCCTCTCTGTTCCTCAGCTTCCCAGAGCCTCCCCAAGGGCTCCTCCCAGAGGCCAGACGACCCCGAAGTCCCGTGGCACCCCACCCCTGAGCTAACGTACGTTAGAGTAAGAAAAAATGTTCCCGTTACAGGTGAAGCTTGTCTGAGCCAAACAAAGATGGGTTCACCAGGACGGGGAGATGACTCTGGCTAGAAGGTGCATGTGGAGGGGCCATGCACGGCTTTCCCTGACCTCCTCTAAGGAGACGGAGTAAACAAAATGGTACCTTTTCTCCTTCAGTCTATTCCTGACCAGCTCCCTTAGTACCATGTCCCAGCAGGTGCCTGTTTATCACACACACACACACACTTCCATTCAGTGATGTTGGGTGACACCTGACATCATGGCCACCAGCGCAGCAGAGCTGAGGCGTGCCCTCGGCCCCGTGGGACGTCTGTCCTTGAGGCCTGGCGACAGGCCGAGTGCCTCGCACTCTGCTGTGCTCTGGGATTCGGGCCTGTCGCAGCCAAGGGGGCTGCTTCTAGACGAGGAGGAGCATTTGCAGAGACGAAGAGGGCATGAAGACGAGCACCGGCCCCCACACGGGGCTCTCTCGTGGCCCCAGAACGACCGAGGCCTTTGGTAGGAGCCTCTGTCTCCCTTTTGCTTTCTTCCCCCTCTGCAGGGAGAGGGTGGGTTTTGATTCACGCTGCGTGTAATACCAGGGAAGAATCAGAGAGGATGGCACCACGGCGTCTGTGTTGATGACAAGGGGTGATACGTCGGGGCCAGCCCACCCCAAGAGCAGCAGCCTGTCCAGCTCTCCTCCCAGCCGCGTCCCTGCAGCTTCCTGCTTCCCGCGGTGGCTGGACCAGGGCCCTGACAGCACCGCAGAGCGTCTGCAGAGTTCACGCCAAGCGCGGGCTCCTGCAGACATCGCCGACACCGCCGCTCCCAGCCACGTGTGGTGCTCCTTCATCCGTCTGAGCTGCGCTTGTCCTCCCTGCCACAGACACGCACAGCCTGCCGGGACACTCGTCCCCTGGACACTCGCCCCCTGGTCCACGCTGCCACCGAGGCCTCCGCGAGGTGCCTCCCTGGACGTTCAGGTTACGAGCTCACCAACTGCCCCACACCTTCTGCAGAGACCCAGCTCCTCGCCCTCCGCCTCTGTGGTCATGTTTAGCCAGATCCTTCGTCTGTAATTACCTCTGAGCTTGGCTTGCAGCCTCCCCGCCACCACGGGGTGCGGCTGAAGTGAGGCCTCCGGGGTTTGCCGGTCGTGGTGCCGGCGCCCCCCTGCCTCGGGCCGTTCCCTGCTCCTGGAACATTGTGGTGGGAAGGAGGGCAGGCGTGTCTCTGCACTCGTCTGGCGGCTCCTTCTGGAACATTCGGGCTCGGGCTCCTGTGGCGCCAGGCTCGTTGGAGAGGCCAGGGGACGCGCTGCGGTTAGCTCTGGGGGTGGCTCCGCCAAGAGCATTCCTGGGGGTGTTGTTTGTCCCTGGTCGTTGCCGAGGGAGGCCTACAAGAACCAAGGACGGCCTTCGGGTTTCTGGGGTTGAAATCCAGCTCCTTCAAGTCAGTGGAGACGTGGGTCAGAGGGCTCGTTGGCTGGTGAGAACTATATTCCCAACAGGCCACTCTCCACCTCTTGCCTCCGAGTCTCGACTGTGGATGAGGACTGTGGACCCCGGCCAGTGCCTCTCAGTCCCTGCAGGGCTGGGGGGGCGGGGGGCAGCCAGCCCGTCCACGCCCGGCATCCCGGGCCTGCAGACGCGGGGTGTCCCCGAGGGTGAGCCCGGGCAGTGCCTCAGCTCAGGAGCCTGAAGCGTCCTGTGGCACCGACTCGCCGCTGAGCATGCCCCGCGCTGACCGCCTGACCGCGCGTCCGAGCCCGCGTCCGGCCTTCCTGGGGACGGGGGCCGGGAACTGAAGCCGAGCTCGTGTCTGCGTGCTGAGTGCCTAGTACCTGCGTGCCGAGCGCCCGGCACTGGAATCACGTGCTGAACAGGAGCCGCCGCTGTCCGCCCCGCAGGGAACAGCCCAACAGTCGCACTGCTCCGTGGGGGTCGCAAAGGGGTGAGGCCCTCGTCCACGTTCCCGCCCCGCCCTGTGACCCCAGCATGAATGCCCCAGGCTCCCCGGACTTTCTGGGACGGGTTGCGGAGCGGGCCCCCCGGGGGCTCCCCAGCGTCCCTGCACCCCTGGGGCCAGGTGCAGCTGGGTCCTTTCAGGGTTGCTTCTCTGTCAGCATTCCGTTCCTGTGGAAGGCTGCCCGGGTCAGTGGCTTCACCCCCAGGACTTGCGAGGAGAGCAGTCGTGTGGCTGTTGAACTTCTACAAATGGGCTGGAGTGGCATCCTTGTGCCGGCCGCAGGGCGGAGCGCGCGGGGACAGAGTGACACCTAAGTACCGTATTTTGAGATTTTTAAGGAAAAAGAAAAGAAATGTAAAAACCCACTAAGTAACTGGAGGGCCGTGCCAAGGTGGCCACCCCATGGGCTTAGTTGATGTTTACTGACTGCTTACTACGTGCCAGGCACTGTTCCCATCGAGTTACAGAAATGATTCATTTAATTCCACTCGTGGGCAGGCGCTACTGTGATCCCATTGGACAGATCAGGCAACTGAGGCAGGAGAGAAAAGCACCTTCCCAAGGCCATACGAGTCATATGAGTAACTGGAGTGTGAACCTGGGCATTTTGATTAAAATAAGGGGACAGCTAGGCTGGTGTGGCTCAGTGGTTGAGCGTTGACCCTGCACTAAGAGGTCGCCAGCTTGATGCCCGGTCAGGTCACATGCCCGGGTTGTGGGCCCGATCCCCAGTGCGGGGCATGCAGGAGGCGGCCAATCAGTGTTCTCTCTCATCGATGTTTCTCTTCTCTCTCCCTTCCTCTCTCTCTAAAATCAGTAAAGAAAAATTTAGAAAACAAACAAAACAGAGATGGAAACTTGATGAATAAGGGGCGGCGTGGCATCGCAGAGGGGCACGCGTGGTCTAGCCAGGAAGTGGGGCTTTGCGTTCGCGAGCTACACAGAAACGTAAGTAAAGCTGGGTGCTTTCTTCACACCCTGCAGTGACGGTCCCCGTGTCAGAAAGTGCTTTTCTCTTGGAGGGAGGGAAGTATGATCAGAGACCTCTGCGGGGACTGTAACAGTATTTATAGTATTTTATTTCCTGAACTGGGTAGAAATACAAGAGTGTTTAGAGCACCTTTCTGTAACCCTTTTTGTGCACCTGAAATAGTCCATAACTCCCAGAAAGGCCCGTCTGGGGCCTTGGGCTCCAGTGGGGATGACGTTGTGTCGAGAATCAGTATTGCCCCTTGACACTTCCCAAACCTGTAATTGGCAAGAGGGAACCGGAGAAGGAAGAGCCTGGGACCCAGCGGGCATGGAGATGGGACAGGAGAGGTGGAGGGGAGGGCCCGAGGGGCAGCAGGCTGCAGGGGTCCCTGAGGGAGCCCCGTCCCTCCGTCACTCAGGAACCACCCAGAGACACCTCCCAGCGACCACAGCGGCCTCAGCGGGTGACCCCAGCAGTTCCACAGTAAGACCTCATCATTACCGTGGCTTCGCCCTTCCATGCCACGGAACAGCACCACGCAGCAGCCCCGCTGTGACCCCACACTCTCAGAAACCAGCAAACAGCAGCCCCAACCCCAGACGCCGATAGCAGGCTGCGAGGGAGAATGAAACGCTCAGACCCAGCAGCAGTCACAGCCCACGAGGCCGGGCAGCCTTAGGAAGGGAACTCGAGACGGGAGCCTGTGACTCGGCCTGTGCAGAGACAGTGGGGTTTTCCTATCACTGCGAGCAGTCGGTCATCTTCATGGAGGGGTGCTGGGTGTTTCCACGAGGTTCGGGGGACACTATGCCACCTCGGTAGTGTAAAGGGACCTCGAGGTCCCAGAAGGGCCGGAGAAGACTTGCCGGTGGTGGCGGGTCACACTGAGAGAAAGGCTGCTTTCTGATGCCCGAGGTTTAGATGGCCTCGCAGTAGCTGGTCTTTAAGTCACCCGTGGAAGGTCACTGAACGTCGTGCGGGGAAGAGAGGGGCAGTCAGCTCTTGGAAATACACACCTGCCAACTTCAATAGGCACCTGAAACTTCCCTCCTGCAGGGTGGTGGGCAGCCCTGGCCGGAGGTCTCAGCCGCCGGGAGGGTGACTGTGGTCAGGCAGGTGACTACTGTCAGACTCCTGTATCTGTGGCCTCTCCTGGCTCCTCCGATCCAGTGAGGTTGGGATGAGCTGTGCCCCCGGAAGGGTGCGGCGCAGGTGACGGAGCGCAGCTTACGTACGATGCTTCCCCAGCATCAGCGCCCACACAGCAGGGCTCCTGGGAGCTCGGAGCGTCTCTGGGGCTAGGTTCGGACACTCCCCTTGCAGAATTCCAAGTCCCTGGGTCTCTGTGCTCAGTTGTCCAGTGCCCTGAGAGTTCTCAGTCTGAAGGGCATTTTCTGTGAAAAGTCAGGAGATCTGTATTGGGTAGAAAGACTTGAATACCAGTCACATAGTTGGCTCAAATAATGAAGAAATAACTTATCTTAGATAATGATAAGTCCCAAGGGTGGTTGATTTCAGGGTTCAGGAGTGCCGTTAAGGACCCAGATCCCTCCCACTTATCTGCCCTGCCATCCTTTGTCCTGTTGGCTCCCCTCATGGTTATAAGATGCCTGCTGTATCCCAGCAAGCGTGGCAACAGCCGCTGGACAGAGCAGGACCAACTCTTCCCGTACAGGAAAACTTTTCAGAAGCCCCATTTGACAGAAGTGGGTCAAATACCCTTTCCTGAATCACATCGTGTCGGAGAGACTTCACTGACTATGACTCGCTTAGAATAATCAGGGTTTAACCATGAGCCACAGGGGGAGAGGTAAATGCCCAGACAAACTTGTGGTCCTGATGGGTAGGCAGATTCCTCTACTGTTCTGATCCTCAGCCTGTCAGCTCGTACGGACAGTTTGGTCCCTTTGGCTGATCAGAGAGATGAATCAGGCCAATCAACTTAATCAGAAACACATCATGCTCTGGTTACTAAATTGATTAATCTCAAGATCAGTTTATCAAAAGGCATTTACTAAGGACCTACTGGGAACTGGGCACTGAAAGTCACCACGATTAGACACTGGACGCAACTGTGTGCAGACAAGGACTACTGACTTAGAGCTCCTCATCAGTGGCCAGAATAGGTGAACACTTCTTCCAGGTGAGCAGAGGCAAATGCTTAAAAAAAAATACACGACTGTGACTTTCAACAAGGGTGCCCAGACCGTCGGTGGGGAAAGACTAGTCTTGCCAATCAGTGTGCTGGGACAACGGGATAGTCACGGGCAGAGGAAGGGAGTTGGACCCTTACCTCACACCACACACTAATATTAACTCAAAATGGAGCAGTGACCTAAATGTAAGAGCTGAAACTATACAAACTTTAGACGAAAACTTGCAAATCTTCATGACCTTGGATGAGTCAATGTTTTCTTATATACGACACCTAATGCACAAGCAACAAGAGAAAAAAGAAACTGGACTTCATCAAAATTAAAAACTCAAGCTATAACCTCACATCCACCAGGGCAGTATAATAAAAAAGACAGACAACACAAGTGCCAGGAGAGCACATGAAGAAGCCGGTACCCTGGCGCATGGTGGTGGGGATATTAAATGGTGGCGCTGCTTTGGAAAACCGTTCGACATTCCCTCAAGAAGTTGAACGAGGTGGCCCAGCAGTCAGTTCTCCCCCTGGCTGAATACCAAGCGTGGAAAACAGGCATCCACTCAAACACTTGCACACCAATTTTCATAGCAACAGTATTTATAACAGGCAAAAAAGTGGAACTAACCCAAGTTTCTGTCAGTGGCTGAATGGATAAACAAAAGGTGCTAAATCCACACAATGGAATATTATGTGGCCACGAAAAGGAACAAAGTACTGATACATGCTACAACACGAGTGAACCCTAAAAATGCTGTGTTAAGTGGAATGAGCCAGTCACAAAAGGGAGGGAGAGAGAGATAGAAACATTGATGAGCAAAAACATCGACTGGCTGCCTCCTGCATGCCCCCCACTAGGGATCTGAGCATGTGCCCTGACCAGGAATTGAACTGGTGACCTCTTGGTGCATGGGTCGACGCTCAACCACTGAGCCACACCGGGCAGGCAAGAAAACGTTTTCAATGTAAATAATGGTAATGGCTGAATGACCTCGTGAATGTATCAAGAACACTGAATTGTACACTTTATTCATTTATTTTGAATTCATACCTGAGGATATGTTTACTAATTTTAGAGAGAGGAAGGGAGAGAGAGAGGGAGAAAGAGAGATAAACATTGATGTGAGAGAGAAATAGCAATCCACACATGCCCCGACAGGGATCAAGCCCAAAACCTAGGTATGTGCCTTGACCGGGAATCGAACCCGCAACTTTTTGGTATATGGGATGATGCTCCAACCAACTGAGCCACCTGGCCAGGGTCTGCATTGTACACTTTAAATGGATGAGTTTGTGGTATGTGAGTTATATTGCAATAAAAATATTTTTATGACTATCTCAGGCCTTTGGGGGAAATAGGACAAAAAAAAAAAAAAAATCAGCAGACTAATAAATGCTTAGTTTGCAAACTTCATAAAACTCTTTTATGATTCTGAAATCTACATGTCCCATTTGATCTCCTCCTCCTGCCGTGGTCCAGTGATGCACCGTGCTGATGAGTGCGGCTCAGCCCTGCTGCGGGCTCCAGGACCACACGGGAGCTTTTAGAAAACACGATGCCTGGGTCTGACCCACGGCCACTTACATCGGAGTCTCTGACTCCCATCTCCCCAAACCCTGGCATCTGACTTCATTAAACACTCCCCAGTCATTTCCACGGGCTGTCAGGACTGAGTAATTATAGAGTAGGCAAGATTTGTCATATATACGAGGTGGTCCTTCAGCTAAACCTTCTCCCCCTTAAGTCAGGTTTATTGCGATGTAATTTATATACATTAAAATGTACCCTTGCAAGGTATACAGCTCAATGAATTTTGAGACGTGTGTACAGTCCTGTGACAAGCACCATAGGCAAGACAGACTGGAACCTATTTCCATGACTCCCCAGTGCCATCCGTCCACCCCCACGACTTAGGTGCACATACTAGAACACTATGCAACATTAAAAAGCATGTCCTTGAAAACACATGTAAGAAAACGAAGGAACAATACTATATAAAGTTTAGTGCAGAGAGCAGAAAAATCTCTATAGAACATAATCTTAGTTGTTTAATCTTTTTTAAATACAGGTGCACAGATATATACATCTTTCCTTATACGTATTCATTTGTAGAAGCAAAATTAGTGGTTATTTCTGAGTGTAGGGATTATAGGAATTGCTCATTTTCTTTTATGTTTCTGTATGTTTTAGTCTATAGTAATAAGTTACTTTTATAATGAAAATAATAATGAATGAAATCTACAGAACAACCGTCTGTGGACCAGCGACGCACGAGAACCTTCTGAAGACCCAGCCGCCGTCCCCTCCAGGGTCCCAGTCCCTGGCGGCAAATCCAGCCCTTGCTCCCACACACTTCGGGCTCATAGCAACTGTTATCGCCAAAAGAAGATTAATAAGAAGGTATTGATTAATATGGAGATGGGTATCAAAAAGTATTGCCCTCAGAGAAGAAAATATTGACGGAGGAAGAATCGAGGTCTCTCTTGGGTGGAGTCATAAGCAGCTCCCTTTGCTGTGGTCTGGTTTTGTAGCCTCGCGACCCTATGGACACAGAATGTATATAATTTATGGCAGAGGGATTCAGGGAGTGAGGGAGCTGGGCAAGATCTTGAGAGTGAAGGTCTGTTTAGGTTTGGTTTCAGTTCGTTTAGATTCAGCAGAATCCTAATGAAAGATTTAAGACACGTCTTCCAGCTCAAACAGACCCAAGCCAGCTAAGACCAGGCCCAGGTCTCCAAATCAGACAGCGGTTCAGGCCCCTCAGAGCCAGCACAATGGTCTGTTGGGTTTCGGGGGATTTCTCAGGACAAATAAAATTGGAGATGACTGCAGCTGGAATACTTTTTCCTACATTTTTCTCAAATAAAATAAGACATAATAACATGTTCGTTAACCATCTCTGTTTTTTTTTTTCCCCCCAGGTTGGTCTGGAATGGGTTACGCTATTTGGACGAAATAATGGGTTGAAATTAGTTTCGAGGTAAAGTATTCCCCTGGCGTGGGTATAGGCCCTGCATCATCTTTCCGTTGTTGCATAGTAAACCTCCGCACAACGCTACAAACAAGGACTGACTGGCTCCTGACACTGTGGGTGGCAGCCGGGGGGACCGGTGGGCTCCCAGGGCACGGCTGGGCTCACGCATGTGTCGGCTCCAGCCAGCACAGCCAGGCCCTCTCCGTGTGCCCCGTCGCCCACCAGGGTGAGAGCAGACGCCGCAGACTCCGGCAGCCCCAGCTCAGAACCACGTCATTTCGCCACGTGCTACTGGGGAAAGGGAATCGCAACAGTAGGTCCAGTTCAAGGAGTGGGGACACCAGCTCTACCTCGTGTGGGAGGAGCTGCCGAGAGCCGGTGGCCATGTCACATCCACCTCGGACGCCGTCTGAAGACCACACTGGGAAGCTGGAAGAACAGAAAGCTTTGGAAACAGGTTTCACTGTCTCCGAGCCCAGCTTGCTGCCGGCCGGTGGTGGCTGTGTCCCCGGGGGTTCCAGGATGTCAGTAAATCACTCTGCTGCCAGGACGTGCACTGAGCGATGTCGATCCCCTAGAATGCGTTCAGCTCTAAGAAACTGAATCCTGACTCGGGGGAGTCCCGCAGTAGGCAAACTGGGGGGCTGGTGACTTCCGCAGCTCGGCCACGTCGTAAGTCCTCGATTCCTCCTGCCCTTCTGCCGTTCTTCACGCGTTCTCTCTGTCCTCCGCCAGCGCCCCTAGTGTTCGGCTGCAAGGCGTCTGGGGTTTCGGGCGTCACGTGAAGAGGTCTGCTTCTTCTTTGGGTCATTACTTATTTCTGCGTGAAGAAGTTCCCTTGAAGCCCTGCCTGCAGCTCTCCCTGCGTCTCCCTGACCCAGCCGCACCGCGTTTCTGTCGGAGTCACGGTCAGTGTGGCCAGGGCGGTGAGGTTACCCTGGTGGCTTAGATCCGTCACACCCATCTCCTGGCGCAGGAACGAGCCCAGACTCTCCCCGAGCCCCAGCTCAGGAGGGGTGAGTGGCTCAGTAAAACTGGGGTTCTCTTGGGAAAGGCTTTGGGGAAGCAGACAAAATAGTGCCCGTCCCCGCGAGTTAGGCCTGACATATTTGGGGAATTGTCCTCGGGCATCTTAGAGAATACATTTGTCACGAGTAACTGTCACGTCCCTTGAATACTGTAGGGGGGGGGGACCGTGTCCTCCTCCTCCAGAAGCTCTGCTGAAGCCACGGAGCCTGTGCCCGGCGTGTGGAAAAGCCAGTCGGCGCCCAGGGTCCCCAAGTAACGGCCGGGGGGCGCCCAGGGTCCCCAAGTGACGGCTGGGCACTGGGAGGCAGCCTGGAGACAGGTGTGAGCGGAAGTCACCTTTCTCCGAGGTCATTAAAATGGGTTCCAACCTCCGTCCTCCAGCCTAGGGAATCCTGCACCCTCCGGGGAATCCCAAGCCCCCTTCCCCCAGCCCGCCACCGACTTCTGTGATCGGCGTAGCGTGTCGGGCCGGCGGCCCGTGGACGCGTCCGGCTCTGGGCTCTGAAGGCGCCGCACGTGTCTTACATCTCACGCTGGTGCCGTCTCCTGGCGCAGTGCTGACCCGGCCGCGAGACCCCTCCCACCCTTTGATCCCTTCTCTCCCTGTCCAAGCCGGTCAGCGGAAGTGTCTGTGTGTGAGGCTCCAGGCAGGGTCTGGTGCCCTGGAGGGAGATGGGTGCAAAGCAAGCATTTTCCATATTAAACAGACTCTTGTTTAAAGTGACTCAGCTTCGCCCTGGCCGGTTTGGCTCAGCGGTTGGAGCGTCGGCCTGCGGTACAGAGAGACCCGGGTTCGGTTCCCGCTAAGGGTGCGTACCTCGGCTGCAGTTTGTCCCCGGCCCTGGTTGGATGTGTCCCTTTCACATCGATGTTTCTCTCTCTCTCTCTCTTCCTCTCTCTCCCTCCCGCTCTACCTGAACAAAAATAGAAAAATGTCCTCGGGTGAGGATGAAAAAAATAAATAAATAAATAAAGTGACTCAGCTTCCAAGGAAGGCCTCTCTGGCCCTCCCCGCCCTAGGCCTCCACCTCCCCAACCTTTCCTGTTTCCATAGAAATTCCTATTCATTCCGTTCAGCTCTTTGTTTGTTTCGTTGTGAGCCTACCCTTAGAGTCCCAAGCATTTACCTACACAGAGTCACCTCCACAAGAGAAAGCCTGGGGCAGCTGTTAGAAAACTCAACACTGAGGACATTGTCCAAACTAACTGACCTTCACCCGTCCACACTCAGGGTCGTGAAGGACGAAGGGAAGACGAGAGCTGGCCCAGGTCAAGGACACTCAAAGGCAGGAGCGTGGGGTGCCCCGAGTTATCCTGACTCGGATCCGGGACCAGTAAACCCCGGTTTTCTTTCGTGATAGAAGAGAGAAGCGATGGGTCTGGAATCCAGCCTGCGCATTGGACCACCTCTCGTGTCCGTGTGCTCGTGCCGCTGTAGCGAGGCTGTGTGGCAGGTGCCCTTGTTTGGGGGACGTGCACCCTGGGGCTATTGAGGGTGGAGCCCGCCTTTCGGAGACTCTCACAAGAGAGAAGTGAGTGCGAATGTCCCTGCCCTAATGTGGACAAGGTGGGCGCAGGTGATGCGGGGATTCTTTGTCATCTTTGTGGTTTTTCTGGAACTCTGAAATGATTGTAACATAAATAAGGTTTTGTTTTTGTGTTTTTAAGGACTAGGCACCTTGCCCGCTTCCCACGGCTGGGAGATGGCCCTAGAGACCAGTGACGGTGGACAGCGGACTGCCCAGCAGCCTGGACAGCCTCTTCTGCTGGGTGAGCCACCTCCTCCGTCTTGTGGAGCTGTGTACGGAGGGTCTTCGTGGTGGTGACACGGCGGCCCCTAAGGAATCCAGGCTGGAGGAGGGAGGGGCTGGAGGGGGAGGGCCTAAGGAGGGAGGGGCTGGAGGGGAGGGCCTAAGGAGGAGGGGCTGGTGGGGGAGGAGCTAAGGAGGGAGGGGCGGGAGGGGGAGGGCCTAAGGAGGGAGGGGCTGGAGGGGGAGGGCCTAAGGAGGGAGGGGCTGGAGGGGAGGGCCTAAGGAGGAGGGGCTGGAGGGGAGGGCCTAAGGAGGGAGGGGCTGGAGGGGAGGGCCTAAGGAGGGAGGGGCTGGAGGGGGAGGAGCTAAGGAGGGAGGGGCTGGAGGGGGAGGGCCTAAGGAGGGAGGGGCTGGAGGGGAGGGCCTAAGGAGGAGGGGCTGGTGGGGAGGAGCTAAGGAGGGAGGGGCTGGAGGGGGAGGGCCTAAGGAGGGAGGGGCTGGAGGGGAGGGCCTAAGGAGGGAGGGGCTGGAGGGGAGGGCCTAAGGAGGGAGGGGCTGGAGGGGAGGGCCTAAGGAGGGAGGGGCTGGAGGGGGGCACCTCTGAGCCTCGTAGTTAGGGCGCGGGAGGCAGAGTGATGGGGAAGGTTGGCCAAGGGCACTCACTGTGGAGAAGCGGTGGAAGGAACTGGAGAACGGCAGAGCAGCTTGGGGGCAGCAGGGTTCTAGGAGCCTCCAGGGGAGACTCTCCTATTTAAGAGCAGGGACGGGTCTAAGGGAGGAGAGAAGGTTTGGGGCTGCGGGACGTTCTGGTGAACCCTGGCTCACCCCACAGGGTCCCTTGTAGTAGCTGGCCGATGCTGGGCAGAGAGCAGGGCCATTCGAGGCTCTGAGGGTGGAAGGGCAGAGAGCTGTGACCCCACCCAGACTGGGGTGCAAGGGGTCAAAGTCTTCTCTGTGGGGTATGCAAGGAGAATGAAAAAATGATAATTCTAATGACAACGATCATAGCAGCTAAGGTTTCTTGACTCCTCACTGTGTCCCTGGGACTAGTGGAAATTCAGCTCATTTGCTCCTCACCGTGTATTATTGGTCGTTAAAGATGAGTAACCCGAGGCAACGCGTGGTTGAGCCAAAGGTCATTTGCAAGTTGCAGACACTAGTCTCACACACAGGTGGTCTGGCGTAGATGCACCCCCACACGATTCTGGGGGCTGCCCCGGTCCTCCTCGCCTCGTCCTCCTCCATGGACACTGGGTGTCCACCTAACGGGCTCCCTCCGTTAAGCTGCAGATCCGCGCTCAGGCAGGCGAGGGTGGGGCAGGGGGAGTGGATAAGGGTCTGTCCGTCTGATGGCAAGAGGAAAGGCGGCACCTGCTCTTTTCTGGCAATGGGTGGGGGTCCGGTGGCGGAGGGTCTGCACTTGTGGTCAGCAGTCCTCAGAGCCGGGGTCACAGCAGGTTCTGGCCCTGAGGGTCTCTGCTCCCGTCTGTCTGTGCGGAGGGTCTTTCCCAGGCAACACATCCCAGGGTGCCAACCGGGTAAGAGAAGGACACTTGAGAGACGCGCCTTCAAACCCAGAGACCCCGCTCCCAGCATGGGGCACGCAAACTCTGAATTTGCCTTTATTCTGGAGCTACTTATTTTTTATTTATTTTATTTTTTAATCTTCACTCAGGATATTTTCCTATTTATCTTCAGATAGAGTGGGAGGGAGAGAGGGGGGAGAAAGGGGAGAGAGAGAAACATCGTCGTGAGAGGGACACATTCACTGGTTGCCCCCCACAGGACCCGGACCAGGGCCGGGAGGAACCACAACCAAGGTACCTGCCCTTGACCAGAATCGAACCTGCAACTCATTGGTCTGCGGGCAGTGCTCTAACCACTGAGCCAAACCAGCCAGGGCTGGAGCTACTTATTTTTGATTATTGAATTTATTGGGGTGACATTGGTTTGCAAAACCATGCAGGTTGCAGGTGTGCACACTGCATCCTGGGTCCCTCACCCCAAGGAAAGTCTCTTTCCATCCCCATTCCCTCCCTTTGCCCACCTCCTCCCTCACCCCACCCCTTGCCCTCTGGCTGTCACCCCACTGCTGTCTGAGGTGTCTATGTGACACACACACACACACACACATACACACACACACACACATATATGCTGCTTGAATGGCAACAGTATTTTTAGTGGCTGGTAAGTATTTTCCAGCCCTTTGTTAGATTGAGCTGCGCTTCACTGGCTCCTGCCAAGAGAGGGAACACCCAGGAGGACCCTTGCCAGCTCCTCCCCCGGCTGCGGGGTTAAACCCAGGAGAGAAGCGGACGAGGGACGACCAGCACCACCGCCCGGGGGCAGAGAGTTGGACGCGGTGCCCAGCAGCCTCCCAGGTAAGAGACTGGTCTCCGACGGTCCCTGTGAGGCGGGGAAGGTGGCCGGGTGGGGACAAGCCTGGATGTGCGGGCATCAGGGTCCAAGGACAAGGTGTGAAGCAAAGCGTCCGCCCGCGTCTCCTGGGGCCGGCACGCTCTCCCCGTCTCCGCGTCTTCGCTGCCTTCCTCCCCGTGTGGAAGGCCTCTCTCTTTTTGTTTTGTTTTTGTAATTTATCTATGTTTTCTTTTCAATATACTTTGTAAATTACAGTTGCATACAATATTTTATTAGTTTCATGTGTACAACATAGTGATTAGATATTTGTGTACCTTGCAAAGTAATCCTCTGGTAAGTCTAGTATGTATGGCTCACTTTAAAAAAAACTTTTCGTTTGTTCAAGTTGCTCACATGTATTTTATGTTTTTACAGAACTTGTTACAACTCTTTTTCCATCATCCTTTACCCCGCCTTCCGTCTCTCCCTCCCCCCCCTCCCCGCAGTCACCAGGCTGTGGTCCGTGACAATGACTTCTTCCTCTTTTTCTTTTCTTTGTTCTTTTTGCTCAATCCCTCCACCCATGTCTCATTTAAAAACAAAACAAAACAAAAAAACCCCTAAAATAGAACCTTTTGTTTAAGTTGTGACCAGGACACTGTTGTGACTCTGCCGTCTCCGGCTGTTGTAAATACCAATCACGACGAGGTTTGAAGTTTGTTCAAACATTCAGTGTTATAGGTTTTGATGCTACGTGTAAGATGACAACTTCTCGTCCCCCAATTCTCATGCCATTACCCTCACAGGGCCCCGAAGAAGACATTTCAAAACACTTCAAGACGTGAGGCGGGGGCTGGGTTTGGAGGTCTTGGTATTTACTACTTGACTCTGTGGTGGGACAGAGCTGGGGGAAGGAGAGAGAGAGAACAGTCACATCCGAGCAACGAACTGAGTTGTGTAAGCATCGAAAAGTGACAATTCCGAACGTAAAAATAGCCAAGTACCCCCTCCTGGCGTGGGTTAGCCACGCGCCTGAAGTCGCTGGTTCTTGGAGAAGCTGAAGCATCACCAGGTACCAGGTGGCAGGAGCCAGGGCTGCAGGTCAGTGGCTGGCAGAGCGGAGGACGGGTGTGGAAAGTTGTGTGTTTTGGCATTTGGGCGTTCGTTGGACTCAGGGTCAGACAAGGTGGTGGTGCTGGGAAGAGGGACTCAGGAAGGACCAGAGAGGAGAGAAAGTCCACTTGGCAGGGTTTATACCAGCAATGCCCAGCCTTTTCATCACCTGACACCCGTAAACTAATCAGTGAAATTCTGCGGCACACCGAAAAATGGTATCATTGTTGCTGATCTGACACACACACAAAAAGCTATAATTTTGATCCAGTTCACACCGGACGGCTATTGTTGTGTTGGCCGCTGTCATTTTTTTTCTTTGACAACCTAAGAGAAAAGAGGTCGGTGCCCCCACTGAACAGTCGGGCATCGCATGTTTGAGAAATTCTCGCGGCTCGCCAGTTGAAAATCGCTGTTTCGTGCAGTTGTAAACCTGCGTGTCCCCACGCCTGTGGGCTGCAGCTGACTCCTGAGGGCCAGGAACAGGACAGGGTGGCTTTAAATCGTCGTGGCTCCTGGTTGCTGTTGCAGCCGGTCCTGTGGTTTGAAATGGAGGGTAGCCCGAGGTCTGTTCCTGAGAAGGCGCCTGAGGAAATCGTGCCCAGACCCGGTGGAAACTCTGGTCCATCCCCGGCTCATTCCAGAGGCTTGGCTCCTGTGGGGTCTGGACCGACACGGGATTGTGGTTTGGGTTCTGTGGCAGGGCCTGGAGCTCCCAGTCTGTGAGCCGAGGCCTCGGGCTGCTCCCTGGACGGGCAGGGACTCTGCTGGGACTCGCCCCAGGAGGCCCCAGCGAATGCCCAGCCGCCACCGTCCCATGTGAGCCGGCCTGGACGACAGCCCCGGCGTGCGGTGGGCAGTGCGGGTCCTGGGGAACGAGCAGGGGAAGGCCTCTCCCCCGATGGGGGCTGGGGCTTGGACGTTACTTCTGCACGGGGAAAAGCACACGCTGAACAAGGGAGGGAACTGCACCTTCTCCGTCCTGGTCCCTGATCGACCTCCCACGGTGGGCAGTGTGTCCTCAGGCGCCCCCGCCGCGGGGGAGGGGCTGACGGGGTCTCGGTGACCCCCAGTCGTTCTGGAGACTGGGTGTTCGGTTCAGCGTGGTTCGAGGTCCCTGTGTCCATGTGACCTTGTCATTTTGCTTGAACTGTCCCTTCCCAAGACAGCGAGAGGATGGTCTTTTGTGAGACGGGTCCGTTCCTGCAGTGCGCGGGTCTTCGCCTGGTGTGCGCGGAGAGCTTTGCACTTGGCACGGCTGTGCCCGTACAGGTGCCGAGGACATGGCGTCACTGTGCCCGGTGCCCGTTCGAGCCTCTGCAAGGTGGATTAAGGTTCGGTTGACAACACAAAACATCACGCCAGGCTGTGGGCACGCATGAGAACGGACGGCGTGCTGGGCTGGGTCAGGGACACTCCCTGGACTTCTCCCGCTGACCTGGTGGGAAGAGGGCTTCAGGAACAGGGGCCCGGCAAGGAGATTAGGGTGCTCACGGGGTGCACTGCACCGAACCAGAGGGGTGAGGGGACCGCACGATGCTGGCAGACGACCATCCGGAGCCTTAGCACATAAACCAACTTTTCATTCTCGTGGACGCCTGCCCTCCCGTGTCCTACACGGAATGCTTGTGAGGAGGTCGTGGCCACAGAGACCAGAAACATAGATACACAATTTAATCCCCACCTGAGGATATTTTCCCATTTATCTTCAGACAGAGCGGGAGGGAGGGAGGGAGAGAGAGAGAGAAACATCGATGCGAGAGAGACACATCGACCGGTTGCCTCCTGCACGACCCTGACCAGGGCCGGGGACCAAACTGCAGCCGAGGTATGTGCCCTTGTCCGGAATCAAACCCTCGACTCTTTGGTCTGTGGGTCGATGCTCTAATCACTGAACAACCGGCCAGGGCACAGAGACGAGAAATAAAAATGTCCCTGTGTGCCCTGGGTCGGCCCGGGGAGTGACCCCGCAGGGGCACTGTCCATGCTCACGCTGCCTCATCGTCCAGGGATGTCCACCCTGTCACTGGGGACAGAGCACCTTTTTGAACAACTCCACTGGAAACCGTGATAACCCAGCTCTAACCAGCACCGCTCTCCGGGCCTGTGGTTAACTGCGGGGCAGGATGCGGTAGTGAGGGGCCAGAGAGAGCCTGGGTTTGAGGACAAGGATCTGCAACAGTGGCTAAGACATGAGCTGCCACTTTCTTTGGTGTAAGCAATGCATTTACTCCCGACCAGGGGTTGTGTCCCTCTCTGGGGAAAATGAAGTGACACGTGGCCATGAGCCCTGGGCCTGGAGAGGACCGTTTGGGACTCAGTCTGTCCTCTGCGGCCAGGCTGGGCCGACGCCACCCCCACCTCCCGCACAGAGGTCGGGTCAGCACTGTGTTTTTAGGAAGGAAATTCTCCAGCCTCTGCTGAGACTGCGCAGGACTCCACCTCCCCGTGGGAGACACACTGGTTTCTCCTTACAGGTCGTGCTTGGCACTGCTCGGGGGGTGCGGGCATCACCTAGTGAGCCTGGGGTTCCTTTATTTTTAGGAGAACCCCTCTCTCAAATACAGCGGGAAAGAGGACGCTGAGGGCCCTTCTTCACGAGTGGCCGTCTCCCCACCGGACTCGCTCATTGGGGATCACACACGGCAGAGAGAGGAGCCAGGCACGGGGACGGCGGGCCGGTGTTTCATCCAGCTCTGCTGCTTGTTAGCTGTGTGTCCTTGGGCAAGTCACTTAACCTGTCAGAGCGTCTGCAACAAAGAATGACATCAATGGATTCCTGGGATTTTGCAGGTTCAATGAGAATAATGTTCGTAAAGTATTTAACACAGTCCCCCTCCTCTTATTAACATGCAGAAAACCCAGAGGCTATTAGAATTTAATGCGCCAAAGATCCCTGAGGCCAGGACTGGGCTGTGGGCTGGCCATCCGGAGGGGCCTCACACGTGGCGGCCGCCGTCCTGGTGTACAGGGGTGTCAGGGCCAGGAAATCACCTACAGATTTGGGAGCTGCCAGTGTTTGGCTGGAATGAAAGCCACAGGGGCAGGTGTGGCCACCAAGAGAGAATAAGAAGGAGCACAGGTGTAGAGCCCTGTGACATCAGTGTGTCCCTCAGAACCAGGGGACCGTCCCTCCAGCTCACTGCCAGCAGCACACACCTCTAAGAGCCTTTCTCGAAAAAGCAATTTCAGGCAGCATCTGTCCTGAGTCTCAGCGTGCCCCCCCATCCCCCTCCCCCGCAGTCAGAATCACGGTCGAGATCCGTCAGTGAGACTGATTCTTGGGGGCACGCACATCCCCTGCATGTGGACCCCTTTGCCTCATACATCCCTGTGGCATTCACCCCACTTTCTGTGAGAAGCTTCCTCAGTAGAGTAATCATCCCCACTTGGAAACTTACCACCCTGCACTTTTCTTGGGGAGATTTGCAGCCCGTCCCCCCCGTCCCCACCCTCGGGAGCGCCGTCTGTGGTCGGCTGTGTCTACGAGAGCGAGTTGGTGAGCTCATCCTGTCCTGAGCTGTGGCCCAGGGAGGCCGCCTGCCACGCATGGGGGAGGGAGCGCTTCCCGCAGCAGAAGTGTGGGCTGAGGATGCCCCGCCGCCTCCTCTTTCGAGCAAAGACTCTGCGCAGGAAAGTCTGAGCTCAGCGTGTGGAAGCCGCAAGGCTGTAATTAGCGGGGACATCTTGTTACCACTCAGGACAGGGACACCCAGGGCTCCTACCGGGCTTCTGCAGCGTCTCATGTTCCAGCCCTCAAAAAACAAACACGGAGACTGGGCTTTGCCCAGTGCGGCGGTTCAGGCAAGAGTCTGTGGCTTCTGTGCTTGGCTTCAGAAAGGCTTAGGGCCGGAGAACGGCGAGCCCGGGCTGGGCCCTGGGCTTGGATGGCAGGACAGGGCAGAGAAGGCTGAGCCTGCTTTTCAGCTCTGTCGTTGCCGGGAAGGGGCCTTGGACCGCGGAAACTCATGCGCTGGTGGAACGGAGAGGCACGCAGACCCATCAGTGGTTCAGGGGCCGCGGATGCACCGGTTAAGGGCTCAGTGAGGGGACCCTGTGCTCCTGGGTCTGAGTCTGCAGCCTGGCCCTGACCTTGCATCACCGGCACACTGCTTCGTGCCTGAGCGGGGTCCCTCTCGGGAGGAGGTGGAGAAGGTGTGGGGGCCGCCCCACACCCCGGCTGAGCCTTTGGGGGCCACTCCACACCCCGGCTGAGCTTGTGGGGGCCGCCCCACACCCCGGCTGAGCTTGTGGGGGCCGCTCCACACCCCGGGCTGAGCCTTTGGGGGCCACTCCACACCCCGGCTGAGCTTGTGGGGGCCGCCCCACACCCTGGCTGAGCTTGTGGGGGCCACCCCACACCCCGGCTGAGCTTGTGGGGGCTCCTCCACACCCCGGGCTGAGCCTTTGGGGGCCACTCCACACCCCGGCTGAGCTTGTGGGGGCCGCTCCACACCCCCGCTGAGCTTGTGGAGAGAGCAGTTGTGAAACAGCATTGCTCCCCCCCCACACCTGCCTTGCAACTGTCTGCTGGCTCTCCTCCCCGCCCCCACCCCCGACAAAATCTCGAGCGGACTCGGAGCTTTCCTGTTGGAAAAGCAGCCTGTGGGGAAAGGCAGGTGCATCCCAATATCCCAGCCTCCGTGTCCCATCAGGCGCATCTTTCTTTTCACCAGCTCAGGGCTGATGCTGGGGTTGAAGAGGGGCTGGAGGGCACTGGGGACAGGGGACAGGGGACAGAGGATGCTCTGGGTTCCCCCCCACACACACACGCTGGTAGCTGCCGCTGGCTCCCCAGGCTGCTGACTGAGGCAGGGAGCTGGGGCAGAGGAGAAGGAGACGGGTGTGTGTGGCTGGGCTGCCGCAGTTCCCTGCGGTCCAGGGCCATGCTGACTCCACCGCCGCTCCTGTGGGAACTTGTGTGGTTTCTTCGACAGTCTCCTTCTGTTCTGTCCCTGGGCACCCCTCCTGCGGTGTACCCACCTGGCAGCACACCCCGGCTGAGCTCCGGGGCTGCCCCCCGTCCCGGCTGTCTTCCTTCTGGGCAGGACGCCCCGTCCTTGTCACCCACACTCGGGACTGCAGGCCTGTCCCAGGCAAACATTCACATCTGGGTTCTTCTGGGCCAGGGCAGGCACTGGCCGCTGGCCCACCCCTGGAAAAGCACCAGCTCTCTCCTTACCCACTGTCCACTGACCCCTCTGTTATGTGTGCCCGGTGTCCGGTCAGCCCCGGGACGGAGGGAGTGCTCAGAGAGTGAGCTGTTATTAGGGTTATTGTCAGCACCACACGCTTTGGATCCGAGGAGGAGCCCAGGAGGAGCCCAGGGGGAGCCCAGGGGGAGCCCAGGAGGAGCCCAGGGGGAGCCCAGGGGGAGCCCAGGGGGAACCCAGGGGGAGCCCAGGAGGAGCCCAGGGGGAGCCCAGGGGGAGCCCAGGGGGAGCCCAGGAGGAGTGCGTGGGGCAAGGGCACCGCGAAGGAGCACGGTTCGATGCTGTTCTGTTCCGTTCACCGTGGGAGCGCCCCCCTTGGTGCCACGTGCAGGACATGAGCCCGAGGGAGGGTGGGCACAGGCGCAGGGCGTGCCGAGCGCCGTTGTCGCTGGCACCAGACGCTGCGCCCTGCGGAGAAGCACAGGCTTGCAACCAGAGGGACCCTGGCTGGAGTCCTGACTGGGCCACTTACTAGTCGGAGCCCCTGCTAAGGGACGTCCCCTTCACCTCTGGCTCCTCGCCCAGGAGCGGAGAGGAGCCCCCACCTCACCCAGCAGCTGTGAGGGTTCATTCCGAGGCGTCACCTACCTGGCCAGTGCCTGGCAGGAAGCAGCAAGTTGACACGTAACATGTAATATTATTGCGATAGTAGTATCCTGATACCAATCCTGCCAGGGCCCTTCATCCTCGCTCCACCCCCCACCCCCCACCCCCGTCCTGATGGTAAATAACTAGTGAGGATGAACAGTCGAAGATTTCACAGAGGATGGAGTCCGGTGCGTGACTAGGAAGTGTGCTCCTTTCCTGACCACAGGGTTGCCCGCCCAGGTCAGATGCTGGTGGCTCTGCTGACTCTGACCACGGAGGTGGGGAAGGGGCGGGGGAAGGGGGGCTTCTGGGATGTCGGCGGGATGCTAGTTCTGGGTGGGTCCGTGGCTGTTGCCTTTATTAAAACGCTCCAATTTCTGTTCTATGTGTTCTCCAGTACAGATGTTCTCCTCTCAACAGAAAGATGAGAAAGAGAGGGAGACCGTACTCAGTAGTTGATTACAAAGGAAACTCAGTATGTTGACCGTGCTGAGTTCCCTTGATGGGTGGGCTGGGAGTCCGGGAGCTGCGCTGGTCTCTGGCTCCAGCCAGCACCGGGAGACAGCCCACGGGGACAGCCCACGGAGACAGCCTCGCCTCTGCGGTCCCCGCAGGCCCTGGGTTAGAGAGAAAGGCTCCGTGGTCCTTGGAAAGTTGTCCTTGTGCCCACAGGACATCTGCAGCCTCTGAGTCATGTCTAAGGACCAGAACTATCTGACTAACCTCCACACAGCGAGAAGTCAACTCAGCGATTTGCTAATTGAGCTTGTTAGACGGCTGACTAACCTGCTGTTTTTTTCTAGAACAATCTGGCATTTATGTTGTAACAAGGCACCCATTAAAAATATGGCTAAGTTTTAGTGGAAAAAGCTCACGATGTTCTGGTCAAACAGTGGAATGACTCGAAGCTGACTTTGTAGTGGGAATGAAAGTCACGTTGCCCGGGGAAGGCGCTGAGCCGCGGCAGGCTCACCCCAGCTTCCTCAGCCGTTAAGGACTGGAGGTGAAAGAGGGTACGGGGGGGAACCTGGGATGGAAAAAAAATTAATGAGTTACAAATGTAAAAAAAGAAAAAAGAATTGAAGCCTGAAATCAGTGATAGCAGCATGATCTATGATTCGCTTTAAGATGACGTGTTTTCACAAATCCACGCTCCTAAACAGGGTGACGTGATTTATGGGTATTTGTAATAGTGAAATTTTAAGAGCACAGAAAAAAATGATCATCAGCTAGTGTCCAAATTAATGAAATGGAAAACGGCAGCACATCTCACTAGGTTGTAATAAAGGCGATGAAGGCCACAGGTGCTGGTGGGGACGGTCACCAAAGGCAATAAACAATCCTGAAATAAACCAAAACACACAATTAGGGACTCTCTTTGAACTCTGAGTTAGCAACAAATGTAACTCTTCAGATTATATTGCCCATTAAATGCATTTGGAAAATTACAAAAACAAATAGACCTCAAAACATTTATTGAGCACTTATTCTGTGCTAGGCGTGGCCACACACAGGAGGCGGGCACTGCCCTTAGAAGCCCACAGGCACGCCAGGTCTCTCCCTCTGCCCCGCCTTGGCTCCCCGTGTCCAGATCAGGAGCCCCCACCCGAGATGGGGCTGGGGCACTAGGGGGAATGGGCTGGGGAGAGGGATCCGCACCCCCTCTGGTGGCGGGGGAGGTCGCACCTAACAGCTTGCTCTGGCCCTGGTGGATTTGAGGGTGACTGAACCCCTCTGTGCCCCTGCCTTGGGAGGGCACCTCCAAGTGGAATCAGCCTTGGGTCCTGCCCTTCAGAGACTCACAGCTTCCCCGGGAGACAGGACTTCTAGAGGAACTATGCACACGTCAGCCCCTCAGGAGACCCACGGGGCACCAGTGCCTTTCTCTGAATGCTTAGCAGGAGGGCTCGTTCCAGCCCGGGCAAGGGAGGGGAGGCCGTGGGAGACTTCGGGGAGGAGGTATTTTTACTAGAAACTGTGAACCTTTGCTGGTCTGTAGGCAGAGGTGGTGAGCAGGGCCCTGGCCGGGGTCTGAGCGGGCTTGGCCCTCCCTGGCTGTGACACTCAGGACTACGTACCCCATCCCCGCAGCCTGGGCCTCCTCCTCTGTGCGGACAGCAGGCAGCGCTGACGAGCGTGGACCCCGGAGCCAGGCTGCCTGGGTTCAAACGCTGCCCCTCTTGGCCGTGTGCCTGTGGGCAAATCATTTAAGGTAGCGAGCTGTGCCTCGGTTTCCCTATCTGTAAAATGGGGGTAATAACTGAATTCCACGAAGCGTTGCTGTGAAGAGAAGTAGTAAGTGTGGGATACTGAGAATGGAGCCTGGGGCTCCACATGCTCTCTGGGCCGCCCCGACTGTTGGCATTGTCCATGGGCAGGGCAACATAAAGATTAGGGATCAGGGGATCGAAGCCTAGCACACAGTAGGCCCTCAACACAACACAGTTCTTGTCCTTGTTGTCATTAAAACGCAGGTGGGGCCCTGGCCGGTTTGGCTCAGCGGTTAGAGCGCCGGCCTGCGGTCCTGAGAGACCCGGATTCGGTTCCCGCTAAGGGCATGTACCTCGGTTGCAGTTTGTCCCCGGCCCTGGTCGGTTGTGCGGGTGGCAGCCACTCGATGTGTCCCTTTCACGTCGATGTTTCTCTCTCTCTCTCTGTTCCTCTCTCTCCCTCCCACTCTACCTGAACAAAAAATAGAAAAATGTCCTCAGGTGAGGATGAAAAAAAAAAAAAAAAAAGAAAAACAAAAAACACGCAGGTGGGTCCAGCACTAGAAGCACAGAGAAGGGCCTCCCAGGAGGGGGACAGTGCACGGGGAGCAGAGACAGGGCCGAGTGTGCAAAGTGCGAGGGCGGAACCGAAGGGAGTGTAGTTGGGTCCTCAGGAGACACAGGAGAACTCTTGCTGCTGCTTTCTCTACTGCCTGTGCGCTCAGAATCCATCGAAAAGCTTCCAGCAGCAAATCTCCATGGCTGTCTTTTGCATTTTTTCTGGATAGAGGTCAGCTCCTCGTCTCTCCAAGGATGGGTCACCAGGGCATGTTCTGCTTCCCCCTGGGGCTCCTGTGTGGCTCTCTGCTCTTGGTGGCCTCGGCCCCGGCCGCTCTCGAGCCTCACAGCTGCAGTGACAAGGAACAACAGGTGACCGTCAGCCACACCTACAAGATTGATGTGCCCAAGTCCGCCCTGGTCCAGGTGGAGGCTGACCCTCAGCCCCTCGGGGATGATGGGACCTCGCTCCTAGCCCTGGGGGAGGCCGAGGAACAGAATATCATCTTCAGACACAACATCCGCCTGCAGACACCGCAGAAGGACTGCGAGCTGGCGGGCATTGTCCAGGACCTACTGGACCGGGTGAAGAAGTTGGAGGGCGAGATGGCGGAGGTGAAGGAGCGGTGTGACGTCCAGCGTTGCTGCCAAGGAGCTGCCGGTGAGCTCACCACCTGGTGTTCAACCAACACTTACTGTGCCCCTTCTGGGTGCCAGGCGTTGCGCCAGCCTCACGAGCACCCTCAGTCTGGTGTGTCCCCACCCCTCACTGTGGGTTTTCTCTGGGGACCTCGCTCTGGCACGAGCTTCGGGGCATCTGGGAGCCCGGGGGCGGGGAGGGACCGTAGAGGGAGTCTGGCCTCAGTGAGTGCTTCAGGTGAGAATGCTTCTGGGTGCTGTGTTACGGGGGTGCGACCTCTTCTGTAGGGGACAGCGGTGGAATTCAGAGGCAAGAGTTAGACAGGACTGGGGCAAATCCAATTCTGCCCCGTTCAGCTCTGTGACCCGCGGCAGGTCCACTTCCCATGCCTCGGTGTCGGCTCATCTCCCAAGGACCTGGCCTGCTGGGTTCAGCCCCCTCCAGCCAACATAGGACAAGCGCCCCCAGCTCACATCTCAGCTGCCCCCCCCCCCCCCGCAGGAGCCCTGTCCCCCAGCCCAGGCTGAGCCCAGGCTCCTTCATACAGAAGTACTGCAGGGTGACCGCCACTGGGGGGGGGGGGACGATGGGGAGGAAAAGGAGAGAAAAGGGGGGTCTGCTTTCTCTTTAGGCAGAAGCGGAGGAGGAAGCGTTTGTAGATTTCCCAGGCCTGAGTCCGGCCCAGGTTGGAAGGCGCGGACCCCTACCGTCCTCCAGGGAAAAGGGCCCCGCAGGGGGCAGGGTGGCAGGGCCCGCTCCTTGGTGCCCAGGGAAGGAGGCCCCTCCCGAGCCCCATCCCCCTCTTCCCTGCCCCGCAGGTCCGAGCGGCCCCTGCAGCGGCCACGGGACCTTCTCGCCGGAGACCTGCAGCTGCGGCTGCGAGCAGGGCTGGGAGGGCGCGGCCTGCGAGGTGCCCGCCTGCCCGGCGAACTGCAGCGGGCGGGGCGTGTGCGTGCGCGGCCGCTGCCTGTGCCACGCGGACTTCACGTCGGAGGACTGCAGCGAGCGGCGCTGCCCCGGCGACTGCAGCGGCCACGGCTTCTGCGACACGGGCGAGTGCTACTGCGCGGAGGGCTTCGCGGGCCCGGACTGCGCGCAGGGTGAGCCCCCGGGCCCCAGGGCGCAGCCTCCCCTCCGCGGGTCCGCGGTCCGAGAGCGTGCAGCTTCGACACGTCCCCAGAGGATGCTGGTGCTGCGGCTTCGGGGGCCAGTGGTCTTATGTGAACGGACGGCTGTGCGCGTGTGTGCGCGTGTGTGCGTGTGTGCGCGTGTGTGTGCGTGTGTGCCCGCGTGTGTGCGCGTGTGTGCGCGTGTGTGTGCGCGTGTAGGGGCTCAACCAGGGGCACCCGCACACCCTTACGGTAGTGGGAAGGCTGTAGTTAGGTGCTCGACCGCACTGACTGAGTTCACCCCTCTTTCCTCACCGTCTCCACGCTGGTGCCGGCTGCGCAGTGGTCGCGCCCCAGGGCCTGCAGCTGCTCAGGAGCACGGAGGATTCCCTGCTGGTGGGCTGGGTGCCCTCCAGCGAGGCGGACCACTACCTCCTCAGCTACTCCCCGCTGGGGAAGGAGCTCTCGGGCAAGCAGATCCAGGTGCCCAAGGAGCAGCACAGCTACGACATCCTGGGCTTGCTGCCGGGCACCAAGTACGTAGTCACCCTGCGCAACGTGAAGAAGGACGTGCCCAGCAGCCCCCAGCACCTGCTGGCCACCACCGGTGAGGCGCCTCTCAAACGCTCTCTCTCCCTGGCCCCCACCAGTCCCTTCGGGTCTGAAACAGCGGCTGCATCCTCGGTTCTGGAGAACAGTCTCAGTTCCGGCTCCCCTCTCCACTCGCCAGTTACTGGGTCCCCCTGACTGGCGACAGAGCCTGCTGGACTGGAACCCACGGGGTCCTCTCCCCCTGAGATCAGTAAGGCTGGCTGCCTTGCACCCACCCACGAGCAGCCGCACACCCGTGTCCCCAGGTCCTCGCTGAGCCTCTGAGGCCGCTCAGCAGGTCCGCTGGGATGAGTGAGAGTCTCCTGAAGCCACCCATTAGATTTACCTCAGCAGGAAAGAGGGAGGAGTAGGGCAGTTGAAGAAATTGTAATGCAAAGGTTATCTACAGAGGTGCGGGTGTGGTTTGAATGGGGTAACATACTAGGACTAGCATCAGTGGGGATCCACCCAGGCTGAAGGGGCAGGAGGTGGGAGCTGGTACAGGGACCCAGAGAGAACCATAGCAGAGAGCTGCCCGATGAGGTGCTTTTGGTGAAGGGATGCAGGTGGTCCACTGTGTCCCCCAGGAGGGAGCAAAGGTGATCTCTCCTACCCTCTGATCTTCTGCTGACTGCCCCTGGTGGAACCCAACCAGAAGCCAGAGGGCAAGAGAACCTGGCGAACACAGGTCATACAGGTCATAATCTGGGGTACAGAGCAGGATGGGGCATGGATCTGGAGGGACAGAGTCTCCAGGGCACCACCAAAACTACCCAAGTGTTTGCAAAGACAAGCACCACTACCTACTCTTCAGAAATTCTCGTTTCCTCAGCAAAGGTCTTAAAACCACTTAGACCTTCAAGGGCTTGGAGAAGCCTTGTTGTTTGAGTGACTCTGACTCAGTCCTTCACTCGACATCTTTTATTGAGCGTGTACTATGTGCCAGGCACTGTTCTAGTTCTAGATGCTGATAAGAATGAGCTGCCTCCATCCTGCCCTGAACTCCTGGGGAAAGATTCAGGGACGCCCAGGTAGCTGGGCCTTTGGCACCCAGTGTCTTTGCAGAAACATCTGGCTGCCTGTCCCATTTGATGGTGGAGTAAGGATGGCTCATTGTTGGAAAGGGCCGTAAGGGACTTGTCATCCTGGGAGCACAAGTTGTGATTGCCTTCGTCATTGCCCGCCAGCCAGCGACGGCTCTTAGAACATCCCTGTAGCTGAATAAGCTGCATTTAGTCACTATTGCCGCAGGGGGAGAATGCACACCGGTAGGGCCCGGGGCGGGGTGGGGCGGGGGGACCATGGGCATCTTAGTTGGAGAGAGTTAGAGAGACTGGTATAGAATGTGGACTGTGTTCGGTGATTTGGGAGGATTCAGGGAAGCAAGGGTTCGCGTGCTATAGGGAGTGGGGTGATCCTGTGATTGGCAGCTCAGTGAGTCTTACCTGGACGGGGTAGCCCGGAGGGAGGCTACAGCTGTGCTGGTCACAGAAGCAGCAGTCACTTACATCAGTTAGGGGAGAGGCTGTTTGGTCTTTTCTGTGGCTTGAACAGTGTTTGTGTTCTTGCCTGTGTTCAGACATGATCAGGAGAGGTCTTGTCATGGCCGCAGTGGCTTGTCCGACGTTGATGTTCTGTGACACTGTCTGCGTTCATTCGAGCTGCAAAGCCGACCTGTGCGAGCCGGCTCCCGGCTCCCGGCTGCTCTTCCCCCGGCGCTGCCTCTGCCTGCAGACAGACGGTGCCCGAGCCTCCTAAGAGCCTTCGTGACCCTCTTGGCCGCTCGCGCCAGGGGCGTGTGACACGGCGGCTGCGAGGCTTGTCTTTCTGTCTGAGCCCATCCACTCTCATTCCTCCCTCGGGGGAGCCTCGGCAGAGAGACACTTGTCCCCATAGTAGTCGTGAACGGTTTCATTACATCCCGGCTTCTTCATGTATGAGCGCTGCGGGGCCTTCATCACTCACTTCTTGACCTGTCCCTCAAGGAAGGTCTCTGTGGGGAGGGGACAGCCCGCCCGAGGCTGGCGGGTGGAAGCCGGTGGGCGGGGGAGGCCTCAGGGAAAGGGCGCCTTGGTTATGGCAGTGACTCAGGCACATTCAGAGCTGAGGGGCCTCGACCTGCCTCCGAGCTCACTGCCTGATGCACCGACTCCCTCCCGCGGAGCCAGTCAGCCTGGGGGGGACCGCCACCAAGACAGGGAAGGTGGGGTTGGGACCGAGCAAGGGGCAAGGCGGGGGGTCTGGGGCCTTGGGCCTTGGCTCCCAGGCAGGCCGTTGGAGTTCAAGTGCTCCCAGAGACAGCCCCCTTCCCCGCTCAGAGTCCTTCCCTTGCTGGGGGGGCGGGGGGGCTGTTCGCTGCCAGGACCACTTGGATATTTATAGATATTTATAACATCGTTCACGGGCCACACAAAATTAGCAACTTAAAAATCAGCGGCTCTGTTTGGTCAAACGTGTAATGAGCTCACCCTGTGTGGTGGCTGGGCTGCTTCTGTCCGGTGAGGCTGTGGTGCCAGCAGGTACTGGTGTCGCGGCCCGTGGGCCGAGGTGCCCCGCCCCCCAGAGCCACGCCAGCAGCCCGTTCCCTGTGTTCATCATGAACTTCTTTTCTGAGTGGAGGGGTGAAGACCGGCCATTGACACCTCGCTGTGAATAAAGGTTCACAGTAGCTCCCCTCCGCCCCAGCCAGGCCAGCTGGGCAGCCGAGGACACCAGGGACCTGGTGGAGGTGCTCAGGTTTGGCAGAAGGACTGAGTTAAAGTTCACCTACATTATAGTTTTGCCTCCGGTGAATCCTTCCAGGAGCATTTGGGAGGCTGAGGACAGAGTGGGTTGTGGTATCAGTGTTATACTCCAGAACATACGAAATGCATTTCCCGAACTTACGTGGAGGGGCTGGGCCTCTCATTCTGGACTGAGTCTCGGGGGGCAGGGCTCCCGTCCTGGGCTGAGTCTCGGGGGCCAGGGCTCCCATCCTGGGCTGAGTCTCGGGGGCCAGGGCTCCCATCCTGGGCTGAGTCTCGGGGGGCAGGGCTCCCGTCCTGGGTTGAGTCTCGGGGGGCAGGGCTCCCGTCCTGGGCTGAGTGTTCAGTTCTGAGCAGTTTGAGCCCTGGGCCAAGTGGCGGGTGGCCAGCCTGAGCGATGTGGTCAGTGCTTGGCCCAGGGCAGCGTGGATGGGGCTGCGTGGTCCCATGGGGGGTGGGGTGGGCAGAAGAGGCTGGGAAAGTCTGTCTTCCGTGGACCATGTGCAAACCGTTCACTTGTTGCCTGTGTAGTCCTGAGACACCTCTTAAACCCTGTGTCCTGGGCTGACGCCTGTCCTCTGTACGTCAGGAGGGGGAGCTGACCCGGTAGCCAGGGGTCTGGCACAGACCTGCTGGTCCTCTGCTCTCACTCCTCCTCCTGCCTCTGTTCTAGATCTTGCTGTGCTTGGCACCGCCTGGGTGACCGACGAGACGGAGAGCTCCCTGGACGTGGAGTGGGAGAACCCCCCGACGGAGGTGGACTATTACAAGCTGCTGTACAGCCCCCTGACAGGGCAGGAGGTGGCCGAGGTCACCGTGCCCAGGAGCAGCGACCCCAAGAGCCGATACGACATCACCGGTGAGAGCCGACGCTGGGAGGGGAGAGGGCTGCTGTGGGTGCCGCGGTGGGCACGGCGTGTGCAGGGCCCGCCGTCTGCACGCTCAGGTGTGCACAGGGCTCCGGGGCCCTCGGGGTCACTTGAACCCTGACCCAGAAACTCCCAGATGGGAGCCCACTCGGGAGGCCCAGGGTCTCTGCCCCAGTATCCCCGCGCACCTGCACAACGGGCGGCTCAGCAGGCATGTTCACCCGTGTCCTTTTAAAATATTTTTTTCTTTATTGACAGAGAAAGGGAGAGGGAGAAAGAGAGAGAAACATCAATGAGAGAGAACATCGACTGGCCGCCTCCTGCACGCCCCCCATTGGGGATTGGGGCCACAACCTGGGCATGTGCCTTGACCGGGAATTGAACTGGTGACCTCTTGGTGCCTGGGTAGATGCTACCACTGAGCCATGCCAGCCGGGCCGGTGTCTTTTTTTTTAATGTTTTTATTGATTTAAGAGGAAGGGAGAGAGAGAGAGAGAGAAACATCAATGAGAGAGAAACATCAGGCTGCTGCCTCCTGCACGCCCCCTACTGGGGATTGAGCCCACAACCCTGGCATGTGCCCTGACCAGGAATGAAACTGGCAAGCCGGGTATCAAACCAGCAACCTCCTGGTGCCTGGGACAATGCTCAACGAACTGAGCCACACGGCCGGGCTCCCCGCGTCCTCTTGAAGAGCCTGCCTGTGTCTCAGGGTGGATTTGGGGGCACTACCTCTGGAAGAACTGTGTGTGTGTGTGAGTGTGTGTGTGGGGGGAGAGAGAGGTGGAGCTAGTTTTTCTCAGTTTTCTCGGCACCATTCATGGAAGGTGTTGCTGGGGGGCTGGGTGGGGGAGGTCCCGTCCCAGGTGCCTGAGCTAATGAGCTGCAGGAGCAGGAAATCAGAGGCTGCTGGCGGAACAGGCCATGTGGGCTGCTCATGTTCGTATGCCTGAAGCTTACATCATTTCCAGGCCCTCTATGAAAAGCAAGATGTCCAGGCCGGTGTGGCTCAGTGGTTGAGCGTCGTCCCATGCGCCAGAGGTCGCTGGTTCGCTTCCCGGGCAGGGCAGGTGCCCAGGTTGCGGGCTCCGTCCCTAGTAGGGGTCATGCAGGAGGCAGCCGATCGATGTTTGTCTCTCTCTCAAATCAATAAAAACATTTAAAAAAAAAGCAATATGGCAATCATGGGTACCCAGTTTGGCACGTGGCTTTGAAAGGGACGGGTGCAGGCGAGGGGCCCTGAGGCTGAGGGCCCCATGGTGAGTCCTCTGGGCCTTGTCCCTCCCCCTACTCCGAGTCCCATCTGCGGGGGCAGTCTTGGGGTCCCAGCCGAGAGCTCACTGCCTTGCCCTTAACCTGCATTTCCCGCCCGAGTCTGTTTGTGCCCCATCAGCTCAGCGATCATTCAGGCAGGTCGGTGCTACAGAGAGACAACAGCAAAAGGCAGAGAAAAGAAAAAAAGGGAAACATTTAGGTTAGTGTTTCAGTAAGAAGGAAAGAAACTTCTGAGGGAAAGTTTGCTGGGAGCAGAAGAGCATTCAGGCTGTAAATAAACTGGGAAGTCAGTGCTATGGGGGGCCCACAGAGGAAGGGGGCTCCTTCGGCTTCCTCTCATCCATTCTGCCCCCACCCTGCCCCGCTGCAGGGAGAGCCCCTCCTCCATGCACCTGCTGGGACCACACTGGTCCTGCAGCTCCCACCTGTCTTAGTCATTGGGTGAGAACCCCTGGGGAGCGCCATGCTGGGGCCCAGGGTCCGGAGCCTGTGCTCACGCCCAGCGCTGGCTGCTTGTTCCCAGGCCTGCAGCCCGGGACGGACTATAAGATCACCATCGTCCCCATGAGAGGAGACCTGGAGGGCAAGCCGATTCTCCTGACCGGCAGGACAGGTAAGAGCTGCCCGGAGGAGGTGCCGGCAGCTGTCCCTGTGTTTTGCCTTCTGATGGCCTCGGCTGACTCCTCCCTGCAAAAACTCGAGGGTTTGTGCGTGGAGAGATTCTGTCTCTGTGCACGGAAGTTTATTTTGGGGAGCAAAGAACAGAAAGCAGATTCCTTCTATTTCCATTTTTTCCCCATTAAAAATCTCCCCCAGGATCTCGCAGTCAAGAAAAAAGGCCATTTCTGACACTTTTCTGTGTATTGTAATAGCTTCCGTCATTGGATTATTTGAAAGGCAATTATTACCACGAACCTGGGAGCACAGCTCCAAACGACCTAAGTCCTATCATTTTTTTTTTTTTTTTGCTGCTTCTGTGTTTTGTCCTGACGATCACAGTTGGGCAGTCTGCTTTATTTGTATTTATTAAATCCTCACCGGAGGATATTTTTCCATTTATTTTCAGACAGAGTGGGAGGGAGAGAGAGAGAAAGAAATAGTGATGTGAGAGAGACACATCAACTGGTTGCCTCCCACACGACCCTGAGCAGGGCTGGGGACCGAAGTGCAACCCAGGTACGTGCCCTTGACCGCAATCGAACCCGACTCTTTGGTCCGAGGGCCGACCAACCAGGGCTGGGCAGTCTGCTTTAAAATGTCAAAAGAGCCCTGGCCAGTTTCCTCAGTGGTTAGAGCGTCGGCCCGCGGACCAATGAGTCATGGGTTGGATTCTGGTCAAGGGCATGGACCTCGGTTGCAATTGGTCCCCGGCCCTGGTCGGGGTTGTGCGGGAGGCAGCCAGTCGATGTGTCTTTTTCACATCAATGATTCTCTCTCTCTCTCTCTCCCCCTCCCTCCCTCCTACTCTATCTAAAGATAAATAGGAAAAAAAAAAATACCCTCGGGTGGGGATTAAAAATAAATAAATAAATAAACAAACAAACAAACAAACAAATAAAATGTCAAAAGTTATTAAGGGCCCTCACATGGGGCTGTGGTATATTTACCATCTGTGGACTGAGAACAAGTACAATGACAGATGTCACAGATCAGTAACATTTGACAGCAGGCCTGTGACTTATTAACCAGGAAAGAATTTGAAGCCAGTGTAGCTGGGTCCGCTGGATGTCCTGTGCATTTCCGTTTCCAGACAGTGTTGAGCCCAGCTTGACCCCTTCTAACTCCGGGCTCCTCCCCAGCCCAGTGGGGAACCCTTGGCCTAGACCATCATGCCACTGGGAGAAGCTGACCCTCCCGAGAAAGGATCTGTGGATTTTGAGACTTCCTGGAAAAGTTTTCTAGTTTTGTGTTTTTTTTCCATTTGGTCCTGGCCACGGCTGGTGGGATGGTGCGAACTGGGTGGGTGGAGCCTGGCGTGTGAGCGCGTCCTAGCCGGGCCGCTAGAGGCGAAGGCGGCGTCTGATGTGCGGACGGACCGTGCAGCCTGCCCGAGGCCGGGCTGGGAGACACCGCGGCCAGAGGGAAGAGGGCAGCACTTCTGTGTCCAGCGGTTTCTCTTCACGCTGAGCCCTCACGAGAGCTCGCTCTGTGCGAGGCATTGTAGCAGCCCAGTCTCAGCGTGCTCCTGTGTGCTGGCCCTGCTGCTGTTCCCAAGTCCCAGGGAACACCCAGGCTTCGAGAAGGCAGCTCGGGACCACCCGCAGGAGATGACGGCGCTGGGATCGAACCCGGGAGTCCCCTCGGGTGGGCACCAAGCTCTCGTGCCTCCCACTTCCACCTTCTTGTCCACCGTTCCGGGTTAGCATTCCTCCCGTCTGCTTCCTAGCTGGAAAAGCATTCTAGGACTCCTCATTGCCTCTGGATAGCTCAGCGCCTTTCGGCTGGGCCTCGGTGGGCCACCCAACCTGGGCCAAACGGAAGCCTTTCTGCAGGTTTCTCAACACAGAAGGCTTATCCCTACACCATGGCCTGTCCATGTTGTTGCCCCAGCCTGGAAGAACCCCCCCCCCCCGGTTCTCCCTAGTGGGCAATTCGCCCAGCTCAACAAACATTAGGGGCTGCGTACCACTGGGCATTAGAAGTGTGGCCCCTTCATATTCTTCCAAATGGTAAGTCCTGGTCCCTGTCCTTCAGGGGACAATGCCAGCAGGGACATCACCCTCCTTCCGGGCTCAGCTCCAATGGCAGCTCCCACGGAGGCCTTCTTGGACCACGCTGCGTGGCTGCCGGCCTGGACTCTGAGTTCCCAGGGTGTTAACTCACACCGGGCCTGCGCTGCTGGTTAGCCTTCCGAGACCATTGTCCCAACTAGGGTGTGAGCACTTAGATGTGGTCTCACTGTCAGATACATTCCAAAAGCACAGGGGGAAATTTATTGGATTTCCAATACACTTGTGTCATGTGTCTTTCCAACACGCAGAAGAAGACACAGGTCAGGGAACTCTCACACCTGGCTAGACGATGAAAGAATTTAAGGGGAAAAAAGAACTTCTTTCCTCCAAATGTTTAGCATTTTATGAGCTGGAAAAGGACAGTGGAATGTAAGAACCGCATAAGAGTATGCAGGGAGGAAATGACACATTTCAGGTATTTTCCACTTTAAACGTCACTCAGTGGAACTAATCCCACAAAAGGGACGGGGCCGATTGGAAATCCTCAGCCCGTTAACACGCCCCAAGTGCATCGAAGCACCTTCCAGAAAGGCAGTCTGTAGGGGCAGGTCAGCCTCAGAGCAGTGAGCACAAGCCAGGCCAGGGCCTTCGGGGATGTCACTGACTTCTCTGTCGGAGCCTGACGGCCACCTCACATCAAATGACAATAAGGGACAGGACACTAATGGAGCCATGAGGCTACCCCTTTGTCCTCCGTTTCTCCATCTGTAGAATGAAAAGTTGGACGAGATGAGTTTCAAGTTCCTTCCTTCCTTCCTTCCTTCCTTCCTTCCTTCCTTCCTTCCTTCCTTCCTTCCTTCCTCTCTCTCCCTCTCTCTCTTTCTTTCCCTTCTTCATCATGGGGAGTCTCCTAGCACCTGCTGCGGCCCATGACTCCCCACACTGTGTGTGAGATGAAGGACGGCGTGTTTGCTTGGCTATCACTCCGCCTGCTCCTGTGCTCAGAACAGCACATGGCCGCATGTCCACTTGCCAACAGCTTTCTCAGAACTTGTCCCCCTTAGACTAGCTACGAAGCAGCAGTTTTTGGAAATAATTCCTGTTCACTTTCTACTGATTCCAAAGGCCGTGCCCATTTGCAATGGCCCAGCCCGTAAAACTCTTCTCCCCCAAGTCCGGCCCGTCTCACGATGAGCTCCGGGCAGTGCTCCGAGCCCTGGCTGTGCACACAGCCGCCCACGACACCCAGCGGCTGAAAATGGTCACGATCGCTGTCCTTGGAGGACCCACTGTGCTCTAGGTCCTGCGGTCTTCGCGAGCGTGACCTGGGGTCCCTGTGACGGCCTTGCAGACACTGCTGTTCCCCTTCTACAGACGAGAAAATGGAAGCCTGCAAAGTTTAGAGGTTCACGGGGAACCAGTGAATGCATTTGGACTTACGCTGGCTTCAGGCTTGGCCTCTCTGAGCCACCGTCCACAGGTGGTGCCTTATCCGTGCTTCTTAGCGCCGCAGTGGGAGGCGCGAGAGGTCTGCCCGGCCCCTGGCTCCCAGGTGCCATTCCAGGGCTGTTCCTCTGTCTGGTTGTCACTCCACGTCCTAATCTACTAGGGATGCTGCATTCAGATCACAGAAACATTTCAGGTCACACTTCATTTTATTTACAATTTATTCTCACTATCATCATCATCATCATCATCATCGAAGGGCTTGTCTCATCCATCACGCGGCCTCTCTCAGCGTAGGGTTCCAGCAGGCCGCTCGTCCACCTGCCTCATGACAGCGACAGCTCCTGCGCCGTGTAAACTATGGAACGAAGTCAGCCGATGCACCGGGTCTGAAGCTTCTGTGATCTTGACCAGCCCAACGGCTTCTCTAATTTTTCCTTCTCACATATTTTCTTGAAGAAATCGACAGCCCCACCAATGTGGTCACTGACCAAGTGACAGAGGACACGGCGGTGGTGTCCTGGGAGCCCGTCCAGGCCGTCATCGATAAGTACGTGGTGCGCTACACCTCCGCGGACGGGCAGGCCAGGGACACAGCGGTGCCGCGGGGGCAGAGCAGCACGGTCCTCACGGGCCTGGCACCCGGGGAGGCGTACACGGTGCACGTCTGGGCCGAGAGGGGCGGCCAGGACAGCAGGAAGGCCCACACCACGGCCCTGACAGGTAACGGCGGCACGGCGTGCAGACAGGTATCCTCGCCCAGGGAGGAGCCTGACTTTTTGTTGTTGTTGCTGTTTTTTGTTAATCTTCATCAAAGGTTATTCTTTCCATTGATTTTTAGAGAAAGTGAGGGGGGGAGGGGCGCAGAGAAACATTGATGTGAAAGAGATACATCGATTGGTTGCCTCCCACTCATGCCCCGACTGGGACCAGGGATCTAACCTGCAACCCAGGTTTGACGCCCATGACGGGGAATCGAACCCTCGATCCTTTGGTCTGCTGGCTGACATTCTTACCACTGAGATGCACTGACCAGGGCTGGAGGAAGTTGATTTTTTTTTCTTTTGGTACGTGCCCCTAGCGGGAACCGAACCCCGGACTGTCTGGTCCGCAGGCCAACACTCCAACCGCTGAGCCGAACCGGCCAGGGCGGAAGCTGATTTTGAGCCAGGAAGCCGGTGTCCACCTAGCGGCAGCTCTTTTCTTTGTCAGGGTTGGGGAGGGGCTAGCAAAAGCAATTTCAAATTGCATAATGAAGTATTTCCCCCCCTTTTAAACCTCAACCAAAAGAGACCAGGTCTTTTATTTGATGCAGGTCGCACTTATTTGCATTGGAGTTCCATACGCAGGCCCCTCTGAGGATGGCAACACTTGCTAATTTTCATCTTCTGGATGAAAACTCAGAACATTTGGCTGACGGTGCCCTGGGATCCTTGTCGCTTTGCGGCCCCGGTGCGGGCCCTTTGCGTGTGGTCTGGCGCCCTCTTCCAGGCTGTGGGGATGGCGTGTGTCCTCTGTCAACACTCACCGGATGTCCCCACCCTGCCTGGAAGCTTTCAGAAGCATGAGGGTCCCGTTCTCCCCCAGGGGCTCTGCTCAGCTCTGGCAGTTTTCTGAGACTGCACAGGGCAGGTCCAGGTCATTCCTGCTGCTCAACCCCCAGCCCTGGCCCTGAATCCCCAGAAGCCTGACCCTGGGGTCACTTGAGGCTTCAGACACTGGACAGGAAATCACAGAGAAACATCCACCTGTGGCTGGGCTCTGTCTGGACAGTCGCTCGGTAGGGAGACTCTCAGAGAAGCAGATGCTTAGTGAGGACTGTGGTTTCAGAAGCTCCATGGTCCAGGTTTCAATCCCAACTCTGCTGGTCACTGGCTGAGTGGCTGTGGACACATTTCGTCACCTCGTCCCTCAGATTCTTCTCACGGGAACGGGCACGTGAGTGTGTGCATCCGAGGGTTCCGGCGAGGGTCACGTTAGCTGACCCACAGGAGTGCCTGGCCCATTGCGTGTGCCCGTGTTTGCTGCGAATGGCAGCTCTTAGATCGGGTCAGCCTGCAGCTCGGGCCACGGCAACGAGATACGGTGGCCTGGGGGCTTAGACAGCAGACGTGTATCCCTCACAGTTCTGGAGGCCGGGAAGCCCCCTGATCTGAATGCCGGCTGATTGGGTTCCTGGGGAGGACCCTTGCTTGGCTTACTGATGGCCACCTTCTTGCAGTGCCCTGTTGGAGGGAGGATGCTCTGGTCTCTTCTTATGAAGGCACTAATGCCACGGTGGGGGCTCCACCCTCATAAGCTCATGCAAACCTAATTACCTCCCCAAAGTCCCACCTCCAGATACCGTCAAATTGGGGGGTAGGGCTTCAACAAGTGAATTGGGGGGCATGAACATTCAGTCCATAGCCAGTACGAATCAGCATTTGCCCTTGAAGTATTTGGTGACACACAGGCTGCGGGCCCAGGTGGCCGTGCTCCCCCAGGAGGGAGAAGAACCGACCGTAAGGATGGTGAGGTTCAGATTTGCTTCGCGTTGATCAGGAAGCGTTGTGCACAGGGCCAGACGGCGGGTCGTTTCCACTTCGGGGCCATACAGTCTCTGTCGCAGCTGCTCAGTCTGCCCCTGGAATGAGACAGCAGCCGTAGACGGCGTGCAAAGGAACTGCCATGAATGGGTTCCAATAAAACTTTAATGATAAAACCGGGCAGTGGGTCAGATCTGGCTCAGGGGCTGTAGATGGCCACCTCCCAGTGTCTCTTACACGCGGCTTTCTGTTCACTAGGATTGAGTGTTGTGGGTCAGCCTCATGCGGCAGTGGGGGTTCAGCAGAGAACCTTCCCCCGCGGGCGGGTGGTGAGTGAGCACCCGGCTGATGGAGCGCCACCGTGTGGTGTTGTCGGGGCCTCAGGCACAGGGCCAGGCTCTGGGGCCAGAGATGAACGACTGAGTCCATACCTGCTGGCGCTCCCAGACCTCTGGGTAGAGAAGACACGTGAAAAAGCAAAAGTGCAGGGAGTTATGTTTTAGAGAAAACAAATGTCCCCGAACCTGTGGTCCCTACGGCAGCCCCGGTGGGAGAGGGAGTCATGGCAGGCTGTCGGGGAGGCGGACCCAGAAGAGCCTGGAAGGCTGGGGGTGGGGGGTCAGCAGTGGGAGCTTGAACAGCACGGGATTGGGGCCCCATCCTCCACGCGGCTGACAGTCCGCATGTGACGTCTGACTCCCCAGCCTTTGCTAGTAGCTGCTGTTGACCCGAACGGATTAGCACGTATTTGTATGCTATGTGTATTATATTATAGACTGCGTTCTTACATTAAAAGTAATCTAGAGAAAAGAAAATGTTAAGACAACAATAAGGAAGAGAAAAGACATTTACAATATTTATAGAAAAAAATTCACGTAGAAGTGGACCTGCACTGTTCAAACCCGTGCTGTCTAAGGGTCAGCTGGACAAAGACTTTGGGGGCGGGAATATGATAGGCTGCTCTTCCGTCACATCTTAGATGCAGGCACTTGAACCATGAGACCCTGAGTGGTGTTTGTGGTGCACAGGCCTGCGGGAGTGTGGCCGGGCGAAGGGTGAGTGTTAAAAGCCAGCTCTGAGTCCCAGGCGCACCCAGGGCTCCGCCCTGCAGCCCGACCCTGCGGCACCTGCTGGCGGGCGGGGCTGACATGCAGCGGCTGCCACAGAGGCTCAGCCTTTGGAGGGGGTGGGCTTTGCAGCGGGGGAATAGGCCTGCTAATCTTGCACCCAGTATCTTGCATTTTTGACTCTCCAAGAGTTTACATTTGGAGGAGAAAGTGGTTTTTCATACCTCCAACGACATTTGTAGTAACAAAGAGCTCATGTTTAGGCATTTACTGTGCAATGTCTCATTTACTATTTGTCATGACCCATGAGGGAGGCACCGATATTCCCCTCTTCGCAGAGATGAGGAGACTGAGACTTATACGGTCTGTGCAAAGCCAGCAAATGAAATGGTGGAGCCGGGCCCTAACCCAGTTCCATCGTCTATCTGCCCTACAGATTCTACAAGTGGGTATTCATACCAGCCCAGACCTCAGATGCCATCAGTTAAAAGGACTCTTGGTTTTTTGGCCACGGACAGGGTGCTTTAACTGGAAAGCTCCTGTTTCCAGGCTGATTTCCTTCCCAAAGACAACGTTAGAGCAGGTGTAAGATTTACTGAAGCAGAATTGTTTTCGGGGACAAGGAGTTGGACACAGAGAGGCAAGGAGAGATTTCCATGTGAAGACCAGTTCACGTTATCCAAGGGCAGCTTGTAGGACACGTCGACCAAGCTGAGACTTTACGGTGGCTTCGGCTGAACACCCTACTTTCCAGGAAATGCAATGAGCTCATTCTTGGAATTTCAGACCACTTGTTTAATTAAACCCTCAGTTATCCCAGTCACTGACATATGACAGACCCTGACGTTCATGGAGGTCATCATTTGGTTGTATGTGTACTGACCCTTCACAAACCAGAGTCAGTAAATGCTGCACTCTTTCATTTCTCCTAAAGACATTGACAGCCCCCGACACCTGGTGACCGACCGGGTGACGGAGACCACGGCCACCATCTCCTGGGCCCCGGTGCAGGCCGTCATCGACAGGTACATGGTGCGCTACACGTCCGCGGACGGAGACACCAGGGAGGTCCCGGTGGGGAAGGAGCAGAGCAGCACCGAGCTGATGGGCCTGAGGCCGGGCGTGGAGTACACGGTGCACGTGTGGGCCCAGAAGGGGGACCGGGAGAGCAAGAAGGCCGACACCACGGCCCCCACAGGTAACACGAGAAAAGCGGTCATTTGGATTTGGACTCTGAGCGTGTGAGAGTGTGCTTGGTACCAAAAGGCACGGCCTGGGGTGATGGACTGTGCAGAGCAAGTCTTATGCTCGAGCAGGACGGTGAGCCGAGTGCCTGTCTCAGTGAGCTGCTCCCCCTGGCGGTGCTGAGCCTGACACCCTGGGCCCGCGGGAGGGAGACGTAAGGTGCGCAGCAGCCGTGTCTTTGGCGGACTCAGCAGAGGCGTTCAGAGGACGTGGCCACTGCCACGCAGGGGATCATCCTTTTAGAATGATCACCCGTGAAGTAGTTCTCGATAAAGTGACAAATTAGGTACCTTGAGCATCATGGCAGATGGGTGATGGATTGTTCGATGTGCCACAGTGTTGCTAAGAAGGTATTGTTCCCTCCACATTGTCGGGAGCTGAAAGCCACGACAGTATGTCTGATGGGTGATGAGTAGTCCTTTGAAAGTGAGAACCAGGGGTGACTTCTGCCTCAGCCCCCACTCAGGAGGGACTCGGGTGGGAATATCATTCCTTGTGTGGCAGTGCTCCAGAGGACGGAATCATGGGGCTGGGCTGGCGGGTGTCTCTTCCGTGACTTCAAAGCTTTAACTTTTCTAAACATTTTCTTAAAGAAATTGACAGCCCCCGACACCTGGTGACCGACCGGGTGACAGAGACCACGGCCACCATCTCCTGGGCCCCGGTGCAGGCCGTCATCGACAGGTACATGGTGCGCTACACGTCCGCGGACGGAGACACCAGGGAGGTCCCGGTGGGGAAGGAGCAGAGCAGCACCGAGCTGACGGGCCTGAGGCCGGGCGTGGAGTACACGGTGCACGTGTGGGCCCAGAAGGGGGCCCGGGAGAGCAAGAAGGCCGACACCACGGCCCCCACAGGTAATGGAGCGTTGTTCTTTGGCCTCATACTTTGGTCTTAAAAGATACATGGTGATCGGTCCCCTTCACTACGGTTCCTCCCTTTGTGCATTTTCTCTGTGATCAGCCATTAAATATTTCTTCTTGGAAGGGAGAAAGACAGAGACCATATGCGTGAGGCTCTGAGAGCCGAGTGCTTTCAGGAAGCGGCTTTTGCTGCAGTCTCTTCGGAACAAGGAAGGGCCGTGTCTCCATGGTGGCTGCATCCTCTGCTAGTACCGGCTGCCCTGTTCCGAGGCCCTGCGGCCGCAGAAACACACCGGAACATTCCCTGAGTTTCAAAGCTTTTTCATTTCTCTTCCCTCATTTTCTAGAACAGACTTATTGAGATATGATTGATAGACTATAAAATTCACCCTTTGAGAGTATACAGTTCAGCGGTTTTTTAGTATATTCACAGAGTTGTGCAACCATCATTCGATCTAATTCAGAACATTTCGATCAACCCCGAAGAAACCCCATAGTCATTACCGGCCACCCCCGTCCCCAGCTTCTGCAGCCCGAGGAGAAGAGTACTTTCTCTCCCTGTGTGTCCTTGTTCTGGACATTTCATAGGAATGAGTTCGTACAATACGTGGCCTCCGGTAACTGGCCTTGTTCGCTTTCAAGGCTTGTCCGTGTTGGAGCTTGGATCGGCGCCTCATCTTACTGTCAGATGGTGTGCCAGGGTATGGACATGACACGTTTTACTCCTCCGTGTTTCAGTGCACGGCATTTGGGTTGTTTCCACTTCCTGGCTACCGTAAATAATGCTGCCGTGAGCCTTTGTGCACACATTTTTGTGGATATATGTTCAGTTCTTTCGGGTGTATACCTAGGAGTGGAGTGGCTGGGTCAGTGGTAACTCATGTTTGACCTGCGGAGGATCTGCCCGGTCGTTCCAGACGGGGGGCACTGTTCACATGCCCAGGAGCAGTGCCCGAGGATTCTGTCACTGACTTAACTTAGTCCTCAGTGGGATTTGTCGAGATGGGCAGCGCAGGGTTCAGTGTCCCCAGTTTACAGTGAGACACCCCAATACACATGCGCATGCTTTCTGTAAGTCACAAAGAGAGCCGATGGCTCATGGAGTCAGATTTGTGGAAGTCATGAAATATTATGGAACCGTAAACTCTCTTTAGTAAGGCCCACATTTGACTGAGGCCCAGGCAGAGGCCTCAGAGTTGTTCAGGGCCAAGCCGGCCGGTGGCAGAGCTGGGCCTGGATACCCGCCGGCTGGCTCCCGCCCAGGGCTCTTCCTGCCCCGTCTCTCTCTGGGCTGGAGCTTGAAGTTGGGCCCCCTGACTCAGGATCTGGGGCTCATCCCACCGTCCTGTGCTGCCTCCCCGAGGAGCCAAGAGTCCAGCCGTGGAGAGAAGGTCTGTGTCAAGGACAATTGAAAGCCTGCATGTCGGAGGGAAAAGCCATAGGAACAGGACACTGCCTCCCTGGGCAACACGGCCACGAGCTCTCGGTCAGGGAAGAGTGTTTATAGATCATCATTTTCCTTTCAGACATTGACAGCCCCCGACACCTGGTGACCGACCGGGTGACGGAGACCACGGCCGCCATCTCCTGGGCCCCGGTGCAGGCCGTCATCGACAGGTACATGGTGCGCTACACGTCCGCGGACGGAGACACCAGGGAGGTCCCGGTGGGGAAGGAGCAGAGCAGCATCGAGCTGACGGGCCTGAGGCCGGGCGTGGAGTACACGGTCCACGTGTGGGCCCAGAAGGGGGACCGGGAGAGCAAGAAGGCCGACACCACGGCCCCCACAGGTAATGGAGGGTTGTTTGGGGGAATGTAGGACCTGTCATGCTAAGTGTATGGCTGGCTGATTTTTGTTCTCCACTTTGACACTGGCATAATTCATGATTTATGGAAGAACAGAGTGGTGTCCTTTTATAAGGGACTGGACACATCATGCCCCCTCCTCGTTAACCACTTTCCTTACAAGTCAGGGCCTCCCGGCTGTCCCCAAGCGACGATTGTCTGTGATGGTCACGCTGAGCTACATGCAGCATTGGTTGTGGACAGTGGTGAGGGTAGAGTTTGTGAGTGGGAATAGAAAACAAAATCCAATGTCGTCAATATTAATATGTTGAAAATTTAACTTTAAGAAAGTAGACTTGCCATCTGCCGGAGCGAGGGCACGTCTGCGGTTTGCTTTCCCGTGAGTGGGCAGTAGTATGATTCTGGTTTTGGAAACAGGATAACTTGTACGTTACATTCTGATCCTATCGGGGAAGAGGTGTACGCCCATATGTCTGTACGGCGGTGTAGCCAGCCGACGAGCGTTCTAAGGGAATCTATGACATTGTGAAGAATATGAAAAGCTGGGTTTTAATTTTTGCTGATGCCTGCAGCCATGTGGACTGAGCACTTTCCGCTCTCCCGGTCCCGTGCCAAGCAGTGCGACCCTGGGGGTTCAGGACGCCCCCGTGCTCTGGGAGCTTACATCTGCACCTGCTATCAGAATCTTCCCGTGTGAAATGGGAGGTCCTCATTGCTACAGTGCTGGGAGCGATAGTAAGAGCTGCTTGTGAGCAAAGACAGTGTCTTCAGGGGGACCCACACTCCGCCTGGCGCCATGCCTTGCACGTCACGGTGTGACCGACGCTTACTAAATGAGTAGAGCGACTTGTCTTGCTGAGCTCTTGGTAGAGGCAAACACGTAGACTTTCAGATTTTGATCCACCGTGCTTTCTCCTTGCGCAGCCAAAGTCTGTGTGGGGAGAGGAGATCCATGTCTGTGAAGGAATCAGAGCGTAGGAGACGGAAAAGCCACAAAACGTGAACAGGTTTTGCCCCAAGCAAAATGGCCACGAGTTTCTGTACTCCTTGGCCATTAACAGTGCATATTGATCAGCATTTTTTCTTTCAGACATTGACAGCCCCCGACACCTGGTGACTGACCGGGTGACGGAGACCACGGCCACCATCTCCTGGGCCCCGGTGCAGGCCGTCATCGACAGGTACATGGTGCGCTACACGTCCGCGGACGGAGACACCAGGGAGGTCCCGGTGGGGAAGGAGCAGAGCAGCACCGAGCTGACGGGCCTGAGGCCGGGCGTGGAGTACACGGTGCACGTGTGGGCCCAGAAGGGGGCCCGGGAGAGCAAGAAGGCCGACACCACAGCCCTGACAGGTAATAGCAGGGAGGAGAAAAACAAACTCGGTCATCACTGCAGACTAACCTGTTGGGTCTGTGATGAGCTCCCTCTGATGAGGGACTGTGGACTCTTTCAGGAGAATTTGCTGCAAAAAACTTCATTCACCTAAAAAAACAAAGCAACCTCATGAATGTTTTTAAACTCTTTCCCAAAGCCTGTTATTAATTACAGTGCCTCTCGTTTATAAACAACTACAGGGAATAAGGTAAAACCAATGTAAAATTTCTAAAAACATCGGAGTAAGAACTGTTCTGTGGCTATTGTATGTAGGTTTGACTTACTAGAAGGCATGCAGTGGGAAGGAACAAGCGTTACCCTTGAGAGCTGAAGCTGGGTGTTCATTTTCACATGAGCCAAATTTTCTGAGTGCCGGGCCTGGGATATAGCAGTGAAACAGAACAAATGTTGTTCCTATTATCTGAGGTCCAGTGTCAAAGATGGACCATCAGCAAGCAAAGACGTATCTAACTGTAAATGATAAATCCTGTGAAGGAGATGAACATGGCATCGATGTAGGGCTGTTTCTTAGATAGTATGGGGTAGTAGTTAAGGTACAAGTTGACAGAAACACCCAAATAACAGTTGCTTAAACAAGAAAGCAGTCCATCCCTCTCTTGTGGATTGGTCAGCTGCATGGTACAGGGGACCCGGACTCCTTCTACATTGTTGCTCCGTCATCCCAGGGAATTGCCTCCATCTACATGGTCATCGCCCATCCTCATTCCAGCTTGTGGAACGGAGCCCAGGAAGGGAAAGGGCATGATGGGAACATCGCAGACGTCAGTTTTTCTCACACCCCAGTGTCCAGAGGCAGACGGGGTGCCAGACGCATGGCCAGGGAGGCTGGGAAATGAAGTCTTTAGCTGGATGCCCACATGCCCAGCATAAACTTTTGTTGTACTGCCCTGTACCTACATGTGGTTATATTAAATTTTAATTAAACCTCACATAAAGTAAGAAATTTCCTCAGGTGGACTAACCACATTCAAATGGCCAGTAGCCGCACGTGGCTGATGGCTACGGGACTGGACCGTGCACAGTGCAGGTAGAACATTTCCATCAGTGAAGGGAGCTCTTTGGGCAGTGTGCTTGTAGCGGGGAGAATGGAGGGGGGCGGGGGCCAGCCATTCCTGGCCGAGGGAACAGTGTGTGATGGCCCGAAGCTGGAGCGCATGCAGTGCTGAAAGAACTGAGTGAGCTGGTTGCTGGGGCCCGGAGGTGGGAGAAGCAGGCATGAGGTGAGTGGGAAGGAGGAGGAGCAGCTCACACTGGACCCCACCTTGCGTGTGCTAGGAGTGACCCCACGTTGCGTGTGCTAGGAGTGACCTCACGTTGCATGTGCTAGGAGTGACCCCACGTTGCGTGTGCTAGGAGTGACATGATGCGATATTCGTTTACAAAGATGATCGGGGCCACGGAGTGGAGGAGAAATGGGGGAGACGGCAGGGGAGTGGGAACAGCGGTGACGAGGCCACGGGAAACGTCCAGGCGGGAGAGGAGGACGGTTTGCACGTGTGGGGGCAGGGAAGTCGAGCGAAGGGGGCCCCTGGGCACATGGTGGCGGTGGTGGCGGTTTGTTGACGCAGGAGATGGACAGCAGGGTGAACATGAGGGAGGAGGGGTGACCTGTGTCTCTGACTGGAGCAGCATGGAGGGTTAGGGCACTGCTCTCTGAGAGAGAAAAAGCTTGGGGGAGGAACACTACGATGTTTAGATACGTGAGCTTGGCTACTTGTGACATTGGCTGATCGGGTGATGCATTTGTTGACTCCACACATATTCATTGAGTCTACTGCATGCCGGGCACTGTGGTGGATGCACAGTTGTAGACACAGGTCGGGGGCTCAGAATTGATATTGGGGAGCCAGAAGCATTCGGTTGGTATTTAAAGTTGTGGGCAGGGGTGAGCTCATCCAGGGGGTGGTGTAGAGGAGACTGGGGTGGCCCAGCAGCTTCAGGGTGCTGACGTAGGAGACTGCGGAGGAGGAGCCAGGGGGAGGAAGCATGAGGGGAGGCGTGGTCATGGAAGCTGAGAGCCGAGAGTGTTCAAGGAGAGAGTGGACCAGCTCTGCCCCATGCAGCTCCGACGTGGTCAGGGTGCTGTGCACTGGGCCTGGCGACACGGAAGTTGTTGGTGACCTCGATGAACAGGTTCAGTGGTGTGATGTGGGAAAACGCCAGGCTTCATTGAGGGGTGATGGGAGGTGAGCAGTGGAGGCATGGAGACCTCCCGAGAAGTCTGTGGGGTAGGGGTGCAGAAGGAGGGAGCCCTGGGGTTTGCTCATCTGGAAAGGACGGTGGTGGAGGGGAGCAGATGGTGCAGAGAGAGGGGGTAAATGAAAAGGAGCAACGTTCTTGAGAAGGTGGAGGGTTCCAAATTCGGAGCAAGCAGGGCCTAGTCTTGGTTCAAACACAAGAGAGCAGTAGACCCTTGGACAAGTCTCTCATCTCTCTGGGCCTCCGTCCCCCCCCCCCCCCCCCACTTTTATTAGACAGGAAAGTTGGAAGATAACAACTTCTCAGCTCTCAAATTCTGAGATGCAAAATAACTAGATACCATGAGGCTAGCAAAGGAGGTTGTCTCAGTAGTAATTTGGGGTGGCTTCTCTTGTTGCCCAGGAGACTTTTATTGTCATTTCTGTGGGAACCAGAGGACAGCAAATTTCCATATTGATAAACTCCAATTAAGATCTAATTCCTCCCAGTTTTAATATCCAGTGGTTTGTTTTTCTGGAAAATAGAAACCAGGGGCCTTGACACTCTTGTGAATGGAATTGTTTTGTTATTAGATACATTGAATGGCGAGCTCCTGGGGCTGGGGTGCGAGGGTCTTCTCCCCTGGATCTAAAATTCAGCCTTTTCTTTTTAAAAAGAAATTGACAGCCCCCGAAACCTGGTGACCGACCGGGTGACGGAGACCACGGCCACCATCTCCTGGGCCCCGGTGCAGGCCGTCATCGACAGGTACATGGTGCGCTACACGTCCGCGGACGGAGACACCAGGGAGGTCCCGGTGGGGAAGGAGCAGAGCAGCACCGAGCTGATGGGCCTGAGGCCGGGCGTGGAGTACACGGTGCACGTGTGGGCCCAGAAGGGGGACCGGGAGAGCAAGAAGGCCGACACCACGGCCCCCACAGGTAACACGAGAAAGGCGGTCATTTGGATTTGGACTCTGAGCGTGTGAGAGTGTGCTTGGTACCGAAAGGCGCGGCCTGGGGTGATGGACTGTGCAGAGCAAGTCTTATGCTCGAGCAGGACGGTGAGCCGAGTGCCTGTCTCAGTGAGCTGCTCCCCCTGGCGGTGCTGAGCCTGACACCCTGGGCCCGCGGGAGGGAGACGTAAGGTGCGCAGCAGCCGTGTCTTTGGCGGACTCAGCAGAGACGTTCAGAGGATGTGGCCACTGCCACGCAGGGGATCATCCTTTTAGAAAGATCACCCGTGAAGTAGTTCTCGATAAAGTGACAAATTAGGTACCTTGAGCATCATGGCAGATCGGTGATGGATTGTTCGATGTGCCACAGTGTTGCTAAGAAGGTATTGTTCCCTCCACATTGTCGGGAGCCGAAAGCCACGACAGTATGTCTGATGGGTGATGAGTAGTCCTTTGAAAGTGAGAACCAGGGGTGACTTCTGCCTCGGCTCCCACTCAGGAGGGACTCGGGGTGGGTACTATGGGGGACCGGACAGGGAGCCGTTCACAGGTGTGAGGTGTGGGGAGGGGAGCAGGGAGGACTGGGCTTTGTGTAAGGGTAGTCTTCAGAGGGTCCCTTCTTGCCCCTCTGAGGCCAGACGTCGACACGGCGTTGCAGAGTCACATGAAAGCGTGTAGAGGCCGCCGTGTCCGACCAGGCTGCCCCCCGCGGCTGTGCAGAAGGTGGCCTCCCTGACGCCCGCCCCGCCCCGCCCCGGGTGTAGAGCCCGGCTGAGGCTCAGCTCCGGGGGAGGACAGGGGGCCTAGGGCTTCTCCTGTTTCCTCTTCGGGGTGGGGTTTCCGGTCACTGTCCCTCTCCAGTTGCTGATCAGGGGCCTGGAGGCCTGTATTTCATGTGAGTGATGGGCCTCGGGTCTCGCTGAGCATCTGGTCTCACCGAACATGGGTGATCAGGCCTCAGCGTCCCGAGGTGCCACCCCGAGGTCCCACCCCGAGGTCCCGGGGCCTCCATAGTTTGGAAAAGGCCTGCCTCCCCCCCCCCCCCCCCCCCATGGCTGCATACACCATCCATGGCCACTGGAGTTAGGAGTGATTTTAATTTCTTTATAATTATTATTAGTTACAATAAACAGGAGGTTTTTAACCAAAAAAAAAAAAAATAGATACATGCTTATGTACAAATCCTCAGACTGAACCAGGGTGTTCAGAAAGAACTCCTTTCTGTTTCCTGGACTCCGTAGGTTGCTGCTCTCCAGAGGTGACCAGCTCCTCCCTTCCTCCTCCCCCCTTTCCTTCCCCTCTTCCTTCCTTGTTTTTTTTTTTATCCTCACCCAAGGACATTTTCCCATTTTTTGTTCAGATAGAGCAGGAGGGAGAGAGAGGAACAGAGAGAGAGAGAGAAACATCGATGTGAAAGAGACACATCGAGTGGTTGCCACCCACACGACCCAACCAGGGCCGGGGACAAACTGCAACGGAGGTACGTGCCCTTAGCGGGAACCGAACCCGGGTCTCTCCGGACCGCAGGCCGACGCTCTAACCGCTGAGCCAAACCGGCCAGGGCTCTCTCTTCCTTCTTTATCTCCTCGCTGCACACGTCCCGTTTTTGAAGAGAACCATATCATCCTGTTGCTGCTCCATAGAAATGTGGGTGTCAGCTAAGGCATCCCAGGGCCATCACCCGGGCGGGGGGCTGTCACCAAGGGGGCAGAAGCCAGCTTATGACATTTCAATCAGCCGGGTTTGCCTTGACCTTGCCATCGGAAAGTCAGTTTTCCGGCGGGGCGGGCACACGGACACCCACGCCAGCCCTTAGACAGCCAGCCAAGCTGACGCCGCAGGAACTCGACTTGTCCCAACATCCTGCCTCAAACGACAGCTGCCCGACTTCTATAAAACACTGCATTTCCGTTCTCGGCTGAAATCTACTGGGTACGAAATAGCCTGGAGACATCATTTTTGGGAACTTCGAAATTGAAGTCACCTTCTGTAATGACTTTTCAAAATGGAAATGTGCATTCATATCTTACTTGGTTGGGGAAAAAAAATGGTCTTACCAATTACTACGGTGTCGAGACAGTTTTTGCTGAGCTCAGTTTTCCTGGTCCACCACGCGCAGGTCCCCACATTTCTGCTGGTGTTCACGGGGGGGCAGCGCATGGGACCAGATGGCACGCTAGGCTTTTCCTCTCTCTTCTCTCCCTCCCCTCCCCTCCCCTCTGTTATACAACCCGCCCCTGCCCGGCTTCTCTCTGTGCAGAGCAGCACCTAGGGCTGAGCACTTAGATGTGTCAAAATAGAACTTAACATTTCTATGCCAACTTGACGTCCATCCTAAGCCCCAGCCTGCTGGTTGGACATAAATCTCTGGATTTAGGGTCACGCTCCTTCCCCGGGGCTGGGTAAAGCCCTGGGTGGTGTCCATAGAGGGACTGGGGGCCCTCCGTCCCCTGGTCGTCTCTCCCGGCAGCTGTTTGCCCCGATGCCGTGGTGCCCAGGTGCAGAGTCCTGTCAGGTCTGCACTTGCTCATCGGCTCCCCGCTTCCCCGCCACGGTGGGAGCCCTGCCGGTTCTGAACCCTCCACCCGGCTAGGTGGCGCCCACCCACCCCCTCTGGGAGTCTGCTGGGAAGTGGGCGCCCAGGCTCACTCTGTCTGGGAGTGAGCTCCCCCCCAGACACCTGCTCCTTAACCTGGTGCTCAGTGCTTCTGCGCTTTGGGAAGAGGAGTCACAGGTGCTGGCGGAAGAACAGGGCCCGCTCCCGGCTTGAAGGAGGGACGGCTGGGAGGATAGGAAGGCAGGAACCGTGCGTTGACACTTCAGAAGGTCGTTTGCCTCCGGTACCTGAACAGCAATAACTGCCTGGCTTTTGATACGCAGACATCGACCCTCCCAGAAACCTTCGCCCGTCAGCTGTAACACAGTCCGGCGGGGTGTTGGCCTGGACGCCCCCCTCGGCTCCGATCGATGGCTTCATTCTGACCTACCAGTTCCCAGATGGCACCGCTAAGGTACTGCACACTCCCGCCTCTTCCCAGGGTGCCCCTGCCCCGCCCCCAGGGAGCCGCTGAGTTGGGTCCCATGACAACCTGTTGGCAAACGAGTCGGTCCTCGCTGATCACTTGCTGTGTGCGGGGGACAGTGCGCACGTCTCCGAACGCCTGGTCTCCCTTCGTAGGATTGGCCTGCGCCTGCCCCCGACTGTTGCGTATTTGCCGCCCTCACACCAGCCCTGTGGTATTTGTCTGTCTAACCCAGTAAACGTTGGCTCCAGGGCTTGGGGTCTGCTTTGTTGAGCACCTACCATGTTGTTGAATGAATTGATTAACCCTTATTTCAAAGACGCTACCTCCCACCTGGGATCTGAAGGCCAGTACGTTTTCGAAATGTGTCCCAGTGGAAAGTTACTGTCCTCTCTCCTTGGCAAGGGAGGAAGAGGGCAGGAAGAAAGGAGGAGAGGTACATGCATTTAGTCATCATCTCAAGGAATGCTTGGGAGCCTGTTCAAAAACCGACCATCTCCCTACCTCGCAGATATCGGGGGCCAGTTGCAGATCCCCTCCTAACTTGGCACCCTGGCGCTGAGTGCCCCGGTGCGGATCTGGAGGGCAGAGTTCCCGGGAGACCTGGCGGGTGGCCCCCGTGCTCCCGCCTCTGGCTGGCTCCCAGCTCGTGCGCCCAGCGGGGCTGACTCTCCGCGGCGGTTCAGAAGTGGCTGGGACGCTCTGGGGTCCCTCAGAGACAGCACTGCACCGCCTGAGAGCTGCTGGCATTGCCTCCAGGGAATGTTGTGATGCCCAGGGCACTGGGGGCGATACACTGACCGCCTCCCTCCTGTCTCCTTTGTTTGGTAGGAGGTGCGGCTTGGACGAGCGGACCAGAGGTTTGAGTTGCAAGGCCTTGAGCAGGGCGTCGCCTACCCTGTCTCCTTGGTTGCCTTTAAGGGTGATCGCCGGAGCAGGAGTGTATCCACCACCCTTTCCACAGGTAACGTGGGCTCCTGCAGTCTGATCGAGCTCGGAGAGGCCAGCAGAGGTGTCCACGCAGGCCGAGGGGCTGAGGGCTCTGGGTCTTCCCCAGGATGGGGAAGTGGACGGGGGTACGGGTTCAGGGGAAATCCATCCCCTGGCAGAGAGACTGAAGAGGGGAGAGATACGGGGTGTTATTTTGGGGGGCAGATGGGTTGGGGGAGGAAGTGATGCAAACTTGACCTTTTTTGTAGTTCACTGGGAGGGTTTGAGGAGAGCAGAGTGAGGAAAATGAGATGCGTGAAGAGTTGGAAGGAGCCAAGTGGCGGGAGGTTATGAATCATTCGTGGGCAAAATAAATGAACTTAAAACAGGGGACTCGCCCACTGCCATAGTGACGCTGCCCCTGTGCTCGGCTCCTAGTGGGTGCCCGGTTCCCGCACCCTTCGGACTGCAGCCAAGTCCAGCAGAACAGTAACGTCGCCAGTGGCCTGCACACCATCTACCTGCACGGCGACGCCGGCCGGCCGCTGCAGGTGTATTGCGACATGGACACGGATGGAGGTGGCTGGATTGTGAGTCTCCCAGAGCCCCGGGCAGCGCCCCTTGGCCCAGGCAGCTCGAGCTCCTTCTCATCCACAGGAGAGAGGGGCTCCGGCGGCCTGCAGCCGTGGTTAGAGGGAGCCCACCCACTGTGCCAACAGGGCCCGGAGAGCTTCACGCTGGGACAGAGCAGGGCGGACAGACTGGGGCTCATAGCTGCAGGGGTCTGGGATTCTCCCCATCTCATCATGCCCCACAGATGTGTGTCACCCTCTCATCATGCCCCACAGATGTCACCCACCTTCTCATCATGCCCCACAGAGGTGTGTCACCCTCTCATCATGCCCCACAGATGTGTGTCACCCTCTCATCATGCCCCACAGATGTGTGTCACCCTCTCATCATGCCCCACAGATGTGTGTCACCCAATTTTCACTCTTCACAGCACTCATAAACATGACGCTAACCCACGTATGACCCCCCCATACACACATGACCCTTACCCAGGTATGACCCCCACACAAAAGCTTTAGGGTACGTGAGCAAGATTCTGATTCTGATTCTACAGATGGGTAAAGTGTGACCACAAGAAGATGTGCCTTGGCCAAGTCACATGAGTTAGTGGCAAAGTTGGGACCAGATTTCAGGACTCCAGCCTCCTCCACGATCATTGGTTTTCCAAGCGGGTGGTGTCAGGTCGCCCGAAACACGTGACCTCTTTGGGGGCTTCGTCCTGAACTGGAGCCCATTGTCCAAGTTCCTCATCCTGGCTCCTGAGCACAGAGCAAGGCCTTTGGGACCTTGACTTGAAGGGCTAAAGCCTGAGAGAGGGACACGTGGCAACGTCTGTCTGCTCCTCTCTGCGAGGTTGTATTCATGGGCCCTTGTCTGCTGAAACCACTGGCACCCTCTCTGAGTGCAGCAGCCTGATCCAGGGCCCGAGGACCTTCCTTGGAGGGCACTGTCCAAACCTCACCTCACCCCAGCCCTCTCCCTGTGCCCGAGCGATGGGCGCCCGCTGCCCGTGTGCATCTCCCTAGCCCTCCCCCTGTGCCCGAGCGATGGGCGCCCACTGCCCGTGTGCATCTCCCCAGCCCTCTCCCTGTGCCGAGCGATGGGCGCCCACTGCCCGTGTGCATCTCCCCAGCCCTCTCCCTGTGCCCGAGCGATGGGCGCCCACTGCCCCGTGTGCATCTCCCCAGCCCTCTCCCTGTGCCCGAGCGATGGGCGCCCACTGCCCCGTGTGCATCTCCCCAGTCCTCTCCCTGTGCCCGAGCGATGGGCGCCCGCCGCCCGTGTGCATCTCCCCAGCCCTCTCCCTGTGCCCGAGCGATGGGCACCCACTGCCCGTGTGCATCTCCCCAGCCCTCTCCCTGTGCCTGAGCGATGGGCGCCCACTGCCCGTGTGCATCTCCCCAGCCCTCCCCTGTGCCCGAGCGATGGGCTCTCACACCCACAACTCAGGGAAGGAGAAAGCTGAGACCATTGTGCTCAAACCATATTCATCTGCACGTTCGCTCAGGGCCGGGAAACTGAGGACTCATGAGCAGCCATGGATAAAATAATACCATCTGATAAGCAGCGGTGAAGAAAACGTATTATCTGCACAGCTGCATCTAATGGCCGAAAGGCAGTCACTGGATTGGATGGGACAAATTCCCAATGGCTTTTTTAAGATATCGGAACAGAAGGCAGCATGGGAGGTCTTCCCCCTGATCAGACCCACAGGGCTGCTCCTGCTGCCTCCCCTCAGCCCGGGTAGCTCGAGCGTCCTGTCTGTTGACGCTGGACGCCAGTCCCTGCCTTTGAGCCTTTCCGAAGGCTGGCTGGCACAGGGAAGGGGCCGGATTTCTTGGGCAGCCTTTAGAGAGAGATCTGCCAGTGTGTCTGCCTGGGCACACCCATGCTTTCCCCCCAAATATTTGAGTGCCTACTATGTGTCAAGCACTGTTTTAATATATATATTTTCCTTTATTGATTTTAGAGAGAGAGGAAGTAAGAGGGAGAGAGAGACAGAAACATCGATGAGAGAGAACATCGACTGGCCGCCTCCTGCACGCCCCTCACTGGGGATCTGGCCCACAACCTGGGCATGTGCCCTGACCGGGAATCGAACCGGTGACCTCTCGGTGCAGGGTCAATGCTCAACCACTGAGCCCCACTGCCTGGCTGGGAGTGTCTTTTGATGCCACGTCTGTGGAACCAGCATTGGTGCCACACCCACCCCTGGGTTCCACCGTCCGTGGCCCAGGGATAGTCCCCGGGAAGGGCCTGGAACCAGCTCTGTGCTGGGGACGAGCACTGGCCTCAGAATGTGGAGAAATGCTTTTTGGAGAGTAGGCTCGGTAGAGCTGGTGTTTCTCGACTTGGCGGAGGCAAGGCGAGGGGTCGCGCTCTGTCCTGGCCTCAGCCCCCCCAGCCGTGGGAACCTTCGCATCTGTACCGTGGCATCATCTCCGCTTGCCCGGAGCCAGGACTTGGCAGATGCGCAGTTGACGACTGTTACCCGAGTGAATCCACGACCGAAGCAGCGAGGGGAGGGGCGTCTCTAGGGGGGCCTTGCGCAAGGGGGCAGGAGAATGGCGACGGTACCGCAGGGTCCCCGGTGGCCCGTCGTGCCCATGTCCTCCTCAGCATTTTGACACAAACCATCTCAGTTGGTGCCCCCGGCCCCGCGGAGGCAGACACTTCCTCACCGTTTGGCAAGGAGCTGACCGAGGCTCAGCCCTGACGGAAAAGACCGACTCACCACCCGCCTGCCAGGCGCTGGCTGGTCTGACGGGTGCAGCCTGGAGCCCGGGGCTTTGCCCGGCCGTGATGCCCGGTTCAGGGCTTCCTGGCCGGCAGGCAGGCACGGGTGCTCCCGTTTGGTGGGAGCTCCCCGGCCTCGGTCCTGCACTGCTGCGGGCCGCCGGCTCTGTCCTCTCCCGTCTCTTCCCGGGGAAGGGCAGAGCACAGACGTTAGGGGGTTCGCCCCACCAGACTCCAGGCGTGTCTCACGTCGAGGCTCGTGCTGGGAAGCGTGGTGGACGGGAGGGAGGCTGGACTGAGTGTGGGCTCCTGCGTTTGAACGAATGCAAAGGAAGGGGGAGGGAGCAGACGCGGGTGCAGCCTTGCGAACCCCTGAGCCATTTCTCGGGGCCGCTGGGACGGCGTTTAGCTCGGCTCTCAGGCCTGCTGTGTAGTATCAGTTCCAATGGCGTGCGGGTGTGCTTAGCTTTGGAGGCCTGTGTAGGTTTATTTCACGTAGAAGAATCCACTCCATCCTGTCTAGAACTGCCTGCCTTCCCCAGACGGAGGGACTTTTGCAAAGAAAGCAGCCCGTGTACCATAAAACAGGAGCCAACTCGGTCTCCGTCCCTTCACGTCTCACTCACGCTTTGCCCCGTCCACTCGGGCTCCTGCCCTCATCGCTCAGTAACAGCCTTTGAGAAAGTCACCAGTGACTCCGTGTCTCTGGATTCCGTCACTGAGTTCCGGGGCCTTTCGGCAGCATCTGGCCCTGGTGCCACGTCGTCCTCTCGGTGACCCCACCTTTTCCCTGTCGCCCTGAGCCTCTGGCTGCTCCTCCTCCCCTCCTTCCCCGGGGGCCGTGGAGGTCCGGAGCCCTGCAGGCCTGACCCGAGCCTCCTCTCCCTCCGGCCCCGTCCTTTCCCGCGGCTCTCTAGTGACCACACGCGGGCTGTGCGGCAGGAATAAGCCGCCACCAGTCCCAACGATCTGAGACGTGAAAGGCTTTTCTCTCATGTGCGGAGTCTTTTTCGGGTTTGGCAGCCATGTCTAAGGGGCGACTCAGGGATTCAGGCCAGTTCCAGCTTGTGGCTTCGCCCTGTCACCATGTGCCCTTCACCAAGGCGTGGCGGGGGGCTCCTGGCAACGGGGAGCCCCACCCCCTCCCTCCTGTGCCCCCACGTACAGCCCCGGGGCTGGGACCAGCCACAGGGCTTCAGCTGCGTGCAGGGAGGCCGACAGGAAGGCCTCGCGTGCTCTTGGGGACAGGACGTGAAACGGGGCTCGGTGGACCCGTCCCGTCATCTCAGACGCGCCCTCACCTCCCAAGCCGAGCCTGTTCTCTCTTTAGGACTCCGGTGCTCACGTTCAGCTGTTGCTATGACATCGTCATGCACCAGGGGATCTCAGAGTGGCTCACGCTTCCCGTGCCCCCCAAGCTCATGGTGCCATCACTAAGCCCCCTTCCCTCAGCGCCCCTGCTCAGTGAACAGCCGTCCAGGGGCGCAGGAAGCCAGACCCACAAGAATCCCCCTGGCCGCCTGCTCTCCCTCAGTGTCGCTCTTAGTCCGTCCTCACCTCTGTCCATCTTACCCTCTGTCTGTCCTCAGGCAGCCCCCAGCCCCAGCTCCTGTCCCCTCTCTCTCTGTGTCACGCTGTCAAGTGTGTCAGAGGGAACGGCCGTCCCCCTCCCCAGGTCTTCCAGAGGCGGAACACCGGGCAGCTGGACTTCTTCAAGCGTTGGCGGACCTACGTGGAAGGCTTTGGGGACCCCATGAAGGAGTTCTGGCTTGGTATGACCTTTGAGACGCCAGGGGGGCTGATGGTGGAGGGGAGATTTCTCCTCGAGAAGCTGGTCAGGCAGCTGGGGGAAGCTGAGCACATTCAGGGAGAGGCCCAAGCGACAGGGGCCCTGAGGGGCCACCGGCCAGCGCGGTGCCGGAGTCATGGCACCGGAAGGTTCCCACGTGCTCTAGGAAAGGGGGGCCTGGTCCCCACAGTCATTCTGCTGGACCGAAGCCCCACGGGATTTGCCTGGATTCCGACCTTATTAAAAACCGAAGGAGCAGAGAAACAGTCCGTCGATGGGATTCGGGGCTGCTGTCAGGCCAAGCTAGTCCCCAAAGCTCAGCCAGCACTGCGGGCACGAGGGCACTGCTCCTCCTCTTTTCCCCCTGCTCCGTCCTCGGGCAATGTGCACGGAGCGTGGGACAGCCGAAGGCGTCCCCTGGGACATGCAGGAAAAAGTCGCGGTCTGGGTATCCGTGCCCGCCGGAGCGGGCGGCCTGCGGTCTGCGTGCTGCGGCATCCCTCCAGAGATGGGAGGCGAGGGGTCGGTCTCACCACCACTGGGTAACACGAGAGGACACCCATGTGGAGAGCTGATGCCTGGGAGAGATGGGGCCGAGGGGGCAGGCTCACCCCGTGAGTGCCCCCGTGCTGCCCCCCGGGGCCGTGGCTTCCACACCCAGCAGCATGACTGCGTCCAAGAACTAACGGGTAGAAAATGAGCCCCTGAACGAGAAAGTGGGGGAAGGCCCCCGTTAGCCGAGGAGGTGAAGGCGAAGGTGACGTTTGGCGGTTGGAATTCCTTGTTTCTAGGACTCGACCGGCTGCATAATCTCACCACGGGCACCCCGACCCGGTACGAGGTGCGAGTGGACCTGCAGACCGCCAACGAGTCGGCCTACGCCGTGTACGACTTCTTCCAGGTGGCCTCCAGCAGGGAGCGCTACAAGCTCAGCGTGGGCAAGTACAGCGGCACGGCAGGTGAGCGGTGTCTGCCCAGGGCCTCGCTTGGTGTGGCCAGGCCTGGTCTGCCGTGGGCCCGGGCCTGGGGATGGACTCTGTTCTGCCCAGGTGATGGGCCTCGTGGACGGTTGGGGCCCTGCTCCCAAAAGGGGGTTGGGGGTAAACAAGTCGTTAAAGCGATCCCGACCGTTGTAAAATCAGAACATTCTATGTTGACCCCCCCCTTGCACCTCCAGCCAGTAAAAACCCTCCTCTTGTACCCCCCCAGTTCGGGGTGCTGCACATGGGCTGGGGGACCACCTTCCACTCGGCCTCAGCAGGGTCCATCCGTGCACGGCTCCGAGAGTGTGTGTTTTTGCTGAAATGCAGACAAAACCAGTGTGGAGCCAGAGAGGAAGCATAGGTCTCGTTAACATCACACAACGGTGATAACACAGGGGCAGGCAGTTCAGCGGAGACCCAGCTGCTCAGGTGCTCGTTTGTGGAGAAAGAGCATCGTTAAGCAGCGACGGGCACACTGGGGGTGCGCGGGGCTGTCTCCTTTAAGACGGGAGGTGTGGTGTTCGCTTCACTGTGATAGTTAAGCCTATATTTATAGTTTAAAAAGCCCAAACAAGTCAGTCTGCCGTTTGCCTTTGCGTATTTTCGACGTTGGTGTAACTAGGCAGGAATGTGTCACCAGCCAGATCGACTGACAGCGTGAGACGTGGTCTCTCCCCTTACACTCACGTGGAAATAGGTCAATAAGAAAAGAAGGTAACTTGGAGAGAGTCTCATAAGTGATCAGGAGACTAAAGAACTCCAGGTGCGTGGAGAAGGTGGGTACGTCGAGGGCAGGCTGGTGGGCTGGGGTCGGATCTGAAAGGAAAGAACTTATATGGGGGAAAGGAAGGGGCTCCCAGGATGGAACAAGGAAAACCCACAGGCCTTCTCAAAATTGTCTGCTCAGCGACCCCTGCTGGTAGAAGACGGAACAGACACTGTGCTCTGAACTGGGCAACAGCTAACGGAACATTTCTTTCAGGTTTTAAGATCTCATTTTTTAAAGATCACATGAATTTTGCATTTGTTCTTGTTTTCCGGGACTTAGCATGGGGCCTGGAGCACAGTCAGTGAGTTTAAAATAAGATATTGCCAGCAGGACATATCTATGCAATCTTAGGGATGTTTTATATTACAAAGAACAATCCCTGAGACCCAAATTGCTTTTATAGGAGTCGGTGAAGGGATGAGCCCGGTGACACGGTGACAGGGAGGGACGAGGTGGGAGGGGTGGGCACTTGGACGGGTCCCTAGAGTCTAGCCTCTGTGAGTGTGTTTCCTGGAGGGACTAGGCGGTGCCCGCCCCCCGGAAGGCTTGTTGCGGGGCTCCCAGGAGGATGTGTTTGTGAAGGCGCTGGGCAAACTCAGATCAGATGTGAGTGTGGGGTTATTATTGTAAAAACAGAACTTAATGAACCTGGGGATTGATGTGGGCCCTATTGCCTTCTGTGAGCCGAATTAAAAAGTGAACTTACAGAAGGATGACAGATGTGATGGAGAAATAGGAGAAAGACAAGTAGAATGATGACAGATGCCCGGACACGGAGACGCGCCGCACTGGGCTGTGGGCTGCGCCCAGGGGGCTCCGGCAGCCCAGGTGTGTCCGAGGTGCGGGCGGGGGTACGGAGCCTCTTCCTCAGCACGGGCTGAGCTGGGCTGTGAGGAGTGGTTAGGGTTCGGACAATGAAGAGCAGAGAGAAACCGGTGGGCCGAGGCACGGAGGGCGGACCTGTCCACTCCACGGGTGGAAGGTGCCTGTGGGGACGGCGCTGGGACTGTGCCTGGGGAACAGCCACGTCCCAGGCCCGCAAAGAAAGGAGGAGAAATTCACGCCGTGTGGCAGGACATCGGAAATGAGGCCTGAGCTGACGTTTCCGTGTCAGGAGGGGTGCGGAGGAGGCTGCTGAGGGTGTAGGCCTGAGAGAAGAGCAGGCAGGGGGAGGGGCAGGGGTGTGAGAGTGACCCGTGGAAGGAAGGGCTGAAGGGGTACAGCAGGACTGGCGGTGGCTCAGGGGTTTCAGGTCTGGGTGGCTGGGAGGGTGGTCGGCCAGAGACAGGGAGGACGGGAAAGGTGCTTAGGTACTGTGGGGGGTCAGGTCTGCTTCTGGGGGTTTGGACCTTTCACACAACTGAGGCTTTAAGTGAAAGTGTTGTGAAGGCAGCCAGAGGCTCCAGGGGAGGCAGGGGCCCGGACTTGGGGGGTGGACCAGGGGGAGGCATGGCTGGACTTGGGGGATGGACCAGGGGGAGGCACAGGACTGGACTTGGGGGGTGGGCCAGGGGGAGGCATGGCCGAACTTGGGGGTGACCCAGAAAACTTGGGGGTGCACCTGGGGCTTTGGGAGGACGGCTGCGTGGCTGCCCGGCTGGGCCTTGCGTTTTCATGCTGGAGGTTTCCCTGCCAGGTCCTCAGCCCCTCAGTGGCAGAACTTGGCCTCTCCCTCTCCTGTCTCCTCTCCTGCAGGGGACGCTCTTACTTACCACAATGGGTGGAAGTTCACAACTTTCGACAGAGACAACGACATCGCCCTCAGCAACTGTGCCCTGACGCATCACGGCGGCTGGTGGTACAAGAACTGCCACCTGGCCAACCCCAATGGCAGATACGGGGAGACCAAGCACAGCGAGGTGGGTGACGGCTCTGCTCAGTTCAGCTCGCGAGTGACGCCCTCCAGGCTGGCGTGCCTGCCCTTCCCCCCCGGAGGTTCCCAGGCGGGCAGTAGGGCTCCTTCCCAAGCTCCATGACCTCGAGGTCAGGGCCCCCTGCCCATCGCTGCAGCCCCTCCCCTGCTCTGCAGTCCCCCGTGGGTGGGTGGGAGCCCTGGGTGTCCACTGCGGAATGCACACACTGTGGGTCCCACCCGACTCACCTCGCCAGCTCACACGTGGACACCGTTGTACACAGCTTGGGCTGTGGGGCTTGAACAGCAGATGTTGTTGGTCACTCCTCCAGGGCTGGGAGTCCAAGATCAGGTGTGCGCAGGGTCAGCTCCCAGGGCGGGCCTTCCTTCCTTGTTTCATGTACGGGGGGGGGGGGGGGGGGGGGTAGGGAAGGGAAGGGGAGGGAAGAGAGAGGGGGATTAAAAGAGGGAGCTCTGGTGTCTCTTCCTCTTTTTTTTTTATCCTCACCCGAGGACATTTTTTCGATATTTTGTTCAGATAGAGTGGGAGGGAGAGAGAGAGAGAAACATCGACGTGAAAGGGACACATCGAGTGGTTGCCACCCGCACGACCCAACCAGGGCCGGGGACAAACTGCATCCGAGGTACGTGCCCTTAGCGGGAACCGAACCCGGGACTCTGCAGACTGAAGGCTGACGCTCTAACCACTGAGCCAAACTGCCCAGGGCTCTTTTCCTCTAAAAGGGCACCAATCCCATCATGGGGGAACTCACCCTCATGACCTCATCTAACCCTGTTTACCCCCAAAGGCCCCTCCTCTTAGCACCTTGACGCTGGGGTCAGGGCTCCAGCATATGCATTTGGGGTGAGGGGGTGCCCGGGGCTACCAACGTGCTGTCCATAGACACACGTTACATTCTTTCTAGCTGTTCTCCCAGTGAAATCAGAGCTGTTCTCCCAGTGAAATCAGAGCTGTTCTCCCAGTGAAATCAGAGCTGTTAGTCTCAAGTCCTTTGATCCCAGGCAAACAGTCTGTTCTGCCCTGGGCCAGACCCGCCTCGGACCCATTTCCCCAGCACCAGCCGGAGCCTGTCCGTTCAGTGCGCTCACAGGGCTGCCCCCCGCCCCCGCAACTTTCCTGCCCGCAGCTTCTCCGACTTCCACGGCCCGTGAACCCCATCCTGACTCCTCACCCCCACCCCGGGCTCTCCTGCCCGCTTCTTCATCCTTCATTTTTTAATTAAAAAAAATTGGTTATTTTTTTGTTTATTGCTTTTAGAGAGAGAGAGAGAGAGAAACATCGATTGGCCGCCTCCTACATGCCCCCCAATGGGGATCGAGCCCACAACCCGGGCATGAGCCCTGACCGGGAATCAACCCGGCGACCTCTTGGTGCAGGGTTGGCGCTCAACCACGGAGCCACACCGGCCGGCCCTCCCCACTGCTTCTGGAGCATTTCATCTTTGTTCCTACGCAGTGTGAATCCCTCCCCTCCGTGAAGTCCCGATGTCCCCATCCTGGGCCCCCAGTTCCCATCCTGGGTCCCGAGGCTGGCCTCCCCTCGCAGCAGTACCCCTGTAAACGTTAGCACACTGAGGTCCAGGGGCTGTGGATGGCCTTGGCCTGACCACGCAGCAGGGGGAGGCCGCGGAGGTGACCCAGGAGTCACGGCGGCAGCCTTGACAGATCAGACGTTGGCAGCGAGCAGCCAGCGTGCCCTGGCCTGTGCCCGAACCACGCCCGTCTTTGCTAATAAAAGACATTCATCCGGTTAATGTGCTCTTCACGCCAGGCGTTTACTTTCTTCCTAATTATTTACCTCACGAATTAAAACACAGAAAACGGGCCGCTTGGGCCCTTCGTTGGCCAGGCTGCGGGGTTATTGAGTGAATTAAATATCGCACTCACCCGTCGAAAGACATAAGATGAAATTTAGTTTTCAGCAGACGGTTCGTTATCCCAGGGCTAATACCTAAATGGTCTAAATTGAAAATGATTTCACACAGTTGGCCAATTAATATGTTTATTTTTGTCCTTAATGTGTTTGGAAAGGAAAAGAGTGACGGAAAGTCACTGTGATGGTTGCAGGCCAGGCTGCCCTGCTGCCCGAGCCCCTCCTGGGCTCCTCCGCCTCCGGCCCCCAGGGGCTGCCAGCAGAGGGCGCCGTCTCTACATCTCTCCTCTCGTGTGTGTGTGTGTGTGTGTGTGTGTGTGTGTGTGTGTGTGTGTGTGTGTGTGACTGCCCCAGTGGAGGTGGCCCTCTGTCCCCCAGCGCCGCGGGTGGGGTGTCCCAGGCACGGACTTCCTGTGTCACCCCCCCCACGCGCCTCTCCTCCATGTTGGCCCTTCGGCGCAGGGGGTGAACTGGGAGCCGTGGAAAGGACACGAGTTCTCCATCCCTTATGTGGAGCTGAAGATCCGCCCTCGCGGCTACAGCGGGGAGCACGCCCTGGGCAGCGAGAAGCGGACACTGGGAGAACATTCCAGAACGTTCTGATGACCCATCCGAGCAGCCCCCGTGTGAGGCAAGACCAGCCTGGGGTTGGGGCTGTGTGAGCGGGGGGAGGGCTGGGTCCTGGGGACTGGCCTGCGGAAGGTGGGGGCACGTCAGCCTCTGGGTGCTGCGATGGATGCATAACGAGCAGCAAAGCCTGTCCCCAAGCTTCAGACCACAGAGGGTGCGTCCCCACCCCCCGCAGCCTCCATCTGGTCTGGGGCTACCGACCAGCACAGTGGTAGCTGTGCAGCCTGTGTGGGGACACCAGCATGGGGACCGAGGGGCTCCAGTCCTCTGCAGGGACAGATAAGTGGGGCGAGGGCAGAAAAACTAGGACCCAGCCCTCGTCCTGGGGGACAACCGGAAATCGGGTTCATTTCAAGCTAATACAAATCTTCTCTCTAGAAAGAAGCACCCAAGAGGCGACCGACCGAGGGGCTGAGGGACCCTGATGTTCGCGACTTCCCGCTGCCTCCGGGTTTTGAGGGAAAAGGTGCAAGTCTCCCTCTTGCAGAAAACTGCCGGTGTTATGAGGAAGAACGAAGGGACCCCAAAGGGACCGAGACGGGTTCGCATCCAGCTGAGCTCGGACTGGCACCAGCGCGCTGGAGGCCCGCGCTCCGTCCGCTGTTGTCATTGCCCCTTCCCAGCTGCTCCCATACCCGCCTTCCTAGGCCTGCCCGTGTTGTGAATAAACCTCACTCACTTCAACGGTAAACAACTGGACTCTCTGAGTAATTGTTCCTCCCAAAGTCTCCTTTCAGCGACTCCCTCCCGTTCCAGCCCCAGCCTCCCTCCCTTGCCGGCCTCCCACTCTCTGGTCCCCTGGGTGTCTGAGAACTTGCTCCGAGTCCAAGCTCATTGCTGGAACTCACTCCAGGTCGGATCCTTTCGGCTTCTTTTCCTGTCACTCCGGGAGGTTTCTCCGTAGGAAAGTCCGCGACCATCGAAGTAAGCCCGATTCCTCTTCAAGGAGAAGATACGGATACACCACTTGATTGAAAGGAAAATGAGCCTTGTGTTCTTTTCCCACACAAGTGCTCCTGAATTCTAGACCCAACCCCATGCCAGGGAGGGCACAGGCTGTGCGTCCCCACGGAGTGTGGTTGGCAGGTCTCGTCCTTGCTGCATGGCAAGGAGGAGTGAGTGGGAAGCAGGACACACGTCCCCTAAACGCTGAGTCTCCCTCCAGGGCCAGGGTGTCATTTATTGGCTCGGCTTCTACCAACCTTTACAATTTTTGCGCCCCCCCCCATCCCCACACACATTGGGCAATGCCATGGTCACTGCTGGATCTCATGGTGGGTGGTTTGAGTGACGGACAGTCCCAGCATGGACTGGACTGGACACGGAGTCAGGAGGAACATGGACTAGACACTGAGCAGGGACACGGGAGAGAAAGCGTCATGGGCATGATGTCTCGAGAGGTAGACAGGGTACCTGGGGGTGATGAAGAGGAGAAAGGGTGGAGTGTGGTGAGTTTGAGGGGGAACGTGGTTTCTGGGTGAGGGGAGGGGTTCCCGGCACAGGGACCAGCTGGAGAGGTGGGCGGGGAGCCCGGTTCGGGATGTGGCCCTCCATCCGAAATCAGCTGGAGCCGCTCTGTTTCCAGGTCCTGCTTCGCCTCCAGGGCCTTTGCTTCAACGAGGCTCAGCTGGGTCCTTTGTGCCTGAGCCTTTTAAAGCCCTGGGAGGTGGTGAGGGAGGTTGGGGCAGGGCAGTGGGCCTGTGTCAGGAACAGGGGGAAGGGGGACAGCTGGGACTGAGGAGCTCTTCAGGAGGGACAACGAGAGGAGCCGAGGCGCATGGTGGTGAAGGCAGGGAGGTCCTTCCCTGGCTGTCTGGAAAAGCTACTGGCTCTTGGCAGTAGCTTCCGCTGGGATCGAGGCCCAGAGTTTGCCGGACAACAAGCTCTCTGCTTTCTTAAATTTTCTTTTTTTTCCTTATTGCTTTTAGAGAGAGAGGAAGGGAGAGGGAGAGAGAGAGAAACATCGAAGAAAGAGAACATGGAATTGGCCGCCTCCTGCACGCCCCCCACTGGAGCTTGAGCCCACAACCCGGGCAGGGGCCCTGACCGGGAACTGAACCGGGACCTCTCAGTCCTTGGGATGACGCTCAATCCACTGATTTTTAACGGACAGTTCTCAGGGATTTGAGGATCATTAAAGCCAGAACATGCTGGAGGAGCCAGGGAGAAAGACAAGAATGACCCAGGAGTTGTGATCGAGAGGAGGCCTCAAAGGAAAAGGACCAGGGGTCCTGTGTGGAGAGAGAGGCTGTGGACAGGGAGAAATGCAAACGGATGGCGTGGCACCAGGAAACGCAAGCACACATTATGAAAAGCTCCTGGTGAAGCCTCATCATTTGCTGGAGCAAGTCCTTCGCAAAGTCCTTCCCCGGTCATTCCCTGAAGCCCTGCACCAGGGCAGGAGAGGACCAGGAAGGGGTTTCTGTCCATGAAGAGCGCAGATCAGTAGGGTTGGGGCCTGCGGTCCTTGCAGGAGATGCGCTGTACCCAGGCCGGCCAGCAGATGGCAGTGTCACCCCACTCCACCACTTCCTCTCCTCCGTAAAGGTGAGTTCTGGGGAGTCCCCACTTTTCTTCCTTCCTGGATAACATGGTCTTGAGACTCAGCCTGTGGGTGCAGCCAGCCTGTGCCTAGTGGTTGTGCCGGCAGTGTGGCCGCTGGACTAGTGCACAAAGCAGGTAACTGGGAAACACCTGGAGAGGTTGCCTAGTGAGCTGGTCTGCAGGGCTGGGTGGTGAGACAGGTGGGGTGGGCGCCATCGGCCTGATGAGAGGTGAGGGGGCGCCCCCGAAAGGGATTCTAGGCAGTTCCTAATATGTCAATAAATCCACTTCCCAGGGTCCTTCGGTAGCTGTTTTGCTTGTTTTGTTTTTTGACGGGGGACATGAGAAAAGCGTTGAAGAAAGTAGGTTCCCAGTTAGCTCACAGAGGCCTGTGTGTTCTCCAATACAGATAAATTGCAGTGCATTTAGAATGAAAGAACTAAAAAGCAAAGGCTTTGCAGTAGTGTGATTTAAATAAAAGAAGACAACACAATGGAATGAAAATAGTTCTTTATTTCAGTAAGTGAAGACAATTAGCTTTAATTAGAGAGGGCTGACGAGGCAGATGGGGCTCGCTGGGGACCATCTGAAGGAGACACTCGGGGACCAGTGGCCTCGGCAGAGCCCTGCACGGTGTCAGGGAGGCGGTCCTGCGGGTGTCAGTCAGCACAGAGGCGCCGGGAGAGGAGTCGGAGGCTTTGCTCCACTGCAGGTCTGGGGAGCTGCTTACCTGCTCTGGGCCCCACTTTCTCCATTTATGAAATGACACCACCCCTGGTTCCACACTGCACCGGTCACTGCAAGAGTCAGATGGGATCTTGAGAGTACTCTGTGTGATATACAGCACTTGAGAGAGCGCCCCCATCTTCCGTCTCCATAACCTCATTCAAAACGCTTGGATTTCCCTTGAGAGAGGTGTATCCCTAGCCAGCTCTGGGGGCCATGAACAGCCACCGGTGGAATTATTGTGGCTCCCCATGGGAGAAAGGGAAGGACAGAGTGAGAAACAGGTTATTAAAGGTGAAGGGGAATCTGTGTGCATTTCAGAACGGGTTCCCTTAGGGATGGTAGGAACTGAGCCGTCAACAGTGGAAAACGGGAGCAGATGAAATCTGGGGGGAACCCTCCAGGGCAGCATTTCCCAATGCTGTTCCTTGTACCCCTTTCTCTTCCAGGTGTGCTAAAAGAGGAGGTTTCATGGCAGTAAGCTTGGAGCAGAGATGCACCTGTTAGAACCTAATGTGACCCGTGCATCGCGGATCTCCAGGGGGAGAGGGGCAGTCAGTATGCAGGGTCTTGCAAATGTATCTGACCACAGAATTTTTGTTTTCTGACTGTCTAGATAATATTTCTCAAGTGTGATTCAGAGACCACTGGCACTTACCTAGAGCGGTGATTTTCCGCCGGCGTGCTGTGACAATTTTTAAAACGTGCAATACCCGACTATTTAGTCAGGAGCACGGACCTCTTTTCCCCTTGATTGTCGAAAAAAGAAAAGAAATGACAACAGCCAACGCAACAATAGCCACCCAGTGTGAATGACTCAAAATTATACCTATTAAAAAAAAAGAAGAAGAAATCGCTCTCCTCTCTCTCTCTCTCTCTCTCTCTCTCTCTCTCTCTGTGTGTGTGTGGGGGGGGAATGGGCGTGGAGTGCTGGGGACACCGGCACCAGCAGGGTTGCCCCGTGGTCTGATCTCCTGGGAGGGGCAAGACCTGTGAGGTGAGGGCAGCTTCCATGTGGGCAGTGATGTAAAACCTGGGACACTTCATCAGAAATATGACCCTAGCGACCATTAAGACTCGGAATGATAAAAATCCCTCATCTGTCCAAGGGGCATGGCAGTCTCAACCCTGACCGATTTGTGGACACCCCCTGAAACCCGGGGAGTCTGCATGGCAGTTCGGTCTGAGGACCTGCGACCCGGCTGGGCTGGTTGCTAGTCACCAGGAGACGCTGATGTAAACGCTCTCCTGGTCTGGCCACCAGGGGGCACTGCCGCCTTAGGGTGACTTGGTTGTGGACGGAGGGGGCCGAGGTGAGGCGGGAGAGCAAGGCTGGTCACTGGTGGTGCGTGGACAGTGCAGCGCTTGGTGAAGTCAGGGATGTACAGCACCCAGGGGGACAGGACGTGTACATTATTTTCGATCCCTGTCTCTTGACTTGTCTGCACCGTAGGACTCTGTGGACTCTTGCTTTCTTCTGGAAAGTTTCTTCCCCTTTGACTTCTAGAACACACGCTCTCGTGGTCTTCCTTCTACCCACGGTGACAACTCACATTTACTGAACATTCACCGTGAGCCCGGCCCTGTGCCAAAGGCTCCGTGTGCATCAGCTCGCCCCCTGCCCCTGCCATCGGCTGGCACCATCATGAAGTCATGGGCCCAACGGACCTACCTGGTGGGAGTTGGAGCTGGTCTCAGAAAACGTGTCAGTCTAGTCCCGCGTCCTAGCGCCCACCCTGATGGTGTCCTTGTTAGGCTGTTCCCACGTCACCACTGCAGGTGGCACAATCAGGTCGAAGGCTCTGCAGATGGGGCCTGCCTTCCCCATCTCCTCCTCCAGACTCTCTGCGCAGCTCCAAGGGGACGTCCCCAGCCCGTCCAGAAACCAGCTGAGAGCTCCCCTCTAGGGAACAGTGACCACCCCGCTGCAGTGCTCGATTTGGTTGCCTGCCCTGCCAACCAGGCTGGGAGCCCCTCGGACAACTTTGTACGGCTGCTCAGCACGTGGCAGAGTCAAAGTGCTCGTGAGGTGTGCGCACACACAGCAGCCCCAGGGACGTGCCACAGCTATGTGGGAACATCCCTTCGCACCTCGGCAGACACCAGCGGTGGTGCTGAAGGGACTGTGTCAGCCTTGGGGTCCTGTGACTTTGAATTTGGGAACACTACTGGGGTTGAAGGCCAAGGAGCCGTGCAGAGGGTCCTGGCGAGGTGATTGCTCAGGCCGTTGCACAGATCCACGTTCATACCCCAAGGTCAGGGCCAAGTCTGGGCACGTGATGCTGCTGGCCTTGAGCTCGGGCCTCCCCTCGGGTCAGCAGCTGCTCCCCCCGGGGTGTCTGGTGTGGGGGTCCTGGTGGAGAGAACAGGGAGCTGAACCGAGTCTCCGCTCTCGGTCCTCAGGTTGGCAGGGGGTGTGCGGTGATGGGCAAGGGGGCCCCGGAGTCCACCCGAACTGCAGAACACCCCCTGCTGTGGGGGACAGGGGCGGAGCCTGCCTTCCTCCGCCCTGCCGCCGGCCAGGTGCTGATCGCTGCCCCAGAGCGTCCGCGCCTGCGCTGTGCCGTGACGTTTCCGTCTAAGAGCTGTATGTGGTGGATGGCGCCATGGACGGTGCAGACATGGAACAGTCCCCCCCAGCCGACTGCGCTGTTCTAGGTGGTTTCTGCTCTGAGGACCAGCCTAGCCTCACTGAGGGAGGGGCCAGGGATCCAGACCACTGCCGGTCAGAACTGAGGCAAAGCTGTGGCCACCTGGGAAGAGACAAATGTCTGTACGCACGCACGTCTCTCAATAGAGGGTTTCGATCTCACCTTCCCAGGGCCAGAGAGGACGCACAGTCTATTTCAGCTCTGCCTTCCCGTTTCCTTTAAGGAGACATTGCCTGGCCTTACTGAAGGAGGGGACGTTGTTTAGGACCTGCCAGGGCACCTCTGCAAGGCCTGGTCCCCGAGGCGCCTGCCTGCGGGCAGAGGACCAGCACATTCCTGGTCCTGTGGCCTGGGCTCTGCGGGGGGGGGGGGGGGGGGGGGCCGCTTCTGTCACCGTCCATAATCCGTGAGTGACGTCCAGGGGAAGGTCACAGAAAGCCAAGAAAGGCACGTCTGACTCCAAGGACGGAGGCCGGGAGAGGCTTTTATTTTCAAAGTATTTTATTTAAATACGTTTTCCTGTGGATGTGTTTGAATTTTCCAGAAAAGAAATACTACAAAATACTGTACAGTTTGGACCATGTATATTCTTCTTGTGACGGCCACCATCCCCCCCTGACCGGCACCCAAGGAATAAGCACATGAACCCACTAGGCGGGGGGAGACCTGCAGTGATGGGGCGTGTCTGGCTGGGCACGTCCCGGGGTCCCCGGGCCTGCGCTGGGTGAGGGACCCCTTCTTGACAACCCTCTTTGTCCTGAGCTTAAGCCCCCGAAGATGGGCCGAGCAGGCTCCCGCCTGAGGCACCCTGGTTGCCGGAGGCAGCGAAGGAAGGGAGTAAAAATGGGGCCGGCTGGAGGGATGAGGCCGGGAGGAGAGGGGATGGAGAGGAAGAAACATGAGAGAGAAGGATGAGAACCCAGTGGGAAAGGAAGGAGGGGCCCCCGATAGTCTCCTTGGGGTCCTTTCCTGCACCCATTTATTCAGCCAGCCTGTGGGCCTCCCTGGACCACTGTTCTAGGTACTCCGGGGGTGCTGCCCGGGGAGGGGGTAAGAGAGGCCTCGTTCAAGCTGGGCGCCCTGGGTCCGAGGCTGTGGGAGCAGCTGAGATGTGCGTCTCGGGGTGTCTGTGCCCGGAGCTGGAGCACGTCCCCTGCGTTAGGAGACAGCAGGTCGCTGCACCTGGGGCGGGGGGAGGCCTGTCACGGCAGGGACAGCCCACGGCTGCCTCAATCCCAGCCGCCGCCGTTGCCGTGGCAACTGTGTTCCCGGGATCTGCTCTCTCGGATCAAGTCTGACACAGTCTCAGCCGACAGCCCCCACGTCTCCCCAAGTCATCCTGAAACGGGGGGGTTGGGAGGTGCAGACAGGAAGGGCAGCCAGTCCTGTGGGCCGTAGCAGACACGAGAGGTGGCCGCCCTCCTGTGACGTCAAGGGGACGGAGCATCAGAAGCTGTTGCTTCCTCTGGTCAAAGGGGCTTAGGAGTGAGGGGCCTGAGTGCCCAGGACACTGAGGGCCACTCAGGGTGAACATTAATGATCCCACCACGTACACAGGCCTGAACTGTGCTTCTCAGGGTCCCTGCTAGAAGACCTGGCGGACGGTCACCACCCACATCCACCTCACAGGCCCGCAGGACACCCGGAGGGCACGTGAGAGCCAGAGGGCCCAGGTGAGCAGAGTGCATTTCCCCCTCAGCACAGCCTCACAGAATTTAGTTTTTGCTACTATTAGTACCATAGTTTAGCTACATTATTGACTGAATCGCACCTGCACCGCCACATAGAACAGCTTCGAGAGCACAGCCCTGCTCCGGAGCCGCCCTTAATCGTGAGCAGGTCCCGGTACAATCAGAACGCCAACCAGCTCGTCGTACGGATGGGGTAACCCTGCCCCCAGCTCCAGCCTGGTGGGGACACGCTCTCCTCAGCCCCCCGTGGGCCTGGCTGACACGTCCCCCCAGTCCCTGGTTCCGCACCCCTGCAGAATGCAACGTTCCACCTCCAGCCGTTGCAGCAATCAGGGGCTCACGCAGACGGTCACTTGAGAGAACGGGCGAGGTATCACGAGCTAACCCTGAACATCAGTCCTTGTCCACCAGCGTCCGCAGTGAGCCAGGGCACCTGCCTGAGCCTCCAGATAAATATTAATAAACCTCATCTAGCTTCATTCTGCTTTCCCCTAAGCTCTGAACCACAGCCCACCTGCGACAGGCAGCCTCCATGACAGCCGCAGGGATCGCTTCCAGTGTGCCTTCTGGGGGGCTGTCCCGGGGACTGTCTCCACTCCCCCCCCACTGCAGACCTCTGGTCCCACGGGGCCCCTTGCTCAGGTGTAGTGTCTCCTGCACCGAGCACAGTGCGGCTGGGTGGGGGACGGAGCAGCCTCAGCTGTGGCGTCCACAGCTTCCTAGGAGTCGCCGTGTGCTCTCGTGTGGAGAAGGGGGCCTTGCCCGTGGTTCTGGGGTAGCACCCCCAAGAGAGGCCAGGGACCCCACTGAGCACCGTCTGGTGGTCACGAGGACCTTGTCAGGAGCTGCGAGACAATAGCTTTGAGGACTTCGCCCTCGCGGGTGAGCGGTCAGGAGCACGGGAGCCTGGAAGGGGACGGTACCAAGTTGCTGGAATGTCCAAGAATGAGGATTTCCAGGGTCTACAGGGATCGGAGGAGGATGCGCACGGCTCTCACTGGAGTAGTGTGTGGAATAGGCGTGGATGCCACAACCCTGCCCAGTCAGGTCACTGCGCATACGCGCCTGAATCTGGGGGCCCTCCTCTGAGATGTGTTTGCAAGAGCGGAGATACTGCACTGCGTGTGTGCGTGGTGTGTGTGCGTTTGAGGACGTGTCGGGATGTGGGCATACGTGTTCCTGGTGCTTTCGCACATGGGCTGTGCGGGACGCAGGTGGAAGGCCTGAATCCGCTTCACGGCTGGACACACAGCTGTCCAGACAGCGCCTGAGCTTTGTCCATGGCCTCACCGGCAGTGCCCGCCACGGATGCTCAGCCCGAGATGTGTTCTTTGGTTGACAAGTTCCCCTGTAGACATGAGCGAGACACTTGGGGGATCGCGGCTCCCTGCCCTGTGTGTGGTGAGAAGGTGGCCGAGCCCCCAGAGGCGGACACCTCTGCTTTCTGCCCGACTAGACAGGCAGCGATGGCCTCTTCTCCATCTGGAGGAGCTTGGGCTGAGCAGAGATCCAGAGGTCTTCTTCACCCTTCTTCTTCTTCCTCTTCCTCTTCTTCCCCTTGCTTCGCTCGGGCTGCTGGGCACCCTGGCCGGGCCGGCTCCAGCAGGAGTAGCAGCAGACGAAGACGAGGATGGCGATGACCAGCAGCGGCAGCCCCAGGATGACACCCAGGCAGATGGTGTTGAACAGGCCCTCCTGGTGTCTGGTCAGGATGGTGTCCCAGATGTCGCTGAAGAAGGAGCTCACTTTCTCCATGGTGCTCCGCTCACTGCCGAGTCCTGGGCTGCAGAGGACACAGCCTGGCCCACGGGTGACGTCTCCCTCCTCCGGCTGCGGGCTCGGACATGCCACAGAGAAGCACCTGCAGAGAGCAGAACAGACCATGAAAAAAATGCAGGGAATTTTTTTTTTCTACAATTTTTAATAACATCATAGATTTGAGGCTTAGGAAGGAGGAGGTTTCTAGGGTTTGCTGAGATTATGTTGAGACTCCATAAACAAGACGCATCGTGCATTTGGTCCGTCAGTGGTCGTTCAGCCTTGCCCTGTGTACACACTGCTGTTGGCTTAGGATGTACGCGCTGATAGGCGACCAGACCTGGCACACAGCAGGTGCTCAGCAGTGGCTGGATCAGTGAATCTGTGTGTACAGTCAGTGTTCGGAGGGGCTGGCTCCCTGGGCCCTCGTGATAGCAGTTCTCCATCTTCTCTCCACGGTGGCTCACCGGATAGTAGTTGAGCACGTACTCCGCACAGGACGCCTTTGCCTCTGACCTTCCGTGCACACAGCTTGCCATTCCCCACACATGCAAACGCTTAAACCCAGGATGAAATGCTGAGGTCTTGCTGCCTGTCGGACGGGACCTGGGCTTCCCCAGGCTGTGAGGTCATCAGTCCTCATCCACCTTGCTCCAGCCTCCCTTACCGTCCTGTAGGCCCCTTCCCTGCCCCTTCCCTGCCCCGTGTCTCCCACCCCCGTCCTTACATCCCACGCCTGTGTCTGACAAGGACCCATCGTGCTTGGGGTGCGGGACCATCTGCTGGTCGTCTCTGCTTCTGTCTTCCTCTCCCTCATCACCTTGGCCTCTGCTTTCTGCCCCTCGAGCGAGTATTCCCATGTCTCTGTCCCAGCCGGTTCCCTTTCTTTTCGGTGGAAAAGGGATCCTGAGGGCGGCTCAGCCATGGAGCTTGGGAACTGAGGTGGGGTCCCTGGACGCCTCCCTACCCTGTCCTGAGCTCAGCTGTCCTGGGTGCTTGACCAGAGTGGCCCCTCCTCCTCGCGCACCCCCTACCTCTCCACGTACATCTTAGTCCTCAGCTCTCAAGCATCAGGGCTTCAGTTCTAGAGTCCACAGGTTCTTGTGTCCCAACGAGCCTCAAAGGACAGGCATGATTCAAGGACACTTAAGAGACTTCTTGGTCAAGACGTTGCCCAGGACCCAAAGATCATGCCTGATCTCCGCCCAGAGGCCGAGGAGTGGCAGGACCCAAAGATCAGAGTCACTGGCTTTCAGGCCATTCCGACCACCTCTCTCACTTAACGATGAAGACTCTGAGCCCAGGGTGAGGTGACGTGTCTGAGGACGTACAGCTGTGACAAACACCCAGGCCTCGGACAATGGGTCCAGCAGTCTCCTGCCACGTGAACTGGATCTTGGAAGCAAGCACCATTGTCAAGGAGGAAGTGTGGGGACGGTCTGGGATCATTGTTACATTGTTTCCTGCCCTGGAGCGATGTGTGGCTACATCTGGGTGTTACAATGGTGTCCCAGGGCTCTTCCTTGAGGTCTGTTTCCTTGGATAACACACTCTCTGAGTATCTCATGTACCCGGGGCTCAGGTGTCCTTCGAAGCCTACATGACCTCAGTCCTGGTCTGCTGGCCGGTGGCCCCACATCCTCGTGGTCCCAGCTATGCAGCTGCATCACTTGGCTCCTGGTACTGCACCATTTGCACGGGGAGGAAGCAAGACTATAAGAAGCCACTTATCACTTGATACTTGCTGGTCATTCAGTCTTCATTACAGCCTTACCAAGTGGCCGTGGTTATCCCAGTCCTCCAGCTGAGGAGACGGAGGCGCCAGGTCCCCCAGCGAGGGAGTGGCGAAGCTGGCCTGGCCGATTCTGGGAAGTTTGGCTCCTGAGGCCCCAGGAGTGAGCCCTCACGGGTCTTGCTCTGGGCCTCCTCTTCCTCGGTGTGGAACGAACCCTTCTTGGCAAGTAGCCTGGGGTGTTCAGAATCCTAAGATCCTTGGCTACTCCCCAGAGTGACGTAAATGTTTATTCCGGTCTGTCGTAGACAAAGACGGCAAAGAGATTTATTTCCTATTGCTGGATACTTCACGAGTGCGTGAAAGACACAACGCCGGAACCCGGCCCGCCCCAGGGAAGGTTTAGAGACAGCACACGGCCACTCAGACTTCAACTCAACAGGCAAAAAAGGAAAGTATTCTGAGAAGGCACAGTGCCTCTGGGGGCCTGGGAACGTGGTGCAGGGTCTGCCCACAGGCTCTCAATACTGGAAACCACCTGTGTGCTGCTCTGTGACCCGCCACGGCCACCCCGTGTCTCACACCGCTGGTCTCCTCCTCCCTTTGCCGTGACCTTGGCTTGGACCTCAGCCTTGGACGGCCCAGTAGATTCTGCTGCTCGGTTGTGGGAAGACTTTGGGTACTTCTCTCCACTTTGATCCTACACCAAAGCTTTCCTGGGACCAGATGCGCTTTGTACTGCATTTCTATGGTTCAAATGACACCAGCACCACACCTGTGGACAGTTTCCATGCAGGTGAAGCCACTGGGGGAGGACCTCGCAGATGAGTAGGATCCGGTGGAGAAGCTGGGTAAAAAGGGTGCTCAAAGGTTCCAGGCAGAGACAGTTCAGAGCCTGGGCAGGAGCCTGTGGCCCGGAGAGGCGGCTGCCGGCTGCGGCCAGGGTCCAGAGGCCTTCCTGCGGCTCGTGGTAATGGGAGCAGGATGCTGCGGTCAGACTGCCCTTCAGGAAAATATAACAGGATCTGAAAAGCTCTGGAAAATGCTTTGGGAGAGTTCTTCACGCATTTAGCAGACATTTACTGAGCACCTAATACATGCCATGCACTGAGGTGTGAGGATTCAGTGACGAAGGGCGAAATATGGTTTCTGCTACGGTGGAGCCTCGCACGGTCCAGGGAGTTACGATCTTTGAGGGATCGTGTCACAAAGGTCACACAGAGTCAGCGGATCCCAGCTTGGGTTGCTTGGTCGGCTGAAGTAGAAGCCTGCTTCTGGATGCCGCGTCTATCCTGATGTCCCAGCCCCCCACCCCTCCCAACCTTTGTCTCAAACTCGTCCCTCCCACGGCACCTGCAAGAGCCTTTGAATGAATAGATTTCTCTTCGAGCTAAAGCCAAGTCAATAATTCTCTTCTGGATCCCTAACGGGACGGAGTTCAGTCTGCTCTCCCTACAGCCAAAGCGAGCATTCATGAATATTCAGAAGCCCCGTTCGGGGGAAATTCGATTAAAAGGTATTCTTTTTAGTTTTTAATCTAAGAGTTCTCTCCTAGGCCCCCAGGTTGCTTGCTGAGCTCTGCTAATCGGTGGTGTTTCATCAGTATTTCTGAGCCTCACGGTATTGGCGTTCCCGGGGAACAAGGGCATCTACTGGTGGTGAATTCAACGCTAGGGCTTCTGCGGACTACTGTGCAACAGGGACCCTGCTGGGGGCCTTGAAAGTGCATTCTGGGAAACCCACCCCTGTGGGCTCTTAGTATCGCTGACTCTGAAGGATGGTTCACCTCTTCTTGTGGGTGCCAAACCAACCTTGATTGACTGATTGTGGTTGTGGGGGTGGGTGTGAGGGGAGAGAAGAGGGGCGATATTACTTGCGATATATTTGAAACCAAAAATTATTCGTCTCTCTGTTCTCCGCAGGGTCTGGCTGGGGAGATGGTCACCATCCTTTCTTCCAACAAACTTCTGTCTGCCGGTGTGGGAGGTGTTGATAGAGAGCGATGGTCTCGGGGCCAGAGACCTGGGTTTGCGCTCTGGCTCAGCCTCCGTGACCTTGGTTAGTGTCCGAACCTCGGCTACAAAACGAGGCTCATAAGCATTCCTTGTGAGGACGGTGTGAGGGTAAAACGAGCTCAGTGCAGTTAGTGCATTTTGTAAATGGCAAAATGCTATAAAACCATAATCTGTGAAACCGTGGGTCATCTCCAGATAACAATAGACGAAGAGCCTTGGGCTTTTCTCCTCCATCCCTTACCTCCGAGCCTCACTGCCGCAGAACCAGGAGCCCCCACTGCATCCCCATGAAGGTTTCACAGGTAACTTCCCTGCGTGTGGCTGCAGCTCTGGACCCTGGCATCCAGCGACAGGGATGGAGAAGGGCCGCCTGGGGAACATCGGGGTGCCTGGAGAAAGTGAGGCTCAGGGAGAATGCCTAGCCCTCTGCAGGCCCGGCCTCCCTCCCAGGCGTTGGGAGCCCTGGCTGTGTACAGGGGGGGCTCCCTCCCCTGGAAGGTCGGACCCATCCCCGAGAACCAGGGGCCGCTCCAGAGCCGTGCCCAGGGCTGGTCCTCAGACGGGTGTCCTCCTGGAGCCCCCCGAGCAGGTGTGGGGCACCAGCTGGTGCCAGCCTCCCGCCGTCCCTGCGGCTCAGAAGCAATGGCACAGGCACGCTGCGGAACGTACCCGCTGGCTCGTACACGCTTCCCGGAAACGAGAGGATCACGCCGGTTAAACCCCCCGAGACCCACTCCAGAGTGACCAGTGGTCCACATATTTAGCCCTCTGGTGAGGGGTGGGGCGAGGCGGGGGGCTCCGGTCTTTCTGGAACCTTCAAAGATCCCTCGGCCGCAGCTGCAGACCCCTGGGTATCCGTGGGGCATCTCACGTTTGAAAGCTGGGGACACAGGCCTCCTGTCGGGTCTTGGCTCAAAGGCTCCCACCGAGCCTCCTTCCTTGTGTCGTGGTCACGGACATGCCTGTCTCCTCACCAAGGATCCCGGGGGCAGCACGGTGACTTCTGGCCAGTCTGGCTGCCTGAGAGTCAGCAGGGAATTGAAGATGCAGGTCCCCGCCCTCTCGGCGCTCAGAGTCTAGCGTGGGAAGCAGACGCTCATCGAGGAGCCCAGCAGACCGCGTGGAAGGATGACCACGGGAAGCGCTAGGAGGCGAAGCCTGTGCTCACGGGAGTGAGTGACCCCCAGGGGAGCTCACGGCAGGCTCTGGGCGGGGACGGCTTTGCCAAGACCTGAGTTACCCCAGCGGCAAACACATGTGGGGTGTCTGAACAGCCTTGAGGCAGACTGGACTCGGGGAGAGCATTTCAGGTCGTAGGCCGGGTCGGTTTTGTCCAGCCTGCGGACACCATCTCAGGGGAAGGACCTCTGAATTCGGAGCTCCGTGGTCCGTGCACTCAAAAGTGTCCCAGAAGGTCTGGGCTCACACGAAAACGGTGCATTTATTGTGCCTTTGTTTCAGACGAACACCCGGACCCCTGCCTTCTCGCGAAAAGGACCTGAGACGACCGTGTGGCTGAGCCCAGCAGCATGGCAGCGGCGGGCATGACCGTCTGGAGACGCAGGCCCACCAGGTAGGTGGCCCTCAGCCCTGGGGCCTCAGCCAGGTCGCCTGTGCTGTGAGAACTACGGGCTTATGCAAGGAGGGGCCATGACCATCTGTGTGTAAGGAATACCGCCACCGAGATGAGAGACGGACGGCTGGGGGCCAGGTGGGGCAGCCGGGGCGGGGCGAGGGGGGCGGGGCGGGACGGGCGGCCCGACTTGGGTATTCTCCAGCGGATGAGGTGGGAGAGGGACACGGGGCAGTGTCCCCAGGCCGTACTCTGCTTGCGTCCTCCAGCCATGGTCTAGCTCAGATCGTCGAGCCTGGCGTATTTATTTTCTCTAACTTAGGAATCGCATCTAACAGTGTCTACCCGACTCCCCCCATCTCTCCTGGGGGCTTATGACGTCTTAACCAGCCCCAGGCATCTCCATTTCCTGCCCAAACCTTGCCCCAGCTCCCAAAACCACGGCGCGGTCCTCGCAAGATCCCCGCGGTGACCACAGTGTCACCCCTGCCGCGCCGGATGTGTCTTCTTGACGCTTCTCACCGATGTGCTCAGAGGTCCCCTAACTGATGGAAGTCCTTGTACAGAATCTGTCCCACCCAGCGAGAATCTGCACGCAGACGATTAGTTTTATAACTGAAAGCCGGCCCTGGGCATGAGGAGATATCGGTATTTTTCCCAGTTTAGTTAATTGCTGCAAGTAAGCAGCCCAGATGCAGCGGGGGCCTCTCCTCCTCCCCAGGGCAAGCACGCCCGGTGTTTAACTAGACACTGAGTGGGTGAGGAAATAGCATTTCCCCCTCCGAATCCATCTATAATTACGGTTGCGATTCTGCACAAAAGCACAGATGATCGATGCAGAACTGATTAACGCACCGTGGTTATTGAAAAGCATAAAATGATGCTTCCTCGTGTAGATATTCTGAGTGGGAGGAAGGCAGAGGGGACTCAGGTGGTTGGGTCCCCCACCACGTTGATAAGGAACACGGGGTCTGGGGGCTGTGGCTTGCTGGACACACAGTTGGTGACTGGTGGAGCCAGGGCCAGAATCCGTGTCTTCCGACTCCTGGCACCTCCTCCTGCCAGGTCTCCCTGATAAAGTCCCTTAGAAATAAGCAATGGGGCAATGCTTGGCGAAAGATGCCCACCATCCTTGGCCTGGGCGCAGGCTAGACTGCTCCTCACTCCCCAAGTGTCTTGGCTATGACCCAGGAGGGGGTTAACCAAGGGCTTCCGGGTGCTGGTGCTGGTATTGTATTGAGTCCTGGGTTCAAATCCTGACTCCGCTACTCAGTTACTGTATTGCGTCGGGTGGGTTACGTAACCTCCGTCTGGGGCTCTGTTTTCTCATTTGTGAAGTGGAGTTGATACTACCCAGCTGTTGTGAAAAGTCAGTGAGTCTACAGGACCTCCCAGAGCGATACCCAAACCAACAGGCCGGCCAGAGGACACATCCGACTCCTTTGCTCATGATGGTTCAGAATTTGGGAGGGTTCCGGAGTCATGGCTGTGATTATCCAGGTCTCCTTCCATCTAAGGAGCTTCCTCTCCTCTCCATAGTTTTCCTGTAGTCAGGAGATGCTTTCTAAAGTATCGACCCGTTTTCAAAGTGACCGTTTCGGATTTAAAACAGACGTCACTCAGAGCAGCAACGTGAGCCCAGTCTCTTCGCCCTCTCTCGGGGTCACACAGTTAAAGGCAGGAAAGTTCAAGGGTCATGTGTAGATACATTTGTATCTCGTGGACGGTCTCCTCAGACTCTTGCCAGCCCCTTACTAGCAGTAACCACACTCGTCTGTGCGACTTGAGATTCTTGCTCTGCACCTGTTATACAGCTGGTGCCTAATAAATACTTGATGAAGGACCAAGGCTTGGACCAAGCAGGCTTGGACCAAGCAGAAGACTGACTGTGTGTCTTGGTTCCCCCAATATGTGTTACATTGTGGCCCCCCCCCCCAATTTATAATGCACAGGCCTTGGGAAGTCCTGACCCCCAGTGTCTCAGAGCGTGACCTTTGGACACAGCGTTTCTGCATAGTGAAGGTGAGGTCACCCTGGTACAGGGGCCATAGCCTCCTATGACGGGTCCCTATGAAAAGGAGACATTTGGACACAGAGATGGACGTGCGTGGAGGCAGACAGTGTGGAGAGACACTTAGAGAAGGCGTCACTCACAGGCAGGGACGAGGCTGAATGACCCTCCTTCCCACCTGCAGAAGGAAGCAGCCCTCCCAGCCCTCGGAGTTCATATCACCCAGTTTGTGTCTCTGGGTTATGGCAGCCCCAGGAAACTCACAACACACCCCTTTTGCTTCACCCCCACCTCCACCTCTTCAGCTGGGCTCTGTCTCCAAAATACATAACATACACCCCAAGTCCATCCACTTCTCTCCATTCTGTGGCCGGGTCACCATCATCCTTCACCTGGTCGCTGAGACAGCTTCCCGACCAGCCCCTGGTTCTCTGTTCCCTCTCGATGGCCTGTCTTCCCCCCACACCCTGCACCCCCCACCCCATGCTTCCCCAGCACCTGTAAGCACAGCCTGAGCTCCCTGCTGTACCCCACAGATGCCCCCATCAGCTGGCCCTGCCTCCTCCTTCAACCTTGTCTCGTACCCTCTCTCACCCCCTGCACCCGGCACACCTCCTTCAGGCCTGCCCACCCTGCCCACCCTGCCCCCAGGGTACTGCTGACTGTACCCTCAGCTGCTGCCCCATCCAGGGGCCTTTCTTAACCAAGGGGTCCAGGCAGCGGCTCCAGACCCCGTCTATAGCAGGAACTTCTCCGCAAGTCACGCTCTCCTCACTGTTGTGCACGGTTGTTGACTGTCCCCCTGCACCGGAGCGCGGGCTCGGTGGGAACGGGGCCCTTACCTGTCCCATTCTGTTTGGAGGCCCAGAGTCTGAACGAATGGACAAAGTCATGCCAGTGAACCCAAAGGGCCTCCAAGAAAACAGATCTTGCAAAAAAGTTCATCGGTCAACCCAGGTCATTGGAGAGCGAGAACACGGCAATGAAGGGCATAGGTCAGTGACCAGCAGTCATATCTGTGACCAGACTTGGATGACAGTTACTCACCGTTGAGCCCACAGGCCAGCCAGATCCTCTGCCCAGCAACTCATTTTCAGGAGGAAATAATGATTAAAAAAGTCCGTATCCCCCAAAGCAGCAGGGAGTGGGGCGTGGGGGTGGGGTGGGGCTGCTTTATCAGCTCCTAAATAATCACCTCCCTTTCTTTCAGCCACAAAGGGCTCATGCTGGGACCTTCTGATAACGGGGATCCTCTCCTAATTACTATATGCTCTATTTCAGGTTCAGCAGCAAAGAAAATTAAAAGGCTCCATCCATTTCACTCCAGGTTCAAACAAGTCAATCCTTCAGTCCATCAAAGATTAATTAAGTTCTGCTAGGAAGTACAGTGGAGGTAAAAGACACCCCCTCTCTACTCTGGGATGATACCAGGGAAATAATTAGGGAATAATTTAAGAACAGTGGAAAGAGTTGACAACGGTTTTTATCTGGGCTTCCTCCGACTTTCTGCTGTGGAAGGGCCTGGAATCGCTAGCCGCTTTAGGTCTGTCCCTCCCCTCTCTTGTCATCCCTAATTACACTGTCTTCAGAGGGTCCATGCCATAGACGCTGCGAATAATTAGTCTGTTTCGGTCACCCCGAGGATGAGACGCCGGAAGTCACGCCCGACTCTGAAAATTCCCACTGTGCTCAGTACGACTGGATGCAGTCAGAATGTCCAGCCTGTTAGAGAGTCACCAACTTCCTCATATTTCCATCCCTGAGGTCATCCAGGACATTTTCTGGTGTTTCTTTTCCTGAACCAGAAAACTTGTCAAGAATGTTGCCTCCCCCACTAACAGTGTGGAGTCCGGGCAACATCCACCTAAGCTTTTTCAGTGTTCTCTCCTGTGAATAGGTATTAGCACATTGCTCAGAGGGTTCGTGTTTTACCCACTGTGCTGCATCATTTAAAAAAATTCCTCACTGGAGGATATGTTTATTGATTTGAAAGAAAGAGACAGAGAGAGAAACATTGGTGTGAGAGAGAAACATTGACCAGTTGCCTCTCACATGCACCCCAACTGGGGATCAAACCGGAAACCTAGGTATGTGCCCTGACTAAGAATCAAACCCACAACCTTTAGGTACATGGGACAATGCTGCAACCAACTGAACCACCCGGCCTGGGCTGTGCTGCATCATTTAACCTCAATACCTAGCATAGTGCCTGAGAGAAACTGGATTGGCAATAAATATTTGTTGGATGGATGGATGGATGGGTGGGTGGGTGGATGGATGGATGGATTGGGTGGATGGATGAGTGGGTGAATGGGTGGATGGATGGATGGATGGATGGATTGGGTGGATTGGGTGGATGGATGGATAAGTGGGTGGATGGATGGGCAGAAGGATGGATGGATGGATGGATGGATGGATGGATGGATGAATGAGAGGGTGGGTGGATGGATGGGTGGATGAGTGAATGGGAGGGTGGGAGGGTGGATAGATGGATGGATGGGTGGGTGGGTGGGTGGGTGGGTGGATGGGAGGGTGGGTGGGTGGATAGATGGATGGATGGATGGATAGATGGGTGAATGAGAGGGTGGGTGGATGGATGGGTGGATGAGTGAATGGGAGGGTGGGAGGGTGGATGGATGGATGGAAGGGTGGGTGGGTGGATGGATTGATGGATGGATGGATGGATGGATGGATGGATTGGGTGGTGGATGAGTGAATGGGAGGGTTGGAGGGTGGGTGGATGGATGGATGGATGGATGGGTGGGTGGATGGGAGGGTGGGTGGGTGGGTGGGTGGATGAGTGAATGGGAGGGTGGGAGGATGGGTGGATGGATGGATGGGTGGGTGGATGGGAGGGTGGGTGAGTGGGTAGGTGGATGGATGGATGAGCAAATGAATTCATGGCCAGGAAAAATAAAAGATAACATGTGAGAAGTACGTAGCTTAGGTACATCTCACACAGTGGGTGCCATCAACGGCCTCGAAAACTATATCACACTGTCTGTATTATTGTGTGAAAGGTGGAAATATCCATTTAAAGAATTATTTTGTTGTAACCAGAGTTTGACCAATTTTTCACTGAACCGGTTTAAAGAGGGAGTCAGCCAGCTCTGGGGAATCAGGGCAGAGGCGCTGGCTGCTCCCCGGCTGTTTGCTATTTCCATTCATTCCCAGCCGCACCCCCTTTCAGCCCTCCTGACCTCCAGCACCCAGTTTCTGAGGGGTGCCTTGTTCTATCCTTCACTATCATCTTTCTCTCCTCCATTTCAGCAAGAATGCTCACTTGTTTTTCTTTGGCCTCTGTTGACATAGATACCTCGGGAGGCTGAAGCCTTGAAATAGAGGGTTGGCCGAATGTCTTATCACCTTTCCCAGGAACAGGGCTGATCTGTGGAGTCAGAAAGCCACCATTTGTGTTCTTACTAAGAGGGCCACTCCAGGTGGGCATCCAGGTCTGATGGATGTGGCCCCATTCAGCAGGGCAGGGGGTGGGCCTTTGCTTCCCCACTACCCAGATGGGAAGACTGAGGCTACCAGAGATTAAGGGATTTGCCCAAGGCCATGCAGCTTCTCAAATTCAGAACAGGTTCGACTACAGTGCCATCTGAGTCCCAAGACCCTGCTGTAACCACTGGCTACACAGCCCCCCCCCCCCCCCCCAGGAGGCTGAGGACTTCAGCATTGGCCCTTCTAGGATGAGGGAGTGGTCCTCGATCCACCCATCCATCCAGCAGCTGTAAGCCTGCAACCTGTGGATATGCTCTTGATTAATTAAGACACCTCTGTGACCCTAAGCAGCTCACATTTTCGCAGGACCAAAACCAAAAGAGAGGTATAGACTAATATCCCCTGTGACAGGGGTCTTGGGGATTCTATCCAACTCTCAGCACCTTAATTTTTTTTCCTCTTTTGATTTCATATCAAGTTCCCAATCTTTAGCTAGTCCTAGATTTTGGCCACACTAACCCCCTGCATGACCGAGATGGGCTGGTGCCCCAGAAGGACCTATGTTCTCCCCACCCGCACCCTTGGTCCCCTGCCTGCGTCACCCGGTTCCGTCGCCTACCTGGCCGCTGCAGGCATTTCAAACTTGCATTCGTTGGACTGTCCACTCCTGCCGGAGCAGGGACTACACCCCCTATTCTTGGTGCTGTCCTCTGTGTTGGAGACAGCCACACAGGGGGCTTGGAACAGAGAAACGAGGGCAAAGGCCAAAGGCAAGCCTCCCTGCCCAGCTGTAGCTGCCAGTTTGATGGCCTGACCTGGCCTTTGGCTAATCAGACAGATGACAAGAGGAGGGATGTTCGCAAGAGGAATGAGTGTCATCAGAACGTCCCAGGACAACGCAGAGGGAACAGTGAGCCAGGAGTCAGAGCGCTCAGCTCTGGTCTTGGTCCGGTGGTCCTCTAAGCATCTGACCTTGGGCGGATGGGTTCAGCTTTCCACGCCCTTCCCTCATCTGGCGGCGATGCTATGAGCCAGCCCAGATACCTCTCAAGACCGTGTGAAGAGCAGAGAGGACAGACGTGTGAGAAGGACCCCAGGAAGGGAAACTTGTGATCTGAAGGCAAGGTAGTGGCGTGGTGGAGGATTCTATTTAAAAGCTGAATTAAAGCTCACGTGAGAACCCTAGTCTGCTCTTAGCCATGCAGCCTGGCCCCGCCCCCCGCCTCCCCCCCCCCCGCCCCGCCCCACCCCTGGTCCTTTATGAATCAGCATCATGATTGGCTCCGTTTCCAATGTGGAGAATTTGTGGGAACACTGACACCTCACACTGTTCGCTGTCTGTGCTGATCTGATCTGACCACATCCTGCTGCTCACGCTAATAAAACCTGCAGCCATGGTTACGGAGAAGTACCTTGCTCATTTTCACTTCTCAAAACTATTTGGCAAGAGGTTGGAGCCAGTGTTTGTGGGTGTGGTAGGGGCCTAGGTAAGTTTTATTCTTGGAGTTGGTGAGCAGAGCCCTGAGGTCACCTTTGAGGGAAGCGGTTGGGGAGGGCGGGGCCTTCTCCTTTCCACAAATAAGTGGGGACGCCCAGTAACCGACGGTGAGGCCTGCAAACGTCACAGGCTCTTGGAGGGAAAGAGTGTTTTTTGAAAAAGCAAGAAGACAACCGAGCACTTGTGTGATTCCGGCTCTCCCACACAGGTGGTCATGAAAAACAGGCCTTAAATGTGAAGTTGCATCATTCCCTGGAATAGCGCAGAAGGGAACTCGGAGTTCTGCGAACTTCGCAGCTGTAACTGAAGGGCTGATTTGTTTTTCTCGGTGGTGCCGGGGAGAGGTTGGTAGCCTGGAATACTTGAAAACTAACGGAGTGGCAAAAATATACAATTATGCAACTCGATAGCAATACAGACATGGCTTTCTTTTCCTCCCCATGTCTTCCCCTCATTGAATGTTAACAGAAGTTCAGGACAATTGCAAGCCCAGAGCTGCCTTGCGCTGGTATCAAGGCTGATGCACAGCGCAGGGAGCCTGGACCCCCGGGCTCCGTGCACAGCTCTGCCCCGGAGGCGGGCTGGGCCGAGGGGGCGGTGGCCGGAGGATGAGCCTTCCCGGCCTGTCTGCCCCGTGTCCTCCTGCACCCCTACGTCGAACACAGAACACCCACCTGAGAACCCTAAAGTGTTTACTGAGCACCCTCGGGCCCGCAGCACCCTCTTCCTTTGACACGGACGGCGTTTTCTGTCTCCTCAAGGGCAGCGTGGGGTGCCCACGTGCTAATAACTCCTTACTGCCAAGCTTCTGTTACAGAAAAATTCTGAAACGGCCGGTGGCTTCACCCCACCTCGATCCCCTTGGTTTGCCTCCCTTGTCCCCGAACGCCTTCCTCCCCACCTGTGATAGGCGCAGGTAAGCGATTTGGGAGAGCGGATGGAAGAAACTGTGTAAGCTGTGGCTGCAGGGGGCAGGGTGCCCCACAGAGTCTAACGTTACACACGCACACACACACACATGCACACACACAGACCCCTTTCCGCAGCCTCAACCCCTCCCCTGTCTCTGGTCCCTCCTTGCGTGGAGACCTCGGAGCTTATGGGACACTTACTGGGAGGTTCCCGGGTCGCTGGAGGTCGGGGGATGAGGCCGGGAACTTAGACCTTGTTAGCTCTCTCTGCAGGGTCCTGCTGCCGGCAGGCTCAGGGACAGACGCGAGGCTTTATCTCCCAGTAGCAGCCCAGACACATTAAAAAAAAAAAGGAATCAAACTGACATTCAAAGTATCGGGCTTGAAGAAATAGGACATTGGGTGGACACATTGGATAACACATTCTGAAGGTGCGGCCCTGCCTCGGCTGGTCAGAAGGAGGAGGGGTCCTGGGGATGGGCGTTGGCTTGGGGCAGCCAGAAGAGGGGACAGATGTCCTTATGGTGCCTGGATAGGGGTAGGCAGTTCCGCTCCTCAGGGGACAGCCTGTGGGACCCCAGTTCTTGCTTTGACTTTTTTTTATCCTCTCCCGAGGACATTTTTCATTCAGATAGAGTGGGAGGGAGAGAGAAAGAGAGAGAGGAGAGAGAAACATCGACGTGAAAGGGACATATCGAGTGGCTGCCTCCCGCATGACCCAACCAGGGCCGGGGACAAACCACAACCAAGGCACGTGCCCTTAGAGGGAACAGAACCCGGGTCTCTCTGGACCGCAGGCTGACGCTCTAACCGCTGAGCCGAACCGGCCAGGGCTCGCTTTGACTTTTCTATGGTTGTATTTGTTCAGGCCCCTGCAGGTTGTCCCGTGAGCTGAATTCCTGGCTAACAGGCAGCCTCAGGGTCACAAATAGGGGAAGCTCACAGACCGGTCCGAGAAGCCAGCTCAAATTCTTGCCTGCGACAGCGTGTGTCTTCGGGAAGGGCATGCAGTGGCTTTGGGCCTCAGTTTCTCCATCCCCAAAATGGGGGGGAAGATCTGGACAAATGTACAAGAAAGTGATCGAGGCCTGAAGGGAAGAACCTGGGGTCAGTGTTCTTCGGCCCTTTAGTTCAGAAGGTCTGGTCACACGCACAGACTTGCCAAAGGAGACGAGGCCTGTGAATGTGCTCCCAGGTGTTAGCAACCGTGCGGTGCTCAGAGTCAGAGTGGGTCTGACTCCAGACAGGAATAATACGAACGTGGCAAATCGCCCCCCCTCAATTCCGCGGGTAGTCCGAGCCGCCCGAAGACCTTGGGAAACTTGCTCCTGTGGGGGAGGTCTTCCTGCCTCCAATCCAGAATGGCTGGATGGAGACCTGCACCCCCACACCCACCGTTGGCTTTCACCGGGTGTGCAGTGGTGCTGGGCAACCTGGTCACCCATGTGCCAGGTGACCCACGTCCCCCAGGGCTGGCTGAGCGTGAAGCATGTTCACCCCGCACAACCAGTTCCGAGAAGCACATTCCACCCTCTCTGCTGGAGGCCGGGGCCCAGAGCTGCATTTGGAGCGAACCCCCGATGACCCGGGGCGGGGAGGCTCATACAGAGTCGGTGCGAGTCTCCCTCTATGCGTATGGAAATGATGCTGCAAGCATACTGTTCTTTGTCTACAAAGAGGCTAATAGTACGAATAACAATTACTTGCATCGATAAAAATGTGCCATTTGAGTTATTTTTCCTGAAGTTGCACATGGATTTTTATTTCAAGAAGTGCTACTAAGTGTCTACGACGGGACCCACATGGTGTGGAGGGAGAACAGAGAGGGGAGTTGGTTCCTACCCGAGGGGTGTTTCTTAATGAAGCTCAGGACAGTCTTGCCAGGTGACAAAGTCCCTGAACCCCAAACCCCAGCTTGCCTCATCTCCAGATGGGAAGACATGACGTCCACTGACTTTGTCACCATCCCGTGTCGTTGTGAAAGTCAGATCGTAATATCATGAGGGTTCTTTACAAACTGAAAACGCCCTTCCAAGTTTAATTTCCAAAAATAATAACAGCCGGGCTCAGGCTAACATGAATATCAGAACATCCAAAGTGTATGCACCGTGAGCAAGGAGAAGGATCCATGTTGGCTTGGCTTGGGGGGTGGGGCGCGCGGAGCAGAGGGGTGTTGTGCTGGGCACTGTGCAGAATGCCATCCGTGGAGGGCTGGACACTCGGAGGGGGCAGGAGGTTGGGTGGTGCATGGACAGGAAGGCAGGCCGAGGGCAGTGGTACAGAGGCCGGCTCATTCAGAGACTGGGACTGGGGGGCAGGACAGAAGTCCTCGGCGGAAGAGCAGGGACTGAGGGGGCACAGGCAAGGCCAACGAGATTGCAGAGGGCTGTGAAGGCCGACACAGGTGGGCTGACAGGCCCAGGGTGAGCAGCTGGTGAGCAGAGGACATAGCAGGGTCAGTGTTCAGACGCCACTTTCTCTCACCTGGCCCCTCTCGTCAATCCAAGTACACCTTGGCCAGGGCTGGGGATGTGCAGGGTGCAGCCCCCACCCCTGGGCTCAGTAATCACAAATATTACAATAAAAAAAAACAAAACACCCTCTTATTAATAGCATACTTTCTCCCTTAGGCAAAATCTGATTATGAACTGAAATGAAATATCACCAAACCAATCAGAAAGAAACTGCTATTTATCTCCTGCTCCCCTGGGATGCGGGGAGGGAGATAAAACCAGGAATCCTGCAGCCTGGCTCCCCCAGCCCCCAGCTGACAGCAGACCGGCCTTCGCTGTTGGTCTGTGAGCGGGGAGGGGCCACGGCAAACCCTGTGCTGATAGCTCATCTGAAGTGTTGAAAGGCTTCTGCAAACACTTCTTCACTGGGTCCACTGGCATGAGAGTAGGGAAGGGGTTTCTCGCCTGATTTCACAGATGAATAAACTAATGAGCAGAAGTGTGTTCAGTGTTTGTTTAAAGCCGCAGAGCTGGATACGGGCGAGCGCAGAGGAGACGCGAGCCTCCTGGTTTTCCAGCGGGATGCTCTCAACACACTCATCCCAAAAGCAGAAGACTTCCGAAGTCACGGACCTTCTGTTTCGCAGACTGCCTGGGATCTCTGGTCCTCTCTTGTCTGGGGCCTCCCACGAGCTTCCTTATCCCAACACCGGCCGATCCCACCCCGCCCACTACCCCGAACCTGGCCCCTTTCATGCAAGTCTCAGCTGAAATACTGTCCCCTCGGGGAACCTTCCATGACCCCTGCCCATGCCCCTCCCTGTCCTAGGACAACAGCCTCTCACCTGCTTTCCTCGTTTATCTAGTTATTGTTCTTCCTTTATAGAAGCACCTGCTCCCATCACACCTCCGCCCCCCCCCCCCCCCACCATCGGGGACATGTTTTGCTCTTGGAAAATATTTGCTGAATGAATGAGTGGACATTTTTGTAGAGGAGGAGGTGGAAGCTCACTGAAATGAAATACCTGAGGTCGCAGAGCCTCGTCAGGATGGTATGACGATTCCTTCCCCAAACACCCAGTGGTCACTTCACTGTGCCCTGCGGGTTTCTGGGTTCACACGCAGCACTGTGGTCAGACAGACGATACCCAGGGGGAAATACGTCCACCCACTGGAATTTCGATATCTGGGTTTGGAGAACTCTTACAGCCTGGGCTCAGATGCCAGAGAATCCTGGGCGTTTCAGAATGGAGGCGCACCCTGCCGGCCTCTCTTAGTGACCAGCTCTTTTTGACTCTGGTGAGCCTGTTAGTGCCAAGGACAGAGGTGTTGGAAGTGACCCCTGACATCCCCAGGTCACTGGCCTCAAGTGGAGAGGGGCCTCGGCCTCATGGGGTGCTGTGCAGAACATTTTCATGACACCACTTGACAGTGAGTGGCGATGTGTTGGCGCGACCCCGGCTGGCCGGGTCCGGACGGTTCGGTGTCCACGAACTGGCATCTCTCGGGGAGTTCGGGCGGCCGAGCTGACCGCGTCGAGTCCGCACGTGCACCGCACTCAGCACCTCACTGCTTCAGTCTCTGCAAAAGCGCTCCCCGGTCTCCCCAGAGGCAGGAACACCTGCTGGCGTTCCCCTTCCTTTCCTGAGCCCGGGTTGCTGCAGGACTGCAGCCGGAGGGGCCAAAACTGCCACGTCCTGCCCGCGGTCCAGCCGCAGACGGTTCAGCGCCCAGGCGCTGAGCACCCACTGTGCGCTGCAGGGCCCCGACCTTCTCTCTTGTCTGTGGCTTTCCTGGGTTCTGCGGCACCTGCCAGCTGCCTGGGCTGGGGATTCCAGAGTGAACTAAAGCTACAGACTGAACTCAGGGAATTTGTTTTCTTGGGGAAACAGGAGCACAGGGAAAGAACGGGAAAGCGTGGCCAGCTCAGCATCCCGAGGGAAATGCCAGCAGGTGGCTGAGCGAGCAGCAAGGGGCAGCTGTCGCTCCGGCGAGGACTCGGGGCCGGGCTGCGAGGAGGCGGTGATTCGAGTTGGCACCGCAGGGAGGACGGATGATTCAGTGCATGGAGGAGGGAAGGACGGGCTTCCAGGGTGCTCATAAAAGCACAGCTGGCCCAGAGGAGTCCAATCAAGGGCGCCAGGCTCCAGCCAGATCAGGAAGTTTCCAAACCCTGGCTGTTACCATGGCGACACTCAAACAGCGCACTACAGCCGGCGGCTCTAACCCATGGAAGTCCTGGAGCAGCCTGGCCTCAGGGCTGGGGGGTGCTCCTCAAGCGTGTGGCCCAGGAAAAGGCTGCTACTGGGAACATTGCTCTCCTCCCCCCTGGCCTCTGTTCCGTGTCTGGGGACGGAGCTGGGGTGAGGTCCGGATGGGATGTTGTATACGTTTGGCCACAAAAGCAAACTATTGTGTAAGGAAATGTGGGTGGTTAGGGAGTAGTCAGCCTCCTTCCCCTGACTTGAAACCATTTTATTCCTTTGTATATTCTTAAGTTTGGTGAGAATCCTAATTTTAAATCTGGGGTCACAAGGGTAATCAAAGCTGGTTCCAGTTGGCTCTAGTTCGAAAGGACCTCTCTCTCTCTCCCTTTCTCTCTACCTCCCTCCACCCACCCCTCCCCACCACCCCCTCCCTCCTACACTCAGGCTGCCCATGTAGCGATATTGCTAACATTAGTCCAGGTGGGTAGAAACCAAGTGAGACATTCTTCAGCAGGGGCAAACCTCACCCACAGGTGGCAAACTGGAAGCCCAGGAGGGCGATGTGACCCCTCCACAGCTGTCCAGTTTCATCGCCTATCTTCCCTACACCCCCACCCATCAGCGGCACGTGTTCAGGTGGGTCATCCTGGGTCCAAGCCTGCCCTCCATTCACTGGCTGTCTGACCATCTACCTTCCCTGATCCCTGGCACATCTGTTTTGAGAAAGTCTATGCGCTGAAACTGAGGTCCCAGGCACTGGACTCACGTGCCAGCGTGAGCGGCTGGACATCCCTCTGCAGAAGCACACGTGTTTACGAACCCGTGTTTAATGAGCAGCTGCTACGTGCCAGAGACTGTGCCCTGGGAATACAACAGAAAGGTGGTACCAAAGGGCAACGGGGGAGCGTCAGATCTTAGCAAGGGTCACAAAGGTTTATAAATAGAATAATACAGTCGTCTCTCACCACTATGCGCTTTGACTTTTGCAGCTTCACTCTATTGTGGTTTTTTTCAAATATATTCATTAAAAAGTTAATCGAGACAGTGAAAATGATACAGCGCACGCTTGGTTGTCTGAGTCAATTATACACCCTGTATTACAATTACAATTAAAATTACTGTACGTATGGACTGTAGGCCTGTGTATTCGAGCACCTAGGGATCCTTCAACGCCTGGTGCAGCCGCTAGAGTCTGGAACCTATTAACCGCGATAAACGAGGGACAACTGTACTGGAGCCAGAGGAAGAGCACTTAGCTCTTGATAGAGACCTCAGTTTCCTCATCTGTACAATAGGGACAATACTTGAGCTATCATGAGGGTTAAATGAGAGGAAGGAGGTGAAGTGGTTACACACATGCCCGACTACACACATACAATACTCCACAATGTTACTGCTGTTACTTACCTTTTGCTTCCTACTCAGTGAATGTTTACTTTGTCAAGCATCCAAACAACTGTGTATCTCTAGGACAAGAGGCAATGTCTCTCATTAATGTATGAGATCAAAGGCCACAAGTAAGGGACCCAGCACAGAAAAGTATGCCGCTTATTATGCATGTTATCTTCAAGAAAGGAAATGAATTTTTAAGTATGTTGATAAGACAACGGGAGAAGAAAAATAGTCTGGCGGTTCCTCAAAAAGTTAAACTGAGAATTACCATACGATCCAGCAACACCACTCCTAGGTAGGTGCCCAGAGCCACTGAAAATAGGTATTCAAACAAATCCTTGCACACACATATTCACAAGAGCCGAAAGGTAGAGAAAGCCCAAATATCTATCAACAGATGAATAGATAAAAAATCATGCCATATATAGACAATGGAATATTACCCAGTCATGAAAAAGCACGGAGCACCAGAGATGCTAGACCATGGATGAACCTTGAAAACATTATGATAAATGAAAAGAGCCAGATACCAAAGGTTGTACATTGTATGGTTCCACTTACATGGAATAACAAAATAGATAAATCCATAGAGACAGCATGCAGACAGGTGGTTGCCAGGGGCTGGGAAGAGGAGCGATAGGAGGTAACTCCTCAGTGGGTACAAGGATTTATTTTGGGGTGACGAAAATGTTTTGGAACTAGATTGAAGTGGTGGTTACATAACATTGTGAATATACTAAACGGCCCTGAACTGTTCACTTTAAACGGGTTAATTTTATGTAAAGTGAGCTGTGCCTTGATAAACAAAACATGTGGAAGGAGATAATGCAAAATTTCTTGAGAGCGAATAGAAGGTAAATGGGAAAGAATGGTACAATTTGCACTATTAACTGCTTAAGAAATATAAGATGTCATAGTTTATTTTTTCAGTGTGAATTTATTCATTCACTCCAAAAGCAAATGTTGAAGAACCAGATACCTCAGTGGTTTAGATGTTCCTGTTGAAGGAATAATATTTTTAAGCCACTGAACACTTGTTCCTGGAAAATGTCGGTCAGTAAGGAGCAGCAGACCTCCTTCCCATGTGGCACATGCTCTGTGACGGTGTCCCCTCCCCCACCCCAGACGGGGCTGCGGACATGCAGGGCGTCTGTCTGGACATGAGGTATTCTTTCCATGGCTGGCTGGGGACATCTGCACAACCACCCACTGCAAACCTAGCAGAAGTCAGCTCTTTCTTCAGAGGGGACAACAGCATCCTCTCTCAAAACTACCAAGAGCACAGTGGTGAGATGTAGGCATGTGTCCTGAGCCCATCTGGCCTCTTTCCTGAACCAGAGAAGGTTTGGGCCCGATATCCGTGGGCGGCCCTGTGTTTCTCCTTTGCAGCCAGGAGAGCTCCGACAGGTGGTGTCTGGGTGGCGGGGCGTGTACCGCTGCCTCCCGCTCCCCGTGGAGGTGTCACGATGGGATGGTGTGGGTCACCCGTCTTATGAGCCTGGAGGTTTTGACCTGCGCTGCTGCCACTCGGAAGACTGGGCCTGGGCAGGCAGTGTTTCAGGTCAGGAGTGGAAGGCGGAGAGACAGAAGGGAGGCTGGAAGCCACAGTCATTTACAAGAAAGGCGCTTGATGGATGGGGCCCGTCTGCAGGGCCGGTCTTCAGGGCCGGCCTCAGGAGCGGTGTGCTCTCTCTCGGCTTCACCCCTTGTCCTGAGTGTTGGTTGAATAAACAACTGTGAAGGGCTTGGAAAGCCACCAGGTGGGTGGGGGACCGTGACGGCCGTCACTTCTGTGTGCTTCAAATTCTTAGCCCCACTATTCCACAGTGGCCACGCACAGCCTCCCCTGCACGGTAAACATTCCTGGGGTCAAGAAAGGTGGGTGGATTTTGTTTACTCCCGGTCCCTAATCATCAGCAAGGTCCCTGTGACCCCGGCGTTAGTTCCTGGGTGATTTCAGGCCACTGTGCACAAGGAACTCTCTAGGGTCTCGGGGTTGCAGCCAGGGCATCTTGGGGTTAGAGCCAGGGTCCTGACAGCAGGGGGCGTTGGCAGGCTGGCACTGTGTGCCCCGGGGGGCTAAGGCCAGAAAGCTCCAGCGTAAGTGCTCAGACTCAGGTGCTCACTCCGGCTGGGGTGGGCAGGCCAGGCTCCTGACTGTTTTAAGGTGGCCACGGTCACGTGTCATTTAGGAAGACACGGCCTGTCCACCGCGTGCCCACCTGCTCCTCCCCAGGACGGCGTCAGACTGAGCGCGGTAACACGCAACTGTCCCCGTTGTGACTGCGGTCTCCTCTCTTCCCATCCTCTTTTATGACTCGCCTGGAAAGCGAGGAGAAACTGCTGATGGCCTCCCTTAGGCCTGTCTGGCTTGAAGTTAGGGTCGTATTTGCGGAGAATGAAAGTCAACCGAAGAACCTCTGGCAGCCAGAAGCTGGAGGTGGCAAAGGCCAGGGCGGGCCTGCAGTGGCTGATAAACGCAGCCTTCCCTTCGCACCAAGAGACAGAGCCACGGTGACGCTTTCTCTCCTTTCTCAGCAGCAAACTCCACGGAGCAGCTGGCTTACCAGTGTGGGAGCGTTTCTCCCCAGGGGCCAGGATTCGGTCTGGACACTGCTGTGGCCCCTTGGCAGCTGCCCTGAGAAAGGAATCCCGTTTGTGCAGTTCATTCTGGAACTCGGCTCCCACCAAAGGTCCACTGCGTCCCTCAGGGGTGCCCTGGTGAGATGCCCAGGCTGACGTGTGTGCTGTGGCCCGGGGGCGGGGGCATGGATCTGCTGTAGGTCTTCCTCCTGCCCTCCTGCTGTGCCTATGGCCAGTCTCCGTTCTCTCTGTCATTTGCCGGGAGCCTTTCTCATCGGACGGTGAGCTGTGTATCAATGTGTGATGTGTGCTACTGACCCGTCCACTGGTCTCAACTGTCTTGGTGACATGTCCTCATGAAACGCTCAGTGCCGTTCCCCTCATCCAGGGGTCTTCTCGAAGATCCCAGTTTCCCCGGAGCCTCTCTTTTTATTTCATTTCATTTCATTTTACCTCTGTGCCGGCGTTTCAGTGCCTGTGTGTGAGGTACAGAAGGCCCAGGAGACAGAAACCCCCGAGTGTCTCTAGTCCTGAATGAGAGACCGAGTTCAGGTCCGGTCCCTTCCTTGACCAGCTGTTGACCTGGGCACACGCTTTGCTCCCTGCACCTTCGCTGGCTCATCTGTGAAGTGAGGGGGTGGGGTGGCTCCTCGCGCAAGTGTTTTTCCATTTGAAGTCTTTGAGCGTGTGGTTACTTCCTTTTTCTCATCAACAGCCTGCCCCATCAGAAGTCTGTTGACTTGAGGGTTCTGATGCTGGCATTACATACAAGCTTCACTGGGACGGCATATGCCAGGCTCCCCGCTTGGGACAGAGGGAAAGTCACAGACACACACAGGGCATGAACTGATGCTCAGAGTCAGGGCCACTGGTGGAGCTGGCACCCTGGTGAGGATCAGAAAAAAGCAAAAAAGCGTCCTCTCTGAGTGGACTTGGCTGCATATGGGTGGTCTATGACGGGGGACGGGGAGACTGGCCACTTCCAGCCCCATGAGCTCCCAGGAGCCCTTTGCAATGTGCAACCCGCATAGGCATTAGTAAGGCATTCACTTCCTTGGGCTCTGACGACTGCAGGCGAGGAGTAAACAGAGAAGCAAGTGGCCAGGATAGGTGTGTTTCATTGATATGACAGAGACATAATCACTGCCTTAAAATATTTCATACAGTTAAAAAGCTGCACATCCAGGCCCAGATCCTACACCTAGACTCCTTCTGATAGCTTCAAGGGGCCAGATGAGTAATAATAACAAAACCCCTTACATTTGTATAGAACCTTATAATTTATGTAGCACAGCAAGTGTGCTTTCTTTTTCATCTTGATCCTGATTTTAACCATTGCCCTGGTGAGTAACAATTATCCCCATTTTATTTATTTATTTTTCATACTCACCCGAGGGCAATTTTGCATTTATTTTCAGATAGAGCGAGAGGAAGAGAGGGAGGAAGAGAGAGAAACATGGATGTGAGAGAGACACATCTACTGGCTGTACCCACACGACCCCAACCGGGGCAGGAACAAACTGCAACCAAGGTATGTGCCCTTAGCAGGAACCGAACCCGGGTCTCTCAGGACCATGGGCCAACGCTCTAATCGCTCAGCCAAACCGGCCAGGGCCTTGCTGAATTCTTTAGGTGGCACTTGCTCACCATGCGTAGGAACAAGATGCATCGATGCTACTTTTAAGTCTTCCTGATAACTCGAGATCTCCCACTATCCAACAGGACTTCATAACAAAGGGTCCTTGAAATGAGCAGGTTCCTATGATTTGTCGTGGAGTCAGCAAAACACCAGTGTTGGAAGGACGGTGCTTCTCAGATGCCAGTGGACTGTCCCTCCCCTTCCTCAGTGGACAGAACCCGTGCAGCCCTCCTGCCAGGTGGCCGGTTCCCCGCGAAGTCTGCGTTGGTTTCCCTTTCGCTTAGCAGGACTGGTGTTCCCACTAGCTAATGTGCGCTGCCCATTTAACTCCCTCCTTACGTAATGTATTCCTGTGAAGCTCTTCAAAATACTAGGGAAACAGGTCTTGCTATGTCCTCCGTTCTGCCCGCATGGGTGGGGTGGGGGCCGGCCAGTGGGCGCTCACACAGCCGGAGAAGCGGGGAAGCAGTCAGTGCCCCAACAGGTACCCGGAGATGCAGGGCAGAGGGGCAGGTTCCCATTCCACCCCGGATCCAGGCCGTATTTTTGTTTGGGCCACTTTCTCAGCCTGGTGAAAATTTGGCTTCACCTGGAATAATTCAGAAACCTTTAAGCCTAACTTGTTGGAGGGGCTCAGGCCTTAACGTTTTTCAGTAGCAAACAGTGCGTCCCTGTGTCCCTTTCAAACCGCTGCTGGGGCAGCTGTTGCCAGCTGCAGTCGGAGAGAACACCCCAACCGCCCAGCCCATGTGGACTGGCCAGAGCAGATGCAGGGCGGGGGACCCCCGCAAGTGGCGGGACAGGCAGAGAACGGACACTGTGACGGGGGCGAGGGGACGGAGAAAAGACCCTTCAGTGTTGCTATCAGTGGGTGCCGGCCTGGCCGTCTAAGAAACACGTGAGCTCCAAGTCCCCTTCCAAACTCAGAGCAGCTCACAGCGTGAACACACAGCGGCCACAGAAAGTCTGGGACTCACCTTTCAGTCCCCCGAAGGGCTTCCTGCTGGCGGGTCGCGGGCTCCCAGGTGCTGCCCGGTCACAGTGGTCCGGTGGGGGTGGGGGGCGCGGTCCAGGCTCCGTCTCGGAGCCCCTGCGGGTCCCGGAGGCCGGGCGAGGGCAGGGTCAGCGGGCGCCCGAGCCTACCTGCGCCCGGAAAAGCGCCCTGCGTCTTCCCCGCCCGCCGGCCGGCCGCCTCGCATCCTGGAGGTTCACTCCGTCCTGCCCTGAGGTCGCAGCCTCCACTTCCTGAACCCCGCCGCCTGGCTCCCTGGGCTCGCGGCTCCCAGCGCGGCCACCCGGTGCCCCGATCGCGCGCCACACGCCGGCCGCACCCTCGTCTTCCCCCGCCCAGCCATTACGTGTCGCGCCCCTCCGTCCGGGACACGCCTCCCGCAGGACAGGGCTCCGCTCCCCTCCTGCGGGCGCGGCCGCGGCTGTCCCAGACCGCAGCCAGTTCCCAGGCACGTGAGACCCACGTCGGGAAACTCCGCGGGCGTGGAAACAGCCCAGCGCTGCCCAATGGAGCAGCCTTCTCGGAACAGACAGCAGTGACCGCCCCCCGCCCTGCTGCGCGCCCAGTGGGGTGCACGCGGCGCCTCTGGAAGTCTGCCGGCTCTCGGGGCCTCCCTGCCAAGGGGAGCTGCCAGAGCAGCGATGGAGGCAACTACCTTCAGAAATCCCTCTGAGGTTCTTCCGTCTGGTCCTCAGTGACCCTCCATCCACGTCCTCAGGTCTTGGTGGGCACCTGGGACACTGGAAAGTGCAACATTGGATGCAGGTCTGGACACCAAGCTTCTGATGACTCAGGGCAGGAAGCTTATTCACAGTCTCCAAGGTTACTGTGGGGGTGGGGTGAAGGGGGATGATGGCAGGACCTGGCCCCGGAGGGGCCACCTCAGTGGCATCTCAGAAGTCCTTACAGGGTATGGACATGAGATGCTGCCCTCTTGACTGTTTTTGCCAGGTGCCCAGGTACCAGGTTCTAAGCCAGGTCTTGCACTCCACCGACGTGCTTGAGCCCTGGAGTCTCCTGGCCTCCACGTTCGCTTTAGAATGACTGGTGCAGCCAACTGGTCCTACTGAGGAACAGGAGACGCCTTTCTGTCCATGCAGGAGAAACCAAACAGCTCCGAGCCGAAAGGCCAGAGGGAACACCCAGCCCTCCAGGCAGAAATGCCAAGAATGATTGAGGAAAAAAAAATGTGTTTTCTTCCAATGGAAGGAGATTAGACGAGACCCTTCCGAGCAATCCCTGTGGAGTGCACTCAGCCTGGATCTGAACAAGAAGGGGAAGGTGGGTGTCAGAAGCAGGTGGGCTACCAAGTACTGAGGTGGGCCAGCAGAACTCAGAAGACTGGCTTGAAGGACAGTTAGAAATCGTGGACGGAGGATGTCCCTCAGCACGTGTGTGTCCCAAGCGTGGGAAGCTCACTCTGCAATCACGCTTGGAGCCTGCAACTGTGTGCAGGTAGACTTGGTTCTTTTTGCTCCAGAGCTAAAAGGCAGAGTGGATTTGACACAGCTGAGGAGTGCAGGTGTGGGGGGCTGGCAGTGAGGCCTGGGGTGCTGGCCTAAAGATCTGGGGACAGCTGTTTCCTCCCATGTTAGGGAGGGACAGTAGACACTGCATCAGGAGCCTCATACACAACGTATCATTCAATGTTTCACAACGGCCCTGGCCGGTTTGGCTCAGCGGTTAGAGCGTTGGCCTGCGGTCCAGAGAGACCCGGGTTCGGTTCCCGCTAAGGGCACGTACCTTGGTTGCAGTTTGTCCCCGGCCCTGGTTGGGTCGTGTGGGTGGCAACCACTCGATGTGTCGCTTTCACGTGGATGTTTCTCTCTCTCTCTCTCCCTCTCACTCTATCTGAACAAAATATCAAAAAATGTCCTCGGGTGAGGATAAAAAAAACCACAAAAAAACAAAAAAAAAACAATGTTTCACAACGCATTTGTGAGATGTAGTGTTACCCTTGTTTTACAGACGAGCAAATGGAGGTTCCGAGAAGTTAAGGAACTTCCTCAAAGTCCCATAACTTATCAGTGGTGGAGCCCAGGCTTGGGTCCAAGTGTCTCCCACCCCCATTCCACCCCTGACCGCTGCATCGCCGAGTGGAGGAGGGGCTGATGCTCAGGCCTGGAACGAGGCCTGTCAAGGAAAAGCTACAGACAAGACTTTCCTGTAAATCTACAACAACGTGACAGATTGGCCTAAGTGACAATTATTTAGGGCTGCTTTTAGGAGAAAATAAAGTGAGAGAAACCGAGGCAGCTGACTTGAACGCAGGGCGTCCTGGATATGATTGTCACCGGCAGAGAAAATCAGAGGCCCCTGATAAGGTGGCAGCTCCGTGAGGTCTCAGAAGCGAGGAGAGAGGACTTGGGGCTCCCAGGTGAACCAGATGCGGACTTGCTCGCAGTGGGTGGCCCCGGCTTTGTCTGCGGAGGGTCTGACACCACCAGGGAGCTGCAATCCTGGCAGAGGAGACAGAGCGGGTGTCTGGCCAGGATGCTGTCACACTGGGCGGATGGTGCATTTCTTATGAAAAAGCAGGTTAGAACACCCACCTGCTACTTTGTTCTCTTGGCAATGAAATCCCAACTCTGATGAGCTCACGAATGGCCCCAGGCAAACACAGCACTGTTACATTTTGCTTAATCCTCATTGGTTTTCATGTTTTTAGTAAAGATATTTGAGGGTAGTCAAGACCATAGTGGGCTCCAAATGGACTGAAACAAAGCATTGGTATATATACACACACACACACACACACACACACACACATATATATATATATATATATATATATTTTTTTTTTTTTTTTTTTTAAAGAAGCCAAAATAAGCAGATGTGTGTACTGACTGGAAGTTTGAGTGACCGCCCACTACTAACTGTTGCACCTGCTGAGCCCTGGTTTTAGTATGTTGGGGACCAAAGGTGTTGCCTCCTCTGGGTGCTATGCAAACCACTGGGCTCTCAGGGACAGAAGGCAGCCTGCGTGCAGGCCCCATTTCGGACAGGTGGCTTGCACTGTTGGTCACGTCCGTCTACCCTGTGTCACCTGCACACTCTTTCCCATCAGTTTGCCAACTCCCTCGGTCTAGAAGGCATGTAGAACACACTGTGTGTGCACCCAGGACAGTGCTGCCCCCAAATGGCCATATTCCCCTGGTATGGAAAATATTAAACTAAAAACTGGGGTATATTCTTGCCCGTGAGACCTGGGTGAGAGCTAGAAGGGAGCATCACAGGCCACAGAAAGTCGCCGGAGCGCCGAGGGGCCCCTGGGAGGCTGGGCCAGGCCAGGCTGCTAGGAAGTGCTCGGCCTGTCGGCGGTGTGGGTGAGATCAGGCTTGTTCCCCTGATCCTGAATAGAGCAGTGTCTTCGAACCACGAGAGAGGCAAGTTCGGGACATGTCGGCGGAAACACTGCAGCACGCAGCAGGTAGTGAATTTCCGGAGTGGATTGTCTCCCAGAGGTGGCTCAAGCTGGCAACAGAAGTGGATTTCAGGAGGGTTTGGACAGACATGGCAGTGGCGTGGCCACAGGGAAGGTGCAGGGAGCCGAGGTCTATTCCACGAGGACAGGGGTTCAGGGTGGTCCCCACAGCCCCTCACAGGGTGCGTACGTGGGTCCACGTGGATCAGAGCCTGTTTGCCAAACGCCTGGACTTGAGCCAGTTGGCAACACCAGCAATACCTCCCGGATGCAACTGTCTGTGCACCATGCTCACGGAGACAGCAAAGCCCGTTCTTTCTACCCTGGCCAAGGATTTTCCACAGATGCTTTTTGTTGTAGTCTCATGTGTGTTCAGTTTTAGCAGGTTATTAAAAACAAACAAACAAAAAACCAAAACAAAACAGTGTGTTTTCCAGCTTAATTACAGCCATTCTATTCTAAGAGAGTATTTCCTCTGTGACGCCTCCCAGGCCCGCCCCTTACAGCCCTCGAAAAGTGCGTCGCTGTTTCATCTTGGCTTTGGACTTGTAAACAGGTTCTGAGAGCTTGTTTTCGTACCAGCTATTCTGTTTACCTCTTGCAGTGGACTTCTGTGCAGACGTCCCCGCTGAACTGTCAGCTCCTGACACAAACGGCTCTAACCGTGGAGGCTCCTCGCACAGGAGCCGAGACGACGCGGAGACCATGTCCCTTCCCGGGAGCAGTTTCTGCAGCACGATGCGTTCGGGCTGCGTGCAGGAGGCCGGGGGACGGCACCCGAACAGCTGGCGCTCCGGTTCTTGGTCTTGCGGGGGGGTTGGGACACTCTGGGGGCCTCCTCTAAACTCCACGTGTCCCCCTCACACACATGTCCCTCTGCTCCGTGTGTTTGTGTGTCCTTAGGGTTTCTGCGGGTTCCCGCGATGGCGCATCCCTTCCAGTAGCGGGGCTGGGTGTGAGTAGGGGTGCTGGCTTGGGGGACCCTTTGTTTAGACCCCCGGGGCCTGAAGGGGTTCCGTTTTCATTTTCTGTTTCTGGCGCACAGCCCCCCAGAGTTGGGTCCCGAAGGCTATTTTTAGAACACTGCCACTGGCCCCAGTACCCGGCCAGCTCCCCCGCTGGGCAGGCTTGGGGCTCAGCAGCGGCTTCGCTGGAATGTAAACAGTGGGGCTCTGGGGCAGGGGAAAGCCCCCAGGGCCCCCATTTCGCCTCTCTTTGTGGTCCCCTTGCCCTTCTGCTGTTCTCTTGGGGGGGTCCTTACTGATTTACCGAGGGAGCCCTGTGTGAGTTTCATGGAGCGTTTACAGACGCCAGTAGGAATCGCGCTTGTCGCTTGGTCGGAGCTGCCCGGGAAACCCCAGCTTGCCCAGCCCAGCACGGTCCTTCCGGAAGCAGTTTTTGTGAGGTCTGACATTGTGTATTCCTGTCGCCCGGGGGGCCGCCGCAAGTAACTGGATTTCTGAAATCTGCTCCCTTAACTAGCTCAGTGATTCAGAACTGTCGCCGCTACAGACGAGCTCCTCTCCGTAGGGTGGCTCTTTCCCACCAGGTAAAAGGAAGGGCCACCAACAGACGAAACAATGGGGTAGCCTTCATTTACCGGGGTGCCCGTGTCCACGTGGCCTCCCCCTCTGTTTGGCCGGCACTGGGCCAAACCGCTTGGGAGCATTGCCTTTGCATTCTAACAGGACTGTGCGGTCCTACGCACCCATCTAACAGATGAGGAGACTGAGATCTGGAAACGTTGTAAACGTGTCCGAGATCTCCTACACGGAAGGTAGAGATTGCAGTAATTAGTTAGAAACACACTCATTTAGCATAGACATGTTCCCAGCACCGTGCGACACGTGGGGTCAGGCTCTCGTTTCGGGGAGCTCATGCTGGAGTCCGGTTTCCACCCAGAACTTTCGGAATTCTGGACCAGACAAGTTTGGGAAGCAGCCTCGGTGTCCAGTGTCCCGGGGGCACACTCGAATAACCTGATCCTGGGATGATAAGGACGATAAGAATAATGCCTGGAGGTTCCTGCAAGTTTCAGTTCACAAAGGCATCTCGCAGGTACTACTTAATCTAACCTTTGCCAAGAGGGCAGCATAGTCGAGAGGCTGGGGCTGGAAGAGGCTGGCTGCCCACGGGAGAGGCACCAGCAGACCAGAGCCCAGGTGTTCTGGCTCCCAGGCCAGTGGTCTCTACATTGGAGGATGAACGATACGTTCCAGGAGCATCTCTTGGTGGGTAGAGACCTACCGGCTATCTGCAATGGTCCAGAAGCAGAGTCTAAAGTGATGAACTCAAGCAGAGTCTGGGTATGAGCCTCGGAGGAATTCCCACAGCTGCTAAAGCATGGACTACAAACACACCTCTCAAACTTTTCCACCGAAGTATTCCTAAAGGGAGGGGAACTGTTGCTTTCGGGTGACTTTATTTAATATCCGTGGCTTCATCTACCCTTGACACCGTTTTCCATATACCTCCAGGGGTGTGAATACCCCAGTTGGAGAAGCCTAGGATCAGGTGACATATGAAACCACATAAGACTGTGCTCCAACCAGTTGAGCAAATGTTTATGGAGAATCTCCAGGGACCCCTGCACTGTGCTGGGCGGTCACCGTGATACGGCCCTTGAGGAGTGTACACTCTGACTTGGAACTGACACATGACATGATTCGCCTACAGTCGAAAACTGCTTACAATGAAGTGCTAAATTTTATCATTTGGGTTTAAGGACAGTGAAGGCTGGGGCACTCGGGAAACCTTCCTTCAGAGGTGGGTTGGCTGGAACCCAGGAGGTGCAGAATGCAGGCAGGGACAGAGAGGAAAGCTGTAGGTTGGGTACAATTTAAAGGGTGAAGAAGGAATACACGTGGTAGAACTGCTTTGTAAATAACATCAGGTGACGATGCTCTCTCTCTCCTCTCATAGAAAACTAGGGAAAGACTGAAAAATAGGAAGGAGAAGAACAAAATGTCATCCATGCGCCTGGCGACTGAAGGGCCAATGCTGCATTTTGATGTAGGCGACTCGAGTTTGTCAGCAAGAGATCAGAAGAATCTGTCCGTCGTTGGGGTCCCTGCAGATTTTGAACGATGGACTGATGGCTCTGAAAGAAAGTTCACCTGGTGGACTTTTGCAGGATTTAGTGGAGTGTGGAGAGACAGGGAGACTGGAGTCAGAAATTCCAGCCCGATTAGGAGATCACTATCTCCTCTAGCTCCTGCCTTTAAAGCCGACCACTAGCTCACTATCTAACTACCTGCATGGGCAGTGGAGGGCTCCCCGCCACTGGAGTCTCCCAGCAGGGTGGATGGCCACCTGAAGGGGATGCTGTGAGGAGGGCTGTATCTGGCGAGGGGATCTATAGCTCTCATGACCTTTCCCACCCTGAGATCCTAGGACTGATGTTGCTGGCTGTGGACACTCACACTCCTGTAGATTAGCAACGTTGTCTTTTTCCTTACGATTCCATGGCAGTTGGTTTGTTCAGTACGTGTTATTGGGTAACGTGGGAAATGTTATTGATCAAGAGGTAGACGTCGACTGTCTTTGAGGTGCTGGGAATATATTCTTCTGTATTTTAGCCCTGCTAGGTTCCCTTACCGTGCTGTTATTTGGGAGCTAGCCTGGCACAGGGAGCATTGGAGGAGAAGCTCTTACCCCGTCCAGTCTCTACCTGCCTGGGGCCCCGCTCAGCCACCCCCTTCTCCCAAAGGATGTCCTGGGCTCCTCAGCGCGAAGGGGAAGCCAGTCCTTTGGATTCTCAAGGGACCCTGTCTTATGTGCCGGAGGGCCGGCCCACAGCGCTGGCTGCGCCCGTTTACTGGCCTCCACACTGCACTGCAGGCTCTGTGTGCGCAGGGCGGTGGGCAGGTGGCTCGACGACGGGGACAGAGGCGGGGCCTTCCCGGCACAGTCACCTCCCGTGAGCGCCCGAAGCACTGGGTCCCCCTTCCTCATACTGCTGAGGGGTCTGCCATTCCGTCTTCTCACAAAGACTGAACATAGAGTTGGGCCTGTGCATGGAAAGGGACCCAAGAGGGGACATGAACATAATCAAAGGTGACACGGGGTCAGGGTATGTGGCAGGATCACGGCTAAGGAGGCCCTTCTGGGACAGATCAGGGGGGTGCTTTCCTGAGACTGCTGTGACGTTTGCAGAAGAGGGTGGCGGTGGTGGCCTCGGACCTCCCTTCTCCCCGGGTCCAGGCCTGCTCCGGACAAGCAGAAGGGAGGAGCCGCAGCCCCTATGACTCCCACCTCCAGCATCAGTTGGTCCTCTCTCAGGTTCCTGGTGTCCCCAGCTGTCGGCGGGGACCGGGGACTGGGCACCGGGGACCGGGTGGGAGACAGGACCACTGCTTCGGGGAGAATTCCCAGCGCAGGGCTGACACCTGGAAGACGCTGAGCTCCTGAGCCACTCACACAAGTTCCAGCAGGAGCCTCGGTCAGAGAGAAAAGCCTCCACCTAGAAGTGTGTCTTCCCCTCCTCCTCTGACGGGTCGCGCAGCTTTTAGTGGCTCTGAAAGCCATGAGGTAAAAGAGTCTTCGTTTCTATATATGGCCGGAAAAGAGCCCAGTCCCGGGCGGCTTCCTGGTTGCCGGCTCCGGTTTTCCCAGACCCGCAGACTCCAGAGACTTCCAGGCTGGACATTGGTTGCCGGGCCTGCGTGTCATTAGCTTCAGCAATGGAAAATTTGGCTTCGCGTGCCACTGCCCCTAGCTGTCCTCGTCCCCACCCCTCCGGCCTGACCCCTCCTCCCGTGGAAAGCTGCCTCTAAAAGCCAAATAATGAGGCCCTCCCAGCTGCAGCCCTGCTAAAAATAGCAAGTTTGTTTATTTTCGAGTTCATGAAGCCCTTTTCCTGCGACGCTGTTGTTATGAGCAGGGCCCGGTTGGGCTCTGCGCTCGTCCTGGGCCAAGTGCGTTCTCTCCTGTGCTGGGGGCTCAGCTCGAAACCTCTTCAGGGCCAGGAAGTTCGGCGATCCGTGCTCCCCTCTGAGCCCCTCCTCTCTTAGCTGACACCTGCTGCCCTGAACTCGGAGGTGTGGGTGGCTTGGTTTTCAGATGTCTGCATGAGTGCACTTCCGGCCCAGAGACAGCCTCCCTTTTGTGTCCATCTGCTCAGAGGCCTGGCCAGAGGGAAGGCCATGGGGCTAAGAGGCAAGAAACCTGGGTTTCCCTTCCTTGCTCTGTGACCTTGAACAAGTCACCATCTCTCTGACCTCGGTTTGCTCGTCTGTAAAACAGGGATAATGACACATGCCCAGAATTCAAGTGAGGTCATGGACATGAGCCAACTTTGTAAAGTTCAACGCCAGGCCGGTGGGGCTCAGTGGCTGAGCATCAACCCCTGCACCAAGAGGTCGCCAGTGTGATTTCTGGTCAGGGCACATGCCCAGGATCTGGGGCAAATCCCCAGTGGGGGGCATGCAGGAGGCGGCCAATTGATGTTCTCTCTCATTGATGTTTCTATCTCTCTCCCCCTCTCCCTTCCTCTCTCTCTAAAATCAATAAAGAAAAAAAATTAGAAAAATTCAAGATATCTGCAAAAGGATTATTTTCTACTTAGCCTACACAAACCCAGGCTTCTCAGGTGTGCCCCAAAGATAGATATTCCTTTTGCCTTGAAGGCTCTTTGAGTTCCCCTCCCAAAAGGAGGTGGGGACGGGGGTGAGAAAAGGGTACATGGTGGTACGGTTGGATCGTGTTTCCTCTGAGAGCTGCAGAGAGCAAACTGCTGTTGTGAAACCTGAGAGGTGATCCGGGCTGGAAGGAAGAACCCTAGGTCAGGATTCGGGAAGCAGAGGAAGGGGGCCTTCAGCACCATAGCTTGCTGCGGGCTTTGGAGCCACGGTCTGCTGCTGTATGTCTTATCTCTTCTCCTCATGTGGAACCGTTCACAGTTCCTCTCCCCAGCTAGAAGGGCTCTCCACCTGCCTGGCCATCGAGGTCACTCGGTTTATGTCATACACACAGGGCGTGTCCTGTGTCTTCCAGACAGCATCCTGGAGCGTCGCCATGGACGCTGCTCCTCGAAGATGCGAACAGCGGAGGGTGGAGCCGTGTTGGATACATTTGGACTCATCCGGGGCCCCTGTGGCTATTGTGTTTGCTTGTTTTTTATGGCTATTGGGTTTGCATACCAGGGCTGTCCTGGAGCTGGGCCCCTTGGGTCCCCGTGTCCTGTGGGCGTCTCTGCTATCATCAACAAAATAGCAGCTTTGGCTGATAGAAGCAGAAAAGGAAGCCACTTAAATGAAATTTTAATTAATTAAGTTTTAAGGTTAAATGAAAATCAAATTTTAATTACAATTTTGGGGCTCTGTGACTCAGATGGATCACTTTTTTTATTTTGTTTTATGATTTTTGAACGGATCACTAATGTCTCACTGAATTTGGCATCCCCCTAAGTTATTAATGCCGGCAGCAAACCAGGGACCTGCCACTTTATTATCCGTAGAAATCATAGGTGTTTTCAACTCACATTTCAGTTGTCGCAGACATTCCAAAATGTTCTATGCTCAGTGCTGCCGGGTTAGAGTCGCTATGAAACCCGCCGACGGACTTATTTAATGCACTAATAAAAAAGCCCACATTATGCTCTCATATATTTTTAAAATACGGTTTAACTGTATTTCAACATAACTGGCTCCCTATGTATTTTATTTCGGGCATTTAAAAACATTCTCTGCAGGCTTCGCAGGTGTCCCCCGCCGCCAGCGCTCCCTGGCACGCAGAGGCCGGGCACGCCTTGACCTAGCGCGTCGTGGCGGGCTCACGGGGGCCTCTTGGTTGGACGGGAAGCGGTGGAAGGTGGACCGTGGTGCATGAGACCCCGCCCAGGACCCCGCGGAGCCTGAGGCCTGGTCACTGCAGGTGAAGTGGGCCCTGGCTCCTAGAAATTCCAGAAAGGTCAGGGGACCTGGCTGTGACCGGGAGAGCTGGTCTGGTGACCACCCGGTGCTGCCCTCGTTGAGCATCGGTACTGTCCCCACGCCACTCCGAGGGCCAGTGCTGGGACTGCCCCGTGTCTGTCACCACTGACAGGTCAGTCAGCTGGGTGGAGCTGCCCCACTGCCAGAAGGGACTCTGTGCGACCCTGCTTTTCTGTGTGACTAGTGTCCAATGTCAAGTCTGGACGAGGCGCATAAAAACATCTGTCGCTGCGGGTGTCCTCGGAGGCAGCCCAGGCCCGCCTCACAGGGAGGGGACGCCCCACACATCGGAAGGGGGTTTCGGCGCCAGGTGGCTGGGAGGCAGGAGAAATGTCCTTGGCTGCACCTACATGCCCTCGGGTACCCTGACCACTTTTGAAGAAAGCACCTGCTCTGGCAGGAACACGTGGCCCCCTTCAGGTCGACGAGGCTGGGAGAGAATACAGACGAACACAGTGTCAGTTTCTGGGATATGTGGATGGTTTCTTGGACCAGTAAGGCAGAATATTTGCCCCAGAGGTTATTCAAGAAAATCGACAACCTGTGGAGATAAGACATCAATACCTGGGACTTTCACCAAATATCCTCTCTCTGCAAGACCAGACAATGCCAGGAAGAACGCGTGGGCTCTACCCTGTCACACAGTGGCGAGGTCTAGTTAATTGAAGAGGTTTCTTGAAGCAAAAGACAGCAGTGAGCGTGGACATCCGAAAAGTAGGACGAAGCCCAGGGGAGCCAAGTGTGCTCTAGAAATGAGCCCTCACGTGGTGAGTGATGGGTTTTGCTGTCTGCCCGGCGGGTGCGCTGGTCTTTAAAAAGTAGTGCACAGCACAGCTGCCACCAAGGGCTGGCCGGAGCCCAGCAGAGTGCGGCTGTCCTTTAGAAGTGGCACTGAGAGACCGAAGCTGGCTGCCCAGGTGCTGAGCCACCCAGCAGGTCCTCAGGAGGCACAGGGAGCCCGGCCTGCCAAGTCGGAAGACCGCCCAGAGGGACCCCCTGTCAGTTTCCCCGAGGGGCTGAAGGAGTGAGGGAGGCCATGCCATGTACCCAGCTCCTGACATGCCTCAGGTGCTCTCCGTCCACTGTGACCTTTGTTGCCCACAGGGATGCTTGTGAGAGATGCCGTCACCTCCAAGTTACAGCTGGAGAGCCCCAGGCCCGGAGCTCCTGGTCCCCCTTCCCTTCCCCACGTGTCACCTTGAGGAGAAGAGGGGTCAGCTGCCACCTTTTGGTTGATCTCTAGTCCAAGGCTAGAGATTCTTGTCTCTTCAATAAGCTTTTCACTGGGGGGAGAGAAGACTAATCGCCCCCCCTCCCAGCGACCACACAAGGGGTCTTCAGCAAATACATCTTGACTTATTATATTTTTCTGTTTTAAAAATAAGTTTTTAATCATTGTAGCCGTACAGGAAAGTTACAAAGGTAAATGTAGAGATCCAAAGTATTCTTCACTCACTCTGCCCGAATGTTAGCATCTAATGTGAACCCGGGGCCTTTGTCAAAACAGAGACATTGGCATCGGTGGTAAGCTGCTAACTGAACTAGGGACTCTGGGTTCTGCCGGCTCACCCAGGCTTTGGACAGCACTTGGCTTTGGGGGAAACCTTGGATTGTAAGAGCGCTTTCAACTCTCCCATGGAGGGTTTCACCAGAGATGAAGCATGGTTGGTTTGTGTTTCCCTCATTTTTCTTACCTAAGTGTGTTGACTATGAAGTTTCTTGAAAGTCTGGTGGCCCCAGTGAAGTCATCACTGCTTCTCTGAGATGCGGATGCCGGACAGGCTGAAGTAATTTGAGAATTCTGCAATAAAGATGCTGCGAAAATGCAAAATATTAGGGTCTTTGGAAATTTGGGATATCCAGTCTGTTTCTTCCCCATGAGTTGTGAGGACTAAAAAGCAGGACGCTTTTCACAAGAATCCTAAGCCCCGCCCCCCAGCGGAGACTGAGAGTTTGGGTTCAGTCTTCCTTTGTGCGGAGGGCAGGAGAGAGAGAGACAGACAGACAGACAGCAGGTGACGTATGTGTGAACTCAGTGGTGCCTCTGGTCTCCCTGGGTGACTCTCTCTGGTGTTCAGAGCACCAGGCTCGTGCTGGTGATGTTCCAAGGCACAGAGTGTCTTCTTGTATTTGTCTGGGTTCTGCTTATCGCTTGGGCATCCCTGCTAATGTAGTTTGTTTTCTCTTGAAATGGAACTGAAAATGCAATTATAGTTAGGCACCGTCAACTCTACAACAGGTCCCCTTTTAGTCTACTGACTTGGGCTCCGGGTGCTTTGAGAAATCTGTACAATTTCAGGAGCTAGGCAGCTGGTGTGTGTGTGTGTGTGTGTGTGTGTGTGTGTGTGTGTCTGTGTGGAGTCCCTGTCCTGGTTACATGGAACTGAGATTCCCCCAGAATGCACTGAGTGTCAGAATTATTTATGAAGCTTCATGGACTAGATAGAGCGAAATCTGAAGTGTTTGGTTGATGGTGTAGCTCCCATTCCCAGCCTTTACCCGCCGTAATATAAAGATCCACAACCATACCTGTAACTGCCCACCTGCCCTTGGGGCCCAGCCGCCTCCTCGGGCTCCTCTCAGAACAGCGATAATTGCTGATATTTATCCAGCGTTTGCTGTGTGTCAGGAAGTCTACTCTTGACATGTTTTTGTTTTGTGTCATTTTTCACAAATCTATGTGTGACTACCATGAGTATGTTCACAGTTTGGTTGGGGAGAAGTAAAGGAAGAAGCTGGATTCCATCCAAGGTCACACAGCCGGAAGCAGGGAGTCGGGGACCGGAGGCGGAGCGTCTGACTGACCAGTGTCCTGGTCACCGCCCCACGGAGCGATGGGCAGCTTGTTCAGACACACACACTTTCTGGGCAATAATTGCCTCCTCCCCTTTAAGCAAAGATTACTTATATTTCGGAAACCAATCATCTGCATCATCTAAAAGGTTTCCTACATGCAGAACTCTGTGCTTGATGCTGTAGGTAGGGGATGGAGAGAGAAAAGAAAATTGAAAAGGACCAGTGGGGAAAGAGCCCAGGAGACCTGAATGCTCATCCCGGCTTTATCACTGGTTGGTTTGGCTGCGTCATACAACCTCTTTGGGCACCAGACACTGTGTGGGTAAGGGGAGCAGGTGGGATTAGATGGGCTCAAAGGTCCCTGCCAGGTCCTTGATTCTGTTCCCCCACCTTTGTGCCGCACAAGGCATAGGAGAAATGCCAGGGGTCAGCCCTCCCCTCAAGCATTATGCAACCAGACCTTCAAACACACGGAAGAATTGGGCAATGGTAAGTGGTAAGTTGGGTGCCACAGGCTATAAGCAATCACTGGACATGTGCCTACTTGGATCTCTTAGGTGCTCTGCAGTTTTAGGGATGAAAGACATATGTCATAACACTGCCCTTCCTGAGTGTACACATTAGTTGGGAAACAGGATATAAATACTTGGAACAATGACTAATCCAAGACGTTAGGTAATCGAGTGCTGAATTGTGGTGTGCGGTCATTGTGTGATGATGGCACAGTGGTGGCGACCAGCATATACTGAGTTCTTAGGCGAGTGTGCAAGAGTGTAGGGATGCCGCCAAGACCCTCAGCGATCAAGGTAAGTCATGTGTAGGGGCGATATTTTTTTAAATGAGAACATGCAAAAACTTCGTGATGTCCAAAATATCCAGATTTTAAACAGAGACAGGCTTCGTCCTGTTGATCCTTTTCCTTTTGTCTCAGGTTCAGGGATGGCTGGGCACAGTTCTGTGTGCCAGCCACTCAACCTGACGCTACGTTCGTCATCTTCCCAATCCTCACAGTGACCCTTGGGGGTCGATTCTACGATCAGCATCATTTTACGGATGAGGAAGCTGAGGTCTGGCGACCTCAAGGCAGCAGGGATGGGACTTGAGCCCGGGTCTCTGGCTCTATCGCTCACACTTTCACACACCACCTTGCAGGCCCTACGATACACGACGGAGCTCACTGCCCCGGCGGGCGGCTGTGCCCCAGTGTTGCTGAGCTGGAGGTGGCTCCCCCTGGGCACCACAGTCGTCCTCCTGGAGGGGTGCTCAGTGCAGCCACACTCCTCCCCCCTGGTGCCATCTGGCTGGAGCCCTCGGGCGGGGAGCTCGATCTTCCTTTCGTACCCAGGGTGTCCCACGAGACTGGAAACCACTGCCAGAGGGGGCTCCATCGAACCCCGAAACTCTAGGGAACAGTTCACACTCAGCTCATCCAGAAGTTGGAAATCAAGGTGAAGTGCTTTTGGCCTGACCTGGCAAAAAGAAGAGGCCCCGGGGCGTTGCGGGCCCCTCACGGCAGAGGAAGTCGTGCCGAGCACAGCAGATCCTTAGACGCAGTTGCTTGTCAGGCAGATCTGCAGCGCCCAGCTCCGTTTCCGGGCAGGAAGTGAAACCACAGGGCAAGGGCAAGCTTGACTTTCAAGTTGCCGCTTTGGGGACGGCAGGCACTGTCTTGCATTCAGCACACATCTGCCCAAGGTGGGGGCCAAGACTCTGCCCCACGAGCCCACGTGGGCATTTCAATGGAGCCCTGCTGTTTGGACCAGGGATCCACCCACATGCCTTCGGGGGCGAGGGGTTAGAGTTCCGCTGCCCGAGACCATCTGTTGTTAGTAGAGACAGAGCCTTGGCTAAGCAGGGGCGGGTGGAAAAGAGAGTCAGAATGATGAACTTTCAGGTTGGGAATTGTCTCTGGAGATCTGGTCCTGGTCTTCATTACAGGAGAAGAATGAGAGGCCCAGAGAAATGATGTGACCTTGGGAAGGTCTCGTAACTATTTGGTGGCCTGCATGGGACACGAGGTGGGTAGATGACATTTTCACAATGGCAGTGGAACGCAACCATAGGGCCATTTCGATGATGCCTGAAGAGCACTGTTTTTTTTTTCAATCCTCACCCGAGGACATTTTTCCATCTTTTGTACAGATAGAGTGGGAGGGAGAGAGAGGAGGAGGAGGAGGAGGAGAGAGAGAGAGAGAGAGAGAGAGAGAAACATCGACGTGAAAGGGACACATCGAGTGGCTGCCACCCGCACGACCAACCAGGGCCGGGGACAAACTGCAACCGAAGTAGGTGCCCTTAGCGGGAACCGAACCCGGGTCTCTCCGGACCGCAGGCCGACGCTCTAACCGCTGAGCCAAACTGGCCAGGGCAAGAGCACTGTTTTTCACAGCACAATGGATGCTCCCGCTGTCTTCCGACCTCACCGCATCCCCTGAGCGCAGATGCAGTGGGAAGCAGACTGAAGTCGCTCTGATGCCTGCAGGGGAGGCCACTGAACAATATAATGGCTATATCTGCAGCCTTAAGAAGATAGCGTTAGCAGCATGTCCCCTAGTGTAATTTGGGGCTCTCCACGAATTGCTAGGTCTCGTCTTTGTTTTCATCTGTATTGGGATGGAAAGTTTCCTATTGTTACGTTGTGGCATCCAGAACCGTATTTCTGACCATTCCAAAATATTTATGTCTCCAGGTGTCGGGTTATTTTGTCAGGCACTGGGAAGCCTCTGTCTCCAGCCTCCTTCTGTCCATCCCAGCTCAGGACCTTTGTAAGTGTGGGTGTCCTGTCTCATACAAATGCAGGAACCTCTGATGACCGAGGGCCATTTAATGACCCATCGCCAGGTGTTTAATTTAAAAATCTTAGGTGAACCCGCTGCGTTCATGGACCAGGGAGTGTAAGTTCATGGTGAGCATGTCAACAAAGTGGATATAGCCACTGGCTGCAATTTCACAAGAATAGTAAGATATGTATACATTATACGTCATATACGTTATACCTGTATGTGTACATGTATGCATACGGAATATAGCTACATCATGTGTGACTGATAAATGTCCCAGTTCTTGGGAACCACCCCAGATCCCTAATTTCACCCCTTTCTCTGGACATTGGGCCTTTGTCCCAGGGGTTCCGCTGCCTGGACCGCTCTTACCCTCTATTGGTGTGACAAGTGTCTTATCTTTTAGGGTTCAACTCAGTGTAGCTACCTCTGGGAACTACTCCCTTAATCCTTCAGGTTAAATGGACCCCGCCTTTCTTTGTGCTGCTCGATGTCCTATATGGACCTCAAGGACAGCCAGTCACTGTCTACTTGCAATTATTGATCGATGGTCTACCTCTCCTCTCGAGCACAGGAGGCAGGACTGTCCATCTTGGTGCCCTAGCTCAGCATGGTACCTGGGACACAGAAAGCCCCGTGCCAGGTGAGCCATGCCCTTGGTCAGTGATGCTGAGATGCGTTCAGGCAGGTGCTCTAGTCACCGGAGCTCCGTGGGTCACGCGACAGGAAGCAACAGCGATGTTATGACTACACGACACGCGTGACTTCCCGCTGAGCAGGGTCACCAGGAAGGTGCCGGCATTTTGGACACCGTAGCTCTAGGTGTTCACCCGGTCGATCTGAAAGAGAACCTGATCTTTCTCTCGGGTGATTTCCAGTTGCCTTCACCACATCTTTTCAAAGCAAAACGGTGATTGAAGTGGACTCATCATCCTGTGCGCTCCGGCGTGGCTCTTTGCCGTCTCTACGCTGTTCTCTCGATCCCTGTGATGTCTCCGCTCTGCCGATGCATTTGTCAGTCAAGCAGTATTTCCCGAGCCCCGCGAGCAGCTCCCCTCTTAGCACACGCGTTTCTTATGTGGCCTCCTGGTGTAACAACTGGATTCTAATGCAGGTTCGGTGAGAAAAACGCTCCACTTGGAGGAGTCTGGAGGACGTCATCCAGAGATTGGTGGCTTTGACGGGGACAGTCATAATTCACTGGCCAGCATTCTGTTCCCCAGTTCACATAATTATCTCGAGTCTCAGCCCTGTCCCACGTGGAGGGTCTCATGCTGAGTTTTATGGCCCAGGAAACAGATTCAAAGATGCCAGGCTTCTGGAAGTAGCCAAGGATCAAGCCGGGGCTTGACCTCAGGCCCATGCGAAGCTCCAGCCCAACGGTCTTTCCCCTGCGTTGTTTTCTTATTACATGAAACCGCCCTAAAGGCAAACATCTGGAGGGATGACAACTGAAATAGATTGTAAACTCCTCGACGCTGGGACTGTGCCTAAAACTGAAATGTGCGTGACTCTGACACGTCCCCCTGTCTCTCTCTTCCGTGTATGTGACCAATGGGACTCGCCTTGGGAGTCCTCGCTGAGCAGCTGGAAGGGGTGGGGCGATGTCTCACACTCCCTCCTCCCCTCAGCCCCAAAGGACAAGTCACGGGACCCGACCCCAACTCCGCAGCTGTGCAGGGGTTCTGATTCCAGCCCAGGGCTCCTCCTCCTGAGTCCAACGGCATCTCTGTATCTTTCTGTTCTCTCTATAAAATGTCTTGGAGCAAAGAAAAAAAAAAAATAAGCTGCCTTGTGTAATTCACAAGACGGTTCGAGGTCACTCATTCACTCAGTTGGGTGATTTGCTTATTAATCCGCGCGGAGCTCTCTGCTGTGTCTGCAGCGTAGCTCAGAGACGCGCGGGCCCGTCGCCAGGAGCTCTCGGCACGCCCTTGCCGACAGGACAGTGTTCCTGCTAGTCCTGCGAATGAGGCTCGGGGCTTCGGGAGAGCAGGAGATGAATTACGTTGGGGGACGGATGAGAAAAGGGGAGAACCAGGAAGCCAGCAGGATGGAGGAGTGAAGGGAACTGGACACTCAGCCATCCCACCAACACTGACTCGGCCACCTATGTGCCAGGTGATCTCGGGGGCACTGAACATGCGGGTGTGGGTGTTACACAGTCTCTGTCTTCCAGGCACTCAGAGGAGAAGGGGAGAAAAGACGGGTGAGCAACCGAGTGTTGGGTCCGAGACGATTTGCCTGTGACAGACAAATGCGACCATAGAGGATAGTCAACTCTCTCTGGTCTGGGCCCTTCAGGGCAGAAACCGGCAAGAACCCCCACAGGCGGGGGGCTTAGCTGAATCTCGAAAGACGTGAAGCTGCTTTGATGCTTTGAAAGAGAGGAAGGTGTTTAGGGGACGGGGGCAGGCAGAGAGGAGACAGTGAGGCGCATGGCGGAACGTCACGGAGTCGAGAGCTGGGGAGAGGGCCGTGTGCGGTGGGCTGCAGGCAAGGGTGATGGGAAGGGTCTGGGATGCAAAGGACTTGCGTGCTGAGCTGAGAGTTTGCATCCTGTAGGCCTTGGATAGCCACGGGAAGATGGGTAGACCAGGGAACGGTAGCATCGGAATGACATTTGAGTCTCCTTTCATCAGTTATGGGTGGATACCATGTGCATTGTTCTACAGCATTGTCTATGAGGGACGTGAGCATTTTGGTATCTGTGGGGTTCTGGAACCCATCCCCTGTGGATCCCGAGGGATGGCTATAGCTAATTTTGGGGGGAGTCAAAAGCTGTTCTTGAATTTTCAGCCACAGAGGGGTTGGTGCCCCCCCTGACCCCCTCATTGTTCAAGGGTCAACTGTAAATGTGAAAAAGTAAAAATGTGCCCTGGCCGGTTTGGCTCAGCGGTTAGAATGTCAGCCTGTGATCCAGAGAGACTCGAGTTCGGTTCCCGCTAAGGGCACGTACCTCGGTTGCTGTTTGTCCCCGACCCTGGTTGGGTCGTGTGAGAGGCAGCCACTCGATGTGTCCCTTTCACGTCGATGTTTCTCTCTCTCTCTCTCCCTCCCACTCTATCTGAACAAAAAATGGAAAAATGTCCTCGGGTGAAGATAAAAAAAAAAGTAAAAATGTAACATGATTTTTTGTGTGTAGTTTACTGAAGAAGGTTTTTCTAAAGTATTTACAATTATACATTAAAATTTAAAAAAATACAAGTTATAAATAATTTTTAATTACACTTTTTATTTTGAGATCACCGTGGCTTCACACACAGTTATAAGAAATACTACAGAGAGACCCCTGTGCCCTTACCCAGTTCCTGGCTATGAACCACTGTACACTTTCAAAACCAGGATATTAAAATGGGTAGTTTAAGGTTTTTTGCCCGTGGTTTCTTAGTTGTACTTAATGGAAGCAGTAGGTATACCTAAGTGTATCTACTCTGTCTTCCCTGAAGAAGTATCGAGTGGAAATGTTTTAACTGAAGCTAAGTTTTAATTTGATGTGTCTGTAATTTAAGCATTTTTACAAAAACAAAAGCATTTGTCGTTTGCACATTCAATATTCTTCTAGTTACCGGTGAAAATATTGGCATCTTGCTTCATCCATGTACGCAGATTTAAGGGTAACGCGATTTGTAGAATATTGCAAACTGTCTCTCAGCTGCCCCGTGCATCTGTTGCAGATCCCGGGGTCCTCTGTGAATACGCCTGGAGCTTCCATTAGAACACAGAGAGAAGGGAGAAGACAGACACCTGGTGCTCCGTAGGGAGGGATCCTTCAATCAATCATTCTGTCATTCCTATGCAAGACGCACGGCGTTTATGCCGAGCGGAAGGATCCGACAAGTTCATCTGCCTCTTCTCACACCCGAGTGCTCTGGTGCTTCCGTTCTCCCCAAGGCTCAGTGTCTGCAGGACAAAACCCACCAGCTTTGTGGTCGACACGCACAGCTGCCTTCTGCTTTGAGCATCTGGGCAAGAGATGTGGAGCAGGTCCCTGGGGCCTGGAGGGCGCTGGGAACAAGAGTGGATGTCCGGGGTGTGGGATGCTCTGAGCCACCACCGTTACTGAGCACCAGGCCCAAGAGGTGTTCTCATGATCTCCAGTGTGTGTGTGTGTGTGCGCGCACGCGTGTGTGTGTGTGCACACGTGCTGTGAGGTGTGGGAGCCTCTCTCACAGAGGTCCAGGCCTGGGGCTCTCTCGTGCGGAACCTAAGGTTAGTTTCAGTGTCTTACCGTGGGCAAGCTGGGATGAGACTGAAACTATTTGGCTCCATTCTAAGGGCCTTCTTTCGCATCTGTTCTCTCATAATCTAGTGTCAGGCTATTAACAACGTCAATGAGGCACAACAAAGCATTTCCGCATTCAGTGGAGAATTAACTCCAGGTAAACACAGATCAGGCCGGTGAGCGTCGTCTCCACGGTCTGTGACAAGGGCCATGCACCTTCCCGTCTGCGTGGAGACACCGCGTGGGCAGAAAGGGACAGTTTTCAGGATTGTGGGGGAAAGAGAGCCTTTTTTTTTTTTTATGGTCAAATTCATTTTCTCCAGAGTCAAAGGCTTGATATGATCATTAAAAATACATCAAGCCTTCCAGGATAGCAGTTGTGTGCTTGGTTAGATGGCGGGATAATTGCCAACCCTTATCTTCAATTTTCAGACCCAAATCTCTCTCCATTTAGTTTTAATTAGCTGTAGACCTCGCCATCCTTAACGCGGGTTCATTTGTCGCAACGGCTTTATCTGAGAGAAGTTCCTAACGGACGCAGTAAGTCCGCGTGTCTGATTTGTCTGCTGCTGTGCTGAATATTTTAAGATGATAACACTGGACTCCTCAGAAAGTGAAACGTACGTGTACCGTCTCCGCTTCGGAATTGCCTTGTTGATGTCTGTGGAAAGGCATCCAATCGTTCAATCACATTTTAAAACACGCTCCACGAAAAACAGGGATCTGCTGTTTTGTTTCCCTGCTCCGACGCCTGTTGATTTTTTACGGCTCCCATAGCGGCTGGTTTCAGAAACTTAGGTCTTTTCATAATATTCCTTCTCCTTTTCGAACTGCCAGTTAAATGATGACCTGGCCCTGGCCAGTTTGGCTCAGGGGTTAGAGCGTCAGCCACAGACCCGGTCGGGGTCTTGTGGGAGGCAACACATTGATGTTTCTCTTTCGCTTTCTCCCCCTCTCCCCCTTCCACTCTCTCTAAAAATTAATGGAAAGATATCCTGAGGTGAGGATTAACAGAATACATAAATACATAATACATCACAGAATACATAAATAAGTGCGGCCCGGCTGAAGTCTCTTTGAGCCCCTCGGGTGCACTGCGGACACAGAGCTTGGCCCTGCTCACGAGCCTCCTGACAGTGGCTGAGTTTGGAGGGGACAGTCTTACTCTAGGTAGAAACCCTGTCTTCAGGTAAACGTGCCGAGTTGCAGACGGTTTTAGGGGATTTTAGGACATTCTGCTGTTGTGTGTAGGGTCCTAAGGGTGTCCTAGACCCCAGGGTAAGCCCCTTGGTTTGGACCAGTCAGTGGCAGAGGTCATGACATGGTCATGTCCAGACATTCTTTACATTACGTACGAGAGGCAGTGTGCTGATGCTGTTGGCTGGGTGTGGGGTGGGGGGCGGGGTCCATTTCTTTCTTCTTCTTTTTTTTATCCTCACCCGAGGACACCCTTCCATTTTTTGTTCAGGTAGAGTGGGAGGGAGAGAGAGGAACAGAGAGAGAGAGAGAGAAACATCGACATGAAAGGAACACACCGAGTGGCTGCCACCCACACGACCGACCAGGGCCGGGGACAAACTGCAACTGAGGCACGTGCCCTTAGCGGGAACCGAACCCGGGTCTCTCTGGACCGCAGGCCGAGGCTCTAACCGCTGAGCCAAACCGGCCAGGGCCATTTCTTTCTTTTTTTAAATAGTTTTCTCTTTATTGTTTTTAGAGAGAGAGGAAGGAAGAAGGAGAGAGAAACACTGATGAGAGAGAACATCAGTTGGCCGCCTCCTGCATGTCCCCCACTGGGGATTGGGCCAACAACCTGGGCATGTGCCCTGACCGGGAATCGAATTGGTGACCTCTTGGTGCGTGGGTCAATGCTCAGCCACTGAGCCACACCAGCAGGGCGTCGTGTCCATTTCTGTAGCCCTGAAGGCAGTCGGAGGTTCAGAACCTAAAGGACAGTCGGCGGAGAATGCTACAAGCCAAGAGCTGAGCGGATAAAGTAAAACGGAACACGTTTCCTTTGCTCTCTAATGAATTAGGATTCAAGTTGTCATTTTACTCGGGGGACAAAGGAAAAGAAACACATTTAAAGCAAGTGTCTTTGAAAACTGGCCCTTCTGAAGGGCTCCCAGGGTTTGGCTTCACTGCGAACCTAGATGGGCTTTGGAGATGTGAGCAGGGCAGGTCTGCCCTTCTCGGTGAGCGGCGGGAAGAATCCCTGGGGGGCGGGGGAGGGGAGCCCTGGAGCTGCTGTGAAGGCCTGGCCAGTGAGAAACCCCTGGAGAATGCTCAAGAAATGGGCCATCTAGTATCAGATGTTAGCTTGTTCTCTGCGTGGTGAGAAAATGTAACCCATCCCTCCTGGCCTACAAACCACCCATAAAAATTCTGCTGACGTGCGACGCTGGTAAAAATGACTCCTTTTGGGTGAGGATAGGGTTGGGCAGAGACGGTGCAGAATTCTAGAGACACAGAATGCCTACGCCAGGAGGGCAGCGTGGGAGCCGGCGCCGGCAGGTGCCCTTGCGGTCTGCAGGGACCAGGGGCAGGCGTGAGATGTTTCCCTGGGACATGACATGGGGGATGGAGCCAAAGAGAAACTTGAAGGAGCCCTGTGACGCCCGCTGACCTGGGACTAACGCTTTTCTGAAGCCTTTACCTCCCTGGAGCACCTTAACACTCATTCGCGTTGTTTGCTCTCTTCTGATCTGGGGTCACGGGCTTGGGGGTTCTTGCAGGGCCGGCTGAGTCTTGTGACAGCTGAGCCTGCTGAGGGAGGGGTGACTGTGGGCGGGGAGCCGTCCCTGAAACTCAGAGGAGGGTTCTGGTGGGGCCTGGCATTGGAAAGACGTTCACAAAGCTCCGTGACAGGGCTTCTAGTTCAGTCTTCTCTCCTTCCCGCGTGGGACAGTGCAGGAGCCCAGGGGTGTCACTCTTCTGGGTGAGAGGTCTCATAAGAACATGTGACCGAGCAGCACCCCACCCTGATCCCACAGGAATGTGGGCCCTGACCTTCCCTGGGGCCGCAGGGCGGGTGGGGGCGGCAGGGCGGGGCTGTGATCAGAGCTCTCTGGCTGACCGGGTTTGGCTCTGGGGAGAATGTGTGTGTTGATTTTCTCTGCATCAGGTGAAAACAGAACCAGACGCCCACCTTTCTTGCTTCTTAGTGGGTCTCATACGTGTCCTGACTCTGCACAGGGATTCTGGGGGCACGGGGGCCAGGCTGCGTGGGCGCAGGGCCGTCCGAGGTGGGGCCGGGCTGCAGGCCCGGAGAGAAGGTTGAACTGGCTGGCTGGTTTCGTTTGTCACACTGACCTGCGTCTGCAGCCCTTTTCTCACGACGTTTCTACGAGCTGGTCTCTGGAGACACACGGCGCCTCCCCTGAGGGTGGGCGAGGATGCGTCTTCCGTGGGAACAATACCCTGCGAGCCGCTGGTGGAGCTGCAGGGGCGGGAGTGGGGGAGGGGAGGGGGCACATGGGGGAGGCAGCACCCCAGGTGCCCGGACCACGAGGCGTGCAGCCACAGGCTGCAAAGTGCTCAGCAGGGCTGTGCTGGGTGCAGGTGGCGGGCCAGGTGCTGGGGATGCGGAGGCGGAACGGCTCAGCCCCCGCAGTTAGGGAGCTTTCGTAGCCTCTGTCCCAGCCGTGGGGTCCACCTTCTAACAGTGGCCCACGAGGCCCACACAAAGGCCTTGTCACCTCTTCGCCTCCTCCCTCCCTTCTGAGCCCCGTGCTCCCCAGGACAGCACAGCCACACTGGCCCCTTCGCTCCCCTGGGACACGGGGCACTCTGCCTGGCGCTGCCGGTGTCCTCTGCCTGGAGCGTTCTTCTCACGCACCTTCAGTTTTCAGCCATGTGCTCTGAGCACCGGGTTAAAAGTGCAGTGGCCTCCCCCCCCCCCCCCCCCCCCCCCCGTGCTCCTGGCGCCCCTGGCCTTGCTCACGTCGCTCTCCGCAGCATGGGGTTCCCTCCCCTGCACCAGAGTTGCCTCACTCATCCAGGTGTTGCTACTGTCTGTGTCCACCTGCTAGGCTCGTGGGGCAGGAGTCGCGGCGCAGGTGAGCACGGAGAACACGGCCTGAGAACTGGGGGCTGTGGAAAGACCCTGGCCCGCCCCCACTTCCACACCGGGCCCCTTTGGGGCTCTACTTGAGCTGGGCCCCCTGCTCAATTCCCCAGTCTCACCCTCGACACTGGAGCAGGTTTATCAGGTCCTCAGCACGCGTGGCCACACGGGGACCCTCCATCTCATGGTCCCCGTGGGCAGAACGAAGTAGCCAAGGGGGAGACAGGACACCCCACTGTTCTGGCCAGTTCCCAGGAACTTCATGATCGCGGCTTCAGGGAGTCCCCGGAAGAAGGCTCTGGCTTTGGGTGAGAGATCCAACTCTAGCCTTCCAACTAGATCCAAATTCCACCATCTACCTGGCTCGACTCCCTTTCGGGAGGCCTTCCCGCCGGCAGTGCCCACTCAACACCCAGTCTGAGCCCTGACCTGCATGTCTCGGCTCCAGTCCCTGCCCAGATGGGCTGATTCTACCAGCTGTCCCTCCAGGCATCCGGTCTCCACCAGCTCCCTGCCCCTTCGGTGTGGTTTAGTCCCCTCAACAAGAACACAGCCTGGGCTTGATCTCCCTCAAAGTCGGTTACCTCAAGGTGACAGGGATTTGATGAATTTTCCGGAGGACCTGGTGTGATCACAAGAAAATTATAACCCGAGAAGGGAAGCTTAAGACCCCAGTTTAGGCATCAGAGCTTCTAGAGTCTGCTGGCCGTGCGTGTCCATGCGGAAGGTCCCTCACTGCCCCTCTCTCCTTGGACCCCAGCTGCATTGTCCCAGGACTCACTTCTCTCTGCAAAAGGCTCCCCTCTTGAGAGCCCTTCTTTCCTTGAGTCCAAGCCCCCACCCCAACTCTGAAGTTAGCCAAGTGGCCCCAGTGGCCTTTATTCTGTTACCCCTAAAAGTCAAGTTTGTACCCAACTCGGGGCTTTTGTACTTGGAGTTTCCACTGCCCGGAGAGCTGTCCCCCCCAGATCTTCATGTGCCTGCTCCTCCTTGTCATTCGGCTTTCTGCTCAGAGGACACCTCCGCGGAGCCTTCCTGACCTCTCCGGCTCAGTAGCCCTCCCCTCCTCCCCCTCTCTCCACCTGCTGGGCTTTCTTCTCAGCCCTGAGCCCTGCCTGAAGGGTCCCCTCCCCCAGAGCCCCCGTTCCTCTCTCCCAGACAGAGCAGGATGTAAGCTCCACCCACCTGGAATCTCATCTAGGGGGTCCCCGTCTAACTCCAGGGCCTAGAGGTTTATCACCCGGAACGTAACATTCCCTGAGTGAATGGGCAGCCAGGCCCCATCAAATGGGCCTCATTTTCCATGTTCTCTGGTTTTTCCAGAAAAGCCAGAAACCTGTACTTTACGTGTCATCTCGCCATGTGGCAACATACTTAGACCATGAGAATGCTGTGGTAGTCAGGGGAATCAAATCGGAGGGCTTATTTGTCCTGCCAGCTTCCAGCGTGAGGTCCCGGCCCTCAACCCCAGCAGCCACTGGAGGGAGGAGGCTAAGACCTGCGAGGGAAAGAGGCGACCGAGAGAAGGGGAGGAGGCAGGAGACATCTGAGGAGTACAAAGGGTGGGGACCCTGCCTCGTCCCCCGACATTGTCTCTGGGGAGCTGGTCTGGTTTTGGATGGAGCGGTGCACCTTTGGGGGCAAACCCCAGGGGCAATGGGCTTATAGTCCCCCTAAGGTTGCATGAAAATCACGGTGAGGTTAGACTTCAAGAGGTCAGGTGGAGTGTTCGATGCAGTAACCAGCATGGGCTGGGGAGGCCTCACAAATATTTTGGGTGGCAGTAGCCCCAGGCCCTTTGCACAACCCTAAGGGGCAGGGGCTACAGTAATGACTGGATTGGATTTCTCACCAGACTGGAGGGACAAGGTCTCTGGGTCAGAGTTAAATTCGAGTAAATGCAGCTACCTGTCATTTCTCACACAACCAAGTCTGTGGACTAATCCACCTTCCTACTGCTTGGCATTTTGTTCTTGTCAAAGTGGGGGAGAGAGCTGGGGAGATGATAACACCAAACCTCACACCAGCACAGGTGCCTCACCTTCAGGTCCCCCGGACACCCTTGGGCACTTTCTTGTCACCCTCAGACTGGGTCCTCCCACAGGTGTCTCCTGGTTTCAGCTCACCCCGCTCAGAGTGAGGACCCAGACGGCTCCCAAGCCTTGTCCCCAGGGGATTCACAGTCACAGCATTTGCCTCGTCCATTCCAACAGCAGGGCCACAGCCAGGCACCAGAGCCCTGTTACGGTCCAGAGGGACTGTCGGTGCCAGCTGGACGCATCCCAGGCTGTGTCCTCAACACCAGGCTCCGCTGGCTCAGTCCTTTTTTGAAAGAGAGCAAAACCCTTCCTGACTCTTCCCATGTCTAACCACCCTTCTTCTCCCGTCCCCACCCCAACCCCTCCTCGAGGACCCACACGGAAGGAAACCAGCCTGCTTACGCTGGCAGACAGGATGGACTTTGGTGCAGAGAGAGCTTTCGGAGGAGCCGGCAGCCAGAGGCGGGGGTTGGGGAGGTCAGGTGTGGCGGTGGGCTGCCCAGGAAGTGGGGATGAGAGGGGAGAGCCTCTCTATCGAAGGAACGTGTAACTGCCTTCGGAAGACGATTTACAGTCCAGTGTCGACTAGGTTCACCAGTGAAGTTCAGACGTGTCTGGGCATCTCTGGCCGATCGGTCTTGTGACCCAGCCAGGGACTCAGGAGCCCCCTGGGAGATTCCTGGCCCCTGGGAGCAGGAGCCCAGCAGCAGGACGTAGGCTCCGGGGGGAGGAGGGGTTGTCCGAGCTCAGGCCCGTCCTGTAAATCCGCCTCCGCCTGGGGGCCCCTGGGAGACGGGGGGTGAGCTGTGAGAGGAAGTGGAAAGAATTCATGTAAATTCCACAGGAGGTTTGGCAAGAACATTTGTGCTTCGGGACAAAAGCTCTGGGGAAACGGAAGCTCCTCTCCTCGTCCTGCATTGATCACTGCACACATCTGCTGGGACGTGGAGGATGCCCGGGAGGCTTCGAGGGAGTCCGTGGGCGCTGGCCCACGTGTTGGTAGAGGCAGCTCCTGAGGACACCCCGGACTGGTGGAACTTAGCAGGGTGGGCAGCTGGGACCCACATCAGCAGGGTCGCACAGTCACGAGACCACTGAGCTCACCTTGCACTGATGCATGGATGGACTTTACGGAAAATTTCCGCACCTGTTCTTATTTGATCCCCATAACCGTTCAGGAGGAGCTGGGCCAGGGACCCCAGGCCACTGCAGCTGTCCCTCCAGGGTCCTCAGGCGACGTCCAAGGGCCCACGGTGGGCGGTTCCTTGGGAAGACGCTGCCACGTCCAGGTGTGCATTGCCCGGGGCTCTGCGTGGCCCGGGGTTCTAGCCGGAATGACCCAGGGAACAGGGAGAAAAGATACTCCCTGTATTACTGATAGAAGCGAGTGCGAAGGTGTCGCTTAGAGTGAGACACAAATGGCCCCGCTCACTGAGCACAGAGCTGGGCAGCCTGGCCCACCTGGTCATAGGCACAGCTGGACATCTTGCCAGGTAAGACTTAGAGACCAGAAAGGCAGAGGGAGCAAGAAGAGGAAGGAGCTAGGCAACCCGGTCTGGTTTCTCCATTAACTCACCAACCGAAGAGTGAGGGGTGGAGAGGGTCAGGAGTGTCACTCCAATGGGTGTCCCTCCACTTGGAAGGAACATCAGGGGTTGGGAAAAATGTTCCCGTTCTAATAACTGTACTCATCAACATGTAATATCCATGTCCTCTGTGGAATATGCAGGCCCTCTCTGCTTAGCTTTCTGGACTGTTGAGGGTTGGTTGTTGTATTAGTCAGGGTTCTCCAGGGAAACAACAGAATCGACAGATATCTCTCTCTATCTCTGCCTCTCTCTCTTTCTCTGTGTGTGTGTGTGTGTGTGTGTGTGAGAGAGAGAGAGAGAGAGAGAGAGATAGAGGACAGAGAGAGAAGCGGGGGATGGAGGGAGAGAGAAATCAGTGTAAGTAGATTCTCAGAACAAAATTAAATGGCAAAGATGAACATCAGGACACTGTTCCTTGGACCACTTAGGATCCGTGGACCATTGCCCAAGCCACAAGGCTTCTTGAACTATTTTTCACATTGAAAACAGATAAGAATGTCTTGCTTCTCCATCCAGTAGGTAGCAAGTATGCTGGGTCCCGCGTGGTGGGGAACAGGTGACATTTGCTTTCCGCGAGCTCGAGGTTGAGGATGTCAGAGCACGTGGTGATGAGGTCAGGTAAGAAGTCGAGCCGAGTGCCTCTGTGGTCCAAGGTGGGACCGATTCTGACCTGAGGCTGAAGGAAGCTCTGTGGAAAAGACATTGTCGTTGCCCCAGAAGATGGATAGAGTTCTGACGAGCAGGGATGAAGGGAAAGGGCCTTCCAGGCCGTGCTGTTTTTGAGGAGCGTTGGTGGCCTGGCCTCCTGAGGGTGTTCTGGGTGTGTGTGGGTCGGGAGAGGATGGGACAGCTGTAGGGGTTCATTGCGGGGTGGGGGGCAGGAAGAAGGTGACAGAGAGCTCGACCTGGGCAGACAGGATATGCTGGGAAACACACACGCTGAATCTGGTGTGTAGGGGTTTAACAAGATGACCTTCAGGCATTAACGGGGCTGGGGGGCACTGCTGACTTTGTCAGGGGGGAGGGGGAATGGGTTTGTGAGGAATCGTCCATCAGTGCGCGAAGATGGGTCGACGGTGGTGTGTGATCCGTGGGGGCGGGAGAGGGCGGAGCCGTGGCAGAGACAGTGGGAATGGACGTGAGGGACTCATGGGGGGAAGTGTGGGAGGCAAGATGGCTGGCAGGGGAGACAGTTCCCAGTTGACCCGGTCGTCTCTATCGTAACGGGGTGTCTCCTGCCCGCCTGAGTGGAGGCTCCCTGGAGGCGGAGGCGGGCTGTCATCTTCGGGTGCCCCTCGGCCTTCAGCGCGGAGCTCTGGCCATGTGGAGGCAACAGTGTACACGTTTGTGACAACCAGGTGACCCAGGAAGCCGGCGGGAGACGCACATGGCAGCGGGGTGTCTGTTGCTCTGGGTGTAATGCACCTGAATGAAACTGCGGAGTCCAGGTGGGGCCGGAGCCAGTGCAGGGAATCCCCACCTGAGTCTGTCCGGGGCGGCCACCTCCTGGGGCGGACTGAAGGAGCCTGGATCAGCAGCGGGGTGGGGTGGGGGTCCTGTCCTGGGCTGGGGAAGCTCCCGTCAGCTCAGAAGCCAGGGCGGGACTCCCGCAGGGCAGAGGGCCGGTTCTGGCTGCTCCGGGGCCAGAAGCCACCACCATGGCCGTCCCAGGAGCCACAACAGCACCCAGAGCTCATGGGTTTCTGGTGTCACCCACAGGACACTTGTCTGGCAGTCTGGCAGGGTGAGGGACATGGACTAAATGTTCTCTTCTTTATATGTGATTTATACCCTCCCCCCCCTTTTTTGGAAAGAGTGATGCATGCTCATTGTAGAAATTTGGAAACTAAATACAAATACAAACATATATGAAAACACCCATTGTCCTACCAGTCAAGATAACAGTACCAGATTTTCATGACTGTGAGGTATATGTACATGTATGCTCTGTACCATATGTATATTCATGACCAGATACAGGGGTGGGCAAAGGTAGGTTTGCACAGTAATACAGGAATAAACTGTTTCGCATACTCACACTGTAACCTCCGTGGTAATTGTTGTCGCACGACAGAGTCAAAGAAAGACCACTAGAGAATTGAAGTCCACGTTAAGAGCCGTTTATTAGCCGGCCGGAGTCTGATTCCGAACACCCCTGTGACAGAGTCTTTGGAATCAGCCCCGATATGCTTTATTACGTACCTTTTATACCTTACAGCAAATAGGATCTTCTTGATATAATGCCCAGGGCTACAACAATGCTGTATAGAATTAGTTTGCCTTGCAGATAACAGGAACACCAGGCACACCCAGGCACACCCAGGCATTTCAAAGTACATTGGGTCACACTTAGCCCCGAGCTGCATGCCCAATTCCTTGAGATGGTGGGGGAGGTCGAGTCTCTGACTCCAGACCTGCAGGCTCTGTGGACTCTGTCAGACACGTAGCCAGCTCCCAACAATCTCTTGCTTCAGGGGGTCTTTACGAAACAGGTTCAGCTAGAGGGCACACAGTGACTTTCCCAATCATCAATTATGGGGCAATAAACAAGTCAGCACAATAGTTCACCAATCATCAGTTATGGGGTTATGAACATGCCAGCACAGGGACACGATGATGCACAGTAATACAGGAATAAACTGTTTCTCGCGTACTCACACTGTGACCTCCTTTCGCCCACCCCAGGCGTGGCGCTATTTCTTCCGCGGTCCCCGGCGTCCTTGTCTGTCCTCATTTGCCGGAAGTCCGGGATCTCATCACAGGGCCTCTTCCTCTTCCGTTGTCCGTGAACATCCGGGCTCTTCAGTCCAAAGGGGGCCAGGGTGGCTTCCAGACACCAGGCGGTGACAAGACCGGGCCCGGATGGTCCCACGCCACTTGTTTTCCTTGCTGCCATGTGGCGTCGCTGTGGAAAACTCTTTGCCAACACGGTGATGTCGTCACAGGCCTAGACTCTTGTCACTACCGTGGAGGGACCCTGTGTTAGGCTGCGGAGTCACAGCTCTCTGAGTTCCCGTTCCATTTCAAGCATTGTTCCCCAAGAACTCCCGTGTTGCTGGGAGGGTCTTTCTGCCCCAGTCACAGGCTCCCCAAGAACTGACCCCACCCCTCAACCTCTGGACCTAGTGGTGGTGGTCCTGGTCCCCAGCAGGCGCCCCTTTGTCTTCTTGTCTTTGGGGGCTTTGAAATCTCTCCTGCCAAGAGCGGGGCTGCTTCCCTGACTCTGAATCTGGGGGGAAAGCTGACGGAGGGTGGCACCTCCTTCCCAGAAGATGCTGGGTTTCTTATGCAAATCTCTCTTCTTCTTTCCCAAACTCATTTTGCACATCAGGGAATATTGGTCAGGCTACAGGAAGTTTAATTACATTGTTCTCCAAGGAACGTGTCACAAAGCTGAGCTATCCTCCAAGATGGTGACTAGGACACACTCGGCGAAAAGTTGAGTGACCGACTGGAGAACTGCTGTGTCGTCTGCTCAGGCAGAGTCAAGGGGCTGCTGTGTACGCGTCACACGGAGCTTTCCTCGGGGATCACATGGAATCCACCAACTCCTCACCCTGGAGCTGTCCTGGGGGTCCGGGGCTCTGCTCCCAGCGGCAGGCCGGGTGCCCCAGACAGCCTCCCGGGGCACTGAGGAAGAACCAGGCTCTTTCAACCAACAGTGTAGAGTGGCCACGCTTCCAAATCTCAGAGCTGAGGAGCTCGGTCTGTGTGTGAGGTACTCAACTTCAAAACACGCCTGTGTCTTACCCTTTGCCACCCAGTTCAGGCCCCTCCCCCTGCTCTTCTGGACAGTCAGTGACTTCCCAGGCAGCCTCTGTGCCTCCACTGTCCCCTCCTGCCTGTTTCCACCCTACAGGGCTTCAAGGCCTTCCCACAGCATGCTGAAACACAGCCCAGACTCCCGCTGTGGGGGGGGGCTCGACAGCCCATGTCAGCCCTCCTGCTCATCCCTCCTCATACCCCATGTCACCCTCCATGTCACCCCATGTCAGCCCTCCTGCTCGTCCCTCATGTCACCCATGTCACCCCATCTCACCCTCCATGTCACCCCATGTCAGCCTCCATGTCACCCCTCCTCACACCCCATCTCACCCCTCCATGTCACCCCATGTCAGCCCTCCTGCTCATCCCTCCTCACACCCCATCTCACCCTCCATGTCACCCCATGTCAGCCCTCCTGCTCATCCCTCCTCACACCCCATCTCACCCTCCATGTCACCCCATGTCAGCCCTCCTGCTCATCCCTCATGTCACCCATGTCACCCCTCCATGTCATCCCATGTCAGCCCTCCTGCTCGTCCCTCATGTCACCCATGTCACCCCATGTCAGCCCTCCATGTCCCCCCTCCTCACACCCCATCTCACCCCTCCATGTCACCCCATGTCAGCCCTCCATGTCCCCCCTCCTCACACTCCATCTCACCCCTCCATGTCACCCTCCATGCCACCCTCCATGTCACCCAGCCACAGTGCCCGGCCGCAGTAGCCTGGCCTGTTTCTTCCTCAGGCCTGTCTTCTGCTCGCCCCTCTTCCTGGAACATTCCTCTCTGTCCACATAGCTCCCTCCCTGGATTCATGCAAGTCTGTGCTCAGAAGTCACTTTTTCGGAGAGACCCTGGAAGCGGACACTGCTCCCTCCCACCCCACCCGCCCCCTGCGCAGGCCTCCTGTCGCTGCTCCGTGTCTTGCGCCCCACGGGCTCACGGCTGCCTCACAGCACGGCGGCCTCCAGCGAGCTGCGCTTTGGGACATGGCAGCTGGCTTCCCAGGAAACAGCAGCTCCGACTGTCCTGACCTCGACGCTGTCACTTTGAACTTGGTGACACCAGGCAAATTATTTCGATTCTCTAAGCTTCTACTCCGCGTCTGCGAAATGGGGCGAATCAGATGTGTCTTCCGATGTGGCCGTGAGGGTTTCGAGTGGCGCGTGTCCAGCAGAGTGGAATCCCAGAACCTCTGGACCGGGCGGTTTGCAAGGACGGGCAGGGGAGGGGTGAGGCTGATGCTCCGGGTCCCACCCGGCCCACGAAGAGCTACTTCCAGGGGGCAGTCTCCGACCGGCCGTGAGCGGGCACGTGCGGGAAGAAGGCCCTTCGAGGCTTCGAGGGGTGGAGCCCAAAGCAGGGATTCACATTCAAGGGCCCTTTGTGGTCACTGAAGGCAAAGCGCAGGGGGACGAGGTGAGACGCAGGGCTTTGAGATCCCGGCTACAGGAAAGGTGTTCGCAGGCTCAAGAGGAGGGTCCGCAGGAGAGGAGAAGGGATCTGATGGCAGCAGTTTGGAGAACATTCACCTCCACCTTGGAAACCCTGGGAAGGGTCTGAGACTTCTCTGATTGGTTCAAGGGGAGGGGCTCCGACTGTTTCACTGGGGGAGGCTGACCCCGGGAGCTGGTGGAGACGGGGAGATTCTGGTGATGCACGCACGTCAAGAACTCGACCTATAGCGGACTTACCTTAGGTGGTTACTTCTCCTACTCAGAGTTCAAGGTACTTGCTAAGGAAACTAAAGTTTGGAATGGCAACTGACATTCAGAACCGGTATTGTCGTGAGTCTGAACTCCATTTTTTTACCCTTTTCTATATTTCCTTTGAGTATCATGCACTTGCCACTAAGTCTTTTTAGAATATTAGAGCTGAATGGAAAAACTGGGTGGCAGCTTGATGCCAAGTTAAATAGTGACTCACCCTAGGTCACCCCATGCAAGACAGGGGCCTTCTTAGGGCTTGCTGAGGATTGCCCAAGGACACTTTCTCTTGATTATTTTTGAGGTCAAGTCTCCAGGGATTAGCAGACTCTAAAGTCCTTCCCTGTTCCAGCTATTTTAAAATCTTGTTTATATGCTAATTGCACTCCACCCTCAGCTGGCCTTCAATCACCTGTCTGTCAAGTAAATAGTGGCTGTAATGAGAAAAGGATCCAGAAATGCAAATAAAGAAAAACAAAGAGTGTGAGTGAGCAGCAACTGGCTTGGCAGAAACATATAAATTCCTGCTCAGAGACACATCATCTCCTATCTAAAAGCACACCTTTATTTTTCATGTGCTCTGGCATAAGAAGGTTCCTTGCATTAGTAATGATGCTGTTAATGTTTTATAGAGCTTGGAAGTCATGGTCACATTGAAGCCCTCCCTCAGTACATGGAGGGCTCTTACTTAGGCTTATTGAAATGTATACTAAGTTTGAGTCAGACTGTCATCTACCCCAGCCAAGGACCCGAGAATTCTTTGGGGAGGGTTGGCGACCACTGGCTCACTTTCATTGTGAACAAAAACTCCACTCTGCTCAAAGATGTTTCAGATCTTCAACCTCTTTTCGGAATCGAGACCTGGATCTCCTCAAAGCCTTGACTTCTTCTGTAGTCCCCACAATAGAGGCTTCTCATTCTTTGGCATCCACGCAGCATCCACCCTGGAAAAAGGTGGTGTTCTCCTGGCTGTCACCTCCACTCCAGATCTTCAACCGTCAAGTAGAAACTCTTCCCTTCCAGGTCTTATCATGTGATATCATGTTCTTTTCCTCCCGGTGGCTGACATCTGCCCATTTCCTGGAGAGTTCCCTTTCTTCACGGACAATTTTGAGATGGCTGTCAGTGATCATTCCCATTTTTTTTAGACACAATCCTAGGCTATTTTAACATTTGTAAGACAACCCATTCAATACCCCAGTCTCCAAACTCCTGGACATTATGAACTCCAATGTCCTTCCTTTCTCTCCTCTTCAACCAACTTTGCTTGGGTAACTCTCCAGTATCCTACTTTCTCTAGTCACAGTGACCTGTCCCCACAGTGTCTCTCCCATTACTTTGACCTCATATGTACTTTCTGTCCCTTGAGCACATCATTTTGTCACAGTTATCTGCTTTTTGTTATACAACCTTGATCCCATGGGTCATGCAGAAATCGGAACCACTCTTTCATAAGCATCTTTGATCCCTTTCCATCCTTTATCCTTCTATCCTATTACCCATAAAATCCCAACCTGGAATGAATGGTAATATTACTTTCTAATTCCTTTGATCTTCACCAGAGTAGGGGAGTATCCTGGAAAATAGTCTACATGTTGGTTGGCATAAGGAAAAGTTCATGGTCTCCCAGCTCGGCTTGGCCCTTAGCACTGCCTCTCGATCTCTCGTCTTTGGTCAACTCGTTTGTTTCCTTCAATGATTTTCAAAACGTATCTATTTTTTCAAGCCTCCTATTCAACCCCTGTTTCTTCACTCTCAGCAGACAATCAAGAAAATCAAGGAAAATTAAAGATCATTTCTGCCCTTGGATACAAACTATTCTAAATCTGTCCTTGCTTTGGCAGACACTTTGGTCACCTACCCAACAGCCATGCCCACCCATTCTTTCTTCACGACAGAGTACATTTCGGTGCAGGTGTTTGGTGGCCGTGCTCTTAAGGAGGCTGGGCTCCTGCAGATGAATCGTAGTTAGTCTGACCCACTCTCGACTACTTCGTTCCTCTGAAGTGACCTGCTAAAAATATTCACCGGGACGCCACACAGCCCCCAAACCTCACGTGCGTCTGCAGAATACATCATCTTCTCTATCAGACTTCCTCCCTCCTGCATGCCCTAGCTACACCGCTGGCCCTCCACAAGTAACATGTAGACTATCCTACTTAAGTAAGATGCTTGTGGCCCTGCCGAATAGCTTCCTTCCTTCCCTCTCCTTATTCAATCTGCCACCAAATATCGTTGGTTTTGCCTCCCACATGGCTCTCATTGTTATTCCTGCCCCTTCATCCCCACAGCCACACTGCCAGCATGGGCCTCTGTCACCTCTCTCCTACCCACAAGAGTGACCTCCTAATTGCTTTCCCTACCTTCATTGTTTACCTCCTCCAACTCATCCTCCAGACAGTCGGAGACTTGCATCTTCATAATTAAGTTTCACTGTGATATGTCCTTGATTGAATTCTGTGCATGGCTCTCCTGTAAATAGATGTGCACTTTACAGGGTAAAGTGCACATTCCTTAACCTGCCACGCAAGATTCTTCGTGAGCGCCCCCTGCTGGCTTCTCTAGGTGTATCTCCTGGCATTTGCCCCACATCCCTACATTTTCTTCTCCAGCAATAAAAGTTTCTTTTGTTCCCTGTGCATGCCATGTCACCTCTCAACACACATGCACACACACACATACACACACGCACAGACATACACGCACATGCACAGCCACACACAGACACAGCCACACACACACAGATACACACAGACACACACAGACACACACACAGACACACAGACACACACACAGATGCACACACAGGCACACACACAGGCACACACTCACAGGCACACACACAGCCACACACACACAGGCACACACAGAGACACACACACACAGATACACACACAGGCACACACACAGGCACACACACAGACACACACATAGACACATACACACAGGCACACACACAGACACACACAGAGACACACACACATTGCCTAGCTAATCCTCTAAATTGGAAGCCATTTCTTAATTCTCCTACAAGATTCTGCCCTTTTACCTCTAAGTTGACCACATTGCTTTGTAATGCTCTGTTTTCTGACTGTCCAGTGCCGTTTTATTCATGTCTGGGCTGCCAGTGACCAGCCCATAGCAGGGACCCCTGGCCCAGGGTACAGATTCCTTACGGTGTGCTGAATGAAGGGATGGGTGACCAGGCATGTCCTCTAGGGAGTTCCGTCTCCTGGGTCTCTCTGTGGAGACTGGGCCCCTGCAGCCTCAACTCAGAACTTGAAGGAGAAACTGCAACTGTGCCCGATCCCTCTGGGGGCCCTTGTCACTGCTCCCACCTTGCCCATGCTGTTGTCATTTTAAATTGTGTTGTCACCCGTCTGCTGTTAGAAAAATAAGAGAATTTCTCTAAGGATCCGCACGCAGGAAACAGTAAAAGTAATGTGCGATTCTGGGATTACTTGCATAAAATTAACATGTACGTAAATAAACCGTTAGGTTTGTTTCAGGCTGCCAGGGCGGATGCTGTGTGCTGGTTTTATTTCTTTTCTATATTTCCAATGCTCCTACTCAGTTGCCGGGTGAGGCTTGACTCCCTCCTCAAGAGGAGGAAAGTCTAAGAGCTGGAGGAGGCAGAGACGCTGCACACTTATCTTCCTCCTGGGTTTTGCAGAGCTGAGCATTCGCTGGGAGTCTTTCCCAGTTCAGAAATGCTTCCATCTCTCTGACTCCCACTCTCTCCCTCCCACCACCCTCCCCATCACCCCCGATACCCACCTGGGATGCCCTCTACCCTCCTGAACTAGGTGAAAATTTCAGAGCAAGCTTAGAGCTGGGCAAAGTGTGGAATGCATGGATTTACATGCACAGTCGCATGTCTCCTCCTGCCCTGCGACAGAAAGCAAAGGAGGGCCTTTCCATCAGCAAATTGGTGGCAGCATTTCTGAGAGAGGTAGGCAGCCCTTTTGTTGATTAATGTCTTCAGACCACATTACAGAAGCGATTGCCTCCTCGACCTGCGAATCAAGCTCGGGAAACGTCCGTGTGTGCGCAGTAAGTTTTAAGAGTCTTCCACCTTCCTTTCTGTCCCTCAGCTCCTTCCAAGCACAAGAATTTCTCAACGCAAACTGAGTGGGTGGGGGTGGTAGCGACACAGCTTTGGGTTTCTCTTGTTGCTCAGGAACTCCTAACTGCAGGCTGTTCTGAGGTTAGGAGACAATTCTGAACTGGGAATACACTGCGTGAGGACAAGGACAGAGGGACACTTGCTAATAACACTAAGTGGCAGACTCTGTTTTTCCTGGTCACCTGCCGCAGAAACGTGACTCATGACCCCGTCTTTCCAGATCAGGGAGGGCCTCAGCGTCACCGCAGTTGCCCCGTGCACGCTGACACATGCCTCGTCAGATGGCCCCCGTGTGACTGGGAGCTGCCTGCGTGATCTTTCCCCACCGCTGGAGCGTTGAAATGGGAAATTCCCAGAGACGTGCTGCGCTGGAGTCCAGGACCCCCAGGCCCAGTTTCTTAAGCTTCCTGGTACAAGATAAAGTTGGAAAATGCCGATGGAGGTGTCACGGGCAGGGGCAATGGGTTGATAGACCGCATTACAGGGGTGTGAGATTGTATGTTTCATGAGGGGGCCGCTGGGAATGAAGTGGGAGGGCTGAAGGACACGTCTCCCCTTCTCCATCCTTCCTTCCTTGCCAAGACGTACCAGAAATCTCAGAGCTGCGAACATGACAGTATACGTTGTCCAAGAAAACATTATTCTGCTTTTGGTTTTAGGTAGTTCTGATCTTTCAAAGAGGATGGTCTTGTAAAAGTGTTCAAAATATAGATGAGCTATAAAGTGTGTCCCGGCAAAGCCTTCATTGAGGAGACCCATACGTTTTATTTATTTATTTATTTTGCATTTATCTTCAGATAGAGTGGGAGGGAGAGAGGGAGGAAGAGAGAGAGAGAGAGAAATATTGACGTGAGAGAGACACATGAACTGGTTGCCACCCACACGATCCCAACCGAGGTACGTGCCCTTAGCAGGAACCGAACCTGGGACTCTCTGGTCCGTGGGCCGACACTCTAACCACTGAGCCAAACCAGCCAGGGTGAGATCCATATGTTTTAAAATTCATTCTCCAACTCCCCAATTCTTATTACGAAGCAATCATAATTTGAATCTCAAGATGAAGGCCAAGAACTGAAATGAAAAGGAAACTTTAGATCATTTTTATTTTAGATATAGGTATGAGAATTCTAAACAAAATATTAGTAGATAGTGAGACTAGTGGACAATCCAGTTGGTGGCGTTGTGAAAGGGAAATGCAGAAGGAAGAGGTAAGTAGGAAGACTTTAAAGAGAAGCTGTCCTCATGTCATTAATAGGACCAGAGTAGGCGCTGGGAAAGTAATTCAATCAAGGAATGAAACACAAGAAGGCTGCAGACAGCCAGGAAGCTATGATGTCAAAGTAATAGATAGTAGTAGGCAAGAGGGGAGAATCGGAAAGCCAAATACTGACATACTTTTATGTCAACACCGACTATCCTGTATGAAAACGAAAGCTGGATAAGTTAGCTAAGTATAAAAATGAACCAATGGTTTTAAGAGGTAGTGTGGGGCAGTTGTAGTCATCAGGAGACCCAACATCTAGTCCCGGTCAGCCCTGAATTTGCTGTGAGACCTTAGAGAAGTCACTGGACTTCTCTGTGAAATGAGGTAGCTGGTTTAGATCAGCCTGTCTCAAACTTTGATGCGCATATGAATCACCGGCGGATGTCGTTAACATGTGGGTTCTGGTTAGTAGGTCAGGGGCAGGGCTGAGATTCTGCATTTCGAGTCAGCGTTTGGCTGGTGTCAGTGTTGCTGACCTGCAGACCAGAGCAGCAAGAATCTGGACAGTCGCTACGTGTCTTCCAGTTCAGTTGAACGTGGTTTTATGACCGGCTCTTTCATGGGCCATCAGCTAAAACCTTTATGAAGTGTAGGGATGAAGGCAAAGCGATGAGCAGAACGACTGTAGTAAACAGGGACAAACCAAGTGGTGTGAGCACGCTCGTGGAACGGATCGAACAATGAAGTTTGACTCAGGGGGCAGGAGAGGCAGAGCTAAGTTAAAACCAGGGGACAAATCTCAGTCCAAAGGATGTGCCAGAGACAGGGAAGAGTGATGGAGACAGATACACAAGAATCTTGGAGAGGAGCATGTGGTTGGTGAAGCAGCCATCACATTGCAGAGACGCGAAAGGGGCCAGGACACTGTCAGCCCTCCGTCAGTCCCCTCTGAGTCCCCTGGCTTCATTCGCAGGACATACTGTCACTTCGCTCCCCGACACTCCCTGCCTGATCACGTAGCTTCTCTAACAGGCACACAGACAGTGGGCTCCTATGTGAACGTTACAGCAGCTCGGATGCGCAGTGACAGGCACCCTGGTCCTTGGTTTAGGGCCAGGCACTGGGTGTGGAGGGTTCACAGTGCATGTGTCAGGTTTGTCTGAGAACTGGGGAGAAGGAAAGGGTGGGAGGACCCAGCAAGATGAACCCTCAACGTGCCTTCAAAACCAGAACTCTTCCCTGGTGCCTTTCGTCATCGGAAATGACCTCAGTGTAATGGCAACAGTGATTAGTAAGCTGATGATATGAAGAAAGCTCCTGGGAGGTAGACAGAGGCAGGGACTGTTATCCGATGTAAAACAGGGAAAAGTCAAGGTTAGGCAGGTTAAGATCATCCGGGTAGCTCATGTTGGAGTAGAACCCAGGTCTCTTCGCCCCCCAGTCCACGGAGCTTCCTCTGCAGTGTTCGCACGCAGCACAGCACACGTGTGACCGCATTGGCCTTGTCTCTGATGCGTGGATGAGAAATATATCTGGGGTCTGGCTGCACTGCATCACGGGAATCCTCGTTCCTGAGCAGAGGCCTGTACGGGGCCTTCTTCCCCCCATGTCTCCATGCTCCCTACTCCCTCCCCTCCTACGGCCCTCACGCACGCAAGCCTGGCTCCCTTGACAGTCCAGCCCTTGTATTGCCCCTTTTGTCGCAAGAGGGAGGGCCCGAGAAGCCCAGGCTTTTGTGTGTATTTGTGTTACAGGCAACCTCTCGTTTCTGCTGGTAATGAGAACATTGTGATTCTGATGAGCATGTCACCTGGGAGGGTGCACTCAGGGCTGTTCTGGAACTCAGGGGAGGAGGGGTGCTGGGCTGGGACTGCATAAAGAGGGGGGAGGGGCACCCAGATGGTGGCTTGGTCCAGTTCCAGCCCAGAGCCGCTCCGGAAGGTGGGGAATGAGTGCAGCCTCCGCTGGGCATCTGCTTGGGGCCAAGTGTCAAACTGGTATCTCTCCTCTGAAGGTTCCGTTTCAAATTTAATTTGCTAGCTAATGATGGTAAATTACCATTATTAATTGATGAGCGCTAAAATGCTTTGATTACAAAGCGCTATCTGTAATTTCTAAGGTAGTTAATTTCTGCTCTAACTCGGAGGACTAATCTGGGAGAGAAACAATAATAATACTAATAGTTTTTTTAATGGTTTGGACGAAGGCCTTCTCTGGGTCTGGAACACTGTCTTAGGGGAACATCTGTGATAGTCTCTGGCTTCTCACTCAATTAAAAAAACAGCTGTCCTTGTGCCAGGGGCACCCCTGGAGGAGGAAGGCCTCGGGAAAGACCTGGGTGTCTTTATTGGCCAGTGGGTGAGACAGAAAAGTGAGCAGTTATTACCTTGGAAGATAAGTGGTGTGGGAGGAGGGTGCCAGGGAGCTGTGGGGTCACAGGAGCGGGCTGGGCAGGGTCCCACGGGAGGTGAAGGAAGGATGAGCTGGACTATTCCGGGTAGATGTGGGGCAGGGGAGAGGCAGCCGCCTGGGAGAGGGAGCAACAAAGGGGTGTGTGTGTGTGTGTGTGTGTAAGAAAGAGAGACAGAGAATATACATTTGAAGAACCCCAAGTAGAGTATGTCTGGAAGGGTATCAAGAAATATAATTTGAAGGCCAGGGGGCTTTATTTAAAGAAGGTAAATTGAACACGCATTATCTCTCTCCCTGCCAAAACTCTATTAAAGGGAGGATAATGCGATTTTTATAAACACATAAGCCGTAAGGACAAACAGGGCAGGGGAGACACAGCAGTCACAGAGTTCTGGAAGCTGGACTGTATATGGCAGTATGGCGGTGGGGTAGCACAGTGGAGGGAGCCGAATTTTAATCTTTAAAAAAATGTTTTTATTGATTTTAGAGAGAGAGGAAGGGAGAGGGAGAGATAGAAACATGGATGAGAGAGAACATTGACTGGCTGCCTCCTGCATGCCCCCCACTGGGGATCGGCCCACTACCTGGGCATGTGCCCTGACCGGGAATCAAACCGGCGACCTCTTGGTGCAGGGTCGACGCTCAACCACTGAGCCACACCGGCCGGGCTGGACTTTAATCTTGAGTAAGCAGCGGGGAGAACGAAACAGGGAGATGATCTGAACCAGAGATTAGCCTCCGAATCTCAGGAATCAGAGGTAATGGGCCCTCTGGAAGTCGAGGACAGGGAGGATCTAAAGCCAGGAGGAGGAGTTCAAATCACTTTAAAGAGAGAGTTGGAACCCAGAGTGTCTCCCCATCTGTGTAAGAAGAAGGGTTCCCACTTCCACTCTGGCAGAAGACTCCAGCGTCATTCTGTTGCGGGGACGCAGCCTAGGATTCTGGAAGCTGCGGAAGACGTGACATGAGGACGACGGGCCGCTGGTGATTTTAGGCGGGGCGGTTTCATGGCAGTACGCAGTATTCAGAAGCCAAGGCGCAGTGTACCTGGGGCCCAGGAAGCAGTCAGCTGAAACCAGTTATTTCTCTTTTTTCCTTTTAATTTCTCTTTACTGTTGAAAGTATTACAAATGCCCCGCCCCCATTGACCCCCCTCCTCCTGGCTCTTGCTGTCCTCTATTGTCTGTGCCCATTGGTTATGCGTATATGCTTATTAGCTCCTCACTGTATCTCATCCCGGCCCCTCCCCCCTCCCCTGAATGCCCAGCTCTGTAACTGAAGGTAAACTCCATTCAAGCTCCAAGCCATCTCCTGGGAGGGAACTGTGTTCACCCAGGAGACCACTTAGTCACACAACATTGGGCTCCTACAACGACTGTGTGAGACCATTTCTAGGGATTCATGGGCCCTGGCCAATCCTATTATTATGTTCTTCGGTTGGTTATTTTTATCTTTTTTTTTTAATGCAAAACCTTCCGTGGGATGAAGTGCTGAGACTGGCCAGAGAAGCGGGTGTTGAATTACTTTGTCTTTCAAGTAATTTCTTAGCATGAACGAAGAGCTTTTCACCTGGAAAGATGAAAGCCTTCCTGTACGATGGACACGTGGCGCTGACCCGTCACTGGAGCCTGGTGGCGCAGCATTGCTGCTCCAGATGCCGGCCATTCGTTCATTCGTTCATCAGGTACCCACCCCCGTTAGAGTCGCCTGGATAAAAACAAGGAGCAGATACAGAAAGTGCTCTAGAGAAGCTTCCAGGAGAGGCCCAGGGATGGTTTGCTGTCCACATGGCGCCAGTCAAGGTAAAAGGGCTAAGGGAGCATGTTCTGGGAGGGTCTTCTATCCGAATCAGCCATCCCTGGGGCAACTAAGAGGAGGCGGGGTCCTGCAGGAGGTGTGCTGATTATTTTGCCTTGACATTGCTCCTCATGGGACCTGAGTGTGACCTCAGTCTTCCCAGGGCCGTATGGGTTGTGAACCCTCAACCTATGCAGCTACTTCCAGAGGAGCTGGGCCACCTGTGTGGAGCTAGGGTACAGAGGGGGTTCCATCGAAAGCTTGTGTTTGGAGTCTGTTCCGATGACCCTTTCTCTGCAAAGGGATTATGGAGTTGGGTTTCCCAGTAAAACGATGCTTCTGACCTGTTAAGTGCTCAAAGGGGTGCATTAAAATGTAAATGAGGAATCTCAGCCCTGAGGACTGGAATGCCCAGAGCTGAAACTCGAATCTCTGCAGCCTGCAGCCTCTGGTTTGAGATGTATCTGTGCCTAAAGACAATGACCCTCATGTTCCTCTAAGGTCCCTTTGGAAGGTCATCAAGCCACAGATCTGCATTGTCCTGTTCAGCAGGAATTCACTCTGAAGTATCTCCTTGCTGCAAACTTACATGTTCAGAAAACATGTAACAGCCCTGCCGGTTTGGCTCTGCGGTTGGAGCGTCGGCCTGCGGACCAGAGTCCTGGGTTTGGTTCCCACTAGGGACATTTAACCCCCCCCCAAAAAAAAGAAAACATGTAACTGCTGGGTATCTGAAGCAGACTTTCTGGTAGTCACAGTAAAAAATGTCATGAATGTATAGTTTATAAAATCTTCTTAAAAGCATTGAAGGAGGGTAAAATAGAGCAGCAAGGATTTATCAGCCCACCCTCCAAGGCAGCGGTTCTCAACCTGTGGGTCGCGACCCCGTTGGGGGTCGAACGACCCTTTCACAGGGGTCGCCTAAGACACATATTTCCGATGGCGATTCACAACAGTAGCAAAATTACAGTTATGAAGTAGCAACGACAATAATTTTAGGGTTGGGGTCACCACAACATGAGGAGCTGTATTAAAGGGTCGAGGCGTTAGGAAGGTTGAGAACCACTGCTCTAAGGGGAGGCAGTGTCGTCCCCAAGCCCTGGGACCGCAGTGGGTCACCGGCCGTGTACACACCTGATCCCTAACTAGACCCAGCTGCACCCTTCCACACACAGGCAATGCAAGCAAGTTGACCAAGTACCAGACAAAACACAGTTAATACAAACCCAGTCCCCAAACCCAAGCCCAACACAGCTCTTCCTGATAATTAAAATGTCAAGCGGACCTTCGTGTGGACATGTGAAAGTCTAATTCACGTGAGCTGGTGGCCCAGGAAACGTCAAGTCTCCTGTCTTCTACCAGGTGTTCACACGACAGCAGGCTGATTTATGAGCTTGTAATTGGGTAAAATCAAATCATGGACCCCCAGAAGATTTATAAGACCCCTCAGAAGAAGATGAGAAGCCTTTATTGAGAGACATTCTGGGACATGCAATAAGTTGAGAGATGTTCCGTGTTCATTGACAGAAGGAATCAAGACTGCGAAGTGGCCCATTCTTCCAACTTATTGGCGTCAACGCCATTCCAACACAAATTCCTTTTTTTTTCTTTCTTTTTTGGGTAGAACTTGACCAGCTGATTTTAAAATTTATTTCCAAGAGCAGAGAGTCAAGAGTAGCCGAACTCTCTCAAAAGAGTTGAAGAAAAAGAACAAAGTCAGAGGTATGGCCTGCAGATATCAGGATTTATTTCCAAACCACAGCGATCCAGACAAGGTGGCGTTGAGGCTGAGGGTGACAGGAAGACCCCACTGGAGAGTTGTCATTGCAGGTCATCGAGTGAGAACAGACTTCAAAATCAACAGCGCTGGGGAAGTTTATCATCCAAACGAAAAGGATATAAATATGTCCCTGCCTCATACCATAGATTGTGTCGAACCATTTTGTAGGTCAAAAACAGTCCAATGTAGGCAGAATTCTACCTGGTAAAAAAAAAATTCCAGGTAGATCAAAAACCTAAATGTAAACAATAAAACCACAGATAACACAGGAGAAGATTTGCAAGTCTGAGGATCAGAAAACAAGAGCAGCAATTTTAACGACCCAGGAACGATGGGTAACCTTGACTACATCAGAACCAGAAGCCCTCTTTATCAAAGTCACCTTAGAGGCAGAGACAAGCACAGAGTGCAGGAAGGTATTTTAAACACACAAAACTGATAAATGCTTTCTATGTAGACTATATAAAAATAATTCCTAAAGCCAGTAAGAAAATGACGGGCAAACTAGTAGAAAACCCATTCAAGGAGTTATACAGATCTTCCAAGCTTGATATAGTTTATCACACAAAATTTAAAAATTTTGTTTCTTTAACATCACCACCGATCTCATCAGAAAAGCCCTTGAGCATCGGAAAGCCGTCAAAGTTGGTGTGGCGGACACTCGTGTCTCAAAATTCTAATTTTCTTTCGAGAGCTCAAATTCTATCAATGGCTACAAACACTGTCGATTGTCTTCCCCGAAATGACAGGCTCACTTGGCTTACTTTTGCGAAAACATCTGCCAAATACCCACGTCTAAAAAAACCATAGTTTGTCTGTCACGGTTCTTGCAAGTCAAAATGGACCAAAGCAACGAGGTCAGCCTGACACTCGGTCACACAGCCCATTCCCTCCAGGCGACCACTGCACTTGGGTGACGTCCTTCCCCTTATCATGCCGAATTAGCCATGCAAGCACTCATAATAAAGGTGTGATCAAATTAATTTTTACCTTTCTGTCAAGTGAAATTGGCTTTTTTTTTTTTCACTGCGAGTCAAAGACACGTCTGTGAGTCCAGTTTGTTGCCATTGACTTGACCTGGGCTAAGTGGCTAAGTGTCTGCAGCTTGACAACCGTCAGTGCAAGGGTCCGGCAACGAAGGAGCTCCGTCCGATCTGCGGAGTCATATAAAATAATCTGGATTTTGTGGGGCCCCTGGGAAGGTCTCATGGACCCCTGAGGATCTGTGGGCCACAATTAGACAACCGCTGCTCTACATGGGGCATTTCCCCAACGTCAACAGCAAGACGATCATAGAAACATCTAGAATCCAGGTGTTCAGTTACCCTTCCTTTTCCGTCATGGGGTCGCTCAGGACCATCTGGCTGGGTTGGTCCTCAGGGACATTTTGACGAGGGTAGGGGATGAAACTCTTCTGACGGGATTCATTTGTACGCGGGAAGGACAAGCCTTTGGGACTGGGTGCGGTGAGGTCAAAGATGAAAAGAGGCAATTTCAACTTTCTTTAATTTTTTATTTTCATAAATGGAAGTTAACAGTAGGTTAGTTTTTAGACTGGATCCAACATTTCCTGTGGTCTAAATGTTATGGACCTACTTACCATGTTTTCTCGGTTAAGTTTCTTTTAGTACCAAATAACAAGAACCCCAACTGTCTTAAACAAACAAACAAACAAAAGGAGAGGATTTCATCAATGCAGGCCGGACTGGATTCCACAACCTGATGGATCGGACCGGTCCCTCAGCGGCTGTGTTCGGCGCCCTGGGGTGTCCGCCTCATTCTGAGTCTGACCTTTTTCATGAGAGGAGACGGATGCGTGTCCCGAGAGTTTTATCCACACACCACGTGAGTCAGAGGCAGCGAGAGTTTCATTCCCTGGGCCACCAGAGGTGGGCTCTAGTCTTCTGGGACAGAACCAGAACTTTTGTTCACCCCAAACCAAGAACTGTGGGCCAGGACAGGACTGTGCTGGTCGCTCGGGCCCGAACCACTGTGCCCTGTCCCTGGAGCAGATTTTCAGGGGGGTGGGGTATGATTTCCCTCCCAGGTGACAGTTTGGCTGTCATAACTGTGTGCGTGTGTGTATGTGTGTGTTCGACTGGTCTCTCACGGACAGAGGACGACACCAGCTTCCTCTTTAGAGTGGCTCGATCTTGGAAGACAAATAAGTGGTTCTGGGACCAGTCAGGAGTTCCGGGCACACCCCACTGGTAGAGGCAGAGTTGGAGCGGCGTCCCTGGCTCCTGACCTGGGAGACTCTCCTGATGGACAGCAGCACATCCTCAGCACGGAGATGTGAACCCCGACTGGCCTGCCTTGCTGTGAGCTCTGTGGCTACACACACCCCCCTGCAGAAAGGGACCCCATCAGTTTCCCCGGAAATGAGCCAGATCCATCCTATCTGAGCAAGAGAAGCAAAGGCGAGGGCTGCTGCCCGTCCAGCCAGGGCGCTGACCCCCTCTGAGCCCAGGCGGCCTCCACCACTCCCTGAGCATCACATGGGTCTATTGTGGCAACAACTTTCTAAGCACAGAACTAGGCCCCATGGCCAACAGGCATGACTAGGACAGTAGGCAAGAAACATCAACGTTGTGACTCGTCTCCGAAGAAGCTGGAAGAAAGCATGGCGTCCCTGCTTGCCTCCCCTCCCTGGCTTGGGAGGGGACCCGGTTAGGGGTTTGGTAGTAGCTGCGCTTCTCGGCCACTAACCCAGGTGACAGCAGATTTCTTTCACGGACAACTTCCTACTTTTTCCTTTTGCTTCATCTCTATTCCTGGGACACGACGTTTTCCTTGGCTGGGGGTCTGCTCCGCAACATCTTGGAGCACTTAGGCATGTGACTTTGATGTCCACATTCTGGGAGTGTGGACAAGGACACCGGCTTCTTTGGGCAGAATTTGGGGACAAAGCCTTCCCTTCCTCGTCCTTGGTTCCTAACTTGCCCTCACCTCTTGTCTGTCTTCAGAAACCTCCAGGACAGAGCAGAGGGAGGTGTTCGGGGATCTGAGGCAATCAATTCCGTTTATTACTGTCCCTCGGGGGACGCAGCAGAGCCAAAGGTCTAATTTACAAGTGACCCTCGATTTGAAACTTAATCGATTCCTGGAGAGCCGTGACCGGCTGGACCGTGGTCAGGCCGACTCCGTCCTCTGTGAGCACCGCTGTATCCATTCCAGTCCCTGCCTTGCCACCTAATCTCATGCCCAGAGTGATCCCAGCGAAACGAAACTGAAAACACAGGCAGCTCTTCAAACATCCGTAAACCACACAAGGAGAGTTCAGCAGAGGGGCCACGGCCCTGTTCTATTCAGGGGCTCTGTGTCTTTTGGACTGAAACAGCCTAGACAATGTTTGTCCAAATGTTGTTGTTTTTTAAGGATATTTTTGAGCATATTTTCCTGTTTATTTTCAGATAGCGTGGGAGGGAGGGAGCGAGAGAGAAACATCGAAGTGAGAGAGACGCATCGATTGATTGCCTTCTGCACGACCCTGACCGGGGCCGGGGACCGGACCACAACCGAGGTACGTGCCCTTGACTGGAATCGAACCCACGACTCTTTGGTCTGCGGGCTGATGCTCTAACCACGGACTGAAACGGGCCAGGGCCAAATGTTGTTTTAATGAAGTCTGAATTGAAGCCATCTTCTTTTGGTGATAAATCTTTTTTTTTTTGAATGTCTTTATTAATTTTGTGGCTTTTGTTTTTGTGTGAAGCCAAAAGGAGAAGCGATAAAAGATATGAAAATAGCCTTGGCCCTGTGGCTTAGCTGGCTGAAGCATCATCCCGACGTACACCAAAATATCCTGGGTTTGATTCCTGGTCAGGGCACATACCTGGGTTGCGGGTTCGGTCCTCAGACAGGAGGTAACAGATGGATGTTTCTCTCTCTCCTCGCTCTCTCCCTTCCTGTCTTTCTAAAAATCACTAAAACATATCCTTGGGTGAGGATTAAAGAGAAAAAGATATGAAAATAATGAGACGATCAAAAAGAAGGGATATAGCAAAAAGAAGGGTTCATCATGGACGAGAGAAAATGATAGTTGAGAAATATTCCATTTGAGGAGGTCAGTGGGACATTCAGGGTTTGAGATGGCGGCAAGTTTATTTATTTATTTATTTTTTCATCCTCACCCGAGGACATTTTTCCATTTTTTGCTCAGATAGAGCAGGAGGGAGAGTGAGGAAGAGAGAGAGAGAGAAACATCGATGTGACGGGACACATCGAGTGGCGGCCACCCGCACGACCAACCAGGGCCGGGGACAAACTGCAACCGAGGTACGTGCCCTTAGCGGGAACCGAACCCGGGTCTCTCTGGACCGCAGGCCGACGCTCCAACCGCTGAGCCAAACTGGCCAGGGCAAGATGGGGGCAAGTTTAAGAAGTTTAAAGCTAATTGGTGCTACATCTAACAGTGACTCTCAGCTGGGGGCAAACTGCATTGTCAGGATCTGGGTATTGTGGGCTGTTCCAAGGCGGAGGGCAGAGGGAGGTGCTGCTGGAATTTGGGAGGAGGCCAGGGATGCTGTGGAATATTCTGCAACAAACAAGGGTCTGACCGAGATGCACTGGTGTGTTAACGGGTGTTTCAAACCGTGTTAAAATTCGGGTCATTTCTTCGGGAAAACAAAAGGGCCGTTGAAAGCTAGATTTCCAGGAATGTCTCTCAAAGTAGTCACATGGCACGCGACGCCGTTGGGGCTTTGGGGGAGGAAAGCAGGCGGCGCCCTCTTCCACGTTGCTGTCTTCGTCGTCGGCGAGTCCGCCGCGGCAGTAAGTCAGCCGAGGGGCCTGGGACCGAGATCCGGGTCCTCACCGCTGACAATTGTCTCAGTGTAGCTCGGGTTGTAAATACAAGTTTGGGTTATGACTCTGTGGGTTGTATTTACGGTAGAAAAGTCATAAAAAGTGAGGCGGCCCACACATGGCGCGGGGTAACGGCCGCGTGGGCAGAACTTACACGCCCCTCCTCGTCCTCGCTGTTTATCTTGGCTCTTTCCATTTCCTGCGCAGCCAGCCGATTGGATTTTCATAATTGCTTCTGCATTTCTTGTAATTTATACTCATTTCCCAGAACCCTCGAAAGGGCGTGTTGTGCCGCCCAGCGCAGACCCGAAGCTCACCCACAAGCAATGAATAGGTGCTTGGTGGTGGTCGTAGTCACAGCAGTTCTGGTTCAAGGTCTTAAAGGGCAACAGCATCTAAAAGCATCAGGACATTTTTTTTCTGATGTCCTCTTCCCCAAGGACGAGTCTGTGGTGCTTAATCCTTTGAGACGGTTCTGGTAGCTTTTTGGGTTCAAGAAGCTCCTTAATTGCCACCTTTCTTAGCATTTGATGTGTGTGAAACGTGTCTGAGTTCAAAAACAAACACACACAACTGTCAGTATTGAAGTGGCAGCCCTGATCCTAACGCACAGAAGCCTTTTTCTCTGTATCTTTCCAGTTCCTCGTGAGCACATACACACAAGTGGAGACATTTCACTCTATTTTATTTTGAAAACTGGGAAGCGAGGGGCTTTATGCACACGTGTGTCTAGGTGGGAGAGTGGGAATTCCGTACAAGTGGATGAAAATGAAGAGCCCTGGCCGGTTAGAGCATCAGCCTGCGGTCCAGAGAGACCCAGGTTCGGTTCCCACTAAGGGCACGTACCTCCGTTGCAGTTTGTCCCCGGCCCTGGTTGGGGTCGGGTGGGTGGCAACCAGTTGATGTGTTTCTCTCACATCAATGTTCCTCTCTCTCTCTCTTCCTCCCTTTCCCCTCCTGCTCTATCTGAAGATAATTGCAAAAAAAAAAAAATGTCCTCGGGTGAGGATAAAAGAGAAAAAAGAAAATGAAGATGGAAAGAGGCCAAAAGGGATGACATCTCTTCAAGGGGGACTGGGTCTTTCATTCAGAGGCATAGATCTGGTCCATAGTAGGTGCTCACTGAACTCAGACAGTGCCACCAGGGCAGAGGAACAGGAGACGCAGTTGTGTGTGGATTTGCGAGTCCAATGCCTCTCTTTTTGTAATTCCTTGAAAGCCCGGGCAATGGAGTAGGTTGCACATACCCCACGAGAGGAGAGATACCGGTTCCGCAGGCCCTGCTGCTATGACGTCCTACCGCTGCCGGCTGGCAAAGAGGTCACTGCTGAGGCACATGTCCCCAGGGACCCTGGGTCATCGCAGTAGAGAAGACACTACTGTGTTTAGGTCGGGTTGTTGCTAATTGCACTGATTACTCATGCTGCTAACATTTCCCTTGCTTAATAATCCACTTTTAATTTTCCCCCAGGCGGTTCTTAGTTCCCACAACACAGCAATGATTAAATCTGTTCAGACGGCGGTGCGTGCGGCTGCGGTCTTCGGCAGTGGGTGAGCTATATTCATTTAAGTTAGAGGTGGTGTCAGCAGGCACCTCAGGAATAAAGACGAACTACCGCCCTGGCCGGCTTGGCTCAGCGGTTGGAGCGTCGGCCCGCGGACCAGAGAGCCCTGGGTTCGGTTCCCGCTAAGGGCATGTACCTCGGTTGCAGTTTGTCTCCGGCCCTGGTTAGGGTCGTGTGGGTGGCAGCCACTCGATGTGTCTCTCTCTCTTCCCCCCTCTTTCCCTTCCGCTCTATCTGAAGATGAATGCAAAAATGTCCTCGGGTGAGGATAAAAAAAAAATTAAAGACGAATTACCGATGTTCCTCTGAGCTCCCTCCTCCCTTTGCTTTGCCAGCTAATCGTCAGGATGACATTCAGGGGACGGGTTTTGTCTACATATGACAATGGCCATTCCTCCGGTAACATAACCCCGAGTGGTTTATTCAAAACAGGACCAGGGCCCTGGCCAGTTTGGCTCGGGGGTTAGAGCATCGGCCCTTGGATCAAGGAGTCATGGGTTCGATTCTGCTCATGGGCACGTACTTGGTTGCGGTTCAGTCCCCGGCCCTGGTCAGGATCGTGCAGGAGGCAACCAGTCGATGTGGCTCTATCACATCAATGTTTCTCTGTCTCCCTCCCACGCTGTCTGAAAATGTATGGAAAAATATCCTTGGGTGAGAATGAAAATAAACAAAAAAATAAATAAAAATAAATAAATAAATAAAACAAGACCAGAAAATGTGGCTGTTTTCAAAAGGCCTCTCTTGTCTGATGGCCCAGAAATCTGTATTCTAGGGAATGAGCCCCAGCGCCCTGTCCCCGGCTCCCACAGGGCTCCTCGAGGGTGGGGGTGGGGTGGGGAGAGACTGTCCTGTGGCTGGGAGCTGGGATTTTACCCCTGTTTCCAGGGTTCAGAAGAAGCCTGCTGGTGTCTAGAAAAGACTGGGAGGAATGAATCTTTTAAAAAAAAATTATTTCCGTGTTGGGGATTCATTTCCTTTCAAAAGTACTCTGTGTCTCCCTTTTGACAAGGGGACTTGGAAAAAGGTCTCTCCCTTGGCCTTGGGGATTCACTATGTTCTGTCTGTCCTTGGATGCCCGGGAGGAGTCCTGTCATTAAAGTCCCTCCTGGCCCCGGGAGCCAGGCCACCTCTCCTGGCCCTGCTCCTACAGGTTATGCTGTCTTATGCCCTCTGACACTTAGTCAAGTGGTTCCCTCGTCACCTGTTATTGTCTGATTACTCCTGTTGTCACGAGACCCAGCCAGGTTGACCGCCCCTGGGCAGTGTCCTAACATGCCCTCCCCACCCCAGTGGTTCGGGCTCCTGGCCCCAGCAGTCACCTGTCACAACCACCTCTGCAAACACCTGTGTGCTTGTGGGACCAACTTCCCGCAGGTGGCCCTCAGGGCCCTCCTCTTGGGGCTGGGCCTTACCTAACGTTTCCTGGAGGTTTCAGTTGGTCTTACCATGTGCCGTGGGCCCATTTTCAAGGGAGAAGAAGGGAACGTGTTTTCCCAGATGATTAAGTCCGAGACGTGTGGGCACAGGCGCTGGAGACAGACTGAGCCCAGGGGAGGCAGGCTCAGCATGCTGGGCCTGTAGAATATTCTCTGCCAGAGCCCATAGGTGGCACTAGAGACTTGCCGATCTGGCTCCCACGGGCGCTCGGGGGCTGAGGGAGCCAGGCGGGAGACAGTCCTCCTGGCTGATCAAGGGCCCAACACCACAGACATGACCCCTGCAGGGGCTGCCCCACACCCCATGATAGTGAAGGGCGAGATGAAGAATTCCAAGCGGGCGGGAGACAGGGAGGACAGAGAGGAAGGGGAGGAAGAGGCGATCAGGAACATGTCCCGGGAGAACAGGTTCCCAGCTCCCCACAGGACTCACAGGAGGACGTCAGTCCTTCAGGAACTTTTATTAACGTATAGAAAATGTGTTTAGAAAAGGAACTATACAGAGGCTCAAAGCAACCAGGACTAAAAATACTAGTTAACAATGGTTAACAAGCGGAGATTCCAGTCTTCGAGCTACAGCCGTGAAGTTGGGGGAGGCGGTCCGTTTGCTCCCTTCTGTGTGTTTCCATCCCGTCTTAGTTCACGGCGCGTACGCGGCCTGAGGAGTGTGCGCTCCGTTCGCCTGCGTTTCCGCCTCCTTCCGGCCTTTCTTTCAATTGACTGCTTTTCCAAGCACGTTGTAGCTACAAAGTCAGTAAGTCGGTCTTTGTTATTTTGACCTGAATAGGCTGTTAAAGGTTACATGGCAAATGCAAACTCAGGGGGGTGGGAGGATCCGGTGTTGGTGATGTCTCAGAACAACCATCTCGCGTGGGTGTCAGCGGTCTGAGCCCTGGACGACGCCTCCTTCAATGTCACAGTGACTTGTGTGGGGTGCCGGCACGCCTCTGGGCTGGAGTGTATTTGGGGTTGGAGTAATGGGGGTGTGAATGACAGGAAGGAGGCGTCTGTGTTAACCAGCACTCGCGCACGTTCTGACCTGGCGCCCGTGGGAACACGATGTGAGTCTGGGCCCCAAAGGGGGTGTGCGTGGGGAGGGGGCGTGGGTCAGGGAACACCTTCTCGTTTGACACGATTGCATTGACCATGGTATCTGATGCGTCTCACACAGGGGTGTCATTGCTGCTCAAGGGGCCCCCCATGGCAGAGGACCGCGGTGTGCAGAGTTCTCTCTCGGGGAGACTTTTCTATTCCTGTCTGTAGAAATGTCATTCAGTGAAAAGAAAGGGTCCATTTCTGGGGTTTGGGATGGCAGCTAAAAATACAAGTTACCAAGAACTGACATCCTCTTTATTTCCCTAAAGTGGCAAAGAGAGTTGAGATTGTAGCCAACCATCCTCTGCGCTCCTCGGCCCCCTGGGGAGGCGGGACAGGGAGGGGAGGGGAAGGGAACCAGGGAAGTGTGCATGTGTCTCCTGCCGCTGTGACGCCGGCACGGCACGGAACCGCCTGGGCCCCCACTCTCACCTGCATGTGGTTACACTCCAGTCGGGGTTCTGGCGTGGATTTAACAACGTGACGTGCACCGAGCCCTCAGCCAGTGTCTGGGAAACAGCAGGTGTGCAGTGTGCCGACTGTCAGCCTTCCTTCGGGGGGAGAACCAAAGCCTAGACCAGACTGCTCTCCGCTGTTACTCATCGGCTGTGTGAACACGAGCCAGCCCCCCACCCTTCTGGGCCTGGACTATGAAATGAGAGCGGTGGTCGGAGATCTTGAGTCCCTCCAGGGCTGAAGGTGTGTTCCCAATGTTTGCCCATTGGAGGCAGTGTTGAGCCCGTTAATGTTCAATGGCAGGATGTTAAAAAAAATAACCCAGGGTTTCCCTGGGGGCTGCTAAACCATTGCTGGGAAGAAAATAATAGTTCTCACCCATGCATTTGCCTCCTGGCCATGTCTCTGGACCCCTACCCTCTCTGTGGCTTAGGGGTCCCAGGCCTCGTGGGACGTTTGCCTTCCATGAACCCATGGGGCCAGTGAGCCAATGCAGCACCTGGGAGAGCCCACGCCGACCAAGTGTTCAGTGTGTCTGAACGGGACAGTCAGCGAGAGCCCAGCCTCCCAGCCGACCGTGAGGAGCTGCTCTGAGAAGCGAACGGAGGGGCAGAGCTGTCTGAGGAATGAGCACTGTGTGGCTTGGATGCTCTACAGTCGCCTGGTTGAGCTTGGGGGGGAGGGAGGGCTTCCGGTTTGGAGAAAAAGCAACACTGTCCAGAGACTGAGAGGCTCGCCAAGGACATTTGGACGATAAAGTGCTGCAGGTGCAATGACGTCATGCTTCAGGCAAGGGATGACCTCAAAAAATTAATCGGAAATGCTGCAGGTGACGAACCAGGCTGGTGGCCGCTTCGGAAGGAAAAGTGAGGTCCAGCCGGGATGGCTGAGCAGCTAGTCTCTGTGCAGAGGCAGGTCCCCGGGACAGTCGCCTCTTCTCAGGGAGGTTGGGGGCCAGAGAGCAAGGAACTAACGAGGGCCCCTCATGTCCGGTCTCTGCATTTTCACGGGGGGACCACCTGGAGAAGCCACACTTTTAGTCTCTCGTGATCCATCGGCTCATTTTTCATGTGACTTGGAATCGTACATTTCCCGTCTCCTTCTTCCCAGCGGTTTCTCCAGCTCGGAGAACACAGGGTGGACCCAAGCAAACTCCGGGTGGGACAGTGAGGGCGAACAGAGCCACTTTTTCAAACTGGACCGGAAGAGTGTTTTCCCTACTTGCTTTCAGGGGTTTTCATTTAATCTGGGCGTTCTCATTAGCCTGGCGGTGCCCACATGGTTGAGGAAAACCTCGTCACACCTGTGCGGGGTCGTGGACGAAACACAGGCTGGAGGAAGCTTCAGGCATGCGGCCCAAGGACCCGGAGGTGCAGCCAGTCCAGAAGCCAGCCCTGCGACTCACCTTTGCTCAGAGCAGAGGACTCTGTCATGTCACCTGGAGGAAGGACCACCCAGGGAGCCCGCAGAGCCCGGCCTGCAGCTCCGTGAACCTGGAACTGTGGGCAAGAGGCAGACTCCCAACGTCACAGATTTGCCCCAGGCCTCTGAAATCCAAGGCTCCTCTTGTAAGTTTGGGGCACGTGGAAGAAAATGGTCCCAGCATCTGCGAGATTAGGGGGATGGAACCCAAACTGGCATCTTCCACAGGCTCCTTTTCAGGGTTTTAAGATCGGACAGCGAGGAGCAAGACGACTGTCTCCTTCGGAGGGAAGACACGGGAGCGGGAAGAAGATTGAATGGGAGTCTGTTGATAAGAAAGAAGCCATAGAAAAGCGCATATCCTGAGTCAAGTGGCCCCACCTTTCCTGAAATTCTGGGTGGAGGTTGAAAAAAAGAAAAGAAAAATGTTTTCAAACCCCAGGAGTGTTTGCAAACCCGGGCCACCAGCTAGCTGGTTTCAACCCCCTCGGCTCGTGCAGTGTCCTCACAGGTTCCGTCTGCTCCTCCAGAGGAGAGGACAGCGGGGAGCTCGTACACCCGTTCTCCACGGAGGCTCTGCACAGGGGCTCGTGGAGAAGGTTCCATGATGACCTGTTGTCCTTCCGTCTACAGCTCTGTTCTGGGATGGGATCTGAAAAGTCTAAATGTGGTTGGGATTGTTTGGTTTGGCACTGAGCTCGTTGGCGACCTTGGTTCTCCAGGTCTGTCTTTGAAAGACCAGCTCTCCGTGTGCAGGGAGCTGGTGGATTCCCAGGGGGAAGGGAGCAGGTGTGAGGTCTCTTACCTCTTTAGGAGGAGTGGGTGTGTGAGGGGTCAGTGGATTGAACAGCGGAAGTTTGCTCTGCATTTCTCTGCGGCCATTAAACCCCCCCCCAAAAAACAGTTCTGTGCAAATCCGTTGGCCAGTTTTCCTGAGTCCAGGTTTGGTGTGGGTTCTCCTGGTAACCAGAAGGAACTTGCTGTCCTCACCCCCAGGATCATTCACTCCGGTTGCAGGAGGGGTTGTGGTGGTGACTGCCACCTGGTGGTGCCACTGTGCAAGCCTCCCTCTTCCAGTTCAAGCTGGTCTACAGACCAGCAGGACTTTTCCACAGATTCATCTTCACCATCCCCCCGCCCCCTCCCCCTTTTAGATCCAACTCCTTCACCTTCCAGAAATAACTCTGGAGAATGTGAGTTCCCTGTGCTGGCAACTAGCGTTTCCTGATGGGGAAACGCAAGAAGAAGACGCTCTGGATCCTGGGACTAGGCAGTGGGTCTGTTGCAGTCGTTGGTGGGCTTTTTGCGTGTTTGTTTTCGTAGGTGTGCGTTCTGACGCGTCTCCAGTCAAATTGCCCCTGGATGGGGTGCACGTGGGCGCCTTCTGTGTCCCCCGAAGGAAACGTTGGTGCTTAGGGGAGTGTTCTGTGGGTGCTGCCCCCCACTGGATCCGCCCTTGGGAAGAGCACCCGTGGGGGGGGGGGGCCGGCAGGAATCAGTGAGGGAAGGTGGGAGACCTTGAGTCTGGTTGACCACGGGCCTTGGGGAGAGAAGGGGTACGATGCCTCTCAAAAAATGGTACAAACTCCTGAGACAATTACTCCACTTAATAAAAGGAATCTATAAATCATGTTATAGAAGGTTGAGTGAGCTCATCTTCGAAGTGCCTTCCTTGCTTTAGAATTCTTCAGAAGGAATCTGGGCGATGCTGCCGAGACTATTTATAGAAAATGCTCCACAGGGGAGGACGCTTCGAGGAAGAGGCAGATCTGGGTTTCCGCGGCTGCGTCTTGGCTTTCGCCCGAATGGCCACATGAGGATTCGGAAGCCTTCTCTGTCTCAGTCCCCTTGACGGGATGGGCTGTCTGGGTCCCACCCAAGTCCCGGGCTCTGCTGTTGTGGACAAAGTGAGTGCAGCCTCCTACTGGGCATAATCCTTTCTGCAATGTGTGTGTGAGTGTGTGTGCACGTGTGTGTGTTTCACGGATGACTTCTGAATCAGTCTCCCTCCCTCCCTCCCCCCTCCTCCCGAAACAGAGCAGGGCTCTGGTGGGTTTTCATCACTTGTCTGTGCTTTCTCACCAACGCCAATTTCTCTACTCACTGGCATTACCGACGGTCAGAGCCGGGAGGGGACTTAGAAGCTATTCTGGTCTAACCTTTCATGCAACAAGTGAGGAAACTGAGGCCCAGAGAGGTGAAGCCACCTCCCTGATGTCACGGAGATGGCCTCTGGCTTAGTTCCCAGGTTCCTCTTCAGAGCATTTCCCGCTGTTCATCGGTGGCCCTCTTGCTAAGTCTCGTTTAATCCACGGGTTTCTCGAAAGGACTGTTTGTCTTCTTCCTGCTTCTCCCAGTTCTTCTGAAACCCACAGCGAGCTGAGGTGAACACGCCACCAGAGCCGTGACAAGGCCTCGGAGGCCTGCTAAGGGGAGCTCGCCCACAGCAGGTGGACGCTGACTTCGTCTCGTGGCGTCACAGGTGTGACCGTCAGCCCCAGGGAGGGTCCGTGCCTGGTGGTCAGAGCTCGGTTAGATCGCGGTGGGTCCCCTAGAACATCGTCTCCTCTCAGGCTCCTCGGGACCGGGTTCGGGAAGGTACCGGGACGCCCCCGGTGGACTGACGCGGCATTACAGGACGTGGTCTGGGGCCCGGAGGAAAAGGGGGGGGGGTGAGGGCAGCCGGGGAAACTGCACAAGGATTCGGCAGACGTTTGATTTGGAGAAGCTGAAGGGTCCTGGCTTCTAGAGCCTCCAGCTCTCAGGTTTAAAACCAGCTCACGCCCCTGAAGGGGGCACACCCACCACGGGGCCGTGGGCCCGCGGCCCTCTCCTGTCACCTGTGGATTTCCACCTGTCATCTCCTCCGTGCTTTTCCAACCCCCTCAGAGGCGATGACAGAAGATGGAGAAACCTCTGCTCGCCTCGGTACGGAGGTCATTCCTGGTTCCCGGGGGACCAACCAAGAGAAACAAAAACAGGAACCCAACCCCCACTTTCCACCCCTTCCCAGGGATTATCAGCAAGGAGAAGGCTGGCCGGTCACATCACTTCTCAATGGACTCTTACGAGGCCTCCCACGTGAAGGAGAGCGTGGCCAACGGGAGAAATCAGTTTGCGACTCAGAAAAAAGTACGCGTGGCACATAGGACCAGGGTCAAGACAAGGAGCTGGGTGAGACCCGTGTCAACGTGGGACCTCGACTCTCAATGACAGGCGCCCTGAATTCTCCCTCTGTCCTTCCTCAAGGCTGCGCCCCAAAGTGCTAAGAACCACAACCATGTGGGGGCAGTGACTGATGACCCACAGGGACCAGCCACTGTGCAGCGCCAGGCCAGGCTTGGGCAGCCGTAGACGCCGTGGGAACTGAATCCAAGCAGGGGTGGGGCTTGGGGGGCCGTGGGGGTCCCAGGGCAGGACGGAGGCAGGCACAGGATCAACAGGAGCTGAGAGGAAGGCCACTGCTCTTGAGGGGTAACAGAGGACACTCAGCCGGAAGGGTCAGAAGATGACAATCTTTGGCCCGTGAAAGGACTTGGGTCGGCGGATGGGGCGAGGTCAGTCTGCTCCCTCTTGAGGGGAGTTGTCCACAGAACTCTCTTGCGGAGGCTTCTTCCGTGGGCTGGCGTGAGGACCTGGCCACTGGAGGCGGTGACCAGAGACACGTGCCGGGGGCGGAAGGACGACTCACAGGAAAGGGCAGGAGACGAGGCACGTGCCTGTCACGCAAGGACCCGACTCCACGACTCGCCTTTGACTTGGCCCTTGAAGAAAACCTCTGCCTGTCCCTCCTGGGTGGGGAAAGAGGAGCTGGTTAAGGGTGGCTGGAGGGAGGGAGAGAGAATGATCAGGCCCGAGGGCTGCAGAAACCACGAGCAGCGAATTCTCCGCTGGTCCCCGCGACACCTGCTTCCTTCCGACACTCGTGATACGTTGCGAAGCACAGTACTATGACCCCCACCCCTTGCCGCGTGTTATAAAATACAAACAAATGACAGAAAAGGTCAGTTGGCGGGCGGCCCCCACCGCTCAGAAGGGCGCGGCCCGCCGTTTCCGCCCCGCCGCGGGCCGGTGGTTGTAGGGCCGCATCTTCATCTCCACGAAGGGGATGGAGAACTCGTGGCCTTTCCAGTGGTACCAGTTGATCCCCTGGGAAGGAGAAAGACGAGCGTGTCAGACCACTCGAGAGGCGGCCGCGTTCCGATGGGGTCCGGGCCTCCTCCCAGCTCTCTCCTGCCGCCTGGGCCCCTGTGGGGACAGCCTGGTCGCTCCCGGTTGCCAGCTCTCGGTGTTGGGCCTCAGGGTTTGTGTGCACCAGTCGCTAGAGCTCAATTTCAAAACCCCAACAGCACAGGAGCAGTTTGGAGACAGTGACTGTGTGTGTGTCTCTTTCTTGCTGGGAGGGCTGCTGGTTCCCACCATCAGGGTCCAACCACGTTGGTTTGCCCAGGACTGAGGGTGACCCTGGCTGCTGGCTCGCAGTGCTCATGCTGGGCCAGCTCCAGTGGGTCCAGCTGCTCAGCCATCACCCCGCCCATCCCATGGACCTGTGGCCTCTCGTGGGGGCAGACAGTCTGGTTTACACCAGGATTTCTCGTCTCCCCCTTCCTAGAACACTTCTTAGGGGTGCTTCCTCCTCTCCTCTCCCTCTGCTCTGTCCTGCCCTCACCCCAGTGTCTGCACGACCTCCTCTTCGTGATACCCCTTTCTTGAGACCCTGAGCATTTCATCTTAAAGGGGATGTGAGACTCCCCGGTGCAGTTAAAACATAAAGCGAAGGGGCCGCGGTTGGCACAGCTCTGGGCCTGGCAGACGGGGCAGAGCCGCCCACCTGACTGTGCCTGGACTCTCCGTACTTCCCGTTGAGGTTGGTCCGGTGGCAGTTCTTATACCACCACGCCCCCTTGTACGACAGGGCGCAGTTGGTGACCGCGATGTCGTTGTCTCTGTCCTTGGTGGAGAAAGGGCGTCCCTGATGATAGCTGAGGGAGTCCCCTGGGAAAAAGAAACATTCGTGAGGCTGTGGCCTCTTTCGTCAGGATGTTCTAAACGCGTGACCCACTCCCAACCAGCCTGGCCTCCACGCGGACCTCCGACTGCCACCTGTCGGTCAGCCTGGCTGTGCTGAACCCCTGCACCTCCCGCGGGGCTCGGCCGATGGATTCCCCCTGCTCTCTCCCGCTCAGCTCCTGGTCCCCGACTTTCTGCTCAGAACTCTGTCCACTTGGCTCCCCTCACCCTAGTTTCCTCCAGGCTAGCACCGGGACACAGACATTCACGACTTCTTCTGTCTGAGCCACCCGGTTACCTTGGAAATGGGTTAGTCTGATACTTTGTTTAATACAGTCCATTTCAATGGAGACTTTATGCCCAAAGCGTGGTAAACGGGACCTCTTGTTGGGCCCTTGGGAACGGTCTGAAACATGAAGACCCCCAAAAGAAAGCCCGGCTTCTCTCTGCAGCGAGGGCCGGCAGAGACCGGAAGGCAGCACCGGCATGGTCTTCTCTGTGCCCAGGGGTGTCAACATGTGGCTAAGATTGTGCACTAGCATTTAGCCCTGGGGTGGGAGTGAGTGAAAGGACCAATGAGTCCAGGTACCAAACAACACAACAGAATATTCGGCAGAACCGGTCTTCTGCCACGTCCTGGAACAGAACCCAGGAAATAATGGGCCGAGGTGACGCAGCCGACTCAGGGTTATGTTCTGATAAAACCAGAAACACAACGGAGCTTCCAGGGTCGGTTGTTCTACTTAGTAGAAATGTCACAGAAACCTATAAAAAACACAGACGTGGCCACGGATGTGGTCCTCACGGAAGAATGGGCAGAAATGTGGGAAACATTTAAGGGCTGTTTTTTGCTCCTTGGTGAGGTGTGATGATGACTTCGGATGGGGGTACATCCCAGGATATTGGGGATCTGATTTATTTTAATTAGTTCAAAGGTGGTTTTCCTAGATGTCACTGTAGGGGAGATCTCTACCCAGGAAACGCATGATTCCGCCCTCTCTGGACAAGAGTCCATATTGATTAATCGAGACAGGAAGAATAATCCTTGGTCCTTGCATTGAATTTTGGTTTTTAAACATGAAAAGCAATTGCACTTAATTGCATCCCACCCCCCCACCCCCCCACTCTGTGAAGCAGGGCAGGGGGCACTGTTACAATTTCCCAGGTGAGGAAACTGAAGTCCTGGGAAATTGATTTCAGGTCACCCACGTGGTCAGGGACAGCGTGGACCAGAGCCGGTGAATCGCAGCCCTGTGCCCTGCCCATGGCGGGCAGGGGATTCCGGGGCAGCTCAGGCCTGGCAGGGGGCCCTGGCCCGGCCGCACGTCCGTGGGCCTGGGGGTCTGCGCCGGGGCGGGGTACCTGCCGTGCCGTTGTAGCCTCCTATGCGGAGTTTGTACAGGCTCCTGCTGTCCTCCACGGAGAACTTGTCGTAGTAGGCGAAGGCGGCCTCCTGGCCGTCCCGCATGTCCACGCGCAGCTCGTAGCGGCCCTGGGCCGAGATCCTGTGGATGTTGTCCAGCCCTGTGGAGAGGGGCAGACGGTGCGGCAGCCTGGCTCTGGCGGTTCGGAAGTGGCAGGAAAATGGGACTGTGGCCTCCAAACAGAGGTTCCGGGGGAGAGGCGGGCTAGCGGAGAGCTTTGACCCTCAGCCCTTCCCAGACCCTGGTCAGACAGACCGCCCGGCTCCGCATGTCCTCCTGCGAAGGTCAGCCAGGTCCTCTGGGGCCTGACGTCGGGTCTTGCCCCAGTGACGGACAGCCTGAGCCTCGGCGTCCCCAGCCCGTCCCAGGGTGTGGGGTGAAATGACAGGAGCCCTCCCATGGGCATGACTCCTTGGGCGTGAGGGACGCAAGCAGGCGGTAGACCCAGTGATCAGAGAGTTCAGGGCGGACCCCGGGGTCCAGGATATGGGACATCCCACCACCCCCTAGTCGCCTGCGAAGGGGTCTGTCTAACTCATTGTGCCCGTCTCTCTCAGCCGCCACGAAACTCATAGCTGCCTCCTTGGACAATCGCCCCGACCAGACGGGAGGCACTTCACCCTGGAAGCTACCCTCTGGGCCCTGGACCCTGGGCGGACCTCCATCAGTGCCTGGTGTGTGGGGTACAAAAGCCCAGCCCCCTGGTCCCCAACTCTGAGGAACAGTTCATGCTCAGAGCTTCCCTGAGGATCTGACCGAAGCTGCTCCCCAACCAAGACCACATGGTGACACTTCATCTCGCTCCCCTGCTCCCCTTCTCCTGAGAGCACCGCCAGATGTACCCCTTGAAAAAGAATCCTTGTCTCAGGCTCTGCTGCTAGGGAACCCGACTTAGGACATGAGCCGGGGGTCACAGTGTTACCCCAACCTGAGTATTGCTGCCAAACAACATAGGCCCAGGCCTCTGTTCAGGACCCTCACTGGCTCCCTGTGACCCACGTCCGCAAGTCCAGACTTCTCTCCCCGACTGGACGCTACACCTAACCACCTTTCCTTCTTTCCCCGACGGCTTGGCCGGCTTCTTCCCTGTCGGTTTGCCCGCATCAGAACACCCGTCGCCCCTCTCTGCTGGCTCCCTTCCCTCCTGCAACGCACGCATCCCTCGATGCCCCCGGGAGGCTGAACTGGTCCTTCTCCGAATATCTGTGGCCTCCTCCTCGGTGGCTCGCAGATCAGTAAGGTGTTTCCCAGCGTGGGATGGCATCTCTGATGATAGGGCAAATATTTGGGGCCTAAGGACTAAATAACCTTGAACATAAAAGGAGAGAGGTATTTCCAAATTCTATCGTTTCCTTAATAGATGAAAGAGAAGCCCGGCCGGTGCGGCTCAGTGGACTGAGCATCGTCCCATGGACTGAGAGGTCCTGGGTTGATTCCCAGTCAGGGCACCTGCCCAGGGTGTGGGCTCGATCCCCAGTAGGGGGCGTGCAGGAGGCAGCCAGTCCATGTTTCTCTCACATTGATGTTTCTATCTCTCTCTCTCCCTAAAAAAAATCAATAAAAATGTATTTTTAAAAAAGAGAGAGAGAGAGAGACAGGGAAATGGACCCTGATTTGGGACACAGGAAGCTGGCCACAAACAAGGGAGCGGTCAATTCTCCCCCAGGCCAAGGGTGACACAGACGGGTAGGATGGGCTCTCTGGGGCTTCGCATATACATAGGTGGACGCCAAGGTGTCCAGGGGAGGGGACAGGTGGCTGGGAGAGTGTTCCTGGCAGAGGAAACATCAGTCACTGCGAAGGGCTGGAGTTGGTGTTGGGCTGGGGGCCTGTGGGGAGGAGAGAGCCTCGGTGGTGGGGAGCACCCTCCCCGGCAGGTGAGAGCGGCCCCATCTCGGAGCCAAGGTTTGGCCCTCTCCTGGTGACGAGGAGTCCTTGAGAAGTCTTACAAACGGGCTCGCCCCTGAGGAAGATCATCCTTGTGGCCGTGTGGGCAGTGAGTGGCCCAGGAGGCTGGAGGCCAGTTGAGGGGAGGAAGACGCGGAGGCACGGATGAGACAGTGACAGGGAAGTGGGGAGGAGGCTGCGGATTCGGGACATGCTTATCGTCCCTTCCCCGCCTCCCTGTACAAACCACTGAAAACCCAACCAAGGGGAGAGGCAGGTCCTAAAGGTGTCTGCTGGGTCGGGTGTGTGCTCACCTCCTCACACCTGTTCGGTTCTCAGGCTACACCCCTGCCCCGTGAGACCTCTAGGAAATTGACCGTCACCTCTAACGCCGCTCTCACTCTCCTCCTCCCCCGCCAAGTCCGGTGATGACTTTCCCCGGAGAGCTGGGGCAGAGCGACCACCTCGTGCCCCCCACCCCGCAGGCCGCCGGCCGGTGCCTGCCTGAGAGAGATGACCAGCCGCCTGGGTGCTCCTCAAGCCCCCTCGCCCCCCAGACTGAGCCGCGCTTTGTAGTCGCCCCATGTCAAGACCAATCAGCACGAGAGACTATTAATGGGGATGGGAAGAGACAGAGCAAAGAGGAAAACACGCCGTAAGATAAGAACAGATCAATAGCGCGGCCAAACAGAGCCGGCGGTACTGAAAGCAATTCATAAGCTGTCAACGTCTCAATAGACGCGGGGGCGCTGGTGACCCCAGACGGACACAGATGGGCGTGAGCTGGACCGGGAGCAGAGCGGGTCTCCCAGGGACAGCATCACGGAGGCATTACCCAGCCAGAACTCATCCTCCAGGTTCCCGAAGCCCACACGGTACTCGGCCCATTTCCGGAAAAAGTCAGTTTGGCCGTCCTGCCGCCTCTGGAACACCTGTGAAGAGAGGGGAGCAAAGTCACGGGGCGCCCCGGAGAGGGTCTCTCGTGAGCAGAACTGCGGCCACTGAGTTTGCTGTCTGCAATGACGAGGTTCTTGGACAAGGACGCCGCGGTGCAGAGCGTGGAGTTTGCACGCCCGTTTTCGTAGGTAGTCCTCCTCGAAGTGCAGAGGCCCCCCCGGGTGTGCTGCTGCACGAATGTGCACCCCTGCCACAGAGGAAGGGTTCGGGGGGATCGGCCTGGCTCTCAGCGCCACCCCTTTGCGGCAGGCGGCACGTCTCACCACACGAGCAGGGCCAGCTTCAGATCAGCTTGTAACTGTCATCGTCCCGTCGCAGGCAGAGCAATTGCTTATCATTCACTTTCCGAGCTGGTTAAGTGCTCATTTCATCTAACCTCCAATACATCAGCCTCGGCTTCAATTTCCAATTATGCATTACGAAGGAGGCACAAATGTGTCAGAAACAAAATAGGAAATGTCTCCCAAGAGTGGCGGTTATGAGCATGGCCACCATTTCACTCATTTAAATACTTGTTTCCATCCGCAACTGCCCAGCTAATGCCAGCTGCTTTGGGGCCGGGCTGCGGGGACCCTCCCGACTGCACCAGGGAGGGGGGGCTGTCCTGATGGGCGGGGGCATCTGTGGGGCCACCCTTCCCTTCTCTCTGTCCTGAACGATCAGACACAAAGGAGGGTCGTCGCAGGAAATGGTGTCTCTGTGTTCTTGGTCATTGGTGTTCCCTGAAGGCTGTGGCAGCTCTGGGGACAAACCAGGGGGGCCAAGGAAAGATGGGGACATGGGCGGCCTTTGTAACTAGAGGTGGCTGTCCGTGCTCTGTCCCCCTCTGCTCCCTCAAATGCAGTCGTCCTATAGAAAGATCCTGATGGGCTCCCCACAGAGGCTCACCCCTCTGTCCCTTTATTATAGCTGCAGTTCCCAGTAGGCTGGGGCCCGCCCTCTCTGAGCCTCTGGTCCCTGTCCTGGCACCCCCAGGTGAGCTGTCCCTGCAGAAGCATCGCCCTCCCTGGCCGGCCACTGCAGCCTCAGCGAGCTGTCCTCTCTCTGCCCCGCCAAAGCTATGACAGGCTGCTGAGAAAGGGCTCCGAGGACAACAAAGAGCCCCCGAGAGGCACACGTGGGGCAGACGAGGGACGGGCAGAGGGTGCGAAGCTGGGTCCGCAGGCGCTGCGCCAGGTGGGCTGGACACCGGACGTCCACATGCCCGGAGAACAGCGCGCGTACTTACGATCCAGCCACCCCCGTCTGTGGTCATGTCGCAGTACACCTGCAGCTTCTGGCCGACCTCTCCACGGAGGAAGATGGTGTAAACCCCACTCAGAGTGTCACCATTCATCAAATGCTGGGCACAGTCTTGAGGATGAGGGAATACCCGGCCCCCTGCATAGGAAAAGAGGCGATTTCCAGCAAGTATCCTTTCTCCCGCTGTGCATGGGCCCCTTGAATTGGAGAAGGGTTTAGAGGGCCTGTGGTCCTTCGTCAGGAGCGGTGAGACATCTGCTCTGGATCTCACCCAGTGTGGGGGAACCCGGCCTCAGCCTGCATCCCTCCCGTCCAGCAGATGTTGCAGTAATCGGACAACATACGGTCTTATGGGATCTGGGGACAAACGGGCTGGGTTCACAGCCTGCCTCCTTCACTTACCTGTTGTTCAGCGTAGGCAAATGACCTTTCTTCCCAAGCATCAGCTTTCTCATCAGTGAAATGGGGATCATAAAAGTACCCCTCCCCCAAAAGGCGAAGATGGGTTCATGCAGCTGGTGACTGGTCACTCAGGCAATGAGTTGAGACCCACAGGCCACAGTGCAGCACGGGAGGGCCCACCTTCACCAGGACGAGAGGCAGCTGAGCAAAGCCGTCCGTACCTTCCCAGCAGCCGGAAGGCCTGCCCAGACCAGCTCAGCATCAGCAAGGAGACCTAGGCTCGTCCTTGCGCATCTCCTGATTGGACGAAACCCAACGGCCACGTCTTACAGTTCAGTGTGAGTTTAAAGAGGGGGCAGGGGGATGCGTGGCGGCTCATCTTTCAGAGAGAACAGCCCAATTTGTAGAACAATATCTAATTAGCTGAAAGAAGCTTAAATCACGTGTCTTGAAGAGCTGAGCTTCAGGGCACATTTCAGAGCTTAGCAGGCAAGGGAGGAGCAGAGATCCCAGCAGAGGGGCGCTCTGGCCTGCAGGAGCTGATCGAGCAAGTGAAAGGCCCAGTTCCTGGGTGAGCAGCAGCGACTGGGGGCCAAAAACCAGCATGGTGTGGACCTCACGGGCCATTGCTACAGTGCCCCCTAGTGGCTGTACCTGTGCACTGCAGGGTGCCACAGTGGGCCACTTGGAAAGCCTGCTGGTGGGTCAGAGCGAGGTACAGCTAATGCCACACAAGGAAGGATACATAACAGCCTCGTTGAAGGCCCAGGTCGTCTAAGGCACCTGTCACGGATCATCCGTGAAGTATCCTGCGTGGGGAAGGGGTCCCATAGACTTTACTTGAGGCCCCTCTGCAGATGAGTGAGGTGCCCCAGCACAGGGCTGCCCTTCAGCTCCGGACACCCAGGTCCAGGCTGGCTCCCACTGACGCGGGTTGGAACCAAGGCACGGCCTGCTTTGGACACGGCCACAGCGTAGTTCTACAGGACGTGTGCTCTACAAAGTGTGTTACGCATCGAACGCTGCACTCAGAGGGATCGCACGACTTCCTCCGGCCACGTGAACGCGAGTGTCTGTGCGCTCGGCTGGAGCAGGGGACAGGACACGCTGCAGTTCACGGATCTGCGTCCATCCGTGCGGCAAAGGGGGATCAATGTCCGTATCTGTCTTGTGAGCACACAAAGCCCAAAGGCTAAAGCGACCTAAAAAGAGGTCCTATGTTCACATGAAATACCGTTACCCCAGAACTGAAAACCGATTTCCTGAACAGCTGCAGAAATGCTATTAACTTCTATCGCCAGCATGTCCTAGGCTCACTGGTGCACGCCGTCCCACCTGGGCCTAGAGGTCACAGTCGCATTTCGGGGACAGCTGCTGTGAGCTCCTCCCCGCCCCCCGTTGCTTCGGGAACACTGCGGTTGGTTCCTGGCTTCCAGGCCATTCTCCGCCTGGGCTCTAGAGCAACCCGCCCTCTCACAGCCTGGAGGTTTCATTTGGAAAGAGCTGCACAGGATGTTCGTGGTCTTCAGCTCCCTCTCACCTTGTGCACTGACCGTCCTTCCCCCCGAACCAACTCAGCTCCGTACAGGAGCCTGAACCCCGCGTTTCTCCCCGATATCCAACGTGTATGTCCCCATTCACCTTCTCCCAAACCTCGAAACGACAGCCTCCTGCAGATAGACGTACCAAACTAAACCCCACTTCGGAACAAGTAAATGCACGATCTCCGACAAGCTACCTTGCATTGCTTATGCAGATTCCTTCATAGTTCTGTTATAGATACTTTCCAAAGGCTCAAACATGGTAGTTGCTTTCATTAGACCTAACCCAAACAAATAGAATAAATGGAGATGGCTCACCCTGGAGAAGAGAAGGTTTTAAATACTGGAAAGACTCATATAAAAGAAGGGTTTCTGGACTTTGGCTTCGCTGATCACAGAGACCTCACCGACTTCCATTCTGCTGTGTTCACTGCATGTTTGCTGTGGTTAGGACATTTTTAGGGAATTATCAGGGCAGATTCCCAGCATCCCTGGCCCTCTGGATGTCACACCATCTACTATCATCAGAAACGCACCTTTAACCCTGACATAGATCATCCCAGGGATTTTTCTCAAGGCAGAGATTTTAGGACCCAGAGCAACCTTGGGAGGCTGTCTTCCCTTCCGTGCAAAAGCTGGGGCAGGGACGACAGAGAGACTTAGTGTGTCTTTTAAGCACAGGCTGTGTTTATGACCAAGTTAAGAGGAAAGCAATGCCAAGTGACCGGGACACTGAAGTGTCTGATGGTTAAGTGTTTCTAGATGTAATTGTGAGATCAATAGGACTGGGGCACTTACCGGAAGAATCGCTCAGAAATTGGTTTGTGCTGGGCATCTGAGCGGAGCGGGGTGAGCTCCGGGCTGCACAGTGCCATGGGACCACTCCCAGGGGCTGGGATTCAAGGAAGAGACCTCTTCCGTCCCTGCCCGGTCCCTTCCTGTGCTGGGCTCTTGGATGCAGGCTCTAAAGTGGTCTGAATCAGTGGCTCTGGAGCGTGTCTGTCCACTGTCCACCCTCATGGCCTTGGCCTCAGGACCAGAATGGAGATGTCAGCGTCTCTCTGCGAACAGACCCGGCAGGGCAAGGTGCCGCTCCACAGAAGACGGGGGGCCACCCCTGGCCACCAGAACGTAGCTTGGTTTTCCCCAGAAGCGGGTTTGTGGTTGGCGGGTTTGTGGGGAGGGCAACGGGACCTGTTCGGCCCACATGGGCTGTCAGACCTACACCTGAGCCACCTTGACAGCAGCTTCTAATTTGTTGACCTGTTTATTCTTTTTTGTATGAGTTCAACAAACATATAGGAAGTGTCTGTTGGGTTCTAAGGACTGGGCTAAACAAGAGATGGAAACGTAAAAGAGAAAAATACAGAGTCCTATCTATCAGGTTGCTCAGACTCTGGTAGGAGAAACAGACAAATGTAACCCCAAATTCTATGTGCCCTGGAAGAGAGACAAACCCAGACAGCCATCGCAACACGCAAGTGAGCACGCCGTGGAGCCCGGGGCTGGAGCAGGGTGAGCGGTGGGCCTGGGGCGGGCAGGGGTGGGCAGGAGCCAATCAGAAAGGGCTTCTTATTTTAGGAACTGACATAGAGGCAAGCCGCAGATCAGTGGGGAAGGGTGTTCCAGGCCGCTGGGAAGGCGTGGCCTCGTCTGGGAAACGGCAGGGTTAGCCAGGAGACAGCAAGGGCGGGGTTGGAGGGATGAGGGCGAGACCTGGGGAGGCGGGCTGCAGAGTCCAGGGATGGACTTTGAGCTCAAGGTTGTAGAAAGCTTGTTCTCATGGGGGTGTGGAGGAAGAATCAGCGGGGGTGAGACTGGAGGGGAGACTCGTTTAGGAGGGAGTCGTGGTGGGAACCCAAGAGGAGAATTGGCAACAGACTTTGAGGAGGTGATGGGAACAAAGAATCAGCTGAGTCTCGACAGCGTGGGTGTCTTCCTCGTAAGCACAGTTGCTGAGAAGTTCCTCGAGCTTTGCAGACCACCTGCCTTCTACCCATCACGCATCCTCGTCTTCCCTTGGAAGATCACCGACAGGCACCCTAACCGTAGAGAACCGTTCTGACATAATTTGCCCTACTGTTCCTTGGACTCACCAACACCAGGAGACCCAACTCCATGGCAGATCAGTTGATCACAGACTGGCAGCTGGCAGCCTGGCCTCTCTGTGTCTCTTGATTCGAAGTGGCAAGGAGAGGGTTGGGCCATGGTAATGCCACTGACCTGGTCTCTTCTTGCCCCTCTGACCCTACTTGCATCCCTATTTTAACCAGAGTGATCTCTCTCTCTCGCCAACAACCCTCCAATGGCTTCTCCACTGCAACTGAAATGGCTTCTTGCAATGACAACAAAACCCCAAGCCTTACCGCACCCACAAAGGCCTCCATCCTCTGCCTCCACTTAGTACTCCCTTCTCTTTCTTTTAAGCTTCTGAGCACACCAAACTGACGGCTCCCTCTGCTGGAGTAATGACTCTTCCCTAGGCCTGAAAGCTCATCTTTGTCTGGTCCACTCTCATCGTTTATGTCCTCAGCTCAGGGAGGTCTTTCCTGACCACCCTCGCTGAGGCCGGGGTCTGGGGTTTGGGGGAAGGAAGTGGGAGGGACGATCAGGAAAGTCTTTCTATCATAAGAGCCGTCCTAGAGGTTAGCTCCTCACATCTGTCCCTAGTCCGTCACTGTTTATTTTTCATAGTCTCATCTCCACTTGAAATCACCCCATTTCCTTCCTCCGTCTGTTCCCACTGCCTCATGCCCTTGAATTAGGACAGTGTTTAGCCCGCGGTGAAGGTTCAATCAATATCTGTTAAATGTATGATATTATACGGGCACTATTTCCCCTCCTATGATTATGAAAAGGGAAATGAAAATAGATTTTCTGAAAACATTTGGAACAACACGACTGAAAATGGGCCAGATCAAGTTCTGTGAATAGTGACATATAAAGCCCCATGGCAGATGGCATTAGTGTCTGATTAAATTCCCCTTATAGACGGACCACACATCCCTGTCCAACGGAATAGTCCAGACAACTCTATCGAAATACATTCAGCGAAATGGACCAGTTCCTAGAAAATCATCGCCTACCAAAACTCAGCCAAGGTGAAATGGATACGCTGAGCAGCACTACAGCTGTTAACCGATAACGACGCGGATTTGCGGATCCACCATCTACTGTCCCGGAACCTAGGGTTGGCCAATCTTCACGAATTTTCACAACCTCCCAAACGGAAGCTTGTGTTAGACTCCCGGAGTTTCCCTAAAAAGCCCCGGAGACGGTTCCGGCCTGGATGTGGGGTCACAGGAGCAGGAGCAAAGACAACAAAGAGAACTTCTCATTACCCGTCTCGGGGACCTCGGCCAGTGATTGTCTTCGCCTCACCTCGAGGTCAAGGCGAACTATTTCACGGTGTTCAGCGCCCCGAGGACAGCCTTCAGCGAGCGCCTTGTTTGCGTCTCCCCGTATTAAAAGAGACAATGAAATCTGCCTCTCAGAAGACTCCCTCGCCAGGTCTCTGTTGCTCTGTGGGGAGCATTTGTTTTCTCATTTATATTCATGTCTCCAAAAGACAAGTAGACCTTGGGTGGAATTTCAGGCGACAGTAAATGATAAATAATGTATCCATGTTTTTTTTCTCTTCCACACCACTTCTATTAAATTCTCCGCAGAGTCTTGAGCAAACACCAGGGACCAGAGGACAGGAAGCTATTAACGTGATTGTTGGGATGAAATGAGCTTATGTTATAAGGCAGGGATGCGACCAAAGGTGGTTCTGTGGGAGCCAATCTTTTCTCTCTCTCTTTCATTTTAATTTCATTTTTTTTTTTTTAACACTGCAACTCTTTTCCAGGCCATTAAGTAGGCATCTGTTTGAAATGAGCCTTTTTCTTGGCCCTCCCAGGACAAGATGAGGATTTGTCAATGGACGAAGGCCACTTAGAGACCCAAGTTTAAGTTCTTTTGTTCCATAAGGCAAAGCTTGACAGGTGTTTAGAATGATCACGTGAGACCAGCCCGTCCTAAGAATAGGGTGATGCTAAGTGGAAAGCTCAGGGACTGTGGATGAAGATGGAATGGATGCTGGTTACTAGACTGAATTAGCTTCTGAATCTATCAGCCCTGGTTTGCCATCCCAGAGGACGCTCTGGCGTCCTCAGCAGGAGTGATTCACGGGGTGCAGGCTGGCAGCACTCCAATCTTTCCAGTAATGAAGATGCTCTGCTCTTTGTAATTGTTTCTTTTTTTACTTCCTCCTCTTTCTTCCTCCCCCTTCCTCCCCCTCCTTCTTCTTCTTTTCTTCTCCTCCCTCCTTCTCCTCCTCCCTCCTCCTCCTCCTCCTCTTCCTCCTCTTTCTCCTCCTTTTCCCAAGCAGGAGCCCACAGGGTGTGCTATGTGCCCCCCAGTATGTGGAGAATAAGTGAGGGTCCTGATGGAGGACATGGTAAGGCAGTGAGGATGCATCAATATTGACATTCAGATGACTGCGCAGGCTTAGTGTGACTTATCCAGGGAGCTTTGCCTCTGGGGTGGCAGAGAGAGCTTGAAATAGAGGAACTCGGGGCACCGTCCCCTGCAGGCAGTACCCCATGGCTGTGCGTCTCTGCGAGGGGCCTGGAGAATGCTCCCTGCAGCTTTGTTTCCCCGGCACCCCCTCTTCTGTGTGCTGCAGCCGGGATTGAACTGTTCAGTTCAGCCTCCATCCGGTCTGCCGTGTGCCAGGCTTTGCGCGAGGCGTGCTCAGGTGTGTGGCTCTGTCCCTGCACTTTTCAACCCCCCACTGGCCATTTCGTTGGCTCGGATACATCTCCAGCCACCAGCGACGGAACTGAAGTGTGAGCTTTGCAGCGAAACTCTGCAAAAGCTTCCCAACACGTCTGGACACATCTTTGCCATGTACCACTGGGGTAGTGCCGAGTACTTCTCTGGGACCCCAAACTCTACCTGCGCAGCCCCGTCAGTTCAAGAACATGGGCTGCTCAGCGTTCTGCTATCTTAGTTGGTGCTGCTCATGCCCCAGGAGCCCAGGGTCAATTGGAGTTTTGTAAAAACAATAAACAAACAAACACCTAATTCCACCCCGATGGCCCTCCTGCCACTGTCCACCAAACACAGTCACTACCCTGGCCTCCTCTTCAGATTCCCGTGAATTGTTAACTCTGCTTATTGGATCATGCTGAGCCCCCAGCTGGATTGGGGATCCCAGACCCACACTGTAGCACCCCCTCTCCCCCAGGCCAGCTTCACAGCCGGTAGACTTCCACAGCCCAGGGGGATCTGGAGCGACATGGCTGAGCACACGGGGGCAGCTCAGACTCACTGCCCAGTGCTCACACCCAGGGGCTGAGGCATTACCAGGGTGGGCGTGAAAAGCCCAAACTACACTGAACGAGCATGGAAACCCATGCATTTCGGGATGGAGTGATTGTACAGACTTCACGAACATGCAAAGTGGGGCTCTGTTTATGTTTCTGTCATCTGTGTCCTTTTTATGGGAAACACATTCTTAATTTAGTGAAAAATTCCAATCAGGGGTCGTAGGGTGGTAGCTCAGAGGGCCCCGTAATGCAGCGGTCAGGGAGCAGGGAAGGGTGTGCACGAGAAGAGGGCAGCACCCTGGTTCTGAGACAGAACCGTGGAAGGGCGCGAGGGGAGCACAGCGGACGTCAGCCCATCGGAGAGGCGAGGTGTCCGATTTCTCCTTGGTGAGGGCACCTTGGATTCACGTCTTGGTTGTGAAACCAAGGTTAATTTTTGTTTTCTAACCAAAAGTTTCTTTGAGCAGTGTGTTCGTTGGAGACACGTGGTAAGATTGAAAAGTGTTAAGAAGGGGAAAGAGAACTCGTTCACAATCTCACCATCACGAAGAGCCCCTGGTGACATTTGGTGCATTTGGTCCAGGGTCCTGCTTTGTCATTTAGAACACGTGGAGTGGGGAGGCCCGTGGTAGGGCTGGAGGCCTTTCCGTCTCCTCTCTGGGGGGGACACAGACTCGGGGGCACGTGTCTGTCCCGGGCGCTCTAAGATGGCAGGCAGACATGTGTCGAGGGTGGGGGGCAGGCTCACGCTTGTCCCCCACAGGGGCACAGCCACACCCCGGAGTGGGGGGCCGGGGGAGCATTCCGCGTCAGGACTGGGCAGTCCCGTAGTACAGCCGGGAGCGAGAGGCACCAGGGGAAGTGGCAGAGGGGATTGGTATCAGCCCAAACCCCAGAGCCAGAACAGCGGGGTCGAATCCCAGCTCTCCTACGTAAGAGCTGCGGTCCCGGGGGATTTAACTCCTCTCTCTGCGGCCCAATCCCCTAACCTGCCAATAGGGATAACAGAACATACCTTATAGGCTGTCGTGGGGTGACATTAGATCACACGTGTCACAAAGCCCTCGCAGGTTAGAGACTAGTTCATTTCCTCTCCTGCACATTAGGGCACTCCTAGCCCTCAGGGACATTTTCAAGTATCATGTGCGGATGCTTGAATGAGGGAGGAGGGGGACCAGCTGGATTTAGGAGGAAACCTTGGTTCAAGTTCAGACCCAGCTACTTATGAGCCATGGAAATGATTTGATTTCCATGCTTCTGTTTCATCGCCTGTGACATGGGGCCGATAAAGCCTCCTCCCCACTTGTGGTTAGGACTTTGTTGTGACTGTAAGAATACGAAAGTGCTCTGTGTACGCCCTGGCCGGTTTGGCTCAGCGGTTGGAGCGACGGCCTGTGGACTAGAGAGTCCCGGGCTCGGTTCCCGCTAGGGGCACGTACAAAAAAAAAAAAGTGCTTTGTGTGTGGAGAAAAGCCGTAGATTTACTAGTGCGGGTTCACTACTGCTTCCTTGACCAGGAGAACATCTGATTACAGGCAGCAGAGGGAAGAGTTAGGAAGAACTCCGCTGGGAAAACACCTGCCGAAAATCCGAACGGGAACCTGGTGCATCTGCTGGTCCAGGTGGACAAGGATTTGTGCTGCGGGCCCCCTGGATGTGTTGGGAGTAAGAACCGTCCTGGCAGGGATCGGAAGGGGAAAGGCAGGCATGGAGAAAATGACGATTTCCCTTCGCAGGGAGAGGCGGTTGGGGCTCTCTGATGGCTTCCTGCGGGGCCGAGTCTCAGCGGAGGCTGCTGAGCAGCCGAGGTCCCGCAGCGGTGAGGACGGCCCGAGAGAGGTGCTCGGTCTCTCACCTGTGGTGAAGGCGGTGGAGGTGAGGCTGCTCCTCTCGGTGTCCTGGGCCGCTTGCAGGAGCACCATGTAGTCCGTGTTCTCGGACAGGCCGTCCAGCCGGATCCACGTGTCCTCTGCATCCACAATCAGCTCCTGCCGAGGGAGCCGGAGGAAGGGAGATGGGGGGAGGGCCCCACCCGCAATGAGGAGCGTGGGGAAGTCCGGAACCCATGGCCAGCTGGGTCGGGACTGCAGTGGTCACTGTCGTCCCCTCCATTCCACAGTGAGGAGAACACTGAACCGACAGCAGAGAGGACAGCTGCTACCTCCCAGGGGCGCACCAGGGTAAACGCAGGTGCTGGATGCTCGAATCCGGTGCTTCTCTGATTGCACTGGGCCCCAGGACTCCCTGCTGCACATGCAACAGACTAGATCTGCTTCAATCTGTTCTGCACATTTAGCTTTCCAGTATTATCTTGCTTTAAAAAAGCATCCCACTGCTAACCGAGGTTTGACAACCCGGTTAAACTGTTTCTACTGACAATGTGAAACAGAGATTTGTCATCTCTTTGCAGTAGGCTGTGTACATTAGCCTTCTGAATGCTTATCAGGAGCCATAAAAGGCTGCTGAGTCTGGCATCCAGCTCAGGGTTGCTCGGCCCCGCTGGGGAAGACGCCTTTCGGTGCAGTGTGCTTACAGAGGCCGGGAAGTTCCCAGGATGCTTTGCATCATCACACTGGGAGCACAGCACCACCGAGCGAAGTTGCAGGGCAGACACCCCTTGTCTAGAGATGGTGCCAAGGCTCAGAGAGCTTTTGTGTTTGGCCTCTGTACAGAGCCAGGACTAGCACCCCCATCTCTGAAGTGCAGACTGGGGCTCTTTCCCCCCCGGCACGCCGTGGGGCCACCCTGGAACACCTGGCTTGCCCGGAACGGCCCTGGCCCTTGACCGGCGACTCTCACCTTGTGGCTTCCTTCGGCGGACTTGTAGGTCAAGACGTAGTTCTCAATCTCGGCCCTGGGGGGCTGCCAGGAGATCAGGGCACTTTGCCTGGTGACCTCACTGGCTGTCAGGTTTGCAGGAGGGTCCAGGACTGCAAAGAGGAGAAAATGCCAGGGGTGCCCTCCCTCCTGCTCCTCCCTGTCTGACTCCAGGCACATGCGTCTGTTTGCCCACCTACGTGGTCTCTGGGCTGCTCGCGTGCTGACCTCGGTTCTAGCTTGGACAGGAGCAGAAAGGGCAGCCCCAGTCTGCAGGTAACCCTTGAGGGTCATAAGCATTCTGACAGCTGTCCCCTACTCCATCCTCCCCAGGCCTCTGGGCCTAGGGGTGACTCTTCTAATCTGACCCTCTGTCTGAGTTCATGACCTTGCTACACCTGCACACCTGCGCGCTCACTCGAACTTGTAACATTCTCACATCTACATTTGTCTACTGTTGTTGCTCACTCGAACTTGTAACATTCTCACATCTACATTTGTCTACTGTTCTCCAGCCACAGCCATATCCGGCAACTCTCCCCCTAGTATCAAGCCAGATGCGTTTCCAGGGCCCCCTTGGCCCGGTTCTGCTGCAGCCACCAGACGCAGGACGGGAGCAGACAGCAACGTGTGTCTGCTGGCCGAGCTGCAGCTGACTCTCCCCGGCACTGGGCAGCAGTAGACTAAAGTCAGAACAGCTCATAGCTGCACTGGCCAAAACCGAAAGACTGCAAGCTAGCCCTTCACATGGAAACTGAGCATCTTCAGCATCCACGGAAGCCTCCGGGGATGCTGCTGGGCGGCTGACCACATACTCACACGTAGAGAAGTTGGTGCTGATGGTGCCGCTGGTGAGCGGCCCGCTGGTGGCGTACATGCTGACGGTGTAGTGGGTGCTGGGGAGCAGGTCGGTGAGCTGGAATTCCTCACTGCCTCCGTCCACCAGGATGGTCTCTCCAGCCACTGAAATCAGAACGTGAGTGGGGGTTGAATAAAGAAAGGCTTCCCCAATCCAAGGGCATTTCACAAGGGTTCCATGTTGGAGACTTCTGGGTGGGGGTGGGGGGATAATTTAGAGGTTATTTCATTGAGCATTTTAGTCCATGCAAGGATTCCCTCTTGTGTTTTTTGCATCTTAACGGAGAAAAATGTTCCTTAATTGGAAGCTGCATTGTCTTTTTTTGTTAACGTCTACTCAGGCCTCTGGAGTTACAAAGAATAAGCTGAATCCTTGGTCCGTATGACCTCTTCTCCTCACCCCTTCCTCCGCAAGTCCTCTTTTCTCTAGACTGAGGACACGAGGTTCCAAACTGGCCAGTCCTGGCTTCCGTCCCGGCTTCCGTCCCCTGGACAGGTAACCACTGGTCAGCGTCCCTGCTGAAATGCAAAACTCGGGCGAGGACTGGAAAGAATAATTGAGACGTTCGGATCAATGAAACAAACAGGATCAACCTTTGCTTTTCCTGGTGCCAATTATGCGAGTCCATCAGGGTTCGAGCGGCCACGGGCTGTTGTCACCAGCAAAGAGTATCACTAATCAAAGACCTCACTCATGAGCGCCTCCAACCCGGCCTTGGGTAGTGGATTTTGGGCATCGATTTCTATTGCTTTCTGCCTTGTGGTTGGAGTTTTGGACCACGGTTTCAGTTCAGGAAAACAGATTTGAGTTTGGATTCTACCAATCATGGTTTTGTTTTATATGCAAATTTGGTAAGTCTTCTTTGGACCCATCACGCTGTTGGTAAACCTGTGCAGGAGCTCAGGGAAGGCCCCTCCTGTGCCTTTAGAGGGTCACTCAGACGTCAGCATGTTCACCAGGCACTTCTTCAAACCAGGTGAGTGGGACCTGAGGTATCGAGTTTCTCGTGGTCTAAGGGTAGAAACGGCATTTGAACGAGTGCATCTGAACAGACTCCTTGGAAGAGCATAGATCACGCCACGCCCGGCCGCCAGCCAGTCCCCGCACACCAGACTCCGGCTGCTCAGACTCCTTGAGTCTCCCTCATCTCTGCAATGTGCACGGGCTGCTCTTTTTCTTCGAATCCCCCCCCCCCCATTCTCTTTATCTAAGATCTGCCTCCCTTCTCCCCCTCAACACTGGGATCCCAGTCACCGTGGCCCATGGATGTGGCCCATGGATGTGCCCGAGGTGTGTCATGCTTGCCCAGGCCCCGACAGTGCTCACGGCGAGTTACAGCTGCCCCCTTGTCTGCATCACCTCTAGGTGTGAGTTTCGTGAATCTGTGTTTTGTCTCTGAGCCCTTCTAGGGTTCGTCGAGTGAATGGCAGTGAATTGCTGTTCCGGTGGGTAGCTCGTCCGACTGCCTTAGGGGAATAGCAGGAGCTTGGCCAGAGAAGACGGTGTTGAAACGAAGACCCGGAGGGTGGGTTTACTAGGCAGACAAGTGGGGAGAGAATGTGCTGGTGGAGGAAGCAGGGTGGTGGCTGGGGAAGGCAGGCGAGGGGGGAGGTAAGAAACGCAGGGTCGTGCTGGGCCAGGAGGCACGGTAGAAGATGCAGCGGTCTGTGCGTGCACAGAGGGTCAGCACGGAGCCATGGGAAAGGGACTCATTCTCTGAGGAGGGTCATGCAATCCCACCTCCAAATATGACCCGTCCAGTATTTTCCATCTAAGTGACACGTGGGTTTCTCTAACGCCTTGCTGAAGGTGCTGAAAGATTTGCCAGTGACTAACAAGGACATGCAGTTGTTTGGGGAAAACTTGTTCGTGGGGAAGCTGTGTGGTGCGGAGAAATCGCTCATGCCCTTTCCTGCTTGTTTACTAGTCTGTTTTGCTCCTACTTTCCCACGTTCGGACAGTCAGTTCCTTTCTTTGTAGCCCACAGACCTGGCTTTCTCTTATCTTTAAAAAAAAAGTATTTATTTTTAATCGAATTTACTGGAGTGATACTGGTTAATAAAATAACACAGCGTTCAAGTGCACAACTCTATAATCCATCATCTGTACATTCCGTGGGTTAACCACCCAAAGTCAAGTCTTCTGTCACTATTTATTCCCTCTTTGTCTCTTCTCCCTCCCCACCCCCTTTCCCTCTGGCAAACACCACACTGTTGTCTGTGTCTGTATTTTTTTTCCTCTCCTTAATTTTGAAAATTAAGGCACCTGCCTGCCTCTGTCTTCTGATATCTTTGTTCTGAAGATAACCCACAACGATTCTGTGATCACATCCTTAATTTGGGCAGGGCAGTGATTTTTGTAGGCCGAGAGACTTGGACTCACTCCGCACTGTTTCGCTTTGGGCTTCGCGACTGAGTTTCAAACAGCGTAACGTGAACACGCGTGGCGAAGGCGACCCTGCAGTCGGATGCCACGTTGGCTCGGCCTTGTGGGCCGGATGTGGGCAGAGGAGACTAAAGCAACAGAAGAGTTGATTCGTTCTGGGTCCTTGGTCACCTGTTGTGTCTGTTGTCTGTGCCACGCACGGTCCGATAACGTCAGTGTTTTCTTGCTCTGTAAGTATCCGGACAAGTCTGCTTTCTGGCTCACGTTCTTCTGGGGCAGGCTTAGCTCCGTCCCGAGTCTGTCTCCAGCGCGCTCTGGCTCTGTACTTGCCCTTGCTGATGTGACCTTCTTGCTTCCTTCAGGGACGACCTTCTCGAGTTCCGTCGTCGATAGAGGGGACACCGTGCGGGCAGGACATTCTCAGGTTGACACAATGGTTTGCTTTTTTACTTTCATACTGTATTCTGCCCCACGCCCCGCCAGGCCCGCCCGTCTGAGGTACAGGCCTGCAGACACCCACCCGCGAGGCAGGTGAGGACGATGACGTAGCTCTCCACCTCGCCCACGGGTGCCTTCCACTGCAGCAGGGCTTCCGTCGGAGTGATGTTGGTGGCAGTCAGGTCCACGGGGTTGTCCATGGCTGAAACAGAACAGGAGAAGTCAGGCAAAGGAGCACCTGCACACTGGAAGGGCAGCCAACGGTGCCCTTAGACCCCCCACTGTGCCCCCCACCGTCACCCCGGACACACGTCGGCTGCTCTGCCATCCCAAACAATGAAATGAGTGGAGACCACTTTCTTCTCTCTCCTCCTGGTTCCACCAGCCCCTTCCTCTTCTCCTCCTCTTCCTTTCTCCCAAGAGCCCATTCTCCCCAGATCTCCCTTTGAATTAACTCATGACTGTCTCATGTGCCCAGCACTGCCGGGTGCTGTGGGCGATTCCAAGGTATGGCCATGTGTCTTAGGCATCTCGAGCTAGATGGGAAAACTCAGAACGTATGGAAGTTGTTCTAACACCTCAGTGAATGGGAGAATGTGCGTCGCAGGCTGCCCGTGCTTTTACCGACGTGTGTGCTTGGCTGGTACGTGGTGGGAGCTCCGTGGAGGCCGAGCGTCTCCAGCACCTACCACGCCGGAGGTTCTCCCTCAATCCTCCTGCAGTGACTGAATGGAACTGGGTTGTCTCCCAAGTCCTATCTGACTGCTGTGTTCCTGCTTCCTGCTCACCAGGCGTATCTGCCCTGAGTCCTGGGATCGTTTCTGTGACGCAGAGGGACAAGGGGGTTCTCCCAGGCTGAGGGTCGAGGATGCCTGTCGGGAGAGCCAGCTCTGCTTGTCACAGGCCCACATTCCTTCTCTGCGCCCCGTTTCATGACCGTGCCTCCCTTCCACGAACTGGGGGTTTGTTCGAGAAATGGACATTATTACAGCAGGTTAGGTGTCAGCTCAGAATTAGTGTCACATGGGTCACTTTTGCGGACCTAGATCTGCTGTGGATCCGGTCCCGTTCTCTCACGGGAGGTCTGTGCTGTTGCCTATGTCCCTCATTTCAAAGCGACAGCAAGAGAATGTCTTTATAATTTTAGCATCTGAACTGCATCCCCAGTCTGCGCCGCTAGCGACTCCTTCAAATCCATTGATTTGAGGAGAACAGAGGCAGGACACTCTTATGACACTGCATCAGCTTGATCTCTCTGAGCCTAAGCACGAGGTTCATTTCCCCAAACTGTGGCACCTCACGTTCAAACAACCACCACAGCAAACGGCAACACAACGAGACACTTCTGTGAGCGGTCTGGTTATTGGAAGTTCGCCAAAACAGCACCGCGGACCGGGACGGAGGGCGGTCCGGGAGGGCACACCGCTGAGAGACGCTGCTGTTGACCAGGATCCTGAAGAATGAGGTTTTGGCCCGAGTTTCTGTTCTCTTGTACCTTGGGGGCAGAGACTCTGGACATCCGTTTGCTTGTCCTCAGTGAGAAAAGCCTACTTTCTTTATCAGGACTTCCTGAGACTTTCAGGAAGGTGTTCTAACTCCAGCGAATGGGAGAATGTGCTTCTCGGGCTCTCTGTGCCTCACTGGGCGTCATTTTGGGTCGATATTTCTTGATACGTGACTGGTCACAGATAATTTGATGGAAGGGGTGAGACTGGACCAAATGCATGGTTTTCTGTGGTCACAGGCCTGGAAGGAGACTACAGGACATCAGCATCTCCTGGGGGGTCTTCAGAAGAAGAACTTTGCGTTTCGGAAGGACTCTTCATTGGCCATGGCCTTAGAGATGCTGCTTCTGCACGTGTCTCCAGGGGCAGTGGGGTGCTCCGGGCTTCATTCCCCTCGTTCAGGAAAGACCGTTCTCCGAGGGGAGCAGGTGACCTCGGTTAACCCAGGTGTCCCCCCATGAGGGGAGCTGGATGCTTTCCCACGGGCTAGGGGAACGGACGCTTGACTGGGAGGTCAGGTTATCGGGGCTTAGGGACAGAAGGCTTTGGCTGTCCCTCTGGTGGTTTTACAGACTGTGTCCTACTTCTGCAAGGTGGGCTGGCCGCGGGGCTAGGGAAGGCGGGGCAGTGGAGCCCGGTCCTCAGGCCCATCCAAGGGGCTCGTTTTCAGAGGTCTCTGCTTTCTTCCTCCATCTCTGGAGCAGAAAGCAGGCGCCAAAGCAGCTCCTTGGTGGCTGTGGCCATATTTGGGTTTCGTGACCCCACGAGTTGTCTCTGAAATAGCAATCCCTTCCTTCTCTGAGTCGTTTAAAAAAATTAGGTGGGGTCATTCAGATGTCTATGCTGAAATTCATAGCCATCATGACTCTCAGATGGGAAGTTCCATGAAAACCCCTGGCCTAGACCAGCACGACCCCTAGCGGGTCAGGAGGAGAGAGGACTGTCAGGGGAGGGAGAAGGTGCAAACTGCTTTTCATAGCAGTCAGGGGGCGCCGGACTGGAGCCTCCGAGCCCACTGCCCTCAGATCAGCCAGGACACCCTCCTCTGTCTTCTGTTTGCGCAGGTCCTCAGCCAGGGTTCCGACTTGGTCCACACCAGAGAGACATGCCTATCTGAACACGCAAGAGTGTAGACACGCCTTCTTCTGTGCATGAGAGTGCAGATGTGCCTACCTGTGTACACGAGTGTGAGGAGGCACCTACCTGTGTGCACGAGAGTGCAGATGCACCTACCTGTGTGCAAGAGAGTGCAGACGCACCTACCTGTGTGCAAGAGAGTGCAGATGTGCCTACCTGTGTGCACGAGAGTGCAGATGCACCTACCTGTGTGCAAGAGAGTGCAGATGTGCCTACCTGTGTGCACGGGAGTGCAGATGTGCCTACCTGTGTGCATGAGCGCAGATGCACCTACCTGTGTGCATGAGAGTGCAGACGCACCTACCTGTGTGCACGAGAGTGCAGACGCACCTACCTGTGTGCAAGAGAGTGCAGATGTGCCGACCTGTGTGCATGAGAGTGCAGATGTGCCTACCAGTGTGCATGAGTGCAGATGTGCCTACCTGTGTGCATGAGCGCAGATGCACCTACCTGTGTGCACGGGAGTGCAGATGCACCTACCTGTGTGCAAGAGAGTGCAGATGTGCCTACCTGTGTGCACGGGAGTGCAGATGTGCCTACCTGTGTGCATGAGCGCAGATGCACCTACCTGTGTGCATGAGAGTGCAGACGCACCTACCTGTGTGCACGAGAGTGCAGACGCACCTACCTGTGTGCACGAGAGTGCAGACGCACCTACCTGTGTGCATGAGAGTGCAGATGTGCCTACCAGTGTGCATGAGCACAGATGCACCTACCTGTGTGCATGAGAGTGCAGACACGCTCACTCTCCTCTCTGCCCCGCACACTGTTAAGGCTGATTTCATATTCAGTAGCTGGGTACAGCTTGGTGATGGTGAATTCTGTCACAGTGTTGGGCACCACTGAGCTGTCCAGCCGCCCCACTGAGGAAGAGCAGAAGCCACAGTTAACATTCGGTGGAATCACTTATCAACACAGCTCACAGTACAGTCCACATAGGAGCTGCTGTAGCGCTTGGCCAGGAAGCATGGATAGATGCAGGGCCCAGCACTCAGGGGGGAGGGACGAGAAGGTCCACGGGCTGGGAATGTTGAGCTTGGAGACCTCGCATGCTGGCTCCGCCCCTCATTTTATAGGCTCCTTGGAGCAAAGGAAAACGAACTACTCATTAGGTGGTCTTCTAGCAAACTGGTCTTTTTAAAGGCAGTGTAGCCCTGGCCGGTTTGGCTCAGCAGTTAGAGTGTTGGCCCGCGGACCAATGCATCTCAGGTTCGATTCCGGTCAAGGGCACGTACCTCGGTTGCAGTTCATCCCCAGCCCCAGTCAGCTCTTGTGGGAGGCAACCAGTCGATGTGTCTCTCTCACATAGATGTTTCTCTCTCTCTCCTTCCCTCCCACTCTATCTGAAGATCAATAGAAAAATCCTCGGGTGAGGATTTAAAAAATAAAATAAAAATAGAGGCAGTATAGAGGGTCTAGCTGCACAGAGTAGTTCACACAGACCAGAGACTCAGTAGCTTGGAAACTGCCCCATCTCCTCAGGGGACGTGAGTGTGTCCTCCACCAGCAGGACCTGGTGGGACGCAGGTGAGGTCTGCGCCACTTCCTCTGACTCACAACTCAGCCCGAGTGGCAGAAATCGGGCCGCCCTCACCGCGGTTCCCGCCAAGCCCCTGGTTCTGCGGGGTCTCCAGGCGCCCGCCTGCTCCCAGGGCTCTGGTCTTAGACCTCACTGTCTCAGGAGCGTGCCCACGGCCTGGCTCTCGGCAGATCTTTCGGGCTCCTCGTGCCTCACTGCAGCGGCTGGGTGACAGGGACCAGTGACCCTGCCGGTGACAGCCTGCCCTCGGGGCCGTGCGGCTCAGCCTCTCCGAGAGGAGCTGGGGAGTGTGGGCCCTGAGCGCTCCTCACCCACCCACTGTCACGCTGATGGGACGTGCCGCGGAGGAGGACGAAGCGCAAGCCTGAGGTGACATGACTCTCCTCCCGAAACCACCTCGACCCAGCTCCAATCCACTCATCTCTGAGAAATCAAAAGGCGTGATCACCTTGTGTTGGCCGATACGAGACGCGGTAGTAATCAAACGATGCGACAGGAGGGCTCCAGGACACCACCACTGAGTCCTTGGTCACGTTGCTAATTGTGATGTCTTTGGGGGGGTCAATTCCTACAAGGCAGCCGGTGGTTGTGGGAAACAGACAGAAAGCACAGAGTGAAAAAGAAATTCCTGTCCCTGGTTTTATGTGGACCAGGAGCTCATGGTGTCTCAGACCTTACTGTGTACTGAACACCATGGTCAGGCTGAAGTCTCACCTACAGCCTCAGGGGTGTGTCCCAAGCCACATTCCTGGAGGGTATTTGAATGATACAAAGTGTCTGCGCAGCAGCTGATACCTTCCTGAAGGCCAGCTGCGAATTCCTTGAAGTTTGCATGTTTCGTTTTGAACTAGGAGTTCACATGGGCATTTTCTCTTGGGCAAACCCACCTTCTCTTGGGCAAACCCAGCTCCATCTACATCCCTAATTTTTTTGGCAGCCACTTTTGGTTCAGTTTGGAAAAACTGCCTATTGAGGGATCTCAGAGAACAAGTCCAGAACAAATCCACTTTCCTAAACAGTTTTCCATTTTTACTGCGTGCTGTATTTTACTGCGCACTCGAGAACCACAGGGTGGAAGCCAGCGTGTGTTGACCCCGCCGGTCCAGCTATGAGATTCGGAGGAAGTACCCGTTGCTTCAGTGAGCAGCCACGAGATGGCTCTTCAGGACAGAAACAGGCATCTCCTCACTGTAGAAGGGTTTCCTCCTGGAGACCAGCTCTCTCCGGGGCTTTCTCCTCGCTCGTAGTGGGAGGACCCCTGGACCAACACATTTAAGCCCTGGCCTCCTCAAGACATTGGGTCCACCCTACTTTCTAAATGGAAGTTTCCCAACTTGTGCGTTTCATACGACTGCGGGAGCAGTGGTTTTCCCAGCAGCTCACAGACCCTCCTTAGCCAAACGAGACCGCCTCCCCCTCCTTGGGCGTTTCCCTTTGTAAATGGCATTGACTCGTGCTCCACCGCTTTCTGTAAAGTCGTCCGGCCTCACCTGTGGTGATGGAGCCCACGATGGGCTCAGAGGTCACGGTGCCGTGCACCGCCACCAGGTTCACGATGTACTCGGTGGCCGGCTGCAAGCCCATCAGGACGGCATGCCTCTTGGTGGCATCCAGGGAGACCTCTGTCATGTCTTCCTCTTCATCCCGGGGGCTGTAGTTCAGGATGAGTCTGTCTGCCGGAGGGGATGGGTCACTCCAGGTGATGTTCACGCTGGAGGAGGTCACGTGAGAAAAGTGCAGATGCGAGATGGGGCGGAAGCCTGGAAAGCAGAGCAGATGGACAGTTGTGAGACACACGTGCGGTGGGGGCGGGGCTCCTGGAGAGCAGAGCAGATGGACAGTTGTGAGACACACGTGCGGTGGGGGCGGAGCTCCTGGCTGGAGGAGCCTTCTGATTGCAGGGACCTGCTTTCCTTGGACCACACCTTCCCGGGCGGAGCCAGAAGCTCTACGTCTGCGCACTCCAGTCCTGTCCACTCTCCTTTCTCCAAGCCCTTGGGAGGGTCAGCCAGTGTTACCTCTGTGGCTTATTCATAGTAAGATCCACGAGCTAAAACCTCTATCCTGAAGGGAATTGCACATGATCCCATGAGTCTTCTGCATGCCCACTGACGTGGTGCAGGTAGGGAAGGACCGATGGAATCAGCCACCCTGTCTGGGCTATGAAACCAGATACAAATTTTCAGACATGTAGGTGGCCTACTTCACCTCTCTCCTTTGCTTCCAACCTTTCCCTCTTGATGACTTATCAGTGCCCCCTCTGTCTGTTCTTTCCCTACCCACATTCCTCCTTGCTCTCAAGGAAACGGGGCAAGAGCCTGGACGGCCTGCTCACACTGAGATCCGCGGATCCCTGAACCCAGCGGCATTGCGCTGCCTGGTACCTGTGAAGGCGTCCACGGTGGACTCCAAGCTCTGCTGCCGACCTCGCTCCGCAGTGACCGAGATGATGTACTCTGCCCCGGGCTCCAGATCGGTCAGGGTGTACGAGGTCCTGTCCCTGGGCACGGTGACTTCTGAGGCGATCCCAGAGGATGGGGTGAAGGTAATCCGGTAGTGGTCAATGGGGCCGCTGGCCTTGGTCCAGATGAGGGAGATGGAGGTCTCCGAGGAGGCTGTCACCATGAGGTCTCGAGGACTGTCAAGTTCTGTGGGTAAACATAAGGAGCCCATTCTGCACAGGTGCCACAGGCTGGCCATGAGGATCAGCCTGTCGTTGCTGACGCTCGGCTCATATCTCGTGAAGCACCTTCCCTGGAAAGGGGGTCGGGGGCTCGGCAAACAGATGGACAATCTGCAGAAAGGTGTTATCAGCTGGCTGCGGACTGTCAAGCTCTCCAAATTCACTGCCTCCCGGCCTTTCTCAGTCAACCAATCAGGGCAAAACGGGAACGACAGGCGGGGCCGGGCCACTCCTGGCCACGGTAGCTCCCTCCGTTCCCAGGGCCATTTGGACTGACCTGGCCACGGCTGTGCGGGCAACGAGACCCGAGGCCTCCTGGGGACCCATGTCCATGTGGTTCTCTGGTGAGGTTGTCTATGCTCAAGCCAGGACTTGTACCTAAGGGACTGGAGTGACTTGGAAATTCACCCAGGACGTGGAAGTACAGTGCTGGGTCCAGAGTAGGAAGGGTCTCGAGTGGACCTTTCCATTGCTCTTAGATTTCATAGGTCATCTCCAAGTCTAGACCTTCGTCCCTCTGGCCTTTCTGAGGGCTTCTGTGGTACTCCGTAAGGGACACCACCTTCTGCCTGCTGCGGGGTGATCGAGAAGAAATATGACCTGCTATGATGCCGACTTATTTGGGATTTTTCATCTCTGCTCTGGACGTGTCTGGACAGCCCCTTAGACTACGGAAGACCACGCCCAGATCTATGGGGAAGAGGGCGGGACCCCGTCCTGGACGTCAGTGTCAGGGGTTAGACACGGAATCAAATTGCCACCAGGAGGACGTTGTTCCCAGGCCGAGAGCTGTGGCCCAGGGACCTGCTCACTGGGAGCGTTGCCTCCACGGCTTCTCGGGGTCCCAGGCTGCCTCGGTCTAGTCCTGCACCAAGTCTCCCACTCACCGGTCCTGGCATTCATAGTGGCTGGTATGCTTTGCTGAGAGTTCATGACAGCGGATATTCCAACCCCATACTCAGTGCCAGGTACCAGATCTGTCGGTAGATACAGAAACACACGTCAATGAAGGGGTTGCTGTGGGGCAGCCAGAGGGTGTGCACCCCCACCCCGTGTGGCTCTAGTGCAGGCGAAGCAACAAACCCCCCCCGCCCCGCGTTGAGTCGGGCAGAACCCGCCAGGCCTTGCTGACCAGGCTCGCTTGCAGGGGTGGATTAGCATCAGCCTTTATCCCTTCCTCAACCCAGCCCCGCCCACTTCCTAACCCTTAGCTCTTGTCTCTCGGACACGTCCATGCTAGTGGAGGTGAACTTCGAAGTCGGACCGAGTTTGAGGTCTGCCCTTTAATATTCAGGCTCTGCCACTTTCCACTTGGGTAACTTTGATTCCTTAACGTCTCTGAGCGTCAGTTTGTGTAGAAGGGGGTGAATGATAGTATCCGATGCAGAGGGTCCCTGGGAGGATGCGATGAACCCATGTGGATAAAGTACCGTGCCTGGCTCAATGTGACAGCAGCTAATATTCTTCTTCCCTCGCTCACAGAAATTCCAGGTCTCTGAGTCATTTTCTCTGTGTTCCCCAGGCCGGTACAGGTTGGTCCTCAGCACACCTGCTGATGGTGCTGATGAAACCAGAGACTCAGGGAGTCCAGGTGTCAGCAGGGCCCTGGTCCTGGCAGGGCTGAGCACCTGTCGCTGATTGATGGGCTGATTGTGATGCCCTAGATCTGTTCAAAGCACACATTTATCTCCGTCACAAGTCCCAGGTACATCCTTGGTTGGAAAAATTAGATTACCTCTGGGACATAAACTACTTTTCCCAGGCAACTGATTGAGACCTTCAGTTGCCTATAAAGAAGCAGAACTTCTCCGACGTGGATGAAGGGTGATGGAGTGAGGGAGGCAGACAGAAATTACATGTTGCCAAGCGGATCTAACATGTAGTGTTTTCATCTGAGTGTCTTATTTATGAAGCTTAAATGAAATCTTCAATAATTTACAGTGGAATCATCTTCTTCCAGAAAATCGTGGGGCAGAATTTCAAGGGCTCCGTTCCCCGGTCCTCTGTCGGGGGCGCGGGGACGTGGGACCCACGTCACAGGCCCCTGCCTGCGCTTTCATTCCGGGTGTTCTCCGCCCGCAGGTACGACGGACGCGGTTCTGCCAGAAGAAACGTATCCGAGCCGCATCCAGGACGTTCCTACATCTGCGCTCGGAGACCCCCAGGGACTTCTCATGTTCTGGAGATCTCCTTGCTCTCTGCAATGCTCCCTTTATCTCTCCTCCGGCTCCTGGGAGGGCAGCAGAGGAACGGCCGATCCCTTTCTAGCGTTCGCGCAGGAAACGCTGTAGGAAACCGCCAGTCTCCACTTCTTACAGAACCTCCTTTGTTCAGCTTGGCGTCGGGCTGCCCTGCTCTCTGTGTGCCCAGCCTCCCCTGACTCCCCGGCGCTTGGTGCACTCACTCTCCAGGCGTTACTGAGAGGCTGGGAACCGGGACACCAGGGTGGGCTGAATGGGCATCACCCTTAATGAGACTGGAAAAAGTCTGTACTGAAGAAGGAAACTATTATTTCTCGAGCACCTGTACTGTGCCAAGCTCTGAGCTGCAATAGGTGGTCTAGAAGAATGACGAACAGGGCAGGAAGGAGGGAGAAATAAAGTTCGAAGAATTTCTCAGTGTCTGATGGTCAAGGATACTGTCATTAACGACAGTTTCTTAGAGCCCTGCAAGGCCCCTCATCGCATTCCCCCGAGCTCTGCTGGGAGGGGATTGCTGCTGAGCAGGCAGAGGCTCAGAGGGGCTCCTTCCTTGACCAAGGCCACAAAGCTCAGGTACAGTAAACGGGGCTTGGAACCCAGGTCCTTTGTTTCTTCTCCACTCCCATGTTCTACAGGACACCCCGCCTCAGGTGGTTCCCACCTGCCTCTCCTGGTTCCCGCGCCCAGCTCTTCAACAGATTAGGACACACACCTCCTGTGCCAGGTCTATGAGGCGGGGGTGGGGTGGGGGTGCGGAAACCTCTGCCCTTCGCCTCCTCTGCTCCACTTGGGTCTCTGCAGCCCCGTCCCCACCTTTCAGCCCCTGGAAGGTGGCGCCCTGTTCAGAGGGTGCCTTACTGAAGTGACCACTTGGGGTCACTGTGACTTTGCCCACAGGAGGCTGAGCACAGTCTGGCCTGGGCCCCAGGCCCGTTGCCCGACTCCTTCTCTGGTGCCCGGGCTGGTGCTTGTGCCTGGCACGTCCGGGGTGCAGAGAGGCTGGAACGAACAGGTTCCTTGGTCAGCCCTGGCGTGCCAGGTGGACCCCTCCGGGAGTCCCGGATTCCTTCACAGAAAACCCCCTGTGGACAAGCACCTCTCCGGGCTCTGCGCCCGCGGGAGCCCCCTTCTCACCGGGAGCCGCCCCAGGGGAGCGTGGATTCGGTAGAGGTCTTTGCTCCGCAGCCAGAGGGCGGCAGCTCACAGCCTGACGGGGCAGACAGAGCGTGTGGTGTGTGTCTGGCTGTATGTAGGTCTTGGTTTTCTTGCAATCCTGCGTGGTACCACGGTGCCCCTGGGTTTCCCAAGCCCTGTTGGTAGTTTTTCTGATTAGCATCTGGTGGATGGGATCGAGGCAGTGAACACGCAGAGAGGCAGGTGGGTGTCCCGTGGGGTGGGTGAGGATGTGGGGACCGGCCTGGGAGGACTGGCTTGGAGCCCTGTGCTCACTGGCCCTACGGACCAGCTCCCTTTGCCCTTCTCCTGCCTACGAGGTTCTCAAACGTGGGCTCCTGCTTGTGGGGGCGGCCAGGGAGTGTAGACAGCCAGGAGGACCCCTTTCCCTTTTCTTGGCAAAACACCACAGCTTTTGGCCTTCCCAAGACTGGGTTTGGGGAGTCACCTCCGAGGCGGGGCGTCTGCTCCCCAGCCAAATTCCAGTCCAGGGCGGGCTCTCCTCTCTCCTCTCTTCCTTCTCCTCTCCCTCCCTCCTTCCTTCCCTCCCTCCCAGGAGTTTTCTCTGTGGTTTTCACTTTGCATCGCTACCCGGGAACATGTGGTGCAGTCCCTGGTAGGTGCTGCCAATTCCAACCTCAAGGTCCCCCGATGAGCCTATAAAGCACATGTCTCTTGGGGACCCCTGAGGGACTCCAGGTACACAAGCCAAGCAGACATCACCCGGGCTGCAAGGCTGAGCTGAACAAGACATCGTTAGGGACACAGAAGCCGCCAGAATGAAGAAAAAATCACCGCGGACCCAAAGTCTCTTGTCAGAAACAAACTCACACTCCAGTGGGGATTCACTGGGCGTTGCCTAGAGACGAAGATGGAAGGAATGTTTGGTGCGTGGTGCCCAGCCTGGCCTCTGCGTTGCAAAGGCCGAGGTCTGTGAGGGGGCGGCTGGGTGGGGGGTGCATGCTGTGAGCCCCTAGCATGACTCAGAGACCCGGAGAGTCAGGAAGGGCCTGGACTCCACAACAAGGCGGGAACGGAGGCCACAGAGACAAGGGCTCCTGCAGGGAATAGCAGATACAGGTGCCAGAGGGCTCTCAGGGCTTAGGGTCAGGGTGAGAATAACGGGGTGTGAGCTTGTAGCAGGGAAGGGCCAGAAAGCCATGGATCCGGGTCTGAGCTTTGTGGGGATCAGAATCAACCAAAGGTCCAGTGGCTATTGAATGCGCCCTTGGCATTGGTCTCCGTCCTAAGTGCTTATATATACGGACGCACATGCTTCCCTTGAGCCTCATCAACCCTCGGGGAGTGCAGGTGAGGTCCCCCGGGCCGGAAACTGGAAGGAGTCTGCCCGGGGACACGCATCTGTGAAGTGGGTCTCAAACCCAAGGGGGTGACTTCAGAAGCCGTCTCGAAATGAGTGCTTCCTACCCACTCATGTGCACACAGGCCACCTGGGCTCTCCTAGAATGTGGGCTGATTCGGTGGATCTGGGAGGAGAGGCCCTGACATCTCCCGGGCGAACCCCTTGCTGCGGATCCCCACACCCCACTCTCAGAAGCAAGGTTCTCCACTCTGCCACGTGGATTCAAAGAGGTCATCCTAAACCATCCATCAGCTCACAGGCCTCTCCCTCCTCCCCTTCCTCCAACTCCTTCCCCTCTCCCCCGGCCCCCAGCACCATCATCAGCCTACGGAGTAGCTTGCTGTGTTAGAAGTGCTATCTGAAACTCACTGAACACATGATCTCATTACAGCCTCATCATGATGCTGTGTGGTGAGTGGTATCATCCCCATTTCACAGATGGTGCAACAGAGGCCTGGAAGGGTGAAGTCAAGGGCCCCAGATCACACCAGGAGCGGCCGAGCCTGGGTGCAGAGTCCCAAGTCCTGGCTCTTATTCCATGCTCCACAGAGCAGAGCTTCCAAAGACAACGGGGAGGGGGCAGAGGGGTGGGACCTCCTGCTGGGAGCCCCGATTATTATGAGGAGGGGCTAGGGAGGGTGGCAGTGGGGAGCATTGGAGTTTCCCAAGAGGGATTGCTGCAGGTGAGCCTGGAGTGAGGACCCCTCCCACCCTGGCCAGGGTCTTGTTTTATAAACCCAAACAAACAACATGTCTGGAACCAGGGAAAAAGGGGGCCCTTGGGAGCTATAAACTCTTGTCTTCAGCATCCAAGTTGGAGAGTGAGGGCAAAAACACAACTGTTTAGACCTGGGATCAAGCTTCTCCCTTACTGTGCCTCCCTTTCGTCAAGGTCCTTTCTTCTGTACCCCCGTGCCCCGCCAGTGCGGGAAAGCCAACAGTCCTTGTAATGTGCATCTCAGCAAGTACTGACATACTTGACTTCCTTATGTGCCTGTAAACTCTTCTCAAGTCACAGAGAGCCATTTGCCTTTATAAATCTCCCAGCAGTGAGCTCCCTGGGATAATTATGCGTAATATATATTTGTAGGTTAATTTCATCAGCCCAACTCTAATAAAAAAGAATCGACCTATCCAAGCCCACTTCTCAATAATAATTTTTCCTTTCCTTATAAGCCACTGACGTTCCGACTGTCCCTTGCATTCTATTTTTTTTAATAGCAGCAGCAGGGAATGGGAGGCTTTTGACTGGGCCTCGGGACTACCTTTGAGTCACAGCCCTGCCCCTTGCTAGCTTTGGGAACTTGGGCAAACTTCCAAATGCCCCGAGCCTCAGTTTCCTCATCTATAAAATGGGCATGCTAACATCCCTCGTGAGGTGTTGTGAAGGTGGAATGAGCTGTAACTCTGTCTGGAATAATACTGATGCTCAGTGAAGGGAGAGTCTTTGTTCCCCTTGGGAGAGGGAAATAATGACCAGGATGTGACTGGGTTCTTCTCTCTCTCATGATTTTATGGTGTATCCGCCATCCGAACAACCAGCCATCATCCCTGGAAATTGCTGATTGCTAAACCAGCCGGAGGCTCTAGGCAGGGGTGGGCTGCCCTTCGAATTAGTTCCCCCCTGTATCATTTCAGCTCTTCGGTGTAGCTTTAATTTTTGTGAATGTCTCCAGCTCACTGTAAAGGCCCTTCCGCCAGCTGGTCTGCTCCTGCTACATCTAATTCACCCCCATTAACCTGCTTGGTCAGCATATCCTTCCAGCTCCTGGCTGTGTTTTAGGGAGTGCGTCTGCCTGGAAAAAGCATTTATTATATTTACTTTAACTGGCCTCATTTGGCAAGACGGTCTGGGCTTTCAGTCCAGGAGGAACACAGCTCCGAGGACACTGCCCTTGTTTGCCGTGCGCACTCCTCGCTCGTCCCCCTTGTCTGCTAGGAGGGCGGATGCTTCTCCGGAAGCCGAGGAGCCGGACAGAGTCTCCGGGGGCGGGCGCGGTGGGGGCCCTGGTCCGTGGCTGCTCGGCACTGTCTCCATGTAAAACGTGTCCTGCACTCCGGTCACCGGCCTTTCGGGGAGGTCCTCCAGGCAGGTCTTCTTGGATGGGTGTGTGCGAGGCCCCAGGGGGACAGGGAACGCTCCCCGGCCAGGCATCCGGGTGACCGGCTCAGTCCGCGCTGCCATCATCTCTCCCGCTGACTCCACAGCCTTGTGACAAGTCTCCGCCTCTGGCCTTGCCCCCTCGTCCCTGCTCCACGCTGCGCACACAGCCAGGGACCACGTCACCTTGTGGAAGCGCCTCCGTGACTCCCACTCCCCTCTGTGCAGGCGCCTGCGGCCTGACCGAGCTCACCTTCCGCTGGCCTCCTGTCTATGCCCGGCACAGGGACAGTCACACGTTCATTCACTCATCCAGCTGGCCGGCCATCGCTTATCTAGAACCGAGTAAGTGCTGGACACTGTGCTGGACACGGGGCCAAGGACGAGCAGGCACTAACAGGGTCCACTCCCCACAGAACTTTAGGCTGAGGGTGGACACCGGCGATCGAAGCATCACGCCACCAGCGTGCAATGACAGACAGGGGCGCTGGGAGGTGAGCGGTAACCAGGGAGAGGGGCTGCAGGCCAGAGGGCGTGACCTCGCCCGGGAACCAGGCAGGCTCCCTGAGATGTTACCAGGGACGGATAGCTGAGCGGGAAGCAGACGGAACGCGGTGACAGGGTAGTGGCGAGCCTGACAGGCGGCAGCGGGAACAGCGTGTGAGCGAGGACAGGAGGGAGGGACAAGGTGTCTGAGGCGCTGGGAGAAGCACACCTGTGGGCCTGGAGCCCAGGGAGCATCAGGGGACGTGGCAGGAGGGGAAGCTGGGGAAGATGGCAGGAGGACCAGGCAGGCTGCGTGGGCTCTGCTAAGGTTTGGGGCTTATCCCAAGAGCAAGGGAAGTCCCTGAAATGTAAGCACCTGGGGTGCAGAATCAGAAATGCAAGACAAGACGTGGGAGGGGCTTATGCCAGGTGGGGCATGCATGGAGAGCAGTAGACAAGGAGGGCTGGGCACCTCAGAGGCTGAGTGAGTGGCATTGCTGTGGCTGGATGTGGGTGTGGGGCTGGATGTGGGTGGGGGGCTGGATGTGGGTGGGGGCTGGATGTGGGTGGGGGATCTGGATGTGGGTGGGGGCTGGATGTGGTTGGGGGGCTGGATGTGGTTGGGGGGGTGGATGTGGTTGGGGGATCTAGATGTGGGTGGGGCCTGGATGTGGGTGGGGTCTGGATGTGGGCGGGGTCTGGATGTGGGTGGGGGTCTGGATGTGGGTGGGGGCTGGATGTGGGTGAGGGCTGGATGTGGGTGAGGGCTGGATGTGGGTGGGGGGCTGGATGTGGGCGGGGCTGGATGTGGGCGGGGGCTGGATGTGGGTGGGGGGCTGGATGTGGGTGGGGCTGGATGTGGGTGGGGGGCTGGATGTGGGTGGGGGCCGGATGTGGGTGGGGGCCTGGATGTGGGTGGGGGCTGGATGTGGGTGGGGGGCTGGATGTGGGCGGGGGCTGGATGTGGGCGGGGGCTGGATGTGGGTGGGGGCTGGATGCGGGTGGGGGCTGGATGTGGGTGGGGGCTGGATGTGGGTGGGGGCTGGATGTGGGTGGGGGCCTGGATGCGGGTGGGGGCTGGATGTGGGTGGGGGCTAGATGTGGGTGGGGGCCTGGATGTGGGTGGGATGTGGGTGGGGGCCTGGATGTGGGTGGGGGCTGGATGTGGGTGGGGGCCTGGATGTGGGTGGGGGTGTGGATGTGGGTGGGGGCTGGATGTGGGTGGGGGTCTGGATGTGGGTGGGGGCTGGATGTGGGTGGGGGGCTGGATGTGGGTGGGGGCTGGATGTGGGTGGGGGCTGGATGTGGGTGAAGGGCTGGATGTGGGTGGGGGGCTGGATGTGGGTGGGGGCTGGATGTGGGTGGGGGGCTGTATGTGGGTGGGGGCTGGATGTGGGTGGGGGCTGGATGTGGGCAGGGGAGAGCTGCCGACTCAGGGCTCACTCACCGGAGAGGGTGGCTCTGCTGGTGGGACCGACGCTCTTGGGGACCAGCAGCTCGTGGTACTGCTCCCCCGCCAGGGTGCTGTACACAACCTTGTATTCCCGAACTTCCGCTTCACTGTTGTCCCACTCGAGGGCAAGGCTGGTGGCGGTGCGGGAGCCGACCCGCAGGTTCTTGGGGGCGTCAATCTCTAAAAAGAGTCAGACATCACCCGGATCACACAGGATCACGTGTGCTGGTCATGCATCTTGAACACCAGCAAGCTTTTCGGGGACAGCTCCCACTCCCAAGGCTCCGCCTCACGTGTGAGGGACCCTGGAGCTCCCCTTGGCCAGGTTGGCCACGAAAGATTCGTGGGGAGTTTGGAGAGTTTTACTGAGGAGTTAGCTATCAACCCTTCCCCCTTCCCCTGGGTCCGTTCAGAATGTCCGGCAGAATTCTAGAAATTTAAACAGAACCAGCTTGTATCGAGCCTGGGGAGGAAGGTGGGTGGGGGTGTCTTAGGTCTGGGGTGCAGTGAAATGGTTTGTTTCCCTGGGTCTTGAAGCCTGACCTCTGGGGAGGGCAGCTGAAGGGCGCCCCCTCTGGTGGGAGCTGGGCTGGGCCCTGCAACTGGTGGGTGAGCCAGGGCCCGGGCAAGGACAGATATCCAGTAGGGCCCAGGAAGGGACCTGTGGCTCTGGACTCTGGTAACAGCCGTATCTAAACTCTAAAATGTAAAGTGGTCCGGCCATGTTCCTGCTGAAAACCTGCCTCTTGCTTCCTGTTAGACCCCTGGTGGTGGCCTGCAGGCTCAGCATGCTCAGGCCCCACCTGCCCTCAGACATCACGTTGGAACACGCCCCCTTATTCACTGCGCCCCAGCCGCACTGCCTGTGTCCCCTCCCCACAACACATCGAGTTGATTCCCGTCCCGCCCCCAAGGCCTTTGCATTGGCTGCTGCTTATGGACTGTGCTCTTCCTGGACCCTCACCTGGCTTAGGTCACTGAGGGCTTGATTAAAACTTCACCTCCTCTGAGACATGTTTCTGAACTGCTCGGCATAATATCACGACTGGAACAGCCCTGGGTGCTTCTTTCCTTCCTCCTTGTCCAGGTTCCGCCCCCGGATCATGTCTCCGGAGAGCTGGGATCATGCCCATCTCGTTCATGCGGTGGCCTCGGTGCACAGGGCAGTGCTTGGCACCCAGCAGGTGTCCAGTGAGGACACGTGAAGCGACGGCATGGATATCGGCAATTCTCTGTCTTTCTTGATCCCTTAGAGCCACTAGAAAAGTCTTGTTAAGTGCTCCGGCCGTGGGCTCTGAAGGATGCCTGGGGGGAGGTGGTTCAGGGAAAGGAACCGCTTGGCCTGGAGGCGGCCGGTCCTGGCCGGGTGGCAGGCGCCATCCACGTTGACCTTGTAAGGGAATCCCAGCGTGCAGTCAGTGTGGAGCAGGTCGTGGCTCCAACTGCTGTGACTTGGGCCCTTGCGTTAGTTCCCTGGGGCTGCAACAATAGAGTGTATTGTCCTTGGACTGGAGTCTGAGATAGGTATTGGCGGGGTTGCTTCCTTCTGAGGACTGGGAGGGAGGATCTGTTCCGTGCCCGTCTCTGGTGGTTCGCTGGCAACCACTGGCATTCGTTGGCTTGTAGAGAATCACCCCAGTTCCTGCCTCATCTTCACGTGGTGTTCTCCCTCTGCATGTCCATCTCTGCATCCAAATTCCCCCTTTTTGTAAGGACACAGTCATATTGGAATAAGGTCCTGATGACCTTCTCTTATTTGATCACCCAAACAAGGTCATATACACAGGTACTGAGGGTCAGGGCTTCCATATCTTTGTAGGAGATGCAATTCAACTCATAAGAGCATTCAGGAGGGGTCTGGGCATTCGGGTTACAGCAGGTGCCTCTGGTTGGCCAAGGTGGCTGGCTGGGGGCAGTGTCCTGATGGATGTGTTCAGAGAGAAGGGTCCCGGGGCAGAAAGGGCCCCAGGACCTCCCTGGAACTGCAACCAGAGCTGTGGCGGGGCAGGGAGGGTGTGGAGATGGCCCCGGGCTTCCTGGGGCTGCTCGCTCTCCCTGCGGGCCTCGCGGAGCTTCCGCCAGGGCTCTGCGTTTTCCGAGCCGCTCTAAGACCCAGGCAGAAATCCCACTCGCCACGCAGGGAGCAAATCTCTGTTTTAATTGTCTGTGCAATTAGTGCACGCCTGGTGTTGAAACCATCACCTGGAAAAGCACTTTGGCTAATGTGAATTTAAGCGGAGTTCGGAAATGACGGAGGGCCCTACCGAGAGGGTCCGGGCACCTCATCATTCAACCGGCACCTGCCAACCCCCCGCCGGGAGGGCTCGTCGGCAGAGCTGCTCACATCTGCGCACCCCCACGCCCCTCGCCCGGTGGCAGAGCGGGGCAGGCTGAGGCCTAACAGCTGCCAAACCGCCGGGCAACCCGAAGCAGGTTCACGCGGCAATGAACCGGAACTCAGGGGGCTCCGCGAGGCAGAGCGCCATCGTCTTGGTGGGAGTTTTTCTGGGCCACCAGCCAATCCGGCCTCCATCTTGTACCCTAAACATGAAGCATGGGCCTGCCCCTGCTGCTCAAGGGTGCTCACCCCCTTTTCTGCCTTTTCGAACCCCTTATCTGAGCAAAGCACAAAGAAACCGCTTTTCGAACAAAATCCATTTTACATTTTAAAGAGAATGCAGGACTTGTGGGCCACGGGGGACCCCACAACCTGAGCAGGTGGTGTGGTGGACGGGCGAGGGGTGGGGTAGGAAAGGCCGACCTTGAACTCGCCACAAAGGGTCACTGTGTGAAGCTGCTCCCCCCGCGAGGCCCTGAGCAGTTCTGGGGAAGTGAGGGAGGAGAAGGGAAGAGAATGGACAGAATGCAGTGTCTTCATTTTTAAAGGCGTGTCCCCAGTCCCCGGGCTGCCACGGGGTGTTCAGATCCGACTGGCGCCCCGGTGGGGTGGAGCCCAGGCCAGGGGCCAGAGGGGGAAGCTGAGGTTCTCCTTTGGAAGCAGACTCTGCCGTCGCACGTCGTTGATGTCCACACTGCTCCTTTCCATAGGGAATCTTGCTCCCCTCCCTATGTGTCCTGCTGTGGAGGGGCCCACGGTGAGACTCCCGGCCTTGGGTTTAGCCGGAGGGGGGAGACTAGCCTGGTGGTGAGCTTTGCATCAGGACCTGGGCACGGCCCTTCTGGTCCCCTCTCCTGTGGGAGCTGCTATGCCCTGGAGTCAGGCCTCCGTTCCTCTGTGCTGTAGTCCGAACCTGAGGAGGCCCCCAACTTCTACCATAAGGGGGGCCTGCCCAAGTCCACAGGGGGTCAGTCTGCCAGCCTCTCTGGCTCTAACTGTAAGCTACATGCTCCCATCCAGGGGCATTTGGCCTCCATCTGCCCCATTCTTTGCCTTATTAACAGGTGGGGGATGGGGATGCTCTGTATCAAACCTTCCCGAAGCCCCTCACTGCCGACTGCACCTGGGAACAGGTGCCTGGGTGAGTGATCCTCCCTGCATTTGACTCTGTCAGAAGGTGCTGGTTCTGAGACCTCACAGATGCCAGCAGTTTTTTTGATCCCTGGGACAACTTCCAGTCGGCAGAGACATTCCTTGACATGTGACCTCCTCGGGGCGGAGAAGCCATGACTGGAAATCTGGGCTAGATAGAGACTCACAATCTGATCACAGGTCCCTGCGGACCCAGCCAGAGTGCAGGAAGCCTGTCTTTGGATGCTGCCTGTCCTATTTGCCCACTAGCTGACAGCCACGGGCTCCCAGAGAGTCAGGGGGCAGGTCCCTGTGAGGTCGGGCCTTTACCAAATATTGGTGAAGCTCTTTTATTTTATTTATTGTGGACAGTATTACAGATGTCCCCCAAGACCCCCACTGCCCTTAAGTCCCCTGTTCCCAGCCCCTGCTCCACCCTAGGCCTTCACCACACTATTGTCTGTGTCCAGTGGTTATGCATATATGTATAGAAGTTTTTGTTAATCTCTTTCCATCTCCACCCCCTCCCCCTGCCCCAACCACCCTCGGATTTATCAGCAGTCTATGCCTCCCTGCCTCTGGACCTATTTTGTTCGTCAGTTCATTATGTTCATTGGATGTACCAGTCTGAGATTTTACTGCCTATGTCTTCTAGGATTTTTATGGTTTTGGGGCTTACACTTAAGTTTTTTATTCATTTTGAGTTTATTCAAGTGTATGGTGTAAGTTTGTGGTCTAGTTTCATTTTTTTGCATGTACCTGTCCAATTTTCCAACACCATTTATTGAAGAGACTGTCTTTACTCTATTATATGCTCTTGCCTCCTTTGTCAAATATTAACTGACCATAATGATATGGATTAATTTCTGGGGTTTCTGTTCTGTTCCATTGGTCTATATGTCTGTTCTCGTGCCAGTACCAGACTGTTTTGATTACAATGGTTTTGTCGTATAGTTTGATATCCAGTATTGTGATACCTCCAACTTTGTTTCTTTCTCAAGATTGCAGTGGCTATTCGTGGTCTTTTTTGATTCCATACAAATTTTTGGAATATTTGTTCTAGATCTGTGAAATATGCTGTTGGTATTTTTTATTTTTTTTTGAAATTCTCACCTGCTGATAATTTTTCATTTATCTTCAGATGGGGGGGTGGGGGGGGGAGAGAGAGAGAGAGAGAGAGAGAGATCAATGCAAGAGAGACACATCGATTGGCTGCCTCCTATATGACCCCAAACAGGGCTGGGGACTGAAGTGCAACCAAGGTACGTGTCCTTGATCAGAATTGAACCCAAGACTCTTTGGTCTGCACACTCTAACTGCTGAGCCAAATTGGCCAAGGCTGCTGTTGGTATTTTAATAGTTATTGTGTTGAATCTATAGATTGGTTTGGGTAGTATGGACATTTTAATGATGTTAATTCTTCCAATCCATGAACATGGTATATGCTTCCATTTGTTTGTATCTCCCTCTATTTCTTTTTTCAATGTCCTGTAGTTTTTCAAGTACAGGTTTTTTACCTCCTTGGTTAAGTTTATTCCAAGGTATTTTATTTTTTTGTTGTTGCAATGGTAAAATGGGATTTTCTTTTTTTTTTTAGTTTCTCTTTCTGAGAGTTCACTATTGGTGTATAAAAATGCCATCAAGTTCTGGATGTTGATTTTGCTGAATTCATTTATTAATTCTAGTAGTTGTTTGCTGGAGTCTTTAGGTTTTTGTATGTACAATATCATGTCATCTGCAAACAATGACAGTTACACTCCCTCCTTTCCAATTTGGATGCCTTTGATTTTTTTCTTCTTGTCTGATTGCTGTGGCTAGGACTTCCAGTACTATGTTGAATAAAAGTAATGAAAGCAAATATCCTTTTTCCTGTTCTTAAGGGAAACACTTTTAGTTTTTGCTCATTGAGTATAATGTTAGCTGTAGGTTTGACATATATGGTCTTTATTATGTTGAGGTATGATTCCTCTGTTCCCACATTACTGAGAGTTTTTATAAAAAATTGGTACTGGGTTTTGTTGAATGCTTTTTTTTTTTTGGTACCTATTGATATAATCATGTTATTTTCATCCTTCATTTTGTTTATGTGATGTATCATATTTATTGATTTGCAAATATTGTAGCAGGCTTGCCTCCCTGAAATAAATTTCACTTGGTCACGGTGTCTGATCTTTTCAATGTCTTGCTGGATCCAATTTGCTAACATCTTGTTGAGGTTTTTCGCATCTATGTTCATCAGGGATATTGGCTTGTAATTTTTTTTCTATGTGGTATTTTTATCTGGTTTTGAAATTGGAATAATGCTGGTCTTGTAAAAAAGAGCTCAGAAGTGTTTCTTCCTCTTGAATTTTTTAGAATAGTTTGAGGAAGATAGGTATTAGTTCTTCTTTGAATGTTTGGTAAAACTTGCTTGTGAAGCCATCTGGTTGGTCCAGGACCTTTGTTTGCTGGGAGGTTTTTTTTTTTTTAATTACTTCTTTAATCTCATCAGTTGTTATTGGCCTATTCAGATTTTCTGATTCAGTTTTGGAAGATTGTATTTTTCTAGGAATTTGTCCATTTCGTCCAGCTTGTCCAACTTGTTGGCCTATAGTTGTTCATAGTATCTTCTTACAATGCTTTGAATTTCTATGGTGTCCATTGTTACTTTGCCTCTTTCATTTCTGATTTTATTTATTTATTTGGGCTCTCTCTCTTTGTTTCTTGATGAGTCTGGCTACAGGTTCATCAATCTTGTTTATCTTTTCAAAGAACCAGCTCTTGGTTTCATTGATCTTTCGCATTGTATTTTTCAGTCTCTCTGTTGTTTATTTCCACTCTAATCTTTATTAGGGGTTTCAGACTGCATTGCCCAACTGGGCATTCAGAGTCATGGTGTCAGGACCAGGAGTCTGGTGGTGCCAGGTAATATGTGCAGAATTGTGGGGGCAGGTCTGGGAGTCCGGGGACACTGGGTCACTGTGGTGGGGCCAGGCATGCAGGGTCGTGGCAGTGGGGCTGGTCATGACGGTGGGGCCAGATGTGCCAGGTTGCGGCAGTGGGCCCGGGTGTGCCTGGTTGCTGTGGTGGGTCCCAGCAGCTGGGGGCATTGGTTTTCAGCAGCAGGGCTGGTCATGGTGGCAGGGCTGGAGGCGCCAGGTCATGGCAGCGGTCCTAGGCATTTGGGGACGCTGGTTTGTGGCAGCAAGTCTGGACATCTGGGAGTGCTGGGTCTCAGTGGCAGGTCCAGGTGTCCTGGGCACTGGGTAATGGCAGCAGGGCCAGGTGGGCCAGTCTGTCGCCGCTGGGCCATCACAGCTGCTCCCTGCAGCCTCCTCCCAGAAAGGACCCTGTGGACCTTCCAAACTGGTGCGCTGGCCACTCCCCAGCAGCAAGTAGCACCTGGCTGAGCAGTGCCGCGCAGCAGCCGGTGGCTCCCTGCCAGGAACTCCCGAACCGTCTGCCCCGAGTCCCCACACCGACACGCAGATGCCGCCCACACTCCCACTCGCTCTCCCTCTCCCACTCCAGTCCTGCCGCTGCCATGCTGGAACCCCGGTCTAGGTGAAGTGCCCAGCAGCCTTGGGAAGCAGGGACTGGGCATCACAACAAGGCAGGCGACGTGGGCGCAGGCTGCATTCAGCTGGCTGCGGTGGAAGCCGGGCACGCAGGGGCCTCTGAGAGCGCTTACAAACGACCCAGGCACCGGACGTCAGGAGAAGGTCGGCTTCCGGCGGCACAGGTGCGGCTTTGCACGAATCCAGGGGGTGCCATCATGGAAGTGTGGTCGTGATGGATTTATAGAATTATTATAACAATTTCTGCAAACAGCAACACAGGGACCCCTTTCCTGAACTCTCCCCAAATTGCCATTCAGGCTCATAATATGGACGTGGAAATGTCTTCACGACAAGGTTTTCATTTTACAAATGAGAAAGCTGAGACCGCGGACGAGACTTGGAGCAGGTCTGGCTGGTAACAGAGGGGGGACGAGAACATGCACTCCAATGCCTGGTGCACAGTGAGCCCCTCCACCATGATGTGGCATCCCCAAGACCCTCACTTCCTCCTTGCGGGGTCTGTGGTGACCTGCTGCCCCAGCTCACGTCCTCACTCCCCCAATACCCTTCTTGCCATGACGCTACCACACGCTGGCCCATCCCTTCTCCCTCCTGAAGCCCCTCTGCCCCGCCAGGGCCTTACCTGTTGTGAACTGGGTGGTGGAGGCCTCGCTCTCATTGGTCCCGCGGGCAGCACTGACCCACACCTGGTAGCGGGAGCCGGGCCGCAGGGCCTGGACCGAGTACTGGCTCAGGGGAGGCTGCAGCCGGAAGGTGGTCCTCCCGCCTTCCCCGCCCACCAAGCCGTACTTCAGGAGGATGAAGTCGACTTTGGCTCGAGGCGGGGTCCACTCCACGAAAGCCACGGTGTCAGAGACATCGCGAACCAGGATCTGGGTGGGCCCATCAATGACTGGACGGGAAGGGTCAAACAGAAAAGAAAATTTGAGAAATGAACACTTAACATCCGCTCTCTCCTTTTCTCTTACACTAGCCTCGTCAGTCAGGGAGCGGATGGGTGTTATTCTCCCATTTCACAGATGGGGAGAGGGAGGCACAGCAAGGAGACATCTCTTTTCTGAAGATGCGGTTTGGCAGTGGGTGGCTGGCACTAGAACGCAGTTCTGCTCAGTCTTGCTGTCCCTGGCACTCCCAGTTTGGGTGGTGGGGTGTGGGGCGGGGAGGGGGCACTGACTGGCATTTTCTGGCTCAAGCCTTTCATGAGGCCCAGCTGCATTTCTGGCCCTGGAGTTCCATGGGACACCGTCCTTTCAGAAAATTATCTTTCTCGCTTCAGCTCGTTAAGAAAGTTTTCTTCCTCGTTACCCAAGAGTCCTGGCTGAGACTGGTTTTGCAATCGACCCACACTGGACCGACCCCTGCTCTGTCTCCAGAGGGGGCGTCTCCCTCCACTGGTCTCCGTCTGACCTTGAGCCTCAGACTTGCTGAGTAGGGCCTTCCCCTGGTCACCCCACCCTCTTTCTGCGTCGAGCCCAGTCCTGGTCTTTATTAAGCAGCTGGGGATTTTTGGTCCGGCACCAGCCAGAATGAAAATCACCAGACCAGTTTGGTGCCACCTGGGATGGAGTTCAAGTGAAGTTTTGTTTTTCATATTTGGGGTAACAATGCGATGGAACAGACACATCCAGATGTTTTCAGCATGCTGTAGTTAGGGTTTTCGATGGCTTGGGCCTTTTTAAATGTCATTCATCATGAAATGGGGGAGACAGCCTCCTTGCTGCTGTCCGAGCACAATGCCTGACACATGCAGACAGTCAGTCAGTGGGCGTGGAGGGGACTCCGCAGCCAGGAGAAGTCAGGGGAAGGGGTTCAATGAACTGGAACTTCTTGGGGGGAGGGGGGTATAAAAGATGTTACAGAAACTCAAAGGACCATGTAAGGCTTTGCCCTTCAGCTCTTGCCACCCCCTAAACCCTGGTCTTAATGGATGGTGCACATTAGAATGTGGTTGTGTATTTAGTGCTCTAGCGGCAGGAGGTCTTGCAATTTGCATTCCCACAATGCCCTGCCTGGAAGAAGCATCTGAGAGCCTGGTGAGGACTCCTAACTTCACAGGAGGGGGTTAGTGGAGGTCAGACCTCTGCAGAAGGAAATAATTAAACAATCGTTTTCTAAAAACAGCAGACAGGCTTGGGAGCCAACCGTAGTTTCTGCAGCCAGGCTTGGATCCTACCTTTCGTTGGCTGCTGCGCTGAGCTGAGCTGGCCCGTCCAGCCAGGGGGTGGCAGCTTGCTTTCAACGCGGGCTCTTATTTCTAACCACGCACGAGTCCTACTCAGAAAGTCAACCAGGGCAAGTATCCTCTCCATGTCTTCATGACTCTGTGCGCCATGCCAAATATCAAGTAGGATAGTTTTCTTCATTGGGGGGAAAAAAATCCTCCCTTGCTTCACCACGTGTTTCTAGATCTGGAACTTTGTATTTTCATCTTAAAACACTTCTAGACCGGGAAAAACCTGCACATTTCATAGAAATGGGGTTTGAGCAGAAGACTAAGGCAGGGCTGGACTCTCCTTCTGTATGTGCGGTCAATACTTTGGAAGACAAACATTCTGCCACTGGTATGTTCTTCCTGGCCCTCTTCCCCCTCCTCCTGGTCTTTTGTGTTCAACGAAGGCTTCTGTACCCTGCCAGCTCAGGAATGATCTGGTGCCCCCGAAACACTCCGCGTCAGAAAGGAGAATCGCAGGCGATCAAAGGTCAACTCTTCAGGTTGCAGAGAACCTCGGGGACACGGCTGTGGAACCTCGGCCCCAGCATCTGGAGAGAGTCCTGCTGGGCGCTTGCAGCTGTCAGGGCTGTGGAGACTCTTCTGACACACATCTGGATTGGAACCCTGGTTCAGAAGCCTCTTTTGGGAAGGGGCACTACTCTTCTTACTTAAAGCACCGACTCTTAAATGACTGCACAAAATAGGAAACAGATACAGGGGGAGCTGGCTGGGTTGGAGGGTGTGATCAGAGTGGGGGGGCGTAGTCAGAGGCCTGGGCATCCGTCCACTTCGTCCTTGCCTTGAGGTGCTGCATTGGCACCCCGGGGCTCTACTGGAACATAATCTGGTTTCACAATAGTTTTAAACCAACGTTGTCTCGACCGAGCATACGCCTCCCCCTGATCCTGTTTCGTTTGGATCCAGTGAGCAAAGTATGAACCACTAACCCAAGCGTCTCATTACTTAGCGCTGTGGTTCCCTTTTCTGGCCCGTGTGGCCTTGTCCTGGACTCGTGGCTGGCTTTCTTCAGTGTCAACCTCTGTCTGCGAAGAGTAAAGCGCCATCAGTATCCACCTGTCTCATTTACTCCCAGGGAAAGTCGCGTAACCTTCGGGCCTCAGTTCTCCCATCCATAAACTGAGGAGCAAAATTGATACCAGATGCTATTTATAACCGGCGGAACATTCTCCGCGAGGGCACGCACACGTGCATTATAATTGCTAATTCACAGCGCTGAAGTCGAACGGCCTTTGTTAGCCAACGAGACGATAAGGCAAAACACGGCGCAGGTCATGAGTAACCTCGAAATGATGATCTGGCGTGAGATGAACGGCGAGGAGGAAATCCTAAACCTCAGTTCACCCCGGACCGTGACCCAGCCGACACGTCCTCGTTTTTAATGACATCTACGCTCTCACTTCTGAGTGTGTTCTCTGCGCACGTGTGCACGTACCGGGTATTGGGCGCTCACGCTCACCAACGCCCTGCTCATGACGTTCTGTGCTTTATCTACTTTAATCCTCGTGGCGCGTCGATGAAGGAAGTGTCATTGCTCATCACTGTAAAGTCAGTTAAGGTCTGAGAAGGGTCGACGACTGTCTCCAAATCTCACCGTGTGTTCCAAAACTCAAGATATCGGGGGCTGACCAATGAGCTCTCTCGATGAGTAAGACTGAAAGAAGCACTGGGGATCCTGACAAAGAATTTCCCCATAGAAGACACCCCCACATTTCTGTGCTCGCAGAAGCAGTAGGACGCTTAGCATCAGGCAGAGTATCTCCACCTCCAGGCACCAAATTGTTTCAGGCTCTGGGAGAAATCCTAGCCCCTCCTTTGTCTCTATTTCCCCTCCTGGGTGACCCAGTGGGTAGCTGTGGAGCAAGTTGGGGGCACTCACCAGTGGCGACGCTGGCCGAGGTGGGGGGGCTGCGGGCTTGCTCTTTCAGTGCCACCACGTTGACAATATATTCCTCCCCAGGCTTCAGTCCCGTCTGGTTGAAGGATGTGACATCGCTGGGGAGCTGGGCAATGACCCCTCCTTCATTGTTCTGGACGGTGTGGGGAGGAGGAAGCAGAGAAAGCAAAAGAGAGTCACTAAGAGAGAAAGGTGTTCCACTGTTTGCAAATAATGATTTAAAAACGGGGACTCCTGCCCGGCTGGTGTAGCTCAGTGGATTGAGTGTATCCCATGGACTGAGAGGTCTCAGTTCAATTCCCGGTCAGGGCACATGCCAGGGTTGTGGGCTCGATCCCCAGGAGGGGGCGTGCAGGAGGCAGCTGATCAATGTTTCTCTCTCACATCGATGTTTCTATTTCTCTCTCCCTTCCTCTCTCTAAAAAATCAATAAAAACATTTTTTTTTTTTAAGGAAAGGGGGACTCCTCTGCTCCCCTCCATGAGGACAGCGGAGTGTCTAGGGTCAGGGATGACTCCCACCAGGCTCAGTGAAGAGGCCCCCCTCTAGGAGGCTTTTGCAAATGGAGAAAACCAATTTTCAAGAACATTTCTGTGGCCTTTCCTGAGTCTAATGAGTTTGCCAGTAAAAACTGGTCACGAGGCGATGGAGATCGGCTCTTGCCAAAGATGAAACGTTTGATGGTCACAGTGACATCATCAGATTTGGGGGCATTTATCCTGGTGAGCATGTCCTTGGCTACTTAGAAGAGTCGAGTTGTGTGTGTGTGGGGTGTGTGTGTGTGTGTGTGTGTGTGTGTGTGTAAACAGCTCTGTGTACACACATAGCACTTTCCAAACTAAGACATTCACAGTTTTTGTTTTTTTTTGTTTTTTGTTTTTTAATGAGCCAGAGCTATTATTCTGCGGTGTCTGCAGTTTCTCATGGTGTTACTCAGGGTGTGAATGTGTCAACGTCTTGTTTCCTCTCCACCCAGACGTGTTGGGAGTCAGTGACAACCAACCGTAAGCACCGAGAGGAGAGAAAGGAGCTGGGACAGAGAACAGCACAGAGGAGGCGAGGGACAGACCGGTGGAAGGGACAATGAGAAGGTCAACGGGATGATGTTCGGTCCAGGATTTACTACCTACCTACCTGTCTGTCTGTGTGTGTCCCTGGAAATGGGGGAGACGCAGGGCTTTTCGTGGCTCTGCCCTTCTCCCCCATTCTTTGGTCTCTTTTCACGCTTCCTGGAGAGTCTTACAGGTACTTCTCAGCCATCCTCTCCGAAACCAGGGGGCACATGCCGCCCAGTGGCCTCGGCCTACAGATCACAGAGTAGTTCTGTGTGTTTCACCGGGGCCTGCCCCGGCCAGCCCCTCTTATTTGCCATATGTTGGATCTGAGACAGACAGAGCTGCATAGTCCTATCTGCCTGGGCACTAGGGTGGCATGATTCTCCCTGCATTGCTATAAACCCACCTGCCCACCGTACTTTAGTCATTTTAACACAAATAAGACGTAACACAAAATATTTGCACGGGATGTCTGTTTGGATGCATTTAGCTTGCTGCGCCTTGATTATATCACGTCAGAGAAGAGGGGCATCCTAGGTCGGGGGCAGGGCCTCGGAGCAGGGAGGGGACACCCAGGTTCCCGGATTTAGCCTGCCACCAGCTAGCTGTCTAACTTTGAGTTCACAGAGTCTGAGTGTCTATTAACGATGCAAATGGGATGTGAAATAAAGGGTCTACTCTGCACACCTGGAGGTCTTTCGTAGCTCCAACAGCCCATGCCTCGAAGAATGGCAATCAGTCTTGTTAGCCAAAAACGTGTCCTTTGTCATTAAGTCTGATGAATGACTGAAACAATGCTCTTTGACATTGAAAGATGCAGCCAGAGAGAAGGAGTATGACTAGACACCAGCCCCCACGCGTGAGACAGTTAGGAAGAACATCAGTGGGGTCAACAAGTCCTGGGGACTCCAGCTAGCCAGGGACCGGGGGCACCTTGGAATTGCCAGTTTGAGGATTAAGAAAATAAAATACTGCTTCAAAGAATGACAAAGAATCTTGGGGTACTTTTCACTCAAAGACTAATGATGTCATTTGTGTAAGGAGATTTGTTCTCAATTCATACGCTGTAAAAGGTGTTTTTATGTTGCACCCTACCCAGGAGAGACGAGGCCTAGTGAGCTGACCTTGGTCTATCTGTGCACAGAATGGGGCTGTGGGTGACCGGGGGGCTGGCTCAGTCGGCCTTTCTCATGTCCTAAAGGGAAGCCCCAGCTTTCTGAAGGCTTGGTGTTCAGACTGACGAATCTCAGGTGGATACACCTTGGGGCAGAGAGCTGGGTGGCAGCTTTTTCCTGGTCTCCTGTCATCTAAGGCCAGCGTGCTGGGCTCAGGTCATCCCTGCTGGTCGTCCCCTCACCACACCTATACCCCCGACACCCGCAGAGTGTCCCTTTGTGTTCCCAGTGGTGTAGAGAGACATGGGGTAGAGCCTTCCTTGCTGTCCTGAGCCCGCGAGGGTACGACTACGCTATGGAAAGCCACTGAGCGGCCCGGCAGGTGAGCTTACCTTTGGGATGAAGCTGATCTCCCACCCATCGAAGGGGAAGGAGAAGGGTTCCCACTGCACCTCCACGGTGGTCTCCGTGATGGTCTTGAAGCGCAGCCCCTGAGGCGTGGAGAGATCTGGAACATAGCAATGGGGGGGACCCCGTCGTGGGGATTCTTGGCAGGGATGGAGAGCATCACCGGGGGCTCGGTCTGGGCGTGCCCCCCATGCCATGGCTGCGGTGGGCTATGCCAATCTCATCACACACACGGTGGGTCCCAGGCGCAGGGCTGGTCTGCTCCCCGGCGGCCCTCGTGCCAAGTCTCGGTGGAATACAAGACAACGTAACAAACCCAGCCTAGTAAATACTTGTTTATGCTTTCTATCCCATCATAGGTTATTACTGAAACAGAGAAGCCACACCTGCCTTTCCTTCCTGACGTGGAAAGTCTCGGCATGTCACATAATGTCTTTTTCGGAGCACCTAGCGCTGTCCTTGGGGGCGTTAAGGGATCCTGAGAGGTGGCAGATGGTTCAGGTCAGTGTTCCCATTTCACAGCCAGGAGAAGCACAGAGGGAGCTGACTGGAGATGCAACCCGTGCTCACTTCACAGCGAACGTCGGGATGCCTTCCTCGACCCTCTGATGGGCAGCGGGAGGATTTTGTTAGCTCAGGTCACCAAGTGTATGACGGCCTGAGACTTCCACTTCATGTCCATAAGCAAAGCAATGTCGTGCACAAAGACCGTAGCAGAACCTGGACTTTTTGCTCTTGTTTGACTATCTCCTTCTTTTCTCCAGTGGTGCCTTTCTTATTTCTTATCTTCTTATTATTTCTCTCTTCTCTCCCTCAGTCACCTTTGTCTCTCTTACCTTGCTATTTTCTTTCTCTCTTCCTCTCCCTCTTTTCCTATGCACACATACACGCACATGCACACGCATGCACACGCACGCTCACGCATGGACAGGGTTCGTGCGGCGGAAGGATGCTCCCTGGTGGAGTTCCGGTCCCCAGCCCTGAAACACGCCGGCGCGACTTTTCTTAGTCCTGCAGGGGGCGCTGCCCCCGACGGGACATTCCTGTTGGAAAGAGAACAGATTCTCTTTCTTCCTGGGTGGAAGCTCCCTCGTGTTTCTTGATTAAAAGGCAGGGCTGGTTCTGAGCCCGCTTGAAGGCATGTCAGGTGGCTTTGCATGATTCTGTCCTGGTCACCCGGGAGCTTGCCTGAGGGGATGCCCTGACGTGGCGTACGAAATGCCACGGGAAATGGGAACCTCGTCACTGCTCGTCCACGAGGCCCAGACAAGACGCTTGGGAGATCGGCCAGGTGCTGGTGGGGGTGACTCACGCCTCACGCCGGAGCAAGGCAGGGACAGCAGCAGACGGTGACCTGCCTCTCTCCACCACCACTGCAGATTCTGAAAACTAGCTCCCAGGCACCAGAGGAGTTGGGGGGAAAAAAAGTCAAATATAAACCGAGATAATTATAGGCATGCTTACAGAGTCAGCCTTCATAGAAAGAGTCCGACATGATAAAAGGATATGTGTCACCTGGAAAGCAAGGGACACGATGACGTCTTCAATCCTGTCCTCTCTGCCTGTCTCTGTCCTTGCATCCTGCAAATCCTCGAGAACCCCAGGCAGCTCCCACGCCGACTCTTTCAACTTTGACCTCCCCGTTTTCTGAACTTTCGCCATACTGGTCACCCAAAGGCCATCTTGTCATCGGAGACGGACATGAAATGAACCCTGATCTCTTCTCTCCTGTTTGGTGATGAGTTTCATTTACGGCCAGGGGCTCCTGGGTCACAGTCACTCCTTCTTGGGGTTCTCTGCTCCTGCTAAGATGTCTGTGACACAATTAAAATAAACGCTCGGCGTTTATCGCTGGTTCCTGGCACACAGCTCCTAGAATCCTGGGACTCTCTGGACCGATAGGATCACTTTTGTATGCTTATGAGATAGCAGGTGGCTGGGCCCCTAGACAGCCAGCCTCTAGACAAATCGAGGCATCATCAGAGGGTTGGCACTGTAGGCTTCATCTCCCAACCTCCGCGCCTTAATCAACCGAGCCTCCGTAATCAACTCTCTGTAAGAACCCTAGACAAGGGGGCAGGGCGCTTGCAGGTTGGCACACACACGTTGGTGCTGGGAGGGGGTGTGCCCAGGGAGGGCCTGGGAGCTCCAAGCACCCCCCACCCAGACCTGGCCCCACACATCTCTTCATCCGGCTGTTCCTGAGTCGTATCCTTTAGAGCAAGCTGGTAAGTAAGGCACTTTCCTGAGTTCTCTGACTTGTTCTAATGAATGATCAAATCTAAGGACGGGTTGTGGGAACCCCGTGATTTATAGCCAGTGAGTCAGAAGTTCCGGTGACAACCTGGGGCTTGTGACTGGCACCTGGGGGGGGGGATCCTCTGAGACGGAGTCCTCAACCTGTGGCATCTGACGCTACCTCCAAGGAGTGTCAGAACTGAAGTGAGTTGTAGGTTGTCCAGCTGGTGTCCGAGACAGAGAAGTGGTATTGGAGAAGATGACTGAAGAATTCAGAGGTGTGTAAAGAAAAACACCACAGTGACGTCCTAGCTCCTTCCTAGTCTCCTCCTTAACAGTCAGCGTTCACAGGATGCAGTCTTCTAAAATCTGTGCTCCAGTAAACATGCAAAATATAGATACACATCTACAGGAGTCTTCCCTTGTTATAAATAGAGAAGAAAAACATCATGTTCTCCCGGAGAGCAGTTTACTTGCCATCTCTGTCTCTTTCTCTTTTTCTCCCCATTGAATTTTTCTAAACTATGTCCTAGACCCTCAACTTGTATTATCAAACTGGGCAATCAAGATCTTTCGCTAAACAAAAGACCACTGGGACGTGCTGCCACCTCTCCACAAGAAGTGCGGCTTGTCACCTGTGGTTTGAAATAAGACCCCCCGCCCCCCCCCCCCCCCCCCCCGCTGTACACTTACCATCTGGGATGCACTGCTGAGCACGAGCTTATTGTACGTCCCATTTTAGATCTCCTGGCTTCGAATCTCTAACTAGAATCAAAGTCTATACGATTCTCATCCTTCCCTTGCGTTCTATTCGGACTCATCTTAGAACAAGCCAGAACTCAATAATTCAAGTATTTTCTGTCCTTTGGTTCTGTAATCGATGCAAGCTGCCTGCGTTTGGAAACTCTTAATCAGAAGTGCCTTTTGAGTGACAGACCCTTTCCTAAGTGGGTCACGTCAGAAGCCAGCCCCCTCGAGAGCGGCGGCTCTTGCAGGCATCCCCGAAGAATTAAGAAAAGACACGACCATACTGTCATGAATGCCCATGAGCTCAGGTAGGAGAGAGGAACAATGAGGCAGGACGGGAAAGGGTACGTACGGGTGGCCACCTTGGCAGTGATCGGAAGGCTGAGTGTGTTGCTAATGACAGCGTAGACGCTGACGTTGTAGGTGAGACCTGGCTCCAGCTCCGTGATGGTGACCCCACGCCAATCTCCGGGCACCCGCTGCTGGAGCTGGAGGCCCCCCAGGGCCGTCGGCTGGTAAGAGATCACATATTCCGTCACTGCCATCGGCCCGTCCCATTCCAGCTCAATGGACCTGTCGCTGATACCAGCCACTCGCAAGTCCTCTGGAGGGGCAGCTACCGGGAGGCAATACACAGACAGCATGAGCTCAGAGGACGGCCTTCCCCATCCTCGACTCATCTTCTTCCTCACATCTCACCCTATGTGCCCCGTCTGGAGTTCGCTTGGCCCAGTGGCTTGGGCGGCTTCTAATGCCCTCTGTGGGCAGGTTCTTGTCTTTCTGTGCTTGGCTCGCCCATCTCCCTGGGACCCCGAGTCAGTGGTGTGCTGGACTCGGCTCCTACTGACTCGTGAGAGCTGATGGTCAAAGTCTCAGGAATTTTGCAAGGCAGTTGTTAAATACAGCCGTTGTGAAAGATTAAATATAAACTGAGAACTAAGTACATTATAGTTCAAAGGTAATCAATACGCAAAACTCATCACTTTCAAATAATGTCGCTACGTCTCACTATTTCCTGTGCCCTGGAGGTCATTCCCATGGGTGTGTCTCTCTGGTGGAAGTGCTAGGTGATTGCATTCTACTGCACAGCTGTTGCTACCTGACATCAGGTGGGTAGTTTGAAATTGGCCACAGAGTGAGTATTTACACCATGGAAACTGGAAATCGCTACAAAGCAAGGCTTTTTATTCTTTTTCCTTCAGAGAGCTAGTTATTAGATAATTAACAGCATAACAATGCCCCAGATTCCTGGTAGTTTAATAATATAACACCAGATCACCCTGGAAGACAACATTTGATTTTGCAAGTGGAAATAAAAGTTTATTCCTAGTTATCTTGCAGACTCTAAGAAGCCAAACCTGTCAGCCCTGGGTATCCTGATCTACTGAAGACGTACAATAATGCTTTACTGTATCATTTTCTCTGTTCAAAGGAGACAATGTTTTAAGATCTGAAATAAATATAACTTGTGTTAAAGTTTTATTAGCCTTGATCTTGGGGATGATGATACAGAAGCATTCTTGAGGGCTTTGCTCTTCTCTCTTGCTCAGATGCTATTCAAAGACTCATCCAAGATTAAACCTCATTGACACAGCGTTTCATGTGTGATCCCGTTGGGACCTGAAGATTCATCAGGAGTGTGGTATTAAATAACGGAACCTCTCAGACCAATTAGGAGGCTAACTCCAGTGCGCCTGCAATCGGACCTGCTCATAGATGAAATCGAAGATCAGGTCAACATTTAAATAGTCACAATGAACTCGTCAATGTATACGTAGTGGAGGCTGTGGTTCGTCGAAGAGCTGCCATTGGTTTTGAACTTCTCCTCTGAGCAGTCTCACTTTTTCGGTTATAGAAGAGAGTCGGGCAGCTGCGTGGACCTGTGCGTGGAACATGTTTGTCCCCTCTGCGTGCTCACACGTGCGTCCTCAAGTCCTCAGCAGTGGCAGACATGAGGAGCCCGCACTCCTAGGAATTTGGGGCCATATATTTGCAGTGTTGAGTATCTGCTTCGATTCCTTTTGCCCCAAACTGTTCATTGAGTAAAACAGTGTAGACAGCAGAGCTTCCTCCGCTGGAGATGGCAAAGGTTGGCCGAAACAAAACATTACCAACGTATACATTTGTAAAACGAAAGAAGTGTAAATGAAATTTCAATGAACTTTCAAGTGACCGTTTAGAAGCTCATAGTTCTGATTCTGACATCATTACGCTGTGAGCTGCACGAAGAACAGTGAGTATAGTACATACAGAAGAACTCCTGGACCGGGGCTGGGGGGGATGGTATTGATCTGTGGCACCTGTCAGTAATTTGCATGATTACAGTAAGTTATGATGCACCGGGCAGGATGCTATACCCCTTCGGGTAGGTTATCTCACTTCATCCTCTCGCCAACACTGTGGGGTAGCTATCGTGACCACCCTACTTCATAGGTGAGACAGGAAGATGTCAGCAGGGCCAGGAGCTAGGGCTTGGAACCTGGACAGAGCGGGTCTGGAGTCTCCCAGCCAGGTAACAATGCCACGTCCCACCTGCATAGCATTTCACAGTCTCCAAAACCTGTTCAGACACATGCTAACTAGAATTTAAAAAAATCCATTTATAGCAGCCCATGTGAAGCAGATCGTGTAGCTATAATGATCCCAGCTTTACTGATGGAGAAACTGAGGCCCAGGTGAAGGGCCGTGCCAAAAGTCAGGGAGTCGGGTCACAGTGGGGTTGATTCCCAAATCTAGATCATTCGCAGTTAGTGTATTCTCCCGCCAGTTTGTAGAACAGGGTGCGGGTTGTGTCGGATGCCTCCTTTCATGACAAACAGCCCTCCAGGGAAAACCAGGTGGGAGAATAATTCCGCTGTCCTTCTGGAGGTGGATTCCATACAGGTGCTTCTCGTGGAGGTAAGAAACTTCTTTTTATTTATTAAATTTTTTTTTCTGTATTGATTTTAGAGAGAGAGGAAGAGAGAGAAACATCGATGAGAGAGAACATTGATTGGCTGCTTCCTGCATGGGATTGTGCTCACAACCTGGGCATGTGCCCTGATTGGGAATCGAACCAGCGACCTCCTGGTGCATGGGGTCGATGCTCAACCACTGAGCCACACCAGCCGGGCAGAAATTTCTTTTTAAAGAACGGTTCTCGAGCGCCTGCCTCCTGTGATTCACACGGATTCCAGGCTTTGTGTGTGGGACTTCTCCTATCACAGTGACAGAAATGGCCATTCCGAATGCCCAGTCACGAGCAACTCTTGGGGCGTTTGGGACAAATCAGTCTTCCGTTTTGGTTCCTTCTTCCAGAAAATGAAGCTAATAATGCTAAGAGAGGATGGTCCAAGACGAACACTTTGGGATTTTAAAGTAAAAAGAGAGGTGCAGAGGGATTTTTTATCTCGACAACTCAACCTGCCAAGTTTTCATCCTGAGACCCGAGGCTGGTGGCAGGCACTGGCCTCACTTCTGGTGAGGAGGTCGCAAGCGTCATCCACGGCCGAGGTGCTCTGGGAGTGGCATCTGGATGCAAGGACCGTCCCCCCCTGCCCTGTAACTTAGCAGGAGCTGTGTGTGCGGCGTGTCAGGAACGCACACGAAAGGACAGGATACCGAACGGGAAACACAGGATAAAGGAGCCCTATGCCTTGATGCTCTGAATTTAGGGTGGGTGCAAAGTAGTCTGAGTCTTACTTTCCACGGTTGCAACTTGGAAGCGTGGGAAGAGCAGGTGAACTGTGCGTCTGCAAAGATGCCAGGCGGTCTCGTATCCACGTCGCACCTCGGCCGAGACAGTTACACCAGCTCCGTGAAGCGTCTTGCTCCAATGAGCGCGTGATTTCAGGGGCCGAGGCTGGGCTGGCTGCGTTGCCCGCGGAGGCCGATGCCCATGAAGCCTCGGTCTGCTGGCAGTCCCGGGTCCCCGCTCTGTGGCTCCTTACCCTCGCACCGGGGTCTCGGGCAGCTCGCCGCCACTTCGTGCCCGACCTGCCGCACCGGGGAGGTGTGGACAATCGGTTTGACGTGTTTGTCTTCCCACCTTCAACATCTCATTTAAAAAAAAAATCATTTGACAGGGCTTGGTTTTCACATCAAAAGACTCTTTCTTTGTGAATGTGGCTTAAAGTGCTGGAAGGTGGCAGGTGACCAGGGTTTCCACCCTTGCTCCGCCGTGAATGAGCTGTCCGGCTCCGGGAAAGTCTTTCTGTCTTTCCAGACTGCTGCTGTTTAGGTTTGTGAAACGAGCCGTCCGGAGCAGCTTCTCTCTGAGGCCGGTGTTACGCGCTCCATGTATTTATTGTGCTCTTCTCTTTACGCGGCCGGAGGACGGAGGCGGAGAGTTGGCAGTTTCGCCCCATGGCCCACCCCAAGCAAAGGCCAAGGCCAGGAGTCCAATGTGGTGGCCTTGTCAACACTCAGTCGCACGGACCCGCTAGCAGCCTGGGGGCCCAGGGTGAACTCCGCACAGCGGGCGGCTGTCCCCCATGCCCTTCCAAAGAGGACAGAGTGACTGCGAGGAAGTCCACTGTGTGGCTGTCCATGTTCTCACTTCCTCATGCCTGTCGGCCAGGGCAGCTGTGACACAGGATGACCAGTGACGGACACCTAGGCCCCCTCGCCTACAGCCTTTTCACAAAGAGCAAGCCAAGTGGCACTTCGGATAACGACCTACACGGTCCCTGGCAGAGACCTGGGCGTTTGGTTTGAACGGTGGGTATCAAGCCCTGGCCAGTTTGGCTCAGCAGTTAGAGCGCCGCAGACCAGAGAGTCCTGGGTTCAGTTCCCGCTAAGGGCATGTACCTCGGCTGCAGTTTATCCCCGGCCCTGGTTGGGGTTGTGTGGGTGGCAGCCACTCGATGTGTCTCTCTCACACATCAGTGTTTCTCTCTCTCTCCTTCCCGCTCTCTCTCCCGCTCTATCTGAAGATAAATGCAAAAATGTCTTCAAGTGAGGATAAAAATAAAATAAAATAAAATAAAATAAAATAAAATAAAATAAAATAAAAGGCGGACCTCGAGAGCACCTCCTGCAGCGAGGGGTGGCTCCAGGGTTGCCATAGAAACAGATGGAGATGTTGTAATTGTCCATCCTCACATGCTTTGAGAACCTGTGAAGTGATTTATCTGGGCTTCCAGAACTGTTCCTCAAACAGCACAGACGGAACGTGTGGGAGGTCACCTGTGCTCATGGTTTGGACTCCACCCAGCTCAGCTATAGCTGTGCGACCAGCTGCCGAGTCTTCCCTGCTTGGCCGAGAGGGCTTACCTCCAGTTCAGTGTGGACACTGGATCAGATTTAAGATTCTGTTGGGCCCCAACCCTGGAGAAAAGCAGGTATGTATAGCCCAACAAAGGGCAGTTCCGTTCGGAAGCAGGTGGACTACAGAATAGCCAGACACAGCAGTGGCCCCAGCCGACCCTGAGCATCCTCCGATGGGGCCCCATGGAGCCGTGCCCTGTGGGTGGGAGTCAGGACCACGCTTCTGCCTCCCTCCCCAGCAACTACCTAGTGATTTCAGATTCAGAAACATTGAGGCTGAACTTCTGCTTCATTCAAAACAGTTATATACTTTTTCTTTTATAATCCTCACCTGAGGATATCTTTCCATTTATCTTTAGATAGAGCAGGAGGGAGGAGAGAGAGGGAGAGAGAGAGAAACATTGATGTGAGAGACACATTGAGTGGTTGCCTCCTGCATGACCCCGACCAGGGCCGGGACCAAACTGACCGGAATCGAACCCAAGACCCTTCGGTCTGCAGGCCGACGCTCAAACCGCTGAGCCAAACTGGCCAGGGCATGAAGGATACTTTTAAAAAGATATTTCAATTTGAAAAAAAAATTAGGAGGCTAAACTAAATAATTAAATATGGAAAAATGAAGGAACATGAAAATATATTTCCGTAAGCGGTGCACTATTCTTTGCTTGGGGTTTTGTTTGCTGCTGTTGTGGCCAATGATCTTTCGAAAGACTTTAAGTCGAAGTCACAGGCGCAGGCTGCCGGTCTGACTGGTCTGCTCTCTCAGTGGGAGTCGCTGACGATGCTGAAGAACAGAAGGCTGATCAGGAAATTCCATCCGAAGGTTTAAAATGCTTGCTTGTTGTTACTTTTTATTTTAAATCTTTCTCATGGCCACTTGCAGCCTACTGTTACAGACTGAACGGATCAAGGTGGATCGCTTGATCTGTACTATTTAAACACACACATTTAGTCGGATCCCACCATAGGATTTCAATCTGCATTTTAGGACACGACCTTTGTGTCGGTGGCCATGGCATAGACCACCGATGGGGTTGGTTCCAATTTGCTACGTGTCATCCGGAATGTGAGTTGCAACCTTTTAACATTCTGCACTAATTGTCAGAGTTGTTGCCTTCAACTTTATTACTGTTTGCGTCTCATTCCTTCGTACAGACACATTTTTCCCATGTGGATGCTAGACTATTTCATAAGTTAACAGCCTCTTACAGTAGGTGAGCTCCCAAACCAGACTAACCACCATCTCATGCGACAGCAGCAGAAAGGCCTTGTCCGGGGACATGACGCCGGGCGAGGGGGGTGTTTAGAGGAGGCGCAGGAGCCCTCAGACACCCTCTGAGTTAGCCTGGCCTTGCCTAAGGTGGTCCCATGCCCCGTCTCTCCACTTCCCTCCTCCTCAAGAACAGTGGAGTCCTGTCACTGTTGCCATTGCCTTTGTTCGGGTTCAGGAATAAGATCCACCTTTCAGCGTGAACCTGACCTTTTCTGCCCCCCGACCCCCCAAGTCTACCCCATCAATTGCCATCGAGTGAAGAAACCAGCTCTCTTGGAAAGCAAATGGGCACAACCCGCTGGGGAATGATTCTGCCTAAACTCCGCCTGCGCTCCCATCTCTCTTCCCCTGTCCAATTAGTTTGCAGCACCCAGGCCCAGCACCTCAGGAGGTGCCTCCCTACCTGCAGAGCAGTCGGGGCCCAGGTAGCCCTCCTCGCAGAAGCAGACCCCCTCCCGGCAGAGTCCTCGCCCGCGGCAGGCGTTCAGACACCTCCGCTGGCCGCAGTCCTCGCCGACGTAGCCCTCCTGGCACAAGCAGGTTCCGTTGGCGCATCTCCCCTTCCCGGAGCAGTCCCCGGGGCACCTCAGCTCGCTGCAGTCCTCGCCCGTGTAGGGCTCCTCGCACACACACTCCCCGTCCACGCAGAGCCCCCGGGAGCTGCAGTCTGAGGGGCACCGGAGCTCCGAGCAGTCGTCACCTCCGTACTCACTGTGGCAGACGCACTGGCCGTCCACACACACGCCCCGGCTGGAGCAGCCCAGGGGGCAGTAGGGCTCCGAGCAGTTCTTGCCAAACCAGCCTTCGTGGCAGACGCAGCCACAGGACTCGAGGCTGAAGTTGCCGTGGCCACTGCAGTGAGGAATATAGTCCAGTTGTCCTGGAACGGTCAAGGCAGAGGTCAGAGGGCAGCAGTGGCACCTCCTGAAAATGACGCGTGGGGAGGGGCGGGCAGGGACCGCTCCTCACTCTCTGATCCAGTATGTTGCTGAGAGTTCATCTCAACCTACGTAATCAATTTCATGAATGTTTCCCCCAATAGGGGTTGCCTGTGCCTAGCCCAGTGCTGGGGGCAAGGACAGGTGAGACCTGGTCTCCTGGATGTCAGGAGCTCACCTGCAGGGTGGGTCCCTGAGGAGGGGGCCTTGGGTGAGGATTCTGGTAAAAGTGACTTACTAGAAAGTGCTCCCAGGAAAAACTGGTTGGGGGAAGAGCGAGTCGGGGAGGGAAGGAGCCCAGGCCAGGGTCCCAGGGAAGGCAGCTTGGGTTCAGTCTTGCAGGATGCTCTGGTCATGGGGCAGGTCTCCCCTCACCTGCACTGTCCCTGGGGGTGTAAATGCTCAGGTTCCTTCATTCTCCCTCTGAGCAGGCCAAAGAAGGTCCCACAGTGTGAGAACAGCCCCTGGTAAAGACTCCCAGGTGCTCTGGGGACTGAGGGGGACCCGAGGGGATGCAGGCTGAGCGCCGGGCAAGGCTGATGGGCCACAGACACCCCGCTCAATCTCCCTCCTGCTGTCCAACTCACTCTGCTCGTCCATCACAGCTCAGCCTCAGGGTCACTGCAAAGGCCGGCCTCAGCCCCGGTCTCCCCTAGTTACTGTTCGCTGTGATCTTTTTAGGATGCTGTGCCCGTGTCTAGCCTTCACCACGCTGAAACTGCAGCGGCTAATTTATCTGTCTAACACGAATCACACCGACGTATTAAACAAACACAAACCCGGCACCTGCTCAGCATCCTTCTCTGCACTCGGCCTTGGGGACACGAAGTGCAGTAAGTTATACCCTGTTTAATTCTGTCACTTCCATCAGCCCCCGCGGCCTGAAGGGATACGACACCGACGTGGCTGAACACGGCTCCTGCGTGGAGATTTTTCCGTGTCTGCCAGGGAGCCTGGTGGGAGGCTGGGGAAAAGCCACTAAAGCCGCCCAGCTAAAAGCCACTAAAGCCGCCCAAGAGCCCGTGCTCACGGACACCTGTGACTTCCCCGAATTCTCTGCTCCGTGGAAAATGGACCTGACTGTTCTCACTGAGGAACGGGAGACTGGACTTTCTTGTCTTCTTCAGATTGTTTATTTGTAGTTTCGGTTGGGAAGAGCAGAAGGAGGGGAAAAGATCCATGACCTATTTCAGTACTCAAACACGACTCCTTCTCTCCGTGTGTCTCAGGATGAGCCCCCCAGACTGTGGGCCATCCAGGCCACCTGCTGCTTTCGTCCCTGCGAGAGCCTGGAGAAATCAGACACGGCAGCTGGAACCCAGGGTGGTGAGACAAAGCCCTGTTCTCATCGATGGCATGGCTCTAAGGGACTGTTCCCGGAGAGAAGCATGCACACAAAGCGTGAGCCAGGTTTTGCTCACTGGGGTCAGCTGGTCATGGCTACTGCTCCCATGGGACTTACTGAGGGGGGCTTTCATCTGAGTAGATGCCATTCTGCTTAACGACTCCTTGTTCTTCTAGTCTATCACCACTTGTCGTTGGGGAGAGAAAGGCACAGGTCATGGAACTTGCTTCAGGATTAAACTAGTAAATAGCAGAGTCAGGATCTGAACTCGGAGAGTCTCGATCTGAAAACGTAGTGACTCCTATCAGATAGGCACAGACAGTAACTCAAAAGTGTTACTCATCAGAGGGTGTAGCCTCCTGGACATTCAGCCATGGCAGTGGTGAGCAGTGTGAGTGTGTGAGTGTGTGTGTGTGTGCATTGTTCGTGGGTGAGCAGGTCTGCATGCGTGCATGCTGGTGGAGGGGGCAGGTGTGCATGTGTGTGCATGCGCGCATGTGTGAGTAGCTGTGCATGTGTGAGTAGGTGTGCATGTATGTGCATGTGTGCATAAGTGAACAGGTATGCATGTGTGTGCATTGTGTGTGTGAGCAGGTATGCATGTGTGTGCATATATGCGTGTGTGAACAGGTGTGCGTGTGTGTGCATGTGTGTGTAAGTGAGCAGGTGTGTGTGTATGCATTGTGCATGTGTGAGCAGGTGTGTGTGTATGTGTGTGCATTGTGCGTGTGGGAGCAGGTATGCGAGCCTGTACATGCTGGTGGAGGGGGCAGGGGCCAAAACGTCCATCTTGCTGGAGAAGACGGGGATGGGTCCTAGGAGACCTTGGTGACTATCATTTACTCCGATGGGGGAAAGGCTGTGACTGAGAGCATGCACCTCATTCTCTAGTCCCTCAGGTTAACACAGAGAGATATCAATTCAACAGCCTGTAAAAACCCAAGATGAATGAAGACAGACATCAAATTCCCTGCTCACTGCTGTGCTGAACCGATGTACCGTTACCTGACTCATTCCCCAAAAGCAGGTTAATGTGTTTCAAACCGGCTAAGCAAGCAGTGTGGAGAACAAGCCCCGAGTCCTCCAGGAAGGGATGCTGTTAGATCTTAGAGACGATGTGTCAGAGAGCTAGCTACAGACTAGGGCGCCTGTTCCCTTCTGGTGAGAGGCCGGGTTCCCTCTCCTTCCCACCCGAGGCCGGGCAGGCAGACCCTACCTGTGGCCGCACTTTCTGGGCAGCAGCTGCCGCACCGGCCCCGCAGCACCGACACCTCCCTCTCCAGCATCTCGATGCGGCTCAGCAGCTCCTGCAGCACCTGGCCTGAGCCGGCGCACGGGCAGGCCTTTTTGGGCAGGTTGATCCTGTGGGTGAAGGTGACCTGGGTCTCCTGGTCGGAGGTCTGGCCCAGGTACTCGGCCGGCGCCTCGTCTTCCGCACTCACCTCCTGCTCGGCCGAGGCCTCCAGCCCCGAGGAGCAGAGGCTGTCCAGGGGCACATTGATGTTGTACACGTGGTTGAAGACCACGGGCGGCTCTTTGTCGGATGCATTGTAGCTGGTGACGCCTCCCTCCTCCGCCGCCTGTTTCTGGCCCCCTTCTGTGGGGACCTCCAGGTGGCACTCCGAGGGCTTGAGCATGGAGCCCAGGAGGATCAGGTTGACGCCAAGGAGCATGTTCTTCAGGCCCACCGTCTCCCCGTCTGCCCCCATCCTCTGCAGAGCTCTGCGTTCAAGACCTGCCCGCAGCACACAGCACGGAGTCGTCGGAATCTGCAAGAGAAACCAGGGCTGACGTGACCTCGGAGACTGGCACCTGGTGCCACGCGGGGTACAGTCCTGCAAAGCCAAGGAGGGGGCAGCCGAAGGTTTTCAGGGGGGAGGTTGGGAAGGGCCAGGAACAGCCGGGCTCATGGAAGCCCAAGCTCGGTCCCCGGAAATGGACATTGCTCCTGCTAAAGAACGTTAATGTCCCGGACACTCATCTGGGTGCATGAGTCTGGCCCCCTGGCAAGTCCTCCAGCAAAGCGGACCTGCCGGGTGGGGGCGGGGGCTCTGTGGAGGGGCTCGGGCTCCGTGGAGGGGCTCTTTCTCCAAAGAACACATGGAGCTTCCACTTCTGGGTGAGAGTTAGGATAAAGGCATTGGGGAACCTCAGGCACACCCTCCTATGTTCCCAGATAGTTATCCTGAGGGGCCCCCACCAGCCTCTTCAAAGCAATTGATTAATACGCCCAAGCTCATCTCTTCAATACACGTCAACTTTAGAATAACCAACTGGGCAGATAATCTAGTCCCAGGTAATTGTGGTTGTTAATAATCCTTGGGTATATTTGTGATTATCTGGGACCGTGTGAGCTGAAGACTCCTTTAATCTTCTCATTAGTACAGTCCCCGTGCTCCGTGATCACCGGCTCCTTTCTTCCAGGGTCCTGTTGAAATTGCTAAAATAATAAATTAGCTCCTCTGCTGGTTCCCCAGTCACAAAGAGCCACAGAGAACAATACATTTCCTGGAATGCAAATCAGTTTTAGAAAAAGTGTATTTCTTTTTTATTCCCCACGTAGAGGAGAAACGAGCCCTACAGCTTCCGTTCTAAAGGCGGCGTTCAAGCGACGAGGAAGAGGAAGGACGAAGGGACGGCCGAGTGAGTGACTGTGAGTCCAAGGACAGGCCACACCTGGGACAGGTGCCGAGCGTGTGCTGTGTACAGACGCACTATGCACCGCACACGGGCTCTCACTTGACCTTCAGAACAGCCCTATGACGGGGCGCTGTCGTTAGTGCCATCTTACGATGGAGGAAAGCCAGAGGGGTCCAGATCTGAGCACAGAGGTGAAGAGCTGGATGCTGGAGTCAGATTGCCTGGGTCCAAACCCGGCTGCCTTGCTTTGCTTTCTACTTGTGGGCAGATCATGGAACCTCCTTGTGCCTCAGTTTCTCCATCTATAAGGTGGGGATCATAGAGTACCTACCCATGTAGTGATGGTTGAGTTAGCATCTGCATAAATACTTCACTAGAACCTGGCATTCAGTGAAATAAATAGATACAGTTTGCGGATAAGTAGAATAACTGTTCCAGTTCTTTTTAAAACAATTTTATTTTTTTATTGATTTTAGAGAGGGAGGAAAGGAGAGGGAGAGAGACATAGAAACATTGATTGGTCTCCTCCTGCATGCCCCCCACTGGGGATTTGGCCCAGAACCTGGGCATGTGCCCTGACCGGGAATCGAACTGGCCACCCCTTGGTGCATGGGTTGACACTCAACCACTGAGCCACGCTGGCCGGGCCTGTTCTGGTTCTTGCCTGATCCGATCTGATATGGCCTTGGCACTGCTGTTACGACTTTGGCTTTCACTGTGGATGTACGGTCACTGTTCACAGGTACATCTGCACGCCAAATATTTATTATGACCTAGTCTCTGTCCTTGAGAATCTCCCAGTCTCACAGAGGAGATGGACACACAAGTAAATACAATGACAATGTAGTGTGATCATGACCATGGGCAATGGGCACACGACATGCCCTGGGAGGGCTGGTGATCCCAACCACAGTACCCGGTCAGCAGGGAAATCCACTCGGAGGGGCGGGGTGGGCATCCGTCCGCTGGTCCTGTGTTTCTGGCCTGGCTTTCAGACTCGTGGTAGGACAATATTGTTCAGGACTATATTTCTGGGCCTCCTGCTGGTTAGGTGAGGCCACGCCCCTAGCACTGGCCAATGAGTGGTGAGAGGAACTGACGTGTGTCACTTCTGGGCTGGGACATTAACGGCTGATGGGAGACCCTCCGGACCTTCTTCCCTCCCATGGTGAGTGTCCACGAAGGTGGCCGCTTGCTCAGTCTGGGTCCCAGAGCTACCACAATAAACAGTCTCTGCTGCGCCACAGTGGAAGTTAGTGTGTGAGAGAGAAAAACAATCCGCTGGTTTTGGAAGCACTGATTTTGCTTCGCTTCTTCCCACCGCAGACTTAGTCTACCAGAGGAATGTGATGTCAAACTGGATTTTAATAGATTACTCTCTAGGTTGAGCAGAGAGAAGTTCATTATACACAAAAGACATTGCATGTGCTAAAACTCTGGTATGTTTTACCAGAGAACATAACATAACGTCACATAATATGACGTGACATAACATGGCTTGTTCAGTGAGTGCAAGTATTTGAAGGGCTGTTACATGCTAAAGGATGGGGCATTTCTATGGCAAAAGATCCAACGGAGGTGGTTTCCATCAAGTGGGGGAATCTATGGGGAAATAGGTTTTTGGCTCCATATAAAGAATAGTTTTTCTAATAGAGCTCCTGGGTTGTCATGATAAGTAGTGAGTTCCTGGTCACTGGAGGTATTTAAGCACAAGCAGCTAGACTACTTAGTGAGAATGCTGACGATGGCCTTTCAAGCATCCCATGAGAGATTAGACTGATATCTACATTGAGGACTTCTCCTGAATACTTTCTGGTTCATGGCCTTTGAGGAGTGTACCCAGTAAAATACTCTGTTAGTGTCCAAGGGCCACCTTAACAGATGACACAACCTGGGTAGCTTATTCTCACAGAGGCACGGTCCTGGACATTAGAAGTTCAAAGTCAAGATGTCATCAGGGTTTGTTTCTTCTGAGGGCCCCGAGGGAAAATCTGTCCCGTGCTCTCTCCTAGCTTCTGGCAATGGCCGAGACTCCTGGGGTCCTTGGCTTGTAGACCCATCACTCCAATCTGCGCGTTCATGTCCACTGCGTCTTCACGTGGCCATCCCCTTTCAAGGACATCCGTCATAGGAGATTAAGGGCCCATCACTCAGTACGATGTCATGGTAACTAATTACATCTGCAGGGATCCTATGTCCAAGCCAGGTTACTTTCTGAGGTGCTGGGGGTTAGAATGTCAACATATGTTCTTTGTGGGATATGGTGAATGATCCATAACAAATACCAACAGCTCGTCAGGCATTTACCAGGCACCAAGCTAAGAGTGTTTCTTATGTTATTTTATTCATTCCTGACAGCAACCTTATAAGAGAGGGAGGAGCGATATTCAGGAGTCGAGATACTTAATAAGTGGTGTGGCTCGGGCAGCAACCCATCGGAAGAGGCATCCCCCATCAGACGGGCGGTAACCTGTGGTGGGGTCACTATGATGGAAGGTCCTCTTGCATTTACTGAGATGAGGACAAGGAGCTTCAAGAAAGGGCCAAGGAATTTGACCCCAACTGGACAGAGGAGCCGAGACGGAGCCCAGCGCGGCTGACCACAGTCTGTCTCGGAGCTGCCGTTCCTCAGCTTGAATTAGTGGCCGCATACCCCTGTCATGAAAACACAAATCAACACTCCTACAGATCAGCCTCTCCTCTGCCGGATCAGACTTAGGACTTGCTGACAGCGACGGCTTTGAGCTTAATGTGTTCTCTACCAGCCCCGTCGACTGCCCCAGAAATTGCTCCGGTCTCCCCTCCTGGAGGGAAGGCTGGTCAGACGATGCTCAGCCTCCACTGTGCCCAGGAATCAAGAGCAATTCTAGCCCAGCAAACCTTGATCCCAGGGGAGTCGGGAGACGTGTTTTAACGTGCCCTTCCCCACGGGGCCAGTAGCTACGGAAAACCAGGGCTGGCACCCACAACCTCTGGTTTCATTCCCTTCTCTGAGCTCCCTCTGTCCCCATCAGGCCCAGTCAGCAGCCAGTGTTTTGTTTTCAAATCCTCACCCGAGGATATTTTTCCATTGATCTTCAGATAGAGTGGGAGGGGGAGAGAGAGCGAGAGCAATATTGATGTGGGAGAGACACATCAATTGGTTGCCTCCTACATGATCCCGACCAGGTCTGGGGACCGAACGGCAACTGAGGTCCATGTCCTTGACCGGAATTGAACCCACGACTCTTTGGTCCGCGGGCTGACACTAACCACTGAGCCAAACTGGCCAGGGCCCAACAGCCATGTCGAGCACCCCACAGACCTACCTGCTCCTCTCTCTGTCCCCACACTTGCTTCAGGCTGCTTTTCTGCACAGAGAGAGGTGGGTGAACAGCGTGAGGGGCTGTGTTTCCTGCCTCCTCTGAGCCCTGCAGGAGGAGGAGTGAAGCCGGCGGCCATGGACGCTGCTTCATAAATGCGCCTCAGTCCTGCCAAGCTCACTCCGCTTTGTAGTTATTTCCAAGTGGCTTGTCTTCCTTGTGTCCCTGAAAGCTTCCCCCTGGCTCTACCCTCTGCCTCCTCCTCCTAGTCCTCTGTGTCACTAAGAATGCTGCCCGTCCTGCAGGTCCCTTTCTGTGGCACTTTTCACAAGGAGTGGGCAGGTTTTAGCGACTTCCTCTGCGGAAGGCCTGCTCCAGTCCATGGCATCCCCGAGAGCTGCATTTGATACGTGTGTCTCCTGCAGAGGGGCCCCACCTGCTCTGGGACCCCTGGTCTGGCTTCGGTGTGAAGGGGTGTTTGCATCGCTAAGCTCAATGCAAGATCTGTCACCGAAAGCAAGGTGGGAGGCTGGAGAGGCCAGCACGGCCTCCTTCCCTGTCTCCCTGTCTCTCGATGCATCACCCGACCAGAGCTGGCGAGACTCCAGGACTAGAAGCAAGATGGGCCGGTCAGAGGAAAAGTGGTGGTGGGAGGAGGGGAAAGTGGGGAACAACAGAGAAGCCGGAGGGGAAATGGCAGAGCACCAGGCTGGCGAGGAAAGACAAGGGTTCTGTGGGAAGAGCGAGTAAACACCTCCCCGGGGGACAGACGATATCCCAGGACGGAGTCACGCACCAACGGTGATGAGCTGGGCAGCTAGCGAGGGGCCCACAGGTGTGTGCCTGGGGGCTGCAGGAATTCCACAGGTTGATACCTAAGAAGTCCGAGCGGTGCCATTGATCCCTTCCCGTCCCTGCAGCTCCCTTATCAATGTGACTACCGAGGCTGGCACTGAGGCACCTCTGGGGGATTTGTAAGAGGCGGGCAGAGGGCGGGACAGCCCTGAGGGCCCGGACAGTGCCCTGTTCCTGAAGGTGCATCCTCTCTGCGAGGTCCCCAGCCCAGCCGAGGCTTCTGCCCCAGCTGGGTGCTTGTGAGTGGCCCCCTCCCCCGTCCCTCCACCACCTCCCGGCTTTCTTTCCTGGCCCTGAAGCCTGCTGCTGCTCCAGAGGAACACCCTGCGGGCCTCACCTTGGCAGACCCGAGGAGATGAGCGAGGACGGCCGTCTCCGGGAGGTCGGTGTGGGGCCGGGGGCAGGGGTGAGGAGGAAGAGGGAGGCCACGGGTCACTGCCCTGGAAGATGCACCTCTGTCTCTTCTTTCCCCTGTCCCCTCCCACAGTCAGGGAGGGGGCGAAAGGGACACACCCTGGCAGAGGGCCCTGGGGGGGGGGGGGGAAGGAAATGCCTGTGCAGGTTGCTGGGCAGGCTGGGGAGGCGATCTCTCGGGGCTGTGGCCAGTGTTCAGCATTCCCTGCTTCGGCCAACCTCGGTCCCCCCTCTGTCCCTAGGGTGATTTATAGACCAGAACTGTATCTGTGAAAAAAATGACTCTCCCTCTCTCTCTCTTTTTTTTTTTTTAGTTAGAAATAGTTTAAAAATAGTTGCCTTCCCTGCCATGGGGGACGCTCTGTCACCGGGAGAGAGAGTGATTGTGAAAGACGAGGGTGCGGCCCCATTGTGCCAGCCCGGCAGCGGCTGCCAGGAGCCCGCCGCTCTCTCTGTCAGTGCTGGGCCCTTATTGGGCCTGTCAGGTTTCTGCAAAGAACCGGAGGGCAGAAAACTCCCTGCAGACAGGACTGCGCGGCTGGGGCGGCCGGAGCTGTCAGAGGCCGGGGTGTGGGAGGATGTCCGCCCCGCGCTCTGCAGGAAGGGGCCCGGGTGCAGAGCCAGGGGGGCTCATTCAGTGTCGCACAAGTGGGCTGCCCAGCGCGGCTGTGGCTTTGCGGTCGTGTGGGTTCGAGAAGCCACAGCTGGGGGTGGGGTCCGGCTCCGGCTGGCCCCATGCTCTGTCCCACAGGCTCTGTGAGAACTAGCGGACCTGACCTCCCAGAGCAACGCCTTCTTCCTCTGCAAAACAAGGTCGTGGGTGTCCACCAAGGGAATGGCACCGAGGGGGCCGTCCTGCCCCAGGACCGGAAGCGAGCGTGAATTCCCGCTTTCCAATAGACTGGCAACGCTGGGCAGCTGAGGCTGATGGTCTGCTTCCAGGTGGCCTCAGGATTTGGGGTCTATAGAGATGCCATTTAGGGGAGAATTTATCCGGTTTTTATAGACCTCAGAGAATTGTTAGCATCTGGAGAGCATTTGAATATATATAATTCAATACTCCTATTTAATCCTGAGGACCGTCGATGGGATTATTCTCGTTTCACAGATGAGGCTCACAGCGTGGGAATGATTCGCCCAATTACACAGGCAGGTAGAGCCAAGCGGACTCCCGAGTCGAGTGTCCAGGCTCGTTTCTGTCGCGGACGCCACCGCCTCCCCCCCGCAGCGGTTCCCATGCTTGGGAAGGAGGCAGGATATAAATAATGAATTCCTCATTAGTCTCCATCATCTTGGTCAAGAATTCATCCAAGCGTCTGACTTCTGCTGTCACGAATAGCTGTTTCTCAGCCGTGTTCCCTGGGCTGGGGGGACAGCACGTCCCAATTTGCCGCTCAATTATTCTTCTCGGAGAGTCATCCTAGCCCCTTCCATCTTTCCCTTCTCTAGACTCAAAAGGGCAAAGAAAACTCCCTCGTGAGCAAGATGGCCAGACGACAGGCTGGCTCCACGGGTTCTAGCTCTGCTCGACGTCCTCTTTGGGACAGATGGAGAAATTGCTTCGGAATATAAACATGGTCTCTGCCCTCCTGGGCCTTATAACCCAGCTGAGAAGAGACTCCTACGCGGGAGGCCGAAGGAGAAAGGAGGGGGGACGTTTTTATTAAGCAACCGAAGAGCACTCATTTTACGTGTAAGAGGCTCTCCTAACAGTGAGCAGAGATGAGTGTGGGAGAAGTGACCGGAGAGGCTTTGGAAGAGGGAGTGACCCAGTCCAGATGGCGGGGTGGGGTCAGAAAGGTGCACAGAGTTGTGGGGTGCAGGGGGGCAGTAGGCAAAGGGCATGGCATGAGCAGAGTCCACCGGAGCCCACAGCCCAACGCAAGGATGCTCTGCCTCTGGAGGGACCATCTTCAGTCGTCGCAAAGGCTCAAAATCAATTAAAACTAGATTATGAAAATACTTCTCACATGCCCGATGTGCGCCTCTGAGGAGAGGGAGGTGGCCATGTGTTAGCAGTGTTTCTAGGCCTTGGTGCCCAGGGACCCGTGGGGTCCAGGAGGACAACTTGGGGTCATGCCAATTTAGAAGCATGGGCTCAGAACATCTCATTAATTATCACTGTAACTGTAGAAACTATTTGCTTGATTTCTAGGCCACTGAAACCCTTTAGAAACAAACCAACCTTAGGAATAGTCACCTGTAAAAATTACACTCACCCATATCCAGAACACCAGCTAATTCATCTGTTCTAAAAATACCCAGTGACAGAGTCAAATATCAAATTCATGCTGTTTTCAATTATCTGACATAACTCGATTGGAGTTGATCCTTCCAGCAGGAACAGAATACTTGCCTGCGTATTGGCTATCCATTAATTTCTTCAGCTGGTTCGTGTGTTGGAGGCGATGGCTTATGGATACTCCGCTCGAAAGGAGTTATCGACTTCATTGTGTGAATTATGCCTTTTAGAGCATAGAATAGCACCACCCTGGCCCAGAGACTATACACAGGTGAGTTATATTTTCTCGTGCATGAAACAACATAATTATTTTCTAACTGAAATTTGAGGAGCCTCTGACAGCACTGGTGCACAGGGCACAACTTGCGTAATTCAATCCGGCTCCACACGGATCGCGTGCCAGGGAGCGGGCTAGGTTTCGTCGAGATGTCCGGCGTGAGCAAGAAACTCTCAGGTGACTGCCGCGTCACCCGGGGGAAAGGAGTCGCGGGAGGAGGATAAACAGCAGACCGTGAGGAGTGCCAGGTCAGGGGCATGGGGGCATTCCGGGAGCCCAGCAGAAGAAGGTGTTTCTACCAGAAGACTCCGTAGAGGAAGCTCAGTGGAAGAGTTGGCCTTCGCACTGGTCTCCAGGAAAGAGGAAGACTGTGGAAGGAGGGGTGGGGAGAGGCGGAGGGAGTCAGTGAGGAGCGTCCCGAGGGAATCACGCCTGGCGAAGGGCGCGGTCCCTGGGTGGTGGCCCAGAGGACTGTGTGTTCAGGGAGGAAAGGTACTGAGATGTCAGAGACCCTGGCTGGTGTCTTTGGAAATGCACTCCCCGGGTGTTTCTTTTTAAAAATGTTTTTTCTTTATAGATTTTAGAGAGAGAGGAAGGGAGAGGGAGAGAGAGATAGAAACATCAATGAGAGAGAACATTGGCCACCTCCTGCTTGCCCCCCACTGGGGATCTGGCCCACAACCTGGGCATGTGCCCTGCCGGGAATCGAACCGGCGACTTCCTGGTGCCTGGGTCGACGCTCAACCACTGAGCCACACCTGCCCGGCACCACTGGTGTTTCTTAAGCGGCGTATGACACCATGATTAAGAAACCCTTCGACATCTGTGGTTGCAATTGGCCCCAAAGATGAATTCTAATCTGAAAGACCGAGAAGTTTGTTTCGCTTGTCATTTATCTTCCTTTGCAGGGATGGCGTCGCTAAGGCCCACATTCGTCTTCCTCATGACTTTACAGAGTGATTGTTCCAGGGAACATCATTTCTTAAATTCCTTCTCTCTCCTCTTGACAAAGTGTATTTGTTCTCCATTAAGTTATACAGCATCATCTCTGTTCATTATTGTTTCATGGGGGCTCCCGTGCGGTTTTATTAGCTGTGAGGTCCGGGAGATGTATTGTAAAATATTGGACGTTTTAATGTTTTCAGTCTGAAGGAAGACAAGAATGGGCTCTTTAGCTCTACGCAGCTGCCTTTCTGACAAATTAAGGACACAGGCTCTTGGTGGCTGGTGACTGAGGCTTTGGGGAGCCGAGCAAGCTGTGCGGGTCCCCAAAGTCCGGAGCGTAGGGTATAAAACAGCCCACAAGAGGATGCAGAGTGTCTTGGGTGGGCTGGGTTAATGCCTGAAATGATCTGTGTGTGGCGCCCCGGTCTCTCTGATGGGGGTTCTCCCTCAGCCCAGGCTCCTTCCTCCCCCACCTTCTGTGCCCTGCTCTGGCCCAGCTCCCCTCTCTGCACACGGGCTTCAGGAGCTCTTCCATCTCCACCCAGACGCTGTCTCCACCTTCTCCTCCCGGGTCTCTCCCGGGGTTCTCTTGCCCTGGAGCTTCCCTTAGCCGATGTGGAGCCCAGCAGGAGAGCTGGCCTCCAGCCTGCGGGCCAGTGGAGTCCTGGCTTCCCCCCTGGAGCCCCCAGCACTGGCTGCACCCCTCAGTGAAGGGCACTGCTCCCCTCAAGGTGACCTCTGCATGACTGATTCTCTTTCCGAGTTTAGGTAACCTCGCTGCCAACTGCCCTCACCTTTGGGGGGTGTAGAGATGGCAAGAGCTCCGATGGTCTGGGTCCAGCACGCTCACTTATTGACCACAACTGTCCAGTGCTTGCCCCTGTAGGTACACTGGGACTTAGTTCCCGGGGACCTCGCTTGCCCAGGCATTTCTCCTGTCCCCCACTCTGCTTAAACTCCCCTGTCCCCGGTGCCTCCCTCCCTCAGCAGTCAAATGCCAAAGTAACATGAGGTACAGTGTTGGCAATAAATTAATACCTTCTGAAAACCTATTTGGAAACAGGTGGGCCCGACGCCATAAATAACAGTGACATTTTCATTTTAACAGCAGCCTTCAACTACCCTCGCGGTGGACACGGTTCGGCGTGACTTCAGCTGAAGCTGAGACGGAGATTCATTGCCTGCGGAAGGGTTCAGCAGTTTTCTCCGGCATTGATCTTTCTGCCTTTCCGCTCTGGAGCAGCGCTAAAATGAGGCCGAGGGACAGCTCCTGACATTGGCCGACTTGTCCTGGTTTTCAGGATGCTTTCCTGAACACAGTCTGGGTGGAGCCTGCTCCGGTTTTGAAAGTATGGAGGACGGTACATTGCCCCATTCTACAGGTGAGTACACTGAGGCTCATTCGTGCGAATAGCAAGCTGTTAAGTGCTGGTTTTCTACGTTCTCCACTCGTTGGCCACTTTGAGGCGCTCTCGTGAGCAGAGGCCTGGGGTAGGCAGAGGGGCTCACCGCCCTTGACTCTGAGCTGCAAGGTGGTGGCGGGTGGGGTCTGGCAGCCGAGCTGGGAGGAGAGTGGGTGGAGGGGCCCAAGCGGGTCAAGGCAGAGGACACTTTTTACTTCTCTCTAGGGATTTACTCAACAACAGTCCTACTCGGGGGTTGGAGAGAGATACCCCGAGGCGATCAGATTTCTCTAGCAGCCACTCAAAACTGAATCCTTTCTTTGGAGTTCGTAGGAGTAAAACGTGTCCCTTTGATTCCAGTTTGTTACTAAACAGGGTTCCCACAGGGAAGTCATTGCACAAGCGTCCCTCGGCTGAGAAGACACCAGCGGATTCTTGGGAAGCCCCAGGCAGGGGAACTGTTTCCCAAACCGCCTCTGAGAATTTTTCACGCCTTCTCCGTCAGGGGCTGAGTGGCAAGATAATTATGAGGTAGGCAGCCTGTTCTTCTACGGTGCTGGAATACGCTCCCCTCTTTAGTCTAGACCCACGGATGTGTCCAGAATGATCCAGATGTTTGATCTGCAAGAGGACCTCTGTGTATTAAATCAGCAATGACTAGGTATCACCTTTGTGCAGAACAACAAGGATTCTGGGCTTTCCCTGGAAGATCGAAACGTGGGACGGGGCGGTGTCTGTCCAACAGCTGCACTGAGCGAGGAAGAAAAATCCCAGCACCTCAGCGAAGCGGGTCTGATGGAACCACCCACCCGGGGCCTGGGTCTGCCCAGCCCAGAGCACAGGCAGGGTCACCCCGTGAAGGCAGGAAGGGCTTTCTGTGACCCACGCACACCACGCACACCACGCACACCAGGCACACCAGGCACACCAGGCACACCAGGCACACCCACACACACCACGCACACCAGGCACACCAGGCACTCTGCTAAAGCTTTACACATTAACTCATTTAGTCCTCACGGCAACCCTGCAAGTGACCCTGACCCTCATCACTTTGCAGACAGGGGAACTGAGCCACGGAGAGGTGAAGGCGTGTCTACCATCACAAAGCCTTTAAGTGAAGGTGCCAAGAGTCAGATGTCAGCAGCCTGGCTCCAAAGTCTTTTTCTGAATCAAGGGATGTGTCTAGTGGGATTGGAAACTTTGTATGAGAAGGAACTTGGGACATGTAGCTCCCTGTCTGAGCTCAAACAGGATTGGTTACCAACTTATCGCAGAAGGTGTCCACAGAGGTGCCCGCCCCCCCGTGGAAGGTCCCCAGAGGGCAGGTCTGTGACCCAGTTATCCTTGATGCCCACATTGAGCACAGATCCTGAGGTCTAATCAGTTCTGCCTCTCAACACATGCACACATGTCTACATACATGTGCTGTGTGCCAGCCCGCCGTACCTGCTCAGGTATGTGCATAGTCCCACAGGCTGCTTTTCCAGCTTCCAAAGTTTCGGAAATTTTCCTCTCTGCAGTGTTGCCCAGGAGGCCGGCTGCAGGGAGTGTGTGGGGTGACTCTGAGGGGACTGGGGACCCGTTGTCCTGGGAGCTCGCCGTCAGCACATGTACGGGGGGTAATGAATGGCCCACCCCCTTCCAGACTCTCACCGAGCCAGGACTCCAGGTCTCTCTTTTCTTTTCTTGCTGTAACATTGTTTCTTATTATTGCCCTTGGTGCCTTGGTGTCCGACCCCTACGTGTCTTCACCTGCCACAGGTCCACCTTCACTGAACGGCTGGCTTCTCTGATTACTCAGGCCCGTTCAGCCTCTCGTGGATTTACTTAAAAGGAGGAAGATCTGGAGCCTTCTTTGCCCTTGGACTTGGTGGAAGTGGTTGGCGGGGAGCTGGTCATAGATGGTGCCCTCCAGGCGCCACCTCAGGAGTGTTGTGACTACCAGAGTCCCTGTGGGTCCCAGAGTCTCACCCCCCAGAGATAGTCTGGGGGTCATTCTCACCCAAGCACCTGGGTGCTCGGGTTTGTGGCTTACTGCGGGCTGGTTGTACCATTTTCTAAGATCCTGAGTTAAGGCTGCGTGGGGTGGGAGGTAAAATGTGCCTTAGGCATGACACTGTCTGCCGGGTACCAGCTGTGTGATCGTGGGCAAGCGACTTCCTTCCTCTGAGCCTCGGTCTCCTCATCTGTAAAATGGAAGTAATGCTGTGTGGACCCCCAGAGGTGTTTGAAGCATGTACAATATAATGTGCATTAAGCATTTAACACAAGGCCTAGTGCAAAGCGACCGCTCTACAGAACATGTTAGCCCAACTGCTCGTGTTTCCTGAGGTGCTGTGTGGGCTCCGAGGCACTTTGCTATGAGCATCCTGAGTGGTTCAGAATAGAACTGGTTGTTATTCCAACCGGTGGCGTTCACTTCTGAAGCGGGGCCCTGAGTACCTACAAACGGGGCCTTCAGGTATCAAACTAAAAAGCTTCTGCACAGCAAAAGAAACCGCCCACAAGCAAAAAAGGCAACCAACCAAATGGGAGAAGCTATTTGCGAAGAACAGTTCTGACAAGGGGTTACTATCCAAAATATACAAAGAACTCACCCAGCTTAACACCAAATGAACAATCCAATTAAAAAATGGGCAAAGGACCTGAACAGACATTTCTCTCAAGAAGACATACAAATGGCCAACAGTTACATGAAAAGACGCTTAACTTCACTAGCTATTAGGAAAATGCAAATCAAAACTACAATGAGATACCACCTCATAAGTATTAGGATGGCTGTTACCAACAAGTCAGGTGATAAGTGTTGGAGAAGTTGTGGAGAAAAAGGATCTGTCATTCATTGCTGGTGGGAATGTAAACTGGTGCAGCCACTATGGAAACCAGTGTGGAGGTTCCTCAAAAAATTAAGGATAGAGTTACCACATGACCCAGCAAACCCTCCTCTGGTTATCTATCTGAAAATTTTGAAAACATTTATTTGCAAAGATATATGCTCCTGTATGTTCATCGCAGCGTTATTCACGGTGGCTGAGACGTGGAGACAACCAAAGTGTCCTTCAGTATATGATTGGACAAAGAAGGTGTGGTACAAAATGGAAAGGCAACCCACTGTACGGGAGAGCATAATTGCCAATGATACATCGGATAAGGGGTTAATTTCCAATATATATAGAGTGCTCATACAACTCAACAAAAGGAAGACAAAGAACCCAATTTAAAAATGGGCAGAGGAAATAAATAGACACCTCTCCAAACAGGACATACAAATAGCCAGAGACATATGAAGAAATGCTCAACATCACTAATCATCAGAGAGATGCAAATTAAAACAACAATGAGGTATCACCTCACACCTGTCAGAATGGCCGCCATCAACAAATCATCAAACAACAAGTGTTGGCGAGGGTGTGGAGAAAAGGGGACTCTAGTGCACTGCTGGTGGGAATGCAGACTGGTGCAGCCACTATGGAAAACACTATGGTGTTACCTCAAAAAATTAAAAACTGAATTGCCATTTGACCCAGTGATCCCACTTCTAGGAATATACCTAAGAAGCCTGAAACACCAATCAGAAAGAATACATGTACCCCCATGTTTGTAGCAGCACTATTTACAATAGCTAAGATCAGGAAACAGCCCAAGTGTCCACCAGTAGACGAATGGATAAAAAAGCAGTGGTACATATACACAATGGAGTACTGTGCAGCTGTAAGAAAGAAAGATCTCTTATCCTTTGAGATGACATGGAGGGATCTGGAAAGTATTATCCTAAGTGAAACAAGCCTAACAGAGAAAGACAAATATCATATGATCTCACTTATTTGTGGAATATAATCAACATAACAGTCTGAAGAACAGGGTAGTCCCAGAGACGTGGAAGTAGGGTACAGACTGACAAGCCCCAGAAGAGGGAGTGGGGGGGGGGAGAGATAAACCACAGAATTTATATGCATGTATGCATAGCCAATGGACATGAACAACAAAGCTGGGGACAGGGCAGGGAGGGAGGGAGGGGGTGGAGGGTGTCAATAAGGTAAAAAGGAGAAACATCTATAACAAAAACAAATAAATAAAAAAAAAGAAGATGTGGTGCATATACACAGTAGAATACTACTCAGCCATAAGAAAAGATGAAATACTGCCATTTGAAACAACATGGATGGATCTTGAGAATATCATGCTAAATGAAATAAGTCAGATAGAAAAAGTTGAGAATCATATGATTTCACTTATATGTGGGATATAAAACTGAAAACAACAAATGAATAAACAAGAAAAACAAACAAAAACGCATAGACACAGAATCAGTGTGGTGGTTACCAGAGGGAAGGGGGTGGGGAGCAGCAAAGGGTAGAGGGGGCCACATATATGGTGATGGAAGAAGATTTGAGTATGGGCGGTGCAATATACAGATGATGCAATATACATCTGAGTATGGGCGGTGCAATATACAGATGATGCAATATACATCTGAGTATGGGCAATGCAATATACCGATGATGTACTGTAGAATTGTACACTTGAAACCTATATCATTCTATTAACCGAAGTCACCCCAATTCATTTAACTTTTTTGAAAGGTCTTTGGTGGCCCGGTAATCGAGGTTGGGCCAATGGGATGCAAGCAGAGTGCTGTGTGGGGCTCTGGCGAAGCCGCAGAGAGGACGCTGACCGGCTGAACTGCAGACTCTGGCCCTTCCACCCTCCTCTTTCCTGCCCCGGGGCTTGGACTTGAACGACGATGGCGCACCAGGAGCCCTCATGGCCCATGCGGTGAACTCGAGGATGAAAACGACACCTTAGGAATGCAGAGGGAAGGTGGGAGGTGTCTGGGTCCCTGGAGACACTGTGCGCCTACTGTACCAGCCCTGCACTGGATGTCTCTGGGCTTATTCTTGAGAGAGCAATAAACTGCTATGTAGTGCCAGCCACTGGTATGTCCAGTCTCTTACTGCAGCTGCACACACTCCTGAGTGAGTCACAGCCCCACCGAGCACTGTTCCCCACACTCTACTTCTCCTTCCTGGGTCACTGACTCTTCCATCTCACTGTCAGGCAGGACACGGGTGCTTTGACTCTCGTGTTGGGTGGCTTATCATAAGCCATGGGGCATCTCCACTCTTCTCCATCCAACAAACCCTTCGTAGGCACAGTGTGGTACTTTGGGGAGCTCGGAGCTGTAGCAGCTGCAGGTGGGAGTCCCTTGCACATGGCAGAGTTTCCTACGCAAGTGTCATAGGGGGAAGCAAAGACAATCCATCGAGGCTGTCCCTGTCCTGGGGCGTGGACAAGGCGCCGATTCACGTGGCACCTTCAGACGCCGCGTTTGAGAGAGGGCTTCGTCAAGCGGAGTCCGCTGGCTGTGTTGCATGTACATTCACAAAGTCACTTACAGTTCCCTTGGAAACATGACATAGTTTGGGTCTAAATTTAGAGTGTTCGTTCTGAGCTGTTGTAATAAGCTCAAAGGATATTCAGAGTGAAAGAACAGAATGGAGAGATGTGGGACCATCCACCATCGGTCTAAGCACCAGCTCACCCACTGGGCCACAGAGACCCGAGCGGCTCCTGCCGGAGCTCAGTTCACCTCCCAGTCCTGCCAGTTCCCCCGGGGCCAGGGCCGGAGGGAAGGGGGACACCTCCCTGCTGCTCTCGGAACTCTGGCCCTGATGCTTTGGTTTTTGGTTTACTCCTTTGCCTTCTCAGTTGTGCGAGGTCCCCTGACATTTGCCATCTGTTTTCTGTTACATTTTCTCGCAAAGTGTCTCAGTGTGTGGTCCCAGACGACCAGCACGTGACACTCCGAGGATGCAGCCAGATTGCATTTCCCAGCTTCGTCCACGTCGGGTTTCCCAGGAAGGCCCTGACAGCCAGGGAGGGGCGCTGGCCATTTCCAGACAGCAGGGGTCACAGGCATGAACACTGGGAGAAGCTCTGTCGTTGATGACGACAACTGATGGCATGCCGACTGTCTCTGGGAACACTGCTCCTTCCCTGGAAGGGCCTGACAGTGTCTCATCTCTTGCCTGAATGGAATACGAATTCCCCACTGGCCCTGTCTCTGATTCTTGGGCATCTCCAGGGAGGGGACCTGGCCCAGACCATGCTCCATCCCTCCCTGCATTGCAGCTGCTCACTGACACCCCCTGCTGGACTGCAGCACTGTGACCTCAGGGTCACTGTGCCAACAGCAGGCACGCTGCCTGTATCAATGCAAGAGTTCATTGAGTTCCTGAGTGAATAACACCATCCTGCCTCTCCTTACGACCTTGAAATGTCTCCCTGCCATCTGCATTCCAAGCGCATCATCTTAGCATTGAAGGTGCTCTAGCACGTGGCTATTAGGTCTCCGGTCTCACCTCCTATCACTCTGGGCCCCTTGGTTTGTGCTTAGGAACAGGCTTCCGCCGAGGCTGCTCCCTACCGCGTTCCAGTGTGCAGCACGGACTTTCTGAATCCTTTACATTTGCTCCTGCTGTCCCTCTGCCTAAAATGCCCTGGACAATTCTTCCCCATCCCTCATCTCCCTACCTCCCTCTCCCCACCGAGGACTCACCAGCTGACTCCTCCTTCCTTCCTCTTCCGGGAAGCTGTCTGAGGCCCTCCCAGGGGGGAGCGACAGCTGCCTCTTTCTCATTCCCACACCTCTCTGTCCCTGAACTCTCTGTATTGCCTTGTGAATATGTTCTTCTCTTTCTGTCTTCTCTGCTTGACTGTGAGCTCCTTAGGGCAAGGGCTGAGCCAATAATTCTGTTCACAGTACGTATTGCTTGAGTAGCTGGGATGTTTTGGGCACACTCGTGACTCTGCAATGAAAAAATAGCTCCCAAGGAACTTACACTCTAGTGGTGGAGAGAAAAGAGACGTATACATACAGTATATGTGTTATTTAAAAAGTTCCAATAGAGTAAAAAGGGGTGCGGTGCTGGGAGGTCTAAGGATACCTCTGGGGAGGAACGGTTTCAGCAGGGAGCAAGCCATGCAGGTGTCGGCAGGAGAAGCCTTCTGGCCGGAGAGAACAGCAGGTGCAAAGGCCCTGAGATGGATTACGTTTGAGATATTCCAAGCACAGTAAGAAGGCAAGTAGGTAAGAGGGAGAGGGACACGATCAAGTCAGAGAGGGGTCTGAGAGCAGGGCTGGTTGGAAAGGGCACTGGGAGCCATGGGAGGACTGTGGATATTTCTCTGAGTTGGAAGGAAAACCCCGGGAGGATTAAGAGCAGAGACGTGACATGATGCAACTTGTGTGAGATTTTGGAGGTGTAACTAATTGGGTGTGCTGATGGACTGAGGGTGGTCGGTGAGAGAAAGAATGAAACGAGAGATGGCACCAAGATGTTTGGTCTGCCCAGACCGAATCACGCCATTGCCATGAACTAGAACGGGAAAGACCAGGGAGGACCAGGTGGAGGGCAGGGAGTAATCAGAGGTTTGATTGGGGATGTATAAAGTTGAGATAACTATCAGAACTCCAAGAGGTCATGTTGAGAAGGAAACTGGATATGAGTCTGAAATTCAAGGCAGAACTTGAACTAGAGATAATAAATGGCAAAAAGCATCAGTGAGCGTCCACAGAAGTGAATGGAGTGAGGGAGGAACTGCAGAGAAGGATCCCAAGGATGGATCCCTGTGGAGCACCGACATTATGAGATTCAACCGATGATGAGGACTCGCGCCGACAAGTGACAAGGAGCACCTCCTGAGACAGGGGGAGACCCAGAGAGAGTGTACTCCTCAATACCGAGAGACGCAGGGTTTCGGAGTTGTGGGCCAATCCAGTAAGATAAGGACTGAGATGTGTCCATTGGATGTGGCCCTGAGGAAGTCACAGGTGACTTCAGAGCAGAGGGAAATAGGTGACACAGAACAGAGAGTACCTGGTGGCCTGATGTCCCTGAGTAGGCAGGAGGGGGTGGGCCCCAGGATTCAAGTGGAGAGAGCTGCTCTAGCCAGGAGCCTAGTTCCTGGAGGGAAGACCAAGGCAAAGCAGTGGTTGGGAGCCGGGAAGTAGGCGTGACCAGGATGTCTCTTCTGATTGCTTCTGCATCCAGAGAAGGAGGCATGAGGATGAAGCTGAGGGCCCATGTCGCTGTGTCCCCAGAGACTGACGAGGCGCCTGCCGCTTGGTTGACATAAGTGCGTGGTGGGTAAACCAAAGTGCCACCCAGTGACTTGGCGTTTTCTGGTTGTCTGGTTTTGGGCTGTTCACGTGTTCAGAACACTTGTGGGGCTTGTACAAGAGGAGATGGGGTACCACGGGAGAAACACAGTGCTTTTGACTCAAACTCTGTGTGTGTATTCATATAGTCTATCTAAGTATATACACGCGCGCACACACACAACACGTAACATACACCTAAAAATATTAAACCTATTTAAATGGACGTTAAGCATTGCTGTTATTAGATAAACCCATCTTAGATGGCCGTTCCTGGCTGCGGTAGGCCTGGGCCACATCCTGCCCCCTGTACTTACGTCCAAAGGACTGTGGGAGTCGGCCTGTGGGAAGTCGGCCTGTGGGAAGTCGGCCTGTGGGGAGTCGGCCTGTGGGGAGTCGGGCTGTGGGGAGTCGGCCTGTGGGAAGTCGGCCTGTGGGAGGCCAGAGGGGGAGCCGTGGAGGGACAAGGGGCCTCCCCGTCGCCTGTTGAGCTACATTAGGGAAACCACCCCACCCATGCACTGGTCCTGATGCTGGCCTGGGTATGACCAAGTCCTGCTCTCCCTTCCTAGCCTCTGAGTCCAACCAACTACTTCTCAGTGACCTGGTCCAAATAGTCCTAACACTCTCGTATTCCGGAAGAAAAAAATAACATAAAGATGGGCTTTAAAATGTTTTTAAAAACCAAGGAGATGGAGGTTAGACAAGCAAAGAATGAAAATGGGAATGACTGAAACAGAGAACGTAAAAGTTATGTCTGTGTGACACTGTGCGTTTGGGAGTCTTCCCAGCCCGGACGAGCTGCTGCGGGAACAGGGGGCAAGGACTGACGTCTGTCGTCGGTGGGGTGACGTGCGCTCTCGGGACCGCGTGGCTCCCGTCTGCAGGGCGCGGCAAGGCCCGGAGTGGGAGCCCTGAGGGATTCCGCGAGGCACGTGGTGCACTCGATTTTCATTTGCCTCCTGACTTACCTACTTTTACATCTTATTTTTCTCCTGGATTTCCACCCCCTCCCTCTCCTTCTTCAACCAGTTCCTAGAATTCAATCAGGCAGCAGGACGTGAACACGAGCCTCGTAAATTAGGACAAGACGATGCCCATCAGTTTGACTTAGTGCCGAGCCGGTGGTAGGAGATTTAAGCAGAACCCGGACGGAAATGAATGAAGACGGAGTGGCCCTGGGGTCGTGCTTGAGGAGAGGCCGGAGCTGGGAGAGGGAGGTGGTGAGACACTGATGCTGACCCTTCGGGCTCTGGAAGGTATCGGCTGCGTTCCTGGAGCAGTGAGAGGTAGTGGGTGGTCTCAGGGCCCTCCAGGGACAGAGAGACACTGTGTTTGCAATCCCTGGGCCGGCACTAGATGCACCGTCCATCAGGACAGACGCACAGTCAGGGACCAGAAGGAAGGGGCGAAAACCCATCCTCCCAGGCCCATCTTAGCCGTCAGCCCTTCTGATCCACACATCAAAATACAGTAAGTATGAAAGGTCCTGTCACCTGCCCCAGATCAGCCAGAACAGGTTTCTAAACGTAAATGTCATCTGGGAAAGAGAAATCCTGAGCCCGGCTGGTGTGGCTCAGTGGATTGAGCAACGTCCCATGGACTGAGAGGTCCCGGTTCGATTCTGGTCAGGGCACATGCCCGGGTGGCGGGCTCCATCCCCAGTAGGGGGCGTGCAGGAGGCAGCCGATGGATGTTCCTCTCTCCTGTGGATATTTCTATCTGTCTCTCTAAAAATCAATCAGAACATTAAAAAAGAAAGAAAGAAACCCTGACACATCTCCCGGAAAAGCTACCACACCCTGTGACAATTGGTGTATTTCCAGGCTCCGCAAGCTGCCCCCGCTGCTGCTTTGTGGTACGATGTCTCTGCCTTTCCGACTCCTCTGCTCGCTGGTTTCGGGAGGCTGTGCTACGTGCAGAATGCCTTGCACAGATAGGAACAGAGTCGCCCCTGTGTATTTATGACGCGTTCCTGCAGGCAACTTGTAGCTCAGTGGAACATTTACTCTGTAGCATAATTTTTCAACAATATTACACGCATTAATAAAGTAATTTAGATAAAGCCCCATAAAGGCATTTGACTTTTTTGCCGATTGCTAGAGTGATGAAATGCGCTTCCATGATGCTGCAACACAAAAGCTGTGCCCTTTGCTTGCTTAAGTCCCTTCGGCGTCTGCAAGTGGATATTTGCATGTCACTTCACTGCCACCTTATTTCAGGTTGAACTGTGGAGTTCCTGTCTCCGGACAGCAGCATGTCCTCGTGGGCTTGGAGAAGGGGACTCCAGTTCCACACACCAGGAGGACCGGGACTCCAATGTCCTATCACTTCCCTGCGCTCATGATAACAAGCGACACCCCCAGGTCAACCAGGTCCTTCGGTCACCGCTTAGCAAGTGCTTACTGATCACCTACTGTGTGCTTGGCTCTGCGGCAGGGGCTCTGTGTGGAGGGGTATTAAAGCAAATAATAATGTGAGGTCAGAAGTTTAAACAAAGCTTTGCCACGTTGAGCCTGGGATGGAGCGTGACATACTTTCAGGACGTTTCAGTGTCCCCGGACGATCATGCCATCTCTCTGCCAGAACCCAGGAACACTGTTTAGCCCGAAGAAAGAGAGGAAGGGGAGGGATGGGAACCAAGCAGGGAGCCCTGTGGGGCAGGGTGCCGGGGTCGCAAGGAGCAGGTGGGAGGAAGGCGAGACTGTGGGCTCAGGTGCACTGCTCCCCGACTTGAGAGGTGGTTTTCTTCTTTGCAGCTCCTAAAACTTCAGGAGCTTTGACTGTCCCTACAAATGTTTTGTTTGGGGGTGGATTGGGGGAGGGTCTCTTCAGAGGACTCTAATAGAGGACTGGATTTCTAGTTGACATGAGCTTGAGGCACAGGGGTTCCTGAACCCATAAGCCCACGGGAGAGTGCTTGGCTTCATGTGGCCATGGACCTTCGGGTCTAGACCTCTCAGGGTAAGGAGGCACCAGAATCTGAGACTCGAATCAAAATACTGATAGTCCAACAGCAAAAGCGCAATCAGCACCCGAAAGCAAGGTGTATGAAGGAGGGCACGTAGTCACGCGGCGAATCGGGGGTCAGGGTTGTGGCTGGTCAGCGGGGAGGAAGGAGCTCTGGAAGGTGAGGAAGAGATTTAAGGTGTCTCTTCATTTCCTGACCAAGCAATCCAAGACCTTTTATTTTTTTTAATCCTCATCCGAGGACATTTTTCCATTTTTTGTACAGACAGAGTGGGAGGGAGAGAGAGGAAGAGAGAGAGAGAGGGAAACATCAATGTGAAAGGGACACATCGAGTGGCTGCCACCCGCACAACCAACCAGGGCCGGGGACAAACTGCAACCGAGGTACATGCCCTTAGCGGGAACTGAACCCGGGCCTCTCTGGACCGCAGGCGGACGCTCTAACCGCTGAGCCAAACCAGCCAGGGCTCCAAGACCTTTTAAAGGAGAAGTGAGACTTAATGGGGCTCAGATATCTAAGGATTTGGACCGGCCGAGGAAAACCTGGGTGCATGCCGAAAGAGGGGCCCGCAGGTGCACTGTGGGCGCAGAAAGCGCGGCTGCCCAGCACTGGGTGCCGGTCTGTGGGCAGAGGGCCCTGGCCCCGATCCCTGTGTGTGCATCACGTGTCCTGACTCAGCCCTGTTCTTCAAACACCCTAAATAAGAAATAACAAACAGCGTGCTTCATGCATCTGTTCAATCAACAAATAGCCGGTCGCATTCTTATTGCTAGAATTACAGCAGTAAATCATACAGACGCAGTCTCAGTGTTCTGTCCCCTGGGAGGGACAGAGGCCTCACGTGTGAACCCACAACTGAGCAACTCTAACCCGCAACCAGTGCCTGGGAGGAGACCGCAGGGTGCAGAGATGCACCCCAGTGCCGTGCAGGCGAAGCTGGCTGAGGAAAGACGTTTAGATTGCGGCCTGAGAAATGAGGACGAGAGAGTCAGGCAGAGCACTGGGGCTGGATAGGAATGTCCCCGGGACAGGGAACAGCATGTGCAAAGGCCCTGAGTAGGGAAAGAACTCGGCACCTTTGGAAACTGTTACAGACCAAGCTGACGGACACAGAGCAGGGGCGGGAGGCAAGGTGCCGAGCTGGAGGTTGGACCATCCCATGTGAGGCCTGACAAGTGAACCAAAGGGGTTTAGACTGTTCTGACTGCAGTGAGAACCAGCACAGGATTCTGAGCACAAGCTTTAAACCTGTTCCAAGATTTATTTTCATCTCTTTGTCTCTGTCTATAAAAATGTCCAATAACAAAGTCTCAAAACTTTAAAGGTGTGTGCGTGCCCCGGCCACCACACTACAGAAGATGCTAAGGTTTACTGACCGCAGGTCCCCGAAGAGCCAGAGATGGTTAATAACATTTAGTCATCGCCGACTGGTAATGACAGTGTATATTCAAAGAAGAAATGACTACGTTTGCGGCTTCGGGCCCTCTCTTATGAAACGGAGAACCAATATCTCCGGAATCGTAGACCAGAGATGCAATCCGGAGTTTCCGGAACGGATGGAAAACTCCTCGGGGTTAATAATTCATGCGTGACCTGTGATTGCAGCCGTACGTTATCATCTGCTCTCATTAGACGGCTCCTGATCGAGTTTCCCCGGCGCACGGCGTCGTCTTTGCGTCCCCTGTCTGAAATGAGCTCCCGCTTTTCAAACGTTCCGGACAATAGAGTTTCATCTGTGCCGTTATGGGAATCGTGGTTTTCTGGGTGTCTGGCTCCTTCAGTCTCTTCAGGCTGGTCTCCAAGGCTGGGGCAGGGTGCGCAGGCCAAGCTCGTCCAGGCCGACAGGGTCGTGGCTCTCATTTTCCTGCCCAGCCGTTTGCCCCTGCTCCCTGGCAGCTCCCGAGAGGAGGGGTGTCCAGCTCCGGGCATTTGCAGGAATCATTGCACTCGCTTCAAGACTGCAGTCTCGGCTGCGCCTTTACAGTGCCTATAAGGAGACCCAATCGATCTCTGGGTTTTCGTTGTGTGTGTGTGTGTGCGCATGGTGTTATTGGGTGGTTTTGGTTCTTGATTGCGCACCCACCCCACCTGTGGGCAAGAAGGGGCTCTAGGTGGGGGGCAGATGTGTGCAGCTCAGCGAGGGAAAGTCCCTCAGTTAATATCATCAACTTTCATTCTAACACACGCAAGATGAGGCCAACTACGTGCCCGTCTCTTAAGGTTGTTCTGATGGTTTCGTGAGCTAATCCGTGAGAACCTTTAACATGCTGACTGCTGGACAGGAAGGGCGCAGTACACGCTACCCCTTGTTATTGCTGTTACTATCTGCTGCTCGTCACTTTGCACTGGGGAAGACAACAGTCGCCCGGAGTGGACGGAGGGGGCTCGGAGCCACAGGAGAGCTCGGGCCGTTTGCAAGGGTGCCGTTCTCCCGCCGCGGCCTCTGCGCCTCAGGGGGGCTCCTGGGCCTGACACTGTGACGCAAGCCCTGCCTCCCGCCTCCCGCTCTCGGGCACGGTCAGGAGTCTTCTCAGTCTGGTGGATAATGGCCCGCTGGGCTCCCCGGTCCACCTCTAACCAGGCCAAGGTGCATGGTCCCATGGGACATGCGAGACCTAAGTGTGTGGGCTCAGCAGAGGCCACCAGAAGCCACTGGAGGAGGCTGAGTGGTCACATGCCCTCCCGGGCTGGACGCAGGCAATTCCAGGTTCAAGTTTCCTGACATGCACTTTGGTGACCCCCGGACGTCCAGAACGGAGCGGGGAGCTGATTCTGCCCCTAAGGCAGGTAGGGGAGGCCTGGAAGGGGTCTGCCCTACTCTCCTCCATGACAACAGTGGCCTGGGTCTGTCACTGCACCCCATGGAGAGGGTGTCCAGGGAAGGTTGACACTGCTTGGGCACACTTTACCCTTCCTGGGGGCTGGCCCCAAGCCAACAGGATTACTCTTCTGTTGGGTCCAGTCATCTGACCCAGTGATCAGCCTGCTGGTACAGCCGCCTGAGGACACATTTAAGTGACAGCAGAGCACGGGAAGTTCTGCAAAGACCCTGGACTGTTTCTTATCTGAAATAGTAGAGACCACGTGGAGTCGTAGAAAACCGTGGAATCTGCCGCCTGCCGCAAGCAGCCTGGTGGTGACAGCTGCCCACTGCCACGGAAACGGCCGGCACAACCTCCAGCCCAGGGAGCTCTGCCAAGCCTTCCTCTCCCCCACAGGTGGCACATGTGCGCGCACACAGGCACAGGCGTGCACACATGCACGCACACTCACACCTGCGTGAGTGCACCTCCATGCACACCCATGCACGCGCACACACAGGCACAGGTGTGCACACATGCATGCACACTCCTACCTGGGCGAGTGCACACACATGCGTGCTCATACACACAGGCACAGGGGCACATGCACACACACACGCACAAGTACACACATACATGTGCACATGCGCATGCACACACACATGCACACGTGCACACACATGCACAAGCACTATGAGGAAACTGTTTTTTTCAATTGGCATTCACAGAGTTTGAACTGCTCATTTCGGGGGGAGGCAGAGTAATTTCCTGTTCTGTTTTCCCATAAGGATAAATTCACTGTTGGCTTAGAGTCCTGAAGTGTACCAGCGACGTGAGCGGGTGCAGGCAGAATTGCAGGGGATGGGAGCAGAGCTGGCTCCTCGCTCCCCTTCCCATGTCTCTCGGGACCCTCCTGCTGATCAAAGCATAGAATTTTCAAGCTTAAAGGGGTGTTATGGACGATCCGGCCCAATTCCTTGCACCTGCACTTGAGGAAACAGGTTCGAAGAGGTGCGAGGACTTCTCAGTGCCGTCTGGTCAGTCAACAGTGCATCTGGGAGCCGGGCCTCCAGTCTGCTCCCGAGTCCGCAGCCTCATTGCTTCCAGCAGCAGAGTCTCGGTTGTGCCTCCGCAACAGGGGCTTTCGTCACCGGGGCACCAGAACAGACTGTCGGCTGTGCCCCCGACCCCGAGGACGAGAGCCTCTAAGGGCCCTGAGAACAGACGCGTGGAGCCTCCGCCGAGCACACGAGGGCGCTGACACTCCCGCGCCTTCTGCAGAGCTGCCCATCTTGGCGGCAGGTAAGGCGGTTCCCAGCTTGGCAGGACGGCAGCTCTTATTGATGAAAGAGAATCAAGCCGAGCCTGAAAAATGACTTAGCATTTTGGACGGTGGAGGGACATGGACTAATGGGGTCTCTCCTGATATATACTATGTGGTGCAGTGACTTAGGGGCTCGTCTATGAAGAATTGCTCTGGCCGGATCCAAAGCCTGACCTAGTTGGAGTGGACAAGTGCCTTGGTTATTACTGCACCAAGAGTTCCCTGACTTGCCATTCATCTGTCTGCCCCAGGCTGCCACGTGAGGAGGCCAAAGCAGCAGAGGCCACACTGTAAGGGAAACCATCATGTGCCCTGTGTCTCCTCTGTCAGCTCCTTCGGGGACCCGGTGACTCCTCCCTCCAGCTGCACTTCCGCTGTGGGCTGTCCAATCAGATACTTGGGCTTCACTCATTTCCCAGCACGGGGTGCCCCTGTGCACCGGGCACTGGACGCTGGGACTCAGCAATGCACACGGCAGCCTGCCCCACAGTCTAGTGGCAGAAGAAGACAGCACCCGACAGGGGTATTATGTCACATCAGGGGTGCAACCGTGGTGAGGCAAACAAACCCGGGGACAGGATCTGTGGCTGGTTGGGTACCTCGGCCCCTGCACTCAGGGGCATGACAAAGGCCTCTGTAAGGAGGATGGATTTGAGCAGACCTGAATGAAGAGCCGGAGCTGGCCACACTCACGTCTGGAGGAAAAGCATGGGGAGAGGGGTAACAGAACGTGCAAAGGCCCTGATGAGGATGTGCTGCTGTGTCTGAGACATGAACAGGAGCTGATATGGCTGGAACCTGGTAAGTTCAGGAGAGAGGGAAGGGAGGAGGGGAACCTCTAGGGGTGAGGGGACAAGGGGAAGGAGTCTGAATTTTATTCTTGGCATGAAGCTTGGGAGAGCTTTAAGAGAGTGGAGAACAGCAAGAACTGACTTGCATTTTTAAAAAAGATGACTCAGCACAACAAAGTTTATGGCAGATTATTCACAAGAGCCGAAAGGTGGAAACAACCCAAATGTCCACCGAATGATGAATGAAGAAACAAAGTGTGGTCTATGCAGACGACAGAATCCTACCCAGTGTGAAAAGGAAGGAAACTCTGACACATGCTACAAACTGGATAAACCTAGAAGACAGGGAAATGAGCCAGTCAGAAATGACAAATCTTGTGTGATTCCGCTTACATGAGGTACCTGGAGAGAGGTACCCGTGTTCCCAGAGAGCTCACATTCAGAGACAGAAAGCAGAACGGCGCCTGCCAGGGCGGGGGAGGGGATTCGTGTTTAATGGGGACAGAGTTGCAGGCTGAGATGATGAAGCAGCTCAGGAGAGGGATGGTGGTGATGGTTGCACAACAGTGTGAATGTACTTAATGCAGTGGATTGTGCACTTAAAATGGTTACAAGAATACATTTCATATTGTGCATCTGTCAGGCATGAGGGAAAGAGAGAAAGTTACAGTCAATTCCCTGGGACTACAGAAGGTTAGCGGTGGACGGGCAGAGATCAAGCCGCAGACCATCAAGTCCCAGCGAACACAGCTGAGGCCCAGAGAGACAAGGTGCGCTCTCTGGGACCCATGGAGGATTCACGGCCGGCCCGGGACGTGAGCTCAGGGCTCTGGCAGGCAATTTTGATCAAGGGCAGGACAGCTTTCATTTTAGCTGTCTTTTGCCTTTAAGAAAAGGTCAGGCAGTGAGGAAGGGGCGGGCAGGGTTGGTTTCCCAGAGATGGACCCTGTCACTCTGTCCTCTGCCTCCCACTACCCTGACAGGGAAGGAAGATGCAAGTTACCAGGTTTTTATTCCTCCTCATTCTGGAGGCTGATGCCCAAGATCACAGTGGCACCGTGATCAGGTGAGGGCCCTCTTTGGGGTGGCAGACTTCTCACATGGTCGAAGGGGCCAGGGAGCACCGATGTCATTCACGAGGGCTCCAAGCCATGGCCTAATCCCTCCCCAAAGGCTCCACCTACTAACATCATCACCCTTTGGGGTTAGGTTTTGACATTTGGGAAGGGGGGAGACACACACATTTAGACCATACGCCCCATATATAAAAATTTCTCTTTTCACAAGAAAGATCCTCACTGCCTTGCACTAGAAGTGGGTAGAGCGATACATGCGAATTCCCGTCAAGATGGCAGCGTGGATAAACCAGGTACTTGAATCTGCTCACAACCATATCAAAATTACAACGAAACTGCGGAACAGCCATCACTCAGAACCACCTGCATTCTAGCCCCAGAGAAATCCTACAACTAAGGATATAAAGAAGCCACATCAAGACTGGTAGGAGGAGCAGAGACATGGAAGGGGTTCATCCCACACGTGTGTGTGGCAGATGAAAATCAGACAGAAGTGCGGGCAGAGGCCATGGTTCCTTTTCTGAGTACTCCCTCCACAGGGATGGCAGCAGACATTATGTCTGAGTCTCTATCGCCCTGGCTGTCACTGTTCACCCCATCATGGTTATTCCCTGAGACCCCACCCAGTTTGCCGGTCCAACCTATGCCATTTCCAGGGTCTTTTCCATACAAATGGCCTGCCTTGGCTCATGCTTTGGGCTTACCTAAAATCCCTCAAACAAGCAGGATCTGGCCTCAGTGGGCCTCACACGTATTGCTGAGTAGCTCCAGGCCCAGCCTTGGTTCACAGCTTGGCCTCTCCTGGGCACCTCCAAGCCCAGCACAAGTAGCAGCCGTCTGCAGATTGCTCTGTAACTCATGGTGAGTGGCGTTGGGCAGGGCACAGGTGGCAGATGACCTTGGCCTGCATCTCCCACGGGCTCCCAGAGCCAGTGTACCTGGTGGATAGCTTTAAAACATGCTGAAGCACCACCCAACCTTTTCTACAATGGAGACCTCCGGGGGTGGACTCAGCAGACACCAGAGCCCCACTGAAGCAAGTCCTGCTCCATGGGGTTGGCTCCTACACAGCTGATCTTCTACAGAGGTTGGTGGTCACAGCCAGTTCTTGTAGCCAGTGGCCTGGGGGTAAATCCCTCTCACTGAGGTGCCAACAGTAATCAAGGGTCAACTACAACAGGAGGGTGTATACAACTCACATGGGGTGGGGTACACCTGGAGTGCCCAGCTTGGGTGAATGGGGAGGCTGTGGCACTGGACCCTACAGAACACTTACTACATAAGGCCACTCTACCAAGCCTGGGATGCATAAGAGCTCTACCTAATATATGGAAACAAACACTGGGGGCAGCCAAAATGAGGAGACAAGGAAACATGTCCCAAATGAAACAACAGAACAAAATTTCAGAAAAAGAACTAAACAAAATGGAGACAAGCAATCTACTAAATGCAGAGTTTAAAACACTAGTTATTAGGATGCTAAATGAACTTAGCAGAAGAATAGATGAACTTAGTGAGAACTTCAACAAAGAGATAAGAAACATAAAAATAGAACTAGAAAATGTAATAAAGAACCAGTCAAAAATGAAGAGTGTATTATCTGGTATGAAGAATGCATCACAGGAAATCAACACTGGAGTAAATGAAGCAGAGGATCAAACCAGCGATTTGGAAGATAAGGAAGCAGAAAACACCCAATCAGAACAGCAAAAAGAAAAAAAGAACCCTAAAAAATGAGGACAGTATAAGGAGCCTCACTGACAACTTCAAGCATACTAACATTTACATCATGGGGTTGCCAGAAGGAGAAGAGAGAGAGCAAGAAATTGAAAACCTATGTGAAACAATAATGATGAAAAAGTTCCCTAACCTGGGGAAGAAAATAGACATACAAGTCTAGGAAGCACAGCGGTTTCAAACAAGATGAACCCCAAGAGGCCCACACCAAGACACATCATAATTAAAATACAAAAAGTTAAAGACAAAGAGAGAATCTTAAAAGCAGTAAGAGAAAAACAGTTAGTTACCTAGAAGGAAGCTGCCATAAGACTGTCAGATGATTTCTCAATGGAAACTTTGCAGGCCAGAAGGGAGTGGCATGAAATATTCAAAGTGATGAAAAGCAATGACCTACAACCAAGATTATTCTACTCAGCAAAGCTTTACTTTAGAATTGAAGGAGAAATAAATAACTTCCCAGACAAGAAAAAGCGAAAGGAGTCCATCACCACCAAACCAGTATTACATAAAATGTTAAAGAGTCTTCTTTAAGAAGAAGAAAAAGGTCCTGGCCGATTTTGCTCAGTGGTTAGAACATTGGCCTGTGGACCGAGAGTCCCAGGTTCGGTTCCCACTAAGGGCACGTACCTTGGTTGCAGTTTGTCCCTGGCCCTGGTTGGGTCGTGTGGGTGGCAACCACTCAGTCTCTCTCTCTCTCTCTCTCTCTCTCTCTCTCTCTCTCTCTCTATCTCTCTCTCCCTCCTGCTCTATCTGAAGATAAATGCAAAAATGTCCTTGGGTGAGGATTAAAAAAAGAAGAAGAAAAAAAAAAGAATATGAACAATAAAATGGCAATAAATACATATCTAATCAACAATTGAATTTGAAAAATAAAATAAATGAACAAGCAGAACAGAAACACTCATAGATACAGAGGACAGATTGATGGTTGCCAGATGGGAAGGGGGTTGGGGGATGGGTAGGAATTAAGGAGTATAAATTGATAGTTACAGAATGGTCACAGTGATGTAAAGTACAGCATAAAAAATATAGTCAATAATATTGTAATAACTATGTATGATGTCAGATTGGTCTTAGATTTATTGGAGTGATCACTTAGTAAATATAATATCTAATAACTGGGTTATACACCTGAAACTAATATAATATTGTATGTCAACTGTAATTAAAAAATATTTAAAGTCACTGTGAGAATGAACAGGGCCATTATTAGTAATTCTGCCAGGCCAACAGGTGTTAGTTCAAGATCGTTCTAGGCCATTGGAATGTATAGTCACCACATCAATAGGCTTCCGAAGGCCTGTCCCCATCTACCACCTTGCAGCCCCCTGAGCCCACCTCCTATTTCTCTGCCCCCTTGCCCACCCCTGGCTGGCCACACTACCTTTCCTGATGATTCCTGACCATACAGGCAAGTTTCTGCCTCTGCCTCCCCTACCTCCTGGATTCTGTCATAAACCTTATTCCATCTCTTCCTTCAAGTCTTTGCTGAAATGTCATTTCTTCATAAGGCCCTTCCTGCCTACCTTATTTAAAAGGGAGTCTCTCAACAGTCTTGTCTTCTTTATTTCTTTGTTTATTTTTTCTGTAGCACTCATCACTTCCAATAGAATACCCGGCGTACTATTTATCTTGTTAGTGTTTTGGGTTGTTTCATTTGCTGCTGAATTCCTGACTGTCTAGAACCCCTTGACATGTAGCAGCCACACGATAAATACCCAGTGAAAGAATTCCTAAGCAAAAGTCGTTGACTGGCCTCCATGAAATATAGTCTAACAACAAATAGCTCAGGCAGCTCAGTCGAAGGGCACTGAAGAATGTTTTGCATGAGAGATTTTTTTTAAAGTTAGTAGCTTTGAAAATAGCCAAGAGCCATGTCTACAGCGAAATGTATGGCCCGCGTTCTGCACAATTTTCCGTTATAAACTTTCCCACCATATCTCTTAGTATCATAAATTATTATAGCTGGGAGAAAACAGCTCTAAAATTCTACGGTTCTACGTGAAAAGCTCTATTATATCTTTAAAAAATTGAAATGAAATATATATTTTTTTCTGGATAGGAAAGAAAACTGGAGGTCAGAGTAATAGGGGAAACTGAGGATTTGGGCAATTTATGGCTCAATTTTCTGGGGTTGGCAGACTATTGGGATTTTTTCCAGCGGCTGTGGGGGGTATTTCAACCCTGCCTCTAGCTGCTGAAATAATGCTTCTCCCGTTTCCTTAGCTCCACACCGCACTCTGCAGATTCTGGTAGACAAATTGGCAGCAGCCCTCCCCATTTCTGAGGCATTCAGTTTAAATCCTGTTAAGGTTCCTCATAAATTAAAAATAAAACTTCTATTAACTTTTCCCCTGTCAGTGCGATCAGAGTTAAATTAATTTTTAACACTTGCGTGCGTACAGCAGCGGAAGGGAAGTGCGTCCCCAGACCAGCACGCGTGGGCTGCCGGCGGTGAGTCCCGGGGCTGCACGGGCTGCTCCCTGCAGGAACCGCCCCATCGACCCCGTGCACGGGTGGGAGGGTCTCTGTCTCCACAGGCAGCCACAGTACGTGGGTGAGATTCCAGGCTCCGTGGATGGCCACGTGCAAGTGGACTGCTAAGCAGGGCATGGACGTTGTGGGTTGGTGTTAGACCACAGGCGGCCATGCAAACTAGCCTGCCTGGGTGTTCACAGTTCGGTCATGATCATCACTCCTAGAGATGCCCGCGATACACCGTCAGTGCCCAGAGACGTAGCTCATTTTGGAGGCAAACGTGTGGCGTGGGAGAGCATGGGCTCTACGGCCAGACGTGTAGCTAAGCCCTGTTTTCATCACTTGAAGGCTATGATGCCCTAAGCAGGAGAACAGAGAAGGAAAAGAAAGAGCTCGCATTTACTTTATATGGGGCACTGAGCAGAGAAGAGGGAGGGAGAAGGAGGGAGCAGAGGAGGGAGAGATAACGATGTTATATTAACTATGTATATATTTATAAATGTATAATACTTCTCATAGAATTCTCCCTTGTACAATGAAGTGTTGCTTCCCCACTTTTCAGATGAGGAAACCAAAGTCCAAAAGTAACATTGACTTAACACAAGCCAGGCAACTGGCAAATGACAATGTTTTGATTTGAAACCATGCTCATCTGGGTCCGAAGCTAGTACTTTTAACCACAGGGCTTTAATGCCAGTGACTGGAACACCCTGACCCCCAATGTTTTGTCTATAAGATGGGGACACAGTGCTCATGCCACAGCTCACTGTGAAGACTACAGGAGATGATGTGTGATAAGTGCTTAGCACAGAATCTAACACGTCAGATACTTTTAGAGTATTGTTCATTAGCTCCCCACTTTCTTACAATGCTGAGGAGATCTTTATTCTTTATGCTCAAACTAATTTCTTGACTATTGTATGCGCCGTCATGCCTAGATTCATTCATCAATCCATTTATTCATTTGTTCAATATATATTTATTTCAAGGGTAAGAGATTTAAGGAAGACCAGAAATGCACCTCATCTTCAAGAAACTTGCAGTCTGGTGGAGATGGACAAGCACGCACACAAGGTAAAATAATAAAGGCAACACATGTGCTAAGCCAATAAGTCAGGCTTGAGGAGGGGAGTTCCTGTTCCTGTGGGCCAGAGGTGTGAGGCTGAGCTTGAGCTCGGCTGTAGGACAACCAGAATTTGACTTTTAGGAGAGAAGATGGTCAAGACACCGAGCCCCAAAGACAAGAATGTATTTGGGCACCAGCAGGCAACCAGTCCTTCAGAAATGAAACTTTGATTTTGTGACCACTACTCTGAGAGACACAGAAGATCATCACCACCTCCACTATCCCCTCCCGATCATCATCATCTCTACCACCACCACTAACATCACCACCACCAACACTATCATCATCAACATCATTATTATCACCTCTACCATCACTATTATTTAATCATAACCATCACCACCATCCTCATTCGGCCATCACTACAACCACCATCACCTCTATTATCACCACTAACACCACCACCATTATGACTATCACCTCCACCGTCATCACCATCGCCTCCAACATGGCTCCTAACACCGCCATCCCCACCAGGAAACACTCCTAACTTTGAGCCAAGATGCTTATGAAAATGAGTGGACTTCACTGTAAGGGCTACACCAATTTAACCTGAGTAAGAGCTTTATTTCTTCTGTTCTCTAATGGGAGGCCATCTGGGAGCTGGTCTTGACCCCAAACTGACCTATTGGGAACATCCTTCCCACCTTGTGATACTTTGTTAAGCTGATGCTGCAAGAAGATACATTTAAAAGTTACTTGCTTGACTCTGAGCCAAGGCCCCCACTTCCTTCAAGTGTGCCTGGAGAGCTGAAGAGATACCCAGTTATTCACAGATCCAAGCGGTGGGTGGCCGTGGTGTCTATGGAGAGAGGAGCCCGCGAGGAGCTGGTAGATGCCTTGTTTGTCTCCCACTCAAAGCAGCCCACTCGCTTCAGGCAATAACAGCTCTGACTTTAAACCCCAGCCAGGGATACTGTCGCATGAGTAATGCCCAGAAAGATTCTATAAATGGTTTCTTTCATCTCCTATTGAAATGAAAGAACAAGAGAGAGAGTGGAAATGAATTGTATTCCTACTGCAGAGAGTTCGTTTGATAAATAATGTATATAGAGTTTGCAGTAATAACTGCTCTTTTCCGATTCAGCATGTGCGGGTGAGCTCTGACATGTATTCTCTGTATTTCTAACAGGCGGTGAAGGACGGGTGTCGGGACTGGCATTATGAAAGGCAGGGCAGACTGTTAACATTTGCTGGAGTGTCAGAAAGGTTAATCTGGCTTTTCCCTTGAGCTGGGGCAGGGCACCTTTGCCTTTCAGTGGAGATGTGGGGAGGAAGGGAGGAGGCAGATGGAGGATTTGCTGTCCTCTCTGCTCCTAGGAATGGGTGGCAAGGAGATGACATATGCCACCAAGGTGGGAGGACGGGAGACAGGCAGCAGGGAAATGTGTCTCGAGAGTCGGCCTCTGCTGGCTTCTTCCCCCTTAGCACCAAAGCAGGTCTAAGAGACATGCTGGGCATTGAGAGAGTACAGAGATACGAACCCGATTTCCTGGGCTTCTCCAGAGGCAGTGGGGGGCCCCTCGCTCCTACCAAGAAAGCACCAGAACATTGGCAAACCTTGACGATTCTGCCAGCCCTTGGATTTCAAGAAGACGAACCAGTTGAAAAATGGACTCAAGTTGAAAAATGAGTAATTCGATCATCATATATTATCTTGCATGTTTGCCCCTAAACAAGTGAGAACGCATGTGTTTTTACAACGTGTTTTGGCTTACCCCAATGAAGCAGGGACTTCTACCCCATCTTACAGATGAGGAAATTGAGGTTAGGAGAGGGTTAGTAACTTGTCCATCATGGCAAAGCAACTCAGGGAAAGAATTCATCCAAAATATGCTCCAAGTTAGGTGTTTTGACTCCCCGTTCAGTCCTTTTATTACTACTCAAGTACCTCTCTAGAGACACTTTTGCAGACACAGACTTTGTTGCTTTTTGTGTGTGTGCATATGGGGGTGGGCACACACATGCACACATATACACACGCATGGATACATACATGCATTTATGCACACATGCACAGGGCATGCATTACACAGATACACACCTGCACACTTGCACATATGCACACATGGGTGCATGTATACACACGTACACATATGCAAGTGCACACACACGCAGGTACACACCCATGCAGGTGCACACACATACAGGTACACACACTCCCATGCACGCTTACTTGCACAAATAAAGCCACAGAAACATTACCAGTAGGACAGGGTTTTTGTTGTATAGTTTGTTTCCCTTCACTTCAGAGAAAAATCACTCTGAGTGTCAAGAATCACTCCTGGCCCCAGATGGATGGGTGGAGTCACTCAGGAGCCCTAGGAAATGATTTCCACCCTGCAGGGGTCTGCAATTCTGGAGAATCATGATCCATGGTCTCTTTTAGCCACTGACCTCCAGCTGGGGTTCATAGTAGTCGGTGGCGACGATTTGCTGGGACTAAGATTGATAGCACTCAGTGTCCAGGAAGATGTAATTTACCTCACAGGAGGGATAACTCCTGGTCCCAAGGAAATGTTTTCCCTCCCCTGGCTCACCTTTAGATTTAAAAATCACTCTGAGAGGCGAGAGTGTCTAAAATTTTAAATATTAGATCCACTTCCCCAGAGATTAGAAAGCATTCATGTCAGAGCCTACTCATGTTTTTCTCAAAGGTCCTAGTCTCGACTCTCCACTCGAATAACCTACAAGGAACTTTGCATGAAATACCAGAAAACGAATTCTCTACATCTGATCTTTCCCTCCCCACCCCGCTCTTATTCCATCTTTTACGGTGACTTCTCCCTGCAGCATCTCTTGGGAAATCTTACTCTTTATTTTCAAGTGTTTACTGCTTCTGCTCATATTATTTTTTCTATCAATTTTCAGTTTTCATTTCAAATGAGACCTTTTCCTTCTACCACCATGAATTCGCAATTCGGATAGTCCCTTGTCTCTGCCAATTCCTGGTGTTTCCTTCCCGCGCCATGGGCCTTCCCTCTCCTCTGGCGGTGAGTCTCTGTGCCCCCTTCGCAGGGGGTGTTGTCGGCGGAATGGGGGCTTCGGGGAGGGGGACACACACACATTTCATTCCAGACTCTATGACTGTCATAGTGCCATGACCTCGGGAAGCCACATTCACTGCCCTGAGCATCTTGATTTCTAGATTTAAAATATGGGCTAATAACACGTCATGTAGTATTATTTTGAGAATGAAATGAGATCCCATGGGAAGTAATAGGTACGCGCAAAATGTCCCGTTGCCCCCAGCCCTTTCTCTTTGGACTATACACGTGTCCACATTCTTTCCTTTTCTGATCCATTAAATTACACAGATTAAGCTGCGTGGATGAACCAGGTCACATAAAGGTAGAAATGGCCTTAGCTTGGTGTATGTGCCAGTTCTTCGACGAGACGGGTTTGATGCGATGCCAACGCCAGTGAAAACACAGATGCAATTTAAACGAGGAAGAAAATGATGAGGCTGAAATTCGCCGAAGGATCAATTCCCTCGCGCTCCCTGTGTGCACTGAAAGCATTGTGATAAATGGAGAAGAAGAAACATCAGGATTTGCTCCTGGTTGAAACAAGCTGTCAGGGCCCGCAAGATAAAGACGGACCCGTCCAAGAAGTCATCTTCCAGACGCACGCCATTATTACGCACGATTTAATGGCAGACACGGGCGCTCCCCAGAGGTCTTCCTTGGCAGCGGCCAGCACGCCGAGAGCTGACCTTGCTCATTTTGTGTGTTTGGATTTGGCCATAAAACAAGCAGTCTGGATGCTTGGGTTCACTGGGAACCATTAGGTTCAGTGGGGGGACCTCTGTGCTGCCTTAAAAGTCAGTTAATTCACACTGACACAGTGAGGTTATTTGCAAATAACACCACCCTATCAATAATCACAACATCCCACCATCACCCCCCCAAAACCAAAAACAGAACAACAACAACAACAAAAGACCAGCAACAAGACAAGGACAGCTGGTCAGAGAATATGAACCGGCATTGACAGGGGTGAGGGTGGTGGGTAAATTTACACCCTGGACAGAGGGCTTTTAAGTTAATAGTTTGCTTTGCCAGAATATAGGTTTTATTTGTTTGACATACCCAGAGACCATGTTTTGGAAATTTTTTCTGTAGAACATAGAATTGTGTTCTTGTGCTTTTATTAGAGGAAGAAACGGGTCATCAGTAGCTTTCTAGAAGTCAGGGGCCAGAGCAGATGGCAGTTTTGTCTGAATTGCATTGGAGAAGCTCTGCTTAATAGACCCTGTATCTATTTTTATCTCTAGAGAGCCTAGGGTTCCAAGCAAGAGTCCTATAGGGAGCAGGTGACCTTTGAGGGGAGGGCTCATTACATTTACTTACTCCACCTACGTGAAGGTTTCAACAGCAGCTTCTGATTCCACCACACTTTCCAGAGAGTTGACCCCTTTCCTGGTTTTATTCCATAAACTCAGTGAAGTATGCTCTTACCAGCTCTCTGTCTTTCTTCTTTCCATCCTTTCAATATGTACACTTGTCCAAAGCTAGTTTATTTAGCAGCTGAATGCATCATCAAGGATCTAAGTTATCTTTGTCTTCCTGAACTGACATGCTCATCATGTTGGCTTTTGTTCTCAGCCTTGATTCCTCTTGATCCCAAAACAGTTGCCATAGCCCCAGCTGCCGCCTCCTTATCCAGCACTGTCCAAAGTTTGGAATTGAGTAAGAGGGACTTTCCCTTCCTTATATCCCCCTTTAAAAGTATGAACATTCCCTAAAGCTGCCTCGCAACTTATTGGCCAGAACTGCATGTCCCCATCTCCACGACGACTCCTTGCAGGGGAACAGAGTTGCCATGATCGGCTTCGATTGGTGAGGACTCCCCCTTCCCAACAGTGGCAGGAGTGGGGCTCAGCCTCCTCCTCAACGAATTGCTATCAGACAAGTGAACTAAACTAGGATTCTGCTACGAAGAAGAGATGAGCACAGACTGTTGGGTAGATTCCCACAAAATATATGATTTCCACAGAGTCGGTAACGTAATCAGGACACATAGAGCGCAAGGCTGCCAAGGAGTCACATTCTTTCCTTCTCTGGTCGGACCTCTTAGGATTCTCGAATCTGAAGCACTGTCGCAAAGAGTGTGCAGTTATCACACAGGCTTGTTAATCCTGAAAAATTGGTCCCCTGGTCCTCACTCGACTAATCGCTTCCCTCCCAAGATCTAAGCTGCAGATGTCTTCTCCCCAAAACCTGATAGAATGTCGTGCACTCAAAGGGGAGTGATCCAGGAGAAGAATTACTTGATACTAGGACAAATCCCAACTGCGCTGGACTCAGAACGTCTGGATAGGAGCAAATCCATTTGCCCACCAGGTTGCAGGGGTTATAGACAGGGGTTCACCTTGGCCCGAGGAGCCCCAGGGCTTCAGAAATCCAACATCCAGATCAAAGTGCTGAGTGAGATGTCACTGTTCCTGAAGGAGAGCAGAATCCCGTCATAAACACGTAGGTCTCGAGCCAGAAGCCAGCCAGCTCCGCGGAAGAGGGGACACTGGGCATGAGAGTGGGTGCTGGGGCCGAGCCATGAGGAGGTCAGGGGTGCTGGGAAGGCCCACACCTCGGGTGTAATAGTACCCAGACACGGGCATTCAAGCACCTGGCAAACTTCTGGACCGTACCCTGGACTATTCCCTGGCAAAGGGCTGAGCCAGTGTAAGAAACAGAAAGGGTCCGTGGAAACCAGCTCCTGTGAGCTGAAGTCATTTTCTAGATTGGAAAAGCAGCCCTTTGCAACCTTCCACCGTCCTACTATCTTAATAGTAGCCAGAAAATGCTCAGTTTAATAGATAACATTTATTTTTCATCGTCTCCTACCCTATCGATGGACTTGGTTTTAGTTTTCCTGTTCGAATACCCTGGACAGGGCACTGGAAATGGAGGCACATATTCAAATGCAGGGCTGGAGGAATCCAGCCGCCAGGCTGCTGCTGGAGAGTGGGCTGTGGTTTGCCTCCTGTGGGGAAGGGGGAGGCTCTCAGCCTGCGGGCACCACGCTGCCTGCTCCCACCAAAGTGGGCGCTGCGTGTGGGCAAAGCCAGCGCGAGCCTAGGTCACTTGGTTCTAGCTCTCACGGACTGGCAGGAAAGCATCGCTGGGTTCCCGGTGCCCATGTGGCAGGCGGCAGCCAGGTATCCCGGAGGAATCAGCCAGACCACCCGCCCTGCACGGAGGTCCTGGGACACAGCTGTTCAGAGCCCAGCTCTGTTACCTACTTACTGTAAGACCTTGGGCAAGTTCCTTTCCTTCTTTAAGCCTCGGTTTCTCAATCTATGAAATGGGGACAATAATGTTGCCGAAGTGCCTAGATTGGGAGGATTAAAGAAATAATCCCGTAAACATCTTAGCTCGGTGTCCGGCATACTATACATGCTCAGTAAGGGACAACTATGAGTTTGCGCCCATCGGTGGCATAAAATGAGACTTGATGGCAAGTGTTCAAGTAGATTTCAAAGCATATCAATCATAAAGCAACTAGATGCCTATGTGTGATTTTTTAAAATGAGCTCTTTCAAAAGTAAGAAGGTACTTGCTTTCCCCTAGGAGGGGTGCAGCCTGCTGGCCAGGGCCTGAGTCCCTGCCCATTGGCTCTCCCAGGTTCCCAGGGTCATGCTCCAATGCCTGGCATAAAGGAGGGACCCAGAAGTACACATTGAAGAGAAGTAGGAAGAAAAGGGAGAGGAAGGGATGAAGGAGTGGAGAGGTGGAAAGACGGCCCCCTTGTCCTCGCTCCGGCGCAGCCTTGCCCGTGGCCCAGCACTGCCCCGAGCTGGGCACCCAGTGTGGCAATCTGACCACACCCACCCTGCCTCTGGCTCCTTAGCACCTCTCGCCCAGTGAGGGACCTGCTGGTGGACATGGGGGCTCCAAGGTGGTGTGGGGTGGCTTAAGACAGTGCCCACTTGGTCTGACCTTTTCGTATCCCACCCGTTTGCCAGCTTGGACGCTGGCTGTGCCACCCGGACCGCGATGCTGCCCGTGGTCTCTTGAACTTGCTGTGTGGACCTGGTCTTTCTGCCGCTGCACTGTCGATGGTTTTCATTAGTTGAGTCCCTACTTGTCACACGTGGGCGTCACAGTGGACATTCAACACAATCCTGGGGGTTCAGTTTTGTGACTTCTTGTCACAGATGGGGAAGCAGAGGCGCAGAGGGGTGGAGGGCCTGGCGCAGGGCCGCCAAGGAGGACTCAGTGCCCCTCTGCCTTCAGATCTTAGGTCCTAGCGTTTCTCAGCCTTGGCTTTTCTAATGGACGCCGAAGTGGCTCTCAGGTTCCCCGAGGCTGCAGGGATGCGCCCCATACCCAGTTTTAGATCTGTGGAACGCAGTGTCCCCAGTTGGTCACTTGGCCACTGCCCACACCTTCTGCAGCCCGTCCATCTCCCAGGAGATCTGTATATACTGACCTTGATTCTCCAGGCTTAACCTGCTCCCTCCCAGGCACCCCGGTCCCACCCGGAATCTCCGCCCGGTTCCTGGCCATGGCCACCATCTCCTGGGCCAGCCGCTTTGTTTCCCTATTGGAGGCCCCCATCACGGAGCAGATTGTGGAAATCCTCTCGTCCCCCAGATCTGATGCCCACCGGGCATTGTCTGGTCTCCGGAGCACTCCTCCACCCGGCGGATTGTGTGTCCGGCTCCGGCAACGGTACCTACAGTCACTGCCTGAACCCGGTCCGCGCCAGGCAGACAAACAGCCTCTTTAGGACTCTGGGCTCCTCTTCTCTGCTGGGCTCCCCCTCTGTATGCGAGCTGCCACTCCCCACACTCAGGGCATGACACAGTCCCAAACCTCTGCGGCCCTTGTTCTCTGGGGTCAGATTACACGGCACAGAGGAGGAAGGACTTCCGCCCGAGTCCTCAGAGGGAGGCTGGGATTCTGGGGCTGCCAGATGATTAATAGTCCTGGCATATTAGCTTTGACCCATCAGGGCAGCGTTAAATGTGATTTATGACTTGGTTTTAATTGAGATTTTACTTTATTATTATTCAATGCAGAGAGCAGACCTGGACTCATATTCCTAGTGTCCTAGGTGTCTTGTGCCCAGAGCTGGGTGACTCTGGTCTGCCCAAGGGTGCTGTCACTGTCTTCCACAGAGGGCCGGAGGCAGCCTCATGTCCTGCCTGCCCACCCTGCCCTTCTCCTTCCCAGCAGGCATCAATCTTGGAAGAAAGATAAAGACCATATAGTTTGCCTCCTGCCCCATCATTTCCCTTAATTCTTCAAATTCAGGTTCAAGCCACAAGTTGACTTGGTTCACTCTGTGAAACAATGCACTTGGCTGAGTTAAGATGTAAGTGACTTAATGGAGCATTTCTATCCTAAAAAAGGCTTAGGCAGCACTTAACTCAGAGGCATGACCTTTCTCATGGTCGATTTCAGCCCACGGGGGACTCTGAGGGGCTTCCCCTTGGACAGACCTCGGTGAGGCTCCAGGCCCCCCGGACCGCTGGGGCTTAGACTGCAGCTGTCACCCTGAGTGTTGGTGGCAGTCATACTGGGTGTACTGATATCTGGGGGGCGGGGGCAGTTGGGGCGAGGCAGGGAGGAGGACAGGCTATGTGTGGGAATTTTCTCCCCACCCCACGTGGCTGCTCTCTGACCTACAAGTGGGAAAATTGGGCTTAAACGACATTTATTGAATTTTGAACTGCATTGGGCAAGAAAATGACTCGTTAATATATAAAGCACCGCATTTTCCCATAACGTGGATGCCGGTGACAAATGGGTCCGTGCCCGCCTCAGGCAGGGATGCTCGCCTTTGAAGCACTAACGTGAATGTGCCCTCAGGGAGCGAGCAAACAGCAAATTGGATGGGAGTCTGCGATGTGATGCCGCAGCCCCAGAGCCGGGCTCCACACCTGCAGACCCATGGAGCGCAGGAGACCTGCCGAGTAGCAGGAATGACTGTGGTGGGACAGGGGGCGGGACAGGGGCTTGATCCCGGGGCCACCGGGCCACCTGTCTCCCTGGCAGCACGGTGGAAAGGGAAGGGCACGAATACAAAGGAGTAGATGTGAGTTTGAATTCCTCCTGGTCACCCCTGGGCAAGTCACTTACCCTCTCTGAGCCTTAATGTCCTCACTCATATATGGATGGAGGCCATCATGCACGCCCCACGGAGTTCGCGTGAGACTTGAGTGGGTGATACAAAGCACCTGGCATGTACTATTAGTTCATTCCCTTTACCTTTATTTATTTATTTATTTTTTATTTTATTTTTTTTTTATCCTCACCCGAGGACATTTTTTTCCATTTTTTGTTCAGGTAGAGTGGGAGGGAGAGAGAGGAACAGAGAGAGAGAGAGAAACATCGATGTGAAAGGAACACATCGAGTGGCTGCCACCCGCACAACCGACCAGGGCTGGGGACAAACTGCAACCGAGGTACGTGCCCTTAGCGGGAACCGAACCCGGGTCTCTCAGGACCACAGGCCGATGCTCTAACCGCTGAGCCAAACCGGCCAGGGCTCCCTTTACCTTTAGACAGTCCTCAACAACACATGTCCATTTCTTCCCCACGGCTGGGTTCCCATCATGCAGTGTGGGAAACCCATCCACTCCTCTTGACCTGCTCTGTTGCGGCCAACGGGAGTCCTGGTGAGGACGTGGGCCATCTGCAGACAAGCCCTGACTCCGGCTCCGGCTCGAGTGAACCCGGCACGCCCAGTCGTCATAGACCTTCTTGCGCAGCTGCCAAATGAACTTTTCTCCTCTCCCCACTACCGTCTGCTTTCTGTCCTTGTCAGATGGTGACACAAACATGCATGCTCATACCTGCACATGCCAATCACCAGCAGACCCCCAAAGACGCCCCTGGCCCTATCCTAAATGAGCACCGCCCCACTGATGAAAAATCACCGAGGAAGAAACATGATCCTGTACACGCTTCTGGCTGAACTAAGACCTCGGACGACTCAGACCCTGTCCTGGGGACGGAAGCTCTGGGTTGGAACGAACAACCTGGTAAACGCCTTGACCTCCCAGTCACGGGGAAGGTCACTTGGGTGGGCGGAGAAGGTGGCCACGGCCCAGATGTCTAAAAAGGTTTGGAAAGGAGATGCAGGTGGCTCCGACCCTGGCCTGGTTCTGCCCACCCCGCCCCCCTGGGTAGCCACGGTGACGTTGGAGGGACGAGGCTGAAGCTCTTTCCTCTGGATTCTTGCTTTTATGTGCGAGCGGCAAACAGAGTGAGAAGTGCCCTCTTCAGTGTACAATCTACCTGGAAAGACCAAAGGCATCTTAACACGCCTTTCTGTCTGATATTCACTTTGGCAGGTCTTTGTAATAAAAAAGCTGGTTTTAATGAAGGGCATTAAAATGGGGAGATTCAGGCCACGGCGGGGCGCTTCTATCACACTACCTCCCCTGGAGCTGTCTCCGCACAGCCAGTCTGTGGGAGGGAGGCAGGGGGACGTCACTTTAGGACTCGCACGTGCAAAAACTCTACATTTCTGGAAAGCTCCACGGTACTGGTGCGTATCTCCACGTAATTCACTTGGTTTCCGTAAGATGATGTGTCTCCGGGAGAAAAGTGAGCCACGAGACAGGTAGGTGGAGAGACGGGGAGAAGTCGTGTTAGGGGCTGAACTGTGTCCCTCTACAAGTTGGACATTGAAGTCCCAACCCCCAGCACTTCTGAATGTGGCCGTAGTCAGCTAAGCTGTTCACAGAGGTGATTAGGTTAAAATGAGGCTGTTAGATGAGTCCTCGTCCAGTCTGACTGGTGTCCTTAGGAGGCGATTAGGCCACAAAGAGTGACATCAGGTGCCTGTGTGCCCAGAGACCACGAGAAGAGGCGTCAGGAGGGCGGCCACCTGCTAGCCGAGCAGAGCGGACTCAGGGGAAGGCAGCCCTGCTGGGACCTTGATTTTGGGCCTCCAGCCTCCAGAGCATGAGAAATGAGGTTTCTCTTGCTCCCCCCACCCCGTGGTATTTGCTATGGGGGCCCCAGCAGACTCACGAAAGGCCCAAAGCTTGAGATTGGAGCAGGGGCTATGAGCTCATTTTGGGGAGAAAGTGATCCAAGGGCCTGGGAGGGCAGCCCAAAGCTACGCATTTCCTGAGTGAGGTCAGTAGGAGCACCTGGAAACTTCTGGAAAACAGGGACTAAGGGTGTTGGCAGTAGTGGCGCCCTCTGTCTCTGAATGCCGGAGATGCTGCCGCGGGCTAGACAGGGCACCGGGCAGGAGGGGTGGAGCTGGTCACAGCGGTCAGTGTCCACACGCAGGTAGGCAGACAGGCGCACGGTCCACGCTGGGTGATGGGGAACACCTGGAGCGACAGCAGGGCTGTCTGTCGGAGCCAACCCCGCCCCGCTCGGCCACGTGACCTCGGCAAGCTCGCATTCTCCATTGGTGACGTGGGAGTCGCAGCGGTTCCCACCACGTGGGCTGTCGTAGGATTAAACCAGTTACAATTGTTGACGTGCTTAGAGCAACGCCAGGCGCATGGAGAGTGCGTGGTGTCTGCTGAGTGAGCGAGCGCTGGCTCACGGTGAAGAAGTCTATTGCAACGAAACAGGATGCCCCAGGGGCAGCGAGCTCTCGATCACCCAAGGGACCCAGTGCCCCCGCTCCTCCCTCCCCCTGTTCCCCAGTCCTGCTTCCCTCTGGGTTCCCGCTGACTCTCATCTCGGCTCTCCCCAACATCTGTGTCCCAGGGGCATCTTCCTTGCATCTTCTACCCCTGGCTTCTCCTCCACCTCCTGCCAAAGTAAAAATTGAAAACTCGTGGCATGTTGCTGCTCATTATCTCCATTACCTCCGGGCTGGGGAAGGGTGTGTGGGTGTCGGTGAGCTGGTTAACGAGTTGCATGAAATGATATGCTAAGCGTTGTGGATACACTAGCTTTTCGGGATGGAGAGGGATAAAAATCAAGCTCTTTGGCACAAAAAGAGAGTCTTTTATAATTTGATCCTTAAGATACTTCTCTGGCTTTATTTCCTGTTATTCACAGTTTATGCTACACACATGCAGAATGCTTCCAGCCCTGGGAATGTGGTTCTGGGTCAATGCCACCGTGCCTCTGCGTATGCTCGGGCCTGCGTTCTGTGCCAGGAAGCATCTTCCATGTCCATCTCCTAACGTCCAGATGTCCTCCCTCGGATGTCATCTCCCTGATGACTGTCCCAGTAGAACTCGGAGCTTCTGAATCATTCCGTTCTTATCCCGGATGAGAAAAGAAAACCTGTTCCTATCCCCCCCCACTTACTTGCTTACTGTTAATCAATGCACACAAGAAGAAGAACCCAAGAAGTAATTAGGAATTTGAAATCATCTAAGGACTAAAACTGGCTTTTTTTCCCACCCAGAGTATCTGGTTGCCCCTCCAAACTTCAACAGCCCTATAATGACGTATTTTAAGGTGCAAGCTAGTTGTGCAGCCAGAGGGGGCGCTGTGGTCCGCGAGTGAAGAGCCTTGTGGAGGGAGTGAGACCCGGACAGGAAGCCCACATATAGCCCAAGTGGGAGAATCAGAGCAGTTGCCATAGGGCCACACAGTCATCCACACGCGGACGCTTGGCACCTGCTTCTTGTTCTTGCTTTATTCCGTCCGGGATCGGGGACAGCAGGCACCAGCCCTGGGTGACCATGTAACCGTCTCCCAGAGTCTGGAAGCGAGTGAGTGTGCCATGCTTGAGGCACAGGAAGAGCTCGGGAAAGCCACAATGTCTCCGAGCATCCGTTTACACAACTGCAAAATGGGCTGATGTGGAAGACCGCCCAGAGGACCAAGCCGGTGAGTGGCGTAGGGGCTCCCCTAACTCGGAACACTGTGCAGACAAGGGTTGGCTCCAGAGATCAACTGCTCTTTGTCTGTGGCTTTGATGGTCCTCATGCTACTTCCCCACCTGGACTCCTTGGAGCGCCTGACCCACAGTCCCCAGTGTCTGTCCCCATGCCGCTCAGGGACGCCCCCTCCCCCGGGGCCTGCCTCCGAATTGTGCCCTCCTTGGAGGCTTCTGAAGCGATTCACATTCCACACTCCCTTCAGCCTCCCACAGTCACGCCTCCCCACCCAAAAACCACTAGTCTCTACCCAAGAGGCTCTTCCACACTTGCTGGGAAGCAGACTCATTCACCTGCTAACTGACTTTTGCAAAAGCATTAGCAGGTTACAAGGGCTTTCTGTGTGACCCCCCTCCTCTGACAGGTAAGAAAGACATATCGCCTGGCACACAGCTCAAACCCCAAATGGTGACCCTCTTCATGGACGCTCAGGATGGGGGTGGGGGAGCCCATCAGGACTGTAGGTCCTTAGGGACCCATCACAGCACCTGGCAGGCCTCTGCTACCCAGACCTGTGAGCCCACGGCAGGGCTCTATTCCAGGGCTCCCTCCTCGCTGCACCCTAAGGCGAGCATAAGGGAAAGGCAGGGCCGCACCAGAAGTAAGCACCAAGAGAATGGCTCCTAAGTGCTTCTCTAGTTTGATAATGCACCAGCAAAATAGCGGTACCAAAAAGTCTGCAAGGATGGATGAGATAGTAGTAGCCGTGGATCAGTGTTAGTGCCCGGGAAGCAAAGCGCGATGTAGACTTGAGGAGTCATTATTATGCATGTACTATATATACATAGACATGGTCTATTTATTCACAGCGAGCCTCAACATGTCATTCCCACTAATAACGTTTTCTTTTCCAGCTCCGGCGTGAAAGGAGAGACCCGTTTTCGTATGTGCCACACACACTCGGAGGAGCCTGCTTAGAATATGTTTGCGGGTGAGCTTTCCGGGCCGTACCATCTATCTCTTTGAAACGCCTGCTTCCCGTAACCCCACGTGGAGGGCTGTGCTTTTACCTCTCGCTGCGGTGGCATCTGCATGTGGCTTTCTGTCAACTGCTTATCTCGGGCATTAGCCAATTTCTTGTCTGTTTGCATTGTTTGCAAAATGCTGGCCATACGCAGTGCTCAGCCGGTGAACAGGGACCCGGCTCCCTGCCCCGTGGAAAGCACCACGGAATGAAAATAAGACAAGCCCGAGCACTGGGGATCCTACAAATACCAGACCTGGGGAGCTGCTGCTGGCTTGGGAACCGGGGCCAGTCAGCAGAGGATCCGAGGGAAGACAGGGAAGTGTTTAGAGAAAAATGAGGAGATATGTGTCAGCCCTCCTGCCAACACAGGGTTGGAAGGAACCTTTAGAAGTTACCTGTCCCTCCACCTTCCCTTGTGCTTGTCTCCCTCTTCCTACAACGTCCCCCAGCCTTGGTCCTCCTCAGGGGTGGGGATGTGGCATTTAAGTGTGGGTCTTTGCAAAGCTAGTGCTTCATCTCCAGCCGGCTTCCTCTGCCCCCCAGTCTTCCGGGTGGCTGGCTGTCTAACCTGTCACTTGCTGGGTGCTGGAAGAATGCAAATTCACTCGAGTATTAGCGATGGCAAGGCATAGCAGAAATTAAGTGTGCTGCCAATGGAGGACACACATTGCGGTCTCACGTTAAACATAAACCATTCAGGGTTATGTGCAATTGCTGTCTTGAAATTTTTTTTACTTCGTTGGCAATTCTCTGCCGAGTGGATCGTTGCAAAGTCCCCGTTCAGTTTATACACAGCCCTGCACCAGCTTTCAATCCATGTGCAAGGGTTGTTCACACGAAGGGGCGTTCATCGGAGCGGGCAAGGAGAGAAAGAAGGGGGCCGAGCAGAACCAGCAAGGTTCCCTGTTGGTAAAAGGTGATGTGGCTGTGTCCCTGGGTAGGACCTGCTGCTGCTCCTCCAGGACCGTGGTCACACCGTCCGCACGCTCTCATTCTATTCCACTCGCGAACGTCAGCAATTAGGCCGCTGGGGCTCATACCGCACAAATGCGGCATCTAAAGGAAACAGGACTTGATACTGTGATTGCGGCTAGTACGTCATGGGACACACGGGCTGCATTAGCCTGTGTCCTTGGAGCATTTATACTGCATCAAGTCCTTTAGGTACATGGTTTCACTAGCTTGACGCTATTATCCCCATTTGACATGAGGAAATTAATGTTCGGAAGCATTAAAACACGTGTTCAAGATGACATACTAGGTAGAGCTGGGACTCAAACTCTGGCAGGTTGTTCTCAGGCACTGGCAAGGTTGCACCCACCCATGCTGACGCTCTGATTTCCTGAGTGGCTGCCAACTGCCCCCCTTGCTGTAGGAAGGACGTACTCTCTGCTGATGGTAGAATTCCTTGAGGAATTTGGGGTGACTGTTTTTCTAGCATTGGGTTGGATTACATTCAGAAGGCCTCTTCCGGGGACACTCCCTGAAAAGGTCCCCTGCAGTCAGTATCCCGGATGGAGCTGTCTTGCTTCAATTCCTTTCATGTTGGGCCATCAGGCTTCTGGAGGGGGAGGCGCTCAAAGTGGCCAGACTAGTCTTGATCTTCTCCTTCTTCCTAAGAATTATAATCGTGGTGACCTGGTACCTCAGACTCAACCCCCAGTTTCTCTCAGCTCTCCAGGGGCCCGCCAGCTTCGGTCACACGAGGCTCCTGGCTGAACGTGGCAGCCAGGGTTCCCGAGGTTGGTATCCACCGTTCTCGATACCAAGCTCCAATAACAGAGTAGCTTGGCCACTCACCAGTTACTCACTCGCTGAGCCCTGGCCCCGAGGTGTGCAGTTCTAGGGCCCTCACGACTCCCCGCTGGTATGCTCTGTGGGCAGTCGGCTCCTTTGAAAACCTTCCCTGCGGCTGCAGGGAGCTACATTTTCAGTGACCTCTGAGCCAAACTAATGAGGCCTGCTAATTTCCAAAGACGCGAAACCACGGACAAATCTACTTCAAATCTCTAGGAAGAGGATTCAAGTGAGGTTCTGGATACATAGGGAGGCATTTCAGACCCCCAGGAAGGAGCTCCTGTCTTCATGCTACAAGGACAAGGACAGATGGCACCACTGGCCAAGCCGGAGCAGGGGCAGAGGGAGGAGAGGCCAGCAGTAGGCACCAGGACCCGCCCGCTCCGCCGTGGGAGGATCTGGCAGCGTCTCCGTGAAAGCCTTCCCTCCGCCTCCTCGGAGCAGCCAGGGCTGACGGTGCCCCTGGACTCCTGCGGGTCTCTGGACCCGTCCCGGGCTCCAGGCTCCCTTTTCCAGCTGCAAGGAGAACGTGCCCAGCGCCTGTGGAGATCTGCCTCATGTCAGCGGCAGCAGCCACTGGCCGGGGGACGTGATGAGCAGGGGAAAGGCTGCACTCGGCCAACCTGTGAGCAGGGGTTTGCCCACTGCTCCATGGCTTCCTCCCTCCTCTCCTCCAGTCATGACTCCTATTCACTCAGTGCCTGCACCGTGCTTGCCCTGTGCTAAGTACTTTACACACATTATCTAACTTCACCCCCACAATGCTATGTGGGGAATTTGGAGGGGGTTTAGAGAGGTTCGAAGCTCACCTGAAATCAAAGGCTAGCAGACCAGAGGGCAGACTTGAACTCGGAACACATTCTCCAATGCCACTAGTTCTACTGCCTTTTCTCTGACCTTTCTTCCTTCTGCCTGATGTCCTCAATTCCCCTTCTCTAGCCCTTTGTGCCTCATTGCACTGCCTTTCCTAGGGGCATATCCTGGACCCCTTCTGATCCTTTTATTAATCCACCCTCACATGGTTCTCTGTTTATTCCCCCTAAGGATGCTTTCTGATAGCATAAACTAATTTCTGCTAAAGTGTTAATGGCTACCAAGAAGTAATATGTTGTCTTGAACCAAAAACTTTCTGCATTGTCACAGTGGACTACTATGCCTTAAAACCAAGGAGAAAGAAGTGTATAAATCTCAGGTTTTATGCCTGGACCCGTCAGTGAGAGAGAAAACTGGAGGCTGGAGAAAGGGGGGGGGGCTTTCATCCTTGTTCCCTTTGAAGTGCATCATCTTACTAGCTTGACATATAGTAAACACCCAATACATGTTTAATGAAAAATGACTGAGTGAGTGAATGAGTGAACAAATGAGTGAAGATGAAAATATCTAGACAAGGTTTAAGTACATGATGATATTATGTCTGGACAGTAGAGGCCACTGTTAACATTTTCCAACATCTATGCTGGTGCTAATCATTGAAGGGAGAGCCTGGGGCATGGAAAATTGTTATCCTAAAGGTTGATTCTGGGGATCAGATTCGGAGATGAGTTTCCATGTGCTCCCTTCCTGCGCTAAGCCCTTCGTGGGGGGAGGGGCGGTCAGGTACAGACAGGGGTTGTTTGTTCCCTTTGCTGTTTGGAGAGAAGGCAGGGCTCCCCTCCAGCCCTAGGATGACCGATGCTGTTGGGGTGTCCACCTGTGGCTCAGCCCTGGTAGAATGATCAAAGCCAAAACCTGTCCTATCAGACACTGCACCCGTGGGTGGCTCTTGGGAAAAGGATGTGGCTGAGGGGATGGACCGTTGGCTAAACATTGACCTCTGCTTTTTGGTGTATTTTTTTTTTTTATTCTAGCAACTACCAGAAGGCAGTATTCCAGATAATGCCACGTTCCAGCCTTTACTCTGGTAACCCAGACAGGAACCTAGGGCTCCAGATGGACCCAGACTTTTCTCTGTAAACAACTTTGCCCACAAAGCACTGTCCCAGTGCATCCTGTTGGAAGGGAGGTAACATCTGTTCTGATTGGCTGTCCCAATGTGTCCTGTTGGGAGGGGAGGTAACATCTGTTCTGATTGGCTGTCCCAGTGCGTCCTGTTGGGAGGGGGGTAATATCTGTTCTGATTGGCTGCCCCAATGTGTCCTGTTGGGAGGGAGGATAACATCTGTTCTGATTGGCTGTCCCAGTGTGTCCTGTTGGGAGGGGGGATAACATCTATTCTGATTGACATTCCTCTGTAACAGAACCACTTGAAAAGTGTCTAGAGTTGGTCACCTCCTCTGTGAGGCCTCCCTGATACACTGCCCCCCAACTACACCCCAGCCCCAGGTGTTGTCACATTACATATCAACATCAAATGGTCAGTGGTCATTTCCTGGGCATGTCACTAGGAATTCTTCAAGGACAAAGACACCTTCAAGTTTTCGTTTCTGTTGTCTGTAGGCCCTAGAAGAATGGGCGCTGGTCCTCTGGGCTGCACTAGATGCCTCGGTCAGCTTCCAGATGACCGCACTACCCGGACCTACTATTTACATGTTGTGGCTCGGTCAGCTTCCAGATGACCGCACTACTTGGACCTACTATTTACATGTTGTGGTTCGGTCAGCTTCCAGATGACCGCACTACCCGGACCTACTATTTACATGTTGTGGTTCGGTCAGCTTCCAGATGACCGCACTACCCGGACCTACTATTTACATGTTGTGGTTCGGTCAGCTTCCAGACGACCGCACTACCCGGACCTACTATTTACATGTGGTTCGGTCAGCTTCCAGATGACCGCACTCCCCGGACCTACTATTTACATGTTGTGGGTTTTGTCCCATAGATTCAGGAAATCGGAGGATATGGCAACAGCTCTTCCCTGACTTTGCCTTTGTAGCCCTTGGTATGATGACTGGGAGGAATAACACTTCTCTTGCTGAACATAACAAACCAGAGTTAATTTCATTCATGTTTATTTTCAATTCTTCACCCACAACAGGAGACCTTTCATGACCATCCAACTTGCATCTTATTAAATGTAAAAAGAGAGAATGAATGGCATGAACCATGAGCTGATATGCTAGCCATAGGCTAATGAGGAAAATGTTGATTAAAGTTTGCTCAGCAAACAGTAACCCTCTGTACCAGAGCATAACCAAGTAAATGTGTACCAGGGGGGTACACCAAGAAGGTGAGTATCTAGTCTGGTACTTTGTACTTACTAGTTGAACATACGAATGAATGAACAGGCTGCGAACAATGCAATAGATGAAAAGTAAGATGATTGATTATAGGAACCAAACTCACTGAAACTTCTCCAAGGCTGAAATTCCTGGCTGTTGTAAGAAGCAGTTAGCAAGTGAGAGATCTATACACCCTGGTAACATGCAATGCATTGGCTGCGGATGGTTCCGGGAGATGAGTACTTTTGCAGAACAAAGAAATTTTCAGATGATGTCAGAATTTGAAAATTCCCAGAACTGTTTTTTTTCATGGTTGGGGAAAGAAGAGAGGAGAACGGAATTAAATTTCTTAAAAGGATCGCCACTGAGGATTAAATGCTGGTTGGAAGAAGGCGCTAGAAGCCAGATGTGATTTGGGAATGCAGTGAGGGGCAATGAAGGGGAATAGATTCAATACAACCCTGCCCAGTTTCTCTGCTGGGCTGAGAAATTGATTTAGGGGGAGCTGGGCAGGGGCACCTCAGAGGTCCTGCACAGTCCTTGGTGTCAAGTTGGGCAGTTTCAAATGCTTCCCAGAATCCCTCTCCAAGAATGTCACTTGGGTCAGGGCACTGATTATTGATCCCCAGCTGCCATGGAGGTTCCAGCACGGGCCAATGCACATGCCACTCAAGAAACTGCAGGAAGAGGAAACTCCCAGAATCCCTTGCCGCCACGAAAAGCTGGCAGATGGCATGAGGGATGGGGAATGAAACGGGGGCATGTTTGCTGGTCCCCAAAAGGGTAGATGGGGCAAGGATGGTGGGAATGTGGGAGGGAAGGCAACCCACACTTTGAGGAAAGGCCAAAAAAGATGGAACAATCGGGGTGCAAGGACAGGGGATGTTAAGAGTTAACAGGATTTGAACCTGGAAGTGAATTTCAAGTCTGCCCCAGGGAAGGTGAATAAAATCCAAACAATGTCGGGGTGAGTGTGTCACAGCCTTGGAAACCCACGGATGACCTTATTATTTGTGTTGGCCTCTTCACACATAATAAAGACCCCTGTCAACACTATGAGGGCGGGAGGCAGTGCTGTGGTCATCCCCACTGAAAACAGGCGAGCGAGCCCCCCTCGGAAAGTTAAACCGTCCACAGCCACGCGGGGTGAGCCAGAACCACCAGAACACCCGAAGTCTGGCCCCATGTCCTTCCCTTCGACCTTGATCACAGAGGCCAGCAATTCAGGTGGCGCCCAGAGACACTGCCACGCACGCAGAGGACGACTGCGCCGGACGGGCGGAGGTCGGATGGGCTCAGGCCCCATCCTTGCTGGGGAAAAGCTGGAGATTTCTACAGCCCCTTTCAGGGTTGGTGCAAAGCATGTGCTTGTCCCAGCTTCCAAGTAAATCAGGGATGGGAGCGGAGACGGCGCCTTCCCAGGAGACCCTGCGACCGCGTTCCCGGCCCTGCCGTCTCATCCCCCGGGAGACCTGAATACACAGAAGCTCAAGGGGCACTTACTAATGATTTCATTCGCTGGACATTCGTAAGGAACTGCTGATTGTGGCCGAGTGCCCTTTGTGCTTAACATGTTTAATTTTTAATAACACTCGCCATTCAGATTCTAATATTTCCCTAAGAATGTTGCATCTATCATCACTGGTGTTTTTCAAGAAGTTGAAATGGGGTGTGTGTGTGTGTGTGTATATATACTATATATATATATATATATATATATATATATATATATATATATACTTTTTTCCTAATGTCAACCAAAAGAACTATACATTTTTCATCCACAATATGTGGATTTCTTATAAACATAATAAATTCAAACATGTGTTTCCTATTCTTTGCACAGTAGCTTTCCTGAACTTCATCTGGTTTCTTTACCAGCCTGCCAGCATGGGAGTCGAAGCTGTGGCAAGTCCCACTTTTCACAGGTGAGAGAACAGGACCCCGGAGAAGACAGTGCTCGCTTCAGGATCCCAGCAGTTAGAGCCTGCATCCAGGCCTCCTGAGTTTAAATAAAACACTTTCTGCCACAGCACAAACATTGATGTAACTCTGTCTAAATTACCAGACCCAGACTTTTAAACTATGAACTTTCTGATACCTGGTGCCACCAATTATTTAAAAGCTGCATAAAGGAAGGTCACTCATGGTGAGCCAAGGGCCGTTGATGACCATCGGGAGGGGTCCACATTCAGGCCTCCCAGCGACCATGTTCAGAACAAATTTGTTTGGCTGCTCCATGCACAAGGCGGTTCCATCAAATCTGGGAGGGGGAGGGGCATTTCTGTCTCTGTTTTTCTCTCTGGAGAAAGTCTAAGTGTGTTTTGTCTGCTGCTTTTGAATCTGCGTGTGCTCCCGTCAGCTGCAGGAGCCGGCTGACGGTTTGTCATGGCCCCCTCGCCGAGCCGGTTCTGCAGATGGATAGCAGTTGCTCGCATCCAGCTGTGCACGCCTGGATCTGCAGGCAGGTGTGACTCCCGATAGGCTGTCTGCTTACAAAGTGATTTCTTCCGGGGACAAAGACAGGACATTGCCCAAAGCCTCGATGGAGTGGTCCATGGGCTGGGGCGCCGATCTGTTTCTAACCATGGTTGTCTGAGATGGACAGTCTGGGCAAGACAATGAGACACACATGCTCCAACAGTGAGGGGGTCAATGCATTTCCACCCTCCCAGGCAGGTGTGTGCCGAGACTCGGGCTGTTTCTGGGGCTCGAGATAGTCCCGGGGGTCAGCGCTCCAGTCAGAATGCTCCTGTGAATATTTAGGGACCAACATGATCAAATGGAATTTCTTTAAAAAAAAAAAAAACAAAAAGAATCCCACAGGGTGTGGGGGTGTGTGGGGAGCGCCGGCGATGGATGGAACAATAGAGGTGCAGGGCTGCTGCTGTTTACAGCCGAGTGGTTGGTACATGGGGTTCATTGACAACTCTCGCTATTTTTATGAATTTAAAAAATTTTCTGTAATAAAAAGTAAAAAACAAAATCTGTTCCTACATATGGGCTCCCAGAAGTACAGTGAATATTATTAGGCTTTTATTAGTTCCCGGTCGTGGGAGGCTGTCGGAGGGCAGGAACGGCCGGCAGTGAATGGGCACCCAGCAGCGCAGGGTGGGAGGAGGGAAGGGAAGGGAAGGGAGGCAGAGAACGGGCTTGGCACCGTGCCCTGGACGCGTGGTTCCCCACCGCACCCATACGAGAGCAGGTGCCTCTTTCTCATGCACCATGGCTGCCCCACCCCAGACGCTTGGCTCTCTCTCCAAGGAAGAAGCTTGGGGTTCCTTGCAGTTGAGAAATGACCAGAGAAGGGGCCGAGAGACGCCACATATGTACCGAAGCCACGTGCTGTCAGAGATCAGCCCTAACTAAGGTGTAACCAGGAAAGAGCAAGGTGAAGGGGCACAGAAAGGCGACCAGATAGACACACGCCAAATCTTTCGGAAGACACGTTCTTCTTCGGGAACGAGGCTTCCCCGGGCCCCAGAATTGCTCACAGAGCTGGCAGGAGCCTGGGAGAGGTGAGCCTGTGACTCAGGCCGTCAGAAGAGGCCTGGCCCCATCTACAGCAGATGCGCCCCACCCCCCACGCCCTGGGAGCAGCAGCCCTCATGCACCAGGCAAAGGCCCTCGCTGTCTTTTTACAGCCTTAATGGGAGAAGTGATGGCCACTTTACCAGCTAGGACAGCCTCTGCCAGGCCCCCTTCCCAAACACGAAGACTCTGAGCTAAGCTTGTGAATGAGCCTCTCCAACCCCAGCTCCCTGATGGTCCCTTGGCTCCCTCCTCCCTACTCCAGAAGATGCGCTTGGGGTTGAGGCCTTGGTGCGGGTGGTCCCACGGAGTCGGGCCACGGGAGCCAGTGCCTGGGCAGGAGGTGAGCGTGCTCACCGCCCTGCAGGGAGGCCTCCGAAACCAGCTCTGCACCTGGAGTCAGACCCATGATTCTCCAAGGCTCGCCCTGCTAACCTCAGTTTTGCTTTGTTATGGGCTCCTTCTTCCTCCCTCCTTCCAATTCTGTCTTGCGCCTCTTCCCACACCTGGGTCTGCACCTGCCCTCCCTAATTTCTTCCAGGCTCCCCACTCCCTCGTCCCTGGCCCCCGCCTCCAGCCTCTCCTGGCTCCAGGGTACAGGGGGCTTTCAGAGCTGCTGCTGTCTGGGCTGCAGTTCTATGAGCACAGGTGGCCCTGGCAGATGTGAGTTCTTTCCGTTCGTGTGGGTAAACAGTAAACATTATATTAAAATATTCACCAGCAGGGCTTCTGCCTGAATGTTAATCTGGGGGGGAGCTGATGGGCGTCCCCGGTGGACAAGTGCCGCTGTAACTTCAGGAGCGGAGTGGCCGGGAAGGGTCAGCCAGAGCGGAAACGCATTGATTTCGCATTTGCTTTGTGGGGGGAGACACGGGGAGCTTTCTGGCCACCGAGACCACCTGTCTGCCGGGGAGGATGGTTTATGTAGCACAGCTGCTGGCTGCTGGGCCTGGCTGACCTGTGGAACAAGCAGGTACCTGAGGCTGGGCTCCTGGCAGCCTGTGTATCACCTCCGTACTCATACGTCCGGCTACGGCCTGAATGCTAAGAAGCCCTGTGGCTCCCTGAAGACCTGCTGGTGACCCATGTGCTCTCTATTGTAAAGGTTCCAGGCCATCCATCTGTTCCACCTTTGCCAGGGAAGCCTAGGGTTCCTGCTAGCGTCTAGACAGAGCCTCGGTGACACAGGCAGGGAAATCTAGCTTCTGTCTGAGGACAGAGTGTTGGAGGAAAGAGGCACACTGATCTGAGTCTAAAACGTTTCAGCAGTCAGGAGGTTCTAGCCTCTAGTGGATCTCACCCCTCAGACTCCAGAGGAGCTGAAAACCATTCAGACGTAGGCCTTAGGTGCAATCTCCGCCTGGACTCCCGCCTATTTGGTCACACGCTATCTTCCGCGTTCGCTTCTGCAAACACAGCCACGCGGTTCGCTCCTTCCTTCCTCATCCTTGCACACACGCGTCCACTTATCCAGTGACCGTTTATGAATTGCCTGGTTGGTGACCCATGCTGGGCCAGGCCGCGAGGAAGATGCGCCATCTCTTCTGTCTCTTCTTAGCAGGACACTAATCTCATCAGGAGGACCCCACCCTCACGACTTCATCTAAACCTAATTATTCCCAAAGACCCCAACTCCAAATATCATGACCTGGGGGTTAGGGCTTCAACATATAAATTTGGGGGGACATGAACGGTCATCCATAACATCCATGAAGGACCCAGGCCCATTACCGGCCTCCTCCAGTCGAGGGGAAATCTTAGATGGATGAAGCAAAGGCAAGCAAGCTCTCAAATGGCTGGCGATTTCTCAACTCACCCAGTTCCTTCCCCCTCCCCCTCCTCCCCCTCCCCCTCCTCCCCCTCCCCCTCCTCCCCTCCTCCTCCTTCTCCTCCTCCTCCTTATTCTCTTTCGCGCTCTCTCTTTCTCACACATGTAAACATTTAATTTTAAGTAAACAATCATCCAGGCAAATATCCACTCATCACTTTTTATGCAGGTCCAGGTAAGCTCCTCACTGAGGATGTCTGAGTTTCCTTTCCACATGCCCTCCCCCACCGTGCCCGTAAGGAAATGTCTCAGCACACACCAAACATTACGAAATGTTTGTCATCTGCCTCTCTGGCCAGCCGCGCCTCGAAGGCAAGGTCCCGCCATATCCCTAGCTTTAACTCTCGCGCCTGCCCACTGCCTGGTCATACTTAGCAAGCGCTGACTGCGCGGGTGGATGGAGCCGTTCTCAAGACCAAGGCTCTGAAACATGAGCTGCCCCCAGGAGCTGCAGACGCCCTGGGGAACGACATGTGATGAAGTCACTGGTGATGCCTTTACTCAGCACTAGATCTGGGACCTAGCACTGGGGACACTCCAGGGTGCTGCCACCCCTGTGACACACCCCAGGACCATTATGCTCTGGCAGGTAGATGTCATCTATGGAGACCATGTGATGTCATCATGATGTCATCGGTGCCATTGATGCGGTGCTGGGACACAGGCAGTCCCATTAACCCTCACATACCCAAAGATGTCTTGCTTCAGTCCCTGAGTGTTGCCTTGGTCACTGTCCAAGTCCTGTGACCGAGAGACCCTGGGTTAGGCTTCATGGGGTGGTGACCTTTACCATCCACCCATGTTGGACTGACTTCAGGAAGTCTTTGCATTGTTCCTCTGGAGAAGTTCGAGTCGTCCCACATTTTCCTGTTACTAAAACAGGAAGGCACATCGCTCTTATTTTTCAAGCACCCGCGTCTCAGGGATCCTTGCATCTCGGCTGTCTTCACGTTCCAGCTTATTCGCCACCGGGGTCTGCGGGCGCCAAATCCATCTCGCTTATTTCAATACCTGTCACCAGGTACTCCCCGACTCCTCCTTGTTTCCCCAGCTGCCAGTCGGGGTGGATGGCTTCCACATGTCTCCCTAATGACCCGGTGGAGCGCAGCACACACGGCTGCTCGCTCTTTGGAATGAGTGAACAGCAGACGTGCGAGCTGGCACGCGGTCTTCGCGGTGGCTCGGGCCTGCCGCACTCGGGACCTCTCCTGGCACCGTCGCCCGGCGTCTCTCGCTGCGTGTCTTGCTGGGATCTGGGAATACTGGAAGCACGCAGCTCGAGGTAGCGTTTAGCATTTATTAACTGCCGGCTCCGTGCCAGGCACGGGCAAGCACGTCCTCGTTCAGAGCTCAGCTACCTCACCACCCGTGAGCCTCGCCGGACGAACGAGAAGCCGAGGCTCGGTGTGCAAATGGACCCCAAGGGGAGCGGGGGTCTTCATCAGCTTTCGACATTGTCCACACGTCTGCACAGGGCTGACTGTGTTCTAGGTGCCGCTGCCAACACTCCACGAACATTGACACGTTTAGGCCTTATCGCCACCCTTCCAGGTGGGGCCTGTCTGACATGGACAGGTGAGGAAACTGAGGCACAGAGGGGCGCGTCAACGTGCGCGGCTCTCCGGCCGAGGAATGGAGGAGCACAGCCCCCTGCCGCCTGTCACAGCTCCTGGACTTCCGGCCACGCTTACCCCGGACACGGGCTTTCTGAGGGTGCCGCCAACAGAACAGAGCCCATCGGAGGACCCCTCCCGCCCTTCCCTAAACTTCTTCATGGTGACCCCAACGCAAGCTGCCTAGGCATCCTTCTTCTCCTTCTGGGCTCCTTGCCAGCGTCCTTCGGGGGACAACAGTACTTACCTTTGACAGCCAGACCCTCCCGCTTCTTTCCTTCGCTTCGCCTGGGTCCCAGCCTGTGGTCTCGGAAGGAAGGACTCCCGGCCCCGGGGGCTCTCCGCCTGCCCCTCACCCTCGCTCTCAATGTCAATGTCAGTAGACACCGCTAATTTGAAAGGCAGGGGACCAGGAAGAATGGATTTCGGATTAACCAGTTCCGATCATCTGATGTTTTTACTGGAGCCTGACGAGGTATCCAGGTAGCTGGGGAAATGTCTTCCTTCGGATGAGCAACGCCTCTAACAAGCTTGGCTGGGAAGGGCTCTCACACGGGCATCTGTGTTTCTCAGCGGTTCCCAGCCTGGACCCTGAGGCCCTGCCCGGGGCAGCTGCTGGGGCGGGTCTTGTGGGAGAGTCAGGCTTCCCCTGGGTCCCTGGGGCTCTCGCATGTTCCTGCCCAGTCCCTCCTCAGTACCAGTAGCTGGTCCCTGGGACCCCTCAGGGCTTGTGTTAGGTGATGACCTTTCGTATTTAAACCAGACAGGTCCTGCCTGAGTCTTGTGAAATGTCTGCGGCAGAGATGGCTGACTTCCCCCCGAACCTGAGCCACCCCTTCCAGGCCCTGCAGCTGAGCAGTGGCCACCTCCCCTGCCTACGTTTCCCATTCCCTTGTGTCCAGGGCAAGTTCCCGCTGGGGGGGCGGTGAGCCTGAGTGTCACCTCCAGGCCCAGGAGGGATGCAGCTGTGTCCTTCCTCCTCTCTCTCCATCTGCCACCTGGGTGCAGAGAGCTCCAAGGACTGAGGGAGGGGCAGCCACAGATTGGGGAGCTGGAGACCCTCAGTCACCGTGAGAAGAAACACTGAGCGGATGACCACCGCCACTGGGCGGCTACGAGAGTCGAGACAGGCTTCTGTTGGGATGTCTACGTGCTTCAGCACCTCGGGGTCCTCTCAATCCTTCCGTCCTGTTTTCTCAAGGCAGGGAACTCCGTGCCCTTGTTTGACGCTAAGCAGAGGTGGTGTCAGGGAAGCCAGCGCGGGGGGTCGGTGTCAGTGCTGGAGAGCCAGCCGGGCGCGCAGGGAGATGCCAGCCGTACTCCGAGGGGCAGCTTCGGTGGGCAGCCTGCGTGGCGCGCCAGTTGCCACGCTGCACACAGAAGGACGGTCCCACCGTGCGCCAATACCGCGGGTGTACATCGCATCGATGACGATAGCGTTAAGCTCTGTTTGCTGAACCTTCTGCTGCCCGTGTCTCAGCCACACTGTGTAACAGGACATCTGATCATCAGGAAGAAGAGCGACAGCAGAGGAGCGTGACTCAGAAGCGAAACCTACAAAGGCCCCCTCGCCCCCGGGCGCTTTGCCGTGGACCGGGGCTCCTTGGAGGTTGAAACTGCAGGGTCTCTCTGCTCACGTGTTTAGTTTCTGGATTTGCTTGTTTTTGTTGTTGGTTTTTTCCTTTCCAAATACACACAGAAGAGGCAGAAATACGTTTCCTCACAGTAGAACTTGGGAATTATGTCCTCCCCTCCAAATAAAAATAACAAAGGACAGGCTGCTTCGTGGCTAATAATAATAATAATTACAGGAACCGTAACTGACATTTTTGAGGATTTAACACGGGGCTGGCATAACGCCAAGAGCTACATTTGTGAAATGGCAGAGCTGGGCTCTCCCCGCAGGGACTGCGGAGCTGGGGGTGATGCCGACTTACCCTTGGCCTGACATCCGTTTCCGCTGTGCCCTCGGCTGAGGTTCGGACTTGGGGGTGATTTCTGTCTGCTGCCCTTGTCCATCTCCCTTCACACCCTCTCTTCTGGGAGCGCCCGACCTCCGTGCCCGGTGCCAAGTCCCAGCAGGCACGCAGCCTTCCTTCACATCCCGTGCCCGGTGCTGAGGGTCCTCCTTTTTGTTAGGCTCCTCTGCGCAGAGTGAGCCAACCAATAAACAGTCCCCGCCGCTGGTTACTCAAAGGGTTCTCCCTGACGGCCCCAGCCGCCTCCGGGTCCAGGCTAATGTGCTCCCGAGGTCTTTCTGGAGGGGGTAAGGTGGCTGTGGGCTTAGGCTGCAGGGAGAACCTACATTTTTGGTGGTGTCTCTTAGTAGAAAGCACACCTGGATCTCAGCCCACCGACCTCTCCCCCCTCCACTCCCAGCCAATTGGCTACACAGCTACCAGGACCACGTTTTTAGAACTAAGACTGCGCTGGTTTGACACACACAAGTTGTGCTGCCACACGACAGAAGAGTTGAAAGTAGGAGCACCCCAGAAATGCAATGCGTGTGGTCACCATCACCACCTGGGTGCCAGCAGCCCCGTCTACCCTCTGCGGAGAGCTGCAACTGCACAGATGACTTGCCACGTGCCTCTCCGCCCCCGCGGGGTGACGATGGGCAATCACGACAGCCTCAATCCGACTGAGACTCGAACCAAAGTGGTGACAGCCTGGTGGCGTCAAAGGCTGCCTTCTCCTCCCCTGGGGGTCATGAGCAAGGCGGCACTTCCGGAGGACTTGGAGATCATTTAGCTCCTGTGACACCCCTGTCCCTTGGGCTCCTGGGTCGTGCGTGTTGAGCCCAGGGAGGGGCTGGCGGGCTCTACATCCGCTGAAGGGAAAGCGAAACCGTGGGGCGTGGGTCTCACACGTCCCATTGCCTCAGTTTCCCCTTTTCTTGCTTGGAGGAGGCGTTTCCGAGTGGAGGTGGGCTGGGAGGGCTCGGAAGCCGGTGGCTGCAACCTCGCTGCAGCCTCGACCGCCCCGGGACCCTGTGAGGACCCAGGTGAAGAGCAGTGGTGTGTGGACAGCGGATGCTGGGAGGAGGCGGTGCGGGGCGGGGGGACCGAGGCTGTGCTGCTGCCGGGTGACCTTGGGGACGAGCGTGCATCTGACTCCTGTGCTTCTCTGCCCGGCTCGGGCGGAGCTTGGTTGCAGAAGCGGAACCAGATGCTGCCTCTGAGATCGGCTTCAGGGCCGAAAGGAAATGAGAAAAGGAGGACTCCGTGCAGGGGGTGCAGTGCGCCCTAGAAAAGCCTGTGGAGACCGTGGCCCCACCGTCCAGAGGGGCCGGAGGGGGCGGGCTGGGGCAGAAGGCTGGCTAGCCTTTGCCTGGCCTCCCCGTTAGCAACTGTGCCACCGCCTACACGCGGCCTTGGCTAAGGTGTGGGCCCTCAGCCCTGATGGGCGGGGGAAAGCAGGGAAGGCAGCATGGCGAAGGGCTCGGGTTCCGGTGTGTGAGGCCGGACCCCAGTGGGCCTCCAACATCCCTGCCCTGGTGCAGCCAAGTTCGGGAACCCCTGGTATAGTGAATGCTGGGGGCGCTCTGCTCAGACCCTGTCTTCAGGGCAGACACATTGAACCCCCAAGCTGAGAATATTGGCTGCTTTGGGCTCACAGCTGTGTCCCTCACTTGTCCTGAGGTCCCGTTTCCCAGAACTTTTCAGGGGCGCAGAGGCCTGGCCCACCCTTGCCTCCGTTTGAGATGGCGATGATGGGCCTTTTCGGCCCAGCGCCCCCGCAGGGCTGACAGCTCAAACCACAGTGAGTCACCTCCTCCCTGGCTCCATCCTGCCTTCCTCGCCCCCTTGCAGATCTATCTCCCAGGAGTTCTCCCAGGAAACCTCTGCCTGCAGCTCTGGCTCTGAGCCTACTTCCCGGAAAACCGATGAGCACGCATCAGCAAGACGGCCCTCAGCATCACTGGTCGTCAGGGAAATGCAAATCCGAGCCACAGGGAGCCTGCTCGCGAAGACGCTGAGCTTCAGGGTGGCCAAGAGGGACAGACGGGCATGGCCAAATGTGCCCTTTAAAGATCACCGAGACTGCAGGACGGACGGGACCCGCTGGAAGAATCGAGGGTGTACTCGAGGGTTTTTTCGAGGAGTTCTACAATTACTCCCTAAATCCTACACCATGGCTGCGATGCCAGTCACAGAGCCTCAAGATGGAGCCAGCCTGTGTTCATCCCACTCCAGCGCCCCGAGGTGGCCACGTGGGAGCGTTGGGGGGAGCGGGGTGCCCTAGCACAGCGGTGGAACACAGGGTTCTTAGGGGCAGGCTCAGGGGCATTGCTCAGGACGAGTGGGACACCCTAGCCCTGGACAGAACGCCGGGCCCTCGGCGGGAGGAGTGGACGTCTCTCTGAGAAGGGCCAGTGTGAGAGGCATCGGGAAGGCCGTGTCCCAGCAGTAGGAGCCGAGGACGGATCGCAGCCACGGACAGGACAGCCTCGGCACAGCACCAAGGGGAATGGCCGGCTCGAGTTCCTCTCCAGTAATGGATGGTAATAGCCCTATTCGTAGGGAAGGAATAAACATGTTTTTGGAGTATCATGTGATCATATATTATCTTTAAATTAGGTAAACTATACGAGAGGACTTGGTAAATGGAAAATGAGCTGCACCGACGAAAGGTATTATGTCTCTTACGGTCTTTATGTAAATGAGCCGATGGGGAGGTCTGTGTCCCGGGGGCCGTAAATCCCTGGACAAATGAGAAGCTGCGTGAGTAGGTATTTCACAGGGTACCTTAGGCCTGGGGAAGGCAGCCCCGGCTTCTATTCTGCAGGCGGCTCCCTCCCGGCAGACTGAGCACCGCGTGGCCTGAAACCTCGCGACCTCCATTCACGGAGCACTGGAGCGACCGTACTCCAGCTGGTCAGTTTGCAGAGAGTAAATTACGGGGATAAAATTCCTGTTACAGACCTTGAGAGGAGGGAGGAGACAAGGATGAAAGAGGAGGAGGAGGCAGGCAAAAATTTTTAGTGATTAGAAGTTTTAGTCTGAGCATCAAAACCAGGCAACGGTGCTCATGCAGATGCCTTTCGGATGGGCTGCCAGGGTTTCGTGCTAACGAGACTTCTAGTCTCACGTAGCTAGTCCTAAGGTGTGGCCCCAGTGGCAGATGCTGTCATGGGCGACACGGTGGGCTGAACTCAGAGGCCTGACCCCCAGCATCTCTTCAGATAGTCACACTTGCTTTAGCCGTGATGGAGCTGGTCATAGAGGAAAGGTGTTTTGAAGGGATTTCAATTCCCAGGGTGAGAAATCTCCCTTGGGTTGGGTGGTTCAGCTGGTATCTTTAATATTTCATGCTGTTGTGATTAGAGTTGTCACTTTCTGTTCAACCAGTGTTGAGGGATGGCTGCCTTCTGCAGGCCCGGTGCTGGGCGTGTTAGATGCAGTGTTGCTTCGTTCCTTACCCTTCTACGAGGGAGGGGCCGTGAGCATGTGTTATGGATGGAGGCGGAGGCTCCCAGACGGCAGATAGCTCGTCCACCATGGGAGCAGGCAGGTCAGCAGTGCAAACAGCTCACGGGAATGAGCACGTCGTGCGGCAGCCAGCACCCGGCCCCCCTGCCCTGCGGACCTGCCTCCGCGGTGACTCCACTCGGTCACCCTCACCCTGGAGTCTGAGCGTGGGCTCTGGCTTGGGCTCCTGGGATGCTCAGTGTCTGAAATGCATATCCTGCCCCAAGAGCTGACACCCCAGGCCCTGTGGGGTCAACCTCCCCGCACGCCAGGGCCAGTGCGCTGTGCTGTTCGCATGCCAAGCAATGGGGCCCCACCCCTCGGAAGGGAGGCCTTGTCAGGAAAGGTTTCCAAGCTTCAGATCAGTGGGGTCAGGGTTGTGGGGGCTGACCTGTGTCGCCCCCCAGGAGTTCACGTGTTGAAACCTAACCCCCAGTACCTCAGGACGTGGCTGTATTTGGGGATAAGGTCTTTTAAGAGGTGGTGAAATTGAATGAGGTCACGGGGTAGCCCTAATCCAGTGTGACTGGTGTCCTCATAAGAAGAGGGTAGGTCACAGACGCACAAAGGGGGGACCACGAGAGGAGACGAGCGGAGACTATGACCACCCACAAGCCAAGCCGAGGCGCCTGGACCAGACCCTTCCCTCGTGGTCCCCAAGAGGACCCACCCTGCTGCCATCTTGATCTCAGACTTCCGGAAGGTGAGAAAATAATCTGTTCCTGCCGCTCAGCCTACGGCCGTTCGCTCAGGCAGCCCCCGCTGACCAACACAGGTGTCATCTCTGACCTGCCCTTGGCCCCTCCCACTGTCCCACCACTGACCCTCCCGCTCTTTCGACACCCCCTCCAGAACTCCAGCCGGCTGTCCCTCTCCAGCTTCTGCAGGCGCCACAAATGACGGACCGAGAGGCAACTGAGCGACCCCGAAGGCCAGTCCAAGCAGGTGGAGAGCGGATCCCACTAAGTGTGTGTTCTCACCCCTTTTCCCTTCCCCCTGGGGACACTCGGGTCGTTTCCAGGTTAGGCCGGGCTGGGGCAGGCCCTCTGCCTGAGCGTATCAACGTCAGGGGCTGAGACGTGAGGACGTTCCTGGGCAGAAGCCGAAGCTGAGATCCAGAGAAGACGGCACCCACGCCCGGACCAGCGCCTTATCAGTGGGCAGTGCGCTGAGTGAAAATGCCTGGATTTGAATCTGCCTCTGCCGGGAATTGGCTGTGTGAGTTTAGGCAGGTAACTTAACCTCTCTGGACCCCGTTTTCCCCGTCCGTAAAACTACAATTTCTGCTCAACGAGATTGTTGTGAAGAACATATAAGAAACAATAGGTGAAGTGTATTCTGTAAACAATGGGTGTGGGAATTCGTTACGGGGTGAGATGAGATGGGGGCAGGGATTGCAGAGCCATCCTCACTGGGCCAAGCCGCCCGGCAACCGTGAGCCTATTGGGAACACTGGTTACTGAACTTCCTTCTGACTCGCCACAGAAGCCTCAAAACACCTTTCCAAAAGGAGCCAAGTCTAGGGTGTCTCTCTGTAATAGTGGTTCAGAGACAAATGACATGTTTTCTACGTATTTCTTTCAAACTGCTCATGGTAACCTCAACCACTTTCCTGGCATTTTATTCTAGGCAACATTCTAAACACTTATATGAGCTTATTTAATCCTCATTATGGGCTGAGTTTTGTCCTCCCAAATTCAGGTGTTGAAGTCCTAAACCTAGGAACTTCAGAGTGTGGATGCATTTAGAGATAAGTCCTCTAAAGAGAGAATTAATTAAAAACGAGGCCATTCGGGTGAACTCCAATCCAGTCTGACAGGTGTCCTTACAAGAAAAGGAGCTCAGGAGACACGCGGATACCGGGAGTGCACGCGGGCGGAGGAAAGACCCCGTGAAGAGACGGCGAGAAGGCGGCCGACTGCAAGCCAAGGACAGAGGCCTCAGAGGAAACCAGCCCTGCCGACACCTTGATACTGGGCTTCCGGCCTCCAGAACTTGGAGTGTCCTGGATTTCTTGAGTCTTTCTAATGAATAGACTACAGCAGAATCGATGAGACGTTGCTTTCAAGGTTGGGTTATAAAAAAGACTGTGGCTTCCTCCTTGGGGCTCTGCCCCTCTCTTGCTATCTCCCAGTCGGCTCGCTCTGGCAGAAAACAGCGCCGCACTGTAAAGGGCCCTGTAGAGAAGCCCACGTGGTGAGGAGCTGAGAACCTCCAACAATCGCATGAGCACAGGCGGAGCCACATTCTCCCGAGTCGTACCCTGAGATGACCGCACCCCTGGCTGACAGCAGGAGACCCTGCACCTCAACCAAACAACGAAGCTGCTTCCGATTCCTGGTCCTCAGAAACTGGATAAATGGTTATTGTACTGAGTCCCTAAATGTGGGGTAATCTGTTACCAGCAATAGATGATTAATACTGTTATGTGCTCCAAACCAGCCCCTGGCGTCTCTCCCTTCTAACTCCTGTGACACCGTTTGAGTGAGCACGTGAATAGACAATAGTCAGTCCTATCCCCAGAAGTAGATTACAGTTTCTTTGTTTCTTTGAAGGCAGGGACTGCATCTTATTAAAGTAAATAGACATTTTTTCACGGAGTATTTATTGAATTGACTTGGAAGGGTTTTTCTTGCTTCCTGTTGGAAAACCAGAAGCTGTTACTGGCTGGGGCAATTGTTTCTGTTCTCCAACATCTAGTTTTCTGTGAGTCTGCACAGGAATGATGCTTTCTCCTTTCTCCCAGGAGACATTTTATTTGATAACAGCGTAAAAAAAAAAGAAATCCAAATGCCTGAAAGATTTTTTTTTTTTTCAATTACCTGGTAAGGTTGCTTAAGCTAAACTTTGCTATAAAACTGATCTTTTTCATTCCCCCTCCTTTTTTTTTCCCCTAGGGGAGAGAAAATGGTCTAGGAGAGGATGGAGCCTGCTCCCAGGTTACCTTGGAGAAAAATACAACCCTCTACATTCTTTGACTTCCAGTTTCCCCTGCCTCCCGCTTCTGCTGGCTCTTATCTTCCTTATTGCACAGGGGCCTGGACACCTAAGGAACGTCTCCCCTCCCAGCTCCCATTGCAGGGTTTGCTCACGGCACCTCCAAACCCTCTCACCTCAGGTGACTGACTCTGGAAATGAGAGTGTGTGGGCTCAGAGCCCAGGCTTTCAAAAGGGGATCTTTTCCATCAATCCAATGACTAGCCTGAAGTAATCCCAAAGAGCTCAGAATCATCCCGTCTGATGTTGCTTTCAAAGGGCCGTGTTGAAACTCTTTCTGACTAACGATGCATGGGTGCTTTGTGAGATGCGGAGGTCTCTGGATACGGGGCCATCTTACTTATGCTGCATTTAAAATTTTTCTTCCTTTTCTGTAAATGGAACTGAAATTTTCCAAATGGTGGAGACAGGCTGTGTGTGTTTGTGCATGTGTGTGTGTGTGCGTGCGCGCCCCTATTTAAGTGTATTTAGGTACCTCCACCTCCAGGTGTTTTGTTTTGTTTATAAATTATATCCTCACCTTCAAAGTGTGCTTGATCCCAAGAACTGTAAACACTTTTGCTCAAAAGCAAAAACGACACGTTCCCACCCCTACGTGTGAAAGTTACATATTACCCTGAGCATGACCCATAACCAGCTCACATCAATGCTGTGGTGACCACGATCTGACCCTGGTGGTCACCAGCACCCTCACTGTTATTTCAGACCCCTTCCAGGAGAGAGGTCATTATGTGAAGTAAGAGGTCACGGAAAGCAAACGGTAACCACAGCCAAATACTGTTTCTAGAACGATACACTACTGGGAAACTCTTACATCAGATCTACAAACCATCGATCCAGGAAGCTGCCAAATGAAGAAATTGGGTTAGTATCTGGGATTCCAAATCAAAACCAGTATTGTCCAGTCGTTCCAAATCAAGTTTATTCTATAGATGGCACAGTTTTTCTTAAAGGGCCAGAAAGTAACCGAATGAACCTGTCTGCGGTCCGTTTTCCCCACTGAAGTGACTGGCATCCTAGAGCTGGCAGGCTGCTTCTCTAGAAAGTTTAGAAAGAGATGGTATTTATAATGCATGCGCACGTATACACCCCCCCACACACAGACACACTGTTCCGCCTAGAATTTATGTAGACTACATATTAGGACTGGTTTAAGATTCCTAAAAGTAACAATGTTTCTAAGACAGAAATGCCACCAACATGGAGCTGCATGTCTCCCTCTTGCTTTGCAAGAGTGGATGTACCTGTTTTGTTAAACAATTCCTGCCAAGTCCCATTTTTAATGCCAATGCAAACAGAGGGGGGGCCTGTGGAGCCCTCAGAATCGGGTCCCCTTGGGTCCCCCAGCTTCTGCTTCTTCAGCAGCAAGTCCCAGCGCCCAGGGCAGCATGTGTGGACTGTGACAAAGCTCACCTGTGGTCCGAACAGCAGAACGCACACGGCGCATCGATGGAAACGAAGCATGTCAAATACCTGTTTCAGTTTACATTCCTAAAATGCCGTTTCATTAAATCCTGTTTCCCTTTATGTCAGGCGACTATCCTGCCAAAGCAACACCCCCCCCATTATTTTAGAAGCCAGAACGCACATTTTTAGAAGAAAATACATTTTTAGAATAAACCACTGTCATGATCAAGATGTTGGAGGCCTGTGACATTGATTTTGTAGCGGAATTATGGATTGTGAAGTCTAAGGGTTTTTAGTGCATTAGAATAAACATTCACAGAGGGTCTCTACACCCCCTCCCCATGAGGGCCCTGTGATAGCTGCCGGATGACACCTCTGAGAAGTGACACTCCTGGTTCTCACGACTCAAGCCCCTCCTGCAGGGGGGCAGGGCTCTGAGCAGACTGACCTAGAGACGGGCATGTTGTGTCTTTAGGAAAAGAAGGAGCCCTTCCCTGTGTCCAAGGGGAGGAGGGAGGCCTGGAGGAGCATTTAGTCTGGGAGTTGTGGGGCCACCACGCCGAGCCCTGTGCCTGCTCACACAGCCAGGTATCTGGGGTTCCCCTTTCCTCCCCCAGACCCCGATCAGGCGAACATGGACTCTCCCCCCAGAGGGCACAGCAAACCTGAATTCTGGGGACTGTCCCCTGGCATCATTTCCTGGTACGCACTGACCTCTTGCTCAGAATGTCACACCCCTTCTGAGGAACAGTGGCGCTCACTCCCTCATAGGTCGGAAGAGTGGGCGGGGCAGCAGCTCTGAGCCAGGAGCTGCCCGTTGTAGGCACTGCAGACACGGGACGATGAGGCGGAGTCTCTACTCCGGAAGAGCTTGAGGTGTGGTAAGGGGACACGTTCATGAAGGCTAAGAATGCCACAAGTGCATTCATAGTCATGCCAAGAAGATGTAGGAGGGCCCTGAGCTTCCTGGGGAAGCGGACTCACTTAGAAGCAGAGGCATCCTCTCCAAAGGGGTTAAGAGCCTGACATCCGAGTGAGCAGGGGAGGCATAACCTTGAGGTTTCACTAGACCTGATACTTGGATGAGATTGAGTCTAAGTAGAAATTGGACATATTTTAAGATTGTTTATTAGACACCCAAAGTCACAAGGTCTTCCTGTCTTTTTTTCCTTCCTTCCTTATTTCCTTTGGTTATTGAGGGAAAGTAATTTTAAAGATATAAACATAGGATAGATACCAACTTTTAATAGATTCTTTTGTGTATCCATCAAACTTGAAAAAAGACTTCTCTGACAATTGTCCTCCTTCCAGTGGATCCCCACAAAGATGGAGGGACCGGTCCTAGGACCTCAAGTTCCTGAACGTGGTGGGCGCAGCTGGCCTGACCTGGGTCCCTCAGATTCTCTGTCCTGGGAATTGAGAATTGGGACTAAACGAGGCTAATCTGTCTGCAGTGTCCGGACAGAGCACGTCTGGGAGCTGTGTGGAGTTCATCTGCTCACCATGTCCATGAAGACAGAGACCAGGGCACGGTCCCAGAGAGAAGCAGAAATGCAGATGGAGAGAGCACCACTGGGTTCTGGACAGTGTCTAGTTCCTGGGGCCTGTCCCTTCCCAACGTGGACTCTTTGCCCTTGTGTTCTGTAGGACACCTGTGGGTCCTGCACACATTCCCTTTTGGGTGAGTCAGCTCAAGTTGGCTTCCGTAACTTGCAACCGAAAGAGTCTGGTCTCTTGACCAAGTGACCAAAGGGCCCATGATGCCAGATGATTCCCAAGCCCTACTTGTGACCGTCTGATTTCAAGTCCCCTGGGATGGAGGGCCAGCTACGCACACTTTGTAAGAGGTCATTAGGATGTTCCCACGAGGTCGCCAGGTTTCAGGACTGCTGGACGACACAACAATCCTTGTACTTGAACTAGGATGGACCAAGGGCTGACACGCTGCTCTGTTGCTTTCTTCACAACGCCCCTGTGACGTGGACGTCACTCTTCAGGGGAAATGGCGACCCTCCCTCCCAGTGTTTCCTTCCACGTAGGAGCAGCTGTACCAGTTGGAACACTCGGTCTTGTCTCTACCCGCTTCCTCACAGTGACCTGTCTGCTGCCGAATTCGGAAGGAGAAAGCAGGATGTGAAGCCCGGCTCTTCCCGCCTACAGAGAGCATGTGCCCTCAGAGACACGGCTCCCCTAGAGATCTGCCCGCACAGGCTCTGCCCGCTGGGGGGCTGCGGCGGGGGACACCCCCAGCCCAGTGCAGCCGTGACAGGGTGTCAAGTTCTCACCGTGAGCTTCGCTATTCCGCCCACAGGTAAAGCGGCATCACCAGGTCCCAGCTCACCAAGGTAGGTCTGGGTTCTGCCGGGCCCACTTTGTCTTGCATTTCTGTTTGTCCAGAGCTCTGACAAGGGGGCGGGGGCTCCCCCAGACCCTTTATTATTACAGACATGTTTCCAGATCAGACCACTCTGACCAAATTCGAGCTCCCTCCTCTGCCCCTCGGGGAACCTCTGGGGTGGCGGTTCTCAAACTCACCGTGCACACGCCTAGTGCCCTGGCCGTGGGTGAAAATGATTTTGATTCTGAAGGTCTGGGGTGGGCCTGTGAGTCTGCATTTCTAATGAGCATTTAGGGGACACCATGCTGTTGGTGGAAGTACACACTGCACCCACAAGGTGGTACAAAGGACACCTTCCAGAGGCCCAGAGCCATACAAGTGTGGTCGGATGGCCTCCCCAAAGATGTCCATGTCCCAATCCCTGGGACCTGTGAGTATGTCACCGTACATGGCAAAGGAAAATTAGGGTAGCAGATACAATTAAGGCTGCTAATCAGCTGACCTTAAAATAGGGAGATTATTCAGGATTAACAGATGGGCCCCAGGTCATCACAGGGGCTGTACAACTGGAAGAGGGAGGCAGAAGAAGGGCCAGAGTGATGTGTGATGAGAAGGACCCCACCAGCCATCGCTGGCTCTGAAGATGGAGGGAGGGGCGTGAGCCAGGGAATGTGGGGTGGGCGCCCTCTAGAAGGTGGGGAAAGCAAGGACCCAGATTCCCCCCTAACACCTCCAGAAAGGAACCAACCCTTTAGACACCTAGACTTCAGCCCAGTGAGACGCACGCCAGACTTCTGACCTACACAACTGCGAGACAATCAACGTGGATGGTGTCGAGCCTCTCAGTGTATGCTAATCTTTACGGCATCACTAGGAAGCGAACGCACAGATCCTTACTGTGTAGCAGCCTAATCTCTGAGGCTGGACTAGTTCACCCAAGGAATGCGCCTGAGAGCTGTATGTATAGGGATGCTCAGTCGAAAACATCCACTGTCCCTCTATGAAAAATTCTGAAGTTGTAAATGCCAGTACTACCAGACTGATCGAAGAGGACCCATTAGTGCCCGAACAGACTTGACTTTAAGGTAAGTGAGCATGACGAACGTGGTGGCAAAAATGCAGGCCTGGTGAACTCCCTGATGAAGCACAGCGTGGTGCATGCTGGGCACCCCCCGCTCTGTGGGAGGTTCCTGTGGGGCTGGAAGCGGGGCCCAGTGAGGACAATGCGGGTCAGCACGTGGTTCACACCAACGGAGGTTTCCAGCCGTGGGGAAGCATAGCCCCGCCCCACGCTAGAGCCTAGTTTTCTAGATGTTTCCTAGAGGGCGGGAGGATGGAGACGTGGGGATGATGTCACCAGCTGTAGGGAACTCCCTCATTCTGGGCCAAGTCGTCACTGACTGAATCTCAGATCATGAAAATAAACTTTTCAAATGCTTCTGCCCAGCGCTGGGAATGGCAGCGTGGCTGCTAGAATCGGCATCGCTCCCGTCGCTGGGTTCAGTCGCTGATGCAATCATGATTTCATTCATTCTCTCACTCGCTCACTCACCCATCACATACTTGTCATGTGTTGACCATCTATCTATGCCCAGCATTGGAAAGACAAGGCTGAACACTGTGTAGTGTTACTCTCAAGGAGATGCCAGTCTAGTTGGAGAGAAAGACTATAACGGAGCTCTGGCCCCAGGCGCATGGAGAAAGGGTACCCAACTCAGTCTAGGAATGGAGCCGAGGTTGGAATCAGAGGGCTGGAGGAGGCACTGTTCAAGGTGAATTTTAAAAGAGGAGCATAAGGTCGGAGCAGGCACTCTGATGGGAGAAACAGTGTAGCTAGGAAACAGCACAGAACATCCAGCGATGTCAAGAACAGGGCGCGGCTGGAACCCAGGATGCCTTCCTGCAGGGGGACCTTATGGGGCGAGGCTGGGAAGACCAGTAGGCACTGGTCACCAGGTGTTTCCCATGCCATGCTCAGAAGACGACGACAGAGACAATAAATGCAGGATGCCAAGCAGGGCTGTGCTCTGGTGGAGTCTGAGATTTGGGAAGATCACCCTGGTGGCCACGAGGCAAGTGTCCTGGAGGGAGGGAGGCCAGTGCAGGTGGACCATGTGGGAGGCAAGAGGCGCGTAGAGTCTGAGCGGGACTGTGCGCACAGGTGCTCCTTTTAAAGAAAGACCAGCCTTGGGCACTAACCAAGGCTTCTTCTAAATTGGAATGAGAGCTTCAGAATCTATGCGGTTCACCTGAAAAAGTGTGAAGACAATATTAGGAAGCTGAGAAATGCAGAAGGCTGCTGTTGGTGGACGCAATATGTTCTCCTGGCTCCGTGAGGGGTGGTGGACTGAGAATAGACGGCAGCGAGGACCGTGTTTAATGTGCCACTGGGTACTGTTGTCATCTGCTGTGATTATAGGCTTGGCTTCTGGTTTTTCATTCGGAGCCATTTACTCAGAAAATCGCGCATTCAGAATTTCAGTTCATTCCTCATTAATTCCGTGGCGGCTTTCTGTAGCCCAGAGATTGAATTACCTAATAGCACCTGCCTAAAATGATTACCATAAGAGGAAGCCACGGGGTTGTATTTGATACAAATAATTTGTTTCCCGAAGTTGTAATTTTATTAAAGGGGGACCCAGTGAACCACCTTTGCAAATGAAGGCGAGGTCCTGGCCTCCGTGAGGTGCCTGGGAGGTTAATGAATGATTAACAGCTAGCAAATGACAACATGGGTTGGGAGGAAGGTGGCGTTTCTCAAGTGGTGGGTCATCTTCCCAGGGAACGTGAGGCATTGTTTTAATCCACCTGCTGGTAAGTGTGGTGGCCAGGGAGAGGAAGTGCCCAGCTGGGGAGGCGGCACACTCTGTGCGCGTGAACTTGTTCTCCACCATGGCCTCACCTGACTGCCAGATTATCCCCAAGTGGAGGAAGCAGGGGTTCACTTGACCACCCACCAAGGCGACGTGAAACAGTGCTCTGAGTGTCTGTCTCTCTGAGACCCGACTGGGCGAGCTGGTACCAACAGGAACTGGGTTTTCCACCTGTAGTGACGGGCTTTGCACTTGAGTCTTCTGGGAAGTCCTTGGTCTCTTTAAAAGTTGGCATTGATGCTCACCCAGTGTGGCTCAGTGGTTGAGCGTTGACCCATGCACCAAGAGGTCGCTGGTTCGATTCCCGGTCAGGGCACATGCCCAGGTTGTGGGCCTGATCCCCAGTGGGGGGCACGCAGGAGGCGGCTGATCAATGTTCTCTCTCATCGATGTTTCTCTCTCTCTCTCCTTCTCCCTTCCTCTCTCTAAAATAAAGAAAAAGAAATTTTTTTTAAAGTTGGCATTGCAGGGAGCAGGGACACAGCTATGGAGAAATACTCTCATGTTCTCAGCAATGGAATACACACACGTTTTCTTGGTAATGCGTTGTCTCCTTATTACCCCGTTGTCTCGTTTTGTTGATTCAGGTGCTGATGTAAGTACAGGCACACACTTTGTATGCCCTGTAAGGACAGAAATAATTTGTACCTCCCAAATTGTAAGTTGAATATTTTATGATATTGACACCTTTTAATCCCTGAGAATCCAGAAGAACCAAATGGTCTGTTTGAAGGGGGGCGGGAAGGACCTTCGAAGGACAGCCTGGAGCTACCATCCTCGTCTTGATGCCCACGGCCACCCCCAAAACCAGGGGTGCTTGAGACATCTGCCCTGCACCTGTCCTCCCATCCCACCCCCACCCCGTGTGGCCTCATTGCTTCTGTTCTAACGGGGACGTTCCCACGCTGCTGTTTCCCGGTGCCGTTCTGGGAGTCCCTGGCTGGCACACTGCGCAGGTCAACTGTGTGACTCTTCACGGCGGGAAAAGTTCACCCGCGAGCAGGTGGAGGGGCATTTTCTGTGGAGGAGAAGAGGCTTCTGAGTGCTGCTGACATCCCACCATTAGGACAAATCTACTCCAAAGTCGGTTTGGACGACATGCATGGACCATGCCTCCTCCGCCTCTTGCAGGACCCTCTCCTTATGAGTGCCCGGGAAGGCACTTAGGCAGGTTCACACACTAGCCTACGTGGGAAAACTTCCAGGCAGTTTATAAAACACAGATTCACAGGTCCTGCCCCCAACCAGCAGGCTCAGACTCCCCAGGAGGTGGGACCTACAAATCTGTGTTTTGGTCAAAGCTGTCCCAGGGGTCTGGGAGTGGTTGGTCTGAGAAGTGGCATTTAGGTACCAGAGGCAGAGAACACCTGGGCTTCACACAGCCTCCTGGTTCAGATAACGAGCCAGTGTGGCTGTTTCTGGGACCCTCACGGGCGCTAGGCCCTGCCCACGTCTCCTGGAGGCCTGATGAGGCTCTGGGCCCGTCCGTTTGTCTCCCGGTGTACGGTCTAGGCTCTGCACGCCTCCAAGGCTGCGCGGTGCAGAACCAGCAGCAGTGGGGGCCCCGGTGGAGGTTCCCCCCGGGTTCCTTTGCAGAGCCGGGAGCAGGGCCTTCCAGTCAGACCACCAGCCCAGGCCGCCACAGCCTCTGCCCAGCTAAGGTGTCCGGAGTTCAACAGGGAGCCCCGAGGGTGACCTTCCCACTCTCCACGTGGTTACAATAATGTAGTAAAAAATAAATAGCTCTCGGGACACATTCATTTCTGCTGCGAAGTCGTGTACATCCGGGACATTTTGTTTACACACCGGTTCACAGAAAACACATGTCTGAGCCAGGGTGTCATCAGGCCCAACTGAAGACCAAAACTTCGAGTGGAAGCTCAAATCGCTGCTGCAGCCACGTCCGTCCACCCGGACGCCCCAGTGCGCCGGACGCCTCGGTCAAGAGGAACTGCGCGCAGAAGCCAGACCACCCACAGGGACGCGCCTAGCGACAGCTGGCAGGGACGGCCGTCCGAGCGCCTGCAGACAAGTCCACACCGGCCACCCCGTGCCTCCGCCCCGTCGCCCGGCGCATACCCGGCTCTAAATGCCATCACGAGGCTCCCGACGTGCCTGGCAGTCATCATCTTTTCCATTAACGTCATTATCTTATTCCAGGGTCCATTAGAACTCCCGCCGTAATGAGAACGTGGGGCGTCGCTGTTCATTACGCCGCTGGTCACCCACAGCTCCCGCTGTCCTGATGAGCGCTCCGCGCAGAGTCTCACCTGGGTCCCGGGCCCCCCGGCTTCCATTAAGGTGATCATCTCCCCCACCTCAGAGGCGTCGCCACATTAGAACCCCATTACCTTCCCGTCACCGCCATTACCTCCCTTGTCACCCCTCCTCCACTTCGGCTGCCCTCACCGTCTTCTTTCCAGCCACCGGCTTTTCAATTACAGCTCCATCCTCTTTGTTATTACCTCGGTTACAATCATAATTGTTCCCATAATGATGTCAATGTCTAGCCGCCCCGCTACAACGCCAGACCCTGGCCACTTCTGCGAGAGCCACAGGCTTCCCGACTACACACAGGTATGTACTCCAGCCTCCCCATTCATGTGAGAAGCCCCTTCCTTCCCTTCCGCAAGTCGCCCACGACAGTGTTACCCACGAAAGATCTGCCACCGTCCATGACAATGTCTCTATGGCCATTGTTACATTGGTTTACAGCTCATGTCTCTTTCCGTTGCAGCCCGAGAGTGATCATCCCCATCTAAAAACCCCGACGTGTCCTCCGCACAGCCCTCTGGTCAGCCCTCTCTGACTCCCAGAACCCCAGCTACCAATGTCTTCTTCAAAGCAGTCCATGTACGCGGTGATGCCCCCTGCGTGTCTGATGTCCCAGCGTGTATGCCGGGGAGGTGTCCCCACATTGGACAATGCAGTGTCCCAGCATTGCCCTGTTTGACACATTAGCTGCAAGCCCAGGCCGGCCTCACTTCCTTTCCGGAGCACTTAGCAGCTGGACACAGTTGGCATCCAGAAAGGGTGGTCCGTCGAGTGACTCAGTGCCTGGTCTCCGCCCTGTCAATTGCTGTTACCTGGATCACTGTCAAAACCTCATCAGTCTCGTCTTCCCTTGTTCACTGCCTCAAGCTCCTCCTCTTCCCCGGGAGCTCCATCTCTCTTCCATTTCTGGGCCATTCTCTCAATAACTGTCACGGCCTCAACTGCGGTGGCTCCGTGACACGTCACTGCCTGTCCTTGAGTCGGGAGGGTGGGCTACTCCCTGACGCCCCGCTTCCCTTTCAGCCCCCACCAGGGGTTACCAGACCTCTTCTGGACTCTCTCCAGCAGGATTCGTCACTGCACAAGTGACACATGCCACCCTGCACGTGCCAGGGTCCCAGTGTCAAAGGGTGGCTTCTCCTGCGTGGTGCCGGGCTGTGTGACCTCAGGCAGATTTTTCAGGGCGGGCTTAAGTGGAGAAACTTTGGACTCAAACTACCTGGGTTCAAAGCCCCATTTTGCCACTTACGACGTCTGTTTGGTGTGGGGCAAATCATTTAGCTTTTCTGTAACTCAATTTCCTAATCAGAGAATGGAGATAATAACAATACCTATTATTGCTGGTTGTTGGGAGGAGTAATACATAGAAAGTAACCAAAATAGCACTTAGCAGATAGTAAGCCCTCAACAAGTCTTAGCTCTTCTCAGGGCCCCATCCCCCCCTCGCGAGATGAGGTTGGATGAGAATAATCATCCCGGATGGAACCCTCACTGGCTCTGCGTTTCTGGTGTCAGATTATCAGAGCTCCTGCCGAGTTTCATCACCGTGGTCCTTAAATCACTGCCCAGCTTCGGTGCACCCTGCTGAGCCGGCCGGGCACACGCCCTCCGCTGGCCCACGGTCACGATCGCCCTGCGTGGAGGTGGTCTCCAGGCACTTTCTCCTTCGCGCCTGAGGAAACACGGTGGTTTTCCTGCGGTTGGACTCCGCTGAGCTGCACACCTGCGCGTTCAGTGACCCTCTGCTGCCGGTCCAGTCCTCCTCCGCCACCTCTCTGTTCTCGAAGCAACACTGACGGTTCTCAGGTGGGGGCCGCCGCTGCGTCTTTGATGTGGGAGCTGTCCAACCAGTCAGTGCTGATCTGGACACACTTCACAGGAGAAGGTCCAGCTTTCTTTCACCCTATGGCTTTCTCTCCCCACCCCTCTGCTCCTCTGCTACCCAGACCATCCCCGCTGGCACTGACCCCCCTCAATCCTGCCTGCCCTCGCAGAGCCCCCCGCTCTGAGATGACTGATCCCTCTCCTCCCACCACCACCTCTTGCCCTCTGCTCTGCCTTCTCCTCCTCCTGTGGCCTTAGACCAAACATCAGCTGGTAAAATCATGAGCATTTGAGAGTGGATAAGCAGGTCTCTCTGGGGACACCTGCCTTTCAGAAGGGGCATCTGGGAGGGGCCACGCCTTTCCACGAATGTCTCTCAGATGGGAGGATTTGAGATACCGTGGCCGAACCAGGGGTTTTCTTTTTAATTTTACTGTCTTCACATTAGAGAGGAGGTGAGGGTGGGATGGGGGAGTAATTTTCGGGGCAGGGAGATTTCACAGTGTCAATCAAAATCTATTTTGTGGGCGATCTGCTCCCTGTATAAAACCCATTAGAAATGCACCTGATAAAGCAACCTCAGTTGACCGGTCTCTCCATTGCTCAGAGGCCCCGGGACCATCAGCCGATGAAGCCATCTCCGCTGTGAAGTTTCTGTGAGTTCTTCACACTCCGTCGTCATCACATGAGCACTCGGTTGCCAGAGAGGAGACCAAAGTGCGCAGGTCTTCCTGCATAAACGGCTTTCTACTCAAGCAACACGAGGACAACGAGGCTCACTTTGTGGCTGCAGAGATGACAGAGAGGGGCCGGCACCAGGCCACTTCTCAGAGGCTCCGGGACCGCCGACACAGTTCTGCCCCGAGATCCGGGGGCTTGGCCACGTCCGTCTGCGGGCTGGCGCAGGAGCCGAGGGTGGGGGGCAGCTACGGGGCTGCTGGGCACCGGCATCATCCGCAACCTCCTCCTTCCCCTTTCTCCCCCTTCCTCTCTTGTAAGTCTTCCTTCTCCATAGTCTGAGGTGTCGTTTTGCCTTCCTGGCTTTGTGCCACCTGGACGTCCGAGGCTGGGCTCGATGCCCACGCCCTCTCCCGAGGCCTCCTGTGGCTGTCTCCACGCCCCGGACCCCAGGACACCCACTCCTTTCGGTGCTCGGCAACGGAGCGCAGCCTGCGCCAGGGTGCAGTGCTTAGTACATCCTTATATTGTCGTGCACTGGTTTTCATGGTTTAGAATTGCCGTCGGGACTACATCCTACGCTCCTTTAGAGCAGGGACCACGATATGTTCTTCTGTAGGGTGACCTGTGGCTCATCCTTTTATATTTGATACATAAAAACTGCTCCATCCAGACTGGCTACTGGGCCTTCTGCTCCTCATTTTACCCTCACCCGCCCTGCCTTTTATCCCCCCACCCCGCTTCCCTTTTCTCCTCTGCTGCTTATGTGTCCACTTCAGCCTGTCGGATGAGTCCAGGGTTAAGAGGTTTCTGGCTTCTAGTTTCCCAGGAGCTAGGGATGGAGTTTAAGAGCGACACGTTGGGTCCCGCACTGAGCAGGACCACCCCTTGGCCAATTTTCGCCCCTTGGCTTGGCATGAGAAAGAGCGAGGCTACCCTCAGCGTGATCAAAGAGCGCCCCAGTTAGAGCGGCTATGGGGCCAGCCGGGTCCACACACAGAAAACGTCAATTGCAAAATGATAAGTGCTGGTTAACTCCGACCACGTCTTTGTTAACGGTCCTGTAGATACGTTTATTGGGGGGAAAGTCTGGGCAATTTAATTTGCTTTGATGGCATACCAAAGGGCAAGTTTGCATAAGCATTTTTACTATAAATATGGGTCCTGCTGATGATCAATTCTCATCAGTATGTTGGAAAGCAATTTCAGTAAGTACTTAGCTTAATCAATTTGTATCTGCACACTGACCTTCGGAACTCCGCACGAGTCCACGGTGCAGCGTGCTCTGCGGTGCTGCCGCTTCCGACAGCCTACTTCTCCCTGTTTGCACACGGCTTTCATACCCAATGAGTGTGAGCATCTGTCCCTCGCCTGGGGGGGGGGGGCAGCCTCCGCCACTGCGTGCCAGCCCCCTGAAATCTGGAGAACTGCGAAGGTAGCAGGGCATTCTGGGATCATGAATATAAGGGGGAAAAATTAAAAATTTTTTATCAGCTTGTTTATACAATTATGCAAATGATGAGTACTTACACATGGCCGATTTCTCTATTATTCATGGTTTGAAGCTCTTGAAAATTCAATTCAACTAGATAACCTTTTCTTGAGCGCTTATGATGAGCAAGGTATTTTCGTTTGAAGAAGGGGAGACAAAGATACAATCTGCCCAGGAAAACCGGAGGAATACCCCCACAGCTGTGCGACAATGAGAAAAGCACAGAGGATGTGCTGGGGGGTTAGCGCAGGGAAAGCAAACGTCTGATTGGATGGGTCCAAGGGGGATCGGGCAGGGCGGAGGGGTCTCTTCTCCTGCCCCACAGCCGCGCTCGGGCCAGGCCCCTGCCACCTCTTCTCTGGGTGATTAGAGCAGCTTCCTGTCTGATCTCGGCTCTCAGTGCCGCGTCCTGGGCCGTCGCGTCCCCGGGGGCCTGGTTCTGCCCCAGCTCTACTTGGAACCCTGCTCAGTTCCATTGTGGGCGAGAAGGCGGCGGAGTTTCTCACGCTTCAGGATTGAGGACGGAAGGGCTGTCCATCTCTGAGGCCGGAGCACCATCTCCCCCCCTCCCCGCCTCCCCGCCTGCGCTCAGTGCCCGCCACATGTCTTGCTGCCTCAGTGGCCTCAGCGCCCCTGCGCCCCTATCTAGGCTGGCACTCGCCTGCTCTCCTTTTCTCCTCTGCCTTCCTGGCTTCCCCATTTGTCTGGAGAGCTGCCATGGCCCTTTCCCGACTGTCCTCTGCCCCCCACACAGGGCTGACGACCTGCCTCTTGACAGTACGTGACCCCTCGTCTCACTTACTACATGCAATGTAATTTGGGGGTGGGGGTGGGCATGCTTGGCTGCCTTGGCGGAGTGTGTCCTCCTTGCCGTCAGAGTCTAGACCGGGCACAGCCCAGAGCAGGTGGCCTGCGACTGTTCGCTGACTGAAGTCGGACTGGGTGTGTGTGTGTGTGGGGGGGTACACCATTTCCCATAGGATTAAGTGGTAAATGCATGATGGGAAGTGAGTGCAGAGTATTCTGTCACAGAGTTTGGGATAAAAGGCGGAGATAGGGGGTCATGGCATCACGCAGAGCCGTTTGTTTTCATGCAGACCAGGGCGTGTTTGTCAGCAGAAGGGGACGCACTTACAGGAAGTGAGAGGATATGAGTGAGGACCCCCCCCCCCCCCCGGGGAGGAAGGCCCGAGGCAGGTGGTAGGGAAGGGACTGAGTTAACTCAGCGGACAGCTTGCCTTGCACCAAGCAGGGAACCTTGTCCCCAGACGGAGGGCAAAGCAGTCGGGGAGCCGGGCTGGCAGAGGAGCAGAGCCCTGCAGAGCCCCGTGCTCAGCGGAGGGAGGGGCGACCTCACCTGTCACCTGCTGGCTGACGCACCCCTAGCCATGCCTTTCCCCAGTGAACTGCCGGATGTTGAAAGAAAACACAAGCACCTACTCAGAAAATATTTCAATCTTCTAAGCAACGGCCTCTTTGACAGGACGCTCTAGATACAGTGTTATCGCCCCTGAACGAGCACTTCCTCTGCTGAGCAGCAGGCTGAGCTGGGAGCTCGGAGACCCCTCCACGCGGCCCTTGGCCCTCCCTGGGGGCAGCACTGGAGCCTGGAGCTGCTCGCAGGGTGGGAGAGAGTCAAACCTGCAAGTCCGGAGCCCTGCGTCTCCGATCCCCCTCAGCCTGGCTCTCATGAGACCGCCCGGGGGGCCGTTCGTGTTCAGACTGCAGTTTCTGAGTCCGTAAAAGCCACAGTCTAAACGGACCCCCCGTCTGTCCGTCCTCAAGGGTCCCCGAAGGCTGGGTGAGTTTGGGACTCTCAGGACAAGAGGAGGGGGAGCAGGTTCCCCACTGCCGTGCCGAGACCCAGGGTCTGCCCTCCTCCCTGTGTGGCACCTTAGAATTCTTAGCCATAAGACCGATGAAGTACGTCTCAGCCATAAGAAGAGACAAAATACTGCCACTTGCGACGACATGGATGACCTTGAGAACTCTGTGCTGAGTGAAACAAAGCAGTGCGAAAACGCCAAGAACCTATGATTTCACTCGTACGTGGGATGTAAAACTGAAACTCAGACACAGAGGGGAGGGGTTGGGGAATGGTCGTCAAGGGTCAAAGGGGACAAATACATGGTGATGGAAGACGATCTGACTGTGGGTGGGGGGCACACAGTGCAGTATGCAGGTTATGTATCAGAGAAATGTACACATGAAACGTCTATGAGCTTATTGACCACTGTCACCCCAATAAATGTAATAAAAAAGAAGAAGAAGCAGCATTGCTTCAGGAAACACGGGGGCAGGCTTTCTCCGCCAGAAGGCAGACACAGGTCTAGCCTCCTCTGCCCAGCTCTAAGAGCAGCAGTTATTTGGGGAACATTCTATAAGGAAGCTAAATCCAGGGGCACTTCCGCAATGACCCCCCCATCAAAAGGGCAAGCCGTGTTTTTAAGAATCTCAAGGTTTCATTCTAAAGACGCCCGCTCTTCGTTTCGGTTGGGAAAAGATGGGGAAGAAAGAAGACAGCCGAGTTTTGTTTACCTGTAGAAACTCATTTACCTCAGCACTGCACAGTCCGCGTATGTTCACCTTGGGTCCCTTTCCGTCCTGTGTTTAACTTTTACTAAAACTTCCAGGAGAGCATTCAATTGGAAGGTGGTCATAGCTCGATGATTGATAAGTGCGTCCCCCCTCCCAGCACTGACCCCACCTGTAAGAGTTACAGAGGGAGCTGAGCCTGTTCACCAAGACGAAACCTGCATACGTCCGACCATTCTGTGTGATTCTTGGCAAAAGTCGGGTATTAACAGCATTCACCTGGAAGTCAACGACTCAACAGTAGTTGCTCAGTAAAGGTTTAGTGCCTGAAACAGGGTTCTCAGAGAATGGGGGAGGTACAGAGAGACGTTTTCCCACAGGTGGTCACCTAGACTTGAACTCTGTCCTCACCTAAGCTGTCCTTGAAAATGCAAGATCGTGAAGACACATCTACACACAGAATCATAGAACCTTAGAGACGGCAGAGATCACAGACACCGTGTCAGGCTGCGGGAAGACATGGGAGAAGGAGGTTTCCTGCAGGCACTAGGGTCGGACGAGGCACGTTCTCTCTCCCTGGTTGTTGACGCCACGCAGAACGTAGCGTATAAGAATCTGGGCTAGCCCTGGCTGGTTTGGCTCAGCGGTTAGAGCGTCGGCCTGCGGTCCTGAGAGACCCGGGTTCGGTTCCCGCTAAGGGCACGTGCCTCGGTCGCAGTTTGTCCCCGGCCCTGGTCGGTTGTGCGGGTGGCAGCCGCTCGATGTGTCCCTTTCACATCGATGTTTCTCTCTCTCTCTCTGTTTTTCTCTCTCCCTCCCACTCTACCTGAACAAAAAATGGAAAAATGTCCTCGGGTGAGGATAAAAAATAAAAATAAAAAAAAAAAGAATCTAGGCTAGACGCAGAGGAACGAGGGCTGGGAATTGCTGGAGGAAACACCCTTCGCTTCACATACGCAGACGACCCCTCCTGCAGGCAGAGAGCAGCCATGACTTGAAACGACATCTCAGGAGAGAAGGGAGAATATGCCAAAGCAGGACTGAGCTTGAGCATCAAGAGGACAAAACTACGACTACAGAAGACATGTACAACTTTCACACAGACGATGAAGACATTGAAACGGTTCAGCTTTCGCTTCCCTCGGTTCCATCGTCAATTCCAGTGGAGACTTGCAGCCCCAAATCGAGAGGAGGCTGAGCCTCGGAGGGCCGGCAGTGGACAAACGAGGAAAGATTTCCAAGAGCGAGGGTGTGCCAACAGGGACCAGGGCTAAGGTTGCTCACACCCCCGTGTTCCCAGTTACTGTGTGCGGATGAGAAAGTGGGGCAGTGATGAAGGCTGGTAGGGAAAAAATGGATTCATTTCAAACGTGGCATTGGAGGCGCACGCAGTGGATGACACCCCGGACCGCCAGACATTCCAGCAAGGGGTCCTAGAGCAAACGAAGCCTGAAGCCGCTGGGGACAAAAATGACCAACGGAAGCTGTCTTACTTCGGGCCCATCGCGAGAAGGCGGGTTCTTGGGGAAAGACCATGATGCTGGGAAAACAGAAGGCAGCAGGGAAAGAGAAGACCAACTATGGGACGGATCGACTCCACAGAAGAAGCCACAGGCAGGCGTCTGCAGGAGGGGAGCGGGCCCGTGGAGGACGGGACATATGGGCATCACTCATTTGTAGGGCCACCAGGAGTCAGAGCCGACTCACGGGCATGTAACACACGCACTGCTTCAAAACCCATCTGCGGTCCAGCGCAGCCTAGAAGCCGGGAGCTCAGCTCCCCAAATATCACATTTGTCTCAATTTGGCAAGAAGCTAAACGCCTACCTGGGACCATTTCAATTCTAATGTTATTAAGGGCTCATCTAATCAGCTTTTAAAGTAAGCTGCTTTCGGATGCACGGGGAGTGAGGGTGGGGGCCGAGGCTGAGTGAGGCAGCGTGGGAAGCGCACCTCTGTCTGAATTGCTGAAGACCAAGCCGGCGACCAAAGGCTGTCCGATGGTGATCTCCGCGTCCCAACCCCAGGCCAAGCTGGTGGGCGGCCACGTGTAAATGCAAGGGGAGAGGGCTCTTACGGACAATGCACGCGCTCCTGTGAGGTCAGTCCACACACACGGCAAAGCTTGGCAGAGAAAGACGACTGGCCTCCGTGCCAGGAGGTGGCGTTGAGATTCAATCAACAGAGCAGCTGGTGCTTCCGAGAGCGACTCTGAGCACTGCATCCTGTAGACTTCTGAGAAATCCCACGCTCGGGAGGCCAGCAGGACCCACCACCCCTGCTGGACCCCCCGCAGTTGTTAGCTGGCTTCAAGGGAGGGCCCTCGCATCCGGCTTGGGTTTCTTTCTTTTTTTTAACTTTTTTTTTCTTTATTGATTTTTTAGAGAGAGAAGAAGGGAGAAGGAGAGAGGGATAGAAACACTGATGAGAACATCGATTGGCTGCCTCCTACATGCCTCCCACTGGGGATTGGGCCCACAACCTGGGCCTGTGCCCTGACCGGGAATCGAACTGGCGACCTCTTGGTGTATGGGTCAACACTCAAACACAGGCACACCAGCTGGGCCCGGCTTGGGTTTGATAGGACTCCTCTCTGGCCTAGGCCAAAATGGAACATAACTCTGGTGTGTTTATGGCTCTGAAGTTCTTTAGATTGACAGATCTGATTCTGATACCAATTTGGATGTGCCCCCTGCTCCCTCCCCGCCACACTAAGCATTTCTCTGCAACACTCAGTTCTGACAGTCTACCCAGGTAGAGCATCGGACCCCGTAGGCTGAGGGCTCAGTCCTCCACTTCGGACGCCAATCCCAAGTCCAGGGGGTCACCTGGGCTTCCAGCCGAATGGCTGCGATTGGAAGGTCCCAAAATGTCCTCCCTGGGTTCCATGAATTGCTGGAGCAGCTCACAGAACTCAGGAAGCCCATTTGCTCACCAGATTGCTGGTTTGTTACAGAGGATATGAAAGGACACAAATCAACAGCCAGATGAAGAGACGCCCAGGTGAGGTCCTGATCAAAGGAGTCTCTGTTCTCATGGAAGCTCTCTGAGCCCCGACCCTGGGGTTTGATGGAGGCCTGATGCTTAGGCATGATGAATTAAACGACTGGCCATTGTGATTGAACTCGCTCTCCAGCTGGTCTCCCCTCCCCCTCCATCAGGGAGGGACTGAAAATGTCAACCCTCAGTCACGTGTCTGGGTCCTCCTTAGGGGATTTCCAAAGCTTACCTCATTATCACAGGGGTGGTGGAGGGGTGTCTGCTATAAATATCACACCTTCCTTTCTCCTATCACACTCAGGAAATGCCAAGGGTTTAGGAGCTCTGTGCCCGAAATGGGATGGAAACTAAACAGATATTTCTCATTGTGCATCACAATGTCACAGGGACAGCCCAGCCCTTCTTTAAACATCAGGCTCGTCCTTGCCTGTGGAGAGCAGCCTGCAGACCGGTTCCCTGGGCAGGACTGGGCCAAGGTGAGGCTCTGCAGGAGGACCTGGTGTCCCTACTACCTGCCCTCCTGCACAGAGGCCTCCCAGATGCCCTGGGGGCCTGAGCGCTCTCTCCCCCCTCCAACCCCTCCACCCGAACCTTCAGACACCAGGGCCGGATGAAAACACGTGGGTGTTCTCGTCACGCTAATAATTGGTCTCGCCTTTACCCCACTATTCTTGACATATTTATTCAACATCGATTTAGAGGATGACAGCACCCTAGATCTCTACTCCTACAGCACCCCCTCATTTGGAAGTCAGTTTCGAGAGCACCCTTTTTACTCAACCAGGTTTCCCTGGGTGCGGGGGGGAGGACCTCAATCTTTCAATGCAAGTGGTTTGTCAAATATTCTTTTTTTTTAAAATTCTCACCTGAGGACATTTTTCTGTTTATCTTCAAATAGAGTGGGAGGGAGAGAGAGAGAGAGAGAGAACCATCGATGTGAGAGAGAAACATCGATTGGCTGCCTCCTGTACGACCCCAATCAGGGCCAGGACCAAACGCAATCAAGGTACGTGCCCTTGACCAGAATCAAACCCATGACTCTGGTCCACGGGCCAACGCTCTAACTGCTGAGCCAAATTGGTCAGGGCTCACATATGAGTAGCTACACAAGTACTTTGAGCAGAGTGCTGGTCAGTGCTAATACATGTCCAGTGACGCTCTAGTGAAACTTCCCCTAGTTACTGCCCAGATGGTCCACCCCGTACCAGCTCTGCTTGGCTGCAGAAAACTAGAAAACTCAATCTCAACAGCTATTAGCCCAGAAGCACCAAAATAAGTGATTCACTTTGGTTTTTTTTGTTTGTTTGTTTTGGTCAATCCTCACCCAAGGATATTTTTACACTGATTTTTAGATGGAGTGGAAGAGAGGGAGGGAGTAAGAGAGGGAGAGAAAGAAACATCAATGTGAGAGAGACTCATTGATTGGTTGCCTCCCCAAGACCCCAACCAGGGCCGGGATCGAACCTGCAACCCACGTACATGTCCCTGACCAGGAATCGATCCTGAGAACTTTTGGTCCGCAGACCGAAACTCTAACCACGGAGCAAAACCGGCCAAGGTAGTGATTTGCTTTTAAGGATGAATGGCTGATAGCCAACCTAATGCAATGGTGCCTCTTGTGAGTGTGTATGTTCAGAGGTGTTTTAAATGGCCGGGGGTCCTCTGTGGTCAAGTGTCCCCGAGTGAGGCAGGAGGTCACTAAGGACACTCGGGCTTGAGGTCAACATGGAGCTTCCTGTCGCCACACGGGGCAGGGTAATGAGTGCCCAGTGCATCTGCGGGAAGAAAGGAGATTTTCCTGAACAAACTTAAGCAACCGTGCCCACAGAGAGGAGGCTGGGGGGCATATTTTCACTGTGCGGCACAGTAAGAAGGGCCTCCCCTGTTTGAAAAGTTCCCCATTTGATGCAGCAAGGCAGAGCCGGGGAGAGTTATTAAGGGAGCAAAACCTTTACTGTGCCTGTCAGCCCTGTGGATCCTGAGGGCCTCCTCCCACAGACCATCTTTTACAGGATATTATTTCAACCTGAACTTTCTTTAGACATATATATGAGGGGTGAAAACGGAATTAGGAGAGCCTTTAAATTAAAAGAAACGAAACGACAGCTCTTTTCTTCCTCTGGCCATATAAACAGTTATGGGTAGAGATAAAGAGATGGGTATTTTTTCATAATGCTTCATAAGAGGCTTGGAACTCCAGAAATGTTCAAATCAGGCTGTTGAATAATTTAGCGGCTGATTCACGCCGGCCCAGTGTGGGCGCGGTTGGGGCGGAATCAAGTGCAGCCTCTTGGAGGGGGTGAGCGCCGTAACACACTTTTATTACCAACCGCATCCTGAAATGCATTTCAGGAATATTTTATGAGAAGCCCAAACCGTGGTGCCCAGTTTCTCCAGCCTCTTCCAAGGCGGCCTGTAGCCCAGGGAGCTCAGGCTCCTGACCACCTCCTTGCAGGGGACTGTGCCCCCAGCTGTTGCTGCAGAGCCGGAGTCTCTGGGACTCTTCAGTCCCCAGCGAGAGCCTCACACTGGCCATTGCAATGATGGGTAATAAAAGGGTCGCGGGAGATGGTACCTTTAGTGATGGTGTCTCTGATGTTTCCTCCTCCCCACAGGTCTTTAATCCTGATACCTGAAGAGCCCTGGTCTCTGGGCAGTTACGGTGACACCTGAAACAGACACAGGAAGAAATACATTTATGGTTTCAAAAGAAACCACCCCGGAGCCACGCCTCCCGTTCAGGGCACTGGGAGGCTCCCCAGGCAGATTTCTGAAGCAAAGCAAACGGTTACTTATGAAGTTATTTTCCCCTCTCCAGAGAGTTCTATTTGTTTCAATAATTTTATTTTCTGCATCCTAATAGCTTTGCGATAAAGTGGTAAATATCTAAGACCAAAAATTCTCCAGCATAAATCTAGACATGTGTTCTACGTAGCAAATCAATTCTGAGATCTTCGGGGGTGCTGCCGTGGCCCTCTGAGACGGTCTGCCGGTGACAAATGCTGGACTTCCTGGGGAAGCCGCTGTCCCCGCTAAGCCGGGGCCCTCAACCTCCCAGGCACATCCTCAACCTCCCAGGCTTCCGGTGTCATGAAAGTCACCGCTTCTCCTAAAGCTCTTCGTCGGAGCTGCTCCCACTCTGGACTCTCCGCCCCACGGGCAGACCCTGTCTCTGCTTCTTAGCTCTTGTCCCAAGCACATGGCCAACGCAGAAGAGTTTAAAGAGGCAGTGACATCAGTTGCAAGGGGGAGTTTCCGTGTCGGGAACTTGTCATGCTCTTTAAGCAGGGCTCCTGTGCAGGGCTTGGACCAGGCGCCCCTCCCCCATCCACAGGGCCCATCGACCGGCCCCAGCAGGACGAGGCTTGCTTCCCACAGGCCCAGCTGAGCCTCCCCAAAGGGCGTGCTGAGCCCCAGGCATCTCATTTAGAGCCGCCCGAAGAGGGTGTATCTGCAAAAATCCAGTAGCACCGGACGGCGGAAGGAGCAGGCCTTTGGCTAAGATGCAGGCTTGCTCCTCTAAGTTATTCCTGAATAAATCAATCTTCCCCGGAGGACCTGATGGAATCCCGGAATCGGAGGAAGGGGAAAGATCACTTAGTTCTGGAAGGGCCAGGAGATGCCGTGGCTGGTCCTCCAGCACGGGGCTGTGGCCACCTGGGGAGTGGGGCTGGGGAAGATTGAGGCCGAACTACCGGGAAGGAGACCGGTCATCAGTGGGTGTGCCAGGGCCCAAGGCAGGGAGGTGCGGCCCGTGACAGCCAGGCCAGGTACCTCCTTCTCCAGTTCCAGTCGGGCTGCTCACGAAATGGGAGAGTTACAGGTCCCTTGGACGGGTCATTTGGACAGCGGCTGCCCCAGATGTGCAGCTTTTCCTGGCAGAGAGCTGATAGTACAATATGTCTCTTCCCATGAAGCTAAAACTCCCTCTCCTTTTGCTTCCATCCATTGGCCCTTTTTCTGCTCATCTCACTGTGAGGCGACGCCCTCACTCTTGGAAAACTGGTCTAATCTCTTTTGAAACAATTCAGAAAACAGTCATCAAAAGTGTTGGCAAAACCCCCTTTCGTTGAGTTCCTTAAACACTGATACCTTTCAACGCGCTCTCCTGTTGTTATTTCTCCAACCAGATGGAGGCAGGGCCATTCATTCATTCAACTCACCTATATCTATTTACTACACTTTACATTTCTCTCTGTGATGTTCTTAAGAGTATGAAAGCAGCAAGTGCTCGTTGTAATAAGTGAATTCATAGGAAGATATAGACAGCAAAGGTGAATCCTTCCCCTCCAGTCTCAGCCCTGGAGGCAGCATACTCATTGGCAGGTACGTATCCAGCCACAGTCATAAGTCAAGTTCTCAGGAAAGAAACAGAACAGAACATGCAGGCGGAAGGTAACTGGGACATACCTGTACCCACCATGTCCTCCTCTGGGGGAGGACGGGGAGAGAACGGCCGGAGAAGCTCGGGAGCTGTCCTGCATGGAGAAGGGACAGGCCTTTGGCCCCCACTGTTCTTTGGGTGTGAGCTGCACCCAGAAGAGGGGACAGGCACAAACCTGGGCACAGCGGCTCCCTTTGGCTGAGGGCAACTCCAGAACAGGAAGCCAGCCATGAGCTGTCAGCAGCCAACACACCCAGTCGCTGGGGGGTTGAGAGCCTCATTTTGGGGGGGGGTGCCCCACATCCATCATCCCCTGTGCTATTTAAACCTAATTATACACAGATACACAGATATATGGGGTGTTCTATTTATAGTTTTTAACTGAAATACTCTGCAACTTGTTTTGACTTAACATATGTACATCATCATTTCCCCCTAATTTATTTATGCATATTTATTTAAACAAAGACCCAATAACGTACCCAGGCTTTTTTAGTGTGATCTCCTTATTTCTTCTCTCTCTGTTGCTTGCCTCTCTCCACCTCCTCCTGCAGCACCATCCACATTGCCCTCCACCCCATGTGGGCAGTGTGGAGTGAAGACATTTATTTTCTTCCATGCTCACGCCACCGCATACATACATATGTACGGATGAGTAACGCACTCAGGTTTTTGGTCATTGGGAAGAACCATTTATTAAGAGCCTTCTAGCCCGGCCGGTGTGGCTCAGTGGTTGAGTGTTGACCCAGGCACCGAAAGGTCGCCAGTTCAATTCCCGGTCAGAGCCCAGGCCCAGGTTGTGGGCCCGATCCCCAGCGGGGGGCATGCAGGAGGTGGCCAATCGATGTTCTCTCTCTCATCGATGTTTCTATCTCTCTCTCCCTCTCCCTTCCTCTCCCTCTAAAATCAATAAAGGGAAAAAAAATTTTTTTTAAAAAGAGCCTTCTGAGTGTCCAGGCCTGCACCAGGCACTGGGCATATGACGAGGACTCAGCCTCTGCCCTCAAGGAGCTCTGCCCAAGGAGAGAGACACGGGACGGGCAGTTTCCACAAGAGAAAGTCACTGACGGAAGCATGCACCAAACACAGCGTCAGTCGGAGAATTTGAACGAGAATCCCGGGCTCCTGCGCCCTCGTCCTGGCCTCTTTCCCATTTAACCGGCTTTAAAATCCAACAGGTTTGAGCTGGGGCGGCCACCCTGCATCCCAGCCAGTGTGCGCTGGCCGTCCTGAAGGCGCGCCGCTCACTCCGCGGGAATGGGGCGCACCTAGCACACTGGCCCTGAGCCGGGCTCTGCGTCACCCGCTAGCAGGCCCACTTCCTCTGCGCCACAAGCCACCCAGACCTGAAGCCCCCGCGCAAAGGCCTTTTGTTGGAGTTGATTCTCATAGAGAATTATTATAACGGAAACTTACCCTGGCGTGTCACAATAGGGGCAAGTGTGCCTGTGGCCACAAGTTCCTGAGGCAAATCGTAGCAGAGATAAGTACCAAGTACGGAGCACCTGCTCCCAGATCCTTTTAACCTGCACACTTTCGGGGGGCCGAGGGAGAGAGGCCATGAGCCCCAAGGGACGCAGGCACGGACGCAAGAGCAGAGAGCGTGGTGACCTGGCTCCCCAGCACCCTCGGAAGTTGGCGTGTCCCTTCTGTCCATCCTCTCCGCCCACTCCCTCGCCTCTGCTTCTCCTGTAAGTGCCCAGTCTTTCCTTCATCCATTTCCTGGGCTCAACCTAGAATAGTCATCACTGAGAAAAAGTTTTCATGAAAGAGGTCCCAAAAATGTGCTTTCTATTTTCTTTCCTCAATCAAATACTGATCCCTCGTCTACTGAATGTGTGTCCAGGAACCCAAGGGGCTGGGCTTGGACTTTTTCTCGTGGGGCCTCTACCCTTGGTGGCAGGATCTGTGGATCCGGGCAGTCCAGAGTGCAGCCCAGGAGGCCCTGCTGACGCCGAGCACTGATGTTCTCCAAAGCCTTGTGTTCCCCCCCTTTGGCCCTGGTGAATCATGGGCAGAAGAAAGACCCTGCTGGGTCAGGTGAGACACGGCACCCAAGACCTGCCGAGGTTTCAGACTTCCCAGCACAGTTCACTTTGATAGTCTGCACACACCTTGGTACTTGGTTGGTTTGGTTTGTTCATTGCAAGTTGCTGGCCACGTTCCAGGAACAACCACGCAAGGACGCTGATCCGCTCTCTACACACAACTGCCCAGTCTACTAGAGTATCGTCAATTTACATTTTTTCTCAATTCTCACAGCAACCAGTTGCTGAAAATGGGTCAGATTGTGAATGGCTATCAAATGGTCCTTAGTTATCTCAATGAGACAATGGGGAATATAGGCAACTATTGGTGATCTCACCCATATCCGGCTCCCAAACTCACAAGCTCTCCTTCCCGACGAGACCTTGAATGACTGAAGTCTGGGGTTTCCGCTCGCAGGCACACACATTGGAGTGTTTCTTAGAAGGATTTCTCTGACCTGCTGGGGCTGGGCAGCCTTTGCACTCCAGCAAGAGGTGGAAAGTTCACGGATGCTCAATTCATTACCTATTGCTGCGTGACCACTTACCCCCAAACTCATTGGCTTAAACAGAAGACATCTATTATCTCATGGTTTCTGTGGGTCGAGAATTCAGAAGTGGTTTATCTGGGTGGTTCTGGCTCAAGGTCTCTCCTGAAGTTTCAGCTAAGATGCTGACGAGGGCTATTGTCATCTGAAGATTTGCTAGGGCTGGAGGATCTGATTTCCAGGTAGCTAGCTCACCTATGTGATGCTGGGTGCTGCAGGAAGCCATCCTATACGGGCTTCTGCAGGGCTGCTTGAGTGTCCTCACAACATGGCTGGCTTCGCCCAGAGTAAGCAATCCGAGAGAGCCAGGTGGAAGCTATAAAGTCTTTTAGGACCTTCCTTGCCATCATTTCTGTAACATCCGCTTGGTCACACAGATTGGCCCTACTTAATGAGGGAGGAGACAACACAAGGGTATAAATACCAGAAAGCAAGACTTAATTGGGAGTCATCTTGAAAGCTAGCTACTACAGACACGTTTTACCTTCATTAATAATGATCAAGATGTGGAAGAAAACATTTCTGATTCTTGTATCTCCATGGAACAGCACATGGAAGCACATGGAATTTGGCTCAAATTCTAGCTCTTACCAGCCACACACTTTGGGCAAAGATACATACTTAATTCCTTTTCTAGTCTGTAAAATGGGAATAACAGCATCTCCTCACAGGACTGCTACGAGGGTCGGCTTACATAATAGATGCAAAAGGCTGAACTCGGTGCGTGGGAGAAGGTAGGAGCTCATCATTTGTTAGTTCCTCTCTTTCCCCCAATTTCATCTCCTGCCTGAATGATGTGGTCAAATGACCCCAACCAAGAGTCAGTCTTCCTCCCCTGGTCCCTGGTTTCCAAGCCAAAGGAGGGGCTCGGTCTTGGTAATTTATGTTGTTTTTTCTCCCTGCAGAAGATAGGCTGAGGCTTAATAAAGTCAGGACATATGAGAGACACTGTGATTCTTTCATCTCTTAATTAGCAATTAATTAAGTGGAGGTGCAGGTGTCTGGAATATCTGACAGGCTCCATAATTACCTTTTATCATTATTACTAATGGAAAATATTGTCAGGGTAGTACAAGTTTTCCCAGAATCTCAGGTTGAATTGAGTGACCCAGTGGAGGATCACAATGAGCAGGCTGCCCTTTCTACACTGTTTTACGAAAAACACTCTGAAACGCGGGGATGCCTTGCACTCAGGAGCTCGGCTGGCCTGTCATCCTGCGCTGTGATCTTTAGGCTGAGAGGAAGCAGGGTCCTCCCAGGAAGGTACGCAGTCCCAGTCGACACCTGTACCAACTCTGCCGGAGCACTTCGCTAACACCCTCTCCTCCCCGCCAAGGAAGGTCATGGTTTGGAGGTCAGAAGAGATCTCTGCTCTGGGATCTGAGCTGGAGAAGAGAACAGCGGTGCTTTTCCAATGATGCTGGTCTTGTTGGCTCCCCCTCCCAGTTCTAACCACGAGGTTCAGCAAGACTCCAGCTTGTGACGGTGGCTTCACACCCTCACGTTCACCCAGGAGGGATGGCAATGAGGGGGCCCAGAAACTGGCCACTGCTTGGAGGGCTGGGGACATTGAGTTCTCGGGGGGGAATCCTGGGCAGAGTAAGCAAGGACCTGGCCTCCTTGGTGTTCAGAACTCACACTTGCTGGCTTCTCCACAGCGTCATTGAACAGGGACTAGATAAGCCATTCTAAGCCTCCAGTCTTCTAGGGCTGGCTTGGGACAGCTGATCATATGTCAAAGCATCCTTTCACCCCAGGGACTGTGTCCCTACAGGGGGTCACTCGGGGCAGCCTTAGGTTTCTGCTGGGCCAGGTGTGTCTAAGTGTTTGTCCAGACTGAAGGACACCTCCTGGATTCAGTGCGCAGCATCATCGTCGTTTCTAAGTGGATGATTCGCCTACAGGTGTCAGGGATGTGATCTGAACACCTGGTAGATTTGGAGTAGAGTCTGTAGGTATCCTCATCAACTGGGTAGCTTCCATTATTCACAATTCATGATTCCAACGAGAGGTAATTCATCAAGTTTAACCAGAGACCTGAGGTCAGGGTTGGGGCTGGAAGATTCTGGCATGTCCTCTGGGCTGCTGGGGCATCCTAGCTCTGTTTCTTCTTTTTCTTTTTCCTGCCTTAAGTTAATTTAATAGCATTTTTAAAAATTAAATTTATTGGGGTGACATAGGTTAATAAGATCACATAGGTTTCAAGTGTATAATTCTATGATGTATCTCTATATTGTATTGTGTGCCTTCTACCCCAAGTCAAACCTTCTTCAATCACCTTATATTGGACCCCTTTTATCCTTTACTGTCCGCCACCACCCCTTCCTTCTGGTCACCACCATACTGCTGTCTGTGTCTATGAGTTTTTGTTGGTTGTTTTTCCTGTTTGTCCATTTGTTGCTTTCACTTTTATATCTCACGTATGAATGACATCATATGGTTCTTAACTTTTCCTGCATGACTTGTTTTGCTTAGTATGAGATTCTCAAGATCCATCCACGTTGTTGCAGACGCGGGGGAGTGCAAACTTCCACAGCCGTTACGGAAAACACGATGGCAGTTCCCCAAAAAGTCAACAATAGCCTTACCGTATCACTCCGCACCCCCTGTTCTGGGTGTCCACCCGACAAATTTGAAAACATTTATTCTCAAAGATTTGTGCACCCCTGTGTTCACTGCAGCATTGTTCGCGGTGGCCAAGACATGGAGACAGCGGAAGCATCCCCTCGATAGATGCGTGGATGAAGAAGAGGTGGTGTTGTATCACTGGGCTTGCTGTCGTTTAAGCCTACATTCGAGGTGCTTTGAGTTGGTTCCTTATTGAGCGTCCTTGTGCCTTGACATCCCCCTGAGTGAAACTACAATCCGCCACCCTGGGTGGAGCAGCTTTGGTGCACAGATGATGAATTAGCAGTGCGCCTATGTCTTCAACGTCAAACCACGACACTGAGTGTTAGCAGTGTTTTCTCTGGGGCATGCTTTTATTGCCTTTGTCTTTTTCCACTTAATCTATATTTCTTAACTTTTCTATTCTGTTTGTATTTTGCTTTAGTAATGAGAAAATAAATGTTATTTAGGAAGTAGGATGATCACTTATTTTACGAAGTCTTATTGCCATGGTCCTTAGCCTGGGGTCCACAGAGAGCCCGTGCACTTAGATGGGAAAAAAATTAGATGTTTATTTTCCCGGAGCTTTAACCAACATTTAGCAATTCCTCTCATTTCGAACGCAGGCAACAAGTCACGGCAGCATCAGCGGTAGCTGTGATTTTGTCACCAATAGAAATCACAGATATTTTTACCTCTTATTACAATTGGTGCAGAAATGCTGAAATATTGTTTAAGCTTATTACTATTTCAAAATTACAGTAGTTATTAGACCCGCCTGCAGACCTTGTTATTTACTGTGTTAATAAAGAAGCCTATATATTACTATACAGCAAATTTGTTTTTGTTTTTTTTCAGTATTTTGATAACTGCATTTCAATAAAAATGCAGTTTTCTCTGCAATTCTGCATATTTTATCTTACACGCTTGTACTGTTATTCTGAGAAGGGGCTCATATATACTCTCGGCCTCCCAAAGGGGTCCATGACATAGCAAGGGTGAGTCAGCCCTGGCTTAGGAGGGAGGAGGGGCCGGACTTGTGTTGACACCATGGTGGTCCAGCCCCTGACCTTCTGTGCACTGCCCTGCTGAGTCCCCCTCAAGAGCCTAAGAGGAAAGTATTGTGACTGTCCCCGTTTTACAGTCAGGAAGCTGAGACGTAAGAGCTTAGCGATCTGCTCAAGGTCATCGAGCAACCATGTGGCGGAGTGGACCGAGAGCCCCGGCAGGCAGGGTGCAGGTGGCTGGCCTCCCTGGTCGTCCCTGGTCGTCCCCGTGGCTCCACAGACGCGTCGGCAGAGAGTGTGCTGCTCGGATGGGAGTTTGTTGCCTGGAAGTTGACAGGGTGTTCTTGACCTTCCCAGCTGCAGAGCGAACACCCCAAGTGCAGGGTCCCGGCCATTTGTCTTTACTTATCAGTCCCAAATCCCCAGGGTGGTGGAATGAAGAAATCATATTCCAACCACTAGGTTGATTAGTAAACACTATAGAATTTCAACCATGGAAGGCACCTCCCCCCACCCCGATTCCACCCGCAACTCATGTTCCAGCCTCATCTTGGAAGCCATGGAGTGTTCTTGGCCAACCTGGCCTCTCTTGTTCTGGGGAACCCCTCCCCAGCCTCCGCCTCTTCCCGGCTCCCCTTTCCACTCCTACCTCTTGGCCCACAGTCTATCTGAATGTAAAGGGAGAGAAAGTTCTGGTGGCCAAGGCCTGACAGAGACAGATGCTTCGTCACCAGGAGGTCACCATGCACAGGCCTTAAGCGACCACCAAACTCGGAACGCACTGGAAGAGCACCCCTCAGAGAGTGCTTACCTGGACCTAATTGCATTTGCTAGGCATCAGTCACCCGAGTAATTTCCTGTCCTAAGACACATGCTCTCCTTAGTGAAAGAAGCCAAAATTGAGGCCAAAAAGGGAAAGAGAAAGCTTTGGGTCTAAAGCCCTTCCTTCACCTGTAGAGCCCGGCTCGCCCAGGTACAGGCAAGTGTTCCGTCTCCTGTCAACGGCTCCTGGGGCAGGAGATCGGCTAGCCCAGTGCTTGGTTGGCAGAGGTGTGGCCCTCAGGGCCAGAGGCTCAGTACACTTCTGATGGTGGCTCTCAGGCCCTTCTCAAAAATAGCTGATTTCCTCTCAAAGGCTCTGACCCGGAGGTCACAGGTTTGTAACTGGTCCAGGAATCCCTGTGTTCTCCAAACAAGTTCAATTTTAATTTGCTCGATATCATCATCTCCCTTGGATCTGCAATTAAGGGGCTATCAGTTACCAGAATGATAAAATCAGCTTCCCGGGCAGTTGACGAAGGACTCTCCTCGGGGTCAGGTTGGGCTGTGAGCCAAACCTCTGCGGCTCCCGTCCCCCATCAGTCAACACGATCGCAGAGGACATGGCCCTCAGAGCGGAAGACGCAGACGGCCCCTGCGTCCCTCTCCGGGGCCGGGGGCCTGGTCCGGCATCTCTGTGGATCCGGCCCCGCTTCTGGGTCCTGAGAGCTGGAGGAAGCCCCTGAGGGAGTCACCCAGTGAAACAGAAAGTGCATCCAGCCACGGGTCTGGTATAAATCCAGGGGGAGCACCGTTGTCATTTCGAGCGGGATCATTCTCTTTTGGGTGAGACTGTCCAAGGTCAACATTTGGAGAAGTAGCATATCTAAGAAATCTGTGCCCGAGCAAAACAGGGGAGGCAAAGCTGGAGGTCCAGACCCCAGTGCCTATGGGAGCAGCCCAGAAGGTAGGTTCCAGGCCAGAACAATGCACACGGGGCCCGGGGCCACGCCTCGGGCTGGGGTGTCCACGCTTGCTCGGCTCAGACCCTGGCCTTGTGGGAAATGGGAAGAGGAAGTGCAGGACTGGAGCAGAGAGAGCGCCACCGATAATGTCACTCTCAGCCACTGGGGCGCCCCCGGCTGGAGCCCGGTCTAAGCACCGTGGGGGCAGAGGAGTGCAGCCCAGTGTAGGAGAACACTGAGTGCGGGAACCTTCCAGAAGCACTCGGCTCTAGGCCTTGACTCACATCTTCCCATGGTAATGCCTGACTCCCAGCAGGACCAGGAACAGCAAACACAAGGGTGGTGGGAGGAAAGGGAAGTTGTTTAATTTCCTCTCGTTGGTCGGGGTCACTACACGATCAGCTAAGCAGATTGACACTGAGGAGCCCTGCCTGCGTCTGTCTGTGGGGACAGTCACCTTGGACCACCCGCCCGTAGCCCAGGCTGCAGCTGCAGGGTCTGGTCTCTTTGGACGACAAACAAGAGCCCCAGCCCCGCCCTGAGCTGGAAACGCGAACTTCACCTTCAGCACCGTTCCTCTTCCCCACCTTCTTCCCGGCTCCGCCTTCCCTTCCAGCCCCCCCTTGTCCCACCCCCACAGCTGCTCCCTTCCCGGGGGCCCAGCACACCCTGCCTGTTCCCTCCCCTCCCTGCTCCTGGGCTTCCTGCCTCCGCTCTCGGCTCCCTTCCAATCCACTCTCCACGCTGCTTCCAGACTTTTCTGAAGGAAATCTGCTCAGGTTATTTTCCTTCTTAAACCTCTCAAGGTTTGAGATGTGCTCAAGGCTCTCTGTGATCTGGCTCCCCCTTCCCTCCTGGATCCCCATTCTCCCTGCCCCCTCCCCCGCCTCCTCTCTGCACACCATGTGCTGGCATCTTCCCAGTTCCCAACGCTCGCTCTCTACCTGTTGTAAAAGCCTAGAAACTTCTACCTGGTTGAGATTTATCCTCCAGGGGTCACCTCCTCCAGGGAGACTTCCAGGGAGGGCTAGGTGCCATTCCCTCTACCACCTCTCCCCTCGCTGTGCACTCTCATGATAACCTGCCATCGCCCGCACATGGGGTGGCGCATCCTCATCACCAGGCTGTGTGCGTGCCGACAGGGGTGTCCACGCCACGCCACAGCAGGGACCAGGGTGCAGAGCCGCAGAGGCCCGCACCTAGGCTCAGCTCCCGTAACAGGTCAGCGGGTAAAGGGGGGCATGCCCACAAAATACCGCTCGTGCTGCTGTGTGCAGAGGGAAAACAAACAAGTCATTAAGTACACGGCGGCGCGTACTTCGCTGAGAGTCCTATCCAAACAGAATAACAGGGAGCGCGCCATTCTGCTCTGATTAACCGCAGCTGAGAGTTAAAGATCATTTGTGGCAAATCATTACAGTCCACTGATTAAAAATGAATGAGTTTGTTCAAAGAGCCGGCCCAGAATCTAGGGCTGGGGAGAGAGAGTTCACGCTCAGGAACAGGAGACGCCCGGCCTGTGTGTGTCTGCATGAGACCGACTTACCGTTTACAGCAAAGGGACATCGCACATCGGAAACGGCACGACTCCGAGTTCCAGTTCAGCTTGGGGTCCAGACCCCATGCCTGGCTCTGTGAGATGGCTAAGGCTTCTCTAAAGTCTCCTCTCTGTCCCCGAGACAATAATTCCGGGCATAATAACACGGGATTAGATCGAAACATACAAAATGGCCAACATTTGACCGTAGGTGACTGAAAGAAGTGGCAATTTCATATGGTTCACCCTAATACTCAGCAAAAAAAAATACGGTGGGAATCGAAACGAGTGGTGAATGGGAGGGTAGGATAGACATGTGGGGCTTGCGGTGCCAGCATTAGGGCAAGAGGTGACAACGAACGGCTGTGTGGTGCTCAGCTTGGGGCACACCCCAGAAGCAAAGAGCCTCCCCCACAGCATGAATTAATGTTGGGATGGAGGAGGGGAAAGAGAAAGACAGAGGAGGTTAAGAATTCCTTCAACTCCCAACCCAGGCCCTCCCTTTGCCAGGCCTGCCTCCCGCCAGGGCCCTTGCCCACGCTGGCATCTTGTGTACAAGCGTAAGCTGATTTCACCGTAGGCGGACAGCCGGCTCGGAAGGGGGCACTGTCCAGTATTAGATACTCTTAGCCCATCTCTGGCTCTGGGGTCAGCCCCCAATCTGCTCTCTCACTGGTATGAGATGAGTTAATAATTCATTCAAATAAATGTTTAGTTGAGTAAGTGGATGAGCCGATGAACAAGCTCTCGAGCTCCGCTGGTCCATCGCCTGACCTTTGGCCATCTGACAGGTGCTAAGAGAGGGCACAGGCATTCCGCTCCCACACCCCCAGCCGTGGAATCACCGTCCCTCTACATCGCCTCACTGGGTACAAACAATGACAAACAGAGCCTTCAAAATTACAAAATGCTTGCAATGAAAAAGCACATTCTTACTTTTAAAATAAATTCCCCATGGCATTGGTCCAAACCCTTTACTTACCAAATAATTATACATATTAATCCTATATATGTAACACACACACACACACACACACACACAGTTTTTTTAAATGTCTTTTCTCTCTGCATTAATTAAAGACCTTATTCAGATTTAACTTATTCCACCAAATTCTCTCCAATGCTTCTGCCCTCATGCAGCCTAAAACCTACTCTTCCCACCCTGGCTAACTCATTGTGTCTAAATCTGAAGAGCTGATATATTCCTCGTTTGACCCCCCGCATGTGGCTTTAGCCTGGAACTGGAGGCGGAGCTGGGCCGTCCGCACAGGCCTGACAACTGTGCTCTGTCACGTAGGGCCCTGGGATCCGAAGAGACCCTCGCTGTGCTTGGCTTCCTGCTTTGCAGTTGCCATTTTGAAATCCTTAAAAACGTGCACAGAGGCCCCACATGTTCCTTTCCACTGGGTCCTGCGAAGAAGGCCAGTCCTGGCAGAGACGGAGAGACGAGGGAACAGGGAGCGACCCGAGGCAGCACGCGTGGTGATGTAATCCAGGTGCAGAGGGATCCAGGGGAGCGTGTAAGAGCGGCCGAGCCGGCCAGCGGGGAGCCTGTGAAAAGCTGGGGGGCAGGTGTGCGGCCACCGAGGAGAGACAGGCGCTAGGAGAGGCAGCGTCGCTAAGGAACCCTACAAGGCTGGAACTGTCGGATTCCGGCTGTGGGGGCTGCAGAGAGACCCCTTCCAACACAAAGGCAAGAAGTGAGTCCTCCAATTTAGGAAGAAGACTGTATCTCCCAGGACCAGCAAGCAGCCAGAGCGTTAAACCAATAAGAGGAAGAACTGGACCATTGTGTTGAGGTGACACAGACTGGATTATGTCATCTGTTTGCTTATTCATCCCCTCGACATTCACCGAGTATCTCATGTGCACATACTGCGTTAGTCCCGGAGCAGTTTCAGAGACGACAAGAATTCGGCCCTGCTCTGGGAACTGCTAATCTCTACAGAAGAGGAAGGCTGAATGGCAATGTCACGGGTTTAACGTTATAACCAAGGTCACTGTTACCGGTTGTGGAGAGTGGAGCAAGGGAAGGGGCCAGGCTGGGCAGGGTCTCATGAAAGGTGTTAAGACCAGACTTTGAAGGGTCAGTGGGGATCCGGCAACCAGAAAGGACAAGAGCATTCGGAAAGAAGGAATCGCATGAGCAAATAGCCGGGAACGAGAAACGTGTGGACACGACGGCGCTCGGTCCCGCCAAAGCGGTGAGTGTGAGACAGTAAGCAGCAGGACAGGGCGAGGAAAAGCCCGGCAGGACCCTGCCTGTGAACAGCCTGGTGACCGTGATGTGGAGCCTGGATTGTCCTGCAGGTGGATGAGAGAGCCTTTGAAGTGTGCCAAGCAGAGATGATCAGACCGGAGTGGATCTCTCTCTGGAGATCAGAGTGGAAAAAGGCAGAGCTGGATTCGAGTCAGAGACAGAGGCAGGCCCATTAGAGAACCACCGACACAGTCAAGCGAAGAATCGTAGAAACCCCAGCTCCGGAGTAACTGGAGAGTGGGGAAGAGTTAGAGGTTGATCTTAAAGGTAGAATGGACTGAAGCTGGCTCGTTGGATGAGACGGGGAAGGAGAAACAATGAAGCCGTCCCCGGGTTTCTGCTTTAGACATTTGGATCAACAACATTGTCAATAACCGTGACAGAGAATAAAGGGTTAGGAAGGTAAGAAAGAAGTTGAATCTTGGACATGTTAAGTTCAAGGGACCACTCAATCTGTCCAGTGCCAGAAATGTGGAGTCAGAACACAGGTACTTACTGGAGTTAAGGGCGTGGATCGAATTGCCGACCCGGGACCTGCAGAGATGCTCTGGAGAGATCCTTGGGAAGTGGTGGACGGACACGACCCAGTGAGACAGGCTAAGAACGAGCTCTTGGAAAGGCGGAAGGAAAACCAGTGTGTCGATCGTGCAGTTGTTTCCTATTATTTGCTGTCTTTCCTGGAAGATCACTGCATGTCCATGTCTCTGCTCACTTCAAGTGGGAGGCGTGACTTCCTTGACCTCTTGATGGCAGGCTCAGGCCATGTGACTTGCGTTGGCCAATGGAACATAAGCAAAGGTAATGTACATCCAAGCAGAAGTCGTGGGGGTCACCAGAAGGGCCTTTGTTTCTACCGCCTGGATGCACAGAGGAAGAACACACGAGGAGCAGAGAATCCGACCCTCGGCGGACGTGGAATGTGAGCATCACAGGAAACCTTGATTATAAGCCGCCGAGACTTAGGGATTATGACTTTCGCGTAACATAGCAAAAGCTGACTGTTACAACCAGAAAAGAGCAGTGTCTCAGGAATGAAGGAGCCACTCCAAGAAAAAGTGAGTGGTCAGTGGGGTCAAAAGTGACCGAGAGACAATTAAGATGTAGCCATAGAGAGGTCAGGGGTGATCTTTCGTGAGAAACGGCGGAGGCTGAGCCAGATCGCTGCGGACTGAGGCAGGAGATGTGGAGGTGGAGGTTTACATGGAGATTACTCATTTAATGATGTTGACTGAAAAGAGGGGAGGAGAGAGAGAGAGAAACAGCTTAAGGCAGAGATCGAGTAGGAGGCAAGTTTTATGTAGGATAGAAGAGATTGGTTTGCAGACTGAGGAGGAAGCTTTGGTGAAGGTGGGGGGACTGAAGATGTAAGTACGGAGGCTGCCTGCCTAGAAACATTTGTATCTGTGATTTCTCGTAACATTGAAAATCGTAACAGCAACACGTACACGGGGCTCGGTGCTCGCTAAGTCCCCACACAGCGCGACGGCTTTGCGCGCGTTACGTTCATCTCCAAAGCAACTCTGCGAGGTGGGCACTGCTATTGTCATGTCTGCTCCACAAAGAAGTAAACTGAGGCACAGAGGGTTCATGAACTCATCCAGGTTCACACAGCTGGTACATGGCTGAGCCAAGATCAAACTGGGGCCTTCCAGGTGTGGGGAGCAGGTCCTCAGCCACCGTGCCACCTTGAGCGTCGTGGGGATACAGAGGATGTTGAGCTATACGCGCTGCTTAGGAAGACGAGGTGCCCGGGAGGGTCATATGCATCATGAATGAGGGATGTGGCACAGACCTGAAGAGGGGGTACCCAGAGAACATTCTGGGCTCTTGGAAAGTGGAAGTGGAGCATTATGAGCACTGAGCTCATAGCCAGGGTACCGGCCTGGTTTCCTACGGTCTCCCCTCAGTCTCTGTTAGTCTGCCTGGGGTTGGGAGGTAAGAAAAGATGAAAAGGAGGCAGAAGAGAGGGGAAACATGAGCTAAAATGGGGGGCCAAGAATCAGAGGACAGGGAGGAGGAAGCCAAGCTCACGTGTCAAGCTCCGTGCGGGGCTGGGGGTTCTGGGAGGAGGACCCAGCCCTTTCCAAGGAGCCCCCAGGATAATGGGAAGACAGACACAAGAGGCCAGGTTGAGTCGGGTGAGGTGAAGTGTGATATGTGCAAAAGACGAAGCAAAAACACCGGCCCCGAGGGACAGAATCTGCCAGCGCAGGCTCCGTCCAATGAGAAGCTGAACTGCCAGCAACCTGTCCCCTTTCGGCTGTCCCCTCCTTTCACCACCTCTCAGCGAGACCAGGACGCGGCTGGTGGAACGCGGAGCTCCCCTCCAGCCCACACCAAAGGCAGCAGGGCCACGAGGGCCAGTGGCTTTTCAGCGTTCAAAGTGGAGAGATTGAAAATGATACGACACATCTAAGTGCCCGAGCTCGGCGTGCCTTTCAGGAGGCATTTCAAAGCGAGTGGTCTTTCATCCCTATTGAGTCTGCGGGACGTGCTGTGAGTGGTTGGGTCGCTCCGTGTCACCTCAGTGTGCGCCGGACGCTCTGAACTGGGGAGCGTGTCTCTGGACTCTGGGGAAGTCTGCAGACCTCCCTCCATCGCAGGGAAAGATACGAATACCCAGGGAAGCACGTGACTGGCCAACATGGCAGTGTGGGCAAGTGGGCAGCGGCGCACCTCAAGTTGGCCGGCATTTATTCTGTTCCCAGATAAGGCTTGCTGCTGAGCTGGAGTGACGCGGACTATTGGCGCTGCTCTGCAAAGGGGCTGTCGCTCTCCCTTCCTAGCCTAGCTCCTGACTCTGTTGAAGACCAACTACTTTTGAAACAGACACACGTGTGGCAGGGGACCTCTGTCCCCCAGGTAGGCTGGCCTGCCTCCTGCGAACCTGCTTATCAGAGTCCTGACCCCAGCGCACCAGCTACAGTTCATCTGAGCGTCTCTGACACCAGTGCCTCCTGCCACAGTGCCCTCCACATCACCCGAGTCACGCTGAAGTCACGTGTCCCTGGATGTATTCTGTGCCAGACTGCGGCCATCCTCTTTGGGAGAGTCCACAGCTCTGCCAGCCCCTTCCCTTCAACCTTGAACCTTCTCCTGAATTAACCACTGGCCAGCTCTGCTGACCCCCGTGTGCCCGGAGGTAAAGAGGGTGAAGTGGGGGTCAGTGGCCAGGAGAGAAGTTCAGAGAAAGAAGCTGGGCAGGTGCTCGATGAGTCCTCTGATTCACAGACGTGGAGAGGCAGGTTTTCTCAGAGGGAACAGCATGGGCAAAGGCACCCACGTGGGCCAGGGCAGAGTGCATTCAGGGACAGGTGCAACTCGACGCGGTTCAAACACACACCTGTGCAGGGAGCGTGGCTGTGGAGGCCACGGCCACAGAGGGCACTCCACGGTGGCCCGGCAGGACCGTGAAGCAGGCCCTTCTGCAGGGAGGCGTCCCCTAGCCGTCCTGGTGATGTCTTAGAACCTGTCTTTCCAGCCCTCCTTCCACAGCACAAGGAATCGAGGTGACTGTTTGAAAAGGAAGCAGGAGACCCTCGCTAGGAATGAAGGCTGGATGAGCAGACTGAGCTGCAGGAGGGGCTCGTCTGCGAATTTCTTCCAAACACCGTGCACGTCTGACTGGTTTGCCGGCGCCCAGTTGGCTGTAGAAAGAAGCCCGCCCGCCTCAGAAGATGCTGAACTCAGACGATTCTCCTCCTTGTCAGTTCCTGCCTCTTCTCCCTTTAGTCTAAGACCAAGTTGTGTGGCTCTTTCCTCCCCCTGGGCCCCCCTTCTGCTGGTCACCTGCCAGTGGCCCTCCCGTCAGCTCCGCTAGAAGCTGGATTATTGCACTTTAAGTGAGGTGGAGCCCTGGCCGGTGTTGCTCAGTGGTTAGAGCGTCGTCTGTGCACCCAAAGGTTTTGGGTTCAATTCCTGATCAGAGCACAGTCCCAGGTTGCGGGTTCGATCCCCAGTCGGGGCATGTGCGAGAGGCAGCTGATCAATGTTTCTCTCTAACATTGATGTTTCCTTCTCTCTCTCCCTCTTTCTTCCTCTCTCTCTAAAATCAATAAAAACATATCCTCAGGTGAGGATTTCAACACAATAATAGCCCTGGCCAGTTTGGCTCAGCGGTTAGAGCGTCGGCCTGAGGTCCAGAGAGACCTGGGTTCGGTTCCCGCTAAGGGCACGGACCTCGGTTGCAGTTTGTCCCCTGCCCTGGTTGGTCGTGCGTGCGGGTGGCAACCACTCGATGTGTTCCTTTCACGTCGATGTTTCTCTCTCTCTCTCTTCCTCTCTCTCCCTCCCGCTCTATCTGAACAAAAATGGAAAAATGTCCTGGGGTGAGAATAAAAAAACAAAACAAAACATAATAATAAAGTATAAAATAAAAAGGGTGATGGACAGGGAGCCTCCCCGCGAGGGAACCCCTGACAGTTCAGGTTAAGAGGCACGAGGCTAGGGAGCCACACGATACTGGTTACATCTCACTTGATTACACTCGGCAAATGTAAACACACCCTTTAGCCATGACTGGCCATTCATCTGCTGGGGTGCTCAGAACAACCCCTGCCCCCATTTATCTCCCGCCTTCAGGCCCAGTCAAGGTTGGCAGAAATTAGTAATTCATCACTGAATACAACAACTACCTTTGGGAACTGCCAAGCCAGAAAAAAGTGACCAAGTCCCTGTGCCCAGGTGCTGTCTCTCGTGGGCAATGTCTTCATGCAGCTGGGGCACCACATCCATGCACCTCCCGGAACAGCGGCCTCCCTGGTGGTGTCTGGACCACTGAAAATAGACCAGGACCCCTCTCTCTGGACTGGCCCCTGGGATCCTAATAGGCTCGCATTTTGCGGGGGGATGTGGGAATCCCCTCAGAGCTGCTCTGGGCTCTCAGGAATGCCAGGACCACTTATTCGGACAAGAGAGGAGGGAGGCTCCTTCTTCCTGAGCCATACCTGGAGAAAGCATCACTCATGGGCGACAAGCTGGGGGTCGAGTTTGCTGTTCTGTCTAGAGCACTGATGTTGACTAAGGTGCCCTACAACGTGATGACGTGTTCGCGAGAACACGAGAGACTTCTGATGAAACAAACATCGCTATTTCCGCTCCCTCCTAAAATCCTCACCACGGGAGGCAAAATTCCCCTGAGATGGCTCACGCCCTGGTGTACACGCCCGACGTAATCCCCGGGACTGCGAATATGAGATTTTACTCCTGTCACTAGGTAGGCTACCTGGCCCCGTGGCCCTTACGGTAGGGGCATTATCCAGGTGAGCCTGTCCTGGCTGCATGAACCCTTTAACAGCCGAGAGGGGTGGGGCTGTTTTGTTCTGCTTTTCATCTTTTTGTGGGGTGTTGTGTGTCTGGTTGCAGAAAGAGAAGTCAGAGAGATTGCAGCATGAGCGGAATGTCGTACACGCGAGATTCGCCCTTGCAGAGATGAAGGGGGCCACACGGCAGGGCCCCAGACTGGTCAACAGCCAGAGAGACAGTGGGGGACCGCGGTCTGCCAACAGCCTGGTCATGAGAAAGTCCATCTTTCCCCGGTCAAGCTTCCAGATGAGGGCGCACATGGCCAACACCACCTTTTAGCCTTATAGGGTTCTGAGCCAAAAATCCAGCTAAAACGTGCCAGGTGCTTGGCCCACCAAGCCTGAGAGATCACAAATCTGTGTTGTCTGAAGTAGCTACATTTGTGGTCATTTGTTATGCAGCGACGGAAACTAATACACTCTCTGAAAGGAACGAAGCTATAAGCCCATAAAGGAAGCATTTTTAGCAAAGCGGCAACCCAATTTGGAAAGATGGGACGCAGGTGGACAAAGGTTCAGAAAAGCAGAAAAAGCACCTGCAGAAGGTGAAGCTGAGAGGTGGTGCTCTGACTTGGAACTCATGAAAGACTCGGGAACTAGAGACACAGGTGCCCCCGAAGCCTGGGGCGCAGGTGGCATTGCCGGCAGGAAGACTGGGGGAAAGTCTGCGTGAGGAGCTGCTAACCCCCTAGATTCCCTTTCCTCCCCACCTGGCCAAACAACTTTCCTGCGCTCACCTCTACGGATGGCAAGAGGTTTATTTTCTGGAGACACTGACCCAGCTAGGCTGTGGCCTTGAGGACACCTGTCACAGCTGATAGCAGATGTGGGGGGAAGTTCTCCAGGGCATTAAGTGAAACTCAAATACTGACCCATGAGACTCTCTGCCCCCCTCTCAGTTAGGCATGCATGTTTCTCACCCCCTGGGGAGGAGGCTTAGAAATATCTCCTAATTAGCCTGGCTGGTGTGGCTCAGTGGTTGAGCATCAACCCATGCACCAAGAGGTCGCCGGTTTGATTCCCGGTCAGCGCACATGCCCAGGTTGTGGGCTAAATTCCAAGCTGGGGGACATGCAGGAGGCAGCCAATCAATGTTCTCTCTCATCGATGTTTCTATCTCTCTCCCCCCTCCCTTCCTCTCTCTCTAAAATCAATTAAAAGAAAAAGAAATATCTCCTAATTAAATGACTGGGACTACAACTAATTGCCCTACTGATTAATCTTTAGTCATACAGGTACTCCAGTATGTGTGTCACGGGAACGACGCACACAGCATCTGATTAAATTTCTAGTAGCTCATTTGATTTAAGATATGAATAAAAAGAATTAAGAGACATTTGAGGGAAGACTCACATGTAGAAAAGGTCAAAACAAAAAGGAAATGAAAGTCAGATGGAACAAAACATACAGGGAACTGAAAAAAATACATTCATGAAACAACAAAGTAGGATCCTGTTTACGAAGGGACAATTAGCAAACTAGAAAAAGCTCCTGGATCTGAAAGATTAAGATAGAAAAATAATTAAAAATCAACAGAATGTGTAGAATATAAAATATGGTCATCTCTCAGAAAATAGTACACAAAGGTAGAATATAGAAATTTAAAAATTAGGTGATTCATCCTTGGAAGTTCCTACTTTTAACTAACAGGAGTCAGAGAAAGAGAGAAGAAATAAAATAGAGGGCTGGAAATTATTTGAAATATATAATAACATTTCCTTCTATTGAAAGACCTGGCTTCCCAGAATGAAAGGGCTTACTAAGTGCCCAGAACAGTAAATGAAAATAATCATATCAAGGTATGCTATCATGTAATTTTAGACCAGCTTCCAGAGAAAAAATGCTAGTGACATACAAAAATATCAGAAAGAATGACAGCTTTCTAAGAAGCAACACTGGAATCTAAAAGACAATAGAGTTCCTTAAAAATTCTGAAAAATTTCAACCTAGTTTTATACCCAGTCAAACTACCCTCCCTCAAGTGTGAGGGAAGAATAATTGCCTTTTCGGATACCTAAGTTCTCAGTCTCAAAGTGTTTACCTCTGATGCATCCTTTCTCAGGAAGCTAGAAGAGGGTGCCACAGAGCAAAGAAGGGGGCATTGGGTGTAGGAAGCAGAGGCTCTTACAAAGAAAGGGAGGGAAACGGAATTGCTAGGGTGCAAATGAAGGCGGCTCCACAAGGGCTGGTGGGCTCAGACCCGGAGCGCTGCCAGGTGACGGCAGGAAGACGGCAGCCTCTGGGAGGAGGGTCTCCTAGGAAAACACCGAAATGAAACTCTGCTTGATGTGCCTGGCTGTGGTATGCTTTACGGTCTGCCAAAGAGTTCGCTAAGAACTGTAATCCGTCACAAAGAAAAATAGCAGATGAAAAGTTAAACTCTAGGGACAACCAAGAAGTTATACATGAGATTAATCATGAACATTGTACCCTACACAGCTCTGTGTGAATAATATTTACAAGGGCAAGACCATGTAAATACTAAATATTGATTTAAACAATGATTGTGATCATATATATATATATATATATATATATATATATAGTGTGTGTGTGTGTGTGTGTGTGGCAAGTGGAGTGAAACCAGATTAATAAGAGAGCTAAAGCTGCCGTCAGCAGGAGTAAATCAACATATGACTTCTAAAATATGAAAGAAAAAAAAATAACCCCAAGAAATAGTAGTCTAAATATATTATCTAAATTTATTTAGGCAAATACTAAAATAAATTGCTAAAAGTAGTTGCCTCTGGAGAACAGCCCTCAGAGTTGCCAGGGATGAGCCAGAAAATTGCTTTTTTTCACGATGAGCCTTAAAGCATTACTTGACTTTTTAACTCTGTGTTAGCAATCAAGAGGCCATAGAAAATTACCTTTAATTTATGTAGTAAATAAATTTTTTTTTAAGAATGTTCCCTTTTACGCCATGGTTGGGTGGGAGGTGGAAAAAGATGATTTCTGATAACTTTAACATGATTTGAAAGTCCCGTTTTTTGCATGTGAGCATATACGAATCCAGAGTCTTGGATGGCAAAGCCCATCCCTCTGGTGCTGAGATACAAATATAACCATGTCTACCTTGCACACAGTGCTGTCCAATTTACAAAGCCATTGCATATATAACCTTGTTGGATCCTTGCAGCTTCCTTGAGAGACAGTCACAGCAGTGAATAGACAAACAATGGAGCTGGAATTCAGAGAGGTTGGGTGACTTGTCCATGGTCACACAGCCTAGACTTCAAGCCAACTGCTGCTCTAGGGACCTACTGGAGCCATCCATCTAAAGCAAGGGGAGAGAGGCAAACGTTTGGAATCATTTCTCTGTCTCTGGTACACTGCGTATTTGGGGATTCCTAGTTTGGGGGCGTTGAGTCTTTCTATGCGTTATCTTTCCTGTCTCCCACCAGGCCAGTTCTCAGCCTCTCCCTTCCCATGGCTGACGTACTCTCGTGTGCCTCTTGGGCTCTCCTCCCTGCCCCGTTCCTCGTGCCTCCAAACTGAATTCTCAGCTTCAGGAACTAAAACCTTGGAAACACGGCGCATCATATGAATCGTGATCACGGCGCTGCTTTTGTAGTTCACACTAACCATCCGTGGAATCTGGATTAGACCTGGAGACCCGTGATCAAAACCACGAGGCACCCAGCCCATCGCCCATTCTCCCTCGGCTCCCTGCTCATCTGGAGTTTCAGTCTCCCACAAACAGGAGTCTTGCCATGGGAAATAAGACCCCAAAGACGGACTCCTCCTGGCCTTTCGATCTTTTGATCTATTCCTCAAGCACAGACTCAGTTTGTGGCTGAAAAAAATAGTGGGAAGGAAAGAGAGGACAGCAGTGGCCGGGAGACAGACCCCGCGGTGAGAGCGTGGGCGGTGGCGCCCACTAGCTGTGTCTGCCGGGTGATGGGTGGTGAGCGGGGCCCTGGCTTCAGCCACCAACACTTCTTCCGCCCTCAGTTTTCTCGGAGATCCCTTGATCCCATGTGTGTTCGAGGCAGATAGGATCACAGCATCCAGTGTTACGGCTGCAGGCATAATTCCAACATCTGAGAACATTTTCCTCCCAGATATTTAATTTCCCCTTCCAGCCGTTTTACCGCTGGGGCCATAAGCATACTTCACAACTCTATCTATCACATCATCTTAGCCTCTTTCGCAAGTCTTTTAATATCCATTGGAAAATAATACTGCCTTTGATTCCGAGGCAAATCCCTAACACTTCTTCCCTTGTTTCTAATTAGCAATATTTCTGCGGTAATTAAGACAAGAGCAGCTCCTCGACTCTGCAGCATTTTCAATTCAGAGAGAAGAAAAAATACAACAATAACATAAAGTGGGGCTAAGAATAACTCTGTTAGCTGACTTGACTGTATTTTAATTTTAGCACCTTAGTGCAAACATACACTTACACGCACATACCTACACATACATGCTCGCACACACATGCATACACACACAGTGGTGTGCGCACACACACACACACACTCAAGAATAGCCACCCGTTTCTGAAATAAACAGGATCTAAAAGGCACTTGTGGAAATACTGTTGTTCTGCAGGCAGGACAAATGCATCATCTTAAACCCAGAGTGGGCATCCCACAAAGTGAACAATCTCAGCGAGCTGAGTGCTGATGAAAGACGCCAGAGAGAGGCCACCTCCCTTCTCTCACCAGATGGCTGGAGATGGGCCCATGGTCTCTCTGGTCAAACACCCAGAGACTCGGCATTTTCAAGACTCTTCAGAGCCCCATTGCATATGTTCATTTGACGTTAGCATTCACTCTTGCTTAGCAGGGAGGAGAGTCAAAGCTTTGCATTGCCTGGCAAAATCTAAAGCTGTAGGCTGAGTGCAGAGAGTTTCTGGTGCTACTGTCTCCATTTTAGAGATGGTACTCTTGTCTCTAAGCTCTGGGAGTGTGCACAGACACACAGACACACGCTTACATGTACTCTTTGCGGTGTTAACAAGAAGGTGCAAATTTTGAGTCTGATGCTCATCAGAGTTTAGGCAAAGATCTCATGTGTATGTGTGTGTGTGTGTTTCAGGGGGTTGACAGATAGCACAGGGTTTTATTTGTTTGGAAACAAATCATTTCAGGCAATTTGGTAATAATTTCTCCTGTAGCCAGTTACCTTTGCCTCCTCAAGCTGAACTGTTTGCCAAGAGCTGTGCAGTGTTTGATGGCTAGGCTGTGGGCGTGGCCCTATAGAGGCCCAGCTTCTGGCTCCATGAGGCCTCCAGCCCCCACCTTGAGCATGTTCATATCTGGGGAGGCCGACTCAGTGAGCAGGATCCTTCTCTTTGTGTTGGTTACTTTCTTTCATTCTGAAATCCTGGATTCTCCTATTCCCATGCTTGTCAAATCATAAAACAATTGGGAAATAGAGTTGGTTGGGTCTTAGGGATCATGATATTCAACCTTCTCATTTTATAGATAAAGAATCTGAGGTTGAGAGTGAATGGTTATCCCAAGGTCATCCAGCACAGAGCTAGGACATAGGTCTCTCTATTCTCAAGCCAATAGAGATTTAATTATTTTTAATTAAGCAACTACTATTGAACTCCTAGGATGGATTAAGCATCATGCTAGGTGCTGCAAGTCCAAAGGAGCCACAGAGGTGAGTGCACAGTAGACATCCAAGGAGATGACGTTTGGAGGGAACCTTGCACAATGCCCGGCCCAGGAGAGCTTGTCCATGAATCCCAGCATCCTTTCCCTTTCTCCTCCCTCTCCCCTACTAATGCATCTGCAAGGCGAGAGAATATCATATATTCGGATTAGTCGAGTTATTACAGCTGTCAGGAGGGGATCTGAGGGACAGCTCTATTACTCCTTCCAAAGCACGTGTTCTAGTGCTGTGACAAAACCCCCAGGTTTGGGTGCAGGCCTGGAACTTCCCAGGTATTCTACAAAGGTGTCGGTGCCTCATGCTGCTCCTCTGTTCCAGGGTGTTGGGTGAAAGCATGGTTTGCCCACATGGCCTGATTCATAGGCACATTAGTGCTCACTCACCAACATCCACAGGACAGAAAAAGCCACCTGCTTAGGTTTTGGCCAGAGATAGAGACACTCACAAGAAGCAGATTTTGGTACTCCCAAGGGAAGGATCACTGAAGCACACTATGAGCTGGCTGGCTGGCTGGAGGAAATGTTTTCAAGGCCATTTGGCTTGGAACTCAAGCTACTCTATCAATTTCCTGAACTTGAAACAGGACTCTCATTTTCCAGAGACTTAAAAGTCTTCCTGATTTACCCTTAACCAAAAACCCAGAGGCATAAAACCACGAAGAACCTGAAATAGCTGGGCAAGTCATCCCTGATTTCAGCCTTGAATGGGGTTGTGTGACTCAAAGGCCATCATGGCCACCACGCTGCCAGCCCTACACACATCCGCTATGAGTTAATTGGAAGCTTCTCTAGACCCAGTTCAAAGAGAGATATACAGACTCTGACACTCTGCCCTGCTGCTAGACACTGACAACAGAATAGTGATGTGGAAAGACATGAAATATAGGTGTCTACTGAGGGGGATGGCTCGTTAGAGATGTAACTAGAGTTTCTGGGCCAATTTGCAAATATATCTCCAAATAAAAGGACCCACACACTTGCTGGCATGTGATGAGATGCAGGGACATTCTGAAGGGAGGCTCCCTGGCCACTGGGGCCACCATCTTGGGGTTTCAGCGTCAGCTCCTCCCTCTGCTTCTTTTCCTCCTTCTCACCAGAGGGCCAGTGATCTTCAGCACCAAGCTGGACATACCCAGATTGGTGGGCAGGCAGCCTTAGCCACACAGCACAAAATAACAAATTCCCACAGAGGACAAAGTGTATGTAACAGGGCAAATGACTGATGGGCCACCTAGTACAGAAGCAAGTCAGATCCCAGCACAGATCCTCCCTCTTTTTCTAAATCCACCATGTACTTAAGCACATTCTGATCAAAACTGTCTCTCCGTGCTCTGTGAAAACAGAGTCTATTCTGACAAGACTTCTGGGCACAGCCTGTCCTCACATCGTCAGGGCTCCATTACCCATGGTGGCTGCTCATTTGGCCAAGGGGGCCCCACAACCACTTCCCTGAGCTCTGCTTTGCTGGTTATTTAGCCCATCAGCTTCCCTAACTCCTCTCCTCCCCTCTGCTGCTTCTTGTGCTTACACGTGTCTACCTCCTCTCTTACCCCTCCCCCAGCACAAGGGAGGCATTTACACTCCTAATTCCTCACGTGTGTCCCTGCCCATGGCAGACAGACTTGAAAATGGCCCCCCCATTACCCTCACCCCTCCCAAGTCATGCCCCTGTGTAATCCTCTTACCTTGAGTGTGGACAGCATCTATGACTTGCTTCTAACCAACAAAATATGACAAAGTGGTAGGGTGTCACTTCATGATTATGTTACACAAGAGAGTGGGACATCTTGTTGGAGGACTCCATCCCTTGCTGGTTTTGATGGAGGAAGCAGAAATGCTGGGAAGGCTCATGCAGCCAGGAACTGAGGATGGCCTCCCTCCAACAATCACCAGAATGGAGAGCAGTTTCTGCAGACAGCTATCAGGAAACTGAGACCCTTGGTCCTAATGTCCAGAAGGAGCTGAACTTCACTAACAACCATGGGAGTTTGGAGGCAGATGGAGCCTTGAGAAGAGACCACAGCCTTGGTCAAGGCCCCCGTTGCCGCTTTCAGATGAGACCCTGAGCAAGAGCCCAGCTAAGCCTGATCTACAGAAACTGAGACGATAAATGTGTGTGTTTTAAACCCCTAAGTCTGTGGTAATAGTACTCACATAAATAGAGAACTAATAAATTTCACTCTTAGAAGAACTCAGCAGTATGACTCTTCAGTATTTGAAACAGACTTTTAGATTCCACAGTGTGTGGGGAGGACAGTGAGGAATTATCTGTAGCTCCCCTTTGATTGGGGTCTGGTCTTCAGCACCTTGGACAGCTCACCGCCCAGCCTCAATCAGAACTTTGATAGTTGAACTTCTTACAAATCATTCATTCTATCAGTAAACAGTTCTTCCTTTATTTTTAACATTTATTTTATAATTATGCAAGCACTTCTTCTCTGTTGTTTACGAAGCTATCATCTATATACTTCATTTAAATTATTCCTCACAGTAATTCTGTCAGGTTAGTGACAACAGTTTCCACCTATTTTCCCTCTCTTCTTTATTACGAGTTTGCTTAGGTTGGTTTGGTTTGTTTTAGCACATTCCTAAATAAGGCATTATGGAGAGGGATAAATAGGTGGAGCACAGAGGACTTTTATAGGGCAGTGGGACGGCTCTGTGTGATACTAAAACGTGAATACATGTCATTACCCATTTGTCCAAACCCAGATAATGTGCACTAGCGAGAGTGAACGCTAATGTAAACTCTGGACTCTGGGTGATAATGATGTGTCAGTGCAGGTTCATCAACTGCAACCATCACCCCATCTGGCGGGGGTGATGCGGGAGGCGATGCATGTCTGCGGGAACTCTGAGCGTCCCTCTTCCTTCTGCTGGGACCTAAAACTGCTCTACAAAATAAAACTTATCTTTGAAATTTCTCACTATCCAAAACCAAACCAAACCAAAAATAACCGCTTCGATGGGGAATGGGATAAAGTGCTTAATGGACATAGTGTTTTATTTGGAGTGATAGAAATGTTTTGGAATTTAATAAAGGTGGTGGGAGCCCAGTGTTATGAATGTACTAATATACCACTGAATTGTTTCATTGAAAATGGTTAGTTTTGTGTTATATAAATTTCACTTCAATACATTTTTTATTGAAAAAGTATATTTTGGGTTTTTTAAACATTAAAAATGGTATAAAGATTAAAATAACATAGGCCCATACACCCAACACAGCTTAAAAATGAGACATCATGAACAGAAGTGAGTCTTGTGTTTCCATGACACTGCCTTGTCCTCCCTTTCCTGCAAGGACTAAACACTCCCCAGGACTCGGTGTTCTCGCTCCCCTGGATTTGTTTATTGCTATACTTCATACATATGTATCACTGAACGATGAATAGAAATATTGTGCACATTTTAAAATGTGAATAAATGCTCTCATACTGTAGGTGTTCTTATTCAACTTCCTTTTTCCATTCTAATTCTGTTTGTGAGATTTATGAATATATCATGTTTTCTTCAGCCATTCTCCCATTGATAGACATTTAAGTTATTTCTGTTCTGAGCCATCACAATGCTGCTGGGAACATCTTTATATACATCTTTTTGTGCACAGGAGCAAGAACTTGTCTTGGTTATATATCTAGGAGTATCTTCAGCTCCAGCAGGTATCACCAGGTTTCCTTCACAGCAAGTTTTCAAGATGCCCAACCAGTGAGTCAGCTCTCCCTGGAGAAGCTCTGGCTTGTCAGGGACTCTTCCCCAGGATGATGAGAGAGTTGCCTCCTCTGTCCTGGCCAGAAGAGCCTCTATCAGTGTCTGAGAGTACAAGAAATGTTTCAGAAGACTTATATACTGTAATCTGATATTGATATTTTAGTCAGGCAGTTATCCCTAATAATATTTTTTAAATTTTATTTTTTTTATTGATTTTAGAGAGAGGAAAGAGAGAGAGAGAGAGAGAGAGAGAGAGAGAGAGAGAAACATCAATGAGAGAGAACATCAATTAACCACCTCCTACATGCCCTTCACTGGGGATTTGGCCCACAACCTGGGCATGTGCCCTGACTGGGAATCAAACCAGTGACCTCCTGGTGCATGGGTCAATGCTCAACCACTGAGCCACACCATCTGGGCCCTAATAATATTTTTATATGAATTACTCGTAAGCCAGGTATCCCCAGTCTATACCTGGACAGCGGATTTCTTCCTAAGCCTAAGAACAGGACTTTAATTTTATCCCTATTGAATTTCACCTTGTTAGCTTTAGCCATTCTGTGTCTTTGAAGAGATATTTTGAGTCCTGGTTCTGGTATCCCACTCATCACTTTGGTAAGTATGCTTTCTGAATCTTCATCTAAACCCTTAATAAAATAGAGGGGAGAGAGACAAAGAAACCCACAAGGTGTTCCCACAATGTTGATGGAACCCAATGTCTGGGCATGGCTGGCCAACTAACCATGATGCTAGCTAACAGCATCACACAGTCCTCAATTGTCCATTTGATCCGCAAGAACATCGAGGCAAACTTTGTCAAGGACCTTGTCATAACTAGAGCATTCAGCTGATTTACATATGTAGCAGTCTGGTCAACAATGAAAATAGGGTTCTACTTATTCTTCCTGTTCTATGGACCTATGCTAGCTTCCAGCAATTTTTACTTCATGATTCCATGGACAACTCAAATAGCAATTAACGTTAGAGTTTCAGTGGTTGGTGTTCAGTATCAACCTGACCAGGCAATGCAAACTGGAACCCACTTTCTTTCTATGAAACTCTATATTTTTCTCATCTCTAGGCTTCTGGTCTCTTCCTTCAGTCACCTCTAAATTGTGGTTTTATGAGCATTTATAAAAGTTTTTTTTTTTTCGAAATCCTGGCATGAAATACGTTAGGTCTGGAAACTTTTAAAACCTCCAGGTAACCACTTACTTTTTGTTTACCCTGCTTGAGTTTCAAGAGTTGAACAAAACTGATTCTCTTCTCTTCTCTTCTGCTGAAAGACCTTGTCTTTTGGTAAAGAAACAGAACACGTGAGTGGTTCTCCTTTCTTTTCTCATCTTGAACCTGGCACCAAGCAGTGAGCTGGCCCCTTTTAATTCTGAACATAGCTGCTAAAGGCTTCTGTGTGGTCCTGGTGTTTTCCTGAAGGCTCTGCTCATTCTGAGCGTGAGCCCTCCTGGTACCATCCTTACACACTCTTGATGCCATGTGTGTCCTTGGTTGTGTGTTTCTCCTTTCTTCTTTCACAGATGAATTCATCAAAGAGCTTTGTGGGCAGCCACACTGGGTCCTCGGGGTTCCACCTCATGTTCCCCGTCTCTCCTCAGACAATGTTACTGTTGTCTACTTCTAAAGAGAAGGAGGGGGCCCAACAGACAAACAGGAAGAAGCATAGTCATCACCGGACCTAAATTCCTCGCCATGCCAGCCCTACCTCCTCTGGCTGGTTTCGCCTGCTCTTCTAGTCCCCCCACCACCAGGAGGCAAAAGATACCAAAGAATCAGAAAGAAAGCATAGACTTGTTAGAGTAGATAGCTAGCTGGACATGAGCTGGGATAGATGGCTAAGATCAAGGGGAAGAAGTGGGACATGACAAATAAAAATTAGCAGACTCAAGAATGAGGGGCCAGGAGACTGAAAACCTCCACCAGAATGTGGTCTGATAGCACAGCACAGGATCCAGATAGGCCAGCCCTGAAGCTTAAGGAGATATATATATATTTTTTTTTGAGACATGAGGGAGGTGGGGACTTATTTTGTGCTAGGGGCATTCCAGCCCAGGGGTATACATCCTCTGAACTCCCAAATAAGCGACACACTTGGTTCGGCTTTGGCCAGCTAAGCTACTCACTCAGACTCTATCTGCGTGTATTTCTTTTTCTTGCAAATAAACTCCTGTATGCTTTGCTGCTATTTGGTACTGTCTCTTGTTTGAATTCCTTCCTACAAGCAAGACAAGAACCTGGAGTGCAGAGGCCACACCTCTAATAGATCCCTGGATGCAAGTGGCTTTCCAGCCTGGCAGAGCTCACCCCATGACCTGTAGGGCATACTTTACAGTATCCCAGATTGGGAAACCATGGCAGCCATCAAACTACTGCATTCAGACCTTCAAGAGCCAATAAAATCTGGATTCCAAAATGTTGAGAGGTGCATCTAGGGAAAGAAGTTGGTTGGAACTGGGTGTCTCTCATTTCTTCCCACACCAGAGCTGGGGTTTCCCTAGGATGGCTTGGTGTGTCCAATGCACAGTCTAGAGTTCCTCCCTCTGGGGGCCCTCAGCCTAGTGTCTCTTTTCTCTGTTTTTCAGTGGCCACAACCCATGAGTGAGATGATTAGAGCAGCTAAGCTGGGTACCACTCTTGGCATATCATCACCTCTTTCTCCTCCCAGAACCACCGTTCAACCCTGAATTATGAGAAAAATCATACCCCTTCCTGTCATCATCCATGGGAGGGCAACAATGACATAATATTTCATAAATCTCCTTTAAAAGAAAGGCTACATTATACTTTTACGTGCATAATGGTGTTCATATGTAGTAGGCGCCTGAAAAATGCCAGTTGCGCCTTTACTACAAGGCTATATCGTTATATTTATTTTCTCACTCTCCAAATAATGTTTCTGATCTATTTTCACCCAGCACTGAGGAAACCTGATTGAGATTTTATAAATTCAGACGCATTTATATGCCCAAGCCCCGCACAGCCAATGATCCCTAAGTGCTAAACAGATTTGTCCTGGACGTGGAGCCTGAGCCTGTGGAGTGAGGCTTGGATAATTTAAGTGCCTCTTGTAATAGGAGGCAACTGGAATTCAATAGAGATAAATGTAAAATATTGAACTAGGGAGCTGAACCACCAGTAGGGCAGGAGTCTAAATGGAAAGGTTATGGCCGAATGACTAAGCAGGAGAGCGCACACAACACACCCAAGAAACTCTTGCAGAAATACAAGTCCCAGTGGAGGCCACAGGAAAGAAGAGACAGGAGGCTGCTGAACAGCATGGCCAAGGAGGGCTGCTGGGCTCAGGGCAAGCTGCTGCCAGGGAGCCTCCTTCTGGTGCAGACTGGCTGACAAGGGACGGGGCATTTGGCTGGTGATGTAGAGATGCCAGTTTTTAGTTCTCATCATGAAAAGGCAATATTGTTTTTTCTCTGTCAGGCCCCAAACACCAGAAGTAAAAATGCCTCGTGACAAGCTGAGTCATGTTTGAGACTATTAGAAAAATATACAGCCACACAGGTCAGTTAATTCAATCAAATGTCTGGTCAAGTTCCAGAAAGAGATTGGTAGAATCATTTGTTTGACCAAATGGACAGGCCAGAACGGAGAGCACCATGGATCAAGGGCACGCCCCCCGAGTGCCAGCCAAACTAGGCATTCTATTAGAGCACAGGGGCCCCCCTGGGTGTCATGGCATTGGTATGACCCTCGAATACACCCACCACAGCTATTCCTTTCCTTCCTTTAAAGTATGTTGTCACAGAATTCACACAGGGCTGGGGCCCTACCCTCTCTTAGGCTGAGCACACCAGGAAAAGAATAATGGAATGGGAAAAGCCAACAAAAAGACCCAGGTGAACATCAGTTGGGATTAAACAAGCTTTCCCATTGGTCCAAAAATTTCTTGGGACACAAAAATCACTTGCCGTGTTTTCTGGCCAAAGTCCATCAACACTTAGCAAACCAGCAGCTCTCCTCCCCCCCTCCCCCTCCATCACTACTTCTGTTCTTATCTAACGTCTGAGCATGGAAGGGCCCTCAAAACCTATCAAAGGATATTAAAAGACACACCAGGCATTAGCCTTGAGCACAAAAGGGGTGACGGGAGCACTTTCTCCCTTTGCTGGTCTCCTGAAAGCCCACTTTGAGAGCCCCCACCCCTGATGAAGAGAGCATACGCCAGTTAAATGAAGGCCACTGTACGGCGTTCCATACGGGCTGACATATATACTAAGCTCTTTTGGCTCAAGTTGCACATTCATTGCTCAGTTTTGGCAGAAATGACATGAAACCTTCTGCTGGGAAAAGGCAACGCCATCCGAATACATGATAAAGAGGAGGCAGGGGCCGATGTTGTCCACAGAGCACTCCCCTGTCGAGTCCCAGGAAGGGGCCTGTTATTTTCTGATCAACAAGGAGCAAGAGGGTCTTCCCTGGCATTTGGGCTAGGTGATAGAGGGCTTTCTCTTACAGCCCTGTGTTTTAGCAAAGTGCCTTTTCTCAAAGGCTCCTATCACCCTATGCAAAGCTCATAAAAACCTGGGGAAGAACTGGGGTTGTCTGCTCTTCTCTGTCACTCAGAGGCTGTTGTGCACGGGATCCTCATTCTTTAGACTAGTAAGCTTTTCTAACTAGAGAACCAGCTGCTGATTTAAACAGAGAAGAGCAAAAGCACAGTTATGACCATTAAAATTACGTAAATATCAACAAGACAAAGAGCGGAAATCGGTTGCTCTCCGAGGTCCTGACTTCTTCGAGGCAGCTCATGGCGCTTCACATGTACCTGCCTGTGCCCCATCTGAGTGCCTTGTCCTCCATCTCACCCTGTCTACCTGTTCATGGCTCACCTTTCCACTGCCGGCAGGAGCAGGTGGCTGGGAGGTGAACCCTGAACGCAGCCCTGGGCACCAGAGGCTGTCTCATTAGCATCCAGCTGAACAGGAGGGAAATGTCATGTCAAGAGCTTTAGAAAAATCTCATAAGTAGTGGTTGTTTATTAATTCTCTTAATCAGCAAATTACATAATTAATATATCAAATGGTACCTGTTGATCTAGAATATTTTTAAGGGATTTTGTATCACTTGCATATTTTGATGGTGATTCTAGATACTCCTGGTGGCAAAATTCCCATATAGGAGAAGCTTAAGGGTGCAATTTAGTTTAAAGGACATACTTAAGGGAACATAACTGAGACTAAATGTTTATTTGGGGTGGCTCTCTGGGAGGGGAGTTAAGACGCACATTGGGGCAACTCCCACACTTTCCTGTGCTCTGAACCCTCCGCCCCCCTGTCCCTCTGCCTTTGCGCTTTTCCCTCATCACTAACTTTGTTTCCAAATCTGTCTTCTCTTTATCGCCATCTCGCAATGCCTGTCTGGAAGGCAGGGACACCCAGGGGACTGTCAGAAAGCCAGAATTGTGATGTCACATCCAGGGCTAAACGCTGAGGTCACCTCTCTAGGCTGAGAACAATTGTCTTCGATGGTTCTGCCCATAGAGAACTCTGGATCTTAAGAGAATCCCAAAAGTCTCTGTTTCTTTTCCTTTCAACAGACAGCAAGAAACAGGACAGCACTGCAGGGTGGCCCTTTTGTTTCTGAGGTTCTGCCTTTCTGAGACCCAGCGAGGACCTGTCGCCTCTCCTCAGAGCTCTTGTCTTCTTGGTCTTACGCTCCACACCCCTCCACCCCCACCTCCTCCAGGGGCGAAGGCGGCAAGTCTACAAACAAAGTCAGACCAACCAGTGGAGGGTGAAAACAATAAGCTGACCTTTATAAATACACAGTATTGGATATGAACGGGCTTGGACTTGGATACCAATAGCTGCGGGTAAGGATGCTGAATAATGATGCCACCCACTGGGAGCAACTCCGTGTAAGGAAGTGATTCCTCACTGACACCTGATGCTAGGAAGTTCCCTCCAGAACCCCTGAGAGAGGGTACATAGAAATACCTCACACACGGTTGGCACAATATTTCTGGCATGTAATTTGGTAACATGTTGTCCAAATCCTTAAAACCACGTGTCCACTTTGACCCAGAATTTCCTTCTAGGACTTGATTTTCACAACGCAATTAGGTTAGTTATAAGGATGCTTATCTTATCAAAGCACTGGTGGAGACATTAAAACATGAAAAATGATCTAATTGCCCAGTAAGTCTGGCTAAGTAAATTATGGTACAGCATACAATATTATGCAACCACTGAAAATGAAGTCTAATTGTTGACATTAAAATACGTTCATAAGATATTGATGACTGGGGTTGGGGGTGGGGCAGGAAAAAGGTGAATGTAAATTAGACCCTGGTCCTCAAAAATGATTGCCTTCTAATAGGGAATGCATGGTAAGTAGGATTTCTAACAGGCTTTTAAAGGAAACATAAAGAAAATTAGACCATGGTTGGTTATTTTGGTTCCACAAGAATCCTCCTTGTTTTATACAAGTCCCACATTACTCAGCCTCAAGCAGAGCAGGAGGATAACAGAGACAAAGACATTAGGTTGGGAACCTATCCCTGAATAATCGAGAGTTCATTATGGACTCCTAGTACATCAAAATCCAATTAATTCATTAGCTCGGCGCTTGCGTTTTGCTTCTTTCCCCCCGTGGCAGCCAGCCTTTTACCCTCCGATGTCGTTTATCAGCAACCCCCACGGGGGGAGGAGGAAGATACAAAGGAGATGAAATCCAAAGGATCGCGTCTGTTACTTGTTACAGCGACGGGCTGGGCGGTGGTGAGGGCAGGGGGCAGTGCTCACAGCACTGTGTTGTTTGCGTGGCCTTGACTGGAGGTGGTCAGGACAGCGCGGCACCCAGGAGGTCCTCAGGTGGGCGCTGCATAGATCCCAAGGGGGGGATTTTCTCTGAGACCTGGGAGCGGCAGAGCCCCAACCCAGATGCTCTGCTCTGCGAATTTTCAATTACGAAGAGGATTCAGCCCAAGGGGATTCTTCCTCTACTGGCCCCCACGTCCCCTACCCTGCAGACACGGACTCCGCCTGTCCCTGTGGGGTCTCTGGGTGACAGTAAGACTCACACCAGTGGCCTGGTGTCAGGCTAGATGGCAGCTGAATGACCTCGTGCACAGGTCCTGCAGACTCAATCAACAGGGCACCTTCAGTCTATTCCACTCTTCCGTCATCCCTCAGCCACCTGAATATCACAGATCTACATTTTTTTTATCTAATAGGAGAAAGCCAGTCTGACAACTGTGGTCTGTTACCACCAAGTATTCATTAGGGAATAAAAACACAAGAGGAGACATCACTGAGCCATCCTGCCAGGACACCATCTTTGCAGCCACTGGCCCCGTGTGTAACGCGCCCCCTCTGGTCTGCCACCCACGGCAAGGGTCTCCTTTTCTGTTCCCTGAAACCATCCTGAAACGTTTCCTCTTCTGCCCTGGGCCCCTCAGCCGAAGCTGCGTTCTTCTGCGATCTTTCAGGATCTGCAGGGCACCTGCGGTTGTGAACCTTGGGCTCCTTTCCTAGTCAAGTTCTAGCTTGAAAAATGTGACCCCCCTCCCCAGAGGCTGGCTGTGTGTGTAATTATGTGCAAGAAAATGCGTAAGTTTAAATCCCCTACAGGGAAAGAGGAGGCTGAGATGTGGGGGCTGGAAAGGGGAAGGTGTGCTGGATGGAGACTTTCCACTGGACGGTCCACCAGATGAGACGAGAGTTCCCGGGGGGCTGGAGCCCCCCCCCCCCAGGGCTCTTCCTATGGATTTATTTACAGGGGAACCTGGGCCACTTCTTAGAGCTCTCGGGTCCTGGGCTACTGAGACAGCATCTCCGAACCACAGGAGGAGGAAACAACCATCGGAACATCCTCAGGCTAAGATAACTGTGTGCAAACACAGTGGAGTGAGGTGTCAGCCACACCAAGAACTTCTCCTCTACGGGGTAGGGTGTGGGACCCAGGCCCCTGTGTGCCTCGGATGAGCCTCTGCCCTCTGGGACCAGTCTGACGGCTATAAATGGTGCTGGAACCTGGGACTTCCAGGGCCCTTTCTACCGGAGTGTTCTAGGACTCGGATACTTTTATATCAGTGGAATGGGAGGGAGTCCCTGTGGGCTTTCTTCCCGTCCCATCACTCCTACGCTATTACTAAAGAAAAAAATCAAACAAACAGCGACTGGAGAAATGCTTTATTTCCTGCTGCCCTTGTGCCTTAGACCAAGGATGAGAGCAAGTGAGCAGGTGGATTTGCAATAGCAAAGCTGCCAAAAGACTTCCAAGGTTCTGTGAACTTGCTGAACGGGACTCGGCAGCCTGCACCTGACACGCCCTGTCAAGGCCAAGTCGCCGCGGCCCCAGAGTCGAGTCCCGCCAAAGGCCAGCTGGACACGGCGCCTGCTCAGGGCCTGCCCTGCCAACCCCGTGCCCGGACCACGGCCCTCACTCGGCAAATCCTCACGTAGCCGTGTGAGGCTCGATGATGAATCGCTGCCGCTCTCTCTTTAAACAAACAAGACTGACCTGTGGGTTTCCTTGTTAATAGTTTGTTTCTACTTGTTTTGTGTAATTGTTTCAAGAGCTTTGGGTCCAGGGAACAAGCGTGTTGGGCACAGCTGAGCAACCAATTCATTCCTTTAATAACAGCTCCATCCCTTCCCGCCGAGACGATGTCTTCGTGTTACAAAAGGTGCTCCGGTCTGAAACGGTGTCTGTCCCTCTCCATCCGTCAGCCTTGTTTACACCCTTCATGTCTGCCTGTCGGTGGTATCCGCAGGCTCTCCCTTCCCGCTGGCCCCTTGGCTTTCGTTGCACTATCTGGGGGTCAGGAGAGGCTACCTGGCGTTCTGCCTCCCGTCCCGCCCCGGATCAGTCGCCGGAGGCCCCGTTCACAGCTTCCACTGGGAGGCGCAGTGCAGAGAAGAGCAGCGAGCAGGTGCCAGTTCAGGGGGGCACGCCCCCTCGGGACCCGAGACTCTTGCAGGAGGTCAAACAGGGGAGAACAGCACTTTCTCTCGGTGCTGCCTGGAGGAGAAGGAAGACCTGCCCTTCATTTTGATACGGGGACTAAGTAAACTGTTTCTTTTAAAGGTTTCTTCTCTTGCCTGGCCGGTGTGGCTCAGTGAACTGAGCTTCGTCCCATGGACTGAGAGGTCCTGGTTCAATTCTAGGTCAGGGCACATGCCCGGGTTCTGGGCTCGATGCCCCTAGGGGGTGTGCAGGAGGCAGCCGATCGATCTTTCTCTCTCACATCAATGTTTCTATCTCTCCCCCTTCCTCTCTCTCTAAAAAAAATTATAAAAACATATTTATTAAAAGAGAGAGAGAGATTCCCTCTCTCTTGCTTGGCTGTTCACTTATTTTTGTTTTAAGTGAAAGCCCTTTTCCCCCCAGTCTCAGTATGTTTTATTCTACTTCTTGGCCAGGGACAGCCAAAGAAGGGCCTTCCACTGGCCAGGAAAGAGAACGCACAGCTCTTAAAAGGAGGAGGAGAGAAGTCACTGCCAGCTACTCAGTTAACCCTCCCGGGAGATGGTGAGACATCATCCAAGGGGCTGAGAGGAAAGTTGCAGGTTAATTTCGCCCGCTGCAGACATGGCATTTTTCTCCTGTTTGATTCCAGGCAAAGTGTGTTGAACATGAGTGATGAAGGGGTCTGCAGGCAGGTCCGCAAGAGGGCCCCCCAATGACCCTGCTTCCTCCCACCCCTCCAGGCCCACCAGCAGATGGCTGTCCCATGCTTGTGCACGCTCATTGTAGCCCAAATTCTGTTCCAGAAAGATCCAAGATTCAATCCCCAAACATTCACCGAGGTCAACTATTGTGCTCAGTGGATGCTGGGCCAGCTGTGTATGTGGCCAGGTTTCTGCTTTCAAGCAGCTTACAAAATAAACGGGGGATGAGACAAAGACAAATGAGACCAACAAACAAAAAAAAACCAGTATAAAGCCTTTTGTCACTTGGCGACGAAATCTGTGGTTTTTGCAGTTTTGTTTTGACCGCTACTCACAGAACTGTCCTCGATCGATAAAATGCTTGCTAGTGATACCAATATATCATCAAAATTAATAGCACACTGTGACCAAGCTCCACTTATTGTCATTCAACAAGTACTTTTTATGCACTTACTCGAACCATAATTTGCATTTGTGAAGAACTTTGGAGTTTGCAAAGCACTTAGACTAACACTCACTCATTTAGTCTGATAAGGCAGGTAGGTTTATAGGAGACCAACAATGAGGCTCTCGAAGGTTAAGTGGTTTTTCTAAGGTCACTAGGTTCTTAAGTCTGTAGCTTCCTCTTATCATCCATGTGCCCTCCGCCAGGCCCCGCTCCCCACTTTAAGCTTAGCCATATACAAAGGACATAAATTCATGTGCATGGGATTAGCCCCTGGCGAGAAGACCATTTCTGACCTATGCATCCTACCCACCCCTGCCTTCCACTCAGTGACGGATAAAAAGGCTGTCCTGCAGGTACTAAAATAGAATCTTAGGAACCCTTTTCTAAGTTTCAGATAGATCTGCGCACACTCTGCTGCCCTCAGACTTTCATCTCTGTCCTTTTGTGTGGAGAAGGCCAAACTGCTGATCTGTGATCTTTGTGTCTCCAGAGGCCCAGCATGAACTTTCCAGACTCAACTCCACTTCAGACCGAAAGGTGGGTGGTTTGCACAATTTCCCCATTCCCCTCAGTCCTCCGACTTGATTCAAGTGATGACTGACTGCAGTTGGGGGTGGAGGAGAAAGAGGCGAAAGGAGGGAGTTGCTTTCATTACTATTTGGAGAGGGTGTGTGTGTGTGTGTGTGTGTGTGTGCACGCGTGTGCATGCGCATACATGCATTTGATGACCTTGTTTTACGTTATAGCTGACTATATCCTAAAGGACTGGGCTGCGAGGACTCATGCAGATCTCTACCCCTAAAATTGGGGAATCTACACCACTCTGGTTGAGTGCCTTCAGGGGTCAAGTTACAAAGAGAGCATCGAGTACAAGACGAACCTTCAAAGTCCTTCCTGGCACGACACCAGGGGACCAAGGGACAGCAGCGTGTGTGCTCTAAAGCCCGTAGGAATGTACTCACCTTCCACTGAAAAGTGACGATAAGACAAACAGATAAGCAAATGAACGCCCCACAGCGAGCTGTGCGTTGGTGGGGAACCTTACTCTGTCTGCGGTCCTGACCATCCACAGCCTGACTGGACAAGAACACGTGGGACAGTGGCTGCTGCCCACGGCACTGAGGCTGATGAGCTCAGCCTGAACCTACAGCCTCTGCTGGCTACGCAGAACGAAAGGCAGCCCCTGTCACTTGGCTCATTCACCTGTTCAACAAATATTTCCTGAGCACCCCCGCTGGGCAGTGAGGACGCCATCAAGAACAGAACATTTGCACTGGGGTGTCTTTAAGCTCTTCAGTAACGGAGATTCTCTTCTTACATTTACTGTCAGAAGATCAAATATGAAACCAGAGAGGTTCAGGCACTTTGGGAGAGAATGGGCCCAAGGAAGGGAAATGGACAGAGCCCGGGCCTGGTGATATTCCCGTGGTCCTCGGATCGCACAGGGGAGGGGTGAACACCTTTGTCGCTGGTCTCATCCATCAACCCGTCAAGCACAAGGGGTGACATCATTCATTTATGCTGCGGGTGTTTATTCCATGTCTAAAAATGCATGTTTATTGTAGGAAATTTAGAACACATAGAAAAATAATAAATTGGGGTAAAAATAATAGATAGGGAGATATATACAATATGTACATATTATATATAGTAAATGATATGTATATGCGTGTGTGTGTATCCCAATATCTGAATTTAATTTTTTTTTATAATTTCGGTGTTTTCCCTTCCCATAGGACTCACTCCATCTTTCTCCAGAACTTAAAAAACAAAAAATTCTTTTTAATTCATCCTCATATACTCGAGGTACCATATGATCACTGCTCAAATCTTTGCACCCTGCCTGCCTTCCCTCACGATAATTTAGAATCTCCCAAGCTGCTGCCTCTTTCAGACACATGCCTAAGAGGAGGAGACTTCATTTTAATACCGGAATTGCTTAAGTTAAGAGAGTTGGCTATAAAATACAGTGCGATTCATCCTGGAGCCAAATGCATGTATGTTTTATTTATGCATCATTTTGTCTTCCTCGTTGGAAGTTTTCAATGGTCCAAACTGACCCTTTCATCAGGGCGCCTAAGGCAGGGTTGAGCACAGTGTTTCGCACACCGTGTACTTGTGTACAAGTGCCTACAGGCACCCTGGCGCCACACCCCACACTCTCCCTCCCCGACACTGAATCAGGAGGGTGTAGGTGTGCGCTGGCCGGGACCTGCTCCATCCTCTGCAGCAGTGAAGGGTTCTGCACTCGCTGGAGCTGGGAGCCCACTCTCCCAGAGTGCCCACTGCCTTTGCAGGAGGCAGCGAGACCAGGGCTACCCCCCAGCAGCAGCGGAGAGAAGCCCGTCGCTGGGCAGTGAAGGTCCTCGCGGCTCTTTCTGCAGGGAGAAGGCCTGGCTAGCCGAAGCCAAGTGAGAAGGAAGTAGCTGGAGAGTGGCCTGTCACACCCACCCAGCCTGACAGCCTGACAGGTGAGTTAGCAAATGCTACATTGTAAGGAATGGCAAGCTATTTTCTGCAAAGTGGGCAAAGACTCTGGGATTAACGACTGTGCGGTGTGATAGATGTTGCTAAAGAAGGCCATAAATTACCAGCCATAAACCTGGCAGAGCTTATCCAATTGTGTGAGGCAGTCTGGGGTGCTGGCAGGTTCCCAGCCCAGGCGGGAGGTGGGGGGCGGGGGCGGGGGCTGATGCAGAAGCTGGCAATGCATACCCCTGGCCGTGGGGTACAGATGGTGAGCTTGGCAGCCCTCCAGCGATGGAGGCTGCAGAGATGCTGGGCCGGCTCTGCCTGCTGAGAGGCGGCCCTTAATCAGAGATGCCGTGAAAGCTCGGACCAGGGGGAGACCCAGCCTTCCTCCCCTTCCCTGGCTGTGGGACCGGTGGCCAAGGGGCTGTCCCTGGACCTGAGTCGTGGGATCTGATCCCAGTTGTGTTCATTTCAGGCCTCGAAGAGGAACATGAGCGGGGGGTGGACAGAGGACCTCCAATGATTTCTGCTCTCAAGTTCCTCGGCCAGAGCTCCCAACCTGGCCAAGTGTATCTAAAACCATGACCACGACAAGGACAGCGAAGCCATGACCGCGGCTCAAATGCTGGCCCATCTGGAGCCGGCCGCCTGTCCTGTTCACTCCCGACTCGGGCCCTGTCTTCTCCTCACCCTCTTCTCCTACCTGTCACTGTGACTTGGAGAAAGGGAGAAGGCAATCACTGTAGAGAAAAAAGAGAAGAGACGAGAGGAAAAGAGATCGAGTAGAAGAGAAGACGGAAGTCTGAACCATGCACCATAGGAAGCAGAGAAGGTTCCCAAAGAAGGGCCATATCCCCACCTCCCAAGGTCTCCTCCCCGAACCCCCACCAAGTCCTGTACCAAACATACCAAACACAATGCTGACAGATGACAAGGGGGAGATTCGAGCAATAAAACATGGAGCTACCTCTGCCTTCTTCCCTCCCAGTGCTAGCTGTCACACACACACACACACACACACACACACACACACACACATACACACACACACACCTTCAGACACATACTCTTCAAGAAGTATCTGCTTACAAATCATAAAGAACAGTCTCAACAGGTAACGGTGTTCCTCCTTCCCTGCCTCTCCGGGGTGCGGAGGTGATGTGCACTCCACACCGCCCTGTGTGCAATCCTCGCCAAGCAGCGAAGGGCAGGCACCGAAGGCGGGTTCAAGGCCAGTGAAGCACATAGCTCAGCTCTGCACAAGACAGAGGATCAGACCCAACGCTGGCCATCAACCCAGGTGTTTATTGAGTCTCTCCGGGCCAGCCATTAGGGATTCGGCGGTGCACAGACAGACAGAGCTCATGCCTAATGAACGTGAGCAACTCAGCTGTTGGTGGTCTTCACCAAGTATGTCCAGCTCTCTGCCTTCTGGACGGGTCGTAGGATTGCACCTCTGGCCCCCTTATGCTTGGTGGGGCCATGTGGCTTGTGATTAGAGATTACCTGTGTCACTCCAGGAGAGACCTTTATTTCTGTCCAGTGTGAGAGCCTCCCACGCCACGATCAAGTTGACGGCCACTGAGTGACCATGACGAACAGCGTCAGCTGGTTGGCCACAATGGACAGGTCTCCATCCACAGGGCCTGGCACAGGGCCTGGCACACCGTAGATTCCATAGCAAAAGCCAACCATCACTTTAAGCATGAACGTGTTGGTTGCTGGTAGATATCAGTCGGGACAGACTAGGTTATACGTAGGACAGAGGTTACAGACAAAGCAATGGAAAGGAGAGAGCGAGCCACAGGCTGGGTGGAGCAGGGAGACTTCCTGGAGGCTTTGGACTTGAGTTGGGCCTTGAAGGGTAGACTGAGGTCAGCAAAGTGGAGAGAAGCGTATGGAGCGCTCTGGGCGGGAGACGCCCTGTGCCATGGTGCATGGAGGGCTGTGTGACACATGTTTGGGGTCATCAGCGTAGATAGATGCTTAGCCATGGGGACAGTGCTGCAAAGCTGAGCCACTTGGGAGACCTCGGGTGCTGCTGGAGAAGCCGGTGGGGGTTTCAGGGTGGAGGAAGGATGGGACAGGGCTGTGGCCCCACCCGGACTGCCCTGGGCTGCCGTTGGACACACCCTCATTTGGGGAGCCCTGTCTCCAACCAGCAGCTGTTCTTTCCCCTCATTTCCTGCAGAAGGTAATAGCCTGTCGCCAGAGCAAATAAAGTCTGATTTACGTGGAATTCATTGCTGAGCCTTCCCTTCCCCCGGCACTGTGGCGCAGGACGGCCTCGCCAGCACCGCCCGGCCCCGCGTGCCGCAGCGGGATTTCGCCGCACAGGAGTCGAAAAGAAAATCCCTCTTTGGAGACAGGGTCTGTCGTCCTGGGCAGGGGATCGCAGTGGGCTTCACAGCCCCCTCCGGCGTGTCCTGAGAAAGACGCGAAGGCAGACGGAGAGGGCGTGAGGGAGAAGGGGCCGGGAAGGAAGTACAGTGAGAGAGAAAGTCACTCCATTTTCCCAGGCTCTGGTCCCTGGTCCCAGCCTGATGGTGACGGTGGCGTGGGTCCCATAGAGCAGCATCAGCATCCCCATCACACACGCCACTGCCACCCTCGTTGCACGGCCAATCATTAGAGACACTCCAGAGGCAGCCGCCGCCACCGTGCCAGACGCAGCAGCGAAGGAGCCCTGGCACCGCCCCTCGGATCCACAGTCCGTGGACGCAGGTACCCACCGAGAGGCATCGTCTGTGCCCACCTCCTCACCAGCCGCCTCTTCTCCCCAGGCTGTGCGGACTCCAGGAACGCCTGCCTTTGCCAATGGCCTTCCCACGGAGAGAGTCTGCCCAGACCCTCCTTTCCGAGGCCCAGCTTACATGCCACCTCCCCGGAAGCCTCTCAGGTCCCGCGTGCTCCCAGCTCACAGGCATTCCCCGCGTGGGACGCTCCCCGCGTGGGACGCCCATCGCCTCTCGGCCTGGACAGGGTCACTGAGGCACGCATGGTTTTTTCACCAACAGACTCGGTCGGCGTGGGTGCTCGGGATAGGAGCGCCCCATGGGGCTTGAACGGGGTGCTGGGGACGAGGCTGGGGACGAGGCTGGGGACGAGGCTGGGGACGAGGCTGGCTGCCATCCCGCTGGCTCTCGCCGTCGCCACGACTGTTCCCTGTGTGCATTCCCACGTCCGTGGAGAAGTCAGGACACAGCCCGTCCACGGGGGCCTTTTCTGTGCTGCACTTTGCCCATGGGGCACGTCAGAGTGGTGTGGGGAGGCGCACCGGCCGGTGCACTGTTCAGAGCCTGCTGGAGATGAGGCCCACGACCCCTGCCCAGAGACCGCCCATGACCCCTGCCAGGAGACTGCCCACGACCGCTGCCCGGGGACCGCCCACGCTGCTGCTCATGCCCGGAAGGGAGAGGGGGTGGATACTGCCCACATTAACTGGATGATCTTGAGCGAGTTACTCCAATTCCTGAAACCAGGCTCCTCCTCTAGGGTAGGGGACTCGCCTTGAAAAGTGCTGGGAGAAGGGAACGAAGACCTGGCTCAGGCAGCACGTGCCGGATGTGTGTTAGCTCTGCTGTTGGCTGGAGAGAGCCGCGTGGGGCCTGTCGTGGGGCCTGTCGTGGGGCCTGGTCGTGGGGCCTGTCGTGGGGCCTGGTCGTGGGGACCTGGTCGTGGGAACCTGGTTGTGGGGCCAGTCATGGGGCCTGGTCGTGGGGCCTGGTCGTGGGGCCTGTCGTGGGGCCTGTCGTGGGGGCCTGGTCGTGGGGCCCTGGTCGTGGGAACCTGGTCGTGGGGCCTGGTCGTGGGGCCTGGTCGTGGGGCCGGTCGTGGGGCCTGGTCGTGGGGCCTGGTCGTGGGGCCTGGTCGTGGGGCCTGTCGTGGGGGCCTGGTCATGGGGCCCTGGTCGTGGGAACATGGTCGTGGGAACCTGGTCGTGGGGGCCTGTCGTGGGGCCTGGTCGTGGGGCCGGTCGTGGGGCCTGTCGTGGGCCTGGTCGTGGGGCCTGTCGTGGGAACCTGGTGTGGGAACCTGGTCGTGGGGCCTGTCGTGGGAACCTGGTCGTGGGAACCTGGTCGTGGGGCCTGGTCGTGGGGGCCTGGTCGTGGGGCCCTGGTCGTGGGGCCGGTCGTGGGGCCCTGGTCGTGGGGCCCTGGTCGTGGGGCCTGGTCGTGGGGCCGGTCGTGGGGCCGGTCGTAGGGCCGGTCGTGGGCCTGGTCGTGGGGCCTGGCTGGCCAGCCCTGCCTCCCAGGGAAGTTTCACGGGGTTACTTGCCAAGTGCAGCACGTGGGGTGGAGTGGAGGTGCCAGGTGGCCACGAACCCAGAGAGGGTCACGGGGAAGCTGAGACACAGGGAGGGAGAGGGCCACCGAGTACTACACACCAGGGTAGTAGCGAGAGGAGGGACACGGGAAGGCAAGCGAGGTTGATAAAGGAGATTGAACAGGAGGGAGCTCCTGCGACGCAAGGGAATGTAAACAGGGCAGAATACCCACCAAGAGGCCGTAGGCAGAACAGACAGAAAACAGAAACAATGTAAATACCCGGTGGGCAGAACAGGAAAGCAACACCGGCAGGTAGAAGCTAAGTGTTACCTAGACAGATGCCCGACAACAGAGGGCGGAGAGATGACACATCCCTGTGGGTGTCCCCTGGGGGTGCGGAGGGAGACCCTGGCCACACTACCATCTGCCATGGGTGGTCAGCTTAATGAGGAGATCCCTGGAGCTGCACCAGAATGAGAACAAACGGACATGCTGCTGGGATTGTCACCTTTTCTTCACTTGCCATTGAGGGGACTTTAAATGCGAGCAGCCCAGCAATTAGCGAGTCCTCCGGTGGCCAGCTGAGGGGAAGAAGGACTTCTGAGGGCTCTGGTGCTTCAGCCAGGGGCCAGGGCTGTGCCCTCCCCCGACGCTGGGGTCTTTCAGGGCTGAAACCCTGTGTTCCCCGCCAGGACCCTCTGCTGTCATCAGAGGCCCTGGCTCAGCTCACCCAGCCGGCGCTCTCTGCTTCCGCACAGTGGGACCAGTGGGAGTCAGGAGGCACCCCGCCCCCACCTCAGAGCTGCATCCACTTAACTCTCTCAACTAAGCAAAATAACTGGCTCCGAACACTTCCCAGCTTCCCATCACAAGTCCTGTTCACCCCGAGTTACAGGCCTACCTTTCCTGCCTCCCTCCTGCCTCCTGTCTCCCCACCCCCCCACCTTCCTTTAAGAATTATTAAACATGTAGCCAGCATCACACAGCACAAGGCATTGCATACGAAGAATTATTAAACATGTAGCCAGCATCACACAGCACAAGGCATTGCATATGGAGAATTATTAAACATGTAGCCAGCATCACACAGCACAAGGCATTGCATATGGAGAATTATTAAACATGTAGCCAACATCACACAGCACAAGGCATTGCGTACGGAGAATTATTAAACATGTAGCCAGCATCACACAGCACAAGGCATTGCATACGAAGAATTATTAAACATGTAGCCAGCATCACACAGCACAAGGCATTGCATACGAAGAATTATTAAACATGTAGGCAGCATCACACAGCACAAGGCATTGCATACGGAGAATTATTAAACATGTAGCCAGCATCACACAGCACAAGGCATTGCATACGGAGAATTATTAAACATGTAGCCAGCATCACACAGCACAAGGCATTGCATACGAAGAATTATTAAACATGTAGCCAGCATCACACAGCACAAGGCATTGCGTACGGAGAATTATTAAACATGTAGCCAGCATCACACAGCACAAGGCATTGCGTACGGAGAATTATTAAACATGTAGCCAGCATCACACAGCACAAGGCATTGCATACGGAGAATTATCAAACATGTAGCCAGCATCACACAGCACAAGGCATTGCGTACGGGCTATGTTAGGGCTACAGGCTGTAGAAACGATGAGGATCCAATGACAGCGGGTAGACCAGGTGGCAGAGAAGAGGAGAAGTGGGAAGTGTCCAGGAAGGGTAGGGAAAGGTGTTCATGAGGCGTCAGGGTTGGAAATGTGTGCTTTACCCAGCACTGGGGTACCCCGTGGAGGTTCTGGGGACGTAGAAGGACAGTCAGAGTTTCGGGTGGTGGTGGGTAAAACGATAGGGAGGACATGGGGCAGGGGACAGGGCGTCCACTGCAGGGCCCACCTGGGATCCAGAGGTGGGGGTCAGGGGAAATACTACTCACGCCTCCTTGCCAACACCCTAAGCCCTGTTCTCTCGAGTCCTTTCTCCTGGGGACATCCAGAGTGCGTCCTTGGCCCTCTGCAGGCCTGCATCTTATCTTCCCAGGTCTTCCCCTTCTCCTTCCGTGGGACAGCTTTAGTTTTTAAGGAGGATATTGGTCCCCATGGCAACTCAGACACAGCAGAGATCCCAGGTGCTGAGGTCCTGACCGCCCAAGGAAGGGGCCGGAATAGAAAGGGAAGCCCGAGAGAGGACCCCACCATCAAGCTCTTCACCTGCAAAGTTGACCTCAAGGACCCTCCTAGCGGACCTCTCGACTTCCATTCAGGGGAGCAGCTCCTGAGCAAGAAAAGTGGGGAGTTGGCTCCGGCGGCTGACACAAGACTGGTCGCCTGATCTCTCGTCTGCGACGTGGTCAGTAATTTCGACAATACTCTCCTGCCCTGTCCATTACTGTTCTGTTCTGCATGACCTAACCTCTCCCCAAAGAGAGAAGGGCAGGAGAGCCAGGCCCCCCTTTCCTACCTGCCCCACAGCCCCTGGCACTGTGCACTGTGTACAGGGTCCAGCTCGGAAATACCATCGAATGAATGAATGAATGAATGAATGAATGAATGAATGAATGAAGCCCAACACCATACCTGGGCGTGTCTATGTGCACGTGAAATGTAGTTAACTTCACAGAGATCCAAGGGAGGGCTGTCATTCAAAATGATGCCTCCCTCCCTGATTGTCCCCCAGCTCAGAATATCCTTTGAACTTCTCTCAGAATTATCTTTAAGGCCAGTTAACAAGCCACGGGAGAGCCGCAGTCTTATTCCATTACAGTCGCGCTGTGCACAGGGAATAAGCCCTCCCACCTTCTGCAACTTTTAGCAAAGGGAAGTTTGTGGGACTGTTTCCCCCTTTCCAGGAAAGCCCTCTGTGGCTTATTTTCTGTCACCTCCAAGACTGCGTACGGTGTTTATTTCACCTGATCTCATCTGCACGGAGGGAGGAGGGGAGTGGCATGTGTGTGGGGGGAGGGTTGGTATTTGGGGATCAATACAAGGAGAGCTTGCCTGTTCTCGCCCCTCCATTTTATGGCGTGTGGGTCTATTAGCCCCTTTTGCTTCTGAGATTCCCACCACCGTGTGTTTTCCTGCATATTCTCACAGAAGGAACGGGTGTTTCGAGCCCTCGGGAGGTCTGTGCTTTGAAAACGAAAGCGGAGCGGAAAGGGGCGGCACAGCTCTGATTGACAGTAAGTGCGCTCCCCGGTCTCACCTGGAGCCCTGCCAGTCTGGCCGTCAGGACTGAAGCTCAGTGGAGTGTGCGCTTCAGCTGCTTTTGGAAACCCACAGAGATGGCCACGTGGTGTGGCCAGCCCGGCTTTGCGGAGCCTGCTGCCGCCGCGGGGTCGGCTGGAGCCGGGGCCGGGGCCTCATCCTCGCCATCTGCCGGCGTCTGCCCAGAGCCTCGGCCACAGCGGCCCTCCTGACCGTGTGCCGTGGGAGCATCCAGTCCTGCCTCCGCTGGACTCGCCACGCTCTCAACGGGGGTCCCTCTGAGCAGAGCGCTGAAGTCTCTTGGAAAAGGAACTGAGGTTCCAGCTCATCAAAAACTCTGTCTTCAGTAACCATGAGCAGATGGACCGGGGCTTCTTGGAGTCGGGCACTTGCCCTTGTCCGTCTCCATCACCAAGCTGGATAATTGGAGCCGAGAAACAAGCTGTAGGCTGGGAATAGCAAGGAGTCCGCACGGCAGCGTGGGGCGGCGAGAGAAAACGGGGGAGCGTGATCTCCACGGAGCTCAGCTGTGCACGGGGCTCCTCGCTGTGGCTCCACTACAGTGAGGCTTTGGAGTCTTTGGGGCAATTTTTCTTTCTGGGGCTCCATTTCTACATTTGTAAAACGACAGCAGTTGGACAAGATGATCAGGTCTACAGTGTTGGTGTCAAGCAAAAGGTGGCGTGTCCTTTGCTAATAAAGGAGGAAGAGGTTTGTAACTCAGGGACAGCTCACTATATCCCTTGGTGTACTGGCCATGGACAAGTCCGGTGCTAATCCCTTGTATCTGCATTTTGGCGACTGATAGCTCATGGCTGGGATGTGGAAAGCCACCATTAGAGAGACATCCCTGGCCCTGAACTAGAGCAAAACCAGTCAACTCCTCCAGGCCAGCATCCAGGACTCATTAAAATGATGCTTCAACCAAGTAAACTCACAAAATCTGGGGGGAGCCAGGATCCTCTTCTCGGCCGCAAATCTCAACACAAAAGCAAAGGCAGGGCAGTATTCTGAAATACGACCGCAGGGATGTTCCTTCCTTGTCATTCCTTTGGACCCAACGACTCCTTTACCTTAAAAACCAGATCATCCGGCTGAAGCTAATTACCCATGAACCGCTGGAGAACTGACTTGGGTTCATGGCCTTGAGTTCTTGAAAGCCAAGCTTGCTGTTGAAGGAGTCAGGTTCTCTGCATTGTCGCATTGTTATTTTAATGTCAGAAACCTGGCTTTGCCCTCCGGGAAAGGCTGGAGGGCAGGAGGGAGGCACCAAGGCTGTTGAGTTACCCACTGCAGAGCGGATGAAATGCTTTGGGGCTTGGGGAGTGGGGGCAACTGGAGAAGTGGGAAGAGGAGTACCCAAAAGTGCAGTGCAGGTATGGGCCATGCCCCACGCTGCACCTTGAGGTTGAATCTCTGGGAGGGGGGTGGCGGAGAACCCCGCATACTGGGCAGAGGGGCCTTTACCATGCTTCCTGCCTGGACCGCTAGACAGAGCCCACGACTTAGTGGGGTGAGTTGTGTAGATGGAAGGGACGGCAGGGAAGGTGTGGGCAGTCAGGGCCCACCCCCACTGAGGCTTAGCAGGCTCCCAGAGGGCATGGGGGCGGCCCTTGAGCCTCAGTAGAACAGGGGTGGCTACCCTCTGACAGCCAGGACGCCCGCCCGAGCAGCCAGGGGCAGGATGGCCAGGCCAGGGCTGAGCCGGGGCGGAGCCTGAGAAAGTCACGGTGTCTGCGAGCTGCAGGTAGGACACCAGCTGGCTCGGGAACCTGCTGAGCTGGCCCAGAGCAATGACACGCATGTCGCAAGAGTGACACGATTCGGAGTGGAGAAGAGACCCTGGGCCAGAAATGCCTCTCCTGATGCCGAGACCACGTGTAATTCCCACGCCTGCACTCAGGAGCCTACTGCACCCCTGGGAGGGGTGAGGAGGTGATGGGTGGGAGCCAGCAGATCCGAGGGGCCTCACGGGTCAGGACGCCGGGAGGCTGCATGGTCTGATCAGTGGAGGCCACGGTGGGCCGGTGGTCAGCTAAGGAGATGCAGAAGAGGTAGAAGCCAGGGCTCAGGGCTCAGGGCTCAGGAGGAGCCAGCAAGCCTTTGTGGGAACAAGAGCCCTCCCCTCACTGCCCATCCCCTCCCCGTCCCTGCAGCATTTCAGGGCATCCCCTGGCTGTGCCTAGGCTGGCACAGTGAGCACCAGCCACTGCTCGGGGTCCCGGGAAGGCCACGGACGTCTCCAATTGAGAGAGTTCATGCAAAAATTACAGAATTGATCAGATTCAGACGAATATGTGCTGGAGTATAGTGTCGGACTGACCAGTGTCGTGAAGAGTGTCACCTCAGCCTGCACCACCGTGGCCCCCCAAAGTACCAGCACACAGAGGCAGAGCAGTGTGGGGTCTAGTTTGAGTCTGAAAGACCTGGGGCTTCTCCAAATGCCAGGGAGGAGCCCCGGGCACATTCCTTGTCCACCTGAGGCTCAGATACTTCATCAACAAGAGGATAGCACAGACCTTCAGAAGTGGTGTTAGGGGTTCAACTATGTCCCCCAAAACAATATGTTGAAGTCTTAAACCCCAGTACCTTAGAACATGGCTCTATTCAGAAACAAGGTCTTCACAGAGGTAATGAAATGAAATTGACATCGGTAGGGTGGGCCCGATCCAGCGTGACGGGCGGCCTCAGAACGGGGAGACGTGTGCACAGAGACAGGCGCACGGAGGACGGACGGGCAGAGATACGGGAGAAGACAGCCGGGGGGCTGGAGGCTGAGGGCTGCCCAGAGTCGCTGACCAGCACCAGGAGCTAAAGGAGCGACGAAGAGGGCTCGCCTAGAGCGTCGGCGAGAGCGCGGGCCTGCTGGCTCCCTGGTTCTGAACTCCGGGCTCCCGGGCCTGTGAGACGATACATTTCTGCCGATACATTTCTGGGGACTTTGTTCTGACAGCCCTGGAAACTAATGTGTGGAGAACGTCCACCTCATAGCAGCTTCTGAAACACTGGACGTTACCACAATACACACGTGCCGTCTCAGCTCGGGTCCCCTCACGACTCTGGACACGGGGCCCCAGCACCTTCTGGCTCGCAGATGACCTCAGCGGGTCTCAGCAGTCCCCTCGTGCAGCCGTCAGAACCACACAGAAAGGCTCTCAGCAGCCTTCCCGGCCCGCAGCCTCGCTTACGTCCAGGAACGGCTTAGTTTATTGTAGGCGCTGGGGCGTGTGCAGATCCGTGCAGCTGGGGACACATCTACCGCAAAGGCCCTCTCCTGGTCTCGCACCGACCGGCAGCACACGGCCCCAGCGGTGGACGCTCTGGGGTACCCCCCCCATCATTATACCGCAGCGCCCGGACCGGCGCATCTGCCTGGCACAGGGCACCAGCCACCTGCCGCGGTCCCCTGCTGGGTAATAATGCGCCTTTGTGATGCGCGGACGTGTTCTGTGGCCCATGTCCACTCGTTCAGCCCTCCGAACAGAAGTTGGTGAGATTGGTGCCGTTATTCACATTTCACGGATTAAAACAAAACAAAAACAAAAACACATGCACGGGAGCTGGGGGAGGGCTAAGTGATTCCCTGAGGTCTCAGAACGGCTACCACAGAATCAGGACTTGAATTCAACTATAGAGACGGAAGCACTAGGTCTTCTGCGGGAAGGTGGTTGTTGAAGTGGTTCGGAAACCGATGTAAACCTCTTAAGGAAAAATGTTGAGTGTCTCCCATGAGCCGAGAGTATTGCAAACACACGATCTTGTTAATTCTTGTGATAGCCTCACAACAAAACTATTCCTATTCCCATTGTATGGAGGAGAAAGTTGAGGCATCGAGAAGTCAATAGCTTGAGTGAGGGCCTACAGATCGTGTCTTAGCGCTGAATCCACACTTCCTTCTGATTCCAAAGCCCACGCCATTCCCGCCAGGCCAGTCTAAAGACCAGGAGACTGTACCTGCCATGAGGCATAACCTCAGAAACTGTTTGCAGAACAGCCTGGTACATGGTGTTTCTTAAGTCTCTCCAGCCGCTGAAAACCTGTCCCCACCTGGGCTTCCTTCCTCCTTCCCTCCCTTGCTCCCCTTCTCCCTTCCTTCCCGCCGTTCACTCTGGACGGTGTTTGCCAACATTTCGGTATCACGGTACACGGAGGCTAAACAAACTAGGCTGTTCAGGCTCCAGCAGCCCAGCCAGCACGCCCTAAGTGCTCAGGTGTGCAGGAGCTCGGCACACCTGTAACTCACCTGGGGACATAGTGAAGAAGGCCTGAGGACCAAAGGAGGCGGCGGCTAAGAAATGGGCCAATGTCGCTCCAGTGTTGTGTGTCCTGTGACGGGGAGGGTGGGACTGGAGAGCCCGGGAGGAGGAGTGACCGAGGCTTAGGCCGCAGGGAGGCCCCTAAGCAAGGGGGGCTTGCGAGGCTGCTGTCCTAGGCCAGGTTGCTTCCCACCTGGAAAGAGCTGGATGCTGGGCAGCAGGGCACTTGTGGCCAGGGGATTCCCACCTTGAGTTGTCCCTACACACCTGTCACTGTCTTGTTGCCTCTCTGTGCTCCACTTCACTTTGGTTTCTTCTGTCTCCTTCTGTTGTCTGAACCACTGCCCTTATTCTTACCTTGTTACTCCTCCCTGGCTCGTACCTTCAGCCTACAAGTACCTCCCACAAATGGCCCCGCTTAGCCAGACTAAGGTGAAAAAATAACCAACCTCTGTATTTGAGTATGTTCCAGAAGCTTTGGTGAGAAGGGCCACAGGGCCATGGGTCCTGGTCACCTCACTTGCCTGACTGGGATGATCGTCAAAGGGGAGGATAAACCTTGGGGCTAACACAGTGAATTTGCTCCACGGTCCCTCCGAGGGGGTCAGCAGCTGCCGGGGTACAGCAGCTCCATTGTTATGCACCGAATCTGCCTTAAACAAGGAAGCATCGGCAACAGCCCATCAGTATCCTACAGCTCGGTGGGAAGCAATTGCGTCTACAGCTCTTTACTTTCGCAAACATTTTATTCTGACATTTATTTTACAACCAAATACCAAAGACTTATTTCTCTACAAAGCCGGCATTACGTCGACATGATTTCGCCTTCAAGAAAACGAACCCATAAACAAATCACTGGATGAAAAGAAGGAAATGTCCTGTGTTCCGTGGGGCTTGGCACTTGCCACCGGCTCCAGCTCACAGCAGCTGCTGGCCCGGGACGCTTCTAGCTCATGGTAGGTCCTGATGCTTAATAAATAAGCATTACATTAATTAAATTAAGGAAAGAAAGGCAGCGTGATGAAAAGAAGCTAGGCTTTGGCCCACGCAGATCTGGAATCCCAGTTCTGCCTCTTGTCCAGCCGGGTGACCTTGAGTGACTTGTTGAGTACGCGTGAGGTACGGTGTTCTCCTTTGTAAAACCGGGCAGGAACACCTGACCCTCAGAGAACAGTAAATGGAGTGATGCACCTACTCAGCTCAGTACTTACGTAGAGAAGATACTCTAACCCCACTTCTCTCCCTTTCTCCAGTGCGCCTCCCAACCAGCCTGGATAGCACCCGCCAAGGGCTCCCTGGCCAATCAGAGCAAGAATCAAGGACTTGGTATCTAGTGTCAAAAGTGGTGGTTCTTAATTCTGGCCACACAAAAGAATTGTTTGGACTTTTTTTTTTTTTTTCGGTAATGTCAGAACCTAAATTGCACCCCCAGAATTTCGGATTTAACTGTCCAGGATAAAGCTTGGAAAACACTATTTTTTTTTTCAATAGCTGCCCAGGTGATTCTAACATGACAGAGGGTGAAAGCACTGGACAAGAGAAAGGACTGCTGAGCCTGGTGGGACGTTGCGTTCCATTGTGGTGCATTTGCCGTGAGAGGGGAAAGCAAATGGTGAGGACCACTTGCGTGGGGAAGGAAGTTAAATCTGTGCATGCAGAGAAGAGCTCATGGGTGGGGGTGGTGACTCTCTTGACCAATTGGAGATGGTATGGAGCCAAAGGTCCTGCTCTTCAATTATTTGAAGGGGGATTGAGCTTGCCTTGCATGGTCTGAAGAGGTCACGCACTATGATTCAAGGGTTCAAGTCAGATACGATCAAAGGTGGTGAGTTCACAGTCACTGGAAGAATTCAAGAAGACGTTGCATGACCACTTGATGGGAACAGAGAGACAGGGGGATTCAAGCATTGGATATGCATTTGGACTGGTCCTTAATGGCCTCTATCAGCACTTTGTGGTGATAGCAGTGTAGTTAGTTTTGAGTGATTTCTTGGGGCAAAGATGTTTGTAAAGTAAAAGGATGAAAAAATTCAATCCATTGCCCTCTGTATTTCCACCCTTGGGCCCCAGCTAATGGTCTTAAACGAACATATACTTCAGGTGGAGCGCACTTGGAACCCCTCAAAGCTGCAGCAAAAAGATCACATGATGGGGTGTTGAAATCGTACAGTCAGTGTTCTGTGTCATTTTTGTCCAAGCCCTGCAACTCTTCCACCCCCTTTTAAAATAAAAACTAATCGCACATGGGAATCTAGTGAAGGATGAGCGAGGCTACTCTGGTTGGAGTGGAGGAGATATTTCTACCTCCTCCATGGTCCCATCAGTGGTCCCTGAGAAACCAGGGCGAAGTTTTGAAACCCATCTTTTGCAGATTACCCCTTTCTTACGTAGGAATGGACTGGAGCTCAGAAGGGCTAGGTACTCGGTCAGGGTCACACAGCTAGTGAGAGCGGAGCTGGGCGCAGACCCAAGCTCTTCACTTCTGGGTCCAGAGCCTTTCCCACTAGCCCACAGTGCTGCTGCCTTTACCTGGAGATGAGCTGCTCCAGACATGGCTATTTGGGGAGCGGGGGGCATTTATCTCTGACAATTGTGCATAAAAGATCTAAGAACTCACTTCAACTAAAAATGTCAACCCTTCCCCTAGGCCTGCCCATCCTGTGTTGCTGGTGGTGGAGACAGAGATGCTCTGAGTTAGTTTTTTACTCAGTGTCCCCAGTGGCCAAGGACTTTGGTTTGCATAGTGACCAGCGTAGGATCGGGAGGGCAAGGGTGGCCCTTGGTCTTTGCACCCATAGCCAGCAGCTGGTCCACACAGATGGGACCTCAGTGCTTGGCCTCCCTTACCAGGTGCTCCAACTCACTGAGCGAAGCACATTTGACTGACTGGAGTTGGGGTGTTATATTTCTCTTCTTTCTTTTCTCTAAATTTGGGGAAGGATTTAGAGAACGCGTACCAAAAGGCAGGTCACTGAATGCAAAAGGACTTTGCAAGAATACATAGGTCGTTCTCGAAGCAAATACCCAAACTTTGGGAAATCAGAGGTTCAATGTACAAAGTCTCTGCGGGCACGCCCTCACACACTCAGGCACTGACTCGCGGACTCCCTCATCCACCTCCCGCTGGCTCTGTCCGGGAGGAGACGAAATATAAATAAGGAGTTCTCAGCCTAGTGAGGAAGACCGACAGGTCAACAAGTAACTGAAATATAATTATTTCTGTAATAGAAGTAAATGCAAAGGACAGTGCTGGTACAAGGAGGAAGGGATCCATTTCGTTGAGGGAGGTAGTTGGCATGGAGGAGGGGAAGGGCATTCCAGGCCGAGGATGGCATGTGCTCAGGCACGGGTCAGGTGTGCCATGGTAAGATCCTTCCAGCTGGCAGGAGAGCCAAGGGGAAGCATAGGAGGGAATGGCAGAAGGTAAGCTGGCACAGGTAGGCAGGAGCCAAGCTGGCACAGGTAGGCAGGAGCCAGGGCTACAACCACTGATTGAATGCCTGGCATATGCTTGGTGCTCTGAGTGTCCCCACAAAGCATGAGCTATAATCTATACTTTGAGACACTCACGGTAATTACAGCAGACGGCGGAGCAGGTCATGTGGAAAGAGAAACAATAAAACCAGATAACTAACAAGGGGTGTGGGATAGACTGCAAAGGACAGTGGTTCTGCGGAAGGAGCTGTCCGCCACTCTGGGCTTGGGTGGGGGAGATGGCAGAGAAGGTAGCTCTGAAGTTTCTCACTAATGGATTGGCAAAGACTCAGGGTTTCTCATCCCCTGGCCACCTCCGCTTGGAGAGACGCACATGTCTGCAGCGCCGTGGCCGGGCTGCCTGCTCACTCTCTGTCAGTGCAGGCTGGGAGCTGGGGGAAGGGTTCTCCGCGGCCCGAGCTTGGAAGGCAGCCAGGGCTCGGTGTCCCTGGGACGTAATCCCAGCTGACTCCCCGTGCTGGGTGAACATAGCAAAAGGTATAAATAACAGCAGCAATGAACCCCTCCCAGGACTGCTGCGGGATTAATAAACCCTCGAGACCCTGGCGCTCCGAGCCCTGCAGAAACCAGCGCTTTAGTTGCTATTATGAGCAGACTCCCAGCCATGGCCCCTTCAGAACATGCTATTAGATCATCTCTCCGCTGCTACTGCTGGGAGCCATCAATCACCGATGCCTGTCTCCTAACCACAGCCTGGGAAGGGGAGGGAAGGGGCTCTGCAAGGACCCTGGGGGCAGGGCATGCGGGGGGCGAGAGACTGCCCAGCTGACTGCCTTCTCTTCCAGAATAAGGTGAGGATGGAACATGGACTCCGGAGCCAGCCAAATTGGGTTTAAACTTGGTTTCCCCATCTACTGGGTGGCCAGGAATAGGGCTATTGATAAACACCCCCATTCTCCACCGGGGCACAAGGTAGAAGTGTTCTGCTCTGCCCCCTTTGGAGGCAGGTGTAGCCATGAGTATGAGAGGAAGTGCTATGAAATGAGAACTTACAAGCTAGTGCAAAACCCACCACACTCTCTTCCCCCTCCCATGGTCATTGAGGCAGCACGTGTCCATTTTGATTCAGCCTGGGAGTCTAGGCAAAGACCCTGCTGACCTTCCGTCTACTTGATTCAGCCTGGGAGTCTAGGCAAAGACCTTGCTGACCTTCCGTCTACTTGATTCAGCCTGGGAGTCTAAGCAAAGACCCTGCTGACCTTCCGTCCACAGGAGAGAGACGCACACTCTATTGGAACAGGGTGGAGACTGGTCCCTACAAAAGCGCCTTCCCCTGGGCTTGGACAACACTGTACACACCGGAGAAGGCTCCAGCCTGCGGAGATGCTCTCGGGGCCCACCGCTGTCCCCAGCATCTCCTCGGGTGGGATGTTCCCCTGGGCTCAGTGTGCTTCCCTGGCTCAAAGCAGCCACCCTCTCCCTTCCTGCTTCACAGTGACAGATGGTGAGGGAGCTCACATGCCACAGGGTGTCTGCGGTTGGCGTGATTCTTAACGACTCTCTACTGGACCACACTCCATGTGGATACCGCGCCCCTGTGGGAACCTGACCGAGGGGCGCCCGGCTCCCCCACCTCACCAGCTGATGCTCATTGAGGAGGTGTTTGGGCCCACGCTCTCCCAGCCCTCACCTGGGCCGATCCCTCTCACCTTCACGTCGCTGTTTCACTTTGCTGTTGACCATTATTCAGCGAGGAGCCCGGCATGCGACAGAGGAGGCGATCCTAGTTTCAGGCTGGGTGGTGATCTTAAACGGTATTCCTCCTCCTCCCCTCCCAGCTCCTCGTGCATGATCAAGAAAATGATTCTTCTTCGAAGAGGCATGCTTGTTCTCCTGGGAGTTCCTGGCTGCTGTTTCCTGAGTATCTACCAACGTCCGGTGCCGGGAGGTGTGTCCCTGTTGTCCTTGGTCATGGCGGAGAAGAGGCGTCTAGCCACTGTGCCTCTCAGCTGGGGTTCTCCCTGGACACCACCTGTTGGGTCTCTTCTAACGAGTGTGGAGAGGGGCAGCATTTCCCTGCAGGAGGAAGTAAGGGTAGCAATGGCTCGGAAGGCAGCTGGTCTGGGCAACTCATCTTGAAGTTGGCAGGACTGGCAGAGAAAGCGTCCACGCGTACTTCACTTGCGAGAGTTAGGTGCAGGGTGTCGACAGGTTAGGGGAGCTCGAGCCAGTACCCCACCCTCCAACCCAGCCCTTCACACTGTTCACACCGTCCTTGTAAACGAAGCCTCATGTCGCGCCAGGTCGTGGAGCGACAGAAACGTCAAAGACCATGAGAGATGCCAGGCTGACCCAACCCAAGCCAACAGTTTGCCTCCAAACGCCATGAGAAAATAGATACTTGAAATGTCAGTCCCTCTCAGAGCTTCCAAACGGCACTATGGGCAAATGATCCCAGTGAAGACAGTCACATGACAAACAGCGCCATCAGCCCGTTCCAGAGAGGCAAGATTCGGGAACTGGCAAAGTTCATGATCCGCTCTCAGTTCCTCATCACTGTGAGCTTTCTTCACTGGTCGACCAGAATCAATACAGTTACTTTGCTAAAGAGGCTGCCCCTCACAGACCCTGCGCGTGGCCAGCCCGGGGACCGACCCCAGGTCTCTGTCCTGGCTCCTGCGTGCAGACATGTGCGTGGATGCCTCCTGCATGGCCATCAGGGCCCAGATCATTTCTTCTCTCTGAGGCAGAAACATTCCGCAAGTCCCCAGACAGACCAAGTGCAGGCAGAACATCTCACGGTCAGGACTGCACGCCCGGCCGGCCGCAGGGCTGTTTCCTTCATCACACTTACTTTCCGCAGCAACGACTCATCCGCAAAGCCACATGGTTGATCTCGGAAGAACGAAATAAGGGGAACAGGGCTATTTCTCGCATATCTCCTTCTTCCTTAGGAGATTCCCGTTTCTTGACATGAATATATATATGTTTTTTACCTTCCCAGAGTTCCTGGAGTCTCGTGGCCACTTTCTTTTTATTTATTTTTTATCCTCACCTGAGGACATTTTTGCATTTATCTTCAGGTAGAGGGGGAGGGAGAGAGGGAGGACGAGAGAGAGAGAAAAATCGATGTGAGAGAGACACATCGACTGGCTACCACCCACACAACCCCAACCGGGGCCGGGGACAAACTGCCACCGAGGTACGTGCTCTTAGCGGGAACCGAACCGGGACTCTCTGGTCCGCGGGCCGACGCTCTAACCACTGAGAAAAACCGGCCAGGGCCCTTGGCATACTTCCTAAAGAAACATGGAAAAGCTGAGGGTACCTGTTTTGGTAAAATAATTTTCCAGAGACTTCCGGGCAAGCATTGCAAATGTCCATCCTCGGGCCTGCAGAAATTAAGTCTCTTTGACCTTTTTTTTTTCCCCTTTTCCACGCTCCTGAACTTATGTATCAGTCAATATAGAGAAACAACCAAGGCTGTCTGGACATTTCAAAATGCTCTTCCTTCCTCTTCACTTTGGCTCTTGCTGTTATTTCCTCCTGGAAGGCCCTCCGCTGCCCCCCTTTTCCCTGGCCACCAGAAATCCACCCGATATTCCATCTTTCCTGTGTTATTATTGGTCGAATTTATGTGCCTCTTTCTACCTGCTGAATAATTTGTTTGCATCTCTTGATCTTGTCATTAATCATATATTATTTTGTATTGTGATCTGTTTCAGGCATATAACCCGATTCTTCCAAGTGAGATACAAAGTCTCTCGGGATAGGAATTACTATTGACAGGAGATTTTGGTCTCAGCCCTGGGAGGGAAGGTGCGGTGGAGAAGAAGACACCAAGAAAAGACACAACTCGAGAAATGAAAGCGAAGGTATCGACTACACGAGGGCATCGGGTTTTGTTTCATTTGCTGCTTAAAAGCAATGAAGATGAACGGGACTCGGAAGTTGTCTAGATTCACTCATTCGTTTTATACATGCGAGGCGACAGCAAATATAAAAGAAGTCTTTCGCACGCCCACGTGTCTGCCTGAACTGAAGCCCAGATGAAGCCCCATTTCAGACCTTTCTTGTCTAACCTGGGCTTCTCACTCAGCAGCAGTTTAGCATTTCGGAAGGAGAAGCTGGAGAAGCTGAACTTCTCGGGTTTCTTTGAGAAGCTGACTGGGGAGGTAAAATTGGGGTACTGGTGCATTGACTCAGTGGACTTCACAACCATTTTCTATTCTCTAACTCTCAGGAATGCTGACTCTCAGAAGTCTGTTCCACCTTCTTGTTTTAAGTGTGTAGTGAGCCTACAATATTATCTGATTGAAATGGACTGAGGTGAGTTAAGCAGTGGGGACAGTGTTTGTTATAAAAGAGGTCAGTGGACCTGATTCCCAGGTGATGGTCTAGCTAGTTAATAAATGCACTGCAGGAGGTAGCTGGGTCCTCTGGTTCCCCACGACTCCCTCCACTTCCTACCACCCCAACACAGAGGTGAAGGGGTGGAACATGCCACACCAAAACATGCCACTGTGGCATATGGGTTATTTTGAGACAAATACAGTTGAGACAACAGGCATAAGAGGAGCTTTCTGCACTCCCTGTCCGCCTGAACGCAGAACATAAATTCCCTTGTAAAAGTGCCCCCGCCACGTCCCCTAGCAGGAAGGGGAAAACAACTATCACAGGAGACTGGAGGACAGGATGTCATCAGAGACTAGCAATAAGCTTCGAGTTCTAACCACCCCTTTGAGTTACTCATCACTGAGTCCTCCCACGCGGTCTGTGCCATGTATGTGTTAATAAACCTCTGTGGGTTCTCCTGTTGCTAGTCTGGCTTTGTCAGTCTAATTTGCAAGGCCCTAGTCAAGGTCTTAGGAGGGTAGAAGGAAAAAGTTTCCCTTCCACTCCATAGGTCGAATGTGGTTGTCATGACGCCTGACCTACTTCCCTCCCTTACGTTGCCTGCCTGGAGCTGGTGTGTTTTCAGACTGAGATTCCTACGGTGTACACCTTCAGTGAGTTCTACAGGGGTCCCCTCTGCTACTTCGGGGCCGATTCTACACAAGAAAAAGGACTTGGAGCCGCTTCTGAAAATAAATGATCGTCCTAAATTGGAGGGATGAATTATTGCCAAAACAACAAATGTCATTTTTCAGCATGCGGAAAAAAAATCACTGAAATAATTTTTCTAGAAAGAAACAATTTTGTCATATGGAAAAATCAGCCTCTGTTCAGCAACCCTTGAATGGCGGCTTCAAACATCAGAACCTTGCCAAACCAATTTTCTCCTTTCAGATTTAACACTGTTCCATTTATCTCGGTAGGAACTAAGGACCAGCTAAATTTGAAGTCATAAAACTCAGGCTTTTTGAATGATTTTGGTCAAAACAGCTCTTTTGTAAGCAGCCAAAGTGTGCTTATTTAATGTTCTTTCTCCTCAGAAGAGACTAAAGAGAAATTTCTAAAATTTTCCTAAAACATTTCACCTCTGAGTGGATTGGAGAGACGGAGGATTTTGGCTGGGAAAGGGATGCATGTTTCCCAGTGGTAGCCACCCTCAGAAACAGGAGATCACAATGGAATCAGGGGTCCTTCCCTTTGCCTTTAACTGGAATGAATGCTTCTGTGACCCCTATAATGATGATGTTTCGCATTTCCAGTAGTTTCTTCTGAGGGTTTCAGAAAGCTTTACAAACATTATCTCATTAAGTCCTCTCAACCTCCCTGTGAGGCAGGTAAAGACAAGAGTGATTATCCTGCAGGTCCAAGGTCCCCAGGGAACAGGGGTGCAATGAGCTGCCCAGAATCCCAGGTCAAGTTCCCGCTGGGCTGGAAACAGAGTGGTTATAAGATGTCAGATGAAGCCTCCTGTGATGGACAGTGTTTCCCAGGGGGTGTCAGGAGTGACTTTGTGACCCTCATGTCCTCGTGCGGCTTCCAGAGGCTCGTGCAATGACAAGCACCTCCTGGAACGGTCGGGGACCCTGTGGACGGGGCGGCCGGCGGTGTGGCACACCTCAGTGCCTCTGCCATCTCCAGATGCCCGGCTGCACAAGTGTGCACACAAGCTCACACTGTACCTTAGAACCTCCCTGCCGTGGCCCATTCTGCTGCGTGGAGGCCTCTACCTGGGGGTGTTTTAGGTGGGGGAAGAGGCCTGTTTGCTTGGAACACTGACATAAAAGTGTTGCTGAGGGGTGTACTGGGAGTGCATATGGGGGGGGGGGGCTGAACCAGGTGAGCAAATTAGCACTGATACACTGACCTCCAGGGCAATGGGCCTGGCCCCAAAGAAAAGGGGAAAATTTTTAAAAGAAAAAAGAAAGTAGATAGCAGTGTAGAGAGAAAGAATTTTAATGAGAATCGAAATTACTGCTTCTTCTGTAGGAAAATTTTTCCTCTAGGTTCAGAATTCTTGTTTGCATTCTGTGTCTTCGCTAGAGAAAGATGAAAGGTCAGTAAAAACCGAATAGACTATTGGGCCCGCCAGGGTCTTCACACCCGACTCCTCCAGGGTCCCGATCACCTTTGGTTATCTCTTCCCCCATCTCACCTTGACCATCAGCACATCCCGCGTGCAAGCCCACCGCACAAGGTCCCAGCGTGTGCTGAGGCTGCTGAGAAAATCATTAGGCAGCATACGACATTCTTGCTTTGAGCGAACAGGACAAGTACTTAAGAACAAAGGCAAAAAGTAATTGTTTCTGAAAACCAAATGTATGAACATCTCTCAGGAAGTGATTATCGCCGTACAAATGCGAGGTGCCTGCTTACTGGCGGTTTCACTGCAGACCTCATTTAGTTCAATTCCTCATTTCAGCTCAATTTAACTATTATTTGTAGAGCGTCTATCAGAACAAAAGCCAAGCAGGTTAAGTGCCTTGGTCCAGGTCGCATCACTAGTTACACCATTGAAAAGGTAAAAATGAAATCAACCCCCAGGAATTAACGTTGCTGTTTCTTCATGGGACGCACAGAGCGTATGCTAAGGGCTGTGTGAACTCACGCAGATGAAATCCAGCTACGGCTTTTGGTGAGCAGGTGTTCTGTGTCGTCAAGGCCTTGGATGTGAGCATAACGTTTACGCTTATCAAGTGTGCAGACACCGTCTATGTGGAAGGCAGACAGGAAACAGGGAACCGTGATTGTGAGAACCAAACTTTTAAGACTACGAGGGTCTAAAACTATCGGCCAAAATGACATTTGTAAAAAAGCATGGACTCTGTATTTAGTTTCTAGACGTCAGTCATGTAAGGACAGAATGCGGGTCCCACGTGACATCGGTCCAGAGATTTCAGTCAAGGGCTCTAAGGGGAGACCTCCAACAGCACCGACTGAAGGAGACCCATGAACCCAGCACCTCGCTGCTCAGTGGCATGTGTGACGCCCTCCTCACTCCGTGACAATCTCAAGAGCCCCGGGCCTCCACCCTTTTCTGGAATGTTCTAATGGACCGCAAACTCCCTGGGGGCAGCCATCCGCTGGCGGGAAAGGTTGGTGGACAGAGAGGAGACACCCCCTTACACCCAGGGCACCCCGAGGTATCTCCAGCTCTGCCTGAGCTCAAGGGCTTCCCCAAGGTCACATGGCGAGTAAGAGGACAGGCAGGACTGGAACAGTGGCTTCCAGACTCTGCCCCGCACCCTTTCCTTTTCCAACGAAACGCTGAAGGGTGGGCTGCAGCCGCAGCAGATGCGAGGATGCCCGAGGGTCCTGGAGCAGGACGGAGCAGGGTCGAGCCGAGCAAAGAGTCTCAGCGTGGCCAGCGTGAGTCCCACCAGAACCACTACCCTTGCCTTCGGTCGCTCCGGGTGTGGGGGCCAAGCCTGTCGCAGCCGTGCCGACCCGGCCCCCACACAGTGACCCGCTGGAGCAAACACACCCCCTTTGCTTTCACCTCAGGTACATAGAGGGCTCCCAGAGCTGGTTGGTGTTGCCATGACAACAGAAGTGGACCATTAGAGCATTACCAGGAAATGTGAAGACTTGCGGGTCTGTAATTCACAGGTGCGGCTGAGCCGTGGCTGAGGGATTAATGGGGTCTCAGCCAGCACTTGGGCAGCACCAGTGTCATCATTAGTGGTAATGAGGCCCGGCCTGAAGGTGGCCCAGTCACGAGGCCTGTGGTTCCGCACGGGGGCCAGGGTGCGGCCGAGGAGGGGGGACAGCGTGGTGTCTGTAACAGCCCAGGCTCCCTCTAAGACAGAGTCCCCAAGCTGACCGAGTCCCTGCCGCCGAGTGCAGTTCTCACAACTGTTTTCTGTCCCATTTGAAACCAGAAAATGTATCCCAGACATCTAGCGGGGTTCAGATGGTTCACCCCAGGAAGGAGGCACCCCGTAGCCTGGAGAGGCTGGCCCGGGCTGGCGACCGGGATGGTTCTCCGTCAGTGGAGGGAAGACCAGGCGAGAGGGGAGGACTTCCGTTTGACGACACACCTAGCCCTCCCAGCAGCCTTTATGTTTCCACAAAGCTACCCTGTGGGCTAGCCGGGCTCTAGGCACGAGGGCGATGCCACCGAAGGGAAGGGAAAGGGAAATGAGCCAGAAGTTGAGAGGCCCAGTCGGGACCTGCGACAGTCAAAGCTGGGACGCATCAGTAAGTATCCAACTGCTGAAGCTCACGTTTTTGGTCTGAGAATGGGGATGATAACACTGAGAATGCGTGGGGATCAACTGCTCCGAGGCGTGGGGAAACCGGGAAACGCTCCCTACAGCAACAAGCTGATCCGGTGAGGAGTCACGGGGAACCCTGCGGGCCAGGTGCCAAGCTGAGCAGTACCCGGAGGGAAACCGTCCCTGACGGCTTGTGGGCTGTGAGACAGGCGGTCGTGCGTCACAGTCCCTTCCAGCGTCACGTCTCTTCCTGTCTGATGGGATAATCAGAGGATTTTAGAGCTGGGAGGGACGGTGGGGAGGAAAGAACACATACACGTGTAAACCACGGAACAGTTGGAAAGAAGCCAAGAAGAAGTGCCCAGGAAGGAGCTGGGCCCTGCCGGCCCGCCCTGGCACCCTTGCCAACTACCTGTGCTCAACTCGATCCAAGGGTCAGCGCGAAAAACAGTGGTCCTGTCATTGTCGGAAGGATGTGCCATCTGGGCCTTCCCCTCTACGCCACCAGTGCTCGAACTCATCAGGAATTGCTAAAACCCGGACTCCCTGGCCCCACCCCCGAGTTTCTGACTCATCGGCCTGGGCGGAGCTCGAAGATTTGCATGTCTCATAACTTCCCGGTTGACAGTGCCACCCTGGGTTCAGGGCTGCCCTCTGAGGACAACTGGTCTAAATCACATCAAGTTCACCACCAGGCCAAGCCCGCAGCAGAGAGATGCACGCTGTAGCATGGGCTGCGTGGACTCCCGACCAGGAGGGACTCTTCTCCTGCGTTCCGCTGAGCCCACGGAGGACTAACTCAAGTAAGAGCCCGAGACGTCCCTGCTCTTCACGTTGCAGTCAGCAGCTCCGTCTTCCATGTCCTTCTACTGGGACCCAAGAAAGAAGTCTCTGTTGGTTCCCAGAAACAGGAAAAAGTGCTTGTTTGCTCCAGAATGAGTGGGGTGGTAAAGCTTTGCCCCGTCGGGGGACATGATCTCACGTGGCCACCAGAAAGCTCTGACCACGGGCGGTGGGGGCCTATGTCTACTCAACAGGTGCACCCTAACGGCATGTGTTTCCTGAAACGGATGGTCCCTGCCACGTATTTTTATTCAACCTCCTTTTCCTTTTTTTCTCTTTCCTTTCATGAGCGCTCTCAAGTCCTTCCTAGAATACGGAAAGAGCAAATAAATACATAAATAATGAAATAAAGAAACGGTGAGAATTATGAGCACACATCCCACGGGGTGAGAGAGAGCGGCGTGATAGAAGCCGGTGTCAGGGAACACGGGTGGTCTGTCAGCTTCAGTGTGCCGAGTGGCAAACGTGATTTACCCGGGATCCACCAGCTACTCCTGTCCACCTGGCGCGAAGGTATAAATCTCCCTGCTCCAGCGGCAGAGACCTTTCCCTCTAGTCTTGGCTGCTTCCTGTACATAAAGCATCAAAGTAACTGGGCCCCTGCCCTGGAATTTGGTGTCAAGTTATCCAACCTGAAAAATCAATAAAATGACTTTGCTTCGAGTCCAGTCACTGCCACTCTCAAAGGAAATAGTAAGGGGTCAGCGAAAAATTATAAAACATGAAAAAATGGCCTGAATCATTAATAAAGAATTTTTTTCTCAAGTTGGGAGAGGGTGGGTAATTCCCCACTTCTCACAGGGGTGCCACCAAGTGATTCTAGTGGTTAAGTTGTAGCCGTTGCTCGTGTAGCCCACACCTCAGGGCTTAAATCAGGGTGCCGGCTGCTCGGCGGTCTGCGTGGCTCGCTCTGGACTTAGCATCTGGGGGTGGTGGGGTGTGGGGAACCCTCCGCCTTTCACCCCTTCCAGGAAGCCAGGACGAGACACAGCAAGCCCTTCGTCTGGTCTCCCACTCTGCCCTGTGTACGCTGTCCGAGCCGCCAGACTGCGGATTTCTTCCAGGGACAGCCAGAGAAGATTCCAGCAGGGTCGGCCCAGGGGCAGGGGAATAGATTACAGGAGCACTCAAGGCTTCTGAGCACGCTCTGTGGTTTGGAAGTGGTCCACCCGTGCGGACTCTCTCTTCTTCCCACCATGAGAACCTATGGGCTGCTGATGAGCCCTGACCCTCTCGGATGCAGAGGCCGAACAGGAGGGTGTTATGGGTGGGGAGAGTCTGCTGCCCTCGCCTAATGAATTCTTCAAACAGCCTCCGGAGGAGGAGATGGGTAGAGGCGGGCCGGCCCGCTCACCAGCGGCATTAATCACGTTCCATCCCTTCAGCCAGCTGAGATGGATGGTCCTTCCGCAGGCCGGTGTTCAGGTGTCGTTCTATTAATAAGCTTAATTGAGCACTCCTCGTGTTCAGGAGCCCTTCCTCTTCCAGCAGCTGGCCAGCCATGCAAGGTACCGGTTCCAGCGAAGGCCCAGCGCGGGGTTCCAGGCACTCTGGGTTGGAGAGGTGGCCGGCCGCAGCACTCCTGCTGCAGCGGGGAGGACTCAGGCCGGGGAAGGTCACCGTGGTCACAGTCGCCAGGCGGGCAGTGGTGAAACAGCACTCCTCCTTGCCCGATGCTATCGGGCCGCCCGGAGGGGAGCGGAGTTGGAGCCAGACGGGCTGACTCCACCATGCTGCAGGGTTTGGGGAACCGGTGTTGATGCATGCTCTCCCCTCCTCCCCCCTTTGTCCTCCGAGGGCCAGTCTGCTCTGTGTACAACTGACAGACTGATTATGCTTTTTAGTGGGGCTTTCAAAGGCAGCTTCTGTCCTCCCACTTATGTACCACAGCTCCCTGAGTCCCTGCTACCCTCATTCTGTCACCCTTTGCTCTCATGCCGACCAGGGTGACATGGCCACCTCTGACCCGAATTGTACCTGTAAGTGCCTAGGGTAGGCACAGCCAGAGATGGACAAAATGTGGCTTTTGCCCCAAAGGAGTTTACAGCCAGAGAGGAGGAGAAACCACACACAAATGAAACTCCCAGGGGGACGAGCCTGACAAGGTGTAATTAATGGGTTGGCTTGGATTTCATCTTTTTTGTGTGTTTTTTTTTCTTTCTTTCTCTGGTGGACCAAATGAAGAAAGCGTAGGCGAAGGGTCGTGACAGTGGCAGGCAGCACGGGCAGGGAGGACAATACCTCATTCTCAGAACGGGCAACCGGACCCCACATCATACAGAACTGTCCATAAATAAAGAGTGAATCCAACAAAAATCATGGACTTTGGAGTCAAACCGGACAAGCTTTAAATTCTAGCTCTTCCATTTACCAGCTGTCTGGCCTCAGGAAAATTATTTAACCTCTCTGAATTTCAATTTTTTATCTGCAGCAGGACTCTGATAATATCCAGCTTGTTGCTGAGAGATTTCCGTGACTGGAGAGGTCAAGTGCCCTAGCACCGTGCCTTGGTCAACGTTGATTCTTCAAAAATTCCCGCGTGTTCCTTTCTTTTCTTAGTCATTCAGCAAAGATATAATGAGTATCTGTTATGTGCTAGACATTGTCTAGGCCTGGCACACATCAAGAGTGACCATGGCATTGTAGCCAGGGAAACAGATGAGCAATACGTGATTTTAATCAGTCTGTTAATCGCAAGGATGGAGGAAGTACAGTGATACCTCGGTTCTCGAACATAATTCATTCCAGGAGGACGGTCGAGAACCGAATTGTTCGAGAACCGAAGCAATGAAACCCAATAGGAAAGCGTGACTCCACAAAGTGTGACTCTCTCTCTGCACTCACACTGCTGACGCAAGCAAGGCGCGCTGGGCCGAATGAACGCCATTCGGCTCAACTCGGCTCATCTCGGAAGTTCGAGTTCCAAATATTTGTTCGGATTCCGAGACAAAAGTTTCTCGAATCTCCTGGTCGAATACCGATTTGGTCGAAAACCGAGGCGTTCGAGAACCGAGGTATCACTGTACAGGGTATTCATGGGAGACGAGAGAAGGCATCCCTACTTCATTTTTTAAATTTCTTGCCCCATGCCCTTAGCCACTGGCATTATTTTTTCTCCTTTCTTCTCTTTTAAGATAACCTGGTCAACTGATATTTTCCCCCCTTTAGCTGATAACTCTTTAGTGCTCTAAGAAGTTGCTGGCCACTTCATCGCCCCATCAGTAAGCATGACAGTGTTCTTGTTTTCTCCCCCTGCCTGGTGGTCCTCAAACAACAACAACAACAAAAAACAGGCTTAACCCCCTGATCGCTCTCTGCTGCTTGGCCCAGCGATCTAGCAGGGGCGCTGGAGGGAGAGGTTTGGTGTTGGGGAGGGTTAGGCAGAGCTCTGGATGGAAAAAGCCATGGTAATGAGCTGAGGGAGACAAGAGGCAGAAGCAGATTGAGCACTCTTTGCTTCATCTACTCTTTCGTTCTTAAACAGACAATAATTTATTTGATGTGTGCTGAGATTTATTTCGTGACTTACAGGACTGGAGATTTGGGGGCAATAAAGATTTGTCAGACTATTCAGACCTGTCATCTTCTGAGTGCCTTCTTCAGGCGCCAAGGTTTCCTTAACTACCCAGATAAGTCTTCCAGACGACTGCCTGGGCCTCTGTCAAGGGAGCAAGTCTGATTTCTCCTGGGCCGCCAGCAGGACTCCACGGGCCAGCCGGGCCTGCAAGGGCGGACACTGGACGGAAAAGAAGCCAGACTCTGGGCAGAGAATAATGTAGATAAAATGAAAACTATGAGCTACTGGTTGCCACGGCATTCCCCCGAACTCGGAGGGCTGAGGTCCTGGCAGGGAAGTGCGGTGGCCAGTGTCCTTGAAAGAGACCTGGACTTGAATTTCGGAGCCCGGAATTCTAATTCCATCTCCAGTTAGTTTACATGGCTTTAGACAAACACTCTCCCTGTGCCTCAGTTTCCTCGCCTGTGAACTGAGGGGGGGCTCCTGGGATCCCCAGGACGGCTACCAGCTGGCCGCAAGAATTCCCGAACCTGACTTACTAATGTGTGGCTGCGGACCCTGTTCACAGTCACACTCTTCCTGCCCTGTCCTGGCCCCACCCCCACCAGCGTCGGAGGGTCTTTGCTTCTCCAGGCCCAGTTCGCTTCTGAAGATAGAACCTTGGACCCTGGGAGCTACCCGGGAGTTCATCTTCCGCCGCCTCATCTCCTGCTGGCTCTCGGCCAACACCATGCAAGCTGGAGTCTGAAAGCCCAGCAACTTTGTTTCAAGTCTGCAAACTCTGAGCTGTCCTGCGCTCCAGAGCTCCCGGCAGGAGCAGGCTAGGCTGGGCGTGGCCTGAAGTAGCCTTGGCCTTCGCTGGCCTCTGCCCCTCTGTCTTGCCTCCCTCTCGTACCAGGTCCTGAGCTGCTTTCCTGCGAATCCCTGCCCTGGGGTCCGCCTCCAGGGAACCCAACCCTAACCCTTTCATATCCGGGAGCTCACAGAGCTTGTTCTGTTAGTAAAACACCTCCCTGTCCTCTTCCTGCCTGCGCCTTTCTTTCTAGACATCCGGTATCTCTGGCCTCTATGGAAGTCCTTTGGCCAAAGTGGAAAACTGTTGAGAGTGAGTGGCTTTGAGACTATGGGTCAAAGGCCAAACTTGCAAACGGCTCAAGTGAGAAAGACGTTTTACCTCCTAAAAGCCTCGAAGGACCATATGCTGTGGTTTTGCTAAGCGTTTGTGCAACCCAGCAGCCAACATCCAAACTTGTGACTACGACATACACGGAAGTCTAATGGGACGAGGACCACTGGGGAAAAGGAAACGTCGGAAACATCCTCCCAGTTCTGAGCAGCTACAGAGCCCCACACAGCTCTTCCAGACCAGCCCCACACAGCTGGGGCTCCTCGGGGACAGAATTCTCAGCCGATGAGTCTTCTGGCACCAACTATATCTTACAGTGGTCGAGACTCAGCACACTTTGTCTGAGAGAATAAAGTGGATGTCAGGAGCAACATAACGAGTGCAGAGGTCACCATGGTGGAGTTAGGCACACCGAGATGTACACCCAGCTCTGTACACTACTCTGACCTCTGCGCCTGTTTCCTCCTCCGCAAACCGGGGTGGCATTAACTGCCCCATGAGGCGAGCGAGGTAGTATGCGGAAAGGAATTATGAAGGTTGAAACACACAGCAGCTAGTTGACGAGTACCAGCTGCTGCTGCTGCTGAGCCCCACGTCGGTTCTACAGTCAGCTGAGGTTCTCGGCCGGAAGCCGCCGGGCCCCCCTGGGACGCAGCCAGGAGATGCGCTGTCCGCACGTGCGTTCCCTAGACTGCAGCTCGCCCCGGAGGCTCTGCAGGGTCTTAGAGGCCTATGCTGTTTCTATTTTCAAATAACCTTCTGACGCCTATTGCTCTCTAACAAGTGAATCCCACCAGCAAGCACACTGCTATGAAAATGTAATGTATCGTGAAGGGGCCCCACGGATCACGGCGAGGGGAGCGCTTAGAAGGTGCTGTTGAGAGGTCAGGGACCATGTGAGTTTGTGTGAATTACACGGTTGCCACTGGTATCATGCTGGAGAAAACCACAGCTGGATCCCTTTCAACGACGGTCACACACACAGTAGAACATGGATGGATGGAAGAAGTAAATGGAATGACTAGGAGAAGGCTCACAGGAGAAAACGGAAGAGAATCACGGTGGGGAGGGTGTCTTCAACCAAACTTCTAAAGCATAAAGCATAAGGCCCCCAAAGCTGAATTTGAACTGATTGAAAATTAAGGATTCATGGACAATATGGATAAAACTGACCCCTGATGTTGGAGGAAATATTTGCAACGTTCACAATTGACAGAGGACGGATACATAGACTGTAGAAGGAACTCACATAGGTCAACAACAGCAGGCAGACAGGCTAATAGACAAGTGGGCAAAGGACAAGAATGGGAAGGAAAAAGAAGACCAGACTCGAAAGTATAATACTCAGAAGAGCTCCTCAAACACACCGGTAACCAGGAGCATGCACAATAAAATAATCAGACACTAATTTAAACCGTGGGAGGGGCAAAAGTGAGAAAGCTAGGTGGCGCCAAGCGTTGGCAGGGAGGTGGGTGATGGACGTCCGTGCTCGGCAGGTGGGAGGGTGATTTGGTGCAGCCACTCTGGACAGCAAGCCGGCAGTTTGCAGTCAACTCGAGTTCACACAAGCTGGGATCCGCAAACCTACTCCTGGGCATGTGTCCCAAAGGACCCCTCTCCTGGGTCTACCCAGTGGTTCTCAACCTTCCTAACGCCGCGACCCTTTAATACAGTTCCTCATATTGTGGTGACCCCCCCAACCATAAAATTATTTTTGTTGCTACTTCATAACTGTAATTTTGTTACTGTTATGTCTTAGGCGACCCCTGTAAAAGGGTCGTTTGACCCCCAAAGGGTTGCGACCCACAGGTTGAGAACCGCTGACCCAGAGGCATGCACTAGATCTCCTCCCAGCGCTGAGGGGGCAGTGTGGCGGAGGTCCTCTGAGTCTCCCTTCTGGAGAACGGACAAGCCAAACACCAGCAGGCACACCACGGGGCACTTTGCAGCCACCAGCGGGAGCCGTGGACTGGATGTACACACAGTGAGTGACAGAGCTTTTGAACATGGTGGGAAGTAGAGAAAGTAAAGCTTGAGTATCTGTAACCCAATCTGATCTACCTGAGTACAAAATACAAGTCAGTATTGTGCATAATTTGCAAGAACACAGACACACATCAAACACGTTGGAATCATTGCTTTATAGAGGTCAGACGATAGCAGCGGAGAAGGAAAGCAATCAATTCATGAAAAGAAGGAAGAACATACACAGGGAACAGGTGCATATCTTCTCTCCTTTTCCAGTGGCTGCTGAGGTTGATGTGAATCAGGTGGGGTGGACCTTTGCGACAGTCTTTGTTTGAAGAGACTTAAGGGTTTTGGAAAATGGTAGCTGGACATGCTAGTGATGTCATCTAACGTGTCATTCTCAAGCGTTACCTTACAGATGTCCCCACATTCTTGAACTTGGCTTTTATGTTGTAGGCATAGTCAGCTTCTGTCATTGGCCAAGTGAGACTGGGCCCTGGGGACCAACCTGTGTTCACTGAGACGCAGGTGAGGCAGAGGTAGATGTCAGACGGACAAGTGGTTAAGTTACAATGAGGAGTGATTGTTATACAGGCGGAACACTAAGTATTGCCTGCTAGAGCACCCTCCCCCTGCAGTCAAACTACATGGGGAGCCGAATCATCAGCAGAAGGGTACTTTGATGGGAGCAGAGATAAAGCAAAAGGAATGGAAGTGATCTTATAAGCAGTCACTCAACTGAGAGAGCTGGAGGATCATCACATGACGGAGATAGTCATGCTAATGAGAACATAATCCCAGGATCTCATACATATTGGAATTGGGGCACATAGATAACATCCAATTAAATGCAGCCAAGGGAAAAAGACAGGCTGAAGATTGGTACCTAAACAATTTTGAGCACGAGCAGAAGTTTGCTTGATTTTAGACAAAGAATATGTAACCAATCACCTTAGGAAAAACCTCTCTGAGAACAAATTTGCCCAGGCTTCTGCAGACTAGGAGATAAATTATAAAGCACCAGGCAATGCTGATGTTTTTACCTGAGCCCTGTGATCCTCATAAGAAATGTCCAATCCTTTTCTGTTCTCGAGAGGACCAGCTTCTCCAGATGACCGAGATAAGACCCACAGATGTCCCTGTGTTACCTGTGACAAGCTACACAGAGACCCTCTAAATTCCTGTCCTTCAGCTTGTGATTAACTGAACTGCTTGTCCCCTCTGATTAATTGGGACGCAATGCTTGTTAACCAAATTTTGGTTAAGCTTCTTTCCTTCTCCCAGATCCTCGAACTTTGGTCAGCATAGCCCCTGCTGAGAGTATGCCTCAGGGTGACTCTCCTGTCCCATCACGACACCCTTCACCCCCTTTCCCCACACCAGTTCCCTCTAGCCTTGTTTACTCCTCCGAGCAAAGGAAAACTCCTTTTGCCAAACTTTGGGATGCTTGCAGGTCTATGGTTGCAGTGAACATAGTTCCTTTCCCCTCCCTGAAATAAACTCTTCTTAGAAAGTCTCTACCTACCAAGTCAGGCTTTTTAAAATTTGACACACCTCATAGCTTCTCTGAGCGCCCTGGAGGAGATGCCACCACTGGGAAAGGAGAGAGGGCGGGACAGAGGACAGGGCTCCTGAGTGCTCACGCAGAGTCTGCTGTCTCGATGGAGTTTGTCTCTACGTGGGGAATATCGTGTCACCTTGTCATTGAGGCTGCTTAACGCTCCCGGTTGGCCTGGCAACCCGGCTGTCCAGATGCTCCTGCCCAGCTCCTACTCTAAAGGTCACCCTTTCACGTTTCTGTTGAAACACCTCTCTACCTTACCTTTAGCCTAATTTGTCACTAGTACTTTTTTTTTTTAACTTAAGAAGTTGCAGGGCGACTTAAGCTGGTGCCTCACTTGGGAAGAAAGCAGTGTCGCTTTTGATTCCTGGAGCCTGTGGTCATCCAGGGTCTGTTCTGCATCGTACCATGTCTGTGTGGAATGAGCGCCACCCAGGCCCCTTCCCTTCGGTGTGTTTTTTGCTCCTCGGGCACCTAGCCTGGTCTCTAGTCCCTTCCTTTCTGCCCTTGACCTCCTTCTCTTTCTTTCTCCTAGTCCTGGCCCGTTAACAAATGAATTCATTGGTTCACTAACAACAGAAGCATGCGGCTGTCCCTCCGTATCCACGGGTTCACTTTCTTCAGTCTCAGTTACCCACGGTCAGCTGTGGTCCGAAATTATTAACTGGAAAATCCAGGAACAAACAACTCATCAATTTTAAATCACACACAATTCTGGATAGCTGATGAGATGCCACACCATCCCGCCCAGGACCTGAAGCATCCCTTCGTCCAGCATCTTCGTGTCTCCACGCCGTACACAGTGCCCACCTGTCCGTCACTCAGTAGCGCTCTTGATGACCAGATCCGTTATGAGAAGAGAGGGAGAGAGAGGGAGAGACCCCATAGTCACACAACTTTCATTATATTGTAGTGTTATAATTGTTCTACGTTACTGTTTGTTGTTGTTCATCTCTTACTGTGCCTATTCATAAATTAAAGATAGGTATGTGTGAATGATAGGAAAAAACAGCATACGTAGGGTCTGGTACTATCCACGGTTTCAAGCATCCACTGGGGATCTTGGAACATGTCCCCATGCATAAGGAGGAACTACTTCACATGCAGCACTGCCTCTGTCTCAGGGGGTGTTACAGGCCCTGAACACACGTAGACACAGAGTCCCTGCCCCTGAGGAGCTGCAGAGAGCAGGGGAAACAGACATATAAAGTAATCCAGCACCACACGATTAATCCTGTAATAGCGATATGAGCAGAATAATCAAGTGCCGTATCTTGAGTTTAAATCAGTGGGGGAGGGGCACAGCAAAGCACAGACGAGCGACGGTTGTAAATGTCTCCTGTTTTCTCTCCAGTACTCAACCTTCCTCGGAGCTGTTTGGATGATTCCTTCGGTAGAGGTCACAGGGTAGACACTGCAGTTCTCCGTCACTCTGCTAGGCTCCCGCTACAGGGCCCTTCCAGGAAGGAGCTTGACAAACCGCCCGATCTGGGTTTTGGAGAAGCAGCCCGCAGGTTGGGTTTGGGGTAAGGGGTGGTGGGTACCGCTCTCGCCTGGATGTCCTTATCATCCAGCCTTGTCTTTCCACAGTCCCTGAGAGCCTCCCCCCAACTAGATTTCAGAGATATGGGTGGGTGGGCTTCACCTTTGGCCCCACCCCACCTCACTGTGGCTCATACATGCCTTGGGCTAAAAGATGTCCCGCAAGGGTGGTCCTCAAGGCTCTGAATGGCCCGTGTGGCTTGGCTCAGGAGATTCGAGTCTCTGTCACAGTCTGTCCTTGCATAACTGGTGACTTTTATAGGAATTGCACTTGGTTGTGGAAGAAATTTGGGTTGTGGGTAATGGGCTTCAGAAACGCCTGTGGGGACAGACATCGCCAATGGGCGATGTCGCTCACTGAGCCCACAGGCAGTGCTAAAACAGGGGTGGTCCATCCACCCGAGCCCTTGACTGTTGGCATTGATATATATATATATATTCAATTAGAATAAACAAAGCCCACCTTTCTTAAACAGAGAATAATGCAGCTGTTTTAGAAAGGAATGAAGGACCTTCTCACCTTGACAAAGGTACCTGAAACCTTCTGCAATGTCTTTAAAATCCCAAACCACTTATGAGATGAGCGAGGCTGAGAAAGACAGGAGAATCAGAAAGCGCTGGAGTACAAACTCTTCCCACTTCCCTGAGGATATATTGCTTTGCTTTAGACTATTTTCCCATCAGTGAGCTTGATCCCAATCATTTCCAAGTACAGCTTTAGTGCATCTAGCACTGTGCTCTGAGCTGCTGCGTGAACATGTCCCTGTGGTCCGAGGGGCTGAGGGGTCGAGGGTCATGGGTCCAGCACAGTGCCTGGCACTTTGGACGTCTTTACAAATATCTGGCAAATACAGGGACTCATCAGTCATCTCTGGCTGGAGGTGTTTGGCGCAGATAGCTGGAGCTGCATGTTTATGAGATGCAGACACCAGTGACAAACAAGGGGGAGAGATTTTCTCCCCCTTCCTCTCCAGCTGTGTTCTTCTCCTCACCGTCTTCGTGGTAGAGCTTTTGATTACTTACTAACTCCTGAAAATATGTTTTTTTCTTTATAACTTTCTTATTGCTTCCATCCTGTCTAGAAATTTGTCATCATCACCATCACTGGCACCTCAGGTTAGTTTAAAAAGGTCAAGCACTGAAAGACGCCCTCCCCACAGGCTCGGCCCCCCAGAGGCCCGAATCCAGGACCTGGGACAGCTCCCACGCGAACCAGGCCTTCCTCTAGGTTGCTCTCCAAGTCCCTCTCTAAACATGTGCTTGGTATTTTCTGTCTCTTGGAAGGGGGTCATTGTCATGGGGGCTTCTCGGGATCAATCTGGTGTCATCCTGACTGTGTGACACACACACAGATGCCCAGAACTCAGGGTCCTTGCACAGCTGCAGGCTGTGTGTGGGGTAAACGGACAATAGGGCAATGAGCAAAAATGCTGAGCAACAAGGGCTACAGGGCTCCCTTCCTCCATCAGCCTGGAGAGGAGCTGTTGTGGGACCACTGGGACTCATCAGGGAACCTGCTGCCACTGGAAACAGCCTGGGTCCCGAGGGAGAAGGGGAGGGAGGAGGGGGAACGACGTAATTACACTCATGGAGATGAAAAGGGGATGGGGTGTCGGTGAGGGCTAGGATGCTGCTAATAGGAAGGGGAGCCTGTCCTCTTTGGATGAGGCTGGTGGCCCGAGCCTACAGGGACTGCAACCCAATTCTACCTTCACCTGCTCTGTGTCTCCCAGCTGAAGAGGGGAGGAGATTTGGGAGCTTCTTTTCACCCTAAGTTTACTCTACAATCTCCTTTCTACTTAGGAATGTTGAGCACAAGCTTGGGCAGGTGATGAGACAGTAACCACCCCCATTCAAAAGATCTGGTTTTAAACCTTGAGTCCGGGACAGGAGGTAGAGCTGGAGATGCCTCCCTGATGCTTAGGACACCAAGCCCCGCCCACTGATTCTGGCAGGAATCCCAGGCCTGAGGGGCGGGGCCCGAAGGTCACACCCTGGTCCTCCCTGCTGGGTCAACTCAGAGGTGCGTGAGCCCCAGGCCTGGGTAGCCGGGTCTTACAGTCATTTTGTAGGTCTCCTGAGCTCTGAACTTCGGAGCTTCCTGCGCGAGGAGTGACCATGAAGCTGGTGTACAGAGAGGGGGTTGAAGGTAAAGAATTGGCCTTCCCAACACGACGTGATTAGCGGTACCAACATAAGACACAAACCTGGAACTTCAAACACGCTTATTTACGGCCTGTATCCTGAACATAGCATGCACCCTTTAACTAGCTTCTGAAATCTCCCACATACATGCATGTTTAGGTTTTATTCTGCATAATAGAAACCTCACTGGAGTCTTGGCTAAAAGGCTATTTAATGACTCCATGCTCGCTGCTAGGAGTTTCAGAAGTGATGTTGTAATAGGAATGTATATTAAATTTGCTCACCTAATGTACATATTATGGGTCGTAGATTAAGGTTACTTTTTTATGACTTGAAGAATGGTATGTGGATACGTGTTCTGCTCTACCACGACCCTTCCTAGGTGGGACGCAGAGCCTGCCGGGAGGTGTGTCACAGGCCACACTGGTTTCCAGGTTCATTACCTCTCCCCACACCCCGCTGAGGCATTTCTGGATCCTGGGGGTTGTGCTCAGAAGTGTTTCCTGAGGAGTCACTTTGCCCTTCACTCTGACCACGACCTCAAGTTCACAGCCAAAGCGTCCCTTCTCCTGGCCCTGACTGGGACCTCCGCCTCCCTGGCACGGCTGCACTGCCTGGGATATACTGTGGACTAGGGACACCAGCTGTCTCCTTGAGAGAGCTGCACTGTCCCTTACCCCTCCCTCGGCGCCCACACATCCCAGAGGCCGGCCGGCGACGCTGGGTGTGTTGTGGGGTCCAGCCACGTGTAAGGGGCCACCGCTCTGAATGAGAAGCCTGATGGAACGGGGTACCTAGTAGCTGGCCTCTCCCTGCAGTAGGATGGAACAGAAGAAACACACCTTCTCTTGAAAATCAAACTGGGGGAGTTCAGAGCTGAGGGGACCAAGAGGCCCAGCAGAGAGTCAAGAAGGAGCGCGGTTCCTGGTGGCCCCGGCCAGCTCCGGCGGCCATGCCTTTGTCCTTCCTGGGCACCTGGCATGTGAGGACATTGCATGGAGCAAGTTTCGTGTATGTGGTATGAGGAGCATGGGAAATAGACCTGAGAACCGGGATCTGGTCCCAGCTTTGCCACCAACTCCTGTGTGACTGCAGGAAAGACACCTAGTCTCAGCTTTCTGGATTGTGAAACGAGAGGTTGAGAAAGGAGACTTCAAAGATCCCTTCCAGCTTCAGTATCTATGATTCTGGGATGTTTTCAGTTCCAGTCATTAACAAAAGTGTGATGTACACCCCAGCCGGTTTGGCTCAGCGGTTAGAGCGTCGGCCTGCGGTCCGGAGAGACCCAGGTTCGGTTCCTGCTAAGGGCATGTACCTCGGTTGCAGTTTGTCCCCGGCCCTGGTTGGGTCGTGTGGGTGGCAACCACTCAATGTGTCCCTTTCACGTCGATGTTTCTCTCTCTCTCCCTCCCACTCTATCTGAACAAAATATTGAAAAATGTCCTTGGGCAAGGATAAAAAAAAAAAAAGTGTGATGTAGGCAACGGATATTCTTCCCACCACCATCAAAATAAATCCCTCCCTCCCTTCCTTCCTTCCTTCCTTCCTTCCTTCCTTCCTTCCTTCCTTCCTTCCTTCCTTCCTTCCTTCCTTCCTTCCTTCCTTCCTTCCTTTTCTCCTTCCTCCCATCAAAACGTCACTGAACCCCATCTGTGGTTGGACTGTGGACAGAGACATGATCTCCACGCTCTTGTATCTGTTGAGCTTTCTGATACAGACACACCTTCGCCCTCATGCACCAGAAAGAGAGGCCACTGTGTGATCCTTCGGAGACCATGTGATCCTTCTGCCCCTCCTTCGGTCACAGTCCACAGCTGGCGCCTTGAGTCAAGGTGGCCTAAAGCTTCCTGTTCCTAGTGTGGTCTGCAGACACAGCCTGAGCATCGCCTGAGAGCTCGTGACCAGTGCAGCCAGATGTCAGTGCCACCCACCTACTGAGTCAGACCCTAAGGTCCCCAGATGGTGCGCACATTCCAGTCTGAGCCGCACTGGCGGAGGCTGTGAGGTAAGGGCTCCCCATCCCTTCAACATCCAAGGCCCTTCCTCACCCTGGAAAACACAGGCACAGTGAACAAATACACAACCTTCTCTGATTCGCAGAGCTTTTTAAATCGTTACCTTTACAAAGTAGCGTTTTATTTATTTGACCCGTTCTAGGTCAGGAACTTGATACCCAGAAATGTTTGGTGCTTGGCAAAGATCATGCAGCCACTGAATAAAAGAGCTAGAACCTGAACTCAGGACTCTGGGCTCTAGTCTCGACTTCCTGCATTAGGCCCACAGAGGATACAGGCACCTACTCCCCCCACACGCACCAAATCGCTTTTACACCTCAGTCAGGAGGGTCATTCGTGTTCAACCAATGTGGATCCTTATGCTAATTACCGGGGAGGTTCCCTGCGGTCCCCCATTGGCACTTTGCTCTCCTTCTCCTAAGTTGCAGTAAGCTGGATGGAAACAGGTCTTGGACCATTTAGGACGTTTATCGCCCACTCATCAGAAGCGAGCCGCATGGAGACTGGAGTTAGGAAGTAACAGCACAGCAGCTGCCGTGTGATTCAAGAGCGATGGCACCTCCGGCCTTGAGATCTGAGCGGCCTCAGTAGAACCCCCACCCTCCACCCCCCGCGGCACTGCAGAGGCTACAAATCAACCCGGCAGGGCGGGCTCTTTCCACGCCCCTGGGTTCCGCTGTGGCTCCAGACTCCTGGTGCATGTTGGCAGTTCCACACAGTTCTCTTCCACTTGGGGTGCCCCTCCCAGCTGGCCATGGGGGAGCCCGCTCTCCTGGCAGATGCCCTTCTCCAGCCTGGGAGCCGTGTCTCGGGATCTACCCGAAGCCGCAGGGTCAGCGCTCACAGCAGGAGAGGGAACCTCCCCCCGGTCGGCCCGAATGCACCTGCTTTGTAATCTGCTGAGGAGCCCAACGCTGCTGGTCAGTCACCTCCAGGAACGGGTGGCCTGGGGCACGGCTGGCCTGGCGCGAGGACTACTGGTGGCTGCACGTTGGGCAGTGCCATCTATCAAACACTGCCCTCGCTTTCTGCCCAGGAGCGCCCGGCACACAGGCCGTGATTCACTGCGGAGGGCTGGGGACTCGGCTGGACACGGGCGTGACTGTCCGGTTCCCCATCTGGCTGTTCATCAGGGCGCAGCCGCGCCTCGCCGGCCTCGCTGCCCAGATGGGTTGGGCTGGAAGGGCAACCGGAGGGGAGGTGGCCGCCTCAGAGACCCTGCTGCTCAGCACGCTGAGAGGGTGTCGGTGACTGCGGTCTGTTCCCCTCCGCCCCCCTCCGGCATGATCCCCTCTCCACACCCCTCCTGAGCCTGAATCCTGCTGCCCACCTCATCTTCCTGCTTCCTACCTCCGGTGCCTCCTCGCTGCCTGCTCAACCAAGTCCTAACCCTTAGCCCGAACTCCCTGCGGGCCACCATCCGGCCCATCCGACCTTGCTCGCTTGGCTTCACGGATCTGACACCCCCACCAGACTTAGCTGCTTCCTGCCCCTCCCAACTCACCCCTGAGGTTCCCACCTCTGCTTTTAGGGACACTGTCCCCTCTCTGGCCACTGCCCTCGTTCCCAATGGCATCAGTTCATTTATATTCCACTTTCCTGCGACTTAAATTTCCTAACTTATCAAATGAGCTCATAATAGTCCTACTTCATAGGGTTGTTAGTTGAAACATTAACATGAAATGTGATACATTGCACGTGCTTGACAAACGCTCATCAATACTAACTACCGACCCATCAATGTCCGGCTCAAATCTGACCTCATTTAAAAACTTTCCTCAGGCCTTGGTCAGCAGCCTGGCCTCGCCTGGGCACCTCCAACCCAGCACAAGTAGCAGCCGTCTGCAGATTGCTCTGTAGCTCATGCCAGTGGCCCCGGGGAGAACACAGGCAGTGGCTGACCTTGGCTGCCCGTCCCAGGAGGCCCCAGAGCCAGCGTCCTGGCTTCAGACCACATGGAGGTACAACCCAACCACCTCCACAAGCAACACACTCACGGGGCAGACTCAGGGAGCACCAGAGCCCTGCTGAAGTAAGTCCTGCTCTGGAGGGTGGGCCTCTGCACAGCTGACCCTCCATGGTGGTCGGTGGTCTCAGCCAGTCCTTGCAGCTGATCAGCCTGGGAGTAAATCCTTCCCATTGACGTGCCAACAGCAGCAATCAAGGCTCAACTACAACAGGCAGGTGTACACAGTTCACACCCTGGGGTGGGGGAGATGCACCTGGAGGGCCCAGCTTGGGGGTGAATGGAAGTCTGTGCCACTGGGCCCTGCAGGACCCCTACTACATGAGGTCACTCTGCCAAGCCCACGAGACATAGCAGCTCTACCTAATACTTAGAAACAAGCACAGAGAGGTAGCCAAAATGAGGAGACAGAGAAACATGTCCCAAATGAAAGAACAGAACAAAACTCCAGGAAACAGAATTTCCTGTACCTCCCTCCCATGTGATATGCAGTTCACCTTATCCTTCTCTAAGCATTTACAAACATGTCACATGTTTTGCTCATGGTGGTCCCGTCATTCCTGTTAGATGACAAGAACAGATTGTGTTACACAGAAGTTAAGGTAGGGCCCTAGATTGAGTCTCTCCTGGATCAAATCCCAGCTCCTCAGCTGAAACACTTTGGGCAAGTTATTTAGCCTCTTTGCCTCGGATTCCTTCTCTGTGAAGCAGGGATAATAACGCTATTCCGGCTGTGAGGCTATTAAGAGCATTGAGTGAGATAATCCACGTAAAGCATCAAACACTGTGCTTTGTACATCATGTGTGTTGGGTAAATGTTAAGTATTATTGTTATGATACTTTCTGTATCTTACCTACCGAGTGCAGAACACTGAACACTAGACAAATATTTGGAGAATGAATGAGTCTTCTCAGATGCTCCCTGATGCATGAATCAGGGGTGTGCAGGCGTGTGGCCCAGCAGCTCTGCGACAGCACCAGCACTCCTTCATGGTGAGGAGGGTGGCATAAACAGGGGTGCAGCTGGAGGGGTGGTCGAGGGCACATCCTGCCGCTGCAGACACAGGACACACACAGAAAGCTGAAGGGCACGGCAGGTCCGGGGGGTGGGGAGCCCCCAAGGGGCAGGTGGAGAAAAGCAGAGCGACGGAGGTCCTGAGACCCTGTGTTCTTCAGTAGCAGCATGGTGCCTGTCATCAGTCCTAAGGGAGCCCAGCCTGCAGCTGAACACTCCCTGTGTCCTGGTTCACACGGGTCTCCGGGGGACTATTCCATGGGGAGCAGCTCAGGGGTACATCTGGGGTCTGATCCTCAGCTTGCCCAGGGGTGAGGATGCTCTGACACCAAGGAGTGAACCGCCCTTTGCAGCTGAAACGCTTTGGGAGAAGAGACCTCTGTTCACCTGGGGAAGCTCCCAGGAGCCTCCGACAGCTATCGGCATGGCTTCTACGGTCCCCAAGTCAGCCCTGGAACCCTTTTTGATGTTTTATTGTTTCTTCTAAAATAACTCACAGCTGTGAAAAAGAACAGGGTGATTTTTCTGTCTATAAGGCATTTTCCCCGAGTGTTGGGAACACAGAGTATCACTGATGGGAGAACCATCAGAACCAGAGGCTGGGCCCATCAAGGAAATGCGGCATGACGCAGGGGTGTGGAGACCCCGGTGGGGGCACAGGCCTCTGGAGGAAAAGGGTTTGCTTGTCCTGCCACCGGCTCCTTTCAAGGGCCCAGGTGTGGGAAATTCCCAGCGGCCTCGGCGCCGGCCGCACCGGCCAGGCCTGCGTGGGAGGCAGTCGCTGGAGGAAGTGGCAGTGAATGGTAGTCCTGCTCTCTGCCAGACCATGTCTGTGTTTCCGCTACAGGGGCCCCCACTGTTTCCAGCCTCCCCACCAAAGCAGGTGCTGGAGAAAGCCAGAAAGACGGCATCTGGGCAGCTCTCAGCCGACGGCGCCACCCCTCACAGAGGGCCCGGTTCTGGGCTCAGCACAGGCTTCTGGGGCTTCTGATGCACCTGCCCCACCCTGACTGGGGGGACAGCTGTCTCCTCTCCCCTCCATCCTCCCCCATGCAGAAGCACTTCAATACCTGTAGCTGGGTGAAAGCCCCCAGCTCCCACCCAGGCCGCCATGGCTGCGATCTAGCAGCTTCCAGAACATTCCACCCACCTCCAGCCCCCTTTCTGCTGCTCCTTCAGTGCTGAGATGACCTCCTCTCTCCTCTGCCTTCTGGTTGGGCTCTGACCTTTCTGAGCTACCTGCTCAGGTTGCTCCAACCGGAAGACTCTTCTGCCCCCAAAGATTCCCTTCTGTGTCCCTAGCCCTCATCAAACATCACTCCCAGGCAGTCCTCACTGGGTACTTGGGAAGAAAACAACTGGAAGGTACATCGAAATGAAGGGCTGTGTATGATTTCCAATCAGGGTAGTATGTTTATACTTCCGGGAGTATTTATATCTAAAAATACCAGTAACTTGTAGTGGGGAAGTCAATGGTGGTCCCCAAAAGACATGCCCATGCCCTAGCTCCTGACACCTGTCAGTGTGACCCTCCTCAGAAACAGCATGTCTTTCCGATGTAATTAATTGAAGGACCTCGAGCTGAGATCATCCTGGATTATCGGGGTGGACCCTAAATGCAGTGACAAGGATCCTTGGAGGAGACACAGGAGGAGACACAGACAGAAGCGGGGGGAGGGGGCTTGTGAAGACAGAGGCAGAGGCCGGAGTTAGGCAGCCGCAGACCAAGGGTGCCTGGAGCCACCGAAGCTGGGAGAGGTAAAAAGGACCCTTCCTTGGTGTCCTCAGAGGGTGCGTGGCCCTGGTCACACTCCCAGCCTCCAGAACTAGGAGAAGTGGAAGTCTGTTGTTTTACGCCGCTGCGTGTGTGGTCCTTGGTCGGCTCTGGGACCGCGCACAGTGGTGAGCCGGGGCAACAGCACGCGGCCGGTCATAAGCCCCTCGGGTAGCACTCGAGATGCGCGAGGCAGGAAGACAGGGCAGAGTGTCGGAAAGGAAGAGGCTCGGGACTGCGATCAGAACGCCTTGAGTTCAAATCCTGACTGTGTTTCTTTCCAGCGCCTGGTCTGGAACAGTTATCCCTCCCATCCCCCGCTCTCCCGAGCGTAAGGTTGGTGTCTGCCTCCCACGGGTGGTGTGTGGGAAAGGGCTCTGGACATTTGCGGACGCCTGGAGCCAGCAGATTCAGACAGCTGGGTTCAAATCCACTAGTGATGTGACTTCCAGCCACAGTGACCTCGTCTGTGGAAAGAGTATAATAATACCCGCTCAGTAAGAACATGGTGAGGATTTAAGGAAGTTATAACTATGGACAGTCTAGTCTGCAGCTGGCCTTCAACAAATAGTGGTTGTAGTGACGATTACCATCAGCATTGTCCACCTGTAAGTAAGATCAGGCCGATTTCCACGTTCACCTGAGGATTTCCTAGCACTGTTTTTATTGTTAATCTTCACCCAAGGATGTTTTTTCCATTGATTTTTAGAGAGGGTGAAAGGGAGAGGAGGGGGGAGGAAGAGAGAGAGAGACATCGATGTGAGAGACACACGGATCGGCTGCCTCCCTCACATGCCCTGACTGGAGCTGGCGATCGAACCTACAACCCGGGTGTGTGCCCCTGACCGGGAACTGAACCCGAGGCCCTTCGGTGCACAGGCCAATGCTCTCACCCCTGTGCCACGCCAGCCAGGCCCTAACATTTGTATGTTACATGTTCTTTGGAAAGACCATGTATTGGTGTCTCTGTTATCATTTTAGCGGATTCGGTCCATTCTAGCTGAGCGCCAGTGAGACCCAAGGACACTGGGCTGGAGCCTGTGACTGCCACTTGGTAGCTGAAGGGCAGGATTGACAGGGGAGGAGGAGCCACCGAGGAGGACGGAGAGGGGCTGGAGACAAACTTCCTCTCTGATGCTTTGCAATTCCGTCAGTGCCCACCGGGAGGGAGACGAGAGGAGGCCCATCTCCCCGGTGGCAGTGCCAAGCAGGAAATCAAGGGAACCGCCAGCTTATTCCATTTGTTTATCAGATCCCGCTGGGCCTGCAGCGGGGCTTCCTGCTGCCATCAAGGTCAAGTCCTGGAGAATGCTTATCTACAGGACTCTGCAAAAACAAAAGAAATCTCATTTTCTCTCAAATTTCATTTTGCCCTGTGCTCCGAGAGTATGATCCTATCAGGGCCGGAGCGCAATAGCCCAGCTGGAGTGGATCAGATTGGATTTCTGATAGTGCCCACAAGCTCCCCCGTGGCAGGCACATCCGCCCGGCCGTCCACAGGCTCGGGGCCTCCTGGCGGGCCTCTTCCCCAGCGCCCCCACGTGATCTTGTCGTCCCTTTGCTTTAACGCATGGTCCTCAGGACCGAGGCTCGGAGCGCGTCTTACGGACTCGGGCTACAATGATTCTATGTCAGGTCCCCAGAGGAAGGGGGTTGTTTTAAAGGTTCTCGCCACTGGAAATGATGCCAGGCTCACAGCCCTCACCTGGGCTTCCAGGGGCAGACAGGACTGTCAGGCCGAGGTGGTGTGCTGGGGAGGACCCCGGCCAGCAGCCCATGAACACAGCAGCGCGGTGCTCTGGAGGAAGGGCGCTGGGTCTGGGCGTGGAATGGACCGTGCATGTGACCGCTGGGAACGCTCTTCCTTGCTGAGAGAGAAGGAGGAGTGGGAGCCTGGGGACAGGCAGGCCTGGCCTTGCTGGGCCTCTGCAGCCCTGAGGCTGGGGTCAGGCCCCGAGCACCAGAGACATGGATCTGGGGCTGCAAGCGCCTGAGGGCCCAGCGAAACCTCAGTGTCAGCACTGCCGGCCCGAAGCCAACAAACACCACAGTCGAAGGCCGAAATTAAGATTTGGAAGCCAAGCATTGTATAGGTTGGAAGGAGGCTTAAAGGCAAGAGCCAGATGACTGCTAAAAAATATTTTGGGGGTACTTAAAAGGTTACCTTTACACCTACATGATCCTTAAAGAGCTAACATAGGCAGGTGCAGCTATTAGTGGGGTAAGTGGATAGAAGTACATACATCACAACTATAGAGAGTGCAAATGACTGTTGTTGGATGCGTGGTTCCTCGGGGTATGAATAAGTTAGTATCGCTCTTTAGGATGAACGTCAGCAACCTCAGCGACCGCATACTAAGTCCTGGGGAGAGACTTTCTGACGTAATCTCTGCCCAGGGTCATCCCCCAGGCCACCCTGATACACAGAGCTCTTCGGGGCCTGGGGCACCCTTGCAGGGCTGCGGAGGGGGTGCCGGAGGAGTGAAATCACCCCGACTCTTTAGGAAAGACCCAAGGAGCAACAGGCTTCTCTTCTGCCTGGTGGAGAAGAGACATTTCTCAGGCATGCGGACGAGAGGAGCTCTTGTCCATCCCCAGAAGCTGCAAATCAGCCACATCTTTTACTAGAAACTTCCCTGGACTCGCAGTTTATTGAGGAAGCATCTACCAGCGGCAAATCACAAGTTGGAAAAAAAAAAAAAAAAGTGTGTTGTTTCTGTGATGTGTCGTAATCACAGCGACCCCCACGTACGACATGGTCACCACCTAGCAAGCCTGGGCTCAGGCACACCGCTGGCCCTGTGACCCCACGTTCAGGATGGGACCGGCCCCAGCTGGCTCTCCTCCTCTCCCCACCTCCTTCTCTCTTTCATCTTTAGCACGCAGGAGGGTTTGGCAGAGAAGAGGGGTTTTGGCTCCTGTTTCAAATATACCTCCTTGGGTGTTTAGGGATTCCCTTCCCTCTCACGGTACTTAGCTTCGCAGTTAGGCCTCTTTTTAATGAATAAAATACAAGCTTTTAGAGCTGTCGGGGCCATTTCACACTAAATTCGCTGCTGCTCCTAACTCTTCCTGGGAACTCGGCTGAGCTCTGCTGGCCAAGGAGCTGGCGAATGACAGGTGGACGTCACCCAACAAGAGGGTCGAGGCAGGGCCGGCCCTGCGCGCCCTCAGTGGCCCGGACAGTGCTCGCCTGACTACTGTGAAGGGGAGGGATGGGGCCAGGAGATTAATTTCATTCATTTCTACTTCTTCCATTTTACAAGAATTAAAAAAACTGATCCAGGACTGGGAAGGGTGTGGGGCACTGGGTGTTCTGAAATGTTCTTGGGGCAACCTCGTTGGACCATGACCCGGGGAGTCCTATGAAAATTAAAAGTGCACTGGTCTTATCAGCAACCCCTTATTATGAGCCTTCATTTCAGGAAGATATATGTGATACACAGGTCTATGAGTCCCTATAGGTCTATAGATTGGGGGTAAGTTAGAGGGTACTATGTAGGGAATGATCCCATTTGCCAAATCAAACAGGGAAATGTGGGTGTGTGCACAGCGTGTGTGTGCTTGTGTGTGTGTGTGCATGTGCGTGTGTGTGCATGTGGGCATGTGCAAACACCAAGAGCTGTGGAAGGATGCATGTACCAAGCTGTGAACACGGGTCACCTTAGCAGACTCCGAGACCAGCCTAGAGATGAGTCTTATGCCAGCCAAGGTACGGGGTCAGGTCAGCATTCCAATCAACGGTGGGCAAGGAACCTCCCAGAGCCCTAGACCCACAGGGTCCCAGGGGGCTGCTGAGTGGGGGGAATGGCTAAGAGGCTAGGGACCCACTAGGTGGGTATCTTCTCTTGTGTCCCATGTACACCTATGAACTAGGCTATTCCTTTAGGGAGGGTTCTGCCTTGGTCAGGTGAGGACACAGGACCATCACAGCCAGCAGTGGACATACTCAGCTCACCATGACAGCAGCCGGGCTATGAGCACGAGGGACCTGATCAATACACTTGGAGAGCAGGGCATGGCTCTGCTGTCCTCATCAGGCTCAGGTGGGAAGGCACAGAGAATGGCAGGGAGTTTCCTTGGGTCTAGAACAGGCACCTTAGTGGCCACCGCCTGGCATCCATAGGTGCTCATTAATCTTCAGTGAATGAATAAGTGAGCAAAGAACTGAAGAAGAGGACAACGAGAAAAGAAATACTAATCACCCGTGATGGATCCCAAACCTGCTCTTCCTAGGAACGTGTTGCTATCGCTCTTTGTCGATACAAGTGCTACATGTCTGTGGCCTGGTTCAAACCCACCTCCCTCCTCTTCAGTGCACTGGGCATGTTACCTGTGGGGCTCCTGTGTCACTCACATCGAATGTGTTTACGGACTGTCTCCTCAACTAGACCGTATGCATCCTGTAGTCCAAGACGTGGTCTTATGGTCTTTGTTTCTGTGACCCCCGGCACCCAGAAATGCGGTATGGCTGGGTCCCTTTGACTTCCTGTCCCTCAAACACAAGGAAGAAGGATTCACAGAATGGAGGAATGGTGGAAAAGAAGGGAAGAAAGAGAAAAGAGGGTGGGCAGCCAAGGAAAACTGTATTTTGTACAATCCAGCTCATGCTAAAATTAAAATAAAAGTGGCTTTCAAGTTGGCATAGATAATTGCAATTAATTAAATATTCCGTTACCCCAACTATTTACTTCCCAAAGCTTCCCACTGTCTCTGAGTTGATTCAATCACAAATGCCATTAGAAACGAGGGGAGCGGTGAATGGATGACCTCTTGGTGCAGTCCACATTGTGAAAGGGACTCTCGGCCAGGAAAGGGAGGGGCAGAGAGCAGAAATGAGCAGCAGCCTGACGCGCCAATCTGCTGGGACCTTTGTCTCGGACAAGGAGAGACAGAGAAGAGCAAGACAATTAGGTGCCACAGACCAGGAGTGGTTCTGGTTGCGTCAGGGGACAGAGGAAAGGTTGGGCGTATGAGTCAGACCAGCAAGTCCAGGCCAGCCCTGAAGCCACTAGCCACGTGGACCTTCGTGGCTTTAATTCCTCTCATTCATAGAACTAGAATAATAATAATAGAAATAAGGCCAACACCATAAGTCACCGTGAGGATGAAATAAGCTAACATACGTAAACCACGTGACACAGAGAATGGCCCACGGTGCACTCAGCGATCGCCCAGTCCATACGTGGGTTTTGAAAAACGCTTGCTGTTCACGTTGACAGGGAGAAAGCTGGGAGGAGGGCCGGGCTGTAGCCCGTGTGTTTCATTCCCTGAACGCTGTCTCTCCATGGAAGATGATGACAAGCTTGCCGAACCTCCGCCTCCTTTCCTGTTCCATCCACCCAGCCTCATCCCCCTGCCCATCAGCCCTGCCTTCTGTCCACCGTGGGTCTTTCTGCCTAGTGTGTGGCACCATCTGTTCTACTGATGGCCCTTCATCTTCTTTCACATTGTGTTTTCTTGGCTAAACGATTGTCTGTCTGTCTCAGGCAAGTGTTTTATCTCAATAAGCCAAGCGTGTGTGAAGAATGGAACATATCAGAGAGAAAAATCTAAGTGTTCCGGGGAGTAAACATGTGGGTATTGGCTGGGATTTAGTAAACCAGGGCAAGAGACAGGACTCGTGGACTTGAACCCTTCGAACTGGGAAGGTCCTGACACCTTCCCTGGTCCTCCCTGTCCCCACCGCGTTGGGCCAGGTGTGGAAATGAGGCCCCGAGATGGAGAACGGCTCGCTTGTGCTCAGTAACCCTCCTTACAGCACCAGAAGTCAGTCCCAAGTGTCCTCTTCTCGTCTGATGCTCTTTTTGTGATAAATCACTACTTTTTCATGGCATTATTATTAAAATGATAAAAATAAAAAGACTCAAAAAGAGGTGGCTGCGTCCATTCTCGGTTGCCCAACCTTTCTCATTCCCCCAGTGGAAAATGCTTCCACACCAAGACCGGATTGTCCCCGCTCAGCCCCTCCTTGGTCCCTCTGTAGGTGCTGGTGAGGCTGGTCATGGGCACCAGGAAAAACAGACCTGCTCCCGTAAGTAGTTAACAAGATACACCCCCAGAAAACGAGAGGCCTGCTGCCTGCCCGCACACATCCCTGAAGCTAACAGGACATGAGGCAGTGATCCTGCAAGAAGCTGACCCCAGCACCTGAGGGGCCTGACTCAGAGGTGGGTACTGACTTAGGAGCCTTGATTAGACCTGACAAGTCTGGAAGTTGTTCAACTTTGAGCAGCCTGGGCAGTTCCATCTTGAATATGTTCACCAACCTGTGGGTCGATGGAAGGGTCTCTCATTTCTTTCTTGCAGATTTGGACCCAGGGTGACAGATGACCTTGGGTGGTTTGGAAGCTCTCCAGTGGGGATTTGTCCTGTTGTTCACATTCGCCTGCAACACCAGGCAGATAATTCCAATATGCAGCAGGAGTGAGTTTTCTTATCAGGAGTCTGTATCTACATTTGTAGAACACACTTTATCAAGGACTTGGCAGGAGATATGAAGTGGCAAGGAGGTAATTCTCTTGTATTGAACGGATTTGAGAATTTTTAATAAAAACTCCCCCCAAATCCAGTTGCACAGATACAGACAGAATTGGTGGTGTATGCTCCAGACTGAATTAACTCCACAGAGACTGAATGAATTGCAGGAGTCCCCAGAATCACCCCATTGTCCGCCGCACTCTTGCACAAAGCTGGGCTCACCCAGCTGCAGAAGACCCTCCATCAAACAACAGACCTCATTCATCTTGGACTCTTACAGATTACTAAGAAGAGAGTTAGCATTATTCACATTTGAATTCCTGTGTTTATTCAAGAAACACACACACACACACACACACACACACACACACAATTTCAATCCAAGAAGCTTTCTGTTTCCCCACACAGAAATCAGGCATGCTCAATTTCTGAGTTATTCCATGTGACTTCCAGGCTACCTGTAGGCTACCCTCAGGCCACACCGTGGGTACCAGTCTCACACCTCATGCCCTCTCTATCCAAGTCCCCACAACTGAATCTTCTGTTCCCTCCAGCTGATGGATCATCCATGCTCCAATTCCCAGATCAACCCAGAGATAGGAAAGGCAGCATCGAAACTCAAGAGTTGGGGTTAGCACCCATCACCTTGCTGAGCTGAGATCCAGGTGCTCAGTACCAACCATCTTCTCTCCTGTTGTCAGAACCAGGCTATGGCACTCCAGGGACAGTCATGGGAAAATAACAAGGGTTGTGACAGTAATGATAGCTAACACTTGAAAATGGCTACCATGTTTAGGCAATGCCCTGAGCACTTTCTACTTATTAGCACGTTGAATCCCCGCCCCCCCCCGCCCCGGCTGTCATGGTCCATCCTTGAATGGACTGGACGTCCATTTGAGTTCTTGCTGATTGCCCAATTCTCTTGCTGTTCTTAGTCCCTCTGCTAGGACTAGAGATCTGCCCCAAACTCCAGTTCTCATGGTTGTATTGTCTTCTGCCTGATTTTAAAAACTCCTCTAGAGCCATAGCCCCTGTCCTTGGAACCGCAATCTCTCTGCAGTGTGACTCTTCACCATGGTGGCTTTTCTGTTTGGACACCGAGCCTCATCCGCCCTGACAAACCCAGGCTTGGTTGGGGTAAGGCCCATGCCAGGTCTTTACCTAAATCCAGAGTCTGGGGGAAAAATAATCACAAGATGGCAAGACTGTCCAACAGATGAGTTCCTTTTCGAAACTAACATGCATTGGGTATGACTCCAAACCAACCCAGTTGGCACCAAGAATGAGTGACAGTAAGTAAAGTCCATCAGGGATCTTATAGATTCAATCTTGAAAATTCACAAAATAGGCTTAGTCTGTGTGAGCCCGGTGTTTCAGGAAGGAAGTGATAATGAAAGAGGCGGGTCATTCAGGACAGCACTCTGGGCTTGTCTTCTGGCTACTTCTGCTGCTCGCCAGCGTTCCGAGTTCTAACGAAACCTGATAAATAGCACGCTGAGACACGATTACAGAGGAGACATTGTTAGTACATGATGTCGTTGTCAGCTGTGCAGCTGTTACTCCCAATGTTCAGGGATCCATAATAATGAAAGCAAAGATAACATGGATAATTAAAACTTAAAGAGAATCCAATATCATTTTTAAATCATTTCGTTTCTCCCACCCCGAATCTTTACTCCGAACTCACAAATAGATAGACTCCATTGAGCTGTACCTCCTCTTTCTACTCATACCTATCTTAGGGCAATGGGACTGATTATAAAAATCATCGAAAGACAGAGAATAGCACAGGAAAACAAAATAGAAAGTTCATCTTTAGGATCCAGAATAAGCCGGGTATCGGCAAATCAGTGCCCAGATAATTAATTGTTGGATGAACTTCCATGTACCTCCAAGATGAAATCTTCTACTACGGAAAAATGTCAGATCTGATGTCATCTGGACTCCTTTTCATTGTCTGAAGCTTGTCTCATCTGTGACTTCAGATTAGGCCTCTGCTTTTGCTTGCTATCTGTACATGTGGCCTTGTGATCACCATCAGACACGGCTGCAGAGGGGGAGACGCTGAATATAATGAGGGAATGAGTGTCTTCCCGAGATGACAAGCTCCTTCTCCCCACCCATCTCCAGGGAACCTCAGGAGAGAGGCATGGATTTCCAGGGTCCCTCCGTTACGTTTCAGCCTGCTCCTCCCTGCAGAAGCATAGCTCACAAGGCTGAGTACATCTTCCAACAAATCCCTCACCAACATGGCTCAGTTAGGCCATCATCCCTACGTGTTTGCCTCCAGAATACTGTTCTTCGCAGCAGAAATATCAATTTTCCTTGTTTTGCTCATCTTTTAAATCTTGTTCTTTCTTTGGCAACACAGAGTTTTAGTAAACGAAATATTTTCTTCTTGACTTCTCTCTTTCTCTCAACACCTGCATCTAATCCATGGGCAAATTCTGCCAACTTTATCTTCCAAATATACCCAGAATCTGATCCCTCCTCCACCTCCGCTGCACATACCCTGGCCCACGCCATCAGCGTTACTCATGGAAGACGGTGCCCCTGTTTCCACCCTCGCCTCATCATAGTCTGCTCTCGAAGAAGCCCGAGTGATTCTTCTACGTCGCAGGCCATGTCACGTCACTACTCCGCTGGCTTTCCAGATGACACAAAGGAAAAGACAAGGACTTCACTGTGACCTGCGAGACCTTTGCTGATCTTGTCCCAGCTAAATTCTCAAACTCACCCAAGACCCCCGGCTTATTCCACACCAGCCACACTGGCTTCCAGGCTCACACCCACCTGGAAAGTCTCAGCTTGCTGCTCCTTCAGCCGGGAATGCGCCTCTCCAAGCTGCTCACATACTTCCCTTCCGCATTCCGTTTTGCTCTCTGCTCAAGTGTGCTCTATGGGAGAAGCTTTGCTTCTATTTCATAACTATTCAGTAACTCTTCATCTCCCTTACCTCACGGATGTTCTCCAAAGAACCTGAGAACCCCATGGGAACGTAAACCCAGTGAGTGTGAGGACGTCTTCAGTTTACTTCACTGCTATATTCCAGTAGCCAGAACAGTACCTCGCAGGTAAGATATGCTATAGGAATAAAAGCAGTGAACTCAAACTTTTTGCACCTTTGGAAGGTGATGTGGGTAACTGGGTGCTGGCAAAAATACACATTTTCTTTAGAGGGGAGAGTCGGATGATGTTAGCCCTGTATGCCTTTTACTCAGCTGAAACTCAAGTAAAGATTTAGGGTCACTAAACAAAGTTCTCCAGTCCTCAAACTCCCTTCTTCCAGGGAAACTCTGCGCATCCCCTCCTGGATCCTCACTGTGAGCTCAAGGGCACTGAACTCCATCGGTACGTGGGCAGCCGCCTGGAGGGAGAACCCGGGGGCTGCTTGTGAAGCCAGGTGCCGGCGCCCTTAGCCCAGCACCAATGCTGCCAAGGTTTTAGGCAGATGTTTGATTCAGAACTTGCCTGTCCATCTATTTAGGAATGCTGAATCTAGACACTTACATTGCCCTGCTTCCTCAAAATCCTTTACTGAGGGTCCACGTTTAGTGGTCCTTTACTACGTGGAAGGACCCATGGTCAGGTTCTGCCATCCCCTCCGATTTCTCCTGGGCTCATAGGAGACCTCAAATTGTGTGCGTGTTGTTTCTTTTGCAAGTGAATGCTCTCGGCCACCCCTGAAAGACCCAGTACTGGATATTAATTGTTTCACTCATTTCACCTAATCAACAGTGTGTGTAACCAATGATTAGATAGATAGATAGATAGATAGATAGATAGATAGATAGATAGACAGATAGACAGATAGATAATGGGATAAAATTACCATAAAACTCCAGAAAGAAAAAATTAATTAGTTTTCACAGAATTAAGCATGCAATTCCTGGCCCTACCAGGGAGAGGTGTTTTGTGTGAGATCGTATAACTAACTGTCCCAGGTGCCGTTGAAAAAATGATGACAATCTAGCTTGATGCAGAACTTCCAATTATGCTGTTTCTAAATTATATGTGATCTGACTTTAATTATGGTGGTATCTATTTATTTAGTGATACCTTTAGTTATCGATCTAGTTGATAGGGAAAAAAAATCCAAAATAACTGATAAAGAGACATATTATCAAGTAAAATAAAATACATAAAATTTGGGGAAATTGATCAAAGGAAAATAAGGTGGGGGGAAATGATGCATCTGGAAGTGATGTTATATGCAAAAGTCATACTTTGATGTTTGCATACTGGCTAGAGGCCAACCACACGTTTATTTCAAGTTTCCTAGTGGCCAGTTTGAGACAGAGAACCAATCTGTTGTGTGGTTTGCATTGTCCATAAGATAAAAATAAATGAGTTGTCCAGGAGTAGTACCCAGGCGACAATACAAATAAGTTCTAAGTGTCCTCAAAGGTAGGACACAGTAATAGAAAGATTAATGTAGTGCTCAACAGCATGTTCCATCACTGAGTGTGGAGGGTGTACAGTAAGTAGCTGAAGAAGGATGTTCAGCAGTATAGTGACCTCTTTTCTTTATATATTTTTGTCTTTCAGTTAGGATTTAAAAATAATCTTCCCTACGTACGACACTGAAATTTAAAAGAACTACTTTTCACTAATGTAGCCCTTTGTTCATAAAACTAGGTTACAAATGGGCTTGCTCTGGACTCTAGGGTTGTGCGGAGAATTCTTTGTAGTAGGGAAATGTATTAGTAAATTATTGACCAGGAAAGCCCCATAGCACAGGTTAAAGAAGTACGTTGTCCGAGGTGCTGAAATCTATCACTACGTGAAGAACACGGAATTTTCGTGCCCAGTTCCCTTCAGTTCAGTTCAATCGACAGTTATTGAGAACTTAATATGTGTTAGGAACTGCCAAGCTATTACTATAAAGATTAATACAATCCTGCCCTCGTTCTCCAGTAGATCACAATCAGAGGAGATGACGAGTGGGCTCAATAATCCCTTACTCAGAGCCATGTCAACTCTTAAGGCAGCAAAGTGAAGGGGCTTCTAACCCAGCCCAGCGGGATCAGAAACAGCAACCGGAAGGGACATCCTTGGACTGAGCCTGGAAGAACACTTCCATCATCACTGTCCCCAGTCCACAGGAGATAGTGTGTGTCAGTGCACGGGCACTGAGTGTCTGCCCTTGCATGTGGTCCATACATATCTGTGGAGTGGGTACTGCAGGGAGATGGTGTTGCAAACCTAGGTAACAGCAGCACAAAGCAGAGAAGCGTGGAAAAGCAAGACATTGGGTGTGTGACTGAAAGGAGGTTAGGGACAGGGAGTTGCAAGAGACCCATCTGGAGAGGGACCCAGAGGCCAAATCACGCATGAAAAAGGAATTGCACTTTAAAAAAATTTTTTTTAATTGATTTTTTTAAATCCTCACCTGAAGATATTTTTCTATTTATCTTTAGATAGAATGGGAGGGAGAGAAAGGGAGAGAGAGAGAAACACCAATATGAGAGGGACACATCCACTGGTTGCCTCCTGCATGGCCTCGACCAGGGCTGGGGATGAACTGCAACTGACGTTAAGTGCCCTGGACCAGAACTGAACCTGCAACTCATTGGTCCATGGGCCGTTGCTCTACCACTGAGCCAAACTGGCCAGGGCTGTTTTTATTAATTTTTTAGAGAATGGGAAGGAAGAGAGAAATAGAAACATGGATGTGAGAGAGATACATGGATCAGCTGCCTCCTGCACGCTCCCTACCTGGGATTGAGCCTGAAACCTGGGCATATGCCCTGACCAGGAATCAAACTGGCACCTCTCAGTCATGAGGCGATGCTCAATCCACTGAGCCGCTCCAGCCGGGGGCAGCTTGGACCGTTTGTGTAAGCAACAGGAGCCACTAAAATGCACATGACCATACTTGCGTTCTATATTACCCCTGAAGGTCAGTGCAGGATGGATTGAGTTGGCAGCCAGGGTGGGGTAGGGGAGAGAGTGAAGACCTGAAGACTGGCTGGAAAGTTGCCAGGACTATGAGAAGGGTTGGAAGCCTGAAGTAGGGTAAAGAGAATTGGAAAGAGGGGGAAGGGTTGGCTCTGATAATCCACCCTTGGCAGAAACATTAACAGAACTTGGTAATCTGTCGGGTGAGAGGCGGGGGAAAGGAGTCTAAGGTGTTTCTCTCATTTCTAATGAATGGTGATGCACCAAGAGGACCCAAAGAAAGAGAAGCACATACATATTCCTAGTCCTTCCCCTACAAATGGGCCACTATCAGATAGAGGTTAGCCCTTCACGCCCAGTTCCACAGTCACTCTTAACATCCTGGTGACATGCTCTAGGTTGTGATAGAAATTTCTCCTATCAGCCTCCAGAGAGGAGGCAGTGCTCTGAGTAGGAAGTGTTTGGAGGTAGGAATTGGGAGTTCTGGGCCTCTCCTATGCTACTGCTGAGTGACAGTGATCTTGGTCATCACAAGTCACCAACTGTTTGTAGCTCAGTTTTCTCACATGCGCAATGGGCCTTTGATGAGGCCTGCACACCCATCCCACAGTCAAAGCGAAGACCAGACACAGTACTTCACTGGATCATGCTTTTAAAATATGTGTGCCATGCAAAGGTTAGAGACCGTTGTTATTATTACAGGAGGAAAAAGCAAAACAGAGGATGGTAAGAGAGGGATTTAGAAATGCAAAGGCCACTCTGCAGAACCCAGAGAGAACTTTTTCATTATTTCCCTCCGACTTTTCATTTTCTCTTCAGTAGGCAATAAAAATACATGGAAATATGAGCACAGAGTGCTGCCAAATTCAATACTCATAATATCTACTCAATATCCAGCAATACCCATGCAATATTGCAGATGGTTGTGGGATGTGATGGTCTCTTTCCAATAGTTCCAAAGGGGAAACCAAAATGTTGTAAGACAACAACCAGTCATTTGATGCGTCCTGACTGTTTACGTGACACGAGAGTCAGCAATCATGTGCAAATTAAAACATAATTATGCACACAGACCACCCAGGATTGAGTAACATTTCACAGATGCATGCTAAATTGCTAAACACCCTTTGAAACAAATTGTGACCATCATTTGCTATTTTCCCCGACATATTACTACCAAAGAAAGTTAAAGTTCAGAGATACACATCGCGTAGTGAGTTAATGGTGTGAACGTCGTAGGAGATTGTTACCACAAATTGGGGGTGGGGTGTTAGTCACTAAGTAGTCGTGTTACCCCGCAGGCTCAGGGAACAAGTTGTGTGAATGTGCACCCACAGGCACAGTGCCCAACAAAGCGCACCTCCCCCTTTGCAATGCAGAATGCTTAGCTTTGAGGTAGCCGGGTCACAGTTCATCACGGACACAATCGGTGCCACCTCACTGCAATCCCTAGCGGCAATTGTGTCTGTCTCTGTCCCTGCTGTGACGTGTGATGTGTCAGCCCAGCCAGATCATGGCTGTGGGCAGAAGGGTCAAGAACATGGTGGTGTTGGACTCCTTAGTCCAAACACTGGGAGGAGAGCGATGAAGCACCGGAGGACATACCTGACCAAGCAGACCAGTGGCTGAGTCCTCCCTGTCGCATCCCTTTGCAGCCCTCTCCACAAAGCCAGGCGACCCTCATGGCAACGAGCTGGGACCAGTCTGAGAACTGTGGCCCCAAGCTCTGTCTGCCATTCTACACGACCCCCAAGACTAGACCCCTCCCGTCACCTCTGTCTCCACCCACCCCCACCCCCGGCCAGGTACTGAGCACATGGCTAACAGTGCACGTGTACTAAGCACAGGAAATCTGTCATTGGGCAGAAGCCGTCTTCTGGTGCCTGAGAAGCACCCCTGGCACCCAGGCCTGCCCTGGGTAAGTGCACCCCCGCTCCGCCTCAGCGCCTCCTCCTGGACGGCGGAGGGAGAGAACGCACAGAACGACCTCTCTCCCCCTGCGTGTTCATGAATAAATGTCATTCTTTATATAATTTAAGCAATTTTCCTTCTTCCAGTGCCCTGGGAATGAGCCATTACTCAATGGTGAAGTGAACAAATTAGCAAGTATTTATTGAGTGCTAACTGGGTGTAAAGCTCTGTGTTAAGTATAATTGAAAGATTTTTTCAAAAATTATAATTCCAGCTGAGAAGATTAAAGACATACAAATGAAGTCATTTGGAAACAATAATAAAGTGACTTACGTGTTTAAATGATCATGAAATTTATGTATTGCTTACTTCCAAAACTATCTTCATCAACATAGAATAAAACACATATGTGCAGAAAACAACGACAATAGTAATAGACCCACAGCAAGAAAACGGAGCAGTAAGAGGCTTATGTTCCCAGTTGGGGACTACATGGTTGAGCCACCAGCGTGGCAGCAGGTTTTAAGTTTCCCAGCAGCCAAGGCAATAAAAGGATCAGGGACATGATGGGTTACAGAGAGAGAGAGAGAGAGAGAGAGAGAGAGAGAGAGAAACATCGATGTGAGAGGGACACATCAATTGGTTGCCTCCTGCACGACCCCGACCAGGGCCAGGAATCGAATCTGAAACCCAGGTACAGGTACCCAACAGAGCTTCGTGTCATTTTACGATCGAAGACTTACCCTATAGTTCTCCCCTCCTCCGTCATAACTCAAGCCTCCATAAACTCCCCACCCATGGTCACTAGAGGGGTTCCCATCTGGCTTGGGTAGTTAGTCTGTTAAAATGCTACTCCGGACAATAGGCTGTTTTCACATGGACTTGGCTACACTGACCGGGTCCCTTGTTATTAGCATCAACCCACATAAACAGGGCTGGCCCGGGGGGTGGGCAGACCTCCACCCCGCTGAGCTCCATGATTGGGGGCACAGCCGCAGCTGGTCAGAGCTCTTGCTGTCAACAGCGTTCCCAACCACCCACCTGGGGACGCACCCACTCTTGGGGCTCCCTGCCTCTCGGAGGTTGCAGTGAAAATACTCAGCAGGAGCAGGAGCGCCGGGATCCTCTACCACGTGCTGGTGGAGCCAGAGGGGTCGCAGACGTGACCTGGCTCAGAGGTCACACGCTGACTGCTTGCAGCCCCATCCGGCCTGCAGATGCATTTGTGTGGACAGAAGAGTGATTGCAAATATAAACTTTTCTCATAACATTCAGATTTCTCAGTTCTCCTAAATTCTAAACAATTAGAATTTCTGGCAACAGGGCCGTGCATGGCAGCACACGAGCCCCTGCCCTAAGTCCCAGAGGCTTTCTCTACGCCACCCCACTCCTCACCACTCCCTACTGTCGTCTCCCAGGCCTGCTTCCCCATTGGCATGACCTGCCTCATCCTGCAGCCGTTTACTTTTGATCCTTCGTGAGCCCAAACTCTTATTTTACATCCTAAACAGGGGGGAGACGTGCTCCTGGTTGTACATGGTTGCAGGGGTGGGGACTGTATTACTGCCCAGGGCCCTTTGGATACTTATGACATCATGCATGGGCCATACAAAATCATCAGCTTAAAAATTAACCTGCACTATTTCGTTGGTTTAATTTGGTGAGGGGGGTGTGTGTGTGTGTGATATTAGCTGGTATTGATTTTGCAGGACTTACACAGCCCACTGGCTGGATGTTCCCCACCCCTGGTGGAGGCCGAGCCCAGGTGACCCGCCTCCTGCCTTCCCAGTCCGCACCCCAGGTCTCTCCAGGGCAGATCCACGCCCTCAGCAGGCAGGGGGGACAGGTGCCAGTGGAGGTCAGCCCCTCGACAGGACAGCACCAGAGACAACTTGGGCTCAGTTCACATTGCTTTGCCCTGGGCCGGCACTGCCTGCAATAATATCTTTACAGCATCCTCCAGAAAAATCAATTTGTTTAAAATAGCAACTGATTTTTGCCCTGGGTGAACATGTCAGGCATATGCAAAACAGGGAGCACTGTGTGTTCTTCACCGCTCCCAACCCGCGAGCAAGCACTGCTCACCACACACGCCACCGAAAACTCACGAGTCATCCCAGGGTATTTTCTTGGGGGGGAGGCAGATTTAAAATGTAGAAATGTGGGGTTTATTTAATTCTTTAAGAGCCTTTCTTTTGGCCACATAATGCCTTTCTTTGGTATAATATTCGAAAATACTCTTATCACTATTTTATGCTAAAAAAGAAAAAGAAAAAAGTTTGTCGTCTGCAGCTCTCTTTTAGAAGCAGCGGAGTCGAGGGAGGGGAGCCTGGCTGAACGGCTCTGCCTAGATGAAAAAGCGCAGGCAGAACATTTCCAAGCCGCTGAACAGCAGAAGGAGATAAGAGGCAGCGCGTGAATTGCCCATTGTGATGGTAACAATAATGAAAATCGTCCCCACTGTGCTGGGAAAACCTCAAGTCCTGGGCTGGCACAGCTCCTCCCACGCTCAGGTGTTCCGGGCAGTGGGGCTCCCGTACCTGCAAACCAAGCGACCAGGGCTGTGGGTCAGGAATGAGAAGTCCCAGTAGCCCCCCAAACAAAGGGCGGCCCCAGTCCCTCTGCTGCGATGCTAATGGGCACGGTTTCTTTTCTACGGTGGAACCCTTGGGTGTCCAGCCTTTTCCACGTCAGTCCCTGCAGGTACCTCCCCCAGAGTGCGCAGGGCAGGTGTCACCAGCCATCCACTGTCCTTCACCTTCTCTCCTCGAGACGCCTCTCCTCCTTCACCTTTAGGCTCAATTCCAGCCAGCCTCCCAGTTGTCTTATCCGTGAAGCCACACCCATTGGAATTACATTGACGCCGCCGGTCCTCGGTCCTCGGGCTGGCTGCTGCCTGTAACCCCTTCCTAGCACTTTCTTCTGCCTGGTGTGATAGTTCCGGGGTAGCTGTCACCGTCCCTACGAGACCTGAGCTCCTTGAGACCAGAACAGTGTCTCAGCTGTTTGCACCCTCAAACCTGCAGAGTTCGGGGCCACAGTAAGCACTCAGTAAATGTTTGATGAATCTAGGGCTCTACTTTTTAAAAAGCAGCTGCTTTGCTGGAATGAGAAGGGCCCGTGTGACACCAGCTAGGGAGGCTGTCAGTCTAGAGGGGCGACCTCACCCCCTCTAACCGCTCCCTCTGCCATCACAGGGCAGCAGATGGCCTGGCACCCTAACACTGAGATGGCACAATTTTAACTCTCACTATTGCACATCTTCTCTCTTTCTTTCTCCATCACTTAAAGGGCGCACACCTGTCTCTGACCGGTCGGTCCCCAGCCATGCGCTGTGTCGTCTCATTCCATCGGCAGCCCTTCCCTTTCACTGCAAACACACCCAGTCTTCTCCCAAAGTCCAGCTATCTCCCCCGTCCTTAAAGTCACCTTCCGTGCCCCAGCCTGTGCACCTTCAGCCTTCCAACCTGTCAATGTGTCACCATCAGCCCAGTGGCTCCGCCTGAAACCTCAGACGTCACCCTTCATTTCTCTTTTCTTCACACCTTGTCCTCCTCACGTGGGGGTCCTCCTCGCTTGGGGGCCCTCCTAGCCAGCTCTGGTCCAGAATACCTCCATTTGTCTGCTCCTCACCCTCTTGTCTCGTGCCTGGAGCAACTCAGTGGCCCCCAAACTGGACCCCACTTCCTCTCTTAGTTCATGACCTGGATCCCCCATGGAAGCAGAGGGATTGGAAAGCATGGGTCACCTTCCTCCCTGCTCGGGGCCTGCTCAGGGCTCCCCACCACCCCCTGACGATTTGAGGCCCAAGTGGTCAGGTTGCCACCTGCCCCACCTTTATACTCACCCCTCTCCAGCTGCTCTGACCACCCTGCTTTTCCTTCAACCTGGACTATGCCCAGCATCTCCCCACCCCAGAGCTGTCTACCGGCTGTTCCTTGGTCCTTCTCTGCCCTGGGTCTCAGCTCAGAATCACCTCCCACAGCAATTCCTTGAGCCCTATTCAAGGACCTCCTGCCTGCACCACTCTTCATGCCTTATTCCGCACGGTCAGAAATGAGGATGTCACGATCCTGTCTGCCCATGCATGGTCCCTTCACCGGTAGGCCATGCCTCAGGGCCCACATCCTCTTTCCTGATTCCTGAAGCAGAGGCAGCACTGAGCACCCAGCCTGGCAGGAAGGGCTCCCAGCCAGAGGGACCGCCCACAAGTGAGCTCTGCAGCCCAGGGTCCCTGCTCCACAACCCAGCCTCATTAGTGAGCTCTGCAGCCCAGGGTCCCGGCTCCACAACCCAGCCTCATTAGTGAGCTCTGCAGCCCAGGGTCCCGGCTCCACAACCCAGCCTCATTAGTGAGCTCATGGCCCAGGGTCCCGGCTCCACAACCCAGCCTCATTAGTGAGCTCTGCGGCCCAGGGTCCCGGCTCCACAACCCAGTCCCATTAGTGAGCTCTGCAGCCCAGGGTCCCTGCTCCACAACCCAGCCCCATTAGTGAGCTCATGGCCCAGGGTCCCTGCTCCACAACCCAGCCCCATTAGTGAGCTCATGGCCCAGGGTCCCTGCTCCACAACCCAGCCCCATTAGTGAGCTCATGGCCCAGGGTCCCGGCTCCACAACCCAGCCCCATTAGTGAGCTCATGGCCCAGGGTCCCGGCTCCACAACCCAGCCTCATTAGTGAGCTCATGGCCCAGGGTCCCGGCTCCACAACCCAGCCTCATTAGTGAGCTCTGCAGCCCAGGGTCCCGGCTCCATAACCCAGCCTCATTAGTGAGCTCTGCAGCCCTGGTCTCCCTCTGGGTCTCCACTGCCCTTCATCTGTTCACAGCTCTGTTTTCCACCCTCACCACCCACGCTCCATGCACGTGTGTTCTAGAAATTTCTACTAGGTGTGCCTCATGTTCACCCCCTGCCCTCTCTTGTCTCCGTATCTTGGCATATGTAATTTTCTCTGTCTGGATGACCTTTTAGCCCTTTTTTTTTGAAAACTGGTAAAATATGATTACATTAACATGTGTTACGATGATAAAAGATTAATATTGAAAATAAATAGAGCAAAGCACACAGGCAAGTAGGAATCCTTCAGAACAGTGCTTCTCAAACTGTTTGACAGGCCCTGGGGAATTTCTAAATTTTGTGCTTTCATTTTGACATCGATCCTTAAAAAGTAGTTCATAGCCCTGGCCGGTTTGGCTCAGCGGTTAGAGCGCCCGCCTGCAGTCCGGAGAGACCTGGGTTCGGTTCCCGCTAAGGGCGCGTACTTCGGTTGCAGTTTGTCCCCGGCCCTGGTTGGTCGTGCGGGTGGCAGCCACTCGATGTGTCCCTTTCACATCGATGTTTCTCTCTCTCTCTCTCTTCCCCTCTCTCTTCCTCCCACTCTGTCTGTACAAAAAATGGAAAAATGTCCTCGGGTGAGGATAAAAAAAAAAAAAAGTAGTTCATAGAAGTTTATTCATAATCTGGATTGTTGAGTTGGCCACCTCACCACCAAGCGCCTTGAAGTGACTACAATGCCTGTGTTTGCATTGTTGTTTACGGTAACCTTGGCAACAAGCAGATCTGGCTTAATGACACAGGCTAATGAGAAACTAATAGGCAGACAACATAGCAACCCCTCCCCCATCTGACTGCAAACTCCTCTTCCAGAATCACATGCACAGGGCCCAGAGCTAGGCCCTTGGAAGCAAGAGACAGGAGTTCACATGGGGGGCGGGGGGGGAGCGGGGTTGTCGCCTGGAGGTGAAGGAGGAAATGGGTGACGAGTATGGAGGGACAAACCCAGAGAGGAACATAGAGGCCGAATGAATGAATGATTTAAAGGAGAAAAATTCAGGTACAATAAAGAGTTTAAAAAATAATATAAGAATATTGTGACTAGCTATGTTTCCATTAAGTTGAAAAAAAACTACATAAAGTGAATAAACTTTAAAATATACAAAATACTATGTTTATTGCAGATATTCAAAAGGTAATTAAGAAAATTTTTCCGAAGAATCCCAGGCCTGGTCATTTACGCAGGTGCATTCTGGTAAATGTTCAAGCAATAGATAATTCCTACATTATATAAATTGTTCCTGGAGGCAGAGAAAGAAAGATGCCCAAATTACTGCATGAGGCTGATACCACTGCAAGTCTAGAACCGCATAAGGACAGTACAGAACAAAAATTATAGGTTAATTTCACATATGTACATGAAACAAAAATCCCAGATAAATATTAACTAACAGAAGAAAACAGTGAATTAAAACAATTAAGCCCAGCCAGTGTGGCTTAGTGGTTGAGCATTGACCCGTGAACCAAGAGGTTGCCAGATCGATTCCTGGTCAGGACATATGCCCAGGTTGTGGGCCCGATCCCCAGTGGGGGGCATGCAGGAGGCAGCCAATCGATGTCTCTCTCTCTCTCCTTCTCCCTTCCTTTCTCTCTAAAATCAATAAAGAAAAAAAAATTTAGCCCTGGCCGGTTTGGCTCAGCGGTTGGAGCGTCGGCCTGCGGTCCAGAGAGACCCGGGTTCGGTTCCCGCTAAGGGCGCGTACCTCGGTTGCAGTTTGTCCCCGGCCCTGGCTGGTCGTGCGGGTGGCAGCCACTCGATGTGTCTCTTTCACGTCGATGTTTCTCTCTCTCCTCCTCTCTCTCCCTCCCACTCTATCTGAGCAAAAAAAAAAAAAAAAAAAAAAAAAACGAAAAAGTGTCCTCGGGTGAGGATAAAAAAAGAAAAAAAATTTAAAAAAATTTAAAAGCCCTGGCCTGTTTGGCTCAGCGGTTAGAGCATCTGCCTGCGGTCCGGAGAGACCCGGGTTCGGTTCCCGCTAAGGGCATGTACCTTGGTTGCAGTTTGTCCCCGGCCCTGGTTGGTTGTGCGGCTGGCGACCACTCGATGTGTTCCTTTCACATCGATGATTTTCTCTCTCTCTGTTCTTCTCTCTCCCTCCCACTCTACCTGAACAAAAAATGGAAAAAGGTCCTCGGGTGAGGATGATAAAAAAAAAAAAAAATTTAAAAGATTATAGTCAAGTAAGACTGATCCTAGGGGGAAAAAGGTAGTTTAACGTCAGAAATTCAGATAGTGATTATGTTATTATTTTAAAATATTCAGAAAAACTATTTAATGAAGTATAAACCTATATATGATTTTTAAATAACTTTGAAAAAAATGAAGACGTTTCTTACCTGATAACACCTACGTACTAAAACACCAGAGCAAGCCTCCTACACTGAAGCTAAAATATTTTTTTAAATATGAGAATATATTTGTCACTTTGAGCTGGGAAAATATTTTCTTAAAGACGTAAGAAGCACCAACAACAAAGTGAAAATTTAATAGACTTAACTACATCAAAATGAAAGGTTTGTATTCAGTGGTGACCACACAGACACAATTAACAGATAGGTCTCAACTTGGAAATGATGTCTCAAAGTACAGAACCAATAAGAAGTTACCATCCGTGATGGAAAAGAATCCTGCAAATCGCCCTGGCTGGGCCTCGGCTGGGCATCGTCCCAGGCACGGAAGGGTTTCTGATTCTGGGTCAGAGAACACCCCTGGGTTGTGGACTCAATCCCCAGTAGGGGGCATGCAGGAGGGAGCCAATCCATGTCTCTCTCTCTCCCCCTTCCTCTCTGTTTAAAAATTGATCTAAAAATCTTTAAAAATAAATAAATAAGAATCCTACAAATCAATAAGAAAGGAAACCTAATGGGAAAGTGGCCAAACGCTATGGGTAGAAAAGTCGCAGCAGAGGACAGCACGCGGGCTGACGGACACGGGAAGAGATGGTGCACTCACACGCAACTGGAAAACGACGCCAGTTTGAACACCGATGTCACGCGTGACCCCGACCACGCTGGCAGCCGTTCGTCAGCCGCTCTCGGGGATGAGCGAGGATGTGAGAGGGGAACGCCCACCCGCTCCTCCCGGCCTGGGAGCCGGGTCTGGAGAACAGTGTCGCCCGGATTCCATACGCAAGGATTGCATAACCACATCAGTCCCCGAGCCACACCTGGAGACGCTTCCCACGCACGGACCAGGCGACCTGCCACAGCTGGAAACAGCGGGCGATGGAGGGGCTGGCCCTGGGGACCAGGGGGACCTGGGGCGTCGCGCACAGCCGGAGGGAGGACCCACAGCTTCACTCAGCCACGTGGGCCGTTCATAAAAACATGGCAGCGCGTGAAAAAAGTCCGACACGGGATGAACGAGAGCCGCATCCATCGAAACCAAACCACAAAACAACACTATATATTTCCCGAACGCACAAAAACCAAGGACACAAATCACACATATTCAAGCAGGTGCTTATGGGGAAGGGAGGGCAAGGAGGGAGGGCAGGAGGAGACTAAAACGGAATAATACGAGAGAAGGGCCTTGAGCTGGCAAGTTATGCTCATTTGCTGTAATTTAATAGATGTAATTAATCCAGCTTTGTATATCTTGAATTTACAGGGGGAAAAAGAAAAAAGGACCGCAGTAGACTCAATGGGTTATTATTTAACATACGGGGTGGAATAAGAGTAGGTTTCCAGGTGTGCGTATTCGCAACACGAAGTTTATTCTTGTAGTATTCGTATTCATTCATTCTTGTATTATTTTCCATTCGCACGACTGTAAACCTACGTCTGCCGCCCTGGACAGATACCTTTAGGACAAAAGACTTGGCGCTGTCCTGATGGGTAATCAGACTTGCCATCCACTGTACAAGGACAGATCTCTTCCGAGGGAAACAATAGAGCATCATATTAAATTGATATGATTCATTGAAATGTGGGGTTTTGAAAACTTGACTTAATTTATACACTTATTTGTGTTTTATCACTATGCAAGTTTTCCAGGTGTTAAGAAGGTGGCATCCTTAGTCTTACCTTGGCATAGATTTTTGTTTCGTTACACAGTAGTTTCACACCGAGTCCTTGAGAGCATTTTCCTCTACAAGGGAACATCTCCTCCTCACCCTGCAGTGTGCGAGCTGCATGAGGACTGGGGGTCTGAGTGGCACCTGGCTTGTTGCCCTAACACATCTAGCTATTTCTTTGGTTCCTTCCCTAACCGTTTTAGAGTGTTTCTGTGAATCCCCACCCCCCCTTCCCCGACTCCTTCTTGCCTATCGCCTGCCAGGGCCCCGAGGCCCCAACCCCGCCCTGTTCCCCTTTGATATTTAGAAATGGAACTCTTCCAGAGCCAGGTGCGGGGCTTGGCTGCAGGGTCCTGGGGGTCTGGGAGCATCTAAAAGCGTCTGTTCCCTGGGTGACATAAAGAACGCACGAATACAGAAGAGGAAGCCACTCCACCTCGGGGAGAAGGAACTCGAGACCCACGGAAACCCCCTTTCACACTCCTTGAGAGCTGTTTTTTCCCACCCAGGGTCTTCAGAAGATCACAGGGTTCCCAGGTGCCTGCCCCGTGAGTTCACCCTCCGCCCCGGGGTCAAAGTGCTTCCCTCTCCCTTCCACTCGAGTCTCCACCTGGCAAAGCTTCTGCTGACTGATCTCAGTAAGTCTCTACCTCCACCTCCCACAGGCTGTCCCTTCTTCCACCCGCGGGTGTAATCTGTTCCTCCATGTTGACGCTGACGACTTAGGGTTCTGGGGCCTTGGGACCGTGACTCCCAAGGCTCTGTGGGGCAGGGATGGCCGTTTGTCCACGGTTCCCCCCATGCATGGCACAGTGCTTGACGGGCCTCAGGTGCCCCACAGATGTTCCCACATGACGTGAATCAGAAGCATAATTCCGTCTCTCTCCGACCTGCCCTATTATTTATCTGCTCCTTCCAGAAAGTTAATTTCTTATCTGGGCTCCATAACTCTTCTTATTAGTTCACCTTACGTCTAACCCCAGGGGAAAAAATTATTTTATTTTCCCGATAAGTTTATAAGACAGTTGGTATCGTGGTCATTTTGCAAAAACAAACAAAAAACACACACAACAAAACGGAGGCTCAGAGAGGCGATAAAACTGTCACTTAGGCAGCAATAGGCAAGAGCTGAGATCAAACCCACCAGGCTGCTTGATCTTATCTCTGGTCTCTTGTACCACACCCGCTGCCCTCAGGCAGAATGATCCTGGCGCACACACGCTGTGGTGAGCCTCATTATCGCCGTGCCCCTTGAGGAAGAAGGGACAGTGTGCAAAAGCACGTTGGAAAGAGCAAAGGGGTATCTGCAATGTAACCACTCTAATGAGTGCTGCTAATTGCTGCTTCTCCGTGTCAGTGAACCGCTCTGGCTATTCCCCAAGTAGGGGCAGCTCAGGCATCACCTAGCCGATGCCCTCGCCCAGGGGAGAGGAACACAGCCCTGTGGCACCCTTTGGCTCTGAGCTGTCATAGTACAGAGGCAGCTCTCCTAGGGGCTAGATGGGGCGACGGAACTGGGGGTGGGGGTCCTGTTCAGGGCTGCTGCCGCATGTGTGATGCAGTGTCTGCTCGGCTCGGGGTGGAGGGTACTGGAACCCCGCCAGGGCTCTGTGCACTAAGCGTGTGTCCTGTGCGGGACGGGACCTCCCGGGGCCAGTTGAGAGCACCGTGAGCTCAGAGCAGGGGCTGGTGGCATGGACCACTGTCTGCAGGAGCCCCAGAAAGGCTTCACTGATACAGGATTTGGGTTGAGCCTTGAGACCAGAGAAAGATTCCCAAACCTCTCCATCCCCCTTCTCACTACAGAGCCGGTCCCACCCAGGGAGAGCCTTCCTGACAGCTGGGAGGGAGTGAAGCAAATGGGTTCCTGTAGGGAGGGATTTTGCTGCAAATCCCTAATCAATGAGGGAAAATTTAAAGAGATTAAGGTAGCTGCCAGCAGCACACACCGCCGCCCTCCCCCTGCTGGAGTGATCTTTCCTTTGACTTTGCTTGTCTCCCTCACTCCCTCCCCACCTCCCTGCTCTTCCCCCTTCCCCCTCCCCCTTCCATTCCCCCTCTCTCCCCTCCGGGCACCTCTGTCCTCCCGGCTCCCCGCTCACCCCCTCTGTCCCTGGCCTCTCTCTGCCTGCCCCACCTTCCTCCCACCCCGGCCTCATTCCACCTACAGCAGGGCTTTTTCCAGGGCAGCACTCTGGCCTCAGGGGTGTGCTTTCACTCGTATACATTTAGGACCAAACAAAACAACCTTTGACCAGGCCAGAGGGAGACATCCATGCTTACACCCTCCCACCCCCCACCCCATACCACCCAACCCGCTGGTAAATGTCCTGAAGAGATTGGTCCCCAAGAGGGCACTCCCCATGTTTCAGGGGGAGGGACAAGATTCGAGTAGGGGTGTTCGAACCAGAAGCCAAAGGTGAGCAAGAAAAGAAGCCGGACTCAGGCTCAGAAACCAGACCCAGATCTGGGCAGAGATGACCACCACATCTGGTATTTAATGACACCTTGTGCTTGTGGGGCTTCAAGCACCCCCCCTTGCTGCAGCCCTCATCACAACCCAGCCCCCATCGGGATCCCCTGTGCATCCCCCTCTTCCACACTGTGAACTGTGGGCTAGTGCAGGAGCATCACCTCTCACACTTTGGCTCCTGGAAATTTACTGCCCTGTCTTGTTCTCTGGCTGTTTCTTGTATCTAAGTCTTGTCTCCCACCCAGGGCTCCTGCAGGGCCCAGACCAGACCTGATGCTTTGACAACTGGCTCAGGGTCTGGCTTGGTTCTTGGTATCTGGGAGGGGGGTCAATAGCAGATGATTGATCAGTTGATCACACCTCTGGCTCAGACCTGTGCATGAATGAGTTCGTGTCTTTCTGTCAAACAGAAGGGGTTGGAAGGCATCTGTTATCTGATCCAGGAAAGCATCCCTGTCATTAATCTTGCAAGACTTGCCAGGCTCTGGGTGTTGTGGGGGAGGGGGGCTGAGAAGGCCTGTGGTGCCTATACCCTCAGGGTCCCACCTTGCTCAGCTGCTTGGACTTAGAGGTACTGGCTACAGCAGTGATCCTCGACCTGTGGGTCGCAACCCCTTTGGGGGTTGAATGACCCTTTCACAGGGGTCACCTAATACCATCAGAAAACACATATTTCAGATGGTCTTAGGAACTGAGACAGGGCTCCTCTGTCTCCAGGCGGGTCCGCCCACATGCAGATCCGCCACTTACAACAGGAGAACGTATTAGAGGGTCCTGGCATCAGGAAGGTCAGAACCACTGGTCTACAGAGTGAGAGCCTAGGGTTCTGAGTAGAAGGACTGAGAGCTGAGGTTTGGTCCCAGACAGAACTCTGCTCCAGTCCTAGTTGAACCAGCAATGTCTTCAACCGTCACTTTTCTCATCTGTGAAGTGGGTTTAATCGCTACCTCACCGACTTGTCGAAAGGATTAATGATATCGTTTAGGTGAAGCCGTCAGCACAGTACCTGGCCCTCGGTAAGGGCTCAAAAATGACAGATGCTACTACTCTCGAAGTCTCTGGTCTCCACGCGACCCGGATGTCCCCGTCAAGGAGATATCAGAACCCAGGAGCCAGGGGGCTCCTTCAGCCCCTGTCAGGGGTCTGCCCAGCTGGCTCTGCCCTCTCTCCGGGCGCTGCCTTTCCCCTCCCCTCCCAGAGAGCTGCCTGGGTCCAGTACCAGTGAGCCCACTGCACAGCCAGGCTTACCCCAGGAGGAGCCCAAGAAGAGAAAAGTCTACTTAGGAGCAGGGGAAAGAAACCGACTGACGAACCCTCTGGCAGTGGGTGACCAGGCCGAGGGCTGCCAGCCTGCGATGTCACCAGCAATGCGCGAAAAAGGATGCCCACTGTCCACGCGGAGGGTGCCCGGGAATGGCTGGTCAGCTGCACACACGGGGAAGACATCAGGGTTCTCGTTGGCGGTCAGTTCCCTGGGAGCCCGTGACGTGAAGTGATGGCAACAATGTATGTAGATGCACATTTCAAAACGAAACCGCCCAGAGCGCAGTTCCAGATGGGATGGTTGTCACCCAGTGACGAGGCGGCGGTGACACCTCGACGCTGCTCCGGTTGGACTGCGGTTCTCAGCCTGGATCCCCCGTGTAAATGGATGTTCAGGAAGAGGGCCGGGCTCAGGGGGTGGGCACTGTGACGGACCAGCTGAAAAGACACACCCCTTGCAGTCTGGGGAACTCGACCAGTGTCCAGGGGCACCCGTGCCAAACACCTGAAGGAATGCCGAGGACAACGGGACTTGGGGCGGCATCTGCCGGAGGTGGCCTCCTGGTAAGCTCTCTGCGGTGGGCGGGGAGGCAGGCTGCCCGCGGGAAATGCTCTGCCCTCCTCCCCGCGGTCCTGCAGCAGAGCCGCGGGCTGGTGGGCCCGGCCCGAGGAGGTCCAGTGCGGCCCACAGCACCGCGCCCGTTGACTGAGCGCCTACGCTGGGCCGGAGCTCCACTACGACGGACCGCTCCTCCCGCTTGGAAGGGTCTGGTATTTTGGGCAACCCTCCAAGTTTACCATAAATGAATAAAAAAAAAAAATTAAAATGGTCATATATTACATTTCTACTGAGCACTTGGCCTGTCTTAGGGGCTTTTCCTATATAGCTGAACTCAAACTTCATACGACCCTGAGAGGGAAGTGCTATTGATTAGACCAGTGCACAGAGGAGGACACTAAGGCTCAGGTGACCTCAGCTGCCGCTCGGCCCCACTCCATTCCCATTTGCTCCAGGCACCTCCCCTCTTTGCCCCCAGGAGGGTCCCCACATCAGAGACCTGGGAGGCCAGGGAGATTCAGGAGGGCAGCTTGCCGGGAGCCCTCACGGTCCTCCTCAGTCCGAAGCCAGCGCATCCGCTTCTCCCTGTTTCCCCACATTGTCCCAGCAGGAAGTAATGATTCGTTATCTCACCAAAAAGCAAAAGAGAGCAAAGCACCTGAGGAAGTGCAGTAGCCGTTAGAACGACCGCTATTCTCGGGAAGGTCTGTCGCCTAGCGCAGTGCCTGGCGCTCCGTGCGGGTGCTGGATGAACGAATGAGTGCGAGCCCCGAAACTTGTCTAGTCCCACCGTCCTGGTTGCCCTCCGAATCCAGGCTCCATCATCCCCATGAAACAGGGGGCATTCTGTGCCCCCTTTCTACCCCTCCACAGAGCACACTGCACCCCAGTTCAGGGATAAAGCACTGAATCATGTTTTAAGTAAAACTGTAGGCGCTCCGCGCATTGGGCATGCAGTTACCAGGAGGAGCAGTTACGCGTTTGAACGAGGTCGCTGCAGGAGTGCTGGTGTTCACCACCAGGGTTCCCAGAGGGGCCGCCTGTGAGGGCGGAGAGGAAACCTCTCAGCTCTCGGATGTGGAGGCTGAGACCTGGCTGCAGGCAGGGCCTTGGGGTGGTGGACAAGAAATGCGGAGGAGGGGCCGGTGCCCTTGGGGCCCAGCAAGCTTGGTCACTGGCTTCATGCTCTCAAGAAGAATGACCCTTTTGCCTCTCTCCTTCCTCTCCTCTGAGCATCTCCAGCCCAGGGCCAGGGACTGTCCTAGCATCTGGCTCCCAGGGAGTGGCAGAGGGAGAATCTCAGGTTGGGCCCCCCGGGCACAGTCAGCCAACAGCGCAGGCCACGCGGTGGCATCAGAGTGTGGGGGAGTGTCTGCGCGGGCACCGGAGTGGGGTCAGGAAATTCATCTCACGTCCGCGGCGACCTCTGTCCCAGCGATGTTTTCTATCTCAGAGGCACAAGGCCGCCACTTCATTAACCCCTGAGAGCTGTCAAAGCCCATTTGGGGATTTCAATAACATTAAGATGGAGCCTGTCAGGGCCTGAGAGTCTGAAATCCAAGACAGGAGGCCTGGTGTGAGAAATCTGATGAACTGCTGGGACCGTGGCCTCATGCAGAAAGGAATTAAAAACCCAGGGCTGCGTCTGAACAGACAGAGAGCAAAGAAAGTGATTTTGTGGACTCAGAGTTGGTGAGTAAATAAGTTTCCGATCTCGTAAGTACTTATTAACTTCCTTATTCAGTCACCATTTATTGAGCACCTACCATGTGCAGAAATCGCGTTTCCCAGAGGAATAAAAAGTCAAATAAAAAGTCAGATACACAGTAAGATAAGTGATGAGCTGAGTATGCGCAGAGGGCTGGGGGAACCCATAGGAATATCTACAAAACCTGGGAGCCAGGCAAGCCGTCCTGCAAGATGACAATGGAACTCATGTTGAAGAACACAGTCAGGACCTGCAGCGGTTTCAGGGGGATAGAGGGAGGGATGTCGATGGGAGAGGGGTGGACATATCTAAACAGGTTTTGGAGGGGGTACACATCCTCAAAGGCTTGTATGCTAAGCTAAGGATCTTAATGTTATTTTCATGGGGAGCCAGCGACCCCCTGAATCTTGGCAAGTGTAGAATCAGCTTCGTGTCTTGGCAAAATCACTAAGAGCTCTCCATGGGGGCTGCATTAGAAGGAGGGTGAGTAGGAAGCTATTCAGATCTTTCAGGGGGCGAGGAATGGCCATGGCTGGAACTTGGGCTGTGACTTGGACATGAGGAGGGGGCGGGAGGGAGAGGCGCAGAGAGGGAAGCGGACAGCACAGGGTTACTGGCTATGGGGGCTGGCGTACCCGGAAAGAGAAGGGCCCGAGGTTCTAGCCTGGGTGACCTGGTCACTAACAGAGAAACAAGGTGAGAGGCCCAGGCTTGAGGACGAGCCGGGCAGCTCCGCCGTCTTGAGGGAAAGCCAGCCACCGAGAGGCAGTGACCGGCCAGCAGGGAGGGAGTGGGGCCTGCGGGTAGCCCTGGCGCCCGCCCCCCCTCCCCCCGCCCTGCAGGACTCCTGAAGGGAGGTGCAGGTGCTGCCCTGGACCTGACGCTGTGGCAGTAACAGGTGATAAGGTTGCAGACTAAGGACAGCCAGTTCACTTCGAATCTAAGATCAACAACAACATTATTTTAGTATATGCACATCCCAAATACCGCATGGGATATATTTATACTAAAACAAAAAAGTCATTGTTTATATGAACTTCAAATTTGTATTTTCATTCACGGAACCTGGCAACCCTACAAGGACCCGCCTCGGGCTCCTGATCACGTGAGGCCCAGAAACATCCCTGTGCTAGTAGCCCAGTGCGTGCTCAGGGCAGCCCTGGCCGGCCCTGGGCACTGCCAGGCACCCTCTTTGTCCGAAGAAGCCTGAGAGCTGTGTACCTTTGCGTGTGTCGGGGATGGTGATCTCCCACCGACGGGCATGGACACAGTGGCCCAGCGGAGTGGATGGCGCCTCAGTCAGTATGTGGATAGAAAGATTCGGACATGCTCCTCAAACAGTGACCTTGGGCAAGGTCCCGATCTCACTGATGCAATGTCCCCGGCACTAAAATGCATATAATAACCCCTTGCAGACCTACTGTAAAGACCCAGTGGAAGAACTCAGATAAGGGGTCAGCACAGGCACCCAGGGGCTCCTTGCCTGCCCTGCCCACCTGGTCAGCTAGTTCCCATTGCCAACTTATCTACCGTAGCCAACACAAACAGGAAGGAGAGTCTCATGGGGGTGGCATCCCCATTTGGCAGCCACCCTGACGTGGGCCCATGAGCTGGGACAATCAGGGATGGTGCTGGGCTAGGAGGAGAGGTGATCTGACTTCCCTCACTTGCTTCTATATTTTTAGTGCAGGGCAAAGGTGGGGCACCCCTCAGTGCTGATGTTCTCCTTGAGTGAGGATAAACTGTCCTTGTCATTTAATGTCCACTGACTGACAGCCCACTGCCCCTCCCCCTCCCCTGCTACAGCAGTTTCTGCAGTCCTCCTGGGTGAAGCCAGCCTGTATCCAGGCCAAACCCTGTGAATTCAGAGAGTGAATTCTAACCAGGTCAGAAGACACACAAGTCCTTTTGCTGGCGGCACCTGAGAACCTTCCAAAGCGCTGACCGTGCCGAGGCCCTGGGCTCGCGGCCAGCTCAAGGTTTTCCAAGGAGGAGAGAGCAGGTGCCTCCTGCAGGGTTTGGATCGGATTCCTCACTGTCATCAGCTCCATTCACATCACTAGGCTGGTCTCCACTGTTCCCGCACTGACCTCCAGTTCCCAGCCGGACCCTGGTCCCCAGCCTGACCCTGGTCCCCAGACTGACCCTGGTCCCCAGCCTGACCTCGGATACCCAGCCTGACCTCGGATTTCCAGCCTGACCTCTGGTCCCCAGCCTCACCCTGTTCCCAGCCTGACCCTGTTCCCAGCCTGACCTTGGATTCCCAGCCTGACCTGGTTCCCAGCCTGACCCTGACTCCCAGCCTGACCCTGACTCCCAGCCTGACCCTTGTTCCCAGCCTGACCTCTGGTCCCCAGCCTGACCCTGGTTCCCAGCCTGACCCTGGTCCCCAGCCTGACCCTTGTTCCCAGCCTGACCCTGGTCCCCAGCCTGACCCTGGTCCCCAGCCTGACCCTGACTCCCAGCCTGACCCTGGTCCCCAGCCTGACCCTGACTCCCAGCCTGACCCTGGTTCCCAGCCTGACCCTGGTCCCCAGCCTGACCCTTGTTCCCAGCCTGACCCTGGTCCCCAGCCTGACCCTGGTCCCCAGCCTGACCCTGACTCCCAGCCTGACCCTGGTCCCCAGCCTGACCCTGACTCCCAGCCTGACCCTGGTCCCCAGCCTGACCCTGACTCCCAGTCTGACCCTGGTTCCCAGCCTGACCCTGACTCCCAGCCTGACCCTGGTTCCCAGCCTGACCCTGACTCCCAGCCTGACCCTTGTTCCCAGCCTGACCCTTGTTCCCAGCCTGACCTCTGGTCCCCAGACTGATCTCTGGTCCTCAGCCTGACCCTGGTCCCCAGCCTGACCCTTGTTCCCAGCCTGACCTCTGGTCCCCAGCCTGACCCTTGTTCCCAGCCTGACCTCTGGTCCCCAGCCTGACCTCTGGTCCCCAGCCTGACCCTGGTCCCCAGTCTGACCTCTGGTCCCCAGCCTGACCCTGGTCCCCAGACTGACCTCTGGTCCCCAGCCTGACCTCTGGTCCCCAGCCTGACCCTGGTCCCCAGCCTGACCTCTGGTCCCCAGCCTGACCTCTGGTCCCCAGCCTGCATATCTTGGCTTCTCCCCTCTATCTGGAAACAAGACCCGCCACAGCACTGCCCCAGGGACACGCACTCTGCCGGCCAGCACCCCAGGGCCCTGTCTCCGCGCCCCTGCAGCACCCCTGTCTGCATCCCTTATGGGGTCCTTGATCACAACCTGCCTCAACCTGCTCTGCCGCTCCTCCATCCCCCCAAATATCTCATCTCCTCCATCCCCCGAGTGTCTTGTCTCCACCATCCCCCCGAGTGTCCCTCTGCTGAACCAGATCGCTCGCTCTAGACGGAAGGCAGACTGTGACATGTTTCGCTGTCCTCAAGCCTGGGCCTGTGCTAGCCGAGCAGTAGGCACTCGGGTGATGATTAGGGAGCCAACAAAAGGAAGAAGGTGCCAAGAATGAGCACAGCTCAGAGTCTCCTGGGGAGACGGTTGAACAGGCAGGGGGCTCGCCCTTCAGGGAGTCATGAGCTGAGGCAAGGTGATTCCGGCAGAGCGTGTGCGCATGCGGAAGAGCGGACGGCTGATGCTTGCTTTACGTGGAAGCCACGGGGCAAGCACATTTGGGGCTCAGTTATTTAGTCAGTCACTGAACCTCCTCTGAACCTCGAGGCCGTGGTGGGTGCTGAGGGAGGGGACCCATGAGCCACGCTTCCTGCCCACCAGGACTGCACCGAGCGAGCCAACACCTCCTCCCCTTCGGCCACACATCCAGACTCTCCTTGGAAGGTCGGGTTTCAAGATCTGGTGTGGCAGGTAGGATTAGAAGGGATGAAGAGTGAGAGACATGCCTGGCGTGCCCATCGCAATAAGCAACAGTGACTGCAGAGTTGCGGCTGGTTAACAGAGACACAAAACATGGCCCCAGAGAACAAGCATCTCCAGAACCACAGTGGGAGACGGGAAATGCAAAGCACACGATCCGATCAGGCCGGGGAGGCGCCAGGGGCACGCGCCTGGCCACTGCGGCCACACGCCGGCGGGCACCGATGCCCAGACGTCCCTCACAGCACACCTGGGGCCAAACCCTGTGGAGCACTGAGGCTGTCTTCCGTCCTTGTCCCTCCTGGTGGCCGAGAGGAGGGGAGAAGAGGGACAGTGGGCAGGGAACTAACTGGGAATACTAAAACCAGCCGCGCATCCAACAGCCAGCGAGCAAGGAGGCCTGGGCGCGTCCAGCCTGGCGGAGGGAGGGCTCGCCCCTGGCGGCAGCCACAGAACAAGGAGGGCTGCCTGGCTTTCTAGGAAGAAAAGCGGGATCCGGGATGAATGCTCATTTTCTCTTCCTTTCTCCGTGAGACAGCTCCCCTCCGGAGCACGGCTCTTCAAAGTGAAATACAAGAAAACAGTTCTGAATGGCGGTGCTGGCCTGGAGTTGGACCCCTGGAGACAACAGCCCTGCTCCCTCAAACCCCAGCCTTTATACCCGAGCCAGGAAGCTCCCCACCAGGCTTACGCCATCCTTTGTGCCCTTCTCCATTCTGGCACACCCCAGCCCACATACGTGTTTGTGTACACATGTGTACACACGTACACACATGCATTGCCCTCCAAGGTCAGGGGAAGCAGTGATATGCTAGGCTCAGTGACCAACATCCCTTTGGGGCAGTCTTGGGCCATCAGGAAGGCTGGCTACCAAGCGCAAGGGATGCTGGGAGGGCAATGCTGTGGCCTCCCTGGCAGCCCCTCCCCCAGCTCTCTGCCTCTGGGGCCCCACTCCCTGGCTCAGTTCCCCAGCAGAGAGGAGAGAGCCAGGACCCCCAGCATCAATCTGCTGGGCCTTGGAGAACCTGTCCCGCTGTGATGGATTTTTTAATTGGATTGTGACAAACATTTAATACCTAATAGAGCTCTTACCAACACAGTTAATTAAGAATGTGACTAATCTAATTCAGTGGGAGCTCAGAAAGAGAGAAAGAAGGGAAGGCGGGGGGGGGAGCAGGGTGGGAGTGGGGGTGGCTGGAGTTGGAAATGACTCTCGAGCTTGTTTTGTTATCCTGCGGGGCCAGGGGGTCCCAGACACAGCGCAGGGCAACGGCCAGCGTGCAAGGCAGAAGCACACGCCGCCAAGGCCGGAGCAGCCAGGCGGACAAGGACTGTCTTCTCCGCCTCGCTCGGTCCCACTGTGCACATCGGCTTGTCGCTGCCGGCTCGTTAGCGATGCCTGAGCGAGCGGGCCTCTGTGGCTCCTCTCAGGCTGTAGAGATACTGCTGAGTGTTACAAGCTCCTTCCTGAACCTGCCTCGCAGAGGGTGGCTAGTGGCCCCCGTGTTATGCAAAGATCCGTGTGAGCACAAACAGCATTCACGAGTCCCCTCGGACACACAGGTACGCGCACAGCCGTGTCGTGTGGGGTGCAGCGGGCATGCAGCATCCACACGGCACGCGGGTATCACAGGGATCTGCATGGCAGAAGTGCCGTGCGCAGAAGACTCCGCAGATGAAATCCCAGTGCCCACACGCAAACACTGCAGGAGTGGGTGTCACCGCGCCCTCTGTCTGCAGAGGCCTGGACCTCTTGCTCTCTGAGCAGGGACCCCCCACCATCCTCCTGAGGTCTGAGCACCTGCATCCCCAACAGGGTGGTGAGTTACACAGGTGTCACTTCATTCTGGCAGGTGGCCCCACGCAGGGCAATGGGCAGAGGGGTCTGTGGGAGGACACCAGGCTGGTGTTCTGGGGTGAGAGGTGGAGACTCGGGGGACAGAAAAGTGGTCCGGAAGCACTGGGTGCTGTCAAGGGGAAGAGGGGAAGGCCCGTGTCCGGGCGAGGGGGTGAGTCCCTGGTAGACCTGGTGCCATGGTAACTTGTCAGGGACCATAATGGCCCTCTCCCCACACGGCTCTGAGCTTCACTAATGGGAGGCTCTTCCTGTTCTGACCTGTAATGGCGTGCAGCATCCACACGGCGCGCGGGTATCACACGGATCTGTGCCGTGCGCAGAAGACTCCGCAGATGACGAGATAAGAGCAAGGAAGCTGGGAGTTAGCAGTTCCGAGGTACTCATAGCTCGCCAAGGGCTCAGCTTTGTGGGGGGCGGCGGGCAGGGTGAGGAGAGGGACCCCCAGCCTCTAGCCGGCAGCTCTGGAGGACAGGACACCCCCCATACACACCCACACTTAGCTCCCCACGGGACAGCTCAGCTCCGGGTGGGGCTGCACTACCTGGTGAGGGCAGAACGGGCAAACAGGGAGGGCCATGCAGACCTGGCCACATGCGGGGTTGGGACAGCTGCAGGGCCACTCTCTGTGGGACCGAGACAGGGACAGGTCTCCCGATAGGGCTCCGAAGGGGCTGAGGATGAGGCCACAGCTACGAAGGCCAGAGGAAGCGTGAGAAGCAGACACGGAGCGAGAGGAGGACAAGCGGCCCAGACGCGGCCGGGAGCCCTGTCCCTCCCTCGCCTACTCCGAGGGTCCACTTCCCTCTCCCTGCGCGGGTGCGGGCACCTCCCTCCTCAGGAGCGCTGGCACCCGGAGCTGGTCGACACTCACGTCAGATGGAACTTGACGTCTGCACACAGAGCAGGCTGGATGGAGGTGGAGCCCCAAGGAGGACCCAGATCTCCCGGGTCTCACACAAGCACCAGCTCCTGTGGTCTCACTTCAGTGCCCCTCAGCTCCGGGAGGAGCTACCATTGTCCCATTTCACAGATGAGGAGACTGAGGCCTGCGGGCAAGTGAGCGGTTATGACTGAGGCCACTCAGGTGATCAGCAGCAGAGACAGGATTGGGCCAGGAATTGGCTCCCGCGCAGGGCTGTGTCCTATCCCGGGCTGTCTGCTGTCATCAGCAAAGACAGGTGTGAGGGGCCTGGAGAGAGGAGTCGCGATGTGGGGACAGAGCGGCCCTTCCTCCCTGCCAGAGTGCCCATGGACAGCAGCGCTGGGGAGAGGACATGCAGGGGGCTTTCCCCTGAGCTCGTCCACCTCTCCTTCCTCATTCCCTCCACCGCCCTTGCCCACTCCTGCTGGGGGAGCTGGGCCAGGCGGCCCCTGTAGCGGTGGCTTTACTCTCCCTGCAGCCGCAGAGGGGATGCTCATGCTCTGGCTGGATGTCAGAGTCCTTCAGTCCCTCGGGCTCTGGGCCACCCTGGGCCACGCCCTTCCGCCTACACAGACCTTTCCCTGCCGCAGAAAACCTCCGAGCAAGCGTTTCTCTGGCCACATTATGCCAGGAGAGGAGTCAAGGCAGCGGGCAGGGGGTGGGGTTCCAGGGAAGGGTCTGGAAGGAGCAGGGCTGTGGCCGTGGGCAGATCCTGGTGAGGGAACCAGGCCACGTTCACTATTTGACCTTGACCGAGTCATTGACCACTTTTGAACTTCATCTATCAACTGGGAATTAAAAATCTCGGCATGCCTCACTGGATTCTCGCTGGGAAGAAATAATACACAGGAAAGAGCTACAGAAATAACAGGCAAAGGAACGGTGTTTCTACGAAGTAGAATAAGGACGATCAGGAGTGACAAGGGAGGGGGGGGCACGAAGGCAGAGGGCTGGCGTCCGCCCCTCGAGAACCAATGTTTCCCACTGGGGAATGCATTAGGCACCTTCAATCCTGCCTTTCTAGGGGAGCATGAAGAAAACGCTGTTCCTAGTGGGCACCAATTATAAGACCTAAGAGTTAGCGCGTGGCACTTGTGATTGGTAGATACCATGGCGACTCTTTCAATTATTTCCCCAACCCCAGCCTGGCGCACAAATCTCCTCGTGCCCTCAGCCATCCTAGAAAGGGCAGCGTAGGGAGGCGGGTGGAGGGGAGGGAGGAACTGAGTGACAGCTGCCCCCTCCTGGAGTAGAAATGAATAATTCTGGGTCTCCCAGACACAGCTAGAGCTGTTGGGGGGGAGGAGGAGAAGAGGAGGGGGCAGAAGTTTTAAACATACAGACTTCCCTGCCCCACCCCGACCTACTGAGTTGAAATCTCCAAGGTGCCCGGGCATGTGTGTATTTCAACCTGCCTCAGTCATTCGGCTGCATGGCCAGGCCTGAACCCAGGCTGTCTCCTGCCCTCCCCGCCACATAGACCAGTCTGCCGACCCGGCTGCCTTCCTGTGAGAGGGGTCCCCTGGGAACACAGCGCTGGGAGCATCTCGTCTCCCTGTCTGCCCCCTTCCTGTCTGCTCCCTCACATGAGCGCTACTCCTCACCGGACCCCGAGGCAGACCTGGGGGCAGCACCTAGCAGTGGGTTAGCTGGCAGCTGCAGGGCAGGGGCGAAGGGGGGTCCCAGAGACAGCACCCAGGGCCCAAGGTAGCATAACAATGACGTAAACAAAACTGGTCCCAAACCAAAGCGCTTGGCGGAGGCAAGACGAGCAGGCACCACGGGTTTGGTGCTTTGTGCTGGAGAGAGAGTGGAAGGAATCGCAGGGGCGGGGCGAGCCTTCTGGGGAGGCAGAGCTGGGGGGATACCGGCAGGCAAGGCCACCCACGGTGCCCATGGAGAGCTGTGCTCATCAGGTGTCTGGCTCTGCTGCCTTCCCCCCTGAAACCGTGCCTGCTGCACCCCGGGACTCTCCGTCCCGGGGAAGGGGAGCACCCTCCCGCTGCCAGAGTGAGGAAAACTGTTCCCAAGGAGCCTCTGAATTGCGGGGGGCTGGGGGTGGGGCTCAAGAAAAGAGAAGTTTTTCAGCTAATTCTGTATATTTTGCTGTTGATCACATTTCCCTTAGGGGGTCAGGGTAAAATCAGGGCGGGCTTTTTGCAGTCTCACTGGGCTGGTCCCACCCGACACAGCTGGGGCTTGGGAGTCCCTCTCCCGAGTCTGCTACTCATCATGCCTCCTTCCTGCACCAGGGGACAGTCTGCCAGGCCCGACAGCCAGGTCGCTGCGAGAGGTCCCCAAGTGTCCGACCAGGGGCAGGCCCGCGACCATCAGCCATATTTGACTGACACCTGCTGGGTGGCCGCTGCTGGACGGGGACAGACAACATTGTAGAAGACACGATCCCATCACCAAAATGCAGCTCTGCTGCGTAGGCCGAATGCCCAGGCACAAGTTCCTTGTATCACGAGGTGCTGTCCCCAGCTTGAAGATGATGTCACAACCTAGGCATAGACTAAAGACCAAGATCTGCCAAGGGCCACTGAGGTTAGGAGGGATGGAGTGAGGCTGGAGCATCAAAGGCTTCTCGGAAGAGGCCAGGCTCGAGCAAGTTGTGAGACCCCTCAAGGCCGTCCGTACGTCGGCCACAGGGGAGGCCAGCGGCCGTGGGGCTCCCTGCCTCCACAGCCCTGGACGGCAAGGCCCGGATTCTGCTTCAGCTCCGGTCTCAGGGTTCCATCTGCGTGAGTGATGTGAGCGGGAGGGACATGACATTTATGCTCGGTCCCCCATGGAATTCACTGGTCCTCCACCGTCATGCTTCTGTCCGCCCGAGGGCACAGAGGGAAGACATAGCCGCCCCTGTGACCTTACAGACTCCGTGCAAACAGGACCTAGCCAAGAACATGGAGGCCCCCAGCTGAACTCAGTCAGCACCCCCAGCTGCTCCCTCAGTATGCAGGGCACTCCCCAAATTCAGAGTTTATAAATAAACCAAGAGAAGTCATTTTGCCCCAAGAGACTGGGATGTCTCTTGAAATACAGAGCTGTTCTGTCTTCTGCCTCCATGGTCCCCGAGTTCATCACTAGTCTCTGGTGAGAAACAGAGCTTGGATTGAACCTGGTTCCCGTCTACAGCCGAGAGTCTCAGAAAAGGCAGAAGGGGGAAGAGTGGGGAGCGGGGAGCGGGGACAAGGGCGCTCTTGGTTGTGCCCCGGTGTCGTCAATGGGGCCATTAAATGAACAAGAGGGAGACAGAAGAGAAGCGTGGAGGGGGCGCTCGAAGCGGGGAGGGGGTTGCAATGGGCAAGGGGCAGGGAGAGAAAGAGACATTGACAGAGACACAGAAAAGAGACGCTGGCAGAACGCCAGCTGAAAAGCCCACACCAAGGCGGGGAGAGAGCGATGGGGGATTGGAAGGAGCAACGGACAGAAGCCGACAGCTTGGGGCAAAGCATGGGGGCCTGGAAATGCAGGAGGGACAGAGAGGGCCGCCAGGAGTTGAATGTGTGCTGAAGCGGAAGAGAAACACAGCGAGGGACGGCGGCGGAGGGGATGGCACAGGCAGGGCGGGGGGGAGGGGCCCCCATGAGCACCTGGGGTCTGAGCACAAGGACTAAGTGTCAATGAGCGTCTAAAAGCAGAAGGGCAGCGTGGTCTGTCTTGCCCATGTCCTGTGTAAAGAAACAACGTCATGTCGTCAAGAGCCCGGACCTGGAGCAAGACAGTCTGGGTTCGAATCCCGGTGCCACCCACTTCTAGGGGTGTGGCCTTTGGCAAGTTAGGGAACCTACCTGACCTCAGTTTCCCCTCTGTGCCAATGAGGATAAAACTAGTATTACCTTATTGGGTTGTCATGAAGACTGGAGAATTTTATAGGGTGGGTTAGCTCTTAGGACAGTGCCCGCACACACAGCAAGAACTTTGGGGGCTGCAGGTGGGGACAGATGGTGGACAGACACAAACAAAAGGGCCCAAGAAGGGGGGGGGGGCAGGGAGAAGCAAAGGTCAAGGAGAAGTCCACCTTTAATTTACAAAGCTATCATCTTAGGTCAACAGACTGTGTTGTGAGCATGGGGCTGAGGAGAGAACACTGGTCCGTGAGGACACCTGAGCCAAGGAGAAGGAGCAAGGAGGCTGGGCCAGCGTCACACTGGACTGGAAAGAGGCAACGAGGAAACTGAATGCTGGGGATGCTGGGGACCCAGGGAGCCTGCGCCAGGGAGGGCCTGGGGGGGGCTCTCCCTGCAAAGGGCACCTGCGGGTGCTGGGGGGAGCAGAGACAGTCAGCTCCTCTGTGGGGATTTCTGCAGCTGCCCTGGTGGTCAGAGAGCCAGGAAGGGGATGAATGTGTCAGTGCATCATCTCTCACACAGCAGGCCCCCTCTCCTGCCCTCCCGGGAAGGGGTTTGCTTTCTGAAGTGATGAGAGGCGGAAGAAAGCGCTTCCCCTGGCACAGAGGTGTCGCTGCACCTCACGGAGTCGGATGCAGAAAGGTCACTAGGGCAGAGTCACAGATGTGAACTATGTTTTCTGGGGTGAGAGGCAGGGACAGCAGGGAAGGGACTGGGGGCCTGTTCTGTGGCAGCCCCTGCAACCTGAGGCCACCTGGGTGGGCCACGAGCAGGCGGCCGAGGACGACACTGCCTCCATCCACCCTCCCCATCCAGAGCAAACACAGGGCCCGTTTCCCAGCAATGCTGAGTGCAGTCCTTGTACTTAGTGGCACCAGAAATGGTCCCTGAATCAGGTGGGACACCCCCGTCCCCAAGGATGGTTCTAATCCTGAGAAAAAATGCAGGAATCCAGTATCTTAAATCCTTAGTCTGCTCAGCCAGACCCTTGGTGCTGGAACGGAGCCTGGAGCATCACAGAGGACATGGTGAGAAGTGTAAACTCTTCATTACTGCCAGCGCTCACGTGTGGCTATGAGTATTAGAGTCGGGCTGTCACTCACCCCCGGGCCCAGGTGCCTCCTCCTAGTCCTCCAGAGGACCCCACTGAGGGGGATTAGGGTTAGGGTTCCACATTGCAGACAGAGACACCTGCTCAGAGGAGTGAGTGGCGCTGACACCAGGTGGCCTCGGGGGGCCCCCCGCTCCTTCCACACCTACCTCTACCGCTAACCTACCCCGGCTTTTCTTAAGGAGAGTGGATTTCCTTTCACTTCAGGCTCTGCTTTAAATTCCATTTCTCTGGGGGCAGTCCCCACCCCCAACGCCCATGAGCTCTGAACCTGTAGGACGGAGGGCTGGGCTCCGCCGAGGCTCCTGATGAACCGGACATGATCCCAGAGCTCTGGCGGAAGGGACAGCCTTCTGCAGGGGCCTGCCCAGAGATGGACGGCAGTTCCCCGGGCTCCTCCCCTCCCCCACAGGCTGCTTGGGCTTCCGGGGGGAGCAGGAAAGTGGTCCAGGGAACCGCCCTCTCAAACGCCTGTGGCATTAGCAGGGGTAGGAGAGCCGGGGCCCTTCACCCCCCGAGACCCCACACACTCTAGGCGGGTGATGGAGGGAGACGGACTCCCTGTCCCCACTGCCCAGAGGTGTCAGGAAGCTCTCCGTGTGTAGCTCAAGCCCCAGGGAAAACCCACACACCAGAAGGGGCCCTGCTTCTCCGTTTGCAACAGGACTCTGACTGCTCCCAACATCTGTTCCCAGACACCACGGGGAGCTGCGGGCAAGGGGTCGACACCCCTGGGCAGGGGTCTGTGGGCCTGGGACAGTTGACCCTGCTTCCCCTTTTCCCCATCCTTTACCTGAGTGACCTCCTACAGTGGTCAAGGGTCCCAAAGACGGTGTCTTAGTTCAGGCTGCGACAGCAGAATTGCACAGTCTGGGTGGCTCATCCGTAACAGAGATTTCTCTCTCCCAGTCTCGGAGGCTGGCAAGTCCAAGATAAGGCCCTGGCAGATTTGGCACCTGGTGCAGGCCCACGTCCTGATTCAGAGACGCCGTCTTCCCACGGTGTCCTCGCGTGCAGGAAGGGACAAGAGAGCTCTCTGGGGACTCTTTCGTGGAGGCACTCATCCCATTGGTGGGGCTCCACCCTCATGACCTGATCACCTGGCTAAGGCCCCACCTTCAAACACCATCACACTGGACGCTAGGACTTAACATGAATTTGAGGAGGTCACCAACCTGCAGACTACAGCGAAGGTCTGCCACACAGCAAGCTGCCATGTCCCGCTCCCCTTCCCGATCACGCACACGCGTGTACACACACACATGCACACGCATGCACATGCTTGAACACACACACACGCACACGCATGCATACTTATTCCCTCAAGACAGTACAGAGCCCACAGGGGTCTAATAGAGAAAGATCAAATCTTATCCTAGAAAATTCAGGTTAATACCCAGCTCCTCATAGGCAGTAAGCGGCAATGTGTTTCCAATACTGATCGAACGTCGTCTAGATGCGACCAACCCCACGATCTGCAAGTCGGAGCTGCTCCCACCACCTTCTCTAGAGAAACCCCGGAGAGCTGGCAGGAGGAGCTGCCCTCCCCCCGTCCCCTCCAGCAGGCAGGCAGGGCGCCCCATCTCCTGCACATTCCGGGAGAGACCTGTGCACGCCGGGCCACGCCTGTCTGCTGCCCCCACCTCGCCCGGATCTGCAGCGGGAGGGAAGGGGTGGGAGCTGGAGGCCAAGGTCCCCACAGCGGCGGCAGGAGGGGCGAGGAGAGGGCAGCCGGCGGAGGCGCGTGAGCCTGTGAGCGGGCGCAGGGATGGGCTTCGCAGTGATGGGTTTCGTGGGGGCCGATGGGTTCCCACGCCTGCAGAGGGCGGTCTGTGAGCTGCCCCAACCGGACAGCGACTGTGGGAAAGGGCCCCCCGCTCCAGGAGACAGCCTCCTTCTACATCCTGCCTTCAGCATCTGGGGGGCTCAGGAACCCACAGGGACGAGGGTCCCTATGGACACCGGGGCCAGGCTGGCCAGCCCCGGAGAACGTCCGCATGGTGCCTGTGAGCTGGGCGTGTGCATCAGACGGACTCAGCCGCTGGAGGGAGCTGAAGGGGTAGGTGAGCACCCTGGTTCCTTCTGGCAGGTACGACACGGTGGCTCATCACTCAACAAATGTTCTGAGCTTCTGCCGTGTTTCAGGTGCAGTGTTGGGAGCTTCGGTTACGATGGTACAGAGAAAACAGACACCGACCCTGCCCTCCCAGGACTTACAGTTCAGTGAGGGAGACAGATAATCAATTAGGTGATGAGTGGATTCCATCCACCATCCCATAATATGCACAGGGCCCCCACTATTCAGAGGGAACCAATTAGGATGATAAAGCCTAAAGCAGGATAAGGCTTCACTATCATCTGGCTCATCATCATTTCCCATATGAGGAAAATGAAGCCCAGAGAGGTCGTGCAACGTGTCGGAAGTCACACAGCTAGTGGATGGCAGGGGCAGGACTAGAACGGCTATTCTGTTTCCAACACTGTCCCCGCCACACCACCCCGTCACAATCCGAAAAGACCAGGTAAGAATGAAGAATGTTCGGTGTTTCCTGAAGCATCTTTGAATACCCACTCTGTCAAATGCTCCAAGAAAACCCGTTCTATCGTCCACTAAGTTTGGAAAACGCCTCCTTATGGAGGCTGACATTCTGCATGATCTTATCAAAGGCTCTGAGGTCTTTGGGAAATAACTGTTTATCATGGTCTAACCCCACGTTCCCCAAACTGCTTCGACCGTAGGTGCCCGTTCATTTATGTAACTCATCTTGACACCACGCGCTGGGGTTCCTCAGAATGGGGGGAATCCCATATCAGCGCAAGTCCTGTGAATTGTAGACCCCTGACCCTCCCTGACTGCCCCCCCCCCATTTTTGGCAAGGGGTCTTGGTTCTTCCCTCTAAGTTATTTCAGATCTGAGTCTTCATTCTCCTTCAATTCCTCAATATTCTCTGCATTTCTGAATACACTCTTCTCTGACATCCTGGGGGTCCCCTTTTCTCTAAAATTTTCTTCACTTGGTTCTCTGAATTGCTTTGGAGAACATGTTTCTTTCTGTCCCTCAGTAATTGCCCTTCAGTTCGCTTCAAGCTCGCTTGTTCCTTGGCGGTCAAGGGGAGGACCTGAAGCCTCACTGGCCACCTTCCTACGCATAAATCACAAATCCAATAACTGACCCGTGACCTTTCTCCCCCCCAAGCTGCGTATCTATCTCACAGACTGTTCATCTGTTTGAATCATACTCACTGAACACTGATGCACAGGCCACACTCAGGCCACGCTTACCTATGCCACACACCTCGACACCGCGCAGCGACGCTCCTCAGCACTGTGGGAAATCCCACGCCAGAGTTCTGTGAATTTTAGAAATATAGGACAAAGAGCACTCTTGCCCAAGAGTCATTTAGAAGTGTCATAGATAACTGGTTAGAGAATGTAGGGTCAAGGTTTCAAAGTCATGGGTTTGCCTTCTTTGGGGCCCGTGTTTCCTTCTGCCCATGACCTTGATGCCTGGCCAACATCCTCTCAGATGAGTGTCCCGGCCATGAAGGGGACAGGATAAGAAACTGTGGCTAGCTTGGCTCAGTTTGTAACTGCTAAAGAAAAAACGGTCACACTCAAAGTTCACGACCCGGAACTGGAGGCCTTGTCCCATCGAGTATGTTCGAGCGACAGTCAGCTCCTCCCTGCATCGGCCTTCTACCCAGCTCCCCCAGGTTCCCAGTGGGCACAGAACCATCGCCCCTTGCAAAACACCATAATTGTTTCATCACGAAATAGCTAACAGTTGTCTTTTGTTCCTTTTTACTCAAACAGACCTCCTGTTTTTCCCGTTAACTGTCTGATTTCTTCATTCCCCCTGGCACTGTGGTCCATGTGCTGCTCAGAGATTTCACTGGGACCTGAAGAAATGAGAGGTGTCGCCTTTAAAAGTGCGCCCTGTTCAGCAGCAGAATCCTCAGCGATATGGGCCCTCTCGCAAGAAACCTGCTGCCTCCGGGTGTGCAGCTGGGTCTGAATCTTAACTGTACACAGGTGCACGTGCACACACACACACATAGGTACATACACACATACACATGCACACACACATACACACACACATGCACACACACACACACACATACATATACATATGCACACACACACACACACACACACACAGAGTGTTTTTCCATAGGAAATAAGAACACTCAGAAGTTGATTTTGCTATCCACCTACATTTCCATGGAATCCTGCTCATTATTCCAGCTTTCCTGATACCCCCGGGAATATCTAAATGAAGGCAAATACACCCACTAAGTGTCATAGAAAACACTACAACACTAATCCCAGTCCTGAGTTTCAGAGGCTGTGTATGGACACAGAGTTCCTACCAGTCCCGGTGAGCAGGACTCACTCCCTTCACCGATCTCCAGGACTCCTGATTCTTCCCCCGAGTGGGTGGGCGAGACCTCAGCACGCTCAGCTCGGCCTGCCCTGTCCCGCTCTGTTCTGCACCACAGCCTGTCTCCGCTCTTACAGCCCATTCCTACCCTCTGGGTCCTTCCAGAAAACCTAACCTGCCTCTCTCCCTGCTATAAACCCTTCTTTTCCCCAGCTCAGCTACACCAGCCCTGCCCCCCCACCCCAGGGAAGGGGCGTGGGGGACGGGATGAACGGACAGCCCACAGAAAGCAGCACATCCTCCCTCCTTCCTTTTATCGTCCTTCTCACAGGGAGCCTCCAGCTCGCCTCTCCCCCATCCCTGAACCTCTCTAGACACAGGCGGAACGTGGCAAACCCCCAAATGAGCAAGAGATGGGATGAGCTGCGGCCCCTCACTGCCAGGCGTATCTCCCACGCCCTTCCTTTCTTGTGGAAGACAATAGTGGGGGCTGAATTGATGTCAAGTCCTTGGCTGCCCAGCACCAGGAAGACATGAGCCACAGATAGTGAGAGACAGATGCTCCTGTCGGGAGCCCGAGCTTCTAGCAGGATGCAGCCCTTGTGGCTCGGGCGGGAGACTCCCTGGCCCTCCACGTCTCCTGCTGCCAGGCCCCCTCCCTGGCACCCCTCCTCCAGAACCCGCTCAAATCTTCCAACAAGCCGGGCGTGACTACGCCAGCCATCTCCCACACCCAGGGATTTGGGACAGTGTTAAGGAATGTAAACAATGCACACTAATTGCTGCTGTGACATAATTATAAATTAAGTTAGAAGGGCAGCGTGTGCGCTCCCTTCCCTCCCTCCTAGCTTCCACGCTCAGCACAGGTGTCTCAGGGACAGGACGCCAGCTCCTGCGGAACACCTTTGCGTGTTTCAGTCACCAGGACCCGATGCGTGTGCCAAACTAGCCCTGGGGGGGGGGGTGTCCAGGACATCCCGGGCCCGGGCCGGGTCCTGGGCGGGGGGCGCAGAGACAAACACGCCTGCAACATGGGACCTTCCCACTGCAGGTGCCGACCTAGAGGACGAGGCTTCGGATCAGCCCTGCCTTGGACAGTGGCCCGAAGGGAAGGAGGGGTGAGCCCTCTAAATCACTGATGGGCCGGCTCTCCCCTTCTGCGGGACTGCCCGGAATCTCGGGGCCTGGAGCAAAGCAGAGACGAAATGAGCATGAGTTGAAGATGGATGATCGAATGAATGAATGAATGAATGAACGAACGAACGAACGAACGAACAAATGAACGAACAAGAGAATGAGTATATCTGTCGGAGATCCCAAATGCCTTTGCTTTTTGCAGACCCAAGTTTTGTCTGGCTTTGGTAACTGCGCAGAGGGAGATGGGCCAATGAGGGGAGGTGGGATGCTGACACCGTTGGGTGGCCCTGGGAGGCCTTGCCTTTCCCAGGCAATGCTTAGAGTTGGCGAAATTCTACAGAACCCAGGGTGGCAAGTGGGGGGCTGTCATTGTTTGGTTAAGTTCCAGTGGAGTGGGGCCCAGGCCCGAGGTTTCTGTCGGCTTCTCCTCCCACCCACCTGCCAATTCTCTCGGCGCCTCCGGTGTTCTCGCCCTCTGCCCCCCTCGGAGAGCCTTCCCCATGCGACAGGGCAAGGCGCCCCTCTGTGACGGAGGGCAGAGAGTGTCGCCAGAGTCTCTGCTGCCCTCAGCATCACCACATGAGCTCTGAGCGCCTGGCGCTGTGCTAGGCTCTGGGGATCCGGAGATGAGCGAAACACGGCTGACCTCCAAGGGCTCCCGGTCCAGCGGGGACTCTGCAGACGGACACAGCATGCCAGTCCTGGGCCCCTGCACGACCATCGGGGCTTCATGGCCCCAGACGGCTCTCTGACACCACGTTAGGCCCTTGACACCAACGGCGAGTGTGGAGCCCAGAGGGGACCAGAGCCCTGTGCCAGGCCCACATCTTCTCAGGGACCTTCTCCTGGCTCCAGATGGGGGCTTCTTGCCCTCCCCCGGGCGATGCAGCAGCCTGGCCACCCAGAGTGACCCGGGCAGGGCCCCCATGCCTCTCTGTGACCCCCCCTCCATCTAAAAGCCATCACAGGAGCTGCTGTCTGCGCAGGGACACAGGCACAAGGCCAGATCGTGTCGCCTACCTTGGTTTTCTTCCATTGTTTCCATCACTGTAAATCCAAGGTGCCAGATACCTCTTAGACTGGAGGCCCACAGGCTGTCAGGGAAGGAGAGCACACTGGAATGGGGCCACCTGCACACCTTCATCACCGCTCACCCCCTTGCCAGGCTGCCCCCCCCCCCCAGTGCGTGTTTCCTGGGTGGTGGAGAATCGATGGGCTGATGCCACTTCTGGGTCCTTGTTACAGCCTTGGCGCGGGTCCCGCGGAGCCCTCAGACAGACATCAATAACCTCGCCTCTCATTGCCTTTATCAGCCTCGATCCGGTCCCATTAGAATGCGCCAGTGTTTATGTACGGACAGCAGTGTTGCAACAGGGTGGCCAGTCGGGCAGGGAGCACGGGCTGTGTCCCTCCCTCAGTCTGCATTTCTTGGGCCCAGGGCCAGAGGGCTTCTCTCCGCTACCCGAGGCCTCGGTCTGCATTGCCGCCCTGAGAGTCAGTGTTTAAAAATACAGGTAATATATTTGGGGCATTCATAGTGGCCAAAGCATACTGTACTACATGCATTTATTTCCTCATGTGATTGTTGCAAAATTCAGCACGATGAGCGGTATTGCCATTTAACAGACACACGAGTCCAGGCTCAGAATAGCCAAGAAGCTCAAGGTCACGCCCTATCACCAGGGTCACAGGTCACACAGGGAGAACCAGGGCTCGTGCCTCTGTCTGGACCCACACTGTGTACTTTTACTCAATCATACTGCCTTGTGTTTTTCAAATTCAACGACTGTAATACAGATTTACTGCCTCCCTTCTGCGTGCCTGACACCACTGTAGGCGGAGGACCCCAGAGAGCCGGAGACAGGCAGGGTCTCTGACCCAGTGTCTGGACATGGCAACACAATGAACAAACATCAGGAAAACATTGCCGGGTGGTACGCGTGTGCGGGGAGTTAAAACAGGCCGCTGGGAAGTGAGTGACTGGTTTCAGACAAAGTAACTGGGATGTCCTCTTGAGCAGGTGACACGCATGCTGAGTCCTGTCACAGGACCCTCAGGAGGCACAGTTAGTGACCCTGGGGTGGGAAGGAGCTGGGTGGGTTCCAGGAAAGGAGGGAAGACCGGTGTGACTGGAGTGGAGCCGGTGGCAGATGGGGGACACCGGGGGAAGGTGGGCAAGCTGATCCTCCTGGCTTACATGCAGAGGAAGCCACCGGTGTTTATCTTTGATTGTGACGAGAAGCAGCTGCGCTGTGTCTGGTGTAATGATTTCAGGGTCCTCTGGCTCTGCATGGGGCAGCATTGTGGCGGAAGGAAAGAACAGAGCGGCAGAGTGAGTTGGGGGGCTACCCGATGGCAGCCGCGGGAGGGGCGAGTCGCCGGAGGGAGGAGGGAGGTGAGCACTCGCTGGTGATGTTTAGGAAGCAGGGCCAATTGGACCGGCTGATGGATTGGGTAGGAGGTGCTAGGAAGAGAGAATCGCCAAGAAAGTCTCCCAGGTTTGGGAACTAAGCGACTCGGTAGTCATGGTGCCACTGGCTGAAAGAAGGCATGTGGGAGAGGAAATTGGTTGGGAGGTTGGAGCAGGGGCCAAGAGCTCCGTTTGGGCCATTCTGAGCTCTACGTGCAGGTTAAACATCCATGCGAGTGGTGGCTGTCACCAGGGGGAGTGCACGGCTCCAGGTGAGGAAGGGTTCAGTTCATCCGGCCACACCTTCGTGTTCTAGGTGGAGCCAAGGAAGCGAACTCTGCAGAGAAGAGGTGAGAAAGAGAGGCCAGAGGGCAGGAAGAAAACCTGGGGTGTATGGTGGCCAGGAGGCAGAGAGACTGAAAGGCTTCAAGACGGTGGTGATGATGATAACGAAGAAGGAGAAGAAGAAAAGGGGTGACATTGTTATTCTCCCCATTTTACAGATGCACAGAGAGGTTACTTAAAAGTGCAGTCACTGGTCTTTCTTCCTCTTGTGCTCATTGATTTTTTTTTTTTTAGAGAGAGAGAGAGGAAAGGAGAGGGAGAGAGAGAGAAACATCAATAAGAGAGAAACATCGATTGGTGCCTCCTGCATGCCCCCCACTGGGGATTGGGCCCATAACCTGCACAGGTGCCCTGACCGGGAATCAAACAGGTGACCTCCTGGTGCATGGGTCAATGCTCAACCACTGAGCCACGCTGGCCGGACCCCCTTGTGTTCACTGAATAGGCCACGCCCAGGCCCTTCTCTCCAGGACCTACACGTTCTGAGCCTCAAACGGGTCCTGACTGAGTCCTCCAGAGGCCCTGTCCTTTTTCAGGCCTGAACTTGGCCGACTGGTCTGTCCGTTTCAATGCTCAAAGCAGGGGACACCTGCTAGCTTAGCTGGCAGACCAGCGGGCCGCTGCTGTGGAGGGGAATGCAGCTGCCTCTCGGCTCTGTTCTCCAGCACGAACCTTTTCTCCAGGCGCATCCCCGCACCAGCTGCGAAACGCGTCACAGGATTTGGGCTGGCCCCTGCCACCCAGAACCGCTCCAGATTCTTCTCGAGACCTCATCCGACTCTTACCTCCTTGGAGGGTGCTTCCCTTGGACAGCTACCCACATTCCTCTCTACAGCCCTCAGAAATTTTTTGTATATGTAATTAATTTCTGTTTCCAACTAGGCTCAATTTTGCACTTCACAGTGGCAAAGTGGTTGGACAGTCAGAAACGTTACCAGAGGTGAAAATAACAATGAAGAGAAATGTATCACTGGGTGTCGGAAAGGGGGCTGGGAGAGAACAAATGATATTAAATGCCACTTAACCTTGGGGACAGAGGCATGCCGGAGCAAGGGACATCACCCAGGGCCTGCAGGAAGGGGTGAGGGTCAGCATGGGCTTGAAAAAGGCCTGGGCTCTCCGGCCACTGTCGCTGCTTGGGCCATGACCTTGCGCGGCTAGACTTGGCCCTGGCTGGCCCTCCAGAGAGGAGGGGCAGGGCCTTCTGGGAAGTGAGCCCTACAGCGGCATCCCTTCTGACCTGGCTACTGTCACATCACCTGAATGGACCAATCCGTCTGCCAGGGCGTCTGCCCTAGCGATGCTCAGTATGACGTAAGACGCTCCATGTTCCCTCCACCAATTTTCCCACCTGCTTAGAGGATAAACTTTGTACACTCGAAGAATAAAGCTCCTAATTTTGCAACTATAAACAGGTGGGCCCATTTCCAAGAGCACAGCGGAGAGACACGGCGGGGAAGGATCAATCACACTGGGGAGTAAACAGGTGTAAAGTCAGCATAAGCCGTGTGCTGGTGGCCAGACGAGACTCTGCCCTGAGTGGGGTCACCCATGGGGGAGGGGAGAGCAAGGTCTCATACAGAAGGCAGCGGGAGACATCGGAAGAAGTGCCATGAATTTCACTGGCTGCACCCCTCCCCCCACACGCACATTGTATTCAGAGAAATCGAGGCAAAGCAGGTAAAGAGGATTTGTTTCGCGCTGCTCTGTGCACAGGTGAGGCCCTGTAGCATCATCACCACATGCAGGGAGACCCACATCCACCCTGCTTCACAGAATCCTGAAGAATGTTCCTTCGCTCATTCAAAAAATACTTATTGAGCAGCTACTATGTGCAACAGCATTCTAAAGACTTGCACTATATCACTGAATGAAACACACAGACCCTGCACTGTGGAGCTAATATGCAAATGATGGGACTCAGACAATAAACTACAAATATAATGAGCAGTAATGGAGGTGGGGTTAGAGGTCACCCTAAACACTACGTTATCGTGTCCAGTCTCAGCGTGTTCTCTATGATCTCGTCAGGAATCTCGGGGCCACACTCGCCACTCCTCTCGTGTCCCATCACGTACCCTCCTCCACCCACAGCTGGTACTACACACATATTGGACGCAGAGCAGGTGCTCAGTCACACACGTGACCACGGATTAGTCATCCCAGTTTGGGAGCACACGTTCTGTCCCCTGACAGAAGTCCTCTGAGATGATCTATTTTTACCCGAGTCCCTTTTCCACAGACCTTCCCCTGCAACATGTGTGGGAAGTGTGCTTACCCAGGGAGGAAAGAGAAGCATCCCATTGCTATCCTTGGTTTCTCTTCCCCTCCCCCTCGGGTCTCCCAGGAGCCCCCTCTCCGCCCATCACCCCCACGCCTCCCTCTGCTAACATTCCTGACAGAGGAGAGATGGAGGATGAGGCAAACACTGTAGCCTACGGGTGTCCCGCAGGTGACTGTTCCGACATTTGCCATATATGAGGCCTGAGGATGATCTGATTTCATCTCGTGTCCAGACATACACATACATGCATGAGACGGAGGAGCCAGCATCCTTCCGTGCATCCAGCGTGGACTGGCGTGGGGTAGACAGAGACATTCTTGGACAATGAGATCGTGACCCATGCTGAAGTGTATCTGGACTGACCTCTTGTCCTTTCATTCTTCTCGTATATATTATATCAAGTTCCATGAAGACATAGCTAAGCCATACTTAAAAATCAGTATATGTGGAAAAACAGAAGAACGAAGCTTAAGAATCCAGGGCTCTTTGAGGCTCTGCCCTGGCCCCTTTCTCTCCTCACTTGTACCTCAGTCCTGTCCAACCTCACCCACGTCCTTCCAGGGGCCACCTCTCTGCTGACGACTCCCAGGCTAACATCCGTGGCCATACTTCTCTGAGTCTTGGAGCTGAGTAGTCCACAGCATCCCAAAGGGAATCTCTACTTGGTCCACTACCAGGTTCCTCGACACCCCACGACCGGAACAAGCTCTCATTTTCCAGCACCCCCTCCACGCCTGGCTGCTTCCATCGTTCCTTAGGTCAGCAGCTGCTTCGCCACCATCCGGGGTACAAGCCAGACATCCAGGCACCATCATAGATTATCCCTTATTCTCACCCTCACAGCCAAGCTATCCACAGTCCCAACAATTGTGCTTCCTAAATGTCTCTCGAATCTATCAATCTCCCTTTGTCTCTGCTGTCACCTTAATCCCACACCCAGTCTCTCTCGCGTGGACCACTTCAAGATGTCCGGTCAACCTTGGCTTGGCTCCCTGTGTAATCAGATCGCCGCACTGCCCTCGGAGGATCTCTGACGCAGAGCTGACCGTGCCCCTCGGCATGCTTCAACTCACGTCAACAGTGTCCTGTGGCTCTAAAAATAAACACCCAAATGCCAGAACTCATGCGTTATGGGCCGAATCGTGTCTGAAACGCATCTGTTGAAGCCGAATCCCGCCCCGTGGCTCAGATTGTGATCGTATTTGGAGATAGGACTTTAAAGATTTAAAATGAGGCCCGAAGAAACCAGCCCTGCCAACGCCTTGCTCCGGACTGCCATCCTCCACTCGGTTGGTGGCATGGCAGCCCTAGCCCATGAAGGCATCTCCATCCATCTACAGCATCCTCCACGGCTTGTGGGCTGGGTTAAAACGTGTCCACCAATATCCCGCCACTCCTCCTTTCAAAGGGAGCCCCCGTCCCCTGCCTGGAGTGTGGCGGGACTTAGAGGCTCCCCACGAGCAAACAGAACGTGGGGAAGTGACCGTGTGTGACTGCCCAGGTCAGAACCTCAAGGCGCACTGACTTCCTTCCTGCGAAGCAAGGCTCTGGGAGACGCCAGCTGCCTGTCAGGAGGACTCCCGAGAAGCTCTGTGGAGAGGTCACATGGTGAGGACCGGGGCCTCCTGCCCACGGCCAGCCCAGCACGGAGCGCTCCTGTCAGCAGACCCTCGGTCCCAGCAGGCGTCCAGGTGGCGGCAGCTCCAGTCCATGCCTTGACTGCGACTTCCTGAGAGACCCTGCAGCAGAACCACTCAGCAGAGCGCTCCTGAATGCCGAACCCCCGGGAGCTATGAGGTCGTAGATGTGGTTTTAAGCTGCACATGTGGGGGCCATGTGTCACGCAGGCATAAAGCACAGCTCCGTTCGCGCTCCCCTCGGGCTGCCTCTTCCCATCTCAGCGACTCTCGGAGCTCCAGCCCCTGGCCTGAAACTCCCCATGCTCCCTAAGACCCTCTTTCTAGGATGCACCCCTACTTTCTTCCTTATCTGAGTCCTACTGATACTCTTGACCTCATGGCAAGCCTTAATTTCTCAGGGAAATGTTTCCTGACTCCTCGTCTGGCAATATGCTCTGATTAAACCGTATTTCTTTCCCTCAGAACACCTTCCCCAGTGTATTATTATCTGTTCATATGGTGAATATTGAATCGATGACACCTGTCTTCCCAACTGGACTACAAGCTCCATGAAGCCAGGGAGGTGCTGTTTGCGGCCACCTCCAGTTCCCAGCACCTACACAATTAAATCAGTCAACAAATAGCTGTTGGTTGGTTGGATGGATGGATGGAGAGAAGTTAGCCAATGTCTACAGAGGAACTAACCTCACACTTCAGAATAGTCCTTCCATGAAATCTAGTTACAGGACCATCTAGGAACCTACAAACACGGTTCACCCATCTATCACTCAACGTGAGTTAACAAGGCTCAGAAATCTATACACTGTTTGTTCATTCAGACTAAGACTTCATAAACGGCCCTGCCTTCCTTTAGCATCTCTGTACAGTCGGTTTTCAAAATCCCGCTCTGTGTGTCATGAGCGAGGGAAGGAAAGGGGCTTCTCGGGAGCTGGAGCAGGTAAGAAGATAAAGCCCCACAGGTCCGCGGGCGGGGCAGCTGGGGTGATGGGCGCGCCCCCTCTTACAGCTGTGGGACAGGATGAAAGAGGTTTGCCCCGGGGGTGCAGCGCCAACTTGTCTGGAGTAACAGCCCCCGTGCGGAAGCGGAACCAGGAACCTTGAGCATACAGACCAGGGAAGAACAACGGCGTGTGTAGCTCGGGGCCTCTAGGAGAGAAAGCCCCAGCCCATTTTTTAAAGTGATTATTATAATTTTAAATAAAAGTAGATGCTTTTAAACCCAAGATCTTCATTAAATCAGACCACTTCGTCTGGCGTGCCCCCGTGCGAACGTGTGCTGTTTGCAAGCATCGTTTATGAATGACACGTTTTTGTAAGAAAAAAGCAACCAGAAGCCTGTTTATCTGGAGCCCCTTATCTCGAGCAGTTCTGTATGTATATGTATGTGCATATATATCTGTAATTTCCCCCTCGCACCAGGAAGGCCAGACTTCGGAAGAGCTTTTGTTCATTATTTAATCAAGAGAGGAGCTTTAACTCAAACAAGAGCGAGGGGGCGAGGCGTCCAGGCAGGAGAGAGGCTGCTGGGCAGGAGAGAACATTTTTATAAACAGACTCTCGAGGTAAAAACCTGAACAAAAAGCAACAAACAGCTCCTTTCTACATTTTTTTTTCCTCCTTTCTTTTTTTCTTTCTTAAAGCTCTGACAGCCTGGGTTCCCTTTCTGCATAATCTCCCCTCTCTCTTTGCGGAGGAGCCGAGTTGGCACTCTGCCTACAGAAACACTTGTTTGCCATTGAGGTTGCTCCTCCCTCCGGCTACAAATGGGCCGTGAAAAGCCTGGCCCCGCCCCCAGGGGGTGGCCTGTGCCTGCCACCTTTCTCCCAGCCCTTCCTCCACTCTCTCCTCCAGGGGCATCCAATCCTACAGCCACATCTACCCTGGGGACTCTTCCCCTTACCTGAGATGGTTTTCCGTGATTTAATTAATTTTGCAAGCAGCAGATGGTGGCCGATTTTCAGCCTCCATTCCACTTGGGGTGGGACAGGAGACCTGGCCCAACAGGTCCCTGTGGACACCCACCACATGGCAGCCCTGACTCAGGGGGGTAGGTTACCCTCATCTTGCGAATGAAGGGCCTGAGGCTCCAAGAAACAGCTTCGATGGGCAGACGGTTCCTGAGTGCGGGGCCAGCCCTGCCTTCCCACCACCTCTACCAGTGTTTTTTGCCTTTTTCCATCTGAAAAGATTCTTTTGTGGGCTAAGTCTCTAACCCCACTCCCACCCCCAACCCCCTTGTATTTCTTTCATGACCTCTTCCCACTTGCATTAAGTCATTAATTCAACCGCTATTCATTGAACACCTCGTGTGCCAAGTGGGGCGACCACTCGGGTGGAGGAAGCCGGGCCATGAGCAGCAGGCACGCCCCCTGTGCGATGGGTGCTCAGTACGGAGGGAACACCAAGCGGGGCAGAGAGGGCGGTGCTGGTGGGGAAGAGGGGCTCACCCTCCCATACTGCGTGGTCCTGAAGGAGCCGGAGAACTCATCACCGGGGGAAGAGGGCCAGGTACCGGGGACAAGACGTGCAAAGGGACCGAGTTCCTGGGCCGTTGAAGGAACAGTGAGGAGGCCAGCATGGCCGGAGATGACCCCAAGGAAGTGTGACAGACTGAAGAGAGCGAGGAGGGCCAGGAGCCAGGGATGAGTCAGTGACACAGGCTGGAGCATGGGGCCTGCTCGTGAACAGCATTGGCTTCACTACAAGTGAGCTAGAAAGTCGTTGGAGGCCGGAGACAGAGGAGCGGCCTGGTGGAACTCGACCACTCGGGTGCTGTGTTAAAACAGACGGGGAGGGGGAGAGATCAGGGGTGAGGTCAGAGGTGGGACAATCATCAAGTGTGGCGTGATCTTCAGGTGGTTGCAAGGTCGCCATGAGTGGCAGGGCTAGAACCCAGGTGTACTGACATGCAGTGCACAATGCGCTCCCGTCCCAGTAAGAGCCCAGCGCTGGGGGGGAGCCTGGGCTGTGGTGTGGGGCTGCGGACCAGCAGCGGGGCCCCAGGAAGCCTGTGAGCAACCTGCAACCTAGGCCCCGCCCACTCCTCAGTCACATGGGCACTTCCTGGTCTCCAGGTGGTTTCTACAGGCACCAACAATCAGAAGCACCATCCAGACAAGCTCCGCCCTGCCCTCCAACTCCGAAATGTGATGTCACCAGCCCGATTAGAGGCCCGAACACAGATATCTGGGAGTCAGTTTGGAGTGGGTGCAGAGAGCTCTCTGTAAACAATAGATGCTAAATCCATTTTATTTACTGACAGGCTGATTAAACAGTCCGTGCCCTTCATTATTTTTGCCTTCTACAAATGGCAAGTCAAGCTACTCGTTTTCCAGGGATATTTTCAAAGGAAGATACTCTGAGGGTGACTCCGTGGCACACTGTGTGGCTACTGCAACTTCCATGCGTGCTAAGCAGCCACGCACGAGGACACGACACTGCAGGTCACGCACTTGGTGGGAGGAGACAAGTAAATGGAGGGCCATCCGGACTCAGCTCCACCCGCGCAGAGTCCCCTGCACAGGCCCCAGCTGCTCTTTGACTGACAGGCTGCCTCTGGGCTGTCACCCAGCCCACACGCTTTGTAATGTAATGAATGGAAGTCCCTGGAGACATTGATTTTTGGATCCATGAGCACTTTCCTTCCTCCAGACCCACAGACAGGAGGAAAGGCATCCTTAGCAAGAAGGCAGGGGGTGGCACTGGGCTTCTTGGTGGAGGAGGGGCAGGAAAGGGGGGGCAGTGCTGGTCATCTCATGTTGAAATGAGGGAACCGTCCCAGATGCACTCCCAGCAACTCTACCTCTGGTACAGCAGGTGTGCAGGCAGAGGGGCGTTGGGAAAGGGCTTCTGGGAAGAAAACGTCCGACTTGAATGGCAGTGCTGCCCACAGGTCCCCCAGCCCGTCCCTCTCACTGGGGTGCACCAGCCCACCACGCAGAGGTAAACATCTGAAGCTGTGGAGTGTTCTGCACCTCAGCTGTTCTGGATCAGTACCAAATGAGGGGGCAGATTTCTCCTCCACGCTCGGAATAAAAATGTGCTCGCCACACAAAACCTTTGGATCTGCTCGCACTTAAAACTATTCCCATTCCGCTGTCTGGATCTGTGAGTCTGTTCTGTTCTGTTAGTTCATTTGTTACCTACTTTATTTTTTGTTAATTCTCACCCGAGGATATTTTTCCATTGATTTTTCAGATAGAGTGGAAGGGAGTGAGGGAGAAAGGGAAACATCGATGTGAGAGAGACCCATGGATGTCTCTCCCTCTCCCCCACACGACCGAGACCGGGGCTGGGGATCAAACCCAGGTACATGCCCTTGACCAGGAATCAAACCTGTGACCTTTAGTTCTGAGGGCCAATGCCCTGACTACTGAGCCAAACCAGCCAGGCCCGTTTGTTACTTCTTTGTTTTCTATTCCCCCTACGGCTGAAATCATACTGCTTTTGTCCTTTGCCACCTGACTTATTTCACTTGGCATAGACAACAGAACGGCGACTCCCAGGGCGGGTGGGGGGAGGGGAGGGCAAAATGGATCAAGGGGGCCCAACGTATGGGAACAGTAGGAACCGAGACTTTTTGTGGTGAGCACACAATAGATTGTACAGATATGGAACTATGTTGTACACCTGAAACTTACATAATGTTATTATGTTACTTCAATGAAGAGAAATACATGTTTTTTTTTTTTAGTATGGTTATTTCTAAAGTGTTTAGTTTGCTACCACGGACAGTTCCTGCTCGACTACAGGAGTCCAAAATATCCACCCATAACTCTTAGCACCTGCTCTACCTAGAGCGCCATATTTCGACATTCCAGGAGAAAAATTAAAGGAAAAAAGAAGAAAGGAAAAGAGGGAGGGGAGATTAAAATAAACATTCTCTGAGAGTAGTTTCTTCTCCAGAAGGTTAATAATATGTAAACTTTAACAATATTTACATTGGCAGATTCTTATATTGGTTAATTGATAGTCTACATATTTTTAGTAGAGGGTCGTTGGCAAAAGTGGGTGAAAACAATTAGCAATGCATTCACTATAGGTCAGATTACTGTAAAGGCGAATAGCTCTTTGTTTTGAGTACGGTCTCTACTGACCCTTCTGGGGTGGTGAAGTTCCTTTGCATAGTGCTTGATTCAGAGGATCATTCAATTAAAAGTTATTCAATAAATGAATGAATGATTGTTCCTGTTGGTATGAACACTTCTTGAATGTTTATAAGAATATTTGAATTTCATATATCCTGACTTGCACAGCTAGGGTGGGGTCTAGACTCAATGAACACTTGGCTGTACTGATATTTTAATTAGTTATAACTAATGATCCTTCACCAAAGAAGTCAGAACCATTTCTTAAACCACTAATCAATATACTACGCAACAGGAAAATAAAAAAGGAGAGAGAGAGAGAGAGAGAGAGAGAAAGAGAACAAAAGATATGAACAGGCAATACACAAAAAAGGAAAATACAGATGGGCAATACACATCTGAAATGATGTTCCCTCTAACTGTCAATCAAGGAAATATACCTTAAAGCACCATTTTTAACCCATCAGATGGGTAGCAACCTTACCTATTGGGTCAGGGCACGGGCTCAGAAGTCAGGCTGTTGGGGTCTACATCCTGGCTTTCCCACATGCCAATATGTGCCCAGAACAAGACTCTCAATTTCTCTGGGCTTATAAAGGGGGGGATAAAGTTAATACCTAACTCCTTGGCTCGTTGTGAGCATTATATGATTTCATGCACATAAAGCATCCAAAACTGAGCCAGGCAGAAAGTCACCACTTGATCAATGTATCTATTATTGGCACCGAGTGTTGGAGGATGTGGGGAGGCCATGCTTTTGTGGACTGCTGGTTGACGCAGGAATTAGCACCACCCCTTGGGGAGGGTATGCTCGGCTTCTGTTAACATGAAAGGTCTGGGTAGCCGGTGACCCTGAAGTTTACTCTTAAAAAACACATACATTGTTTTATTCTCCTGCTTCTTGCAACCTTATATGTGACAAAAATATATGGAAACCATTACATGGGGGAATAGCTAATTATGGTGGAACTATAACCCTACAGAGCACTTAAGAATAACGAGGGTAGATTTCTAGCTACTGACGGGATGGTTTCTGAGACTATGGTTGACAGACAATAGCAAGTGTCAGTACAGTGATGGGATGTCACTGTAAATATTTGTTTACGATTGTATCATTTGTGTAAAAGCTAATAAGAAGATTTTGTTACATATACACACATGCAGTCATCAACTGCATGTTTTTGTTTGTTTGTTTTACAATTCATTCTTCTATTACTCATATAATTAAAATGTAGGGAATGGGGAGTTGTGTCTAATGGGTACAGTCAGTGTGGGATGCTGACGACGTCCTGGATGTGGTGAGTGCTGAATATCACAGGAGCCTATGGTGACAATAGCAAATTTTATCTTGTCTGCTTTACCAGAGTAGAGGGTTTAATTTAAAATTCCTTTACGCTGTAACATGAAATAGCAGGAGGTCTCCAGACAAGGGTTAGTCCGTGCCAAGCTGTGCAGGAGCCAGGCCCTTAAAAGACACAGGATGTGGGTGGGCAGAGTTGGCTTGAAAGAGAGGCCCTGGGGAAACCTGCCTAGAGAGGGAAGGTCTTGGGAAAAAAGATGGCAAACAAAATGAGACAGACATTTCGTGGAAAGTCAAGCAGTGCCCAGTGCATAAAACGTGGCCTTAATCCGCAGGAAGGAGAGAATATCATTCCCTCGGGTCCTGCTCCCTCTCCCTCCAGTGGAAAGCCCTCCCGAGAGAAGTCCACAAAGGAGGGGGGACGGGGTGCGGAGGGAACCAAAGCAGCAGCATCTCAGAACGGCTGCAGTTTTGCTGCTCCAGCTCCCTTTTCAAAGAGCTTCCACGCACCTGGAGGGGACCGCGTTTCCTTTTGAGACTATGCCTTTCAAGTCGATTAAAAACTATTTTCACGAGTTGGCGGCTGTTTACATGCAAACCTGTCCTTCAGATGGTGTGGGCCTTCGCAGACGCTCACAGAGGCTGATCAAGTTCCTTCTGTTTCGGATAATTTCCTTTAGGTCCCTGGGCAGTGTGTCCGGGCAAGGGAGGAGGGGGAGGGGACCAAAAGGCCTTTCATTTCCTCAACAAGGCGGAAAGAGAAATGCAGGGAACAGAATGAGGGAGGGGCTGGCGCTCAGTCTCCTCCCGCTGGGAAGAGGGCGGATCCCACCCAGCACAGCCCAGCACCCAGCTCCCCCCACCACCCACACACAGAGACTGGAGAAGCACACCCTGCCTTTCGGACACGTGGGGAGGCCCGGAGAGCCTCGAACTTAGCTGGGAAGATTCCCAAGTTCTAGATCAGAGTTGAAAACATATTCTGAATTTAATTTTAGATTGGTGGGATATTTTATTTATTTGTTTGTGGTTTGCTTTTTTTTTTTTTGCCAAAAAGGTTTTTAAAACCATTAGTGAATCACTTTGATCTAGAAGCTACATTGTTTTCTAGAAAGTATGAAATTGAACGCAAAAATATTCTCTCCACATATTGATCTAAATTCTAGGTGGATAAAGAGATGCCCTGTGAACCTTTGGAAATAAAATGTTGACCCATTCAAGCCCATATAAGGCAAAAATAGATAACAAACCAGTATGGGGGGTGGTTCATGTGTTTGTGTGGGGGGGTTCATGTGGGGGTGGGGGTTCATGTGTGTATGGGAGGGGGCGGTTAAGTGTGTGTGGGTGTTTGGCTGAATGACCAGAAAAATGTTTAATAATGTTTCAAGGACAAAGTGGAAACTCCTGGTCAGGATATTAACAGATATACTGTAGCTTGATTTGTAACCGACCGAACATTGCTCAGATTACTAATTTTGTTAAATCTAGGTCTCTCCCTCCACACAATAAAAAAGTTGAATTAGACAACCACTGAGGTCTTTTCCGCCTCTTTGGCCTGTGACTGCTGGGGGAAGGTCACAAGGGCTATTTCCCAGGACCTGCCCAAGCCGGCGCTCCTTGATGAAAACGCACGGCGCTTACAAAGCCGGAGAAGACACAGCCCGTGCGCCGCCTCAGCTCAGAGGCCGGAATCAGCGTCGATAACCACCCACTGCCCCTCACAAGCCAATACCTGACCGTTCGAGATCAGTGAGATAAAAGGTACCAGGATGAAGTTCTGGTTTGTAAATAGTCCTTCTGTCAGGTCAGCATACTGAAGCTCTACTTGGTAGCAGTTCCAGTGAGGGAATCCGGTTGACTTCGAATTCAGTGTGAAACACGAGACTGGCCTATTTCAGACCTGGGTGCGAAGGGGGGTCTGCTACCAGCTAGACAGTGTTAATAGAATATGGGGTCCAGACCAAAGGGTGTCAAGGCCCTGGTCAACACTCCCCCCTGAATTTGGACCACCGTGGTCAGTCCTGGGCACCACCCATTAAGAAGAACGTGAACAAGCCAAGAATATCGGGAAGAGAGGGAAAGAGCAGTAAGACATCTTAAAGGCTGTGGTAAGGACCAGAGAGGTCCTCCAGCGCCCCCCCGCCAGCCACCTCACCACATGTCACCGCACCTGGCGTGGCGCGTCCGCAGCACCCCTGCATTGCACGTACGTCCTTGCTCGAGCACGTGAGGACGAGCACCCCGCTCCAGGGCTGTTAGACACCCGTTCTCACCCTGAACAGCAGTCTCTCTCTCCGACTCTTCCGCTCCAGACTCCAGGCTCTAGCCCCTCGGGGCCACACAGGTCAAGTTCAAGCCCCCTTCTACATAAACAGCCCTTCAAATAAGTCAAGAGAATGGATGGTCACCCCAGAAGCCTTTCCAGGTAAAACTGAGCTGTTTTGAAAGATTAATCCTCAGGATCCTCCCTTTGGTTATCTGCCCCTCAGAAGCCAACGTGAGTACAGTCATGCATCTCTTGGCGATGGAGATACACTCTGAGAAATGCGTCGTTAGGCAATTTCGTCGTCGTGTGACCATCACAGCGGCACTGGCACAAAGCTGGATGTGCAGCCCACTGCACAGCTGGGCCCTGTGGTCCAGCCTGTTGATTGCTCCCAGGCTACACACCTGCGCGCATGTCCCTGTACTGAGTACTACAGGCGATTGTAACACAGTGGTAACTATTTGTGTATCTAAGCACAGAACAGGTACAATAAAAATACATCATAGAAGGTAAAAATGGAACACTTGTATAAGGCACTTACAAGAGCGCAGCTGCAGGGCTGGGGGTCACAGGGCGGCCGGCGGGCGAGGGACCACGAAGGCCCCGCACAGTGCTGTCCACGGCTGCAGACGTTAACACCGCACACTCAGCCCGCGCTCAGTGTACAACAAGGTTTTCCTCAGTAACAAATTAACCTTAGCTAACTGTAACCGTTTTACTTTATAAACTTTTAAAATCGTTCTTAACTTCTTGATGGCCTGTAATAACACTTAGCTTAAAGCACAGACACATTGCACATCTGTAGGAAATATTCCTTCTTTATATCCTTCTTCTATGTTGGAGTCCCGCGGGTGCTACACCCGCTCCGACCTTACTAAGGCTACGCCGGCGACGTTGTAACTGTGGCTACCACGTCAGGAGGGCTGCGGCTTTACGAGAGCTATGACCTTACCCGCTGCATTACCGCGGCCATTCCAGGTGATAGAATTTTCCAGCGCCGTTGTGAGCTTATGGGACCACCCGGTGTGTGCCTTGGTCATTGATGGGAGGTCCTTCTGCCTCTAGGACACCTGGTGGTAGGGAGGCGCTCCTGGAGCTTGACCTCTAGGACTGCTCCCAGCTGCCATCGGGGGCCCACAGACGCTTTGAAACCGGAACAATCACCCCACAGGTGACTTTTCTGACACCTCAGCTATTTCTGGCTCACACAAAATTCTTAAAACACTCTTGGCTCATGTTAATTTAAAAAATAAACTCGAGAGCATTGTAGGAACACTATCAAAAGTCCAGGTTACAATTTCAAACAAGTTGAAAATTATTGGCTCATTTAGCCTCTCTTCCCCCCATTTCCAGAATACTTTAATTATCTTGCCTTTAAAAAAAAATCCTCTAAATGCTAATAATCTATATTTGACAGACATGTCTAGTTTTTAAATGCTACTGTGGGCATTGCTACATTCATTGATCTGACATTTACTTGAGTGCCTACTATGTGTGTGACATCTCCTAGTAGGTAGCAAATAGGAGCAAAGTAATAACACGAGGGGGTTGGGGTGAGCATGTCTGCACCATGGTTCAGAACAGTATCTGAAACTTATAAAGGAGCCCTTTATAAGAGCTATGGGGAGAGTGAACCCCTCCCCACCCTTCTGTTCACAGCTCTGAAAAAAAACACGAGTTGCTGCCGGGGTCTCCTCACTGATATTTTATCACCTCTTTTGAAAACCCAAGTCCTTCTAAGTGAATACAATGTTGCTTATGTGAGTAATTAATCAAGAATTACATGGGAGGTTTATTACCAGGCCAATGGTAAGCAGTCTCCCGGGGCACTCAGCAAACTCTCTCAGTAAATAATTACTTAAGTTGAAATTATTTACTAAATTAAGTCATTCTTTCTGTGATATCTCTAAGACTTCAAGTAATTGGTTGGGTTCGCTTTGGTTTGGTGTTTTATAAAGGAAAACACAGTGCTACGTAATGAATTAACGGTGCAATTAGCTATACATTTAGCCCACTTTCAGTGACTGAGAGCAGGTACAAGAGCCCTGCATGGTTTTCTCCTTAACGCAGGTGTAGTTTTCCGCCTGGTGTAAAGCAGCGATGCTGGGCAAGTGTTAGCAGAGTGAAACTTGTCGTTTGCACGGGCGGAGTCGGCAAGGCGGAGAGCCCGGCTCGGGCGGAGCGGGAGCCGCCGCCCTGCCCTGGGCTCCGCGTGAGAGCGGCTGTGGCCTGGACGCAGCAGCCGAGCTCGCTCCCTTGGCCCCCAGGGGAGGGCAGCAGCCCCTTCGCGGTCGCTTCCCGGGTGGGAGGAAGGAGAGATGATCTCACCCCAGAGCTCTCGCCCGGTCTCCAAACCACAGCACAGCCGTGTTACAATCAGGAAGAGAGACAGAACGAAAAGTAAAATTCGAGTTAACGAACACCTTTAGTGAACTACTTTGGGCTGTGTTCTTAGCTTTTAGGAGTGAAATGCAAATCAACGGTTTTTAAGAGCAAAACAGATAACTGATTCCCCTCCGTGAACACCTGTACCTTGCAAGAGTCCAGTCTATCACTTTATGTTTTTCTCACGTTTGGGGGTTCCTAGCCACAGATCACGAAGTGAGCGTCTACCAGGAGCCAGGCACCAGATTTTGGGGTCCTTCAAGCATGTTACCGTATGCGGTCCTCATGGCGACTCCGTGACGTTAGTGCAGGTGGCAGACAGCCTCCAACATCGTGAGCCAGTTCCTATAATAAATATCTCCTGATAGACAGATGTTTTCCCTTTGGTTCTCTTTCGCTGGACAACCCTGACGAACACCTGTCCCAGGTGCCGGATACTCAGCTTGGTGCTCGGGCATCTCAGGGAGCTCAGTGGCTTTCAGGTGATACCAACATGTCTGCCTCGCACTCTCATCCAAAGCGAGAGACAGGTGTGGGCTGAGCTTGCGGCTGGAGGGTCTTTGAAGCCACAGTTAGGATTCAGCAGATCCTCCTAAAGACAATGGGAAGCTACTGGTGCATTTGAGTAGGAAAAGGGCATGACTGGGTTTGCATTGTTCCAAGATCACTCAGGTGACATTAAAAATAAATGAAACCTCACTAGGGTGACTGGATTGGAGGGTGGCCAGAGCAGCCCCTGGGAGCTCATGTGGGAGGGGCTGTGATCCTCTCGGGAAGGGAGTGGTTTCCAGGCCTGGAGGAGCCGGAGAGAACAAGCCGGTGGATCCTATAGAACTTGGTGAGTGAGGGGGGATGGGGAGGGCTGAGGGGGGATGGGGAGGGCTGGGGAGCGATGGGGAGGGAGGGCCCCAGGATAACTTCCTAGTTCCTGGCTAGACAGGGAAGCGTCCCCTGAGCCATGGGGGAGGAAGGGGTGGGGATGGTGATCCTCCAGTCCCCCCAAACGCAGTTAATCACTTCGCTCGGTGGCGGAAGGCCTCCATAGATGGCTCAGACGCAACACGTAGCTGTGCTGCTGGCCTCTGCCTACTGGGCTCTCCATCACAGGTGATCTAGCTGACCTTGCCTGGGTGGTTTGACCTTCTCCTCCCCTTCTCCATCTCTGGTATCCTATGGGGGGAGGAAGGGACCCACTGCATGGAATAAAAGGACATGCCTTGGCAGCAGAGACAGAGGTCCTCCTTCTGACCTTGGTTTCCCCCAGGCTTCAAAACCTGCTGTTGTGACTCCGACAATGGACAGTGGACTTGATGGGGAGCTTCTGGGGGCACACTTCCACCCTCGAAAGGGAAGCATTTCATCTGCCAGCCCACCATTCCAGACAGATGGGACCTCAGTCCATTTCAAAGGCACTGTGGGAAAGAAAATTCCGTTTGCCTCTTTAATTGTACATGTTACTTACAGCCAATGTATCAATATCATGGGTCCAAGCATCTATCTAGGACGGCAGGCAGCCCTGGAGGGGAGATGGAACTGGGAGAGGAACAGACGTACACTGAGGACCCAGTGTGCATGAAGGAGAGCTTGGGATTGAGTACGGGTGCTGGAGGGGTGCACAAGGCAAGACTCGTTCAACAAGACTTGCTGGACATCGACCACGTGCCAGGAGCTGTTCTCTGTGCCAAACGAAGGTGACAAAACCAATGCTCTCATGGAACTCACCCTCTATCGGAAGGAGATAGATGTTTAAAAACACGGTAAATACGCACTGGGTTTATTGTAGTAGATGATATGCAGGCCAAGTGCCGTGTGGAAAAGAGAACCAAGTAGGGGAGACTGGAGTGACGGGGAGCGGGGTGGGTACAGGACAGGGGTCACGGAGACAGACCTCAGTATGGGAGGGGAGGGAGAAAGGGCCTGTGCCAGAGCCGCGGGCCGGAGCTCGCTGCCACGTTTGAGGGACAGGAGGGAGGCCGCTTTGGCTGGAGCAGGTGAGCAGAGGGCCCGGGCGGGAGGCGATCGAGTCAGTGTCACAGGACGTGGGAGATCAGACTGAGAAATCTGTGAAGAGGCCCCACTGGAAGGTCTGGTGGCAGAGGAGTGGTTCACGTGCTGCTGAGAAGAGGATTCATGGGGCAGGGGCAGCAGCAGCCAGGCCCCGGAGGTGGCCATCACAGTGACCCCGGCTGGCTGTGCAGGTGGCAGGGAGGGCTGGGTTCTGGCCAGATTTGGAAGGTGCGGACAGTGGGACTTGCAGGCAGGTTGGAGATGGAGGATGAGGGAGAAAGCACACGAGGGTTTTGTTCTGAGCTGCTGGAAGGAGGGAATTGTCATTTACTGAGTTGGGGACAACGCAGGGCAGAACACACTTAGGAAGCAGAATATAAAGAGTTCCGTTTTGAGATTGTTAAATTTGTGATGCTCATCAGACATCCAACACACACGCGCGTGCGCGTGCACGCACACACACACACACACACAGACACCCCTAAATCTGGAGCTCAAGGGGAAAGTCAAAGCTGTTGGTAAAATGTTGGGCCCCTTCCCTGTCGTAACAACAATAAAAACCACCTCCTCTTTCTCTTACCGTCCACCTCACCCGCCCCACTGGGGAACTGTCTGTGCCCACAGTCCCTCGTTACTTCTCACAATGACCCCACAGCACAACCATTATGACCCCCGTTTTGCAGGTGAGAAACTGTAGGCTTTGAGAGCTTGCCTGCCTTGACCAAGCTCACACCGCCGGGAAGGACGCGGTTCGGCCAGCAGCGAGGGGCTGAAACATGGAGAACGTTGTCAGATGTTCACTTTGGAGAAACCGCCCCAAGGCCAGCACAGAAGTCAGATCAGGATGGTCTGAGACCGGGGGGAGGTTATTGCAATAACCTCAGAGTCCGAGGAAGAGGTGATGAGGGCCTCAACTCAGGCTGGGATTGCAAAAGGGGAAGGCGGACAGAGTCCAGGGGTGACCCGGTAACATGACGAGGCCTGGTGACCCACTGAATTGGGAGGATGAGGAAGAACCCTCCATGTCCATGGGCATCGGGCTGGGGGTGGGGGTGAAGGGTGGCTCTCCTAGCTGAGGTGGGGAACATGGAGGATGGTCAGGACCTGGGGCGGGTGCAGGGGGGTGATACAGGGATGGGCTGGGATCAATCCAACCCAAATCTGTCCTGTGCTGCTTAGGAGCTTAATTTTGTTCTGCAGACTAGGGGGCCGTGAAGATTGGGGCCAGGTAAGGGCAGCTGCGGGAAGAATCACCCTGAGCCCTCTGGGCATGGCCAGGGCAGGGACTGGGTTTCTGTGTCAGCACGCCATCAGCGCGCTCACCCCGCCCCTCCACCACTCACCGGGCACACTTCAGTTTTTTTTTCCAGATGTGAGCACATTGTGCAATGGGGTTGAATACGCTGAAAAAATCCATTCAGTATTTCTATAGCATATTTTAAAAATCCAACTTAGAACAAGTAACCTTCTCCACAACTCTATGCTCCTGGCGCCCCTCTGTCCGCCAGGCTGAGGCGACCGGTGGTTGGGTTCCAACACGCTTTATGCTGAAACGCTTCCCTCCTCAGCTTCGATCGTGACCGAAACCCAGCCTCCGTCTCACTTCCTGGCCACGAGGCAGCCCCACCAGCCCGTGAACGCAGAAGGGAGCCGGCCGAGGGAGCGACTTTCCCCGAGAAACAAAGCCTCGTCTCCATCCAGGGACCCAGCTCCAGAGAAGGAAGACAGCTCCCGGAGCGGCAGGAAATAGAGTTGCCCGTTAGGGCCTTCTCATTAGTTCTCCTTTCACACTTCACATTAGCTCAGTGAAAGGACGATGAATTGAGAGTTAAATGCACCAAAACAACATAGGCAGCCTATAAATACAACTCAAATGTGCACTCCTGGCCTCTTGGCTTCCTGCTCCTTCCGTCTCCGGTTCGCCCATCCTCTGCTTGTACAGTCCTTTCTCTGTGATGACGGACCCTCCCCCGACCTCTCCCCGCCCTGCAGCCCTGATCAGCCTGCAGGACCCTCTGCATCCTTCCCAGCTCCTTCTTCCCCGCCCCTTCTCCCCTCATGGACCTCTCATGTCCACACTCTCACCTTCTCCCATCATGCACCTCTCATGTCCACACTCTCTCACCTTCTCCCATCATGCACCTCTCATGTCCACACTCTCTCACCTTCTCCCATCATGTCCACACTCTCTCACCTTCTCCCATCATGCCCCTCCCATGTCCACTCTCTCACCTTCTCCCATCATGCACCTCTCATGTCCACACTCTCTCACCTTCTCCCATCATGTCCACACTCTCTCACCTTCTCCCATCATGCCCCTCCCATGTCCACTCTCGCACCTTCTCCCATCAAGCACCTCTCATGTCCACACTCTCTCACCTTCTCCCATCATGTCCACACTCTCTCACCTTCTCCCATCATGTCCACACTCTCTCACCTTCTCCCATCATGCCCCTCCCATGTCCACACTCTCTCACCTTCTCCCATATGCCCCTCCCATGTCCACACTCTCTCACCTTCTCCCATCATGTCCACACTCTCTCACCTTCTCCCATCATGTCCACACTCTCTCACCTTCTCCCATATGCCCCTCCCATGTCCACACTCTCTCACCTTCTCCCATCATGTCCACACTCTCTCACCTTCTCCCATCATGTCCACACTCTCTCACCTTCTCCCATATGCCCCTCCCATGTCCACACTCTCTCACCTTCTCCCATCATGCCCCTCCCATGTCCACACTCTCTCACCTTCTCCCATCATGTCCACACTCTCTCACCTTCTCCCATCATGTCCACACTCTCTCACCTTCTCCCATCATGTCCACACTCTCTCACCTTCTCCCATCATGTCCCTCCCATGTCCACACTCTCTCACCTTCTCCCATATGCCCCTCCCATGTCCACACTCTCTCACCTTCTCCCATCATGTCCACACTCTCTCACCTTCTCCCATCATGCCCCTCCCATGTCCACACTCTCTCACCTTCTCCCATCATGTCCACACTCTCTCACCTTCTCCCATCATGTCCACACTCTCTCACCTTCTCCCATCATGTCCACACTCTCTCACCTTCTCCCATCATGTCCACACTCTCTCACCTTCTCCCATCATGTCCACACTCTCTCACCTTCTCCCATCATGCCCCTCCCATGTCCACACTCTCTCACCTTCTCCCATCATGTCCACACTCTCTCACCTTCTCCCATCATGTCCACACTCTCTCACCTTCTCCCATCATGCACCTCCCATGTCCACTCTCTCACCTTCTCCCATCAAGCACCTCTCATGTCCACACTCTCTCACCTTCTCCCATCATGTCCACACTCTCTCACCTTCTCCCATCATGTCCCTCCCATGTCCACACTCTCTCACCTTCTCCCATATGCCCCTCCCATGTCCACACTCTCTCACCTTCTCCCATCATGCACCTCTCATGTCCACACTCTCTCACCTTCTCCCATCATGCCCCTCCCATGTCCACTCTCTCACCTTCTCCCATCATGCACCTCTCATGTCCACACTCTCTCACCTTCTCCCATCATGCCCCTCCCATGTCCACTCTCTCACCTTCTCCCATCAAGCACCTCTCATGTCCACACTCTCTCACCTTCTCCCATCATGTCCACACTCTCTCACCTTCTCCCATCATGCACCTCTCATGTCCACACTCTCTCACCTTCTCCCATCATGCCCCTCCCATGTCCACTCTCTCACCTTCTCCCATCATGCACCTCCCATGTCCACTCTCTCACCTTCTCCCATCATGTCCACACTCTCTCACCTTCTCCCATCATGTCCACACTCTCTCACCTTCTCCCATCATGTCCACACTCTCTCACCTTCTCCCATCATGCACCTCCCATGTCCACTCTCTCACCTTCTCCCATCAAGCACCTCTCATGTCCACACTCTCTCACCTTCTCCCATCATGTCCACACTCTCTCACCTTCTCCCATATGCCCCTCCCATGTCCACACTCTCTCACCTTCTCCCATCATGCACCTCTCATGTCCACACTCTCTCACCTTCTTCCATCATGCACCTCTCATGTCCACACTCTCTCACCTTCTCCCATCATGCACCTCTCATGTCCACACTCTCTCACCTTCTCCCATCATGTCCCTCCCATGTCCACACTCTCTCACCTTCTCCCATCATGTCCACACTCTCTCACCTTCTCCCATCATGTCCACACTCTCTCACCTTCTCTCATCATGCCCCTCCCATGTCCACACTCTCTCACCTTCTCCCATCATGCACCTCTCATGTCCACACTCTCTCACCTTCTCCCATCATGCCCCTCCCATGTCCACTCTCTCACCTTCTCCCATCATGCACCTCTCATGTCCACACTCTCTCACCTTCTCCCATCGTATCCACACTCTACCACCTTCTCCCATCATGTTCACACTCTCCCATCTTCTCCCATCATGTCCACACTCTCTCACCTTCTCCCATCGTGTCCACACTCTCTCACCTTCTCCCATCATGCACCTCCCATGTCCACACTCTCCCACCTTCTCCCATCATGTCCACACTCTCCCACCTTCTCCCATCATGTCCACACTCTCTCACCTTCTCCCATCATGTCCACACTCTCTCACCTTCTCCCATCATGTCCACACTCTCTCACCTTCTCCCATCATGTCCACACTCTCACCTTCTCCCATCATGTCCACACTCTCTCACCTTCTCCCATCATGTCCACACTCTCTCACCTTCTCCCATCGTGTCCACACTCTCTCACCTTCTCCCATCATGCACCTCCCATGTCCACACTCTCCCACCTTCTCCCATCATGTCCACACTCTCTCACCTTCTCCCATCGTGTCCACACTCTCTCACCTTCTCCCATCGTGTCCACACTCTCTCACCTTCTCCCATCATGTCCACACTCTCTCACCTTCTCCCATCATGTCCACACTCTCTCACCTTCTCCCATCATGTCCACACTCTCACCTTCTCCCATCATGTCCACACTCTCTCACCTTCTCCCATCATGTCCACACTCTCTCACCTTCTCCCATCGTGTCCACACTCTCTCACCTTCTCCCATCATGTCCACACTCTCTCACCTTCTCCCATCATGTCCACACTCTCTCACCTTCTCCCATCATGTCCACACTCTCTCACCTTCTCCCATCATGTCCACACTCTCACCTTCTCCCATCATGTCCACACTCTCTCACCTTCTCCCATCATGTCCACACTCTCTCACCTTCTCCCATCATGTCCACTCTCTCACCTTCTCCCATCATGTCCACACTCTCACCTTCTCCCATCATGTCCACACTCTCTCACCTTCTCCCATCATGTCCACACTCTCTCACCTTCTCCCATCATGTCCACACTCTCTCACCTTCTCCCATCATGTCCACACTCTCTCACCTTCTCCCATCAGGTCCCTCCCATGTCCACACTCTCTCACCTTCTCCCATCATGTCCACTCTCTCACCTTCTCCCATCATGTCCACACTCTCTCACCTTCTCCCATCATGCCCTTCCCATGTCCACACATTCTAGTATCTGGTCTCAGAAGCCACCAGAAACCAAATTTCCGGTGACAGACAGCCCATTGTGGTCTGATGAAGGCAGATGACATAAACGAGGCAATTGGCTTTAATTCATCAGTAAAATAAGCCCAATGAAGCAGCCAAACAACAGCCTCGCGCTTGCCGATCTGAGGATGAACTCTGCAGACGACCGTAGTTCTTCCCCTCACTGAGCTGGCACTGCGCCCCAGAAGCTATTGACTGCCCGGTCAATTCTCAAATTCTAGATGGATGGGGTGGGATGCATGACCACCCCCAGCCCCCGCTCAGTGATGGCCAGGCCCGTGTCATGCACCCGAACAATTCTGTTTGGAAAAGCCTGGCCTGAATTGTTTATCTCTCTCCTTTCCCACTTTTGTTTCCAGCTACAGGGAACTTCTAAGTAGAAAATCAATAGGCGCTTTAATTACTGGCCACCAATTCATCAGGGCCTCAACTGTAATTACTCGGCCTAAGCCCGGAGCCTCGGGAGCCAATGAAGTGGGACCGCTGGGCAATGGGTAATGTGCAGGTGAGAGGCGGAGCCCGTGGCTCAGCCTGGGGGAAGCACCTGAGACCGTCTGCCCCAGATCACCGCCCGCCTTCCCGCCAGCCCCTTCCCAGACCCCTCTCCTGTTTGGCACGGGGAAGGCAGTCCCGAAAGGGATCCCAGGGCAGATCTCGTGCCCAAAGCTGAGTTGCTCCTCGTCATTGCCCCGTGTGCCTCTGCAGCCAGTCCATTCATCTTGAGCACCACAAAGCGTGGATTTCGGGAAAACCTTCAGGGTTTCTCTCAGGGACTAACTTGGTCCCACAGGAGGATGCTAGGCTATCACAAAAATGTTGTCATGGGAACCCCTCAAACCAGTGGGGTCTGATGGAATTGTCTCCTTCCCTGAGAAACAGGAATTCATCTTTAGGATGGCTCAGAATGAAGGACTTCCTTGCAGTGGGTGAATTCATAGCCCCTGTGTGGGTGACGTGGACTTCTCCGTGCTCCTGGGGCTTGGAGGCCACGGGCGGTGACAAAGTGAGCTCAGCTGCACTGCCAGGCTCCTGGGCTGGCGGCGTTTCTGGGGAGAGAGCGAGGCTGCACCTGCCCTACTTCTTCCACACACGCCAGCCAGGACTTCGAGTCTGAGCACGGAGTTATCGACTCCACTGATCAATCTCCAAGTTGCAGGCAGCCGGGCCCATGAAAAATGACTGTTCTGCCCATCACCCCATCCCACCCAGACACTGGCTCATGCTCATGGAACAATTCTCCATTTAGAGATTGCTTATACGCTTCCATTTCTGCCCTTCGCCTCCCACAGGTCGGCATTCCCACCTGAGCCCTCTGTGCTCTCTCCCGAGCTCATGCCCACCCCCGGCCTCAACTACCATTTCAACGGAGGTGAGTTCTCACGATGTTCCATTCCCAGGGTTCATCCAAGCTTCACACCTGGAGGACTGCAACGGAGCGTCCTGCCGGAGGGCACAATCCTGATCACCCCTAAACCCAAGATGTCTGAATGCAGAGCCCTTGTCCCCCCACAACCCCACACCCACAAACATGCTGCTTTCTATCCTGCAGCTTCCACTCTTGTGAATGGTGCCCGGGCTGCAGTCCTGGTCATCTTGACCTGTGCACACTCGTCAACAACCAGTCCTAGAGGTACCACCTTCCAAAGAGCCCGCTCACCCATCCCTCCCCCTCTTCCCACTGTCACCACCTTTCTTTGGACCTTGCTTTTGCTGAAGCTGGGTGCTCACGAGAACCTCAGTTTGCAAACCCCCACCCTCCCACAGTGCCGGTGGGTCTCACTCCAACTGCAACAGGGAGCTTTTGTTAAACAGCAACGATGAGACCAATGACTGAGACCAATTACGCCGGAATAGCTGGACATGGGGCCAGGCTGCTCGGGCGGTTCTGCTATAAAGCCAGACTGCTTGCCGTGTGCACCCGCCCTCCGTTCACCCCTCCTCTGTCTCCACTTGTCCCTCCCGTGGTAGAAATGCTCCCCATCCCTCTGGACCAATGTCACCTCCTCTATGGAAACTTCCAGAACTAGAGCAGTGTCACATCATACATGGTCCACAGCTGCTCTTCCTTGTGCTGTGGTCTATGGTCTTGTCATCACCTCTCTACCTAACTGTCACCTCCTTGGAGCCAGAAGACCGACATGTGCATTCTGACACCTCACGAATGAAACTGTGGCTGTGGCACTTTGGACGGGTCATTTAAATTCTCCGCTTCTTGTCCTGCAGAAAGGGACTGGCGGCTCCTCTCTGCTTCATGGGAGTGCTGAGACTAATGGGTGTTGGTCTAACAATTTTCCTTCACATTGCTTAACAGTGGCTCGGACCAATTAATTATTGAATAAGTGGATGTGGTGTAAAGGAATAAATACATATGGATTTTTATTATAGACTTTTCTACTCCTCCTAAAAATAATTCCAAATTAGAAAATCAATTCGCTAGCACATGGCACTTCGGGTCACCAGCCCAGCGCCTCCCCCAGGGCAGTCAAGCACGGAGACAGCTGCTTTCCTAACCACCCTTGTCACAGGCCCTTGCTGTGGCATTTCAATCATGTCCTTCCTGTTAGGTGTCAAAGCCAAGAGCATGCATGTCCCAATTGCACTGACTTCCTGCAGGCTGGCCTCACGGATGAGTCCATGCGGCACACATGCGCGTGCACACACACACGTGTGCACACACGCACGCACCCACGGCTACCTGCATGAAGCCCGCTTCCCCAGCAGCACTTCTCAGAGCCAGCATTGCAGGGCAAGGCCTGGACCTACAGCTCCGGGTCTGCACCCTTCTGCAATGTCCGGCACAGGGTGCCACCCCTTAGGTACCGAAGGTTCCTACAGTCAGCGGGTAGCAGCCTGTCCCCTTCTGGGGCAACCACCTAGTGAGTTCATAAAACATATTTTGCAAAAGAGGGGCATACATCTGGGGGAACCCTGAAGCAAAAAAAAAAAAAAAAAAGGAGAAGAGGGAAGTTTGAGGAGCCTGAGGTCAAACAAAATACCACGCCGATCAGGAGGTGTCCGCCAGGCAACCCCAGGCTCTCCCCAGCCCCTCGCCGGTCACCCCCTGACCTGGCTGGCCTTCTCTGGCCTGCGTCCCCCAGGCTCTGCGCTCCTTCGAATGCTCATCTACGTTTCCGGATGAATCATCTCTGAAAGCAACTGGGCTTCAAGTGTCCTTTGGCCTGACTCACAGAACTTGCGCCCCGAGGACACTAAGTAATCAGAAAACATGATCCTACTCATCCCACGAAGCCCAGGAGAGGGAGGCGGGCAGCGTGGCCTGTCACTGGGCAGCCCCCACCTTGAAGAGGGAGCTGGAGGTTGGATGGCGATGAGGTGGCCATGGTCACGGTTAGGCAAAGGCAAGGGGCGGAGTAGGCAGAACCCCGGCGGGACGGCCTTTGGAGACCCCGCATTTACAGACGCAACTGGGGTTAAAGGAGGCGGGCAGCCGGGAGCCTGGTCTGACCGGGTTCGTGTCCCTGTAAGGGAGACCGGAGCCCCCTCTGTCCAGCACATGCGGACACAGCCAGTGCGGCCATCTGCACGCCAGGAAGGGAGTCCTCGCCAGGAGGGAGCACCTGGTCTTGGACTTGCAGCCTCCACACTGTGAGCCGTGATTCCGGTTGTGTAAGTGGCCCAGTCTGTGGCCTTTTGTTATGGGAGCTGACGAATGCACCTCCCTCACCCACAATGTATTCCGTCCTTCAGCCTCTGGAAGGGCGCCGGCCCACGCGTGGCCCTGTGCTGGGCTCCCAGGTTAACAAGGAGTTTACAAGTAAATAAAGGAAGTAGGTGTCCGAATAGGTTAGTCAGCTGGTTAACTACTTGAAACGGCACAATGAGATAGGCGGCCAAGTAGAGGTGTTTTTCATGGGAACAGTAATGGATTTCCGTTTCAGCAAAGCACCCGGTGGCAGCGGGGTTCAGGCCTAGGCTCCCTCTCAGGAAGGTTTCTGCCTGGGGGGGACAGCCGGCCCAGGCTCGGGGGAGCTGATATTCCCGTCTGCTCCAGTAGAGGCGAGAGCGCTACACCATCGGCACTGGCTTCCGGAACCCCGGTGCTTCGGGGCCTTTCTTCCAGGCCCAGGCGGAGCCCCACCTTTCCCAGGGACACTTCTGAGACCACAGGGCAGCCTGAGCTGGATCAGCCTTCAGCTGGTCCAGCCCCTTCCTTTCACCGACTGGGGAAACTGAGGCTGGGTGGTTGCGTGACCTGAAGTTTGAGTTGAGTCCTTGGTTTCCCTGCCTCCCTTGCTCAGCCACTGTCTGAACGCGCGTCCCCCGGAGGCTGGGGACCCCGCTCATGTCAGGGCTCCACTCGACGGCACCTGGTCAGGGTCCTTCCCGACGGCTCTGCTCCGGCGGCTCCCTCTGCCTCCCAGCGGCCCAGTCCGTGTCACACGTTACCGGTCACAGCTTCCCTAGTGCTGCCTGGTACGGAAGACGACTCACGGATTCTTTGTCTGCCTGTCCGTTACCTGTCTCCTTGAGTCAGTGTCTGTGTGCCCAGCCTGGCGCAGAGTAAGTGCTCAGTAAATACTGGGCTTGTGCCCTCAGTTGGTAACCAAGCACGCCCCAGCTGGGTGCACCCACCCCGGTCTCCGAACCGGACAGATCCACCCATGTACCGCCTGGCCGCCTCTTCCATGAAGCCCGGCAGCTGGAGTCTCGTTTCTGATACCCTCGGCCTCTCCTTGGCTCCTGATGCCAGCTTGGCCTTCCTCTCGGCTCTCACGCACAGGGGGCCCCTCCCTTCAGCACAACCCAAATCGCTGCTTTTATTTTCATATTTTTTTTTTTTTTAAAGAGTTGAGGATGATATTCAAGTTTTAGTCTTTTTTTTTTTTTTTTTATCCTCACCCGAGGATATTTTTCCATTTTTTGTACAGATAGAGTGGGAGGGAGAGAGAGAGAGAAACATCGACATGAAGGGACACATCGAGTGGCTGCCACCCGCACGACCAACCAGGGCCGGGGACAAACTGCAACCGAGGTATGTGCCCTTAGCGGGAACCGAACCCGGGTCTCTCCGGACCGCAGGCTGACGCTCTAACCGCTGAGCCAAACTGGCCAGGGCGCTGCTTTTATTTTCAGAACAAGTCTCTCTTTCCTCCCGCACTCCATCCCCCTCCCCCCATGCTCACACACAACCAGGGCAGAGCCATGCTGCCTGCCCAGGAGGGTGACACCCCTCCACCCTGCCCACTGCCCCTCCACCTCCAGGCTGCCACCCAGGCCCAGTCGGATGTGCCTCTTCCCTCCTAGGCAGTCACGGGACAGTGTGACCCGCACTGGGGTTTACTTTTCAGTCGCTCACAGTGCAGGGAGGCCACGGGCTGGCTGGCAGAGGGCAGGAAGCCCCTCGCTGGCCAGGTGTTCTCGCTCACCTGTCGGAGGGACAGGTGCTTCTGCTCTGTCACCCCTGGTCTCGGTGGGTGGCTGTGAAGCGGTCCCTGCTGCCACCCTGAGCAGAGAGCTTCATTCTCCTGGCGTGTGCTTCCTGGCTGTCCCCTCCTCCTCTTCCTCCCTCCCCGGTTTGAACTGTGAATAATTCATGTGTTTCCATGATCCTGCCAGTTTTCCTCCTTCATGAATCAAACCCCTGAGACACAGTTTATTTTCTCACCATCTTCTGGTTTGAGCAGCTGACAGGGACGGGGTTTATTGCCACGGGTCGCGAATGGAGGCCAGTACTGATGTCGGCGTGGGAGACCGTTACCGTTTTCCACCTGGTCGTCCACACTGCCCCATTCGTCTAGTGTATTTCAGCAGGTGTGAGCTCCGACATGGCTGGAGAGACCGATAAATTCATGAGTGGTCACATAAATAGACCCACAGACAGAATTATTCCCCGTAGAGCCTACTCAATCACCTTTCTTCTTTATTTCAAGTTTCTAGGAAGAAGTTCTTCATATGCAGTGGATTCCCGAACCCCCTGTGTGCGGCCCCCGCTTCTGAAAAGCTGTCCTCATCAAGACCCTCGTGATAGCTCAGCTCCGACGTACAGTCCACCTGGGTTCCATCCGTTCTCTCTGTCTCCAAGATTGACGGAGGACTCACTGTGCACCAGGCACTGAGAAGACCCTGGGAAGACAGAGTGAGCGGACAGACCCTACTCCTGATCCTTCGGAACCGACCAGCTATGGAAACTGGCTACTAAGTAACCCTCTGCATATATTATTAGTATGTGCACTGATAAGTGTCATCTGTTTATATGACATTCGATGTTTTTACTCTTAATACCTTGATTAAATTTAATAAAATTTATATTAAATCTATAAACTATAACTATATATGTATTCTAAAGAAAAGTAAAGAAATCATGACCATGGCCCTGGCCGGTTTAGCTCAGTGGTTAGAGCGTCGGCCTGCGGTCCGGAGAGACCCGGGTTCGGTTCCCGCTAAGGGCATGTACCTCGGTTGCAGTTTGTCCCCGGCCCTGGTTGGTCGTGCGGGTGGCAGCCACTTGATGTGTCCCTTTCACGTCGATGTTTCTCTCTCTCTCTCTCTCTTCCTCTCCCTCCCTCCCACTCTATCTGTGCAAAAAATGGAAAAATGTCCTCGGGTGAGGATAAAAAAAAAAAAAAAAAGGAATCATGACCATGAAGTCAGAAAAGTAGTTACATCCAGTGGAGGGAGGGGCTTGTGATCAGAAAGAAATCTACAGGGGTGGCCTTGGAGTCCTGTGACGTTTTACTGCTTGACCTTGGTGGTGGTTACGGGGTACTTGGATCATTATTATTGATTAAATTTTGATGTTTAGGTTTTATAGATGCTTCTAAATATATGTTACATTTCACAACTAAAAATACTTCAATGATAAAGAGAGATTCGCAGAGCTCCATGAGAGCGTGTAACAGGCTGCTGGCCTGTTCTGGGGAACCAGGGAGGGCTTCCTGGAGGAAGAAGCAGATGAACTGGGATTTGTAGGTGAAGATGAGTCAAGCGGAGGGAGGAAGTGGGGGGAGGGGAGGGAGGAAGGAGGCGGAGAAGGACGAACACAGAGCAGAGTCCAGGAGGCCTGGGGACTCGGAGCAACGTCCAGGGTGGCTGGAGCCCGGGGGGGACGGGGAACCGCAGGTGGGAGCTGGACCACACAGAGCCTTGCTAAGGATTTTGTTTGTATCCCAAGATCAGTGGGAAATGCTTGAAGGTCTTAAGCAGGGAGTGACATGATCAGATACACATATTGATGGGATCTCTGACTGAAGTGTAGGAATAGATTAGAAGAGGGACACTATTTGGGCTTCTGCCTAAATTAGCATGTCCCCAGTGGGTATTCTTATTGATCTCAAATAAGTGCTTTTTAGCTTCAAAAAAAAAACGTTAAAAGAAGGCAAGAGGGGATGCGGGGAGGCTAGTGGGAGGCTAGTGCGGGTCTCGTTCTGCAGCTGTAGACGGAAAGGCGACGAACATGCCAGGACGCGCTGGCGGTCAGAGACGGGGAGGAGCGGACACGTGTAAGAGGTAACGGAGAGTCGAGTCCACAGAATGGGGCAGTGGCTTTGCTGCAGGTCCCCCTGGGACGCATGCTTCACGAGCTCGGGTCCTCGCCCGGCGGGGCGTTCCACACCGAGGACTCGCCAGCACGCGCCGTGGACACGGAGGGGCACGATGGAAGACAGCGTCGAAGGCGCCAAGTACATCAAAAATAAACGCAGCGAAGACAAAAATCTTGGTGTTCAGGAACCACCCCGAGGATTCCAGTAATTTTTTTCATAAAATGGGCAAGTAAACGAAGCAGAAAATAGATTATTTAAATGATAGTAAATATGCTGAAGGAAGAAGGGGTGAAGTTACTAGGGCCACTGACTTGGCTAACACAACAATCTCAGCCACATCGCAAAGATCACCCAGGGAGGGATAAACGACAAACACCAGCCAACGGGCCGTTCCCCACAGACGGTCTGGGCATCACTCTCCGTAGCATATTGAAGAGCAGCATTATAACTGGCGGAACCTTTGGAGTTGTGGGATGAAGTCCAGGTTGTCGCTACCTAATACTTTTTTAAGTTTAAAATTCCGATTGGAGAAGTTCTCTAGGGTTTGGGCCTGAACCTCAGCATGAGAGTGAAATTCCATCCCAAATATCCCTCCCCTCTCTCCTGGAGTGTGTGTAACCCAATAAGAGTTAGAGGGGGCTGTTCATATAGTTTGTCCAAGAAAGGCCTCCCCACCCCCGCCGTCTGTGGTCAGAGAACGTCCACACCCAACGCAGAGTGTGCCCCGTGGCTCAGCAAGAACCCTCGTGGTGGAAGGCCATCGGCAGGTGCCTAGGCGAGGTCCGCCGGTGAGGGAAGTCTCTGAAGCCCAAAGTCAGGTCAGCGGCATAGAATACAAGAGAAAAGCAGAAAGAAAAATGTGACCACAAATTACAACGAAGGCTGGGTACTTTTAAAATATTCTCATTTTTCTAAAGTAATTTGTATGATAGCATAATATGAAATCCTTCAAAGTGATGGTTGTTTTTCAGTGAACTTGATCTGATGGACAAAGAACCCTGATTACAGGTGAATCGACAGAGAGGTGGAGGGGGGCAAAGCTGGGGAATTCAGGGTGAAAAAGCCCGGGTGCGGCAGGTACGGAGGGACAGCCGGGGACACGAGGAGGCCTCGGTCATGCCAGACCGGGATGAAACCCCCTCCTGGAATACTCATGGATAACTCCAGGGAAGGGGCAAAGCTGTGACAAGGGACCTGCTTACGGATGACAAGGGAACTCTAATGATGTCATCTACTGTCCAGAAATTTCAGACCCATGAGATCTTTGTTCAAAATTCCAAAACTCTCCACAGGAACTTTCAAGGAGAATTTCCACAACAGAAGTTGAAATCGACCAGGTTAACCTGCTTAACATCACAGCCAAGACAGAACCAAATCCCAGATCTGCGTGTCTACCAAAGTGAAGGCTCTGCCACTCCCAAGCTGAGGTGACACAGTAATGACACACTGGGAGGGCGGTGATCCCCTACGCTCCGGCGGAGAGAACGCTGTGTTGGCGACCGAGAGACCTGGTCCTGGCTTCGCCACTGATTTGCTATGAGAGTTCCCTTCTCTGGCCTGTTTCCTTGTCTGAAGATGAGAGAGTTGCTTCAGGTGTTTCCTAAGATTTCTCTAAATTCTAGGGACCAAGACCGAGGTGCTGAGATTGGCATTTTTGACGAACCAATATGGGTGGAACAGAGTGAATAGTAAGTAGAGAGAGATATAAAACAAAGGTCGAAGACATATGTAGTGTTTTGTTGGTCAGTGTGAGACATTTGAATTTTACTTTCAGTGTGAGGGAAATTTTGGAAGGCTTTTAAGAAAGGAAGCAGTATAATCTGACTTAAAAATTTAATAAATCACATTAGTTTTAGGTATAGACTGGCTCCGGGGAAGGATGAGTCAGGAACCATGGTTGAGGGGTTTTGCAGTGGTCCAAGGGAGAGCCAGGGGCCTCGGGAGTCGAAGGATTTGAAATATTCACGAGAGGGACAGCAACAGTACCTGCTCATGGATTGACGTGAAATGGAGGGAGAGGAGAAAGATGACTCCAAGTCGTTTTCCCTTAAGCAACCAGTAGATGTAGTCGTACTTTGATCAAGAAGAGATAGACCAGCCCTGACCGGTTCGGCTCAGCGGTTAGAGTGTCGGCCTGAGGTCCAGAGAGACCCGGGTTCGGTTCTCACTAAGGGCACGTAGTTTATCCCTGGCCCTGGTTGGGGTCATGTGGGTGACAGCCACTCGATGTGTCCCTTTCACATCGATGTTTCTCTCTCTCTCTTTCTCTCTCCCCCTCCCACTCTATCTGAACAACAACAACAATAACAAAATAGAAAAATGTCCTTGGGTGAGGATAAAAAAAAAGAGAGACAGACCAGAGAAGGAAAACTTTAAGACATCAGTGAATCAAGAATTTTCTTTGGACACAATCAAGTTGGAGGACTTCAACATAGCGATAGTGTTGGGCAGAGTGTTGGGTGCTCTAAGCTGAGTTCCAGAAATATGTCAGAGCTAAAGGCATGGATTTGGTAACCACTCGAGGTGCAAGTGGTATGTGGTCACCCGAGGTGACGGGAGACTCGGGAAGAGAAAGAGGCTCATGGCTGAACCCCAGAGCCCTCTGACTCTTAGAGATCGGGCACAGAAAGAGAAACCAGAAAAGGAGGGACCTTTGAGATAGAAGGAAACCAAAGAAGAGGTCACAGTGCCGAGGGAAGATAATGGTTTAACAGAAGAGTAACTGCCCAACCATGCTGAGAGGTCAAGAAGAAAGTAACAGAGAAATGACCATGAGGTCCGGCAACCTGAAGGGCACGGTGCCCTGAGCAGGCTCTGCGGAGTGTGAGGATGGAAGTCTGGTGGGTGAAGAGAAACGCAGTGGGAATTGGGAACGGTGGCTCTTTGGGTAAGTTTTGCTGGAGGGGAGAGCTGAGAAGTCGGGTGCGAGCCGGGAGGACAGGGAGTAAGGAGAGGCTTCCCTGGTTTTGAAGGTAGAAGATACCAGAGCACATTCATTTGCACACAGGAAAATGAAGTCGCGAGGGAGAAACTGAGGCTTGGAGAGGGGAGAGGTGATAACAGGAACAGGGTCTCAGGAGGCCTGCGGTGACGGGATGCGGAACGCGGGGTCCTTTGCAAAGAGCAGGGACGTGGCACTCGGGGAGGCGGAGGGGAGACTGAGAAGACAGGTGCAGGGACAGCGACAGGTGTGGACGCGGGCAGGACGGTGAGGGAGTGCCTGTCTGTAAAACACCAGCGAAGGTCATCAGCTGGAAAAAAAAAATGTAAAAAGCAGGGTAGGCAGACTTTGGAGAAAGGAAACATAAAGTTGTCATTGTGGAGAGTGGAAAAGTAAACGAAGAAGAAAGGGTCACGGAATTGCCAGGCTGCTTCCAGCATCCACGTAAGGCTTAGGGTTGTAACTGCAAAGCCACAACGGTCCCCACAACCACCTGCTTTCCCCAGCGACACGCTGTGGTTGAGACGCAAGCGTGGCCAGTAGTTGGGTTTCACCAGGTTGGGGTTCTGCCAGGTGAGTCAGGGCAAGAAGCCCAGAGAGGTTTGTGCAAAGGACTCATGGAAACGACAGAAGACGGAGTGAGGCCACGGATGGGGGGAAGTAAGAGGGTCAGGGGCTTGAAGACAGCGATTCAACGTGTAACCGCTGGAGCTGGAGGACTGGGGAGGGGGAAGAGGAAGGACCAGAGCGGGAAGCTGAGATCAGGACCATGCAGAAGATGCTACTAATGCTCATCACGGTCAAGAAAGGGGTCATGGAGTGGCTGAGCCCTCTGACGCTGTCATTCCAGTTTGAGAGACCCATCCCCTGCCCTCCTGACCTGAGTAACCCTTTTCTCACAGACAACCGGGGAGGTGGTTTTCGTGTAGGCGTGATTTGAGGGACCCTGCAAAAGCCCCGCCATTTTATTTTATTTTTTTTTATTTATTTATTTATTTTTTTTTTTTTTTTTTTCCCCCTTTTTTATTTTATTTGAGGTGTTACATGCTGTAAGGTTGACAGGATATTTTTTTTTTTTTTTTTTTTTTTTATTGATTAATTTTTGTTACAAATGATTCTCCTTTTTTCCCCCAGTGGTTCCCCCCTCCCCCTTCCCTCCCCGCCCCTTCCCCCGATTGTTGTCCATGTCCACTGTTCATGCCTATATGCATATAAATTCTGTTGTTCATCCCTCTCTCAGCTCCCCACTCCTTAGGGGATTGTCCTCAAACTGTTATGTTCATTATATTCCAGAAATCAGTGAGATCATATGAAATTTGTCTTTCTCTGCTTGGCTTGTTTCACTCAGGATGATACTTTCCAGGTCCCTCCATGTAGTCTCAAAGGACAAGAGATCTTTCTTTCTTACCGCTGCGTAGTACTCCATTGTGTATATGTACCACAGCTTTTTAATCCATTCGTCTACTGATGGGCACTTGGGCTGTTTCCAGATCTTAGCGATTGTAAATAGTGCTGCTACAAAGATGGGGGTACATATATTCTTTCTGATTGGTGTTTCAGGCTTCTTAGGGTATATTCCTAGAAGTGGGATCACTGGGTCAAATGGGAGTTCAATTTTTAATTTTTTGAGGTGACACCATATTGTTTTCCATAGTGGCTGCACCAGTCTGCATTCCCACCAACAGTGTACTAGAGTCCCCTTTTCTCCACACCCTCGCCAACACTTGTTGTTTGATGATTTGTTGATGGCGGCCATTCTGACCGGTGTGAGGTGATACCTCATTGTTGTTTTGATTTGCATCTCTCTGATGATTAGTGATGATGAACATTTCTTCATATGTCTCTTAGCCATTTGTATGTCCTGTTTGGAGAGGTGTCTATTTAGTTCCTCTGCCCATTTTTTAATTGGATTCTTTGTCTTCCTTTTGTGGAGTTGTGTGAGCACTCTATATGTATTGGAAATTAACCCCTTATCTGATATATCATTGGCAATTATGCTCTCCCATACAGTGGGTAGCCTTTCCGTTTTGATGATTGTATCTTTCGCTATGCAGAAGCTTTTGAGTTTGATGTAGTCCCATGTGTTCAAATACCTCTACAGAGCCCTGTGCCTGGGGCAGACCTCCTGCTCTGACAGCTTTCTCCGAGTCCTTCCTCAGCTTCCCCGGTGCCCCCATCTATGAGTCATTGTCAGCCATTTATACGCAGCTGTGACTTGGTGGCTCAGAACCTTTCAGGGAAGACAGCAGCCAGCTGCCGTCGGGTGTTAAGAGGTCGGAACGGAAGATCCCAGCAGAGAGCAGCAAGGACAACGAGACCTTTGTGGAGCACCTACTGTGTGCTGGGCACTGCCCCGAGAGCTTTGCACGCATGACGCCACTGTTTCCTGGGACTTAGCAACAGGAGGGCTCAGAGGGACGCGTCTGCCGTCTGCCCGAGGCCCACAGCTCAGGAGGGGTGAAGTCAGGGGCTCAGGTCGCAGCTGCAGAGCCTGGGAAGGGGGTTCGGGTGGGAGGCAGGGGAGCTAAAAAGGAGAAATTCCGGCCTTGGCTGGCTTGGCTTAGCGGATGGAGCGTTGGCCTGCGGACCAGAGAGTCCCGGGTTCAGTTCCCGCCAGGGGCACATACCAAAAAAAAAAAAGGAGAAATTCCAGGGCCTGGGCACTTTTGGCAAACCTCACCATCCTGGTCTTCCAGCACTTCCTGGGACCCCGAATTGTGTGTGGCTGTCTTCTTCCTTTCCTTCTGAGGTTGCTCCTTGAGGAGTGTTTTTCTTCCTTTCCGATGTTTTTAAATGAAAATTTACATTTTATTAGGTGCTCAGCCGCAGGATAAATACCCGCACTTGAATTGCTGACACACAAATCAATAGGAAAGCGCTCTGCCGACCGGGACCTGGCCGGGAGCCTCCCAGACACCCTGCTTCCAGCGGAAGGAGCCAGCAGAGGCTCCTTCCACAGCCCCGGCGGAGCCCACAGAATGAGCATTCAGGGGCTCCGGCCTGGGGCGCCCTGGCTCCTGTTCTCACTTGACCATCTCACCCTTAACCTCTGGACGGCCATCGAGCGGTGCCACTGTCACGGGAGGAAGTAGAGAAGGCAGCATGGGTGGCTGAGAACAGCCTCACGCTTTAAAATGACAGCAGAGCAGCGTCCCCCGGTGTTTGGCCTGAGATGACAATTGTGGAGGGTCACAGGTCCCACCCACCCACCTCCAGGTCCCGGCCATGGTTCTCGGCTTGCAGACTGTGCAGTAAAAGACGCAGAACAGTCCGACCGCCGTCAGAGGGGAGGGATCAGCCAAAGAACATGTGTGCGTAACCCAGGGATACAACGACAGTGTGGGGATGGCCAGAGGGAAGGGGTGGGGGCTGGATGGAGGGGCAGAGGGAGGAAATGGGGACATCGGTAATAGTGTCAGCAATCAAAATAAAGCTAAAAAGCAAAAATGAAATGAAATGAAAAGTATAAATGTATGTATACAAACACTGCATATTTACACACACACGCACAAGAACATCTCAGTCGCAAACGCAGGTGCTCAGGCTGTGTCTACGCTTCCCCGACAGAAGACACAGCACGTCTGCGTCCACAGCACAGCTTACGATCTCACAGCTAAAGCACCCACGCGGTTGGTGATTCTCCCCGGGGGCGCCCTGGCGAGAGGCCCAAATGCCAATCTCCTACTGCAGTCTCATCTCTCACCATTGTCTCCACCCCCGCCGTGACCCCGTGATCCGGCGCCCACTCCTCAGAGCCCTCCACCACACCGCTCTGACTTTGAGCCTTTGCACATACTGTTCCTCGTCAAACAGGACGAGTCGCCCAAAGTTGCACACCTGAAATTTATGTTATGAACCAATGTCACCCCAGTAAATTTAATTTTTTAAATTACAAAACAATAAAGAAAACAACACAAATCTATTATCTAAAAAATAAATAAATAACTTAAAGAGCAAATATTTCAAGGAGCAGAAGCCAGGTCTCCTCCCAGGTTTTCACTGTGGCAGAGTTGGGGGTTGTCAGGTGGGATCCCCTGGCCCCTCTGTCAAATGGGGTCAACAGAGGCCCCCAGGACCCTCCCTGGAAAACACAGAATCAATGAAAACATGCTTGTGCAGAGAGAGCCCCAAACTGGTCCCTGTCCCTTGGCTCTGGCCAGAGAGAAGAGGGGTTCTGGGGGCTGGGGGTGAAGCCTCGTGAGGTGGGAGGGAGGACCTTGCCAGGGAAGCCACCACAGACCCTGGTGGCTTCATTCACTGTCCCTCCCAGCCTCCAAGAATGGCTGCCTGAGCCTTTGATTCTCACTAAATTAAGCTGATAAAATACAAATGAAAAGGGGATGGGGTAGGGAGGAGGGCGAGGCTCACTCTTACTTTGCATTTTAATAACTCGGTGCTGTGCCTCAGACCATTCATAATAGGAGACTGGCTGATAGCGGCCTCCTCCCCACCCACTCAGTTCATGTCAGGGGCCAGATCAACCGCACCCTCTCCTCTCTCTCCTCTCTCTCCTCCAGAATTTTCCACTCGGCCCCGTCCCGGGTTGGAGGATGCCAAGCTCTTGGCATGACCGGCTGACCTCTTGAGGGTCAGGTCTGGAAGCACAGCCCTAGTGACCCAAGGACATACTGCTGGGGACCTGTGTCTGGTGAGCAGCCCTGCTGCCCTGGCCTTTCCAGAGAGCCAGTTACGGGGACACAGACGGCCCACCGCAGGGGCAGCTCCTGGAAGACAAGAGCCCTCTCATCTGGTCAGTCAACCGCCCCGAGTGCTGCCCCAAGCTCTGCGGCCCCGAGGCCTTTGCAGGACTGAGGGTACCTAGTGTGGACAAGAAAGGAGGGCAGGGGTCAAGGGCACTGAGGGGTCTCCCAAACGCACTTGCTCCTGCCGGGGTCTCAGGTCATATGGGGCCTCGCGCCCTCCGCAGGGAGAACAGGAGTCAAAGCAACCGTGGGATCTCTGACCTCCGCTCTCGAAATGCCCCTGCTGCCGTGGATGTTTCCGTCAAGAAAGAGCTCTGATTGAACACCTTTGTGTGGTAAGGGCTTGAGGAGCCTGCCTGGGAAGATGGCTTCACAGTTCACCCACAGCCATGCTGAGAGGCGGGAACACTCATGCTATTGTACGGGTGAGGAAACCGGCTCAGAGAAGTCAAGTCACTTCCCCAGAGCCACAGAGCCAGCATGTGGCAGAGCCAGGGTTCAGACCCTTTTTAGGCAGGGTCCCTCCCACCCTGCACTCCTGCCGGCCCAGCCGGGGTAGAGGGTACAAGGCGGGCGACCAGGGGGCTGGGGCGGGTCAGGGCCGCTTCGCAGACCCAGGACCGCCTCCCATCTGGAGCCACGAAGAGCGGAAACCTGTCACCTCCCTGAAACCTATCTAATTTTATTAACCATTGTCACCCCAATAAATTTTTTTTTTAAATTCCAGAGTTCTCACTGATTTGATTCGCAATGATGAGGCCTAAAACGGTTGCTTTCTGCATAAACACAGTGCTTTTGGGATTACTTCTGCATTACTGCTGAGTAGCCCCAGTTTGGAGTGGGTGGAAGGCGCCCCTCCGCCAGCGTACGGATTGACAACGATGTGGCCGGACAGCCTGAACCAGAGTGTGTGGGCTCACCGCTGAAGGAAAGGGGACGCCCCGAACCCCTGCAGCTGCAGAAGCTGACTCCAGGGGTGACGGCGGCCTACTGCCGTGGGACTGCAGCCCCAAAACGGTTCGGATGTTGACTTTTATGTCATGATTATTTTGCCACAATAAAACAAATTACCTTTTTACTTGAATGTACACAGCAAACGGACCCTGTGCAAAGCAAAAAAAAAGCCAGCCTCCTTTGAATGGTTTCATTGACAGCCAGACTCCCCCCTGGAGCCACTTGATGCTCTCTCTCTCTCTCCTCTCTCCTCTCTCTCCCCTCTCTCTCTTCTCTCTCCTCTCTCTCTTCTCTCTCCCCTCTCTCTCTCTCTCTCTCCTCTCTCTTCTCTCTCTCTCTCTCTCCCTCTCTCCTCTCTTCTCTCTTCTCTCTCCTCTCTCTTTCTCTCTCCTCTCTGTCCTCTCTCTCTCTCTCTCTCTCTCTCTGTCCTCTCTCTCTCTCTCTCTCTCTCTCTCCCCCCCTCTCTCCTCGCTGCTCTTAAACGGCCCTCAGCGGTCAGGGGCAGCGCTGTGGCCCCCTCCCAGCCCCACCAGCTCTGGCCCGTGGGCGTGTGCTCCGGTGCTCTGGGCTGCAGGAAGCCCTGAAGTATAGATACAGATGAAGCCTTTTGCTTTTAGAGTGAGTTTCGTTGGCATTAAACTTCATTTATGTCTCTATAAATGCATACTGCGCTGAACGAGAGGTTCTGTGGCTGGGTTTATAAGTCCATCTCCCTGTGCCGCCCACTGGGTCACCCACGGAGAGGAGAAGCCCCCTCACGGACTGCACGGCCTCTGCCCTTTTCTGAATCATCATCTGCACCTGGTACCCAGGGCCTCCCCTTTCCCTCCGCTGCGCTGCTGCCCGCGGCCCCCCACCTCTGGCTCACAGCTGGCCAGCTGCCGGCGCGCTGTCGGGAGGAGGTAGGATCACCGGGCTGTCAGCTGATTTCCCCTCCACACCTGTCCCTTGGCCCGGGCCACTGCTGACCTTGGTATTGACAAGCCCACAGGAGATGGCAGGACAGGCTTGCGGAGCCTGGTTATTATGAACCCGTTTCACGGAAACCCGTTTGGACGAGCAGACCCCACGCGGCGCAGGCGCTCTGTGGCCGAGGGCTCACAATCCCTCCGGGCCGGCACCAGATTAATTCAAGGTAATCTATAGAAACTGAAGCCTTTGAAACTGCGCCGTCGAAAAACTCAAACAATTACTCTCACCCAGCCAGGAGGTGGCTGTTGATGTTCTTCTTATGGAAAACATAATTATTAAGGCAGGGAAAATGTTTCATAAATAAGACGCAGAATAGCAGAGACTCTGGGAGGGGAGGCGAGAGAGGACTCCTGAGGTCCGTGGTCCCCAGCTGTGAGGGGAACCGGCTCAGAAACCTGGCGTCTCCTTTGGGCTCAAGTGAATTTCGGTCTAGTGCAATTTCCAGGTAATTAATTGGCGAGCGGCATCTTTCAGATATTTTAAATATCACCCTGCCAGCCTCTTGGTAATAAGGGAGGAGGAGAAGAAATAGCCAACACATGCTCCTAAAATCAAGGTGATGTAAAGCCAGGGCCAGCTCAGCCCATGGGCACTTACAGAGAACACAGTGCCCAGGTCAGCCAGGTCATGGTTGCTTATTCAAAGCACCCTGGCCCCAGGCACCCGAGTCCCCAGCCACAGGAAATAGCCAGTGCTCTCCACCAAGTGCTGACCTAGGCACTCTGTACTCGTACCCCATTTAATCCGCATGAGAACCCCTTCAAGAAATGGGAGGATCTCTGTAGACTTTTTGAGGGTGGGGAGGGTGATGGAGAGGCTTCTGAGGAGGAACCTCAGATTAAAACAGGGTGAGTCATGGCCCAAGGTCACAAGGTCAGGACATGGCAGGGCAGGAATTTGAAGCCAGATCTGTTTGGTAATAACCCCCAGGTGTTGCTTCTGGCCGCACCTGTGGCCCGGGGTGGGGACAGAGTGGCGAAGAGGAGCAGCGGAGAGGAGGGAAAGAGCCTGGGCTCCGTTTCAAACAGCCTGGGTTCAAACCAGCCCCACACCTGCTGGGCGTCCTGGGGCAGGCCAGCAGCCTCTTCACTGGGGGGCTTGTCTCCCAGCCCATGCATTCTGCCCCCTGTGGTCTTCAAAGGAGAAAGTTGTGGCCAGGGTCTCCCTTTCTCATTTGGCCGCGGGAGGTTTTCATTGGCACCCTCCTCCCGAGGCGGCGCGCGGATTGAATGACAGAAGGTTACGGACAACACCTACCCCAGCACCTTCCACACAGCAACCTCAGAAGATGAGCGACCTGTTCCTGGTGTGTGAGAATCCAGGGCAGTACCGTACTGCACCACCTGGTACAGTGCTATCGGTAACAGCTCTGACTAGTAATGTGTTATTAGACACTGCAAACACGTGTGGGAACGCCTGAGCGGAACCAGCTGCATATTAGAAAGCTTTGATTGGGCCCTACAGTGCGCCAGGTCCTGTGCTGGGCCCTCCCAGACCTCACAGAACAGGTGATCTAGGTGGAGAGCCACCTAGATGTAAGATCAGCAGTAATGCAAGATGTGAAATCCCTCTACAGGTGCCTAGGAGGAGTCACAGTGGAGCCATCAGTAATTGCCAGATGAAGATAGAAGCAACAGAAGAAAGTGGTTGGGACACAGGCTGCGAACCTGGGTTGGAAGTCCTGCTCTGTCAGCTGTTAGCTGTGAAAAGTTGAACAAGCCAGGGAAATCACCATGCCTAAGTTTCCTCGTCTTTAAAATGGGTATATGTCACAATGTTCTAGCCACTAAATAATATAAATTATTCAAAGTGCTTATAAATAGTAGTAACAACAAATGTTTATTAAGGGCGTTCTCTGTGCCTCTTGACTGGAGCCATTGCAAGCACTCAGTCAGTGCTGGCTAGTGTTCTCATTGCCCAATAGAAAGAGCAAAGCTGTCAGGGCCCAGAAGTAGGAATTCTTAGGTGGACTAGGATCGAAGGCCAAATTCCAGCCCAGAGATGTTGCTAAGCTGTTGTCAACTGTTAGCCATTCTGGGTTAATACCGTCCTGGGATCAATGTTCTAGGCTTTCCCCTCTCTGTTTACTTCATACCATGTAGCATGATGAGAAGTCATCTAGATTAAAAGAACCATGGATTTCTCCTGGGGCCTGGTCATAACCTTTTATTGAGTCACCTGCAGCCAGAACATAAAATGTTATTACAGGAGCCAACCGGGGGTGAGCTTGGCGGTGTTGTTCTGCGGACAGAAGTCCCCAGGAGATCAGGGCTAGAACCCTTCAGAAAACTGTGATCACTCTTTTGTTGATTAATTAATTTATTTTTATTGTTGAAAGTATTACAGATGTCCCCCTTTGTCCCCCATTGACCCCCCTCCTTCCTGTTCCCTCCCCCTCCTGCCTTCTCCAGCCTAATGTCCATGTTGATTGGTTGTGCATATATGCATATCAGTTCTGTGGTTTATCTCTTTCCACCACCACCCCCCACCCCCGCTCATCCATCTGAGGTGTCAGTTCGTTCCCTACTTCCATGACTCTGGATCTCTTTTGGTCGACAGCTTATTTTAAATGATGAGTCTTTTGTTCAATTGTCACTGACCCAGGACTCCTCCTCTCGTTGTGGAGTCTCACCTTATGAGGCGTGCACCAGGGAGGACCCAGAGATGTGGCTACCAAGGGGAGGGCTGGCCTCTCTCTGCCTCCTGGCTCCTCTCTATGGTAAGATTAGGGCACATCAGCTGGGGAATAGAGGAGAGTTTAGGGACCCAGCCCACCCAAACTTGTCTGTTGTTCACTCAACAAAGAGGGCCAGGAGCCGGACGCAGCTCATTTGGTTGGGGGAGCGCACAACCTCTTATCACCCTTGATTTGCCTCTAGGAGGCCACCTGCTTCGTCTTCCTAGGGAAAAGGAAGAATTCCAACTCCAATGGGAACCGGGACCAGAGGTGTCCTTTCCCACTTGGGTGGAGAGCAAAGCAGAGGCTATTTTTCATAATTAAAGGAGGAAAAAAGAAGCAATTGATGGGCGAATTAGCAAAATGTGATAAACAAATGCAATGGAATATTACTCAACCTTAAAAAGAAATGAGGAGGAGGGTGTCAATGGGGTTAAAAAAAAAAAGAGAGAGAGAAACATCTGTAACAAAAATAAAATTAAAAAATTAAAAATAAAAAAGAAATGAAATTTTAACACATAACACATGCTGTAACATGGAGGGACCTTGCAGACGTTATGCTACGTGACAGAAGTCAGGCAGAAAAAGAAAAATGCAGTATAATTCCACTGATACGAGGTAGCTAGAGGAGTCACATTCATGAGCGTGGCAAGCAGAATGGTGATTGCCAGGGGCCGGAGGAGGGGCAATGAAGAATCACTGTTTAATGAGGACCCGGTTTCAGTTTCGGAAGAAAGAAGAAACCTCCGGAGATGGATGGTGGTGATGGTTGCCCACAAGGTCAGTGTTCTTAATACCGCTGAAAGGAACACTTAAAATGGTTAAAATGGTAAATGTTATGTTACCTATACTTTATCACCAGAAAACAAAGGAGGGAGAGAGAGGAGGGTCCCTTTGCCAATACAATTAGGTTCCCAAATCAATACAATTCTAGTCCGAAGCCATGTTCCAAGGTAAAGATGGAGTGATTCTTACAGACAGTTGGAAACAGCTTTTAAACACCTCAATTTCCCTTCCCATTGAGATTGCTCTTAGGAGAAACTCCAGTTAAACGGAAATCTCATCTGATCTTTGTTAACATAGCCTATAGTCAAGACCAGGCAAAGATGCCTCTACACTTCTCCCAAACCATCTACGGGTTTTGTAAAGATCATTCAAATGTTGTATTTCTGCACAGACTCCTGCCTAGACGTTAGGGAATCCTCACAGTGGCAGTCTTCTAACTTGCCATGACCTGGTGGCTTAGCAACCCACGCTCCACTCAGGAAGGAGCCAGGAAAGCTGACTCAGGAAGGAGCCTTCCGTAAATGAGCTTGCTTATTCTGAATGAACAGTGCATTCCCTGAGGCAGGCAATCCCAGACAGCCTGCAAGAAGATGCTTAGCAAAGGCTCTGAGTGAGGAGAGGCAGAGGACAGGTTTATCCACCAAGCATGTAAACAGCTCTCTGACCTACTTGATCAAATTTTGAGGTCTACTAAAGATTCTGATTTACCAGTTGCTCTGCCAGAAACTCAGCTTGTTAGCTGAGGACCTCATGCTCGAATTGCGCACAAAAGGCCCCATCTCTGACATCCTCTCAACGTAGAGCATCTACAGATACAGGGTGGGACAGGTATCGGGACTGGTTGTGTAGGCATGTGTGTGTGTGTGTGTGTGTACATGCATTTTCACCAAAATCATCAAAGCTTTTTGATATCTCCATTGCTTCCTCATGATAAAATAGAAGAGAGACTCCCCACCCTGTGGATGGAGCTGAATTTTGTGGCATAAGCACTATCACAATGACCTCTCCTCTTCCTTCCCCGAGCACCTCGCATGGGTACGCTGTCCTCTGGGAGCCCAGATGGGATGACTCATGCCCAGCCACCTGAGTGCTGAATTCTAAGTTTTAAATAGAAAATGTAACAGCCTTTCCGTATACTTCACCATCAAATAACTCAGGTCATCCCAGGCTGGTTTGGCTCAGCGGTTAGAGCTCAGCCCGAGGACCAAAAGGTCGTGGTTCAACTCCTGGTCAAGGACATGTACTTGGGTTGCAGGTTTGATCCCCGGCCCTGGTCGGGCTAAGCAGGAGGCAACCAGTCAATGTGTCTTTCTCACATTGATGTTTCTCTCTCTCTCTCTGTCTCTCCCTCCTCCTCCCTTCAACTCTTTCTAAAAATCAGTGGGAAAGAAAGTATCCTCAGGTGAGGACCAACAACAACAAAAACACCTCAGGTCATCTCAGAGGTAAGGGCCCGCAGGGGTTTCTGTGGTTTCTATTTGGACATGACTATTTGTCCAACACCGTCACTATAAACTTGGACAGATAATGCACCCCTCCCCTGGTAACAGTAACGTCAGAACTCTGAAATACTCTCCTAAAAGTCTAGGAGCTACATGACATGCCTATTAAGTGTCACCTTAAGCAATATATTTCTACTGCAACATGTAGCTGTAGAAGCTATGTTGATAGGAGTCAGAAAGGGATGGGGTGGGGGCGGGAAAGATTGATTAGAAAGAAGCACAAGGGAACTTTTGTATACCTGTTTGGGGTAGTGGTTAAATGGGTGCACACAATTGCCAAAACTTACTCATCTGAATACATAAGATCAGTACATTTTATTATATGCAAAGTATACCTGGATTACAAAAAAAAACAAAAGTAATAGCAGTGCTCTCCAAGTGAAAGATGGCAACTCATGGCTGTGGAGAATAGGGCCGGGTGCTGAGCTTCCCCTTACTCCTCCTTTCCCCACATCTCTCAGTCCTCAGGCCTCAGCGGAGCCAGCAGAGTGTCCCCTGCTCTGTGAATGAGAACACAACTGGCCAGATGGGGAGCAAGGGCTGTCAGGGGAGCAGAGGTTCGCATGTGAGGTGGGCTGTGTCCATCTCCCACTTCTCTACTAGGGTTTCTGTGGGTGCTCAGAGCCCAGCTGTCTCCACTCCTTAGTCATCCTCTCCATGTTCTGAGCCACAGAGGACTCCATGGAGGGGGTTCCCAGAAAATGATCAGAGGAAAGAGACAAGTCATTCAACACCTAGATCCAAGGTGCCCCAGAGGGTGTCTTCAACTGGGAGTTCTGGGACAAGGTGAGTGTGGCAATCAGGTGTGTGACATCAGTTCAGCCTAGAGGCCACCAGCCTGTGGTTCCTTTTTCATAGTCAGTCCAGAGTGCTCTCCACCTGGCTCCTGGCCATCTTCTTGGCTGAGAACCTAAGGTTAGAAACACCTCAAGACTCCTGGTTGATTCTCATTCTTCACCAAAGTAAAGTTACTGCTCTACGCTGAGCTCACTAAAAGGCTTCCGTTGCCGATCTGTCCATTGGAGAGCAATTCATCTCTGCTCTCCCGCACACGAGCCTTTCTGCCTCTCACAGGTGATGAGATAGTAGGAGACCAGAAGTTTTATTTCCACTTTTGCTATGCTCTGGCCGACCACTTCTAATGCCTATGTCTCCCCATTTATTAAATAGGCCCAGTAATGACACTGAGCACTTCTTTCATAGAGAACTTAAGGACATTAATGAGATAATGACTGCTAAGCATGGCGACTTCAATGATAAATGGTAGTTTGGAACAGGGTCCACTGAAAGGGCATTTTTTTTTTAAGCCTTCGGGGCTATGTCATACAGAAAGCCATCCACTCTCTTGTTCAAACTGAGAAGTTGCAAGGGTGGGAGGAGTTGGGGGAGCTGTGTTGTTTTCAGATGCTCTGCGTTCTCTATTCCAATCTTCCTTCCCTGCCATGAAGACCTCCGACGGCACTCTTCCTCGCTGCGTCTGTGGTGCTGAGGTTTCTGCATCGCCAGTGGCGAACACAGTCAAAACAAAAAACAGTGGTGCCATTTCACTCAGAACTATGTCTCTCACCCCTGCCAAAACCAGAGCAGAGAGTATTTTGTTCAGCTCGGAAGAGGGGACCCTGGTGCTGAATTAACAAGAGAGTCTCCAGCCTAGAGTTCATTGGGGTTTGGAAGGCGTGAACCTGCCCCCCATCCTTTCCTCTTAGCAAAAGTGACCAGAACCTCAATATCCCCCTGGGATGCTGGCTCCATGGAGACTGGATGGTGAGAGGAAGTCCCCAACACCACTTGTTGAACTGCCCCACCCAATCAGATGTGGGTAAAACTGAAGGGAAGCAGACAGTGTCTCCAAGGCAAACCCAAGGCAGATGCAGGGATTGATTGAACATATTTCAGAGAGGCAGGAAGCAGAGGAGACGGAGTCGTGCCTTGCAAAAAGAAGTAGCAATGAAATCTAAGTAATGACGAAGCTGTTTGTGGAGCCTCTCTGTGCTGAAGGGTAGAACACTACTTTGAGCCTTCCTGAGTCAGAGCCAGTCTAGGTCCACTTTGGCTTCCCCAGACAGGAGGGGACAAACCTATCTTCTGAGCTGTCTTCCGCAGGCAGCAAGCAGGGCAGAACAGATGTTGTCCTCAACCATACATAGCCAAGGATGACAACAACGTGGAGGGCACTTCCTGCCTCCTTGCAAATGAAGTATGATTTACATCAGCCAACCTCTGCAAAGCTCAAGACACTCCTGCCACCATGAGGTCAGAGGGACCTCAGTCCCCCAAACCGCCCCATCCTGATGCTCACCTGTCGCACCTGTCCACTTGCCATGGATCCACACCGGGAGAGAAAGTAAAAGGTCAAATGGGTCCCTTCCCACAGTGAGAACCCAGAGAATCCTGGGGAAATTGACATTTTAAAAACCACCTCTTCCAACCTCTCTCAGAAGACCATAACTTTTAAGTCTACCTCCACTCCCAACCCCCGACTTCCTTTGCAACACTTTCCCATCGTGAATGGCTTGTCGGGAAAGAGTTAAAGGAGATGCATGACTAATTCCCCAAACCCTCTCTCGCATCTATGTAGAAAAAGAACAGCAGACCCAGAGACCGCAGAAACCAACAGTCAATTTAGCTCAGACCTCACCTGTCTTATGCAACAGCATAAGACACTCACGCACATGCACAGCCTAAGGCCAGAGTCCACATCCCCCTGTAATTCGGTAGACATAGTTTTGTGCCCCCTTTCCCCACGCAGAACCCGGCTCCCCTAGCAGCAGAGAGAGAGATGTAACCTTAGTGCCCAGCGCCTTGCAGGAACACAGGGAGACGCGAACGAAAATGCATCTCGTCGCTCTCCGTGGTGCTGAAATCACACTAGCGAGAAAATCGAAGGCGCGAGTGCGCTGCACTTACCCGGGCTGGGGGTGGGCGGCAGGGGAGCCGAGGAGCTTTCTGCGAAGAGGTTTCTTGCCAGCGGATGCGCTCACCTAGAGAACCCACGTCTCTCCCTTCTCTGCCCTCCCTCCTTTTCTGGGAGGAAGAGAGGAGGCTCCAGGAAAGAAATGAAACCCAAGCTGGCAGGGCTGGCGTGGAAGGAGGAAGAGGAGGTAACCAAAATAAGATTAAAAAGTCAGGCGGCTTTACTCCACTCGTGGTAATTCCTTGGGTCAGGAGGGACCCCCGCTCCCACTCTCTGCGTCCGCGCCTTCCCCGTCTCTGCGTGTCCTGGCAGCCTTCGCAAGTCGTTCCTGCCTCTGACGTGAGGGAGACGAGGAAGCCTGGGACTGCTTTGCTGTCTCTCACGCGCTCTCTCTTTTCCCCTCTTGCTGAAATTTCAGCAGCATGTTTTTTTAAGCCTCCGTTTTTTCCATCCCCCTACAAGCAGCCCCCTAGTGGACAGAAAAGGAACACAACCCAGTCCTTGAACAGTCCAGAATTCAGACACAGGAATGCTCCTGGTACCCAGAAATGGTGGGGGGCTGCTTCTGCACAGACAGGGCCCTGTTCAGCCAGCGTCTTCTTGTGCGGTTCCAAGTATGTTTAGGTCCTGGTTCAGCAGAAAGATACGCTGTAAAGCATCAGGGTCTGCAGCCCGGTGAGATAGGTCTATACCCAGTACAACCCAGGCAGGGAGTGTTTAAGGAGTCAGGGAATGTGGGGGACCAAGGAGAGGGTATCCAACCAGCATCTCATCTAATGCTCTAATATAGCTTTTAAAAAAATTGGTAAGAAAAATATCTGGGAAGCCATGGCCTGAGATCATCTCCGAGATGGAGAGAGACGTGACTTTGCTGAGCAGCCATGGAGAACCGTGGCAGAGAAGGGCCATCAGGGGTCACTGCGCACACGCTCCTATGGGATGTCGCACACTCGTTTTTACCTGGAGTCTCCCAGCCTCCTGGAAAGAGTCCTCGTACTTACTTCTACAAAGTTGTGTTCTAGTTTCAGACTGCCACTTGCTTCCTGGACATCGTGCTTCTTTATGGCTCAATTGTGCAGTTTGTAAAATGTGGATAATGCTGCCCCCTCCCTACTGAATGGGATTGCTGAGTGCTGGGGATGACATGGAGACATAGACGCCCAGGCTTGGCAGGGGATTCAAAAGTGACCACATCCAAACATTTTTCTTTTCTTTTCTTTTCTTTTTTTTTAATCCTCACCTGAGGATATTTTTCCATTTATCTTCAGATAGAGTGGGAGGGAGGGGGGAAGGGAGAGAGAGAGAGAGAGAGAGAGAGAGAGACATTAATGTGAGAAAGACACATCGATTTGTTGCCTCCTGCACGACCCCAACCTGGGCCAGGGGCTGAACCGCAGCTGAGGTACATGTGCCCTTGACTGGAATCAAACCTGTGACTCTTTGGTTTGTGGGCTGATGCTCTAACCTCTAACCACTGAGCAAAATCAGCAGGGCTGAACATTTTTCTTGTTCACTTCACCCCCCAGCAAATCATAAGAGCTAGCATTTTTATAGAGTAGTTATCAGGTGTCACACTGAGCCCTTACATGTATTAGCTCATTTGATCCATACAATAACCCTATCATGCAGATGCTAATGTTACTGTTTGATAGACCAGGAAACTGAGGCACAGAGGGCGTGCAAAGATTTGCCCATGATCACACAGCTGGTGAATAGCAGGGGTGGGGTTTGAACACAGGTCCCCTGACCCTGGAGCTGACTTACTAACCACAATTATACAATACATGTCCACTTCAGAGGCAACAGCATCAGAAATAAACAGAAGATAGCACTGCAGCTATTATTTTTGCTCATGATAAAGTGTGTAGATTGTTGTAATAAATTTATATATGGTTGAGTTTTTAAAATAAACTATTTACAACTATGGGTGCTAAACTGTAGAAAAATTGCTATTACTGATGAGAAAACGAATTCTCTTGGTGGTTTGGGGAATTCCGCACACACGAAACTGGCTGTAAATCTCACGAAGTTGGAAATTATTGGGCTTTAACATCGGGTCAGAAGACACATCACTCGATTTCTATACTCAGAGCAGATTGTTGCCTGATACAGTCCAGGATGGAGCCAGCGACCTAATGAGCTGAATTGTCGCAAAAGGCACTCTGTGAGCTGTTGCCATTGTCTTCAGAATTTCAGAATTATGAATTCCTTACCTAATGAGGCTTATTTTATTTAATTTTACTTTCTTTGGATCAAGTGAATCAAGAAGGATAAATATTGCCTGGCCAGTGTGGCTCAGTGGTTGAGCATCAACCCTGCACCAAGAGGTTGCCGGTTTGATTCCCGGTCAGGGCACATGCCCAGGTTGTGGGCCCGATCCCCAGTGGGGGGCGTGCAGGAGGCAGCCAGTCGATGTTCTCTCTCATCAATGTTTCTCTTTCTCTCTCCCTCTCCCTTCTTCTCTCTCTCTCTAAAATCAATAAAGAAAAAAAATTTTTTTTTTTTAAAAAAAGGACAAAGATGGAATGGGATGGTTAACAAATCAAGGTCCCTGTCCTCATGGGGTTTCTAGTTATTCAAAGTGGGTGGAGGGGCAACAAAGACATTCAATTCAGGGGTAAGTGCCAAGACATGAGCAAATGCAGTCTGATAAGTAAACATGTAAACAAGTCTCCAACCTGATCTTTGAGGATGGGTGGGGTTGGGGGGGGGCTTCCTGGGGAGTGCGGTGGCAAAGGGGGGGGGCAGTTCAGCAGATGGCACAGCACGTGTGGAATTGGAGGCGGGAGAGCTTCCCTGTGAAACTTTCAAGGTAAGCATGACCCCTCTGTTTATAAATGGGGAAACCGAGGCTCAGAAAGGTTAAGTGGCTTGATCATGGTCACATCCCTCTAACTGTAGAATCCGCATCAAATGCTCATCTGTTTGACTCCTCTTTGGGACGCACCACGGGTCTCCACTCATCCCTAGGAAGTGCACACGCGGTTGGTTCTATGGGGCATTTCGATAAAACGCGCACAGTGACGGAATGCTGCGTGGTAACTACAAAGACACTGGAAGTGCACCCCATTACTATTAGATACGAAGGGTGCTGGAAGGCACCCAGCAGGACCCCAACAGGGAGAAATTTGGAATGGCAGAACTGTTTCTGGTCAGTGTGACATTACTAAATGTATTGGGAAGTAGTACAAAGACTTCAGAGACTCGTATTGGAAAGGGGGGAGGGGGGCAGAAAAGGCTGGAAGAGGAGCAGATTAAGTGCTATGAAAGCCCAGAGGAAAGAGAGGTCCTTTGCCTGGGAGGAACCAGGGAGGCTTCGCATGGGAAATATTCACGTGGCTTTTCATCTGGACCTCAAAGAATGGGGGATGGGGGTTCAGGAGACAGGGCCTAGCCCAACCATGCCGAGCTCCAGGGCACCCAGACATTTCATGCACAGAGAACAAGAGATCTGAATTGTCTTGAAGAATAGTCAGCGTAGCAAGTGGAGCCGAAAAGATCGTTGTAGGCAGAAGGATGTCAAACTTTGGAAAATGGACAGGTTTGGGAGAGAGGGAGGGGAAGTGAGCTTGCTGGATGAATTCGGTTTTGGCCACGTCGAGTTTGGGGAGGGTGTATGTACGTATCATAACGGAGATGTGTAGGCAGTGGTTGGAGTACGTCTCTGGAGCTCAGATCAGAGACTCCGGGTTATGATTATGTAAATTGGCACAACTGCATGGGCATGAATGTTGCTGCATGGAGACTATCAATGGGAGAGAAATCTAGGGAGACTGAGGACAGAATCCTAGCTCTATTTCCTTCCTGGATCAAGGTTCATACTTCCTTTCTGTCCTTGGAGCACAAGTGCTTGGTGTCCAGTAGATCTCCACAAAAGGCTTGTTTGATGGGCTTGTAACAACAACTCACATCATGTGTTAGTTGAAGGTGATCTTGGGACTGAGGTCAGTTATTGGTTTCTTAGCGTCTGATAGACTCTTAGAGACAAAGCCCATCTGTCACAGCCTATCTCTTGGAAGCTGGCCATCACTGGCCCTGGTTTCTCTAAGGTGTTAATTCCACATTCCTCCTAGGGGTCTGCCTTCAGCTTGAGTGAGGAGCACGTGGAACAGATAAGTGCTCGGGACAGGGAGCAGGAACAGAAGTGGGGTGAGTCAAGGTGCCACCCCCATGCAGGGAAGAAAGATAAGTGTTTCCCTCTCTGTCAGTCTGCTAGGGCGGGTGTGAGCCCAGGTGAGTGCAGAGAGGAGGCCCAGGGAAATGAACAGCAGCCCCTGCCGTGTGGCATAGAAGATGATAGAATCCAGGAGGCATGGGGTGGGCCCGCCCCAGAGCAGGCATTTGTCCTGAAGCCTAGGTGGCTCTCATGCTGGCATCACGGGGTGCTGCTGCCCTGCGTGCGGAGTGCCCACCTGGGGGAGAATGGCAGTCTCAGGGGCCATGTCGATTGCTGACAAATCTGTTCTTGCCACCCCCGCGGGACACACAGCCTGGAACAAGTCCTCCGCATCCCTCCCCCCGCCCTTGGCTCCCGTCTGGGTGCCGCTGGCTGGGAGGGCAGGGAGGGAGTCCTCCTGGTCTGTGGCTGCCGCCTGAGCTTGCTGGGGCAGGACCTCTGCCCTCCTCCTGCCCGCTGCCTCGGCTGGGCACCGAGGGTGACAGAGCAGCTGCAGCCTGCCTGGGGTGCCGGCGGCCGGGTGACGGAATGCCAGCCCGGGAGGCATGCGGCTGGGCCCCTGGCTCCCCAGCCTGCCCGCCAGCTGGCAGGAACCGTTATCCACACCCGAGCGCGGGGCAGGCTTCCCACACTGAATTAGCAAGAGCAAAGCAGATGTCTCCCTTCAGTGCGGCAAAGGATCAGCCGGCATAGAGGCGGCCTCGCCCCTTCTCTACAGACAAGGGCAAGGTGGGCACCCAGTGTAGGTGCGTTTCCCACTCCGGGACCACCCCGTGGGGGGCAGCCTGGGGTCAAAACCACCCCTGGCCCTCGCTCTTCCCCTTCCCCAATCTGCTCGCCACCCCCTGGCCACCCTGGGCATGGATGTCCTTCCTCGCAAACTGCTTACTCTCACGTGTTCTTGGAGCCCTGGTTCATTCCTTTGGTCTCCAAATAGGAAAGTGGAGGCCTTCTTGTCGGGTCCATCTTCCTGCTGTTGGTCATATTACAAATTTCCAAACCTTGCCTCCCCCCCGCCCCGCCCCCTCGCCTGTGGGAGAGGCCAGGCTTCCTCACTCTCCAGCGCCCTGGCCTTCAGCAGCACCCGGAAGGGGGGCATCCTGGCTGCTCAGTTTTGTGATCCTCTGCCCTCTGGTTCTCAGCGGAGTTGGCAGCTGCTGTCCCCACCCTGCCCTCCTCCGGTGGCCCGTCCCACACTGCCCCCTCAGCCCCACTTCGCGGCAGGCTGGGCACGGTAAGGTTGAGGGGGCCACTCATGCCAGGCCGGCCCGGGTTTGAATCCTTGCTCGGCACCTATGCTCCGCCAGCCTGGGAACTGGGGAGATGACCGCACCTTGGTCTCGGGGAGACCTGCGGCGGAGAGTTAGTTCCCGGGAAGCGCTGGACTGGCACCTGCTGCGGTGAGTGCTGAGCACTCTGCCCACCGCGATCCTTCGCAAACCTTCTGGAATACACGCATGTGAAAAACTTCTCTCTCGCCCTTGACCTTGGCTGGTCCTGGCTTTATGAATAGATATCGTCTCTGGGTTCGGCACCTGTCCCTTGGCTCCTGGGTGGCCGCACGCTGATGGGACTGTGACAGACTCGGGGAGATGGGAGCCTGGACCTGTGATCAGACGGACCCGGGTGAACCTTCTCCTAAGCCACAGAACAGGTGTGGCCTCTGTCTGGTCACTTATCTCTCCACATCTCAATTCCCTCATCAAAAAAGGGGGGGAAATGGGAGGAGGGCATCATGATACCCTCTGCACGGTGTTGTGTCGATCAAACAAAACAGCGCGAACATTTCAGGAGCAGTGTCGGAAACACGGCAGAAACTCGGCAGCTGCTGTTGAGTGTGTCTCATCTGTCTGCACACGTGCGATCCTGCCCCTTGCTGCTGGGCCACCCCTCCGAGGGGCCCCTTTCTCACACCAGCTCGAAGGCCTGGTTTTCCATTGGCTTCCTGTCCCGCCCCCCTGCGCCCGCCCCCTCCCCCAGGGCGGGGCCTCTGCCCCAGTGGTCCGCCCCACACCTAGAACCCGGTCCTTGCAAACCTGTTCAACAAATATTGCCGCTTCGAAGAATATTTTATATCCTAGTCATTTCCAGCTCCCTCATAGCATGTTTTATTGCTGGCAGTAAGGTTCTGAATCAGGCAGAACAGAATTTAAACCTTCCCTTTCTACCTTAAGAAATGCACTCTGAGCACCTGATTTTTCATCTGTAAAATAGAGAGAATAATATTTATACTACAGGGTTACAGTGAAGATTAACAGAGATAATGGCGCCTGGAACAGTGATTGACATGCGGGGAAGCTCGTTAAATCCTCGGTGAACGGTGAAGGAACAGTGAGCCCTGGGCCTGCTCGCCTCCCGCCCCCTGCCCTCCGCTCTTCCCGGCTTCCTCCTCCGGGGGGCCCGCCTGCCGAGACCCCCGCTCATCCTTCAGCCACAGGCTGTCTGTCTTCCGAGCCCCACTGGCCACAGCGAAGTGAACCAGCCTCGGAAGTTATTCCCCTTTAAAGCAAGGGGCGGCCACTAGTTTAGCTGGAGTGCCACAAATCACCAATATGGAACACATCTAGCCAGAGGCACCAGAGTGGCCAAAAGAACATTTTTCCAATTTTCAGAAAGGCGTCACCACCTCCCAGGGGCACTTTTGGCTTCCTGTTTGGTTTTTCTATAAGGCCTTGACCGTCCCCTTCCAGCATCCTTCTCGCCGTCTTCCTGTCACTCCCGAGAGTTGCCACTCCTCAGATGCAAGGCCTCTCCGGCTCTCTCCAGCCCTACTTGTTTTAAACTTCTCCCACCTTCTCCCCCACCCTCCTCTCTCCGGGGCCAGAGCGGGAGGAGACTCCGGGGCGTAGCTGTGGAGGAGGGAACAGGCCAACACCGTGAGACCGTGTCATGAGATACAAGCAGCCCCCTTAGCTGCCCCCCCTCCCAGTTTCAGCTCATCCAAGGAAAAGCATCGTCTACTCATGAGCAGCGGGGAACAGGTACAAAGACGATGCACTCTCTGTGGGGCCCTGGAGGAGGCCACCGGGGGCACTGGGTCCAGGCTGGTTGATGTCGTGGTCTTCCTGCCCCGTCTGGGAGTCAGTCTGCAAACCTGAAAGACACGCCGGCAGCTCACAGAGCACAGCTTCGAACCTCGGTCCGACCCAGAGCCTGCCTCTCTCCCCAGGGTCAGTCCCTCTGCTGTCATCATCTGCGTGTAGCCCCTCACGCTGACATTTCTCTTCTGAGAAATGAGAGCAGTTTCTACTCTGGGATCTGCACCTCCTCTGAGGATCAGAGGTGCGGCTGCCGGGGATGGGTCTGGGCGTCTGGGACGAAGGAGCCTCAGAGACCGTCACAAAAACACGCTGCCTCCCTCCCCGTTAGCACGTGTCAGCGGGGCCCAGACCACCTTCTCCGTGCAGATCGAGGGCAGCTCAGATTCAGAGAAGCAACTCGAGCCCCTTCTGAGATGGACCTGTCGTATTTCCTTACGCCTGGGAACTGTTCACTCAACGGCTCCAAGTGAGATTTCGAGTTTGGGGGCCTCACGGGCAAGCCGCCCCCCTCCTGCACCAGCATCCCAACTCCTCACATCCCGTCCGACCCTTGCGTCCCCAGAAAACGTGCCCCGAGCCTCTGTCACGCTGAGGACAGGCCTTGGCTTGTCAGTGTCCGATATGTGCTGAGCCCCCGAAGGGACAGGCCCACATGCTGTGAACCCGAACGTATGAGCCGCTTTCAGAAGAAATCTTTTTATTGCACAGAGCAAGCGAAGTGGCCCTGAGTTGCAACAAATAAAAAGTTTTTTTTTTAAAGTGACACAGATACTTAGGCTAGAGGAAAAAGTCAAAATAAGACTTATATTAGGAGACTATTTAATAACTAATATACACACACATATATATTACACACACACATTATTATGAGCCAGGCATTGTGCTAAGCACTTCACATACTAGATTTCGCTTATTTAAATGCTTAAGAAGAAAAATGGAGGAGAGAGGCCCCTAAGCAGCTGAGAGCGTACCTTTATCCACGTCAGAGGATGAAGATGGACGAGGAGGCTGGTACGAAAGTAGCTAAAAGGACCCTACACTGGGCCTGGCCTTGGTCCGGGCTGCGGGCCAGAGGCAGCTGGAAGGGAGGAAGTAATGAACTTGTGGGGTGTCAGAGCTGCAAAGAGTCTCAGGACAGACCTTTTCCCACCTGTCTGTCCCCTTCACAGAGGAGGGTGCCCAAGTCCAGAGCAGGGGAGTGGCACCCACCCGGTCCCAGCTCGCTGTACCCAGTGTCCCCTCCCTGGCCAGAGACCTTTCAGGGAAACCTAACAGTGAGTCCCCAGCGCTCCCGCCGCCCCCGCCAGCCACAGTCTCAGGAGCGGAAGGGTCATCTCCTCGAGTAGCGCAGGTATCCTGTTGGTTGTCCGTGGACCTGTGCGTAGGTCATTGCTGATGGCCGTCACCGTGGCTCTGCGCGTGGCGAGCACCCTCACTGACCACGGGGCGGACTGGTCGGCCCTCGGAACGGTGCTCTGCCTGGTGTCCGTGCGGCCGCTGGGGCAGCTGCGTCTGGACTTCAGCCTCAGTGTCAGGGCGGAGGGGGAGCCCGGATCTCAAGAGAGCCGGACTTGGCTTCTGCACCTGCCCGGATCCCAGTGGGCAGAGCCCACGTGTCTTCTGGCTCAACACCATCAGAGAGCAGTCAGGTACCTGCCCAGAGTGACCCCACTCCTGGCAAACCATTGACGCCAGTGTGTCTCCCCACGTCCTAGAGGAAAGTGATAGTCACCGGTACTGGAGATTCCCAGCACTGATGGGCCCCCGGGTGTGTGGGCTCGTGGGTGCGGAGGGCAGAGGGCGCGGGGTGAACGGAGGCCTGGTGGTGGCCGGGAGCTGCATCCACGTGGGCAGCCAGGTGTTCGCCCAGCACACGCCTGCCCGGGGCCTGCCCCGGGACGTGCCCAACCTCTGAGCACGGCCCCACCCCGCTCCTGGACCCCACGGAGATGCAGAGCAGCGACTTTCCACCGCGTTTCCCAGTGCGAGTGTGTAGGCTTCACGATCACACCTAATGATCACAATAACAACATGATAAAAACATACGCTTAATAAACACAATAAATGGTGATGATAGAGTACTGAATGAAACCATGTTTGCACAGCAAGTAAGTGACGGATCCCAAGGGCCTGCGTCTCTAGGGCTGTGTTTCTTACACAATCACAGTCAGGGTAACAAAGACACTATTTAGCATTTACCAGGTACCGGCTACTGTTGTTCATATATCTATATATATGTTTTGGGGGGACAAGGAAAGTGTGTGTGTGTGTGTGTGTGTGTGTGTGTGTGTGTATATATATATATATATTCTCCTTCATTCTTCTTAACGGCCTTATTAAGTTACACATTATCATCCCTATTCCATAGATGAGAACACTGAGGGACAGAGAGGTCTAAACAAGACCCTAGATAAAACCACATTCAAATAGTTATACTGTGTCAGGACATTCATGGGATCTGTTCCCAGCTCACTGCCACCGAACCATCCAGGGTTAAGCAGACTGTTCCCTCATGACCTTCCCTCCGCCCACCCACCTCCACCCCCTCCCCACAGGTGCACTTTCTGAATTCCAAAAAGGAGCTGGACCGAAGCCCAGAAGAGGGTCCTTGAACCTTTTGTTATTTTTCTGAGTCACCCAGGATCTCTAAGCTTAACAGCAGCAGGAGGAACGAAACTTCTGCTTGGCTGAGCTGAATGGGGGCGCAACCTGGGTGCCAGGCTGTGCTGGTGGGGTGCAGAGACGTGGTGTAGGAGTCAGGCCGTGCTGGTGGGGTGCAGAGACGTGGTGTAGGAGTCAGGCCGTGCTGGTGGGGTGCAGAGGCGTGGTGTGGGAGCCAGGCCGTGCTGGTGGGGTGCAGAGATGTGGTGTGGGAGCCAGGCCATGCTGGTGGGGTGCAGAGACGTGGTGTAGGAGTCAGGCTGTGCTGGTGGGGTGCAGAGGCGTGGTGTGGGAGCCAGGCCGTGCTGGTGGGGTGCAGAGACGTGGTGTGGGAGCCAGGCCGTGCTGGTGGGGTGCAGAGGCGTGGTGTGGGAGCCAGGCCGTGCTGGTGGGGTGCAGAGACGTGGTATAGGAGTCAGGCCGTGCTGGTGGGGTGCAGAGACGTGGTGTGGGAGCCAGGCCGTGCTGGTGGGGTGCAGGGGCATGGTGTGGGAGCCAGGCCGGTACTCTGGGTGAACCGTCCCTTCAGGAGCAAGGCTGTGGCCAGGCAGCGCCCAGGGTGCCCCGGGAGGGGCCCGAGGCTCCAGCAGGCGGCCGGCGTGCTCCGTGCTCCGTGTGGTGATAGTGGGAAGGTTTGCTTGCAATCTAGAAAGCAATTTGCTGACATTGTTAAATCCATCTAATGCCCTACAATCAAAAACCAAATGATCTGGTATCAAGAGTAACTGAGCAGATAGGAAGTACAGGCAGAGAAAGGGTGGGCGGTGGCACGAAAAGCCCAGGGCTAAAAGAACAACCTCCACAGGTGAGACAGAGAATGAGCAGAATAAATAGAGGATTTGCCAGAGGGCCCAGGAGAGAAAATGAGATATTTGAACAGAGCTGAGCTGCAGGGTGGGGTGGGAACAGCATTTGCTTCCTTAGCACAGCCTGGTGGGGGTGATGGCCAGCCAGCCGCTGGGGACCGGCCCAGCCTCCCCTCGGGAAGGTCCTGGGATCCGGTCCCACGGGGGAAGAACGGCTGCAGGGCCATGGCACCCTGTCCCTGGAGACATGAGTGTCATCCCGAGCGGGAGATGAAACAGAAGTTGTGGTTTCGAAAAATAAGAAACAAATTCTTTTCATTTCGCTCCATTCCCAGGTCACTAAGTCCAATAATGGAACCGCTCAGTCCTCAGTCACGCTCGACCCCAGGGGTCCGCTCCATCCATAGCTCCGCCGAGTGGAGGGAACATGCCCCCTGAGCTTAGACCACACCCGGCAGGCTTTCCCGTGTCGCTTCCCCAAAGAGCTGACACTGCGGATGGTCTCTGGCCATCTCTTGTTTTGCGAACCGCTCCTGTGGTGTGAGGCCCCAGGGCAGCGAAGAGAGCACCACGCATGTGCCTCGGTCGGGGTCCCAGGCCGAGAACACAGGGGCTCTGGGCTTTATTGAGTGTGTGTGTGTGTGTGTGTGTGTGTGTGTGACCCACAGACAACTGAGAAATACGAAGTGGACACGGGGGGCCAGCCCACAGCCACCATCCATCTCGCTCCAGAGAGGCAGGGTCCTGTGACTGCCTTGCTGAAGGGTCCCCCCAAGGTATCCCTCCACCATGAATTTTTAAAAAGCCTGAAGTGAGGAACCACTGGGGCAAAGAGACCCTCGTGGGCCACTCTGGGTGTGAGGAGAGCCACCGAAAGGGCCATAAGCAAGGAGGGACGTTTGCAAAGACGCTGTCCTGAGGACAAGAGAGGGACAGTGGAGTGGAGGTGCGCCAAGGAGGGGGTCCAGGGAAGGATCGCGCTCCTGGGGGATGTTTGTCCCTCGACTGGGTGGAAAATGACCTCAGTGACAGTTTTCAGTTGTGTCCGTTCTAGGAGGCGACTCCATCTGCATTCGTTTTCCAGGACTGTGCCAACGAGCCGGGCAGCTCCCAGCAACAGAAACGGATCGTCTCACCGGTCTGAGAGCCAAAGTTCAAAATCGGGTTGTTGGCAGGGCCGCACTCCCTGGAGGCTGCAGGGAGACCCTCCTCGCCTGTCCCCGGCTTGCGGAGGTGGCTGGGACCCGGGCTGTTCCTTGGCTTGTAGCTGTTTCCATTCCTCCTCTGCGTCTGTTGTCACGGGAGGGGCTCCCCTCTCTGTCTGTCTGTCTGTCTGCGTCCTCACTTCTCTCTTCTTAGAGGACGTCAGTCATTGGACTAGGGACCACCCTCCTCCAGTGTGACCTCATTCCGATTTCTTGATTATATTTGGACCCTATTTCCAAATAAGGTCACATTCCCGGGTAGCAGGGATTAGGCCTTGAATACACCTTTCTGGTTCAACCCATAACTTCGCCGAGTTACCTTGGCCTCTTGGGAAGCTCACAAGCCTCGAGTTACCCCTGAGGAGAAGGGACGGAGCAGAGTGTCAGCTGCCTCGCTCCTGTCCCTCTGCTGTGGGAGACAGGTGTCCTATTTAAGGCTCCGCGAAGATGCTGAGAACAGTAGCAAGCTCCTCATTTACCCCTTCTCTTCCCTCAGTGTAGTTTAGGGGAGGTGACCCCTGAAAGGTGTGCGTGTGCGTGCGTCGCGCACGTGTGTGCGGCTGACACGGTGCGCCTGTCCTTTCCCTCCTGTACCCCCTAAAAACTGTCACCGGCTGGGTTCACAGGGAGCCAGAACAGCGCCTGCTCAAGTGAGTTTCACACACCCCGGCTCAGGGCTGCCTTACTCAGTAAATATTGGTTGAATTGAACCAAGTAAAACTACACTGAGCAGTGGGAACAAGTCACGCCAATACCCCATGGCCTCGGGAAAACACAGGGAAGGAATTTGTCAAGAGCGCAGCACGGCCGTGGGCAGGGAGAACGAGGCCGCCCGGCGGGCCCAGGGGTCAGAACTGCCACATGTTGCCATCCTTGCAAGGGTCCTGCGACTCCTCGTCCCTCACTAAGGAACACGCCCGGCACCTCTGCTGTTTCAGAAACATCTGCCTTTTTGTTTTTTGTTTTTGTTTTTGTTTTTCAGATAGAGCGGGAGGGAGAGAGAGGAAGAGAGAGAGAGAAACATCGATGTGAAAGGGACACATCGAGTGGCTGCCACCCGCACGACCAACCAGGGCCGGGGACAAACTGCAACCGAGGTACATGCCCTTAGCGGGAACTGAACCCGGGTCTCTCCGGACCGCAGGCTGACACTCCAACTGCTGAGCCAAACCGGCCAGGGCACCTCTGCCTTTTTGAAGTGACGTCCCTGAGACCCTGGCAATCGGCCACGGTGGAGACGAGCCTCTGTCGCTCAGGCTGGGTGTTGGTTGCTGAGCTTTAGGGTGACCCGCAGCCCCCCACCCCAGCCTCCGTGGGGAGCACCGTACCACAGGCATGAATCAGGACTCCACACCCATCCATTCCACGGGAACTCGGGCTCCCTTCACACTCCATCCGCGCGTCACCTGGGTTCCGAGACAGCGGCCGTGAGCACTGGGGCCGATTTTCTCTGCTCTGCATCTGCAACCGTGGTGGTGGCCCTACCACCGGGACAGCCACACCCCTAATGCCCACTTCTGTCACCACACGGCCGCTGGTGTCTCCTGACGACCCCCAGGTGATGCTGCGTCAGTGTCGGCACCAGAAACGAAAGGGCTGCCACCAGCTCTGGGCCCGCACCTCTGCCACGTCACCTCTGCCACGTCACCAACCCAGCAGGCAGGGCCGCCCTGGCCAGGCCGATCTCAAGGCCACCCCCGCTGTCCCCGCACTGCCTCCTGCTCCGACAGAGCCAGCACCACTGTCCGGACCGCCAGCCCCGAGGCTACAGTCAGGGGGGCTCTCGGCGCCCCCCGGAGGACCTAGAGTAACTCTGGGTGTTCACAACGCCTGCCTGGCAACCTGCTCGCCCTGAGGTTCGGCAGGGGGCCTTGGGGCTGAACAAGGCCGTCTCAGGGGAAGACCGCAGCTGATGTCCCCTCCACGCTGAGGGAGGCTCGTTCTCGCCGGGTCGAGTGAGGCTCCCGGGTTCTCTCCGCTCCGCTAGCCCCTGCCCACCTGCCGCAGGCCCTCAGCGCTTGGCGTCCCCGGATGTCCCAGCAGGCCGGAGGCTAGAGCACACACCTTACAACGGGGGCAGTGAGCCCTGACATAGCAACTAAAACTTAATTTTTTGCCCAAAATGTATTTTCCAGATATGAAAATAAAGCATAATTACGGGGCCCCATGGCGGATGGGATGGAGTCAGCCAGCAGGTGTAGCCCTGGAGACACCCAGAGGAACAAACCGCAGTGCACCCTCCACCTGCGTGGGGCAGGTGCTTCCGGTCAGAGCGCGGTGGCCAGTCCGAGGCAGGCCGCCCACCTGTCCCAGAGCAAAGGTGGAGGGGACACTGAGTCATGGCTGAGGACCTGACTCAGAGTCAGAATTTAGAAATGGAATCGTTCTCAAACCTTGCGAGCTGAGAAACCCTGTCTTCAGATGAAATTCCACGCGGGAATACCGAAACAGAACAGGCAAGAGTGTGGTCCACTGGCGGGAGTGGGCGCGGACCCTTGGGCCCGGCTGCCTGGCCTGCCCACCCCCTGGGGGGCCAGAGGCCCTCACCCCAGGACTCCAGTCTGAAAGCGACTGGCCTCATCTGTGTCACAGACGACGGGGCTCCGTGAGTCTACCCACGTCGGTGACTGGAACCCACGCCCCCTCACCCCCAGTGCCGTTCTCGGTCCACAGAGATGGCCATTTTCTGACTCAGTTTATTTGTCTTTAAAATGAAGATAGAACCAAAATATCTGCCCCACCTTCCGGGGGCTCCCTGAGGGTGCAGCTGCCAGGTCCGTACTGCGTGCTACCCATCACGGGCCTCGGCACTCCTGGCTCCTTCCTGCTCCTTCCCCTCCTCGTCCCGTGTGCGCTCAAGGACCAAGGCTGCCCCTAGACAGGGCCCCAACTCCGGCGCAGGGGCGGTGCCTCCCCACGGCGGGACGTGTCCGCTCTCTAGAAGGAGCGGGACGTGTCCGCTCTCTAGAAGGAGCGGGACGTGTCCGCTCTCTAGAAGGAGCGGGATGTGTCCGCTCTCTAGAAGGAGCTCCGTTTCTCAGGAAAGTCTCGGAAGCCCCATCTGCTCCGGTTCGGCTCAGGAGCCGCTCAGCGCCTCGGGGCCGGTGCGAAGAGTTCAGAGCCCCCAGAAAGCTTTACCTTCCTGTTGGCTCTGCCTCCTGGGGTGAGGACCAGCCTGGACCCGCAGCTCCCCGGCTCCCTGAGGGTGACGGTGAGGCACCCCTGGCCGAGGACAGGCAGCCGGGCTGGGGGCGGGCGGAGAGGGAAACCCTGGTTCCGCCTCTTCCCCTGGCCTGAGATGAGGGGCCCGAGGGTCCAGGCGCTTTGCTTGGACACCCCACCTTCAGCTCCGGAGCCTTCCCAGAACGAGGGTCAGAGGGCCCTCGGAGGGTGGGACTGAAAGTGCTCAGATGCTGCCCGGCGCCCACCCAGGTGGCTGACCTCCTGGCCTCTTCCTTCCCGGGGGCATCCCAGACGCACCGGATGCCAGCGAGCACCCCGCAGTGGGAACTGTGAGCCCCTGACAGGCGAGGGAACAGATGCCCACCAGGGACGAGGGTTCAGCCCGCATCAGGTGAGGGGACGTCAGGGGCTTCTGCGCCCCCACGTCGGCCGTCGATCATCTGAGCAGGGCTCTCTCTGGACTCTGAAGGGAGCCTGGGTCTGCACAGGGCTGGGCTGAGGGCCCTGGGAGAGGAGTCCGGGCTCCGAGGGGCCCTAAGACAGGGTTCCCTCGCCAACTACACTTAGCGCATTCTACCCGTTACGTGAACCCGAGACGAGCATCAGACCCAAGGGCACGCAGGGGAGGTGGCCCTGACGGTCTCAGCTCCAGACCTCCCCGAACTCTGAGAGGCTGCGCTGAGCGGGGAGAAGTGGCGGGAGGGGCAGGAGGGGCGGGAGGGACGTGCTCACGAGGGACATGCTCACACCACAGCAGCAGGAAGGATTCATCAGAGTACCCCAGTATCAGGTGAGCTGCCTGAAGAGGTTCAAGAAGTTACCCACCTCCTCAAGCCTGATGAGGTCTCTCAGATACTTCCTTCAGCTGCCCTCTCTTCCCCAAGGGCAAGGACGTAGCATCCTTCACCGGAAGAGCAGGGCTCATTCTATCTGCCTCTGGCCTTGCTCTCTCCCACGCCCCCCCCCCCCCCACAGCAGACAGAGGCCCTGGAGCACCCAGTCTGGCCACCACTCCCTTTGCAGACAAAGGACAGGATGCTTGCCACCGGGCTCTCCCTCCTGTCCCCCATCTTGGCTTTGCTTTCTGCCTCATCCATGCTGTTTTCAGCCCCGTGACTTTGCATGTTCTATTCCCGCCACTGTGCCCTCCCCTCCACTTCATCTTCTTCGTCACCCGGAGACTCGTACTCGCCTTCAAGACTCATTGCAGCCGTCTCCACCTCTGGGAGGCCTGTCCTGGCCACCGTGGGTTCAGCGCCCTCCTCCAGGCTCACTTGGCACCCTGGGCACATCTTCGGCGTTGCCCGGACCGTCCCATGCCATCACGGTCTTTCTCTAGCTCCCTAGCTTAGCAGTTTTCCTTGAGGACAGAACTGAACTTTTTATTCGCAGGGAACGGCCGGGGAAGGGTAGTAAATATTGGCGGAATGATTAGGACTGAAATTGGTTTGGGGCAGCCCGGGGCCTCAGAATAAACTGCCCGGCCTCCAGGGGTCTCTGGTCCTTGGGTTCGGTGTGATCAAACAGCACACGTGTGAGGCTCCAATCTACAGCCCTTAGACCCGGGGGGGGGGGGGGTTCAAACATCCTCGAGAAATCCCAGAAGCTGCGGAAAACCCCCACATCTTATTTAGAATTATAACAATGAGCCCTGGCCCGGTGACTCGGTTGGTTAGAGTGACATCCTGTACACCAAAAGGTTGAGGGTTTGATTCCCAGTCATGGCACGTAGCTAGGTTGTAGGTTTGATCCCAGTCAGGACAGGTATGGGAGGCAACTGATCGATGTTTCTCTCTCACTTCGATGTTTCTCTTTCTCTCTCTCTCCCTTCCTCTCTCTCTAAAATCAATAAACATGTCCTCTGGTGAGGATAAAAAGAAAAAGAGAGAGAATTCTAATAATGATGTGATTCAAAGTAATACTAAGTCCTTTGAAAAGCAAAAGTGATGAGGGGAGGGAGGGGATCTGAGGCAGTTCACTGATCAGAGCGTTGACAGAGGGATCAGCATGTTCAGAGTTGCTGGTGGCCCTCTGTCCCCACTCCGTCCCAGGGCACGTGAGCCTGCCTCAGAAGATCAGCAAGACCACACCGGCCTGGGCTCTGCAGTAACACCCCAAGCTCCCTGCAGCTGGGGGCTCTGGGGTGCTGGGGCAGTGCAGGGCTTTGATGTACAGCAGTAAATGAGGTACCTTGTTCACTGTTTTTTGGCCAAGAGGAGGAGAGCCCCTGCCTCGTGTCTGCTGCAGCGTAGGGCGGGACTCCAGTCGGGCCAGCACCTGCTCTCGCCTCCTCGCGCACATGGGGCCTCATGCTCACTGGCTGCCTTGTCCAAGTCACGATCCAGCCCCCCCCCCCCCGGGTAGCAGCCACAAGAAAGGAGTCCCCAAGGTCCTGTTTGAGAGGGACCCTCTGCCTCAGCCATGTGGGGGACTCGCGCTCCTCAAGAACCTGGGTATGATTTTCGGGTAAAATATCACGGTTTGGTTTGCTTTAGTGAAAAGGCAGAGGACTAAATTTAGCAACCTGTCTAAAACACGTTCCCCAGGGAGTCTCTACCCTTTAGAAAGAACTCAAGAGAAATGTCTCATGAGCAGGAGCAATTCACCCCTGGGCGGTGCGGGCCCCAGACTTCATCCCTCCCTTTCCCAGGGAGGAGCAATCTGCCGGCACAGGGCTTCAAAGAGAAAAGCGGCAGCCGCATCCCCGCTGCTCCTGCTCAAGGACCTGCACTGGCTCCCCACTGCCTTTGATATCAACTCAAATGACTTAGAAGGACCCCCAATGGTCTCCACTGTCTGACTTACCGGGTGCATTTATTCAACAAACAGTCACTGAGCGTCTGCCTGGTGGCTTAATGCCCGAGCGGGAACCGTGGCCTAGCGTTCAGGGAGCTCATGGGTTAGTGGCAGTGATGGCCAGGTTTATGTGCTATACTTGGCTAGGTGACAGTCTCCAGTTGGTCGCTCAACCACTAACCTGGTGTTACTGCAAACGTATTTTGTAAATTTGATGGAGTCCATAATCGCTTGACTTTTGTTGTTGCTGTTCATCCTCACCCAAGGAGAGACTGGAAGGGAGAGATGGAGGGGGAGAGTGAGTGAGAGAGAGAAACATCTGTGTGAGAGAGACATTGATTGGCTGCCTCCTGCATTCTCTGACCTGACCTGGAGATCAAACCTGCAACCCAGGAATGTGCCCTTAACTGGGAATCAAACCCATACCCTTTGGCTTGGGCTGAAGCTCTAACCACTGGGCATACCGGTCAGGGCCATCCTCAGGTGCCTTTACGAAAGGGAGGTCATGCTCAGTCACCTGGTGGACCTGATTCAATCAGTCTAAAGGCCTACAGAGGGCAGCGGGGGCTTCCTCGGCCCTGGCAGGTCAAGGCCTGAGGTGGATTTGACATGGAAGCGTGGATTCCATCAGTCCTGCAGCTGGCCATGGACCCGGCCACCCCTGAATGACACCAGGAAGAGAAGCAGCAGAAGGAGGGGCGTGACCTCAAGGGCCCTGACGTGGGATCACTCTCCAACATCGCAAGAGAAACGAAAACCCTCCTGCCTTTCTGGAGCCATGGGCGGGGGTCTCATGGTCTGTGAGAGCCCGCGGCCGAGCCCGGGTGGAACCCATCCCTCGCACGTCACCTCTCTCACCACGGGACGGAGGGGAGCTGCCCACCCGCTCTCTCGCTGTGGGAGGCCTGTGTCAGAGCCACGGAGGCCGCCGTGCGCCTTGTCGCTGGCGGTTAACCCCTGGCCTTTTCCCTTCTGCCTGCTGTTCCTTCTCTGGTGACAGCCGGGTCATTTGCTGATGAGAGTGAGACCCAGAGAAAACCCACCTGTGAGGTGAGGGAGAAACAGCAAAGGTCTCCAGGAGACAGGACCGGTCAGGTGCAGACACAGACACGGGGTCTTTCCTTCCCCATCTCCACGAGGTGCTTTCTCAACAGCGACAGAGAACAGGCGACAGAGCCCTGAGCCACCAGCCCATGCTCGGTTGCATAGACTCCTCTGATTATTGGAAGCCAGACACAGGACCCTGCGTCTCATCACTGTGCTACTGCGGGATGGTGGGGCCCACCAAGCGCCGAGGCAGGAAAAGAAGTGAGGAGGGGGAGGGGAGACTGTGGAGGGAGGATGGATCCGGAAGCATTCCTCCCCCCCCCCCCCCCACCACGCACACTGCCCAGGATGGCCGGGATGGAGACGCGGACGCAGGAGGGCCTCCTGCATTCAGAGGTCACCGGCTCACGACTTCAGGCTGCCAGGAGGGTGTTCCAGCTGTGTGAGGAACAGCTGTTTTTAAGGCCCCTTAGTCACCTCGAAAGTTCCGTTAGCAGAGTACCTGTGCATTAGCAGGCTGACTACAAACTTCGTCATCTCTTCGTTTTAGGCGGTCCCTTAAGAACCAGTGAGCCTTTGGTCACCTACTCCGAGTGACAGGGTCTCCTTAACAAAAGAATCATCATTTCTCTCTGTACCTGGTCCAGTCCACACTCTCGGTGCAGAACGACGAGACACGAAGGACTCGCTCATTTTCTGTCGCTCGCTTTCCTCTTCCGATACGGTAGGCCCGGGTCCGGAGGCCTCTCCCTTCCTGACCTCCTACTCCTCTGGCTTCAGCCGATGCTCTTGGCAGGCCCGTCCTGGCTTTGGTGGGGAGCCCAGTTCTGGAGGAAGAGAAGCATGAGGCCTTGGACCCCCTCTCCAGAATCCATACACTCCGGCTCTTGGCTGGCTCCCACCGCAGTCCCGTTCTCGGATTTCCTTTCTCTGTCGGTCTCTGTCTTTCCCCCACGCCCATGACCGCGTCCTCGATTCCCCAGCTGTGTGCTGACATCCTCCCCGGCCAGTCTGGGCGTTTCTCCCGCCTCCAGGATTCTGGGTATTCCACGCGTTGTCCACAGACAGCAGCATGAGAATCTCCTGGAGCTAGTTAGGGACCCAGAGCCTCAGGCCTCACCCAGACCAGAGTCCTGATCACAAGTGTGATCCGCAGGCAGTCTCTGCACACGGAAGACCGAGCCGGTCCCCGCCAAATCAGGGACGCGCTGACAGCCCACACTGTGACCGCTTTGTCCCACGGTGTCCTCAGCGCGACCTCTGCCTGGCCCACAGAAGCGCGAGAGAGATTAACTGAGCAGCTGGATTTCTGGGCTCCGCTCTCTGACCTCATGGGCTGTGTCCTCTTCTTCTTTGTCCCCTCTGCGCCACCCTTCCCCGTCCTCCCCACCCCTTTTTCCCTCCTCCTTCGCCTCTGCGTCAGGAGCAGGATCAGATGGGTGTGGGACAGGAGTTGGCTGACTGTGGATCAGAGACCCCAGCAGATGCCACAGGCCCTCAGGTTTGCTCGCCGAGCCGCAGGGAGGAGCCACCCCGAGAGCAGAGAGGTATCACCTTCCGCACGTGTGTTCTTCCTGCATCAGCCAGCAAACCTCGGCCATAACGAGGGCCTCGTGAGTCCCTTGAAGGTGCCCTTCAGAGACGGCCCATGGTTCCAAGCAACAGGAAACGTGAGCTCGTTTGCGTCCGCATTCACCCTTTCACGGATTAACGGCACGTGTCTGAAACAGCCGTAACAGAGGAGGCAGGAGGACGGCTCAGAGAATCGAAGGTGTGCCCTCGAGGGGCCCGCCGAGGCCCAGGCGGAGTCCTGAGGGGCCCCGTGTAACCCTGACCCTAGCCCTGTCCACATTCCCCAGACCAGGGGACTGTCAAAGGGTGACCAAGAGGGGGCGGGGAGAGAAGATAGAGACTAGGCTCAGCCCCGGCGAAGGGGATGAGACGGAGAGAGGCAGAGCCCAGAAGGAGGATGGCCTCGCACCCACACGACGCCCGCACTGACCTCCGCACGCGTGTGTGAAGCCCTCCGCCAGCTGTGAGCTGCGGACTCTGTCCCGATGCCGGTACTCGGCAGGTCGGCGGCTCTGCCTCGCCTCCTGCCCGGGGCTCAGTGGGCACCAATCTTCTCGGCCTTGTCCAGCCACAGGGCACAGGCCGCAAGGATGCGCCCGTGGGGCCCGTCTGCAGACCCCTCTGAGGGGCTCCCTTCCACACGCAGGGTGACTGGCTGACCGTGCCTCCCCATGGAGGGAGAGCAGGAGGCAGCCGCCCTCTGCCCAGCCCATGGGCGTGGCAGGCCTTGCCCAAGTCTCTGAAGCCTGCTGTCCGTCAGGCGGAGACACCGTCAGTGACAGTCTCCCGGGCAGGCCAGGCACCGCACGGTGAGCACACCAAGCCACGCAGGGCTTTCTGGGTGATTCACACACGCCGTGGGTGACCTTCCGACACGCACGCACAGCGCCAGCGATCACGTGACTATTGCCAGCTGAGCTTGTGGATGATCAGTGAGAAGAAGCTGGTTGCTTCATCGCAAGGTAGGAGGCAGCAGACAAGGTCTGGAGTGTCTGCGGGGGTGGGTCCCTGGCGTCCCCTCCATGGCCACCTGCCACGCCCACAGCCCTGCTGCTTCTCCACACAGGCGGCCGGCCAGCCGGCTCCTCCTCCAGCCTGGGGCAGGGAGAGAGGGGAGTGGTTGCCCTGAGTCATGGCACAGAGACAGGGCCTCGGAGCCCAGGGCCTTGGTCGGAGCCCTTGAGCGGCTGGAGCCAGGAAGCTTTCCAGCAAGTTGCTCCAGCATCGTGGCCATCGCTGTGACACGGGACCACAGTCCAGACGTGCTGGGCCACCGACTACTCGGAGCAGAGTACACTCTGAGTTGTAACCGGGCCCGTGGTTACCTTTGGGGATTATCTTACAGCTTAAACAGTCACGGCCTCGAATGAAGAACGCGTGTCATTCTCCTGGGAAGAGTCATCAGGATTGAGTGGCAGTTCCTTCCTAGAAAAGTCACCCAGAGTATCTGGACCACCTGGGTCCATCTGACTCGATGCGTCCAGGGGAGGCCTCGCCACGTTGCATGGAAGCGGCCTGTCTGGGGGTCCGTCCTTGAAGGCCTAGGGGAAGCCAAGCGACCTGCTCATCTCGTGCCGCTCTGAGCCCAGCCCCCCGAACAGAGGAGGCTCTTGGGATTGCGGCTTGGATGCTCACAGCGCCCATCGGCCTCAGAGAATAGCAGCTGGGGGAATTCTCAGCTCAAAACCACCGTTCAGACCTTCATTTTACGTCTTATCCAGAGAATGGGTGCTGAGCGCAATAGCATGGCTAAATCCACCCAGAATAGGTAGTGCCTTGGACTGCAGCACCTGGGAGAAGACAGGGGAGCGCAGGCTGGTCCCACACCCCCAGAAGCAGTTTGCAGAGAGAACGGAGTAACCCTCGGGAGGGAACACGGGGTTGAGTCTCCTCAGGCATAAGGAGGGAAGACAGGCCGCGGAGAGTAATATGGAAATGCAGACGTAGCGAGAATTCCTGTCCCTCCTACATCTAGCTCAAGGTCCCAGGCCTCTGTCCCACTCTGCCACTACCTAACTTCGGGACCAGAGGGAACCTCTCCGTTGTCCCCTCTGTGAATAGGAACATTGTCATCCCTACCATGAGCCATAAACGGCTGCTCCGGCCCCTCTCTCCAGCCACCCCCAACACTCTCGACCTCGGCCATGCAAAGCACCGGCCCTTCCAAGCTTCCCTGCTGTGACCACTCTGCCATTGCTCGTTTCCTTGGCCATCAATCCACGGCTCCGGCTTCAGTGCTCCGCTCAAGCCTCAGCCGTGCCCGGAGACTTCCTTGAACGCCTGGTCTCATTCAAGTGCTTCCTCCTGCACCTGTGACAGCTGCTGCAGCCGCTGTCTTGGCTGTCCCCAAGAGATTCCGAGGAAGGACTGCCTTGCTCATCTGTGTTCCCACCTTTCAGCACAATGCCTGGCACAGGTGCTGAGCAGGTGCTCCAATAATTAAGTCATTAGAAGTCAACCTGATGGCGAAGAAGCTCCCAGGTGAGGGGGGGAGGGCAAGAGGGAGGCTGCACCATTGCCCGGGTTGGTGACGCTCATGTTTGACTGCTGGGCAGAGAGGAAGTGACGCAGCAGGTGCACCGATGGATGTTAACGGCGTGAGCACAGGGCAGCCCTGCTCCGTGGCCCTAATGAGAAAGCCAGTTGGGTTGCATCTCCCCTGGAAAGGTTTTAGAATAAAAACAAACTGCCTTTAGGCAGCTACAGGCAAAAGTCAATCCCAAAACAACAGGGTAGGAAATAAAAAGCTGCACCCAGAAACTTCCTGAAGGGGGATTTGGGCCACAGGATGCTGATGGCGGGGGGTTAGCCCCAGATTTCTTCACCTGTGACTGAGAGGACCTGTTTGCCTCCCTTCCCGGGGAAATGCAAGCAGGCTGGCCTCAGAGAGAGAAAGACCTTGGACATGACATCGGGAAATTGCCTTGGATGCTGAACAATATCCTTGTTCCCCTCTAATAGTTCCCTGGATATAAATTGCCCTAAGAAAACTGTAGGCTATTGAGAAAAGAGCCTGTGTCTTTGAATTAATCGTACCCTCCCAGAAACACACACAATCTCAAATGGGGCCAGTCAGCTACACCAGCCAGTGAACACTCGGTCAGAACAGATGTGAGTCCATCACCGCCCGCCCCTGGGTGTAGGCCGTGGACAGACTCCAGAGTGCTCCCTCCCCGCCCCGCTCTGCGCCAACGGCTCTGTGTGCTACGGCCTGCGACCCACACGACTGGCTTCTGAGGCCGGAATGGTGCTATCCCCATTTCACTGATTAGGACACTGAGGCACAACGACTTTAAGACACGTGCCATTTACCCAGAGCGTCAGCGGGAGAGCCGGGAGCCAGACCCAGGCCCTCTGGCCCGGAGCCCCACGCTGAACCACGACTGCACAGGCGAGTGCGTGCTGCCTGCTCGTCTGTCCCTGCCGCCGCCAGGTGCGTGGACTGAGTGCCATGGCCCCAGCACTTGTATGCTGAGCCCTAAACCCTAATGTGGGTGCATCTGAAGACAGGGCCCCTCAGGGGGTGATTAAGGCTGAACGATGGCGTGAGGGTGGGGCGCTGAGCCGGGAGGCCTGGCGTCCTTATAGGGGAGCAGGGTCCCCTGTGTGCACAGGGGAAAGCCCACAGGAGGCAGTGTCTGCAAGCCAGGAAGAGCTGGCTCACTGGACACCAGCCCGCCTGCCCCTGAACCTGAACGTCTGGCCTCCAGACTGAGAAAAAACAGTGTCTGCTGTTCAAGGCCCCCAGCTGGTGGTCCTTTGCTATGGCAACCTGAGCGGACGGCTACAGCAAGCCACGGTCCAGGTGGGCACTGAGCCAGACAAACGGACGGCGTGACTCAGAGCCCATCTGAGCACAGCCCCCCTCACTCCCTGGGTGCCCCGGCACCGCAGGCTCCAGCAGCAGCACCCCTGCAGCGCCTCGTCCACACACCGCTCACGTCCGCCTGTCCTGCGTCCGCCCTAGTGGAACACAGACTGGCGTTGGTGGGTTTGCGCTTGGCCTTGGCATCTTTCACCCTCGCTGCCCAGCGAAGCCAGTGCCACGGCACCTGCCTGGTGGCTGGGAGGGGGTTCACCGCAATGACTGTGGGCTCACGACAGCCGTCATCGCCTGATCGCGAACAGCCCCAGCTGGAAACTGCTAACGCTGGGACTCCAACCTTGATGCTTCTGCCTCCAAAGGCCAAGGCCTCTGCTTTCCAAGGGGACAACCACCTGACATCCACTGCTGGTGACTTCCTCCGTCATCCATGGAGCGCTGGGACTCTCCAGTTCCCTTCCGCTCCGTTAGAAATAAAAGCACGTATCTATGTGTGTTGTGTGCGTGTGTGCGTACATGTTTTTTTCAGCTAAAAGTCATACCTAGGTCCCCACAAAACCCCACTTGGTGAGCGCATCCAGCTGTGACAGGAGCAGCGGATGCTGGCGGGCCTGGCACTCACAGCTTGTCACACCCATGTTTCTCCCGCCCAGCCCTGACCCTACTTTCTTACAACAAAGCAGGTGTGCCCATGATTCGTGCCAGGCGCAGTACACAGTGGGTTCTTCGAGTATTTTTGCTGCATTGACTTGCTCGGGAGGTAAAGGGAGGCAGGTAGGCAGGGACCAGGACAGGCTGGCAGAGGGCACACCGGGTCCACGTCCCGTGTGCAAAGCCAGCCAGCAGACTGCTCCCTGTGCGTGGCCCAGCTCACATCTCGGACCTACTGATTAAGCACTCAGCAGAAATAGCTGTGTAAGTGCTGGGAGGGGACCAAAATTTTAAGGAGCCATTAAAAACAAGCATAGCTCGTCCTGGCCAGTTTGGCTCAGCGGTTAGAGCGTCAGCCTGCGGTCTGGAGAGACCCGGGTTCGGTTCCCGCTAAGGGCACGTACCTCGGTTGCAGTTTGTCCCCGGGCCTGGTTGGTCGTGCAGGTGGCAGCCACTCGATGTGTCCCTTCACATCGATGTTTCTCTCTCTCTCTCCCTTCCTCTCTCTCCCTCCCACTCTATCTGTACAAAAAATGGAAAAATATCCTCGGGTGAGGATAAAAAAAAAAAAAAAACAAGCATAGCTCATGGCATCACTGTTGTGCAGTGAAGCGGGGTAGGGGGGCGGGGGGAGTGGGCTGCAGGTGGCCGACTGGTCAACCGGAAGGTCACGGAGACAACAGGAGCGAATGCAGCCAGGGCACACACTCCCAGGAGCAGCACCAGCCTGGAGAAGCTTACGCCCACGTGACCAGTGACCCAGCCCTTCCCGTGTCTCCAACTCTGCCCCAAGTCTCCGCCATCTCTCCGTTAAACGGCAGCTAGAATTTTCTTGGCCTCACCATTGGTCTTTCTTTGCTTTATTTCAACGTCTTCCCAGGAGGAGAAGTCAGCACAGCAAGTCTGTCTGGGGTGGGCCTGGGGGCAAAGAGGTATCTTCTCTGCGAAAGACATTTAAGGTCCCGGGGAAAGACTCAAAGTTCTTTCTATGCCAACTCGTGGTCCACGAGGGGTCGCTGTGGTTCAGCCCTTCCCGGCCTCTCGCGGGTAAGGCATCTCACCTGGGTGGCTGGTCCTGCGGTTTCCCGTAGCCTCTTCCACCGAGAAAGAGGCCAAATCACTGAGCTAAACACCTGCCAAGCTCCCCCACCTGCAACGTGCCTATTGTCTGTCCACGCGGTCCTAGCTGCCTGCTCCCACCGGTGTTTCTCTCTCCTTTTCAGAACCACCCACTTTGGAATCTCAACAGTTTTCTCCGTCTCTCTCTCCCAAGACCCCCGCATTGTATCTTAGATGAGCGTCTTTCACGAGCTCCGGTCTCTGACCCTCTTCTTCAAGCGACAGCTCTCCCGGGGAAGTCCTATCCACCGTCACCTATAAACGCAGTGACAATTCAGAAACACAAATCCATTCACATCTGGCTCCCACTTAGAGCCCCTCAGGGGCACTTGAAAACCTGTGAACGTGACACTTCTCAGTAAAGCCTGTTAAATGCTCCGAGATGGGCTCCAGCTCCTCTTCCAGCCTCCCCGCAGCCACTGGCCCCTCCCGCGATGTGCGCGTGAGCGGACCCCCTTCCACGCTCCCGGGTGTGCCATGCGCCCCCTCCCCGCCTTTGCTCGGGCCACCCGGCCTCCACACAGAACCCCGGGTCACAGCTCTCTCTCGGCTACACCCCGCGGACTCGGTTTCATGGGCGTCTTCCCATCTGTCCCCGTCTTTCCTTTGTCACCTCTCACCCTGATGACTACAGCTGCCTCCGTGTGGGTCTTTAACTGGAATGTCTCCTTCTCCCCCACCAACCCTTGTCCCCGCCTTTGCTCAGTTTTCTTTCGAAAACACCAGTGGGACCTTTTTCAGCTCTGTCCTTCCTCTCCACGCACACCCAGCGCGGTCCTCTCGTCTCGTCCGCCACGTCCCGCGGAGGCTCAGTCCGCCTGCGCCCCAAGCCTGCTGCTGGAACCCCTCTGTGAGGAAAACTCCCCTAAAACCCGAACTGAAAAGGAACTGCCCTGGGGACCTGACCAAGGCTCAGTGGGCTGGTCAGCACGCCCCTTCCCCCCATTCTGTTGAATGTGAAGATGCGGGAGTCTGCAATGCAAATAACCACTTTACAGCCCCTTCCAAACCGGCCTCAAAGCCGGCCTTGCACGCTCAGATTATGACTCCCGGAACTCGAGTGCCTTTCCGAGCCGGGTGCTGTGGGGCAGAGGGGCCCTGCTGATGACGTGGGGCGAGGTGACAGTCCACGAACGCGCTCACTCCGCAGAGGCGCGCATGCGGGCGAGGCCGCGAAGGGGACTTGCACGTCCAGAGGAAGGTGGTCTGCGCAGGCGCTGAAGTTCCTCCGAGGAAGTCGGCTCTCGGCCTTACGGGCTGGGAGATCCACCTGCTGTCCGGACAAAGTGGGACACATGGGGGCTGGGGGAAGGCGTCTTGTTAGCGGAGAAGGACGGACAGGGAGGGCAGGGCCGCAGCTCAGACACCCCCACTGAGCTCCCCACTCGGGGGAACAGCCTCCAGGGACAGCCTGGTGGGAAGAAAGCTCCAGAACCCGACCCGTGTGAAGGAAGAGTGGTGGCGGCTCACATCTTCCTGCACCCCCCAAATGTGGGGCTCCACTGCTCTGGTCCTAGAGGCTCCCCACCTGGCAAGTACACAGTGAGCCAGCTTACAGCAGGGAGCAGGGACCTGCGCTGGCCCAGGGCCACCCCGGGCCCGGAGAGGGAACACAGCGTGTGCAGCTGAGGCCTGGGGAGGTGAGGGGACAGGGCAGCGGGCAGCCGGCTGTCCCTGCGCCCTCGGGAGGGCTTCTTTCTCCTGGAAATGGAGGAGGAGGCCGTGGGCACCACAGCCATTTGCTGGGGCGCAGCTGGAGCCTTCTCAGGGGAGATGTCCGGGCCCTTGGTGTCTGCGGGCACCCTCCGTGTTGACAGGTCTCCCCAGGAGGAGCCCAGATAGTAACTGGGTGAGTGGACGTGACTCTGAAAGGCAACAAAACCAATGAATGGAAAAGAGTTCATTTTCGTCCCGTCGATTTCTCTTTCTGCTCATGGAGGACGCAGCCACCCGTCGTCATTAAAGCCACTCTTAGCATTAAACCACTTTTCAGTGAAAGGCTTTCGCTCCCTTTAGGACTGAGTCCTGCATAACCAGTTCCTAAGACAAAGGATTCACAATGCGTCTCATTCTCGGAAGACTGGCTTTTCGGGTGGCCTGCGCCACCGCGGGGCCGTGGATGCGATGTGGGGTTTTTGTTGTTCTTTATGCTTTTGTTTCTCTGTGAACGACAGCTCCTCTCCCTGTCCTCTCCAGCGTCAACGCTCCCAGCCACACCCTCCTCCGTGAGACTCCAGCCCAGCCTGGCTTCCCGGGGCCTTTCTGCTGTTCCCCCTCCAACGCCCTGCTCCCCACTGGGGGTGCGGTGAGCATGGAAACTTGCAAAAGGGCCTGGAGTTTCGTGAGGCCTTCTTTTGGCCGCGTCTGTAAATGGCCTGGCACACAGTGTTTCCTCGGGTAGGAATTTCTACTTAGAGCTGGTGGCACGCAGCCTTCCCCACCTGGAAACGTCCCCGAGGACGCTCCACACTCAGCATCGGCCCTTCCCCTGCGCATGTCACCGGCCACTGCCTCGGGACCCTCCCCTCCGATGTTCCACAGTCAGTCAACTCCCGAAGGCCCCGCTGTGGACTTGGTACTTTCCCTCTGAAATCAGGGCCCCGCAGTGACTTCCCTGTTTGTGGCTAAACCATCACCCACCCCATCAATTAGATGCTACATCATTCTGGCTTCACCTTCGTCTCCTTTAATCCGGCTGCCAAGTGGAGCCAGTTCCTAGTCCTCCCTCCCTCCCTCCCTCCTCCCTCCCTCCTCCTCCCTCCCTCCCTCCCTCCCTCCCTCCCTCCCTCCCTTCCTTCCTTCCTTCCTCGTCCCGTCTCTGCCGGCTTCCCTTCTGTCCCAGCGTGATCTTCTACAGTCCTCCAGGCCTTGTCACCTCGCTCCTGGCTGTGTGACAGGGACCCTAACTCGTGACCTCTCCCTCCCGCAATGTCACCTTAAGCTCCGTGGCCAGGTGGCTCAAATAGCTCTTTGGCAGCGTCACCGCTGTCCCCCACAGACTTTCAGGGCGCTCAGTTACCAACCACATGGGTACCAAACCCCTGAGCCTGAAATGCGGGGTCTTCGGCCACCAGGCCCGGCCTGTCTCCTCGCTCATCTCTGGTCCTCACGGCCCCTAAACACACACCGTGGGCTGTGGTCTCCGGGTGCCCTCCTGCCACCCCGTGCACAGGGAGGCCCCCTTTCCTCTGCTGCCTTTCTATGCCAGCCCTGCTGGGGGGCAGGCTGCCCGCGTCTGCTCTGCCACTCCTGCACCCCCGCTTCAGCTGCCACTGGGTCTGAGGTTCACCCCACGCCCGTCTCTGAGTCACACCCGCCGGTCGCGTGGCTCCTGAATACATTACGCGGAATAAAATGTCACACGTTGGTTCTCCGGGGCTTACAAGATCCCGCCGCACACGTTATCTTGTTTTATCCTGAACACTCAGTGTGGTAGGAGTCATTTCCCACATTTAACCATGAGCCATCTTGGAGGAGTGATGTCAAAGCAGAGGCTCCGAAAAGATTCGGTAGCAGAAAAGGAATAGGAAGCTGCCGCTCCCAGGCCGTGCTCCTCATTCCGGGCTAATTATTCTGGAGTCAAGGGGTAACAGGAGCATCTCCCTTCCCACTCGGAACAGCCCCAAAGGGGAGGAACACCTGGCACCCCGTCTCAGGCCCGGCCCAGCGGGGCACCTGCCTGTGACCCCTGAAACCAAGATGCTCACTCTAAGTTTCCTGATCATAAAATAGGGGGAGTCCCCTGAACTATCTGGAGGCCCGGTCTGGTCTCAGAAGCGCTACAGGGCTGAGGACTCTCTCCGGCTGGAAGCAGAAGGGTTGCAGCCACGGGAAAGGCACAGGGAGTCCGGAGCAAGAAGGGTGTAACCGCCTTTGCCAGCTCTAAGGTGTGGGGCCCGTGTGCGGAGACCCTAGGCGACAGTCAGCCCGGAAATGGGACGCCCTGGTTTGTAACTGTGAGGACCGGATTTGGGCAGCAATCTGAATGAGCCTGGACTGAGATTCCTCCCGGGGCCTTCCGATAAGACCCCGATCTGCCAACACTTTGGCCTTCTGGAAATCAGTCACACCGGCCCAGATATCTGACCTACAGAACAGTGACATAATAAAGTAGTGTTGTTTTAATCCACTAAGCCAGTGGTCATTTGTTACCCAACGGTGACAGAAAACCGATACGCCGCCTTTGGCTGGCTGGTCGCTTTCGGGCCTTTTGAGGGAACAGCAAGCGCACACCCGTGTTGGAACACCGCAGCGTGACAGACGCAAAGAGGGACTGTGATCCGCGAGTCCCTTCTACGCGAGGAGCCAAGTCTGCGCAAGAGAAAAGATCCCCTTGCAGAGAACAGAGCCGGGCCCCATGTGAAGGTTTTGGCTAAGTGACCTGCTTGCCCCCGCTCTGTGCTCAGATCTGCGGAAACGTGAGCACAGTCTTCCTCTCAACAGCACCTGTTGCACCTGGAAAAGCCCATCGATCTGGGGCTGCCGTGTTTAAGTCACCATCTGCCCAATCTTAGAAACTTCTCAAGCCGGGACTTCTGTGCTCTTAGGAACACAGTTCAGCACCGCTGTCGATGGGTGAGCCATAAAATACAAGAATTTCCAGATTTTAGGAGCCTTTATTTCAGACTTGAGATAAAAAGACTTGACGAAGAAAGAAAAAAAGAAAGTTCCGAATCCTCCTTAATGACTCAGATTTGGGGTGTCATGTCAAGTCTCATTTTTTTTGAGTCATCTGAAAAACTCTCCTTCCAAGAGGGGAAATGAATGGGCCAAAAGAAATTCTGGGTGATTTCAGAGACTATTTGAAGGCAGGCAGCATTTTTTTTCGAGATAACAAACCCCCATCTGGCTTGTGAGCTGTAGGGGTTTTGGCCGAAAATCCAATCCTAGTGATTGGGAGCCTCCCAGGGATCAGGAAGCAGCCGAAACATCCCTCTGAAGTTGTTGAAGAGCATCATCTGGTTTCGGCGAAGCCCGCTGAGTCACTGCAAGGAAGATGGGGGGCAAGCGGAGAAAACCGAGTGTAAGGCCAACAGTTGGTTCCCTCGTCTAGTTTAGCCAAATCATGCGCAAATGACAGCCGGATATTAGACTCTTACCAAGGAGGGACTAGGGATACCAAGAGCAGGATGAAAAGGGGCCTGTGGAGGGTTAACAAGTATCTGTTTGTAGATTTTTACACTAGCAGAGAGGAAAGAGAAAACAAAGAACAGTAAATGGGATTTAAGGCATGCTCATCTTTGGCTCCGGACATCTGGATTTTGTTTTGTGGGTTTTGCATGAAAATTTGCGGGAATAAATTACTCCGTTGTCCCCTTGACCCGGGCGTGGGGTAGAGGCGGTCTCCTCCTGTCTGAAGACTGTCAGAATTGTTAGCCCAAGGTCTCCAGCTGGGACAGTCTCCAGTGATCTGAGCTGAGGATTGCCTGGGTCTCTTGATTTGAGAGACGCATATCCAAGGGCCAACCTCACGGAGGGTCACTGCTGGGCTAGATAGTTCCAGACAGTACCCAGTAAGGTTCTCTTGACTGGAGTTTGAAGTCTGCCTGTCTCCGTTGTCTCTTCCCGAAAACCACATCTCCAGGGCTTGGGCCGTGCACCTGCTGGCCTCCTGTGCAAGTCCAGGTCTTTCGGGACATCTCAAGTTTATTCCGACCTGCGTTTTCCATCCGAATGTTTGCATCTGAGTTTCTGTGTCAGAGACTCAGACAAGCAGTTAGATGTGTGTTTACAGTTTAACATGGCAGGGCACAAATTATCAGCGCAGGGGGAAGGTACGCGGGTCCAAGCATAGGGGGAACCAGGCATCTGCTTCTCGGTGCCCCTCCCAGTGGAGCCGCTCGGGCGCCCGGTTACCTCTCCCGGCAATTACGTGAAACAGCCCGTCCGAGGGCTTCACGTCCATGTTTTTATCAGAGGCCGGTTCTCTCCACGCTACTCGGGCTCTAGAGAACATCACCACGTTCTCTGAGCTCCATCTGATGCCAGCTCTTACAACGAACCGCAGAGATTTTGCTCGGTCCTAATGGGGTTCGGCATCCAAAGGCCCCTGAGCCTGGCGGTTTCTCCCCTCTTAGCCGGTGGCCTCCCCGCACACCGAGGCCAGAGCCGGAGAATCACCCTGGATTCCTCTTTGTTCGATCCCCATATCCAGTAAGTGACCAGGAGCTGCTGCATGTCCGCTGCCGGCCTTAATCTGTTCACGGAGGAGTCGGAGGCGGTTGTTGGGGGAAGAGGCGTGTGCTTCTGTGTGTGAAGATAACATAATGAGCAGCTGCCTCACAAGAGGAAGGAAGTCGCATCCTGCCTGGCGCGCGTTTAAAGAGGCATTTATTGATTACCCAAGATTTTTATAAAAATGCGTTTTTATAGAAGTGCCAGTTTCATTGGGTGAAGCTGACTGGTTCACATAGGAGATTTAAGGCTTGGGTGCCTTTTATGTCTCTTTACTGAGGCGTCGTGGGTCCCTATTCATTGATCGTAGCAAAGAAGAGAAATGTTGGCACATTTTCTCATTATGCAAATAAATGAACCAGCCTTTCAATAACTTTCTTGAGATAAATCCTTAATTTTCATTAAAAAGAAAAGACAGAACACCTTTACAGAATAACCTTAGTCCCAAGCTGTTTGCAAAAACAAGTCTTTTATGTTGTCAATGTCTAGAACACACATTTCTTCTGGTAAACAATGCAGAAGGCAGCATTCAAAGGCACATGTAGGTAGGTAGGGAGACAGACAGACAGACAGATGAGCAGAGCCATGATAAAACACCTACAGGCTTTCTTCCCGCTATGGGTGCTAAATTCGGGGGGTTATGGAGTTTCTCTCCATGCAGTTCCTCTGAACAGCTGTGATCGCGAGAACAGCTTCGTGTAGAACAAGCTCAGACTGGTGCTACCACAGCCCACCGCGTTTTCTGCCACCACCACCCCCCAGCTGTCCGGAAACTGTGCCTCCTCACGCTGTGCCTCCTCCCGAGTCCCTCGCAAGGAAGGACAGTCGCTGGTACCCTGCTAAACAATCGGAAGAGGGACAGCAGTTGGGTCAGAACTTGTCAAGTTCCAGCAGAGCAGCACAAATCTCACCAAATAAACTGAGCCCACCCGTCATTCATCTGAGAAGCTCAGAAAAGAACTCCCTCCATGTGGCTTCGGGTCGGCGTGGACTCTAACAAATAGCCCCCGATATACCGGCAGCACTGAACCCTTCCCACCTGCAAGGGCAAAGCCTGGCTGAAGGAGGACGAGAACGCCACCCCCGCCCCTCGGTGGCGCGCCAGCTGTGGCGAGGGAAATCCACAGCGAGGACTCAGGGCCCCCGAATCCCCTCCACAGCTTCTCCTCAGTGGCTCCAACCCTTCTGAAGGCAGGCACAGAGAAAAGATGGCACACTGGGCCACCTGGGAGACACGGAGTGCAGGTCGGGGTGGTTCCAGGACACAGACAGGTGGCCCTGGGACCCTAGGTGCCCCGTGGCCTGAAAGAATCCATGGCTCAGACATCTGTTTGGAAGCTCCGCTCAGGGGCCTCCTCCTGACTCTCTTGGGCGGAAGGGCCCAAACCAAAGACCTCGCCACGGTGGGAAGCGTTTTCTCCTGTGAAATGCAAACACGCCTGGGAGGAGCCACGGGCGGCAGAGGGGCCTCGTGGAGGAGGTGGCCTCATCCGCTTCAGGAGTGGTTTCCAACTGTGCTTCTTGGAACCCAGGGGGACCCTGAGTTGCATGGCACGTTTTGGGTTCCACAAACGTTTTGACTCACATTTATAATGCAATTTCTTGAACCAAATGTGCTCTCTGCTAACTCCGATGTTGAAGCAGCCAACGCGTGGGTTCACTCCGTGCAGCTTCAGCGCCTGGTTGTCATGCAGACCTCGGGGAAAGCCATCGACTGCCAGACCCAGAGATGTCATGGAAAGTCTGGCCAAGGAGTCAGATTATGAAGTTTGCAGCAATGCACTGGTTTTGTTTTTAAATTCAAACATGCACAAGTAAAAAATCAAAAAGTAAAAATAAAGCTGTATATATAATCTAATATTAAATGAGCTATCAGGCAAGGTTGGTTTGCCCATTCATTCAACAAACATTTGTTTTTTGCCTACGAGGTGGTAGGCTCTCCACTGGGCGCTTTATACAGCCATGAACAAGGTTCAGGCACGTGTATTCAGCCCATACTGAGCCCTAATTCATATGCAATGACAAGAAAAGTCAGAACACTTTTCACTGTGTTCCTGCCATAAGACTGATAGGTTTAACATATATAAGTGTCTATTGATTGACTTAAAAAAATTTTTTTTTTCTTTATTGATTTTAGAGAGAGAGGAAGGGAGAGGGAGAGAGAGACAGAAACATCGATGAGAAAGAACATCAATTGGCTGCCTCCTGCATGCCCCCCACTGGGAATTTGGCCCACAACCGGGAACCGAACCAGCGACCTCTTGCATGAGTCGATGCTCAACCACTGAGCCACACCGGCCGAGCTATTGATTGACTTTTATATTCATAAGAAAGAAAGCTAGTTGTTAGATATTGCAGGTGCTTCCACTTTGAAACAAAGTTCTACAAACCCTCTTTAACACTTTTGGATCCATTTGATAGAAGAGAATCTTGAGATGACAAGGTAAGCTGATTATCTGTCTGAAGCAGGATTTTCTTGATGTTGTTTGTCCAAAACAGATTACAGAAATAAACTGGATATACGCCCTGGCCAGTTTGGCTCAGCGGTTAGAGCGTCGGCCTGCGGTCCGGAGACACCCCGGTTCGGTTCCCGCTAAGGGCACGTACTTCGGTTGCAGTTTGTCCCCGGCCCTGGTTGGTCGTGCGGGTGGCAGCCACGCGATGTGTCCCTTCACGTCGATGTTTCTCTCTCTCTCTCCCTTCCTCTCTCTCCCTCCCACTCTGTCTGTATGAAAAATGGAAAAATATCCTCGGGTGAGGATTAAAAAAAAAAAAAAAAGAAAGAAACTGGATATGGAGTCTTATGTACAGTGGCGAATGTCAGCCGCAATCATGACTTCCCGCCTCTGTGTTCAAAGTAGACTCAGTATCTGACTCTGTAGTAACTCGGCAAAGGTATTAGTATGAATTTACTAAATAAACGTATACTTACAAAATGCTGCCTTTGTGTGCTTTATGTATTGGGAGACGGAGTCAAATTTTATCTGTAAAAAAAATTGTGCTCGACATTTTTTAATTGCTGGTCAAAGGCCCCAGCGGACGGAGCGAGAGAGGGTTGATGAGCTCCCTCCTCCTACGGTGGGAGACAGAGCAGGGAACTGTGGGGTCCCAGCTACCAACGCAGGGCAGGAGTCAGAACAGCACGGTGTCCTACGAGAATGCCGTAGGTCCAGAACCTGATTCCCACAGGCGCTTTCTAATACCTCCAACCCCTCTCTTAAGTATTGGCAGTAGGTCCCTTAAAGCAAAAACAGTCTGTAGGTCTAAGGAACCACAGACAAGAGCACAGCTAGGAAGACGATGGCGCACCCTATTCTAGAGATACGACCAGTGCCCAGAGCCCTGTCTGCTGTGCCCACGAATCCCCCCCCCTGCCCCCCAGCCTCACCTGTGCCCTCAGTGTGGGTGAATCTTTGTCCTGATCCCCAGTGCACTTCCTCCTTCTCACGACTTATAGCACATGTTCCAAACATGCCGCGTGCCCCCAGGCTCCCCCCTCCGCCCAGCCTTCCTGGGTGCACACAGGACGAGTGGGCACAGTCGGAGAGGTCATCTGGGTGAAGATTAAGAGCATGTACGCGTGAGTCCGACTGCCCGGCACTGAGTCCCAGCTCTGCCACTCAGTAGCTGTGTGCGCTTAGGTTTTCATCAATTTCTCTTGTACCTTGGTCTCCTCATCTGTAAAATAAAATTAAAATGTGATGGTGAATTTTATGTGTCAACTTGACGGGGCCACGTGATGCCCGGATATTTGGCCGGATCTCATTCCGGTGTTTCTGTGAGGGTGTCTGGATGAGATGAGCATTTGAATGAGGACGTGAGTAAAGCGGTTGCCCTCCTGACGTGGGTGGGTCTCAGCTAATCAGCTGATGGCCCGAGCAGCACAGAGAGGCTGGCCTTCCCCTGAGTGCCCAGCCTCACTGCCTCCCAACGGGAGCATCGCTTTTCCTGCCTTTGGACTCAGCCTAAAACATCGGCTCTTCCTGGGGCTCAGCCTGGGCGTCAGCACCGTCACTCTGCTGGGTCTGCAGCTCGCCAGCCATAGATCTCGGACTGTTCCGTCTCCACAGTCACGTGAGCCGATTCTTGATGATAAATGTCTTCTCTGTTGGTTCTGCTTCTCTGGAGAACTCTCAGGCACAGACCTGACTCCTCCCGCACAGGTAGGTTATGGACCTGATGGCTGGAGGCCCCCGGGAAGGGAGCTGGGCCTGCTGACAGCTCTGAGCGGGAACCGACGGAACACGGAAGACTCTCCTCGTCCACAATCACAGAAGTGACCGGAGAAACATAAAACCTAATCCACAGCAGCTCTGCGAAGTCAGGAGAGGAGCCAGTAGTTCACACTGGGAAGATTTTCTGAAAGGTAAGAGGGAGAAAGTGTTGATGAAAACAAAGAAGCCACAAGTCCAACGGGCGAAAAGGGAAATCTCCAAAGAAAGGGCAGGGGGCATTTCTCACTGGTCCTCCGGAGAACCCTCAGGACCAGCAGCAGGGAAGGAGCCATCACCGTGACGGCTCAGCTATTCGAACGTCCTGCTTCCGGAGCGACCATTCCTGTATTTACCGCAGTGACGTCTTACACGCCGCTTTCTGAAATGAGTTCTAACACGAAAGCTGTAGCCTCCGAGTCAGGGTCAGAGCTGGAGGGTCAGGGTACTGTCCCAGATGACTTAAGGCCACAGTGACATTGGATAGACTGGTCCCGGGAAATAAGCTACATGCATCCCCAAACCCGCGGTTCTCCAGCTTGGCCGCAGGTTGGAACCCGCTGTGGAGCAGGGACCAGTGTGGTCGGAACCCAGCCTCCAGCGGGTCTGATGTCCCTGCTCCGCCGTGCGGCCCGAGCACTGCAGTTTATAAAAGCTCCCCAAGGTGACTCCAGCCACAGGCAGGACCAAGGATGTTCTAACTGGGAGCCGTGGTCAGAAATCCCTCCCAGGGGAAACTCATAGAAATAGAGCGTCTGTGCGGTGGAACTCTATGCAACTGTCCAACACTCAGCCATTTTTTTAGCTGTGAACATGACAATCGTGTGTTTGTTGAGTGTCGGAAATCGGAGGAGAGGGGATCTGTTATGTAGTGACATAACTGAGCAACACTGTCACTTTCAGTAACGTGGAAAATAAGAAAATATCCCCAGTGCGCTGGGTGATCTAGCTGGAGCATTTAAAGGCAGGAGGCTTAAAGTGTTTCCAGGAAATGGAGGGGGAAGTACACTAAGGAAGGCCTGTGGGACTCGAAGGAGCTGGGAATTTATAACCGAAAAGTTCCAGCCTCCCCGGACAGCAAAGGATGTAAAATCAAGACACGGCTTCAGAGCCAAGATCAAGTCCAAGGCGCTACCAGGAAAACACCTTCTAAAAATGAGCTGAGGGTATGGCTGGAATAGTCTTTGGTAAAGCCTCAGAAATAGCGAATTTGATCAAATATCAAATATACCTCAGTATATCATTCCATTTTTTTTTAAAAGATCCTTTGTCCGGCTGGTGTGGCTCAGTGGCTGAGCATTGACCCATGCACTAAGAGGTTGCTGGTTCAATTCCCGGTCAGGGCACAGGCCCAGGTTGTGGGCCAAATCCCCAGTGGGGGGCATGCAGGAGGTGGCTGATCAATGTTCTCTCTCATTGATGTTTCTATTTCTCTCTTCCTCTACCCTCCTCTCTCTCTAAAATCAATAAAGAAAAAAAAATTTGAACAAGATCTTTAAGAATGCCCAGGAAATGCCTCAGTGACCCTCCGAAACCAGGACAAGGGCTTCTAACAAGCTTGCGGGGCTCAATGCATCACTACTCGGAGGAAGGTACACGGGAGAAAGTTCCTAGGACCGGGGTCTGTTCCTACTGCCCAGCCTTCGCAGGGAAGAAAACTACAGTAGCCGTTTTCAATGAAATCATTACCTTTTAGTTACACGTTGTGGCCCAACACTCTGACTCAGTGACCCTGGCACCCAAGAAGCTGACATCACCTCCACGCTTACCAGCAGCCCCGGCCACCTGACAGGTAGAGGTCTCATTTGCGGAGGCACAGGTCTGAACCGCACGTGCTGGGAGCAGCTGTGGAGGTTGAGCAGCAGGAGAGGCACACACCTGCGGTGCTGAGGGGGAGGCACACACCTGCGGTGCTGAGGGGGAGGCACACACCTGCGGTGCCCCGAGGGGGAGGCGCACACCTGCGGTGCTGAGGGGGAGGCACACACCTGCGGTGCCCAGAGGGGGAGGCGCACATCTGCGGTGCCAAGGGGGAGGCGCACACCTGCCGTGCTGAGGGGGAGGCGCACACCTGCGGTGCTGAGGGGGAGGCGCACACCTGCAGTGCCCTGAGGGGGAGGCACACACCTGCGGTGCTGAGGGGGAGGCACACACCTGCGGTGCTGAGGGGGAGGCGCACACCTGCGGTGCGCGGAGCCCACACTCAGAAATAAAACTGAGGGCCAAAGCTCAAGCTCTGTACGCACAATCTAAGGCGAAGGGGGCGGGACCCGTGTCATTCTGGGGGCAGAAAGGAGCGAGGAAACAGGCAGCCCTGTCCTTCAGGGTGGACCTCAGGGAAGGGAGAGCCCACGGGCAGGTGGGAGGCTTAGGTCCTGGAGCTCGGACAAGGAGAAGAGAGCAGGACAAGTGACCAGAGCCCGAGATGGAGACCCAGGGCGGGCTGAGCTTGGCAAGGCCCCGAGGCAGCTTCCAACTGGAACCAAGCCAGAGAGAGGCGCTGACGGCTGCTCTTCCCTGTCCGTGTGAAGATCGTGTCCCTTCTGTTATCCTGAGCAGAAATGACTGAGGGCGCAGCTCGTCGGCCAGGCCCCGCTGGCTGGGAGAGGCCTGCCCGTCAGACACAAGCGGGGTGACACGGACCCTCAGGCTCCTTGCCCAGAAGGGTAATCTCTCAAAACAGCGAGTCTTGTTTGGGCAAAGATGTCAGGCTCCTAAGCTCCACGTATGTGACTTGTTTCTGCTCTGTCTTGTACTCGGGGCAGCTGGATGACTCTTCCCGGTGAATAATAAGCCCATCTTATCTCCTCAGGGGATTCTGCACCTGTGGGGGATACATTATCCTGGAAATCAAATTAAATACCCATTCATATGGAGCATGTCTCGCTTGTCGCCAGGGGCCGGGTTCAGCAGCTATGAGAGAAGATGCTCCCGGGGCCGGTGGGCTGGAAGGAAACAGGTTTAAGCATCTCGTTCAGTCTCAGCTCTTGGAAATCATCCACCTTGAGGAGAAGATGAAATCAGCTCACCTGTTACTGTGCTCCTGGGAAAGGAACAGGCCATTCCCCTGCATCGGATGAAGGGCTGGCGACCCCAGAGGACGCTCCTCGCCCTGCTTCACCTCGGGAGCTACCAGCTCTGAGCAATGGGCGTGAGCGTCACGGAAAAAGGCTCCCTGAATGTGCAGAGTCACGGGTGGGTGGGCTGAGCCAACAGCAAGGTCAGGGAGGCAGGGAACCCCAAACGGCAGTTAATTTTCATTTTAATTGGCCTTGGCATACCCTAGACGACTTCTTGCACAATAAATTCATCTTCCTAATTATTAGCTTAATTAATCTAATCATCAGTTGGGCGAATATTTAAGTTGGTTGGTATTCTCAGTCGCTCACAGTACAGAAGGGCCCAGGTCATGCAGAACCAGGAGGAATGGGGCGGAGTCATCACGCATGGGTAACTGGGAGTTGACGAGAAGTCCTGCTCAGGCGTCAGGCACACTGTGGACCTGGTGTAAACCCTGGTTAACTAGGGTTCTGGGTCAGTCAGGCCCCCAAGCTCTCCAGTCAATCTTCAGGGGTCTTTTTGCTCAATGGTGTTGACTTTACTTGAGGTGCTGAGATGGAGAAGTGGCCCCAAGTCACCATTCGGGTGTTCACCTCCACGCACCCCGCCTGCAGGACCCCGATTCTGAAGCTCCACCAGGCTTTCTCCTCCTCGAACCTGAGCTCTGATCGTTCCCCTGGCCCCTCCTCAGCCGGCTTCCCCGTCACCAGTCACGTGTCCATCACACTCAGCACATCGACGTATGGGGAAAGGCATTCAATACATGTTTGATAAAGAAATGAATCGATTACCCTGTGCTTAGCACGTTTTATTCTCTCTAGTCATTGCCTATTTTCTTATTTATCTCTCCAAGCACTGTGAACCTCCTGAGGACAGGAAACTTGCTTACTTATCTGCATGTCCTCGCTCCCAATAATTCATGGCTCAGAAAGGCACCATTTACCAGCAAGGGGGAAAGAGCCACCTAGCCCTGGCCGGTTTGGCTCAGCAGTTAGAGCGTCTGCCCTCGGACAGAAGGGCTGTGGGTTTGATTCCGGTCAAGGGTATGTACTTGGGTTTTGGGTTCAATCCCTGACCCCTGTCAGGGTTGTGTGGGAGTCAACCAATCGATGTGTGTCTCTCATATCAATGTTTCTCTCTCTCTCTCTCTCTGTCCCCCTCCCTTCCCCCACTTCCACTCTAAAAAAAAATATATAAATATATATATATATATATATATATATATATATGGAAAAATATCCTTGGGTGAAGATTAAAACGAAGGAAGGAAGGAAGGAAGGAAGGAAGGAAGGAAGGAAGGAAGGAAGGAAGGAAGGAAGGAAGGCTACTCCAATCTTGGGAAGTTGGCTTTTTCTGTTTAGAGATTATACTTAAATAAGTAAGTTTTGCATAAATATTTCTGACTTATAAAATACTTTTATATGTTTATCCTCATGGGCGTTGGGAGGGAGAACCTGAGAATTAGATACTAGTATTCTTCCCATTATACAGATGAGAAAGCTAAGGCTCGTGCGGTCACATGGCCTGCCCGGGACACACAGGTTACAGCCGGAGCAAGAGCCCAAGCTGAGCTCCCTGACTCTGAACCTATGCTCAGTTCTTTTCTAATCAACAGCAGAAGTTTGTTCTCATCTCTTACCCAGGAGCACCCTCCTCTCGGCTGGTGAACCCACGTCCATCAGGGGCTCGCTTGCTGCAGTTTCAAGGTTAGGAAACACGTACAGGGCCTTTGCCTTTTAAGATGATGCTCCTGAAACTGGTGTCTGGAACAGAATACTCGTCACATGCAAGAAGTTCAGGCGCCAGGCCAGGCGAGGGGAAGGTGGGGACTAACTGGCAAGAAGCTGGCTGACCCAGGTTATGTTCCAAACAAGCAGACTTTGGGTGAGATAGTAAATCAAAGAGCCAAAAACGCAGCTAGCGCCTCTACCTGAGGAAGATGAGTGGTCAAGATCACACAGTGGGGTTCTGGAAGAGCTCGGGAGAGACAGAGCGCACAGAGCCACTGGCGTCGACGTTCACCACGGTCTCCAGTCCGATGTTCGACCTTCTCTCCAGATGAACTTACACCCCAGAGATGCACCATTGGGACTGAGGGAAGAAAATGTGCACCGCTGACCTCACGCTCGAGTTCCTGCCGTACAAGTGTCTCCGGTGCAGGACGGCGGGGCTGGATACTTTTCTAGATGTTGGTGGCCGTTAAAACATATTGCAGTGCATTTTTTTCTGTAAAGAGTTGTAATTTATAAAATGTAAACATTTAAGATATTTCATTTTAATGCCTTCTTTTAATACACAAGGAGCCTCAAGAAAATGAAGTGGCCCAGGTGCCTCAACACCTGAGAGGTTCTGCTCAGGGCTCCTCGGGGTCTTGTTCTCCTCAGAAACAGCACCGGGGTCGAGTAAGGGACCACTCAGGTCCTTCCAGGTCTGGCCACGCCTTCGGGAGCTGGAGCCACAGTGGTCACAGCCTGTGGCCCTGAGCGCTCCTTCAGCGAGGAGGAGGAGGAGGAGGAGGAGGAAGAGGAGGAAGGCAAGGGTCAAGGTCAAGTTCTCACCACCCACGATGCTCTCTCCCTCCTGGAGAAAGTGAGTGAAGTGGGCCATGAGGAAGGTGGGAGAAAAGCATGGCCGTCATTTCTGCAGATTTTCCCCCTTATCCATCGAGTCACCTGGAGACTGGCTGTGGTTTGACATAAAAGGGAGCCCGGAACATCTGCTGGGAGCTCACCTCTCCACCCCAGCCTGTCCCGGGAGCAGGGCCCTCACCCAGGGCTGACCTGCTCCGGAAGGGCCCTGTATAAACGCCCTATGTTGGGAACTGGGCCCCAGAGGGCGGCAGTTTGCTTTTGTTGGCTTCTTATCCCCACTAGAATCTCCAAGGGTAGTGATTGCAGCCGAGGGCCAGGAGGCGGCGCTGCTGCGGTGCGGGAGGCGGGTGATTGGGGGTCCATGGCGGTCAGGCCACCACTGAGGCTGCTGGTGCTAAAACACACCTGCATCTTTGCAACTGGCAAGTAGACTTCCTTGGACTGGGGAGGGGGAGGTGGCCAGGTGAACGATTGAGAGAAGGAACCCCTCCTTACCTCCTGACTTTGAACAAGGCCAGTAGCCTTACCTAGGTTTATTTAGGACCCTCTTCCTCTTCCTCCTCCCATCCAATGAGCCCCCACGGATCAGATGTCCCTGTTCCCTGAACCTTTGTTCTCCTTACTCCTGGCACTCAGCAAAGCCCCCTTCTGGGTACCATATACCCAGGGGTTACAAGCATCTCCCCAAACTTCCCATTGTGCCCGAAGAGACCAGCCCCTGAGAATGAGAAGGGGGCAGAGTGTGAACTCAGCTCTTGCAAAGATCACCCAACGCCACTGCAGCCGGAGAGCCTTTGTCCTGGGTGACTGGCCTCCAACCCCAGCGTGCCCAGGTCTGCCCCCGCTGTCCCTCCAATTTCCCTGAAAAGCGTCTGTGTAGAAAGGGAGAACCCGGACTTCCGGTCAAGGTGGCGGGTAGGTAAACGCGGTATCTGTCCTCCCACAACCACATCAAAGTTACAACTAAACTACAGAACAACCATCATTCAGAACCGCCTGACACCGAGCTGAATGGAAGTCCTACAACTACGGAATTAAAGCAGCACCCACATCCAGACTGGTAGGAGGGCAGAGGGGCTGGTCCCACACCCACGTGGATAAAAATCAGGAGGACACCTCGGCTGGGAAGGTCCTCCCTGAGGACTGAGGGGTCCCAGTCCCACACCAGATGCCCCGCTCAGGGTCCCAGTGCCAGGAAGAGAATCCCCATCACTTCTGGCTGGAAAATCAGCGGGAACTGAGGCTCAGGGAGGCTGAGGCGGCTGGAGCCCCAGGCAGCTCCTTAAAGGGCCCACACATGGACTTATCGGACTCTCTCCCTCTAAGCTTGGAGGGGAGGCAGCTCGAGGGGCACCAGAGACACACAGGGAAGAACTGAGCTGTTTGGCACTGGAGCGAGGGCTGGAGAGGGGGCTTTCTCGGGGACAAATGTGCTGTCAGAGGCCTTTGTTCCTTTGGTGAGCCCTTCCCTGGGGCGGCAGACAGCCGCCACATCTGGGACTCCAGCGACCTGGCTCACACTGGTAGCCCCGCCCTGCTGACTCCCTGAGGCCCCGCCCCACCCAACTTTCAGGCCCACCCAAGCTGTTGCCACTTGCTTAACCATAGGATTGGCGGGTCTTGGATCCTGCTTCAGGTTTTTCCTAAATTCTTTCAAACGAGCAGCATCTGGTCTCAGCAAGCCCCATGCCTCTCATTAAGTAATACACAGAAACAAACACAGGGAGGCAGCCAAAATGAGGAGACCAAGAAACAGGTCCCAAATGAAAGAACAGAACAAAACCCCAATAAAAGAACTAAGTGAAATGTAGATAAGCAACCTAACAGATACTGAGTTCAAAATACTGCTTATAAGAATGCTCAATGAACTCAGTGAGAACCTCAGTGAACTTAGTGAGGGCCTCAAGAGCATAAAAAAGGACCAGTTAGAAATCATGGATACACAGTTAGAATTGAAGGAGGCATTAACTGAAATAAAGAATAATTTACACAGCTTCAATAATAGAGTACGTAAATCCAAGGAGCAAACCATCGATTTGGAATATAAGGAAGCAACAAATGCCCAATCAGAACAGCAAAAAGAAAACAGAATCCAAAAAAATGAGGATAGTGTAAGGAGCCTCTGGGACAACTTCAAGCGTGCCAACATTTGCATCTTGGGGGTGCCAGAAGGAGAAGAGTGAGAACAAGAAATCGAAAACCTGTTTGAAACAATAATGGCAGAAAACTTTCCTAACTTGGTGAAGGAAACAGACACACAAGTCCAGGAAGCACAGAGAGTCCCAAACAAGATGAACCCCAAGAGGCCCACACCAAGACACATCATCATCAAAATGCAAAAGGTTCAAGACAAAGAGAGAATCTTAAAAGCAGCAAGAGAAAGGCAGCTAGTTACCTACAAGGGAGTTCCCATTAGGCTGTCAGCTGATTTCTCAAAAGAAACTTTGCAGGCCAGAAGGGAGTGGCAAGAAATATTCAGAGTGATGAAAAGCAAGAACCTACAACCAAGATTACTCTATCCTGCAAAGCTGTCATTTAGAATCGATGGCCATATAAAAACTTTCCCAGACAAGAAAAAGTTAAAGGAGTTCATCACTACCAAACCATTATTATATGAAATGATGAAGGGTCTTTTTGAAGAAAAAGATAAAATGTATGAACAAACAAAATGGCAATGAATACATATCTATCAACAATGGAATCTACAAACAAAATGAACAGGCAGAACAGAAACATTCTCATAGATACAGAGAACATTTTGTTGGTTGCCAGTTGGGAAGGGGGTTGGGGGAATGGGTGAAAAAGGTGAAGGGATTAAGAAGCACAAATTCATTGCTAGACTGACAAACCTCAAAGGGAAAGGGGTTGGGGGGGTGGGAAGAAATAAACCAAAGAACTTATATGCATAACCAATGGACACAGACAATAGAGTGGGAAAAGGTGGGAGCGGGGCGGGAGTGGGGAAGAGGGGGTCAATGGGGGGAAAATGTGGAACATCTGTAATACATTTTACATCCAACAATAAAGATTTTTTAAAAAAAAAGAAAGAAAGAAAGGGAGAACCCCTGGCTCCCAGGGATGGAGCTGCTTCCTTGTGGAAGATCCACTGACGTGATGCATCAGAAACCAGCCAGAGGGTGGGCTCCGTGAACTCGGTAACGTTGTTATGATTGGGGGAAAATAACAAACCGAACCTGCTGTTGAGGACCCTAAGAAGACATGCACTCATTGTCTACAGTCACAGAAAAGCTTCCACAGAGAGGGATTAGGTCACGCATTAATCTCAAAGGAAGGGCTAGGACCACTGTGGGAGGTTCGGGGGAGGTAGATTCCAGCCTAGTGTAGTCCATTATCCTGCCTCGAGAGGTGGTGAGCTCCCCGTCACTGGGAGCATTCAAGAAACAAGCTGTCAAAATGTCAAATAAATTTCAAAATAAATTTCAGGAGACTCCGAATCCACCTGAGACTTTTTTTTAAAGTGAAGAAACACCTGTAGGAACAAAGGAGACGTGAGCACAGGGGTCTCCTGTTCTCTTCTCAGACGCCCAAGTCTCCGTCCTGTGGTTCTTCAGAAAGCAGGGCCCCCAGGGGAAGACAGCACACCCACCGCAGGGTGAAACCTGGCCCCTCAACTAAGTATCTGTGACTGTCAAGAAGGAAAAAAACCACCCAGGAGATAAGGAAAATACTCCAAGTCATCCCCAGACTGAATATTTAAGAGAATTAGGTTTTGATTTTTCTTTAATAAGGCATCCATGGCTCTTTTGAAGCAACAAAGAGACGGTTTTATGCAAATTTCCCCTCAGGGTCTTTATTAAGATGTTAATGTCTCTCTTGTCACAATATCTACCTTATTACAATGAGTCACAGCCCTTCCCTCTGTGTTGAGACAGCTTTCCACAATGAAGCTCTGGGCTGAGAGCAGCGTCTAACGTGTTTGCTGAGTGAAAACCCTTCTAGAAAGTTCTGAGGAAACAGTGGGGAAACAGACGATTACAAGCACCTCTAGCTGGCGCAGCGGGTGGGCCTGGAAACATTCCTGAGAGAGAAAGTGGGCTCCTGTTCTGAGGGTTACGGCTCCACTCCCCTGGACCGAGTTCATGCCTCCAGTTCGGGGAACATGCTGGGGCATCTGTGCGACCAGGGGACACCAGCCAAGCCCTTTGAAGACAGACAGCCCCGGCCTCCCCATCCAGCCCGAGCGGCACCTCTGGGCCATGGAGAAGTCTGGCCACTGATCCTGGTTTTCCTGTGCAGGGGCTCAGTCCTGGAACGGAACCGGTGGTCACGGGAAACAAGCACCGCATACGATGCCATGGGCATGGGGTGAGGTCCCGTATGGAACAGGAGAGGAGGGGGGCAGGCCGTTAGTTCCCCAAGCAGACCTGACCAAGGAGCCGCGGGAGGGGGTCGGGGAGCAGGGGAGCGGGGTGCCCTCTGAGGAGGACTCCCCAAGACTTTAGCAGAGATCCTCTCCCCACCCTCTCCCCCCTCACCGCACCACCACCACTTCCCACTCCACACCCCACCCCCCCTTCGCACCCCCACCCCTATTCCCCCTTCCCCCCAGCCAGTCTTTCCAGAGGGCCTCCCCCCAACTCATCAAAACCAGGCAGCTGGGGCTGCTCTAACAGAACATTCGGAGAGCATGTGGAATGTGGTCTCAGGAAATAACTGAGGGATTAGGCAGTACATCAGCTCGGACTCTAGAGTTCGGATCCCAGCTTCGCAATTTACTCGCCGCGTGGGCTCGGGCCAGCTGCTTACCGGGCGTGAATCAGTCTTCTGGGGAGCTCATGCCCACTGCACACGATGTCTGATTAAATGAGATGATCTTCGAAAAGGACGTAGCACAAAGCAGGGTGAAAATAAGGGGTCAGTGAAAGCTGGCCTTGGTCTTTGTTAGTATAAGCAAACTCCCATGAGCATCCGTTCACAAATGGAATTTAATCTACAGACAGCATCTCATGGACTCTCTCAGCAGGGGAAACACGGGCAGGAAGTATGGAGTCGTGCAGGGGATCCTTGGCCCCCTGGAGCGTGAACGTTGACCCCGGTGGCCGGAGACAGTGCCTGTCTGTGGAGAACGGCACAGGCACCGGCTTTACCACTTGCGCTGGTTTTTGCCAATAGACGCGCTGCTGGGAGGTGTGAGCCACAGGTCTGGGTTTTCTCTACGCTGCTTCTAGTGGGCCCAGCGAAACATGCCACTATGTTTCCCTGGGGTTCCTGCTACTTCACTGGTCACGTATTTTTAAAAGATTCCTTCTTCAGCACATATTTCTGGAATATCTAGTCTCTCCCAATGACCTACATTCGGTTTTTAAGCAAGTACCATAGCATCTTTTTTTTTTTTTTTTTAACTTTTATATTGAATTTACTGAGGTGGCAATATACAGCATCTTGATAGTTGTCACAGTAAAACAACACACCTGCCTGGTCTCAGCAAACCACCCAGATTTCACTGTCCTGGAGATGTTTTGTTGCTGTTGATCCTCACCCAAGGATATTTTCCACTGATTTTTAGATAGAGTGGAAGGGATGGAGGAAGAGAGGGAGAGAGACAGAAACATCCATGTGTGAGAGACACATTGATTAGCTGCCTTCCTGCACGACCCGACCGGGACTGGGGCCAGGGATCAAACCTGCACCCAAGCAAGCACCCTTGAATCAAACCCCGGACCCCTTGGTCCGCAGGCCAATGCTCCAACCGCTGCGCCAAACGGCCAGGGCTCCCGAAGGCTTTTGTGCGCTCTACCCAAACCCCTCGCTTTGGCTGCTCAGGCTGCAAGATCCCAGCTACTCTATTCTCCTCTTTCTATTCCCTTCATGTTTGTTCTTGGCCTTTAAAGCGTCCCAACGAGCACTTTCTGATGATCTCCTTTTGGTGATTAGTCCTAAAAGGGACTCTGAACAGATTAGATTTTCTATGGAAAAAATAAACAAAAAAGAGCTGGAAAACTTTCTACGGTTCTGTCCTTATCTACTATTTCCATCTTTTTTCAACCTCCGGCTCCTACTGCTCGCAGGGCGGTTTTCCCTGTCGCTGGTCCGCTCTGGTTTCGTGCTTCGCGGCTCTGTTCAGCCCGCCCGCCTCCGTGCGGGTTCGGCTCCCGGCTCCAGCTCCCGGCTCCCGCTCCCGGCTCCAGCTCCCGGCTCCCGGCTCCTTTCACCCCCCACCCCCGCGAGTTCCCGAGGCCAGTCTCCTACTTTGTTTTTCTAACAATATTTGATCTTTTTACATGCTATACATTATGCAACTGGAGAACTGGAGTCTCAAACTATTATTATAATTATTACTACATAATTTTCTTTCTTTTTTCCCCAGGCATATTTTCTCTATTTCCTGAACCCTGGCTTGGGACTATATTTATCTCACTTCCTGTCACTGTTCATGTTTTTCCTGTTTCTTTACCACTTCTTTGTTCCTCTTGCACAATGTGTAGTAATACATTTGGGTTACGCCCTGGCCGGTTCGGCTCAGCGGTTAGAGCGTCGGCCTGCGGTCCAGAGAGACCCAGGTTCGGTTCCCGCTAAGGGCTCGTACCTCGGTTGCAGTTTGTCCCCAGCCCTGGTTGGGTTGTGCGGGTGGCAGCCACTCGATGTGTCCCTTTCACATCGATGTTTTTCTCTCTCTCTCCCTCCCACTCTATCTGAACAAAAAATGGAAAAATGTCCTTGGGTGAGGATAAAAAAAAAATTAAAAAAAAAAAAAAAATGTGGGTTACTTTAGGAAGGAGGGGTCACAGGGCCCTTTGAACAGTGTTGAAATGTGCTGATGCCTGGCTGAGGAGAGGGTCACCTCTGAGGCGAAGGGTTCAGTGACCTGGAGATTCCTGAGGAGAGGAAGCCAGAGGACAGCGCCAGTGAGTTGCTGGGGGAGGGGAGGCCCGCGCACCCGGGTGGGCAAGGCGGGGGGGGCAGACTCACGCTCTGCGTGGCAGCTCAGGCGGTCTCAGGCATCCGATAGATCTGCAAGGCAAACAGGAAGATAATTGGCTTCCCAGGAAGAGGCAGACATGGGAGAAGTTTCTGGAGAACTGATGAGCAAGATTTATGGTGCTATGTAAACATGAAAGCATAATGGGAAGAGCTTAGTAAGAGGTCATGAGGGCACCGGGCCTTCCCGCCAATTAAAAGCGAGGAACCGGCCCTGGCCAGTTTGGCTCAGCGGTTAGAGTGTCGGCCTGCGGTCCGGAGAGACCCGGGTTCGGTTCCCGCTAAGGGCACGTACTTCGGTTGCAGTTTGTCCCCGGCCCTGGTTGGTCGTGCGGGTGGCAGCCACTCGATGTGTCCCTTCACGTCGATGTTTCTCTCTCTCTCTCCCTTCCCCTCTCTTCCTCCCACTCTATCTGTACAAAAAATGGAAAAATATCCTCGGGTGAGGATTAAAAAAAAAAAAAAAAAAAAAAAAAAAAAAAAGCGAGGAACGGGCCTAGCTGCTGCTCGTGTGTGAGCCGATAAACCGGGTAATGAGGCTGCGCGTATAGTGTTAGAGGGCGGACAATGCTCAGAGCGACACTGGCCCCCTCCTCATCCGCACTAGGAGGGAGTGAGCAAGCTGTTCACAGGAGCAAACAAGTCCTGGTGGATCGTTATGTTCCTCGCAGAGCGCAGGAAATGGGAGATGCTGTGCGTGGGATCTAGAAGCCCAGGGCTTGGAGAGGGAGATATCAGCGAGTTTCCTGCGTTCACCAGATGAAAAGCGTCCTCCCCTGAGTGGCTCAGCCAGCGGGCAGGTGGAGGTGACTCACCCACCCTCCCCAGTCTCCCATAGTCCATGCTTGACAGACAGCTGAGCTGGGCTGCCCGTCCGTCTCCCGAGCCGCTTTGCCTCTGGGATGAGCGCTCACTGAGCACCAGGAGCTGCCCAGTCCGCTGTGTGCCGTTTCCACGTTGTTCTTGCGACTTCCCAGAGTAGAACTAAGCGGGTCAGAACCTGCTGGAGACTGGTTCGGGAGCAGTGTGGGGAAATCCTGCCAGGACAGAGTAGGATCCCAGGAGGTGGTGAGTTCCCTGTGTCCAGGTGCGGGACACCTCTTCGGTGGGAAGGCTGCACACGCCATCGTCTGAATGGCTGGACGAGGCCACCTGGAGGACCACCTCCCAGGTCTTCAAATGGCGCGAGAGGCAGCGCTCGTAAGCGGTGAGCAGAATTCCCAGGACAAAGTCAGAGTGAAGCCACATCTCGGTTCTGTCAACCCTCACAGGTAACATGGCCTGAGATAGATCCTTTAAGTTCCTCTAGGCCGTAAGATAACGAGTTGACAGATGTTTATAATGTAACCCCAATCCGTTAGTCCTACTGACCGTACCTCCAAAACCTCTTTTCCCTCCATACCGGTCCCCTCAGCCTCTGGTCATTCTCAGCCAGGTTATCACAGGAGTTTTCCAACGAGGTGCCTGCTGTCCTTGGCATCTCACCCCCAACCCATCTTTCTAAAATGCAAATCGGAGGATGTCACGCCCCTGCTTAAACGGTTCCGAGGCTCCCCAGCACCTTCGTGAGCAAGGTCGGACGTCCTCAGATGCGCCCAGCAGACTCCCAGCCTGCCAGCTGCAGACACAGGAGAGTGGGACCCAGCTCATGCCAGCATCCCCGGACCGAGCGCCATGCCTGGCACACAGAATTCTAAGGATGTTAGCTGTGAAGTGAAGGGATAGACATTGTCCGCCAGCCCCCACTTTACCCCCACGTCAGCCCCACATGATGGACGGTGCCCCGCACAGCATTCTGAAGCGCCCTCCTAACCTCCGCAGCCCGGCCGGTGCCGTCTCCCCAACCCCGTCCTGCCTTTTCGAGGGGTTCAGAACAGAAGTTGTATCCTTTTGAGAACTGAGCATGGCTTTTGAAGTACACCTGACTTGGATGGCGCCTGCAAATAGCCTCAGGATGCCCCAAGGAGACAAAGGCCTCTGCCCTGATATGAAGCAATGAATGGCCTCTCGCTCCCCGGGGCTCCTGGGGTCCAGGCCTCCGGGCAACCGCCAGAGTTTTCTTAGGAGGGGGGACCAGAGCCTTCCAAGCCGCACGCTCCTCCTGCACTCCGATCAAAGAGAAATAAATGGGGATGAAATGGGGCTGAAGGGGCCCAAGGTCAGCTCCGAGGGCCGGCTCTGCTTTCTGGGGAGAGGACACCCCAGCCAGGCAGCGAGCGGCTGGTAATTTATCTAACGTATCGGGAGGCAGGAGAGCTGCTGAATTTGACACTGGTCAGGGGAAGATGTCAATCTGACATCTGCTCCCGACTCCTCAGCAATTCGCGATTCCGTGGGCACTGCGTGGGGGCGGGGTGCACGGGCCCAGGGGCGGCTGCGTCCTGTCAGGACGGCCGAGTCTGACGGGTGACAGCAGTCAGTGAACACGCGGGCGCAGCACCGAGACAAGGACACCAGCCGCCCGCCTGCCGTGGGCTCCGCTGGCCTCGGTGTCCGGCCAGGCAGGTGCAGGGCAGGCGTGGGAAAGGCTGAGCCCCAGGAAGGCGGCCTGTCATTCTCGGGGTCTTTCTCTCTCGGTGGGCCCCTTATTCCATCGCCGCTGCCAGTGTCGTGCTCCCTCAGCCCACGTCTTGTTCTCATAATCTGTGATGACTGGAAGGACCAAGAACATAAAAAAAAGATTTTGTGTTGCTTTTTAGTGAGAGAGGAAGGGAGAGGGGGGGAGAGAGAAACAGAGATGTGAGAGCAAACCCTCCGTCCGCTGCCTCCCCACTGGGGACCCAGCGACCAGAAATCGAACCTGGAACTATTCGGTGACAGGACAACACCCGGCAGACGGAGCCACCCCGTCAGGGCCCAAGGACATTCTTTTTCCCAGGCTTATACTATTGTCTCCTGTTGGATTGAACTGAGGCAAAGAGGTACGTTTCTTTGGGAAGCTCATTCTGCACCCTTTCCCCCTTCGAAGGTCCCCTCCCGCCTCTCTCCACACCCCTTACCACCTTGGGGAACATCTGGCCCGTTTTTCACACACTGTTATCAACTGAATCTTTTTTCATATCTTTTCCCCCAGACTGGCCAAGGGTCTTTTCTATAAACCTGATGCCTAGACAGAGTCCAGGACAAGTTGGAGGGAGAGAGGGAGGGAGCGAGGGAGGGATGATGTTCGCAGGAATAAAAGAATAGCACTACGTCACCCCTCAGGACTCCATGGAAAAGACAATGCTGAATTCAAAAATGCTAACTGGGGCAGGGACGTGAAGATCGTACCTGCATCCTTGGAGCTGTCCGACCCAGAGGGAACAGTCAAAAAGCCCTGGAAAGATGGAAAGGGGGACACAGTGACCCCCAGTCTAAGCAGGAACATGTCAAAATGACCTTCATTGCAATGGTCAGTCTCGAGTGCTCTGGCTGGGGGGGGGGGAGGGCCAGGTGCGGCCACGGTGCAAAGGGCCATGTCTCCAGACTCCAGAGTCAGGCTTTGCTGGGGGCCTGGCCAATGCCATCAACTCTCCGAGACAGTTTCCTTGTCTACAGAGGGGATAGGGGAACCTCCCTCCGAGGTCCCATGTCAATAGGAAAACGGGGCTCCCTCCCTCTGCATTCCAAGACACACATCGGACCAGATCACTCCTGCTGAAACGTCACAACCCCCACGGCCCTCAGCAGAGCCGGGGTCCTCCCCAAGGCTCACAAAGCTGCCCCTGTGGCCTGTGCATCTCCCGGAGACACCACCCTCCTCATCTACCCACACCTCCTCTGACAGAGGCCTCCAACTAGCCACTGCCCACCAAGCCTGCTCATTCACGTGCTGGAATATTCCACCTTCCATCTTCACCAAGTTACCCTGCTCAGCCTGCAGATCCCAGAGCAAATGTTCCTGCCTCAAGAAAGGCTGCCCTGAGCTCCCTGACAGGCCAGACCTTCTAATGACAGAGGACATCCCACAGCCCACACCCTGTCACCTCCGCCACCACCAACCACCTGGTCCAGCCCTCCGGGCTCCTGCTGACCTCGTTCCCACCACTGCTGCGTGCCTACAGTCTGTTTCCACTCACGGCCAAGGTCCTCCCGGCCTCAGGACCTTTGCACATGCTACTCTCTCAGTCTGGAACAATCTCTCCCCAGATCTTCTCTCAGCTCTTCCCATTCCCTGCTCAAGAGTCATCCCCTCCAAGGGGCCTGCCTGTACACTGGCCAGACCGTCACACTCTGACCACTTGCCTGCTTTAATTTTATCCTCGCACTTGTTAATACCTGAAGTTACATTTGCTGTTTATTTTGAAAGTATCTGTTAGCGTTGTGTCTCCTGGGCTAGGTCCTAAGCATCACGAGGGCAGGATTTTGCCCCGTTCACTGCTGTACTCCCAGCTCCTCGGACAGTCCCCGATGGGTAGACTAGATGGCCAGAATACCAGGCGCTCTTGTTGGTAGTCATTTCACAGTGGTTTCTGATTGATCACTACCTGCCTCTCCCCCGACTACAAGCTCCATCAGGGCGAGGACAGTCCTAGTGTGTACTCATCACTGTATCCCAGGCCTTGGTAACCTGCCTGATACCAAGTGGACACTCCATAAACACTTCCTGAATAGATGCATGGATAAGAGAGCGAATGCGTGGCCATGGCGAATGATAAAGGAAACAGACACACAGTTCTGTCGTGAAGGGAGATTAGAGCCCGTCGTATCTCCGATTATACTTGCTAACACAGGGAAGCAGTCGTGTGGATAATTTAAAGTCTGCGCTCTCCGGGCTTCATTCTCTCTCTTGCTTTTCTCAAGGTATTTTGGAGGGAGGAGCAGGCTCGTGGGAACACATTCTTCTGCCTCTCCAATTTCTTCTACACTGTCAGTTCAGGCCCACAAACTCGGTTGTTAGCGAGGAATTCCAACATGTTTGCAGCACAATGAACCGTTCCCTCAATCTGTGCTCAGAGTAACGTCCCATAAATGTTGCCGCTGTCTGCATTAGCGGCACGGTGAGTCCCATCCACCCCAGGCAGCCTGCAAGCTGAACTCCTAGCAAGGATATCCCAGCTCGTGTCCCCAGGTCACGCGGAAGAGGCAGAGGAGGCAGCAGGCGGGGAGCCGTGCCTGCCACAGGTGCAATGCCGTAACCTTCACCGCCAGCACTGCAGGACACAGAGCGAAGTTACTGCCGTCTCTGCCACTGCGAGGACAGCACCCAGCTCTCTCGGAGAAGAGCAACCCACGCTCCGAGGACATTCATCTGACTGCAGCCATAGCTGGGCCCTAGCAGCACTGAGTGTGGCGATTCAAATGGTGGTAAGCCCTCCAGATTAGCCTGAGGCTCAAAGGAGTCCGTGAGCAGACATCCAAACGAACTAACAGACACATCGACGGCCGCGGTTCTGAACCCCTTGCCTTTCCTTTCGATCCGGTCCAGGTCTCTCTAGCAAAGTGTAGGAAAAACTCGTGGAAGTGGTTGCAGGCTAGTCCTTTTAGAAAACAATTGCTGTCCTGGCCGGTTTGGCTCAGCGGTTAGATCGGCCTGCGGACCAGAGAGTCCGGGTTCGGTTCCCGCTAAGGGCACGTACCTCGGTTGCAGTTTGTCCTTGACTCTGGTTGGGGTCGTGTGGGTGGCAACCAGTAGATGTGTCCCTCTCACATCGATGTTTCTCTCTCTTCCTCCCTCTCTCCCTCCCACTCTGAAGATGAATGCGAAAGTGTCCTTGGTTAAGGATTAAAAACAAAAACAATTGCTGTGTGTTTTTCCAACCTTGCATGTTACGGCATTAAAATGGGACCATGATTATTGGACTTCGCGTCCCAACCTCTCCCAGCATTAACTAACTAGCACGGACCCCTGGGAGTGTGGAACAGGAGTGGTGTTCGAAGAACTGTTTATTAATCATGCGACACAGGGCAAGATGTTTGATCGTTCTGGGCCTCAAGTTCCTCCTCTATAAGATGAGGATGATAAACCACGCCTCCTAGAACTGTACGAGAATTGAGAGAGTCATCGAGGGGCTTACATTAGATGATCAGTAAAGACTGGTTTCCTTTTCTGGGACTCCACCTCAGTTCCCTACCGAGCTCGGTATCAGCCTCGGGCTCGTGGGTTGGCGCGGACGCTTCCTTTCGGTTTGAAAATTTCCTTCCATTTTTTTTTTCTTGTGTCTGTTGCAACTTCCGAAGAGATGATAGGCTCTTTGGAAGCGGGAGCTGGCTCTTCTCTCTCTTTTGTAAATCACGACATCACCACCTCTACGATCTGGGGGACCCAGCCTGGTGCGCTCGCTGACACGAGGGAAGGTGCTGTCCTGAGGCCGCGGGAGAGCTGGGGAAGGCCCGTGCCTTTAGTATGTGCGGAGCAAAAAGCGAAGCCACGACTTTCCTATTGAAAAAAAAAAGAAATCATTGACCAAGAACTAGGCAGCAATAAGAATAAGAAAGAGAAACCACTGAAAAGCTTAGAAATGAAAGGAAAACATCACTGATTTTTACAAATTTAGTAGTGAATGAAGACAGGACACTGTTAAAAACATGTTTATAATCCGGAACATGGAGCTAAGAGATTCACCCAGAACTGCCCCCCCGCCCCCCCAGGACACATGTGCAGTAGTTAAGAGAGAGGAGGGAGTGACCGAGAGAGCATGTGACATCCATCTAATCCCAGAGGCAAGGCAAAGACTGGCAGAAAGTCAATATTTGAAGAGATCATTGCTGAAATCTTTCCAAAATTGGATCAAGACATGAGTCGTTAAATGGAAAATACATTCTAGGCACCTGACAAAATAAATAAATAAATAAATCCACTCACAGACACATTAAGGAATGAGAAAGCGCACAGGGAGGATTTAAACGTGCCGACTAAGAAAGCAGTTAGATGAACAGCAGACCCCTCGTCCACCACACGAGTTGCCAAGGACAATAGAACATCACCCTCAGAGGGTGAAAGAAAAATAAATGTCAACCTGGACTTGAACTCTGCTATTAGCATCCAAGACCCAAGAACAAAGACAGAAACACATTAAATGAGGGGCCCCTCCTCTCCCTTCGGGGGGTAAGGACACCGCAGCTCGGGGGTCGGGTGGGGCCTCACAGGGCCAGAGGGTCCCGCTCCCCTTGCTTCTGCTCTACTCCCTTAGCTGTGGCTTCTCCTCGTGGTCTCATGAAGGCTCCTGTGTCCCGGGCAAGAAGGACAAGGGCAAAATTGTGCCCTTCTCTGCCAAGTCGGCCCCTTTTAGGGAGAGTCCTCCCCCTCTGTGTTTTGTGCTGACATCTCATTGGCCACTTGTGGCTACGAGACTCTCGAAAACGTAGTCTTTCTGCTGAGCACACAGCTGCCCTAAATAAAGCCCGTGTTCCAGTTCTGTGTCTGAGGGGGGAGGAGGAGGAGGACGTGGGCTGGGCAGTCCCTGCTGCAGCTATTGTTTAGGGTGCAAGCAAAATAAAGACACGTTTAGCCGTAGAACACACTGGAAGAACTGAACGTGCACAGCTCTCGCTGAAAGCACCGCCGAGGAAGCACTTCGATCAGAAATGGAGTGAGCCCAGAGGGCAGACGCGGCCACAGGGGGTGACAGTCAGCGCAGAGTGACCTAAAGGACGTCAGCGGCGCACTTGTAACTTACTGGGAAAAATAAACATTAGTTTTGTTTTTTCAAAAGAAAACTAAAACCCCAAATAAAAATTAAAAGATGGTGGGAATATTCAAAAGCGGGAAAATGTTAAGGTTTTATCAAGCTAGTGGTGAGTATATAGATGATCTATTATTCTTTATATTTGTCTAAACGTCTGGAACATTTGATCATTTGAAAATTCAGGAGAGGCGATGCTTACATACAAATTTAAAACATATATCCATCAAAAGACATCATAAAGTTTAAAAAAACAACAAAGGAAATGAACATTTCCCTCTGGTCTTCCTTTCTTGTTTTTAATTGCACTAGAAAAAAAAAATCAACATCAACAGAGCGTTACTACACATCAATACAGGAAATCCAAAACCCAGTGGAAGAAGACAGGGAGAATATGAATGAGACTTTGTAGAAGAAATACAAATAGCTAATACATTAAAAAGATACTCACTCAACCTTGTAATCAGAGAAATTCCATGTAAAACAACAAGGTGTTATTTTTCACCCACTAGCGGAATAAAAATTTAGAAAATTGGGGATACCCAACATTGGCAAGAGAGTAGAGACTGTTGCTGAACATGTCATTTGGCAAAATTTGGGTAACAATTTGGTGGGACTTGAAAATGTTAAATCCCGTGTAATTAGACGCGTAGTTATCCACTCCTAGAAATCGTTCCCACAGCAACCTTCAAGCACGTGCAGTAAACTGCGTGAAGGGGTAACCATGGCAGCATTGCTGTAACCTGTCAGGGAGGAAGCAGGTGGCAGCAGACACTGGGCAGGTAGTCCCTGCTGTGAAACCTCAGAAGGCTGCTCAAGAATTCCAGGACATGGTGCGTGTGAACAAGCACTCTGTGAGCTCGACAGGGCTTGGTGTCCGTCCCCATCCCCTCTCAGTGGTCTCAGTGGAGACAGAGAGGCAGGAAGCATCCAAGGTCGGCCGCCACACAGCAGCAGGGCTGGGAGTCCAGCGGGCGCCTCTCCGTGACTTTCCTGGCCCTCCCCATCCAAGGGAGCGAGGCCGAAGGGAAGGCTGCTCTGAGGTCGGCTGTGAGCCTGTGGAGGGAGGCTGGCGGTCAAGGGCACGTGACCGACTTCCCACCTTGCTGGGTCTAGATATTGGGGGTGGGACTCTCCTAGGAACTGAGAGCCCGGGCTGCTGTGCACTGAGTGTGGGACCCGGGAACCCCCGTTACCTTCAGCTCAGTGAGCTCTGACCCTGCTGTCCTGTATGAGATTATAGATGCTTTTAATCTTGCCTTTACCAAGGGCCTTGAGACCAGAGGCCTTCAGGCATGAGCGCCTGTAGCTTGCATCCTATTACGTTAATAATTACCGTGTTGTCTGGAGTCAGCTCACTCAGGGCTTTGGCAAGTGATGCTGAGGAACAGAAATCTTTCTACTCCCTTCCTCCCTGTCCCTCCCCAGCTCAGGGGAGAAGGGGGGATCCGACACGGAAGTGGGCTCTACTCTTTGAAAGAACCTCCAGGGACCCAGAGGCCCTGCCCTGTGGGTGTGGGGAGCCACGTGAAGAATGAGGGCCGAGTTAACCCACAGGAAACAGAATGATAGAAACAGGCACCCCGGGGGTCTGAAACCTAGAAGGTGGGGAGGGGCCAGGAGGAGCTGACCAGGCTGCAGTGTGGAGGCAGCTGACAGGAGAGGTAGTGTGAGGACGGAGGGCCTGCTGTATGGACTTGTGAAGGCTGCTTCCTGTTGAAGAGCACGTGACTCTCACCCACTCATCTTTTCTGACCGGTTGTAAGACAGTGGGAGACGGACAGGGCGACATGCGGGGTTTGTCTGGGGTGCAGGCAGGCAGGACCTGGGTTCCTCCAGAAGCAGACAAGGAGCCCTCTGGGCTGGACAGTAAACCCTGGAGGGCTAAGGAGGGAGAGGGTGGGCCCACTGGGAGTCATCAACCCTGCACAGCTGCCGTTGGCTGGGAGTCTAAGGCCTGTTCCCAAGACTCCCTCCACCTAGTGTCTTCCTGCTTTCCGAGAGGTGCCCGAAGAGCACTTCGCTTCCGCCTCCAGAAGACCAGCGCGAGAGTGAGTGGCAGCCCGGGGAACTGCTCTGCAGAAGGAAGCCCCTCTTTGCTTCTTGAAGTCTTGCCCTGCCCCTGTCCCCTCTCCCATGTCCCTGTCCCCTGTCCTGCCACCCCTCTACTCCCGTGCATGGAACCTCTAACTGGTACAGGGCTCCTCTGGCGTGAGGGCAGCCTGGTTGGTTTCTCTCGGGCTTTTACAATATTCCAGGACAACAGAGGTGGGGCTGCCTGTGGGTGGCACATTTGTAAGGAGCTGTGAGCTTCCTGAGTTGCAGGTGACAGGTGGTGGAAGTGTGCCCTGTCTGTCTCCCACTGTCTTACAACCGGTCAGACAAGATGAGTGAGAGCCACGCGCTCTTCAACAGGAAGCAGACACATGGCTTCCCCCTGCAGCATCTGGAGAGCGGGCAAAGCCCTCCCTGCAGACCTGCTGTAGGTTTAGTCATGTCCAGAGAACCTTCGCACAGTGCTGATGCAGAATAGCTGCTTCCCAGATGTGCACCCTGCATGACTGCTTTTGCATGCTCCCAGGCCCACTCACGTACAGCCATGCAGGGTATGCTCTGCCCAGCTCCCAGAGCCCTTATCCCCATAGATACCATGTGCATGACACTGCTTGATCTGAGCCCCCTCCCCATTCCCATAAACACCAGGTGCCTGACCCTCCTGGATGTGAGTGCCCCCCATTCCCATAGACACCAGGTGCATGGCCCTCCTGGATGTGAGCCCCTCCCCTATTCCCATACACCAGGTGATTGGCCCTCCTGGATGTGAGTGCCCCCCATTCCCATAGACACCAGGTGCATGGCTTTCCTGGATGTGAGCCCCTCCCCCATTCCCATAGACACCAGGTGCATGGCCCTCCTGGATGTGAGTGCCCCCCATTCCCATAGACACCAGTGATTGGCCCTCCTGGATGTGAGTGCCCCCCATTCCCATAGACACCAGGTGATTGGCCCTCCTGGATGTGAGTGCCCCCCATTCCCATAGACACCAGGTGCATGGCCCTCCTGGATGTGAGCCCCTCCCCCATTCCCATACACCAGGTGATTGGCCCTCCTGGATGTGAGTGCCCCCAGTTCCCATAGACACCAGGTGCATGGCCCTGCTGTATCTGAGCCATGCAGCCCCTGCACCACCACACAGTAGGCTGCTGAGGACCACTCCAGGACGTTGACCCTCAGCTGACCTTCCTATTTTTTTACCTGCTCTTCCCTGCCTCAAATCTCCCCATTGCTGGAGAGCACTAAGAGGTAGAGCCAGCCAGGAAGGTAGCATGGGCCAAACTAAGGGCAGTCAGCGTGCTTCCTTCCCTCCCTCTCTCCAGGTTGACCTAAATCTTTAGTCTCTTCCCATGTTTTAGGGCCAGTGGCTGAGTTTTGAGACAAATCATGCTGCCTGCCCGGCCTGGGCTCTCCGGCCTGAGTGCTTGGGGGCCTGGTTGGGCTACAGTGGCCACGGGGTAGAGAAAGGATGCTGGGGGACCGTGGTATTTTATTCTCTGCAAAGCTGGAGCAAGAAATCTTGGAGGCAGCGGCTGTTGCTATTTCTACTTAAGTGTCGTTGAGTCACAATCCCCGAGTCACTGATCGGGTGAGCCTGCGGGGCAGGGACAGAGCTGGCTCTCAAGGCCCACCCAGTTCCCAATGCACTAATGACACCTGACAACACCAAATCCTTGTGATTTCCAAGCAAAACTTTGATGCTCCAATCCCAGAGCTCTCGGGAAACACTCCATCCCTGATCCAGGCTTCGCTCAGCTGTCCTCACTGAGTGCCAACAATCCCCTGCTGGGCATGGTCCCTGCCCTCCAGCCCCTCCCCCCCCTCCCTGCCCGCTGTCCCTGCTTCAGCTGGGAGGCTGAGAGGCTGGCCAGGCAGTGCACAGGGCGTGGTTTATGCGGCTTAAAATAACATCACCTGTTCGCAAGAGCGTCCTCCAGCGGCTGAAGCGATGCCCTGGTGACGGGGACAGGCTGTGCACACCACCATCGCCATGTCACCAAGTCCGGGGCTTCTTCAGACCCTGGGCCGAGTAGCCAAAGAGAGCAGCTTTTCGCTCAAAAGGGCGCGACCCAGACACACGATGCAGCAGACTCACAACCGATTTGAATCCTCGTGGCTCCAGTTCTCGTTCTCAAAACAGAGGGTGTGGGTCCTTTAGGTTGATTATAGCTATGGAATCATTCAGACTTTCCGAGCAGCCACATAGCTATCACCCAAGTTAAGAAAGGAAGCATCCAATGTGCTGAGAAGCCCCAGCATAAGCCCACCTGAGTCCCGTCTCCACCCAGCTGCTACCACCACTCTTAGTTGGGTCTTGACTATCCCCCGTGCCTCTTTCATAAAAGTTTTTATCTTGAGACAGATGCAGGTTCCCACGCAGTGGTAAGAAATAACAGAGCGAGCTTGAATACCCTTCAGCCAGTTTCCTCCACTGGCAACATGTGACCGAATGGTAACGCAGTATCACAAGCAGAAAAGTGGCGCTGATACAACCCACTGGCCTTAAGCATCCAGGTTTGCATGCACTCGTGTGTGTGTGTGTGTGTGTGTGTGTGTGTGTGTGTGTGTAATTCTGTGCAAGTGTACCTCATGTGAAGATTCAGGGAACCACACCCCTGTCAGACACAGGACAGTTAGTTCCATAGAAGGACCCCTCTCCCAGCCCCTGGCAACCACGAATCGGTTCTCCATTTCTATTATTTTGCCATTTCAAGTTATATAAGTGGAATCTTATGGCATGTAACCATTAAAGATAGGCTTTTTTTATTTCTCCCTAAATAGAACGCCCTTGAAATGCATCCAGGCTGTCGCATCTATCAATAGTCTGTTCCTCGTTACTGCTGACTAGTATTCCAGGGTACGGAGGTACCACGGTGTCTAACTGAAGGACACCTGGGATGCTTCCAGTTTGGGGCTGCTACAAATAAAGCCGATCTGAACATGTGTGTAGCAACTTTTGTGTAAACATAAGTTTCTGTTCTGCGGTGAATGGCTAAGACTGCAATCTCCGAGTTGTGTGGTAAGCACACACCATTATGTTTATAACATGGTACTGATCCTTTTAAACACATAATGGTATCGCACTGTGTATATTCTTCTGCATCTCACTCTCTCTCAACATGTTCTCTCAGCCTTACCCACGGTGACATATGGAGCATTAGCTCAGGGATGCTCAGGCCGTGCGCCACAAGAATTTAAAGCATGCAATACCTGACTATTTAGTCAGGGCACTGACTTCTTTGCCCTTAGATTGTCAGATTAAAAAATGACAGCAGTCAACATAACAATAGCCCTGTCTTGAACCATAAATCTACAAGTCATATAGTTGAGTTGCATCTTATTGGCCACATCCTATAATAAGATTGCATCTGATTGATTAATCCTTGGTACCAGAAATCCTCATATACAAGTATAGGTACCTGATTCTTATTTATTTAAAGAACTGTTTTTTTCCTTTATTGATTTTAGAAAGAGAAGTGAGAGGGAGAGAGAGAGAGAAACATGGATGAGAGAGAACATTGATTGGCTGCCTCCTGCATGCCCCTCATTGGGGATCGGGCCCACAACCTGCACGTGTCCTGACCGGGAATCGAACCAGTGACCTCTTGGTGCCTGGGTCAATGCTCAACCACTGAGCCACACCGGCTGGACTAGGTACCTGATTTTTTAAAATATCATTTTGGAGCAAAAATAGTAGGTAACTACTATTACTATTATTATTATTATGTTGTAAATAAATCAAAATTATACCTGTTATTTTGTCAGATTGGCAAGGTGTGCCGCAGGGCTGCAGTAATCAGTTTGTGTGCCATGAGACAGAAAGGGCTGAGAATCGGCTCCAGCTCGTCGATTTGTATGGACATGCAGTATTCTACTGCGTGAATATCCTACAGTGTGTCCATCCATCTGACTGCAGTTCTGCACGGCCTCAATTCTTTACAAGGGCACGGATTTGGTAGGTAAGGGCGTAATTTATCTCCCTGGTTTTAGACCGGGGTAATATGGAACAAGCCTTAACTAGAAGAGGAGCGGGGTGATTTGGTCCTGGTTCTGTCCACTAGGTTACCTTGGTGAAGTCACATAAGCCTTCTGAACTCAGCTCTCCCATCTATCAAATGGAGTCTCAATAATAATAACACTTGCCTTAATACTTACAGAAATTAAATGGAAATATAGTGTGTAAATTAAACTAAAACATGACAATTACATTTATTAGTTAATACTTATAATTAAATACCTATTTTCACCAATGACCAACCCAACGTTGCATTCTGGATGTTTCATGGAAAACCTGATTTCAGAAGATGCCATCAGTGCACAAGGTCAGGTAACCATGGAGGTCCCCATCCTGATCCCCCTGTAAGGTGGTGACAGTTACGCTGCTTTGGAGGTGGGGAAACTGAGCCTCAGATGTTGAGTCACTGGCCCAGGACCACACAAGAATTGGACGGCATGGCCTGTGGTCTGGATCCAGTGACCACCTGCTCCAACTTCCTCGCTGCAGTAAAAGGGCCTCCAGAACCCTGGGCTGCCACAGTCAGTGCCCAGGCTGAGGGAGTGAAGGGCATGGGCTCCGGTCCCACTCAGAGCGGGCGAGGGGCTCTTCCCTGTGCCCCGCTCCCTGTGCACCGACCTCCTACGCGCACCCTTACCCCAGGCTCCTGCAGGGGAGACGGAGAGGAGCTGGGCAGAGGATCACAGGCGGGAGGGAGCGGGAGCGGGGAAGTCTTTAAATACACACGCTGGATTGCTAAGCAACGACCAGAGTGACAACAGTCTCCAAATATTTAGAACATGCGGGTCCTCAGGATGGAGGATGTTTTTAGCCTGGAGAGAGGAGGGAGGCGCTGGTGAGGAGCAAGCCTATAGCATCCAGCAGGAGGAAGAACCTGGCTACTTTCCCTCACTCTGCCTCAGTTTACCCCCCTGTAAAGTGTGTGGGGGGAGGGGGAGTGGACTGAATATTCTCTCTAAGGTCAGCCCAATTCCGACTGTTCTTGGGGAAAAAAAACAAGAAACTTTTACATTAGACAGCAAGGTGCTGTCTGTCCCTCATCTGCAAGCGGACCAGGCACTGGGGTATCACACCCACGCCATGCGACCGCCTGTCCCCCTGGCTCCCCTGCCTCTGTCCGCTGTAGATGGTGTCCCGGGAGGCAGGTGAGGAGGCTCAGCCTGGAGGGGGAGGGGTGGGATGCAGGGGCAGAGGGCTCCCGGGCAGGACCAAGCCCGGTTCTGGAAAGGGCACTGCGGCGCCGTTTCCCAGAGTGGGGTCCCCTGAGCCCTGGTCGCAGCCCCAGACGTCTGAGGGCCTGGGCTATGCTGTCCTCGAGGCCCCACTCGGGGGACGGCCCCCTCACACCCGAGAGGCCAAGAAGAGGCTGCAGCAGCCCTGGGCGCCCCAACCCAAAGCCGTGCACCCTTTCCGCATCCCGGCCCCCAGCAGCCCCGCCTGGACCCCTTCTCTACAACCAGTCTGCGTCCCCAGGGAAGACCGTGCACGCGGCCGGTCCGTAAATCCAGTGTCCAAGGGGAAATGTCTCACTCGAAACTCATCACCATTCCTGGAAAAACAAAAAGGAACTCCCGCCCCCTGCCCAGTCCTTCGGCTGAGCGGCGGTCCACACCTCATGCCCGCCCTCATCCACTCCCCCCAAGCTCCTGTTCCGGCTCTGACCAGACCTCCTCCCAACGCCGGGCCGCGCCCTTCTGCCCCGCGGGGCCCTCACACACACGCTGGCCCGCACGGCGCAGGCCCTTACCCTGAACCCGGGCCGGCGTGCTCCAGAACTCAGAGGGTTTCAGATTTTCGGGAGGCGACATGCCGCCCTTCCCTCTGGTGTGTGACATCCCTGCAAGGTCTGGGCCAGCTCGCTCCACCAGGCACAGTGATACTTCTCCAGGGACAGCATGAATATTCTCGCAAAGTGGGATAAATAAAAGGCTATAAATAGCCTCAGCTGGGGAAGGTTTTGCCTCCAAATGAGCCACCTAGACTCTGCTTTCCGGTTTCCGGGGAGAAGCGTGAGGGCCTGACTCAGACAGTGCTGGCCCCGCGCCCACTGTGGCCAGTCTCCCCGCGGCCTCTGCTCCCAGACCCCACTGCGCTTTGAAGGCCGGACCTGCCCCCCCCCCCCCGTCCCCCCCGGGCCTCCCGGGCCCAGCAGAGGGCCTCTCGGGTCACAGGCTCCGCTGAGCGGGGAGCTGGGGTCGTCTTCCTGTGACAGGAGGGGGTGTACCTTAGTGGACAATAAGGGGCTTTATGGAAAGTAACCTCTCGGTGCTCTGATCATAAGGTCCTCACTGGGTCAGGGCGGGTGGTCATGCCCAGACCTACACCTCGAGTGAAAGGTCACCTTTGCCGTAAACAAGCTCTGCCCGTTGTTTCTGTGCATCTAGGTTAACGCCTCTTTGCAATGCCCCCTTCCAGATCCCTCCTCTAGGGTGACAGCCCCCCAGAGAGCACAGAATCTTAACCACCCTGTAATCCAAACCCCTTGCCTTCTCCACCACCTTCAGGGACTCTTCCCTAGGCTCCCTAAATCCCAAGTGCGCAACAGAAACTTCTAAGTCTGTTGAGATCCTGCTTCCAGGCATAGCCTCTGTTTCACTCAAATTTTTGTGCAAGTTCTTTACGGTTCTGGGCATTCTTAGTCAACACGTTGGAGGGGGGGTCAGGTGTGGGTGGGTGTTGGTTGAGAGGGAGGAATCCTGACAGAGATGGAGGAAGATGCTCCGCACACCAGGGCGGTCGGGTTCACCCGTGCGGCCTGCGCGGTGGACAAGGGTGTGCACCTGTCACTGGAGAACAGGCAGGGCTCCTTTGGGGACTAGGACACCATGTGCAAACTAGAATGGTGATGAGGACAGGGCCAAGCCTATCCTTATAATGCTGTTGTGACACTTATAGAAATCTTCTCTCTCCAGGCGAGCATGATCCAGCCCATCCACTGGTCAGCACCCCTGTGAAATCTCAGCACCTGTGAGCAGTCTCAGTGTTGTATGCAAAACCAGTGTCATGTGCAGAGCCAGTGCTGTGTGCAGCGCCAGAGCCGTGTGCAGAGCCAGGGCCGTGTGCAGCGCCAGAGCCGTGTGCAGCGTCAGGGCCGCGTGCAGCGCCAGAGCCGTGTGCAGACTCGGGGCCGTGTGCAGAGCCAGTGCCGTGTGCAGACTTGGGGCCGTGTGCAGCGTCAGAGTCGTGTGCAGACTTGGGGCCGTGTGCAGCGTCAGAGCCGTGTGCGGACTTGGGGCCGTGTGCAGAGCCGGGGCCGTGTGCAGATGCGGGCCGTGTGCAGAACCAGTGCCGTGTGCAGCACCAGAGCCGTGTGCAGAGCCGGGGCCGTGTGCAGATGCGGGGCCGTGTGCAGAGCCAGTGTCGTGTGCAGAGCCAGTGCCGTGTGCAGACTCGGGGCCGTGTGCAGACTCGGGGCCGTGTGCAGATGCGGGCCGTGTGCAGACTCGGGGCCGTGTGCAGAGCCGGTGTCGTGTGCAGAGCCAGGGTCGTGTGCAGACTCGGGGCCGTGTGCAGGCTCAGGGCCGTGTGCAGGCTACAAGATGCACACTCTTGCCGTGGCCCAAAGAAGGCATCTTCAGGACTTCCATGGGGAACACGGAGGGCTCTGGGAGGTGGGCTGAGCGCATGGCCCCCTGGGGTTTGCAGTTCCAGGGGAACCAGTATCAGGAAGGACAGTAGGGAAGGTCACCCTTAAATGGTTTTGAGGAGCTGAAAACCACTGGGGATCCTGGGGAATGATGGTGAGCTTGCCAGACTCTCCCCTGAAGGACTGGCTTGTGTTTTGCAGGGAGTTGTCATATGATGTTATGCAGATGAGGGGCACCACCCAGACCAGTGAACTGAATGGTCATCCCTGAAGGCCCACAGGCAGACAGGAGGACAGGAGACCTGGGCTCACAGCCCCTTGACGCCAGGCAGGCTAAGCCTAGTTCTCTAGAATGCCCTGCCCTTCTTGCTTTCTCCCCTCCCCCCTCTCCCACTCTGCAATGCCCCTTCCCAGCCCCGGAACCCCAGGCGCGCCAAGGAAGTCCTGTGGGCAGGGAGCAGAGGAAGCCAGACAAAGATCATTAGGCAAATAAATAAATAAAAGGATTGCAAATGAAGAGGCACAAACTTCAGCTCACCTTCCCACCCACCCCAACTTTCCCTAGATCAAATTAGGACTTGAAATCACTGGATACATATTTTATTATGTGGATAATTTAAAGGATTAGAGTGAGACAAAGAATTCATAAGCTGAAGTCACATTACAAGACAAATTGTTTCCATTAATCGCTGAAGGGAGGAAGGAGAGAATGAGAAAATGTACGGGGCAAGAGAAAGGGTACTTGGGAGGGGGCTGGACACAGTGACACTTTCTTTGCTCCCCATCAGACACGCACCCCCCACCCCCAAACCAGCTGAGGCTCAGCTCAAACTCCGGCTGATTTGCATTGCAGATTTATCGCAGCTGCTTTTTTGTTTCAGTCTCCAACCAGAGATGGTTTAAATAACATGTATTGTTCTGCGTGATTCCTTATGCAAATGTTTCTGGCTTGTTTGTTATTCCTGAATAATTTCCAGTGCCTGCTGTCTGGGCAGAAAAGGCAGCTCACTCTGCCAGCTGTGCCAGCAGTCACCTGCTGGAGGCAGGGACACCGGACAGGGTTCTAGTGGCCATTCCGGGTGTCCCAGAGAGCCGGTGGGCAAGCCCACCCCCTAGCCTGGAGAATGTCCTAACTGGAGGCCATAGTGTAAAGGCAGGATTTTATATGGAGAGAAGTGTCCCCTCTGAGCCAGGACCTGCCCCACCCTGTTTCTCCCTGTGGAGGAGGATGAGGGGCAGGAGGAGGAGAGGGAGGAGGCAGGAGAGGGAGAAGTGAAGGAGGAGGTAGCGAGTGTTGGCAGTTAGAACCCTCCACCTACAAAAGCAGACTGAAAATGAATGACCTCAGATTTAATGAGTGAGTTTTGTGAACATCTACTGAACACCCACTTTCTCCAGGAATGGGGTTTAGAAGGCGAGAACACGGAACAGGCCCTGCTTGCAGAAAGCTCACGGACCACCACAGCCCAGGGTCCGGCACTTACCTGAAGCAACACCACCTTCAAGGTGTGCCTCCCTCAGTCCCGCCGGCTCACAGCCCAGATGCTCTGCACACTCACAGCAGAGCAGGCTGCTTCCCATTCCTAGCCAGTGCCCTCCTTCCTAGCAGCCTGCGGACAGGGGAAGTGCCCTCCCCTGTGCCTGGGCTGGGGGTGGGGGCTCACATGGCCCTGGGGGCAGCCCAGCTCAGTCAGCACCCTTTCCTGAGAGCCCCTGCTTCTCCAGCCTAGCGCGGGGTGAAGGGGGAGGGCAAGAGGCGCGGTCTGGGCCTGGGGACCTGACGGTCTCCTGGGGACCTGAGACTGCCACCTGGAACACACCCGGAATGAACAGGCAAGGATCGCAGTGGAAGGACGGAGTGTGGGTTTGGACCTGCTGCAAGTTACTCCTGCAGGGCCTTGGGCCCCATTCACGTGAGGGAGGATGGGAACCCCTGGCCTGAGGGCTGTATGCAGAAGCGGGCAGAGGCCTCCACCACCCCCTGCCCACTCCCACACCCGGTCCGGTTCCTCTCACACCGGCTTCTCCTCCCTGGAAGGCCAGGACGCGTGTCCCCTACCAATGTTGCCAGGACGCGTGTCCCCTACCAATGTTGCCAGACGCGTGTCCCCTACCAATGTTGCCAGGACGCGTGTCCCCTACCAATGTTGCCAGGACGCGTGTCCCCTACCAATGTTGCCAGGACGCGGGTCCCCTACCAATGTAGCCAGGACGCGGGTCCCCTACCAATGTTGCCAGGACGCGGGTCCCCTACCAATGTAGCCAGGACGCGGGTCCCCTACCAATGTTGCCAGGACGCGTGTCCCCTACCAATGTTGCCAGGACGCGGGTCCCCTACCAATGTTGCCAGGACGCGGGTCCCCTACCAATGTAGCCAGGACGTGTGTCCCCTACCAATGTTGCCAGGCTTCGCAAGGCGTTCATTTAGGTGGAGGCCCGAGGGTGGGGGGTAGAGGGAAGGACACACACTCTCAGGCCCCAGCCTCTAACACAGCGGTTCTCAAGCTGTGGGTCGCAACCCCTTTGGGGGTCGAACGACCCTTTCATAGGGCTGGCCTAAGACCATCGGAAAATACATGTTTCCCATGGTGATTCATAACAGTAGCAAAATTAGAGTTATGAAGTAGCAACGAAAATAATGTCCTGGCTGGCGGTCACCACAACACGAGGACCTGTCTTCAAGGGTCGCGGCATCAGGAAGGTTGAGAACCCCTGCTCCGACACCAAGCTTCCAGCCCCGCAGGTTGACTCCATCAGCAAGAAAAGGGCTTTTCAAACTGCGCTTGGATAGTTGGCGCATTCCTAAGGTTGATGAGACCTGGTCGCGCTTTTCATGCACAGGAGCTGGTCTGAGCGGTCTGCTAGGTGCCACTAGACCCTCGGACACAGCTGCGCCCAGGGCACATGCCGAGAGCCTCCAAAGGCAGCCTCAGGCCCGTGTTTCTTGGGTTTTCCTGAGGTTCTCCTGGTCTTGCGTGGGAAAGACGAGGCCTGGAGGGCCCCTGAGAGCTCTCTCCACAGGCCTGGAGGCTGCCACGGGCCACGTCCAGAGGGCAGGTCTCGGACGGCAGTCACCAGAGGCCTCGTCCGTCCGCTGGGACTGAGGGATGTTCGCGTGCTAGGTGCTGAGTCACTCAGTGCTGAGTCATCAGGGCACGGCTGCCTGTCCGAATGGGGGCTGCGGAGGGACAGCGCAGGGGCGGGGGCGGGGCTGCATGATGGCCAGGAGTCTGGACCGTGCTCCGGGGAGCTCACGACTTCGAGTTCCAGGACCCGTAGCGCACACAGCACGCGCCCAGGAGAGGCCTCCGACAGGCCCTTCAGGATGAGCGGAGTTTGGGTTGTCAGAAAGGAGACGGGAACCTTCTCAGAGAGCACTGTTCCCCTTCTTGCGGGCTGGTCCTGCCACCCTGGCCTCCTGCTCGGACTTCCCGGGAGAGGTGCAGGCCTGGGGAGGGGCAGGCCCCGAGCCCACCCAGCACCTGGCCACCCAGCTCCTACAATAGGCTGGAAGGCTCCCCGTGCCCGGGGGAGGGACAGATGGGCTTGGCTGAGCCGGGTCACCTTCGCCATCAAATCGATCACCCACTGCACGGGCCGTGCTGTCAGATCTGGGCCGGTCGATGAGAGTGGCAGAATCAGGCCCGAGCAGGCAGAGTCTCATCACCGCGCCCTCAGGCTCCAGGGCCAGGACGTCAATGCCACGAACCCGGGCGCACGGCCCAGAGGTGGTCAGCTGGGCCTCTCACCATCTGTGGGGCAGCGAGCGAGCTCCTCAGCCTCACACAGGGGGGTAGAGCAGAAGGAACGACGTGTCTCCTAAGGAGACGGAGACGGCGTCCAGCACACAGCAGGCCGCCCACACACACGCACCCATTCTCGCTGTCCCCAGGGTGACGGACAGGCCGTGGGTGGGGGCACGTCAGAGCGTACCTGAAAGGGGCCCCACATTTGGGACCTTCCAGTGGAGGCTCTGTTACCCCCTGGACGCTGTGTCTGACCAGGCTCGGTTTGCAGAAACTGTTCTCATTTCAGGACCGAAGACGAGGGAAGGAGCCAGCACCAAGCACAGCCTCAGTGCCCACTAGCTTTGGGGGCACAAGTGCTTAGAAATCTGCACTGAGACGAGGGCCACCTTCTCCCACCTTCCTCCCCGGTGTCCCCTCAGTTAAGGGCATTTTAGCCAAGTCCTTGAGCCTTAGTTTCTTCATCTGTAAAATGGGCATTCTAACCCCTGCAGAGATGGTGCAAGGAAGGGTTAGAGGCCACCATGCAGATGTCACCGTGCTCATGAGTGACAAGAAGTGTGAGCTGCCTTCCCCTTCTTCCCGGGCTGATGCTAGCCCTCGATGGGCGCAGTCGCCACCTGGCAAGCGGCTCACCTGCTCCCTCAGTTTCCCCGCCGGTGGGCCATCATCCACCGGTGAGCGAGACCAGCGGCAGGACGGAGGGGGTGGGAGGGAGAGGAGGCAGTCGGGCTGAGACAGGTCAGCGCGTGCTAGGAGAAATTCTCGGCGGATTTGGAAGGAATTGGCGCACGCCGTCTCAGACCAGATGCCACACTGCTCTCTCTTCAGAAGCCTCGAGCCGAGGGCAGGTGGCCTGGCGTGTACACGCCTGCTCTCCAGGCCGACTATACATACTGCCCGTGGCCGCAGCAGCTCCCCCTGTCCCGGCCTCTCGGCAGTCCTGGCCGTGCACGGGCTCCAGCCCCCAGCAGCGCCGGACAACGCAGGGCCACCGCCTGTCCGCTTCCCGCCGTGTCCCCCAAGGCCAGGAGCCAGCAGCACCTCAACACTTCCTGTGAGCAGGAAGGAGGGGCAAGAGGCAGAGACAGAAAATAACCAGTGTCCCTGAGCAGGTGCAGGGAAGCGGGGACACGGGGCGGGGAAGGCAGAGGGCACAGCACGGTGCAGGGCTGGGTGGTCACCCTCCCCTTGACTGTTCTCTGACGGAGTGAGACACAGGGCCTGCCTGCAGGAGCTGAGCCTGCTCAGCGGACGGAGACGAGGGCCACGCGGGAGTCTTCCCCTCCAGTGAGGGGCCACAGCTGAGCACCGTGGTCTGGGGTCGGGAGCCTGAGGGAGGGAGCAGGAGCCTCCGGGAAGGGAAAGCAGCCCATGCAGTCCTCGGTCCCTGTCCCCTGTCCCCTGTCCCTGTCCCCCGCACGGCGTCTCTGCATCAGTGTGGGCTGGAGTGTCTACCACTTGAAGGACGCGTCAGAGGCACCAGGGGAGCTGAGGGCTGGAGGTAACGGGGTGAGCCTGACTGTGACAGAGCTAACTGTGCCCCTTACACGCACACGCACACACTTGAACGCTCACCACACTTTAACAGCTTTAACAGCCTGAAAGTTTCTGTGCAAGCTTCCAGAAGCTGATGGCCGGGGCCAGCCCTCGTCGAAGGAGCCCCTGTTCCCACTCATCCGGAGTCTCCTTCCCCTGGGAGCTGCTGTCAGGAGCGCCTGGGTGACCCTCCCCTCCCCACCTCCTCTGCCACCCTGGCGTTGGCCCAGGCAGGGCAGCATCTGATGCAGAGTTGAGGGGGCGGGAGAGGAGGGACAGGGAGGATTAGGGGAAAACCTGAGGACTCGGGGGAGACAGGAGAAGAGGAGGGGAGCAATGGTCCTCACTTCCTTCCCTCTCGGGCCCATTTCCTCAGTCCCTCCCCTCACACCCCACCTCCAGCTCCCATCCCGGACCCTGCTCAGCACCACAGGTATAGGGACCAGCACGTGCGCCGCACCCCGGCGCCTTGCTCTCGGTCTAGCCCCAGGGCCCGTGACAGGGCTACAGAGCCGTGTGGCCTGGCCACGACCCTCGGCCTCCGCACCTGGGACCAGCCACACAGCTTGCGCAGCCTCGGGAATGAAGTTCCTAAATGACGGAGCGACCGTCCCAGAAGGCAGTAGGCCGGTGCACAGGACTATCTTGAAGACTGTGGGTTCAACATGGGCCTGGGAACATGGTCTCCCTGCGAAAGGCTTCCGAGTGCCCGGCGCCCGGCTCGCTGGAGAGCTGAGTGCGATTCCCGCAGGTGCCACGGGACCCTCCCTCGACGCCTCTCTCCCCCTCGGGTAACTTCGGGGTGCGTCCTGTGACATGGCCCCGCTTCCCTGAGGCGGGGTTCGGAGAGCTGGCTGGTTTGCTTTAAAACCCCGCTGCCACATGGAGGAAATCAGAGGCTGGCTCCTGAGTGGCCGCCAGCAGAATTAAACAGTCAGCAAGACTGCAGGGTTAAAAGTCAAGAAAGCAATTTTTAAAAAAATTGACCTCAACTCATTCTGAAGTGTTTCCTATTTACATTGAAGAAATGTCAGTTCTTGACTTTCGGTCTCACAAGAGACCAAGGATTTAAAGACACGGAGGAGACAGTATAAACTCTGGGTGAGACAATCACTGCAGAGAGACCCCGGCTATGTTAAGTGGGGGAGACGCGGGCTCGGCTCTCCCCAGCCCCGGCCGACGGCTCGGTCTAGTGCAGCGGGTGGCCGTGTGCGGCCGACACCGTGTCTGCGCCCGTGGTCCACGGTAGGACAGAGCAGTCAGACCTCGCAGACCGTGGAGCTGGATGGAACGCAGACTTCGCTGGCGAGCGCACTGTAACGCATACAGAGGTCGAATCCTGATGCTGTACACGGGAACCTATACGGTGTTATTCACCAGTGTCACCCCGGTTTTAAAGATTTTTAAAGAAAAGGATGTGATAGTCAAAAAGGAAAGTGCCAACTCTCCACTGATGTGCTTGGGACCCCAAAGCTGAAATGTTCGCATTTGGCCTAACCGCTTGGGGTGCCGGTGGAGCCATGGTCAGGAGAGAAAGAGAGACCTTCTGGGGAGACCTCTGGGAAGGCGGGAAGGGGCTCCAACAATCAGCGCACAGCCTCACCCACCTCGGAGCCCCGCGGGTCTGTGGCCCATCGTGCTCCCTGTCTGTCAATAACCCGCGATCATTGCTCTGGAGCCGAGCGCTCCGAGGCCAGCTCCCATTTGCCCGGAGGAGAATGATGATTGTTGATTAGTTGGAAGGAAATGTCCAGGCACAAATCTGCTTTTGGGTCAAAGCCGGGTCTCATCGAGCCCTGCCTGGCCCGGTCCCTGCCTGCTGGAACTCGGTGCTGGCGTGTCTGGAGGCCGGAGTCTGTCACCAGCAGGTGGCTCAGGCCTGCAGGGACCTCCACCCAGCCAAGTACACACTGGCTACCTTGACATAGTCCATGGCGGTGCAAGGGTGCGGGGGCACCCAGGCTGGTCTGGCCATGCCTTGAGCCCTTCGGGATGAACTTCAGGGGCTCCGGCTGGGAACTGCTGGCGAAGAGCTCACACAGCCGTTCTGAGTCGGCGCTGCTGGGGCCCCGGTGGCCTGGGCTGGGTGACCATGTCCTGCTCTTGCTGCTCCCATTCTCTGCGGACCACTTTCCCTTGGCGGGATCTTCAGCCTCACACTGACCCAGGGTCACGTCTCAGCCCTGCATCTATCAGCCGTGAGATCTCAGCAATTCGCCTCACTTCCCTGAGCCCCAGGTAAGACGCAATAAAGGGGGTCTTCTCCCAGAAGCCCACACTCTGGTAAATCCTTAGACTCATGGGGGGGTGGGGTGGGTGAGCAATCCCTAGCTCCCATCATCCTTGCTGTCCTCTAAATCAAATAACTTGTCTTGCCCGGCCGGTGTGGCTCAGTGGTTGAGCATCGACCGACCCACCAAGAGGTCGCTGGTTCGATTCCCGGTCAGGGTACATGCCTGGGTCGTGGGCCTGATCCCCAGTGGGGGGCGTGCAGGAGGCGGCCAGTCGATGTTCGTTCTCATCAATGTTTCTAGCTCTCTCCCTCTCCTTTCCCCTCTCTCTCAAATCAATAAAGAAAGAAATATTTGTTTTTAAAAAAAGACTTGTCTTTTTCTTTGGATTGTCCTAAACAAGCATGAAGAGTCTGTCCTACTCTGAAAATACTTTCCTGTTAGAAGCAAAAGAAATGTCTTCCGACACCCTCATACGTCCCCTCCCGCATCGATTTCCCTGCTCTTTCCTGATGTGGTTTGCTGATTTCTAAGCCTCTTCCCACGGTGCCCCGTTGTTCCCGGGGTGTCGGCCCCTCGCTGTCCCCAGTGCGCTGTCGGCCCCGCGCTTTTGGACACCCGATTCTGGAAGGTCACCGGGACTTCGGGCAGCTCCATGAGCCATCTGCATCTCAGGGGAACTCCTGGGCACGACCCTCCCCTCCACGGCCCCCAAGTTCACCCCGGGATCAGAATGAGTCCGTCCCCAGGGTGTGTCCTCCTCTCTTCCGGGCAGCACTGCATCCGCACCCTCTGATGCTAAGCCCAGCAGTGGTGACAAGTGGCCCCAATGTTAGCGGCCCAAGCAGCCAAGCTCCTGCCTGCTCACACGCACGTGCATGGTCTGCGGAGATCACTCCCCCCCCCCCCACTCCAGGGCCACCGGCTGAGGAAGACGCAGCCGCGGGACCATGCGCTGGCCCTTCGGCTCCCCTGGGACCGGCACACAGCCCTCCCACTCCCGCTTCCCTGGCCAAGGCTAGTGCCCGCCGAGCCCGCCTCGGGGATGGAGCGTTACCTTCTCTCGGGAGTGGACGGTGGACACCCTGACAAGAACACAATCCGCCCCACAATCCACCTTACAGCCGGGCTCGGCGAGGCCACCGGCTCATTTCACAGGCGTGGGGAAGAAAGCCCAGAGACAGGGGGCAATTTGCCTGAGGTCACACAGCAGTCAGTGGACCAGGGAGGCTCGAGTTCAAGTGTGTTGATGATCTTCCAGTTCAGATGTGGGGGCAGGGCCAAGAAGGGGCAGATCTGAATGGAATCCTAGCTCCGTGATTCTGGGCAAATGATTCGACAGGGAGCCTGGAACTCCCGTGCTGGAATATGGAGTAAGGGTGCCGAGCTCCTGCAGGGAGGCTGGGAGGGATGGAGGAGATTTCATCCAGTACCGGGCTCAGTGCCTGACACCAAGGAACCTCTTCACACACACTTGTCTCGGGGTCTTCATCCCCGTTAACTGCCCCAGACTTCTTCCTCTTGTTCCCATCGGCTTTCTCTTTACCTGACCCCAAGCCGACCTCTTTTTTTTTTTTTTTAAATAAGCAAGTTGGAAAGATGGAAGTTTTAAAGAAGAGAATAGCAGTGATCCGAGGGGAATGTGGCCCAGGTCCAAAAGCGTAAAGAAAAGGATCCTCAAAGCAGAGCCTCGCCAAGGAGCTGACTCCCATCATCCGTCATCTCCGCGGCCTCACCACAGCCCGTCCAGTGGCTGCTATTGCTCCCGTCACACAGGCAAGAAGACTGAGGCCCCAAGTGTGTAGGATGAGCTCACCAGCCCTTCAGCTCCACGCTTCTGTGTTCTCCTGCGACACCGAGGCTGGGCCTGTCCCCAGGGTCACCTTCCCTTCCTTATTCTTCCCACACCATGTGATGAAGAGAAGGCCTCCTAGCTCTGGAAGAGCCAGGGTGTCTCTGGGGAAGAGGGAACGAAGCTGGTGGGAGGGTAAAAGGAGGAGAAAACAGGGAGGGAGGGGGTATAAGGAGGAGAAAGCGGGGGAGGGAGGGGGTATAAGGAGGAGAAAGCAGGGGAGGGAGGGGGTATAATGAGGAGAAAGCAGGGGAGGGAGGGGGTATAATGAGGAGAAAACGGGGGAGGGAGGGGGTCTAAGGAGGAGAAAACGGGGAAGGAGGGGGTATAATGAGGAGAAAACGGGGGAGGGAGGGGGTCTAAGGAGGAGAAAACGGGGAGGGAGGGGGTATAAGGAGGAGAAAACGGGGAAGGAGGGGGTATAAGGAGGAGAAAGCGGGGGAGGGAGGGGGTATAAGGAGGAGAAAACGGGGGAGGGAGGGGGTCTAAGGAGGAGAAAACGGGGGAGGGAGGGGGTCTAAGGAGGAGAAAACGGGGAAGGAGGGGGTCTAAGGAGGAGAAAACGGGGGAGGGAGGGGGTATAAGGAGGAGAAAGCGGGGGAGGGAGGGGGTATAAGGAGGAGAAAGCGGGGGAGGGAGGGGGCATAAGGAGGAGAAAAGCGGGGAGGGAGGGGGCATAAGGAGGAGAAAGCGGGGGGGGGAGGGGGTCTAAGGAGGAGAAAGCGGGGGAGGGAGGGGGTATAAGGAGGAGAAAACGGGGAAGGAGGGGGTCTAAGGAGGAGAAAACGGGGGAGGGAGGGGGATAAGGAGGAGAAAGGGGGGAGGGAGGGGGTATAAGGAGGAGGAAAGCGGGGGAGGGAGGGGGTATAAGGAGGAGGGAAAGGGGGAGGGAGGGGGTCTAAGGAGGAGAAAACGGGGGAGGGAGGGGGGTCTAAGGAGGAGAAAGCGGGGGAGGGAGGGGGTATAAGGAGGAGAAAGCGGGGGAGGGAGGGGGTATAAGGAGGAGAAAGCGGGGGAGGGAGGGGGTATAAGGAGGAGAAAGCGGGGGAGGGAGGGGGTCTAAGGAGGAGAAAACGGGGGAGGGAGGGGGTCTAAGGAGGAGAAAGCGGGGGAGGGAGGGGGTATAAGGAGGAGAAAGCGGGGGGGGGGGGGGGGGCATAAGGAGGAGAAAGGGGGGGTGGGAGGGGGCATAAGGAGGAGAAAGCGGGGGAGGGAGGGGGTATAAGGAGGAGAAAGCGGGGGAGGGAGGGGGCAGAAGGAGGAGAAAGCGGGGGAGGGAGGGGGTATAAGGAGGAGAAAGCGGGGGAGGGAGGGGGTATAAGGAGGAGAAAACGGGGAAGGGAGGGGGTATAAGGAGGAGAAAACGGGGGAGGGAGGGGGTATAAGGAGGAGAAAGCGGGGGGAGGGAGGGGGTCTAAGGAGGAGAAAACGGGGAAGGAGGGGGTATAAGGAGGAGAAAGCGGGGGAGGGAGGGGGCATAAGGAGGAGAAAGCGGGGGAGGGAGGGGGTATAAGGAGGAGAAAGCGGGGGAGGGAGGGGGTATAAGGAGGAGAAAACGGGGGAGGGAGGGGGTATAGGAGGAGAAAGCGGGGGAGGGAGGGGGGCATAAGGAGGAGAAAACGGGGGAGGGAGGGGGTATAAGGAGGAGAAAGCGGGGGAGGGAGGGGGCATAAGGAGGAGAAAACGGGGGAGGGAGGGGGTCTAAGGAGGAGAAAACGGGGGAGGGAGGTGGTCTAAGGAGGAGAAAACGGGGAAGGAGGGGGTCTAAGGAGGAGAAAACGGGGGAGGGAGGGGGTAAGGGAGGAGAAACGGGGGGGGGGGCGGGGCATAAGGAGGAGAAAACGGGGGAGGGAGGGGGTATAAGGAGGAGAAAGCGGGGGGAGGGAGGGGGCATAAGGAGGAGAAAACGGGGGAGGGAGGGGGTATAAGGAGGAGAAAGCGGGGGAGGGAGGGGGTCTAAGGAGGAGAAAACGGGGGAGGGAGGGGGTATAAGGAGGAGAAAACGGGGGAGGGAGGGGGTATAAGGAGGAGAAAACGGGGGAGGGAGGGGGGTATAAGGAGGAGAAAGCGGGGGAGGGAGGGGGTATAAGGAGGAGAAAACAGGGAAGGGAGGGGGCATAAGGAGGAGAAAGCGGGGGAGGGAGGGGGAATAAGGAGGAGAAAACGGGGGAGGGAGGGGGTATAAGGAGGAGAAAGCGGGGGAGGGAGGGGGTCTAAGGAGGAGAAAGCGGGGGAGGGAGGGGGTATAAGGAGGAGAAAGCGGGGGAGGGAGGGGGCATAAGGAGGAGAAAGCGGGGGAGGGAGGGGGTCTAAGGAGGAGAAAGCGGGGGAGGGAGGGGGCATAAGGAGGAGAAAAGCGGGGGAGGGAGGGGCATAAGGAGGAGAAATCGGGGGAGGAGGGGGTACGGAGGAGGAAGCGGGAGGAGGGGGCATAAGGAGGAGAAAGCGGGGGAGGGAGGGGGCATACGGAGGAGAAAGCGGGGGAGGGAGGGGGCATAAGGAGGAGGAAAGCGGGGAGGGAGGGGGCATAAGGAGGAGAAAGCGGGGGAGGGAGGGGGCATAAGGAGGAGAAAGCGGGGGAGGGAGGGGGCATAAGGAGGAGAAAGCGGGGGAGGGAGGGGGCATAAGGAGGAGAAAGCGGGGGAGGGAGGGGGGCAGAAGGAGGAGAAAAGCGGGGGAGGGCGGGGGCATAAGGAGGAGAAAGCGGGGGAGGGAGGGGGCATAAGGAGGAGAAAGCGGGGAGGGAGGGGGAATAAGGAGGAGAAAGCGGGGAGGGAGGGGGAATAAGGAGGAGAAAGCGGGGAGGGAGGGGGATAAGGAGGAGAAAGCGGGGGAGGGAGGGGGCATAAGGAGGAGAAAGCGGGGGGAGGGAGGGGGCATAAGGAGGAGAAAGCGGGGGAGGGAGGGGGCATAAGGAGGAGAAAGCGGGGGAGGGAGGGGGCATAAGGAGGAGAAAGCGGGGGAGGGAGGGGGCCCATAAGGAGGAGAAAGGATGGGAGGGAGGGGCATAAGGAGAGAAGCGGGGGCATGGAGGGGGGAATAAGGAGGAGAAAGCGGGGGAGGGGGGAGGCCTAAGGAGGGGAAAGAAAGCGGGGGAGGTAGGGTGGCATTAAGGAGGAGGAAGCGGGGGCGGGAGGGGGTATAATGAGGAGGAAAGCGGGGGAGTGAGGGGGTATAAGGAGGAGAAAGCGGGGGAGGGAGGGGGCATAAGGAGGAGAAAGCGGGGGAGGGAGGGGGAATAAGGAGGAGAAAGCGGGGGAGGTAGGGGTGGATAAGGAGGAGAAGAAAGCGGGGGAGCGAGGGTGCATAAGGAGGAGAAAGCGGGGAGGGAGGGGTATAAGGAGGAGAAAGCGGGGGAGGGAGGGGTCCTAAGGAGGAGAAAAGGGGGAGGGAGGGGATAAGGAGGAGAAAGCGGGGAGGGATGGGGCTAAGGCGGAGAAAAGGGGAGGGAGGGGGTATAAGGAGGAGAAAGCCGGGGAGGGAGGGGGTCTAAGGAGGAGAAAGCGGGGGAGGGAGGGGTCATAAGGAGGAGAAAGCGGGGGAGGGAGGGGGCATAAGGAGGAGAAAGCGGGGGAGGGAGGGGGTATAAGGAGGAGAAAGCGGGGGAGGGAGGGGGTATAAGGAGGAGAAAGCGGGGGAGGGAGGGGGTCTAAGGAGGAGAAAGCGGGGGAGGGAGGGGGTATAAGGAGGAGAAAGCGGGGGAGGGAGGGGGCATAAGGAGGAGAAAGCGGGGAGGGAGGGGGAATAAGGAGGAGAAAGCGGGGAGGGAGGGGGAATAAGGAGGAGAAAGCGGGGGAGGGAGGGGGTCTAAGGAGGAGAAAGCGGGGGAGGGAGGGGGTATAAGGAGGAGAAAGCGGGGGAGGGAGGGGGTCTAAGGAGGAGAAAACGGGGGAGGGAGGGGGCATAAGGAGGAGAAAGCGGGGGAGGGAGGGGGTCTAAGGAGGAGAAAGCGGGGGAGGGAGGGGGTATAAGGAGGAGGAAAGCGGGGGAGGGAGGGGGTCTAAGGAGGAGAAAGCGGGGGAGGGAGGGGGCATACGGAGGAGAAAGCGGGGGAGGGAGGGGGCATAAGGAGGAGAAAGCGGGGGAGGGAGGGGGTCTAAGGAGGAGAAAGCGGGGGAGGGAGGGGGCATAAGGAGGAGAAAGCGGGGGAGGGAGGGGGTCTAAGGAGGAGAAAGCGGGGGAGGGAGGGGGTATAAGGAGGAGAAAACGGGGGAGGGAGGGGGTCTAAGGAGGAGAAAAACGGGGGAGGGAGGGGGCATAAGGAGGAGAACGGGGGGGTGGGAGGGGGTCTAAGGAGGAGAAAACGGGGGAGGGAGGGGGTATAAGGAGGAGAAAGCGGGGGAGGGAGGGGGTCTAAGGAGGAGAAAACGGGGGAGGGAGGGGGCATAAGGAGGAGAAAGCGGGGGAGGGAGGGGGTATAAGGAGGAGAAAGCGGGGGAGGGAGGGGGTATAAGGAGGAGAAAGCGGGGGGGGGGTCTAAGGAGGAGAAAGCGGGGGAGGGAGGGGGTCTAAGGAGGAGAAAGCGGGGGAGGGAGGGGGAATAAGGAGGAGAAAGCGGGGGAGGGAGGGGGTCTAAGGAGGAGAAAGCGGGGGAGGGAGGGGGCATAAGGAGGAGAAAGCGGGGGAGGGAGGGGGTATAAGGAGGAGAAAACGGGGAAGGAGGGGGTCTAAGGAGGAGAAAGCAGGGGAGGGGGGGCATGAAGAAGAGACAACAGGAGAGGGACATCAAGGACAATTGTCACCAGCTCTGTTTGGCTTTATCTTATAAAAATTCTCAACACTCGTGCGCTGAAGGCCCGCAGGAGTCTGCTCCAGCAGAGCCACTTCCTGAGCGGTGGGTGACAGGAGCGGTTCAGGACGTGATGTGTACTCTGACGCCCCTCCCCCGAGGGCGGCTCTGGACCCGGCTGGAATACACACGTGTTCAGGATTCCATGAGGTGTGCGTGCGGTTGCCGGCTGCTGTTTGTTTTCTTCTCTCTCCTCCCTTTGAAGGGCTGTTCTCTTTGCGCCGGGGATCTGGCTCTACTTAGAATGTCTAACAACGGCACAGATGGTCCCCATTTACTGCCACCTCTCCTGTCTGGGGAGCCATCTCCATGTGCCTGTGTCCCATCTCCCCACCTGTCTCCCAGCCATCCTGGGAGGCCCTCCTGCAGCTGGCCTCCCTCGCCAGTCACCCTGTCTGCAGCCCTCCCCTCGGACCTAGCAGCTCAGGTCTCCCTGCTGGAGGGCAGACACCCTGCGCTCCAACCGAAACAGGAAAATCTCCCTGGTCCCGGAGGGCAGACACCCTGCACTCCAACCGAAACAGGAAAATCTCCCTGGTCCCGGAGGGCAGACACCCTGCACTCCAACCGAAACAGGAAAATCTCCCTGGTCCCATAGGCCTCCAGCCTCCACCAGGGTGCGGACCCTCCAACCTGGAGGGAAAGCCAGCCTCGCCCATGCGCTCAGGCAGCGGCTCTGGCGGACAGCGAGAGAGACACTGTCTTACTGACTGAACCGACGAACTGGGAGGGCAGGGACGCGTCTTCATGGTACAGAAGGCGAGGGAAGGAAGGCCTCAGGGTTTCAGCAGCGGCGAGCTGGGTTCTTTGGGCAGCTGGCCGCCCTCCCTCCCAGGACTGTGGTGCCTTCGCTCACCCCAGCCCGGCTGGGTGCTGAGGGCGGCTCGGGCCTCACTCCCTGTCCATTCATTCATCAAGCCAGACAGGGTTCCAAGAACCAGGGCTGCGGCAGGAATAGGGAAGAAATGAGTTACAGAATAAATGAAAAGTGTTCCGTGTACTGAAGAGAAACAATATGGACCAGATAGGGAGTCCTGGGGTGGGGGATGGTGGAGAAAGGTTAAATAGGATGTGGAGAAGGTGAAAACTCAGGCCATGCGGGTGTCTGGGGCACAGCCATCCAGAAGTGAGCTGACAGGCAAGTGGGAAGGCCTGAGGGGGTGCCCGGTGCCTGAGGAGCAGGGCGAGGCCAGGGTGCCGAGGCTGAGTGAGCCACAGTGCGGGGAGCGGGAGGGGAGGCCGGAGAGGTGATGGGAGGCCAGACCCTGCAGGCTCCCGGGCTGCGTAACTGCTGGCTATTCCTCTGAGCGCAAAGGGGCCACTGGGTGGTTCCAGGAAGTCCAAGATCTGATGCGTGTTTTAAATACACGAGCTGAACGTAGTGTCAATGCGAGGAGGCTACGCCAGAAACCCGGGGAAGGGCAGGTGGCAGGCGGTCCTGGATGTGTTTTGAAGGTAGGAGCCAATAGGGTTTGCTGGCGGCTCAGATATGGGGGTGCATAAGCCGAGAGTCCATGGTACTTCTGTGAATGAGCAACTGCAAGGTGACGCAGGTCTGCAGGGGGAATGACGTACCCAGGCCTACAGCTAGGAAGTGGCAGAGCAAGGCTCAGTCCGGGACTCTCCAGTCCCGGAGTTGGCCACATCCCGTTAAGAAGCCTCAGCGGAGACAGAGCAAATGGTCCCTGCCCACAGGAAATGCAGCGCAGTCACAGACCGTGCAAACGTATGGAAAATTCCGGAGACTGTTTGCATCCAGGGCTGTTTCATTCCCAGCGAATCCGGAGGAAAAGGCCCTGAGGAGTGTCTCGGGCTGTCTGCCTCTCCGAGAAGCTGTTGTCAGAAGGCTTCCTAGCTCTGCTCCCACCTCTGCAGTGAGGACCCCTGGCCACCCCCACCCCCGCGTGGGCCTCAAACTTCTCCTCCTGGTTTGATTGACTGCCGGGGAAATAAACAACAAAAACCCATCTAGATTAGCAAGGCAGCATCTGCTGCTCCTGGGAAGTTAAACAATTGCACTTCTAAATTACAGCTCGACACGGAATAGAAGAGATGTCACGAGGCAGGGTATGATTAATTGCCAAATGAATTATTGAAGCTATAATTGCTGAGGAGTTCAGAGGAGCGCGTGATTGCCTTGGTGGGCATGGTCAGGAGAGGCTGGGGAGGAGGGCGGCTGGGGCTGGGCACAGCCTGGGCTGCGGGTAATTCCTGAAGACCGTGCAGAGGTGGGGTGGTCGGGTTCCGATGCCAGCAGCTCGCGGGAGCTGAACTGCGGACGGATCTGCCCACTGTGGGCACCTCCCCTCTGATGGCCCCATTCTCACTGTGGCCTTCTACCTGCTCTCCGTAAGGTCTGAGTTCCCTCCTCCACCCTTCTCTGGCCCAGTGACTCCCTGTGTCTGGGCCTCAGCTGCTCACTGGGCTGAGACGAAATGTCTTTCCGCCATAGGAGAGAAACAGCGAGTCTCTCGGCCTGGAGCGGAGAAGTACGAAATCATCCGAGTTTGCTGCAGCTCGATTAAAACGAGGCTCATGTTCACAAGGGCGTGACGCGCAGGGAGCCAGGTCAGGCTCCTGACGTGCAGGCCGGCATGCGCCCAGGCTTAGGAGTTCCACAGACCTGAGCCCCGCTCCCTGCTTGGTCTGTCCGGCTGCGTGATCTTGGACAGCGCGCCGAAGCCCTCGGAGCCTCACTGTCCCCTCTGCGATGCGGAGCTGCCTGAGACAACGGACACCGCATGCACCGCCCCGGGCGGGCGTCGAGCCGAGCGCCACACACGGTGGTGGCTATTGGCGAGGGGTGGTCCAACAGGTAACACCTGAAATAGCTGCTCTCGGGGTCCCCATGGCCAGTGCCCCAGAGGGTGTGACATCCTGTCACTGCCCCAAGTGGCAGGGAGGCAGCATGGTGAGGGCAGGCGCCGGAGGGTAAACGAAGAAGGTGTGTGTAAGGGGCTGGCACAGCGGAACACGCCGGCTAATGGCGCGGAGCAGTGGCCTGCCACGGGCACCCACAGCTGGCAGAAGCTGGGGACTGGCACCCAGGCCGCAGGATGCCCAGCTGTGTGCTCCTTACAGTGATAATTAGGAAGCCTATGCAAAGATGTAAAAAAAAAAATGGTGCTTTATGGAAATGGCAGAATATAAAGCAGTACACACACTGATTGCAACCGAATAAACGTGTGAAGGTAATTACAACACAAAGAGCCACTGCAATTGTGGGATTCGGCTCACGTGAGGGTGAGCGAGGACTGCTCTGCGTTTACCGTGTCTTGAGGCTTTTCCCCTACGTAGCCTCTCCCAGGGCAGACCTGTTGGAGGGGAGGCTCGGGTCTGGCTGGGGAGAGTGTGGGGCGTCAACCAGCGCGTCCGGCAAACAGGCACCAGGGCGTCCTCTCTGGGAGTCCCGTGTGGGCGGCGGTGGCCGGCACTGGTCCTGGCAGGGGAGGCAGTACTGGGCAAGGCGGTGCGGCCTGGCCCTGGAGAGGGGACGGGTCAGAAGTGGCCGTGGGAGGCCAGCCGGTGGCTCTGCGTAGGGGACAACATGTGCCGGCACAAGGCTGTGAAGCGGCGAGCTCCCTGGACGGGTTCGCCTGAGGCTGGATGAGCGGCAGTCAGGGGCTGGGGCGGGGAGGGACAGGGAGGAAGCCTGAACTGGTAGAAGGGGGACTTGGATCCGTGGCTCCCAAGCCTATCACTTGTCGGAATCTTCGGGGGTGCTTTCCAAAATACAGGCTCCCGGAGTTCCTCCCAGACCCACTGAGTCAGAACCACCAGCGTGGCAGAGTCCGTGTGTTTGGAAAAGCTCCTTGGGACTCTGAGGCGGCACATAGGCTGGCCTGCCGGGGCCCACAGGCTGACAGCGCCCCTCGTGGCCTGGGAGACGCTGTGCTCCGAGCCCTCGGGGAGGCGCAGCTCTGGGCGCTGGGCTCCTACTTGTCTGCACATAGAAGCTGTGCCCTCTCCCAAGCCCTGGAGCTCTGATGGCGACAAGGGCTAAGTGCAGTGCCCCCTCCTCCAGCCTTGGCCTGGGAGGGTGGAGAACGCCCCTCCCGGCCCCGGCCCCAGCCAGGTCAGGCCAAGGCAAAACGGAGCCCAAAGAATGAGTGTCCATAAGGAATGGGTGTGGGGAGTTTGAATTCCAGCTGACAAACCATTTCTTTTGCTTTTGCTTTAAAATGACTCAAATTCTCCCTGGCCAGTTTGGCTCAGCGGTTGGAGTGTCAGCCTGTGGACCACAGAATCCTGGGTTCGGTTCCTGCTAGGGGCACGTAACAAAAATAAATGAGTAAGTAAGTAAGTATATAAAATAAAATGACTCAAATTCAAGACCAAGGCTCTACCACCTCCGGCCTGAATGAGGGTGCCCTCGGTCGCTGTAAAAGCCTCTTCTCCCCGCAGGATCGCACACAACAGGCTTCAGAGAAAACCCCCTGCAGTTCCTGAGCTCCGCGGTCCGGCCTCTGCGTTCTCGTGGGAAGTGAGGTAGCTCCTCTAAGGGTGCGGGACACTGCCACGCATGGCGCACTCAGTCACTACCGGTTGTTGTTGATCTGTCTGTACTGTTTACTACTGAGATGCCCATGGTTCCTGCAGGCTCTCATCAGCCTTAGTTCCCAGGAACTTTCAGGAAGAAGCCAGAAATCTCCTCCAATCTCCTGCTCTCTTCCCAATTTGCTTTCACCAAATAGTTCTGGCACCTCACTCTTCCCTGGACCATGCTGAGGGAACCCCTCTCTCACCCTTCTCTTGGTCCCCTAATGGCACACGCTCGTCATGTGTTTAGTCTTGTACCAAGGCAGGCAGAACAGTTGCTATGAGTAACTTCCGAGTCTGCCAGGTGACACGGGAGATGGAGAAATATAGGGAGAATAATCATCTATGTCAGTGCGTGGAGCTGGGACTCACATCCAAGAACCTGGAGCCCCCAGCACCCCCACCCAGCCACACCCCTACGCTGCCTGCGTCCAGGGCCACTCCGCAGGGCCACTCCACTTAGAAGGCCCCGGGGACGAAGGCTCGGAGGATTGGTGGTGAATGTGCAGACCTCCAGGGAAACCTGAGCTACAGATGCTGAGGAGAGCCTTCCAAGGCCGTCAGTCACACCCCACAAGCCACAGGCCCACCACAGCTCCATTCAGTCAGTCAGTTGTCATGCCTGCTCTGTGTCAGGTGACGCTGGGCTCCGGGGAGACACAGGGGAGAGTCCCGGCTAAGGCCCGAGGCCACGAGGGCCCGACTTAGAGACTGGAGCTGGGCACTAGGTTTTACATCCTGGCTCCTGTCTGTCCCTCCACCAGGGCCAGCTACAGGCTACCACGACAGATGGCAATGCCCTGAAAAACCCTGCCAGCATGGTGCTTTTTTAGTATAATACACATTTTAGTGTAAATATGCCCCAAATGCTGCATGGGACATACTATACTAAAACATCAGCTGCCACTGACCTGAAGTTAAAATCGAATGTCCTGTACTCTTCAGTTGCTACATCTGTTACCCTTACCCCCAGGGGGTATCCGTCCCCAATCCCTGGCCCCGGACACCACCAGCTGGCATTCCCCACATCCTAGAAAGCGTTTGCACAGGAGCAGAGCTGGGCGCTGGCCCAGATCACAGAGAGAAAAAGTTCGGTGCCTACCAGGTCTTCATGGGCCAGGCCCTAAGGGCTGACCTGCGTCACCCGCATTAACGCACTGGATGCTCACAACAACCCCATAAGGTACATGCTATTCCTACCCCCGCCCTGCAGGTGACAGGCCTGAGCTACAGAGAACTGAGACCGCGCAGCTACAAAGGACAAAGCCAGGCAGACCTGGGACATGAAAACAGTCCCCCAGCCTGTGACATGGACTTAATTCTTGGTAGAAATGGGTCCTGGACCTACACTGAAAAGAAGGTGGCACCGTGCGTCTGCTGGTACTGCAGCTGCCAGATGGCACTGCCACCAGGCTATTCCCCCTCTCCAGCGTCGTATCTAACTGCTGAATGGTATATTTATTCACACAAACACAGATACATCTACATTCCAAGCACTGACGGAGCATTAGCCAGCTGCGGCGCTGGTGTCCCAGGGATGTTCGGTGCGCTGCCACCTGCTGGCGGCCTCGCACAGCCGAGCGGATGTCACTCTGGGAACAGTCACCCTCCCTCACTGGGATTCCTCCTCCGCACTCCAGGCCCGTGTAAAACCCTCACCACTTCTGACACGTTACACGTTGTATTTCTAACACGTGTTTGCAGCTTGTCTCTCCCAATAGAAGGTGAGCCCCTGAAGGCAGACAGCGTGCCTTCCGTTAATTCACTTAACAAATGGTTTTTGAGTGCTTACTATGGGCCAGGCACAGGGCTAGGGACTAAGATTAAGTGCCCCCAGAGAGGAACTGACAAGAGGCAGACAGTGGAGGAACGCAGCTTCAGACACTACGATGAGCCCTAGGAGGAGTCCTGGGTACGGGGGAGGCGGTGGGGTCAGGTCAGGAGGAGCTTCCCCGAGGCTGTGAGGCTGGGGTTGGGGGGCGAGCCTGCGAGGGGCCTTCAGGATGCGGTCATGCTGCCCACTGCTGCCCTTGGCCAGGCGTCCTCCCCAGCAGGCACGGGAGCAGAGGTGGGGGAGGACGCAGAAGCACAGGGTGGGCACACATTTGCAAGACGAGAAAGGGAAACAGAGAAGAGGCTACAGTGGGGCGGATTTGGTTATTGCTGCTGCTTTTCTGGGTGATGGACACTTGAGAATAATTAACTCCAGGGTTAGGATTCTGTACAGATGCAGAGGTTGAGGGTGCAGGAGAATGTGGGTGGTGGTGATGGGAGTGGTGGGGGTGGTAGAGGTGGTGGAGGTAATGAAGGTGGTGGTGGTGATGGGAGTGGTGGGGGTGGTAGAGGTGGGTGTGGGGGTGCTGCTGCTGGAGGAGGTGGTGGTGGTAATGAAGGTGGTGCTGGGAGTGGTGGGGGTGGTAGGGGTGGTGGTGCTGGAGGAGGTGGTGGTGGTAATGAAGGTGGTGGTGGTGATGGGAGTGGTGGGGGTGGTAGAGGTGGGTGTGGGGGTGCTGCTGCTGGAGGAGGTGGTGGTGGTAATGAAGGTGGTGGTGGGGGTGGTGCTGGAGGAGGTGGTGGTGCTGGAGGAGGTGGTGGAGCTGGAGGTGGCTGCCGCGGCGGGGCCAGGGTAGGGACGGTGTGCTGTGAAATGCAGGTTTGCACAGTGAACGGGCATCATCCTGGCAGAGGGCTTAGCTGTGAGTGGGCGGGGCAATGGGAAAGTCAAGGAAGTTCTAGGGTGGGCGTCTGTCTATTTAGCCAACAGGTGCCTGGTTGCCTGTTACATGCCAGGGCTGGGTGCCAGAAGCTCAAATGTCAGGGCGAGGGGCAAAAGTGAAACCAGGCAGAAAGGTAGAGTTTGCCCATTTGATGAGAACTTTGAACACCAAGCTGAGAAAGCAAGTATCTTTGAACAAACGGGGAGAGATGGGACGAAAAGCCGCCAGGGAGGGGGTGACTACAGGTCATGTCCCTTTCCTCCAAAGGTCCTTGTCCGATCCTTGGAAGAAAGTCCTTCAAAGAGGAAAGGAAAGAACACGCATGCAGGCAGAATTTCATTTCCGAAGGAGCCATTCTCCTTCAGCAGAAATCCGATTTGGCAAGAGGTAAAGGGGACCAGGCTGTGGAAGGCGGAGGCATGGGGAGTCTGCCCTCAGTCAACGCTTCGGGCTCCAGAAGCTTCGGGGACCTGAGCCTACCACCTGACAGACAAAGGACCTCACACCTCAGGTTGGCAGGAGCTGGAGGAGTCTCCGTGGTGAATGCGAACGCAATCTGGATACACAAACAGAGAGGTAAGAAAACCACCACCCACAGCACTCTCCTCAAAGCTGGCTGAGGACCCGGCTCTAAAGTTGGCTGTGGGCTGGGCAGGGCTGGGACTGGTGGCCACTGAACCCCGAGACGCTGGTGCATCTCCTCTTTCCGCACCACCGTACGGCTGTTCGGAGTGGGACTCAAACCTTTCCACAGGAACATGTAGGAATATACTGATGCCGCAGGAGGGAAACCGAATTAATATAGTGATATCATGTAATTAAAAACAAGATCCCCCTGTGCCAGAAATCCTCCCCACAAAGGTAGCAGAGAAAGAAAACTTTTGTTCCCGAAGAAGCATCAAACCAGAACGGGGTGTGCACCACGGGCCGTCTGCCAAGAGACTGCAGAGACAGAAAAGAATGTCCCCGCGTCTAGCCCAGCAGAAACAGCCCGGCACACGCACACGCACACGCACACGCACACGCCCAAGGGATCAGTCAGCAGTCCTCAACCAGGGGACAGCATGCCGGCACACACAGCTCGTCCTCACTTGACCTTAGTAACGGGGGGACGACTCGTGTTGCTTTTCTCCAGAGGAGAAGCAAGCTCCTCTTATTTTTGGGACAGAAGGCAGTGTTGCAAACTGGAGCGAGGCGCCCACAGAAGTTAGGCTCCCGCCGTCCTGTGGAAATGGGGAGAGTGGAGCTAGTTCCCTGGATGTTTGTTTCAAAAAAATAAAAGGCTTTAAGGTCCTGAAGGTAACTTACGTTCCTGAGTTGAGAGACTGACAGAGGCTTGTTTGGCCATCATAAAGATTTGTATATACTTGAAAGGAAGAGAAAGCAGCTTGGAAAGAAAGGGAGATGTCTTTTCCCGTATTCTCAACATGGGGCGTAAAGCCTCTTGCGGGAGTGTCCCCTTACCCAGGACCCGTGGTCCCCAGGGGACGCTGAAACCTCGGGGAGTACAAACCCCATATGTACACTGCATTTTTCCTATTCACACGTACCTACGATAAAGTTTAAATTATGAATTAGACACAGTCAGAGATTAACTAATAATAAAATAGAACAATTATAACATCATATTGTGTTAAAGGTTACGTGAATGTGGTCTCTCTCTCTCTCTAAATACATCGTACTGAACTCGCCCTTCTTCTTGTGACGATGCCCGATGGTAAGAGGCTGGGCCTGTTTCAGAGAATGTGTAACCTCCCTCGCCTGCAGTAAATGGCTTGGTGTCACACGTTTCAGGGGACCCCTTGCTAAGTCTTTGTGCAGCTCAATGCTTTCTGGTCAACACAGTGCTGTCGATGGGAACGTGTTTTCGGTCCATGTCTCCCACCCACAAATGTAATGCCTTTCCCGTGTTAACTAGGCGCTTGTCACGTGACTCAGCACGTGACCGTAACTCTTGCAGTTTGGGGTGCCACAGCAAAACTAGCACGAATACTTTTTCTTCTTCACAATTTCACGGATAGAAGATTCATTCTTACCATAGATCTTAGGCCCTCAACATAGGAGTTTTTTCTTTCCTTATTCTATCAAGAATGTTCACCTTGGCACTTAGATCAAGTGCAATTTAAAACTTATGAATTATTGCCCTGGCTGGAGTGGCTCAGTGGTTAGAGTGTTGGCCCCGTGGACTGCAGGGCCTCTGGTTTGATTCCTGGTCAAGGGCATGTACCTGGGTTTGATCCCCGGCCCCAGTCAGAGGACGCGCAGGAGGCAACCCATCTATGTGTTTCTCTCACATCAGTGTTTTTCTCTCTCTCTCTTTCCCCTCCCTCCCTTCCTTCTAGTCTTTCTAAAAAAAAAAAAAATCAATGGAAAAAATATCCTCAGGTGAGGATTAACAAAGAACAAAAAATAAATAAAAAATGGATGAATTGTTTATTTTTGGAATTTTCCATCTAACATTTTCAGGCTGTGGTTGACTGTGTATAACTCGAACTGCAGAAAACAAAACCATGGATAAGGGGGGGACTACTGTATTTTAAATTTGTATTTGTCCTTACGGTTTCTTCCAAGTTACTATAAAATAACATTATAAACCTCTAGTTATTTGCATTGTGGTTTCTACCTTTCTATGGGCAACTTGCAGTTGCCTAAAATCCCAGCAAGTCCATAGTTAAAGGCAAACAAATCAATGACCAGAATTATAATTTAATGTAAGGATGCATTTAAAATCCAGTGCAGTATTTGCCTTGGGGGAATTACCTTTAAATACAGCAGACATTCACCCTTGTTTATCCAGCCATACTGGGACTGGAGAAGACTTAAATCCCAACGTTAACCTGGGGACATTAGACCAGTCTCTTGTAGTTCGTCTATTAATTAGATGTTTTTCTTTTCTATATCGTCCTTCTAATCAAACCAGTTAATATTTTTTTGCATGTCAAATAATGAGGCTGGGTACCTGGGAGCATATTAATTACTTTCACTTTGTTATTATAAAAAATCACTAGTGTAGATGGTGCCACTCATACCCAACTAATGACCGGACCACTGGACTTGCCCAGACCACATTCATACTGAAAGCACAATTTAGAACTGACCAGAAATATGGTTGTGGGGACCATTACTGTAAGTGCAGAAAGAGAGTAGTGTAATGAATGAACGTTGTTTGTTTTCTAACAAATGTGATTTTCAAGGTAAGTAGCATAACCGTCTGAGTAGGCCAGCCAGGCAGCCTATGAGAACAGTAATAGATTTCCTAGAATACTTCTGTTCGGGCGAGGTCAGTGTCCATCACTTACTCTTGGGAAGGTCAAGCTTTAGGTCCTTTGAGGGGGCCCCAGACTGCTGCTCCCGTGCTGTGGGCGTTCGGGGAAGCGCGGATCCCGCTGCACTATCTTCCACTCCGGTAGCCTGACGGGTGATCGGCGGCACCTGGAAGTGTCTCCCAACTCGGAGACGGCCTGTCTTTCCTCTGGGACACAGTGTTGACAGCGGATCGGGGTGGCAGACTTCCCCGGCAGGTCTTTCCAAATCTTCATGGCTTTGCCTCATGGCCCCAGGGGAAGAAAAGGGGTCCCTTTAAGAATTGAATATGATTACAAGAGGATTCAGTTAAGCTGGACCCAGGACATGACCTCAGACTCAAATTCATAGGCTTGACAGACTTCGGGTGGAAAAGGGACCTTCCACACTTGTTCGCAGGGTCATTCTAACTTTTAGTGAGGCTAGCGCTACAGCTCTAGGAACTTCGACCTGGCAGATTGCTGACTCTTACTCGGAGTATTGATTTGACTTCAGAGTCTGACTCGCCTGCTGTCCCCACCCAGAGCACTGGGACGTACAGGGACCTGCAGGCACGTGCACATTCCTGGACAAGAGCAGGAAGCGGGTGACTTCCTCTGATTCAGTGTAGGAAGAGGCCTCTGCCCCTGCCTGCGTGCCCGCTTGTGCGAAAGGAAAGACTTCCATCATCCAGACCACACAGGCTGACCACATCTCCTTCCTTCTTCAGGCACTAATCCCACGGACTACGGCCACCACCGGGCTCCTGGTAGAGCGCTCAGGGAGAACTCCTGCGCTGACCTTGGGGGTGGATGGCTGGGAAAGAACTCTGTTGATGAATACACATCTGTTTTGTAATGTTTTGAATAATTTTACCTCTTGGTAGGTGTGATAGGAGTTTAGTGTTGTTACGAACCCCCTTTTATTCAGGTGATTTGGTTGATGACTAACTACAGGTATCTGAGCAGGCAGCTGTAAAGCCCCTAACTAATGAGCTATCAATTTGACAGATTTTTAAAATATGTTTTTATTGACTTTTAGAGAGAGAGGGAGAGGGAGAGATACCAAAATCGACGAGAGAGAGAGAGAGAGAGAGAGAGAGAGAGAGAGAGAGATATGAATGGCCGCCTCCTGCACGCCCCCTACTGGGGATTAAGGCCGCAACGCTGACATGTGCCCTGACCAGGAATCCATCCTGCAACCTCTTGGTCCATGAGACAATATTCAACCACTGGCTGGGTGACACAAAATTTCTTTATTGTCATTGATAGCCAAAGTTCTGTTCTTTAAAAAATTTATCTTTTGCATGACATATTTATACATATATATGACTATCATTCATCTATCTATCATCTTCACTTGAAGTCCAGCACCAAGCATTGCACCTCCAGTAGCAGCTATTAACTCAGCTGCTTGCACGGATTTCATTCCAGACAGAACGTAAGCCTCCAAACTTTCATGGGAGGTCACCACAGCACAGGAAGCCTTGACTAGACCATTCTTCCGGGTAAATGATCTATCAGCAAACATGATCAAACCTGAGTTTGAAACTGGGATGTGATAAATCACGTCAGGACCTAGTATCTTATTCCATTACACTTCCTGTCCAGCTATAATCATCTATTTGATGAGGATCCCGTAGGAAGGTAGCTGGGTTTGGCTGTACTTCTTCCAAGCACACAATTAGAACTGAATAATGCTTGGTCATAGTTCGGTGGCACACTGACAAATGCTGGGTTTTATGCACTTGTAAGACTGCTATCCTAGCATATGGGACATGCAGATAAGTGACCCAAGGTATCCATTCTCTTCCATCACAAAGATTTGTTACAATGCAATTAAGACAACCAGAGGATGGGTGGATGCTGGAAGAACAGAACACTTCCTGGGGAATGAAACGCTGGGAAAACATCTTTGGCCTCCACGGAGGTGACTGCTCCCGACAACCAATCTTTGCTCTTGCCTGTCGTCACAGTTCCCTCTCCCTGTCCTTTGGCTGCCTGGGAGAGAAACAAGATTAACAAGACTCCTGTGGAGGAGATGCAGCTTTTCAGCCCATGGTCACCTAACTCCTACTAAAAATCTTTTCTAGGGAGAGAACGTACTGGGTATGTGATAGGAAGATGGAGATTTCAGAAACTTCACCTTGAGCATTCCCCAAGCCAGCTTCTCATGGCCATTGTGACGGTGGCTAGCGGCTGGCCACCGCACAGGCAGATGCTATGTTCCCAGAACACAAGCAGTAATGTCATTTATGGACCCAGTGAAACCTCTGGAATAGCTAATCTAACCTATCAACTTCCCATTCTTTTGTTTCAAATTTTTATTTTATACGTTATTATTCATAGTGGAAAGTGACGAAAATTTTAATATGCATATGCTAATGCTGCCCTGTGTTCATGGAGTGCTTTTTAATTTCCAAGAGTGCCAGAGGCCTCTCCGGAGAAGGTATGTCATTGACACCGCACTGCAAAGCCTTGCGATTCAGCAGCACCGGAAGCCCACACCGTGAGGCGTCTCTCCTGGAAGTGGGCGAGCACTGTGGGGGGTGGGAGTGCGGACTCTTTCTTGTGGTATAAACACTGGCCAGAGGTTGGTCTTTAAACATGAAAAATATTGTAAAAATATAAAGTGCTTATTCATTGGGCTAGTTTTAACAGTGGTTAATTTAGAAAAAAAAGTAATTTTGTTGCATCTTTCAAAATTTAACCCCTCAAAATTAGCCAGAGTTCAAACATTAGCCATAGCGGATGTATGCTCACCTGTAAGAGACACAGTCATTCCAAGAAAACATCTTCAGGTAAGTGCTGTGAGCTGCGAAGCTTTTTATATTCAGAAAGGACATTTCAATAGCTCAGGATGAAAGAACCAGAAGGGGGGAAAAAGCCAACCTTGCAAAATACCCTCTGCTTTCCCACACTCAACAGGCTACCTTAAGTACTAACCTTTCAGAGCATTGTAGAGATCTTTAAATTCCACTCAAAAAATGTTCAAAGTGTTCCCTTGTTTACTGAGCTTTAACAGAGTGTCCCCTGCTTCTCTGAAAATGCACATGCCAAGCTACATCAACACTGCTGTGTGCACGCCTGTGGAAACTGCCATGCGACTCAACCAAAAAAGCTCTTAGTTGTGTGCCCTCCAAAATGGCCTGCCAGGTACCTGTGCTAGACACACGCCATTATGGAAAGAGAACACCATTGTTGCAAAAATACTTTCGTCACTAGAATGGAAGTTCAGGAGAGACTGAATTTTTCTTTTTTCCCTGCTACATGGCGAGCATCTAAAACAGAGGTCAGCAAACAATGGCCTGCAAGTCAAGTCCAGTTGGTGAACTTTTTTTAATAGCTCATCAGCAAAGAATGTTTACATTTTTAAATGCTTAAAAAATAATTTAAACACATATTGTGACACATGACAGGCTTCAGTGTCCACTCATAGTCTCAACCCAGCCACACTCATTTGTTTATATTTGGCGTCGGCTGTTTCCACACAATGCAACGGCAGTTACATAGTTGTGACAGGGACTGTATGGACCACTAAGCCTAAAATATTTACATCTGGCCCTTTACAAAGTCTCCTGACCCCTAGCCTGAATAGACCACCTTATAACAGGCACTCCAACTTTGTTGAACACAGAGCCAACATGTGCCAGCAGCTGTAGGACTTTCATTCATTCCTTTTGAGCAATGGCTCATATCTATCAGAGACCACTAGCTGAGATGCCAACCATAGGAGTAACAGTTGTTTGTTTTTTTTTAATCCTCACCCGAGGACATTTTTCCAGTTTTTGTTCAGATAGAGTGGGAGGGGAGATAGAATGGGAGGGGGTGGGGGGGGGGGAGAGAGAGAGAGAGAAACATCGATGTGAAAGGGACACATCGAGTGGCTGCCACCTGCATGACCAACGAGGGCCGGGGACAAACCACAACCAAGGTACATACCCTTAGTGGGAACCGAACCCAGGTCTCCTCTGGACCGCAGGCCTACGCTCCAACCGCTGAGCCAAACCGGCCAGGGCTGAACTGAGTTATTACTAGGCTGCTATTCCACTGAAGCTTACTCACAAAAACATTTCTGGGATAGAATATCCTTTCAGGTGTATAGAATAAAAGACTAATCTTTAAGTTTTGAGTACATAAATACATAATTAGTTATTTTTGCCTTGGTTCTCTCCCTTGAAAATCCTGAAGACTATTTTTTTATGTGGTTCTTCCAAAGGATCCTAAACCGCTGGTCACGGACTAGCACTGACAGTAGGGCAAGAGCAGGGCATATAGGGAAACCCATCAACTCATCCACAGAAACACGGCAAATACTCTACCCAGTAGTTGGTTAACCTGGACTGTTAGCATCTTTGGAAACTTAGAATTCCTGAGTCTTTACCTGCTTCCAACCCAAGATCTCCTTAACTTGGGCACGAGGGAGTTTGGTTCTGAAACTGATGAAGGGCAAATAACTCACAAAGAAGCAAGAACAAATTAAACCATATGCAAATGAACAGATGTCTTGATTTTCATATTAGACAGCTGCAATGACCTCAAATAAAAAGAAACAAACAATTGCGGGCGCTCACATTCTGAGTGACTAAATCACAAGCATGACTATGGACTTTGTATAACCTTATTCGTTAAGACGAGAGCATCATTCTCAGTCAGAATTGAGAGAAATATGGAGTACAGGGGTTTACTATCTTCCGACTCTACACCTCCTCCAAACTCCTTGTCTGCCTCTTTGAAGTGATAGCTGGAACAGATGGTTTATTCTGTGTACTTCTCCAGCTTCGACTTGCACCACTGGCTTGCACTTTGTTTAGTATATGCTGAAGCTACCCTCATGCCTTTCATTTATTTTTCGCAAAATTTTTAGTTTTTAAAAATATTTATAGAAAAACTGCTAAGAAATCAAGAGTTCCCATACCTCCTATACCCTATTTCCCCTATTATTAACATCTTACATTAGTATATGTTTGTTACAATTAATGAATCAATACTAATACATTAATATAAAAAATCTGTACTTTATTCAGATTTTAGTTTTCATGTCATGTCCTTTTCTGTCATCCAGGACATGACATTACATGCAGTCATGTCACCCTAGACTCCTGGTGGCTGATAGTTTTTCACTTTCCTTGTTTTGATGACCTTGACAGTGTTGAAGAGGACTGGTCAGCTGTTTAGAAGGAGGCCCCTCAGTAGGAACTTACCTGATATTTTTCTCATTTAGCCTGGGGGTTATGAATTTTGGGGAGGAAGACCCCAGAGTTCAAGTGCCATTTTCATTACATCCTATCAACAGTACATACTAGCATCAATGTGACTTAAACTTGTCATGTTCACCCTGATCACCTGGTCCTAGTAATGTTTGTCAGGTTTCTATTACGGTATTCGTTTTTTTCTTTTTCCTTCATACTGGACTCTGTGGAAGGAAGTCACTGTGCACAGCCCATATGCAGAAGTGTGGAATTATGTTCCATAAAAAATTTCTCTCCTTTCCATTTATTTATTCAATCATAGCATTCATTCTGTTGCTCACATCGGTCTACCTTTGGTCGGTAGGAGCTACTCATGCCTTCTTCTTTGCTCCCCTGGGTCTTGAATGTTCCCTTGCTTTTCAGGTTTCAGCTAAGATGTTACCTCCAAGAAAAATATTCCTGCAAACCACCCCTACTCCCAGCCCTTTATCTCCTACACCCTAGGTAATATGCTTTCTCCTATGTACATCCAAAATTTACATCGATTGTGGTATTTATACACTGTATACGTATCCATCTTTCCCACTCGACAATAAGCTTTTTGAGGATAGGGATCATATCTTATTTTATATGCCTAATATGTATGTAGCACACAGTCTCTTGCTTGCACAAAGCAGGCGCTCAACAAGTATTTCCAGAGTAATCTTTATGGTTTTCTCTTTAGTTAAAAGTCCAGGAGTGCCTGTTAACCAGAAGCCATACAGAAGCTGGTAACTGAATGCTCTGGGGCGAACTACAAGGCACTACTATTGTGTTAATCAGTCATGTAGCACAATAGGCTCAGGACTTGTTAACACTTCCTCCGTCTCACTTCTAGGTAAACCTGGCTATTAACCCGTTCCATCGGGGTATATTAACCCGTTCCATCGGGGTAATTATGTTAAGGGCAGTGACAAATTACCTTTCTGTTTAGAACCGAGGGCTAGGTTGCTTCCAGCACTTCTTCCCCTAGAGAAGTGATATCCCTAAAATAGCACACATTTTGGTCATGAGGTTCTCAAGTGACTTACTGCTGGTTGAGAATTGCATAGCTACTGAAGAAAGAAATTTGGTTAGTTGTATTGTCTGTTGTCACAACTTATTATGAGAAAATGACTTTAAAAATTAATTGACCTCTTTCAAGATCCAGGAACTGAGACTGTGGTAAACTACGCGGAGGCAGTTTTCAGGAGGGAGCATGCAGCCATCCTCGTCCAGTCACCATGAACTCTGGATTGATCACCTTCCTAACTGTACTCCTGCCCCATCTATGTGCAGTCACTAAAAATGACATCATGTTGCTCCACTTAACCCTTCTTTTGAACTGTTTTTATAACAAAATTCAAATTCTCGACCATGAGCCACATCTAGTGGGCTCCTCTGCCTTTTCAGACTCACCCCATGCTTGGCTCTTCCTTGCCCATTAATATCAGCCATGCTCATGTTTCTGAAGCTGTGACTCAGATCCAAACATTTTTTGATGTCTAGTAATTCCATCTTCTTATAAGAACTTTACAAAAGTTCTTTAATCTTTCTTATCCATGTGTTGTGTGTCTGGGAACAAAGGCAACTTTGTCTAAGAAATCCCCTACAAATCTGCTGAAATAGAAATTAGATTGAAACATGAAAACCCAAATTATTCTTGAGTTAGAGGGTTGTTTTTTTTTAGTGTTAAAATGTATATTATCTTTAACCTTTACTTAACTGTTATTTTATTTTTCTAAGAAATAGTAATATCAGTTTGATGTTGATATCCTACAAAGACTACCACAAATTTAAAAATCATTTGTCACTATGTACAAGGAGTTAAAACACAAATTTAAATAAAGCATCGCCTTCTTAAAATACTAATTTATTAAAAATTTAAGTCCCTTTGATAACTAAAGGTACCTTATTGCATCCTTCTAAACATATAAGTAACATGACCATGCAATGTTGACAACTTATATAAAAAAAATAAGACTAAATAAAATACATAATAATCTGCTTCTACTTAAACACCTTCAAAGAGGCATCAACTCTCTGCTTCCTGTTTGGATTTTCTGGACATATCTGCCTTAAGTGAAGTTCTTCAAGTGAAGAATCTACACTTGAATATTCCTTCTGCAAAAGGTCATTCATTAATCTTGGAAACAAAGGTCAACTAACATTGTTCTGGTTGATGACAGGCATAACTTTTGAATGACAGAGAGTGACCTTTCCCCTCAGAATTGAGTACAAAAATTCATCAGGTTCTTAACTCCCAGAAGTTAGTAAGATATAATTGTGAAGCTGAAACTAAAAAATGTCACCTAAGTTTGAGATAAACTCACTGGATGGTAAAAATTGATCTGGCCCTGGCTGAGTGGTACAGTAGGTTGGAGCGTCATCCTGTGCACAAAAAGGTTGTGAGTTTGATTACCGGACAGGGTGCATACCTAAGTTGTGAGTTTGATTTCGGTCAGGGTGCATAAAGTAGTCAACCAACTGATGTTTCTCATATCAATGTTTCTCTCTCTAAAAAAAAAAAAAAAAAAAAAAAAATCAAAAACATATCTTCGGATGAGAAAAAAATCTGAATTGATGCAAGACTATCTTTAGCCTTTATTAATCCCATATAAGGTGAACATTCATACATTTTGCTGAGGAATATTAATGTGCTTGAGAATAGCATATTTATTTTTCCAGACTCTGTTGGAGGGTGTTACAAAATATGTATCACTCATAGTTATTCACACCAAGCTTCTCCAAGTGTCTATTTTCATAAAATAAGTGGAGTTAACTGTTTATATCTTTTTCTAAAAAGCATTCAGACTTTTAAAGTAGTGCAAACAGAAAGCTTCACATTACTTTTGCTTGACCTGCCACTTAACTAATGTCTTTCTTCTTACAAACTGAAAACTATTTAGAAAATTAACTAGACAGTCTGAGATTAAATAGCTTGGAAATTTGGGTAACAGGACTTCAAATTTTTTTCCTCTGTCAAAGGCAAACGATGGTCCAACCCTCCACCTGTTTCACAGACATGCCCGCTTATTTACATACTGTCGGTGGCCACTTTCCTGCTACAAAGAGTTGCAGAGTTTCGACACAAACCTTACGACCTACAAAGCCTAAAATACCTATTGTATGGCTCTTTACAGAAAGTTTGCTGACCGCTGCTCTAAGTCTACATTCCATCCAGATGGTACTAATAGCTATGACTATGTGATAGCTATGATTTTATAAAATAAATTGGTTTGCCTGCATTCAAGGCTTAAGGTATGTATGTGTGACACTTCAAAGGCAAAGACAGAGATAGATACCTGTCACAGACTAACATTCTCTTTCTATTTGAATGTGATCTTAATGAGTCAAAATTTTAGATCCTTGGTCAGATCCAGAGGGATTGATGACTACAGTACTTGCTGATGATAGAAATCTGGTCAGAGAATGAAGAAAGGAATTCATAAGGTAAAGCTGTTAATCTTCCCACCTACTGTAAACATTAAATTCGCTGAAAGAAATCCGTGTACAGTCGTCCCTCGTTTATCGCGGTGAATCTGTTCCAGACTCTAGCGGTTGCACCTGGCGTTGAAGGATTCCTGGGGTGCTCGAATACACAGGCCTACAGTCCATACGTACAGTAATTTTAATTTTAATTGTAATACAGGGGCGTATAATTGACTCAGACAACTGAGCGCGCGCTGTATCATTTTCACTGTCTCGATAACTTTTTAATGAGTATATTTGAAAAAACCGCAAATGAAGCTGCGAAAGTCGAAGTGCAAAGTGGCGAGGGACGGATATACGTTGACACACAAAATTCCAAAGAGATCGGGAAATATGGACCTTAAAAATCACTCACTGGTATATTATAGCTCATGTGTGCTACTTCTTGAGATTACCACTTCTTGCCACAACTGACAAAAACTTTCCCAGCTCAACTGTGGCTCAATAAACTTTTATTATTTTTTGTTATTTATTTTTATTCAAAAGAATTTGTTTCCCTATCACAAAAATTAGATAACCAGACCACCAACAGCAGCAAAGTTCATAGAGTTACATTGATGGTGGCAAGTTCACTGGGTATTCCCAATGTCCCAACGGGCATAAAGGAGAAAAAAAAGTAAAAGAAAAATACTCAAAACAAATCCAAAACCCATGATGACATTGAGGAGAGACTTGACGTGACAGTTTCTGTCTTCTCTCATTGTCAGTTGCAGATGTATTTCAGTAGAATCAAGTACAATTTAACTTGAGTAAACCATTCATACCAACTCCAGCACCTAATTAGGGGGGGAAAAGGGATAAGTTTAATAAAAAGTTTTAAAATATAGAGTTTAATGAATCTCACTATATTATAAATGTAGAACTAAATCAGGAAAACTTTTCCTAACTGCTAAAATGCCAAAGAATTTGAAGGAATTAGATACACATTAATCCTTTCAGATTAGTCACTTGTACCGTTAACTAGAAAACCTTCAAGATAAACTACATAACATGTGGGCAAAGAAACTGGCCGATGCATTGCACGAATATTACATTTTTGGAATAGATATGTATGTTGATATCTTTTCATATTCTTAAGAAAATGTTAAGTACTGCTGTTTAGGGTTTTAATCTATTTATTTCTCCCTGATAAACAATTTATAGTGATCAAGGTATACAGGACCTACAATCTTGCCTTTGGCTATTGCTTCATATATTTTCTAGTTAATCATCTGTTGTCAAGGTGTTTTGTAAGTTATTAAAGTAGTATCTTGTTATACAAGAAAGGTGTGAAATTGCTGAAATTAAAAATAAGCAATAGAAGCAGTAATAATCAGTTATAAAAATAGAAGAAATGGCTAAAGAACACAGAACATGAGGAAAATTACAAGCCACTGTGAAAAAGAATAATGTAAGATGGAGACTGCAATTCTAGGTGACAGAGAATTAAAGAAGCAACTTTCCCTTTTTGTTAGTACTAAGGCTTAACTTATACTTGTGCTTCCAGAATGGTTTGTGTCTTTATCGTTAGCAATCAAACTACTTAACATAATGCAATTGAACAAAATCTTAGACTTGTCACTAAGATTCTGTAAGTACATCTATAATTCTGAGCTTCTGCAGCTACTTTAGCAACCCCAACTGTCTCAAAGGCCAAAGTCACAGAAGAATGAGGTGCACCTTCTCAACGACTGGCCATGAGAGTAAGATAAAGGGGGACTGAGAGACCAGAGAGCCACTTAAAACAGATTCCAAGACCTTCTACCATTTTGCTTGCGGCTTCCAGAACGTAACACTGATCAGATCAAAAGCCAGGTTTTCACGCAAGCTCTCCAGGGAGGCTCCCCAAACAGAGAAACTAGCTGCATGGAAGGGAGTACACCGTGTCAATTAGTTTGACCAGCTAACAGTACAGTCTGCTTCGAGTTGGCTCCCTTCATCTGTAGGACAGGGTTTAGGCTCAGATCTGCTCTTTTGGTTGCTAGGTCATTCCCCACTCAGGATGAGAAGGCAGCCATGGTAAAACTAAGTGGCAGGGGAAATAGATAAATATTAAAAAAAATAAATAAACAACTTCCTGATATGTCTATATTAGCAGAGAGTATGTGGAAAGAACTGGTATCCACATAATAAGTGCTGGTCAAACCCCTATACTAAAAACCTCTTCCAAAATGGTATTTTGTTTAAAAAGTTCACTGCTTAGCTCAGGATTTATTTGTCCAATATATTGTGCCCAAGTGCTAAATATCTAATGGTATAATTAGATCCAGTTTTCACTTCTGTAAGCTCCTAACTACAAAAAAAAAAAAAAGTCAGGGGAAAACTATACATGAATTAGACACAGACTGTGTGCCCAGACATTTAAATTTCAGATGACACTAATGGCAAGATCACGTGATCAACCAATTTTCAAAAGAACACTAAAATACCCTTTTTTCCCTTGGCAACTGAGAAAAATTCTACTTGTCAGGGAAGAGATACATGAAGAAGAGAGCAAGATATTTTTAAATCTGGTGAATGTCTAAGTGTCTCCAGCTACATCTTGGACCTTGTCCACTGAATGTCCTCAGGCGTCATTGCACTGGCTAACAGAAGCTGAACAGTGCTTGGCCCAAAGCGAATGCTTAACGGTCTTTGCCTGTTTTCCATTCTGACCACTGATCAATCCATTCAGCATTCATGTAACCTCTAACAAGTACTATCATCTTCTCCATAGTTGCTACTTATTCTTTTCCCCTTCAATCAAAACCATGTCCAGGCAGACAGAGACCCATGATTTGGAAATACCTCTATGACTTAGTACAACTCAGTATTTCCATGGTACAGTTATAGTCTAAAAATGGAACTGAGTTTAAAACAGAGATGTATAAAATAAACAGCTTACCTTAATTGTACCCTGACTGTTAGCAGCAATCAGCACATTGGACTCCTAGAAAAGAAAAAGAACTTTTAAAGTATAGAGAAGGATTCTCTGGAGGACAGAGAGATATTTCCTCTTCAGCCTTCTTTCTTCCCTTCACCCTAAAACACCAATAGAATCTGAAGTGGAGCACCAACTCTAAAATATTTACAACTACAAACTTTAAATACAAAATTCCATATTTTGAAGATTAAGTTTTAATAAAAATAATAAAGTTGGAAGCAAAGTAGGAAACTTTCCAATGTAAAGAGAAATAGATCAGTACTAGAAGGAAAGCCAAGAGAAACAAGGACAGGAATAAAACACCAATAAAAATAACTTGAGAGAAACAAAGTGCACAATCCTTTCCATAGAACACTTCCCCTTCATTCATTTTCTTCTCATAAAACACCAGGAACTGATGTAAATGCTGCCAACATCTCTGGCATAAATCTCTATGGACAGCTATTTGGTTATTAGGAAAACAAACAAATGTGAATATTCATCAGAGAGAAGGAAGGCTATATTTCTTTTTGATTATTCTATCACTTAGCATATGCATTTTAAATAACTTTGGTAATTACTTGAAATAGAATGTATGTAGTAACATATTTTTATATTCAAAGATTTAGGGAAAAAAATTTCTCTGGCAAACAGGATGAATAGGAAAGAAAGGGACAGACTTCGTTTAGCAGAGGGAACCAGGAAGCAGGAAGAGCTGGATCAGGTCTTCTGCTGGAAACCAAGAGTCAGGACCTCTGGAGCGTGGAAGTGTATACAAGTCTTTACTTTTCAGAGCAGGCAGCTAAAAGGAGGTAAAGAGACTCAAAACTGTCATGGAGGCCACATGACTGATGGAATGACCAAGTCCAAACAACAGCTATGAGGAACAGATAAAGTGGTCAAACCTCAATGAAGAGTAGGATCTGCCTGAATATCCTACAGGCTTCATGACAAAGTGATTGTCGAAGAAAGAAAACTCTTGATCTGTATATTGGGAAGTTACTTTAGCTAATCTGAGTTAAACTTCAGTTACCTGCCATAAGAAATCCGCACTCTACAAACTTATACATTGCTATTTTTTCACTTCCCTTTGATTCCTAGTCAAGTTCCTTTTGCAAAATGCTCATATTTCTGCTACAGGTGTAAGAGGAAATAATTTTTCCATCATCCCTCACATTTTTGGTAACAGAATATTCCTTGGTTGTAGTTGGTGGTGATAAAATCCATGGTCCTAGTTCTATAAAGAAGGAATAAAGAAATGTTTTTTCTGGGGTGGACATGGGAACTACTCACGATGGGGCTTCAGACACACAACCTTGAAATATGGCACCTCGGCATATTGCATACTTTAAGCTAAAGGAGTCTGAGAAAACAGTAGAAGCAGGAAGGTCACTCTGACCACCCTCCACACACCTGAGACAGGCCATAAAACCCTCGTATGAGCAGTGCCCACCCTATATGCAAAGAAAGGAACGGCCTTATCTCCAAAGACAAAGGGATGCCAAGAAGAATCTGAACGAACAGGCCCTGTGCTTCATAACCTACCACATTTCTACACGACTGCCACTCTTCATCACACAGACCTGTTTCTTTGGGTCTTCCTTATGAAATTTCCTGTGTCACACAAAACTTAAATAAAATAAATCTGTATGCTTTTCTCCTGTGAGGTTAAGGAAAACTTCTCCCTCCTCTGCACCAGCATTTCCCTGGCTGAGGTTTTCCCTTAAATGTATTCTTAAAAATAGTAACACAGGTAATACAGTATTTGTTATTAGAATTAGTTTTAATATCCAGGTTAAACCCAGATATGATTATTCTCTGAACACCTTCCAGAAATGAAGCCACAAGTAGCAATGACTAATCTAGTTTCTGTTTCAGGAAAGACTCCAGTCTCCTAGGAAGCCACAGCCACCCGAAATTGCCCCCTCTGCTATGGGAACACACAATGATGGGATGGTGAGAATTTTATAGCCCCAAGTTCTATCTCTTTTTGCCATTTTAATTCTAGTCACCTTTTAATATCAAGGATGAAGGCAGCAAAACCGGGTCGAGATGAGGGGCACCCTGCCAGTTACACAGATTATAAATTACATAATTCAAACTTCTGTTTCTTAGTGGAAGTGCTTGGAAAAGTATGGTATATTATCATACAGTATCATACAGATTAGGCTCAATTAAATAATACATCACCACATAAGAGGAGTTTGAAGTCTGTACAATTAACATACTAAACCCAAGGAGAAAGAAACTTATAACTATCCAACAGTAAGAGACAATGTCTTGTGACCTCAGGACTATGATGGCATTAACAGAGGGTACTATATTAGATGCTACCAGAGGGTTAACACTGAACATCCATTCCTGTGGAGACAGATACATATTTCATTTACAATAAGTCAACACACGAAGTGAGCGCCTTCTTTTAGGACTAACATATAGGTGACAGGGTGTCCTAAGAATTCGTAGAAACATTCAAAACTATTTATATTAACAAATAATGAAAGAAAAATAATAGTTTCACATTTCAGTATGCCCCCTTCTTGCAAGACCACAAACTTATAAAAATGGGATTAAACTATCTTTAAACAGTCAGGTATTGGCTGAAGAAAAATTAATTTTTGCACGCAACAGATATTATTAACCAACGTCAACCCAATAAATTCAATAAAAAAAGAATGGTTGCTAAAAGGTGCCCATAAAACCAATAAAATAAAACCAGCTATTGCACTTCAGCATACAGGTAGGAAAGTGGTAAGAACAAGGTTATTACTGTAGGTTTTGAGTGATATTTGTTTGTATTTTGAATGACTGGTAATTCTTAGCTGTAGCTGTAGTCTGCCAGAGCCTGAATGTAAATAAGTTCTGGCTCAGTGAGTTGTTTTTACTTGCAAGGGGAAACAGAAGTGCTAGCCAGTAATTCTCATTTTCTCCTTCTTTCTTGGAAACTGACAGTTTTGCTATAAACTCTCCTCAAGGTTAAGCTAACACTGCACCTAATATTTTCTTCTTAATATAAAGAGATTAAGAAAAGATAATGCAAAAATTAGCAGCAAGTGTTTTATAAAAATAGAAGACACATACACAAACACCAACTTGCTTACAGAGCGAGTGATACTATGCTCACACTGAAACAAAACTAGCCTCCACTGGGAGTTTTCTCTTTGCTAGACTGCCTATAAAAGTGCCATCATGGCTAATATATTAAAATCCTAAGCAAGTTGAGAAATAACAATTATTCACCTAGTTTGCAAGTGGAGGACTTATTCCCAGAGATAAACATAATTGATTTTAAAAGTAAATTAATTTTATTATAGATTTAAAAATGTAAAAAACCCAAACAACTTCCATTTCGGTCATGGCAGAGTAAGTGGAACAAATCTGCTCTCTCACCAGCTAGAAAATTAAACAAAATATATATGACAACAATGGACAAGTAGTGCAGGACTGTGATTCTTATGAGAAGGGAAAGAGATGCGGTGAGTCCTATACCTGCCTAGGCTTTCGGATTGGAAGCAATTTCTGGACCACATAGTAAAAAAGGGGAATCTAAATAGAGCCAAGAGGAGTCTAAGAACATAGGAAACAAAGAAGTAAGCTCAGGGTATCTGTAGGGTAGCTGGAATTTGTACAGCGAAGTATCACAGACTATCCTATTTCCTCCCTGCACCCAACTTAATGGCCCGTGGGCCAGACGTTCCCCACTCCCGAGGGCCATCAAAGCAGTTACAGTCTGGCCAGTGTGGCTCAGTGGCTGAGTGTTGACCCACACACCAAGAGGTTGCTGGTTCTATTCCCAGTCAGGACACATGCCCAGATTGTGGGCCCGATCCCCAGTGGGGGGCATGCAGGAGGCGGCCAACTGATGTTCTCTCTCATCGATGTTTCTATCTCTCCCTCTCACTTCCTCTCTCTCTAAAAATCAATAAAGGGGGGGAAAAAGCAGTTACAGTTCCATCCAATTTTTAAATACAACAGTCAAGACATAGCAAATATCCATCTTCAATGGGATTAAAATTTATATAATGAGGATCAAAGTTTGAGCTTTCATAAAACCTCAAAAAGCAAAGAAAGATGTGTAACTGATGGTGTTGGTACAGTATACAAAATACTCACCTGCCTTTACATTCAAATAAGCCTATTTTTAATTAAAATCATCAGCTTTGATTTGCTATAAATGAGGATCACTGGATTCCTATATTCACATATCTGGTTTGAGTAGAAGCCTGCTGTCATCTACTAGATTTACTGGATTCTGTGCTAAGAAAATCTTAAGGGACATATATGATATTGCAGAAAATGGTGAGGGCACACACATAGCTACATGGAAGAATATGGCAGCAAGTAGACTAAAAAAGACAGGGGCACTGCAAAGAACTGAAGAACACGGGGACATTTCCTGGCCTTGGCCGAGACACCCAGAGGATAATGAGGAGTGGTGACAAACACCTTTCAAGTACACTGGACACACACGTTGAGATAGTTGCAGTCATAAGGCTTTCTATTCCCTCGTGTTCAGGAGTTTTAGCTGGAGGGCATTTCAGTGAAGAGTTGAGACTCTAGATTTGAATTTATCAAGCAAAGAAACAGAGCAAAAATAATACAAGTAAAAAAAATCTTAAAATGGTCCATTAAAATGAAGACGAGAGTAGACTAAGGACGTCTCAAGAACCTAGAAAAATAAGGCTAGTTATTCAACAACTGTCTGATGCAATAACTGCTGAGTAAAAAATATGGGGTTTTCAGAACCACAAACAGGATTCTCACACAATCAGTTATAAATAAAGGCACAGCTGTAGCTGGCTCATCAGCACACCTTGGTGTAAATATCACACCTCACTCAGTGCAGTAGAAACGCCACTGCCACCCACCCCACACCGACGGCAGAACACACTCCAGGAAAAACTGAGATTTCAAATTTACTACTAGGAATTTAATACTTAATAGCCAGCTCCCCACCCCTACCCCGCCCCGGAAATAGTCATTTCTGAAATTTGGTTACAGTAAAAGATTATATATATTGTATTTTGGAAAAAGCATCTTCCTAATGGCAAATCAATTCTTAATGAGAAAAACTTCACAAAAGCCACCTATGATTAGCTCCTTCACATCTAAAATACTGATTGACCTTTACTGATGACCCTGGATTAGTGAAGCCAATGTGGTCCCTCAGAAAAATAATATTTCTATATTCATTCCACTTCCTGTCTGTAGCTTCCTGAAACAAACAAACAATACTTATTTTCAAAAAACATAAGATTCCTCAAAAACCAGTTAAGATGGAGAAGTAAGCTCACTTGTTGGTCTATTAATAACCCAGTACACTGTTTGGGAGGAAGAAGAGGGTAAAGGGGGGATAAATGATGACAGAAGATTTGACTTCGAATATACAGATGATATATGATAGAACTGTACACCTGAAAACTACATAATTTTATTAACCAATGTCACCCCCATATTAAAGAAAATCCAATATACTTAATCAGCAGAGGTATTAAGAAAATGGCAAGGGAAGCGATCCCTGGAGTGAGGTTCTGAAGCTTGTGTGGAGGGGAACGATCAGACTTAGCCAGCTGTGCTAAGGCAGACAGAGGCCTCCATGTTTATGTAGGATCACTGCAATTTGTAGACAAAGCATTTTTCATTTGTCCACATGTTTGGTACCTGCAGGTTCCATTTTTGGTGTGCATCATTACTAAGAAATGTTTTGCTATCCAGTCTTTTCTATACCAACTTCCTGACTGCATCAGATTCTCATTTAAACACACCTGAATGCATTCAAACAAGTTATGGAAGATAAACGGGATTCAAGAACCATCAAAAAGACATACTACAACATACAGACCCAAAGTGATCTTTACTCAGGGAGAAAAGAGCATGTACAAGGGAAAAAGGACTGAGATACACAGAAGTATCCCCACATTCACCGCCCTTCCTTCATCCCTAATGCTTTCTTTCCAAAGTCTCCCCCTTCTGACCAAGAGGCCCTGTCGACTTAGCTTCCCTGACCACAGAGCACTCAAATACTACCTGCAGACACCTACCGCTTCCTTCACATGCCAATACCTCCAGGTCTTGGATGCTCTTCTGAATGAAGCTGGAGAGCCATGTGCTGGCAATGGCACGTCCGACAGGGAAAAACCTCCTGTACCGAGCAGGGCCTCTGGGAGTGGAACTGTGACTATCTACTAACGTATTTGCAAAATTCCACCAGAATTGCCCCGTCCCGTGGGGCTCAGTTTGTTAAGCATCATCCCATGTACTGAGAGGTTGCCAGTTCAATTCCTGTTGGGGCACATGCTTGATCCCCAGTAGGGGATGTGCAGGAGGCAATCGATGTTTCTCTCCCTCCCTTTTTAATAGAGACATATTAAAAAGAATCCCTCCGGAATACTCTGGTAACACTGTTTCAAGACTTCTGTACTATTTCAGCTATACCATGTAACAGAGAAAGAAAGAGCAATGGACTTAAGACAGGGAAACCTTGACCTGCATTTTGGTTCTGTCACAGTATTTCTTAACCCTCTTCGAGACTTAATTTCTTCAACTATAAAACAGCTAATCATAGGTACTTCATAGAATTTTTATAACTTACAAGAATGATAAAGCCAAAGGGAAACAAGGATGTTAATCTGTCAGAGGCTGAAAGGAAAAAATCAAAGGAATAGCATTTCAGAATAAATTTCTTTTAGTTGTACAGAAAAAATCCCCAAAGAGCTCACTGCCTGATTCAAATTTCCTTCACTTATTCTGTGGCCAGTTAGGGTCTTTGAAAATTTAATTAAGTAAAATTTATTTGTTAATTCAACAAATTTCTTATAAAGCAAATATAAAAATAGAAAGGGCTCAAAACCTGATTATGTGATAGCACTTTATATTATGTATGAGTCCCATGGACATGTGAAAATGGAAGTTCTGGAACTTCTGAGTTGGTGAACACACTGAAGAGATGGAAATGGAAACATGACTTGCCCAGAGAAGGTACAGAAGCCCCAGGCCACACCACCCCCGCCAATACCTCTTCCTATGTACATTTTCCATTTGGCTGTTCCTGAGCTATAGCCTTTATAATAAATTGGTAAATGTTTGGTCAAATTTGGCTGATTAAACATCTAGACGTGCTGCCTTCTGGGAGACAGATCTTTGACTCCAGCTTTAAGACCCTGATTTAGTATAAGCATTACAATGACTAGCTCTTCTTTTTACCAGTGAGGAGATCACAAAGAACCCCAGCCTATCACTACCCAATGGTGCCCTTAGAGTTAGTCTTTACAAATCTTTCCAAAGTGACCAACTTCCAAGGAAAGTCTCCTTAGGTGGCTCCTGGAAGGGTCTGAGACAGTGCCTGTCACCCCTGTGAAGACCGGGCTGTGGTCGTTACCGCTGGAAACTTTCTTCCCCGTCTCACACGGTAACAGCGTGGATCTCTACAAATGTCCACAATGGGATCAAGACTGGATGTGTCAGGGATGAGAGCTTTGCTTCTTTCTCCCATGTAATTCTATTTAATAAAATAAGAGATTGATGTATCTCAAAAAAAACAACAACAAATTGAAGGTTCCTGGGTTTCACCCTCAGAAACTCTGACTTATGAATAAGTCAAGGGTTCAGAAATCTGCTTTTTAAATACATATTTCAGGTGCTTAATAATTCTTAAGTAGATATTAGAAGACCATACTTTGAAAAAGACTAGCATAGATATTGAAACTGTCTATAAATGTTGGACTCGGAGAAAGAAGAGTTCGGCATTTCTCTGTTTGGGTCAGGGGCTGGCGAGGAGGGAAGTGAGGAGGAAAGATGTACTTATTATCATCACTTTCATTTTGAGTGCTTCTCTACCAGATCCCACGCAAGGACAAGAGAAAACCAAGATCAACAGGACAAGAGTTTTTAACATGAGGAAGCTTTTAAGTGTAGTGAGAATACTTATATGTGTAAAATTTTATTTGTAACTTTCACAAATCTATATAAATTTGTTTGGATAAGAAGGAGATATTCAGTATCTGAATCTGCATTCCATGAACGGCTCACAGAAATCCAGCACAGACGCTACCGTCACAATGGAGATCTGTGGAGACTCACAGTGAGTAAGGTGGACGGGAGCCGAAAGCTGGGCTGTCGCTGCACTAGCACAGCTCGCATGCTGCTGAACGTCCTCCCTTCCGTCCCCTCATTCTCATGCTGCGAACTAGTCGTGACGAAGTGAGATGCATGGAGTCAGCACAACTTCATAAAATGCAGTTCTGAACTTTTTGTTTACTTTACCAAGTGACATGGGACCCTCCAAGGATTCAAGTAAAACTGGGTAGAGTGGCTAGCACAGTGAGAATTAATCCAGAAAACTGGGTAGCGTGGTTAGCACAGTGAGAATTAATCCAGAAAACTGGGTAGCGTGGCTAGCACAATGAGAATTAATCCAGACATCGCTGCCTTTTACTGCAGGTGGAAGCACAAGTTCTTGCACAGTTCATGAGGTGATGGAAGACGAAATGAGAGCTATTTTTATGAGACAGTTTTGTAGACTTAGAGTTATGGAAAACTACAATGGGCTTAGTTGTGAAGCAGGAGATCCCTGTCATCAGAAGTATTCAGAAAGTTTGAAGGATACCTCACTAGAAATAGAAATCATTTCTACAATGGAAAAAAAGGTACGGCTAGATCAATTCAATGGTAGTCATCCACCAATGAACATTCTACTACTTCTGTGGCTACAAAACTCAACACTCTACTTGAAGGGACTCCAGTCCAATGGCGGTGTAGTAGGTATCGAACAGAAGTGCAGGAAAGGAAACCTGGCACACAGCGAGCAGCAAGGGCAAAGGCATAAAGGTAACAAAACCAAACCCCTCACAGGACGCTTGAGGCTCTGTAAGTAGTTCAGTGTTGCTGGGTGTTAAATGTGTCTATGCAAGTGGTGATGACATTGCTGGGGAGGTAGGGAGGGACCTGATGAAAGAGGGTATTAGATGTCACATAAGGAAGCTTAGATTTTACTCTGTAACCAGTAACCGTGGTTTTCCATATATATACTTCAGCATATAAAACCAATTCAGGTAGTATTTATTAAAATATTCAAAATCAAGAAAATGATATTCAATATTCACTCTCTTTCCTTCTACTACTAATATGAAAATTTGTAGGAACTATCAAAACATAAACATTTAGAAACCAAAGTCAAATCCTTTCCCATCTCAAAATATTTTGGACATTTTTAAGCAAGGTGGAGTAATAATAAAATTTCAGGTTAACAGTATAATTCAGAATGCATTCTCTAATATATTTCTCATTTCTTGTAAAAAAAAGTAAAAAACAAAACAAAACAAAAAAATAGATCTGTGTCAATTCTAGGCTTCAAAATTGGCATACTTCAGAAGGACAAACACTAATTAAAAAAAATGAGAAAAAAATTGTAAGAACCATTTTAATAGAGGTCAAATTCCATTACAGTACATATAAAAAATGACAATAGTGAAATATTTAAAATGTCAACTAGCAGACCCATTAAATCATATTTTGTTTTCCTTATAATATTCACCATAAAATATCTAATGCAACAGACGTTTTCACAGAGGCTGTCCATATATTACTGGACATTAAGGTTAAGGAATATTTACACTTAATGTAATTTACTTAACGAAGAAATAAATTCCAGGTTTGCTTCAGTTTTCCACCACCTGCTTGCCGCTTCTCTTTTCTACCCCACCTCACTCTAGCATGGACACCAGGGAAAGTGGGGCACTCAGGAGGAGATGGAAGCCAGTCTTCCTGGAAGTCAGGGCCCACGCGCAGATCTGCTCTCCTGCGCCCAAGGCAGACAGGAATTCATTCAGATTGGCCTTCTTCCAATCAGGAAAATTTCCTACAGTGTTATAAACCATCCACTAGAGGAAAGAAAAATGGAAAGGAAAGATAAAAGGAAAATGGGAAACCAAAATGAAGAAAGGAAAGAAGAAAGAAAAAGATTCTTGCATGTTGTCTTCTCAGTGTTCACTGAAGAATTTAGGATGAGAAACAGCTTATGAGTGTGGAAGTTAATATATACTAAACGTAGCTTTTTTTAAAATTAAAGGATAAAGACCACATCTTATTTTTTTTGTTTATGTTTCTTCTAGAAGGTGTGAGAGAACAGTAAAATCTAACAGATGTTAGGTATTCATAATTACAATTATTCCCTCTTCAGCAGATGCTCAAGAGCCATTTATGCCTCTTGGTTACAATGTATAACAGATCTCTTTCTGGTGGTAATATGAATCATGTTTCCAAACTTGACTGTTCACATAATTTTCCAAGGAGACCTGAGGAACTTTTCAAAATATAAATCTTTACCCACCCTGTTTCCTCCCCCAACATATGGGTTCATAGGTCTACGAGCAGAATTGCTTTGTTATTTTGGAAGGAGGGGAAGAGGAGAAGACCCCAAGGTGATTCTGATAATCACTCAGGTTTGAAAATCATTGATATAAATACATTTTATTATAGATGTATTCTACACTTTAATGGAAGTAGACTGACTTTTCACATGTGCGTTAACTTACCTAGTATTTAGTGAAATCTGATGCTTTATACACAGCATTTACTAAGTCAGAGAGGGATGCCTATCTCTTAGATAAAAACTTATAAAAATTGGAAAAACAATTATGTTAAGTCTCTTTGAGACAAGACTGAACTGTGAAATAGCGCTAACGAAATGAAGAGAAGAAACAGTATATAAAGCTAACTAAAAGATTAAGCCAATAATACATTCCACTAAAGCTGCACACACTTTAAAATTTTCATTGCTTTTGAAAATAGGCAGCAAAAGCCTAGATGTTCTATCCCAAGGGACAAATGCTAATTATGAAAAAAACTATATAGGTACCAATGAATGCTTATATCAGTGTTTTGTTTTATTTTTATTTATCCTCACTCAAGGACATTTTTGCATTTATCTTCAGATAGAACAGGAGGGAGAAAGGGAGGAAGAGAGAAACATCAATGTGAGAGAGACACATCGAGTGGTTGCCACCCACACGACCCCAACCAGGGCCGGGGACAAACTGCAACCAAGGTACATGCCCTTAGCGGGAACCGAAACCGGGACTCTCTGGTCTGTGGGCCAACACTCTAACCGCTGAGCCAAACCGGCCAGGCAACGTCAGTGTTTTCTTAAGCTGCTATAGTCCTGATGAGTTTTAAGTGACTCTATTAGATCTTAGAAGTATCTCCCACCACTACTGCAGCATTTCTTTGGTTTCAAAAATTACTAATTAATAATACAAAAAAAACAAGATAAAGGCCAAGCCTGAAGGATTATATCATTTATTGCAAGAATCATACATTAGCTACACATTATGTATAAACAATTTGTTTGGTGCCAGAAGTAATTAAAAAACGAATGATGTTAATAGCAAATACTTACAAAGCTCTTATTATATGCCAGAAACTATTCTAAACCCTTTATGTACATTACTTAACTAAACTGCATAAAAACCCTAAGAGGCAGGTTACTATTACCATCAGCATTTTATAGACAGGAAACTAAAGCACAGTGCAGTTAGAAAATTCAGCAAGCTAACAGATGCAGTAAGCGGGCAATCTGATTTCAACCTAGGCAGCCTGGCTCTATAGTTTGTGCTCTTTCTTAATACACTATAATGTTTTTTACCAATGAGTTTGCAGGTTAAGAAATCTGTGACATGAACACAAATAATAGTAGAAGGCACTATATTAATTCATGCAGCAAATATTTTTAATGGATAGAAATCCTGAGAGATTTAGGTAAAGAAAAGATCTGTTTAAGAACACAAAGTTTTAGTTAAAAACAGTTTAGAATAAGTGTTTCATTATATACAATTTTGTTAGAAATAAGAACAGAAAGAATATATTTCGGAACAAATATACTTATGATTGAAAAAGATGTTTTCACCTAATATGGTTATAATTTGTTATAGTACGAGTGATAACATAATTGACTTCTAAGTCAACTTCTTTCCCCCCGCCAAAATCCTCCCCCGAAGACATGCTGAGACAGAGAGAAAAAGAGAGAGAGAGAGAGAGAGAGAGAGAGAGAGAGATCAACATCAGTGTGAGAGAAACACTGATCGGTTGCCTTCTCTGTGTGTCTGGACTGGGGATTGAACCTGCAACCTTTTTTCGGTGCACAGGACAATGCTCAACCAACTAAGTCACTCTAGCTGGACTTGATTTCACGGAGGGAAATTATGGAAATCATTATTCTGACATCCTTCACTCTATAGTTACAGAAACATTTAATGTGATTCCTGGTGTTTCAAGTCACACAAAAAATACCTACTGTTAGAAACCAATGTTTTTCCTGAGGATACAGTACACATTTTTTTGATCACTTTTGAAGAGCTAAGGGAGTCTTAAGGGTCCTTTATAAATATTGCCTTTTACCATTAGCTCTCCAGTTAGAATTGGTGGCCCAAAACTAGATAACTATGTATGACGTGATTCAGTGCTCCTAAAACAAAGATGAGGGTACCTGTGGCCTCAGCAGGGGGCACCATGGTCTCAGGATCCTCCTGCAACAAAAATATTGTCCCTTTATGCCCTAGCTGGGTAGCTCAGTTGATTGGAGCATCATTTTATGTACCAAAAGGTTGCAGGTTCAATTCCTGGTCAGGGTACGTATCTAGGTTGCAGATTTGATTCACAGCCATGGCATGTATGGGAGGCAACTGAATGATGTTTCTCTCTCATAGATGTTTTTTTCCTTTCTCTCTCTCTCTCAAATCAATAAAAACAGCCCTGGCCAGTTTGGCTTGGTGGTTAGAGCGGCAGCCTGAGGACCCAAGGGTCGAGGGTTTGATTCCCAGTCAATGACATGTACCTGGGTTGCAGGTTCCATCCTGGCTGTGGGAGGCAACCAATCGATAGGTCTCTCTCACACTGATGTTTCTTTCTCTCTCTCTCTCTCCTTGCCATTCTGTCTATAAAAATCTATGGAGAAATATCCTTGGGTGAGGATTAAAAAGAAAAAAGTGTTCTTTTCTTTATACAGGCACGATCTTGTAAGAACAGAAATAATCACCTGCATTCTTAAATCAATGTATTATATTTCATTCTAATATTTTCAAATAAGAGTTATGTCACAGAAGGATCCAGATACAGAACATATATAATTTCCTTTATCCAACTCCAGTATCTGAATAAAGCAGTGATGATAAAAAAGATATTACAGAAATAAAGAATAAAGAGTATTATCTGAAATTCACCTTAGCTTTGTAGCATTATTTCAAGGTGAATGTGGGGTGTGGGAGGTAGAATATATATAATATGAATTACTAATACCAAGTTGCCAAAAAACTATGGTTATAAAACATCTCAGTTGCATGGCATTTCCTTTTCAAGCAAAATTGTCTTAAAAAAGATAATTATCAGTATGTACGTATAATTTGTGAAAAATCATTACTTTTATTTTATGGTATTTTTGAACTGGCAAAGACACTGGCATTATATTCCATGTTTTCTGAGTATGGTGAATCTGAAACCTCTTTACCTTCTTGTGGAAGAGCAAATAGAAATAAACTTTTCAGGAAGGCAAACTAGCCATTAAAAAAGATTTTGATCCTCACTTGAAGAAAAACAAAAGAGGCAAAGGACAAAGTACTGTCTCAGATTAAAAGAAACAGTAGAAAATTTCTGTCTTTAAAAGGCAGTAAAAAATTATAAGCCTTAAAGCAAACAGACAGATACAGGACACGTGTGAAGGCTGGAGACGCGTGCTGTTCACGTCCACAGCACTGTGAAATGAGGGAGGACAGAGCAACAGATGCCACGAAGACACTGACCACGTCTTAAAGGGCAGTGAATAACATTCTTTCTAGTTTACATGCAGGGTGATAGAAATAAAAAGAATAGAAATTATACATGATGTTGGCTGTTCAAAACAGGGCTTGAGATTACTGGTTCATTTTTAGTCAGAAGTGGGCAGAAAGAAATATATGTATCTAGGATATAGGAAAAAGCAAGTCTAGACAAAAATTCATCTGAAGAAAATATCCTACATTTTTAAAGACCAAGATACTGTCCTAAGAGAATGTATCTATTTGTATTTGTGCCTCCCCCTCTATCACACACTCATGATTTCTCATTCCACCCCTAAGACTAAATCATTACCATAAATGGTAACATAAAGGCATATGCTATTTTATGTTATTAAATAATTTTCTGCTAATTCATACAGTAAACTGTTAAACCACCTGTATTTGTCCAAAAACTAACAAAACTTTCAAAGTTAAGGTATTTCACAAGTGTTTTTGTGATCAAAATTAGGTAGGACAGAAATAAAGCTGAGAAAGACAATGAAATGTTTGGCCTTTCTAGAGACAGCTATTGATTTCATATCTTAAAAAAGTAATCAAGATGAGATTAAACGTGGTATTATTTTATTACTCCCCAAAAAAGTTATCTGTACTTCTCATCTCCAATTTCTCCCTTCCCCTTCTTTCCTTCTAAAAATTTTTTTTTCTTTATTGGTTTTTTTGTTTGTTCAGATATGGTGGGAGGGAGAGCGAGGAAGAGAGAGAGAGAGAGAGAGAGAGAGAGACAGAGAGAAACATTGATGTGAAAGGGACACATTGAGTGGTTGCCACCCGCACTACCCAACCAGGGCCGGGGACAAACTGCAGCCAAGGTACGTGCCCTTAGCAGGAACCAAACCCGGGTCTCTCTGGACCGCAGGCCAACGTTCTAACCGCTGAGCCAAACCAGCCAGGGCCCCTTCTTTCTTAAAACCACTTCAATCATGTTGTTGTCGCCTCGCTCCTTCCTCTTTTTCTCACATCTTATCTGCCTTAGTCGCACAAAACTAATCAATCCCTCATTCTTGGAAAACGTCCTCCACTTGGTTTCCCAGATCCTAGTTTTCCTACTATTGAAAACCATTTCTGGTCAGATTTTTGTTGATTCCCTTCATTGGCTCAATCACTGAACACTGAAGTGCCCTCAAAAAAAGTACTCATACCACATCTAATTTCTAATTACACTCCCTTGAAGAGATCCTATCCAGTATCTTGGTTACATCATATTTATATCTCTGGCCCCACAATCTGCTGTGAACTCCAAACTTTGTATGTCCACTTAGACAGCAAATAATATCTCAAACTTTAATCAGTTCACAAGTCTCCTGTGTATTCCAAACTTGACAGCTCCACTTCGTATTTTTAGTAACTCTCAAACTTAGCCAGTCTAAAAGTCAACTCCTGGTCTTCTCCCCTAAGACAGTTCCTCTAGTAGTCTTCTCCATTATAATTGATGGCAACTCCACTCTTTAAAACTGTTTGGGGAAAAACCTTGGTGTCACCTAGACTTTTCTCTTTCACTCTCCATGAACTTTTCCCTCTTTCAAAATATGAACAGTATCTGACTACTTTTCACTGGTATACCACTATTTTATCCTACTGGGATTATTACAACAGCCTTCCTGCTTCCACTCTTGACACTTTATAGTCTGTTCTCTATAAAACAATCAAACTGGTTTTTTGAAATTTTAAATGAGATTATATCACTACCTTACTCAAAACCTTACAATGGCTCCCAACTCACTCCCAGTAAAAGCCAAAGTCCTGACAGTGGTAAAATATGTTCTACTGAAAAGGCTCTTCACCACTCTGAAATATCTACTACTCTCCACCTAGCTCACTGTAGTGCAACACTGCCTTCTTTCTGTTCTGGAACACTGATCACATTCTTACTTCATGTATGAACTGTTTGCTTCACCTGGAATACTCTTCTCCTACATTTACACATGGATTATGCCTTCAATTCCTTCTAGTCTTTGTTCTGAGTCAGCTGTTCAGTGGGCATTCCGTCACCACCAATTGAAAAATACAGCTCCCTACTCCAGCACCCCCTCTCCCACTCTCCAGCTTTGTTTTTCTCCAGAGTACTTGCTCCTTCTAACATAACAACGTATTTGTTTTGTCTCCTCTGGCACATAACTTTGTAAGTCTCCTATGAGGGCCAGAGCTTTTTTAATAGTTTTATTCACAGTTTATCCCTAGTATCTAGAACTGTCACTGCACATAATAGATATTTGTTGAATAAATGAATAAAAGAGTCCTTCACACCTTCTGCCTCATTTAAAACAAAAGGAAGTTATTTTTGTGGCTAATGAAAGTGACAGTTATATAAAAATCATATTTAAAACAAATCTGGAATAGTAATGAAATGAGTTACAGAACTTTTATTTTAATCATTTATTGTGAAATAAAGCAAGTTCCTGGGTGATACTGATATACACAGCACATGTTAAGAACTCTAACAACCTATTTTAGAGTTTATCCTATAAACTACAATATGCATCCTTTGTTGTCTAACATGAATTAGTTTTTAACCTCCTTCCTTGACAAGAACTTGAGGACATTTTAATTACATTTACTCTTCTGACATTTGTCATAATCAAGCACTTAATTCTATGTATTTATTAAATTCAACAAAGCATCATTGCTTTATATAGTCAATATGCATTAAGACTTACTGCACATTCACCATTTCTATTGCTTTCCATGCCTTTCTGTATCTGACCTTCCATCTTCATTTCTTCCTTCTGCCTTAAAAATATCCTTCACTGTTTTCTTTAGTGTAGGCCTGCTGGTGGCAATTCATATTTAGCTGAAAATGTCTATTTGCTTTTGTCTTGAGAGATCTTCAATGGAAACAGAATTTTAGATTGGCAGGTATTTTCCTCCAAACACTGCCAATCTGATTCCACTCTCTTCTGGTTTCCATTACTTCATTTAGAAGTTGGCCATCAGTCTAAGTGCTGGTCCTTTGAAGACTACGTTTTCTCTGCCTTCTTTTTTTTTTTTTTTTTTTATCCTCACCCTAGGACATTTTTCCATTTTTTGTTCAGGTAGAGTGGGAGGGGGAGAGAGGAACAGAGAGAGAGAGAGAGAGAGAAACATCGATGTGAAAGGAACACATCGAGTGGCTGCCACCCGCACAACCGACCAGGGCCGGGGACAAACTGCAACCGAAGTACGTGCCCTTAGCAGGAACCGAACCCGGGTCTCTCAGTACCGCAGGCCGACGCTCTAACCGCTGAGCCAAACCGGCCAGGGCTCTGCCTTCTTTTAAGAATCCCTATTTGTATTTTATTTTTAGCAGTTTATGCGTCAAGGTATGACTGTTCCACCACCAGGAGGGGCCACAGGGGTCACAACTAGCTTTATTATTATTTTTTTATCCTCACCCGAGGACATTTTTCCATTTTTTGTTCAGGTAGAGTGGGAGGGAGAGAGAGGAACAGAGAGAGAGAGTGAGAAACATCGATGTGAAAGGAACACATCGAGTGGCTGCCACCTGCACAAATGACCAGGGCCGGACACAAACTGCAACCGAGGTACGTGCCCTTAGCGGGAACCAAACCCGGGTCTCTCAGGACCACAGGCCGACGCTCTAACCGCTAAGCCAAACCGGCCAGGGCACAACTAGCTTTAATCTAGCACTAAGTTACTTAGCTTTATAGAGGGATATAGGATAGGAAATTCAGCATGCTCAGCACCTTCAAACCCATCAAGGGGCCAAGCAACTATTTACATTCAGTTTCTTCTCTCCCAAACTCACACAAAGAATACACCAAATTGCCAAGGACAGTTAAGGTGCAAGTGGTTCACCCTCATACAGAGAGGTACCTTGTTTTCCTGCCAGTCTTACACTGTTCACTGTGAACAGATGTAAGGCCATTATGCCAACTCATAGTTCTATCACTCCAGAAGAAATACCACAGATGAGGTTTCACAGAAAATTTAAGATAACTAGCTCCTGGCACATAACATTCCATATTTGTCTAATGTCAGTTTATTTCCATAAAAGAGTGCTATGAGAAGGCAGGCTCAAGGTCAGATTTTCAGGCAGGCCTAGGTCTGCTCAAGGTCCAGGTTAAATATTAAATCTATACTCACATTGTAGATTGCAAGTCATTTATTCTCTGGGATACAAAGGCTTACTGAATCTCTGCCTTGATGTCTTCCATCAATTTTGTCAAGTTCTTAACAACAATCTTTTCTAATATTTACTTTAGCAGCATTATTTCCTCATCTCTCCTTTTAGGTATCCTACTAAATATATTAAACTTTCTTCATTCTCTATTTCCTTTCTGTATTTTTTTTCACCACTTTTTCTCTCCATGTTTACTTCTGTATATTTTCTTCTAACTTACCTATAAGTTCATTAATTCTCTTTTCAACTGTCTTATCTTCCATTCCACCCATCCTGACTTCTTAATTTTTGTCAATTACATATTTTCAGTTCTAAAATTTTCCTTTTAAAAATAGCTTTTAGTTGCTAGTTAAAATTTTCAAGTGTCTTTAACCTCATCAGCATGGATACTTTTAAAGCTATGTCTGATAATTCCGATATCCAGAGATGCTATGATTTTGTTTCTATTGTTCATTGCTTCTCCTGGATTTATTCATGCTGCCTTGCTTTTTCCTATGTCTATTTTTCATTGTGCCCTAGTTATTGCATTAGCAATTTTGCAAATAATAAATGAGATCTTCAGATGATCTTCTTTAGAAGATCTTTCAGAAAGGATTTAATTTTGCATCCTGTGGACTCTAGCAACCCAGGATCACCTCACTTTAATTTCAGGATTGATACAATTTGAAGTTGATTTGCAATCCCTGTGAGGGCTTATCTTCTACCGGTACCTTAGACTACACCCTCTAGGAACTTAAACCAATAGAGTTAACCAGTGGTAAGCACTAAACACCAACACCTGTGCCCCTTTCAAGCTACCATAGTGCTTTCAGCCACTCCACCAAAATTGGCAAATGATCCCAGGCAAAAAGTATACTGAAAAGCCAGGCTCACATTTCTAGGCTGGTAATTCTTTTCTATCTTATTTACTTTCTTATGCCTTCAAACAGGTTTTTGTTTTTAAAATACATATACTTGGTCCAGCTTGCTTAAGTCTGCCATTACCAACTGGAAACTGAGTAAGAGAACTTTAAACAATATAGCAGTGGAATATAACTAATTAAAGTTAAACTGTACTGGGAACTCAGATATCTTAATATACCCATCAATAAGAATTTTTTGTGTCAAAAATAAAATCAACCAAGTTAGCACCTAAAAAGTTATTTTTTGAAAAGATGACATTGAATAATAAGCAATGTTTACAAAAAAAATTCAGATAAATTATTTCTCATATACTTTATTAGAAAGCGTGTACTTTAAAATATAACCAAAGAGCCTACATGCATATATGCATAGCCCATGGACACAGACAATAGTGTGGTGAAGGCCTAAGGTGGGTGGGAGCCCAGTGAAGGGAAGCAATATGGTAAAAATGGGGGACATCTATAATACTCTCAACAATAAAGATAAATTTTAAAAAAAGAATACAGCATTAAATATTCAGATAATGTGATTAAAATTTGAGAGACATGCGATAAAAAAAGTATGAATAAATGACAAGTTGAAGAAAACTTTTTTTCAACCTGGAAGTGCAACTTTCTTATGAAATTAAAGGTGTTTAAATATTCTTGTATAAATGTATTTTGTAGAAAGTAATTCTGCATTGAAATACTTTTTAATTAGTTGTAATATATAGATTACTCCTCTTTATCTACATCAAACTTTTTTCTTTTTAATATAATACCAGCTTCAGCTAAATGTTTCCTGAGTATATACTGCATGTGAAAAATAAGATACAGTATATACTCTGGAGAAATTTCCAGTTTTATAGAAGAGATATAATGAGACAATGTGATAATGGCTGTAACAGAGGCATACACAAAATGCTGTGGGTACACAGGAGAAACATCATGTCAGCATTACACTGTTTCATTAGTGACGTTTCAATTACTACCTAAATGCTAGTTTCCTATAGTGATGCAAGGCTAAGCAAAAAAGAAAATGCGTATCCCATACCAATTTATATTCTAAACATTAAGAAACTCACCTGTGTATGCACAAACATAAAGCATTATATAGGACACCAAGGTGAAAAGAGAATGATATGAAAACTTACCCCATCTGGCAGTGCCCTCCAGCACACAGCACTAACAAATTCATTTGTATCATCTTCTTTTCGATCTTTGTCAAGAACACTTTTAACTGTATCAAACTTAAAAGTTAGCAAAGTCTTAGAAAGTCCTTTATAGTATAGGTAAAGAGAGTTGTTCTCGCTTCCTAAAAAAAATTTAAAAAATAAATGAATTTTTAGAATGGGATAACTCAGAATTAGGACAGTACATTCATAAGATAATTTATCACTAAGTTTAAACTCAAAGACCAATGATCTCTTAAGATTTAAATATGAAAGACCAGAACACAGGATTTCTTGGGAATCATGTCAGAAAAGAATTCATAGAAAAAAGCTGCACTTTACTAATCTAAAGAAATGATCACTGTTAAATGATACAACACTTGAAATTCTAAGGCTGAAATTACCATGTAAAAATAATTTCTAGGACAGGTCTCGAGAAAAATCAGAAATTTGTTATCGGATGAATCTTTAATTATATCTAGAACAATTTAATCTAGAGAGTAAAAGGAAAGTTATTGCACCTATAAAAACAAATTGTAATAACCTACAAATTTTATTTCCCATTCCCCAATAAAGGCATTACTCTATTAGGTGAGTGGTCTAGAAACCTATATTTTTGAGCAGTCCATCAGAAGTTAGATAATTATGCAGAGACTTGCTTTGGCAGGGTTTAAGTTTATATACACGTGGAGAGAGTCCGTTTTACTCAATAAAGGCCAAGTCATTTGAAGGTACTGATCACAGTTCATATATTTAAGCATGAGATATATTAGAGCATTTGACCAATACTAAATTTGATTTTTCTATTTCTGATTTAAATATGTAAAAATTACCTACAATAAAAGCCCAAGAAGAGATCAAGACTATCCAAATAGATCACTTAATGAGGAAAACATTTTACAGGGGAAAATGAGTATCAAGCTCAAAAACACAAATAATGTCTACAAAATTAGGATAGTAGCAGCATTTAATATTTTCTATCTTTTATATAATATAGACATTCTGTTATAATGGAGAACAACTAAAAAACATACTTAAAAATCTTATGCTATTTCCTGTGGTCAGGATTTGTTAGTGTTCACTAGAGAAGGAAAGGACTAATGCAGTACAATATGAGGAAAATTCAATATGCTACCTCTTGAGTATAAAGATTATTCCCTGACTTGGTATGTACTATAATTCCACTGACTGCAATTTTAGTGACAGATACCTGTTAAAAAAAGTCTAGGAAAAGATGATTTCACTTACCACAAGCTATGTAATCTCCATTGGAAGCGAGGCCTACAAAGTTTTTTTCATTGATATGACCCTTGAAGGAACGTAGACAGTATGGTTTCCCTACATTCCACAGCTTTAACTGGCTATCCGTTGAGCTAAAGGAAATACAGAAAGTTAGAACACATTTAAGATTTCATGGCATGAAACGCATCACTACAAATTAGAGGCAATCTAGTTTGGTGGTTAAGAATGTGGAATCTGAAACCAGACTGAGTTAGAATACTCAGTATGCCATTCATTTGTTTTTGACCTTAAGAAAGTTATACAACCTCTCTGGCCTATGTTTTTTTCATCAGTTAAATGTGACATAAGATGTTTCTTACCTTACAGAATTAGATGAATCTTATAAAATATTTTGTTAAATTAATTCATTTAAAATGTGCAATAATCCCTGGGCATTAGTAAACATTAATCATTGGTAATACCATACCACCACTATCAAATGAGAAAGCTCTATTGGGAGTTGTGCCAATTCATGGACACAAATGTCCCACTTGTTTGATTTACTTTTCAACTCTTGAATTGTATGGTATACTGAATATAAACTATATTCACAGCTTAGTTGTAACTGCAAGGGTGGAATACTATAAATGGTTGAATGGTCTATATCAAGTAGTTTATCCTACTGAAATAATATGCAAATGCAGTTCTTTACCAAAAAATAATTGAATATAGAAATCACTGGTAATTCTATCATATAGACAGACAGTTTTGGGACTTAAATAAAACTATGTGTTTTGTTTTTCTCTTTTTGTTAAAATAAATTGAATCATATCACATGTATTGTTAATTGCTTCTCCTTCATTCGTGTTACATTTTTTTTCTGTAAAGTAACTCATTTCTGTATCTTTATTAATGACTACATGATAAATCATCTTTTTTCTTACTCTAACATTCACAGAATAGGGCACAATGACAAGTGTTTTACATACATTATTTTATTTAAAGATTCACAATCGATTAGTACTATTATTAGCTCCCTTTATAGACGAGCACACTGAGATTCATAAAGTTGAGGACATTGTTTCAAGGTACCACATCTAGTAAATATTAGAACCAGGACTGAATCTTCATTTCAGAAGCCAAACCCCAAACTCCTGAAATACTTCTCTATTGCTACTTGTCATTTTTTCAACATAACATCTATTCTTAGGTATTTATGATGTTTTAAATTTGTTCTTTGCTCAACAGTGTTGCACTGAATATCCCTTTATGTGTATATATATTTTTTAATTGGCCAAGAATTCAAAGGTTGCAGCAACGTGTGTATTTTAATCTTACTTTTTAATATTTCCAAGTATACTTATGAATGAATTTGTTCTAAATACTCTTAAACTCCAATATGTCCAAGAGAAAAAATCACCTTGATTTACAAAAACTATGAATAAAAAATTAGTAAAACTACAAATTTTTCATTCACAGTTTTTGTAAATCAAGATGATTTTGTCCAAGAGAAATGTGGATACATTAATAAGGTCAACTAAGATTTCCAGTATATACAATTAAGTATACATATACTTTAACAGGTTGAAACAAACTGATTCAACATTCATAAATCTGAAATTAAAGAAAAACATTTTTGCCCTATTTAAATCTGAATAAAATTTCAATTATTTACTGCCCATATTAGTCCTACTGATAGGATACTTTTTGACTGGTTACTACTTAATTTAGATTTGTGAATCAATGACCTATACTACTTCCCCTTGTCAAGCTCAGTTCTCACTTTCTTTTTTTCCCTTTTTTGTAACTCAATTCAAATTACCAAATTCTTATCTAGGGCAACCAGCATGAAGGTAGATGTGATGGGAAATATCAAGTATAAGTCCCTGGCATTAATAATCTAAGAGACATTAAAAACTAAGTGAAAAGAAAAAAAAGAAAAAAAAAAAAAACACAATATATCATTTAGCTTGAGAAAAAATAATGGATATGAAAAAGAGAGAAATTAAGAATAGGTATTTACTAAAGTAATCCCAAACAAAAACTATGAAATAGATCACAGAAAGAAGAGACTGCCTCTATTAGCAGAAGAGTTTTGTCAACAATATTCTGGCAATTGAAATTTATTTATCTAGTTGGATCTTGTTATCTTCAAACAAAATAAAAGACAACTAAAAGCTGTATTATGACTCCCTACGTCAGAAGCTTCTAAAAGGATGTTTGTCGGGAAAAGCATTCATAGTTGGAAGTTCTCTTCAAAAAAACACGTAAAACTCACCATGAAATCTCAGGGAGATCAAGTGATATAGAATCATAAAAGTCAACCAGCTATTACTTAAAACCAAAAATAATACTATAGTACTGCAATGTAGATACATATAGAATAACATTAGTGGACTTATATAAAACACTTCTCATTCTATTCCCTCAACTACGTTATTTTTCTTAAGGTAAAGCAGTGGCTGAAATGCATTCTTAAATTCAAATATTTAAGAGGGTGACATTAAAAATTAGTATAATCAGGATTTTATTCACAAATAACATATTAAAGTGAATAATACAGATAAGAATATGCATGTATTTTAATTAGACAAGTTATAAAAATCTACTATTTAAGAAAAAGTGCACATACCACAATGTTACTCTTTACATATATTCAAGGTGACATTACAAAATGGTAAAGGGTGACAGAGAGCTGAAAAGAGTAATACTCACGCAGAGACAATTTCCTCACCACTCACAAACTTTGCGTAAGAAACTGCTTTTCGGTGTCCTTTGAATACCATAATTGGCTGTTTAGTGTTACGAAGATCATAGTAGTGGACACAGTGATCTAAAACAAAACAAAACAGAGAATAATTTAGTAAATGAGGAAATGGAAAGCAAAGCTAATTTTAACTGGTTTTGATATTTTTTATCAAATGTTTCACGAACAATGTCAACCTCTGTAAATAGCCAGAAAACTAATGGCTATGACTCATTTCAAAGATAAGGAAAATATAATGGGTTTTCTTTTTTGAATCTAGGAAAATATGGTTGCATTAAAAAAACGTAAACATGCACATATGCCAATGTCAGTCAGAGAGCTGCATTGACAGTTCCTATAGTCCTGGCACTAGGAACAGAGTATTAAGGGTTCAAAGTAACTGGAATTTAAAAATGAATCTCTTTCTTTTAAACTAAAGAACTTATATGCATAACCAATGGACACAGATAACAATATTGGGGTGGGGGGCCGGGATCAGGAGAAGGGTGTCAATGGGGGAAAAAGGAGAAACATCTGCAACAAAAATAAATTGATTTAAAAAAAAAAAAATCTCTAAATTGTGATAGCTTTATTTTAAAAAGGTAATATAAATATTTTGGGCTTCTGGCTAAACATACTGCTACATACTTTTATTTCCTACATTTGCTTTTTAAAAAACACTTTCTTGAGAGACGTTGTACAAATAATAAATTATTTAAATAGAATCATCATAATGCGTGGCTCCCCTGTAGGGTTTCTCATACCTCACATAATGTTTCTGAAGTTCATCCATGTTTTAACACGTGTCAGCAGTTCTATCAATTTTATTGCTGCAGAGTATCCCACTGTATGGATATACCAATTTTGTCTATGCACTATCCACTTACGAGCAGATGAATATTTGTTTCCTTTTTTTTTTTTCCCTTTGGTTATCATTAATAATGCTGCTATGAATAATCACATTCAAGTGTTTTTGTGGACATGTATTCAGGCCTTGGGGAGATACCTATAAAAGTGTAATTACTGGGAAATGCAATAATTCAAACTGTTGACTGCACCATTTTACATTCCCATCAGCAATACATGATGGTTTGGGGTTTATTTCTGGGCTCCCAATTTGTTCCACTGGGCAGACTGTACATGGAGTAGCAAGGCTGTATTTATCATTTTCTTTCTTTTTATAAAAATCCTCACCCAAAGATAATTTTTTTTCCATTTAACTTTAGATAGAGTGAGGGTGGAAGGGAGGAAGGGAGAGAAAGGAGGAGGGAAGGAGAGGGAGAGAGAGAGAGAGAAACATCAATGTGAGAGAGACACATCGATTGGTTACCTCCTGAATGACCCCAACCAGGGCTAGGAACCGAACCACAATTGAGCTGTGCCCTTGACCGGAATCGAACCCAAGACTCTTCAGTCTACGGGCTGACACTAACCACTGAGCCAAACCTGCTAGGGCTATCATTTTCTTATTTACTTGAAAGAGTTCTTCATGTATTCTAAATATCTCACCCCAATTAATAACTTTTTTAAAATTATTTTTTCAGGTATTATTTGATGGACAAAAGTCTTAAATTTTGTAACAGTCCAATTTATCTACTTTTCATTTAAAGTTTACAGTTCTTGCATCTTAAGGCATTCCCTGCTACCATATTATGAAGATATTTTCTCTTATATTATCTTATAGTTTATAGTTTTGCCACTAACATTTAGGTCATTAGATCACCTGGAATTGGTTTTGTGTATTTAGTGAAGTAGAATTACAGCCTCTTTTCCCCATACCAATTGCCCCCAAATCCATATTTTCCAAACTCCTATGCAATATAATTTTTGTCATGTATCTACTCCTGTGCCAAAATAAAACTGTTTTCTTTTCCTTATCCTTCTTATAAAGAGTCTAGTATTAAATTTTGAACATTTTAACTAGTCTGTTAATCCCTGCCTTTTATTTGGACCCAGTTTCATTTACCATAATTATGTATATCTGAATTTCTATCAGTGAGCTTATTTTGTTTTTTAATTATCTCAAGTTTTCTATGCTTCCTCCACCTTCCCTTTCTTGCTTGCTCTTAGATTAGCCAAATATTTTACTCTTCTCCACTTATCCTAATAATAGTTTGGATTTTACTTTGGTTCTATTATTTTAATGGTTTCCCTTGAAATCATATTAGGTATTTCATACTTCCCAAGTGTTTGCAGTGATTACTCAGTATTAGTAACAGATGAATAAAAGATGTCTGCCTTTAAAATATCTCTCCATTTAATATAAAATTTCTTGTGAAGCTCATCTTTTAAAAGATCTAGCTAGAGTGCTAATTACAGGCTGGAAGGCAAGACAGACATAAATAGAAGAAAGATTTACTGGGTTTCTCAAAGTTGTTTTTAGATTCTAGCTCTCTAAAATACAGATTTCATTTATGACAAAGTAATCGAATAATTTCATTAATACTGGCTTTATGGCTACTACTTCCATTTCAGTATACTCAAATTTGTGAAAACTTGAAAATCAAGTGTCCTTGATAGTCACTTCCTGCTATTATCTGTGTAGTATAGATAACTGAAACACATGTTCATGAATGTTGTGACATTAATCACATTAAGATTTACTAAACAATTCTTCAGGCATTCGATTTATTTAAATTTGAAGGAAAAGACATCATCCCCACTGGCAACTGATGTATAAAGACAAGGCAGATTTATAAACTTAGCAAACCTAAAATGTTTCGCATTACTTAGATCAGACAGGAAAATATAGTAAAATGCCGAATCACAACTAGAAAGCACTGAAAATGGGAGAATAGTGTTTATGTTTGTGAACTGATTAGTTTACTGAGAACACTTCACAGTAACCAAAACTGAACGTGTTTATTGATAACACAGTTAAATAGAATATTTCAGAATTCCTGTCTGTTCTAGGAACATTATTTCTTCCTAGTGAATATGTTATTAGCATAAATGCCACTCCTGAACCAGAGTAATACTAATTTTATCTTTGACTTTTAATCATTAATTTCGGGGGAAGGGACTATTATTAATTTTAAGAGAACACCTTAAAAGTACCCATATTTCCTTTCTGTTATACTAATTACAATTTTAAAAACTGCAAGATGCTTCAAGCTAGCATGCAAGCATCTCTAATATTTTGTTAAAACCAGAGATTGCTTGCTTGGAATTCTATTTACTTTAGTCTTACAATGCTCTCCGAAATTAACTTTAGAGAAGATAAACTAGAAAAAACTGGTTTTCTACCTTTTTCTACACAATAAGAATATTACTCTCTCTTTTGGTAAAAGCATGTTTCCAATAATTTCAGGGTTTAGAAAGAGATTTTAAATGGTTTACAGAGCCTTTTTCTCAATATTAATCACAAAAAGGTAGTTTAAAATTCCTAATCTATTATTTTCAAGGGGACCGTGACTTGGGATTTTATATTTTAACAGAAATATTTTTAGTCCATCTTGAGAAACTTCTCATGGTGTAAGCTTCAGTAAAAAAATAAAACACCTCTCCCCACAAAATGACAAACAACAAAGATCAACTAGACTTCATTTTACATAATGATAAAAGATGAAAGAGCAAAATAATGAAGTAAAAGCACAGAGAGAAATGAATTCATAATACAAAATGGAAATATAAGATCTAAATTCGGTAAGGGAAGCTTAGAATTAGCATGATGCATTAGTACTCAAGAAAGATTCACAGTGTCCTTGCAATAGGAAGTCAACTCATATACTAATTATTTACTTCTTATAACTCCATAAGTAATGTTTAACAATGTACAGAGCATTCCTAATGTCAAATTCATCATTACAATTGGCATTTAATAAGCAACCGTACGAATATGTCTCTGTGTACTGTTCTCAGTGGTAAAATAAATGGTACAGGTAGAGAGAGTGATGTTTTATAGTTTAAAAGGAAACAGATAATAGTCTACATTTTAAAAAATGTTTCAATTCTAAATTAAGATGATTCAATAACAGTCATTGTTTTCTGGTGGTAAAGATTTTTCTTATGATTAAAGGCATGTTTCACTTAGTGAAAGGTACAATAATAGGAAGTGAATTAAGTGAGAAAAAGAGAAGACACAAATGAGCAGTCAGAAATACAAGAAGGGACATTATTAACTGACACTATGGAAATTAAAAGGATTATAAGAGAATGTTATAAACAACTTTATGTCAATAAATTAAAAAATTAAATTTACAAATTCCTAGAAAGGCAATCACTATCAAAACCAACTTCAAGAATAAAGAAAAAATCTAAATAGACTTACATAAAATAAATAAATTAAATTAGAAATTTAAAATCTCCCTACAAAGTAAAGTCCAAGTCCAGATGGTTTCACTGATATAGTCTGTAAAGGTGAAATAATACCTATCCTTTACAAACTCATTCAGTAAACACAGAAGAAACACTTCCCAACTCATTCTATGAGGCCATTAGTACTGTGCTATCAAAACCAGAGAACAGCATATGAAAAGAAGGTTACAGTAAATCAAATCCAATAAAATATAAATAGGATCTTAGACCTTAGCCAAAATTTTTTTCCAGAAATTGAAGGGTGGTTTAATGTGGAAAAAAACAAATGAAAAGAAATATCTCATATTATTACAATAAAGAACATAAACCACAAGATCATCTTAATAGAGGCAGAAAAAGCATTTGATAAAATCCAACACTCATTCATAATAAATACTCTTGGCAAAGTAGGAATAAGTTGTAACTTATTCAAGCTGATAAAAGGCATCTACAAAAAAAACCTATAGCTAATATCACACTTAGCTGTGAAGAACAGAATGCTTTCTCCTTAAGATAAGGAAATCCCTTCTGCTACTTCATTCAACATTGCACATAAGTTTTTAGCTCATGCAATAAAGCAAAAAGAATAACATAGTAAAGGAAGAAATAAAAGTGTTTTAATTCACAGATATTACCCTAAAAGTAGACAATTCAAAATAAATAATACATAATACATAATAAAGCTATGAGAAAAAACACACAAGAGTTATCAAGATTGTAGGATGCAATATCAATGTACAAAATTGACTGTATTTCTGTACACTTTAGCAACAAACAATCAAAAAAAAAAAAAATTAAGAAAACAATCCCATTCACTAAAAACTAAAAATACTAAAATACTTAGAAATAAATTTAACAAGAGACATTCAAGACTTGTATACTGAAAACGGTAAAATACTGATATTAAAAATGGTTAAGAGAATTAGAGATCAATTTATTGATACAGATGTAAAAATATCAGCAATAAACTGTATTAATTTACCAAAAGAATTCCACATTAAGCTCAAGGCCAAGATTTAATCTAGAAACAAATAGAATTCAATATAAGAAAATGTATAAGCATAATTCATTATGTCAACAAATTAAACCATATGATTACAAGTACGCTGAAAAGGCACTTGATAAAATACCAAAGTTGCTTCTAAGAAACAGTAAAATAATTTGAATTTAGTAAGACTATTTTCCAAATTAGATACCCAATGCCTGGCCGGTGTGGCTCAGTGATTGAGTGTTGACCCTGCACCAAGAGGTTACCGGTTTGATTCCCAGTCAGGGCACATGTCCAGGTTGTGGGCCAGGTCCCTAGTAGGGGGTATGCAGGAGGCGGCCAACTGATGCACTGTGTCATCTCTCTCTCTCCCTCTCCCTTACTTTCTCTCTAAAAAAAAAAAAAAAAACCCAATAAAGAAAAAAAAAAAGAGTAATTCAAAATTAGATATCCAAAATAGTAAAAGACTGAAGTGCACTCAACTAAATAAAACAGATGGGGGAAGCAATTATTACCAGTACAACATCACTGCCTTATTAGAGGAGAATGCAAGATATTAGAAAGGAAATAAGAAATAGAACCATCACTTTTGGCAGCTATCAAATATAAACAGATAATTGAAAAGACTCTACTAAGAACCTACTAGATTTAATAAGATAAATATATAAATGCCTAGAATTATACAAATATCAAAATACTAACAGTTTTTGTGTATTCTTCGCAAACAGTACCTAAAATAAGGAATGAAAATTATTTTATTTAAAATAATAACAAAAATTATAACATACATAGGGAGAAAGCAGAGAGACCTGGGGCCTAAGTGAAATAAACTATAAAATTTCACTGAAAGACAGGATATAATACAGACAAAAAAAAAAAAATACCTCATATAAACGTGTGGGAAGATATACTACCTTAATAATGTCAATGTTTTCAAAATCAACATATAAATAGAATGTAATTCAGATGAGAATCCAAAAAGAATTTATGTAGAGTTGAAAAAAATATAAATTATAAAGCTTACATGGAGCAGTAAATGCAAAAATTAACTGAAATATATAAAAAAATTTAAAACAGAGAGGATAAAACTGCGTGCTAGATAGATAGGGAAGCATTTTAAAAGTAGGTTTCCCTTTTTTAGGAAGAAGAAATTTTGAAGATGCTCACATCTGATATTTGTACATATTTAATACTGATAATTACTTTTATTCTTAAATGATGGTCAATGGTTAGTATGTTTATAAAGGAGAACATTAAAACTCAATAAACTATTTTAATTAAATATTAATAATAAAAATAACTAAACAATTATCGAGTACCATATTATTAGAGCTTTACACGTAACTTCTTTCTTTCATAATCCTCATAACAGCCCCAAAAGGCTATCTCTATTTTAAAGATAAGGAACTTGGGGAGAGAAGTTAATCAACTTGCCCAAGGTCACACTTCTAGTCAGTAACAAAACAGAAATTTAAAAAAGGGAAAAGTTCAAATGAAAAGAATAGCATTTAATCATGAAAAAATATCCTATATGCTAAAAAAAGAGAATTCTACCCACATATACATGTTAGTCCATACCCTCTTTGAATTTAACTATGAAATTATGTCAGTATTCAAGAGAAATAAATAACAAGAAGTCTAACAACAAATTAAGATTTAAATTGTGCTTTTCTCTTTGTAACTCCTCACCTGAGGATATTTTTCCATTTATCTTTAGATAAAGTGGGAGGGAGGGTGGGAGGGAAAAAGAAAGAGAGAGAGAAACCTTGACGTGAGAGTGACACAATGATTGGCTGCCTCCCACAAGACCCCAACCAGGGCCAGGGACTGAACCGCAACTGAGGTTCATGCCCTTGACCAGAATCAAACCTGCGACTCTGTGGTCCACAGGCCTATTCTCTAACTGCTGAGCCAAACCAGCCAGGGCAGTGCTAGCTCATCGTTAAAAAAAACCAGTAAGTGAGATTATCAATAAAAAAAACAAAAACAAGGAGCCCTGGCTCAGTGGTTAGAGCAGCAACCCATTCACCGAAGCATCGCTGGTTTGATTCCTCGTCCCAGTTGGGGTCATGTGTAGAAGGCAACCAATTGATATGTCTCTCTCACATTGATGTTTATTTCTTTCTCCCTCTCCCTTTACCCCGCCTCACCTCTCCCACCCTCCCTTCCACTCTCTCAAAAAATAAATAATAAATAAAATAAAATCAATGGAAAAATATCCTGGGATGAAGCTTAACAAAAAAATAACCAAGACCCTGGCCAGTTTGGCTCAGCAGTTAAAGCATCGGCCTGCGGTCCTGAGAGACCCGGGTTCAGTTCCCGATAAGGGCATGTACCTTGGCTGCAGTTTGTCCCCGGCCCTGGTTGGGTCGTGTGGGTGGCAGCCACTCAATGTGTCCCTTTCACGTCGATATTTCTCTCTCTCTCTCCCTCCCGCTCTGTCTGAACAAAAATGGAAACATGTCCTCGGGTGAGGATTAAAAAAAAAAATAACCAAGCATATTTCACAATGCAGAAGTTAAACTTCAGGTGTCTACTCTTTTAGTAAACAGTCAAGGGGAGAAAACAGATATAGAAGACAAAGTAATTAAGAGTAGAGTGACCCCTATGATTGATCTGCCAACCCCGTAATACTTCTGACAATGAAAGAAGGTACTAATAGCAATAGTAATTATATTGGTACAAGTATGAACTTACACTCCCCGAGCAAACCCGGACATTTGGTCACCCTAGCTTAAAAAAACTTTAGCAAATAATCCTTTGCTATTATTATAATAGCAAATATTTTTATTAGTACTTACTATGTTGGCAAGCACTCCATGATACAAGACTAAGTGTTTTATTCACTGTCCCTAGATAGGTAATTTGTGCATAGTAGGCACTCAATAAATAACTGTTGAAGTAATTAATTGGTTTCCTTTAATAAAAAAAAATTCCTGTGTCTATATTTAAATGGTTTAATCATCATTATGACCTAAGTTTGTGAATAAGTAATCATTAGTTCACATATAGAAAGATTTAGTGGAACCATGACAAAAATAATCAACAAATCCATCTCTATATATTAAACATTAGTTTGCCCAGCTGGTGTGGCTCAGTAGTTGAGCATCAACCCATGAACCAAGAGGTCACAGGTTCGACTCTCGGTAGGGGCATATGCCCAGGTTGTGAGCCAAATCCCCAGTGGGGGGCATGCAGGAGGCAGCCAATCGATGTTCTCTCTCATCGATGTTTCTATCTATATCTCCCTCTCACTTCCTCTCTCTCTAAAATCAATAAAGAAGAAAAATTTTTAAACATTAGTAACAATATACGGAAATAAAGGCACAGCAACAAATGAGTAATGATGGCACACTGCATACTTCTAATTTAGAGTCTAATAATAAAAACACAATTTAAATCTTCAAAGACAATTATTCTTTTTTAAAATGCCCTTTTATCTTTGACACAGCACTCAACCAACATCAAAAGAAGACAAATCTGATTGTATTATTTACCTGCACAGCCGAAAGCCAAATGATATCTAGAAGAGGGGCTGAATTTAACACAGCATACATTAGCCTTCGCCTCAATGCTTGCCACCGAGTTGTCTAGGTTGGTAGACCACAGCTTCACTAAGAATAAAATAAAATAAAATAAAATAAAATAAAAATAAATAAATAATAGATTAGCAAATGCTCTATAACCTAGAAAGTCTACTTATTGCTAAAGCTGTGTTTTTGAGCTAATCTATAACATTCTGGTTTACTAGAACCAAAATTTTAAAACTGAACAACTGACTAACAGAACAGCTTAGTTTTTTGTTTTTTTTTAACTTTTTTTTTCTTTATTGATTTTTACAGAGAGAGGAAATGAGAGGGAGAGAGATAGAGACATTGATGAGAGAGAACATTGATTGGTCCCCTCCTGCATGCCCCCCACTGGGGATCGGGTCCACAACCTGGGCATGTGTCCTGACCAGGAATCGAACCGGTGACCTCTTGGTGCATGGGTCAATGCTCAACCACTGAGCCATACCAGCCGGACCAGAACAGCTTAGTTTTAAAGTCAGAAAACAAATAGATATTCAGTGTAAAGTAAGACGTAGCATGATCCCATGACTAAGTCCATCCCAGTGACACATACTAAGATTGGTAATGATCAGCAAGAAGAAAACTGACTGAGCAGTTCAGATCTGAAAGCACAAGTAGAAAGGTGGCTGTTGTCCTGTGAGGTGCCAGAGCAACCAGCATGTCATTTTTAAACAAAAATGTCTCAGTAGAACTAGAATACACATAAAATTTATTTTCAGAATATAGGTCAGAATCCTGGTTGCATAATAAAATAACAAACATTAACAACAACAAAAACCTTCCCGTCCATCTTTTGATTGATCCCAATGTCCCATCCAGGACAATACCCAGATGATGCAGGTCCAAGTATTAGTGTTTTTCTTTAAAGCTCTCTAGGTGATTCTAATGTGCACTTGGGGTTGACAACTATTATTAAGGATGGAGGCATAGTGAAATTTTAGAATCTTTTAAGGAATACTGATACAGTAATTTGTAGAGAGAAGTGGGAAAAAAAGTAAAAATGCTCCCAACAACTACCACTTCTGAAGTTACATGCAGAAAAGAAGGAAAACACACAAACAAAGAAATTAAGGCTACTAACTCTAAGATAAAATAACTATTAATAAGACTTTATAAATGTAATGGAGAGAAGAACTAGAACAAACAAGACAGTAAGGATAACAAAAAAGAATAAACAATAAAGATAAATATACAAGAAGAAATAGAAGAGAGAGGTCAATTAAATTGGTAGAAAGAGATACAGAATTTTTGCCTTTAAACATGATTAACTTTATTCAAAAATTTTAATATACACTGGAAATTAAATATAGTTCAGAATGCAAAAATGTCTAAATTTTTTTGGGGGGAAAAGTTCATTCAATGGTATATATTAAGAAATTGGTTACAAAAATTTTACCATGTGGCATGAATCCAGAAAATATTATAATGTATATGCAGTATATTCATTTATCTTTCATTCCAAAAGAGATATAGATTTTTAGGCTTAGGTTACTTTTGGAAAAACCAGTAATCACAAAGGATTGCTATAAGTTTCAATAAATATCTGTATCTCTGACAGTAAAAGGAATACTGGGGGAAAAGGAGAAGAGATCCAAATGGTACCTTTTGCATCATCAGAACCTGAAGCCAAAAGTTTAGGATCCATCAAATTAAAGTCAACACTCCAACACCTCTTCTCATGCTCCTGGATGTAGAAGGAAGACAAAGTAGTCTCAGACAGAATACAGATCGTAAAATAAACAAAGCAAAAACAACAACAATAATAAACCAACTTGATACCAATTTATTGCTATGGTGGGAGGGAGAGAGAACAAGAGAGGCTATGAAAACAAGAGAGATACAAAGTAGTTCCCAAACTCTTTATATATATTTACATTTACTAAAGTGTGATACATTCGACAAGTGCAAAAGTCTGAGAGGATGCTTCAGAAAGTAATATTTAGTATTACAAAGGTAAAAAAAAAAAAAAGAAAGCTAATAGTGACTTTCACATTTTAATTATGAAGCATATAAAACTTTATTAAGAAAGTAAAAATCTGATTCTCAAAACAAATAACTAGTATCATTATTTACCTGATAGACCTTTGACCTCTGTCCTGTGAATCCATCCCATAGGATGACGGTGCCTTCATAATCACTGCTTGCTAATAGGTTCTTATGGTAACTACTCCAACTGATACAGCTGAAAGAAATACATGTAAGCCTTACTTTCCGTAAAAATAATGATAGATAAAAAGGGTTTTGATGTGTCCAGAAAGATTAGAAACCCTTTGAAATGTACTATATAAGTTCACAATCATTTTTCTGCTCATAACACATCTGGAAAGAAACATATCAAACAATTCCCAGATTTTTCTACTGTAACTACCAATTAATGACCCATACCACTTTTCACTCTGATCACTAGCTGAAAAATGAATATGAGCCTAAGGCTGCCAATGGCCATCTTTGATACATGAGGAAAGTATGTCCAGGGGTGAAGATAATAGAAGCCAACGGCAAAATGACAAGAAACCTAATCAAATTGTTTAGGCCCTAGAATCCAGTTGTGCCAAATCATAAAGGCCAACAAACTAGTTTAAACTGAGTTTCAGTTTACATTTAAAAAAAAATCTTAACAAACAGTATCTTATAACTGTAATTCCAATTAAAAGCATTTAACAGTGAGAATTAAACTTTTAACATTTACGGTTTTTTTATTCTCAAAAGCTCCAAAATTGAAAAGGCAACATCTAAAAATATATGTTTTTGGTGAGACACAGATGTGACTATAGTAAAGCACAAAGTATATTAAGGAAAAAGCCACTTTGAAAGCAATTAACCTAGATGACTTTCAAGCATATACAATCTTTTATTCTCTACTATGGCTGCATTCGTGCTTAACTTCAGAGACTTGAAGAATTAATTTGCATGTTAAAATATACTTACTTGAATTTCTGGGTGAAATTACATGGAATAGTTAAGAGCTAAATGGATTCAGATGGACCGGAGTTCAAATTCCAGATCTGCACTGACGATCTGTGGCTTTGAGTTATTTACCTTACTTTCACTACTGCTGTGCTCAATAATGGTTTTAAGGCATACTTACATATTGCCTCTTTCAGTCCCAGGCCCATAGGGTCCTTTCTTGAAAAGCATCCTCTACATACTCCAGAAAGGGAAAACTCTCTAACCCACATTTTCAATTTACTAATATTTACTATGAATTTTGATATGGGCCAAGTATTGTGCTGAGTGCATTATGTGGATTTATTTAAAGTACAATCTTATAAAACAGGTAGGTGGATGAAAAGCGACATACTAACCTGACAAGCTCAGGTAAGGCCTGCATGGCAGCCTTGCAAACTTAAAGACCTAAAGTAACCACAAAGGATGATCTGAAATTAAAACTTTTTTAAAAAATTAATTTTTGTTACAGATGTTTCTCCTTTTTCCCCCATTGACACCCTCATCCCAATCCCCAAGCCTAACGTTGTTGTCCATGTCCATTGGTTACACATACATGCATATTAATGCTGTGGTTTATCTCTTCCCTCCCCAAACCACAACCCACTCTTCTGAGGTTTGTCAATCTGTAACCTACTTCTATGTCTCTGGATCTATTTTGTTCATCACCTTATTTTGTTCATTATATTCCACAAATAAGTGAGATCATGTGATATTCGTCTTTCTCAGATAGGCTTGTTTCGCTTAGCAGAATACTCTCCAGGTCCCTCCATGTTGTCTGAAAGGGTAAGAGATCTCTCTCTCTTACAGCTGCATAGTATTCCATTGTGTATATGTATCACAGCTTTTTTTTATCCACTTATCTATTGATGGACACTTGGGCTGTTTCCAGATCTTAGCAATTGTAAATACTGCTGCTATGAACATAAGAGTACATATATTCTTTCTGATTGGTGTTTTGGGCTTCTTAGGGTATATTCCTAGAAGTGGGAGCACTGGGTCAAATGACAGTTCAATTTTTAATTTTCTGAGGTAACACCATAGTGTTTTCCATTGTGGCTGCACCAGTCTCATTCCCACCAGCAGTGCACTAGAGTCCCCTTTTCTCCACACTCTCGCCAGCACTTGTTTGATGATTTGTTGATGGCAGCCACTTTGGCAGGTGTAAGGTGATATATCATAGTCATTTTAATTTGCAACTCTAATGATTAGTGAGTGACGCTGAACGTTTTTTCATAGGTCTCTTGGCCATTTGTCAGGTCTTGTTTGGAGAGGTGTCTATTTAGGTCCTCTGTCATTTTTTAATTAGATTGTCTTCTGTTTGCTGAGTTGTATGAGCACTCTATATATTTTGGAAATTAACTCCCTATCTGATGTATTGTTGGCAATTATGCTCTCCCATATAGTGGGTTCTCTTTCCATTTTGATGGTTGTTTCTTTTGCTCTGCAGAAGCTTTTTAGTTTGATGGAGTCTCGTGTATTTTTTCCTTTGTTTCTCTTGCCCTAGGTGTTGTATCAATGAAAATCTGCTCCATGTTATGTCTGAAATTTTGTTGCTTACATTTTTTCTAGGATTTTTATTGATTCACGAGTCACATTAAAGTCTTTTATCCATTTTGAGTTTATTCCTGTGTATGGTATAAGTTGATGGTCTAGCTTCATTTTTTTATGTAGCTGTCCAATTTTCCCAACACCATTTATTAAAGAGGCTGTCTTTACTCTACCGTGTGCTCTTGCCACCTTTGTCAAATATTAAGTGAGCATACTGTCTTGGGTCAATTTCTGGGTTCTCTGTTCTGTTCCATTGATCTATATGCCTGTTCTTGGGCCAGTAGCAGACTGTTTTGAATTGTATAACCTGATATCTGGTATTGTGATCCCTCCTATTTTTTTCTTCTCTTTCAAGATTGCTGTGGCTATCTGGGGTCTTTTTTGGTTCTATATAAACTTTTGGAGTGTTTGTTCTAGTTCTATGAAATATGTCATTAGTACTTTTATGGGGATTAGCTTGAACCATTAGATTGCTTCAGGTAGTATGGACATTTTAATGATGTTAAATCTTCCAATCCATGGACAAGGTATATGCTTCTACTTTTTTATATCTTCCTTTATTTCTTTTTTCAATGTTGTAGTTTTCTGAGAACAGGTCCTCTGCTTCTTTGGTTAAGTTTATTTCAAAATACCTTAGTTTGTTTGTTGCAATGGTAAGTGGGATTTTTTTTAGTTTCTCTTTCTGTTAGTTCATTATTGGTATATAAAAATGCCAAGGATTTCTGAATGTTGATTTTGTATTTGCCACTTTGCCAAATTCGTTTATTAGCTCTAGATTTTTGATGGAATCTTTAAAGTTTTCTATGCACATGTCATCTGCAAAAGACAGTTTCACTTCTTCCTTTCCAATTTGCATCTCTTTTATTTTTCCTCCTTGTCTAATTGCTGTGGCTAAGATTTCTAGTACTATGTTAAATAAGAGTGGCAAAAGTGGGTACCCCTGTATTGTTCCTGTTCTTAAGGGAAATGCTTTTAGTTTTTGCCCAATGAGTATGATGTTGGCTGTAGTTTTTTTTATACATGGCGTTTTTTATGTTGACATATGATCCCTCTACCCCTACACTGCTGAGCTTTTTTGTCAGAAATGGGTGCTAGATTTTGTCAAATGCTTTTTCAGTGTCTATTGATATGCTCATATGTTTTTCATCTTTCATTTTATGTGGTGTATCACATTTATTGATTTGCGAATATTGTACCAGCCTTGTATCCCTGAGATGAATCCCACTTGGTCATGTTGAATAATTTTTTAAAAATGTATTGCTAGATCCAATCTGCTAATATTTTGTTCAGAATTTTGACATCTATGTTCATCACGGATATAGGCCTGTAGCTTTCTTTCTTTGTAGTGTCTTTATCTGGTTTTGGAATTAGAATTATGCTGGCCTCATAAAATGAGTTTGGAAGCCTTCCTTCTTGGATTTTTTGCAATAGTTTGAGGAGAATGGGTGTTAGATCTCTGAATGTTCGGTAAAACTCCCCAGTGAAGCTATCCAGGCCTAGGCTTTTGTTTGTTGGGAGTTTCTTGATTACATCTTCAATTCCCTTAGTTGTTATTGGTCTGTTTAAGTTTTCTCTTTCGTCCATGTTCAGTTTTGGGAGACTGTGTTTCTAGAAATTTGTCCATTTTGCCTAGATTGTCCAATTTGTTGGCATACAGTTGTTCATAGTATTTTTTAATGATCCTTTGTACTTCTGTGGTGTCAGCTATTACTTCTCCTCCTTAGTTTCTGATTTTGTTTATCTGGGTCCTCTCTTTTTGTTTCTTGGTGAGTCTGGCTAAGAGTCCATTGATTTTGTTTATCTATTCAAAGAACCAGCTCTTTGTTTCACTGATCTTTTGAGTTGTGTTTTAGTTTCTATATCGCTAATTTCTGCTCTGACCTTTACTATTTCTTTCCTTCTACTTGCTCTGGGGTTTTCTTTTTGCTTACTTTCTAGTTCTTTAAGTTGTAGGGTTAGAAAGTCAATTAGAAATTTTTTTTGTTTCTTGAGGTAGGCCTGTAGTACTATGAACTTCCCTCTCAGGACTGCTTTCGCTGCGTCCCACAGATTTTGTGTTGTTGTGTGTTCATTTTCATCAGTTTCCAGGAAATTTTAAATTTATTCCTTGAGCTCCCTGGTAAGCCATTCATTGTCTAATAACATGCTATTTAGCCACCATGTGTCTGATTGTTTTTGAGAGTTGTTATTGTAACTGATTTCTAGTTTCATGCCATTGTGATCTGAGAAGATACTTAATATAATTTCAATCTTCTTGAACTTGTAGAGACTCAGTTTGTGTCCTAACACGTAGTCTATCTTTGAGAATGTCCCATGTACACTTGAGAAGAATGTGAATTCTGCAGTTTTTGGGTGTAATTCTCTGTAGATATCTATTAAATGCATTTGATCTAGTGCATCATTTGGAGACTCTGTTTATTTGTTAATTTTTTGTACCCAGTGATGTCAGCAGGGTGAGTACCCTGCTATGATTGTATTGCTATCAATTTCTCCTTTGAGATCCTCTAGGAGTTTCTGAATGTATTTTGGTACTCCTATACTGGGTGTATATATGTTTACCAAGGTTATAGCCTCCTGTTGAATGGACCCTTTCAATATTATGTAGTGGCCTTCTTTGTCTCTAGTTATGGCCTTCATTTTGAAGTCTATTTTATTAGATATGAGTATTGCTACCCCAGCTTTTTTTCCCCTTTCCATTTGCTTGGACAATTTTTTCCCATCCCTTCACTTTCAACCTATGTGAGTCTTTCATTATGAAGTGGGTCTCTTTTAAACTATATATGTGTGTGTGTGTGTGTGTGTGTGTGTGTGTGTGAGATAATTTCTTATCCAGTCAGCTACTGTGTCTTTTGATTGGAGCGTTTAACCCATTTTTATTTAAGGTTATAATTGATATGTACTTATTTATTGCCACTTTGTTTATTATGGTTGTTTTTCTTCCTATTTCTTCTGCTTATTATAGCAGTCCTTCTAACATTTCTTGCAGTGCTGGTTTGGTACTAATTAATTCCCTTCACCTTTTTTTGTCTGGAAAGTTGTTTATTTCACCTTCTATTTTGAATTATAACCTTGCTGGACAGAGTAGTCTTGGGTTCAGATCCTTGTTTTTCTTACCTTGATTACTTCATGCTATTCCCTTCTGGCCTGCAGTATAGCTATTTAGAAGTCAGCTGATAGCCTTATGGGGGTTCCTTTGTAGGTAACCTGTTGTCTATTTCTTCCTGCCTTTAGGATTCTATGTTTTTAATTTTAGGCATTTTAATTATTATGTGTGTCTTCGCTTGGGCCTCTTTGAGTTCTTCTTACTTGGGGCTCTCTCTGCTTCTTGAACTTGTGTGGCTTTTTCCCTTCCCCAAACTAGGGAAATTTTCTGTCACTATTTCTTCAAATATATTCTCTAACCTTTGTTCATTTTATTCTTCTTCTGCCACTCCTATGATGCAGATGTTGTTACATTTCATGTTGTCCCACAGTTCTTTTAGGCTGTCTTCCTGTTTTGTTTTTTTTAATTCTCATCCGAGGACATTTTTGCATTCATCTTCAGATAGAGCGGGAGGGAGAGAGAGAGGAAGAGAGAGAGAGAAACATCGATGTGAGAGAGACACATCGAGTGGTCGTCACCCAACACAACCCCACCTGGGGCCAGGGACAAACTGCATCCAAGGTACATGCCCTTAGCGGGAACCGAACCCAAAACTCTCTGGTCCACGGGCCAACGCTCTAACCACTGAGCAAAACCAGACAGAGCTGTCTTCCTGTTTTTTAATTGTTTTTTCTTTCTGCTTCTCTAACTGGGTGATTTTTTCCTACCCTGTCTAATTCACTGATCAGGTCCTCAGCTTCCTTTACTCTGCTGGTTCTTTCCAATGTGTACTTTATTTCTGTTATGCCATTCTTCATTTCCAATTGGTTGGTTTTCAATGCTTCTATGTCTTTACTCATGCTGCTGAGCTTCCTCATGATTATTACTCTGAACTCTCCCTCTGATATCTTACTCAATTCCATTTCATTTATTTCTTCTGTCAAATTATCTTGTTCTTTCATTTGGGATTTCTTTTTTGTTTTACCATTTTGGCTGTCTCAGTGGGTTTTGAAGCCTGCCAAATTTTCCCTGTGGGTGTTGGTGTTCCACTGGTTGAAGCTCCCTCTACTGGGTTTGGATGAGTGTGGAAGGACTCATTTTAAACACCACTGTCAAGTCTTACTTTCCTGGGTAGATTTGCAAGCCAAGGAAAGGTTCGGTTATCCTCTAGCTTTTTGCCTGGAGGCTTTTAGTCTCGGTTACTTGGTGAGCCTCCATTTGTAGCCCTCAACTGAATGAAAAATCCCTCAGCTATAAGAGGATTTCCAGCAGATGGGGCACTTGCTCGTTTTCAGACTTTAGATATTCATGAGTCTCAATTTGCATTTCTCTGGCCTGGGCTGGTATTGTTGTTTGGAAGGGGTCATTGCTTCTCCCCAGAACTCTGAGAAGGGGCTCTTTGAGTAAGATGGCTACTGTCCTATGAGGGAGATATTCAGTACAGAACTTCCCACGTCCAACCCTCCAGCTCTCTCCCAAGCCAGGAGCCCTGGATTCTCTCCACACAGTTCCAGTCTAGTCCGCCCTTCCTCTGCCAGAGACCAAGGTGAGTGGCTGTAGCAGATTTGGTGCTTTTAAAAACACCCCCGCTTTCTTAGCAGGAAGCACACATAACTAATACAGCCTGTGAGCTCCCAGCCCGCCCCCACGCACCTCCACAGTTCCTACAAGGCTCGATTTAATGTCCTCTCTCTGTCCCTGGTTGTACTGGCTCTCTCCAGCTGCTCTTCAGTTGCTTTTTCTTGATGATTTGTCTTAATTTTAGTTGTAATTCCAGTTTGGCCCCAGGAGACGGTCTGTGTAGCTTCCATTCATTCTGCTGCCATTTCCATTTCCCAAAATTAAAACTTTTTAACTTAAAGCACTTTATGGCAGGTAGTCATGTCCTAGGCTGGCCTCTTCCCTGACAAAGGTCAACCTGTATCTTCACTGAGCCTGTCTATTTTCTTTTGGCATCTATGATAACATATTTTTGGAATGCCAAAGAAATTTTCCTTTTTCCAGACCCCTCTAAGCACAGGCCCAGCTCTGTGGTGACCACAAATCCCCTCATTGTTATTGAGCTAATTGTTGACTGTTAACTATTCTGTATCCACCTACGTAAAAGTAGTGTTTATCATTTTACTTTTCATCTAATCCCAGAGGTTTCCCTGCTTTGCTTTCTCCCACCTCCCTATTCTATCACCAGTGGATTTCATGTAATCCACTTATATCTTCTCTTTTGATTGTATGTATAAAATAAGATGCAAAACTGTCATTCTCTGGAGCATTATCTCAATCCGTTGAAGTTTTGCTACCTGGCTATTGTGGACAGTTGTGGCTCAAATAAACTCACAAAAATTATGCACAGGTTTGATTGTTTCTTATGTTGACAGATACTACTCTTATGTTCTTCATTTTATAAATGAGGAGCATGAAATGGTTAAGAACACACACTCTAGAATCAAACTACCTATTTGAATCCTGGAGCCTCCAGAGACTAGGTGTATAATCTGAAGCAAGTTCATGAACTCTTCTGTGCTTCAGCTTCCTTTGTATAAAATAGTGCAATAAAGGCAACTATCTCATAGGTATGCTTAAGACAAAGTACTTAGGACAATGCCTGCCACATTAGAAATAAAATTATGTCTTACTCATGTTGCACTCTTTCCACTTAGGACAAAAACTATAACAGATTCTCAATGATAAGTGCCACTGGTAAGTAAGCATACTATGAGTCTACCATTTTTATGAATAAATTAGAAAACAAAAGAAAAGCTATAACAAATTATATAAAGACTGTAGTACTTGCTATATAATTAACATTATTAGACACACATACTATATATGTCATTCATTCAAATTAAAAAGGTACAAGGATGACTGAGAAATGTTCAAAGTTCTAAATAATTTATTATTAGATGATTTCTTTATATCATTCTCTTTGAAGCCAGTGCCCATGCAGCCAGCTTAGGAAGCTTATTTTAAAAATACAGATTCTATTCTCCGAAGAGGAAGACCCTCAGGATCTACATCCTTTAGAAAAAAGTTGTACATATAAGTAACCTTTGTTATTTTAGTTTATAAATAAAAAATTTTATATTCACGGTAAATAAATAAATAAATAAAAATAAAGATTCTAGGATTCCTCTAAGAGTTTGGGTTGCAAATAAGGAACAGAACCCAGTTCCTGAATTTTTAACAGTATCCTAGGTTTGAATATAGTATTTTACTGTACTCATTATGAACTCTAACTCTTAGTACATGAAAATGAAATACTATGCCCTCAATGAAAAGAAACAGCATGTTCTTATGAAAAGAATTCTTAAAACTATAAACAATTATAATATTTAGAGATGTGCAGTGCATGCCAGGGAAATAATTCCCGACTTTCAGACACTATTCATAGCCTACAGTAATCCTTATTCAACACTTCATGAAAGGCCATCTACCTTTATTTAAGTGAAAGAAAAATAGCTTTCATTTGACAAACTATAAAAAATACTAACTACAGAAGAAAAGCAACCAATATCTCTAAGAAAAATATTCTGATGTATCCTCTGTAGGCAAGTAGTGTTCACCATGAATAAGTAAGGAGTTTCATAGGCAAGTAAAATAACAAACTCATATTAATTATACATACCAGTTGTTATACACACACTGCATTATGCCAAGAAAATAATGTAGGTACCTGATTTTGGAATTGCAGGTCATTTCATTTTCAGGGTAATGAATATCTACCGCATCCTGAATGACTGTGCCATATTCATAGACTTTAATCTTCTTTGTAACTCCAGCAATTGCAAAATAGTCACAATCCCGGTCAAATTCAATACTAAGAAAAAAAAGTATATACTCGGTCAGTAAGACTATTTACCTATACTTGTGAGTTTACAATGACAACTATTCAGAATTTTTTTTCCTATTTTTGAAGTGATTCTGTCTACAATGAAAGGCCCTCAAATTGTACTAAGCCCTATGTCTAGATTAAGTCATGGTCAAGACATTTCAAATTACAAGTGGTGGCGAAATGTACATAGCTACACAACTGGGCTTACAGATGATTATTTTGTTCCTAGAAACTTGGCATATTTTTCATTTCAGTTTTAGTAACCATATTACAATTTACCCAACTGTCAAGGCTAACAAGTTATACTGTAAAAATGAGGAAATGTAATGTTTTGCAATATTAAAAATAAGTGAAAAGAGAATTATTAATTAATCATTTCATAAATTCTAGCTATTCCCCTTCCTACCATTTTGTGAGAACAACATAATTTCATAGTATTTTATGTCATTTTAATAAATAAATTAGTATAAAAGAGGAATTATTGAAGCAATTAAGGGAGAGATGGTGACAAAGGGATAAAACACACATAAAAATGGAATCATTAAATTATAATTATGTTTCCCCAATTCCATTTCTAATCTCCCAAACATACATGATCTGACTTATGAACCTGCAATATAGGTTCCTTATACCACAAACAAACAAGGGGGAAACCAACAATCTCCCTTCTTTTAGAGCTACTCAGGAATGCACCCCTCTTGACTTTTATAAAGTTCTTAAATAAGCTACTTCAAAGCAAAGACCTCATTCACCTTCATAGAACTTAACTTGTAGCCTCAACAAAATTGTTATATAACCAGAAAGAAACCTAAGTGCCCTAAAGGAATTAAGAATAATACGGATTATCACATACATTAGTCAACCAGTTCAGCTTAGCCATAAGGTTAGAGAATATATAAGAATTCTCACTTTCCAGCTGGTGTGGCTCAGTGGTTTGAGAGTTGTACCATGGACTGAGAGGTCCCAGTTAGTGTCCTGGTTAGGGCACATGCCTGGTTGCCCACCTGATCCCCAGTAGGGGGTGTGCAGGAAGCAGCCGATCGATGCTTTTCTCTCACAGGGATGTTTCTATCTCTCTCTCTCTCTCTCAAAAAGAAAAAGATTTCCCACTGATCTACAATTAATTACATGATAATAGCTAAGATTCACTGACCACTCACTAACTATAACCACTGCATGCATGAACTCATTTAATTCCCATAATAACCCTATGAGATAGGTACTGTTTTTATTCCCCTTTACACATGAGAAAACTGAGGATTAGAGGTGAAGTAATTTGCCTAAAGGTAGCTGGCTTATAAGTGGCTAAGGTGATATGTGAGTAGTACTCTGCACATATCGATCATTCATTAAGTGCACACAAATACCTACATAACATACTTTTACTTATGGATTACCTGTGATATTCTTTCACAGAACAGTTAACGGTTAGTTAATAATTTAGTAAGAAACTTTGTTGAGCTGCTGCTGATGAATAAGGAAAATAAGTACACATTGAAAATATTTTCCATAGCCCTGGCCGGTCTGGCTCAGTGGTTAGAGCATCAGCCCGAGGTCCGGAGACACCTGGGTCTCCCTCCAATAAAATAGGATTATTTAGTGATGTACAACATCAACTGAAATGCTATGTCAGCTATTGTACAACCTCAACTGAAATGCTATGTCAGCTATTGTCCTATGGATTCTAATGCAATATAACTATATTGATACCAACTCTTCAACTATCCTAACTATATCTATAACCTCATGCCACTGAAGGAAAAATGTTACTGTGTCTGGCAAAGGACAGAGTTATTGGAGTTAAACCCTATACTTAACTTAGGAGGTTTTGGTGTAGCTGAGCTTCATGGGAGAACAAATTATATTACCCCTAAAGACTTTTCCTCCACCTACAAACATGGCATTCCAATGTAGTGCCAGTAGAAGTTAACATGCCCTTTCCAAACTATAGTTCTTAAAATATAAAAAAAGATTAAACACTAATTTATCAAAACAATAGTCCAAAGACACTGCAGGGAGAAAACTAACAAATAAAAATGCTACCTGTCAAAAGAATTGATTTGATGATGTAAGTCTCTTATTTTTTCTGTTGCTATCTTATTACACAAGACAGCTCTTTCTTTTTTCGACAAAGATTAATTATCTACATTTGCTCATTCTTTTTCCTCATACTAAAAAATTAACTTTTTCTTCTGACTTCATTGCTATTATTTTCTTACATTCTGATTATATTTTGTTCTTAATATACTGAGCTATGAAGAACCTGTACAGTGTTCTTTTTTTTTTTTTTAAATCCTCACCTGAGGACACTTCTACATTTATCTTCAGATAGAGCAGGAAGGAGAGAGGAAGGGAAAGAGAGAGAGAAACATTGATGTGAAAGAGACACATAGAGTGGCTGCCACCCACACGACCCCAACCGGGGCCAGGGACAAACTGCAACCGAGGTACATGCTCTTAGCAGGAACCCAACCTGGGACTCTCCGGGCCAACAGGCCGATGCTCTAACTGCTGAGCCAAACCGGCCAGGGCTGTACAATATCCTTTTTATATTCTGGGATACTGAGATTCTGTATAGATTAAAAATGAGATTTTAAGAGAAATACTGGACAAAAAGTATAAAGAACAATATTATTTCTAGTAAATTTTGATTAAAAGGGAAAGAAAGACAAACAGCTGCCTTTTTAAAATATGCTAGTACTTCCACATAACTGAGACTCGGAATTTAAGTACTTTTAAACACTGAGTTATTTATTCCCAATCTTGGACAGATTTAATCATATCTGTTCCCAAACATAAATATAATTAGGATCTAGAACAGATCATGAAATAACTCAAGTGAACAATGTAGTTTTCAGAGCTTATCCAAAATAGATCTCTTATTTCACAATACAATATTTCACCTGCTTTAATTACAAAATGTAAGCAAAAATAATAAACAATGACCAGCTTGGCTAAAACAAAAAAAAGTAAAAGGTAAACAAATTAATGAAACATATCTGCTTGTGCAATTAAATTCAAAAGAGAATTGTAAGAAACCTTGCTTATAATATAAAATTAATTTCTGCTATCTACTATCACCAGTAATTCTTAAAGCAAGTGGTTTATGAAAGTGTATTCCAATGATAAATTCAGTTGCATAAAATTTTTTAAATTTGAAAATACACAAACATATTTCCCTTGAAAAATAATATTAATGAAGATTATTTTAAACATGGAAATAAACTGCATTTTTCTTTCACACTTGATATGTGTCAACTGTTTTTTAAAAAAGCGATGTATTATTTAAACAGCTGTAAAACGTAATTCAGATATAGGTAACTGGCTAAATTCTTTCTTTGTCAAATCGGCCATCAGTCAAGTGATTAAGAATCAAGGCAACAGATCACACAAGACAGCTGATTAATGCACACGTCTAGTACAGTGTGGCACATAGCAATGCAAAGACATCAATATCCCACTATCATATTTTTTTTTCCAATTATAAAACAGGTATGGACAAACAAGGCAGATTAATATCCCTGAACACTAGAATCCAATTTATTAAAAGAAAATGTAAAGTGAACACAGTTGCTAAAAGTCTAATTTATTACCATGATAGCATGCCTCAAGAGACAGTGGCAACTATAATTTCAAGGAAACCCATGCAGATGTGGAGAGAACATGCAAGCTCCGCAGAGGCAAGTGGCTCTAGCTAGAATCATTTTTTTCTCATCAATGTTATAATGAAGCAATGTTGAATGAAACAATGTTATTTGAGGACCTGCTGAGCATTCATAGCACTTACAACACTTTATTCTATAGATGGGCTCATAGGTTTGTCTCTTTACTAATCTGTACACCACTCTAATTTGTACTCAGCAATTACAGTATTTGGTCCGAAGAGGTATAATTTTAAAAAATCAAAACAAAAATAAATATTGTGAACAAATACAGGTGAATATATAACTGAACTCAGGATTACAGAAAAATTTTTTAGGTACAAAAATCCAAAGCTTAGTTTTAAAAAGTCGTAAGAGCATATGGCAACTGCCCCGCGCTAAAGCGTATTCCACTTCTATGCACTGCTGTTAGGATCTTCCTTATGTTAACCTTAAATTGTGGCTTCCAGTCATTACTCCTTTTTTTTTTTTTTTTTAATCTCTTGGATAACAAACAGACCCATTCTAATTGCTCTTCTACTCTGATTATCTGAAGAGTGTCATTAGGCTAGGAAATGCTACTCTTTTCCAGGCAAGTAATTTTATCATGAATAAAAGGCAACATTCTAGTTCTAAACCTTTGTCACAGGCATCTTTTTTATGCTCTGATTAGTGACAAACCTTTACTAGGCTACTAAAATCTAAAATGCTAACCTAATTAATGCTCTCTTTGTGGTAAAAAGTATACAATGATTTAAGTTTGTGGTTTCACTCTGGACTAATGACAAGCCTCAGACTAAGTGAGCAAAGGTAAATAAACAGGAAAAATAAGAGGAATTAAAATGAGAACAGGAAAATTTCAGGGTAGAGGCTATATGGGAGAAGAAGATGGAGCACCTTTAAAAGCTTAAGCTTAACTGTGTTTCACCTTTAATCTACATCTTGAAGTGTTATAGAAGTAGAAAACTCATCAACATCTGCTGACAATCTTGGACTTCTGTTATGTCACTGGTGATTTACAAACTTTTCTTTTAACCTAGGAATACTCCCTACCCCCCAACCCCCATTATTGATTTTAAAGAGAAAGGAAGGAACAGGGAGAGAGAGACAGAAACATCGATGAGAGAGAACATCGATTGGCCGCCTCCTGCATGACCCCCCACTGGGGATTTGACCCACACCTGGGCTTGTGCCCTGACTGGGAATCGAACTGGCAACCTCTTGGTGCATGGGTCAATGCTCAACCACTGAGCCACATGGGCCGGGCTAGGGGTACTTTCTTGAAAGGAATACTTACCAGCAAGCAAATATGTAACAGCATATTAAGGTGGACAACTGCTAGAGCCCTACTGCTCCAGACTCTTCCAAAGCAGGCAAGAGTTTTCCATTCACTCATGCATTCATTCAACAACTATTTACTATTGAGCACCTACCACGTGCCAGATGTGGGGATGAAGCAGGAAATGAGACAGATAAGACCCCTTCCCTGGTGAAGCTTCAAGCCTAGAACAGTTTCTTAAATTACTACTTTAAAAGACTGTTCCTGAGCAAAATTCTGAGAGGTAATCCTTTCCTCTGTACTTCTATTTCTCATATTTCTCACTAACCCCAGATGGCCCAATAACTTAAGACAATAACATAATATCTGACTGAAAGAGAAAGTACATTAGCAATTCTAAAACTCACTTATTCCTTAGAAAACAAGTCAGTAGTTACCTAGAGACCTGTTTTTAAGTACAAATGAAAAACTTCCAGCATTCTGTAATAAAGAATGTATTAAAAGTTACTCTAAATCTGGATCAGCACTGCCTATCATTATAAAATAAAATTTAGTAAAAAAACCAATCCTTATAACTGGCTACAACAACAACAAAAAGTTTAATTTGAGTAGTTTCAAACTATGGCAAAAAAATAAATAAAAAAGGCATCTGAATGTAGTATTTACATGAAATGAAAACCCAAAACCATGTTCACTATTGAAACCAAGTTAGACAAGACAATATAGGGGTACAAAGTATCAGAAACTCAAAAGAATTAATTCCTTTTATTCTTTTGGGTAGCTCAAAAGTGAAGTGTTTTCTGAAACTTATTCAAAGGTTTCAAAAGATCCTGAAAGGACTCATAGAACAGAACTCAGGAGCCAGAATATCTTAGTTCAAATCTTAGTTTTGTCATTTACTAGCATGGTGTTGATCATAGGCAAGTTAGAAAATTTCTCTTCACCTCAATTCTTAATCTGAAGAATGGGATTCAAAGCAATGCCTTAGTCCAAAGGTTTATATAAAGATTAAATGAGTCAGTGAAATACAGTGTCATGGACTGACGTCTAAGAAATCAACCACCACACCTCCAGTGTAGTGACGGATCGAGCAGCAATGAATGCTTCCATATATAACCATTTTCTTCTCATGATTTACTAATGTCTGATGTAATTCAATGTAAAAAATTTGAGAAAACATGAGCAAAAATGTTATCTCTAAACTACAAATGGAGTATACAGTAATTTTAAACATAAGAATCTAGGTATGTAAAATTCAAACCAAGAATTTAAGAAATAGCATTGCTACTAAGTAGTCAAAGTTTAAACTATATGTTAAAACCACTCCTCTCTGGTAGCTACTGAATGCCTAATTTATGAAAAAGTACAAAAGTGATATTATGTTATGTGTAAGACAAGCTCTCTATGAACTTCAATATAAGCACTAATTTTCATAAATGTCAATTATCTGATTAGCTGAGATACTGTTAAAGTAAACAAATGCTGCCCCCTTGTGGATTTATAAGTATGGTATTAAATAGCTCAAAATTACCCATAAGTAAAGGAGGAAATTTTTAAAAGTAAAGTTTCTGGTTCAGCCTTTTCTTTTTTTTGGTACGTGCCCCTAGCGGGAACCAAACCCGGCACTCTCCGGTCCACAGGCCAATGCTCAACTGCTGAGCCAAACTGGCCAGGGCTGGTTCAGCCTTTTCTATCAGTGAGATTCTCACTGCAGTAAGTGACTAAGAGTAGATATATTTCTTGCAATTTCACAGTAAGAATAATTTCTTCTACAATATAATGAAATAATGCACCAAATTCAACATTATTTTTAATCTCTAACATGTCTTATCCCTCTTCCCAAAATAAAATGTTGTCTTTGAAATCCTCACCGGAGGATATGTTTTTATTGATTTTGAGAGAGAGGAAAACCAGTGTGAAAGAAACATCAATCTGTTGCCTCCTGCATGTCCCCTACCCGGGCATGTGCCCTGATTGGGAATTGAACCCGTGACCTCTTGGTGCATGGGACACCAACCAACTGAGCCACACTGGCCGGACATGAGAAGTTATTTTTTAAACGAGGACTGACTGTCAGTTTTACAAGATGACAAGTATTAAGGAGATGGATAGCGGTGACAGTAGCACAACATCAGGAATATATTTAGTAGCAATGAATAGCAACTTGTTAAGAAGGTAAATGTTTATTTTACCACAATAAAAAATTCTGGAGAAAAGAAATGACAACACCTCAAAATCTGTAGGATGCAGCTAATTTAGTGCTAGGAAGAAAATTTGTAACACACATTATCTACAATAGAGAAGAAAGATTTCAACTCAGTTTCTATCTTAAGAAACTAAAAAGATAAGGAAAATTAAACCTAAAGAAAGCAAAAAAGGCAATAAAGGTAAGAGTAGAAATCAATGAAACAGAAAACAGAAAAATAGAGAGTAATCAATAAACTAAGAGCTGGCTCTTTAGAAAAAATAAATAAAATTAATAAACTTCTGAGCCAGACTACTAAGGAGGGGGGGATAGGAACATCATTACAAAATTTAAAGATAGTAAAAGGATAATAAACGAGTATTATAAAAACTTGTATGCAAATAAATTCAACAACCTAAGTTAAATGGACAAATTCCCTGAAAGCCAAACTAAAAATAATGCTCGCTCAAGAAGAAATGGATACCTAGTTAGCCCTACATATATTAAAAATTAAATTCGTATTTAAAACTCTTCCTTCATAGAAAATCCAAGGCCAAGATTGCTTCATTGAAGAATTCTCCAAAATACAAGGAAGAAATAATACCACTTCTTTATAAACACATTAAAAAAACTAAAGAAGAGGAAGCACTTATGAGGACAGCATACCTTGACACCAAACCAGTCAAAGACATTACAAGAACACAACTTTGACCCTATGAGATGGATGCTATTAATCATTCCACTCTAGAGATGAAGAGACTAAGGGCTAAAGAGACTTAAAACTGGCCTAAGAACATAGAACTAAAAATTGGCAGGCAACCTGACTTCAGGACACAGACTCTTAATCATAACACCATAACTGCTTCTCAAATTCATTTAAATTCTAGATACTCTTGCAAAAGAAAATAGTAAAGAGTGCTACCCAGTACTTACCTAGAGACTATGCTGGAACCATTATAGAGATCACTAGCATATGACAGGGTAGCCAAAGGTCGTACTGAATTATATCGAGTAAACTTGGACAAGCATTCCTGAAACTCATCCAACTGGCTTGCTGTCCGACTGTCGTCTATATGAAGAAAATAAAATAAAACAAATGAACTGCAATGTTAAAGAGCAATATCCAAAGACTAGGATTATTCTAAATACAAACAACAGCCCTGGCAGGTTAGGCTTAGAGGTTAGAGCATTGGCCCGTGGATCGAAGGGTCGAGGGTTCGATTCCAGTCAAAGGAACATACCTGGGTTGCAAGTTCAATCCCTGGCTCCAGTCAGGGTCGTGCAGGAGGCCAATCAATGTCTGTCTGTCTGCCCCCCCCCCGCCCCCCCAGCTCCCTTCCTCCCTCCCACTCTCTCTAAAAGTCAATAGAAAAATATACTCAGGTGAGGATTAACAACCAAAAAAAAATACAGACAACAATTCTTAAACAGTATTTTTAAGACATATGATCAAATTAATTAGCTGACCTTTCAACTTTAATAACAATATCTTAGTGATTCTTTGAAAGACAGTGTCTCAATACCAAAGAAAATATAATATATACTATTATTTTTAAGCAATAATTCCTTGAAAAAAACAAAAAAAAAATAGTACCCTCTAATCAAGAGAAGATAACTCATTTATAATAAAACAAATATCCAATAATGGAGACAGTGAGGGTGACGAGAGCACAGATACTGGATAGGGAGGGTATTTGTTAGTTTGAAATAACATGTTTACAGGGACACATCTTTATGCCCATGCTTATTTACTCTCAAGACACAATTTATAATAACATCATTTAGGCAAAACAATTAATTTTTAAGTTTTAAAAAGTGAAATATTTATTCACATAACACTTTGAAGTGTTTCAAATCCAATTACAGGAAGAGAATAGAAAACTGCAATGTATAAATTATTAATTTATACATAAAAACAATGTAGTTTCACTCAGATGTCTGGGTGGAATATAGAAAACAATAATTCCATACAACCCTGTACAAATACTTTGAATAATGTCCATTTCAGTAAATTATTCATAACTAAATTATGTGGAATTTAAATCACTAAATCAAATTATGAAGGACTTGAGAATAGTCTTCAAAAAAAGGCCTACAGTAACAGCATGAATCATTTTTAAAAAAATCAACGTTTTCAAAACCGCTTAAATACTGGATTTGTATTTTATTTGAAAAATAAAACACACAATCACTTTAGCTTCTTAGATTGAAATTTGAAGCCTGTTACAATACTGTGTTTTCATACTTTCTTCCTTATTCTAAGGTCATAAACATATATACACACATAACTTTTCAAGTTAACTTGCATGATTTCCCTTGTTAAATGTCCTCTGAAAATAACAGATAGCAAGCATAATGAAATTAAGATATATATATGAATCATTGTCAAAAGAGTTACTATACTTTATAATACATAGAAAAATATTTATTTTACCTGGAGATAATTATTTTGAAGATGATTGTTGACATAAAGAAATTTAACTAAATTATTGTACAAGGTGGAAAAGTAGGCTTACAGCTGTTTATATAGAAAATAATACATTTACTAAATAATACGAGAATAAATTTCGTGCTTTTTGTACTCACAACTATAAATCTACTTTGCCCCACACCCTGTAAAGAAACACAAATACTTGAAGAAACTAAGCTCTCCCTCATATTTTACCCTTTAAAGGATTAAATACTAACTTAGCACATTCGTTAACAATCTATATTAAAAGGGTCCAATTTTTAGTGTTTCTATTCTAAAAATAGCAGAAGGAACAGATCAGCATGCAATATTATAATGTTAATGAGATAAAGTTACTGCTGCACAAAAATTCTTAGGAATTTTAACAAATTAAGTAAAATATTAAGTAAAATTATAAGTAAAAATGCTATTGCAAAAAAAAATCAACTGTATTACAAAAGTGGTTTCGATATAACAGTTAATTGGTGCTCAAAAAAATCAACTATCACAAAGTGGCTTGGATGTAACAGTTAATTAGTCCTTTTTATATAATCCTATTATTGTGAGTGATGTAATATAATAAATACTGCAAAGGCAGTTACTTTAGATATTAATTCAGAAATTGTTTTAATGCTGATCTATTCTTTCTCATTTTGACATCAATCCCTAAGTACATAAAATTCACGAGCATTCAAGAATATGTATTCTGTTAAGGACCATAATCCTTTACTAGGGCAGCTGAACTTCTGGCCGTCATACCGCCATTTATTACATCAACACCTGTTTCAACAGAAGTTATAAAGAAAGCACTAAAAATAGTTATTTCTGTATCTGAAAATATAAGAATTAGAATTCACTTATCTGATTATAAAAAGGTAGGATTTTATTTGCTCGGCTGGTTTATGTACATCCATACATATCTGTTGCCATATCCCCTCTCCTGTCCTAGCTATATATTAGTTTGCAAAAGTGTATCTATTTAGTGTCTCTTTTCTCTCTTCTAATGCTTTGTAATTTACCTCCTCTTTCAATTACAATTGAGAGCCAAGGCATTAATTTCTTAATTTCATCTTTCATTTTCATAGCTGAAAATAAAAGTTTGGACAATGGGGTATGGAGCAGATTCTCATTTGAAAATACTCAAAAGAACAATCAAATTTATAGGTACCATAGGAAGGAACTTCATATTCAGCAATATGATTTAGTATAGTCAATATGCACATTTGATAAGCTTGAGATTCCTAAAAACTAAAGACAACATGTATTAAGCATAATAAAGCCATGCCCATAATAGTAAATATCCAATCTTCCTCCAGGTCTTTACATATTCTATTTTCCCATAAAGCTACATCCCCAAAATAAATTAAATTGTTTTGTGATTACCTTTACTATTCCATAGCAAGCCTATGCTGCTGGTTAAAAATTAATAATAATAATAGCCTACCCTAATCTCTCCAATTTCTTTTTTTAATGTCAGCCACTTGCCTGTGGTTGTATTTGAATATCTTAAGAACATATGATATCTCAAAGGGCTAACATGAACCTTCCTACTGTCAATCGGAATGTAAATCTCAGACCACTTTCAATTCAAAAGCTTCCTACTGCAATGTACAGACTATTTACAGAGGCTCGATAAGGGACTCGATTCCCAGGCAAGAAAATAAAAGCTTTGCATCTGTATATTAATTGTTGATTGTTAATTTCAAACACACTTATCAACAAAGCTTGGCTTCCTCCTATTCTTTATAGAGGAAGAGGAAGGGAGAGGGAGAGAGAGAGAGAGATTTTGATGAGAGAGAACATCGATTGGCCACCACCTGCATGCCCCCCACTGGGGACTGGACCCACAACCGGGCATGTGCCCTGACAAGGAATCAAACTGGCAACCTCTTGGTGCATGGGTCAATGCTCAATCACTGAGCCACACCTGGGCACAAAGGCCAAATTTTTAACAATAAACTATCAGACAATTGTTTCCTTGGTGACCCTCATTTTGAGCAGGTGTATACTAATGACATCAATTAACTGAGCACCCAACTTATACCAATCATTGTAAATTATATGCATCACCTAAAAAACAAACAAAACCCTGTAGTGTTGGTATTAATGTCCTGGTGAGCAAAGATGCCAAGAAAAGCTAAATACAGAGAGCTAACAAAAAGCAATAAGAATATCCTATATCATATCCATTTCTTTGAGTAAGTGATTTCCTCTGCTTTGAACATGTTTCAATTTAACTGTTTTTACTTAATACTAGACTAAATAGAACTCTTCAGAAATCTCTAAAGTGATTATTCCTTCTTACATTTTCCCATTTTCCACTTGGCCTCACCCTTTCACTCTCAGTTTTAATAGTTGATGTTCTTCTCTATTAGCATAATTCCCTTTACATTTTTAATGTAACATATAGTATCACATAAAATTATTTACCTGTTGCATTCTTCCACTAAGTTTATACTACTCCTTGACAACAAAAACCAGTTCTTACATCTTTTTACTCTTAGCATAGAAGAAAGTGCTTAGAATTTAATAAATGTTGAATAACAGGAAGCAACCAAATGGAACTTATTTTTGCTAGCTATATATTCATGGTTGATTATTTTTTAACTTTATATAGCTCACTATATAAAGATTAAAAATTGCAAACACAGGCCCTGACCAGTTTAGCTCAGTGGTAGAGCATCGGCCCGCAGACCAGAGTCTCAGGTTCATTCTGGTCAAGGGCACATACCTCAGTTGCAGTTCATCCCCAGCCCTGGTCGGGGTCATGTGAGGGGCAACCAGTCGATGTGTCCCTCTCACATCAATGTTCTCTCTCTTTCCCTTTCTCTCCCTCTCTTTCCTTCCCACTCTATCTGAAGATAAATAGGAAAAAAAAAAAATCCTCGGGTGAGGATTTAAAAGAAATTGCAAACACAGAAAGAGAACAAAACTAGCTATGGGAAAGCAATGTTCTCAACCTCTATAACGCTTTGGTAGACTATGTAAAAAATACACACTTTTGCTTTATAAATAGGACTTTCCATAAATCCAACACAGAAAGCTAGAAATGAATCTGAAATATAAGTTTGAAATATTCTAAGTCCTGAATGTGTACCTGAGATACGAGACATCCTTGTAGAAAAGTAACATTGCTCTAAATCTTCAAAATGAGCGGTGAGTCGTTTCCGTCTTGAAGCTAATGTGCTGTTATACCAAGGCTGTTTCTTTGTCTAAGGTGATAACAAGAAAAGACATTTATAACCCAGAAAAAACACTTTTTCTGCACAGAATAACTAATTTCAAAAGTTCATCACATTAAAATAATTACAAATGGTAAAAACCCGTAGTTCTTACACCACATTTTCTAACTTTTAATTTAAAGTGAAAATAGGCTCTTAAAGTCAATTTTATAAAGAGATGAGAAGCTTCTTTCAATCCTCCAAATTAAATAAGCATAAAATACATTACAACTGCCCTTCTAAAATTTAGAATGTTAAGATTTTTAATATGCAGAAATTGTTAGAAAACAATTAATTATCAAAACTACTTTTTCATCATCTCTATATTGTAACCTTGTACCCCTTGAATAACAGCAACAGTGGCTTGACTGTATAGATATATATTTAAGTTAAAATTGAATATTAGATTAAGGGGTAATAATATGTATGAACTAAATAGTTTGACATATTTAGAAAATAAAAAATAACTAAATTACACACACACACACACACACACACACACACAGACAACAACTTTGAAATGTATTGGGATATAACTACTATAAAAAACAAAATACAGTTGACCCTCACACGTTTGAACTGCAGAAGTCCACTTCTACATAGATTTTTTTCAATATATACTGTAAATGTATTTTCTTTCCTTATGATTTTCTTAAGAACATTTCCTTTTCTCTAGCTTACTTTATTGTTAGAATATAATACATAACACATATAATAATATACAAACACATATAATAATATACAAACTCTGCGTTGTTCAATGGTCAACTGCATATAGTATTACCTACACCATGTTAACTGAAAAGATAAGACAATTCTTCCACAAATGGTTATTACTGATTATGCTTGAGGCACAGAAACAGATACTGAGATAATATACATAATGAGACCTTGGAAGATGACACAAGTTCATCGATAACTATGCCACAACTGCTAACGTATTAAGTAAGAAATATTAAGGAATTATTATGAACAAAACACTAAAGTGAACCTCTGCCAAAACTAGATGGTAGGCATTAATCATATTTTAAGGCAGTGCTTAAATCACAAGAAAGTAAGACAATTTCCAAAGACATACAGATAAACAACTACAGAGGAAGCTGAACTCAGAGAGGTGATGGTAAACAAAATACATGTAAGGGTGCAGAGAGGGGAAAGAGAAAGAGAATAATACCTACTTGGTGCCAAATATCTACAAAAGGACAAGTACTAGAACTGAGATTTGGAGAAGGAAAAAAGAGTTTACAAACTGGAATATAAATCTGAAAGAATTACCAAAAATAAAGGATAAAAGTCAAGAAGATAGAAAATTTAAAAGAGCAGGTAAGACACACAAAAGACAGATTTAAATACCCAGAGACTCAGAAAAATAACGGTCTGAAGAATACTTAAAGAATTGATGTTGACAATTTTCCAGAACTGAATACAGACAAAGGAATTTTGAGGAGCATAACCCATAAGCAACACATAAGGAATAAATTATTAGTATCCTGAATACATTTTTAAAAGACTCCTACAAGTAAATAAGAAAAAGACTGATACAAAGGAAAAGACGTGAAATGCCATTTCACAAAAGAAAAACCATAAATGGTCATTAAAAAAAAAAAAGAAGCAGGTTTTACAGTGGCAGAAAAACGCAAAGTAAAAGCACTACTAAGTTCTATTATTACCTACTAAAGCAGCAACCATACACACACACACACACACACAGAGTAAAACTTACTAAAAGTAAACAACACACTGATAAACACAAATATCAGAAAAGTGATTACCTCTGGACATGAGGCAGGGTGATAGAATTTGTTAGGAGCATATGGGTCACTTGAATGGTACTATTACTGTTCTAGTAATGCAGGAGCTTGGTTCATAAATTTTTTTTGCTATTATTATGCTTCTGATTTACATATTCATAACACATTCCTTTTATATACCAATATATTTTTTGTAATTTTTAAGAGAAAAACTCTAGATTTTTTTCTTTTTTCTTTTATCCTCACCCGAGGACATTTTTCCATTTTTTGTTCAGGTAGAGTGGAAGGGAGAGAGAGGAACAGAGAGAGAGAGAAACATCGATGTGAAAGGAACACATCGAGTGGCTGCCACCCGCACAACCGACCAGGGCCGGGGACAAACTGCAACCGAGGTACGCGTCCTTAGCGGGAACCGAACCTGGGTCTCTCAGGACCGCAGGCCGACGCTCTAACCGCTGAGCCAAACCGGCCAGGGCGAAAAATTCTAGATTTTTAAAACAGTGATCAGCTCCATGGAGAAACAGAAAACACTTCATAGCATGAAACATGAGAACGATTACAGGAAGTAACAAAAATCAGGAAGATGACATATAAAACAAACAAGAAGAACTCAACAAACACCATTTGGTTTGGCTTCCAGTTTTTATAGCATATTTACCTTCACAATTATTTTGCTAATATTTAGTCTAAGCTTTTCTTGAATTTATTTATTCAGTGCAATTCCTTTTTAATCCATCCAAAACTAGCTTGCCTCACAACTGTTGGTAAATATGAATCGCTTGGTTCAGTGTACACATTTAATTATTAAGTTCACAAATAACATTAATATAAATCAACAGAAAAGTGCCGTGAGGGGATAAATGTTTTGAGACTGTCACAAACTGGTTACAGACAATCCAGAAGACCAATCACAAACTGAACATAAACTCAGGATAAGTTCTATAACCTTAAAGTAGGATATAAACATTGCTAGAAATCAAAAGGAAATGTTCATTATTTGCATTTATCTAGATTAGTGCTAAAGAAAATGGTAATGTTTATCAAACTTAATAATAATTAAACTTCACCACAGCAAAAACAGAAGCATGTAAATATCATATTTGGTCAATGATAAAGTAAAAAACTCATATAATGCTAAAAAGTTAACAGGCATACAATAAAGACAACAGAACAAATTAAGCTTGATGACTACACAAAATTATTATTTAGTGTGGTCTGTAAATTATGAAAACTCTTTATAAAATTAACAAAAAATTGATTCCCAATGAATAAAATTAAAAACTAAAAAAGAGCCAAACCCAGGTCTCTCTGGACCACAAGCCAACACTCTAACCACTGAGCCAAACCGGCCAGGGATTATATGCTGTTTTCATTGTCCTTATATATGTAGCTGTGATGCAAAAGCAAAGTTCAGTATACAACTGTTGGGCTCTAGCACAAATCAAGGAACTGGCACCAAGACCAATGCTAAACATTATATTCTTAACTACACACATACACATATTTTATAAGAGCTTCCCTCAAGAATACTGCTTTTTGTTACTTTAAAAAAAAAAAAAAAATATATATATATATATATATATAAGTATAATTGATATATAACTTTAAATTAGTTTCAGGTGTATAACATGATTCATTATTTGTATATATTGTGAAATGAGGAACAAAGTAACTCTAGTAAAAATCCATCACCACACACAGCTTTAAAATTTTTTTCTTGTGATAAATCTTTTAAGATCTACTCTTTCAGCAACTTTAAAATATGCAAGAGTATTATTCACTATAGTCACCATGCTGCACATTATATCCCCATGACTTCTTTATTTTATAACTATATGTTTGCACCTTCTGAACCCCTTCACCTTCTACCCATCCCGCAATCCATACCTCTGGCAGCTATCAATCTATTATCTGTATCTATGGGCTGGGTTTTGTTTTTTAAGATTCCACACATGCCTGACAGGTGTGACTCAGTGGATTGAGCATCATCCCATGGATTGAAAGGTCCCAGTTCGATTCACGTTCTCGAGGCACATTCCCGGATTGGAGGCTTGATCCCCAGGAGGGGGTGTGCAAGAGGCAGCCGATTAAAGTTTCTCTTGCACAACGATGTTTATATCTCTCTCTCTCTCTTTAAAAAATTAATAAAAACATTTTTTAATTAAAAAAAAAAAGATCCCACATATAAGTGAGATCATAGAGTATTTGTCTTTCTTTGTCCAATTTATTTCACTTAGCATAATGACATCAAGGCTCATCCATGTTGTCATAAATGCCAACATTTTTTATGGCTAAGTATGTCAGTGTGTGTAAATATATCATGCTTTATCCACTTGCTTTTAGTGTCAAAGCCAAAAGAATCATCATGAAGACCAATGTCAAGGAGCTCAATTCCTGTATTTTCTTCTAGGAGTTTCATGGTTTCAGGTCATAAGTTCAAGTCTTTAATCCATTTTGAGTTAATTTTTGTGTATGGTGTAATATAATAATCCAGTTTCATTTTTATACATGTGGCCAGTTTTCCCACAACCATTTACTGAATTGCCCTTCCCTCACTGCATTTTCTTAGATCCTGTGTCATAAATTAATCGACTATATATGTGTGGGTTCATTTCTGTACTCTATTCTGTTTTATTGATCTATGCGTCTACTTTTATGCTATTGTCACACTGTTCTAATTACTGTAGCTTTGTAATATAGTTTGAAATCAGAAGTGTGACGCATCCAGCTTTGTTCTTTTTTTCTCAAGATTGCTTTGGCAATTTTGTTTTACCCCATTTGGAACTGTCATCCAAAATATAAAATTGATATAGAAACTTTTTAAAATTTTGAAGCAATTAAACTAAAATTTTGAAGCAATTAAACCAATTACCTATCATACCTACGATATCTTTCCCAGCTTGGTTTTAAAATTTTATTTATGGTACTTTCTTACATATAGGCTTCTTTCTTAATTTCTATAGTTCTATTATTATCTATTACTATAAGTAACCTCTCCAACTAGAATGGAAGCCTGGTTACTCCAGAAATTTTTGTCTGTTTTGGCTTTGTTCAATAACACTTCCCCAGAACCTAAAATAGTGCCTGGTAAACAGCAGGTACTCAAAAAAAAAAAAAAAAAAATCTGTTTGTTGGATAAATGAGTATTTGAAAACATAGGCTCTGAAGCCATAATGCCTTAGTTAAAATCTCAGGTCTCTCCCCTTACTAGCTATATAACCTTAGATAACCTCCTTAACTTCTCTATGGCCCAATTTCCTCCTCAATAAAATAGGAAATAATAGAAATAGTACTTATAGAAAGTTCTGAGAATTAGTTAGCATATGTAAAATCAAGTACTTGAGCAGTGTCCATGTAACAGCAAGTACAAAATAAACATTACTTAGCTTCTATTATTACTACTTTAATTACTTCTTGAGCTATATTTTTAAATCTCCCATCCATGTTTAAGTCTCGATCAATTTTTTTAAATGTCTAACAATTTTCCTTTAATAAATTCCAATGCTTATACCCAAATCTGGTGTTTTCATGACTGCTCAGAAATAGATACAAACCAATCTATGAACTTACTGGAAACAAAAATAGGCCAAATACATGCATGCATATGAAGAAAACATAAGTGCAGAGTGGTTATACAAACTAATAATAAAAGTAATAGAGATAGTCATCTAAGTAGTAGAAAAAGAAAAACACAAACAAAAGCTCTATGATCCAAAACATTTTCTTTTCACTATGATAAAAAAATAGCTGCATTACCACATAAAGTGAATATACAAACGAACATGATTAGTAACACCTCATTTGTCCTTTTACTATAAAGGATAATATTAGGACCATTTTAAAAATCTGAATAAGATATAGAAGTTAGATAATAACACTATATCAATGTCAACTTCTTGAATTTTAAAATTATATTGTGATTGTATAAGACAATATCCTTGATTTGAAGGAAATACATACTGAAGGATTTAGAGGCAAAGGAATATTATGTCTGTACCTTATCCAAACAATTCAGACACAAAAAATTATATGTGAATGCAATAAAAGAGAGACAGAACAAGAATGATAAAGCAAATATAACCAAATGTTAACATTTAGATAAGCTATATAAAAAATATAAAGAAATTCTTTTGATCACACTTGTAACTTTTCTCGCAGTCTGAAATTATCGCAACACAGAAAGTTATTTTTTAAGAAGGTCTAGCCTTGCCCTGGCTGGTGTTGCTCAGTGGTTAGAGCATCAGCCCGTGCACCGAAGGGTCTCAGGGTTCAATTCCCAGTCAACAGCATGTACCTGGACTTGCAGTTTGTTCTCCTGCCCCAGTCGGGACATGTTCGGGAGGCAACCAATCAATGTGTCTCTCTCAGATTGAGGTGTCCCCCTTTCTCTCCCATCCACCCTCTCTCCCACTCTCTCTCTCTAAAAAATAAAAAAATAAAAAATAAATAAATAAGGAAAATATCCTCGGATTAACAACAACAACAAAAGGTCTAGCCTCAAAATCAGACTGGACAAGTATCAGCATTCACAAGTCACAGATGAAGAGAGTAAAAGTTAAAATAATCATACAATAAGAAAAGAGGTGAACTAGAGTCTATTTTACTCAAACTTGCAATTATGCAGCTATTTTTATCAAACATAATGAGTAATTCAACAACAGATTATTACTTCCTCATCCCTGAGAGAAATAACACCCTGATTATTCATGATTTCCTCTTACAGTATTTCCTTCTTCTCAAGGTCTATTGTTACTATTACAGTATGTTTAAAAAAAAATTTTTAACTCATCACTGATGAGCAAATAAATAGCTGATTATGCATCAGAGCTACTCCAGTCAATGCAATGCCCCAGCATTCAAAACAGCAGTCTTTATGGCAGGACATTACAGTAAACCAATCTGACTTTACAACTCAGATGATTATATTCATGATACCACTAAGACACATGAACTATATAATTTACCTGAGAAGTGCCACTGAAACCTGGAGGTTGGCTGTATTCTGTGGAATCAATAATACTACTGCAAAATGAAGAGAGAAAAATGTGATTGCAGTGCTAATATTATTTTAGCAAGAGAAAAAGTAAAATTAAAAGATATGAATCTAATATTTCTCATTTCTAAGCAAAGAAAATATTCACTGCCAATAATTTAATTAGACATCAAATAAATGCATAATCCTTAAACGAATAAACAAAATCAGCAAATATTTAAACAATTTACCTTCCACCCCACCACCTTAAACAAGCACACCATGAAAGAATATCAATAGAAAACAATCACAGGACAGGTGTATACATAGATGTATTTACTTTAATTTGGTTTTCAGATGGGTTAATAAGTTGTCTGGAACACTATTTCAGGAAGAGTAATGGAAAATGAGCACAAACGTGCAATCAAAAGCAATGGGTAACAGATACTGCTATGTGCCCTTGGACAAGTACCTTAAAACCACTCAGTTTCCTATCTGCAAAGTGAGGTGAGTGGGGACTAACTTATCTCTAGAATATCTAGAGTCTCTTCCAGGTCGAAAATGTTATGATAATCATCTCAAATGAAAGCAAACTATAAAAAAGAATTTAAAAATGGTAAAATACCAATAATCTTTCTTTCATAACCCAAACCTGTGTAGCCAGTTTACTCTGCTCTAGTCAAACATCATTTGCTTTCTGCATTGGTTCTTCACATTTAGTTATATATCTGTGCATTTTCCTTTTAACCCTAGAAAAACCTCTGTAAGTCCAGACTGTCTTTTTATTCCTATTCTTTCTTGCCATTTCTATCTTATCACTTTATTACTCTTATTACCTTACTATCTTTAAAGAAGATAAATTAGCCTAAGAAGACTATTAACATCTGAAAATGGCTTAACAATTATACCACTCATGATAAACTTATTTACATTAAAAACTCTTCTTCCTTATTTCTACTATAAAAATATTTATATTCTTGTCTACCCTAATAAATTTAAGAAATTGAGGGTATTAAAATAGTTCTCTGTACACGAATATAATCATTATTTTACATTAGTACTCAAAGGTTATAGAGCACAAAGTGCATTTGAATTTCATCCCTTAGCAGCTAAATGACTCTGGGTAAGTTACTAATATTAATTTGGTCTCTAGTTTCTCCATCCATTAAATAAGAAAAGCACTTTAGAGAGATATGAAATTTAAATAAGTGTAAGTTCTAAGTACAATGTCAAAAAAATGGCAAAAATTCAATAAATTTTACCCTCCAGTAATAAAATTAGTCAATAACATTCAACTTCACATTTTCAAAAATATAATAAAGCTGGAACTGTCTTCACAGTAGTCTTTCTAAAAAATAACATATATTAATACTCTTAATTCATTGTGTTAACTCTTTCAATAGTAAGACTCAATTATAAAACAAAGAGCCTTCTGCCCTGGCCGGTTTGGCTCAGCGGTTAGAGCGTCGGCCTGCGGTACAGAGAGACCCGGGTTCGGTTCCCGCTAGGGGCATGTACCTCGGTTGCGGTTTGTCCCCGGCCCTGGTTGGTCGTGCGGGTGGCAGCCACTCGATGTGTCACTTCACATCGATGTTTCTCTCTCTCTCTCTTCCTCTCTCTCCCTCACGCTCTATCTGAACAAAGAATGGAAAAATGTCCTCGGGTGAGGATAAAAAAAAAATAAAAATAAAAAAATAAAATAAAATAAAACAAAGAGCCTTCTAAGCACTTACACTAAACATTAAAGAACTAACACATAATGAGTTATCTCATAATGATTTTCTTTTGATGAAATATGACCAACGCTCACCTTCCTTGCACAGAGTATGACAAGATCACATGCTATTCTCAGTATACTCCATCCAGGGACTAATAGGGCTAAAAATGAGGAGATGGCATGCATTTAAAAATCTCTGTTACTTTTACTAATAAAACCCAATCCCCTAGCATGTGTATAAACATAAAAAAAAGTATGAGGCTGTGTATCTAGAGGTCAACAGAACAGAGCAATTTCTAGATATGATTTATTATGATGTTATAATTCAGATTTCTTTGACTACAAGTCTGAACAATGATACTAATATATTAGTGTGTATAGTGAAATAACGACATTTCAAATTCATGTTAAAAAATACTCATCAGATACAGACAACAGTATGGTGATTACCAGAGGGAATGGGAGGAGGGTGAAGGAAAGTAGAAGAGGGTAAAGGGGGGATAAATGGTGATGGAAGGAGACTTGACTTGGGGTGGTGAACACACAATACAATATACAGATGATGTATTATTGTATACCTAAAACCTGTATAATTTTATTAACCATGTTACCCCAATAAATTCAATTAAAAATACTCATCAATTTGTTGCAGTTATTGAAATTACAAGTTTTAAGTGGCATTTTAGTAATATATCTGCAGTTTGAAATTTATTTTATTTCAGGTTTAAATTTTATCACTGAGACAGTAGAAATCTGAAAAATAAATCCCTATAATTCTACCATTTTTGTTTTTTATTCTCACCCAAGGATGTGTTTACTAATTTCAGAGAGAGAGAAAAACATTGATGTGAGAAATATCAACTGGTTGCCTCCTATACATACCCTGACTGAGGATCACTCCCGCAACCTTTTTTGGTGAATGGTACGTGCTCCAACCAAATGAGCCACCCAGCCAGGACTAATTCTCCTTTTAAGTGGATAGGTGTGGGTGTGTAGTTGTCAAGTAACATGATTAAAAGAGAATATTAGAAAGCACTGACTGGGCTGGGTCCTCCTGATTCTAGTACTATATTAACTTCTTAACTCTGAGTTAGCCACAATCACCAGATGGTAATAACAACAATAACAATAGTAATTGCTACCATTTATTGATACTATGCACTAGGCACTGACCTAAATAATTTTTTTTTTTTTTTTAATCCTCACCCGAGGACATTTTTCCATTTTTTGCAAAGATAGAGTGGGAGGGAGAGAGAGGAAGAGAGAGAAACATCGACGTGAAAGAGACACATCGAGTGGCGGCCACCTGCACGACCAACCAGGCCGGGGACAAACTGCAACCGAGGTACATGCCCTTAGCGGAAACCGAACCCGGGTCTTTCCGGACCGCAGGCCGATACTCTAACCGCTGAGCCAAGCCGGCCAGGGCTGACCTAAATAATTTAAACCTCATAACTCTAAGGTAGATACTACTTTCATTCCAATTTCTCAAGTGAGGAAACTCAGGCACTGAGAGAGAATATATTTGGCCCAAGGTAACCAAGTTAGCAAACAGGAGTGTTAGGATTCAACCCAGGCAGTCAGGTTCCAGAGTCTACACTGAACCACCATGCTAGGCAAAAAGGAAAAAAACAGCAACCTATAAATATAAAATAGAATCATCAATTATTTCAAATAAATGTCAATAAAGTTATAAAAATTTAATAAAGACATTTCAAAAATCGTAAGAGCAAGAAGACAATTTCAGGGTAGTAACTAAAACCGAGTTAGGAATAATATACTTTAATCAAGATGGAAAAAATAAGATGATAAAAAAGTTCCTAATATTCTGACTGTTGACAAAGAGAAGCTTAGCTAAAAAACAAATGAAGCCCGGCTGGTGTGGCTCAGTGGTTGAGCACTGACCCATGGACCAAGAGGTCACCAGATCAATTCCTAGTCAGGGCACATGCCCAGGTTGTGGGCCTGATCCCCAGTGGGGGCCATGAAGGAGGCAGCCAACCAGTGTTCTCTCCATCAATGTTTCTATTACTCGCTCCCTCTCCCTTCCTCTCTCTCTAAAATCAATACAGAAAAAAACAACAATAAATGAAAATTATGCAGCTGATAACCAAGAGGGAACAGTAGTTCATTCTTGGTAAAAGTAATAGGTGACTAGTTTTAGACTGGGCTTTTATTTGAAAATGGATGCCTCGGCTAAATTATTAACAGACACAACATTAGCTAATTAAATTATAGAGAATTTTTAAGCTGTTAGCAAAAGAGGTCATTTAAAACTGAACATAAAGAAAATACATAAGGTTTTTAAATAAATAAGGGAATTAAATGAATCAAAAGAAAAATGCTGTGTACACAAGAAATTAAACTAGCTGCTATCATGGCTTGTTTTTTCATTAGTATAAACTTAAGATGGAAAATAAACTTTACATTTAAAAACTATATGGGGCTACAACCAAACCTATTCCTTTCCAGTATTCTACATGAAATTATTAAACCAGTTCCCCCAAAACAAAACATACTAAGCAACATTAACCTGAGAATGATCTGATTTATAAATTTTAGTGATGACTAATTAAAACCAAATATGTTTTTAAATTTTTAAAACAGTAGTTTGTCACTATTTTATTCCCTTTCCTCCAAGGTAATAATCCTTCGTGTGTGTGTGTGTGTGTGTGTGTGTGTGTGTGTGTGTGTGTATAATTTTTTTTTTTTAATCTTTACCCAAGGACATTTTTCCATTTTGTTCAGATAGAGTGGGAGGGAGAGAGAGGAAGAGAGAAACATCGACATGAAAGGGACACATCGAGTGGCTGCCTCCTGCACAACCTAACCAGGGTCGGGGACAAACTACAACCGAGGTACATGCCCTTAGTGGGAACCGAACCCGGGTCTCTATGGACCACAGGCCAACGCTCTAACCACTGAGCCAAACTGGCCAGGGCTAATCCTTCATATGACAAGCAGATGAGATCTAAGTGACTTTTTTCTCAAAATAATGCTTTTTTGTCCATTTCTTAACATAAAGGTTCTTCTCTGCTACAACAGAGTGTATGTATTATGTCCTTTACATAAGAACTGAAGCACAGAAGTTCAAATTAATGGTAAATCCCATTTACTACACAACCCAAGTTTTTGTGGCTCCAATTTTGCAGACACCTCAAGAGATGCTAGAAATCCGTCTTCTTATTGGTCTTTTCCTTTCTAATTCCACTTACCTTTTAACATTTGACACAACTATTCAAACAAATCATCCAAAATCAATGTGACTCATCTATCTACTAAGGACAACGAAGGCAGCAACTAACATCCACTGAGTACACTTTATGTGCCAGGCATAATTTTCGTTTCTTTAAATGTACTATCGTGTTTTATCAGTCAAAGAGGTGTTATTATCCTTACTTTACAAATGAGAAAACTGAGGTGTACAGAAGTTAATAAACTTGTCTACAGTCAAACTGCTAGTGAGTTGGGATTTAAACCGAGGCAGTATAATTCCAGAATTCTTATGTAAGACTGCCAGAGTGATACACATTTTTTCGTCTTGAAGAATCACTGCCCTGCCATTTTTTAACTGAAAATTTCTATTCATCTTCTTGTCGATGTTTTATTTTTAACTCTGTGATGATTTCCAAAAGTTTCTCGCCTCTCAAGGCTCTAGTAGAGTAAGCATGCCTGCATTAGAATACTAGTATGATGCTGGGCAGATTACTTCATCTCTATGACTCAATTCCTCTTCTGTAAAATGAAAAGGATAAAAAAAAAAAAAAAAAAACCCTATTACACAGCATTTGTTCTGAGGGTTAAATGAGATAACGTGTAAATTACAAATACCACCTAATACACAGATGCCATATTACTCTGATGGTTGTGACTTTTGCAAATCAACAGTCCTCCTCTAGACTTAATTTTAACCTTTCTGGTTCTCCCAAGCTCAGGAACTTGCTTTGAGGCATGTTTAAGACATTAAAAAAATACATACACCTTTACAGAGCAGAGTAAAACAATTAGAAATCTCTACTCCATCCTCCCCGAAAGATGAAATAAGCTAAAGATAGCTATAAAACTTTAGTGTTGACTATTTGAGCTTTCTTTTATGGAAGACAGAATCAGTACATCTGATTTAAAGATTTAAAAACATGTCAGTTTTACAGACATTCTCACCATCTACCAAAGCAGTGTCTGCATATTTTTAAAATATGACCCCCTACCACAACAAGCCTGCATGCATTTGAATTTGTAGAATCCACCCTTAGACCTAATGATTACATTTGGGGGTACAGTTCAAAAATCTGCATTTCAAACAAGAGTCTTGACAGATACTCATGCACACTGAAATCCGGCCTATTCACACCTCAGAATTCAGAATTGGAAGGAATTGTCAATAGTTTCATCAAGCGTGAAAATTACAGTTCAAACAAGAACCTAAAGGCATTTTTTTAATCCTGAAATGCCTACTCATCAAATATGATTACTAAAGTTTTAAAGTTAAAGTTTCGATTACTTTAACTCTTTAAGTTGAAAGTCTATTTACAACATATTTTAAGCAGAATAACTGATTTGCCAGCATAACTTATTTTCCATCCTAAGGCTGTGGAACTATGATAGCAGGGTTCTAGGGTTTGTCACATTCACAACTGTATTCCCAAGTACCTAAAACAGTGTTTTTATACATGCCTGATACACACACCCCAAAACTGGCTGAGTGACTAAGAATAAATTCTTCTAATATTCTAAATTAAGGAAATTGTAGTGTTTCAAAAATGGGTTTCATAACTTGCTACATTTCTATTACCTATCAATTTAATGAGAAATTACAGATCTAGAAAGAGTATCTCCTCTACTATCACCAAGGAAGTTTGATTTGTGTTTTGTGTTTCTTTTTATTTTAGTTCAAGTTAAAAATTCTGTAAAATTCTTCAATCGTCCTCCATTGTATATGACATCACATCAAGTTCAACTCCTTTGCATGGTATAGGGTCAGATTTAAGTCAAGATCCCTATGTACTCCCAGTCAAGTGGTATTACTACTTCTGCCACACAATAGATAAATTTCATCAAAATATCAAAACATCATTTATGCTCAAACACCCTCCATGCAGTTGTAGCAGAGATTTCTTAAGATATGTTTGTAATCACCTAACCCTGAGGAGAAGCTATTTAAGAGATGGATCCAGGAAGTTCCTAGGCAAAAGGAACATATGCATAAAGGTACCTTAGCATCCTGTTTTGGGAGTTAAATTAAATTCTAATACCCAAAAATAGTAGGTAGGGTACAGGTGAGTGTGAAAGATCATGCAAAAGAGCTGGATCTAAACCAATTTACAATGGAAAGGCACTGAAGGACTTAAAGCAGCAAAGAAACATGATCAGACTTCTGGCAATATGCTGTAGGATAGTTACCATATGATATTGAGTCTAAACAAGACAGCAGAGAGAAAACTGACAGGGTATGGTAATTATAACTAAGCATGGTATATAGAAGAAAAATCCTAGCAGGGAGTGGGGGGAAGTCCATTATTTGTCTTTCTCTCTTTTCATTTAAGTACATAATCTGATCATAAACCCAGAATCTGTACTATAAGGAATTCAATGGCCTGACATATGAAGAAGGTCCTCATTATAGAAATAAATGAATCTACAGACAGGCTTTTAAAATACTAAACCTGCTTAAAAGAGAAATCAAAACATTATGGTGAAGAATAAAAACAAAAACTGCCTAGCACTTAAATAAATAACTATGGGTAAAAGTTATTATAATTGAAACTACACACTATTTGTTTAAAAAAAAAAATCAAATATTGATAGTAGACCTGACATTCTTCTCAACATGTTCAATTTCACATCCCAAACTTAAGGGCCATTTTCCAAAAGCATTTAAGAGCAACATCATTTTCCTCAAGTTTCTCTCTCAAACTCAGGAATATTCAAACTACTTGTTTTAATAAAATGTCAAAACCCTCCTTTGAAGAAAATATCATGTTTGTCTAGTTTCCTTCTTCAACTGTTCTCCAGTCCAAATCTGCCAGAATCTCATTTGCTGATAGCTTTGCATAGTATTTTAGCAACTCTCCAACAATGTTTTCATAGATTTCATGAAATCCTGTATCTTTTACAAGACATGCTACTTTATTTTACAATACAACCACTTCTCATCTCTTCCACCAATAAAATCCTAATCCAAGCCATCATCTCTCCTCTGGACCATTGAAATGCTTCCTAACTTTCTTCCTGGCTTCCAATGGCAGGGAATTGAAAAGGACACAACTCTTATCTATCCTCCACATGGAAACCCCAGTACACATTTTAAAATCTAAATCACATCCTGCTCAAAACTCTGCCATAACTTTCAATCATATTTATACTTCATTCATGTGTCACCTTAAATACTAGCTCTTTGGAGAAGTCTGACTAGCCAAACTAAAACAGAACCCCCTGCAAACCTCTAGTATGTCTAATTTGACCTCCTGAGGTACTACTTATATGTTATCTACTACTCCTACATTATAAATCTGCTTATTTAGTATCTTCTCCAACCTCCACGCATATACTCCCCCAAAAGGTAAATACCATAAGGGTAGGGGCTTTGCCAACTAGATTCAATATCTAACAGTGTCGAGCACATCAGGGCACTGAATAAATAGAGCCAGTTACATGAATATAATACTACCTTGTCACACGTAAATAAAACCCATCAGTGAGAGACTGAATAACAAAGACCTGGACACAACAGATACACGACATGCTACTTTAGACAGACAGGGATATGATAATGGGAACTGTCAGTTTATTAGTGAATATTTTTGATATGACAACTTTTGCTTGCCTGTATGTACTCACTCCCATGTATATTAGAAAGTGAAAGCTAAGCTTAAAAATAACAATATACCAGAAACTGAGTCATTTCCAAGTGTTCCAATCAAGCTTGTAGAATTACATAGCTAAAGTGACCCCAACATCAACTAGAATTCACAACGATCTCCATAAAATGGTTAATGAAAAAAATAGCAAACATCCCAGGAATGTTCTTTAACTAGAACATTCCCAGGTCCCTTTCCCCACATATGGTACCAAACTAGACCCACAACAGCATACCTGAACTAACAAGTTCTGAACGCTCGTATAACCTCTTATATTGGCATTAGACTGCATAACCCACATGTTACTCTATAATTATTTGTCTAAAAAGTTTCCATTGGACCATTAGCCTATATGGATTAGCAAGTTAAAAACATGTAAAACTGCTCTTTAAATATTTCAAGCAAAAAATTTAAAAATTTAGGTAGTACTTATTTCATCAAAATAGAATTTTAGAAGGAACCACAGACTTCACTGTATCTCACAAATACTGAACGAGGCCAGTCACTAGTAATTTTCTAAACCTTAGGGAAACAGTCTCAAGCTAGGCAAATAATAGTCCCTGCTGTAATAGAGTATAGAGAAAAGAAGACTTAATTAATAACAGGGAGTTATGAGATCTATCTAATGCGAAAATTCAATTAGTTATGTTTGGAAAAGCTCAAGGTTTTACTTTATTACATTTCCTATAACATTACCATTTTATGTTTTCAAATTATAGATTTTTAATGTCATATGATTTTTTTCAATTCACAAGATATTTAAAGCTACCATTATATCAAGAAATTTCAAAAAATCTACCAAACCTTTAATCCAACAGTGAATTCATAATATGACAATATTCTACTCAGTGACTGTCTCTGGCTTAAAAATTCAAAGCATTAAAGAAATAGATGGGTAATCTGAATCTCGTTTCTAGATCATAACCAAAAGTAGTTTCTCCAGGGTTTTGTACATCACAAGGAAAAGGCTCCCAAGGACTAGTACCATATGGGGTTGCACTTTGTACATAAATCCTACGCAATCACAAGTTTCAAGTTCTGTACCTGTGTGATGGAGAAGGAGCTTCAAATTGAGGCACTGTGCTATCCTCACTGACAGGAGAATATAAGCCACTCATTTCCTGAAAGCATAAATATTTGAGTTATAGTAGGTACTCCAAACAAAAGATGTATAAATCAAAACAAGATGATACTATATTCTTTTCCAATCCCAGGTTTTTAGCATTCCTTTTTGTATCAACATCCAACTTCCTCTCTCTCTTTCTCTCTCTCCCTCCCACTCTGTTCGAAGATGAATGGAAAAGTAGCCAGGAACTGAACCAACACTGAGATACGTGCGCTTTATCAAAATTGAACCCACAACTCTGTGGTCCTTGGGCTGATGCTCTAACCACTGAACCAAACCAGGCAGGGCCCTACTGATAAGTATTAAGATAAATATGACAGTATGTCAACTGGATCATTTGGTTCAATTCTCTGCAGTACAGAAGAACAGTCTCTACTTTAAAAATATCCTCTGTAAACATTTTAAAAAACTAACACTTCTCTCGATTCAAATATTCACTTTGTTTGATAAAGACTTAAACTCTAGGTTTTGATCATTAACCCAGAGGAAAAGGACTCCTAAATCAAGTATTATTGCATAAATTATGTGTCTGAATCATACCTACAACCTGGTTTCCTTTTTTATGTTCAATATTTTGATTAGTGAAAAAATAGCAAATTTTAAAATGCCACTAAGGGTCCATAGTCAAGCAGAATTATTTCCAATTGATCCAAAATCAGTTCAATCATATAGCCAAGCAAGGGATATCAATATAGGTTAGGAATGCTGCATGGGTAATGAACTTCCACCAATAGTAAACCCAACATCAATGAACATATATCAGCAAAAGAAAAGTACAACACATTTGAATAATTAAAAACATACAGCTAAAGAAAATAACCTCACATCATAATAGCCTATGAGCCTCTCAAAGATACTCCATGGATTTCTATAAGTAAACTATATCATACTATAAGTTCTTACATTATTGGTAACGTATTCCCATATCTTCTTTTAATTAATGTTAGCACCTAATAATGAATAGTATATATGTAAAAAAGTTTACTTAATAAAAGAATGGAATTGTGACATATTTTAATATTAATAATTGAGGGTTTTATGGAGTTGATTTAAGTTAATGATGGCACACACACAAAAAATAATTTTTTTCCACTTTCCCCAAAATAATTATGGCAATAAAACACAGTGATAACAAATTTAGAACACACTTTATCATCAAGAAAGTGATGCTTTTTCTATAAAATGCAATCTCAATTAAAAATAAAGTAACATCTGTTACTTTCTATATAATGAAGCCCAATCCCATAATTTAATGCAGCAATTTAAAGGAAAAGTGACAATTTCATGAAATTGAAAAATTGCTAAAAAGGTGATAAATTCTTGATATCTTACTTCCACTCTTTTAATATCCTCTTCCAAAACACTTAGCTCCTTCTGGATCTGTTCCAGTTGCTGCAGATAAAAGAGAAAAAGAAAAAGCCTAAACCAAACCATACTAACACCATCAAGATTAGAAAATAATTATGTATTTGAAAAATTATTTCTAGAAAATTAGGCACTAATGATAAATTACAGGGATGAAACTTAAATACAAAAATATCTGGAAGTCCTATGTTAAAATGTAAATGAAGAGATTTGATATTTAAGAGAACAAAATGTACTTTTTTAATGCAAGAAGAATCGACTTTATAATAAAAGGTAAACAATAACGACAATGTGACTTACTAAAAAATACAAGGCATCCAAAGAACCTCATTTAATTGTCAGCAATTAATGACAGCATGTCAGTTGTTAATCCCATTTTATTTTTAAAATATGTTTTTATTGATCTTTTTAGAGAGAAATAAAAACATCAATTGGCTACCTCCCACATGCCCCCGATCGAGCCCACAACCTGGGCATATGCCTTGACCAGGAACCAAACTGGGACCTCTCAGTCCATAGGACAATGCTCAATCCACTGAGCCACACCGGCCAGGCATGAACCCCATTTTAAAAATAAAAATTAGCCTCATAGAGGTCATATTCCACCATCCAAAAGCAGTCACAAGTTAGCATCTTAACATGTCCTTAAGCATTTTAAAAACATATTTAAGATAATGTTTTATCTTTGATATCCTACCCACTGCATCATAAACTTTTCCTATGCTACTTATTTTTTTTAATCCTCACCTGAGGACATTTTTGCATTCATCTTCAGATAGAACAGGAGGGAGAGAGGGGAGAAGCGAGAGAGAGAGAGAGAAACATCGATGCGAGAGAGACACATCGATTGGTTGCCACCCACATGACCCCAACCGGGGCCAGGAATGAACCGCAACCGAGATACGCGCCCTTAGCAGGAACTGAACCCAGGACTCTCCAGTCTGCGAGCCGACGCTCCAACCGCTGAGCCAAACCGGCCAGGGCTTCCCATGCCATTAAATGCAAACATTTTAATTTTTTTTTTTTTTTTTTTTTTGATTCTCACCCGAGGGCATTTTTCCATTTTTTGTTCAGATGGGGGGGGGGGGGGAGGAAGAGAGAGAGAGAGAAACATCGATGTGAAGGGACACATCCAGTGGCTGCCACCCACACGACCAACCAGGGCCGGGGACAAACTGCAACCGAGGTACGTGCCCTTAGCGGGAACCGAACCGGGTCTCTCTGTACTGCAGGCCGACGCTCCAACCGCTGAGCCCAAACGGCCAGGGCAAACATTTTAATTGTTAAATCACATTCAATACAATTAACCATTCCCCTCTCACCAGATTTTTGTTTGCAAACTACCATAAGTAATTCTGAATCTTGAGTCTGAATTTCAAATTTTATTAAGAAATTATTAAAAGTAAAGTTATTAGAAAAGAAATAAAGAGTTAGCAAATCTTCACTGTATAAAACAAAACTGCTTTCCAGAAATATGATACCAGTTTAAAATCCTATCACTAGTATATATAAGTTGCTGTTTTATTCTTGATTCAGCAAGTGGCAGAAATGGAGTTCAAATCAAGACAGCCTTCTTGCTCCAGAATTCATGCTGTTAACCACTATACTACACTACTTGAAAGCAGTACCTTATTATTTAACTTCCACTTCTTTAGTGCCTGGTAAGGTTAAACAGACTTTTAAGGTTTATTAACATTAGGACCTTCTCTCCTGTGGCAATACACACATGGTTGATAATATAATTGATAACTTATTAATTCAAATATTTGCCAGTCCTAAGCATTTTGCTATGCCCTGGGAAGAACAAGAATTACAAAACAATAGCCCTGTCCTCATGGAACTCAGTCTAGGGGAGAGAGCTAACAAGAAAACCAATAGTTATCACAGTAAGCATGAGGAGGATCACATGCACACAGAATTCAGGGAACACAGATTGCTCCTAACCTAGATGGAAAACTCGGACAGGGGAGCGGGTAACTGGATACCTGAAATTAAATGAAAGGCCAAGCCTTGAAAAACTAATAGAATTTTTCCAGGTAGAAAACAGTGAAGAAATACAGAATAAGCAGGGTAAATAATAATAATAGATATAAAGAAATAAAAACTATGACAAATAAATCTGAAGTTATGACAATGAACAAAATCACCCAGTGTCAACCAGCATAGACAGATGAGAACAAGAAGTGGACAGAAGAGAACACCAATGTTTAAGAGATGGGTAAAGGAAGGAGAGACCCCGCATTAACTACCAAGGGCAAAGCAGTAGCCACAAAACGAGAAGAAAAGACGGCATCCTAGAAACTTGGGATGGAGTGTAAAATCCGTAATTAGCACTGTCAAATGTTTTCAACTCTTTCATCGAATAAACTTTCCTCCACCCTGAGTTTTTTTACAACACTCCAAACTATTTCAATCAGATGGCATTAAAAACTGAAGAAAAGAATACTGGTACACTTTCAGAAAAAAGCTGGTTTTAAAAAAGAGTAACAAAACTTTATAAAAACAAGAAAACCACTGCACACCTATTAGAGCATCCTAAATCCAGAACACTGACAACACGAAATGCTGACGAAGATGTGGAGCAACAGAAACTCTCATTTGTTGGTGGGAATGCAAAATGATACAGCCACTTTAAAACACTCAGCAGTTCAGCAGTTTCTTAAAAAAAAATAAAAGCAAACATACTCTTATCATATGACCTAGTAATTCCTCTACTCCTTGGTATCTACCCAAAGGAACTGAACATATAACCACACAAAAACATGTTTATAGCAGCTTTATTCATAATTGCCAACCAAGACGTCTTTCAGTAGGTGAATGAATACAGTGTTACATCCAGAGAAGGGAGTATTATTCAATGCTAAGAAATAAGAAATGAGCTTTCAAGCCTGAGAAGACATGGAGGAAACTTAAATGTGTATCACTACATAACAAAAGCCAATCTAAAATGCTATAAACTAAAAAAAATAAATTAGATAAAAAGCTATAAACTGTCCAGCCAGTGTGGCTCAGTGGTTGAGCGTCAACCCATGCACCAAGAGGTCACCGGTTCGATTCCCAGTCAGGACACATGCCCAGGTTGTGGGTCTGATCCCCAGTGGGGGGCATGCAGGAGGCGGCTAGTTAATGTTCTCCCTCATCAATGTTTCTACCCCTCTCTCTCTCTCACTTCTTCTCTCTTTAAAATCAATAAAGGGGGGGGGGGAGGCTATAAACTATATGATTCCAACTCTAAGACATTTTGGAAGAGGCAAAACTATGGAGATAGTAAAAATCAGTGGTTGCCAGGGTTTGGGGGTATGGGAAGTGATGAACAGATGGAGCATAGAGAAATTTTAGGGCAGTGAAAATACTCTGTATGATACTATAATGATAGACACATGTAATTATATACTTCTCCGAACCCACATTATGTATAAAACCAAGAATAAACCCTAAAATAAACTATGGAATTTGGGTGACTATGATGAGTAAGTGTATATTCATGAACTGTAACAAATGTACCCTATGGTGAGGGATGTTGATGATGGAGGAAGCTATGCATATGTGAGGGCAGGGGGTATATGGGACATCTCTGTACCTTCCTCTCAATTTGCTGTGAACCTAAAACTGCTCTATAAAAAAAACAAAGGTTTTAAACAGACACACACACAAATTCTGAGAGCTACCACCAAAAGCAAAGCAAATTTAGCCATATGAAGTGCAAACTAACGTCTTGCCATCCATACCACATACATACACATATTTAATACCTATGTCCTGTAATAGCAGGCTTGAATCAGCCCTTCCCCAGAAACTTTTTCTTTAGGTTGAGAAGAAAACATAGAAGAAGCACGAACTCCCAACCCCAAAATTTGGACTATAGGGAGCATATTAAGATGGCTTATTTAAAAGAAAATGTAAATAGATGTCAATACCAATAGACTGTGATAAGTTTGAATGTATAATGTACTACCTAGAGGAAATCCTATACAAAAAGATATATTCAAAAACATTATAAATAAATCAAAATGAGAGCTCTAAAAACATCCAAGTAACCCATTAGGAGGAAAAGATATGAAAAATAAACAACAAAAATACAGAAAAAAGAAACAAGTCTGGAAGAGTAAACAAAAACCTCTTCTGTATAAGAAACTCTCCTCAAATATAATGATTCAGTAATTGATGTTAACAAGAAAACAAAGAATCAATAAGAATGCAGAAAATTATCACCATATATTTAACAAACTTTACATTGCACAACGTAATCGTAAAACACATGTTCTTTTCAAGCAGAAACATTTCTAAATGTAATTGACTACTAGGTGATAGTGCAAATATGATATTCAAATGAATAAAAGACAAAGTATTTTTTGATAATCAATTATAACAGAAACCCATAACAAAAAGACAAGAAAATCCCCATGTCCAAGTAATAAGTAATTTATCCCTAAATAAACCACTGCCTTAAGAAAAACTGTAATAAAAATTAGAAACTATTTAAAACTAAGGAATAACAAACAAAATGGCATAAGAAAATCATTAGATTCAGCTTTAAAAAAATATTTGGCCTTAAATGCTGTATTTAAAAAAAATCTGCATATGTACAACCAAGTTAACAAATTAGAAGAGGAAACAACAAAACAAAAACAAAGTAGAAGGATGAAAATTACAAACAGCATAAGTTTATAAAATAAAAAACAAAACTATAGTAGAGAACATAAAGTCAAAAGTTGTTTCTTAGATAAGACTCAAAATTGTTACATCCCTGGCAAGAATTGATCAAGAAAAAAAGAGGAACAAGCACGGCACTAATCAGCAGAATCAGGAATGGAGAAAATCACTAAAAACTCTGGAGACATTAAAGTTTAATATTGAGACAAATCTTATACCAAAGAATTAGAAAATGTAGATGAAAGAGACAACTCCTAGGAAGACTATAATATATCAAAAGTGATATCTAAAACAAAAACTTTAATAGGCATATAACTGTTGATGCAATTGAATCAACAGTTTAAAACTCTACCAACAACCAACAGGTCCAGATAGCTTCTCCAGTAAAACCTTTAAACACTCAGCCAAGATATCCTTCCTAGACTACACGAATTCTTCCAGAAAACAGTAAAGAGGGTACATTCTCCAACTCATTTGATAAAACAATTTTTATAGCAAAATTGGGCAAGATCAGTATAAAAAAATTATAGGACAATCGCACTAATGAATACAGGATACAAAAATCCTAAATAAAATAATGGCAAATCAAACAACCCAGGAGAGGATGTGCATCATGACTAAGTTTGGTTTACATAAGGGATGCAAGTAAAGTGAACAACCATCCTGGTGAGGTTTCCTAGAATGCAGAACATTCTGTAATAAAACTAGGATAACTCCTGGGCAAATCAGGATGATTGGTCACCTTAGGTGCAAAGCTGATTTACTTTTCAATGTAATTATTCACATTAACAGAATACAAAAAAATTCATATCATCTCAGATGCACAAAAATTTTGGAGAATACTCAAACCCCCACTAATGATTAAAGAAAAAAAACCTCTTTGGAAACTAGGAATAGGAATTTACTTCCCTGAATGATAAAAAGTACCTAGGAAAAACCTACAGAAAACATCATACCTAATGGTGACACGCCGAAAGCTTTCACTTTGAGATCAGCACCAAGACTAGGATGCCCCGCTATCACCACTTCTATTCATCATTGTACCGGATGTCCTAGCCAGCAGAGTAAGACAAGAAAAATAAATAAAAGATGTAAGAATCATAAAGAAAGAAACTAAACTGTTATTTGCAGATGATGATGTGTACACAGAAAACAAAGAATCTACACACAAATTATTAGAATTAATGAGAGTTTAATGAGGTTGCTGGATACAAAAACATGCACGGATAAAAATCAACTATTTCTATATACCAGCAACAAATAGTAAGAAACTGAAATTAAAGACACAGACTTCATTTACAATAGGAAAAAAAAAAAAAAAGATTAAAAGAACTAAGAACAAATCTAAAAGATGTATGAGACTAATACCCTGAAATATATAAAAATTCTGTAGGACATTCTTAAGCACCCAACTATATGGAGAGAAATACCATGTTTATGGGTTAGAAAACTCAATATTATAAAGATATAGTCTTCCAAACTGATGTACAGAGTAATCCTGACAAAAATCACAGGTTTATCACAAAAATATATCGGCTGATTCTAAAAATTATGTAGAAATAGAAAGAGCCACGAACAGCTGAGACATTCCTAAAGAACAGTAGCTTACTTTAAAGTTCCAGTATTTAATACAATGTGGTATTGCCCCCCGCAAAATAGACAAATAGACCAATGGAGCAAGCCTAAAAACAGACCTACATATATATGGACACACGATATATGACAAAGATGGTATGTACTTCAGACCAATGGGAAAAGAATGAACTTTTTAATTAAGGATGCTCAGACAACTGGTTATCCATATGAAAAGTTCCCTATCCTTCACATTATACACAATAAATTCCCAAGTAAATTACAGATCTGAATATGAAAAATAAAGAATTAAAGCTTCAACTAGATAATATAGCAAAAATGTCTTCATAACCTCCAGTGGAGAATTATTCTTTACCTGATACAAAAGGCACTATTTATAACAGAAAAGACTAATAAATTTGACTCTAGCAAAGACAGAAACTTCTCACCAAATGACATCAACTAAAACAATGAAAAAAGCAGCCCAATGAGAGGGGGTAAATATTTGCGATGGATGGATGGATGGATAAATAGAATTTTTATCTAGAATATATAAACAACAAATCATTAAGAAATTAAACTAAACAGAAAAGATGCAAAAAGCCTTAAAAAAGTATATTTCACACATATACAAAAATTTAAATGGCCAATAAACGCAGTACCAGGTGCTCAACCTAATTAGTCATCAGAAAAATGCAAATTAAAACCATAAATAGATGGCAATATATACCCCAAAGACCAGCTAAACTAAAAAGTCTATTGATACAAAGTATTGGCTCGAGTTCAGTACAATAGGAACACTCATACAACGCCTGTAAGAAGTGTAACTAGGTAATACAAGCTTAGGAAAATGGTTTGTACATATTCTATGACTCATCAATTTCACTTCTACAAACATCCCATACAGACATATATGGTAATATACATCTGGATACATATTTAAGATAGTAGCCTTCTGTGAATAGCCATAAGCTGAAAATAACTCAATAGTCTATGGGCAACAAAAATGAGATATATTCATTCAATGGAATAAAACAAAAATAAATAAACTACAGCCGTATACAACAATATGGATGAATCTTAACATTGAGCCAAGGAAGACAATAACAAAATATTACTACAGAAGTGTATTTATGTAAGTTAAAAAAAGAGAGACATACTTAAGCATCAAAACAATAAAGAAAAATAGGAGGTGATTACCATAAATATCAGAATATTAACTACCTAACAGGCGAGGAGGTAGGATATAATCTGGAGAGGGTTCAGGAAGCTTCAGGGTTCCCAGCAATGATCTATTGTTTAATCAAGATGATGGTATATGGATGGTCACTCTACTATGATTCTTTAACCAGTGGTTCTCAACCTGTGGGTCACGACCCCTTTGTGGGGGGGGCAAACGACCCTTTCACAGGGGTTGCCTATGACATAACAGGAGCAAAATTACAGTTATGAAGTAGCGACAAAAATAATTTTATGGTTGGGGGTCACCACAACATGAGGAACTGTATTAAAGGATCGAGGCATTAAGAAGGTTGAGAACCACTGCTTTAAACTATAAATTTGCTTAATAAACTTTTGTTTTATTTCATATAAAAACATTAAAAATTCAATTCATTAAAATTCCAAACAAAACCAAAAGGAAACAGGGACTCATCAAAACTGTCCTGTTACAGTAAATAAAACAGGTACCAAAAGCATATTTTCAAATGAAATCAAATGAAATATAAAGCAATCGTTCAAATGCTAGTACAAATTTACAGATGAGACTGGCTTTTACATGGAAACCAAAGCCTGACTGCTCAATCTGAACGTGAAGAATAACATGCTCAGTTATACACATGTGCTGATTAGATGCTGTGGTAGGCAGGCCCTAAGAAAGCCTCCAAAGATCCCCACCTCTTAGCATTCACACCTTTCTCCAACTGCCTCTCTTTGTGTGGGCTGGACCTAATAATTTGCTTGTAACAAACAGAAAACAATACACATGTTGGATGTCACTTCCAAGATTCAGTTACAAAAAGTATGTAACTGCTGTTTTTAAAACCTTCTCTTGCTTTCTCAGGTGCTTCCTGAGGGAAGCCAGCTGTCATGTAGTAAGCTATCCTACGGAGAATCCTACTGGCAAGAAATTGGCATTTCTTCCCAAGAGTCAATGAGGTGAGCTTGGAATGGTTCCTATCCCAATGGGACTTTGAGATAATTACTGGCCTGATCAACAGCTTGATTGTGGCTTAGTAAGAAACCCTGAGCCAAGGCACTCAGTTACACTGCACCAATATTCCTGACCCAAGACATTAAATTTTTAAATTTGAGAGTAACTTGTTACACAGCAATAGATAATTCAGAACCCTAATAAGGGCATATTCCCTCTCTTAATATTTAAAAGTGTCAGTAGGATAAAATAAGTCAAAAATAAAAATTAAATATAGGATTCTAATAGCCCTAAAACACTAGTGAGATATGACATTGGAATAAATATGTTAAATCTGAAAAGTAGATTTAACTTGTTTTTGGTATATATCAAGGTCCAAAACAAGACTCATCATAACCCCAACTAAAAGTTAAGTATGGCCCTGGCCAGGTGGCTCAGTTTGTTGGAGTGTCATGCCGTACACCAAAAGGGTTTGATTCCTGGTCAGAATACACACCTAGGTTGCGGATTCTATCTCCAGGTCAGGGTACATAGGAGAGGCAAATGACCAATGTTTCTCTCCCACATCAGTGTTTCTTTCTTTCTCTCTCTCTCTCTCTCTCTCTCTCATGTTTTTAAGGATTAAACATGAATACATACTTTATAATATATGCAAAAAATATAACTCATTTTATTCCATCTGCACTAAATCTTGAGATATTAATCGACCATATTTTCTAAAGTTTATTATGATTACAAATCACTACTGTAACCGAATCCCATCATGAAGAAATGTATGAAAGATAATTTTTTTAAAAATATGCATTTATTGCCTTTTTAGAGAGAGAAGGGAGATACAGATAGAAACATAGATGTGAGAAACACTGATGGGCTGCCTCCTGCATGACCCCCACCAGGGATCGAGCCCGCAGCCTGGGAATATCCCCTAAACGGGAATCGAACTGGCACCTCTCAGTCCATAAATGACAATCAATCCACTGAGCCACACTGGCTGGGCCAAAAAGGTAATGTTTTAAAATTTTTTAATTTTTTAAAATTGTTTTGAGAGAGAGAGAGAGAGAGGGGCAGTGTGAGGGAGAGAGAAACACTGATGAGAAAGAAACATTGATTAGATGCCCACCCAGGTGCCTCCTACTGGGCAAATGCCCCAACTGGGAACTGAACCATCGACCACTCTGTGCACTGGATGATGCTCAGCCAACTGAACCACACCAGCCAGGGCAGTGATAGGTGAATTTTAAAAGTCTGTTAACATGGGTCCAAATTTTCAAATGTTTACAACTTTGTTAATCTAGCTCCTCAAAGTCCCTTGTGTGATTAAACCTAAAATACTCGAAAATCATAATGATGGACACAATGAACACAGGAAAACCAAAATGTATTATTGACAATACAATCAGTACACAGAAGAGGCACCAGTATTCAGAAGTACTTGGTAGTATGTTTCTTGGTTGAACTGTTTACTATGATAAAATATGGACCAAGGGAAAAAAAAATGAATCATTCACAAGATCACATTACTTTGAACTAAACTTAAGCTGAAAAATTCTACAGCACAATTACGCCAGACATTTAATAATAAAAATACAGAAACACTGATACTAAAAGCTATGTGATCAAAGGCAATATCATAGAAGGCATTGTTGGAGGCCACCAACCACCAAATCAGAGGAAGGACAAATTAGGACCACAGGAGTTACATTTCTGCTCATCTTGTGGTAGCTTTTGTTCTAAATTATCTTTTCAATCATGTATAAAGAATGCCCTGGTGCCTTGGCCTGTATGGCTCAGTGGTTGGAGCGTTGGCCTGTGGACCAGAGAGTCCTGGGTTCGGTTCCCGCTAGGGGCACATACTAAAAAATAAATAAATTTAAAAAAAAGAAAAGGAACAACCTGGCAAGTCAGAAACAGTGCCTTCTTCCAGGAAAGAGGGCAGATTTATTTTCTGATGAATATAATAAAAATAGCCCTGGCCAGTTTGGCTCAGCGGTTGAACGTCAGCCTATGGACCAGAGAGTCCCGGGTTTGGTTCCTGCTAGGGGGACGTACCACAAAAAATAAAATAAAATAATAAAAATAGTGTGTCCCTGCAGGCAGACTTGACAGGTTTGCTAGAAGACCCCTTTAAAAGACTGGGGTTTCCTAAGCTCAGGGTTCCTTAGTTGTAATATAAATCCACTGTATGGGCAGTGTCAACTTGGATCCATCTCTACATTGCCCCTGTAGAACTTGGGGGTCACGAGCAACAGATGCAAACATGAGGCTGATGCTACCAGATGTGATGTAATAAAGTCCTTTATCTCTAACCCAGGAGTCCCATGTCTTCTGCCAGTATCTATAAACTGTGGCAGGCTAATTTGTTAGTTTGCTAGTAGGATAAAATTCTCAGAACCTTTACAACTTTTTAACAGTCATATGCTATATCCTTATTGCCTGAAGGAATTTCAAATCTATCAATTTATTGCAAGCATTAACAGACCCCTAGAGAAGCATTATCAAACCTCAGGGGCTAATGAAAACCTTAAATAACTCAGGACACAATGACCAGTCACTTCATTTAACCTCCAGATACTTAAGCAATTCATTTAATCATTCATTATCAGGCAATTTTCTATGTACTGAATCTTACTCTCTGGACCGCAGGCCGATGCTCTAACCGCTGAGCCAAATGGTCAGGGCCTAAATCTTACTCTCAATGAGTTCAAAGTCTAAGGCAAGAAGAACATATACAACTACTGCAAAACAATTTTACATTCTGTTTTAAAAGGGGGGTGAGGGGACTGAGCCCTGGCCAGTGTGTTTCAGTGGTTAGAGCATCAGCCCTTGGACCACAGGGTCTTGGGTTTAATTCCCAGTCAAGGGCACATGCCTGGGTTGCAGATTTGACCCTTGGTCCTGGTTGGGGCACGTGTGGGAGGCAACCAATCGATGTGTCTCTTTCACATCGATGTTTCTCTCTCTCTTTCTCTCTCCTCCTCTCTTCCACTCTCTCTAAAAATCAGTGGGAAAAAATATCCTTAGGTGAGGATTAAAAAAATAAAAGGGGGTCTGGAGGGTACCATATGGAATATAAAAAAATTATCACTCTTCAAAAAATTTTCTATAGCAAAATTGTTGAGTGTATATATTTAATTAATAATTTTATTTCCATATATTATAACATTTTTAACTTTGCTATTCAAAGTGTGGTCAAGTACCAACAGCATCATCACTTGAGCTTGCCAGAAATGGAGATTATCAGATTCCAACACACACACCCTTAATCAGAACTTGGATTCTAACAAGATCCTCAGGTGATTCTCACACATATTAAAGTTTAAAAAGTATCCATACACACAAAAAAAGGAACAAATAAATCTTAAGTTTATAATGACAATAGTATTTTGCTAACAGACATTAAAATCAAAATTGTTAACAAAAGTTAAGGATAAGAAAAATACAGTCATAAGCCATGTAAAGAATAATTAGCTATAAACACTAGTATTATATAAAAAAATTTTATCTCGAACAAGAACAGTAAAATGTATCCTAATTAGACACCTCAAACTAAAAAATATATGAGATTTGAGATAGGAATTTAAATATAAAATAGAGCCCTAGCCGGCTTGGCTCAGCGGTTAGAGCGTCGGCCTGCGGTACAGAGAGACCCGGGTTCGGTTCCCGCTAAGGGCACGTACTTCCGTTGCAGTTTGTCCCCGGCCCTGGTTGGTCGTGCGGGTGGCAGCCACTCGATGTGTCCCTTCACGTCGATGTTTCTCTCTCTCTCTCTCCCTTCCTCTCTCTCCCTCCCACTCTATCTGTACAAAAAAAAAATGGAAAAATGTCCTCGGGTGAGGATAAAAAAAAAAAACAAAACAAAACAAAACAAAAAAAAAAAAAAAAAAAAAAGAAAGGTATTTTAGCATGCTACCCAGGGCATAGGAGCTTGTCTTTGATTTTTCCATACTTAGTTCAAGTGTGATACGACCAAGAAATTTTATAAATGTTAAATTAGAATATTTCAGTTAAAAAAATTGTTAATAAAAAATTATCTTCTAGCTATACTGCATGACTTACATCTTCCAAACTCTAAACAGGTAGCTATGTTTTTACCCCGTCATGCACTTTTACCATTAGAGAAATTGTAACCCTTTCTACCTAAAGTTCTATTATCTAAATTTTCCTAAATTTCCTTTCATGGTAAAGCGCAGGCTATCATTTGATAATTCTATTTTATAATCTTTATAGCTTTGAGGTAAGTCATTGCATTCAATCCCACAGAAGACTTTCTCAGCACATCTCCAAAAAACGAATTTTTAAAGAAGCAAGTTGTAAAGGTAATAGAAGTCAAAATAACAAAGCTTAAGAAAAACTCAAATATTTTTTAAATGTTAGATTTTTTTAAAGCCTGATATGCCTTTACAAAAATAGGGGGAAGATGGGAATAGTCAACAACAGTAAATAAAACATTATGTAAAATACACAAAATAATATACCTCTCTCTTATTTCTTCTTGCAACCTTGAGGAATTCCATAAGGATCTGTAGTTGGGCTGCATGTGATTCCTATAATAGAAAATTATAATTGTGCTTTTAAAAATATAACTATGAATTCAAAGTTTTCTTTTAACACCACAATATAATCAGTATGAAGTAACTTAATGCATCCATTCAAGTCAGCCTATCACTTCTCTTTACTCAGTTCTCCCATTTGCCAATTGGAATTTTAAACAGCAAGCCATTCTCCCCAAAACTAACTAACTAAAACTAATTTTAAGAAACAAGTATCTTAAATCACATTCGTCATTCACCTTGCTGAAAAACTACTTGTGGGAAGTGGCAATTCTGTTACCTGTTCTACTTTTTTATTCCCCAATCATACTAATACAGCATCAAGACAAAAATCATGGTGGAACCAAAAGAGTAGAGTTTCTAGACATTAACATCACTTTCCCTGTAAGAATTTCATTTGCAGAAAAGAAGCATGATAAGTGAAAAGAAATTTATAGCCTTCAAAAGTCAAATTTACTATTTCTGGTTATTACATACTCACAGATGTGACAATTAACATAGTTCTATAGAAGATTTCAGTCAAAAATCAAACACTTAAAAACAAAAATTTTAATATAATCATTGAAGAGAGGGGTAAATAACCCCAATTGGTAACAAATAAAAATATAACAGATAAATAATAATTATAAGCCTGACATTTACTGGGTATCAAAAATACAATTACAGGAAATAGCTTTTAATGTTAAAATTCACATAAAGAAAAAAGGAACTACAAGTGACTCAATAAATGTGTTTAAAAAAAGGTAACAAATGGAATAGCAATGAGATAGTTTATGAACAAATATAATTCCAATTTTTTAAATATATATTTGAAAATTAGAATAAAAATGCCAGTGGAGTATTTCCAAAGCAAACAAAAATAAATGAGAGATTAATAAAACTCATTTACCTGGCTATGCAACAGAATTATAGGAGCCAATTGTTAAAATAAACAATGGAACAAATTTTATCTGATTCAGTTACTCTAGAAAAGATTCCAGTAATCTGTAGAGTTAAGTCCTCAGATCATAAAAATAAGTCCATCAATATCTGAAGAATCACTAAGATATTATTACATATGCTATGAAAGAGCATGGCCACCTCATCTCTACTCCCAGAGTATATCCCTTCTGGGTAGAGGGAGGAAATCTTTGCACTTTAAAGAATAAGAGGCTAAATAGATCAATGAAATGTTTAAGTCAAGACAAATAAAGCACAAAAGAGGACAAATATGAACTGACAATCACATCAGGATATTCCAGCTAACAAACACAAGTGAATTAATATATCACAACTAAATAGGCACCTTCTCCGTCTTAGGAGCACACCCACACCTTATTCCTTGCTCCTCCTCTTCCCGCATAGGTATACATCTTCTAAATGCTAAGGGACCCAAGAAGATTTGCAACCAGGGTAACAATGGGCAGCAACAACTTGTCTTGAGCTAACCCCCTGAACCAGTCCCCAAAGCTCCCTTTTCTCTAACTCTCCAATGAGCAGACAGCAACCCCACCCGCCTTGGCCCACTTCTTTCCCACAATGTTTCTAGAGAGCCAAAGCAGCTCCGCCTAAACTATCCTGTTGCTTCTTCTGTCCTAAGCCCTTCCTTGTTGCAGTGTTCCCAGCTTTAATAAATGTACTCTCAAAATCAAAATAAATAAGTAAATACATTTGTAGAACATGGAGTGATGAGAGATTTAAAAGTGAAGTTTATTTCTTGCATAATAAACTGGCATTTACTGAACCTAAGACACATTCCTGAGAAGTTAAACTATCACAAAGAACAAACTCACAAGAACTCTGTGTCCCAACAATGATGACAATGTATCCCAGGATCCTCTGCATCTTTCTTGGGACTCTTCGCACTGACTATTCATAACTGTCTACAGGTTATTAATGGCTAGAGTGCCAAAACCACATCTTTATACAAAAAGGAACATGCACAACTAAGACTGCCAATAAATAACATAATCCATTTGCAAAGGAAGTGTACAAACTATTTTCAAAATAGTATATTTGAACACTTCATTCCTGTCTATCAAGTAGGACATGTAAATAGGTTAAGAATGCTATTGATTTGTAGAAAGTGGGGAGAGCCCCACCAAAGCTGCATGGTTAAAAAAAACACAGTTTTCCTTTGATCTTATATTGTTTGACTTTGTAAATTAGGTACTATTTATTACTTTAAGGGAAGGAAAGAGGAAAGAAAAACAAGAAGGAGAGGAGGTGGAGTAGACAGAAGATAAGACAAAACAAGGCAAGACTTGACTTTCCAGGTATAACAGAAAGTCAAAGTTTTAGGATTCTAACTTAAAAACCTTTTAAAACTTTATGAGTACTTCCTCTACTAGGCTTCAGAGTCACTAGCTATAAAATAAGCAAGTAACATGTCCCAAATGAGAGTCATTTTGCCATATTCTTTTTTTTTTTAATTAATTGATTTATTTTTGTTACAGATGTTTCTCCTTTTCCCCCCACTGATTCCCCCTTCCCCCCTGCCCTATCCCCAGCTTTGTTGTCCATGTCCATTGGTTATGCATACATGCATATAAGTTCTGTGGTTTATCTCCACCCCACACCCACTCTTCTGGGGATAGTCAGTCTGTACCCCACTTGCATGTCTCTGGGACTACCCCATTCCTCAGACTGTTATATTCATTATATTCCACAAATAAGTGAGATCATATGATACTTGTCTTTCTCTGTTTGGCTTGTTTCGTTTAGGATAATACTTTCCAGGTCCCTCCATATGTTATGTAATGGTTACTATGATTTAGGTGGTAATTTTCTCTATATCAATACATTCTTTTCCTTAAATCTGTCAAAAAAATTCTAAAGGATGTACACTTCTGGCAGCATGACTGACTACAACAGCCTTCAGAACAAGGAATATTTCAAGTGATAACCATATACAATTCATAATGATAAAGAGAATGATTCACCCAGAAGATATAACAATCCTGGACACGGATGTACCGAGCTTCAAAATACATGAAGCAAAAATCACAGATAACAATAAAAAATGGACAATTTATATTTTTAACACATCCCTATCAGTAACTGAGCTAGGAGGAATAAAAGATCTGAATAATATTAACAAACTACATAATCAACATTTATAAAAACATTACAACAAAGAGCATGCTGTTTTCAAATGCAAGTTATCATTTAACACAATAGGCCATATACAACATAATGAAAATCACAATAAATTTCAATGGAACAAAAGCATACAAACTGAACTTCTACATCTGGCTAAAATGCAGTGAGAAATACAGAATTCATACCCCTCCTTAAACAACAAAACAAAACAGCAGGCCAGTTATGAAACAATGGCTTTCAGACAACCAGAAATACTGTATTTTTCCAGGCGCTAGAGTGGAAAAATCTTGAAACACGCAGGCATCAGGTAGAATACTCAAAAAGGTTGCCTCAAGTTGTGGGGCAAATTAGCCTGGACAAAAATCTGCTCTGGTCCCACCTAACAAAGTTTAAAAACAAGCTTCAAGAGAATCAAACTTTTTCCAAGTAACCTAACTACATGCCAAAACAAAGTACAGGAATGCATAAAAGAATATAAAAATATCCAGCATTGAACAAGGTAAAATGTACAATTTCTGGCATACAATCAAAAAATTAAAAAGCATGCAAAAAGGGAAAATACTTCAGTAATAAGGGGGGAGGGGTCAGCAATAAAAAGGAATATAGAAATGACACAATAATTATTAAAAACATTAAAATAATTATTATAACTACATATATGTTCTAGAAGTTAGAGGAAGCATAAGCATGCATGTTGAGACACATGAAAAATAAAAATGATTAGTGAATTTGACAACAGAAATAGAAACTATCCAAAATGAACTAGACAAAGGAAAAAGATAAAACATAAATGAAGAGAGCTGTTTATCAATGAGCTGTGGAATAACTTCAACCAGCCTAATAGTTGTGTAACTGAAGTTCCCAAAGTGGAAGGAAGGGACAGAAAAATATTTGAAAAATTAAGGACTGAAAAATTTCCAAATCTCATAGAAACTATAAATCCACAGATCCAAGATTTTCAAAGAACCTCAGAAATAAGAAACATGGGGAGTGGGGGTAGGATGGGGGTAGAGGATGGGGACTATACCAAGGCATATCAAAATCAAAATGCTTAAAACCATATAAAGAACATCTTACACTCAGAGAAATATATTCCATCCTGAATACTAGAGCTAAGAAAACTATGTTTAAAACCATAGGAGAGTCTTGGCAACAAAATAAAAAATAAACAAGTGGGACTACATGAAACTAAAAAGCTTCTGCACAGCAAAAGAAATGATCAACAAAATGAAGGCAACCTACAGAATGGTGTTTGTATACACACATACACACACGAAATACTATTGTATTCAGCCATAAAAATAACAATCTCATCATTTGCAACAACATGGATGGACCTTGACAACATTATGTTAAGTGAAATAAGTCAAATACTGTATGATCTCACTTATTTGTGGAATCTGAACAAACAAACAAAAAAACTCAATAGAAAAAGAGATCAGATTTGTGGTTGCCAAAGGGGAAAGAGAATTGAAAAAAGGTGCCAAGAGGCAGAAACTTCCAGTTATAAGATAAATAAGGTTCTGAGGATGCAATAAAGTGCAACACGATAACTATAGTTATTAACACTCTTGTATTTAAAAATTACTAAATTAAATCCCAAAGTTCTTATCACAAGGAAAAAAACACTACAATTATATAATGCTGTATGTCAACTATATCTCAAAATAAAATTAAAATAAATAAATAAATAAGTCTCCTCTTTAAAAAAACAATAACCATAGGACAAACCTGCACCTCCTCTAGCACCCCCCCCCAAAAAACACAGCATGGGAGACTCATTTTTGTCATCTCAACCTCACCTACTCCTTTCTCCCACTAAAATATTCCCATTCTATGAGGTGGGATCCAGATCAAGCTATGTTAATCAGAATCTATCCACAGAATTTTTAAAACTAAAATTGGAAGGGAAAGCCCTTTTTCTTCAATCAAAAAACATAAATATAAACAAGGAAGTACAAGTGAACCCATTATCCACCATGTTATAAAAATCTAAGAGAATCATACCTGTCTCTCCCTCTCCCTCTCCCTCTCCCTCTCCCTCTCCCTCTTTCTCTCTCTCTCTCTCTCTCTCTCTCTCTCTCTCTCTCTCTCACTCACACACACACACACACACACACACACACACACACACACACACACGAAGTGCCTGATCTCATTTCCCTCTAGTCCCTAGAGAAGCCTTGACTCCAATCTTTCTAACATTTGGTTGTTAAGCTCTTCCTTTTGTGTGTGTGAGCTACCTACCCACTCCCTTATTCTATCAATAAATACCCCCTGCTTCTTATTTAAGCTAGGTCAGGGTGGGTGTTTGTTTATGCTAAGGTGTGTATTGCTTATGATGGATCATAGTCAATTCCTAATACATTCAAATTCACATTTTACATTTTTACAGAAAATAAATGCAATTTTACATTTGTATACATTTCATTACATGAAATGGGATATATTCAGTTCCAGTTCCCACCTTTCTAAATACACTTCGTTAAGCAACAGAACACTGTGCTGCCAATGGACACCTGCTGGGAGGATTTTATGTAGATAAAAATAATCTCTATTTTCTCCTTCATATCTTGCATGAAAGAAGGGACAATATCGCTAAGAAGATATTCATCAGAAGAAAAACAACCAAGCCCTGGCCAGTTTGGCTCAGCGGTTAGTGTCAGCCAATGGACCAAAGGGTCAAGGGTTCAATTCCCAGTCAAGGGCACATACCTGGGTTGCAGGTTTGATCCCCGGCCCCCATCTGAGTCTTGTGGGAGGCAACAATGTGTCTCTCTCATATTGATGTTGCCCTCTCTCTTTCTCCCTCCCTCCTTTCCACTTTGTCTAAAAGTCAATGAAAAAACACCCTCAGGTGAGGATTAACAAAACAAAACAAAAACAGTAAGATGAAAAACCAACAATATTGTGGCTTAATAACAACCACTTGCTCCTTATTAAAATGAAATTGTACTTTCTCATAATCTTAACACAGCTTTTATTAATACAAACGAGACACTCTAAGTTATATTATAAGCAATTTTTTCTTTCTTTTATTTGAAAAAGGGGAATCTGCTAGAAGTGATACCTTGAAGATGTTTCTTGCTGAACAAAACTGAATGGATTAAGTGATACTACCTATTATTTACAAACATTTCTAGATCTTTTTCAATACAATGAAGAGTACCATTTAAATCAATTTTTAAAAAGTTCAGCTGCCACTTACTGCTTCCAGTTGTTTCTTCTTCTGCACTAGTAATTCTAACATGAGGTTGACATTGGCCAAATCAAGGTTATCTTGGTCAGTTCCCAGTAAATCCTGAAAGATTTGCCACCTGTGGCCATTCTAAAAATGAAAAGAAGAAACACAATAACTTTTTAAGATGATTGTTTTAGAGTCTAAAACAAATGTTTAATTGCTACTTTCTAATATGTTTATTACACAGATGTTAAAAATACACTATAATGTTCCAAACTACTCCTTCACAGCTAGTGGATGGATGCCTACTGCCTTCTAATTATTATTTAAACACTATTTTTCCCTTAAATGAATCTTGGTAACAGATATGAAAGGCATATTCAAGACAAATGTTAAGTCGGCATCTCTAAAGGTATAATCCCCTTCAAAATAAGTGCCTGGATCTTAATTATATTTCTAGCCATTTTTTCAGCTTTGTATTTGGTTATAAGGTATTAATTTAAGCTCACTTGCCTCAATAATCCTCAAAAATTAAGAATCTTTCAACAGTTTTTCCAAATTACCACACAGTTTCACCTTGCCATATAATCCTTCAAATGTCACATGTTACAAGCCAACTTTCTCAATGTGACCCACCAGTCCTTTCAAAAGATGGGCACTAGAGTAAATTTTGAACAATGCAGTTAAGAAACTTCTTTACTGAACAAAACAATTTTATATCTCCTTTAAGAAATATCAATTTATTAAACTTAAATATTTAATATTAAACTAATAAAAAACAATGAATTAAAATGTATCAAAAATAGTAATAAGAGTTGAAACATACGGTGCTACTCACTGAGTGGTCCAATTTGAACCTCTTTTCCTCAAACCTTTGCTTCTGTTTGAGAATGAGTTCATTCACTGAAAATAAAAACAAAACAAGAAACACACATAATTTGTATTTTGTTAAAGATATCATCTAATAGTTCTGTTTAGATGAATTATATTTTAACTTCAGAAAGACCCAAATTAAAAAGATGCTAAACAGAAATTTCAAGTCAGAAACAGTTTTGTCACAGGTTACTACCGCTAACACTATTACTATTACTATGGAAGAAGAATTCTTCAGAATATGTACCTACTCTTCCATGTTTCAAGGATGACATTACTGGCACTTGGAGAGACACAATTAGACTGTTCCATGCTCTCCATGGCAACTGGTTGATTTTATGAGGCAGCACTAAAGATTCATATTTTTTCTTTTTGTTTGTTTGCCTCTTATGTAACTATCATGGCAGACAATGTCAGTTACCTATCCAAAAACCATCCCACCTTTTATTTAAATAGCAGAATGATTTTTTCCAAGTGTCAGATTACCACATACTTTCATAGGCTAGACCCATCCCCAGAGCCATAGGATGATTCTTGACTAAGCTAAGCCAATCTAGTCATTTATGTTCTTGCCAGTGATTGACATGGGGCTAAGTATGTGACCTAGTTTTGGCCAGTGAGGTACAGTATGATGTCTTTCAGAAAGAGGAGAGGAGAAAAACGAGTTATTTCCCTGCCATCATAAATGATGATTATCTGGAACTGCTTAGAACCATTTTGCAATCTTGAGGGGATCTAGCCAAAGACCAACACACATGCTGGGGATGAAGGAACAGAAAGATAGAAAGAACTTGATAATATTACAGAACCACAGAATTAACTAGTTCTAGATTATTTTTATGAGAATCAATACATTTTCCTTAATGTTTAAGCCACTTTAAATTAGTTCTGTTTTTAACAACCAGCTGATTAAAAAATGATAAAGGGACACTAGCACTAGGCTAGGTAAGCACTTTAATTTACAGACATTATCCCATTGATTGTTCTTCCCATTTAGAGATGAGGCAATATTAGAGAGAGCATAAAGACCTTTACCGTGGTGACATATAGTACAAGACAGAGATAGGATACAAACCCAAATAATATTTCCGCTATACTACAATCCAACTGTATTTTTTAACAAATAACAGAGGTACCAACTCCACTCTAGAGATCCAATCTTTGAAGATGAGTAAAACTAAGTCTAAGCAAGATTCAATCCAAACTCAAAGCAGCTCAGAGTAGAAAGAGAAATATATGATGCAGTGGTTATAATAAAATGTGAAAATCAGTACTGTCATTGAAACAGATTTACAGAAAAGGAAAAAAATCAAAATTTAAAAAGCAGGCTTCCAACAGAAGGTGACATTAGAATTGGGCCAAAACAGGAACATAGAAATTCACTGAAAAGAAAAAGGCACGGAAAACAATTCGGGGGGGGGGGGGGGGGGGGCGCAAGGGGCAAAGTCATAAAACAGCAGGAAATAAAATGATTTAAAATCAATAAGGCTGGCCTGGCTGGTGTGGCTCAGGCAGTTGAGTGTTGACCCATGTACCAAGAGGTCACTGGTTCAATTTCCGGTCAGGGCACATGCCCAGGCTGTGGGCCAAATCCCCAGTGTGGGGTGTGCAGGAGGCGGCCAATCAATGTTCTCTTTCATGGATGCTTCCATCCCTCTCTCCCTCTCCTTTCCTCTCTCTCTAAAATCAATAAAGAAAAAATAATAATAAATAAAAACTAAAAATAAAATCAATATGGCTGAAACACAGGGTCACAGTGATTCTGTTAATGATTAACAGGGGCTAAGAGCTAAGACTGGAAATGTAAATAGATTAGAGCCTGATTCTGAAGATCCCTGATATGTATCTCACAAGCAGTTGTCATTATACTCCAGGGAAGATAAAGAAGAGAGTTTGAATAATGTAGTACTGGAAATAAAGAAGAGTATATAAGAGTTCAATGTTTCAGTTACAGAATTAACCATTTAAATAAAAACTGTGACTTAAATAATTGTAATACTTTACATGTATATACTACATTGCATTTTACCATGAAATTTCATATACCCCTGAAACTGAAGGATCGTTTATATTCATAATTATAATTCTATGGACTCTTATAATAGCCATAGCACTAAGAACAAACAATGCATTTCTACTGCTAAATTTTCCATTTTAGCAACTGTCTTTTTAGATGCAGAATCGTTTAGTGAAAGCAGACTCTTAAGCCATACTACTTTGGACCAAATACCAATTTTGCCACTTAACTGGCTGTGTAACTTTTACGCAGGTACTTAAACTCTGTGCCTTAGTTTCCTTACCCAAGGAATAAAGATGACAACATTGCCTATCTTACTGAGATATTAAATGAGAACTGAGAATTAAATGAGTTAACATACATAAAGCACGTAGGAAGGTGTCTGGCAGTAGTAAGGATATCATATGCATTAGCTATCTTTTTAAAAAAAAAACAGGGATTTTGCCCTGGCCAGTTTGGCTCAGCGGTTAGAGCATCGGCCTGTGGTCCAGAGAGACCTGGGTTCGGTTCCCACTAAGGGCGTGTACCTTGGCTGCAGTTTGTCCCTGGCCCTGGTTGGTCATACGGGTGGCAGCCACTCGATGTGTCCCTTTCACATCGATGTTTCTCTCTCTCTCTGTCTCTCCCCCTCCCACTCTATCTGAACAAAAAAATGGAAAAATGTCCTCGGGTGAAGACCAAAAAAAAACAGGGATTTTAAACTTTGCATTCACGTTGTCCTTTACATTAAAAAGGTCACTGCCAGGCTGGTGTGGCTCAATGGTTGAGCATGACCCATTAACCAAGAGGTTACTGGTTTGTTTCCCCATCAAGGCACAAGCCTGAGTTGTGTGATCAATCCCTAGTAGAGGGCATACAAGAGGAGGCTGATTGTTGTTTCTCTCACGTTGATTTTCTATCTCTCTTTCCCTTTCCCTTCCTCTCTCTCTAAAAAATCAATAAAAGTTATATTTAAAAAATAAATAAAAAGAGTCATTCATTAGGAAGATTTAGGAATTAAGTTACAAATGTTATATATAGGCAGAGGATACTATAGGGGATAGAGGAGAAGAGAGAGAGAAAGAGGGGAGGGAGGAATGGAATGAGGGAGAGGCAGCTAGAGAGAGATCTTGACCCAGGAAGGAAAAGGGAGATTAGTGAGCAAGCCTTAGCAGGAGTGGAGGACAGCAAATGCAGGATAAAGTTTTATTGTTTACTGCAGAAGTGGGAGGGTGAAGGAGACTTTGCCATCCACCCCACCCCGCACCTGGAATGAGCCTTCAGGATCAGGAGAGAGCTCTGAGACCTCTCAAGACACAGGAGGATGGAAAAGAGAAGAAGTGTGTGTGCCACTGGGAAGGTGAGAAGGAGTCAGAGGGAAGAAGTAGTGGGGAATTAGGAGAATGCCGTGGAAGGTAGAGGAAGGGGGGAGGTGTCATAAGAAGGAAGAACTGTAGTGCAGTATTTTAGGCAAGAAAGGAAAATGCAGAATATCTGTCTTGACAAAAAGTATATGACTCTAATGACCAGAAAACCAAATCCATCTAGTTTTTGGCTTCCAATTCTTTGCTTTCATTAAAATAGAAGAAAGAACTTAACTTGTTAACTAATAGGGCATTAACAAATTCTTTAACAATAAACCATTAATTGCTCTGGTTTTAGCACGTTATTCAGAAGGGTCAAAGAACTGAGTGGCATTTCTGTAACAAAATTCATGCAATCCCCACCAATTTATTATGTAAAGCAAACTTTCTCAAGATGTATACTTTTAAAAGGAAAAAGGGAAAAAAATCTTAAACTTACACACTGTTATGTCAATTTAAAAAACTGATGATCCTGAATAAATAAATATTAAAAAGAACATAAATGAAACAGAATCCTTGTGCTAGTAATAACCGGCAATGGCACTAGTACTGATTAAGAAGGATACTGTCAAACATTACATAGTACATTTTCAATAAAGTTTTATTGTTTAATACTTTATAAAATTTGCAAGTATTTGTTTGATCAATTGCATACTACTAATTACAATAACAACCCCACCAAACATTTAAGTTTAATACTTAATAGAAAATTATGTTAAAAAGAAACTTTTGAGTCCATAATTTTTTATTTATATTCATTTCTGTTACAGAAAAGTATTACAGGTAGAGATATATAAATTTCCAGCATGAAAATAACATTAATATACAGGATAAAATTATGTGAACAATACACAATTTGGCTATTCTGCTTAATTCAAACAGAAAAGGAATGAATGAAAATTCTCACTGATAAATAAAAGTGTCTAGTTTCAAATCAATGATAAGTATCAAACTACTTATTTAGATTTCACAGAAAACATTTAAAAAAGAAATGAAAGTTGTATTTTTAGATAACTGTATTTATAAAATTACATGCTTTACATCCACCTAAACTTACAAAGAAAAACTGTATATGCTATTTAAAATGTAACATCAACCCTGGCCGGTTTGGCTCAGCGGTTAGAGCGTCGGCCTGCGGTCCTGAGAGACCCGGGTTCGGTTCCCGCTAAGGGTGCGTACCTCGGTTGCAGTTTGTCCCCGGCCCTGGTCGGTTGTGCGGGTGGCAGCCACTCGATGTGTTCCTTTCACATCGATGTTTCTCTCTCTCTGTTCCTCTCCCTCCCTCCCACTCTACCTGAACAAAAAATGGAAAAATGTCCTCGGGTGAGGATAAAAAAATAAATAAATAAATAAATAAAATAAATAAATAAAATGTAACATCAATGTGTGAGGAAGTACATTAATTTTTCAGAATTTTTATATGGGTAATCCAAGCAAAAAGGTTTGAAGACAACTGCTATAGAAAATGTGTAGCCCAGCCCCCTACCCATGACTCAGGTGTACAGCATTAAAAGTGAAGGGTCCAAAACCAATTTTAAAAAGGTGCAAGGCTACGTAGAATACCTCAGAATGATATAACACATACTTACTTTACCATGCTCAAGAGGGAATCTGAAATTAAAAGGCTCAGGGTCTTCTTACCCCAACCAAGAAGTGCAGGCACCATACAAATCATGTAACCTCAAGCTAAAGCAATGGAAATAAATAACTTAGAAGAGTTTTTCAGTACAGAGAAAAAAAAAAAGTGGTATTCCAATTTAGAAACAGATCTCAGTGGTATCCTGAGTACACAAGAAATATAATCTCTATTTACGTACTGTGAGGAAACCTAAGGATTTGACCATCACTATACAAAGGTCAAGACTGAAGATGGGCAGAAAAACAGAAATAGACATATTAGGATGAAATGTTATTTCCAAGGCTGACAATATAAACTTTCATTGGAAGCTGCTGTATAATGAAAAGACTTAAAAAATACTTATACTCCAATTATCCAAAACCAAAAATTTTTATCCATAAAAAGAGGTTAAAAACTCTATCATCGAAAATTCCCAACAATATGGCAGCATAGATAAATGCGGTACTGACTTCTTCCCACAACCACGTCAAAATTCCAGCTAAACTACAGAACAACCATCATTCAGAACCACCAGAAATTGAGCTGAATGGAAGTCCTACAACTACGAAATTTAAAAAGTCACATCGAGCCCTGGCCAGTTTGGCTCAGCAGTTAGAGCGTTGGCCTGCGGTCCGGAGAGACCCGGGTTCGGTTCCTGCTAAGGGCACGTACCTCGGTTGCAGTTTGTCCCTGGCCCTGGCCGGTCGTGCAGGTGGCAGCCACTCGATGTGTCCCTTTCACATCCATGTTTCTCTCTCTCTCTCTCTCTCTCCCCCTCCCACTCTAACTGAACAAAATATCGAAAAATGTCCTCGGGTAAGGATTAAAAAAAAAAAAGCCACATTGAGACTGGTAGAAGGGGCAGAAGCTCAAACAGGCTGATCCCACACCCATGTGTGGAGGATAAAAATCAGGAGAGCTACTTCGGCAGGGAAAGTCCTCCCTGAGGAACAAGGGGTCCCCATCCCACATCAGGCACCCCAACTCAGGGTTCATGTGCCAGGAAGAGAAGTTCCCATAACTTCTGGCTTTAAAAACCAGTGGGAATTGAGGCTGAGGCTAGAGTCCCAGTCAGTTCCTCTTTAAGGGCCTGCACACGGACTTACTCCGACAGCTCCCTCCAGGCTCCAGAGTGGAGGAGGCAGCATGAAAGGCACCAGAGACATACCAGGAAGAACTGAGTTGCTCGGCATTGGGTAGAGAGCTGGAGAGGCAGCTTTCTCCCTGACAGATGTGCTGGTGCAGGCCGTTGTTCCTTTGGTGAGTCCTTCCCCCACAGGGCAGGCAGACAGGCACCACATCTGGGACTCCAGCAACCTGGTTCACACTGGTTGCCCTGGTTGCCCCACCTTGGTGATTCCCTGAGGGTCTGCCCCCACCCAACTTTCAGGCCCACCCAAGCTGTTTCCAGTGGCTTTACCATAGGATTGGCTTGTCTTGGCTCTTGCTTCAGATTCTTTCAAACAAATAGTACCTGGACTCAGTGAGCCCCATACCTCTAGCTAAGTAGCCTCAGGCCTGGCACTAGAAACAGCCAGCCTTGGTTCAGTTTGGCTTTGCCTGGCCACCTCCAAGACTAGCACATGAAGCAGCCATCTGTAGATCACTTTGTAGCTTATGCCTGGTTGTTTTAGGTAGGACACAGGCAGAGGCTGACCCTGCCCCAGACCCAGCACACCCAGTGGGCAGCTTCAGACCATGTCGAAGCATCACCACCCAACCAACTCCACAAGTGACTCACTCCAAGAGTGGATTCAGTGGGTACCAGAGCCCTGCTGAAGTAAGTCTTGCTCTGTGAGGTGGGCCCCTGCACCACTGATCCTGCAAGGTAGTCAGAGGTCAGTGGTCACTGGGCACAGCCAGTCCTTGCAGCTGATCTGCCTGAGTAAAGCCCTCCCATGGACGTGTCAACAGCAATCAAGACTCAATTACAACAGAAGGGTGGACAGTCCACATGAGGGGTGCACCTCAAGGTCCCAGCTAAAGTGACCAGGGAGGCTGTGTCCCTGGACCCTACAAGACACCTACTACAATAGGCCACCCTAGGAAACCTAGGAGACATAGCAACTCTACCTAATACATAGAAACAAATACAGGGAGGCAGCCAAAATGAGGAGACAAAGAAACATGTCCCAAATGAAAGAACAGAACAAAACTCCAGGAAAAGAACTAAACAAAATGGAGATAAACCATCTAACAGATGTAGAGTTCAAAACATTGGTAATAAGGATGCTCACTGAACTTAGTGAGAACCCCAAGAGCATAAAAAAGGACCAGTCAGAAATGAAGGAGGCACTAACTGAAATAAAGAATAATTTACAGGGAATCAATAGTAGAGAAGGAGAAGCTAAGAAGCAAACCATCCATTTGGAATATAAGGAAGCAAAAAACACCCAATCAGAACAAAGAATCCAAAAAAATGAGGATAGTGTAAGGAGCCTCTGGGACAACTTCAGGCGTACCAACATTCGCATCATGGGGATGCCAGAAGGAGAAGAGAGCAAGAGATCGAAAACCTGTTTGAAACTGACAGAAAATTTCCCTAACTTGGTGAAGAAACCTGATATACAAGTCTGCACAGAGTTCCAAACAAGAGGAACCCAAAGAGGTCCACACCAAGACACATCATCATCAAAATGCAAAAGGTTCAAGACAAAGAGAGAATCTTAAAGGCAGCAAGAGAAAGCAGTTAGTTACCTACAAGGGAGTTCCCATAGGACTGTCAGCTGATTTCTCAACAGAAACTTTGCAGGCCAGAAGGGAGTGGCAAAAAATATTCAAAGTGATGAAAAGCAACAACCTACAACCAAGACTACTCTATCCTGCAAAGCTATCATTTAGAATCAATGGACATACAATCGACCCTTGTTTATCGTGGTTCATCAGTTCCAGACTCTACCACGATAAATTAATTTCTGTGAAGTAGGATTCTTTATTTATAGACAGTCATCCCTCGCCACTTTGCACTTCGACTTTTGCAGCTTCACTCTATTGCGGCTTTTTCAAATACTATACTACACTATATTTGAAAAAACTGCAATAGAGTGAAGTCGTGGAAGTCGAAGTATGAAGTCACAAGGGAAGACTGTATAATGAGTTTCCCAAACAAGAGAAAGCTAAAGGAATTCATCACCACCAAACTAGTATCATATGAAATGTTGATGGGTCTTCTTGAAGAAGAAAAGCAAAAATATAAACAATAAAATGGCAATAAATGTCCAGCTAGTGTGGCTCACTGATTAAGCATAGACCCATGCATCAAGAGGTCGCTGGTTTAATTCCCAGTCAGGGCACATGCCCAGGTTGTGGGCCAAATCCTCAGTGGGGGGCGTGCAGAAGGTGGCTAATCAATGTTCTCTCTCATGGATGTTTCTATCTCTCCCTCTCCCTTCCTTTCTCTCTAAAATCAATAAAGGTTAAAAAAAATTGTATTTTAATATTTAAAAAAAATAAATGGCAATAAATACATATCTATGAACAATTGAATCTGCAAACAAAATGAGCGAGCAGAATAGAAACAGACTCACAGATACAGAGAACTTTTTGTTGGTTGCCAGATGGGAGGGGGTTTGGGGGATGGGTGAAAAAGGTGAAGGAATGAATAAGTACAAATTGGTTGTTAGACTGATAAATCTCAAAGGGAACGGGGGGGGGGGAGTGGGAAGAGATAAATCGAAGAACTTATATGCATATATGCATAACCAATGGACACAGACAATAGAGTGCGGAAGGCAGGAGGGAAGCAGGAGTGGAGAGGAGTAAGTGGAGGGAAATGGGGGGTGGGGGACATTTGTAGTACATTTAACAATAAAGGTAAGTTTAAAAAACAAACTCTATCATCACCAAGGTAATCTCTAGCTTAGAAAATTAGTAATTGTGACTTCACTATTCATTACATAGTGAATATACACACACACACACAAACACACTAATATACAGCTTGAAATTAATTTCCAACATTTCTATATTCCTTCTATGCTAGTATATATTTCTTTCTCTTTCTCTCTCTCTCACCATTTAGAAATTCACATAACAAAATTTCAAACCTGTGGGCTCATTAAGGAACACTGCTTGAAAAATTAGTAAATATCAAGATTTTGAGAACATTAGATTCCTTTCTGTATTTAAACATTTCAAAAGAAGCAGTTTTCCAAAATTATGCAAGTGATAGAAAAGTGATTCTAAAGCCCACACAGCAGTATCAATTCAAGTTCAGGAACAAAGGATTCTGCTTTGAAGCATTTTGTTTTCCCTTTTACCTAACCTAGCCCATTAAGTCCAGTCCTGCAGAATATCAAACCATTCAGTATATTCTCATTTCCTAAGTTCCTTCTCCAAGTTTATCACAAAACTATCTATGTAGAACTATGTACTCCCACAGAAAAGCTTTACGACATTTCCTCCAAGGTTCCTTTCTACTGTGCAATCATCCAGTGAATGAAAAAATACTGAATTATAGTAAATAATGAAAAAATAAAAAAATACTGAATTATAGTGAAAAGTAAAAGAGAAAAAAAGGATTGTAACCAATGCAATTTTACAGCAGAGTTGAAAACAAAACCATAGCTAAAAAGATTCAAATTCATAATTTATTATAAACCAGCATTTAAACTGAGAAAGTCAAACTGCAACTGAAGGATGGCAGGTCAGAATCTAACATACAAGTAAACATTATACCCTAACCCTGAGTACGTTACTCTTTAGAATAAAGAATTAACTTTTTTGATAAACGTACCCAATAGTATCCTACTTCATGCCTACCTATATTTGATAATTAATCTTTGGAAAATTAATCTTCATTCCCAAAAACTCAACCTAATGATTTCCAACGATATCCTAGGCTTTTCAACGTGTAGAAGTTTTAAATATTCACAACTGGTCTCTGACTAGATATTATTCTCAACCACTGACAATTTACCATTTGCCCTAAGGGTTCCATGTTATGTCTCTTGTCTCTAGCTACCATTTCTCTCTCAAAAGGTCTATATCCTTGTCTTCCTTCCCTAGTTCTTAGTTTTTGATTGCCTCCCAGATCAGACTCTCTGCCCCATGGAGGAATACTCATAACCAAATTTTTTTTCTTTTGCCCTTCCCCCTCTACATCAACCCTTTCTTCCACTGCTTCTCACTTCTGCCTCTGAAGAAGAAACAGCAGGAATGCACTGCCCTATATAAAGAGACACCTATTCTGGATATCTGGCATTCTCCTTTAGCCTCACGTTCTGTCCAGCCATCTATACAAGAATCTGAGTTTTGTCAATCAAACTTTTTTTTAAAAGAAACTTAAAAATAATGTGTGTCAATCAAACTTTTTTTAAAAGAAACTTAAAAATAATATGATATGGTATGGAATCTGTCATAACCCAGGTTAAGATTAGGGAAAGCACCTGGTGAGTAGGAAAGAGAGGCTTGCTTACTCTAAGCTATGTTTTCTGAATAAATTAGTGCTGGCATACACTTTGGGGAAAAGAATATTTAAAAAAATAAAAAATCATTCCAAAGACTCACCCAAGAAATTAGGATACAGATGGTCAATATTATCCACAACATAGTTACACTTGGGACATCTATTATTATCCTCCAAACTCTGATGAATACACTTGTAGCTATTAGCAGAGAAAAAATAAAATAGATTTAAGTCAGTGATAGATTAATAAACTGTTCACAAAATAATGCCTATTAGTCTTCATTCCTCATTTTCAACGTAAGTAATCAGTTATCATATTTATTTCAGCTTATATTTTTACATCACAAAGAAGATAAATAGGAGCATTTATTACACAATAGTATACAAAAGTTATTGAAAAATAAACTAACAAATCTACTGAGTATGAAATTTAATAAGATGTACTAACTTTTAAATTTATGCAATTTAAACAGCATGTAACAGTACCATGGAAAGTAAATGCCTGACCATGGTTTAATTAAGCAGACAAACTATTTGTATTCTTGCAGTGCTGATATCTTAATATAAATTCACTAGGATGAAAAACTGATCTTATATATGTTTTTACCAATTACAATGGAAAAATAAAGAAAATACTGTCAGAGTTAAAGAGTACATGTGGATATGAACAATCTCATCTACTGTTGCAGGAAATGTAACTGCCATTTTTCAGAAGGCAAGTAACATGGAAAACCCTAAGACTGTATCCCCTTTGATGGAGTTATTTTACTTCTAGGAATTTATCCTAAGGAAATAAGCAGAGATACATATGTAGAAATGTGTTCAACTCAAGGTTATATGTAAATAACAAAATTAATTAGAAGCAATCAAAACACTAGGAAATTGACTAAATAAGTGTGTAGCTATCAATCCAATATAATGTATACAGCCAATAAAAACCATATTGTAATACATAAGAATAGTCACAAAAAAATAATCAATACCTATTACTAGTTATACCTGAAGAAATGTGATTACAAGAAATTTTTCCTTTCTTAACTTATAAATTTCTATAATGTTAAGTTTTTTATAATTGTGTATTATCTTATAAATTAAATATCACCCAACCAAACCTGAGAAATTTTCAATAGCTACTCGCACTGCAACTTTTAAAAAATATATAAATATATTTTTATTGATTTCTAGAGAGAGAGAAAGGGAGAGGGAGAGAAAGAGAAACATTAATTTGAGAAATGAACATCGATCAGCTGCCTCCTACACATTCCCTACCGGGGATGAAGTCCACAACCTGCGCATGTGCCTGATCGGGAATCAAACTATCAACCTTCTGGTGCACAGGACAATGCCCAGCCAATTGAGCCACACTGCAACTCTTTTTTATCCTCACCCGAGGACATTTTTCCATTTTTTGTTCAGATAGAGTGGGAGGGAGAGAGAGAGAGAGAAACACTGACGTGAAAGGGACACATCGAGTGGCTGCCACCCACACGACCAACCAGGGCCGGGGATGAACTGCAACCGAGGTACGCGCCCCTAGCAGGAACTAAACCCGGGTCTCTCCGGACCGCAGGCCGATGCTCCAACCGCTGAGCCAAACTGGCCAGGGCCACACTGCAACTCTTAAAAACATGATTCCGTACCACAGTGTGCCTGTGTCATCTGTTAAGTGTATATCTAACACAGAATAAATAATTTCTCTATAGCTACATATGGTTGTCATTTCTTCTATCATGTCCACTTGCAAAATATGAATATTTTTTCTGTCTGTGTATACAGGGATAAATAGATATAGAAAATTGAGACTAATCAGAAAATTCTAGAACAGTGGCTCTCAACCTTCCTAATGCCACGGCCCTTTAATACAGCTCCTCATACTGTGGTAACCACCCCAACCACCCCAACCATAAAATTATTTTTGTTGCTACTTCATAACTGTAATTTTGCTACTGTTATGTCTTAGGCAACCCCTGTGAAAGGGTCGTTTGACCCCCAAAGGGGTTGCAACCCACAGGTTGAGAACCGCTATTCTAGAAAAAAGGACTATAACAAGAACAGCAAAAACAAATCAGAAACAGTGGTCATATATAATAACCAGGTATAAAGAAAGACTAACAGCAAGGTACAAGATGATGAATTAGTCAAAAGTCCCGAAAGGCAAGCTGGCATCCAGGTTTGATCGGATATGCTAGGAGATGACAACATGGAGGAACCTGTGAGTTACAATTAATTTGTAATGAAGCAAAATAGTAAAGAGGACTTGGTAGACATAAGGTCTGAGAAGCAAGGTGCAAGGGACAAGCCAGAGGCAGCAAAGAACAAAGAGAAAGAGCAATCCTTATCTCTATATCATATTATTGAGTGTCAGTTAGGCAACAGCTAGTCGCAGGTTCACTATCAAGTGGGAATGAATAAAGTGAAAGAAGTTCCTATTACACTGTCTGTAACCTATCAGTAGCAAAGAATTATCATCATTTATAAGTGAGACAAGGGATAAATATAGTTAATGTAGTCCATTTTTATTTAGTGTTAATAATTCGGTTGGAGCCGTGAAGTGGTATACTGCTTGGCTCCAGATTATGAGCCAGGGTTCAAATTAGCAAAGAGTTGATACAATAGGCTACTGTTAATGACTGAAATTCCCTGGGCCTCACATATTAAGGTATCGTAAATAATTACGAAGTTTTGCTTTAAACAAAGTGCAAAAATGTTTCCCAGTTTAGCAAGTCTGACAAAGGGAGTGCCAATCTCCAGGTTTATTAGCTCCTGCCAAGTTGTGGTCTCTATCCAACCAAAGCCTGCTCTCTGGTAGATACTTTAAAACACAATCACATTAGGGTGTAACATAATTTGAATTGTAATAAGGATCAAGCTTAAAATATTTTTTATTTGAAGGGGAAAACAGATATTTAAGAAACCAATGACTAAACTTATGGGGGGAAATCACTTCATAAATTATATGAATGTCTAATCACTATGCTGTACACCTGAAACTAATAAAAAATAATATTGAATGTAAATTATTAATTGAAAACACACACACACAAAATGAAGCCTTCCAATGATGACACAGACACACCATGAAGATTATAGGACTCACTGAAAAGGCCAGGCCTATCTACTTATAAAGTCAATCAGTAATTGATACAACTTCACACATAGTCAAGCAAGACGATTGAACTGACTCAGCAAACACTTCAGTACCTTTTTTAAATGCCACAGTGAATACAGAAGTTAGAGGAGGGCAGTTAGGAAAAATTAAAATTTCACAACAATATTTCACACTTCAACACCTTCAAATCTGTAAAAGAAGAGGTTGAAGAATTAGGAAGAGGATGGGGGAAGGGGGTGCTGAGCAGCAGCAGAAGAGAGAGGTTGAATGACTTGACAAAGGTAAGGTAAGCTTTAAAGCCAGAACTAGAACCCCAGTTGACCAACTTCAAGAGCTTGCTCTTTTAGCTCTATATCAGTATTTCTCAACTGAGGGCAATTTTGTCCCCTAAGGGATATCTAGCCATGTCTGGAGACATTTTTGGTTATCATATCTGGGGGTATAGAGGTTGCTACTGGGTAAAGGCCAGGGATACTGCTAAGCAATCTACAATGCCCAGCGTAGTCACCCACAACAAAGAATTATCTGATTTAATACATCAATACTACCAAGGTTGAGAAAGCCTGTTCTATCTAAATCACCTAATTTTCTAGAATGATAAAAATCCAAAGTCTCTTAAGAAAAGTACATGGTTTCCTATGGAATGCTAAAGGGCTGGATCAATTCATGGACCAAAGAGAACACTGCTGCTAAATCATCAGCCTGAAAAAACCAAGACCATACATGTAACAGCCTGGAAGCAAGATCCACATGACCAGAATATCAATAGCAATATAAAGCAGAAAGTGAATCATGAAACATAATAATGTCAGCTAAGAAAGCGATTTTTATTCTAACCTTCTTTTTAAATGACTAGCAGACTGGATATACCAATCAATAAAGCCTCAGGCTTCAGATCAAACTAAAGGACTTACAGACTAGTGAGAACATTCAATACTCTTCTTGACTAATGGATAACAACCCACCAGATATCATATTCAACTCAGTATAAAATCATGGCTCTAACTTCAACATGAACTAGAATATAATGACATTTAGAACACAGCAGAAAAATACTAAGACTAAAATAATATACCAAAAGTGTAAATAACTTATGGAGATGATTGATAGCAAGCAGAATATACCATCCCCAAACAAAAAAATAGGAATTAAACATACACCCATTAGGATGGCTACTATTTTTATTTTTTAAAAGGCAGAAAACAACAAGTGTTGGCAAGGATGTGGAAAAATTTGAACCCTTGTGCAGTACTGGTGGGAATGTAAAATGGTACTGCAGCTATAAAAAACAGTATGGCTGTTCCTCAAAAACAGTGAATCATAGTATTACCTATTGAATCTATAACCAAAAAAACTGAAGGTAGGGTCTCAAGGGGATATCTATAACCAATGTTCAGCATAATTAACAATAGTTAAGAGGTAAAAGCAACCCAAGTGTCCACTGACAGATGAATAGACAAACAAAAGATAATATATACATGCAACTGAATATCATGCCTTCAAAAAGACACACGATATAATATGGATGAAACTTGAGGACGTAATGCTAAGTAAAATACACCAGTCACAAGAAAGACAAATACTATTTGATTCCAACTATATGAAGTCTAGAAAAGTCAAATTTACAGAAACAGAAAGTTAAATGGTGATTGACAGAAGCTAGGAGAAGGGGAAATGAGTTATTATTTAATGGGTACAGAGTTCCTGTTATGCATGAAAAAATTCTGGAGACTGAACAACAATGTGTACATGATTAATCAACATTACTCGACTTTAAAAATGGTTAAGATAATAAATTTTATTATGTGTATTTACCAGACCTAAATTTTGTTTTTAATACACATATTGATACTGAGCAAAGTGTTAGGAAGAGAACACAGAACTTTTTAATCCTCAATATCCTTTTCCAATCTCCTTCTAGCCTGCTACTGGGCCTTATACCTATCCCCACAAGTGAGTTAAAGGTGCTTTGTCCTGATTACTCAGCCACCCCCCCACCCAATTTTCTAAAAGAGCAGTCAAAGCTCTTTAACAACTAATAAACCCAAAAGTTTTAAAATCCATCCATAAGGCCTATTGTAAATCTAAGTATCTCACAGATATTATGCAACCATATGCTTACTGCCTTTAGCTGCAGAACCTGTAAAAATATATCAGGCAAAGAAATAATATGATTATAAGATAACTAAAATTAGTTTAAAAAAACATAACCTCTTACGGACTACATTTATATGTAAGTTTAAGACTGCCAAAAGACAATTTCGCTAAATAAAATCATCTTACCAAAAGCTGTGGCCACATTTCGTCATGTATGCTTCCTCGATCATGTCAAAGCAGATAGGGCTAAAAAGAAAGTAGAAAAATAATTGATACATTTTTTTTTTAAAGTAGAGTTATTTCAAATTGGAAAAGGACAGTAACAATACAACAAAGTCCTATTTCTATACATAGCTAAGTCTCCAAACATCCTATCAATGACAGATGAAATTTCTATTGAGTTGAACAAACTTCAGGGGATTGCAGGTAAAATGACAATTTGTTCAAGATGGCCCTAAGGGCCATCAAGCTCTAAAATGAACTAAATAAGTATATTAAAATGACCCCAATACTTTAACTCGCCTATAATTTTTAACAGTGCAATGCAATCACAAGAGTCCTGAAGAAAGTTCTATCATCTTTTTTGATCATCCTTGTACACAAAAATACCTAACCAGACCCTACCAATCCAAATGCTTTTATTTCCCATCTCAAAGAAAACTAATTCCCTGAGTGATAAATATACAATTGCAATTTCAATAACTCTTCTTGGTAGTGAAGATGGCAATGATAGCTAATACTTAAAATAGCACAAATTATATCCATTAAAACAGTGACATATATTAACTCATTTAATCCTTTCAAGAATACAGTGTTGGTAGGTACCTATTACTAGACCCATTTTATAGATGAGAAAATTGAGGTAGAGATGTTCAAACTTAGGTCCATGCTCTTAATCATAATTTTATGTTATTTCCAGACACTATGAGTTAAATACCAAGTCCTACCAACCTTGACGTAGTTCTGGCCAATGAAGGATACTTATTAATCTCAGAAAGGGCACTGTCTACCAGAAAAAAATGCAAAGCCTCATTTAAAAAAAATGTATCTGCCCTGGCCAGTGTGGCTCAGTTGGTTGGAGCACTATCATGTACACAGAAAGGTGGCACGTTAGATTCCTGGTGGGGGTGCATACAGAAGGCAACCATCTGATGTCTCTCTCTCTCTCTCTCTCTCTCTCTCTCTCTCTCCCTCCCTCTCCCCCCCTCCCTCCCTTCCTCTCTCTTCCCCTTCCTCTTTAAACAGTTAAAAAAAAAAACTGTTAAAAAAAACTCTGGTGAAATGTTGAGAGCTACAACAGCCATCTTGTGAGCGTGAAGATAATAATCGAAAACTAGAAGACAGGATATTGGTTCCTAAATGACATTCACAGCAGTTGCATCAACCATGGCTGCCTACATGGCTGCCTACCTCTGGACTTCATATCACATGAGAAACATAAATCCTCACTTGCTTAAGCCAGTGTTTATCAAGTTTTCTGTCACTGGCATACAAATCCAACCCTTACTGATGATACATGACACTCAACTATAAATGAAAATTCATCCACTCCTTCAAGAAAAATTTCCTAGGCATAAATACTATCTTAGACTATGAGGCTATAAAAAGTTATAAAATCTCAATGCTGCCCAAACTCAGAGTTTAACCATGTATATATAGTGTGCTGGCTTACACTGCACTGGTTTTGTCGGCTTTACCTGCTAGACTGAGAAGAAAGAGAAGTCTCCTAAAGGTGGGACTCAATATTTTTCTTTTGAGACAAAGTTCATCTTGCTCCTGCTTGATGGAGGTTATAAGTGGGTTGGGGACCCTCCTGACAATGTGTGGATGAGTGTGCAGGCTGCTCTGTGATCCAATTTGTGGCTGAAGGATGCTGAAGAGCAGAGCTGGGATGAACATTTTACTTCACAGGTACAAGTTGGTCACTGCTTGATGCTCAACATAGTTTTCTTAAGGCTCAAAACCCAGAGTGAAGGCAACATTCATTTCCCACCCCCTACCACCACTTTTTTAAAGAACTCTATTTCTGTGGGGGAGCTTTTAGTTTATAACAAAATTGAGTGGGGGAAAAAGGAGGACTACAATACATGTCATATAATGTGTTGCACTAACAATTGCATGCAGTACCTAAAGATTAGCGTCAGATCAGTTTAGAACAGCAGCTTCTAAAGAATGGCTTCTGAATAACATTTGAAGAAAAAAGTCTCCATTCTTTTCACCAAAGCTAGCTTTTCACCCACATTAAAAGTCAAGACTTCTAGCAAAAATGGAATTCGACTAAAATTAATCCTAGGTATGCCACCTACAGCATTCTGACCTTGGGAAAATAGTTTAATCTTTCTGTTTTCTCCATTTGTGTAACTGATAGTTACATCATAGAGTCACTGAACTGATTAATAAAATATCTATAATTAATACAATTTCTAGTATATAATATTCAATAAATGGTAGAATATACAAAAAGAATATCAAAGAGTCTGTATCAGTGATAAAGGAAGATAAGAACTGACTTACCACTCCCCTTCCCAAGGAAGAACTAAAATAATAAAGAAAATATAGAAACATAAAAAAATCCTAGCAAAACACCACTAACTCTTCCCAATTTTGAAGGGCAAGAACATACCCAGTGTAGGTTCTACAAAAAATCGTGAACAATCCATTTAGTACCCATTCCACTCTGCCAATCAATTAGCATTCAAGAAGACCTAAGCACAAATACAAGCATAGCTAGTATATAAATTGGCAGCCAGGCCAAACATTATACAAATACCTGAAATTTCATACAACCCAAAAAAACTTTATATAGACCCCCAGAAAAGTGTATGTACCTATCAAAAGGGAGGAAGAAATCACAAAGGAAGTAAAACCCCTGCCAGGGAGGGCCCTGGCTTGGTAGCTTAGTTGGTTAGTGTCATCTCAATACACCAAGTTTGCGGGTTCAATTCCCCGTCAAGGCACATATAGGAGTCAACCACTAAATGTATAAAGAAGTGGAACAAAAAATCAATCGCTTTCTCTCTCTCTCTCTCTCTCAAAAAACAACAACAAACAAATCTAAATAAACGTCCTGTGGGGACCGTTCATGTCTCCTGTACCACCGTAACACAAGCAATTCTTGTACATCAACATGTAAGAGAAAACCCAATAGGAAAAAAATGGAGGGAAATGTGAATTTCTAATTCATAAAAGGGGAAAGAAAACACACTGCCTTTTAGGATATGGACAGATGCTCCAACTCACTAGTAATCAAAAAATGCAAATTAAAACAATAAAATAACACTTTATCCCCATTCAATAGAAAATCGGAACACCAAGTATGTTAGGCAGCTTATGGAAAAACAAGAACCTTCATGCAGACACATTCTAGCAACCAACCTGCAGTGAACAGTCATATTCTCATGATCATGTAATCCTACTCTTAAGATATTTAAATACAGATATATACAACTACATATCCCTGAGTATATGTATGCATATAGTATGTGTGCATACATGTTAACGTATACATAGGTGCATATGTATTTATGTACATATATGTGGCTGTGTGTGTGCATACATGTATATGTATGTGTACAGCCAAAAAAATATCCACATCTGTCGATGGAATGTGTACGAAGATACTTACAAGCCAGGTACTTATTGTGACAGCGAATTAGAAGCAGGCTTATGCTCATAATTACTAGAATAGAGAAGTAAAATGTTCTCGGATATATACTATAAACATCATCACACAGCAGTCATAAGAAATGAACCAAAAGTACCTAGAAGTAACATAGCCAGATGTTTTGTCAAGTGAAAATAAAAATGAAAATGGGATCTGTGGCACAACACAATTTATATAAATTTAAAACACACACAAAATATATATTCGACAGGGATACATACATTCAAAGACATACATAAATCACAACAGAATAGAAAACCAAAAGATCAGGAGGATAAAAATGAAGTGGGGGGAGGAATACAATCCCTTATTCAACAGGATCTAAAAATGCCATCAATAATATGATGTACCATTATATACTACTAAAAAATAAACAACTCTACTAATTATCCTATGATAATACTTTGTTATTAGCTAGAAATTTTATTTTATGCTTCTCTTAAAAGCTCTTTTAGACTTGTTTTGTTTATTTTTTAATTGATTTTTTTTTAGAGAAAGAGGAAGGGAGAGAAAGAAACATCAATGTGAGAGAGATACATCGATCAGCTGCCTCGTGCACATCCACTACTGAGGATTGAGCCAGAAATCCAGGCATGTGCCATGACCAGGAATCAAACCAGGACCTCTCAGTCCATGGGACAATGCTCAGTCCACTGAGCCACACCTGCCAGGATAAACTTAGACTTAAGTTTTATCATTTATCACTGTTGTGAGAAAAAAAGAATGTATATGTATACACACACACATAATTAAAGTTTTCCTACAAATTCTCATTCTTCAATGTCTAATTTTTCTAAATCAGTATTTGACTAACTCACTGATATCTAGATTTCCCCACACAATATTTTTCATTACTTTGGTGAGACAGCATCTATTGAAAGAATATATAATAGAACTAAAGAACATTGGTATTGGGATCTTAAGCCAGGTTTACATTCAGCCAACTAACCTACATCTGACTCCAGCTTTAGGAATGTTGCTAAACATGTCTAATTCACCACATCCCAGAACCTCCTCCACCCCTCACTCCCACATACAAATACTTAGTTCATAGGGAATAAAACAGTAATTCACAATTGTCTCAGAGACTTTCTTCCAATCTGCTGAAACCTACATTCAAGTTTTGAAGCAGGCATTTTCTACATTCACACACCTGCATGAAAATGATGGCTACTATATCCAATGGCCAGTTAGCCAATAGGAATTTTTTAATTCCATCATCTGTAACACATAACCCAGTTTTCAGAGGTGCCAAAGTATAAAAGAAGAAAAAAATGTTCAATTCAGAATAAAAGAAATATAACAAAGTAAAACAAAGCAAGAGATGAGCCTTGGATGGGCAATGGACAAAGTGGAAACAATTAGCTCACTGTATATTTGAAGTCAAAATCTTACTGCATACACTTAGAAAACTGGAGAGGGGCAAATAAAACAATTGCTTTCAGAGCAACACAGTACTGATATTTTTGAGGGAAGATGAACAAATAAGTGAGCACTATCACAGACCCAGTTTTCTGTTTTCACAGAAAGATTCACAGGCCCAAGGAAAGAGAACATAAGCATAGTACAACAATCTCACTGAGTCCAGGAAAGACAAAGAGGAAAGAATTTACAAGACAGGACTTCACAGAAGAAGGAGCTACAAACAGAAAGAATTCTACAAATCTATATAGGGTTCTCGTCAAGTCCATTGCTGAATATTACTCATACGTGTCCAGAGTAAAACTCCACAAGATCAGTTAAAAAGTAACCGGGAGCTTAAAAAAAAACAAAAAAACACACAGGGCATTTATCACTAGTAGAGCTAAACTAACTCTAGAAAAATAGTTCCTGATAATCTACTCTAAAAATTTTTTTAATTCAAAAATTTTTAATCCTCAAAAGGATCAAAGTGATATACAAAGTAACTTAACTGCATGCCAGAACAAAATCCATCACTCTATAATGGAAAAAAATAAAATCGATCACCCAATAATAAAAAGTTTAAAACGTCCACTATCCAATACATAGATTACTAGACATGTGAAATAGTAGCAAATGTGACCCGTAAATGAGAAAAACAAGTTAATAGAAACAAAGAAATAAATAATAGATTTAGCAGAAAAGGACTTCGAAACATATTACAAATATGCTCAAAGTCTTAACAGAACACATGAATATAATTAAGAGGAAAGTGGAAGATATACAAAGAACTAACTGGAACTCTAGAGCTGAAAAATACAGTACCTGAAAGCATAGCAAAAGACATGGGAACTATGAGAAAGTACAATGCAATTGCTAGAAGTTTAAAAATAATGCAACCTCAGAAACACAGGATTATTTCATCAATGCATGAAACACAAATTAAGGCAAGAAGCAGTTAATCTGAAGATAAGTTAACAGACATTATGTAAGTTATTATACATACTTTCAATCCTTTGTATGAAAGAAATATTAAAGTGATAAATATAAATCTCTAAAATGTTCATCAATTCTACACCTGACATGAGTCAACCCTTTCTCCTATGTATCCACGCTGTATACACTTAGTAGCCATTACAGTTATCAAATCAGTTATCAGAGAGACCACAGTCGCATGGCTTTAGTACAGTATATTATCTAATTGATCTATTTTATTAGTTTTTGTTGTTAATCTCTTACTGCTCCTAAGTTACAAACTTTATCATAGGTATGAATGTACAGGAAAAAACATAGTATATACAGGGATCAGCAAAAGTAGGTTTACAGTTATGAGTATGTGAAATAGTTTATTCTTGTATTATTTATTAATTATTGTATTATTTTCCATACAAACAACTGTAAACCTACTTCTGCCCATCCCTGTACATAGGGTTCAGTACTATCTGCGGTTTCAAGTATCTACTGGGAATCTTGGAACATAACCCCCTCAGACAAAGGGGAACTACTGTATTAACACTAGACTAAATAGATTTCAGAACAACTATTACCAGGAATAAAGAGGGACATTTCAAATGATAAGGGGATCAATTCACCAACTCTAAATGTGTGTACTCTACTAACAAAGCTTCTAAATTACATGAAGAAAAAGAGGATAGAATTAAAACAAGAGATAACCCAATCCACAATTATGTAACATTCCTCTTTCCGTAATTAACAAAACAAGTATACAGAAAATCAACTGGGGTAGATAGAATTTAAACAACATATCAAACAACTTGATTGTTTGATATTTATAGAATACAGCAGCATACCCTTTTTTTTTCAAGTGCATATGGAACATTAGCCAAGATGTGGACCAAGAAATAATTCTCAATACATTTAAAAGGACTAAATTCATACAAATCATGTTCTCTGAACAAAGCTGAATATATCAGAAATCAGAATGATATCCAGAAAATTCTCATTTAGAAATTAAGCAACATATTTCTAAATAATCTATGGTTCAAATAAGAAACCACCATGTTAGAAACCAATTTCTGAGATAGGACAAAGAGTCATAAGCCATAAAAGAAACAAACGATAGAGTGGACTTAAAATGTAAAACTTTTGTACTTCAAAAGACACTCAAGAAAATTACAAGGTAAGCAACAGACTGAAAGAAAACATCATAATACATAGGACCGACAAAAGATTTGTATCCAGAATCTATAAAGAACCCTTACAACTCAAGATAAACAACTGAAGAGAAAAATGGGCAAATGATTAGAATAGATACTTTATAAAAGATATGCAAAAAGGCCCAGCCGGTGTGGCTAGGTGTATTGAGCATTGTCACATGGACTGAGAGGTCAAGCTGTGTCGTGGGCTGATCCCCAGTAAGGAATGTGCAGGAGGCAGCCAACTGATAACACTCTATCACATCAATGTTTCTACCTCTCTCTCTTAAAAAAAAAAAAAAAAATCAATAAAAACATATTTTTTAAAAAGATATGCAAATGAAAAATAAAAACATGAAAACAGGTCCCAAATGAAAGAACATAACAAAACTCCAGAAAAAGAACTAAGTGAAATGGAGATAAGCAACCTAACAGATGCTGAGTTCAAAATACTGCTTATAAGGATGCTCAATGAACTTAGTGAGAACCTCAGAGAACTTAGTGAGGGCCTCAAGAGCATAAAAAAGGACCAGTCAGAAATGAAGGATGCAGTCAGAAATGAAGGAGGCACTAACTGAAATAAAGAATAGTTTACACAGGTTCAATAGTAAGTAGGGTAGGTAAAACCAAGAAGCAAACCATCAATTTGGGATATAAGGAAGCAAACATACCCAATAAGAACAGCAAAAAGAAAAAAGAATCCAAAAAAATGAGGATGGTGTAAGGAGCCTCTGCGACAACTTCAAGCATGCCAACATTTGCGTCTTGGGGGTGCCAGAAGGAGAAGAGAGAACAAGAAATCGAAAACCTATTTGAAACAATAATGGCAGAAAATCTCCCTAATTTGGTGAAGGAAACAGACATACAAGTCCAGGAAACACAGAGAGTCCCAAACAAGATGAACCCCAAGAGGCCCACACCAAGACACATCATCATCAAAATGCCAAAGGTTCAAGACAAAGAGAATCTTAAAAGCAGCAAGAGAAAAGCAGTTAGTCACCTACAAGGGAGTTCCCATAAGACTGTCAGCTGATTTCTCAAAAGAAACTTTGCAGGCCAGAAGGGAGTGGCAAGAAATATTCAGAGTGATGAAAAGCAAGAATCTACAACCAAGATTACTCTATCCTGCAAAGGTATCATTTAGAATTGATGGCCATATAAAGAGTTTCCCAGACAAGAAAAAGTTAAAGGAGTTCATCACCACCAAACCGTTGTTATATGAAATGATGAAGGGTCTTTTTTGAAGAAAAAGATAAAATATATGAACAAACAAAATGAACAGGCAGAACAGAAACATTCTCATAGATACAGAGAATATTTTGTTGGTTGTCAGACGGGGGGGGGGGGGTATATGGGTGAAAAGGGTGAAAGGACTAAGAGGTACAAATTGGTTGCTAGACTAACAAACCTCAAAGGGAAGGGGGTAGGGCGGTGGGAAGAAATAAACCAAAGAACTTATATGCATAACCAATGGACACAGACAACAGTGTGGGAAAAGGCGGGAGGGGGGCAGGAGTGGGGAGGAGGGGGTCAATGGGGAAAAAAATGAGGAACAGCTGTAATACATTCAACAATAAAGATAAAAGAAAAAAAAAAGATGGTAGGGACCTATACAAATAGAACGTACATACAGAGGGCAAAGAACAAGCAAAGTGAAAGGCAAAGATGAAGAGACTGCATGTTATAAACAAGTCAAGAATTTAAGAATCATTATAATTTTGTATAAGACAAACAGGAAAGAGAAGAATAACTGTCAAAGCCTTCCTCCCAAGCTACAGAAGCTTTGAGGGAAAAGGGTTGCAGGCTAAACTTATTTAAAACAGAAAGAAATCACCATCAAGAACAACATGCTCATGCAAGGAGAAAAAATGAGCAACACGGTTTAAGGTTGCAGTTATTTTAATAATTCTTAGATGGAATATGGTCAAAAAAGGAATGTTGGTTCATTAAAAAGAAAGGTTTGTAAGGGAAAATGTAGCCTCCAATCAGCATATTCTTTGGTAATAAACTATTACTGTACGAATACCTCCCTCTCAATTTATAGACCAGAATTCAAATTGATAGTCTTTTATATCCTCATTCATAATCATCTTTCATTTTCTCTGCCATTGGATTCACCTAAATCTTCTACTGACACTGATGCTAACAGAAGGACCACAATGAACTGCTATGATTTGACATCATCTTCTGCAGAGTACCTTTTACCACCATTGTCATCCAAACAGCACATGTACAATAAAGCAAAAGAAGCAGGTATTTTTTTAATGAACAAAAAAACTGGCCAACAAATAAGTCCAGGGACATGGAAATATGGAGCAGACTGACAGATTTCGCAGAGAAGGAGGGGAGGGAGATTAACCAAAGAACTTACACACATATATGCATAGCCCATGGACACTGACAATAGTGAGGTGTGGAGGCAGGCAAAGAGGAGAAAGGATGGGGAACATCTATAATACCCTCAACAATAAAAACAATGTTTTTTGATTTTAAACAGAAAAAGGGAGAGAGGGGTGAGAGAGAGAGAGAAATATCAATGTGAGAGAGAAACCTAGATCAGCTGCCTCCGACTCGCACCCCTGCCAGGGATCAAACCACCAACGTGGGCATGTGTCCTGGCTGGGAATCGAACCCACAACCTTTTGGTTTAGGTACAATGCTCCAACCAAAGGAGCCATATCAGCCAGGGCCAAGTTTTGTTTTGCAGATTCAAGAAAGTGATTGACTGATGTTGCTACAAATAACAATGTAATGAATTCTAGTTAATTTCAGTAATTCAATATGCTTTTAACAATTCTTCAAAACACTTTTTAATAGTTTGGAAAACATAGTAGCAAGAATGATAATGGCTGCCTAGGGTGCAATGCAGTGAGACAACATCTGAATTCAGAAGAGTATTTAACATCTAAGTGAAGCAATGATGACAGGATACAACACAATTATGTGATTAAAGTCTCTCCTTGCATTAAAGAGTGAGCTCCTTCAGGATAGTCTATTACTAATAGTTTGACACCAGAGGTAGGGACATATTTAATAAATGGTAGATCTAATTAATTTAGAGCCTACTTAGTTTTATCAGATGATTAGAGTTAACCTTCCCACACGAGGCTTACTGTCTACTTGGAAACACTTATTTCTGCTGCAACTGGGCCTTGCAGAGGTAGAAAAGAGCACTTCAGATCGCTGAAAGGCTGATGCAGAGGCAGTAATAATGTGATAGAACAAAATAAGTCATCTTTCAAAAACAGGCTAGACTCAAATAACTTTAGTTAAATGGATCATGTAAGAAAATTTTGAAAAATCAAAGTAACAAAGACTTCCTTTGAATGTCAAAGATTTTTTCAATTTCAGGCTAAATACTACTCTCTCTCGTAATACAGATTCTCTATAAATCACTGTTAGAACTACCTGCAATTTGATAATATGTACTTTTGTCCTTTGTATGAAAGAAATATTAAAGTGAAAACTATAAGTCCCTAAAATGTTCATCAATTCTGCAATCAAATATAAACAGTTTCAAATACAATATAATTCAACAAAGGTGTTACTGAAAATTGAGCATTTGACTTTAAATCAACTGTTCTCAAGAAGAGGGCATGTCACTGTCATGAGGGAAGCTTTTGCAAACTATATTGCTCACTCCAGCCTCTAATTCTGGTATGTCCTCTCAGGAGGTGAGCAGGCAGACAAGCAGGGGAAGGGAGAGGTTATGGATTTAAGAACATTTATTTCTTGTGATTATGAAACAGTTGTTTCCTTCCAGTCTACCACATTTAAAAACCACTAGCCTTGCCCGGGCCGGTGTGGCTGGGTTGAGCATCATCCCATGCACCAAAAGGTCCAGGTCAGGGCACATGCCCAGGTTGTGGGCTCAATCCCCAGTAGGAAGTGTGCAGGAGGCAGCACATGGATGTTTCTGTTTCTCTCTTTCTCTCAAAACATTTTTTTTTTAAAATTCTCTAGGCTAAACACATGTACTCAAACCTTTGGATCTGGAGTTTTCTAATTCCATACAAAGAAAGCACTAAATTGAGAACTGGAAGATCTGAGTTCTCTGATTTTTGTCCCTTAAGAGCTGTCCAATTTGAAACAAAGTAACTTCTTTTTACCTCAACAAAAATATAATTATATTAGTATTATATTAAAATTTCACAAAACTGCTCTATGGATAAAATGCAATGTGACATATAAACATCTTTAAAATGTAATGAATAAGGAATGATGAGCATTATTCAAACTTCAGCCTCATTTAGATGTAAAAGCACGGAGTGATTGGGATTGGTTCAATCTGACCTTGAAGCATACAAGATTAACCACACCCAGAGCCAATTAGAAATGAAAAGGACTCCTTGAGCCTTGTCTAATCCATATCTTCCTACTCCAAAAGACTGGCCAAATGAAATCCAGCTTGAGAACCAGGATACTAGATTCCCATCAATGAATTCTTCTGAGTAGCCAACTTCACCAGAAAAACAATGGACTAATGAGACTCTTAAAGCAAAATATTTGGAATTTTTAACTGAAGACTCTTACTGGACACTTCCACATTAAGAATATTAAAATAGAGTCATCTAATCAACCTGGTTAGGACTCAGATTATATTAAAACATTTTTTAAAACTAAGTGGTTGACTAATACAAAGTTAAATAACCTCACTCCTTAAAAAAAAAAAAAGCCAGTTGCTTATACTCCCCCATTCCTCTCCAATTTCCTATAAAATAGCCTATAGTAAGTACAATGAAACTCATTTGGTGCCTGGCAAACAGTGAGTGCCAAACACCTGCTAAATGAAAGCCTGATTACCTTATTTATCACACCTTTTACACAATTTTAGTGTACTGATATGGATGCTGGCATGTTTTTTAGCCTACTGAAAACTGAAATGCAAATGGTTGCTAAAAAGACAACTGGTTCAATCCCTGGTCAAGGCACATATGGGAATCAACCAGTGAGTGCATGGATAAATGGAGCAACGAATTGATGTCTGCCAGTCTGTCTGTCCCTCTAAAATCATCCAATCAACCCATCAATCAATAAAACAACTGAATCTTGCAAATCCTCATTTTGTTTCATTAGCCTCTACTTTATCACGTGGCCCTCTCTACTGAGTATGAGCACAAACACCTCTTTAGACCCAATCATAGCTACTTAAGTTATGTATAAGTAACAATCACAGTTATAGCCCAGCTTCAAGTAAAAATTAATTCTGAATCAAGATTAACTTAAAAACAAAAACATAAAATATGTGTGACTATATTGTATTAACTGCAAACTAGAAACTGCAAGACTAATAACAACTTCTTATATTTACAGCTGGCCCTTGAACAACACAGGGGCTAGGGACACCGATCCCCCCACGCAGTTGAAAATCCACGTATAACTTTTGACTCTACAGCTGGCCCTTCATATGGTGGATTCAACCAATTGGGGATGGGAAACAGTATGTTCTATCCGAGGTTAGGTATGGGAAATACTGTTCTTGTTCAGCGTGGGTTGAATCCATAGATGAAAAACCATGTATACAAGGGCCGACTGTATTTGCGGGGGGGGGGGGGGTGGGGGGGGGCACCAAAACAAACCAAAAACCAGTATAAATGGCCCCAGGCGCTTCAACACCCTGTTGTGCAAGGGTCAACTGCAATGACACCACTCGGCCCATCTCCGGCCCTCACGCTATCAGCCCTCCCCCCCCCCCCCGCGTGCAAGCCCACTTCCTGCGTCACCCGCAGGCCAAGTCTACGAGCATCTTCCTCCGGGGAAGGGCACCAAGTCCTCCAGGTCTCGCTCGGCTAGGAGCAATCCCTCCCTCGCCATTCTTCCGTGCGGATACGAAGCCAGCGGGAGCCCCAAACACTCCGACCAGACACGCACCTCCTCTGTGCCAAACGCCCGTGCGGCGCCCCAGGGCCACCCAGGAGGCCCGCGCGTCCGCGTCCGCGTCCGCGTCCACGGCCCGGCCGGCCGCTCAAACCCGAGTTCGCACCCGCGACGGCATCCCCACGTGGGACGACCCCTGGCACCCGAGGCGGCGGGCGAGACCTTCCGCTGGGAAGCGAGCATGTGGGCGCACAGCCCTCCTCGACTGCAGGGGCCCCGCCAGCAGGCAGAAGGGGCCCGCCCTGGGCGCAGGAGACACACACCCCGCGGGTCTCGACGCGAAACACTGTGCTCTCCACCCGCACGGGGCTCGGAGCACCGTCCACCAGCCAGCCAGCCGAGCCGGGGAGCTGCCGGCCCTTCCCGAGGGGACGCCCTGCGACCGGCACCCGGGCTGCCAGGACGCCGGGCCAGCGGGCCCCCAGAAAACGCCCCGCGCCGCCCTGCATCTGACGGGCCGTCTCGCCCCTACTTCTCCTTCCCAAGTCCCGTCCCGTCCCCGCCGCGCCGGGCCCGGCCCCCACGGCCCCCGCGGCCCCCGCGGCCCCCTCGCGCGGACCCGCAGCCCGCGCGGCCGCTCGGCCCGGGGCGACGCAGGGCTGCGCCCGCACCCACCAGACGAAGTCGTTGCTTTTGTCCTCGTAGGAGTTGAGCAGCCCGTTGCAGAGCGGGGCGAGCAGAGGCCGCTTCCTGCTGCCGCTGGCGAGGCTGGAGCTGCTGCCTCCTCCGCCGGCGCTGGGCCGGGCCGCGCAGCTGAGCCGCGACAGGCCGGCCGACACCACCCCGCCGCCGCCGCCGCTGCCGGACACCGCGGCCGCCACCAGCACAGGCCGCGCCGGGCCCCCGAGGCCGCCGGAGCCCGCGGCCTGGGCCGCCCCGCCGGACACCAGCGCCGCCGCCGAAGCCGCCGCCGAAGGGGGCGACGGGGAAGAGGACAAGGACGAGGAGGCGGAAGTCACCGAGGAGGCCGCCGAGGAGCCGGGGCTGGTCCCGGCGGAGCCCGACCCGGCCTGGCGGCTCCCGGACATCGTGACTCCCTCCCCTCCGGCCGGGCTCTCGGAGGAGAGGGACCGCGACCGCCGCCGCCGGCCCTGCCCTCCGCCTCAGTGCATCCTGAGGCCGCGCCGCGCCGGGAGGTGGGGCCGAGGAACAATAAAGTAGGTTCTGTCAGGCCCCGCACGGCCGCCCGACGGGAGGGGGCGGAGGAAACCCACAACGCGCAGTGGAAACCACTGCCGCTCTCGAGGCCGCCGCCGCGTCCCCGCCGCAGCCAACCCGGGCGCGCCGAGGGCCGGCCGTGCGCGTGCGCCAGAGGCGGAAGGGGCGGGAGCGGCGGGGGAGACGACTTCGGACGCGGCCCGGGCGGTGCTCGGACACGTCCGGCGCGCCCGCGGCGGCGGCCTGGTAACAACCACAGCCCTCGACGAGCGCTGTTTTCGTTCGTGACGTGCCGGAGGGCAGGCCTGCTTAAAGGGCGGCAAGGCGGAGGAGAGCGGAATGAATGGTCGGGGTGGCGGAGTGACTGGAGGGGCTTAAAGAGCGACTGCGCACGCGCGCTCTGGGTTACCCAGGGTCCCCGCTCCTGGCCGAGAAGAGCGGCGCAGGCGCGGAGTCGCCGAGCTGCGCATGCGTGCGGGAGAGCCGCATTCCTGAACGTGAAGAGGGAGCGGTCGCTGTCGTCTCAGAGGCGGGTGGTGTGACCCAGTGGCTGGAGCACGACAGGTGCTTCCGAATAGGGACTCGAAGGCCCTGTAGACTGGGACACACAGAAAGGACCCAGAGGCTCCGAGCCGTTGAAAGCGCTGGCGTTGGAGCAGGGCCTCCAGGCCGTGCGGTCCGAAGCCCTGCCACAGTATCGCGAGGACTAGATTAGACGAAGTCAGTCTGCAGCGCTTTGTAAGTGGAAAACGTGGGAACGAGTGTTACCAGTGTCAGGGGTTCGACCACGAGCTCACGCTAGCAGTGTGAAGAGTTCTTTACGAAAGGAAGCCTATCAATCAGGGGAAAACAAGTGATCCGTAATTAGAACACAGCTCCGTCAGAACGCCGGTGTCATGTGATCTTACGTAATTCTAGCACAAAACAAGTAAACCTGGCATTTGAAACCTCCAGAAAGAATGTGCGATTTCTGCTAGGCTCTTTGGAATATTAAGAATTGGCCACCGATTTACATTCGCCTTTCTGAGAATCCCTACGATTCTCAGAGATGTGATTAGAAACAGCTGACCTGGGTGAGTTTGGGTATTCTTTCTAACTATATCATTCAATGATTCTTACTGGGGAAGAGCCCAGACCGAATTTTCCCGAGGTGTGAAGACTGTAGGAGCCACGAGGCTCTTTCCCTAGGAGTCTCTGCCCCTGCTGAGGAGCAGGGTCTGGGGAGGGCCTAGATGAAGGCCCAGCCACTCACCTGCGCAGCCAGCCCTCGCAAGCCGCCATCCTCAACTCTGCCTTAGTCGCTCACACTCTGTTCCCAGCTCAGGTTTCCACTCAGAATAATAACATGGGAATGGCCTTATCGGATTTCCGAGAACCACTCTCCTTATATGAACATTGCATTGTACGAACCTTGTTTATATTCATTTGCAAGACCCACCTGAAAATACAAAACAATAAATAAAGACACCACACACACACAAAGAACAGCAAAAAACACAAAAAAGACCCACCTGAAATGTGAAGCCTTACTAACTCCTTAGCAGAGATAGTTTCACCTTCATTTGTGCTCCTAGGATATTTTGTTTGCACTCACAACATTGCGTTTTAGTGGTTTATATATGACTCTCCACCACCACTTGCCTATCAGCTTCAACTTTGTATTCTCAGTATGTAACACAATATCTGGCCTATGATAGGTGCTTATCAAATATTTCTTGACTAACAAATGAATAAAACAGTTGATCTCATTTTAATTATTTGCTGAAAGTGTGCCTTTTCAACCCATTTGTAAGTTATATGAAAGGCTGGACCGTTCGCAGTAGCCATTCAATTTTTTGATGAAGGAATGCATAAATAAATGAATGTAAAAATTTGGTGAGCCCAGCCGGTGTGGCTCAGTGGATTGAGTCATCCCATGGACTGAGAGGTCCTGGTTTCACTTGCTGCTCAGGGCACATGCCCTGTTTGTGGGCTTGATCCCCAGTAGGGGGCGTGCCGGAGGCAGCTTATGAATGTTTCTCACCTGGATATTTCTCTCCCTTCCTCTCTCTCTCAAAAATCAATAAACACTTTTTTTTATTTATTTTGGTGAATATTTGTTGAACATTTACTACTACCTGTAGGCCTGGACTAGGCAAGGAAGAAATGAAGAAATTTATAAAACATTGCTCCTTCATTCCGGAAGTTTATAAAATAATTGAAGAATTAGAAAAATATGTAAAAAGGATAAGTAATGTCACCAAGGAGCACCTGCGAAAGGCTTAATAAGGAAAGCGGAGACTCGCCGAGGAGCTAAAGCAAGAACAAGTGCTGAGAGCCAGCCATGGTTTGGGGTTAAAAGTTAGGCCTTAAGAGAGAGAAATGTCCCCTAGCCGGTTTGGCTCAGCGGTTAGAGTGTCGACCTGCGGTCCAGAGAGACCCGGGTTCGGTTCCCGCTAAGGGCATGTACCTTGGTTGCAGTTTGTCCCTGGCCCTTGTAGGGTTGTGCAGGTGGCAGCCACTCGATGTGTCCCTTTCACGTCGATGTTTTTTTTCTCTCTCTCTCTCCTGTCTCTCCCTCCCACTCTATCTGAACAAAAAATGGAAAAATGTCCTCAGGTGAGGATTTTAAAAAAAAAGAGAGAGAGAAATGTGGTTTGGTCCATCAGAAAGTGTAATTAAAGTCATGAGTTCAGAAAATAAGTAAAAATACTTAACATCAAATTCTGATACCTATTTGATAAGGGTAAAGAGTTTATTCAGGAAAAATTCATTTGAGGGGCAGATTGTAAACAGCTTTGAATCCACTTTAGAAAATAGTCTGTAAGCCACTGGGAACAATGAAGACGTTAAATGGAGGTAAACTATATTCAAAGTGTTGTTTTGAAGATTACATTTTCATCAGATTAATCTTTCAGATTAAGGAGCAAAGAGACTAATTAGGAAAAAATTATAGTGGTCCAAGCATAAGATTCTAGATTAGGGTGCTGGCAAGGAAAGAGGGAATACTGAGCAAAACACAAAAGAATCTATAGAAGTAAGTTCCTCTGAAAGAATCTTTACAATCCTTGAGGACATGACCCGTGTCTCTTCACCACTGCCTTTCCCAGTGCTTGTCACAAAGGCCAAACTGATTAAGTAAAAAGGATGGAATGTAAAGAGGAGTGATTCCAAAGATAATTCCAGGGATAACAGCATAAGGACAATTGAAAACAGCCAGTGGATGGTTTAGTTTTGGGTGTGTGGTGTGAGTGTGGCATGAAAATGTATTCAAGTTAGCATATCCAGGCAGTGATTGAAAATTCAGGCCAAGGCCCATGAAAAAGTTCAGCACACGAGAGAAATAAAACTGCAGCATCCTGAGTTCAGCCTGCAGATTCAGACTACAACTCCGGTCAGGCCTATGATTATGCGTTCTCACCAGCACCCAGGTGAATCCAGTGCAGATGACTAACCCTTTGAGCGACACTGTGGTCGATGTAAGTAATGTAAGAGAAATATATAAAATAGTGTCTTCTAGGTAGCTTATTCAGGGGACAGAACAAGTATGACCCCAGCTTGGAAGTCTCCGAGGAAAACATCATCAGTACTTAGTATTAACACTTTGGGAACACTTTGGTAAATACCAGATAAATGTATAAAGACTATTCTGAAAGTACACTGTCCTTGTCAGTTTTTACTGTCAACGATTTCCTGGGGGAAGCAGAAGAGAAAAGAGGAAGCATGGCCAAATGCAAAAAGGAAGTCAGACACTCAGGAGAAGCTGCAAATAGGAGAAGGGAAGAAAGCATTAATGAAAAATGGAAGTAAAATAAAAACTAAGTCCTAATAATTAAAAGAATTCCATCATATTGTTCAAGACATCAATCCTTTTCAATGACAAAAATGACAAAAGCCAAAGTCCTCCACAAAAACTGCTACTGAAGTAAAATCTACTGGAAATAAGATGAAATGGAACTACCTAGGGAATTGAACTTCCCAGACATGTTTCTAAGGTGTCTCATACAAATATAATATTTGAGGGAAATGAGGCTGCTAGTTTTCATGTCCAGCTACCCCTGCCATTTGGTAACCAATCTCCCAAAAGGATCCTCCCGAAAAAGCTGTATTTACCTGACTCACCTGAAGAGTTTTGCTACCTGTTAGCCCTGTTTGCTGTTTAAGCAAATCTCAGTGAATAATAGCTTCCTGTTTAGTTTTTAAAAATTTAATGTGGTTGCTTTGTTAAAAAAAAAAAAAAGTGACGGGGGCTTGAGGAATGTGAAATAAACATGGTATTGAGAGCTAAATAGAGAAGAAAAAGGAGAAAAAGTTTTCCTGTCTGTGAATCGACAAGAAAGAAATAGAAAAGTTTCTGTAACCTGGTAGCATAATAAGGCATCTAGCAGAAAATTATCCATAATCTGGTAAAATGAAAAGCTCTAGTTTACGCATTAAAGCCCAAGGTAGACACTTACCTTTGGAGAACTGTAATTTCTTACAGTTATTTGAGGACAGTCTCTTTCCAAAAATGTCTGTCACACTGTTTTCATTGTTAGAATTGCCTCATTCGTTTTTATTCCTCTCCCAGTCTTTCTATATAAAATGACAAGCACTTTTTAGAGAAGGTAAATTAAAAGCTCTAATACCTTGGTAAGTTGGTCATCATAATAAAAGATGTTAATTTCCTTTATTAAAGCACATTTTCTGCAAGCTACTGCTAAGCAATTTTAGCCAAAGTAGTTGTAAAATATGGTCTAAGCCAATCAAAGTATTGTAACAATGAAGGATTGTATAGGTGGAGTTGTATATATGTGAATGCACGTTACTAAATAGGGTTAGCTTTAAAAAAGAAAGAAAGAAGGGAGCATTTGAGATCTTGTTTCCCAATATACATATCCTCAGTTTGGCTCAAATAAACTCATAGAAATTTACTACAAAACAAAACAAGATTGGTAAAAACCAACATTGACTAGAAAAACATTTACTTGTATTATACAGTGAATGTATACATATTTTACGACTACGTGGGTAGGGGTAGATCCACTTGAAGATCATAAGCCAAAACAAAGTGGGGTCTAATGAATTTTGCAAAAAGCAGACCAATTGAGGTCATCATAAGATTAAGGCCAGATAATATTAAAGGGCAGGAAAAAACCCCACTTCACCTTGAAATTGAAGCAGATACCATTGCAAGTCTTTTGCTCCATGGGCTTGGCCACCCATGCATGTAATGTGGCATAAATAAGTTGTCTGGGAAAGTGTGTACAGCTAGAACCAAGAAATGCTTAAAACAATCCATTGTCCATTGTAGCGTGCATCAAGTCTCCTCCCTAGATTGTGAGTGATATTTTTTTTTGCCTACTACCCTGGGTATTCAGAGATAATTGCTGGCAAATCATTCTGTGATATCACCTCCAATACCCACTCCTCTCATCCACTGAATTCTGTAAGAAACTTGGAATGCTAAAGTAGCACTAAATTGTGAGCTTGTCTAAACAACTTAGAATGAAGGTTGAATAGTATTTGGATATAATAATTATAATTAGATTTATATTAAATTGGAACAGAAGTTAGTTTGGAAGCCTTTTCTTAACCTTTGAAGGTGATGTCCAGTAAAATAAGTATTCCTTCTGACAATGTTTTCTCTTATTCTCTGAGTCTGTATAGTAATTCTTATATTCCAAATTTGCGATATTCAGATATAGCACGTATTTCTTTTCTCACCCCATCGAGTCCTCCCACACAGAGCCTTGGGCATCTACTATTAAACCAGTTCATCAACTGCATGTGCACTCACCTATTTATTGTGGGATAATAGAAACTCGTATTATCTAATCTTCATTTTGGAGAATTTAGGTCAAAGCAGTCAGCTGCTGGCCAAATCCTGACTCTCCACTTCCATTCAGCACTGAGGGCTGCTGAATCTGAGTGATCTGTTTGACAATAATTCAACTGATACCAGAGCACATATTAGTTTTGAGTCAGTTAAACCAAAGTCACAAATAAAAATTGAGTATCATACACTATTCTTCATTCTTCCTTTGCTGTATGATACTACATCACTTTCTAATGTTTGGTTTGTACCAAGATGTTAATACCTCTGAAGACGTTACAAGCTGAATTCCATACTGAAGGTCTAACTCAGTATTGGTATTCACTGCAGTGCCAATAGCAGTGTGTTACTTTTCTGTTGCCGTCCTAGCAAATTAGCACAAATTTAGCAGCTTAAAACAACAGAATTTAGGCTCGCTGTTTTCCCAGCCTGAGACTCACAAGACAAATTAAGTTGTCAGCAAGGCTGCTGCACTTTCTGGAGGCTCTGGGGGACAGATAATCTGCCTTCAGGCTCATTCTGGTTTTGGCACAGTTGAATTCCTGGTGGTCCTAGGTCTGATGCTCCTATGTCCTTACTGGCTGTCACCTCAGGGAGAGACCACTGCATTCCGTGTCCCAGGGCCCCCTTCTTCCATCACCAGCAACAGGGGGGCAAGTTCTCACACTGCATCTGTCTGACTGACTCGTCTACCTTCCTCCTCGACTTTTTAAGAACTTATGTGAGCCCTGGCCGGTGCAGCTCAGTTGGTTGGGCATCATCCTGTGTCAGTTTGATGCCTGGTCAGGACACATGCCCAGGTTGTGGGCTCAGTCCCTGGTGGTGGGTGTGGATTGATGTTTCACTCTCACATCAGTGTTTCTGTCTCTCCCTTTCCCTCTCACTTAAAAACATTTTAAAAAAGAAATGAGTTTGTGAATACATTGGACCCACCCAAATAATCCAGGATAATCTCCTGGATTTTAAAGTCAGCAAATTAGCCTGCCAGGTGTGGCTCATGCACCAAGATGGTCACCAGTTCGATTCCTGGTCAGGGCACATGCCCAGGTTGTGGGCCCGATCCCCAGTGCAGGGCATGCAGGAGGCGGTCAATTGATGTTCTCTCTCATAGACGTTTCTCTCTCTCTCTCCCTCTTACTTTCTCTCTCTCTCTCAAATTAATAAAGGAGAAAGTAAATAAATAAATAAAGTCGGCAAATTACATCTGCAAAATCTCTTTTGCCTTGTAACATTCACATATTGACAGGTGCCTAGGATTAGGGCTTGGACATCTTTGGTGGGACTTTAATTTGCCTTCCACATGCAGCATACAATACACATTTCTCAACGGATACTGGTTGGTTGATTAGGTGATATGAAGTACTTCCCAGACTATCCACAGGGACAAAATTTGTTTTTTTCAAAGAACCACTTAATAAGATAATGATCCTTATGGATGGTCACTGTAGAGAAACAATGTAGTATTGAGAAAATGTATTTCTTTTCTTGTACGAATCATTTCACCCTCTGACATGAAGGTGGATCAGTTGCCCTCCTTTCAAAACATTTATTAAACACTGAGTAATTCAATAACATCAACACATATTTATATTGACAGCTAAATTTAGGTACCCATCTCTGAATGTCATTACTAAGCATGTCTTTGTATATCATGGGAGAACAATTCTCCTGCTTCCTTAATGGAAGTTTTCTTCCCATCATTTTTTTTTTTTACACTTAATGTACTTTTATACTGCAAGAGATTCTTTTATTTGAGTAATGAGACAAAAAATATGGGGAACTTTGGAGCTCTGGTTTGTTGAGCTAGCATGTCATTTATCCCTCCTGTTATTCTCTGTAAATGAATTCAGAACTAGAACTCATGAAGAAATGAAAAAATCCGTTGTGATTCCTAGTTCAAGATGATAGACTGAGATCACATATTAACCTCTTCTCTTTCTGAAAATGCCTTGAAAAGTAAAGGAATAATATCTTTAAATGAATTCATCCAGCCCTGGCTCAGGTAGCTCAGTAGGTTAGAGCATCATCCTGATACTCCAAGGTTGTGGATTTGATTCCTGATCAGGGCACATACAAGAATCAACCGATCAATGCATCAATAAGTAGAACAACAAATCAGTCTCTTTCTCTCTCTCTCTCAAATAAAATTTAGAAAAAGAATACATCCATTAAAAAATATATCCATAACAGCACCATAAAACATAGTGGAAGACCAATAGAGAACAAGAAGTGTGGGAGTTTCTCACATATACATGGTATGTATAATGTAGAGTATATATAATACATAGTAATATAAAATATATTACTATGCTTTTATATATATATGATAGTATATATTTTAGTATGCTAGTATATATAATTTTATAAATATAATACGATATAGAGCAGATTGTAATAAACTAATGAAGAATCTAGCGTACATGAGGCCATAGACCAAAATATATTAAGGAGAAACATAGTGGAGAACAATAGAGCCCAAAGCATGATGAAGCCTTCAAACATTAATTATGCTAATTTATGAAAAGATTATCTATAGAACAGCTGGTATAGTGAAACTGTGAATCACGCACTAAATCACGGTGCCTTCGGTCACTCGCTCCTCCCCTACTTGGATAACTGTGGTAATTCTAGATTATACATGCTAATCTAGATTATACAGCTCATACATGCTGACAGTGGACCCCAACCCACCTCTAGCAGGTGATGCTTGCACTTACCAGATCAAAACCTGGGCCTCTGTGATTAAGCCCCTTTCCCATTCAGATACATCTCAGGTTAGCAGTACTAGCATCTGCCCCTAAGCAGAAGAGCTGTCTGAAGAATGTGAATACCTGGATGAGCAGAGCTCTAATATCGATAGGGGATATGTAGAAAGAGAGGTGCAATAATCCCTGAGAAAGGGAAAGAAATGAGGTGAGGTCTACAACTGCCCCAGTTTACTGCCTGAAGAACATCTTCAGGTGCTGGCCGGTTTGGCTCAGTGGTTGGAGCATTGGCCTGCGGACCAAAGAGTCCCGGGTTCGGTTCCCGCGAGGGGCACGTACCAAAAAACAAAACAAAACAAAACAAAAACCCATCTTCAGGCCACACCAAAGAGAGGAGGCACCCAGGCAGTGCCAGATGGTCTCTCAGTTGAGGAAACGGAAGTGGAAGTCTGAGAAGTTGCTGAGGTCAGAAAGGTAGTGTTATAGGTTAATTGTATCTCCTAAATTCATATGTTGAAGCCCTAACCTCTAGTCCCTCAGAATGTGACTACATTTGGAGACAGGGTCTTCAAAGTGGTGATTATGTAAAATAAGGCCTTTAGGGTAGGTCTAATCCAATCTGACTGGAGTACTTCTAAGAAGAGGAAATTTGGACACAGAGATATCAGGAAAATGGAAATATACAGAGAAAAGACCATGTGAGGACACAGCAAGGACGAGGACATGTACAAGAAAAGGGGCCTCGGGAGAAACCAACCCTATTGATACCTGGATCTCAGACTTTTAGATTCCAGAACTGTGAGAAAATAAATGTCTGATTGTTTAAGCCCCCAGTCTGTGGTGTTTTGTTATAGCAGCCTAGCAAACTCATAGAGGTAACCAGGAGCCTTGAACAGTAAACTGTTACAGTTTAAACAAAGGGTTTATTCATAGAAACTGTACACAATTATATGTTCCACTTATCGTAATGGTGTATTTGGTGGGATTTTCTTGAGAATAATAAGACTCACAGTTTATTTCCATTTTTTTCCCATTAAAAAAGAAAGCATAATCAATGGTGTGATGAGAATTATGAGAAATTTCACTGAAGTTCCTGAAATAATCACTGAGAAAAAGATGGACATATATAACAACCAGAACAATAGAAATTTAACTCCCACATATCAGAAGACAAATGTCAACATCAAAAGACAAACCATAAACTATGGGTAAATTTTTGCAGTAAGAATGACAAATCCTACGTCCTCTGTTATTCACAGTAATTGTGCTTTGAATACTATCATTTATTTGGGTTCTACTTCTGGTTACATTTGGGGTTCTTACCCTTTCTCATTTTCAGTTCATGTGGTTCTGGAGAGAGCTCAAACCCCAGAATTCCAGCAAGTTCAACATATAATCCAGGCTTAACTGATTAATGAGTCACGTTCTTAGTGCCTCCCCACCTCTCCAACCAGAACAATTGATTCAGAATTAAACGAGTTACTCAAGAAGAAGAGGTTTTGCTGGGCCACCTCGGAAGGAGAATTTGTTTTCTTCTCTTTGGATCTGAAGCCAAAGAGGTCACAGGGACTAAAACTGTTGCCACCATTTTGGTATCATCTTGCTACTGTGAAGAACCAAAAACATGAGACGAATACAGAGGAAAGCAGAATTAATAAATGGAGAGAAATGAAATTCTGACCACATCATTTCAGCCCTGAATCCAGCCATACCCGATACCAGCATTAACCCAAAATATTTAGTTACGCAGGCAATAAATTTCTTACCGCTGTTATTACACTTAGCATTGTAATTTTCAATTCTTTCAACTAGACTGTCAGATTCTTGATTGCAATGACTATTTCTTTTCTGGTCTATTCCTAGCATCTGGCAAAGTACCTGATATATAGAAGGCAAGGCTCATATATTTTGCTAAATCAATGTTGAATGATGATCCTCTCATGTTTTAAAGATGCCTGAAAGACCCATTCAATTCTCCTGTGTGATTTTGACTTTTCACAACATCATAAAGATATTGTCTAGTCTGGGGTGAATGTGTGACTCACAGAGAACTGATTAATTTTTTTTTAATATCATGACTCCATATTTTTGGTGGGTGATACATTTGACACACTTCCAAACACCCCATAGCAACTGAAGTTTCAAAAATAAACTAAAAAGTCTTATTTTCATCCTTGTCAGCTCATAAACTATACATAGCATCTCAGAACAGAAGCCCCAGTAGCAATTTGCTTTGGAACTGCTTGTCTGCCTTCTTCCTTCTTGCGATGAAACACAATCCCAGGTTGACGTTATTTATTTGTTTGTTCATTCCTTCATTTGTGGATAAAAACAGGGCCACATACTAAACCTGGCAAGATCAGGGGAAGCCAGCATGGCAGGCCCTACAAACTCAGAGACTGAAAGTAAACACCTAGGATGGTCTGAACATAAAAATTCCTACCTAAAAGTGGATCATGGCAGGCAGTCACATCCTAGGCCTATAACTTCTTTGACAAAGGTCAGTCTTCACCTTAAATAAACCTGTCTAGTGTCTCTTTGCACCTAAGATAACATACCTTTAGAATGTCAGAATAATCTTTTTCCAGACCCCTCAGGGTACACCCATTGCACCAGAGGACAAGACCACAGAATCCCTCATTGTTATATTTTCCCCTGAGTACCACCATCTGTATGTGCTGTAAATGTTAATGTAAAAGAAGTATGTGTCTCTGTTTTGCTCTTTATCCAATCTCAGAGATTCCCCTGAATTGCTTTCTGCCGCCTCCCTAATCTACCACCAACGAATTTAATGTAACTCCTTTTATATCTCCTCCTTTGATTCTAATGTATAAAATAAGCTATAAAACTGCCATTCTTCAGAGCATTTTCTCAGTCCATTGAGATTTTGCTTCCTGGCAATTGTCATCAGTTTGACTCAAATGAACTCATAAAAATTCTCTACAGGTTTGGATGTTTCTTATACCAACACATTCATGTGCTCTACCAATGTATTATTAATCCATTTTCTGCATAACAAATACCCATAAACTTAGAGGCTTAAAACAACACCATTTATTGAATTCATGACTCTATAGGCAGGCAATTTCTACTGAGCTCCACCAGGGGAAGTTCTTCGGGTCTTTCTTGGGTTCTCAATGGAACTGCTGGGGTCGCTGGAGAATATGATGACCTCAGCTGAGACAGCAACAACCTGCTCCATGTAGAGTCTCATTATTTTATCCTGAGCATTATTCATTCAAGATTAACGGTACAACATGAAACCCTTATGTCTGGATGTCACAGGGTAGGTGATACCAAGAAGAATGAAAAGACTGAAATAAAAGTCAAATCTGGATTTAGTGAAGGAGAGACTGTATTCAAATGTATTATTGCAAGAGAGGGAACAGGGCTATTGCAAATGGGGAAACGGCAGGGGTGGGGGGAAGGAGATCATTGCAATAGGGAGGATGCTTTGACCACAAGAACTCAAGAGTTAGGCAAAAAGAGAAGAGTAAACAAAGCTAGAAAGAACTAAGTGTGGACAAGTGGGGTGAATGGGTGGCACATTCAGGTAGTAGCTCAGAGCATACTTCACTTTATCGTGATGCCTGTTTATTCTCTGGAGGAATGTATACTGGCTCAGGTTGAGGGTGGGCCAAAGTTTGGGGGCTTGGAGTAAAGCGACAGATCAACAGGAGAGGGAAAAAAAACACTATTTTAGTTATGCACTGTTAAAAAAGAGAGAATAGGCCCAAAATGGAGTCGCTTGTGCTAAGACCCACTAAGACTTAATACCTAACTTAAATTGCAGTTCCAGCATCTCTTGGGAGTGAATTTTAAGGCAATCAGTCTGGAGTTTTCCGATCAACACTAGTGAGGTATACTAATAAGAGCTCTGCTACCCTTCTCGTTCTGCCCAGTTTCTGCCTGTAAAAAGCTTCCTTTCAGTTCACTTCTCAGAGCACCTCTCTGTTTACTAGATGGATTCTGCCCAATCCATGAATCATTCAGTAGAATCAATTCGATCTTTAAATTTATTTAGTTGATTTTTTGTTCTTATGGGAGCCCCTAAAGATATAAGACTCAACAAAGGTTTGAGGCTTACATATCATATCATGAGCTAAGGAAAGGGTTAGGGTGAGGAGCTTCAAAGAGGGGAAGGCAATTCAGGGGAAGTGAGAGGCGGAACTGTTTGGTAAACAAAGGTTGCCCTGCCATGCAGATAATCTTCTCAGGTAAAAAAATTTCCTGGAGACTTAGGTGTCTTCATGGTACAAGTCCCCTTTCTAATGTAAATTTCCTTTACAAATGTAGATTTCTCTTCTGGAAGGGCAATTTCTACTGTTTCAGCATTTCTCTGTGTCTATAGTTTTTTAAAATAATTACTTTAAAATACTCCTTACGCCAAAGAGGCATATTTTGAGGTGGCATAGTCTGCTACCCTTCAAAATGTTAAATTGTTTTTATGGTAATAGGCCTCAGAAAGTCCTATATTTTTAGGCATGAAAGAGTATAATAAAGCATAGGAGGAAGGTGATCCGTCTTTGTGATAAGAAAAAGCCTTGTGTGTCAGTGAAGATATGATTATTTCATACTTTCCAACTTACGGTAAGTGAACGGAATAATTTTTGGTTGTTAGGAGAGAATAATTTATAAATATGTACATCGTAATGGCAGTAGGCAGAAAGAGAATGTTCTATTAATGTCAAAAGAACGTGTGTGGGTGTCGGTGGTACTGCTGTGCCAGTGACGTATTAATGACCTAAATGACTGCTAACTTGGGAAGCAGGGACTACTGTGTGAATCCAGAACAATCCAGGGCCTTGGTCACAGCGCACCGAGAAGATGGGGGCCCACAGTCCACAGTGGGAGAGCCGTTGTTCTTTGCCAGGAGAGGCCAGCTGAGGGGGGTCTCGCTGAGCTCCTGTAGCAGGGGGTCACTCGGAGAGGAGCTTGCCACTGTGCCCACCCTGTGCCCACCCTGCTTCCAGAGCTCTGGCAAAGGAAGCTCTACCTTCTGAAGAAGCAATCTGAGAAGTTTAACCCTGCGTGTATAGCGATGAGGGCAGGGGAGAGACTAGATTTCACTAAAATAAGCCAGCCAATCTCTAAACAAATGGAAAAAGAGGCACTTGCTAGACGAGTGTTGCTGTAGCAACTTGATGCCCTTCCAAAGGTGGAAAAGTTTGGGTAAAGTAAATGACCAATTGAGGGGAGAAATAATAGCTGTGTGTGAAGAAATGGATGAGGGTTACTCAATAACAGAAATCCAACATTGTACTAATACCTCAAGAGCTCAGAGCAAGAGAGTAGCATGATCCTTGATTACTATTTTCCAGCTACATCCACTGCAAAGGGCATCATGTGGGAAAGAACTTCCAAGAGTCGCTTCCTACGGGGACTTTAAACTGTGTGGTATGTGGCTCCTAGCACACTGATTGCTGGGTAACTAGAAGCCCTGATGATCAGATGCTCAGCAAGGTCCCTGGTTACAATAGTCAACATAGAATGACAGCATGCCCAGTGTGCCACAGTGTGTTCTGCACGCATGCGGTCACCCTTGTTGTTGTGGATGGAAAGCTATGAAGCAGGAAGAAGGAAGCAATGGGCTCCTGATGAGACTGAAGCATGAGTGTTGTAGATCTGAGGTCTTAGAGGGACAGCCCGCCTCAGATGGGAGGAAGGCTGTGGGAAGCCTTATGGCATACTCAAGCTAAATTAAATATGGCTCGACTACCACTCATTTAATCCTAGTTGGGGTACCCAACTTTTTGGGGGTACAAAATATGTATCAAAAGGGGACCCAGGCCATTAGTACATGATGGCAACAGCAACATGCGTGGTGGATTAAACAGCAATGACCTGCAAGTCAGAAAGGGGCCTTGGGAGACAGATGCCAACCTAGGTACCCTGGGACAAGCAGGGTTTGCTTTTTATGACAAAGAGCATTTAGAAGAAAAGGATTTACTCACCAGAAAAGACAGATCCGAGGGAGTTCTCTTCCCAGAGGAGGGCAGAGGATGGGAGTCAGCCTGAAGAGAGAATGAAGCATCAGCAAAGTGGGCCAAGTAGATGAGACCATAATGCTGGATACTGTTAGAACCCAGCTCTGAGAAGGGACCTGGGCCCTGGCCCTCACCTATTTTAACACAGATGAAGGCGGACGTGGCCATGGGGCAATAGCCCTCTACAGCCTACCCCCTGGGGTTCCGACGGCATACCTGTGAGAACCTTATGGCCTCCAAGCTTATGGAAGACCTCTAGAGGCACCTGTATCTACACTGATGTACCATGACTGCTCTTGCCCCAGAATAGGTTGAAATAAAACATATCCTACACTATAGTGAATAGGGATAGGAACTGTTCTAAATAGAACTCATAATTTCCCTGTTGGAAGGAGGAACTTGAATATAGATTGATAAACTTCCTGTAAATACTTGTTAGTTCCATCCAAAACATCTCGATAGATTGTTATTCTTTAGTTTCAAATATTTATTAATTTTTTTCTTTTTTTTTTAATCCTCACTCGAGGATATTTTTCCATTTATTTTCAGATAGAGGGGGAGGGAGAGGGAGAAAGAGAAAGAGAGAGGGAGAGAAACATCAGTGTGAGAGAGACACATTGATTGATTGCCTCCTGTACGACCCCAACCAGAGCCAGGGACCAAACCGCAACCAAGGTACGTGCCCTTGACCGGAATCGAACCCAAGACTCTTTGGTCTGCTAGCCGACACTCTAACTGCTGAACCAAACTGGCCAGGGCTATTAATTTTTCTTATACTTTCTTCTCTGACCAGTTATTTAGAAGTTTTTATAATTTACAAATATTTGAGGCTTTTCTAAATATATAATTATTATTTTAATATCTAATTGTTATTGATTTCTTATTTAATTTTGTAGTGTTTAGAGAACATATTCTGTAAAATTTCAAACTCACAATGTACTGAGACTTGTTTTATGTCCCAGCATAGGGTCTATCTTGGTTAATGCTCTATGTGCACATGGAAAAAATGTGAATTTTGCAGTTATTGGATAAATTGTTCTATAAAGGTCAGTTACGATAGAGTGGTTAATAATTATTTTTAGATCTTCCACATCCTTTTGGATTTTTATCTAGCTATTAAAGAGGAAATTAACATTTCTACTTCTGAGTGTAGATTTCTCTATTTGTCTCTTTAGTTCAGTCAGCTTTTGCTTCATCTATTTTTAAGCTCAGTTATTAGCCACCTAAATTTTAGATTTGCTATGTCTTCCCCATGGATAGATCTATTTATCATTATAAATGTCCCTGTCTCTGATAATTCTTCTTGTCTTCAGGCTTGTTAAGTCTGATATTAATAAAACTCTTACATACCATTTACATGGTATATCTTTTTCATTTAAACCTATTTTTTAACATTTAATGAGATTATTGATACAGTCTGATTTGGATTTGTCCTTTCTGTTACTTACTTTTGATGTGCCAATTCTATTATTTTATTTTTCTCTTTGTCCTCTCCTGACTTCTTTTGGGTTAATAGGATATTATTGTAGTGTTCTAGTGTAATCACTCTGTTGCCTTTTCAGCTCTACTTCTTCACATTACATTACGGGGCTGCTATCAGGATTGCAATATGCATACTAATCACAGCTCACTTAGCGTTCATACTGCATACACGTCGTCTAACATGCATGACCCTGTAAAGCGTGGTTCCGCTGACCACTCCTGTGCTTTGTGCTCTCAGTATTCATAGACATGCATATATCTATCACAGTGCTGCACTGTGGATGATAGGTTGTTGGGAGGCTGGATTATTACTTCTCCACTATAATGAATATTACACTTTGCTCTTGCAGTCAGTTGAACTACCGGTAGATCCTTTTGGTCTCGTCAGGCTTCAGTTATGAGCTTAGTCCTAGGATGTGCTTTTACTCTGGAGCATGGTTCTTTCTTAAGACATGGACTTTCTGAAGTTCCAAGGATGTTTCTGAGATGGTCAGTGAGACCTCTCAGCTCTGGCTGGGCCAGGGCTTCGATATGTGATCACAATGTGGCTCTCATCTCTGTTGTAGGTAATCCCTGCCAGGCCTTGAGCACTCTAGTCCTGTGCTTGTGTGGCCCAGCCCATGGCCTTGACCCCATGGCGAGTTCCACACAGACGTCTGGGCTTCTGGTCACCGGCAGCTCCCTGCTCTCAGGTACCCTGCTTCACCAATCCCCGCTGCTTCTGAAGTCTCAGACCCTTCAGCCCAACAAGTGCACTGTGCCACCAGGCCTCTGCTCCCTTCGCCTCCTGCTCAAGGGGCTCCGGACAAACATCTGGGGTGACCATGGGCTCCCTTTGAGTGTGTCTGTTTTTTCAGTCCTCATTCATTTGCTGACTGCTGTTCATCGCCTGAACGCATTAGTTTGTCCATAGTTGCATTTGATGGTCTGGTTTTCATTCCTCAGCCACGGCTAGAAGCAGAAGATCCTGTGTGAGTATTTTAGAAATAGAATAGACTAAATGCAATGTGCTAACCTGGATTGGATCGTGGAACAGAAAAAAAGGCATTAATTTAAAAACTGCAAAATCCCAATACAGTTTGGATTTAACTTAATAAATGTACCAATGTTAATCTTTTAGTTTTGGTAAATATATCATGGTTATATTGATAGTAACTTTAGGGAGAACTGGGTGAAGGGTACATGGGAACTATTATTTTTGCATATCTAAAATTATTTTAAAATAAATTTTTTATTAAAAATGTAAAGTTGGAAGCTATAGTCATTAACAACGGTAGTTAACACCTAGCAATATTATATGATACACATTGTTTTAAGTTCTTCACATATATTGACTAACTCTGTCCTCACCAGAAAAACAGCCCAGTATGGTAGGTGTTCTGAACATCCATGTTCCACAGAGGAGGAAAGCTCAGCACAGAGGTGAAGTTAGTAAGCGGCAGAACTGGAGTTTTCATCCAGGCTACGTGGCTCCAGCATGCAGGCTTTTAAATCACCGTGTAATACGTCCTCTGTTCCCTAATACCAGGGCCAGGCAGAACAATTATGTTTCAGTAGATGCCAGTGTATATTGAAGGATGTGATGTGACAAGAGAATTACACAGAAACAAGAGGCCAAAGTACCAAAGGAAGTTACCTGGACCAAACATTTCTGTCTAATAACAGACATCACATAAGTTACCCAGAAATTTCATCCTCTATTATCAAGGCTAAACAGGAAGAGGAGAAGGAAACACTAAGTATTTATTCTCAAAGAACCTGAGTTAGTTGAGAAGTAATTAAGTTGGTTTTTTTTTTTTTTTTTTTGAGTGACTGTTCCCCTTAAAACTGTGTCTTTATCTTTGCTACTAAGAGGAAGTGAGGACTTGTAGGCCAGTTGTGTTATAGAAAATGAGGTTGTATTTTTGCACATGTCATCATGTGTACATTTCAAACCTGCTGCAATGGCAAATCATGTCATGTCACTTCCTTGCTGAAAACGAGTGCCCCCCTTAGGTCAAGTTCAAAATCTTCCTACAGCCTGAAGGCCTCTTCCTAGCTCTCTAGCCTCATCTACTGTCTCTCCTTTGCTCTTCTGCTCCAGTCATTAAAAAAAAATTTTAATGTGAAGTTTTTATTGAACTTATAGCAATTTCATAAAAGAAACATCCCCTTCCAGTAGGGTGCTAATGGTGGGGTTGGGGGTGGCACTGTGTGAGTCTACCCCTAGAGAGGGGGAAGTTGTGTGTGTGCATTTTTAATAAGTTTTATTTTATAGCATAGTTTTAGATTTACAGAAAAATTATGAAGTAAATAGAGAACTCCCACATACTCCACACCCAGCTTCCTGTGTTATTAACATCTGACATTAGAATGGTACTTTTATTACAAGTGATGGACAATATTGATATGTTATTATTAATTGAAGTCCACACATTTAGATTTCCTTCATTTTTACCTCATGTACTTCTGTTTCAGGATCCTATCCAGGGTACATTACACTTAGTCATTATGTCTCCTTGGGCTCTTCTTGGGGTGTGTGTGTGTGTGTGTGTGTGTGTTTTAAATAACTGTGATTGTTTTGAGGACTCCTGGTCAGGTATTGTGTAGAATGTTCCTCAATTGGGACTTGTCTGAATTTTTTTCTCATGAGTTTATGGGTTTGGGGGAGCAAGATCACAAGATAAATTACCTTTTTCATTACATTATATCAAAAATACTTTCTAGCAATGTGATCACCACATGATCGCCTGGTGTTTGTCAGGTTTTCTTACTGTAAGGTTTTTTCCCCCATCACCCCTCTTCCCATACTCTAGTTTTTGGAAAGAAGTCACTGTGCACCGTTCATTGTCAAGGACAGGGAGTTTTGTTCCAAGTCCGTGGAGCAAAATATGTACATACAGTATTTATAGGTCTTTTACATGGGGGATTTGTCTCTTCTTCACCATTTACTTATTTATTCAGTCAATCATTTTTTATACCATATAGACCCATGAATATAATCAAGTAGAAGAATCAAAGAACATGGCTATTTGGGGTTCTGGTTTTGGTTGATATAGTTGAGCAGTGATCTGTTTTGCTGGTTATTATATTCCTTGTATCACAGAGTTAGAAATACATAGTGAAGGAGAAGCAATGCCCTTTTTTCTCTTTTGGGGGGTTTTCTATGATATTGAATTTAGATTGTGGAAAATGTGATTTACAGTCCAAGAATGTTTCTTAATCCACATTGATTGACAATGCAGTTAATGGAAGTTCCACTCAAACATGACATATGGTCTTCTCGTTTTAGCTTACAGTGCTAGAGGCATTTTTTGCCAGTCTGTATATTGTCATGGGTTCTTAGTGTTCAATTGGGTGTGAGTTGAGTTTTATCTGGCAATGCTGGCATGTTGCTCCACCAAGAAACAGCTTGAGATGTGCAGAGTAACATATAAAGTTTGTATTGAAATTTAGTTTGGTTTACTCTAGTGTCCAGGGTTCCGGCATCACAGTGAAGTTTAAGAAAGTTGAATACAAATGAGGGAATGAAAGTGTTATAGAGGAAACTCAGATTTTATAAATGTGGAGGTGAAGCAATATTATATAATAAGACCCAAAATGTGGCCATGCGATTTGTAACTGCAATGAAGCATTAGTAGATGTCATTGGAAGTTCTGTAGCCAGGGAGCTAGGTGTTAAGTCATTAAGAATGGGAATGGATCGGGTAGGGCATCAGATGAATAGAAACACGAGTTCGTGGATTAAACCTATCAGGAATGCTGTTGTGACCTGTAAGTAGTGGTAACGAGTGATAAAAAGCTGCTGTGAGTTGTTGACGGAGTAGTTTGGAGCAAGACCATTCAGAGCTGTATCTCCTCTTGCCCAGTGAATGACAAGGACTGGGGGAACGCATGGCTTCCAGAGGTGAGAAAGGTTCATGAGGTAGTTGCATTATCATAGCAAAGCCATATTTCAGTCGAGGCCACATTTGTGGACAATTCTGAGACTTCAGAATAGACTCCTACAGTCTGAGTAATCCCCGAGGCCTCTTTGGTCCCTGTATGAGTGTACCTTTTAAGCTTCAGGTCAAAACAGTTTCCACGTCAATGAAATCCTGCATCCAATTCCTACCCTCTGGTGATTTCATGTCCTTTCCATCCCTCAGTATTATAAAACTTACTCAGATCCCATGAATTCCTCTATTTTTGTACCACGTGTCCTGTTTTTCCCCAGCAAGCCGACTTTTCTGAATCCCTTGAACCTCTCTTATTTTTTTTCTTGGGAGCAATATTCCCCAGGTTTTGATTCTTTTGGAATTAACATAGCATAAAACAAATCCATCTGCAAAGCCATTTACAGATGGATATTGCAGACTGGGAATATTTACAATATTCAAAGTGGAGAAAGTGTTTTCTCCAATTGCAAAATGGAATCACATCATCCCTATTTACTAAAATGGGGATATATTCAATTAAGGTTTAACCACCCCCCCCCCCCCTTGCTGTCCTCCTTCCAGGAAAGAAAAGGGGAGAATAATCTCCATCTGTTTTGCTTTCTAATATGTTGAGGATTCGTATAGTTATGCATTTTGAAACTATTTTCCCAGCTTTATTTATGAGTATGTCCTTTGAGACCAGGATTAAAGTCTTTCTTCTTCCCTTTCCATCAATAACGGCTGGCAGCCTGTCACGGAATGATATTACATAGGCCTGACGGATTTATCCTTCCCAAACTCCCGCTTCCCAGTCACTGGCACCCTGTGATCTTCTAGTATTTTAGAAAGGAGATGATTGACGAGTGAAGATGACCAGGCTATAATTTTTAGGGTTATTGCTTTATTTTCTTCTTCAGAGGTAGGTCCTACCCGTGTCCTTTCTCTGTTTCTAGGCTTCATAGCTGCCCACCATGTGTTCAGAAAGACTGTTTCTGTGATAAGTCCAGGGCAGGTCTTAAATATTCTTGGATCTATGCTACTGAGGCATGCTGATCTGCTATCATCTACTCCATTTCATCTGACTCATTTTTCTCCTATTCTGGTTGAACTTTGTGTCTGATAGAAAAGGTGGTAGAAACTTTGTTTATTTGACCGCAGTTGAACCTTTTTACAGGCTTTACACTCAAATTCAGCTTCAGTGAAAAAGGAAAACAATTTACTCACCTGGGAGCTCTGTGGTTCACAGGTCACACACTCCCTATCCTGAATCAGATGATAGCAATTATGAGAAGTATTTGGAAATTTTGATAAAGATAACCAATCGTGGGCTATCTGATATTATTATTATTATTATTATTATTATTAATCTCTAGTCTTCTATTGATATAGAGTACTTAGAAATTGATTAAGGAGGCTTTGTTTAGCTTCACTTTTAAATATCAAAAGAGTCCATAGTAATATCAGCCTGTGTTCCCATTAAGTCTAACCCAGAAATTTTCCTAACTGTGAATTTCTTCCTACTCTTGACAACTAAACTTATTTAATTGGTTATTAAATGAGCTGCACCTTTATTCTCCTTCACTCATATTTTTGGATGAGTTATTTCCAGCCCCTGGGATAGAATCTCAGCCAGGTCCCAAGGTTTTTCTCTCACTCAGTAATTAAAAGTGCAGTACAGATGAATATCAAAAGCCCCAAATCTCCTTCTCCCCCAGTTTAAGTCTGCCTCAGGCTTAGGGATTGAAAAAAGCTGGGGTAGGGAGAGGTTTCAATCTGATGTTTTTCTTTTCTTGCTTCACTGCATTCTCCACTTAAAAGCTGCTGTTTCGGGGCCCTTTTATATTAGAACAGAGGAGGGAGAAGTAAGGGGCAGAAAAAGTCCTTCTGAACTGGTAAAGTTATAAAGGGGTGATCATACCAACTGAGCAGGAGGGGAAGCAAGACTCATCCTTTCCCTGTGGGGTGCTCTTTCCCTGAAACCTGCACTTCCATGGGGCCAACGTCATCCCTGAACTCCACTTCTGCATCCATGGGACACCGTCGTCTTCTGGCTATTGAAGCTGCCTCAGTCTTGTCAGGAGGTTTTGGTCCAACTCATGGGCAGCTAATAGGTTTGACTGTCCATCATCCCACAGGGTCTGTATGTGTTCTGTGGAAAACATACCCCTCTGCCCAGCTCTCAATGAATGTGTAGCTCACTACTGACACACACTTTTCTTCTGTATGTAGCTCTAGCTACATACATTGCTTTTTGGTTCGTCATAGATCAAGTAACTTGCCTCTATGTCCCTCAAGTTCCAGAAAATATAGATTAGCTTTTCAAATGGTTCTTTTGAATCCACTTACCAGCCTCTTCACCATCCCAGTGGGTTCTGAGCCAGCTCTTAGAGTACCCAGAGCAGGCAGAAGAACTGGTTCTAGGGTCTTTGATGTCTACTGGAATATAGGCAGCGATAAAGCATTTTTTTCTGTTTTGTTTATTGATGTGTCATTGGTTTTAGAAGAGTACCTGACACATAGTAGGCACTTGATAGATGTATGTTGAACAGATGAATGAATGGATAAATAAAGAAGTGGTCAAGCACCTTGTTCTGCGATGTATGTATGGCATCTGTTGTATAACAAAAGAGAAAACAAAATATCAAGAAATATCAAATTTACTAGTCTATTAAACTTGCCTTATTTTAAAATCATCTTTACAAAGGGAATAATTGCAATGTTTTCTTTAATTATCATTCAATGGTGATATCTGAAATATATGTATTTTTATCAGAGAGCAAAAGCTATAAATCCAAACCTAGTCGTTTAATTATTCTTAGGCCGTCTAAAGTAAATAGGAAATTTGGTTTATTTTGGTAATCTGTTCCATCCATTTGCAGATTATAAATTCTCGCTGAAACTTTGATAGCCTACGCAGAGTGGTGAAGGTGGAATTTACTAGACTCTGGCTCACAGATGAAGGGACACTTAGGGTTAGCATCTGGTAATGCTCACCTCTCAAATTGCTTTACTACGTGTCTGTGCCTTTAAGTTGGAGGTTTTGAAACTTGCTCTGACAGTGGATCATAATGGAAGTCAAGACTATGAATCAAGTTGGACTTTTGGGAACCCAAACATCAGCAAAGATGGTCCACCAGTGATGTCACTGGAAAAACCTCCCTAAGATTAACTGGACAAATGGCGTTGTTTGAAGTTACAAAGGAGGGATTTCACAAGTGAGTGATTTATTGATACAAGAATCACAAATGTAGACACAGAATGGAAAATGATTATCTTGTCCCATGCAGACTTTCATTGGTCAGTAGTGGCACCTGGAAAGCTAAGTTGAGAAGGGTTTTGAGACTAAATCTGGACCCAGTGCTACGTGGCTGATCAGAGGCAGCACAGGGCACCTGCTCTTCTGCGGGACTGGGGACACCGGAGCAGGGAGCTGTGTGCTCCAATTCCTATTGTGTTCAACTACAGTTAGAACATTTGATGTGTCGGTGATGGTTCAAATAGCTAATTATAAGGAAATTGTGGTTAAAAACTCCCCTCTCATCTTCGAAATAATGAAAAGCAACACAATGGTTAAAAAACAAAGAATAGAAAACATCTTCGTTAATGGAAATAACAATCACTCCCAACCCTAATGATAGAGGGTAACTGACAAATAAGTAAAATCAGACTTGAGGGAACACGTGAAAGGGATGTATGTCTCTATATGTTTGAGCAGTGTTCAGGATTCCCCAAAACAGATCAGACTTGAAGAGTGCAAACAACAATCGTTTCATTGGGATGGCAAAGTCTTGGATGTAGACATGCTTAAGAAGAAACGCTGAACTTTAGTCTCCCCTCACAAAGGGGCAGGGGAGGCAGATAAGGAACTTGAAAACAAAGCCATCATTTCATGGAGAAGAATGTTGCTATGGCCCTGGCCAGTTTGGCTCAGTGGTGAGGGCGTCGGCAGCTGGGGGACAGAGTCACGGGTTTGATTCCCAGTCAAGAGCGCATACCTTGGTTGCAAGTTAGGTCGGGGTTGTGCGGGAGGCAACCGATCCATGTGTCTCTCTCACATTGATGTTTCTCTCTGTCTTTCTCCCTCCCTCCCTCCTGCTCTATTTAAATACTCAATGGAAAAATATCCTCTGGTGAGGATTAAAAAAGAAGAATGTTGCTGTGACAGTGTGAAGCAGAGAAAATAAGTGACAATTCGGTGCCTGTTGATCACTGAGCTAAATTAGTAAATGATGTTATCATATAAATTGTTGATATATAATTAACATAACCATACAATTCATCCATTTAAAGTATACAATTCAGTGTGTTTTAAATATATACAGGGTTGTGCCATCATTACTACAATCGAATTTTAGACCTCTTTTGTCCCCTACCCCACAAAAACCTATATCCACCCCCAGTTGTTCCCTATTTCTTCCTTCTGCCAAGCACCCCCAAACCCTAGGCAACTAGGAATCTATTCTCTGTTTCTATAGATTTGCATATTCTGCACATTTCTTATGAATGGGATCATGCAATATGTGGCCTTTTGTGTTTGGCTTCTCAGTTGGCATAATGTTTTCAAGGTTCATGCATGTTATAGCATGTATTGGTAACCCAGTCTGTTTTAGGCCTGAGTAATGTTCTATTGTATGTATTTACCACATTTTATTTCTCCACTCATCATTTGATGGATATCTGAGTTGTTTCTACTTTTTGGCTATTTTGAAAAAATGCTACTATGAACAGTTGGGTATAAGTCTTTTTTTATGTGTGTAGACCCATTTTCATTCTCTTGTGTATATACCTAGAAGTGGAGTTGCTGGGTCAATGGTATATTTTGAGAAACTTCAAAACTGTTTTTCAAAGCAGCTGTACCATTTAGCATTCCCACCAGCAATGCATGAAGGTTACAATTTCTCCACATTCTCGCCAACACTTGTTATTGTCCACTTTTTTGAAGATAGACATCCTAACGAATGCAAAGTCGTATCTCATTGTGGTTTTGACTTGCACTTTTCTGATAACTAATGATGATAAACATATTTCCATTGACTTGTTGGCCATTTGTATATCTTCTTTGGGGAAATGTCTATTCAGATCCTTTCCCTATTTTTAAATTGGGTTGTCTTTTTATTACTATTAAGTTGTAAGAGCAGCAGCTATTTAAGTAGCTACGTGGACAGTAAATTTCTAAAATATAATATATAATATAATATAATATAATATAATATATAATTATTATTTTGATGCTTTCAGGTCAATCAGAAGAGGCATAGGCACTGCATTTTTATTAATATGAAGGCACGATAATTAATTAGTGTTAACATTTCATTATAAATATGTTTAGCCCTAAGTCTTATTAAATCTTAAATGCTAACATTTTCAATTTAACAAACTTTGGACCAAGTAGAATCAGATGGTCTCTATCTTTTCTGGGCTTGAATAGGATCATTTGACTATCACTGTCATTGCCCCTGAATGTTAATTGTCTTTATTTTCTGCTTTCGCATTAATTAATGAAACAAACTTATCAAGGCCCATAGTCTCTAACTTCCAAGAAAGGCTAGTTAGGGTATGACCTTCACCTTCCCTGAGAGTCAGAAATCACTAGAGTAAAACATTCATTTATTCCAAATACTTGAAGTTGCTCATCAGCTACTTCCCATAGCAGTGCTACAGGTTTAAGCCTCTGTTCTCTAGAGGTAATCCAGAACAGAGATTACTTCTTCCCTTGAACTAGGGTAATGACAGTGGAGAGGCAGGATGTGGACAGATTTGAGACCCAGAGGAGGTAGCTAGGACAAGATTTGGTGATTAATCATAGAAGGAAAGGGTGAAGGTGAGAGTCAAGTGAAGGATGATCCAGGTTTATGAAATGGGTGACTACATGGGGGTCATGCTGCCTTAATTAGCACAGGGAACAAGAGAATGTAGGCTAGGTAGGAAGGAAGTGCCAGTTCCTGTTGGGACATGATCCATTTGAATTGTCTGGGAAATTTATATGGTGCTCTTGAATCGATAGTTGTGTACCTGGATCTTAACCTTGAGAGGTAGCTGTAAGCTACACTGCACGTGTGGGCATGGGAGAGACCGATAGCACCAGGAAAGAATGCAGAGTGAGGAGAAAGGTATGCTTAGTTCGGAACCCCGGGGACCATCAATATTAGAAAGAAAAAGACAGGCAGGCCCTGGCCGGTTTGGCTCAGCGGTTAGAGCGTCGGCCTGCGGTCCGGAGAGACCCGGGTTCGGTTCCCGCTAAGGGCATGTACCTTGGTTGCAGTTTGTCCCTGGCCCTGGTTGGGTCGTGCGGGTGGCAGCCACTCGATGTGTCGCTTTCACGTCGATGTTTCTCTCTCTCTCTCTCTCTCTCTCCCTCCCACTCTATCTAAACAAAATACCGAAAAATGTCCTCGGGTGAGGATAAAAAAAAAAAAAAAAAAAAAGACAGGCAGAGTCTGCAAAGGTGACTGACAAGGAGCAGCCAAATACATAAAAAGAAAACACAATTTCTGGGAAGAAAAGAAAAGAAAAAAGAGTTGTCATCTGCATCAAATGATTTGGAGCAGTCCAATAACAAGAACTGGAATGTGTGTATTAGATTAAACCAAAGGAAGGGTTTAGGTGCTTTTAATGAGAGTAGTCTCAGTGATACACTTACATAGCTAACTAATTGCAGACCTGAGATTTGAAGGCAAGTCCATCTAACCTCAAAGCCACATGTATAGTGCCTGAGCGGGATCTCTCTCAAATTCAGGTACTGGACTTTTTAAATTCACTCAGCAAATGTCATCAGACCTCCAAGAGATTTTTTTTAAAAGTAGTATTCTTTAATATTAAGATGAAAATAGTTTCCAAACCAGTGGATGTCATTATGTCTGGAAATAGAATCTTGATTGATGTATAAGAATGAGTAATGCCAGTTGGCTTCAGGATCCACATTCTGAGGACAGCTTAATGCTGAGTCCATTACACATGCATTTCTTTGTTATTTCAAGCAGAATGGTTCAGAGCAGAACCCCGTAACAGCCTATTGCAGCAGGGAAGAGTGGAGAGTGACAGAGGAGTATACTGCCAGAGGAGATGATATGTGAGCGAAGTCCTGAGTGCAGGGAGGAACAAAGCCATGGATGTATTCAGGGTAATGCATTCCTGGCACAAAGAACACAAGTGTAATGCCCCTTAAGTGGGAAGGGATTTATCAAGTGGAAGGTACAACAAGGACGCTTAGAGCCTTATGGCATAATTCTACAGTGGAACAATCCAAAAGTCTCAAAGGGTGCAATTTCTAGACTATTTTATTTTATTTATTTTAATCCTCACCCGAGGACATTTTTTGATATTTTGTTCAGGTAGAGGGGCAGGGAGAGAGAAAGAGAGAAACATCGACGTGAAAGGGACACATCGAGTGGTTGCCACCCACATGACCCAACCAGGGCCGGGGACATCTCTCTCTCTTCTCTCTCTCTCTCTTTTTAAAAATTTGAAAAAGAAATCTGACACAGAAAAGGTTCCAGTACAGCACTGTAATTTTCTTTCCTTTGAAACATTTGGGAGTAACTTGTTGATGTGGTCCATTGTCCCCCCCATTTTAAAATGTGAATTTTCTGTAAATAAAAATTGGTCCCCAGGACAACATTTTGAGAAAATCATATGGGATTTTCTCAAGAGTTTCATCATTAAATTTATTAAATGTATCTAAGAAGAACAATGTTTAATTGAACTTCACAATAGATGATATGAATAAAAATATAATAAATTAGTATACTAATATTTATCAAAAGTTGGTAGGTAGTACAACATATACTCTACCATTTTATAAGTACTCAATAATTATTTGTTGAACCACTGAAATACATTTATTTCCCCAGGGAGATTTTATATCATAACATTTTTTAGTTCAGGCAGTTTAATCTGGGTGTCATGCCCTGACGTCTTAATTATAATAGCACGTAATTCAGCATTATTACTACTTTTCAGTTATTTTTATTAAAAATATATGAGAGAATGATGGTGTATTGTTTTAGTGGACTTTATTTTTTATTTTTTTAGAGAGGAAGGGGAAGAGAGAGAGAGAAAGAGTGAAACATCAATGAGAGAGTGTCTTAGTGGATTAATAATAATAAAATATTTGTTGTTTTTATAATTTCATTAGTTAACATAATCATTGGCATGAGCAAGAGAGGAAATGCTGAAACACCATGTTGCTAAAGCTTTAAGTCCATGAATTTATTAAAAATCATAAAGGCTTAATGGAATTTTTATTAGCAACACATTTGCCATTGACAAAGGGGTTATTTGAAAATATGTTTAAATGTTCTGCATACTTCAAAGTGTCTTACTGTTGCTTGTAGATGGTTAAATATGTTTATATCATTTATTTTCCATTTGTTGGTATAATTCAATTTCAATTTTGTATTTTATTTTCTAAAAATAAATCAATATTAATGAAATATTTGTAGTTTCTATGTGCAAAATAGAATTTTTAGGTAAGACTATATAATTGTTCAAGTGATCTACTAAGTAATTGAATAGATTAGAAATGCTGTATTTCATATGATCATCTCACTGATTATAATATCAAACCTGTATCTCATAAAGCAAGCAGTTCTGTTCATTTATTACCTTGGTTGCTAACATGGGCATCTGGGTATTATTATTCTCAGTGAGACGTATATTGATAGCTGTAACATTTGTTGCTGAAATAGTAGAATTTAATTTATTTAATAATGCCTATAATTTTGAATCTCTATCAGGATCAACGCATTGAATTTTTAAGTCACGATCCTCTAGAGCTGGTTTTTTAAAGTAATTTCTGTAAATCTGGGTTGCTTCTACCCAGTTGACAACAATAGATGGTAGGATTTACCAATCCGGGCATTTCTAGGTGCCTCATCTGGGCAGGCCTGGTTCAGATGGACTTCTTGTCTTGTAAAACTGTTTATCGTTGCTGCACACCTTGATGCTATAAAGAGAAAGAAGAAAGAGTGAATAAATAGGAAATGATGACATAAGTAAAAAATAATGAAAACAATTAACTAGTACTAATGGAGCTCTAATTTGTTCTTTGCTGATTACAGCTCCTCGCACTATCTAAAGTTTTTGTGTTGACCAAGGATATAGTACATTAAAAGATAAATGAATTCGAAGGAGTCATGATGTTTCTTCAAAACACCTCCAGTGCCTTCTTGATCATTGTGACATTAGGTTAATGACGCCTCATTGCAATACTTGATATTTGCTGGTTTCCTTTCGTGCATACCTGTTTGCAGCTGTCTTGCCAAGAAGAGTATGTCTAATGTCCCCTTAAGTATAACTGAGGAAAATCCATCATTGAAGTATTTACCATGTTTCTTTCTTTTTAAAAAATACGTTTTTATTGATTTTTTAGAGAGAGAGGAAGGGAAAGAGCGATAGAAACATCCATGTGTGAGAGAAGCATCAATTAGCTGCCTCCTGCACACCCCCACTGGGGATCGAGCCTGAAACCTGGGCATGTACCCTGACCGGGAATTGAATCAGGACCTCTCAGTCCATGGGACAACGCTCAATCCACTGAGCTCACACTGGCCAGGCTTACCATGTTTCTTAGCAATTGGATTTGTCTACAACAAATACATGATATTTTTCTGGATGGTTTTTAATAGTCTTCTCTTTTGCAATTGTGGAGTATCTTCCTGTAGTGGCTATGCAGGTAGTGTGTGTACCCATCTTGTTAACTCCAGTCTGTACTGATCTAGATCAGTCTGCTGCCTCTCTGAGGTTATTTGCAGTGATGCATTCCCTTGGATTGGCATCACTTTTGTTATTCTTGTGCAATGCTTCTTGAATATTCTGTAACCAGATATCTTTCACTAGATATCTAGCCATACTTTGTACCCATTAAGCAGGTAGCACAGCAGTTCACAGTATGGGTTCTGGAGCCATAAATCCCCAGCTTTGAAACCTAGCTCTGCTCCCCAATGGCTGTACAATTTAGGGCAAGTTGCCTATTCTCTTTGTGTCTTAGTTTCTTCACTTATAAAATGTCAAAAATAGCAACAGTAGCCTACCTCCTACTATCCTAAGGACCAATGTGTTAAAGGACATTGAACAATTCCTGGCACAGAGTAAGTACTAAATTAACACTAGGTAATAAATTCTACATACTCTTAAGTAAATTAGTATCAAATTTTATTTGTGTTGAGTGCACTGGTAAGGAGTGAAATACTTTTCAGCGCTAAGCATGGTGAGTTGAGACTGAGGCTGCACAATGAACCCTTCCTTATCGCCCCCTCTTCTTTCTTATTCACATCCAGATTTGTAGTGGGTATTTTATTATTTTATTTTTATTTTAAATCAAGTTTGAGTGTTGTCCCATGCGCCCAAAGGTTGCCAGTTTGATTCCTGGTCAGGCACATGCCCTGGTGGCAGCTGGGTACTTGGTGGGGGGCGTGCAGTAGTAAGCCAACGGATATTTCTCTCTCTCTCTAAAAAAAAATCAATGAAAACATTTTTTTTTAAAGAACCCCTGATATCATTTAAAAATAAACCAGTCCATCAAGTTTAAAGGCTGTCTTGTGAGTAAGCCATGTCTGATTCTCACCAGCATCAGTGGAATGGATTACGGTCAATGAATATGCATCTCCCTGTCTTGACCACCGCGTAACTCTTGCATGTCTTCTATTGTCAGCAAGTCACCCCAAGTCTGGAACTTAACACTTGGAACACTTGGTGCAAATAACTCCTAATAGTTGTCTCTGTAACCCTCTCACACACGTCAGGTTTCTAATTCCAAGGGCTTATAGAATAGTTTAAAACACAATGGCTTTAAATGCAGGAAACACGAGTTCATTTATTATCATCACACAACATCTAAACGTTGTGGTAACTGAACAGTATTTACGAAATGGACTAGGTCAGTCTCTGGGAACAACAGTTCTAACCTGTTTGGAGAAGCAACAACTTTTGTTATGTTTTGTGTCAAGGAAATTCTACTGCCCCATATTTATTTCAGACATTTAAAATGAACCTACATTAATTTAGTTTTAAGAATTTTATACTACCTTTTGGGGTGTCACAATCTGGGTATCACAAAATGGACTTCGGGGTTCGTTGGCCAATTTGTAACTCTTTGTTTACACTTGTCAAAAAAATAAATAAATAAACGCACCAACTGTGCTAGCATCCACAGATTTCATTCACTTCCAGACCCAGCCAGAGATATTACAAAGCAACTTGAAATAAAAAGGACACACTTCTGTGTTGTAAGGCAAAAACTGAGTATAGAAGTAGAGAAAAAGAATGAGATTAAACATTGATACTTTTTATAGTCAGAGAACTCACTGTCATTACCAGTCATGAGAATTCTCGTTTAGAGTTGAAATAATTTATTACTGAATGAGCTGTTAGAGACTGAATGCCCGGAGGGAGAGGGAGAGAGCAGAGGGAATGGATAGTTGGAAAAATGAGGGTGACTAGCATGACTGACCTGGTGCTGAGACCCTTCAGTGCAGGGACGGACAAAAGCATTTCTCCTTCTGCCTGCATAAATCACAGCTGACCTGTTCAGGTCAGATTCTCCAACTAGAGCAGAGCAGAGGTCAGCTTGACATAAACCGATGGACAGGAGGCCCCTGGAGATTTATGGAGGGTTGGGAAGAATCTGTTTTTTCTCCTTTCCTTCTCCTTTTATCCAAATCCCCGTGTCGGAATGCCATAGGGAGCCCTGGCTATGTCCCAGGGTCCAGGCAGGAAATAACTGACCTTAACATGACAAAATTAAATCCAGGTTTATGAACTGAATTTACATCAGAATTTTGCCACTCCGGCTGCTTCCGTGTGGGTTGAACACACGTAATTGATATATTTATCCTGCTATTTCACAGCACTAACCAGATAATAGATTCACTTTTCTTGTTGAATGTTTAGCGAAGGTGAATGGTACATTAGTTCATTTAGTAATGTGATACATGTTTACTGAGTGTGTCTGTGTGTGTGCACACTCATGTGATTGTGTATCTGTGTGTGTGAACAGAAACCATCAAAGGCTGATCTTCCACTCTGAAGGGAGCTGATGCTTGCACATTGGCAATTCTGACATAAGCCAGGATGCTATACAATTTCAATTGGACCGTGAAGGTGTATAGAGGAAGGAGAGCACAGGCAATCTGGGTGGAGGAAGCTGTATATACAAGGCACAGAGCAATTAAGTTCGTATGTTTATGGGAACTATGTTCATTCATTCGTTCCATCACTTTTTAAAAGATGTTCTACTGAATTTTTACAGAAAGGAAGGGAGAGATAGGAACATGGATGAGAGAAGCATCCACATGGCCCAGCTGCCTCCTGCCTGCCCCCTACTGGGGATGGATCCTGAAGCCCAGGGATGTGCCCAGTGACCTTTTGGTGCATAGGTCGATGCTCAGCCACTGAGCCACACCAGCTGGACATTCCATAAATATTTATAGAGTACCTACTATGTGACACACATCGTCCTAGACTTTGGAGATCCAGCACTAAACAAGCAAACATCTTTACTCTCATGAGACTTACATTCTGAGAGGTAAGGGACAGACAGTAAACACATCAATTCAATAATTTCAGATAGTGTGAGGTTTTTTTTTTTTTAAGGAAACAATGCAGAGTAATCTAGAGCATGAGTGGTCAGGGCGGAGTTTACTTTGACTGTAGAGTAAGGGCTGTGATGGGATTGTGGAATTGAAAAGTACAAAGGTTTGGGGAGTCCGTGAAACATCTTGAATGTTAGACCTGGTAATCTCTTTTTGGGCATTTCTAGAAAACATGAAGTACTTTAATTCTTAAATTAGTGAGATCTGGTGCCAGTGGTGTTTTCCAGAACCGTGTATAGAGGCACCCTTGTGTCCATGATTGACAGCTAAGTGGACCTGGTCATTCTATATAATGGGCACTGTTACATTTTGAGTCATTTAACTTGATTCAGTTTTTAAAGGCCCAGGAGACTAATCTTGACAAGCTCATCTAGGAGATTTTTGAGAATTTTACTTAGTTACTCATAAAGTGTTTTCAATTACAAATAAGTTTATTTATTATTTTTTCTGGGTTTCACTAATATTACCGCTCATTGAAGTCTATCCACACAGGAATCTACAAAGTTCAACCACTTTTCAGATGTTTTTTTTTTTCGTATTAAAAATAACCAAATAGAATTTAAAATAAATAAATGTGCCATTTCTTTACTTCTACACCTAAAAAAGAAAAGTCAAAATGGACTTATCTCTAGGGGAATAATTTTTCATGCAATGCAAATAAAGAATATTTTAGCTCACTGGGGAAATTTTTAGAAGAAAGTTTTAAGCATGTATGCTGTAGTGGAAATGCTTGTCAGCTGAATCAGTGCTCTCTTTCTCTTGACATAAAAACTATTAAACACTATTAGCCCTATTATAGCTCTAAACATCTATACTTCTCTTAGACTGTCTTATAGTTCATAAGCCTTACAGGATAGCTATCTGGAGTATATCTTATGAGAACGTAATTTTCGCAAATTAAAGTGAATGACAGCAAAGACCTCTGCAATATTGACTGAGATCATTTGCTGATAATGTATCAGGAGGGAAAGGCCTGAGAACGAAGGAGTGGGACTGGGTGGTGATCATATTAAGGGAAAAAGAGAAAAGCATGAAAAATTAGCAATGGGACGGGAAGGGATTGTTCTGAACACACTGTCCCATGAAATCAAGTCACAGTTGCACCCTTGTTAAGTTTGCCAGTCTTACAGAAACATCCCTCATAACATTGAACACTGAAGTATAACGAGGAAAAAAAGTCACCGTTGTTTTTTATAAAATGAGAGAGTGCACTTTCAAAAAGCAGTCGACTAGGTTAATTTTAAGGTTGCAAGCACAGACTGAAGGCAGCCCCCAGATTATTGTGCTGAGTTATTACCCTTCTTCGTTTCGTTTGGCTTATGGAATATTTTTGACAGTCTTTGTGGATAGTGAGGGACGGAACACAGCAGCGTTTCTGGTGACTGGAGCCTAGGGGCTGGTTGCCAGGTAAGCAGTAAAGAGACCGATAAAAAGAGAAGACAAGAACCGTATATGTAATAGTCAGCTTGGGCTGCCACAACAAAATATTGTAGACGGGGTGGTTTAAACAACAAAATTTTATTTTCTCCTAGTTTTGGAGGCCAGAAGTCCAGGATCAAGATTCAAGACGATCTGGTTTCCGGTGAGAGTTCTCTTCCTGGCTGCCTTCTTGTCCTGTCCTCACATGGCCCTTCCCTTGGTGCATCTGCAGGGAGGAGAGAGGGAAGGAGGGGAGGGAAACCGAGTACCAGCTCTCTGGTCTCTTCCTGTAAGAACACTAATCCCACTGGATCAGGGAATCATCCTTGTGACCTCCTTTAACCTTAATTACTTCCCCGGAGACCCCCTTCTCCAAAGACACCACACTGGGAATTAGGGCTTCAGTATATAAATTTGGGGGTGGGGGGGGATCTGGGGGAGGGTGTCAATGGGGGAAAAAGGAGAAACATCTGTAACAAAAATAAATTAATTCATAAAAATATGAATTTTGAGGGGCACAAACATTTCATAAAATATAGAAAAAGGAAAAAAAATTCTAATAGAAGCAGAAATCATACAAGTTTTACTACAATTGAACAGTAAATTCTCGAGCTTCCTGGCACAGAGGCAAAAAGGTAGATATAATTTGTAGTGGGAGTTTAAGTCAGTGGGTAATCTCTTGGACATCTTAAGCCTTATTTTCTCTCACGGTGAGTTTCTGTTTGTTAAAGTAGTTTCAGACATTGACCAGTAAGGGTGGGGGTCAGGGAGAAATGTATTTCGGGGGCTAGAAAGTCTGTTGTGCTTCATAGCACGTTCTGTGTATGTCTGTCTTTTTTCTACATAGAATGCCAATTTCAAACACTGCTTTTATTCCTCGGAGCCTGGGTGGAAAATGCCAGGATGTGCATGTTCTGGACTAGAGCTGGGTTTGTTGCCACTAGAATTAAAGAGTGGGCTGTTTGAACTGTCCATGCAAATGCAGGATTTTTTTTTTTTTTTTTAAGTGGAAAAGTCACAGATCCTGCAAGTAAATTGTTTCAAATCTGAGGGGGGATTGTAAACCCTATTGCTGATTCAAGTTAGTAACATACCACTTCTGTTAATTATTTTGTATTTAAATAAGTTCAAGATGATTTTATCCTGAAATTTACTGACATCTACGGGCTAACTGCAGGTGGCTTATTGGTCACAAACTATGGTTGGCATTTTTATTTTAGTTGCTTTGGGTTGGTCAATATAATGGACATAGTGCAAAGGGTCAGGAAATTATTTGAACGATGACTGCATAATGTTTAGTTCTTAAATCATTTGTGCTATTTTTCAATTATTTTTGTTTGTTTTATGTTTTAAAACCTTTACCCAAGGATTTGCGATTTGTTTATTGATTTTTAAAGAGAGAGGAAGGGAGACAGAGTGAGAGAGAGAAACATTGATCAATTGCTCTCTGGACTTGCCCCGATTGGGGATTGAACCTGGAAAACCTAGGTTTGTGCCCTAACTGGAAATTGAACCCGTAACCTTTTGGTACGTGGGGTGATGCTCCGACCAACTGAACCACCTGGCCAGGTCTTTTTAAAAAAATTATGCTATATTGTCTTTTTTTTTTTAGTCCTCACCCGAGAACATTTCTTGATATTTTGTTCAGATAGAGTGGGAGGGAGAGAGAGAGAGAGGAACATCGACGTGAAAGGGACACATCGAGTGACTGCCACCCGCACGACCAACCAGGGCCGGGGACAAACTGCAACCGAGGTACGTGCCCTTAGCGGGAACCGAACCCGGGTCTCTCCGGACCGCAGGCCCACGCTCCAACCGCTGAGCCAAACTGGCCAGGGCTACATTGTCTTTAATTAAGTGCAAAGACCCTAACAATCATGTCACCTAAAGATCATTGCACCGACCCACTCTGTTTGGCTGTCAGTCTTTGTCTCCTTTTCAGCAATGGAGAGCTGGATCCCCTTTCCCCCAGGAAGAGAAATCGATAGCTCCTTGCCTTTGCCAATAACAAAGATGTTGAGAGCTGGGTGGCAAAGCTGTCGCCTTTGCCATCTTTCCGTGAACCCATTGAAAGAACCAGGATGTCTCTCTCTGTTGGTGATCATGCCAATTCTTCCCAGGTTAGCACCTCCAGTATCCACATACAGGTTCCCAGTGGAATCAGTAACTTGCCAGTTTGCAAATCAATCTGGATGATGTCATTCACCTTGAGGAGGGGGCCAGGGTAGTAGTTGGTGTGAGCATCACAGGTCACCAGATGAGGGATTCCTCTTAATGTCCTTAAAGACCCTTCTCACTTTGCATAACTTGTACTTGGCTTCCTTGGGTGTAAGGCGGTGGAAAGCAAAGCAACCTTTGGTGTCATAGAAAAGACTAAAGTTCTCTTTGGTCCTGTCAATGCTAATGACATCTGTTAAACCAGTAGGTTATGTCATTCGGACCCTGCCATAAATCTTAATGAACTGCTGCAGACAGATCTTTACCTCACCCCGTGTCAGAGCATACGTGAGTCTGTTTAGACAACGATGACAAGGAGACATTCTCCCAGCTTGTGGGGCTGAGATGGACGAGAAGCAAACACAAGGGTCGGTTGCCAGCATTCAATGGGCTGCTGATGCCTGTGGGCCCATGAGCCACGGCCGTGCTGGCCACAAAAAGACCATCGCAATCCTTTTTAGCTTCTCTAAACTTTCTCTGTGTTCACTTGGTTCTTAAATCTATTTGCTTCCTCAAAATGGTAGAAAGGGATAAAAATAATTCCCGAGCCTGGCTGGTATGGCTCAGTGGTTGGGCACTGAGAGGTCTCTGGTTCGATTCTCGGTCAGGACACATGCCTGGGTCGTGGGCTCAATTCCCAGTGGGGGGCGTGCAGGAGGGAGCCAATCAATGTTTCTCTCTCAATGACGTTTTTCTCTCTCTCTCTCTCTCTCGATCCCTTCCTTTCTCTCTAAAAATCAATAAAAACATTTAAAAAAATTCCCGAGATCCTTTCCAAATGGTAAATTCAAGAAGATCAGTGTCTACAAATAAAACCACAAAAGCAAGTACAATGTAAACATATACATTTGATTCCTTCATTCCTCTTATTGCTCATTTATAACTTGATCAATTTTTATTGCATTCCTTCTGCATACCAGAGTATTTGTTAGGTTTTGGATAACATCTGGTTTCTTGGAACTTCCATGCTATTAAAATGCAGTGCTGCCCGGTCGGTGTGGCTCAGTGGTTGGGGTTGACCCATGCACCCAGAGGTCACCGGTTTGATTCCCAGTCAGGGCACATGCCCAGGTTGTGGGCCTGATCCCCAGTGGGGGCATGCAGGAGGGGGCCAATCGATGTCCTCTCTCATCGATGTTTCTATCTCTCTCTCCTTCTCCTTTCCTCTCTCTAAAATCAATAAAGAAAAAAAAAATGCAGTGCTATGTGATATAGCTGTCATCCTACAGATATGCCCAAGGTTACTGGGACACTTACGGGGGTCACCTTTTCTAGATGTGAAGCTTTGGGCCAGAACGGTACAGGGGCTGAAAGGTGAATAGGAGCAAGCCCTGGAAAGGGCAGGGAGTTCCAGAGGTGACATTCTATGCATGGGAACAGCTGGTTTTAAGGCAAAGTAGCACGACTGAGCGATAACTTACAGTGTGACACAGGGCACTGTGCAATACAGAGTGAAAGTGTGAGGCAAGAGGCGGGGCTAGGAGAGAAGTGTGCATGTCATACTCATTTGACACTTTCTCCTAAAAGCTTTGAAGGATTTTAACTATTGGATTGGGAGAATCCTATCTGTTTTTTGAATGATGGCACTAGCAGGAAGGAGTGTGGCAAATGGATTGAGGGTGGGGTACAAAAATCATGGTCTAGGATCAAGTTAGAAACTATTGCCGTAATCCAGGCAAAAAGTGACGAGGTCCTGAACTAGACAGTTAATTATTTCCCAAAGACAAAAACACACCTCTGACATAATCCTGGGCCAGATGCTTTAAACAGTGATTTAGAGGAAAGTGGATAGTACCTGCTTGCAGTCAGAGCTAGTTAATTTCTTTCTTTCTCATTAAAAAAGGAACCTGTCAATGCAATTTCAAAGTTATATGATATCTGAACTCTCTAAGAAAGAACAACAGATAAGTATATATTAAATCATCCATGCTTACAAAGAGTCTTCTCTTTTCTTCAGGCAACCCTCTGCAGATTAATCAGAACCAAACTCATAAATTTTAATCATAACACGTTCTGTTATCTGCCAATGTATTTTCAAGTCTCTGCAGGTATGCGCATATGCCACGATGAACAAATGAACTGGAAAGATCAAAGCTATTTGATCTGGTCCTGTGATTTACAATTTCCAAATCAACATGAAGAGAAAATAGCAGGCATCAAACACTCATCTATGCTTGTACCAGGTCATACACTGTAATTCTATCCAAGTACAAGTTTCCATGGTAAACAGGGCAAGACTTGCCAACACCTCGCAGGTTTCCAGAAAGCAGCTATGTCCCTCTTGGGAGGACTTTGTAACTGGAAAAGAAAATCTTCACAGATGAAATGTCCAGCAAAATAAAGTCACAGACTGTATTTCTACAGCAGGCCCTTTGCCAAATGTCTCATCAACAAGCGTGGAGCTGGCAGCGATCCGTCCTATGGTAGAGGTGTAGGGTGCTCCCGCCAAATCTTGTTTTCATTTGCTCACAGCTTCCTAGAATTAAAAAAAAAAGTCTTTGAGTTGAAATTTTCCACGTTTCATCCCAGTCCAAAGGTGACTAAAAAAAAATTTTTTTTTTTTGGGGGAAAGTTGAATTGAAGTCAATTGAAATTTGTAAAGTTTAGTCATCTGGGGAGCTATGTGTACACAAAGATCTCACTGGGTAACACCAAAAAATTACATTTTCCTTTTCCTTGTGACTTTTGGAAGACTAACTCCTTTTGGCTGTTTCTTTTGAAAGGATTTAACTCTAAGTTCCAGGGGCAGAAAACCAACCTTTTTTTTTTCAATTTACTTACGCAGATTTTTGCCCATGAAGGCCTAGTAAAATAAGACTTTACATATTAAATCCACTTGTAATTTCTTTTAAAAAATTTAAAATATCCTTACATATATTTGACAGAAAAAAATAATGCGTTTAATTCAATTAAATTCAACAAGTCTCCTGAGTACCAGGCCTGAAAGCACTAACTGATGCTCAGTGTGTGAGATATATAAAGCTGTATAAAGCAGCCCTGGTCAGTTTGGCTCAGCGGTTAGAGCGTCAGCCCATGGACCGAAGGGTCATGGGTTCGATTCTGATCAAAGGCATGTACCTGGGTTGCAGGTTCAATCCCTGCCTGGTTGGGGTCGTGCAGGAGCAATGGATCAATGTGTCTCTTTCACATCGATATTTATTTCTCTCTCTCTTCCTCCCACTCTCTCTAAAAATTCAAAGGATAAAATATCCTTAGGTGAGGATTATTAACAAGAAGAAAAAAATGAAACAAATAAAGCTGTATAAAGCAGTTCCTATCCTCAAGGAATATATGATTTGGTAGTGGCGATAAGAGTAATAAAAATGGCAATATATAAGGCAGAATACAGTAAGTGTTAAAACAAAGGTATAAGCTAAGTCAAGTGGGACCACAGAATTGGGAGAGATTAATGTGGATTGGAGGATTGTTTATTGTGGGGTTGGAAGGTCAGAGAGTGTCAAAGAGCAGTGGGTTGGGAAGGACATCTCAGACAAGTGACTCATGTGAGCACAGCCTCTGAGGTTAGAAAGGGGACTAGTCAGGGCTCTGGCTGGGTAGCTAAGTTGTTTAGAGCATCCACCTGATACACCAAGGTTGCAGGTTCATACAAGAATCAACCAATGAATGCATAAACAAGTGGAACCACAAATCTCAATCTCTCTCTCCCCTCTCTCAAATTAATAAATAAATTTTTAAAAAAGAAGTGGGACTAGTCAGGGTGGCTGGAGTGGTGGATATGACAGAAGAAGGAGGACAAATAAGTTAGGAAAAGCTGCAAAGTTAGGCTCAGAGTTTCTCAGCTATTAGTATGTTGGGGTAGGTGGGTCTTTGTCATATCAGGGAGTATGTAACCCTGATCCCAGCCTTCTAAAAGCCACTGTTGCTCTATGTTGTTTTGATCACTGAGAAGTATTCCCCCAACATTTCCAAACACTCTCTGGGGGATAGTGTCACCTCTGTAGAAAATGACTGAGGGAGCTTGGGTAATGAGTTCGGGGGCAGTCCTCTGTTCTGTGGGCGATGAGGGTCTACTGAACCCTTCTGACCAGACCATGATCTGACTTGGGATTCAGGACAATAATTTCTGGAGATTGAATCAAAGGAGGGAAAAACTGGGAAGTGGGATAAGCAATTCTGTCTATTGCAATAGTTCATGTAAGAGTCAATGTGGACTCGAACTGAACAATTTCATCACTTACATGTCTGAGAGCATTAATACACTGTTTTTTAAAGTTATTCCCCTTGCCTCTGAAACTCCATAGTACTGCACTGCAGAACTATTTGTGCTGTAGCTGCTTTCCTGTTTTTTCTTTCCCCAAATTAATATCATATGGTAAATTCAGTATTACAAAAACAGGATTTTTAGAGGGTGATCATAATACCCTTTCTAATTATAGAATAAACATGTGGGGGATGGAAAGCTCTATTTTAAAAAACAAAACAAAAAGAATGATCTTTCTCTGTTTCATTTTAGATAGTGTTTGGGTTCTTTCACTTCTTGACTGTTTTTCTTTCTTCTTTCTTACCTCTTCTCCTTCATCACCTCCTCCTCCTTCCTCCTCTTCCTCCTCCTCCTCTTCTTCTTCTCCATCGTCAAAGAAGGCTCTGTTGACAATAGATTGAATAGTTTTGAATCCCAGATGTCAGTGCAGTGGAAACTCAAAGTGGGTGGCAGATGGAGTCTGTCAGAAGCACCAGTTGTTGCCAAAACGGAAGACAGTGCCCAAGGCAAGGGAGGCCTGGAGGGAGTGTGGCCCCTGTGAGCAGGGATCCTCCAGATGGGTGATAAGGGCAGAGAGCATGGCTGCCCACACAGCACCAGTCTGCACCTATCAAGGGCATCCTACCTTGACAGCAACTGTGATCGCATCTTGTGATGCATCCCTTTCTCCTAGCTGCTGCAAGTTTGCTGCCTTCTGGTGTTCCCAAGGAGCTCTGGAAGGGACTATACTGGCAGGTCGACCACAGATACGTTAGACTTAAATTTTCCCTAAGAAACCCTCTTCAGGAAACTTTCAGGTGGTTTTTCGTTTGAGACAAAAGGGGGTTTCAAGAACATCAGCAGCTGAAAACTTGTGCCACATCTATGCAGAAGCCCAAGAACTTGAGATCACAAATTTGAATCTGATCCCATTCATTAATGAGACGCTCATTCTCCAAACCTCACCCTTTTAGCTATGTTTCTATGAGAGGTTTCTAAAACTGGCTTAGGCCCCCACTCAGCTTTTCTGGGGTTATATTACCTTCAAGTTTTCTTGTGCAAAATTATTAATTTTGCTCTTCATTGAGGAGTGTACTGAAAACATAATAATGTTTTTCATTTTCCAGGTACTGTATACATTATAAAGCATCTTCACATATGTATTAACTCATCAAATCCTCTGACGCTCCGAGGATTAAGGGACTTACCCAAGGTCACAGAATGGAAAAATCTAGAATTCCAGTCTAGGTCTTTTGATTCCAAGTACATGCTGTTCCCTCTAAAGTTTGCTATTCAATGATCAGCACTTTGATCTCCTGAACTGACAGCAAGGAGAACCAGAAACATCTGAGCAGTAAGATCTTCCAGTTCCGACCTAGGGTCTGCGGCTTTGAATAATGGATCTGTTCCACGGGCAGTCACTAGTGCTGTCATTTAGACGTTGCTATTGATGGAGCCGGCTTTTGTGGGTCATGGCCCTCGGTGACAAAGGAAGCCAGTGGCCCCAGCTCCTGGTGACAATTCCTCTCTATTGCTGCATACCCTGACTCCCAGCAGCATTTGCGGCTGGCCGTGGGAACTCTCAGTCACTCCTGAAAGGCCCTCTGGGTCCTCCCAGGGTCCCTTGCTTTCTGGAATAGCGCCGTGGCACGCAGACAGCGCAGTGTCACAACCTCAGCCCCACCTCTAGGCACAGAGCACAGTTCTGGCGTTCCATGGCTTGTCAGCAGACTTCTTCAAAATTGGCCCCCAAAGTGGCTTGGGGAAGCAAGCCTCGAAGGGCCTGTAACTTCACACTGCTAGATCCCTGGGTTTTGCTGGACTCAGACAGATTTGGGTTCACTGAATCTCCATTGGTTCAGAGTGAGGGTCTTGACATTCTTCTCTCTGAAGTCACATGTGTGGCCCAGACATTGTCTCTCTACCTGCTCACTCTTCCCTTATTGCGTATTTATGTGAAATGAGTTCCAGAAGCTTCTCTCGGTATCTCTGAAGTGACCCTGGGTTATGTAGAAACGCAAAATTAGTCCCCATAACCACTTAGCAATAATAGTAAGGTTAAGATGTATTTAGGATCTGCCACATGCCAAGACCTGTTCTAAATGATTTCGTTCTTTCTTTTTTTTCAATTACAGTTGACATTTAGTATTGCTTTATATTAGTTTCAGGTGTACAGCATAGACAACTATGAAATTTATGAACAAATCCCCCAATAATTCTAGTACCCACCTGGCATCATTCATACTTATTACAATACATAGTTATTGACTATATTGCCTATGTTATACTTTACATCCCTATGAATATTTCATGCCAATTGCTCTGGCTTGCAAAGCTTGTGTTGAGAAATCAGCCGACAGCTATATGGGAGTTTTCTTGTAGGTAATTAACTCTCTTTCTCTTGCTGCTTTAAAGATTCTCTCTTCGTGTTTAACCTTTGCCATTTTAATTATGATGCATCTTGGTGTGGTCCTCCTTGGGTTCATCTTGTTTGGGACTCTCTGCACTTCCTGGACTTGTATGTCTTTTTTCTTTGCCAGATTAGGAAAGTTTTCAGTCTTTATTTCTTTAAATAGGTTTTTACTCCCTTTCTCTCTTCTCCTTCTGGTACCCCTATGATGTGAATCTTATTATGCTTGATGTCATCCCAGAGGTCCCTTAAACTATCCTCATTTTTTAAAATTCTTTTTTCTTTTTGCTGTTCTGATTGGGTGTTTGCTGCTACCTTGCCTTCCAAATAGCTGATTTGATGGTCTGCTGTTGATTCCTTTTAGTGTATTCCTTATTTCAGTTATTGAATTCTTCATTTCTGACTGGCTAATTTTATGGTTACTATGTCCTTTGTTATGTTTCCTATCTCTGTTGAAGTTCTCACTAAGTTCCTTGAGCATCTTTATCACCAATGTTTTGAATTCTGTTTCTGGTAGATTGTTTGCCTCCATTTTATTTAGTTCTTTATGTTTCTCTGTCTTGTCGTTTTGGCTGCCTCTCTGTGTTTGTGTCTATGTATGAGGTAGGTCTGCTATGTCTCCCAGCCTTGGCAGGGTGGCCTTATGTAGTCGGTGTCCTGTGGGGCCCATTGGCACAGCCTCCCTGATCCCCTCAGCTGGGTGCTCCAGGAGTGTCTTTTGTGTGAGTGTGTGTGCCTTCCTGTTGTAGTTGAGCCTTGATTGCTGTTGGCACATCAGTGGGTGTGATTGACCCTCAGGCTGGCTGGCTGTAAGGACTGGCCATGACCCCACGGAATGGGATTTGCCCCAGCAGGGTCTGGTGCCTGCCAGGACCTCCCTTTGGGTGTGTTGCTTGTGCAGCTAATCTGGTGGTACTCAGTTATGGTCTGAAGCTGGCCTCTAGGTTTGTTGGTTATGGGGCATCTTGGAAGGGACTTTGGTGCAGGTCAATGTAAGCTGCTGCCTATGATTGTCCTGGGGCTACCTGTTTGGAGATGCAAAGCAACCTGGGCTTGGTAGCTCCCTGTACTGGGTCTGGATGTGTGCTGGAGGGGCCATGCTGAGAACAAGGCTGGCTACCACCAATATCAGGCCTGGGACTGGTCAGTAAAGGCCCAAGGCACCCTAAAACCTGCCACTGCCTGCAGGCTTCAGGTAAGGTCAGAAAGGAAGAGAGAAAGAGAGAGAGTAAGAGAGAGAGGGAGAGGGGGAGAGAGAGAAAACATCACTGTCGCTTCACTTATTTATGCATTCATTGGTTGCTTCTTGTATGTGCCCTGACCAGAGACTGAACCCACAACCTTGGCATATCAGGACAACACTCTAACCAATTGAGCTACCTGGCTAGGACCTCAAACCCTCCTCCTTGACCACTATGCTGCAGCTCCTTATTGTAAATGTAAGAAATAGTCATTATTATGTAATGAGAAAAATTTGGATCAAAAAATAGCTTATCTAGAGATTCTGTCTGTGTGTATTAACATAGTGAAAAATATATTAATGAGCCATTTCAGAGGAGAGAGAGAGAGAATCAGCTGGAACATCTGGCGTCTGGTTGGTTTTATGCTCAGGAGTTTCCTAAAAGTAAACTTAATTACAGTGTTGATATTAGTAGATTAGAACATGGGAATAGCACGGGAATTGCCAACTGGACCAACCCTTTTCAGGTTGATCTCTCAGCAGCCAGAGGTGGTGGAAAGATCTGCTTCATTTCTTGGTAATCAGCCTGCTTGACGGGAGGCAGGGCTAAGTCCAGGAAACGTAGAAGACCAGGGATCAAAGGAGCTGGACTCCCGGGCTGGCTCTGTTACCACCTGGCTAAGTGACACCGGACAAGTCACTGGATCCCTCCAAGTGTCAGCTTTCTATGTGGTGAGGCTCGGTTGCAGTAATGGAGGTGGAGCGTGCTTGTAGAATGGAAAGCCTTGTGGACATAATTTTCATGCTTTCTCTTTACATTCGAGCCTACCCCCTGATCTCGACGCTGCGGTATATTTGGAAGAAGTAGCGCACTTCGATGAAAATGACAGTGCCTCCCGGACGAGCGACCTGGCTTCCAGTCTCCCTCCACCTTCTGGTGTGTGCGGAGGGGGGGGTTTCTAAATGGTCTCTGGGACCCCGGGCCCCTGGCTCATCAAAACTACGGAGATATTTTCCTCGGGTTTTACGGACAGACGCTGTTGCCGTTGCATTTCCACGGAGCCCAGGCGCATCTCCAAAAGCCTCCCGAAACCGCCCTCTTGCCCCACAGTGCAGGCTGCACGGCCGTGGCCGTGTTTGGGTGCACCCAAGCCCCCACTGGAGCGGACGGATACTGCATGAGCAGTGTGCGAAGGGATTCTCAAGTCCCCGGATGTGACCAAGGTCCGCAGTGCCAGCGCAGCTCAGAGTATCAGAGCTGCAGAGGTCGGTGTGGAGCAGGAGACTGAGGTTCAGAAAGGACGCGTGCTGCCTGGGGCTCACAGATCATCAGCAGCGAGCAGGGCAGGAACCCTGCTCACCTGATTCCCAGGGGCTCTCTCTCTTGCCTCTCAGCCTTATTTACAAAGATGACATTATCAAAACGATCCTCAGGGTTGCTCACTATGCTGTACCCCTGCAACCAATGTGAAATAACACTGAAAGCCAGCTGTAACTGAAGAATGAAAAAATACAAAAAGGAATTGCTTAAAGAAATCATCACGGAACACCTAAAGAACACAGACCCTCTGGAATACTCAGATGATTTCTACATAGTTCACTCATATAAGACGTGGATATTTTATTAACACTTCTTTTTCACCAACACACAACATGCATACATAATTCAGAAGCATTTCTGGCATCGTTTCTGAGTTATGTACAATTGCAAAGACAATATTGTCCCACCCAGCGGATAAAACTTTATATTAGAAAGATTTCTCTTTCTGTTGTTCTGTTTCATAGGCATCTGAGGGAGCTCTCTGGAAGAAGTCTTTTATTCTGTGTGGTGCATAATATAAACTTTCCCCAGGTCAATCAGAATGAACTACATCATCGTGAAAAAAATCTGGTAAGGGGAATGGCATGCTTAGACAGAGCGAGACCCGAGGGTCATGGTGGACCATTAGCCAGATACAGTAGTTTATTGTAAAAGCAAATGTTATACTTGGACGTTTCAAATGGAGTAAGCCCTGTCATAGCCAGAATTATACTAATTTTCCTATTAGCCCCAGTCCTTTAATTTAGCACGGAGTCTGCTTTTGTACTTCTCTTCAAGTGACTGGGGTAAATGGCAAAAGGCCTTAGAAAAGAAGCAGCTGAGTGACTCAAACTTAAAGAGGAAAACCTTTCAATCACGTGACAGATCATTGCAGAAGGTGTTATTAGCTGCTGGAAGAGGAAAGAAAGTCAGAAAGAGGATCTAATGACAAGATTTGCTGAGAATTAGATGCCAAATGAATAGCTAACATTTATTGAATACTTATAATGTTTCAGGCACTGTGCCAAGTGGTATTCATGAGCAATCCCATTCAATCTTCATAAAATCCTAAATGGTGGATACTATTACTATTTCATTTAATAGATAAGGAAACTGAGAGATGTTCTGTGACCTCTCCAAGGTAACACAGCTAAAAAGAAGATGAGATGATACTGCTGGCCACCCACCAAACAGCTCTTCCCTCCTTTATTTCTCAGAGAGAACCCCAATATTCTTCACTGTTGTGGGGGCAGGGTCTTTCTTCAACACAAGGGGTGATTTTTACTTGGTCTAATTTAATCTTGGTGATGTCCTTCTCCTTGCCAAGTAAATGATTCAGGCATGAAAACAAAACACAATTTTGACGATAAAAGGAAATTCACCTCGAGGCTTCTGGATAGCTTATCCTTCTTCTGTTGTTGTTTTTTTTTATTCTCACCCGAGGACATTTTTGCATTATTCTTCAGGTAGAGCGGGAGGGAAAGAGAGAGAGAAACATCAAGGTGAGAGAGACACATCGAGTGGCTGCCACCCACACAACCCCAACCAGGCCGGGGACAAACGGCAACCCAGGCACATGCCCTTAGCGGAGCCGAACCCGGGACTCTCTGGTCCGCAGGCCGGTTAGGCCAAGGCGCTTATCCTTCTTCTTAAAAAGACACTTCGCGCTTCCTCTGCCTTTGGGTGCTCTGGCACGAGGCTGTGGTATGTAGGGCACTGGAAGAAGACACCAAGCAAACGTGAAGGAAGGAAACCAAAGAACAAAGGCCACATAATGAAAACGCAGAGTGGAGAAACAGAAAGACCTTGCTGAGTTAACCAGTCCCAACACCACCCTGTCGCAGGACTTACAATGATGCGCAGTAAATCTTCTTGTCCCGTAAACCTCTTTTAGTTGGTTTTCGGCTACTTTTTTGCTGGCTGCCTCCTCACTGATAAAGTGGAACACAAGGGTCTAAAGCCTGTCTTATCAGATACCAGAGTCTGTAAGCTTAGCCACCACGGAAAATTGAGGGAGATAAATTAGAATGCCTGTAGAAGCGAAGAGAAACCTCAGGGCAGCTAACAGATTACTTCAGGCAGAATAATGACCTAAAGAAGATCAGCTCTCACTCCGGAACGTGGGGTGCATCTTCCCACGGGAGCGGCACTGCGGATGGTGGTGGGGTCCCATGCTGACCCTCAATGCCTATTGAATTCAAGTGCTCCTGTCACACGAAACGATCTCATGAAAGAAATACTTGAGTCCAGAAAGAATGAAGCAAACTGATCGAAAGATTCCGAAATTACCAAGTCTGAAGTCCCGGGGTGGTGGCAGCGGCAGTTAGGGGGAATGGGAGCCGGACGTTCACGAGCATCACATGTCTAGAGGAAATTCTGGATTCTTCCTCTGAAGAAACATGCCGGTACTCTAATTAGACCTTGCTTTTTCTTTACTGGTTACTGACAATAAAGATGGAAGAACAAGAGCTTGGAAAAAAATATGACCAAAGAGAATGTAATTGCGAAAAGCCTTTTGATTTCAGAGAAAGACCTCTCCCCACCCCCGCCAAAAGCTCTATGGTTTCCATTCGGTTCACGGCATGGGAGAGGGCTCCAAGGTGTAAAAGGTGCCCAGTGGCTGCAGGGAGAGGCTCGGGCAGAAGCCCTGACACCAGGGGGTGCAGAGGTCCCCTCAAAGGCCCCTGGGCACAGAGGCCCCTAGTGGTGCTTGAACTCACCCTGTGGATGTCAGTCAAGTGGGCTCCAGCCTCTTGATGGGTTTCACCTGCTCATCCAGGAAGTGGTTGTCCCAGAAATCACGGAGTCTGCGCGGACAGAACCCACGCGTGCAGCTGCAGGAGGGTCTGGTTCAGGGTCGCGTCCAGGGTTTCACCCCGCTTATTGTGGGGTCGGCTTCTCCACATCCTGGAAGAAGATGCCGCTGCTGCCTCACTGGTTTTGCATCTTCAAGAAACGCTTTGGCCCAGCCGGTGTGGCTCAGTGGATTGAGTGTTGTTCCATGAACTGAGAGGTCCTGGTTCAATTCCTGGTCAGGGCACATGCCGGGGTTGCAGGCTCGACCCCCAGTAGGGGGTGTGCAGGAGGCAGCTGATCAATGTTTCTCTTTCACATCAATGTTTCTCTCTAAAAAAATCAATAAAAACATATATATATATTTTTAATCCTCATCCGAGGACATTTTTCCATTTTTTGTACAGACAGAGTGGGAGGGAGAGAGAGGAAGAGAGAGAGAGGGAAACATCGATGTGAAAGGGACACATCGAGTGGCTGCCACCCGCACGACCAACCAGGGCCGGGGACAAACTGCAACCGAGGTACATGCCCTTAGCGGGAACCGAACCCGGGCCTCTCCGGACCGCAGGCGGACGCTCTAACCGCTGAGCCAAACCGGCCAGGGCAATAAAAACATATTTTTAAAAAAAGCAAAAAATAAATGCTTAGGCAAGAGCCACATTGCGGTGGTCTAAATAGAAGCCCAGACAGAGGTAGGCAGTTGACAGTGGCCTCCACCTTACAACAAGCCTGGGAGCTCATGGTTGGTAGGCAATCAGGAGCTAAGCTCAAAACATGGTGTTGGCTGGTCCCTGAGGCCAAAGGTGGCAGAGCAGGTGGTTCTGAAGGTTTTTACCGGAAAAACAGTTAGAGGGTGGTCAGTGCTGGAAGAAGGGGCATCCCTGGGTCTGTACCATCGTTGAAGCAGGAGACAGGTCCTGGGGACCAACCCAGCACACTGGGAAAGGGTCTTTGCAGGCAAATGCTTCTTTTAGCCAAAGGGCCCAGCTGAGTTGCCTGAAACACACTTTAGTGTCAAATCTTTTTTTTTTCCTAGAAATAAACTCACTGGGGGATGGACGAATAGGTGATTATGCAGATATACAGGCCCCAGAAACCTCTGGATGAAGCAATGCCCCAGCCCAGCCGTGGGTGGGCACTGAAGGTCAGGAGCAGGAGAGGAAACCAGGTGTTCTTGGTGGGCGCCTGTGGTCTTCTGCAAACAGTTCCGTAAACCTGCACGAGGTGGGCCGTGCTGGGGAAGAGCCCAGAGTCAGGGCCCGTGCAGATGCCTCAGAAAGGGAAATCCCAGGGCACGGAAAATGGAGGAATTCTCGGAGAGACAGCCAGGTAGGGAAAATGAAAATTTCCCAACACCCAACTTCACACCCAAATAGAGAAGAAACACGTGGGTTGAGGAGTACTACGGGGGAAAGTCCACGTCCGAGAGCACCAGGTTATTGCGTGGGAGAGAAACAGAAATCACCAAACGGAACACAGAACCTACAGCTATTATGTTAGTGTAGTTCCAAGAGAAGCGCTTTAAAAAACCAAAGTACAGCCCTGGCCGGTTTGGCTCAGCGGTTAGAGCGTCGGCCTGCGGTCCAGAGAGACCCGGGTTCGGTTCCCGCTAAGGGCACGTACCTTGGTTGCAGTTTGTCCCCGGCCCTGGTTGGGTCGTGAGGGTGGCAGCCACTCAATGTGTCCCTTTCACGTCGATATTTCTCTCTCTCTGTCTCTTCCTCTCTCTCCCTCAAAAAAAAAAAAAAAAAAGACCAAAGTACAGTTGCTTGACTGCAGTAAATGAATCTTAAGCTTTCAACCAGAAGGCATTGCTTAGCATGGTGGAGTCACGTGAACCATCAAGACATCCTTAGACTACACTACTTTTCACTAAAGATTTCAATGTAATGAAGCTTAGTGTTTGAAATATAAAACAGTTAATATTCTAGAAAGGTGCTGACAAGCTTAATTGGGCTTTCACTGGGGGATAAGGCTGTCCTGATGAAGGGACCTGGTGGAATGAGAGCGAGAAGCTGGCCTGAAGGGTTATGCTAATTTGAAGAGTCATTTATGCTTCAGGGCAGAATTACCTACTGAGCTTTTCCTTTTTTTCTGTTTCTTCCTTGACTCAGAAAATATGAGCCATGGATTATACAATCACTTTCCCTTTTTCCTCCTTCCCATCATTTTCACCACTCCTATATCACGAAGATAGTTTTATTGGTTTCCCCCTCTGAACCTTTTATTCCAGCAGGAGTGTTTGTGTGAAAATCCAGGGAGCGACATCAATCCAGTTTAACAGATATTTATTGAGAGTCAGCTATGTCAAGTGAGGTACACCAGGGGCCGCAGCTATAAAGATGGGATGATATAAAGACGGGTGAGGGAGGCAGGCAGGTAAAGTGGACAGTTCCCTCTCATGAGCCGGATGATTAAGGCGGCTGGAGTAAGCACTGTCTGAAGCTTGGGATTTATGACTAACAGGGGCCTGCTGCTCAGGACGAGGGTTGTCAGCACTGCCTGCATATTAGAATCACCCGAGGAGCTTTGAAAAAATGGTCTTCATTTCTGACCACCTAGATTCTGGGTTAATTACCTGGGTGGAGCTCAGGCCCAGCCCTTTTCAAATGGTTTCACAGTGGTCATTATTATTCCCAAAGCTGGTTTCAAGTGTAACCAGGCCTCCGTTTTCTAATCACCAAATAAGAGTGTTATTATTTATGTTGTGGACATTTCCTTGGTAGCTTGCTTTCCACTGGGTACTGCCTTTCCCGTCTCATAGGGTGTCAGGGGTCCGCCAATCCCGTTACCTGCCTGTCTCTGCTGGAAACGACCACAGGACGCAAGCTTGGCCCTTGGAGCGTTGGGTCTAAGTGTTGTGTGCATGACTCAGCAGGGCCGTCAGAGCCTTCCATGATGGGAAGACAGAGAGGGAGAGGGCAGGAAGAGCAAGAGGAAGCGAGTGAACAAGCGAGTTTCCATTTCTTTTGACCTCTCAGTAGAAGCATGTAGGCTTAGAGCTGCCCGCAGTCAATTTCCCTAGGTATGCCGAGACCGACCGGCTGTAAATGAAGCCAACAGTCAGTGAAACAGAGCTGAGAAATGACAACAGTACAGAACCCCGATAGCATCATCTGGTCCCCTGGATTCATCCATTTCTGAATCCGGCAACATCTACCCCTGGACTTTTCAGTTCTACAAGATAGTTAGTTCCCTTTGATGCTACACTATTTTAAGTCAGTTTTACATTATGTGTCACCAAAAGGTTCTATCTAATAGTAAATATCATACAGTTTCTGCAATGAAATCATGTAGGACTAAACCACAAGTCCTGTGTTATAAACACTCAGTAAACGCTGGCTGTCATCATCATCGCAACGCTGGGCTCTTTGCCACCATCACCCATTTTTCTTCTCAGGGCTCTGTCTTCTGAAGCGAGCTGCAGAATGGGATGCTCTTACCACATTTCTTCCCGTCTGTATTGTGTACGAGAAAGAACTCAGAACCTTTGGACATTTTTCTTTGTTTATATTTTGCTAGCCGCTGCTCACCGTTCAGTGAAGGAACAAGGATGCTTTAAGCTTTGGGCCTCTGCACGCACCCAGCCTTCAGAGGGTCATGCTGGAGCAGGCAAAAGAATAGGCCCTATTCAGAACACCCCTGTTCTTTATAGAGTCACCCGTAGTTGAAAAATAAGCCTCAGCGTCTGCACTGTGGTTTGCCTGACGTTCCCATGTATCCACTGCATGGTCTCCCCCGTACAGTTTCGTTCCAATTTGCCTCCAGGTCCTTCCTCACCGTTTCTTTGTCCATCTAGACCCAGATCAAGTCCCATGTCCTCCATGGGGCTCTCCTCCAACAGTCTCTGAACCTACACCCTTTTCCTGAAACTTTTAATGTCCTATTTTGGCTAGTTCCTCTTAAATGTGCAATTGCGGTTTCACCTGTGCATGACCATATTTTCATCGCAGTCGGGAAATCTCTGTATTCCTTTGAATCCTCTTACACGTACCAGATTCTCTGTGGGTTCTGGTTCAAAGAGCACATTCAAATGAGGCAGTGCTCCCAGGGGCTGGTGAGAAATTGCCCTTGGTTGGTTTTCATGCCATGCAGTGAACCTAGCTGCAAAAAAATCCCAGCGGTCTGTCTCCACGGGCCTCAGGGAAGTCTCGGCACCTCTTCCTACTGCCTTTGCAGTCTGAGGTCAAGTCACATAATCTCTTTTTCAGCTGTTTCATCTTCTTCTGCCACGACTTTACTTTGGGGATTGGCATGGGAATTTGCTCTATTAAATTAAACATGAAACCTTGTTATTTATACCCTAATCTGGTCATAGCCCAGGAGTTCAGGACAACTGCCAAATATAGTTTTCTTCTGGCCTTCTCTTTTTAGTTATGCGGATCAACTATGTGGCTGTCCAGTGAGGTCACACTCCTTGTGTGCGGTGAGGTGGATTCCTACTGCTTTAGGTTAATTTATGAAAACTTTTAAAATTAAAGTGCAGTTGGCATACAATATTATATTAGTCTCCAGTGTACAATACAGTGATTCAACATTTATATATCTTTCGATGTGAGCACCACAGTAAGTCTAGATACCACAATATCATTGACTATAATACCCTTCACCTTTCTTATCCATTTCTCCAACCCCCCCTGTTTGGCAACCCCATTTGTTCTTTGTTTCTATGGGTCCGTGTTTGCTTTGTTTTGTCTGTTCATTTGTTTTGTGTGTGTGTGTTTATTTCCACATATAAGTAAAATCACACCATACTTGTCTTTCTCTGTCTGACTTATTTCATTTAGCCATTTGTGACAACCTGCATAGACCTAGAGAGTATTTTGCTTTAAATTAATTTAAATGATGATTATATTCTTTCTCCCCAAATATAATAGTACCCACTGCATTAAAGCCAAGGTGGACATGAACAATCACCTGTTTAATTCTTTCCTCCAATCTTGAATTCTAGGTATTTGCTTTTATGTCTTTGGCAGCTTTTCCACCCAGACCCGGGACCATGCAGGTGGAGGTGTTGCACCTTCGATTCAAGAGCATACTTTGGCAAAAGTCCACCAGAAGACACAGTGCATTTAAAGGCCCTTTGAAAATGGTAAAACACTGTAAAAGTGAGGGCAACGGTTATAATTAAAAGGTTCGTGATTCCGGTAGCTGCATAAAAGGTGTGTTTTACTTTAGTTCAAACGCTTATTTTCTTCAGGAAGTTGGCAACAGCAGCCCAGCATGCCAACAGGAGAATGGTTTTAATGCACATTCAGGTCTGGCTTTCATTAAAAAAAAGCAAGAGGAAGCCCAACTCTCTCTCTCTCACACACACACACACACACACACATACACACACCAATACCTTCTTACCTATATGTATAATTTATGGAAAAATACTGAATATCTGAAAAGAAACTTTTCCAGAAAACTGTAACTACATATTACTATAGCACATAACCCCCCCAAAGCCATTATTTAATAATCTTAGCAATTTACATAACTCACCAAGAAACAGCTGTTTACTTTAAGGAGCATTCAAACAAAAACAAACGAGTATGTTTTTGGTGATATGCATTGAGTCAAACCTTAGGTACTAGGAATCAAAATATTTTAGCATGTAGCATTAAACCCATATTATAAAATAAATATAGTGTATGAGGAGTAGACTCTCCCCGCCCACATACACCCAGCATTGCAAGAGCAGCTTTATCAACCAGACAATAAAGCCTTCTTTGTCCATCATTTCATTTAGGAGCAGCCATTATGGAGAGATAAGGAACTGTATTCCTTCTGTTTGCTGTGTAAAACCAAACAGAAAACAAGCTTAAGCATCACTCCCGTTATACACTGATACTTTTAAAATACCGAAGGAGGACCAAAAGCAAAACTCTGTTTATACACAGCGGTGGGCTGGAGGTGACTGGAGTTACCTGGCACCGGCTCGTGAGTGCATTTTACCCATCTCCTCCCACCCCCTCCTGCAGTGACACTGAGCTTGTATCTTGAAATGGATCATGGTGGGGATATTTACACCTGAGAAACTGGCCAATGCTAAAAATGAGTGCTCTCTTTCCTTGCCACCCACCCCCAAGAGCTGGTTGCTAAACATTTTCCAGCACACCTCTGAGATCCAAATGTAAGCGAGTCCACTGATCACAGCTTTCTGATGGTACCTTGTAAGTGCTGGCACTCGACAAAGTTGCAAAGAGTACAGATATGAAAGCAGAGCTCTTTTCCTCATGAGATCGTATCCAGAGGTGTGCATGCCGACATTGCTTGGATGCATACAAATAGTCGCAGGAGGTGTGCTGCTCCATACCCTTGGATATGGGTATGTCAGAGAGATCTGCAAAGATTCTGGAATACCAGGGGCACAAAGTTGTAGAGAAGCTGAGTGCCCGAGTGTCCAGTGTCATACTGAGTATGCATTTATGTATGCCACAATTTTACTAACAATTTTTGAGGTTCCATGTAAATTTTAGGATTGTCTGTGCTAGTTCTGTGAAAAATGCCATTGGTATTTTGATAGGGATTGCACTGAATTTATAGATTGCTTTGAGTAGTACAGACATTTTAATGAAGGTAATTCTTCCTATCCATGAGCACAGTCTATGCCTCCCTTTATTTGTACCTTTTTTTCAGTTTCTTTCTTCAGTCTCATAATTTTCTCAGTACAGGTCTTTTACCTCCTTTGTTAAATTTATTCCTAGGTATTTGACTTTTTTGAGTCAAAAAATGGGACTGGTTTCTTAATTTCTCATTCTAATAGTTCATTATTGGTATATAGAAATACAACCAATTTCTGAAATATTAATTTTGTATCCTGCTACTTCACTGAATTCATTTATCAGTTTTCGTAGTTTTTGTGTGTGGAATCTTTATGTTTCTCTCTAGTTAGTATCATGTCATCTGCAAACACTGACAGTTTTACTTCTCCTGTTCCAATCTGGATGCCTTTTGCATGTTAGTCTCTGATCGCGGTGGCTAGGGTTACACTAGTACGCTGGAAAAAACATGGCGAAAGTGAACAACCTTGTCTTGTTCCCGAGCTTAAGGAAAACATTTTTAGCTTTTATTGGTTGAGTATAATGTTAACAGGGGGTTTGTCATTTTTGGCCTTTATTATGTTGAGGGATGTTCTCTCTATTCCAACTTTACTTAGCGCTTTTATCATAACTGAGAGTTGGATTTTGTCAAATGTTTTGTCTGTATCTATTTGTCTGTATCTATTTTCAATTTTGTGTATGAGGTATGGCACATAAATTGCTTTGTAGATATTGATGTATGGATATTGAACCAACCTCATATCCCAGGAATAAATTCCACTTCATTATGGTGTATGATCTTTTTAATATATTATTGAATTTGGGTTACTAGTATTTTGTTGAAGATTTTGCATCTGTATTACTCAGGGATATTGACCTATAATTTTCTTTCTCTTTTTTTGTAATATCTTTGTCTGGTTTTGGAGTCTGGGTAATGCTGGCCTCGTAAAATGGCTTGGAAGCCTTCTTTCCTCTTGAATTTTTTGGACAAGTTTGAGAAGAATAGGTGTTAATTCTTCTTTGAATGTTTGGCAAAATTCACCTGTGAAGTCATTTGGTCCAGGACTTTTGTTTGTTGGGAGTGTTTTGATTACTGATTTGATTTTGTTGGTAGTAATTTATTTGTTAAGATTTTCTTTTTCCTCTGGATTCAGTCTCAGAAGATTGTATGTTTCTAGAATTTATCCATTTTTTTTTCCAGATTATCCAATTTGTTGCCATATCATTTTTTGTAGTATTCTACAATTTTTTTGTACTTCTGTGGTGTCAGATGTCACTTTCCTCTTTCATTTATGATTTATTTGGGTCCTCTCTCTCTCTTTTTAATGAGTCTGGTTAAAGTTTTATCTATCTTGTTTATCTTTGCAAAGAACCAGCTCTTGATTTTATTGATCAAAATTGTATTGATTTTTTAGACTCTATTTTATTTATTTCTGCTCTGATCTTTTTAATTTCCTGTTGTCTACTCACACTGGGCTTTGTTTGTTGTTCTTTCTGTACTTCCTTTAGGTGTAAGGTTAGATTGCTCATAGCCTGTATTGCTGTGAATTCCCTCTAGGACTGTTTTTGCTGTGTCCCATTGGGTTGTTGTATTTTTATTTTCATTTGTCTCAAGATATCTTTAGATTTCTTCTTTGGTGTTATCGTTAACTCATTTGTTGCTTAATAACATGTTATTTAGCCTCCGTGTGTTTATGTGTTTTTCAGTCCATCGGCCATGCGGGAGGACAGCTCAACACAGGGACAATTGTGACTGTCCCTCCAGCCCTTGACCCGGAGCCGCACAACTCGTTTTCTCTCACTATGTCTCTGACATCCCTCAAGCCTCTGTCCATCTGCTGGAGCCCAAGGTGAGTGCCTGCAAGTGAGAGCTTTCGTGTCGACCCTAAGAGGACGATTTGGTTTCTGTCGCACTCAGACCTGTGGAATTCTTGCTGATTTTTCCAGCCTGATGTATGTGGGTTCCTCTTTCTGACACTATAGTTCCCCACTGGAGAGCCCTGCATGGGACTGAGGTCCTTGCTTGTCAGGGGGACCTCTGCAGCTGTGACATCCCTGGATGCTCAACCGCCACATGTGGGTGCAGGGCCAGCTTATTTTGCCTCTCGACACGGCTTCTTTACATTCTTAGCCAGAGGGCTTTTGTTCAGCTAGTCCTCAGATGGTTATCAGGTGGATTGCTCTACAATTTAGTTGTACTTTTGGTGTCTTGGTGTGGTGAGTTCAGTGTCCTATTGTGCCATCTTGATCTGATCTGTTATAGCTTTCTAACCCAAACGTGCAATTTCAGCAGAGGCCTGAGCAGGGAGAAAGCCAGAAGCGTTGGATGTCTTGAAAGCCAAGGGAAGAAGATGGAATAGTAGCCAGTGCTATTGAGAGATGAGTAAGATCAGAATAAAAATGGGGCCTTTCAATGTGGTATCACAGAAGCCATCAACTATTCACTAAACGGAACTGGGTGCCTATTGAATGCCAAGAATTATGCTAAGCAATTGGAGAAAACAGACAAATAAAAGACAAGTAGAATGCAGCGTGATGACTGGTATGATCGTGGCAACCATTGGGATCCATAGGGGAGCTATACCTAACGCAGCCTTGGAGTGAATGGAGGTCGTTAGGCGTTCATATTGGTATTGAGTGTTGGAGGGAGGACAAAGACTAACAAGAAGTGTGGTGGATTTGCTTTAGGTAGAGGAAACCCGCACACAGAGCCAGGGAGGCATGACGAAGCACTGTGCTTGGAGAGCAAGTAGGTTGGTGTGGGTGGACTGCGGTGTCTCCATGAAGGAGCCAAGTACATCGAGGTAGTAGAGGTAGCCATGGGCCAAAGGATGAGAGCCCTGTGTCCCTTCCCCGGGATTGCCTGGCGGCCTGCAGGAAAGAGGGAGAGAACACAAAGCCAGTTATGTCAGATGTCCGGATGGAAGGGTTTGGCGGAGCCCAGGCTGACTCTGGCGTACGGGGCAAGGTCTGTTGGTTCATGCCACCTTCGGCTCCCGCAGACCACGCTCAGGACCACAGCAGCTCTCCGTCAATCCAGAGCTGGGAAGTGGCTCCACGAACGTAGTCACCAGCGTTAGTAGAGCGGCATCTGGCAAGGTGGTCGGGAAGGGGTACCGGGGGCAGGCTCACCAGGCTGTGGGAGCAACGTGGGCATGAAGTAACTAAAGCGGGACTCGAGGGAGTTTGAAAGCAGGCACCCAGAAGGAAAGTATGGGTGTGAGAGACTTGTAAGGGTGACATACACGGGCATGAAGGGGCCGTCAGGATAAGGGTGAAATGAATATAAAGGATTTTCTGTTTGATTCTGAGACCTGTATGTATCTGCTAACTCATAATGGCATCTCTTATTTCAATGTATGTAGTACTGGAGTAGGGAGCAGCATTTTAATTTGATCCTAATGTCGGCATTGTTTTCCTTCTTTTAACAGAGGAGGTGAAACTGAGAGAGTGACTAGGCCAAAGCCACACACTAGGAATAATAGCGCAAGGCTCTGAACCAAGATCTTAGGACTTAGATATTGGTGGATGGTTATGCTACCAAGAGCGATTCTGGAATACGTTTCCATCTGGAAACGTTTAGGGGTGAGCCCAGTTAGGAGACAGCACACCTCCCGAGGTGGAGCGAATAGGCCACAAAACAGACATTCACCACCAGAGGGTGCTCTTACCCAAGAGAAACTTGGCAGTCCTCACAGGTTAAGAACTCTGTTTCTTTTCGGAGGTTCTTTCTTGGAAAACTGCCCTGTGCAGAACCTGGTGGTAGAAGCTCAAGAACTACAAAGCGTGGAGGGATGAGATGTAGCCTTCCACAGCCTGTGTCAGGGAGGCGAGATGTATAGGGAGATGCTTAGATCTCTCTGAAACAGTCCCGGGTGACACCTGTGTGGAAGGGAGGCCAGGCAGTTCACAAATGGAGTTACTCTGCTGCTGTCTGAATATAGTGGTACTTCCTGCTCTCCTAACGCAGGATTTATTTCCATGACCTGTGGAAATCAATGATTTATTTATACAAGAGAAGATTCTTAGCTGATTCATAGGTGCTCATTGGACATACTCTCAAAGGGTCATATTTCAGAATTTTGATTTCACCTCTCGGGGACGACTTTTTTGCAAAGTTACGAAGGTGGTAACCCCAGCACCCCTTTCTCTTCTGTGCACAGGTTCACTCACGATCACGGACTTTTCCTCCTTCCGCTCTTTTCTTCCCAACTTTCCTCACTCATCAAAGTTACTTCAGTAGAGAACAGGAACCTATTATTCACTCTAAGGTTAAAGTAGCTTATATTGACTTAAAATGTGCTCTTTCTAGAAATGCATGCATTATGACAGAAATTAAGGTCTTAAACTCAGGAATTGACATTTTAAAGAGACATGGAGTAGCACCCAGTGGGCCTAGGTGGGGAAGGTTTTAGGGAGGGTGGGGGGGGGGTAGAAGTTTCTTCCTGTGTTTTAAAAAGTCACTTTCTCATGAGCAGTCCTGTATTTGGCCTGCACTATAGCTGTCCCTGGGAATCTCCTAGTGGTATTTACGGTCTGTTCAGAGGAAAGTACAATTGTTTGATAATCTGGTGAGGGTAATTTCAGAAACATCTGTCTTCCCACCTATTTCCTCCCCTTTTCAGTAGCCGCCCTCTGTCGCCCCGAGAAGGGCCGTGGGAGCAATCGGGGCCTGAAGAATTGAGACCGTTCTCTGCCTCTCGGGGTGCATGGCCTCGGGGTGCATGGCCTCGGGGTGCATTCGGGGTTCGGTTGGAACAAACACGGACCCCATCCAGTCGAAGCTCACTTTCTTGATGTCCTGTGAGGCAGGACCCTGCCTGGGTGGGCAGGTGGGTGTGGGGAACACCGCACGCATTACATATGCCCCCCCCCCTTTTTATCTTTTTTAATCCTCACTCGAGGACATTTTTCCATATTTTGTTCAGATAGAGTGGGAGGGAGAGAGAGAGAGAGAGAGAGAGACATCGATGTGAAAGGGACACATCGAGTGGCTGCCACCCACACGACCCAACCAGGGCCGGGGACAAACTGTAACCGAGGCACGTGCCCTTAGTGGGAACCAAACCCGGGTCTCTCTGGACCGCAGGCCGACGCTTTAACCACTGAGCCAAACTGGCCAGGGCAACATATGCCCTTTTTAATGGGTCTTCTTCTTAAATTCTTCTATAGCTTTACCCTTGAGGTGAATTTGACCTCAGATAAAGACATTCCAGTTCATACCCACTGGGGGAAAAAAAAAAAAGACACTGTTGTCCATGGGAAGCTAGAGACCTGTGACAGTGTCCTGAGGGGACAGCGGGTCTGGCTGTCATTCCTGTTTGGTAAGAGTTGAGAGGCATCGTTTCGCCTGCTTTCTTCATCGTGTCCCCTGCTCTATCTGTTGTAACAGATGTTTTCCTCTGGAGCCTGGGGCCACAGCGTCCATGCCAGGGAACCAGCTACTCTCCAGCCAGTGGGGTGGGGGCAAGTTCCAGTTTGTGGCCTAGTTCTGATGATCTGCGTGGGGAGTGGGGCAGTGTGCATATTGAGGAGACTTGGTCAGATTCTACCTTTTGCATATAGTCCTGTTCCGTATCTTTCCAAGAGTGGTTTCAGCAGCAAACCTCCAGGAACATGGGATGAAGGGGGCCGCGGGCTCGGGGCACCTATCACTTATTTCTCTCTGTAGTTTATCCTTCCACCTTCGCAGCGTCACTTCTTTCATCATTGACCGTGGTCCAGTCTCCAGGGATGACCTGTGAAACGTGGCTATTCCGGGGGAAGCTCACGGCTTAGCCCCACACAGGCACTGGCTTACTTTCAATGAATAATTTAGCAGGTATTAGAGTCATGGAAGGTTTTTCCTTAAAGGGTCTTCAGATAGCGTCCACTTTACAAATGAGGACACGGAGGCTAGAGGGAGATAAGAGAATCATACATACGCATCTGGAGAAAAGAACAATTTAATTCTCTTGATTTGTGGCTGATGCCTTTTGTCCACATTGTCCCGTGAATAAGACCATGCTGGGGGTGAAGGAGAGAGGAGGAAGGGATGCCAGAAGGGAGGAAATGAACACTTGGAAAGGAGGTGGTTAGTTACCCAACATTCATTAAGAAAATATGTACTGGGCACTACCATTGTAAGCACTGAGGTAGATCTTGTCGACACGAAAGACAAACAAGACATATCTCCTGAGCTAGGCAAACAAACCAGAAATTATAATGCTGTGATGGTAGAAATGAGAGCCACGGGTGTGCTTTGGAGAGAGAGATTATTGTCAAGATTCTTTGGCTGCAAGTGACAGAAAATTTAGCAGAAACCAGCCTGAATTAAAGAATTCACTGATTAACATAACAAGGAAGTCCGCGGGGTATTTCTGCTGTCAAACACAACTATCTGTATTTAGGGTCTTAAAAACTCTATTGGGATAGTTGCTCTCAGTTCTTTCTTTTGTGTTGACATCATTCTCAGGCAGATTCTCTACAGATGGTGCCAAAGATGGAAGAGGCAGCTGTGGTCTTGCCTAGTACCTGCTTAGCAACCCCAGTGGAATGAGCGTGCTTTTCTGTCAAGCTGATCTTATTGTGCCGACTTGGATCACATGTCCATCAAAAAGCAACCAGGGGAAACGGTATATGCTTCTCGGCCAGGTCTGGGCCAAATGGTTACTCTGGAGCTAAAGAAATGGGATTAGCCCCACTCAAACAGTGTGGATTGATTATGAAGGAGGACTCCTTACAGGTATGTAAAACAACACAGAGGTAGAGAGGAGGGCTAGGGGTTGTTCTGTTTCAAAACCCAATTGGGTGTCTTCTAATACAATTCTGATGCTGACCACTTGGAGTTAATGTCTGACTCCACAAATCAAAGGGCTGATTCCCCATAAGACTATCCTTACTTCAGACGCTAGCTGCACTTTGGGGGACTTCAAGTCACCTGATTTTCTGACTGACTGGCTATAAGCTTGGGGGTTTCCACAAGCCCCTCAGGTTTGATAATTTGCTAGAACAACTCACAGAACACATACAAAGGCTATATTCATGATTATAGTTTTATTACAACGGATACAAGTAGGATGAGTTCTGGGAGGGAGCACAGTTTTCACACCTGTCCCAGTGGATTTAGGGTGCATCATCTTCCTAGCACATCGATGTGTCTATCAACCAGGAAGCCCCATGAGCTTGGGTGACCAGAGTTTTTGTTGGGGTTTCATTACATAGTCAAGATGGATTCAATCATTGGCTATGTGACTGAACTCAGTCTCCAGTCCTGCTCCTCCCCGTGGAGGTCTGGTGACTGAAGTCCCAACCCTCTTCTGGTGGCCTGTCCCCATCCTGAAGCTATCACGGGCCCACCACCACCACCACCAGGAGTCACATGATTGGCATAACAAAGACACTTCTATCACTCAGGCAATTCCAAAGGTTTTTGAAGCTCTGTGACAGAGAACACAGGTCAGACATACTCTTCATGGAAGGAGGTGAAGGAAGGCTTCCTAGGGAGGTGATATTTGAGTTGAGTCTTTACACTGACAAAGGACACATCTGGGTGAAATCCCTGAGGCATGGAAAAAGGGTGGTTTTAAGGGATTGTAAGTACAATGAGTAAGGCAAGAGAAAGAGCTACCAAGATGACAGTGTCCACATCTGGCAGTGTTTTGTAGGTCTTCTTTATTCTTGTGCAAATGGGGGTGGGCAGTCACCGAAGGATTTGAAGTTAGTATTATGTCTCTAGCATAGTGTGCAGGGTGCAGGGAAGGGGAGCAAGATGCAATGAGGCAAATACAGTAACTCAGAAGGAATTCCAGTTTCTAGTGGTACCTACTAGACTCTTTTGCCAAGGACAGACCCTTGACCTCTATATCCGTGTCCTAGGGTTGCCATAACAAACTGCTCCAAACTGGATGGCTTAATGCAACAGAAATTTATTCTCTCACAGTTTTGGAGGCCAAAATTCCAGAATCAAGGTTTCAGAGAGGTTCCATGTGAGGGAGAGTCTATTCCATGCCTTTCTCGTAGCTTCCAGCAGCTGCCAGTAATTCTTGGCATTCCTTGGCGTGCAGATACATCACTCTAATCTCTGTGTTTGTCATCACATGTTGCTTTTGTGTGTCTCTGTGTCCAAATTTCCTCCTCTTATAAGGACACCAGTCATTAGATGAGGGCCCACCCTAATTCAGGATGACCTCATCTTAACTTGATTACATCTGAAAAGACCTTATTTGGAAATAAGGTCACATTCACAGGTACCAGGGGTTTGGACTTCAGTGTATATTTTTGGGGAGGACACAGTTCAAGCCCCACCATGCCCCGAGCCTTCCTGGGCACAGAAAGAAAATGATGGATCACCCATGTGGCCTTACAGCCTCGCAGCTGTCTCCTTGGCCTCACTGACACACTGCTCTGACAGTGTTTTGGGTGGAGTGTCTCTTTCTTTATTGGCTGAGCTGAGTCCAAGTGGGCGGATAGGGCTGCCCTGCTACTATCCTGGAGGGGAAGACTGTCCGCTCCTTCTGTTGGTGGCAAGAACAAAAATGGCACCAGGTGTTGGACCGGTGGAGTCAGACTGGACCTGGTTTCAGCAACCTCAGTCCTTGAGGTCTGGCTGAGAAAGAATTCAGAGCCAGTACCCAAACTAGAAGATAAGGGGTGTTTAGACAGTCACAGAGGTAGAAGAAGTAAGCTATAGAAGAAATGGGCTTGGGAAACGAGTCCCAGAGGCAAAAGAAGGGCCCTTGGAGCTTAGGAGAGAGAGGCCAGGAAAACATTCTGGAGACGGGGTGAGAAAGGCACTGATGCATGCTCTGGGCACTCAGGGCTCAGGGCTCGGAGGGCAGGTTGCAGGGGAGATCTCCGAGGAAGATCGCAATAGAATACTTACCAGCTTTCCAGGTGTGCTCTTTCAGGGTCCCTCCACTGGTCGTCAGGCCAAGATGGGGGACTGTTAGTCAGTGCAGGTGGTCTTCACGGCCGCGGTGGTGTCGCTTGTCTGGTTTTGCTGGAGCTGGAACACCACTGAGACCTAGATGCTATCCCTCGGCACCGATGCCTGAGGGAGCAGTTGTGCAAGGGCCTGCACGGGGGTCACGGAAGACCATTCTGTGGCCCCCTGTTGCCCGGGGGCCTTCCACATGACTAGTGACATGCCAGGGAAGGAAAGGTCAGGAGAGGATTGCATGACCAGCGATATGAAAGGTCAACCTGCATGACCAGTGACATGCTAGGGGAGGAAAGGTTACCCTGGGGGGGAGGTCCTGGTTTTGCCAGTTTTGCCTGTTGCTAGATACTCAGCGCTTTGTGCCCTGGTGACCTTCTGCACCTGGCTTATCATCCTTGCTCTGCTCCTACCTGTGTCACTGCCTATCACGCTGCCTTCTCCCAAGTACGTTTTAAATTGGGAGAGGGGAGGCTTTGAGTACACCCTGGTCTGCACCAGCACGTAATCCTCAAAGCACTCCTATTTCTCTGGGAAAAAAAAGAATGATGGATTATTCTAAGGCCAAGGACTGCGTTCCTCTCACTGGGAGAGAGGTGGTGTGAAATCACCATAGGACGGCGTAGATGCCTGTTCCCCTGACCCTCGTTCACCCCCTTCTTTGTGGGACACCTCAGTCTGGTACCTTCTTTGCCGTGTTTCAATCAAAATATTTTACGGATTGTATCTCATTCATCCTAAACCTGCAGCTGTGTGCTGGGAGTTCTAAGGTTGGGAGTTCGATATTGGTTGAAACAGATTTTTCCAGGGTGCAGGCTCCGTCCTGGGAATCACTGAGCGAGCATGAGGGAGTCCGTTTGCTCAATGGGTCTCCCATTGCCTCAGACACCAGGTGCACCGCAGGGAGAAGCTGCGCTTTTGACTTCCTGGGCATTGAGGGGTTCCACTGCAGGGACCCGATTCCTCGACTCTCTGGAGCCGGTGCTTTAGGGTCAGACGGCTGGCATCGCGGCATTCCCTCTTAAAGATTCTACCCATTTTTCCCCCATTGAATGAGGATTACTGTGAAATAAGGCAAAGGAGTCAAACATTTTATTTTTAGAGTTGAGAGGAAGGAAGTCTACGTAGGTGAAGTGAATCTCCCAGGCTTGCTTCATAGAGTGGCTAACTTGTCCTGGTTTGTCCTGGACTCTCCTAGTTATAGAACTAAAGGTCCCACAACTCAGGAACCCCTTGAGCCTGCTCCCCTCTAACCAAGACCACACGGTCCTCGGCGGCAGAGATTGTTTTACCTGTCTTCCATATCCGGCATCTCGCCCCTTCTCCTCCCTCATCGCAACATCCAGTATACATTTTAGCAAGTGTCTCCAGTCCAGAGGAATGTCTCCTCAGCAGCCAGAGCTGACAGCAGCAAAGGAAACTCACCCAGCTTCTAGTATTCAACTTTGTTCCATTCATGTCCTGAATACTGAAGGGTCTGAGAGGGTCAGGAGAGGGAGAGTAATGGAAACTGAGGGTACAGACTCAGAATGCTATTTATGGCCTAGGAAGAGTCTGTGGTTGAGTTACTGGCTTTTCTCCAAGGGCCAATCAGCTCCAAATTTCCAGAGGAAGCCCCTGGAAAGATCCTTTTTCAGGAGAAATCACCATGTAAATGTCCCCAATGAGATCAAAGCCAGCGTCCATCCAGTGAAGCCCTTTTCCATCTCTCTTCACCACTGCAGATCATTCCTCTGATATAATTTACGGACTGTGATCAACCAAATACTTGTCACAATTTCATAGCTCGAATATACTCACATGCTTATTGTTATGGCAACCATCAATAATATTAATAAAACCCCGTCTGGTTGAACCAGATGACTGGGACGTGTAAACACAGACAAGAATAGCCATATCAGATGTCAACACAGAACAACATAAGCCCAACAGTCTATGCTGCTTATGGTCTCCCACCTCACCCCAGCGGCCACATGTGTCTTGGCATTTGTGTGGGGCTATGTAAGTGGGTGCCCAGCAGGACGGAGCTCTCTTCCACCTCTAAAAATGAGAAAAAGAGAAGTAGTTTATCATGAGTTCAGTATTCCATGAAACTAGAGGTTCCCCATATGATATTTGTACATTGTTCACCACTATTGTTCATCATAAAACACATTGTTTATGAAGCTTGTTCTTATTAAGTATTCACTTTGCACATGCTAGCAACTTAAATAGTGGTTGATTTTAGCTAGAGGGTCAATGGACAATAGCCTGGTGATCAGTGCATTTACTTAGATTCCTGTTTTGTAAAATGGGATAATCAAACTTATGACATAAACTGCTGGGATAATTGCATGAGGTAACCTGGGCCAAGCTCTTGGTACAGTGATAGCATCTAAGTGCTCAGTAAATGAACTATCACAGCAGGCCATCTAACATAGTGGCCATGGACTTTGACGTTAGTTCAAATTCCAGCTTCTTTGTTTTCCAACTGGGTATCCTTAGGCAAGTTTTGTAAATCTCTCTCAGCCTTAGATGAATTTCCTCATGTACCGAATGGAGAACTTCACAGTGTCCACTTTACGGGATTGTTGTAATAATTAAATGGTGTTACGTACCAAAGGTGCTTACAGCGATGCTTAAGATGTGGCCAGGACTCAATAAATGTCAGCTGCTGCTGCTGATACTAGCATTGGTGGTTTTATCACTGTGAGTTGCCCATTGATAGAACAGAGCAGGGTTGCAGCAAAGACTTGGAGGTAAAATCTTCTGTTGAGGGTGAGGGAGATGATTATATGGTTTTTCTCTGTCCAACTTTGTTAAGTATTGGTGCTGCAAAGCCAAAGAATCTTCAGTAGATTTCCAGTTTAACTTGGTGACAGATTGGAAGCACTTATCTTTGAACTTCTTTCTCTGATTTTTAAAGTTCACTTTCAAAATCCTGGGTGTAAATAAATTAATGCCATAATCATCAGATTATATCCTTTATTGCGTCTCGACCCTGAAAGCCCACTTCCGATTTGTTTCCAGGTTTTCTTTGGTTACCTCTTTGTACTGTCAGTCCTTACCTTTGCTATTTTTTCTTCTTATCTTTTTTTACTCTCTGGGACCAGTATTCTGGTAACACATACTCTCTAGCAGTCAGAAAACCTTACTACTGGGGAAAGAAATGAGAAGCTCTTTTCCTAACACCATCCAATCATGACGTTCCTAGTTTCAGACAGATCTTTAGCCATTAATAATTCTCCTTCTTCCACATTCTTTTCTTTGCTCAATCATAAGAAGATGTCATGTTTAAGAGGGTTCACTGGAGCAGTCATACCCTACAGAGGACTAACGTTTTAGAGGTGTCTTTGCCTTCCACCAAGAGGAGCATTTATTTGCTAGTATGACACCTGCTTGCCTCCTTTACTTGTGTCAACAAATGGAATCAATCAATGGATTGTTTTCTCAGCACTCTGCTCAACAACTAGCTTAATGGATTTTTTTTTAGAACCCACAGACAGAGTAATTCTAGTAACAGAACTTTCTGGCTGTATGAGTCACACTAGACACAGCCTAGACTGTGTTTAAGGCGATAGGGACATAGGGCCCATAGTTAATTATTTATTGCACTGGGTAGACTTTATTTATTCTGAGTGTTTCATCTTCCCAACTAGATGTGTATCTCCTTTTTTTTTTTAAAAAAAAAGTTTTTTTTGTTGTTGTTTTGTTTTTGTTTTTAGAGAGGAAGGGAGAGGGAGAGTGTAATAGAAGCATCCATGAGAGAGAAACATCGATTGGCTACATCCTGCACACCCCTACTGGGGGTCAAGTCTGTAAGCCCAGCATGTGCCCTGACTGGGAATCGAACCAGTGACCTCTTGGTGCATGAGATGAACGTTCAATCCACCGAGCCACACAGGCCTGGCCGTATCTCCTTTAAAAAAAGACTTTTTCTGGCCTACTTCCTCTTCTGAGAAGTGACCTCTGCTCGCAGGACTGGAACACTGCAGCTCTAACTGCACTAAACAACTTTTTCCCTCTATGGCCATAACCGTTTGTGCCAGCGATGGATAGCCAAGCCAATCTGGGCCAATCAGAACTTTTCTTGGAAATTTGGAAATCAGACACTGGGACACCTATCAGTTGGTGGTGCCAGAGTAATAGGTACAGGGCTACAAGGCTACAGGGTTTGGCTAGTGTGTTAGTCATTTATTACCGCATAAAAAATCACCTAAAAGTTAAGTTTTAAATAAGAAACATTGATTGTATCATGGCTTCTGTGGATCAGACATCTAGGAACGGCTTAGATGTGTACCTCTACCTCACTATCTCTCACGAGGCTGCAAAGTACTTTACAGCTGGATTGGCCAGGGCTGTGGTCTCATCTGAAGGCTTGGTTGCGGTAGGATCTGCTTCCAAGCTCACTCACATGGCTGTTGGTAGGATTCAGTTCTTCGTGGGCTGTTGGACAGAGGGTCTCAGGTTCTTGTTAGTTGTTGGTCAGAGGCTTCCTTAAATTCTTTGCTTTATGGGTCTCTCCTTGGAAAGGTGGCTTCTATCAGAGAATGTGACAGAGAGAGGGAGAGGCAGAGGCTGAGGGAAAACAAAATGGGAGCTACATTCTCTCTATAACCTAACCTTGGGAGTGATATACCATCACTTTTGCCATATTGTATCCATTAGAAGAAAGTGACCAGGTCCATTTCACACTCAAGAGGAGATGGTTACACAAGGATATAAATACCACGAGGAAGATATTGCAGGATATTTTAGAAACTACCTACCACATCTACCCTCTGAACTTCAATGGTTCATGTCCGTCTTATGCAAAATACATTCACCCTGACCAAGGAGTATGATATGACAGCTTTGGTTGAAAGCCTAGACCCTTATATCTAAATCAGATCCAGGTTTGAATGAGGCACCTTAGGAACAGTTCTTAAGTATAGCTCTTTGAGTATAGTTCCCATCAATCTGTAGACGTGTAAGACCAAAGAGACAAACTGTCTGCCCCCAGGACACACAATACACAATTGTGGGACAGGCATAGATGAAGTGGTATCAACATTCCTGATTAAAAAGGCATGGGGGAATGAATGTCACAAAGGAGTCACGAGTTTACAGAATTCTGAAATCTAGATAAGCTAAGGTTGGACATCTTGCCTTCTCGGCCCTTGGTTGCACCTGTGAGTCATGCTTCTTTACAGATGAGGTAACATGTTTCAGTTGAGGAGTTTTCTCAGGCTGCTTCCTACCAGTTAAAATTTGGGGGTTAAATTTTTTGGGTCATACTGCCTCTTTTCATTTTGAATGGCCTCTGTCTAAGCTGTCAGTATTTCTGCTGATACAATTCTCTCAAAAAATATTGTGGGCTTTCTATGTATGTCATTGGAGTCCACTCTATTAAAGTCCATACTCATAAATCTCTTTGGAAAAATTCTTGTTTTACATTGAGCTTCTGATGAAATGGATGAGGGACAATGCATGTAAATTTCTTAGAAAAGGTGTCGTTTGAGGGACTCTGTAAGGCACACCTTAATATCTTTGAAAAGTCTTGTGTGTGACTGAAGAATACAATTAGGCACCACCTTTGTTTCTTCTGAGGTCTGAACAAGAAGTTCTATGGTAAGACCCTCAGCTTTTTAAAAAATAATATTTTTCTTGAATTTTAGAGAGAGGGAGAGAGAGAGAGAAACATCAATGTCAGTGAAACAGTGATCAGCTGCCTCCGGCAGGCCCTCTACCAAAGATCAAGCCTGCAACCTGGGGCATATGCCCTGACTGGGAATTGAACTAGCGACCTTCCCGCACACGGACAATGCTCTACCAGCTGAGCCACTCCAGCTAGGCACACCCTCAGCTCCACCTTGTGACCAAGTTCTCCTGGCAGTGCTCTTGGTTTGGTCCTTACTTGAAAGCCATTTCTAATTTTAGACTTCGTAGCTGAGAATTTATAAAACCATCAGCTCCTGGTTTCTTTCTTTCTTTCTTTTTTTTGGTAACAGTCCCTCTCTCTATTTATTTCTTTCCTCTTAAATTTTACTCTAAGCAGCAAGAGGAAGCCAGGTGGCACCTTCAACATTCTACTCAGAAATCGACTTCACCAGATCAGCCACAATTTATTAGGAACGTTTTCTGTTTTCCACTAACTACACATGACAGTGTTGCTAAGCTTTCTGCCCTTGTATAGTAAAGACCTATTTCTTTAGTTTCCAGTAACCTGCTCCTGAATTCTTTTTCTGAGCCCTCATGGGAAGCATCCCCAAAGTCCCAATTTCTACTAAAAACATGTCCAAGGCAATGTAGGCTTTCTCTAAACATGCTCCTTAAAATCCTTTTGGCTCCATCCACCTTCCGATTCGAAAGCCACTTGCATATTTTTAGGAATTTGTTATTAATATTAGTTAAAATCTGTATTAATTAACCCCCCTCCCCAACGTAATGGCTTTTAACAATACATGTTTATTATCCCATTTATTGTGGGTTAAGAATTGGGTGTGGGTTAGATAGGAGCTTCTGGCTCAAGATTTCTCACAGGTTCACATGAGGGTATTGGCTGGGCTGCCATCTTATCTGAAAGCTTACCAAGGTTCGAGTCCATTTCTTTATGGATTTTTAGAGGGAAAGGAAGGGAGAGGGAGAGAGAGGTAGGAACATCAATGAGAGAGAACATCGATTGGCTTCTTCCTGCATGGCCCCCACTGGGGATTGGGCCCACAACCTGGGCACGTGCTCTGACCAGGAACTGAGTTGGAGACCTCTTGGTACATGGGTCGATGCTCAACCACTGAGCCACACCGGCTGGGCTAGAGTCCATTTCTAAGCTCACTGTCTCTCATGTGGTTGTGGACAAGAATCAGGTCCTCATGAGCTGTTGAACAGAGAGTCTCAGTTTTTCATAGGCTGTTGTCTGGAGGCCTCTCTCAGTTCCTTTCTATGTGGGTCTCTTCATAGATCAGGTCATAACATAGGAGCTGGTGTCAATCAGAATGAACAAGAATGGAAGTGTGCAAGATGGAATCCACATTGTCATTTACCTAATTTTGGAAGTGACATACCATTATTTTTGTTGTATTCTATATATTAGAAGAGAGTGACAGGGTCCAGCTCACACTCAGGTGTAGGGATTACACAAGGATGTAAATATAAAGCTGTGGGAATTACTGAGGTCATTTTGGAGGCTGAACACCAGACAGTCATCTTATGCTATAAACAGGGAGAGAGAAGAAACAAGATAGATCAGAAAGGTGGAGGTAAGGACTACATTCTGCCTGGACTCTAATATCTTTCCAGTTCCTAAGGCTAGCCCTCATGAAAACCAACTGCATTGCTTGCTCTTGGTTTCCATGATCTATACTCATATAATCTATGCAATACATTTTTTTAAATTTATTTTTTATTAATTTATTTTGTTATAAATGTTTCTCCTTTTTCTCCCCATTGACACCCTCCTCCCTACCCCCACCCCCACCCCCCACCCGGCTTTGTTGTCTGTGTCCATAGGTTATGCGTACATGCATATAAATTCTGTGGTTTATCTCTTCCCTCCCCCCACCACCCCCTCTTCTGAGGGTTGCCAGTCTGTACCCTACTTCTACATCTCTGGGTCTACCCAGTTCCTCAGACTGTTATGTTCATTATATTCCAAAAGTAAGTGAGATCATGTGATATTTGTCTTTCTCTGCTTGGCTTGTTTTGCTGAGGATAATACTTTTCAGGTCCCTCCATGTCATCTCAAAGAATAAGAGATCTTTCTTTCTTATAGCTGCACAGTACTCCACTGTGTATATATACCACAACATTTTTATCCGTTCGTCTACTGATGGACACTTGGGCTGTTTCCAGATCTTAGCTATTGTAAATAGTGCTGCTATGAACATGGGGGTACATATATTCTTTCTGATTGGTGTTTCAGGCTTTTTAGGGTATATTCCTAGAAGTGGGATCACTGGATCAAATGGCAATTCAATTTTTAATCTTTTGAGGTAATATCATAGTGTTTTCCATAGTGGCTGCACCAGTCTGCATTCCCACCAGCAGTGTATTAGAGTCCCCTTTTCTCCACACTCTCGCCAACACTTGTTGTTTAATGATTTGTTGATGGTGGCCATTCTGACAGGTGTGAGGTGATACCTCATTGTTGTTTTAATTTGCATCTCTCTGATGATTAGTGATGTTGAGCATTTCTTCATATGTCTCTTGGCCTTTTGTATGTCCTGTTTGGAGAGGTGTCTATTTAGTTTCTCTGCCCATTTTTAATTGGGTTCTTTGTCTTCCTTTGTTGAGTTGTATGAGTACTCTATACATTTTGGAAATTAACCCCTTATCTGATATATCATTGGTAATTATTCTCTCCCATACAGTGGGTTGCCTTTCCATTTTGATGACTGTATCTTTTGCTGTGCAGAAGCTTTTGAGTTTGATGTAGTCCCATGTGTTCATTTTTCCTTTGTTTCTGTTGCCTTAGGTGATGTATCAGTGAAAATTCTGCTTTGTATGATGTCTGAAATTTTGTTGCCTACATTTTCTTCTAGGATTTTTATGGATTCATGGGTCACATTTAAGTCTTTTATCCATTTTGAGTTTATTCTTGTGTATGGTGTAAGTTGATGGTCTAGTTTTATTTTTTATTTTTTGCATGTAGCTGTCCAAATTTCCCAACACCATACATTAAAGAGGCTGTCTTTACTCCATTGTATACTCTTGCCTCCTTTGTCAAATATTAATTGAGCATAATGTCTTGGGTCCATTTCTGGGTTCTCTGTTCTGTTCCACTGGTCTATATGCCTATTCTTGTGCCAGTACCAGGCTGTTTTGGTTACATTGGCTTTGTAGTGTAACCTGATATCTGGTATTGTGATCCCACCTACGTTGTCCTTTTTCAAGATTGCTGTAGCTATTCGGGTCTGTTTTGGTTCCATATGAACTTTCGAAGTATTTGTTCTAGTTCTGTGAGATATGTCGTTGGTATTTTGATGGGGATTGCATTGAATCTATAGATTGCTTTGGGTAATATGAACATATTAATAATGTTAATTGTTCCAATCCATAAACAAGGTTTGGCAATAAATTCTTTAGAAAAAAATTTTTTTATTAATTTATTTTTGTTACAGATGTTTCTCCTTTTCTCCCACTGACACCCTGTAATACATTCTTTTAAAAATTTTATTTTCATTTAATTTTATTTTTCAATTACAGTTGACATTCACTATTATTTTATATTAATTTCAGGTGTACAGCAGACTAATGCAGACTACGGTCTGGCCATGTGAGGGGAGGACTCAACAAAAGGAACATGTCCCCGTTGGCTTTGCAGAGGAGGGCTCCACACAGGGACAGAAGCAGCCATCCTCCAGCCCTTGCACTGAAGCCACACAACTCACGCGCTCCTTGTGTGTCTCTGGTGCCCACCAAGTTTGACTGTAACTTGAGCATTTTTTTTTTTTTTTTGGTACGTGCCCCTATCCGCTAGGGCCTAGTGGGAACTGGACCTGGGACTCTGGGACTCTCTGGTCTGCAGGCTGATGCTCCAACCGCTGAGCCAAACTGGCCAGGGCTAACTTGAGCTTTTTAAAGAAAGACTGCAGTACAGGCCCAGGCTGGGTATGGCTCAGCACAGCGAGGATGGTAGTCGTTCCTCCAGCCCTCACTGTGAGGCCACACAGCTGCGGTCTTTCTATATGTGTCTGTCACTCTTTGAACTTGACCAGAATTCCTTGAGAGGTTTAGTTATTTGTTTTTTCATTTCAAATCAAATTTATTGAGGTGACATTGGTTAATAGGATCATATAGATTTCAGGTATAGATTTCTGGATGCAAAACCTGTATATTGCACTGTGTGCTCACCCCCCACAGTCAGATCATCCTCAATTGAGTTTTAAGAAAGATTCCATTCAGGCACCGGCTGGTTAGTTCCAGGAGAGCCTTGGACCTTTTGTGTTTAGGTAGGGCGTGGTCTCTGGCAGCCGTGGCATAGAGCGAGATTCGGGAGGAGGGCTCAACACAAAAACGGTGGCGTCGGCCCCTCCAGCCCTCACCCCAAAGCCACACAACTCTCCCTGTACGTGTTTGGGGCCTTCCAACCTTGACCAGCATTTCTTGAGAGTTTTTTTTCCAAAAGATAGCAGTGTGGGCTCAGGCTGGTTAGCCCCAAGAGAGCATCGGGCCGTGTGCACGTTGGGCAGGTTGGGGTCTCTGCAAGTCCTCAGCGTGGAGCTGGTGAAGTTCAGCAGGCTAATGCAGTTTAGCTTTGGCTGTGTTGAGGCAGAGCTCAACACAGGAAAGATGGTATCTTTCAGCTGTGGAGGAGGAGGCTCAATCCAGCTTTTCCCCAGAAGCTACACAAAGCGTATCTCCCTGCATCTCTCGGACATCCCTCGAGCTGACTACAAGTCCTCGAGTCATTTTTAAAAAACAGCGCAATGTGGGTCCAGACCGGTGAATTGGAAAGGGCAAGATCCCATGGAATCTTCAGGGTGGAGCTCGTGCTGTCCACCAGACGACTGCAGATTGGGACTTGCTGAGTCACTGTGGGATGGCTCAACACAGGGATAAAGGCAGCTGTCCATCCAGTGCTCGCCCCAGCGCCACGCAACTCAGTTTCTCCCTGTGTAGTTCGGGTACCTCTTGAGCCACTGTCCCTGTGCCAGAGCCGAAGGTGAGTACCTGTGAGCAAGAGTCTGTGCATTGGCCTTTTAGGAGGATGCCTGGGTTTTCAGCAGCCTTTGATCCCACCAGGATGCTCGGAACCCTTGGGATTTTCTCAGCCAGGTGTTCGGGCCTGGGGATCCAGCGTGGGGCTGAGACCCGTCACTCCTGAGGGGTAACCTGTGCGTCTGAGATACCCTCAGGTCCCTCAGCTGCCACAGGTGGGTGCAGGGCCATCCTGTTGGCATCTCTGCCCCTCCTACCGGTCTCCATGTGGTTTCTTCTTTATATCCTTAGTTGTAGGACTTCTGTGCAGCATGTCATCTAGGTGGTTGTTCTATGATTTCATTGTATCTTGATGCAGTCGTGGGGGAAGGTGAGTGTTGTGTCCTCTGCTCCACCATCTTGGGAATCTCAAATTCCCATTTTTAAAGAGCTCGAGTGACTTTTGTTGCTTTTCACCGAAAAATCCTTGAGCAAGGCAGGATTGTACTTCCTTAGCCCAGGTCTAGGCCCTTACTCGATTCCCAAATCATACTTGCTGCACTAAGGAAAATATTGATCTTTTCTAGAACATTCCCCATGGCACTATGGTGTCATCTTAATCAAAACATCACCAGTAAGAACACCTCTTATTTCAACCAGAATGTCCAAGGAATAAATAGAGTTTCACAGACGAAGGAGTTAGAGCAGGGCCTGGTGGCGGGAGTTGTTTATTGTGTCTGTTTTTACTCGGTGTTACAATATTTGTCTGAGGAGCAGACTCGGTGCCATCAGCCTTCACATTCCATGCATAGACAATAGTGCTGAGGGGAGATGCTGAGGCCATAATCACTGGGGGAAGGAATTGGAAGTTGCCCACAATGCATTCCTCGCTCTGAACAGTCTGAGGCAGGGGCCTGTGTCCTGAGCCTCAGCGTGAGCCAATGTGTGTGCGTTTCATTCTTTCAGCGTTCCTCCACCAACCCCTTGCGAAGGGCTCGGCTCTGTGGTAATGTGGGCTGACCGTGAAGCGTTCACAGTCTCATGCTTTGGCAACATGTGGAAATTCCTTTGAGGACGACGGTGTCGCATCCTCAGAGATAATCCTTTTAGGAATTCCATGTCTGGCCAGAGCGGCCTTCAATTTGTGGACCCTTGTGGTAAATGGGTATTTTTCGGGCTCTGCAATCCTGAGATTTTGATGGTAGTTATCCTCTCTAATGATATAGTCTCTGTTACTTTTCCTTCCAGGCAAACATATCGGTGCCAATGTTCTGCTGTGGTCTGGTTGGGGAGGCGTGGGATATCATTAATTTTTGTGTGCGTGTATATTATACACCTTTCAAGTGAGACTGGACATTGGCTGGGGAGTCAGCCTATTTACTAAAGGAACTACTGAACTGAAACAGTAGGCTGCTGGCGTGTCATGTGCTTGCTGGGACCATGACAGAGGTTGAAAACTTCAAGGGGCCGCAGAGAGGATACAGTTCACAACTCTCAGGTCAGAGTCAGCCTTGACCGACCCCGGGCTTGAACTCAGGGTGTTTGCCTCTTTTCCTTGACTATGCTCTTTTTAACTTGCTCAAGTTTCCTACATTTACTCCTAGAAAACTTCCAAAGTTAGTAAACTCATATTTACCTTGAAGCCAAATGTAACTTCATCTCCCCAAGTTTTCTAGACTCTCCCATCTTTGAATGTCTTTGACATTGTGTGGCTGTAGGAAGTCCAAATTTTCCTCCAAGTATTCTGAGAATCTCGGTTTGCAACAAGAATGATCCACTGTCACCTACTCATTTATCTTATCCCACAACATGCACACAACTGTTTCATAATAATAATACTAATAGCAGCCTTTCCACCAACAGTATGATTTGGAGTCTATTTTTGAAGTTCCTCTCTATGTGGTTATGTGACCAGCTGGATTCACATTGGGATTCTTTGGTTTCATTTTTTAAAAACTTTTTTTGGAATGATTAAAAAAAATTTTTTTTACAGCCGTGTAAAATATGTACATGAGTCCAAAGTCAATCTATAAAACAAGTTACTCAGAGAGGTCCTGAATTTCCCCGTCCACTCTACAATATTCTTTACTTATAGGTAATTATTTTTATGTCTTTTATGTAAATAATATTTTACTATGTGGTCCATTTTTTAAAATCTCTCTTTCTTTTATATATTTTTTATTCAGTTTTACAATATTTGTATAATGTCTATAGAAAGGTTTGCATTTTATTGTAATTGTGAATAAATGCATTTGACCTTTTCCTTTCCAATATAGACATGTTTTATTTCTTTTTTAAAAAAATGCTTTTATTGATTTTTTTAGAGAGAGAGGAAGGGAGAGAGCGATAGAAACATTGATGTGAGAGAGCAACATCTATCAGTTGCCTCCTGCACGCCCCCTGCTGGGGATCGAGGCTGAAACCCGGGCATGTTCCTTGACCTGGAATCAAACTGGGACCTCTCAGTCCATGGGACGATGCTCAGTCCACTGAGCTACACTGGCCAGGCTTATTTCTTTTTCTTGTGTAATTGTAGTGGCCAGAACTTCCAATATAATGTTGAATAGAAGTGAGAATGTACATCCTTGTCTTGTCCCCAATCTTAAGGATAACCCATTTAGTTTTTCACTATTAAGTATTATGTTAGTTTTAGGTTTTTCACAGATGTCCTTTATCTAGTTGAGGAAATTTCCTTTTATTTTAAGTTTGTTGAGAATTTTTACCAGGAACGGATTTTGGTTTTTATTAAAGCTGGTATTTTTCTGCTTCAATTGAGATAATATATGGTTTTTATATTTTAGAATGTTCATATGATAAGTTATATTTATTGATTTTAAAATGTTCCTTTCATTCTGGGTGATGCTGTGATATCCTTTTTATATATTGTAAAATTGAATTTGCTAAAATTTTGTTTAGAATTTGTATATCTATGTTCATAATTAATATTTGTTTATAATTAACTTTTCTTATAGTGTCTCTGTCTATGTTTGGACTCAGGGTAATCTGGGCCTTGTAGAATAAGCAGAGAAGTATTCTCTCCTCTTCGGTTTTCTGGAACAGTTTGTATAAAATGGGCATTATTTCCTGACTAATGTTTGGTAGAATTTACCGGTGAGCCATGTGGGCTGGAGTCCTTCAGGCAGCATGGTTTGACTCCAACACACCACCTGATGATAATTCTCTTAATCTCATCCTCGCTGTGTTATATTACTGTGTTTGTTTGACTTTTTCCCTCACTGTGGGCAATACTTTCATTTTTCTTTTGATGCCTGGTAATTTTGATTGGATAGCAGGCATTGTAAATTTTACCTTGTTGGGTGCTGGGTATTTTTGTAGTATTATAAATATTATTTGCTCTTGTTCTGCGGTGCCATTTAATTTCTTGGAAACTGTTTCATCCTTTGGGGTCCTGATTTTCAGGGTTTTTTTTGGGGGGAGGAGGCTAGAAACAAATTTTAGTATAGGATTAGTTTTTCCTTGACACTTTGGCAAAACCCTTTGAGTATCCTACCTAATGCCTTGTGCTAAATTCTGCACTCTGGCTGGAACTTTCTCCAATAACTTTTTCTAACAACCTCACGGACTGTTTCCTCTAATCCTTTTTGGTGGCCCTTTCCATGCTTGGGTCGTATTCTTACAGGGATGGGTTGATTAGTATTCAGATGAAAACTCAAGGGTGACCCTCTGTAGACCTCCAAATTAATCTCTCCCCCCCACTCCTGTCCAGCCCTCTTCCCTATAAACTCTGACTACCTTCACCTCCCAAGATTTCAGTTCTATCCATCTAACTCCCATCTATCTACCCATTTCTGGGATCTTCCTGGGTCCTCCCAACCTGCACTGTGTCTTGGAAACTGTGTTTAGGCAGTATATTGGGGATCCCCCCCTTTTTATATGGGATGATAAATTTGACTCATGTTACTCTATCTTGGCTGGCATTAAAGTTTCTAACCTTTAAAAAAAAATTTATTCTGTTCACCTTTTGTTTATCTTAAATTATTATCTATTTTCCCATTCATTTGTTCCTTCTAATTTAGTTGTAATTACTGAAATTACACATATATTTTTTAAAGCATTTAGAAACTTTTATTTATTTATTTTTATCCTCACCTGAGGACATTTTTCCATTTTTTGTTCAGATAGAGTGGGAGAAGAGAGAGGGAGAGAGGGAGAGAAACATCAACGTGAAAGGGACACATCCAGTGGCTGCCACCAGCACGACCCAACCAGGGCCGGGGATAAACTACAACCGAGGTACGTGCCCTTAGCGGGAACTGAACCCGGGTCTCTCCGGACCACAGGCCAACGCTCCAACCGCTGAGCCAAACTGTCCAGGGCTGAAATTACATATTTTTTAAATTTATAATTCCTTTTTAGTTATATATTCTCCTTTCTAAGGAATTATATTCTGTTATTTATAATTCTCTTTTAGTTATATATTCTCTTTTCTATGAATTCAAATTATGAATCGTTTTGACACTTCCATCGTTTTGAAATATTAGGTTCCAGTTTTCATCTGTTTTGTAGACATGACCTTTTGCATGCCTTTTGGTGTCTAAAAAAATGTTATTCTGCTCTTTATTTCCTTTATAAAACATAACTTTTTATGGGACTTGATCATGATCTCTGTGCCTCATTTTTTAATGTTTTTAGGGTGGTGGGATAGGCACAATAGCTTTTCCAATTTAATAAGCTTTCTCTTCTATTATTTTCCCAGTGATTGACAAAGGGGCACATACTTTCTGGGGTTGCCTTTCCCTACACCCTCACCCCTTTGCTTCTGTTTCTCTGTCGTGCTCTATTTGTATAGACTCTTAAGGATTTCTGCTTTCTGTTGGGCTTTACCCCAAATGAGTATTTTAGGATGTTAATGTTAAGATTTCATGTAGTGTAGACTGATCCAGCCCCTTCAGACTTTATTATGCATTCCTTGCACTCACCCTAAACATTAACTCTCTCTGCTCAGCTACTGATCTCAAAGTGGCCCATTGTCCTTTTCAGTGAGTCTCTAGGGGATTTTGGAGCTCTATATTTGCAGGGGTGCCAGACCCCCTGGTGTTTTCCTCTGTGCAGTTGCTGATGCCATTCCAGCCTCGTATGTCTTGTCAGTTCTCTGTCTCTCTTGATTTTGATTTTGTGGGTTTGGGCAATTCTCGTCACCTAGTTTTGTGGTAGATTTATTCATGGGTCTGTTTTTATCTATGTGCTGTAGGCAGAATAATGCCTTCCCTCCCACAAGCTGTCTCTCAAGACGTCCCCACCCTAGTCCCTGGAACCTGTGAAAATGTTACCTTACATGGTAGAAGGCGCTTTGCAGATGTGATCAAGTTACAAATCCTGAGATTGGGGGTTATAGTGGGTTGTCTGGATGGGCCCAGTGTAATCACAGGGCACCTACACGTGCAAGGCGGAGGCAGAAGGACCAGAGGAGGAAAGGTAATGGTGGAAACAGAGTTAGGGTGATGTGATGTAAGAGAGACTTGACGGGGCACTGCTGGCCTTGTAGCTGGAGGAAGGAGGTCATACTGAGTAGAAAGGAAAGGGAGACTTGAGTCTTTGAAACTTGCCTACTCCACGTTTTTCTACTAAACTGCTGTATTAGCTTTACATGGCTATTGCAAAGTAAAAAAAAAAAAAAATTACCCCAAACTTACTGGTTTAAAATAATAGAAATGTATTTTCTTATAGTTAAACACCAGCCATCTAAAATAAAGGTGTCCAGAAGTTGGCGCCCCTCTGAAGGCTCTACAGAGGATCCCTTTCTTGACTCTTCCAGCTTCTCGTGGCTCCAAGGTGTCCCTTGGTCTGTGCTTCAACCTCTGTCTTCACCTGGCCTCCTCTATGGCTGTGTCTTCTCTTTCCCTGTTCTTGTGTGTTGAGGGAACAGATTTAAATTCTGAAGGGTTTAAACTAAAATGTTATTCTAAACTTTCTGCACAGCTACATGCTCCAGAAAAACAAATTGGGATCACTTTAAAAGTTAAAGTATCTGATACTATGCTGAAACTCTTTATGTCCTGGCATCTGGGATCAGAGTGGGAAACTACCTCTCCTAGAATTTCCCTTATCAGCCTCCAGTCATGGTGCTGCAAGAGAAAGAAGAAAGTAAGAGAAAACAACCAAAATCGTTCTAGGTTTTGGTGTTTTCTTCTAGTTTCATTGCTATTTAATCTTTCGGTTACCAGATTTGAATCCTGTATTATACATATTTAACTTCCTTGTGACAGTTCATTACTAAAGTAACTTAAAGGGGGCTGGACTCACTTCTTAGAAAATGAACTTCTTGTAGAAATTATGCCTATATTTTGCACAGTTATAATAGGTCACTGACAGAGCTTGATGAAAATAGACTGAACTCTATGTAGACCTTCTTTAGCTATGAGAAATAGAGAATCAGGGATGTAACACTGGGTTGTACCATCCTGTGGTTTTTGTTTTCTATTAAGGTATCTTTTATAATGAAAAAAAATTTTTTTTAATATTAGATAACTTTATTGAAAAACCAACACTTAATGTAATTTTTTTTTTTGTTTTCATAAATAAAAAAAAAATCTCAGAGCAAAAATACAATAAAACATTAAACTGGTTGTTTTTCAGAAGAAAGTCCTTAATTGCTTTTCAAATGCCTATTATTCTGTGAACACTAAATGAATGTCATTTCATGTAGCCACATTTCTTTATTGGTCTGCTCTCTGAAGCTCAGAGACTCTGTGTTACTTAATCTCCTGGTACTTCTCTGAGGACTGAGAAATGGCCCTTCTCGAACAGCTGCTTGATTCTAACTCACATCGACGTCCCCCATCTCTGCCTCATGGTTCCTCTGCTTTTCAACTTGGCTTCTATAAAGGCACAGTCTTTTCTCTTATATGTACATTTTAAAGTTACCAAACAAGCCCTGGCCGGTTTGGCTCAGTGGTTGGAGCGTCTGCCTGAGGTCTGGAGAGACCCGGGTTCGGTTCCCGCTAAGGGCACGTACCTCGGTTGCAGTTTGTCCCCGGCCCTGGTTTGTCGTGCGGGTAGCAGCCACTCGATGTGTCCCTTTCACATCGATGTTTCCCTCTCTCTCTCTTCCTCTCTCTCCCTCCCACTCTATCTGTACAAAAAGTGGAAAAATGTCCTCGGGTGAGGATTAAAAAATAAATAAATAAATAAAGTTACCAAACAAGATTATCATATCCCAAAAGGCTGAAAAAAGGGGGGGGGGTAAAATGAGATTGAAAAAATGGAATTTGGGAGCAAGAAAATGTTAAAAGAGTGTTTCTTTATTTAAAGGTAGATGAGGCCATGTTAATAGTTGATGACGATAATATAGACCTACCTAACTCCTATTTTCCTCATTCTTCTTTATCAAAGAAAAAGGAATTAAAAAACTGAAAGGTAGAATAAAGAACTAAGAACTGAGACAAGTGAGTGAAAGCCAGAGGGCATCCAACTGCTTTGAATATACTCAGGACTTTAGACCAAGAGGCAGGAAGTCATGAACTTGGAAATGTGTACATGGAACTGCTACTAATGATCTTAGAGGGAAAAATGGCAAAGCAGAGCGTTGCTAAAAATCTGAAGAATTACAGATGGGAAACTTGGATGTTCATTCACACAACTGTTCAGGCTGGATCTGTCTATGACCACGTTCAAGGCGTGGCAGGTAATTGGTGTCCTAACCCTGTGCCTGCGCCCAGAATTCTATACCTCAGTCTAATACCAGGGTCTCTTGATGTCTATTTTCCTGCAAGGGGAGACAAGACTGCAACCTTTTAGAGCAGATTATTAGACAAATAGTTTTAGGAATTTAGAAAAGTATGCTCTTGATACTGGGAATGAGTTGAAGTTCTCTAGTAACAAGTCATGCCAAAGCGATTTCTTTCACTTTCTGTGGGGTTTACTAGTGTTAAAAGTCTCATGTCACCAAGACACCAGGAATTGTGGGACTGCAGGGATCTTGGAGATCACCTAGTTCAGATTTCTCATTTGTACGTGAAAAAGGAAGACCAGTAAGTGGACTACAGTCTCCAAGGTCACAGTGAGTTTATGGCAGGTAGAGCTTGTAATATGCTCAGGTCTCCTCTTCTGAGTTCTTTCTAGCCCAGCAGGTTCTTCTTGTGGTATCTTTGTTGACAAGAAGAAACTCGAATGAAGTCCAGTTGGGTGGACTTCTAACTGGTGCAGTAGCCACACTCCGAAAATGTTTAAGACATTTGGGTCATTTGAAGAGAGATCTACAATGATATCCTTCAGGTTTCTGGCTCTGGTCCTCTCACTATCCTTACAGAGTAAGAGGTAAAGAATCAGAAAACCTCTGACTAAATTTTCAAATGACACCAGGCTGGGAGGAACAACTAATATATTGGATAGAATCAAGACTCTAAAGGCTTCAACAGAATGGAACAAAGAGCTGAAAGTACTAGGATGAAATTTAATAGTGGTAGCAGAAAAGGACTATAATTAATTTTAAAAAACCCAACTGCTTCTGTTCAAGACAGGGGGTGGTTTTAAAAAGGTTTAGTTGAATGTAAGAGTAATGTAGACCAGTGGTGTCATTTGGCTTCCAAAAGAATGTGTTGCAACCTCACCCCATGTTAGAAGCATTCCCGAGTTCCGATTGAGGGAGGCGATTGCTCCTTGCACATGTGGAGGATGAACTGAACTTCAGACACCACATTTTGGCAGGAATAGTCACAGTGGTAGTGCTTTAGAGGAGAGAGACAGGATTCTGGAGGGTCTGTTGGGAGGAAACCGAGATCCATTTACTCTGAAAAGGGAAGGAGTTACAGGTAATTTGTTAATGATAACTATCTTTAAAACTCTTCATTTATTGTTTTCTTATTTAACTTTTTATTTGTTTACCACCACCACCCCCCAAACCCTCTACTAAGTGCCAGGGAAACAGGTAAAATGCAGGAGTTTTGGACAACTGAGTATCTGTTAAACAGTGTAGAGTCCAAGCTTTCTCCGCAGATCTGGATTAGCCCAGGGGGGTGCGGTCTAGAAAGCTGCATTTTTAGGACCACACATATTGGCAATATAATTGGATAAATATCGTGGAGGTTTGTCCAATGTGCTTAGAAAGCGTATGGGAAGGAGAGTCAAAGTCGGTTTGATGGAGTTAGTGTAGGAACACAGGTATTTCTGGATGTCCTAGACAGCGGGGTTAGAACCAGTGCGTGGCACTTAAATGGCTCTAGTTTTCAGCTTAGAATAAAGAAATGAGGAATAAACAAACAAACAAACAAATAAATAAAATGCCTCATTTGAACAATGAAGGATTTCAGAAATGGGAAACGGAATATGTTTCCAAGGGAACGGTGCACCTTTCATCCTGTAGGCGACCAAAGAGAGGCTAGACCAGCAACGGTCATGTAGTTTGGGGAAGAATGTTCATGTCTCCCATTCTATGATCCATCTTAGCACAAAGAGGGATACTGCTACCAAAAATTTTACCCTCTTTCTCACAATCTGCTTACTTCCTCCTCCATTTGGGAGAGACTAATCTACTATGTTAGAGTCTGGGGAATTTTTGAGTCCATGTTTTCCTAGGAGCAGGTCATCTTATAAAGTTCCTCTTTTATCAGGCTGGTGATTACTGTATGAGTCAGACATGTAGGCTCTTCATCCAGATTGGTGCGGGTCCCCAGGGTCTGCTCTGTGGCACCCAATGACACACCTGAACGTGTAGGCTTCAAGGCATATAGTGAAGTCTTCATCTTGCAGCAGCTCTAAGCCTTATTCCTTAGCATATTTACCGAGACTGCTGCTTTGAGAGTCATTAAATGCTTTCCAGGCCATTGAGAAAATGATATTTGGATCTCTATTTGGTGAAAAGTTCCATTATTGGAGCAGGTGAGTCATAGGCCCCCACATCCATTCTACACTTTCTTTGCATTGAGTGGGGTGAGGAGACCGGAAGTTGAGCTGTCCTGGCTCCCAGCCCAGTGGTCCCTGGAGGGTGAGGTTAGACCTAATGACTGTTAGCCTTTCACAGTCTTAATGGAGTCTGGATGCTCCAAGTCCTCATTTGTTTATAGACCCTGGCTGAAACTACTTGAAAAATTTGTCCTTGATTCTGCTGATGAGTTATGCCCATCCGTCAAATGGTTGGACCTCAACTTGACCTTCTTTCCTATGGCTTTAAGAATCCTCACAAAGATGATGAGGTTTCACATATAATTTAGACTGTCCCCTTCATTTACGTAACAAATTGTGTTCATGCTGTGGTATGTTGTCCAGATCCTTCTGTGAGGACCAAAATACACTAATTCCCCAACTTATTGGGAGTTGGCAACTGATGACTTATAGTAGAGTCCCTCACCAGAGACTGTGCTTTGTTGAATGTAACCTCACTCAAGGTAACCCTTCCTTCCTGGAGGTAATCCACATAGTTGATCCAAGGATATAAAGGCCCATCCCCTCCCCCAATTTGGGACAACTCTGTAGGGCCATCTCAGTTCTAGAACCCCCCATGGGAGTAGCTGAGAATTTTGTTGTGACTTACTACAAATTTCTCTCTCTGTTTAATGTTGCGTTCATCTGTTCCCATAGGTATGATCCCAAGGAGACCCCAGACAAAGGACTTGCATATAACTTGCTGTCTTGAAAGTCTTCTTCCTCCTAGGGAACCCGGCCTGTGACATAAATACTTGCTGTCTTATTTTAGGCATAAAGCAAGTACTAAGTGTATGGAACGTGGCAGTGAGAAAGCCTATAATGCTGTAGTCGATCTGTCCCAGCTACAGTCCTACCCTGATCTGGTGTGACTTGGTTAAAGCATATTGCTGCCTTCCCAGGTCGGCCTTACTGCTGATGTTCACAGGGTGCTGCTGCTGCACTTCTATTAGACACGGCACAGCTCATCACTGCCCGTGGCTCTGCTGTAGTCACTGCTCTGCCATCGTGGCTATGCTAGACTGTATGCCTTGGCACAGTTGATGACCTATTCTCAACCCCCATTTCCCTTGATATGTGTTTTCTTCCTGCTGCTGTCTGATTGAAGCGTCTCCTCATCTCTGCCCATCTTTATCCTTTGAGTCTTTCCTGGAGAAGAAACCTGTTCCCTTTCTTATGTCTGGCTCCTATACAGGCTCCTATACAGTCACTTGGCTCCCTAGTGCAAAACCTTCTACTTTCATCATCCAGCCCTATGAAGAGCTCGTTTTCTGGTCAGAAATGGAGACTCCTTTGAGTGATTGGTTTCCTTTGTATATTTGTTTTATGCAGTTCTCTTCAGCCTTGGACATACGGACATCCCAGGAGGCTGGATGGGGCTAGACGGAGAATACTTTAGGGACAGCCTCAGATTATACCCAGAATAACTGCTCCCTTTCCTGCACTCAGGTCATGATACTAAGTTTATCCCTCCTAAGACTCTCCCCACTTATGGTAACTTTTCTTTCAGTGGCCTGGTTGTCACTCTTTGGAGCATGGCTTCCCTTGGGACCTCCCAATCTATCAGAAATGTCTGCATTTGTCTAGACCTCAATTATGGACACAGTTCAAGTTCTTTCCCATGGGGGTCCTCAGCCCCATACCAGTATAAGGATGCAGCTAGATTCTTATCTAAGTATTCACAAACATTCCATGACACTTACCCTTAATAGCCTGGTGCACATAGATGACCTCTGGACAGGAGGGCGCCTAGTTCCACATGCTAGCATATCTGAGTCTCAGCCAGAATGCATTGCTCCGTACAACTCTGGGATCCATGAAGTGACAGTGCACAACAGGAGGAGAATGGAACTTGGAGTCAAGAGAGCTGGAGAGAGTCCTGTTAATGCCACTAACCCATCGCTTCAGCTCTTTGAGCTGCAGTCTCCTCGCTTCTGCATGATGGAATTAGACTAGATCATGTCTAATCTCTTGTAGTTCTAACACTTCATGGTTCTTTCAAGCCACTTGTGTCATCGGCCCACTTTTTATTGCCATGACTTTAATTGGGTCTGGCATGAACTCCTCTGAGGGATGACATTTCCAAAACAGTTTGCTGCTGGAATGCAGAAGATACTTTTCCAGGGTTGACACATATGCATTTCTTTGTGTGACCTCTGGAACCCAGCACAGAATTTTCCATCCCAGTCTGCCTGGGATTAATCAAGTGCTTCAGGAGAGACCCATGGAGAACAGCTCACGTGTAGTGGATTCTTGGGTAGAAATCATTAGGCTCACCTTGGGCCCATAGAATATTGAAGCCAGGAAGGAAATTAGTTGGTTGGAGATTTTTTTTTTTTTAGTGCATTTATTGCCCTAATACTAAATCCCTGTATTCAGCATACAGCAAAGAATAATAACGAGTGGATTATACACTCATACAGCAGAAATTCCGTGGTTAGAATGCTCATAAACTCGTTTGACAGGATCAGATACTGTCAGTGCATAATGTGCGTGTTTTAACACAGGGAGTAAAGCCCAAAGACAGAATAACAAGGCTAGAAAGAACTGTATGATCTGTTTCCTTTTCTTACGGGTAAATGAGCCTACATCAAGCCATCTCAAATGAAAAATGATCAATGTTACCTATTTAAAAACCAACATAGAATCTATAACTTGCAGGAAGAAGCACTTTTTCTTCTTCTTTATAATACTTCATGGTCTTGAAAGCCTTTCTTGTCACCACTGTCTTCACCCAGGGAGAGTAGTAGGCAGATCTAATACAGATACACTAATAAAAGGCATCAAAACCAACCTCCTCCTTCAGTCTCTCTTGTCCATGAGTCTTGCCAATTCTTTCTTTAAAATGTCACTGCTCTAAGCTGTTCCCTGACTTTATCACACCTCCTTGCTTTGGTTTAGGTCCTCATCATTTTTTCTTTTAAATATTTTTTATTTACTTTTTTAGAGAGAGAGGAAGGGAGAGGGGGAGAGAGAGAGAAACATCGATGAGAGAGAGAAGTATCAATATTGTTGGCTGTCTCCTGCATGCCCCCTACTGGGGACTAAGCCTGCAACCCGAGCATGTGCCCTGATTGGGAATCGAACCAGCAACCTCTTGGTTCATAGGTTGACATCAGCCACTGAGCCACACTAGCCGGCTGGGCCCTCATCATTTCTAATCTGGATTATTATAGTTGTGCCTTCATTCAGGAAACTCCAGTTCAATGGTGCCAATAAAAAACTGGGGCCCAATGCAAGATCAGATATTCCCAGGTTCTCCAAAAGACTATAGAATTTCTTATCCTGGGAAAGGGTCAGGGACACTGGAGCAGGCCATTGTAGGATGGTATTTGTACTTGGCGATTTTGACTATCAGCGAGCTGTGACGTTTCTTATGGTACTTGAACTTATTTTATAGTTTCTTATAAGGATATCTAATGTCTCCTGTTACACAATGAACTCCTAGTGAGCAGAGACCATGCTTTTCTATCCTTACACTCTCTGTTACATTTAGGGTAGTGCTTTGCATATGTCTGATGCTCAGTAGTATGTAGTGAATTAAATTACAACGGTGTTGAAAATTGTGTAAAGCTCAGAAATTCAATATGGTGAATCACTTTCTGCCTTCTTGATGACACATCCTTCTGCCTTCGGGACTGCACACCTCTGCAGCCAGAAGGGAACTTTTGAAGATACAGCCATATCAGAAATGCTGCATTTTCAGAACCTTATGTAATTGTACTTAGGAGTCAATATCAAATGTAACCCTGGCAGATGAATACTGGAACCTCACAGGGGATGATTCACATCTTCTGATTTTTTTCTTATTTCTACACCAACTGGGGTCAAAACGTTCTTCTACTTGCTTGGCCCTCCTAATTGTTTTTAGTTATTTTTTTCCATCCTTGCTAAGTAATGAAAATGATCCTACTCTGCAGTTTTCTAGGATAAATAGGTGGCCCTATATAGAGAATGAGCTTGAGGTTAAGGATTCCATTTTAATTCTGAGAGCTTGACACAAAATGGTTTAATTAAATCTATCAGATTCGAGTTCTTAATTTCCTTAGAAAGGAAATTTAATTTTCACCTGCTGGATTTTGCTGATCACCCTTGGCCCTGTCATGTGTCGGGCAAAATTCCAAGTGGATCTGGAATCCAAAGTCTTGGTTTGGAGTTTTGTTTCCACCAATCATTAGTGTGGGTAATCACTGGAGACTAAGTTTTCTTACTTCTCAAATAAGAATAAAAACTTCTGCCCTGGGTGGATTAGATGAAGGACTGTGTGTATGTCAAGATGTTTTGTGAGCCCTGTTATCATTACCTAAGCTTTTGTTTTATATCTTTAAAAATGAAAACTATTGGAAACTTAGTTCCCCTACCATCTTACATTTTTACCTGCAACTCTTAAAGTAAAATCCAATCAATGGTAGCCAAAGACAAATCCAAACTGAAAGTCATCATCATCACCACCATCAGCATTCTAGTGGAAGGTGTACAGGGATACAAACAATATTGGGCCAAGGGGAAGGCCCTCTGCTGCAGAAAGAACAAATAAATCAGTGGTGCCTTTTGCTATGCAGAATCGATTTAGTAGAAAACTACCTACTTCGGGAGGATTTGAGGGGTAGTGAAAAGCATTTCTGTCCTAAAATAGAAACCTGCTCATGACCGAAAGTAGGACGTGGAAAAAGGACCAAGAAACACTGGGCTGGTTTCCCCTACCCTGTGGATCTTCCAGCTGTCTTAGGAATCCACGAGATCAGGGGACGGTGAAACGAGGTTTAGGGTTTCCGTGATCAGAAGCATTTTGAAAATGGGTTCCAAACTTCTGCTCTCTGTTTTGTTGTTTTTTTTTTTGCATCTACATGGAGGAGGTGAAGGTATGCAGAGGAAAGCTATCAGAAGAGAACAGATCTTTAGCAACCCTGTGATCAAAACACCCTTCTGTACCTGGTCTATTGATTGGAGATCGATTATAGGTGGGCATTGTGGTATGTTGGATAATAACTGGGACTGGATTCAGCTCTGTCTTCCCTACTAACAAGTTTTGTTTGGTCTTTAGTCCTTCTTACCTCTTGGGCTCAGTTTCTATATCTTTAAAATAAAGGGGTCAAATAAATAACCTCTTAGTTTCTTTCTTCAGAAAACATCATTGAAGTTCTGCTTCTTATTTAGTACCATGATACAAAATAAGTAAAACACAGGCCCCATCCTCTAAGAACTTACAGACTAATAGAGCAGACAACAAGTAGACAAATCTATGTAATAAAATATATAATAAATATTGAACTGGATGTCTAGGTCTCTTCTAATTCCAATATTTTATCATTTAAACATTTCTTATAAAATCTGACACACTCCCTAGAAGAGTTCATTATTAGCGGTTATTAACACAATTTGGCTTCCTTATAATTCTGTCAGAGATTCTGTTATCCAGTGACATCTGTCTGTTCACCACTGAAAATCGTCTTCCATACCTCTGCATTGCCTGTCTTAGGTGTTCCACATAATGCAAGAAACTTTTTAACCTAAATAAAAAGGATTATTTTAATGTACTTAACCCATATCATTCATACCATTACATGTCACCCCGGATTCACCACGGTCCATCAATAAAAATTACAGTAGTGGTTATTGCTAATGCTACTATTAATTATTCATGTTAGTGTCATCCACTGAAGTCATTCCAGAATTCCCCTGGTAGATTTAGGCTCTTTCTTCTCCACATTATCATCTCATTGCCTCGTTTTCCCTTCCTCCGTTCTTTGCTTCCTTTTTCCTGCTGGTGTTACTACAATTCTTTGTTATCTTGTTTCCTCCACTATAATGTAAACTTCTCCAGGGCCCAGGCCTCTTACCTCCGTGAACATTCTGCTAGTTAGCACAGCCTCTGGGCACAGAGTAGATATTCAGTGCATGCAAGTTGAATGGAAGAATGAATTTGATTATCTTAACTATAGTTCTTTAGACAATACAGGTTTGCACTGTGCTGTTAGGTACACAGGCATTATTTTGTTGGAGGGCTGACGGACATTTGTGTTTAAAGAAAAATACTCAGTTAAATGTCACTTCACAGACTCTCAGATCTAGTTTCTTGATTTTGTTTTTTAAGTGTTTCTTTCTCTTTTTTGAAAGAACTCCTTGTCTCTATGACCTGAATCATCCACCCTCAACTTTCCTCTCCCCCTGGTCCGATGTCTACTCTTTTGAGAACATGTGTGGTGCAGCAACATTTTGGGGCAGAATTTTATAAAAAGGAGGAACCTTGGATCTAGTTAGGTGGCCAAGCGGAGAGAGAAGAGCTCACATATTTTTTGGTCTCTGTTATTTTTTCTCTTCTTATTAAGGCATGCAGAGACAGCCTGTGTTCAAGGATCTGAAGGCTGCCCTGGCCAGTGTGGCTCAGTGTTTTTAGAGTGTTAGCCCATGCACTGAAGGGTCTTGGGTTTGGTTCCTAGTCAAGGGCACATATCTGGGCTGCAGGTTCAATCCCTGGCCCTGGTCAGGGCACATGTGGGAGGCAACCAATCGGTGTGTCTCTCTCACATCAATGTTTTTCTCCCCCACCAACCCCATTGGAAAAAATATCCTCAGATGAGGATTAACAAAACAAACAAACAGAAAGAATCTGAGGCTGAATCTGACACCATGAGCTACCCAAGTGAAGATTTGAGGGAAGAATTTAGATCCAGACCAGCTTTTACTTTGTGGCCAACTGATCAAATGTCCCTTTGCTTCTCTGAACTTAACCATGAATTTTGTATCTTGGAAAAACTGCATTTGATGTTGGCAGGACACATGTTTTATGTTCATCAGAGTTGACTTTTTCATGTTTTATGTTCTTTACTTAAGTGCTTCATGTGTTCGGAATAACCCTATCTTTCCCCTAATCCACAGTAGTAAAGAAATGATCAAAAAACATTAGCTTCACAACTTGCCTCATTTTTCCCCGTTGGTCAGGGACAATGCCAGTTTCCCCATCCATTCTGGACACAGGCGAGCCAGCAGCATCCACATGAATCTAGATGATGTTGACTTTGTCCTGTTCTGACAACATGTAATATTCTATGTCTTGTTTAATCACACAATGGAAGGACAATTCTCACTGAGTCATTCACTCACCATATTCCAACTGCGAAATATTTGATCATGCTTTGAATATTTCTGGGGTGCCATAGCTGTGCACGGCGGTGAAATCCCACTCGGAGAATTAAAAATGCCTGTACTCTCATGAGATTATAGTGAGGAGGAATGAGCTCTCTCAAGTAGGAAGTAAATTTGAGATAACTCAGGAGAGTGAGCAGGCGTATTTAAAATTCACCTTCATTCAGGGGCTAGTTCATGTTCGAAACTGTTTGTTAACCGTCTGCCCTTGCAGGGCACTGTGCTAGGTGCTGGGGGAGAAACCCTGGGCTCTTACAGAGCTTAAGAAAAATATTGAACAGGTGACTATATGTGTGAAGAGGGCCACGTGACATACAGAGATCATACAGGAGATACACAGCGTGGAACAGAAAGAGCCACCTTCCCCCGTGGGGTCAGGTGACCTCTTTGTGGAGGTGTTACTAAACCGAGGCCTGAGGGTGAGTAGGACTTAGCCGCAGCTTGAGGGCAGCGTGTGTTTGCATGCGTGTGTGCTAACAGTGCTGGGGAGTGGCCCTCGGGAGAGCAGTGTAGGCAGCAGGTCCAGCAGGTATAAATGACTTGAGGCGGGAATGAGAATGGTGCATTGGAGGAACTAAAAAGCCCAGTGAAGCTGGAATGCAGAGAGTGGGATAGGTAGGTACAATGATGGGCAGTATTTTTTGAAGATGGAGAAGGATTTCCTACTGACTATGAAACTGTTCCCAGTCACAGGCGTGGCAAGAGAGGAATCTTACACCCGAGAGCAAGGTCAAGGCCATAGTGAGTAGGATGGCAGGACAAGGGCCGTTGGTGGGGAGGCAGTGGTGTCACATGGCTGGAGGATTTTGATGAGCATTTTCATGGTGGGAAGGTATCAGGACAGGGTTTTGAGAAGCCTGTTGAAGTGCTCCAGGAACCATGTCATTGGGTTAGGTTTTTCCCCCTATGAAGACGAGGATGAACGATGATCCTGAAAATGATCTTGGTTGTGCCTCTGTTTGGCCAGCTTTGCTCTGCCATTCCCCCAGGGTTGCTTGGAGACCCTTGGAAGCTCCGTAAGTACCCCTGTTCTGCTCAGCTTGGTTCTAGAACTGATCTCATAGAGCAGCTTTCAACTTCCCAGGTCTGTTTGCATCCTGACCCGAGTCCTTGGAACATACTATGAGTGTACATGTGCAATCATGGAATAGGGAAAAGGGTTTAGGGAGTGAATGTGACAGCATCAAGGTGGTTTGTCACTGCAATTGATTCCTTGTAATGTCTCTAAATTTTATTTCCAAGGCTGACCTTTTTAATCCCATAGATCATCTTAGATGATAAAGGCTCAGTCTTTTGAGGAGACCATGATGGTTTAACTTGTTATGGTGGTGGAAACTAACATTTTTGTGGTAACTTACAGTTTTCAGTATATCAGTGTATAGTTTCAGCGCTTTGTTTCATCTTGGTATTACAATTATTTCTCTTGCACTGATGGGGAAACTGATACTCAACAGAAATTTGCCCAAGACCACAAAGTAAGAAGTTATGAAGAGAAGACAAGTATCTTGTTTTTTTCAAGGACTTCCCCGCTCCCCCCCCTCCCCCCCCCCCACACACCTAGTGTTTCAACAAAATTCTTACTTGGGACTTCAGGAAACTTATATCTGAATCTTTAGTTTCCTTGTGTGCTGCTATCAAAGATGACAGTCAGCTAGGCAAGACCTAGTTCATATGATCATGGATTGATGTTTCGTGCCTGGGGACATAGAAATGTAAAGGAATGAATCGACAGCAGCGTGTAGGTGTATGGTAGGCTTATTAAAGAGATGCAGTGGTGTGGGAACGCCCTTTCTAGCTCGTATTCTATGAGAGTGTAACAGAGTGGAAAAAACCACCACTAGGAGCCAGAAACCCAGAGCAGTCTCTTGAACCCTGTCGTTCAGTCTCTTCCTCCATAAAACAGATCTTCCAGTTTTCCACCTCTGCACAAGATTGTTATGAGGGTCAAGTGCTCAAGGTTTCCTGAAAGCGCTTTGTAAACTGGATGTCACAATGTATGATACCAAACCTTATGGAGTCTACGTGTAAAAATACATAACAGCGTGTCAACTTACCTTAGAGAATATTTGTTGAAAATAAAGACTTCAGTTCAGAAGTCTCAATAACATGATCTCTAATTTCCCAGCTGGCTAACTGGTTAAGTTTCCTAAACTGCTCATCTTTCTGTTGGCATACATGAATAATAAATGATCCCTATAACTTTCAGGTACAGTGTGTGGACACATGGAAAAAAAGTTGGAAAAGGTTTTGAGGAGAGCTGGGCTATGGAATTAGAACTTGTTTTTCAGGTTCTTCTTGGTGTCTACACCATATGTTTCTGCAACATCAGAGTTGACAGGGAACCTGTCCATCCTCCTTCCATAATGAGGGGCAATGAGTCTAGTTCCTTTTTTTCTAGGGATCAGAAAGTGAAATAGGATAAATATTTTGGAAGATGAGAGTCATAAGGAAGGGTGGAAAGTACATGGATATAGGGGGGTGGCATTTAGGGAATAAACAGTTTGGTCTACTTATATAGGCCAGGATGGTAGAATAAAATGAACCAAGTAGGAGAAGCAGAACAAAAATATACTTTGTTCAAGTGTAGGGATTATATAGGAGAGGAAGTTGGGACGGAAGAGGAAATGCATCCAGAAATTAAGTGGTGAAGAGACTCGACAAGGAGGGCAAGTAGTTTAAATTGTTTTCAGAAGGCACTGAGGATCCAGGGAAGGGGCTAATTCAATTAGTCTAATAATGTAATAAACATGATACAATGTCCTTGTGGTAAAGGGTAGGGAGCAGCAAGTGTTAAGTGTAGCATATTCTTATAAAGCTTAAATTTGGTATCATGGTTTTCTTTTTTAAGATAGAGTGGAAGGGAGGGAGAGAGAGAGAGGGAAAAGGAGAGGGAGAGGGGCAGAGAGAGAGAGACATCAACGTGCAAGAGACACATCGATTGGTTGCCTCCCCAATGACCCCAACTGAGGCCAGAATTGAACCTGCAACCCAGGTACATGCCCTTGACCAGGAATTGAACCCATGACCCTTTGGTCCATGAGCAGATGTTCTAACAGCTGAGCCAGACCAGCCAGGGCATGGTATTGTGGTTTTATTAAAAAAAAAACTTCTTCTTCTTCTTCCCTGTCCATTTGAGAAAACCTCTTGAAGAACATGACTCAAACACACCATCATGGTGGGACTTAGAAAAACCAGACCCATGGAATTCGGTTGTCAGTCTTGTAGCAGTTGAACTTTTTGCCAGATTAATGTCAAAGGGAATGACGACAGCCTTATAACTTTGCAACTTTGGTCAATCGAAGGGTATATTTCCAAAGCCTTTTTACCCACGTCCATAGGAAAATCAACCAAAACCATAAGGGAGGATGTTTGGGAGGGGCTTGATCTACAGCCCAGGACTTCCTGCAGCACCAGAAATCCACAAGTTGAAGCACTCTTGTCTAGACTCCTGCAGAAGCCTAGTATGTCAGGTCCTGCATGTGAATGCTGGCTCCCACCTCCTTCTGGGAAGGAAATCCAAGCAGGCGGCACCTTGCTGAGGCCATGAGGGAGCCCCACCCCACCCACACCCCTCCCTCCTGCAGTAGCCCTTTAGAAGAACACTGAGGTTTGGGGCCTCCACCCTGAGGTACCCAACTTAAAGAGCTAATGAGTAAAGTACAGTAACAAGAATAAACCCCCAATGAGCTTATTAAAACTCAACCGCAGCTTTGGCAAGGGCGGGAACCATTGTCTGGAACTTGTTTGTTGATGTGCATGCTTTCATACATGCCCCGTCCACCCTTTCAGAACAGAGATTAGCAACAAAAGATAGGTTTTCAAAGCTCCACACAGCTGTGATTTATACTCCACTTTGCAGACCCTTAGGATGGCTTCTCTTGGGATTGTAAAGGGTTCCGACTAGTCTCTGTCCCATGGACCTCCTGGGACTTCTGCTGTGGTGTGTGTGGGAAGCAGAAGTGCTCTGATCCAACCTCCATCTCTTGTGCAAAGGCTGCTTTGTAATTGCTTTGGGCTTTATGAAACCCTTGAAAAGCAAAACCAGTTTCAAGTGCTAAAACTCTTTTATCTTGGGAATCGGTATCACCAACAGCATAAAATCGTCCCCCCAGCTGCCTTTTTCCCTCGCTGGGGCAAGGTCATGTTTTCGGAGCATCTGCAAGGGTTAAGGACTTCTGAGAATTTTAAGGATTTCATGCCCTTCAGGGATTTGCATCCTCAGGAGGGTCGGGCTACAGCTGTGTAGTCCTAACTCGTTAGTTCTGTTCAAGTTCTGTGACAATGAGGTGCTGGAGGGTGAGGATCACAGGTGAAATGCCTTCTTGGAGGAGTGTTTGGTGGCCTCTGCTGAGGCCGACTGTGTGTCCATACCTGTGATGCAGCAGCACACTTCCAGGTGTGTACCCAAAAGGAACATGCCAAAAGGCGTGTACGAGAGTGCTCAGATCAGCGTTAGTCATAATAGCCAAATCCTGGAAACTACACAAAGACCTGACAGTCGAAAGGATAAGTCATTTTGACATTTTTCACACAATGGAGTTTTATGCAGCAGTTAGGATACATGATCTACAACTCAAAGCAATGACATGGATGACTCGCGACAAATAATGTGGAGTAAAAGTAGCCAAGCACGAAAGAAAACACACTGTGTGAAGCCAGTTACAGAAGGTACAAAAACAAGCTAAATTAACCTCTGGTGCTGGAAGCCAGGAGAGTTTTTCCTTGTAGGGGGTGTGCAGACCTGAAGAGGACACAAGGCAGGCTCCTGGGTGCTGATTAAGCATGTTCTGTTCGGTGCGCTCAACTTGTGAAGTCCATTCCGCAGGACACTTGTATGCACTTGTCTGCATACGTATTATAATTTGATAAAAGGCAGAAGTCGTCACATGGCTGGTTAGTTTCATTCTGCCATGTAATCACTTAAACTCTAGCCTTAAGGGTCACCTAGAAAAGGTATTGCTGTTGGTTCCAATAAATAATGGACTTGGGTGGCTAGCTAGCTCACTGCAAACCTGTCAGCACAATTCAAATGAATAAAGAAACCAAAAACGAAAACTAAAGCTTTCTAAATCCCTATTGGTATCACCACCTGACCCCACCCACCTGGTTTCTAGACCTTTTGAAGTGGTGTAATCAGAGGGCTCCGGGTGGGCTCCAGGGACCCAATGACCCCACAGGAAAGACCGTACATGAAAGGTAGGTGTTTGCTCAACACGGTATTGCTGGTGCATCTCAGTGCAGCGCGACTTTTTGACTGAATTTGGTGATCTTCATACATTCTCTGTCATCACCCTGGTGAAACCAAATTCTCACCCTCTCCTGCAACCCAGAGTACTTTCCCCAGGACCACCACTGCAGATTCACTTGCACTTCCTGAAAAGAGAGAGATGGAAAGCTGTTATGGTGTTGGGTCTGTCCACACCTATACTGAACAATAAGAAACTTCCAATATGGAAAACATCTATCGGACCACTTCAGAGTGGACAAAAGGTAATCACAGTCTACCTTTTCAACATCTTGGGATGGGACTTAGATTTGCGTGTGCCCAACCTATAAGTATCTGAGGACAGGTCCTTGTAGTATAATTACTTCATTTATTCAATGGATGTTTACTGAATATCTCCAATGCTAGAGGGGCTGAGGGGTAACCATTGCCCTTTCTGTCAATGGGTATCTGTTGAGCCTTGCATCTTCTCCATCATGTTAGTGAAATTAGAAGGATAAATACATTTTTAATTATAAAATAGTAATCAGGAGCATGGACTATAGATACATAAATCAGAGTTTCAGTTCTGGCTCAGACACTTAATAGCCATATGATCTTGGGCAAGTCCCTTCATTTCTTTAAGTTTTGGTTAAGATAGAAATAATAGTTGTAACTACCTCATAGGTTGTTTTTGGTAAGGATTCAATATGATTATACGATAATTTCATCTTGTCCGAAATCAGACTCACGGCTGGATTTGAAGGAGGCAGGGGCTTATTTCTTACGGTGGTTGTGTGAACATGGACAGCATCCCATCCAGATCTCAGGTCCCTGACGGGGGTTTGTGGCCTGTGTACATAATACTGCCGTTCCCTCCAGGCTTGAGATCAAGCGTCACACCACGAAGAAAACTACTCGGTTCTAAATCACAGCTAACATTCCTTTCTGGTTTCTGTATTCTGAACCTAAACCAAACATATCCTCACAGGACACATATGCCTTTTCTTTACATGAGACATATCCAAATGCACCATCCCCTTTCAGCCAAAAAACCAACACACAAGCAACAAGAAGTTCAAGGATTCAACAAACTGGGTCATAGGAAGTCCCAAGGAGGGGGTGTTCTGGGAGCACAAGGACTTGATTATTCTTGATCTTTACTCTAACCCTATGCCCATCGTCATACTTGGAACATAGTAGGTGGCCAACAAATATTATGGGGTGAGTGAGTATACAAACAAACTCACATGACACACACACACACACACACACACACACACACACAAGCACACACCTATTTGTCTTTGGTCTGCTTCCAGTAGTCACAATTCATTTTCGCTTTTGTTTCTCCATTTTGGGAATTATGCAGCCAACACACTCTTTACTGAAACCTCCGGATATCACCACCTGACATCTGTGAGAGTTGAGGGGAAGGAGAGGAAGGGATTATGAACTCTCGTTCCGGTGGCTGAGAAGTCCGTGATCTCACAGGGCAAATGCACACGAGAAAGGCATGAGGATGAGAGCCAGGAAGCGGTTCAGCACTACCTCACACTGTTTGGAAACTTGTGGAAAGAGCCAGACTGCGTGGATGAACAGGAAGTGGGGAAACTACCCCCCAGCCGGCCTACACAAAGCCTGGGCCTCCCAACCCAGTTTGGGGCTCTGGAGGGTGGAGGGGTTGCTGGGAGAACTGGCCTGGGGCAGACGCTCTGTGAAGACAGAGCTTTACTCGGGGAAACAGAATTTGAGCGAGTCGCTGGTGGAGGCTGCGCTGTTCCAACCAGCTGCTAATGAGAAGCTGGCTCTTTGACGCCGGGGGAGGCTGCCGAGCGGCACCAGCACTTAATGGGTTTCTGCTGAGCTGCTGCAGACGCATCTTCTGAAGAGTGGAAAACTCCATTCTGGACCTGACGAGGCCAAAAGGGTGCCCATATATGTGAACAGGAAAATTGTGGCAAAAAAGCCAGTAAGACAATGATGGAAATCCTCAGCTTTGCGTCCAGGGAAAGCTGGGTTTAGCAATCATTGTGTGAGAGTGGAATCAGCTCAACCAACGTCAGCAATGTGGAGACATCTGGTCTTTATTTTTGGACTTTTGTACACGGAGGAGGATTATGGTTATACGATGTAGAGGCCATTTAGTTTCATCAGTCTGCAGAGTTTCTTATAATAGGGATCCCTCACACTTAGAATAAAACCTTGTTCTCCAAAGTCTCCTTGAAGTGTTCAAATATTAACTCTTTATCTCCCCAGAGTGACTTTCTGAGGGAAGTTACTTGAAAGAGATATTTTCGTTAGAAAAATTGAGTCACAGGGTAGGAATGTGTTCTACCCAAGGCAGGGAATGTAATAGTTGGTGGACCCCAGGAACTTCAGCATCTCCTAACTGCCCAAAGCGATGCTTCTGTTCCTCTTGCTAAGCCCCTTGGCCTTCATTTCTTCTCTCTTTGGGCTTCTGTTTATCTTTAGTCATTGCCTAAATGGGCGTGTTTTAGAAAAATTAAAAAGTCATTGATGATCAGCTTATCACCCGCATATCCATTGGCCAAGGACCTGGTACCTTCCCCAAGACCAATTATGTCTCTCATTTCCCTTCCGGTCTTCTATCTTCCTGCCCCTATCATTCCTGACCTTCCTTACTTCCCCATTAACACCTGCATTGAGTTCCATTGCCCAGGGCTGTGATAGGTAGTTGGCTATTTTAGACTTTAGAAAAAAATTTAGCAAAGTTGTCAATGGCCTACAAATGGCTTCCTCCGCCAGCAAGCATTTACACTGGGGTCTCAGTGTCAAAGGGCTCAGAGAGGTCAGCCCTATGGCACGCTGCACCCCTGACTTGCTCCTGCCTGGCTCCCCACCGAGCCCACCAGCAGAGCTGACACCTCGGGCTTCTCCGTCTCTCAGTCTCTCATCGCAGGGTTTTCAGGTTCAGTGGTGTTTTTCCAGTATATTCTAGGAGCAAAGGACAAAAGGCAGGTTGCAGGAGAAGGGAGGAGGAACCCTGCAAGTTGAGTGAAGGGCCAGGCCCCCAGGCTGAGGTATTCAATCTGTGGAAAGGCCCATTGGGTACCAATAAGATTGTTGTCCATTAAAAAAAATCCATAGGCTTTTAAAAAATGCATTTTCCCTTGAATACAGCAGGAGCAGGCACTCGGCCATGCAATTCCCGAGGATTTATGGCTGGCCGGGGTTAATGGTTGAGGTGTTATTCCTTTCTGGGCCTCATCAATCCCCAGGAAGCGCCTATGCGGAGGTGTTGGGGGAGGCCACGGAGGCACCCGCGTGCCCCCTCCAGCTCCAAGGTGGCGGCACAGGCCAGTCTGGCTGGCTCTCTGCTCCCGCCCAGGCTGTTTGCCTGCACCACCGTGTTCCTCTGTGGCTGGCTCACTGACCCCCACCCCCCCAGTGGCATTATGGGTGCTAGATGAGTTTTGGTACAGACGGCAGACGTTCTTCTTCAATGATGGCTTTGTTGATATGACTCAGCCCTGGCCTCACCACCCTCCTGCATCACAGAGAGTGTGAAGAGGACAAATCCGTCCTCTTCTGAGAAAGAGGGTGACCCTCCTATGTAGTGGGTGACAGGGGAGACTGGCTGACGGAGAGGGCACACCCGGAAACAAGACAGTCTCCCAGAAGTGCGCTGTGCTTTCCGATGGCCAGAAGCTATTGCACTTGGGGGGGGGGGTCTCATAACTTGTCAAACGGAGGCCGCTGTGTTTATAAAGCATTCTGCACCTGTCTGCTTTCCAGCAACATTAGCTGAGCGCTTACTAGGGTACAGTATAGACAGTGGGGGCTCAACAATGAACAAGAGTGACAGGACTCCTATGCTCAGGTTTTCTACACCGCACATGGGTGTAAGAGGTCCAGACAGGAAACATTTCATCTTTTTGCAACCCTGTGACTCAGGAAGGGCAGGTGTGCCCAGACCCATCTCACACAGGGAAGCCTGCACCTTCAACGAAGTCAGGCGGCCTGTGTCTGGTGAACTGGCTCATTTGCTCGTCTAGCAGATGGGTTTGTTCAGGGCCTGCAACGTTGCAGACCATCTCCAGGCTTTGGAGACGTGAAGATGACTAGGGAATGGGCCTCGCCTTCCAAAGCTCACTGCCACGGGACAGGAGCCACATTCTGATCTGATAACTGTTCTCACGTAGCCGGTTTGCGGAGTGGAGCCTCGGACGAAGAAGCCCGAGTCTCTCGGAGGAAGCCAGAGAAGCCAGGGGCAGGGCTGGGCCCAACACAGTCCGAGGCTCCCCCCGGAGCAGCGTGCAGAGAACGTGCTTCATAACACTTGTTGGGTTGAACTGAGCCAGCTCATCAAGGTGTGGCTTCATGTTTGGTTTCAAAAGGGTCCCCAGGCCATCGGAAATGCTATATTCAAATTAAATAAAAATAAAAAATAAAAATAGAAATAAAACTTCTTCTCATTCCAAACTGAAATAGAAATTGGCCTTTCCACTTTCGGTCAGACTTCCTGTTTTTATGCAATTAATTAAAAGCTGAGTGGCTGCTAAGTTGCATGACAAATGACAAATTATTTATATCTTATTTATTAATGGCCAATGTCCAGGGTTATTCACATCTGCTGCCTCACTCTCATCCTTCCTGCCCACCTCCCTGGCCTCCGTTCCACTGCACCGAGTCACAACACCGACCCAACCTCAACCACTGCAGCACAGAAGGCCCCACGAGACACTCAGGGAGCCTGTGCGTCCGGGGCCCACCGTGAGCTGAAATCCTGACCTCAGGAAGTTCACTTAACCTCTTGGTTATAAATGGGATCATAATACCTGTCCTACCTTACACCATGAGTCCTTCTGAAGATCACAATGGGCCACAACACGTGGCAGAGATCGGGAAGGAGCAGAACACTCAGCACGTGTTGGGGATGGCATCACCGTTCCTACAGCACCACGCCTGGGGAGGAAGCTAGACATCTGCCAACTTGGCTGGGTTTCCGACGTGCGCAAGGGGGTGTTAGGCTTTTCCCATCCCTCGAGCGTCAGAGGGCTGGGATGTGGTTCTGGCAACGGAAGGCCAGCATCCCTCTTTAGCGTTCTCCCCTTCCAAGGGTCAGGTTCCCACTTAAAGGCTGTTTTCCTGTCTAATAAATTGTCACAGAGCGTCTCATTTTCCCTTGATTAGTGATGACCCCTGGCTGCCATGTCTCCTCTTAGGCTGCTACAGCTCCCATGAGCTGGAACCGCGGCTCTCCGGGGCTCCGGCCAGGCTGCCGGGAGTCCGCAGAGGAGCCTAGGATGAGGGCTATTCACATCCGCTGCAGACACCTCCTCGTGCCCAGTGTCTGCGTGGCTGGCACTAGAGGCAGAGGGAGCGCTCAGGATGGGTGTGTAGGGGTGCAGGAAGGAAAGGGTGGGTAGGGAGAGTTCTCTTGCCAGGCTCAAAGGCTTATGAGAAGAAAGTGGGCCGAGGGGGAAGCAGAGGGAGGTGGCAATGGCCAGAGCCACATGTCTCGTTTGAACAGAAGAGATATTTCCTTCTTCTGCAGGTACGGTGATCATGTCATCCAGATCGAAAATGGTGACTGTGGGCTGTGATCAAATAGGTATATTTATGACGACACTAGCACAGTGTATTTCAGATACAGACGGGCAGGGAAAATTCTGGAAGAGTGTGCTCTTCTATCCATGCATGGCCTCATACTCGCACATACTTTCAAGCCTGGTTGAGTATAGTTTTGCTGTGACGCACAATTGGGACATTTGTGTTTGGGACCCTCCTACCAATCCTTCCTTTCTTTCCTTCCAAGCAGCACCTGCACGGTGTGGGGCCCCAGGCCGCCTTCGTGGGCGTGGGATCCGTGCACTTTCATAGGCCCTACATTTAGGGAGACTCTGCACTTGACTTCCTGTGCTATTCCTGTTGTCTTGACATTTTATTATTTCTTTTCCTTTTCAAATATGTTTTTATTAATTTTTTTTTTTTTTTTTTTAGAGAGAGAAAGAGAAACATCAATGTGAGAGAGACACATCTATCGGCTGCTTCCTGCACGCCCCCTACTGGGGACTGAGCCTTCAACCTGGGCATGTGCCCTGACGGGGAATCGAACTGGGACCTCTCAGTCCATGGGATGACACTCAATCCACTGAGCCACACCTGCCAGGCTCGTACTTATATTTTTAAATAGAGTAGGATTCTACCATTGTTGCAATTTTATAATCCTGTCTTTTCGCTTAAAACTGATTTTTTGCCATTCCCCATGTCATTCAGTAGTTTTCCAAAACATGGTGTTTACCTGAGATAAAATGAGATTAAGTTCCCATGGTATGATCCAAGGGACCATACTTGAGTATTATAGAGTCAGAAAGAAGGAATCTCAGGAGGGCTGTAGAAATCACGGAAGCCCTCATGGAGGGAGTGAGCCTTGAGTGATTCAGTGTGTGCAGTAGAGAGGGGTGTGCAGGCTGTCCAGGTGTACAAAACAACAGCATGACCTGCTGTGGGCCATGAATCCAGCCTAGGGCTGGTCCTGTTTATTTTTCATGGGTCAAATCAGAGCAATGTGGATTGATCATCCTGGGAAGCCAAAAGTTCCTTGCACCAAGCGAGAAAAATTGTTTCCAGAGCTCAGGGCCACTCCAGTTGGTGATTCCACAGTGAAATTGTTAGGCTCACCTGTTTTGTTTGATTCTATTTTGTAGCTCCGAGACCTCACTGGAGGCCCAGTCTTGTGGAATAAATCCAAGAGAGCTGAGGGCTTATCTCCTTCTCTTTGCAGCTGTTTTCTCCTGAGCTTTTATTGGCATTGCTAAAAGTTTGGGCAGGTCTGGTTAGTTGCAAACAGAGAGTAGCAGGTGCCTTACAGGAGGTGAGCTTCAGCTTCTCCATCTGAACTTCCAGAAGTTGCTTTCCCAGTCAGAAAACAGTTTGTCGCACAGATGGGTTCCGTCGCAAGGGAGGGAACCTGGCATCTGGGCTGTCCAGTGAATCCAGGCAGCCAGCTCCTTGTTTGCTCAGTTAATGGAGCAAGGTGCCTGAGGCTCCGGTGCTGGGTTCAGTGCTCACGGAGCCAGTTCATTTCACTGTGTTCCACACGTGGTCCTAAATTACATCCCCTTAATTGATCTATCAATTTACAAAGGTACTGGTTTGGGCGGGGAGGTGTCGGTGCCTCAGCACAAACCACTTTCCCAATTATGCCTCATAACTGAGCTGCTGGACACATGGCGGGTGCTCCGCGGGTCTGTTCGATGCGTTTCTGTGGAGTCACTGCAGTGTCCCGGGAACTGTGCTAGGTGCTGAAAATGCAACTGCATTTAAGGTGCTCTCTGTCCCATGGATTTGGTAAATACGAAAGGGCAGCATTGTACACAGAGACCCAAGAGGGGCTGCCTGGGAAAAGTGAGTGCAGGGAGCATGACCAGTACAGTGGTCTGCTGACCATCAGAAAGTGGACAAAGTGCTATAGATGGGGACACTCCCAAAGGTGGCACTATCCAGAAACTCCATTTCTCTCAAGGTTTGTGGGCTCAGGTAGCTTCCAAATTCGGTTTGCAGGGTTCACTTTGGAATATCTGAGTAATGACCAGAGAGGAAGGTGATGCTTGACACGAGCCTCTGAGATGCTCCCATCCTGGTGTCTCTGGGCCATCACATCCCTCCCTCGAAACACCCCTTATGGTCCTTCAGGCTGAGTTTTTCCATTGCTCAGTTAGGGGCTTTGCTGCTGTGGGAAGATGATTTGGGTGTTTAACCAGCACAAGTGATTCTGCTTATCAGTCCCCGTGGCTTTCAAGTGGACCCACCGCGAGGGAGGGGTGTCAGGATGGCAGGGAGGCACTTCAGCCAGCTGAGCAAATTCTCCTTGCTAACTCGTGGAGGACACCCTTCAGGGAGATGCTCCGTCTCTTCTTCCATTGTCCTAGCCAAGCACTGTGGGCTGTAGCCACGGAGGTTCACTCGCTTGGGCCAGATCCCGCCCTCGTGCCGGTGAAGGGGGCTGGGAAAGAATGAGGATTCCCAGGAGCATCTTCTGCATGGCGCCTCCTGTGTTCCCTTGTTCCTTCCCACGCTTCATCTTTCACAAGGACGGGCTGATTTTCAAATTCATCGGCCGCTTCCTTCTCCCCCGCTGCTTGCTGGTATGACTTCTTACAAGGGAAGTTTTTCCTGGAGGAGGTAGAGATGAAGGATGCTGATCCCCGGCTAGTGCTACTCCATCCTCATGGGTACTCGGGGACATACAGCCATTAAAAGCTTTACCTTAATAAATAATAATAACAATACTTTATTTACAGAACAGGTATTATCTGTTCAGTACAGTGCTTGGCCATCTAAACATTCACCCCAGTCCCATAGGATGGGAAAAATCATTATGCCTTATCAGGGATGAGTAAAGTGAAGTCTAGAGAAGTTGTTACTTGATAGAAGCTGGTAGATGAAACAGTTAGATTTCAAGTTCAGATTTCTAACGGCAAACTGTCCTAACCATTGTCCCACCCCCCCTCCAAATTCTTTCAAGGATTATATACGTACTCTCAGCAGCGTGATGCGCAGCATGGCGTGGACGGGGCAGTGCTGGTCTCAAAGGCCACTGTTTCTACTTTAATTTCCTTGATTAAAGGAAAGTCTTTTTGCTCAGTAAACAGCTGTGTTTCCTTAACTCTTTGTGGCTTTTAAAAAGCCTACCTGTCGGAAAAGTACTTTTCGATCAGAAGAAGAAAAGTCGTTTGCGACTTCTCTCTGGTAGGCACTGGCTGCTCCAGTCCCTCCTTTTCCTCTCTCCCCTCTCCAAGCTCAGGCTGTGGCTGGCACGGCTCTCTGACACCCCATGAACACATCTGTGGAGATACATGGAGGATGGTCCTGGCCCACTTGCAGCGTGGGGAGCGGGGAGCGGGGGGCACTGCAGCTTTTTGATTGGGCTGTGACTGTGGGTGGCACCTGGGGAAGAGCTGTCCTCAAGGATTACGGGAGCAGGTCCTGTGCCCCAGCCCGGGACAACAGCTCCCACCAGAAAAGGAAAAGAAAAGCTGACGAGGGTTCTTTCTTGGGAACTGGCCCCAGAGTGACTGCTTGTGAGAGCATCCACTGGGCCAAAGGTCAAGGATTGTTTTAAGGGGAGACTGGGCCCTCACCGCCCAGGCACTGGAGGGCCTGGACACACTTCACTGTGCCCCAGATGTCCTGGAGGGAGCGCATGTAATCCTCGGGCTGCGTCACAGGCCTCGCCGCAGCCCAGCCCGCAGTGTACATTCCAGCGCCCCAAACACCGCTCCCAGCTCCCCGCGGCTCTCTGAAGTGGGTGCCGCGCAGGGATACTCTCCACGTACCTCCCAGGGGGCTGCGAACTCCTTGAGGGGGTGTTTTGTGGGCTGGAGGAAGGGGCTTTGCTCTCCAAATACTCACTGTCCTGAAAGCATGATGAGATTTCTCTAACAGGCAGCACAACATGGAGTTTTGTTCAGTTCCCCCGGGCAAACGCTTGCTGAAATTCACACGGGTGTGCAAATGAGAACCAGCCCATTCCAGCACCAGGCAGGAAGGTCCCAGATCTGGAAGGTGGAGGTGAGGAAGGGTGCCTGGGTGGGGCTCACTTACACCACCCCAGCGTTAAGGGAGAGACCCGGGACACTGAGAATTAACAGTGTGCTGACTTCTCATTTTGCCGCACGTGGACATCTGTTTCCACTTCCTCTGCTTACCAGAGGCCTCCTGGAGTAAGGGGTAAGAAGGCTCGCTCTGTCCTTGCGTCAAAGGACAGCTGTGCCAAACAGCTCCTTTCGTTTCCTGATAAAGATGACTCAACATCCATGCAGCTTTCCACCTGCTCCTCCAGACCTGATAGCTGGGAAGGCAAACCAGGGGCCGGGTCTAGATCCAGGGGAGACAGTGATGAGACTGTACGGACCGGAGAACTGAGGCTGGCTCTAGGCTCCGTGGAACACTCAGAGCAGAAAAATAGAGCTGAATGGAGAGAAGAACGCTTTCCTGAAGGAAGACTTCATGTCCCCAAAGGCACCACAACAGAAAATCCAGAGAAATGTCCAACCCCCAGTGAAAACGGACCAGAAGCAACAAAAAATGTGAAATGAAAACACAATCATTTTAAAAACAACACAACAATTCCAAGAATAGTTTGTGATGATCAGTTTTGTGCCAGCCTTTTCTAAGTGGCGTCGCCTCTAATCGCAGCTGGGTCTGATTTCTAATCTGGAGACCACTGCTTTGGGTCACTGATTTTTTTTTCTTTTTCTTTTTTTTTAGTTTTGGGAGCTGGCCCCATGGTTTTGCTCCAAGTCCCCAGTGGCTTCTTGGGTCACATAGCACACTCTCAGAACATGAGGGAGCTATGGATTCTAGGATTTGGGTTGGTCTTCTTCCGCTTTTACAGATAACTGGTGAATGTACCTCTGTAGGTGGGGTTCAAACCTAAGCAAAGACAAGCATAGGAAGGGAAGTGGCTGTTACTCGGGACAGTAAGAACCCATGTGGGGCAGTGAAAAATGGGCAAAGCTTAGGAGAGGAGGATTATGAATGGTTCTGAGCCCCTTGGTTTGGGCCTGAGGGATTTGAAATGCTGCCCCCAAATGGATGAGGAGCTCAAGCTGGGTTCCGGGAGATTTATTTTCCTCTAAGCCAATTAGATGTTCATTCCCAACTTGCATTTGGCCTGCCTTTTAAGACCCAGCTCAAGATACCCTACCTTGGAAAGCCTTCTTCAGATACTTCAGACCTCTTGAAGAACTCAGAGCATTTGACCTGTAGAGTTTCCTGCAGTCTGGTTGATGCTGATTGCATTCTCCCGATGTGGTTCTGTGTTTAATGCCAAATGGCAGCTGAATTTGGAGGCTTGAAACTCCGACTTAATCCCTTTACCCCTTTGGCAAGATGATGGGTAATACTGATATATATAGAAATGGAAGTATGTAACATTTGGTTGTCTCTCTTTGCTACTTTAGCGGATATAGGTGCTCAGTGCCTAGATACATCCATTTATTGTGAGCTGCAGAATATTATAATTCTGTTATTTCATTGATTAGTTAGAATAGTTCTATAAAAAGACACTTTTCCTCATTGATTATTTGTTTAATTAGTGCTGTAATTCAGATAGGAAAGGTAAGTAAATGCTTCATTCTTTCCATTTATTTACCTGTTGTCTCAATAATGAGTGTTTCCCATCCTCTTCCAAAAATACCTTTTTGTTGTAATTATCACAAACTCATGTGTCCCTGTGTTCATACAAGTATTCAACATATTTTATGGGTTTTGAGCGATTGTAATAATTCTTTACTGCAGGTCAAGTTATTCTAATGTTGGCCTCTTTCATGACTTCCTTGCTAGCTGATATGACAAGACATTCTGGGCTCATCTTGTACATTTCCTGCCTCAGACCTGTAATCTGCCATTTCTGCATGGATCCCTGGTTTTTTTCAGCAGGAATTGGTAGTTCAACACAACAATCTAGGCACAAAGTATGTTCATTACTACTCTGGTCATTGTTTCTTGGCCTTTTCAGTGGACAGAGCTAGGAAATATCCATATGTATTTAAAGATAAAATATCTCGTGAGTTCATTTCGATACTTACAATTCAAATTTGGTGCTGTAGGTTTCTTATAAACACAAGAGGCTTAGAACAATAATACTGGCACCATTACCACCTATATGATTACGAAGAGTTATATTTTCATTTGCTCTCTGCATTTGCCTCTATTTTTGTGTGTGTGTAAATGTCTTTAATTTTTAAATTTTAATATACTTTATTTCTAGAGCAGTTTTAGGTTCACAGCAAAATTGATCAGAATGTATAGAGATTTTCTATTAGCACCCTGGTCCCACTTATGTACAGCCTTTCCAATCATCAACATCGCCTACCAGATGTACATTTTATAGTTGTTGAACCGGCATTGATGCATCATGATTATTCAAAGTGCATGTTTTACATTAGGGTTTACTCCGGGTATTACATATTATATGGGTGTGGGCAAATGCATAATGACATATATCCACCATTATAATATCATACAGAACAGTTTAATTGCACTTAAAATCCTCTGTGCTCTGCCTATTCATCCCTCCCTACCACCTCACCCCTGATGTTTTTACTGGCTCCATAGTTTTGCCTTTTCCAGAACTCATATGGTTGGAATCACGACATTATAGCTTTTTCTGATTGGCTTCTGTCACTTAGTAATGTGCATCTAAGGCTCCTCCATGTCTTTTCATTGCTTGGTAGCTCATTTCTTTTTTTAATTTTTAATTTTTTTATTAATTTATTTTTGTTACAGATATTTCTCCTTTCCTCCCCATTGACACCCTCATTTCTTTTCAGTCCTGAGCAATGTTCTATTGTCTCTTCTTCTACAGTGCATATGTTTGTCCACTTGATGGTGTCCCACAGGTTCCCTAGCTCTGTTTATTTTTCTTCAGTCTTGTTTTTCCTGTTTTTCAGACTCAATAATTTACATGGCCTTATCCTCAAGTTTGCTGATTCTTTCTTATGCATGCTCAAATCTGCCTTTGAATCCCTTTGGTGAAGTTTTCATTTTAGGCATGGTACTTTTTAGCTTCAGAATTACTTTTGGGGTTATTTTTAGGTTTTCTGTCTCTTTATTGATATTTCTATTTTGTTCATATTTTTGTTTATTTAGTTCTTTGAGCTTCTTAAGGTAGTTGTTTTAAAGTCTTTGTCTAGTACATCTGCAGGATTCTGGGAGAGTGTCTGTTGATTATTTATATTAAGTATTCTTGTTTTTAATCTTTATAGTCAAAAGTATTACAGGTATTTCTCCTTTTTTCTCTCATTGACATCCTCCTCCCTGCCCTACCCCCTTCACTGTACTATTGTCTGTGTCCATTGGTTATTATTTTCTTTGAATGAACCATACTTTTCTATTTCTTGTGATTTTGTTGTTGAAAACTGGACATTTGAATTTAGTAATGTGGTAACTCTGGAGATCAGATTCTCTTCCTACCCTAGGGTTTGCTGTTTTTGTTGTTGCTTTTGTTTTCATTAAAAACAAAATTGTTATATACTGTCTCTGTGCCAAGGATAGTCCTGAGGTGTAAATTTAGGGTCTTCTCAGGGCTTTTCTGAGTGTGCATAGTCACCTTCTAATTCCCCCCATATATGCAGTTACTTTTTAATATCCTAGTCTTTACTGTCTGGTTTTCAGAAGGGGAAAAAGAGAAAAATGAGGAAGGAGCAGAAAAGAGCACCATGCTTTTAAATCCCCTGGGAGTCATATCAGCTTAATGGGAAGGGCTTGCCACAATGACAGAAAGTTCAAGAACAATAGCTGCCTGCCTCTTCATCTGCATCTCAGTGATTAGAAGCAGTAATCAGTGATCAGAACATAAATCCCTAATGTTTGGAGGACAGGGTCCTTATTGCCCACCCCGACTTCTGTAAACTGTGTGCAGATTGCTCCAGGAATATATGCATAGTTGCCTTCTTTGGGATTAGGAATGCGTTATGGATCGCTGCAACTGTGCTAAGAGCTGAAATTGACTAAAATTAACCACAACGGGCTGTCCAAGCCTTCCCCTGGAAATTGCAAGACTTCAATCGACTCCAAAGTTCCAAAATAGTTACATCAGATAGATTCTGCCAGTGCAATTATTGTCTAGGTCAGGAGACAGATTTCCGGTTCTTCCTACTCCACCATCTTCTCAGAATCCTCCTCTAAGCCCCAGGATTTTACACTTGGAAAAATCATACAAGCAAGAGAGAATTATACGTGCAGTATGAATGCAACTACATCAAACAGCTATAATACAAACTGATTATAAAAAAATGAGAGGGAAATAAATGTAAACATGGTAGTCATCTTTGGTTGGTGATCTTAAGAGAAATTTCCTTTTGTTTTTCTTTTCTAAAATATTGAAACTAAAACAGAATGAATTTACACAGTACACAAAGTCCTTGAATGCTATGCCGTGAAGCTGTTCCTGGGGCATATGGCTCCTCTGAAACATGAGCAGCAGGTTTCCCAGGATGAGAAAGCCACGCTGTCATTAAGTCTGAGCTGGCACAGAGTAGGTGCTCAATAAATATTTGTTGAATGAATGAATGATTACATACGTGTGTGCGGGGGTATGACTTGGCTCACAAATAACCAGAAGCCTAGTATAGGTGAGGAGTTTTTAATGGAGTGTTACTGAAAATGAAAAGCCCAGATTCTCTGCTCTTGGCCCGACATCAGTTGTTACTGGCCTCAGTGCATCCTTTCGGGAGGAAGGTCTACACTGGAGAGAGATGGTCGCCTCTTTTAGTAAGCAGCAAGAACCCTGTGCGCTGTCACTTCATTCTCCTGATACCCAGGAACAGTCCTGGCTAGAGAAGGTCCTGTCATTAGGGACCCTCCAGGATGGGAACCAGGGGGAAAAATTGCCAGACATATTTACTTTCTAAAAATCTCACCAGGCAAGTTAAATGATTGAAAAGGTCATCCGGCAATATCTTGTCTGGGCCAAGAAAATAACCCAACATCCTATATTCCTAATAATAGAGATGAGCAATTTTAGTGTGTTTTTTTCATGTTGTTTTTTGGAGGATGGGAGAGGGAAGTGTTTTAAAGAGGATGGAAAGAGTTATGACCATTTGGTCACTTAATTTTAAAAGCCTGAAAACTGGGGTGTTGAAATGTTAAAAAAGAAGCAACTGAATTGTCTCTATTGAGATACCAAGCTGGTGCCTATAATGGAAACGGAGACAGAAACCAAGAGGGAGGACTGGGCTTGCAGAGTGTGACTCTTCCATATTAGCAGGATATTAGATTTTCTGATTTACTGTAGTTATTTGGTGCTGTGACTTTAAAAGGCTTTTTGTAAGTTTTGGAGCAAAGACTATTTTTATAAAGCTTTGATTATTTCTTATTCCCCCCCTAATATCTTTTCTGATGACCTGGCCAGCATTATTTTAGAAGAGCTAGAAAAGGGTAGATATTGAAAACACATTCTCAAGAAGGCCTTCATCTCTGTCTTGCCAACACCTGTTTCCCCTAGTGATATAAAATGTCATTTAAAAAATACCAACAAGCTCTTGTTTCAGGTCTAGATCACATGTTCCTTGACAGCAAGGACTCCGCCTGTCTTGTTCCCTGTGTCCCAGCTCCTAGAACAGTGTCCAGCACACTGAGTGTCATGTGTTCTCTGCCATGTCTGTGGTCCTGATAATCCAGGAGCTGAAGTTCAAGTCCTTACTGCAATAAGAAAACAACATTGTGACTGTCATTTTCTCCCGAATCCTGGGGCCTGCCCCAGGTGACCTGCTTTGCTGAGATGGGACATGAGAGAGGTGACTCTGGGCGGGCCAGGTCAGTAGTGAGATAGCACGAAGGCCATTGGCTTTGTCCGAGGAAGCCTGAAAAGGGACATTTTGTATGGCTATCAGGGTGGCAGTGGGCAGTCACTTATAGCGATGGCAGGAGAGTATCAGAGGTTTTCATTCCAATGGCAACAGCAAGTAAGAAACCAGAGAAGACAGTTCAGTGTGGAAGATGAGAACTGGACGTTCTTGAGCAATTGGGTAGGCAGAACAGGCTTCTCCATGTGTAGTCTGCCAATTCTGAGTTCAAAGATAGGGGGCAGTCTTATGGAATCCTTGATGAAGCTTCTCCATTTGGTCTTGGATGAAGACCTGGCTTTTATCCAAGACCTATTTATGTCCCAGGCACCCATTTATATCTTAGGAGTTAAACCTTGCTCTCTCTTTGAAACCAACTGGATTGAATGCTATCTAAGTTACATAAGGCCTTGAGGGCAGACGGGCTGCCTCACCATCTCCCCATTAATCAACCAATGAGGGTATTTTCTCCGTGGGAACTTGACAAGAATTCTACTCAACACCAATTGGGAGACACCAATAATAATTATTATAGTAATAATATTAGCTAACACTTCTACAGTACTTACTGTGTGTTCTAGAAAACTTTACATATATTATCTCATTTAACAATCACAGCAACCCACTTGATAGGTACTATTATAATCTCCATTTTGAAGATGAAGAAACTAAGGCACAGAGAGGTGAAGTAATTTTGCCAAGGTCACACAGCATATAAACTAAAGCACGGAGCTAGATTCTGTGAGAGCATAAGGCAGCATTAGCAGCATCTCTTTTGGACCCAGCTGGGTTTTGCCCTTTGATTTTTCTTGTGAGGGTTGTGGTGGGTGGATGGTAGGGAGTAGCATCTCTTAAGTACCTAGCAGAGTCATACAGAAAAAGGACACGGTGATTCTTCAGCCTTTGAAGTTGTGACAATTGTATAGCAGACGCTGTGCATACCAGAATAACAAACAGGTGTCCGTTACTGAGCACCCCATAATTAGATACAGCTGAAGGGGAAGCTGTGTTGAGAGAGGAGGTGATGTGGTTCAAGGTTAGTGGGCTTGAGGACCCTCTGGGGTTCCTGAATGTGTTTGCTGAGTGATTGTGGAGTTGGCTGACTCAGAAATGTCATGAATAAGGGAGTGACCTGTCACGGCCTCTTCATCCCTTGCACTTTTCATTGTTGGTCAACCTGTGTTATGCAACCTGATATGGCTCGCATTTCTCTAGGGAGAATCCAAACACCTTGCTCCTGGCATTGAATCTAGAAGCTTCCCTTTTCCCAGCCCTGCAGTTGTAAAGCCTCGGCATGCAAGATGCCACACGCCTTGATTTGTAAGATGGACTGCCATCCCTTTCCTGCCCCAATCCACAGCACATCCACCCCAAAGCACAGAAAGTTAAAGAACATTATTTTCTCCAGCCTGGATGTGAAGACTTAGCCCTCAGAAGAGAAATACCCAGGGAAGTGCCAGTGGCTAGAGGCCCCTCTCTACCTCCTCCTGGCCACAGGTAGGGTTTGCCGCTGCCTGGCACCCTCGAGGCCTAGCGTTGAACACTGCTGCTCACTGACTCTCGCTGGAGAGAGGCCAGTCGGTGGGAGAGGGGCGTGTGTGGAGCGCAGCCCCTCCCCACGGGCCTGCCCACACCCCGCTCTCTGGACCATGCCCGTAACTGGGCCTCCTCAGTTCCCAGCTTGGCTTGGCAGGACTGCTCTGGGCACCAGTCTCCAAGAAGTCTCTGCCTCCCCCAGCTCCTGGGGCACCCGAAAGGGCACCTCTGGATAAGCCTCAGCAACGCAGACCAGCCCGGGGGGGAGGCTGCTCCATGGTTTCTAGGCAGGCGGACCTGGAATGAGCTGGCAGGCCCTCCAGTCTGAGGGACAGGTACCCACATCAGGAAACCACCTTCCCCAGCGGCCCCTGTTTGGCAGTCCGAACCGAGAGGCTCAGAAGGGAAACGGGGAACGTAGAACTCCACCCCACCTCTCGGCACGCACGCGGTGGGGGGAGTGGAGGTGGGCGGGCTGAAGAGCCAGGTGGGGACGGGGACAGGCAGGGTCGCGGTGCAGCTCGCAGCTGGCTGGCTGCTGGCGAGGTCCGAGGTCCGAGGTCCGCCTGGCAGCCGCTCCTCCCGCACCTCTCTCTGCACGCAGGAGGGGCACTGTTTTCTTTCTCCCGCAGCCCTTTCCTTCTGTGACACTAATGAGGACCCCTCTCCCCTCCCCCGCTCTCCCCCCCTCTCTCCACCCCTCCCTCCGGCTCTTGCCAGGAAGGAAAACCCCACGTTCACACCTGGAATCCAGACCAGACGAAAACACTAAAGCCAGTCACCCGACTGCGCGCACTTCTCCAGCTTCGCGGGGTGGCCGCGCGGAGCCTGTCCCCTGGTGTACCTGCGACTAGGTGGGGGAGAGTACCCCCCTCATCAGTGCCTCTTGTCATCGCGCTCTGCCCTTGGCCCACCTGCCACCACCCGTCCTGGGGGGGAGGGGGGGCTTCTGAAAATCAGTCTGAACCCAAAGTGCCGAGGGGAGGAGAGCTCTCTGAATATCGGATTGAGACTGGCTCCAGGAATATCGATATTCCCATAAGAAAGTCGTTAGCTTGCTCACTGCTTAAGATCCCCATGAATATTTCATTGGTTGATTTAAGCTCTGAAAATTTAAAACACCCAGACCCAGACACACACGGTCCCTTTTCAGCCACAGGATCATGGGCCATCTCCTGGGCTGGGGGCTCAGCAGAGGCCTGGGGTGACCTGTGGGGCAGCTCTGAGACGGCTGTCTGTCGCCTCACAGGGAGGCACATCTATGTCTAACGGGGTCATCTCGCCCTGAGGCCAGGGCAAGGCTTCCGGAAGACACACAGCGGTTTCGCACTTGTCTGTGACTCGCCGAGGAAGCTGCCTTCCCAGCTGCCCCCTGCTGGGGCCACCGAGTGTCAAATCGGCTCAGGGTCTTCAACCGAGCTCATGACGGTGGCAAATCCGTTTTTAGTGATAGCATTTGGGTATCAGGGCAGAATTGCGGCTCTGATTTGTATTACTCTGACCCTGGACAAGAATGGATGTTCTTAAAAGGATAGATCTCTACATATCTCCAGTTAATGTCAAAATAGTTTTTACCCAGTCTCTTCTTTGCTACAACAAATTCTCATGCTGTAGGGGGAAAGAGAACAGTTGTTCAACACAATTCAGAAAAATCCTTCCATCATAATGGAATCTGCTAGTCCAAATCCTTTTCTTCCCTAAGCTGAATAACGAGTCGTAATGCTTATTGCTGACCTCTTTAGAGACAGTTGGATATAGTGGAAAGAACGGTTATGAGTTAAAGACCTGGTGTATAGATTCAGCTTGATCCCAGAGACTTTGGGCAGATCACTCTGCTCATCAGTTGTTTTCCATGCTACAATTACTAACTAAATGTTGTTATTTTTGCTCACGACTCTCCTGGTTGTAAGTGAAGTAAATTAAAATCCAATTGTCATGAACAGAAAAAAGGAATTTATCATCTCATGTACCTAAAGACTCTAGGGATGGCTTCAGGCTAAGATGCAAGAGTTCACACAAATGGCATCAGAATTTGGGTTTCTTGACTTTGCTTTCTCTGGTTGGCTCTATTTTCAGGCAGGCTCTGTCTCTGGGTGACAAGATGACTACCAGCATCTCGCGGTTTATAGCCTGTCTTTTCAGCTTCTTGCCCAGTGGGACAAGGATTCCCACTCCCTGGATGTTCTAATCCTGGTGTGTCCCGGGTGTGAACCTCACAGGACAGACTTGGGTTGTGTGCTCATCCAATCTCAGTAACCAAGGGGCCTAGCACTCAGGCCGGCTCGGACCGCATGCCCGCCTGTGGGGTCAAGCCTACTCAAGCCGCACGCAATGGGAGGAGAGCCTGGATGACTCGGGTACTGGTTCCATGGATTGGAAGGCAGGTGCTGGGCAGGTAAAACTGACATATGCTCCTTTCCGAGTTGTCAAATGTCCTCCACGTTGCTGAATCCCATAGTCAGATTCCTCCTCGTCCCTGATACACAGCACCATTTGGGTCTCTGGATCGCTCCTCCCTTCTCCCAGTCATTCTGCACTTGGATTCCAGGTCCCTCCCACCTCCACCTGTCCGTACCCTGCATCGACTGCTCCTGTGCTGGTTCTTGTTCTTCTCCCTAAGTGTATCAGTTGGGACACGATCAGAAACTACGCCAGTAATTTGAACAGAGAAAATATAGGGCACGGAACTGTTTTATGATAGTGTCTAGTTTTATATACTATATACATCTACACACCAGTGTGCAGTTCTATACACTAGCGGAAAGGGGCCAGGCAGAGGAGTGCAGGGGGGCTGGCTCGAAGGGGTGAAGGAGCAGGAAGGCAGAAGCCCACCCCCAGCCGAGACTGCAGCCGTTAGAGGGGCGTGGTCGCTGTGAGAACATGAAGCCTGGCCAAGTGGAGAAATGAGGCCAGGGGTCAAGGCTGGAGGGTGTGGGCTGCAGCTGGTCCCGAGGACTACTGAGGTGAGGGCTCTGGACCTCTGAACCCAGTCCTCAGAAAATGGCCCAGAGTCCAAACCTGCGGCCAGCACATGGCAGCTCCGCTCCCGAGCTGCGCAGGCCGGAGCACTGGAGGCCCTCTTGGTCCTCTTCTCTTCACTCCACTCCCAGCTTCTCAGCCAGCCCCGGCGGCACTGCATGCTGACGGCGTCTGGAACCGGACCCCCTTACTGCCACCTCCCTGGTTGACATCGCTTCTCTCTCACCTGGACAACTGCCTTAGCTCCTACCTGGGGTTCTTGCTTTGGCCGATTTGCCACCACAATCTCAGTTCAACAGAGCAGCTGGAGTGACTTTAAAGAGCAGGTAGATTACATGTGTCCTCTGCTCGAAACCCTCAGTGGCTCCCACCACACTCAGAGTAAAAACCTGAAGCCCTTACAGCGGCTCCTAAGGCCCTCTGATGAGTCTCCCCATCACCTCTCTGACCTCTGTCTTTCCTCCTGTCTCGGTCCAGTCCAGCCCCTCTGGCCTCCTTGCTGTGCCAGACTCCGGCATATCATTCCTGGACCTTTGGACGTGCTCTTTCCGGTGTTTGGACACCACGTGGTTCACTCTCAATCTCCTTTGGTTCTTCAGAGCAAGTATTTGCTTATGATCCTGTTTGGACTATTTTTAAAATATGTATATTTTTTACCACACCCTTTTTCAATGTTCCCCTGAGGATATTTTTTTCCCATTTATCTTCAGGTAGACTGAGAGGAAGGGAGGGAGGGGGGGAGAGAGAGAGACATCGCTATGAGAGACACACATTGATTGGCTGCCTCCCGCATGACCTCGTCCAGGGCCGGGACCGACCACAGCCGAGGTACGTGCCCTCCACCGGAATCAAGCCTGAGACTATTTGGTCCGCGGGCCGACACTCTAACCACTGAGAAAAACTGGCTAGGGCTATTTTTTTTATATAGCATATATCACCTCTGACATCCAAATATTTTTATAGTTTATAGTATGTCTCTTCCCACTGTAATGTAAGCTCCATGAGAGCAGACATTTTGTCTTGTTTGCTCACTGGTATATTCTTTTTTTTTTTTTTTTTTTTTTTAATCCACACCTGAGGACACTTTTCCATTTTTTGTTCAGGTAGAGTGGGAGGGGGAGAGAGGAAGAGAGAGAGAAACATCGATGTGAAAGGGACACATCGAGTGGCTGCCACCCGCACGACCAACCAGGGCCGGGGACAAACTGCAACCGAGGTACATGCCCTTAGTGGGAACTGAACCCGGGTCTCTCTGGACCGCAGGCCGACGCTCTAACTGCTGAGCCAAACCGGCCAGGGCTCACTGGTATATTCTTAATGGCATGCAGCTGGTGTTCAAGAAATACTTTTTAAAAGCAAAAGCATGCATGCGTACTCTGGTAATATATGCGAGAGTCTGCACTAGGGTCTAGAAGGTCACAGAGGTGTCATAGCATATAGTCTTTGCTCTCAAGGAAAATGCCATCCTGCAGGAATACTTAGGTGCAGGTACATCCACAGCACAAGGCAGAATCTGATATGTACTATAAGAGAAGTTCTTGCATCAGGTGCTGTTGGGCTTTGGAACTCAGATCGTATCAAATCTAGGGAGTCGGGGAAGACTTCATGAAGAAGGGGGCATTTGCGTGTCCTAACTCTCCCAGATCGAGAGCACATGGAAGGCTTTCAGATGGAGGAACGTCACAGGCAAAGGCACAGAGCATGTGTGAAACCGGTGGGTAGTCCGTTGTGGGGACACCAGCAGTGCCGAGATGGGGACTGGGGGTCCGTGGGCCTTGCACGTAGAACAAGGAAAGTGTTCAAAGTCGAGGAGGCCTTTGAGAGCCATGGAAGGTTTTGGAAGAAAGAGATTCTAGGCAGCCCCGTCATGTTTATGAGTAGAAGGAAAGGGGCTGATATGGGATGGGGGGAGGATATGTGGAATAAAGAAGAAATGCTTAAAGTTGAACCAAGTCTGGAGAGGGCGAGAGTGGATGAGCTCAAAGACAAGGAGGAAATGGCCGAAGGTCCTTCCCAGATCCTAAGGAGGCGAGGCCCGATAGGCGCCCCATCCCCCCAGGTGCCCCATCCCCCCAGGTGCCCCATCCCCCCAGGTAATTTGATGTCGACCCTTTGCAAGCCTTGGGAAATAAGCGTGCAGGCACTCATTAAGGGTCAGCAAAATGAGCAGTTCTAGAAACACGGCTCTCCACGTCGACAGTGTGTGGGGTTCCGGTCAAGGCCATCTTGACCAAAGGCTACTCTACAGCTATTACCTGTGTGACTCCCTTTAGAAACATGCTCCAACTCCAGCAGCATCCAGAGGGCCTGCAGCTTTCAAATCTCCATACCTGCCCCCCAGGCTGCCTCGTTACCATGGAGTCTTCCTAGAAGAACTGGCGACCAGCGACCAGCGACGGTTCTCTGCTGATGTTCACACTGATCTCAGCTACTGTGGCCAGTTAAGCAGAACCTAACCAAGAAATCAGTGGGGGGATTTCTGAAGAGAAAGTTCTAACGCATGACTGGAAACCCAGTTATGAGGAACCCTAGAGGAGCTAAATACCCTGGGAGCTTTTATTCTTTTCTTTGTTTTAAATTATTTTTATTAATTTGTTTTTGTTACAGATGTTTCTCCTTTTCCCCCATTGACACCCTCCTCCCCATCACCCCCACCCCTTCTCCAGCTTTATTGTCCATGTCCATTGGTTATGCATACATGTATGTAAGTTCTGTGGTTTATCCCCCCCAACATCCCCTCTTCTGGGGCTTGTCAGTCTGTATCCCACCTCCATGTCTCTGGGTCAGTTTTGTTCATCAGTTTGTTTAGTTCATTATATCCCACAAATAAGTGAGATCCTGTGATATTTGTCTTTCTCTGCTTGGCTTGTTTCGCTTAGCATAATACTCTCCAGGTCCCTCCATGTCATCTCACTTTAAATGATTTCTCCCCTCCCTGTGATCCTGATTTGGGGCAAAAGTACACGAAGATATAAAAAGTGGGCAAGCCAAGTGGGTGGCCAGGGCTGGAGTCAGTATCCACAGCACAGGCATGGCCTGCCCCGCACACTGACAAACCGGTTAGGCCGTGGCAGCTCCCCAGGGTTTGTTGGTTCGACTCTAACAAGCATTCATTGAGTATGAGTATGTGTGAGGGCCTGGGCTGGGGCTGGGTGTGGCAGAGACAAATAAATGTGGTCCCTGCTCCCAGAGGGGTGTGGAGTCAAGGAGGGGTGAGACATGTGTGTGAATAACACGAGAGAGATAATAAAGGGGGCAAGAGGGGGTAAAAAAGGAAGTTGTGGGGTCAAGAAAAGTAGTGTCCAGGCTCCAGATTCAAAGTTGGAATATTGGTGTCCAGAGGCCTCGTCTACACTCAGCTCGAGCGGTGAGGTTGATGTGGGATCCTGGCTGGGGTTTCAGGCAGGTGAACAGAACACAATGGAAAGGGAGACTTCTGAGTCCTGTTTTAAGGGTGAGCAGCAAACGTATCTTCGGAGATATGAAGCCCTCGTGCTACTGTTGTGTTCTTTCCTCTGAGCATGGTGTGGCTCTTTCTCCAAATGTCCTGTGTGCATAGAAATAGCCCAGGTCATCTCCATTTCCCAGGGTACCTCTGAGCATGGTGTGGCTCTTTCTCCAAATGTCCTGTGTGCAGAGAAATAGCCCAGGTCATCTCCATTTCCCAGGGTACCTGCGCTTTCATAGACATCTTACCTGTTATTTAAAATAAGAGAATGAATGGTAGAATTAGCTGGCTGGTCCTAGGCTATTGCTCCTTTAGCTTTAGCCTATACTATATGAATAAAAATGTGGGATGCAATGAGGGTTGGAGATTTTACCTATAGGTCTATATACGGATATAGTCATATATGTAGATATAGATAGATAGATAGATAGATAGATAGATAGATAGATTTGTTTATATAATATTTTCCCAACTAGACTACCAGCTCTTTGAGGTCAGGGACAGTCTCTCCTTCCCTCCATGTTTGAATCTGTAGCCTTTTCATAAAATTAACTTAGAAGTATCTATAGAAGAACAATGTGGTTAAAATTTGGGAAAGAGCGTTGAAATCTCTGAAACAGGGTTGTGGTGGAGAGGGACAAAGGAGTGACTTTAAAATTAGATTTTGGGGTGAGGCTTGGCTCTGCCACTAAGGGGCTGTGTGACCTTGGACCTAATTCTCCGAGGTTGTTTTCTGACCTGAATAATTGGGATGATAACACCATGTACTTCACATATGGTTGAGATTTAAAGTACCTATCTCGGTGCAAAGCCCACAGTAAGTCCTTGGTGATATTACCGATGATTTCTACTTTTGTGGATGGAACATGGTTGTTTCACTGTGGCGTGAACAAAGTCCAGGGCAGCTCGGTCTGCTTGGTGCAAGGAGACCCAAAGGGTCAGCTCATCCACCCTCATCCTTCCTCCTTGTCTCCTTTTCACCTTTTGCCACCCCTGCCCTCCCCACCGGGAGCCCCTGTGCATTGAGATGGGGTGTGGGAAGCACCGAGGGCAGGTTGCTCTGTGTTCATGTTTGTCTGAAGTGACCAGGGTGCAGAATAGCCTGTACGGGCATCAGTGCTAATCGTCCTTAGTGAGGACCCTGCATGTGATGGGGGTGGGAAGGTTCGAAGGACCCAGGACACCTGACCTTTTCCCTTACCATCACTCTACAATATCCCTGGATCCCAAGAATCCCAACATCCCCCAGATGGGGACTTTCGTTGTTGTTAACATACATCTTAGGTCAAACTCGAGACTGTCTTACTTACAGCACCGTGTCTGGTGACCATATGCTGATCTGCCCAGCCTGACCCTTGATTCACAATGTGATCACAAGGCTGCCTCTGCTGGTGACTCACCAGGGCTGGGCCGATAACTTGCTTTGCTGCATGAAGGAGAAAGAATGCAAGTCTCTTCCATAACCTCGTCCAAGGCTATAAATCTTGAGGAGTCAATATAACTTTGTTCTTTGATCAGACTTCCAGTGTATGCTGGCTCAGTGCCGGGCACTATGGAAAGGCTGGAGATTCAAACATGGGGAAAAGGAGGGATAGTCCCTGTCCTCGAGGGAGGGATGGTCTGATGGGAAGAACTGGAACTGCGATGATGCTCTGTGGTTCGCCCCGCACTGTCGGTGTGGAGTACATGCTAGAGGAGACCCGAAGTGGTAAAAGTCAGTTTTGCCTGGGGAAGAGTTGGGAGCTGCCTTCCCAGATCAGGTGATATCTGGGCTGGGCTCGAATGCAGGTGTGGAGTTAGGGGAGAGAAGGAGACATATATGCCTAAACAAAGACATGGACTTAGAACATGTCTGACATGTTTGGAAAATGCCGAAACTGGGTGTGACCACAGCATTGGATGAGTGGAGTAGGGGGAACGATAGAAAATGAAGTAAAAATGTAGAGCCAAATGGTGACAAGTGATAAATGTCAAAGGAACTTATTTGAATCAATAAGAAGTATACTTTTGAGAAAAATCAAGGTTGTTGCTTTTTTATATAAGTAGTAAAGATCATCATGAAAAAAGATATATTAATAAATAAGTATTTATTAATGTAGTAAATAAGTATTTATTTACTTATGTATTAATTTGAGAGAGAAAGAGAGAGGGACGACAACTTGTTGTTCCACTTATTTCTGAATTCATTTCATTGGTTGTTCCTTGTCTGTGCCCTGACCAGAGATCGAACCTGCAACCTTGGCATATTGGTCGACACTCTAACCAACTGACCTACATGGCCAGAGCTGAGAACAGTGTTTATTACTATTTTTATTTACCTAAAACCTTTTTGAAATAAAATAGGTTGCAATAATTGTTAGTTTTGCTTTCACTAACATCATTCTGCTTTGGGGAAATGCAAATATTCCCAGATGTTTACTCACTGCAGCTTGACATTTGGTTTTCTGCTTGGTTTCATCTACCGTATTGAAGGAGGGAAGTAAGATCAGAGAGAGGGCAGGTTTCAGCCAAGGTCCCGTGGCAAAGTGACAGCACTGGAACCCGAGCCGAGGTCTTCTGTCCCAAGTTCAGTGCTTGTCACACGCAGCCGACCCAGCTCTTCCGTTCTGGGCAAGTGTGTGATCGGAAGCTCACAGGTTGCTCTGGGACACCAAGCAGGGGACCCTGAGTGAAATGCTAGGGGGTCAAAGACGTGAGACCTGAGAATGAGAACGTGTCTGAAACTGCGTGGTAAGTCCGCGGCGCTCACCGGCATGGGCTGTAGAGACCCACGCCCAGGTCTCGCCGGCGCTGCGCACGGGCCACGTTGGGTGGCTGCTTAGATAGGTCTCCTCTGCTCCTCTCCCTGCTCCCTCAGCTCAGGAGACACTTCTGACTCTTCAGCAGCATGGCAGGGGCTCCAGGGAGGGACACAAAAATGTTTCCAGAATGTAAAACAATAATACTGTTTGGATGATGGTGATGATAATAATGATACTATCCTGAGACCCAGGGAAGTTAAATAATTACCCTCAAGCTGTATAATCAGTCAGGGACGAAGCTCAGTTCAGTTTGGATCCCAGTCTATAGAACTTATGCTAAGGTCTGCTATAACCATATCCTTCCCTGCAGCCTGGAGGGGCTGCGGGCCAGCTGATTGGTCCGGGGCTCCGACACACGCCCTACGTGGGCTGTGGCTTCTTAGAAGAGTGTGGGTGTGGGTGGGGCTGGTGCTAGGGGTGCTTCAGGCACAACGGCTGTGCAAAGTCGAAGGTCAGCTATCACAGACACTTCTCAATCGTAATAAAATTAATAATCATGATAATAATGTAACCAAAAAAATACCTTTAATGTGGTTTGGACTTCATGGTTTTCAGACCATTGTCATCTGCATGCTCTCATTTAGAACCACTTGGCTTGGTGGATAAAGAGGGTGTTACGGTTGAGGACGCTGGTTGAGGGGTAAGTAGGATGTTGGAAAAACGCAATAGATTTCAAACTTTTTTTTCAAACTTTTATAATACACAATGAAAGCATAGTTTATGTTGTGGTCCAGGAATGTCCTCTGATCCATTTATTTCATTTTATTTCACAGTGTTGGTCACAATTCAATAAACTGATTTTATGACATGCTAACCAATTGCGACTTGCAATTTGAAAAACACTGGAGAAGATCCATTAATGTCTCTCCTACTCTGATATGCTAAGTGTGACATCATGAATCACCCACCACATATCATGAGGTTGAACCTTGAGAGAGAGTGAGGACCGTGGCCTCTTGCCATGCCCCATATCACCCTTCCTGTCCCACCCCATCTACCTGATTTCCAAGGGCAACCACTTTCAGACTCCCTTTTCCCTCTTGATATTTGCATCCCTGTTTCTTTTTTTAAAAAATATATTTTTAGAGGAAGGGAGAGAGAGAAACATTGATGTGAGAGAGAAACATTGATCGGCAGCCTCCTGTACACCCTCCCCCGCCAATTGGGGATCGAGCCTGCAACCTGGGCACATGCCCTGACCAGGAATCTTACTGGGACCTCTCAGTCCATGGACGATGCTCAGTCCTCTGAGCCACACCGACCAGGCTTGCTTCCCTATTTCTAAGTAATGTTCTTAGTCTGTTGGCTTTTAATTGATCACTTCCCAACATTAGCTCATAACTTCTTGTCGTTTGTCCACCAACCCTCCTTCATAAAGATGTCAGGCAGACAGATGTCCAGGGAGCAGATCTGTTGCTCCTGGGGCCGGCTGAGAAGGTGGTTTAGGTGGGGTGGGTTTGTGGACACCGACCTCCTGAAGAGAACAGACTTCGTGCTCAGTCTTCTTGGAGACAGTTCATAGCACGGGAGCAGAGCAGAATGGTGCTCTCTGCAGACAGGAAGGGCCCGAAGAGAGAGCTTAGATATGTTCTGTTCCCACTTCCTGACTCACTGTCCACAGAATATACTCTTTCCCTGAAAAAGAGGGAGGGAGAGGTGACAAGTGGCCAAGAGGGCTTTCCTAAGTCACGTCATCCGTGGGGAAGCGCGGTGCGGGAGACACGCTCAGGCACCCATCCATCCACGTTCTAAATAAGAACTCGAGAGAGTCGGCTTCTCTGGACCCAAAGCAGAAACAGAACTTGAAGCAGCGGGTCAAAGGAACCAGAAACATTTCCGTTCTAAGGTTTTCTTTTTCTTTGTTTGGTCATTGGCCTGGCTTAATATTTCTGTTGAATTGTGTTTTACCACTCAGAAATGTACTACCAGATGCTCAGGTCTGGGAGATCCAATTGTCAACCTCGTTGCAGGAAGTTAAATGTTAAAAAACCGCACAACTATGAAGACAAAACTATGGATGTGTCTGAACATAAATTAGATGGAAACTTAGGCTGAATATGCTAAGAATGCCAAACCCTTAACTTCCATCACCTCACTCTTCGGTCGTCGAAGGTGGGGAGTGGGGTCTGTTCGGCACCAGGGGCTGATTTCAGCATCGTCGCTGAAGCTCCGGCCAGGAGCGGGACCCTGCGGCCGACAGTGACTTGGGGCTGTTGGTTCAGATTTCCTCCGAAGCCACAGATGCAGTCTTGGGGTCGTACTTGCAGCCTTCCTGCAGTGGCAGGCCACCCACAACTCCCCGGAACAGCAGTGGCACTTGGGGGCTTCCGAGTTCGAGCTGGGGAATCCGGGACCCCGTAAGCACATGACCTCTGCAGACCAGCTTGCTTTAAACGCGCACCCTGCATCAGCAACATTTTTGGCATTGAACTCGATTAACATCGAAGAGCCAATTTTCTGCCTCCTGTTACTTGAGCACAGTTCTCACTGACGTCAGTGAGAGCTGTGCGTGCATAACTGAGGGCAGATTCTGGCCTGGGCTCTAGACGTAGGGGAGCTGGCACTCCATGCTCACCCCAGAGCTCGGCCCCACCCACCCGCCTGCTGATAACACGGCCTCCTCACCCGGAGCTCCATCTCCACGCACTGGGAGCTGGGCCTTCACCCAAAACACAAATTAGAAGAAGAAATCAAAGCCACATGCACATTTAATGTAGATGTGACAGAAGCCACCTGATGCAAATTTCACCCACAGGTTACGGGTGACCTGTCTTTGAAGCATGCTGAGGCCACTGTCTAATTTGTGCATTTAAAGAGGTAGGACGTGGAGGCTCGCGCCCACTTCTGCCTTCCTGTTTAGTTCTTGTACTTGAGAATGCACTGTCCACACCAATCAGCCTCCTGCCGCTGGGTTAGGAAATGCTCCAAATATTTCAGTGCCCGGGACAGTGCCCGGGACAGGGGAGGTAGCCTTGTGACGGCCTATGGGACAAATGGATTTTATAAGATAAGAGATAATAGCAACGGCCCACAGACATGCAGAACGAGCTATGTGTTGGGCACTGCCTCATGTACATTAAGTTGTTTGATCCTTCCCACACCCTATTATGGGGGTTTACTAGTTTATAAATGGGGAAACCATACAGAAGGTAAGAAACTTAACAGCTAGGAGGTGGTGGAGCTGGGATTTCATCCAGAGCCCAGGCTGTTGTTCACTCGGCTAAACTGCCCTTCAACTAAAATGCAGGAATTGTTTATTATTCACTAGTCATTCGTCAAATAAAGTATCAATAGCTGAGCAATCCTGCCAAGAAAGACAGAAACGTGACGTGTACCACATTCAAACACAGTAAGGTTCCAGAGACCATATTTCCTTTCACTAATTTTTCTGAAGTCGCTTAAAAAAAAAAAAAATTAAATGTGTCCAGGCCATTCACTGGCAATGACAAGAGTCTCATAACTGCCTTTTAATAGGGGTCATCTTTCCCACATGAGAGCAAAGCTGAGGTGCTGGTTGAGTTGAGCCGACACAAATGATGTGACATGTAATGTCCACTTTACCTGGAGGGCGGAGGGATACAGCTGGACGATGGGGCCTCCTCCCTCGCCCCCTCCCTTCAGGCAAGAATGGGAAGAGCAGGCAGCCCTGCCTAACTTTCCAGGCCCCTGAGAGGTAATTACTGAGCTTCCGTTTGGTTTTGGTGGTGCCCAGAGCACATCCCTTCGCCTGTGGCTCGGCGATCGGCTGCTTTCTTATCTGGGGACCTTACTGTCTCTGGTTTCCAGTGGAAATTGCTTACTTTGCCCTCCTACCCCAGGCGCACAGACTGCCTCCTTCGGTCATTGCTCACGATGTCCTCTAGGATCTTCCCTTGTGACAGCCGACAAATCATAGGCCATGGGAGTCTAGGGAGAGGTCAGATTCTGCGGCTTCTCTTGGTTTTGGGAAATCAAGAAAGGGAGCAGCAGAAGACAGGAAAGGGGGCATACGATCTCTGCAATATCGAGTTTGAAAGGATGGTAAATCATTCACGTTTATCGGAGAGCGAGAAATGTGACTTGTCCGTGGTCACATGACTCACGAGTAACAGACCAGGGACAAAAATTCAGAACATGTAACCCCCAAAACCACACTCTCCTCATTCCAAACATCCTAAAACATGTCACAGGGCCAGGAGACCTGTTTGTTTATTTGTTTGTTTGTTTTGTAACTAGAGATTTGGTTTCTGTCCGTTACAATACTATCCCATTGCCCTGGTCAGCTGGCTCAGTTGGTCGGAGTGTCGTCCCATACACTAAAAGGCTGTGGATTTGATTCCCAGTAAGGGCATATTCCTAGGTTGTGAGTTCGATTTCTGGCCAGGGCACATACAGGAGGCAGCTGATCCATGTTTCTTTCTCTCTCTCCCTCCCTCCCTTCACCTCTCTCTAAAAATCTGTACCCATATCCTTGGGTGAGGATTAAACAGCCCTCTCCCAGTGCCAGGACACGTGACATGTACATCTTCAGTGTGGCCTGGCCTGCACTTAGGAATATTGTGCTGTGGTGGCTTCTCCATCATTTCTTTCAGCAATGTGTTCAAAGCCAAGGTCAATTATATCGTCCTCAAATGCTGTCTTTCTCCCCTTTAGACTCTCCGAGAAGAACATTTTCTGAGCTCATTTCAAAAAGGTCAGAGTCGATTCAGTGGACTTCTTATGGCCTCGTCAGACCACTGAATGCAGGGTGCATTTCCACGCTATTTATTCCTTAATAATGACCATCAGCATCTACTTACCTACATCCAGATGCTGCCCCGCAAAGCATCTACTGCATCGTGATGGGAGAGTTCTAGCTATGACACGCTATATAAATTGTAAAACTGGTTCGTGTTTTACCTTCTAGAACAGATATTTCCAGTGGGGGACTCATGGGGGTTCCCTTATTATTTGGTACAGATTGTGTTTTTAAAAATAATGAGCCAACATTGAAGAAATTGAGAGATTTCACATAAAAATAGGTTTCCTAGCTCTTTTTGGATGAGAAAGATCTTCCGGTATTGCATTACATTCCTATGGGCCAAGAATTGTCTGGACCTGAATGGGGACTGTGTCCTTAAATGGGACATACATTCTCCAGTTCTCAAAGCCCTCCACTCCCTATGGATGTCCACACCATGTGGCCGAGTGTCACTTGCCGTGAATTGTCATGCTTGCACTATTGTTTTTCCAGCATCTGGCTACCTTATTCCCTCATGTTACCTCTGGATCCTGTAGGCACATTGGTGACCCCTGGAATTAGGCAGCACCATGTAAATATGCTCCTTTTCCCTCCACTTGCCCTTAGCTCTCCTTTCTGTGAGGTACGTTTCAGTTCCTTCGGCCACACCTCGAATGATAGCGCTCCTCATGCCATGACTCCTCCGGACACACCTGCGATTTGTCTTGGCTCCTTGTAAAACTTGGTTCCCAGCGTGGAACACAGTGGTGGAAAACTAGATCCATGGTTTTCCATCATCCTTTCCCGTTCTTAAGTCATAGGTGTCTTCGGCATCTGGAGACACGAAGGTCGAGTGGGAAGGCCGGACATTTTCTGTTTGTTTACACGGCCTCCTTCTTTTCCTGGAAGTAGAACTCTGCTCTTCTCTGGGACCTGCTCTTGGCCATGCTCGCCTCTGGGAGCTGCTAACCGCTCATGAGACCTTGGCCTCAGAAATTAACTCCAGCATGGGCACCTGTTACAAGCTGGGACGATAAGAAATTTTTCATACCAGAGCTTGAAATGTTGGTTTCTGAGATTATAAGGAAATAAATCTGAAGCTACAGGTGGCCAGCCTCCATGCCTGTTGGAAATGCTGGTCAAAAAGAAGCCACACACAGGAAACAAAGAGAAGAATCACAAGAAAAAATGCCAGGTAGCATCACCAAAGTCCCTGGTACCAGATCCCCAAGGCTCTTCTGTCCACGTTTTGATTTTATTAAGCTAGTATATTCCTTTTTCTTCTTTTCTTCCCTCTCTTCCCCTTCTCCTTCCTATCTTTTCTTCCTTTTTCAATATTTTTTTTATTGATTTATTTTAGAGAGAGAGAGAAAGGGAGAGGGAGAGAGAGATAGAAACATCGATTAGAGAGAACATCTATTGGCCACCTCCTGCATGCCCCAACTGGGGATTTTGGGCCCATAGCCTGTGAATGTGCCCCAACTGGGAATCGAACTGGTGACCTCTTGGTGCATGGGTCAACACTCAACCATTGATCCACACTGGCTGGGCCACCTTTTCGTCCTTTTAAAAATTTATTTTTTTATTTAGAAAAATAACAACAATGACAACAACACAGGACTACTTTTCTCATCATTAAGGATGGGTCTTTGCAGGACAGGGATTGATTTCTGACAGTGGTGAGGAGGCCTCTACTTCCCCAGGATGAGTAGGTTTCACAGGACATGACAGTGACTGGTCCCTGTGCAGGAACATCTTGGAGAGGTAGTGGTTCTTGCTGGCTGGCTCTGATTTCGTGCCCTCGCTGCTCTTGGAGACCTCTGTCCACCTTTCCTCCGTGCTCTCCAGCCCCGTGTTGCATGCCTGTGAAACACCTTCACCATGATAAGAAGCCCAGGAGCTTCTTTGGCAGTTGATGAGCACTTGGGTGTTGCTCTTGACCTCCTGGGGCATGGAGCACGGACCCGTATTGACCTCCTCTTCCTGCTTCCTCTCCTGCAGCTCCTCCGGGTCATCTCCCTGTGGGGCTTGTTGAGGAGGCTCCTGGTGATGGGGGCTGCGCTCTCAGGTTGCTCTTGTCTCCTTCATTTGGCTTTGCCTCTGAAGGGAGTCGTATGCTCATTTAAATGGTCTTTCTCTACGTGGCAACCAAGAAGAATATCTTACCTAGCATATTGGGTGATTCCCAGGTGATGTGAAAGAACAAATGACCACCTGGCTGGGTGAGAAATGGGTTTGCCACTAGAATGGGCCATGAATTTCATGTGATTTCTAGTCCACCGCAGTTGGGTCAGAACCACATATTTTGGAGAAATAATTTTGTACTAAATTGACCTCAACTATGTCTTACTAATCCTTGTCTTCAAGAAACAGTAAATTAATAGTACATAGTGATTCAATGTAATTGATTGTAATTTCAGAGTATGGGCCCTGTCCTGCCAGGGTCCCAGAATAGACAACTTAATCTTTGCATATTCAGGATTCTGCCGCACACTTCTAAAGACGACAAAACTGCAAAAAAGTCCATCACACATGTTAAGCTAGTGGTTTTGTGTTAATCCTTGGGCCAGGAGACGTACATTTAAACAGATCTTAGTGTGGAAAAGAATAGGGATGTTTAGATGGCTCTGACCCCTGTTTCTGTGGGGTATCTGTGATCTCCCCAAGTCTGACTTGTCGCCCGGATCTGCCTCCCAGCTGGGCAGGGGAGGCAGTGGTGGGAAGCTCCCTCCATCAGCTCTCGTCCAGACTCCTCACCTGTCCAGCTGCAGAAAGGGGCTCGGAGGCTGAGAAGGCCCCTGGAAAGAGGGCTCGCCTGACACTGACCGTGCCGCAGTTCACCCTCCTGCGCATCTGGCTAAGCCCCGCTTGAACGTGTTCTGTGAGTAATAACCTTCTGAGTCTGCGGGTAGTTTTCTGTCCCTCTCCGCGCTCATGGTAACTAAGCAAATGCTTGCAACATTTCCCTGGTCTGAATCTGTGATGTGTCTCTGTGTGTGGATGTATTTGGAGATCATCATGTTCTTTCAATAATAAATGAGAACAACCTGGTCTGGTTCTGAAACATTTACACCCCTTTACAGTTTAATGAGAAATAAGAATCCTAAGATAAATGAGTGTGTGTTTAGATGCACATGGAAATATGTACTTAAGTCAAGGGAAAGGGGCCACTTTTCGGAAATATGTCTATGTATATAGAAAGTTGTGAGGTTTTGTTAACTGAGTAAAAATAGGATAATTTCCCAGATATTTTGTTTTTCTTTCACTCTCCCTGCACCCAAATTGGAAATATTTCCTATGTGTGTTTTTTTTTCTTTCCATTTCTAGGTATTTTATTTTAAAAATAAGAAACACAAAGATTTTAGGGACAAACCACATTAAACATAGTATATTTTTATATTCCCAAACAGAAGACAAAAGTGACTTCATACCTGAAAGAACACACACACACAATTCAATTTCCTGATGTATTTTATTCCCAATATTTTTTTCACCATACGTTAATTTTTAAAGAAGATGTATACTTCTCAATGTGTGTCCATATACATACAACCAAGTGACTGAGTTTACACCTGGTTGTGAGCTTTAGATGGTCTTACAATAATAATTGCAGTTTACGCATATCTATCTCAAATCTCTTTTGACTAGCAACATGGATTTAAAACCTTTCTGGCTAAGATGAGAGGGACATTTTGTGTTCATGCCACAAATCAAATGTAACCAGTTCTTACTGGAATTAACCTTTGATAATGACTCAACACCAAATTTCCCCTAACCTATGTACATGATGGCATAAATCTAAACCCTGGTTGCTGTTGACGTCAGCGATGTTAATTGGCTAATGCCTACCATGTCCTTGAGAACTCATCCTGAGGCAGTGCATTGAAAATATTGACTGTTGACTAATATGCGCTTTCCTTTGCAAACAGACTGAGCAAATTGGTTTTCTTTTGTAGTGGATTAGTACCGGAAAACCGCTGGGTTCACCTTGATTGGCTATTGTCAATATTACTCATTTGCAAATGTTAATCATAAAATGTTATATTTTATACGTAGACGCGTATGTCAATATATTATAAAATCTGTAGGACAGACATAGTCCCCCCAGTCATCACACTGAATCTCAAAGTGATAAGGTCCGAAGCAGCAGAAGCAAAGCAAATTCCCAGAGTGGAAAAGTCTCACAGTTTAATTACCTCTTTTTTTTCTTGAATTTTCTTTTTCAATTACAGTTCACACTCAGCATTATCTTGTATTAGTTTCAGGTGGACAGCACAGTGGTTAGACAAGTATGTACTTTACAAAGGGTTCCCCCCGATATTTCCAGTTCCCAGCTGGTACCATACACAATTATTACAACATTATTGACTATATTTCCTATGCTGTACTTTATTATTACTTCTTAAAAGTTAGTTTTAGTGTGGCTTCTAATAAATATCTTCCTAATTTTTTAGTTCTCCCCTTAATGATCGATTTCTCTCATTTTGAGTGGTAATTACAAACAAGCAAGGATGACAGATCATTGGAAGCCAACCTATCATCGACACCGAATTCTTCCATGCAAAGGTGCCCTGTTCCTCTTCATCCCCATCTTTATCCCTCGGGCCACTTTTCTCCAAACCCCCAGCTCACGTCCGCATCTCTGTGCAAACAGATGAAACACAAAACTACAGGAACTTAAGAAGGGGAGCAAGCAAACTAATAATGAGCTCCTGTATCCCTTGACATTTGTAAAACCCTTTCTCTCTTGCTGAAGTAATTTTCCAGTCAGAGATGGGGATTCTTTCCCGAGGTCATATCTGCGCAATGGTTATAAAAGAGGCCAGGGACTCCACTCCATCCTTGGCTAGAGTCCAGAGGGGTGAGTGATTGCTTCCTCGACTTTGTGTCCCTGATCATTCCTTAAGTGGTTGAGGAAGCAACAACAGGTCCCTGGGGAAGAGCTTCCTAATGGTTTGTCTGTGGTCCATGGCCCCTGGGGTGCTCACCATCACAGCAGGTCACCATGGTAATGCCTTACTCTTCAGCGTTCCTTTGAACCTTTTGTGATAGTCTCACTAACATCTCGTTTATAAAATCAAGGCACTGTGGTTCAGCGTCATAGTTGCTAATAAAAGACAATCTTTTGTGGAATACATGAGTGAAAAGTGATAAACACTAAGTAGCATAAGGAATAACTTCTGGCCTAAGTTCTCTGTTAAGTCTGGATGTAGCTGTTTTTAAAAATAAGCAGGACTAACACGTATTGTTGAAAGTAGGGATGGCCTATTAAACAATAAAACTGTTCAAGCTTTATTATCCACTCTTCTCCAAACATCTGATTTAACACATGCTAGCTGTCTGCACCATCCTTGGAGAAGTCTCACCATTTGTTTGAGAGTATCAGAGCAAAGTGGTGATGCCTCACACAAGGCTCCTGCCCGTATTTTTGTAAATTTAAATGATATTAGTGAAAGTCCATCTCTGGCATTTAATGTGGTGCAATGAACTATCATATACCTATGAGGATGGAAAGAAATTTACTTGTATTCTTAGCTGGTCTTTTGTATTTACCTTTCCCTGAAGTGGTTAATACAATTGATATGATCAACTATTATTAAAATGTTAAAAACATTCTTTCAATTACAGTTGATATTCATTATTATATTAGTTTCAGGTGTACAGCATAGTGTTTTGACATTTATATAACTTATGAAGTGATTCCCCCCTGATAAATCTAGTACCCCTCTGACGCCATACATAGTTGTTACAATATTATTGACTATATTCCCTCTGTTGTACTTGACATCCCCATGACTATTTTGTTACTTCCAATGTGTATTTCTTTTCTCTTAAAAAAAATTTTTTTTCCTTTATTGAGTTCAGAGAGAGAGGAAGGGAGAGGGAGAGAGAGACAGAAACGTCGATGACAGAGAATATTGATTGGCCACCTCCTGCATGCCCCCCACTGGGGATCGGGCCCACAACCAGGGCATGTGCCCTGACCGGGAGTAGAACCAGCGACCTCTTGGTGCATGGGTCGATGCTCAACCACTGAGCCACACTGGCCAGGCCCAATGTGTATTTCTTAATCCCTTCGCCTTTTTCACCCAGCCCCATCCCTTCTGGCAACCATCAGCTTTGTTCTCTGGATCTATGAGTTTGTTTCTGTTTGTTCATTTTGGTTTTGAGATTTCACATACAAGTGAAATTATGTGGTATTTGTCTTTCTCTGACTTATTTCACTGAGCATAATACCCTCTAGTCCCATTCTTGTCACAAATGGCGAGAGTTCATTTTTTATGGCCGAGTAATATTCTCGTGTACATATATATGTACCACATCTTTATCCAGTCGTCTATCAGTGGACACTTAGGTTGCTTCTGTAGCTTAGAAATTGGTAAATAATGCTGCAATGCACATATGGGTGCATATATCTTTTCAAACTTTTAAAAACAGAACTACAATATAGTCCAGGAATTCCACTTCTGGGTATTTGTCTAAAGAAACCCAAAACACTAATTCTAAAAGAAATGATCAATTATTGATCAATTCCTTTTCTTGAAAAGTTTTTGTTGTTGTTGTTGTTGTTGAGCTATGCTAAATAAGTTTGTGTGTATTATTCATAGTAGTCTTCTCTACCCTCGGTGGAAATAGACATTACATCTGGTCAATTTTTCAAGTTAAAAGAAAAAGTCCCCAGATAGGTTTCAGGTTGGTGGGGGGATCCTAGAACAGTGACATCAGCGCAGCCTCACCATGGGAAGGGCAGACAAGTCTGTAGGAGTCGTGTGCCTGGCATGACAAACTAAGCTGTTTTACTTCCAAAGTACTTACTTCACATCCATTTGAAACCTAACCCATTCTTGGGTCTTCTGCAGTTAATTGGGTGGTCTGATAGTCAGGAGGACTTCCAACATTCTGTTGCTTCAGGAGAAAGTGGTACATGATCAGGTGTCTGCAGAGTCTGCGTCTGAGGTTTCTCTTCCAGGCTGGTCAGTAAAGCTGGTTAATGTCCTGAGTGTGAGACTTCAGTGCTCTAGAGAGTTCAACAGCAGGGAATAATCATATTGTATTAGTTTACTATTGGTGCTGTAACAAATCACCTCGAGTTAAGTGGCTTAATACAACACAAATGTATTGCTTATAATCCCAGAGGCCAGAAATCCGCCCCAGGTCTCTCAGAGTTACACTGGGCTAAGACCAAGGCGCTGGTCCCTTCTGCAGGCTCCAGGGGAGAGTCCGCTTCCTGTCTTTCCCGGCACCTAGAGGCTGCCCGCGCTCCTGGACTCTTATCCTCGGAGCCGACCGTGCAGCCATGTCTTTCTCATTCCTACACAACTCTTCTTCCTCCTTTTGACAACTCTTTGATGACATTGGGCCCGGACAATGTCCCTGTTGGAAGGTCAGGAGACTTCATTCCATTTGCAGTCTTAATTTAACATCACTTGTTTTTATAATGTGTCATGCAACATAGTATAGTCACACATCTCAGAACTAGGCCGTTTTCCTGTCTCCCACACAAATACAGGGAGAAAAATTTGAAGAGATACTTAGTACCGTATTAAACAACAACAAAAACAACCAAACCTTAGCCATCGAGGTAACTGAAACTTTCTGACTCACAATAAGAGCAAGCACTGTTTTAGTCGATATGTTTTTAATTCCAGCAAAGGGACCACTATTCTGATCCTGTGAAGTGAGGAATTCACCGTCAGGCTAAGGCACAGTCATTCTGGAAAGTTATCTCTGTGTGTCCATGCTCGGGAAGCAGATGCTGCAGAAAACTCTTCTGATTAGGAGCTGAGTGGTAGTTTTTGAGAGAGAAAAATGTGGCCGAGAAGGAGTTGTGCAAATAGGCATCAAACTCTATTTGATTTCTGAGGTCAGTATATAATGAAGTAAATATTCTTATCCGTATGGGATGAAAAGCCACAGCATCCACGTCAGGGTTTAGGGAGGTAACTTGAAATCTTCATTTCATATTTCCTTTTTTCCCCCCGTTAGGTTGATCTCTGAAAATTGTGAAGGACTTTCTGGAGTGGGTCTGAAAGTTCATCATCAATTGATTCTCTGATCTCTCTTATGGTCTTTCTAGAGTGTGGCATAATATCCTTACCCTTTAGGGTACTCTGGACCATTGCTGGGGAAATTGGCTGATATCAAACTCTTCAGTATAGCACTCTAAGCAGGTGATTTTAAAGAAGTCATCAGGAAAATAAGAAATGCCCTTGGAAACATATAAGCAGTACTAGAGTGTCTGATAACGTCTCTCCCAGGCTGGACTCCTGTGTCCTGTGCCAGGGAAGCATTTCCCTGCGTATTACTCAAAATTGTCATTTTAGTTTATGGAACTTATTCTTCAAAAAGTTGATCAACATAATTGTAAAAATGTCAATGAAGCATAATGGGATCTTGGCATTTCAGCCTCTGTCCAAATGAACACAACAAGGACGCAGCTCAGTGCTTCCTGGGGCCACGTCTTTCAGGAGGCTCATGAAGTCTGACGATTCCAAAATTTGGAGATGACCCGAACCTTCTACAAATTGTGAATGATGATGACCTAACTCATTCTTCACCCTCATATTCTACTGTTGTTGGATAAACCCTTGTGACTTGCTTCTATTTTTCTAAAATATCAAATACAACTTTTTCTTTCTCTTCCCTTGTTTGCCGTCATCACCCACAAAGGGTGCTCCCCGTTCTTTCCTCAGCTGTGTCACAGGGAGGACCCATCTCTTCGCTCCTGCCCCGTCCCCCCGCCTCTCCCTGTCTACTTCTCACTCAGCGGAACGTTCATCAGAATGGAAAGCGGGACCCGAAGTTCTGCGCGGAGAATCTCAGCACACCCAGGGAGGCTGGGGGACGTGCGTTCTCACCTCAGCCCTCTGTGGACTAGCCACTCAGCCCACAGACCCCGCCGCTGGGAGCGTGTGAAAGGAGGGGTAAGGTGCTCTCTGCTGCCCCTCGCCTTCTGCCCTGAAGGTGCCACGGAAGCCTCGGCACCACCTTCCTGGCCACACTGCGCCCTCCTGCTCCACGGCGCTTCGCGGTGTCTTGCTGGCAGCGCGGGGGGCAGAGGGGACTGCATTTCGAGCATCTTCCGAGGGCTCCGTCTAAAGGCAGCCGCTCAAAGACACAGCTCGGGAGAAGCACGGACGTTACCATTTTCTTCAGAGCACCACCCCTCCCTCTAGGGGCTCGCGCACGCGTGAGCTCAAGATGAGTGGGTGGGGGTCGTTTAGTACCGTAATTTTATGGATGGCTGTCAGAGAGAAGCTAACCTGCAGGACACGCCTTGGCCCCCCAGACCTTAACCCAGGCCACCTCCTGGAGTCTTTCCTGCAGCATGTGGTTCAGCATAACAAAGTGACACCCCATGGAGAATCCCCTCAGGTTTCCCGTCGTGGGGTCTCAGCCTCTGTTTCTCTGCAGTTTAGGCTCATCACCAGCACTCGCATTCTGATAAAACATGAATCTTTAGAAAAGAGGTGTAACATCATTTCTCCACAGCCTTCTTCGTGGGTTGAATCAGTTTCAACGTTCATTTCATCATCAACAAGATGGGGAGGGGGGATAAAAATATATACCTTGTAGGATTAACTCAGTGCCCACGAGACATTAAGCACAGTACTTGGTGCTTGGAAAGTCTGTAGGAGCTGTTAGCAAATATCGTCATCATCATCCCTGAGGGAGAGGGACCTGTACATGTTCATAGAGCAGAAGTCTTTGGGGATCCGAACTAAGGAGCCATTAGTTCCGACCAGGTTAATGGGGTTGGCGTCCCAGAGGAGGGCACACTTGAGCTGCCCTGCAGTTTCAGGAGCAGTTTGATAGCTGGAAACTGTCAAAGGGCATTCTGGTTGGATGGGTCAGCAATCCAGTCCCTACATGGTCCCATCCAGGAGGGACCAATTGCTCAGACTTTTAAAAAATAGAGTCCCAAGCTCGTGGGAGCCACCGTGATGGGAGGACCACAAAGCTGCAGCCAGTTCATGGACGTCCCGCTAAACCTGCACAGACTCCTCAGACCAGTGAGTCATCAGCAGGACAGACTACACGTCCCTGCTGCATAAACCCAGTGCTTCTGGTTTATTTTTATCGAGCTTCTGCAACCCTTCTTTGTTCCGTTATTAATATCCCATGCCCTGGGTGAGACAGGCTCAAAGACGCGATCAACTCCATTTTGCACTTTTGCATTTTCGTGCCCAACAGAGTGATTTCCCTCCACCTCATCCTGCTTCCTTCTGGAAACATGTTGTTCAGTAGGACATGGCGTCGCCGTCCCTGTGCTTGGTTCCAGAGCGTGCTGGCTGCTGTGCACTATTTCTTCATAGGTTCTCACGGCCGCCCTGGAAGGAGGTGTCGTCTTCCTACGTTATGGGTGAGACCTAAGGACGTGACCTGGCCCGCGCCGTGCTCTGCGCGGTGACTTTCTCTCTGGTTCTTGCTGTCATCACTGAACGTCGTGTCCTCAAGATGTCAGGACTGGGAAGAACAACTGTGTAGGGAAGGCAGGGCACTGGGGGCAGAGCCATTTCTTCCTTCTCTTAACCCCATGTTCCTCAAGCTCGGGTCCGTGGTCGCTGAGCGTCTCCTCAGAAATGCTGCCCAGACTCCCATCTGTATTCTTTGACGTCAGGTGGAGGACGCTTACTTCTCTCCTTTATGACAGGTTTTCACATATCTGAAGAAGGCTGGATTATAAATCCCTTTATCCTCACCACTTCCCACAGCAACTCTTCTCCTTTTGTCTATTATTATTATTTTTTTTAGGGCCAAACAGTTTCCATTTATAAGCCTTGAGGTTAAAGGATGACAGGTGAAGAAAAGTAAGTGACCACGTGACTACCCCTAGGGCTCTGATTGGCTCGCAAAGGTCCCCTGTAGGGGAATCACTTCCATTCAGCTACTGAAGAGTGACACCTGTCACGGCCATCTTCACTTGTATTTTACTCAAAAACTAAAAACGATTACCTGCTTTTCCTAGTTCCTGTTCTGTGATTTCTGGCATGAATGAAAACTCTGAAAGATGAATAAATTGAACTCACTTCAGTGTGAGCGATTCGTCCATAATCTCTGGCCAACTCTTCCTACCAAGTTCCCGTATTTATAGAGACTCTCCCCCGACTCCCCTGGCGAGCAAGGGGCAGGTTGCCAGGAGGGAGGATGCTCTTCACTCCTGGAGTCTGCGCCACGCCCTCTTCCTCCTCCTGCCTGCACTGCTGCTTCCACTGGCCTTGGGGTTAATTGCGCCCTGATCAGTCTCCTAAAAGACAGCAAATTGGGAATGACAGGTGGAAAGAAGAAGGCATGAATATTAATGAGCTGAGATTCCAAACAGAGGCCGTGTAATGACACTGAGACGCACAGCCTGCAGGCAGTGAGGTCCTTCCTGCCGCAGACCTGCCGGCGTTACCTCAGCGATGTCGATGCCTTTTAATGAACGAATCTATGCATTTCAAGCAGGGGAGAGGAGAATGCCTTCCTGTTTATAAATACTAAGAGGGAAACGTCCATGTGAGGCGGGATCCACGACAGCCCCCGGGCTGGAGGGCGTGGGGAAGGCGAGAAGGCCGTCTCCCTGGACGGCTCACCCAGGCTGTGAAACCGAAGCCAGGGGCCAGGATGGGGAGCCCCGCAATTAGGAACAGAGAACGATGAGCGGGGTGAGCCAGAGGCTCTGCTCCTTGGTGGGTCAGTGAGGGAGGCCTTTCAGGAGGTTTCATCCACTTCTCAGGTCACTTCGGAGCCGAGGGAGTCGGGGCCTTTCCTTGGTTCTCGTTAACATGAAGAAAACACGTAGAGACTGAACCCCATGGGGAAAGGGGCCGCAAATGGGGAGGTTCTAGACGTCCAGGGCAGAAGGGAAGTGAGCTGTAAGGAAGCAGATCTCAGGGGATCTAGGGTCACCCTGAGAAGTTGAGAGGCAGAGGACAGCGCTGACGGGTGTGGAGACACCCAGGAAAGGAGAACGGGGAAGGGGGGGCCAGTCACAGATCGCTTCATAGACTCCGAGAGCTTGAACGGAGCTTAGTGACCAAATAGCGTAGCCCCCAGTTTGAGAAAACTGGAAACAGGCCCAGAGGGAAAGCATGACTTGCCCTGTCTCAGGGCTAGTTGTTAGGGTGATCCTGTGTGTTTACTTACCTACCTACCCACCTGCTTCCTTTCCATGTACCACCTCCTTCTATAAAATATTTGAGACCGCTCACAGTCCTCCTGACTCCCAGTCTGGGTGATTTTCTAAGACTGCTTGCTGTCTTCCTAACTTTAAATAAGAATGCATCTGAAGAAATTAAGAATACCACATACTATGCACACCTCCCTAATCTGAGAATACTCATCTCTGGGGACAAAAATAGTTTCATCCGAATGCAGAGAATCTGTAAGTTTCATCCGAATCACCTAGAATGTCAACAGAAAGACTGCAGTGGAGTTGCCCTTAATTTTGGAAAGTTTGAAAGGGGAAAAAAATGACACTCACCAGTAAACACCTGAAATTAGCAACTTTGAAAGGAAGGCAGGCAGAAAATAATTATTTTAAGTGCAGTTTAAAAAAATTCTCTGCATTTAAAATCCAACCAAGAGTCCTTATGATGTTAAAAAGCTTTGTGTATGCTTTTCAAGGATGAGCTCAGAAACCACTTGCAAGTGGGTACACCTGTGCACACGAGCCAACGTGTGTAGGAGTGTGGGGGTGAAGGGTTGGTGAGTGCAACCCACAGGTTGCTCTCGTCAGTCAGTGATGTAGCATTCCCACAATGGACGCACATCTTACAAACGTCTGCCTTTGGTCCAGTGGGAACTCAGGAGAGGGTGTGGATGACTTAAAAGGGGATACTTCTTTTATTAGAAAAGCAACTCAAAGAGCAAGTTAGGAATCGCAGGAAAGTATGACTGTTATGTCACAATGATGGCAATGGCCACACACGTTGCTCTAGAGAGGAGAGATTAGGCTTCACCCTTCTGAGATGCAGTTAATTTAGCTTCATGACTGAGACGTATTAACATAACTTACTTGGTCATTTGAAGAGAAGGAAGAGAATTCCAAAAGTCACACACACAGCAGAATGTTAGCTGTCCACTCAGTTCCGTTCGATATGGACTGAGCACGTTCCTAATCTCAGACAGGAGATTAGGATCTAATGATGCGAAGCAGAGTAAGACAATCCTTTCTCAGCCTACTTTTCTAGAGGCACGCGAACGGGGTGATTCAACACTCTGGGGGGGCAAGTGCAGCAGTGAGGTGTGTGCAGGGGACAGAGGTGCACCGAGCAGAGCTGGCCTCCCCCGTGGGGCTGAGGAGGCTCTCGGAGAACACGGAGTCCGAGAATGAGTCGGATGGGCAAAGAGGAGTCTGGAGGGAGAGAGGGAGCCAGGGAGGGGAAAGGACATGACCTTCAGAACTAAGCAGGTGCCCAGTTTGGACCACCACGTGCGTCTCTTGTTCTACAGAAGTTTTCTCATTAGAAGCAAACCTGTTCTGCGGTGCCTCTGATTTAGAAATGCACTTCTCGGTGTGATGATAGGAAGAACTAACACAACAGCGCTCAGCAACCCACCGTTCACGGTCCTGAGTGGGTCCTGTTTTGCCACCTAGATGTTTGGGAGACTTGGCTGCTGGGCATCTCCAGGACACAGAAGCCATGTGGATGCCCAGCACCTGCCTGGGTAACGAAGAGCCATTCGTCAGCATAAGCCCAAGCATGCCGATTCATCCCGACTCCCCTGGCTTGCGGATAGCCTCTTTTCCTTCTTGATATTCATGACTGGTCAGTGGAGCTGGACGCCATTGGCTGGCTGGAAGCGACCACGAGAGGAAACTCTTCCATCAGCCCCGTGTTCTCAAGTGCTCGCTCGCTGCCCGCACGTCCACGAGGTGAGGGGAGCAGCGCCGTGGAGAGCGTGGACTGGGGCAACTGCCTTAGCTCGGGCTTAATTTGCCTCATTGGTCACTGCCATGAGGTCGGAATCCTTGTCGCCTGAGCGGGGACAGGAGGAAAGTCAGCCCTTCGCAGTGTCAGTGGCGTCAGCCTCCCTGTAGACCAGGGACGAGGTGGGGATCAGAGATGTTAGCTCCTCTCCCTCTCCCTCGTCCGAGTCTATCTTCTTCTTCTTTTCCCCTCTAGGCCTCTCGCTGGTCTTGGATCCAGACACAAGGCTGACTAGGGACTGTTTGGAGGTGGACATTTTACCCTCTTAGCTTCCCAGAGATCAGAAAATCCTGGAATGATACCAATTCGGTTGAATTCAGGAACGTGACGCGCTGGGGGCCTTTCTAAAGTGGGTCAGGTTCAGGCAGTGAAACCACCCTTTCGGAGAACAGAACTGCTGCGCGGAGTTAGGCTGGGGACGTTCGGTGACACGTGGCTATCGGGACACTGTGAGGGCCTTGTCATCTCTGTGCCAATGCTGGGCAAGCGGCAGAGACGTTTCACAGTTAGCCCCTTACCGAACGGCACATGCGTATCTGTCTGATTAAGGGGAACGCATGCGTTTCTGAGGGAGCCAACGCAAGAGAAGCTTCCAAAGGACACAGAGCCCTGTGATAAATGGAGAAAGTGTGGGTGACTGGAAAGCAAGGGAGTTCGGGGAGAAGGAGACTGTGTGGCGGGAAGAATTGATGCAATAGACCGCCCCTGCTACCAGACTGTCCTGGACGGGTTTCTAAGGCTGAGGCTGCTGCCAATGGACACAGACCGAGTGGTTCTCATAAAAACGCCCGGCAAGAGGTTGGAAGTTAGAGGGACGTGCTGGGAATCGGTGTAAGAGAGTGCAGCACTGGCGTGTGTGTGTGTGTGTAACAGTAGAGTGTGTCGGGTTAAAGACAATTATAACCTCCCTCCCTCCCTTCCTTCCCCATTATCCCCATCCAGAGGTGGAGTGTATTTTCTCTCCTTTTAGGTTTTACCCGTAGAAGGTGGCAAAGGTGATGCTGTGTATGTTCTGCGGCAAGGCCTCCTTTCTGGGAGCTCAGCCACCACGCTGTGAAAAAGCCCAAGAAACCCCACGGTGACCCCCTGGAGGGGCACCAAAGCCCCAGCCAGCAGCCCTACCCCAGGTCCCAGCCTCCCGCCGGCGAGTGAGGCCACCTCGGCTTCCCGTTGCCCTGGCAGCTGCCCGCCACCCCAGGGGGAGGAGGACATGCTGGCCAGGCCCCAGGATCACGAGAAGCAGTGAGCTGTCTCAGCCACTAAGTTTTGGGGTGGTCTGTTCCTCGGTCCTCGATGGCCAACCCACGCGGAATCTCCCCGCTTCAGGGGGAACACCCTCCGGGGGTGAACTTTGGTGGGGGGTGGGGGCAGGCACTGGAAGAGGCGCCTCTGGGCAGAGGGGCGGGCGCAGTGGGAAGGAGGGGGAGTGACGGCCCCCGGGTGGCATGTGGCCTTATCCTGGTACGCGCCTGGAGGAACTGCTGGAAGATGCGGAGACACTGATGGCAGTGGGTGTGAGGAGAGCGATTCCACGTCGTCAGTAGGCAGGGAGCCGGGAACTTCCCCCAGAGCAGGTTTCGTTAGCAGCCGGTAACCTGGCTGTTAGCTGTGTCCTCCCTTCCCTGGAAGTCGAAGAGCAGGGACTGACACCTCCAGCTCCATGTCGGGTCCCCGTGAACTGCTGGGGACCACGCGGTCCTCCTTCGCCCTGGGTCCCACTCCCGCTTCCTTCACGCAGGGGCCTTTATGCTGTTTGTTCCACACAATATCCGTCTAAACACACGACTTAAACCTTCTCTAAGTTTCCACAATTTCTACGCATAAGAGCTGCTTTTGTGATTAGTAGACTTTGATGAGGATTTGGGGGTACAAAAACAGGGTTTTAATGCTTGACCGGTGTGGCTCAGTGGCTGAGCGTCGACCATGCACCAAGAGGTCCTGGTTCGGTTCCCAGTCAGGACACATGCCCAGGTCGTGGGCCGGATCCCCAGTGGGGGGCATGCAGGAGACGGCCAATCAATGTTCTCTCTCATCGATGTTTCTCTCTCCCTCACCCTTCCTCTTTCTCTAAAGTCAATAAAGAAAAAAAAATAATTGTAGCAATTTGTCTTCAAATGGAACCTGAGACGAGGCTCGTTGGTGACGCGTTGGTGAGCTCACCGCCCGTGAACCCCGCGAGCAGCAGCGTGCGCTCGGGCCGTGGGCCGTGTTCCTCTCCCGTCCATCTTGCAGGAGCCCCTCTGTCTGGTGATCGTGCTCCGTCTCATGCTCCATCCTGGGCTGCGCATCAGGCTACCTACTCAGCCAAGACGGTTGTTTCCCAAGGACCAGTTTTGATGTCAGCTGTTATAGTAACAATGTTTCACTCTCCACTTTATACGCTACTAAACTCGCTGCAGTTTCCTGCACAGGCGCCAGCGTTGGTCTGTCCCTCTCTCTCTGAGCACTGAGTGGGAGGAAAGTCAAACCTCACCCACCTGGGCCAGACCAGCTCATTGCCACGCCTCTTCCTTCTGCTCTTAGCGGGTGGGGGTGACGTGCTGTGTGGCACCCTTGCAGGTGAGCTCTTTGTGACTCTTCTGCACTGCCCCGGTGAGGAGGAGGAAGAGGGCCTGTCCCACCCCACATCCACCTCCTCCCCTGGACTCGGGGACAGGCAGGCACAGCATCCTTGCAGGTTTTGGCAAAGGGGGGGTATGGTGGGCAGCCTCTTAGGAGCAGATACAGCAACTTCCTGCCCTGACAGGAAGTGTCCCCTGCTCTTGAGCTGTCTCTGTCTGGCCAGGTCCCCCCCCACACACACACGCACACCATGCGCTATGCCTGTCCGTGTGTGCTCACCCCCTTGTGGGTCGGGCGGGCAGAGTCTCCAGCCTGCTTTTCCGGGACACCTCATCCGAACCCAGTACAAACAACGGTGTTCCTGCCGGGCTGTGGAGCGAGCTGGTGAGGACCAACATCTGAGATGTAACTGCTGCTGTTTCTCGACGGACAGCAGTCATCTCCCGCTTCCCAGACCTCCCGCCTCCTCCTCAGCACTTCTAGAGAACCCTGTGCTCTGGCCTGGACACAACAGCTTCCCTCATTCTTCTCATTCACTAAACCGACGTGGGGCCCCTCTGGGAACCCAGAGACTGTCCGATGATCTCTGCTCCCTAAAAGTCTGATTTGAGCCTTGGTCCGCAGCTTGAACCTGACTCATTCCAGCTCAGGGCTCCTGTGTTTCTAATCACCTTTGGGGAGGCCCTGACACTGGAGAATTTCTGACAACAATGTTCTGTGCTCAGAACTTGTGAGTTTTTGTTTTTTTGATTGTCTAAGTGACATGTCGGAGATGGTGATTGGCCTCTTTCGTTTAGAAGTTCACTCGTTCATTCATTTTTGATGATTTTGGCATGACTCCGTAAGGAAGTCCAGTAGGAATGTGACATAGGATCTCCTGTTGAAGAGTTTGGGATTTGGTGGGAGGAATGAAACCTGCCCACCCAGTTCGGCCGGGTCGGTGCCCTCTGGGAAACAGCGCTCACTGAACCAGAGCTGGAAGGGTTATTTACGGCACAGTCCCCAGGAAACTCAGGCTCCCTTTTATATGTTGGCGAATTCTCTGCCGTCGTGACCTGCAGTGCTCCTTCAGCCCATTCATTCAAGAGTGGGGCTGTCCTCACAGGGGACAGTGGTGTCTTAGGCCCCTCAAGGTGCCACAGGACCCTAACCGCCTGCTGACTTTTATCCTGTTTACTCACCCATGTCCATTTCCCCAAAGAATTCTCAACCAGCTCCGAAGCTGACCTTCCAACGCATCTCTCACGGTACTCTTCGTGTACTTCTTTCCAATACTGCCATTTGCAGACATTTCTCAGTCATCATAGGGCAGAACTGTCAGTCTACAAACATGAAACAAATGAGAGGTAGCGGATGATGGAGAAGCCCCCCGCGGCAGCGTGCACTCAGCTGCAGGTAGCCCCGCGACACTCTCTGGCCAGGGGCATTTGCGATGTGATGCAGTCTCGGCGGCCAAGGGTGCAGACGTCAGTCTGCCATGCCGGCTCCCAGGGGCTGGCACTCAGGTCACGGAAAAGAGCTATAAGCCTGGTGCGCTTCAATGGGCTGTTTCTCCCCAAAAACATTTCAACAGAACAGCGTTAGAACAAGTCAAAACTAAAAGGGAGAAGAAGTGGTGTTAATATAAATGTACAGGCATAGGGCAGTGCCCTGAAATAAGTAAAAGATAGTATAGCCCTGGCCAGTTTTGCTCAGCGGTTAGAGCTTCGGCCTGCGGTCCGGAGAGACCTGGGTTCGGTTCCCGCTAGGGGCACGTACCTCGGTTGCAGTTTGTCCCCGGCCCTGGTTGGTCGTGCAGGTGGCAGCCACTCGATGTGTCCCTTCACGTCGATGTTTCTCTCTCTCTCTCTTCCTCTCTCTCCCTCCCACTCTATCTGTACAAAAAATGAAAAAATGTCCTCTGGTGAGGATAAAAAAATAAATAAAAAAATAAAAAAATAAAAGATAGTATAAGGAAACTATTCTTTTTTGGCTCTGGTGATCAGGAAAGGCTTCCTGGAGGAGGTGGCCTCTGATATGGCATTATCTTCTTTGCAGTGGACAATGGGACTACTCGCCATGGGGTAAACAAGCAGCCTCCAGGTGGATGAAATGTGATTAAGGGAGCAGAAATAGGGTCCGTCCCTTCTTATGGAGCAGCATGTGTCCCAGATAAAATGTTATAGGCTTGGAATTTTGGGGCATCGTGGTGGGTACGTCCAGGGAATCAGCTTGGTTGTTGCTTTTTTGTTGTTTTGTTTTGTTTTCTTGAAAGATAGGAACTGTCTCTTATTCATCCTTCTATTCTTAGAGCCTTGCACAGTACCTGACAGATGGCTCAATGATACTGATTCAACTGATTGGCCGAATGAGTGAATGACTCAGTCACTCAATCTAGTAAAACCCTCTGGTTTCTGACCGGCCCCAGGTCTTCATTCAAGTGTTTATCTGTCAAGTTGAAGTGTAGGCATGTTATGGTGCACTTGGTTGTGTAGTTCAACTCTGAAAGGATGGTGTTCTGCCTTATTTAACAAGTTATAAAGTAGGTAAATGGGTATGGCAAGGAGATGTTCAGGATTTCTTTTAATATATTAGTGTGATGGTTCTTCATGATGTTAGTGGAACAATGCCTTACTACCTCAGAATTGTCTGGGAAGCTGAAAACAATTCAGATTTCGGGGTCTTCTGTATTTTTGAAAACATTTCTCCTATGATTCTGATACACAGCCAGGTTTGAGAACCATCACCTTCATGTTTAAAAGAAGATTAACATTTTAAAAAATTGTAGGTATTGTCAGTTTTCCAGAAATAGATGACGCAGTAAAGGTGCATTGAAAGTCCACCCAGCTAGCTTTTGGGTAGGAAGTGCTGTTCTCTCTGACAGGTATACTTCTTTTTTTTGGGAAAACATTGTAAATTATAAGGTCGTACATTAAAAAAATTTAACTTAATTTTTCAATAACAGATGACACTCAGTCTTATTTTATATTAGTTTCAGCTGTAATGATTACACAATTATATAATTTATGAAGTGATCCCCTGATAATTCTAGTACCCACCGGCACTATACATACTTATTACTCTATTACTGACCATGTTCCCTATTCTGTATTTTACACCCCACGACTCTTTTATAACTGCTGATTTGTACATCTTAATCGCTTCACTTTTTCACCCAGCCCCCTAAACCCTCCTCCTCTCTGGCAACCCTTAGTTTTGCTCTGCATCTCTGAGTCTGTTTCTGTTTTGTTTGTTCATTTGTTTTGTTCTTTAGATCCACATACAAAGTGAAATCAGATGGTACTTGTCTTTCTCTGTCTGACTTATTTCACTTAGCATAATACCCTCTAGGACCATCCATGTTGTCACAAATGGTAAGATTTCATTCTTTTTTATGGCTGAGTAATATTCCATTGTATATAGGTACCACCTCTTCTTTATCCATTCATCTACTGATGGACACCTAGGTTGCTTCCGTATCTTCATAATTGTAAATAATGCTGCAGCAAACATAGGGGTGCATATCTCTTTTTAAATTAGTGCTTTGGATTTCTTCAGAAATTTTTTTAAATGCTGGGTCATTTAAAAACATTTTTTTTTTTTAGGAATCTTCATACGGTTTCCATAGTGCCTGCACTCACTTGCGATCCCACGAACAGTGCACAAGGGTTGGCTTTTCTCCACATCCTCTCCGATACTTGTCGTTTGTCGATTTACTGATAATAGCCATTCTGACAGGTGTGAGGTGATATCTCACTGTGGTTTTATTTCTCATCCTCTAATGATAAGTAACGTCGAGCATCTTTTCCTATGTCTGTTGGCCATCTGTATGTCCTCGCTAGAGAAGCGCCTATTCAGGTCCTCTGCGCACTTCTAATTGGATCGTTTGGGTGTTGGTGTTGAGTTGTATGAATTCTTTATCAATTTTGGATGGGCCACTGATCTCCCAGCTGCTGAATTCACCGAGACTGCACATGGAAGTGTTGGGGGTGCCAGTTCCATAGAACTGTAAGCTGTTCTCTTCTCTCCAGCGGTGAGGGGAGGGTCATGGTGGGAGGAAGAGGGGATGAAAGCGGCTATCAGCCCAGGATGACTGGTGCATGAACTGCTGCGCTGCCTTTTCTCGCCACCCACATCTGGATGCTGCATTTTCCAACCTAAACACAAACCTGGAGAAGAACTGACTTTGTGGCTAGCTCTGTTTTCAGTGCCGTGGAACGTTTGCCGGCACGGCGATCCATCACTAGACTTTTTTTTTTTTAACCCTGCAAAATGACCACTTGCCTTATTTTATCGGCATGTTTACATCTGTGTTGCTACTTACTCTCTCTCGGGACCAAGTTTTCTTCTCTTCCCCCTGACTTTTGCCATCTGTGCCATGTTTCTTGAGAGTTTTTCTCCTCTCATCCCTTCTTTATTGCCAGGAGAAGCAATCCCAATGGGCTGGAGAGATTCCAATGCTGGATGCACAGAAGCACAAAAAATCTCAACAGCATTACTTGACACAAATCCTGGAAATTTCTCTCTTTGGTTTTTTGCACGTGGGCATGGAATAGTGGGTGCACAAGAAGAGAAGGCTCACAATTCAGCCCTCCTCAGAGGCTACCTGCTCTTACAGTGTAGATCATTAGGCCCAGTGTCCCTGCTGCCGCCTGCAGTCCTGGGAGATGAGATGCCCGCAGGGACCTGGGGTGCCAGGCCTGCAAATCACAGTTTCAGTAAATCCCCATTCCCCTCAGGCATTGAACAAATTAAAAACTGTGAAATCAGTGATGCTTCAGGCCCGCCTCCATCTTAGGAGAGCTGTTCTTTCTCCTTCAAATTGCCGAAATGGGCCGGAGGGTCAGCGCATGCTCAGTACGAGTCCCATAAAAATACTAAGGCCCACTCAGTTGACTGGTAGACTCCTTTCCCCCAGAAAGACGCTGGGACTGAGATAGAGAGACTTCCACCAAGTAGCTTCGTGGTCTCGGACAAGTCACTTCAAATCTCTGGAAGTTAATTTCCTTATGTTTGAATTGAAAGAAGTAGAAAATGCATGATTTTCTGTGAAAGGTGTATGTTTCATGTCACATACTGGGGTTGGACTGGTACGGAAAAATAGGGTCTAAGAACTGGAATCCAAAGTTTTATGGGCCTGAGGAAGTTTGTGCACTATGTTTTTTTCCTGTGTTCTCTTCACTTTCACACAACTCTATTCTTTGCTTCCAACTGGGAGAATCAATTCTATGACCACAGGAAAGTTTCATTAGGCCCAATATCGTAGGCCACTGGGGTAGTTCATAAAAGACAACCAGTTTTAGCTCTGTCTACAGGAGGCTACCAGGCCAAAGCGGAACTGAATGTTCTAATTTGTAGCGAGTTATTTGCCGAGCAAATAGGGAGCTCTTTTGATGTCAACAGGGAGTGTTCACACTAACACGGTTCCTAGCAGCGGGCAGGCAGACCAGATCCAGCTTGCAGCCTGCCTGCTTCCAGGCGCTCTGCATCACTGTGGACGTAAGTTAGTCCGACTTGACCCTGTGGGATGCTCGAGGTTCCCCGTCATTGGTTTTCGGCGTGTGGTGTCAAAGGCAAAGCCAGTCAGATGCATGGCTCTCTGCACAAGGGTGGGATCCGGAAGGCGTCTCTGGGCACCACAGTGTTCATGAGCCCAGCACAAAGGCGGCCATGAGCCTGCGTTTATACTCATCGAGTCAACCGGTGTGTCCGGAGAACCCGTCCTCGGTGCTGGGGATGCAACACTGATGATGTTTCTTGGAGTGGTGGTTGCCCTTTCCACGTTTTCCCGCGGAGTCTAGACTTTCAGTTAATTCTCTCAAGCAAATGGGTCACCGTTCTTCCTTCAGAAGGAGAGTAACTGAGCGGCTTTTTCTTTCTCGCATTTCTGGGAGCTCCCTGCAAGGATGTGCCAAGGTCACTGCTTAACAACCAGCTGACACCTGATTGGTTGGAGGTCCTAGGGGTCAGGGTTTCTCTTTACACTAATTCCCAGGACTTCTCTTTTCAACTGAAATGTGGATAAGTGCACGAGTCAGTAGAAAAAAAAATCGGATCAACTGAGTGGTCCTTAGTATTTTTATGGGCTCATACTGAACACGAGCCGGCCGCCTGGCCCATTCCGGCACCGACGGAGCTGATGAATGGCAGCACGTCCGTACCTTGGGAACTGGGCTCCCGAGGGGCCCGGGGTGAGGGCTGCCTGGGCTCAGACGGGCCCTGACATTTTGGCAGAGGAGCTGAAGAAAAGCTGCCTCTCGTTCTGACGTTTCTTTCACTCCATAAACCAGCAGCAGTTTTGTTGTGGAAGACCCCGGCAGAAACAACATGAGGAAATTGAAAACACATCAGCACATTTGCCGGGTTTAACAGCCTTGCTCCTGCTCTCTCCCTCCAGAACCTTAGGCAGGAACTGCTGACCTCTCTTTAGTTTTCTGAACTGCAAGAATGACGGGCCAAAGTTCAGTGACTTGGAGGAGGTTAGCTTTTATGCCTCTGAGCCAGCTTCCCCATAAGCATTAAGTCTACAAATAAAAGCAACATTTCTATTTATACTTCCCGGGGTTTGTGTGTGAGAGAAGCCAAGCGTGTCCCTGGAGCCCGGCGAAGGTGACTGCGTGGTCACATCTCTGTCCAGGTAACGCAACGGAGCCTTCCCGTTGGGGCCAGAGGAAACCACCAGAGCAGGTGGACGAGAGATATTAAAAATGACGCACGCAGTTTCACCGGGAAAAGGGCACCTGCTCAAACAGGGGCTGATTTACTCACGGTGGTGTGTTTGTTTGACTCTCCTCCTGGCCGCTGGTGACAAATGTGTGCTAGGGGAAGTCTTACGTCCGTGCCCTTCCTGGGCACTCCCCTTTCGTCGTCGCCAAGGGTCTGAAGGGCAACCGGCTTCCTGTGCTTCCCTGGCTGTGGATCAGCACCGCACGAGTGTAACTCCGGGCACCACCGGGCGAGCAGCACGGTCACATCCACGGCGTGTCTTCTTTGTGGACTTACGTTCTGTCCCATGCTCCCTGGACCCCCCTCTGCCTGCGTCTGTTGCCACCCCTCTGCCCAGCACCAGCATAATCGTTCGATGCCATGCACATGTGTTGAACACACCCTGGGGCACCCTCGCCTAGACCAGACACTTTCCTGCTCACCCGGTGTCACTGTGGGCATGATGCCAGGGTGTGCACGCGATGCTGTAGGTGGTTCCGGCGAGACAAACTCAGGTTTGGGCTCCTCACTGCTCTCCCATTGCACACCCTCCGTCCTCCCCCAAGGCCACTGTTTGCTGGCTTTAACACTGTCCCTGTTCCCGTCAGAACGCTGGCGTTCTGCTTCTTTCCCCGGCACGTGTGCCCACACCGATTCTCAGGAGAGCACAGGCGGACCGACACGGGCACGCCTTCCCAGGCGTGAGCTTTGCCTTGCCGGGGGCTCCTGAGAGTAACACCTCATCCAACGGGCTGAGGCAAATGGTACGGACTTGAGGCATCTCGGTAGGCTGCAGGGGAGGTGGCGATTCTGCTTGAAACACTCCCTGAGACTCTGGTAGGCAGAGGGCTAGGTGGCAGTCACCCTCAACCTAAGCCATTTTATGCAGGCTGGGCTTAGCATCCTGGACCGCTGGGAGGCCTTCGGCTGCGGAGGATATAAGCCTTCTGTCTCTGCAGACCACTCCACGTGGAGCTATTTGTTATTCAGCTGTAGCACTACTTAGTTAAATTCTTCTTCTCCAAGCAAGGGCCAGGGGTGAGGAGGTTTTGAGTCCCTCCCTGCCGCTTCCGTAGTGATGCTGATACATACGTTTGTTAACATTTGTCACGTCAGATTTTCTTCTAGAGGACTTCTGCCCCTGTCCCTGGCAGCTTTTCTCAAACCTGGACGTGCCGTCCCCTGGAGAGCGGGTTAAGATGCTCTTGTTTCTATGCTCAAGATCAGAGGGAGATCATAGAAGGTCATATGAAAGTGGAGAGTGGAGAGGAATGGGCCAGCTTGTCCCAGGGTGAAGACACATGGGGAAGTTGAAGTGAAAAGGAGGTAAAGGGTGAATGAATAAAACATGAGGAGAAAATGTTTTGTTAGAAGAAAGGAGCATGCCCTCTTTCCCTTTCCTCCACGCTGCCGGCTGGAATGTAGATGTGATACCTGGAGCTCAGGTAGCCACTTTGGACTGTGAGGCAGAGGCATGCATTGATATTGTGGAGCAACAAAAGAGAAAGGACCCAGATTCATGACTGGGGAGCCCATAATGCCTTATTTTGCTGACTTCCACATTTCATTTTTATACGATCTAAATGAAAAACATGCAGTGTAGCTCGATGTACTACTGTTTTCATGGATTTCTCTCCCTCACAGTTGAACTCATTCTACTGGTAACAGAGGCACAGTGTGCAGGTAACCCGGGGGAATGGAGCACGGTGGCCGAAAGGCACAGGAGAAATCCAAGGCCAGGGTTGAGGTTTCTCCTGAGAGCAAAGGTGTTAGGGGAAGACGGGGAGAGCAGGGGCCGCTGGGCCTGAGGGTGGGGCGGGATTAGGCCAGAGAGCAGTGTCTACAGCGGTCTTGAGAATGGGGTCGCACAGACCTGAACCCTAAATTCAGCTATGTCACTTACTAGCCCCGTGCGCTTGATAATGTCGATGCGACTTCTCTGAGCCTCCGTTTTCTCATATATGCACGGGGGATAAGCATAGTCCTGCTTTTTGAATTTTGATGGGGAACGAGTGAAATAATGCTCAGCGCTTCGCATCACGCCTCGCACAGAGCAAGGGCTGCTGTCGTTATTTGAAAGGGAAGGGAAGGCAGGAAGCCCCCCGGACACGTGTCATCTCATGCCTTGGATTTCGCAGGTCTGACAAGTGCTTCCCTAGGACCTCCTGCCTCAAAGTGCTTGTGGGAACATGTGAGGCTAGAATTTAAGTTGCCGGAAGAAGGGCTCTTCACTAATTAAACTAATTAACAATTCATCACAGCAGCCTGTGAGGTTACACTGTCATGGGTACCTTCACTCACTAGAAAAATAATAGCATCATTAGCAACAACCTGTCAGGAAAACAGGGCACCAGGCTCTGAAGCAACAGCCCCCCGCTCACTGGGTCTAAGTCTATCTTTCTTTCTCTGGAAAGAATCACAGGTTGTGAGAAAGATGTTTTGCCTGTGACACCTTTGTAGGGGATGGGCGAGCCTTTTTGCGCTCCTCTGGAAAGGAGTGGTTCTCCTAAGAATGACACGAACGATAATAACATAGCAGTTATCCATTGCCATGATAATGCTGCCCAGCAAACCAAACCTCCGTGGCACACAGCGATACAGGTACTCGCTCCGGAGCTCGTGGGGTTGATCTGACGTGGCTGATCTTGGCTAGACTTGTCCATGCTTCCGAGCTTAGCTGCAGGTTGGCCGAGTGCTCTGCTGCTCTAGGTTAGATCTGCTCACCTGTGTGAGTGACCCAGAATGTCCTCAACCGGGAGGGCTAGGGTCACTCACCCATGGTCCGAAGTTTGCATCCTCCAGCAGGTTGGTCTTGGCATGTCCTCAGGGCCACGGCGGAGCAGCAGGAGGAGGACACCCGATCCTGGAAATACTTCCCCAGCCTCATCTTGGTCACATTCACTGACATCCCACTGGCCGAGCCCAGTGCCAGTAGGGGAAGCAGTAAAAAATTAGGGGCATTATATAGGCATTGCCCATGGAGACAGACAACAGGGTGCTGGAGGCCTGGGGTGGGGCTGCAACAAGGTGGTGGGAGCAAGAGGGAATAAAAAGGTGAGAGATCTGTAATACTCTCTACAATAAAGAAAAAAATTAACAAAAAAGAATTAGGGGCATTAACCAATATACAAAAAGTGGTATTAATATTAACAGGTATTGGATATGTACAGCCCATATTGACACTACAAAACTCTGCTCATATATTATCTCATTTAATCTGCCTACAACCCAGTGAGGGAGGTACAGTGACCATCCTGGTTTTGTAGACGAGGAGCAGAGGCATCTCTTTAGCATTTAGAAGAGCTGGGCATGGACCCCGCTTGTGGACGGTCAGAGTCCACCCCTCTGTCTGTGACACTGCTTTCATTTGTGCCTCACTGAGGCAGAACAGATTCTCTTCCTGGGAGAGCTGCTTCCTACAGAGACCTTTCTTTGTAGAGTCTTCCAGACCTGGTTGATGATGAGGGGAAAGCATGGTGCTTTGAGTGCACTTGTTACAGATTCAATTCTGTTCCCCAGGTCTGACTTGGTGGGTGCCCACGGCCCCCTCCCTCCAAGGCAGTGGACAAGGCTCAGGTGTCATTGTGCTGTCCTGTCCTGCATCTCTGTGGCCACTGCACTGTACTTGGGACTTGAGTGATTCTCATGCCATTTTCTCTCGCACGTACGTGAGGTGGATCTCTGAAGGCAGGAGGTGCACAGTGAGTTCCTATCTGACGTGTCTCAAATGCCTACGCATCCGCCCACTGAGTTAGATACTGGTGTGCCGAGCGGGACATGCCCTGAACCCCATTCTGTGTCCTCTTAGTTATTTTCCTTCTTTGCTCGGTGCTTAGGGAAATAAGTTTTTTTCTAAAAAAGAGATGGTGAGTCCTGGCCGGTTTGGCTCAGCGGTTGGAGCGTCGGTCTGTGGACCAGAGAGTTCTGGGTTTGGTTCCCACTAGGGCCATGAACCAAAAATAAAAAATAAATTAAAAAGATGGTGATTTAAAAGTGGAGGTGGAGGGGTGTGTGTGTGTGTGTGTGTGTGTGTGTGCGCGCGCGTGATGCAGCTTCTTTCCCTGACACAGATAAATCAATGAATAAAATTAATTTGGTACTTCCCCCAGCGTGGAAGGAACAACTCTTCAATTTCCTTGTGCAAATACCTCCCACGATGCCTTAGTTGGGCTCTCTCTTTGGCTCTGCTCACCTTACACGTCTGAGAACCCAGCCTACACGGACACAGGATAAGCGGCCTTGTCCCAGAACCAGGCATCGTTGGTTGTCAACGCTCTGACCCCCCGGGACCGTCTCCCTGTGGCCTCGACCTTTAGTGTGACCATGAAGTTGCTGCTCTTGAACGTCTTGGCTACCCGGACCTCTGCCGATCCTTTCGCCTGTACCCACACCTACGTCATCTAGCCTCGCGTTTCACGGAGCCCTTCTTCCTACTTGGATTCCATGTCCTGAACCCAACTGCTCAGCCCAGGCCCCCTTTCTGTCCTTGGGGACCCCGATGCTTGGAGAAGCTCTACTTTTTCATAGTCTGAACTCAGAGTGCTACGGGCGTGTTTGATCTTGTCTCTCACCCTCTCATCTCAACGTTTTGTACTACTCAGGGCCACTCCCGAGTGATGGGACTGATGACCTCTCCCGAGTCTCCCCTCTGTCCTCTGCCACTTCCTCCCCCTGGTGCCAGGACAAGCCCACGGGCCATGGGTCTTCCCTGTCACGAGCGTTTTGGGTAGCAGCGAGCCAAGCATTTTACAGACATCTTTTATTTAATCCTCAAACCTATGAGCTAAGTACTGTTACTTTTTCCATTGTGTAGAAGAGGAAATCAAGATGGGGGGAGGATGGGGGGGGACGTTGGTCCAAGGTTACAGAGATAGTAAATTTGGTGCCCGGCGCCAGAGCCATGTGATCGACAGCAGAGCCCGCGCCTGGTTCCGCTGTGTTCTCATCCGGGTCTTCCCGAGGCCTCATCAAGCTGGGTTTTCCTCTGGACTAGCTCTCACGAGGGCTTCGAGAAAGGAGGGAAGCAATGAAATGTATAACCTTTCCCCCTCCTGTTTGGATCAGCCTGGCTTTTTTTCCAGTCCCTCCCCCACCCACCCCCGCTGGCCCCAGTTCCTCCGCAGTCTTCACACTCCTGCAGTCTCTTTTCAAAGTCCCTTTATCTTATCACCAGGCAGTACTTTGCGAAGGCAAACCAGCCACTAATCCTGGGCCAGCTCTTCATTCGCGGTCTTCTAAAGGCACACTCAACAGGGGCCGAGATTCTGGGTCTGACAGTTGTCGGCTGCACTTGCTTGGCCTCGCAGGCTTAAACGATTTGGGTTCAAGTTATGGCTGTTTACGTAACCCTCACGGATTGTCCCTGGGATTCTTGAAGAGACGTCAGTCATCCGCGAGCCTTTTCCTTCTACCTAGATCCTGGCGTGTTGGCAGGGCCTGCGCCTCACATGGTGATGAAGGAAGTTGGGATGGGAGTTTAATAGGTGCTAAGTAAAGGCTTTTCATTTCCCTGCTGCGGAAGCCCTTCACCAAACCCTTTCGGTCCAAGTGCCTGTGTGCTGGTCTGACCAGGCAGACAAGAGCCGGCTGACGCAGAGCTCAGAGGGCCCGAGGGCTGTGCCAGGCTCCTCCTTGCTGCCAAAGCTGGTGTGGAGCGCAGGGCACGAGCCTGGGCGGGTGAAATGCAGGGGACCCAGCCAGGGAGGAGGTGGCCAGGGCAGGTGGAAGGCAAGTGGAGGGAAGCACAGGCCCGGGTCGTGGTGACCTGACCCAGCGTGAGCCACATGCTGCGACGCGGAACTGGGCAGGCCCCTCACACAGCCTGTTTCCATTCAGTCCTCATTCGTTCTCATGGAGGGAGGAGATTCCACTGTGTCTGTGTGTGCGTGTCTGTGTGTGTGTGCGTGCGCGCGTGTGCACATCATGGATGCTGCTGCAGTGAACATGGGCATGCAGACACCTCTTTGAGATTTGGATTTACTTTCCTTTGGACTTGTACCCAGAGTGGGATTGCAAGATCATATGATAATTCTATTCTTAATGTTTTGAGGACCCTTTATGCTGTTCCCCACCACAGTGGCACCAGGGTACATCTCTACCAATGCACAGGTCCCCTTTTCTCTGCGTCCTCACCAACACTTGCTGTCTTTTACTTCACTTTTATAAAAAGCCATCCTAACAGGTGTGAAGTATCTCTGCGGTTTTGACATGCATTTCCCTGATGATTAGTGATGTTTCACCCCTTTTCACATACCTGTTGGCTAATTTGGGGTCGGGGGAGTCTATTTAGGCCCTTTGCTCATTTTTCAAGGTTGTGGGGTTTATTTTATTTATTTATATTTTTGCTATTGAGCTGTATGAGTTTCTTCTATACTTTGGAGATTAACCCCTTGCCAGATACCTAGTTTACAACATTTTCTCCCATTTCATAGGTTGTCTCGTCGCTGCCTCGACCGTTCCCTTCTCTGTGGGGGCCATGCTTTCCCTTGTGGTCTGGCTTTGGCTGAGCCTGACACGGGGGAGAGAGATAAGAAGCAGGCAGCCTTTCGCTATTGAAACAGTGTTTGTTTCAGTACCTCTTGGAGAGTTGTGGGTCCTGTTTCAACCTCAGTCTGTCCGCTCTGGCTGAGTCGGCTGGGGGCTCCAGGGAGAGCATCTCTCTAGGAATGTCTTCTCCTCAGCGATCAGAGTTTCTTATGGTTCCTCAGCTGACCCTCTGGGGGTGCACAGGAGAGAAGACACAGGCACTACCCTCGATCGCTCTGCATGGTCACGGGGTGGGGGGGGAGACACAGACACGGGTGAGCTGTAGGACTTGGCAACACGTGGTGTCTTGGAAGCTCGTGAAATGCTGACGGGGCATTGTGTGCCATTCTCTCCAGAAATGCCCTTCACCGGGAAGCGAGCCTTCCTAGACCCTGTTGAGAAACCACCCGCTCTGCCCGGTTACTGCCCAGGGGCTGGCTCTTCACCCCGGGTGCTGGGGCACTTCGTCCAGACTTCCCACAGGCCCTCACAGCCCCGTCTTAGTGATGGTTCCCGCTCCGACGTTCTCCTGACAGGCCTGCGAGGCAGCCCAGGGCGTGCTCGTACCTTCTCGTGAGTGTGGCCCAGAGTCTAGTGTGATGGGTGGCAAGTGCTCAACCTACGTTCCTGGAAGATGAGGCGAGGCCGTCGGGACCTACCCGCTCCTTCTCTGAAGACCTGGTGCAGAGGGCAAGATGGGCCCGAATGTCGAGTTAAAACGAGACGCTTACCCACGTGGCCAGGCGGGCTGACCCGCCCTGTGCAGGCCAAGGAGAGTGAGACTCAAACAACCCCGAAGAGCGGATGTGCAGCATTAGGTGGGAAAGGCTCCCCAGGCGGCAACCCCACCTCCACCACGGCGTCCGAGGCCTACTGCTTCCGCCCAAGGACGTGAGGGCCGGAGGTGGCCTCTGTCACTAACATTTCCCACTGCCGGTCTGAGGCACGGCATGTGGCATTGGGGGCTGAGGACCAGAACCCATGACCTGAGTTATGAGAGCCATGGTGCTGGGCACTGTTTCTATTTATTTATCCCTAAGCAGAGGGAGCCTAGGGGAACTGAGGAAAGCGCTCCTCGAGCAAGGAGAAGCTCGCTGGGTGATATTTCGTGTGTTTAGGTGGAATGTGCTCTATACATCTTTGGGTGCTTGTATGTAAGAGACACAGCTCAGACCACGAGTGAGGAGTACGTACCTCAGCTTCATTACCAAACACCATAAGCGACGCAGCGAGAAGCCTCTACGCGGCCCCCTCCCTTGGGAATCTGGCTATGTGTCGAGAGCAAATATGGATAGTTTCAGCCAAATTTGTCTGCACATGATTTTGACATCGGTTTAGATGAAGTGGTTCTCCCTGGGATAAGTACTGACCCCTAGGGACATCTTGGAAAATAGTGAGGGTGGTTTTGGTGTCACAACGATGGGAGGTGACTGCTGGCATTTTGCGGGCAGCTGCCAGGGATATTCGAGGTCCCCGTCGTGCACGGACAGTCCCACAGAATGAATCCGACTGTATCCTGCTTGACTCTGGAATGTCTGGCCCAACACTCATGTGGACAAAAAACCCACTTACAGTGATCGGAGTCTGGGAGCTAACTCTGTCTTCAATAGAAACATTTGGACACGAAAGCATTTTATATGCACTCTATTTTTTAAATTTTCATATATATTTTTATTGATTTTTAGAGAGAAAGGATGGGAGAGGGAGAGAGAGAGAGAGACATCGATGTAGAGCAACACATGGATCGGCTGCCTCCTGCGTGTCCCCTACCGGGGATCAAGCCTACAACCCAGGCATGTGCCCTGACCAGGAATAGAACTGGCCACCTTGCAGTGCACGGGAAGATGCCCCACCAACAGAGCCACACCTGCAGGGCATTTTTTGTACACTCTAAATTTACTTTCCCAGGAATATAACTATCATGTGGTCAAAGGAAGGTTGCCTTTAGGTCTGTCTGCCAGGAGTTATTTCCCATTTTGGAGAATTCTGCCTTCGATGACTGAGCTGTTCCCACATTTGCGTCACCCATACACACACCTGTCAATGTGCGTGGGGGCCTCTTGTGCTCATGCAGACTCTACAAGTACATACTGAGATACTTTGATAGCCCTGACTTCATATGTCATAAAGAAAAATACCTGTAATGTTTGTTGACAATTTTCTTATTTCTCTAAGCTCCAAACTTACTCATGAAAAGTTAAGTCCAGGCATTTGATGACTTCATTTGCCCTTTAATACCGTTGTGTCAGAAATATTTACACATAGAGTTTTATTTAATTTCATTGTAAATTATTTTCTTTTTCAACTATTAGAGAGTATTGACTTTGAAAACGTGCCAGGTAGGTCACACTGGGTTTGAATGTCCAGTAAAATGTTTGCTGTAACAGTGGGACTGGGGGACTTCGGGTGGGGAATGGGAGCTCTAGACGAGCAAAGCGCCCCCGGAACAGGACGAGGACGGACAGGGAGAAGGGGTATCAAGGTGGGTCATTGGGAGTGATTGAAAGTTTAAGAAACTCGTAGGCAGAGAGTTTGAAGGAGTCGATGTCTTCGTAACACTGATGTTTGTTAAGCGCCTACTCTGTGCCACACATACTTGCTGAGAAATGCGTCTCGTCATAGCCTCTCACCTAGGGCACAGGTTCACCTTCATTCTCGAGACCACGTGGGCCATGGGGGCAGAGCCCAGGTTAGGACCCCTCTTTGCCACCCACAGCGCCTGCCCTCTTACCGATAACACATGGGCAGAGCTCAGTCTGCAGAGGAGAAACCTGAGCTTGTCTTGGCTTCTCCTGTTGAGTGGGTTGGAAGCCATCTGATGAGCCGAGGGGTCCGGAACGCCTTGCCTGGTGTCCCTGCGTCCAGCTGTGGCTCTGACCTCTGACCTTCGGAAAGGCGGGGCTGGGGTTAGGAAGGGAACGCTTTTCTTTTCCATGGGCCTGTTTACTTCCCTAAAGACGTCCGGGTGGCATGTCCACTTTGAAATATTTACACAAGGACCACATTCCAGCAATTAAATGACATGAGTACCTCTCAGGATTTAGAATCTGGGCTAAAACCTGGAGTTCTGTGTCAGAGTTGACCTTAACACAGGAAGTATATATTTTATGGTGGTTAATAGACCATCAACGAATAGTTGTTATTAGTATTAAAAGTTTGTGTTAGGGGTAGTAAATAGACAACTCGACATTTGTCCATCTTGCACGATTCCTCCCAGGTGGAGAGCATGAGCTGAGGAAGTGACTGGTTTTCCCTCATAACTGGCCGTTGCGTGTGCCTTGGATTCTGCTGGGGGCTTGATGGATCAGGGGCGGGGTAGGGAGGACAGGATCTGGGGATCTGGGGATGTTTCCTGAGCACTGTCAGGGGCAGGGCTAACACTTGGCTGCTGCTGTCTGCTGGGACTACGTCTCCAGAAGGCATCAGACCCTCAGCCAGGGGAGACCTTGGGAAAAGACCGAACAGATCTTTCTTCTGCTCTAGAGAAGTCACTGGGATGTCCTCACAGGACAAGTCTGGCCTTGTCTGCAGGGAGTCAGATCCTCACGGGTCTGTGTTCATGTCCTCTGTGAGGAGTCACTGCAGTGCAGCAACGAGGAGAGAGGCCCTGGGGACAGGCGGTGCTTCTCGAGGTGGACAGGCTCGAGGAGCTGCTTGAACTCTGTGCCTTAGTCTTCCCATCTACAAATGGGGCTCACAGTGGGGCCATCTCATAGGTTAGTCGTTGGGCTAAATGAGGTCATTTATATACATTGTTTAGTGGGTTTACATGGACTAGCAGTTGCTACATTGAGCACGTAGTATGTATGCAAGAAATGTTACTGTTATGCTGCACTTGAAAATGTGGGGAATAGAAGTACCCACCTCACAGGGCTGTGGTGAGGACCGAATCACAACTGCATATGAAGAGACTAGCACAGTGTCTGTGTATTGTAAGTAATTCATGTTAGTTGTTGTTGATATTTTTATTAGTTCCATCTTGCGGGGATTGCCAAATCTTAAGATTCTAGCACAGTATCTAATTTCAAAGCCATTTCCACTTAAGTATTTTCACTCTAGTACCATGTGTTCTGATATTTGATTTGTGAAACACATGACAGTCACACCTGCGGGATGGACACCTTCCTCACGTGGTAACAGAACTCCAGGCCTTCCCACCCGCACCCCAGTTCTTGCTCTTCGCCTTCCAGAGGAGCTGCGTTTGAACACACGGCCTTCTTCAGGGACGACAGGCTCAGGGGCGCCCACTGCTCAGGTCCACTGGAGTCCCTGGGAGATCTGTGGGAAGTGGGCACTGGCTGCTGTTGTTTGTTAATAACAGAAAACAGAACCTCTGAAAAGTGTTGGGTTGAAGAACTAGGGAACCTCAAGTGTGACCTGGAAGACTCGGAGGTCTTCTATTCCCATCCCCTCCTTTTACAGAAGCTCGTTAACTTGCCCAGGGCCAGGCAGCGGTTGGATGGCGGAGCAGGGCCTGACTCTATATCCGTGCTCACTTGGTGATCGGTCACTTGGCTCGTGGGGGCCATTAGCTGACGGAACTGGGACTAGAAGCCAGTGCTGCTCCGACAGTCTGGTTCCACGGGGTCCCCTCAGGGCTAAGGCGAGAGGGGCAGTGGGGTGTGTAGGTACAGAGTGGCCTGTGCCCATGACCAGGAAATGTCACATTCTGCTCTGGTCTTTGGCGTCCTGCAGAACGCAGACAGAACACGCCTTCAGCGTCAAAAGGCCTTGGCTCTGCCCCGGCTCCATCTCTCTCCCACCCTCTGCCCGAGGTTGGCCGAGGTGTGACTCACACGTACCTTGCTCAGCCCGCAGCTCTCGGAGTTTCGGTGAGTGCATGCAGTCATGCATCGTCACCACAGTCAAGGTAGAGGTTTTTATACCCCACCCCCCCATCCTCCAGCTTTTGGCAGCACTGACCTATCCAGTCTCTACTGTTGCCTTTTCGAGAATGTCACGTGAATGGAGACCTACAGGATGCGGCCCTTGGAGTCTGGCTTCTTCGACTTAGCACAGCGCACTGGAGATGTGTCCGGGCCGCCTTCTGAGTGTCTGCAGGTCCTTCGGCAAGTGGCTTAACTTTCAGCCTCAGTGACCTCATCTGTAAAGTGGGCACAGCCCCTGCCTTGCCTTTGCGTCCTTATGGTCAGGAGGGAAGAAGGCCTAGGAGTGTGCGTCAGGGCCGAGGAGCAGCAAGTATTCAAGTCTGCTTGCAGTTCTTGTTGTGGGGTGGCCTGTGGCAGAGGCTCGGGTGCAAAGGCGATCCTAACCGGAGCAACCCCGCCGAGCCTTTCTTCTGATGGGAGGGCAGCGCTCGATTCTCCGGTCCCCTCTCCCCAGCCCCAGGCCTCCACAGGCTGCTTCCACTTACCCAACAGGGGCTGTCCCCAGGGGCGCTCCATCTCTGGCATGTCGCCTCTGCTGTGCATCTCCCAGAGGGGCGGGAAGCCTGACCTGTGGATAAAATGCTTTGACCTCCTGGGATGGAGGCACTTCGCAGAGCACCACCATCAGCATCGATCGTGAGTTCTAACAGCAGTAGTGTCATGGGAGTGACGTGGCGACGACACAAACACGCGGAGCTCCACACGCTACACAGAAAGGGCCTCTCCTGGCTGAAGACTCACAGGGAGGAGGGAGAAGCCGGATTTGTGTTTCCTTTCGAGCCCGTGAGGCTGAGTTACAGAGCCCACATGACCAGCACCGTCCCTGGGCCAGTTTGCCTGGCTGGGGACCCTGACAGGCCAGTCCCTCATGCTGCCCTCCCCTCCGATTGGCTGTGGGTGGCAGACAGCAAGACAGGTGCAAAGAGCAGAGGGAAAACCTGGGCTGGGATTCAGGAGACCTGGATGTGTAAGTGTCCAGCCATTCATCCTGTGATTTCAGCCCTGTTTCCTCACCCATGAGCAAGGGGGCTGTGCTAGGTCGCCCCGAAGGCATCTCCAGTGACCCCCAGGAGTGGCAGAGACGGACTCCCAGCTCTGGCCGCTGGAGGCGGGAGAGGGTGGTGGGGTGGGGGCAGAAAACAGCAACACTGAGCGGTGGAGCAAAAGCCTTCCGAGAAGGTCTCCCTTTCCAGCACCAGCTGAATGCGATCCCAATAAACAGATCGCTGAGATGTTTGCTTCCGGGTGTCATTTTAGACTACAAGTAGCTAAAACAGATTCAGCTCCTATATATAGATACTGTGTTGGGTTGCGTTCTGGGAGGCTTTTATGACTATGCTGCCTGGCCGGCTCCCAGCTGAGCTTTACCCTCGAGGGATCTGATTTTGGAATCAGAAAGTCAGAGAGGACCCGTGACTGCTTCCAGGGGTCTCTCTCCTCTCACCCGACTCTGTCTGCCCCCCACCACCCCTGAGGAATGCTCTGTACCCTGCAGGTGAATGCCAACTGGGCTGGCTCCTCCCTTTGTTTGACGACTGAGGAGCATGGTCGCAGCCGATGGAAGCTGACCAGCCCCCCATGGCAGCGAGTCCAGGCAGAGAGCTCTGAGCTCTCGTTTCCTCGCTTAGAGGAAACATAGTATAACTTGAGTCGAAATGAAGTACAGATTATCCCAAACAGCTCAAGCTTCAGATCAGAGGACCCAGGACCCTCCATGGGTAGAAGCAAAGAAAGGAGCTATTATGATTTTTTTTTTTTTATGGAGGAGGGAAGGGGGGCATCTAAATTCTACTGTGAATTTTTCAGGGGAAGATAGTGCTGGGAACAAAAAGGTGAATGGAGGCAGCTGAGGTTGGTGTTGGAGGAAGAAGAGAAAGAGGCAGGAAAGGGAGAGGGGACAGGGGTTCACTTAAAGAGACAAGGCAGAACCCTGGCGATCTGATTTCTAACAACGTGTGCAGTCGGTAGCAGCGCGTCCCTCCAGTGCGTGTCCTTTGTTATAAAACCTGACCTCTGCCCATCTGCCAGTGTCTCCCCTCACCTGCCTGGGTGGTTTCTTCACGTTTAAGCATCATGGGTCTAAACTGCCTCCCTGGTCTCCATATTTTTGTGCCTCCCTATCTTCTCCTCTGTTTTTCTTCTCTCCGCCTTGTGCTTCCCTCCTCTCTTCCCTGCTTTGCTTTTCCAGTCCCTTCTCCTCCCAGACTTTTCTCTTCTCCCTTTGTCCCTCCCCTCCCCCACCCATCTCACTCTTTTCTTCTTCCCCCTCCCCCCTCCCCCCTTTCTCCTTCTTTCCTCCCTCCCTTCACCCTCTTTCCCCCTCACCCCCTTTCTGTCCTCCCCTCTTCCCTCTCTCCATGTCCCCATCTCCCCATCCCCTCTCCCTTCCCCTCTCTCTTCCTCCTTCCCTCCCTCCCTCCCTCTCCTCCTTGTTTACCCCTAAGCTCCAGTTTCTCGCCTTGTAGATTTACCTGCAGGACAAGACACGGCTCCTCTTGCAAACACTGTTTAAGAGATCCACATCCTCTCCCTCCACTGCTTGGGCATTTCAGAAATGATATTCCTCCCCCAACTACCCCGTCAAAGTGAAATCAATGCAGCCAGCTCCTGCCGTGTGCCCTTAAATGCATTCCCTCCAGCTTCGCTGGTCCGAAAGCTGTACCCTAGAGGGGCCTCCCGCGCTCGCTGGCAGCCCTGCTCCAGTCTGATCGCCACAGATAGCGCTTGGGAGAGAGAAAGGGGGGACACCCTCTCGTTGGAGACTCCACAGCAGATCCTACCAGCTTTCACATCTGTGCACTTGCGGAGTGGCAGGACTTAGGGAGAGGAGCAGGGGACTGGGGTGCGGGTGTTTGCCATAAACAAATAAGCCCCAGAATCAATATATGTGTTGAATGTGCATTTCCTCTGGCATGTGGTGTCTTTCTCCCTGGCATCCAGGGTGGGTGCTGTGTGAGTCTGGCTTCTCTTACACTTTCGCTGGGGTCTGGGGTGTGTGTGTGTGTGTGTGTGTGTGTGTGTGTGTGATGGAATCGGGGAGGGGGGGTGCTGTGTTTTTTGATCTGATCCACTTGACAGATTATCTGAGTCCAGCCCACCTTTCCGCACATGTCAAACAGATGGGATCATGTTCAAAGCCTTCTGAGAGCCGTGGCTGAGCGGTGGGTAAGGCAGGGAGGGGGCGAGAGGAGGGGGACTGAAGAGAGAGAGGGGCACCTTCTAGTGGCTTTGTGTTTTCACACGTTGGGACGGACAGGAGCCCTGTTTCTCCGTGGGGGGTATCTTGGGGGTATGGGACTGATGAGGGGTGGGATGGAAGGAGAGGGAGAGGTGGGGTGCTGGTGGGCAGGGTTATGATGTCACAGCAAAAGTTACAACAGGAGGAAAACACAGAAATGGTTCAACATTTTTTTTTTTTTTTAAACTTTGGACTGCCAAGAGCTGAAGGAGAGTGGTGAGCAAAGGAATGAAGGGGAGAGAGAGAAACTAAACTGGAAGCTTGAGTTTTGTGTAGCTTCTTGAGGGCTTATGAATGGACTACTAGCAGCTGGGAGCCAGGAGACCTATAGGGGAGGCACGATCGTTCCCACAGTGACAGGGCAGCGGAGCACGTGCAGTTCTTCTTCCTTGCTGTGTTACCTCCTTCCTGACATGAATGGTAGGAAACCTTTTTCTGAGGGTCCTGGGGGTGGCACGAAGGAGGGAAGTGTACTCCTTTTCTTACCTGAGTATCTTCTCTTCATTTAAACGAAGGCTCCTCACCTTCTTCTCCTGCGCCTCCCTCTCTCTCTCCTCTGCCTTTCTGCGCCTCTACGTCCCCTCACCCCCCCCCCCCAGCCCCAATCTTTATTGAGCTGCTTCAGGAAAAATATAGAGAAGTAAGACTGAGTCAGGAGAGTGAAGGGAGGTGCGGATGTGATAAGAGGAGTAGGGACAGCCCAGGACCCAGCAGCTTGTTCAGTAATGTCCACGTGTCTGAACTGCTAGCTTCTTAGGGGACGACTGGCTTTGAGGATCCAGTGGATGCAGCCCCAGAAAAACAGGACATGCCCCCGACGGGTTTTTGGGGTGCAGCTTTCTTAGAGCAAAGCAGTCAGTGATGAGCTGGGGTAGGGGAGTTTAGAAGATCATGAGGAGACCCAAGGCAGAAGAGACAGGACGCTCCCACCCCGCACCACGTGGGCCGTGGGTTTTCTCTGCAGCAACGCAAACGGTGGTTTTAGGCGTGGAAGTGATTTCTCTGACTGTTGGTCGAAGGACCCAATATCTTTCTCTACTTATGCTGTGCCCACCTGAGGTCAAACACCCTTACCTCTGTTGAGAATTCAGAACCGTGCTCTGTGTGTGTGTGTGTGTGTGTGTGTGTGTGTAAACACAGGCGTTTAGGGGGTAGGACTCTTCCAGGGAGCCTGTGTCCAGGCAAACATTCTTGTGGGGGTTACAGTCATATTATTTATTTTCCTGTCCTATCCATTCATTTCAAATCAATTGAAGAAAATACTTCCTTGGATGTAGCTGTTCATTTCTGCAAATTACTTATTTTTGAGAGTCTCGTTTGCTGATTTGCTCACTCAGCATACGGTGACTTTCAGTGACTTCAGAGCGAGAGACCTCAGAGAGAATAACACGGACACGGATGGCGCAGACGGCCTCCTGGCGCGTCCGCCTCGTGCTCCTCACGGCGGGACCGTCGGTTCCTCCTTTCCCCCGAGGTGCGGTGGAGAGCGAACTGGGGGGTTTTGTTTTGAATCCCCAGTGACCGAAATAAGAAAATAACACGGGAGATTTGTGCAAACCAAGAGATGAAAGTGGCCCCTACACGGCTGGGGTGGGTTTATCAGGCGAGCGTGTGTGCGCGTGTGCGTGCGCGTGTGTGTACACACAGCGGAGAGGGCCAGCGCCGTATTGATTGTCGCTATTGATTGTGTAGGCTGTGCTGCCGAGAGAGCCCAAGATGCTTCCTGGGGAAACCGAGAGCAGTGTCTGTCCCTGGCCTCCGTGAGGCGGGGAGGTCTTCAGGAGGAAGGAGGGGACGGGGAGTGGGTGGGGTGATGCACCGAACTCACTAGCTTTGACATCATCATTGTCTTTAAGTGAACAAGCCAGAGGATCGCTGCAGAGAGGCAGGGAGCAGGGAGCAGGAGGGACCAGAGCGAACAGGTCCCCTGATGTGCATCCTCTTCTAACCCTCTTGTCCATCTTCCCAGGGACCCGCAGGACCCCCAGAAGGTCAAGTCCCGGGCTCTCGGACTCACAAGGTTATTAGGACATTGGACCGGCACCCCAAAGGAGAACTTTACAGAGACTTGCAACATCCTAACAAGTGGGAAGGGGATTAAAAACAAGAAGAAGAAGAAGAAGATGAAGAAGAACCTTCAGCCCTGAGCCGCCCCAAGGCGGGAGCTGAAGGCAGTGTGTCCTGCCGGCGAGGCTGACGGGAGGTTGGACGGCTCTGGCTGAGGGCTCGTGGGGAGAGTGCACGCGAAGGGCCAGCCCGGATCTCTGTGCACCCAGATTCCCTCTGCCCTTGCAGATGACACACATCCGGTTCTGTGTGCCTGCAGACAAGTCCTCCTGGTCCTGGGTCTGAAGGTGCAGGTGCTTCAGGTGGAGGAGACGCGACGCCCGGGAGGAGCAGCACGGGAAAGAGGGCAGAAGGGTCTTTTCGGTGACTCCAGGTAGCGAGGACTGTTTGTGAGGGCGAGTGTCTGAGAGGCTTTGGCTTCTGTCCACGTGTCCCTCCTCTAGAATCAGGAGGGGAGGGGCTATTGAAAAGGGGGGAAAAAAGAAACCTGAGCTCTCTGGAGGAAATTCAAAGGAACCCGGAGAAATGAACTTCATCCTGGACGAGAGCAGGGAGCGGTGAGGGACGCGCACCCCGGGAGGCACGGAGGCCGGGCTGGCAGGGCCCCCGAGCAGGTAGCCAGGAGAGGCTCTCTTCTGGGGCTGCTTGAAAAACTTTGGTCTGTGAACACAACAGTTTCCCTGGTGACTGCGAATCCACAGCTGGCCGTCTCTTTCTCTTCCCCCATCCTTCTGCTGTGGTACCCAGAAGTTGACCTCGGGACCTGTGCGCAGAGAGGGAAGGATGATGTGGTCAGAGATCCTGAGAATAAGCCTGGTGATTCTGGCCGGGTGGGTGCTCAGCACAGCCGGCTCTGAGCCGGGCTGGACACTCAAGAGATCCCTGGCTCAGAGGGGACACCTGGACGAGGTGCTGCCGGAAGGAGAACGCTGCTGGCTGGGGACCAAGGTCCGAAGACCCAGAGCTTTCCCCCAGCATCACCTCTTTGGGGTCTACCCCAGCAGGGCTGGCAGCTCCCCGAGGCCCTACCCTGTGGGAGACCAGGGCGCACAGCACGCAGGACGCAGTGAGCCAGCCGCCGAGGGAATGGCGGCGAGCGGTGTTGCCCCAGACCCGACAGCAAGGGCGGCAGTGAGGACTGGGGCCCAGCAGCTGGCCGCCCCGAGGGGAGCGGATGGTCCTACTGGGCAGCTGGAGCTGCCGAGAGATGATGATGCTCATCTCCACGATCAAGGGTCCCAGGAGTCCCTCGGCGAGGCTGGGACTCTGGAACGCCCAGCCACCATCTCTGCACGCAGGGAGGAACCCAAACCAGAGACCCAGAGGAAGGTGCCGGCCAAGACCAGGCGCCGCCGGCAGGTGGTGAAGGGGCAGGCAGAGGGCAGGCGGGAAGACCTCCATGTCTCTCCTCGGCACTTCCAACCTTGGCCTAAGCGTCCCCGTACGCCCGGGGCCGGAACCAGTCCTTCGGAGGACAGCGCCCAGAACGGCAAAGGGAACCCCCACGGGGAAGCAGAGACCTCGAACCCCCACGGCGGAGCACTGCCCATCGTGTACTTCTCAGGGAGGCGGGAGAGGCTGCTGCTGCGCCCGGAAGTGCTGGCTGAGGTTCCCCGGGAGGCGTTCACAGTGGAGGCCTGGGTGAAGCCGGAGGGGGGGCAGAGCAGCCTCGCCATCATTGCAGGTAACGCGCTGGGCCTCCGTGCTCCCGGGGCACGGCTGGCTTCCTGTGCGGGTCAGAGCCAGGGGCGTGGAGGGGAAGGGGATGGGCAGGGAGACCCAGAGAGGGGCCAGGAAGAGGGCAGAGCCTTTCTCCACCAGCACAGCGGGACTCAACTCATCTGCAGTGATGACTGTGACCCCAGGAGCCTCTGTCCCTGGTATTGACCTGTGGTTCTGTCCACCGTGCTGGCACGTGGGAGACCCCCAGCCCACTCTCCTCCTCCTCTTTAAAGGGAAGACCTCTGGTTCTTGGTCGCTGGGGACGAGGTGTCACCCTCCACTTCTCATAGTCAGTATGAGATACCCGGACAACTTGGAAGCTCCAGAGAATGCAGGGACCGGGGCAGGGAGCCCTAGCCAGGGAGCAGGTTGGGCAGGGGCACAGACGATGGTCTTGACTGGTTCCCTTTTGTCTGAGCCGGCCTGGAACTTGGCAGATAGCTACTACCTGGTCCGGGTCCTGGGGTCCCTAACAAGCCCGTGTGAGCCTGGGGACATCACGGTCACCTGGTTTCTAGCCCTGGCTATTGTCAGAGGGACCTAAAACAACACCTCGTATAACTCCATGGTTCCGTCAGAGGCAACATCTGGGAACATCACCCACGTTTATTTCCACTATACCCAGATCTTGGTTTTCATAGAAAGTTACCCAGAAGGACGGGGAAAAGAGTGGAGTTTGTGAGAACCATCTCCCTTGCCTTATGGGGGGGGCGGGCGCTAGTTCCAAGCCAGGGGTTGGGATGCGACCTGCTCCTTTATCATTCGGTGTCACCCCTTTGCATCCCCCGAGACAGAGCCCCACGAAGGCTGGGCGCACGGAGAACCACTTTAATCTTATTACTTTGGATCATCCACAAGCCCCGTGGATGTTTCCACTTCCATTACATGGATGGGAGACCAAAGCCACGCACGGCCTGCCAGAGGCAGACTGGGAACTGAGCTGCGCGGCCCCGGAGTGCTTGACAGCTGTCCAGATGAAAAACTTCTCAGGTTGCTGGATGCTGCAAATAAGTTTCAGACGAGAGGAAGAAATCTGGAAGGAGGGAGCCTCTTTCAATGGGGTGTTGCTGGAACATCCCTGCCGGACACACTGTCTCCCCCTCTTTGGCTGTGATTTCTCCTCTGGAAGCCGGGATTCCCAGACACTGAGTACTCTCGAGTTTTGCGGTCTCGCTTCATTTTACGTTGAGGTGGGAGAAGGGCACAGAGGAGGGGAGACAGAAGGGGCCGGGCAGCAAGGTAGGTGGGGGTAGCAAGAGAGTCGAAGGAAATCCTTATTCCGGGGCCAAATGGAAGAAATAATGAGATGATTATCTGGCCAGAGCTGGCACTGTCGCCGTTCTTCCCAGATGACATTTGTGCTGCCTGATCTGGCTTCCCGGTGCCCATCTGCCAGGGAAACCGAGCCGTGTCGACCGAGACCCGCGACTGCTTCCTCCTGCTCTCGCGGTAGCAACAAGGGGACCCGGGCCCCGTTCCCAGGCTGCGAGGGTTAGAGAAGGATCCAGCGAATGCGTGAGGGAGGCCCGTGGAGGCTGTTGCTCCGAACTGTTCATACCCCAAACTGGAGACACTTTGGACAGTGGGTACCTGACCCGTCCTGACTCCTGCGTCCTTCTGTCTCGTGATCCGCAGGAGCAGAGCCTTGTCACGATCTGATTCCAGTCACAGCATTCCTTGCCCCCACCCCCGTCCACCTCCCTCCCTCTCCACCTGTCCATCACCACCAAGGGCCCCCCACCTTGCCACAGCACACACACTCAGATCCTTCTCCAATGTGCCATCTGAACTCTCTTAACCTCCCCGAGCATGTAAAATTAGGCAGGAAATCTTTTGCAGACAGTCTAGCTTCTGGGGTTTCGTTCTCTCCAAATCAAAATGTCCCCTGTGGTGTACTGGTATTTCCCCTCAAATCCACACCGGGCAGGTCGAGGGGTGGGGGTACCCAGGTCTGTCTCCTCTCTGACTTCCACCCTCTATGTTCCCTCAGGCTTGCGCACATCAGAAAGTATTCAGGAAAGCTTTAGGGTAAAAGCCTTGGATCGATGGGGGCTGGGAACAGGCTCCTGAGGGCATAGGCATCCCTGTCCCCTCATCGCGCTTGGCTTCTTACGCTTCACTGGGTGCCCGTGGTGGACGACTAGCCGGTCAAAGGTGGTCCCTAGGAATAGAGCTCATTTGCTCCCACCGGCAGAGCGGCTGCCCCTCCCCCTCCCACAGCAGCCTTGGCGCGTTGGCAGCCACTCACTGCCGTCCCTGGACGGACTGGCCTCCACCGGTGCAGAATGGCAACTACGGGTCCATTCCTGGGAGCGAGAGCCGATCCCACCGTCGCCTGTCTGCTGCTCAGGTGCTACAGGACTCGGCTACCACACTCTTCCACCAGCTCTCAAACCTCGACTTCCACGTCCCTCACTTAGGGTTAGTTTCCTGGTTCTCAATCTACCCGCCTTGGGCCATTTTCTCTTCATCAGAGATTCAAGCAAGTCAGCCACAGCAGCCCCTGTAGAGGGACCCCTGAACTGTGGGGCCTTGGGGACTACTTCCTGCACAGGGCACTAGGTGGCAGTGTTACCTCGTGCACAGGAGAGGAGGCCCTTGGAAGCCACTAGTGGAGAATGTCTGGTTTCCCGGAGGGCTGTCCCTGCCCTGGCCTCTGGGCTGTATTTAATCGCCCCTCCCAGAGTGTTGCTGGGAGGGTCAGCTTCGTGCGAGCCCTTTTTGCAGGGCCTCTGCGAAGGGGCTAAGGTAGCATTTTGGGGGTTGTGACTACCTTTGCACGGGTAGCAACTAGAATGGTAAATAACTGGCAATGTTGCACACCTGAAACTAATATAACATTGTACGTCAACTATACTTTAATTAAAAAGAGCTTTATATTCCAGAATGGAAATTAGAAAAAAAAAAAAAAAGAAAGAAAGAAAACCAAATCAACTAGGGTTACCTCCCTCCCCTCTCCACATTCTTCCAAAATAGGAAGTTGGACTCCGGAATGGATTGTTATTTAGGGCCGAGGACAACGCAGGCCCCACTGACTAGGCATTGAGCTCCCTCTGCCCCCGAGAGGGGGGTGACAGAGTCGGGCGCCCGGCATGCTGACCCTGTGAAGTTGTCTGTCTCCCGCAGCTCGGAAGCAGGGTGACAAGGTCTATCTAGGCAAGGGCTGGGTGCAGCTGCTTCGGGGGGGCTGGCAATGGGGGTGTGTGCCACCTAGGAGTAGGCTGAGGTCAGGAGCCCATCTGGATGGGCCACTGGAACTCAGCAGGGGACACAAGCCAACTTCTGTCCCGTCCTGGTGTGAAAACTTGAAGCTCCAGGGCCCAACCCAGAAACCATGCTGTTCCTCCCCCTCCTCCTCAACTTCCTTTCCTCTCCTTCAACCCCAACATACACAGAAGAAACCCTTTTCATAGGTTCCGCCTCACCCATAATTGATTTCAAATGTTCCCTGAAGGTGCCCAGCTGAGTAACCACCTGCGGCTCCAGCCTGCAGGAGACCGAGTCAGCAAGTCCCTGGCAGGGCTGGAGCCTGGGCCCAGGTTCCCTCATCCCACAAATATTTATGGAGGGCCGTGCCATGCAGAGCACCGCGGGGGTACAGAGATGTCTAAGAAACCGTCCCGGCGTGAAGACGAGTTTCCCTTCCCCCGGGATCCAAGTCGCAGTGTCTCCTGGTGTAGAAGTTGGGAGTCGGACAGACGCGGAGTCAGGTTCCCATCGCTGATGCTTATCAGCGCCGGGATCTCTGGCAACCCGGCGGACTTTTCCAAGTCCCGGCTTCCTCAAATCAAAAAATGAGATAACGTCTTACAGAGTTGTTATGATGTCTAAATTAGTCACGTCTGCAGAGTGCCCGACGCGTGGCTTGAGCCGTGGTGTTTGTTTATGATGTGGCCTTGAGGACACGGGGGCCATGGTTACCAAGGCACCTGCTTCTCTTTGGTTCTAACCCACAAACCTATCATTTCGCTTTGGTTCATTCCTTAGAGTTTTCGTTTGCTCATCTGTCGAATACACGTGGTGGTAAATAGGACTGTTTACAAAACGATCTCAAGATGATCGAGAACACAGTTGAATCAGAAAGACCTCTACTTTTGTTTTGTTTTGTTTTTTGACTCATTTGTTCTTTTTTAGCCTGGGCAGTCTTCATTTGGGTAAATTAGACAGTGGTCCTAAAGCTTTTGGAAGGTCGTGGACGCTTCTGAGACTCGAATGAAAGCCGTGGCCACTCCCCAGGGTGCAGGTTCATGATGTTTCTGAGTTCTCTGGATTTCCTGGTGCCAGTTTGCCGACCTCGGGTGTGAAGCCCCTCGTGCAGGGCATGTTGGTCGCTTTTTCTGTTCTGAATGAACCTGAGCAGTGAGGTTCATCGGTGGAGGTGGCATCCACTGTTCCCAGTGAGGTAGCTGTGTACCGAGGGCAGGAGTCCTGCTCTTGCGGAGGACGGAGTGGCACAGAAGACAGAGTCAAAGCATTTCAGAGGAGGGCCTTGAGTGCTCTCTCCCCCTCACCCAGCAGGACTCAGTGACCGCCAGAGACACGCCCACGCCATTCCCGGATCTGCTCTGAAGATGAGGGTCCCACCCACACCCCCATGCCCCACCTGCCTCTTCCGATGTTGCAGCCATGGTCAAAGTCAGAGTGTTTGCCTGGGACCTGGACATGCACCAGGTTCTGGTGACCTTGCCATGATGTGAGAGGGCTGTGGTCCACCCCTCGGGTGGGTTCTGTTCGCCCACTCTGTCTAGGATGAGATCCCTGAGTTTGCCTGTGTGGACGAGGCAAATTAGCATTAGTCTACAGGAAAAGGTTGTATCCGGTGGCTGTTTGGCCCTGCAGAAGAGAGGCTGTGTCTGGTTGTAGAAAGAAAACAGACTGTCCCTAGGCCCCTCCATTGACAGTCCAGGGCTGGATGCCTCGTGCAGGCAGCCCCCCTGGGTGCCCCACAAAGGAGACCTCCTGTGCCTGCAGCTTCTGCAGCCCTCCATGTGCGGTCACCTGGGTGCATGCTGCCCCCTGCCTTCTTAGTTGTGTACGTGTCTCATTTCTATCTGCTCAAGTTCCCCAGGGGCCAAATGCATGTGTGACTCACACTGGTCATCCCAGGGTGTTGGGCACAGAGTTCGTCTTGGCTGTGTTTACAGGATGAAGTGGAAACCTAGACTGCTGGGTGTGCCTAAGGAAAGAGGAACCTTCGAAGCTCTTTGTGGGGAACCGGGGCAGTGGCTTTGGAATTCGGCTTTTGTCGCCTGCTCGGGTGCCTCAGGGGCTTCTGAGGGGAACTGGTAGGTGCCGGGCTCCCCTTCCACCTTCAACAGAAGCTCCTGGCTCACCTGTTTCAGGTGAAGAAGAATTTAGTTACTTTCAGAAAGCGTCAGCCCACAACCCTAGGGCTAGAGGTGGTACTGTGGCCTCAGGGCCGATCTGGTCCGAAGCAGACTTGTTTTCCTAAGTGACTGTTACGGGGAGCCAGCCGCACGCAGGTTCGCGGTGGCTGCTCCCTGCTCCGTGGCGGGGTCGGGACATTGCACAGAGACTGTCCGGCTTGCAGAGCCTAACACGGTTCCTGTCTGGCCCTGTTGGTCGCTCATGTTCTGGAGCACTGCTTCTCAGACCTGAATATGCACAGAGATCGCCTGGGGTTCTCCTTGGACTTCCCCTGCTGCCGGGGGAACCCACGGGGCAGCGGAGGCGGAAGATTCTGCCTCGCGGGCTCCAACTGTGGGAGCTTCGCAGACCAAGGATGCGGCGCGCTGAGCCTCCGCTGCGTGTGCTCAGGGGCACTGTGCCTGGTGAGGCAGGGACACGGGCGCACCGGCTCCTGGGTGATCAGGACCCCTGACAGCCGGCCCTGGCGTGAAGACTGAGACCCTGTAGAACATGCCTCGGATGGCACGGCTGTCACCGGAACCCCCCCCTCCTCGGAGGCCAGGCTCACATCTGGGCTGACGGCTCTCCCAGCCTCTCAGCCCCTACGGCACTCTGAACCCCCTCCGATCTGAGCCCCGGTGGTGCTCGGGCGCGTTGTCTCTGCGGCTGCGTGGTTCAGGGCCTGGTGTCGGACTCACAAGGTGGGATCTGGGACCCTGGAGTCCTCCAGGTGTCCTGGGTGCAGGTGGGGGAAGGGCAGCCACTGCCAGGTGGTAGCACAGAGGGGTTCCTCTGAGCAGGATTGCGGGGTCGTCCTGCTCATTGCGCTCCGGCTTCAGTGCCCGACACCTCGATCGTGGTCCTGTCCTCGTCCCCCGCCTTCCCTTCCTGTCCCTGCGTGCTTGCGCGATCTTAGGGAGACAGTGCAGTGGGCCCGAGCACCATTCGATCGATGCGTGCTGTCCCCATCCCCATCGGGAATGAGGTGGAGCCAACTGTTGGAAATATCCAGGAGTGACGGGGCCGGGCTAGAAACTCAGAGTCACCTTTGGCAGCCCCAGCAGATCCACCCAGGTGCTTGTCCCTGCAAAGCTATGTTCTCCATCCTCCTGCTCCTCCTTCATGCACTGTTGACGGGTCCTCTGGGGCTGCCCAGCTGAGTCAGGCAGAGTGTGCACAGGAGCCTGGCTCCTGCTGGCCCCCACCCTCGTCTGCGCCTTGGGGAGACCGGAGAGGCACGAGCGAGAGGCAGCACCTCAGCTGGGATTGAGCCCCTACACCCTGAACATCCGTTGCCTTCAGTTCCCGGGGCCATAAACAAGTCCATAATCCCATGCTTCTGCCCTTCGGGACGTGGTATTCGGTTACTCCTGGGGCCCATCACATCCTTTTCTGCTCGTGTCGTGCACCCCGTAGTTCTAGCACCTTCCAGAAGGCACATCTCTGTATTAAGTTTGTGTTTAAAAAATAATGGCATCCTCTGCTTCACAACCTGCCTTAAAAGAATCCTGCTCTTTGGACCCTTTTAAGAAGAGAACATCCAGGAAATGAATCAAAGGGGTCAAACAAAGACATCCCGGTCTCTTTCTGAGTCAGAAACGCGTGGCCAAGAAGAGCGGTTCTGCCCAAATATGCAGTATGGTCACTGGAACCCAAAGGCTCAGAACCTTTTGAAGTTGAAGCATTGCTGTGGCAACCAGCTGGGATACCGAGACTAGTCATTATGGTTCATTTTGGAATTAGAAGTCCAGTTGGCAATCAGAGGGGAAGTCATAGCAACAAAAAGTTGATCAGTTAGTGAGTCATCATTCAAGAGGTGAGTCAGCACTTGCTAACTTTTATACACATGATTGCTGTACATTTGGGGCAGATCAGGGAAGAAGTAAAGCAGTTTGGTTCTGTTTGCTCATCCATCCGTCCGTCCATCCATCCGTCCAATATTTATTGGGCTTCCCTTAGGTGAAGTATCAGGCATTTAACCGTGTGTTGGAAAATCAGAAATGAGCATGGCAGGGCTGCACCTGGGCCGTGCTCCCTGTCCCCTGGAGCCACCCCGGAGCTGATTCAGCCCAGCCCATGGGAGGACCAGAGCTGCCTAGATGGGTCTGGGGAAAGAGGCAGGAGGCCTGGGGAAAGAGGGAAGGACAGGTATTAGTGTCAGATGGTACAGGAGCACCCAGTGGGCCAGCAATCCTGAGGTGCGCTCATTGGTCATAGCAGTTAGGAAGTCACCGGTGACTTTAGAGAGAGCAGTTTCACTCCAGGGATGGGGAGGTGGCCGGAGGGGACGCCACATCCCAGCAAGTGGAAACATGAATGAGAGGTGAGGGGGTGAGGACGGAGAGGGTCTAGTGTACTCTGCCCGGAAACTCGGCACGAGGGCAGCCGGTCAGAAGCAGACCCAGGTTCAGAGAGCGTGTTTCCTGCGAGGAGAGATGCCGATCTCAAGGCCCTGTGGCTGAGCACCAGCAATCCAAAGCAGAGCCAGCACGAACCCGCAGGAGACTGCTGGGAGATGAAGTCACAGAAATGTAAAGCATGTACATGCAACGCAGCCGTTCCAAGAAATGACTGAAGACAGTTTTACTTGACAAATACTCATGTGGTGCTTGCTGCGCCAGGCGTGCCTGTGGTCACTTCACAAGTATTCGCTCACGGACACTCGAGGAGGGAGATGGAGCGTTGAGGCACGGAGGAGGATAGGACTCCACCCAAGGTCACCCAGCTGGTTCATGCAGCGTCAGGATTTGAACCCGGGTGCGGTGTCCCTGGAGTACATGCGCTTATCCAGTACTTGGGGCCGTCTCTGGATTTAGCTCAGGGGCAATAAGGAGTGAAGGGCTCCAACCATCTCCCCTAAACTCTTCTCTCTCAGTCCCACTTCTCCTGTGACCTTGACCTCAGCAAAGGGCTCCATCCGCACAGGCCAGGGCTCAGTTCTTCTCCCACTGTGGTACCCCTGGGACCCCTGCCCAACATCACATGTAACAGCAGTAATCCATCACCAAGTCATGTCTGCTCTACCCGGACAGTGCTCTTTGGACCCGTCCTGTTCATTCCCATAGCCGCGACCTTAGCTTGGGCCACCTTAACTCTGGCTGTCCTTCACCTGAGACACCCCTTGATCCTTCAGCTGATTGACTGCACCAAAGGGATCATTCTCAAATACAAAGCAGTTCAGGTCACTTTCTGGCCCAAAACCCGGGGATGACTCCACTGTGCACTCAGGAAAGTTCTGCTTCTTTAGTATGCCACAGGGACCCCACTCACCCCCTCAGGCTCATCACTGCCCTCCAGGGTAGACCCCCCCATGTACACGTGTGTGCACAGGCATGTACCTATGCACCTGCACACTCACAGTGCATAGTTACTCCTCCCTCACACACACTCAAACCCACTCACATGCACTCGCAGACATGCACATGTAACTTCCAGCGACACCACACTACAAGCAGTGACAGTAGTTTCTGTCTTTCCTGGCCTCTGACCTCTGACCCCTTTGCATTTTTTCTCCTAACAAGAAATTACTCCCCCAAACTCACATTTGCCTAACTCACTCTTGTCACTCCCTGGGTTTGCACTGAATTGCCTCCTCTTCCAGGAAGTCTCCCTTGGTCTCACTGAGGTGGGCTTGTTCTGCAGGTGCCCTGTGCTCAGCCTCGTTGGGGCACATAGATCAACTCACCCTCATCCCCATGTGACTTTTTACTCGCTGAGCTGAGACTGTGTGCCAGGCACTGTGCTGGGGTTCGATGTTAACCAAACAGGCGTGGCCATACTGCCGCACCATTTCTTTCCAGGCGAGCCCCCCCTGGGCTGGTCGCTGCCCGGGGTCAGGACTGGACTTGGTTCATCGCTGCATTCACGGCACCCAGTGCATTGTCTGCGAGCAAAGCTCACCCAGTAACTCTTTGCTAAGAGTTTGGACGATGGTTAGGAGGTTTGAAACCCACTCAGTAATAACTAGAAGGAGTGGTCACCCTTATCTTCCATCTCATTCCCCCAAGTCTGCTATAGTTGATCAATATCCACCAGGAACAAGTCTCATGGAAAAACGGAATGTCATTGCAATCTGGTTTAACTGTAATTATTTTTAAACTTTCAGAAATTACTCAGTGTATTTGCTTCTTTGGGTTTGTACGTATTGGCTCTTTCTCATTCTCCCCCGAGAACTTTTGTTGTGTTTCGGGCATTTGTTCGCATTACTCCTGCGGGTGGGAGGAGCGTGAACCTAGGAAGCTGGGTCCTGCCAGTCTCAAGAAGAGGTCGGGCTGTCTTAGCTCCTTCTGCGCTTTCTGTGTTCTTCTCGAATCCTGCAGCCAACACCCAGTTCTTTGAGGGGGATGGAACTCTTTGAACGTAAAACACTTACCGGCAGAACCTAGCTCAATTTACTTTTTAATCTACTCACCAATTCGACTACTCAACAGATGCTTATCGAGCACAATGTAGGTATTCCAGAACTACTTTTGCAGTGGACTCTAACTCAATGCAGAATAGAAATAAACACGAACCGCGGCAGGGATCCATTCTAGACGTCGTTTGTGTCAGGCACGTTCATTATTCGAAATAACTGCACAATAGACTATCCTTCTAATCCAGCCGCGGCATGCGCCCTGAGCATGGAGGGGACCTTGGGCATGCTCCCCCCCGCGTGTGGCAGTCTACTGGGCCCTTGGACAGAGTGCAGGGTGTCATCGGCCTGACCTCAGCCAGGACTAGCCATGGCAGAGGAGGAGGCCCAAGGAGGTGGCCCCACCCCAGGGCAGGGCCTGGACTGGAGGGGCACTTGGGGTTGAAGGAATGGACAGAGGGTAATCTGGCCCTTTTCTACACATGGAACTGGAGCCCTCTTGACTCCCCAGAGTCCACCACGGTCCGAGCCAGCGAAGTCTTTCTCTCCTCTCCACCTGATCCACCTGCGACCAGCTCTTGGCCCCTGTACAAGCTGTCAGCTCATCTTAAATGCTCGACCTCAGTCTCTTTATCCGTCTGCATTTTTTTCTTAATGTAGTGGCTAGGAATTCAGGATCTGGACCCCAGTGTTCTGGGCCTAAGCCCTCTACCAGCTATGTGACCTCAGCAAGTCGAAGTCCTCTGCTCTGTGACACTGGAGTAAGGACCATCTCGGTCTGATAGAACTGTCGTGATGGTTAAATACACTGATGGACATCACGCGCTTAGGGCTGTGCCTGGTGCGTGGTGTGTGCTCAGTCACTGTCTGTGGCTACTTTCGACCTTACATGGTAATGTGGCAGCAGGAGGCCCCAACGCCTCGCGCTCAAGTCTCAGCCAGCCAAGCAGGCCAGGGCTGTCATGTCCCCCCTCCACAGGCCCTCCCCTGTCCCCAGTCCGTGCAAATTCTCTTTCATGAGCTCTTATGCATGGGCATGCTTGCATAGCTGTGTGGTATGATTGAGCATTGAGTTTTTTGTAGTGAAACCTTGATGCCCTGGATTCCAACTGAGCAGTTGAGGCTCCAGGGGCCCACGGTTATAGGATGATTGCAAAAGCGGGATCTGGCAGAGACAAAGCCTGTCCATCAAGACGTGGGCTCAGCTCAGTCCTTTCCACCTCCTGTGGCCACTGCTGCAGGATGTGGAACAGCGAGAGGCAGTCAGAAGGACGAGGACCGGGAAACCCTTCAGGATGAGCCCAGGTTTGGCGGTCAGTCGGCACAGCCAGTGGCGGCCCCTCCCGCCCCTCCTTCACAGATGGGACCCCGAGGCCCAGAGAGGGAAGGGAACATCCCAGACAGGCTGGCACCACACCCCCAGTTTCTTGGCTCTGAATGTGGGGTTACTTCAAGGCTTTCCAGTTGCCTTTGGTTAGTTTACATCTTTTTACTGAAAAGCAGCAGAAAACACTTTAAAAAGACTTTCGACAAGGAAAACAAGTATGACGTTAGCCCTCCTTTAACCTGAAATGTCAGTTACTCAGACCGCCTGTCTTCTTGCTCTTTGTCTTTCTCACTCGGAGGTCAGTATTGAGTCCTCTCTGAACACTGGGCTCCAAGCGTCACCGGTTCACCAGGTGCCCTGCATTCTCTGGTGTCTTCTCAGCCACTCCAACTGGTGGAAAAGGGGGTTCCTTCGCTTCTGATTGGCATCGTATTTAGGTTTGTGTGGTCCCTGGGTATCCCTTGCTTCCTAGAAAGCAGTCAGAATCTCCCTGGGTTGTTTGTGACCACATGGTAGAGGCCAAACGGTTCAGATATTATTGAGTAAACACGGGCTGTGCTTCACCGAGTGGACAGGAGACACCGTGCACACGCACCAGTGACGGTCCTGTGACGGTCGCGGTGAGAAGACCTGATAGGCAAGCGTCTAACCTCAGCGGGCTGACGGGCTGGGAGGTTGTATTCATTGCAAGAGGATCTTGTTCACGCTTCCCTTCGACAAGACCCCGTGAAGCCTCCGCATCACGAGGCGTATAGTGGATCCTGTTTAAACATTTCTTCGTAGGACAGCGGCGACGTTGTGAACTGTACCTGGCAAACAGAGTGCCAAAGAAAACTTCTGAGAGGATCTCAACATTATTTATTTGGCAGAGGAAAGGGAAAAACAGGAAATTGGTGCTGGTGTTGCTTAGCTGGAGCTGTACAAGCGAGTTCTCAGAGGGGACCTTGCTGGAGGTGGGGGAGGTGGCCGAGGAGGGGCTGGCATCCTGCTCGGGTGCCACTGGGACTCTGTCTCCCAGGACCAGCCACTGAGATGCCTTATCAAGGTCACGGTATTCAAAGTACTCTAGGCTCCCCAAGGTGTGGGGCTGCATATGTCCTCTTAGCTTCTGCACAGCCCCTGCTGCATTTGGGGGTTATATTCTTTGTGTTGTGTTGCTGGAATCCCAGGGCGTGCTTTCCCATTTCTGTGAAGGAGGGAGATCAGACAGATGGACAAGCCTGTAGGCAGCTCGTTGCCTCCACCTCTGCTGAGGAGAAGCAGCCCAACCCACCCCTCACTTCCCAGGTGCTCCTGCTGGGAACCACATCCGTTTATCCACGGGCCTTGATGGGCTATCCACGGAACTCCACAGTCACGGGATCCACAGATCTTGTTGAATGCTCAGGAAATTTCATACTGCTCCTTCTCAAAGGTTATTAACCATGGTTGAAATGACATTACAAAAATCCACGTTTAAAATTACTTAGGACCCTCCTTCCCTCCCTTCCTCCTTTCCTTCTTTCCGTCCTTCCATCCTTCCTCCCTCCCTCCCTCCTTTCCTTCCTTCTTCCCTCCCTCTTTTTCTTCCTTCTTCCCTCCCTCCTTCCCTTCCTCCCTCCCTCCCTCCCTTCTCCTTCCTTCTTTCCTTCCTTCCTTCCTTCCTTCCTTCCTTCCTTCCTTCCTTCCTTCCTTCCTTCCTTCCTTCCTTCCTTCCTCCCTTCCCTCCCTCCCTTCCGTCCTTCCTTCCTTCCTCCCTTCCCTCCCTCCCTTCCTTCCTCCCTCCCTCCCTTCTCCTTCCTTCCTTCCTTCCCTCCTTCCTTATCTCCCTCCTTTCTTCCGTCCATCCCTGGAATGGAGTGCAACGTCCTAAGGGAAATTGCCCAGGACTGGGGGCCAGGTGACAGAAGTCTGAGAACTGCTCTTGATTCTTTTAGATCCTTAATAGAAAGAGGTGAAAAGCCAGCGTGTTCCTATAGGGGGCGCTGTGGTCAGTAACTACCCCAACAGTCCAGAGTGAGTGGTTTGGAGGGGGAGGGGGTTGCTTTTCATTAGACAAGGGATCTTCTTCGTTAGAGGAATGGAATTTTTAGAGGGTCAGAGGGTCATTGTCCATTGGGAGGATGCTCTTGGCAGCTCGGCTGCCTTTGTGGACTTAATTCATTAGTGAATTACCATTCCTACCTGGCACAAGACATTAGCCCTGATACAGTGGGAGTGGGGGGAGATGTAAGACAGGTTTACCTGCTCCCCAGGAGTTTATAATACTCTTGAAGAGATAGTCTATATATGTCAAAGTGATGATAGTATTAGCAATGAATAATAGTATTGTTTGTACTTGTTGTGTTTTATAGGTACTAAGCACTTTTCCTATTGTTTGACCTGTGTGAATTAATTAAATCTTCTCCAAACCCTACAAATCAGGTACTGTTATCTCCATGTTAGGGTTGAGGAAAATAAGATGTAGAGAAATGCTCAATGTTGCTCAAGGTTGTAGAGTTATCAAGTTCGGTTGACCCAATGGCTCTTACCCCACAGTCTGCTCAATAAGCTAGACTAGTTTTAACCACACTTTTGATTCTCAGTGAGCTGCTGGGCTGGCTCCACTTGGCCATTTGTGGGTCTGGATTAAGGTCTTGAAGAGTCTGGGAATGAGGCAGGGTTGTCCTGGGAGAGCCTCATGAGGCCCCTGGAGACAAGGTCTAGTTTCTGGAAGGCATACTGGACTCCAGGTGAGCTAGCCAGGGTGTGTTTTGCTGACCCTTGTGGGTTACCTTCTCAGGCAGTAGGTGACGATGCCTCCAGCCATGTTGCCTCACGCTGCGGTGATCAAGGAGGCTTTCTTAGGATGAGGCTCCTGCTGCCCCCACTTGCCCCAGGTCAGCAGCAGAGCTGAGAGCTCACCGTTCTCGTGTCCCTGCCCCTCTCCCTGCACACCCACCGCCCAGCCTCTCAGCCTCGGCCCGGTGGCCTGCGGAAAGCTAGGGAAATCCCCGTGCTGATTTCTGTGGTCCTGGCGCGTGATGAGAGCATGACGACAAGGCACCGCGCGGGGCGGAGAGGTGGAAAAATGTGCTGGGAAGATGCGAGCGGAACATTCCCAGGAGTTTCGCCCCACTCCGTGCTCTAATTTGTAAAAGCTTGGGCTCACAGATAAAAGGCTGAGCCTAATCCTGTCTTGAAGGAGAGTTATCTAGAACAGCTGAAAACACCTCCCTAGCCGTCTCTGTTCACTCCCTCCCACTCTTCCTGCTGACACAGCCGTGCTGGCTGCCAGGTCCTAGTCTTTGATGGATGGCCGAGCTCCTCCTCCTCGGCCCTTTTGTTCCCCTGCCTGGTGCTCTCTGGGGGCGGGGTGTTGGGTAAGTAGTTCTGCAGAAGGCGCAGACCCGCGTGTGGGGAGGCTGCAGGCCTAACATCCCGGGAAAGGACTTTGCCTCGTAGCAGGTTGATTTATGCTCATGACCTAACCTGGCCCTGTTTTTAGCTCATTTTCCTCCTAAAAACAAACTTGCACCACACAGCATGTTTTTTCACTTACCAGAGCTGATGACACTGTGCGTGACTCCTCTGTTTTGTTGAAGAGAACCTCACCTTCCCGGGAGCTGCCGGGCCTCTCAGAGAAGCAGGACTCTCACCCCCGACTTGATTGGAAGGTGCAGAGAGCTCGGCCCGGGGGCTCTCCTGGAAGTGAGGTTCCGCCGCCGTGGCCGTATGGAGGGGCGGCATTCCTATCTGGACCTTAGCTTTATCTTCTGCCACCGGGGCCTGTGGGTAAGCGATCTCCTCTACGAGACCCTGCCGCGCGGGTGTTCCCTCTGGAGAGGCGCGTTGCCCAGGAGGGCGCCCAGTGAGCCTGCCCCGTGCGCTCTAGTCCAAGTGTGCGGCCGGAAGGAAGCAGCCTAGGGGGCGGCTGGGGAAAAGGGCACCTACGTCTTGGGAAAGGCCAAGCCCCTGTGGCGGCACAGGGAAGAGAATGCTTGGCCCCCCACATCAGCCCTCTAGGCCAGATGCAATTGCAGGGTTATCAGGGTTCCCCCAAGACTGGTGGGGCATGCTCCTCTGGCAGTCAAGGGTCTCATGACGTGTTTGACGGAGCGAGGTGGGTGTCCTGCAGGAGCTAGAACCTTGATTGGGTGTGAGGGTCACAGCTGCCTAACAGGTTGTCACCAAGGAACTCTTGGATCACGTGGCTGGACACACAAATAGCAGCTGTAGCTGAGGCTCAGCAGACTACAACGACCGCTGGGGTGGTCCCGGGCAAGGGAAACTCCAGCAACATCGAAGGTTACTCCCGCATGGGCGGGCTTTACATAAAGGGTGCGGTTTGATCTTTATTCGGGCTGAGACTGCGCTAGGGGTGTTGGTGTGAACAAAGTGATGGGTTGGCTAGAGCAGGATTCGAACAGGGGAGAAGGCAGTCCCGAGGCCCTGGGCCCACATGGCCTCTCAGACGGGGTCAGTTTTGTTTTTCCCGTTTATTCCATCACTCAGATAGGTTTACACAATGTTCCTGACACATAGACACTCTGCTTTGAGGAGGAAAAGGGTACGAGGTGGCCCTTTCCCCCTTCTGTTCTTACCATAAAACGAGAACGCCAAGGACAGGTTGATTCCCGACGGTTCTCAGAAGGTCCTGTCTTCCTCTCACTTTATATGGACTTATATAACTGCTGGATGTGGAAGAATAACCTTTCCTCCCATTGTGATGGCAGCAGCGCTGCTGAAACCGAATTCTCTCTATGTGGTCTTGTGGTCAGGGGACCCCATTCTGCCAAACCAACCTGCCGAAGATGCCAGTGAGGAGGAGGGAGTAACTGGTGGAGACGGAGCTTAGCAATTCGAGCAGTTGGATTGGATCTGTCGAGAGCTGGGAGCAGCTCCGGTCTGGACCCTCTCACTTCCCTTTTTCTTACATCCTCCCCCAGCACAGAGTCTACCCCACAGGCCACGTACCTGGGGAGGAACCGGGACAAAAGCAGCTGCAGATGGGAGCCACTGGCTTGGGAGTGGGTTTTCAGTCGCGTGCTCCTCACTTCAGCGTCCCTCCCACCCTGGGTCACAGCCCTGGCTTTGGGATGAGAGGCTCTGCCTTGGCCTTGGGGTCCTCTAGAACTGATTACTGAGTGTCACGTGTCACAGATGGCCCTCCAGGACCACCCAGAAATTTGATCAAATGTTCAGGAGGCAGCCGGTCCGTCGAGGTGCTGGCCAGCATGGAAATACTAACTGCGGTGCTAGCCAGCGCGTCCGCTCCAAACCGTTTCCAGGTGTGGGTGTTAGCCTGGCTGTCACTGTGAGAGTCGAGTCCCAGTCCCCGTGAAGCAGTGGTCTGCAGATGCGTCAATGCCACACTCACCAGTTCCAAAGCAACCGCTGACAGCTCAGGTTTTAGTATTTGAAATACTTTGGTGCGGTAGGAAGAGCGAGGGCTTCTGGGTTGACGCCTGTTTCTGGCCCTTCGTAGATGGGAGACTGTGGACAAATTGCTTCACGCCTGCGATCCTCAGTATCTCGGTCTACGACTGAGGAGCTAAAACTCAGCTCAGACGTTTGTGGGAGGGTTTCCTAGGGTGACGCTTGTCCGGCGCCTGGAGCACAGAGACATTTAATAAAAAGTAGTTGAAGTCTCTTTATTTCCTCTTTGCATGAGCAGCAGACCACCTGCGTGCCGAGAAAGAACCCAAGAAATGGAAAGAAGCGGGGTTCTTCTCCAGGGGCCACATTGAGCGACTTCCCCATGAAACAGTTGGTAACACTCTAGCAATCATGTTTACCATTATTAGGAATTTTTGTAATCACTCAGGGAGACTGTAGTTTGAGAGAAGGCTTTTGTCCTTGAGGGAAATTAACTCTATTAGTTCCAAATGCTGGCAATTGATAATTGCAGAGAATTATATCAAAATGACTTTTCCTGGAGACCCACATGAGTACATAGCTCTGTGAAGCTACCCAGGGTCTCTAAATATGACTTCGGAGTTGAGGTCAGGAATACAGTGAACAAGACACGCTCCCTCCATTTATTGTCCTTCCTCTCCAAACTTAGATTAAATACAAGGTAAGGTGCTACAATAATTTTAAACTTAGTGAATATCCCTACATAATGGAAGCCAGTTACAAGCAGGAGCAAAAAGAATGACTCTCAAAGTTTTAAGATGACACGGTCCAAATGTTTGGCTTTAGTACCACCACCATTTTTTGAGTTACATCATTTGATCTGATTTTTTCTAACCCATGGGCTATCAAAGTTCAGCTGGTGTTGAGTGAGTTCATAAATCATGTTGATGATCTGGTCCCTCTGTTCCTCCCAAGAACGTGGCTCACGTGTACATCTAAAGTTATAAAATCTCAATGTTGCATGAGCTGATGTTGACTGTGTGTAGTGTGCTGGCTTCGACTGCATTGGGTTGTCAGCTTTGCTCTGCTAGACTGAGCAGAAGTCTCCTGAATGTGGGGATTCAGCACTTTTTCTTTTGAACCAAAGTCTGTATTGCTCCTGCTTGACTGAGTTAAGGGAGCAGGGCTGGGGGACCCCCCGACAGCGTGTGGACGAGTGTGCATGCTGCTCTGTGATCCCCATTTGCAGCTGAAGGACGCTGGAGGGCGGATCTGGGCTGAGCAGGTTTTATTTCACAGGCACGTTTGGTCACGGGGCACTCGGGAAGACATTTGAAGGCTCAAAACCCAGAGTGGAGGCAACATTTACCTTTCCCCGCTTTGTGAAAATGACTTTATTTTTATTTGAGAGCAGTTTCGGTTATACACTAAAATTGAGACGAAGGTACAGAGATTTCACATGTGCTCCCTGCCCCCCCACACGCACAGCCGCCCCTGTAATCAGGATCACCCACCAGAATGGTACTTTCTTTTTTTTAACCAAGGATGAACCTACACCGACACATCATAATCACCCGAAGTCCACAGTTTACTTGGGGGTCCACTCTTGGTGGTGTACATTCTGTGCGTTTGGACAAAAGCAGAGTGAGACCTATCTGCCATTATAATATCACACAGGCTCTGTTCACCACCCTAAACACCCTGTGATCTGCCTGTTCATCTCTCTGTCCACACCCCTGGCAGCCACAGCTCTTTTTATTGTCTTCATCCTTTCGCCTTTTCCAGAATTCCACGTAGCTAGAATCATACAGTACATGGCCTTTTCAGATTGGCTTTTTTCAGTAAGCGATATTCATTTATGTTTCTTCCATGTCTTCTCATGGCTTGCTAGCTCACTTATTTTTAGCACTGAATAATGTTCTGCTGTCTGGATGTACCACAGTTAATTTTTCCATCCACCTACAATTGGCAATTGTGAATAAGCCGCTACAACACGTGTCTGCGAGTTTTTGCGTTGATGGAGTTTTCAACTCCTTTGGGTAAATACTAAGGACCATGCTTGCTGGATCGCATGGTAAGAGTATGTTTAGTTTTTAAAGAAACTGCCAAACGGTCTTCCTACGTGGCAGTACCATTTTGCACTCACACCCACAGTGAAAGAGAGCTCCCGTCGCTCCACATCCTCGCCAGCATTTGGTGGTGTCAGCGTCCTGGCTTTTGGCCATTGTGCTGGGTGTGTAGTGGCGTCTCACTGTTCTTCTCACTTGCTTTCCCTGAGGACATGTGACGCGGAGCATCTTTTCATTTGCCCATTTGCCATCTGTATGCCTTCTCTGGCGACCTATCTGTTACAGTCTTTGGCCTGTTTTAAAATTGGGTTACTTGCTTTCTTAAGTCGTAAGAGTTCTTTGTATATTTTGGATAACAGCCTGCTATCAGATGTGTCTTTTGCAACTATTTTCTCCCAGTCCGTGGCTTATCTTCTAGTTCTCTTGATATTGTCTTTAGCAGAGCAGAAATTTTTAATTTCAATGAAGTCCAGCGTATAAATAATTTCTTCTGTGGATTTTTGTTTAAACAGGAGTCACCACATTCAAGGTCGTCTAGGTCTTCTCCTGTGTCGGTCTTCTAGCTGTTTTGTAGTTTTTCATTTCACATTGAGGTCAATGATTCGAGTTAATGTTAATGACAGATACCAGATCTTTGTCTAGATTCATTCCTTTTTTTTTTTTTTCATGTGAATGTCCAGTTGTTCCAGCAGTTTGTTGAAGAGGCTGTCTTTGCTCTGTTGTATTGCTTTTGCTCCTGGTCCAGGATCACTTGACTGTATTTATGAGGGTCTATTTCTGGGCTCTCTATTCTGTTACATTGCTCAGTGCGTCGATTTTTTTCACCACTACTGTGGTATCTTGATTACTGTAGCTTTATTTGAAGTCGCATTTACCTCTTTTAAATGATAACATCTCACATCACCAGCAAGGCAGCCGCACACTCCTTTGTCTTCAGAGGGAGAAGGAGACCCTGGCCACCTGCATCTGCTTCCGTCATTGGTCTGCATAGCGGTAGAACCGGCTCAGGTGGCTCACCAGAGCCAATGGTACACATCTCTCCCAAACCCCATGTTCGGTAACATCATACCGATGACATAAAATTGACCATTGGGGGAATATTTACACCACAGAAACTGGCAAATGCTGCAAATCAGGACTAGCTTTTTTTTTTCTTTTTCTTCAGATGTCTAACTTGATTTTCCCTTTGATTTCTCATTCTCAAATGCCTTCTCAGCATCGTAGTTAATATTTGTTAATCCCATTGTAGCAGTTAGGCACTGTGCTCAGATCTTTGGCCTGTGTTTTTATTTTATTTTATTTTATTTTATTTTTTTAATGAATTTTTATTTATTTTTTTGTTACAGATATTTTACCTTTTTACCTCATTGGCACCCCCCACCCCACCCCACCTCCACCCCATCCCCGGCTTAGTTGTCCATGTCCATTGGTCATGCATACATGCATATAAGTTCTGTGGTTTATCTCTTCCCACCCCCCCACCCCCCATCCCCTCTTCTGAGGGATGTCAGTCTGTGCCCTACTTCCATGTTTCTTTTTAAAAATTTTTTTTTAATCTTCACCTGAGGACATTTTCCCATTTTTTGTTCAGATAGAGTGGGGAGGGGGAGAGAAAGAGAGAGAAACATCGACGTGAAAGGGACACATTGAGTGGTTGCCACCCGCACGACCCAACCAGGGCTGGGGACAAACTGCAACCGAGGTACGTACCCTTAGCGGGAACCGAACCCGGGCCTCCCTGGACTGCAGGCCGACGCTCTACTGCTGAGCCAAATCGGCCAGGGCAGGCCTGTGTTCTTTTAGTTAATTCTCACAGCAACCTCATGAGGTAGGTCTGTGATCTCAGCTTATGATCGAAGGATGCTGAAGAGCAGACCAGAGATGGACAGATTTCATTTTACTGTGTCAGCAAGGCGATACAATTTTTCTGAGGTCATGTGGCAGGTAAGTTGTAGACCGGGGACTAGAGCTTATGGCTGAGTCCTGCTTGTAATTACCATGCTGTTCCCACCATAGAAAACTTTCCTGGGCTCAGAATCAGAATATCTTGGTTCTCTCTGCACCCAGCCTGACACCAGACTTCTCAGAGTCTCAGTATCTTCATCTATATAATGAGGTTGGTGATGATGACCTTGCTAAGCTCACAGGGATAGCTTTACTGCTTCAGTGATAGTTTATATAAGGTTGCTTTGGAGAGCTCAAGCATTATATAAATGTGACGTATTATTACATGCTAAGAAGTAAAGGACAAATATTTATAAAAAGAACATCATACGTCCCAGTTTCGAAGATTCCGCTGAAGTAGGTATTTCATATAAATGCAGGTTCTAAGGAATGTTACAGAGAATGTTTCTGGGTGAACTAGCAGAAACTTTGATCTGGCATTGTCTAAACGTATCTCTTGGAATACTTTGGGTTTAGGTCTTCCTAACCTTCCCAGACAGTTTGAAAGGCAATCAAGGTAGCCCCAGTTTTATGGACAGATTTGGATGGTGGGTGTCTTCTAGGAATCAAATTATTAATGGGATGGGTCAGTCCCGGCAAGTTGACATTTAGTAACTTCAGGGAGAGTTTCTGCCACGTTATGTCTGTGTTTTAATAAAGAGGTTCATAGCTTCTTAGACTCCCAACAGTCAGCATATTTTATTGTAGTTATTTATTAAGCTTTATATTCTGCACTGTACTGAACTTTCCATGATGTCAAACAAACATTTAATCACTATACAACTCTCCAGCGCCAAGTCCTGAGGTTGGCAGCAGGTCTTGCTTCAGAAACATCTACTGAACAAGGGTGCGGGTCCTCTCGTGTTGCTCATGGACTTCTCGTGCCAGAGCTGTCCATCTGCAGGCTTTGGAAAGTTCCTGGGGTGTCTTAATTGCAGTTGGACCCAGTGTGCAGGGCAAGGCCAATAGCCATGGGATGTTTCATGCTACAGTTACTCTGCGTGCTCTCAGGATATCACAAGTATTTGGCAGCAATGCAAAAACCTCCATGTATTTTGTAATTGATATAGTCCGAGCCCCTTGCTGTGCTAGGCAAGACCTACCTTGACCCGTTTTGCCCCAGGTAACTTTGTTCCCACTGTGTCCACTGTGTGGAGTATCTTCTGTGATTTTGCCTGGCCAGCTCTTAACACACTCCTCAAGGGTAGGTCGGGACATGCTCTCTGATCCGTGGGTTGAGACTTGGCTCTGTGTTCACTCACCTGTGCAGCCCTTGATCTGAGTTCTGATGGTGTATTGAAGTAACCTTCTGTGTGTCTCACGTCCCCCTGCGACTTCTCCAGGGCAAAGGCCACCCTTTCTTTCCAAGTTGAGAACGTGTCTGTGTCTGGCAGTTCAGCGAATGTTTGATGCACTGAAATCACTAATTCCAACTGGAGTTCCGTTTTCCAGGAGGAGTGGGCCAGGGCGATGAAATGCAGACCCCGTATGGTTTAGTAGAGTGACAGCCCTTCAGGTGTGACCAAGCATGGTTCTTTCCCCACCAGCCAGGGGTGGCGTTTGGAGCTTCCAGGTTTTAGATTCAGTGTGGGGGCTAAACCTGCGTCTGTCTGAGCTCAGACTGCAGTCCCAGCCTAGCTGCAGATGCGTTTATTCAGTCACAAGGGAGCAGAGGCTCAAATGATTCTCCATTCACATCCTCCAGATGATAAGACTGGAGCTGGGTATTAGAAGATGTAACTGGGGGAGATGGTGGTTCATGGTCAAAGATGGAAAAGGCCTCCAAACTGCCTTCATGTATCTGAACTTCCTATTCCTCCTATTGCCAACATAGTAATGAGCTAGGTGTTCCTTAGCTCGTGTTCGACAGCTGTTCCTTCCCTTGTTTGTTCTGTTGGACTTAATAGCCTTGTGCCTACATTGAGCAAGGAGGTAAGGTAGCGTGTGGTGAGGACCGTCCTCTGTCCAGGTAGCTGTGCTCTGTACTAAGGTGGTCTAGAAGCAGTGCTTCTAGAACAATCATTATTATTTTTTCTTTATTGATTTTTATAGAAAAAAGAAGGGAGAGGGAGAGATAGAAACATCGATGAGAGAGAACATCGATTGGCCACCTCTTGCACGCCCCCCACTGAGGATCAGGCTCACAACCTGGGCATGTGCCCCAACCGGGAATCGAACTGGCGACCTCTTGGTGTATGGGTTGATGCTTAACCACTGAGCCACACCGGTCAGGCTAGAACAATCATTCTTATCACTGACTTGGCTGAGTTTTCAGGCTAGGACCATGGGGCGATGCCATGTTTCCTGCTCTGGGGACCAGTGGTTCTTTGTGGACGGGTGTCCTTGCCCTTAGACACTAGAGGGAAGAGCAGGCTGGGGGGATGTCTGGGGTGTTAGTCTTCTCTGATGGGCTCCCTGATTCACTGACTCCTCGTTTCCTCCAGTCGAATCATCATTTCAGTATTCAGTAGAGAAAGTGACTTTTTGAGGAGGTAGGAGATTCCTGTCTTTGGTAAAAACTGTGACCGTCCTCGTGGCTTTGGGGATAAGGAAGGGGACGAGGATCAGGGAGAGTCTGCAGGGGCTCAGGTCAGCAAGAACATCCATGCCAGAGTTCCAGTGGACGGTTGTCACTTGCATTAGATATCCCTTGACAACTTCCAATCGGCTGTTTAAAGTACCAAAACAAGTTCAATGTGATGGCATCTCAAACCGGACTCCTTTCGGGTTACACGTGGCTAGAATGACTCGACAGGGCACTGGCCAGGCATCTCAGGTGGGGAGTCATTATCACTTACTGTTCCCCATTAAATACCTACCTTCTTGTTCTTCTCCCTTTCTCCACCCGCTCTGTATCTGGTGTTTCTCTCCTCGATTCTCCCTGCTTTCCCAGGAGTGTTAGATAACTGCTCCCACACGGTCAGTGACAAGGGCTGGGCCCTGGGGATCCGCTCAGGGAAGGACGCGCGAAGGCAAGACGCCCGCTTCTTCTTCTCCCTGCGCACAGACCGCATGAAGAAGGCCACCGTGGTGATTGGCCACAGTCGCTACCAACCGGGCATGTGGACACACGTGGCAGCCACTTACGATGGACGGCGCATGGCCCTGTACGTGGATGGCACTCAGGTGGCCAGTAGTCCAGACCAGTCTGGGCCCCTGAACAGCCCCTTCATGGCATCGTGCCGTACTTTGCTTCTGGGGGGGGACAGCTCGGAGAACGGGCATTCTTTCCGTGGGCACCTGGGCACCCTGGTGCTCTGGTCCACGGCCCTCCCCCAAAGCCGCCTCCAGCACGGCTCTCAGCATCCGAGCGGGGCGGAGGTGCTGAGCACCCTGGTACTGACAGCCAGCTTTGAGCCCCTGGAAGGACAGTGGACCCCCTTTAGAGACGACAAGTACCCCCGGCTCGAGGTTCTCCAGGGCTCGGAGCCCGAGATCCTCTCACCTTTGCAGCCCCCCCTTTGCGGGCAGACTGCATGTGACAATGTGGAGCTGGTCTCCTACTACAATGGGCACTGGCCCCTGCGGGGAGAGAAGGTGATCCGCTACCAGGTGGTGAACGTCTGCGACGACGAGGGCCTGAACCCCACAGTGAGCGACGAGCAGATCAGCCGGCAGCACCAGGCGCTCAACGAGGCCTTCAGCCGCTACAACATCACCTGGCAGCAGAGCGTCTACCGGCTGCACAACTCCACCCTGCGCCACCGCACCGTGCTCGTCAACTGTGAGCCCAGCAAGATCGGCAACGACCACTGTGACCCGGAGTGTGAGCACCCACTCACGGGCTACGACGGGGGCGACTGCCGCCTGCAGGGCCGGTGCTACTCCTGGAACCGCAGGGACGGGCTCTGCCACCCCGCGTGCAACAACATGCTGAACGACTTCGACGACGGGGACTGCTGTGACCCCGAGGCGACCGATGTGAGCAGGACCTGCTTCGACCCTGACTCACCCAGGAGGTAAGGGACCGGGGCTCGGGGTGTCCTTTTGTAAGGTGCATTCCTAGCATCGTTTTATCCTTTGGGCTTCTAGAGACAAAAATGGTTCACACAGCCCCTATATGAAGCGTGTGTCCACCCACCAGACGTTATTGTGCGTTTGTGAAGTACTAGGTGCTAAGTAATCAGGGACCCAGAGATGACTCGGACAGGGGCCAGCCCCACAGAACTCACCACCTCGGGAGCAGACAGCGTGTAGGTGCTGTGACGTGGGCCTGAAGACATGCACCCGGTGCCTGAGATGCATGAACTTGGCCTATGGAGGACGACCACGGAGAGCAGACAAGGCAGATAGGCCGTTTGGCACCTGTTACACGAGCCCTTTCTGTAGTCAGGTTCCCAGCAAGGTTGCCCACACCCACGCAGAGGCCAGAGCCTGCGTGGTCTCCGGTGCAGGCTGAGCCATTCACCTGCTTTGTGAACACAAGACGTTCCACGTCGAACCCCAAGTCTCCTTTGGGACCCAAGCTTCCCACTGTGCCCCATTAAATTCCGTTCTCCACACGGCATCCAGAAGGATCATGTGAAAGGTAAATCAGACCCCGTTACCCCTCTTCTTAAACGCCCCCGCTGTAGCAAGAATAGAGTGTACACTGCCTGGCCCCTGCCTCCTGTCCCTCCTCCCCCAGCACCCCCACCCGCAGTGCAGCCTCCCGGCCTCCTCTGCCCCGTTCCGGTCTCGGCTCTGCGTGAGCTGCTGCATCTCCCTGGCACCCTCTTTCCCTCGACCTTCCACTGGAGGGTGTTCTCTTGTCATTCCAGTATCTCTTAAATGTCACCTCCTGGAGTGGCCTTTCCTGATCTCCTCATTTAAATCAGCCAATCAGTCACTAGTCTCTCAACTAATTTTGACTCCCTGTATCAAACTTACCGCCTCGGATGCTTTTCCTGTGCATCCGTGTGTTTCCTTTCCCCGGCTCCATGAAGGCAGGGGCCCTTAGTCACCACACGGGCCTGACGCCTAGGTGTTTCTCTCACGTCTGTTGTGACGAATGAGTGGGTCTGAGGTGTCCTGCATTGCGAGAGACAGCGGCCGATGAGAGGATTTGCACTGGACGGTCCCTGCAAGGGTTGGGGAGCGGTAGAGGGAGACAAGAAAGGAGAGAGGTGGGTGGTAAGCTTGTTGATCTGCGTATGTGGGCAAGGCCTCCCCATTGCTTAACTGGTACCTTTATACAAACTACAAAAAGGCTCACACCTGAGCTGCAGAGTTGCTGAGCGGTGGGAGGACCAGATGTCAGCGGCCACCAGGCACCCAGATGACTGCCTCTGTGTCGTTTGGTCACATTTTCTCCAGTAATTCATGGGGTCCCTGTGTGTGGCAGTCAGTGAACACCGGTTTCTAGGTTGGCCTATAGTTCGGGCACGTGGCATCAAGGATTGAACGTAAGATTTAGAATTGGGGACACAGTTGAATTCAAGAGTCCTTATTAGTTAATTAGCTGTGTAAATTGTACAAGTTTGTAAAAGGGGGGTGACTGCAGTAGTATTGTGCATTACCTGTATCCTAGGGTTGTTTTGTAACCAGATAGAACAGGGTACAGGAAAGTACTTGGTGACTAAAGTTTCCAAGGTACAAAAATAGTTCTAGACTAACATTAGTTATCACTGTCATGATTAAGGCTGACAGGTGGGGAGCCTTTGTTTGTGAGTAATGTACAGGGCACTGATCACGTTACCGGAAATAGTCACATAAAAAAGATTCTGTTTGGGTTTCATGTGTAGATTTTGATAACCTTAAGCAGAAGCTAAACCTCACTAATAACAGTGTTTGCCAGCTCTTAGGATCTCCAAAGAGATGGGGAAATCTGGCTTGTTCTCATTTGTCTACCAGTTCATTGCAAGAGCCTGCTGCTCTGACTGAGGGCGCTCTTACCCAGACATCCTCCTCCACGGTGTGGCCCTTCGTTCTCTCTATCCCTACTGCCACCGCCCCGTCTGGGTGTTTGTAACGTCCACTTACTGCCGCAGAGTTGCCATGGTAATTCATCCTTCCCTATCTGTGGACCCCAAAGTGTCGCAAACCTTCTTATCCCTACATGCAAAACTTGCTTTGTGGAATAAAAGGATCTATTTATATTCTTTGATAGTTAAACATGTTTAAATCAAAGTAATAAGGGCTCATGGCTACAAATGTCAAGTTGTATGGAAAGATGTGAAGAGAGAGATAGTCCCTAACTCTTCCCCCATCCTTCTCCACTCGCTAGCCTTGTCCCCATATTGAATTATTTCACCTGTCTCTTCTGGTAATTACTTCCACTTCTCCAAATATTATATTAATTGATTCATCAGTTTTACATATTTTGATTGATTTGCTCATATGATAACGATGAGATCTTTTTTTTTTTTTTTCCTCACCCGAGGACATTTTTCCATTTTTTTTTGTTCAGGTAGAGTGGGAGGGAGAGAGAGGAACAGAGAGAGAGAGAAACACCGATGTGAAAGGGACACATTGAGTGGCTGCCACCCGCACAACCAACCAGGGCCGGGGCCAAACCGCAACCGAGGTACGTGCCCTTAGCGGGAACCGAACCCGGGTCTCTCAGGACCGCAGGCCGACGCTCTAACCGCTGAGCCAAACCGGCCAGGGCAACGATGAGATCTTAACGCTTCCATTTTTTTGTCCTTCTCCCCTCCATTTCAACATAGTTATTCTGCTATTTTTAGTTGAGACAGTTATATTTATATTTGCAATATCATGACTATGAAATATTTTTGTTGCAGAATAAAGTATTATTCTATTATTATATATGTTTTTCTGACATAGCTTTATCCTACCCTCCATCTACCCCTTGACTCTCTATTCCCTTCCTCCCTCCCTCCCTCCCTCCCTCCCTCCCTCCCTCCCTCCCTCTCCCTTTACTCCTTCCCTTTACTCTTTTTTGAGATCCTCAATTGGTTTTATGTGTTTTATCATAACAGCTAATCTATAGAAATAGAATACCTTTTTTTGTTTAACACTCTGCAAATCTCCCTCTAGTTCATTCTATTTTCTGCTCCACGTTTGATCTTGACCCGTTATCTTTAGGTCGGCAGCACCGTTGTCATCCGGAACTTCTCTTTGCTGATATTATTATTAATTATTTATTCATTTTGGATTGGAGCCACCGTGTTCTGAACTGCATGAGTGTCTCTTAATTTACTACCTTATTTTACTGGAAAACATCCTTAGGTAACTTTGTAAGAAAGGGTGTTTTGAGTAACTTTTTCTGGAAATGCGTTTTGCAAAATGTTTTTATTTTGACTTTACACAGCGCCGATAGTTTGTCTTTGTAAAATTGTAGGTTGTAGAACATCTCTCAAACTTTTGAATACATTTATTAATTGCCTCTAGCTTCTATCTGGGCAATTGTGTGTCATTTTAGAGGTGAAATATTTTTCCCCCCAAATTATTTAGAATCTATCCTGAGCCTTCTTATTTTGGGGATATTATATATTTTTTAATGGCTGGACTTTTGTTCTTATTTTGTTGAGCACTTGGTTCCAACACTCATTTCCCTCACCTCTGGCAAGTTCTATTACATTATTATTTTGATTTTTTAAAGTCTTTTTTTCTGTTCTCTTTTCTACCCCGAATCTCTTGAGGATGGATCTCCTGAATTTATTCTCTGTCTTTTTTTTTCTCTCATATGGTCTATCTCTTTGTTATTTTGTCCTATTTTTTCTCTTTCTTTTGGAGAGTTCCTTGAGTTTATCCTCCAACTCTTCTATTGAGTTGTTTTTATTTCAGCAATCATATTTTTAAGACCTTCCTATTCTTTGAACTCTCTGTATTAATCTGTTTTTGTTTTAAGGATGCAACCTTTTTCGATGCTAGAAATGAGATCTATGCTGAAACTTTTTAGCTGCACCACATCTGATTGATCTGCAGGCACTGTTTCTGTCCCCACTTTATCCCCGTCTGTCTCTGTGTCGGAGGGTTTCCTCGGGGGTCCGGTGCTTGCTGAGGACGAGCACACCTTGACGTTCACACCTAAGATGAACTACGAAGGATGGTTAGCCGTGAATTTCCTCGTTTGGAGGAAGAACTTCGAGGCCAGCACAGAGTGGAGAGTACTTTTCTCATTCCTAACTCTCACATTTATTCCATTAGCGAATTTCTCCCTCTCCCATCTCTGCCTTGTTGTCCTTGTGTTGAATTTTATTATTAAAAACATTGAGTGTTTTTCATAACTCTTATTGGCAAGAACCATATTTTGAAAAACAATTATTCCTGTGATGCGCCAGAAACAGTAAGCTAGCAGAAGGACAGATTAAAAGAATATATACAGAGTAGGTGCTAACAACTTCGTGGAGGGGTTTAGTGATTTTAACTAGATTCCCCGGGTCTAAATCCAGGCTGAGGCAGTAAAAGCCGAGCATGGAGTGGAGACTGCTTTTCTGCACCACAGCGTGGGTCATTTGAAAGGGCTCTGGAGTCACGGAGGCATAGATTGCTGGAACTCCGTGAGGGCCTATGACTCGGTGGAGTTTTTGGTTGTCTCTGACAAAACTGACCATGCGCAGCATCCCTGACATGACACTGAAATCACAGGACTCACAATTCCATTATACTGTGACTCTGCAGGGAATCCAACTTCAACAAATGTTTTGCCCGATATATACTGAGCAAGCCGAGCATGCCAGGCGCAGGGTCCTTCTGTTCAGGAGCTCACAGTGGGGCGGGGAGTTTGGAAGTGGGGGTTGCACCTATACATAGATCACTGCCATGCAGGTGCAACAACTGGTGTCCGAATAGTCTGCCTCGTTTCTCAGCTCCTACTCAACATCCCCCCTTTCCTAGCCCTGCAAGAAGTCTAGCCCAAAGGAGGTCCTCTCCCAAAGGCGCAGAGGAGAATTCTCGAGAGCCTGAGGGATCCAGCAGCAAACATCTGCAACCCAGATGGGCTTATCAAAGGGAGAGTATTTATCAGACTTGGGACCGGTCAGGAGATGTAAATTATAGGTATGTTACCCAGCCAGTCAGAGGAGCTTGGCTGTGGGCAGAGAAGGCAGCTGCAAAGGCCGGACGTCTGCTACTCTGTGACAGCTGCCCTGAGAGAGGGTCTGCAAAGGCGGAGGAAGGACGGGGTCGAGAGTCCACCCCGGGACAACTGCAGCTGTCATCGGCCCCTCCTACAGCACATCCGAGGCAGCCACGCCAAGGGATTCTCTCTGCCCGAAGGGAAACCCAGCTCCCTTCAGCTTCAGCTTCTTTTCGGTCATGAATTGTTTCTGTTCTTTTTCTTTCTAAAATGATGCCTCAGAGACGAAGGGCTCTTTGCTGCGGATCCTGCTACACATGCCTTGTTCGTCCCCTCCTTCTGCATCAGAGCGGAGCCGAGTACCCAGTGGAACCTGTAACAGGCAGCTTGTCTCTCTGTTTGGTTTCCGTGTGTCAGATTTCATAATATTGTTATCATGCAGGGGAAAACCACCAAATAAAAACAAATGGCTGAGCACAGTTTAAGCAAGCCATCCATCACCGAGTGTCAGGTCACGCTGTGAAGCAGACAGGGGGTGCCCTCCACTTGTTTTCCGAAGCCTGTGGCGGGCTACGGTCTCTGTGTGTCGGTGACACACTGAGTTTTGCTGCTGGGGCGTTCGAGGGCAGAGGACAGCTGTACGTAGCCCTGCTGGGATGTGGCCCCTTTCTCCCCACAAGGCACGGGCTGGAGGGGCTGCAGAGGTGTGGGGAGCGTGGTGTCTAAGCTGTACACTGCGGGTGTATATCCTGGGGCAGAGGCCAGGTGCACGCGAGGCCAAGGGGAGCAGGTGGAGAACCCCGGGCTGCCCAGACCTGGGCGCTGGGGTCTAGCTGTGCTCGGCTCCCCACCCTCTGTGGCTGTTGAACCAAAGGAATGGCTGGGCTGGGCCCCTGCCGTGGCAGGTCTGCTAAACATCAGCCAGGCTTCATTACCGGTTTCTTTTGAAGTGGGGATTCAAAGTGCCCTGCAGCCAAAAACAAAACAAGAAAAACGTACATGGAGAAAGTAAGTGTAAGGGGTAGGAGAGGACAGAGAGCAAAGAAATGGAGGGAAACTTGAAAACGGAACCTCTTCTGATCGCGCACGCAGCGCAGAGTCCGGAGGAATCTCTCCTCACACTCCTCTGGCCTCCAGAGGGGGGCGCCACAGAGGCCACCTGGCGGGTCAGCTCGGAAGGCTGCCTGCAGGAGGCCAGCTTCTCCCCGTCCCAGCAGGTACCCGTCCTGCCGCCCAGGACACGCTCTGTTTCCTCTGTTCACCTGGCTCAGAGAATTTCCTTCCCAGGTGAGGGGCGAGGGGTTGTTTTTCTCCTTTTCATGGTTATTTCGTAGCCAAATAGAGAGACTTATGCGCAAGCCACGTGGTGTGTCTGGGTTAAAAACATTTTCTCTTAGAAACATTTTAGGAGAGACCCCAGTCCCCAACTACATTCAAGTTCTAGACACTTGGGATTTCCTCAGGAGTTGGGGTGCCGGCCCTGAGGCCCTAGCCAGGTGCCAGTTGGTCTCATGGTTTCGCTGAGGGATCTCTTCCTAGAACGTGAGCCAGGGATCTGTAAACCAGCTGTCCCCTGAGAAACATTCCTTTCCCTTTGGGAGCCCCGTTTGTGTGTTACAGCGACTGAAGAAAAGTCCGGTCTCGTTGCTGGGTCTTCCCAGGGGAGTGGAGAAGTAGGTTGGGGAGTGAGTGGGGCAGTTAGTCTGGACCTCAGGTTTCCGTGTTGAAGATTGGTTTCAACAGAGTGTCACCTTCTGGAGGAAGCTGCTGACCCACTCATTTCCTGAACCCCGATGTGTCTCCGACGTCCCCTGGGGGCGCCGCCCACCGCCATGGACCCGATCTCCCTGGCCGGGTACCTGGTGATTCCTGCGCCTCTGCCCCTCGGTTCGGAGGGCACTCCCTGCAGCCTGGTAGCGTTCCTCTGTGTCCCCAGGTGGGAATTAGCTGTCTCACTTGTGTCACACTGCTCTGCCCCTGCGGTCACCGTGCTCTCTCACCTGGCGTGGTGCAGGAGCCTCCTCACGGGTGTCCCCCTCTGACTGCTGCGCCGTCCCCCCCGTCTGTTTTTAGCAAAGGAGGCGGAGCGCTCCTGCTAGAGCGGAACTCGGACCCGCCACTGCTCTGCCCGGGCTCCGCAGCAGCAGCCCTGCAGGCTCCAGGCCTTTCTGTGGTCTCGGCCCCTGCCTGCTCCCTCTTTCCAGCCACCCTGGCCTTCTCACGGCCCCCCGACTTGACAGACACCCCCCTGCCCCGTGAGCCTTTTCATGGCTCTTCACTTTGCTGCGACGCCCAGATTTCCACATGGCCGGTTTTCCCTCTTCCTTCCCGCCTGTTTTCAAAGTCACCTCTGGCGAAACCTCTCCTGGTGACCTCGTCTAAAGTTTCACACCCCGCAGGCTCTTCAGGGTTGCTTTCCTGATTTATTTCTCTCTGTAGAGTCTTCCACCCATGTGCTCTACGTTGTTGTTTCTTTAAGTTTTGTTTGCTGTCCATCTTCTGCACTCGAAGGTAAGTGCCATCAGACAAGGGGTTCTCGTGTGTTTGGGTTACTGTTTAACCCTCCACTTAGAGCGGCGAAAGGAATAGACTGAGACGTGTTTAACAAATAATTGTTGAATAAAAGAATGTTCTTACCCGAGTGTGGTTGTTGGCAGACTGGGGCCTGCGGATCAAATTGAGCCCTACCACCTGTCTTTGTAAACACAATTTTATTGGAATGCACTTTCATGGCAATCCACATGTTTACACATTGTCTGTGCCTGCTTTCATGTGGCAGAGTTGTGTAGTTGCAACGCAGACTGTGTGGCCCACGAAACCTAAAAGGTTTACTAGTGGGCCCTTCACAGTGCCAGTCGGCCAACCCCTGCCCGAGTACGTCCTTGTCACGCTGCGGCTGATTATCCCTTGGTGTCTGTCTCTTGCGCAAGACTTCAGGCTTTCTGTTTGTCGTTCTTGTAACATTGGAAGGGTACTCAACTGATTTTTAAAAAATGAATTAACATATATATATATAAATGAAAAAAGTCAGTGACGGGGGGACTGGCGTGTTGGGCAAGGGTTTGGGTAGGGCAGCATATGCTGCTTTGCATGGAGACAGGGATACGCAGAATCCGCACTCTGGCTGTCCATTCTCCTGGTCTCATGTCTGTGGTACAGCTGCCGTGTGCACGAGTAAGTCAGAGAACTACAGATGACCTGGGAGTGCGGCTCTGTTGGCTGGGGAGGGGAGGTAGACGCAGGTTCATTCGCGATGTCACGGTGTGAGCAGCTGCGCTCCCAGCGAGCTCTGACAGTGGGGAGCATGGAGTACATTCTGAGGAACAGAGACATGGTCCATGACAACAGCCAGGAAGTAAGAGGAATCCTCGTTAGCCAGCGGGGAGACGGTGATGGACAAAAAGAGCAAACCTCCCCCCAAAAGGAGGCAGCTTCCTTCTAACCAGACATAGCCTCTTTGAAATGATGTCGCAGATTAGCCAAGACTCTTACCAAACGTTTTAGTGAGGCCTCCGTGGCAGTAAGGAACTAAAGAAAGCGGATTCATTGTACGATGGCATATGGGCTGGAGGGGGAGCAGGAGGGCAGCGGGGCTGAGGCCGGTCGGGGTTCCCCATTTCCTTCACAGACGGCAGGCTGCCCACATCTCAGGGCGTCCGCACGCGTCGAGGGCGGTGCAGCTGGCTGCTGGCGTGAGCTTCCCGACCCCTCGCGGCTTCAGCACCAGCCCCACCTGGCGCGCCTCCCGCTTCATCTCACCCGGTCCTCTCTCCGGAGTGACGTCGCCTCTCTAACCATCCGCGTTTCTTGCAGGAACTTGGTTCAAATTCTGGAAACAGTCCATGTGAATTGGCTCAATTCATGTCCACGTGTCAGGCTAGAAGGCACAGGTTTCCGGCCAGCCTCGAGTTCAAGTCCCTGTGGCCGCAGGAGAACTCGGGGGTCCCAGGGCAGGCTTCTGCTAGGCGGGGCCAGCACCCAGCGTAGAGCGAGCTGGCTTTTCATTCTACTTCTTGGGGATGAAACTCCCGACAGGCACAATTTCCAGTGCTATCCTTTCCCTTGGACCTTGGTATTCCTAGTAATGTAGCTCGCTCTATCTATCATCCATCTATCTATCTATCTATCTATCTATCTATCTATCTATCTATCATCTATCTATCTATTATCTATCTATCATTTATCTATCTACTATCATCTATCTATCTATCTATCTATCTATCATCTATCTATCATCTATCTATCTATCATCTATCTATCTATCTGTCTGTCTATCTATCTATCTATCGTCTATCTATTATCTATCTATCATTTATCTATCTACTATCATCTATCTATCTATCTATCTATCTATCTATCTATCTATCTATCATCTATCTATCATCTATCTATCTATCATCTATCTATCTATCTATCTATCTATCTATCTATCTATCATCTGTCATCTATCTATCTATCTATCTTCTATCTATCTATCAATCATCTGTCATCTATCTGTTTTACCAACGAAACAAAGCACTTTGCATGGGTTATCTTATCTAATGCTCACAGCAGCTCCAAGAAGCAGATGTGTTGATTCTCCCCGTTTTATCTGTAAGAAAAACAAAGATTCAGAGAGACACACGGTGGCAGAACAAGGACTGAAGTCTGACCACCGTCTGTATTGTCAGCCGCTATTCTGTATCACCTGCCAGGTTTAAATCTTATCCATCTAGCAAAGTACTTTGCTCATAGTAGGTGTATAATAAATATTTATTTGTTATTGTAGTTCCATCATGATGATTTTGAAGACTATGTACTTGAAGAGATGGACAAAAGAAAGGGGGAAATGCTAAGGGCCTAGTCTTTAGCAAGCTCATTACATAAGAGATAGATGCCTTAAAACTACATGCTTAGGAGCAGGAGAAAGAGCTTATCAGGGAAGGGCACAGCTTTGAACCAACGCACAGGCAGTCCTGTGCCAACACGTTCGGGCCACTGTGGGGAGAATGACTTGAAGGAGGGGCATTTCCTAGGGAAGAGTAAGAGAGAGAGAAAATTAGAAAAGTTATACTGGGAAGGCCTTAGATGTTGGGCTAACAGATCTGAATAGTGAGCAAATGGGAGTCATGGGATATATGTCTATAGCGATACCTATCCACAGATAGACATGTTTTAATATGTATCTGGCTTAATAGCTACCATCTTGCATGGATTTTAGATCTTCCTTCTGGGATCAGTTTGCTTATACCTGAAAGATCCCCCCCCACCACCACCACCACCACCAATTTTCTTTATTAAAATGTTCGCTAGTCACATGTTTATAAGTTTTGATTTCTATAAACATGTTTTTATTTTACTAAAATTCTTAAGAGATAAGTTGTCTAGGTATACAACTTTAGATAGGCTATTTGCTTTCTCTTATCAAGATATTATACCACAGACTCTTGGCTGCCGCTAATACTGTTTAAAGGTTAGCTTTCTAATTGCCTTTCGTTTGTATTTACTTTGCCTTTTCTCTTTGGTTCTCTCTCTCTCTCTCTCTCTCTCTCTCTCTCTCTCTCTCTCTCCCCCCCCCCCTCAGGGTTCTAAAGTGTTACTGTGATGTATTGATGTAGATATTCTTTCTTCTTATTATTTTAAATCCTCACCCAAGGATATGTTTTATTGATTTCTGGAGAGAGAAGAAGGGAGAGAGAGAGAAAGAGAGAAACATTGATGTGAGAGAAACATCGACTGGCCGCCTCCTACACGCCCTCTACAAGGGATGAAGCCTGCAACCCGGGCATGTGCCCTGACCCAGAATCGAACAGGAAGCCTTCCATGCATGGGATGACGTCCAACCAACTGAGCCACACTGGCCAGGGAAAAATATTAATTTTTATATTTCATTAATAAATCTTAGTTGTTTATAGTGGAAGGATGACCAGGGCTTCTAAACTCTTTATAGAAATGGAAGCAATTCTCCAGAACACTAATGAATCCAGAGGCAGCCTGTGGAATAGTGTTGTGAACCAGGGAGACTGAGGGCAGGAAAATCACCTTGTAAACTCCTGGAGTAGCCTGAGCAGCAAAGGGTAAGAGGTTGAAAATGATTCGGAAAATTATTGTGGCGTAATGGAAAGAACTGGGAAAGGAGAAATGAGAAGAACTGGGTTCTAGCTCTCCCCCCAGCCTAGTCACACAAGCTAATCATTTGTTCACTTATTGTTCACTTATGTTTATATTTATTGATATTCAACAAGTGTTACTTGAGCACCTATTGTAGGCCAAGCACTCTTTCAGGCACTGCTGTGCTTTGAAATCTATATCGTTCAGGAAGGCCTATGTCTACCATGTGTGTTAGTACCAGGCCGATGCTCAGAATTGCCTGCTGCGTAAATGCTGCACAGTTGTGGGGGTCATAGCACCCAGGACTATGACAGTCAGGGATTCAAAATCGTCACATAACAATTTAAAGGATTGAGTGCCGAGCTCAACACAACACCGTGAACATTCACAAGGATGGACTTAGATTTTAGAATATATTTTTAAAAACGTGTAAACCAAGCTGGTGGATATTTGTGTTTGTAGCAATCAGAGAGAAAGGAGTAAAGACCTGATGTGGCCATTAGAAGCACGCCGGCGGTTTGGGGCTCCATTCAAAGGGAGCGTTCAGATGGCGGAAGAGGTGCACCTTCTAGACACAGCCCTGATCAGACTCTGTTTGGAGTCTGTGCTCAGTCCCGGGCAGCAGGTTTTACGAGGAACACCGACGACCTGGAGCGCATCCAGAGTTTGGGGAACAGAATGGTGCTGAGTAAGACGGTAACATGGCCCTGATCCCCTTCCTGATGGGATTTTAGCTTCTCCCTGCTTGGCCAAGGAGCCGGTATAAAGGGAATTCCAAAAAAGTCACAGTGGCCTTTTTAACATCTCATTTTTTCTGTTCACTCCTTCATTCATTTATTAATTCATTCAGTTTCTAACAATTATCGAATGCCTACTATGTTTTTAGACACAGCAGCAGGTGTATGATCCTTGTCTTCAACGAGTTCAGGGGGGAGAGGTGGACATCCATGAATATAATCGCCGTACTGAGTAGAACAAAGCCATGTGCTCTCTTGAACCAGCTACTGGGACGAACCAACTAGTCTTTCTGCTCTTAGTCTCTCTTTATCCTAACCCCCAAATTAACTCTGTCTGCTGTCATTAGAATAATAATTCTAAGAACCATGCGTATGTTCAGCTGTTCCCAACTGGAAGGAGTCATTTGGGGAGGAGATAGGTTTTGAAATTGTTCTTGAAAGATGGGTAGTGGAGACCAGAAGAAAGATGGGGGAACTAAGAGCAGCAGAGAATTGATACCTGTTATAGAGCATAAGATGATTTAAGATAATAACTATAATAATAATTTCCACTTATTCAGTGACCTTACCATTACCTGTGAAAATATGGCAGCATTGTGGGTCATTCACTGTCGAATATTAAAAAGACAATTCTTCAGACTGACTCAATGTGGAGCATGATACTTTCAGTTAAATACAGTTTGTAATCATATCTAACTCTCCCCCTCTTAATAATGTGGTCTACTTCTTTTTCAGAGATTTCAATATAATGGGAAAAAAAAATCGTCATGTCTAATTCTGTTATCCTGGGGCCTTCCTGCATGATCATAGACCCTTGATCAGCAAGTAGATAAAATCACACTTTTTCTTACTGACCGAGTCTGTCACAGGTAGTTTTGGAAAGGACACATCGTGAACATGACCTGTGGTACCTGCCTTCCTATTTTTAGGGTTCTCGGGGAGCAGTCACTGCATCTTTATGCAATTAATTTGAGTGGCTTGCTTTGTTTCAAGAATTTGTTGTGACCAATACTAAGACTCAAATCTGAGGAGTCCTTTTCTAAGGCTTATTCCAATGCCTTTCCGATATATTTGGACTTCACTTCTATGGCAAGAGAAAGCCTTATTCATTAAAAAAAAATGTATGTCTAAATAAGAAATGTTCATTCATTTGTTTAGGAGTTAGTTATACCATAACTTATTGCAGGTAGGGTATATAGTATAATTTATACTTTCATATGATACAACCATTTAAAACAAGAAAGAGGGAAAATGAGGCCAGATAAGAAAAGATGCAGTCAGTGGTACACTCAGTATGCAAAAGAGGGCATATATTAAGGGTGCCAGCCCACAGACTTTGCTCTGAACTTCCGAGAGCTGATATGAAGAGGGAGACAGGATGGGCCCCACACCGCACTCTGTTTATCAGAGGAGCACAAAGAGCTGCTCGAGAGAACACCAGGCATCAGGGATGATACTGGGCGAAAGTTTATCCTGGGGCCACCTGTGGAGAAAACTGCGTAGTGCGATGACATCGTCCTCAATACTTCCTTATGCAAACATCTAATATTCTCTTAAAGAATCAGTCTTGGGTCTGCTCCTCAGCTTGAGTGAAAGGTGATTTTATGACCTCAATTTCCACCTTTTAGGGAATTGTTGGAAAACTTTACCCTGGAACAATTTTTAAAAAGAACAAGGATCAAAAGAATAGCCTTTGGAGGTAGGAGAGAAAGGGGTTTGGGAGCCAGGCCACGGTGGCAGACACGGACTGAAGGAAGGACACCTCTTTCTCCGAGACGAGGGACGGAGGTGAGGTGGACGCAGACGCATGAGCTGTTGGCAAGCAGGCAGGGATGCGAGAGAGGTTTGGCCTGGTGGCCTCGACCAGCCTGGTGAAGAGAGAGGCAGCTGTCTCTCGAGAGGGAGGGGATTACTGACAGCGTAGGAGCTTGAGGAAGGTCATGGTTGTTCATAATCACCTCTTTTTAGTCCCTCTCTGTGTGCTGAAACTTGAAGGAAGCTTCTGATCCTAACCCATTTTCTTCCTACATGAGCTTCTGTGAAAGAAGGTGATTCTGGAAAAGCTACTGTCAATCTCTAAGGTGGAACCACGGTAACTTCTGAAAGACACAGGGTCTCCTCGGATTCAGTCATGGAACGTCACAGTTGGATCTTGGCGATCACTGAGTTCAAGGGTCACCGTGTGTTGTGTCGTGTTATGTTTGCGGAAGTTTGTCTCAGGTCACAAAGTGAGTTGATTGGTTGGATAACCCAAAGGGAGGTCGTCTGCCTCCTGGTTTTCCCAACTGCACCTAACTACTCAAGCTGCTAGACAGGAGGTGGAGGATGCTACATCTGAGTCTCTGCCTCGGTTTTTCCATTTCATCCCACGTCTTTGCTTTAAGCTATCATCTGGGGCTCAGAAGGAGAAGTTTGAAACTTCTTAAACGACCCCCTTGCCTATGTAGCCATGTGCTTATCTGATCGACTGGTTTCACATGATACAATAATAGAGTAGACGATGCTGGAGAAGGAGAAAAACAAGGAGGTTGATTGAAGAGGATTGAACTTAAGTTCAGAATGAGAATGAAGCCCAGAGCTGCCCGGCATCACGGGTCACGTGACTCCCGGGAAATTAGAATGGGCTGACTCTGCGGTGTCCATGGCTGAATGCCTTGGGAGGCTTCTGGCTTGGTGTCCAAGTCTCTGCTTGGCATCAAGAGCAGCATGCAAGCCCCAATTCCAAAAGAACAAAGAGCCACGTGCCCAGGCTTCATTGCAGTTGCCACAAGAGAGGTTTGGAAATCAGGAAAAATTCCAACAATGAGTGGACTAAGAAACCATATCATTTTCCAAGAGCTGGAATTACTCTTCTGTTTTGAAGAATAAATAAATCATTAACCCAGCCCTGGGCAGAGGAGGGGGGAGACAGAATAAGGGAGATAAAGAGGTTGGTGAAGGGGAAGAGCCTCCTCTTTGAGTGGAGGCAGAAAAGAACTCAAGTATAAGAGGCACATTACCTTTCTTTTCTCCAGTTGTCCACTTGCTTCTTAACTGAGCAGGCTTTGATAAGAGTCAGTGGAGATCAGAGAGCCCACCCATTGTCACGAGGAGGGTCCACCTTCGCCATTTCCCTAGAGGGGTAGAAGCCCTATTGACTTGACCATGCACTGTACTGTGGCAATGTTTGGTGTTAGGTCAGCTCTGCCTGCTACCTGTTGAATGACTTTGATTATCACATATGAAAACTTGCACTCTCTTGAGGTTATATTTCTTTCTTATTTCCTTCCTGTCAAGTTTCATGCAAGGGCCTCCTCAGGCATCTAGAACCTTTATGTTGTGTCTAAGCAGGATTTTCAGGCAATGATAAGGTCCATTTCTGGTGTGTGGAGAAGGCTTCAAGCCAAAGTAAACTTAACAGGAGATTAAGAGGCTCCTACTTAGGGAATCAGGACATCTTATCAGTTATAACGACTTCTGAAAATCTGAGTTGTTCTAAAAAGTACTCTCACAATTCTTCCTTTATAGAAGGTTAAGACCTATAAGTAATGGTTTTAGAACTGTGAGAATGATGTTTGGAGTGTGTTCCAGTACAAGCTAGAATTTAGGAAACTTAAGAGGAGACAATCCCCATGAGGTTCCTGACCCCGATAAGTACTTACCTATGTAGGCTCTTAACTTCAGTTGCTCCATTTTACAACTTGAGGTATTTTAATACCAAGCTAAACCTTGACCTCCTTGACCATGCTAGACTCAGCGTGGTGGCTTCCGCTCATTGTTCAAATTCTGAGACTCATTTTGTCAACACAACTGCTCCAGATGGGTCACCTGGACCTTCAGAAGTCATCTGCTTCTTGCCCTGTCTTCAAAGACGGGCCACTGCCGGCCCAGTGTTCATTACTAACCATACCAAAATGCCCGGACAAAGGGATTTCACCACAATTCATTACATTGACTATTTCAAACGCACCAGGAAATAAGAAAGAGTTTGCCCTGTGGCATAAGCTGCTTTTGATTGGTACATATTGAAATTGTTATTTCAGTAAATGAACTTGTGAAGAACGTCATGAGAAAAATTGAGCAATGAGGTGAAGAAACTACGCTGACATTCGTTCTTTTGTCTATGAGTTTATTCAGACAGCACTGGTAAAGCATATATGATGTCCAAAGTACTTTTTCTCTGTGAGGTTTACTGATGTGGCAAAGGAATTGTTTTAGCTGTTAGAGATCTCAGGATCTCATGCATTCGCGAATTCAACGAATGCCTTCTTTGTGCGTGTGAGGCACCAGGGATTAAAGATGAGCTGGACTTGGATCCATGGAAAGTCTATTTTAGTAACTATGTATAGTGAAACACACCTGCCCTCCAAGAGTTCACAGTCTAGACTGGGCAGTGGGTTGTGGGGGCATAAATGATAACTAAAAGTAGTTATTGTATGTTGACTAACTTGTCAGATGTAAGGTGCTAAATCCTACAGGGCTTTTAGAGAAAGGAGAGGCCTCTTCCGAATTGTGTTCGTCAGTAGGATGGTCAGAGAATTTCTCATACAGACTGGCATGCCCCGAGTGAAGGGAGGTAGGTCACTGATTATGGCAGGACAGGAGGAACAAACTGGGACTGTCCAGGTAACCAGGACATCTGGTCACATGTCCGGGTCAGGCTCATGGAGGAACTTGCATTTAAGCTGGACCCCAATGCACATGGAAACCACAATAAAAACCCTCCCTCAAACCCATTGTCACTTGAGCTCCGTCTTCCACGTGTGTCTTGGGCTTTCTTAGAGTTGTGTAGATGGAAGTCAAGTTCTTTCAGGAGCCAGTCCTCTTAGAAAGAGGTCTGAAGCTAACTTCATCAACACTTTCTGTGTGGAGAAGGGAGCGTCGTTTTCCAGGGGTTCTAACCCAGGTGCACGCTTGAATGGGTGCCCCAGGCTCCTGGAGCGCGGAACGGAGGAGGACTCTGAGGCTGCATCACGGCTCAGTAGGTGACACGCTGCTCGATGAGCAGCGTCTACTATGGACATGGGCTGTCAAACTGGTGCTGCTAAGTTGCTTCCTTTCATAAAATGCTTTGTACACAAATCCAGCAGGTAATTTTTCAAAATACGCACACATCATTCACTAACCTCTTTCCACCACACAGTCCCTGAGCAAGAGTAAGAATAATGAAATTAAACCAAAAGCGATTCTCTGTGCTAGGTGACCTTCTCTATGGGCCTTCCTAGAACGTCATTTTCCATATGCCTTTGAATTAGCTTAAATAGATCAAGTTATATGGTCACCTGCTCAGACTTGGAAACACATTAGGATATACTATTGTCTGTTAAAGGAAAGGGACCTGTGGTGACTTACTTAGTAACACAGGAAACTCCTAATAAAACAGCATGTTGTTTTGGTGGCTAACCTTAGGGAAGGTACTGTGGTGGATTGAGGAGACCACTGGACTGGGAACGAAGAGACTCGGATTTCTTGTCCAGTTTTGGTGTTTGTTTTTTGATGCTGTACCAGCTACCTTCCTCATACAGCCAGAGCCATTTACTCCAAAAAGAAGAAGAAATTGGGTCACTACTTGGCATTTTACTTCCAAGTCAATATTATTGGACCATTTTAAATCAAATTTATGCTATAAGTCTGGGGATTAGCACACCTTTCCTGTGGAGCAGAGAGTAGCAAGTTCAGCTTTGCAGACCATATAGTCTGTGTCTCAACTAGCTGACACTGTTGTAGTGTGAACGCTGTCACAGAAAATGTGTAAATGAGTGGGTGTGGCTGTGTCCCAATAAAACTCCATTCACAGAAACAGGCACTGGCCCACGGCTCTAGTTACCAGCTTCCGTACAAATAGACTCTTTCAGATAGTGTCTACTGCCAAATAAAAAATTACTGCGAAACATAGTAACTTAAAATGACAAGCCTTTGTGGTCTGAGAATCAGGAATCTGGGAGGGGCTTAGCGGGGAGGTTCTGGCTCAGGGTCTCCTTGGAGGCTTCAGTTGGGGTGTCAGGCTGTAGTCATCCAACGCTCGACTGAGGCTTTGTCCAAGGTCACTTCTGTGGCTGTTGGCAAGAGATGTCAGCTCCTCATCGTGGGGGCTCTCCTAACACTGCTCCACCATGTGGCTCTCCTTGGAGCGTGTGAGTTGAAGTAGGCCCTAAGCTGGAAGCTGCCCTCTTTGTAGCCTAATCTCTGAAATACATCCCCACTTCTGCTGCATTCTGTTCATTAGAAGTGAGCCAAGCGGGCCAATCCACACCCAAGGGGAGTGGCTGGCTCATACAAGGGTGTGGCTGCCCGGAGGATCCCTGGGAACCATCCTTGATGTCTGCCACACTTCATTATAGTGACTCTCATTAGGCAATTCTTAGAACCTTATGAAAAAAATGAATTAATCATAAGGGCTATTGGAGTTTAGCTCTATCAGGTGACCTCAAGTAATAGGAATTATGTAAGGATAAAACTGTTGTTACTCTACTGGTACTAGGGATGGCTTCAGAAATTCTGTTTGATGTTCAGTTTTATCCTCCCCGCCTTCCCCCCTCCCCCCATGCCTTCATCATCCCCAAGCAGAAAAGATCTGATTGGGCCAATGGGTCATAATCCAATATGGAACATGTTTATGGGGTAACATTCAATTCACGCACTAATCCCTGATGCAGTAAATTATGGCCAACGTTGTAGAGTGAATTCTGTCTAAGCAGATGGTTTTACAAAGCATTAAAAAATATGATGTGGCCCTGGCCGGTTTGGCTCAGCAGTTAGAGCGTTGGCCTGCGGTTCAGAGAGACCCGGGTTCGGTTCCCGCTAAGGGCATGTACCTTGGTTGCAGTTTGCCCCCGGCCATCGTTGGGTCGTGCAGGTGGCAACCACTCGATGTGTCCCTTTCACATCGATGTTTCTCTCTCTCTCTCTCTCGGTCTCTCTCTCTCTCTCTCTCCCTCCCACTCAATCTGAACAAAAAACAAAAACATGTCCTCGGGTGAGGATAAAAAAAAAACAATGATGTGAAGTTGCGTCTCCCAGAGGAGAGCTATGTAACTAGCAGGCACTTTGGGACTTCATGGCCATTCCCAGAAGGGGCCAAGTATGTGCAGCTGTGTACCCCAAAGGCCAGTGCTCCCTAAGCCATCAGAGCGGCACGGGCCGAGCGCAGGTTCCTGGGAGCCTTTTACTGCTTCTGTTACTGAAGCTTTTGGTGAAGTGGCCCTTGGGTGCAGGTTTACCCAATTAATTCTTGAGCTGTCAAGTTACTGCCTGGCACTGTCACATTTCTTTCTTTCTTTTTAGTGAAAGATAACATTTTTCATCTTTTTAAAGCAAGAAGATGCTTGTTGAGAATTCACATCAGCAGTTGCTAGCTGGGTAAATGCTAAAGACTTACATTCAAGTGCTTGAAGGGTTTCTGTTTAGAATCTTGATACTAACAATCTTTGTTCAGATGCCCCTCAGGCTCCTTCGAGACGAGATCAGCTAGGAACCGAGAGTGGTATTTAAATCCCAATCACTTTCAAGATAGGCTAAGACCTACATCTTCACAGCTGTATAGCATCTTTCATCAGGCAATGGGAAAACCCTGTGAGACTCCATTTATAGAAATTTATTTTATAAACAAATACTCTCAGAAGGGATTGAGGACAAACAATAAAACACACTTTTATGTGCATTTAAAATCCATGTACATCGTTTCAAAATAGACGTTACTTAATTTCTCCTTTTTCATATTATCCTAAGAAAGGCATCATAATATCCTTATGCCTTCTTAGCGGCGCACTTAGCCTTTGGGTGTAGAGACACCAGCAGAGAGATAAAAGTTCCCACAGAGGGGGATCAAGAGGGAGGAAGGAAGACCACGTGACCGAGTGGCTCGTGTGTGTGTGTGTGTGTGTGTGTGTGTGTGTGTGTGTGTACACACAACTGTAACGGGAAACCCAGGCCAGAAGGACTGTCGAAAGACCGGAGGAAGGCTCATTCCTGTGTTCATTAGAGGGGAAAATGTTGCTTCATAAATAAGCTAATAGCTCAGTCTATACTTCTGAGGGTGGGGACATCTGATAAGTCATTGATTTGAAAGCCACTTGGGGTCCTCTGAGATGTCCCCAGATCGTAGTTGTTTTTTTTAAATCCTCACCCAAGGACACTTTTCCATTGATTTTCAGAAAGAGAGGGAGGGAGGAAGACAGAGGGAGAGAGAGAGAGAGAAAGAAGCATTGATGTGAGAGAGACACACCAATTGGTTTCCTCCCACACGAACCCAACCAGGGCCAGGGATCAAACCACAACCAAGGTATATGCCTTTGACCGGAATCGAACCCGCCGCCCTTTGGTCCGCAGGCTGATGCTCTCACCGCTGAGTAAAACCGGCCAGGGCTAGTTGTTTTATTTTTTAAACTCAACAAGAATTTTTTTTGTAAGGGAAGATGACAAACCTAGTAATAGGAAGAAGGTAATGAGTGCACCTAGAAACCCCGCTGAGGCCTTGGGTGTGGACATGGACAGAGGGGTGGCGTCGGACCGGGGTCAAAGCTTCCATGCTCAGTCATCCGCCGGCACCCTTGCTCTCCAAGCTGAAGCCTGGGATGACGGACATCCGTGTTGGTTTTTAACCACACTTCCCCATCAGACCTCACTTTTCCAAGTAACTCAGCACATGAGGCCTTGCATTAAAAACGACCTGGAAAAAAAGGGGGGGGGGAGTGCTGGCAGCTATTCTAGACAAAGCCCGTTTCGTAGCGATGAGGATAAACTCCCCTCACAACTCCAGGCAGGACCAGTGGACAGCAGTGATTTTTCTCCGGCACAGGCGACTCCCACGAGGTACCTGCTCTGCCGGCGATGACTCAAAACTGGGACCCATGGCCTGTCTGTTGTAGTAACTGCCTCCAGTGGACCTAACAACCCCTCGGGCTAAGACATACCCTTCTCTCTGCCTTTCTCTTTAAAAAGTAGTAACCCTGCCCGGCTGGTGTGGCTCAGTGGTTGAGTGTTGACCCATGCACCAAGGGGTCACCGGTTGGCGTCTTGATCGGGCACATGGCCAGGTTGTGGGCCTGATCCCCAGTGGAGGGCATGCAGGAGTCTTGCATAAAGAACGTGGTAGGAAGCCAATAAATGTGTGCTAAATAAATGTGTGATCTACGGAGGCCAAGGGTGATCTCTACTGAGCTAGTGGGCCCTGGAATGACCTCAGGCCAACACCTATCCCCAGAGGTCACTTACCAAGCAGTTTTCCTCATGCTTGTGATCCAGGTGTGTTGAAGCAAGTGCTCTTACTAAGAAACCTAGAATGGTGAACTGTAAGAATACAAGTCGCCTTCTAAGTCTGGGGTTTGGACACCAAGTGCAGCCGGAGACAGAGGGGTTGTGAGATGTGACGGTGAGCCCTGTCCAGCCCAGTGAAACGTCTAAAACCGTCTGCTCTCCCCAGCTCCAGCCATGCCCACCTCAGTCCCAGGGAAATAGAAACGGGCTCAATTGATAAGGGAAGTCGTTGGCCAAGTGAATCACCTGAGCCATTCGTATTATTACAGTCACTGGACATCTGTCTCGGGAACTTCCATTTCGCTTCCCACTCCCTGGCCTGTTGTTTTTCCCCTTCGCACTGTGTTCTGAACAGCGTCCCCTTGGCTGGCTGAGTCAGTGTGCCTCTGATTCAGAGGTGAATCGTCCGCGTGTGTCTCTGGTGACTCACTGTTGGCCGCGGAGCTCACTGGGCAGGAGGGAGGTTCTGGCAGCCAGGCCGTTGAAGTGAACAGTGTGCACTCCAGCAGCGCCAGGACGTGTTCGAGCCAACCTCACGATGGCTGGCCGCGGACAGCCAGTCCTCACTTCACCTGGGGCCGCCCGTCGCAGCCTCTCCCCACGGACAGCTGCCTTTCCACGGCTCACGGGCGTGACAGCATCGGGCGTGCAGAGCTCTGGGGAGATTTCCCAGGAGATTGGATTTTTGTTTGATTCAGTTTGAATATATTTGCTGAGCATCTCCTGGGCTCCTTCCTTCACTTTGTGACCTTGAATAATGTGGACTCCAAAGAGCAGCCTAAATGGACAAACAGAAACAGGCTCATAGATACAGGGAACAGACTCGTGATGGCCAGAAGGGAGTGGGGTGGGGAGCTGGGTGAAGGGATTGGGAAGTGCAGGTTGGTAGTTACAAAATAGTCATAGGTTGTAAAGTACAGCACAGGGCCTGTAGTTAATAACATTGTGATAATCACGTATGGTGCCAGTGGGTACTAGAACGCTTTGTAAAGTATATGCTTGTCTAACCGCTGTGATGTGCACCGGAAACCAATACAAAGGAACGAAAACAATCCATTGAAGGCTCTGTGCGTCTGAGCAGGTGTTCTACCTGCTTCTGTCACCTACCCGAGGAGACGGTGCGGTGGGTCAAGTTTTCAGCGACGGCTCCGAGTCCCTTGAATGCCAAGCCTTATAAATTACGAGAGTGAGTGAGCCGGCACTAACTCCCAAATAACAAAATGCGTTTCTCTGGTTCTGGTCAGTTAATTTGTCATTATTGTGATAAGAACAAACGAAATGCACGCCAACTGGGGCACATTTTTTACTAGTAAGACATTGAAGATCTTTCTTCATTTTCCTCTTATCACTGTAGTGTTCTCATCTCTCATCTTCCTTGAATGCACGAAACTTCTCATCGCTTTCCAAACCTGTCAAGCTTCTTCCCATATTTATGCCTTTGAAGTTGTTTCTCCTTTGCTGGAATAGCCCTTTGCTCCTTCATCTGGGGCACTTATTCAGATTCGGCTTCGTTGCTTCCTTCACCCCCACCCCGGTTCGTCCTTTGCTTTCCTTCCACTCTGCTGTTGTATTTATTATGCTGTCATCATGGTTTTAGCAGGTTTGGGAGTAAAGCCTGTTGACACTGGAGGAAGGCAGGGAGAGAGAGACTGGGGTCTTAACTGGGTTGCAGGGAGGATCGCCGTGAGGGCAGGCAAAGGGTGATGGGTGGGCACTGGTCGGCAGGCAACAGCACCAGGCGGCACCGTCCCTGGAGGACACTGCAGCAGAGAACACAGGACACCACATGGGAGGAGGTTGCTGGGTCTACATGTTGAGCGATCACTCAAGCCAAAGCAGGGCTGTGGTCACTGGGCAACCCAGCTGGGAGGAGGAGTTCAAGGCCAATGCTAGGAAGGGAACCTGGCCAGCAGACTTGGTCAATATCACAGGGATGGGAAGCCCAGGGCTCACTCTGCCTGATGGACACTGTCTGACAGCGTGGTCACTTCCACGCCCTTGTCAGTCCCGAGGCCGCAGAAGGAACGCCTGTCCGAACAGCTGGTTTGGCACCCAGAGGGTGAGACAACAGGAGAGCGTCAGAACCTCTCACGAGGAAGAGTGGGGGAGGCAGGGAAGGACTGTCCTTCTGGAAGCTTGCAAAAGGTGCTGCTAGTCTTCTAGCGTGAGAGGGTCCAGTCTTGCAGAACACAGCTCATGTCTTGTTCCTCTTTGTATCTATACTGCCTAATTCTGTGCCTGCCATGCAGTAGGTTTGCAGGAAATGATTGTGGCAATAGAGTCATGGATAAATGACTCTCCCCGGCCCCTGTAAGAGATAACACACACACACAATCTTCTATCAGTCGTGTAAGAACCAATGCATTAGGGATACCATCCATAATTGTTTGAGTATGAGTCCCCTTCCCATGTTGTCATTCCACTGTTTTCTGAAAAGTACAAGATGTCAAATTTATTTCAAAAATAGAGTTGGCATTAATGTACTTATTATAAAAGAATGTTACACATAGAGAAGAGTATATAAAACATATACCCATGATTCCAAGAATAATTTTGAGATTTTTTTTTTTTTTTTAAACATCTCTGCTGCTGAGAGGATGGGAGCATGTGCCTGTTTTCTACTCTTTGGGTGGAAATGTCTGAATGAGCTACAGTGAGCACCCAAGCCCCTCTTTCAGAAAAGCTGGATCGACAACTATTGAGGCTGGTTACTTATTTATTTTATTTAGTTCTATTATTTTTTCATCTGTTTTTGCTGACTTTTAGAGAGAAGGGAAGGGAGAGGGAGAGGGAGAGAGAGATAGATACATCGATGAAAGAGACATGTTGATTGGCTGCCTCCTGCATGTCCCCCACTGGGGATCAAGCCTTCATCTTAGGCATGTGCCCTGACAGGGAATCAAACCGGCGACCTCTTGGTCCATGGGTCGATGCTCAGCCACTGAGCCATGCACTGGCTGGGTGAGGGTGGTTATTTATTTTGCAAAGGCTTTCCAATAGCAGTCATTGGAAATATGAATGGATTAAAACTTAAAACCGTGTTTTGGAAAGTCTTAGCCGTAGAGTTATACTTGAATTGATTTCACATGCAGAGCAAAAGTGAGAGAATTTGAAAGCTGAAGGCAGTGTATAATTACAGGGAGGATTAGGGAGGACAGCCGGGAGCCTCATGTCCATACAACAGAGGTGATGAGAAATCTCACTACATTTCCAGGCCAGGTGTACAGAGATGCAAATACTGTATTTTTATTTTTTTTGGCAATGAGATTGGACGTGTGGGTAGCCTGCAGGTCACACCTGTTTTTCTTCCTGTATCTGAGGAGCTTTCTTTGCTTCTTGCTCTTTCTGTAATGATTCCAACCTGTGCTGCTGGTACCAAGAGACAGGTTGGCATTGTGTTCTGAGAGATTTGGCTACCAGGAAGGTGCGTTTTCCTGTTAATTACTCAACTAACTTCTGCTGTAGATTTGATGTAAGACTCTGACTTAAATTTGGTTGCGTGTATAAATTGAGTTTTAGTTTGATGTTATTCATTTAGAAATCATCTAGACATAGGTGTTATTTCTCACTATATAAAAATTCTATTTGGATAGTGCAATTTGTTCTTGCTTATAAGGAGAAACTTACAAGGAAGATGCTCTTAGACGCTGGAGCGTGCCATTTTAAAAGTGCGTCAGTCTTGGGAAGAACGCTGAGCGATAGCCTGGGGAAGACAGAGGGGAGAGGACCTCCGGCACGACAGGAGGGCGGGTTTCAGTTCAGAGCCTGCCCAGGTCGCTCACCAGACAGTCGGAGGAGCAGCACAAGGGTCTGGGGGGATCGGTGGGTTACAGGGTGGTGGGCGCGTGTCCGAATGTTCTTCTCGTTCTGTTTCCTGTGAAAGAGGCTGAAGGCAGCCAACTGAAAGGAGGATGCGAGGAGGAAGGTGTTGGAGGTCTGAGGGGAGAAGAGAGGACGTGAAATCGTTTTTGGAGAAGGGGAGCGTGAATGGACCAGGGAAGTGTAGTGGGATCTGGGCAGCACAAGGGCCCGCTTGAGGCCGAAGGCCACACATTTAAAGGGAGTCCAGATAGCGTGTTTGTGTGTCCTCCCTGGGCAGCTCCATGGGCGCAGGCAGGTCCGTGGAAATGTTGGGTTAGCTGGGTTTGGGGTTTTGCCAAGGGCATATGCAATGAAATAAACATGAAGACAAGGGAGTCGAGAGTACATGCAAAGGAGTGATCTGATGATGAAAATTTGTGATCTCTGTGTCTCAGAAAATTTTGTCTTCTATACACCTATTTGACAAATTTAGAATTAGCTTCAGACTGGGACATAATAGGTTCTCAATGCTTGTTTGTTGAATGAATGACTTTTAATTAATGAAGTTATTATTAATCATACGTTTGCACCATGATGCTAGGTGCCATGTGTGATACATACAGAGGAATGTCATGATTTCCACCCTAAAGAGCTTTATAATCTAATTGACAAGTAGAACGATGTAAAAATATAATAAAATAGGGGATAAAAGACTTTTGTGAATATGTGTATGTTTTATCATGCCACTGTTTGATTGGTATTGGATATTTACTTTGAGTTCTGTCTCTTAAAAATATGCAAGTACAGATTGACCTCTGGTTGATAAACCTAAGACAAGTAGATGATACAGTGGGTCTATGTAGGCTGGTTTTCCTTGAAAAAGATAGTCTTGTATTTGCCTTTTCATTTGGTTTATCATCTGGAATTGAAACTGCTTCTCAGTTGTTGAATAAGGATTTGCAGTCTTCTATTTTTAAAGAGATTGTTTGCAGATAAAATTCAATTTTTCTTTCTGGTTCTGTGCTTCCCAAGATGTATTACATGTGACAGGACTTTTATGTGAAGAGCTGGATACGGAGTCCTAGGCTGCAGTTGAATTTATGCTTCCTGTGAAACTGGAGGCCCTCACCAGGGTGTGGGAATGCAGTCCAAACTGGTGTCAACAGACCGACCTGACCCCCATGCTGTGGTTCATGGTATTTTCCCATTGAGAGACATTTACCCCAATAACTCCCTCTGATATTAACACAGTATATATACACAGTATCAAAGCCAGCTTCCCTTTGAGTAGGTGGATATATATGGACACACAAGTGGTATAAATTCACAGCAACTTAGCCCGTCAGAAAGTAGTTCCTCTCATCAGCTGATAATGCCTGAAATTTCATAAATAAAACATTACTTTAATGATGTCAGCCAAATAGGAGTTTGTTCTCAGCTAAAAGGGAATGTAAGCTTATTTGTCATTTAACAACAGATCAATATATTATATAATGAACTATCCAAGTAGGTGACCATAGGGATGATGGGAAATTTCCGTATATATGTATGAGTCCTGGGAAGTCCAGACGTGCAGGTAGGCAGACAGGCTACTGGTATTCGATGAAACTGTCAGAGCCTCAGATATCAAGATGGAATTTAGAATTTCAGACCCTGAAGGGGGTCTGTATGTGAGTTCTGCTGGGGTCCAATTCTGTGTGCATTTACGGTACTCAGCAGGAAATAAGGAAATGAATGTAGGGACAGTGACACAGATCTAAGGTCAGTGATCATGACTGGGGACCTACGACAGAGGCTGACTCTTATGGTAAGGTATTCTTTCATGTAGTCATTCTAATTCTTATATTCTTTAATTAAGCAAGTGTTTATTGAACATCTATGTGCCAGGCATAAAGACAATACAATAATTATTACACAGTGTAATCCGTATTGTGACAGAGTATATTGGTTATATTCTAGAAGCACTTGGGTGGATCCTGGAAAATGTAAGATACAAGATTCTTAAAACATAAATGCCCTGGCCGGGTAGCTCAGTTGGTTAGAGTGTCGTCCTGATACCCCAAGGTTGCAGGCTCAATTATTTTGGTCTTTACCAAACTAAACATATTTTTATATTTATATAAAGTACTTATTCTATAAATACATTCTAGGCAAAATAATAAATATGTACAAAACCCACGGATGTGAAAGGCAATGGAGGAGCAGGAGCTGGAGCAGAGAGCATATGAGGGGAGAGGCTCTCGATACCAGAGACAGGCAAGGACGAGCTCATCAAAACCCTTGTGTGTTCGATGATGGGAACTCCTGAAGACTATTTTAAAAGATGTGATGAGATTAGCATTTTGTAGAAGCAGGGAGAATGGGTTGGAGGGGGACTTAGTGGAAGTTGTTTTGGTAATTCTCAGAAGAAATGACAGGTGCTTGACCTGAAAGAAGATAATGGGAGTGAAAGTGGAGAGATGACAGGTGTCTAGGAGCTGAGCACCATATGGGCTTGGGGACAGAGAGGAAATGGGGAGGGCCTGAGGAGACACAGCTGGTTTGGGAGTGAAGAGGGGAGGTAGGAGATAAATCTAACTTTGGAATAAGTGAATTTGAAATGCTCAGAAATATACCTGAGTAAAAATGTCTTGTAGAAAATGGCATATGCACATCAAAACTCAGAAAACAATGTGTGGAGGATGGATATAGTCTTGATAGTCATCAACATATTGGTAAGAGTTGATGTCATAGATTTTGATGAATTCATCAGGGAGAGTGTGGAGAATGTGAACACCAAACAGGTACGTGATGAGGAGTTGGAAGAGAAACCCTTTGAAGAAACCAGGAAAACACAGGTGGAAGAAATCCAGGAGGCTATACGGTCACAGAATTTTTGGAAGGATTGCAGAGTAAACAAATACGGTATATCTATAAAATGGAATGTAACAAGGAATGACACATTGGTACATGCCACAACATGGATGGAACTTGAAATATTACGCTAAGTGAAAGAAGCCGGTCACAAAAGACAACATACTGTATGTTTCTATGTATATGAAATGTCCAGAATAGGCAAATCTATAGAGACAGAAAGCAGATTAGTGGTTGCTTAGAACTGGGGAGGATGAGGGATGAGGGGATAGGGAGATGCTCACTAAAGGGCAATAAAATACTTCTCTAAAGTTGACTTTGGTTCTAGCTGCACATGTCTGCGAATACACGGAAACACTGGACTGTCACTTATAATGGGCGACTTGTCTGTCGTACGCATTCTCTCTGAACAAAGCTGGTCAAAAGAAAGAGTGTAGAGCACCATGGGCAAGTGCAGCAGAGAGGTCTACTAACACCAAGAGAAATCGCAACCGGATTTGAGAACATGGAGCAATTGCTGGCGAATCCAGTGACCTGGGAGTGAAATACAGATGACAGTTGTCGAAGAGGGACTCCTAGGAGGTGAAAACGACGACATCTCTGAAGAACCTTGACTGAGAAGGGAAAAGAGAGCTGGACACTGAGCATCAGGGAGGATTTCTCTGCAAATGGAGGAGAGCCAGAGGAAATAAACATTTCGCGATGCAGGAGTGAGGAGGGATGACTGACAAGGGCAATGATGAAGAGGTGGAGAGTGCTAGAATCCATTGCACAGGCTGCGGAGAGGGGAGAACATTGGCAGAAGGGGGAAGAATGGGTGGTGATGGAGACGTTTGTAGCTGGGAAGGAGCACATTAAACGAAACGTTGCCACGTAGCTTCCATTTGCTCATCAGGTTGGGGCAAACTTCTTCTAAGGTTGAGTGGGATTTAGGTTGGTCGATGGTTTAGGGAGGGAGGAAGGATTCTCAGTGGGGAAGGAACTGGAAGAAACTTGCTTACTAGAGACACAGTTCATTGATAGGCAGCAACGAGCCTTTAACTGAGGTTGAAGACCAAGAATTAGTAGTGATACCAATCTGTGTAGTTGTGCGTTCTTTATTATTCTTTCTATCAGCTCTCAGAAACCTGGGCAGAAGAACAGATGCTGGGATGGATTCACCTTTGAAGTTTTATGGGGATACTGCGTGTAAAGGGAGCCCGGGAGTCATATGTCAGACGCACGGCTGACCATCAGGAGGTGTGGGGTGGGGTGGGAGCTAAGAAAGTGACCTGATAGGGTGCTGACTGGTCTCATGGTCCGGGAAGGATTGTTCAAACTTCATGTTAGCAATGGAGCTATTTTAGTTAATGAAATAAATGTAATAACCAGACGGAGCTTCTCCGTCGGTGATCTGGAGTCACACCTCGGTGTGCTCTCCCCAGTCCTGGAGCAGTCTTGCAGGGTCCTGGGCTCTTAGCAAAAAAGTGGAAAACTCACTGCTCTGTGGAGGACTTAATGAAGCATGTTAGTAAAAACAAGGTGCGCAGAATAGTACTATTAACAATAAAACGATATCCAACAGCACGATGAAGGTAGAGGAGGAGGAAGGGAGAGAAGAAACACAGAGCACGTCCTTTTTACCAAGCCCTGGTCTGTGTGACTTATGTCTCGTCTCCACAGTGACCGAGTGAGTTCCGAAGCCCCGGATCTCTATTTGTAGGTAGGGCACGGGCGCACAGACGCAGGTCGCCTGCTGCAGGGCGTCTGGCTTCGGGGGGGCGCTGAGGCCGCAGTGCTTCCTGGGGTGACTCAGTGCTCATCTCCAAGATGAATGACTGATGGGCTGGAAACCCCCCTGCCCCGGCCAGAGACGGGGCCCTGGAGAGGACGAGGGACAGACGCGGTGGTCCCTCTCTTCCCCTTTCGGTTGCCTGTCCCAGCGTTTCTTTTCTTCTTCCTTAATTTCCTGTTTCCACTCAACTTTCCTCAGTCCCTTTGGTTTGGAGATTAATTCTTCCTGGGTTTGTTGTTCATTTAATTGTTTTTCTTTTTTGTAAATGAATTGAAACAATGTTAAGGCTGACCTTTCGATGCCAGTCCCAAGCTTCCCCGTGGCTGCTCTGTGCTCCCGCATGCTGTACCACAGTAGGAGAACGGGCATTTTATTGTGTGCTGCATAGTTTCATTACATAATAATTTCATTACATGACAGATGAGGTTGCAAAACTGATGTTACTCATGGCACCCCATGCAGTGCGTGCCCCGAGTTAACCTGACGTTACCAGGAATGGGGCCCGGAGCCCAGAACCCACAGATCCAGGAATGCCAGGGGAAGTTTGTCACCAATTTTGAAACCAGGGAATCGAAGTAAATAACATCAAACAGCCTTTCCGGTGCTGTTGCTGTGCCCCTGTGGCACCCCCATGGAGTGGCTTCACATCGGGGCTCTCTGTGCTGTGAGGCATGCACATTAGCAGAGAACTTCCGTGGGAACTGCCTCATTTCACAGAGGTAACTGTAGAATTTTCAGAAATACCGACTTTGCCTCTTTCTATACTTTGTTTTTTCTTTTTTTAAGAATTGAATTTATTGGAGCGACATGGGTGAATACAATCATGTAGGCTGCAGGAGTCCAATTTTGTTATACAGCATCTGTATATTGCATTGTGTGTTCAGCACCCCAAGTCAAGTCTCTTCCATCACCATTTAGCCTCCCTTTACCCTCTCCTATGTCTGCTCACCTTCGTTCCCCTCTTGTAATCACCACACTGTTCTCTGGGTCTAGGAGGTTTTTTTTTCCCTTTGCTTAAACACTTTCCACATTTTGATTAGAGAAACCGAGGCTCGAGGGTTTAAGAGGCTTAAAGACTCCCCCGCTTCGAATTTAGACAGCCAGGAATAGAATTGGTGTTGGAACTTGAGTAAGCTCTAAATTTAAGTGGCTAGCACACCTCTCTGAACAAATGCTTTCTCAGAAAGGTTGGCTCTGCCTGTTAGTCATTTAGAATAACCAGCTGGAGAAGAAAGTCGGGGGGATGTTGGCAAGCAATTCTGGTATTGTTAACATGCTTTCCAGATAGGAAAGTTGGTTGAATTGGTAGACTGATTTCAACTTCTAAGTCAATCTTAAAAATTTGGGATCGCTGACTCAAAACATTTTCCATCATTACAATTTTATAGATTACAGCCTCACACATTTTGTTGTATATCAGAATCATCAGCTTTTAAAAAATTCTGATGCCTGAATTCTATTTGCATATATATTTTAAACAAATCTCAGCAGTGGTTTGATGCACAGAGAGTTTGGAAATTCTCAGTATAATAACATTTTGGGGGCATATGAAGACCAAAGTTTATTCATTTGCAAAATAAAGAATTATTGAGTATATTTCTTAGCACACAGGTACTGTATAGGCGACACAAAGAAATAAGACATAGTCAGTGAACTTACGTGGTACAGGGGTAAACATAGATAAAAATAGGGTTACATGTTAAAAGGAGGTATGGCGTTTCATTGAATCTATAATACACAAGAGTGAGGAGGTAGGAATTAGGTCATACTTTAAAAACAATTTCTTTTTCATTGTATTTATTGGGGTGACTCTGGTTAGCAAAATTATACAGGTTTCAGGTGCATAATTCTACAACACACCATCTGTATAGTGCATTGTGTGTTCACCACCCCAAGTCAAGTCACCGTCCATCACCATTTAGGTCACATAGTTCTAAAGGAGATAAAAAATAAGTCTCAGTTTGTGGTTTAGTAAGACTGGGAAGGTAGAGGTTGAGATTTCAGACAATGGAGATAACGTGAATGAATGTCTGGAGAACATTCTAGGTGTATCCAGGGAACCAAGAGCAATGTCATGCAGCTGGATCAGATTACTCGCAGAAGAAAAGGAAAAGAGAAAGCCAAAAATCAAGAGCATAAAAGATCTTCAACACAAAACTAAGGATTTTAAATTTACTTATTGGGCAGTGAAGAGCCATGGTTGGTTTTTGAGCAGAGACTGGCATGACCATCACTTATTCTTTGAAATACTCATTTGCAGCAGGGTGCAGGATGGATGCGCGCAGGGACCACCTGAGCTGAACAGATGGGCTACACGACTCACTACATTGTTTCAGATCAGAGCGTCCCCCTTGCTTGCTCCAAGTCTCTCCTCTGTGACCATGTACATGGCAACATTTTTCACATGCTTCTTTCCTGCTCTTTGAATCACTGAATCAATGTAACCGGTTCCTCCAGGCCCAAGTTCTTGTGATCAAGTCAGTACTGAACCAGTGGAAAGTGGCACCATGGTATGCCACATAAATTGTAATAAAATAGGGGATGTTTATGGTTTCCATAGGAATTTTATTGGGTGAGAAAACCCAAAGACATGTTCCACGTTGTAGTAATAGCTTTACACTCTTCTGGAAGAATTTGATGACTTTCTCTTGAGAATTTGAGGGTTGGAAGGCATAGTGTGGTTCTGATTGCTCTTCTCATACAGGGGTGGACAAGAGTGGGCTTGGTGTGCAACAGTGGCTCTCGAGTTCATTGTTGGTGGCCCTGCTCCATCATGGACATCTTTGCTCTTCTCTCTGCCTGTTCTTTTGTTTCTTGTATTTTATATTCTGATCCTGACTTCTTTTTTTCTTTCTCTTCTGATTGCCAGCCTCTTCTTTAGATCTGTCCCAAAAGGTCATCGTGACCTTGTTCTGTAGGAAAAGAGGTGGAGGGGATTATTGTTCATTGCTGTGTAGGGTAGAGCTCTTTTCTTTGTAGTTGAATTATCTCAGTGTCACAAGTTTTGAAAGAAAATACAACATCCAACATCTGACATGTTTATATCCTTCTTCGTGAAGGTTGACCCTAGTTGGATTTTTCAGGACTGTCACGATTACAGACCTTCCGTTCTGCTGTCTTATAAAGCCCCCTTATACTCTAAAGCTTCATCTTGATTTTTGGTTTGAAAATATGCTCACCATTCCCATGAAAGGTAAACATGAGTCTGTACCCCAAACATGATACCTATTGAAAAAAGAACATTCTTTGGGTATTTTATAGACTCCTCTTGGAAAGGGTCAAAATGAAAAAAAAGAAAAGAAAAGAAAGAAAGAAAAATAATTGAGTGGCAGGAAGGAGGAGGCGGTGGGTAGAGGCTTGGCGGGTTTTATCAGCTCCGGTAGAAGCTTCTCTGGAGTGACTTAGACAGAATTTTCATTGGCAGGCCTCAGCTGAACCGTTAGAACTAGTCAACGAATGCATTGTTTCGAGTTTTCTTTGGCCTGATCTCCCCTTTATTTAGGGAAGCAGTATTGTACCTTCACAGGGAAGAGCAAAGACAGAATGTCAGCGAACCCCAACCCTCCATGGCTGCAGGGCTGGGGGTCGTGGAGAAGTTCCAGCCCCACAAATTCCCGGGTGCCAAGTGCAATGCTGGATCTGATCAGCATCTTGGATTTTTTTTTTTTTCTTTTCACTTTCTGGTTACAAAGTAACCAGAGCTTTGTGAACATTTCTCTAATAAATGCTACAGCGCCTTTTAGTATCTGGCAATGGAGCCTTTTAGGACGTCTGCTGAGTGAGGAGCAGAGGGCCCTGATCTGGAACACACGCTCTCTGGCCTAAAAATAAGCTTGCGTTTTAAGAAAGTGTGTACGCGCACACGTGGGTCCGGAGGAGAGACCGATGAAGAATGCTGGATGTCGAAACAACGTTGTTCCTAGACCCTGGAGCGGAACTTACTTTTTTTTTTTTTTTTTAAATAAAGGATGAGGCTAAGCAGATGACCCATCCATCCTTGTTTTCAGCTTTTAAGAGTGTCTTTGGGAGAAATGCCAGGTGAAAAAAGTAAAGATGCCCTCACTTTGTCCTTTCTCTTATTTCTCTGTTCTCTTTTTTAGTTTTTGTCCCTTGACCCATCTTTAAGCTGCTTTTGTTAAAGCATCTAAAACAGCTGCACAGTACAGGGCGGCTCTTCTGACTGAGGTCTAATTTGCCCTGTTCATTCTTTGAAATGGAATTTTTTTCCTTTTGGATAAATCATTCTCCTTGTTGATTTTCAAACAGTAAAGAAAGAGTTGCACGTTCTATCTTCGTTCCATGTTCTCTGCCTACTTCTTTCCATAACTTTTGACAACAAACCTGATTCTGAATTTAGATCAGTTTGTGAAACCATGCTCCGCTGCTTTTCAAACAGGCACGATTTAAAAAACAAAGCATTGTCAACTACATCTGAGGAATAACCATTGCTTTGTAGGCACTTGGTGTTTTGTCACGTGCTTTATATACATCATCTCATTTAACCTGCATAGCGATTTTAGCAGGTAGGTACTATTATTGTCCTTAGTTCTTAGATTAGGTTTGTGTTCACTGTTTAAATGATCACAGTCATTTTTCAAATCATGAACCATGCTTAGTAATATTACATAATGTTCTGAATGATACAAGAAAATGGCAAAGCCCACATTAACCCAGGTCATTTTAATTCAGGGCTACAATCTTTATTACTACTTATGCTATCCCCCAGGAATTTAAACAGTTTAATTTCATTTAGTACAGGAGCTCTGAGAACATTAAAAAAATCTGTACTTAGCATAAAGAAGGGTGTACACCCCCCCCCGCATGAAGTCCCTTTTGTGAAGAGTATTTAAGGAGTCATTGTTTCTCATAAAGTCCCATCTAACCTGAGTCAACCTTGCCATCAAGTTGGTGGCATCGGTGATGGCAGCCAGGGACTCCTCCAGGGTTGGCGTGAATGCTGAGATAAGTCAAGGGTGTCTAAGTTAGCACGTACACCTTTGCAGCAAAGCCAGCTCAGCGTCCACATCACTCCCGGGACTGCCACCCGACTCTAGACCAAATGGCAACTTGTCTGTAAGACCGAACTTGGCTAAAGTCACGAGGCAGAAAGATTTCACGCTCCCGGAACTTCCTTCCCATCCCGTGGCCCAGAGAGAGAGAATGCTCCATGGTCCGGGCAGTGCCCAAGCCGCCCTTCCTCCTCCAGAAATGCCTCCGAACACGATGCCAAGTCTTCAGCCCCGAAGAGGAAATGGCTGAGGAAGGCACGATGTTTGTTTTTTTACAGCTTAAATGACAGTAATTGCAGAGGATACTTGTTGAGCAAAAGAAATTTGTGTGGGTCAAAAAATAAAAATAAAAAAAAGTGGTGAGATACCAACAGTTCAAGAACTGTACGTCTGTCTGTCCGAATTCAGAATCGTGCCTGAGATGCACTCTGGAATAGAAGAGAAGTCAGCAACCTTTTCGGTACAGGACTAGAGAGTCGTTATGTTGAGCTTTTGGCCACACAGATTGTCCTTCTTGCATTCTTTTCCTTCTCCTCCCCCTCTTCTTCCTCCTTCCGCTCCCTCTTCTTTTTATTTTATAACTCTTTAAAAATGCAAAAAAAAATTTTTTAATTTATGGACGAGACAAAACGAGGCACAAGGAGAATTTGGCCCGCAGTGTATAGTTGTAGATCCATGGTCTGGAGCGTGTACACACGCACATGCACACACACACATGCACACACACGCATGCGCCCACACCTTGCAGAGAACGTCGGTGGTGGTGTGGAGAGGGTTGGGGCGGCAGGAGAAAGATGGAGCAGTGGCTTAGCTCTCGGTTGCCGGGGAAAGGGAAATCCAGCTGGAAGAGAACCCCTGGTAAACACAAGGAGACCACAAGAGTATGAGTCACTGTGAGGCCACAGTCTGAGTGTGATCCCTCAGCCAACACATGATCCTCCGCGGGCTTCAAAGCACTGATGTCAGGGCTGGAGAAGGCGAGAGATGGAGCAGAGGAAGTGTGCTCTCTAGACAGAACTCTGGTCCTGTTTTTCTCGAGAAGGAGGCACAAGAGAGTGGCTGGGCCCCACTCGGAGGAGAGGGGAGGGTACGGGACCAGCCAGGAGGTGTGAGTGGAGAAGGCAGGCCGAGGAGGGTGTTGCTGTGGACACACACAATTGTCTGCAGCTTTGAGATGGACAGGAAGGTCTGGCAACTCTGGGATCAAAGTTTACAAGTGATCATGCGAAAGGCAGAGAAATACTCTCCCGGCAAAGCCTCTTCATCGGGAGGTACATGGATGGAGTGTCCATGTGGAGTTGGCTCATGAGGCCCTATCTGCTGAGAAGGTGGACTTTGGAGCCCTCTGTCTCTTGAGCCACGATGACAAGTGGGTCCTGGCGGCAGGTTCAGGCAACCTCAGGGGGACCTGTGAGCACCATCAGAAGGGCCCAGGAAGGATTTGGATCTCCCCGTCTGATGTCTCCTTACAACGGAACAAAGACACTTCTGGAGTTGATGAGTTTATTTTTAAAATGCTCCTTTTATTATCTGGTGGTCCCTTGCACTTAATATTTTTATCAAAAGGAGTCAGATATGGACACAGAAATGGCTGTTTTCCGTATACATACACTGTGTGTATCCCCCACCGTGGGACTTATTTTCATTCCTCTCAGGAACTCGATATTGAGAAGTATTTAGTCTTTCATCGGAGGCGGTACTGTGCCATGTTAGAGGAAGGGCTCTGGGATCAGAGGCTCTCGATTCACATCGTAGCTCCCCTCCTCCACGCACAGCCTAAAGTCCTCCGTGCCAGCTGGGGCACCAGAGCCTGCTAAGGTGGCACCCGGCCTAGCCAACTGTGTGGTTGGGACCGATTTTTGAGAATGGGTCGCTGTCCCTAGGCAAGCGCAGAAGAGAGCGTGCTGGGCAGAAACAAATACGTGTGCACAAACACCTCGGGGGTAGAAGCACTGCCTGGGCTTACTCAGCCTTGGCTCCGGGCTCTTCAGCCCAGGGCCGGAGACTTAGTCGGTGCTCAGGAAACCCTTTCTGAATTGAATGTGTCGTCCTGCCTTCTACAGTCAAAGTGTAAACGTTCTTCAACGATCAGTTTGCTTAGGGGATGTGTTGGCCTTCCCCATGTTAATTGAAAGTCGAGTTCAGTTTGGTGCATCGTCAAGAAGAACGGACTTCAGTGGGGTGTGCGTGTGTTTGTGTGTGCGCGCGCGTGTGTGATGCATTACAGAAAGAATGCTTTGCTGGAAAATGGGATCACAGAAACCTTTTAAAATGCTCTGCGGCAATGGAAGAAAGAGCTTTAGGAGAAGAGACAAGAAGCACAAAGAGATGGACTAAAATAGGAGATGACTTCATGGGTTTTTACCATGACTTGAAACACATTGTGTCCGCTCCAGTTACCCACAAGGGCCGCTCCTCTGGGGAAAGCTGCTTATTTTAAACCTCGTGTAATGCGTGTGGAATTGCATTGCCCGTTCCTACCCCGGCCCCGAGAGTTTATCATGCAAGTGTTTTTGCCAAGAACCTGATCTTTTTATATTCACCAAAAGAGAGTTGTCAAAAAGAGTGTGATTTGGACTTTATCTTGCGGTGTATTTTTGTCTCTTGTTCCCAACCAGAGGCCGCTGGTCCTGAAGTTTGGCTCCTTCAGATGTAGTTGGACCCTGTGGCGAACGGGGCTGTGCAGCAGGGTAGTAGTGCGGGTGGAGGAAGAATGGGGTGTTCTCCATCTCACCCCCCAGTTATAGCCCATGTCCCCCATTAATACATCCAACTAATATCAAATGAGCACTTGATAATATGCAAGAGGCGTATATGGTTTTAAATGAATAGACTTATATTAAGCTCACTATTGTATAGCCTGCTTTTTTCCACTCAATAATATGTTGGGCACATTTTTCCATTTTAGTAAATGGAATAATACTAGACCTACATAATTGTTAATGACTTCTGGTCATTAAATGCTTTTAATGTATCTTGCCAGCTCCATTTTAACAGAAATTTACATTACCTATAGTTTGCTATTATATTCTGTTATTATACTCTTCTATTAGAATAATACACGATGCTACTGTACTATCATGTTGTTAAATATTTTTTGTTATTTCACTATTCTTGTTGGTGCATATTTAAAACTCCTACAAAACTCTTAAGGTAAATATCAAGAAGTAGGCACCCACTGCTGGCAAATATTGCCAAAGCAGGCTTACGTGTTACACTTGCATGGTATAGGCCGTTGAGTCATGGACGGACTGAGTGACACAGAGGTTCAGAGGTACAGGCTCACTCCAGCCCACAGTGAGCACTCTGGGCGTCGCTAAAGAAGTGAGGTAGAAACAGGCCTTGGAAGTCAGATACGTTTTGTTCATTGTATGTGTGAGGGGAGAACAGCACACGCAAAGCAGGGAGGCCAAAACAAAACAATCAATCAACCAAAGAACCTCAAAACCAAAAACACTGAAGGCATGCTGACCATCAGTGGGTCATCAGCTCAGCGCAATCAGTGGCCTAGTGGTGCGAGGCCGAGCCCGGAGCGTAGGCTGGGGTCGGATGAAAGGCTTTGAGTGGCAGCGTAAAGGCAACCCACAGGGCTTGAGAGCATGGGCCACAGGGAGCCAAGGGTGCATGTCCAAGAGAAGCCTAGGATGGCCACGCTCAGGCCTGTCCCTGGTAGTGCGCTGTCCCTGTGGCTAAGACTGAAGCCTGCGGGTCTACATTTCCCCCAGGGAGTCACAGAACCCTGTTTCCCCTATTAATTGGTACTAAACTCACAGCCCTTAACACTGTATTTTATCAATTGTTTTTTTTTGTGTGTGTGTGTGTGCTTAAATTCTTATTTTACCATTGAGTTTACCCCATAATCATAGCTCCTATTTGAATCTTTATTCTGTCATCCAACATATCTCTCTTTAATGTAGGTCATTTGTAAATTTTATAAACTTACGTTGTATGTATTCTTGCAAGATATTGATTAAACAACTCAATTAAATTGGGGCAAATACAGACACCTGATCCCCTTCAGGGCCTCCCAGGTTCTGGTGCGAGTTGTTAGGAATCTACTGTATATTGTCAGGCTACCTTTCTCTACGCTCCTCCATTAAGATCTCGTGAGAGATTCATCATGTATCCTTTCGAATCAAGACACATTTTCTCGAAGGAATCATGCCATTTTAGTAAATCCAAGAAAACACCCAAAGCAACAACAAAATAAATGGGGTTAGTTTTGTGTAATTTTTTTTTCAAGTGAGCCCAGGGTAGTTCAAATAGTTACCTCTTTCTTATCTAGTAGTAAAAATTTGTCTATTTAATAATGCACTGGGGTCCGGCTGGTGTGGCTCAGTGGTTGAGCATTGACCCATGCACCAAGAGGTCATTGGTTCGATTCCCGATCAGGGCACATGCCCAGGTTGTGGGCCAAATCCCCAGTGGGGGGCATGCAGGAGGTGGCCAATTGATGTTCTCTCTCATCTATGTTTCTATCTCTCGCTCCCTCTCCCTTCCTGTCTCTCTAAAATCAATAAAGAAAAAATACAGTGATACCTCGGTTCTCGAACGCCTCGGTTTTCGACCAAATGGAGATTCGAGAAACTTTTGTCTCGGAATCCGAACAAATATTTGGAACTCGAACTTCCGAGATGAGCCGAGTTGAGCCGAATGGCGTTCATTCGGCCCAGCGCGCCTTGCTTGCGTCATCAGTGTGAGTGCAGAGAGAGAGTCACGCTTTGTGGAGTCACGCTTTCCTATTGGGTTTCATTGCTTCGGTTCTCGAACAATTCGGTTCTCGACCGTCCTCCTGGAACGAATTATGTTCGAGAACCGAGGTATCACTGTATTTTAAAAAAATAATGCATTGGTATTATTTCTGAAAATTGACGTTATGCTCACTGATCTGTAGTTTTCAAATTTCTCCTTTTTCCTTAATGGAACTTAAAGTATCTTTTAGTCTTTAGCTTTTTTGCATCTACCCATTATCTAAAGACATGAATATCAATTGTTTTATAAGCACTCAAATAGGTCTTTTGATCTTAGGGTATAATCCTTATGATTCTGGTGACTAATTCATTCAAAAATAATTCTTGCACTATTTCCTCCATCAGGTAGGACTTCCAGTTCTTTGGGTCATATATATACACATTGGTTTGAATGCATGTTCCCGGACTTTTTTTTGCCTTGAGAACTCAAATCAAACATTGAAAACACAGCTGGAATAGAATTCTGAATCAGTCAAGATTTAGTTGCAGAAAACAAACAATACGGTAGCTATTTGAACCGGAAAGGGTTCCATACAGGAATCCAGTGGTTACAAAGGGTGTGTAAGGGCCAGGGGAGTGGGGTTCCATCTGGGCATCCAGGAAGACCTCCCAGAACCCCTGAAGAACTGGCCGGCAAGTGCAGTCCCCGGCAGAGGCAGGAACGGGGTAATCTTGGGGTCCCTGTAGCACGACAGGTTTTGAGGGCACCCTGTGTGCTCCGTGTGGAGCTCAGGAGCCACTGCGGCTGTTGCCGCATCCCCAGGTCAGCTTGTGCCTGATGGTGTGCAGCGGCTTCTCCCTCCTTCACTGCTGGTGCCGGGCACCAGGACACGCGCCCCACCATGCTGGCAGGCCGAGGGACAATAAATAAATAAATGTCAGAAGGGAGGCCTTAACTCACTGGCACCTTCTACTTCTCAATCTGGCACAGCTGATTGGTAGAATCCAAATCACATGCAGGTCCCCAGGTGGGAGGGAACTGGGGAGACGTGGATCCCTCTTCTCTGGCCTCCGGAACAGGGAGACCCACGAGAAGGGGTGGGAAAGAGGCGGGCAAACCAGTTCGTGGAACACGCCATGAGGTTGTTGATGCCCTACTAGCATCTGGTTCTCCTCACAGATGTTTCCACCCAGCTTCTGTTCTTTCAGATCATCCTGTGCGCATGGCTATTGTAGTGCCTGTTACCTTGCATTGTATCCACCTGGTTACCTGATGGCTCCCTCACCAGACTGAGCTTCCTGAAGACAAGAGTCCTGTCTTATGATCGTTCTGTTGCCAGGGCCCAACACAGTGTCTCACATGTATGAGGGAAACCAAATGAGAGTAGAAGAGCCCGGCCAGTGTGGCTCAGTGGTTCAGCATTGACCCATCACCAAGAGCTCGCTGGTTCGATTCCTGGTCAGGGCACGTGTCCAGGCTGTTCACCAGTGGGGGGCATGCAGGAGGTGGCCAATCCATATTCTCTCTCATTGACACTTCTATCTCTCTCTCTCCCCCTCTCTCTTTCTCTCTCTCTCTAAAAAAGAAAAAGAGTAGAAGAAAGAATGTGGGTTTTGGAGGTAGAGGAACTCAGCTTTAAATTTGCCTCCAGAACTTACTGACTATGTAGTTTGGGGCAAGTGATCTATCTCTGCACACTTTATTTTCTTACCTGTAAAATAAAGTATGCTAACCTCATAGGGCTGTTGTGAGCTTTCCAGGAGAATATATATATAAAGCATGAAAAAATGCAAAGATTGGTATGTTTAAAAATTTACAGGTTTTAGAATAATAAGCAAAATAGAGACTATAATGATCCAGAAGGAAAAACAAAACTAAAAAAACACCACTAAACTCTTCGAAGTCTGCCTCTTTGCCAAGATAAATAATTCTCAAAGTGAAAATCTATTGAATAATTTATTAATGTGACAATGATTTATTTGCCCCTAATAATAAAAGTGATCACAATTCATCGAGTCCCAACTATATGGCAGATTCCAATTAGAAGGTGACTTTTTTTTTTTTTTTTCATGGAGAAAGGCGACTAGCCAGTCACTAACAACTTTAACAAAAGCAGTTTTGATGAGGTGATGCTGATGAAATCCAGGTTGCAGGGAGATCAGGGGGTACATGGAAAAAAAATGACTGGGAGATGAGGAAATTATTCTTTCAAGAAGTTTGGATTGCAAAGGAAGAAGGAAAAAGAGGGTATTGGCTGTGATTTTTCTCGGGAACCTCATCCAGTGAGACCATTGGACAGGGAGTAGAAATAGGCAAGGAAGTAAATGTTTGAGAGAGAGAGAGAGAGAGAGAGAGAGAGCGCTCAATTATATCATCAAAGGAGGAGGCATGATCATTTACTTAAGAGTTGAGGGGATAAGAGATTGAGGTTGGGGGGGCAAGAGAAGAATGGTGAAGATTTCAAATAATTTCTGGAGAGGAGAGGACCATAAATAAAGGTATAGACAAATCGAACTCAAACAGGACTGAGGATCTACATCAGATGGTGCTGCAGCAGAGAGCCATGTGCCTAAAAGCAGGAGGAATTTGACAGAAGGAAAAAACAACAACACTAAGTTTCTGGAGTTGCCTGGGCATCTGGGAGAAAGCCGGTTTGGTACTCTGGGGACCTACAAGTCCCATGATGTGGGCACAGTGAGCGGATTGGGGAGCAAGTCAAAGGTGATACTTTCCAAGAGGGGGCAGCCTCGATGACAGCATGGAGGGTGGACGGGGGTGGAGGAGGGAGCCTTCTGGACCTTTGGGTGGGGACCCGTGGGGTGCAGCAATGACGGGAAGGCTTAGCTCTAACTAAGGCACCCAGCCCTGGCACAGTTGTTTCTGTGGGAACTGGCTGAGGAGGATGAGGGCACCTGGTTTTGTCATCCCAACTGCGGAATGCAGGTTCAGGGTCTGCCTCTGGGCGGGGCTTGCTCGGCCTGGCACGCAGGGCTGTGGGCCCCAGGCTCAGGGCACATGTGCATCCTTTATGTCTTGTTTTCTTTTTTTAAATCCTCACCCGAAGACATTTTTCCATTTTTTGTTCAGATAGAGTGGGAGGGAAAGAGAGAGAGAGAGAGAGACATCGATGTGAAAGGGACACATCGAGTGGTTGCCACCCGCACGACCAACCAGGGCCGGGGACAAACTGTAACCGAGGTACATGCCCTTAGCGGGAACCGAACCCGGGTCTCTCCGGACCACAGGCCGACGCTCTAACCGCTGAGCCAAACTGGCCAGGGCTATGTCTTGTTTTCTAACATGCCAGTGTTTCATACTGGCTCAGCTTCTTTCAGACAGCTCGGGACCTTTTGTCTTCTTTCTAGCTTTATTCCCAGATTACTTCTATTGGTCCGTAAAAGAGTAAATCAACTGACTATTACACTACAGCCCAAAGAGGCAGTTTTTCTATCCTTTGATTTTACTTGGTCGGAAACAAAGCTAGAATTGGACCTTGTATGTATGTTTAGATATTCAAGTGTGGCTGGGGGTGAGTTGTCAGAGAGCAAGCAGAAACCGAAAGGAACATACCAAGTCTAGGGGACAACAAGATAGGGTGGGCTGGACACCGGGCAGTGGCTCCTCCCGAACCAGCAGGTCCCAGTTATAAAGCTGGTGAGGCAGGTGCGCGTCCTCCCAGGGAGCATGTTGGCACCTGAGCCGTGGGCACGGCAGCTTGGGACATCAGCCTCGGGGAGAGCTTGTTTCTGAGACAACTTTTACAAAAATAAAGATGCAGCTTCACTTGGGTTGGTCTGAGACCTCAAGGACATGCGTATGGTGAGTGTGTCCATCAAGAGTGTGACGAGGACAAGGAAAGCGAGATCCTGGCAGGAATCAAGTCGATTAATGTAGCCCATCTCTCATTTCACACGGTCCGTTTGTGACTCTTAGGCATTTCGTGATATTTACGTACATCATTTTTACCTTCCAAGAGGATATTAGGTTCTTTTGGATGGCAAGTCTATCTATGAATAAATCATGTCTGAAGTAAGATGTGAAGCTCTGGATTTCTGAGTAATGCTCACTTTTCCCCACCCTAGGTCTGAGCCCGACTGTGGCCGCGTTAGCTGAAGGCTAAGATGTTTGTCCTCATTAGCTCTGATTTAACTCCTGGCGTGGCGTTTGGTGCCATGATAGGCGGGTGTTCTCCACTCAAGGCAGGCACGCCGACATCTGTATTTTCGTCCTTTTTGGTTTCTAGAATCATCTGGACAAAAGTCCTCGTTTCCAACAAAATAAGGCTTTCTCTATCCATTCAATGGATGACTGTTTCCGACCCTGGCAGGCGTTTCAAAACGTATTCTCTCCCCTGTGCTTTACGACTTCTGTCTCTGTTCCTGTGGCGTGTAGGCGTTGGAGCGACCAAATGCAGTGTGCCACCAGTGTGCCATGCCCGCTGTCGTCTGGAAGGATCATTTATGGCTGGGGAGAGGGCTGGGCAAGGGGAAGGGGGAGATGAGCAGAACCAGCTAATGAGGTTGGTGGTGGAGGCGGAGGAGGCCACTTGGAGGGTGCTCAAGGGAAGCGAGTGGAACCACTGGGTTGAGGGAGGACAGACAGACGGCAGCCAAGACTGGTAAATGGCAGATGGAGAAGCCAGAAACACACATATAGCCTGAGTAATCCGTGCCAGGGACAGGCGGATTGGGGAAAGTGAGGGAGGGGGGAAGAGAGGGAGAACTGTCAAGCTACCAACTCCTGATTTTAATGGGGACACTGGAAGGGAAGGAGGGAAGGGTGCAACTTGTCTCCCATGGTACCCGGCGCCGCACAGAGGCGAAGGCTCTGGTTCTCCTGCCTCCTTCCTTTCTCCTTTCCTCTTCTGTTCTCTCCTCTCTTTCTTTTCTCTCTTCTCCCATCTGCCCCCTCTCCGTTCCTTACTTCTGGCCTATTGAAACATCTCCATGTCGAAGAATTATTTGATGTCATCGCAGTTCCAAACCATCCATTTGTCAGTACAGGAAATTGTAATTATTTTTAATAAAGGAGAAAGGGAAAGAGGATGTGACTAATGTTCGGGGAAAACCAGGCGACAGGCCAAAACACACTGTGTCTCCAGGACGGCGGCAGAAGGAATAGCCCTCTGATCGCATCTGACGTCACCTCGTGGGATTGGCTGATTTCTTGGGGCTGAGACCATTTTTCCAAGATAGTATAATGCCGTAAGAAAGAGGGTTTTCCAAACCCCTTTTCTCCCAAGCGTCTCTGGTTCTAAAGAAAAATACATTTGGTTTCTATACATTTATTTCTCTTTTTGGTTTTGTTTCAAAGAGTACAAAAGCAATCTTTGGGTCCTGGCTGGTTAGCTCAGTTGGTTAGAGCATCGTCCCAATATGCCAAGGGTACAGGTTTGATCACTGGTCAGGACACATACAGGAATCAACCAGTGGATACATAAATCTCTCTCTCTCTCTCTCAAATCAATCAGTCAATAAAAATTAAAAAAAAAAAAAAGAAATAAAATATCTTATACTATGGTCAATGGGTCCTAGCTCTACACATCTATACCCCCCTTCCTTAAAAAAAAAAACAAAAAACAACAACCCACAATCTTTGGGATCTGTATTTCTTGGGTACTCCTTGCCAGTATGTCCTACATGATGATTAAGTAGATGGCATTATTACTGTGGTTGGGAGACAGAGCAAGCAAGAGAGGAAGAGTCATCCTGTCCTAACACAAGCTTCTCCGTTGGGGGGGTTCCATTGCCTGCAGCTCATCTGCTAGAATAAGAACAGGGAGGCACCACCCACCTTAGGTTTCAGGAGACTGCTCGGTTGAAGCTGCGAAGGGAGCAGCCCCCTGTGGAGTGGCAGACCGTGGCCAGCCACCGTGGGAAGCACCAGCGAGTCCTTCCTGGGACGGCTCTTCAGCGAGAACGCCAGGCTCTGTGGCTCCTGGTAACGTATTAGGTTTCACGGATGCCAGGAAGATAAAGGTCTTTGACTACATAGGAGCCTGTAAAGAGATCAAATGCTTGTCTCTGTTTTCTTTTTTAACGGGCCATGGGGCATGTGTTTTTAATAGATTGTTGATTCTGTGTGTAAGTGTGAACATAATATTGCCTAGTGCTTTGAAGACCACCAATCAAGATACTTGGTATCATAAGGTAGTTGTAGTAGGGGTGGAGTTTCTATGGATTAAGGGACTAGAAAGAGAGAGAAAAAATATATAATAAATATTATTTTATTTATAAATAGCTTTATGACATCCTCTCCTACCTGTCATTCCTATCTTTCTTTCCCTCTTTTATTTTCTTCACTAGCCACTATTTCCCCCTTTAAAAAATAATGTCTGAAAACAGCATATACTGAAATAAAGATTCAGTTGGTCTTCTTTTTCTTTTTTAAATATTTTTTTAATGATATTTTTAGAGAGGGAGGAAGTGAGAGGGAGAGAGAAACATCGATGAGAGGGAACATCGATTGGCTGCCTCCTGCATGTCCCCCATGGGGATCGGGTCCACAACCTGGGCATGTGTCCTGAGCAGGAATCAAATCGGTGACCTCTTGGTGCATGGATTGATGTTCAACCACTGAGCCACACCAGCCGGACTCAGTTGGTCTTCTTATCGTAATGGTCACAGAGTGTGATGGAGAGAACCAGGGACTGAGCATTTGAAAGTGCCCTACACCATGGCCTGGGGATGATTCTCAGGGCAAAGAATGAGAATGCCCCTTGGATTTGTCTTGATGAAATCATCCGGTGTAGAGTGGGGACTTGAATATGATGTCAGATACTGAATATTCATGTGACTATTAGTGCTAACAAGGTAGGATATTATTGATCGGAGAATAAGTACCCCAAATGTGTAGCAGTGCCCTTTCTTCGTGGTCTTCATGAGAACCTCATCTCTACCTCTCTGCCCCCCTAAAAGGCAACACTGGCTGGGAGTGTCAGAATCTGGGTAGGTGTGGCTGTGCGCTTCTCGGCACGCTGACCCCTGTGTGGTGCTGTCCCCGTGTCCTCTGCAGGGCGTACATGAGTGTGAAGGAGCTGAAGGAGGCACTGCAGCTCAACAGCACGCACTTCCTCAACGTCTACTTCGCCAGCTCGGTGAGGGAAGACATCGCGGGCACTGCCACCTGGCCCTGGGAAAAGGAAGCCGTCAGTCACCTGGGTAAGTGAGGCGGAGAGCAAATACAGTGGACAAAAGGAGGCGGACCAAGGAAAGTTGGTGGAAGTGAGTTTGGGGGAAAAAAGGAAGAGAATGGCTTTTGGGAGAATCTGTCAAAATGTATCAATGCAAACAAGTAAGAGGTATTAGAGCAAAAGGTGGGAAATGGTCAGGATGTTCTAGACCACGCCCCTAATCTAAAAGCGATAAGGTGGTGACGTGGAATGAGATCCACTTTGCGTCTTGGAGGCATAACAATTAAACTGGAAGAGTGAGGACCGCAGAGAGTAATACAAATAAGGGCAAAAAGGAAATAAAATAGAAGGTAAACAATAATTAGAAAACAATGAACAGAGCCAAAAGATTTTGGGGGAAGGAGGGACACAGAATTGGTTAACCCCTAGGAAGACTGATCAAGAAACAAAATAGGAGAGAAGGATTATATTTCCACCATGAGGAACAGAGGAGGCGATAGTCCTACATATGCTGCAGACATTAATAGATAGTCCGTACTTTACACAAATGGTGTTGAAGCAGTTAGACAGCCACAGGCAAAAGGCAATTAATCTTAATGTGAATCTCACACCTGGTACAAAAATTAACTCAAAATAGATCACATATTTAAACATAAAAACATTAAGGTATAGAACTTTAAGAAGAAACAGGGCAGGCTACACGAAGGGTGAACACCAAAAGCATAGCCCATATGCATAGTAACTGATAAATTATACTTCATCCAAATTTAAAACCGTTTCTCCGAGAAAGATGGTCGAACAGAGAAACATCAGACCTGGAAGAAAAGGTTTGCACACTGCACATCTCGCAGAGGACTTGTGTCTAGAATGTGTGAAGAAGTTTCCAGACTCGGTGGTGGAGCAGACACTCCGGTCAGAAAGCGGACAAGGATGCGGGCAAACGTTCCACGGGGAGGAAATTCAGATGGGCAATACGCACACGAACAGATGTGCAGCAACCTTAGCCATCAGGGAAGCTCAAATCGAAACCACATGAGATATAACTACATACTTATTAGAATAGCTAAAATAAAAAATTTAAAAAAATGCACAGGGATATAGGGTACAGCCCAGGGAATCTAGTCAATGATATTATTGTGAATTTGTTTGCTGACAGACAGCTACTAGAGACTGATCACAGTGATCACATGGTAAGGTATGTACATGTCCAATTACTGTACTGGATACCCGAAACTAATAGAATACTGTACGCCAGCTACACTTCCGTAATATCTTTTAATAATGACAATAGTGGGCGCTGGTGAGCACACAGAGCAGCCGGGCTCTCACCGTTGCTGGGGAAGGTGGTGTGGTGGTCACTCTGCAGGGTGCTGGGCAGTCTCTGATCAAACAAAACCTGCGCCCGTCCGGGGACCCAGCCAGTGGGCTCTCGGACACTGATCTCAGAGAAACAAAAGCATACCCTTCAGAACCTTCTTCACAAGATTTTGAAACCTTTTACATCGGTCTCCGTTGCAGCTCTGTTTGGAAACCACACAAGTGGCTTCAGTGCTGACTGCCTCAGCCAATGTTCACATCTGTAGTGCGACGGGACACCGCTCAGCAACAAGGGAGCAAAGCATCCACGTGCAGAGTGACTCAGATGTTGCTCAAGGGTCTTATGCTGAGTGAGGAAAAAAATCTCCAAAGTACGATTCCATGTCCGTCGTTCTTTCAAAGTGACAGAACGCTAGAGACAGAGAACAAGTTGGTGCTCGCCTGGTGTTAGGAATGGGCTAGAGGTGGGGGAGGGGTGTGAGGGTAGGTGTGACAAAAAAGGAGAACAGGTGGGACATCCTCATGGTGAAGGAACAGTTCAGTATCTTGATTGTGGTGGTGGTTGCACAAAGATATCCCTGTGATAACATCGGGTAGAGCGACACACACGCATACATGCACACCCACACGCACACTCACAAGTGCATGTAAGAGCTTGTGAAATTGAATGAGGTCTGTGACCTGTGTGCAGAAACGGGGCGCTGGGCATAGCAGGTGCTCTGTGAATGCTCACTGAATGGAGAAGCACATACATAGCATGGAGGTATTACATTGAAATGGTTTCTGGAATTAGCTCATGAATTATTGACTCACCATGAATTGCGAAAGATGCTAGTAACACTTCTATTTAACTCTTAAACTTTTCAGGATTAGCTGTGTTCCCCTGAAACATGATATGTAATGTGATCTTCAGAAGTAGACTGAGCAGCGGAGACATCCCACTCGAAATGAAAAGGCTCGTGTTGGTATTTACTTCTTGTTCGATCATCACAGTGATTGAACAAAGGAACTGTATTGACCTAAACCAGCTGTCGTCATACCGACAGCTGCCATAACATGAGAGGGGAAGTCATTTAGGATTTTCTTGATAGAATCTTTTCGAGACTTGAATTATCTATTTGTGTTAACATGTAAGGCTCCTGCATTTTGAGAGTCGGCTGAGTGACCTAGCAGATAAGGACACTAGCCTGAAAGTTTGAAGACTGAGTCCTATTTCTGACGACCAGGGTCTTCAGTGACTATCTGAAAAGACCAAGGTGATTTGTGGTTCTGCTTTGCCATTAATGCCATTTCTGACTTTTAGCATAACGTTGTACTTTCAACGCCGTGGTGATGCAGGGCAGAATTTCTAATAAATAAATGAATGTATGAGCTCCCCTTAACCTCTGATGTTCAGTGGTTTGAGTGTCTTTAGCCTTAGCTAAATTGAAAATGTATCTTCAAAGGCAGAAGACTAAGTTAAGTGGTAAACCAGCCCTTCTATAAACTGGTAATCCCAGACTCATGCTGGACCGGTCCATTCGTTCATTCATTCTTCATTCGTTCATTCTGTTTCATGGCAGTACCGGAGCTAGCAGGAGAAAGGAATTCACCCTAGAGGTGTGCACAGCATAACCGGGAGACAGACATGTGAATGCACATGTAGGGCACAATGAGCTGATACCACACCTGAGGCCAGGCAGGAACGCGCGAGAGAGGAGCACAGTGCTGAGAGCCTCCGGGAAGGGTTCCCAGAGGGGCTGAGGTTCAAGGGGAGAGTTGAAAGACCTTGCTTGGCAGACAGGGAGAGGGCATTCGAGACCGAAAAAGCTGACCGACGCCAAGGTTCGGGCTGTTAAAAACCGGGACATACTTAGAGTACTTGGCTCGAGAGTGCTCTCCAAATGTATTTTTGCTCTCTTGTACCCCCTAAAAGACTTTGGAAAAATCTCTGTACCCCTCATGCTGTCTAAGAGTGACATCTAAACACTCAGTCACAAGTTTAAATAGTAGCAAATAATATAATTTCTGGTATACTATTTCAAATTATTGACATTTTAAAATAAAATGTAAATTTACTCTTCTAAATGTCGCCTCAGCCACCTAACAATTTGATAATCACTATCATTCATTTTTTTTTTTTTTTTATCCTCACCCGAGGACATTTTTCCATTTTTTGTACAGATAGAGTGGGAGGGAGAGAGAGGAAGAGAGAGAGAAACATCGACGTGAAGGGACACATCGAGTGGCTGCCACCCGCACGACCAACCAGGGCCGGGGACAAACTGCAACCGAGGTACGTGACCTTAGCGGGAACCGAACCCAGGTCTCTCCGGACCGCAGGCCGACGCTCTAACCGCTGAGCCAAACCGGCCAGGGCACTATCATTCATTTTTAAAAAGTTGGTGGCTGTGAATTTTTTTAACATTGGGAAATTATTCACTGATTGTTTGTCTCTTTGAATTTGCGTTTCCATTTCATTTCTCCTAGAGAACTTTACACTAATATGACATATACATGCTTATTTTTTTCAGTCTTTAGTTGATCACCCGTTTCTCTGCTAAAAACTTATTTTGAATTAAACAAATCTCTTGTAATAAGTTTTTTTAACTAACTTTCAATTTTGCTACAATTGTATATTTACATGTGATTGCAGAAATTCCACGTACCCTTGACCCTTTTCCTCCAAAGGTAACATCTAACAAAACTGTGGCACAACCACACAAACTGGCCATTCACATCGATACTGATCATACGTTTTGAATCGATGAAAATTTCTTCTCAGTTGAGTTACCTTTTGAACTGATTACTTGCCCAAAGTTGGTGAAAATCGACATTTTACAATGTTGATTGATGACTAGTGAACAAGATGGGAAATGCGTATATGGATGGAGAGTAACTTCCCTTTCCCGAATTAGTTCACGTGTCCGTGGATGAATAGTAAATACTGCCGTAACAAGACAGGATTTAGCATTAGTTATACTACTTTAGAAAGATTTCATAGGCTCTCAGTACTGAGAAACTGTTCACATAACTATGTAAATGGGGAAGAGTTCTCTCTGACTGAGTGGAGGGTGGGTTCAGGGTGGAAACAGAGACCAAGGAGTGGGCTGGGGAGCTGGCTTGCTCCTGGCTGTTGAGTTTGGGGTCTCTACAAACCCAGCTCCGAAGGGACTTGAACGGAGAAGGGGGAGGAGCAGGACCTACGGGTGTACCAGCCGCCAGGGGAGAGAGGCTGAGCACGCCCCCAGCCCACAAGCACAGCGCTGCAGGGATGAGGTCAGGACGAGGGCATTTTGGCCAGGTTAGACAGGAGACCGTCACTCTCTGGCACCGGACCTAGATACCTCAGGGTGTCCTGGGCCAACCAGCTTCCTTCATTGTTCTAGGAAAGGTCTTCCTGCCAAAGAACACTCAGCCTCCCTATCAGACCTCAGGCAACGTGGCCAGGGAGCGAGGAACCCAAGACCCACGTGGGAGGGAACTTGAACCTGGCTCATAATGAGGGTTTAAACATCTAGCGAGGGTCTTCAAATGAGTTCCCATAACGTGACCCTTGTGAAAACAAGGTCTTTGAGTGGGAGAGTGGACTGTGGCTGCCCGCCGATGGCACCTGATGGGCCCCTGAGCAAGTCACCTGTCTGGGTCCTAGTTTCCTTATATAACATGGGTACTAAGCATGAGGAACAGTACCGGGCACATTGCACGGCCTCAAACATGTTAGCGTATTGGTCGTAGCAGCCGTCACAGCAGCAGGGTAGAAGTTTCCAACACTGTGTGTCTGTGGTTGACCAGCCTCCCGCCCCTCTTCCAAAGTGGAGACTTGTAGTGCCCTGGAAAGATGTTGGCGCCTTCATAAAGAAAGAGAAAAGTAGTGTGGTCAGGGCTCCAAGAAGTTGAGAAACTTCTAAGAAGCCAAGGGAGTCTCCATGTAAGTCAGAGAAGGAAAGAGTGAGTGATGGGCGGCAGTTTCGGGGGATGGGTGGCTGCCGGGCAGGGTCTGTGAATGTCTCGGGGCCCCATGGGCCGGAGGAGAGCAGCTGTCTTGGGGTGATGCGGAAGGGACAGCTAGCAGGGAAGGCGAAGCCACAGCTGAGTAGGGTCGGGCAAGGTGGAAACAGCAGAGAGGAGCTTAGAGGTGGAGTAGCTTTTCATCACCCAGAGCCCTTGGAGGGGGTCTCCCAGGACAAACCTCAACTTCCTCCTAACCAAGTGGTTGACGTTGAAATTGGGGTGTCACATCAGCTGTGCCACGGTCATGCACAGTGTGGGCGAGGCCTCAGGGGCTGAGGCAGCTATGGACTTGACAGGCGGGAAGTCCTTGGCGGGCCAGCCAGGTGGTTTCCGCAGGTGCAGGTGCAGGTGCAGGTGCAGGTGCAGGTGCTGAGAGCAGCACAGGGAGGTAGAAGAGTGTGCGGGAGTAGAGGGGAGCCCTGATGCAGCTGGTCATTAAATGGTCGGGCCAGAGCACAGCAGATATTGTCCCCTACCCACTGGTCTTCTCTTGATGATGCCGAAGCAGAGTGATTCTTCCCAGGGATGAGGAATACGCAAGACAGGAGTGCACCCTGTAGGTGTGAGGAATTCTAGAATCATTAAGGAGGCAAGCTCCATGACAGGAGGAGGAGGCGGGCTGTGTCTGGGACCTACCCACTGGCTGCTGTCAGGAGAGGCATTCAGCAAACAGACTCATCCTGAGCGGCTTGGGGTTTCGAACTTGGGCGAACACTCTTGGACAGTGAACATTTTGGACAAAATTACTCTAGGATATGAGTTTCATGCCCTGAAACTCAGGTACCCCAAAGGTCGATTGATGCATTTATAAGTAGGGGGAATAAATCAGCACATTTATGTGTGATTATTTACATATCAATAACCACCTTTACATGCAATTATTTACATATAAATAACCTTTATCTCTTCTTTTGAAATATATCTTAGTAATCATTGACTCCTTGGTGCCCAGAGCAGTGTCTGACATAAAATAGATGCTCAATAAATGCTAAATTAATAAATAAATTACAGAAAATATTTTAATGAATATTCTGTAGTACCTAAAATTCTGGCATGCAGTGTCGTGTGTGTGTGTGTGTGTGTGTGTGTGTGTGTGTGACTTCCCTCATTCAGAAGCAAGGAAAGAATTACATCACAAGTCTTTAATGCCTCAGTAATAATATCTTCAGTTTTTTTAATCAGATCACTCTTCTTCCATGAAGAGGGAGTAGCTGCAGAGTTGGAGTGCTTGACAGTTGGAAATGGGATTGGCTGAAAGGGTATAAAAGAAAACCAAAACAAAGACACCAGACTGCAAAACCTTCGCCCTCTGCACATGCTGGTCTTGGTTTAGTCTCGCCCAAAATAAGGACTCCCTTCTAAGGAGACCACAGGCTGGGAAACCGAGAAGCCAATCCAAGGTCTGGAGATCAGCAGCCGCTGGTCTGGTTCTGTTAAACATGCGCTGCTTTTTCTCGCTCCCGCGGTTTTTTGTTAAATCTCCCCATTTCTCTCTGCCCCTCTGCGGATCAGCCCCTGGCCCTCCCTTCAGGCCTTCCTGGGACCCGGCACACTGGACCGCGGTCCCTCCTTGCGCAAGTGCAAGCGGTGAGCAGGAGCGCTGGCAGCCGGGACTGGAAGTAATTACGCAGGCTCCCGCTGACCGCCCTCAGCCTCCGTGTTTTATGGGCGTCTAATATTCACCCTAAAAGTTTTACAGAACTGTTTGAAAGTCATTTCCACTTGTGTCCTTTTTCTTAGACGGCATGAGGTTTTTTTTTGTTTTCCTTTCAATGGAAGTGGCTTTTGGAGTCATTTCCTTCCCCTCGTGCCGCTCCAGCCGGGAAGGCCCGTTGGAAGCGGGGGACCCAGCCTCACGTCGGGAGCCTGGCTGTCTGCTGCTGAGACTCATCTTTTAATCAGCAGCTGCCCCTTTCCTCCCCGGCACCACCCGTGGGTCACAGCACTACCCTGTCGTGCGCGCAGCTTGTCCTCAGTAATCAAGGCGCAGGGCCCCGAGGAGGGCGTTTGCGCTCCTCTGGCAGCCCCTCCAGCAACAGCTGGGTCGCACGTGGCCAGCAGTTGCTAAATCCAAGAAGCCCCGTTCACATTAGGGTCTGTGTCCACTCAGTGGCACTGGCAGGTGGTGAGTTCAAGTCTCAGTGTAGACATTCAGGTACGTAAGAAACGTAACTCTTACTCTTACTTATTCCTCTGTCATTGGACTGAATTTCTGCTTTGAGCCTCTATTTGGTAGCTGGCAGACGTGTTCTCTTAGTCCGCTGAGCTGGTTTTGCCTGGGGCTGTATTTAATGCACTGATGGGTTATGAATGCCAAGGTCAAGGGGGAGAGGACCATTCATTCTGTGTTCAGTCATCGGGTGATGCTGGGCCCCTGTGATGAGCCTTGTGTCTCGTCCCAGGATCCCACCTGCAGGGAGCCTCTCTCTGCCTTCCCTCCCAGCTCCGTGGCTCAGCCCCTCTCCTCTAGAGCTAGGCCGCTCGCCGGGGAACCCGTCACTGAAAGGAGGCACGGCCCCCACCTTCAGGTCACCTCTTTACCGGGGTCTCGGGAGGCACAGCACAGTCCAGCTCATCGGGACCCACCACCAGCCAGACCTCCGCACTGCTTCCCTTCTCTGTCCCTTCCTGCAGCTCAGGAGACTCTCCCAGGCTGGCATGTCGGGGCCGAGGGTGCAGTGCGGCAAGGCTCTGTCGCCCGCGTTCACCCATCGTGCTGGCTGAGCCAGGCCCACGTGGCGCGGGCTGTGGGCACCTCGCAGCCGGAGAAGGACTTGTTCCCTGCTCTGCCCTCGGTCCTGCACCTCTCAGCGAGGTCACGGACGGACGCGGGAGGCTGGCTTCCTGAGCAGGCAGTGGAGGAAGGGTGGGGAGCAAGGAACCACCGGGGTAAAATGTTATATTTTCCCATCGCTGCGCTGCCATCCATACTCTTGCCTCTCAGTCTCCCCTGCGCGGGTGCCTTCGGGCCCTAGGCAGCCTTGCTGGACGGGTGTTAGAGGTGAATGAAGGCAGACAGAGTGTGAGTGTCTCAGAGTGAACACCGAGGGGCCGGGGGATGGTTGACGCCTACATGAGCATGTCTTTCTGCTCCTGATTCAGTGTAGCAGGGGGGAGCAGGGCGTGCTGTTGTACCACAGAGCAGATGTCCTGTGGACATCTCACCTCCAGCAAGGTCTACGAAGAATCAGGTAACGGTCCCACCCCATGCTGCCTCTTTTCCTCCTGCGGTCACGAACTGAGGCCCCGGGAATAATTCCGAATGCTAGTGTGTCATCAGGGAACAGAATGGACACACCTGTCTGCTTTCAACTCTGTCCAAGTCTTGTCTTCCGGGTGCCGTGGGTCTCAGGGTCAGAGTAGCACGGAAGCCAAGTGTGAGCCGCTGGGGGCGAGTCGGGCTCCTGTGTGAGAATGTCTGTCTCCCCTGCCTGGCAACGCCTGGCTTCACTCTGGAAGGTCTGCCCGCTTTGTGGTCACCCTCTGGCCTCTGCTCTCTTGATGAACGGAGGTGGTCGGGAGGGAGCCGGCAGGGGGCCAAGCCGCATTATGTAATTGGAGTAGTATGGACAAATGGTCTAGTACGCATCTTGAGTGACTTTGTCCTAGAAAATAAGCTAAATGCTTATTTGTCTACATTACTCCTTCCGACTTCATAACAACCCTTTGAGATGGAAACGCTTGTTATCACCACTGAACAGATCGGGAAATAGCCTTGGGAGCTTTCAAGGAACATCCCCAAAGGTAAGGATCAGTCCACTTCCCGTGAGTGTCCACCGCCAGAGGGGGAGCCCTGGTCACCCCAGCGGTCACCTGGGTGAGCGAGGCCTTGGTGCAGGGGCGTCAGGACCCACCAGTAACCCTCCGAGCCTGACCCTTCTCAGGTGATGAGAAGGAAGGAAGTCTAGCGGCGGCATCAGGCGGTGATGCTGGTCTGCGTGAATGTTGTAGACTAGTCCTGGAGAGCTGCAACCGGACTCTCAAGTCCTCATTCCTCGTAGGCTGCTGCCGGGAAAGGTGTCGTGCTTCCCGGGAAGGCGGGGCTTGCCCAGGTCCTCGGCCTCCCTGCTGGGACCAGACGGTGGAGGGGGCAGGGAGGGGTTGCTGTTCTGCCGGCTCGGCTTTTATTTGTTATTTATCATGTCTCGTTCCTTCTTCGTGAAAAGAAGTTCTCGCATTGTTCTTAGATTTGGGGCAACAAATCTTTTTTGCCTCAACTTAGGTTTTTTAGGTTTTAGTATGAAGAGTATGTGTGTGTGTGTGTGTGTGTGTGTGTGTAAGAATCACTCCTCTAGCCCTGGCCAGTTTGGCTCAGAGGTTGGAGCGTGGGCCTGCGGACCAGAGAGTCCTGGGTTCGGTTCCTGCTAGGAGCACGAACCAAAAAAAAAAAAAAAAGAATCCCTCCTCTAATAAGTTAACAAGTATGATTGTTGGAATAAAGAGAGGCGAACAGTGTAGACCCTGGGCGTAGCAGGGAGGAAGGCGAGAACACCGGGTGGAGAGAAGGCCCTGAGGTTCCTGGTCAGTGAACCCACATCCCGGGAAAATCCGCGGCAGATCTGGGGGAAGAATGTCAGCGACCGTTCCTTCTGGCTTTTCCCCTTTGCCTCGGGCTAAGGAGAGACGGGAGTCTTGGAACAGAAATGCCGAGGCCGAGGTGGTGACAGTCCATGGTGACACACGTTGCTTCACATGGTGTTTGTGGCTGCCTCACGCAGTCCCGCATGTCAGCTCTTCACAGCCCCGGCTGGGAACAGGAGGGAGCCTAGGGGTGGGCCTGGTTAGCCCCTCATTTCACAGATAGAAATACTGACAGAAGGTTCACGGGCAGAGCCATGGTCCTACGGCTGGCTAGCGTCAGGACCACATTCCAGTGCCTCAGGTTCTCGTCCAGTGTGACTCCATAACCTTGGGCTCCAGTGGGCAGAGCGACGGCGAGGGGTCCGGGACCCCGGGATTTACTTAACATGTATCGGTGTGCACAGCACTTGCTCCTCAACTAGAACGGCAGCATTCTCTCTAACACACATGGCAACGAAGCTCGTTACTGCACGTTGCGTGCAGATGATTTGGGGGAGGAAGTTCCATCTCTCTGGAATAAAAACTATTACTGTCGGTAAGAGTGTTAAAAGACTTATGTTTTTAATTAAAATTTAAGTGCTGTCTGGTTCGATCTATGCCCCCCTGTGTGGGGGACTGTGTGCGCTCAGAGGGCTACGCAGGCCATCACCCTCCATGAGAGGACATCGCTGGGGGTGTTGAGGACTTGCTGCTTCTTGCTTCCTCCTTCACTTACAAATAAGCTGGTTATCGACAGGTCTCTGTAAATCTGTGGAAGAATGTTCTTAGACTTGGAAATATCTCATTTTGGGTGGAGGCAGAGGCTTCCAGAGGTTGGCAAGATGCCCATTATTGTAATGACCACCCGCACACCCTCCTCGAGTCCCCAGAGTCACCCCCCTCCCCCAGTCAGTTCCTCGACACACGCTGCTTCTGCCGTGTCTCCTTCCCGGAGTCTTATTTTTGTTCAGCTACGACACCTTCCTGGAGAAGATTACAAGACGACTTGGGCCTGGATGAACCGCAGGTTAAGCAAACTCAGTGTTTGCCCAGAGGTGGGACGTCCAGGTAGAAAACGATCGTCAACTGGGCGTTTTCGTTGTCACTGGAGGTGTGTCATGGACTGTGCTCTGAGGAGTCCGGTATCCCAGAGATGTCGAAGGTGTTCTGCCCCTGGCAGGTCTGCCTTCACGTGCACCGGGGAAGCGAAGGTCACGCAAGGTCAGGTCAGCGTGGACCAGGAGGACAGTGTGGCATGCTGTGTTTTTCTCAAACTTAGTGAATTACGGATACCTTTTTTTTTTTTTTAAAGTCTCACCCATGACCAGACTTTAAGAACTCGGTCTGGGAAAAGCTACTGAGTGTGGATACACCTTATCAGCAAACTGCCTTTCAGAGTCTAACGCCCAAAACGTATTTGGGTGGGGAGGTAGGAAAGGAGGCAGGAAGGGGATTGCGTGTGTGTGGAGGGAAGGTGTCAGGGGAAGACTGGAAAGAGAACAGGAGCCAGGCTCTGAACACTGCACCGATGTGGCGAGTGGGGAGGAGACAGTGGTGCGTGGACGCTGAGGACGATCACGGCTGCGGCAACGCGGAGCCCCCGAGGGGCAGGCGCGTGAACCGTGCGGATGCTCGTTGCGCAGGGTTCACTCAAAGACTGGGAGCTCTGGGTGTTATTGAAATAAATCTTTTGTCAAATGACTCTATGTCGACATAATAACGATGCACACATGAAAGAAATACATAGCCAGTGATTTCAGGAAAGAAAGAAAAAAGATCACGTTGGAGAACAAGAATTTTTATCGGAAGCGATAGAAAGGACGAGCAGGGAGATGAGGTCTAACTCTGTTTTAGACGTACAGGGAGACCGTGTATCTCAGGACAGGTTTGGGCATGGCTCGCTTAACGTCAGCTTGCCTGAGTAAGTGGGGGTGTGGGGGAGACTAGAATGTGGGTGCAGAAACTGCTCTTTGCTATTGAGGAGTCGCTCAAAGGCAGATGGAGCTGCCGGTTATAGACAGCCGAGGGCGTGGCACCACACACTCCGGGATTGTGTCCTGCCCACAGAGCCATGGGTGTAGTTGTCGCAAGGACATCGTAGAGAACACAGGGGCGAGATCTGCTCCCTGGAATGTGATCTGGCCAAAGAAAGGAGGCCCTGTTCTTCGGGAGGGCCCACTACACTCAGCAGACGAGATCTAGCGGAGGCTCGGGTAAGATGAATGAAGCCAGTCCCGGGACCCGGGAGCGCATCTGGGCAGAAGGGTGTCAGCAGCCTGGAAACACAGCTGAGGGCGACTCTGGACCCCAGATGGTTGGTGAAGAGTTGCTGACACTGCCTGTTTTAGTTTCTAGAGGTGAGGGGAGGCCTCATCCTGACAGTTTTGGGAGCTGAAGAAGGAAAGTCAGCCTGGGGAGAGGAGGGAAGCACGGCTTGGGAAGCCACAAGCTGGGCCACTCAGCGAGCTCCAGGCTTGTCTTTAGCAAGGTTACTCTGACACCACCGGGTCTTCATCTACGGCCGGGTGGATGCAGTGACCCCTTCTCTGGGGCACCTCCCTGGATGCTCTCAGGGAGATTTTGGGGGCGTGAGGGTGGGGCACAGACCTGTAGTGACATCCTGGCTTTCGTGGGAGTTCAGCTGGATTTGTCTCCTGTCTCAGTGGTTGCTAGCTCTTTGAGATTCAGGGTCATGCAGTCAGAATTCATGACTGTCACTGGCCCAACTCTCACAATGTGCCAAACGCTAAAACAAAACAACAACAAGAAGTCGGCGTTACCATCGCCACTTTACAGATCGCAAAACTGGAGTTCTGGGGGGTCAGACGGCTACCCTAGTCCTGCGAGCTGGTACGTGGAGGGGCTGGAGCCAGACCCAGAACCCCTGGCTCTCAATCCCACGCGCCTTCACCTGGACCCGCGGTTCTCAACTAGGGAACGGCGAGAGCTTTTCCAACAGGCAACACCTGACTACGTCAGGGCACTGACCTCTTTCCCTCAGCTTGTCAAATAAAAATGACAACAGCCAACACAACACAATAGCCATCCGGTGTGAATGAATCAAAATCACCTGTATTTTTTTTTTTTGGTCCAATTGGCAAAAAAATAGAATATATGTTTTTGGTGCGCCGCAGAATTTTAATAATTAGCTTATGTGCCGGGAGATGAATGGATTCCTTTCATCCGGGCTCTCAGCTGGACGTCTGCACATGTTCGCGTTAAAGCGCAGGCAGGGCTGGGAACGCTGGTCCTTTGTCACGTGGGCTTGTCTGCACTGTTATCCCTGGCACAGGGGTCAAGACCTCTGTACGGATCATGTCAGGGGGTGTTTGTGGCCAGAGGGAAGAGCAGGAACTGATGTCATTAGAAGTTATAAAGTATCCCCCTCGAGGCTGAAATGGAACATTTGCTGTTTATTCGAGGTGAATGATAGTTAAGAATCGGAGGGCCACTGTTCCTTACACGCTCAGAGATGTTTCCCCAACCTCCCATTGCAGGTGGCGTGGTCCTCAACCCCATCTATTACGGGATGCCTGGCCATACCAACACCATGATCCACGAGGTGGGGCATGTCCTGGGACTCTACCATGTCTTCAAAGGGGTCAGTGAAAGAGAATCCTGCGATGACCCCTGCAGGGAGACAGTGGCCTCCATGGACACAGGAGACCTCTGTGCAGACACTGCCCCCACTCCCAAGAGCAAGCTGTGCCAGGACCCGGAGCCTACCAATGACACCTGCGGCTTTACCCACTTCCCAGGGGCTCCATACAACAACTACATGAGCTATACAGGTATGGCGAGGGCAGTTTGGGGCTGGAAGGGCGGACCTGCAGCTGGGGGAGAGGACTATGGGGCAGTGTTCATGCCCGAGAGTAAAAGCATATTTATTACGGCTTATTCTTCCCTCCATGTCTGTGCAGAACTTAATAAAACACTGAGAGAGTAATGGTCTTATTGACTAGATTCTCCTTCACCAGAGAGTAAAAGAAAAAGACACATTTACGTTGGACATTTGAATAGAAGGACAAAACCAAAAGGTTTCTTGAGATGCCCTTGACCCCGACAACTTGTTTTTTCTTGTTCTTGCCCACATTCATAGGCATTTGCTCTGGATGAGTCTAATAGTGATGGGGGAGGGGGTTTCTGGGTCAAGGTGGCCCTTTCTACTATTTTTAAAGTCAGTCAAGAAAATGGCCTTGGTTAATTTAAAGCCCAGGATTTCTTTTCATTTTATGTTATTTTAAAGTATCAGATTCTCTTCTTCCAACTAGTGCTGACTCTTAGCTTGCGTCCCCTCCCCCAAATGGCACCACCTCCTTTAAGGAATGGTCCTGTCCTGGCCTTGGGAACAACTATATTATCTTGTCCTGGATTATGTTTCACCCTTGTCCCCTGACACCTTCCTCATTTCTGGCCAAAAGTAATACTACTCACAGTCTCCTGATAATGGACTCAAATTGATCATTTATTCCTAACATTGAGGATGGGTTGGGTTTAATGACCTACTCCAGTGGTGAAGGAAGGAGGCAATTTTCTATAAGGTCCAGGGGCTTGTTTGGTGGTAAGTTCTAGAACTATTCAAAAATAAATAAATCAACCCTAGGACCCTGGTCATGCCTTTGAAGGGAAGAAGGGGTGGTGAGCTGGTCCTGTCTGTCACCGATCAATAAATTCGTACCCAAGTCTCATTTTGGTGTGTCATTCAGGTGTATCACATTCCTACGGACCAGCATCCCCTCCTCCCCCATCAAGGTCATGGTGGGTCTAGCCAGGGCAGAGCCACTGGGCAGCGGGCTGCAGAGGGCTGAGTGTTCAAGTCCCTCCTTTGAAGTGGGTACAGGAAGCATCTGGCCAGTGTGGCTCGGTTGCGTGGGCGTCATCCTGTGCACCAAAGGGTTGCTGGTTCCATTTCTGATCAGGGCACCTGCCCCGGTTGTGGGCTTGATCCCGGTGGGGGGCATGTGAGAGGCAGTGTTGTATTCTCACATCAATGTTTCTCTATCACTCTCCCTCTCCCTTCCTCTCTCTCTCAAAATCAATACAAATATCTTTTTAAGCAGCAGCAGTACCGGGAGTGTTTGACTGGTGTGCTCTTGTTGGAAAAGGTCCTGAAACTAAGATACTCCCTTTCTAATGTGATAAAAGATGTATCTCCAAAGTGAGGTGGGGACCTCAGTTCCAGTCCCGCTGCCTCCTTGACATTTTGGCTCTGTCTCCCTTTGAGCATCTCCACTGGGTACCCCTAACCTTGGCCAGAGTCACTGGGCATAAAACCGGGGTCCACAACTCCACAGATGTTCCTGAATAAACCGGCCGTAGGCTGAAACACTGCCACCTTGTGGCTTCGGGTGAGCAGCCCTCAGCTCAGAGCCGCCCCGACCCCTGGGCTCACCTGGCCCAGCCCTGCCCTCAAGGTTATGGCTGGGTTTGGAGATCAGCCAGTGCTAGTCTCTGTCTTCTCTTTCCCATTTTCAGCGTAGATACTTTCTGACTAGAATGCATTTATTCATTCGACAGGTGTTTATGGAGCCTAACAAATGCGAGGCGTTGTGTTAGGTGCTGGTGACTCAGGCGTGAACAAGGCAGAATTTGTCCCGGCCGTGGTGGTGGACTTGGCAGGCTAACACCTCCCTCTCTCCTGTTCTCATCTTTGTCTCCACAGATGATGACTGCACAGACCACTTCACCCCTAACCAAGTGGCGCGAATGCATTGCTATTTGGACCTTGTGTATCAGCAGTGGAGTCAAAGCCAAAAGCCCACCCCCATTCCCATCCCACCCATGGTCATCGGGCAGACCAACAAGTCACTCACCATCCACTGGCTGCCTCCGGTCAGCGGAGTCATGTATGACAGGTGAGAGGAGCCCCTGCCAGGGCTGAGCTGACCTCTTCCCCCCGTGGCATTTCTTCTGCACAAGGGGAAGGATGTGAAGTCAGGGGAACCCCAGCTGTGAACACGAGCCACCGCCGAGGGCTGCCTCCACCCCGCTCAGTCCTCTGCGTACGTAGCAGAACCGTGGGCTCTCCTGGGAGCCAGCGCCTCCTCACCCGAGCTCACTCCTTGGCGGGGGGCCTGTCCGATGTATCCTGAGAAGTGTCACCTCCGGCAGGCTTCCAGTAGCTGTGAAGAGGTTGACCAGTATGACACAGGTGCACTGACCAAGCTGGGATGGCATTTGCCACCTGGCCAGCTCAGCCCTTGTCCTTGGCGGAAGGGCGGGCAGAGGCTTGCTCCCTGCACGGTGGTGCTGGGGGGGAGGGCAGTGTTCTTCCAGTCACTTCTGGGGGCGGTGGGTGTCAGGCTACCCACTGTCACAAGCTGTGCCTCGGGGCTTATCTGGCTTATGTGAGCGTTTTCAGTGCCCTCTCTGCCTCCTGGCGTACCTGGCACCTGCCCCGCCTATGGCTACCACCCCCCGTGGAGTTGTCATCATCTACCTGTCCCTCTCCACTGGCAGCTCCTTGGGGGCAGGGGCATCTATTTTTTGCATCATCGTCTCCTGCACCATAAACACCTAATACATGTCTATTGGAGAGAAACATTATATCTAAAATTAGCCTTATTCATCCTTTGCATGTCAGTGTAAGTGAACACCAGAGAAATCTTTGTCAAGGGAGAGAAGGCAGGAAAAGATGACAGCTGACCGTTGGTGGGGGAGGGGGATGTGCTTTCACGAGAAGGACCAGGACCCCATCCATGACCCTCTCGGGCCCTCCGCTTCCCAAACCTGCCGCCCTGTTCGAAGTAACGGGAGCGGCTGAGGCCTGCCTGGTCCTGCGTGAGGGGCGCTGTGCCAGGCATCATTCCTGCAGTTCCCTGCTGGGTCCTCGCAGTAGGCACGCGCCTGCGCTGTCGGTGAGACTTCTGGGGCACAGAGGAGCACACCGGGCCGTTGGGGACATCCAGTGGGACTTCAGAAATGAGCAACATGGACATTATTTTTTTTCACTCGGAGCTTTCCCATGTCCAGGTAGACACCCCTCTTTTCTGCACACACTTCCCCTTGGGGTTCAGGCCCCAGCGAAGGAGCTGGGGGGCCCTGGAGCATGTTTCTGTGTACCCCAGCTTTCCTGAGAGCTGGGGGAGGGGCCAGGAGGCAGGGGGGGAGGGAGCAAGTGAATCTTTTTCCAAGCTGGAATGCCATCCTTCTGGGATCTTGCCACTTGTCCTTGATACCTTGATGACATCGCTTGAGCATCACAATTTTATAAAGCACTTTTTAAAAATCCTCACCTGAGAATATGTTTTTGTTTTTGTTTTTTAATTGATTTTTAGAGAGAGGGAAACATTGATTAGTTAGTTGCCTCCTGTACGTGCCCTGACCGGGAATCAAACCCGCGACCTTTCTGGTGTTTGGGACCAGCTGAGCCACCCGCCAGGGCCCGTAAGGCACTTTGAGTGTCATGGCACCCCAGCCCCGGCGCCCTCTGCGTCCACGCTCATCCGTGTGACGTGGGTAAGAACCCGCTTCAGGGAGCGGTCAGCAGTCCCCGCGGGCGTGTGCGGAGCGGTTGCACACCCCTTTACGCCGCACGTGTAAACAGTTCAGTCTTGCAGTTCCCTCGGGAACAGACGCTGCGGTAAAGCGGACGCCCCGCTGGCTCCCTGCCAGGCTCCCTCCTTCCAGCTGCGGGCGCGGGGAGGCCTCCCCACACGTGTCTGGGGAGACGCACGTCACCCACCCAGCGATGTGTGTCACGCTGGGGCTGTGCGTACTCCTCCCCCGTAGGTCCTGGAGCCCGGTGTCAGCCCCACCCCCGCTCGGCGCTCCGGGAGGGGCGGTTGGCGCTGTGTCCACAGCCCGCGTGGCCCGCAGCAGAGGCCGGCCGCCACCAAAGTGCTGGACACTTGGTGGTGTTCGGGGACTTGCTCCCAGGAATTGAGGAACTTGTTGTGACCTTAGGCAATTTATGTAATCTCTCTGAGCCTGCGTCCTCATTTGTAAACGTAGACGTCTTACTGGGATTAGCAAGAATTCATGAAAAGCCCCTCTTGGCAACATGCCAGGTATCTGAGGGGCTGGTAGCATCATTCTTCAACAATACTAGTTTTCTAGTATAGGATCACATATTACTTCCCCCCTACCTGTCCAGAGCCCCCTTTTCCATGTGTGGTTCACAGCTGGGCTTCCAAAAAGATTCAAAGTATCAGAAAGGAGCTGCACCGGTGTCCTTGGTTATTTAGTTATTGTTGTTCGCTTTTCCCAGTTACCCCGTGTGGTGTTGAAGAGTTCTTCCCAGGCTGTGAATAAACCCGCCCCACCCCCCGGAGGGACAGCAGGGGCCAGGCCCTGTGCCGACGGATGGGCATAGAAAGAACAGAGTCCCGTCTGGACTGCTCAGAGGCAAAGGAGTTGGAATGAGGATGGGAGTTTTCAGTACCCAGAGGGATGCCCTCAGACAGAGGCAGAGGTGCAGGAGGTACCCAGAGGAGAGAGTGCAGGCCCCGGAGAGGAGTCAGACTAAGTGCCTGCCAAGGCTACACTTGAATGGGCCTTGACGGGTATGTAGGAATTTGCTAAACACAGAGGCTTGAGAAGGCTATTTGGCAGGAGAGAGAACAACATGTTTCACGGAGCTGTGTAAGGGTATGATGAGTTCATCGTGATGGGGACATAAAACTTAGGAAGGAGCTCTCTTACGAAGGACCTTGGACCATGCATGGTAAGGAATTCAGCTGTAGCTCCATGGGTGATAGAGAGCCCAGGGGCATCACATTTCATAGGACTTTTATTTCCTGTACGTGATTTAAAGTAGGGAGTTTAAAACGTAAGTCCACATATAGTGAAAAAGTTTACTCTAAAAATTGGTGTCACCAGACCGGCGTGGCTCAGTTGGTGGGGCATTGTCCCATGTACTGCCAGGTTGTCGGTTCAGTTCCTGGGCAGGGACCTGCTGGGTGTGGGCTCAATCCCACGAGGGGCGTGCAGGAGGCAGCTGGTCAGTATTTTGCTTGCTCTCTCTCCTTTCCTCTCTCTCTAAAAATCAACTTAAACAAATCTTTATAAATTGGCCTTGTTTTAGCTGGGGAATGCAAGGGGTCTTGGGATGACCTAGTGAGAGTCAACGCAGGAGTTTTATGCTGGAAAATTTAAACATGGTTCTTTGGTGTTGAACCTTAGGACATAGTTAAATTCTTCGGCTTTTTAACCTTGCGATTTCTCACGTCACTGAATTTTCCAAAGACGAGGTTCCTACAAGAAGGAAATGAGATGAGAAATACTTGTGTTCCCCGTTACCCCCTAAGACCTCACACCCCAAAAGGTCTTCTGAATCTCCTTCTCCAAGTCCTCTGATGGACCCCCCTTGGTCTTCCCAGGACCACGGGCAGCATGTGCGGTGCATGCGCGGAGGACGGGACGCTCCGCCAGTACGTGCATAAGGCTTCCTCCCGGCGCGTGTGTGACTCCTCGGGCTACTGGACTCCAGAGGAAGCAGTGGGTAAGGGCCGTGGCTTTTTCATTTAACCTTGGTGGTTGCTGAGAATGGGGTGGAGGTGGAGGATGGAGAGGCAGCACGCAGGTGAGTGTGGTGTGTGTGTGATCTGCTGGGAAACACCCCGTCTGGTACCTCTGTGCGCTGGATGTCCCACGCCTGGTCCAGGTGGAGGGAGGCCCAGTGGCTGTGTGAGGCAGGGGTCAGCACAGAGGACAGAGGGTGATGTCAGCTGAAGCCGGAGGGGTGCAGTGTCTCGGTGCTCAGGGAGCAGCCTTGCCCCGGGACAGCACAGGCCGGCCTGTCACCCCTCCATCAGGAGAGTGATGGAGAGCAGCCGGAGAGAACACTCACACCCTGGCCCAGCCGGTCCGGGTGGGTGTGTACACGAGGTTCCAAACAGAGCATTCCCGTTTCTGCCGTTTTATGAGCCTATTAATCGCCGGGACTGGTTGTGCTTTGGCTATGATCTCAGCTGGGCCGGAGGGGGGGAGTGTTCATAGCTGTCCCTCTTCCCGTCTCTCCCCCAACTTCTCAGTCACATGCTCACTCTCACGCCCCTCGGACCCGCGGAGCGTGCGTGCCATCCCAGAAAGTGCTGTCACGGGCGCAGCGCCTTCTGACCGCTGGCTTCCCTCTGCCGGCCTCCCCCTCCTGTGTTCACCCCCATTAGCCCCGTTCTCTTTTCCTGACGTTTAGTAAGACCCTGAAAACTTCTCAGCGAGCTGCATCGGACATGATCCCATTTGAGTGAGTTTACAGCCTTGACTTCGACAAGACAACAGTGGAGAACTCTGGTCTGATAGTGTCCAGTGTCCAGCAGCTGCCCTGGACTCCCTCGTACTCACGTGACAGCAGCCTCAGGGAGAAACCTGGGGGGAGACTGTGTCCTCGATGGATCGTATAGGACTCCTTTCAACTGGGAATCTTCGGGGCAGAATGGAAAGTTACTGTGATTTACATCGGCCTTGCGCCGGACTCGTTTAGAGACCGGCATTTCGTAAAAGGCCAGTGCTGTGCAGACAGTTTGTCCTGTGCTGGTGTTTTAACACCCACGGGACATCCTGGCCCTGCAGTCTTCTTGCTTTTAGTCTCAGAACAATTTAAAAGGAGTGAGAAGTTCTGGGTTGGGATTCTCATTTTGTGTCTTGAGGCAAACCAAGTCGACCCTTAGGGCCTTCGCATCATGTTCGAACATGAGAGCGTAATCAAACGTTCTAACAGGCCGCACCGCCTCGGGGTTCGCTCGCAAAGGCCTGTACTCTGTGGTATTTGGGATGACTATCGGAGAATACTGCTAAGAAATACTGGTCTTCCTCTGCTTTGAAAAGGTGGAGAACCAAGTCATAGAAATATACGCAGTGGAAGTCACCGAATCCCCAGAAGAGCACAAACAGATCTTTACAGACATGCTCAAAATGTGTTTCATGACCCCGAGCAAACACTCATTCACCACCGACTACTTTCTAAATGCTACGGGGGATAGAAAACTGAGCCAGACACATTCCCGGCCTGTATGCTGTCCTCTTCTACCTCTGTCTCGCTGCACCCGTCACCCTATCGTAAGATATATGAGGGCAACACCTTCATCTCTCTTGTTCCATATTCTGCCTCCGGTACCTGGCTCACGGCCGGGTGTGAACGAGGTATGCAGTGCATTTTTGTTGAATGAAAGAATCAATGAATGGATTCACAAGACAGGCAAAAAATAGTGAGGACCGTAAGATGAACTACACACACACACACGGAACAATACACACACGTACGTTTGAACATGTTTCTGCTGGGTTTTGGAACACTGCTTATTTTCCAAATTCTGAAGGGCTAAATAATTCTGCTTTTGCAAATGGAGTTTGCGCAGGTTTCTCTGGAACGTTGTATAAGCCTTCCCTGTGAACCAGTAAAACGGCAGGGGCTAAACGGTGCTTTTATAGGTGAGGACTCCAGGGTGAAGGAGACCCGCCGCAGCCACGGCCGAAGGGCCGGCAGCGAGAAGCCCCGCGCTGCTCCCTCCCCGTTCAGCCCTTGTCCTGCAGATCCCCTCACCTGATGTGAGAGAAAACGGCCTGGCGTAGCTGCTTCCACAGGGCCGACCTTGATGTGTTTGCAAGACTCCACTACCTCTTGGCCTGGCTGCGGGATCTCCGTGGCTTCACACTCAGGAATAAGGATGTAGGAGTCCAGGGGAGCCCGGTTACACAGCGCGGTGTCCAACGGAAATGGACATCGGCCTCACTGACGAATAAAACAGGGGTCGGAGCGTTCATTTATCTCAAAGTATTAACAAACTAAGTGCAAATAACTCTCCTCTGCTCGGGGAATCTTTAAGGACGTGACTTAACTTCTCTGCCTCGGCCTCAGGCTCCCACCTGGGGTCTGGGTGGGGCCCCCCAGTGCCCTGCTGAGCTCTCTTGCCAAAAGGCACCAAGTAGAGGTCACGGAGCAAGATGCAGGACTTGCGATGGTTCCGTCTTTGTTCTCGGAGCACTTGAGACCTAGCCCACTAAGCTGACCAGCTCCTGCAGGAATTGGTCCAGAGTTCTCTTCTTTCTGGCTGCTGACATGGGCTCCGCCCACGCAGGCCTGTAATGGCCTTTCCTGATGTCTCCGTCTTTCTGTTCCCCTCCCTCAGGGCCCCCAGACGTGGACCAGCCCTGTGAGCCCAGCTTGCAGGCCTGGAGCCCCGAGCTCCACCTGTACCACATGAACATGACCGTCCCCTGCCCCGAGGAAGGCTGCAGCCTGGAGCTGCTCTTCCAGCACCCGGTCCACGCCGACACCCTCACGCTCTGGGTCACCTACCTCTCCATGGACTCCTCCCAGGCGCTCGTCGACACAGAGATCTTGCTGGAAAACCAGAAGTCTGTGCACCTGGGCCCCCTGGACACTTTCTGTGACATCCCTCTCACCATCAAACTGCACGTCGATGGGAAGGTCGTGGGGGTGAAGGTCTACACCTTCGATGAGCGGATGGAGATCGACGCTGCTCTGCTGACCTCTCGGCCCCACAGCCCCCTGTGCTCGGGCTGCGTGCCTGTGAGGTACCAGGTTCTCCGGGAGCCCCCCTTTGCCGGCGGCTCATCCGTCGTGGTGTCGCATCCCCACAGGAAGTTCACGGACACGTGAGTTGGGAAGGAGGGCTTTCTAAACCATGGTGCCTCTTGGGGTTTGGGGAGCGGATTTGGCTTTCTTTCCCCCCTCTTTTCTGCACACCGGCATATCCTTAGTTGGAGAGAGACTCGGCGTCTCAGAGGGGGTTTTATTCTACACTGGCATACCTTAGATGAAGGACAGTATTTCCCAGAAAGGGACAAGCAGGTGTTCTGACGGATGAGGCCATCAGGATGACGGTGGACAAGAGGTTAGTGTGAGGGGTGTTGCAGTCGGACTGAACGTAATTACCACACATAGGCTGGTCAGCGTCAGGCGGCCCCATCTGGTGTCGCCACTGAACTTCCGATCCTTGGCTGAAACTTTCAGGTCGTCTGCGGAGCTCCTATGACACTCAGAGGGTACTGGCAACCCGTCCACAGCTTAGCCAAGAAGCCAGCGGTCCTGAGGCGCTTTGAGGAGTCCTGACCCACCCCGATGTGTTTCATGCTTTCTCTTTTTCTTGTTCCTTCTCTTTCCTTCTCTCCCAGCTCCCTTCTTTCTCTCTTCTGTTCTTTCTGCATCTCGTGAGTTCTCCTGTGCCCTGGCACTGGGTGCCCAGTGCCGGAGATGAGGACTGAGATAAGGTCATTGGCTTAGAGGAGTTAAGTGTCTAGAGTGGAGGGGCTTGTATCGCCAAAGACAAATTCTCTCGAACCTCACAATTTCCCCCAGACTCCGCCCTGACCACAGAACTTGGGGTAAAACAAAAGTCCCATCAGAGGTGCGATGCTGGTTATTTTGACGCCTTAGAAGTCATCACGGAATGCAGTGGGTTAAAACAACAGACAATATTTCTCATGGTTCTGTGGTTGGCTGGGTGTCCTCCTTGGGACTGGCTTGGCTGGGGCTAGATGGCCCGGGATGACCTCAGGCACACACGGGAGGCTCGGCGGAGGCGGCTGGCGCATCTAAGGCCTCCTTCCACACCCTCCCTCACTCTCCAGTGGGCTTCTCAGGGCTTGTTGTCCTGGGGTGAAGAGGTCTCCAGCAGCAGGGAGGGCGGCGTGCCCCCAGACACTCACACTCTTCAAGCCTCTGCTTATGTCACTCACGATAACCTTCTAGCAGCCAAAGCAAAGTCACAGCCAATTTCAGGTTCAAGGCGAGGCAGGCGTCACCTTGCCTGTCAGTGACAGGAGCAGCAGAGTCACGTGGCCGAGGGGCCGTGGGTGGGAGGAGTCTGCCCTCGGGGTCTACCCCAGCTGCAAACAGGGGAGAATGTTCACCTCGCGCTTTACTGCGTTTCCCCTCCCCTGTTCGCTCCCCAAATTAGACCCAGAAGACAGTGACGTGTTCAAAAAGCTAATGCCAATGGGCGGACAGATCATGGGATGCATTTTTTAAAATATATCATTTTTGAGCTTGTCTAATTGGGCGGTTGAAATGATACGGATGACCTAACTCGCTATCTGCACACAGACATACACACCCCACCTTTAAGGTCAGCAGCATCCCGTGCGGTAGATGAGAAGACTCAGCTGAACTTGAATGTGGCTGAGCAGAGCTAGTTCGCGGCTGCCGCAGGACTGCATCCAGTTTTCTGAGTGTCATTTGGGTTGCCTTCCCTTGGTAACCGACTGCCTTTTACCAGCTCGGATCATAGAAGGTGGGGCTCCCTGCTGCTAGTGTCCCTCTCCCCCACCAGGAAGTGGGAACACGGGCTGACACTTCCTGCCCATCCTCTGTAGCCCCAGGACAGCGGAAGACGTACGCGTGTCTGGACAAGTCCGGCAGAAACCTTCCTGTAAGGGAGGCCATCAGACTTGATCAGGACATAAACTTGGTTTTGCTTTTGAAATGCCTGGCACTCAGGCAAAGATCGCTTCCCCAGGGACAGATAACTCAGAAGCGTAAAAGTCTTTAATATTTAGGCGTCTTTGCTATTAAAATAACTAAAAGCCAGCACAAAGGTTTTTAAAGGTGTTTAAAAAACTTTTTTTCCCTCTTTATTGATTTTAGAGAGAGAGGAAAGGAGAGAGAGAGAGAGAAACATGGAGGAGAGAGAACATCGACTGGCCGCCTCCTGCATGCTCCCCACTGGGGGTTTGGCTCACAACCTGGGCATGTGCCCTGACCAGGAATTGAACTGGTGACCTCTTGGTGCATGGGTCGATGCTCAACCACTGAGACACCCTAGCTGGGCTGAAAGGTGCTTTTGAATCCCTGTGACATTTGCTGTCTGGTGGTGGCCACATCAACGGGAGAGTGGAGCTTGGTGGTTGAGTTGAAGAGTCTGGTCAAGAAGAGAAGGTCTTGGCAGATTTACGGTGCCCACTCATGGCTGTCCCAGCAACCCCTAGAGATCCTGTTCGCCAAAGTCACTCTCATGCCTCCTGGACTTTGGCCATAGTTTTCCAGGGCAGACACCGAACACAATTTAGATGAGGGGAGAATTTGTCTTAGCAACCAGCAGCACCCCCGTTGAGCCTCTGTCCCTTCTCAGTGTCCTATCCCCCATGCTCTCCACCCGATCAGTGCACCTGGACTCCAGAGACAGTCTGGTAAACTCCCATCTCTGCAGTCAACCAGTAAAACCACGCCTGGTGTGTGTGCATTTTGACAGGGCTGGGGGTGGGGAGTAATCGAACACACTTCTAATTGTGGAATTTCTTGCATCCCCAAAATGAGGACGGAAGGTGTTCTCACCTAGGAGACAGTGCTCTTTCCCCGATGGATCCAGTCTCCCCAAAACAAGAATTTCCTTGAGAGACAAAAACAAACAAACGAGCAAACATGGAGAATCTACAGAGTCACCCAGGGCCTCACCGAGCCCAGACTCTGAAATTTCATCTTCATTTTCTTTGATTACTTTTGATTACTTTGCAAACACACGACTCTTTCAATAGGTGGTGGTTTTCTTTAACACGGTACAGATACCCTGGAAATACCACCCTCCCGGGCTTTGTAGGATTGTTAGTTCGGTGCTGATTCAACCACCGCTGACTGCGTCCTCGCCGTGTGCACTGCCCTGGGAAAGCAGACTGGTCGTGCTTTTGAACACCTGCTGCTGTGGGAGCCTGCGGGCCCCGGTCTTCGTTTCAGAAAACGTGGCATATGTGGGACATTATCTTCCCCGCCGAATTTCTCTGAAACTTCCGCAAACTTTCCGGATGTGGTTGTCACGGCCCGTTGGTTTCCACAGGGAGGTGGCACCTGGGCAGGTGTATCAGTACCAAGTTCAAGCTATCGCTGGAGCAGAACTGGGAGAAGCCTCGCCGCCTCTGAGCCACGTCCACGGAGCCCCTTACTGTGGAGACGGGGAGGTGGCCAGGTGAGGACTGTGTGCGTGTGAGTGCCCGGACCCCTGCCCTGCTCTGACCGGGGCTCAGCCTTGAGTTTCTGTTTTACTGGTTTGGGAAAAGCAAGCGGCAGGGCGCTCTAGAACCTGGCTGAGATCTTGCGGGGTCACTCACATGTCTGCATAGATAAGGAGGGACCCACTTTTATTTAGATCTCACCCCAGAACTGAAATATTGGGGCTGATTCGGGGGGCAGTGGATGGGTAGCTTTTAAGGTTTCAGAGCACAGCTGTGGTTCAGGGAAGGGATCCAGGGGGAAAAGGTTCCTTGTCAAGTGATGCTACAAGAGGGTGTGAGGATATCGTCTGGGTCAGTGGCCTGTCCCACACTGTTGACCATCTGTGTGATGGGAGGAAGGTCAGCGTAGCTTGCTGAGCTTGCGCGTTGGCCCCGGAAGACCTGACTGAATGTAGCCCGGAGCTATTCTATGCAATCACCCAGGTAAAGACGGAATCCCCCTTTGGTTTCTTAACGTGCCACGTTCCAGTATCTGTTGTCCTTTGGCGATAACCAACCCAGGGGACTAATTCAGTCTAGCTTGCCTGGAACTTTCCCAAACTGAGCACAGAAGACTCCTGTGTCCCGGCGGCCACCCTATGTTAACCTGTCCCGGGTGCTGCTTGAACCCCACCTGTCACTTACGTAAGCTGCTGGAGTAGGAGGCTATGGTTTGTCTTAGATTCTGCATGCTAAGAACTTGGACTATTTTTAATCCCCTAGACCAGGTGGAAATATATTGTATCTTGAAGCCCTAATAGCAAGCACTTCTATAGCCTTTCCTGGACTCCCACCCCATCATTTAGCAATCACTAAACACTGTTTATCTTCTCCGTCTTCTGAGATCCTTAAGCGTGAGTGCAAGCCTATTCTTTTTCATAGGAGTATAAACACCAAGTGTTCCCAGACCTCAGTCATACATGGAGGTGACTGAGGTTACTTGAATACCCAAACCTCGCGAGTCGGCTGCCAGCTTCTAAATCAGTCTCTGCGCATTGCCTCCCCTCCCCCACCTCCATACACCGGCTCCCCGGGAGAGCCTCACAGGTGCACAGAATGAGTCCGGCTGTTGTTGTCCCTGCTGCCCCCCAATTCAGGTGTCTGGGGGGCTTGGTCCCCACTGCTGCCCAGGCGGAACGCTCCTTGAACAAAACACTCTGTCCTGTGTGGTAGCTTCTCCCGCAGCTGGCCCCTGAGGGGGGCTGCCTTGAAGTCCCACGATGCCACATCTGCCTGGGCGTCTGGGCAAAAGGAGGGAGGGGCCCCTCCTCTCCCGCACCGGGCACTGCACATTCCCTCCAAACAGCTCCATCGGATCAGGGCCTGCCTGGCCGCTGGCCTCCGAGGCTCCTTATCAAGAGATGCCGTTAGCTCCCCGCCGTGTTGCCCGTGGAAAGGGTCACGCTGGGACCTGCCCTGCAGTGGGGGGATGTCTCTGGGTTGCTGCTGTGTCTCGCTGCCGGCACCTGCTTACACCTAAACCAAGCAGAGTTTTAAGAAGTTGAAATGCTGGCAGAGAAAGAGAAACCCCGTTTCCTGTATGTGCGTATGTGTCTGTTCACCTCCCAGGGACCTGGGAGAGGAGTGTGACGACGGAGACCTGCTGAGCGGGGACGGCTGCTCACGGACCTGCAGCCTGGAGAAAGGCTTCAAGTGCGCAGGTGAGCTCGGGGGCCCGGCGCAGGCTCGGTCCTGTTTCGGAGGTATCCCCGTCTCTTGTTTTTGTGAGCTCTTGATATCCTGTAACACATAAATTAATGATGACGGTGATAACCACATGTGACGTGTCTGTTGTGTGCTAATTGTTTCACATACGGTATCTCATTTAATTCCCTACTCCACGTATGGGGACACTGAATGGAGGCATAGACACCCTGGACCCCCGCTTTCTCTGATCCGCCTAGACGTCAGGATTTGAGCCAGGAAGTATGGCTCTGGAAGCCACATGTTGAACCACTCGGTCATGTTGCCTTCTAGACTAATGTCAGCAAGGATTTCTCTTGGGTCCTCATGTCTAATATCAATCTCCGCTGAGTAGCCCAGTCACGTGGGCTCTACATAAAAATAGGGTCAGAGATCATTCTCAGCCCAAAGGAGCACTGTGATTCACAGGTAAGATCATGGAGAAGGAATGACCACAGTTCATCACATGTCTTCGTCTTGGGGAACCACTGGTAGTGAGTGACACCGAGGTGGCATTGACGGCAGACTCCTGCCACTCGAAGAGGCCGCCCAGCTACTCCTCCCGCCCCTGGTTAAACCTGTCCTCAGCAGTAGACTGTTTCCCCATCCCCAGCTGCGCACATGGCGGTGCTTCTGTGGAGCATAACCCCTCAGCAAAGTTATTTTAATCAGCAGTGCATTTAAAATGATTTTATTTATTTATTTACTTTTTATCCTCACCTGAGGACACTTTTCCATTTCTTGTTCAGATAGAGAGGGAGAGAGAGAGAAGAAGAGAGGAAGAGAGAAACATCGACGTGAAAGGGACACATCGAGTGACTGCCACCCGCACAACCCAACCAGGGCCGGGGACAAACTGCAACCGAGGTACATGCCCTTAGCAGGAACCGAACCCAGGTCTCTTGGGACCGCAGGCCGACGCTCTAACTGCTGAGCCAAACCGGCCAGGGCTAAAACGATTTTAATGTCTCTAAATCTCAAGATAAAGTAGGCACAGTTACCGTGATGTAGAACGTATTAAAGTGCTGAGTTCTGCATGGAGCACACAAACACCCCCGCTCGCTAGAGCAGAATCATAAAATCACGGAATCCTAGTAGTCTTCCATCATCCGACAAATACATCCGCTGCGCCTGAGCACCACGAGTCGGAGAGACATCTGCTCCCTGCTGCAGACGAGCCAGCGAGCCAAGGTCCAGCTTCCTTCTGCGGCCCCGGGAGACGGCCCCTCCTGTGTAGGGCCTGCTGCCGTGCTCCTAGCAATAATGACGGCACCTTGACACAGGCCATTCTGTTTATAAACGGCGTCATCTGTCAGAAAATTCTCCTCTCCTTTCTGGTCTGGAAACTGAGGCTCAGAGCGTTTCAACATCACAGCCTTACAGCGAGCTCTCTGCAGAGGCGGGCCCGGAACGCGGCTGTTTCAGTGCTTAATCAAGTGCTTTTCTCTTGCGGGGAAACTACAGAGGGTCATTCTTTTCCCTGTTTGATTTGACTGCCATTCAGATGTTTGAAATGCCTCCCCATTATTCTCCTTTCCAATCCAAACATCCCCTCATGTGATTCGGTTTCCGACCCTTTCCCATTGCCCCTGACCGGCTCCATGTGGTCAGTGCCCCGAGAGGAATTCAGTACTCCAGATGTGGTCTGAGCGAGCTGACTGCCTGCTGGCTTCTGCACACAGGGCTTGTTGCTCCCACCTCTGTTAGCATCATTTCTTCGTGCCGTGCACAGCGGGCCGACGGTGCGCACACACGGTCTCTCTCCCCCGCTCCTCCTCCCCCGCCTTCCCTCTCTCCTCATCCCTGTGCCTTCTCCAGTGCAGCTCGAATCTCCTCTGCCTGCAGAGCAGACCTCACTTGGATGCTATCGCACGTGATGGCAGTGGGTCTGGCTCTTGCGCCTCTGCCTCGGACTCCAGTAAGACAGAACCTGCATTTACAGGGCGAAGGTGACACGTGTCCAGTGAGACGTCTGCTCCCGCAAGTCCTGCATGGAGAGTGGGCCGAACATCCACCTGTATCCCCTTATTTCTCCAAAGACTAGGCTTGAAGGCATTACATGAAATGCACTTTAAAAGTACATGTTAGTTTTAGGTGGATTTAGAGGCAAAAAATTCAAGTATTTGGTAAAAAAAAAGAGAGAGAGAAGCAGAAGAAACAGTCACTGGTTAATCAATAGAAAAACAAAATATATATGTTATAAACAATATGTACATCATAATGTATACAGTTATTCATATATACATCTATGTATGTATACATCCAAAATATATACCTATTTATGTACATAAGTACATGCACGCATGTATCTCTATTGAAGGAGAGAGAGAGAGAGAATCGTCATGGGGAAGTCATTCTAAATGCACATATATGGACTTTGGGCAGTGATTTGAATGGGCTGTGGGTTTGACAAAATGCAGGCATTAAAAGCCCAAAATAGGCTTCCAACCAAGTCCTCAGAACAGTGGCTTATTCCTGACAAGTAAAGGTCAGTGTGCCACAGAGGGCCTTCGACGCGAATGAGTTATTAAGAAAAATGATGAACAAACACATATTGATGAGCCATGAAAGTGACTGGACCAGCCCTGTGGTCTTGCTGTAAAGAATTAAAAATAAAATGACTGGCATAGCAACAATACATTATAGCAAATGACCAGTATAGCAACAGTGATGATGTTCTTGAGTGTGGACTCGTGTGGATTTAGTTTGAATCGTGATTTTATTTTCATGTCCAGTTACTTTAAGTAGAAATAGGAAAGTAGAACTCTGCTGGTCATCTTAATTGTCCTGCATTTTGGTAGAAAATGCAGTAGAACTTAATCAATGGCTTTATAGCTGCAGCCCCACTTTCTAACTGCGACTGACGTGAGTTTACGTGGCGCTGGTTAACGCTTCACTGAGAGTCATCCTACAAGTGCACAGGGACTACAAGCTTAATTTACTAACCAACCGTTCTCCTTACTGTTCATTTCTCAACTGTTTGCGCTTGAAGACAGTCCTGTCTGAGTTTGAGACTGTGGAATAATGGGAAGCCCCCTAAACCCGCCTTCCCTAAGCTTGGCTCAAATCCAAGCTCTATGGCTTAGGAGTCAAAGGACTTTGACAAGTCACTTCAAAATCCCTAAGACTCAGGTTTTCTCTTTATTACGCAAACAAAAAACACACGCCTTACGTGGTTGCTGGGAGACTAACAGAAATGATGCCTAGTGACCCTTATAAACCTGGAGCCCGGATTGCCCATTTCAGATCAGTCGCCTAGTGAGTCAGAAACATTATTCAGCAGCAAAAAGGAATTGAAAACCAATCTCTCAAATGCTTTGATATTTCAAAAACTATGAAGAGGACCCAAATACCCTAAACATCATACCATTTATTTTAATTCTCTTTCTTCTTTTATTGACTTTCCTAATATCCCAGCTGAGTGTCTTGCTCCGCTAGTCCTTAAAGTTTATTTCTACATCCAGCCCACAGCCACTTTTCTCCTCCGTTTCTTCTCCCCCAAACCCACCCCTTTATTATAAAGGTGGATTCTACCGCTTTCCCAATGCAAACCAATTTTGCTGTTTTAGGTGTGTATATGCGTGTGCGTGTGTGTGCACGTGTGTATGTGCATGTGCGCGTGTGTGCATGCATGTGTGTGTGTGTGCGTGTGGTCTGAATGTTTGCGGTGGGCATTTAGACTGTCAATTATGGGATTCCCTAGTGGACTGGAGAAAAAAATGTAATTATACTTTTATGACATATATAAAAACACATGTTCAAAGGCCGTGTGATGTTGTTTGGCAGGAGAGCCCAGCCTGTGCTATGTGTTTGAGGGAGATGGCGTATGTGAGCCCTTCGAGAAGGAAACCAGCCTCGTAGACTGCGGCCTCCACACTCCCGACGGGTACCTGGATCAGTGGGCTACCCAAGCTTACTCTGCTCATGAAGACAAGAACAAGTGTCCCGTTTCCTTGGTAACAGGAGAACCTCATTCCCTGGTAAGTTAAGCCGGAAGAGTCAAGTCTGAGAAAAGTGTGCAATGACATTTTTCTCCTGACTTTGACATCAAATTTGGTCCTTACTGAACTCAGGATAAGATGATGTTAAAGTGAAAAGCTTCTAGACCAGCCATCAAATCTCATCCCCACCCTCAGCCGTGTACCTTCATCAGTTTTCACTGAGGAACCTTTGGCTACGAATGGTTGCTTCAAGGTGTACCAAAGCATCTCAAAATTAACCTTAGAAGCACGCATATCAGAAATGATACTTGGGCTTTGTGTTTGAGAGAATTTATTTTGAAAGAAGAAAAAGAAGCAGGAAACAGTCAGAATGCCGGGATCACACTACCAGATCCACCAGTATTGCTATTATTATTGCTAAGTGAGGTTTGATGAGTGACTTGACCTCTCTGGGCCCCGATTTTCTCATACACGAAATGGGTACAGTGATCCTTTTACATTCAGCTCAGTGGTTTGCTACAAAGATCAAATAAAAATTTAAAAATGTATTAAAGAGCAAAGGATAATTTGAGTTAAAGGATTCTTATTCCTGAAAGACTATAGAGTTAGTACTAGAAACAAATGCTTTGCTATACAATTTTTCTAGAATAGCTATCTGAATAAGTAGAAGATCCTCTGGGGACTCTAAGACTGACTTCTGTGAGTTATAGTTGAACACTGAAAAGCGGATTGTGAGCTTGGCTGTTGGGTGTTACTCCAGTTGTGTCCATTGCCAAATAAACTCTTCCATTCCTCATATCAATGGGCAACATAGTCCTTTCAAGAGAAGTGAGATTTAGTCAGATATTTTAGGCCAGGGTGCAATCACTGGATTTTAGGCTTGAGGAGACATCCCCAGCAGACTGAGGGACCAGCCAAGGTTGGTGCTTCAGTTCCCAAAAACTCATCAAGAACGAAAGTGTCTTCTGGGGCCCAGTTTTTTGCATCCTTTCTTTGTAATTTTCTTCCTCCTGCTGGTAAGATGACTCCTTTCTTCAAGGCACGAAGTAGGCATTTCAAGCAGGAAGAAGGAAAATGGGTGCGTGGTAGCTGCGTCTTTCTTTTATTGGGAAAATGCAGCTTTTCTGGAAGGTCAACACTGTAGACTTCCACCGACATCTTATTGGTCAGGTCCTGGTCCCTTAATCACCTTTAGTTGTAAGGGACCCTGAGGAGATGAGCATTTAGACTGAGATACACTTTCCCCTGGAACAAAAGTGACGGTTGTTCATTTGAAAGTAAGGTGACGTGGATATGAGGCTAGTCTGTCTTCCCTAAGTGAAGTGGAAGAAGGTCCCAGAGTTCCTCATCTCTGGCTCCTTGACCCTCTGAACGCTCCTCAGTTCCCTGACTCGGTAGCCTCTCTCCTGGGGCCAGTAGGTTCTGCAAGGTACAGATCTAACCCTTGTCCTGCGCAGACTTCCATGGCTAGTCCCAGAAACAGTTTCTGGAATGTCAGGACTATTCTTTAGGCAAGACCCCCTGGTTGACGGTGGGCCCAGAGATGACGTGCATGTTTTTTTACCCAGGCACATTCTATCTGGAGGCTCACAGAGTGCACGGAGACATTCCTGTGCAATGAGAACAGTTTGTTTGCCAACAGTGCAATCACTGGCCACTCAGAAAAGAGCAAAACTTTGGCTTTGAGCTGGAGAGCTTCCTGGTCTTATCTCTCACACGCCACATTTAATTTCTGGTTGAAATTGCATTTCAGATGTGCACGTCTTACCATCCAGATTTACCGGAGCGCCGTCCCCTTCCTGGCTGGTTCCCCTGTGTCCCCAGTGGGAATAGATCTCGGGATGAAAGCAGTGAGCAGCAAGAAGGTAGCCTGCAGAGAGAGGACAAGGTTTGGCTCAAAGTAAGTGGCCCAAATGTTTTCGTGTGAAGGCTGTGCATAGACCGTGCATGTGTCTGTGTACATGGATGTGTACGTGTGCGTGTGTTTACAGATGATTCATTGGAATGGCTTGCCAGAAAATTTCCTTTTGTCATCTCCAAGTGTTTACTAATTCGTTTTCACCTCTTTTTGAAATTTGGGCTTTTTTTTTAAATGAGTAATCAGTTTATCGAAGTGTAACACACACACACACACAGGAACATGCCAAAATATAACACACACAGATGAATGAATTTTTACAAAGTGTACACTCTGACCACCACCCAGGTCAAGAAACAGAACATTAACATCACCCCAAAACGCTTCTCTCATTAGTCTCAGCTATTGCACCACAGGGGGGTTACTGTTTGTACTTCTGGCACACGGATGGGTTCGGTCTGGTCCTGCACTTCTCGTGGGACCCTTCACAGTCTGCACTTCTGCACTGTTGTGTTCTGAAGCATGGAAACACCACACTTTACCCGCCCAGACTGATGAGCACGCGGATTATCTCCTGTTCTCTGTTATGTCACACAGAGTTCTGCCGCAACCCTTTCTGTACACTTCTTTTGGTGAATGTACACAAGTAGATGGGTATATTTGAAAACTGCTGGATCATAGGTAATTCCATTTTTAATTTTTTGAGGAAACTCCATACTGTTTCACAGTGTCTGCACTAATTTGTAGTTCCACCAACAGTGCACTAGGTTCCCTTTTCTCCACATTCCTACCAACTCTTGTTCTTTGTTGATTAATTGATGGTAGCCATTCGGGCAGACGTGAGGTGATATCTGATTGCGGTTTTAATTTGTATCCCTCTGATGATGAGTGGCATTGAGCAATTTTTTATATGTTGATTGGTCCTCTTTGGAGAAGTGTCTATTCAGGTCCTTTGCCCACTTTTTAATTGGATTGTTTGTTTTTTAGGTGTTGAGTTGTATAAATTCTTTATAAATTTTCAGTGTTAACCCCTTATCAGATGTATGATTGATGAATATATTCTCCCATGCAGTGGGTTGTCATCTTTGGTTTACTTTGCAGTACAAAAGTTTTTTTGTTTGATGTAGTCCCATTTGTTTATTTTTTCTTGTGTTTCCCTTGCCCAAGGAGATAGATCAGAAAAAAATATTTCTATGAGAAATGTCTGAGATTTTACTGCCTATGTTTTCTTCTAGGATTTTTATTGTTTTGAGTCTTACATTTAAGTCTTTATTTTATTTTGAGTTTATCCCTATGTATGATGTAAGAAGGTGGTCTAGTTTCATTTTATTGCACGTATCTGTCAAATTTTTCCAACACCATTTATTGAATAGAATTCAATAAATGTGTGTTCTTGCCTCCTTTGTTGAATAGCAACTGACCATAAAGGCATGGTTTTATTTCTGAGCTCTCAATTCTGTTCCATTAATCTATAGGTCTGTTCTTATGCCAGTACCATGCTGTTTTGATTACTATGGTCTTGTAGTACAGTTTGATATCAGTAGTGTGATTCCTACATCTTTATTCTTCTTTCTCAAGATTGATGAGGCTATTTCCAGTCTTTTGTGGTTCTATATAAATTTTTTAAATATTTGTTCTAGTTCTATGAAATACACCATTGGTAACTTAATAGGAATTGCAATGAATTCATAGATTGCTTTGGGTAGTATGGACCTTTTAATGATGTTAATTCTTTCTATCCACAAACATGGCATTTGTATCTTCTTCAGTTTTTTTCTTCAGTGTCTTATAATTTTCCAAGTACAGGTCTTTTGCATCCTTTGTTAAGTTTATTCTAAGGTATTCTTTTATTATTATTTTTGATGCAATTGTAAATGGGATTGTTTTCTTAGTTTTCCTATCTGATAGTTCATTATTGGTGTGTAAAAAAGCAACTGATTTTTGGATATTTATTTTGTACCCTGTTACTTTAATTAACTAACTTACCAGTTCTAGTAGCTGTTTGGTGGAATTTTTGGGGTTCTCTATATGCAATTGCATGCCATCTGCAAATAATGACAGTTGTACTTCTTCCTTTCCAATTTTGATGCCTTTTATTTCTTCTTCTTGTCTGATTGCTGTGGCTAGGACTTCCAGTACTGTGTTGAGTAAGAGTAGTGAAAGCGGACATCTCTGTCTTATTGCTGATGTTAAGGGGGATGCTTGTAGTTTTTGCCCATTGAGTATGATGTTGGCTGTGTATTTGTATAACTTTTACTATGTAAATATACCTGGTAGAGCATGTCCCCCTTCACATTTTACACATTAAAAAATTGCATTTGCTATTTATTATTTATGAACACTTATTTTCCATATAAATTTTGAGTAAGCCTTAGATCATTTCTTCTGACTCTTGAAAAGCATACTGGTATATATGAGCTGATATCATCAAACACTTGGTTTTCATCAGTTGACATAATCATATGATTTTTCTCCTTTGATCCATCATTATGTTGAATCACATTGTTTTATTTTTTAAATAGCAAATCATTTTTGCTTTCATTATGTTCACTTACTTGTTTGTGGTTTATTTAAAATATATTCTTGACTTTTATTGATTAATCTTTTGTTTTGAATTTTTGCATTTGTATCTTTATGTGGAATTAGTTTCTATTTTTTTTTTTTTTTTTGACTATTCAGATTATACAAGCCATATAAAATTGGGCACCCTCCCTTTTTTTAAATTTAATTTTCCAAAACCACTCGTATAAAATAGGAATTATCTGTACCTTCAAAATTTGGCAGAATTTACTTGTAAAACCAGTGGGGTCTGGGGCTTCTTTGAGAAAACATTTATGATTGTCAAATAAATGACTTTGATCTTTTAAATTAAAATAGTCTATATTTTATTTCTAATTCTGGACTATTTGATATTTCTATAAATGTATGAATTTCTTCCACATGTTCAAATTTAGTGCTGATCGTTGTTCATCATGTATTTGATGATGTCTCATCTCTGTTTTAGTTATAGTTATCAATCCCTTTCCAATATATGTTTTTGAACTTCCTTTTTGTTTCTTGAGCTTCCTTTATTTCCCCCTTGATGCCTGGGATTTCTTCAAAACTAACTTTCCATTTTCTTTTATCATTCTAGTTCTCTAATTCATTTCTATTCTTGCCTTTATTATTTCTTCTCTTAGAGTGTGTCTGGATTTATACCAACATTCTTTACTAGCTTCTTGTGTTGAAATTTGAATGATTTGTCTTCACTGCTCCATAATTTCCTCCCTAAGTACTACTTTAATTGTAGCCCATAAATGTTGACATACAGGACTTTCATTGTCAGTCTGCCCTAAGTATTTTGAAATACCTCCTAATTTCTTTTTATTTTTATTTATTTATTTATTTATTTTTATTTAGTTTTTGGTACGTGCCCCTAGCAGGAACTGAACCCGGGACTCTCTGGTCCGCAGGCTAATGCTCCAACCACTGAGCCAAACCGGCTGGGGCCCTCATCATTTCTTTTTAAAATCATGAATTTTTACTACATTTTGTTTGTCTCTAGCACCGATTTTTCAGAACATAACAACTTTATTGTTGTGCCAGCTGTGTGTCATTATTAGAGGTTTTCTTTCTCTTTTTCCTCTTGGTCCTACATTTTCTCAGGAAGCACTTACAGAGTGCGCCTCTCTTCATTCGGAAATTAAGGACCAGCTCGTACCAGAAGTGTGTATTCTCTACTAGTTGGTCAAAAAGTGTCTACCACGCTCAACATTTTTCTCTCTCGTTTGTTTAAAATTACCTGAAAATCCTTTCGTCCATTTCTTTCTTCTTTTTTACTAGTGTTCTCTGGTCTTCTTTATTTGATCTGTTCATTTCTTTTTATGGCACATTCTTATCTTTCCAACTTTGCATTGCAGAAAAAAATGTATTTCAGATAAACATTGAATACATTTTAGGTATAAATAAGTCCTACTCTAGTCTGGCCGGTGTGGCTCAGTGGTTGAGCATCAACCCATGCACCGAGAGGTCGCCGGTTTGGTTCCTGGTCAGGACACATGCCCAGGTTGCGGGCCCGATCCCTGGTGCAAGGCATGCAGGAAGCGGCCAATCGATGTTCTCTCTCATCGATGTTTCTCTCTCTCTCTCCCTCTCCTTTCTTCTCTCTCTAAAATCAATAAAGGGAAAAAATTAAAAAACAAAAAGTCCTACTCTATATTCAAGAAACACTTACGCTAAAAAGTGTTTGCTGTTACTCTGATACTCAGATTTAAGTGGCTATCCTTTTTGTTTTCGCTAAATTAGGCAACTCTTCTAAACTTTTAAAAATTTAATCAGTCAGGTGTCAATTCTCTATTTAAAGATGACTCTACCATCTAGAAAACTGTCCAGATGTCATAGTTTATCAAAAAAGAGCTCATGTGTAGAAGGCACCAAGTCCAATCATGACTGAATTTTTTACTTTGTTTGTAGGGAAGTTGACAAGACCCTTTGTTTGAGCCTATTTACGTTTGTATAGAATTCTAGCATTAATTTTCTGAATTTTCAGTCTGCCATAGATAAAGAGCAACAAATTAGTAGAGCATTTAGAAACTGGGAGGACATATGTACTTATAGGAACAGTATTTTTTTTCCCCAATTTTTATTAATTTATTTTTGTTATAGATGTTTCTCCTTTCCCCTCCATACACCCTCCTCCCTACCCCGTACCCCTATCCCACCCCCAGAGGAACAGTATTTTAAGCCCTGTCTCTGCCCCTAGCCAGTCAAGTGACCCTACATATATAACCTTTTTGAACACCCTTTTTCTTAGCTTTAAAATGAGGTGTTTGGACAAGATGATTCCTTCCAGGCCTGCATTTTATTTTAAGCTTGATGGTACATTTTAAAAATGAGATAAACAAATATTATTAATAAGAGAAGCAGTCTTAGAGTGTCAGATGCTAAGGGCAAAGATAATTATAGCCACTGATGCTTTTAGAGTCTGGTTACTCAAAGTACAGTTGGCATCTAAGAGTGTTCACGGCACCTGAGAGCCAGGTAGAAATGTAGAATGTCAACTAGCCAGAAGATTCTCTGGGTAAGAGGGCAGGCTGTCCACTCTATGCTGGAATTATTTCTGCACACATGATCGAAACTTCTAAAAAGTTCTTGCCTTTCAAAATAAAAGCTTCTGTTTGGAAAATGAGCCTATGTGGATCCCTGCATCCCCTGGGGATCCCGAGAAAGCAAAGATGACTGCGGATATCTGATTTCCATTTCCATCCAAACCCAGCCTGGTGCACTGAAAGAGGAAGGGCATCTCCCAGAGCCCGAACAGCTCATCCCCAGAGGATAAAGCACGCATTGTTCACTTTCCCATCGAGTGACTGCTAATCTCGCCTTTTATCCGTGGAGGCTGCTGCAGGCCTCCACGTGACAACTGAGCAAGCTCTAAGTCTGGTGAATAATTGAGAAAGTACTTTTGTTTTTTCAGCCAGGAGGAAGGTGGCCTGGCTCTGCAGTCTACGCCTTCCTTCCCCTTCCTTATGAATTCTTGTTCCCAAGAGAAACTTCTCCATCTGCATTCCATAATACCTTGTCTCATTCTCAGAGTTGGTCAGAGTGGAGGTTCCCCCAGGATTCGGACTCTGAGATGAAGAGTTCCATGCAAAAGCTGACCTGGGACTTTCCTTGGGATCAGCAGCTGTGGGCAGAGGGAGGCACGGCCACAGGAGTCTGCTGGCGTCCCATCCCATAAGGAGCTGGGATGACCCTTCTGCGTCGTCCCACTTGTGTACACTCACCCCCATCAGCAGGGGTGGGGCGTGGGTTTCTCCCTTCTCCTCCCGTCTTGGGAAAGCGGCGTGGTCTTGTGATCGCTCTCTTCCTCTGAGGCCAGTTCCCAAGGCCAGGTGCCGTGGGATGAGTGCTCAGGCATGGGGGAGGGGGTCTGGTGGCAGACACTGTGTTCAGTCAACATTTGCCTCTGTCTGTTTCCGACCCTCCTCTGAGTCACACGCTCTTCTATCCTGGGAGTCTCTGCATGCTTAGCCCCGGTGTCCACAATCACAGGTAGGAAATATTCTTAGAAGGAGCCGATGAGTTGATTCTGACCTGAACCCTTCCACTGACTTGCCGAAGCACACACTTTCAAATGTCTCCCCTTGGACAGCGAGGGTCATCATGGTGGTCCCTCTTCCTTTCACAAAGTGACCTCACACCTCGGAAAACACAGCCACCTAAGCTCCTGGTGTTTATAGGTTCGCTCACACTGGGAAAGAACAACACAGGAACCAGCTGGGTTCTGACCAATACCAAGAGAGATGAGGGCTTGGACATGGGAAGAAGGTCAAACCAGTTGAAAAATCCCTCCCATTGGGACTCACGTCCTCCAGTATGGAGACCACCAAGACAGCTTGGTGGCACGAGGCTGGTTGCCTCACACTTCTCCTTCATCTGTTAGATTTGGACTTCAGGTAAAAATCCCTGAAACTTAGAGTTAATCGCTCCTCTGTCAAGTATCTGAAATCTACAGAGACAGCAAGTTATTAGGGAGAGACATATAAAATTTCCAGTACTTGATCATTTCTCATTTATTAAAAAAGCATAGGGTTTCAACCAATAGTGCCAGAGTTATTCATCCAATTTCTTTTGACCACCTCCCTCCCAGGGACTGCTAATGGCTTTTCAAGGGTTCTCTTAGCTCCCTGAAATTGTGGGAAGCTTTTACACCTCAATGTTTTTGTGACATCAATTTGGCGGGGAGAGTGGGCACAAATGTCACACGTTTCCTAAGGAATCTGTGATTTCCTGCTCATCCCAAATGAAAAACCATTGGGCATTCAAAAGAACGCAGAACAAAGTTGGAAAACCTAAATCCCTGCTTCTCTAGCCTGTAGCCAGAAGGAGTCACTTAGGCTGTCAGAATCCTGCTTTTCCACTTCTATACTATAACCTTTATAGCCCAGTATCCTGGGGATATTGTAGAACAAAAATCTCAAATAGGAGTAGAAACCCAGCAAGCCTGGTGGAGGCTCTGGCACAGCGTGGGTCACGCTCGGCAAACTGTCTAGTGCGACACAACCAGATGGAGTGTCCGCCCAACCTCTGCTCAAGGGCTTCCCCTTTCTCTCTGGGAGCAGGAAGGGCCATAGATGAGTGAAGATGGAAAGGCATACAAATAAATAAATTAAATAACCACCCAGTAACTAACCAACAGCATTTTAAAACCCCAGAGAAGATTCTTTTTTAAGTTTGTGGTGTACTTTCAGGGTCTGCTCTCCAGTGACCACCACAAAGGATAACCTGAAGTGGAGATGCTTGGCTTGGAAGCATATTAGGTGCATCTGCCCAGCAGGTGCATTGAAGAGGGATTTCTTAAGCCTAAACAGTTCTGTGCTAGGGAAACATTCAGCCTTACCCTTTCCATTGGCTAGAAGTTAGATCCTGTAGTTAATGTGCAGGCCTTGGATGGAAAAGAAACTGAGTGCATAGGACTGGTTTTCTACTTCTGTCTGTCACTGTCTATCTGTCTGCCTATCTATCCATCCATTCGTGCATCCATCCATCCATTCATCCATCCATGCATCCATCCACTCATCTATCCATCCATCCATCCATCCATCCATCCATCCATCCATCCATCCGTGCATCCATCCATCCATTCATCCATCCATGCATCCATCCACTCATCTATCCATCCATCCATCCATCCGTGCATCCATCCATCCGTGCATCCATCCATCCGTGCATCCATCCATGCATCCATCCACTCATCTATCCATCCACTCATCCATCCATCCATCCATCCATCCATCCATCCATCCATCCGTGCATCCATCCATCCGTGCATCCATCCACTCATCTATCCATCCATCCGTGCATCCATCCATCCGTGCATCCATCCATGCATCCATCCATCCACATTCATCCATCCATCCATCCATCCGTGCATCCATCTGTCCGTCCGTCCGTCCGTCCATCCATCCACCCACCCACCCATCCAATCTGTGTTTCCTCTGTTTCAAAGTATTTAGCAATGCATTCACTGAGCAGATTTCACTGGCAATCCCTCTATCTTGAGACCATTCCTCAGGCCTGAGAATCACTCATTTTTCTAATGATCTTGCCTCCTTTCTCATAGCTAAGTACAGTCTTTCTTCTTCACCAGAGCCATGTTCAGATTCATTTTTTATCGCCCGTGTATAACATGCATGCCATCTCTTTGTTAAAACAAAACCTTACAGATAAAGCCACAATCCTCTTGACCTCTTAGCATCTTGGCTTTTTCTCTTGGGGCATGTCCGGTGCTCATGTGAGATCTGAGCAGTCGCCCAGAAGGTGCATCTGGGGTGTTTTGTCCTAAAGGGGGTCAGGCCCGCTGTGCACATAATGCTCCTGGTGTGGTGGCTAGAGGGTGTCACACTTGTCGTGCCAAAGGTGGCATGGGGGCAGAATTCGTAAAAGCTTCACATGGCCAAATTTGCTGCTTCCGGCACTACCTAGCTTTCATATCTGGGAACATTAGATTCGTTATTTATTTTATATGAAGTAAAAAGAATCTGGACTATTCTATGTATTAAAACAGCTGTGACTTGGCTGAGAAAGAGCAACTTTTAAAACAATTGTTTCTGCTTGAATACTGTTTAAATAGTATTTAAAATTAGAACACATTTAGTATTCTAATTATACTGTAAATTCTAGAAGTGGGTTATTAATAGATGTATATTGAATTGAATCTCCTGAAAAGTCTAATAGAAGAGTTATATGTATACATATAATGCATTTTTTATAGATTCTACTTACAAAATAGTGACACATTCCAAACCAAGAGCCTCAAACATTGCCAGTTTCTATGGACGTGGAGCCTAGAATACCAACTCCCATTTCTCTGAGGACCAATTGAAAACAGTACATATGAAATATTTTAGTCTGTACAGTTCAGCAAACTGCGGTTCTCTAGACACCAAAATATACAAATGCATGTTTCATTTACAATTCTTATTTTTTACCCTTATCTTCCCTAACGTGTAAACAGAATAAAAAAATTTTTTTTACGGACTTAGGAATTATTGAAGCTTGAGTTCTTATTAGATGGTAGGCACTCTCCTGTGTATTTCCAAGTGATTTCATGTCATCCTCAGAGTAGCCTCATGAGGTCGGTCAAATGTCTGTTTCTCAGATGAGGGGAAGAGGAACCTTAGGATCGGAGAGGAGAGTTGATGGGTCGCTCAGATTTACCCAGTGAGTAAAGAGGGGGCCAATAGTCAAACACAGGTTCTGCCTGGCCAGCCCTCTCTCCGGAATGGTGAACTACTTGGTCCCTTTTAGCCCATTCAGATTGATTAGGCACCTGTGTGCAGATGTGAACCTCTGATTTCAAGAGCAGCAGCCGCATGAGACAGCTGATATTTTCCTTGCTTCCAGTTGCTGTTTTGGGGCCTCGTGGGTGTTCAGATGAGAATGGAATTTGGCAACCTCTTCTGTGTCGCTTTGAGGAGAAATGCCCAGGAGTGGGCATCTTGTACCCTTATCGGATCCCTGCCATTCTTTGCCTTGTGTATCCCAGCATTCCTCTGCCTCGGTCTCATTTGTGAGTCTCTCCTGGGGTTTTCTACGGGAGCCAGGGCCTGGGCACCCCGGCATAAGCACTCCCACAAATCGAAGCCCAGAGAACTGCCCGTAGGAGCCGGCTCCAGGGTTCACAGTGCTTGGTGCTCAAAGACCCTGGAGCAAGGAGACACATTTCTTGGAGATGTGAAATGGTTGGAGGTTTTGGACACAGGCCCTCTGAACAGAGAAATCCACACCATAAGACCCACCCCTGCCAATTAGTTTCACGTGGGTGGTATCTCTTTGGGACTCTGACCGAAGGTGGGAAGTCTGAGCTCCCCTGTTCCTCGCCGAAGCCACCAGGTACTGTTTGGACTCTGTCTGTTCCTGGCTCAGGAAATAACCCAGAGCTTCCTTCCAGGACTCCTTGGTGGTGTGCGAAAAGCAGGAGGCTGTGGGCGTTCCCAGGGGACTTTGATGTCCTCTGCTGCTGGAGCTGAGGGCTTCGCATGGAGCGGTCGGTCACCTTCCTGTGCGTTTCACGTCTAGCCCTCATGTAGCCAGGGACAAAGGACCTCGTGTTGCAAGCCATAGCCTATGGGTCAGGATATTCTTAAGTTGTAAAGAAATATTTATTACTTCAAAGAGGGGACATGAAAAAAAAGGGGGGAGAAAGAGACTGTGAAAGGAGTGTGGCTGGTCTCTCCCTCAAAGGAGGAGAGGAAGAAGGGACACTTGTACTTCGTCGACCACCACAGATCATAAAACCCCCTCATTAAGCCAGCAGTGCAAACGAACACTGTAAACACACTGCCAAGACTCAGAAAAATTCAGCCTGTAGACAACGAAGAATTCTCGTTAAAATGGAAAACATGTTTTACTTTTTAGAGGAGGCCCCTGCCATTTGATGTGGACCTTGCTTTTACTCGGAGGACGGTTTTCTTGGGGCTTCATCGCCCTTGGAACCTGATAAAAAGCTAGAGAAATGTACACAGGTTCTAATAATGTGACTGACTCCTATGGAACACCAGGGGAGGTTGGAATTTCTTCTCAACAGAAAGTAAGAGTGATTTTGAACACATAACACAGTATACAGATGATGTATTATAGAATTGTACCACTGAAATCTATATAATTTTATTAACCATTGTCACCCCAATAAATTCAATAATAAAAACGAAAAAAGAGCCCTGGCCGGTTTGGCTCAGCGGTTAGAGCGTCGGCCTGCGGACTGGAGAGACCCGGGTTCAGTTCCCGCTAGGGGCATGTACTTCGATTGCAGTTTGTCCCCGGCCCTGATTGGGGTCGTGTGGGTAGCAGCCACTCGATGTCTCTCTCACATCGATGTTTCTCTCTCTCTCTTCTTCCCTCTCTTCCTCCCGCTCTATCTGAAGATAAATGCAAAAAGAATGTCCTCAGGTGAGGATAAAAAAAATAAATAAATAAAGAGTCAAATATACTTATGGCTTCCTAGTATGCCCACCCCCTTGCTATATAAAAGGATATTTAATTGTCCCTTTACAGACTAAAAATACTCTGCAATCAGTAAGCAAATATCTTGAATATGTATATAATCCAAAGGGTAAGTAAATACAGTCTTATATAGAAATAAAAACTCCCCTATGCAAATCTGAAAAAAAAAAGAGAGTAATCTCAAGCTATTAGTAATAAAACAAAACTAGAAGGACTGCCTCAGATGATTTCAGTGAGAAAAATAAGCTCTCCAGGTCATTCCTCATCGTGACGATGTGTTCCTTTTACATTAAAGAATTTCCAGGGACAAGCCTTCCATAGTTTACTCTGAAAGACTGCTTGATTATTCATCAGCCTAACTATCTAGGAATATTCTTTATGAATAAGCAGGTTTTATTGTGCCTCGGTGTTGGCTTATTTTCCAGCCAAGGACAAGACATCATGCTTGGAGACCCGCGTAAGAATAAACAGTTTGGCAGCTTCTAATCTCAGAAACGACAGACTCTGCAGTAGCCGCTCCCCCATGTCATAGTTCACGGGCTAAGTGGGAGGTCCTGGTAAAAATGTTAGGGGGAGACGGGGAGGGGGGTGGACAATCAGCTGTGCCGGTTCAGAGGAAAACGTTAGCTCCATGACCGTCTCGTCCCCTTTTCTCACTTTGGAGACCAGGAGGTATTGGCTGGCCATGTGGTGCTTGACTGTGTCCAACAATGGAGCTGTAATCTTTTGAGACATTTAAAGAAAGACTGGTTCAAGCGAAAAAGAAATGGTAGAGGTAAAAAACCTCAGAAATAGATGGGCTCTGTAGCTGAGAGTGGTCTTCTTTTCATCCGATTGTATTTAGCTTTTGCTGCGTCCTTAAACATCGTTCTGTGCCTACTCCGTATTCTGGTTTATAAGGGAGGAGAGGGCTCTTCCTTGATGTGTCTCGATAGCCCAGTGGAGAGCTCAGCTCACACATACGTGTGCTTATGCCTAGGTGTGTTTCAATAGACCCGGAGTGGCCACGGCAGTTTTCATTTTCTTCACGTCTGATGGCCTGGTATCTGGGAAACGTCAGCGGCCAACGGTGACCGTCCACCTGACCGATGTCAGTGGAAACAACCACTCTGTTGGTGAGTCTGACGATTCTCCCTGGAGGGCCACTAGAGGACAGTCCCGTAGACAGGAGTCAACTCCCTAGCTGTGTCCGACATCGTCTGGGACCTTGTGTATGTCACAGAGCTATTGAGAGGGTGTAAGGAATACCAGAGAGGGAAAAACGGTGGGACGTCAGCGAGTCTCTGCCGTTTTCACAGCATGGCACGCGTGAACTACTAAAATCCCGCGGCACACCAAAAAATAGATTACATTTTTTGCCGATCTGACCAAAAAAAAATAGGTATGATTTTGAGGCATTTACACTGGACAGCGACTGTTGTGTTGGCTGCTGTCATTGTTCGGTCTGACAGTCTAGGGCAAGAGGCCAGTGCCGACTACACAGTCAGGTATTACGGGTCAGAGATCCTTGCAGCACGCCGGTGGGAAGTTGCTGAGCTACGCGAGTGGCTTAGAATGTGATTCATGTCCTGTGTCTCTTCAGGGACCTACGAGCTGTCATGCCAGCACAACCCACTGGTGGTCAACGTGACCCGTCACCTGGATGTCCTCGCCCACTGCACGGCCTCGGTGTTGCTGAATTTCTCATCCCCGCGGGTGGGCGTCTCGGCCGTGGCTCTCAGGACGGCCTCCCCCACGAGTCCGTCGGTTCCCAATGACTGCGCCCCAGAGCACGAGGGGAAAAATCATCAGGGACAGAGGTACAAAGTCTCCTTCCTTCCTTCCCTTCCTCCTTTCTTTCCCTGTGGCCGAGAGGAACTGCTCTCTTCTGCACACACAGAGCTGTGTGTGGAGCGGGTGCTTAATCACTCACTAAAAATGAGCTGAAGCCCCGCTACGAAGCCACAAGAAGTGAGCACCGAACCACTGGGAGAAGGCACGTTTGGGTTTTATATTTTGTTTTTCATTCCTTAGCGGAGCATAATATTTTATGTAAATATTTAACGTCTTTACAAGGTCTTAAAATCTTTTTTACATATAAAACCACTGCCTTTAAATTAACCTGGTTATATAAACTGCCAAAAATTTGCTGCCAAAAACCCAGTGTTCCCAGAGCAATCCATGTTTTTCCACTTGTTCCCACCTGGACAGTGTGCATAGCAAGTCTGACAATTAGCGTCTAAGGCGTGTGATGTAACCGATTAGAGCTACCTGTGGAAAAGCAAGACCACATTAGCCAAATGTGGACATCTGTGATTGTCATCATCTAGAGAGGTTCCCTGGACCTCAGCTGCTGCCAGTGGAGGGACTATAATCCACAGTGTGGTGTACCCAATGTTGGCCCTGATGGGGGCAGCATGCCAAACAAGTTGGGCTAGACTCATTCCATGAACGGTCTGATCAGTTGGGTGGGACACTGGGCAACAGGGTTCGGCCCCTGAAGGAGCGAGGTGTCAGATGACTGGGATCCTGGTCACAAAAGCTGGGTTTCCAAGCTGTGCTTCATCACCAAAGAGAAAGTCTGAAACCATCACGTCCAACCTAGGTATACCAGAAGTCCCGTCTAGGTTAAGGAACAGGAATAGACTGTGCTAGTACAGTGTCTTAGCTAGCTTCTGCTGTGTAGCAAATCATACCAACATTTTGTGGCTTATCACAGTCCTGCGGGCAAGGAACCTGTGTGCGCATCAGCTGGGTGTCTCTGGCTCGGCGTCTCTTCCGAGGTTTCTATCAAGCCGTTGGCCAAGGCTGCCGTAACCTCAGGGCTTGAGTGGAGCTGGAGAATTCCCTTCCAAGCTCACTCATGTGGCTGCTGGCAGACCTCAGGAGGTCTGCGTCCAACCCCACTCACTCAGGTGCTGACAGTGGGCATGCTCATGTGGGCGTGGCTCCATTCCCTGCCACGTGGGCTTGTCCTGTCCTTATGACATGGCCACTAGTGATCCAAGAGACAAAGAGAGCCAGAGCACTTGAGCACACAAGAGCCTGCCCAAAAGGGAAGGCCCAGTGTTTTTATAACACAAGGTTGGAAGTGACAACCATCACTTCTGGTATAATCTGTTCCTTAGAAACGCATCCATCTATCCAGCTCATACTTAAGGGGAGGGGTTTGCATGAGGGCACGGGTCATTAGAGGTCCCTCTACCCCATGCAGTAGTAGTAGTTACATTCATTAAGTGCGAACTCGGGTGCCAGGCATTGCTGCAAGTGCTAGGCAGGGAGAAACAGTAAGAGGTAGAGTCAGGATAATACACAGTGGGAACATTAGCTAGTTCATCGGCAACTCTTAAGTCTTCTTAGTGAGCAAACATCTTCCAATATTAACACAAGAACGTGGACTATTAAAACAGCATTGCTTCCTAGAATTATTGCCTCTCTCTCCTGCGTTTTCAAATTGTTTTCTCCCCTGGCTCTACCTCTGGCCTCAAGCCATACAGAATTTCTTCCAGGTCCCTGCAACATGTGTTCTGATGAGCTTAATGTCTTTGCACACAGTGTTCCTACTTTCTTGACTACCTTCCAGTCTCCCTTCACTTCAGCTCCTACCATCAGGATCCACTTTCTTCTGTGGAGTTCTGGCAAACTCCCTCCCTGTTTCCATAGGGTCTTGCACAGAACCCACCCTGAGGAAAGCAGCTCTCATCCTGTTTACTTGCTGCTCATTCCCACTGGACTCTGAGATCCCTGCAAGTGGGGAGTCTGCTCAGTATCTCAGTACCTAGCAGAGGGCCTGGCACATGGGAGGGGTCAGACACTGCGTGTTGAGTGGCAGTTACAGACTTGATCTCGCCAAGCTCTGGGGAACAGAACTGGATGAGCAAGCCAGAAAAGTAGAAGTCACAGCCTCTGTTGACCTGAGGGACGGGAATTCTCACCATCGCAGCTGTGACATTTTGACAAAGAAGTTGATTAACTGTGATCACTGCTGCACGGCTGCTAGTTCCACCCCTATTCTCACTTGGCACTGGGGGAAGAGCAAGTTTCATATGCGTGCAAACCAACAGAAATAAGATACGATTCTCCAGTCGCCACAGAGTGTGTCTGGAATGCATACGCAACTCCAGACCACATCGACTGACAAGAACCGTGCAAAGTGGCATTTCCTTCTCCACCAGCACGTCAGTGCAGCATAGTAAGTTTTGATACATGGGGAACTGAGTAGATCCCCTATATTTGCTTTGTGAACAGATTTAAAATATGAATCCCTCCGTGCGCTCAAAGAATAGAAGAAGTCTTTTTGCATCCTTGTATCAATCCCCGTTGTAGAGGTAGGTAGACCATAATAATGAAACCCTCAAATTCTGGGCATAGTGAGAGGGATTCCTGGCTACCTCCTTCTTACCCCTTATGACCCAAATGCCATTAATACTGAAATGGGCAAGGGGGAGTTGACAGAGGCCTGGCAGTAGCTGATGTGTTATCCATTTTGTATCTGACCAGTAATGGCAAATGACCTGTCTGTCCCACCACACTGCATCTTGAGACCAGCCTAACTGGCCCACGGAGGCTCAGCCGAGAGCCAGTAATCCTAGTCTGGCTCTCCAGTGACGTTCACGATCCTTGGCTCGGACCCACTGGCTTTGATCTCTCTCTTCGTCTTGCTTCCCATTCTGCTGTGATGGCCATCCAGTTTATGACCCTTTGGGCTTAGTGTGCTGATAATGAGCCCTTGGTCTTGAAAACCAAGTCTAGTGTTTCAGGTTTTGGCCCCCAGTGGTCAATAAGATCTCGATTCGTCCTTACTTTCCAGCTGTCTCCAGCTCCAGCCACTTTAGAGAAAGGCCCTGCTAACGTGCCATGGCGTCCCGTGAGCCAGAGTATCGAGTAGATCCCTCAACCAATCCAGGACTGTGTCGATGACTTTGGAAAGTGGGGATCTTCTTTCTGATCAGTGCAGTGGGATCTGGAGTGGATTCGAGAAGTAACCCAGGTGCTTACAGGTTAATTCGCCTGTGAGTGGATTCGCTGGCAGATAACCGGAATTCTTATTACTTACTTTGGAAATTCACAAGGTCCAGGCTAGAAGAATTCACTAATAGGAGCGAATCGCTGATGGGGATTCTGAATAGAGTTTTGTTCTTCCAGTCACATGACCCCAAAGAAAACATTGATTGTAACTTCTCTGACCCTACCTAGTGGTGTATCCATCAGATCCGATGTTGAATCTTCTGAAGGGCATTATCTCCAGGGCAGGGGCTTATGACAGTGGTTATAAGTGGTTATGACAGTGGCATTTGTACCTTTTCTCCTATTGATTCTTGGTCCTTCCTGCTCTAGAAAAGGTTGGGAATGCAGGGTAACCTTCTAAACAACTGTGCTCTCTTCACTTTTTCCTTGTGTTTCAAACAGTTCTGGCTTTTTATAATTTGATGTGAAATAATTAGGTGGCTGTTTCCTCTTTATTAGGGTCGACCCTCTTTGCCAACCCTTTGGTCCCTTGAAATGCTTTTGTCTTTGTATTCCGCTTGGTCTGGGATTAAAATTTCCATCCCCGCTTTCCTTTTGTTTGTATTTGTGTGATAAATATTTGCCTTCCTTTTATTCTTACCCTCTCTCTATCCTGACTGCCAGCGAGCCCAGGGCACATTGCTTCACTGAACTGTTTACAAAGACAGTAGGGTTTCGCTGTAGAAAGCTGCTCCAAGCTTTTATTCCGAAAATGTATCTCGTGGCCTCAAGCCTCTGGCATACTTCGGATCTGTAGCATTTTTACCTTGGGGATATTTATCTCAGGGTCCAGCAGCATTTGCCAATTCCCTCCCCGCCCCCTCCCATGCCACTCCACCAGAATCTTTCTGCCCCCTGACCTGAAGTCTTGAAGGAGTAAAGAAAGGGGGGTACTGATCAGGACTGATGGATGGAGAACAGACCCGTGACCCTCGAAGAGAGGTGCCACTTCCTGGTCTTTGCAGGGGCCAGGGAATGAAGAAAGGACACCCCATTTTCCTCTCTTCTTTGAGCGTGGCTCCCCACCTTATTTGCCTTTTCTTCGGGGGGTGGGGCACGCCTCGGCTTCCAGGGATGTTTCTCTATTCAGCCCACAGGCTTTCGGAGACCAGGGGAGCCTCCCAGACCCCAGGTGTCAGTCTCGGTCTTTGGGATGGATGCGAGTTCTCTTACGTTTGAATGTTGGTGTGCGCGCGGGAACCAGGGAGACGTGACCCCACCGTATTCCTGGGAGACGCGGAGTCTGCAGACGTTCCCACACCGCGTGGAGCACACGCGCCCTGGCAGTTTCCATGTTGTTCCCTCATCGTTACTCTTACTGTCCTCCCCTTGCTAGGTGTGCCAGGGCCCCACGGAGGTGCTGCTTCTCAGCTCCGGTCCGCGCTGGGCACCCACCTTTGTAACGCCAGGACAGGACTGAGCCTTTGCCAGCTGGCACGATGTTGCGTTTTGTCCCTGGAGGGTTCTGGAGGGACGGCAGGAGGAAGGGGCGTCTCTTCGTTGTCTCAGGGTGCTGTCTTCTCTTTTGCTGCCGTGACACGCTGGGCAGTGGTGTGCGCGACCCCGTCAGTCCAGGCCAGCGGCACTGGGTGTTCCCAGTCGGCTCATTCCTGGTTGACTCTTCTTCACTGTCACCATGATCGGCAATCAGCCGCAGGTGATAGCTTGTTCGTTGTGACCCCACTGCACACCCGGGATTACTAGCACCCCGTTTCCATAGACAGGAGCTCAGCATTGTACTCCGGCCCAGAGGCAGAACCAACTGGTCTCCAAATTCTGTCTTTGTGCATCCGTCTTCCAGCTCTACTCCTGGCTCCATTCGGAGTCAGTCCGGGTCCGGTCAGGGCATAGTAATCAGAACAGGGAAAGTTTAATAGAAATAACCACTAACTAGTAACAGGATGAACTACAGAGGGGTAAGGAGAACCCCAATGCATAGGAGAATAGTGGACAAAGGAGCAACCATTATTTCAGGGATGAGAGAAGACTGTCAAAGGAAGGAGCAAACGTGCAAGAGGCTCCCCCCAGAGGTGTGGGAGGATCTCAGTGGAGAGAGTGGGCGGGGCACCCCATGACAGGGCAATTCGCTGAGGTTTTACAGCCTGTGGCTGGTGGTCGTGACATCACCCAGTGGGGTGCTGCCCAGAGCTCCCGAGGAAGCTGCCATTGGGGTGCAGCTGAGACTTTCTGGGCAGTCATTCACTGGGGTACCATCGGGATACACAGGGTGTCACTGAGACTTGTTAGCGCTGAGCACCACTGGACTGAAGCTCTGTTGGACATCAGGTGAGGCAGAGGAAACCACGAAGGAATCAAGAAGAGACACCCTTCCTTCTGCCCTGTCTCTCCAGTGTCGCCTACTGGGAAAACATAACGTCATGTTCACTGGCGAAAGGGCGACATTTACATGGCCCATCTCCGGGCAACAAAGGCTAGATTTGAAACTGAGAGGCAGTAAGTTGACAAAGGGCAGAAAAGGTCTTGTCAACCAAGAAGAAACCCCTTTTCTCTCTACCTTTTATGTTTCAGATAAGATTTTTGTAAAGTTCTTAGATTTAATAATGAGAATGGTTTCCAATATAACTTCTAAGTAGATCGACCTCGCTGGAAATGCACATTTTCTTCTTTCAATGTTTTGACCTTATTTGAAGTCCAAGGCAAACATAAAGTCTAAATACCCCATTAGCCTCGTCAGTGTAAATACACATTCTGATGGAGATGGAAAACAAGTAATAGGTACTCATAAATATAAAATTGTAGTGGGCTCTGAAGGTTGCCTTCAACTACAGCTTATCAAAGCCAAGTATTCTAACTTAAAATAGAGTGAGGCATTAATCTTTTAAAACGAATAGCCATGTAGAAACCTGAGCTCTTTATTCTCTCTCCTTCTCAGTCTCGTGCTTCCTCACTCACTTCTTATCGTCACGCTTTTATCCTTTTTATCATTGTGGATAATTGACAGTGAGTCCTGTAACAATTTAGGTCCAACACAATGAGAGAGAGCAAGAGTGTGTGTGTGTGTGTGTGCGTGCGTGTGTGTGTGTGTGCGCGTGTGTGTGTGTGTGCTGTATTTCCCTTCAAGAAGAAGAAAGTCTTCTAAAAGTTGAAAGTAAATTGATTTGTAAAACTATTCTATATGGGGGGGGGTGTATCTATATGAGTCTGTGTATAGAAAGAGAGAGACTGTGCATCGTTCACAAATGTTTACTAAGGGCCTATAGTGTGCCAGGAATCATTTTTCAGTTGAGAAACCGAGACTCAGCGTGTACAAATGCACCTTATTTGCGATTAGCACAACGGAGACCAGAAGCCAAGCAGTGTGTTTTTGGTAAAGAAAGGTTTCATTCTATGAATGGAAGACTGTTTCAGAAATATACTCGTGTCTGCTGCTGTCCAACAAGCCCTGCCGCCCTCCCTCACCCTGTATTTGGATTGGGGTGACAGGACTTGCACTGGCCCTGGGATAAATAAAGAGCACCTATAGTTTAGACGTGTTTATGTAAATGGCATATTTATTTTGAGGAAACCGTGAGACCAAGAAATGCAGATGTGGGCTCCAAGCAATGCAGGCACGCTAGTGATCTTTGATGAAGTAGGTGGGACGGCTGGAATTAAAAACACACTGGGGACTTTGAGGAAAGTTCAGGAAATGAATTTCTAGATTAGAGCGATTTTATGGGCAGGATCCAGGGGATTTGGGGTCATTAGAAAAAGAGAAGTTTTGACCCAGCTCCAGTGGGGTCCTAGCCCAGACAAAAAAGAAGCTTGCTCTTCAGAAAAGAGAAAACATTCTCTCTCTGGGAGAGGAAGTGCAGGTAAGCGGGGCGGGGGCATACGCGGCGAAAGCCTGGCTTGTGTGCGTGTTGGGTTCTGCTGCTGGGCAGCACCACTGCTCCGTGCTCGTCCGCTTAAACCAGTGGCACTTATGCTCACAGTTCCTGAGGTCAAGATTTCAGACCGGCTTACCTGGGTCCTGGGTAAGGTGACACCGAGGTGTCAGCCAGGACTGGGTTCTCATCTGAAGGCTTGAGTGGGGATGGTCACATGGCTGTTGGCACTTGATTCCAAAAGGCTGAGGGCCTCCGTGTCCTGCCGGTGCGGCCCCGAGGCTGCCCTCGCCATTGGCCAGCTCTGCCACGGCGGCTTATCGCCTCAAAGCCAGCAAGAGAGTCTCTCAGCAAGAGTACCTCTCCGTCTCAAGTGACAGAATCAAAAGTGACATTGTCCCCTTTCCCCTATGTAGAGGGTTAGAAGTAAGTCACTGGTGTGGATTCTAGGAGGCAGGGGTCGTGTTCCAAGCAACACATTCGCTTGGGCTGGTTGAGTGTGCGCAGAGACCTTGGAGTTATACGCGTCTCACTGGGTGTCTTCTACCCCGACGGGCGTGCACCATACTTATGTCGTTCTGTTTACCACACAGCTTGGACCACGAGACACATACGAGGAATTTGCATGCAGGCCAAAGCATCAGGGAAGCACAGTAATTCCAAGAGGAAGGTCTTCTCGTAGACGTCCCAGCTCTTGGTGGGTTAGGTTGTCCAAGCAGACTCCTACTGGAGAATGTCCTCGCAACTCTCCACTCTCTACGTACCACGTCTGCTGCGTGAATGATCCTCACCCTCCTTCTGTTCCCACGTTCCTTCTCCCCTTATTCTAACCCCGAGCCACCTCCTGAGCTCTGTTCCCCGTGGCACAAAGGGGATCGCTCTAGTATTCACTGACGGAAATTGAATTAGTAATATCAGTGCGTTCCCTAGAAGATCATAAAATTATATCAAACCTAAAATTTTAAAAGTTGTGGTTATTTTTCAAGTGAGCTGCATTCTGATTATTTTCATAATGTTGAGAGTTCATTGTTTTAACAATTTTGGTCTAGTGTGTAAATGAGTGTGAATGTGTGTGTGTTTCAATTTCTGTAAGGTGATCTTTTAGAAAAGGTTAACGTGCACTGAATTTTATAACTACGCTTTAAAACGATTTAATTTCTTTTTTTTTTTTAATCCTCATCCTCAGTTTTCCATTTTTTGTTCAGATAGAGTGGGTGAGAGAAAGAGAGAGAGAAACATCGACGTGAAAGGGACACATCGAGTGGCTGCCACCCACACTACCCAACCGGGGCCAGAGACAAACTGCAACCAAGGTACAGGCCCTCAGCGGGAACCAAACCCAGGTCTCTCTGGACCGCAGGCCGACACTCTAACCACTGAGACAAACCGGCCAGGGCGACAATTTAATTTCTTAAATGGTAGTACCATTATAAAGGTATGATTTTTTAAGTAAAAAAAAAAAAAAAAAAAAAGAATGTTTTTGAAAAGAGCAGTATCATTCCCAGATTTTGTCCTCTTCTCTTTCTTTCCAGCATAAATCTTCATTTTTCTATGTACTTAAAGCTACCTAAGCATGAGCACATGAACTTTGTGCCTCCCCAGCAGACAAGCATCTGCCAGGACACTCGGCGGCGTCAGTGGGCTCTGCTCCTCCCCCTATTTTATGGACAGATGATTCTGGGAAAAAGAAGTCGGGCTAGAAACCCAGGGGACAATTGAGTCTGAGTCACAAAAGAATAATGAACACACAGTGTGCTCATGTGTGATTCTATATTCAAGGCAACAACTTTTCAACAGAATTTACCGCGTACAGTAAAAATCTGTCCTATTAGGCTATCATTGTGGACACCATCATAACAATGCTATCGGAGTTCAGCTTCTGACTCTGGTTTACGTCATTTAAAAATGCACGTGGACATTATTAACATACCTGCTATGTTGTTGTGTTTTTTTGTTTGTTTGTTTGTTTTTTGCTCATGTAAAGAAGAGCATCCAGTAATGTTAAAAATGAGTAGTCACCCCGGCCAGTGTGGCTCAGCGACGGCCCAGGCACCAAGAGGGCGTTGGTTGGATTCCTGGTCAGGACACATGCCCAGGTTGTGGGCCCAATCCCCAGTGGGGGGCATGCAGGAGGCAGCTGATCAATGTTCTCTCTCATCGATGTTTCTATCTCTCTCTCTCTCCCTTCCTCTCTCTCTCTCAAATATCAATAATGAAAAAAATGTATTTAAATGAGCAGTCAAACAACAATGTAGACCTGGCTTGCTCTGGCTGCTCAGGGCCCACGGAGACCTGCAAGTTGACATGCACAGACACTCGTTGAGGCTGCTTACCCTGGGCAGCTGTTCTTCCCGTCCTGTTTCCTGAAGCAGGGACTGAGAAGCAGAAATAATCCAGGGAGAATATGAACAATTAGCCATCACCAGTCACTCACAATTTCCTCTTTGCGAGTGATGGACTATGGTAGCACGCAGGGTTGACGCCGGCTCCGGCTGACCTGCCCCACCTGCGTCGCCTCTTCAGAGCCCTCTTTCCGTGGAACCCCTGTGCTGTGCCCCAAAAGTTGTCTTTAGCCTGAGAAAGCTCTTCTTGAAAAAGTGGATCTGCGGACCGAAAAGACAATGCCTGCCTCGCCCAATCAAGAATGGAGGACCTGGGTCCCCACGGTCAATGGAGAATGCACTGTAGACATGAGATGTGGGTGCGGGAGGAAGGGAAGCAGCCCGCAGGACTTCCCTTCCGTGACTGCAGGGGTTCCAGAGGGGGTTTGGGGAGGAAATGCCTGTGTTTGCCACTCGGGCGATGTTGGGACTCAGGGATGGACATGGTTTTTCTTGGTTACGCTGTAGGTCACGGGTCAGGCTGGGGCTACAGTGCAAGGCCTCCGAGCCACGTCCAGGAGCCTGCGGCCAGAGCACAGCTCAGGCCTTGGCATTCCTTCCTGTAAGCAGCGTACAGCCTGGTCTTGGTAATGGGATCATTCCATCTCCATTATCCATCATCAGCTGCATGCTTCATATTCCCTGGAGCCCTCACGGCCGCTGCTTCACCATCCCCTGTTGCGCCCCAGTTATTTGCAGCTCGGATTTAAAGTGCCAGCACTTCGCTTCCTCCTCCGCCTGGATTGGACGCTTGCACCCTGCCAGGCTCCCCTTCCCCGACGTGTCCTGTGAGAACTTTGACACCACTACCTTTTGCTCCCCTCGCGTCGGGAAGGGCTCCTTCCTTCCACTTGCTAGGGGCTGCGTGTTAAAACGTGTGTTTATTCTCTGGCTCCTCACCTTTTTATTTTAGGAGAGGATTTCCTTTTGACGCTCCGGCATCAGGGGAAGCTCTCCCTTGCTGCTGGGAAAGGCGCTGTAGAAATGAAATATGGATTGCTTTCCGACTCATTCGATTATCTTCTTCCCCAAAGCAGTTTAGCAAATTAATGTTGAATCTGTTTTTGTTTCTTAAGCAAGGAAAGAATTATAGCTGCTCAATTGTTCCCTAGGTTTCTAGCCCAGCTTCCTTTTCCCAGAATGATTTGTCCATATGGGGGGGGGGGTGTCCACCGAAGAGGATCTGAGTGTGCTGGCCGATGATGGATGGCCTGGTGGGTGACAGTTCTGCTCGGGGAGGCACAGTGAGCTGTCTGAGGCTTTTCAACCGTTTGCTCTCATGGGGTTAGAGAGGAACAACGAAAAGGTCATGGGCATGATCTCATTTAGGCAATTATGGGAGTATGGCTAGACTGTTCTAGAAACAGCCTTTATTAAAGCGTTGCCTTGTCTGAGAGGACTCTGGGTGGATGTGTTCTGAGAACCAGTGAGTGACAGCTTTGGGGGGAAGCTAGGAAGAGGCACACACGGTGTAGGAAGGTGTGGGCTTGCGGTCCACCTCTCCGGGATCCGCTGGCTTGAACCGGGGACCTTGCCAGGCCTCAGCCCGGTTTCCGAAATAACAAATTATGTTCTCCAAGTCTGACCATCTGTAGAGGTCTCTCTAAAATCGCAGATGACCGTTTGATCGAAGTAGAACTGTTTTAAGTCATTGTCAACTATTTATACCAGGAATATTCTCTTATGGGCCTTGACGATTCAAAACCAGACCAGGGCCCTGATGGGGGGTATCGGGGGGTTGGAGGAGCACGAGAAGCAGAGAAAGTGTTGCTGGAATGAGAGATGAGTTTAAAATGTCACCTGCTGCCCTGGCCGGTTTGGCTCAGCGGTTAGAGCATCTGCCTGCAGTCCGGAGAGACTTGGGTTCGGTTCCCACTAAGGGCACGTACCTCGGTTGCAGTTTGTCCCCGGCCCTGGTTGGTCGTGTGGGTGGCAGCCACTCGATGTGTCCCTTTCACATCGATGTTTCCCTCTCTCTCTCTTCCTCTCTCTCCCTCCCACTCTGTCTGTGTAAAAAATGGAAAAATGTCCTCGGGTGAGGATAAAAAAAAAAAAATGTCACCTGCTTTCCAGTTTGCTCAGGTTGAGCCCGTCCTCATGGTCTCTCTTCACGGCCGCTGGTGGAGAGAGCACGGAAAACAAAAACAAACCTGCGTTTCTGGGTTCTGTCGTCTTCCAGCCTGCCAAGTGGGTAGACACCGTTGACAGATTTGACCATCAGTTCTGGTTGGAATGACTCTCGGGCCGTGTCTGGTTCCGTGTAGCCATAACCTGGGAGGCAGAAGAAGTATGGGGATTGGGGTGGCACAAGCCCAGTGCCCGGACCCCTGCCCCTTGCTTTTGGCTACACCCTCTAGTCTCACCACACGACCTCAGGGTCCTCCTTTCCCTTCCTTGGGCCTTCCTTGCTCCATAGCGAGGGAGCTGTTGATGTTGCAAGGCTTGGAGCGCTGGGAAGAGCAGAGAACAGAAGGGAGTAACCTTCCAAATCTGATGTCAACCAAGGACGGACAAGTTCTGGGATTACGAGATGATGGGAACAGCGTGAAGCTTCCGTCGGGGAGTCCAGAAACTTGCCAGGCAAAGGAGGCCAAGGGGGAGAAGGCGCACTCCCAGGCCCCCTGGGTGTGCTGCAGGTTCTACTTTTATAGGTCGATTTGGAACTCACTCAAGGTGCTGGGTTGCAAACCCTCAAGCCCTCAACTTACATATCGGTTCTGTAGAACCACAGAGAAGCCACCCACCGCTTCTTACTGCCCCAAACCTGTCCCCAAACCTGCTCCAGCAACAATGCAGACGGAAGCTCCTGCCCATTCACCTTCACTCACGGGACTGTGCTATTCCCTCACCTAACTCCACACGCTTCACCATTCCCCAGGCTTGGCCTGTGGACGTGGCTGGGGAAGGGTCACTCCTGAATGGACAGCTTCACTGGTACCCAGGGATGAGGGACAGGTAGGGAGGGGTTGCAGTGCAGCCGAGTGGGGGCTGCAGTGATCACCCCTCACATGGAGAGGGTTGCTGCCTTTGTGAGCTGCAGGGAAGGAGTGTGTATAAGTTGTTCTGGTTTCTGCCGGGGATCCTGCCTCCCTGGTGCAGGGCTAGCGAGCATCTTCTCTGCAGCGAGCCAGCCCTTCCTGGACTCCTCCTTAGGTATTCCGCCTATTTTAGAATCTACATGGATGCCGTGGGCTCTGAAGCTTGGTGGCACGGGGCTTGTGAAGGGGAGTGCTTTCTGGCCGGGCGACGTAAATCTGTTTCTCTTTAGAAGGACAGGGGGCATTTGGATGGGACTTGGAGTGTGGCAGCCAGGCGTGGTAAAATCTGGGCCCAGAATCAGCAATGAGCAAAGCGAATCACCCAGCGCCGGGGCCACCAGAGTCCAGTCCTTAACTTACAAACAGGTCACATTCTAGAAAGAGATGGACATCTCCCCACAGGGGCATTTTGTGGGGCCAACTTGGAGCCAGAGCCTTCAGCAGAGAGGCAGGGGAAGCTCCTCTTTCCCGGGACACAGGGATGCGAGGAGAAGTCTGCTCGGTGCAGTAACTCAGCGCTTCTCGGCCGTGTGAGGGAAGTCTCGGAGCTCCGGCCCAGAGTCCTCTCTTGCTCTCTGCGGAGAATCTTCAGAGAAGAACTTGAATTCATCTCCCCTCCCAGATGCTATGAAACTGCTCGAAGTACCAGCACTGACCGGCCCGAGGAGGCTGATGGTCCCTGCGCAACAGAACAAAGATGGGGCCAGAGGGAGGAGGGGCAGCCTGGGGAGCCAGAGCAGAGACCGGCTCCCTTGCGCTGCTTTGGGGAAACAGCAGCGCTCTCTCAGGGTGGATGCTCTCGTTGGGGTCTCGTTGCTGTTGGGGGTGGGAAGGTTAATGAGGACTCTGTCTCTTCCAGTCCACTCTTCACTCCGTCCACCATCGGCTGCCAAATCCGGAGCATACATTCCTCGTTAGCCCACACCCTCTTATTTCAACAAGAATAAATAAAACATGGGGGGGATGGAGAGACATCTGATCCTCTTACTAGTTAACCTTGAAAGAGCTGCTTCCACGGAAACCATCGGCATCGCTCTCTGGGCAGCGGTGGCACTTGTTGGACACCTGCAGTGCAGTCTTGTGTTTAACTAAACAACTGAGAAGTTGGGACAGTGAGCAGAAACCTACACTGGGCAAGAAACACGGTGTGCAACTCTCTCTTGGGTTCTCTGCCACATCCTGCCCCTTCATGGTTTTCTGCACCCCCACCCCGATACCACCATCACCTCATCTATGACATTAAATACCATGTTGGAGCTGGAAGGGGCCTTTGAGAGAACCCATCATTTTACAGATTTGCAGACAGAGGGCCAGAGTGGCTAAGAGACATACCCGAGGTCTTAGAGATAAGTACCAGCCAAGACCTGAACCCAGGTCACGTGGGTTCTGCCGCTTTCGGCATCACACCTTGTTCTTCCTTGAAGAGTGTGGCACAGATGCCAGCTGGTCCCTCCTAAACTAGACTCTAGTCCAGATATCAAGCTGGGTGCAGCCTCCGTGGCTGCTGAGGGAGGGTGTGGTATTGGCTGGGACATTTCATGAGCTGATGTCATCCTGATTTTTAGTTCAAGCCAAAGCTTCAGTGCTTCTTGGTTATTATACTGTAGTCTCAGTGCGGTAGAAAGTTCTGGAATACGCCATCACTTCTTTTGGTCTCAATTTCCTTGTATCTAAAAGGAGGATTAGGAGTTGAATTACCTTTAAGGTCCATTGCAGTTTTAACAAGCTGTGGTTCTTCTGAGATCACTGCCAAGGGTCACTCCCTGCCCCACCTCCCCAGCAGTTACATTCAAGAAGTGGGGTCTGAGCTCAGAATCTTCCATCAACCCTCACCTGGGAGAAACAGGTTGATGGATGCCGATGGACTCTGGCATGTGGTCGCCGCCTCCTGAAACTCCTCCAGGGGGACTCAGACCCTGAGGAGAACCTCAGACCAAAGCTGTGGGGCAGCTGTGGGGAGAACAGCCAGGACTGTGCCCGTTCGTCCGGAATTACCCAGCTTCCCAGATGCCAGGACTGTGCCCGTTCATCCGGAATTACCCCGCTTCCCAGATGCGGGCCTTGGCTGGAAGCTATGCCAACTTCCCCGCGTGGCCCCCAGGAATGGAGACTAAAACAGCGTGCCTGGCCCTGGCCGGTTTGGCTCAGCGGTTGGAGAGTCGGCCTGCGGTCCTGAGAAACCCGGGTTCGGTTCCCGCTAAGGGCACGCACCTTGGTTGCAGTTTGTCCCCGGCCCTGGTCGGTCGTGGGGGTGGCAACCACTCGGTGTGTTCCTTTCACATCGATGTTTCTCTCTCTCCCTCCCACTCTACCTGAACAAAATATGGAAAAATGTCCTCGGGTGAGGATAAATAAATAAATAAATAAATAAATAAAACAGTGCGCCTGGTTTGGCACACCCTGGGGTCAGCTCGAGACGGGTTGGGAAGGCTTGCGCTACCTCTGCAGACAACAGCACCTGCTCCCTGGTGCCTGCCTCACCCTCTTCCTCGCTGACCACGGGACAGCGGACGAGCACTCTGGGGCGTGCCTCTTCGTCTTTAAATGCAGATGTTGGCCCCTCTCAGTATAAGTTCTCCGGATTTGACAGTCAAAATGTAAGAGGCCTGCACACACAGAATTTCCTTACAAAAAGTAAAACACAAGCAGGTGGACATAACCCACCCGCTCTGTGCTGGGTGGTAGGGAGGAGGTGGTGCTTCTGTGGAGCTTGGAGACTGTGTCTTGCTCTGAGCTCTGTCTGCACAGCATCGGAGGTAGCATCCCAGGGTACTAGCTCTTTTGCTTTTCCCAATCCTATTCACTCACTGACGTCAAATCCTATCCAACGACGAAACGCCCTCTGAGACAGCCATGATGTGCAGTCAGTAACCCACGGGTTAATCACGTTCTCTCACCTGCTGCATTCAAAGAGTCAGAACAAGGGGATGTCCTAGGCTTTGGATCCATCTTGTGGGCTCTACAGGACCATTTGTGCTCACTACATGAAAGTGTCATGGTCGAGCAGTGGGACTAGTTTCTCCTGGAATTAGCCCTGTTATTTTATAGTCTTGGCCTATGGGTTGATTGACATCTTTCAGGGTACACTTAGGCCTTTCTGATGCTGGGTTTCACTCCTGGGCCTACAAAATCAAAACCTCCAGGGGACAAAGTCTGGGTGTCTCTATTTGTTAACATTTCCTGAGTGTGCCCTGGCCGGTTTGGCTCAGTGGTTAGAGCATCTGCCTGCAGACCGATGAGTCCCAGGTTCGATTCCGGTCAAAGGCACATACTTCGATTGCGGTTCATTGCCGGCCCTGGTCTGGGTCGTGTGGGAGGCAACCAGTCAATGTGGCTTTATCACATCGATGTTTCTCTCTCTCTTTCTCTCTCTCTCCCTCCCTCCCTCCCACTCTATCTAATGATAAACAGAAAAATATCCTCAGGTGAGGAATTAAAAAAAAACAAAAACATTTCCTGAGTGTAACGTCTAACTAGGGTTGTACCTGCCCCGTGCATACAAAGGTCACCCCTTTATGGAACTGCGCCTCCAGCAGCTGCCCAAGTCCAGGGATCACTCAGACCCAGCCAGCAGAGGAAACACGCCCGTCACTGTGGCAGGACAGTGCTAGGGTTACGCCTGGCTGACCACAGTGGCTCATGTTCAGGAACAGGAGAGCCAGGGTTAAAACACACTTGGAACAGGGATTCCTCAGTCGGAAGCATTCCTTCAAATCCTCACACACAACGACTCAGGGGAGCGGGGACAGAAGCGAGAGGGGAGGCGTCTCCCGAGAACTGGAGAGACGGAGGGCGACGCTGGGCCCTCCGTAGGTGGCCCTCGCGCGTGTGATCCCTCAGGCCCTCCTGACTCAACATTCCATCAGGAGGAACGCACTCCTTTGGCCTAACACGTTGTCTCCTGCTAAAATGGAAATGCCTGTGACTCACATCTGCCTGGGTTCCTCGCGTCTCACCTAAGAACACCGTGCGATGAGGTGTGAGCAAAGGTCTGGACAGCGCGGTGGAAGGGCGGGCGGGCGGCGGCTGACCACCCTGCAGGCCACGGCCGGGGGCAGCGGGCCAGCTCCCGTTGCTGTCACCGAAGAGAAAGCTGCTCCCAACTCAGACGGACCGTCAGTGTTCTACACTTGCCCCTGGCCACCCCCCGAGGACTCTTTGGTTCCCCCTGGCCCATGCTGCTAACTTTTGAATCGAGAAGAAAGCAACAGGGAGGCAGCCCCCCTGCCCCCTGGGAGAGGCCTCGTGGTCTCGGCTGGCCCCAGAGTGAGGGCTCGGAGGTCCAGGCGGAGGATGTCCCTCCGGCTCGCTGTGTGGCCTCCAGCCAGTCTGCAAACAGCTTTGGTTTCCTTGTAAGTCAGACCAAGATAAATAGCTGACTTCCCACCTCTCCGGGGCGTTGTACGGCCTCGGTGCTGCCTCTGCCCTGTGTGTGTCCAAAGACCCGAAGAAGAAAGCTTTTGGAGAAATTTAAAAACTGATTTTTATGATTAGCATCCTCTTTAAGACACGGGCGCTAGTGGGGCATTCGGGGGAGAGGAGAGCATCTGGGGGCGGCGGGAGCACGGCTCCGCGCAGAAGAGCAGTGTTTGTGGTGGAAGAGACACAGAAGGCTCTGGGGTTGAGGTGTGAGCGAGAACAGTCTACAATCGGTACCAGATGCCACCAGAAGCTAACGACCTGACAAACACCGTCCTCGTAAAACAAATTCCGTAAAGAGGAAGCAAATGGAAATCTAAGCTAGTGAAAGAATTTGCAGTGGCCACTCTAAAACCATTTCTCACTTCATAAACAGGTCTGGGCTCGGTGGTTTTTATTTTTTTGGTCTTGGTTTTATTTCATGTCACCCCACCCCCTTCTATGCTCCCCTGTCTCTACCTCCTTCCCCCCAGAGCTGGAAGGTCTTGGCCCCCCTGGTAGTCATAGCAACAGCCGTGAATGGAACCCCGTCCTGGCGGGAGGAGGCTCGTTCCCGGGATGTGTTTTGTGCTGGATCTCAGCGCGGATTCATCCTCCTCGATGACTGGGTGTAATTGAACGGAGCGGCTGAAAACGGCTGTTTCACGTTAATTTCTTGGCGTTAAGCGGCCATGAACCACCACCGTTAATGACTCTGTTGTCCAGTCCTTTCCGCTTAATGCACTGAAGAAATACTAGGCTTGGACATCTGGGCATGTAGCATCTGTGGACTTGGAGCTTTTAAGTGTCCCTAATGAGGTGTTCTGACCTCATCCCGTGAAGGACAGTTAGGTTTCAGACCCCTTATCCCGAGAGGCTGAAGAGAGACCCAGGGACAAAGATGTCTTTGCTGCAGAGCACCCGCAATTATCAGCACTGGGTTTGGGCAATTCCTGCTGACAGGTAATAGCCCCCCTCACCCCCCAACTCATATAGTTCTTCCTCCGTCTGGCTCCATGGAGTGTCTGAGGTACACCACAGCATCGCAGGGACTAATCAGGGCTTACAGAAGTAAAGAAGCATCTTGACACCATTGAACTCCCATCCCTTCATCCTATACCTAAACAGCATAGATAAAGGAAGTGAGAATATCACTGACGTATGACCTCGGTCCCGTGGGCACAAGGTCGGGGGCAGCGACGTTAGCCTATTCAAATCAAATTCATTCATCTCTCCTGGACTGGTACTTTCTAAACCAAGTCTCCGTTATTTCAAGGCAGTATGTGTATAATCAATGACATTTTATTTTTCACTTTTTTTTAAAAAAGTCACTGAACACTATACAATTCAAGGGGAAAATAAAGCAAATTGATGATGATGAAATTCACGGTAGTCGTTTTGGCTAATACTTATCACCACTGCCGACAGCAGCAGGAGCAAGAACAGGTCCTGTTGGTCTCTCCCACTGGACTGCGAGTCCCCCAAGGGTGTGGTACCTATTGTCCCCCCCGCGCTCAGACCCATGTCTTGCCAGCAGTGTGTACTCTGAGTGTTTTGTGATGGATGGATGAATGAGTAGGGTAGAGTGGTCAAATCGCTGTTTGATCGTGATATTTTGTATTTAGATCCCCATCTGCCACTATTAAATTTAACTGGCTTCCCATTTCGACAGCCGTTGACTTGCTTTGCTGTCTCTTTAGGAGACTTAGATACTGATTGGGTTGTGGAACAAAGGATGAGTAAGTCTATGAACTAAAGAACAAACAAAGGCATCTACTCTTAGAATGCAAGGTAGAGTAAAAGAAGTATTAGAAGGGGGTTATTTTTTAGTTTTCCCAGGAAGCTAAAAGGAGGAAGATACCTGGAGGGGCTGTTTGGAGAAGGGAGGCCTTTTAGAAATCTCAGCAAATTGAGCAAAGGTGCAGAAGTGGGAAGACTAAAAGACATGGGTGGCTAATGAAGACAGGCCACTGGGGGCGGGACTTGGCCCTTTGCAGTAGAGGGGTTAACTCTGGAATAACAACAACCCTGTGGGGTGTACCATTATTACCCAAGGGGAGGGAGTAACTCAACCACATTCGCACAGGTAGTATGGTGCAGCCAGGGTCCCAGTTCAGACGACGCCTCTGTGGTTCAGCCACAGAGGGTGCCGATCTCTCTGCTCTGTTGCGTCCTTCGCGATGCTCTGGTCCAGGCTGAATATCCCTGACCCTTGGGAGTTTAACTCTCTCTCCTGCTCCTGCTTGATTGACCCTGGACACCCGGGCGGCAGTCTTCTCTGCTGAGAGGATGTCCTAGAAGCACAGTGTCCGGCACGTGGCACTGATTTAGTATACATGTCCTCTTCCTGTCCCGGGCTCCATTTCTGATCAGCCAGTGCTGATACTCAGCGGTGTGCTCTGCCGTCAGAAACGTTTCCATACCAATCAGTAAATACGTGTTGCCTGTTCAGCATCTCAGGTGCCCAGACCCTTCATGCAGGTGTCCCAGGACCAACTTGTAATCAAACAACGGAAAGGTGAATTCCTGACCACCAGGAGCCCCGTGATTCTCTCCTGGCCTTTGTCCTGGGTCTGTCAGATTGTTTGGGACCCAGCAGGACTTGTTAAATGTTCCGAGGATTACCCTCCGATCTGTTCATCTCCGATGCTGTCCAGAGCTCTTGGCACAGACTCGCCCCGTGTCCCATCTTCACCTCACCCCCTGGAGGAGCCACACACAGTCAGTTCATCATCACGTATTAGCTGATACTGTTGGTTTATGTTATGCTGCACGGTTCCAGATTATATAGATGGAGGCGACGAGTTTAATGTAGGTTTTGGGGGAAAACTGCTCTCTTTGGTTTAGAGGAACTTTCGAGAAGGCACTGCAAAGCCTCTGCTGCTGCCCCTTGGTCTTGGGCCCATTTAAGATGTTTCTCTTTCTGTCACCCCAGCTGTGTCCACGAGCCCCGTGGGGAGCAGAGCAGCTGCGTGCCGTTGCTGCTAGAACACATGGACGTGGTGAACTGCACCTCTGGGGGCCCGGGTCACATGAAGTGCGCTGTCACCTGTCAGAGGGGGTTCGCCCTTCAGGCCAGCCGTGGGCCACGCGTCAGGCCCATGCAGGTGAGTTGGATATCTGTGGTCATCAGGACCGAGCCCCTGGGGAGAGAAGGTCCTGAGGCCCCGCCCCCTGGCCCCGTGAGGAAGGGCAGGTGCTGTGAATCATCTGGAAGGGAAAAGGAGGACTCAAGCCAGGAGGAGCATGGCTTTCTAGCAAGGCAAGGTACCTAAGAGCCTGCTCCTCCCCATACCCAGGTGTCAGTTTCTCCCCAGGGCAGCACGTAGGATGAGATTGCCCCTATTCAGCCTTGTCCACAGTGTACAGGCAGACAGGTGGCAGCCAGCTCGTCTGTGGTTCATTGTCAGGAAAGGAGCCTGCCTCTCTTCCCTCCGTTCCTGAGACGGAGAGTATATCAGCAGTCCAGCTTGGATGGAATTTTCCAAATTTCCACAAGTTGCCCAGCAACCTCTCCAGGGTCTGCAGGTGGTTTGGAGGAAAGAGGCTGGCTTGGGAGACGGACCTGGAGAGAAATTTCGGCCCCACCGTTTATTAGGTGTATAATTTTAGTGAAAAGCAAACAAACAAAAGAAACTAGCCTCTGCAAGTTTTGTTTCCACACGTGTAAAATAATTAGGAAAGAAGTAGTTGGGCCACTGAGTTACTATGACGACCGATTGGAAACCGAATTAAAGCGTCAGGCAGAACGAGAGGCACAGAGCGCTCCGTTGAGCTGCCGTGAGCAAGACGCTGTATTCTCACCGGGAAATGTTTTCCATCTCTGCAGAGAGCTTTCGGCTCTCCACGGAGCAGTTGAGACTTGAAATCAGCCATTAAGACATATCTGAACATGAGACAGAGAAAGGATGCATTAAGGCAGAGATAATGGTGCCCAAGGAGAGGGTGGGAATGTGACGGGCAGCCCGGTACCGATGGCTTGGGGGAAAGGCACTTTGTGTTCACTTGGTGCCGGTTGACTGCTTCGCAAGTTGTGGGTCAGTGGAGAATTTCACTTGCTTAGAGATTGTCAGAATTTAAAGACACGACCACGGTCCCACCTGGTTTAGGTTCTGCATAGAGAGAAACAGTTTTACTGTACCCTTGAGACATCCTTGGTCCGTGATGCTCTGGGTGATCTGATGCCCTCGTCACCTACCTGTTCGTAACCCAGCTTAACTTGCTCTAGAAAAGAGAAAAACTGAACAAGAACAACAAAAGATGTAAGGACTGAATACATCTGTGTGATCGATAAGGAGGGGAGAGAGGAAAAGACAAGCTTTGCAATGCATTAGAATGAAGAGCAGATTCACAAGGAAGGGGAAGTACGTAGCGATGCCGGGTTTGGGAGAGATTCTTCAAGGGACCACTGCGGTCCGAGCCCGGCTGCCAGGGCTGTAGGTGTGCAAGGGGCAGAGTCGGGGCTGGGAGCTCAGTCTCTACCAGGCATCTGGTGGGGTCAGCGCTCCAGCCGACCGCTCCTGCCTCCGAGGCTGGCCCCACTCAGGAAATTAGACAACGCTCGTGATCACAAGACAGTGGGGATATTTGCTTTTTGTTGACACAAGAACTGAAACTAAACAGAAAAATGTGTCTGGCTTCCAACGGGTCCTCCTGGCAAGCCACAGGGAAACATTGGGAAGCAGGAGGAGCCAGTAGCCAGCAGAGGGTGTCGGGGTGACAGGTGCTTTCACTAGTCACTCTACCTTCGGCTTTGGCGACTGTGGTCTCCTGGTGGGGGGGCTGGCTGAGCCCCAGAACGCTCCCCCACTCTCTCTCCGACCTTTGGTAACCCTTTGGCTAGAGTGACCACTGTGTTTTTCCCCAAACAAGCCCCGAGCTCCCAGGTCTCTCTGTCCCTGCTCATTCTGTTTCCCTAACTCCAAACACTTTCTTCTCTTCTCCCCTTTCCCCCATTGCTGCCGGGAAGTCCTGCTCATGCTCCAAAGGCCAGTTCCTGCATCACCTACTCTGTGAACCTCCCCAACACTGTCCCTCCTGCGAGGATGGGCAGCCCCCTCTAGCCCCTCACCACCACGGCCGAATGGAGACGCTGCTGCAGTTTCTGTACCCTTGTGTCTCCTCTCTCCGTGGTCCCATTTCCTAGGCTCTCTCATCGTAGTGTTCGCCTCCTTTGGATAGTATTCTCTCAAATCATCATGGAAGGGGGTAGGATATGACCAATAAAAGTATATCTCTTGCATTTTCCTCTGTCCCCCCTTTCCTCCCTTCCTCTCTCTGTCTCCTTCTTCCCCCTTGAAGTGCTTTCTGAACCACTGGTCTGAGCTGTGATTCGCTTGGCTGGTAGGTTATTAGCTCCGCGAGGGCACCTTGTTTATCCAAACCCGGTACTGGGCCTGGCCCTTCCAGACCCTCCGTCAGGGCCTCTCCGTGCATTTCGTGGGGATGAGCCCTCGGGCTGCCCTGCAGAACTGATGCCCAGGGAAATGGGGGACCCCTCAGAGGGAACCACAGGTTTGGAAGGTGCCTAACATGGACTGATTCTCGACGGTGCTCGGCCACTGTGCCCATCCTCAGTGGAGGTGATATGCTCAGGAAGGGTCCCAGCAGGACACAGGGGACATGCTCAGAGGCGGGCAGTTTGAGAGAGTGTAATGAAGGGCCTACTCGCAAGGGGGCGGCAGGGCATGGGGAAGAAGGGGGTGCCGTCTCCGGGGAGGGGCGGTGAGCCCAGGCCTAGAAGGTTGACTGTAGGGGGCAGTTGGAGGACTTGCAGGAGGAGAGCACAGGGGCTGTGTGGAGAGCGGAGCCAGCCTGCAGCGCCCCCAGGAGGGAGCAGGAGGAATGAGCGCCCTGACTCTGTGTCCTCCCTCCCTCCCTCCCATTCTCCCACCAACGTGTCCTGGTGTGAGGCTTGGGATGCGCAGGGGCCGGTGTCCCTGGGCACAGGGCAGGTGGAGGAGGGTAGAGAGCGGAGCGGGGGAACGTGTGGAGAGCAGCCTGGAGGAGGTGTCCATCCAGCGGGTCTCCTCCTCAAACAGGTGCCTTCCGTTGGCCTCAGTATCGCGTGTGTGAAGACAGGAAGGGTGAAGGGGAGAAAGGCTGAACCATTTTCACCTGGTTTCGATGTTGCACAAATAACCACTGGGAAACTGTTTTGACAAGCCTTTTGATGTGACCTTCACAGAGGAAAATTCTCTGTTTCTAGAAGGAAATTCTGCTCATGTGCTCCTCGGGGCACTGGGACCGGGCAGTGAGCTGTGTGCCCCTTGACTGTGGCATTCCTGACCCGTCGTTGGTGAACTACGCCAACTTCTCCTGCCCAGAGGGAACGGGCTTTCAGAAGAACTGCTCCGTCTCCTGTGTCCCGCCAGCCAAGCTTCGAGGTATGTCTGGCCGAACAGGCTCCGTGTGCAGGGTCCCTTCAGTCCCTCTCTCTTTGGGGAAACTTTGGGGGTCTCCCGTTCACCCCAATACTCTTCCCATTTGCTCTGCTGGACCACCCTCCTCTGATAACACCAGCCGAGTCCCAAAAGGCATCGCCATGCTTCCCGATGAGCTGGAGGGATCCCTGGCTCAGAGTCATTACCAAGAGAAACTAGGGCTTCCTTCTGTTCTTATTTGATTGGATGTCCTCCAGAGTCCCGCCAACCAACAGCTTCCTGATAACATTAAGGATAAAGCTACACCTTAACTCTTCCAGCCACCCTAGGAGTTAGGGGCTCTCAGTTCTGTTTTACAGACGAGAAGGCAGTTACCAGGTTTGCTCCTGATGTGCTGCTGCTCACAGATGAAGAGTAAACCCGCTCTACCTGCCCCCACCCCTCTGCTTACCTCTTCTCAGCCTCCCTGCGCCTAACGATGGCTCGTTAGAAATGCAGCTCCCTGAGCCCCCCGACATGCTGCTTTAGGAGGTCCTGGGGGGCTCGTGGTGCAACCATGCGAAGTCCATGGATTGCAGCTTGGAGAAAGCACACCTGCCGGTAGCACCTGGGGTGGTGTCTAAGCACAGACTCTGCGGCCAAACTGCCTGAGCTCATCCCTGCCTCTGCCTCTCACAGGTTCGGGCAAGTCACCCAAACCCAATGTCCTCCTCCGCAAAGTAGGGGGTAACACGAGATGTGTTTCATACGGTGGTCTGAGGTCTGTGTCTACATGCATTCAGACGTAAGATGCTTAGCACGGGGCGGGCAGGCGCCAAGCGCTATGAAAGGATCATCTGTCACTATCATCACGCTTTCCACGATACTGTCACTGTGGTGTTGGTATCGCGTGTAGTTAGGTGGCCAGGTAAGGCTTCGGTGATTAGCCCTGCTCCCCCCCGTGGCCGTACGTAGTCATCTGACCTCTGTTCCGTGTAACAGGTCACACTGGATGTTCTGTGGGTGAGAAACATGGGCTATTTGCCCTGAGATTTTGGAGAAGATGCTCAGGAAGGAACAGTGGCCTTTCTGAGAAGGCCAGTACGCGGGCACTTCCGGTGCGTTCGCCAAGGTCGTGTTTCCGGACTCTCTGTTCTGAGCTCCCTGTGCTTCTCTTTCCTGGAGTCAGGACTGAGCCCGGGGCTGACCTGCCTGGAGGACGGGCTGTGGTCTCTCCCCGAAGCCTACTGCAAGCTGGAGTGCGACGCTCCCCCCGCCATCCCCAACGCCAGCTCGCTCCTGCCCCGCTGCCTCCAGGGCCACCACGACGTGGGCTCCGCCTGCAGATACGAGTGCAAACCGGGCTACTACGCGGACAGCGCGGGCAGCAGAGTCAGGAGGTGAGGTGCATGGCCTGGTCTTCGCGTGCCCCGCCCCGCCCCCGCCCCTCTTGGTAAACCCCACACCCCTGCTGTGGGAATAGGAGTAAGACCTCTGGGTTGTCCAATTGTTTTGATTTCGTTTGTTTGTGTAATTACGACACCCAGGCTTACCAGGGTGCTTTCTCTAGTTATCCTTTCCCGCAGGGGATCCCAGAGCCTCCCCTAGGTGCTTTTTAAAAGAATCTCTGCCCTAATTATTGTTTTCCTTTACAGTAGGTGTTAGGAGCTTCCCCAGGGTTAGGTGTGGGGACATCCTAGCCAGGACAGCCGGGAGCTTACCAGGAAGGCTCTGGGAGAAACTGCCCCCGCCAGGCTCAGTCTGGACACTTAGTAGCTATAGATGCCCGAAGGCTTTTTCTCTGCCTCAGTGTCTCCTGAGGGCAGTCGTTACAATATCACCTGATAGGGCTGATGTGAGGACTAAAGAGGTTAATATGTATCAAACATGAGATTCAGTACATTTAGTTTCAGAAAATAAGATGAATTAGCTCTTGGTATTGTTATTCTGGGCTCTGCTTTCTTCTCCCCCGGCTTTGTGCGCACACTCCCAGGCCCAGGAGCCCGAGCGCCTCTCTTCTAAGGGCTTCGAAGTCAGCCAGGCTGGGCCCGGGTCCCGGGCACCTCCCTTTCTGTCAGCCGGGTACCCTCGGCCAGGTTACTTACCCCCCGGGTCTCAATCTTCTCTGTCAGTTGAGAATACTGAGCACCTCTTCACAGCGCCGGGTTGAGGACTAAACGAGATCAGCCCAGGGCCCACCCTGTGCCAACAGCTCAATAAATGGTTTCAGAAAAAAGAAACTTTTCCTAAACAAACAAAAGTACTTTTAGAAAAAGAAACTCTTTGTACTCAGTAAACAGTAGCTATTCTTTCCCTACCATAAATTATATCAGTACAGGAGAAAATCAAATTCATTTCTTACCTAGGACTTTATTAGAAGTCTGACCAAAGTAGGTATTTTTTTGTTAAAACTAGCAAAACCCCAGCCATGGCCTTAGCAATGATGCTGGGAGATACAAACGTTGCTTGTGGGCTAGATTTCTCTAATGGGGCAGAACGGTCCTGGAGACGCACCCTCTGGCTCACATGCGCCCTTCTCCAGTCAATACCCAGCCTTCTTAACGCGGGCCGACTGAGGGTGGCTTCACCCCAGACCTCCCACTCCTGAAAGGGCCCAGACTCACACCTGGGAGGGGAGAGGCACCCTCCTCCCCGTCCGCCCATTTTAAGGGAAGAGCCAGGTTGATTCGAACACGGGTAATACTAATGAACGACCCATAGGGGGCAGCACTCTGTCAGTGAGCTCCGGCAGGCATAGTCCATCGTTTTTGACAGCGAAAACCCATGTGCGTGTGATTTTCATAGGACCTAGGTCAATTTGCATAGGCGCCCATTGCCAGACAGCAAGTGCCCTGGTCATCTTCGAGCGACAGCGGCGTTGTAAGGAGCCAAAGGCTGCTTTCTCCCCGTCTCTTCTTGCCTCCGGTTTCACCCCTGCCCCACCCCCCACCCTTCAAGTCTCTGCAGAGCAGTGTGGTGGAGAATAATTGAGTGCGAGAGGAAAGTCTCAGGACCAGGGAGAATGAAGGGTAGTGGGGTTGTTTCTAGCTCTCTGGGCCCAATGAGCCTCCCCCTGGAACTGGGCATCTCCACCGCAGGCAGGGCACACAAGGGCCATTCATGGGCACAGCTTCTCCGGTTGAGAGGCTGGAAGCTTACATCACAGTGTCAGCATGGCTTTGGGCTTAAACATTTACATTCGCCAGCGCCATGTTGAGGAGAGATTAGGCTGTTTACCGCCCTGTGTAAGCTGGTTTAAATCTTGGTTTATACCTGTTTACATAGCAGGCGGCGGGTTGGTAATCAGAAGTTTGCACGTCGGGCATAAATCACTGTCACTCGCCACGTGTGTTTACACAGCGAACTATGTCAGCCTTGTTCCTCGCTTGGTGGAAGGAGCCCAGAGTTGTATAAATGGGGCCCTCAGCTTCTTTCTAGGACATGTAGGCAGGAGGAGAAGAAATTGGGAAGGAGCCGGGGAGATCAGTCCAGGCCGGTGGGCACATGCTGATTTTATGCAGTTCTGTAAGCCCTGTAAGTCCCACCTGGTGGTCAGACTGGCAGCTGGCTGTTTGCACGACCCTGCCCCTGGTCCGAGTGTCCTCGCGTCTCCGCGCTTGCATCCCGGTGTGAGGGGTGGTCATTATTTCTATCCAGCAGTGCTGTTCTGAGGCTGGAAGTAGGTAATGTACTGAAAGCATTTTATAAACTATGAAGTTTAATCCATGTCCTGGGTATTACTTTTTGCTCATTTCTTTTTTTTAAATATGTTTTTAAAAAATTTTTTAGAGAGAGAGGAAGGAATAGACAGCCAGAAACATCAATGTGAGAAACATCCATTGGCCGCCTCCTGCACGCCCCCTACTGGGGATCAAGCCTACAACCTGGGCATGTGCCCTGACCGGAAATCGAACTGGGACCTCTCAGTCCATGGCACATGGGCCGGGCTTGCTCATTTATTTTTAAAAGTAGGAAACAACCACCAAAATATCAGCCAGGTTCATTCCCTTCCTGCTCTTTCTCAGTTCTCTTGAACACTGCTTCAAGAGCAAACAGTGCGAGTGCTGCATCTGACTCCCCTCCCTCCAACCCGTGTAAGCTGTGTCCCCTTCAGCGAGGGACAGCCGATGTCACAGCTCCAGCTGGCTGTCCCCACCTGCACGCTCTGTGCCACTCTCTGGGTTGGGCATGAAGAACACACATGACCAAGGCCCTGGCCTCCAGGTGCACACAGCCTCCGTGCTCCCTCACTCGTGTGTGTGATGTTTCCTAGAAGTGCATCGTGGAAGGTAGGCGTTTCTCCTCACCCTGCATTCCTTGCTCCTCTTCCTGGAAGTTGAGGGTAGTGCCACCCACACCTGGTCTAGTCCCCTAGGACAGGGAATTGCGTGGGCTTAGTCCTGGGTCAAGGACTCTGACCTTGAAGTCATGGGTGGAGTCAGCATCACCCCAAGGCCGTGGAGTCCCCAGAGAAAAATTGAGAAGGAGGGTATAAATAGATGTTGGGGGGCAAAACAAATCAATAAAGCAAAAACAAATGGCCATTGTGTAGGGCGGCTGAGTGATGGTATAGCCGCATCTAAAATATCCCGCTGCCGTTCAAGATGTTTGGAAGAATACGGAACACCTGGGAAAACACCACTAGACAATCAACACTAAGCGGACGAAAGCAAGAAAGTAATTGTTATACACGGCACTGTCCCTATTTTCCATATGAAAAGTATATATTTTTATCCACTTTTTCAATAGCTGGAATGATTATGATAGTAGTAATCATAACCTCAGGTAGAAGGTGTACGGGGAATAGATCTCAGCTCTTTTTCTGCTTGTTTATATTTGCTAAACTTTCTAGACTCTGTAATGAGATAACTGGATCAACAGTTTACACATAAAGTGAGCTCTAAAGAGTGGGTTGTGGCAATTGGTGTGGGAGCAGAGAGTAAAAAGAAAAGAAAACTCTGGCCGGTGTGGCTCAGTGGTTGAGCGTTGACCCATGCACCAAGAGGTCGTCAATTCGATTCCCGGTCAGGGCGCATGCCCAGGTTGTGGGCCCGGTCCCCAGTGCGGGGCATGCAGGAGGCGGCCAGTCGATGTTCTCTCTTGTCGATGTTTCTATCTCTCTCTCCCTCTCACTTCCTCTCTCTCTAAAAAAGAAAACTAAGCAGATCTTTCTAAGCAGACAAACCGAGAAGAGACTGGCACTCCAAGGTGGTGGTAAGAGGGCACATGGCCCTTCTACCCCATGCCTGGGTCCTTCTGCTCTGAGGACAAGCACTGTCCATTTCCGAGCGCTTCTCCTCGTCTGGACACCTCCTCTGTAACTTCCAGCATGTCACCTCCCCAAGGGCACACGTGTGCCCACGGATGTGCAAGCTTGTCTGTACCCCAGGCACGGTCTCCCCTTCTTCTTGTCTAAAATGAATTCCCCCACAGTTGCTCAGCAGCCTGCCACGTCTTGGGAATTCCTCCCAATCCATTCACCTTCCTCCTTCCTGCCCCTGGAACCCTCTCCCTTCCTCTCACCTGGTTACTACGCTTTCGCTGTGCTTTGGCCCCTCCCATGTTAAACTCCAATGACCAGAGCCTTTTCTTGATCCCATGGTGCCTGCAGCTGCCTCTGTCTTCCTTCCTCCCTTTATAGTGAAACTTGCTGAACGAGTTGTCTGGACTCACTGTCTCCACCTGCCGTCTTCTCTGTCCCCGGCGCTGACTCGGGTTTCTCCTCCCCCTCTGCTAGCGCAGGGCCTGCCACGGGCCTGCCTGACGCCAGAGGCAGTGGCTCTTCTCGGACCTCGTGTTCTTCACACGGGGCTCTTGGTTTATGCTGTGGTCAGCCTGAGAGGGGGATGGCCCCTCCCACCCCGAATTTGGTTTGGATGTGAAACTAACAGTACCACACACAGACCAAGCGAGTATGAAAAGGTGTGTTCCTCACATAATGAGGCTTTCTGGGGAGAGAACTAAGAATCCCAGGTTGACCTTCAAATGGCTTGAGAGGTCAGGGGGAGAGATGGCTCGGGGTTTCGTGGTGGTGGAGAGTGGGGCTTGGCCGAGGGTGTTCGCATGGTGTGACCTGTCTGCTGGAGCCAGACGGGGAAACACCCGGGCCTTTTCACAGGCCGGCCACAGTCGGGAGCTGGTGAGCTCGAACCCGGCGGCAGCCCTCCACCAGCAACGGAGCCGGGCTCTTCGTTACAGCGCGATTGGCTGCACCCTCCTCAAACCTTCTTCCTTGGTCCGGTTTCATCTCAGTCCCCGATTTTCCTCCTTCTCTGTCTCTCCTTGATTTCCTTTGCTAGTTGTTCTGACTCTGCCCATTGCTTCAGTGTTGGGGTTTCTCTGAGCTCACTTTCTCTCTTGCTGTACACACTTGTTAGGGGTGAAACTCATTTACACCATGGCCTTGACTACCATTCACATGGAGATGATTCCTAAATCTACTTCTCTCTAGTTTCTTCCTTAAGGGCCATTAGCCCTTCAGACAACTGCCGGTGGATGGGGCACGTGGATCCCCCACCCACACCTCAACCCTTTCTGTGCAAAACAGTCTTACAACCGCTTTCCAGTCTGCACATTCTTCTGTGTTCTGTGTGGTTGGTTTGGTCCCGGAACCTGCACATAACCAGAGACTCTTCAATGACCTTCACTGTCAATCAAATCAGTTGTCAGCTCCACGGGGTGTCATCATCTTACTGACGCTCAGATATGCCCATGTCTCCCTATTCCTGCTGCCACTCTCTGCAACAGGACCATCATTTTTCTCTTCTGAACTGATCTTTCTGACTCCAGTTTCCCCCTGTTCAATACATCCGCCACTTGGCAGCAAAAACGACCTTCCAAAGTCACAAATCCAAGATAGTATTCCCCTCCATAAAGCTGGATGGACCAGCCTTTCTGCCACTGTATCTATCACTCCTTCAGCCTCATCGCTCACCCTCTTCCCTGGGAGACCACCTCCCCCGGCACACACAGCGCCTTCTGCAGCGAAGGCTCTGCTGCTCCCGGACTCCTCACGCCTTCGTCTGCGCCTTGGTCAGCCTGCCTCTGGGTCTGCACACATGCTGTTCCTTCTGCCCAGAGCTCTTCCCGACAGTCACCTTCTGCTTAGCAAATCCTGCTCCCCTATTTTTAGCACAGGGGTGACTTTATCTAGGAAGTCTACCAGATGGCCCCAGGCTGTAGGAAGCACCCCTCCTGGGGGCTCCCACTGCACACAGAACCTCCCCGACAACACCATTCACCTCACAGAGTGGAAGCAGTCTGATTATCTGTCTATATTCTCCAATAGACCATGGGTATTTGTTCGGCATCTTGGGCCCAATGGCTATTATATTTATTGCTTATTTATTTACTCAATAAATGCTTTCGGAGTGGATGAAAAGATGGAAATTATAAAAAAAAATCATGATAGGATTTTGATGTTAAAGATGGTGAAGGAGAGGGGGATTTGGAGATCCCTATAAAATGGTAGAGGTCTCCATTCCAAGTGCTCTAGAGTGGAAGAAAACTTTAAAGATATACATGTATGTTTTTCTTCTAGCAATTGTCTCAGCAACACAGAAGGAATGGCTGTTCTCCAAAGACAATTTTAATTTCAGTTACTCAACAGACATTTAAGCTTGATTAGCACAACTCTGTAAAGTTACGAGTAACAGTAAAAGGATCAGACCTTCAGGAAGCTTCCCAGAGCAATGGTTCTCATCCCAGGCTGCCCATTAGCATCATCTGGGAAAATTTAAATAATCTGTATGTCCAGCTCACACCCCAAACCAATTACAACAGAGGTTCTGGGTGTGGGACCCAGTCACTCCAGTATTCAGCCTCAAATCAAGAAGCACCTGTCTAGGGAAACCTTTGTTTCTGTGAGAACAGGATCATCAAGGGATTTTGACTTTCCTAAAAAAATCCAGCATGATGCTTGTCTCTCTTCAACATCGGTGTAGCAGTATTTTTGCATGCCAGATTTTTGCATGTTTCTTTGAGACTTATTTATTTTTGTAGATAACAGAGGGAAAAACAGAATTGTAACTCCAAAGAAACTGAAGTGTAGGTATTTTCAGGAATTCTTTCATGTTCATATTTTATAATTTTCTCTCTCTCTCTCTCTCTTTCCTTTAAGCCCTTTCTCCCATGCAATTTACTTCCACCTCATTATTAATCACTTCTTTGTTTTATTACCCTGACTTCTAGGAAGCTAAAATAAATGTGTTAAACATATTCTATAAAAAAAAAAGGTTATATTATAGTCTCACTTATCTTTCACACTCATAGTTACCTTTTTCTCATTAGGTGTTATTTTTATGTGTGAAGGTTAAGTTAACCTCATTAGGGTCTATAATGACTTTGACTTCTAAATTACTGCGCAGTCTTCTAACTGTACTCAAATAGGCTCTCCCTCTATAGGTCATCCATCAAGGTGCCATCTCAGATCTTGAGAGCAATTGTAAACAGCCGTCCTTCCTGAGGGTTGCCCATGGGATCAGCTCTTCCAAAGTACATAAATCTATTTAAGTTCTGTAAACACACATCTAGGTCAAGAATGCAATAAATAAGCCTCCTATTGGCCTCATCTTGTGACTATTGACTGTTTAATGAATGTTTGGTTGGGAAACCTCCCCAGTGGGGTTTGTCTGATCTGACTTGGGGGGAGGGCCTGGGTGGCCCTGGAACGAGATGTGTGCACGCACAAAAATAACGCGGGGGCAGAGTTAAAGTATGAAGTCTGGGCTCTGTCCCATTGGGTCGGTGATAATGATGGTGATGTTGATTCCTCCTATGTACCATGTGTGCTTCTCTTGGCACTAATACAGGTTACTATGTAACAAATAACAGTATAATATCATTATTATGATATAGTAATCTATAACTTGATATAATATAGTAACAGTACATCTCAGCCTATTATTATCCCCTATTACAGATGAGGAAACCGAGACTCAGAGTTTTGCCAGTATTTGGTGTTAAAATCATAATGACCCCAAAGTCCATGCTGTTGCCTACTATGACTTTCAAGCTTGACAAATTACTGCATTTCTATGGGCCTTCTTTTTTTTAATTTACCGCATCTGTAAAATAAAACATCTTGAATGCTTTTTAGCCCTAAAAGTCCATGGTTGATTTTCTGTCTCAATAGAATCAATGAGGAGAGTTAACACTTGGTTACAGGAACATTGAGATGAGTGAGGTGTAACAATGTATTACCACCAGGGGATGAAAAGGAAGCAGTGATATATTAGAAGCACAAATACTGCCTGAGCATAATCTTAGGGGGCACTTTAAGGTTATACTCAGAGAACTTCCATTCAGAATGGACGGCCAAGGTTTTATTCTCTTCCTCTCAATGGGTTTTGGTCAATTTTTCTCCATTCACACTCAAGAGAAGAATTGAATCGGGTCTTCCTCGAAGACAGAATTATGGGACCTTTTAAAAGATTTCTGGAATTGAGTTCAACTCTTAAGTTAAAACTTTCCTAAAACTTCTAAAGAAGATGATTTGGTCAAATTCCGAGGAAAAGTTTCCTTAGTCCCAGAATGATCTCTTGGCTTAGCATTTAATTCTACAGATTCTAGGGTCGGTGAGATTTAAATTTGAATTCCATCTCTGCTATTTATTAGCTCTTTGGTCTCGGACAAGTTACTGCTTTTTATTGATCATCACTATTCTTATTTACAAAATGAAGATAATAGGACATAGGAGTACTTGCAGGTTTTTGTGAGGGTTTACTGAGATCACAGAGATAAAGAACCAGACACAGTTTTTACTCATACAAAGCTTTAGGCTTTAGGGCACCAGTAGCTGCTTTCTGTTTACATCCTCGTCATCATCATCACCTCTAGCAGCAGCGTTTCAACCAGGTTGGTCGCTTTTGGTGTGGTGAACAGGTCACCTTCTCTAACAAGGAATATATTCAGCTACATTTCCATCAGTGGCTATTGTCTCCCAACCGTGGTCGCTCCCAGAAGAACGACACAGAAACCAGAAAGAGTGAGGTTAACATTCCAAGTGGGAGGCACAGAATGTCTGTGACCAGACCTGCGGGGGAAACGCATTAACCCTGCCCATAAGAAAATGCACACACGCATCAAAACAGGAAGATTATTAATTTTCTTTAAATGTGCACTTTCTCCCCAAATCAGGACGCTCTCTGAATGCTTCATTTCATCCCACTGTCAATCACGGAGTTATCCAGATACTGCAGAGAGATTTCCAGTAGACCATGAAAAGGCGAGGTGGGGGGGGGGGGGTTGAGGGGAAAGAAATGGAAATGAAATAGACAGAGCTGGATGGACTTCAGAAATGAGGGTGGTGGAGGAGACAGGGAGGGCCGTGTGCTGGAGACATTGCTGGATCTGTAAGCCCTTCTGATTTTGGAGCCCACAGCTGAATCTCCGAGGTCCACCTGGCTTTATCCTACTACATGACGAGGGTCATGACATGTGCGGTCAGGGCTAATGCTGATGAAACTCCTTAAAGTGTCCTGCATTTGTGATGTTTAAAAGTCAGTAAAATACTTTACCTAATTTTTAAGCTCTGTGTCAAAATGTATATGAATAGGTGCTGAACTTATGTACATATGTGTGTATATCTATGTAAACACATGTACTATGTTTGTCGATTAAGGGACATACTATAATCTCCATGTACACGCATGTATCTATGAGAAATAGAAATTTGTTTGCTTTTTTCCTATTGAAACATTGTCTGGCTTTATAATTAGTGTTTATAGGAAATACAGTCGAGGTTTATCCTTGGAATCCTCCATTCTCTTGCATTGAAGGATCATTTATTACGGCCTCTGTCGGCCCCGAGGGCTGCACGTACGCTCCGCCTTGGCCACTCAGAGGCGCCCTTGAACGCAGGCCCGCGCTCTGCTGCCGGCCTTGGCGGGGCCTGCGGGCCTCCACTTGAAACGCAGCATTTGTTGAGCTCATAAATTTTCCTGTGACCTTCAGTCCTCGTCTAGGGAGCATCTTATTGTACAACTGTCCTTCCTCTCTTTTGGTTTTATATTGATGATTTCTCTATTAATCAGAATATATATATATATATATTTTTATCCTCGTCTGAGGACATTTTTTCATTTTTTTGTTCAGATAGAGTGGGAGGGAGAGAGAGGGAGAGGGAGGGAGGGAGTGAGGGAGAGAGAGAGAGAGAGAGAGAGAGAAACATTGACGTGAAATATACACATCGAGTGGCTGCCACCCACACGACCAACCAGGGCTGGGGACAAACTGCAACCGAGGTACGTGCCCTTAGCGGGAACCGAACCCGGGTCTCTCTGGACCGCAGGCCGACGCTCTAACCGCTGAGCCAGTTCAGGACAGAAAGAAATAGTTTTTAGAATCTAGAAGGAGGAAACACTGGCTTGTTCTATACAAGTCAACAGGATGTTCTTCATCCCCTAACTCTTCTCCCTGATGCCCTCTCTGGCTGCTTCTTCCTGCCTGGCCTCTGTCTCAGGCTCCTGCTGCCTTCCCCAGCCTGGGGGCGAGCGCCATGCCTCTGCCTTTGTTCTCTAGTGGCCGGACCGTCTCACGCCAAACTGATTCATGGACCGTCTCCTGCTGGGTTCTGGGTGGGACCAAAAGATGAAGAATTCGTTAGGGTGGGAAGACTGAGTAGATAACACTCCACACTCATATCACACACACACACACACACACACACACACACACACACACACACACGCACACACAGGGCAGGGGTCGGGTGGAGAGGGGAGTATGGTTGAGTAGATCCTTTGGTCATCAGAGCTAATGATTTCTGCTGCTTGTTGAGCATTTACTGGATCATATTCTGTAAAAACCTAACTTATATAATCTTCTGATGACCCTATAAAGGAGCTATTATTATCCCCATTTTTTCAGATAGGAAAACTGGGAAAGGGTGAGTAATCAGTTAAAAGTCAGAGATTTATGAAGAACCCCAGCTGGAGTCTGAGCATTAGTCTCCTGATTCCAGACCATCTGGTCTGCACCGCTCTGCTCCACTGTCTTCCTGAGGGGCTCACCCAGGGAGGGCAGCTCCTAAAAGCCTGCTGAGGACCACTGTGACCTCTGACTCTTCCTCCTCAGTCAAGGGTAATTGGCCAGTAGAGGATTAATCAGCCATTTCACTCCAGCCCTGATGAGGGATGAATGAACAGGAGGACTGCAGAGACAGGGCTCACCTATGTCAACTGTATTATTTTTATTTTATTTTATTTTATTTTATTTTATTTTATTTTATTTTATTTTATTTTATTTGCCCTTGACTGGGAATAGAACCCGAGACCCTTTGGTCTTTGGGCTGATGCTCTGACCACTGAGCCAAACCTGCCAGGGCTCACCTCTGTGAATTTTAAAGCCCTTAGGTGTGTCACAACCTTCCAGAAGTTCTGATATCTCATTAGTGCGTTTAGGTTTTATCATCGCCGTGGCTTCTGGACAAAGAGCCGTCCAAAGAGCTCTGGTTCCGGGAAGAGTAACAGTGACACGTAGCGACTGGCCAGCTCATTCCCAGGGGAGTCAGAGGGGAGGGCGTGGCTCTGTGTACAGACTGTCAACACTTTCTAGTGCACTGTCTGTGAGTTGGACTGGCCAGGAGCCAGGGATGCAGCCACACCTGGAGGGATCCCTGAGCTGCAAACTTTATGAAGACGACCAAAGGATTTCTTGTAAGTGGGAGAGCCCGCCCTCTGAAATGGAGTTCGTAAAATGTGTGGCCTTTTTCTGCCAGAATTTTGTCCCACTAACTCCCCCAGACTCTGGCCCTGCCCCACCTCTGCCCCGTCACAGGGGCCATGGATGGACATTCTTTTCTCTGCTTAGGCTCTTGGCCAAGGCTTCGAACACCTGCTGCCTGTCCCACGTCTGGGTCTTGCACGCCCTGTTCCTTCTCCCTGGCGTGCTTTCTCCTCCTTGTCTACCTAACGGACTCACATGCAAGTGTTCCTTCCCTGCACCCTTGTCCCGTCATGTCCCCAGTGTCGGTGGCCCCCTTTGAGCTCCTTGTTACGCATTAACATTTGTTTCTACCGCTGCCGAGCCCAAGGGGCACACGCTGGGGTCTCTGTGCACGTTTGTTGGCTGAACTTGTCCGTGGACAAATGGCTGAATGATGAAGGATTGGGAAGGCAAGATATTCCCCATGCACGGGCCCTTCTCTGGACTCCATTCGCCCTGCATTTCAGCACAAGCACCACTTCCTCGCGCACACACTGAGGGGCAGAGCAATGCAAAGAGCTGCCATGGATGCTTGTGCTGCGCGCGTTAGAGAAACCCCGATGTCTTTCAGATCCAGGGGGTGCCTGAGCACATTTGGTAGGGAGATCACCCTGTCCACTGTGTGGAATGTAGGAGAGAGGCCAGGAGACTCGTGGAAAAGAGATTAAGTGGGGGCTATTACCCTTGAAGTGAGGAGGCTGAGAGTTTGCAGTTGAGTCTGTGGCACAGAGAGGGGGAGATGGGCCCCAATCTTGAGTTCCGTGCTCAGACCTGGGGCCAGGGCATCACTGCGACTGTGAGCAGCGGAGTGTAAAGACAGACGTGTGGGGTGGCCAGGCTCAAGGGCAGAGCTGTCCACACATTTGTAGGGTTAGCTGCTCATTCCAGCAGGGAGGCTCTAGTTCACGTAGGAGGGGAGCTTCGTAAGGGGCACTGTTTTGCGTGGCAGGAAGGAATGGAAGGCAAAGCCGACGTGGGATGGGGCTGTGGATACTATTTCTTGTCCAGTACAGGGGACTGGGCGAGACATCGAAGGCCTGGTGTTAGAGGTCAGGGTGACAACGACGGGCTGTGGACGAGCCCTGTGGAGTCAGCCTGCTCTCCTTGCGGAGGCTGGCTGGGGGAAACAGGTCTGCAGTTCGTTACAAAGACACTGGCGTGAAGTTTGGCGGCGCTGATGTTTCTGTCTGGGTTGGGGTAGAGGACTGTGTCTTTTATAATGGTCTCAATCAATACTTCTCAAGCTTCATCTGTGTGGGAATCACTGAGGATCTCGTCAGAAGGCAGGTTCTGGGGTGGAGCCTGAGATTCTAACTGGCTCCTTGGGGACGCCCACAAGGCTGCTCCCGGAACCACCCATGTGCCATGCGGGGCTCAGCTACAGTCTGCGCGAAGAGGCTTCCGATGTCAGTTTAGAAACTGACCATGTGTCACGCAAGACGCTTAGTCAATCAACACGTCAGTTTTCTATGTACATTATGGAAATAATGTGGTTATTCCTTGCCCTTGAATCTCCCTCTTAGGGATAGTTTACGTGGTGGGGCTTTGAGATACTCAGCACTGGGTCGAGGGAGGTGGTTTATCTGCAGCTCTAGTTCTAGGAATATGTGTGTTTACATATTAGGACTTAGCTATGACATCAGATCATTGTCCTCACCCCTGCTCTGCCATTAACCTGTTACATAACCCCAGGCAAGCCCTTTTTCTTCTCTCAACCTTACCTACCTCCTCTGTAGGATAAACATTAAACATTCATTGAACCCATGTTTATCAGTGCCTGTTACATAGCAGACGCTATACTGCGCACTGAAGAAATAACAGTAAACAAGGTCTTGCCCTCACCAAGCGTATATTCCGGTGGGGTAGGCAGGCAATGGTTACTAAAAACCAAATTGTTGCAGAGATTACAGAGTAAGCTCTGCAGGGAAGATACACAGGTTCTTGATTAAAGCCCAGAAACAGCAGAACATGAACTCAAGATGTTCTGGAGTAGCTAGATAGCAGGAAGAGCTGATCGGGAGAAGGGCAGAACGGCACGCGTCTCGAGCAGAGACGGCACCAACGTCCTGTGTGGGCAAAGGTCTTGGCTGCAGTTGGGACTCTGAGTCTGGCGTGGACGAGACGCATTGAAGCAGATGAGTGGGTCCTAGGACGCGAGGTCAGGGACAGTGGGGCCACGTCATGCAGGACCTCATAGTGAGAAGAGAGAAAGTGTGGATTTTATTTTTCATGCAACAGGAGGCCACTGAAATGTTCTAAGCAGAAGAATGACATGATCTAATTTATTTATTTGTTTTTATAAAATACTCCTCTGGCTGGTGTCTGCCGACTGGGTAGGAGGGATCCAAAGAAGTGGGGTGACAAGGCTGTAGGTGAGAGATGGGCACCTGGGTGATCACTCACAGAGATACCTGCATGAGGACTGGGCACAGGCTCCAGAGCTATTTGGGACCTAACACTCAGAGGACTTGCTGATGGATAGATGTGATTAGATGGTGCTTGGGGGAAAGGTAAGATTGGAAGAAGAGTCGAATCGAGGTCGTCTCCTAAGTTTCAAGGTTGAGCAGCGGGGTAGAGGGCGGAACCTTTCTGAGCTGGGATGATTGAGGAGGAGTGTGTGTGGAGATAGGAGTCCTACAGGGTAGGCTTGAGGATACAACGAGATAGATATTCTTCTGCACAGCGCCTAGCACTTAGTGCTCCTGCTCCCAGTGACTGTCGTCGCAACTGTTCACGAGGAGCTAGCTAGACACACCAGACGCCCTCCATCAGCAGAGACCTGAGCAGTCTTTTGGAGTCAACAATCACACTTTTATTTTCTCCAGTGAAAAATAAATATTACTCTTGAAAACCCTGCCTTGGTGACAGAAAGATGGGGTAGATGCATGCGAGCCTGAAGCAACATCAATCAAACTTTCAGCCAAGCTCTGATGACAAGATCTTCGTTTCTGGCAAAGATATAAAAAGCAGAAAGGGCGCAGCTGGGTTTTCAGCTCTAGGTGGTCACCATGAGTTCTGGGAATTGGACCGCGCATCTTCGAACTTGGAAACGGTGGTGATTTGTCTGGAGTAGCTGGAGGGAGGAACAATACAAACGTCTTCTACCCCAGGTTCTCACGGTACCATCTGCACCGGACGGCGCCTGGCTGCAGCTGTTTGGTCTTTGCTAAGCACCCACCCTTTCAACCAAGGTTGTTAGGTGGGTGGTTTCGCCCCCTGATCTTCATACCCGTGGCTTCATTTTGTTAGCATAGATTTGTATTAGTTTGCCAGCCTGGCTACATATTAAAACTGCTGGCAAGTTTTAAAATGTAGGGTATTAGGTCAGCCCAGGAGATCGAATTCTTTATACCTGTCAGTCTAAGTTGTTTTTCAAATGGCTCCTACGTGATCGGTCTACAAATGACATTTGGAAACCACAGGTCTAATGGTAGGGGCGTTATGTCAGGATTTCAAAACGGAATTCTGTTCCTACTTTAGCCAGTGACTTGCCTGCTATATGGCCTTGGGAAGGTCACTTGGTGGTTATTAATGTACAGTTTCCTGCCTGTAAAGTGAGGTCGTGTCGCCTCTGTTCCTCCTCTGGGACACAGAAGACGGGGAGCTGACAAGTGGGGAGTGGATGCTCCCTGTGGAGAGCACCGGGCTTCGCCCAGGCAGCCAGACGTTAATCAGGAAAGGAGCAGAGGGAGTCGGACAGTAGGAGCTCACCCAGCCTGGCCCTGGGATTAGGGGGCAGGGGGATTCCTCTGCGGGGCACATGCGCAGTGGAAGCCAAGATGCTGCAGGGGGAGGCCCCTCTACCTTGAGGCATGCACAGTAGTAGGACCAAGACAGCCACCGTAAAGGGGGGTAATCCGGGCAAAAGACCGGATTGGTTAAGGGCGGGCTCAGAACAAGCCCCCAGAGGACTGTGAAAGGGACCTGGTCTCTCCGAAGCCTGAGGTCACATCATCCGAGTGTAACCGAGGCCTCTCGGTAGCACACCTGTTCCTGCGTCGTCCCGTCATCCCGCATTCCCCTTCCCTCCATGGCAGCCCTGCGGGCCCCCGGCTGTGCGGGCCCCCGGCTGTGCGGGCCCCCGGCTGTGCGGGCACAAGCGCGGGCCCCCGGCAGTGCGGGCACCAACACAGGCCTCCAGCGTGGCTCCCAGTAGGGCCTGGAAGCTGCGCCAGGTGCTGCTCCGAGGGCGGTCTGGGTACAGCAGTGCGGCGCCCCCGGGAACAGAGGCTGAGCTGGCCGCCGGGGACAGAGACTGGACTGGACTGAGCTCTGGCAGGGACTGAACCAATGGCACAGAATTTCTGGACCCTGGCCCTTTCCTGGGCTTGATGAAGACAAAGCTGGCCCTTCTTCCACAGTAAGACAGAGCTGGACATCTGGCGTGGCTGAGACACAGACTCCGGGCACCTGGGGACAGTCCTCTGTGCTTGTTCCAGCTCAGTAAGTCGTAGTGCTGCACTCACCTCCCACGCGTGGGTCCCTGGAGTGCATTTCTCTCCACTCCATGGAGGAGCCCTGTTCTCACCGGTATCGGGATGATCAAAGAAGCCTCGGATCTCTGTCCCGGTGGGGACCTGCCTGTGTGCCTTGGTCCGGTGTCCAGTGCCATCAATCTCTGAAATGCGAACATATCCACGTCCATGACTTGAGAGTGCCACTTGCTGTGAATGCGTGCGCTCTGTGTGAAGGAGTGGGTCACGGTGGCTAAGCCGGTGTTTTCACTGAAAGCGTCGTGGTCCCTCTTCAACACCAGGAACGAGGAGGGCGGCCGGGCTCTGCTGGCGCGTCCTGAATGGTGTCGGCTCCAGGCCTCGGCAGGGCCTGTGCAGGGACCACATTCCCGGAGGCGGGAGGACTCCAGGCCTCTGCAGGGCCTGTGCAGGGACCACATTCCCGGAGGGGGGAGGGCTCCAGGCCTCTGCAGGGCCTGTGCAGGGACCACCTTCCTGGAGGGGGGAGGCTCCAGGCCTCTGCAGGGCCTGTGCAGGGACCACCTTCCCGGAGGGGGGAGGGCTCCAGGCCTCTGCAGGGCCTGTGCAGAGACCACCTTCCTGGAGGGGGGAGGCTCCAGGCCTCTGCAGGGCCTGTGCAGGGACCACCTTCCCGGAGGGGGGAGGGCTCCAGGCCTCTGCAGGGCCTGTGCAGAGACCACCTTCCTGGAGGGGGGAGGCTCCAGGCCTCTGCAGGGCCTGTGCAGAGACCACGTTCCCGGAGGGGGGAGGGCTCCAGGCCTCTGCAGGGCCTGTGCAGAGACCACGTTCCCGGAGGCAGGAGGCTCCAGGCCCCTGCAGGGCCTGTGCAGAGACCACGTTCCCGGAGGGGGGAGGGCTCCAGGCCTCTGCAGGGCCTGTGCAGAGACCATGTTCCCAGAGGCGGGAGGGCTCCAGGACACTCTGAATTCCTGCCACAGGTATGTGCAGAATGGCCAGGACCAGCTCATGGCGTTCGGGTACCGACTCTGTACCATGGATGCTCAGGACAAGTGCCCTCAGCAGCCTTGACAGGCACCGACGTGGAGCCAGAGAGACAGCCTGGTCATTGGGCGCGAGGAACAGATGCTTTGTGAGAATTCTGAGGAGGGACATGAAGGGTCACTGGACGGAGTGCCGTGCAGAAGCTGTGGCAGGCTTTGGGAGAGAGGGCCATAGGGGCCAGCCCCGCACACGGGAGAAGACGCTGTAGAAGCCGTGACGTCGGGTGGGCCCAGGAGCCCCTGCGGAAAGGAACTGGATTTCCTAGGGAGTCAGAATCTCTCCGCCCCCAACCCGCCTGCGATGCTGTCTGTGGGGTCTGTGGGGTCCAGGGCCACTGTGATGCCGCGTCCCTGTCTACCTTCCAGCTCTCCCCTTCCTTCGTTTCACGGTATTCAGGAGGTTTGCAGCTCAGAACTTTCCCTGATGTCCGGGCACCATCGGCTACTCCCACCTTGGTCTGCGCCATCCACGTTGAGCTCTCCCTTCGCCCCGAGGTTATTACACTGGCAGTGGCGATAGGAACTCGACCTTGTTGAATGGGTCCTCATTCCAGGCACGGGAAGGGAGGACTGTTTTCCTAGCTGAAGCGTTTCAACCAGTTCAGGGAAAAATGCCACATGGAATCAAAACAGTATCGTCCTGGCCAAGCAAGGGTTTTCTTTCTCACTATTCTGACATGCAAGGCTTTGCAGCCCGGCCTCTCCCCTGATGTCGGGGCATCTCCTGCTCTCCCCCATGGGGGATGTCCATTCAGCAGAGGGAGGGGAAGAATCGTGTCTGTGGGAAGTAGTGCCAAGGAGAGAATCCCTGGGGGGATCCAACCTCTAGTGGAAAGAAGAGTCGAGTGTCCAGTCCAGGAGAGGGGAGAGAAAAAAAAGAAAAGGAGCTTCCTTATGGTCAAACAGAACGGCAGACCCTTCACTGAAAATACATTTGGGAAGAGATTGTAAGATGACATCTTCCATTAGGGAAAGAAGCCACATACCCGAGCACACAGTGTGTTATTTCATGTACCTACACGAATCCATGCTGACGAAAGTCAGAAGAGTGGACTGCCGGGCAGGGGGGAGGGTGAACTGGGAACGGACACCTGGGAGTGTGGGGCTGGTGGTGCTCTGTGTCGTCGTCCGGGTGACGGTTACCATGGTGGGTACACAGGTGTGTTCCTATGGAAGAGTCTTTGAGCTGGCTACTGAGATCCGTCTCATGTCATCTGTGGGAAGTATTACTCGACACAAACGTTTGAAATTAGTCTTCTGTTTCTGCCACACCGATCGATATGGCACCAAGAGAAAGGAGTCTGGGATGCTGGGCAGGATAGAGATGCTCTTACTGCTCAGAGTGGACCATAGAGCCTCGAAGGGGCGATTAAACCCGACACAGCAGAAGGCCACAGGTTTCGGTAGCGGATTAAGCGTGCTCCAAGTCCTGTCTGTAGGTTTCCTGTGGGTCTCTGAGCTAGTTTTAAATCTCTCAGGAGCAGTTTGCTCCTCTGAAATGTGGAGAATGCTGTTTACCTTTCACTGCTGTTTGGGGGATTCAGTAAAATAATGAATGTAGTTATCTTGCCAGACACCTGTAACATAGCTTCAAATAGTATTTATTATTATTATTTTTTTTTTATCCTCACCTGAGGACATTCTTTCATTTTTTGTTTAGATAGAGCAGGAGGGGGAGAGAGGGAGAGAGAGAGAGAGAAACATCAACATGAAAGGGGATACATCGAGTGGCTGCCACCTGCACGACCCAACCAGGGCCGGGGACAAACTGCAACCGAGGTACGCGCCCTTAGCGGGAACCGAACCCAGGTCTCTCTGGATTGCAGGCCGATGCTCTAACCGCTGAGCGAAACCATCCAGGGCCCAAATAGTATTTATTATTACTAGATAGTAGACCTACGTCCACGTGAACATCAGTGCTAGAGAATTCAGTTGTGAAATCAGATCTATATCCTCAAGGGTTCCTGGGAATAATGGTGTGAGGGATTCTTTAATAATAAAGGAAGCTTCTCTTCACTTCTTTCTAAGTGGATATTGTTAAAATGTTAAACTATTAATGTTTATTTAAATTAATTGAAATCAAATGCATTCTGTGCCATAGGACCTTGGGCAAATTACTTAACATCTCCGAGTGTGTTTCTTTGTGAAAGAGGAATAACAATACTGTTTTATTAGGAATATTCTGAGAATTCAGTTGGTTAAAATATATAATGTACTCTACAATGAGCCTAACACACTGGGAATTTGGGTTGAATGATTTAATTTAGACAAATATTTAATAAATTCCTAACATCAGTCAGATATTATTTAGTTCCTCTGAATTAAAAAAAAAGAAAAATGAATACAAATCCTTGTCTTTAGGAAGCTTCCAACCTACTGAGGAAAACAGAGATGCACATTTATAAACCAATGTGATAAATGGTACACTCATGTAAAATTAGTACACAGGGAAAGTGTACATGAGGCATTGCACAGCATATACAGTGGTCAGTTAAAAGTACCTGGATGCTGGGCATATTTAAATTTACAAAAGGCATCATGAAATTGGAAAATAACAATTTAAGGCCGCCATGTGGCTGAGTCAGTGGCCAAAGAATTATTTCTATTTTAGAAGCACAAGCTTATCTGTACCCAGGATTATTTTGGATCAGTAGTAGATTCACTGAAACAGCGAAATGGAAAGCATCTTCACGTCGGCAGGGAGTCCGAAGGGGAGTGGGATGGAATTCTGCATCGCGAGATCCCCTTCTGTTCACCACGCTCCCCCGCCGACGCAGCCTCTCTGGTTGGAGGCCATGTGTCTGCATGAGAAGCGAGGGCGAGTCTTCCAGGACACTGTTGAGTCATGTCTACTTTGAGAGTTTGATGAAAGCCATGAACGCTTTCCAAGGAAAAAAATCGACTTGTAAACAAACAAAATGACCATGGAAATCTCCAGCAAGGCCCTTTGCCCTTTGAAGCTCAGGGTGAGAGCCTGTGTTTGAAAAGAAGATCCACACAGCTGCATTTTCTCCCCTCTCTGGAGAACCAATAAATATTAGCAACTTCAATTATATCACCATAGTAACACCCATGACCCTCAGATCCCTCCTGGGTGGTCCCCTGAGTGTGTGACAACTCTGTAGTCCGTGCTACCTGGCATCTCCCAGGGCACGTAGGTGTGAGACTGTTCTAAGATGCCAGGCTGAAAGAAAACCCACCGTAAATAATCTAGACCCTGCACCGATATTTATGAGTCTTTTTGAGAGTACTGTATCGAAGATGACTATACACAAGCTACTACTGTCCCTATTACATGTACATTGCTATTTTTACTTTCATGGCTTAGAAACCAGATTGGTGAGATGGGGCAGTTGGCTAAACAGAACCAACTGCCCCTGTCTATTTGCTCATTCTTATCACATGTTACTAAGGACCCAGCCTTCTTCCACGACCCCTGGGGGGAGTCTGATGGGCTGTTATTTGTATGTCTTATCAGCAAGTTCCTGAAGATACAGTGCCTGGAGGATGGAACCTGGGAGCAAGGCAGCTGCGTCCCGGTGGTCTGCAAGCCGCCCCCTCCTGTCTTTGAAGGCATGTATGAATGTACCAACGGCTTCGAGCTGGGCAGCCAGTGTGTGCTCAACTGTAACCAGGAAGGCGAAAGGGTAAGGATGACTGCAACTTTGTTTTGGATCAGGCTGTGCCCTGGCCTTGATGACCAATCCAAGAATGTTGAGTAGAAATGATATAAATTCATCCCAACAGGCAGGGTCTTACCAAGTTGGGATTCCAACCTGGGGTATTGATACGATTTCATAGGGAATTCAGAAGGTATCATAGTCTGAAGTTTTCAGACTATTCTTTTAGAACGTTCTCTTGGATAAGAAGAAAAACCTGATGATTGGGGTACCTAGACAAATTCCAGAAAATGCTGGGGTTCCGATTGGCAGTGTGATTTCCTGCCATGTGTGGCCACTGACCTAGCATGGCTAGGAAATAGGAGCATGTTCTTCAATGAACAGTCCTGAACACATACATGAGTTCCTCCTCAACACAGGCACAGCCGAAAGTGCTCTTCGGTTATTATTCTCTCTAGGATTTTGGCAGAAGAGGTCCCAAGTGAAAACCACAGTCTTATCATGGTTATATGATTAAGATCAATTTTATTTTGGAATCTTTACAAATACCGCACGCTACAGGAGACAGGAAGTAAGCAGACTCTCTAGGCAAAGGTCAGTGACCTTGACTGCTCTCCTGACCCATGTGGTCATCTCAGGGTCTAGCACTCCAAGATACGCACCACAGGGCAGATGTGTAAAGAATATGCCACGGATACGACAAGAAATCAAACACATCTGTCTGTGCTGACTGTTTAAGGACTCACGAAGTTGGCCAGATGAAGGGAGAGTTATCTATAGTTCCAAAATCTCACCTTCTTGGGTTTCGCGAGTTAGTGCTGTCGGGTATGTTCTGCATACAGGATACTGTGTGTTGTTGGGGGTGTGAAGCCAAGTCACTCAAGCCAGCACACATGTGGAGAAAGGCGACAGAACTCGGGTGAGATCCAAAGCAACCCTGTTGCAGCCCTTCAAGCAGAAAGGCAAAACGTACCTTCAGAAATATTATGAATTGGTTTCACTGGACCGAACTCATCTTGAAAAGCATCTGACACTGGCCACACACAGCATTTGCGTGACAGTATGGATGAATCAATGCAAAACAGTACCATCTGGAAAAAAAAAATTCCAAAAATATTTCAGAATACATGGGTTACAGTTGTTAGCTCATCTATGCTTCTAGCGAAAGGAAGACACATCGTGAATAAATTTTATTAATGACAAAGTTCTTCATTATTCCTTTATATCAAAATAGCAAAAAAAGAAATTTATTATGACCTTTTTGGGTCAGTAACCACATGATTTATTATTTCAATAGTGCCTTTTAGTCTAAGTTCTAGAAGTTGGAGAACACTCCCACTTGGCCAGCCCCTCCCCCACTCTAAATGAAGTCCACAAAGGGATCATGAAGTATCCTTTGCCTTTGATGTTCTAGCATCCCATCGTCTGCACAAAGGAGGGACTGTGGACGGAGGAGTTCCAGTTGTGTGCGAAGCTACAAGGGGAATGCCCGCCGCCCTCCTCGGAGCTGAATTCCGTGGAGTACAAGTGTGAACAGGGATACGGGATCGGTAAGTCCGGGAAGAGATGCCGAATCCTGCTCCCAAATGATCTTTTCATAGGCCTGGCTGGCTCTTGAGTAAGATCCACTGTTCTCCCCGAGGAGTGGACGGGTATGCAGGTGGACTCTGAGATGCTTCAGAAATGAAGACTCTGTGGCAAACCCATCCTTTGACATCCACGTGTGTGGACGGTTGGTGCAGGTGCCGAGTCATCTGCAGAGTCTGTGCAGTCGCCCATTTCCCTGCAGGCCTCCAGTGGGTGAGTCGCGGGAGGAGCTGCAATTCCAAGAGGAGAGGTGGGGAGGAGGAGCCACACGCCCGGCCTGCCGGGGCGCTCGTCCGTGCCCTCGGCCCTGTGGCCGCAGCAGAGTGCTCCTGAAAGGACGCCTCGGGACTGCACTTGCTTGTGTGGCCCTTCGGCCACTCTTTCTCTGCAGAGGACCCGGCTCCAGAGCCTCTGGGCCGTTTCTTAATCATTTCAATTAAATGTCTCGGTGGCCAGAGCTGATTTATAGTGATGTCGACTCCACTTGGCCCTGGCTGGACCGGAGCATCATGGGAAAGAAATGCAGTTGTTGGAAAACCTAGTGAGATTCACCCCAGGTCTACACGCAGCAGCGATTCTATGTCATTCTGGTGTGTAATGCCCGTGGGCATAATTCGAGTTCATGAGAAAGCTTGCTAGTTTCTGAGATGGTTCTTTACTATCTACAGATTGCTCTTTGCACCAAGATATCTTGAGGTCAGGCCTGGGCAGTGGGTGTTTGGACCAGGCCTCTCGGGTGGTGTTTCGGGAGCAGATTCTCATCTCTCCACCCTCTGAGGTCTACATTGAAAGGTCATGCACTCACACGTACAGAGCCCTTCAAAGTCGTGTAGCTCTGAGTCATCATACAAGTTAGCGAAAACCATCACAATAGAGAGTGAGCACTGCAAAGAAACTTGGGGATCATCGAACCTATAGATGCGGAACTAGAAAACCCTAGACCGTGCCTTCTTTGACAGACACTGGGACTCTATCTGCAAAAGAATGGAGTGAGATTCTCCTTTAAGAGGCCAACATCTGAGCCCTGGCCAGTTTGGCTCAGCGGTTAGAGCGTCGGCCTGCAGACCAATGAGTCGTGGGTTCGATTCTGATCAAGGGCACCTACCTCGGTTGCAATTCATCCCCGGCCCTCGTCAGGGTCATGCAGGAGTCAGCCAGTCGATGTGGCTCTGTCACATCGATGTTTCTTTCTGTCCCTCCCTCCCTCCCTCCCTCCCTCCCTCCCTCCCACTCTATCTGATAATAAGTAGAAACATATCCTCGAGTGAGGAATAAAAAAAAAATAAGAGGCCAACATGTGACAAAATCTCGGCTTCTGATTTCCTGTTGTTCCTCTTTTAATCACACCTTTTACTTGGCTGCCAACATAATGATCGTCAGTGTAGACAGTATAAATCTGTCTTCATAATTTCTGGGCCCGCTAGTAATGTTTGCAGGAGTAGATGCTACCGTTATCAGCTTCAGACAACCCTATGAGCAGGAATGATATTACATGTATGTAAAACGCATCAGTCAGTCAGGATAGAGGTTCGCTAGCCGGAGTCTCGGAGTGGGTCTTGGAGGTCAGCTGGCCCAGGACTGAACCTTGTAATTGCTGGAGCACAGATTCAGAGACTTCAAAGGAGCCTTGGACCAGGAAGAGGAGGGGTCACTGGGACACAGGACGTTCATTTGGGGTCAGAGATGCTTCACCAATTAGTGTAGAAAGTATCTTTACAGGTGCATAGAAGATGACTATAAGCCCTGCCCATCACCACGATAATGGTGAGCCATAGCATAGAAAGAAATTGGTCTTGAAAAGTCAAAACTATTGATTCCAGGATGAAAAAGGCTGAGATCGGGGAAGTTCGAGCATCTGCTGTAATTCTCTGTCTCTTCAGGTGCAGTGTGCGTCCCATCGTGTGCAGTGCCTCCTAATGACCCCGTGACCCTGCCCGAGAACATCACTGCAGACACTCTGGAGCACTGGATGGAGCCTGTCAAAGTGCAGGTGAGGGAAGGGACGGGGTGCGTTCCAGGGACGCAGCGGTTTCCAACAGGCAGCCTGTTCCCTGGGGCGGTTTCAGGGGCTTCCCAGCATCCTCAGTGCAACAACGTGGGTTGATCCTGCACAGGAGGGTCGCAGCTCAAGAAGAGACAAGGAAACGCCGGAGAACAGAGATGGCCCACAACCCAAAGGAACGTTTCAAAAGATCATAGAGAAGGAAGACTGTGAGACATAAAGAACAATAATACAGGAAGGGAATTAAAAGAGAAAAAGATTAGGGCAGGAAGGAAACTGGACTGGGGCGGTGGGCAAGCAGTAGAACACGTGGATGTCGAATGATCATGTTGTACGCGTGAAAATCGTATCATGTTAGTCACCAGTGTTTTCCCAACGAAGTTATGTTTCTTAAAAAAAAAAAGAACAGGAAAACTAAGTTAAACCAAGTAAATGAACAAAGATTAAAAAAAAAAAAAAGGATGGAAAGGGAAAGATGAATTAGGAAAAGATACAGATAAAATTGAGAACAGGAGAGGATGAGGAGAGGAACTGAGTGCATAGCTCCTGAACTTCCAGATCAATGTTCTTTATGCCGGGAGACAGCCGAGGGCTAGCCCAGTTAACACAGCGACCTCGAGAGGCTAAATGAGCTGCCCCGGGCTCTCTCAGCTCCTTCACAGGTACTGGAAAGCACAGAGCGTTGCTTATGAACCACGGTCACCTAGGATGGTTCGCTTTCAGGACATTGAAATTGCGCTGTAGCAAGAGAGATGTCCATGGAAGCGGTGGGAGCCACGGCAACGTCCTTGCTCTCGTGTTACCAGATCCTCACAGACGACACTGTGCACCGACCACGGATGGTTTCACGTGGCCTGCCACTCTGTGGCCCTCATTGGCTCGTGAAGGGTGGGAAATCTAACCTTGTCCTCACAAATAAGAACAAATATAAACCAAAAGCGGTTGTAGTAGATGAAACTCTTCAATGAGTAAAACCCTTATAACTTACACGGATTTATTTTGAGGGTTGAGTCACACTCAAGCTTAGATTCGGGTGTCCTGAGGAATCACTTGAGCAGTCTGTAGTAGGAACAGACCAGGGTCCACCCTCCGGGGATGCCTTGGAGTATGTGTCTTTAACCCACCGCACCCCCCAGGTGACCCCAGTCCTGCTGCCAGAAGCACTGCTATCCCCAAGTGAAATACTGGGAACATTACACTGTAGGTGCCCTCGAGGCACACCTATCTGGAGCCTGGCTCATGAGGTTCATGCACTGTGCGCTCCTGTTCTGTGCAAACCCCTTTGGACCCCCTACTTTGTACCCGGTCAGACTACAGAGCCCGTGGGTTCCACTGCAGCGTGTGCCCTAGTCTGCGTCCAGTGGCTTCATTCTTCCTGCTAGAGCGCCCCCTGGCGTGTGGGAACACGGTGTTGTCTTCAGGCTTGTGTGTGTAATACATATTTTAAAATATCTTTGCAATTTTATTTGAATCTTATCACGGGCCCATAAACTAGGAAAGGAAGATTTTGTTACTGTTATTCATCCACATGGTAGATGCTGTTGGATACGTGCAAGGTTGCACCGCGACAGGAAATGGAGAGCGAGGTGCCGTGGCTGTCCCTGAACCACCTGCCCGCCTGCTGGCTGGAGCCTCACGGTGGTGGGGTGCCGGTTCCCTCCCTGACGTGGGATTGGGTCAGTTTGCCTGTCAAATAGAAAATACATCACTTCTCTCGCCTACGAGGGCGCCCGCATCACCACACCTCCGTCCCTCCCATGAGGGTCCCCAGAGAACAGAGAAACTTCTCTCCGTAAAACTGCTTGTCCTCGCTATGCAAGGGGCTGCTTTCGAGAACAGCCAAGCGCACTGTGTCGATGCCACACACTCTTTGCCTGTCTCTGGGGTTCTACTCGTTTTTATCTCCAATTCCTAGAACAATATACTTTTTTTTACTAAAGGAAGACTTTGTTGGGTCTTAGGTAGCCTGGGGTGTTGATGAAAAACAACTCAAAGTATCAGTGGCCTAACAGGGAGAGTCCTCCTGAGCTCAAAGACTGTGTCCTCTTTAGACTGTGTCCTCCTTAGACTGTGTCCTCCTTAGACTGTGTCCTCCTTAGACTGTGTGACTATCCTGTGGGGTCCTGTCTGTCTGCTCTCCAGCAAGGTCAGGATGGCAGTCTGTCCTGCAGAGTTGTCACAGAAACTCCGGATAACACCTGTGGAACGTCCTGCACAGTGTCTAACACGCAGTTTTGAATTAAGCAAAAACTATTTCTTTCAACGCACTTAGTACAAATCTTAGGAAATTGTCTTCAGCTCTGGAAGGATATCACCAGCTAGCTCTATCAGAAAGAAAAAAAAGATAGTTTTATACTCTGTGTGTGTGTGTGTGTGTGTGTGTGTGTGTGTTTACACAGAAATGTGTAGATCATTTATTTGTCTTTTTTCTGTCTCTTTTCCAAGTGGGGCTGGGAAGAGATTTTATGGCCATTCAGTGTTTCCTCTGGGAACACCTCTGACTAAAGAAGAAATTTCTAACAGCTTTGGTTGTGAGACAGAAGAGAGGAAGGATGAAAATGTGCTATGATTTTTAAAACTTTTCAAGGGCATGCAGGCTGTGAGGGGCAAGAGGGAGGGTCGACATTCTCAAGTGGACTCGGGGCCTTTGCTGTGACTGCATCTTCCTCCCCCTGCTGCACACAGACATCTGACCTTCCCCGGGTGACGGCATCAGCGGAGAACTGTCCTGACAGAAAGAAGGTGCCACACCAAAGGGCTCTTGGCTGTCGAATAAAGGCCTGCCCAGCAAGGGGATGAGCCGTGGCCTCTGGCCGCAGGGACAGGCAGGAGCCAGCCCGCTGTCGTCAGCACTGCTGCTCACACCCAGAATCAGGACCCTCTGCCGACCACCTGCTGCAGGACCGGACGCCTCGGCCCGGGGCACTGAGCTCGGGAGACCTCCTCGGACTTTTGCTGAGAGCACTTCATACTTCCCTCATCTCTTTTCCCCCTTCATTTTTTTTCCTTTTCTTTTCTCTTTCCTGTCATTCTAACACCAAAAACACAAGATTGCTGAAGGTAGAAACGGTGCCCCAGTTTTATCCCCGGAGCTCCCCCGTGCACTGCTCCTGTCGTCTGCTCCTAAGAGCCCGGTTGGGGATCAAACCCAAGAGCCCAGAGACACGAAGGCTCCCAGCTCCACAGAGCCGTGTCCAGGCAAACCTCTACTTTCCGCACGGCCTGTGCAAGGCCGAATCTTCATAACACTGTGTGGAGAGTGTGGGAGGACATCCATGCCTTTCCTGTGTCAGAGAGGAAAGTCAAGGTTTTGACTGCTGGTGAGGAACAGGTCCTGCAGGAAGCCGACTGCGTGGAGAGATGACGTTCTGCGCACAGTGTGGTGACTGCTTGCGTGTAAATGAGTTTTTCTGAATTATATTTGAACGTGTTCCTCTCTGAAGTACAAAAGCGTCCATCATAGCCTCCTATTTCCCCTAGTAGTCTGCCTCACAGATGCATTTTTTACCAGACAATGCTTTGCTTTGCTGTTTGTAGTATATTATAATTGTGAAGTCCAAATGATTCTGGCGAGGTCCAAATTAATGAGCTTTTCCTGCGGCCACAACACATTTGCAAATTCTCAGTGCCGCATGAAATCCCTTTCTCAACTCCCCAGTTTTTCAACAGAACTGCTCAGTCAAAACAAATCTTACAATTTCTGGCTCTGTTTTCCAAAATTGGTCCCCAAAGGATTAATAATTACTAAAATAAAAACAGAATGTTTTAAGGGGAAGAGAGAAGCAGGGAGAAAAATAGAAGACAGGGCCCGCCTGGGCCGTCATTTCCAAGTGAATAGTCTCACCCTTCTGTCTGCTCATGTCCTCAGCCTTGCCACCCCCTCCCCCAAGCGTCCCCTCGAAGGGGACAGTTGCGTCTCACAGCTCCAGTCGCACTTGCCACACAACAGTGGGAAAACAAATCGCTCAGTCCCATGAGCCACGGGAAGGTCTTTCCCATCAGTCCTGGGCACGGGATTGCTCACTCTGTCTGGACACGTCTCTGGGCACGAGTCCCTCGTTGCTGGAGAAGACTGGACAGGAGGGTCTGAGGGGCGGGGGAAGAGGACCTGGACAGCAGGTGGCAGGGCAATGTGCTGTGGGCAAACAGATGTGCAGAACAACACTGCCCTTCATGCAGGTGGCCACATCTCTAGAGACGAGGACCTTGTCCCGAACACGGGCAGCAGCAGAGCTCCGTGGTCCGCTGTGATGAGCCAAGCAACTATTGGAATAGAAAAAAAAAAATTGAGCAATTTTGTGTTACATCTTAATGTTGGCTAACATCAGTCTTGTGACCTTTAACTAGGCGTTTAACTAGGCAACAGCCTTAAACCATCCCAGTAACCTTAAATGGTTCCCCCTCTCCCTCTCGCGCGCGCTCTCCCTCCTCCCTCCTCCCTCCTCTCTTCTTCCCTTTTTTCTTCTCTTCCTTTTTTTCTTGCTTTTAAAAATGTTTTAAACGGCCCAACCAACTTCAATGGTTCAAATATTTATTTTTTTCTGAACCTCTTTCTATTAGAAAGTTCAAAACAAATTCTTAGCACTTATTCATGCACAGTGAATTCATCTGAGAAGTGACTTGCCAAGGGAATCTTAGCAATCGTTGTAACCATATACAAACATATAGAAATTATAATTTAAAAATTCAAAATAGCTGTTACCCAGGAGGGAGGAAGGAAGAAGAAGGATAATGGAGGGACACATTTGGGGACATTAATTAAATCTTTAGTGCCTTATTATACTAAGGAACCAGATACAGCAAATTGTTAGGATTTGATAACGTTGGGCAGAAGATACAAAGTTGTTCTTTCAATTATTCTCTATAGCCATTCAAATGTAACATATATGGTTATAATTTGTCAAAATGTTCCAGAAAATAAGAAAATCATATTGAGCTGTTAAAAGATAAACTGAGCCCTGGCCAGTTTGGCTCAGTGGTTGGAGCATTGGCCTGCGGACCAGAGAGTCCCAGGTTCGGTTACTGTTAAGGGCATGTACCTTGGTTGCAGTTTGTCCCCGGCCCTGGTTGGGGTGGTGTGGGTGGCAACCATTCAATGTGTCTCTCTCACTTCAATGTTTCTCTTTCTCTCTTCCCCCCTCTCTCCTCCCGCTCTATCTGAAGATAAATGCAAAAATGTCCTCGGGTGAGGATTAAAACAAAAAAAGATAAACTGAACCCTGGCTGGTGTGGCTCAGTTGGTTGAGTATCGTCCCATGCACCACAAGGTTGGAGGTTCGATTCCCGACTAGAGCACATGTCTGGGTCGCAGGCTCCATCCCCAGTAGAGGGTGTGCAGGAGGCAGCTCATAGATGGTTCTCTCTCATCAATGTTTCTCTCTCCCCCTCCCCCTTTCTCCCTCTCTAAAAACATAATTTAAAAAATTTTTAAAAAGATAAACTGAGGCATGTTAAAATTGTAAGAGTTTACTTGAGCAAAAATCAATTCAAGTGGGCGATGCCAAACTGGAAGTCGTTAGGAGTGCTTCCCCAGGGACAGGCTTTATTATAGAGAAAAGGCAGAAGCAAAGTGAGGACATTATTGCTTGGCTGCAGCTTAAAGGTTTGTTGGCAGATTGTGATTGGTGGTCCTTACGTTTCGGTTTCATGGCCTTGAGGAAGTCGCAGGCGTGGGCTCTGGTTGGCCCGTTTTGGAAGCTGCCATGGCAGGGGACTCAGTCCAATGCCCCTTCACTTAACTGAGTGACACGCTCACCAGGCCCGGCTGTGCCCCTTCTCCCAGCTTCCGCTTTCACTCCCGTCTCACCCCGCCACCACAAACGTGCCCATCAACGGTGGGTTCCAAAGGACATTTGAAAATGTCCCCCCGGTTCCGGTCGTTAAGTAGCTCAGTTCATGGCCCGTGCGTGCCTTTGCTTAGGGTGAGCGACTTCCAAGCCAGAAGACAAAGATGAATTCTGGGGACGCAGCAGCACATTTCGTGCTGCAGTTACTCAGAAAACATCGTCTCTCTCCGTCACTGGGACAAGAGATGCGTGTGGGACGCTTCTATTCTCAAGGACTTTGCGGTCTAGGAAGGCACATGACACAGGGACCAGGTGCATTTGCGATTTCATAGAGAGGAAAGAAAGTCTGAATTCGTCTCAAGACTGACTATAGAGCATTAAAACAATGGGCGGGGGTACTGTCAACTTCACTGTCATGCACTTATTCAAAGGGTATGTTTGCACGCGTATGAAATGATTTATGCATAAGCTTTGTCTCTTAGAACAAACTACCCATCCATATAGATCTAGTTAAGTAAATTAGGGCACGTCCAGGTGATGGAGTGCTATGCGGTCAATAGGATATAGCAGCCCGGATACTATAAAATGCAGAGAACCCCCAAGAAACATTGTGAAGTGAAAAAAAGTAAGGCAAGCAGACAGCCGAGTATAGAATAAAATTGCAGTAGCCCGTTATTCGTGTGAGGAAGTAAAGCGTCGCACACACATGTGCCGTGTACGCGTGGACTGTGACGATGCCGAAGAGCACGGAGACGGGAGGGAGGAAGTCGGTAGTGGGAACAGGAGCAGGGGGCAGGTCACGTCCCCTTTCCAATCTTTTATATTTTATTCTGTGAGCATATATCACATGATCATGAAATAAACCTGCATAAAAATAAAAAGATATAAACAATAAATTGGAAATAACAGAGAAAAGGGCCCCGGGGAGAAAGAGTTTCCTTTGCAGCCTGTTATGAGAATTTCTATCGTGTTACCTAAAGCCAACACCCCTGCATGTCCAGGGGTGGCCTGGGGAGAATGTTCGGAGGGGAGAGAAGCTAACACACGAAGTTCAGAGTGTTCTGGAGAGTCATCCTGAGAGGGTTTCAAGGTCAAGTATTCCTTTATTGGTGGATCTTCACATCCCTCCTGCTCCCTGGGACGCCGGCTCCCAGTGCGCGAGAGGTACCCTGCCCTTACTGAACGCCTGACTGATGAGGGCCGGGACTGGGCATGCCCCGTGGATGGACAGCTACGACAAGGAACCAAGTGGCCAGGTTTTGACATGTTAAGGGCACGTGCTTGTATTGTTATTACTGTTTACCTGGCGATCGAGTTCCGCTGGTACCTGCTTTAAAGCGTAAAGGAGAATCGAGAAAGGTTTCTCGGTGGCCGAGCCTAGCCTAGAAGTAAGCAGAGTGCTTCCCCAGCCCGAAGCGGGGAGAACAGCTTTCTCAGGGGCTGAGCGCCCCGTGGTGTCTGACTTATGAATCTGTCATCCTGAGTAGAGTTCATCCCTTTTTGAAGTGCAGTGGTAACTTACGCTGCGGTACCTTCTACGTGATTCCAGTATGGAATTTTGAATACCAAAATGTGTCGGGATTCATAGTATTGATTTCCTTTTAGGGAAGCTGTGAAGGGGGGAGATTTAGTTTATGTAGTGTAACTCCAGGAGAAAATGACAGATTCCTATTCTCATAGCTGGCTATGAGGGATGTATTTATATACTCACATATTAGTGTATGCACATGTCTCCAATCTGATCTTAGCCGTGTAGAGCATATGATTTCCAATCACTAGAGGCGCTATCCTGTGTAAAGCTCATGTCTCCCCATGTGTCATTTTTCTGGTTATTGAACTGAATTCCTATTGAACAGAATTAAAATGTGAGTATGAAAGTCTGCAAATGGGTGGGTAGGTAGTAGGCTCTGGAGAGACTCTCCCTTTCTCTTAGAAACCTTCTCTTTTCCTGAAGCACATCTTTGGAAATTTTAAAATCCAAAAAGGAAAAGGAAAACGCTCAGTGAAATCAAGTTACTATTTAACAAAGAGTAGATGACTATCGAGATGGACATCTGGGCGTTGCTGTTGGGAAGGAGAAAGTCACCTGTGTCCTGACATGAGTGTGTTCTCACACTCACCAGCTTAATGTTGGTGCTCTTTTGAGGCCCGGTGGTTCCCATCAACCCCATTGGCCAGGGCACAGACCCTCTCAGTTCCTACCCAGAGGAGGAAAATGGTGCTCACAAGGGTCACGGGAAGTGCAGTTTAGCCTCCAGTCCTTATGAGGGCGCTCACATCAGATGCTCTAGCATTCCTGAGGTCCCTTTCTAGTTCAGGACTCTTCTTGTGCAGATCTATTTCTCAGCCTTTCAAAACCCATGTTGCTTCCTGATCAACACAGCCACCTCACTGTTTGTTGTCACATCATTTAAAATGTCAAAACGAATGAAACCAAGGATATGCCCAAGACTGTGTTATATACTCTTTATAATATTGAAGATGGTTTTTTTCACCACACCTCCACTCCTCCACGGCCGCCCTGGAAATGTTGATACCTTGGGGAGGGAGAAGGAGGGGGAGAGGATGAAAAGTCCCCTCCACTGAGAGTTTGGGCTGTGGCACCATCGGCAGGAAAGTCCACACAGCCTTGACCTTCTTTGTGGGGCACCGTTGGCGTCTGGCCTTGGGGAATGGGGTTGGGCTGGTGGGGTAAGCTTAGGATGGGCCCCTTGTCTCACTGACCAGGCACCTGTTGCTTCTTTCTGTCTCCTCCAGAGTATTGTGTGCACTGGGCGTCGGCAGTGGCACCCGGACCCCATCCTGATCCACTGCATCCAGTCCTGTGAGGTGAGTCGCCTCCCCGTCCCCAGACCCAGCCCTGACTTCTCTGCTAAGGGCCGGGAGCGTTTCTAATTCAAGATCCGGCCTTTCTCCACTTCTGTGTGGTTTGTTTAATTTCTTGGGTTTAGCTCCACAATCCCACAATGACGGATATTAGGATTTCTGATTCTGGCTTTTCTTTAACAAAATTCCAGGGTTTCACTTTAAGTAACTTAATAAAAATTAAGTTAAAAGCAAATCAGGATTATTTATGGTTTTGGGATTCTCGAACAGGGCCTCGTCAGAGCTTAATTAGATCAGCGTTTTGCAGGCCGATGGCCCACAGACAGGTTTATTTGGCCAACACAGTGTCTAAAAACAATCTTGTTTTGATTGCTAATATTTAAAAATTGGGATTTTTCACATAAAATTCATGTGTGTATATAAAACATTTCACACACACATGCACACATACTCCAAGTAAAAATAAATATAAAACACTCTGTGCAAAGATTTTTCTCTTGAAAAACAAGAATATCTGGCAACAATTAGCTGGATCTGAGTAGCAGCTACAGCCCCAGAAGGGCAGCTGTTCTTCAGGTCAACATGTTTCTCCCCTCTGCCTGTGACTTCTTACCTACTGGGCCTCCCTGGTTTTCATCAGCTACCTGGGCCATGCAGACATCTGTGTCCCCACCTCTGAGGTAGACCCGCAGCCTGCTGCTGAATGTGCCCAGCTAGACCTCGCTACCTCAAGGAGTCCTGTCAGCTTCTTCCCAAGGGGCATTCCCTACCCTGGCGCACCTAGGGTGCTGGGAATTCCTTAGCTGAAGTAACAGGAGTGATTACAAGGAAGCGTCATGAATGAGACAGAGCCTCGCAGGTGGAGGATGACCCAGGAATCCTGACACGGAGAGGCGGGGTGGTTTGTCACATGCAGACACACCGTTTAAGCTCTCCCACCCTGGGAAGAGCCAGTGATAAATACAAATACTCTGGTCTCAGCCACGACAGGTGTCGTCCAGATCCCTCGCTGGAAGTAGCTAAGCCACTTTGCAGCAGTCCTTGGGTTGTTCCGGCCGCAGCTGTGCTAGAGCCAGCTGTTTGGCGGCCATGGGCTTCCAGCACCCTGTCCCTACACCCACCCAGCCCGCGTGCATGGCAGCCCCTCCATTCTTCTGTCTACGTTTCTCTTGGTCCAGTTCTGGGAAACTGGGATGTACATGAGGCCAAAGAAGGGGAAAGGGTGGGGTCCGAGACAAAGGGAAACGAGACCAATAAAATCGTGTTCCGAGAGGGCATCAGGAAAAAGGCGCGCACGGAGTGAGCTTCGGGGTGGTGTGGGCCAACAAAACAGCTCATCTTCTGCCATCATTAGAAAAACAGATGACAGAGGGTGGGGAGGAGGGGTGACTCATGCACTGGGCAGGGGGTACGAAGTGGGAAGAGGAGGCCAGGGAAAGAGGGAGATAAACAGACAGAGGACTGGGGGACTGGGACCGGATCAAAGGATGCTGAGAATTCCCTTCTGCTGCTTCAGTGTGTGGTCACAGAGGGAGGGTGGATGACAGGGCTTGGAGCTGCCTCCGGTGTTTCCCGGAAGGTTAAGCACGGAGCTGTCCCGTCCCTCCTCCCCCCCTTGCTGTACATCCTCTGGATCCCTAGTCCAGAGCTCCCTGGGCATCCCTCAGTCCCTTTGTTGATGGGACAAGGAGTGGAACGCCCCTCCCTCTTGCGACTCCCCTGCAAACGTTACCAGGCACAGCCCAGCCTTGACCACCTGACTGCTGCGGGTACTCTCACTTGAGTGGTTCTCAAAGGGTGGCCCCTGGCCCAGCACAGTCGACTTCACCATGGAACCCCTTAGAAATGCACGCCCCGCCCTGGCCGGTTTGGCTCAGCGGTTAGAGCGTCCGCCTGCGGTCCGGAGAGACCTGGGTTCGGTTCCCGCTAAGGGCACGTACTTCGGTTGCAGTTTGTCCCCGGCCCTGGTTGTCGTGCGGGTGGCAGCCACTCGATGTGTCCCTTCACGTCGATGTTTCTCTCACTCTCTCTCTTCCTCTCTCTCCCTCCCACTCTATCTGTACAAGAAAATAGAAAAATGTCCTCGGGTGAGGATAAAAAAAAAAGAAAGAAATGCACGCTCCCCTTTCAGACCTACTGCATCACAGCCTCTGGGTGGGGACCCGCAGCCGATGTCTTGACAAGGCCCCTGGGGGTCCTGAAGACCCCTCACGTGTAGCAGTCACAACTCTAGTCACCATGAGAGCAGACGAGACGCCCCCTAGCCTCTGCTGTCCCCAACTGGAAGCCTTCTTTGTCCAGGAATAATTCCAGCCAACATTATTTATATTCTCATTTTCCGACATTGTTTCCGGAGACTCTCTGGATAGGACTAGATCCGAAAGAACAAGACCTGCTTCTGGTCTTCCAGCAGAGCCTAGGAGGAGGAAGTCACTTAGGGTAGAAAAGGAGGAAAGTAAAGAGAGTCACTCATCCTAGGAGAGGGAAGAAGCAGTCGGAGGACGAAAGAACGACCTGCAGAGAGGTGGGCGAGACTGAGAAACAGCACGAGGGGCAGAAACTGGCATGTTCCAGGGGCAGCTGGGCGGACACCTCATTCTTTACTGGAAAAAGCCGGCTAAGTATACGAGGGGAAACAGTGTCAAGGACAGATGGAGGGAAAGCAGACCGAGCGAGACGAACCTGAGGCTGGGAGGGAGAGAGGGCGTCGTATTAAGCGCGGCACACAGATCTGAGCTCACATTAGACAGTTCTGTTCCTGGTATCGAACAACATTTCCCGTTTTTTACTTTCCAATACTGAAGATAACACCGAGGTGTGCCCTTTAGACACTCACGTGTAAGAGGGCGGAGTCCCTCCCCTCGATTTCTCCCCCTGAGCCCGAGTCGGTGAGCCCCCACCTCACTACCCCAGCCCGCGGTCGCTTCACGTCACCTCTGCGCCTCTGTTTGCGTCAAACCCCCTTCGCCACACGGGTTTCACCTTCATCTCTCCACTGTCGTGTGCCTCCCGCGTTCTCCAGATGACGGACAGCTCTACGGTTTTCTATAAAATATCGTTAAGTGGTGCCGTCTGCTCATTGTCATTTGTGTTCCCGTTGTCTGAGCAAGAACAGGTGTGCAACCCTGGCTGGTGCGGCTCAGCTGGTTGGGTGCCGTCCTATGCACCGAAGGGTCGCCGGTTCGATTTCCAGTCAGGGCCCCTGCCCAGGTTAGGGGCTCCTGGGGGAGGGGGATGTGCAGTAGGCGGCTGATCGATGTTTCCTTCTCTTTCTTTTCCCTTCCTCTCTCTCTGAAAAATCAATTAAAAAATTGTTTTTAAAAAGAGAGAACATGTGTGTACTACATATCTGCAACCCAAACATGTTCATAACTTAGATTTTATTTTTCTCTCTGTTTCTCATGTCTGGCCTTCTGGACCTGAACACTCCTTGTATTTTCTGGGGTGTTTTGTAAGTGGCAAATGGGCAAGGAATAGTGAATCCGTTGATGGAAAGGTTTTGGAGTCAAACAAATGTAGATTCAAGTCCTGGGTCCGCCTAGTGGTGTGAGCCTTCGTGTGTTCACGGGCGGTGGGAAGCGGGCCCGCAGAGCTGTGGTAAGGAACGGCGGAGGGATCAGTGTATGTGAAGCACCGAGTGCCATGCCGCATCTGGGGCTTAAGGATGCTTGCGAAGGGCTGGCATCGTGAACGGGGTAAGTGTGGCAGCAAACGGGCGGAGCTGCTGGTGGGTCTCCGCGTGGTTAGGCACAAGCTCTGAACACAGGAAGAGAGAAAGAACCAGAGAAGAAAGGAAACCGGCCATGCCGTGGAGCCCCTGTCATCTGTGACTCCCAAGTCACTTGGAGACGCTGCGGTGTCCAGGTCAGCTGGCCACCAGATTATTAGCTGGGCAGCTCCACTCACCCTCAGTTGGGGCCTCAGTGGTTCTCACTTGGACTATTGCACTGGTTTCCTCATTGTTCTTTTTACTCCCAGACCTGTGCCCACTAGAAGTATAGACAAGCATACAAAAGTCCGTGTCACTGTGCAGAAAACAAATATTTATTCTGTCAAATGCTTGTCCAATAAAGTGTACTCTTTTCCCAGCATGGAGAGAGAAAGAGAGAGGGAGACAGAGAAGGAAAGAGAGAGAGAGAGAGGAAGAGGGAAAGAGATAGAGATAGAGAGAGGGGGAAGAGAGAGAGAGAAAGAGGGAAAGAGATAGAGAGATAGAGATAGAAAGAGAGAGAGGGAAAGAGATAGAGAGAGAGAGAGAGAGAGAGAGAGAAAGCGCCTTCATCTTGGGGGGTAATAACTGAACTGAGTGTTCATTCCGTCACAAACACTATGATGCTGTCAGATATGTGAGTGTTAACCTCTTTCTTCTTTTCTTCCTCCCTTCCTTCCTCCATCTCTCCCTTCCTCCCTCTCTCCCTGCTTTCCTTCCTTCCTTCTTCCTTTCTTTTTCATAAGGTCACATTTATTATTTTTTTCAAAATTCACCATCCTCGGCTCCACTTAAACTGAGAACATCCTGTTCTCTAGGGAATAGAGCTGAAAATAAAGACCACATGTACAGCCGCCTTTGGGACAGAAATGATGCATTTCCTTCCTGGGGGATGATTAAGACTGAGTGCCCTTGACCTACTCGTTGGCTGTTTCTGCTGCGAGCATGTTGTTCTTGCAAGTTCTCCCCAGGAGCTGCCCATTGGACCACAGGTTCTGGTTCTGTGGTCAGCCCTTTGCCGGTTCTTACTTGTGCCCTTTCCTTCCCATGAACGCAAGTTGCGGCAGAGGACAGAGGAGGGATGATGTCAGGGAGTTAAGTTCAGACTCTGACTTGAACTTGTTAGCTGCGTGTCGCTCTGTCTGGCCTTTCTCTCAGAACTGTGGTAGAAGCAAGTGAACTAACTGATGGTAAGGTATTGTATAAATAGCCGAATAACACAGCATGATAGTCATGATATTGCTTAAGGAACAATATAAATGACTCTGTGGGGACAGGGTCTTATCGTAGCAACACGTACAGAATCAAAAAACAGTCCACTTATAACCAGTTTGTCTTTAGGACTATTTGTTTACTGCAGGGAGCTGTGATCGGTTCATGCTCTTGAGGTCCCCAGTGAAACTCAGAGATCATTTTAAGATTTGGGGGGGATTTCAGGTAAGTCTCTCTGAGCAGTAACTGACATTTCCCCTATAAATTCTTATACATATGCTCTTAATTTCCCGTTATCTTGCTTGTCACATTATTTCAACATATCTGATAGGCCTGTCCCCCCAACAGTCTGCAGACTCCTGGACGTGGCGGGACGTGTCCTGTTTACTTTTTTACCCAATTGAAAAATTCAGGCCCGATTCTTCAGTGACACCTGCTTCCAGTCCCCTGGAAGCAGGGACAGAGAACTGAAGGCAGAACTCTGCCTTGGAGAGTCTGAAATTGGAAACGATTGGATCGGTCTTCTGGGAAGTAGTGTGGAGGGTAAAAATAGGAAGTAGAGGCAGGGAGGACACGGGAGTGGAGAATGAAAACCTGCCGCGTGTCGACCTGGAGGCCTCGGCAGACGCGGGGAGGGTGGCCGAGGGCCGCAGACAGGAGCCCGCCTGGGCCGGAGTCGGGGAACTACAGCTCCACGCTCCGCCACGTGCTTCCGGGGGCGTCAGCTGACTTCTCCGCATTTGTTTCCTCCGATTTAACATTTGATGGACAAAGTGTATCCTTTACACTTGTCAGATACCAGGTTCAGAAAAGTGTGAAGACACAGCCGTGGGGTTGTAGGCTGGGACCTTTGGAGAAGTCACACCCCAGTCAGCTGTGGGCCATTTTTCAGGGGTCACAGCAAACCCACTGTTGTTTCTGGGGGACTTGGCCTCCCTCATGGATTTTGAGCTGGATTATCCCCGTGTGTCCTTCTCCGAAGGGCCCCTGCTCAGATCTGGGGCCTTCCTGGTTGGCCCTGATTTCTCACTCCCGATGGGTTGCGTTCGGGAAATCTGTTGGCACTGTCCTAACTTGGCATCAGCCCGAGACCAGCCTGCTTTACGTCTTTCTGCTTCCGTCCTGGCAGTTGTAACTCCGACGAAGATAGAGTCCGAGCCTGATAAAAATTGTGCAAGTATCCGAATGGCCGTTCAACACTAATTGAATGTGTGATCAACGCGAACGAAATCCCACTGACCGGTAATTCTGAGGGACTTCGTTAGGCAAAGCGGGAGTGGTACTCGTCCCCACTATCCCAAGATCCTGACGAGCAGGGCACCCCTGTGCGCCTGACCTTGAGGGCGTGAGAGCCGAGCTGATCTGCAGGAGCATTCGCTGGAAGCTTGCTTAGGAAGACTCTGGAACCCCTACTTCAGCCTTGCGGTGCTCCTGAAGGAAGGAGAGGCTTGCGAGCCTGGGAGAAAAGCCACCCAGTACGTTCCGCTCCCAACGGAGAGGGGGCCGAGCAGTAAGGCTGCCTGTCTGCAAGTCTGGTTTCCTCCTAGAAAGGGTTCCAAGCCCAAGTCCTGTATGTAGGAGCAGCTTGCTTTCCTTGACCAAGGCCGTGTCCGAGAAGAAGGAGAAATCACTTAAATCGAGCACATGTGCCATCTAGTCCGAATGGTATCTTCCTGAGTTAAGAAGGCAACGACAGGGTTGACCACGTGGTGACCATCACTGTTGTGGGTTGTGCCCAGCTGGGGAGACCCATCCGGCGGAATGCAGGAGACTTACTCTGGCCACACCGTGGCCTTTATTCATTTCACACCAGCAACAGACTCGGCTGCTGGTTTGGTTTTTGATTGTTTGTTTGTTTTTGTTTGTTTAAGTACGCTTAAGAATTAGGTGAGGTGCTTATTTTAAAAAATGCAGATTCTTAGACTCTGTCCCTCCGCCTCACGTCTAACATGTCAAGTCTGGTGTAACCACCGGGAATTCCCTTTTTAAACAAATATGTCAGGTGCTGCAGTGCAGGTGGTCCTCAGCTGAGCAGGGATGAATTAATACACTCGCCGGTCATTGTAAACACAGCTCAGATCTTGGGGAGAAAGGATTCGTCTTCCAACAGTTCTTTAATAACTGAAGAAAACACCTGAAATAGAATCCAGTTCAGAAAGGTCAAGGATAGAGATAAAGACATCTGGCCAGTGGTAAAATCGAAAGTCTTATAAACCAGAAAAGATGAGATTGTTTTTCAATCATAGTTAAGTATATTTTCTTTAGTTATGTCTGATCGTGAGTAAACAGCGACATGGCTCTGACCTTTAACAAAAGCGGCAGTAAGTGTGACGGGGACCGGCAGAAACCCACGCAGATCCTTGCTTCTCCGCATGCTCACCCTCGAACTCTCCTCTCTTCTCCTTGGGTCTGGCTCCCGCAGCCCTTAGGAAACACACAGCATTTGAAGGTAACAGAAATAACATCGAACGGGAAAAATCAAAAGAACTAGAATTCCGGGGACAAACTGCAACCAAGGTACATGCCCTTAGCGGGAACCGAACCCGGGTCTCTCCGGACCGCAGGCCGATGCTCTAACCGCTGAGCCAAACCGGCCAGGGCTAGAACTAGAATTTTTAAGCCTAAGACGAGAAGGCTACAGATTAATGTAATATTAATCTTCAGTTGAACATTTTCATGTAGTAAATCTTTTGCACGGAGAAGAGGGAACAGTCACCTCCCCTCCCCCTTAAGAACAGAATAGAAAATAATGGGCTTAAAAAGCTGAATGAACCATTTAAAGTAAATCTGTGTGAGGTTATCCTGAAAGTGTTAACTTTTGCAGGGTTATAAAGGGACGTGTTTACAAGGCATATTCGTATTTGGAGCATTTTTTTTCTTTTTTATCCTCACCCGAGGACATTTTTGCATTTATTCTGAGATAGAGCGGAGGGAGGAAGAGAGAGAAACATTGATGTGAGAGAGACACATTGAGTGGCTGCCACCCACATGACCCCAACCGGGGCCGGGGATGAACCGCAACTGAGGTGCGTGCCCTTAGCGGGAACTGAACCTGGGACTCTCTGGTCCGTGGGCCAACACTCCAACCGCTGAGCCAAACCGGCCAGGGCTGTCTTTGGGGCATTTTAAAGAAATATGTATTGTGATCTCTCTGACACAGCTAAACATTTTCTGCTGTCTCAAACACAGGACATGGTTTGTTTTCTCTTTCCCTATAAATCTACCATGCATGGATCTAAATGCAAATATATTTGTGTTTGCTTAAAGCAACCAGCAGAGATATTTTTAGGCATCATTACCATAAGAGTTACTGCCTTGATACGCTTTGTATAGGAGGAATTAGGAGTGGAAAGACCAGGTGAGGAAGACTTGGAGACACATTTAACTTAGGCAGAGTGGCTGCATGTACTTAAACGCAGGTGGTTAAATGTAGGTGGGCAGTTACAGTGTCTTTATGCATTTAGCACCTGATAAGAACAGTGCTTCCATCACTAATGCGTTCCATCTGCTCCCCCCATTCTCTGGATTCCTTCTGTGTTGTCTTGGACCTCTCCCTTGCATTATCTGTATTCCAGATGGTAGCCCCGCCGGCTGTGTCAGGGACATGTGCTTCTTGATCACTCACGGGCATTCCGGGTCCACTGCTGGGATTCCATGGATGTGGGGGCCAAGCTGTGATTGACAAAGTGGAGATGATGGCATCAACATCGAGTTGTTATTGTACCTCTTTTTCTTGCCCAGAATTTGAACCCAGAAAGGATAGAGAGGAGCTGGAGTCAGACTACAACGTCCGGAGATTCTAGGCGATGTGTTTCATTCCGGGGTGCAGAATACCTGCGTGCAGGTGTGCATGAGAGATCGGAAGGGAGGGGCTGGAGGAGGGGGACCTGAGCAACAGGGACAGCGACGGGCCTGTGCATGATGTGGCCCTTTTGGAGGAGGGTTCATCTCCTATTAGGATTTTGTCCTCTTGTTTTTTATGACGAGATGTGAGCTAGATAGGTAGATGGATGGATAGGTAGATGGGTGGATATATAGATGATAGACAGACAGACAGATAAAAGCATTATAGCTCATCATATCTGACCGTGTGTAGCTCCTCTGTAGATGGCAAACCTGTCAGCACAACCATAAATTTGAGGGGCCTTTATTCTAAAAGGGGGAGTGACAACATGAGTGTCCGGGAGACCCCAGTGTAGACATTCCACCTTCCCCGTGACAGCTAAACCAGGCGCAGGCCCTCCTGTGGGAAGGCAGGAAGGGGCGCCTTCTCCGGGGTGAAATGCCTCGAGACCTCAGTGGGTCTGGCCCACGGAGCTCCCTGAGACTCGGGACCCCACGGGAGAACCATGACACCCAGGCCAGCGGAGAGCCAGGCGGGCCAGGGCAACTGTGGCCCCTGATGAGCAGCATCACCTGGGAACGAGCTAGGAGTCCAGATGTCAGGCCCCACCCTGGACTTTGGGGTCAGGATCTCTGGGGGTGGGGTCCGGCCACCAGGGTACAAAGCCCTCCGGGTGGCTCCAATGCCCCTCAGGTTTGAGACCTGCTGGCCTAGAGTTTGAGGAGGACAGGCCCACAGTGACCATTGTGACAGTGACCGTGTGAGGGGCGTAGAGAACCCGCCAGACGAAGGTGCCCTCTCAGACTCCAGATCTCTCTCTTCCCCTCAGCTGCAGAGGGAAACCTGTTCTTTCTCATCTTTTCTCATGTTTGTCTGTAAGATTTATGTTTGTTACCATACTTTAGGTATACAGTGATACCTCGGTTCTCGAACGCCTCGGTTTTCGACCAAATCGGTATTCGACCAGGAGATTCGAGAAACTTTTGTCTCGGAATCCGAACAAATATTTGGAACTCGAACTTCCGAGATGAGCCGAGTTGAGCCGAATGGCGTTCATTCGGCCCAGCGCGCCTTGCTCGCGTCATCAGTGTGAGTGCAGAGAGAGAGTCACGCTTTGTGGAGAGAGTCACGCTTTACACTGAATTTAACCCTTAGACATACTGTACACTTTTATTTCTTGTTGAGACTTATGTTTTTCTACATATTATATACAAATTAGGCCAGTAAATAGGCATTTTCTGGGGCTTGGAACGACCAGTTTCCATTATTTCCTATTGGGTTTCATTGCTTTGGTTCTCGAACAATTTGGTTCTCGACCATCCTCCTGGAACGAATTATGTTCGAGAACCGAGGTATCACTGTACAAACTACTTCTAATAAATGCCCGGGCCTTGAACTTGGAAGTGTGACCAGATGAAATTGCTACTCATCTTTCAGAAACCACTCACCTGAGTATGGCTTTATAAGCTTTTATTAAAAAGAGAAGGGAGTCTTTGTAAGGACATCCAGACAGGAAGGCCAGGCACTGTCCCAACTCCATAGCTCGGGCGCTGTGTGATCGTGAAATTGTCCAGCTTCTCTTGTGTCTGTTTTATTTGTATCTTGTCATTTCAATCAGAGCCAACAATCAAACTTCTCTTTACCATCATTCAGCTGTTTACGAATCAGACAGCACAGTCCCGCCTCCCCTGCTTCTCAGAGGATGGGTCATATGGGCTCACTTGCCTTTTACCATCTTCAGTATCTGGGGTGAAAAGGGGTTCATTGCAGTGGGAAGAACGGCCTAGCAGCCAATAATGGGGGCAGCTACTCCACTCCTGGTCGGGGTCGTGCGGGTCCTTACAAATCTAAATCTAAGTATGTGTTGGGCATGTTAAAATCCAGAGAAAAACTGAAAGTTAGCTTAAGTTGGCGCTGTCTTCCAGCCCCGCCGGGCCCCAGATCCCAACCCCCCGGGGGTTTGTCCCTGCCGGTCGCTGCCAGTTCTGTGCAGGGAGCACCAGGTTGAAAATCTGGGCATGTCCCACGCGGTGCAGGGGCCCACGCTGTGCAGGGCTCGACTTTAGATCCGCCAGCGGGAATCTCTGAGAACCGGCTCCAAATGTTAATTAGGACTAGGTTTTCATTTTGAAAGCAAAAACCATTGTTTTCTTTCCCCGCTATTTTTCTCCTTTTAATGAAACATTAAAAGCACAACCGTGCAAATTGGAAAACCTCATCTGGATGAACAGCGTCCAGGAGAATGTATGCCCGGCTGAAGGCCCCACGGACCCGCACTGGGACATCCCGGTGGGCTGCCTTCCGACGGGCTGCCTTTGTCTTCCCGCTCCTGGGTGGGCCGTGGCTCGCTCTGTCAGTGCTCCGTGCGACGTGACGTGGCTCGTCCCTGTTCCCCTCCCGCCGCACCCTCTTTCTGCGTTACTCCATGTTTTCCCCTCTTTGCCTGTTGCTCGAAGTCTTCACGTCTAGCCCCGGCGTGCAGACAATTCATTACTGGCCTGTGAAATTGACATCCCAGAAAGGCAGCTTTCTTGTCTTCAACCTGCCTGACCTTCCAGATGCTTCCCAATCATTATCCTGAGGTTGTGAGAGTTGGCAGCGAGCAGATAAAATCGGGTGACGTCTATAAATAATTCCATTCCTTTCCTCTCTTCAGAGGGACTTTGCTCCACTAATGTTTCTAACTGCGCCTCTAGAATGTGCTTTAAATGCAGTCTAAGCATGCATGACTCAACACCTTCCCTGAGATTGTTCTTTGGTTCCATAGAACACGGGTCAGTCTACCATTTCCCCTCATGGCCATTTGTTTAGCTCCTTTATGAAATAATCGCATAGATAAGCCTTTCAGAAAGTTCATATAATTTGAATTGTTTCTAATGCATCCTCCTAATGTAGATATTCCTTTAAGTGAGATTATGTTATTAAATACTTGTGTATTGTAAGGACTGAACGCTAGCACATCTCTTCCAGTTTATTTTTCAAAGTATGTAAAGTATCTATACACCAAGGTTGGCAAAAGTAGGCTTACAGTTGTGAGTACATGAAACAGTTCATTTTTGTATTCTTATTTGTTAACTGTTGCATTATTTTCCATTCGAACAATGCAAACCTGCTTTTACCCACTCCCGTGTATACGTGTGTTTGTGTGTCTCGTCTCTGCCTTACCCGGCAGTGAAACGGTAACAGAGGACAGGGTGACGCTCCCAAATTGGTCGCAGCTGTTCACACATCGCGGCCAACGGCACGGGTAAGAAAGGGCGCGCATTTCAACCCCTGACCGCCAAGCTTAAATCTCAGCTCCACTGTTATGAGCTACATTTTTGCACAATACTTTTTAAAACTTGATTTTAACTGTACAAAAGTAACAAGCATGCCCGGGGTAAAAAGCCAGGCAGCACCCGTAGGTCTCTGTGCAAGACTAGCCGTGCCTGCTCCTGCCCTCGGAGCTCCAGGGAGGGAAATGGCTCTGAGCAACCAAAGTGGGAACTGCCCAGGGAGAGACTTTTGCTGGAGGCAAGCCTGGGACATGCTGATTGGCTGTGGGTGGTCACCTGGTTGAGAGCCTGGGGACCCCGGTAAAGAGGGCTGGCGGAGATCTCAGGGGCTGTGGCTCCAAGGAGGGGAGGCAGTCACGATGGCGGGAGGAAAGTGCAGAGTAGCAGAGGGGGTGAGAAGAACCCCAGGGCCGGTCGCGGTGTTCCTCACTTCCCTGCACAGACTCTCCCGTCTCAGCTGCTCAGGACAAATCTTCCCAGTTACCTCCCTTCCCTCTTTCTCGTGCCCTCCACCTCCAATTCATCAGGTAATCCCACCAGCCTACTTTCGAAGATATGCACACCCAGCCGCATCCACCATCGCCACGACAGTCACCCTGTTGGAGCCCCGATCGCCTGCTCCCTGGATTACTGAGACAGCGTCCTGGCGCGTGTCACTGATACCCGGCCTCCCCACAGTCTGGTCCCTACACAACAGCCCCAGGGCCTGTTAAAATGTGGCTTGCATCCAAGCAGCCCTCCGCAAAAGCCCTTCAGTGATTTCTCATCTCACTTAGAGCAAAACCACACTTTTTCCAATGGCTTACACCCACCACCCTCCCAATGTCTCCTGTCTGAACCTTTGACCGAGAGTTACCATGATCCTCCTTCCCTGCCTGTCCCCAGCACACAGAGCTGCCTTACACGAGCCTGCTTTCAATGTAGTACTCGCTGAGTAAGCACCTTATAGTGCATGTCTATTCCCCCACTGGCTGGAACCTAATTTTATCCACTGTTGTCTCTCAAGTCCCTGGGACAGTGGTGCAGGGACTGGCCCGTGGTAAGTGCTCAGTTAGTATTTTTTCAGTAAATGGATGAGGTAGGACGGTCAGGGCAGCCAGAGTCTTCGGAGAGGGTTACTGTGGGGGAAAGAAAAATTTTGCTAAATAGAGAAGAGTACAAAGATGACCAAGAGACCCTGAGTTTCGTGACTACTGAAGGCTTTTTCGCCATCCTTGCTGTGGAGTTAAGTTCTCAGCATAGCCCGGTTCGGGACTCGGTCGGGCAGTGTGGACCCCCTGGGTGCCTTCAGATCTTCGTGCACTGAGGACACAAAGCTTTTCTTTCTTCTCCTTGGATAGGTGAGGTCATAACTCCCATGGGGGAAGGAGACCTCCCTTGGCTGACAACGTTCTTGTGCTCTCAAATGCGGCACTGCCTGAGAAGGCATCTGCAGACACCGGAATGCTGCACACAGAGGGGCTGGTCGTCCTTGTCATCGTCCCTGCGTGCGAAGCCTTCTGAAGCCAGGCCAGCCTGAGGCCAGCCCCGCGGCCTGTGTGCTCCCAGGGGCGACCCGCCAGGGGTGACAGGACGCGTGCACACAGCGCGCCAGGCGCCAGGGAGGAGCAGAGCCTCCGCTAGCTCCACTGCACCCCGGCTGACCCAGGCTCCCCCTTCCAGCTGGCTCCTGGGTCTCTTTGGACCCACCCTCCCAAGGGTAGGCACTCAACTGGGCATCAGATCCTTGTTTAAGGGGCAAACAACAGCTCAGATCTGAGGTCTGCTAGCAGCACCCCAGCTCCAGCCCTACACTTGGGGTGACCTTGCTTCACAAGCTCCCCCGTAAGAGAGGGTGCTCACTGTCCACCGAGAATGCAAACCCTCCACCTATTTGTCCTCTATTTCACTGAACAGAGTCAGAAGAATAAGAGAGAAAGTGGGCCTGTGAATGCTGAGCCAAACAAAGAAATAAATAAATATAAATAAAGCCAAAGAGATGGACAAAAGAACCCTCAAAGCCAGGCACCTCTTTTGTAAACAGACTCCTTGCCTTTCCCTGAGCTCAGAGCCCCGCCCAGGAGCCCTAAGCAGCTTCCTGTGTCCCCAGTGGGTCCTCCAGGGCCTCCTCGGTCTTATACATGGTTTCCCCTCCTATGTCAGACCAGTAATGAGAACTTGGCAGGCGGCAGAGTCAAACGGGTCAGGAGGCGCTTGTGGCTTCTCTCGGGCTTGTTTTCTGTAGCCCCTTCGAGCCTGCAACATACCTCTCAAGACAAGCTGGCGGCAGATCTAACCCACGGAGAGACGCCGCCGCTCAGGGCAGCATTTCAGACCAGGGAGGCCGGAGGCCCGAGCAGGCGTCCTGAAGCCCGGTGCCTGGGTGTTTCCTCCCACGCATATGCACACACAGAGGCACACACACGTGCACACACAGCAGCGCGCACCAGGGATCCTCATCGGGAGCAGATGCCGCCGCCCTGTGCCAGCCACGTGTCATGCTCGGCGTTTTCTTTTGCTGAGCTCCTGGCAGCCGTGTTTTTCTCTTCTTCTCCCCTCCCTCCACCTCTCACCCCCTTTCCCGACCCCCCTACACCCACCGCATGTACACATGCCCGCCTGATTCATGCTGGACCAGCCTCAGATTTTTGTTGTTGTTATTGTTATTGCAAACATTAGCTGCTTCCAAAGCCGGGGGAAAAAGAAAAGAAAAAAGAAAAAGAAACCACAGCAACCCCCAAAGAAAACATGTTCTAACCCAGGAATGTACAATACTTCATGCATGGGAAGCATCTCCCCAGTTCTCCAAGCTCAGCTACAGAATCTAGGGCTCCAAATTCCAACACATGAAAAAACAAATTCATGCATCTTTTTTCTTTTTGGGTCTGAGCCTTGTACCATTTCTCCAGCTAAAGGCTTGCTGCTCCCCCCAAAGGCTAAGGTTCAGAGAAGCCTCGTACCTTCGTCCCAGCTTACACATGGTCACTGAACTAGGTGACTTCTTCAGGTCCACTCCTTCATTTCTTCGCCTAATATTTTCTGAGCGCCTACTATGCGTCGAGATTACATAAACGAGTCAGAAGTTCCCAGCACAGGGTATGCAGTAGAGGTAAAAGATTAAATTGCTACCCCACGTGTAATGATACAAAGATGCGCACTGAGTGGCCTGGGAGCACAGAGCACTCAGCAGATCACTTGCCTTAATCATGTGGGGAACAGCATGCGCAGGACTAACCATTTGAAGGGGAGTTTGAAGATAGAGAGGGGTGTATGGAAAGGCAGAGATGTGGACGGAAGTGGCACGATGCAGTCATCACGTTTTTCTGTAGTAACGCCGACAAACAGGTAACCCCTAAATATCGATACCCTTCAATAACAAGATTTGCTCCTCACCTATGCATCTGCAGGTGGACTGAAGTCGTTGTGCTTTAGGCTGGGGGTGGGCTCAGGTAGGCTCCATGTGTCTGCAAAAGCAGGCCAGTGCATTCCAAACCTCGGGTCCGATGTGGCTTGTGCCACACACTCACAGTCCCCTGGTCATGGCAGACCACATGGCTAAACCCAGCACTGGTAGGAAGGGGGAACATGGCCTGCTAATAGTGACATCCTGGCACAGGACGAGAGAGTAAAAGGAACTGTGGATGAGGGACATCTGCCAGTTAGCCTTCGTGGCAGACACATTTCCTATATTCAGATCCACTCTACCTTACCCCACGTCACTCCGAAAGTCTTATCCAGTTGCACCAGTAGGCTTGAAATCTAGAGTACTGTGACTTACATCAGGTTGCAATGAAGTTCTCTTAATCTGGAGTCTGGTGTATTAAAATTCCCTGTTCTCTGCCTTCCTTATACCCAACTACAGTTAACATCCCCTTTCAGGGAGAATAATGAGAGGCACTAACAGTCACTGGCCCACAACAATTCTGAAATCCTGCTGAGGAAGTTTACACAAACCCTACTCCAAGAGTAGGGAGTGCTTTTCACTGAATAGCTTTTGATTAATCCCGGGGCGTAGCTCCTAAATCCATTGTTCCTCATGGCTCTTGGTTCTTTCTTCCCATTATCCTCTTGGGTCACAGATAGGGCCCTGGGGACTGTCCTCCTCTTGGAAACAAAGTAACTTTCTCAGTCTTTCTCCTAGTAGAATGTAGGGGACAAAACTCCTATGTTCTCTAGCAGGAAGTCTGTCTTCATCCAAGCTGATGATAACTTTTGGCACTTCAGCTGTCACACGCTTTGTTGGGTTTATATTTATTTAACTTCAGTCTCAAGTCCTTTCAAGAGGTGCCTCGCTGCCTAGATGTAATCGTAGGCACTCTGCGTGTACGAGGCTGCTCCGGACAGAGTTTTCGTCTCGTCTCTACGAATCCTTTTGTTCAGCTGCAAGGTTCTGTGGGGGCCAATTTAGTTTAGTGAAAAGTCTTAACAAATAAGGTAATGGTCCACCCCGTGATCTGCTCTTTGCCTGAGGTTAGGTCTTAACTTCCGCCTTAGAAACCCTTTCTCCCAGAGGACATCGCTCAGCATTCGCCTTCGCTGGCTGGAGATGCGGGACAGCTTTGTGTCTCGGCCCTGCGGGTCCCGGAGTGCCCAGAGCTTACATCCCCCGGCAGGGCAGCACCTCGCCCCAGCCCACCTCTCACCGCAGCCCCTGATCACGTGAAGGTGGCGGCCACCAGCTAACCCTGGTCTTTCTCCTTTACATCTCTTACCCAAAGCCACTAGGCTGTTAGGGGAACGTTCTGACCTACAGTTGTAACAGTTCACATTGTGACTTCCCTCACAGCGACAGGAAACATGTCATCGAATGGTTTGGCATTACCTAAAGAGCTCCTGATTTTACGGCTTCCTAAGACAGTCCCTTTGCTTCCTGGTACACCGTTCCAGGACCGAGGTTTGAGGTGTCTGTTACGGCAGCGCCCACTTCTGATACCGATTCTGTATTTCTCGAGTGTTGACACGATACTGAACCATAGCGGACAACCCAGTGCCTCCAGGGGCACATGACAGAAAATGTGACCAGTCGGCTCAGCGAAACTGACCTTGGGGAACATGAACAAGTGCGGGATGATTCTGAGGTTAAAGGGCTAAGCTGGGGGCAGGTCACTCAGGCCCTGGGTGCCAAAGCTGGCGAGTTCGGGCTTGATTCCGTGGCCACTGCTGATCCAAAGGAGGCTTACAAATAGACCGAATTAATCGGGATAGGCAGTGGTCACCAATTAACCCCCAGATCTCAGATTTAACATGCCGGAGGATGGAGTTCTCCCTCACACAAAAGCCTGGTGTAGCTCTCTAGACTGCCCATCCATCTGGTCCATCTTACTCCTCCACGCTCTCAAAATGTGGTCTCCAGGGTCGCCTCCAAAGAGGCAGAGACAAAACACAGAGAAAGGCCAGTCACTCCTGAGTCCCTTGGACCAGAAAAATCACATCCTTCCTACTTGCCTTCCCATTTACCAGAACAGGGTCGCACGGCCTCAAACCCCTACAGGCGAGGCAGGGAGACCGGGGGTATCAGGTGAGCATTAAACACCTGGTCACGGAGAGCAGATGGTGAGACTTACATTTTAGGAAGCACATGGTGGCAAATCTGAACCGTGAAAGTCAGCACCTTCTCATCTCTCACCTGAACGAACGTAACCTCGTGTCCCTGAACTGCGGCGGCAGGAGGAGGCGGTGGAAGAGACGGGGCGGGGTGGTGACTGTTTGGATGTTGGGTGTGAAGGCCCAGAGGAGATGGAGACGGAGTTCACGCGAGCGGAACGGGGTGGACAGATGATGCTGTGGGCCCCCCCGGACAGGAGGGTCTCAGTTTGCTGCGAGATTGGCTCCGCCAACAATGTGTCAACACAGCCGCTTGACCCTCCGCCGTGGGGAGCAGCGAGGAGAACTTGCTCCTCTCCGTGCAGTTGGAAGTGGGCGCTCTCCGTGATTGTGTGGGTGCGCCTGTTTTGAGTATCCAGTTAGACCAGCTTCTAGAGGTCAGGAGGCGTGTTTAATTCCGTGTTCATACCCACCCCACCATGATCTAGTTTAATAGGAAACACTTTATACATAACAAATGAATATTCCCATTTGGCTAAGTGATGCTCATTTCATTCCCTTCGTTGGCTGCTCCTGGCATATTATTGGGCAAGTGTCTTCTGCATTGAATATGAAATATTGGGGTTCAGAAATAGTTACCAAGTCTTAAATTGAATACGCTTTACGCAGATGCGAACGACCCCGAACAGAGAGAGAAGTCCACTCCCCAGTGTCGTCTTCCTCGTGTGCTGTTTGGGAAGTTAAGATGCTGACGTTTACTTGTCGCCGGTAGTGCTCCTCCCTCAAGGGTCCTGGAGCACGGCCCTTGGTCTTGGGTTCCCCATCAGTGGGATATGGGCGGTCATTACCCTGCCTCGTCAGACGATGGAAGGGCTAATTAAAGATGAGATTAGATTCGGCTGAAGTCTTTCTAATGGGAGAAACACTGACCGTGGTGGTGCCCACCTGCCGTGTCGTGGGGTTTCCGGAACGGTCTAGCCTCGGAACCCTGATGACCCTCTGACGCGGTAGCTGTGTCCAGGGTGCCTGCAGCCTGACCTGCTTGTGACCGTCCTCACCTGTCCTGCCTTCATGCCCGTGTGCCCAGCCCACGGGTCAGACCATCCAGAGTTGCCTGTCACCGAGTAGCAGAAGCTAGTGGTCTGATACGTCTTTGGGCTCCCTGCGTCCTGCCTGGCCCGTCCCTTCCGTGCCCATGCCCTCTTTTCAGGCAGGATCTCTGGGAATTCTTTGGGTGGAAAAATCAGGAAAATAACTAAATTAATAAATTCACTGCATAAGGCATGTGTGCTCGTCTGCTTGGGTTTCTATAACAAAATACTGCAGACGGAGTGGCTTACACGGCTGACATTTATTTCTCCAGTTCTGGAGGCTGGGGAGCCCCAGATCAAGGTGCGGGTAGGTCCCGTTTCCTGGTGAGGGCTCCCCTCCTGGTGTGCAGGAGGCCACCTTCTTGCTGTGTCTTCACGTAACAGAGGGAGGAGATATGGGTTCTCTACCCCTCGGGGTATCATCTGACTGCCTCCCAAGGGCCCCACCTCCAAACACCAGCACACTGGGAGTTGGGGCTCCAACATACGTATTTTGGGGTGAAACCATTTAGTCCATAAGGATATGTTTTTCCATATGCTCACTTCACCTGGGCAGAAGTGTCCCGATACAGAACTGGGTTTCTCGGTGTGGTCTGATGAGCGGGGGTTTCTCGGTGTTGACTGGTGAGTGGCTGCCCCCACTATGTAGTTCTGGAGGTGCTGTGTATGTTCCTGTTTCTCCCCCAAACACTTGTCTGTCTCACATGGCTTGCAAAGTCCCTAACTCTCCACAATTAAAGTAATTTTTTTTTGCCTTAATGTTTATCTTCCATTCAGTTGCAGATTGGTATTTGTCACTGACCCCTCAGTATGTCAGCCACTTTCCAGAGAGCAGGAGAATCTGCGGACACTGTGTGGGGATGGGCACTCTGGTTAGGGTGCTGTGCAGGGCAGCAGACACTGTGTGGGGGTGGGCACTCTGGTTAGGGTGCTGTGCAGGGCAGCAGACACTGTGTGGGGATGGGCACTCTGGTTAGGGTGCTGTGCAGGGGAGCATGAGACACTGTGGGGATGGGCACTCTGGTTAGGGTGCTGTGTGGGGGAGCAGCAGACACTGTGGGGATGCGCACTCTGGTTAGGGTGCTGTGCGGGGGAGCAGAGACACTGTGGGGATGGGCACTCTGGTTAGGGTGCTGTGCGGGGGAGCAGCAGACACTGTGGGGTGGGCACTCTGGTTAGGGTGCTGTGCGGGGGAGCAGCGGACACTGTGTGGAGATGGGCACTCTGGTTAGGGTGCTGTGCGGGGGAGCAGCGGACACTGTGGGGTGGGCACTCTGGTTAGGGTGCTGTCTGGGGGAGCAGCAGACACTGTAGGATGGGCACTCTGGTTAGGGTGCTGTGCGGGGGAGCAGCGGACACTGTGTGGAGATGGGCACTCTGGTTAGGGTGCTGTGCGGGGGAGCAGAGACACTGTGGGGTGGGCACTCTGGTTAGGGTGCTGTGCGGGGGAGCAGCAGACACTGTGTGGAGATGGGCACTCTGGTTAGGGTGCTGTGCGGGGGAGCAGAGACACTGTGGGGTGGGCACTCTGGTTAGGGTGCTGTGCGGGGGAGCAGCAGACACTGTGGGGATGCGCACTCTGGTTAGGGTGCTGTGCAGGGGAGCATGAGACACTGTGGGGATGGGCACTCTGGTTAGGGTGCTGTCTGGGGGAGCAGAGTCCAGCATGGAGGTGGGGATGATGGGAAGAAAGACAGGAGACCAGGGGACTAAAGACCACGTGGACACCGTACGCTGCCGCACGCCTCAGCAGCAGCACGTAAGGGGAGGAGCACGTAAGGGAACTGCTCAGCTGCTGTCCTGCTGACGGCCACCTTCCACACCGTCATCCTGTCCCCACAGCTGGTGCGTGGTGAGATTCCCAGGGATCCCTGGTCACAGTTACGAGGGAGGAAGAATGACCAGGTTATCCAGGGGGCACTTCTAGGAGGGTACTATCCATCTTCACCGACGGAGCCGTCAATCCCGAGTATTCAGGCTCAGTGCTCTCAGAACAGACCGAAGACTTTTCCTGGCCTCACCATGTACTTCATAACGGTACCAACAGTTCACCGCCTGCCAGGTGCCCACTAGGAGGAATATTCCCGTTCTTGTCACCCCTGTTTTACTGATGAGGACACGGAGGGGCTGCATTGATGTCCAAATGTGAGACGAGTGCATGAACCCAGGCGGCCTGAGTCCGGAGTCCCTGCGCTGACGCTGGAAGGAAGATTCCACACGAATAAACAACGGAAACTAGGAATGCAGGATTTTCAGAAAACTCGGTGGAGAAATGACCACAGGATGCTGGCCACCTGGGGGGCCACCTCCCTGGCCTGTGCGAGCTTTAAGCCAGAGAGAGAGGAGAAGGAGGAGGCGTGCCAATGAACCCTGCTTCGCCAGGGCCGGAGCCCAAGGGAACGAGACCGGGGGACATTGCGACACGGTGGGTGCCTGCAGCAATGCCGTGACGAGGGAGTAAGATGCACAGACAAACATCCCGCGGATAAAGGGAATGCAAACGAGACACTTGCAAGGACAAGGGCTCCCTGTGGGTGCAGGGGAGACTGGACAGATCGCCAATGAACCGGGGACAGAACCGCCCCGCTGACAACCAGGGTGGCGGGACAGGTCGAGGACGAGCGCCGCCATGACTGGCCCACAGCGGGGGCTGCTCGTGGACGCCAGCACTGACCGTTAGGCTGGGGCTAAAAGAAACAAGACTGTTGGCGAGAGAACATTCTGGAATAAACACGACGCCTCCCTCCAGCCGTTCCTCAGCTCAGCTGCACCTGGATGTGACCGGGGCTGATGAAACAGTCACGTCTGAGTCGTGGGGAGAGCCCGGCGGAGGCAGGAAGGAGAGAGAATGCACGGACCTCCCAGGCTGAGTTTCCATGGACGGAGAATGAGGTGGGAAAGTGGTTGCTGATGGCCCCGGCTCGTTCCGTGCCCCAGCTCTTGGGTTTAGGGAGGATCCTCCCTAGCTATTTTTTTTTTTTTTAATAAGAACACTTTTTGAGAAAACCTCACATGATTTGAAGAGTCACAATGTCATAGACAAGCCTTCCTCTCCGTGGGCTTCTACCCGAATGTGCCCATGCGCCTCGTCCTGACCCTGTCCTCCCCTACCCCTGCTGCCTGTTTTCCCTTTCCTGCGTTAACTGTTCTTCTCAGTTCATGTCTACTGTGGCCCACGGCTACCTGCCCTGCACACCTCTGTTTCTCTCCAACGCCCCGCTGCTCCCAGATCCAACCTTTGAAGCTCAACTTTTGTCCTGTTCTTCCGCTCAAAAATAAACAACGACGACAACCACCACCACCTTCCGTCGCTCCCCGCGGTCTTTCAGCTGAGGACTAGATTCCTCTGGATGGAGGCTCTGACCTAGTGCCAAACTTGGGTCATTAATACTCAAGGCAGAAAACCACAAGTATGTCTTCTCTTTCGCCATCTGGAATCTTGGTTTGCGTGTGCCCTCCTGCTGGGATCTTTCTCCCCACTTCTCTGCCCAAACCCTCTCCGTCCTCAAAGCTTACACCTCAGTGCACATCAGCCAGAGGCTTTTCCGAACTGTCCTGCCCCTTTCTGCTCCGCGCTCCTGCCGCCCTGCGCGGTGCCCTCGGTTACGGTGGGGGCGAATGCTCCTTGGCCGGCGGTTTCTTCCCTGCTGCCCCGGACACTGTGCGGACTCTGCCTGGCTCAGTGCTGATCGACCAGAGCTTCTCTAAGACAAAGGCTTTGTCGTGCACGGCACCTGTGCCGCCTTGTCCATAGGGGCACGCTAACTATGGGTCCATCGGAGGTCCCAGGGTGCCGGCGCCCAGCCGGCTGGGCGCAAAGGATGCATTTCAAAGTGAAGTACCCTAGAGGGTGCATTTGTATGACTGTCTGCGACACTGACTTTCCTCTGACGGCAAGTGGCTACGTCATGCTCAGTTTTAGCGAGAGATGGGACGGGCTGTGCGGCACCGGGGAGCAGAGAGGGACGTGTCACTATGACACGATAATGCTGAGGACACAGAGCCCTCCATGTCAGATGTGTGGTGGCACAGGCTGGGCATTGGACCGTGGCTCGGCATCTTTTCTTCAGAGTCCAAGCAGCTCCAGCCTTATTTTTCTCGTCTGTACAATGGGCGTGATGACACCTCCCTCCCTGGGTTACTGTGAGGGCGTAGGGTCAGGAGCACCAGCCCTGTGGCTCTTCGCTTCGCTCACCGCCGACACCGCGATGGTGGAGGCGCAGCCCTTGCTTCAGCACACGGTCCGCAGTTCGCAGAAACACGTCCACCTTCGGGTCGATTGCTCATGCCTGAGCTCCCAGAGGAAGGGTCCATGTACGTGTGCGTCTGTGGAAAATCAAAACACCTATCTCAGTGTTATGCATCTATGATATAAGTGTCCGATTTATTACAGATACATCTTATATGTGGAAAGTATGTATACCATGTATGTACCGCACATGTGGGCAGGTGTGTATGCGTACGTACATATGCACACATGACATATGTATGAAAGGGGAATCTGAGCGGAAACAAGCTGTGAGTTCAGCCCGTGCACACGCGTGAACACTCAGAGCCTGGGTGGACACCTTCTCCACCGGGACACCCCTCTGTGGGAGCCGGCAGTGTCGGAACAGGAAAGGGAACCGCCTGCCACCCCGAAACGGCTCCTCGCGCCCCAGAGTCTCTGCTTTCTCCAGGGTAGGCCATGTGCTCGATCACCGAGGAAGGAAAGGAGAGGGGGAGGGGGGGGGGAGAGATGGGGGGCAGCAGGGGAAGGAATGAGAGCAAACGGAGCAGAGGAAAAAACAGGACGCTCAGCAAACAGCAGGCGGGCCAAGAACAATATTTAATCCAAACAATGAATATCGTCGTTTCCGCCCACAGTCTGCATTCCCAGTCCTCCTCCACGGCAGGCCCGGGAGCCAAGAAATGCCGCTGCCTGGCACGTGTGTGCGCGTGGCGGGGGCCTCCCAGGACCCGAGCCGGACACGGGGCCGTGGAGGCCGGAAGTCGGAGCAGGGCCCAGCAGTGCACCCTGGCGGTCTACCTGGGTCCCGTGTTTCTCTGTGCTTTCTCCTCGCGGCGGGTTCTCCACCCCTGACCTCCACGGCCGCCCCGTCCCTTCGTCTCTGTCCCTCCCAGAGCTGAGTGAGCCCTTGAACACCACGTGAGCTTCCTGTCCCGGTCACGTGGGCTGTGGGCTTGCCGGGGGCGGACAGGAGGCCTGGGTGAGTGGCCACCTGCAGAGGTGCTGAGCTGCTGCTCTGTTTCATTCTTCCAGAGCTGTCTGTTGGGTTCTGGAAGCGTCTGCTGCGCGTGCACCTGCACCTGCAGGTCATTTACAGCTGGCAGGTGACGTGCTAGAGAGTGATGGATAGTGAGGACAGATCCCGGGGAGGCCAGAGAGCAAGGCAGAGGGAAGGTGCCTTATCGTGGAGGAAAGACAAGAGGAGTGGAAACCAAGACGTATTCTGCCTCCTCAGTTCACAAAGTCGACTGGGGACCCAGGCATCGCCCTCAGCAAACACTGCAAAGCGCCTGCGTGGGTGTTAGACATTGTGGGGATGGGGCCTCACTGCGGAGGGGAGGAAGCAGGGATAGTGAGGGGGCGGGCGGGAGCGTCCCCATCTGCACGGCCTGCACAGCCCCGGCCTCTTGTGTTCAGGGTTTCTCTCTCGGACCTTGCAGCGTAGCAGGCTGGCCCCAGGTGGCTGGCCAGCAGGCAGAGAATCCCGGGAGAGACAGCACGCACCACTCCTGGCTTCAGGAAGCCGAACACCATGCAGCAAGACTGGTGGGGAGCGTGCAGGCCCCCTGCACCACTGCACCAGGCAAACCAGACAAAATCAGGGCCATTAATGGAGACCTACGAGGTCTGATGGGGTGGTTATTAGCTCCTGGGAGCCCGTGACAAACGTCAGTACTCCTGGAGCTCAACTGTCAGGCCACCCGGGGCATTCCTGCCGAGGTCACCAGACAGCATCTTCTTTTTTATCTTTATTGCTGAGAGTATTACAGATGTCCCCTCTTTTTTTCTCCCCATTGTCCCCCTCCACCAGGCTCCCACCCCACCCCAGTCCTCTATCACACCATTGTCTGTGCCCATGGGCAATGCATATATACATACAAGTTCTTTGGTTGATCTCCTCCCGCCCCCACCCCCACCCCTGTGCCCCTTCCCTCTGAGATTCATCAGTCTGCTCCATGTTTCCATGCCTCTGGTTCTATTTTATTCATGAGTTTATTTTGTTCATTAGATTCACATATAAATGAGATCATGTGATACTTGTCTTTCTCTGACTGGCTTATTTCACTTAGCATAAAACTCTCCAGTTTCCTTCATGCTGTCTCAGAGGGTATGAGATCTCTCTCTTTTTTTTTTTTTTTTTAAACTTTTAATTTAATTTTATTTTATTTATCCTCACCCGAGGTCATTTTTCGATATTTTGTTCAGATAGAGGGAGAGGGAGAGAGAGAGAGAGAAACATCGACGTGAAAGCGACACATCGAGTAGTTGCCACCCACACGACCCAACCAAGACTGGGGACAAACTGCAACCAAGTTACGTGCCCTTAGCGGGAACCGAACCCGGGTCTCTCCGGACCGCAGGCCGACGTTCTAACCGCTGAGCCAAACCGGCCAGGGCGAGATCTTTCTTTTTTATAGCTGCATAGTATTCCATTGTGTAGATGTACCACAGCTTTTTTATCCACTCATCTGCTGATGGATACTTGGGCTGTTTCCAGATCTTAGCTATTGTAAATAGTGCTGCTATGAACATAGGGGCACATATATTCTTTCTGGTTGGTGTTTCGGGATTCTTGGGATATATTCCTAAGAAGTAGGATCATGGGGTCGAATGGCAGCTCCATTTTTAGTTTTTTGAGGAAACTCCACACAAGCATCTTGGGCAGCTTGGCCGTGCGGTTCCAGAAGCGGGGGGTGGGCGCTGCCGTGAAATAGGAGTTCAGCGGCAAAGGGGTGGGAACCACAGGCTTTCTCAAGGCTGGTCTAGCTGACCACGTGCATCAGCCGCTCCGGAGCAAAGGGGAAGCCTGGAGGACTGGCGCGACACTGGGAGAGGAGGAGAAAAAGGTTCTGGGGTTTTCGTTTGTTCAGGACACAGGGTTGGGGTTCGAGGCTCAGGGCCAGGCAGGGACCTCGAGAGTGACTGTGGAGACTTGCCGCAGGAATAAAGGTGGTGGCAGGGAGTGGCGCGCCGGGTGCTGCCACAGTCCTGTGCAGTTTCGGCAAAGGGTCAGGGCGGGGGTTGAGGAGGCCAAAGGCACAGAGCGCCCTACCCTAGGTGCCGCCTCTGGGTCACGAGAAGGCCCGGACACACTCTGGTCAACAGCAGTGGCTCACGACCGCGGCCTTCCACACAGGGCAGCTCGCAGAATTGCAGGAGGGCGGCGGCGGTGTTTTTAAGCCCCTGAGGTCGCGTGCTGGCCCCATGGAGGGCTGGCCAGGGAGGGACGTTCCCTCCTCCCCACGCCGTCCCCTGCGGAGACAGAGATGGACGAAGCAGCCTGGCACCAACACCCTCTGCCCCTTCACCCTTGGGGGAGTGGACTCCTCCCGCCGCCTTGGGGTGGGAGGAAGCTCCCGGGCCCTGGCGGGTCAGGAGGAGAGGCGGCTGGGAAGCGAGTCCTGCTCTGCTGGGCCTTGTGTGCCACCAGATGGAAGGGCTGCTGGGCGCTTGCTTTTGGCCGAGGAGCAGGTCCCAGAGTGTCCTCTCTCCTTCCTGTCTCCCTGCCGCGCTCGGGGGGCGGCGTCAGTGAGCACTCGGGGCTTTCAGAGGCTACGACACCCACCCATCTCCACGATGTTTTGAGGAGAGCCGGAGCTGCCAGAGGCCAGGCAGGCGGCTCCCAATCTGCTCTTGTCGTGGCCCATTCCCCTCGTCCCCCGCTCTTCCGTGCCTCCGGTGGGCACTCCTGTGACATGGATGGGCCGGAGGCTCGCGGGGTGGGAGCGTCCAGGGTTTGACTGCAGTGCCTGCGGCGGGACTGTGAGGTGTCCCTACATCTCAGTGAAGGGGACTCCGGCACCGCCAGAGCAGGGGTCAATGCTGGACCTTCATAAAACTCCGCCTCATTGACTGCTCACGGGCACGTCCTTGGGCCGAGCGTTTCGCCTCCATTGGCTTGTGTATCCCTGGCAACAGCTCTGCAAGGTGGGGTCATTCGCACACACTTCAAGGAGCTGCCCAAGGACGCCAGGAACTGGTTCTGAGCCCAACAGGCGGTGAGGCGGAGCTGAGACGGGTGCAGGCCTGTCTGACAGTGTGTCCCTTGCCCAGAAGCTCCATGGTCTACAGCCCTGGTCATGTTCCTGGGCAGGAGCTGTCACGCTCTGGGCGCCTCGAAGCAGATGAAAATATCACGGGTAAAAGAAGCCATTTGACCTTATTTTGTTTGTTTTGATTTTTTTTTAAATCTCGATTTATCCCAGCTGTTTCTCTTGGAAGAGACGCGTCTGTGCCCTCGTTGCGGCGTCTGTGCGGAGGCTGGCTTGGGTCTGAGCAGCAGATAGGAGAAGCCGGTCACCTCCAGCCTCTCTTCCCGAGGCTGTGAAGGTCACCTTTGCTTTACTTCCCGTGGCGGTCTGGTGGCTTGCACTGCAGAAGGTTGAAGCCCCACAGAGAAACGATATGACCTCACGCGGACCAGGAAAGCACAGCAGAGCACGAGACCTGACCCCACATCTCGGCCCTGTGTCAGGGCCGCCGCGCAGGCTGCTGCCCTCCGTCCACAGAGCGGAACGCGCGTCCTCACCGCCTTCCTTCCAGCTCCGTCTTGCTTGTCCGTTGTTGGTGGAGGAGACCCTTGACCTTCATGGAGGTCCTCTTTGCAGTGTCAACTGCTAGCTGATCATTCACCAGCCCCTCCGTGTCTTGGTGATTGGCGACTCGGCCTGGATTTGAATCGTGCAGACCTCAGGGCTGGTTGGCAGGAGCAAATCTCTTGGTTCCTAGTGAGCTATCTGCCTGTGCAGAGTCCCTATATGACAGCATCATTGCCTGTCAGTCCTCACAAACAGGGTCTCTTATTACAGTTCTAACAGAGCCCTTACACGTCCCCCATCTTGCAAAGGCCCCAGGGCTAGGCCCCGGTTCCCGGTTGGCTTTTAAAACCCAGCCAGCTGATGACGGATGTTTGCACACATTCCTAGATTTCCCGGCCTTCCTCCTCTTTGGGCCCCTGGCGATGTCCCTTCTCATCATCCCAGACGTACAGCTGAGAGGAGATTGGTACATTCTACCCAACATCTGTGGGCTAGTGATCAAAGGAGACCTTTTAGGTGGTATATTCTCCTCTCTCTTCCCACTGAGAGATGACCGTAACCCAGCACTATACCTGGTAGGACAAATACATGTCAAGTCTTTCTCGGCTCCAGGGTCTGACCACAGTGTCCCTGTTTATACTAGGAAGAGAAGACAAGGAGTACGTGCCCTTGGAGGCCGGACCTGTGTCTAAGTTGCGTGATTCTTATAAAGCACCGTGCCCACTTCCTGGAGCAGAGGGACGGTGGTCACTGAGCATGCTAAGGAGACGTAGTGAGCCACCAGCAGATCTGCGTATTTGTTGACAGCCTCCTGTGAGCTGGCACTGAGCTAGTCTCTGGGACTACGAAGATCATCGGACCCTGGGCCTGGTTGTGTATTCATGTGGCTGTGAATTAAATGCCCCCTAGTAACGCAGAGACAGGGACAGGTCTCGGTCCGGGAAGCCATATGGGATTTCCCAGGGGAGGTTGTATGTAAGAAACGCTTCCTGCTCGATCCATCTCAGGGTATCTGTTTCCATTTTACGTTTTGCAAGAAGACGGTCGCAAACCCACAAGGGTGAGCTCCCGGGCCCCTCCACCCCGAGGAGTGAGCCCTGAAGACTGTCGGGACCTCCTCTCCTCCTTCCTCAGGTGACGCTGTGCTGCAGGCAGCTGCCGACAGAGGGGAGCGTGGTGCCGCCTCCTCCAGGAAGTCGGCCTCTGGCAGCGCGGCCGCCAAGCCCGGGGACCAAGGGCAGCTCCAGTCTGGGAGCTTGCTGGGGGAAAACTTGGACCCGCAACTGAGAAAAACAGAAGCAAAATTGGGGTGGCGGGGGGGGGGCGGGGTCCAGGGGAATTGAGATGATATTTGTATGACCCTATCTTACTTCATTATTAATGCCCCTGAGCCTAAGCCTTCTTATAGAGGTGCCAAAGGCATCTCCCTCATCCTGCATTCCCAGGAGATTGAAAAACTAATGAAATCATCCAACCACGGGAGCCCAGTCGGGTAGAAAGAACATCAGATCAGGCATCGAGAGATCTGGGCTCCGTTCCCGGGCCTGCCACGAACGGGCCTTGCCAACAAGGCCTATCACTTTCTAAGGCTCCCGTCAGGGCCGTAACATGGGAATTCTGTGCTCCGTGGTCTTCAGGGCTTCAGTCAGCCTTAGGATGTCATGTATCTATGGTCCTTAAAAAACAAAAAAAGCAAGTAGCGTTCTGGTCATCAAGAGTCCCTAAGGGGCCTCAAAGGTCTCCCAGGTTCTGGCGCTGAGACTCCGAGGGGGCTGCGCAGTGGAACCCGGGCCGTTGGCACGGTCACAGGTCCACGCACGGAAGGAGAACGCGCACGAGGTCCCACTCGCTGGACAGCAGCGAGGGCCACTGTCTCTGTGGCTAACTCCCAGGACAGCCTTCAACAGCTTCTCACCAGATGACGTAACATAAGGGACTGTCTGGACTTCGGAGAAGTGTCCAAAGTAGTGCAGGTGGGATAGTCCTCCACTCACACCTGCCTCGTACCTCATCCCCCGGAACAGAATTAGCACGGAGAGGCTGGTGAGAAAAGCCTCCCAGTGACAACTAAAATCGGCGCCGTTGAGCTCATCGGCCGCAGGAGAAAGACCCTGACTCAGGCTCAGCTACTCGCTTGAAGCAGGATTCTGAGAAAGAAGCTGGAGTCAGGCGGAGAGGGTGAGGGGGGGTGTGTGTGTGTGTGTGTGTGTGTGTGTGTGTGTTCATGTCAATGACTTTGTATTCTATACATTATTAAAAGTCAGGGAAATAGACGTTTTAGAAAGGTTCTTTTTTTTTTCCCTTTGGTCAGCCATGGATCAAATGAAAAAGTGGCTTGTGCAGGAATAAGGTTCAGGTATTTGGGGAGCACACTTCCCTGCCTGCCGTGAGGGCTGACGGGGGCGTGCCTGTGGGCAGTGGTCACTGACGGTCACATGCAGAGACCACGCCTCAGATGCACCCTTGGGAACGCTTCTCTCGGGAAGGAGTGGCGTCCCTGGTCTGACACTTTTCGGTTCCTGAGATTAGATCTCCTTGTCTCCATCCAGCCTTCGGATGCTTAAAAACCTTGGGATCAATTAGTCATTTTCCCTTCTTATTTTTTCCATCGTCAGCTTCCCAGGACCGTGTTGCCATAGGAGCCTCTGTTTGTTTTGGGTGGAGAAGTTGTTGTTGGCAGGTTGGGGGAGGAGCAATTAATTCTAATAGGTATATAGTACATTACATACTCGGGTCTTTCCCATCTTCTCTCTGTATTTCTGCGCCTCTGTGTAAATGCCCTTCTCTTCCCGGGGGACCCTTTCCCAGGGGACCCTGTGAGAACAGAACGGCAGCAGCTGGAAAGCCTGTCGGGGTGCTCGCAGTAGAAGGGTGGTGGGACCCCGAGAAGGTCACCTGAACCATTTCCCTCTTGCCCTCGGGACTTCCCTGGCGTTCCTGAGGCTCCACGCCTGGGGGGACGCTGGAGAGAGATCCGCATCATTTACTAATCCACCCGCACGTTTAAGTCATTCGTGTGACAAGGCAGCAGCTCCTTCTAACTCCCGTTAATCCTCCGTCTGCAGCCTCTATAAGTGGGGGAGTCTCTCAGGTGGGCCTTCTTATAGACAGTTGCCGGACAAAGAAGGGAGATGCAGGTGGTTGTACTCTGAGTCCCACTGCCTGGTGGCCGTGAGGGACCCGAATCCCGATCGCGGAGCCCAGGAAGCGGCGTGAGTGTCAGAGACAGAGGCTCCTCTTGGAACCTCTGCCCGCGGTCCCAGCGGGGCCGCCCTGAAAACAGAAGTCGCTTCCACTCCCTGCTCCCCACGGGCCGCTGCGCAGCTGCGCGGTGGGGCTCCGCCCACAAGTAGCCACTTTCAGGGATCGGCAAACAGGCACACGCCTGGGATGGTGCTCAGGTGGCCTCGGGACCCCACAGGATAAACCGAAACACTGAAGTAATATCTTGGATGAGCTCGGTCTGATGTAACTCAGTTGCTGAAAATTATTTAGTGTATCCCCCCCCCCTTTTTTCGAGTCTAGTGATCTGTCTCATCAACGCAGAGCAAAATAGGGCACAGTCCTTCCATCTGACATTTAAGGAGGGTGGGGGAGAGAGAGGGCCTTGAACACGTAGTCAGAAAGGTGGCCTCGGAACTCAGGAGTCTATTGACCGTCTTGTGGCCCCAAGACTCTGACCACAAGATGTTTCCTGCGGCCGTGCATGTGGGCACTGCTCAGGATGGGGACAGCCAGTGTGACTGAGGGGTGGGCTGGCGGCCGAGCCCGCCAGGATGCTGGGGGCCCGTTTCTCTCCAGGGTGGTTCTAGAGGAAGAATGCTTTGGGCTGAGGAGCTACTTTTTAACCGCTTGTTGCTATTCTTATCATACATCCCTTTTGGGGTGAAACACTCCATTAACTCTGGTTTGGCCTGGGCCCCTTTCCCATGTTGGTCCCTGTGAACTTGCGGCGGTAGGAGAAGTGGATGGAAACAGCTTAGCTTTCTCTGCCGCCCTGTGTCTGGCTGCCGGGCACAGGTGCTTGTGCACGCGGACTAGCTCTGTCCCAGCCCTGGTGTCCCAGCCCCGGGCCACGGCACACCGGGCACATGTCATTAGAGTCTCCACGGCACTGCAGGACCACGAGGGTCCCTCGGGACAAGTACCAGGAGAAGGGTGGACAGGCACCAAAATGTCAAGATCCGTGGCTTCTAGTCCCGAGCTCTGCTCAGCCCCAGCTGTGTGACCCAAGGCCATTCCCGTCGTCTCTCCGAATCTCCGCTTCCTCACTGAACACACAGGACTCCGAAGCCAACCCTGCCTGATGCACAGGTTTCCTCCTGGTGACCAAGGGTTAAATGTGTGAAGCTGCCCTGGCCGGTGTGACTTAGCGGTTGGAGCGTCGTCCTGTGCATTGAAGGGTCACGGATCAGGTCAGGGCACATGCCCAGGATGTAGGTTTGAGCCCTGGTCGGGGCAGGTATGGAAGGCAAGCAATTGATGTGTCTCTCTCACATCAATGTTTCTCTCTCTCTCTCTCTAAAAATCTATGAAAACATATGCCCTGGCAAGGATTTAAAAATCAAATGATAAAGAAAATGCGTGAAGCTGTTTTGTAACCCGATATAAGGTCCTATTATTACAAGAACATGAAACAGGCCCTGGCTAGTGAGGCCCAGTTGAGTGTTGCCCCATGTGCCAGAAGGTCCCTGGTTCGACTTCCAGGTCGCATGCCCAGGTAGCCGGCGGGAGGCAGCCCATCGATGTTTCTTCTCATTTCCATGTTTCTATCCCTCGCCCTCTCCCTTTCTCTCTCTCTCAAAAAACCCCAAAAAACAAAAAAAAATCAATAAAAACATATTTAAAATAAAAAAGAACATGCCCCAGTTCATCGAGGAGTTCAGGCGCTACGGGCGAGATCCGGTCATTCCTGAGGCCTGACGGTCTGGACCCTCAGCTTCTCGAGGACGCGAGGTCAACCGCGTCGTGCCTCTCGGGTGCTCTCTCCTGATCCCGCCCGAGTTCTGCAGACTCTGGCGGGGGGAGCGGGGGAGGGGTGAAGCTGGACTCGGACACTGAGCTCCCTCCTCCTTGTTAGCCTTTCCAGGCAGATGGCTGGTGCGACACCATCAACAACCGGGCCTACTGTCACTATGACGGCGGTGACTGCTGCTCGTCCACGCTGTCCTCCAGAAAGGTGAGTGCGGGCGGGGGGCGGGGGAGGGGGGGCTGAGGCTGGCTCCCGGCTCTGGCAGGGTTGTTTGCGTTCAACAGCCCAGAAGAGGACACACCGATGAACACACCTTGGGGTTCTAACGTGACAGGATTCAGGGTAGTGCTTTTTAGGAGAGATTCTTCAAAAAAGATGGATTCTCCAATGGTCCGTGCAGTGACTCCTTCAGAAAAACCATGGCTTTTACTATAGAAAGACACACCTGCTGCCTGGCTGGTGTGGCTCAATGGTTGAGCGTCGACCCAGGCACCAAGAGGTCGCGGGTTCAGTTTCTAGTCAGGGCCCAGGCCCAGGCTGTGGGCCCGATCCCCAGCAGGGGGCATGCAGGAGGCGGCCAGTCGATGTTCTCTCTCATCGATGTTTCTCTCTCTCTCTCCCTCTTTCTTCCTCTCTTTCTAAAAATCGATTAAAAAAAAAAAAAAATGGAAGACACACCTCCTTACCATCCAGGAAACATCTCTGTGGGCAGGGCATAATGGCCTCCAACCCCCAGGGAGGCAGGAAGTAATATCCAGCTGTTAATCTTCCTAATTCATGTAATAGCCCATAAAGCGCACGTGGCCCCCACAAGCCCCAGGCACTGTCTCCTGAGCAGTCAGTGGTCTCTTTCTTGGGGCCTTTAATTCCTGTTGCTCTGGGTTCTGTTAAATGAGCAGGTACACGTAAGCTAAGCCTGTGAAATTCAATAGGCTGAAATGTTGCAATAATGTGGATAAAAAAAGCCAAGCCCTCCAAAAATGTTTGATGCTCGTTGGCCAATGCGATGAATCAGAAATATGCAAGAGATGGTATTTCTGCCCAGTGTGCTTGGCCTGTGAGAACACAGCTATTTTTATCTCTCTGATTGTCCGGGCCCAAAGGGTGGAATCTCCGCCGCTCTCCATCACGTGGCCCGAACGCCCCCGTCTCTCCGAAGCCAGACAGCGCCAGAGTGTCTGTCGATAGCAGTGACACAGCGCAGACTTTTCGGGGCCATCTCTGGTGCGAAGGAGAGAGAGGGACATAGGAAGGCAGTCCTCTCACAAGCAGTGGGCAGGGAGAGGCATTGTTCCACCGGGCCAAGGTGCACCCTTGGTCCAAGAAAGGTGACACCTCGTGCCTGTTAAGACGGGGAAGACGATCCTGTGGCCCCGAAGCACATCAGGGCATCGACGCCCCAGAGCTGGGTGGTGGAGCCTTGGTTTTCCAGACGGTGTGTCGTGGCCTTGAGTTACGTCACCAGACCTCTCTGGCCTTCTCTGTGGAAAGCAAACAGCGACATTCACTCATCTTCCCCACCGGACAGGGACTGTGTGAGGTCCTAGTGCGGCCCAGCTATGAGCAGCAGTCAGTGTAGACGTCGGTGGTCATGCAGGAGGAGGAGTGAGGAGAGTGATGCGCACGCACCCTCTGGGGCAGCTGCTGCTGTCCTCCCACCTCACCCTCTCCTTGCCCCCTAGGTCATCCCATTTGCTGCTGACTGTGACCAGGATGAATGCACCTGCCGAGACCCCAAGGCAGAAGAGAACCAGTAACTGCGGGTGCGCCCCGGAGGCCGGAGGAAGTGAGCGGCGGGTGACGGGAGGCTCCCGACGTGCGGAGCCCAGCAGGAGGGCAGGAAGGTGTTGCGAGGGAGAGCCCGAGGCCAGGGTTCCCCCAGAGAGACAGCTGGTTACAAGTAGAGGAGAAATACGATGTGTGTACAAGGACCCGCCCCCCACTTCGCCCTGTCCAACTCCACCCCCCACTCCTGCCTACTCCCCACTAGGAGCCCTGCCCGCTCCTGGGCCCGCCCGACTTGTACACCCGAGCACTGTCTCCACACCCGGTTCGAGTGAACTGCCACCTTCAGGACGCGTCCGCCCTAACCTGGCTGCCTCCCCGTCTTCTGTGTAGTCTCCCGTAGTCGTGACGAGGTTAGTTATTCTTTATAAGTATTTAAACATAATTATATAAATATATGATATATATATATATATTATATTTTTTGCTGTCTACCAAGCTAAAAACTACCCATGGTTCCACACATGCTGCTGTGAAGTTCACGTCCCAAATAAACGCCGAGGGTTCGAGGGCAGAAAGACCAGTCCTGCTACCATCTTTGTGTCGGTGGGGTTGGCGGCCGACAGGAAAGGGAGGGGAGAGGGGGTCGGGTGATGGTGTTCTCCAAGCCAGTGTGTCTGCTGAGCATCTCTTACGAGCTGGGGGCTGGGCCCACTGTGGAGAGACGGGGACGGGACAACGATGCTTAGCGGTGTGGAAAGTTGGGTGGGAGTCCCCACTGGTGACGGGTCCAGGAGAACTGGACCATGGTTCCTGAGCAGCCATCTAAAAAGAGTAGATTGACTTCTCCACACTCCTCAGAAGTCCCTGTGGGCGCCGGGGGGACTGGGCTTTTCTACGCCTCTGTACGCGCTGTTCCAAGTGTGGCGCCCCGCCAGCCAGTCCCTCGGCAAGTCTGTGCCGGGGCTCCTCTCTGATCCCCAGGATTATAGCCGCTCACACAGCCCTCCTCCTTGGCCTCCGGGCTCCCTCCTTCTGAGTCCCCAAGCCTGGCCATCGTTCATGGCCACATGACCGGGCCGACTTTCCTTCCGGGAAGAACGTGTCATGGAAATGACAGGGGAACGGCGGGAGGGGTTGGGGGAGCAGGAGAGGGGAGCAGAGGGAAGCCATAGAGGAGAGAGAGGTGGGGGCGAGCAGGGTCCAGGATGGGGACGAAATGCATCGAGGAGACGCTGGCGTTCCGGGCACCAGAGCTGACCAGGGGCCCTTGGAATGACGCAGAATCGGAGGTAAACTCCATTCGGTGCCGCGTCGAATCTGGCCCAGAGGGGTGCAGTTGAACGAGTCACAGAGACACGTGGAGCGAGGGTGACACTCTGTGGGAGAGAGAAGAATTTCAACTATGTCGGGTCCATCTTGTTATCCTTCGAGGTTCGGTAGAGGGGCCGCACCTGCCTGACCACATGCACCCGCCTCGCTCCGTCCCAGGCTCGCTCTTTCCACACGCGGGGTATTGCGTCTGTGCCCCTTGGTGGCACCGTCTGGATTAGGCCCCGGGAATGAGGAAGGAGCTCCTTTCGGGTTGGACAGCCCAGGTGACCCCTCGGGGAGGGCCGGAAGCACGCCTCCCTCGCAGCCGCTTGGCTCTCCCATCGACACCGAATCAACGCCTTGCAAACGAGCAAATAGGACCCCCACCCGCTTGGCCACACTCCATGGGAGGAGGAGTGCCCTGGGTGGAGGGAGAGGACCTGGGACGCCGGTGGCTGGGGCACTGGGACAGGAGGAGCCGTCCGTCTGTCCACCCCAGCGGCGCCCGTCCCCTGCTCCCAGCCGGGGGCGTGATGGGCTGCGAGCGCTCGCTGTCGGGTTCGCATGTAGCGCCCCAAGAAGAGAATAAATATTTATTTCTGGGATTCTGGGAGGCTTCCATATGGAAAGGACAATGGAAAAGTTTAGATTCTCCATTAAAAAAAAAAAAAGTGTGAAATTGTTTCCTTGGGGAGACTTGGAATTCCTGGAAGGGTGTCCGGTTGTGCCGGGACCTGCCTCGTCTGGGGAGGAGGCGGGAGGAGGGGTGCCCGGCCTGGCCTGGCCGCGGTTTGTGCCCGGTGGGTCTGTGCTCAGGGTCCCCGCAGGGGTGGCAGGGAGAACACGTCTCTGTCCTGCTTCCCGGAGAGACGTGGGTTTCGGTTGGCGACACCGGCTCCACCTCTGCCTCTGGACGGCGGCAGTTCTGTGGTGGCTGGAAGCCCCTCGGCCTGAAGGCCACTCAGAGACGCAGGTTCCCTCAGCCCTGGGCCCGGGACCTCGCGTCCGGGCTCCTCCAGTCACAATCAGGTTGAAGGATTTGGGGATGAGCTCACCCTCGCTCCTGGTGACGGCGTCGGTGGCTCTTACCCACCCATGGGGTCACAGGGCGGCCTCTCCCAGGCCCCCTCCCGCCTGTTTCTTTGTTTCCAAATCAGTCCTCAGCTTCGTCGTGTCCCGGGACCTAGGCGCTGCAGTGCCCAGGTTGCCCAGGCCGGGCCGAGGGTGCTGATGGTGGGGCAGCCTCCAGCCAGAGAGCAGAGGACGGACAGAGCCCAGGTTGCCCAGGCCGGGCCGAGGGTGCTGATGGTGGGGCAGCCTCCAGCCAGAGAGCAGAGGACAGACAGTGCCCAGGTTGCCCAGGCCGGGCTGAGGGTGCTGATGGTGGGGCAGCCTCCAGCCAGAGAGCAGAGGACGGACAGTGCCCAGGTTGCCCAGGCGGGCTGAGGGTGCTGATGGTGGGACAGCCTCCAGCCAGAGAGCAGAGGACGGACAGTGCCCAGGTTGCCCAGGTGGGCTGAGGGTGCTGATGGTGGGACAGCCTCCAGCCAGAGAGCAGAGGACGGACAGTGCCCAGGTTGCCCAGGCCGGGCTGAGGGTGCTGATGGTGGGGCAGCCTCCAGCCAGAGAGCAGAGGACGGACAGTGCCCAGGTTGCCCAGGCGGGCTGAGGGTGCTGATGGTGGGACAGCCTCCAGCCAGAGAGCAGAGGACGGACAGTGCCCAGGTTGCCCAGGTGGGCTGAGGGTGCTGATGGTGGGACAGCCTCCAGCCAGAGAGCAGAGGACGGACAGTGCCCAGGTTGCCCAGGCCGGGCTGAGGGTGCTGATGGTGGGGCAGCCTCCAGCCAGAGAGCAGAGGACGGACAGTGCCCAGGTTGCCCAGGCCGGGCCGAGGGTGCTGATGGTGGGACAGCCTCCAGCCAGAGAGCAGAGGACGGAGAGGAGGACGGGCAGCCGGCCAATGTACGTGAAGAAGCTGCTCTTGGGTCTCTCCTTCCCCTCTGCCTGTGACAAGCCGCTGGACTTGACGCCTGCTACCTGTGGCATCGCCAGCGAGGGGCCAGCTCGTGCCCGAGGACGGCTTGACTGGGCACACGGTGGAAGGAGCTGACCGGCCGAGGTCACAGAACACAGCTGCAGCCCGTGTGCTGCAAGACCGTGAGACGTTTACCAAAACACGAGCACGCAACAGCAAGGTGGCCCGGGTGTCTCCTCTGCTTAAATCATTCCGTCACTTCCAAATCGCTTCCCGTTTTCTCACGCCAGGTGCGAGCGTCCGTGGCCGGTTGACCAGTCCTTTCAGTCACTGGGACACGATGACGTCCGGGTGCGTGGGAGGAAGAGAAGCAGGAGAGACCGTTAGAAGAGATGAGGCACAAACGCAGAGGTCACGAGCTGGAGAGATAGTGTGAGCACCCTTTCTGGTCCAAGGAGTCAGCCTCGCTCCCAGAGGCCGCGCTCGGCAGCACCTGAAGGATGGTCCGTGCAGGGTGCCCAGGATCTTCCAGGCAGACAAGGGGAAGGGGAGAGAAGAGTCCAGACTCAGGGAAGGGCAGGTTGGGGACATGGCTGTAGGATGGGAAAGGCTGGCGGCACTGGACATGGGTGGACTGAGCTGGAAGCCGGCTGACACGTGCGGTGTCAGCAAACCCCGTCTTGTTTATCCTCACGACAGACCTGCGACTTCCGGATTCTCATTCCACAGGTGAGAACACTAAGCGTCAGTCTGGTGCAGAGAGTTCCTTCAGGTCCCACAACCGGACCGTGGTCCAGGGCTGGTTCTGTGAGATGCCAAGATGTGAGAAGGGACAGCAGGGTGGCGGGTGACAGGCCAGGTACAGGGGAGGGCCGGAGAGAAATGTCAGACCTGCCTCCGCTTCTGGCTCCCAGGCCCCTCAGGTTGTCACCACTGCCGCGAGGACGCCGGGAGGGACAAGCCTTTGAAGAGAGCGCCTGTGTTTGCTTTCTGATAACATCAGCTTGTGGGCCAGACAGTAGTTGGAAGTTCCCTATACAGCAGTGCTGAGCACACTGGTTTTGAGGCTGGGGGCAGCATGCCAAGGTCTCTGCCATGGCCGCACCGCCTGGCTGCCCGAGGGCTGGGGGTGACCTCAGCACACCTGTGAGCCGTTTGGGGAGGACTAGGGACTAGGTAGCTGAGAGTGTGCACTTGGGGCTCGGAAGAGAGTCGTTGGACTCGAAATCAACATTGGAGAGTGAAGGAGTATCACCTGGCATTGTCTTACGGTTTGCAAAGTGCTTTCTTATGCTTCGTTGCTCCCCATGGGTGAGGCAGAACAAGAACGGGTTTGTGTTCATATGCCTCGCAGATGGCCATACCGAGTGATGGAGAGGGGACTGAACATTTTAAGTTCATGCGGTCAAGGACAGGTTGGGATGGGAATCCCGGTTTTCTGTCCCCCGTGTAACGTATAATACACTTTCCACCGCGTGATGTTCCACCCATGAGGCCAGAGGGAACCCAGACCTACTGAGATGGGAAAGGGACAGGTCTGCGCACCTGTCTGTGCCTCGAGGTGCTCACTGGCTTCCTTGTGGCTTTCTTGGCACCAGAGGGTAGGAAAGCCGAGGGCAAGCCTCCTGGAGCCCCCCAGACCCCCTGCTCCTGCCATCAGGGGGTGCAAGCCAGCGCCTCTTCAAGTGCCACTTCGACCAGCTGGCCCCAGCCACCTGGCAAAGCCGCCGCTGCTTCCCCAGGGACAGTCCTGGAGAGAGGCCCTGGAGCTCTGGTCTCCTCACCGACAAATGTCAATGGCAGGACACGTCACAGGGCAGCTGGGAGGCTGACTGCTCTTTGAGTCAGGCCAACCCGAGGGTGAGGGGCTCAGGCTGGGGAGCAGGGCAGTGCGAAGGTCCCCCACTTATAGATAGCTCCAGGGCATCGCTGGTCATCTCTCTTTATGTCACCCCGGGAAGACCCCTGATCTGGGGCCTTCCCAGTGGCTGGCTCAGAAGGAAAAAGGAGGGGGGTGTGGTGGTGGGAACCTCACCTCACCACGATCCACGGCTCACAGAATCTACCTGCGTGTGCCTTGGGTATTTGGGGGTCCAGACCCAGGTAAGACTAGGTTAGAAAATAAAGGTTATTGTCGAATTTGCCATAGCGTAAGCCTACCTGGGCGCAAACGCGCTTTCTGGTCAGAGTCCAGGCTGGTGGTCAGCGCACCGCGAGGCGTGTGTGATTTTCTGCGTTCAGCTCCTGGCTGACCAGCTCCGGTGTTCCCCTCTCGGTTTGGTTCGTCCTTGGCTTGAGCGGGTCTCCAACAGGTCGGGACGTTCCGTGCGCCATTCCTTCCGTGGGTCCTGCCTCCGTGTCCCGGGCTGTCCAAGATCCAGCTGGACTCCGCTGACTTTAGTGACGCAAAATACCCCATAGCTGGTAGTGTCATCGTTTCATTAGATAAATAGGTAGTGAGCAACTATTTAGTGAACAAAACGAAGTCTCTGTCTTCATAGAGCTTGGAAAGAAGTTAAGGAGACAATGTACCTAGAAACAGATGTCTGCTGGTGCAGAGTCTAAGAAAAATAAGGAGTGGTGAGGGGTAGGGCGTGGCCGGGGGAGAGGTGCTAGTCTACCTGGGGAGGCCCGTGGGTGTGGCCAGGGGGAGAGGTGCTAGTCTACCTGGGGAGGCCCGTGGGCGTGGCCGGGGGGAGAGGTGCTAGTCTACCTGGGGAGGCCTGTGTGTGCTTCTCAGAGAAGTGCAGAAGAGAGGGGTGAGCCTGGTGGATCCCCAGGGGTGGGGAAGCCAGCACAGAGAGCAGCGGGTACGAGAGGGGGAGCTTAGTGCCTCTGCGGAAGGACACCCAGGCCAGCGTGGCACAGTGAGGGGGGAGGTGAGTGGGATCAGAGGGTCTCCGTGGGTCTCCTCCACCACAGCAATGGTGCTGGCTTGTACTTGGAGAAAAGTTGTTTCTGCACCAGTTTCTCTGCTTGTACCTAACCCATCGCGTCTCCTTCACACCTCTCCCCTCCGCCTGCCTGCTCCCCCCTGGCCCCGGCTGCCTTCGGCTCCTCCACAGACCGTGCTAACGGGGCCCCACAAGGTGCCCGCTCCTGCCTCTTGCCCAACCCACTGGCACGCTGAGCCCACGTGGCTCCTCCGGGGGCCCAGCTCCCATGGAGTCACCCTAGACTCAGGGGACTGCGTTCACAGACTCTGGGTGTCCTCAGGGGCCAGACCAGGCCCAGGACGGCCAACCTGTCGCGCTGACCCCCCACAGCCTCTGAACAAGCGCCCCATTTCTGTCTGGGAGCCTCCTGAGCCTCCTGCCTTCACTCGGGTGGTCCCCTACCCTGGAGTGCCCAACCCGCTCACGTCCACGGCAGCTCCTCATGCTCTTGGAAATGGCACAGTGTCCTCCCTGGCCCCTGACTGTCCTCTCCTGGGACACCATCTAGTTGACGGATGTTTGGTCCCATGTGTCCTTGTCTTTCCTGTACGCAACTGTAACCTCTTCCCAGGCAGGTGACTCCGGGCTCTGTCAGGCCATCTGGCGGCTTTTGATGTGGAAAAAGCACCCCTTCCTCTGGGTGAAAGCAGACCAGTGCCAGAGACCATGGCTTGGGACGTGCAGTGCAGGCTGGCTTCTGCCCCACTCACCCCTTGGACTAGGCAGCCTTGGGCAAGACAGAACGTCACATCCCCACATGGTGGCCCTGGAAACACAGTCTTATTGTTTTGAGGCCTCTGGCACTGCCTTGCCCAGTGTCCTACCTGGACAAAACCTTGGATTTTACGGAACTGAATCCCAGATGTTTATGGATGTGAAAGCCAAGAGAAAAGAGGATGGTGTTGGGGGCTGGAGATGGGCGGGTGGACCTGTGGGCACTTGAACTTTATGCTTTGACTGAGTCTTTAACAAGAGTCCAAGAAGTGGTGATAATATAGGACCAACACAGGAGACTCTGGGCTGTGAGCACATGTGTCCAAGTGACTGTTCTCAAGTTGACTGTTGAATTCAGGGGTAGCAGTTTTACGTTGAAGTGTGCTTTAGCCCAGCTAACAGATGGTCACATTTCCGTCTCTAGATGTGTGTTCCATGTGGATAGGAAAGACAGAGACTCTAAGAGAACCCGACCGGGGTGAAATTGAGTGACCCTGCGCAAGTCATTTGATGGCATAAGATGGACCATCTGTAAAGTGGAATGATAATTCCACTTTTAAAGAATTTTGATGCATCGGGGAAAAGAAGGGACATCTGCAATGTTTTCAAAAATAAAAGAGTAAAAACAAAAACCCCCCAAGAATGTTGATGCATTTAATATAGTGAATGTGAAGTGTCTATCATGGAGCTGGGGTAGCAGGGATGGTGACTGACTGGTTTTTCAGGCACTTTCTGGCTTAAATTTTGAATTATTCTAATAAACTTGTTGGCATTTCTCTCTCTGTCTCTCTCTCACACACACACACGCACGCACACGCACTCACACACAATTAAGTGTTCCCTGAATCTTTGGCTGTATTTTAAATATAATTTCATTTAAGGCCGTGCCATGTGCCAGTTTAAGGCCCCAGATTAAATTGTTAGAATGTGACCCTGATTCCAACAATTAAGGGAAGGAATTTTTTTTTTTTTTTAATTTTTAGTTAAAGAAAAAACTGTGTCAGCAAGACAATGTAATTTATCCACAGTGTTAGAGGATCGATGCCAGAGGTGCCCCAGGGCTCTGCCTGGGCAGCGTGCTCATTAACCAGCCGTCCACATCCGCCCACGATCACTTTACAGTTAGACCATTTACCTTCATGAAGGAGAGGCCACGGCAGGCAGGGGCGGCTTGGGGAGAGCAGCAAGCTTCCCTGCAGATACAAACCAGTTCCTGGAGGTGCGGAAACACCCGTGCATTTCCTGCCTGTCCCTCTCCAAGTGAACTTGAGTAGACGGACGAGCCACTTCCGGATCACGTGTTCTCATTCAGAGAAGACAGACTCCAGGCCCAGACCCAGTGTGGACTTCCAGCTCCCAGGGTGCTGCAGGGGCCGGTCTGTTAGAGCCCCCGGGGACAGTGGGGATGTTTGCGTTTGCAGGTGGTTCTGAGCATTCGCTGAGCTACCTCTAGTGGCCCTTGGAAGCACCTGGTGTGTGCAGTGTTCAGTGCCAGGTCCTTGCCCATAGCACGGCTGGAGCGCAGTAAATCCTTATTAATAATACATGTTCACTACAGAATCAATTTTCTTCCTTTTTCAGTGAAGTGCCCAGTATCATCCTATTAGCACTTCAGATAGACTTACACTCTCACCACTTGTTCCCAGTTTCCCTTCATGCTATGCCTTAGGCAAGAGTTTTCTAGTTAGTCCATGCTTAGGAGAAAATGAAATAAGACGGCAGAGTTGATCTGGAGCAGGGTTGAGTCTGAGGAGACCTGCGATATATTCTGCAGCCTCTAGGGGGAGCTCGGGCCTCCTTCGCGTCCAAAAGGCCTCACTCTTAGGCTTTCCGTGTCTCTGGCTGGTGGAAGCCCCACCTAACCCTGGGCTCCCACACAGACCCTGCGGGCCCCGCCCCCTCACTGTCTGTGGTCTTGCGCTCCTGCTCCCAGCGTCTTTCCTGACGGCCCCTTCAGCCACTGCCCCCCACGTTCCCATTGCTAACATCTGCCGCAGACCTGCCTTCTGTTCCCCAGACTGAGGGGTCTGCGATCCCAGGCCCCTCCCCCGGGAGATCACCAGCTTGGACAAGGGCAGGCAGCAAAGAGGGGACAGAGGTGACCTTGAGCAGGGAGGGCTTTTAAAGCGCCTGCTCACACCCCGAAGAAGGTCAGGCTCAGAGTTGGGGGGGGGGCAATCATTTGTAGATCAAGTCTTGGCTCTTCGCGGAGTTTTCCAAATTTCTCCTGGGAGGCCTCCGTTCTGTGGCTGGGGGTACAAAAGCCCACACCTGGGAGGCCTGCTTGTCCTTTCCAGCCCTGTCTTCATCCTGGGCATTCCTGAGAGGTCCCGGCAGCCCCTGCTGGTGGCCTGGCCCGGCTCTGCGGGGAGGGTGCAGTTACACTCAGACATTCCAGTTGCTGCTCAAACCAGTGGCACTTCGTTAAAATCCTGGGCCACACCCTCCCCTTTGCGTGTTTGCTGGTGTTGCCGTGGCAACCAAATACCCTCCCTTTATGTTCCCCACTCCTTGCCCCACTCCAGTCAGCTCCATCACCAACACCTCTATTGTGGGCCTCCTCAGCTCCCTCCCTGGTTGCCAAGGGACATAGAGGCTACAGAGTGAAGATCAAAACATCCTCCCCTGTCTGGTACCCAAGAGAGACTGTTTGGAAGGTCTGGAGGTCTGCTGTGCATTAGACTGACCTCCTTGGTCGGGGTTACCCTGGCGGAGACACAACAGCTCCGTGGGTGTGGTAGGTTCTGACTGTATAGACATCTCAGCCGCCGGGATGGTCTGTGTGGGCACACGACCAGACGGAAGGGTGGGGACGAGGGGCGTACTTCGACTGCTTTGACCCTCATGCCAGTCTGCACCCACACTCCGTGAGACAGACCAGGGAGGAGCGCCAGTTCCCCGTACGCCACTAGCTCATGTCATAGGAGCCTGCACGGTGCACAGGCCCAGCTCCAGCCAGGCTTTCTCCACGTGCTGGCGTCCAGGGCAAGCAGCAAGGCCCGGACACGTGCGGATGACGGTGTCTTCTTCGTCAGTTTTGCTGCTGCATGTCAGGACCCCCACCCCCACCCCCGTATTGCAATTCAAACAAAACAACAGACAGAAAACTTATTCGGGGAAATTTTTGTTAGTTCAGCTCACTCACCACGTGGACCTTCGACAACAATAACTATTTTATTTATTACATTGCATACTTTTTAGGGTCAGGAATCTGGTTGGGGTTGGCAGGGTGGGTCTTCTCTTTCATGTGACATTGCTGGGTGGTATGCAGCTGGCAGAGGAGCCCTGGCAGAGGGTCCAAGGTAGTTCCATTCAAGTGTCGGTGCCTCAGTAGGAATGTCTGGAATGCTGGGCTCAGCTGAGATAGGGGCCCAGAGCGCTTGCACATGACCTCGGCCCCGAGTGCTTCCCCGTGACCTCAGCCCGGAGTGTTGACCTGTGGCTTTGACCCAGAGTGCTTACCCATGACCTCATCCTGGAGTGCTTGCACATGACCTTGGCTCAGAGTGCTTACATATGACCTTGGCCCAAAGTGCTTGCACATGACCTTGGCCTGGAGTGCTTACATATGACCTTGGCCTGGAGTGCTTGCACATGACCTTGGCCTGGAGTGCTTACATATGACCTTGGCCCAGAGCGCTTGCACATGACCTCAGCCCCGAATGCTGGCACATGACCTTGGCCCGGAGTGCTTACCCATGACCTCAGCCCGGAGTGCTGACCTGTGGCCTTGACCCAGAGTGCTTACCCATGACCTCTCCAGCATGGTGGCCTCAGATTTCTTATGTGATAAGTTAGCGCTCCAAGAGTAAGAGTTACAGAGAAGAAGGGGGACATCCAAGGCCTTTTATGACTCAGCCTTGGAAGTCACACAGTGGCTCTTTCTTCATAATCTATGGGTTAAACTCGTCTACACCCGCCCGGATTCAAGGGGAGAGCCCGCAGGACACAGTCCTGGATGGGAGACAGCAAACAGCCTATGGCCGTGTGTTAGATCGGCCACAGTCTTCATCTCCTCTATAAATCATTCTGCTCGCACAGCCTGGGGCACTCATGATCGTCTTTCAGGAGGGCCTACCAAGCGTGCAGACACTTCTCATCCGGGTGTGGAAGATGAAGGGAGTGGCAGTGAGGTGGCATCTATTTAAAGTCTCAGTGCAGAGAGGAAAAGGGATTGAATGTTTGGGCCGCCCACCAGGAAGCATCCCCCAGCCCAGCGCCCCTCCCCCCGCCCCCCGTCTCCATGGGACACCAGGTGGGAGTGTGGCTGAGAGGGCGCAGCATTTTTCCTGGGTGCCCAAAGCATACATTTCAGAAACTTCCATACACCCTGACGTCTCTGTCACAGTTCTCAACACTTTTGTCGATTTTTTTTTTTTTTTTACAGAGAGAAGGGAGAGAGAGAAACATCGATGTGAGAGAGAAACATCGATTGGCTGCCTTCTGCACGCCCCCTACTGGGGATCGAGCCCACAACCTTGGCATGTGCGGTGACTGTGAATTAACCGGGACCTGTCAGTCCATGGGACAACGCTCAATCCACTGAGCCACACCGGCCGCACTTCTTGTCACTTTTGTAATTGACGGGATCGATGTGTAACTTTGCCCATAAAATGCCAGGCTCCGTCATGAACAAGCTGCTCCTATCCACCAGTGTGTCATCTGACCAGGCATAGAGTCTGAACGACAGCAGCTATGCCATCAATTTCATTGGTGTATTATTTGAGAAGGTAGCAGAATTTGAATCATCCCTACATAGAAACATTGTAAGTTTATAATTTGCTGTTAAGAATCTAACTTTTTTTTCTAGTTCGAACGGCAGGTGATAAGGCCTATGTATTTAGAACCTAATGTTAATTTAAAACTTGAATGATTCCCCAGTTGATCCAACCAGATGATGATGATTAAAAGATGCAAGGTAACACCCACACACTCGACACTTACTAACAGCTTTGTTTATTATTTAGTTGATTACTCCATTTTTTAATAATTGTACAATAATTCTCTTTTAAACAATACTGCTATACCTGAAGTTGGTCACATTACATTCCTTCTTCCTTCTACGGTAGTCAAATGTTTCTTTTCACACTCAGATTTTTAATAGAACATTTGAATATCAAGGAACGTGGTTAACTAAAAATAACAGACAGACCGAACTCCATGGGAAATGATTGCACACTCAGTGGAAGGTCATGTGGATTCAGGAGGGACACCGGTGGGAGCCTGGGGCTGGGAGGGTGCTGGTGGCCAGAGGCAGCTCCCTTAGGGCCTGCGTGGTACCATCGCCCTCTCGTCAGGGCTTCCTCCAGGCAGGCTTTGGGAAATGTCAGTAGGGTGTGATGGACAGTGTCCTCCTAGGGCACAAACCCTCCAGCCAAGTCCTCACGGGATCCTAACACTCTCTTTGCTGCCGCATTCCTATTGGCCTTACTTTTAACTTGAAAGTAGATGGGACCAGCTATCGGGGTTGTGTATAGTGTGTGAGTATTGTGTACATGTCTAGTGTGTGTGGGTGTGTATGAGTGGGAGTATATGTGTGTATGGGTGTATATGTGTGTATGTGGGGTGTGTGTGGGTGTGTATGTATGTGTAGTGTGTGTGTATGTTTAGGGTTTATAGGTGTATATGTGTATATGTATAGTGTGTGGAGGTGTGTGTGTAGAGTGTGTGGGAGTATATGTGTAGTGTATGTGTGTGTATGTGTAGTGTGTGTGGGTGTATATGTGTGTGTAGGGTGTGTGTATGTAGGATGTGTGCAGAGTGTGTGGGTGTATATGTGTATGTGTGTGTGTGCAGAGTGTGTGGGTGTATATGTGTGTGTAGGGGGTGTGTGTGTAGGATGTGTGCAGTGTGGGTGTATATGTGTATGTGTGTGTGTGCAGGGTGTGTGGATGTATATGTGTGAGTGTATAGTATGTGTGTAGGGTGTGTGTGCATGCACAGGGTGTGTGAATGTATGTGTGGGGGTGTGTGTGAGTGTATAGTGTGCGTGCAGGGTGTGAGTGTACAGTGTGTGTGGATGTATATGTGTGTGGGGGTGTGTGAGTGTATAGTGTGCATGCAGGGTGTGTGGGTGTATATGTGTATGTGTGTGTGTGCAGAGTGTGTGGGTGTATAAGTGTGTGTAGGGTGTGAGTGTATAGTGTGTGTGGAGGTATATGTGTGTGGCGGGTGTGAGTGTATAGTGTGTGTGCAGGGTGTGTGGGACTACATGTGTGTGCACGCACACGGGTGCGGTGAGCAGGGCACAAGGGAACACGGGAGGAGAATCACGGAGAAGAAAGGGACAAGGGAGGAAGTGTCCCAGGCGGAGAGCAAAGATAAAGCAGATGAAAAGGAGGGGCTTGGGCGAGCCAGCGATAGTGAGCCTTTTATTCTAACAATGAAAGGAAGGAGCCATCCCGTCCTCACCGAGCCCCCCATCGGGGAAGGAAGGGAGGGGCAGCCTCGCGTGGACCTCGGTTTCTGTGCGAGCTTGAATAAGGACAGAACAAGCAGGGGAGCAGAGCCGGCCTTACCTCACCCGCCCCGCTGGTTGGCATCCTGCTGCCAGGGCACCTTCCTCTCCGATGACAGTGAGAAACCTGTCCCCGGGGATGTCTTAGCTGAGGCCTGCACTGACCACAGGTGGGACCCCGAGTTTTCGCCCTGGCAGTGGGCGTGTCTGAGGAGGGGCGTCCGGTGAGATGACCCTGCCATTGTTCCAGGGGGAGACTGGAGAGGAGTGAGAGCGACCCCTGCTGCCGAGTAGCCCAGGCTGCGCCCCAGCCTGGCCGATGCTTGCAGAAGACCTGCGCCCCAAAGGTGCTCTAGCTGCAGGGGAAAGGGCGCCCCGGGCTCCATGGGGTGGGGCAGGGCAGGCTCTCTGGGCAGGACCCTGGAGCTTCCAGCTGGCAGAGCCGGCCACCCAGGCCGCCCTGAAAACAAGAAACAAGCTGGAGGTCCAGCACCTGCGCTCCAGGGTGACGGCCGGAACTCACCGCAGCTCAGACGGAGTAGACAAGGCATCTGGGGCAGGGTGCATGGCCTCTGTGCCTCAGTTTCCTCGCCCCTGAAATGGAGCTAGCATAGCAAGGGGCAGGGGGGGGGTGAGAATTCAGTGACATGTAGGGTACCTAGAGCAGTATCTGGCAATTAGTAAGCACACAATGAATGTGGTCATTGTTACTACTGGGAAAAAGCTCAACATAGCTCAGTGACTGGCCTCGCAGATCTTACACCTTCTTCCTGACCTTTCTCTCGTGTTTCCAGATGAGGAGCCCGGACAAGGGCAGGTGGCTGAGTTGTGTTCGGGCCTCTGAGGTGCATGGGGACAGCCGTCCGTCTCTGGCCCACCTGCAGTGTGCTTTCCGAAAGGCTGGGCTTCCTGTTGGCAGGACCCCACTGATACCTCTGCCAGCGTGTGGGCAGAATCTCTGCACGCCTGGCAACCAGATGGGGTGGGGGGAGGATGGTGGAGCCCTCCTTCCTATGCACACACAGAGAAATGACTTGCAGACCTAGCAATGTAATGAAGCAGACTTCGTGGGGGCTGGGAGGGGATGGCAAAGTGTTTTGTGATCAGTAATTACTTCGGTTCACTAAAACACTGTTGTGGCGGCGCTAACCACCCCTGGACAGGGGCAGACAAGCCTCATCTGCCCAGGGCAAGCGATGCCACACCACAGAGCCAGGGCGTGCAGTGCACAGGTGGTCTGGAGACGCCCCTGCTGGAGGAGTCCTCAAAGCAATCAGTTCCACTTCTTCCCAGAATGGGCACCGCTGCCCATCCTCCCAGGCAGACGCCTCTGAGGGTGCATCTGACCGGTGGCACTGTGTCCCCAGTTGTCAGGGACTCGAGGAGCAGGAGTGCCTCACCCTGCCGGACCTTTCATGAGAAACATGACAGACGCTTGAGCATTTTGATGAACCTCTTGGGGAGAAAAAAATCAATAAATCAATCACAAAGCAAGCCCCAAAGAAATCTCCTAAAGAAATGGTGCTGCCTGAAACCGCTGGCTGGCAGGTGTCCTGCCACACGGGTGGAGAACATCAGAGCGAAGAAATTCTGCAGGGAGCAAGGATCAGTTTCTCCCTGGTTTAGATGTCACCTGTGGAGGTTTCAATGTTCCATTAAAAAATATTAAAAATCCACAAACCAACCCAGATGTCCCCCTCCTCTCTCCTGCTTCCGTTTGGCAGCCACTATCTGGCATGGTGGCGCTAGATGTCTTTGCTGTCCCCGTAATCGTTGTAGGGGATGCTCAGGGTCTGCTCCTCGCACGTCTTCCTGAGGTCCTGGCTGAGCTCGGACCACTGGAGTCCATAGGGCTTGATCTCGCTGTAGCGGCAGCCCAGGTACTTGAGGGAGCCGCGCCGCAAGCTTATCTTAGGCTCCTGCAGGAGTCCGTTGCACCAGCTGCTGAGCTCCCCCAGCTGGGCCAGGATGAGGCCAGCTTTCCTAGGGATCAAGCAGGAGGTTAGAAGGAAGGGAAGACGGGAAGGCACACAGGGTGAGACGCAGCTTCAGTGAGCAGCGCCGGGTCTGTCTCGCTCCCTGTTCTGTCATTGGCGCCTACATCAGGGGCCCTCCATAAAGATCTGTCGAGCGAATGAATGAATGACGTGATTCACGAACAGGATGGGTGTGCAAAGGGGGGCACACAGAGACACAAAATGCAATAAGGAAAAATGAAGAGGAGATTGTTAATACTTCGGCGGGAATGTCTGCCCTTTTAAAAGCATAGACCTGTCAGTTTTGAAAGACAAATCAAATCAAATTTCTTTAAAGCCAGTCTATTATCATCATTAATGACAAATAAGGTGTGTTGGTCTGAAGAGTTCCCTTTTCCACGCTATTTCTGCAGAGTAGAAGCAGCCGATGGACTGAACTTGAGGGGATATCAGATGTGACTAACTGCGGTGTGGAGGCAACTGGCTGTGATAGGGACGAGGTCAGTCAGGCCCTGGGTGCGCGCACGACACAGGGTCCTTCCTGGGGAAAGTGCAGACTTGCAGTGGCGCATGTCACCTAATTGGCCTGCAGGGAGTGAGCTCCATCCCGCCACCTCCCTCAGAAAGGAAGCAGGTCATTGCCATCGCACCCCAGTCAACGTGGGAAAAGGAGGTGATGGGAGGCTGAGCTGTCTGCGGACCCCTGCGAGAGAAGGGGGTGGAGGAGGGCAGGGTCTCCCCAAGTTCGCACCCACTGGGAAGAAGTAACGCTGGGCCGAGAGCAGAGGTGATCGCCGTGCGCAAAGCTTGGGGAGCTGGGCTGGTGTGTGGGCTTCTTCTGGGCTCCTGTGTGGGAGACAGGGACACCCTCATAGCCAGCTTTTGGGGCTCACTGGCTTTGATCTGAACACTTGGGACGTGTGAGGGAGCAGGGAACCCCTCACTCAGCTGTGTTCTTCTCCGAAGACCTGAGTGACCAGAGACCACGAGAACAATTCTCATTTGAACAAGCTGGGGAGGCCGCTCTGGGAAGCCCAGTGCAAACCCCTGCAGTCTCCGGCAACGCTAGGCTAAGTCCTCAGGTGACAGATCATCCCATTTACTCCACAGTCCCGCCCAGGAAGTGGGAGCCTGCACCCCACTTAGAATGAGCTTTCAAAGAACAGTAATGGTATTTCATTCCTCTCTGTCCGGCCATGAGTACCACCAGCCTGAGCTCACTGCATTCCTCAGGGCACCGAGGGAGGGCAGAGGGCAGAGGGCAGAGGGTAGAGGGCAGAGGTCAGAGGAGGAAAGGTGTTGGGCTTCAGCAGCAAAGTCAAGGGTCTAAGACAGTGTGAGCTCATCAGAGGGGCAGTCACACTTTCTCCACCTCCAGTGGGGGGTCAGAGGAGATGCAACCCTACCAGCTGACTAAACGCCACCTTAATGCAGATGGCTTCTCCTCTGCTTGTCCGGCTCTGCAGCTGGGCCAAGCAAGCTTTCCAAAGTCATCATCCACAGGGACTTGGCAGCCCGTCCTCCTCCTCTACCCTGCTGCATGCCACGGTGACAAATGTTGGGGAGATGGAGGAAAGGGGAGTAAGGCAGAGGGAGGAGCAGCATGTCTATTATGTCTAAGAAATGGACAAAGAAACACAGCCTAGCGATTTTTCCCAACAGAAGGATTGACTTACCCCACGAGCCTTTGTGGCTACTTTCATTGCCCACGTTTCAAAAATGTAATAATTCCTGTGGGTCTGCCCTTGACCTTCTCAGAGCCCTTGGCCTTCTTTCTTAATAGCAACGCAACCGACGATGCTCTCGAAGTGTTGCAGCCTGGAAGCCTCCCTGAATTTTAATGGCATTGGATTGTCCTGAACTGAGGGATACTTGCCACCTGATCACAGGAAGTAGGTGCCCAACAGACCCCTTTTTAATCATCCCCACAGATGACTCCAGCGTGGGCTGAGGGACCTCAAGGCAGAGGACTTCTCTTTCCTGGGGTTCTCCCTGAGATCCACGACACTAATGAGTGAAACTTTATTTTCCACGAGCTAATGAAATGACACATTTTTTTCTAATCTTGTTGAGCCTTGGAAAGCCAGTGACAGGGTCTCCTGGGCGGGAGTTTGGGGAAGGAGTGTAGAGCCAGTGGGGGATACGGTGAGATCCATACTCTTCCCCGCCCACTTTCTCCATGAGCCCATTTTCCTTCTGACCCTCGAGTTACCAGAGAGAAACTGGCGATCCGAAGGCCCTTGGAAATCAAGGTGATACAGGAAATGTTCGTGCTATTCAAATTGTGACATTTGTGTCCCCTGAGCAAGGACTATATCTACACCCAATAAATGTCAGAGGAGGAGGGGAGGGGAGGAGGCGGAGGATGGGGGAGCAGGGAGGAAGGAGGAAGTGGAGGGAAAGGTGGAAGGGAGTGGGGGAGGGTAGCTGAGTAATAATGAGCAGGAGTGGGATAAGGTGTGGAGCAGAGAGGACACTTCCTGATATGTATTCACTTTCTCACCCAGGGCTGGCTTTTTACTGAGACAGACAAAACGAACTGAAAGTCCCTGTCTGTTTCCCTGTGCCCACAGCAGAGCATCTGCGGCTGGAGGGCAACCACCCTTACAAACAGCGGGAGGCTTTTACAGCCTGCAGGCAGGCTCATCCTGACCTCGCTCATGAAATCGCGTTACTTTAGGAAGATAAGTCTAAACGTCTTCCTCCCTTCAAAAGTAAGGAAACAGGGGGACTGTCCTGAACCACGGTCTTCCTGGGAAGTTTACAGTTTCAGGTCCTCAGAGGAGCCGCAGGGGTCTGGGTCTGCATCTCCCTCTGGTGGGGTCAGAGGTCAGATGGGCGGGATGACCTGTGGGTGACCCTTTGGCTGCGCCCTGTGGTCTGGAGAGTGCTGCGACACAGCAGTGTCGCCTCCTCCCCTTTCTCTTGTCCTTTTACTTCTGCTCTCAAAGTCCTTGCCCTATTCTTCCAGGACCTCCTAAATAATGTGGGACAGATAAGTACCAACATTCTGTGCGAAAAGGCTTCTCACAGCGTTTATCTGGAAATTCTAGTATTTCCAGAAAAACCAGTTTTTCTCCAAGTAGCAATATACAGCCATAAAGAAAGGTGGTATCTCAACACACTTTTCCATTCCTCCCTTTCAAATACCTGTCTGGGTTGTGTGATAAAAAAGCAGTGAGTTTTGGGAAGCTGTAGCCTCGGGCCGGAGGAAACTGGCAAACATTATACTATCCTAACTTTGGTCAAGATTAGATGTCAAGGTGGGTCATTGCTGCTCCCCTGGGGTCTTTCCAGAGAATGTGGAATTTAGCGCAAAATATAGCTGTAGAACGCACATGATACATGCACAGTTCATATGCAAGGAACGTTTCAGTAGAATTCCTGATTTTCTTTCATAAGAATAAGCTTTCAGCTCTGACAATGCTAGCATTTGGAATGCTGTGTCACAAGATACACAGGCGATCAAACAGATGGGGCAAAGTGTGTCCAGAGCTGGGAAAATGCATCATGACCTGACTACTTAGATACAGAGTATCCAAAACCAATCTGCACTAACGAGGTCTAAAATCCTAGGGCTGGCTTCTCCAAGCACCTGAGCTCGACCAGCACAGCTATGCAGACCTATAAATGCCTGTTTAGAGTGGAGGGGCTACCAAACGTCCAAGCACCTGAGCCCTCCCAGGACAGCTATGCAGACCTATAAATGCATGTTTAGAGTGGAGGGGCTACCAAACGTCCAAGCACCTGAGCTCACCCAGGACAGCTATGCAGACGTATAAACGCATGCTTAGAGTGGAGGGGCTACCAAACGTCCAAGAGCTGAGGTCTTTAGAAGAGGCAGTGAAGTTTCTGGATTACCTGGGGCCCAGTTCATCCTCACACCGCCAGGTGAACTCTCCAAAGCTCTCATAGTGCTGGTTATAGTGGTAGAGGACACGGTGCAGGGTGGGCGAGCCCAGGTCCAGAAGGGTGTTGTAGGCCGTCTGCTGCTCCTTCCCACTGGTGTAGCCATTGAAGAGATTGTAGATCTTGTCTGCGATTTCTGAGGAGGGCAGACAAGACAAATACGGTTCTATGTTATCAATATATAAATGATTATACAGTCAGGCACACACATGTGCACGTCTGTGTATATGCATGTATACCTGCATGCACGTAGGCGTGGTGTTCTTACTTAAAGACTGAGCCCAGCACCTGGAGGAAGCGGGTTAATTCACTTTACCTCTGCCCCATCGGGGTTCAGTGTTTCTTCTATAAGATGAAAGCCTTTAAATAGACTCCCTCTTAAGTTAATTTTAGTTATAACAGTCTTTGTCTTTGCCCATGTTTCCTAGAAATAGAGAGCCTGAGGCAAAAGCTCATAGATTAATACTTTATAGGCAATGCGATCGCAGGTGAGCGGGAGGGAGGACAAAGGCGTGGCTGGAAGGAGGCAGAGACAGCAGAAGGGAGGCTGCTGGGGGGGGGAGGGGGGTGGTTGCGTTCAGAGCATGTAGGAAACTACTGGATCCCCACCGGTCCATTCACGGACTGTCTCCAGCTTCACTCCAAGATTGGTCCATGGGGCTTTTCACATTCACCCCCAGGATGCCTGAGCTCCCCTTCACTTCCAGGTGGCGTAGGCTTGGGTACCAGAGTGGGTCCTTTAAAAGCGACAGAAAAGCCCTGGGACGCGGGGGAAGGGGGTGGGGCAAGGGGGGGAACATTTGGCTCAGGCCGGAAGTGAGCCGCTCTCAGGTCCTGCCTCCTGCCACATGAGGACCCCAAGTGGCTGCAGCGCCCAAAGCAACCTGGCCCCATGGCTGTAGCGCCTCTGCGAGGGCCGCGGGACCAGACCTGAAGACAAGCTTGCAGATCCGTGGCGACACTGGAATTGAATCCAGTACATTCTGCAGTTCCAAAGGAGTAATCTTTCGGTTTAATTTATATGTTTTATATTTCTGTCTCCAAGGCACACGCTGCTAAGCTGAACTTGGTGTGTGGCAAAGGGCAATGCATTTGGGTAGCCTTTGCAATTTTTCCTAAGGCGCTCTGAGCATGTTAATGAAATGTTTTCTCATTAAACCTGTCAGAAAGCAGATTTGTTTACATTTCCCTCCGAAACAGCTGGGATCTAAGATCAGCCAGCGACACTGTCTCAGCCAGACTTTGCCCACTTGACCCCCTGTTAGCTTAAAGCCATAGTAACCTAATTTCTTGTCACAATTCTCAGTGATCAGGGCTGCTGGTGATGGCAGTCATCACTGTAGAACATCACTGTGGGTTGGAATGAATGAATTCTTACCCCTGTGCTATTGGGACATTGTGACATCCTCTTACTTTTCTCTCCTGCCCATTGCTCATGAGGGCAAGAGCCCAGTCTTACCTCCTCATGTTCTGAGTGGCCAGCCCAAGGCCAGACAAGACAGAAGGCCAAAAGAACGTTACCTAAATGAATGGGACTCCGTCGGGAGAGGGTTCCTCAGGGACCTCCCCATACCAAGCTAAGCCAGTCCTTCAACAACTGAACTCTTGTGAGCCGGCAACTTTAGCTACATTAAAAATAATTTTAGTTCAGAAATCCACTCAAATGTTCAGCATGTCAAGATCCTCAGGTTGTTAAAAAAGGATCGAGAGGTCCAAAGGACAGTGTTTTTGAAAATAAAGCTCTATGATATTGCCCGCTAGTTGTGAGAGGCTGGCCGATTGCCAAGAACCTGGCCCGTGGGAATTTCAGTCCCCATAGCGGGAGTCTGGGGCCACCTATCAGGGGACTGTCGGGGTCCCAAAGATCAGCTTGGCCACACTGGTTCTCCTGTTGCAACCTGCACAACCCGAACTCCCAGCAGCAGCCAATGTCTCCATTAATGTGTAAAATACTCTCTACTCGGTTCTACTGAAGATATCAGTGGTTAATCAACCACTTCAATTAGTGCCACAGCTTCTGGTACCCAGGAGAGCTAAATTCTGGTTATGGGGGGAGGGAGGTGATAAGTCTCAGAACAGGGGACGATATCCAGACCAGCCGGGGGACATTATGAGGACACGGGCCCAAGAAGTGTGCTGTTTGTGCGATGCATGTGGGCTGAAGACACACTCTCCCTAACTGACAAGGACCAGTCCTGGGCACCGCCAAGAGACAACTCTTTACCAAAGAACAGCTCCATAATAGCTCCAACATCTAGGAAAAAAGATTCTGACGTATCTTTGGCAGAGAAGAAGTAGTACAGCAGTTAATTCCAACACTGCGGGTTTCTACGCTTTAATCCCAACTCTCTTTTCTGATGTACAAAAATATGAAGCGAGCGAGGGACCCGATCCGCGTCCTGATGGCAGAGCACCTGGCGTATCCCCACATGTGTCTCCTACGGGCTCCGTGACTCACTCTGTGGACCGACGGGCTACGCCGAGGGTTTTCGCCAGAGGAGAGGGTGGGGGCAGTCCTGGCAAGGAGAGGCCTTCATTCTCCTCTGTCCCCACTGGGCTTCAGGTTGTTCCCTTCAACTCCCTTGCCCCCTTCTTCCTGGGGACGAGGGGAGGTCCCCGGGGCATCCCTCTGCAGGCCTGGTGGCTTCTGCCCTTACCTTGGGCTTTGACATCATCCACCACCGGGCAAGGGGTCTTCACGATCACGTCACTGGGCCTGGAGCGCCGTCCTGTGTTGTCCACTCCCCACAGGGTGAACCTGGCAGGGAGAGGGGGTGCTGTTATCAGAGAACGGCCAAGCTTTGCCTGGATGGGGTGGGGTGAGGGTTTCCCCTGGCTGCTCTGCTCTTGTGACTCCTTGATGCGCCTACTGCTGCCATCAGGTCATAAGGTGTGTGGTCTAGAGCCTCTCTCATTGCTTCCTGGTGGGTCTGGGGTTGTAATCTGCTCTCTTGGGGCTGTTTTTGATGGAAAGCATCATGGCCTAGAACACTGGTTTTCAAATGTGGTCCCAGATCGGCAGCATCAGCATTACTGGGAACTTGATAGCGACAAGCATTCTCCTGCCCACCTAGGCCTGCTGGATCCGAGACCCTCGGGAAGGGACCAGGACCAGGTGACTCTCATGCCGGTTACATCCTGACAACCGCTGGGCTGAGGGAGGGCGTACGTATCTATGGAAACGGGTGGTCAGAACTGGGGCCAAGCCTCTGCTCCCATCACCTGGGGTGACTTCAGCTCCTCTGGGCTTTGTTTTCCCTCGTCTGTCAAATGGAGATGATGATAACACAGGGAAGCCCAGGGCAGGACCCAGAGCCAGCGACACTGCACAGCGCGTGTGGACCCTGTTCTGCCCTGTCTAGTGCCCAGCTGACACTTTGCACAAAAGACCTAGGACAGTTTTCCTCTTTAAAGCCAGACGTGAAATAACCACAGTGGAGGGGCCTGAACAACCAGAGGGCGGGGCCTCCAAACAACCAGAGGGCAGGGGCCCCGGAACAACCAGAGGGCAGGGGTCCCCGAACAACCAGAGGGCGGGGGTCCCCGAACAACCAGAGGGCGGGGGCTGATGCTCTGGTGGCTGGGGATCTACTCCTAGCTAGCTCTCGTCCCACAGGCCTCTAGTCCCGCGTAGACCCTTCCAAGGAGAAGACGTGCCTCTAGGAGCCCTCCCTCAGGAGAACCCCTCCCTCAGGAGAACCCCAGGAGGGAAGACCTGGCTCTTAGAGACCGTAGAGGGGGGCGGAGCCGTAGGGGAGTGGAGGTGTAGGGGGGAGGAGCTGTAGTGGGGCGGAGTGGCAGGGGGAGGAGCGGTAGGGGGGCGGAGCGGTAGGGGGCGGAGCCATAGGGGGCTGGAGGTGTAGGGGGAGGAGCCGTAGGGAGGAGGAGCAGTAGGAGGGTGGAGCCGTAGGGGAGTGGAGGTGTAGGGGGAGGAGTGGTAGGGGGAGGAGCGGTAGGGGCGGAGCGGTAGGGGGGTGGAGCGGTAGGGGGAGGAGCGGTAGGGGCGGAGCGGTAGGGGCGGGGCGGTAGGGGGAGGAGCAGTAGGGGGGAGGAACCGTAGGGGGAGGAGCGGTAGGGGCGGAGCGGTAGGGGGGAGGAGCGGTAGGGGGAGGAGCGGTAGGGGCGGAGCGGTAGGGGGGTGGAGCGGTAGGGGCGGGGCGGTAGGGGGAGGAGCAGTAGGGGGGAGGAACCGTAGGGGGAGGAGCGGTAGGGGGAGGAGCCGTAGGGGGGCGGAGCGGTAGGGGCGGGGCGGTAGGGGGAGGAGCGGTAGGGGGAGGAATAGTAGGGGGGAGGAGCGGTAGGGGGGAGGAGTGGTAGGGGGAGGAGCGGTAGGGGGAGGAGCGATAGGGGGAGGAGCGGTAGGGGCGGGGCTGTAGGGGGAGGAGCGGTAGGGGGGAGGAGCCGTAGGGGGCGGGGCAGTAGGGGGAGGCACCGTAGGGGGGAGGAGCGGTAGGGGGAGGAGCCGTAGGGGTGGAGCGGTAGGGAGGAAGAGAGGGTTCCTGGCTGGAGTGGCCCAGGTAAGTGTCTGCTGAGCTGAGATGGATGAACCAGTGAGGCAGGAAAGTGGTGGAATGATTTTCTCAGCAGACAAAAGTCAAACTTCCATTTACCACTCCCTCCCCTTAGAGGAGCCCAGAGCATGACTTCCCTCCCTCTGCCCTCCCGAAGCCCTCATGTGGGAACCATGGGCTCCGGGCACGGCACACAGGCAGCCTCCATCCCACCGGGAACCCAGGTCCAGTGGGACCTCAAAGTGATGACCTGCCTGGGTGCGGGGCACGCGGCTCAGACCACAGCCATGGGGTCCAGCAGGCCTGACCCCAGGACCAGGTGCTCAGCTTCCCTGTCTCTTCCAAACAGGTGGCTCAGCTGTCCCACCAGCCTCTGCCTGTGCCTGGGAGGGAGCTACTCGCAGCCACCCCAAGCCTGTCCCACTGCTCTGGGCTTTGTGTCCCAGCTTGCATTAAGTTCCAGCTGAACTGAATAGACTACTGAGCCGGGACAAAAATGCCTGTGCTTAAACTAATTCCCAAATTATGCCGACGGGGCAAGTAGTATAAAATTTAGGGTCCATGCACTTACTATTTTAAATGGCAAAGCAGGGTATCAGGAAAGGAAATGCTTCCCAAAGCCATTTTTTCTTTAACGTCATTGAGGAATCAGTGACAAATACACGTGTCCCACAACCTTCTAAGTAGAGGGACGCTTGACTGGAGCCATTCCTCAGAGGTCCCGGTGCCCTGGATCCTCACGTAGTCATCCGGGAAGGCCTTCTCTGTTCGTTGTTCATTGTTAGCATGATCGTGTCCACCAGGGACACTCGGAGGACAGTAAGAGGCTCAGCTGGACCACTGGGCAGACGGGAGAAGGCCTGGTCCCCACTGGAGGGCTAGTGGGTAAGGACACTTACTGCCTGGCCCCTCCACTGCCTTGGATCTTGTGCCTGTTGTTAGAGAACAGGTGTGTGTGTGGGTGGGGGGGGAGCCAGGATGCCTCGCTATGGCTCCAGGGCCGACTGCCCTGGCCTCCCGTGGCCAGCTGACTGCCTTTGTCGTGCTCACACGCTCCCCCAGGTGTGGCGGTTTCTGCTGATCACTCTGAATGGGCTCCCTTCTGAATCACCTGTCTACTGTCACCTGCCCCAAAAGGCAGTGGCTGTCCCGTGAGCACCCTCTGTGATGAAGGGGTGGTGTGCTAGGCCAGGGAGTCCCCTCCCCCTCTGGCCTCAGCTTCCCTGTCTCTAAAAGGAAGATGTTGGCCCAGACCCCCTTTAAGTTACTTTCAACCTCGGACCCTTCTCAGAATCATAATGTTTAAGCGCATTAAATAACATGCATGAGGTGACAAGGTCAGCCAGCTGTGCTGAAATGCAGTTCTGCCTCTGCGGACAGATGGAGAGCCCGCTCTGTGCTCCAGGTGAGGCGCCAAGGTCGGGAACTCGACCCTTCCCGTGGCGGGAGAGGCACAGGCGGGCACGCAGTGCGGGAGGAAACGCTGACTCCACCGCCTTCCCCCCAGACAGCCAGCTGTGTGAGTCTGGGGACGTCACGGTGCCGCTGGACCTTTTCCTTAGCTCCTGGGAGCACTCACCCTAACCTCACAGGGTGGGGCAGGGTTCCCAGAGGCACCCTCTCGGGGTAAGCACTCCGTGAGTGAAGGCTGCCACCCTCCATTTTATAGATGAGAAACTTGGCTGCGGAAACGTTAAGGGCTTCACTTACAATCAGTGTTAGAAACGAACCAGGCTTGGGGCCCATGTGGTCTCAGCTCTTAGTCCCGGGCTCCTTTCCTCCAGTACCAGGGCCTTGAAGCTCAGCTTCACTCCTTGTGGGAGGAACGGCGCCCAGAATGCCCACGCGTCCCTCGTCCTGCGATCTGCAGCGCCACCTGGTGGACACTCGCTGTCTTTCCCTCGACCCCATGCGCAGTCTTGAACTTCAAAAATCAAGGTTCCCAGAAAATTCATGTCTTAAAAGCCAGAAGAAGGCAATGCTGGAAGCTCCCCAAAGATGCCAGAGTGGGAGAAGGGATCAGCCTCAGCTCTTGGATCAGGACATGTAGCCACACCAGGCCAACATGAGGAGGGTCCCTGGGTGGGTGAGGGCGGGCACCCCTCCCAGACAACTGTGCCAGCCTCATGCTCATAGGAACCTTGAAGTTCCTAATGAACAGTTGTGACTTAGGGACAGGCATTATGGAGCCCTTATTATACATGGTAATTCCAGTTTCACTGAGTTGCAGGCACTGGATAGTAGGTACCTTTGTCCCTTTTGCCTGTCCCTCCTCACGAAGTGCCACAACCGCCCGACCATTAGTAGGCTGACTTTCTTCATCCTCAGATTAGCATTCACGTTTCTCTGTATTTTTCACCTCCTCCAGTAAAACGCATGTATTTTACTTTCATCTGCATGGCCCCCTGCCTTCATTTCCTTTTCCTGTATTGGGAATACTCAGCCCTCCAAGTTCATGGTCAATCAATGCCTCTCACATTTCTAGTGCTTTCTATCTCTGTGCTCTCTGACCATGGACGTGGTTCATTCTGGAAACCTCGACTCTGTTCTCGTGCCCTCATCTGTAAACTGGGAAATGTTTTTCATCCCGATGGGGTCAGCAGGTCCCAGAACTACATCACAATGGTTTCTGCCTTAGCTCCCCCTTTTCCTGTCATGACTTAGATTCCATCATTATCTCTCCTCTTCCGGGGCCTTGGATGTCTCTGCTTCACAAATATCCTACAATCGTCCCCAGGGCAGGGGGAGGAATGGGGATGAGATCCCAGAGAGAGCGGCTGTTCCGAGCGCCGGACACGGAGCTCGCCGTATTTCCTTTGAAGAAAATGCTGACCGTCTAACCTCTGTGAACTGCCTACTTCAACGCCCGTGGAGCAGAGAGAGTCTCCTCCTTTCCTCCGAAAAATTAATAATCTCTGATCGACAGCATTCACTCGATTTTCCTAGCCCCACTCTCTTCTGTTTTCCCCACCAGCTGCTTCCACCCCACAGACTTGGCTGCTCACCTTCTGCCTCTTTGCCTGGTGGGCCTTTTCCAACACGACTACCTGCTGAAATTCTACACCATGCAGTTCAGATGGCATCCCCAAATCACAGTCCCTGTCTTTTCTCTCTACATGTTCCTTTTTCTTCTATCTCGCATTTACTTCATTCTGCCTGATCTAAAGGTTGGTTGTTTATCTATTTCCCTCCTATGTCGCAAACTCTGCAGGCTGGGACTCTATGATCTCTCTTGATCCTCCCCTTCCGTGCCTGGAAGGTTCTGCGTAACGCCGATCGAGACAGGACTGGAGAGGCTCAAAATATCTTCCTAAGTGTCTAAAGGAACTCCAGTGGCCAAAAGGAACCAGCTAAGGGGCTCGGGATGTTTGGGTAAGGAACAGCGAGGCCGTCTGGGTCACTCACATGTAGATGGTGTCGGGCTCCAGGCATCGAATGATGAGCGAGATGGTGGTGAGCTGCTTGTCTGGCACCTGGGAGGGCATCGCGCAAGGAGACTTCGCCCCCGAGAGGATGTCATCCACAAAGCTCAGCACCGTCTCTGCCCGGGGAAGGGATGGAGAAGATGTGAGAAACCGAGATGGCCAAGCAGTGAGGACACGGGGTCAGCTCAGTGAGAACTCAACACCACTGGGTCCCAAATCTTCTTAAATTCCAGGTAGAGAAAGGAGACCTAGAAGGAGTGTTTGTTTTTTATGACTGTTTCCCATTTAACTAACTGATCTACACGCATTTGTCCAGAGTTAGTTCAGAAGCAACTGAGGCAAGATGGAGATGCCGTGTCGGCGAGCTCGCGTGTGAAATGCCCGCGGAGAGAAGAGCTGTTCTGCTCAGTGGTCACTGCCAGACCTTCCGGGGCCTGTGTGCCCAGGGAAAGGGTCTCGGAAGAAGCAGGGGACAGCCGCCCGTACCTGAGGTGTTGGCCATGCCCCTAAGCCTCAGAGATAGTTTCACCAGAAGGTATCACCCGAGTTAGACGGTGGACACCACCATCCTACTGGTGACCACACTCGTGTGTAAGTTTCAGGAGTGATTTACGTTGATTTATGTGTAGACAGTAGAATAGTGAATCATGAAACATTTTTCACAGGGTGTTTCCATTCCTTGAAGGCTTGCTTCTTCTAGCTGGTTCTAGCAAAAACAGAGTTTACTTTAGGGACAAGACATGGGGTAAGCAAACCTGTCTGCACAGCTAATCTGGCCTGGAGGAGGGTATTAGCAAATACATCTTTTTTTCTGTAATCATGGCAGTGGTTAGCACAGAACTGTCTTCTCAGTGTGAGCCAGGACAGCCCGTGGACTGCATTATTATTTCTTTGTGAGTGTGCCCAGAGGCAGTGAAATGGACACCTCTTTTATAAACAAAAAGAAAAACAAAATCAAAACAAGACTTTGTCAGCCACTCACCATGCAAAAACTCTTAAATGGAAAAGACCTGCCACTGTTCCCGCATCGCCCTGGGACACGGGGACCTGGAGCCAAGCCTCTGCTGCTCCCGCATCGCCCTGGGACACGGGGACCTGGAGCCGAGCCAGGAAACATGGCGTTTTTCTTTCCTTTTCTCACCTGGACCAAGATGAGTCCATGAGGCTGTGGGAGAGGCTCACCTGTCTCCACTTTGGAGTGGTCCATCCTGTCTGTGACCTTTTCCTGACGGATGAGGTAGTCCACAATCTGCACCCCGATGGGAGGCTCTGAGTGTTCCCACTCCAGGACTACGAGGGTGCTGCTGGGCTCGTGAGCCGTGGACAGCCGCAGCCTAAGTGCAGACGGGAGGAAACATGAAACGGGGACCCAGCTAAGACCCGCAACGGTCTTCTGACACCGCCACCGACCACCTCCTCAACTGTTCTGCCGTGTGTTTTCTAACCTTCTTTGTAACCAGCCATTACAACGATCTCTCTGAGGGCCTGTCTCCTTCACCAGAGAGTCAAGTTTCTTGAAGATGCTTGAAATCTGTATTTTATTTATCTAAGTGCTGGTTATAGGTTAGGAACTCAACATATACCTGTCATTAAATAAATAAGTAGGTGAGTCCATGTTGAGTGGATGCCCGTGTCTCACACGGCCAGATGGAGCTTGGAAATACACTTTCTGGATTCGCTCTGGAAAAACGAGCATGTGCCTGTGATGCCCACGGTCAGGCCCGCTGAAGGTGGTGCATGGGAGAGACCTGCAGCAGCGGTACCTGGCTCTGCCCTGCTGGGGGGCCCTGCCCCCCCCTCCCTGCTGCTTCTTCCCTGGCCTTCTGCGGGTTGGAATAGGCTCCATGTGGAGGGAGCTGTGCTGGGCAAGAGAAAGCTGGCCACGTGTCAGGTTGTCCTCAGGGTGACGCCCCGTGTCTGCAAAGGCAGGTTCTCATCTCCGTTTCTGATTTTGTTCTTGGGTGTCTGTGGATAATCCCGATTCCAGCTTCCATTTTTGTCTTGCTTTTCCCAACTCAGTCTCCTCGTTCTGTGTCCACCGTCCATCTTAGCACTCTGTGCCTTGCTGTCTCATACCTCTTGGTACGTTGCAGATGCTCAATAACCAATATTGACATTCACGGGTATGAATCCCCTAATGGCCCGAGTGGTTTCAATTCCCTGCCTTGTTCTGACTTCGTGCGTGTGTCTCCGGTTTCTCACTTGCTTCCAAGTCCCTGTTTCTTCCTAGACCACAGGCTTCTGGGGTTTCTCCCAGTTCCTGCTCACTCGAGCCTCCCTCCCTCACATGTGTCCCTGCCCTTCGCCCCCATCCTTGGTTCCTCTATCTCATGACCACCCAGAATCCTGGCCCTCGAGCTTCTACTCGGCCCCCAGGTGCCTGTCATTGGTCTCGAGGACCCCTGGGCCGGGCACTGTGGGTGTATCGCACCACCGCAGTGTTCAGTGTCAATGCAGCAAGAGTTATTAAGCACCCAGTACTTATAAGAATGTGCTTGGTGAGCGCTGAAGACCAGGGGTACACCAGCCAGCTCCAGCCCATTTCATGGTGTGGTCAATCCACAAACATACAGTGATACATGCGATCATAATAATGTGTGATATGAACTTGAACAAGAAATCATGGGAGGCTGAGGGAACAAGAGCAAAGAATCCAACCAGTGGGAAAATAATGCAAAGCACATGCTCGCGGGGGCTTCCTAGGAACCAGAGCGGAGTTTGCATACGACACGAACAATGGACGAGACCCAAGGCATGGCGGCTTGACAGCCGCGCTAATTAGAGTCATATGCGGAGCGCTAGTCTGAAGAGAAAGCACTGGGAGGCTTAGGCAAGTAACTCAGCCTTTCCTAGAACTCCGACTGGGTGGAAACGGAGGACGGTTGGCCTCTACTGGGGGCCGGGAGTATGTGTGCGTTACACACGCCTGTGTAAAGCTACAGTGCTTTCCTATGTCCAACTACCAACACACATTGAAGAAACTAAGGTCTGATTAGAGTGAACAAGAAAAGGGAAGCACTAGTAGATGTCCCTGTTCACGACAATGTAGCCCAATCCGAGTTTTATCTGTGACATTCAGGAAACGCGGGTTTGCACATGAAATCAGCCCTAGGACACTAATGGCTAGATCGTGTGTCCCTGGTGATATCTCTTGGTGGCTTCGGCGTCATGTCAAAGGTAGCTTTCTTTGTTGGTGAGTCCGTCAAAAAGCACCGTCTTCTAGCGGCTCCTTTTCTACCGAAAGGGAGGACTTTCACTGATAGGGAGCTTCATTGTCTTTTGACTCAAGAGGTCCAAGATACGTCTGTAAAGAGCAAGAACCAGTGGCTGAGAGAACCTACATCGAGAAGGCCTCTGGACAAGGGAAGACGCTGGCTTGTCACGACACTACTGTTGTGTTGCCTTTGTTCTCGGTTCCTTCCTGCGCAGTCGTGGCGGTCGTGCCGGCCACACTTCCGTGTAGCAGTCGAGGGCAGTGTTCGCCAAGGCCAGCCTCCTACTTCCTGGCCTTTCTGCACCTTCTCCTGCCCGCTCAGCCCTCCAGGCACCTCGGGGCCTGCTCCTCGCCCCAGGCTTTCTTGGCCTTACCGCCCCCCGGGGTCAGGCGCCCCAGCACTCTGTATTAGACAGAGAATTAGGGTTCCTGCCGTGGGCCCTGGCCCAGCAGGATCTACAGGCTGTTTGGCTGGTCTGTGCAGGCTTCCTCTGGGGCAGACGGACAAGTTCATTTGCAGCGTGTTGGACTCTGTTCTCCCTTCCAGGGCAGATGCCCCCGTGTTCAGCCCCGACCCCCTCTCTTCCCAGTTGGTACCCATCCTGGAGCGTCCTTTCTCAGAGCTGCGGTGCCCTTCCTCATCCCTTTGGGTCTGACTGAACTCATCTCTGCTCCAGACCATCTTTCCCTCTGACCACGGGCCATCGCTCTAGGACGGCCCCACGGTGACTCCGGGGCAGGCCCACACGGAACCAGCCTCCTCCGCAGACTTGCTTCTCCGATGCTTTTCTTCGTCATGGCCTGATCATCACTCCAGCCTCCCAGCCTAAGTCCATTCTCAACCGCTTCCTTCCCAGCCCCCGCCAGCCACCAAGCCCCGCGGTTCCACCAGAGTGGTCTCTTGGTGTGTCCTCTCCGTCCCATGATGGCTCAGGCCAGCGCCTCTCGGCCATGGTTCTGCTTTCCTGCTGTGACCTTGGAACACGACTCCGTCCAGATCCATCCCCTGTCTGCTCCAAGGGGGATAACAGAACCTAACTGCTCCACAGTGCCTGGCACCGGCAGGTGGGTTGGGGCCTCGGGAGGGTCTCATTACAGACCCGGCTTCCTCTGCTGCGACACCGCTTTTACCCCTGGCCTTCTGCCAGCTGTCCTACTTTCTCTGCCTTCAAAGGGAAAGGCAAGTGCACCTCCTTCATGAAGCCCTCACCCAAAGGTCTCCTGTGACTATTGTCAAGCCGTTCCTGCTGCACTGCACTCTGCACCTGCCTCCCCTGGGGGCCTGAAATCTCAAGGCCCTGCTGAGGGTGGTGTGCTGTTCCCGGACCGCCCACAGCTTTGCAAAGGGCAGGCCCTTCGCAAGCCTCTGCCATCAGTGCGGAGGGAGGCGGGGAGGGAGGCGGGGGAGGGAGGCGGGGAGGGAGGCGGGGAGGGGCTCGTACACGGGCTGCGGGAGAGGTGCACACGTGGGCAGCCCGTCAGCTCCAAAGGCGGTGGAGTCGCAGCGACACCAGTCCTCGATGACGTCTCCAGTCCCAGAGCACCACAGAGAGCTCATGGTGGCCTCCTGCAAGAGCTGCGAGAGGCAGAGAAGAGAGTGAGTGTCGGGGTCCAGGGCCGAGTCGCCAGAATCAAGGGACAGCGCCTCAGCCTCTGCTTGGCCTTCAGTAACCTCCAGCCCGTCGGCTGCAGCACCTCTTCACCACGTGTGATCAAACGTTCCCACGCCAGGAGACCCTCTGGGAGATCTAGGCCTCCTCGGACCTCTAGGCCTGTCTCGATGAGCATCGCAGTCGTCCCTGCGGCTGAGACCTCGGAAGCAAGTTTGACTCCACCGGCCCCCCCGCCTCTATGCACCCCGTCATTCCGCACCTGGGCTCTAGCAACAGTGACGCTTTACCAGACAGCGGGGGACCTGCCTTCGCCTCTTCCCTCCACCCAGGGCACTGAGCCTTCTCAGGTGCTCCTCTGTGCCCCCTCCTGCCTTCTTCGTCCTGCCCTGTTCCCCGTGCTTCCCTCCAGCCTTGGGTCGCTCACAGGTGTCGTGAATGCGAGCCCTGCCCCTTGCTGCCATGTGACCTTGAGCGGGTCACACGATCGCTGCCATGTGACCTTGAGCAGGTCACACGATCGCTGCCATGTAACCTTGAGCAGGTCACACGATCGCAGCGTCCGCAGTGGCAGATGGGCTGGAAATGGCACTTTCCTCGTAGGGTGGCTGTGCCCACGCGAGCTCACCTGTCACCTATGAACAGCACACATCAGGCATCAGTAAGTGCCGGCACTTACTATTATCCTCGAATGACAGGGGTGAGTCTTACATGAAAGCTTCCAAATACCCCAGAGCCTAGAACAATTCTCCACTGCAGTGGTTTCCCAGCAGACATTTGCTATCACATGAAAGACAAAAGGACTGAATAAGACCAGCGAGGGACCCAGACTTGTGATGGGGCAATTCCCTGGTGAGGGTGGGGTCCTGCCGGCTGGAGCCTTCAGCCGGGGTGGGGAAGAAGGAGGAGGAGGAGAAATAAGAAAGAGGAGGAAGAAGGAGGAGGAGGGGGAAGGAGAGGAAGAAAAAGGAGGAGGAAGAGAAAGAAGGAGGAAGAAAAAGGAGGAGGAGGAGGAGCAAGAAAAGAAGAAGGAGGAGGAGGAAGAAGGGAAGAAGGAGGAGGAGGAAGAAGGAGGGGGAGGAAGAAGGAGGAGGAGGAGGAAGAGAAGGAGGAGGAGGAGGAAGAAGGGAAGAAGGAGGAGGAGGAGGAAGGAAGAGGAAGAAGGAGGAGGAGGAAGAAGGAGGAGGAGGAGGAAGAAGAGAAGAAGGAGGAGGAGGAAGGAAGAGGAAGAAGGAGGAGGAGGAAGAAGAGAAGAAGGAGGAGGAGGAAGAAGAAGGAGGAGGAGGAAGAAGAGAAGAAGGAGGAGGAGGAAGGAAGAGGAAGAAGGAGGAGGAGGAAGAAGGAAGAAGGAGGAGGAGGAAGAAGGAGGGGGAGGGAAGAGAAGAAGGAGGAGGAGGAAGGAAGAGGAAGAAGGAGGAGGAGGAAGAAGGGCAGAAGGAGGAGGAGGAAGAAGGAGGGGGAGGAAGAAGGGAAGAAGGAGGAGGAGAGGAAGGAAGAGGAAGAAGGAGGAGGAGGAAGAAGGGAGAAGAAGGAGGAGGAGGAGGAAGGAAGAGGAAGAAGGAGGAGGAGGAAGAAGGAGAGGGGGAGGAGGAGAAGGAGGAGGAGGAGGAAGAAGGAGGAGGAGGAGGAAGGAAGAGGAAGAAGGAGGAGGAGGAGGAAGGAAGAGGAAGAAGGAGGGGAGGAAGAAGGAGAGGAAGAAGGAGGAGGAAGAAGAAGGAGGAGGAGGAAGAAGAGAAGAAGGAGGAGGAAGAAAGGAAGGAGAGGAAGAAGGAGGAGGAGGAGGAAGAAGAGCAGAAGGAGGAGGAGGAAGGAAGAGGAAGAAGGAGGAGGAGGAAGAAGAGAAGAAGGAGGAGGAGGAAGGAGAGGAGAAGGAGGAGGAGGAAGAAGAGAAGAAGGAGGAGGAGGAAGAAGGAAGAAGGAGGAGGGAGAAGAAGGGAAGAAGGAGGGGAGGAAGAAGGAGGAGGAGGAGGAAGAAGGAGGAGGAGGAGGAAGAAGGAGGAGGAGGAGGAAGGAAGAGGAAGAAGGAGGAGGAGGAAGAAGAAGGAGGAGGAAGAAGAAGGAGGAGGAAGAGAAGGAGGAGGAGGAGGAGGAAGAAGGGAAGAAGGAGGGGGAGGAAGAAGGGAAGAAGGAGGAGGAGGAAGAAGGGAAGAAGGAGGAGGAGGAGGAAGGAAGAGGAAGAAGGAGGAGGAGGAAGAAGGAGGGGGAGGAGGAAGAAGGAGGAGGAGGAGGAAGGAAGAGGAAGAAGGAGGAAGAGGAAGAAGAGAAGAAGGAGGAGGAAGAAGGAGGAGGAAGAAGAAGGAGGAGGAAGAAGAAGGAGGAGGAGGAAGAAGAGAAGAAGGAGGAGGAGGAAGGAAGAGGAAGAAGGAGGAGGAGGAGGAAGAAGAGAAGAAGGAGGAGGAGGAAGGAAGAGGAAGAAGGAGGAGGAGGAAGAAGAGAAGAAGGAGGAGGAGGAAGGAAGAGGAAGAAGGAGGAGGAGGAAGAAGAGAAGAAGGAGGAGGAGGAAGAAGGGAAGAAGGAGGGGGAGGAAGAAGGAGGAGGAGGAGGAAGAGAAGGAGGAGGAGGAAGAAGAGAAGAAGGAGGAGGAAGAAGAAGGAGGAGGAGGAAGAAGGAGGAGGAGGAAGAAGAGAAGGAGGAGGAGGAGGAGGAAGAAGGAGGAGGGGAAGGAAGAAAAGGAGACACGGTGGCGGGGAGGAAGGAGAAAAGAAAGACAACCCAGAAACGCCACACTGAAGCCAGAGCTGGTGCCCTGCGTGCCGCCCTCCGGAACTCCGCCCAGGCCGGTTAGCCTAGAACAGGTGACACGGTGCTCACCCTCCTCAGGCTGGGGCCTCTAGGGAGCGGGGACCAATCCTTCCCTCCCACTCCTCCTCCCAGTCACTCTGTCAGACTGAGGGGACTCAGTAATCTGGAGGATCAGTGTATCTTTCTGTCCCTCCCTTTCCAACCCTCAGCGGTGCCTGCGCAGGGCCGGTAGACGAGAGACACATGCACACAAAAGCCCTCCTGCTGGGTTAGACACACCTGCGAAACAGACTGTGACACAGGCTGCCCCTCAAAAGGGGACAGAAGCAATGATCACCCCACCTGGACGGGCACACCCCTCAGCTAGGGAGCCCCTCACTGCTGTGACTACTAGGCCTGGGCCCCAAGGTCACCTTTGCCCATAGTCTCAGAAGTCCCGCACCCGAGCTGTCCTGTTTTATTTGGTGGGTGTCTGTTTTGACCCGCTCTGTCCTTGACATCCTTGAGATCAGAGAGAACATGAGCTAAGTCACCACCTCGGTCACATTGTTCCCACTTATCCAGGTGGGTCCCTGCTTTTTCTCCTCGCACCTTTGGAAAGGGAGAGACAGAGGGGACAGAGGCGCAGTTGGGAGATGTCATGACCCACAGCACAGTACAAGGCAGGAACCGTAGGGACATGGCGTTTTGATTTTGAGTCAGAGGGATGGGTGGGAAACCAACCCCTCCAGGCTCAGGTGCCCAGATTGTTCCCACAGCCCAACATGCTCCTGCTAGTCTCCCTGAAGCCGTCCAGGCCGGGACCTGCCGATGAGGGGAGGCAGAGCTAACTCCTCCCATGCTGTCCCCAAGGCTTTCTGAACAATGACCGCCGACCACGGATGCGATGTCTCCCCGTCTACCTTCTCCCCTCCAGCCCCTATTGCTCAGAGACCTAAGGAATCAGTTGTGACTCCTGAGTCATGACCATTCAGTGGTGAATGCATTGACTTGATTTCATATGCAAATAGGCAAATAGAAGCAAATTAGGTGCCCAGCTCATCTGAACAAAAAGTCTCACTATCCACCGTCTAGCATGGGCTCAGCTGCAGTCACCTCCTCAGGCATCTGCCACACCCTCCATGCTCGTTACCTCCCCGAGCCGCGCCCTCTCTTACCCTCCCAGGCTGCTTACCCTCTGGGTCTGGTTGTTGGTAACCAGTTCATAGATGGGGGCTGCTCTGGTCACCTCCAGCAGAACTGGCTCCGCAGGGGTGTCAGGGCCAGGTGCCACGTGACACAAGGGGCAGGCCGCGGGGCAGCGGCCCTTGCTGTGGCACTCCATGCGGACTCCGGCCGCCATGCGCTTGGTGCCGGACTCTGACAGGCTGATGATGTACTCCGGGAAGGTCAGCACCTTGGGGTCTCGTTCCCGCTCCTCCGACTCGTCGGATGGGGAGTTGCCTGCCAGACACAACAGGAGACGGAACAGAGTGGGGGAGGAGAACGAGAGGGACTACACGGCCTCATGGCCCACGAGGGCTGGAGTCAACTCCTTGAGAGGTCAGAAACTGTCACGGAGCAGGGAAGAGTGTGATTCTGTCGTCCAGTCAGTCTGGGGAACCCCCCTCCCAGAGGCTCCCCATGCGGGGGCAGGCTGTCTCCCTTCTGGGCATCCTCAGCTCCACCGATCCTGTCGGGGACGTGTCTGTGGTTGTGTGCCGGCCTGGGACTGCCATCAGTGATGCAAACAATAACAGCAGTGGTTGCTCTGCACCCAGAGAGTGAGGTATGAACAGTGCCCACCCCGAACTGCTGCTCAGTAAAGCCCAGAACGATTTTAAAGCACATAATGGTAGCTAGCCCATGTCGAATCATCATCGTCATAGTTCAAACCATACCTATGGGTAAGATTTATGGAACCTGCATGTGCCAGGAATGTGATACCTGATCAAGACCTCCTTTAACCCTTACACCAGCTCTCTGCATGGAATTCTATCATTACACCCACTTTAGAGATGAGAGAAGTGAGGCCAAGAGCCTCAAGATCACACAGCTAGTCTATTGTGAGATCTGAGATTCGAATCCAGATCTGTCTGATTCCAAAGCCTTCACGTCGTAGGACATCTCAGCTTCATTATTAATCAATGTGTTGAAGGTGGGGAAGGAATTTTGACTTTTTCAAAAAGATTTACACTCCAAAGCTTGAGGTGGGTCCATATCACCCTGACTGAGAAGTAAAAGGGAGCTGGAGGTGGCGGGCTCTTGTTTTACTTTTGATGACAAACATTAGAAATGCCTACCAGAAAATGACAGTGTCCCCTACAGAAGAAAGCACTGCTTGGTATTTCTCTTCCGAGCCTTCATAATTTCCACTTCACTTAGCAAGTCTGCAGGAAGATGGAAGTAGAGTCTGGGGGCAGAACCCCTGGGTCCCCCGAGAGTTCCCGTACGCTCTGCAGCACCAAACAGGAAGCAATGGCAGGGAGCTCACTGGGCTTTTGGAAATGATAGGCAGACACAGACCATCCATTCTGTCCTCTCGGACACAGCAAGTGTGATGTTCGATGGGCCGGACCCTGGGGCAACTGGTTGAAAGGCTTTGCAAAGGGTTCGGAAGGTGGTTGCGAGATACATGGGACTCATGGACTCCATAGCTGACTTCTCTCTGGGGTGGGGCCCAGGAGGCGGTGCCAGCCCCCGCCCCGCCCCCTCTGGTTCCAGGTGCACCGCCAGGCATTTCAGCGTGGCTGTTGGCAGATGGGCAGTGCCCTCACGCGGACCGGGCATTTTTACCCCGCATCTCCACGCGTGGGCTCCTGCGCACTAAGGCAGACTCCACCGGTGACAGTAAATGTGGGATATAGTGTATTTCACATTTGCATCTGGTTTAACAACGGCGCCAGAGGGGGGCTCAAGCCCTTCCTGGATTTCCAGGGAACTACATACCTGCACACAGCAAAACCAAGAATGCTGTCACTAAATGGGAGGCCCAGGGGCCCACACAGCTAGCCCCAAAGTCACTTCAACCAACGTGTCAATCTTGACTGACGTTCAGGCTTATGCCACTCGTGGCTGGGAGTGTTTGTGGAGTGGCCTCCACGCGGCAGGGCTGTCCTCGCCCAGCCCCTGGCCAGGCTCTATGGACTGGGCAAGGATGCTAGGGGTGGGCGAGGGCTTTGAATTCTTGATGGTATTTCCAGAAAAACAGGCCTTCGTTCACTGAGAAGGTGAATGAATTTTTTAAAAAAAGCAGTAAAGATACAGTGCTTTTTTTCAAGATAATGAAATTAAATTGTTGCCTTGCCAGCGTTACCAGAGAGCTTGAGGGTCACTGGTTTGGCCCGGGCCCCTTGGAATCACATGCATTTCAGTGTCAACCCACAGCCCTTGTTGAGAACAGAGGCTGGGAACGGTTTCCACAAAGTGACCACTAGGTGGCGATCGCAAATCTAAAATGACTTCGGGGAGAGGAGAGAAACGGGGCGATCAATTCTATGACCACTTGGGCATCACAGAAAATAGACGTATGGAAAAGCAACACGTAGCTACTTAGACAATAGCGCGGAGGCACAGTTTTTCTCCATCAATCAACAAAAAAAAATTGATGAGCAAAACAACTCCATCCAATGTATCCCAAGGAGAAAAATATAAAGCCAGGGATGCAAGACAATCAAGGGAAAACAAAACTCACAAGAGAACATTAAAATCCCCTTCAATATCCTTCACGTGGAGTAAAATTTGCTTTGGGGGGAGAATACGATGCCACGGAATTCCTCTTCTGTCACTTTCATTCCCAAGGACCCAGGAATGTCCCCCACGCCCCGCACCCACGTGCACGCGGAGTCGCATAGTCCCGCCGAACCCCGCTCAGGACTCCGGGTCTGAGTCAGGTGCGGCCACTAGAGGGCACTGCAACCCCACACAGTCAACCTGAGCGACAGCCTCCTGCCCCCAGCAACCCCTCATTAAGGCTTTAATTGAACCTCTGAGGGCCTGCTCCCGCGCTGTCTTCTGGCTTTCCCGATTAAAATCCAGACGCTGACCTGAAACACACGTCATTTTATGAAGCAACCTCACTCCAATAAATTCATAAAAAGTGTTAAAAATCAGGATGCAGCCACCCCTCCTCCCCCACCCACTAGCCTTCAGCCCTGGACAGGTGCAAGGTGAGGGAGGAGAGGCCGGGCAAGGAGGGTGTGAGGAATACGGGGGAAGCCACCCAACTCTTGTTTTAATTCAGAACCATGCTTGCCTTCCGAAAATATGCTGGTCCAGATAAAACGGGACCCGCTGGGGCCAAGACTAACGGCCCCCCTGTCCCCCCCGGCCCCCCTGGTCCCCCCGGTCCCCCCGGCCCCCCCATCGCACAGGATGGAGCTGTCTAGAGAGGAGCTGGATTCGCAGTGATGAGCAGTGCGCTCCTGGAAGGCGCCGGCGGAGAATAGAGATGTGTGTGAGAGAGAGATTGTTCAAGGAGGAAACGCATTTTCCATGCGTGGTTAAAGATACAGTTGGGAAATACTCCTAAAAATGATGGAGCCCGGTGGCGAAAGCCCAGATCAATCTCCCTTCACCTGAAGAGAGAACCTATCACCGCCACCTCCGTGGCGAGGAGGCGGCCGTGGATCCTAAGAGTGTCAGGAGTCTGATCTTTGACACTGGCTTTTCACTCCCTTCCTCTGGAGCGGGCGGGCCCTGTGTAGACAGCGGCAGGGGGTGGCTCGTGGCTCAGTGGCTCCTCCTCCCATGGCCCACTCCAATGGCAGTCCTTGGGGCTCCTCCCCTCATCCACCCTCTAGAGCCTGGGTAGAAATACTCTTGTAATTTGAGACACTACATTGTCTCTTAAGTAAAATGAATGTTCTAGTTCAACAAATACACAGTCCCTGGACATAAATAAGCCTTACAAGATGACAACTGGCATAGGTGCCTTCTGGTGGAGAATGCGCGGTGTGGGCGAGGCCTCCTCTCAGCCCGCCTGCAGAATCCACCCGGCTGCTCGGAGGAGGTGGCTCTGGGGTCCCGCCATGCACTTGGGTTTCTTAGCAGTGGAAAAGCTGCCAACCTGAAATGTAGTTCACAACCCCGAACTGCGAAGCACTTTGCCAATACAGCTTGCTATAAATAAATGCCATTTGCTTGAGGCTAAATCTGTGCCCTACGGCACACGGTAGACAATTTCCCCCCCGAGAATATCGTGGTGTGAGAATATTGGCCTTCTCGATGTTCAAAATCTCACGGTGGTCGCGCCCATGGCCTTGGGCATGTACATGCTGACCCACCTAGACCCGGCCACACAGGAAGATGACGAGAGTGACCGAGCCATCCTCATGCCGGGCCTGCTGTGCTGGTGAGGAGCTGACAGGTCACAAAAGTGAATTAGTTGTTATGAAGTAAATTGGTACAATTCCTGTAGGATTCTGGGGCTGCTTTAAGAATCTCTCTCCCGAGTTGGTGCCCAAGGCAACGCGATGCTAATGACATCACAGCCAGAGCTACAGAGGCTGTTCATTAGGCAGCGAGGAGACCCGGTGCCAGCTACCCAGGTCCCAGCTTCCGGACAGTTCCCGTCCGCAGGAAAGAGAGTTTGACACGGAGCAAAGGGAACATGGCCATAGCACACTGAGCCCTGTGCCCACGACACCCACTCCAGGTCCCACCCCATCCCCACCCAGTCTACTCCTTGTGATTCACATCGGATGTCCTGAGTTCTCCGAGTCTCATTCCTGTCTTTGGATGGGGGGTTCAGGAGACTCTGGATGGACTTTATCTGCACTCCTAGATCTGCCATGGGACACAATGTCTGGGTAAAATACCATGTGATGGATTAATAGTCAGAGGGTAAAGGATCGGGCATAAACTGGCCACTTCTCTACACCTCTGTGTTCTACAGCGAGTGCCCTGGGCTCCGGGGCGTGTCTGCCTCATCTTTGACATTATGCCTCGTTTAGGTGTACGTACCCATATCCATCATCTGTCTATCATCTATCTATCTATCTATCTATCTATCTATCTATCTATCTATCATCAATCATCTGTCTATCTATTTATCTATCATTAGTCATCTATCTATCTATCTATCATCAATCATCTATCTATCTATCTATCTATCTATCATCTATCTATCATCCATCAACTCTCTATCATCCACCTATTACCTACTGTTATCTGTCTATCTACCTATGTATATCTACCATCTACCTATTATCTACTGTTATCTATCCATGAATCTCTCCATACACACACACACATATATCTCAGAGGAGAAGGGGGAGTGAATATATTAAGTCACAACAAGAGATTAAATTTTTTAAAGCAAACATAATAAACCAAAGCATCCGTGTGGACTCCAGCCCCTCGCCAAAGCTCCAAACAAGCAGAAAGAACAAAGCGCCATCTGACGACAGCCCGCCCTACTCTTCGGGCTGGGGCCTCCTCCTCAAGGGCACCAGAACCTCCCGCCCGCTCGTAAATCCACTCAGACGTCAGCCAACAGGCGCCTTCGTCCCCACGCGTTCCCACGCACCCTCATCCCCCCCCCGGCCCCCCATCTGCCCTCCCTCGCAGGTCCCAGCTCAGCAAAGGGCTCGCGGCGGAAACCCCGGCTGCACTGTGGGCTGGGTCCGGCTCTCCAGCCCACCACCCCGTCTCAAACATTCTTTCCCCCACCAGCCGCCTCTGGCCTGCCCGCAGCTGCCCACGGCAATGCGCTCCAAAGTGGGGGCCTCCGATGGCCTGGTTTCATTCTGCCCTGACCACCTGCTCGCTGGGTGACCGAAGGCGAGTTTCTTAACCTTCCTGGGCGTGGAGACGGGAGCCGAACTGACTTCGCAAGGCTCTGGTAAAGACGAGCTGCTTTCGTCCGCGGAGAGGGCTTAGTAGCACCTGGGCCACATAGTTTCTAGATTTAATCATTCTCACAATGCCTGTGTACTTGTGCGTCCTGTCCGCCAGCCACCCCATCGCGGGTGGGCTCCTGTGGAGGGAGATTACGTCTTGTTCTTCACTATAAACCCCACAGTGCCCAACGTGTAACGTCATTGATGCATTCGACAGCTCATTAAACACATATTTATGGAATGCCTACAAGTGTTTGTTGAATTAATAAATCACTTACAATGACCCGTATGCAAAGTGACAACTGACTGTGTTCTGGGGGTACTAACCGGGTAGGCGGGGTTTACATGCCTCTCTTGCCTTCGTGTCCTGGGTTCTCTGGGGATGGCCCAGGTTTCTGCAAAGAGGGACATCAACCCAGCGTGCGTTTCACCACCCTCAGGTACCAGTGGACATCGGAGAGAGAATATTTACTTGCCAAGAAGGAAGACTGCCAAAGTGCGTTTTGCTGATTTTGTGAAACACACCCTTGCATCCCCAGGTTCCTTAATGTGTGCTGGTAACTAACTGCTTGGGATTGAAGGGTTTGAGCAGAAGGAAGGGAGCAGCCGGCTCTGGCGCTGAGGAGGAGGCAGTGGTTCCCTTGTGGCTCGAGAATGTGGGAAGGACAGCCACTAATGCCACCGAGTGACAAAGGGCATGGCTGGTGCCCCGGGCCTGGGAGACCATGGGTACCGAATAGTAGTGAAGATGGAAGAACCCACCAGCAAAAAACAAAAACAAACAAACAAACAGGGGTTGTGATAGCAACAGAGAGCAAGGCGCCTGGAACCAAGGCTGGTGGGGGATGAAACGCACTCCCGTGTCTGCGCAGGCCTCTGCTCCGCCAGGCTCCGCCTGCCACGGGCCACCGCGTCCCCTGCCATCCCGCCCCTTAGCTCAGCGGAAGCACATCTTCCTTGGGGGCCAAATACTGCAGAACTATTGGCTCCCAACTGCTCCACATGTCCAGGAAAGGTCCCCACTCCGAAGAGTTTATATTCTTGTCCTGAATTCAAATTCAAAAGAAAAAAATCCTTTGTGAGCCTGCACCCCTTATTTTCCGTTCTAAAATTAAAGTCACTGCCCACCTAAGACCCGTGGCTTTGGTGTTTCTTTGGGAAGTTTCTGGAAATAGCAGACGGTCTTTGTTATAAGCACAGCAGCCGCTGGGGTGTGTCGAGGTCCAGCGTGCTAATTAGCGGCCACCAAGCCCCACGAGGCCCTCAGCGAGGCGTCGTTACCTGCGAGGCTGGAGAAAAGGTGTCTTCTGGAAAATTGAATTTTTGTTTAATTGATACTTAGCCAGAAAATGCTTACGTTTCCTCCCATCCTTGTTGACATTTTTCTTCTCTACGAATGCGGTTTTCTGATTTTCTGCCTGTCCCATGAAGCATTGCCTACCAGGCAGGATTAAACCCTTCCCCAAGGTGCCTCCAGGTGATAATTTTGCTCATCAATTATGACTATGCAGATTTGGAAGCTGTGGGAGACAGAAATAAAATGATACCTACGGCCCAATTGGCTTTATAAAAATTGGTCAATAATATAAGGTCCCATTTTGTTAAGACTGCCTCCTCTTAATGGCCGTGTTGTCAAACAAATGATGGCCTGGCTGAGGTTCCCGGCTAATTAGGTTCACGTTCAGCTGAAGTTCTCGTGTAAGGGGAGTGCTCTGTCTTTGCCCGAACCTGTCAGTCTGCTTTGGCAGGGGAACAGTTAACTCAGTGACAAAGGGATGAAACCCACCGGACGCTCCATCAGCCTCTTTTTGGTCAGTCATAGTGACTTTCGTTTGGGATGAGAGGTTGAGTCCCACAAGTAGAAGAATGGCAGCATCTCCCAAGGGACTAATAACACAAAGACGGCCTTTGCCAAGCTGGCCCCTGTCCACCTTCACCGTGTGTGAAGAGGACACGGTGAGGACAGCTCAGAGACGCAACCAGCGCGTGGAGACCCAGCTCCACCCAGACCGCGTCTCAGGAGGAACAAAAACATGATCCGGGAGCAACTGGGAAGCCCCAAAGCTTGGACTTTAGATGTCAACTCTTCTGCTCAGCTGGACCAGTGACGTTCAACCTCTTTCGTCTCATGCACACGTAAACTAATTACTGACTGTCTGCAGCTCCCCAAAAACTATATTTTTTGCTGATCTGACCCCAAAACAATAGGTTTAATTTTGATTCATTCCCACCAGACGGCTACTGTTGTGCTGGCTGTTGTCACTGTTTATTTGACGACCTGAAGGGAAGGAGCTCAGCGCCCTGCCTAAGCAGCAGGAATTGCACGTTTTCACAGTCCTCGTGGCACACACACCGGGTGGCATCGATGAGCTGGACTGTCCGTCCCGGGGGCAGCGGGCCACCTGACGTCTTGGTGGATGGCCGAGCTCTCCCCCAATGTCCTGCACTGGGTAAGGGTTCAACACATACTTAGGGATGGAAGGAAGCAAAGGGTATTTGCTCTTCCTACTCTCTGTCTGCATCTCCTCAAGTGATAACCCAAAGCTTCACTAGGGTTCGCCACGAAGGCCAGGCCAGGATGCCTGAGGTGTCTCAGAGGCAGGATCAGGCCGAACATACCAAGTTCACATGTGTGAGGGCTGAGATCACTGCCCCCCCCCCCCAATGTCTCTTTCCTCTCATGCTCCCTCCTGAACATTGACGGAGCGACCTCTGCTCCTGTCATCCCTGGAAATGATTCCACGGGGCCTCATGCCCGTGTCCAGAGGAGCAGCGACCACGCTGTGTCAGACTGAGTCTGGCTGTACGTCTGTGTGCCCCGCCCGTTGCCAGGGTGGGCTCGTACTCATCCGCGTGTCCCTGAGCCCAGCGCCGGGCACTCTGTAGATGCTTCCTTGGTTTGGGCCGAATTGCAATAAACTGGTGCGGGCATCCTCGAACACCCACCTTCGGAAATATTTATACGATGCCGATTTCTCACTCGCCCCTGAGGCCCCATTTCTTTGTTCACCAAATGCCTTTCATGGGCCTCTGCGTGGATCACCAAGGTGGTTGTTCGCATCAAGCCTCTCCCTCTTGGCTTCCCAGGGCTGCCGCAACCATCCCCAATGCGCGGCTTGAAACACACGGGTGCATTCCTGCAGTCTGCAGGCTGGCAGCGTGGAATCCAGGGGCGGCAGGCCTCGCTCCTCCGAAGGCCCGAGAAGGCCCTGCGCCGCCTCTCCTAGCCTCTGGGGGCGCTGCTGTTCCTCGGCGTTCCCAGGCTTGTGGCTACATCACCCCAGTCGCGGCCTAGGTGGCCACATGGACTTTTTCTGTGAGTCTGTGTCCAACTCCCTTCTTCCTTCTCTTCTAAAGACACCAATCATTGGGTTTAGGGCTCACCGCAAGCCCAGCAGGACCTCGTCTTAACGTAATTACATCTGCAAAGACCCCATTTCCAAACAGGTTACGTGTGAGGTTCCAGGTGGGCCTGGACTTTGAGGAAACATTGTTCAGCCCGCTGCCGTGTCCACATTGCCTGGTGAGCCCTGCCCTGATGCACCACCGCTGACCATTCACTGGCTGGCCATTTGGGAGCTGCTGTCCGTCTCCTGGGATTCTGGCCAGGGCACAGGGGCATCGGGAAGGCCTTTCCACCCCCGCAGCTTCCCAAGGCCCAGCAGCAGCTGCCTGCAGCTTCTTGTCAACATCCAATAAACTTGACTCGAGACTGGGAGCCACAGCCTTGGATGTGCAGAGGTGCGCTCGGTTAGCCCTGCTGCTTCGCCACGGGTGGAGCGGGTGGGGGTGGGGGCCCAGGCTGAGAGAGGTGAGAACCCCGAACCCCTGCGGGGTTGCCAGGTTCACCCCCACCAGCAGAAAGCCCTGGTGAATGAGTGCACATGCTCAGCAGGGCCCAGCGCCTCCTGCGCGTGTCTAGAGACAAGGTTTCATTCTTCTCTGGTCTTGCTTTTCCTGGGTCGGAGGCTGAGCTGAGAAGCCAGTGTGCACCCCCACACCTCTCAGGGGCAGGCGTCTCCCTGGCTTTTTCATTCTCCCCAAGAGGGAGCCAGGAAAACTCAGAGGGTAGCTCAGAAAAAGCAGAGGGCTAAAACTATATAGACACAGAGAGGGCGTGGACGGAAGGGAGGGCCCAGCACAGTGCCAGCCTCTGCTAGGGGTGTGGCTCCTGCTCGGTCCCGTCAGATTAATGAGGCTTCCCTCCAGGTACCATGCAGCACTACTTCTCTCTAGGGGGCGCCCACGAGTCCCTTTAGCTCCCCTGAACCATCCGCGGCAACCCTGACTCCTTCTCCAGCTCACTCCACTGACTCCATCTCCTCCCATATATGCTCAGCTCTTACCTAGCCATCGCTCTTACCTGGCCACCGCTCTTACCTGGCCACCGCTCTTACCTAGGCATCGCTCTTACCTAGTCATTGCTCTTACCTAGCCATCGCTCTTACCTGGCCACCGCTCTTACCCAGCCACCGCTCTTACCCAGCCACCGCTCTCACCTAGCCACCGCTCTCACCTAGCCACCGCTCTTACCTGGCCATCGCTCTTACCCAGCCACCGCTCTTACCTACTCACCGCTCTTACCTACTCACCGCTCTTACCTGGCCACCGCTCTTACCTGGCCACCGCTCTTACCTGGCCACCGCTCTTACCTAGTCACCGCTCTTACCTGGCCATCGCTCTTACCTAGCCACCGCTCTTACCTAGCCATCGCTCTTACCTAGCCATCGCTCTTACCTAGCCATCGCTCTTCTCTTTCTGGCTTCAAACCTGGAGAAGAGGAGCACAGGCCAGGGAAATCCCTGGTCAATTCTGAAATGGGCAAAACCTCAGCTGCACACCCCGTGTACAGAGTGTGTATACGAGGGTGCTTGGGGGGGGGGGGCTAACCTGACTGACCGCAGGTGGGAGTCGCTTGGGGCTTCCCTGGCTCCCCAGCCAGAGGTTCAGTGCCTTCCTGTGCTGCTGCAGAGCCTGGCTTATAAATATTTTAACCACCAAACCCTCTAGACATTTTTAATAAAAATATTATTCAATAATAATACCACTCCAACCAGCAAGGGAGTGTTGTAACGTCTCCATTTTCCTCTCGATACTCATCTAGCTTCTGTTTTTCAAATGAATTCGGATGTTAAATCCTTTTGCTGCCCTGACCAATTTATTCTGCAAATTAACTATGTATGACAGAACGTAAAGTCTGTTACCGCTTAGCTTTGCCTCACTGAGATTTATGCCGCCTTCCTGCCCGATGGAGCCACCGGCTCAAATAGACTGTGGCTCCTGGTGGCGATTTGGGAGCCTGCACAGTCCCTCATCTCGGCCCTCATCTCTTGAGTTTAAAATGCACCGAGTGGCCCAGGTTCTTTCCACCTCAGTGGCCCGTGCGCCCTCCGTTCTCAGACACTCTGGTCTCCGCAGCTGTCTGTCCAGCCTAATAACAGCCTCGTTACGCGAGCTGCACCCACACTGGTTTGTGAGGAGACTGGAGGGCTCAGCCTGCTTGCAACACCATTTGCTTCTTTGTTTGTTCATCTTTACCCGAGGATATTTTTCCATTATTATTATTATTTTTTAGATAGAATGGAAGGGAGGGAGGCAGGGAGAGAGAGAGAGAAAGAGAATCATAGATGTGAAAGAGACACATCGATTGGTGGCCTCCTGCAAACAACCCCAACCAGGACCGGGGATCGAACCTGCAACCCTGGTACATGCCCTTGACTGGGAATCAAACCAGAGACCCTTCGGTCCGCAGGCCGATGCTGTAACTGCTGAGCCACACTGGCCAGGGCACAACACTACTTGTAATGGTGGAAAGAGCAGGATGCTTGGGCACACAAAGGTCACAAGACGGAGAGCTGGGTGACCAGGGTCACCCGGGGAGAAACAGAGCCGAGGCAAGCCACACACCATGAGTTGGTTCAGTTCTGGCTGACCCAAGAGGAGAGAGGAGGGCCACCAGGATTCCAGGGCACCGGAGACAGCGTCGTAGGACCCGTGGACGAAGGAACTGGGGAGTTTGGGGTGGGGACAAGGAGATCCGCAAAGGCCGAGCGGCTCTCTCTTTAAATATCTGAAGGGCTGTGACACCGAAGTGGGACCCTGTGAATCCCGTACATCTCAGTGTGGAGTTGGGGTCCAAGTGGCAAATGAATAAAGGGATGAGTTTATTAAATCTCAGATTTCCATTGAGCATCTATTGTATGTCAGGAACAGTACTCACATACACAGATAATAAGAAAAAAGCTCATTTCCAGTGTGCCTGGCCGGGGTGGGCAGAGGAGACGAGACGACATGGTCAGTAGTGACGCTAGAGGCACGCAACAGGCTCTGGACAGTCAGGAGAGAGCTTTGAAATCGGCTCTGGAGGAGGCGAGGAGGCTACAAGAAGACTCTTGGTTGCTTTGGAGACAATTCTGATCATAATTTACAGCTGATACAAAGTGGGGTGGCCAGTCCTGGAGACGGTGAGCTCTGGGCGAGCCGCATGCCCCTGGGGACGCCAGACAACCACTTGTTAGTGATGTCAGAGCAGGGGAGCAGTTCAAAGGAAGGAGTTCGAGTCCCTTTCAGCACCACACATTGAACTATCGTTCTGTGACCTTCTCAGCACTTCCCTGACTCTGGGGAGGAGCTGGGACCCGCATTCCATCAGGCACACCAAGGGACCTGACTCGGGCCGTCTTCCGACAACACGTCAGGATGCACCACCCCAGACAAGAGTAATTTGTTTCATGAATATTGTTTGAACACTTTTGAAAAATCCTACAAGTAACCGCATTATGTAAAAGAGATAAAAGTGGGCAAGAGACTCCGTAGGCATTTAACATCATTACTGTGTGGCAAAAAGAAACAACTGTTATGTGTGGAGCCATCCAAGCATCTGTGCAGAGCCCCAAGGTACAAGCAGCCTAAAGTGAGAGCACAGATTCTGACTCTGGGGCCCCGGGCTGAACTGTCCCAGGAGTCGCCAAGTGTGCTCCGAGCCACAGGGCCACACACCGGCCCCGAGAAGGGCACTCCACAGGTAGAGTCTGTCACTGGCCATCTGTAGCGGCTTTGTTCTCTGGACCTTGCTAGACAGAAAGCCCCGTATGGCCAGTCCTACCTTACGTGGTCACACTGAAAGTCCGAAGACTTGTACACGTGACTGTGGACAGACCTACTCAATCAATCATGACGTCCACCTTACCAAGAAGGACTTCCCGGAGAAGAGGAGGCAACATCCACGCAGACAGCCCCGTTCAGGAGGGGCAGAGGCGAGGCCAGATCTAACGCTTCCGCCACAGACAACGACTGTACAGGTGTGTACACATTAGCCGGTTTCATTGCTGACGCATCTCATGCAAATACCATAAAGAAGACGTTACCATTAGGCCCAGGCAAGAGGGCGCTGTGATTCGACATGACTTCCCTGCACACTCGTAACAGTAGCTACTGACACAATCACGAAGGTTAAAACGACACTGCTGGGTGTTCAATCGGGAAGCCTTCTTGTCACTCTGCCCAGTAAGGCCCCTGGCGCCAAGGTCTCCTTTAATGCCTAACTCTCCTGTGCACACGCAGATTGTTTTTCAATGAAGAGACTACTGAGCGACGGTTGATGGAGAGCAAACAGCCAGACAGCCAGACAGACACGGCCCTCCTCAGCCGCCGAGCCAGCAGAGACCCCCAGACCCAAGCGCGTGTGAGGAGGTCGGAGTGTCTGGGACCCCTGAGCTTGGACCATCGGTGAGAGCAGGACAGCAGACGTCTGGTCCTGGAAATGAACAGGGGCTGGAGGGGTGCAGCAGCCCTGTCTGACCTCAGAGTCAGCAGCTGAGACAGAGGCTGTGACAGGTCATATCCCAGGCCACCACCTCAGCCGGCCAAGACCCGTCTTCACCCAGAAATCTGTGCCTCACAATGTGAAGCAGCTCGGTCTGGGCTTAAATTCAGAGCTTTGAGATGTATCATATAAGATACTGAACCTCTTTGGGCCGCAGTTTCCTTATCTGTAAAATGGGTTGATGACAACAGGTATCTCACAGGATTGCTCTGAGCAGTCAATGGGATCATTCCTGTGACGCCCTGAGCTCGGGCGCTGGTTCGCTCGTTCTCGGAGGGAGCCATTGCTCACCGTCGCATCCTGATTGCCAAGCACAGTCTTGGTACCCAGTAGGTGCTCAATAAATGCATAATGAGTGAAAAAAAAATGATGCTCAAAAACAAAACAAGGCTGTGCACGCATGGGCCGGAGACAGAAGGACAGAAGGAGGGTACTCAGCAGCCAGAACTAGAGGTGCAGACATCTACCTGTAGGAGCTTCAGCCACCAAGGTTGACGGGAGGTCAGCTCCCACTTGGTAAAGGGATCAGGAGCTCCCACATTGTGGGGAAACGGGACTAGGATGGAGGAGGGGCTCCACCACTTGCCCCCCACCATGAGGCTGAGTAAGCCATGGCTTCATCCCGACCTCTGACAGGGCCAGGCTGCCTGGATGGCAGGAGGCACAGAGCCAGACTATGGCTGACCCATAGCTCCAGTCCCGGCCCCACAGAGGCCCTGAGGTCCCACGAGATGGGAAAAGAGAAGGAAGACATGATGTGAAATTCACAGGCACTTTGTGACAATGTGTTTCTGTGGGCAGTTTTAAAGCATGACATCAATCAAAAGATGTGGCTGTGTTGCCCACTGGGGGCCTCTTGGGCATCCTGGTCATTGTCAGCGTGCTTGTTAAGAGTGACAGGATCCTGTGGCCCCCAGAGGACCCTCATGCTGGCAACCAATCTCTCTGGGAGTTTGATGACCCCTCAATTAATATTAGAGGGGAAATGGTAGAAAAGATGCTTTGGCCATGCTGAGCTTTTCCCACTGCAAGTAAAAGTTCGACACCTGGGAACAGGATGACGTTTAGACCCTCAAGTCAACCTTTCGGTTACAAAACACTTCTGCAAATGCACCACTACCTGCATGGGACTCACCGGGGTGGGTGGTTTAGATGGCAGCACTTAGGGGCCCCCATCCTATGCCTTAAGTCACTATTTATAACACTTAGGTGTTGGTACTAGGATGTCTAGATTCCTTCTTATTTCACAGAAAAGAGAAGAAGTAAACCCTTCCTAGGCACGAAGACCCCAGCGGTACCTTCCCTTGCATGAGCCTGGAATCAAAAACCCACAGAGGAACACAGGAAATAAGCCACCTCAGATATACTACCTCACGGACTCCGTTTCAAAGGTTGAAGTTACAGGATCTGGGATTCACTCATCATTCCCACAGTGAGAAGTGTCCTGGGGAGAATCCGGATATTGTCTCGATTCTAGGCTAGTGTCAAACAAATAACGCCCCACGACGGAACGAGGGCGCCCCGTGTCCTTAGCGCCCCAAGGCCCACGTAACTGCGCACTCTGAGAAACACACCTTAGAAATGGACTGTGGTCGGCAAGTAACCGCTGTGGAGACTGTGTGAATTGTGGTAGGGGCTCCGCTCAAGGCTGTTACCACGATTGATTTGTTGTTTTGAGTGGAACTCTTTGTAGACCCTTCTTGTGCTTCTGAATCCAGCCTCCCAGAACTCTCTTTCCATCGACTAATTGGAGGACATCAGGCAAAAGTCTGAAGACCCAAACTGGAACTCAGTTCAGTTTGATGGAGCAAATACTACGGTGTTGAATGTCTATTGCTAGGTACTGCGCAGGCCTTCAGAACACACCGGGACAAATTATGTGTAACCCCTACGTGCAACGGCCGTGCTGGCTTATGGAGAGGAGACAGACGCACAGAATGTAGGCATGCTTTCAAAGAGGATCAACTAGGGAGCCGGTGGGATGAGGACGGTTAGACCAGCAGAGGCTTTGCCGGGATGGAACACACCCAGTACTTCAGGGGTTAGCAAGACCTTCCACCACCATGGGGGGACGCGGGGGTGGAGAGGTCGGAACACATGCTAGAGGTTGTGTGTTTTCTCCAAATAGGGGAGAATATTACACTCGGGGAAGTAGACGCTATTAAACATCATATCCGCCGCTGCGTGGCTTGTGAAAACAGAACATGATGATAACAGAGATCTAGAATGAATTTGCCCTGAGCAAGCCATCACAGTGAAACTCACATTCCCTGTTAAATGCAGTTTTAGATGTTTAAATGCCTCTGGCTGAAGCAAACCTCTTCATCCCACCATTCCCGTGAGTTCCTGCCATTCCTGAGAGGCAGTGTGGGCCAGTGGTTAAAGCCAGGTCTTTGGAATCCATGTGACCTGAGCTCTCTAAGCTTCACTCTGTGTGTCTGGAAAATGAATGTGACAGGATCTGTGTCCCAGAGCAGAGGGTAGGAATGCAGTAGGAGCAGGTACCACCGAGCATCGTGTTTACTGTGAGAACCAGTGGACCAGGGGTCGGCCCCTCTGACCCGCAGGCAGACCTGGCCCGCTCCCTGGGTGTGCGCAGCCCGCAGGCTAAGGGTGGTTTTACATAAATCAAGTTACGGAGTAGAGTAGGGTCAGGCTGAACGGATCTCTGAAGGAGCAGACCAGAAATTTTAGGCTTGAAGCAAAGTTAGGAGCAAGACTCTGCCTGAGCTCCACGGGAAATGGCAGAGGAGACAGCTGTGGCAGCCGAGCGGGCGGGGACACGTACCCTGACCCCTGACGCGGAGAATGAACGCACGTTCGAACGGATGGGAGACAGGAGGCTGCCGGACGGTGCTGGCAGGCCGGTCTGGGGTCAGACGGTGGGGACAGCCTCCAGAGACAGTGAGGGGCAAACCAAGGGAGTATTTCAGGAGAAAGAAGAGAAGTTGGTGCAACATCTGGATAGAGGAATTTAAAGAGAGCGCTTCCCACCTTATGAGAAGCTGCAGAACAAAGACTCAGAATATTCTAAGCAGATTCCATCGCACTTTCGTTTTTAGGGTTGGTTAATGGTGTTACTCACCGTCACACAGACAGACACTCAGAAAGATTTCCAAGGCCGAGTGAAAGGTAAGCAGGTTTTCGGTAACCCTTTGAAAAGCCTTTTCTAATTCTCCCGTGTTACAATCTCCAAGAAGGAAGGAAACAGCATGCTGTGTCATCAAAAACGGTTTAAATACGGAACTCATTTCTTGCAGAGTATCCTGCTGGACTACCGTGCTGCAGGGCCCATTGGGGCACATAACCTAATGATGAACGTTTTTGAGCACCTCCTCTGGGCTGGATGCTCTGCCAGCCCCGACTCAGTCCTGACAATCCTCTGCCCTGTCGTCATTATCCCATTTTGCAGACGAGGACCCAGAGGCCCGGAGGCCCAGAGGCTGTAAGTCACGCGGAGTCTCCAAGTCCAACTCCGCCCTTCACACCAGGATTCCTTCCCCGTCAGAGACCTGGGGGATCTTCGAAATCCGGCTTCCCCAGCTGTCTCAAGAACACCGGTTACCACATTCTGCTGAGTCGCTGTGAACCATTTCTGAAGTCCTTCCCTGGGACGCAAGATCTCCTGCATCACCGCTGATGCCAGCTTCCAGTCTGTTGGCCTCACCTGCCGTTAAGCACGGCTTCCGGTGGTGCCATTCAGATTGCAGACTGCTCCTCTCCCTGTGTTCCCCAGCGCCTGGCATCTAGAAACATGACAACCCAGGCGGGAGGGGCACGGTGAGCCATCTCCAGATTCTTCATGCGGGCGGGTGTGACATGGGGGGGGCACAGATAAAGTCCCAATGGCTCACACATCCCTAGAATTGACATGTTCCCACACCAGCGCTCACAACCGCTACCATCACAACTGGTTAGTGTTAAATTTAGAATAAAAACCAATTAAAAGATAACAAGGAAACATATGTTCGGAATGGCAAGAATCCGACTGTTTACAGAACGCTGACCTCTAGCTGCTGCGGGAAGGATGAGATTTCACCAACCGAAGCCCAGCCCCCACCGGTCTCCATCTTCACCCACATCCCCAGTTCCTCTCCATCCAAGCGGCTTTCAGTGAGGAAACTGTTGGGATTTTTACTGCGGGAGTTGGACAGACTAGTATTCGCAAACCAGAGGTCACGACGGTCCCGTTGACCGTCTTCCCTGTGCCCAGGCGGACGTCAGTGGGTTGAAGGTGCCTGTACTCAGGCCTCCTCCCTATGTCTCAGTCAGGCTGCCCGCAGTTCGGGAACCCTGCAGAGCGGGGCGTTGCCAGGACGGAGACCCCAGATGGGTGAGTTTGCTGCCTTTGGTACCCTCTGCTGAGCCAGCGTCCGGAAGCAACTGCACTGCCATGAAAAGCAAAAGTCCTACTGAACATAAACTGCAGTGGAAAAAAGAATAGTAACAAATGATAAACCGCAAAAGTTCTGCTACTCGGCCGTCTGTGTCTGCCCGGTGTCCTGTGTGCGCCAAGGCGCTGAACCCCGGCCGTGCGTTCGGGGAGGAGGCGCTGCGGGCGCCGGTGAGCCCTTCGCGCCGCCCGGGGACTTCGGCGGTAGCCCTTGCGTGGCCGACTGCACCCTCACCCTCCACATCCGAACAGTCGCCCAGTAGTGACTTTTCCTACGTTAGTGCCACACTCTCCCTACACTTGACATTTCTCCCCCCTCGGCCCAGACCCTCAGCAGTTCCCACCTGCTCTCTGGTTTGTATTTCTTCTGGGCTCCCTCCTCCGATCACCAGATGTGCGCCTCTGGGGCACAGTAGGGACACATCCCCTCTCTAGTGAAACCCTTCGGTCATTCTCCAATGACTTAAAGCAGGAGACTAGGGCATGGCCACGGCCTTACACGGTCCCCTGGCCCCTCTCTTGCCGTGTTTCCCAGGTGCTCCACGCGTGCTCATGCCCTCGTGTTTCACCTGCCTTGACCTTTTCCTGTTTAGAATGTCCTTTCCCCAGCGGCTGGCCACTCATGTCCACTCACCCGCCATCTCTCCTCCGGATGACACCTCCTCCAGGAAGGCTTCCCAAGCCCTGCCTGGTGCATGCAGAGCTCCTCACAGTGTCTCCTGTTCTGAGGCCTCGTATCGCCCAGGCTGCCCTTTACTGTGATTTCTGGCTTACTAGACACTTTTGCACATATTTTACCAGCAACGGCAAGGCAGGGCCTGGCTCTAACACAGCTCAGGCCTGGCCCTCGGACACTGTCAGCGGTCAGGGCTCGGTGCGTGTTTGTGACTCTGTGGGTGGGAGTCTCTCGCCAGGGCTGGGTGGCAGGGAAGAGGTGCAGAGTACCGGTTTTCTTGGCTATTATGTCAACAAGGTCATCGTGATAACTCTGTTGAGAGTGGGTGACCCCGCATCTGTCTGGCCCCCATGGGAGGGGTGCTTCTCCTGGGGCAGCCCGGGGTGCAGACCCTCAGGCAGAGAGAGGCCGGCAGGGGACAAGCCCGGAGCCACCCTGCTGCCAGCACGTGGAGAGGCGGACACAGAGCTCGGAGAGACAAGGGTGGCAACGGACGGAGCCTGGGGCTCAAGCCCGGTTCTGCCCCGCTCTGTGCAGCCTGCTGTCTGGAGGTGGGGGTGCTGGGCTGCTGGGTGGGTGGTGGTGCGTGGCAGGCCTTGTGCAAGGGGCTGCAGGCAGAGTCTCGGGTGGGGGAGGGTCCTACTCTCCACATCCCCAGGATCTGGAGCAACACACTCACCCTGGGGACACCTCGAGGGACAGGGATCTGCTTAGCATGGTGCCTTTTGTGGTTTTGCAATTCAAAGTGAAGCCATTGTGACTGAGAGCGACTCACAAAAAAAATGTTCACCCAACCGTCATATAGGCAACCTACCTGCCCCCTTCCAGGGTGGCGGGAAATACAGACTATGTGAGCAGTATAGCAGTGGGAAATTCCGGTACACGTGTTGCCATCATGACTACTTCTAAGGCCTCTGCAGTTGTAATAGGGTGTCAGTCTCTAGGGAACTGGGCAATGCCATCTGAGCAACCCGTCTCACTGCCCTGCTCAGCAGGACAAGACCTCTCCAGTCTCTTCCTCACCGCGGCCTCCTCTGCCCCACCGTCCACCTGCTCCCTCACCGCACCTGCGGCTCCCACACCTGCCACCTCCACCTGACTCCCCCCTGTGGCAGCAGCTCAAGGCTCGGTCCTGGGCCTGCTTTGGACTCGGCCGTCCTCCCTAGGTGAGCTCGTCCGTCCCGGGGTTTTAGGTCCCACTTAGCATCTCTAGCGTTGACTTCTCCCCTGAGGTCCAGACCTACATGTCCTACAGCCAGCCTGACTTCTCCACTTCGAAGTCTCTAGAAACTCAAAAACGGTAGGTCTGCCCTGGCTGGTTTGGCTCAGCGGTTAGAGCATTGGCCTGCAGACCAAAGAGTTGTGGGTTCAATTCCGGCCAAGGGCACGTACCTCAGTTGTGGTTCATCCCTGGCCCTGGTCGGGTTGTGCGGGAGGCAACCAATCGATGTGTCTCTCTCACATTGATGTTTCTCTCTCTCTCTCTCCCCCTTCTTCCCTCCCTCTCTCCCACTCTATCTGAAGATAAATGGAAAAATATCCTTGGGTGAGGATTAAAAAAAAATCAATAGTTCTGCATGAAGCTCTTTACTGCCCCTTCCCCCATCCTGCTCCACCACATCGGCCCCCAACTTGCAAATGGCACTTCAGCATCATCAGCTCTTCGAGCAAGCATCTAGGAATCATCTCGGTTCCTCTTCCATAGACCCTCCCTCCCCAGGCCCACCCTGTCCTCAAGTCCCGCTGTTCCGTAAACAACCCTCGCTCTGGCCTTTCTTCTTCATGTCCAGTGCTGGGGCTACTGCTGTGGGCCTCTGACTGGTGTCCCCGAGTCTGCGCCCGCCTGGATGCTGCCCTGTCCAGCGCAGGGCTTGTGACTGGGCTTTGCCCCAGTGGCTTCCTCTCCAGCCTACTAGCCAGGTCTTAGAGGGTTCTGCGGGGCCACCCCGGCCTCTCCGGCGCCCAGCCAGACCAGTTTCCTGGCTCACTCTGCTCAACCTCATTAGGCTTCCCTACCTCAGGTCTTGGCCCCGGCCATTCCCTCTTCCTGGGGTGTCTCTCCTCCAGCTCACCCTCCACGGTCAGCATGAGCGCTCCTCAGCCCTCCGACGCCCGGTCCGAGGCGGCAGCGCCCCACGAAGTTCCTAAGATCTTGTTTCTTCTTCGTTTACTTGTTTACACGGTCTCTTCACTTACTTGTCTATATGTCTGCGCCATGACAGCAGGAACCGTGTCCCTTCTATGTACCATCTGCCTGCGCAAAGTAGAGACTCAGTAGATCTCCATGAACGATGAAAATTCAGAATGATGAAAAGAATGCGTTTTAAAAAAATGGCCTAAGGAACGATAAGAGGGTTTTCTTTTGGGTTTCAAGTGGCTTTTATGTTTCTCTGCAGCTCGTTAGTGACTCCTGCCGGCCCCATGAGTGCCAGATGCATGCTCCATGCACGGCCCAACAGGTTCATCGTCCTTGGGGGGAAATGCTGTGGAATTCTGAAGGCGGACCATCGCTTCCTCCCCCTCGTGACTCTGATCAATAGTGACGACGCCTCCGTGTGGCTGAATCTATGGCAGGACCTCTGGGGGGTAGCGAGGTGGGCACAGACTCCCTTCTCTCTATGGCAAAACAGACCAAATACAAACACATAACGCCGTAAACGCCCCCGCACATCAATACGTAGGGAGCCAATTACACGGTGATCGACTAGGCTCGCACGGAATCGACAGGAGGGCCGCGGCCATCAGCACGGGGAGCGAGCGGACAAGGAGGGGCTTCTGCCTGACTGCAGAAGAGCCCCAGGGAACCCGGAAAACGTCAGGGGAGTCCAGGCTGTGGATGCACCTGTCTAGGTAGCTTTGCTTCATGTCACTGGCACTCACGTGTCACCTACAAAGCACCTATTTTAACTGACAGAGTTATCGAGATGTTGAGCTGCAGAAATGCTTCTTTCTACCTTTTTCTTTCTGTCTTCTGATTTGTTTAAGCGGCAAACGCACATGAAGTTCTTTCTGAACCGGGAATTGCTCTAAACCCAGGGCTCTCATGGCATTAAATTCTGACTGTCTGCCCTGTGCCAGGCTTACCCAGGCTGATGGGCCGGGTGCGGTCCCGACAGCCAAGCCATCTGTTCCCAGTGAGGCTGGGCTTTCAGGGGGACCAGTGGGACCACTTTCTAGAGCCCCTGGCCATGCACTCGGTTTAAGCAGGTACTATCCCCAATCCTGCCTCAGTGGGTGGTCACTAGACCGAAACAGCCCTTTGCTAAGCTCCCAGGCAGCGGTCTGGGCACCCCACGTGTCCCAGGGTGGCCCTCTAGCCAACAGCGCCGCTCCCCAGAAATGCCTGATGCTGCCCTTCAGCTTAGGCCCTCCGGAGGTGCCCCTCTACTTCCCCTTCAGTGTCTCTGACCTTCCCTGGGGACAGCACGTGCACAAGCCTGGTCCCTTTTAACATGGACCAAGATGGACTCTGAAGGTGGAGAGCGTGTTCTGGACGATGGAAAGGCTTTCTCGGCCTCTTTGTTGGGTCCCACAGATCCGGACTAGCCAACTGCAAGGAGAGAAGAGGTAAGATGAGGCTTTAACACCTAAGCTCGCACCGAGGCTGGGAGCCTGCTTCCTTTAACCATTGCATTCTTTTGTTTTAGAGAGAGAAGAAGGGAGAGGGAGAGAGATGGAAACTTGGATGAGAGAGAACATCGGTTGGCTGCCTCCTGCATGCCCCCCACTGGGGATCTGGCCCACAACCTGGGCATGTGCCCTGCCTGGGAATTGAACCGGCGACCTCTTGGTGCCTGGGTCGACGCTCAACCACTGAGCCACACTGGCCAGGTGACCACTGTATTCTCGATGCCTTGCACTGCGCCCCCTGCACAGAGAACACGCGCTGCGCATTCTGAATGCACGTGTGAACGTCATCGCCTCGCAAAGCCTCTCCCAGACGCCCTCTAGGTGCCGCTAGCGGGTCTCCAAGTCCCTGACTCTGACGACAACCATATATCAGCAGGAAAGTCAAAGTGCCCCCGGGGAGTTTTAAGAGAGAGAAGCTGATCTGATTGGAAAACCATCTTCTTCTTATCAGTAACGGAGACAGAAATGATGTATTCTGGGGCCTTTCGATGAACGTAGCATTAATCATCGGCGTTTCTGTACTGTAGCTGGCAGCTGGGGCTGGGTTTGAAAATGATGTCAACCACACTCATTTTTTTCCAAATTAATTACTTCCCTGAGCCATTTCTTACTGATTTCCTTGACATTAGGTTTTTTTTTTTCTTGTTTTTATTTTATTTTATTTTCCCTGTTAAGTTTTTTCTTTTAATTACTGAACCGACTTCCAAAGGGTCCTAGGAGATTCAGGGAGACTGTCTAAGAACACCAGGCGGGGGCAGAAATGGCTGGTGCCGGTGAGGAGCGGGAAGGGGTGTACGGATTTGTGGGCTGAGGTCAACTGCTTTTCTGTCTCGTGTTTCAGCTTAAACACAGGTTGTATATTATACCCGGAAAGTATCCCGCTATCCCCTCCCCACACTACGAAAACCTTCCAACTTGCTCTATAAGAAAAGCAATTATAGGAAGGGGTGATTTAAAAACAAAACAAAACAAAAAAAACTATTGTTGGCTTCTATAATGTCAACAGCTAGCTGGAAACTTATTACAAACACCAATTGAACCCCATCTGAGGATTTATTCCAGCCCCGAGTGTTTAATCCTAGCCCTACCTGGTGCTTGGTAACTTAGTGTCAATGTCTAGCCTGTTGTTCGACTGCCAAACGCCAGGACGTGACATTATCCACCCACCCACCTCCACACACGACAATCAAACCTGGGGACGTGGAGGCGGGTGACGAGGAGGGCTGGTGCCAGGAGGTTGGAGGGGGTGATGTTTGGGGACAGGATGCCTGAGACAACGTGCTGTCATTTCCTTGGAAGGGGAAGAGGGAGAGAAAAAGGATGGCATTCCCTCATCTGTTCATTCACCCATGTGCACTGACCGCCTGCTGGGTGCTGTGCGTGGGGTCGAGCACGACCGGAGATGGGGCGGGGTGGAAGTGATGAGACCCCCTCACTTCTCTGAGACTCCAACAGTGTTCCTCTAAAGCAGACAATTCACGGAATCAGGACAAGAGAGGAGCCTAACGCCAACACCACTGACAGGTTATCTCTCTGCCTCTGCAAGCGCCCCTGTTGGAACCCGGGTGGGTGGCAGGCCAGGGTCCCGCCTCCGGGGCCCAGGACGCACGAGTGTCTGCATCTGTGCACAGGCAGTGAGGCAGACAGACGGCAGGGCTCCAATCACAGGTAAAAGGGAAGGCTGGCACAGCTCGACATGTTCACGAATGTCTCCCCCTTTGAAGAATGCACCTGACAGGTCCTTTGTACTTAAAAGTCAGTCACATCCTGGCTGCTTATCAAAAAAATCTTCCCCAGGGGTCCTTTTCCACAGAGAGCACATTTTTATACCCCTTCACCCCCTTCTCACTGCCCCCCAAATCCATGACATACATATGGGTGGGGGAAGTCATGCTTCTTTCCTGATCTTTTCCCAGCAAAGGGGCTGCAGCTGGGGCTGAAAACCATGGTCAAAGGTCAAAGGATGTGATGCTGATTCTGATGTTTGGATGGTTTGACTCCCCTGCTCCATGAGCCTGGTGAGTGGGTGACTTGTGACTTCTAAAATACACACTAGTGTTCCCGTAAAGAGTGAGTTCACCCAGGGCGAGAGTCCCAATATCTCTTTGAAATTCTTACCAGTTGCTATTTTGTTCAAAAACAGTGAGCTCAACTACACATTTCATTAAGATAATGCGAATAATACAAATAATAAGGCAAAACGCATTGTTTATATATAATTACTGTATCCAGCCCTTACACAATCCTTACTTGTAAGCTGTCTTCATAGCCCTATTTTAAAGACGTGGAAACTGAGGCTCAGAGCCCCTAAATAAACTTCTCAAGAGCCACAGCTAAAAAAAAACCAAAAAGTCGTTGCAGATCTGTCTGATTCTAAACCCTTGCTACAACTACATTAAGCTCCTTCAGTGCAACATCAGCAGAGTTAACCAGGGGGCCTTGAGCCGCGGTATTAATTGTTGCATTCTGTTACCAGAAGTAACATTGTACGGTGTGTGTGCACAGTCACAGGACATTAGAAGTAGAAGAAACCCTCAGCATCAGCTAATTCGGGTTCATTATGCCACAGATGAGATTATTCTGAAGAGAGTTAAGTGACTTACCCAAGGTCAGGGGCCTGATGGCTCAACTGAGACCAGGTCTCCCGACTCCCCAGCCAGTGCTCATTCCCTCGACGCGCTGCCTCGGAGGAGGATGGGCAGCGCTCAGCCCGAAGCTGCGAAAGCCCCAGGCGATGTCCAGTGCAGATTTTCACACTTGATGTGGACTCCCCCTTGCATCACTATTTATTTTGTCTCTCCGCCCTCTCAACATATATATATATATTATTTTTGTAGAGGTAAACGGTTAGCTGTGGATTAGAGCCCATAACTTAAGATCACAATAAAAGTCCCGGTAGACAGCTACATCGCACTATTAAGATGGGAGCCTTCTGTTTTCTCTCTCGGTCTGTATCTCCACAGCCAGCACACGTGGGCAGTGACCTACATGTTGGATAACACAGGGTGGTCCCACCTTAGCTTGCTGCATCTAGAAAACAGAACAGACCTAACGTAAAGTTTCTTCTCTTCATAGTCCAGCAGAGAATCCAGGCCTCTCTCTTCTCTAGAGTCATTGGTGACCAGTCTGATATGTACCAAGTAGCGTCTACATGATGCTAGAAGCTACGAGAACGCTAAAGATGATGAAGACTTGGTGTGCACTATTTCCCCCGCCTGGACCATCCAGCCCCGGATCTTCGTGTGGCCGGCTCCTTGCCTAACAGTTCTCAGATCAAACGCAGCCCTCCCCCGCCACGGAGGCCTCCTCCGTGTCTGTCATCTTAACCAGCCCCCGGTCCTCTATCACATCACCCGTCTTTATTTCCTTCGTAGTATCCATCACTAGCTAGAGTAACTGCTTTCGTGTATTTGTCACTTGCCACTTTCTGACTCTTCACTAGGACACGAGCTCCATAAAAGCAGGAAACTTTTCTGTGTCATTCCCCGTTATCTGCCCCGGGCCTCGACCGATGTTTAGATACCGAAGGCTTTTAATGAACAAGCCCACTCCTTAAACAAACAAGCCCACTCGGAGGAGGCCGCCAATCAAGTTGCGAAGGCAAAACGTACAGGAATAGAGAATGATCCAGAATCCTTATCATGAACCACTAAATGGCATGTTCTGGGCAATCTGTCACGACGGTCAGGGCCATGGTTGTATGGAAGGAGTTTGGCATTAACACCAGAACTGCAAATCAGAGGTGAAAATACGAAACTCGATGACCACCTGCAGTTTCTGGAGGAAGCGGACCCCTGGAGGCTGTTTTAAAGAGCCAGGGAGATGCCTGAGGAAGAAGACGGCGATGCTGCCGGCGGGTAGTTTCAGAAGTCAGTGTGCCGCCTTCGGTCCTGGTTGTCGGCGGGCTTCCAATTTCTTTCCGCGCCCAAGGGCTCAGGCTGTTCAATTCTGCACACACCTAATGATCAATGCCTTAATCAGGGAAACGTCTTGGTCCATTCGGGCCAGTCCTCTTGCCTGTGACACGCCCCTGGAGGCCACATGCCACGGGTCCAGGGCTGAAGTTTCCGCCCTGGAAGGGTGGCCAGGGGGGATGACAGACCCGCTCCCTGCTGGCCGTCGATTCAATCACACAGCCTTTCTGTTCGGAATGTGGCCTGAAATTAACAGCGTGGGTGTCACCCGAGAGCCGGTGAGACATGCAGAGTCTCGGGCCCCGCCCAGGCTTCCTGAATCAGAATTTCCATCGGGTCAAGTTCCCAGGGGACACACGGGCACAGCAAACTTTGAGACTTGCTTCTATGCAGGAGAACAAAAACCACTCCAGCAACTGATGTCATCACAGATCATCCCCCCACCCCCAAGTCACTCAACAATCAAAAACGAGGAAAATGCAAGGAAAACGCAGTGGGGACCTACCAGGAGGTCTGACCAGGCTTAACATCTGGCCCTGGAGGGTTCACTTCAGACCGGTGTCCTGGCTTCAGCGAGGTTTTGATCCCACCCTCATCTGTCCACTGCCTTCCTCCCTTGACCTTCGCGTGGGCGTGGGCCAAACAGCACGCGGCCCTTCGCGGTGTCCCAGCAGGCCGAGGCGCCCCCGGGCGCTGCCACTTCCTAGTCCTGCGACCACACGCACCTTCTTGAAGCTCTCTGAAGCCTGACTTCCTGATCTCGCAGATGGGGAGGTGGGGCTGAAGGGCCGCAGTGTCTGAGGATTATGTGGGAAAGGCTGTGTGACATTCCCAGCCGAGCTCCTGGCTCCAGGAAGTGCCCCGAGAAATGCTGGCTGTTTGGCAAGACCCTTCGTAGTCTCTTCCTCTCCACCTATAGACCCAGCGTACGCCAGACGCGTGGCATCGGAGCCTGGGGACCGGAGACTCTAATTAAATCCTCACGCATATGTTTGAGAAAGCTCCGTGTCTCTTGGAAGACTCTGTGATGCCACCAGGCTCACTTCCAGCCGCACCCTCATCGGCCTGCCTGCCCGGAGAACAGCTGTCTCCTCGCAACACCCTCTGCTCGCGAAGGGCCTTGCGTGCAGCGGGCCCTCAGCACGCATTTGTCGGATGAGTTAATTAATCATTTAAAGAGATAGCTGTGCACCGTAACTGCTCTGCTACTTGAGCGCTAACGTGCTCCTTGTAAATATGCATGGAAGGAGCCGAAAGGGCCTTTGGAGCTGATTTCAGCCCCAGGGTTGTAAAACATGCAGCACATAGACACTTAAGTTAGTACTCTTCCCTGGACTGCTATGCTGCAGCCTTAACCTAGTCAGATGGTTATGCCACGAGCCACGGTTGTGCAACGTGGCCAAGGCAAGGGACCAGCATCAGACACCCAGCGGGCTGGCTGCTGACACCCAGAGGGCTCTCGGACACCCAGCGGGCTCTCAGACACCCAGCGGGCTCTCAGACACCCAGTGGGCTCTCAGACACCCAGCGGGCTGGCTGCTGACACCCAGCGGGCTCTCAGACACCCAGTGGGCTCTCGGACACCCAGCGGGCTCTCAGACACCCAGTGGGCTCTCGGACACCCAGCGGGCTCTCGGACACCCAGCGAGCTCTCAGACACCCAGCGGGCTCTCAGACACCCAGCGGGCTCTCAGACACCCAGCGGGCTCTCGGACACCCAGCGGGCTGGCTGCTGAAACCCAGCGGGCTCTCAGACACCCAGCGGGCTGTCTGCTGACGACACCCAGCGGGCTCTCAGACACCCAGCGGGCTGTCTGCTGACACCCAGCGGGCTCTCAGACACCCAGCGGGCTGGCTGCTGGCTGGCACCACAGACCAGTCAGAAGGCTCACTGCCCATTCACTACCTGCCACAGCGGACATCTGTTCACGATCTTGGGGAGACAGACAAACTGAGTGTGTCTCAGGTTCCATCCACCCAAAAATAAATGGAGGGAAAGTGGAAAACGAGGCACAGTCCTGTGGGGCAGAAATACCAGGCCACGGAAGGGTTCCTTCTTCCTTTGACTCTGGCATGACATGACTTCTCAGAGCCAGAGGGACTCAGGGACACCTGTCCGCGTGTATCTCGGGGGAAGAGGGAGCTATTCTTCGTAGCTTTCCCCATGGACAAGAAGCCACTGACTGGGAACCAAACCAAACCAAACAACCAAATGCAAGCGGATTTTGGACCAGAAGGTACGGCAGGAAAGACGAGCTCTGATGGCCCAGATGACCCCAGTGACATGGCAGCGCGGTGGCAAAGGTCCGAGCTGAAGTAGCAATGAAAGTGGTATCGGAAAAGGGAAGAAAGACCCCGGAAATCCACTCCTGAATGGAGTCTAAGAAGAAAAGAAAACACACTGTGCTCGGTCTGTCAGGTGGAGGATTAAAAGGAAGCCCTTGGAAGTTCTTATTTGAAGACGGTTTGATTTTCTCCCCGTCATTTCTCTGTAATCTACAGATCTATCGTTCTTTACTGGTTTCTTCTGAAGTGAGGACAAAATAAAGGATTCACTCCTTCGGCAAAGAGGAGATGCTAATTATACGTCAGCTCTGTGCCTGAGGGGGCGCCCATCCCCCAGGCTCCCGGCCCAAGTTCAGCTCCCTGTCGGTGCGACCGCACGCTTTGTGGTTTCAGTTAACGTCACAGGTCTTCACTCAAGGTGACACAAACTTTTCATAACAGATTTTTCGATGTTCTAAAGGAGTTTCATTGTAGCAGTGGTACACGCCTATTGTGGGAAAAACAGAGATGGGATGGGGGTAAGAAGTGGGGGCGGGGCCATGAAAGAATTAGAACAGAATAGAACCAGGGACACTGAGGGAAGAGAGAATTTTGAAGAAGGCAGCCTGGTCAAGAGGGACGAATTCTTCTGCTGAGATAGATAAAATGGTCACAGCATAGAAACGAGAACCTCTGATTGAGGAACCTTGAGTCCCTTCTCCACAGCTCTTTCTGTAGAGTGAAGAGGTTGAAAGAAATAGTTTGAAGAGTGTAAAGAAGCTGAGGAAGTAGAGACAAGATAGTCTCTTGCTCAAGAAACTTGATGGTGCCTTGTTGAAAGGAACTAAGAGTCACATGATTATAAAAGTTGTATTTTGGGGGAAGCTGTAAGGTTGAGGAAGGGATAATTCAGTGGCTGGAGAGGTTGTAAAGATCCAAAAGGAGGGGACTAATGAATGAGTGAGGTTGGAGAGGAAATGGGGGCAGGTGGAGAGGTGTCCATAAAGAGGAGGAAGTCACCACCTTTTCTGAGGCATGAGGGCAAATGACGATGAGAGAAGACACACGTAGGTTTAGAAGTGGAGAGAGGGAGGCTGGGAAATGATAGACTTGATTTGCTCTGTATAAAATAATTAAGATGGCCTAATTGTAGATAATGAGAAATAGAAGTATACTTTTCAGATTCCAGCCAGACTTATCTAGAGACAGTCACTCTTACCTAGTGGTTCGGCCAAACCACAGAGTGACAGCGTGACAAGGAAGTGCCATCGGATGGGAGGCAGCCTTCTGAAAGAAGATCTGGACATAAAGTTCCACCTCTGAGATGACAGCAGAGGTGGAGCATGTCACATGTCCCCAATGAGACCACGGGGGACGTCAGCATACCAGGACCTTCACCTCTACTCCACCACTGCCACCACCACCACTAACGAGCAGCAACCATCGACCACTGCTGAGGGCTTACCACGCGCCCGGCTCTGAGGGAGACCTTGGGAGTGTGAAGCTGAGAAAGATTGAGAAGTTCTGCAGTGATTCGTAGTAAGAGGAGAATCTTGACTCAAATGCCTGACCCTGCAAAGCGTCTCACATCAAGGGGGACTGAGAAGGACCCATAAACTGTTGGAGCTGGACCAACCCTCCAAGGGCATTACAAGTGAGGTCCTGATTGTTAACTGACTGAACAGACGTCACCTGGAAAATTCTAGAGTCCCAACCCTTCTGTTCTATGCTCTTTCTGTTTCATTTCACCCCTGGTAAACCTTTGTTTCTAGTCTGTCCGGAAGCCATTGTAGGTATCTGAGCATAGGTACGAAAGTGAAAACCAGTGAATCCCTTTCCTCATGAAGGTTTTTAAAGTTAGAGCAGGCAAGAACATATAATCAAAGGACTCATGTCTAAAAGGCTGTCACTTTAATGTCATGGGAGGAACAGCTCTCTCAGAACATCTGCCCCCACCGGTGTAGATAATCCCGTTCTGGACCGGTCCTCTAGGGCGCAGAAGAAAGTCTTCCTCTGTCTTAGGCACGAATAGTTCTTAGTCAATAGTGTGCCTTCGTGCAGGCATTTAGAATGCAATGAAATGAGTGCTTAGGGAGGAGAAAAATAGTTAAAAGTAAAAATCAGACAAAGCAATAAGCAAGACAAATGCTATGATGTCGAGGTAAGACTTGGGGATGGGGGATGGTGTACATGAACAAAATAGAAGTACTAAAATGTGTGATGATCTTTAAGATCACCAGCAGCAAGGGGTTGTATACATCAGCACTGAAGTCAACAGCTGGCCGGTGACAGAACTAGTTCTTGAGTGGCAAACGGACTGCGGTCAAGCTTATTGCTTTGCCGAGGCCATTGGCAAAGCTCCCTCCTGGGCTCAGTGTTCAACCTCAAAGACACTGCAGTGCTGGGGACAGAAACAAGTGGAGGACCCGGAGTTCTGGGGAAGGTCAGAGTCATCTCTCAGAAGTCTGGAGCCTGGCAACCCCTGACCTACTGGCAAACGGAAGCAGGGGAGGGTTTAGCCTTTTGGTTGATCACTAGGTCATGGAAGCTTTGCCAGCTGGCACTGGGCTTATCTATATCCGCTTCTGTTACACTCCTTTTGTGGCAAATTAGCGTCAGAACAGCTTTAAGATGCTGAAGTTTGAAAGGTTACCAGAACCCTGTGGTGGTGTCTTTCAGTTTACAGGAATCGGGTCCCAGGTGGGGGTGGGGTGGGGTGGAGAGAACGCCTGGAACAGCTGCTGCCAGACACAACCCTTTAGTTTCTTTGGGAAGAAGGTGGCCAGAAGACACTCGCATGCTTCTGCCACTTCCTGAGCAGACAAAATAGGAATGTGTGCGGAGCTGAGAGCCAAGAACATCTCAACCACAGGGGATCATTTCCCCCACTGCAGCCTACTGGTCCCTGGACCCTTGATCATTAAATCTCAAAGGATGACCTACTTCTGGAGTTTCTTTTGTGCTAATTCCATCACTAGCCCTTGAGCATCTCACACATCCATAACTTGGCCTCATCAGAATGCCAGGAGGATTAGCTCAGGAGAAGAAATTCCAAGAATGGCAATTCTTAATCAGTCCTGGTTGACCAGAAGACGCATTAACTAGCCAGCACTCCTCTGGTTGACCAGAAGACGTATTAACTAGCCAGCGCTCCTCTGGTTGACCAGAAGACGCATTAACTAGCCAGCGCTCCTCTGGTTGACCAGAAGATGCATTAACTAGCCAGCGCTCCTCTGGTTGACCAGAAGACGTATTAACTAGCCAGCGCTCCTCTGGTTGACCAGAAGACGCATTAACTAGCCAGCTCTCCTCTGGTTGACCAGAAGACGCATTAACTAGCTAGCACTACTCTAGTTGACCAGAAGACGCATTAACTAGCCAGCTCTCCTCTGGTTGACCAGAAGACGCATTAACTAGCCAGCTCTCCTCTGGTTGACCAGAAGACGCATTAACTAGCCAGCGCTCCTCTGATTGACCAGAAGGAAAACTTAGATTTGAAAAACTCCCATTTCATATACTTACTTGGACTGAATAGTAATTTTCCATCAAACAGTGGACAAGAATTGACGTGTGAGGATGGTATCTGGAGCTACATAAACCTCATCACTCAAATCAGTAGGAAAAATGGGCCGAAACACGGCAGGATGGAGTGAGAAGGGGTTACCATGCAGCTGCTGGAAGAGGGTCAGGACTGCGGGGCGCAGGAGGGGTGGGGAGGCTGCAGCCCTCTCCTTCTCCTCTGCTCCAGAAGAACGGCGGTTGCTCTGGTAGCAGAGCACATGGTGGCTGGTAAAAACCTTTGGGAGACTCACTATGATAACCAGCATGGCGATCATACAGTTTGGGCGCCATCCCGAATTTAGTTTCCCCCAAATACCCACATGTTGAGATTGGGTTTTAGCAACCAAACCTCAGCAATTTTTTAAAATGTTTTTATTGATTTTTTTTTTTTTAAGAGAGAGGAAGGGAGAGACAGAAACATCGATGTGAGAGAGAAACATCGATCAGCTGCCTCCTGCATGTCCCCCACCGGGAATCAAGCCAGAAACCTGGGCGTATGCCCCGACTGGGAATCAAACCGGGACCTCTCAGACCATGGGATGACGCTCAATCCACTGAGCCACACTGGCCAGGCCAAACCTCAGCTACTTTAAGGATGGGCACAGAGCATCGAGGCGACATCAGCATTGCCCATCAGCAAATTCCCTGGTCCTTGAGTTTGGACCTCCTGCACCCAGAGGGCCAGTGTCTGCATGAGGCGTGAACCTTGTGGAGGCCCATGTCCCTCACCTTTGCTGATGTCTTCATATTCCAGCCAGAGTCGCCGCTGGACCTGCTTGTTCGGGTACCAGATAGAGCAAGACTCCTCGAAGCCGTAGACAGCTTCCTGGATGTAGTGGTTGCCAAACTGGTCCAACAAGGCCACAAAGTCCCCTCGGGAGGTCGCCCCATCGAGGGCATGGAGAGCGTTGCTGAGGGCTGGGGGAACATCACCCGAGAGTAGAGTGAGGACTCCCCATGCGGGTATCGGGGTCCGCAGGCCCTCCAGCCCCCGGGGGCATTCTGCGTGGCCCAGGGTGAGTTGCAGAGCTGGCTGGGACTACCAGGTGAGTTTCCTGTCGCTAAGTCAGATCTCTCGGTTCCCAAACAAATACCTCTTTGAGCCAGTGGACCATGTTGTTAACTTTTTGCCAGCTAGGCAGAACATTGTCAAATCTACCCCCTGTTTAAGTCAACGTTGGTCTCAAAGAATATGTCATGACATTAAATCAATTTAGCGAGCTCAAATAATAGCATTTTGGGGGGAAAAGAATAGCGTCGGCTAAAATAGACGCACAGATACAAGCAGGGAACATTTCCCATCATAAGGACGTGTCTGTTGTGTGTATGTGGGAGCCCTTGTCCTGTCTGCCTTCCCTGTTTCAGAGAATTCCGTTGTCCGAAAGACAGCCCGTGGCAAATATTCTAAATCCAGTGCCTGCTGAACCTGGCCAGCTCTCCACAGCCCTTCGGCCATATGGCCCTCCTCACCTGTGTCCTACTACAAGAAGGCAGAGCCTGGTCCAGGCATGAGACCCCACGTGCAGAAGCCCAGATCAGCCCTGATGCCATGGCGGCTTGGAAAGTCATGGGGCAGTAGAGGCATCGGGCTGGTAACGCGGACAGGCACAGCGCCTGTGCCAGGAGGGCCTGTCTGGCGGAGTCGCCTCGAACGCAGAGGGCTTAGTTCTGCCTGGGTGTTTTCTGCACCAGCAGAACCGACTTCAGTAAGATCCCCATCCCAATCCCTGCTTGTCAAGAACTCATCTTTGATTTAAAAAATACAAAGTTCTGAGTCCTTTCTTGTCCTCTAGAGATGTTCTCTACTCTTAGTGCATTTCTTTCTGTGGCACTAAGTCTTACCGTCTGTGACTTCCTGTCCCACCTCCACCTGGCCTCCACCTGTTCTCTCTCTCCTCCCTGCGTTGCCTCCCTGGGCTGTCCCTATGACTGCTCCCTTGTCTTGTCCTCTGGTGCCAGCAGTATCACCTGACTCTAGCTAGCCTTTCACCTGACACAGAGAAGCCAGACTCTGCAGCATAAACGTCAGGCCTGGTACATTCCGCAGGCAGCCTCCATGGAAGGAGGTGAGTGATGTTCTCCTAGTCCATGGGGATGAGGGAGAAGAGAGACACAGACCTATAGTAGGGTCGTATTTGCAGAAATGGTCTCTTTTGCAAATTGCAGATTCGAATTGCTCAGATACTAGGAAAAGCTTGATTCAAGACATTGACCACTAAGATCTGAAGAATGCTTGTACAAGGTACCTCATTGTTCTGTTTTAGAATAATCTGTGCTACTCTTTAACTTACCAGATCTATCTGTCTGTCTGCCTGCCGGTCTGTCGGTCATTTGTTTTGCTGACTCGCTGTTTAGGAGTGCTAAAGTTTTTCATTTCTCCTCCTGCCTTCCCTCTTTCTTGCTTCTTTCCTGTCTTTCCTTCATTGTAGGGAAACTCTAAGTTTTGCTGGTTGTATTTAGAAAGTTGTATTCTGTCCATGTATAGACAGTCTGCTTGGCATATCCTGTCTACACACTGGGTGACACCCGGGAAGGTGATAAAGTAGGTGTTTATCTTCAGGGGTCCCTGGCTTGCCCTCTCTGTGTCTTCTATGATCCAAGATAAAACTTGCAGTTTAATCTACTCTTGCAAAATGTCTGATTCCAGCCACTGGCCCTTAAGGGTGAATCTGAGTGAATTGCTTATTTATCCCACTTAGTATCTATCTCACGATGCACCTTCAACAACGGGAGAAAACACGGTGCCCTCGGAAAGAGAGCCCACGCCCCGGGAGCCGGCGGGGGGGGGGGGGGCAGCCTGCTGGTGTGCTCACCCTGCGAGATGGTCACTTGGTTGAGTTTGATGTGATACATCACAGACCGAACCGTCCAGTGCTGCAGCACGGGGTATCCAGACACCTCGCTGAAGTTCACCATTCCTAGGGGCAGAGGAGATACATGCTCAGTGTGTGCAAGGGATTCCCAAGCCCCAAATTGACTAGTGGGGGGGGGGGTAAGTGTGAGAAAATGTGACGGAGAGACTTTCTGGGACCACAGTCACAACAGCGATCTTTTACTGAATGCTTCCTCTGTGCCGGGCATTTGGCTGAGCACTTTGCACATATAACGTCATTTGATTCTTGTGAGCTAGTTGTTATTACTTACATTTTATAAATGGGGAGACTGAGGCTCAGAGAAGGTGTTTGCATAGGCCCCCCTAGGCCAGCAGGTGCGTCTGAGACAGAGCGGAGGTTCTTAACCATTCTGCTCCAATATCCCCTTAGAGATGTATATGAAGCGTTGGCTTACTGTAACACACCAGTTTTTTACCCCTTTAATAGTTGCAGTAATTGACTCAGCTCACATACCTGATAACATTGATTTTTCCATCCCATTGAACTGATTTGTGTTCCGTATTTAAGTTTTAATTACTCTGAAGCTGGTCGTGCTTATTTCTTCTCTACCAGGAGAGATAGTGTCAGCTCAAGTAAGTTAAGGGGCAGGGATGACCCTATTTTCAGGGCCATCGACGTGTTCGACACGGTGACAGACACTTTATTCGTGCTCCTCCTTTTATCAATGGGGAAACTGAGGCTCCAAGAAGCCAAGTTGCTCATCCAGGGTCATTCTCCAGAAACTCATCCTTCTAGCCTCCTAGCAATGTTCTTATTTAAGCACTTTGGAGAGAGAGGCACCCTATTTGAATTCTGCCCATTACTATAAAATGCTACAGAAACAAAATAATTAGGCCACAGGAAGTTTAAAAAAAAAATCACCTTGTTAAGTTTAGAAAACCAATTTTAGCTTCATTTCTATGTCTAATGTTTGCTATGTATATATTACAGGAATAAATAGAGAGACATATGCATATTTATACGTGTGTATGCAAATATGACGGTCGCATATAAAGGACACTTAGATAGGAGGTAGTGAGTGAGTGTGTGTGTCAATATAACGGCAATAATACAGACACAGGGAATTATCCTGCCTTTTTGGCCCATGCTTCCTTCAGGCAAATCAACTAATTTTATACCTAAACTAGATGAAGAGTAGGTGGGATTAATTAGCTGCTTGTCAACACTGATCAAATTAGAGGAGTAATTGCCCAATTTCCATTTCCGCAAGTCACGCGGGAGAGATTGTGGGTGAAGGAAGAGAAGGGTCAGGAGAGGCCTCGCGAACCCACGCTGACATTTCATCTCGAGCCCCCAGAGATAAGCTCCTTGAGACCCTCAGGAGGTTTTCAGCACTTTTTCTTTCAAATGTCCTTTTAGAGCATAAAGTTGTGTGACCACAGTGCTACTACTCTGGCTTGTAACCTTTATGCTAATTCTCAAAGCAGGTAAATGAGGTTCTACCCCTGCAGGTTTGAGAGCCCGGCGGCACCCCGCAAAGGCACGCTGTCCGGGGGCATACACCGGGCACGCGGGGGGCCTGCTCTCCCGAACGCCCCCTGTCAGCCCGTTGGCGGGCTGTGATTTTGAAAAGTCCAGTAATAAAAAACCCCAGCAAGCCCAATAAATAAAGATTTGCCATTATATCAGCCAATGTTCCCCCTGACTGAATAGTTTCCCAGGGGGAAGAGGCGAGTGGGGAGTCAGGAGGCAGGGGTCCTCACGCTGGCCCTGGCCACGGGTGGGTCTGACTGCCAGCCGCGGACCCGCCGTCCTCTCTCCGGCCACCTGGCTGGAGGGTCTCTCGGCTCCCGGCTGTTTTATCGATAAAGTGAGAGGCTTAGTTGAGATGACCTCTTCCTTCCTTCTCAACTCTGTGACCCCGATCGGGTGGGCTAGGCAACTCGAGTGGGGTCATGTCCTCACCTTACCTGCACTACAAGTGTCAGAACGAAGTTAAGTTATGGGTGTAAAAGTACAATGAGGAGAGAGAAACCACCGCGCAGGTACGGGGCTGCCAGGGTGTCACCTCCTCCTCCCTCTCTCTCATCATCCCTAATTATGTGAACTTGACATTTCTTAATTGATGCTTTCGTTATGCATTCCTAGGCTTTAGTTCAGAACAGAGGAAGAGAAAATAGAGGCAGCACAAGCGCAGAATTGTCAGAAGAGATGACAGCGCCCCACATCCGCCCAGGGCGAGCCAGACCACCGAGCTGCGGTCCTTCACTGCTCGGCAGTGACCACTCTCTGCGCCTACCCCGGGCCCAGCCCGGGAGCGGTTCCCTAGCCGCCCACTCGCAGATGCCCGCTGCTCTGTGCCCGCTGCCAGACGCCGCTTCCGCGATGGCAAAGGAAGGGCACATCCTGAAGCAGGTACGCCTTTCCGCGGAGTCAGAGCCCTTTCTCCCTGTGCCCTTGGCGTGCAATCAGCTCTAGTTTTCTTTCCTTTTATTATTACTTCAAACACATTTCTGAATGCCTTTTTTTTTTTTCAAACAAAGTATCTCTGACAATGTTTTCTCAAGAATAAACATCATTTTTTTCCTTACCTCTGCTTGAAAAAAAATGACTGAATAGACTTATGTGAGGGAAAGAAAAGGAGACAGGAAGGAGGGAGGGAGGGAAGGAGGGAGGGAGGGAGGGAGAGAGAGAGGGAGGAAGGGAGGGAGGGAGGGAGAGAGGAGGGAGGGAGGGAGGGAGGGAGGGAGGGAGAGAGGGAGTAAAGAAAGAAAGAAGGAAGGAAGAAAAGAAGGAAGGAAGCTTTCTCTTATTATTTATTTGAAATTTCAGGGGGATGTATTATCACCCAAATTCTAAAGCCTGTTTCCTTTGGTTGACCTTGAAGAAATTCCAAAGAGCTCAGAGCTCTAAATGTTCATAGAAATTTATTGGTTGTGGCACCCAACAGGCCCATGAGTGTGGTCAGCAGCCTTCTCCTTGGACCACCCCCACACTCTCTGCTCTTTCTCTGTTGAGAGACTGAGAATACCAATAGATGATGGCCAGACCATGCATAACAATGGAACTCTGACCCAGAGTCGACAGCAGTCAGCCCAGAAAACCAACCTACTATCTATGGTAATCAGCCCAAGAAGCGTCTACTATCTATGCATCGGATCTGCAGGAAATCAGAGCGCTCTCTTTAGCAACTGGTCCAGGATGCCAAACTGTACCACCTGTAAACATTGGCCTGGCTGGACCAGGACTTGATTAATAACTGACAGATTCCCAGTTTTGTTCTTGCCTCCAACTCAGGTCCACCAGAGAACATGAAATGTGTTCTGTGAAACACACAGAATGCCACACTCTGCTTCGTTGACCCAAGTTTCTCCTACAGTTCCCATCAGAGCTCATCTGAAGTCTCTCCTCCTCCACCCTGCAGCTTTGCTGTCCTCTGCCCGCCCGTCAGCCTCTGCCAAGACGAAGGGATGGTGGCCGACCCCCTCGCTCCAGCAAGCGATGAGCAAGCAGCTTCCACCTGTTTTCATCTGCTGGGTCTTCATTTATTTCCACACAACGCATAATCCCAAAGAGGCTGGTGAAGCCCGGAGTTCTTAACTGTTATTTTGATAAAGAGGGTAGCAATCGGCAAGATAAAACACATACATCAATATTTTCTAGTAGGTCTTCAAACCAGTAATTCTGAAAGATGAAAATAGCTGTTAAGTGTAAAAGGATTCTCTAGTTACACAGGTTTTGGAACTGCTGGGTGAAATAAAGTCAAAGGGATTTTTGGAACCGCAGGGTTTCTGGAACCTGTTGTATGCTAAGATGTTGCAAATTGCCAAGAGGTGGGTACCATGGTCTTTCCAAATACAGGTGAAGAGGGACTAGTTTAAAAGTAGAGCACTGTTTTATTCATTTATTATTTTTCATTAAAAAAATGTTTGGGCCCTGGCCAGTTTGGCTCAGCGGTTAGAGCGTCGACCTGCGGTCCTGAGAGACCCGGGTTCAGTTCCCGCTAAGGGCACGTACCTCGGTTGCAGTTTGTCCCCAGCCCTGGTTGGTTGTGCGGGTGGCAACCACTCGATGTGTCCCTTCACGTCGATGTTTCTCTCTCTCTCTCTTCCTCTCTCTCCCTCCCACTCTACCTGAACAAAAAATGGGAAAGTGTCCTCGGGTGAGGATAAAATAAATAAATTAATTAATTAATTAAAAAAATGTTTGGAAATGCTGACATAGAAGATTCTGAAGACCACCTTAGCTCTAAAATCTAAGCTTGTCGGTGTGGGGGGATGATGACCTAGACTAGCCCAATCGTTTGACAAGACAGGAAATTCTCTGTATGACTCTCAGGAAAGATACAAGTAAAATGTTGCCAGTACTACAAAGGTAAAACGGAAGAAATTTGGTCACTTGTCTCTTTAATGGACTCTTCTAATTATTCTGGGCTGTCAATAAATGAGAAGGATTTCTTTACACATCAAAGGGACGTTCTTGGCCTAAATAGTATCACTTCCTAATCAAAATAGGTTGAAAACAAAGGCTGGTTACCAGAGTAGCAGATCGAGACGCGTTCTCGCTACGCTCTTAGGAACGAGAGACTCCACTCTCTCGGGGCCGTGGGGACGAACGCGGTCCACATGGATACCTTGTACTCTTCAGCCTATAAGGTGCCCGGGCAGGTGCGGTCAGACACGGGGAGGAAGAAGTTTCTATTGTGACCAAATTCCTGTCTTCTCCTTACTTCCCAAGATGCAGATCCAAACATGCGTTCTTCTGATGTTTCTCCGATTTGCCCACCCACTCCTCCCTAAAAGCTTCAGGTCGCATCCAGGACTACTCTGTGTCCTCCCAGCCTGGTGACTGAGTGAAATCTCACCTGCACAATAAGATACAATGCGTGAGGTCTTGGTGGACCTTTAAACAGAAGCCAGGCGGCTTCTCGTGGGCGTGGACCCTGTCCTGCTGGTGTGTGCCTCTCACACCCTCCTCCACAAGGCTTTCACTAGGTGTGGCAGGTGTTTCCCAACAAATGAAGTGGAAACAGACACCCAGAGTCCCCAGCACTAGAGATGCACGCTGTAGGGACGCGCCCAGAGGCCGCATTGTAACTTTTTTAGTTTAAGCGCGCTGTGTGTGTGTGTGTGTGTGTGTGTGCATGTGTGTGTGTGTGTGTGGTTCTCTTTTAGAGAACTAATTTCGATGAGATTTATTTCTGGTCCTGATGTATCAAACTGTTTTTTCTCTTGCTCCCTCTCCTTCCCCTATAGGGAAAACTCTATTTGGTAGTTTGAATGTGCGTATTTTCTTTCTCACTTGGTATACGTATTTATTTAACAAAAAATTATATCTCACTTTGTATCAGCAACTGTTCCATAAACTTCACAGAGATGAATTTAGTCATTCCTCATATGAATCCTATAAGGAAGGCAGCATAATCTTCATTTTTACAGATTTTTAAAAAAACGAGGCACAGAGAAGGTAAGCGACTTGTCCGAGATCACACAGCCAGTGAAGAGCTGAGCCCAGCTGTCGGGCCCCAGGGCCTTCGCTATTAGTCACTATGCTACACGAACTTAGCAGACCTATTTCTAATTCCATCCAGGTCTCAACTAAAATTGGGAACCTAACCTGATATCTGGAAGAGGCTTACCCTCAGCACAGTCCATTCTTCAGAAAAGGAAAGAAAAAGGGGAGAAAGGTATAATAAACTAAGAAAGACATAGAATGAGGGAGGAAGAGAAGAAATGGAGAAATGAACAAAGCCAGTAACGGCAGTGAGCCTGTACCCAGCCTTCTAGCACGTGACGCTGGGTCCCTGGTTAGTTGCCTCTTATGGGTCCGTGGAACCCTTTGAAGTGTCTTCTTTGGTCCAGGAGGTCCCAACTGGGGGTCTTCAGAGGCACAGGAAGGAGAAGCTTCCCATGGAGTTATTGCCTCAGACCATCAACCCCTCCCTTAGTTCCACATTGAGCCGGGAGTAGGGTGCCACTGGGCTCAAAATAGCATGGGGGCAGGTGTTGTCATCTTATGACAGGGCCATGAGCCCCGAGAGACTGCAGTGTCTGAAGTCACAGAGTAAGAAAGTAGCCGAGCCGGGATTCAAACCAGGGTCGTTGGACCACCGTCACACTGCTCCATGTGACTTGTCAGTGACAGATATTTAGGCTACAGCAGGCATCCACCTTCTTTCTGCCTGTCCTATGACCTGCTCACTTCCTCCCATCCACTGAGAACTCTGAACTCTGTCGAATTAGCCCATGTGTTTCCAGTGCATCCCAATGGGACTCGCAGGGAAAGGTATTCTTATGAGTATTCTGCAGATGGTTATATAATAATATTGGCAATTTCACTGACAAATAATCCTATCAGTGTTCAGTTTCAGGGCTGAGCTTTTATTGCGTATTAAGGAAATCACTGCTTCAGGACCGTAATAAATGGGGTGGAGAGTCTGTGTTAGGAGGCGGCGGAGCTGCCTGGTTTCTGCAGGCTACGGGCACGAGGCACACTTACCGGTCAGGAAGTCAGGGTCGGGGGTGGGCTCTGAGATTTCCTCCAGGCACTGGTTCTCCAGAGGCACCGTGGCCACCACAAGGCCATCTGGCAGCTGCTGGCCTAGGCCTCTAGCAAAGTTGTTTTGCCTGGAAACAGAGGCAGACTTTCATTTCTGAACGTTCAGGTGAATCCCACCCTCGGCGGGAAATCTAGATCTCAACCCACAATGGAAAATTCCTTGTGGACCTCAGACGCCCCTCACTCCGAACCCCACTTGATGCACATGTCTGGAGCAAGCCAGGGTGTGAGACAGAGGGTGAGGGCTGGGGAGATGAGAAATAAGCCAGAGGAAAGGGTTTACTCAGAAGACAGAGACGTTCTTTCTTTCATCCCGGACCCTACCCCCACCCCCTCTGCGTGAGGTCTGGGCATCCGTGTTCTCATTTCTAGACCATGGAGAAGACGCCAGCCCCCACCAGGCTGGGTGTGACTCCTCCCTGCTTGCTGCTGGCCAAGTCCCAGGCTGAAAGGAGAAACAGTAGTAAAGTCTACGGTCTGCGACGGAAAAGACCTGACTTCTGAGAACTGGAGGGGACATTTACTATCAGTTTGCTCATATGAGTCTAGGCTCCGGCTGCTGTCAGCCGCTTGTCCGCATACTGCTATCAACATTTACCCTATTAGAGATCAAAGAACTTTAAAAATATGTGTTAATTTATTGACAATGTCAATAATAAAGCCATTGAATAGCAACATTCTAAAAATGATGAGAGGAGTAGCGTTGTTTTTACACTTTTTGTGGATTTTTACAACGCCTGCCTCTGAAGACTGCAGAATTCTCACCTCTGCACTCATCTTACTGCGATGTACTGTCTGGGTTGACGTATATGAAGAAAACCCAGCCTCTCTGTATTTGAAAAAGGCAGGACTCTGACTGTCCCCTGGAAGGACCTCAGGGACGCTCAGGGATCCTTGGTCCATACTGAAGGACTGCTACTCTGGATTGACTCACACACTGAATCTTCCACTCGGGAGGAAAGTAGAACCCGGGCATTTTGTGGTGGCTTCCATGGAAAGCCCTCTAGTCCTTGCCTGGGCGGAAAACCTGCACTTCCTGCTTGACCATTCGCCTAGAGGAAGGAACATGGTTCTCAGCTCCGGAAGGAGAGATGCGGGCTTGGAGAAGACCATAGGGGAGAACATCGCCTGTCCTTTGAGGATCACATTTATCTCCAAGATGTAAAACTCAACGCTGACCAAAGTCTCCAGGGAAGACGATCCCGCAGCTCTGAATAACCTGATCTACGGGCACGAAGTTCACACACCTGAATGTTCCTTTCAGCACCTGTCCGGGGGCCACTTCCTTGGAATGGTTGTTGTAACCAAAGAACATCTCCCCGAAGAGGGTCTGGTTCATGGGAAGCTCCCGGCTGTCCCCACAGTCACCTCCCTCCGGGCAGGTCTCCGTGATGAGTTGGCAAGAGCGTCCGTCCACACCCAGCTTGTAATCCTCAATGCACCTACCACAGTGGGAAACTCGAGAAGTTATTCCATCAACAAGCTATGCAATCAACTCAGCCCGACAGCAGGAAATGCCTTTGGGAGTGTGTTGAATGGCTAGAGGTTATGAATATCCTGATTGATTTTCGTCCCCTTTATAACTCAGTTTCTTAAGCCTGCGAAACCAAGTCTCCTCCGCAGTGCAATCACATCGGACCTCTCCCCTTACCCTGGCAGACCAATGCCTTCAGGGTCCTGGAGTGAGTCCTTCCCTACGTATCTGAGTCCCAAATCGGCCAGGCTAGGAATCACTGCAGATAAGCTGGTAAATGAGTTGACACGTTTAAATCCAAGATACTTTAGAACCTTTCTCCAGAACCATTTATATGGCCAGATTCTACCTTTGTTTGGAGGGTTAAGTAAGCAAAAAAAGAAGATACGGTGCTTAAGAAATTAATGACGTTCTAATTTGGTCCTACAACAAGTCAACTACAAAATTAGGAAGATTGATCTTTCTCTGGCTGTGTTCTGTTTGAATGGATCCAAACACAAGGTCTACCCATGTGAACTCCCTTTCCAACTGAATAAAAGAGGAGCCAGGTCCCATGGTGTGGCCCCTTTTTGACATCCCCCCATTAAGCGTGTACAGTTTCTCTAATGTAGGAGCAGTGCTGATGCTGGTAATACGGGTTAGTGACCCAGAAGTCATTAACTGGACCTTATTTGTAGTTATATTGAGAAGGCTATAATTTGTTAGTTCAAGTAAGAATTATGTTGATAAAGCTGTCATTTAAAAAGCATATTGATTTAATTTGGGTGTCTCCTTAGAAATCTACAAGATTTTGAATTTGTGGATGTTCATGGCATTAAAACACATCTTTTATTACTACCTCTGGTCACTCTTGTAATAAGATAAAGGCTGCTCTGTATAGAGGAACAAATCATCATAGTTCTAAGTGCTGAGGAGCAATATTGAAATGGCAAAGACCCTGCCCTTTATGGGTGACCTTGGGTCCGCTGATGAAACTTTCTGAGCTTGTTTCCACATCTGGCAAAGGAGGGGGACAGTAGCTGCTTCTCTGGGATGTCGAGAAGGTTCAGGGGGACCATGAAACGTAAGCACTTCTGCTGCGTTAGCAGGTAGCAGGTCCTCGTCCAGGGTCCCATCACCGTCACTAGCAGAGGCACAATGAGGTCTAGGTTCACGCACTTGAACTGCCTGTTCTCCCCTTTACCACTCACATATCCGTGTGAACAAGTGTGACTGGAGCGCTTTAGTTATAAGTGCTTGTGACTCGGTCTTTGTATAAAAATCTCGAATCAAGGACTTCTTTGTCAGGCTGTATACAGTGGCTTGGAGGGTGCCCAAGCACATGTGTACTGAGTTCTACCTGAAACAGGAAAGAAGACCCATTGCATTGGTCCAGGACACAGAGGTGACTTCAGACCCACAAAGGACTCTGTGGCACCAGCCAGGTCTGGGACAGGATAGTGAGGGGACTCCACCCTTGAGACATGACATAGTGCTTCTGAAAATAATTCAGAAGTCGGCCAGCTCCCTCTCAGGCCGCTGTGAGCATCTGCAACAGCTTCTCCTTCACCCAGCCCCGTACCCTCCTCTGTGTTCACGGCCGTGGGTCCCACTATACACTCCTTGGAGGGCAGAGACCAGGTCTCATATCCTGATGTCTCTCCTATATCTACCACCTAAGTCAGCTCTCTGCACAATCTAGGTGCTTGAATATATGCTTATTAAAAAAATAAAGCTTTGCAACATTGGCTGGATTTACCTCTGTTCGCTGAGGGGGGTCCACTGTGATGAAACGGTATAGAGGCATGAATATTTAGATTAAGCTTTCATTTATGGAATGGGTTTTATAAGAAGCTGAATGTGAACACTGCTTGGTTGCAAATAAATAAAATAAAACAAAGTACAGTAAAATAACATCACTATTGCACCAAATAGTCTTTTCATGATTGTTCGGCAGGAACTGGCTTTTGGCAACAATCTAGCATCGCTTTATTATTATCAATATTTTCATTGCGAGCCTGTTAGACTGTGAGACCCTTGAGGGCAAGAACCACAGTCATTCGTCTCTGCAGCCCAGGGGCCAGCACGGTTTCAGCATAAAGGAAATGGTCTTCCTGCCAGGCAGGAACAGGGTGGGGGAGGGAGACTGAAGGGGGGGGAGGAAAGGGGGATGGGAGGGAGGGGGAAGGAAGGACAGGACAGAAAACAAGCTAGAGGTGTAGAAGAATGGGCCGAGCCCGGCTGGGTGCTCCGTTGGTTGGACTCTGTACACCAAAAGGTTGTGGGTTCTATTCCCAGTCAGGGCATATACCTAGGCTGTGGGTTTGATCCCTGGTTGGTACGAGTACAGAAGGCAACTGATCACTGTCTCTCTCTCACATGGATGTATCTCTCTCTCCTCTCTCTCTCTCTCTCTCTCTCAAATCAATAATAAACATATCCTTGGGTGAAAATTAAAAAAAAATGGACCAAACTTATATACCATGAAAATATCTTTAAGTATAATTCTAGTCAGTGGTGTAAAGTACAGTTTTGAAGGAGGTACAGACATGTTTTAAAGCCAGGAGGGCCTGGGTTCTAATTCTGTCTTCTCGTTTACCAACCCCCGGTCCTGAGGGACTCAGCCTCACTGTGTCCTCGCTTCCCGGGGGTGCAACGGGCGGGGCCGCCTGCCCGTGCTCCCAAAGGCAGTGAGCAGAGGGACAGCCAAGAGCTCTGTGGCCACACGGGGCAATTCCCATGTCTGGGGGGGTGCGGAAGGCTGGGACTTAGGGGACACATTTAATTATGTGCCACTCCTCCAAAGATCCCCCCTCTTCTTCTTTGAGTCGATTAGTTTCACACAGTCTTTCCCAAGCTTTTGGGCCATGGAAAGTGGTCACAAAACACCTGAGGAACAGTTCCACAAAACACAGTTGGAAAATTCTGGTGTAACCAAGGCAACGACTGTGGCCATTTTCCTTGGCTACCGGGGTGACCAGACTTTCCCTACCGGTCCTCCCAACTCTGACTTTGAACGCTCACCTCTTCCCGTCTCGCAGGCTCTTTTCTCTGAGCCCACGGCCTGGCCTGGGCTGACCAGTGTACTCAGACATTTTTTACTGGTTTTCGCACTGAAATCCCCCATCTCGGCAAACCAGTGGGCCTCGCGGGCGCTGGACTCACCCGCAGAACATGAGGATGTTGTACAAGGCAGGGTCGTCCGGGAAGGGCGCCACCTGCTGGAGACACAGCTGTTCGCAGCCCCCGTTGAAGCCGTCTGAGCAGTCCACCCCCACGTGGCGGTCGTAGCAGCCGGAGCTGTCCTTCATGGGGCTGAGTCCGGAGGGGCACTGGCACAATCAGAAAGCATCCACACAGGGGGGTGAGTCAGGGGACTGGGCTCTCTGGAAATGGGAATGGAGCTACTGACCCCCATCTTAGCACTCAGCCTTGCAGCCATTAATATTGGCAAATAATGCAGAGATTTCCCACTACGTTGGACTTCCTGGAAAAGCAAGTGACCTTTTTGACACCTTGCTTCCTCTCTCTGGGCATAGACCACACACATGTGCATTGAAGCCAGTTCCTCCAAACAGGCCGGAGGGGAGCGTTGGAGCAGGACAGTGGGCCTCCGGCTGGGCCTCGGACTGCCAGAGCGTGGAAGGGACCGGCCAGAATTAAAATGTATGCGCAGAGATCCCCTAGGGCTGGGGCAAGGCGGTGTCACTGTTTGCGTTTAGTATGACAGGACTTTTTTTTAGGTGTCCCCCTTTGTCAACATTGGTACCAGACACCAATGTTGCAGGGAACGGATGGAGACAGGCATCCAGCCAGAAAGAGAAAGCGGACGTCCTCGGTGACCTTGGAGGGAGGTTTGACTGCTTTCCTAGTGGGAGTGGCCATATTGATGACCTTCACGCCTCAAGGACGCCCTGCGGAGGACACACAGACATGAGCGCCCACAGGTGTAGCACTTGGATTTGGACTGTGTCCCTGTGCCCTGGACGCTCTTAATGTGAGACAACTTGCCTTTCTGCACCGTCATGCCCTCAGTACGCTCCCCAAGAATGACAGCAAAGGAGATACTCCAGGAAGACACGGCCACCAGAATGTGGGTGGCACAGTGAGCGGCACCCATCTGACTCATCAAACATCCTATCGAGGTAAGCATGTGACCACCCCTATTTTACACATGAAGACATGCAGCACTGAGGGTTTAACGTCCCCAAAGTCATGCCCTGGTCATGGCAGGCCCACGTGGAGTCCGTGACCCAGTAGCCCCATCACTGGCTTCATCGGCCTCTCCCACCACCGTCACCCTCTACCATTACTGGGACCCCAGCGCTATGCTCTGTGCTTGAGGGAGTGCATCTCCCAGCCCCTCCCGGGGTTCTCACCCTTCCTGATGCCTCATGTTGTGGTGACCCCCAGCCATCAAATCATCTTCATGGCTACTTCATAACTGTAATTTTGCTACTGCTATGTCTTAGGCGACCCCTGTGGAAGGGCCGTTGGAGAACTTGGACTACCCTCACTTAATAGAGTGGAGAGGGCTAGCATGGCCAGTAGCGCATGGGTTTCTCACCGCACGGGAGGGGGGAGGGGCTCCGGCTGAAAGTCGGCCCCTGTCCTCTGCCCTCCGCTTCTGCCCGCACAGCAGACCCCGCACGCGTGCTTTACAGCTGCTCCCCTGCAACAGGCGGGGAGGGGACAGACGCCTCGCCCAGGGTCAGGCGGCGAGTCCGGGCAGAGCTGGGGTCTGCTTAGATCTGAGCGGCCTTTCATGGCTGTGTCTCATGCTGTCAGCTAGCGAACACACTTCTCCGAAACAACTTCCCAAACTCGGAGGAACAGTGGTAAACAACGGCCCTCCGGTCCTGCCGCCTGGCTGCCTCCCCCTCTGCTGCCAAGCACCTTGGCCCAGCTGCAGGTTCGCCTCTGGAACCCACCCCTCCTCCTCCCTGCTCCCCTGTGCAAGATGGAAGACCGCAGCAGGGTGCACGCTGACACCAATCCTGCAGTTTCACAAACACACGGCCCCCCGTGGGCCTGCCAGGCTCCCAGCCCCCCCCCCAACCAGCTGGAGCGCTGACAGGACACAGCATGTAGAGAAGCTTCCAGGGCTGCCGCGTGCTGTGCAGACCCAGATGTTCCCGATGACAGTAAACAATCAGATGAGGCAGCCGAGGACTGCACCCCACGTTTTGCGAGCCCCCCACCCGTCCGCTGCCTCGGCCACCCAGCTGTTAGGCCAGGTGTGCTACCAGAAGGGAGCTGGTGTCGCCGCTGTGCGGCAGCCCAGGCACGGGTGTGGGTCTTGAAACACAGAAGTTTGATGGGAATTAAATGGGCAGCACTGGTTGCCATGAGTTTGCCCCCCCCCCCCCAAAGCTTGAGAAACATCATCAGAGCTAGCCCTGTGATTCCGCCTCAGGTGCCAGTCCTTGGACCGGCCAGCTATCTGTCACCCCCGGCTCCCACCTCCTCTCCACCTGCTTTTTCCCAGAATGCTCGGCCAAGTGTGGTTTTATTATTATTATTATTATTATTTTAGATAAAGAGAGAGGAAGGGAGAGGGCAAGAGAGATAGAAACATCCATGAGAGAGAACATTGATTGGCCGCCTCCTGCATGCCCCCTACTGGGGATTTGGCCCACAACCTGGGCACGGGCCCTGACCGGGAATCGAACTGGTGACCTCTTGGTGCATGGGTCAACGCTCAACCACTGAGCCACACCGGCCAGGCTCAGGTGTGGTTTTAGACTTCACCAAATGAAGCTCGAGCAGGCCGTGTTGCAGTATTCCAAACCCAGGCACAGCCACACCCTATGTGGCCTGGTGTCTAGGTGACGCTGGTGTGCCAAGTTGGGCCACCTGGTGTTTGCAGTTAGGAGATTTGCAAAGAAGACAGTGTTAGCTGCCTCGGATTCTCCTTTTCTTATTAGCAAAGCTAAAAATAATAATGGCGCTCAGAATTAAGCAATTCTACATGCAGGACAATACATATATTCAAGCCCAACAATACAAGTGGACTTTTTTTCTGTCATTAACTGAAACTCAGAGAGATTAAGGAATCACTTGTTTAAGGTCACAGAGGCGAGAATCAGATTTTTGACTTAGATCTGTCCGACCCCAAAGCTCACGTGTGTCCCTTCCACCTGGGTTCCCTGGAATCCCTAGAGAAATGCTGTCAATATGGCAACAAAGTGAAGCAATCTTGTAGCTTTGTTGTTCATTTGTCTGATTCTTTTAAGCAACGCCCAGAGTGCATTCTGAAATCACAATGGATTAGTAGCTTCAGCCTGATATTCATATTCTCTCTCTCTCTCTCTCTCTCTCTCTCTCTCACACACACACACACACACACACAGATACACATGCACACACACATTACAGGTACATATATTTATTTCTAGGACAAAACACTGCAAACTGTCCAGAGCCATGACCTTGAAGACAAGTCAAGATCCTCAATCACTGAAAAAGATGCAATTATCTTTACCTCAATGTAACTTACTTGGGCTGCAGTTCAAAGTAAAACATTTTTGAAAGATTTCCAGAAAGAAAAAAAAAAATAAAGCTGAACCTAAAAATAGAGTTTTCTTCTTAACCCTTGCTGAACCAGAGCCCCCGTGCCCCAAGGAGTCTAATCAGTCAGTTTTCCCACAGTGCATGTGTTTGCTCCACAGCACGCCCTCCTCCTAGGAGTGTCTGCAGCCTAAGCCCAGCCATCAGGAGAGAAATCCTGCCTCCCAGAGGTTTGCAAGAGCTGGTGCTTCTCTCCCCTGGGTGGGGACAGTCCCCCCTCTGGTTCCTTGAAAGAGACCGTTTGCTCAGGATGGAGCCCCAAGGTCATGCACTAACCTCTCATTGCATCGGTTACATTACACTGTCCCACCACCTTTATAAACCACAGGCTCGAGAAGAAAATTCTCTATGTTATGCAACAACCCTCGCCCATCAAGGAGGTCTAATAAATGAGCTTCAGTTTCAGTGACCCCTAAAATATACAAGGTTAATCATCTTTCATGAAATGCTCATGGCTTCTTGACTCATTACTGGTCTGAGGCATAATTTGCTAATGAGCTTAAAACGATTTTCTCTATTCCACGTCTTTTCTTCCCCTCTTTCCCTTCTTCTCCTACCAGCGGCTTTGGGTTGAGGGATCGCCTAGGAGTCTGGTCACACGTCGCCAAGCCCGAGACTTGGCGCACCTGGGTGCGGACTGGGAGTGGGGTGCCCTGTTGGCAGAGAGGGTGAGTGATGGGCACGGAGCACATTCGGGGAGCCCTGGGAGAAGAGAACCCCTTCCCCCATCTGAGCCTGCCTTGCCCTATCCGGGGTATTCACAAAACATGCCACCGTAATTCCTGCTCAAAAGAGGTTTTTCCTACATGGCACTTCTATTCCGTTCATAAACAGCGATTTCCCGAATTCTTCATGAGCCCTGTCACGGAAGCCCAAGGTGTGCAGGGAAAAGTTGGGCCGAATTAAACTTGTCTCAGCTTCCTGTCCCCGTATTTCTGACAGCCTCTGGGGCACACTCTTCCGCTTACTGTCCTACAGAGAGGAAGAGAGGGTCACCCGTAATGTCTCTGCACATCTGCGCTCCGGGAGAGAAAATGACACGTTTGGTGGGAAATCACTGTGGGCAGCTTGTGGACAGAAGGGCGCCAGGGTCACTGGGTAATTCAAAGCTCATTAGAGCGTAATGATCTGGCAGGGAAGGTCACATGTTCAACACGACAAAGCTGGACAGCCGATCGCTCGCCTTCCAAGGCCACAGATGCTCCCCCAAGCACACGCAGACAGGCCACAGGGCCCAGGCTCTCGGAGGCCACCCTCGGGAGGCCTCACTTCCAGGGTGCGCATGAAGATGATGAGGGAGCAGGACAGCATGAACTTACCACTGCGTGTTAGCACTGGAAACCATTTCCAAGCTTTCTTTTCTTTTCTTTATTTTTAAAAATTTTTATGTTTTCATTGATTTTTTTTAGAGAGAGGAAGGGAGAAAGAGAGATAGAAACATTGGTGTGAGAGAGAACTAGATTGGCTGCCTCCTGCACGCCCCCTACTGGGGATCGAGCTTGTAATCCGGGCACGTGCCCTGACCAGGAATCACCCGGGATCTCTCAGTCCACGGGATGATGCTCAATCCACTGAGCCACACCAGCTGGGTATATTTTATTTATTTTAGAGAAAGAGAGGGAGAGGAGGGAGGGAAGGGGAAAAAGAGAGAGAGAGGGAGAAACATCGATTTGCGGTTCCACTTATTTACACATCCATAGGTTGATTTTTTTATGTGCCCTGACCAGGGATCAAACCTGCAACCTTGGTGTTATCAGGATGATGCTCTCACCAACTGAGCAACCCAGCCAGGGCTTCAAACAAGTTTTATATTAATCCTCAATAGGCTTGATAAGAAGAAGGGAGGCCTGGTGGGGGCTGGGATTGGCTGGCCTACGGTTCTGCCCACCGAGTCGGCTCGGTCCACTCTGCCATCTCCCACTGATAGCCCCAAAGAATGTCCGCAACACAATCCCCGGGACCTGTGAACATGTCACTTTGTCTTTGACTAAAGGGGCTCTGCAGATCAAGTTGAGGCTCTTGAGATGGGAGATTATCTTGGATTACCCAGGTGAGCCCGATGTAATCACGAGTCCTTCAAAGTGGACAGGGGACCCCGAGAGGATGCAGGGGTCGGCATGAAAGACGGGGCCATAAGCCAAACAAGGGTGGGTGGCCTGCAGACGCTAGGAAAGGCAAAGCAATGGGTTGTCCCCTAGAACCTCCCCAAGGGATGCGGCCCTGCTGACACCGTGATTCCAGCCCAGTGAGGCCACATTGGGTTCGCAGCTCCAGACCTGAAGGGGCGAGTTGCTTTAAGCTACTGAACCTGCGGTAATTTGTTGCAGCACCAACAGGACACTCATACAGAGATTTTGCAGGACCCCGTGGGGTTCCACAGACAGAGAATGGATGCACCTGTGCCTTCCAGGTCGGGCCCAGTTTCAGCGGTGGGTGGCTGACCTCTGCTCTGGGCACCCTCCCGAAGGGTCAGCAATCTCTGCTTTGGGAGAATGTTCTGGTTTGCAAAGGAGCGACTGTGGCTTGTATAGGTATGTGCCTTTCACAGGGTTTGTTTCCTGTCCTCAGGCACCATGTAAACAATAGAGCAATTAGCTGGGCAGCAATTAGTCCTGGGAGAGTCCGTGCAGAACCGAGAAACATGTCCGGTTTCCGAGAACAAATGAGGTTGGCAGGCGAAGCCCACCAGCCCACCTGTCCGCCTTGCATTCAACAGGAGAATAAGAGGTGCAGGCTGTTTCCTCCCACCTCTCTGCCCCTTTCCCAGGTTCCTGAAGGGCCAGTGTGTTCTGAGTTCTCTCTCTTTCCACGAAGACATGCCCTTCCTGAGCAGCCTTTCGTTCAGCTCCCAGAGAACTGAATGTCAGAGTTTTGGAGAGGAGCAAGGCAGTTAGGACAGCGATGGCTTTGTCCCTGGTCCACCTCCAGACGACATGGGACTGCTCTGCTCTGAACCAGGGCTTGGGGACGGAGCTGATGCCCAGAGGAGTCAGGTCAGCTCAAAGTCAAGTCCCTAATCTACTTCTCAGCAGGGTCACAAGAGTCACGATGTGGTTCATCAGCTCTTAAACCATCAGTCCGCCTGCATCAGGGATCATGTGCTTCAGAGCCAATGACAGACAACTGAACGGCCTGCCAGTCAGCCTGGTCCCGCCTCCCTCCAAGAGCTAAGTGCACCAGGGACTTTGAAGTCCTACACTAATACCAAGCTCTGAATAATTGGGGGACTTTCAGCAGTGGTTCCAATTGCTATTGCAAATACATATTCACCAGAACTGTCCCTGCTAGCTCACACAGGCCAGTGTTAAAAGTACTCACCAGTGCAGCTCTGTGCCAAGAACAAAGGGCTAGGATTGCCAACAGAAGGCTTTCCATGGGCAGCCCCGGGGCCTCAGGAGAGAGGCAGAGCAGCGTGGGGATGTGTGTGAGAGTGTGCTCACACTCATACAGGCTGACCTGGGGGGTGGGGGTGCGAAGGATGTCACACACATGTGCACCATGTTTTAGCACCTAGAATGATTCAAGAGAATGATGTAGAGAGATAGGTTGAAATCTGGATGAAGATGCGCAGGCTGAACAGTGAAAAAACAATGAAATGCAAGTGTCTCAGCTGGGACTCCATTAGACAGTGGCCTTGTGTCCTGGGGGACCAGCTAGGAAGCTCATTGCCTGAGACCCCTGCAAGTGGACCAGCTGCCCTGCCCGCTGCCTTCGGAAGACCTGGCCCAGAGGGCATTTTTCTTTGAACTTTTCCTGACAGTCCGCTCTCTTAACTCCCCCAACCTCGAAGGATCTGCCAGGGTCTCCGCCTGTCTTCCCCGTAGCTTGCTTTCTTTCCCTTCTCTTTTCTTCATTTTCTCTCCCTCCTGAGATGAGTCCGGCTCCTGCCAGCTGCTGCCTGACCTGTGACAGTCTCGGAGGCCACAGGGCTGGGAGGGCCCCACTGGATTCCAGGTATATGTCCGCCGTTGGTGGAGAATCGCTCCCTGAAGACAGCAGGTGCCGAGATGGGGAGAGGGGGTGCGAACAACGAAACGGGCCCAGCACCCTCCCAGCTTGCCCTGCGCTGGGGCCCCGGCAAAGGCACAGCTGTCAGACTCGGAAGCGAGACGAGGCTCCTGGCCCCGCCCCGCAAGCAGCGCAGCGTCTCAGTGAACCCCCTTCCTGTCCTCAGGCCCGGCCAGGCCCGCTCTCCTGCCTCCCTTCTCTGCCCTCTGCCTCCCCTCTCTGTGAGGTCTGCATCGTCTGCTCCTAAAAGAAGGAAGCGCCGGGAACGGACGGTAGTGTCGACGGCATGATGGCAATGCACAGCCACCAGCCTCCGCCACCTGCGTGGCTCAGCCATCTTCATTTCGGTGGCCTGGGACAGCTCTCGGTCCACCCCACCTGCATAGTCCTAGCACATAGCATCGCATATTCTGCACGCAGCCGAAGTCTACACCGACGGGAACAAAGGGGGAAGCCACCTCCGGCGAGGTAGGTGTTCACTGCCACGGTCTCGAGGGGGCGTTTTCATTTTTCCTCCATCATTGTTGGTGTAATTTACCCCGGTGGGCGTCTCCTAAAATTTCCTACTACAACCAGTGTAATTTCACTCTGGACAAAGGCAGCCCCTCCCCCGCCCAGAATTCTCTATTAGAGTAAATACAGTCTATTTCCTATTGGAGTCAATATCACGCTACTAAGCAGTTAATTAGTTCTCAAATTGTTTGGGGGGTAGTCCTCACCAACCAGACTGCAAGACTGGAAAGAAAGAATCACAGTATATAATTCACAAGCTGCCCCTTGGATAGCTACTTATCTCCTAGACACGCTCCATAAATACATCTTTACTCAATGACTTGTCATTAGCGTCTCGTCTCTGCCAAGAGAAAACTCAGAATTTAGACCAGATCGTGGCTACGGCGAGGGAGGATGACCTTGGCCCTCCCTTAGTCGCGGTGTCTTTCCCTCTCTGTGTCTGTGTCCGATCCTGTGCCCCCTCCCGCGCTCCAGGCTGGGCCGGGCGGACCTACCACGCAGCCGGTGGAGTCCAGCTTGCGGTCGGAGATGCACCGGAAGTTCTTGCTGCAGCCCCCGTTGTCCTTGCTGCAGTCCCGCACCGGCCCGAAGGAGTCCAGCAGCACCTCCAGGCTGTCGAAGGAGGACGAGGTCATCAGCTCCTCTCTGTGGGCGGAACAGGGACGTGGGAGGAGTCAAGGGCACTCCAGGGGCCGCGAGTAGCATCACATTCCACGTTCCTGCCTGGCCAAGCAGGTCACGTCTCACTCTCTCTTACGACACGTCGAGATGCACCACACTCCGAGCCCTGAGCTAACAAGGTCCAGGCATTGTCCACACCTGGGAACCGAGCCGACGCTGTAACGCCTGGTCCAAGGTCTCAACGTGGGCTGGGAAATGAACGTCGTATTGCCCGTCAGTCCTTAGGGGACATGAGACGTGTTTACAGTTCTACTGCGTGTTCTCTGCCTGAGCCTTGGGGTGAGCCGTCCTGACCCGGACCGAGGAGAGCCTGGCACTGCGTGAGGGTATTTGAAGGCAGCCTGGCAACTCTCTTCCCAGGTGATAGGATTCCTCCCCCAGCGCCGCGGGCCTGCAGCTGGTTCCTCACGCAGCCTCTCGAGCCACGTGCGGGCCTCAGCGCCGCAGGCGGACTCACCTGACCTCCACAGCATCCTCCATCACTGTCATGTCCGTCTTACACTTCGCGGAGGGGTTGATGGCCAGTTCGGCAGGCGGGATCACGAAGCTCTTGCTGAGGGGCAGCCACATGCCCTCGCCGAGGGTGTAGGTGAACCTGCAGGGACACCAACGCCAGGCGGTTAGGCAGGGGACAGCCGCCCCGCGGCGGACCTGTTGTCAGTCACCAGCTGCTCCCCTCTCAGCCCTCGCGTCCTCCGCAGACAGAAGGGCCGATTGCCACTTTGTGCATGAGATGACTGAATCTGAGGGAGGCAGAGAGGCCTATTCCTGCTCACACGTCAGGACAGTTGGGGAACCAGGCATGGCACCCACTCACCAGCTGTAGAAGTGGTTTGGATGAAGTCATAGGAGAGCGCGTTCCAGTTTCCTTCAGATCTGGAGCTGGGCTCCCCACCTCCAGGCAGACATCGCTGGAGCATTTTAACTGCAGAGCTGTGCCTGCCCCTCCCCCACCCCGGGGTCCGCGCAGTGGTGGTGATGGGGTCTCTGTGCCTGGCGGAACCCCGCCCGGGAAAGGGAAGGAGGAAAGCTGCTCTTATCTGGCTTCTGTGTGATGGGAACAGAAATCGTGAGGCCGAGAGCCAGGGAGGAGAGAGGGGGTGAAGGAGACAGGCCCAGATGTGTTCTCTGTACTCTTCCCCACACCCTCGGCCAACGGCCTTAACCCTGCGGAGACAGCGAAGATTTGGGTATTTCTTTTTATTCTCATAACAAGGGCTAAAATGCATAAAAGAATCAATCAGCATTTCAAGGGAGAGCTTCAAGAGACCGTGAGCGATTATTTGTTTATTTATTCAATCATTTTATTTCAAAGGCATTCAAATGCTCTGTGTTCACAGTCAAAAATAGTCTACGGGATAAAAGCCAGTGTGGGTGGGATGTCACAAGGCTGTGGCAGTCTGGTGTCGCCTTCCGACTTAATGTGGCGGGAGGGACAATGGAAGGATGCATCCCATTAAACCGGAGCCAGCCGGGGCTGCATTAGCACGCTGGTCACAGAGGACCATTTCGGAGTCCTGCTCCCTTCTCTCCCCCACCCCCACGCTCCCTGGGCTGCTGGAGATGCTAGGAAACCAGATGGGTGACGCGAGATCTTTTATGAGAAACGCAGTCCTCTGTGGGATGACAGCCCCAGGCACAAGAGTGACTGTGAGAAGAGAAAGCAGGTGCTCTGGGGGGAGGCAAGTGGGAGGTGGCCAGGATTTGGAAGACTTTCCCCAATTCCCAGCCTTACTCTTGGTCCCCTAAACTGTGACCTGCCAGGCAAACATCTGCAGTCAGAAGCACTGAACTATCAGAAGAGCTTCTTGATCTGCAGGGGGCACTCGACTCTTCCCAGTGCAGGGACAGGAGGCAGGAGGCACAGGAAGGGGTCTGTGCCAGGGGAGGGAAGCCCCTTGTTAGGGGGCAGAGGAGGGGACCCACCGCTTCAACCTTCCGTGAAGCAGCTGGTGAAATTGAAGGCATGACAGTCCTTTCGCACATATGCACACGCGCACATACACACACACACGCACCCACGTCATCTGGCAGGATTAAGGAGTTCATATTCAGGGCAAGTGATGGTCCCAAGGTGCTGGAATCTGGGACTTCAGGATAAATGGGGGCTGGAGGCAGCGTGCAGGCCTGTGCTCTCACTTTGCATTTGGTAACAGACATCTTGAGACTGCAACTTTGTAATAGGTCCCACTTAATGTAACGTATCGCGTGCTGTTTCCCAGAGAAATGTACCAGCGTGAATGGGGCCAGGGAGGAGAGAACTGATTGGGACAGAGGGCTTTTGTTTTCTATTTTGGTTTTAAAATGAGTTTTGCACCGAAGCACAGCAGCAAGTCTGAGACCCACAGCTTCTCATTTACGTGGCGGATGTAGGCAGAGGGGGCATCTGGCCCTCCCCATGCTGCATTCTTCTTATGGAAGAGAGAGATCCATGCCCGTCCATCTCAGTTTTCCCTTCCTCCTCCCCACGCAGTCATATCTCGAAGCAAAAAAGCAAATGACATCTTTCCCCAAGTGACACTGTGCACGGCCCCCCGGGCCTCAGGACGAGGGTCACATCCAGAGATGTGCTCCTACAGAGCAGCCTGACTCCGTTCCTAGAGACGCCCTCAATTCTCACCTCTTGGCCTCTGCTCCTAGTATTACTTCTTCCTGAATTTCCTCCCCTGGCTTCTTTGCTGGAGTCCCACTCATTTTTAGACTCAGTGGAGGTCCCGCCCCTTCCGGGAAGCCCTCCACACCTTCATGCCAACCCTCGGGCTGAGCAAGGGGGTCTCCTGCATGCACAGGCCTGTCTTCTCGGGGGTCCACTGCCACTGGAACAACGTGTCCCCTCGGATGGCACAAGACGTGCTCTGTCACCTTGCATCCCCATTGCCGGACACGATGTCGGGCCCACGGAGGTCCCTCCGTATATATTTATTGACTGATCAATCACTAGATGTTCTTTAGTTTGCACAGGCCGCCAGGGGGTAGGGCTGACATGTCAAATGCCAAGGTAGACGCGGTGTGGGTTAGCCTCTCGGTTGGACACCGTGAGGAAGTTCCAGAGTGCGCAGTAGCTGCTGAGATGTGACCCTGTACCCAGGTCGCTGGTGGGCTCAAGGTGAGAGCCTGCAGGGGAAGCCAAGCCAGGTGTGGGCTGAGGCTGACCTCTGCTGAGAATGCGCAAAGGGGCAGGACTGGAGGGCTGCCTTGTGTCTCCTCACAACAGCCTCCGAGGTTGGCCCCTGGCCCCGTTTCGCACATGTGTCTGCTGATTTTACGGAGGCCAGTGGCCTCGCAAGACCACCTCCCCATGAGCGGGAGCGATGGGGCTGGTCTCAATGGCAAGTGTGGCTCTCAGCAGCTTTCCAGCCCATTCTGGCTCAGGCCTGCGAAATTCTAACGTTTCCTTTTATCTGCACAATCTCCTAATTCCAACAACCAAATATAGCACGCACTGTCAGAGCAGAGCTGTGTCCTGAAATCTCGTCTGTCCCCCATTCATGCGGATTTGGCAGTCACGACTTCAGAAAGCCACCAAAGGGAACTTGGGGGAGCATCTGGAGGGCGGTGCTGGGCTGGGCCTTCTCTCGCGACAGCTGGTAGTGACCAGCACAGTTGGTGGCTCAGCTGTAGGCTGAGTCTGTGCACGGCCCTGGTAAACAAGAGCTTGACACTTCTGTTCAGAGGCAAATGCTCACCCGAGAGCAGTGGACAGAAGAGGCCTGTGGTCTGCTGGGGCCGGGAGAGGAACGGGACGCGGGAGAACGGACCAACAGCTCACGGTCCAGCATCTCCACTCTTCCCCAAGCAGACCGCTCCCGATGGAGGCGCTGTTCCCTGGGATGCAGGTGCACACTTGGGAGGAGAGACCCCGAGAGATGAAACTGGTCTGAAGTCATTCCTGCCACCAGAAGGCCCCGGGGAGCGGAGTGATCTGAGCTACCCTGGAAAGGACATCTTTGGCACTGAGCTGGATGAGAAGACTCCATCTCCCCCCTTGGACCCTCTAAGCCCCGCTCGGACCCTACCCAGGTTCTCTGGGATTGCAGAGTACCACGGCCAGGTTCAGTGCCAGGCCTCTTCCCGATCTAGCTTCACCTCCTCAGGAAACACTGGCAATGATCTACAGCTACTTGCTGAAGACCTGGTGTGTTCAAAATTCCATGTTAGCTAGTAAATATCTCAAGCCATAGGATGCTGCCCCTTCCCTCAATAAGGAGACCATTTCATTGTAGAAATAAATGGGCAAATTAAAATAAATATAAAATAAAATAATTGACAGATAAATATTATAGCCTGTGTGTTACAGAAATTTGGAGAAGACAAGTCACGTGGATTGGTGCAGTGGGTTGAAGCAGCTTTAGAGAAGTATTTCTCAATCTGGGAACAGATTAGAATTACCATGATGCTAAAACAAAACAAAAACAAAAACCCATGCCCTGGTTCTGCCTCCTAGAACTATTGAATGAACTGATTTGTGCTGGGTAGGATCACTGGTGGTTTTAAGCACACTGGGGATTCTCGTGGAGGGCCAAGGTCAGAGAACAATTCTTGGGTGAGACCGTATGTTGCCGAAGTCAGGGACTATCCTGGTCATATTTGTTTGGTCATAGCCACAGCATCTAAAACAGTGGCTAATTAACAGCAGGTGCTCAACAGATGTTGAGTTTAGCAGAGACTTGGTCGAGACCAATGGTTCTCAACCTGTGGGTCATGACCCCTTTGGGGATCGGGGGTCGCCTAAGACCATCGGAAAACACATATTTCCGATGGCGATTCATAACCGTAGCAAAATTACAGTTATGACGTAGCAACGAAAATAATTTTATGGTTGGGGGTCACCACAACACGAGGACCTGGATTAAAGGGTCGCGGCATTAGGAAGGTTGAGAACCACCGGCCTAGACCACGGACATGCGCAGTGTCTATAACCAGGAGGGAACATGCATTCCTGCTGGAGGGAAGAGCAGGGTGAAGACGTAGAGTACAAATGTTCTCGTTCTGGAAGCAGTGTGTCAGTCAGAAGACGGATCTGACTACGGGAAGTAAGGTTCTAGAAGCGGAAAGCAGCCAATTGGAAAGGAGCTGTACATTGGCATTCAACTGGGGGAAGGTTTGAATGTCAAATTTAAATTTTCTTCTGTGGTCCAGGGAAATGTGCAGCGGCCTGGAGGCCCCCAGAACACTGGTGAGCAGAGCACAAGTGAACAGTCATTGCTTCTTTAAGGAGTGACTGTCACTGCGCAGGTCACAGGATGGTCTCGTGGCCACTGGCGGTTGATTGACTCAGACCCCAGAATGGTTTTGATTCAAGGTCTTAATACCTGAAATCAGGAAATCATGACCCATTGATTTCATCTGAGAGACTCGCTATTGTCACATTAGCGACCAAAAGGATGAGTCACTTATTGATGAACACACTGGCTACCGAGAGCCGACCGCAGGGGTCGAGCCACAGGGCTGATCCCGTCTGAGCGCTGGGGACCCTCCGGTCGCAGCTCACCGACTTGGAAGGCGAAATGGTGCCTGTGGGGGTGGAAACGGAGTTTTGTGGAAGTTCTGCTCTGATAGCAGTTTCATTAAGGAACTTCCTTTTCAAAACGTTAGTTTCTGACTTTTAAGGGAGCCCAGCTCCCCCAGGCTCTCCATCTGCCTTCTCTTCATCACCCTCCCAGGTACGGGCAGACCAGCAGGAAAAAAAAGAGAGGGGGGTGGGGGGGATGCCAGCCAAATGGTAAATCATACTTGGAAAGTTTAAATGTCCTGGTCAAAGTCTAAAGAATACAGCTCATTTTTCTTGCAGCACAAATCCTCAAAAGAAGCCTGTGGCCAATGCCCTGAACGGGACTGAGCCTACCCCAGGAGAGACAATCAGGACAGAAAAGTTCAGGAAGGACGGCCCCAAGAGGCAGTGATTCTGCAAACCCGCGCTCTTGCTAAGAGCATGCCTTCGGAGAACACCCCGTGGCAAGCCCAGTGCACCCCCAGCAGGCGGGAGGAGCCGGAGACGCTGGGGTAGAGGAGCCGGCTCCAGGAGCCAGTGCAGGAGCAAAGTGAGCACTGAGGTTGGACTGGCTGACAGGGGGGTCTGGGGGAGGGGTTTGCCAAGGCAGCAGTGAATATGTGAGGCTCCGCCTGCCCAGAGTGCAGCGAAAGGAAGCAAGTGTGTCCCACCCTGCTCACCATTCCTTTCTAATGCCATGTGGTAGCTGAGCGCATCCTTGGACTTCAGACACTCCTGCGGGACTATTCACCTCCTCCACCAGAGGGCGCCCTCATGGAAGGTGATGTAGTCGCATCCACACTGCCTTGCCAAGCACAGCCTGTGGCGTGTGCTGGGTACTCAGAAGATGCATGTGATGGGAAGGATAGACTGACAAAACACATGAATGATGAGATCTTATTTTGGAAACAAAGATGTGCTCCTGCTAAAGCCTGGTGTGAATTAAACTTTATGAAAATCCAATAGTTCACAGCTGGGACCCAAACTCTTCCTCTGCTTGTAACTTTTCTAGTATGTGCTATTCCCAGGTATGTAGGTAGACATCTGGGAGGGAACAGAAACATCCGATTTGGTCGGGAGGGTGGTAAGAAATAAGATAATAATGAAGGAGAGCTGAGAAAAGCAGGAGGCAGGGTCGGAGAGAGTCACCTTGGACAACTTCAGACGTTATAAGGAAGGTGTGAATCGGCAGCACACGGGCGAGGCAGAAAGGGACATGTCCTGGCCAAGGGCTCGCCCTGCACCATCTCGTGTCCCTCGTAACAGCAGAGCCAGGCACGTAGCGTAGCCCAAACACCACATGTGGAAGCTGGAGGCTTGTTAACTGAATTCCTGGGGCCAAAGCCTCTCTGTTGTCACCAGGCATGACCGGGGGACAAATGCTTTTGTTACTAGGAGGGCAGAATGACTCATCAAAGCGTTCGCCATTTCGTACTTTACCGCCAAGAAAGCAAGTTCCATGGGAAACGGGACGTAGGGCGTGAAGACATACACAAGCAAGGCCCTCGACGACCACTCACCTGAATATTTTATCAGAAGGCTGTTCTCCCAAAACCAGGTCAAAGCCTCGCTGAAATATTGTGTAAGGCCAAGGCCTAAAAGGAGAAACATCATTCAATTAAAGTCGACTCAACACACACTCCCTGAGCATCCATCCACTTTGTCCCGGCACCAGGCTAGGCTCTGGAGACCCAGAGACAACGAGGACCTGGTCCCTGTCCTCAGGAACCTCACTAATGTCCATTTACACAAGAACATGAATGCTGGGACCCAACCAAGAACGGGATCAGTATAAAAATCACCGAACCACGAGCAGAGTAAAATTTCCTAGACACGGCAATTGGAATGACATATAGAGTAAACTTAGATAAAGATGGCATCACCATGGTTCTTGGCCCTTCGGACGTGGTTTGAACAGGAACTGAGCTTTGTCTCACTTAAGAGAGGGGGTCAGTGTGATTTGTTGGGAGAAGGTAGAGCCTCTGGAATCAGACAGTCCAGGTTCAAATCTTGTTCTGCTGCTGAACCAGCTGTCCGACTCTGGGCAGATGATCTGTCTTGTGGAGTATAATGTCATCACTTGTAAGACAGACCACTGTAAAGATTAAGCAAAACTTCTAAGCCAAGGTCAAGGCTCAGATGAGACCGCCACATTTTTCTTTCTCTGCTCAGAATGTCATGAAGATTCGTGGGTCTTCTGATTCCGGATGTTTCTACAAAATGTAATGCCCCTTATTATTCAAAGAGAAACAACTGAAATGGTATTTTAAAAGTATTCCTTAACCACAAGTCTCCCTAGTGAGCTGTAGGTCCTGGATACACTTGAAAGTAACAACACTATTTATTTTAAAGAGTATATGTCTTTCCACTAACCCAGATGCCCAACCCCCTCTTCTTTCCTCACTCTAGTGAGGCGTAGGAGCCCGGACTTGTGTCGGTACCAGATATTTTGACCACTAGCTGAACTGAGCCCTCGCTCTCACGGAAGGTGTAGCCTCCAAGTGTAACCCAATTATACCAACCCAATAACCCAGTTATTGAGGATTTCACTGTAGACATGCCTTCAGTTTGCAAGGACTATAAAAAGTCAGGAGAACACATCAACATAATTATTTTGGGCTCCATCTAATACTAGGCATTGACCCAGTGGTTGTCATTATGGGGGCTATCGACCCGTAGAGGGCATTTAGGGAAATTTGTAGCCATTGAATTGATACCATTGTAATTAACCTAATTATTAATAAAAGGAAAAGAGCAAAGAGAAGGTCAAATATCACAGGCATGTCATTTAGACATCTAGCGGCACCAGGAAGCTAAACCTTTATACTCCCCAGGGCGCCACTGGTCCACTACCCAGGGGACATCTCTGGGGGAAGGGACTGAACAGGGAGGAGAGAGACAAGACGCACGCCCAGTAAAGTTGAGGCGACTAATGAAGGTGCTTGCTGTCAGACACATATGAGAGCAGGTTGTGGCCAGTGCAGGGGTGCAAAATTTGGGGATATTTGACTCCCTGAACAAAGACGTTCTCTCCTGTGCGCTTGGTGCGGCTGCTCTGGTGTTTGCCACGTTATGCTTGAGTCCAGGCTTGCGGGGCTCGCTCGTGGCCCACGGCCACGCGGACCCACACACAACGGGCTAATGGACTTCAACTAGCCTGAGGCTGCACTGGACCTGGCTGCAACGTGGAACAGAAACTCTGGACTCTGGCTTCGCTTCTAGCTCTCCTGAAGCCCCAGCTGCGCTTCTCCCAGGACTGGACTAAGGGAGATGGGACTTTGCAAACCCAGGGATGCAATTCCATGCAAATAAAAATCACTCAGCCTCCCACACAAGTCTCAGACAACTGTCTTGCTCAAGATATCCTAAGGACTCCACCCCCAGCACTCAGTGGGGAAAGGGATCCCCCACTTCCACCGCTAACAGCATGACGGGTGATTGAGGACATGCTGCCATTTAGGAGGCAGGGCTAGGAAGGCTAGGACAGAGCTGTGCTCGGACAGCCCTGCAAACGACCAGTTTCCGCAGGTCCTCCAAACTCCTGAATGTCTTGCCGCACATTCACACAGGTGGAAACCTGCTTATCACTCCCTGAGCCTAGCTGCTAACTCCACTTACAAACAAGCACAGAGCAGCCTGTACAATTTTAACGTATGACGAATTTTCTAGGTGCGTAACTACTGTATAAGCCCAGGGAAGATTATGCATTATTACTTCGAAATTTTACCATTTGTTTATAATTTTGGGAAACCATGTCATTGCCTGCAATGCTGTTCATGGTCTTTGAATCACCAGCACAGAATCTGGGTTAAGTTCAGATTGGTCTGCACTGGTCTTACATGATCACACTACGGTGACTTCACAGTGGCTGCAATTGTCTGTCCACCCTATTTCTCCTATGTTAATATTACCAGAGTATTTACACATTGACATCGTTATTGTATCCTTATAAATGACTCTCTTGTTACTTCCTTTTTAACCACTGTTAAGGTATTCTATTTATCTTTTGAAAAAGTTTTTGTATATAGATTTTATTACTTATGAGTTTCATTGAAGGCTTATAAAAGGGGTTATAAAACATTTGTTATAAAATAGAGTGCTGGGTCCGACGAGGTTGAGAACCACCAACTTCACGTGACTCGCTACCCAGTGAACTGCTCCAAGGACTTGGCAGCGGCGGGAGGTGGCCGTCGGGACTAGGCAAGGCGGGGGCTGGGGTGGACGCATCCATTGTGTGTGCTGCCTATTTATAAACACCGATTCCTGGAGCTCAGTTCAGAAATATTCCGAGGCAACTAGGATTGGTTCCAGGAAGTACCCAAGCCCTGCACGACGGATAACCCCTGAATCAGACGACGCTCCCTGTTTTCTTACGTGGGTTCTGTTAATCTCATGGAGGGCGAACCCACAGAGTGGGGTTTAAATCTGATTCTTCTCACCCTGGCCAGTTTGGCTCAGCGGTTAGAGCGTCGGCCTGCGGTCCGGAGAGACCCGGGTTCGGTTCCTGCTAAGGGTATGTACCTCGGTTGCAGTTTGTCCCCGGCCCTGGTTGGTCGTGTGGGTGGCAGCCACTCGATGTGTCCCTTCACATCAATGTTTCTCTCTCTCTCTCTCCCTTCCTCTCTCTCTCCCTCCCACTCTATCTGTACAAAAAATGGAAAAATATCCTCGGGTGAGGATAAAAAAATAAAATAAAATAAATAAATAAATCTGATTCTTCTCTGTTCAACAGTAAGTGGTGGTTTATGGGCAGCTAAGAAATATGTCTTCACTGAAGAAAATGTCCAGAGATCATGATGTGCCCCGTATCCTCCTAGACACTGAGGACGGGCAGTCAAGAGGGAAGAGAGACATGTGCCATTTTCTCTCTCTTTTGGGAAAAATTACATTTTATTTGCTATCAGTTTAATCATGTCACATGACACACATGTTGCCTTTGAGTCACCTCTAGGACTCAACACCGGCACAGAGTGTAACTAGCGTTCGCTTCTGGCGCGGCTCCTGGGATGTTGGAAAACGGCTGTTGAGGAGCCGGTTTGGGGGGGCAGGGGTGGGGTGCAGTGTGCACAGCTCCTTGCACGGAGGAGCGAGGTGAACCTCCGTTCCAGCGCCCGGGAGCACCAAGCACATGTCGCCAGGATGCTAGGCAGGGCGGGTCAGAGACTCCCTGCTCTGGAGGGGCCTGGGTGGTAGGAAAAGCCACTTCGGTTCAAGGAAGCAGATGCGCAGACCCCGCCCTGGCCACTCTGAGAGGCGCAGAGCACGGGGCTTCTGGACCAGCCTGCCTGTCTCAAATTCCAGCTTGGGGGACCCTGAATTCTGACCACGAGCAAGCCCCTGAGTCACTAGTGTCCCCATTTCCTCATCTATAAAGTGAGGCTAATGGTAAACAACCGGGTAAGGTTGTTATGAGGAGAAACCAATTAATACAGTCAAAGTGTTCCGAACAGTGAGTGGTGTTTAGTATCATACAAACGTTTGTTCAGCATAGTTCCCAGAGTCAGATAGAAACACTATAGCAAGGAGATCCCCCGACTCCTCTCGAGAAGAGGCATCTTGCCCTGCGGTGCGGAGGGACTGGCAATACCAGGCTGGAGCTCAAGTGTAAACGTCGGTGTGTTGGCTGGCAAGAAGGCAGTGCTGGGCGTGGGGAGGCCAGGCCCCACCCCCTCCTGCCCCGCGATCCCTGTGCTGGGCATTGTCTACACACTGTGGACATCAAACACACAGAGGAAAGAGCCTATCATGAAATGTCAAGAGAAGTTAGTTGCAGAATTCCCCAGCCAAGGACTGAAAGAGAATTTGCCCGTCTCCTTTCTGCTAGCCGGGGATGATCTGTCAGAGAAACGGGGATTCTAATTTGGTTTATTAGCGAAGATTTGCGGAGGGCCCATTGTGTGTGAACTGTGACCGCAGCAGCAGGAGCTGGGGTAGGAGATGCTCGCCCTCAACGGGACCTGCGGTCTTTCGGAAGAAGCACACACATGCGCACGAGCCCAAGAGCAGCAGAAGGGAAGAGGGCGGCGTTACGGGGACATTCTAGGTGGCCGTGTCGGGGCCGGGGAGGCTAGGTGTTGGCAGTGCATGGAATGGTAGTTGGGGGACACATGAGTGAAGGAGCTACGGGGCCATCCAGGAAAAGGCAGGACGAAGTGGTCACAAGCTGAGCCTAACAGCACCAGGAACACTTCGGAGCCGAGTCCCCGGAGACCGGTGGAGAGGAAAGGTCTGTGTCGTAGGACGCGGTCCCAGCAAGTAAGCTGAACGGGCCTCACCCAAGAAGCGGCCCATCCCTGAGCCGCATGCCCAGGCTTAGCGGGCTGTCACCTTGGGGGTGCCCGGAAAGAGTGTCTGGCGGCCCTCAGAACTGTCCGCTCCTTGCTCTGCTTGTCACCCTGCAGGCCCCATGCGGTCAGTGGCTACGGCAGGGGGTGGGGACGAGGCCTCCCGCAGCTCCAGCTCCTGTCCTTCTGGGCTCAGACCACACAGGGCACCCCCCCTGCTCGTTAGGAAGGAATAGTCCCTGGAAAGACTGCTTGGCATGTCAGATGGGCAACCTGGACCCGTCCACGCAGATGGCAAGTCCCATTGTCCTTCCTAGAGCTGGGGCTAGGGTGGATGTCGAACAAACAGTGCTTCCCACCTGAGCTTCTCTCTGCTCGTGGTGGCAAAGGCGCTGCCTCCATCACGAGTGGGTGGCATTCCTGAGCAGACGGTGCCAATAGTGTTGTGGGAAGGGCGCCCACTGAGGAGTTCAAGGGCAGGGTCAGGCCAGGTGAACCCTGCCGTGGGAGGAACCCTCCATCTCTCGCCTTCACTTGAGCTGTGTGGCCTCCGGCATCCTCTGCCCTGCACCGGGCGAACCAGTCACTTCGCGGTTCAGGAAAATTAGCAGAATCAAAACTCAGAAGAAAGCCTGTTTGCTGGCTTATGTCTTCATTCTGACAAATCAAGACCCTGTGGGCAGCCAGAGATGGCAGGGGCATCCCAGGTCAGACAGGCACCAGCCGGGACCCCAGCCTCCCGCGGAAGGTCCTCTGTGTCCCGGAGCAGTGCCATCACCCTGAAAACACAGCAGCCGGCAGCACACACGTGCAGACTGTACGCCAAGGACAATCAGTCACCTTCCCTTTCTCTCCCCGTCTCCCACGATACCCACAGTGTGTGCAGAGTTCTCCCTAAGCACTGGCCGCCTCCAAGCGTTCAGCTGCTCAACTCTTGTTCCTCTACCCAAGACAGAACAGCTGCCGCAGGGCCTCTTCCTTCAGTCTTGAGTTGGGCTGGGCGTTGACTTGCCTTGCCCGCCACTTCTTCCACAGTGTGACCCAGACCCCACGGAGCGACAACTCCCTGCATGGCCAGCCTGGCCAGCTGACCCCTCACAATGGCTCTCCCAGGGCCGAAAGCAGCCACATCTATTCTGGACAGAAGTTCTTTAAAGGATGCTTTTGATTCAGTGCTAGTCCCAGCTTGCCACCTGAGTGTGGCACCTGGGATGGAGGTTGGGGGCTTTTGGTCAGTGTGCCTGTGATGGATTTCCCTGTGGACGGCTTACCGCGGGGGGGGGGGGGGGGAGGGGGTTGTGAATAGAGATGGATAGATACAAAAGAGGTGGGGGGGCTGAGAGACTACACGTATGTATGCCTGCGTGCATGCTGTGTGCGTACACAGTTCAGTGAGAGACTGTTTCAGCTGGAGGCGATGTTAAATAAGGCATTTTATGATGAGCTTGTAGAAACCCAGGAGTTTCTTCTGAACGTGTACATCCCTCCGCCTGTTGCTAAGAGAACATTTGACAAACGATAATCATTTGTCCATAGTTAAAAAAAGCACACCCTCTTAAGCTTGCTCTGGCCCACATTAGGCTGTTTCCGGTGAAGCCCGGACTCCAGCGTTTGCACCCAGCTGCTCACACCACAGGCGTCCTGGTCTGGGACTTCATAGCCATACTCGATGAGGATGCTCTGGAGAAAATGTTCCTTTTCTTATCCAGGTAAATGCATTTGCAAGGGAGGAGCAGTGAAATAAATAGAATAGAGAATGGAGATTCATTTAAAAAATGCGTCCGGGAAAGGGTAGTTTGTACGATATGGAGGAACACTAAAGAGAAAACCGGTAAAAGGTGATTTTTCCAGACAAGCAGTTGGCGGAAACATGCCATGCCTCGACGTGCCTCATTGACGGCTGGGCGATCATCACGGGCCACTGTCTTCACAGCCAGTACCGGTTCTGGGAGGAAGAAGGACCAGAATGACTGATGCCTGGGTCAGCTGGTAAACCTGTGGCTTTATCAGAAGTTCAATAACAAGGACGATGATGCCCGAAGTTTCTCCAGGACGCGTTAGGGCCTGGGGGGTCTTTGCACATGTTGTTTCCTGACCTGGAATTTCTTCCCCTCTCATTTATTTGGATGCCTTACACGATTCTTCAAGTCTGGCTTAACAATTACTTCCCCAAACAGACCTTCCCTGGTGCCCCAAGACCAGGTATGTCCCCCTGGGATACAAAGCATCACGCATGCTCCTCTATAAACGTATCACTGTAATTAACTCCTTATCTACTGAGTAGTCGTCCCCCCTCCAGGTGTAAAGGAGCCTATCGTCATCATTGCTCTGTCCTCACTGTCTCTGCAGTAACATCACATAGCAGGTGCTCCGTGGAGAGTTAGGCTACGTCACACGTGAGGGTGCAAGTCAGACTGGGGTCTGCGTCCTGGTGAGGGCGCCGTCGTGCTGTGCAAGCTCAGGGAAGTCGCCTAATTTCTCCCAGCTCCCACATCTTTATCCGTGAAATAGTACCGAGAGCCGTCAAGTGAACACGTTTGTACTTCGCACAATGCCTGCCACATAGAACAAACGCAACCAATTCGGCTATTATTACTCATTATAACTAACGTTCCCACAGGTGAACAGAAAGTGCATTTCTATCACCGCGTTTTGAAAACAGATCGTGATGATCATGGTGTATTTGACAAACTCTTGTTATCTTTAAACGTAAATTTCGTGTAAAGAAAGTTAAATATGGATGAGATTGTATTCATTGTTTAATGTCTACGGATTGCTACACAAAGTCATTTAGACTTTTTTTTTATGCAGAAAAAGAGCAGATTTGTCAGTAACTGGCCAAGCAGCTAAAAGTGTCCACTCTGGAGCCAGACCGAGTGGATTTCAAACCTGGCTCCATGCCCTTGGTTAAGGTTATTAATCCTGACATCAGGTTATTCCATCCACGTCCTCTCCTGTCCCATTCATGCCAACGCCACCAATTCCCACCCATCTCAGAGCCTGGCTCCCCTCCTCTCTGACTTCTCCACAATTTTTGTGGATTTCAGTAGCCACTAAGATGCTCCTTGTAATTCTAGGACCACTCAATGCCCTAATTTTTCTCCTCAAATGATCTGTCCTCCCCCCTCACTCCCAAGGTCATAGCCTAGATTACCAATATCTCCGATCCCTCTTGGGTCACCCGTTCCAGAATCCAATACGGGACCTTCCCAGCTCGCTCCTCCTGATCCACAGCAACTTTCTACCCTCCTGAGACTTAAAATCCATTCGTTCAACCACCATTTCTTACTGATCCTCACCCGCCTCACATACTCTCTTGCCTCAGATCAAATTCTATGATCCATTAATAGAATCATACCCTTTCACGTAACTTGAGCCCTGTCCCCCCTCCGTTCCTTTATCAACTTGTCAGAACACTCCAACTCTGGTTCAACTCAACCACCCCGAGGCCCTATTTCTGCATTTGTACAAATGAACGCAGTTGGCAACCACACTGATCGGTCTCATTTTAAACCTCATACCACTGACCTCGAGAGGGCTCCGAACACTACCTAGTGATCACACACTGTTTTCCTGGTCTGTCTACTCTCCCACCTTTATACTGGTGTTTCATAGCGTCTTCTTTCTCATCAAACCTCCAACAGTGCCTCCCCCATCCTCACCCTCAGGTAATGATCTGCTTCCGACGTGATCAAGACAACAAAGGCGACTGGATTATGAGCTCCCTCCCCCTTTTCCCTGTGCCTATTCGTTGGTCTTCCTTCCAGAAACTAGGCATCAACAGTTTGGGTTCCTGTTTAGGATGCTGCCATCTCAACTCATCCTGTGACGTCTATGGACACTGAGGTACAAGGGAAGGGGCCCTAGATGGAAGTTACAAACCGATCTCCCTTCTGGGAGGATCAGAGCACCCTGGAGCCTCAGTTTCTCCATGCGTAGAATGAAGTCATGGGGGACTGCATGCCCACACCAACTTCACACTACTGAGCGCAGTGTATATAACAAAGTTCAGGTTCTTGATAATCTTTGATTATTCATTTTTTAATAAACTTTTTTTTTTTTTTTTTTTGCAGCTGCATTCTGTGTTTTGTATATGTGTTCGTGTGTGCTTGACATAAATTTTCTCATTTAAAGTTAGAACTGGGGGAAATTGACACAATTTCCATCTCTCTGTGGCTCAATTTTCTCATCAATAAAGTGGAATAATAATAGCCCACTGACAGCACATGATTAAATGACTTATCATGTGCAAATAACTTATGATAACCTTAGATATAGTAAGTCATTCAGTAAGTTATTAGGAATGCTTGTTCTAAATGTTGAAAAAGGGGTTCTCCCAAAGAAATTTTAGAAGCATACAAAATAATTTTTTAAAGAGACAATAATAAACAAAGTGCTTTTATCTCCCCCCCACCACCACCAATTCTGGGATTCAAAGATACAGCCTTGACCCCCCCCCCCCAAATTGGCAACATAAAACAAACACATACATTATGATGATTAATGTTATATGTCAACTTGACTGGGCCATGGGTGTCCAGATATTTGGCCAAATATTACTGTGGGTGTTTCTATGTTTCGATAAGATTCGCATTTGACTTGGTGGACTGAGTGAAGCAGATTGCCCTCCCTAATGTGGGTGGGCCTCACTCAATCAGTTGAAGGCCAGCATAAAACAAGAAGGCAGACTCTCCCCCAAATAATAGAGAATTCTTTCTGCCGAATGGCCTTTGAAATGAGACGTCAGTTTTTTCTACCTTAGGACTCAAAATAAAACATGACCTTTCTTGTGTCTTATGCCTCCCAGCCTTCAAACTGAAACAACATCATTGATTCTCCCAACTTTTGGGCCTTGGACTCAGGCTGAATCTACACCATTGGCTTTCCTGGGTCTCCAGCTTGCTGACTGCAGATGCTGGGACCTGCCAGCATCTATAATTGTATGAAGCAGTTCCTTATAATAAATCTCTATATATTCTGCATCCTTTGGGTTCTGTTTCTCTGTAGAATGCTAGTAAACACATATACTCATACACAAATATAGAATCCACGCTTAACCTTTATGGGAACACCAAGCATGGCAGAGAAGAAGGGACTGAGGGGACATGGACATATAGTCATGCAGGAGACATTGGTACTTGACCTCTAGCACCTGCCTTATGGGGAGAAAGGTTAGGCATCTGCTTCTGTGGACTCATGGATAACCAGAGAAGGCAGTCAGAGTCCTTCCGTCCTCAGACGAGGGAAGTTGGCCCAGAGACTTGCAGCCCCCCTGTCTATTCTGGGGTCAAGAATTACATAAAGCAAAAGGAAGAACAATTGAGTGGGTCAGAACAGGCTGGTAACAGTAGCTGCCATTTATTGAATGAACATCGACCGCATGCCCGGCAAGCACTAAGCTCAGCGCCGTACACGCCTCATTTCACAACCACCTGGAGAGCTATACAGCTATACAGTTATTATCCCCAGCTGCAAAGGTAAACAAAGGTTCAGCAAGGTTAAGTGAATTGTCCAAGGTCACACAGCTAGGAAGGGACAGAGGTGAGCGTATGGATCTCAGAGCCGGTACATCCTCCCACACCTTGCTCTCAGCCTCATGGGCATACCGCTGCTGGAGGAAATGCACACGGCAGCGCGGGGTCTCCAGCGGGCGTGTTGCCTGGGTATTGGCCTGGCTTGTCCACCATGGCCTCTAGGTGCAGGTGGAGCGTGTGGCGGATGTGATCTCTGCTGCACAAGAACTACCTGCCCCCTGCCTGTGTTTTCATAGGGCAGTTCCAGCACACACCATGTGGTATTAAGATCGCCTGTTTATCTGTCTTCCTCTTTAAATGTTCTCTTACCCTTACATCTTCCACAAGTGACTTTTGGCAGATGGTTCTACAGGCTTTGGAGGTCACCAGATTCACCCCACATGTGGGTACAGTGGTTCCCAAACGTTATTTGCTCTCATTCCACATATCTGGAGTGGACCACACGTTGTCAGGTTTGATAAGTTAAGTGGATGAATCCGAAGTACACAATAGGTTGAGAATCACCAACCTACTTTGTGCCCCGATCACCCCCCCCCACACACACACACCAATTAATCTTTATGAATGAGTCTGGCATTCTAGAAAACACAACTGCTATAAAAATAGCAATCACAGTCTCGCCTAAGAATTCACTAGAAAGCACCTTTTGTTGTTGTTATTAATCCTCAACTGAGGATATTTTTCCATTGATTTTTTAGATAGAGTGGAATAGAGGAAGGGGGAGAGAGAGGAGGTGAGGGAGAGAGAGAGAAACATCAATGTGAAAGAGACACCTTGATTGGTTTCCTCCTGGGAATTGAACCTGCAACCCAGGTACGTGCCCTTGACCAGGAATTGAACCCGAGACCCTTTGGTCTGTGGGCTGACTGCTCTAACTACTCAGCCAAACCGGCCAGGTCATAGAACCCACTTTTAAAATTTCTGAATTATCTTGAGAGATGAAGCATCTGAGTTCCTTCCTGTCTCCTTATTGATGAATTAAGATTCATCAATTAAGATTCCCAAATCTCATTACAATTGTATGAGACATACATTTGCTTTTATAAACTGTTAGTCATTTTGATTTCAGTGGCTCAACATTTTCATTCAAAGAGTATTATACAGCTTTGAGATTTTCACACATAAATGAATCCACAGGTCCCGATGCTTCCCCCACCCACATGCATGTTGCACACACATGCACACTCACAAACTCACACGCATTGCCACAGCTGCAACAATTTCTTTGGGAGGGGGGAGAAGTGGTCAGATGGCTGGCAGGACTCACTATTGCTTTCCCCATCTGCTCTTAATGTCCTGGCAGCTGCCGTGGACTCTGAAAGCAATCCTGCAGAACACAGCCCCTGAAATCGGGGTCCCTGCAGACCACCACTGATCTGCGAATCACCCCACGACTTGACTTTTGTGGGTGGGCTCTGGAGGAGGACAGATCTCCATTCAAGTGTGAGGTCTAGATTAGAGTTCCTGGCGGCTGTGTGAAACTGACCAGTTAACCTTTCCAAGCCTTTCTTTGTTCTGTGAAATGGTGATGATAACTGCCTGTTACTTATAGGACTATAAGAAGATTAAATGAATGAATAAATACAGTTCCAGTTCAATGGCTGAAATACACTTGTCAATTTCTAAATGTAACTTTCCCCTACTTCCCTCTAGACTCTGAATGGAAAGGCTCAGTTGATTTTTACCCTGGGCTAATGCAGCCAGGGTCTCAAGTTCAATCCCCCTGAAAGCTTGTTAGTCTCGCTTACTCCTGTCCATGGGCACAGCCTGCCCCGGATATCCCTGGACACCCGTCTTTGCTCACAAATGAACAGGATGGAAGCTTCGTAATGAATCTGAAAATCCATCCCTGTACAAGGAAAACAGCTCGACACCTCTTCACTGCTGGGTGATGACCTCCCTGTACAAAGGAGGGTGCAGACCGAGGGCTCCTCCCTCCTTCACTATTTCAGCCCGAAGGTAGGACAGCAAACAGCACTAATGTGAGAGAAGAGAACAAATAAAGAGGCAGAGAATGTGCGGGAGAAGAGACAGCTTCCTACGTTTCTGCAATTTAATGTCAGGGTGTTAGTGTAGGCAGCTAGGAGTTAACAAAAGAGAAGGGAGCGAGACAGTCTGGGCCTGATTGAGTCTGGAGGTTACATTTAGTCAGACTTAAGTCTGAAGTTACAGATTCAGACCCCAGGGGACAGCACCCCTCCCTTCCGTGCAGGGAAGAAGGATCTCCCTGGGGGACAGCTCTCCCACTCACCCAGACCGGGGTGGGAGGAATAAACAATTAAAGGGGAATTCCGTTGCTAGGCGCATGCACAGTAGAAACCAGATGACACAGCTGAATTTTTGGTCATGTGCAGCAGAAGCCAAAATGGCGACAGAAAGGGGCGGAGCCTAGCCTGGGAAAATCCTGACAAAGAATCAGATTGGACGAGGGTATGGAACCCGAAGGTCCAGGAAAGGGATTGGTTGGGGGAGGAGCCAGCACAAGCCTGGGGAGAATGAAGAAGGGTGGACCGTTTGAAAGAGTTTGGTGGTTTCTCCAAACCAAGAAAACACATGGAGACTTAACAGGAATCTAAGAGCAGTTGCTACTAGAGCCTGCCCCCCCTCTGCATCCCCAAGGGCATATTGTTTCCCTTCACCCCAGTAACTCTCGCCACTGTGCTTAGATTCTCCCACGCCTGTGCCCTTTGAAATTCCTTTCTCATGACATCGCATGAACCCATTTCTACCAGCAACAAGGGGAATTTGACAAGGTAAATAAACCAGAGGAACATCACAGAATCCATGAGGACTTGGATTTAGTAAAAGGTGAAGATTTATGCGACCGGAGTTAAAGGGCTTGTGGTTAGCCTAGAGCGTTTGTCTTTCCCCCAAGGTCCATCCCATTTACTAATTTATTTCAAGTCAACATATACTTGGCAAGTTTCGCCATGAATTCAACCCTTCCTTCACTTGTTCCTGTATTTATTTACTTGAAAAATATTAATTAACCAATTGCCATGTAAAACACACTTTGCTAAACAGTGTCACGGAGCACAGAAGTGATTAATACACGTTCTCTGCCATCAAGGTCTTCATTGATGTAGCGAGTCATCCCTCAAGCAGTTATTACGCAACTCTGATGAGCCAGACACGCTGGAGAGCTCCGGGACCCACAGATAAAAGGCTGGTCCCTGTCGCCGATCACGGTCTAATGGGATAAAAGTGACAAGTAAACAATCCATGGCATTTCATTTGTCAATTTTTATGATAGAGCAAGTAAAAGCCATTATTTATTGAATATTTACCAGTAGTCCATGAGCCAAGTGCTATACATTTATTATTTCATTTAGATGCCTAAAAATACCCTGAGGCACAGGCATTAAATTATTCCCATTTAATAGATGGGGACAGCAAAGCTTAGGAAAGCTACATAATACCAGCCAACGTCTCACAGCTGATACATAGGAGAGCCAGGCTCTCAGAGGCCAAAGCCCTTGCTATGACCTTGTGTAGCCCCATCACCGTAGTGCTGCCGGAAGGTCAAGGGGCATCCCTGAACTGCACTGCCGGGGCTTGCTGGGAGATGAGGCCACATCTCATTCCCAGGCAGAAATGAGAAGAACTGACAGGTGGAGTTTTAACTGCGAGTGTCTGGCCAGGTGTGCGGCAGGGAGCTAGCTCGGCGGGCGGGGCTGCGACTGGAGGCGAAGGGAGCACAGGCTTGGAGTGATCGGTGAGGTCGTGGGGGCAGGAGAGACAGTAATAACAACAGGGCCACTGATCAGTCATTTACAAGGCCCTGTTTATCCCTATTTCACAGATGAGATCACTGAGGCCCAGAGAGCTTAAATTACCAAAACTCATACAGAAGATGAATGAGGAGAGATCATTCATTCATTCAGCAAGTATGTATCACCAGCTGGCATGGGCCAAGCTCTGTGTCTGGGGTTCAGAGCTGAACGCAGTAAGGATGGTGAGGTTCCTGGAGTTTATAACCATGAAAATGTATCACAGCTGAGGCGGATGCTCCCAAGAAAGGATCGTGGTCCCTGAGTGTGTTTGGTCAACGACAGACAGCCTGTCTGAGAAGACAAGGGTTAGCCTCTGGCTTAGGGGGTCTTTTTTATACAAATTGGATCATGTCACTCTCCTCCTTTAAAGCCCTGTCCTAGAGGGGAGATAAATGGGGATGGAAAAAATTAAAAGTAACGATAGAGTCCTGCCCCGGCCCGTAAGCCCCCGACTCCCACACCTGTATGACCTAGCCCTTGCCTACCTCACCAGCCTCTCGGCCTCTCTCTCTCCCTGCTTATTCCGCTTGAGCCGCTTGACGGACAGGTGGTAGAAGGGCGGGCGCTTCCCTCCCTGCACCACCCAGGGTGTGCTAGCCCTGGAAAGCCGCCTCCCTCCACAGCGGGCTGGGGCCTTCTCATCGCTCAGTTTCTACCATCACTCAGCCTCAGATTTCCAGGTACCCCGCTCCTCCCCTCGCTTTGGTCCTTCTTGACCAGCGCTCTATTTTCCCTCCGTGCACTTCGCACAGCCTTCTGTGCTGTGCTTGTTACGTGTGGGTTCTAGCACCTTCCCCGCCGGATGTTCATCCGTTGAGGGCAGGAGCCCTGTGAGTCCTCGTAGTATCTGCAAGTTGTGGCAGAGCCTCGCGCGCAGGGGAGAAACAATGGTTCAATGAACGATTCGGGTGATTCTCCATGAGCAAAAGCGTGTGATCTTACAAAGAACACCGCCTATATGTGTGCAGCGTTGACATGTGTAAGAAAAAGCCTGGCGAACGGAGTTGCAAGCTTCGGGGTAATAATTATAACACCGGCATCGCCCATCTTCTTCCAGGAATGAACTGACGAGAAAAGCAGAGGCAAATTGTAGATATTTTCCTTAAGAAATTGAGGCGGTGCACTAAGTGAGGAAAATGAAATGGAGAGATACTAGGGTCAAGGAATCATGTGACACTTGAATAAGGGATGGAAGGTGTCTGGGTAGAAGAGTCGATGCAAGAAGTGGTCGGCAGGGGCAAGACGCTCTAGAAAGTAAGAAGGGTCGGGATGTCAGGCTCGGGTGGCAAACTAGCTGTCACGTGGGGAAGGACACGTTCATTTCGAAGATGGCGGTGAGAGGGGAGAGAAAGACAGGGAGAGAAAGCAAGGTGGGAGGAAGGTAAGGGAGCTGAGCCACGAGGCGTTGCTGACCTAGATCTGAGCTTATGGGCTAAGAGTGAGGGGCTGGGACAGAACTGGCTGCCTGAGGAGAGAGAACGGGGTCTTGGTCCACGACAAGAGATGAGTAGGAAGATTACCATGCGCCCGTGAGTCTCTGGTTGGAGCTAGAGAAACAAACAGTACCCATCAGCAGGTCCCCAGCTCTAGGAAGCTCCAGAGCAGCAGAGAAGTAGCTGTAACCAGCACTTCCAAGGTCAGGGTGGGCCCGGCTGGAGGGGCAGGAACGAAAAGACAAGGATTCAGGGGTGAGTGCAAATGTGTTTTTGTAAATGGCTTTACATGGAGTCCTGGCAGGCTGGGAAGCAACAAAGCCAGAAAAGGGACAATGGATTTCATGGACACTCAGAATGAGGTCAAAGATTAGAATCTTTGGGAGGATAGAATGGGGCCAGGAGAAGCTGGGAAGTCGTGGAGAACCTCAGAGGCAAAAGCATGAAGGTGGGATGCTTTTTGAAAAATATATGTTTTTATTGATTTTTTAGAGATTGGAAGGGAGAAAGATAGAAACATCGATGTGAGAAAGAAACCTGGATTGGCTGCCTCCTGCACGCCCCCTACTGGGGGTTGAGCCTGCAACCCGGGCATGTGCCCTGACTGGAATCAAACAGGGACCTCTCAGTCCATGGGACAGTGCTCAATCCACTGAGCCACACCGGCCGGGCAAAGGTGGGATGCTTTTGAAATAAGAATGCCATCAAGGAGTGGCTCGCCCGAAATAGAGAAGAACTGGAAGATACTGATGAACTAAAAAATCCGTTAGTTCAATGCGCACGCATCCCTTCATCCGCGCCGTCCGCGGACAGTCACTGAGGGTTTACTTACTATGTGCCAAACACGTGCTCGTCACTGGGAGAGACAGTTGAGGATCACAGCCCCTCTCCTCCAGGAGCTACAGTGTCACACACCAATGGACTGTTGTCATGCTCAGTGTGTGGGTGGAACTGTGCCCCCCAACAGCTGTGTTGAAGCCCTAATCCCCACTACCTCGAATTGGGACCTTACCTGGAATAGGGCCCGTGAAGATGTCAGTAGCTAGCATGAGGTCATACTGAGTGAAGTGGGTCTCTGCCCCAAAAGGACTCGTGTTTCTCTATTTTTTTTTATCCTCACCCGAGGACATTTGTTCATTTTTTTTTTTATCCTCACCCGAGGACATTTTTCCATTTTTTGTTCAGATAGAGCGGGAGGGAGAGAGAGGAAGAGAGAGAGAGAGAAACATCGACGTGAAAGGGACACATCGAGTGGCTGCCACCCGCATGACCAACCAGGGTCAGGGACAAACTGCAACCGAGGTACGTGCCCTTAGCGGGAACCGAACCCGGGTCTCTCTGTACCGCAGGCCAACGCTCCAACCGCTGAGCCAAACCAGCCAGGGCCATTTGTTCATTTTTTGTTCCGATAGAGTGGGAGGGAGAGAGAGAGAGAGAGAGAAACATCGATGTGAAGGGACACATCGAGTGGCTGCCACCCGCACGACCAACCAGGGCCGGGGACAAACTGCAACCGAGGTACGTGCCCTTAGCGGGAACCGAACCCGGGTCTCTCTGGACCGCAGGCCGACGCTCTAACCGCTGAGCCAAACCGGCCAGGGCGGACTCGTGTTCTGTAAGCAGATGAACACATGAAGACGCAGACATGTATGGGAACACCCTGCAGAGAGAGGCAGGGACTTAGGGCTGCTCCTGCCACGAGCACCCGGCGCCCCCAGGGGCTGGAAGGACAGAGTCCGCAGAGGGAGCGTGGCCCTGCCCACCTCGGCCTTGGACTTCTGGCCGACACGCTTCTCTTGTTTTGAGCCACCCAGTGTGTGAGACTTTCCGGCAGTCCTGGGAAACTCACGCACTTAGTAAAATGTGCTCAGTCGGGGGATAGCTCAGGTATTATGGGTTCACAGAGTGCTGGGGGCCAAAGAATGCTTTGCAGAAGAAGCAGAAGAACCTCAGTTTTGAAGGATAATTATGAATAGATTTGAGGAAGATGTGGGGAAGTAGGGCCCACAGAGAGACAATGCCCTGATTTAGTCCCGGACACCTAGCGCAGCAGGTGGCTCTAACCCCCTGGAGCCTGGCGGCCAAGAGACAAGCCCTGGACAAGAGGCCAGAGGTCGGGCGGAGCAGAGCTGGACAGCAAAGGCTTTGCGTGCAAACACGAGGCGCTGGGATTCTATCCTGAAAGGTAACGGTCGATGCCGAAGCGTCTTAGGCTGTGGACGCAAGAAGAGTGGTCAGCAGGCTCGGGAATCCCCTTGAGGAACGAGAGCTGGAAAGGAGGAGGCAGTCAGACGCAGGAGAAACAGCTCTAACGAGATTAAGGGAGCACAATTAAAGGGACCTGGTGATTGACCGGATGTGGAGTGAGGAAGAGAGAGGAAGTCAGGGGGAAACCCAGATTTCTGCTTCAGCAAGCAGGTGCTAGGGGCTCCATTCACTGTCTAAAGGAGGGGAAGGTGGGAATTAAGTGTCTGTCGTTGGATACACTGAGTTTGAATTGCTTAAGCTGGGTAGGGACGAGGTCGTGAGAGGCAAGAGGTGGCGACCTGTCCTATTTTTTTGTGCCAAAGTAAGAGTCTTGAGAAGTAGAGCTGGGTGGTAACTGGCAGGGGTGGGTCAGCAGAACAGAGGCAGCCTGAAGACACTGAGTTCAGTGACTAAGGGGCTTTTCACAGCCGAGCCTGCCCCAAGCGTCCAGGTGCCACACGTATGAGAGGCAGTCTGCAGATTCCCTTCCCCAGGGGACCAGCCAACCCACAGAAAGGTCCCACGCGTTACACAGGGTTGGTTATCCATCGAGACCTGCGGAGAAGAAATAGGAGGAAGAGAGAAAACTAGAGGCCGAAACCATGGCAGAGTGAAGGTCGGGCAAACTGAGGGTCCGTAAGGCAGGGTGAGACCTCAAGGATGCCACTCAGTGACTGCTGATTGGCACTGTGTCCCGTGTGGCCGGGGTTCCCAGCCTGCAAATTCAGGAGCATCTTCTGGCAGGTGGGCGGGCTGACATGCAAATGGCTGGGCTGCACCCCAGCCTCTGATGCTGCAGCTCGCTGGTGGGCTGGACAAGTCCCCAGTGACGGCCACCTGCCGGTCTGGGGAGCACTCTTTGGGAACAGGGTACTCGTGATTCTGACCCTCGCTGGGCATCAGAACCACCTGGAGAGCTTTTCCAAGGCCAGGTTCACCCCCCTGAGAGGTCTGATTTCCGGGGTCTGATATGGGTGTGGCGTGGATGTGTTTGCACACGCCCAGGGGTGCCCAGGGAGAGGCTAGCGTGCGGCCCTGGCAGAGACCAACCTGACTGTGTGTCTGGCACTATCACAGAGTGAGAAGACCCGGCCCAGGTCTTCGGGAGTTCTTGGGCCAGGGGACAAAGACAGGTAGACACACTGTTACGTGACGTGAGGAAGGGGAGGCACGGAGGTTTGCCACGCGCAGGGAGAAGCCACAGAGCTGATGATGATCGGGGCGGGTTTGGGAGGCTGGAAGAGAGAATGGTTTGGCTTGTCCAGGTTGGAAATGGGGAGACACAGGGCATTAGTGATGTTGGGATGTGGGAAGTTGAATGACGACAGAGGGGTGTTCCAGTCCAGGAAGGGGAGAGAGCCCAAGAGTGTGTGAGAACATGGTCTGTTTAGATAGCACAAAGGGTTCAGTGTGGCCCCTACACCATCACCGTGGACGGGCACGCCTAGGTTGAGGCTGGCCCAGCTGGTAGGTAGCCAGTCAGCAAGGGGCAAGCATGCCAGGCTGAGGCTCTGGGCCACTGGGGGTCATGGGGATCCCTGAAGAACTCCCTAAGGGTCCCCAGCATTCCCGCAGGCTCCGTCCCCTGCCACACAGCTGCAGCCTCCCACTGAGAATCATCACAGCTCCCTACATTTCCTCGTTATTTTTCGTGCAAAAGACAGATAGGAAAAAGCAATTCCGCGCCTCCGTCTCGTTAGACTGGCACATAGTGGATTTCAATCCCTTTCCTTATTTATGGACCTGTTTTTCCCAAGTGCTTCTCTTCCCTGCTATGTTTGTACACCCCATCTTTATTCCCCCCTAAGCCTCTTGGCGGCATTGACTCATTCTGCATTGCTGCCCTTATCTTGCCTATGAAAAATGCTCAGGCATAGTTAAAATTCACAGATTTTTTTCCTCCCAATACTTTTTCTGGTTTGGGGTTTGGGGTCGTTGCCTGCGTAGGGCATGTTTTGCTGCAGACAATTTGCTCATCAACTCAAGATGTAGTTGCTACTGTTTTCATCTCGGGCTCCAGTGCTGTGCACGCAGCCCCCCCACCCCCCACCTGGAGCCCATCGGCTCTGACCTTGGACTTGGGCACAGTGGTCGGGCAGCCTGGGCTCTGCGCTAACAAAAGATTTCAGTTCCCTGTGGCCGTCCCTCCCACACCTCCCACCAGCCTCAGGTGCGTGCACACAAACACCAGCTGCTGGGCCTGCCACAGCTGGATCGTGCCGCTGTAGAAAGTTCCAGCCGGAGCCTCATCCATTCTGTCAAGCCGAGCGCAAGTGGAGACGTCAGGAAGTCCGGCGACTGAAACAGCCCGGCCAGGGGCGAGGCAGAGAAAGACAAAGAAGGCAGCTGTCCTCTGCGCCTCATTGAGACAGGGAGAGCTGTGCTGCTTCTCGGGCCTGCCTTTTACACCCCCAGCTCGGGCTCTCTTCCCCCTCCGCGGCCAGAGCAGCGGCCGGAGCAGCGGCCGGGACAAAGGCCGGGCTCGGGACCTGTTCAGTGCAGACAGCCAGGGGGATGCAGCGTTGGAAATGCCATGCTGCTTCCTTTGGCGTTTCTTTCCCTCTCTCCCAGTAAGTGGTGGGGATGGAGAGCGCCGACCTGGGAAAGGGGAGTGCAAAGACTTTATCTGCATGAGAACCATCCAGAAACAAACATCCGGCCCTGTAGGTGGTGAGGTCCCCATCATGCTGAAAGCTGAGAGGCTGGCCCTTTCGGAACTGCTGCTGACAGGGTCACAGCCTCCAGGGATAGACTGAGCTTTGGGAGATCACCAAGTCACGGGACTTGGAGACCGCAGCCCTCATGTCCCCCGCCGCCCGTGTCCACTGCATCGCAGGCCTTCGCTCCCAAACCCCGGGGCTTCAGGGACAAGGACACCCGCCGCCTGCAGGAATGAGCACCGCGCCTTCGGATGGTGCTGAGCGCTCAACGTACTTCTTAGTTGAATTGAAATCTGCTTCCTTCTGATTTGTCCCTACTAGTCTGGGGTCTCCCTTTCTGGGACAAAACAGACCCAGCCTGATTTTCTTGCTACAGTTCCTACCATGTCCTCCCCTCACTTCTTTAGACTGAACACCTCCAGGTGCTTTGCCCGGTCCTGCCGAAGGGTTGACAGCCTCTGGACGCTGTCCCATTTGCCACTGACCTTTCCAGACCGAAACCTGGAACTTCAGGGTTGACCAGACCGATGTGTCGTAGAACAAGGCCCTCTCTGGCCCACCCCGCCCCCATCCACCCTCCTGGACACCCTGGCAGCACCAGCTCAGAGTGAGGCCACCGAGACATGGTTCAGAGCAGAGCTCCGATGTTCCCCATGGGTCTGGCACCCACATTCTCCCCCCTGCCTGCTGTCATGCATGAGGGGTGGCCCACATCCAATGGCTGGTCCATGCTGGGGTCAAGGCCCTATCAGTCCCTTGCTTCAATTGTGGGCACCTCCGAAGGGCTGTCCCAGCTCCAGAGTTCCCGTGGGACTGGCCGAGACTGCCGTGGTCACTGCCTGGCTGCTGAGCACCTCCCCCTGCCCAGTTCCCTCTCTCGCCCATCGCATGGCTGCTCCCCAGAAAAGCTCTTTCCACTCCACCCTGCCAGTACGTCCTGCCCCCAGTGTGCATCCTGGGAAGGCTGGGCCACCCCGGGACCCCCACAGCTCCTCCTGCACACAGGCCTCAAGGCTACTTGCAGGCAGTGCTGAGACCTCACACCTTTGCCTCTGGCCGTTCGCATCCTCCAGAGGGGTCTTCAGAACACCTGGCTGCCCGACAAGTCGCCTGTTCTGCGTGCACCGATGGCAGGGAGAGTGGTTAGGGAGACATTAGAACTTGCCCAGGTGACGGGCTGCCCTGAAGAAAGGCAACAGCTTTGGGAGCCGAGAGGAGCCGCTGGGTTGGAGCGACATTTCGAGAAGAACAAAGAGGATTCAGGGACTAACAGGGTATGTAGGGACAGGAGCGAGGACAAGGTAACCGTGGCGGACTATGGAGAAGAAACCTCAAGTTGCCCATCTGGGAGCTGAGTGATCACTGATGCTATTTATGTAGACCAAGGATGGTGGGAGACAGAGCGGCTGGTACCAGGCGGGCAGCGGGTTTCAGGGTCAAGTCTAGACAAGCTAATCTGAGATACTTGTAGGAAATCCATGAGCAAATGTCCAGGAGGCAGTTGGAACCGGAGGCCTGAAACCAAGCAAAGGGATTTGAGCTGGAGATACGGATTTGGAAAACATAGTGCATAGAGCATGTGCGAGACTGTGGGAGAGGAAAAGACCACCCAGGGGAAGCAGGCAGCCGAGGACCAGAGGGGACCAAGGACTCTGCCACGACCACCAGGAAGACGTAGGGACGGCTGGTGGAGGACGCCACTGGGCAAAACTTCCCTTTCTGATGCTGCAGTGATGGACCAGATAGTTTTAATGCTGGAACCACAGAGGCCAAGGTCTCACTTCAGGTCATTTGCAAATTAATAGACATGGGGGTAAAAAACCCTCTTATCCCTAGGCACAGCAACAAAGTAATTTTCAAATTAACTTCTGACTCCTTCCAAAGAACTTGGCTCTGGCATAAACCTACATTCTATCCAAACCTACATGTTTCTGAGAGCCTCCCGCTGAGGTTAATTCCACCCTTGGACGTGAAACTTGGAGGCAGCCTGTATTCTTTGAAAGAACCGAAGAGATACAACTGCATTCGCCTCTCTGCTCTCTTGGAGTTGGAAGATCTTGGAAGTTTTTCGAAGCTGCAGTTCGTAATTATATGTATATTCACCTGCTTGCTCCCCGGGTCTGGCTCTGGGCTGTGAGCACAGGGACCAGAGGGGACCCACAGTCTTCCGTGCGTTCGGATGAGGCTAACATGATTGATTTTGTGTGTAAGGAACATTGGCTGTGAGTGTCACCCTTTTGTTAAAATCACAAGACTTTGAACGATGGGTTGGCATCACCTCTAACTGGGTGCACTGGCTACAATTACTTGGGTTGACGTTTCACCAACAGAGAGGTTGTGAGCACTTCAGCGCCTGACACCCAAGGAGGGAAAGGGGTAGTCCCCCAGTTCTGACTTGGCCCTGGCCCTCTTGGGACTTGGATTTGGGGCAGTAAAGTCGATTTGCCACATTTTACTCTCACAATGTTGTAAGCGTAATGGGGGAAGAATACTCGGACAAGATGGGTCATTTAGCCGCTTGGGATCCTGCCTCCTGATTGACTCCTGGGGTAGGCGTTCAATTGATCCGTATTCAGCATCTTTCTATCCCGCTGCCAAGGGCATTAGATCTAATCACTGCCACTTTTTTTTAGAGAACTAACGTCTGCAAGAAGGTATTTTTGCCTCTATTTCAGTGGTGGGTAAAGAGCCAATTAAGCTTTGTCCTGCCGAGGCCGAGCGGCCAGACAGACGGAACACGCACCTAGCGACTCCATTCAACGTTTGCATTCATGTCCCGAGAAAAATGAAATGGGAAAGGTGATGTCAGACGCTCCGGGTCTCCAGGGCCCCTTTCTTTGTCGGAATCTAGAATCAGTGGGGCCCCTTCTCCCCTGTTTATTTCTTTCTCCCTCCCAGCAGAGTACAGGGAGCGGAGGGAAAAGACAACAGAGAAAGGGGAGCCGGGACATGGTTTCTGCCTGCAGTGGACGCATAATGGCTCATTCCGGGAAGATGGAGGAAATGGGCTAAATCAGGAAAACATCTCCCAAGGCTGGGCCTCGGCATCAAGTTGAGTCGAGCGCAATCGGGCACAGCAGCTTCCCCGCCGTGCCCGCCTGTGCCCAGAGCTCCAATCCCGTCGTCCGAATGCTGCTCCAAGGCAACTGCTTCCCTGTCCGCCTCCCCCGGCCTTCACCTGAGCTCTTTCTGCCTCCAAAAGGGAGTTTTGACTGCCAGTGGGCTTGGGCTTCACCCCTCGTTCAGCGTCCCCGAGTTGCCTCTCTCTCCTGCAGCTTCCTGCATTAAAAATGCTAATGCCCCCGCTGTTTTCCGCCTGGGCTTCCGAGAGATGCGGACGCGAGAGCTGAGCTGAGCTGAGCCAGGCGAGGCGTTTTATCGGGCTGTCCCTTCGCTGACACGCAGCCCAGGAAGCAGGGGAGCAGAAGACGCTGCCATTCTTCTCCCTTTTAAAATGCAAGCCCCCCCGAAAGGGAAAATGCTGTCCCTGTTACTTGGGCAGGGACTTCCAGCTCTCTCCTCTTTGTCCGTGTGGCAAATTTCATCTTCCTTGTTGGAAGAAGGGAGAAGAGAAATGGCCCAGAAACCTGGAATGCGCCAGGTCCCGAGAAAGAGGCGGAGGAAGATGGGTGGGGAGAACACCTAGAGGCAGAGAAAGCAAATCCACAGTCAAAGGGCAAAAGAAATGTGGGAAGAAGAGCCTGAAATAGCTGTAAATGAATAAGAAAGGAGAATACAGAAAAGGGAAAAAAATACAGAAGAAGGCAAATAACAAACTAGGGCTGTTAAAGAACCCCAGAGATTGCACATAGATAGGACCGTCGCGGCAGTCCCCAGGGGTCAGGAGAGCCACCCCTCAGGTGTTTTCCAAGGTGCAGGGTCCGATCCAACTTGACATAAATCAGACGACACTGAGCCTTCCGCCGCCCCTCCCCCACCAGCCAATAAATATCAACATCACATTTTCAGCCTATATTTTTCTCTCTCCTAATTTAATTTCCTAGTTATATCCCGTAAATAACTTCTCTGCCCTTTCCCGTGACATTTATACCACTTAGATATTAATAGATGACACCGACTCCCATTTATGTTTGTTTGCTTAGCAAAATTGTACGTGGCGTGATTGTTTTTCTGATCTGTCCTTGTAGACTGAACACTACGCCTCCACAATTGGTCTTGGTGCCCCTCCCCGGAGCCCCCCGCTCCTCTGTGCTTCAAGTAATGTGGACCTTTGCTATTTCCACCGTGGATGTAGAGGCGCATTAATGGACAGTTATCCAAAGCTGGGAAGGGACAGAGTGAGGGTGGAGAAGAAATAGGTCAGGAGACTGGTCCCTACACTAAATTCTGCTGCTCACCAGTAGGGTGATGGCGTTAGATTGTAAATTAGACTGGATTAAAAATTTGTTTTTAATTCTCACCTGAGGATATGTTTATATTAATTGTGAGAAAGAAAGGGAGAGGGAGAGGGAGAGGGGGAGAGAGAGAGGGAGAGAGAGAGGGGGAAAGAGAGAGAGAGAGAGAGAAAGAAAGAGAAACATAGATTGGTTGCCTTCCGTATGTATCCCAACTGAGGATCAAACTCACAACTCAGGTATGTGTCCTGACCCGGAATTGAACCTGCAACCCTTCGGTGCATGGGATAATGCTCAACCACTGTTGAGCCACACCAGCCAGGGCTAGCCTGGGTTATTGCTGAAGCCTGTTTGAGCTCTCTCTCACCGTCTACGATCTAATCTGCATCACCCCTGCAGGGCAGTGACTCCGTGGACTCCAGGGTCTGGCAGTCTTGGGCTCAGACCTTGGCTCCGCCACTTACAAGCCCTTTGGCCATGTCACCATTTTCTTGACTCCTCTGTCCCTTAGTGTCCTCAGAGACAGACTTGAGAAAATAATAACAGCCTTCTTGGAGACACTGTATGAATTAAAACAGGTTCCCAAACTTGATCAGCTTGTAGCACCCAGAGTGACTTAATTTCCCCAGCTCCCCTAGGTCCAAACAAACAGCTACTACTTTCCTTTACTAAGAAATTAAGTCCGAACTACTTAATAAATATTTGCAACTTAACAACTGAGGAAGCATTTGGAAAAATAACACCCATAAAGTTGAAAGTAGTTTGTGTGGTATCCGACAGACATTACCTGTTTTCTTTGACAACTGAAAATATCTCACAGAGCCCCAGTAAGGTTTCTGTGTTTCCCCTCAGTGTGTAGTTGGGGAACCATGGAAGTAAAGTTCTTGGTAAGCACAGAGTAAGGGCCCCCCCAAAATGACAGCTATTTCTGCTATCAATCAGAACATTCCCCCAGCACCTAAATTGGACCAGAGGAAGGGAATTGAAATTGATCCCATCCAGATGCATTGCTTCTCCCGAGCGTTAAATACCGGTCTGAAGGAGATAGAAGAAAATTGAAAAAGTGACCTCTTGGGTTAAACCTGCCTTCAAGGAAAAAAAAAAAAAAAACAGACGCCTTGAACATCGTGGAAGAGTTACAAAGATGACCTTCGAGAGCGCGAGTTCTGCTTCCAAACTCATTAAGGAACCCTAGCTGGGCCCATGGCCCCGGCGTGAAGCGGCCAGATCCTTCTCAGCTGTGCAGAAGAAAATGACAAAAGAAACTCTGGTCTCCTTCCTCCTTTCCCGAGAAGATTTGTTGTCTCTTCTAAGACGATCTTTGTTGCCGTCTCTATTACCGGGTGTTGCTCTAGGGGCAGGTGTAAGGATAAAGAGAGACTCAGAAGGGCAAGAAAAAATTCTGTCTCTTTCCTCCCTGAACTGACTACAGTGGACCTCTCGGCCATCCGGCACTGTTTGCTCATTGATTCTGTTAGGGAGTTCATTGTTTATTGGACACCTAGGCACCACAAACAAACAAGACCGAAAAAGCCAAAACAAAAGAGGTGGGGTAGTGTCCTCAAGGCGTTTGCCCTGCTGCACAGCCAGGGGACAAACAGACAGAGCACCAAGGGCGCTGAGCTTCCCGTTGGCTGCACGGAGATGCTATGGACCCTGGGGAAGACGTTTAGATCCACTACCGCGGAGATGAGGAGCCAGCAGAAAATCAAGTGTTATGGGAAGGTGTTTTTTCTTTTGGAATAGGTGTTAGAAGTAAATAGAAACATCATATTTATCCTTAAACACAACTTTCCCTCCTTCCTCCTTATAAAACAAAAAACCCTAGGAGCTCTCCCAGGGAAACTCTCCTTCCGGAAAACCACCTGCCGTGGTCTGGCTGCGTCCATCTCACCCAGGCAAACGGAGTCTTCCAACCTGGGTCAGGGGGACTCCATTAGGTTGTCCTCTGGCCCGAGCCGGACCGTTGTCCCACTTGCATGAATACTGTGGTTATCGGTGGAGCCGTTTCAGGATCATCGTCGTCCTCTATGGTTCCCGTCTCCACCACCCCTCCGATGCTTCCTCCTCCTCCTCTCCTTCCTCTCAACTTTGCATTCGTCCTTTCGCAGACTATACTTAGAGTCCATTTCTGACTTCTAGAATCAAGTCTCTTGTGCCCTGTACTTCCTGTACATTATACACTGATCTCAGCCCCATGTGAATTTTCATCGTGATTCTGAAGGGAATTCCTCACTTCCTCACCGGAGGGTATTCCCACTGTAGCCTCATCTGGATGGCAGAAGTGAGTGTGAGTGTGAGTGTGAGTGTGTGTGTGTGTGTGTGTGTGTGTGACGTGGAGAGCACAGGCTTCCCTCATTCTAATGTCGAGGATGATCGTGGAAGTTCACGCCCTCAGCAGAACGAGGGACTGGAAAGAGCCAACACATAAATCCCCCTCCCTCCCCGCAGAACGTTTGGAGGTACAGCTGCCCATCCTGTGTCCAGCTGCACCCTCTGTGCCCAGAACCGGCTCCTGCACCCTGGCCAGGTAGGCAGGCATGACCTTGCTCTTCTCCCTTCCCTGTGCCAGTTATCTCCCCTCACCCTGGCTGCCCCGCAACTGTACCTTCCTCAGAACCCTTCGCCTGCATGCTTGGTGCCCAGGGAGCTCTGGCTAGGGTGCCCTGTTCCTCAGTTTCTTCAGCCGTAAAATAAGGGTGGATCGTAACAGTACCTACTTCCTACGGTTGTTGTGTTTGTTTAAATGAGTTAATATTAAGTGCTCTGAACAGTGCCAGCACCTAATAAACCCTACACAGTTATTGGCTATTATTATTCATGTCTTTTTTCCCAAGCCCTTAACAACCCCTCAGACATGGAAGGTAAATGAATGAATGATGGATGTACCCTACCTCAGTGGCGCTTGGGAAATAAATGAGTGCATTTAGAAAAGGACATCTTGCCAAATATTAAACACAAACCAGCTGACTTCTCTTTTGTGCACAGAGAAACCTAAGCACCAAACAACACACCGGGAAAATCACGCAGAGGTCTGCACACAACTTGCACGTAAGACCTCATATGTGACCATCACTTATTTATGCGACTCCCATCTATGCAGCGCTTCATCCTGAATGTGGTGGGGCAGTGCCACGGGCTACAGAGATGACTAAGACACAGCCCTGAACCCAGGGACTTGAACAAGCCCGGACGGCAGGGGCAGAGGCAGCCAAGTAAACAGATGAATACAGAGTTATCAGCTCATTACAATTATGGCGTGAAAACAATGTGGGAATGTGCATGGGGCCAGGATCAGAGGAGCACAGGAGGGCCACTCTGTGACGACTAGGTAGCCCCAGGTGTGTGTCTCTGAGGGGGCTATCCGGATGCAGACTTACACAGGAAGTAGAGGGGGAGCAGCCAGAAGAGTTTGGGGTGGGCTAGGGAGGGGAGCAGGAAAAGCCATGCCGGGCACAGCACACCCGGCCAGCTAGTGCCCAGGCAGGTGGCATGCAGCATGGCACACGCATGGGCTCCACGCCGATTAGATGTCATAGGAACATAACATTCTGGGAAGAGAGTGACTGGCGATGGGGGGGCTGAAAGGGCTGGCAGGAACCACATCAGAAGGAGCTGTTAGGCACCCTCAGAAAGTTCCAGACTCGCTCTGCAGGGTCCTAAGTTTCAAGGGTGAGTTTTGAGCAGTATGTAAAATAAACAGTGCTTTTGCTTAGATTTTTTTGGTGCCTGGAGGGAGGAGGGAGGAGAGTGAGGGCAAGGGGGGCAGGGGGCAGGGAGCCAGGGGGGGAGGGGGCAGGGGGACAGGGGGGAGAGGGCAGGGGGACAGGGGGCAGGGAGCCAGGGGGGGCGGGGGGCAGGGGGAAGGGGGGCGGGGGGCAGGGGGCAGGGAGCCAGGGGGGCAGGGGGCAGGGAGCCAGGGGGGCAGGGGGCAGGGAGCCAGGGGGGAGGGGACAGGGGGCAGGGGGGCAGGGGGCAGGGAGCCAGGTGAGAAGCCTCTCGTGGCGGTGCAGGTGAGGGTTGAAGTGCTGGCCCCAGAGTTGTGGTGCGGATGAGCCTGCGTGCGTGAGGGGTCAGCGTGATGAATGGGGCAGGGGGGAAGAGATGCTCAGTGCTGGCACCACCAGGGGTATCCCTTGGCTCTTGACAAGTCCCCCCAGAGATCTGGACTCAAACACCCCCTTGAAGAATTCCATGGCATTGCTCCACCGATGCTCTTCTGAAACAGAGGAAGTCAGTCTGGTCTGAGTCCTAAGGCCTCGGTTCGTGCTGAAATCTAGAATCCGGGTCTAAGTAAATGGCTTTATGAAACATTATTTCATTTACTGCAGTCACTGAACTGCCAAGGGATCGAGCCCCCCAAAGTCAGAAATAACGAGGCTACCCACGTCAATGGGAAAGAGGCAAGACCAGGGTTTCTTTGAGCGAAGTCCAAATTTTCTCTGTCTTTCTCTGTTTTCCCATCTTACACACACACACACACACACACACACACACACACACAGAAAATGTTAACTTCACAGCAGACTGCTCAGGGCCATTATCAAGTACATTCTCAGTATCTAGTGCCTCAGGGGCACTTTCTTTCCTTTCCCAACCCCCACTCCACAGCCCCTTGGATTACCAACTGGAACCTTAACCACGTCCTGTGTTCCACATCCCTGGTTCCAACAAGCTTAATTGCTAAATTGGTCAAAACTCAAAGAATGCAGAGAGGTTTGGTGATAGCATCGCCAGCCCTCTCCATGTGCTTCAGTTCAAAGGCATCACAGTTCAGGACCAGAGGAGAGAACAGCGGACTTCATGCACCCCCTGCCCCCCCCCCAGCCCTCTGGTGCAGGGGAGCACGTGGGGGCTGCTGGGAAACGGAGTCTTTGATGGTGTGCTCCCCCTGCTGTGAGGACTAATGACTTCAAAGAGGGCATCCCGCCAAGCTAGGGGCTTTTGCGGAAAATCTGACTGCAGTGTAATTAAGCAAGAGACAAAGTTTAGGCTGGGGCTTTTCACACCCCTCCGCTGCCCGTGGACAGCACCCTTCGGGGAGGGAGGGGCAATGCTTTTGAAGAGCTGAGGAGACTGAAGAGTGTTTTCAGGATAACCACTTTGATGCTGACAGAGAGAAAGACAAGAGAGAAAAACACGACCAAACCCAGAACGGCTGGCCAGTGGTCAAAATGGAAAGAGTTTTAATAATGGAAGCAGAACCTCTCGCCTGACAACCAGCCCCTATGCTGGACTTCCTGCTTCTTGGGGGAGGGCCTCCTAAACCTATCATCTGGTGTCACCGAGCACCTGTCATGATGGGACACTAGCTTTCCGAGATTCTCATTCACCGCTCAGTGCAGCCTCAGGAGGTAGGTATCATTATCTCTAATTCACAGGGAAGCGTTAGGGCACAGAGAGCTTAAGGACTTTGCCCAAGGGGAGTGGGAAGAGCCAGGAAGTGGTAGAGGCAGGATTTGGACTCAGGTGTCTGCTTGTACAGCCTTGACCATCCTGTTCAATGGCTCAGTTCCTGGCGTACTGATGGCTAGGGCCCCTCAGGACTGTTGTGAGGATTAGAGGTGGCACAGAGGAGTCCTCAGCGGGAGTGGTGCGTGTACGTAGGACCAAGATGTGCCAACTTCTTGGCTCCAACATAAATCAGGATCTGCCCTGGTAGTCCATACTGCTTGAAGTCTCATTAGTAGCAATTATTCTGTTTTTTATTGAGGACCTACTATGTGCAACATACGGTGTACTTGAGATTGAGGCTCAAAATTAAGCCCTTGCTCCAAGATTCTTAGAGTCTACCAGGATCAAGAAGAGTCTAGGGACAGCAATCACACAAGGCACAGCGTGGCTACGGACACAAGAGAGTCACAGGCCTGAGACAGCCCAAAGGAGAAAGAGATGCTTCCATTGGGGAGCGAGGGGAGGCATTATGAAGAAGCAGATGTTTGAAATAGACTTTGCAGAATGGAAAGAATTCAGTAGGGGGCCGGCATTGGAGGGGGGAACCGGAAGGGAAGAAATGTCCTGAGCAAACATGGGGAGGGGTAGAGAAAAAGGAGAGGTGTGGTCAAGGGCAGGCAGTTCAATCGGGGTGGAAACCAACGCCGGGCACCTTGAGTGCTGGGAGGCCCTAGATCCGGGGAGGCCTCCCAGGGCCCGACTTGTCCTCGCTCATCACACTAAGAGCCTGGATGCCCAGCCGAATTGCTGGGGTCACTCCATGTCCCTCCATCCCTACTGTGCGCTCTCGGGTGTTGCTGGGGCTCTCTGGACCTTGGCTCCATCGTCTGTGAGATGTGAGGGGGACGATATGAATACATAAAGCAGGCACACATCATGCCTGTCACCCAGAAAAGATCACCTGCTATTTAAACAAGGTGACAGACATAGAGCGCCTGCCCAGACCTGAAAAATGAGCCCGTGACATGTGGGTTCCCCCTCTGCGCTCCCATGGAGCACCCTACATCGCGAAGTGTACTTTAGGGATGCAGTTCATTCCTGTGGCCTGAACTCCACCTCTCCATAGGCTTCTTTCAAAGTGCAAATGCTTCTAGGACCCGGGAGGAAAAGCCATTAGCGCCTTACAGTGGAGAGATGATCAGGCTCAGTCCCCCCTCGGAGAACCGAACCGAGAACCTGGGCTGGGCTGGAGGGCACTCCTGACCATCATGCCGCAGCCAGACCAGCCATCTGACTCCCCGCGTACACTGTACAGCAGAGGGGGAGGGTGGGGGAGGGGCAAGACGCAAGAAGGGGGCTTTTGCACCCTTGGCCACCGTGCAGGCGGTGCCCTGAGAGCTAAGCGCATGGACTCCGGACAGAGTGCCCGGGTTGGAATCCCAGTGGTGCTGATTACCATGGCACAACCTTTGGGCAAGCTACCAAACTGCTCTGTGCCTCAGTTTCCTCAGCTGGAAAAAGGGGGTCGCTTCAAAGAGTTGCGGTAAGACGAACAGAGAGAAGGCTCTCAGGAACATGCCGGGCACCGTAAACGCGTGGTCACCATTAGCATTGCCGTCACCTCTGCTTTCACTAGCTGAGCAGAAGCTGTGGAAAGTCACACCGTCTGAAGCCCGGTGGAGCCACCCTCCCTCCGGACGGGCGCAGACTGCACGGACCTCTCTCCCCGAAAGCAGGCGGGGGCAGCCCTCAAAACTATTCACTCGGTTCAGAAAACCCACAAACTCTAGCAAGTCGAGAGGCTCGAATCCCCGTGTTCCCTTCAAGATGACGCACGAACCTGCCCAGGCCATGGGGGGTATGGGTGTCCGAAAGGCCACCAAGTGTCTGAAGGATGTCACCCGAAGAAGCAATGCGTGCCACTGCGTCATCACAACGGTGGCGCTGGGAGGTGTGCCCAGGCTGAACCGCCTGGCTGGACGCAGGGTCGGTGGGCCAGAAAGGGTGCTGAATCTTTGCTGCACCTGCTTAAAAATGCAGAGCACCCTAACTTAGGGCAGGGGAGTGGACTCTGGCCACTGAGCCCATCCAGGTGAACGAAGTCCCCGGGGTGCAACCCAGAACTTACAGCGCGCGGGCGGATGAGCCCACACACCAGCCCCCCTGGCCACACGGAGATGGTGTCACTGAAAACAGCAGATTGTCCCCAGACCAGAAGAGGAGACTCTACAGAAGGAAGAGGTATCCCAAAGAAACTGAAGAAACAAGAACGCATGGCCAGGAGTGAATTTAGCATAAAATAAATGCTAATAAAAGTAAAAGCAGGGGTGGAGGGTGGGGTTTGGGGGGGCTGTATGGACGAAAGGAAAAGATGGTCTAAGAGCCACATGGAAAGTGTGGAGGCAACTTTTAAACGGCTCTGAGCTCTTTAGGGAAAGAGGATGGATCAATCTTAAGAAACAAGAATGTAAGGATGTCTAAGAGCTAGAAGGAATTCACAACGAGGAGCAATCCCCAGCCAAGCTCACGACCACTTCTGGCTTCTTTTTTTTTTAATTTTTTTTTTTTTTTTGTATAGATAGAGTGGGAGGGAGAGAGAGGAAGAGAGAGAGAGTGACAAACATCGACGTGAAGGGACACATCGAGTGGCCACCACCCGCACGACCAACCAGGGCCGGGGACAAACTGCAACCAAACTACGTGCCCTTAGCGGGAACCGAACCCGGGTCTCTCCGGACCGCAGGCCGATGCTCTAACCGCTGAGCCAAACAGGCCAGGGCCACTTCTGGCTTCTTGAGGTTGGCCTTTCAAAGGGTGCCGGGGGGGTCGCCCACCCTGGTTGTGGAAAAGAATCCATTTACTGCTTTGGAAGACGTATTGAGTACCCATTCCGAGCCAGACCCTTGGCAAAATCTTTTGTATGGACCCGATAGACAAATGTGGCTTGAATGTTTGGTGAATTCCGTAGTTCAACCACAAAGCCAAGTTTCCAGGGAGGGGTCAAGGTCAACCTGCAGGAAGGACCTGATGGGCGCAGGGCTTGTAGTATGTCCTTAACAATTGCATCAGCTACTTGGAGAAGGTCACTGGAGGTGAGTTCATTAAATTCACAGATAACATAAAGTAGGAGGAATAGCTAATACATAGAAGAACACAGACGAAATCCAAAGGGTTTCAGTGGGTTTCAAGCTAAAATTTAATAGGGTTTTATATAAGACCTGAATTTAGGTTAAGACAATTGAATGCAGTCTTGAATGTACTTTCTTTTTGACAGCAGTCCCTCTGAGAAAGACCTTTAATTGGCCATCACCATGACTTTTTTCTTAAAGGACCAAGTACAGGCTTAGCTTAGGGCTCATTACTAGAAAATGCACAGGGAGAAGTAGGCCTGATAGATGTGTGCTATGAAGTGTCTTGATCCGTCCTGGACAGCATCACCTGAGAGGGATGAAGACAAAGCAGGAGGAGTCAGAAACAACTGCATCTTTCAGAAAATGTGCAGCCAAAGGAAAGCTGACAAAATTGGGTATAATCAGAATAGAGGGCTTGGTGAAGGGACCATCACCATGACCTGAAACATGACCAGGTAGCTGGCCCTTCCTTGGTGTACGTTTGGTGAATTCCATAGTTCAACAACAAAGCCAAGTTTCAAGTGAGGGGTCAAGGTCAACCTGCAGGAAGGACCTGATGGGTGCAGGGCTTGTAGTATGTCCTTAACAAGTGCATCAGCTACTTGGAGAAGGTCCTCAGGCGCGCACCCCATGCCCAGCAGCAGGCGGGCTCATTTCTCTGATCCACACGAAGGCGCCACACAAGCTACTGGTTCTGAGCATGGAAGATGAAAAGCAACAAACTCGTCATTGCTCCAGAGGACAGGGCTGGCCATAGAGTTGAAAGTTATAGGAAAATGTATCAGCCTCACAATCTGTCTCAGAATCTGCATAACAACAATGGAACAGCTGCCTTTCCAAAGAATCCACCCCTGTCACTGTGAGTGTTCAAACATTGCTTGGTGGCATCTGCTAAGAAGGCTGCAGGCGGGGTTTTTACACCAGGTGTCGAGCTATGACCTTGAGGTGGGCTCCCAGCTCCGAGCGTGCAGAATCGTCGGTGATCCAGCTAATGATCTTGCTGACACTGGGGAGGCGATTCACCACTCTCAGGAGAGCGTGGGAAGATCCAGTGATCCGAAAACAAAGGTCTGCAGAAGTCCTGCCCAAAGACGGACACGTTTCTTCAGTTCTTGAGAGTTTGTTTGGAGGTTCTAGCAGGGGAGCGCAGCTACTCATATACCCTTGACCGAAGACCGGTCCTCTCCTCTGGGGGGAAGGTCGTCCTCTTCGACCGAGCGCACAGCTTTGGGAGGGACGAACATGGATCGGTTGAGGGAGGAGGGGGACACCCGCCTAGCCAGCCAGATCAGCCGAATCAACCCTGGCGATCAATGGGGTGACAGATGTCGCAGCCAGATCGCCCTCACATCCGTTTCTTCAGTTCTTAACAAATATTTGTTGAGCACCTACTATGTGCCAGGCAGTGTGTTAGGGTGTGACACGCAATGATATATAAGAGACATTGTTTATGCCCTCGTGGCATTCACATACCAGGGGTGGGTTATTCTGAACCCGTCTTGTCAAATCGAGGTGAAGGTCACATCCCTGGGTGGCGAGTCAAAGGGTGGGAGGCCTTGACCGATGCAAAGTGTCATGGGTGAGATACTTGCCATCACGTCTGGAGTGACTACACCGTTTACGTAACGTCATTCAATACAACGAGTTTTATTTGGGGTTTCTTCGTAATCCTTACTATGAGAAAACCAGGGCTCCAGAATGTTATGGAGCTAGTCCGAACTAGCGTGCTTTGAAGTAGAAGGAATGAGACAGTGTAAGATTTAAGCCCAAGGTTGTCTGACGACTCTGTGCTCTTCCCATGATGTACCACTGCCTCCCACACAGACAGAGATATGAGCAGGGGACCATTAATCCTCTTGGAAATGAGGTGCGCACAGGCCCTGGCCAGGACGAAGTCGTTGGACCAAGACCAGTAAGTGAGGTCTGGTTAGCACCTCTGGTCTTGTCCAGACTACCTTCTCCCTGGCCCAGGAGCTCGAGGAGAATGATGGCCTCATCCTTCCCGTGGTCAGTGTCCCCCTGACCCACTGGACGGGCTGTGAAATCCTTGCCAATCACAAGGACCTGTCTAGGTGTTTTATCCCCACGCATTTGTGCCAGTAAATAGGCCCAAGTCTTGCTCAGGGTCCACATTGCAGGCAGGGCCACCCCCTCGCTACAATGGCCCATCTTGACTTGAACCCACGGCCATGATTTCACACTGGCCACAGCACAGAGCTCCTCGGTAGCTGCCCCGTAGGCAGTTAGCAGCCTGGGGCTCCCAGGATGTGTCTGGGGGCTTCTTTTGTTTTTACCTGGACCAGGCAGCGGCCAATGGCACCTTGCTTAGAGCCTCCAGCGCAGTCCTTCCCGTGACTTGTCACTTTCCCTAGGACTCCACATCCTTCTGAAGGAGATGCTTAACTGTGCACCCCGTATTTGTCCAGCCCCCCCCAGGTCCCGCCCCAGAGCCTCAAGGCTGAACTGCAGCTGCTCCGGCTTTCATTCCGAGACTCAGAACACTAGCCCCTGAGGGGTTGGGACGAGAAAGTTCTCTTTAGGGACCCAAAGTCCCTTTTCTCTCTCACGAGACTCTCAATATCGCTGCAATATTCCATAGATTCACCTGTAAAATAAGGACAATAACAGTTTCTAGTTCACAGGGTTGAAATGAGAATGAGGTTGGTTGGTAGGTGAACAGCACTTAGTAGAGGGGCTGGTGTGTCAGAAGGACTACACAAGTGTGTGCTGTTATAATTACTAAGATTAATACCAGGACTACTGCTGCTGCACCTGAAGGGCAGGGCGTGGGGGTGGCACAGGACCGGGCACGCTGAGCACCGGAGCTCACTGATGCCAGTTCAGCTCCAGCGGGCTTCTCCTGGCGTGGACTACGTTCCCATGGGTCACCATTCCACCGTGGTGAACACTCACTCCGCGTTGTCACCCTTCTCGTGTGGTTACAGACAAGGGGGGTCCCAGCTGCATTTCAGGATGAGAGGAAGTCCAGGCTGAGGGCTGTGGTCTGAGTCGTTGCATAGGGATCCTCCCCCTCCCTGGCTGATTGAGCTTCAGCGACAATGGGGGGCTTTTGCAGCTGTTCAGGGTCTCCTCTCACTGTCCTGCATGACAGAAATCTGGGCACCTCCTGCACCCCAGTGTCTCAGACCCGATGGCCAACCTCGACTGGAAAACCTGGTTTGGGTGGTACCTGGTCAAGCTCACAACACTATTCTCCGTGTGGGAGTCCTCGGGGAAAAGTGAATCAACTCGGTGGGAAGGGGAGCAGAGGGAAGGAAAACATGTTCCCAGTTGTTGAGCTGCATCACGGTTGAGTGAAAAGAGCCCAGATGTTGGCCTAGTCTGCTTCCCACGCTGTGACTCTGGTTACCCCACTACTGAGCCTCAAATAATAACGAGCCCCTTTCCCATCATACACACACAGAGATGTACATGTGTGTATAGAAGTATGTGCCCCTATATGACAAAGCAAGAGATATCACAGCGCGATGCAATTTCATTAAAAAATATTACCCCCAACCAAACACAAGTTTAGGACGCGTTCTCTCCAGGGGACGGCACTTCGGGTGGCCTGGGTTCTCCTCCCTTTACTGCTGCGTGTTTCTTTTTTTTCCCCTATATTTTCTTCCAATGACGTGCATTGCCTTTACAAAAAGAAAAAAAAGATGAAGTAAAAGAGAAAAACAAAATGTGCAGTGACAAAATGTTTGCGCTCCAAGTTCTGAAATTATCTAAAGTTAAAATTAGGAGAAGATAATTATAGTACGAACGTTTGAACAAGAATGCGGAACGCTTCTCGAGGAAGACTCAGCCTCGAGGTTACTTGCACGAACAGGGGAGGAGGAGGAGACCGTGCACTGGCCCCGTAGCCAGTTAGCAGGACTCTCTCCAGGGTAGCGATGCTGTTTGGAGAGGAACCACCGCGCCCTCACTGCGCGCTGAGCGCGATGGCCGCGAACCCGCACTGTACCCAGGAGTGCTGAGTCGTCCGTGTCCCTGCACCGAGGATGCTGCTGAACGTGAGGGTCACGGCTTTGTTCCACAGACTCACAGACGTGCTCGTATCAGAGGACTTTTACCGAAACGTCGGACCCCGAACTACTTTCTTCTTTCCTCCAAAATCGGGTCACAATGGCGGGGTTTAAGTTAGACCTTAAGAATAACCTCCATAGAAAAATTTTTGAGAAAAACGACGTTCCACAAAGATACTTTTAAAACTTCCTTCTTTACCACCCCCCCCCCCAATTTTGTGATTATACAAGTCATACATGCTCTTTGTGAAATTACGCAAGTGGACAAAAATATGACAGGGTGGTTGGGGGAAGCAAAACTGTCTATGCACAGAAAGAGAAATTGGGGAGAGACACGCCACCGTGGTAATGGTCATTCCTCTGTGCGTGGAATAATGAGTGGATTTTTTTCTCTTTGTTTTAAAGAAAGAAAGATAAATAGCCACGCTCTCCAAAGCCAGAGGAGTGACAATACTCTCAGACCTGGTATTCTTAGTCCAAAAGCCAGAAGTGGGTGGTCCAGAGAGCATGCCTAGTGGCAAATACCCAGGCACTCGGCGGAACAGATACATTCAGGGCACTATCTAGAAGCATGGACAAGACATAAAACATTCATTTCTATAAAATTGAAACAATTTATCTTCCATTCTTGAGCAGATGGGAGGGTAAATTGAGGTTGATTTTTTTTTTTTTCACCCCGGTGGTCATGCTGCAGGAAATAGGAGTTTCCCCGCCTCGGCACTGTTTAAAATAAGTCTCCTGGTGCCGTGACTAGACTTATCAGCGAGAACACTGTGGTGGCCGTACCCTCCTCCGGGGCGGGGGTGGGGTGGGAAGTACTGCAGGGACTGCAGATGCGGTCAGTGGGGGAGGGGTGGGATAAGACCTGTGTCCGCAGGGAGGGGGATGCAGAGAAGCCCGTGGGGACCACAGCATGTCCGCCTCTCATCTCCAGCTGATCCCTGATGTCCAGACTGTCACACACTCTTCTCTTTGTCCTCTTTCTGAAATCTGAATGTTCCTGACTGAGTTCCCCACTGCCCACCTGTCCCTATAACACCTGGCCATCAGCTGTGTGACCTTGGACAAGTGTCTTCACCTCTCTGGCCCCCTATTTCCCAGTCAGTAAAATGCAGGGATCTTTCAGGATATACTCAGCCACTAGTCAACAGACTGGTCCTTATTGTCACTGGAGGGATGGTCCTTTGGTAAAAGATGCCTCCCGAGGGGTCTGGAGACCCACACCTTGCTCAGGGAGAGTTCTGACGTCTGCCTGTGCTTCACAATCACTGGGAGGACCTGGTCAAATGCACCGATCCCGGGCCCTCTCCCCGATCTATGAAATGAAAATCTCTGGGGGGTAGATCGGAAATCACTAAGTACTTTCAATAAGCTGCCCAGATGCCTCTTAAGTATCTCTCCACGAACTGGCACAGGGAGTCGCTTACCAGGGGCACAGTTTACTCGTGTGTCATCCTGAGTAACCAGGAAGGTTAAGAGGGAGCAAAGGGCATCACCTAAAATGACACAGCCGGGGTCCCCAACAGCCCATCACGCGTCTGTGCAAATTAGAGAGAGACGCCCCCCGGCCAGACCGAGCCTCTGCCCGCATTCTCCCACGGACGGCAGAGCTAAGGGAAGTTGTTCTCCCAGCCAGACGGCTTTCAGCCATGTGCAAAGCGTATCTCTGTGCCCAGCTGACTGACCACACACTTTCTGTGAAAATGAGTCAAGTTAAACATGTTTTCCTTTTTTTTAGCCTCACCCGAGGACATTTTTTCCATTTTTTGTTCAGGTGGAGTGGGAGGGAGAGAGAGAGAGAAACACTGACGTGAAAGGGACATATCGAGTGGTTGCCACCCGCACGACCCAACCAGGGCCGGGGACAAACTGTAACCGAGGTACGTGCCCTTAGCGGAAACCGAACCCGGGCCTCTCAGCACCGCAGGCCGACGCTCTAACTGCTGAGCCAAACTGGCCAGGGCTTAAACATGTTTTCATCGAGAGAATCCTGAGAACAAGGTGTGGTGTTTCCCGAGCCAGTGGGGTGGTCGAGGAGGCCCCTGCCTGGTCACTCAGGAGACGGCAGCTCTCCTTCTAGGGGACAACGCTTTGGCTGGAATTGGGTTGCAGCAGGGGCTTCTGGAGAGAAAGGGAACTGGGAACTTTAGGTTTGTTTTGACATTGAAATTTGTGGGATAAAAGCAAGTCACACTTCCCTTAACTCCTGGGGGAGGAGAAGAAGATGGAGGAAAAGAAAGAGGGGGTGGGGGAGGATGGGAAAGGAAGAGCCACCTAAACACACCGGCACCCTCGTTAGGAATAAGGGGATAACACACATGTGCACACAGACACCCATGCACAGGCACAGAGGAGAGGAGAATAAAAGGAGCTAATGGGAAGGTAATTCCATTTGCGCGGCGTGGCAGTGACCGGAGCTGGGCACAGACAATGAGGTTGGCTGCCTGCGGGGGAGGAGGGCGCCCAGAGAGTAAAGGGCAGCAGCAGGCTGGCCAGCAAGTCTTGTCCGAAGGGGCCGGAGGGTCAGTAACACAGGCGTGTGGACAGGGAAAGACCTGCCAGACAATGAGCTAGAAGCAGGCAAAGGAAAGTCAGGACATGTCCTATGTCACCCAGGAGTGGCTGGCGGACTCCATCTGAGTCACATCTGAAGGGACCGGGGGCAGGTCACAGAACACCAAACACTGCCCGAGACCAGGCTTGGAAGCAGAGTCCAGTTCCGCAACCTGGCCAGTGCCCTGCGGCGGTCCGGGGTCTGCGCCTTGCCCGGACGGTCCAGTTCATTGCTAGGTGTCCCGGAGAGGCGAGGATGGGTTTGGGGTCATTTTGAATAATCAGGGGAAACTGATCTCTGCTCAGTCCCCAGGACCCAGAGGCAAAGGTATCTTGCCCATGGGCTCTGGTCACTTCCTGTGAGCGGTCTCTAGGGAAATTGCATTTTTGACCAAGACAGAGAGACTGAGACCAACCATGACAAACGCCATCCTCGTTCTCGGGTAGAAGAGGAAACCGAATTGTGTGGCTCCGTATAGTCAGAATCCCTAAGCAGCCACTGCTGGGAGGGTGAGCAGCAGCAGAAACAGGGCAGAACAATATGCACCTGGGACAATGGGAAGGACACATTAAGGCAGCGTGGGCTGTGTATGAATGTATGCGTGCATGTGCGTGCATGTGTGTGCATGCCTGTGCGCGTGCACTAATCTGGAGACATCATGGTAAGTGTGTTGCCTCTCAAGCAGGTGGTGTGAGGAGCTGGTCCCCTGCCGAGCAGGGCCATTCCTGGATCAGCTGCTCACACCTTGGAGAAATACCTGTTTGTTTTCCCCAGCAGGCCCCTCCCCGTCTCGTGAATTATCACTCTATCGCCATCCTTCAACCCTGAAATCGAGTGACATGTGATAGGTCCCCAGAGTAGAATCTCCTTGGCGCTGCCCTCTGTGTCTGAGATGCCAGCATAAGAAATCAGACTATTATTTACCGGGAATCTTCACACGCAGGAACTTAATCTAATATTAGTGTTCTGGAAAATGTATCTAGAGGCCCTTGGGTACACTTTTAATTTAACAAAAAACACTGTTATAGCCTTTCTTAATATTCTCTAAAGTAGCTAAATAAATTTGTTTTTCCTCCTCTAATATTTTCATGTAAATCAATCTCTCTGGCTTCCTCCACCTCATTTACTGTTCTCATTTCTCGTCTGGGAAAATTCTCAGTGCGTCCTTGCTGTTCCGGCAGACAGGTGTCAAGTGGACCCTAAGGGACCTGGCTGTGTGCAGTGGGTGGGAGGCGTCACCCAGCTTAGCAGCAGACAGGGCACCGCCCAGAGCTGGGCAGGGCCCTTCGGTCCTGGGCCCTCTGTCGGGCCACCGAGTCGCCGGGGTGGGGGCAGGCAGTCATTTTGTTGCCGACCTCAAAGACCAAGATGTAACCTCAAACATCCCACATTCTTTTAATAACACATGAGGCATCTGTCACCCATGACTTTGTTACAGCTTTTTGAAGCTCTTTTTCCTTTTCGTGAATAGGAGCTTCTGGGGTCAGTGCAGTGACTTTACAATCTGCCACCCTGATCCGGTCCCCAGAGTGAGCTACGGTACTGGCTTCCCCACCCGGATCCACTCATGAAAGCCCAGCCGCCCCCCTTCTCCTTGGCCATTTCTGGCAGAACCAGGGTCAGCAGAAGAGGGCTGCACCCCTTGATTCGCAGGCCTTGTTCGTGTGGTCCCCGATTCTCTCAGTCTGCGCCGTTTGGCCTTGAAAACGTTCAGCTACAGGATGATTTTAGGACTAGGCTTTGCTTAGAGAATCCAGATCCATAAAAACTTAGATAGCCTCAAGAGGTTTTATGCATGTTTTTTTGTTTGTTTTCTTTTTAGGATCATTTTAACTTATTTTGTAGGGTTCAGAAATAGAATGTGTCGCAAGGGAATATCCCACCAAAGGGACCCCTGGGAGCATCTCCGTCCTCCTAATGGAGGCGAACACCAGGACGTCAATGTCCCCGGTCAAGAGCAGGTCGAGACCTCGTCCCCCCCCCCCCCCCAGCCTCTTCTGCCTGGGCAACTGCACTCTAAGCTACACGGGGCTACTTGTCGCCCTTCGTGGAGAAACCACGCTGCTCTGCCCTCTGCCTCGACCCAGTCGCCCCTTGGGCTTAGCATGGCCTTTGTTCCGATTACATAGAAGAGTTCAAAATCTAACCTCTCCATGAGGACCTGGTCCTGGTTCTTCAGTGACACACACGTCACCCCTCACACTGTCACCCCACAGGCCTTTGCTCACCCCTTGAACAGTTAGTTCTTAGCATCCACTGTAGTTTTCTGTTCTGTGCCCATTTATCTGTCCAGACTCTGGTCCTTCCAGGGAAACCACATCTTTCTTCCTATAATGAGTGACCTCGCTTACCCCTGGCCACAGTGGGTCCTGGAGTGAGTGTGTGTTACAAGCACAAACAAGCAGGAGGATGAGTGGTGGGTACTGGTGAGAGGATGTCTAGAAACAAACCAGCGCGTCTGCACACACACGTGCACACACGGCCCACGCGCGGGTCCAGGTCAGCCAGAGCACGAGGCGAGGCCGGGCCCAGGTGCAACCCTCCGCCCCACAGGATCATCCATTTGTACGTTTTTATCAGTGTCCCTGATCGAATTTCTGCCTTGCCTGAAGCTTCTGGCTACCTTTCTCCAGGTCCATTCACCTGGACTGGTCACAGGGAGTTCCTTGGAACTGCTACTGGCCTAGGGTCCGCCCCTGCTACTTCAGAAGAACGTTCACTCTCCTCATGTACGCGGCGCGAGAATACCAAGTAGAAACGCAAACATGCACACCGCTGCCCTCCATCTTCGGGAGGGAACACGGCACGAAATAGGAAAACGAGGCCTACCGCCGATCTTCCCATGACACCCCAGGACATCTCATTCGTTGGCAATCTGTCAGGCAGGTATCAGTTCAGGTGACAGTCTTCACCTTCAAATCAATTGAGGTGAATTTTGCAAGAATCATTTAAGGAGGCGTGACATCAGACCTCTGATTTAAATAAAGATGTATGACATCTTCCGCTTTTCATCTGTCTTGTCCTCTTACGAGGGACATGCAGTCAGCTGGCTGGCACTATTTCACATACATAGAAACTCCTGCCGCTTATCACTCCGGGTTCCATTACCCCGTGCGAGTCCCTTTCTTTCCCCTCCTAACAGTGGCTCCATTATTTTATTAGTGTCCAAAATGAGACCTCGTAGACAGTGATGATCAGAGAATAATGGAAATTAGAGATGGAAATGACAGATTAGGTCTCCTTGTCTGTTTCCCGGGGCTAATGTTCCTGTCAGTCAGAAACTCAGGGCTTCAGCCTGGCTTATTTTAAATGACACCGACATGGGGCCTCCACCGTCTCCCTGGAGGCGCTCGTCTACGTCCCAAGACTGTCTGTGCACCAGCCACAGGGACCGGCAAAGCCTGGTGCGATTACCAAGTGAGGTCGGGCACACCCTCCCGTGTTCTGTCTGCAAGGCAAGGGGTACGCAGGCTGGAGCCATTCGCCACCAAGTCCAGTCACCGCGGAGGGCCAGCGTGGATCATTCGGGGCCAAAAAGCAAAAGGATGTTTTGTCATTGTTTTCTTCTGCAAGCAGGTTGCAGGTTGGGAGAGAGAGAGCTGGCTATGCATCACCCTGACAATACCCCGCTCGCTAAGAAACATCGCCAACAGATTCTCAGCCATCACAGCTGCTAAAAGCCTGGCTCCCCAGAAACTCTGCGAACATTTCAGGGTCAGAGAGTAAGAGACCCTCTTTATTCTTGGCTAATTGACACCTGTTAGCCAAGTCCTCTGTCCTCTGGCCAATCTTTCCACAACAATCCACTTCAAACACATTTACCCTCCGGCAAGCACCTTCCTCCAGGTTCTGGGGACTGCGGTCTCCAATTCACAGGGGAGGGAGCAATCCTTCACATTCACCACCAGAAACTTTCGGGGCGTCCTGACTTCCCCACGCGCGTTCTGACCCGGGACTCAGATTTCCTTCCCCTACCTTCATTCTCTCTTGTCCTTATCCCTCAACCTCAACCCGTTCCAGAACATTTGCCCTCTTCCGACGTCTCCAGGCATCCATCACGCCCTGACTTAGTCATCAGCTGGCCAAGTTCTCCGACTTGAGTTCTGTCCCTTCATCGTAAATCACCCCCATGCGCTCTTCAATCATTTTTATTGCTCTTCTCCAAACTCTCACCCATTTGTCTCCATATTTATTGCACTGAGTCCAGAACTAGATTCAATATTCGAGGCTCGGTCTCACGGAATCACGCAGAGGGGGCCGCGCCCCCCCGCAGCGTGTGAAGTGACACGGCCTTCTCTCCCCCTAGTGCCAGGCCTCAAACACATGTCTCATCTGCACGCCAAGCAGTCACTCTGACATGGCTGCAGCCCTGAGTCCCTTCTGTTTCCCTTGTTCCTTCGACTGCTATTACTGTGAATGCCCCCTCCTCTGTCCACAGCCTGGCTGGGCGGGCAAGAAGCCCTCGGCACCCAGGACAGCGCCGAAAGGTGCTTTGCAAAAGCAACAGGAGACACAGGAAGGTGACGGTCGCACTGCCACGTGAATGTACGTAAGGCCACTGAATTGTGCGCTCAAAAGCGGTTAAAATGGTCAAACTGATATTATGCATGTTTTATCACAAGAAAACTTCATAGAGCAAAAAATTAAAAAAATAAAATAAAGAAGCATTAGATGAGGTAATTTTTTTATCCGCTCACATGTGCTGGAGGGAAAGCCAAGGTCTTACAAAGAGTTGTAATTGGCGACCAGGCAAAGAATCTTCACACTGAGCATGCCCTGAGCCTGCCTTTACCCCTGCTGACAGTCCTGTGAAAGCAATTTCCACTCCCGTCGGTCTCGCAAGCCCTGGGCGGTCTCCACGGGGTTCTGCGTGGCTCTGCGCACCTCCAACCAAATCAGCAGCCACGTTCTGCTGGTGCAGTGCTCACGGCTGGCGGCAGTGTGACAAGGGAGAGGGACAGCGTGGTTTTCAGATCCCAGCGGGACGGCTGGAGTCAGAGGCAGCCTCCCTGAACTGGTCAATGGAGAAAAGGCTGATAGGGACGTCGCTGGGATGGTAGGGAGACGGAAATGCACGGGGACATTTTTACCCATCCACTGCTCAGACTGTCACCCGCCTTGAGCTCGGTCTCCCTACAGGCGGTGTTTTCCTCCACGTCAGGCCTGGGGGATGGAGCGGGGACATCCGGGGCCTGGCTCAGGTGCCATCCCCTCACTTACCCCTGGTTCGTGCCCCATTCGTTCCGAATGCACAGGTGCTTGTGGACGGGATCCTTCATGTAGCCTTCGTAGCACAGGCATTCCCCTTCGAGGCCGGGCGGGGAGGGAGAGAAAGAAACGGACAGGAATTGATTACCGTGTCTGTGCCGGGGCCGGCGACTAAAAACAGCCAAACTCGGACTCTCGTGGTGTCACGGCGAGACCTGCGTCCCGTGATGTCAGACACCCGTGTCCACCGCCCACGTGAGCGAGCACACCATCCATCCCTCCATGTTCGACTTCGCCATCATGTTCAGCTCAAGAGGCATTTAGCACTCACGAAGCACCTGGCACCTGTGCCCTGTAGACACAAAGCCCAAGAGCTCGGAGCAGAGGGACTACTTGGTCATCGTTAATTCCTGGGGGCCTGTTACGCTGCAAGGCACACATCAGGCGATCGATAAATGTCGAAAGAGTGCCTACGAGAGTAATTTCACCAAATATTTCTAAGAATCTAAAAAGCAGGTATTACTGGCTCTGCTATGTAGATGGGGGAAACTGAGGCTCAGAAAAGTAAGGGGCGAGGAGACGGCTGGTAAATGGCAGAACCCACACTTCGATGCATGTTTGTCTGACCCCAACCTGCTCTTCCCATCATGCCGTGCTGCCAGCCCACACAGCGACTCCTGCAGAGGGGCGCTTACACCGACCACGGTTTTGTAGCAACTGTCACCTGCAGTTCTATACTTGCTCAGGGTGTCATTCTGCTTCATCGTCACGCGTTACCCCATCAGTGCGCCACCAGCCCACCGCCCCCCTGAAAGCGTATGTACCTGCGCACGTACCTAGGTGTGTCTTCCCAACAAAGGTTTCATAACACGCGGCCGATGTACAAGTACATCCAAGACCCCCACAAGATGAGGAACCCGCTCTACTGGGCCCAGATCCTGAAGGAAGTTGCTGCTGCTTCCTCCTCAGGCAATGCCAGGCACCCCTGCACGGCTGAGACCAGTCCTGGGAAAGCTCTGTTAACCCTTCACCCGCTGGTTATCTCGGGTGTGAGGTGTGGCTTCCTGAAATTTGTAAATAACTAAGGCGCCACGCCCCAAGGAGGCTAGAGGCATGCAGTCTCTTTCTCTCCCTTCAAGAGACACTTCGCGAAGATATTAATAGAACGATAGCTTTGAGTGCGATCTTCACTTTTCAAAGGCCGAGAGCGGGATGCAGGAAGTTGAGCAAAGGGGCTGAGCAGGCTCTGAGCAGGTTGTGTATAGGATCTCAGCCCAACCGTTCATTTCCAGACTGACCTATAAATCATGGTCCAGCAGCTCCTCACTCCCAGGTGATGGGCATTTTGCTCCCCACACCTGTCCAAGGTGCTGAGGGGTGCAGTGACAATCGGTCACTCCTTAGTGTGTGGGGGTGCCACGGAGAGCATCAGGTCTCCTACATGGCAATTCAGGGTTCCACAGGGGCTGCACCCACACAGACTCCACCCTACTGGCGTCAGGGTGCTGAGCTGGATTTAGGAACGGCCGGGCGGCGATGAGTCGGACACAGGAAAACACAGCTTGGAATGAGATAGCTGATGATAAGGCTTCAGCTGAAGGCTGTTTCTATTATTCCAGAGAAAGCACCAACTCTAGCCTAGAAGCTACACAAGGGCAAGAACAAAGTTCGTTTCCCCCATCTGAGTAGGTCTTTTATAAGTACTGTGTAATGGCAAATACCAAATTAATGCGTTTGCCATAAATGTGTAGCTGCCACCCCCTCCACCTCGCTGTAAGCTGCAGGGATCTGAGCAGGTAGTGGGTCTAGGGCCCAGCTATGCTTCTCCCTGAGGGAAATCACGTCCCCACTGCCCTTGTGGACACTAGACATGAGACGACATTGCGAACAGGAAGTGACCACAGAGGTTGCCACACCCAGTGCTGCCCTCTGACTCTCAGAATGACCTTGGTTGGATGCCTTATCTGGACTTAAGGATGCACAAAAGGGACTCTGTCTTACACACTTGATATCTAGTTACCACAAGATGTGAAAAGTAACTGCAGTAACAACTCAGAGTTCAAGCAGAGCGTGATTTTCCTAACGATGTCAATACCTACCCTTGGTAGGCACGTTGCCTTCTCAAACTGCCTTCACGGTCATTATCCCCTCAGGGGGCGCCCGTCATCCCCTCCTGTGTGGGGACGCGCCGCTGACAGCACACAAAGCTTTTCTCCGTATGATGTCCCAGGCTGCTCGATGTCGGAGCAAGAGACATTTCACACGCATCAGGCTAGAGTTTGAGAGTATCCAAAACCTGCCTCAAATGATCCTCATTCCCCCGAACCCACCGAACTTTCTCCTTCTGTGTTCCTCCTCCAAACCAGTTGGCCATCTACACAGGAGGGAGATCAGACTTGACGAGGAGCGTTGCTATGGCAACCCGCTGTGCAATCTTGACTTTCAGAGGGTTTCCGAGCAAGCACCAGCTCCGACTGTTAGCTGTGAATTTTAAAGACCCCACCAGGGTGTTGGATGCCCTCCTCAGCTCCAAGTGTTACAGTCCCTGCATCTGCTGTGACAGATGGCAGGGAACACACGACATGCTGACTCCGTGGCAGTGTTCACAGGATCCAAGGGGAAGGTGTCACGGCCACGGAAAAGTGTCCAACCAGGATGGAGGCAACCCCGCCGCCAGAGGGTAGAAGCCCCCGAAGGTGACCTGTGCACCGCCTAGAGATGGCGACACTGCTGTGTGCTCGGTACCCCGAAAGCAGGCACCTCGAGGGACCTTGTCTGATGGATGGCGCCTTCGGTTATTTCCTGCTTACAGCTGAGGACTGAGGCGCAAGTCTTACGAAGGCTTCAAGAAAGACCTTGGAGCTAGGGCTCCGCAGGCAGGCCTGGGCCCACCACCGGTGCCCCGTGGTGAGCTGCAGACAGATCAAAGCGGAAACTTCTGAGTCACCTCTCCCCTTCAGGTGGCTGATGGCGCTCATGAAATGGCATTGGGTGTGCTTCAACGAAAGAGGGAAATCTTTGCAAGACATCTGGACTTCGGGTAATCTAATTGCCTGGTCTCCTTCCCTCTGCAGACATCAGGCAAAACAAGCCAGGCCCAGAGTCAAACAACCCTCCGTGATCCCGGGAGGGCAGACGGAGGGCACTACGCCCGAGCTATACCCTGAAGGAAGGTGCTCTCATCGAGCTACAAAAGGGAGTTTGGAGTGAGCGGGAACTCCAGGTGACAGGGACCAAATGGCCGTGCTACCCGGCCAAACCTGGTCAAAAAACCAGAGCAAGTGAGAGACAGAGAGGTGGTTCAGAGCGCAGAGAGGGAGGGGAGCTAGATCCAGTCTGGAAAACTGGTCCCAGTCCGCACCAGATTTCATACACAGGGTTAGGACTGGGTTATGGAAAGATCTGAGACAAAAGAAACTTGGGGGAACATCACAGGTGGTGATTAGAACTTGATTTAGTTTGGAAGCCGATGCTCCTTGCAGACCCATAAACCTACACATCTTGCAGTGGGAACGAGGGTCTGTGGCCAGGATGGATGGGGCTGTGACGCCGAGCAGGTGTGTGAGGCCTCCGCAGCTGCCCATGTGGCAGAACAAAGCCAGACGCGAGTGCAGAGAAAAGTCACCGAGACCGGTTGCTCTGTGCCACCATCAAAAAGCAATCAAACAAACATACAGCCACAGCAAAGCCCTTAGAAAGTACCGGAGAAGTCAACCTCTGGCTGGGCCCAGTTGGGCATGAAGCCGTCCAGACTTAGTGATTTGGTGTCAGCCCAGCTGGAGCAGAGACACACCTCAGGGTTCCAACCCTGGAAGGGTCTGGAGCGAATGTCCCCGTGCAGGTGTTGAAGGGCTGCTAGGCGTAAGTGAACTCTCAGCCCACGATATCCGTCCCAGCAGCATGGACGCTGCCATGGACCAGGGAGTCCGGAATGGAAAACAGGTCAGCAGGTGACCTCGGCCCGGGTTCTCCCATGGACTCCTGAAACGTCTCCAGAAAGTCTACTTAACCACCCTTTAAAAATTGGGTGGGTGCGGTATGAAGGGTCACGTAGCAATGCTTCTTCTTTCTCTCTCCCATTCCTCTTCCCCTGGTATGTCCGTGTCCCCAGCTGACATAAACAATGACCGCAAACTCAGTGGCTTCACACAATCCACACTTACTGTCTTGCAGTCGTGTAGGTCAGAAGTCTGGCGTGAGCCCCACTGGGCTAAAATCAAGGTGTCTACAGGGTACTGGGGGAGAATCTGTTTCCTTGCTTTCCCACGAGGGTGCCCACATTCTGGGCTCCTGCCTCCTCCCTCCATCTTCAAAGCCAGCAATGGCTGGTGGGGACCTTCTCATATCATATCCCTCTGGTCTTCTCTTCTTCCTCCCTCTTTCAGTTTCAAGGACCCTTGTGATGACATTGTGTCCCTCTGGTTAATCCAGGATAATCGTGTTATTTTAAAGCCAGTTGTTCAGCAACCTTAATTCCATCTGTAACTTTAATTCATCTGTTCCATGTAACAGACCATCCTCACGGGTTCCGGGGGTTAGCACGTGGGCATCACTGGGGGCCCATTATTCTGCCTACCACACCTGGCGTTCCGGACCGCTGAGCAGGTGATGCGTAAACACGTGTTAACTCCGGGACGCTTTGGAAGGATGCTTGAGGAAAGCCCCGGGCGCCAGAGGTTGCTCCTCCGCACAGACCGAGCGCCTGTCTGTGTGTCTGCAAAGCATCCCTGCGCACCTGCACTGTTCCGGGCACCCACACAGGCAGACCCCTCAGCATGGCTGGGAACGCGCACGTCCCAACGCTATGACATTTCCAAGTGAGCTCGCTGGCGGACCGCAGTAATGTCAACTTGACTTGCCGCCAATTCCCACACTCGGCTCTTTGGGGAGAGGCTCCAGGATGGAGTGTGGGAGGCGATGAAACTTCCTCCCGAGGAGCATGTGGGATGACCACATCGTCCCATGTGCGGAGAGCAGCAAGGCGGGAAGAGGGAGGCTTTCTAATTCCAGCGTTAATGAAAATAAACGTCTCTGCGCCATCGCTTCTCAGCTGCCGCCCCAAATGAGGACGCTGCGCCTCAGCTCTGTTGTGGGATTTGGGTTCTTATTTTTAGTCTGCTTTCCAGTTGGAAATCCATTCATTGTCATGGATACGGGGAACCATGAGTGAGGACTGGAAAGGAGACGCCTGGGAGGGGCTGGAGGTGGGATGGCAGACTGGGGTGGGCGATGGGCTTCCCCGCTAAGGACGCCTTGAGGCTCAGGAACGGTGGTGGCTTGTGTAGTTTTGAATGACACATTTGTTGGATCTGACATGTCTGGGGAAATGAAGCGACGCGTTATAATGCCACCTCTGCTCTGATTTCACGATGGCTAGAACACAGACTCAGGCAAGGGTCGCTGTGGGACTTCGGGCAAGTCATCCGCCGCCGCGGGGAATTCAGGCGTTGATCCGAAGTAAGGAGGCAGTTTATCTGGGACCCCGCCACGCAGACACGGATTCCTTGTTTCCCCATGTAGTTAAAACAGTGTTTCTTCTTCTTGGAAACCTCAGTAGCAGCTTCCAGAGCTCCCTGGAGATCGCACTTCTCTTGGACGTGAGTTTAAGATTGTCCCAGGGTCTCATCATCCAAGGAACGGGGGCCCAGAGACGGGCTCAGCTGCACGGACAGGACCCACCTCTGAGCCGAGCTCTTTCTTCTTGCTCCCGAGCACACTGATTCTGGGCCGGTGCACAGCCCATCTGTTCAGTTCGGCGCTTGCCTGGCAGCGTGGGCAGAGCAGCGAGCAGCCCCAGACATCAGATGTTGGAAAGGCTGTACTTTCTCCTCCATCTGGGGACCTGGAACCTCCGTGACGGGCCCACGTGGACATTTTTAGACCCGAGAAGGTGGACTTGAGATGTTACAATGACCCTTTACTGACCCCTCTCAAAGAGAGAGAGCAATGGACTACAACAGAAGCAAGGGCTAGATGGACACCTGGCCTCAACCTCTCCTAATACCCCTCCATTCCAGCACCTAGAAAACGATGCATCTGTCAGGGTGCGTGTGTGTGCGTGTGCGTGTGCGCGTGCGCGTGTGCATGTGTGCGTGTGCGTGGGACGGGCTGTACAGGTACAGAGAGCTGGAGGAGTTGGCCCCTGGCTCCAGCCGCAGTTTACTCCAGGGTCTTAGATATCACTACGCCCCCTTCCTTTGTTCTAAGGCATCACACTACTTGTCTGGAAGGATCTGTGTGGGGTACTGAGTCCACTGGAAACAGATCTTTTTTTTTTTTTTTAATCCTCAACCGAGGACATTTTTCCATTTTTTGTTCAGATAGAGTGGGAGGGAGAGAAAGGAAGAGAGAGAGAGAGAAACATCGATGTGAAAGGGACACATCGAGTGGCTGCCACCTGCATGACCAACCAGGGCCGGGGACAAACTGCAACCGAGGTACATGCCCTTAGCGGGAACCGAACCCGGGTCTCTCTGTACCGCAGGCTGACGCTCCAACCGCTGAGCCAAACCAGCCAGGGCTGGAAACAGATCTTTATAGAGATGGCTGAGACACCCCTTTCTACAGTGAAGTGCAAAGCCACCTGGAACATGGTGCCCGAGAAACACTGAGTGCCCCGTGTGTGACGTGCCTGCAGTTGGACCCTCTCTCAGGAGTGCAAGCCCTATTTGATAATCCAGCCGCCTGAGAGACATCTGTACCCTTTGTCAGTAAACCCTCTTCTAAGATTTCTAGGGAGAACGGCACTTCAAATGTGCCCTGCATTTGCGTGGAAAGATACTCGTTTTAGTAGTATTTACATACATTACATTTCAAAGCATCCTAAATGTCAAATAATACAACAATCATCCAAATGAGCTATAAGATACACATACAATGGAATGCCAACTGGCCATTAAAAATTATACTATTGAAGACCATTCAATGTTCTGGAAAACTCAGGACAGGATAAGTGAAAACAAGAGGAGAGAAAATGCCGCTGGACTCCGGGTGCTGCAGCCCGTAAACACCACGTGCAGATGAAAGCTCAAAGGGAGGACATGACAATTTTAACTCATTTCTGCAGGAGACAGAATTATAGATGATTATCGTTTTCTCCTATAAGCTTTTCTAGAGTTTCCACATTTTCTACAATAAACATGCATATAAAGTCTAGCCCCGGGGGCTGATATCCCCTGGCTGGACGGCGAAGGGGCTGTGGAGGTCATCCGAGACTGAGCTCTCAGGTGAGGGCTACACTGAGGATGCTCCCCAGAAGGTGACCCACATTCGAAGCCAACATGCTCAGGGCCCACCCGCGGTGCAGCCTGCATGGCTTAGACTCCCAGCCCCAACGGGTCAGTGAGGGGACTGCCTGGGTTTCCAGGGTGATTGCAAGAGGCATGATCTCTGACAGTTACCCGCTGCCCGGCGCTCCCGCCTACCAGTTTCGGGGTCGCATTGGTGTTCACAGGGGTCCAGGAGCCGCCGGGCACAGAGGTCCATGGCCCAGGGCCCGCTGGAGTTCTGCTGAGAGAAGAGGACCACTTGGGCAGGGTTCAGCCAGTCGCTGGCATCCAGCTGGCTCCCCTCCAGCAAGATGAAGCGGCTCCCTGCAGGGGGACAGAGAGAAGGCATGCCCCTGTGCGCACACACACGCACACGCACGCACACCCACACGCACACACTCCTCTCTCTCGCGCTCTCCACAGATTAGCCCCAATCCAAGGCCATTCCTCCTACTAGTCCGGGGCCACATGAGCCCCCAAGAAAGGTACCAGCAGGTGGAGGCTTGGCCACCCCTTGGCCGTCCCACCACGTTGTCCTCTGCTGCCTTGTCCATCTCATGCCTAGCAGGGTGGGCCTAAGGGATACAGGGACAGAGCAGCTCTGAGGGGGCCATGGTGCTGCCCCGTGAGCCCCAGCCACGGGCACTGGCACTCGTCCAAGGACACGGCCTTGCTGCCTGTCGTCACTTGTCATTGAAGAGCAGGTCCTCTAGCGGCACGACCGTCCCCACTGGCTTCAGCCTACAGCAACCAGAGAGCAGACGCTGGCAAGCGCCGTAGGAGCCGGGGCTAACCTTACTCGGAGGCTCTCAGAACCTACACTACTCCTTCATTGTACGGGGCCCCCTGGAGTTAAGTAAACTGTTGCCATGGTGTTCTAGGCTTGCAACACGTTACTACAACGAGGAATTTCACACCAGGGCATCGCAAACCGAGGCACGCCTGATTCTTCAGCCCCTCAGCTACTCCGCTCAGCTTCTCCCCTCGCAAAGGCTACGAGACGCTCAGTGTCGACCCACCCGTGTGTAGGACGCCCCGCATTTCTCTACAAAGGTAGGGGCTGAATGAAAAGCACACAAGTGGGGAACGGGAGTGAGCCCAGAGAAGAGGCCACCCGTCTGGTTCTTAACCTGCTTTTCAATGTCGCCTGTGGACAATCCACTTTTGTCCTCAGCCTGATTTGTCTGTGTTCATTCCCCCCCCCATCCACAGTCATGGGTAACCGTGACCCCTGGCGTCTCTGCAGCCTCTCGCCCACCCCGAATCCGCCCTCACTGGGGAGGAAGTCGCCTCTCAGAGGTGGGCTCACCATCGGCGATCAGGTGCTCCGGGACGTGCAGGGTGATTTTGACGACGAGAGGGCAGCTGGCGTGCGAGGTGCACACCAGGCCGATGGCGCAGCTGGTGATGCTGATCAACATCAAGGTGGTCTTGTTCACGGGACTTCGGGGAGAGCCCACTGGAAGCGAGACACAAGCAAGACACGTGGCGGTGAAACCTCCCGGGGAAAGGCCAACTCGGACTTGCTACCCAACCCGGCAAACCGGGGAGGCAGCTGGCAAACCCAGGCAGCCCAGGTGCGCAGCTCTGCAGGCCTCAGTGACATTCATCCTCGTGGACACCCTGTCATCAGTTGGAGCCAGAGGGGACTTGGCCTACTGGTGGCCTCAGGGTCAACAACCGTCAGGAGTGTGCAAGTCATCTGCAGTTTCCTTGGGCCAGGCCCACAAGAGAAATGACAAAAGAGGACGTTCGCCCCTCCAACCTCTTGCCCCCTGGTGGCCGGACCCTGCCTGACCTCCCTGCATTTCCCACAGCTTTCCACAGAGGGCGCTCTCACAAATCAGCTCTTCACCTCAGGCATTTCCAGAGCTTGCGGACCTTGCACTACTCTGTGGGGGGATCCTTGCTCTGTGGGGTCTGCGAGGAGGAAACGGAGGACCGCGTGATCTGCATGAGCAGAGGGCGCTGTCGCCCAGAAGGCCCTCTGTCATCGGGCAAGGCCATGCCTGGGAGCTCAGTGGGAAGAGAGGAGTTGGGGAATCAGGAACACTCCGGGCAGCGGGGGTGGGGGCAGGTGCGGGAAGTGGGGTTCTGGTGTGTTTTCCGTTTGGTTTTTGTTCTGGGGGAGCTGATTTCACGTCAGGGCAGAACAGACATGGGGAAGGAAGGCGGCAAGTTGCCAACGAAACGTGCGGGTCCTTCGGAAGTGTCTTGGGGTCTGTGCTGATATGTATCACCGAGAGACGTGAAAGACATCCATGTGTCCGACAGTGGGCTACGTGCCGACATACTTTTAAAAATCTTGAATGTATGTTTCCTCCCAATAAGCCTATGTCTGCTGGTCACTGCCCACCACAGGTAAGGAACCTCATGTGACGGTTACCCCTGAGGAAGTGCAGTATGTGTCAGGCGCCAGCGCCCAGGGTCTAGGGCTCTTATCACGTGACCACGACCACATGTCATGAGGCAGAGTCCGCAGGGGACCAGGGAGGGAGACAGGAGCAGGCAGGCCCAGGGTCAAGCGGCCACAAAGGCGGGGAGCCAGGATCAAAGCACAGCCCCGTCTCCAGCCGGGCCTTTGGAACAGCTGCTCCCAGGAGCTGGGGAAGGCTGGGTCCGTGGCTCGAGCAGCCTTTATGGAGCAGGGTCGCTGAGGGTGTGTTGGCAGGGCTGGGTGTGAGACGCGGGGCGGCAGGCGGCCTCGGGATCCTCTGTCCCTGGCTACCTGGACATATTCCACTCCTGTCGTTATCCCCACACTTTCAAATTTCCACCCCAGCCTAGCCCAGGCCTGAGCAGCCGGACCGCCACCAGAAGGTCCCCCAGGCACGCGGATGCAGATCCCAAAGCGGACCTGCCCCGTCCTCACACCCTGCCCCCCGTCCTGCTTCCGTGCCCAGCGAATGGCACTGCCATCGACTGGGTTCCTCTTCCCGACCCTCCCTCGTGCCCAGCTCCCCCTTCCACCTCCCCACCAATGCCAGGCAGTTGTTGTCACTCTGTGCCCAGACTTTCCCTTGCGTCGTGCTCCCCTTGCTACCTGTGCTGGCTCCGCACCTGGGCCAGGGCAGGAGACGGGCACTCGGCCTCCCTCTCCACCTCACCACGCTCACCTGCCCGCACACTGCCCCGCAGGGCTCCATCACCAGGCACAGGGCCAGGGCCATGTTCTCTAAAGCCTCCAATGACTCCCGCTGAGGCGCCAGCCCCAAGTCCTGCCCTGAAGGCCATGCCCTTCCTCCTGGCCCTCCAGCCATCTTTCCTACGAGACCACGCGCCTGCCCCCCCAGCTCCAACCAGTCAACTATTCACTGCTCTCCCGCGAGACCCTTATCGTGAATGCCTGGGACTTTACACATGTCACTTCCTCCTCCGCAGAATGCCATTTGTCACCTTGTCAGCCTGGTATGCACCTACTCTTCAAGTCTCAGCTCCAACAACAGCTTCCTGTAAACACTTCCCTGAAACGTTTGAGAACAAATTCTCACTTATTCTTTGCTGCTCCTCTGGCCCCGGTGCGCCCAGCTGCGTCCGCGCGTGTTCACAGCCTTGTGGCCGTGCACGGTCCTGGCCGCTGCTCTCACGCGGTGGCAGTAACCTGCTCCCCATCTTCCTGGCCCTTCTGCCTCATCAACCCCTCATCCAGCATCTCCGCCTGGCTTCAAAATGTCCAGCCGTCCCCTGTGACCTCCAGGACCAAGGGCAGACTGGGTGACGAGGCGTGTGCGGTCCTGTCAGCTGGCCTGTGTATTCATGTCCGGGGTCACAGCTGCCATACCAAAATGCTTCCCCTGCTTGGAAATGCCCGGTTCTTTTGTGCCTTTAAGACTTGTCTCTGCCATGTTCTTCTACCGAATGCCCTTACCCTAGATTCTCCTCTTTCAATAAATTCTTTATATTCTGTAATTGTTTTTTTTCTCTCTCTCTCTCTCTCTTTGTGCCTCCGATTGCTGCCAAGTAGAACAAACTGTTCTCACTTCTGAGGATTCATTTTCCTTTATTCAGATTGTTGAATTAAGACTTATCGCTATACCATGTTTTCATGTTTCTGACGCCTATCACGACGCCTGACCCATGGCAGGTAGGTGATACAGTTTCTTCTTGGCCTGATGGATGCATCCGGTTCAATTCAACGAGCACTTCCAAGCATCTGTCACAGGCACAATCCTGCACTCGGCACTTTGGGAAAGAAGTTAGACGTGCCGTCCCTAAGGAGCGTGCCGTCCAGCTAAGAGCAGTACACAGCCGATGTGCTAGGAGAGCTCAGTCTTTGAAAGGAATGGTTTTGTGCTGCAGGGAACCTCACTCTGATTCGTTACTATGGCTTTTCTTAAACAGAATTTATTTAAAGCGGAACACACCCTGCTCTGGTGTGGCCTGGGTTGATGAGCCTGTTCCCTGTGTATAAACATGTAGTGAAGGTCAGAGGGTCCACGCTCTCCCCTCAGGGATGCTGGGGCATCAGACATCTGATCTCGTGAGAAAAATGATACGGGGTTTTGGACTGATAGTCGCAAAGCCCACAGAAACTGCCACGGAGGAATTAAAAGGACTCCTTCCAAACCCCGGGAAGAATGCCCTTGGTACGAAAGGAACGCAGGTGGAGGTGGGAGGGGGTGAAAGGTAGCTGTCTTATGGGGCATTGGTTGATTATTGATTGGGGAAATCCTATGGAGTATAATACAACGTGATGTCGCTCAGATACCCTCCGCGGTGTCCACGGGGCCCTGTCCACCGTTCTGTAAGAGGAGCCGTGGAAATCTGAGGCTGTACCGTGGAGAGTTCTAATAGCAAGGAGAGTAGGGATTTCATCGTCCCTTGCCGGTCACCAGAAAAAGCACATTTTAATGTAATTTAATCCTGACAGTAGCCTCATTCTGGGCTATTGCTAACCCATTTAATACGTGAGGAAACCGATGCTCAGAGAAGTTGTTGTCTTTATCTGATGCCACACAGCAAGTGACTAGTGAAGCAGATTGGTGCTTGAACCCAGACCTCCCTCGGTGAGGATGGTGATACCAGCAAGTCCCAGGAAGGAGCAGACAGAAGTGCAACAGCCACACCAGGAGCCACTACGCACCAGGGTGGCATGGATAGTGGGTGCATGGATGCGGAGCAGGATGGATGAACTCTCCCGGCCCCTGCAAGGGGGAGGGCGGGACCTGGAGGCATGGGCTCCCGTGATTCTACTGTGACGGGACTAATGGGCAAATACCACAGATTATCCCTCAATTACCCAGCCCACCCCCACCCCTGCCTCACCTAATCCCAAGGCCAGTGTGGCTGGGTAAGCAAGGGTACACATCCTGCCCATTATTTCACATAAACACACTTTATCAACTTTATTTCCTGTCTCTAACAGCAAAATATGACTCCCGGGGCTTCCAGAAGGAATTGAGAGTCTTCTGACCAAGAAATAGCCTTTCAAACAACTCGGAAACCTGTTTGAGAGTGCCATTATCTGGGAGAGATGATTCTCGGGCGGTCCACTCTCGGCTCTTCTTGCTTCCTTAGGACTGAGCACCGTCTACAGTGCAGGCACTGGGTGTGGTGCAGAACACTCTGCAGCTCCCGCCCCCCCAGCCCTCCGGCCTACCTCTGCTGCGTCTCCGGCTTCGAGAGGGGTCGGTGTAGAAGGTCAGCTGGGGGTCGTTTTCCGTCTCTGTGCCGGAATCCCCTTCAGGGTTCAGGAAGGCAGAACCAGCTGTAAGAAACAGGACCACGGCAGAGATAACACCTTCAGTCTTGTCTTCGTGACACCAAATCATTGGGCACATTCAAGAGAAAAATCGATAGAAATGAGAGCAGGCTGGCGGCCGTCTGGGAGGAGTGGGCATGGGGATTGGAGGTTCCTGAGACGCAGGCTTATTGGACACATAGACTTTTACATGACAGCGATCACTGCAGCCCTACGTGCCCCCGGCCCAGGCTCCTGCCGAGGGGCGTCCCTGGCAGCCCCCGCCGGGCAGGCCCGCCACAGGGGATTCCCTCAGTAAGGTCATGATTCTGGTTGATAGGGACTGGAATGATGTCTAAAGGGGCATGTGTCTATAGGCCCTAATCTCTAAAGACTATTCTACTTCTTCTGGCTCTAGAATTTATATGTAGTCAATGTGAAAAAGAGAGAAGGTAATAAATACAAATTCACAAAAACATGTAAAGGGAACCACCCTCATGTCCTAGAAACCCTTTAAATCAGAGCAAAACCGTGTTCACATTTGATGTATATACTCCTTGCCTTCTCTGGTACAGAAACAGATCAACAGTTTTGTATCTCCCCTTAAAAATAGCATTCTGGCCCTGGCCGGTTTGGCTCAGCGGTTAGAGCGTCGGCCTGCGGAACCAGAGAGACCCGGGTTCGGTTCCCGCTAAGGGCACGTACCTCGGTTACAGTTTGCCCCCGGCCCCGGTTGGGGTCGTGTGGTTGGCAACCACTTGATATGTCTCTCTCACATCAATGTTTCTCTCTCTGTCTTCCTCTCTCCCTCCCTCCCTCTCTATCTGAGGATAAATGCAAAAATGTCCTCGGGTAAGGATAAAAAAAATGGCATTGTGCCGCACCTTCTCTTTCGTAAGCTCTTTTTTTGCCCATTTTCTAGATGGGTGGGCAACTTTCCACACTCACGAGTACAGACCCCGATTCCTATCGTAACCGGCTGGGTGGTGGGCCGCTGGACATGGACAGAGGTGCGGGCTGGTAGCCAGTCCCTCCTCATGGACACTGAGGCTACCTGCAGTTTTCCTCTTTTAACCAGTATGATGACGAGCCCGACACCCATCTTTGCATTGTTGTCCAACTGAGGGCAAATTCTTGTTGATGAAATGACTTGGTCATCAGGTTTGTATAGTTGAGGTAGCTTTTGGGTACCTAGTACTCCACAGGCCCCTAGAAAGACAGTGACCAAACGCATCCCCTCCAGACACGCATGAGAGTGGGGTGAGGGTCTTCAGGGCCCCGCTGTGAAGGCACCTACTGCGCGCCCCGACCTCGGACGCCGTACCTCTCGCTTTGTTGTTGATCCGTTTCCTCTGGCTACTGGACGTGTGAGACAGCAGCGTGGCCTGCTGGTGGTTGGAGTCCACGGGGCTGGTGGCGATGATGTTATCTTTATACTTGTTCATCAGCGACAGCTTGGCATTGTCACTCCCTGTGCGAGGAGAAGTCAAGGCAAGAACGTTGAGAGAAAAGGTCAAAGACAGTGACAGCCAGGGAATCAGCATACGCCAAGGAGAAGGAGTTTTCGCGGAATTTAAATGAGGGACCTTTAAAGTGAGAGGTTGGCAGAGACAGAAATACTTTGATTTCTGGGGGACCGCAGAGTTCTAAGGGGAGGGAAGGAGGAGCGCGTCAAACGGAAGATCTGATTCCTGTGTGGCCCTTCGACTAGATACACGGTAGCGCGGTCAGTTTCAGGAGAAGGGGAACCGAGTGCATGCACACGGTCTGCACCGGTCGGTCCCTGTCGTCTGACGCCAGCTCGTCCGCACGTCTGTGCACCTGCGGGCTTTGCAAAGGCAGTCGGCTGTGTAACTGCTGAGCAGCACGTGGCTACTTGGTGGGCCTGGCATTATGCCAGGGGCTGTGGGGACTCTGGGACACTGGTGACTGGCCCCCATTCTCAAGGAGCGCCCAGATTTTAATCTTAGCAGGAAGTGGCCATTCACATAGGCTCTCTCCCCGAGAAGCAGCGGAAAGGAAACGACATGATGGGATCAAGCCCACAGAGAGTCCGTGCAAAGCAACATTCAGTATCAAAATGTCTCCTTCAAAGGTAACAGCAGCTCTTTGAAGGACCACTGTCTTGGGGTGCGATCTGTGGGGAGCTGCTTATTCACAGGCGGTCCACGGATAGACACCTAGGCAACTGTAAAGGAAAAGTACGGTCATTTCCTCTCTACATTCTGTTGACCCTGGTCTTGTTCAGCTGGATCAGGTCCAAGTCTCTGCCACCCCACGTCTCCTAGATGCACAGTGTGTCTGAGGTCGGGGAGCCTGACTGCATTCCTTCATCTTCTTGGAAGAAGCACATTCCTTGGAAAGACCACCGAGGCAGGAGCAGGACAACACAGGTAACCCTCCCCCCGCCCCAGGTCAGTCTCCAGAGTCACAGAGAGAGCAGATAGCTCCATCCCCTCCACGTCAACGGGAAATTAAATCACCTAAACAAGCCCACGCGAGCGCCACACACGCCTGCTGCTCTCCCTTGCCAGCTCCTTATTTCCCGAGGATGCTCCAGGGCCCAGCGGAGGTGGAGCGGACCCCATCGGAGGTCCTGCACTAGAAAACAGCTCTCACCCTCCCAGGCAAAAGCTGATGCTTCTGGTCCACCTGGGAAAGGGCGGCGGCGCCCCCCGGGATGCATGGCCGGCAGCCACGCAATGAGAAAACAGCTGTTGCCTCCCCACCCCCTGGCCCGCCCGAGGACCACGTCGCCCACCTGGCGTGAGGTCCATGCCCGCCTTCTCGTTGCAGCCCTGCAGAGAGTCCAGGGTGCGCGTGACCTGGCTGGCGAAGTCCTCCCCTCCATTCATGCACTCCCTCTGCAGGTGGTGGCGCAGGTCGGCGATGTCGTACTCGTAGCCGTCCAGGATGGGCGTCTCCCGGATGCTCAGGGTGCCGCTGGCGCTGTGGCCCTGCACCCGGGCGTTGCGCAGACTCTCCCGGCCGTGCCCGCCCACCAGCACGGAGGGGATGTAGTGGATCTCGTTGGCCGCCTCGGCGCTGGCGCTCTTCTGCGGCTGGGGCACCCGGCGGCGTTTGCACCAGCGGCGGCGAGTGTACAGGATCATCACCAGGCACAGGATGGACAGCAGCAGGGCGATCATGCCCCCCTGGGGAGACAGGACAGCAGGTGGAGGCGGGGACCCCGAGCCCTTCCCTCAGAGAGGCCTTGCCCTCCGCTGCCACCATCCCTCCCTCACTCCTTCGTTCATTCAGGTGCAGGAAGCTCTGTGACAAGTGTCACCCAGCAGCAAAGGGACGGTCTGCTGTGATCTGTTTGAGGTCAAGGAAAGACGGGGCTGGGATGTCCAGGGTATCATGTGCAGTGACCCACAGTCCCTTCAAGCTCGGCAAACGATTTGAATAGAGAAGTCTTGAGGGGTGTGTGTGTGTGTGTGTGTGTGTTCCAGCTGAAGAAATAAGGGAGTGTTCATTTGTTAAGGCAAATCTGCTCCAAATAAAGCTACTTTCAGGCCAATTTTTAGCTGTGGGCAGGGATCTGGCGTCTTCCTCTCTCACATCTTAAAATCAATCACGTATAGATTTTTACTCTGCTCCACCCGTAATCAGCGAGTCGTCTAAATCCGAAACCTCTGGCTCTGATCTGAATGACAGAGAAGATGCACTCACCCTGGCAGGGTGGTGGTCAGGACTAAGTTAGGTAACTATGGAGAGTGCCCAGTAGGGTGTAGCCCACAGAATCAAGGCTCTCCTGAGAACCTTCAATATCTCCATCAAAGTCACTGCCCAGCGGGGAAAACCATGGACCAATGCAAAGAGAAGCTTAGATCCGAGTGTGCCCAGCAGTCTCGCCATTTGACAGGACCTTTGGGTCACTACTGCCCTAGGAGACAGCCTCTCCCTCCCCCACAGTCCGGAGTGACGCGCCATTCTGGCTGCATCTCCAGGGAGAAGACCGAGACCCATGCGCTGGAGTCAGGCGGGCAGGAGCGTTTTCTCTTGACCTTCTCACGCTCCCGGCCACCCCCCGAGGCCATCACTTAGAAGCAGGAGACACTCAGTTTGGCAGAGGACACAGAGCTCGGAGATTGAACGTCCCCTGGACACCCACCCGGGCGGGGCTGGGAGGGAAGCTCTGGCGAGCCTGCTGCTGCCCAGCACCCGGAGGACACAAATCTTCCTGTGCACAGCCGTGTCCACTCCCTTCGCTTTGGTCCATCTCCCTCCAAACCTACGTCATGGGGGGGGGTATGCCCACTGGTCCCTCCCTCAGCCTTGGGCTTCAATTGCTGCCACCCCGTCATAAAGCTGGAGATGAAAACCCCACTCTAGGCTGGGCCCAGATTATTCCCCCAAATTTATTAAAGGGGACTTTTCCCAGTCTCATGATGATTGTGTTTGGAATTTATCAAGTTTCTCTCCCCATAAATCTTCCCATTTACCCTCCCTCTCCTATCCTCACCGCAAAGGTGCAAGTATGTGCACTTATACAAACACACACATCCACACAAAACACACACACAAACACACACACATCCACACAAAACACACACAAATACACACACACACCACACACCCACACAAAACACACATGCACACACACACACGCACACACACACATGCACACACACGCATACACACAAAACACACACACAAATACAAATACACACACAACACACATCCACACAAAACACACATGCACACATGCATACACACACAAACACATACACACAACACACACATACATATGCAAACACACAAACATACACGAACATACACAAACATACATGAACGCACATGTGCAAACATACATGAACACACATGCACACACACAAACACACATAAGACGTTGCCACTTCAAGTAGGCAGCCAAGAGGGGCTGAGACAAGAAGAAACAGAGTCAACTGCCAAGTGACCGGTCGTGTCAGGTGGCTTGCTGGGGACATACACTGGCCTCCAGGTTTCCGAGTTTCCCTTTCATCTGAGGAACCCTTCTGGGGGATCCCTCGAACTACAGAGAGAGCATGCACACGGAGCTGCTCGGGTTACAGCGGGTGAGAGTCCACGGCCATGGAATCTGGGCCCTGGCTAACTGTCACCGCCCCTGCCACCCAGCCCCGTGCTGGCGCCCTGCACAGGGGCACACCGAGCCCCGGGGCCGCACCAGCCCCGTGCTGGCGCCCTGCACAGGGGCACACCGAGCCCCGGGGCCGCACCAGCCCCGTGCTGGCGCCCTGCACAGGGGCACACCGAGCCCCGGGCAGCACCAGCCCCGTGCTGGCGCCCTGCACAGGGGCACACCGAGCCCCGGGGCCCACACCAGCCCCGTGCTGGCGCCCTGCAACAGGGGCACACCGAGCCCCGGGGCAGCACCAGCCCGTGCTGGCCGCCCTGCACAGGGGACCACCGAGCCCCGGGCAGCACCAGCCCCGTGCTGGCGCCCTGCACAGGGGCACACCGAGCCCCGGGCAGCACCAGCCCCGTGCTGGCGCCCTGCACAGGTGCACACCGAGCCCCGGGCAGCACCAGCCCCGTGCTGGCGCCCTGCACAGGGGCACACCGAGCCCCGGGCAGCACCAGCCCCGTGCTGGCGCCCTGCACAGGGGCACACCGAGCCCCGGGGCAGCACCAGCCCCGTGCTGGCGCCCTGCACAGGGGCACACCGAGCCCCGGGGCCCACACCAGCCCCGTGCTGGCGCCCTGCACAGGGGCACACCGAGCCCCGGGGCCGCACCGGCCCCGTGCTGGCGCCCTGCACAGGGGCACACCGAGCCCCGGGGCCGCACCGGCCCCGTGCTGGCGCCCTGCACAGGGGCACACCGAGCCCCGGGGCCGCACCAGCCCCGTGCTGGCGCCCTGCACAGGGGCACACCGAGCCCCGGGGCCTGCACCAGGCTGCCCGGCGGGAGTGCTTGAGGCCACCCCCAGAGGCCTCAGCAGACCCTGTGTCCCGGAGTCAGCCCCATGTCCTTCCCTTCCCCCCAACTGGAACAGCAGCAGTAGGGAATGAGCCACACAGGAAGAAAAACTTCCGGAGAGAGGACAGTCGGCAGACGTGGAATGAGGCTAGTGAAGCCAGAGGTAGTTCCATGCCCTGAAGCGCTGTAAGGGGACGGCGTTCATCCCCGAGGAATGGTCACACCACCTTTCCTGCTCACGGAGGTGTCGGGGCCCCCTCCACCCGCCCCCCAATCCTCCTGTTACAGGGCCACCCCAGGGCTCTGAGATCCGCGCACAGCTCTTCCCACTATTCTGCTGCAATGACATGAGAACTGTTGTCCACTAGGGGGTCTTACTATGTATCAGACATTTGTTCTAAATGCTCCATCCACCCTTTTAACTCTAAGGGGTAGAGGTAACCGTTCGAATAGTTAAGGTGTCCCCATTACACATCCGAAAAGGCTAGGGCACAGAGGAACTCAGAAACAGTGTCCACCATAAAAAGAACAGACTCGACCAAGGTCACACAGCGTATGACTGGGTTTGCAACGTGAACACTACAGCTCCCACCTCGGGGGCCACGGTCTGAACCGGGGGGCCACAGTCACCCCGGACAAGCACTGCTCCCTGGAGACGCACCCTGGCACCTACCTCACGAGCCCACAGAGGACACAGTAGGAGACTGTGGGGGACTCCTCCAAGGCCCATCCTCACTTCTCAAAGGAGAAAGCGGAACTATGCCAAGTGCCCGTCCAGCTGACCGTGGGTCAGACTGGCACTGTCATCCACACACGTCCTTTGACAAAGCACCCACGAGGTGTCTCAACCTTAAACCAGTCAGGAGAGGGAAGATGACGGTCCCATTTCCAGGTCCCTGGGCTAAGATAACACGGCACATCACACACAGATCCAGTAGGTGCTCGACGTACTTGAATTTCAACAGAGAAATCCGTTCTGGTCCCACCGAGACTCGCTGAAAAGCTCTAGGTTTGGCCCTTTCTTTCCTGAGGAAGGACCAAGGCCCAGAGAAACGACAGAACCAGACAGTGCCAAACTGGTTCTAACCCAGACCCCCATCCACTGCTCTTTCGTGGCACTGTTTTCTTAGATGAACGTGGAAATCCCTTTACCACGCATGGGCCTAGACGCTCAGGAATAGCTTGTGTTTATTTTGTAAAAACATGCAGAATAAAGGGAGCTGGAACACAAGCTTTCATTGGGCTAAGCCAGTGTACTTAGCATCTCTAATCCTGCTTTGACAAAAAATGTCCTTCGCTTAGAGTCAGTGACTCGTGGTAACCTCAACTCTTTTTTTTTTTTTTCATTTTCTTCAGATAGAGTGGGAGGGAGAGAGGGTGGGAGAGATAGAGAAACATTGATGTGAGAGAGACACATTGAGTGGTTGCCACCCACACGGGGACAAACTGCAACCGAGGTACGTGCCCTTAGCGGGAACCAAACCCAGGTCTCTCTGGTCCGCAGGCTGACGCTCTAACCGCTGAGCCAGACTGGCCAGGGCGACCTCAGCTCTTTAATAATCAGTTACCAGTCGTGACTTCCAGGCATCGGGTGACGCTTAGTGCAGGCCTGGGAGGAAGGACCCTGTGGATACTGTGGGGTCGATTCTCTGCTTCTATCACCCAGATTGGTGGCAGGTGTCACAACACTGTGAGATGACCTACCAATTGTGGATTATTACGTAAATAATAATACACAATGCTATATGATATTGCCATACAATATATTGTAATAATGATAATATTTTATGATAATAATTTGTAAAATCACCACACAGATTCCTCTGACCTGCTTATCTGCTCTCTCCAGTGAGAGGCCGTAGGTAGGATAAATACACACACACACAGACGCACACACACGCACACGCATGCACACACACCACACACACGCGCACGCACACACACGCATGCACACACACACCACACACACGCACACGCCCTCCACCATGCTCGGGAAAGGCATGGCGCAGACTCCTTGATCATTTTCCTTCCACGGTGACAACTTGGAGATCCGATGTCCACATTTGATTACTTTCACAGACTTGTGATAAGCTAGAGTCCTCTGATATTATCACGACTTGTAATCGCTCTACTTCGACAGGATTTTCAGCAGTTGCGGTGAAAAGCCCCGATGTTCGGGGACTTCCTTTCACGTCCTCAGACGCGGCAGAGACGGCGAACGGGTGGAAGGCCGCAGCTGGGGCTTCCCGATCACCGAGTCGAAGGAGAAACGCGAGCGGCCCTCTCTTCCTGTCTGTCCAAAGAAAGCCTGTTGGGAGGGAGCAACGTGCTGCGTGTGTTCACCCCAACAGACTGGCGCCCGGAAGTGAGGGTGAGTGTGCAGCAAAGCCCAGGGCAACAGAAAGTGCTTGGAGTCCCTCGTGCACGCGTTCCTGGCCGTGAGCCTCTGCGTTACCTTAGCTGCGTTCAGAGCACGTTCTGCACTGACGTCTTCGCTCGTTTTATGGCATTAAAAACAGAACCAAAACAAATTGAGAAACACCTGGACCCAAGAGAAACAAGTTGCAACGTTTGGACCTTAAAAAAATAATAATGATGATAACATCGACGGCAGGATATGAAATTATTTTGCTCTTGGTTCATCTTTTCATGAGTTTTCTGATTATTCTATTGATTTTCCTCGAAAACGTTAACGTTTTGTAACGAGAAGCACATTTGGGGTATGTAAGGACTCCACATCTATTTACAAGTTGTTTGCAAAAAAAAAAAAAAATGTGGCATTTAAAAACATGTTTTTCTTTTTAAAAAAATCAATAAATCATTTCTACTGGCTTTAATAGAGATCAAATGAATGACATCGGCTTTTCGTTTATTATGACACTGACATTTTCGGCACTTACCTGAGAGAACAGTATGAGGTTTGCCAGGTAATCTGCAGATGTAGAATCTTTCTGTAACAGTGCTTTATATAACAGCCATGGTGATCGCCCAGGTATACCACATTCTCAGACGACCTCCCTTTTATGCTCAGCCCAGTCACATAGGTCAACCACCAGACAGTCTCATGATCTGACCTGTGTATTGGTCCTGGGTCTGGGTCACGCCTCCATCCCTTACTTAACTCCTACTTGTCCTTCAAAGTGAATTTAGTGACATAACCTCAGAAAATGTTTCCCTAATCTTGCCGGACAAGAACCCTCCGTATAACTCTAACCACAAGGACTTTTACCTTTGATTTGCTTGTCAGTCTCGTCTGCTAGGTTTTAGACATCACGAGAGCAGGAGCCACTAAGCTCCAGGGTCAAGTACAGTGCGTGGCATAAAGCAGGTGCTCAATGATCGCAGAAGTGAAGGAGGGAGGGAGGGAGGGAGGGAAGGAGAGGTCAACTTTGAGAATATTTCAATATGAACATCTTCTATAGGCCTGTGAGCAAAGCTTATAGAAGTCAGTTGCTTGTGCGGCTCCCTTGTCATTCAATCAGTATCTACCCACTTTAGAAAGGTGTTTTTCTCGTGGCCACTGTTACAGGGATTCTGCAATGACAATACAGGTCTAGGTCCTGATCTCACAGAGTTTACATTGGAGTTAGAGAGAATAATCTATATCATTCACTTTTAAAGGTAAAGGTAGGCACAAAAGGAAAATAAAAACAGCTCACGTGGGCTAGAAATAGCCAGTCGTTACTCATTTTCTTCCAAGAACAGAACTGGGCTAGGTAAAGAGACCTTGGACTAGATGCTACTCTAGGGGACATCTCAGGGGCAAGTGGAATCCTTCCCTTATCCCAAACCAGTGTCATATGACCCATAGATATCAACATAAAAAATCTGGAGCTATCAATGTCACCAACACTTAGGATGTCACCTGGATTTTGTGAGTCCTTGGCAAAGAAGAGGCAAAGCTGAGATGATGTTTCCAGCTACCATCTGTCAAGGGACCACAGCCAATTAATCAGCTCACATTTCAAAGCTCGGTTTTACCCTAGGAGGAACCAGGAGAGTGAATCTGAGACATAATTAATTATCCCTCAAGGCAACTGGACATACTGAATTCCACTTATAGTACAAAGGGAATTAAATGCGGCCGAAAAAAATAAGATTCAAACAGACAAGTCTGGTGGTCCATGTCAACTCTTCTTCCTCAGTAGCAATGCCCGAAGGTCTGGGGCACAGGTCCTCGCATGTATGACAGTGATCACTCACATCGGTCTCTGGCTGTCCAAGGAGATGACCACGAGGAGGGACGCTGTGCAGACCCTACGGCCATACTGGTCATAGCCTCACCTGCATTCAGATGGGCCAGGGCCAGGGAACGGATGAGGTAGATACGTGACTTTTGAAAGTCTCGTCCAACCCTGTGTGTCTATGAACCCGATGGAAAACCAGACCAAAGTGATTAAGAACATGAAGGTCACCAATAAAACAGCAGGGCTAACCAGTAAAATGACAGAGCATACATGGCCTTTTGAAACTACCCCAGGCCTTCACCTATCAAATGAGGTGATTGAAAGAAAGGCTTTGAATCTTCTAACTGGAACATGTCCTGATTGTAACACTGGTCCCTGTGGAACGGGGAACAGCTCAAAGCTGGTACACTAAGGTAGCAAAGGGTCTGTGAGCGCTGCCTACCCAGGAAAGCCAGAAACTACAGACCAAGAGAATGATGGGACCTCTCCTCCAGAGGGCCAAGGGGCCCCTGATGAGCCAACCCACCCCTGTCCCCAAAGGCAGAACAGCGCATTTGCATTCAGATGATGTCACTGAAATCGTAGTAACATGTTCTTGACCTTGAGGATCCCTTTGCTGCCAGGGGTGTCACCTAAACCAGAGGAGAAAGCCCCTTACTTTGTTCTTCCGGCAAATTCTCTTCCCCGTGAAGGCTGGCGAAGAGCAATCCATTATCCCCTGCCCATCCCCTTCCCAAATGGAAGACGAGAGAAACACTTTAAGCATATTAAGTACAGAGTTCAATTTATAAATTATTAGGAACATTACCTCCCCTTGGGGGCTTTCTGAAGTCTTTAATCGTGTGGAAATGCTTTCCAGTTGCCATGGGCCACCATGTTAATTAAGAGGCCGCGCTGTGTCCTTCGGGGCTTGTGACACGGACTGCGCATCCCACTGGCAGGGGACAGCCCGCCTGCCTGGTTAGCTTCTCACTGGGGTGCGATGCCACGGCATGGAGCCCGCTGTCTCGAGATGCTGCAAAACCCCTTCCCCATTCTTCCAGAAGCAAGTATCCAATGCTTAGGAAAGACATAGGATGTCCCACCAACATCCCCGCTCATTAAAATGCCATTTGTTGGATAATGATGGGGACCAGGCACCCTCTCATAAGCAGGAGACAACTCTGAGAATAAGGACCTTCCAGGTTAGGCAGGTTGACATTTAAGGGCCCTTTCAAACAAAAGAAGACGAGAACATAAAGTTCTTCTCAGGAGGAAACTCAACTTTATAAAGTTGCCTTTCCCCCTAGGTCTCTAGGTTTTAATTCTGTGAGGTTTGATCACCGTCATGTGTCTTTAATCTGGAAGGCTGGTCTTCAGTTTCTTCATGAGACTTCAGTGGTTTTATCTAAGGACAGCCTGGGCCCTACAGGGAAAGTGGCCGGAGGCTAGCGTGCTGGAGTCAGCCTGGGCTATTTCAAGTTGTTCTCTTTAGAATCTTTTTATAGAGCTGTTTTTTTGGTTCTTGGGATTTTTCTTGCCTTGGAGCCTGCACTTTTCTGTCCCAGAGCAAAAGCAAAGGGGTGCATCTGTCCTTGAGGGGCTCAGCGCTGGCTGATCTTTAGTAGCTTGGGTGACCTGCGATTTGATTTGACCTCTGTCGTTTAATGAGAAAGCGAAGGCCCCCTGGAGCTGGACGAAGCAGGGTGAGGGAGAAGCAGCTGTGGCTGGGATTTCTGGCTCCGAGGCAACCCGAATAGATCCCCTAATCCCAAAGAGTGGCCTCGCCCTCCGCAGAGCACGACAGCAGTGAGGAATCGGGGGACGGGCAAAGCTGAGGTCTCCGCGTCCCTCTAGACCAGCGGCTCTCAACCTTCCTAATGCCGCAACCCTAATGTGCTGACCCCCCCACCATAAAATTATTTCCATTGCTACTTTATAACTGTATCTTTGCTACTGTTATGTCTTAGGCGACCCCTGTGAAAGGGTCGTTCGACCCCCAAAGGGGTCGCGACCCACAGGTTGAGATCCGCTGCTCTAGATGTGGACTCAGCAATGTTCTGAGATGCTGCTACCTAGTCAGACATTATGATGGGACCCCAAGTGGTGCTGTGTTAAGACAACGCCAGGAGCCCACAGGTGTGGGTGTGCACACACGTGCATGAATGTGTGACAGGCAGAGGCAGCTCAGAGATTAAAGGGTCCACACAGAAGCAAAGGCACCCCAGGCCGCTGTCTCAGCAAACCCGGGGCAGAGCTGCGTGAGACAGGCTCCCTCCGTGGGCTCTGTGCACCGGCCCTGCAAATCTTCACGAGCCAAGCATGAAGCCAATAAAGAAATATCTCCAGCTGGGTAACGCTCAATGCCTACTCTTGGCCACGTTCCTCTCCTCTTTGTTTTTATGCAGTAGGTGATCTTGATGAAATAAAATAATAACAATAATCTGCTCCATTAGGACCAACCATTACGGGAATTACTGAACGAGTGACGGAAGAGGCAGCTGGCACAGGGCGTGCTAATGACCGTTAGACTTTAACCCTCTTCCTCTCTGGACGTAATGGAGTTGTTCAACCCAACTTCGCCTCCTCTCCCCAAAGTCGGGCGTCCAGCCCTGGGGGAGGGAGACGTTCTCAGAGAGAGAGAGTTACTCTGTGGGCAGCAGCTGGAGCTGATCAAGTGAAGATCAATATTCAAAACGTGTCATGGAGGGAGGACCTTGTGCAAGGCACCTGTGGGGGTTCCAAGACTTCAGATGAAAACAGCTGGGAAGAGAGATTCAAAATGTCAAGAGCTCCCTGAATTTGGTACATATTCATCAGTGTCGCTCTCTGAACCAGTGAAGATTTCAAAGGTCTGTTTCCTCCCCAAATACAGACGGGGATGGGCCCTCCATGGGCATGCTATTCAGAGATGCTAGTAAGGGGACAGGGGGGAGGCCCTTCACACAGTGTGGGCCTCGGCCACGTGGCTGTCCCACACAGAGGTATGGCGTTGTCTTTATGATGGCCGAGGGGCCTGGCGTGTCGCTGCGGTTCTCTGCCACGGCAGGAAAGACAATGGTGCCATCCCTCTACTGTGACAGGTGTCAGCTGCGCACAGCCGATGGTGAGCTCAGTGAATACCTTACATGCTATGGCCACCGTGCAAGCTTTTCCCAGCTTCCTCCAGCAAGCCCATCCCACGTGCTTCGCCCTGCCCCGATCCCTGCTCTCTGTTGCTGTTCTATGCGCACACTGCCTTCTTCTTACACATCACACAATGGCGAGACCATCATCGTAATAATCACCGCGGGCAACGCACTCAGCACGCGCCAAACACAGCGCGCAGCGAATTACATGCGTTATTATATTGCTCCTACCACAAAATACGAGCAGTAGAAATTACTGTTTTCATTTTTAAACGAGGAAACAGACCAGAGGGGCTACATCACTTGCCCCAGTTGATATGGTGGTAGGAGGCCAAACAAAGAGTCGACTGTTGATCTGAACGCTGTTCCATGATCTGCAGTCTGGGCCCCGATGCTACAATTCCCACGTTCTCTAAATGAAGCCTCGAAGGGCCTTGCTCCCACACACTGCACTCTTGAGGTTGTGCAAACAAGATGCCCAAAGGTCTACACTCACAACTGTCTACACTGCCTGCCACAGAAGCCCCCAACTTTCTTGAGTTACGCATATCAGTGGATTGACCAAATGCATAATTTCAAGCAATAATTTAACGATGGCAACATAATTTAATGTCAAGCATATTTGTCACACTGTCGTTTTGACACAGGCTGGGAAAACCTACGAAGAGGTCTGTTCTTGGGTAGGTGTTTTCTATGTGAACCATCTTCAGGGGGTACGGGTAACAGATGCCCAACCGTTTCCTGGGGAGCAGCCTGCCACCCACACACACGACTCGGGTCTCTTTGCTGTCTGTGAGCCTGTTCTGGGATCAGAGGCCTAAAAGGAACGACAGATGTTTTCCACGATAGAATAGCACATGTAAAAGACAGGCTGGGGAGGAAATCTTGAGCTTGAACACTTCTGGGGAAACTGGGAACTGCGATTCAACCAACTGCTGGTCCACTGGTTCGGAGACGGCAGGGAAACCCTGCAGGCCATGGTTTGCGTTAGCACCCAAGGGTAATAAGGGCCACACCCAGGGCAGATCCTTCAGTGCTGGTCAAACACAGAGGCTAGCAAGTCTCAACTGCATTGCTTTCAGCTCCCAAACCTCCTCCAGCGGGTCACTGATCTGACCCACAGCACGGAGGAAAGCCATGAGCATCCACGGTCACATCCCTGGAGCGCTCCAGCTGTGACTCAGTCTTGGCATCCAAGAAAGATGGTGTTAAAGCTAAAAAAAAAAATTAGAGGAGAAAAAGCCAGGAGGGAATTGAGGACTCGCGGAGATGATGTACGCTCACAATTAGCACATCATCCACCAAACCCCTTCCAAGCCCCGCTCCTCGCCCGTGAACTTGGTCCGGCAGCCAGGAGGGCGGGGAGAGGGAAGATTGACAGTCACGACAGTCTCCTCTCGGGCCATGCATGAAGTGCTGCGGCTCCTATTTCCCCCTCTTAAAAAAATTAATATGATTTCATTTGTCTCTGGAACTAATCAAGCCCCAAATCTGGAGGAGAAGGCTGGTGTGCGAAGGCAATCTGCGAGAGACGCTGATGTTCTCATTAGGGCAGGCTCCGTTAACCCACCAGCTCCAACATCAGTAGCATATTGTCTTTAGCTAATTACATTTTTGCTGGCAAAGCCATTGTACAAGTCTTCAAATCCTTCCCATCATTAATTAAAAAAAACAAAATCTCTGCCCAGCCCTGCCTCCTCCCCCACCCCCGGGCACCCCACCCACCCTTCTCTGCAGGCTGTCAGCTCTGTTCTACTTTTCCAGGGTTTTTCTCTTGCATTTGGCTTGGGGGTGGGGGGGTGAGGTGGAGTAGAGACCTTGTCATCTGGAAGCTCGATTTCTTCCCTAGCTGGCCATGGCTCACGTCGCTTCTGGCAGATGTAGTCCCAGATGCCAGGACCTTGGGCACAGGCCCTGGGCTCACCAGCAAAGATGCCCAGAGCGCAGGGGGGCTGGAAGCGGAGTCCCAGCTCTGCCCTGCCCACCATGGGACGTGACAAAAGGCCCAAGCCTGGTATTGTTTTGATGTACTGATCGGGAGCTTGGTGACGAAGGGTGAATCCATAGGCCAGCCTGGTCCGGCAAGAGACACTCACGTGATACAGACGGTCAGGGGTTCCTGCTTCCAAGGCAACTGATGAGCAGACATCATCTGCCCGCCAATGCTTAGTTGTGTACCTGGGGCGGGCATGTGATCCCGACCCCGTGAGCCAGACAACCTGCAACAGCATGACAACTCAACGCAGACCGGTGTTTCGGGGCTTCATTTTTCTACTTTTTAATTGTGGTGATTTATTGTTTCTATCTTTAACACTCGTTCCATCGTACGGGGGAGAGAGGAGGTTGGGAGGGAGATGGGAAGTGGGGAGAGAGCTGGGGCTGGCGGAGGGGCTCGGAGGGGACGGCTGGCTGTGCCTATCCCCGAGCCTCTGTTGTCCCCTTCCTGGCACGTCCTGCTGCACCCTCCCCCAGCCCCGGCCTTCGTTCCCCTACCTCCCAGCACAGCTCCCTCTCGCTCTGCTTACTCCAATCCTCAGGCATGTCATTCTCTCCCAGCTCCTAAAGCATATGTGGACATATCTCTTTTCTTTTCTTTTTTTTTTTTTATGTTTTTATTGATTTTTTTTTTTTTTTTAACAAAGGAAGGGAAAGAGAGAAACATCGATCAGCCACCTCCTACACACCCCCTACTGGGGATCCAGCCCAGGCATGTGTCCTGACCAGGAATCGAACCGGGACCTCTCAGTCCTTGAGATGATGCACAATCCACTGAGCCACACTGACCGGGCTGGACATTTCTAAATGAATCTTTAACCCTTAATTCTGCTGTGTCTAGACTCCCAGGCAGAGACCACGTCTTAGAAACTTTCTCCAGGCCGCCCCAGCCCAGGGCGCAGGCCAGAGCCTCCCAGACAGTGATCCGCTTGATCCCCGGCAGGGGGTGCACCCAGCTGGCTGGGCACGGCTGACGCGGCGCAGATGGCATGCTGTTTACACACCGGCTGTCCGTCAGCCTCTGGGCTCCATCGGGAGCCGGTCGTCCTCTCAGCTGGCCCCTGGCTGCCCAGCCCCCAGAAGTCAGCTGACAGGAGGGTGCCAGCCTCCTAGGACACCCACAAGGACGCTCCAGCGGCAGGTCCATGCTGCAGAACGTCATGAGGACGTCAGCTGTGCTTCCCGAAAGCGTGACGGCTTAGACGTGTGCACACTCGTCGCTGGTAACTTCCTGGGCCATTAGCGTGCTGTTGGGGGTGGCCCAGGGCTCACGGCAATGGACTGCGACTTTTTTCTAGTAAAACTAACCCACCTACACTTGGATCTGACCTGCACTCTGCTCCGCAGCTCTCTGCCTCAATAGCGATTCATCCCCAGAGAGGCCAAGGAAATGGGTCATCCCATTTTATTTATTTATATTTATTTTTCTCCTCACCCCAGGTCATGGTTATTGATCTGAGAGAGAGAGAGAAAGGACTTCCAGTCAAGATAGTGGCATATGTAAACGTGGTATCTGTCCTCCCAAACCACGTCAAAGTTACAACTAAGCTACAGAACAACCATCATTCAGAACCGCCAGAAATCAAGCTGAATGGCAGTCCTACAACTACGGAATTAAAGCAGCAGCCACACGGAGACTGGTAGAAGGTACAGAGGGGACGGGCTGGTCCCACACCCACGTGTGTAGGATAAAAATCAGGAGGACACCTCGGCTGGGAAGGTCCCCCCTGAGGACTGAGGGGTCCCTGTCCCACACCAGGCGCCCCGCTCAGGGCTCCAGTGCCAGGAAGAGAATCCCCATCACTTCTGGCTGGAAAACCAGCGGAAACTGAGGCTCAGGGAGGCTGAGGCGGCTGGAGCCCCAGGCAGCTCCTTAAAGGGCCCACGCACGAACTTATTGGACTCTCTTCAACTTGGATGGGAGGCAGCTCAAGGGGCACCAGAGACATACAGGGAAGAACTGAGCTGTTTGGCACTAGAGCGAGGGCTGGAGAGGGGGCTTTCTCCGGGACAAACATGCTGTCAGAGGCCTTTGTGCCTTTGGTGAGCCCTTCCCTTGGGCGGCAGACAGCTGCCACATCTGGGACCCCAACAACCTGGCTCACACTGGTTGCCCCACCCTGGTGATTCCCTGAGGCCCCGTCCCACCCAACTTTCAGGCCCACCCAAGCTGTTGCCAGTTGCTTTACCATAGGATCGGTCTGTCTTGGATCCTGTTTCAGATTTTCCTAAATTCTTTCAAACAAGCAGCATCTGGTCTCAGATAGCCCCATACCTCTCGTTAAGTAATACATGGAAACAAACACAGAGAGGCAGCCAAAATGAGGAGACAAAGAAACAGGTCCCAAATGAAAGAACAGAACAAAACTCCAGGAAGAGAACTAAGCAAAATGGAGATAAGCAACCTAACAGATGCTGAGTTCAAAACACTGCTTATAAGGATGCTCAATGAACTTAGTGAGAACCTCAGTGAACTCAGTGAGGGCCTCAAGAGCATAAAAAAGGATCAGTCAGTAATGAAGGATGCACAGTCAGAAATGAAGGAGGCACTAACTGAAATAAAGAATAATTTACACAGATTCAATAGTAGAGTAGGTAAAGCCAAGAAGCAAACCATTAATTTGGAATATAAGGAAGCAAAAAACACCCAATCAGAACAGCAAAAAGAAAAAAGAATCCAACAAAATGAGAATAGTGTAAGAAGCCTCTGGGACAACTTCAAGCGTGCCAACATTCGCATCTTGGGGGTGCCAGAAGGAGAAGAGAACAAGAAATCAAAAACTTATTTGAAAGAATAATGGCAGAAAACTTCCCTAACTTGGTGAAGGAAACAGACATACAAGCCCAGGAAGCACAGAGAGTCCCAAACAAGAGGAACCCCAAGAGGCCCACACCAAGACACATCATCACCAAAATGCAAAAGGTTCAAGACAAAGAGAGAATCTTAAAAACAGCAAGAGAAAAGCAATTAGTTACCTACAAAGGAGTTCCCATAAGACTGTCAATTGATTTCTCAAAAGAAACTTTGCAGGCCAGAAGGGAGTGGCAAGAAATATTCAGAGTGATGAAAAGCAAGAACCTACAACCAAGATTACTCTATCCTGCAAAGCTGTCATTTAAAATTGATGGCCATATAAAGAGTTTTCCAGACAAGGAAAAGCTAAAGGAGTTCATCACCACCAAACCATTATTATATGAAATATTGAAGGGTCTTCTTGAAGAAAAAGCTAAAAAATATGAACAAACAAAATGGCAATGAATACATATCTATTGACAATGGAATCTACAAACAAAATGAACAGGCAGAACAGAAACATTCTCATAGATACAGAGAACATTTTGTTGGTTGCCAGATGGGAGGGGGGTTGGGGGAATGGGTGAAAAAGGTGAAGGAATTAAGAAGTACAAATTTGTTGCTAGACTGACAAACCTCCAAGGGAAGGGGGTTGGAGGATGGGAAGAAATAAACCAAAGATTTTATATGCATAACCAATGGACATAGACAACAGTGTGGGGAAAGGCGGGGGGTGGGGGGGTGGAGGGCGGCGGGAGTGGGGAGGAGGGTGGTCAGTGGGGGAAAAAGTGAGGGATACCTGTAATACATTCAACAATAAAAATAAGTTTAAAAAAATTTTTTTAAAACAGAGAGAGAGAGAGAGAGAGGAAGGAACAGAGAGAGAAACAGATTGGTTGCCTCCCCTACATACCCCGACCAGGGATTGAACTCACAACCTAGGTAAGTGCCTGGACCAGAAATCGAACCCACAATCTTTTTTTGTGTACAGGACGGTGCTCCAACCACCGGAGCCCCCGGCCAGGGCGTGCCATCACATTTGATAGCACCTGATTATAGGGAGAGCCGGACTACCTGCTTTATAAGGAGTGATGTAAAAACACATTTTTAAATTCCCTTCTCTTAGAAATTAAAGCTTTTTTGTTTGCTTGTTTTTATTTATGTGTGCATTATATATATATATATATAATATACATTATATATATTATATTATATACATTATATATATACACACATGGTGGGGCAAAAGTAGGTTTACAGTTGTTCGTATGGAAAATAATGCAACGATTAATAGATAACAGCACACGAATAATCTCTGGTTCTGCGTATTCACAGCTGCACACCGACTTTGCCTCTCCCTGTATATTTGCATTTATACTTCTGTTCCTGTAGACCACGTGCAGGTAGAAAGTTCTTCCTAAGTTCATTCTGCAGCTCAGCAAACGACACTTGCCTTAGCAGGCGGACCCAGCACTGTGGGGCCAGCGGTGTTGCAGTTTCCTCTGCCGCCACACCGTGACCGGGGTGGGCTGCCCACCGGGCCGGCCCCCGGGACACGGAGGGGCCGATGCACGTCCAGCACCAGCCGTGACTCCATTCTCTCTCTCTCGTCAGAAAGCCATCCCCGAGGACACGTTGAGTGAGCGGGACCTGACTGCAGGTCATTTCTAACGCTCACTCCACTCTGATGGAAAAAGGAAACCCGTCACAAATGTCAGCAGCCCGCCTACTATTAGCATCCGATTCGCTTGCCACAGTCCACAGGGACGGACGGGCACCCTGGCTGCAGGCTGCAGCCCCCAGGACAGGAAAAACAGCGGCTTCTGTTTCCTGGGCAGCCTTGCTCTGTCCCGGGTCTGGGTCAGGGCCTGCCCAGTCTCCAGCCGGGCAGGGCTTCCTCATGGCATCCCACTAGGCGGGACCACCTCGGTCCTCACCTATGCCCCGTAATACTAAAAACTGAAGCCCTTACTCCGAAAAATCTGTCATGGTGATTTTGCTCAGTGTGAATTAAAAATAAAATTTGGAATAGATACACAGAGATGGCTGTGTGACCTAGCCGGCTCTGGTGTGTGTGACGGTCTTCCCTGAGGTCCCTTTCCTGGGGCTGTGTGAAGGGAAGAACAGAGGTGAGGAGTAGGTGGAGAGAAAGGAGCCACATGAGCGGAGAGGTGACCTGACCAAAGCATTCGGCCAGGGGTCAGGTGGGGCAGAGGAAGGGACACTGACTCAGCAGCTGGGTCCTTGTCCCCACAGTGCCACTCCCCAGTCAGGTGGCCCTCCGACCTCTTTCAGTCTCAGCTTCCTGTTCTGCCAGACTTGCTCAGCCTTCCCCACGGAGCTGACCTTTCAGCCTCAGAGTCCCTTCTGCCCCTGAGAGAGGCCGAGGTCCCGCTGGGACACACTGTCCCTCCCAGCAGGGAGCTCACCCGAGGGGCGCAGGTGGAGACGTCGGCCATCGAGACTGCGCCCCGGGATTACCCAGCACCACTGAACCCAGCCCAGAGGACGCTGCCCGGGGAGCGCACGGCGTGGAGGCGACCCCCACTCGGAGGGGCCGAGAGGTATCGTCAGCCGATGGCGCAGCATTAGTGGAATCACGGAAACACTGAGTGACGAGGAAGGTCCAGGAGGGATGACGGAGCCACTCGGGGTGGCCAGGACGGAGGGAAAGCCAGGGGGTGGGAGATGAGAGGCAGGTCGTGACCGGTCTCCCACCGTGGAATCGGCCCTTTGAGGGGTGCATCCACACCAGCTTTGCACCAGGAAGATGACATTTTCCTGGGAACCTGTGCAGGAGGGGTTGCTGAGAACGAGAGGCGGACGGAGCAGGCAGGAGCCCAAGCTGCAGTAGACTGAGGGCTGGGGGGCCTGTCAGGGGGTGGCCGTGACGAGAGAAGGAAAAGAGGGACTCTAGAGACATCTAGAAAATAAAATGAGCCGAGCTGGGTGCTAGATGGAGTGAGGAGGGAGAGGGAGGAGGGGGTCTAGCCGGGGCCAGGCTGGTTGGTGGTCCCTATGCCAAGTCGGGCAGAGAAGACGAGGTGGGGGGGGGGTCTGGAAAGATAACGGGTTCCTTTCACTGGACCCCTGTCGTCTGAAACGCAACATCCAGACAGGCAGCTCGTCCGTCAGCAGCTCGGGGCCAAGCAGCCATGGCTGGAGACAGACAGTTGTGAGGACCGAGTGGGAAAACACATCATCCAAACAAATCATTCTCATTTCGCAAACACCAACTGGGGCTGTTTCTCGTGTGAAGCACTGGGCTGGGAGCTGTAAGAAATACAAAGATGAATCAGCCTCAGACCAGATCTGGCCATTTGGGAGCCCAGAGACTGGTGGGAGAGAAGAGGCGATCCACACACTGCCGCCTGGGATGGGAATCGGCCGTGAGCGCCTCGGACGAGGTTCCCGCTGCCTCCACCAGGAGGCCGCGGCGGGCGTGGTCTCTGGGGGAGGCTGGGGAGGTGGCCAGGTGGAGACCACGGGAGGACCCGACAGCAGGTAGGATGGTCGCGCCCACACGGAGGGAAGGAAGGGCCCCGGGACACAATGCCATCGCCCCGGCAGTGACAGGGACAGTGAGCAGAGGGTGCAGAAAGGGGGGTCCTGGGCCAGAAGAGTGAATGGGAAGGTTTAAATAATAAAACATACTGTGTGCGCGCGTGGTTTTCCAGGGAAAGAACTCCCTCCTTTCCCCTGCTCTTCCTCTGCGACCCCAGGGACCTGGAACGGGGTGGGCCGGGCAAGGCGGCGCTGAGCGCGGATGCTGGCGGGAAGCCCGGCAGGCAGAGTCAGTCCCAGAACGTGCTCAGGGTGTCGCACAGGAAGAGTGACGCAGCCGCTTCCCAATCTAACCTTTTGTATCCAATGCAACTGGTGCAGATGAACATCAGACCCAAGACTGATCAGAGGCGAAGGAACTGGCCGGGGTGTGCAGGAGAGAGAGCAGAGAGGTGGGAGGCAGCTGAGGGCCCCTTGCCTCTGAGGGCACCGCGTGGTCCCCACGGAAACCGGCACCAACCTGTCCCCGCCTTGGTGCAGAGGCTGCCCCGCGGGGCCACCTGCAGGGAAGTCTGGGAGGTGCCCCGTGCGTCCCCCCTTTGCTTTTCAGCAAGCCAGAGCCCAGTAATTGTCCTTCTAAAGCAGACTTTTCTCCTAAGATGTAAGTGCTGCCTGGGAACAGCGCACAGGGCCACCGAGGCAGTCAGGTGAGGGAGCAGTAAAACCCCGACTCCGACTGGGACCAGCCTGCCTCTGGCCTCACCCAAGTCATTTTAGGTAGGAGGACCAGTGCCCTCTCCCGAGAATCCCGAGTCCCCCAGGTGACTGCATAGCGCGCTGTGGGACCGTTCTCCTTACAAAACCCCCAAGCTGGGGGCTGCAGGCCATTCCGTGAATCTGCGCCCTCGTGTGGTCCGGGGATCCCTCCATCCTGAGGCCAGTCCCAGGAGGCTCCCGATCACGTCCGGTCAGCAAAGTCTGGGCATGTCTAGAAGATGGCCGTGGCCAGCAGAGCCGCTGAGCACCGGGCCCTGGCTCAGCAGTTCAGCCAAGCCCTGGGCCCTGGGAAAGGGCTCAGAGTCACCGAACCTTTCGGGGGATGGCGCAGTGGGAAGGGCCAGCTCCCTCCCAGGGCAGAGCTGTCACACAGGCCTGCATTTCCCCACGGACCGTCATCACATGTTCACGAGTGGGAAAAAGGACCAAGAGCCAAGTTGCTCCAGGGATGGGAGTAAAATGTTTTCATGCCTTTGCTCTGAAGCCTGTTCTAACCAGGGCTGGCCGCTGTCCCAGGGGTCTCCCTGTCACCTAGGACAGGGCTGGAGGCAGGTGGCAAGGCCATCCAGCCTGGGGTCGCCAAGCAGGGTCCCCATAGCCCATCTCTGGCCAGCACCTGGAAGTGTGGAACGTTTGCCTTTTATTACTTATTTTATAAAATGGCATTTTCCGAACCTCCGTGGAAATAATGACCTCTAACATCAAACCCCAGCCTTTGTTGACATTTTCATCTAAGATAGGGCTAAGTTAAGTTCAAACAACAACAACAACAAAAAACCCAGCCCCTTTATATAAACACGATCAGAAAATAGGAATATAGATTGTATACATAGATGGCAGATAAAGGGCGGGGGAGGGGAGGACTAGAGTTTTGGGAACGCCCATTTATAGATGAACACAGGGGGCCCAGGAGCGGGGAGCAAGTAGCCTGAGGTTTCAGACTTCATGGGGAAGGGACTCTAATCCAAGCCTCCTGACTCTGAGTTTGGTGGCCTTAGCTGACATTAGGCATCTCGTGTCCCTGGCCCAGCGTTAGTCCCTGCCGAGGAGAGGAAGAGAGAGGAGTCCCGCTGGGCTCTCAGCCTGCATGACACTGTGGAAGCCCTGAGCAGGGCCTGGGGACTGTCCTGCCCCACACCAGGGGAATCCAGGGAAGACAGTTGTGCCCAGGGGGGCCGGGACCTCACCTGCCCAGGCCGCGTGTTCCGACCAGCAGAGCACTGAGGCGGGTGGGCTGGGGACTGGCCACCAGCTGACAGCCTGGGGACAGTGACTGGGATGTGTACATGCCACGGCAGCTAGGGAATAAAAGAGGGAACCTTAGCAGCATGGGGGATGCAGAATCTCTGAGTTTGCCCTTACCTCATCCTGCAATAATGTGTCTAAGGCCCATAAATGCCAAATTCTGACATGTTCACTCATAAATCCAAAATCTCCTGTGTCTTAGTCCCAAAGTCCTTCATGTTCCTGCTCAGACAAGACACGAGAAGGGAGGAAACAGAAGGCCTCCAGAGACCCCTCGTGTCAGGTCTCCATTGGGACCTCGTCCGGCTCTGCCTTCTCTATGGTGCTGAGGCAGAAGAACTCCCCTTAAGTTCACCTTGAGCAAACTTTGGGATCGGGAGCCAGAGCCCAGAGGGTCCCAGATCCTGCTCTGTGAAAGCATCCCCTGACGTCAGCCTCAGTCCCATATATCAATAAACGGAGCATCTGATTCATCCCAAGTTAGAAGGTACTTGACTCATCGCTATTGGATTCACGGACGTCAGCAGCAGCGGTGGAGGGATCAAGAGAATCAGAAATAGCAAGGCTGCATCAAGACGCACCCGAGCTCCCCACATGGACCCCGGACCTCTGTGCAACCTTGAGGGGGCCATTGCTATCAGCCTCGCACAGAGGCAAGGTTCCTAACCAACTTCAGCAGAAACGTGACAGGGTCACAGCTGGTTTTATGAGGGGAGACCTGAAAATGCTTCATCCACCCGCCGCCTCACCAGCAAGGCAGAGGGCCACCACCAACTCTCAAGGTCCCCCACATCAGTCCCGAACAACCAACTTGATCACAACATGTCTGCAAGCTTAGCCCTACTCCTGGTCGGTACTGTGCTTTAAGGGGCTGTTCTAACCTATCTGTGTGTTTTTTTTTTTTGTTTTTTTTTCATAAAAGTCTAGTATGTATGTCACAGTTGAAACCAAGCAGGAGTCATCAGCTACACCGAGAAGAAAAAACAGCATATTTGCTCTCGGGTATCCTGTTTATACTTCTCTTGTCAAGTCTAAGCTTGGTTTGGTTTCCATCAACGTTTGTCTTCACTAAACCCTTAGGACCTCTCAGGAGAGCCTAAAGGGCGTGCAGGTCACCTGTCACCTGAACTGGTGAATACCACCTGCCTTGACTCTGTAGCAAGAACGTTCTTTGTCATTGCCTTACTTAAATGACAATTGCAGTCGATCAGCGGGGGTCTGATGAAAACTGGCGAACTGTTATTTTACACTGTAAATACGACCCTATCGCTGCTACCAAGTTATTAGAGTTTAGTCTCCATTTGGGCACTGTAGACAAAGTGAGGAGGAAGTACTAGGTCAGGGTCAGCAAACTATGACCTTTGGCTAAAGGTGGCCCACTGCCTGTTTGTATCAATAAAGTTTTATTGGAACACGGCCATACCCATTTACTGACATGTTGTACAGGGCTGCTTTGGTAAGAGTAGGGTAGCTGCAATGGAACTCACAGGGCCTGCAAAGTTAAAAATGGTTGCCATTTAGCCGTTCATAGTGCCCTGGCCTAATTTCCTCCCCTCACCCACGCAAGTGTTCCCTCTGTGGGCATACAGACTGGCCGTACGTCCTACCAAACCTAGTCTGTCTCAAACAGAGCCCATGAGTGTGATGGGCATGGCTTTGAGGGTATATTTAAAGACAAACTTCAGGACTGGGAGAGTCCCAAAACTTCAGAAAGTGGCAGAAAGCGAGGGGAAGACAGCATGACCTGGAGGGAAGGTAATAGCTTTAAGGAACAAGAATTCGAGTTTTCCCACCAAAGCCGACCCTGAGCACCCACCCACCACCCCACGCCTTATCTCCCCTGTTGTAGCTGCAATAACAATCTTTGCATGTGTGGATACCTGGGCAGAAAAGGAATTCCCATAATGACATCATTTGGTTTGATGAAAAAATAAATTGGTGAAGTCCTTCCAGGGAAACTTGGAGCTGGGCTTAGCCTCCTAAACCATAACACAGCTGCTAGGAAACCCTCTAAACAATGAACCAGAAGCAGCTTAGCAACGCCCTGGATGTACCTGGCCGCATCCTGGCTCCGTGCGGGGCTCTCTGGTTGCTCCGCTGTCCCTAATGGCCTTGGTCCCATCCCGGAGCCAGCTCCTCCAGGACCCCTCCAAGAGATGGCTATGGTCCAGCTGCTCTGCTGCCTCCCTAAGGTAGTGGGCCCTGGGTAACACATCACGCACAGGATTGTTACAGGGAGCTTGCAAGGCACCCCAAGAGTGCGCCTAGTGAATATGTACTGGGCACTTCCCCTGGGCCAGGCACCAGAGGAGCACGTAATAAAAACCATCTCGTGCAATCAAGACAGCCTATGAAGTCGAATCTATCATTATTCCCATTTTTTAGATAAAGAGAGTGAGTTTAGAGCGGTTAAGCCATTTGCCCAAGGTCACTAGAAATCTAGTGAGTGGCAGAACCAGGATTTCCATTGGTCTCTCTGATGGAGGGTCAAAATGGGGAGACACATCTCTAATTTCACCAGGCTGCTCCAGGACGAGGGTGACATTAGGCATGAAAACGGTCTCACACACTGCCTGGCACACCGTGAGGGAAGGGACAGCTTCATTGCTGTGACTATTCCCCGTGCGTGATATTGACTCGAACCCCGCAGAGATTATGGCTCCTGCTTTCAAAAAGATCTTCAGGGATTTTTGGAAGGAAGGACTGAAAAGTAAATTGTTGGCTTCTCTATCAAGTGAGTTAAAAGTCTGCACAGACAATCACATCAAGTTGCTAAAAGGCATTAGTGTCCTTGGGAAAATTTGGCCTCTTGGCTATTTTCCTTGCTGTCTGGAAAAATGGGGTAACTGAAGGCCTCCAAGAGCTTCAAGAAAGAGGAGACGAGAATATAAAGAGGATGTAAAAATGGAAAGAGATGGAGACACGGTGCATCCTACCTGGCTCTGGGTTCTGCCAAAGGCCATCCTCAAATGTTCAGTCTTAATAACATGATTGAATGTTCTTTGAAAGCAGAATCTTGAATTATTAATTTTCTATCTCCTTAGTAGCTGAAAAACAGTTCCCGAAGTCTGACAGATATTGTTAACTGAAAGAATCAATACCTAAATAAATAAATGAGTCAATGATTCTTTTAAATCAATAACAGGTCAATAATGCTGTTGCAATGTTTTGCTTTGTTTTTAGTTTCTAAAAATTTACTCCAAAAGTGGGAAAGGATGTACAAGCAGAAGCTAGAGCTGACTGCTACATGACTTTCACAGTTTTCACGTTGGAAGTCTTCCCTTCCCTGCCAATCAACCCGTGGCCAGCTGTGAGGTGGCGTGGCTGAAGCCAAGGTGAGCAGGTGGGTTCAGCCAAGCTGAACAGATCAGAGCTTTTGGGGTTAGCTGCCTGGTGCAGCTACAGAAAGAAGGGTCTGTGTCCCACCTTGGCTGTGGGTCCTAGAGCTCACAGAGTTAGCAGTTTTGAAGTAACAATGGGAAAAAGGGTCTGATGACTCTCAGCAGACAGAAATGAACAAAACAACAAAGCTGCTAAGAGGACAAGTAGCAAACACATCTGGGCACTTACTATAAGCCAAGATACAAGTGGGCTGCTTCTTATAGAGTCTGGACTCTGTCAACTACCTCAGTTCAGATCCTGGCTCTGCAACCTAATCATTGCATCATTTGGGGTAAGTTACTTAGCTTGTCTGGTCCTCAGTCTCTTCATCTGCAAAATGGTAATATAATAAACCCTACCTCATGGTGTTGTGATGAAAATAAAAAAATTAACTAATATACATTGAAAATACTCAGTGTCTGGCACATAGTAAGTGCAAATCAAGATGATGATGATATCATTCGATCTTCCTAACTCTACAGGGTAGATTATACCACGCCCATTGTATGGAACAAGCCAGCCAATTTCTGCTAAAGGAAGTGGTTCTGAGCCGTGCCTGGAACAGCAGTGGTCATTTTCTGTGCTACAGAGTCCAGCCTCCTCGTAACTAGAGCCCAAAGAAGGTGAGGGTTGCACCCGCCTATGGGGCAACTTGATAGGAAAAGTTCTGAACAGACAGGAACTATGGAAGCCGGGAGGAGCCACCTGCTCCTCTCCCGAAGCAGAAAGATGCAGGGACAAAAATCAGGGGCTCTGACAGCCACAGGAACGAAGTTGGAAACCTTGTAAAACTGAGAGGACTCGGGAAGGGTCGTGAGGTCACTTGATGAGCAAATGGAAAGTACAAACCTATAAAAGCGATGAAATGGGGGTCGGGATTTATAGACCATGAAACAGAGACGGACGCAGGCAGCAGCAGCAGAAACAGGTGTGAAGAGCCACGCCCACTGCTGGGCCGACGGGGGCTGCACCCCTCCCCCCACACCCAGGCTTCACGAAATTCTGCGGATGGACTCTGTTTGACCAGAGGATTCCTGTCTCCCTCACTTCCTTCCATATGAATGTCTATTGTAAAAGCCCACTGCAGAGAAGGCCCGAGTGGGTCTTCATCCTGTAAAACTGAAACGTCTGACCAACGCATCCATTTCCTGGGGGAGGTAATGAAGCGTCCCCAAAGGTCAGCAAATTACCTAAAGTGGTAAAGCCAGGATGGGAAGCCCGCCTTCCAACTCCAAACCCTCCACCTGTTCCCTCCACCCCAGCCCCCGACTCCGCGGGAACAGGCGAGGGTGGCAAGCGAGCCGAATCACCCGAGTGATTGAATGGCTAAGGGACTCCCGTGGACACGGGAGGAGCACAGCGAAACCACGGAGCCAGGTGAGGAGGTCTGAAAGCCAAACCCTCCTTTGTCACTTGGAACAGCCCCCGGAGGACTCCTGACATCTCCAGCCTCCTGCATATGCAAAGAGGTTTCGTTTGCAGGACTCTTGATGGTTTTAGGAACTGCCCACCGTTTTCCTAGTGGGAGGCCAAGTACCCAGGGCTGACTCTGGCAGGTGGGCAGGATGTCAGTGAGTCAGTCCAGCCCCGGGACGGATGATGGCATGAATTACTAGAAAAGTTCCTCACACCGAATCAGACGTCTTTTTGTCCCTTCCGATCTATTGTAGTTCTGTCCTTCGTGGTGACTCATGGCAGCTTTAATCCTCCGTCGGATTCTTCAAGGTCAGAAAGGTTGGCCCTGATCCGTGAGGGCATCCTCAGTCAGACCTACACACATAATATCAGTTCACCTTACAGATGCAACAGGGACCATTTCTGCAACAGATTTTCTGAAGGCAAGAGGTGTCGACAGGAAAGGCATCTCGCCCTCTCTCCTGTGCCCACGGCCACTTATGAAGACCTGGTGGTCTTGGTGGCACACGGTGAGGGCACACTGGACCCACCTGTCTCAGCCCTGGCAGTGGCTGAGCTTTTGGAGTGGAATGAAGACAACTTCAAGCAAAGTCACACGCGCCGCTCAGCCGGACCAAACTCGAACGTAACAGTGACAGCCAGATGGGTCCTTCGGCACAAAGTCACTTGTAGTCTTGGAAACACCATCCTAGAGGCTCCCGTGAGTGTTCTGTGGGCTTTGTACTCATCTCAGCCCCAAGTGTTATTTCCCCAGACTGGAACCTCCCTGGAGTGTCCGTTTTGTTCCTTCACTCTGGCTCTCTTGTCCCTGAACCTTGTTCCGTCCATTTTTCCCCTTAAAGAAAACTCTGTGTCTTGGACTCACCTGGGGCTCCCAGAAACAAGGAGCCTGGGGACACCTGAGCAGCCAGCAGGCAAGGTCACAGGAGCCCGGAGACACCTGCCAATGGGCTTCACAGCAGGTGCGAGACGCCCTCAACAGCACCACGTGTGCTTAACGAACTTTATCCACGGGGCACAGACAAATCCTCGAAGATGATCTCTTCTCCACAGCTGTGCACTGTGCCTAAGGAGGCTAGACTATAAAAGATATTACCTACCCATCAGAATGATCACTACGAAATATATATATCAAACCAAAGGATTCGTGAAAGGCTCCGTGCTGTGAAAAATGCACTTATCCAACCTGGATGCATCTAGGAAGTCTATTAACACTGCCATCTTTAATTATAAAGATGAAATATATAGACAATGCATTAAAATTCTACTAGACGTCATGAAACCCTTTTACATACTTTAAGAAGAAAAAGGTAGATCATATGGTAAATTAGCAAAAGTGAAATACGGGAATGCAAATCCACACAGAGTCTGAATAGCTGAGGTAAAGCCGTATTAAAACCCGACCTTCTTGGGAATAAACAATTTGCTTATTGGTGAAGAATTTCTTGACTTGTGGTTTAAACTCCAACATCAGTTTTCATTTGATGACTTTGCTTTCGCTTGTTCAAGAGTTTGCAAAAGACTATCCTTGTGTACTTTTGTAGTTTTAAATGCCAACTACCTTGCAAAATTCTAAATAAATCACTTCGGCCAAGTTTGAGTCATGCGGGAGGTTAAAATACATGGTTTGACCTGCAGAGCAATGATATCAAATTTCAGGAGAGAAATCCAATTATTCTACACTAGGAAGAAATGGTACTTTTGGGGGAAAAAATTATTCAAAAATTTTAGGATGTGATTGAAAAATAAGAAAAGCAAAAGTTTTTTTTTTCAAAGTTTTAAATTGCCCAGTTTCCAGCTGAGGTATTGGTTTTCTGCAAACCCACGATTTGCTGATGGTGTATTTGCACGGGGCACCATGGAGGAGATGACTTACTGATTCTCATTCATACAATGTCATAAGGATAGCAGAAAAAAGGTTTTCTTTGTTTCTCATTCTTTCGTTACTTCTATTTTGTGTTCAAAACAAAACATGGCAAACGCAGAATGTGAAAATAAGCAGTGGTCCCCGCATCGAGGCAAGATGGATGAGAAAAGTGTACATACAAAAAACGAGAGAAATGAAAATTTCAAGGCTTCACTGAACCATGAATTCCCTCTGCACATATCAGACATACATAGGATTACGAGTTAAGCTCTTAAATCTACATGTTCTTAACAAGAGAGAAAAGGTTAGGTGTATTTATGTTTTCATCACCACCTTAACTTTTCTCTTTTTCTAATGGCGCTGATTGGGTCCAAACTAAAACTGTATCAAGAGTGATCATTGTGGTTCGTGAAATACAGTCCTGCTGTTGGCATTTCATAACTAAAAGGGTTTGGGCAATAAGAGTTCATTGAAGAGCCCAACACTGTTATTGGTCAAAGGATTTGGCTACCTTCTTACATTTATAACACTGTCATTCTAGATGCCTCGAATAGTCGCTAAGAGTTGACGTCCCGCCCTGGCCGGTTTGGCTCAGCGGTTAGAGCATTGGCCTGTGGTCCGGAGAGACCCGGGTTCGGTTCCCGCTAAGGGCACGTACCTCAGTTGCAGTTTGTCCCCGGCCCTGGTTGGTTGTGCGGGTGGCGACCACTCGATGTGTCCCTTTCACATCGATGTTTCTCTCTCTCTCTTCCTCTCTCTCCCTCCCACTCTACCTAAACAAAAAATGAAAAAATGTCCTCAGGTGAGGATGATTAAGAGTTGACGTCCCAAGGATATGATATAAGTGACATCAGACAGACGACCCATCTCTGAGTCTCTTAAGAAGACATACGAGACTCCAGGAACTACATCTTCAAACGTGATAGCTTCAGGCTTGATTTCTAAGCCGAGGGCGGATCCACCTCTTCGGACTCGGAAACTGTCTCTTCAGGACGGGAGAGGCCGTGTGGGAGGGATGTGGTGTGAACGGGATGGAGGGAGCTGGGCTGCCGGGGACTCCACTGACCACACTGTCCATGAGGAGGGTGGGACGGGGTACTTACACCTTCAGTTCACCCAGGAAACCCTATTCTCCTGCAGAAGGCAAGGGATTTCCTGAATTTTCCATGCGGATACGGGCCTTTCCACATCCAAGGGGCCAAGCCAGGGACAAACACAAGACTTGTCTACTCTCACCCTTTGCCTGTGGCCTTTGACCTCTGCCTCCTCCAGCCTCGTTGACACTAACGTAGTTTGAATGAAGCTGAAGGAACAGCGCCTTCCATCTCAGTGGGGAAACAGAATACCGCTGGTGGTCTGCCGGGGTGACCAGTGGCGAACGAAGGAAAGCTCCAAGCCCTGGGGAGCAGGGCTGGCTTCTCTTCTCTTTCCATCTCGGGGTTCACTCAGCGCTGCCCAGGGCACCCCGGAAAGAAGGCCAGCGCTCGCAATCCAGGGCTCTCACTGGGGTGGTTGTATTTTAAGGGCACAACCTATGTCCTCACATACTTTGACTCCCTTGTGTACACACTCACACAGACACACACACTTTGGAGAACTTACTGGATACCTCGACCTGCGGATAGACAGTGGGGTCCTGCGACACTGCAGCTATGACGTAGCCTCCAGGACAAGCTTCAGACAGTCTTGCAGGATCTTCACACTCGTCTCCCACGCCCGCTAAACACACCTTCTGACACGTTGCCTGTCTTAGCCTCTGGTGTTCAAGGTCTTTTTTTTTTTCTTTCAGATAAAAATCACACCCAGTATTAATTCTTGGGAATCTCTCGCACCCAGTACCAGTTCCTGGGACGCTCTCGATACTTGTATATCACCCTAAACATGCATTGCGTGGGACCAAGTCTGGCTCCTTGACGTGGCCGTGGACTACACGAAAGAAAACTGGGTGAATACCGCGTGACCCTGACCGCAGACGGGAGGAGGTGGACGGCGGGTGGGAAGTCCAGCCCCCCGCCCTTTTCCTGTCAGACCGTATTATTAACGTGGAGACAATGGGCCTGCACTTCTGTCACTGGAGCAATGTCAGGGCCGATCAGGCCGATGTCCTGACCTCACCGCTCTCTGGAAACTGCCGACTGCCCCGCGGATGAGCTTTTCTGAGGCGGGAATCGGGGTCTCTGGTCGCGGATGTACAGGTGCGGTGACTCCCAGGCTGCAAACCTCAGCTACTTTGTAAGCATGGGGCACAGCAATGCCACCTACCTGTCTCCCCTCCAGCGTATCTGGTCATGGCCATTTACCAGTTTCTATTCAAAACGCTTTGCTTGACCCTATCGCTGCAGAACCGTCGCTTGTATGCGCGCAGGTGATCTGCGGAGCCGGTGATCACGGGGACACGGATTAAGGAAGAAACGGAAGGGTGACAGTCTGAGATTTTATCGGAGATGTTTACGGGGCAAGTTCCTACGCCAAGTAATTGGATAATGGAAATTCTTACATATCTAAAATGTGCTGTTTTTCCAATCTGATACGCAGAGCTAAACAGCAAGTAGTGACAGCACCAGGGAGAGATGATTAAGGTTTAGACCAGGACCTAGACTGGTTCTCAGCTACGTGTCCTCAGAATGAAATAGCCCACTTCCTCCGTACATACGGCCCCTGGCTAATCCGTCCAGCCTCAACCTGCTCTCGGGCTCCAACGGGGCCAAGATGTATCGGCTCTGCCAATAAAATACTAACACATAAAATACCCAGTGGAACAGGAAGTTTCTGTGTCCACGGGGAAATGCATTCAGTTATCCCACAAATATTTATCAAGCATTAAGTATGTCAGTGCGCTGTTCTAAGTGCTAAGGATATGTCAGTGAACAAAACACCCCCAAACACAACCCCTTCCTGCCATGGGACGTACTTTCTAGTGAGGTTCTAAAACACAAGTTCCTAGAACTTGAGGAATAACTCTTTTGATTTTTTGGGCAAAGAACTCTTCCAATGAGAACCTTCCGAAAATTTTCCAAATGTTTGAATAGGAGAAGGGTTACTGATGGTGGAGTATCTGAGCTGGGCTAGGGGGAGGGACTGGTGTCTACTGACATGACCTTTATGGTAAGAAGGGAGAGAGCCCAGATGCTCCTTTCTCCCGGGTGGGGGAAGGGAGACGAGGACTCGGTAGCAGCAAGCAGTTTGGCTATTCAGTCATTTGGCCAATATTTAGGGAACAATTATAAGGTATTTGGTTACACCAGTTGAATACTTTCTTTCTGAGACAGTCCACTGCTCCCGTCTGTGACTGATGATGGTTTGTAAAAGTGACTCCACATCTAGGCATGTTCCTTGAGAGGACAGCGGGGTACGGGTGCTGTGGGAATAACTGCTACACTGACTACCGCCACAGGTGGAGGCGCCTCCCACGAACGGGAAGTGCATCCATGAACGTGATCAGCGGTCACCCTAGCCCTGGGTCTCAGAGCTGTGTCCATGGCACCCAGACGAAGTCAAGGCAACGGACGCGACGGCGAGAGCTCGAGGCCACGCGGCTCTTACCATGACCGAGATGTGCAGGATCCTCAGCTCCTCTTCTGCGGACTCGTGCTGCGGTTCTTCGGTGGGGTCTTGTCCGGGGAGGCTCGGGGTCCCATCTTGGTGGTGGATGTGAAAAAGCAAAGTGCCGTTCTCCAGCCACTGCTGCCTCCAGCGCACCAGAGGGATGTCCTCCGTGTTCCCCGAGATCTCTGCGGGACAAACACCAAAGGCACAGGTCAGAGGTCCAACCGCACCAGTCCGACTCTCTTACGCATCTTCCTCCAGGACGCCGGGGCCAATGAGCCAGCGTCAGCGGATGGCAGCAGGGGTTTCCGACTACAGTTAGGTCAGCCTTGCGGCTGCTCCAAATCTCAAGGAGGGAAAGACACCTGGGAAGAAGAGAATTATTCCCCATAGGTCTCTGCACCATAATCTAGTTAGCCAGCCTCTCACCCATTGAGAAAAATACCAGGTAAAATGTCAAGTTCTTCCCCCGTTTCTATGATCACTAGCATCCTTTACCCAGCACTTTGAATACCCTGATAGCTCCCCCCTGGGGTAAATACAAGGCTGTTTTCTTCCGGTAAATACATGAGAGCGTGAGTTCCCCGGCCATTACTCCTGGAACCCAAGGAGAGAGCTGGTAATTACCACGCAGGGGGCGGACACCTGCGCAAACACCCTGGGAGGTCCCTGCGGAGCTCTGGGGCTGACGGGGGATTTCCAAAAGCACAGTCATCTTCTGCACGGTCCACGGGAGATGTCTGGTACGTGCTGTGACAGGTAAAATAATGTTTGAATTCCCTTTAATTTGTCTCTGGAGAGGGGGCTAAACGAGTGGGCCCTTACCACAGACACGAGTGTTCGCCTGCCCTCGGGCGTTAGAGTGAGTCGCTGGACTCTCATCCACACGTTAGGAACAAAATAGCAAGCACACGCTTCACACCAGGGCCCCTGGTGGGCTTCCCACCCACCGTCCACACCCGCCCATAGAGGTGGGGAGCCGGCACGGTCATGAGCGGTTTCAGTTTTGTTTGTTTCTTTCAGTCCGAGGCCATGGGGGTGCTGAGCTCCCGCAGCAGAGGTCACTGTTATGTGACCCCTTCGCTAATATCCCTGGGCAGTGCCACATCAGGCTTTGAGATGGTCCACAACAGACAGACCTGCTTGCCCCCGTCTCCCCTGAACGTCATTGGGCCCCCGGGCCACTGTTTCCTTGACAACTATGACCACCGGCAGAACTCACACTCTGGTGCACACATTCTGCTTTGTGAAACTTCATTTTTGTAAGGCATGGAGCCTCCCCAAATTTATCACCTTTGACCAACATAATAATAATTCCATAGACATAAAAAAGATTTAATAAGACACATTTAGATGAGTATTCTCATCAAGTACCACAACCATAAAGAGGAAAGCAATTTTAAATATTTATGGAGTTTATAAAAATCTTTCACTCTTTGTGCGAGGGCACAAATAATGTTCTGCTTTATTTATTTATTTCTATATGTATTCACTTACTTAACAGACACACACGGGGCACGTGGTAAGCACCAGGTCCCTCTAGGCACGAGGACAGGAATCCCCACCAGGCCCTCGACAAGCTCCCTAAAGTAACCACTGTGGCCCTGGCCGGTTTGGCTCAGTGGTGAGAGCATCAGTCCGCAGACCAGAGAGTCCTGGGTTCAGTTCCCACTAAGGGCACGTACCTTGGTGGCGGTTCATCTCTGGCCCCGGTGGGGGTCGTGTGGTGGCAACCAGTCGATGTGTCTCTCTCACTTCAATGGTTCTCTCTCTCTCTCCCTCCCTCTCTCCCTCCTGCTCTATCTGAGGATAAATGCAAACATGTCCTCGGGTGAAGACAAATAAAAAGTAATAATAAATAAATAAAAAGTAGCCCACTGTGAATGAGCATGTGCGCTCTACACCACGTGCATGACGTTTTGTGGGAACACAGAGGAGGGAAGACTCATCTTGCCGGGGAGAGGGTGGGAGGGGGGAAGGAACCTTCCTCTCAGAACATGATGCCGGTGCTGGGCCTTAAAGTGTGGGTGCCTTCCTTTTGATAGGTAAGTAAGTGGGGCGAGAACATTCAGAATAAGAAGGAGGAGGAGAGCAGGAGGAAGAATGTTGGCTGGCCCTCTCAGGTTAGGTCAGGGACAAGAATCTGCATGAGTCACAGGTCACTGACCTGTGCCTAAAGGACACTGATATGCTTACCTGTCTTGTCTACAGACCAGGGCGAAGAGTGACCCACAGGCGTGAGGGAGGACCCCAGGCGTGAGGGAGGACCCCAGGCGTGAGGGAGGACCCCAGGCGTGAAGGAGGACCCCAGGTGTGAGGGAGGACCCGCAGGTGTGAGGGAGGACCCCAGGTGTGAAGGAGGACCCACAGGTGTGAGGGAGGACCCCAGGCGTGAGGGAGGACCCCAGGTGTGAGGGAGGACCCGCAGGCATGAGGGAGGACCCCAGGCGTGAGGGAGGACCCCAGGTGTGAGGGAGGACCCGCAGGCGTGAGGGAGGACCCCAGGCGTGAGAGAGGACCCCAGGTGTAAAGCAGGACCAGCAGGTGTGAGGGAGGACCCCAGGCATGAGGGAGGACCCCAGGTGTGACGGAGGACCCCAGGTGTGAGGGAGGACCCCAGGTGTGAGGGAGAACCCCAGGTGTGAGGGAGGACCGCAGGCGTGAGGGAGGACCCCAGGCATGAGGGAGGACCCGCAGGTGTGAAGGAGGACCCCAGGCATGAGGGAGGACCCCAGGCGTGAGGGAGGACCCCAGGCGTGAGGGAGGACCCCAGGCATGAGGGAGGACCCCAGGCGTGAGGGAGGACCCCAGGCGTGAGGGAGGACCCCAGGCGTGAGGGAGAATCCACAGGTGTGAGGGAGGACCCCAGGCATGAGGGAGAATCCACAGGTGTGAAGGAGGACCCCAGGCATGAGGGAGGACCCCAGGCGTGAGGGAGGACCCCAGGCGTGAGGGAGGACCCCAGGCGTGAGGGAGAATCCACAGGTGTGAGGGAGGACCCCAGGCGTGAGGGAGGACCCGCAGGCATGAGAGAGGACCCGCAGGCGGCAAAGACTTAGCCCTTCTCCCTGATGGCCTAGGGGACTATGTCATCCCGTTGCACGCTGGCCTGGTGAACTGTCCGTGTTCTGGGAAGTGACCGTCACAAGCATCCAGCAAGCCCCGCATCCCTGTCCTGGTTTCCCGCAGGCCCAGCTCCACATCAGGTGGTCAGAGGAGACAGTGACACAGGTCTCTGGAGTCACCTGACCCTGAGGAGGCTTTCTGGACTTCAGGACAAGAGAAACCCTCGGGTTTGCCTCCGAGGGTGCTGCTCGGACCAGCGGAAGCCACGCCACTCACCCGCGGCCACACACCCCGCTCCGCGGCACCTGCCCTGTGTTCATCAAGCCTACACATCAAGGATTCCTCCTCCCCTATATCCCTTTCACGTCTGCCCTGCAGAAACCAAACCCATCTCCTGCTCACCGGAGGCCTAACAGTCACAGCAGTGCCCGTTCCTCATAGAGCACCGAGTGGCATCACTGAATCCCCCAGCGCAACTCATGCCCAGCCTCCCGCCGGCGCCTGGGATTTACCCCGCACACGCTGGTGCCTCTCCCACCTCCCCGGACCCCGGCGGAAGGAATCTGGCCCCTCGTAGCGCTGAAGTACTTAGCAAACCAACCAGATTTTTGTATCCCAGGAGATCCTCATCAAGCGTGTCAGGCTCATTACCTCTATTTTAACTAGGGAAGCGAAGACTAATAAATCCTCAGCCCAAGGTCACCGGCCTGACACAGAGCAGGGAGGAGGTGGATGACTTCTGTCACTGCCTGCACCCCAGCACACACCGCCAGCCCCACGTCGGAATGGGCTCAGGGAGAAGGTGCCCGGGAGAGGTCCATGCGGTCTTCTGGGGGATTTTATGCTACGGGATTTTAATTTTTTGCACAAGGCGTTCATATTCCACAACTTCATTTAAAATGAAGATATAATTTACATCCCCCAAATTCACCCTCTCGAAGTATACAATTTAGTCGTTTTTCGTGTATTCGCAAAGCTCTGCATGAACTCATCATCACTCTGGTCCCAGAACATTTTCCTCAGCCCCAGAAGAAACCCTCTCGGCCTCGGCCAACCCAAGTTTTCCTGGGAGGAGCGAGGTACTCCGCTCAGGGTTCCAGCAATAATGGTGCCCAGCCGAGAACAGGGGCAGTGAGGATACTGACAAAATGCGCCCTCGGGGAGGTGGATGGAGAGCACGGCATCTCTGGCCTTGGTACCAGGCCAGCCCTCTGAACCTCTCTGTAGGTTTTTCCTGTCTATCCCTAGGGACAGAGACATCCTGCTTTTTCCCAGACCAGAGTCATCACAGAGGGCAGAGGTTAAAGGAAGGAAGACACCATGCTTGCCAATGAGGGCACTGCCATAGATTGAAGATAATTAAGGCATGACGGTTTCTCCCACTAAAATGCTAAAGCAGGGACGTATTTACTTAGGCTACAGCTGGCCTGGTCAACCAGTGAAAATCCCTACAGGGCACAATAAACGTCCTGTGAATTTCATCGCCAAGGGGCTGACAGAGGGCCTGGAACGTCGATGAAGGACGTCGGTCTGGCTGCCGGCAGATCGTCTCAAAGAGGAGATGCTCAGACATCGCTCTACCAACGCAAGGCTGCGCTGAGATGCCAAGGAGCCAACAGGGAGGTGATAAAATCGTTACTCTAGTCCAAGGCCCCTGAGCACTGGACGCGAGGCTCAGGCCGAGCCTTTGCCACGATGCTCTGAATGAGATGAGCGCCAACAGGAGCTGGCGGTTGTCTCGAGATCCCTCAGGAGGCGTGAGCGCAAAGCATCGTCGCACTCGGGGCTGCGGTCTCCAGAGGGTGAGGCTCCCCTCATTTCAGTGTGTCCAGTCTTCTCTTCCACAAACCTCACATCCCTCAGCACCTCCCAAACTCTGGAGCTGCCTGGGATACACAGAAAGTGGGGTGCCATTTCTTCTTCATCACAACAAATATTTTTGGAGCACTTTTTTTTTTTTTTTGCCATCGTCAGCCCACTGTGTGACATGGTCCCTACTCTCAAGGAGCTTTTGATCTAGTAAGAAACTGAAGACATGGCTGGGCATGAACCCAGGGGCAGGGGTACAGTGGAAAGAAATGTTAGGAGGTGATTCCTGGTCAAGAGAATGGGGTGTACAGCAGTGTACCATGTGTTCGCAGAACCGAGGGAGGTTCTGGTTATGCTGCAGGGCGAGGCTATGAAGAGGGGGTACTGGGGATCTGAGGCTAGAAAATGCAGATTGGTGCCAACTGTGAAAGTGGTGAATGCCAGTTTAAGGAGTTAGGAGCTAACGGAAAATCACCCACAGTTTTATTAAACAGAGACGTGAATAAACCCATCATTCAGAAAGACCCGGAAGGCCCAGAACGAGAGTAGCCAGCAGACTAGAGTCAATGAGCCTCACTCTGTGACTCTGACCCTAGATTCCACAATAACCCAAATGCCGAACTGGAACTCAGGAAGCCTAGGTCTGGAAAAACCTTCAATGAGTTGGGCAGCGTTGCATTTTCTCATCTGTAGAAGGAGGAGCTGCAAAGAGGAAGGTCAAGATTTGTTTGTCACGTTGACCATTCATGATTCTAAGTCCAAAGGAGTGGGCGTCACATGACCACCTAGAAAGGCAATAACTTCAAGGTCACACGCAATGTCGTCTTCTCTCGAGTCGAACCCATACTGTACTTCTTCTTCCCCTCGGAGCACAGGGTGGGAGATTTGGGATGATTTGATCAGAGCCTTTAGGAGCCAGGCCGGTCTTCAGAGCAGACCTCCAGCTGGTGGGGAAGGCGCTCACTCAGTGACACAGAGGTGGTTTCCAAAGCCAAACCCTAAGGCTCTGTGCAGTAGGGAACCTGGATGATGGCAGCTCGGTCAGGGACAGTCACTAGGGGATAAGCCGAGACGGGGAAAGGCAGTGGGAAGGAGAGAGAGATGCAACCACGTTTACATCAGCCTCAGTCTGTGAGCTGGGGGCACTGTTCTTTGTGGGGTTAGCTAAGGACACCCAAAACCCACTTCAAAACTCCTTGTCCGGCATGTCCCCCTCCTCATGCCACCCGGGTGCTCATGCTTCAGGCATGTGCTCATGCCCAGAATCCCCGCCCTGAGCTGCTAAGACAGTAAGACTCCATGTCTCGGGATCGGACGTTTTTCAAAAGAGAACTTTATCGAGGACCGGTTGTACTTTTTCAAGAACTCGACGATTTCAAGCCAAATGTGGATCGGAACTGGGGATATTCTCAAAGATGCTTTTAATTCACTGAATAACCTAGAGTGGCCTAGAGCAAGCCTGGCATCGGGGCCCCTTTTTACTCCTGGCCAAGCCGAGTGTCCCGCTGAATCCATCGGAGGAAGCACGAGGTGGCTCGAGCGGCGAGTCGTGCCAGGTCTCCGCCTCCTGTCAAGGGCACCGGAGGAAGTGACGCTGCAGTGTTGCAAGGTTGAGGGCGGCCCCCCTGCTGGCCGTTACTCTTAGAAGACCTTGCGTAGACCCAGGTCTTCAAACTCGCCGTTGATTTTAAAAACCCTTCCTCCAACTAAATCGGCTGCTGTTCCCCAAACAGTCAGAAAAGAACTGTACTAAGCGGAAGACAAACCAAATGTACTACCGGCACGTGTCCTGCCGCTGGAGGACGGGAGGGGTGTCCGCGGGGTATTCACTTCACTTGGTTGTTTTTCATCTCTGTTAAGCATGGTGCCGTGCATGACCTCATTCTTTCCGCAAGGATGACAAGGGAAAGGGACACAGCCCCCCTTCCACCCGATGCCATCTCGGCTGCCATTCTGAGTTTCCCTGCGTGATGGTGATGAAGCTCAGAAGTTCAGTCGTTATAACCCAAGTGTCCAAGAAGAAGCATCACAAATGGGTCTTTTCCATCAGGGACTATCGTGAAGGTCACCGAAGGTAGGCTGTGATCAAATTCCCCCCTTTTCTTGTTTTACTTTCCTTTCACCCCAAGTCTCATTCCAGAGTTTGAAAGATACTGATGGTATGTCTGCCGTCCCACATGCCTTCATTATGGTCCTCCAACTGCATCGGTGGCCTTGACTTTCAACACCTCTGTAAGAAAGGAACCTGCCGAAGTCAGGGGTTAATGACAGTAGAGGACCACTAATTACCCTGCAAATCTTTACCCTGGTATCAAATGTGACCCAAGTCTTTAATGTCTCTGGAACGGCAGCCTCTAAAGACCCCGACTTGTTCCATAAACATAATAACAGTGGCACATTCGCGTCCCGGCCATCTGTGAAGAGAGATGAGGAACAGATGAAAGCAGGCAGAGGAGAAGGGTGCAGGAGAAAGGACAAAGTCAAAGGAGTGAGGAAGGGAGACTGGCCAGAGGGGCACCACGCTTTGGGCTGACTTGGCTGGGTTGCCACACCTCTCGCCACAGGGACCCTCTGGTTTGACGTGATCAGTCTTCCCGCCCAGCGTGCCAGCCACACGAGCCGAGGTGCCCTGCTGGGCCTGAATTCACGCAGCACCAGCGTCAGGAACATGATGATCTGCCTGGAGTTTGTGCCCGTCTAGACCTGCCTAAGTGAAGGACAGAATGGGAGACGGCACAGCCAGGCGGCTCTTCAGTGGAGATATCCGGCACCCACGGGAAAAGGGGACTCTCACTGGGGCTCCTCAATTCCACTCCTGGCTGCCTCCAGGGGCTGCGGGTTATGTAAGCAAGAGATTCACAGAAAATCTGCTGCACATCTCGGGAACCTCTCACCCAGCAGAGGCACGGACGGCACCTTTCCCGGCACCTAGAACCTTTTGGACGTGGTGAGGTTTGGAATACAGATTCCCCCTTGTGACTGGGAGAAGGACAATCGAATTCCTATGTCCCCTGCCCAGTGACATGGCACAAACGAAGAGCCTGCAGCACTGGAGACCCAGTGATGAGAAAGGAAGTGGCAGGTCAGCGGAGGCTGGGAGGCGGAGGCTCTGGAATCTCTCCGGAGCTCCCTTTTCTGATCTTCAAACGATTGCACTAGAAGGTCTCCAGGGACTCCCCAGCTCTGACCACGGGCTTCAACGACACAAAACCACAAACGACATTTGGCTCTAGTCAGACCCTCAAATCAGGTGCACGCCGAGTATATTGCAGCCAACTGGATAAAAGTCTCCGGAAGTTTTTCTAATCGGACTCTGGAGCGTGGGATGCCTGCAGCTCAGTCCGGCCTACGTTTGCGGGTGAGGACTGGTTCTCCTGAAATGCATGCTGGGGACCTCTGGAAACTCCATCCGTGGTCCCCAAGAAGAAAGAATCATCACATACAGCTGCCTCCAAATGACTCCTGATGAGTTATTGACCTGTGATCAATTCGGTTTATGTAAACAAGGGTAGCTTAGATTTTTTTTTTTAAAAAAAACTACACCTGATTTCTTTCTGCGCCTCACCGAGATCCCTTTATAGGGCTGGACTCTAGAAATCAGAAATGCTACTGTCCATCCCTTCTCTTTTTCCCGAAGAGGTTGAAGATGGACGAAAATGAACCAAAATGAAAGCAGGAAGGTGGTGAGAGGACGAAATGAGGAGCCTCGACGGCCCGTGTCCGCGGCCGCGGGGGCCGGGGCGGCAGGCGCTGGGAGAGCAGAGGGTGGCCGCTGAAGGGCCGAGGGAAGGCAGTGAAGCTCTTCTACGGATGCTGCGGGAACTAGGTCACCGCGCTACTCCGGGCCGGCATGAATAGCAATCAAGCAGCTACGTGAGCATTCTATGTACCTAGCCATGGAGATGAAAACATCCCCGTGGGGGGACCATGTCGCCCAAAGGTTCTGACGCAACCGGGGAGATGAGGAGGCATTCAAATGGCGTATGATTTCATCCGAAATGGGTTGCTTGTTCCTACCACGGTGCTTCTCTGGATCTTTTCAAACCCCTGCAAAGAGTTTATCCACATGATACTCATTAAAATCTCCTTTGAAAAGAGGAGGGGAAAAGGCCCCAAGCGCTTTGAAAAAGGCAGGGTTATCTGAGTCACAGATGTACTGGTAAGAAAAAAATTTAAATCCACCTCGTTCTATTCTCCGCTGCCACCGACTGACCTTTGTAAATTGAGATAACGGCACGCATTTAACAAAATCTGACATCAAGTAAGATGTGTAATAATATTTAAACTCTGTAATGTTAAAATATGTATTTACGGATCATTTGATACATTGTAATGAGCATGTACTCTGGGAGCCGGTGCTCTGGCCGGAGTTCCGATGTGAGCCCTGCGAGTCCTTGGGGGCCTCGGCCCTGCAGCGTGGCTCCGGGAGCTGTCTGAACACCCAGGTTTGAAAAGCTGGGGCCCAGCTGCAGGGAAGCTGGAAGGGAACTGCCTGCTCGACCCGGGGAGAGCTCTGTTCCCCTCAACCCTCTTTCTCGCACTCCAGGCTTTTACTGGCAAGAGCGAGGTCCGCTCTACGGCTCTCACCTTGTACACCGGATGGCAAATGAAACCGAGCGTGACACAATATCACCCGTCAACGACGTACAGCAGGAGGAAAGACCACTGCCTGTCCTAGACTGTTTGGGTTCCTCTCCATTGCCAACGCCTTCTCATCCAGCTGTGTTTCTGTTACCACCTGCGATTCAACTTGGCAGGTAGTGATGTACCTGTTATTCCCTGGCTCTGTTAGGAAGCCTTTCAACACGCATAAGCTAACTTAATCCTCAATCATTCTTTAATGTGGCCATTTATGTCTCCATTTTACAGATAAGGAGATCCAGAAAAGTCACCGTGCTTGAGCAAGCTCACTGGTTAATAAGTACTACAAGGAGCGGGGAAGTCCTAGGGCTCATGGTGTCCTGGCCGTCTCTCCTTCCCACTATTTCAATGCCCATTCTCTCGCTCTGCAAATCTCCACCCCAGAATAATACGAGTAAAGTGCTTCACATTATCTGGTACACGATGAACACCAATCAACATCAACATCATCATCGTCATTAATGCTGGGCTTGTTATTGTCATGATTAGTATCATTCACGTAAATCCTAAAATAATCTTGACAGAGTTCAGTAAACAGTGCCTTTAAATGACTCCAGCTGCTTAAGAGTCTTCAGAAATCCAGGGACCGTACGTCTAGACATCCGTCCATTTATAGTAAGGTACCTGGTCCAAGTAATGCTTGTACCTTTCTCTAATGCTCCTTCGCAAACCGAAGGCTCTTTGGATATCTCTGATAGAACTCCACTTACACTCTCTTTGATTTAAGATCCAGCCACAAGGGCTTTTCCAGAGGGACCATGCTATCTATACCCATTCAAGGCTGGCACACAAGGCCTGTCCAGTGTGCTTGCTGCAGGGCACTTAGCAAGAGGCTCATGAATTAATACGGACAGGTCCTCCCAAAGGGAGGTGGGGGTGGTGACTGAGGTCAAGGAAGAGGAAAGGAGCAAACGAAGGTGGTATTCCAGTAACAGCTGAGCTTCCTGCGGTGGTAAGCTGAGCCCTTTCCTGCAGACTAAGCTGTGTGCTTGTTATCATGGTTAAAAAGAAAAGACAACAGGCCCAACATGGAGTTACTTGTGCTAACCTCCACGTCAGCAAACCAAGACTTCATAATATGTAGCCAAGTTGCAGGTTCAGCTTCTCCCAGAAATGCAAACTTTAACCAGTCAATGTGGAATTACCTGGTCAGCACGAGTGATATAATCTGCCTGATAGAACCCCGCTACCCCCCAAAAGAAGGTGTTTGGAAAAAATCCACTCTTTGCTAGAATAACTTCCTTTCCTCTCCTGCTTTTGCCTATAAAAGTCTTCCAGTTTGTGTATCTCCTCAAAGCTCTTTTCTATCTGCTAAAAGAAGATGCTGCCCGATTCATGAATCATTAAATAAAGCCAATTAAACCTTTATTTTATTTTTTGTATCCTCACCCGAGGACATTTTTTCTATTTTTTGTTCAGATAGAGTGTGGGAGGGAGAGAGAGAGAGACAGAAACATCGATGTGAAAGGGACACATCGAGTGGTTGCCACCCACACGACCCAACCAGGGCCAGGGACAAACTGCAACCGAGGTACGTGCCCTTAGCGGGAACCGAACCCGGGTCTCTCCGGACCGCAGGCCGACGCTCTAACCGCTGAGCCAAACCAGCCAGGGCCAATTAAACCTTTAAATGTATGCAATAGAGTTTTGGTTTTCACGGATTTGGCAGCAGCAATGAAATTGAAGGTCGAGCCTTCCAGCCGCTTTGGGGACAACGAGAAATGCAGGCAGGGTACCTACGAACCCTTTTGAGTTCTCAGTCTTTCAAACCATTTCCAGAAGCCGGGGGTCAATTCCTCTTGCTTCTGATCTCCACTCTTTTGGGGAAGAGCTCCCGATCTAATCGGCTTTCCAATCCAAGGCAAGGCAGCTTAAACTAGCGAACCCAAGCTCCTGGTCCTTGGTTCAGGCCCCAATTCCCATTTCATTGGAAAACCCCAGCCCTTGGTGCTGTCCACGGATTCCACGTGGAGAACTGCTGGCAGCAGCCACAGTCCCCCATTTGTTTGCAGTGGTCCACAGTCCACAGTTTTTGGTGTCCACTGGTTTAGCCCCTTCCCGAGTCCCCAGTTCCACCTCGGGAATTGCTGGTGGTGTGCAAGGAACTTCTTCTGGCCAGACTGCAGTAACATCTCTTGACTACTGCTGGTGTGTTCAAGTGCACAAGTGTGTCTTAAGTGCTTTTTATCATTAGCTATTGCTAATGGAAATCTCAAGGGCCAAAAAGCCAGAAAAGTTGATGAGCAAAAAGCTGCTAGAGCCTTCGCCATCTAACCCAGAGACTCCCACGTTCAGATAAGTTGGTCACAGAAGGAGTTAGCTGACGCTATGTCATCTGCCTACCTCAAGAAATGAAAACAATACACTATAAATAAACAATTCCCAAGCCAGTGGCATATCTTTTTTAGGTATTAGTTTAGCTCAGACAGACCCAAAGGTTTAACTACAAACAAATAGGTAGATGAATGGATGGATGAATAGATAGATAGATACATACATACATACATACATATTTACACACATACAAATATACATACACACATACATACGTAATCAAAATGGGATCCTCAAATTTCAAAGAGTAAGTACACCACCTTCCAGCACACCTGCTTATTTTATGTCTAGGAACTGTGGTCCTGGAAGCTGTAGGTGTCAATAGCAATGGCACATTCTTACTAAAAACACCCTAGAGTTACAATGTCCATGATGAGAATATTCCAATTAGACAAGATCATTCATTTAAAAAGTGCATTTGAAAGCAAGTTTTTCTAAATCTAACAAACTGAATGAGATACCTATTTTTATTGGTATACAGAAGTTCCCAAAGGCTTCAAAATCCTAAAACAGCTTCATTAAAAAATTTGTTGCAAAAGCTAATAAAAACTTAAAGATACACAATCATAAACAACAGTCTGCCAAACTATTGGCTCTACAACTACACCAGCTCAAAGGTCAGGTACCTCCACATCACACCCTCTTCGCGGGTCCATGGTTACATTGCTGGCTCAGGGATGGATGGATATCTCAGTTGTCATCAACCAGACCACTGGGAAAGAGATTGCCCTCGAAGAGCCTACGCAAATTTTTCAACATCAACTCAATGACTTCATACCTACCCTTGAAGGAGAACTCCCACTCATGCCCCTCCCAGAGCTGATGGGACTACAAGGGATTCTCTAGCAAACCATTGTCAGTAATTCCTTTACGCAGCAAAGAGGAAACTAAAATTAGAATTAATTTAAAAACTAGCCAAAGTCTGGTAGATTCTGGAGCTTTACTCTCTACCTGGAACCTCACTGGGAGCCTGCAGATGGGATCCTGGCAAAAGCTAAAGGTGAGAATTCTTACCAGACTCAGCTCTCCCAGGTCTTTGTGGGGCTCAGGAGTGAAAGAAAAATTAAAGATAATAATGAAATTTTGGGTTGTCCCTTCTTTTTAAAATCCAGACCATTGGTTACTGATTTTGGGGGTGTCTCTAGATCTTGTTCAGATAGTATGTTTTGTACCCTCTTTGACGACAGGATGCCTCTTGTGTCCATGGGCTGTTTAATACTGCCAGAAAGATTTACTCTTCATATCAGCAGAAACCTGGCAGGTATTTGAAAGGATTTAATAATTCTATGATCAGAAATTTGACCAAATTGGATGTTCATATTCAGAGCCTAATAGGAATTTGGGGAGGGGCTTCTTCCCTAAGTTAAATGTACCAAGAAGGAAAGAAAAACAGTCCAAAGACAAAATCTAATCCTTTGGATTTCCATCTCAGCTGTAAATTTTCTCCTTGATGTAAAGAACCAAATTAATAACAATGTAGTTGGAAGAGCGGTTCAGCCCCTTGAAGGAGAACTCCCATTTATGCCCCTCCCAGAGTTGACTGGACTCCAAGGAATTCTCTAGCAAACTATTGTCAGTAATTCCTTTAGGTGAAAGATGATATCAAGTCTTTGAAGAATTAGAAGCCACTATACTTATCCTACAAATGTTTGCAAGACCAGAAATACAACTCTAGACACAATTCAAAATCCACCTATCTGCCCTGGCCAATTTGGCTCAGCGGTTGAGCGTCGACCTGTGGACCAGAGAGTCCTGGGTTCGGTTCCCGCTAGGGGCACATACCACAAAAAAAACCCATTTATCCTTTTCAACCATTAACCTCACCTATTCATCTTCAGAGGCTTGTAGCTATGGCAAAAATTCTAGCCTTAGGAAATAAAATGCTATCCGTCATAATCCTAGTTATTTCTTAAACTGCTGTATATTAGGGAAATAACCACATTTCCTTGTTAATCCCAATTAACCATGACCGTTTTTTTCAGTCTTCTGGCATATACAGACAGTTACTGTTTCACTCTGATATTTTTTCATAAGTATTCCCACAAAAGTGCTTCATCTTCAAGGAGATGCATGGAAAGGACCCTAACAAGTACGGGTTTCTCATAATTTTGAGGCCATAAAACTGAACTGGGTAAGGATTTGCAGAACTAATGAAAAAGCTGGATTCGAACAGAACAAGGGTTAATTACATGGGACTGGATGAACTGAGGGGGATTATAACATTTTTATGACTTTGTCCAAAACATTGCTGTTTCTTTCATGTCTTGTTTTTCCAGGTTTAAGGAAACCTTTTCTCTTCAGCTGTCTATGACTTACAGCAATTCAATAAAGTATACCTTTGTACGCAAAGATGAAACATTGACTTTTTTCTTCCTACCAATTCCAGAATTCAGAAACTCTTGAGTATTCTTTTCATGGAAATATAGTTAGTTATTTGCATAAGTTCAATGAGAACCTGTTCTTGGACACAGTTGGAGACACTGGATATAGTATCAAGGCTTTGACTGGAATGTCGTATTTGAGAGCAATGTGCATAGACTCAGATATGACCAGACAGCTTTAAGGAACTAGGGTTGACTTTATGAAGCCAACAAAGCCCCTGGGAAAAAGCAACGTGGTGCTCTGTCTGCTTAAGAAGTGAGCAGCCTTACCAGGTGAGAAGGAAGGTCATTTCCCAGCAGGCCCAAGAACCTCAGGATATTTTGGGGACCTCAAGAAGTGAGATTCACCCAAATAGTAGGTGCTGTAGATAAAACCTGCTGGTGAGTCCTTGGCTTAGCTTCCTGGCCTTGAAAGGCTTTTAAGAGTTCAATCTGAGATTCCTTATGTAAACATCCGGCAAAGCAGTCTTAAAAAGAGCTTACATGGTCAATCACTATCCTTGCTGCCTTTATGTAATCAGGCCAAGTTTAACGTAAACAAATCGGTTTTACTGTGATTATCTTTGACCTAAAAAATTGGGGTAATGTAGAGGAAAAAACTATGCACCTTTGTAGATACTAGGTTCTAGACCTGTTCATTGTCTTTGAGTTTTTGTTATATATCTGTAAAATGAACTGGGTCCTATATTCTTCTTGTTTCCTCAGATATCTAGCTATGTATGACTCTCCCAACTAATGTTTCAGTTTTCTCCCACCCTTCTGATTTGGCATCACTAACGACAAAGAATGCCTTTAAATCTCCTTTGAAGGGACTGTACCAGATCCTCCTCACTACTCAGATGGCTGCCAAATATGAAGAACTTGAACCGTGGGTCTACATGTCCCATTCAAAAAGAGCTCCTTCAGACTCGAGGAACTACACACGAGCTGGAGAACTCAAAGTCAAATGGATGAGGAAGACTTGTACTTGACATTGATATAGATTGCATCTACCCATGATGTCCGTTCAGGACTTTACACTTGAACTCAACATGAAACCATGTCTTTTTCTCCTTTTTCCTTTACTCTAGCTTTGGCCTGGCCATTGCTAATGAGGGTAACCTTTCAGACTGATGGAGTTGTCATCAAAGACTCCGATCTATCCATGATGTTAGAGACCCCTTGGTCCTCCCTGTGACCAACTGCTCTTCTATTGCCAGGGTCCCACAAACTACAATCAACCGACTTAGATCATTCAGTGCCTTGAACATCCAGTGCCTTGTTTATATCATTCTCTGATAATAACTCTACCTGCTTAATTAGATACCAACACCTACATAAATCTTAGTACATGTGCACTCCCTTGTTCTCATAATTATCGACATCAGATCTTCCCCCCAATCATAAAAAGATCTCGCCAGCAGCACCGATCTTTGCAAGGTATTTACACCAACTCATCATTCCAGGCTAGGGGATTTACATGCCGAATGTGCTGGAAGCCTAACTGACCTGGTCTGAAGGGTCAAGTGCAACAACCCCTGTGAATATATCCATCAACAGTGACACTTTGATAGGAACGGTTGGTGCCCTGACAGAGTTTCTCTTTGTCTGTGGTGGTTATCAGTCTGCTTGGGCCTGTGAATGCCCAGATGGCTGGCACATAACCAGACAATGCCTCTTAGGTTATCTAACCATGCCTCTAACTGTTCACAAATGAATGGAGACACCTCGTTAGTCAACTCCCTCGCATTTATATCATCGAATTAGAAAGGACCTACTGGGATGTATTCGTGACCCAGGAGTCACTTCCTGTGGCAGGTCCTTCCTCCCCCCATTAGGAGTAGACATAAATAAGCTATGATCAGGAACCTTGCCTTAACTCTTGATAGTATCACCGAATCTGCTGCTAAACAATACCTGTCCAGCCATCCTGAGATTCTCTGGCCAACGTTGTCTTGATAACAGGATAACCCTTGATCATCTTTTAGTTGAGCAAGGTGTCTGTGCTGCGGCCAACACCACATGCTGTACCTGGATGAACACTTCTGGGGACGTTGAAACTCAGTTACGAAGATGATTAAGCAAGCCTTAAAATAGGTGACTCCTTTAACAGGGTCTTTTTTTGACTTATGTGATTTTGATGGATGTAGGTCTTAGGGACCATGGCTTTTAAGTGACTTCAAACATTGAGAAAAATCTTACTTATAATACCCATAAGCTTCCCCAGGTGAGCTGTACAGTTGACCTTTGATCAATATGGGTCTGAAATGCGCAGGCCCACTTACACACAAACTTTTTCCAGTTGACCCACTCGGTTCAATCAACCCATACAGTTCAAACCTGCATTGTTCAAGGGTCCGTTGGCTGTTGGGAATCGGCCTGTGCAAAGGGCCAACTGAAATTAGGTGAAGATTTTCCACTGTGCATGATCAGTGCCCTCACTCCCCATGAGGTTCAAGGGTCAACTGTATTCTTTCAAAAGCTTCACATGCACGTCTGCAGCCATTTAACCACCAAGCAAATGATCTCCCCCAAGACCAGAATGTCAGACAAGGAACAAAGAGAGTGACTGACCTACCAAATGTGAACCTGGAGTTGTGACCTGTGAAGCCCACACAGAGGATCAGCAAAACTGCAGGAATTCGGGAGCAATGGTTGGGCATGGTGCTAAGGCCGTACATTTTGATCATCTCTCAGGGAAGCCAAGAGTCAGACCAAAAAGGGGGAGTGGTTAAATACACACACACACACACACACACACACACGCACACACACACACACGCACACACGCAGGCCCCAAATGGAGTCACTTGTGCTAAGCCCCATGTCAGCAAACCAAGACCTAACACCTGTCTTATTGGCAGTTTCAGCCTCTTCCTGGAATGTGACATTAACCAATCTGGAATCACCTGGTCCGCGCTGGCGAGATCATCTGCCTTACAGCTCCCCACCTTCCACCAAATGAAGGTGACCTTGTCTGAAATCATCATTCCCTGCCAGAAAAACGTCCCTGCCCCACCTCCTTCTGCCTACAAGTCTTCCATTTTGCACAGCTCCGTGCGGCTGCTAAGACGGGATGCTGCCTGATTCATGAATCATTAAACAAAGCCAATTAGATCTTTACATTTATCCAGCTGAATTTTGTTTTTTTAACACCATACGTGCCAAGAGGCACTGACTGCCCTGGCGTGGAAGCTTGCCTTCTCACCTTTACCTGGGGCAGCAAGGCCTCCCGCCTCGTCCTGCAGACCTACGGGCTCGCGCACTGAGCATGCGCACCGGCTTCTCGCGCACACAGCCTGGGAGGCCGCGCTCGGCGGCCCGCTGGTTCTCCAGTCTGTCTGCAAACCATTCCTCCTACAGGAAAGGGGTCCACGTATCTGTATATCGCATCATCACACTGCACGCTTTAAATAGGTACAACTTATTTGTCAATTACGTTGAAATAGTTTGAAAGAAGGAAGGGGGGAGGTCTGAGGGACTTGGACTCTTCTCAACTCTAAAATGCTTTGATTTTATGTTTTAATTTTCCTGTGATCTGTAATTGCCAGACAGGGGGCCGAACCTTGAGTCCCCAAAAAGTGAAAATGGGAAGTGAAAATTATCTTACGTCTCTTTGTTGTGTTATTCAGCCTGAGAGAGGGGAGGGGAAAGAGAATTTTTAAAAAGAGTCGAGCAAGTAAAAAGTTCCGTATTAGAACTTGCAAAGACCTTTCTCACCCCCTCTCTTTTCATTCACCAGTCCTGTGTGGTAGGTGTTGCCGAACGGGAATCAGAAGGCCAGAGCTAGCGCTAATGAGATGGAGACCCCGGGCTCGAACCTGCCTGCGGACTCCTAGCACAGTGCTCTTTCTGCCCATCGGAGACGCGAGCGAAGCGGCGTGTATTTACACTGCGGAACCGTGAACCACTCTGCTTGTATTTCAGCTTAATGAGTTAGAATCACGGGAGTTATGCAGCACGAGTAAACACTGTCAGGAGTTTGAAGAGTTTGGGCTTACAGACCCAGGAATAAAATTGGGTTATTAACTGATTCATGCTAGGGTATAAATCACGCAGCAATCTGATGTAATTTCTCTGTGACAGTCTCCCCTGGCGGATCAGCTCGGCTTCTTTCTAGACTCCAGTTACCAGTCTGAAGACTTCTTGACACTGCCTTGGGCCCACTTCTGCAAGCTGACCGGTATAAACACTCATTACAAAAGGGGTCAAGATAACCTCCAAATGACCAGACAGATAGCCCCATGGAAATGTAGGTCTAAGCCATCCAGTCCCTGCTGAGTGAATCAGATAATGACTTAAAAGAGATACAAAGGTCACTTGATTGCTAAATATGTTGCTGCTGAGCTGGATATAACATGCAGTGACAATCTTTCTTGCTAACACCTTTCCACTTTTCCTCTCCTGAATTCTATCTCCATCCTAAAGCCCTCCCTTCTCAACAGGCCCCCAGTACACAAAATGCCCACATGGGGGCTGGCAGTGAGAAGTGGGAGCCACGTGATCCCCGGGAAGGATGCATGTTAGAAAGCAGGCGACCGTCATTTCGCATGTATCAGCGGCACTGCTCCTCATGCCGACCCTCTGTGCGGGTCTGAGTCCGTGTGTCTGCATGATCATACCTGTCACGGCACGAGGGATGTCTTCCTCTTTTTCTCATCTCTATTTCCGAGTGCTTTCATTCACGCTCTATGTTTGTAACGTGTGGGATGACATGATGACCAAGCTGAAGCTGACGAGGATAAAGTGGGGCACTTGATAATGTCACTGTTCTTCACGATAACCAACTTTCATTGCACACTCATATGAGGCAGGGAGTGGGCTAGACGCACACGTTTTCATTAAGCTATTTGAGAGCCGATGAGGTAGGTGCTATCGTTATCCAGGATTTGGAAAGTGAGGCAAAAAGAGGTGAGGTAACTGGTCATCAAAGGACTTTGGCATTGTGACTCTAGGGAAGGACACATACTCCCTGACACCTCACTGTCGCCATTTGCCAGTCAGTAAGTGAGAGTCCAGTGAGGGACTGTCACCATGCAGGCCAACAACTCTACTTCAGCTCTTGCCACCAGTAACCAAGGAAGAGGCTGCAGACGCACTGTGTGAGAAGGTAAGTGAACTGTGTCTCTGGCGTCACCTGCACGGTCATGAGAATGGAAAGGAGGGACACATGCACTGCGACCTGACAATCCGTCTACAGATTCTCTTCCTGCGACCTTGATCAAGTCAAGAGTAGGAAGGCTTTGGAGGGGTGCATGTACGAACATCAACCCCTAACACATGCTGTCGATCGATACAATATGCAATAGCTAACGCGTCTGAAGTGTTTCCAATAAAACTGGCACTACCTGAATGCCGCTGGTTCATTTCATTTTCACAACCGCTGTGTGAGGTGGATAACAGTTACAGGTGAGACGGCCGAGGTAAGAAAGGTTAAGTAACTTGCTGAGCATCATACATTTAGCAAGCGGAGGGGACTTCTAGGATGTCCACCTTCAGCGTCTGGGTTCGGAACCACTTCATTTCTCTGCCTCTTTCCTAAAATCTATCTGAATTCTAAAGCCCTCCCCACAGAGGTTCCCTGTTACAACACCAATGTCTAAGCAACTCACTTGCTCACTATAAAGTCCTTGCTCCTTTTCTCTTGGCTTCTGCCATAGTCTTCTTACTGGGAACTGGCATGACATCTCTTCTGGAGTTTAATTTTGCATGGGCAGCAATGCCTTGCACATATTGCTACTACAAGGGGACCCGACCATAGGTGGTCCTTTTTAACTGATCCTGGCATACCCCACCTGTGCCAAAGGTCAAGAAATCAGCAGGAGGAAGTGACGCTGAAATTTCCATTTCTCACTTGGTAGCACTGGCCCATTCATTTGAGGTTGTAACAAAAACAATGTTAATGGAGTTTTGCAAAAAAAAAAAAAGTGCAGGGTTTTCTCTTTCTGGTATGGAAGCTCCTACTCTCAAGATTACAGCTATACATTTCACAATCCAGCCATTCGATTGAGAACAAGGCTGAGGGTAACTGGAAGGAGCACATTATTGGATATGAGTCGGGACACGAGGGCCGGAACTTAGGGTCAGCTGTGGAGTGCTGATAGTTTCTCCTCCTTCTGTGCCCAAAAGGCTCAGAGCTCGAAGGCCAGTAGGTGCCCTCCCTGATACCAGTCTTAAAGCTGAGGTCAATGCCAGCTTCTTAGAAAGAGGTCTTTTTCATTCATGACATTTTCAGTATCTTTTTTGTTTTGTTTGCTGCACCTGCTCTTTTCTGATGACACCACACGCTGGGAAATAAGGTCCATATGAATAATACCTGCTGAGTGAACCAGTACTTCCCTCCATTTGCCCCAATTTATCTCCATTGAGTTTCAAATAGAGCTTTGGATCCTAGCCGTGGAGTATTTGGTGAACAAGGGCATGTATGCCTGATGTGGCAACTATAGCTCGCATCCCGCTCTTGGCCTCTGTGTCATTCATGTTTCTCTCGTCCTTGCAAGGCTGTGGTGTCAAGTCTGTGTCGGGGTTTTGGTTCCACCTTCACACAGCCACGCCCACTCCCTGCTGCCCCTCCAGCTGCCTGTGTGTGCACCTTCTGTGGGTTGACCCTGTCCCTAGGGTGCAGTGACGCAGCAGAAGTAAGAAGGACGCTAATATCAGAAAACCCAAGTCTGAGATGAGGCTCCCGCCTCTGAAATCATTCGGCCTCAAGTTCTCCATCTTTCAGACAATGGTCATGATACGAACTTCTGCCTCACAGGGCTTGTTAAAGTGAAAATGCACATGGAAACGCTTTAAAATGTGAGAAGTCGCTGTTGGTATTAATGTTCGTGTAATCATTCAAGATTAGTGCCAAGAATAACTTCTGTAATTCCCGGTAAAGGCAATTGATAGGTAGCACTGTCGTGTTTCTGTGCATTTCAGGATGACAGTCTGTCTCTCTGGTTCAGCCAGGACAGCCTGTTGGGCCGATGTTTCCAGAGAGTGATTTTAATGAACTCTAGGTCATTTTCCTGAATCCTTAGTGAGTGACAGAGAGCCTTTTATTTTATAACTAGAGCTCGACCCGTTATCTGGGAGAGTATTACCTTGGTGACATGAAAATCACTTCCTCTCTTCTGTCCTCTAACATAGATTCTACTGAGCTTGCGGTCGGCGTCCATCACCTTGGCTTTTTAGTATATAAGGTTTAGTATCGTCCAAATCACGTATGAGACTGTTAATTCCACTGCTTTTCATAACTGAGGTTCCATGCTCCACAAGCAGGATGGTAACTTACCATTAAAAACACTGCTTCTAAAGAGAACTTCCCAAAGCTTTTAGAAAATCTGAGTAGGTCCCCTTGATCAATCAGCATGTATGGAACAGTGATCATTCAGATTCGATGTCCCTGGATAGACTCCCACTGTTCCCAAGCACCACCCCCCACTGTGTCCATCCCTTATACTCCTGCTAGCTTCAATTAGTGCCTAAGGATTTATAGCCCTCATCCATCACCATCAGTGTTGGTGGTTTGCCCCCAGGAAGGGCTCAGAGTCCTTACAAAGAGTCATCCTCTGCCAGATCCGGTTGAACTAGATATTTCGACCACTTCCCAATGTCATCTCTGAAGTTCTTCAGCGTTATGGGTGGATCGTATACAGCACCAGTAACTGAACTGCTCTTCTTCCCTGGCTTGGGGTATTCTTAGTGGACACTGTTACTTGTTTCAGTACTTATATTTTAGGGAGAAACATGTTTGTTGAATTTCACAAATTCTTCAGGAAAATCCAAGATACGTCATTCTGTAAGTTACTTTTCTTAGTTTCCACAATCGTGAAAGAACGTGAGGGTTTTCTGACTGGTCATTTCTTTTCATCTCGTGCGGATCTCTTATGCCTCTGATGGTCCCAAATCTATTTTTGGTCAATTAATTTCCATTTAATATACTTTATTTCACATGTAGTCATTTAACAATCTATTAGAGTTTTCCAAAGCCTGCCTTTTTAATGATTTTTTGATACTTAAAATGTCCTTTTGGCACAAAACATATACTAGGTAGCTTTTGTTTTCTCTGCTAGAGGTTTCTTCAGTCATTTAAGAGATGATCGATTTCCTGCTTTGTGTTATCTTCAGTTTTAAATGAACAGCCAGGCCTGGATTTGGTGGGGAAAAGAGCTTCTGCTATAAAGATGACATTTCTTCTTCTGGGCAAACCTTTCCAACTTAGGTGAAGGATCTGCCAACAGAAACCCCTCCGCACATCCGCTAACCTCACAGGAACAAATCAGATAGCCTGGGCTGACCAGCCTCAGAGTGAGACCAGCGAAGGGAAATTCTACCTTTGCTGGTCAATTGGGGAGGGACAGAAGGAAAGATGTTTTCCACCTGTAGTTTCTAAGGTTGTGTTAAAGGAGCGGGCGCTGCCTCTTTAATTACCTGTCTAGAAAGCCAGCCTGTCACCAGGGCGGGAGTCTGGGTCCGCTGGAGAGATTGATTAGAGCAAGACACGTTTCTGTCCAATCCAGACAGCTTCGGTTTTACTGGAATTGGGGCAGGCCATAAACCCATCAGTGACTCAAGGAAATTGAAGCAATTAAGTCTGCAGGTGTGTGTGCAGATTTGTCATATGAATGATGGATCTGTGTTAATATAAATCACAGAGGCTTCTGCAGGACACATTCCCATCTGCTAGGGGTGAAGCGACCGCACAGAGACAGGGCCGCTCCGCAGCGCCGACACCTGGTTCACGGCGAGGTCCCCGGAGCCCGAGGACGGCTCCTCTCCACCCCAGCACTGGCGCGGGGTGTCTTCCTTCACAGCTCCAACTCCAAGCGAAACATTTCATAAATGCTGACGTTGACTCGGGTGAAGGAAATGCCAGCTACTGATACCTAGTTGGATGCGAAGGAGCATACCCTGCAGCGTGATTGTGGACTCAGGCTGACCGGGTTTAAATAGCAACCTTTCCACTTAACCCTGGCTTGTCCTCAACAGGTTGTTTCACCCCGATAAGGACTACACTATGTACCTGATAGAGCTGCTGTGAGCAGGAAACAAAGTAGCGAACATGAAGCTTTTAATACAGTGTCTCTTAGCTGTGGCCACTGGAATGATTTCTCCTTTTCTGACCTTGAAACTATTGTATCTCCTAGAGATTAATTTCCAGCCATTCCTCACAGGCTGCCAGGCCCCTTCAGGGTGAGGATCGCATTCGGAGGGTTTCTGAGAAGACGGGCAGGCAGTGCCCTGGGCACGTCCATCCTGGGGCCTGCCCACGGCCCTGCAGAAGGAAGCCGCCCTCCACACACAGCCCTTGCACACGCGCCCGGGCTGGGCACCTCACCTCCGGCCGTCTGTCTGCAGCCCGGGCAGTGAGCCACCACCTGGCTCAGCACAAGAAGATGAGCTCATCAGAGTCTCCCTCTGACGGCCCGGATCAGGGAATACGGAACCGGCAGCAGCAGAGCCCAGGGAGGCCGAGAGGGAGCCGGAGGGGGAGTCTGGGCCGCGGGGCCACTTCTAGCTGGAGACATGAGGTATAGAAAAGTCATGAGGAAGTAAAGCCCAGCGGTGGAGAAAAGACGTGGGCGCCGAGAAGATGCGAGGAAGATGGCAGCCGACAAGGGGGAGCAGCTGTGCAGAGGAGAGGAGGCACCCTGATGCAGGGTAGCACAGGGGACACCCCGAGCCCCTCGCTTCCGGAGCCCCGAGAGCCGGCCTGCACCCAGGTCCACCTGCCTCCCTTTTTCTAACTCCTCTGGGTCGCTGCCTCCTGCTGGCGCGTGTGTCCTGACCAGGCTTCCCAGCACTGAGCACCTCAGGGAGTCACCATGCCCAGATCCAAGGAGCCTGCCCCCTAGCGGTGAGCACTGAGAATGAGCATGCTCAGTCTGAGCCCTGGCCCCGCACGACATGGCCTTGACCAGGGCCCCAGCACAGGCTTCCTCCGACCACCTGCCACAGCTTACAGAAGTCTTTTTATTTCCCCACAACAACAGCTAAATATATATCACCGTTTTTAGATTCAGTATTATTCTGGATTAGTTTCAGATGTGCAGCATAGTGGTTCGACAATCATGTACTTTACAGGGTGGTCCCCCCAATATTTCAAGAACCCACCTGGCCCCACACATAGTTATTACATTATTATTGACCATGTTCCCTCTGCTGTCATCTACATCAGTGACATTCTGCAACCACCAATCCGTACTTCTTAATCCCTTTACCTTCTTCCCCCAGCCCCCACCCCACCCCCTTTGGCAACCATCATTCTGCTCTATGAGTCTGTTTCTTTTTTGTTTGTTTATTTTGGTCTTTAGAGTCCACATATGGTGTTTGGCTTTCTCTGTCGGATTTATTGTTCATGAGAGATGCCATAAAAGAAGATCTTTGTTTCCCTTAGACCGTGAGAGAGTAACTGGGCCCTGGCTTCTTCAGCATCTTTGAAGTCTAGCCATGGCCCGGAAGTCTCTTCGTAATTTATTTTCTATCTGCAAAACGGGAGTCACAGTAGCACAAAGCACGGCAAGGCACAGCACGCCGCGTGTGGAGGGTCGAGGAACGCAAAGGCAGACGACGATGCTAGGTAGGCAATGCAGCGTTCTTCTGTATTATAAAAGATTTCCTTTGCCAAGCCCACATAACTTAATAGTCAGCAATAATGAGTAAGAAAACAAACAAAAAAGAAGCACGGGACATGACAGCTAAAATCAGAATTTGATAAAATATTCTACTTCTACGGGGATACTGTCAAATAAAAAAAAAATGAATTTGAGTCAGAAAAAAACCTGGTTTGTTTATTAGTTTTGCTCCTAATGCCACCAAATGGACCTCAATCTGAAATGGCTTTTGAAATCAAATTTGCCGTTCTCCAATTCTGCAACTTACCCTTTATGCTAATGTGTCTGCACCTGCGGGGACAAAGAACCTGGCAGCATTGAACATGAGATCCAGGAAGAGAAGGCAACACAAAGATTCAGGAAATGAAACCAGGACTAAATCATATTAGGTGGATAAAGGTTGGACTTTTTATAAAACAAGGAGAGCGTGGAGCAAGTTTCTGAGAGAGTATTCCTTCTGTAGAAGGGACAGGCGCTGGACAAAGGAACAGATATCGCTCCGAGCTCCCAGCCAGATGGCTGCTGCGGGTGCGGGGCAGTTTGTAAGGACAGGTACTGGGGCCACGCTAGGTCTCCCCCAGCCTGCACACCCCTTTCGTCATGGGGTGGGGTGACTATAAAAATATCTCCAGGAGTTTTACCCTTCAGGAAGTTAGCCTCTAAGACCTGGGATTAATTCTCCCTTCCGATTTAAAAATCTATTTAGGGATCTATTTTGGAAGAAGTACCACGGTTTTAAGGAAAAGACTCAATCACAATTTTCTCACTTTTTCCCATTATCTGGGCCTTCAAACATGTCACCTGCCTCCCTGTCGTGTCCTTAGGAGTGCTCTCAAGGTGACTGGAGACCAGATTGAGTGTCCCAGCCACCATAAACCTAAGGACACCACATTACAAAGGATCTTAGACATAGATTTGTCCTCGCTTTCCAGATGCCCGGCCCTTCCACGGCATATGCCCCACCCCCATTTGTAAAATAACAGAAGCCCAGAGAGTTAAGCATTTTGCTCAAGGTCACAAGAGACATTAGCACATAAGAAATCCAGGGACGGAATCTCAGACCGGGGCTCCTTCTGTTATATTGCCTCTCAAAACCCAGAAAGAAATGAAAATATAATTTTCATATTCTATGGTGCTGCTACTTTGAATATTTTCTCTATTGCTCTGCCCAGTGTATTTCATTTTTAACTCTCTGCACCTTTTAAAGCACTGTTGAAATTCAAGATCTGTCAACAGCTGCTAACTGTTGAGGTCCAATGAATGCAGTGACTCTACGTGTTTAATGCTCGGGCAATTGCCAATTGCCACCTTGGAGTTTTAGACCGAGGGGAAGAAATTAAGTTGGCACATACGGTGTTGCATGGCCACTCTCCTGCCCTTCCTCTTCCCCTGACAGGCATCTCTTCATGCCTCCTGGTCTGCCCCATCACCAAGAGTAAACGAAAACAGACTTCACAGAGCTCCACAAAGACTCTAAGTACAACGACATAAAAAGGGAATCCATTTTTTATCCACAGCTTGATTTTCACTAGACGAGCTGTCTTGTTTCCTTTCGACCAACACTCATTTCTTTTGTTATTTTATATGTTTTTATTGTTTTTTTTTTAGAGAGAGAGAGCTAGAAACATGGATGTGAGAGAGAAACATCAATCGGCTGCCTCCTGCACGCCCCCTACTGGGGATTAAGCCAGCAATCCAGGCATGTGTCCTGACTGGGAATCAAACCAGGACCTCTCAGTCCATGGGACGATGCTCAATCCACTGAGCCACACCAGCCAGGCAACACTTGTTTCTTTTAGAAATAAGGTCACTTTTTTGGTTAGTAATAGCTCAAATGCATTTCTGTAGCAGATGATAAAAACTCATTCATGAAGTCACTTTTTCATTAACTGATTAATTAATAAGAAAAGTCTGTGTGCCCAGCCAGTGTGGCTCAGTGGTTGATCATCAACCCATGCACCAAGAGGTTGCCAGTTTGATTCCCAGTCAGGGCACATGCCCAGGTTGTGGGCCTGATCCCCAGTGGGGGGCGTGCAGGAGGCGGCCAATCAATGTTCTCTCTCATCAATGTTTCTATCTCTCTCTCGCTCTCCCTTCCTCTCTCTCTAAAATCAATAAAGAAAAAAAAAAAGTCTGTGTGTCCATATTTGTAAATATAAAGAGTTGGAAATTAGGGGTTAGTTAATGTTCTCAAAAATCACCCCAGGCCACCGGATCACAGGCAGGGTTCACAGTCTGTTCTTCAGTCCAATTTGTTATTGGAGTCACGGAGGAATGTCTTTTAGAGAAACTTCTTAAGATTTTTATGTCTCTAATTCTGTTTCCCTCGGGAGGAAGTGTAGTGAAGGGGAAAAGAATGGACTTTAGAATCAGACGACTCCCAACTCTGACATTTGCTAGTCACAGGATCCTGGGCAAGTTATATAACATCACAGCGTCTGTGTCCTAGATTGTACGGTGTGGATAATTACACACCCGGCAAAGGGCGTGTGAGGCTGACGTGAGACCATGTGTGAGTGTATGGCAGGCACTTGGTACACGTGTACCTCCTTCCCGCCTGTGTTTGGTTCTCAGATAATTAAATATAACCAAGCCGTGAGGGAGATGACAGCTCTAGAATGTGGAAACCTATCCCCACTTATTTCCAATTAGCCTTTGGGTTCTAACATTTCAACTTGAAAATAAGATACATTTTGTAGAAAAAATACACTGGTGGTTATCACTTTAAATGCCAGAGTCTTCTCTCCGGGCAGCATGGGACAGGGAAAATTTGAAGTGGAAAAAGAAAAACCAAGGCTCTGTTGCTTGGTTTGGCCACTAATGAGCTAAGTAAACCTTCCTTCCTTCCTTCCTTCCTTCCTTCCTTCCTTCCTTCCTTCCTTCCTTCCTTCCTTCCTTCCTTCCTCCCTCCCTCCCTCCCTCCCTCCCTCCTTCCTTCGTTTAAAACATATTTTACTGACTCCTACCTTCATGCCAAACAATAAAATTTACAAATACGAATGAGCTTACCCATAAGGAATTTACATTCAAGAATGTCCAAGGGGAACAAAATAAAGCAACTAGGAATGCAGTCTAGGGGCTGTGGGAAGGTGGACAGACTAAGTATAAGAAGAGAGAACCCCGTTCTCCGAAGAAGAGGGTCGCGAAGGCTTAGAGCAGAGGCGACACCGGCACTACGTTTAAGGGGAAGCGTGGTCACCCCAGAGATCGCGTGGCAAGCAGCAGACCTCCGGCCACGCCTTGGCCACGCGCTGCAGCCACGTCATAGCAGCCAGGCACGTTCTGAGGCCGCCTGGCCGGCGGCAGGGAGCCGGAGAGTCGCTGGAGGCCAGACGGCAGAGGACGCCGGGTGCTGTGGTTAAGAGTTTGACGTTACTCCCCGGGCGAAAGGGAGTGAGAGGCAGGAGCTTGTGAGCTTTGGCGGAATGGTGGCTGGGGAATGTGAGACCAGGAGAGCTGAGGCCGAAGACAGGAAGACCAGCCACTTAAGGGCGGGCCGAAGAGGGGCCGAGAGCTCGCCCTCTGGGAGGGAGACTGGGAAAAGGCAGAAGAGGAATGGGAGGGGGTGGAATTCGCAGTGAGTTACTGCTCGGATGTGGGGATGCGGGGAGAGCAGGCCCGAGGATAACCCGAAGGTCAGCATGAGCTTCCTGCCACCCACCCACGAAAGAAACAGAACCGGCAGCCCGTCTGGGGGAGGGGAGGTGGGGTCTGCTGAGCCGGAATCCACACAGGGACGCCCCACGTGGAACACTCTCCTCTGTCCATCCACAAGTCACGGCCAGTGGGGTCACGGGAATGAATGGCGTCACCCACGAGTGTGCAAGTGTGTCAAGGTTTGGGGCCAAGGATGATACCGGGACAACACGACTCGTTAAGGGGAAGGCTGCTGTGGGCCTCAGTTTCCTCTTCTGTTCAGTGGGGGGTGGGGGGGCTTCTGTGCCGTTAGGGGAGCGACGGTCGCCACTATCACGTCTCATTTCATGCTCCTTCATTCGGCTCAGGCCTCCCGCACAAACGGCTCTCTCTTCTCTTCTTCTGCCTTTGTTATTTCTGGAAAAGGCTGTTTGAAGCTTAAGCTCCTCTGACGTGACCCCTTGATCTTTCTGTCGCGAGGACACGCATCCAGAGAGTACAGCAGGGGGTACCTCACCGAAGAAGCAAAGGTGAGCGAGAATCAGGGCAGGTGTCCGGGCCAGGGCGTGGCCCTTCTCGCGCCTTCAGAGGCCTGGGTGGCGTGGATTTCCCTCCCGCCCTCAGTTGTTCGGGGGAGGTGTTTTTGTTACAAACCAGAAGCGTAACACGGGTACCTTTCATTAAGTTCTCCTGGCACCCCTTCAACACTCCTTCTCATCCTGGAGGGAGCCCCACCCCTACAGACGTGCCTAAGGAATCGGTACCTCATTACTTGCTAGTAGACAAAAGTTATTAGAACCATAAAATTTTCATGGCCCATATCCCCATTTATAACTCTGCCCATTCTTCCTCTTAATAATGCACAGTATTTCCTATTCCGTACATCCCACCTGCACAAGGCACATGTCCTGTGTAAAATACACCCAGATTCCCATTAAACCCAAGGTAAAGAGGAGGAAATTCAATTGATGTTGTGTATACTGCCCATTTCTCATTAGCCTTGACTTCTTACGCCCTCAGGTTAGGGGCCAGCGCTTATTTTCATGGCTGCATGACTAGATTTTATTACGTTTGTACCGAGAGGCGAGATAGTCTCATTTTATATGTGAAGAAATAGGTTTAGTGACCTGCTGACAACAATTGGCCACGGATCAGTATATTTTCCTTATTATGGGAGGCCAGGGCCGTATGTTTTTGGTTGTCTGGGCAGAGTATAAAAAGTCTTGGTCATCACACACAAATGCAACACTAGTGATCTATCATTATCATTACTTTCTTTTTGTTAATCTTCACCCAAGAACATTTTCCCATTAATCTTTAGATAGAGTGGAAGGGAGAGAGAAGGGGAGAGAGAGAGAAACATCAATGTGAGAGAGACGTATCAACTGGTTGCCAACACCAGGGCTGGGGATCGAACCTGCAACCCAGGTACACGGCCTTGACTGGAAATCAAACCCAAGACCCTTTGGTCCAAGGGCTGACACTCCAACCAAGGAGCCGCACTGGCCAGCGCAGCTCCAGTGATCCATCACCCTCACGGTGGCCCCACCCAGTACCGGGAGCTGACAGCCCTCCGGACTCTGTACAACTCTTGTCGGATATCTGTAGGTCCAAAGGCATCATTCTTCTCTCTGTGTCATCGAGGAAAAACATACTTCCGCTCATGTTTTCAAATGAACCCACTGTTTTGGGGAATTGGAAATTAAGAATTCCACACGTCAAGTCAGAAATGAACGAAAGCACGTCAACGGAGGCTTCCGCTGGATACCCTGGGTCTGGCACTCGGTTCCGAGCCCTGGAATAAAATATTTTCCCTGGCAGAGGCCCGCTACATTCTCAGAATGCTCCAGAACACTTCTTTCCCCCTTGTTTTATTTGTGCAACTCTTCTCCAAACCCTCCATCATCAACACAGTCGCCTAAGTGGTCCTCTGTCAGTGATAACCCCCTGGGGTCAGGACATCAGGGTTATAAGTTAAATACAGAGTCTTCACCACCAGCTGGACCAAACCCCTGCGGGAAGTTCTGCCCTGCAGGGACCCAGCCAGGCCCTCCTCCCAACCCTCTTCCACAACGTGCTTGTGCCCTGCCTCACGGAGAGGGTGTCCTTCCGTCGTCAGAGGTTCCCCTTGCTGTCACGTCCACCTGCTCCTACTAGCCTTGTCTTCAGCAGGGATGAACAATGTCTCCTTTGGAGCCCCCGAGACTATCTGCAAGTAGGTGGCCGCTGCCCGCTGGCGTGCCACACGCTCGCGACTGTGAAGTGCAGTTCTGCTCGCTTCCCCGTCACGAGAGGACGTGGGTTCTCGCGAGCACACTTCTGAAGGTGGAGGCCTCAGGGCGTGCGTGGTTGGAGGCGACCGTGTCCACGTAGGAGGAAAGAAAGCAAAGGACTAACCGAGGGCAAGAGGGCCGTCTAGGTGTGCTTCACCCCAACCCCAGTCCTACCTGCCTCGCACTAAAGACAGCTGCTCGGGAGCTCCTGGGGTTCACAGAGCTTTCCGACCACAGACGTGCCTAGAGCGTGTCCCCCCTGGTAGGAGTCTCCAGAGTGGGTGCGTTCTGAGCCCAGTTCCTGATGGCTCAGACCTACGGTCCCAGTCTACCGACAGGAAAGGTGAACTCCATGAACCCCGGCCAGGGAGTCCCCCGTAGAGGGAAAGCTATCGTTTCTTCCCAGAGTTCAACCCCTCTGCCTGAGCGCTGACCCCCTCCCTCACCTGCTGCCTGTGCAGATTCTGCTCTGCTGGCCTGGCTCTTTTACCTTCCGCCAGTCTTTCCAGTATTTTCTTCTTCTTGGTCTAAAATGATGCTAAAAGACATTCTGTCCTCCATCACTTAAAAAAAAAACCAAAAAACTTCTTCCTGCCTTTCATTTTCTTTTATTAATTCCCCAACCCTTCAAAAATTGCACCTACAAATTCATGTCTCTACTCATTCTCCCATTTGCTGCTTCTTCTCCTTCTTTTAATCTTAGAGAGAGGAAGGAAGGGGAAGAGATGGGGACAGAGAGAGACATTGATGTGGGAAAGAAACATTGATCTGTTGCCTCTAGCACACGCCCCGACCAGGGATCAAAGCCGAAACCTGGGTATGTGCCCTGATCGGGAATCAAATCTGCCACCTGTGGGGGTATGGGACGACGCTCCCACCCACCGAGCCACCTTGGCCAGGGCTCCCATTTGTCTCTCCACCCACTAGCACCCACCTTCTTCCCCGCTGATAGAGGCTGTGAGCTGAAGCGCACTGGTGTAGGCGCTATGAATTTCTCCCCCGGCCAAGAGCCCCGGGAAGACATGGCTCGGGAAGAGGAGGTTAAGGTCGAATGACCGAAGGAATAAACACAGGAAATGGGGGACTAGCAGAGGGTAAGCAGAAGGCATGACCTTGACTGAAGGATTGGTACCAACCAATGCCAGGCACTGTGTTAGGTGTTACAAGCCCTTGTCTCATTTGATCACAGATGACTTTGGTTCTGAATTCCGTTCTGCTCCTAATCATCTAAATGATATTGAGCAAGTGAATTACCTTTTCCTGGGCCCCAGTTTCTTATCTGTGAAACAAAATGATGGCACTGGAGGATTCCGCATGCTTTGAGGTGTGAAGGGAAAACGTTTGGTTGTACTTGTTGGAGTGGGACGTACAGATGAACTAGCCCAGGTTTCGAAGACACCTTTTACAAACATCTGATACAGAGCCTAGATCATTTTTTTCTTCCTGTTTATCAAACTGATCTATTGGGTAGTAATTTATTTTTTCTTTTTATTCAAAGACACATATGACTGGCACCATTGGGTGCAGCGACAAAATCATGGTTTTGAAGCCAGGCAGTATGAACCTGAAACCAACGTTGCCCCTGACAAGCCGTACACCCTGGACAGGACACGTAACTGACCCGAACCTCAGATTCCTCACCTGTAAAATGCAGCTATGGCTGCAAAGTCACCTGCCTCCCAGGATCACTGGGACAGGTGACCGAGATAAAGAGCCTGGCTCACACAATGGTTGGCACAGGGGAGGCATGGAGTGAACGTAAGCTCTCTGGCTTTCTCCTTCTCCGCTCTCTCTTCAATAGCAGAGTTTCTACCAGGTTCTTAAATGCTGCCGACACCCCACAGACACCCTTCTCTGTCTCAGCGGCTCCAGGCAGGTCCCTGTCTGTCCTGGGAAATGACCGACCTACTGGAACCCCCTCATTCTATGATGAAAAAGCCGAGTCTGGCCACCTGCCCAGGTTCATGGTGTGTGTTAGAGGCAACGTCAAAATGAGCAGCCAGGCTGTTCTGAGGGGCTCTCGCTCAAGCCTCTCGTCATGCCCCTTGGGGGGTCTCTGCACAGCGATTCTGTGTTCCTCAGAAGGGGAATCTTTCTTTAAAGTCAACACTCATGATCTGATGCAGAGATGTCTGCATCGTGGAGGCCTCCAGCTGTCTGATCTTCCACAGAAGCAGACACCTGCCCTTCCCCACACCTGCCAGGGTTTTTCTTGCCTCCTTCTTGCCTCTCCAGTAGGACCTTCTCCTTAGTGTCACCAATAAATTCATCCAACCCTTCTCTGCCTTTAGCTTTCCTCATGTCAACTAGTTTTACAAATAAATACAATTTTTCAAGAAGGAAAAAAAATAGCCATCACCCTAAAACTAAACAAACCAATATACTAACCAACAATATCAACAATTAGACTTTTTTAAAAGAATTTTTTTCTTCATTGATTTTAGAGAGGGAGAGAGAGAGATAGAAACATTGATAAGAGAGAACATCGATTGGCCGCCTCCTGCACGTCCTCCACTGGGGATCGGGCCCACAACCTGGGCATGTGCCCTGGCCGGGAATTGAACTGGTGACCTCTTGGTGCGTGGGTTGACGCTCAGCCACTGAGCCACACCAGCCGGGCTCAACAATTAAACTTTGAAGACATAGATGGGTTGAAACAAGAATGTTCCAAAAATGTCCCTTCCAGAACGTACTTGCGGTCACTAGAATCCATCTCCGTGTCAGCACGGGAAGAGGGGAGGGAGGGAGAGGGTTACGGACCCAAGATGAAATGCTATTTAATACTAAATGCCATTAGCCATCACATGAGTCCAAGGACATTTCATGATGTGGCGAATCACTTATAAGTTCAAATACTTTTTCAAAACTTCTAAGGAATTGTGTGAAAGCCACGAGTCAGTTTTCTAAAAAGAAATTTGATATAAATAGAAAATTGGCCAATGACACAACAAATGTTTGCAGTTCACCCCTGGAGAGTGGGGTTGTGGGTGCTTTCGAACTCCTTCTTGATATGTTTTTGTGTGTTTCTTCTCCTTATTTCTACGATCAATAAATAGTGCTTAACGGGGAAAAAACTTTTTATTTCGACGCCACAGTCTGTTAGACATCTTCTATGGTAACTAACATGCTGTTCTGTTTGTAAAACTGCCGAAGCCGTTCGCACGGGCATAGATTACTCCAGCCAGAAAGAACTAGAAAATGGCATCTATTCTTAAAATTTTTTTTAAGCAAAGTGCTTTCTTCAAAAGAAACCTTAAAGAGATGCTCACTCTGTCAGCAGAGAGAAGCGCCTGGCAGGGAGGAGGTGCCCAGAGTCTCCTCACTGCCATCTCCAGCCCTACTGGCAGCAGCTGGAGCCTGTGCCCGAAATCCCCTGGGCCCTTGGAGCTGGAAAGGTCCCGAGTTGCTGGGAACCCCCACACCACAGAGGAGGGGCAGTGCCTCAGATCAAGTCATCATGTTCCCTGAACAGGACCTCACAGGGAAAAAAACCCCAATTGTCAGACGCCTAAACTGGTTGCAGGAGAGACTTGCCTCAAAGGGGAAAAAAAGCCTCTTTCAGTGATGTTCGTGGGACACGAGACTAGTCACAGGACCTGTGACGCTGACTGCGAGAGTCCCGCCGTGAGCGGTGCGCCGAGCGAGCCACGTGCGGACTCTGCGCGTTCAGCGACAGCCCGCATTATTTATCCCTTGGAGGTGACCGGGGCTCCTTTTACGATCTCCAGACTCCGCAAGTCTCCTCCGATCCCTACCTCCGCCCTTCGGCCGCCTTGGTTTACAGGAAGTACTAGTAAATCCTTTCCTGTGGTCACAGTGCATCCATGTCCCCAGGGTCTGCTCATCCTCCGCCGTGTTTCCCAGAGACGACTTTGGGACGAAAGCATAAAACCCCAAATGTTGCCGAAGCCATTCAGAAAGCCCCAGATGCTGGTGGGAGCTGGGGAGTGTCCACCCCCACGTCCCCGGCCAGCTCCTCCTCTGGTAATTACATGCTGTCTCAAAGTGTGTCCCTGGCACTGCTGTGAAATACAGTCTTCGTTGTCACCTCCCGGGTGAGGGCTGCAGGCAGGTCTCTCCGAGGGTGGCCTGCGGACCAGGAGGTGCTTCCTTCGGGAATGGCTGCCTTTCAGCACCGGCTGAGCTGGGCCCTCGGTCCAGGGATTGCCCAGATGTTTGCAAAGAGCTTTGGGTTAAAGAACGTGTATAGCTGTGAGGTCTTGTTATCACCTAATCTGTATCTATCTTCAACTCCGGTGAGAGTGATGAAGAGCCGATCGTGTGCCCTGGGGCTTCCCTTCGGTACAGGCCTTGGGGCGTGGATGGTGAAAATCTATCAGAACCCTTCAGATGGGGCGGAATGGACTGGAAATCTACTTAAGAGCCTACAGAGAATGGAAGGTACCCGACCGCGGTGCGTGGAGGTGCCCGCCCGTCACCTCTGCCTCGGCCCAGAAGCCAAGACCAGGCCCACTGCCAGCTGAACGACATGCACCCCTGAGCCCGCCAAGCCTCCCTGCGGTTCCCCAGTTCATGGGGGGGGGGGGCGGCATCCTTGAGCCCGGGAAGCAGGCCAATAAGCCAAAGACAAAGCTGAAGAAGGAGGCGAGACATTCACAGGAGGGAAAAATACGTGGTTTCTATCAACGAACCAAAGAATGCTACTTCAATTTTTCTGGAAAATCCTACGTTCCATTGATATTATACTATTTTAAAAATGATTTGAACCTGCCCTGGCTGGTTTGGCTCAGCGGTTAGAGCATCGGCCCGTGGACGAAAGAGTCGCGTGTTCGATTCCGGCCAAGGGCATGTACCTCTTTGCGGTTCGGTCCCTGGCCCTGGCCGGGGTCGTGCGGAAGGCAGCCAGTCGATGTGTTTCTCCCCCTCCCCCTCCCACTGTATCTGAAGATAAATGGAAGAATATCCTCAGATGAGAATTAAAAAAAACAAAAAATGATTTGACCCATTTCTGTTTGAAAATGTAACACACTCATTCTAAGATGTCAAACAACCAGAAGATTCAGAAGCCGGACTTCTGCATCTCTGCCTTGCAATCCTGCCCCGGGGAGGAACTCATATTAAAATGTGAGTCCTGCCCTGGCCGGTTTGGCTCAGCGGTTAGAGAGTCGGCCTGCGGTACAGAGAGACCCGGGTTTGGTTCCCGCTAAGGGCATGTACCTCAGTTGCAGTTTGTCCCGGGCCCTGGTTGGGTTGTGTGGGTGGCAGCCACTCGATGTGTCTCTCTCACATCGATGTTTCTCTCTCTTCCTCCCTCTCTCCCTCTCACTCTATCTGAAGATAAATGCAAAAATAAATAAACAGTCATCCAGCGTGTGTCAATAAAGCTCAACACTTCACCGCTGAATAAAGACTACCCACCATGGGGAGCTCAGCTGACATGCTCCCTACCCTGAGTCAAAACATCTTCCCTGAAGCCTCAATCCACCAATCCCTTGTACTTATTGGACTTTTCCCACATCTCCATGAAAGACCTGCAAGTATTTGAAGTCAGTTCCCATGGCTTCCAGACCTGCTGATCAAACACAACTAGTTCCTTGTCCTTTCAACATGTTTTGAGACCCTTTGCTTTTGCGACTGGGTGGAGAGGGGCGCTGAATTCACGCTGGCGAGGAGCAGGTGAGTCACATACACCTGTGAGTCTGGTTTGCTTAAGGCAACGAAGTGATGGGTGTATTCTACCCAAACGCCTTCAGATGAGGAGACAGACTTGGTGAAAAGCCAACTGTAATGTGTATTTGGATGACCTTCACCCATTAAACTAGATGCGTCCTGAAACACAGCAGCCAGAACTGACCTCAAAAGTCGGGGTATCATTTGACCAGCTCTCAAAAAAAAAAGTTAATTCCTCATTGGAGTAATTACACTTCTAGTTAATGCTGAAAATGTTACATCAGGCTCCCTAGAAACTGAAGCATGGAATTCCTTCCACAGGGCTGTTATTCGTTGTTTGCAGTCTTGGGATTCTATGTGTATTCCTGCTGAATTTCACCTTGTCAGATTCAGCCTATCTTTCCCATCTGCCAAGGTTCTTCTGTGTACCGACTTTGCCATCTTTGCCATCCAATACAAATATTCCCTTTGCTAGTTTCATGTAACCTATAATCATGATAAACATGTCTTTTTATGAGGACATAATTCACATGCCATAAAATTTACCCTTTTAAATTGTACAATCGGTGGATTTTAATACATTCACCAAGTTGTACAACCATCACTACTGTCTGATTGAGAACACTGTAATCACGCCAAAAAGAAACTCTGTTCCCATTAGCAGCCCCATCCCTCCTCCGCCCATCCTCACGCAGCCACGAATCTACTTTGTCTCTGTGGGTTTGCTCTTACGGCATCCCATATAAATGGGCTCATGTAATATTTGGTCTTTTGTGTCTGTTTCCTTCCCTCAGCATCATGTTTTTAAGATTCATCCATGTTGTAGCAAATATCAATACTTCATTTTTATGGCCCAATAGTAGTATATTATATGGATAGAGCACATTTTGTTTATTCATTCTCCGGTGGAGGTACACTTGGATTGTTTCCATTGTTTTGAATATTATGAATCATGCTGTTATGGACATTCATGTGCAAGTTTTGGGGACAGACGTTTTCAGTTCTCTTAAGTATACACCTAAAAGTGGAATGGTTGGGTCACATGGTTACTCTATGTTTAATTTCTTGAAGAACTGCCACTGTTTTCCGTATCAGGTGAAGCATTTTACATTCCCACCAGTGATATATGAGTTTCTACCTTCTCCACATCCTGGTCAACACTTACTATTGTTTTTCTTTTTATTATAGCCATCCACATGGCCATCCATGTGGTATTTCATTGTGGTTTTTACCTGTAGCTCTCTAGTCACTAATGATGGTGAGCGTTTCTTCATGGCCATTTACATATCTTCCGTGGAGAAAAGTCTACTCAAATCTTTGCCCAATTTTAGTTGGATTATTCATCTTTTTATTGTTGAGTTGGAAGAGTTCTTTATATATTCTAGACACAAACCCTTAATCTGATACATAATTTGCAAACATTTACTCCTGTCCTGTGGGTTGCATTTTCACTTTCCTGGCGGTGGTCTTCAAAACACAAACATTTCAGATTTTGATGAAGCTCAATTTATTTACTTTGTCTTTTGTTATTTGTGGTTTTGGTGTCACATTTAAGACCCATTCCCTAATTCAAGACCACAGAGACGTACGGCTGTTTTCTTCTAAGAGTTTTATAGTTTTAGCTCTTACATTAGATATTAGGTCCATTTGGGGTTAATTTTGTAAATGGTACGACATAAGAGAGCCCTCATTCTTTCGCATGGGAGATGCAGTTCTGCAGATGTCTCAGCCCTGTGTTTCCCCCCATTGAACTGTGTTGACACTCTTGTCAAAGTGGAATTTCTATAACTAGAAGGGTTCTCTTCTGGACTCTTGATTCCATTCTATTTTCATATGCCTTCCTCATGCCAGTATCACGCTGTCTTTATTACCGTGGCTGGGTAGAGCAGACATGTCTTTCAGTGTTACAGATGTCAGTTATGGGCATGTTGAACAAGACAGGACAGAGGAAAGGGCCCTGTGACATGACCCTGGAATCCAAGCTCCATGGAGGCAGCAGCTTTGTCTCCTGTGGTCACTGGTGCACTCCCAGCACCTACAAAAGAGCCTGACAGAGGGTAAAGCCCTGAGTGAACCTTTGTTGACATGAAATTAATTATTGAATAAAAATATGATTAGCATCCACTGTGTAATTTCAAGCACACATGAATCTGCTTAGTTGGGCCACCATTCCGCCTTCTCCTCTCATCGTGCCTGGACAGCTAGTGTGGAAGATCTTGCTAAACGCCCTGCAGAAGGCTAAAGGACATGGACCTCGGTGTCAGGACACTGCATGTGACATCCCTGCAGAGTTACCACTAGAATAGTGACATCGACCAAGCATGGCCCAGGCGGGACTTTGCTTGGTGTTTAGAAAAGGAAATCCTCCACAAACCATTAATAGTCCTCCGAAAACCATTATTACCAATTAGAATTGTAAAACCACAATCACACCTTGGTTAGTCTAAGAGAAAAAGAAATCTGTTTGCTGAGCTAATATTCTGAAATGCCACATTTGCCCTTTTTGGAAGAGCAGGGCCAGGAAGTAACAACAACAACAAACAAACAACAAACAAAAACAAGACGCCCTGGCTGGTTTGGCTCAGTGGTTAGAGCATTGGCCCTTCGACCAAGGAGTTGCGGGTTCGATCCCAGTCTAGGGCACATACCTCGATTGTGGTTCAGTCCCTGGCCCTGGTCGAGGTCATCGGAAGGCAACCAGTTGACGTGTCTCTCTCACATTGATATTTCTCCCTCTCCCTCTCTCCCTTACTCTCCCTCCTGCTCTATCTGAAGATAAATGGAAAAAACAGCCTCATGGGAAGATTTAAAAAAAAAAAAAAAAACAGGGAAAAAAGAACCTACACACACCCTCAAGATTGGCTCTGCCCGAGCCCTTCCAGCTCCTGGTTGGAAAATGACACAGTGGGCAGATTTCATCAAAAGATGAAAGAAAAATCAACAAAGAGACATAGGAATTGCCATCATTTCCCACAGATCAATGACAAACAGAGTTTTATTTTTAAAGTTCAGGTTTTTTTCCTTAATTGCAGATGACGGCTGGCTTTTCAGCTGTGTGTTCAGACATGGGCTTGTTGGGTCTCAGCATTTAATCGAAGGGTTGTCTTGCGGGGTTTACGTTTTGGTGCAGACCGACATACAAATTCCGATATTGACAGTGGTGTCCAGGAGAGCCTGCTTTGGGGAAATAGCCTTGCCTGGAATTTCTGGAACCTTCCGGCAACTCCGATAATTCAGTCACTGCAGCCCAAGTTCCAACGCTGCCTCCAAGTTAATAAATAAGCATCACCGTCTTCATTTGCTACATCAATGATCTCATTTAATCTTTTCAACTGAGATACATAGTCCTCTGCTGCACAGATGAGAACAGCAAGGCTCAGAGGAGTGAAGAAAATGTTCAATTCATAATCAGAGGAATCATGACTCAAACTCGGGACTGACACCAGCCCGCACGCCCTTAGGCACTGCCCATCCTGCCTCCCAGAAGGACGGCGCACCGCCCTGGTGCAGTGGCCCAGCCGCTTGGGCGCAGCGTCCTCCAGCTTCGCATCAGTCAGGGCGCGCCGGGCTGCGGGCTGTACCTCCGGTAGGGGGCGCGCGGGAGGCAGCCGACAGGTGCTCTCTGGTGCTCTCACATCCATGTTTCTCCTTCTCTCTCCCTCTCCCTTCCTTTCTCCTGAAGAATCCATTAAAATCTTTAATGGAAAAAAAGGGATACGGTGCACCAAAATGCGCTCAGGGTGGTTTTAAACGGAGCGAGGCTGCCTGTGCCTGTGACTGTCCCGAGTCAGTCCACCTGCTCCTCGGTTCAAAGGCACAGAATCTCAAGCCTGTTCCCTTTCCTTTCTGTCCTTCTGTCATTCACTACGTGCACTTTCATTCTGTGTGTGTGTGTGTGTGTGTGTGTGTGTGTGTATGTGTGTGTGTGTGAGAGAGAGAGAAACACCGAACATGAAATCTCTCAACAGTTTTTGGGGGGAGGGAGTGGGAACGCAGTCCCCCCCCCCCCACCACAAATTGTGCAGTCGAGTTTCAGTGCAGACCTACATACAAACACCGATATTGGGGGCACAGATCTGGGGACATCGCAGGGGTCAGCACACTCGGAGTGCAATGGATAAACCCCGGCCTGGAAAACCACCTGCTGATCATGACATCTCCCCTGCCAGGTAAGGATCCTCTCAGCAAATGTTCGAGTGGACCCTCGGACAGTACCACTAACCATACACACATCGGTGCCCAACAGAGCTATTAAGCTTTTCCATCTGGTCGGACGGAAACTCTGTGCCCATGAGCATCCACTCTGCATTTCCTCCCCCCGAGTCCCAGGCAACCATGATGCTATTTCTGCTTCCGTGAGTTTTACTACTTTGGGTACACCCTGTAAGTGAGTCAGGCAGTCTTTGTCCTTCTGCGATGGCTTATTTCACTTAGCATAACGTCCTCAAGGTCCACCCCTATCGTAGCATATGGCAGGGTCTCCTCCTTTTTTAAGGTTGGGTTATATATATAAGGTGTCCCCCCCAAAATATATATACACAAAAAGTGTAATGATAAAGCCAGAGTTTATTAAAATACATTTTATTTTAAAAATGTAATAGAATCTACAGACACCCTGTATATATTTTGTTGGGGCCCATACATATATATATATATGTTTTTCAATATCCATTCATTTACCAATGGACATTAAGATCCGTATCTTGGCTATTGGTAATAATGCTGCAGTGAACTTGGAATGCAGAGGGTCGCTATTCTTACTTATCATTATCCCCCTGTCTGAATCCTCCGCTCAAGTCACTTTGTTAGGCCTCATAGTTTCTTCCTATACAGTAATAATGTTATTGTTTCTTTATGTGGCATCAGGTGTTGTGATGGTCGATGACAGATTAGCAAAGAGCTGAGAAAAAGGAAGCAAGGAGAAACATTTGGAATTCGGAAAAGAAAAATGAAGAAACAGAAGGACAAAGTAGAAGAGTGAGTTTGAAAATCAGAGTTTATAATCTCTGCAATTAGCTAATCTCTATTCCCATCCCCCATCTACCCCAGGACGAGTAGGTGCACAAGAAAAATCAGGGTGAGAATACTCATTCCCTGACCTGGTTCTAATGGGCTACCTTCTCCTCCCAAATCTCTTAAATGACCCAGTCTGTGATTGAGGTCCCAAGAGGTCATGAAAGAGCCTAGATCACCTTCTATTAATGTTAAATGAGCCTGTAACTGCCCTTCAGGAAGCAAATAATATCCACTGGTAGCAGCTACTCCAACTCAGGAGGTTCCATTCTCTTAAAAGACCAGCTGCCCTTTCATGAAAGACTTTTTTTTTCTATGAATGATACACTATTACTAGGGAAGAATATACATTCCCATTAAGCAACATCAATTCTCAATACCTGGGATATAAGCTCTTGCACTGCTATAATTAAACATTAAACACCAAGTACCATGTTAAAGAAACTCCAAAGCTGATTTTTATGTACTTCTCTATTTTCCTCCAAAATCATCATTCCTACCAGCTTTTTGGTATAATTATATTGCAGGAAAAATAGGAAGGCAAAAAAGAATAAATCAATGTATAATCAGTCTTTAAAGTCTTAGCTTATATTTTATGATCTGTACAGGTTATTTTAAAAAATCAAGTCTGAAGATATACTGTCTTCCATTATTGGTTTTATTTTTTTAAGGAAAATTGTGTAAAATATCAGAGCTGTTCTTTAGAAGCTAGAGACTTTTATTGACTGTGTGGGTTTCTGTTGACCTATTTCTATATTCTAAGTCTCTGACAGATAGCTGATGCTTAATGGATATTTTCTGAATAAATAAATATTAATATTAAAAATAAAGACTAATAAAATAGCCCAGCCGGTGTGGCTCAGTTGGTAGAGCATCATCCCAGGCACCAAGAGCACCGGTTCAATACCCGGTCAGGGCACATGCCCAGGTTCTGGGCTCGATCCCCAGTAGGGAGCGTGCAGGAGGCAGCCAGTCGATGATGTTTCTTTCTCATGGATGTTTCTATCTCTCTATCCCTTTCCTTTCCTCTCTCTCTAAAAAAAAATCAATAAAAACATTCAGAAAAGAAAAAAAAAAGAAAGTATTTGATGGTGAGACAATTCAGTGTTTTGCCAATATGGTTGCCTAGTGGGTTTTCCATTTGTTTCTGTATTAATATATGCGTGCGTGTGTGTGTGTGTGTGTGTGTGTGTGTGTGTGCGTGTGCAGTTTGCTAAAAGAAAAAGGCTAAGGCAACTAAATATCATTCATTAAAACGTTTAAGACAGTAACAGGCCAGTAATACAGAACAGAGCAAGCAGGATAAAGAGCTTAGAAACTGCATACACACAGAATTTTTCTACGGATACCCTAAACCCCTGCAGGCCGATTTTGAAAAGTGGGCTCTTATTGTACCATAGAAAGGAACAAGTCGAGTCTTTCACATCCGGAGAAAGGTTAGAGCCTCCCTGGAAAAGGTTTTGGCTTCAGGAGTCCAGGATGAGAGAAATTCATTACCACTGGGTAAGGACGACTGGGATAGAACTTGGGAACTGAAACTCCATTCGTAAGTAGCATATACACCACAGCTTAAGAGACATGTTTCCATTTCTAAGAATAAGACAAGCTGATTATTGGGGTCCTTTTCTAATATTACCACAAATAACCTTGTCTTTTAAAAACTGAAGAACTCACTTTGGAGACGGTGTGGCAGTAACTGTGAGATCTGAGCACGTCCATCCACGCACTGTGACCCCAGAATCCCACTCACAGGTGTGTACCCACTTTTCCTTCTGGGCCGTCTCCATCTGTCCCTACCCCTTCCAGGCCCCACCCTACTCCCCCTCCTCCAAAAAAAAATCAGGATGTTTTTCACTGTCTATTGTTTTGTTTTATTTTTTTTATTCTCACCCAAGTACATTTTTTTATTTTTTGTTCTAATAGAGTGGGAGGGGGGTGGGGGGAGAGAGAGAGAGAGAGAGAGAGAGAGAAACATTGATGTGAAAGGGACACATCGACTGGTCACCACTCACACGACCCAACCAGGGCCGGGGACAAACTGCAACTGAGGTACGTGCCCCTAGCGGGAACCGAACCCAGGTCTCTCTGGACCACAGGCCGACGCTCCAACTGCTGAACCAAACTGCCAAGGGCTATTGCTCTGTGTTTTAACAAACAATTTACGATGACAAAAATGCATTTGCATATGAGTCAAAAAATACGCACAAGGATGTTCATAGCAACCCTATTCAAATCAGCCCTGACCTGGAGACAGCCCCAAGGCCGTCGATAGTGGGATGGATAAATGCACTGTGATATACTCGCGCAATGGAATACTATTTTGCAGTGATCGTGAGTGATCTACAGCTACTCTCAATAACACAGACTCTCACACACACAAAGACATAACATAGAATACAAGAAACTACATATGCAAAAGTTGGCACCGTATGATTCTTTTACATAAAATTTAAAAGTAGTCTAATTAATCTCTGGTATTACAAATCAAACTTGTGTTTCCCCTAGGGGGCTGAAGGTGGTGGATGGGGCACGAGGAGGAAGGTGGTGGTGGGGACGCTATTTTGTTTCTCGATCAGTGTCCTGGTTATGCAGGGCTGCTTTGTTAAAATGCCTGGGCCTAAATGCTTATGACGTGTAAGTTTCTGTGAGTGTATGTGTATGTCACTTTAAAAATCCGAAGCCCTAAAAGTTTCCCTATAAAAACAGGATAGGGTGAGAGTGACAAATGAGCAGATGTCCCATCAATAAGATAAAGAGTGACTGCACCCTTTCCTCTCTGCCCTCGTCTTCCCTCATCGTTGCTTAAGAAACCAGTACCCAGGCTGCAAATGAGAAACTCAGGATGTATAAATGTCACATTCTTATGCAGGGACCCAGACACTTCCTCTTGCCCCAAGGCAAGATTGGGTCTCAGTTTCCACACACTAAAAATGGACCTATTAGGATAATGAGTGGACTCGAGTCTCTCGTTTCAACTTGCTTGCTGGCAGGCTGTGGTATCTGAGACGGGTCCCGCTCGCTACGAGACATCAGATACATTCGCGGAACATGCCTCATTTGGGGACATGAGCTAATTGAGCACGTGCCCTGTGTCCTCCATCTGCAAGGTATACTGCTGCTCGTCGAAGAAAGGAAGGTTCCGTTTGGGAACCACTGACTCATCGGGCTCTTCCCAGGTCACGCAGCTTCTGCAGAGATCATAGCCCTTTGACAAGATGTCTAGAGGAAAGAACCAAAGAGTTCTTTGCAACTCTGCTTCAATTCTACCTTAATATCAGAGAGTATTCCACGTGCAAGGAAAAAAAAAAAAAAAAACCCACAAAACACACCACCACCCTGTTGCCTGGGGACATGTCTTAAAAGCTGAGGGAGTGAGGATAAAAGATTATAATAACTATCAGTGCTTTGGGGGGAAAAGGAGAAACATCTGTAACAAAAACAAATGAATAAAAATAATTAAAAAGAAAATTCTCAGTGCTGGGTCAGACCCCTTTCTCAATCCAGCCCAATATTCCTTCAGAAGCGATGGCATCCAAGGGGTGCTCTGTGAGACCCCTTCCCAACAGCAGGCTGCAAAGGTTAGAGGTGTGCATTCAATGTGTCTAACTTCTCTGAGACCCAAGAAGGAGTCAGTCCTAACACGACAGACCTGGCCGGCATCCAAGGAGGGCAAAGCAATGGTGTGAACCCGGAAGGCGTCAGGGAGGTGGTGACCCCAGTGCACTGCTCTGAGGAGTCAGAGCCCAGACTGGGAGCAGGCCTTCCCTGAAAGCTGTCCCCTGACCACCACGGCTGCTGCGGACCCCAGAGTAAGCATCTGACTCTGCGTACCTCAGATCTGCAGACTGCAGAGGGATGGTAACAACTCCTACCAGTCCTCAAGGGGGTGAAAGAACTAGCTAACATCAGCTTAAAGAAGCCCTGTATGAGGACCTGTGTGAGGACCAGGAACCACGCGACTGCCGGGACCGGCAGCCTTGCCCAGGGCAGACTGGTGTTCGTCTAGGGCGTGTTCTCAGCTCCCAACAGAGAAGGTTTCAGGGCAGCTTTCTAACTCACAGTGAGGCACTAAGGCAAACAGATGATGTGGACTTACATTCGGGGACTGGACGGATCAGGAAGCCAGAAGAAAAGGGGGGTGAAATTCGCCAGGCTCGAGGTGCACAGGAAGCCCGCGCTAGCCCACACCATTCTGGACGGACATCTACCCGGGCGCCCTCTGGCGCGGGGCTCGCAGGACGGGGCCCGGGACCTGAATGAAACCACACTGAAGGCTGGTCAGGAGAGAGCCCCCCGAGACTCTGAATTGAAAGGTGAAAGCACAGATGAGGGTGTGGGGAGCTACCAAGACGGAGCAGCAGGTACCTAATGGGTATGCAAAAATAACAGAATATAGACCCATCAAACCTGACCGCTGGCTCATGACCAGGTGACTGCCTTCTGACTAAGGCTTCCACGTGGTGGCAGGCAGAGCGACCAACAGCAACCGCCCAGGCCGTTCGTGCCAACGCGAGGCCAGTTTACGTGTTTATCAGCCATCCCACCAGTCCCTGAAAAGTGGGCAATGTCATTTTTTTAAAAATAATTTGATGTTTTTTTTTTTTAGACAGATAGAAACATCGATGTGAGAGAGAGAGACATCTATTGGCTGCCTCCTGTACACCCCCCACTGAAAATTAGGCCCATAGCCCAGGCATGTGCCCTGACCGGGAATCGAACCGAGACCTCTCAGTCCAGGGGACGACCCTCAATCCACTGAGCTACCCCAGCAGGCAGCATTATCATTTTTTTAAAAAACAGGGGTCAGAGGCACAAAGTAACTCGCCTAAGACAGCGAAGCCATCAGTAGAATACAGGTCTGGCGGACACCAGAGCCCTTGCTCATTTAACTGGGTCCTCCGGTCTCTGTCACAGTTGTGCACAGTGTGCTGCAGCTCTGAGCAGATCCCTAGGCCAAAGGGTAAGAATCCAAACCATGGTATGGCTTCGGAGTTCAAGGGTATGGCCTGGAGGGCAGTCACGCATCCAACGAGCATTTGACAAGGACCTGCTGTGGTCCAGCTTGTGCTGGACGTGGATGATGCAGAAGAAGAAGACTCAGTCCCTGGCCTCGGCAATGCCTCCAACAAGCAGGCACAGCAGCCCGTGCGGACAGGTCAGACCTCGGCCACAGCCGGTGAGACGCACAGGCGACCACACAGGTGCTGGCCCCCTGAAAGCCGCCGTCAGGAGCCCCTCAGCAAACAGTATATTTTTGGGGACTGAGTCCTTCATTAAACAAGGTTTTTGGCTAAAAGTTGCTGCACTTTCCTGTATTGTAATTACAGTTCTATGGGAGGTTTGATTTAAAAAAAAAAAAAAAAAACTAGTAAAATGACTGCAGGAAAAAAAACGCTCTTAATTTATTTATAATGCTGTGGAGACCAAGTCACGTTTCACTGGGTGATGTGTGTTCATGTTGCGATGCCGAGGTCACTGAGGGGCACTTTAGCCATACACCAGATCTATTAATATTCTCCACTTATGGCCACCAAACAAACAATGTCTCCGCCCCAAGAAATGCCTTCAACAATGAAAAAGGATGAGGTTCCCGGTGTAACTATGTCCTACGGAAAGCATGCCACAGGCGTTCGTACTCACAGCCTCTCCTGCCCAGCCAGGGGGTCCTTGTCTCCACACTGACCCTCCCGGCGAGTGACCTGGAGTTCTGCACCCTTCCCTCTTCGTCTGTGAAATGAAAAGATTTCCACAAGATGACGCGCTCGCCTTCCGCAGCCTTCCGACTGTGAAATCGTACTCCTCGGGGCCTTATCTTGATCCCCCTCGATCGCCCCTGCTGTTCGTCAAGTACCATTTGAAATGAGTTTCTCTTCCCAAACAGGCACCTCTCTAACCACTCAGGGGCTCGCGCGGTTGACAGCAGGATGAGACCCGGGGGCTACGGTGGGGTGAGGGTTCCCTCTCTGACTTGCTGTTGGTCCTTGAACGGGGGTCGCTTCAGAACTCCGAGCCCATGACTTTCTCCCAGATGGGGGATTCTGTAATAACACTTCGCGACCCCGAAAGAGCGAGAGAGGATGAAATAATCTGCTTGGAGAGGACTCAGCCAGTACTTGATACTTGGGGATAATTACCTTTCGAGTCTCACAGAACTCACCTGAATTACCTTCCAGATTCAAGGGCTAAATGGTTCTTTAAGAGAGTTTCGTGCCTTTTCAGTCTCCAAAAGAAGCATGCCCACAACGGAAGAGTCGTGATGCACCATTGCAGGCGTGGGTGTCCTTCACCTCAGCTCCTGTAATCCTCGAGAATCCTGACCACTGTGATTTACGTCTCAAACCCCTTTTCCTCTCTTCCTCTCCAGATAGACGATGATGCTGGGAACTCAGGAGGGAACTCTCCTGGGAATATCTCAACTACGGAGGCCCCTCCTCCTCCATCACTCACGCGGTCATCCCACTGTAAACCATGTTGTCACCACACTGGAAGAGACGAGGTTTGATGGAAGAACTCACATGTAAGCAGGAAAGCAAAGCTGACCAGATGATCACAATAATGACGGTCCCTGCCGGCCTTGATCTCAGTAATTTTCACTTATCCAACCCTCGACTCCTGCACGCAGCCCTGCCAGCGCGTTGTGATCCTCATGCTCATCTCCCTGGACAGAAGCAAGCGGCGTGGACGGGTAGAGGCTTCCTAACGCCACCTTCCAGGAATTGGCGCACAGCAGAGTTAAACCCCAGCAGTTGGAGTCTGGCTTCTTCCTTATGCTGTTTTTCAGACTTGGCGCGAAGATCCGAGAAAATATCTGTAGAGATCTGGCCATATCGTCGGCAGTCAGTAAACAGTACTTCTATAATATTTAGGTTAAAATAGCTATTTTCACAAATGTTATTTTGCTTTTCCCAATTGATGTTGACACAGATTCATGTTCAGTATTCCTCCTCTCTACCGTAACTCCCCATGTTGCTAAGCCCCCTGGCCTCACTCAACCCATGGACACAGCCCCAGGGGTACCACAGTCATCCCGGAGGGGCCTCCCTGACGTCCCACCTGCAACTTCTCGAGGTCCTGGCTCTCTGAATTCTGCTCACTGACATATCAGCTTACTGTCTGAACAGTTCAGAGGAACAAGCCCCTGCCCACCCCCCTTCCCCTGGCCTTTCCCCACTCTGTACAGCTTCAGCCTCTGACAAACTGATCACGTATTATACGTGCTGTTGATACGTGTTGCTGAAATTCCAATAAACGGGGCCAAGAATATGTTAAGATGCCCCAACTTTAGTCTCTGACACCTTGCCCTGTTAAAGGCGAATGTACCCTAAGATGACAGACCCCCTCCTTTCCTGCAACTCACCACTCCGATCACCAAAACGCCGTCATTTATTTGGCTCAGGTCAGCACCGAGCTGAACGGTGTTCAGACAGCGACAGGGAGGCAGACAGCAGGACAGGTGAGACGCCGCCCGGAAGGAGTCATAGTGATTTGCTGTCACCGCTCCCTCCCACCCCCAGAAGCCCTGCAGCATCACATCCGACACAGAAGGCAGAAACCTTGAGGCCTGGAGAAGCCCCTGGTGCCCCTGAATCCTGGGAACTAGTGGCAGAGCCAGGAGATAATGACGAGATGCTGGCAGGCGGCCAGCAGGAAGGTGGCCCCTCCCACTACCTCACCCAACTGATGGGGCAGCTGGTGAGGACCCGAAGGCCACTCTCAAACCATGCAGGGCCCTGCTCTCCAAAGGGGGCCCAGGAGCCAGCTGCAGGGAATCACGGGGAGCACACGGGCCGTGAGGATGCGCAGGCCCCTCCCCGACGCCCTGAGTCCCAGTCAGCGGGGGGCTGGTTATTCCCAGAGCACTGTGCACTGAGAGGTTCTGGCGGAGGGTTCATAGCTCAGGTTCCGACCGGCAGGACCAATCTGCCTATAACTAGAGTCCATTTTGAACATTCAAATGCATAAACGAGCCTGTATCAGAATAGAAACACAGAATCAGAAAAGGGGGAAAAATGAGAAACTGCTCAGAGGAAATCCAGTGACGCCCAAGTGGAGATGGAGAGAGATTGACCCGGAAACCTGAGGCACCATCCATCTAGGCTCGGACCCACCCCCACTTACATCCTCTAGCCCGTGCCCAGGGGGCTGACCTGTACGGGGGCAGAGGGGGAATAAAGGGAGATTTGTGAGATTCCTCGTGGCTGGACCTCGGGCTGGCTGTGCCCACCAGTGGACGTCACAGATCTCTCCAAAGAGCCCTGGGTTCCAGTTACAGCCCCTTCTCCCCGCGTCAGGTCCCCAGCTGGCCACCGCCCTGCTGCTGTCTGCGTACCCCGCTGTTCCGTCCGGTACCTTCTGAGTCGTCCCTCAGCAAATTCTGTGCAACTCAGTTGGGGCACTCACCCCGTTTCCTGCTGGGACCCTGACTGATGGATTTAAACAAGATATTGGTCCAAAGAAAGAAAGGAGAGTGGAGAACAAGAACCCATCACAGGGGAAGGAACTTAAAATAAAGATCCAGGGGAAACAGGAGGATTTAACCAAAGGCAGATGTCCACGTCTACGTGAAAGCTGAAAGCGTACCCTCCGTCTGTTAAGGAGTCCTGAGTCTCAAACTGGGGTTCACGCTGCCTTCCCGTCCAGAGTCTGTCTATCAAGTGTACCCTAGTGTGTGCCTTCTAACGCCAATCTCCCTGGGGGGCTCATGTGGCCTGCACCTGAGACGGCCTTAGAAGACATCTCCTGAAAGTGTCCCCCGCCTTCCTTTTCCCCTAAAGTACAAGTTGATTAATAAGTCACTGGTGTCCCTGTAAGGTCTATCTTTTTATGATTACCTCGCTCAGGTCCCTCATTCTTTTGCATAGCATGACTCCTATTGCCTAGAAGCTTCCAGAACTAGATCTGATCAAATTTACCTCTGACTCCCTTGTATCACAGAATGTGAAATGTGCACAGCCCTTGGCCTACCTCCAAAACAAAATGTGACTTGAACCGAGGGCAAAGTGGCACCCCCACTCTGGAGGGAGCATTTCCGCACGAAGCCAGCGTGGCCGGACTGGTCAGGTCGAAAGGCCGCCCTGCAGGTCCCCACCCACCACGGCCACTCAGGCGCCAACCTGTTCCCCCACCTCCCCATTCTGTCCCCGCCTGGAATCTTCTCTCCAATGACCAGTTCGTACGTGACTCCCCCTTACCCAGCCTTCCAGGTGCTCAGCAGGCCCCTCCCTGTCATGTCCACCTCGCAATTCTAAACCATAAAATTCTCTCTCAATCATCCAGGTCCCTTGGAGCTTGACTGCTTCCACGTCAGAACCAGGGGACTTCCTGTGAGCAGAGCTCACGTACAAACTCCGAGGGACCTACGGGGTGAGAAGGTGCGGGCAGGACGCCAGGTTCCCGGCCGAGGAGCCCAGGTAGAGTGGTGTCGCTGGCTGGTTTCCTAACAGGCCGCCTCCCCCCACAACAGGCCCTCCGTCCTTCCCCTTTTCTCTTGCCTTGGGTTTTTAGAGAATCTAAGCCACTTGTCTTTAATGTTCCATATTCTGGATTTGGCAGATTGCTCTCTATGGTGTCTTTTAACATTTTTTTTTCTCTCTTTTTAAAAGTGCGGTAAGATACACAAACCATGAATTTTACTATCTTAACTATTTTTTATTATTTTTTTAATGTTTTTACTGATTCTCTAGAGAGAGAGGAAGGGAGAGAGACATAGAAACATCGATGTGAGAGGGAAACAGTGGTCGGTCAACTCCAGCATGCTCCCCACTGGGGATCGAGCCCACAACCCGGGCATGGGCCCCGACCAGGAATCGAACTGGGACCCCTCAGTCCATGGGTCATCGCTCAATCCACTGAGCCACACCAGCTGGGCCTATCTTAACTATTTTTAAGAGAACACGTCAGTGGAATTAAACACATGTCCATTGTTGTACAATCCTGCCCAAATCTCTCTCCAGACCTGTCTTCACGCCCCCGCCGGACCTCTGGACCGTCAAGCAGTAACTCTCCATTCCCATGCCCCCTCCTCTCAGCCCTGGCGGCCAGCACTCTGCTCTCTACCTCGGACTCTGACAGCCGCGGAAGGGGGTCACACAGCATCAGCCCCTCTGTGACGGGCTCAGAAGACATCACAGAGCGTGATGTCTTCCCGGCCCCTCAGCCCCTCCGGCCTGCGCCAGACCATCCTCCCTTTCCGAGGCCGAAACCACTCCCTTGTCTGTACGTGCACATTCTGTTCGTCCAGCCATCATTCGATGGGCCCCTGGGTTGCCTCCCCGCCCCCTTGTGCACCCCGGGTGATGTCATCATTGCGGCGGGGAAACAGAGGGCATGGTGTGGAGGCGCAGGGACGATGTGAATCCAGCGGGGGCACGTGGACGTTCAGGGCCTGTGAGACATGTCAGTGCTCACGCTCCATCTGCAGATACACACGGGGCTGCGGGGCTCACAGAGCAGCTGGGCGGAGGCGCAGATTTAGCGGAAGGAGAAATCTAGGGAGCAGTGGAGCCACGGCAGTGAATGAGGTCACCTCTGGAGAACAGGCACAGCACGGCTGGGTCCTAAAGAACCCAGATTTTGCGGAGAGAAAAGGAGGGTGAGCTAGAAGAAAGAGCAAGCATATAAAAAAAATAGAAATTCAACAGAGCGTGGGGTTATTGGATTCCGAAGAACATCTGGAATAAATCGAGGATGTCAGGCCTCATCAGTTTGGTAAAAACTAAGACTGAGACTAGATATCATTGAAATTCATTAAATGATGAAGATTGATATTTCAAATATGGTATGCTACATTTAAAAGTATATACTCGAGCCCTGGCTGGTTTGGCTCAGTGGTTGGAGCACCGGCCCCCGGACCAAACAGTCACCGGTTTGATTCCTGGTCAAGGGCATGTACCTGGGTTGTAGGTTTGATCCCCAGCCCTGGTCGGGATCATGTGGGAGGCAACCAATCAATGTGTCTCTCTCACATCAATGTTTCTCTCTCTCTCTCTCCCCTTCTCCCTCTCTTCCACTCTATCAAAAATCAATGAAAAATACCCTTGGGTGAGGGTTAACAACAAGAAAAGTATATACTTGAGGCTTGCAAAAAAAATAGGTAATAAATCTAAGAAACTCATTTGTTCAAGAAATATTAGAGAAAGATATGTATAAAATCACTGATCTTACATTTGTGACAAATTGTTAGATGTTTGAAATACACTAGATAAAACTTGCAAAGTGGTCTGAAAGGAGAAAAATGTTATACACACACAGACAATCTCAAGAGACAGTTAACTTGGCTGTATTGAATGTGGGGAGGGCTGTAGGATGGCATTTTAAAACTCCAGCCCTTAGCAACTTACTATCTATAAAAGTCATTGTTGAGCAAGAAATGATGAGATTTGGGTTAGATTTCAGGAAATCTCCCCGTGAATGGAAATTGTTAAAAACATTCAACATCGTTAAATGCTGATTGAAATCAGGAGACCATGGAGTATCTTCCTCTAACATGGTTTAAAAGCAAAAATGGGTTCTCATCTGCCTGGAGCTGTCTACAAGGGGGCGCCGCACGAGAGAGGACAGACTTGCAGATTTCTCAGGGGTCCTTCCCCGCATAATTTTATACGATTCTTTCCCATTGCCAGAGCTGTCGTCACCCGATTTCCAACCTACTCGAAGAGATGGTCCAGCCAAGTTTCCCAGACTCGCTGATTCCTTCCACTTCCTTGAAAAGCTCAGGTGAAGGCATCTTTCATCTTTCATTACACGTCTGGATATTTTCCTCTTAGACTACTTATTACCCGCTTCTCCATCCTTCCCCTGCCTGATCCATCTACCTCGAGAACACACTAATATTTGATTTTTTCCTCTCTGAACTATAGTATTTATAGTATTTACCCAAGGTTGCTGGGTAAATACGAATTATACATGACGTGAACAATATACTCAAAGGGATTTCACTGGGTCAACATTTTATTGCTTTTGGCCAAAGGCCACCCCAAGACTTAGAGAGGAAAAATAACCCACACAGAGACCTTTAAGATACGTTATAAAGATCAAATGAGGACTAGGTTAGAATGAGTCCCGGAGTGTAAAAATAGGTAACATTTCGAAGCGAAGTTATTAGTGAGTCATAAGACCAGTGCATCATCACACCCTTCTCCGGAGCGTCTCCCATCACGTAGCTCGGACTTTGAGGTGACCGGGCGCTAAAAGGGGATCAAAACTGAGGCCCGTGTCCCTGGCACGCAAACCTTCCTCGTCCAGTGATGTTCTAAAATAAATGTTAGTTTAATTACACCCCACGTGGTTCGAGTTATTTCTGGATGCAAGGGAGGAGGAAGTAAATGTGTAGAGAACACCTACTACGTGCACACGAGCTTCTGCCCTTTGGCCGTGTATAATCTTCACTCAATCTTCTCAGTGACCCTGGGAGATAAGGATTTGTCAGCTCTGTTTTCTACAGAAGGAAACAAAGGTTCACAGAAATCAGACAACTCCTCCAGGTCACACATTGGTAAAAGGCAGTGCCGGAGTCTGGACCCAAGTCCGCAAAGCCCAAAGCCCTTGGATGTGCACCACGGTCTATGTTAGAAAAAAAAAAAAAAAATGTGAAGGGTCCTCGGGTTCCAGGTGGCCTCGCATCCAGGAACTAAACAGGGCTCTTGCTTGTAATGGTGAAACAGACAAGACTGAAGAAAAGGGCAGTGAAGTCCTGGCTGGGTGAGCCCGGCCGGGATGAAGAGAGGTAAGATCGATCAAGCAAAGTGCAATTCTGTGGAATCTTCTATCACACCTGAGAACGCCAGCGTCTGTAAGGCTGTCTCGGGGATGGGGGCGGGGTGTTTTACTCAGAGGTCCTTTCAATGAGAAGACCGGGTCATAGGGAGACTGTCGGCTAGTCCACGCTCCTTGCCAGACACCTGGTGTGCGGCAGCTCACTGAATCCTCACAACTGCCCTGGTACCGTGATTTTATGCTGGAGAAACTGAGTCTCGGAGAAGTTAGGGTTCTTGACCAACATCATCAAGTAAGGAGCTGAGATGTGGATCTAGGGCTGCTTCCAAAGACAAGGCTCGCTCCCCAGGAACGTCAGCGAGGAGCACTGAAGACCGGTCGCTGTGCCTCCGACCTCAAGGTGTAGAGGAATCACCTGTGAGCCTGTGCAAACACAGGTTTGATTCACTAGGTCTGGGTGGAGCCTGAGATTCTGCATTTCTAACAAGCTCCTCGGGGCTGCTGCTGGTCTGGGGACCACTCTTAGGAGCAGCAATGATGTACAGTGGGTCCGTTTCGTTCGACGTCATTTCATTATAATGTTAATGAGATGCTGCAGGGACTTAACTCCTGTGTATATCAACCCTCCTGTGGTGAAGCTGGTTTCGTGCCATGTGGTTTCGCTTCACGCCGCAGAACCCCTCAAAGATGCCAAGTGAGGACTTATCGTATCTGCAAAGCAAACCGTCCAGGTGTGTGCCTGAACGCAGGGGTCTCCCGCCAGACGGCGTCAGTGCCAAGTGCTTTCCAAGCCACCGCATCATTGCTCTAAGTGCAGGAAGGTGCTGTTCCTGCTGCAGCTGCGAGGTGGGGCTCGGGGTACACAGAAGGTTGGGATGGGAGGCTTAGGGGTACTACGTGTGTGTCACCCCAAGCCCTCACCTCTGTTCTGCAAACGAGGACAACTGCTCCGCAAAGGAAAGAGTCTCCAGCAGCAGGAAGCTGTCCCCCTTGGTGTGGCAGAAGTTGGGGATGTCTCCTGTGATCCTGGAGGCTGATCACGGTCCCACCCAACAGGCCCTCATCTAAAGGAGTCAAAACGCTGGGCCAGGGGAGGGGCTGGCAACTTGGAGGGGTCTGGTGCAAAGTCCGTCTGCACCCTTTGCTGTGAGCATCCCACCCCCCGCTTTGCACCTCGCTGAGGTTCCCCTGCCCCGCTCCATCCTCGGAGGCGCCCCCTGCTCCCCGCCGGCCACCCGCGTCCAGGCTGGCTTTCCTGGAGTGTGTTGCCACTTCAATGGGAAGCAGCTTCCCGGCAAATTGCTCTGGCTACCACTGGGGTCACTTGGGTGTGTACTAGTCTGTGGTAATTGCTTTATTTCCGCAGGAAAGGAAAACACTTGTTACGATGTTTCTGCAGCGGCGGTGGCTTTGCGCAGGGCGCCCGCGGGGAGGAAGAGGGAACAGCCTGGTCAGCGCAGCAGCTGTTGCCAAAACCACGCTCCGCCCGCCGGGCTGAGGCCCTGGCGGAGTGTCTCCCATCACAGCCCCTGGAGGGCGCTCGGTATCGCCCGTGTCCCGGGGGTCATGACCCCTGGCGACCACCAGACCCAGACCCGGAGGCAGAAGCTGGCAGTGAGCTCCGGCGGGGGCGGCTTCCCAGGGCTCAGGCCCGACACAGCCACAAACCCGCCTCCCAACCAGGCAGCTCCGGGGCCTGTGCCTCACATGCCTCATGGCCCCGTTGGAGATGTGGCCTGAGGAGGGGGCAGCACGGGGGTGGGGACCTCCCCCAATCTAATGACACAGCACCCCCGCTTATCCCTCCACTCCACGCACTGTCGGCAGGGCGGACACCCAGAATCCTCACCTTTCCCTTTCCAGTCGGTCTGCTGTCCTGCCCGGGGCTCCTCTCCTGAATGTCCCCACCACCTCCTGTTCGTTCCTCTGCCCTGACCTCTCCCCTGTGACTGGGCGTGCGGGTCTCTCTCACTGTCCCTCGGCGGGCCATCTTTGTGCGGCTAGCTTGAACTAGCCAACCAGTTCCTTCCTGACCCTGCACAGAGCATCCCAGGAAAGACAGACAGACAGAGCCCACGTGAGGCCAGCAGCCACCCCAAGCCCCCACGCCACCCTCTTCTGCACGCACGCAGCACCGTCCCAGGAGTTCAGAGTGACATGGGGCAGTCAATTCGCCGTAGGAGGCCTTAATTCCCAAGCCCTGCTCCAAACCAGGCCATAGACATCAGAGGGGGTGCCCAGCTTCCACACGCAGAAAGAGGCCACCCCGCACAACCTCCGGAACCAAAATGATGTACCGTGAGGACATCCACGCTTCATGAAAGTCCTGCAGCACCTGGGAGCCGGGGACGCGGGGGGACACGTGTGGCTGTCCAGGTGCTGGAGCTGCAGGTGTCCCATGGGAACACATGACCACCCCAGGAGAGAGCGTCCTCAACGCTGTCTCCTCCTGACCTTGGGCTTGCTCGCATCCTTCCCTTCCTTTACTCCGTCTGGTCTCTTCGGATGTAGCGGTTCTGCAGTCAGCCTGGCTGGAGTCTTTACTTGTTCTGTCTCCCCCCTTCCAGGGCACTTTCATGGTTTAAACTTACTTCTTTGCCCTCACCTCCAGGACCTCACACTGCCCAGGTTCCAGGGGCGAGGCTGTGCCCTGAGTTCTCGGGCCTCTCAGCCTCGCCCCCCTCCCAGTTCCAGCGACGGGATGTACCCACCACACGCCCTGCCCGGACCGATCACGGAGAACAGCCCCACCTGCTCTCGATCATGGATTAGGGGTGGGAGAAAGGGGTGAGGACTTCCCCACAGAACCTCGGAGGAGGATTTCCACCGAGAAGGCACATTTCTCTACACAGCAGGGCATACACTTGATTGCTGGCGAAACGGGATAGCAAACTAGAGACAGTAGAAGTGGTCGGATAAATAAGTGCGGTAAGTATTTATACAGACTCCTAGGGGAATGAGCCCCAAAGGACTGATGCTATGAAGTGATGGCCGGGAAGAGACAAGACATCCTACCCAGCGGAGTTAAGTGCCACTCAAGGCAAATGGGATGCCTGGCAGAACTCGGGGAGCAGAGCTCAGCGATGATGTCGTAGGCCGCGGAGTCAGGCGCCTGGGTGGGATCCTCACTTCGCAGTTACTCGCTGGGCGACGCGGGCCAGTTACTGAACGCTTTGGAGCCTCAGTTTCCTTGAATGTCACGGGAGGATAATAACACCCATCACAAGGCTAATGAGCTGATTAAAAGAGAATAATGCCTAGGAAGTGCCTAGTGGGCACAGCGCCTAACATGTAGTAATTTCTTAATAGATATTTGCTTAAATCCCTTTGTTTTTACTATTAGAGCAGAGTCCCGAGCCACCCAGGCAGTGGATCATATAAGGACATCCACGCTTCATGGAAGTCCACCTGGGAGCCAGGGACGCTGGGGGACGTGGGGCTGACCAGGTTCTGGGGCTGCTGGTGTCGCATGGGAAACCCACTCCAGGAGAGACCCTCGTGCTGTGTCCTCCTGGCCTTGGACTTGCTCGCATGAAAGGCTCACATGTATTTTTTATTTTTTTAATTAAACTTTTTATTTTGGGGAAACTATAGACTCACTGTGGTTGTAGGAAATAACACAGAGCGGGGCCTGCAGAGCATTATGCTAAGTGAACTAAGCCAGTCAGAGAAAGACACGGACCAAATGACTTCACGCATACGTGGGATTTAATGACCAAACTGAACTACCAAGCAAAATAGAGCCAGACTCACAGACAGGTGCAGGCAGACAGCTGGGGTGGGGAGGACTGAGGAAAAAATAGAGACAGAGCTCCTGGACACGGACACCAGTGTGATGATTGTGGGCGTGGAGGGGGATGGGTGGAGGCGGGAGAGGATATAGAGGGGATTAACAGTGATGGAAAAAATAAAATTAAATAGAGTTTTTTAAAAAATTGGGAAAAAAAGCAAAAACAATACAGGGAGGTGCCATGTGTTCTTTACTCAGTTTCCCCCGACGGCAACATCTTGCAAAACTATAGGGTGATATCAGAGCCAGACTAGTAACTCCGATCCAATCCAAGGATCTTATTCTGAGCTCCCGTGTTACTCACACGAGTGTGTGTTTATCACGCACATGGGTTCGTATATCCGCCACCCAGCCAAGGTGCACAACAGTTCCATCCCCACAAACATACATTTGTTTTTAATTAGCTTTGTAAATGGTCTGCTTTGGGTGGCCGCCGTCAAAATTCTCCTTTTGTCTTTCTTTTGGCTCCTGGTGCATTTCCTCAGTGATGTTCATGAGCTCCTGCTAAGCCAGTTCTCCGTCCTCCAGGGCACGCGGGTCAGCCACAGCCGTGGAGCGCTTGACCCTCAGAGGAGCAGGGCCAAGGGGAAGAGAAGGGGAAGGGGAAGAAAAATAGAAGGAAACAGCAGAGAGGGAGGAACAAGAGGAAGCACAGGAGGGGGACTGAGGGTGAGGGACAGGAAGAGAGGGAGGAAAGGAAGAAGGAGGAGCTGGGGTGGTGGCAGCCAAGAGCCCGAGAGTGGCATCACCATCTCCCTAACCTTGGTGCCCACCCACTTCACCCACAAGCAAATATCTGGAAAACAGGTCAGCTCTGACCTGCTCTGGTCTAGAGTCTAAACAAAGCCTGTTCCAGTTCATACCGGGTTTGGTTGTAAACACAAGCCCACAGGGGTTATAAAATTAGCCCCCCCAACCCAGACCCTATTCGGGGGAAACAAAATGGAAAGAGACATAGGCAGGAACGCGTGTGCAATTAACACGTTCATGCTATTTAAGTTTAGTTTTAAACAATTTGTATGCTTATAAAAATGAAGTATGCTCATTATACAAATCTCGACAAGTATATAAAATATAAAGAGGAAAATAATAATCACTCATAATCCTATCACCATAGATTTCTGGGGTATAATATCCCCACAGGTGCATTTTCTATGCAAATGGGCAACACTTAATTTTCCAAAACATGGATCATACCACATAGAGATTTGTATCCTAAATTTTCCCTTGAACGTTTTCCTCCCTATTTTGAATAAGCTAAGTGACTGCACAGGATGAATTTAGAGAGGCGCCGGCATGTATTCAACCCTCCCCAATGTCCGCTCTCCTGTCCGCTTCTGTTTCTCGGTGCACCTGCATCAGCACGGCCCTTGGATTGTGGGGCAGTCGCCTATTAGTCCTGTTTTTGCATAATTGTTAAAAAGCAAAGCACCTCTGTGCTGCCTGTGTGGTTTCCCACTACCGGTGGACTCAGATGCCCTGTTGCTCCCAACACGGTGGTCTCCAGATCCGGGCTGAAGAGTCTTTCCCGCTCGAATCCCACCTCCTGTCTCCAGCACATCCCTCCGCCCAGCACTCTGAAGACACCGAGCAAGAGAAAATCTTCAGCTTTCACAACAGGCGTGAAACACTTCATTGCAGTGATTTGGCTACGTTACTGGGTTAAGAAAAAGAAAGGAAAATGTTTTCCCACTGGTTTCTATGCCAACTCTGCGCTCCAGCTGGCCACAACGAAGAACAATCCTGAGAGAGGCCAGGTGATCCCTTTTCCCATCCACCCTGATACCTCCACCTGTAGATCCCAGGCACAGAAGCACTGGGCGGGACTTCGTGATTTTGGAACACTTTGCATGGACATCTTCAGGAGGACGAGGTGAAAGGGGCAGTCACCTTCACATCAGCCCCGGAAATAAATCCCTAAAGCCCTGGTAGGATCCCATTCAAGGCGTCCACTGAGGTCCTACTGTGTTCCAGGCCCCGAGTAAGTCCTTGGGATGTCTGAGTGAACGAAGTGGACATACTGCCTCCCCTCACGGAGCTTACAGGAGGACGCCAACAGCAAGCTCTGAACCTAACAGCATCATTTAATTCTCTCCTCCAACATCTCAGGGACTACTCCTCCCCCACCCTCCCCAGCAAAAATAAAATCACAACTCCTTGCATGATGACATTCAAGAGTCTCCCAAAGCAAGTGTGTGGTTTCCAAGTGTCTCACACTGTATCCTTCCTCACCGGACCATTTACCAGCCCCGGGCACACCCCACAGCACCCACCTCCCATCCTCTGCCCAGGCTGCGTCTTCTGCCCCATCGCCCTTTCTCTCACCCACAGAACAGCACTCACTCTCTGAAGTTCTACAGAAATGTTGCTTCTTCTATAAAGCCTTCTACCCCGAAAGCCCTGGACACCCATCAAAATGAATCACTTCTTCTGCGCGTGTTTACAGCATGTTTATTTATCCTATCAATCATTTTACGCTTATAAAATGTGTTATATACAGCTATTACTTCATTCTGCTCTGTATCATATTTATTTATACATCTCCACCCTCCCTTCCACAAACACAGTAAATTGTAAGATTCTTGAAAATAGGACTTCTTCTTTTTCATATTTATATCTACACCACATTGCCTTGAACACAGCTATTGAATGAATGAAAAGACTAAATATACATTAGCAGTAATACTGAGAGTGATAATGACAATCTGATTGTTTAGTGACTCTTGGTAATAAAAATAGCCCCTGTACAAAAGTGCAATCAGTTGGGGCGGTTTGGGTTTTCGTCCTTAAGGATCATGGGTGTTATTTTTCAATTATCACCAATTGCTATGCACGGAGAGTGCGCGGAAAGACCGGCACTGACTCGGGGGCTCTGCAGAGCATGACTGAGGTGAGCGGCACTTCCCCATCATCTCCAGGGCTCTGAAAGAAGTAATCTATCTTTATATTCTTGGCGTCAGTATGCAAACTGGTACGGCCCCAGGAGCACAAAGAACCCTGCTAAGGTGAAGACCCCGGAGGCCGTTCAGAACAGGTGTGCTCTCCTTTTACATCATCACATGGCCCGGCTGGTGTGGCTCCGTGGTTGGGCACTGACCCAGGCACCAAGAAGTCACCAGTTTGATTCCAGGTCAGGGCACATGCCCAGGTTGGGGGCCCGAGCCCCAATGGGGGGCATGCAGGAGGCGGCCAATCCATGTTCTTTCTCACTAATGTTTTTTTCTCTCTCTCAAATCAATAAAGAAAAAAAAAACCATTAAAAACCAAACAAACACACACACACACACACAAAGTCATCACATGAAGAGTCAAACGAATGCTGGGTATGTCTTAGGGGGAAAGTATTTCAATCTCTAAACAAACAAACATTTAACTACTTAACTACGAGCCACCTTCAAGTCAGCCTGGCCGCCCCGAGCTCCCCATGGCTTTCGACTGCCCAGGCTCACATTCCCTCGGGATGTCAGAAACGCGTTTGTCCCGTAAAGCAGCTACGCAGGTGGAAGTCCCAGGAAGGCTTGGGAAGTGTTCGGTCCCCAGATGTTACCCCCCAAAGGGGGATTGCCGCAGCCAGAACCTTCTTCCGCAGCTGGCGGGCAGAATCTCCTGGGGGTCAGGGGCCCCAGGAACAGGTCAAGAAACAAAATCAGAATTGGGTTTATTTTCCACTTCATAGATGTTATTCCCATAGGAATTCCCTTCTCCGCACATCCTCCAACTGGAAAACTTTTCTCACCAGGATGCCCTTCCAGCTGCTGCCAAAGTGAGCTGCCCCTCCTCTGTGCTGGCGAAGACCTCATGGTGTGGTAACCCCACCAGAGATGGCAGCGTCACCGATGTCAAAGACTATGTCTTATCCACCTCTGTGTCCCCAGAACGTACCCAGTGCATTCTAAGTGCTAAACAAATGCACAGAATTTGTGTTTAAGATCAAGGAAGGAAAACAGCATCTGCTACTAAATACACAGAGTCCTACATTCTTCTATGTGTATATATTTAATGCTAATAACCAGGAATCAAAACTTCCCGTATTCCATTTTCCGGTTCAGCAACACTAGTTCCAGACTGGGCTGTCAGCTTGGCAGGCTGCAAGGGGGTTGCCATGGAAACGAGGTTCTGGATGGAGGCTCTGGCTAAAGAGTCCTTCTCCACTCAACAGAAGCTGCAGAAATGCAAGGAGATTTTGGTTCGCTCTCCTTCTCTCCCTCTCTCCCGAACCTTTCACTAATTTGAGCAACTGGAAAGCTGAAACCAGCCGAGTCCTGGGAGGAAGTTCTCCTAGGATTCCGTGTACTCCTGGGATGGACTGGCCCACGCAGAACAGTGTGGATGCAGCTCGGGGCTGTTTTCATGCCTTCTGTGCTGCCTCTACCTGTCATCTGCCTTTTGTTATCACTGCTCCTCATTCTCGACATCACACAGAACTGCCTCAAGGATGTCCATGCACGACCTGCCTCTCCTGGAGGCCGATCAGTGAGCAAGTTGCCCCTCAGTCCTGAAATAGCAGGCAAAGAAATAGGGCAGACTTGGGGAGGCGGTGTTGAAAGAACCCGTGCACCCCACACAGGGGCTGGGTGCCTTGTTGCATGCTCCACCAGGGCCAGAGCCAAAACCTTGATACACAAGCCAGGAGACAGCCTCCCGTCCTGTTCTCTGTGACACCGAAAGCCACAACGTTCGGTGGCGTTTATTTGCTCCCCTCTCCACGACGGGGAGCAGCCACGTGGCCTCGGAGCCGGCAAACAGCGCCCCGGTGGAGCCCCGTCTCTGCTCTTGTCTGGAAAGCCCCTGATGACTGTTGGTTTGCTTGCTCGGTACCTCACTGAAGTGTTAAAAGGCTGAGCTGAAACAATGATACGCCCCTTAATACACCCTCAACTACCCTGGTGAGATTTAAACATTGGGAAATTTCACATAAAAACAGAATAGAAACCAAGCATTACGACGCCAGATCGGTGCCCTGTGCCACACAAGTGGTCATAAAGTCACCTGCCACCACTTTCACAGAAGGCTTTCTCCTCCCCTCAGGCACCCCAAAGGGGTTTCTTGATGGGGACTCATACAAAGTTAAAAATCCGAGGCCAAACCCCAACAGGAACTTACTTCCACAATCAAACTGAAAAGCGCTTCCTACGGCTGGTTCCCAGGAGTTACTGAATCTCTCTGCTTCTCGGGGTTCTTTCTCCTGGTGCTGAATAAGCTTCTTCTTTTGATGCAATGTTCAAGGAGGGTCCCCCACTACGAAAGGGCAGCATTGGCCCTGGCAGGTTTGGCTCAGCAGTTAGAGCGTCGGCTCGTGGACCAGAGAGTCCCGGGTTTGATTCCTGCCAAGGGCACGTACCCTGGTTGCAGTTTGTCCCCGGCCCTGGTTGGGGTTGTGTGGGTGGCGGCCAGTCGACGTCTCTACTACGTTGATGTTTCTCTCTCTCTCTGCCTCCCTTTCTCCCTCCCACTCCGTCTGAAAATAAATGCAAAAATGTCCTTGAGTGAGGATAAAAAAAATAGTAAAAAGGGCAGCACTTTCTTGTAGGGGGGGTATCCCTGTTCCTGTCCCGCTCACACACGCTGTCTCCCAGTCTCTCCTCTGGGCTTGCCGTGTATTTCCTCTTCGCTGCAGGAATTCTATGGGAGAAGTCCAGCCATTGGAAAGGAGTCATCACCTGCCTGGACAATGTGCTTCAGCTGCAGTGGCTGAAGACACGTCCCCGTACGGGGCCACGCCCCTCTCTCTGCCGAGCTGAGCTCAGGGGACCTACTACCAGCCTATCCTCTGATCATCGTGGTGTTTGTGCCTTAGGTTGTTGTGCTGAGACCTGCAAATGCCGGTGGCTTGTAAGTGTGTAACATTTTCAGCCCAGAGAAACCAGGATTTGTGATTTGAAACTTCCCTACGCAAGGTGTTATTTGATTCGCTGTGGTTTAGCGTTGCTGCCTCTGGAGCTGAGCGGTGACAACACAAAGGACTTGATTGCTGCTGGATGTGGCACAGCCTCCGTGGGCACAGTCGAGGGCGCTCGAGAGAAGGCTGCTGAAGAGTGAAGTGGGGACCCTCCCCTTTCTCTCTTCCCTAAGGCCCCCTCGCCACCCACAACTCCACATTCAGCTCGGACTCCTGCTGACAAGCTGAGGGCTACACTCGCAATCCTGGTGACAACTACTCAAGTCCCCACTCAATCCACACTCCTTACTTCAGAACGGCCAGCATCCATCAGGACATTGCCTCACTCATCAGACTCACTGCACTCCTGCAAAGGAGGTGACGGGAATTATCCTCCTTATTTCAAAACAGGAGGCAGACATGCCGGGGATCTAAAGGTCTTCTAGCCCTGGCTGCTTTGGCTCAGTGCTCAGAGCATCACCCTGTGTATCGGAAGGTCGTGGGCTTGATTCCCGGTCAAAGGCACATGCCTGGGTTGTAGGTTCGATCCCCGGCGCCCAACTGGGGTCACGTGGGAGGCAAGCAATCGATGTGTCTCTCTCACATCCATATTTCTCTCTCTCTCTCTCCCTCCCTTTCTTCTACTCTATATAAAAAATAAATAGAAAAAACCCTCAGAGGAGGATTAAAAACAAAAAATAGCCTGGTCAGTGTGGCTCAGTGGTTGAGCATTAACTCGTGCACCAAGAGGTCACCGGTTCAATTCCGGTCAGGGCACATGCTCAGGATGTGGGCCCGATCCCCAGTGGGGGGCATGCAGGAGGCAGCTGATTGATGTTCTCTCATCGATGTTTCTATCTCTCTCTCCCTCTCCCTTCCTCTCTGAAATCAATAAAGAAGAAAAAAAATTTTTAAATAAAAAACAAAAATATATAAAATTTCTAAGCTGCTTGCAATAAATTACGGCAAAGTCTGAGAGAGAAAAATCCCTGAGACAGTGAGCAAGAATAAGCCCATGAAATCACACGGCCTCTGCTGGGCCTTCTGCCCCTTCTGCCCTCTGGGGACTGTCATGGCTGAAGCACACCGGGTGCCAGCCCCCGGCTTCGAGGCCAGGGCCCCTTTCAACAGTCCAGGGAACTCCCCCTGCAGCTGGCTTGGACTTGCCTCCTTAAAGACCACACACCGGCCACCAGCAGCTGGCCTGGACCCCAGTCAGTCACCAGTCAGGAGCAAGGCAAAGGCAACACGTTCTCCTGCCTCATGGGGGGCGGCGGGGAAGCAGAGTGCATGGAGCAGGAGGCGCTGTCCATGGTCCTGAGCAACACTGGAGGGAGGGGCTTCATCCCAACAGCCAGCCGGAAGTGCGGAAGGTCAACACCAAGTGGCACAAAGATTGTCAAAGCATTCACTTAAAACAAAGGGGAAAACTTCAGCAAAGGATCATTATTGGACTTCTGCTTCCACTGATGACAACACCAGCAAGTGTCCAGCACCATTTGTTTACTGTTTGTGCAAACACAGTGAGCAATGGCTTCTCGTCAGAATCCCAGGGAAGAAGTGGGTAGGTACTGTTTTCCTCTTTGGACAGATGAGGTGAGCAACAGGGGCTACGGAGTCTACAACCCTAAGCCACTGTCCCAGTGGTGGCGATCACAGGTCATGGAAGGCAGACCCTCATGTTCCCACCGCCCCTTACCCTCACCCCAACCCAGTGGACTCCTGGTGGCCCGGGGCTCTTTCTCTCTTTTTAGGAGCTCCAGGTTCTCCACCTTGGGAACAACAGACGGGAGCTATGCATTCCAAGCTGCCTCTTACCCACCGGCATTGTGAGCTGATTGCATTCTGGCTGGCGTAGCATTTGGCACAGCCAAGCCTTAGGGAGGCCTCGGAATCCACATGTGAGCCAACCCCAGGCAGAAAGCCAGATCAGTGGTCCCTCAGCGAGCAGAGAAGAAAAAGAATTAAGCCTCAGACTTGTGAGTCTATTTCCATTTTGCCTAGGAGGGGCAGGCCCACTGTGTGAAAGGTTTGATTTAAGGGCATTTAATTTTGTTCTCTCCCATATGGAGGTGTTTGGGAGGAAGCCTTTGAGCTGAGCATCTGATTATTGTGGGGCTTTGGGAGCTGCTTCCCACCAAGGGCTTGCCTCTTCCTTCCAAGCGTGCACACAGCAGGGCACTAAGAAGCTTGTGCACTAGCATCTTTCTAAAAAGCACAGGGCTCTAGCATCATTCTAAGAAGCGCGGGCCTCTAGCATCTTTCTAAGAAGTTCAGGGCATTAGCATCTTTCTAAGAAGCTCAGGGCATTAGCATCTTTCTGAGAAGCACAGGGCTCTAGCATCTTTCTGAGAAGCACAGGGCTCTAGCATCTTTCTAAGAAGCACGGACCTCTAGCATCTTTCTAAGAAGTTCAGGGCATTCGCATCTTTCTAAGAAGCACAGGACTCTAGCATCTTTCTAAGAATCTCAGGGCATTAGCATCTTTCTAAGAAGCACAGGGCATTAGCATCTTTCTAAGAAGCACAGGGCTCTAGCATCTTTCTAAGAAGCACAAGGCTCTAGCATCTTTCTAAGAATCTCAGGGCATTAGCATCTTTCTAAGAAGCACAGGGCTCCAGCATCTTTCTAAGAAGCACAAGGCTCCAGCATCTTTCTAAGAAGCACAGGGCTCTAGCATCTTTCTAAGAATCTCAGGGCATTAGCATCTTTCTGAGAGGCACAAGGCTCTAGCATCTTTCTAAGAAGCTCAGGGCATTAGCATCTTTCTGAGAAGCACATGGCTCTAGCATCTTTCTAAGAAGCTCGGGGCATTAGCATCTTTCTGAGAGGCACAGGGCTCTAGCATCTTTTCCCGGCCCAATGAACACATGCCTTCAAAGCGGGTCGCCAGAATCCTGGCTGGGAGGCTCAGCCTGCCAACAAGGCTCTAACACCCTCACTGCTCAGGCATCGTCCGAGATTTCATCTCATTTCATACCCCTCAAAGAGTGTCCGGGAGACAATGAAACAGGCTGATAGAAGTTGAGTAGCATATTCCAGGCCGAATTATTAAAATCATTCCCTGCCTCCTATTGCACATGAATCACCTCCCCCAAATTCTTCCCAGGAGAGAGAAGACAAAGAAGGCCCCTGAGACCCATCAGAGGTTTGGCTGCTGCCCTGCCTAAACCCTATGGTATCATCTCAGATCTGAGCTTGGGAGCAGCTCGGTGTGTATTGCCTGGGGCACTGTGCTAATAGCTACCACAGAAACCACTGCCCAGAGCGAACACGGGACAGAGGCAAGGACGGCAAATTTGTTTTTAAAATCAGGTAGGAGAGGCTTATGGACTGAAGGGTCATGAGTTCGATTCTGGTCAAGGGCACAGACCTGGGTTAAAAGTTTGATCCCTGGCCCCTGTTGGGGTTGTATGGAAGGCAATCAGTCTACGCATCTCTCTCACATGGATGTATCTCTCTCTCCCTCCCTCCCTCCCTCCCTCCCTTCCACTGTGCCTAAAAATTCAATGGAAGAATATCCGCAGGAGAGGATGGACAAAAATAAAATCAGGTAGGAGATTCCATCCCCTTATTCTCAACGAGGAGGTCTTTAGCATTCCCCAGCACGTTTTGCTAAGAGGAGGGAGTGTGAGTAAGGTGGCACTGTGGGTGGGGACAGCAACTGTTACTCTCACTGCAAATGAAAGATGGCTTTCATTTCCCCAAATTCATGGGGAAGCATTTTCACATGGGTGACCAAGAGCCTCCCACTGCCTTGAGTCTGTCTGGATGGCAGCACATATGCCCCCCGACCTGCCAGCCCGTCACTCCGCATCAGCCAAGTGCCCGGACTGGTGCTGGCTGCTGGGGGGACCCGAGAGTACGAGGAGACCTCACTCCCCATCTTAAAGGGATTTAAAATCTACTCAGAATGACATGATCTATGTACCAGTGAAGTGATTCTCAACCAACCCAAGACAGCATAAAACTGAGTATTTATGATAAAGACAATCCATGTCCAATGATTTTCATCAGTGAACAGGCAGGAGGAAGGAAGTGGTCACAGACGGTTTTATGGAGAAGTGGAAATTGGCCTGAGCCTTTTGGTACATGGATCTGAATAAACAGACAGAGAAGGAAATCCAAGTAGAGAGAATAATTTAAGCAGAGAACTAGAGTTCAGAACGAGTATGCTGAAACTAAAGTATTTGGATATACTTGTGTTTCAAATGACTATGCAAAGACCAAACGGACTGTGTGCCCATTTTACCCACACTGGGTGTAGAGGAGAATTAAATGCTGATAGAGCGCTGACTAAGGCGGAGTAATCTTCAAAGGGAACATCTTCCATCCTGGATTTGGGGACCATTCTGATGCACCTTCCACATCTCCCCACACCTCCTGCCAGGGGAAATGTCCCTGACATCACCATGGATATTAATGATAAAAATAGGTGTAAAAAACACTCCAAATAGGCTCAGACCAATGATCCATTCAGACCAGGATTCAGTCACTGAAAATGACACCAAGTATATTAAAGGAAGGACATTACCGTGTTTTGTGATCTCAATCTCAAAAGGTTAGGGGTAGTACCCTAAACACCCTTAATTTCCTCCTAGTAGCCGATTATGGCTCCATAAAATATAAACTTACCTAAATTATTCTTCAACCAATTTGTATTTTTTGACAGTATCACCTCTGAGGGTGATGCATTGTATGTGTTTACTAGCCGCTGTATTAAGTAATCATAATACCTCCTTTCATTTCTCCTGAATTAAGTCTCTCCTTCAAGCTTCAAAGGATGTCCCTTATTTCTAATATTCCAAGATGTTGTGAACAAATATGTATCCATGAATTAGAACATCTCTTGACCTTCACCTCTCTAAATAAAGAGTGTGGGACCTACCCTTGCACTAAAAACGTCTTCTCTTGTTTGTTGAGTCTTATTGGCCTCTTCAAGTGATTTCTTGCTGGCAGTGTTTCTTCATCATCATCATCATCATCATCCCACTCTCAGATACATCATATGGGCTTCACTGATTCCCTAGGCCTGCCCTGCCTCCAAGGCCACTGCAGCTGTCTTTGTGACTGACGTGCTGACCTCTGCCAGCCAGTTACTGCCTGGGGGTCACAGACCTTCCCCCTTGGCCTGGGGCATAGAGCCGGGCTAACTGGCTGCACCCTTTGAGCCTTGGCAGCTCTTGCAATTTCCAGAGCAGCTAAAGCACCGCACTATGGGGTTTGAGATCTGGCTTGCTGCGTGGTCACTACAGGGGCCAGGTGATGTAACCCAAAAGCACAGGTCACTCCTCTGGTTGAGACACTGGCCAATGGGAAATAGGACAAGGAAAAAAGCCAGGATACATGCTGTATCCTCCCTGCCTTCCATAAACTGCTCCAAGGTGTGGTGCAGCCCTCTCCAAAGAGTTCCCATGTGGGAGGTGACCGGCTGTGCCTTCTCGCTCGCATCACAAAGCAGTGGCCAATATGAAAACACATCATTGCACATCTCTTCTTCCTATTCACTCCCTCACTGTTCTTTCTACTTACTATTGTGGTCCTTGCCTTGCAAATAATGCATCAGAACGTAGGCCTTGGGTCCTATTTTCTAGGGAGCCTGGGCTAAATAGTCATCAAGGGTACTACTAAAGTTTTATTAAGGATCTAGTGACTGGGTTCTGTGTGGCAGGTTCTCATGATATCAGAAGGAAACAGACAATGTGATCGGAGACTCAGAATATGCCAGACCGATGTGGCTTGGTAGTTGAGCGTTGACCCATGCTCCAAGAGGTCACCAGTTCGATTTCCGGTCAGGGCACATGCCCAGGTTGTGGGCCAAATCCCCAGTGGGGGGCATGCAGGAGGCGGCCAATCAATGTTCTCTCTCATCGATGTTTCTATCTCTCTCTCCCTCTCCCTACCTCTCTCTCTAAAATCAATAAAAAATATATTTTTTAAAATATATATATAGAAAAAAGTAATATTTTAAAGCTAACATACACTCCATAACAAATAAATAGCACAACCAACAAGCATCAAAGGTATTAACAAGGATGAAGAATCACTGAATCCATCAAACACCTTGCGCAGGTCATCACCGGGTCAGATTCATCTGGGTAGCAAAGAAGAAGGCTTTGAATTTTTACAAAAGTTACCTTTCAACTCCCTCATCTAATCTCCTGCGATATTTCTGAAATTTATTTCTATTGGCTTGACATTCCTGTACGCGAAAGACTTTAATGTCGATTGCACACTAAAGAAATTTCATTATGGCCTCTCTCTTCTATAAAAATATTAAAATGTTAAATGAAAAATTTTGAAGTAGTGGTTTTTCTAAAAGACCCCACGGTTAATGCTCTTTATTCCGAGAAGCACCCATTTATCGTCGTCCTTGACATCGAAGCCAGTCCTCTATCCACACCACAGAATCTTGTGCCACCCTATCCACACCCCGCCCCTGCTCTGGAATCGGACAGCTTTGCCCCTCTGACCCACCGTGTCTGGGTCTGAAGGCCAGGGACCCAAGCACTATACTGCCCTCTGGCTCTGGCAGTGGTTTTGTATCTATTCAACGACCTTCCCTTTATAAGTGTTTCACCTCGAGACAATGGAAGGGTGATCTGAAGGCCCAGACGGTGCAGACCGCTGGGTGTCTCTGTCACGCAAGGAGTCCACCGAGTCGAGTTGCTCAAATGAGTGCCATGTAACACATTGGCCCACGGTTTTACAATCTCCCTCAAGTTCTTTCTAAACTGTTGGATGGATGGCATCCCATTTTGATGATTTATTTAAACAGTTTGTCAGGTCAACCACATCCCAGACGCGTATGATTCAAAACACAAATGTTTGCTGTAGATGTAATTTTTCATGTCAACTTATATACCCCAAGAGAAAATGACCTTTATTCCAGAGAGATGCAATTTCTTTGCAAAGAGTAACTCGCAACGCCCTGGTGATGCAATCGGCAGGGTCCAATAAAAATAGCAGTAATGCCCTGGCCGGTTTGGCTCAGTGGTTAGAGCATCGGCCTTCGGTCCAGAGAGGCCCGGGATCGGTTCCTGCTAAGGGCACGTACCTTGGTTGCGGTTTGTCCCCGGCTCTGGTTGGGTCGTGCGGGAGGCAGCCACTCGATGTGTCCCTTTCATGTTGATGTTTCTCTCTCTCTCTCTCTTCCTCTCTCTCCTACCCACTCTATCTGAACAAAGAAAAGGAAAAATGTCCTCGGGTGAGGATTAAAAAAAAAAATAGCAGTAATAATAATGCACGTGTAAGTTTCAACTGAACAGCAAAATGGTTTGGGTGCCTTTATCATTTCTTAATTCCATTCCTATATTGAAATATGAAGTTGTTCACATAATTTATTATCATTGGATGACTTTGAGCAAATAGTACATTTCTGAAGAGGAGTCATAATTTGGAAGTACTGTATAAAAATGAAAACAAAGGAGTATCCATTTTCCTCTTTACATAAGCCTTTCTGGGGTGTTCCTTGCCTCTGAAGGCTATACTCACCCATAATTTTCTACAAAGGGATTCTATGCCTGGGACTTTTCCTATGGTGAATTCAAAGGCTGCAAACTACAATTAAGATTTGATTAATTGAATTAAAATTCTAAAAGTCAACCTTTATTAGAGTTGAAATTTTTATCCTCAAATTCTCCACATGTTGCTTCAAAAAATTCAAACGGGTTACTTTTGAAAAAAGCCCACAGGTTTTTGTTTGTTTGTTTGTTTTTTAAATATGTTTTCATTGATTGTTTTAGAGAGAGAGAGAGAAACATCGATGTGAGAAACATCGATCAGCTGCCTCATGCATACCCCCTACTGGGGATCAAGCCCTCAACCTGGGCATGTGCCCTGACTGGGAATCGAACCGGGACCTCTCAGTCCATGGATAACACTCAATCCACTGAGCCACACTGGCCGGGTAAGCCCACAGTTTTAAAAATAGTCTTTCCCTTTGTTCAGGGAACTCACAGTACCACAGAAATTTCTGAAATCGGTGTGCGTCTGTGCATGTAGGCACCAAACGTGAGATCGTGTAAGCAATGCTGAAATTAAAATCTGGACAAAACATCTGTGCTAAAATGACTCTCATTCTTCTGAGATTCAACAGTGTGTTTATGCTCGTTGGGTATTAGACAAGAATCTAAACAACTAACCCCCTACTCACCCCCTGTAGGGGCACTTGAGGGAAAGTTCTTTAAAGTCACAGAGTGGGTCAGGAAGAAACAGGAGAGGTTTGCAAGCCAACCCCACAAAGTCTGGATCGGCTACTGGCCTTAGGACACAGCAACCACTATCTCTGCTCTGAACAGGATATAAGGGTTGGAATTCTTATCAGCATGAAATGGAAATGTAATGAACAGTCAAAAAAGAAGAGTGAATCTGCAAACAGAGAATGCATCAGCCTCTGACTGTAACAAATGCAAACAGATTCCAAGAGGTGGTGTCAGCATCAGGATGACTCGGTCTTTAGGACACGGTCAAGATGCCCAACTGGACCAGTAGCTATAGATTTGCCACATTGCACCAGCTTCATCTTCCTGGGGTAACAAACTGAAGAATAAACTTCAGGCCATGGAAAGAATCTCCAGGAAGCAAGTGTAAGACATGAGGGCATAACTTCCGGGGCGGCATAATCATTAGGTTCATAGAACAAATCTTCTGAATGCCAAGTGAGCACTCACGTCCGGGATGTTGAGGGCTGGGCATGAACGGGAAAGATAATAATAGTTTCAAAGTCAAACTAAAATCTGTCTGAGGACAGGTGGTGGAACATGCAGAAATAAGACCTGAGAGCAGCTTCTGCCAGGTCTGAGGATCCCACTAAACAAAAAGGAGGCTGTGCCCTGGCCGAGTAGCTCAGTTGGTTAGCGTGCTGTCCTGATACTCCAAGGTTGCAGGTTCGATCTCCAGTCAGGGCATATACAAGAACCAACCAATGGATGCATGAATAAGTGGAACAGCGAATCTCTCTCTCTCTCTCTCTCCCCCCTCCCCCCTTCTCTCCCTCTCTCTCAGGTTGCTGGAAGGATCTATTCGGCCACCAGGTCTCCAGATCTAGAAGCATGCCAACCCCACCTCGAACAGGAAGCTGGAATGTCTTGTAGAGCATGCTTATGTTGAGGAAGGAGCTGAATAAAGGAAAGATCAGGAAAGCAGTAGTAATGACCTAACAACAACACAAAGCTCCTGCCTTCTGTCGAGCCCTGCGGAGGGTGGGGACGCCACCCTCTGTTCTCTTGTGCGTCTGACTTCTATGCTCACAAAAGTCCTGCAACGTGAAGACTGTTCTCTGTGCTTTAAAGAGGAAGAAACCGAGACTCCCAAAGCTGAACCTGTTCCAAGGTCACAGAGCTTGTGAACAGACACGCTCCTTCCTAGCTAACCCTTATTCCGTAAACTCACCTACGTTCTCAAATCCATCTGACTTTTCCTTTTCCTATCGTTGCTTGTTGAAGTTCCTCTTTCAAAGCAGCCGTCTTGCCTCAGTTAACAGAGAAGACCAGGGAACGCCTTGCCAGGGCGGGACAGGTGTCCATGTCACCCTGGGTATCAAGTTGGGTGTCCCTCCAGAGTCGTTGGCGGTGCACCCTCCCACCCCAGCCCTGTGGTATGGCAATAAGGAAACTTTAATAAGGAGCAAACAAGCACAATGGTCCTGGTCCCCTGAACGACGCCTGTAGCGCAGGGAAGGTGGCTGATGCTCCTGAAATGGTCCCCGTGGTTCTCCCTTTCTGATGACTTGGAGCTGGGAAAACCTCAGGTATCAGTCCCCACGGAGAAGCATCCGCCGCAGGTCACGGTGCTGCCTGTCACGGCACTGGGGCCCTGCGCTGGAAACCGGGGCTCTGCACCCACCCGAGTCAGCCTGGGTGAGGGCCACACCCTTCAGGTACTGCTCTCAATCCCCGAGATGCAGCTCATTAGGGAGCCGAGCTCGTTAAGGCCCATCGAGCACTGTCAAGGGTAATTAAATCAGGGATTAGTGTCACCAGAGTTCGGTGTGGGCCTGGTGCACGGTACAGGGTTTGACACAGAGTGGCGGAGGCAGACAGCTGACTGTGAGCTCTCGCACGGAGCCTCCTCGCCCAGGTTCGGGGGGGCCGTCCCTTAGGTCCCCGCGCAGGAGAAAGCTCGGATTTCAGTTTTCCCAAAACGCTTTTGCTCCACTCTGAGTCCCACTTACTGGATTTTTTAAATTAAAGTACATGACACATTTCACTCTTCGGATTCTACTTAAAAACACCTGCCCCTCAGTTCACCAGAAGTTGCTCTGGTCCGTCCTCCTAGACGGATGCAGCCGCCCGGGGGTCCTCCCTGTGTTCGCTGCCACCTGCCTGGGGTGGGGACGTGCCTCCCACGCGCTTCTCGGGGAAGCATAAATTAATGCCTCCTTTCGGGAAAGAGATGTGGTAACGTGTTCCAAGAACTTTAAAAATGTTCCTCTCCTTTTGACCGGGAGTATAATTATACTTCAGGGAATCTATCCAAAGAAAATAATCAGAAATACAAAAGAAGTTTGTTATCCCAAAGATGATTGCTGAGCAAAAACAAACATATTGGAAACGTCAATATTATTCCGAATATTGAATATCCGCATGTTAGAATATCATCGTTCATTTTATTTGACAGATATTGGCTGACACTGAGAATTTAATAGTAAATCATCTACATCCAACCACTGCTTTCTCGGAGTTTATAAAATCAATGTTTTGTTTTGTTTTTTTTAGCTTTGGATAGTATGGAAATGTATTTATACTAAAATTTCAAGTGAAAACCCAAGATTTTAAATCATACGTACAATAGTATTTCAAGTCTGTAAAATCTATACTTAAAAAGAAGGGACCACACCTACATGTCAACAGGGTTTCCTCTGGTTGGTGAGATTAAGAGTGATTTTTTTTTTGAAGGAGACTTTCCTGATTTTAGGGTTTATTTTTTTTCGGACACAAAGACTGTGAACTATATCACCTTTGCAACTGAAGGACATGGGGAAACTATTACATTTCTTAAAACATGCGAACACAAAAAGAGAAATACAATCTATGTAACTCCTTCTGCCTGAATAGGAAAAGGGATTCTTATCTTGGCTAAGAAGACTCATTTCTGCCTTTCAGTCTACCAATTGCTATCTTCCATTTGGACTTAGTAATCACCAAGTAGAGATAAGTAGGGAGCAAATGCAGTCACCACCGAGGAAAGGTGACGGTCTGCCCTTCCCATCTGGTGGCTTCGCTGGGCTGGCTTTGTGAAGCTGAGGGGGAACCCCCGCATGACTCTGCTGACCCGACAACTAAACCCACTCATCGGCACAGTTCGGACACACCAGTAGCAGGCGCTGTTCTTCACTGAGGTCATACTTTCTTTTATTTTTTCATTGCGTGTATTGGGGTGACACTGGTTACTATAATTATATGTGTCAGGTATACAGTTCTACAGCACATCGTCTGTGTATTGTATTGTGTGCTTATCACCTCAGTCAAGTCTCCTCCCATCACCATTTATCCCCCTTTCCTTTCTTCTTCCTCCCCACCCGCTAAGGTCATACTTTCGACAGAACAGCCGAAACAGTAGTCTGGACACAACAATTCCGAATCCCACCAAGGCCTGAGCACAAGCTGGGGGTTAGCTGGGATCCCGATGCCAAAGGCCCAGTGGAGAAACAAAGCTAATGCGATTCTTCTCCGCGAACTGCCTCGCACCTGTCGTGGTGTATGTTCCAGCACTTGCTGAGCAGACTGCCTGTGTTTGACAGGTGTGAACCGCTAACACACCCGCAGAGCTGTTCACGGCGGGCCTGGGATCTCCTACGCAGGTCCCGGGGAGGATTACAGGAGTAGTGGCTATTCGTACCTGGAGCAAAAAGAGGGTCAAAAGAGGAGGGATGTCCCCATGTGGGTGTTCTTCCTCTCTGTGTGCGACCTAGCTTGGGTCAGATCCTCCAGGAAAAACAACCCTTTCAGGTGAGTTCATGAAGCACAACTGACCCAACAATACACTTTTAAAGATGGCTTTTAGGGTGGCCTTAATTGCCTAGGGTCTTGCACATATGGCCCCACCCTGTTGGATCTTGTTTTTATCACACATCGCCTTAGATGTTCAGCTGAGTGTGGCAAAGATACCACTAAGCACTGACCGAAGTCATCATCAGAATAAGAGCTATAATCAATGATCACGTGCCAGTTAATTCACTGTTTCTAAACTCCCCACGGTCAAAGGAAACCTAGGCTCCGAGAAGGTAAGGAACTGGGTAGCAGTCACCCATCGATAGAGTTCACAACAGGGTCTGTCTTGATACAAAGCCCAAGCTCTTCTCTTTCCATAACATTCTGTTACCGCAAAAACCATCAGGGTTTTCTTTTGTTGCTGTTGTTCTTAGACTGAAACAATTGCCCTCTACCTACCAAAATGCATGGTACAGAATCCATGTGCCTTGTGGGCATGAATGTCCATGATCCCAAGTGCCTCATCATTGCCTCTCTTCTTGTTAACGGGCAGCGGGTAAAGCAAGGGTCGAGGTGGTCAAAGCATAATGATGGGGAAGAAATGAGGGCTCTCTCATGCCTAATGTCACTGGCACATTTGAATGTCACCAGAACAAAGATGAAGGTCATTATTCTATCTACAGTCCAGCTAATGTCAGGACTTAAAAACATTAATGGTCATTTGTAGCCAAGCATTTCCACTTATCCAAAAGGGTGGGAGCATATGATTTCACAGGTTAGCCCTGGAAAGGTCTAACTTATTATTATTTTTTAAGGTGGAGAAAATGAGACACAAGAATGTGACTAACTTGCTACAGACTACCTGCTTCTGAAAGCTGGGGGGTGGGGGTGGTAAGGAACAAGTCTCATTGGCCTTCGTTTATACATTAATTCATCCATACACTGATTTATTCAAGAGCTTTTATCCAGAGTACCTACTGTGTATCAGACGTAAGGGGACAGAAACATCTGTGCCGAGGGCCCTGCCGTGTTCATAGCAGTCACCCAGAGACTGTGGGCTGAAAGCACTTATTGATTACGGATAACGGTAGCAGAGGGGGCACCCGTCTCTGGACCCACACATTCCAATTTATTGCTCTGACACCTGCAGAATTCATCATTCCATGTACAGAGCTGGCCTCTGCTCTTCCAAGGTGCAGTGCAATGGACAGATTATGAATGGATCGCAAACACAAGAATGTCGTTTCATCAGCACTAAACGGGTTACGTTTTCATTCCACTGAGTGCCTTCGTGCTTCCGAGACGCGGGCCAAAAAAGCGAGAGCACCTCGCCGACCTCCTCACCACTCATTACCCACACCAGCTCCATCGCGCGGGCCTGATCAGCTCTTACCGTGACGATCTTGTTAGAGCGCCGCTCGTCCCCCACCCCGGAGCCTGCCTACTGTGCTCCAGGGCACAACCCCGCTGGCGCTGAGAGTCACAACAGGCCTGCGTTCCAACCAGATGACCTGGTTCTCGTCTTGAGGTGGGCTCAGTCGCCGCCAACCACGGGCGCGTCTCCAGGCCGGTGCTAAGCTGCTGTCTCAGTCTTACCTAATTCAAAATGAAAAGAGCCACCCCCCTTCCTACTTTCAAGGAATAGAAGGAGATTTATTGTCTGATGTTTGCAAAAATCCTCAAAGAAAAAGTCTGTGAAAAACAATGGATTTTTATTGCTTAAGATATTGATCCCCCCCCCCCCCCCCCAGTTTTAAAAGTGGCTCCCCCGGCCGCTGCCGCAGGATGCAGAGGAAGCGGCGAGGGTGTGTTCGGGAGGGAGAGGAAGCCCGAGCGATAACCACCCTGAGAAAAGGTATGACCATTACTTCCCAGTGAGGTGTAAGAAATGCCTTCGGAATTCCCAGAGGGATGTCCAGAGCAATCACAGCGGCTACTTGTAAGAATGGCCTGCAAAGCAACACGATGCCAGGGAAGGCAATACCGCAGACGAGTGATGAAGGGGGCAAGTGCGTGAGGGCACGGGTCTCCTCTCCCCTTCCGTCCCTGCTCCTGCCGCCCTCCAACGCAGTGTTAATAGAGGTGCCGGCCCTCCGATTCTGAGAGCCCTTGCCACGTGCAGAGGGCCAGGTCTTGCCACGTGCAGAGGGCCAGGTAGGCGTGTGGACTGCCAGGGATGCTGCTTGCTTTGTTGCCTGTGTCTCAGCAGCGAGGAACGCCAGTTCCCATCAGGCTCTGTGCATCGCTGTCCTCACATCAGCCCTAAGCCAGCGTGATGGGTGCTGGGACCCGTTTGTGAGCAAGGCGAGAGCCCACCTCAAAGGTGTGCTCAGCAAATGCAGATGGCACCCGCTTGTCCAGCAGGCGCCCTATCGCCAGCGCCCGGCCCTCTTCTGCCCATCCAGCCCCACTCCCTCCGTTCCCGGGATCCGGTCCCTAGAGACAGAAGGCAACAGAAGCAGTTGTGAGCAGTGGTGGCCGTCAGCATCCAAATGACAGAGGCCCGAAGGAAAGGACGCCTGAGCTCTGGCAGAACGCAAGTGACCACGGGCCACATGTTGCTCAAAAGAGAAACCCGAGGCTCAGCAACAGCGTGTGAGCTGCCAAAGCCTGTGTGGCAGGCTGGACGGGGGGAGGAGTGAGGACTGGCCCGGGCACAGACATCTGGTCACCACGCTCTGCCCGCGACGGCCCTAGAGTCTCCAGGTCTCACTTTCATCACTTGTGAAATATCGGCTTGGGCCAAATGACCTTGAAAAAAATACTTTCCAGTTTTAGCATTCTAAAATCTTGTCACTCCAAGTGTGTCCATGGGCCAGCAGTATATGTATAGAGAGAGAGAGCATTACCTATAACTTATTAGAAATGTGACATCTTGGTGCCCACCCCTGTAGGACTTAAAAATACTCTCTGCATTTTAATCCATCCCCAGGTGATTTGTATGCACATTAAAGTTTTATAAGCATTGTGCTAGGTCATTTTATCACAGGTGTATGGAGAATCATCAGGTCTAACTTGAGAATCCTAAAATAAAGCAAAAACAAATGTCAGACTAAATGACTTGTCCTCGCGAAGAAAGAACCACTGTGGCCCATGAAGAGGGCCTGGCGTCAAATGAAATCCCACTCATGGCAGGACCCCGTCCGCACAAGTCCCCGCCGCAGTCCCCGCGGCCCCTCCGGCGCAGAGCGCCCGTTCCGAACATATCTCAGCTGGGTCACCCGAGGGTCTTTGGTCTCATCGCATCGGGTGAAGTGTCCCAATAGAACAGTGTTTAGACAGTTCACAGTGTCACAAGGAGTAGCACACCGTGGTGTTAGACAGACCTCCCCTCCTGGAGGTTCGAGGAGCCTGTCACGTGACTAAGTGTAGGTGGTGATGGTGTCCACCTACCCAGGGTCAGTCAGACCATAATAATGAATATTCCTCTGTCTCATTCTGTGGCCCTTCTGCTGCGTGTGCTTCACAGGGAAACGGACACATGTGGTTTCTGTAGCTCAGGAATTAAAAATGGTTACACGAGGGTTTCTTCATGTCCGCGCTATTGACATTCGGGACCTGACAATTCTTTGTCATGGGGACTGCCCCAGTTTAGCAGCATGCCTGGCCTGTCCCCATCGATGCCTAGAGCAGTCGTCACTCAGTGTGGCCCCCAGAGTGTCGCCAGAGAGGAAAGAGTGTTCCTTAGGGGGAGGGCGATGGAATCACGGAGTTAGAAAACATGCGTGTGAACAATCGGCAAAGCGCAAGGAAGGCGTCTCCGGGGAGGTGGGTGGAAAGAGCCACAGCACAGACACGGAGGGCCACGCCGACGGGTGAGACAGACAGAGGTACGAAGGACACACTCAGGTCAAGGGGCTGGTCAGGCAGGAGGAAGGATCAAGGGAGACACATGACTCAGAAAGGAGAAACCAAGGGCAACAAAGACGACCTCTAACTCTGGCCAACACACTTACTGAAGAGCAGGGGCGTTCATCACAGGCCGTTTCTCCACCGCAGACACGGTTAATGAAGATGGAAGTAACGTAAGAGAAAAGAAGAGAGTTCAAGGATGCCAGACCAGAGGGCTGTTCCGGTACGAAAACGTCACTTCGAGGCATTAATTCTCAGAGGCAGGTCTGCCGCGCATCGATTCATAAAATCTACGGCTGCGATGGGACTTAGATTCGCCTTCTCCGATGCCATCACTCTACATGTAACCCAGACAGGTAAGTGCACGTGTCCAAGGTCGTGGTTGCCTAGAGGCAGAGTTGGGACACGAACTTCAAGGCCCATGAAGGCTCAGGCTGGGTGCTGGCCGTCCCCGGTTAGCCAGCACCCAGAGGTGGCCTGCAGAACACCGAGGGCCAGGGACAGCTATGCGTTCAGGTTGAACCTGGTCTCCTCCTGCGCCACGGCCCCATCCTCCCACGTGCCACTCTGCCGGTTGTGATGGCTGAGGATTTTCAGAGTGTGCAAAGTCTGTTAATGAAATGCTAACTAAAACAGCATCCAGGATACTGGAAAACATAAAATGCAAATCTACGGGTCTCAGAATAGAAAATGATAAGGACTGAGTTTAGAATGAGGTTAAGATACCTCACTCAAGGGCAGGCAGGGACCAGAACCCTCCAGAGGCTAGAAGGGGCCTCTGATGCAGGAGTCTCTCTCTGTCCAGCCACCACCAGCCACCAGAACCCAACCCATGTCAACTCTCCCCAGGACAGCAGGGAGCCCAGCCACGGAGGAAGAAGAGAGATGCCCCACCTGAGCCAACATAACCTAGCACCTTAGAAGTCCTACATGTTCAAGGTCAACCTTAGAGCCCACGGACTGGGAGTGGATCATGTCCCTGCTGTTGATGCTGGAGATGGCTCATCTCGGGGCAGAGTTTCCTAGACCACAGAGACAGGAAGGCTTGAAATACAACTGCTGGTTGAGGTAACACCCTGGCTGAATTCATACTCACCTCCAATCAGCTCCTCAAACCGTGTGAATTAGATCAGGTCCTTCCCCGCTTGGTGGTGGGGCCCAGTGGAGTCATGGAGGAGTCTGGCTGTTGACGGGGGAAGAGAGAGAGGCGTGGGAAGAGGAGGCTGTGGGTCCAGACACATTCAGGACACTTGGTCATTCTGCTGCTCCCTCTTCACTGGGCTGGGACAAACGGCAGTGGACGGGGAGGTTTTGTCATGCTAATGTGCTCAGCCAGCTCGGCCTCTGCAAGATTTAGAGGTTTCTGGGAGTTTGTTTGCACCAAGCTGAGCTTCCCCAGAAAGCTTTCATTAATCAGGATATAACTGAACAGAAGGGGCACTTGGGAGCCACCCGATTAAAGGCAGAGGAGAAGGTGCAGTCTGGGTGGAGTACAAGTGGGGAGCAAGAAGAAGCATCTTTTCGGTGCCAAACACCGAGCCAGCTTCCCTGCAACACTGATTTCCTGCAATCTCCGGAGAAAAGAATTATCTCTGCTGTGCAGATGAGGCAGCCGATGTTTAGGGGCTTTGAATAAAACTTGGCTGCGGTCATCGAATGAGTAAGTGGTGGATTCCCTGACAGCGAAGTGTATGCTCCCTCCACCTCACCACGCAGAAGGGCTAGGGAGAGACGGACGGGCCGGAAAAGCCTGCCGGGGTGAGCTGTCAGCGGAGCTCAGGGCTCAGCGGCTCCGCACAGGAGCGCTCCTCGTGCGGTCTGCGTCTGTTTACTGAGCATCTGCCATGAGCAGAGTTGCTCGGGGTGCGAGCAGAGACGGGGCTCTAGGAAAGACACAGAACATGAGCACCTCCTCTCCCTGAGCTTTCCATCTAGCTGGAGGACAAACGAGCAGAGAGCAGAGAGCTGAGCGCTGTAAAATAATGCGAGGGAGACAGGAAGAACTGTGGGACTTGGGAGATGAGGAATATCTAAGTGAGGTAGTGCAATGATGGGAGGCCTTTACCAAGGAGAGGGATCAGGCTGATCTTTGTAGAATGACTGGTATTTCAGGGGGTAGAGAAAGGGGGAAGAACATTCTAGAAGGAGAGACGGGCTATGAACCAAATCAAGACCGACGTACCCATGCTGAACAGAAGCTTAAGAGCTTGAATCAAGGACCTGCGGAGGCAGTGACGAGGGCAACCTCGCCGGAGCAGGCGCGTTGTGGACATAACCTAGGTTCTTGACTGTCAGGAAGTCTATTAGAAGTAAGGGGAAAGCTTACGTTTAGGATTTGTCTGATAGAAATTATTATTTTAATCTTTTTTTAATAAATGTTATTGGTTTTGTAGAGAGGAAGGGAGAGAGAGATAGAAACATCGATGTGAGAGAGAAACATCGATCGGCTGCCTCCTGCACGCCCCCCACTGGGGATGGAGCCAGCCACCCAGGCATGTGTCCTGACTAGGAATCGAACCAGGACCTCTGAGTCCATGGGGCGATGCTCAATCCACTGAGCCACACCGGCCAGGACATTGTTTTAATCTTGTAAGTGGAAGACCCAGGTGGACAGAGCTGGGAAACCTCCCTCAGTGCCCCTGTTTCCCTTCCAGGGCCCCTGAAACACAGCCCCCCCGGTGAGTCGCAGGTCCCCGGTCTGCTCCCGCTAAACGTCCCAAGCACTTGCACTGCTTTATTAGGGCATTTTTATCACCTACAGAATAAATCACTTTACAACAGTTGTCCACAGATAGCAAAGAGGTTTGCATTTGCAATAAAAAGAAGACACTGTACTTGTAAATAAGTCAAATCTCACTGACCACCGAATGAGCAAGAGCATCCCAAACCACCACCATGTTGAGCTCAATAGTTCTTTTTTCTTTATTTTGTTTGTTTTGGTTTTTCCAGCTGGCCCCAATCAAGGAGATCCTGAGAAACTGTCAGTCACCTTCCAGCCTGTGACGGATGGATTCTGTCATCGTGGTGATGCCACAGGCAAGTGTGGACCTAATGAAACAGCATTGGTCTCTGCTCGTGCACCCCTTGGGGAAGAGGGGAGACGCACTGGGGGATGAGTGTGGGGGCCGAGCGTGGGGAAAGGCCCCTCGCTGTGTGTTTTCCGTGTGCGCGTGCCTGAGGGAAACGCAGCTTCTGCTCTGTCCGCGGACCTCTGTGGGGCTTGGTGGGGCCACTCTATTTCCAGGAAGCCTGATGTTTGGGAAGTTTAGTTACAGAGAGGGTGAGGCAGGCCTTTGCCCACACGAAGACATGCCTCCCAGCATGCTTTTCGCAGTATCAACGGGGGTATTTTCATCTGCAACTTTCTCCTGTCTCTGCCTCTCAATTGGTTTTGAACTTGGGTGAAGAAGAGGGGTGACATCCATTGGGTCCCCTCAACCACAATGATAAGTATGTCACAAATGGCACCTGGACAGGCAAAATCTAAGGCCAGCTGTGTGCTCCACTGTCTCACGTGACCGAACGCAGTCACCCACCAGGTTAGCTCGTGTCGAGGTGATTACAGTGCCTGTAAGCACAGTGCCTGTCACCTGCCGAGTCAGTCTGAACAAATGAGCCCGGTTACTAGGTGCCCTCATGTATCCAGGGGACAGTGTAAGTGTCCCCAGTAAAACAACAGCCATGGGTGGCTGTAGGTACACCATGGGGGGCTGTTTTACCATTATACCACGAACCCTAGCTCTAATGGTTATGTAGTCAGGCTCTGATGACAGCTCCCTCTGGTCATATTTATTCTGTAGTTATTGTTGTTTGCAGCAATAAAAATAATAATTACACATTACAGCATATTTACAAATTCTCAGCAAGGTGGTCAGCATGTGGCTCGGTGGTCAAATTGCTGTTGCTGTTGTTTTTTTAATTAAGCTTGTACTGCCAGTGGTGATTATATGATAAGCAAACCCAGGAAAAGAAACAAAAGAGTGAAAAGAAAATAATGAACACATTACAGCCAAGGCAGAACTAGAAGACCAAGTTCACTCCAGTCCGTGTGCTTGACGTTTAGAAACCAGACTCCCTCTCTTGGCATTCTGGAGCACCCCAGGGCTTGGTGTTACTCTAGAATACCAGTTGATGTGGATTGATCCGGAACACCAGCCAGATATAAAACATGAAAAATATCAGTGAGAAATACAGAAGACTGTCAAGTGGCAACTACCAATCAAAAAGTCCTTCACGCACCCAGCCGGTGTGGCTCAGTGGTTGAGCATCAACCCATGCACCAGGAGGTCACCGGTGCGATTCCCAGTCAGGGCACATGCCCAGGTTGTGGGCCTGATCCCCAGTGGGGGGCATGTAGGAGGTGGCCAATCGATGTTCTCTCTCATCCATGTTTCTCTCTCTCTCTCCCTCTCCCTTCCTCTCTCTCTAAACTCAATAAAGAAAAATTTTGTTTTAAAAAAGTCCTTTATGCATCTCTGTCACTTTTCACATCCAAGATTTTATAGAAAAAGTAGGGAAAAGCTAGGGCAGCTAGTAGCCAGTGGGATTGTGTCAACTTTCCTTGGGAAGGACTCTGGTTTTAAAAAAAAAAAATTCAGAAATTATACCATATAACAAAAAAGCACTTTGGCTTTATCTGGAGGTCATGATTTAGTCTAGCAAATCCCAGACTTGTATGAGGACAATGAACTTGGGGGGCTGTAACGTACGCCCTATGTCTCAGCATGCTTTCACTCACTGACAGCGAGAACCTGCAGGGAAAAGCAGATTTTTCTGAGCTAGGAGAAAGGAGGGCGGACACAGGAAGAGAAAGGCTGAGTTTCAAGAGTCACAAATTATTTCAAGTGATTTTGACCCCTGAGAGAGGAGGAAAAGCTGAACTGCGCAGGACAGGGGTGGTCAGCAAATTCCCTTCCAAATGCACACGATCCTCCTTGCCTTCCGCACACCCTCCTGGCCACCTGCACTCTTCGAACAGCTACCCTGCTCCGGAGCTCCGAGTAATCACCTCCGCACAGAACCTGGCAGCGTGTAAAACTGCCAGGCGACCGTGTGATTTACGTGGTGACCTGAAGAGGGAAGCAGTTTTTGCATTTTTATTGGGGAAAGCCCATTAAGTGGATACTTTACATTTCCCTTGAAAATCTCCCTCTGGTATGAGCATTTCCAAGGTTTGGTCAATGTCCAGTATTAGGAAGAACATTAACTTCCATCACCACCACCATAATCATCCATCTGCATTGTGATGGGAGGGTGCTGGGCAAGTCAACTTTGCTACATTGGAGGGCAGGCAGGGATGTTATTCCAGGCTTGACCATTGTCCCCTATTGGATGCAGTGACATTCAGCAGCACAAAGCCAGCCGGGAAGTAAGCATCCAAGGGGTGGTCTACCCAGGTCTAAGAAATAAATTCTTAATGTTTCCAAATCACGCATTTACTTAAAATCTTCAAATGTCACTCATTCAAGTAATGCCTTCAGAATTTAATTTTGCCATGTCCACACACCACCTAGAACTGTAGTCGCTTTCATGTTTTGCAATTAAAATTTATTTTATATCAACTGGTTGCTTAATTTGAATCTTAGTGAAAAAAGAAAAACCAATGAAATTATGAGTTTGATATGCATATTATTTTCTAAAGCACATACTTTCTAATAAATGTTTAAATATTATATTTATAACATGTAGCTCATGTACCCCCTAAAAATGGTCTTACACCAAGGCTAATTTCTTAGTTTTGACCATTCAGTACATTTGGGCAAGAGGTTCATTGGGAGAAGCGGGGTGAAGGGCAAGGGGCATTCTCTGCATTGTTTTTGTGACTTTCCAGTAAGCCTGATGCTATTTCAAAATAATAGGTTACCATCTATTGGGCGGTGTTGGCCCCGAACAAGGACTCACAGCTAAAATTAAATATCAAGTTTCTTTGCCTTTGGGTTTCTCGAGAACCTCATCAAGTCCCTGTGGGAATTATGGTTATTACATGTTTCCATAGACTATAACTTACAGCTGATGAGGTCATGAGAAATCCTGGAATGTGCTCTCCATGCCAGGTTGCTGGACTAAATATGAATAGTCCACTAGGCTGAGACCAAAAAGAATCAGGAGCTGATTGTGGAGCCCAGTGGTTTGCTGTTATCTTTGAACTGGTTTAACCCACTGCCTAACAGCCCCAGTGGTTTAGGAGCAGTCTGATCCAAGTTGAAGGTGCCAATGTTTTCAGATGCTTAGAAAAGCTGTAAGTGATTTCTCATTGCATCTGAGAAATCCATACAGGGTCTGATGAGATTCAGGTCCTTCCCACAAAGACACTTTAGAGGAAAACTTCCCAGTAGGTATGCCATAACATGCTGGTAAGCTGAAAATGGACTGTAGCTATGCAGTGATGTTCACCTCCAACCCTTGGGGTAACTGGTGGGATCCGGTATAAGCCACAGTCCCTAAACCCATCACCTCCAGCTATGAGAAGAGGTATTTTACCCCAGGCAGACACAGAGGGATCTGCCATAAACCAGTGCCTTAAATCCTCGCATCTCTGAGTCTCCAAGTGTCTGATCCCCAGGATTGCATAGCCCAGAACCAAGATTTGAGAAACTCAGATTATTCACTAGATCCCTTTTACTTGCCTCCTTAGAAAAGTCAGCTTTCACTTCCGTACCTCTGGTGGTAAATGAAGGTGAAAATTCCTTGGACAATAACCAGCCCCCTTGCCTTTAATCTCAAAGCCCCTGGGAAATAAGCCAAAGTTGCTTTAAATGTCATAGTCTTTCAATCGCTGTCCCCTGTGACCTTTAAGAAATTAAAACAGTGTGGCTTTCAGGCTTACTATGTACCCCAAATCCCGAAGAACATAGCTAAGAAAAGCACCTCTGAGAGCACCTGTGGGCACCACGTTTCAGAGATTCGTAACCGCGTTGACTTCCTGGCTTCTAGAAATTCCCCACGTGGCTGAAGGGGAGGAGGCTAAACACAGCACATCTAATGGGCAGAGTTTCTCCTGTATCGTGTGTGTGTGTGTGTGTGTGTGTGTGTGTGTGTGTGTCTGCCCTCTAAAAGATACTCATTAAAATTCAGTCACAAAAACAGAGACCAGGTACATTCATTCATTCATTCATTCATTCAATTTTTTTGTCTGTTTATTCATCAAGTACTGACTAATCAGATTTGCACCAGCATGAGGCTCATTGACTAGAACAGTGATGATGTTCAAGTGGTGTGCTGAAAGAAATTTTGAAGCACGCAGTAACTAACTATTTTGTCAAGAACACTGACCTCTTTTCCATTAGATTGTCAAATAAAATGACAACAGCCAACATAACAATAGACATTGGTGTGAATACATCAAAATTATATCTATTTTTTTTGTCAGGTCAGCAAAAAATATAATATATATTTTGGTGTACCGTAGAATTTGAGTAGTTTATGTGTGCCATGAGATGAAAAAGGTAGGAAATGGCTGGGCTAGAAAAAAAAGCAGGAATACCAACTATTGTTACTCTGTTGCAAGTGTTATAACAGAGGGCTCCAATATTCACACGAAAAGATCATTCATTCTTTCTGGAACACAGGGTCAGTCCCCAGCTGAGGTGCCATGCAACCTAGGTCAGTGGTTCTCAAACTTCTTGGTCTCAGCAACCCATTTCATTCTTAAAAATTACTGAGAACCACAAGTAGCTTTTATTTATGTGGGCTGCATCTATCCATCCTTACCATCTTTGAAACCCGAACTAAAAGATGTTTTAAATATTTCTTATTTTGTTTAAAAACCATAATAAGAAAACCACTTGTGTTAACATAAGCCATATAGTTTATTAAAATAACCAATATTAACAATAGTTTTATGAAAAAGGAAATAATGAGAAGAGCAACTTGTCTTGTATTTTTGTAGCTCTCAAACATCCAGCTTCATAAATGACAGCTAGATTCTCATCTCCCCTTCTTCACTGAATACATTGCAATGTGTGACTTTGGCTAAAGTCCATGAAGAAAATCCTGCCCCACACAGAGGTGAAGTTATAGGAGAGAGGAGAATTTTAATAGACATTTCAGAAAAGTGCGGTTATTCTTTGATACTACACCAAAACTCATTAACTAATATGTTCTTAAAGGTGAGTGGCAATGTGGAAACAGAAACCATACATTGAACGTTTTGTATACTCTTCATTAAAATCCCTTATCCATTTGAAATTTGAATATTCTTTTTCTACTGATGCACGGTTTTTAAATATCATGCTCTGGTCATTTTGAAAATATTGTCTCATGGATTTACACAGAAGTTCCAAATGTTGGCACATTTCGTTATATCATTTCAACAACTCTCGTTCATTAGTAGCATTACTGGTCCCACAAGAAACATCTGTAAGTATTGGAAAGCTGTCAAGCTCACTCTGGCTTTTACAAGTTTTCATGATGATTCAATTTTTTTTCTCTTGAAAGCTCAGATCAAATATTTCCAACTGTTTTCTAAGCTCACTATGTTCGTTTTCAAAAACAGGGTCAAATACCCGAGTGTGAATAAGAGTAGTTTGCTTGCTCTTTTAAATTGTTTTCTGAAGCCAAAGTTGTGGTATAAGACAAAAGTAGATAGTTCAGCTTGTAACTCGAACAACCACACCTCAGCTTGTAGTACAAATGCTTTGTGTGTTTTCCCATCTTGTCACTTAGATTACTAAGGGGACAAGTCCTCAAGGGTCAATATTTAGTAAATTAATAATCTGCATTATTATTGGTTCATCTAGGATATCCCTAAATAAAGCTGGATTTTTTTTTAAACTCTGAGTGTGAAAAGCACAGTGACTCCTAGCGTGGTTGGATGTCACTGCACAAATCCCTAAGGCACCTGCAGCTTTTGCAACACCAGTGCCAATATTAACTCGGTGAAAAAGACAAACAATATCTTAATATTATGAGGAATAGAGTTTTCACCTCAAAGAGGCCCTAGAAGGGTCTCACCGATCCTTGGGAAGACCTGTGGAACACTGGAGAACCCCTGAGCTAGACCTGAAGGCTGCTCAGGTGTCCGTCTGGTGAAGTTCGGTGACACCAGGCTCAGCATGCCCGCACCAAGTCCATACTCCGTACCAAGTGAGCACTGTGCTGGAGGCTGAGGAAACTGAGACGACTAAGCAATGATCTGCCTGGAGGAGACTTTAGTCTCATGGGAAAGGCAAATGAGGAAGAAGATAATTTTGAAATCACAGAGTGTTGCCAGGGAGGTATACACGCACTGTATGAGAATACAGAAGAAGGGTAAAGGGCCCTCAGAAGAGGTGCTACCTAAGACGTATGGTATATGGAAGAACGAAAGGATTTAGGAAACATGAGAGAGAATACGAGGTCACCATCCCTTAAGTATGAAGCAGAAGGGAGTTGTTGAAGGCTTCCTCCTCACCTTCCCTTTTCCCATGCAGTCTGGGACTTTGACCTCCGCTCTAAGAACAAGCCCTGTTGTTAGCGGAAGCTGACTAGTTATTGCATCCTGGTTGGTACAGAGAAAGACTGGTCTCGGGATGGACCAGCCTAAGTCAACTCACAACAACACATTGTAAGGAGAGGCTTGCGGGGGGCTGCTGGGAGGGAGCACCCTTTTTCCTCTTACGAGGGAAGCTCTCAGAAGCCATCCTGTCTCTTCCTCTGGAATTTTCCATGTGGGTGTGAAGCGTGGAACTACCATTCTAAGGATGTGGGTCACACCCAGAGGAGGCCAAAGCCATGAGGACCGCAGACACACAGCGGGAGCCCTGATTCAAGTAAGCTTGAGGACCAGGCTCATTGACCTGAGCCTGTGAATCCCCCTCATTGTTATGTCACTGTGAGTTATGTTCCTCTTATTTGCAATGGAAAAGTGCCGACTGATACAAAGTTAATCTGAGATGGTGCTAGAGAAATAGGAAGCATATCCTGAAGTACCTTTCATGCCTTGCTGAGAGTCCTGAGCTTTCTCCAGCAGGTTCTGCAAATCAATACAGTATCATAAGGTGCAAAATAACACGGCTTTCGAAGGTGCCCCCCGCTGATTTGGGGAGGACTCTATATTTTCATGCTCTAGCCACATTTTAGGTTCACAAGGTACCTTTACCTGTGAAGAGGTTGTGCATGATCCAAGAAAAGGAGGAGACAAGGCGAGGAAGAGCAGCAGTGGCCAATGCAACGGGGAACCGTTAAGTCGAGGACAGAGTTCCTTAGATTTATCATTGGGGGGGTCAAAGGCAACCTCAGTGCAATGAAGCAAGTAAAAAGTCAAAAGCCCTAACCCTAAACCCTAACCAGGGAGAGAGAAGGTGCCAGCTCAGAGCATACACAGGTAAGTGAATAATATTTTTAAGAAGGGAGAAACATGAATATATCTTTCGGCTGAAGGGAAAGATCTAGAACAAAGAAGGGCAAAGGCAAGTAGAGATTGAGAAGCGAGAAATGAGAGATACAGCGAGGTCCCAGGAGGGGCAGGATTCGTGGTTCTGTGAAGAGAGGCTTGTGTATTTTTTACTTCTGTTTACATCCCAGGAGCCTACTATCATGACCAGTTCTTAGCAGCTACTCACAAAGTATTGGCAGGAAAAGAAAATCCATCGGGTGATGAAAAATTTTGGCAAATCTTATGAAAGCACTTTTTTAAATTTTTTTATTTTTTATTGTTGAAAGTATTAGAGATGTCTCCCTTTTCCCCCCATTGACATCCTCCTTCCCACTTCCACCCACTTCCTGCTTTCCCCAACCTAATGTCTGTGTGCACTGGTTGTGCATATATGCGTATAAGTTCTTTGGTTTATCTCTTCCCACCCCTGGCCCTCTGAGGTTTGTTAGTCTGTTCGCTACTTCCATGATTCTAAATCTCTTTTGGTCAACAGCTTATTTTGTTAATTATGTTCCATAAATAAGTGAGATCATGTGGTACTTGTATTTCTCTGACTGGCTTATTTTGCTTAGCGTAATACTCTCCAAGTCCCTCCATGTCATCTCAAAGGGTAAGAGATCTCTCTTTCTTACAGCTGCATAGCGTCCCATTGTATAGATGTACCACAGCTTTTTTATCCACTCATCTACTGATGGCCACTTGGGTTGTTTCCAGATCTTAGCAACTGTAAATAGTGCTGCTATGAACATAGGGGTACATATATTCTTTCTGACGGGTGTTTCAAGCTTTTTAGGATATATTGCTAGAAGTGGAATCACTGGGTCAAATGGCAGTTCTATTTTTAATTTTTTGAGGAAACACCATATTGTTTTCTATAGTGGCTGCACCAGTCTGCATTCCCATCTGCAGTGTGCTAGAGTCCCCTTTTCTCCTCGCTAGCATTTATTTTTTGAGGATTTGTTGATGGCCGCCATTCTGGCAGGAGTGAAGTGATATCTCATAGTTTTTTTTTGTTTTGTTTTGTTTTTTAATCCTCATCCGAGGACATTTTTCCATTTTTTGTACAGACAGAGTGGGAGGGAGAGAGAGGAAGAGAGAGAGAGGGAAACATCGATGTGAAAGGGACACATCGAGTGGCTGCCACCCGCACGACCAACCAGGGCCGGGGACAAACTGCAACCGAGGTACGTGCCCTTAGCGGGAACCGAACCCGGGTCTCTCCGGACCGCAGGTGGAAGCTCTAACCGCTGAGCCAAACCGGCCAGGGCGATATCTCATAGTTTTAATTTGCATTTCTCTGATGATTAGAGATGTTGAGCATTTTTTCATATGTCTCCTGGCCATTTGTATGTCCTGTTTGGAGAAGTGTCTATTCAGGTCCTCTGCCCATTTTTAATCGAATTATTTGTCTTCCTTTTGTTGAGGTGTATGAGTACTCTATATATTTTCTATAGTAAATCCTTATCCGATGTATCATTGACAAATATGTTCTCCCATAGGGTGGGTTCCCTTTTCATTTTTATGCTGGTTTCTTTTGCAATGCAGAAGCATTTTAGTTTGATGTAGTCCCATCTATTAATTTTTTTCTTTGTTTCTCTTGCCCTAGACAATGTATCAGTGAAAATTTCGCTATGTATGATGTCTGAGATTTTGCTGCCTACATTTTCTTCTAAGATTTTTAAAGTTTCATGGGTTACATTTAAGTCTTTTATCCATTTTGAGTTTATTCTTGTGTATTCTGTAAGTTGGTGGTTGAGTTTCATTTTTGGGGATGTAGCTGCCCAATTTTTCCAACACCATTCATTGAAGAGACTCATTGTATGCTCTTGCCTCTTTTGTCGAATATTAATTGCACATACTGTCTTGGGTCGATTTCTGGATTCTCTGTTCTGTTTCATTGATCTATGTCTGTTCTTGTGCCAATACCAGGCTGTTTCGATTACAATGGCTTTGTAGTATAACTTGATATGTGGTTTTGTGATCCCTCCCACTTTGTTCTTCTTTTTCAAGATTGTTGTGGCTATTTGGGGTCTTTTTTGGTTCTAGATACACTTTTGAAGTATTTGTTCTAGATCTGTGAAATATGCTGTTGGTTCTAGAGTAGGGATTACATTGAATCTGTAGATTGCTTTGGGTAGTATGGGCATTTTAATGATATTGATTTTTCCAATCCATGAACATGGTATATGTTTCCACTGTTTTATATCTTCCTCTCCTCCCTCCACCCCCCCAATGTCCTGCAGTTTTCTGAGAACAGGCCTTTTACATCCTTGGTTAATTTTATTCCTAGGTATTTTTGCTTTTGTTGCTGCAATGGTAAATTGGATTCTTTTTTTTAGTTTTCCTTTCTGAGTGTTCATTATTGGTGTATAGGAACGCCATCAATTTATGAATGTTAATTTTGTATCCTGCTACTTTGCCAAATTCATTTATTTAATCTAGTAGATTTTTGATGGAGTCTTTAGGGTTTTCTATGTACAATATCATGTCATCTGCAAATAATGACAGTTTCACTTCTTCCTTTCCAATTTGGATACGGTTTCTTTTTTCTTCCTGTCTAATTGGTGTAGCTATGACTTCCAATACTATGTTTAATAAGAGTGGTGAAAGTGGGCATCTCTGTCTTGTTCCTGTTCTTAAGGGGGATGCTTTTAGTTTTAGCCCATTGAGTATGATGTTGGCTGTAGGTTTTTTATATACAGCCTTTATTATGTTGAGATATGATCTCTCTATTCCCACTTTGCTGAATGTTCTTATCAGAAATGGGTGCTGGATTTTGTCAAGTGCTTTTTTAGTGTCTATTGATATGTTCATATGGTTTTAATTTTTCATTTTGTTTATATGGTGTATTACATTTATTGATTTGCAAATATTGTACCAGCCTTGCATCCCTGGGATGAGTCTTGGTCATGGTGAATAATTTGTTTAATGTATTTCTGGATCCAATTTGCTAATATTTTGTTAATGATTTTGGCATCCATGTTCATCAGAAATATTGGCTTGTAGTTTTCTTTCTTTGTAGTGTCTTTATATGGTTTTGGAATTAGGATTATGCTGAACTCATAAAAAGAGTTTGGAAGTCTTCCTCCCTCTTGAATTTTTGGAATAACTTGAGGAGAATGGGTGTTATTTCTTCTTTGAATGTTCAGTAAAACTCTCCTGTGAAGCTGTCCAGCCAAATTTTTGTTTGCTGGGAATTATTTATTACATCTTTAATTTCCTTAGTTGTTATTAGACTGATCAAGTTTTCTGTCTCTTTACAGTTCAATTTTGGGAGGCTGTGATTCTAGAAATTCGTCCATTTTGCCTAGGTTGTCCAATTTGTTGGCATATAATTGTTCATAGTATTTTTTAACAATCCTTGGTATTTCTGTGATGTCAGTTGTTACTTCTCTTCTTTTGTTTCTGATTTTGTTTATATGGGTCCTCTCTCTTTGTTTTTTAGTGAGTCTGGCTAAAGGTTCTTCAATCTGGTTTATCTTTTCAAAGAACCAGCTCTTTGTTTCATTTAAATAGTTTTTTTAGTTTCTATGTCATTTATTTCCACTCTGACCTTTACTATTTCTTTCCTTTAACTTGTTCTAGGTTTTTCTTTTTGCTTATTTCCTAGTTATTTAAGTTGTAGGGTTAGATAGTCTATTAAAATTTTTTCTTGTTTTTGAGGTAGGCCTGTAGTGCTATGAACTTGGTTCTCAGGACTACTTTTGCTGTGTCCCATAGATTTTGTGTTGTGTGTTAATTTTCATTGATTTCAAGAAATTCTTTTATTTCTTCCTTGATCTCCTTGGTAACCCATTCATTGTTTAATAACATGCTACTTAGCCTCCACGTGTTTGAATGTTTGGGAGTGTTTTATTGTAATTAATTTCTAGTTTCATGCCATTATGATCGGAGCTGATGCTTGATATGATTTCAGTGTTCTTGAACTTGTAAAGACTTAGTTTGTGTCCTAACATGTGATCTATCTTTGAGAATGTGCATTTGAGAAGCATGTGAATTCTTTAGTTTTGGGGTGTGATTCTCTGTAAATATCTATTAAATCCATTTGACTTAGTGCATCATATATAGTCTCTGTTTCTTTGTTAATTTTTTGTCTAGAGAATCTAACCAGTGATGTCAGCAGGGTGTTGAAGTCCCCTGATATGACTGTATTGCTGCTGACTTCTCCACTGAAGTCCTCCAGAAGTTTAAAAAATATTTTGGTGCTCCTATATTGGGTGCATATATGTTTACCAAGGTTATATCCTCCTGTTGATAGATCCTTTCAATATTATGTAGTGGCTTTCTTTATTTCTTATTATGGCCTTTATTTTGAAGTCTATTTTATCAGATATGAGTATTGCTCCCCCAACTTTTTTTTCTTTTTTCTTTTTTGCTTGGAAAATTTTTTTCCATCCCTTTACTTTCAACCTGTGTGAGTTTTTTGTTGTGAGGTGGGTCTCTTGTAAACAACATATATATGAGTCATGCTTTCTTATCCATTCAGCTACTCTGTGTCCTTTGATTGGTGCCTTTAATCCATTTATATTTAAGGTTATTATTGCTATCCACTTATTTATTGCCATTTTCATTTATTATGACTACGTTTCTCTCTCTCTTTTTTCTGCATATTACAGAGCCCTTTTAACATTTCTTGCAGTGTTGGTTTGGTGCTAATATATTCCCTTAGCCATTTTTTGTCTGTGAAGCTCTTTATTTCACCTTCTATTTTGAATGAAAGCTTTGCTGGACAGAGTAGTCTTGGATTCAGATCCTTATTTTTCATGACCTTGAATATGTCATGCCATTCCCTCTGGCTTATTGTGTTTCTGTTGAGAAATTAGCTGATAGCCTTATGGGGACTCCTTTGTAGGTAACCTGTTGCTTTCTCTTGCTGCATTTAAAATTCTCTCTTTGTCTTTAATTTTTGGTATTTTAATTATGATGTGTCTTGGTGTGGGCCTGTTTAGGTCCTTATTACTTGGGCTCTCTGTTTTTCCTGAACTTGTATGCCTTTTTGCTTCACCAAGTTAGGGAAGTTTTCTGCAACTATTTCTTCAACCATATTCTCTCACCCTTGCTCATTTTCTTCTTCTTCTGGAACTCCTATGATGTAGATTTGTTATGTTTCATGTTGTCCCACAGCTCTCTTAGTGTCCCCCTGTTTTATAATTTTTTTTTTCTTTTTTGGTTTTCTGATTGGGTGATTTTTTTCTACCCTGTCTTCTAATTTGCTGACCCAATCCTTAGCTCCTTAGCTTCCTCTAATCTGCTAGTTATTTCTTCCAATGTGTTCTTTATTTATGCTGTGTCATTCTTCATTTCTGCATGGTGGTTTTTCATTTCCAATTGGTTGATTTTCATTGTTTCTATATCTTTACCCATGCTGTTGAGCTTCCTCATAATCATTACTCTGAACTCTACCTCTGAAAACTTTGTTAGCTGCATTTCATTTATCTCTTCTTCTGTAGATTCTCTTGTTCTTTCATTTGGGATTTTTTCCCTTATTTCATCATTTTGGCTGTCTCAGTGGGTTTTGGAGCCTGCAAAATTTTCCCTGTGAATGTCGGTGTTCCACTGATTGTGGCTCCCACTGCTGGGTTTGGATGAGTATGGACATGACCGCATTAAACACCAATGTCTAGTCTTACTTTCCTGGGTAGAGTTGCTGGCCAAGCAAAGATTCAATTATCCCACAGCTTTTGCCCACAGGCTATTAGTCTCAATTACTTAATGAGCCTCAGGTTGTAGCCCTCAGCTGAATGAAACATTCCTCAGGTGGGAAGGGGAAGAGGATTTCCAGCAGGTGGAGGCAATTGCTTCCCCTTGGGCTAAAATTGCTTTAAGAAAAAAATGGTTTCTGCAGTGTGGGTTATTGGCTCAGTGCAGGTATCTACACTTCAGCCATCCAGGCCGGGTGGTGTTAAATTACTTCTCCCCCAGGCTAAAGCTGCTCTGACAGGGCTACTTGACAGAGATGCCTACTGAAGGATGGGGGAGTGGCTTACATTGGAACTCAGGCCTCAGCCTTCACAGCTCAGACCCCAGAGCCAGGACCCCCAACACTAAGAGCCAGGTCCAAAGCTCAACGCTAAAAGCACTTTCTTAAAACAGCTCTCAGTTCTGAGAAACAAAGTACAATATATGGAGTTTTTTATGTTTCATGACTAACAGAATGATTTATTGCTACACTGAGGCATTTTGACCATATCCTCATAAAACAAGTACAGACATTCAATTGAAAAAAAGAGAAATAACTCAATTAGAAAAATCAACTTTGAGCACCTTCTCTCTAAAAGACACTGAACTTGGCTTCGAAAAGCTAGGCAAGTTGCCATGAGTGGTTTTAAGCGATCTGGGTATCAGCTGCAGCTTCGATGCACTGGAAAGTTTCTTTACAACTACTTATCTGTGCTGCCCAATACAATAGCCACCAGCCACATGTGGCTACTGAGCATGTGAAATGTGACTAGTCAGACAGATGTGCTATAAGTGTAAAATACATCTGGATTTAGAAGACTTAGAACAAAATAAGAATGTAAAATGTCCCAATAATTGTATATCGATTTATTAAATATAATCAAAATATACTATTTTGAACATATCGGGTTAAAAATATTGAATTTTAAAAAGTGTTGGCAGCTGGAGATGCAAAAGTAAAAACGAATGTGGATGTAGGTCTATAAGTTTGGAAGTTGAGAGTACACAGAAATTATGTCTACTAGTCTCAATTTTCAGGTAAAGTATGAGGCAAGGTCTTAAGCAAAGTGTAAAAGCTTGACTATTTCTCAACTACACATCTTTTCACCCATTTTAGTTTTTATGGCTTCTCCTTCCCGCTTCCTTAGGCTAGAGCTCATAATTCATCCCCAAAATGCAGAATGCCCTGCTTACCAATTAAATCCCACTATTCCCTAATCTCAACGTAGACCATTTTCTCTGGAAAGAATTTCCTGTGATCCTGTCTGTGATTTAGTGGCTCATTATTTACTAACAAAAGAGCCGGTTCTTTATTCAGCCACTCTGTGCACCACACTGGGTAGTGTAGTGGCTAACAGTATAGGCTCTGTAGAGAACTTTGATGCTATTTAAATGATCTAGGGAAAACAATGAAGGAAAACTTCAAAATTATTTTTAGGAAGCTTAGAATGAATACCAAACCCTGACAAAGACTCTCTCTCTCTCTCACACACACACACACACACACACACACACACGTATAAGTCTAACTTCACATAGAAATATTGATGCAAAATATCCTTAATAATAAAACAGGATCCAATAGCATATTAAAGAAATAATTCATCATTTACCAAGTGAGGGTTGTTTCAGGAACCCAAAGTTCAATAGTTGAAAATCTACTTATATAATTCATCCTTTGACTAAATCTAAATATACATATGATTATAAATACTAAAAAAAAAGTTTTAATTGCAAAAATAAATTTTGGTAAGAAAAGAAACACTAAGTTGGTCTTTAACACAATACTTTTTATGTACTTTATCCCAACATCCATTATCGTAATGTCAAGACAGCAGGTTTGTTACCATGAAGGTCAGGAAAACACGAGAATCCACACTACAACATTCTTATTTGACATGGTGCTGGGGTTACTACCAGTGTAATTATACAAGAGAATGAAATCAGAAGTATAAAAACTTGAAAGGAAGATATAAAATGGTCAGTATTTGCACACGATACGCCTGTGTACTAAGATATTCAAGAGCACTGATTGAAACACACCTGTACTTAGAGAACTTAGAGTAGGCAGCGGAGTTGAAAATGAACACACAGACATTCATAGCTTCCATAGACACAAGCTGTCATCATTTAGAATATATGTATAAAAACAATATACTCCCTTTACAAACACAAAAATATGAAATACCGACAAGTAAATCTAGCAAGAAATACACAAGTGCTATATGAGGAAAAATACCTTTAAAACTCTACTGAAGGGCGGACTAGAAGATTTGAACAAATACAAACACACTAGCTTCTTAAACAGAAAAACTCAGTATCGTGAGAATTCACTTCTTCCTTAGTTGACTTAAAACTTTAACAGGATCTGAAACAAAAACACCACTAGTTTTTCTTATTCTTGTTTTTACGTTGTTGTTGTTTGTTGTTTGTTTTAGAGTTAGACAAGCTTCTTTGAAAGTATATATGAAAAAAAAAAAAAAAGTGGCCAGGAGAGTTCTGAAAAAGAATACCAGCAAAGAGCGGCTAGTCCTGCCAAATATTAAAACTACAGAGCTTTGGTCAATCAAACAATACAGATGGGCCATGAATCGATATAAATAGTAACAGACTGACATGAATGGATTGCAAAAATATAGTGCTGACAGGAGGTATACATGTTATTGAACTTCTGTTTGTTTTTCTCCAGTCAATCTGTCTTTTATTACAGGGAGGGCACAGCTGAGAACCCAGAGGGCAGAGGGAACCTTACTTTTCCGCCCCTGCAGAGGAACAGGTTCCACCATAGGGCCTCGGAGTGTCACGGGCCAGACCATCCACGTTCGTGGAAGTGCACTCTAGGATGTTTCTTTGTTTTTTTTCTCCTCACCTGAGGACATTTTTCCCTTTTTTTTTTTGTTCAGATAGAGTGGGAAGGAGAGAGAGAAAGAAAGAGAGATAAACGTCGACATGAAAGGGACACATCGAGTGGCTGCCACCAGCACGACCAACCAGGGCTGGGGACAAACCGCAACCAAGGTACATGCCTTTAGCGGGAATCGAACCAGGTCTCTCCGGACCGCAGACCGACGCTCTAACCGCTGAGCCAAACCGGCCAGGGCACACTCTATGATGTTTGCACAAAGATGACGTCACCTGACAACACATTTCTCAGAACATATCCCAGCGTTGAGCGGTGCAGGATTATACGTAAGAATTGTACTCTAATTGATAAAGCTTTTCCCCTGGGGAAATGCACACACAATTCTGCTACTGCTATCGATGCATAGTGGAATTGAGCAATTCAATAAATAAATGGAAGACAGTGGAAATCACATTTTGCTCTGATGGTGTGAGCAGGATTAAATAATCAATTAGATAATAATAATTAGGTAATGATAATTAGATAATAGATTAGAGCTGGAGACATCAGCATGAACTCATGTGCAGCTTACTATATATGCAGATGGTTGCATATAGGAGTATTCACAGATAGGTGTGTAAGTATGAGCATACACGCATATGGTTCCTTCTTCTGGCAGTTGAGGGAGCCTGGAAACATCACCATTCATCCGTGAAAAGAATCAGGGCTCCTTGGAGAAACAGCTGATTATAGGACCTGCACAGGCCACACACAAAACAACCCTGGGGCAGCCAGTCCTCACCGAAAGCAACAAAATGCTCAAAATCAAAACCAGAACAAAACCCCACACTGATGAGGGTATGTCAGAGACAGAAGTCAACTGAAAGAGCTCCCATTAGCCAAAGCTGGAACAGGGAGAGCAATAAAATCAATAAGATAGTACTGGATGATAACTTAAAGTACAAAATAAATATTCATGAGTCCATATGATATAAATAAATGATTAAATACATAAATAAATAGGAGATAAATTCTCTCACGTAGAATAATATAAGTTATGAAGACATTTTTTTTAAAAGGTGGAACTTACTCCCCATGCCTTTAGTATGGACTACGCATAATGATGTCCCTCAAAGGGCACAGTGTGGAAAAAGGGACAAAGAGTGACTTTAATACCTGACCAGGACTCCTCAAAACTCTAAGGTCATTGAAAACAAATCTGAGAAACTGTCACACACAAGAGGAGCCCCTAAGGAGAGGTGATGATGACCAACTAATGTGGTATACTAAGTGGGATCTTGGAAGAACAACAAGAAAAAGGATATTTGGAAAAAACTAACAAAATCTGAATAAAGCATGGACTTTAGTTATTCATAATAGATCAATATTGGTTTTTTAATTGCAATAAATGTATCATACTAATGTAGGATGTTTGTAATAGGAGAAAACAGGTTTGGGGTATATAGGAATTCTCTGTACTATCTGTGCAATTTTTCTGTAAGTCTAATAATGTTATACAAAATTAAATTTTTAAAAAAGAAAAGCAAAAATCAACTAAGTGCCCAAATGTCTGAAGTTCCTCTTTGTTCCCTCCCCTTCACATCATCTTCCCTTCCCCACAAGACACACCACCACCCTCTATTTTGCATTTCTTGCTTCCTTACTTTTAATATTTCTATACCCTTGAACAGTATCTTGTTATTTTGAATTATGTATAAGTGAAATTGTACTGTATGTTTTTCCAGTTAGTAGCTTATATGTATTTACCATGACAGAGTGTGAGATGTATAGGTGTTGGTATATGTGGTCACAGCTCATTTATTTTCATGGCTGCATGATATTTCACCGGGTGACTGTAACACCATGTACACATCCAGCCTCCTACTAATGGGCACTAGATTGCTTCCAGGTTTTTCTATGACCAACAATGTTGCTACAAATATTCTTGTGTATACATGTAAGAATTCTGGTGTAACAAATACCTACTAGTGGAATTGCGGGGTCATAAGGCATGTATGTTTGCCACTTTATTTCCAAGGCCAAACTGTTTTCCAAAACTTGTCATGTAGATTCAGATCACCACTGATAACAATTTACTTTTTTCCAAATTCTGTTCCTTGGAAAGCTAGAAATCAATAGAGGATCTTTGTTTTGTTTTGTTTTTCTTTTGTCATAGTTTTAAATTGTAGGTAATTAAAAAATAAAACAGCGACTATTCCATATTTGTAATAAAAATATGGTGATAGATGCCAAATTGTGGTACATGAGAAATTACCATGGGCCTTAACTTGTCCTGGGAAATTAACTTGCTCAATATAGAGATTTTTCTGCCATCTGTGTGCATCTATTTGAACTTGGTGTAAAAGGGAAGAAATAAAGACTTGGCATTTTCCTGCTGAAAAGGTGCCAAGTTCTGTTCTTGTGAATTGGCCTTAATCTGAGATAGGTTTAATTACATTCCTAAAAAAGAAGGGAAGGAAGGAGGATGGAGGAAGAAAGAAAGGAAAGAGGGAGGGGAGGGGGGGAGGGGGGAGGAAGATGTAAGCTCTATAAACCAAGACCTCAATCCTTCCTCCGAAGATGAATAAGGAAATTAAGCTTGTATTTTATTTTTCCTTGAAAGACTCCAATGACTTGAATTTAAGCCGTATCAGTATTTCTAGAAGAGCATTTGCAGTGCTGTAAAATTCATCACTCTTGCATTCAAAACTCCTTTGCTGTAAAACATCTACACTTCTGTAGAGAAGCGGTAAACTAATAACACTGTGGATTAGTGCGTTCTTCGAGCGTGAGTTACTGAAGTGCTGGAGACCCCACCTGAAGACTGCTCCACCCATCCCCCACGCCTTGGATGGGGCTGGCACGCTACACAGATGTGTTTACTGTTAACCAAGGCAGCCCAGGGCCGAGGAGGGAAAAGAAACACATTTTAAAGTTTCTTTTCAAATGGGGAGATAGAGAGAGAGAGTTAGGGATGCTTCCCATGAGGCAAAAGCTCACCAATAGGTAAAACTATGTCCAATATTGCATTTGAAGCCAATCAGAAAGCTCATCATGCTACCCAAGCAGCTCCACGGGCCTCTGCCAGGGCATCCTGGGCACAGGCCACCCAGCTCCAAGGTCCATGGCCTGGGGAAGGAGCGAGGACACAGCAGCGTGGACGCTACACGTGGCGGTGGAGCCTGCTCCCTGGAGGCCCGGTTTGCATTTCCATGGGGCTCGGCTAAGAGCCCTGGGCACGTCAGTTTCACCCGCACGCACCCACCTTGTTCTTCACAACTGTGGGTGCCAACACACCACAGGACATGGCTACCCACACCTGGAAACTGCGAATAAAATAAGATTAATTTCCCAATTCTGCTTAGGGAAGTAGAACTTAGGTAAATATTCTCGAGGTAGCTCACCCCATTCTGCATTACGATTTGTGTGTGAAATCACTGAGTGGGCAAAAATATTCAAAAGGCATGACCCGGAACCCAAAAGGATGCCCCTATCCCAACCAGGTGAGTGTGCTTTCCCTGTCCATTGCGGGCTCCTTTTACCCAGCCGGGAAAACAAACAGATTCTGAAGAAAAGTCAGGCACAGAAAAGAGTAACTAAGAGAAAGCTATCAATGCTACATCGACCTGAGCTGGAGTGGCGGAGCCATCAACTGTTAGCTGTGTGACCCTGCGTGATTTCACTTCTCCGATCCTTCCTTTCCTCCCCTGTTGGGAAAGGGAAAGCCAGGAGTCCACACGAGCTCTGTTTTCAAAGCCCGGCCTCTTCACTGCCTCACTGGACAGTCCCAGACGCTTTCAACGGCACCTGGGTGTGGTTTACCTTCAGGATGACCTTCCTCGATCAAAAACCATGACCGCCCAGCTGGTGTGGCTCAGTGGTGGAGCAGCGTCCCATGGACTGAGAGGTCCCTCGTTTGAGTCCCACTCAGGGCACATGCCCAGGTTGTGGGTTCGATCCCCAGTAGGGGGCGTGCAGGAGGCGACCGATGGAGGTTTCTCTCTCATATCAATGTTTCTGTCTCTCCCTCTCCCTTTGACTCTCTCTAAAAAAAAGAAAGAAAGAAAGAAATCAATAAAAACATATTTTAAAAAAAACATGAGCTGACGCTAAACTCCCAGGCAGGAGAGAAAGAGTTTTCCTCACTCAGTTCACGTGTACAAGCTCCGTGGGTGGGTCTGAGACAGGAGCGTCCCTTCCGAGCAGGAATGACACTGATACACCTGTTCTGCCTCAGCTCAGCAAACCCCCTTCGCGTGCGGAAGCAGCACCACAGGCCACAAGTTTCCTCCAATCAAGCGTGGCGCCCAGACAGGAGCAGCCGCTGCTCCCAAAGCTGGGCCACGAAGTCGTGGTTGGCACAGGAAATGGTAACTACTAGCTGGACACACGTCTTACATTCTCCTGAGAGGGCGGAAGGCGCTGTATCTAAGCACTTTACACGGGAAATGACTTATGCCATGATGTTGCCATAAGCTGCACGTCGCTGCTGAGCCCAAGGTTTAGATGACCTGACTTGGAGTTGCCGGGTCAGGGCCATAAAGAAGCTCGGCCATGGCACAATCAGTATTTGTGGGAAGCATGGCACTCTCAAGATGGCATGCCTTGACTGAAAACATTCAGATTCAAAACATTTCAAAACTATGGAGCCAGCAGCCCAAGTGTCCATCAATGGATGAGTGGATAAAAAAGCTGTGGTACATGTACACCATGGAGTACTATGCAGCTGTAAGAAAGAGAGATCTCTCACCCTTTGAAACGACATGGAGGGACCTGGAGAGTATTATGCTAAGCGAAATAAGCCAGTCAGAGAAAGACACATAACACACGATCTCACTTATTTGTGGACTATCATGAACAAAATAAGGTGATGAACAAAATAGACCCAGAGACAAAGAAGTAGGGTTCAGACTGACAGACCTCAAAGGAGGGGGTAGGGAGAAAGGGAAGACATAAACCAAAGAACTTATGTGTATAAGCATAACCAACGGACATAGACAACAATGCTGTGAACAGGGTACCGGGTCAGGAGGAGGGTGTCAATGGGGAAAAAAAAGGAGAAACATCTGTAAAAAAATTAATTAAATAAGAAAACACACACACACACAAGTGAAAGTCACATATGCCCCCTGCACCACAATTTGCAAACGTCACTCAGCCAACGGGAGATTCCACGTCCCCCTGCCCTGCCCCCAGGGTTATCCTGCAAGCAACCACAGGGCAGTGGAGGCTGAGAGTCCCTGCGAGGTGGCTGCACCGCCTTCTGTGGCTCCAGCCTCCCTGCCTGCTGTGGACGGAGAACCTCGCCCCTCTGCAGAGCCAGGTGCCGTCCACTGGGCTCTCCTACCACAGGCTGGCCTCCATCAGCGCCATGCACATGCCGTCCGCATTCACTCCATCCACCATCCTGACTCATCTTTTCTCCAAGATGTCACATGGCTTCACCTATCCCAGGCTAAGCCAAATCAGATCGATGAGATCTACCTTTAGTTCCGGTCACTTGTGTTTTGTTTTTTGAGCCCACACAAAGAGCACAGAAGTGGGATGGACTAGCCTGCCTTGGAAGGGCAGGGAAGGCTGACAGAGAGGGGGCAGGGATGCAGGGCTCAGAAGAAGAATGGAGGATTGACTGCCAAGTGGCGAAGGCGGGAAGAGCACTCCAGGTAGAGGGAACAGCACGTGCAAAGTCTTGGAAGAATCCCGAAAGGCCACAGCAGGCTTGCAGGGACCAGAGGCTGGAGAAGCTGGCTGCAGTCGAAAGAAGAAGACCCTCGTTTGCCTCCCTGAAGCAACAGGACTTGATCCTGGAGACAAAAGGAACCAAAGGATCGGATTTTGGTCAAGACCCTGAGCCAAGCTCATGTCTTCATGGAGTCTGATCCCGTCATGAAGGGTCTTCTTCCTCAACCTTCATATACACCACACAATCAGCTGTTCTTACCTATAGTTCTCACGTCTCTCAGTCTGTGCTTCCACTAACTAGGGAACACTTGAGGGTGGGAAGCCTTTTACTTTTTTTAACTTCTGTACCCTCATAGCACCCAGCCAGTTAATTCCAGGACCGACTGATTCAGATTTTCCAGGGGATAAATAAAACTAACTAGGATCCAGAGATAAGAGCAGGGAAATCTCCAAATCAAAGTCACCACCCCCCTTCCAATGGGCTACAAGTGGCAGGATCCAGGACCACAAAAGTTAACTTCAAAAGCAACTACACTTGAGTCTACCCTCCATGAACTTGGCCTCCTCTCCCTTTCTGCCCAGCACGGCTCACCCAGGCCGAGCCTCACTCCCACTCCCCCTGGGAATAGTGGGCCAGGAGGAATAGGTACCAGCTCATCTCTGGTTCTGAACACAACGCACTGACTGGGAGGGTAGTAGACAATCAATGCATTTAGCAAGTGCATCTGGCTCTGAGGCGAGAGAGAGCCTGTTCCTGTGTGTAAATGCTAAGTTGCAGGAGGTTACCATAGCAACTCCAGCAGGGTGCTGCAGTGGGAAGCTTTGCACTGAGGTGCAGGAAACCCATTCTTTAGCATCTGGGCTTTTTCTGTGCACACGGGATCCTAGTAGGCACCACATGGCTTTAGGCCCTAGCTTTGGAATTCTGAAAGAAAAAAGTGGAATTTTGAATATTTGCTAATCTTCCCTTTTTCATGTACCACACACTTCCCTCTTCAGCACAGTAAACACATAATTCCCTATCCTCATTCTTATGTACGATGATGAACAGACTGTACTTGCATCTCAGCAGGACTTCGGCACAGAATTCACCCACCGAATAACCAGCAATTACACACGGTAATGAGCGGCATATCCAGCGTCCCCACTCCCAATCAGTGCCCAGGTCTTATTAGGTCATTAGTACATTTTTAATGCAAGACTACATAATGCCATCAAGAGTACAGGTTGTTCTTAAAGGGGTTGCTTGCACTGAGCTCCAGGAGGTGTGACAACTTTTCCAAGATCAGGTGATTCCCACAATTGCTTTTCCACAGGGCTGGGAAGTGGGGGTTTACTCACCCACATCTTAATGTGTCCAGTGTGAAGATACCTCTTGTGAAGAAAGAGCACGAGAAGATGTTGGCTAACACTCCCCTTGCGGCTCTGTTCTTTCTACACATGGCCATCGGGAAGCCATGTCCCTGCACAGTGAGCTCGAGCTGGTCGGGCAGTAAGAAGCTCAAACAGCCCCCTAGTCATTTGCACCATTTTTCTTCTAGAGACTCACTTGTGGTTATCTCTGAATTCTCTCCTGGGCAAAATAAGAATGATTTACACATCATAAAGGAATGGACTGCATGGTCGGCGTACCCAGCAGGGTGAGCGCGACACCTGCTCGGGGGAAAGTGAGGGAGGTTTTGGTTAAACAAAGTCACGTGAACCTGTGGAGCTTTGCAAGGTGCTGGCGCGGGCCTAGGACACCATTGCAACTTGGTAGTGAAACAGAGGGGAATTAGAAGTGAGGTAGAGTTTCCAGTACCTGAAGGAGTCTCATGGCCAAAGAAAATTAAAACAGGGGTACCCAGAGCAGTATGTAAACAGACAAACAAACAAAGGAAGGAGTCTCTTGCCCAGGCAGGCCAGGTGTGCAGGCATGCCTGTGTCTATCTGGGTGTCCCTGAGAACAAAGAAGATGCCAATATCAATGCAGTGCAGCTGGATGACTTCTCTGTCCAGGGAACTGTGCGGTGACATGGAGATGTGCGGGTGGCTGGGTGAGGGGACTGTTATATGTGTGGGTATGAAGGTAGGACGTGCCAGCATGGACACCCGGGATAAAGGAACGCGAATGTGCTGAACCAAGGCCGGTGTCAACACCTGGTGATAGATAAGGAGCTCTCAGTAAGTGAAGAGATATCCAGCCAGTGCAATGTGGCCTGCACATGCCTGGCAAGGTGACAAGGGGTTACCTGATTCCTACTCCCCCAAGAAGTGCTGTGGGTGTCCAGGGGGTGTGACGCGAGGACTGAGCATGTGGCCAGAGCGAAGGGAGCCGGGCTTATGGGAGTGCGGCCCGTGGCGGACCACAAGTGCTGGGGACGCGCTCCTGAAGGAAAGCTGGGAGGTCAGGGATGGCGAAGGGTTCAGAGGGACTCTGGCAACCTGTTCCTTTGAGTCAGGGCGGCTCAGGGAGGTTGAGGGCCCAGCATCCAGGTAGGATGTGGGAAGCCAGGTGCACCCAGGCGCTAGCCTGTAAGTGGGTGTGGAGAAGGGCCTGGAATGGGGCGGATCCAGCGAGGTGGGAGTGGGGGAGGGGAGGTCGCCGGCCAGTGGGTGTGTGGAGCGAGCCGATGTGGGGGTGGGGGCTCCGGGCCCGCGCCTCGGGCCGCCTCAACCTCCCCCGGGACTCACCCAGCACGAAGTAGGGCAGCTCCGTGTTCTCCAGGTCGTCCACCACGACCATTTCTCCCGGGAAGTCGTTGCGCACCGAGAAGAGGAGCTTGGGCTCGGAGGCCGAGGGGCTGTGCATGATGCTCAGGTCGTTCTCCCGCAGGAAGGGCAACGCCGACACCGTGATGCTCTTGAGCTTGCACTCCAGCTCCTTGGAGGGATCCGCGTCGCCGGCGGCCGTGGCCAGCACCGCCGCCGGCCCCCAGCAGCAGGCGAGCAGGGCGCAGAGCCCGGCTAAAGCCATCTTGAGCCCCGGCGCCTTCCTCCCAGCGCCGCGAAGGTGGGGAGGAGGCGAGTGGGGAGGGAGCGAGCGGGCGCGCGCGGGAGGCGGGCGCGGCCGGGAGGGACGTGAGCCCTGGTCCCCAGAACCTGAGACCGCTGGCTGTGCGGGCTCGAGCGCTGACGCTTGGAGAGCCCGAGCTCTTTGTTTCTCCGAGCTGCTAATCTGGGAAAGCAAAAGGGAGGGGGGCAGGAGAGGAGAAAATGGGAAGGAAGGACTTCGGGAGGAAGAGGAAGGGAACCTAGGATTCTAGGGAATCAGGTCAGCCCCAGTAGGTTGTTCATACTCAAGCCTTCCTCCTCCTTTGCCTCCCTTAGGAGGAACTCACTCTTGGCTGTTAACTACCTGCTTGGCATTTTAAGAAATCGGTCTTTGCAATGCAAATCTTCCCCTTTGCACCATCTTCCTGAGGGCTTGGGAAGGGCGCGCGCACACACAGGAGCGCGCGTACACACACATCTTAAAAGGCTATTACTGGGGGGGTGTGTGGGGGGGTCACCTTTACTTATTTTGTGGATATAGGTGGTCCCACTCTTGTCTTTTAAACCACTAGTTGGATTTGTATATCGGATAAGTCCGTGCTGGGATAAATGCACTGTGTATTTTTTACTCAACACTAACTTTGCAGAAATAGTTAAAGAAAATATTAGTTCTATAGATAGATGGAAAGGTAGAAATGAACAACAAAGAACAAACCAACCCCCTGCACACAGTTAGCGGGAGACCAGAACTTTCATTTGCAACTTCTCTCTACCTCTTTGTTTTATTTATGTTGAACATTTGTTATGTTATGTTGTAACATTTATGTTATAAAGTTTATCTGTAGTAACTAATATGAAGATGACTTGGGGAATGCTGGAAGAAATGTTGAGCCTTTGGTTTTAGAGCATCCAGTAAATAGAACACAGCTGCAAGAAAATGAGACAGACTGGAGTTTTGAAGCACTCTTAACAAATGGAAAAGGAATAAAAGAATGTACTGGGTATGGGACAAGTCAAGCCCAGCCCAATCAAGAGTAGTGTGGAGCAGATGAAAACAACAATAACGACAAAAATGCATTTACGTTTTGTTTCCATTAGTGCTGGGCAGTGTGGCCTTAAAGTGATGACTGTATCAATAAACAGTGATAGAAAATGACATTAGTGTGTACTGGAATCAGATCTTTAACTGAACTTTCTCTCACATGATAATCGACAGCTTGAAAAGTATGCCCCTCTACCGTCATTGATTCAATGCTGATTTAAATACGAGGTGATATAAGACCGGTATAGGTAATGCCTACTTTCCAGGAATGTAATGCACCACCCTCTTCAAGGAGGACCCTCATTTTAGAAACAAGTGCACTCTTCTACCTGTTGTTGATTTACTGACATCTGCGAATGCATGTCCTTAAAAAAAGAAGAAAAAGCTTTTGCCTCATATTTTACAGTTATTCTGGTTGATGGGAATAGAGAAAATGAACCATATTTGCCACAAAAAAAGAAAAAAAAAACTGTATTGCAAGTCTGAATCTGATGTGTCTGAGAACTAACCCAGAGGTATGTTACCAATGTAGCACTGCAAACTCCTGCGAAACAGATGTATCCGCCAATGACCTGTCTAAAACTCATCCTCATCTCCATTGCTCCCCTAGGAGGTAGGGAGGTAGAGAAAGATGCCAGGGTACTTTTTTCCTACTCTCAATAGCATAACAATCAGTATTAAACTTAGTTATACAAGGTTTATCGTTGAAAAATTAGGGTCACTGCCAGGAAAACACACTTAGTCCTGGAATGTGAGAAATAGCAAGAAACTGTCAGATCATTTATGAACACAGTCTCTCATTGAACAGATGAGAAAATTGAGCCCAGTGAAATGGTGATTTACCTAAGATCATTCTGCTAAGAGATTTGTTTTTACTTAGTGTTCTGTCTACCACATGGTTATGGTACATCTAGAGGCACCCATAGATAGTCATTGGACTTTACGAGTCATAGTAACCCACTCAGTAAACATGCATACATACCATATGCTGGGCATTAAGCTAGGCATGGACAATACTAGGAGAAAACTCCTCTGCTTTTGAGTACTATGTAATCCATTATTTTGAAATATTTCTCATTTTATGAAGTGTCTTGAGTAATTTCAGAAAACCCAACTGAACCATTTGGGGTTGATTTTCTGGTAAGTCAATATCTAATATTTTATGCCTACCTATAGTCATGTTTACATGCTATCTTATTGAAATTTATAAGAAAAATAGTACATGAATAAATGGTCATTTTATTTATTTATTTTTTTCTCTATTGATGTAAGAGAGAGAGGAAGGGAGAGAGAAGAGAGAGATAGAAACATTGATGAGAGATAACATCGGTTGGTTGCCTCCTGCATGCCCTCCACTGGGGATCAGACCCACAATCAAACCTGCGACCTCTTGGTGCACGGGTCTTCGCTCAACCACTGAGCTACACCAGCCAGGGGATAAATGGCCATTTCAAAATGTATATGTAGTTGGAAATAGTTGGAGGTTTATAGTCCAAGCTTTTATAGACCTCTTTCTCCATGGAATGGTTGAGCAAGAAAACTGTATAAGTAGAAAGAGAGTATTTTGCCTGAGCACTGGATTCCTGTAAACTTGGATACAATGTCACACGGTCTCCTCTTAGAGAATTAAATACCTAGAGATGGGGAGAGGTTGACGTTCACAGAAACCAGCGCTTCTGTACTCTGTAACATTTTACATTTAAATGGGACTGGGAGAAATTGGTTGCATCTCAATCATTACCTTTGTGTATAGCTGACATGATGTAGTGACACAACAGACCTGGATTAGAATCTCAACTCCACAATTTCTTACTTGGAAGTGAACCTGGACCATTTGTGTCCTCATCAATAAAATGAGGTCAGTGATCCCTGCTCTTCCCACAGGCTAGAGGAAGTATAAGTGCAAGTGTTTATATATACTAAGACACTATAAAAGACCAAGTTCTGTTATTCCCAATCCTGACTTTTCTCCTGAGATCCATCTCTCTATATTCAAGTACCAACGGTCTTGCTCCTTGACTCGTAATAGCTTCCAAATGCTTCCCCTGCTATTAACCTGTTCTTCACAAAGTTACCAGGTTGGTCTTCATGAAATCTCGCTTTCATCACGCCATTCTAAAGTCTGTTTCCCCCTATGGGAATGAGTTCAAGCATGGTTTAGAAATTTAGAAACTGTTCCAAATCTCATAGTATTTATTCTCTGAGATTTATTGCTTACTAAACTATCCATCTCCCCTCCCCCACAACACACGTACACAACCCAATCAAATTAAACCCCATTTTCCAGTTTTTGCTCTTCCCATGTATTTTGTCTACCTGGAATGCACAATTCTGTGTTCTCTAGATCATCCCATCTCTGCAGACCAATCCCTTAGGAGGCCAAGGGCCATTTCCCGACACAATGCATTCAATATTCTTATTAGCAAAATGGAAACAATAATACATACTTTTTAGAATAGAAGTGAGAAGGAAATGAGATTACATATGCGGAACCTGACACATTTGAGGCATTTAGTTGGTGCTCAGTATGATAGCTTTTGCCATTACCCCCTTATTCAATTACTGCAAAAGGAATGTAAGCTTCAGAATATTCTTTGTGAGATGTCTTTTCACATGTAGTAGCCAAAAGCAAATTAAGTGATTTACACTCTTAGCTATACACCCAGGAGAAATGATTGCATATGTCTACCAAAAGATGTGTACAAGAACATTTACAGCAGGTTTACTCATAATAGACAAAAAATGGAAGCAATCCAAATATGCATCAATTGGAGAATAAATAAATGTCATATTAGTCATGTAGCAAAATACTACACAGCAATAAAAAAACTAAAGATGCGTCTACATGGGTGAATCTCACAGACACAATGATAAATGAAAAATAAGACATAAGAGTAAGGGTGTACAGTCTAAGTTTCTATATTTATGAAATTCAAGAACATTAATCTTTGAAGACGGAAATCAGAATAGTGATTACCACAGGGGGAGAGGGGTTCTGACTAAGAAGGGACAGATAAACTTCTTGGAGAACCAGAAATTATGTGGGTAGTGTTCACGTGGACACATATAGGCAAAAATTCATCAAACTGTACACTTGTGGAATTTTGTTAATGTACACTATACCATATTAGCTTTTTTTATTTTTATTTTTATTTTTTTTAAACAGGGCTTAGGACTCCATCAGTGAAGAAAGTATAGGCAAGTTTTTTGTTGTTGTTGTTGTTGTTTTTCCCCCCCAAGTTGTTTTCTTTCTTTCTATTTAGTCTCCCAACTTCATCCCCTTTCCTTCTTCCTTAGAGATCTTGGAAATTTTAATTTCTTTCCACTGTAAATGATAAAAATTTGTTCAACTACTCCTTCCTTTTATTCACTCCCTTCCCCAATTTTATGAGAGTCTCAGCATCTAATGTCTTATCCCCCTGGGGCAAGTTCAGGGGGCCTCTGTCACTAAGAAACAATAAATAACTCAATAGTTGGACAGCAAAAGATGTCGGTTGTCAGGGGTTTACTTGGATATTTTATCCAATAGGAGAGTTGGAGACCCTCTGGGACCACAGCGCCCTGACACATTTTGTAGCTTAGGCAAACAAACACCTGCAGGTGGAGAAGGCCAGTCAACCCTGCATAAGATACAGAGGAGGGGATACAGGTGACAGTGATGGGTAGTTGAGGCTAAGGCTGTGTGTGTGATGAATATTTCTAATTTCCCCCCATTCATCCAGAACTTCTGGTTCTATGATTTTTTGTGTGTGTTTTTTTTTTTAGCTAATCCTTAATTATATTACTTTGACATTCATTAAACTTCTGCATTCCTTTACTTTTTCCATGTTTTAAAAACAAAATAATCTTTGCTGTTGCTCTTCATTGAAGGACTAAATCAAAACACTTCACTCCCTTTCTGACTGTGTGTCCTCTCTATTTCTCCCACCACATGACTTACTGTGAAATCCCCAAATTCCATTGCCAGCTCCCACCCCAAGCTCTTCCGTTGAATTGGAGTTTTCTTCAACTATGGGTCTCCCCTGTTCTTGCCAAAATTTAGTGTAGCATGCTAGTTAGCTGGACATAATTCAGTTTTGCTTCATTAGGATATCAAGGATTATTTCACACTCTTTGATTCAAAGTTAATGTCTCTCTCCCTTTCTCTCCCTCTCTCTTTCTCTCTCCCCCTCTCTCCTTCTCCCCCTGTATCCCCTTCTCCCTCTCTCCTTCTCCCTCCCCCCCCCCTCCGTTCACAGCCTCAGCTACAGCACCTGCTTCACAGGAACAAAGCTAGTCCTGTTCTGAATCTCTGGTCTCCCTTTAAAAACCAAGTGGAGATCCCCAATCCCTCTTCCTGACACTCGCTGGAGTGAAAGGAGACACACAGAAGGAAAATGGGGAAGGCAGAATGATCCCCTCTCCTGGAAGCAGGATACGGCCCCCCCCCCCCCGTTAATTTCTCCCCAGAAGTTTTTCTTGCCTTTGTTTTCACCATCCTGGTTTGGGGACCCAATGTCTCTAGATTTAGCTATTCAAGGTCTCTAAATCTGTTTCTCTCTCTCTCTCCTCTTTTGAGTTTCTCCTATCTTGCCTCTTTCCCTGGCTCGCTCTCTCTCCCACCCCTCACCTCTCTCTCTCTCTCTCTCTCTCTCTCTCTCTCTCTCTCTCAATCCCACCCCTCACCTCCCCCCCCCCCCCCCCCCCACACACACACAGAGTGATATAAGTATTTCTCACTTGGGGGCTCATTTCTAATTAAGTACTTCAGGACCAAGAGACTAAAATACACAAAGCAATGGAATAAGATCTCAAATTGGAAGGAGAAGGACTCAGATGGGTCCCTATCTATCTCTGGGAGTCCCAGTGAAGCAAACAAAATGGTCTGGGACAAATGATTATTGTAACTCAGGAACAGGAGAAGAAAATCGAACCTTCTTCCCAACCTTCTTCCCGTTCCTTGGCCTCCGCACACTCTCCAGCTCCCGCCAGGCACGTATCCGAGCCCACGGGATCCACACCGAACAGTCCGCGGCACCGCGGGAGGGTTAACTGAGCCGGTCCCCACCGGCCCTCTGGCCAAAGGAGACCGCGGGGAGGCTCCGAGCCCGCCCCCTGCCAAGCCGCCAGCCAATGGGCGCCTGTGGGGACGGTGGCGCTGTGTCCCATTGGCTGCCAACCTACGCGCAGAAGAGAGAGCGAGCGAGAGGCAGGCCCGGCAGCATTGTTATCCTAAGACACTCCTCGGGGGTCGGAGTCTGCAGGTGACACTGCCTAGGTGCAGGACCCGAGCCAGCCGACGCGGCTGCAGCCCGGGCAGGATCCGCCGGCCTCGGGAGCTGCTGGGGCGGCTGGGCAGGTCTCGGCTGCGCGGGAGCATCCGGTTCGCGCTGGCCCGCGGACGGGCACCTGCCGAGCGCTGCGAGCCGGGCTCAGGTCTGCGGGCGGCCGAGCGAGCGCTGACGCCGGGGAGCGGGCTTTGCCCATGTGCGAGGCAGAGATTTCGGGAGAGAGAGCGGGCGCGTGAATCCCTTTAGAGTTGCAAGGAGGCGAGACCCTGGGTTCCTCTTCGGCGGACGGACAGGGGACTCCCCCGGTTGGGTGTTGCACTTTCCTTCCCGCTCCCACCCGCGTGCGCCCCGGCGGGGCGCCGAAGCCCCACTTCCAACCTGCTTCGGGGGCCGGGATCCCGGCTGCTTAGCGGGAAGACGGTCGGCAAGTGGTCTGGCGGCGGCGGCGGCGGCAAAGCCAGGAGCCGGAGAATTTGAAAAGAGACTCCCTTCACCTCTCTCACGCTGAAAGGCGAGGCACCCGCGTTTCCCAGACGAGAAAGAGCCACAAGAAAGCATGAAGTAGAAACTTGGGAAGGCTGCCACTGGAGATGTTGCACAAAAACCTGCAATCTTTTAGGGGTCTCCTCCCAGTCGGCGGAGGTTTGGGGAGCAGCTGATACAGCCAGGAGGGCTCTTGCAAGGATTCAAGGTAACCGAGCAGGGTTTGGGTGGTTTTTCTCGGTCCTCTTTTCTTTGTGCTTTTGGTGTGTTCCTTGGTAAGGGTGTCATGGGCCGCGCTACAACCCTGATGCCCTGGTGCCTGGCAGTTGCAGGCAGAAGGAAGGATCCCATCTGGTAGTTGCTGTTTGATGGAGCTGAGCAGTGCACTGGGGGTTTCGCTGGAGATGGCCCTGTTACCGCTTCCTCGTGTGCATGCCTGCACTCGGCTTGGACACTCTGCCTGACCTATATTGCTTTTGCCTGGTCCAACTCCTCAAAGTTAGTGCAACTCCCATTAGCTTCAGAAAATCCAGGCAGGCTGCATAATTGCAGAAAATGCCTAGGACCCTGCCTGCTGAGCTGAGACTGTACGTGTTCACTATGTTGGAGAAGGACCCCGAAGAGCTGAGGTCATGCTACGTGATACATCTGTATTCACATGTTCCGAGAGCTCCGTGACATGCTTGTAGCGGGCTGTCTCTTTTTCCCAGGCACATGCAGCTAAGGAAGAAAATTCTGAAGAGTGAACCCTGTAGGCTGCAAATTGTCTCCCCAGGGTGTTGGCAGGAGCCCATGGATTGAGTTGAGCCTGGCCGCACACTGGAAGGAGGGGCGTGCTGACATTATCTAGCCATCTCTCTCCCTGGTTCTGTGATCGCCTGAGTACACAGTCTAATGCTGCCTGGGGTGTGTGTGTGTGTGTGCATGTGCATGTCTGTGCTCACAGCTGTGTGCAGGAAGCTAGCTGCCGACAGAAGAACCATGCATGTGCAGTGTGCTCCCCAGGCCCCTGAGGCTGGAGTGATCCTTCTTAGTAGGAGCCGGAACTTGGGAGCTGCTGTGCCAGCCCGGAGGAGTTTTCTCCTCACCAAGCAGTTCCTCTGCCTGGTACATATTTATCCAGGGTATATAGACCAAAGCCAAATATTAGCTAATAATCAAGCCGATGTACTGTAACACAATTGAACAGACCCCTCTGTAGAGAAAGAACTGTGTGTGCGTTCTTCCTAGCCCTGGGAGCCAGTGCCCTGGGCAGGAAGAAATGGTTTGTGGAAAAGAGAGCAATTAAAACAGGCCTGCTTATAGCTGGGTAATCTGGGCCTTATCCTGCAGGGACAATGATATGTCAGCACAGACCAATCAGGAGGTTGAAAGGTACATTGTCAGCCAAGTATTTCTGCCTCTATTCTTCTCCAGACATGGACACACGGAAGGTACACTCTCTGACCACGCTCTCCAGAATGCATGCAATGCCAGTATTAACCAAGCAGCTCAAGTATTTCACAGAATCCCCTGGGGGGCAGTCTGATGACATCAGGCAACAGCAAAGGGATGCTGGAGTTGATGTGTTCTCCCTTTTGACTTAACACAGTTGTGTGTGTGTTATTTGTTTAAGGCAGGGCTCTCGGAGTTCCCTCTGAGCCAGAATAAGTTGCTTTGCAGTGTTTGGGGCATGACCAAGCAATGCTACCACTGTGGTCCTGGAATCTCACCAACGTCACTGCTGCTGCTACTTTGGGGAGAGATGCATGCTTTGCTTCTTGAGGGGGGGATATGATTGGGGTAGGTGCAGAGCATGGGCACGGATGTTTGAGGAAAAGGTAGCAAATGTCAGACCACGGTCTTCCCTGCTGGAGGGCAGCTGCCTCCAGAGGGTTTGACAGCTGGGCTGCAGGCATAGAGAAGACAGAAGCATCCCTGACTCCGGCCTCTCCCTACTCACCAAACACGAGGCCAACTTGTGTCCCAGAATGGGGTGCTGTGTGCTGCTGTGTGGGCACGAGAGGAGGACAGCAGGGGAGGGCTGGGGAGGGAGGAGGGTTCCTGCTCTCTTAGCACTAGGCCAGTCTCAAGGAGGGGGTGCATCTTCCCCTGCTCAGCCCTTAAAGAGCATCCTCTGGGTGTTCCTTTCTGGCCTCCCAACAGGTTGTTTACCGAGCAAGGCCAGAGGTCAGAGAACATCCCTGCGTCATCAACTCCTTCTGATCCCCTTTCCCCAGGCACAGGTCAGCCACTGGGGAGCATCACATCCAAGAGAGCCCCTCTGGGATGGTGCCCCAAATCCCTCCCCTGCTCACAAACAAGAGGTAATCTGGAGGGACCAGAGACATCTGTGTGTGCACTTTCTGCTGACTGGGATGCTTAGCGTTGAGGTTTCCTGGTTAGTGGTTTGTTTTCCCCACTGTGCAGTATATTTTTGGCAATTCAAGTCTTTTCTCTTAAATAAGACCTTGTCTACATTTTATAATGGCATCCCTTTTCCAGAGGGCTGGGGGCACTGGAGGGAGCTCATCTAATTAATCCTCACATGGCTTATTGTCTCATTAATCTTTGATTACCCTAAGAAGTAGAGCTAGAATGATTTTAGCCTCCTTCTCGGAAAAGCAAGGGCAGAGGATCTCAGGAAGATGAATCAACTCCTTTACTCAGGGTCACAGGGCAATTAAGGGAACCTAGGGGGTGGGGGGTGGGTCTCATCACGGCTAAGCCAACCCCAGGCTCCGTGACTTATCCTAAGGACTGGCTTCATCTTGTGACTGTGATTTGGTTCAATATTTCTGTACCCTGCAGAAATGGGAGATGGCAATGATGGCACCTTCTCCGTGGGCGCTGACCTACGGGCTGTGAGGGCTCAAGTCTTACCAGTCCTCGCTTTTGCCCCCAGTGATCTTACAGTCTAGTTGGGGAAACACGCTTCCATCTGGGAAATACACATGGTAGCAGCAGTTCAATACGAGAGAGGCATGAGGCTGACCTAATTAATCTAAGATTGATTGGTCCAGATAATGAGAGTGATCAGTATTGCAAGGAGGGGCCGTCTGCACTCCTGGGTGGGGGTGGGGCTTGTGTGAAGAGGGAGAAATGGGGATTGGGCTCCAGCCCACAGAGACGCTGAGGGCAGCAGAAGTTGGGAGGGCTGGACACACCAGGCTCCCGTGACTCCGTGGGGTCCGCCCGAGCCAGGGCTCCACTTGCGTCTGGAAAGAGCGACACTTGGGTTCACGATGTGAGACACTTGTAAAGGAAGCTGCTCTGGGACCAGGCAGAGGACGGACGTGTTGGATCTCTTGCCCAGCCTTCCACCCTAGAGCTCAAGGTCAGAGAGCTGATCAACACCATGTCCAGAAAGAACTGGCTGAAGATCTTGAGGGAAAGCAAGCATATTTCCAGAGACCATGAGAAAATATGTTCAGATTTTAGAATCAGACTATCCTAAGAGAGAACCTTGCTCTTCCTTCATTTCCTGTTTCCCCACCCAAAAGTCCCTGTTGGGGTTGACTCAGAGCCGGCAGCATACCAGAGCCCTCAGGCATTTTGCACTGAGCAGGAGATTTTCAATCTTAAGACTCCTGAGCATGTCCATGTACATAACCTCGTGTCTCCCCTCCTCTGTCCCTTTTAATAAAACATATGCTCTGGCAGTCACAAAGGAGGAGGCCACCAAAAGCAGAAGGGACAGCAGGATCACCTGCAGCTGAACCGCCGGGCACCGTGGCTGCTCAGCAGCGGGGAGAGGCAATCTGCCAGCCCGGGCAGTGCCAAGGAAGGGCCAAGGGCTGCAGACCACCAGGGGCCGGCTGTGACCGCTCAGCCACGCACCTGCTCTGGCAGTCAGCCTGGTCTCCTGGGGGAAGGTCAGGGCAAAGCACAGGTCTTGTGAGAGAAGCACCCTGTTCCTTGGTCTTCACTGGGGTTGAGACAGCTCTTCACCCTGCATGTCCCTGGTTGCGGGGGTGGCCCCGTTCCAACATGGAGCAAGTCCCTGTCGGGTGCTGAGAGTGAAATGACCTGCCTAAAGTCACATCCTATTTGCTCTCGGGTCCAGAGGAAAATCCAGTTTGTTGGATTGCTTAGTCCCAGGAGTTTGCCCTGGGGACAAGTCCTGAGGGACATGCAGTTTCTCTTGAAAATCCTCCCCTTGGCCGTGTCACCTTTCTCTCTGGTGTTCAGTGACCACGCCGCTGGACAGTGGGGCCGCCGCTTTTTTTCTTTATTAATTGCAAGTATCCACAGCTGTGTTTGGGGGCTAAGGTGGAGGTCCAGGCTCATGTGTCTATGGCTCGGATTGTGGTCACAGCCTCTTCTCTGTGGGAATGAGGAGGCTGTCGGCTCAGGTAGGCGTCAGCCTGGGGCCGCAGGGGCCCGTCTCACCTGACCCATTAGGGATGCAGTTTGATCTCTCCTGAGACTCACTCTGCCATGCGGATGGGAGTCAAGTTGAGGACCGTGACGAGGGTGTGGGACCTCAGCAGCCAGTTCCCCCACTCCTGTTACTGAAGCGCACGTGAAATGCAGGCATTTGCGGGGTGCTGGACTGGGCAGAGGGCGTGGGCGATCGGATGGCCCTCAAGACCGATCTCTGGCCTGTGGCAAGCTGCCAACACACTCGCAACCCGCCACGTGGGAGCGTGAGAATGCACACGTGTGCTGCAAGTGCAAAATACAGTCTGAAGACTTGGCTTTAAAAAAAGAATGTAAAACATCCGATCGGTACTTTTTAAATATTGATTCCATGTTCAAATGATTGGGTTAAATTCAATATATATCAAATCAGTTTCATCCATCTCGTACGACTCCTTAATGTGGCTACTAGAAAAATTGAATCACATGTGTGGCTCACATTATGTTTCTTTTGGACAGCGCTGGTCTAGGCCCTGCGGAGCATGAGACCGGAGGGGCCAGAGATGTGGGGAGAGAGTGCATGCGGGAGGGCTGATGGGCATCTCAGAGCACTGGGGCACATGTCTCTGAAGTGTGAGGTGAAGGAGGGCGCAGGGAGCTTACGCTGGCCCCTCTCTGAGGAGTCCTCAGCTGGCTCAGCCCCCGGGGCCTCTGAGTGGTGCTGCAGCTGTATCTCACATGCAACAATGAGCAGGTGGGCCGCCTGGCCAGTTCATCCGCACAGTTTTGAGTTCCTGCCTGACAGTGGAAATAACCGCAGAAATCATCTGTAGGGTTTCACTCCAAAGTGTGAGGACACAATAGTTGGGATCAGCTGGGTGTGTTTGATTTTTCGAATCCCTTTCTTCCTCCTGATCTCGGCCACGGTATCATCTTCCCTTCTGAGGGCTCATGCACGCCAGACATGCAGACAGTGTGTGGGGGCAGGAGGGGAGAAACAAAGACGTGTGGTGGCCGATCAGTGAGAAGAATGGGGAGAAGACATCCCGACCGACTTTTACTTCGTAAGTCCAGATTTGAACATTATAATTCACTCCTGATTATTACTCTTTGCAATAATGTTTGGCCATGGCTTGCACTCCTATTGGTTCAGCATTTCACAGTTTACCAAATGTTTTACAAGCCTTCTCTTGCCTGATTTCACAACACCCCCGTTGAATGGTTAGTATCTCCGTTCAAAGTTTCCCACGACCTGTCCCCAAACACCCTAGCACGTCACCCTTCTCTTTGTGCGCTTCACCCAGTCTCGCTTAATCAAACGGGTCCACTTACTCTTCCACGGTAACCATGTGAAGTGGGGATCCTTACCTCTCTGAGCCTGTGTCCTCATCTATAAAATAAGAACCAGAAGGCCCCCCCTTTCAAAGGTCGTTCTCAACATTAAATGAGGTCGTTCTCCACACGGGCGCAAACGCAGTTCTAGGTACACGGTAGATGCTCAGAAAGTATCGACATCCTTTCTCACCCAAGGCCTTGACTCTGATACCACCGAGATGCAAGTGCCCAAAGGTGAACTCATTATGCGTCAAGTGCGCACATGAAATCAATCCCTCCTCCAAGTTCCCTGCTGTCGTTCAAGGCACAACCAAACCTCCAGAAGCGTAATTAAGAAATAAGGGTTGTCCTGGGCCCTCCTTTCTCTCACGTGCCCCCCTAGGACCTGTCAGGTTTCACCTCCTAATGGTTTCTCAAAGCCACCCCGTGTCCTGCCCCCTCTTGGTCAGGTTCTCGCCGGGACGTTCCCAGTGCTTGGTCTCCCGTGCCTTCCCTCGGAGGCTAGCCGGCCCAGCCTCCTCCTCCTCGCAGTGAGGTGAGCCTGGCACGTTCGATTGTGCTTCTCCCTATCGTAAGTCTTCAGTGACTCCACCATTGTCAGAATAAAAGCCCGATTTCTTAGCATTGCAAACAGATCCTTCGCGCACTGGTCCAGCAGCCTCTCTCTCCACTGCCCTTCACCTCTGCAACCCGAAACGGGGGCAGCTCCCTCAGCACCCCAAGGCGGCGGGTGGCCTGTGCTGTTTCCCTGCAGAACCCTGCCTTTTTCTCTGCTTCCCGGGGGCTCCTGAGCTCCCAGATTGTGAAGATGGTCTCCTCTGGAAGGCTTCCCCGAGACTGGGAAGGAACGGAGCGCCCCTCCTCCACGCGCCCCCACATCTCGTGCAAAGTCTGCTTTTGCGCCGCACCCACCGCACTGCAATGGTTTGTCTGGGTGGCCACCTCCGCACTCAGAGGCCGGGTTGGGATGGCGGTGAGACGTAGTTCTTCCGAGGTGTCTGTTCCGTATATCACTATGAACATGTGCCGGGAACTCTTAGGCACTGGGGTGCAGCAGAGAGAAAGGCCCTGCCATCAAGTCTAGGAGATGGGGTGATAATCACGGTGACAGTTGTCACTAGCGTTGCTGATGACAGCTAAGGTCTTGGTCGTACTCTGTGCCAGGCACGGTGCTGACAGCTTGTTTACACCTTAACTCTCTACTTCACCAGATGAGCCTGTGATTCCCGTTTTAATACATCCTAGATTCCCATTTCAGAGAGGACGAATCGAGGCCCAGAGAGGTTACAGAACTTGTCCAAGGTCACACACTAGCAGGGTAGCGGGTACTCTAACCCCGTTTGGAGCTGAGTCCACACTGCCTAGGCTGTGGCGTCGAAACCGAGCGTGTGGACAGAGGAACGCAGGAGAGCGTGGCGGGGCTGGTGATGAAGGAGCTGACCGGGCGAGGGCTGCCGGACGGGCTGATGGAGGGGGTCGGGAAAGGCTTCTTCCAGGAGGGAACGTCTAAAGTGAGACCTGATTGGCAGTTGAAGAAGGTGGAGATCCCGGGGTGGGTGGCGGCTGGGATCTGAAGAGAAACTGTGCAGGCTGTAACCTAGGCTCCATCTCTGGCCCTCACCGCTGGACGCCGCAGACTTAGTCCCACGTGGTTGGTCTCGGGGGCAGCACACTGTCCGCACGTTCCCAACCTCCCCCCTCAGTCCACTTGTCCCATTGGTTCTTATGGGGTGAGACATGGCTTAAGAGGCCCCTGGTTTGCTGCTCTCCACAGAGGTAGAAGGCACAGACAGACAAACACACACAAATACACACAAATTCACACACACACATTCACATACATTCACTCACACACACATTCACACACACATTCACTCCACACATTCACACACATTCTCACATATTTACACACTCACATACACATTCATACACACTTTCACTCACACACATACACACACAGTTTACACACACACTCACACACATGTTCATACACACATTCACACACATTCACTCATACATTCACACACTCACACAATTTACACACACTCACACACACATTCACACACACTCACACACACATTCACACACACCCATGAATCCCTAAGCTTCTACCAACATCATGAGGATTAGAGAAAACGATTTAAAATTTTCCACAAAGTTACCGGTGCACAAAACGGCAGCTGAAGTTTTGTGTCCCCGAGTAGGAGAGCCCGTAAGACACGGACGTCCACGCAGAATGATGATGGCCGTGAGCCGTGGCCAGAGTCAGGCAGTAGCTTCAGTGGATGCTGTTCGATGCCAGGGAATCAGGAGCTTCCTGGCAATAGTTTCCATATGCCAGGCACCATGCTAAGTGCGCTCCAGGCTCTGTCTCCTTTAATCATCCAACAACCCTCTGGAAAGGTTGTTATCTTCTGTTTGCAGATGAGGAAATTAAAGTTCAGAGAGACTGAGTCACTAACGCAAGGTCACACAACTGGGGAGTGGCAGAGCTCGGATTCGAACCCAGGAGCCAGACCCCAAAGCACGCGCTCTTCAATACCAGACTTTGCACTGTGATCACCGTCTTAGGTCACGCCCAGGGGGAGGGCACCTCGGTGGTCAAGGTCAGGGAGCGGCGCCAGGGTCAGGCTGCATCAGTCAGGAGTGGGAGGGGGGCAGCGTTGGACCCTTGGGGGTTTCTGAGACAGGTCGTGCGGGTTGGTGTGCGTTCAGAAATGCCCTGGTGACAAGTGTCCTGCTCTGCGTCCTGGCACTTAGCAGGTGTGGGCTGAACAGTTCAAGTGCCTCTGTTTCTGAACACAGGTGTGCTCCTTTCTCAAAAGAGCAGGCTTTCAAAATAAAATAAGGCTTGAGCGTCCTTGGGCTTGGAGAAAAGTTTTTCCCTGAATTACACAAGGATGCACCTGCAGTGGTTTTTAACCTTTTACAAAGCAGTAGAAGACCCTGAGCAAACCACCCCTTACCTGGAACCCCCACATCGGAAGCAGATAAAAGAGGACCTCCTGCTGGGAGCAGTCTGGGGGCCTGGAGCGCCCCCACCTGTCACTTCTCTTTCCTGGCCCACATGTGGTCCCTGAGTCACCTTCTGGGAACCTAACGGTCGTTCAAAACACACCGGCACCCACCGTGCTATGGAATTCCCTTCAAAAGCAAGACTTGTGATTCAGTTCAAATAACAGGTGACGAAGCAAGATTGATTTTAAATAAGTCTCTCCGTGCCCGCACACACCTGTGAAGTTCAGCGAGCCCAGGACAGATCACCGCGTCCCCTCTGCTCCCGGTGCGCAAAGATTGTGGGGCCTGCGCCCCGGGAGAAAGGCCGGCTGGCTGCCTGCCAGGCCCAGTGCACGCAGGAAAGGGCTTGGCCAATCCCGCGACTCCCCCTAACATAACTATTGTCCCCACTTTGAAGATGAGGAAAGGGACATAGAGAGAGCGTAAGTCGATTTTCCAAGATCTCCTAGCTGGTGTTAGGGTGGGGATTCAAACCCACGTCCTGCAGAGGATGGGAAAACGGGGTCCCGCCGCCCACCGCCGCAGCCCCGGGAAGCATGGACCTGGAGTGATAGTGCCTCTCCCAAGACTTCATCCTTTTATTTCATTTTATCTTTTAAATGTATTTTTATTGTTGAAAATGTTCCCTTCATTGTCCCTCCTCCACCCCACTCTCCACCCCGGGCCTTCACGACACTACTGTCTGCATCCATAGGCGACGCAGCTATGTTCTTTGGTTGGTCTCTTCCCGCCCTCCCCACCCCACCCCTTCGCTCTGAGGTACGTCAGTCCGTCCCCATTTCCACGCCTCTGCTTCTGTTTTAGTCATGAGTTTTCTTTGTTCATTAGCTTCCACATATAAGTGAGATCATGTGATACTTGGCTTTCTCTGACTGGCTTATTTCGCTTAGCATAATACTCTCCAGGTTACTTTCCCCAAGACTCCTCAGTTGTGAGATGTTACAGAAGAGTTCTCTCTGGAACCTCTGCCCTTCAATGGCTCTGCTGTCACAGGGCACTGAGGTCTCCCAGGACCAGGCTGCGATCCTCCCTCACTGTCCCTTCCCTTCTTTGTCACCAACCTCAGGGAGACCCTGGCCATCAGTGCCCAGCCCCGGTGGCGGGGGGACCTTGGTGATTAGAGGACTCTGCCTGTCCCACTCTCCCAGGTCCCAGGCCCTGTGCAGATCCCTGGACCAGGCCCCAGGTCTGGGGTGGGGGAGGGGGAGGGGAGGGGATGAAGATCCCTGCTCAGCTATAGTCCGGTAGCCTGAAGATGGAGCTTACTGGAAGAATGTGCGGGGGGGGGGGGGGGGGGGCAGGCTGCAGAGGGAAGTCCTTGGAATCCCCTTGAGGCAGAAGACGCTCCAGCCCGAGTGAGGAGGACAGGGCAGTTCATGTGTCCCCTCCCCCTCTGTGTTCATGCCTTTCTGTGCACTGTAAACAGGCCCTCGGCAGGAGCAGGTGCGTGGATGAGCAGTGTTCCGCCAGTGATGGGCTTCTGGGGGCTTTATGCACGTGTCTCTGTCCCTTTCCAAAATCTTAGCTCCTTGGGATTTGGGCCCTTTGGGATAACAGAGCAAGGTCAGCATCCTCCCAAAGCCTCGGGCCCTGGAGACCCCTAGAGGCCAAAGGCTGTGTTACAAGCCCCTGGCCATGGGGCACAGTCAAGGTTCTCGGAGGAGGTTGGCCAGGAGGGGCTGGTACCTTTCCTAAAACCGGTGCGTATAAGGGCGGTCCGGCCAGCTCCACAGGGACAGGGACAGGTGTGTGTGTGTGTGTGTGTGTGTGTGTGTGTGTGTGTGTGTGTGTGTGTTAGAAGCAGTACTGTGGTCCTGACTCCCTCCCTCCCTGCTCACCCACCCTCCGTTTGAACTCCAGCACCTACTGCCCAGCCCTGCTCACCCCTGCAGCCACCCGACGTCAGCCCTCCCCACCACCTCCACCACACTGACCCCCTCCTCAGCCCTGCACACCTCTCAGGAACCCGATCACCTAATCTGTGCTGAAGTATTAATGACTAATAACGATTTAATATGCTGCCCTCTCAATTAACACTCCAGCATTTAGAAAGAGAATTTTGCAGATTTTAAGCCAAGTAGGCGACACGTGTTCTTCCCTCTGGAGAGGAACAGCAGGCCCCTCAGAACGCACGGTGCAGGCAGCTGCCGTGCTGGGCATCACTGCTGACAGAGGGATGTGACAGCTCTGCAGGGGGCGGGCGGCATCGCACACGGCCCTACCCACCACCCCTGAAGGCCGTGCTGGAGGGAGGAGACCCATTTCTTTTACCTCCTCCAAAGCCAAAGGGTGATTTATCTGACTGAGAGACACCCAAGGCTATCAAGTCCATGACAACAGCCCTCATGAAGAGGAGAAGCCTGGAACGCGAGAGTTCACAGAGGTGCCTCCTGTTGTCCCAGGGGCTTGCCCTGACATGAGATGACCTGGTCATCAAGAGGACAAGGACACATGAGATGACCTCAACATTGAGAGCACAGGCTCAGGGACGATTCGCTTGGGTGCAAGTGTGTGCCAGGCATAGCTAGGTACTAGCTATGTGACCTTGCCAAGTCACTTAACTGTGCAAGTCCCGGGGTCCACATCTGTCCAAAGGGTGTAGTAAACCCCATGTCCTGGGATCATTCTGAGTGTGACTGGCAATAGCGCAGAATTAGGCCCCCCCCCCATAGCTTCTGGGGTCTAAGGAGTGCTCCTAAATGGGGTTTCTTTTCCTTAATCATCTCATTGTTGTGTTTGTTATCTTTGCCCTATCTCAGACTTTGAGTGCAGGGCCAGGCCCAACTGCTGTCTTTGTTATTTACAAGCAGGTGAAGCAGTCCAGCCCCCCAGGTGTGGCTGGTGTGGTAATGAACTAGATTTCTCTCCAGGTGACAGCCGTGTAGGGGATTTTCCCCCCTCTGCTCGGTTTCTTTAAATGTGTCTCACAAATGCAGCAAACGAAATGGATTTGGCAGGGACTTAAAAAGACTTAATGCATTTTGGAAAGAAAAAAAAAATGCCACCACAAAAACTAGTTTGTTTCTGTGATATATGGTTCATGTGATATGACAAAAATCCATTTTTATGCTTAGGGAAACTGGCTAATTTTAAAACAGTTGACACACGCCATATGCAGACGGAGAAATGATAGATTTTGCTCGGCAAACAACAGGAGAACACAGAGCCAGTGGTATGTCTCTGTTAGGGCTGCAGTTGGTGAAATGCTCAGAGAGGAGACTACAGTGGACAATGGCCTGGGGGTGGCCTCAGGTGCTAGAGTCAGATATTCGGGCACACAGATACCAACCACCGAGCTTGGGACACAAACACAGTGTTGACACAACGCGAAGGAGAGGACTTAGGAACGAACCCATAGAGCGAGCTCCGTGGAGCAGGAAGTAAAGGGTGTGTAAAGATGTCATCTGGATAACACATGAGGCTAGTGCCAGGGAAACTGAATTGTTGAGCTGCCCTGAGGTGGGGCAACTCCTAAACTTTGCCTGCTCATTTCTTAGTTGGACACACGGATGATTTTCGGACTTCAAATGCTATTTGTCACGTCCTTGGATCGAACCCACGGGTTTACGGCACACATCACACTGGCAGGGGAATCCCACGTAGCTTAGATCACTGCTGATTAGGGTAAAGACATTGCATATGAAAATACGATGCTACGAAGGTTTCGTATGAAAAAGAAGTGATTGTAAAAAGTTTAAGACAGAGGTGAGCTCTCTGTCATCCTGATGGCTCTCCTTTAGCTCTGTTCCACGCCAGGTCCTAGTACAGGTCAACCAGATACCCAGCCCGGTTATAGGCTAATGATATGAAATTCTACGTGACTCAAAAAAGGCTTTATTTTATTTCATTTCAAGGCAATATTTAATTAGTGACTGCAGAGGGAAAAAGCTGAGTAGCTTAGAGAAGGTTTATGGTTCAGGTCTGCAGGACTCAGCAATTTGACATTCTAATCCTGTTATTTCTCACCTGAAACTGAATAGAGTCAGCAGGGTTGGGTTTTTCTCTGCTCATAACTCATCTAGCTATTAGGTTTCCCCTCCCCTTACTTCTTACTCTCATCCTTTGCTTCATGACTTCTTTGTCCTGTTTCCCACTGCAATTTTTTTAGGATATCAAAAAGCAAAATAAAACAAAACCAGTATCTTGTTAGTTCACTTGTCAATGAGCCATTTAGAAGAGAGATGAATTCTTCCTCTCCTTACCGACTCCCAGAATAACCCATGATAGCCCACGTGGACTTGACCGCCAAGGTGACTGCAGCTGAGGTCCTACAATGATGTCCAGCAAGAGACTGAACAGTGTCCCTCAATCCCTTTTTCTTTTTTTCATGTTTTTTTTAATCCTCCTCTGAAGATATGTTTTTATTGCTTTTAGAGAGAGAGAGGAAGGGAGGGGCAGAGAGAGAGAGAGAGAAACATCGATGCAAAAGAGAAACATCAGTTGGTTGCCCCCCATATAGCCCGACCAGGGATCCAACCACAAACTGGGTATGTGCCCTGATTGGGAATCAAACCCTCAACCCTTCAGTGCACAAGCCCTGGATCCCCTCCTAACTACAAACTCTAACCACCCTGAAGGCAGGCTTTAAGTCTTGTTTGTCACTGTATTCTGAGCTCCTTGACATGACACCTGGCACAGGAGAACTTTTCAATGTCTGTGCAGTTAAACAAACCTCACCATAAGCACCCTCTTTTTATTAAAATATGGGTTTCTTGGGTAACAAGTATTTTTCCTATTAAGGAAAAGTTCAGTAGTCAGGATTTCAAATGTAAAGAATTCCAGAATTAGGGAAGGGTTTTCTTTAGTGCGGTGGTTCAAAATGTAACATGTATCTGGGGAGCTTGTTAAAACGCAGGCGCTTCAGCCTGTCCTTCAGAGTCGGATTCTGCAGGTCTTGGGTAAAGTGCAGAAAACGGCCTTTTTGCAGCTGACAACATAAAGACCACACTTTGAGAAGCACCATTTTAAGGCAATCCAAGTGAAATGTTACCCAACTCAGTCTGGGAGAACGTCAGTGTCTCTTCAGTGGTTCACAAATATCATGAAGGGAAAAAAGAAAGGTCTCTGCTTGAAGAAGTTGGGGGACATGGTTCTCTTTCCTCTCCACTCATCTCCTCGCCGGCAATCGGGGGTTACAGTACACTTAGGTCAGAGCTTCTAAAAAGTTCTGCAGTAAAGAATCATATTTTAACTTTGTTTAACCAAATATTTCCTATATGTCTTGATCCTGAAACTTAAATTTTTTAATATGTTTTTATTGATTTTTTAGAGAGAGAGGAAGGGAGAGAGAAACATCAATGTGAGAGATACACTGATCAGCTGCCTCCTGCACGCCCCCTACTGGGGATCGAACCTGAAACCCAGGCAAGTGCTCTGACAGGGAATTCAACCAGAACTTCTCAGTCCCTGGGACAAAGCTCAATCCATTGAGCCATACTGGCTGGGCTTAAAACTCTTATCCTACTCAGTTTGGATGAATTTGGTATTAGGAATGTTGCCATAAAGGAGTGGGTGGCACCTACTGGACATAAAAAATATTGCAACCCAGCTCTACTATTATTAAATTTCCAAAGGAGAGAATAAACAAAGGGAGTGTGGAGTTGGGGGACATCACTAACCAGGGGGATATCTGATAGTCTGGGAGAGTGTTTGTTCTATTAGCCATCATATGTTAAGCATTTAATATTTACCAGGCACTAGTCTACATAAAATATATTAACTCATTGACTTCTCAAAACAACCCCGTGGGTCCGATACTTTTAGTGTACTCATTTCACAGAGGATGCCACCGAGATCCTGACAGGCCGGCGTCTGCTCAAGATCCCAGAGTTAGAAAGTGGTAGAGTCGGATCTGAACCAAGGCCGACGGCCCCGGGGACCGCTCTATCAGACAGCCTCTCCTCCAGGAGCAACGTGCTGGAAATTTCTGCCAGGGAGGAATGACAGCCCAGAAGACATAACCTATTTGGGAGCTGTGTAACCTCAGGGCCCTGGATTCTCTCCCACACACGAAGGCCTGAAATCATCACCCCTTATTTGTCAGAGAATTTGTAATGAAAACCGTTCGAGCTTCCGAAAGCTTTTGCTGTACTGAAACACGAGGTCTGCTTAGCAAAACAACCGAGCAGGCCGATCCATGAGGAGGAATGAGGTGCATATCCCGTGCCTACCAGATCCCAAACTGGGCTGCAGATCTGGCCAGCCTGCTGCCACCTCGATATGGGATGCAGTAGCCTGGCCCCTGGCCCTGTAACCCACTCTCAACCCCCTTGTGCTTCCTAAACATGGAGGTTTCCCTCCAGGTGCTAGCTGGGCTGGATGGTACAATTCCAAGTTTCGCTTTTGTCAAGTTACCACCTCTTTGGTCCTCTGCTTCCTAATCTTAAAAAGAGGAGAAGGAAAACTAATGATACCTACATTGTTGTAAGAAATAAATTAGTAGCCCTGGCCAGTTTGGCTCAGCGGTTAGAGCGTTGGCCTGCGGTCCAGAGAGACCTGGGTTTGATTCCTGCTAAGGGTACGTACCTCGGTTGCAGTTTGTCCCCGGCCCTGGTTGGGTCATGTGGTTGGCAACCACTTGATGTGTCCCTTTCACGTCGATGTTTCTCTCTCTCTCCCTCCCACTCTATCTGAACAAAAAGTGAAAAAAAATGTCCTTGGGTGAGGGAAGGAAGGAAGGAAGGAAGGAAGGAAGGAAGGAAGGAAGGAAGGAAGGAAGGAAGGAAGGAAGGAAGGAAGGAAGGAAGGAAAAGAAAGGAAGGGAGGGAGGGAGGGAGGGAGGGAGGGAGGGAAGGAAGGAAGGAAGGAAGGAAGGAAGGAAGGAAGGAAGGAAGGAAAGAAAGAAAGAAAGAAAGAAAGAAAGAAAGAAAGAAAGAAAGAAAGAAAGAAAGAAAGAAAGAAAGAAAGAAATAAATTAGTACACACACACACACACACCGTGCTTGGCACAGGGAATGTACACGCAGCCTCTCGTGCTGTCAGAGCCTGGGGGTCCCCACCGGCAGTAAGAGATTTTCCTTGTCGCTATTTCCGTGGTGTTGAAGAGGAGCTAACAGGAGGTCAGCATTGTGGTCCAGAGAGAGAGTGAGAGGGAACCGAGGGAGATACACCTGGGCTCCCAGGTCCTGGATCTTTTTCAAACTACGTGTGGGATGTGGGTCACTGGGATTTACAAACCAACCAAGGTTCCCGGTTACTTTAATTTCCTTCTTTGTAAAACATGAATAACGCGAGTTCTGGGCATGCCCCACCGGGGAACTCTGCATCTTCATTCGTGAACGTGGGAGACACATCCCACCACAGCGGCGGCGACTTTCCCAGCCCCGATTCCCGAAGGGCTCACTCGCGTGCGCCACGCACCGTTTTAGACACGCTACACACAAACCGCACAGCTGCCCCTTCTAAGATCAGGGAGCTGAGGTTTAGGCAAGTTTGGAATTAGCCTGAGGTCACCCAAGAGGGAGACGCAGAGGCTGAAAGCCAGTCACATCTGTGTAACCCAAATCCCCGATTCTTCCTCCTAACCTCAGAAAACATGGATAAATCCGCAGCCAGTGTGGTTCCCAGAGTCCACGATGAACCACCTGGTGTCTGATCGGATCAGGCCCGGGAGGGAGGACGAGGGCAGGAAGGACAACTGAGGACTGACTTGTCAGCGATGGAAACAGAGCAAGAGCTACTTAAAAACCCCGCCAGGATCCTTGGAAGTAAAGCCTTCCCAGCACCCTCTCTTTGCCCAGTTCTGTGGCTCTTCTAAGTCAGCTGTCTCCCACCGTCATCACTTGTGCCCATCTCTGAACAGAAAATGCCATTCTGCCTGCAGGCCGATGGGCCACCATCCGCGCCAGCACCGACACGGATGCTGGTCCAGGCCCCACCTCCCTCCAAGGTCTTCCAGGCCCACCGTGGGCTCTGGAGCCCAGCCCCTGGGCAGCACCGAGGCTCCGGGGGAAATCCTCCCTTCCCACACTGAGCGCTACCCTTCCGACCTGAGTTCTTGTCGCGTGGTTTTCCTTTGGCTCAGGCCTCGCTCGCCCTGAGCACGGGATCAGGAATGGGATCAAGAACGGAGCAGGGGCTGAGCTCATCCTCTGGGCTTCAGAAGCCTGGAAGCAGCTGGTGGGACAGGGGAGGAGAGGTTAACCCAAGCAGGCCTCCTGAGGGCTTTCCTAGCGGCTCCGGTGTGTCGGCTTCTGCTCAGAAGGACTACACTTGCCATCCGCCCATCTGGTCAGATACCGAGTGGACTCCGAGAACCAGGCTGGCTGCTTGAAGCTCAGTGGTGGGCGCAGAGGGGTCGGTAACATGATTCTTTCCACTTTGTATATGTTTGGGAAAGGTGTGTCATTAAAAGGGTTTTTAAAACCGTGGATTCTGAAGTGAACGTGTCTGGAGCTGATAAATTTCCACACACTCACTTTCTTGCCGTGTTATCTGGAGCCAATGATTTACATGTTCTGAGCCTTTGTTTTCTCATCAATATGATGGAGATATTATCTGTCGGAAAGGACTGTTGTGGAAATTGAATGAAATGGTGAAATAAGGAGCTTAGCACAATGACCGGCCCTTAGTAAACGCTGGATAAATAACAACCGTCGTGGTTGCTATTATTACCTTTTTATCTTCGCTGTTAGTTTCATTTTGTGAGTTTCTCGGCAGGTACTTTAAGTTACGAGCTGCGTAGTCATTCTATCCAGCTCGATTCCGAGTTCACAGAACAAGAGTAACGACTATTTACCGAGCTCCTCCGAGCTGCCAGACACTTTCCCGGAGCCTGAGAGATCGCAGGGAACTAAGGAGACAAGAAATGAAATCCTGGCCCTGAGATTTGGGTGGAAGGACACACAAACCTAAGCCAACATCGTAATGCACGAGTTGTATTTGTGGTTAGGAGGCAGTAAGGGCTGCGGAGCGGGGGCATACAGCAGGGGAAATTGGGGTGCTGGAGATCAATGAGGAGGTCACGGTAACATCTGAGCAAGAAGGTGCGGGGGGTGAGCCACGCGGCCGTCTGGGGAAAGCAGCATGTACTGTCTAGTGACTGCCCGGGGACACTCTTTGATACCTGTTGCATTCTTGTATCACTGCGTGACTTCCACGGCATGCTGTCCCACCCCGCGGTGGGCTCCTTGGCTGCTTGGAGCCTGCACTGCATTGACATCTGGGCTAGTTCAGAGTTCCCCCGCAGTACTATTGCGGGTTAAAAACTCAGCAATTGTTTACAGAAAATGAACCCAGACCTACCCTTTTTTAAGAGCAGAAATTGCCATGTATAGTTTTTTGTTGTTGTTTTCTTTTTTTGGTACGTGTCCCCCAGCGGGACCTGAACCCCGAACTCTCTGGTCCGTAGGCCGATGGTTCAACCGCTGAGCCAAACCGGCCAGGGCCCGTGTATAGTTTTATGGTAACAACCCCAGCTCCATCACCTGTACCTTTATCAAACACTCGTCTTCTCCAGGTTTTATTAGCTTGATGTTTTCAATTAAGCTAACTCAGGACAAAACGCAAATTAATTGCTGGGAAATCTGTACCTCGAGAGAATTCTTGAAGTGCGAAGGGCCAGGGTGGAGGAGGAGAAGGGAGAGACAAACTCATGTCACTAGTGCAGCCTAGACGGTGACACAACATTGAAAAAGCATTAACACAAATTAAGAATTGCAGTTATTCCTTATGCGACCTTAATAGAAAGCAATGCTTCCATTTAGATTGAATTCCAAACATTGAAGCAAATGGCCACAGAGCAAATTAAGGAAGCTGAAAAAAGATACCCGAAGAAAAAGATTTTCTTATGATGCTGTCCGCAAGATTGTCTGCTGCAGAGTTATCTGACCGGTGAGACCTGTTTGTCAATAAGGTCCATCTGGTTATTGGGCTCTTCAGTAAGGGTCTGAGGCAGGCCACTGGCCACGCCCTGTCCACAGTGACTGGTGAAGAGAGATGGCCAAGTGGTTATTTGGTTGCCCCTGATCTCTTCCAGAGAAGAACCACAGCCAACCGTGGTGAGCTTACCTTCAGGCTTGTTATAGACACAGCCAATCAGAGGTACTGATTTGCCCTACGGAACACAGACCTGCCCTGTCTGGTGCTGAAGGGTCTTTCGATTTTTTTTTTCTTCCAGCAACTGTGTCAACATAAATGCTTCTCAACCTGGGACCTGGGCAACACTGGTCATTATTTAAACAGAGGCCTCAACAATGGCATGTGTTCTGTCCTCGCAGAGCTGATTGTGCGCAGCGGCCCCTCCCCAGAGGGACCTCACAAAAGCAGGTTGTCCATCTCCTGTCTCCTAAGGCGAGCTCATGCATAAAGCATCTTAACGTGAAGTCGTGTGCAGAAATCATTTAAGCTCGGCTTGTGAGGGAAAAGGAAAGGGGAGGATGTGGCATTCTGAACACATCACCGAGAGTCTCTCGGCCAGGATTTGGGAGGGGCCTTGGTCACAGGTGGGCGGTGCATCCGTAAGGGTCAGCTAAATGGAAATTCCAGTGACATCTTACTGAGCCCTTTCTGGACAATGGATGGATACTGAGACAATTCTAAGCTTCCTAAGAATGTTCCCATCTTCTGCTCTTCTGGAGGCTGATTTCAAACTGGAATGGTCACAGCAAGCTTCCTGCGGACATGGACATGGATCCCCAACTCCCCGGCTGGGGTGGGGGGCAATCACAGGTCTCCTGAATCTGCCATCGGGAGACGCAAACACCACAGAGAGGGACTCGCTCCTCTTGTTTCTGTCTCTTCGCTCGCTTTTCCTCCCTAGACTGGAGTTTGTGGCATTTCAAAAATGTCCTTTCCAGCCGATGTGACCATCTGTCCCCTAGATCCATCCCTATCCTTCCATCTTCTTCTCTTCCACATATTTTCAAGTTTAGTCTTTCTGCTGATGTCACCATTCTCTCCGATCTCCCCTTGTTCTCTGTCAGCCGGCAGAAATTCTCCCCAGCCCCGAACCAGCCCACACATCATCTGTTGTGGTTGGCAGGCTCCCGTTCTCTCCTCTTCCATCCCCTGGTGGGAGGCAGTCAAAAAAGCACGTGGGCTCCCTTCGAAGCAGCTGTAAGCAAGCTGAACCCCTCTGGTGGGAAGGGAGCGTTGGGGACCAGCCTGCCTACTGGGACCCAGAACAGACTCTCGGGTCAGATGGCCTGGTTTCAGCGCAGGGCCCCACTGGTCGCGTGATCACGTGTGAGTTACTTCGCAGTGCTCAGCGTCCTCACAGAACGTGTAGATGGTAGAGGGTCCCCGTGTCTCCCTCACAGGCTATGGTGAGGATGAAATGAGATCACTCGGAGCTTGGCACAGCTGCCTGGCATATAAATGAGAGCTCATGTTGTTATATCATCCCAGAACACGGAGCAAAAAGCCCAACGTTTCCCTCAACAGTCAAGAGAAGTAGCCAGCACCTTCCTAGTGCAGAGGGTCCCAGCTGTGCTAATATCTGTGCAGAGAGTCTCATCCCTTCAGGAAAGTATCATGTCACTGCTGTCTCTTTAACCACAGAGGACTCGGTTACTAATCCAGGATCTCCTCATCAAAAAGCCCTAAAACGTGTCTCCTAATTGAACAAGGAGTCATTGCACGTAGAGTATTTCTGGAGCTAAATTTCCAAGCGCAGCCCGGGCTTGCGTCTGGAAGGCTTTCACGTGGCAAGCTCTGTTTTCCAGACCAACGGGAAGTGCATTTCTAAAGACATGTCAGTCGGAACTGGATAGAACTCTGGAGAGTAGGGGGCTGGGAACAGACCGCAGTCACCCTTCTGAACAGGACGTCGTGGCCGGGTGGTCCCTTTCCAAATCCTGCTCGTTTGATTCAGGGCGCTCACCTCTAATGCATCCGGAGGAAATCCAAACTGGAAACACCCAGCATGTTCAGTCCTCTAGCTGTGTGTTTTGAAGCTAAAAACGTGCAGAGAATAATCCTCACAGTGGTCGGGCCGATTGTCTATGTACGTAAAATACGCATTTCTTCTTATATTTTCTTTAATACACATCGTGGTTTGATCTTACATTAAAAAATAAGAGATTATAATGGAAGACCACATTTCTTTCAAATAGGTTTAAAAGCGGTATTGATCAATGGGAATAATGAAAATCATGGAGAAACCACTTTAACTGTGGTATTCGTGTTCACAATGGAGCAATTATCCCAATTCTAATGGCTCCACTGTGAGCAGAGATAATAGGGGTCTCCCACGAACCTTGTTTCCTCTTATTTCTCCCCACGTTTGAGATTCCCGGCCCATCTTGAGAAGTTGGGAGTGCTCTGAGGTGGACCTTCTTTAACCAGGAAAGGGGGGACCTTCTGCTGAGACAAGACCTGTGATCTTGAATCAACAGCCGCCGGCGTATGTCCTCTGCCTCTGTGCACTCGAGTGTGCTTAGCTTGGCTGTGGGTGGCTGGGCTGCTAATTATCAAAGGATTAATTCAAGAGGGAAATGATTTGCAGAAGTATAGGTGAGAGAGATTAGAGAGACCCACTGCGAAAGCCGTCTGGTCCCCAACTTAGTCTTTTATTTTGCCCTCTTATAACCCAGTCTAGGTCCGTGCATATAGGCTGTTTTGTGGAGAGGACATGAGTCCATCCAAGCTTGATTCTTATTAAAAACATCACTCATGTCCTGATACAACTGAATGTCAACTGTTATTACTACCACTGACCAGTGGCCAGACCTTATGTTCAAATTTGGGTTATTTATAGTGGTGAGTCTGAACACACATAAGTGCAACTCAAAGAACACTTAAAACTTGTTTTTCCTAAGCCTTCCTACAAATGTCTCCTTGGAGCACGAACAAGGGCCAGGGAGACCAGGTTTCACCCTGCTCCGCCAACACATGGAAATGACTGAGCAGCCAGACAGTCGGAAACATACAGTAAACAAGCAAAGGCCCCGAATAACTTAAAAAGAGACTTGATTTAGGAATATCCAAGTAGCCCGAGAGTAATAGAAATTTGACTGAATGGCAAGACCAGCCTACAAGGGTGCCAGGTGATCCCGTTCCACTGGACATAACTACCCAACAAGAGCTGACTGCTGCCCATCGACGATGAACTAGTTCCAATAAATACAGACAACTACCCAACAGCAAGCCACTGTCCACATGGGGCGCAAGAGCCACGGAGAAGGAAACCCACCTGGGCTCTGGAGCATAAACTGCTCATGAGACCAGCCTTGCGTCCCAGCCAGTAGGAGGACTGGGGCCGGCTCTGTCCACCTCTCTCTTCCCTCCCTGTAGGGCTCTATGTGGGGATCTCAGCACAAATGTTCCTTTCATCCACCTGGAAGACAGGAACAGGTGATGGGGGAAGGAGGAGCCAAATCTTCTCAATAACACTGACATGTTTCCAAAGCAGCCCCCTCCCCCCCCCAAAGCAGTTTTGATGAATGATAATAAAGTATGACATCTGAGCACTTGGAAGCGATTTCCCAGGCTGGGGGTGAGGGTAGGGAGGAGATTAGAGAGACAATTAGACAAAGTCATCAGTGTTAACATAGGCAGATACTTGCATAGTCAGCAAGTATCTGCTTATGTTAACGGCATTTGTAGGATCCTCAGGGGTAATACTAGTGGAATCATGGGGACCGTGGCCAGGAATGCCCAACAGACGCATGTGCAATTCAGTTAGAAGAACCTTCAGGAACTGTGTAAGTAATGAAATTCTCAGTTTCCCCTTTGTGGGCAATGTGACAGAATCTTTACTTTTTTGTCTCTCTTTGCATGGGGAAGGAAAAAAGGAAGTGTGTCCTTTCTTGAACTTGAAACGTGCCATTAAAGCACCTCTCAGGTGGCATTTAACAAGGAGAACGGTGCCACGTCCGGCTTGTGCCCTCAGCAAAGGTGTGGCCTTTTCAGTCGACGTGGTTGGGCATTTACAGAATAGTCTTGTTCTGTGCTTGTCTCTCCCATCACATGGTGGAGCTGTGTTTAAGAACCATTAGCCTGACAGTGCTGGAGGGAGCCCAGCTGTTGTCTACTCCAAGCACCTCATTTTTTTCAGGAGGCAACTAAAGCTCAGGGGGTAGTTTGTTCAAGGTCACAGAGCTAGTTACTGGCAAAAGCTGCAACTTGAACCCAGGTCCCTGACCCTGGATTTTTTACATGCTACTCTTGCAGTGGACATGCTGGTGATAGGACTGGCCAGGGACCGCCATGCACGAAGCTGGCACGGTGCTTAGGAGATGCCCAGCCGTGTATCTTATTGTCTGCACCATGCAGAAACTAGACACCGATGTTCTTTATCTCCCATCATCATGCAATAGGAGGGCCATGGGAGGGTTTGTTTTGTTCCTTTGTATTCCCAATAACATTCTGAAGGTAACATGCAGGAAAGCAAAATTCCTATTCCACCCAACACCTTAAAAGTCTGTCTCTAAAATGTGACTTTAGTCTTGCATCTTTTCATAAATGGAGTATATTACATGGTTTTGTCACCCACGATTCAAAGAGGCTAGATCACGTGACTCTTCCCCCCAATGCAATGTTCCTGAGAATCCAGGCCCGGACTGAGGGTGCTGTGCCAGACCCTGGACTCCACCTCACCAGGACACCCAAGGGGTGAATGGACAGGATGGCGGAGGAGATGACCCAGGCTCATGCGCCTGGGATCAGAAAGGGGAGAAGATACTTTCTCAATGTGCAGGCACAACCTTGTGTCTAACCATTTAGTGTATCAAATCTCCTTCTAGCCCCTTTTGATTTTAATAAGCCATCAGTTTTCCTTCTCTCCTGAACAGCTACCGATGACTAAGAAGATATAACTCTCTCTCCATACACATAGGGATGTTTCATCCATACTTGCATGTGGATAGAAAAGGCAGGACCCTCCAGTCATGGGGCCTGTGTGTATGCATGCACGTGTACACGGAGATGTGAAGCACATACATGAAGACCTGTGTTACTCAGCAAGAACAGGTCTGCAAATGGCCTTCAGCCTCCTTGAGAGGCACAGCACTCTTCGCCAGTATGCTAGTTACTAGAGCATCAGGGGGTATTCTTTTTAAATGGCGCCTTCTGGGCCCCATACCAAAATAGTTTCAATTCATTCATTCATTTGCTCATTGTGTCGCCAAGCACCTCTTGGTCACTTACCGTGGGTCCAGCAATATGGCAGAGCCTGTGGGTATGAAATAAAAAATGACATGTCCACTGTTGTGCTCACAGCCCTGGGTTTTTCTAAACAACTACTCATCTCTCTTCTTTCTTATTCATTGTATCGGGTTCTAAGTGAGTTTTTAAAAATATTTTTTATTGATTTTTAGGGGGAGAGAGAGATATCAATTGGCTGTCTCCTGTATGCTCCCCCACCCCATGGCGATCAAGTCTGCAACTCAGGCATGTGCCCTGACTGGGATTCGAACTGGCAACCTCTCTGTGCCTGGGATGGTACCCAACCAACTAAGCTACACCAGCCAGAGCCTAAGTGAGTTTTGTTTTTTAATCCTCACCTGAGTATATTTTTCTCTTAATCTTCAGATACAATGGGAGGGAGAGAGGGAGGAAGAGAGAAAGAGAAACATCAGTGTAAGACACATCAACTGGTTGCCTCCTGCATGGCCCAAACTAGGGCCAGGGACAAATCCCAACTAAGGTACTCGCCCTTGGCCGGAATGGTAGCCGGGACTCTTTGGTCCGAGGGCCGACACTCTAACTGCTGAGCCAAACTGGCCAGGGCATGAGTTTTTAATCTAAATAAATGATTCCCCTCCAAGACAAATATTTGCCACTATTAATTATATTTATAAGAATGTGCTTCGGATTTGGGGGGATCTTCCAAAAACATTTCTGGGTCATTGCCATATCCCTGCAATAAAAACGCGTACCTAAGGGACTTCTTTGATGAGCAGAATACTCTTTTTGGACGTTTAAATGTAGCCTATTTAGCCAACTATTGTTATTATTTTATAGTCCAATCTCATGCCCACGAACCCCGGAGTGGCCCCGGGGGCCGGACAGAGGGAACGCGCTGCCCGCTCCCAGCTCCCCCCTCCCACGCACCCACTCGCGGCCTCCCAGCACTGCGCCTTGCTGAGTGTTTCTCACTTCATCTGGGGTTGAGTCCCCATCCCGCCGCCCACTGTGCCTCTAGGCAAGTCATTTACGTCCCTGAGCTGAAGTGTCCTTAACCCTAAGATTGGGAAACCTGGGGGCTGACTGCGGGCAGAGCGAACTCGAACCATCACCAACGCCGGCGTGTGGGGGCGGGAAGTCCATGAAAGGCAGCTGGCAAAGAGCCCAGTCAACCTAGCGAGGCTGAGGAGCCACGCAGAAGGCATCGGCCAGCCGGGGAGCAGGTGTGCCCGAAGCCAAGCGGAGAGAATGTTCGCGTCAAGCCCTAGATGCGCCGCGAAGACGGCCTGTAGGTAGCACAGTCGATGAGAGACAGACCGAGAACAAAAAACCTGGCAGATGGCATCTTGCTGATTTGTTGCTTCTTTTAAAAGGGTTTGGTGTGTACCCCCTCCCTAGGCTGTTGCATTTGTAAAGAATAATGATACCTTCCTCACTGGGTTATTTTAAGATTTTGATGACACGCCGGGTAGGAAAGTGCTTTGAAAACTGTAAAGTGTTCTACAATCACTAATTTCTCTATTTACCCCTTTTCAAAACTGCTCACAGCTAGCAATTTATATGGGGCTAAGAGAAGCGAATGCCAGGGTGGGAGCAGAAACTTGACGATGTTGAAAGGTTTGCACATTTTAATAGGTTGCAGGCCCCTGGGCCCCATGGTTTACATCCCTAGCCATCCATAAGAATCACCCAATGAACCCCAAAACTTCCCTGTGATGAGTGATGACAGACAGGTACAGCTTTGCCAGGCAGAAAATAGAAATGACAGCCAACATTCCCTGGACAATGAGCACGGCCAGTCGCTGCTCGGAACACTGTACACCCAGCTCCTCTGATCACTCCAGCGACACACCGAGGAGTTAGGGGCTGATGTTTCTCTCCAGATACAGCGCCTCCAACAGAAGCCCCACCATCCTGAGGGACCTGGTTAGAAACGCATCTTCTCAGTCGCCGCCCCAGACCTGTGGATTCCGAAACTCTCCAGGCATCTTGTGCCCTTCAAGATGGGCCATTAGATTCTGAGAGCAAAAACTACACGTATTTTTGTTTCTTTCTCTCTGTCATTGCTCGTACTGGACATCTCCCTTCCAAATCCTGAAAAAATAAGCACTGGGGAGCGTACCTTAGGGCGTGTCCTCCACAAGAGGGAAGGAGAGGTGACGTGTCCCGATTGGACACGCCACGCAGGGTGCATCGAAAGCCCGGATGACAGGTGACTGTTTACATGAGGGGGGTCGCAGCAAGGACAAAACTGTAGGGTTCACTTTGATCGATATTTTAGAGGTACAATTGATGGCCTTAATGACGGGTCACATTTAAAGGGCAAGGAAGAGGAAGATTCAAAGGCGACTACCAGGTTCCTGTTGAGTTGGTAGATCAGTGGCACTTAGCACTGTCTACTCGTTCAAATCCACTGGGGACGGGGCTTTTTAAACAGAATGACTCCAGGGTCTGACCCAAGCACTTTAAAACCAGAACTCTCGGGGGTCCAGGCTTTGGCATTTTCCATACGGGTTTTCAGATAATTCCAATATGCACCACCGACCGAGGACCACAAGAACAGATGGATTGCTTTGCCCTTCACTCTCAAAGGAAACCACGGAAGGTTGCGAGGCTGTTTGGGGGCATGCTGAATTTGAGGGAGTTTTGAGACACCCAGTTAAAGTACCCAGGTCGGTGGTACACAAGTCGATGCTGCCCGCGCGCTGTTTTCGCCATCGCGGCGCTGGCCTTGGGCGCGGTGGTTCGATCACTGCTCTTGCTCACTCGCGCTGTCAGAACCGCATCTCAGTTTTCTGCACGGAGGCCGCTGGCCCGGGAAGGCACAATGATTGGAGCCCCCGGAGCAGGGGGTCCCAACCTTCCTGATGCCACGACCCTTTCACACAGCTCCTCACGTTGTGGCGACCCCGACCATGGAATTATTTTCGTGGCTACTTCCTAACTGTAATTCTGCTACTGTTATGTCTTAGGCGACCCCTGTGAAAGGGTCGACCCCCAAAGGAGTCGCGACCCACAGGTTGAGAACCGGTGCCGAAGGCTGGCAGGAAGCACAGTGGGCCCTGGGGCAGGTGCTGACTCTCTGCAAACATATCAAGAAGACCTGTGCTTATGGATGCTTGGAGCGGCTACATCAACAAATGAGACTTGATGCCCTGGCGGAAGTACTTGCTGCGTTAGAGAGAAACACGTGGATAGATGGAAATTCAAAGCTCCCTTAAAAGAGGAAAAGGGACAGAAGCAGAGATCAGGGAAGAGTGGTGTGGAGAGAAGAGAGAGGAGGCAAGAATAAAAGAAGCCAAGAGCCCTGAAGCAACAGATAATACATCTGGTGTCAGAGTTGGAGAGAGACATCACAGCCGCGGGAGAGGGAGATTTTGGCTAATGAGCCCTCCCAGAGCAAGCTGCTCCTGTTTATGGGCAGGAAGCTATCAAGTTCCAATGGTAGCAGCAGCGAGCTTTCCAAGGGCCTAATTTTAGACCGTGCCTGCTAATGCCCAGGAGTTACTAAATCTGAATTAAAAACTCCAGGTCCCATCCTCCCCGCTTCTCTTCATAAAGGGTTATTGATTTACTAATGGCCTTTGCATCCTGCTGAAAGCAACCCTGTAGAAGAAGAAAGATGTTTACCTAGAGCCCAGTGGCTAACAGCTTGGAAAAACCAAGATTACAGGTGAGCAGGGAGACAGAAGACAGACTGTGAACAAACTCAGCGCTGAAGACAACAGGAGGGGGCAAGGCAGAGTAGGAAGAGGCTGTGAAGGAGAAGCACGGGGTTGGGGACACACATGTGGCCTTCGAATCTGGATAAGTCGGGGCGGGCATGCGGAAGTCCTGTGTGGACAACAGGGTCGCCTGGGTCTGTTGGGGGACCATAGGTTGTCAGAGGAGCAGGGTGCATTGGAGGTCTCTGGGCTGGGTGGCAAAGGCCTGCCTTGATTCTAGCCTCAGCTCTCCAGGAACTGGGTGCATAAGCCACACTGTGCATTCTGGGTCTTCCTCTCTGAAAAGGGGCTTGTCTTCCCACCATTCTAGAATTCCGGGCGTCAGTGGCTGGTGTGGCTGCCTCTTCCTGGGGCTTTTGTCCTTCTGCATCATTTCCAGTCCTCTTCTCTGCTCCCTAAAGAAGGCTGGCACCCAGAGCTGAGGGTTAGAACAGGACACACTGAAGGGATGGGGTGTGTGGATCTGGGAGCCGTAGTTGGAGGAGGAGGCAAGCAAAGCAAGAGAAGGCAGAAACACAGAAGCATGGGGGAGAGAAGTCAGGCGGAGAGGCCAGCCATGCTGAAAGCTGTAGAAAAGTCGGGGTGATGAGGGAAGAGTAGACTGAGGAGGGTGGAACCCAGTGTTCCAACCTGAGCTCAATCCAGACAACACACCCTGGCCGTAAAACTCTGGCATCTTGAGAAATTACTTAATTTCTTTAGCCCCTAATTTTCTCATCCATAAAAAGAAAATAACAGTGAAACGCAATGCTATTTATCGTCCTGCGGATCCAATGAGACAGTGTATGTAAAGCAATGAGAACCACGCCTCGTGCCCAGTTATTACTCAATAAGTATTGGCCACAGGCACTGAAAAGTCCCTCCAGTTTGGAGATTGGAGAGTTGCTATGGGTTTTGCAGAAGTCAAGCTTAACGGTGTTTGCGGAATGGGGGGAGAGCTGTATGTGAGTGGGTTCGAGAACAGTGTGGAGAAGCAGTTTTGTTTCGGAAATAAATCAGACTGAAATGGGAAGAGAAGCATTTGAAGAAGTGCACTCACCGTTCCCTTTGTCCTGGGGTGGTGGTAGGTAGGACCCCTCACTGCTGATAAAATCTCTTCAGAGAAGTAGCTCCCAGGTACGAACTGAATCAATAAGCAGGTTTATTACTGTCTGGCCCTCCTTCATGACACTCTGTATTCATATCCGAGCCTCAAATGTTTTAACCCTGACAGGCCATCTCTTGAGGTGAGTTGATGGTTCCCAGAGATGTCCCATGTGGTCAAACAAATTTTACCTTTATTAATTTTTTTTTGCCTGTTCAGTCTTTTCTTGGATCTGCTCCCTACCCCTTTGTAACTTGGCTGCATCAACAAGGAGGCTTGACTACCATTCTGGAGGTTAAGAGAAAATACGGGATGTGGAAGGGTCCCAGATGTGGCCACACAGGTTGTTCTGCTCAACAACACAGGATGCCACTCGCTTAGACTACAGTGTGAATGGCGTCTCTTGTTGTGCAAGGACCATCTGAACCATCGCATGCAGTGGCCCTAGAGGAGAGGGAGGGTTCTAAGTCAAACAAGAACTGAGAGCATCTCTCATAGAAACTCCAAGGGGTGACAGGCCCAGAAAGCAGATGGGCCATCACTCTCCAGGCCCTCCACACCAGCTTCGGGTTCAGGGGCAGGTTCAGCCTCCAGGCAGCTCGTTAGGGCAGGGAGTGAGGATGAGTGTGGTGAAACAGACAGCCCCATCCTGCTGCCATGTCACCAGTGCCATGTGCAGGACCTGCCGGGCCATCCCCACCGGCTGCCCAGCCAAGGACTGAGCAGACACGAGGCAGCAGTTGGCAGAATGTCAGGGATGGTGAGGCCGGGCAGGAGCGGAAGGAGCAACATTTGTGAATGAGCACGATGCGTTGTTTCTGTTTGTTTTGAGCAAACCCCAGCTCCGCCTCTCACAAGTGGAGCCACTGAGCCTGAGGGGTGGAGCTGGCTGGAAACGAGGCTTGTGGGACCAGCTGCTCGGATGGGTGGCTGATGCTCTTTCGTGAAAACAGCCAGGACAGGTCGCGCTCAGTCTAGGTGATGGGAACAATGGAGACGGAGGAGCACTCCTAATACCTCACATTCATTCTTTTTTCCTTCAGAAAGTTTTTCTCCTGCTTACAAAAAGAATGCATTGTTGTGTAAAAAAAAAAAAAAAAATGGAGCTTAAAACCAACACAGAGAAAATAAAATGTATCTATAATTGCAGCATGCAGTTATCAATATAGATTCACTTAAAACACTTTTCTCTCAGGAGAGCACAGCATTGAGCAGATATTTTCAAGTTCTTCCCGCAGTGCAGGTGCATGGGGTCGGCTGGAACGGGGTAGGGCAGCCTTGTAGAGTCAGGATGGAGAAGCCAACCTGGCACGCTCACTGATTGGTTCCAAGTCTTCGCAGTGACGACGTCTCTGTCCAGGACTCCTGGCCTCCAGTAACAGAAACAGCCTGAACAATTAACACTGGCCCAGTGGTTTTGGGTTGTAAAGAATTTCCCCCCGTGGTACCGTCCTGCTATGTACTCTCCACATTTACTCACCAAGTGCCAGTGCAGAGGTGGCCATGTTTTAAGGGAGGTAAAGCTTGTATTGGAGGTTGAAAAAAAATCAACAAAATGAAAAGACAGCCTACTGAATTGGAGAAGATATTTGCCAATGATACATCTGATAAGCGGTCAATATCCAAAATATATAAGAAACTCATCCACCTAACACACACACACACACACACACGCACCAATCTCATTTAAAAATGGGCAAAGAACCTTATAGACATTTCTCCAAAGAGGGCCTACAGATGGCCAACAAGCATATGCAAAGATGCTCAACATCACTAGTCATCACGGAAATGCAAATGAGAACCACAATGAGCTATCACCTCACACCTGTCAGAAAGGCTATCATCAATAAATCAATAAACAAGTGTTGGCAAAGATGTGGAGAAAGGGGGACCTTCATGCATTGTTGGTGGGATTGTAAACTGGTGCAGCCACTGTAGAAAACAGAACTATCAGACGCCCAGAAAACCCCCGTCAGGGTTTCCATCTAAAAAAACCAAAACAGTAGCATCACCCTGGGTGCACTGCAGCACTATCTACAGTAGCTGAGATATGGAAGCAACCTGCGTGTCCCTCGATAGACAGATGGACAAAGAAGATATGGTACACATGCACAGTGACGTATTACTCAGCATAAAAAGAATAAAATCGTGCCATCTGGAACAACATGGACAGACCTAGAGGGTATTATGCTAAGTGAAAGGCAGAGAAACACAAATACCATATGATTTCACTCATATGTGGAATCTAAAGAACAATATAAATAAACAAAGAAAACAGAAACAAATTCACAGATACAGAAAACAAATGGACGGTCACCAGATGGGAGGGGGTGGGAGGAGGGGTAAGAAGGTGAAGGGATTCAGAAGTACACATGCGCAGCTATAAAAATAGTCACAGGGATATAAAGTATAGCATAGGAAACATACTCAATAGTATTATAATAACTATGTTTAGTATCAGATGGGTACTAGAAGTATCAGGGTGGTCACTTCATAAGCTATGTCAATGTTTAATCACTATACTGTACACTAGAGACTCATATAATATTGTACGTCAACTGTAACTGAGAAATAAATGGAAGAAAGGGGTGTGCTGCTCCTCACAAGGTAGGAGCACATCTCCACATAAGAAAACGGGTCCAGAATGTGTGCGCACAGGAAGAATGAGAAGCAGGTGAATCATGGACCTATTCAGCCCGGTGTTGTCCAATATGGTAGCCAGTAGGTACATGTGGCTATTGACACTTACTGTGTGGTTCATGCACATTAACATTCAAAACTGGTACTCAATTCAGTTATTAGAAAAATTTGAAGTATGCTTGGAATAACTGGAGTATGAGAATTAATTTTTTTCAACTGTAAATTACTTCAAATCTCAATACAGAGTAAAGTGTTTCTGATGAAAAATTAGTGTCTACATTGAGACGTGCTGTACGTGTAAATATGCTCCATTGTTAAGACTCAGAGTGAAAAAATATAAAACACCTTGATAATATTTTTTCATATTAATGACATGTTCAAATGACGATATTTTAGATTCCTTATGTTAACTAAAATGTTATTCAAATTGCATCTATTTAATTTACCTTTTTAATGTAGGTGCTAGTAAATTTAAAATATCTGTGTAATTTGTGTAATATTTTTATTGGATAACACTGGAGACAGCCGCATGTAGCAAGTCTCCCATTATAGCTTCTGAGCTGTAAACAATGAATGTCTGTCTTAAACTCACGTCTTAGACATCCCTCAATTATTTCAAGAGATAGATGATAGATAGATAGATAGATAGATAGATAGATAGATAGATAGATAGATAGACCCTCACCTGAGGATATTTTTAAATTGGTTTGAGAGAGAGAGAAAGGAAGAGGGAGAGAGAGAGAGAGAGAGAGAGAGAGAGAGAGAGAGAGAGAGAAACATTGATGCGAGATAGGAATATCTATGGTTGCCTCCAGTATGCACACTGACTGAGAACCAAACTTTTTTAGTACATGGGATGATGCTCCAACTAACTGATCCATCCGGCCAGGGTGACAAATCTATTGTAGAATCATGGATTGGTAAATAGCATAGGTGTCAGAGGTAGAACAATAGGATTTCAATGTCGGTTGCAAGAACTGTGAATTTATTTTTCTTTCGCACATTATAATAATATCAATTTAATAGAAAAGATATGCAAGAGTACAAGTAACTCCCACATGTCCTTTACCCAGAGACCCCATTCAAGTTTTACTGACTGAAGAATGTCTGTTATAACAAAAGATCCAACCCAGAACTGCACATGGTACGTAGCTGCCATGCCTTTCGTCTGAAGACCACACCACACAGTTTATCCTAGCTTTTGTCCTGTCCATATTTATAGCTCTCTTCCTGGACCATGAGAACCTTAGCTCCTATCATTCTCAATATATTTACTTATTGGCTAAATCCCCCTGCATGTCACCAATTTCCTGAGTCCACTGGGCTGCTGCCCAGTCAACTGCCTACTTCATACAGATACCGACCCTTACCAGGCTGCCATCCTGCCCACAGGCCTTCCTATGCATTTGTTGACCAAGTTAGGAACAGAAGGAAGGAAGGAATTAAGCCTCTTAATTCTCTTAGAATTTCATGTCTTTTATAATAATTGCTGCTGGGCTAATAATGCTTACCTTGTTGGAAGGAAGTGCCTCGTAGAAAATGAGCTCTCACCAAATGGGACTTTTTGCTGTTTTTGTGGCCGTTGTTCTTGTTATCAAGGACCAGTTAAGCATGGAGCGGAAGTCCTAGACGAAGAGACAGCAGAGATGAGTAAGTTTGGCCTCTGACACCATGACATGTGCTGGCAAACTAGATATGCATGAAAAACTTTCCTAAGAAGTTGGGCCATCCATTATTCAGAGACATTTTGTGAGTCAGGGCTCATTAGAATTTGTGGGCATGAGTCAGGGCTTCTCAGCCTGGGCGCTGCAGACGCGTAGGGTCAGAGAACTCATTGTGAGGACGTGTCCTGGGCATCCCAGGGTGGTCAACAGCTGCCAGGCCTTCACGCTAGGAATGGCACCCTCCCCAGACTGCTACAGTCAAAGTTTCTCTAGAAATTGACAAAGTCTCCTGGGGGCAGCACGCACGCACGCATGTACACACACACGCGCGCACACACATGCACGCATACAGACACACAAATACACACACACACCAGTTGAGACCCACTGGAGTAAATGGTTGACTCTGTCTGTATTCTCTGCTACCATTTGAGGAAAGGAATATTTGATTTAATTTAAAAAATTTATAATAGAGTTACTTTGTACTACTTTTCCAAAGATTTGGACTGAAAATCAATGATACAATATAAAATTAGGCTGAAACTAATGCAATCTTAATTTTGGTAGGGAAATCGCTGATCCAAGCCTCCGTTTCCACCGAGCTGTAGATATGTACGAATCCCAGTCAGCAAGGACTCTTCTCCACGTGGCTTTGGCTAACGAGTCTCAATTCTAACAAGGGTTTGCACTTTCAAGGAAATCCAAAGCATTACCTTCTAGCATTTTTCTCCCACCATCCTCTTCATGCTTTTTACATTTTAGCTAAATGGACTCTTCTTCATGCAATCAACCTTAGTTGGCTGAATGGGTAGATAATTATTAAATGTCCTAAAAGGAAGGAACTGAGAAACATTGCCTCATCTTACAAAGAGTTTAATGTGTCATAAGTCGTTTAGGTAGTTAGTGTGAGCCAGAATTAAATCTGAATTCAGATTTTTATTGATTGATTGATTGAGAGAGAGAGACATCGATTTGTTGTTCCACCCATTCATGCATTCACTGGCTGATCCCTGTGCGTGCCAAAACCGTGGCTCGAACCCGCAGCCCGGGCACATCAGGACAACACTCCAACCAACCGAGCTCCCCAGGCAGGGTGAGTTAAGATTTCCATCGGAGGCTCCTAAACCTTTCTGCATAAGGACCACCAAACGGTGCCCAACCTGCAGACTAAGTCTATATATTCCATGTTTTAGTGGAGACAAGACTTGGTGTTACAGAACTGGAGAGGAACACTACAAACAAACAAATAAATAAAATCGGCAGAATCACAGCAAGTGCATAAATCCCAAATGATCCACACAAGTGAGACCTTAACTTCTCCAGACAGCACGGTGGCTGCCCCGAATTCACAGCGCCTTCTTTCTCACCACCCCGGAGAGGGGTCTCGGCGACCTGGGCAGGGCAGTGGGGGCTGAGCTCTGACACCCAGGAGCCCATGGCCACGAGCCCCCCGCTGAAGGCCACGTGGGAGTGCTCAGGAACCGCCGCAGGGTGCTGGCTGCCGGGGGAAGACCTGCTCAGGGCCCGGCCCTTCCTAACCTCACACGCCTCGCACAGAAACCAGCGGGAGGGAGGGCGAGCGTGTGGCTCCAGAACGGAAGAGAACTCAGACCATGGAGACACTTGCGCTCCATCGTCTCTCCAACCGAACACCCATGGGCCTCGGACATGCTTTTAGAAATGCTGCCCAAAGCCAGCAATGCCAACAGGCTGACTGTGACTTCGTCTACCTGGTAACCTCCAAGCGGGCTTTTGCCACCAACTATGCACATCACCCCCAAGCCAGCGACCTTCCTGATTGCACCCATCTTGTCTCCCCCCCCCTCCCCGCAGCTGCCCGCCACTACCAGAAAAACAAGTAAACAACCAGCTAAAAAGCAAACCAAAAAGCAAACCACTTAGGGATGGGTTTTTTTGGACTACCCCACAGAAAGGGGCAATGATTCTTTCTCAGCGGACTTATTGACATTCATCGAGCAGCATATAGTTTATTTTAGCGAGGGCGTGTGATGTAGCATCTATATTTAATTCTGCAAGCTGTCAGGCAGCTCATATATTTACAAACACAGTCCCGGAAACAATGTCTCGCTGGTCACAGCTGCATCTGCAACATCTCAGGAGCCCCGCGCTGCTTGGCACAGCTCAGGGCATTACCATCTTACATTCTGGTGCGTGCCAAGGCTCGAACAGGGCAGAGCTCGGGCTGAAAGTGCAGCTTCAGGGTCAGGCCTGGCAGAAGGCCAAGAGCAGAAATAGCTGCGGGCTGCAGGTCAGAGGGAGAGCCAGCTCGTCAGCCCCCCTCAGCCCCGCAGCCTGCCCAGCGCCTAGCAATTTCTCTGTGGTTGTGTTGGTTTATTTTGGCTTCCCGGGCCTGAGAGAAACACTTCGACTATCTTACGTGGATACAGAGGCTCGCTCTGCTGGGAAGTGAGCTGGGACTCAGCGAGGGAAGCCAGGCCGGTGGGAAGGAGGCAGGGGCAGAGATTCTCTCTCTGGAGGACGGAGCCAGCTGTCTGTCAGAGGTGGCAGTGACTGGCCAAGCCAGCTTCCGGAGCTGGGCCCGGGGAGGGTGGCTGGGCATTCCCAGAGGCAGGGCCGACCGGCATAATTCAGGCAGTCCTGGTCACGGGAGGACGGACCCGTTGGCCAGAATCCACGGGGAAAGAGGCGCTGGTGTAACTCAGAAGCAGGCGAAGGGGCGGGCACGTCTGGGGCCACACCTCCTACAGCGGGCAGCTCGGGGCTGAGCGGAGATGCAGGGGCTGGCCCGGGCGTGAGCTTACACCTTGATGGACACTGAGACTGGGCAAGAAGAGGGGGTGGGGAACCTTGGCACATGCTCTATTCAGTTGGGGCCTGAGGGAGAAGAACCGGAACTCAGGGGCACCCAGGGAACCAGCAGTTGTGGGTTGTCCCCCAGGGCCCAGGTTGGTGAACATTCCTGACCAGTGCCTTTCAGACAATATAACTGCCTTCCCTGAAGGCCACGCTGATGGGCCATCCAAACAGAATCACCCACCAGCCTCCCCAGAGGCAGATGCTCAGATGGCCTGGTCCGAGCCAGGGAAAGGGTTTGGGGCGAGTCCCACTTTTGTACTCTAAGATTCTAGACTGTCTGCCAATCCACAGCAGCTTTTTAAATGCCAGTCATCTAGAAGGATCTAAGGGCACCTCCTGTGACTACGGCTCCCTCGTCAAAGTAAAGAGCTTAGGTTGAGAGGTCATTTAGGCTGCACGACAGATTCCTTGGGAGAACATCATTGGCTTCTCTGTTCTTGAGTTTTCTCCTCTGTGAGGTGAGAATTTCACAACATCAATTTCATGGAGGTTTCACGAGTTCCATGAGTCCGTGAATGGAAGGTCTTTACACTAGCATCCGGCACAGAGTAACCAGGATCTAAACATAATTGGTGATGATGATGATGGTAGCTCTGAAGCTCAGACGACAGAGATGGAGCCAGCATAAGAAGCCAGGCATTCTGGCTCAGTGGTCTGTGCTCAGTGGTCTGGCTTGATGGTCTGTGCTTGGTGGTCTGGCTTGATGATCTGTGCTTGGTGGTCTGTGCTCAGTGGCCTGTGCTTGGTGGTCTGTGCTCAGTGGTCTGGCTTGGTGTTCTGGCTCAGTGGCCTGTGCTTGGTGGTCTGGCTCAGTGGCTTGTGCTTGGTGGTCTGTGCTCAGTGGTCTGTGCAGGGTGGTCTTGCTTGGTGGCCTGTGCTCCGTGGTCTGTGCTCCGTGGTCTTGCTCAGTGGCCTATGCCCAATGGTCTGTGCTCCGTGGTCTGTGCTCCACGGTCTTGCTTGGTGGTCTGTGCTCAGTGGTCTGTGCTGGGTGTTCTGGCTCAGTGGTCTATACTCAAAACCCCTCCGCTGTGGAGCAGCCGGTGGGAGGAGGTCTCAGTGCCTGGCAGAGGAAGGCAGGTTTGTGATCAGGGCCACAGAGCTGCTGGGTTCCTTAAAGGAGGACTATCATGGGAAGGGTTTGAGCATGGTTCATCTGCCTGGAGGTGAGGTGTGAGAGGCTTTGAAATGTGCAGCTTTTAATTTAGAGGTTCTATCTGATGGGCGGGGCCTTCCTTCTCTATACAGGAGACCCCGTGACCTCAGGGGAGCTCTGGGGCAGAGGGGCCTCCCTGGTCTGCACACTGGGACCTGGACTTTATCATGCAAGGCTCTGGGCAAGACTGGTGGTGAGTTTGTCTCTCCTAGAAAAGTGCCCAGAACACCCGGCTGGCAAGTACAAAGCTACTGCAACTGACACGTGAATCTGTCCTCAACACATGGGGACTGGTTATCACACAGCAGAAACATATCAGCTTGGGGCTTTGAGGATGGTGCCTACAGGGTCCAATGTCACTACAGTTCTGTGTGTGTCGGGGGGGGGGGGGGGTGAGAGAGAGAATATTTGTCATCACGGGATCCTCACGTCCTGTTTTGTTCTTGCTTCATGAAGGCAAGTGCTGGGTTTGCCTTCATCATCAGGGTTAGGGCCACCATCTCGGACAGTCCTTATGCACACAGATCGCTTACTAATGACGGACAGACGAACGGACAGAGGTGGTCGAGGATGAGGAGGACAATGTGTAGGCCTTGGATTCCGAATAACGGAGCTTCATTTCCGCTCCTGCCTCCCTGTGGCGTGGCCTCCAGCAAGTCCGTTCTTCTCTTCGGCCTCTCCTTTTATTTATTATTTTTTTTAGATACTATTTTACTTTATTTAGATTCTATTTTTTGAATCTTTTTATTTTTTTATCTTTATTGTGGAATGTATTACAGATGTTTCTCATTTATCCCCATTGACCCCCTCTTCCTCATTCCCGCCCCCCTCCCGCCTTTTCCCACACTGTTGTCTGTGTCCATTGGTTACATATAAGTTTTTTAGTTTATTTCTCCCCCCCCCCCCAAATGTCCTTCCCTTTGAGGTTTGTCAGTCTAGCAACCATTTGTACTTCTTAATCCCTTCACCTTTTTCACCCATTCCCCCATCCCCCCTCCCATCTGGCAACCAACAAAATGTTCTCTGTATCTATGAGAATGTTTCTGTTCTTCCTGTTCATTTTGTTTGTAGATTCCATTGCCGATAGATATGTATTCATTGCCATTTTGTTTGTTCATATATTTTATCTTTTTCTTCAAAAAGACCCTTCAACATTTCATATAATAACGTTTTGGTGGTGATGAACTCCTTTAACTTTTTCTTGTCTGAGAAAGTCTTTTTATGGCCATCGATTCTAGATGACAGCTTTGCAGGATAGAGTAATCTTGGTTGTAGGTTCTTGCTTTTTATCACTGTGAATATTTCTTGCCACTCCCTTCTGGCCTGCAAAGTTTCTTTTGAGAAATCAGTTGAGCCCTGACCAGTTTGGCTCAGCGGTTAGAGCGTCGGCCTGCGGTCCTGAGAGACCCGGGTTCGGTTCCCGCTAAGGGCGCGTACCTCGGTTGCAGTTTGTCCCCGGCCCTGGTCGGTTGTGTGGGTGGCAGCCACTCGATGTGTTTCTTTCACATCGATGTTTCTCTTTCTCTCTCTGTTCCTCTCTCTCCCTCCCACTCTACCTGAACAAAAATGGAAAAATGTCCTCGGGTGAGGATAAAAAAAAGAAATCAGTTGACAGTCTTATGGGAACTCCCTTGTAATTAATTATCTGCTTTTCTCCTGCTGCTTTTAAGATTCTCTCTTTGTCTTGAACCTTTTGCATTTTGGTGATGATGTGTCTTGGTGTGGGCCTCTTAGGGTTCATCTTGTTTGGGACTCTCTGTGCTTCCTGGACTTGTATGTCTGTTTCCTTCACCAAGTTAGGGAAGTTTTCTGCCATTATTGTTTCAAACAGGTTTTTAATTTCTTGTTCTCGCTCTTCTCCTTCTGGCACCCCCAAGATGCGAATGTTGGCACGCTTGAAGTTGTCCCAGAGGCTCCTTACACTATCCTCATTTTTTTTGGATTCTTTTTTCTTTTTGTTGTTCTGATTGGGCATTTTTTGCTTCCTTAGATTCCAAATCAATGGTTTGCTTCTTGGCTTTACCTACTCTACTATTGAATCTGTGTAAATTATTATTTATTTCAGTTAGTGCCTCCTTCATTTCTGACTGTGCATCCTTCATTTCTGACTGGTCCTTTTTTATGCTCTTGAGGCCCTCACTAAGTTCGCTGAGGTTCTCACTAAGTTCATTGAGCATCCTTGTAAGCAATACTTTGAACTCAGCATCTGTTAGGTTGGTTATCTCCATTTCGCTTAGTTCTTTTCCTGGAGTTTTGTTCTGTTCTTTCATTTGGGACCTGTTTCTTTGTCTCCTCATTTTGGCTGCCTCCCTGTGTTTGTTTCTGTGTATTACTTAATGAGCGGTATGGGGCTAGCTGAGACCAGATGCTCCTTGTTTGAAAGAATTTAGGAAAACCTGAGGCAGGATCCAATACAGGCCAATCCTATGGTTAAGCAACTGGCAACAGCTTGGGTGGGCCTGAAAGCTGGGTGGGTGGGGCCTCAGGGAGTCAGCAGGGCGGGGCTACCAGTGTGAGCTAGGTTGCTGGAGTCCCAGATATGGCGGCTGTCTGCCGCCCCAGGGAAGGGCTCACCAAAGGAACAAAGGCCTCTGACAGCATGTTTGTCCCGGAGAAAGCCCCTCTCCAGCCCTCACTCCAGTGCCAAACAGCTCAGTTCTTCCCTGTGTGTCTCTGGCGCCCCTCGAGCTGCCTCCCCTCCGAGCTTAGAGGGAGAGAGTCCGATAAGTCCGTGCGTGGGCCCTTTAAGGAGCTGCCTGGGGCTCCAGCCGCCTCAGCCTCCCTGAGCCTCAGTTCCCGCTGGTTTTCCAGCCAGAAGTTATGGGGATTCTCTTCCTGGCACTGGAACCCTGAGCGGGGCGCCTGGTGTGGGACGGGGACCCCTCAGTCCTCAGGGAGGACCTTCCCAGCCGAGGTGTCCTCCTGATTTTTATCCGCCACACGTGGGTATGGGACCAGCCCGTCCCCTCCGCCCTCCTACCAGCCTCCATGTGGCTGCTGCTTCAATTCCGTAGTTGTAGGACTGCCATTCAGCTCGGTGTCAGGCGGTTCTGAATGATGGTTGTTCTGTAGTTTAGTTGTAACTTTGATGTGGTTGTGGGAGGACGGACACCGCGTTTACCTACCCGCCACCTTGACCGGAAGCCCCGGCCTCTCCTCTTAAAGGTCTCAGATAACTGTAAGAACACACAGTAAACAGCAATCATGATGAGCTCTTATCTCTGCTCAAATAATCATGAATGCAGTTACCTCGATTCTGTGCAGGGAAGATACCCATGCATTTCACTTACTTTATGTTGTTTCCTGACTAGCAGTGGGAAATGCCAGTTTCATGCAACTGAAGGTCACGTCGCAGAGCCTGGAGAGGACAGGGGCGGTCAGGGTATAACCTCCACTGGGTTCACCTGCGGGAGCTGTGGGCCCTGCTGCAGCTCTGGGGCCTGCATCGGGAGCCTGCTCCTGGAGGGAAGCACCCTGCTCCGTCTCTGCCGAGGCTGGCAGGGCATGCCAACAGGAGGGCACAGGAAAAGTTATTGATCTCATAGCGCCCACCTCCGACCCTGCCCTTCAGGAATCACCACCCTAGAATGTCCTGTCGTTTCTCCTGTTCACCTTCTTCTTCTGCTCACAACCAGAGGTTTTGCATCAAGGTGTTGTGGTCGACCAGAACCAAGAACACCTGCTGCGCGTCCGGACCTCTGCCGCCCTCAGCTTCATTCAGGACAGCATCTCCTCAACAGAGCCGGCCAATTAACCACTCGGATGGCTTGAGAATGTATTTAATGTCACTGCCTAATCACTTTATTAAATGTCACTGCTCCATCAGGCAGGGATCCCTGCTGCATCCCTCCCTTCTCCTGTGCTTCACTTCCTTTCTGAAGCACAGGGCTTCCTCCTAAAAAGAAACCATAATGCCTCCCCCCTGAGACTCGTGCATCTGTACGAGAATCGTGGAATGGCGCACTGGGCGGGCCAGAGGGCTCCTCCTCCCTCTTAGACCATTTTCCGATGACCAAAGGGAGACCCCCGGGGGCGCCCACACGCTTTCGCAGCCGTGGGTCTTGTCAGCGGTGCGGTGAGGTGTCAGTGCCACAGACCCAGAGCGTGGAGACCTGGATCCGCCCCGACATACGTGACCTCGCATCCCCAGCCTCAGTGTTCCCGTCTGCTCAAGGGGAAACCGGCCATCAGGGAGGCGCAGATTGAGTGTGGTTCTTTTATCCCTTCTTCATGAGCAGGGAGATCCACACAAATATTAAATGAGTTATCCTGGTGTTTATCCATGGTAGCTGTTAGTGAGATTAATAATTTTGTTAATTACCATACTGATTTCAGCCCAATTTCTCCTTTTTTTTTCTGGCCCCTAATAATCGCTCAGCTATATCCTAAACTCCTCTAGCATGTGACCCCTCCGCAGCAGTAATTTTGAAAGGGGGGAGTCTATCTCACTTGCTAAGATATAGTACATGAGCAGCTGATGCCCCAGATTCTAACTGCTCTGTCTGGACACACCCAGCATAAATGGAGGTTGATGTCAAGAGGAGGAGGACACAAGGGTCCCCAGAGGCCCTCAGCTGGGTGATCACCTCCGAGTGGCAGAGATAGGCTTCTTATAAGCTCTCCCATTCGGAAGACTGCAAGGCTACTGCTCGTGGGACTTCCTCGACACCTGGTTCTCTACTGAAAGAGCCGCAACACATTAATTCAGGAACACATTTGAGCTAATGTACTCACAAAGGGAAACTCAGGACTTATTTCACATGGACCTTTGGGCCAAAGCTAATTTATCATTTGGGTTCCTGTAACGCTCTGTCTTAAATATGGTCTAAGGAAAGGAAATTATCGGGCTTTCGCAAGTAAATGTATAATTTTTTTTAAATCAGAGCGCTAGCCTCGCCATTATTTTAATCTACTGACATGTCCTTCGGGGGATTACGTCCACGGGCAGTTTTAGGACGAAGGGACACAGGGAAGGTGCTTATTATTTAACCTGCCGCATATTGGCGACGCCACAGAAGTGAGAACTAGACAGTTAAAAACTGCTCGACAGGTCGCTGGTAAAACATTCCCAGTGATTACATTTGTGGAGCAGGAACAGGAAATGGCCAAAAGCGATTCCCTTAAGGAGCCCAATTTTTATACAACTGTCAACACAGCATTTTTTTTTTTTTAAGGTGAATCAACATATTCCAGGGCTTTCTTTAAAATGAAAGTTTTGAAACCAGTTTAAAACTTTCCTAAGAAGAGGTTTTCCTAGTCCACATGTCTTGAGACCCCAGGAAAGTGATGGGGCGGAGACCACGTGACCCAGGGCCAGGCTTTCAGAGGCGCGTTCCTGCCGCGCTCAGCAGACTCGGCCCTGCGAGCAGAGGCATCTGGTTCGAAGCCGATGCTCCGGTCCCAGGCAGGTCCCGGCAGCGCGAGAGCCCGGAGAAGCAGGATTACAAACGAAGAATGGAGAGGAGCTCATGTGGACTCAGTAGAGCTTTCTCCTTTCCCTACATGCTGTCTGTCACCTGTCCTTGCAAAACCCTTGGCTCGCAGGTGAGGTGGCCGCTACCAGCCCCCGATGAGGGCACAGGGCACCCAGGGGGTCAGTGGCTGGACCAAGGCCACATGCTCTCACTGGCTCACAATCATCCCTGGATGAAATGCATGCGATTGATTCTTCCCATCGTTCTGAGGATCAGCTATGTGTGAGTGTTGGAATTACAGAATGAAGACCTGGCCTCTGATCTAGAGGGATCCATAATCTCGACAGGGAAGGTGTGGACATGATCAGATTTAGGGGAGATGATCAGCAGCATTCTGCTCAAGAAACCGCCACGCTCGCTTTTTCTCATGCGGAGAATAATAGCCAGTCCTCAGGGGGCATGGGGAACCCTCACCAAGCCAGGCCTTGGGCCACGTGGGGGAGGCATGGAGTGTTCTCTTCTGTGTCTGCATTATTTTTCTATTGCTAAAACAATAAACAACACATTTACTGTCTGGAAGTTTCTGTGGGTCAGGTCCTAGTGTGGGTCTTTGGGTCCTCTGCTCAGGGTCTCAGTAGACTGAAATCAAGTGTCAGCCAAGGACACAGTTCTCATCGGGGCCTCAGGGCTCTTCCAGGCTCATGTGACTATTGGCAGAGTTCATTTTCTTGTGGCCCTATGACCAAAATTCTTGTTTTCTTACTAGCTCTTGACTGGGAATTGCTCTCAGCTCCCAGAGCCCATCTGAATCCCTTTCCGCATGGCCCTCGTCCGCCAATCACAGCCTGCTCACTGGCTTTCTTCCAGGCCAGCGGGAGCTTGTCTCTCTGGACCTTCGCTTACAGTTAAAGGTTCGCCTGATTAGGTCAGGCCCACCCCGGATACCTTTCCTTTTGATCGACTGATTCATGACCAGATCATGGGAGTGGTATCTCATCTTATTCACAGACCCCGTCCACACTCAAGGGGAGGGGCTTATAGAGGGCATGCACTGAAGGACCCCGGACACTTGGGGCCATTTTAGAACCCTGCCATTTACCAGATTGTGACTTTGCACCCCCTTTACCAGGTTGTAACTTTGCACCCCCCATTTACCAGGTTGTGACTTTGCACCCCCCCGGTTACCAGGTTGTGACTTTGCACCCCCCGTTTACCAGGTTGTGACTTCACACCCATCTGTGCACATCCACCCGACTGCTGCATCAAGTCGTCCCTGCCTCCAAAACGAGCATCCTTCCCTCCCCTCCATCAACATGCCTTTAAAAACAATGCTTTACAGGAGCAACTCCTCACTAATGGTAGAGTAAACAGCACGTGCTCCTGTGTTGTCCGTACTTAGCACAGCGCCTGGCACTTAGCAACCCTCAGCTGACATTTCTCAGTAAATGAGTGTGTGAAGGATCGAATGGGAACCACTTAGGGCATCCTCATGGGATTACACCCTTTTAAAAATGCCCGCCCCCATGTCCAGGCCAGTTCCTCCTTTTGTTATCATCACGTTCTCCCCTGACCTCCAAGGAACCATGCTTGTTAGAAGACATTTGGAGATGGTTCTTCCTTCCATGATTTTATTTTTTACATTTAACTTTTGAATCCATCTAGAACTAATTTTCCAATATGATGGATAAAATATTCCATCCCTTACCCAATTAGTCTGTAATGCTTTTTAAAATAGATATTAAATTCTCATGTATAATGAGCTCTATTTTTGAGCTATCTGTTCTATATCATTGATCTGCCCATTCAATGAGTGTGTCGGTATCACCTATTTTAATTATTGGAATTTTTAATATCTTTTAAGATCCAGTAGGGCCGGCATTGCCCATTATTCTTCTTCAGGCCCCTCTCTCACCCGGTCCATTAAGCCTGGGTCTGTCTTGCACTAGCTCCTCAGACAGCAGCACACTTTGGCAAGGTCTGGACGTGGAGCCAGACCTAGGTTCACGTTCTGCCTCTGAATCTTCCTAACTCCACTGAGTCCCAGGGAAATGCAAACCTATAATAATAACGCTGATGCAACCCTCTTACTGTGAGAGTTAACTGGGGCAACCCCTAAGACCCGCCCAGCAGCGCATGTAAGTGGTCGGCACCTCCTAGCTGGAGTGCAGGGGTGCTTCTGGAGGTCCAGGTACCCATGCTTCTGCTCCTCCATCCTTAGGAGCAGGGACTGTGACGCTTTTGAGGGTATCCTATACCGATGCTGAGTCTCGGACCTCAGACTCAGGCCAGCCTTTGGGCTCAGAGCATCCAGGATAACCCTTGGCCCCAGCCTTTGGGCAGTCTCTTTAGGACTCACGCGGGTCCAAGGGACATCTGGTCTGTAAAGCATTACATTAGTCTGTAATGCTTTTTAAAATAGATATTAAATTCTCATGTGTAATGAGCTCTATTTTTGAGCTATCTGTTCTATATCATTGATCTGCCCATTCAATGAGTGTATCGGTATCACCTATTTTAATTATTGGAAATTATTGTTGGACTGGGGCCACCCCAGAGTACTAGGAGACTCTGAAAGGGGCTGTGAACCAAATGCCAAAGCCCACTTTGCTTGTCCTTATAGGACTTTGGAAGTGCCAAGAAATTACTACCCCTTGTTTCAACCCCTGGGCGCCTATCTCTGGGTTTTGGCAGCCACAAATTACAGGAGCTGGGGGTTGGAAGTCATTCTAGCACACACGAAAGTGGTGCTGGCGAAGGGAGGTGGGTGAGGCTCTGACAGCAAGAAATTCTAGCAAGAAATTACAGACAAGAGGATGGTGCAACCCCGTAATAGTGACCCAGTCCCCTGCATCTGTCCAGAGGTTTACACAGGTTACTGTTATCCTTAGTCCAAGTGCAGCCTGTGATAAATCACAAGGAAGCCAAGAGTTTTGATGGCCAAGGTCTCCTTTCCCTGCACCTTCCCTTCTACTCAGAGGAGACAGGGCATGAACTCATTCGTTCCTTCAGAAAGGGTCTCTGAAGCCTGCTGTGCACGATCGGGAATGAGGATAGGACACAGCTCTGCCCTCGGGAACTTTGACGTTGCCCGGGGAGGGGAGAAAGAACAGGACAGCATCCTTGTATGTGTGATTGGCTCTCTGGGGATGATGATCAGGCAATCGGATTTCCTGTCCTAACTCCATCCCTGCAAGACCTTCTGGAAAAGAAGGGATCCCATGTTCCAAGCCTCTTCATTTTCAATAAGAGAAAACTAAGTCCAGAGAAGGGAGGTGATTTGTCCCGGCTTCAAAGCAGCGAAGGGACGTCACTACTTCGCTGTCCCACAGTCGGTCACCTGAAAAATGGGGCTGCCCTTCACCTTCCATCACGCTCTGGAGGCAGCACACAGTCTGTGAGGAGACCCCTGAAGCCCCCCGAATCACTGTGAGAGGAGGGGACAGAAGCGGATGGTGTCAGGTCATCAGTGGACACGGTGAAGGTTGAGAGCCAGACCACCTAAGTTCAAAATTCGTTCTTCACTTAAAAGCTACTTGAACTTAAGCACCTTCCTTCCCAATCTCTCTAAACCTCATGGTCGCATCTGGAAGATGATGACAGTGGCGTTTCCGTAGCATCGTTTTAGCAGTGATGTGACATGTACATCCACGCGTAGCTCAGTGCCTGGAACGAGGACTCCTAGCATGGTCCTGCCCACTGGTGTTTGATGCTCACGGGCCGTGGGGTCAGCCAGGTGTCCACCTGACATGTCCATGTTCCTCTTCTGGTTCCAGGGGCCCCGGAGGAGCGGCAGGAGCGGGAGCGTGGCGAGAGAATGAAGACACCAACCGCCCGGGAGAAGCATGGGGTGGCAGCGAGGCGCTCTGTTTAGAGGGCTCCGGCCGGCGGCCCCATGGGCAACCCTGCTGGCGCTGGGCCTCCCCGGTTGGGTGTTGGCTGTCTCGGCCACGGCCGCGGCGGTCCCCGAGCAGCATGCGTCCTCCGCTGGCCGGCCGCCCCTGGACTGGCTGCTCACGGACCGGGGCCCCTTCCACCGCGCGCAGGAGTACGCTGACTTCGTGGAGCGGTACCGCCAGGGGTTCACCACCAGGTACAGGATCTACAGGTGAGTGGGACCCCGACCCAGGCAGGGCCTCCCTCGGGACCCCACCCCGACAGGCCCGCGGGTCGGGGGGCCGCAGCGCCCGCAGACCGAGCTCCAGGGGGGCCGGAGGGCAGCGGCAGGGACAATGAGCCTACCATGTTGGCGTTTAAAAAAGGAAGGAGGTAAACACACAGGCTGGAAAACCTGCTGATGCCTCCTGGGGAACTTAGCAAAAGGGTTTCTATTTATAGGTTCAGCTGCTTATAGATTGGGGACGAAAGAGGCGGCAGAGTCAGCGTGTGGCCAGGGCTGCGCTGGAGGTGGAGTCCGGCGGGGCGCCCACGGATGGGTTGGATGCTCCCCTGAGCTGTAATTACGCAGACATGCGGATGAAGGCGGAGAGCGTCCCGCCCAGAGTCCAGGAGCTCTGGGGCGCAGGGCCCAGCCTGCCCTGCCCCCCCCCCCCCCAGCACCACAGCCTCAGGGGCCTGGCTGCGGAAATGGGCGGGATCTTCCTGGCCCCCTGGCCCGTCCTGAAGCATCAGAGCCAGCTGACACGGAGCATGAGACCTACCTGGGCCATGGGACAAGGGACAAAGCAGGGACATATTCCCCACTGCTGGACTAGAATTTTCTAAGCAGGAGGAACCTCGAAATCCTCACCTCAGAGCTCCCCCAAGTAGCACCCTGAACTCAGATGTCCTCTTCCTCCCTCAAGCCACTTGCCCTCCGGTCACTACTCCTTCATCAGCCCTCGGTCCTCAAACACTTCTGGGAGCTGGGCTGAATTTGTTTTCTCTTATCAAAGGCATGTATTTTTCCATTACAAATGAGTTCCCAATGCAAAAAAAAAAAAAAGAGAGAGAGAAAATGTGACAAAAAGCACACTGAGAAACAAAACCAGAAAAACACCTCGTTTAGCATCTAGAGGTTGCTGTTGTTAGCTGTGTGGCGCATGCGTGTCTAGTCCTATGAACATACTCTAGTGTTTGGATCCCTCACTAGATCTGGCACTTTCTACACATTAATTCTTTTATCTCATTTTATTTTTATTGATTTTAGGAAGAGGACGGGAGAGAGAGAGATTTTAGAAAGAGAGAGAGAGAAACATTGATGTGAGAGAGAAACATCAGGTGCCTTCAGAATGTGCCCCAACCAGAGAGCAAACCCACAACCTAGGTGTGTGCCCTGACTGCAAATTGAACCTGCAACCTTTTGGTGTACGGGACAATGCTTCAACCAGCTGAGCCACCTGGCCAGGGCCGTACAACTGGTGTATGGGACAACACCCCAACCAGCTGAGCCACCTGGCCAGGGCCGTACAACTGGTGTATGGGACAACACCCCAACCAGCTGAGCCACCTGGCCAGGGCCGTACAACTGGTGTATGGGACAACACTCCAACCAGCTGAGCCACCTGGCCAGGGCCGTACAACTGGTGTATGGGACAACACCCCAACCAGCTGAGCCATCTGGCCAGGGCCGTACAACTTGTGTATGGGACAACACCCCAACCAGCTGAGCCACCTGGCCAGGGCCGTACAACTGGTGTATGGGACAACACCCCAACCAGCTGAGCCACCTGGCCAGGGCCGTACAACTTGTGTATGGGACAACACCCCAACCAGCTGAGCCACCTGGCCAGGGCCGTACAACTGGTGTATGGGACAACACCCCAACCAGCTGAGCCACCTGGCCAGGGCCGTACAACTTGTGTATGGGACAACACCCCAACCAGCTGAGCCACCTGGCCAGGGCCGTACAACTGGTGTATGGGACAACACCCCAACCAGCTGAGCCACCTGGCCAGGGCCGTACAACTGGTGTATGGGACAACACCCCAACCAGCTGAGCCACCTGGCCAGGGCCGTACAACTGGTGTATGGGACAATACTCCAACCAGCTGAGCCACCTGGCCAGGGCCGTACAACTGGTGTATGGGACAACACTCCAACCAGCTGAGCCACCTGGCCAGGGCCGTACAACTGGTGTACGGGACAACACCCCAACCAGCTGAGCCACCTGGCCAGGGCCGTACATTAACTCACTTAGTCCTTTAAGCAACTCTGTGCCGGAAGAACAATCCTTCTCCCTTTTTCCAAATGAGGAAATTGAGGTTCAGAGAAGTTAGGGAACTTGCCCAAGGACACACGGCCAGTAAATGGTGAGCCAGGATTAGTTCCCAAATTGTCAGGGTTCTTAAAATATATTTAGACATTTTCTATTTCTAAGAGTTTGGGTTTTTTTTTTTTTAACTTCTGCAATAACCAAGGCATCTGTTTAGGTTAATACAGGGTCTCAGAAATTAGGTTTTGAGGTATTCCGCTTCCCCAGATGGTAAGAGCAGACAGAAAGAGGGGCCTGCCTCCTGGCACGTGACTCCCATAGGCACATGCAGACAGCGGGGCACGATCAGGTATTTGAGGGGCTGGCACTTCATGGGTGCAGAGGTGCACAGAAGCGAAATCCCGCCCTTGGGAGTACCTGCCCAGCTCACTCACCAGGCCAGCCCCCCTCCCAGTCCGGCCACGAGAGATCTTGGAGTTCACACTCTCTTCTTTGGAGCCTTTCATCCCTGCCATCCTCCAGAGCACAGTGGCATCCACACAGGGCCCGAGGCAGCGGGGCCAGCTCAGGCTGGGTGTGGCTGAGGGTCACCTGCTGCAGCGACAGCGGAAGAGCTTAGCTGGACGTTCGACAGACCTGTAGGAAACTAGACACGTGCCCCTGTGAAATTCCTACAAGGGGAATTCAGGGTGATGCATCTCTTTATCCAGGAATGTATATTTCCATCCTTCTGAGAGAGAGAGAGAATCTACCCTTCAATGTATCTACCCTTCAATGTGTTTAAGCAGCAAATTCCTCCAGTCCAAGAAAATAAGATTTAATTCATCTTGGATTTTTCAGTTTACCCCAAATCTTCCAGAAGCACTGTTATCACAAAACTATATTAAATATATATATGAATTGAAATGTCAGGCTGAGAATTCCGCACCACCTTCCACTTCGAAGGCTGTAGGAACTGGAGGGAATCAGCCATCATTTCCTTCTCATCAAGCCCAGCCCCCAGCCTGGAAGCCATGGTGGCCCCGAGCTGGCCCGTGGGGAGGACGATCTGTGACCACTTCTGCACTAACAACCGTTCTATCAGCGGCAATGGCTCTCTGACCATGTAATGTGACAAGTTCCCACGCAGTACCATTCCGCCTCTCTGGGGTGTTATTGCACGTGAACTTCGGCTGGGGAAACAGTAACCAGTCGTTCTGACAGGCGTGCAGCATTCTGGTTTGGGACCCTCTGGTGGGGGACGAAAGAATGGTCACCCCTGGCTGCCCCAGGAGCATTCGGGTAGTTATCAAGCAAAGTGGTGGCTCCACAGACACTGGTGGGAGGGGCTGCATTATCCTCGTGGGAACTCACTCTCCTCCCTTCCTCTTTGTCTCTAGTGGCAACTCCCTCAGACAAATGCAAGACCTTGCTTCCTCTGATGAAAGTGGGTCACAGAAAACTGGTAAACTACACAAGAAGGGGCCCTGGCCGGTTTGGCTCAGCGGTTAGAGTGTCGGCCCGCGGACCAGAGAGTCCCGGGTTCGGTTCCCGCTAAGGGCACGTACCTCTGTTGCAGTTTGTCCCCGGCCCCGGTTGGGGTCGTGTGGGTGGCAACCACTCGATGTGTCTCTCTCACATCAATGTTTTTCTCTCTCTGTTCCTTCCTCTCTCCATCCTGCTCTATCTGAAGAAAAAAAACAAAACAAAACAAAAAGCACACTCACAAGGAGGGGTCACCCCAGTGACCAGAAAGAAGGCATTTTATCCAGAAGGTAGGGAGACAAAAAGTTTATAGAGAGTATCAGAAATATAGACAGTATCAGAAATGTTCTGTGGTGCACGTTCAGTCTCAGCCGGAATTCGTCTCTCATTCAATTCTTTAAGAAAGCTGTTGTCTGTAGAAAACAGGTGGTATCCACGTGTGCTCTCCACAGAAGAAAGGAGATGAACTGAGAGGGGAGAGTGAGACTTTCCGATGGCTGCGATGTTTGGTGCAGAATGAAGGCAGCTCTCTCGTACCAGGACAGACACCCTCCGTCCCTTCCAGCTGTGTGAACAGATCAGAGTGAGCACACGAGCTTCTCCTGTTAAGCTCTGGATCCCACCTGTTCTTGTTTGGATATCAGCACATGCTCTCGCTTTGAGGAGAGGACCGGGCGTTCTAGGACTGCTCTGACCTCTCCAAGCATGGGTCCCCTGAGTTTGTCGTTCTCTCCATTTCAAGCTTGTTCTCGTGTAGGTATGTATGTTTCAGAGGGAAGGTTCTGGAGTCAGCTGACCTGGGTTCTCAGCCTGGAGCTGCTGCTCACCAGCCGTGTAAGGCTGGGCAGATGACTTAATTTCTTTGCTTCCCAATTTCCTTCTTTGTAAAATCAGGACAAAAATAGTGTCCACCTAATAGGTTAACGTGAAAATTAAATGTGTCGGACAAGGGAAAGTATGTAGAACAGTGCTTGATAAACACTACCTACCGTCATTAGGTTGTGCTCAACAAATGTGAGCCAGTGCAAGAGTGAGGGGCGCCGGGGTGATCTGTGCGAGGTCTGTGAGGGCTAAGCACTCAGCAGCTTATATCAGAAAGAAGACATTGTTATTTTTCTGTCTTTTAAAAAGCGTATTGACCTTGACCCGTCAACCTGCCTCTGGGCTGGGAGAGGAACTCGACTGAAGAATGGATGGGTCTGCTCTGGGCGTGCTCCTTCTGGTCTGGCGGGCTTACTTGGGACTGGGACAGTTTCAGCACGTTGGAGAGTCACCACAGGGAAAGAGCTGGCCTTCCTTAGGGTGTCCTACTGTAGCCCGTCCCAGGGATGACATGAGCAACCTCAGGATGGCACCGTCAGGAGAAGAAAGACAGTATGTCCTCTTGTTAAGCGTTCCTGAGTAACAGGACAGCTTGACCGTCTCAGCCAGTGTTTGGCAAGCATTCACATTTCACGAACCAACCTCTCGGCATGTCCTCAAGCCCCGTCAGACCAACTCGGAGCCATCAGCCCACTTCTCAGACGCTGTCTCGCAACAGGCTAGTGGTGAGAGCTGCCAGAGCAGAGACCCCACTTCCAGTTTCATCCGTGACCCCAAGCGCCTCCCTTGCTTCCCTCCTTAGCTCCTTCTATAATAGCACGTGGATGGTCAGCCTCTCCCGGCAGCCCTCGGAGGCAGGTGGGGGCTCTTAGATCCAAGGCAATGGGTTGGGATCCCATGCTCAAGGTCAGAGCGATAGAGTGTCACAGCCAGAAATAGCATCCAGGGCTCCTGACTCAGAGTCTGCCGCTCATCACTCTCCACCACGCCCCTTCCCTCCGACGGGTAAGTGCATCTCCATCATCACACGCAACCGAATCAGGCACCTAAATGGAGCTGGCGCAGATGTAAATACGGTTTCTCGACACACTCCGGCGTAACGTCCCATTCTCTCTTTGATACTGATCGAAGTCATGAGCGGTCCAGGTTTTTTTTTTTTTTAATTTCTTTTTGTATTAAGGCTTTAATAGAGAGATAATATGGGGTTGGAAAAAATCCAAGCCACTGTGATGAAACACTTAGAATTGGAAAGGAGCAATTAAAATCGGGAGAGAAAGTTCGAGGCCATCCGGAACCGTGAGCACAGCACGGTGGTTGGAAGGAAAACAAGGCTGGGGGCAGTGCCAAAGTATTGACCTCGTCAGTATCACCTCCATTTCTGGCTGCCTCTTTGTGGTTTTCTTTTCTTTTTAGAAAGCAAGGATCTGGGTACACAGAAGTCTTTGGGGAGAAAAATAAAAAATTACATATGAAATAGATCTCTTCATCAACAATAAAGGACATTTATAACCTGATCACATTCCGGGAAAAATGTGTAAGTTTTGAGAACCGGAGTAGAACAAAGCTGAAGACCAAGAGGGCGGAGCGGTCCCCAAAGGCAGGCAGTGTGGAGGCAGGAACGTGCGGAAGCAGGTGTAGCCGGCCATGTCCACAGGATAAGCAGGTGCAGAGTCAGAAGATGGGGTGAACAAGGGTAGTGAAGGCGAAGGTGTTTTCGGCAGACACCAGCGCGATAAGCCTCAGGAAAGAAAACCTGTTTGCAATTCAGCAGGGTGAAACACAAGGCATGGCGATCGCAAGTCTCGGACCCAGACTGCTCCACGGTGGTGACGCAGCAGCCTCGGCCTTGCCCGGAGCGTCAGGACATCACAGGGGCTCAGGCTCCGCCCAGACCCGTGGAATCAGGACCTGCACACTCACGAGAGCCCCCGACCAGCAGCACGACATTGGAGTCTGAGAAGTGCTGTGTCTGTTACGTGCTCGGGAGACCAAAGGCAGAGCAGGAACGGCCAGGATCAGGGACAGAAGTCTTCATGGGAAGGCAGCCTCTCCCAGGAGGCACTGGAGGTGGTGAGAGTATTGACAGAAGATGTTACGGATGAAACAGAATCGTCATCAAGGTTACATTTGGGAATTATTAGTGCCAAGGTGCATGGACTAGAAGAGCAGATGCAGCAGCTGGGAGAAATACGTAAAAGCAGGAGAGGCTGGAGAGCCCAGGACCAGCCTGTGGGTGCTCCGGAGCCGGAGGGGGAGGGGAGGAATCCGAGGGCAGCTGTGGAAGCCACCACAGGAGGTGTCCAACCTGATTCAGCGTCCGACCACTTCTCACGCACTAGCAAATACTGATTTGGATGAACAGCTGACCCATGGAGAGGCACCATCTCTAATTAAGAGGTCACAGCCCTGGCCGGTTTGGCTCAGCGGTTAGAGCGTCGGCCTGCAGACCAGAGAGTCCTGGGCTCGGTTCCCGCTAAGGGCACGTACCTCAGTTGCAGTTTGTCCCCGGCCCTGGTTGGGGTCATGTGGTTGGCAACCAGTTGATGTGTCTCTCACATCGATGTTTCTCTCTCTCTCTCTCTCCCCCGCTCTATCTGAAGATAAATGCAAAAATGTCCTTGGGTGAGGATTAAAAAAAAAAAAAGAGGTCACAGCCCATGGAAATAGACGACAACCAAAGGCAATGTCAGTCTGCCTGGGTAAGTCCAGGTGGTCTCCCGGGCATTCATCACGGCTACCGGGGTGGAGAGAGGCTGCCACGCAGCTGCAGGGCACCACGAGGGAGCCACGGTTCTCAGCAGGTGGCACAGGCAGGGAAGGAGGGAGGTCTCGGGGAAAATGACTGTCACCCGACTAAACGGGTTGATCTCTGGACTTCTCACTGGATTTATATTTTGACAACGAGGGAGCCCCCTGGGATGGAAGGAGAGAAAGGCCTGACGCACCAACCAGAGGAAAACCAGTGAGAGCAAAGTGACAATGAGCAGTGGCAACGAGCCTGAAGTCCTGGTCACAGGCTGTGCTTCCAGGCCACAGAGGTGAGAGGGACGGAACAAAACGCTCAGAAGTAGCTCTCCTCGAGAGCTTGGTGCTGGCTGAATGCACAGGGCTTCTGACATGTCAGATGCCATCCAGACAGTAGACCCAGCACGAAAACGTCCCCCACAGAATTTCACTCCGGAAGCGTGCATAGTGAGCCCGGCGAGGGCACAGGCCCTGGAACCAGGCCTCAGAGAGTCCTGTCCCATCGCCGACACGAAGATGCCACACCTGCGCCCAGACCTGCATGGAGCCCCCGCTGCGCACAAAGACCCGAGAGAGCACGTGTCCCCTCCTGGAGCAAGGAGCAATAGCACCCGAAAGCCACTCCGTACAGTTCTAGAACCCACGAAGAGCAATATTCACTCACTGAGCATCGCTGAGGGCCGACTCTGGATCCCGATAAGAAAACACGCAACAGGAGGACCCCCTTCTTGATCTGAAGGAGCTTACAGATGAGCACGTTTGGGGGAAGTACTAGGTCACCCAGCACAGGAAGGCCAAGGAAGGCTGGAACAAGAGGTGTCGTGTAGGCAGACCCAGGTGGATGAGCGGAAGCTCTCCAGCTGGGCATTGTGGGGTGGCGCGGTAGAGTACACCCACAGGCGGGACAGAGGTGTGGTCTGGGAACTGCACAGCCCGTCCTCCACGTCTGATGTCAATGGCAAGATGCATGCGGCTGTGCCCTCCTGCCCCCGCCCTGCCCCAGTGTTACTTCCACCACCTCTCATCCCTCCAAAATGCCAAAGGCTCCCTTAGACGCTGGTTTCTTCCAGGACACGGTTTCGTAAAATTCACCCAGAGGGGCTGTCGCTTCTCTGCACCAGGGGAGAGTAAATGAAGCAAAGGGACTCATGTCCGGACAAGGCAGGACCAAAGGCTGCTCCTCTGCTGACTGCCGGCTGCGGGCGGCGAGCAGAGCTGTAACCCACCTGGTCCAGCCGCAAAGCCAGGCCGCCCGTGCGGGGAGGTGGGCCTCCGGGAAGCTGGCCGCACCTTGCACGTGCGCAGTCGCCCCCCCCGCGGGGTTCATGGAGCACTGGCCCGGAGTAGAGCATTCTGGGCGCTGTCGCAGGCTATGAGAGGGAGAAAACAGGGTTCGAGCGATGTCTGGGAATTCAGCAGCCCAGTTTGAGCGGCAGCACACACGGCAAACACACGGACTGTCCCATCTCCGGTGCTGAGAGGAAGCATCTGCTACATTCTCAGCGACTGATGGGGAGAATCGGCCCTCAGAGGCCACGTCAGAATGAGTTCCCAGGATGCCAGCCAGGTCCCCTCAAGACAAGATGACTCTCACCCCCATATTTTCCCATGTGTTTGGGGACTCTACCCGGTTATACACCCTGACTTGAAATAGGATCGCAAAGATGGTCTGTAAAGATGAAGGAAAGCTGTGCAGAAAGAATGCAGGATGGCCAGGGGGAGAAGGCCAATGGTGTCCTTTCCAGGTGAGATTTTCTGAAGAGATCTTGAGCCAGTCAGGCAGAGAAAAAAGAGGATTAATTTTTGCTTTGAGAAATCATTAATTTTATTCATGAATGAACTGGTACGTAGAGACGTGCCCATGTAGAAAACAGGGCACTGGGCTTCCCCCAGACAGTCAGCACATGGTACAGGCAGACAGGACGCTTCCCCCAGACAGTCAGCACATGGTACAGGCAGACAGGACACTCCACCCAGACACTGTCAGCACACAGTACAGGCGGACAGGACACTCCACCCAGACACTGTCAGCACACAGTACAGGCGGACAGGACACTCCACCCAGACACCATCAGCACACGGTACAGGCAGACAGGATGCTTCACCCAGACACTGTCAGCACACAGTACAGGCAGACAGGACACTCCACCCAGACACCGTCAGCACACGGTACAGGCAGACACGACGCTTCCCCCAGACACCGTCAGTACACGGTACAGGCAGACAGGACGCTTCACCCAGACACCGTCAGCACGTGGTACAGGCAGACAGGACACTCCCCCCAGACACCGTCAGCACACGGTACAGGCAGACACGACGCTTCACCCAGACACCGTCAGCACACTGTACAGGCAGACAGGATGCTGGTGAGTCATGAGGTCTGTGGTCTCTTCTTTTCCCTTTTTCTTTTCTTCTCAAGAGAAGAGCTTTTTCTGGGTCAGGGAATCTATTTCTTTTTCTTTATTCAGCTTCTGCCATGTTTATCCCACCTCGGGGCTTCCCACATCTCCCACAAGAGAATTATTTCGGTACACAGGAAGCGTGAACGATGAGCAGCACACGGCGCATTCATGGGCTCGGCACACTTATCCAGCATCCGTGTGCACTGGCCACTCCACGGCTGCTGGGGACACGGCCCAGAACGGGCCCAGCCCAGGCCTCAGGGAGCTCTGCCCTGGAGGGAGACCCCTGGAGCGGATGAGGAGCGGCCTGGGGTCTGTGCCGCAGGACAGTGTGGTACGTGAGGGGTCTGGTTCCCGTGCCCGGCCCCGTCTGCCCACCCAGGACTGGAAACACGGGAGTGTGCTCACGAGGCGCTGAGGGCCAGTGGGACAGGCTTCTTACTAAGCTGGGCGGAGACGAAGGCTTGGGCCTGGACTCCTACACTCACGTTCCTTCCACACTGAAGTTAAGACAGCTGGAGCCGCGGGTCCACTGGACTGATTTTCCTGACCCGAATGACGCCACTGGAGAGGGCGTGGCTGGCGGTGTGCATGTCCTGGCCACCTGGCCTCAGGTGGAGTTCCACCTAGTGAGCTACCAGCAAGGGGGTGGGACCTCAGAAAGACTGTCCCCTGGGGGGCGTGGTATCCAAGGGACATGAGTCTTTCGTGAGCAGGGAGGTTAATGCATCGACTCGACGCAGTGTTGAAACATGGCCCACAGGACAGCAGGCTGTCACCGATGTCTCCGGTTTCCCGTGGGACAGAGGAGGAAGGGGCAGAGCAGAGATGGTTCTGGGAGGGCGAACGCATCCCTGTGTAACTCAGGGAAAGAGTGCCAACCACTCTCACTACGAAACGTCAGTAACACAAATAATAGCTAATATACATTGGGTACTGATCGTATGCCCATTTTATTAAGTGAGGCAGCATTACCCTGATTCAAGGGGCATGCTGTGTGACACACACATTCCAGATAGAGACTCTGAGACTTAGAGGATGTCACGTGACCGGTCAGAGGAAGGGCCAGCATGCAATCCATCCAGTAGAGGCCCTGATCATCACTATTAATGAATGACATCAATAATCTGAGCCTGGATTGCTATGGCTCCGGGAAATGGTGCCTCCAGCTGTGACCACCTGCCGTCCCCTCCTCCCTGCTCGGTGGCATCCGAGCTGGGGGAGGCAGAAGGTGGCCTCAAGGGGCCGGAGGGTGGCTCCTCCCACGCAGAGGTCTCATGGTCCTTTTCCACCAGAGTCCTCCATCTGCACTTGGACTCTGGGGACCTCTCCGTGGGAGGAAGCGACAAATGGCTCTTCCTAAAGCGACTCACCCATGGCCAACGCTGGACGTGGGGCTTTGCACGGCCGGTGTGTTCCCACAAGGTGAGGCACAGATGGAACTCTGTAACCCGGATCCTCTCGGGGGGCCGCCGCATGCCATTTCCAAAACGCAGGATCTCATTTTTGGGCCTGGCTTAGAAAAACTCAGGGTTAAGTCAGTCTCTAGCCCCTGACTTCTGCATCAGAGAGCTATTGATCTATAAACACCAGTATCTACTTGGAAGCGACTTCTGTTCCAGGGGATGTTTTCACAGAGCCAGAAAGACACCTTTAGTTTGTCGGGCCACTTTGTAAATGCGGGGTCTCTTCCAGGGACAAGTGGCACGTCCTCTGGGTCACCCCTGCCCGCCCTCTGCACGCGTGGCTCACGGGATTCGGATGAAGCTGGGAACGAGACCCGGGGCTGGACTCCTGAGTCAGTTTCAGGACTGGCAGGTGTGGGCACAGCAGGGCAGCCCCCCGGCAGGTCTGGGGACGATGACGTCATCTGGCAGTTTCCACTGCCCACTGTGTTTTCCCCTCTGCACCTGATTCTGCCACTATGCCAGGCTCTCCCCCGAGCCCAGAGGTGTGCTTCTCTCTCCCTTCCTGCAAAGAACAAGCCAGCTCTGGACGTCAGAGTGAGTCAGAGTGAGAAGTCCCACTGGCCAGGCAGGAGCCCCGGTGGGGGGAAATGAGGTCACCGGCGCTGCTCTGTGCCCTCATGGCCAGCCCGGTGCCCGGAGAATTCTTTTTCCTTGCGTGCGGGAGAGTCTGAGCCTTATCTGGGGACATGCTAGTGACGGAGGAGGGACAGCAAGAAGGCTCTTTGGGGAGTGAGTTCCCTGGGACCCACAGAGGCATGGAAACACCTAATGATCCCTCGACATGAGCTCCACAGTTGGGTTACTAGCGACAAAGGTAAACTGCAGCGTCGTAAGCCAGCCCCTGGCTCAGCTGCCTCTGTGTGAGCTTGATAACGAAGGCATCAGGGGACAGGCGGGTATGCAAGTCCTTGAACGTCAGCCTCAGACTCCAGAAACTCATGCCCAACGAGACAATACAGTGTGGCCTCAGAGGCTGATACCACGTTCTTTGGTCTTCTGACACCACTAAGCAGGGTGGTGTCCATTTGGGTGCCTGAAGGCCGGGAGGCTAAGCCTGGGAGCCACAGACATCGTGGTGGGCCTGGACAAGAGGCAAAACCTACAAAGACAGCGTGCGGGTGTGCAAGGAAGCCCAATGACCTGGGTGACCGAGCGACACTCGACGCGTGAATCTAAAACCAGCTATTTCCCACCCCGCGTGGACAACCACTCTACAAGCTCTCCCCACCCCCAGCAAGGCGGTCAACGGCCTGGGCTTGAGCAGTTCCATTCCCGCCTGTTCGTGAAGCCCACTTCCTTTCAACAACCCCAAACACTACAGCAGTCTTCCCGACACTGAATCGCAGTCTCCCTTCCCACAATTCCACGTGTGGGTCCTGACTCTGCTTCCCCTTATTTCCCTGGGGTAAGTCTAACTGCCTCTTCACGACCCATCCCTAGCTCTCCGAAGGCCGTTATTATCCCCCCAATTCTTCGACTTGTCAGCACGCGGTACCCCGTCTCCCCCCCGACGCCGTAGCCTCTTTCCCCTCCTCGCACCTTCTCCCCCCAAGCTCTCCTTTCCCTTCTCTCCAGCTCTCCCTGGGTCGTCTCACTTATTTGGGGACTATCATGAACAAAATAAGGTGATGGACAAAGTAGACCCAGGGACATAGAAGTAGGGTTCAGCCCTGGCCAGTTTGGCTCAGCGGTTGGAGCCGTTGGCCTGTGGTACAGAGAGACCCGGGTTCGGTTCCCGCTAAGGGCACGTACTTCGGTTGCAGTTTGTCCCCGGCCCTGGTTGGTCGTGTGGGTGGCAGCCACTCGATGTGTCCCTTTCACGTCGATGTTTCTCTCTCTCTCTCTCCTCCTCTCTCTCCCTCCCACTCTATCTGTACAAAAAATGGAAAAATGTCCTCGGGTGAGGATTAAAAAAAAAAGAAGTAGGGTTCAGACTGACAAACCTCAGAGGGGGGGGGAGGGCAGAGATAAACCGCAGAACTTACACTCATGTGGGTGACCGTGGACATAGACAGCGATGCTGGGGGTGGGGGACCTGGAGGAGGGTGTCAATGGGGGGAAAAGGAGAAACATCGGTAACAAAAATGGATTAATAAAATGCAAAAAAAGGGAATAATTATTTTGACAGATTTTGTTTAAACCAATTCCGGGCCCTGCTTGCTGGAGGATGTCGTCACTGTCCTGGGATTTCTCAGGTCAGGCACGTTCCTGTCCTTGCTCAGCCTCTTGCATGCGGTGCCGTTCTCGAAGGCTCGTGACGGTGTTGCTAGGTCCCCGGCCACCTCGGAACCGCTGCCTCTCCTTGGAAACAGGTGTCACAGCTGCCAGGGCAGGTGGGGTAGGTGCTGGGCCGGGGGGAGAAAGCAGGTTTTCCATGCGAGTTAAGTGGAGGGGGAAACCCTAACTTTCTCCTGGGCGTCGGAGAGTCATGTCTTCTCCCAGCTGGTTTGATTCTGCACAGCTGGTCTTAGGGTCTGTGTTGGAGTCGTAACCGGCGGGCACTTGGCCAGTCTCCTCTACACTGTCCGTGTCGCCTGTGTCCTTTGCTGTGCTCCCTGGCTGACCAGCCACCGGGCTGCGGGCACCCTGTCCCCACCCGCCACAGGAGTGGGATGGCGTCCATCTCAGAATCCGTCTCTTCCCTCCTCTCCTGGCTTCGTCGTTCACCCCGGGGACTTCTCCCTCTGCTCCAGCCCAACCTTTCTGAAGCCTCCTGTGGGTCCCCGGTGCCCAAACAATAAAATCCAGGTGCATTTTTTTTTTTAGAATGAAAGTCCCAAATTCGCCCTTTCACTATTTTAACAAATATTCAGTGATACGGACTCTGCATCACAGTTCATGTCACACAAGCTCCTTTTGTTCCAGTCTCGTGGGTGTCTCCAGATTGGCCCAGATGAGGGGTCTCCTCTAGACCCTCGTGTCTGTCCACACCCCATTCCTCCTTCCTGCAAAGCCCCCCAATTTTCCCCACCTACTCACCTTTCAAACACATCTGAATATCACCTCTCTATGAAGTCTTTTCTTGACTCCGTCAAGAGTTATCCCTATTTCCTTCAATCTGCTCGTGTTTCTGCTGTTTATCTTATTTCCTCCCTCCCTCCCTCCCTCCCTCCTTCCTTCCTTCCTTCTCCTAACTCTCTTTGCTCTTCACCTGGTCCTGAGCTCCTTCGGGCAAAGAACCTGTCTTATTTCGTCTCCACGCCCCCAGCTCCCCGTCCCGTGTCTGCCGCATACAAGGATGTGCTAAGGGGGTGAGATCGTTCCGTGAAACCAGGCTGTCCTGCGACTATCACATGAGGCAGTAACAAGTGGTTGAGACCTCAGGCCCGGGACTCACACTAGGTGGGTTTACATTGCAGTCAGGCTACTTCTAATTGTGTGAACTTGTACATGGCATTGTGTCTGTGCCTGTTTTCTCATCAGTGAAAGGGGTAGAAAAATAGGCCCTTCTTTATGGGACACGTTGGTGATACCTACAAAAGAAATCGGGTTTATTTTAAGAGGATGTTTATTCTTTTTGTGGCAGGTCTCCCGAGAGTGACGTGGAAAACAATAGCGTAGGGGCTCCTAAGAGGAGGAAGAGAAGATGAAGGAAGAGGGGGGGCCAAGAGGGAAGGAAAACGGGGCAGTCTTACTGCATTAAACCCTTTCTACTGCAATTCCACACAGGAATCAGATGTATCACTTAAAATCCACACACTACGCTCCCTAACTGTAGTCTGACTTAATCTACCCGTTGATTCTATAATTATAGATAGTTCAAAATAAATCCTTAAGAGTGACAGGTGCTTTCCCTGGAGGGATTCACATCCCTCGACCCCACAGCATCCGAGTCAAGGCCTCCGACCAACACCAGTTCCCACCTAGACAGAGAAAACGAGAAGAGAGGCCCAGACGGGGATATCACTGAGCGGAGGACAACTGGAGGCATGGACGTTTGACCACCCAGACAGTCAACAGTCAGGTGGCTGAAAGGGACCCTAATCTAGACAGGCAATCCATTCAACGTAAAGACCACTGTGCCAAGCTGGAGCATGAGATTGGCGTACTCAAGGTAGTGAAAGTTGGAGTGGGCTAAAGTGAGTTCGAACAGTCCCCAAATCTCAGTGACTTTATAGAAGGTGTTTTGTTTTGTTTTTGCTCACATGACATTCCAGTGTAATTTATGGACCAAGATTCGATCTACCTGGTCACTCTGGAGGCCTCGAGCCCTCCCCTATGCCCTGGTAGACAAAGAAAGAGAGAGAGCATGAAGGATGTCATGGCACCTCTCATGGGCTAGGCCTGGGTTTGGTCACGCGGCTCCACTTAATACAGAGGAAGCTGGAAACCAATGTCTGTGAGCTGGGAGGGGACAGAAGCCACTTAGATGACAACTTTCCAGCCTCTGCCGCAAGGGGCAGGACTCAAGAAGAGGGTGAAATGCAAAGCCCTGAGTTTACGCTCAAAGTGTCAACTTCACAAATACAGTACATAGGAAACTTGACTTAACTGTGAAAAAAAAAATCTGAGGTTGAAAAAAAATGAGGGTTGGTCCATCATAACATTACTGTTAGCCAAGAATATTTGTCTTTTAGAAAATGAAAGCAATGGTCCTGACTGGGTAGCTCAGTTGTTTAGTGTCATCCTGATACGCCAAGGTTGCAGGTTTGATCCCTGGTCAGGGTACAAGAATCAACCAAAGAATGCATAAATAAGTGGAACAACAATTCAATCTCTCTCTCTCACACACACACACTCACACACACACATCAATCAATAGAAAAGAATACAACATTTAAGCGCATTAATAAAGGAAATACCTATAGCAGAAAGATCATCAACTATCTCCATCTGTTGCTTAACTAGGTGTCCTTGACTAAGATAATTAAACCATCTGAGCCTCAGCCAACTTAGCTATAACACGGCATTAAAGCATGTGGGGTATATCAGTTAACTACTACCACAATTGTGCATAGGAAAATAACCTCAAAACTCAGTAGCTGAATGAAAGATTCATTTATCCTCGTGCATCTGTAGGTTGGCTTGGTGAGGTGTGCATCGAGATGCAGGTCTGAAGGGGGCCATTAGGTCTTGCCTCCACTGATGTTGATTCTGGGGCACAGGCTGAAAGGACAGTCCCTGCAGCTACCTGGGGAAAGCAAGTCTCATGGCCAGTGCAGAGACGCAAGGGGTTGTGGGATCATGCAATGTATCCTGAGGTCTGGGCCCAGAACTGGCACACTGTCACTTCTGTCCACGTTCCTTCGCCCAGCTCAAAGTCCCATGGCCAAGTCCAACATCAGTGGCAGAGGGAATGAAGCTCCATCCATGAGGGAGTGATGATGCAACGTCACACACCAAAGGGCCTTCTACTACAGACAAGGATGAGGAGTCAATCAAACACTGCATTTGGAAGACTAGTGATGATTAAAAATATAGGTACAGCATTCAGTCCCGAGTGTGGCAACACAGGGGCTCAGGAAAGAGGCACAGTGATGATGATTATAATGATGATGGTGATAATGGTACATATTATGGTATCGGATGGTCCATACGCAGATATTGGATCCTGGCGTACTCTCGGTGGCTCAGAACACACCACTGGATTGTGTTTGATTTGGGTTGCCTTTTGAAAAGGAAATGTATCAACTAGCTAGATTGCAAGCAGAGGAGGTGAACATAAGGGTGTAGGGATCTGAAAACTGTATTCAAGGATCTAAAAATATTTACTTTGAAGAGTGGTCCATATAAAAAATTGACGCCCCCAAATACCAGAAGGACCACACCACTGTGAAAGGAATAAACTTGCAGAATAATGGAGGGCACTGCCAGTCTGGGGGAATTCTCTTAGAGTTGAGTAGATGACAGAAGTCCATGGACATTTGCTGGGGACAAGCAGAGCACCACAGCACGCTGGGCTGTTTGCCTGCTGAGCAAAGACAAGGACAGTGGGAGGTAAACAGTGGTGACCAGTCACTTTCCACAGATGCACGGAGGAGCCGTGGGGAGATGTTGGGAGGTCAGGCAGAGCTGGGGCTCCTGTAGCTGGGAAAACACCCATCTCAGCTCCCTCCCCATGTCCTCTGTCCTCAGAGTCACCGGTCCTCCAAGCCAGCGCGTCTGTTCGCCGTTTGTATTTCATGTTGATTCTACACAGCTCTCGGTGGCCTCTCCAAGCCCGAGCCCCAACAGGGTAGTGTGCGATTCCCCAAACACTGGTCTCTTCCTCTCCTTCAAGCTTCAGTCTCCCCTCCCCATCTCTTCCAATCAGCCTTAATTAAACTGTTTGAAAGCTGCAGCTTGATTTTAATTAGAGCAAAATTGGGAAGATTAGAATGAAATTGGCCAATCATTGTTTACGGGCCGTTGTTTGAGAACACAGCAGGCTGTTAAATTACCTCCATACCAGGCTTCTTGAATTCTTCCAGACAGGGAGGGACCGGGCCAGTGGGCTTCAGGGGAGGCCTGGCCTCCATTCTGCTCTGGTACCCCCAGAGTTGCAGGGCCCAGATGTTATTCAACCGAATGGCCCCTGGGTCAAAGCCCCCTGCCTACAGATTTCTCCCAGCCACAGAGGTAAACAAAGCTAGAGAACTTCCTGAGAAGTAGGGCAAAGGTGTACAAGTGGTCTCTGAACTTTGCACACAGGTCACAGACAAAGGCAGGAAGTCATCCGTAGCATGGTCTGGGTTCTTGTCACACTCTACCGCTCATCAGCTGAGACTTGGGTCATATCCTCAGTTTCTCTGTCACTTCATTTGTTAACCTGTAAAAGTTGATCGTTGAGTGATGATATTTCCTCTTTCTCTTTTCTGAGATCTTCTACAGATAAAATGGTTGTGATACCCTTGTGATATGAATAAACAGAAAGGAGCAAAGAGAAGGCCAAATAATATAAGCATGCCACTGGTACAGCTTTGCCAGCAAGAACCTGGACAGGGGAAGAACAGACGCATGCCAGTAAAGTCTGGGTGAGAAAGGGGAGGTCCTTGCCTGTCAGTCACACCCACGAGCAGGTCATTGGCCAGAATAAGCAACTTCTCTCTGATGCTTTTTTGGGACTTTTGTTGCAGGGGGTGGGTTCTCCTGGCTCCCCTGCATTAACCCACATGGCTCTAATGGACTGCAACTAGCCTAATGCCACATGGGACCCAGCTCCACCATGGAATGGAAACTCTGGACACTGGCTTTGCTTCTAGCTCTGCCGAATCCCCAGCTGCACCTCTTCCAGGACCGAATCAAGGGAAATGGGACTTTAGAAATCGAGGGATATAATTCCATGCAAATAAAGCTTCCTACCACATCTCATCCTCACATAGGAGCCTTTGGAAATGCTTATCCCAGCGGTACCCCAAGAATCCCAATTCCACTAGCAATGAAGAAAGACCCTCTACACATTTCTCCAATGAGAGTTGAACATCTATAAAAATTATGTACAAATGTTTAAAAATCTAAAGGAAAGCTCTATACCAATGTAAGAGATTATGGTGCTTATTATAATTTCTTTTTATAGCTCAGATTAATCATGTCTTATTCATTATAGCCGTAAAGACTCTAATACCCAAGTACATTACAGTAATCTGTGTTGAGATAGAAATCTCCTGATGATGGGATATGTCTAGAAATACTGCCTTCTGTACAGGAGCCAAACCAGGACAGATGCCTCAGCTCTAAAATGTCCAGTTGAAAACATGAAACCAACTGAACTGAGTCGCTGAAGAAAGTAACTGACATCCTTCAAGGTGCACGTTGGCTCTATTCTCGTTCCTGTTTTCAAGACGAAGGGTGTGAGTCCCAGGGGAAAAAAATGGTGATGCCTTAGCTTGGTGGTTTGGTTTTGCGCTGGAAGCCATGGTCCCAGATGTGAGGGGTATTGAGAGAAAATGAGGACAGAAAAGGCTGCTTTGTGTCCCACACTCTGGGAATAGCAATGGTGTGATTATCGGGGGTTTGCCGAGACGCCTGTATCAAACTGGTTGAGTCAAGCTATTTGGGAAAAGGCACCTCTCCAAAAGGAAGGTGGGTTTTGAGAACAGAGACATTTGCATTTATCCAGAACTGGCTGGTATGTGAGAAAGTGTCCCATCATCCCAGGCTGACAGTTAACACAGACAAAGTCAAGTCACAGGGAAAATGACAAGAAAACGGTGTCCTTGGTTTAAAGCCCATCCATCCTTTTTGCTTTAAAGTTCTTAAATATTTTATTCAATGATCTGTCAGGAGTCTTCCTTAACTTTTCAAGGAAAATCCATCATGTTTTTTCTTAAAGATGAGTGACACCAAAATAACCGTTTGGAGAATCCACAGCTCAGTCCCTTTGAACACTGAAGCAGGGAGGCACGTACCCCCCCTTCCCCCAAACGGAGGTGATTGGAAATAGGTCAGAGAAGGGGAATATTTCCTACCACAACAACACATTCTTTCTCCCACTGTTTTCAAAGTGGTGCTTGGAGCTGGGCAACCGGGCTCCTGGCTGCCTTCAGACCTCCGCCTGCTCTTCAGGGATCCAGATCCTATTCTGAGAAATGCCGCCCGAGTTGGCACATGGGGACTGGTTGGCTCTGCTGGAAGCAACATTGATTCTGTCCACAGTGAACCAGCCTGGAGTCAGCTCAGGAGGAGTAAATGGGCTCCTGGCCCTCGAGGGCACATCGACACGGGTGTCCGGCCCCACGGGGTGCCACAGCCGCTGGGACAGGTACAGCTGCACACTCACGACACAGGAAACGTGTCTTTCCCAATTCCCATGCCGGTGGCCTTGGAGGCGGGCCTGAGCGGACTCCCCACACAGAGACGGGACAGTCAGCCAGCTGTCCGGGTCTCAGCACCACGGCCCACACTGGAGGCTGCAGGATTCATTACTACTGGACGTCAGCCTCGCTTGAGGTATAGCTTTGTTTTCGTGCTGAAACTATGGATTTCTTGTTTAAATACTCTCTCCCTTACGGCTTCCTAGGGAGGGAGGTTTCATTGGCAATGACTCTTCCTGGGGGCCAGATCAATGTGCTCGGTTTCCAAGACCGAAAAGTGGTGCCTCAGTGGCCTCTGCAGGAGACAGCACCTGGGACCCCGGCTGAGCTCTTCCTGAGTGTCCCGTTGCAGGCCAGGTCTCGGTGAGGAACACAGCGCTGCAGAGTGGTCGCCGTGTGACCATCAGTAGCAGTGACCGGAAGGCATCCCTTTTTATTTACATCTTTCAAATGAGGAACTCCTTGAGCCACTTAGTGGTCTCCCAGAGACCCTTTCGCTGCAAACCCGGAGCTGGCCCAGGCCCAGAGCCCCCCGGAGCTCCTGTTGCCTGAGGCTTGGCACCACGGTTCAGCTCTCCTCCCGCCGCTCCCTTTGGATGCTGGGAAAATCCCCAACCTGATGTACAACCAGAAGCGCCCTTTATTGACAATCTGGGCCATTCGTGTTAAGCAGTTTGGGACAAAGATAACTACAGTCACTTCAGCAGATAGCTGGAGATAGAGATTTTGAGTTGGAGCTAAACTATTCTGAGTGTTGGTCTGCACAGCTGCTTTATTGAACACATCGGGCTTTACCCCCCAAACGGGATTAACTTTGTTTTGATGGTTATTAATCACGTTATGGGTATTTTAAGCCTCAGTCAGAAATACGTGCTGCTCACTCTAGGCTGGTCTAAAATATAGTGGGATAGGAACCAAACTCCCGCTAACGAGAGCAGTTTACTGAGGCACCCTTTAGAGCATGGCGTGCACACCTTCCACGGGCAAATGCCACCCTAGAGAAGCCTGGTCACCTTTCGGCTTCACCCGTGAGCCCTCGATATACTCCCGGCCGCTGCTGTGCTAAAGGCCCTTTCCACGGGGGCTTTGCTGGTGTTGGAAATGTTTGCTTTCTCAGACTGTGGACTGCAAAGCAAACTCCACGGAGGGAGACGTGAAGGGACACGGCTCAGGTGAGATGGAGCTGTATCAGGTGTCTGTCGTAACTGAAGCAGATGAAGGCGGTGTCGAAGTGGTGTGTGTTAATTAATTGACATGTGCAAATACCCCCTTCCTAGGGGAGAAAAAGAAACCTAGATTCTTCTATTACTGGAAAAAATGCACGAAATGAAAACTCAGAAACGAACATCTATTCTTTGACTAGCCCGGGCTGCTCTCCAGCGTTGCCTCGGAGGTTCCAGATGCTGGAAAGAACCTGGTGAATAAGTTCGGTAATCACATTGTCACCCCTGTCTGACTCCAGCTCCACTCACAGACACGTCCCCCATTGTTTCAATTCCACGAAGGGCAAAAGAAACGTGGTGAAATCGAGGAGAAAACCACGGGGCGCCCTGGGAGCTGCGCCCTCCTGGCTAAGTCTGACCGCACAGAACCTTGCACGTGTATCCGTTTCTGAATGGAGCTCACCCCCCCACACACACATTCATACACTTTTTCACTCACAAAATAATGACTGTCGCTTGGAGTTTCTCGGGAGGTGCTGTAGTTTCTCAGGAGGGTGGTAACGACTGTGGATCATGGCGCCAGAGAGCCATGTTTAATTCCCTCTTCCCCTGCTAAGCATTACCTACTGGGAAACCGACTCATTTGTGCCTCAATTCCCTCATCCATAAAATGAGGGTAATTATATTTTTTCCCTTATAGGGATGTTTTAAATATTATATTGGTTGATACTTGTCAGACGCTTGGAATGCCTGGCACATACCAAGAATTCATTCAATGTTAACCCTTGTATTTTATTTGCTCATAAAAAGCTTCCTAAGACAGTATCATTCATTTCGCTAAGTCCTTGTTATTCTGTGTTATAATTTTCTGAGCAGTCATAGGAGTTGGAATTAGGCCTTTTTCTTTGCTTTCTCCCCCGGTACCCTGTGTATGGACTTGATTTTTCTAGGGCTTAATTTCTCCTGCAAACAGGTGCATTGAATCCACCTTAAGCCAAAAAGGGGTTGCTTTGGTATATATATTGTGCTGTGCTTTAGATACACAGTAAACTCAGGTTTTGTGTAGATAATTAAAAGAATGAAATGTTCCAGGCAATGAAAATATTTTTGTTAGAAGACAGTAAACAGTTAGAAGGAATTAGGATGCAATAAAATACACTTAACCCGGTCCACACAAGGGAAATAGGGTTGTAGAAACAGCAGCCTGGCATTGCCCTGGGTCTCCGTCTCTGCTCTGCCACTTCCCGGGTGACATGCAGGTTGCATTCTTAACTCTCTGAGTCTCGTTGTTGCTATTGTCATCGTCATAGCTGTTGTCAATAGCATGGGGTCAGGGACAGGACACTAGCTTTTTGTTCTGATTCTAGTTCCAACTGGTTATATTGCTTCAGGCAAACCATTTCCCTGGTTTCATGGTTTTCTCCTAACCCAAGGGGACTGGACTAGACCTTCCCAATGGGTATATGCATGCTGGTGCGGGTGGGGCTGCAGATTGATTCCAGGTGTGTCTGTGGGTTCACACCCTCAGCCCTTGGGGCAGCTGACAAGGTCTGGGGTGGCAGGACGCCCTGTGCTGGTCTCCTCAGGGCTGAGCAGCCTTGTTCATTGTTCCCAATGCATCTCATAAAGAAAATGTTCAATGAACACAGTAATGTGGGGAAAAAATTGGCAAATAGTACCTAAATATTTTTTCTAATTCTAACAGTCCAAATTTCCCTCTTGGTAATTGTGTGACATCAGGCTAATGACTTAGCTTTCTGAGCTTCGAGGTTCTCATTCAATTAAGTAAAATGGACTCAAAACTCTTTGGTCTGGATAAAATACATGATTTTCCAAGTATGATGTTGAACTAAAGAAGAGGAAGGCTAAGGAAGAGTGTAAAACTCCAAGATAGTTTAACACAAGGTGTGTGGCAGAAATCATTAGGCCCAGTGTGGAGGGCGGATTCTGCTGGTCACTGACACTGGGCATGAAGCACAGTAGTCTGATTGACAGCTTGGACCGTGGACAGTCACCGGAAGGTGTCCATGCCCCGTGAAGACAACGGAAGAGGTCTCAGACTCAGTGTAGATAAAGCATAAGAAAATGCCATCAGTGCCTTGATTCATTTATATCTTAAAATTGAACAGACTTATGTCTATAAGTTCAATTTTTATAAATTGAATCTAATTTCCCCATTGATATATATACACGTGTATAATACTTTACTTTCATTTCAGATCAATCACTAATTGGTTGTTGCATCTTTGTACTCATCCTGGAACTTTTAAAAAAATCAAGTTGCCAATAATTTGCCAACAACTAAAGGATGGGCAGAGCTGTAACATACAATAAATGACTGTTTATTTTAAATAAATAAAATAAATGAGAGAATCTCTCATTCACTCACTCAACAAAAATATTGAACATCTAGTATTGTTCTGTTGCTGTTGAAAAAGACAGAAAGAATCAAACCGGTCTCTCCTGGTGGGAGAGAAAGAGAATGAAAAAATATATTATATCAGGTAGCGATAAGTGCAAGAAGATACATAAAGCAGAGCATGGGACTAGAGTTGGAGAGAGAGGGTGCTCTTTTGGATGGGACAATCAAGAAAAGCTTCTTGTAGAAGGCACCATCAGCAGTCCTGAATGAAGTAAATGAGCAAGTACTATGACTGCTGATGTTTGTTAGATTTAGTTAAAGTGGGTATCACCTCTATGGTAAAGTGGCCTTTTCCTATAGTGAGGGGCTCTGACCATTGTAAGAAAATATAGAAAATGGGAGAGTGTCTACCTTCCACCCCCTCTACCAATCTAAATGCTAGAAATTCTAAATGCTATAAATCTAAGATAGAGATTCTTTATTAGTTCATAAAGTCTAGGTGTGGCGTAAAACAAAACAGGAGGCTGGATTTAGTGTCAGATTAAAAACAAATTATTGCCAAGACTCAATGTCAAGGAGCCTATAGTTTTTTTCTACAAGTTTTATGGTTTCAGATCCTAAGTTCAAGTCTTTAATTTATTTTGAGTTCATTTTTGTGTATGGTGTAAGATAGGGTCCAGTTTCATTCTTTGAATGTGGTTATCCAGTTTTCCCAACACCATTTATTGAAGTGACTATTTTTTCCCTATTCTTGATTTGTTTGTCATAAATTAATGGACCGTATTGGTGTGAGTTTATTTCTGGGTTCTCTATTCTGTTCCATTAATCTGTGTCTGTTTTTACCTGTTTTATCTGTCAACACCATACTGTTTTTGATTGCTGTAGCTCTGTAACATAGTTTGAAATCAAGAAATGTGATGCATCCAACTTTGTTGTTCTTTCTCAATATTGGTTTGGCAATTGCAGTCTTTTGTGGTTTCTTGGAAATTTTAATATAGTAAAAAAATTTTGTGAAAAAAAAATGCCATTGAAATTTTTATAGGGATTGCAATGAATCTGTAGATGGCTTTGGGTAGTATGGACATTTTAACAATATTAATTCTTTTGATTCATAAACATGAAATATCATTCCATTTATTTGTGCCTTCTTCAGTTTCTTTCATCAATATCTTATAGTTTTCAGTGTATAGATCTTTCACCCCCCTGGTCAAATTTATTCTTTTTGATGTAATTTTAAATGTGATTGTTTTCTTGATTTCTCTTTTTGATATTTCATTAGTAGTTTACAGAAATGCAACAGACTTTTATATATAGATTTTGTATCCTGCAACTTTACTGAATTTGTTTATTAGTTATAATAGGTCTTTGGTGGAGTCTTTAGGATTTTCTATATGTAATATCAGGTCATCTACAAATAGAGACAATTTTACTTCTTTCTTTTCTATTTAGATGCATTTTATTTCTTTTTCTTGACAAATTGTTCTAATCAGGACTTCCAGTACTATGTTGAATAAAGGTGGTAAGAGTGGCCAACCTTGTCATATTCCTGATCTTAGAGAAAAAACTCTCAGCTTTTCATCATTGAGTATGATGTTAACTGTAGGCTAGTCATATATTGCCTTTATTATGTTGAGGTATGTTCTCTCTATACCAACTTTGTTGAGGGTTTTTTTTTTTTTAATCATAAATGGATGCTGAATTTTATCAAATACTTTTTCTGCCTCTATTGAGATGATCATATGTTCCCTAATTTCGTTAATGTGGTATACAACATTAGTTGATTTATGGATGTTAAACCATCCTCTCATTCCTGGAATAAATCCCAATTGATCATGATGTATGATCCTTTTAATGTACTGTTGAATTCAGTTTGCTAATATTTTGTTGAGAATTTTTTCATCTATGTTCATTAGGGACATTGGCCTGTAATTTTCTTTTCTTATCATATCTTTGTCTGGTTGTGGTATCAGAGTAATGCTGGACTTGAAAAATGAGTTTGGCAGTTTTCCCTCCTCTTTTTTTGAAAAGTTTGAGAAAGAATACTATTATAAATTCTTTAAGTTTTTGGTAGAATTCACCAGGGAAGCCGTCTGTTCCTGGAATTTCGTTTTCGGGATGTTTTTGATTACTAATTCAATCTCCTTACTAGTAATTGGTCTGTTCAGATTTTCTGTTTCTTCATAATTCAGTCTTGGTAGATGTTTCTTTCTTCTAGGTTAGCCAATTTGTTGGTGTATAACTGTTCATAGTATCTTGTGATCTTTGTCTTTGTATAATATCAGTTGCAATGCCTCCTCTTTCATTTATAATATTATTTATTTGAGCCTTGCTTCTTTTTTCTTGGTTAATCTAGCTAACAATTTTTGTACTTAAAAAAAAAAAAAAAAGGCAGCTTTTAGTTTTATTGATCCAATCTGTTGATTTTTCAGTCTCCATGTCTTTCATTTCTACTCTGATCTTTGTTATTTCCTTCCTTCTACTGGCATTGGGCATGGTTTGTTCTTTTCTAGCTCTTTAAACTAAGTTTGAGTATATAAGATCTTCATTTATTCTGAGTATAGGCATTTATTGCTATAAACTTTCCTCTTACAACTGCTTTTGCTGCATCCCATAGTTTTTATATTTGTGTTTTTATTTTCATTTGTCTCATGATACATTTATTTACATAATTTCTCCTTTGACCCATTGTTTGTTCAGGAGCATATTGTTTAATCTCCCCATATTTGTACATTTTTTTAGTTTTCATATTGTAATTGATTTCGGATTTTATAGTATTGTGGTCATAAAAGATACATGATGAGATTTCAATCTTCTTATTGTTTTGTGGCCTAACGAATGATCCAACCTGAAGACTGTTGCATGTGCACTTGAAAAGAATGTGTGTTTTGCTCTAAGTATCTGTTAAGTCCATCTCATCCAATGTTTCTGTGTTAATTTTCTGTCTGAATGATCTATCCATTTTGAAAGTGGAGTATTGCAGTACTTCTATTGTTGTATTGCTTCTTTTTCTGCCTTGAGATCTGTTCATATTTGCTATACACATTTAGTTGCTCCAATGTTGAGTGCATACATATTTGCAAATATTATATCTCCTCAATGAATTGATATCGTCATCATTATAGTATAATGACCTTCTTTGTCTCTTATTACAGTCTTTGGCTTGAAATCTATTTTGTCTGATATAAGTATAGCTTCCCCAGCTTATTTTTGTGTGTAACCATTTGCATGAACTATCTTTTTCCATTTGTTCACTTTCAGTATTTGTGTCCTTAAAGTTGAAGTGGGTTTCTTGTAGGCAGTATGCAATTAGGTCTTGTTTTTTTCTTTAATCCATTAAATTACTCCATGTCTTTTTTATTGGCCATCCAGCCATTTAGAAATGAGATCAAGCAACTATTCTTCACATGGTAGTGGAATTTGAGACAGAAAACACTTTTAAAAAATACCCTGTACTTCTATTAAAGTTTAGCATTTTATGCACAAAGGAAATACATAATATATTATTATGAACTCTCCTGCTTAGCTAAATAGAACCACACAGCAGGAATTTTTAAAGACTCTTTTGGAACCGTGGATTATTAGTCATCCCTTTTCTTTTGTTTCCCTGGTAATGTTTGGCACGTGCCCCTCCTCTCTGTCTTAGTATCTAGATTTCGATGCAGGGATTCTATAGCCTCAAATGGAGTATGAATTTTTCTTTATTTATTTTGAATTGTTTTATTCTTCTGCAGCCCTATCATTTGTACTTCGTGGATTTGGGGGGCAGGTTAGACAAGGACTTAGCACTGTCATGATGAGAAGAGTTGGGATGGGTGATGAAGTTCAGAGGAATTTACACTTTGTTGTTTCCCAAGGCAGTGGAGCTGGTCCTTACTAGTGTCATTTAAGAGGCAATGGAAAACTTATTTCTTACTAGTGGATATGATCCTTTAAATTTCATCCTGGGACGAAGATTCCCCTTGGAAATCTGTCTCCTTTTAAAATATAAACAATAACCCGGCTGGTGTGGCTCAGTGGTTGAGCATTGACCCATGCACCAAGAGGTCACTGATTTGATTCCTGATCAGGGCCCATGCCCAGGTTGTGGGCCCGATCCCCAGTGGAAGGCATGCAGGAGGCAGCCAGTCGCTGTTCTCTCTCATTGATGTTTCTATCTCTCTCTCCCTCTCCCATCCTCTCTCTCCTAATATCAATAAAGAAAAAAAATGCAAATGATACGGTGAGGAAACAAAGCGTAAGATTAAAATTCTAGAGGGCACTGGAAAGAAACTTGGTCATCTTCTAATATGGGGCTTCTCATAATGTGGGTCCCCTGACTTCCTTCAAGAGGTCCATGTTGACATTTGTACTGCAGATCCCACAACAATGGTGAACACAACCTCTGGCATCTTTGTTTGAATAAAGGCAGTCTCAGCAAATGATACTCGTAATCATGCATTCTTCATCATTACATACTTGTACCTAAATACACACGCACATACACGTATGCCAGTTTTATGTAAGAATGTCCTTGAAGCAGTAAGCTTTATTAGTGTTATTGGATCTTGACCCCTGAGTATGTGATAAAATGGGAAGTATACATAAAGCATGTTTGAGGCTACTAAAGAATGGTGATTGTTTCAGGGAAAAGTACTTTTGTGATTGAGTTGCGAGCTGAACGAGTTACTTTTTTCATGGAACCAATCTTTTCTCGACAACCAACTGAAAAAAAAAAGGGGGGGGGAGGAAGCCTGCCTCTTTAAGAAAAACAACTGACAGTATTCATTACCAATGATAAAATTTAAGCTTTCAAACAAAAATGAGAATTTTGGAGAACTCCTATTTGTCACCATGAGCTTGACAGCTTTCCAGTATTTAAAGACTTTTCTGATGAGATCGGTGGTAATATTAATGACTATAATATTTTGATATTATATAATGAAAAATGTCAAAATGTGGAAGATCTGAATAACTCAGTGTTCCCATATTTTCCAGATGACTAATGTGTGATGTTACAAAATAAGAAGGGTAGAAAGATCTACTCAAAAACCAATATGGAACACTGGATGTGAATATAGCGGAGTGGGAGCTCATTGACGTGGGCCGGGTTGCACACTGGAGCCGTTAAGAAGCTATGTTTATTGAGGTTAGTGTGGTGCCGTAGCAGGGCATCCACCTTGATCACAACAGACTGGTGCCGCAGTAAATTGGAAAATGCAGCTCCCACCTGCTCAGCTCGATAGGGAAGAGATTTGCAAAGAGCAACACGGCCATTCTTCTCGCCAAACTAGTGTTGTTTCAGAACGTGTCGTTATCGTCACAAAAATATATTATGTATGTGACATGTAATGGATTTACCACTGTTCTCTTTAAATACCATGATGAATTAATTCATCATTAGTCTCAGTTTTCATTTCTAAAACGGCAACTATCAGTAGAGGTCAGCCACCTAAATATGGAGGGCTCAAGCAATGTGAAGAGTGTGAAGGGGTCCTGAGACCGAAACGTTGGAGAACTGTTGTTCTAGAGACGATAGAGACCAAAATCTGACTTCACCAGTGGGTAACTGAGGCCACGCAGGTGATGCGATTCATCCACGGGGGACCCACGGTGATTAGATCCTATCCCTGCAAAACCGTTGCTCCAGTGTTTTCATTGTCTATTTCCCCGATGACACTGCTGCCGTGACTCCCTTCATATGAATCAGCCACTGTCCAATAAGAAAGGTTATGAGGGTAAAGTTCTGATGGAGGCCAGTTGAGACAGGGACTCCTCAGCGCCCAGGAGGGAGAGGCCAGGGCCAGGCCAAAGGGCCTCTTTTAGGCAGAGGTCGCCTCCATCTGGAGAGAGGTGGCCTGAGAGCAGATGAGCAGGTCCCCGTGGAGGAAGAACATGACCTACTGTGGACTATATGCCTCTTACTCCAAAATACAGTGACCTTTCCTTACCCCTTGGCTTCCCTCCAGGGAGTTTGCACGTTGGAAAGTGAACAACTTGGCCCTGGAGAGGAAAGACTTCTTCGGTTTGCCATTGCCCCTGGCCCCAGAGTTCATCCGGAACATCCGCCTCCTTGGAAGGAGACCCAACTTGCAACAGGTTACTGAAAACCTGATCAAAAAGTACGGCACTCACTTCCTGCTTTCTGCCACCCTTGGAGGTAAGCATCACTGTGGCCCAGCGTGAACTGGTTGCCAGGCTGTTGAAACAGCTGTAACGCTCACTGAAGATAGCTTCAGTAGTCTTCTGGGATATTCTGTTTTTCCTGCCTGTTGATGCTTGAGAAATGTCTCCTTTCTGATGCCTTTGAGAACAGTGTGGTTTCTTCACATCCAAATTCACCCCAGAACGTTGCTGTTGGCATCTGAGCTCCCTCCTGAGGAAAATGTGTTGGGTAAAGGGTAAAGAGGTTGGGGGACACAGACGCCCGCTAAGCCCTGGCCAGCAGGGGGCGCTCTCAGTTTCCTTTTGACTGAGCCATTGAAACCTTAAGTTTCTCCATATTCCAACATTTGCTGTGGCTACAGTTGTCCGATCCATGGGCAAAGAAGGAAATTCTGTTGAGTTCATGCCCCTGCTTCCTCTTTGTAAAGACTGGTGACCAGACAGATCAATGCTAATGATTCGGGGCTGGATGGAGCAGAGGGTCGGGGTGGGACGGTGCCACCCTGGCCAGGACGCAGGGTAGAGCCGCAAGCTCTGAAGGGCAGAGTTCTGTCCACCCTGGGAGAAGACAGCAGGATTTATGAGAACATTACTCACTGTCTGATGGACACAAGGGAGCTCGCGGAGGGGCCAGGCCAGCTGCACAGGCGGGTATTGAGTGTCTGATGGGGAGAGGGGACCTTACACGTCCAGGCTTCTGCCCTTCCGGAGGGAGCAGAGATATTCGTGGCAGCTTCTCGTAAACAACTTGAGAGAACGAATTTGATCCCCTCCGAAGAGGTGATGCCTGAGCCAGAGATCAGTGGCGGATGGGAGTGGATAAGAGGGATGACAGGGTGAGCTTTGGGGAGACACACAGAACTAAGGAAAGGGAGGGGCCCCTCCGGCAGTGGCACCCGTTGTCCTGTGACAGCGTCTGAGGAGGCTGTTGTAAACACGGTAAGGGGCGGGGAAGAGCCGTCGCAGGGGTACTGGGCTCCTTCTTAGCGCCGCCCATTCTGGCCCAGTTTCATGTTCTCGTTGGTGGAGGACGAGGGAGCAGCAGCCTCACCAATGCACCCTCGCTGTTTGCACAGGAGAGGAGTCCCTGACCATTTTCGTGGACAAGCGGAAACTGAGCCGAAAGACAGAGTCCGCGGGAAGTGTCCCCACAGTCGGGGGCAGTGGGAACAGCTCGGCCGTGTCCCTGGAGACCCTGCACCAGCTGGCGGCCTCCTACTTCATCGACAGAGAGAGCACACTGCGCCGGCTGCACCACATCCAGATAGCCACCGGGGCCATCAAGGTAAGGTCAGCGACGCGCGGGCGCGGGGGCCACTCGTGGGGGCCAGAGTCTGAACCAGCTCCACACCAGCCAAGCCCGACTGACCAAAGCGGGAGGCAAGCTTCCTGGCGGAGGCATAGCTAGCCCTAGACACGGCCCAGGTCTTCACTCTGCCGCACATTGTCAGGCAGCATCTACTCTGAGGCTGACTCGAGCCGAGGGGCTGTAGAGCGAGACAAGGTCCCTGCTCTCCTGAGGTTACATTCCAGTGTGGGAAACAGATGATAAACAATTAAATATCAGCAAAGGGATTTCAGATAATGATATGCAGAAAGGACAGGGTCCTGAGGAAAAGATTTCCTGAGAGAAGGGAGCAGATAATTGTCACCAGGTTGGTCAGGGGCGGAGATCTAAATGGAAAGAAGCCAGCTGTGTGCAGATCTGAGGGCAGAGGTTCAGGCAGAGGGAGCAGTAAGTGCTAAGGCCCTGAGGCAGGAGCTGGCTTGGTGCTTTGGTGGATCACAGAGAAGACTGTAGTGACTGCAGTTAGGTGAACAAGAGCACCACTGGGACAAGACGAGGTTCAGAAGTAGGTTGGAGCCGGACTACACGGCCAGAATAAAGAATTTAAAAAACGCCCAAGTACAATGGAAAACAACCAGAGTGTTTTAACCAGAGGAGAGATATGATCATACATGTTTGAAAAAGATCGATATTATTGTAACTTTAATGACTATAACCTCCATCCATTGTCTCTGCTTATGTCTAGGAGAGTTCTAGGCAAGTCCATATTGTTTCAGAAAAGAGAGGACTAGTAAAAAACACTTGAGAATACTAGATTTTTTAAATTCTAAATATAAAGTTAGGGAGGCAAGTAAGGGTCAGTCTCGTCTTATATTTGACCTTGATCCTACCCAAAATTCACAAGGAAGTTATGTTTATTTATTGTTCAGCAAATATTTTGAATGCCCATTATGTGTTCGGCACTGTTCTGGGTATTGAGAATACAAGAGCGAACAAACATTTTATGCCCATGACCTCACGGAGCTTCAAGTCTAGTGGTGGAGACGTAATTTAATAGATGCACCATGTCAGGTGGGATTAATGGTATGAAGAAATAAAACCAGGGAAACAGGGGTGCTGGGGACCTGTGCTTCAGGGAAGACCCGTCTGAAGGAATGTCCTTTAAGCAGAGGTGTGAATGAAGCGATGGCGTGAGCCCATGGTCCTCCTGAGTGAGAACATTCTAGACAGAAGGAAGAGCACGTGCAATTACCCTCAAGAGGGAGTGTTCTTAGTGGGACCCAGGAACACCGTCTGGAGCGGCGTCACAGAGGGGTGAAGTGGGCCATGAGGCCCCGTGGCGGTAGGGGCCAGGTCAGGAGGGTGTTACTGAGCAGTGACTGTTGCCGTGGTCAAGGTGAGGACTCATGGTGCCTGCTTGGACAAAGCGATGAAGAGGCTGTGACAAGCTGGCGGAGTCACAGTATATTTTGGTGACCGAGCCTACGGATTGCTGACGAATTGGAAGAAAGGCGTCAGGATGAACGGCAAGATCTTTGGCCCGAGCAACTGGGGGAAAAGCGATTCCGTTTGCTAAGAAAGATCACCCTGGGGGAGGTGCAGGTCTGAAAGGAGTGAATCAGGAGTTTGGTTTTCGACATATTGGACTTGACGTTTCTATTAGCCATCCGAATGGAGACATCTCGCTGGCCGTCGGATAGGAACACCAGGATTTCAAGAGAAAGGTCAGGAGCAGAGACATAAATTTGGCATACAAATATATTCACGTGTGCAGTTGGTATTTACAGCGAGGGGACAGAATGAGCTGAGCCCACCGGAGGAGGGGCGTGGCTGGTTGAGCAGCCCCAGGCCTGGGCTGTGAAGCACATCCATGTTCAGCAAGGGGAAGAGGAGGGGCATCTGGCGAGGGAGGGACGGAGGCCGAGGCGAAGCAGAAAGGTGTGGAGAGAACCCGTCAGATCACAAAGCCATGTGAGGAAAACGTGGCCGTGCTAAATGCTACTGAGCAGCCAGGTTAGAGCTGACCTTCCGTTTGGCCACGCGGGGGTAACTAGGGCCTAGATGGGGGCCGTGTCAGTGGCGTGCAGGTGCGAAAGGCTGAGCGGAGAAGGTCTGGGAGAGAGGGAACAGGGAGGGGTCAGAGGCGTGGACACAGTGCGTTCGGAGTTTGCTGTAACCGCGAACAGAAAGATGGGAGGTAGCTGGAGAGTGATGCGAGGTCCGGTGAGGGTGCGTTTCTGCCTTCGGATGGGAGATGTTCCAGAACACTGGTGGGTTGATTGAAATGATTCGTGGAGAGGGAGAAAGTGATGATGCCGGAGAGATAGGAGATAATTGCAGAAGCCATCGCATAGATGAGAGGAGTTGATATTCCACGCACGGGGCAGGGACAGGTCTCACACAGGGGCATGAGCACGCCAGCCCTTGTAAGAGGAGGCGGCACAGCGTCCACAGGGACAGGTGCAGTGGACGGTGGGTGTGCTGGGGGGAGGCAGGGGTTCTCTCCTGATTGATTTCATTTCCTCCGTGAAACAAGCAACGTCTTGGCTAAAAGGAAGAGGAATTGTTGAGAAAAGAACACTCAAGATGGTCTTTTCAGACAGTGGGAGTTAGCTGTACCCCTCGCCTAGATAAATGTAGTGGGTTGTTGGGCAGCACTGAGGGCCCATTGGAGACACCAGTCAGCAGAGCTCGAGTTTTATCAGCCGCATTCAGCACTTCATCTTCAGCCAGGCATGGGCTAGATGAAGAGTTGGATTGAACCAAGGTGTGTGTGCGTGTGTGTGTGTGTGTGTACAAAAGACAAAAGAAAAAGATACAAGGGAGCTGAGAGTGTACAGAAGGAGCTGAAAATGAAACTATCAGGTCAGAAACGTTGGAAGGCTAAGTAGGGTTTTCTAAGTTTATGTTTAAATTATTATTGACATTTGGTTCATTGGACGACCTGTTAGAGGGAAGGGATCGGAGGGGGCACAAGTGTGTGATGCTTCATACCGGGATTATAGAGGGAGTGAGGGTTCTGGGGCATGGCCATGGGTGTGGGTAGCCGAGTGGGGTTGGAAGACAAGATGAGGAAGTGAGGCCAGGGAACTGAGAAGCCAGGGGATTGAGAGATCATCCACATGGACGCTGACGTCGGCAGGAATGATGCAGACGTGATGGCGATAAGGAAGCTTCATGTTGAAAATCTTCAATGAGCAAAGGGGAGGAACAGCAAAAATAGACTGCAACCGGGGAGGGGGGTAGTGGGTCCTGATGGTCCTGATGGTTCTGGCTTCCAAGGAGCCAGAGGTGATGTCGGGAGGAATGAGAAGCAGGTTCCGGATCTCACAGTGCCAGACCGCTCCGACTTCCACGCCCCGGAGACTCAGCGGAGGGGACACACGTGGAGAGGCTCCCAGGAGGCTGTGTCCTCGGGGTCTGCCAGGTCGTGGTTAGTGTGAAGGACTCTCGAGAAGAGGTTGAGGCTCCAGGGATCTTGCTGCGGACTGATGGTGAGATCCAGAGGGCGGGGCGGAAGGGGTCAGATCAGGGGTGGACCGTGTCCGGGGTGAGTCTGAGAAAGGATGGCTGAAGCAGACAGGGGTTTCGGGTACATTTGGGAGGCTGGCGTCTTGGGCAGTTTAAAATGACGAAAGAGCGCATCAGTCATGTGGAGTGGGTTACACCAGGAAGACAGCACTCTGTGGAAGCCCTTCCCCCATCAGGCCTGGGCTGTGTCCAAGCCGGAGAAGAATCGGTCTTATTCAGACATGCAAGGTAGTCATGGATCAACAACTCAATGATCCTGGTAACGTTCCCCGTTATCCTTTGACCTGATCAACTCTTGACTTTCTATCACCCTTCGCGGCATCATTTCCCTCTTTGCCCAGCTTCGATTCCTGTGTTTGGCCTCCTGTTCATGCCCACTGACATCCCCCTCATTCAGGACCTCATTTATTTTTACTTGCATTGTCTTTTTTTTTCTTTATCCTCACCCGAGGACATTTTTCGATATTTTGTTCAGATAGAGCGGGAGGGAGAGAGAGAGAGTGAAACATCAACGTGAAAGGGACACATCGAGTGGCTGCCACCCGCACGACCCAACCAGGGCCGGGGACAAACTGCAACCGAAGCACGTGCCCTTAGCGGGAACTGAACCCGGGTCTCTCAGGACCGCAGACCGACGCTCTAACCGCTGAGCCAAACCGGCCGGGGCTCCTGCATTGTCTTTTAACGATTTTCCCGATCCCATTCTCAGTCACTCTGGCTCGCCCGCTGAGCTGCTCGTAGGAGTGGACATCATCAGATCATAGCGCCCCCTACCTCCGTTCCTTCAGTGGCTCCGGCTGCACACGACACGGCGCCCAAAACACTGCAGGCAGCCAGGGTGGTGGTGTGAGCCCACAGGAAGGGCGCAGGCGCGAGCCCGGAGTCTGGGCCCCGCCGCTGCTCATGGTCGGGCTCTGAACAAGTCCCAGAACTCGGAACCTCCGCCTGCTCACGCAGCACCGTCGAACAATTAGAATAATGTCCCCCTTGAAGGATGTCTGTGAATATCGAACAAGGAAATATATATAGAGCATGAGCTATAGCACCAGTGGAAAAGGGATGCTTCCTCTTATTTGTAACAAAACTATAAGGCCACTGAAGATGCTTTTCTCTTTTTTATTTATTTTTTTACTTTATTTCTCAGTGAGAAAGTGAATGGTTTACTTCAAGATGCCAACAACTTGATGTGCTTCACATTTTAAATAGAAAATACAATTCACTTTACTTCATTTTAAAATCAAAATGTTATGAAAGATAAAATCTCTATAAACTGCTCTGTTTGTTAATATGAAATCTCTCTTTTTTATTTTATGATTTTTTTATTAATTTATTTTTGTTACAGATGTGTCTCCTCTTTGTCCCCATTGACACCCTCCTCCCCACCCCCCCACCCCATACTCGGCAAATGAAATTAGACCATCAACTTACACCATACACAAGGATAAACTCAAAATGGATAAAAGACTTAAATGTGACCACTGTCCTTTTAGTGTCCTCTCCAAACCATCCTTTACACTCTTCTGGTCCAGTTCCCTCCTGAGCCCTTCACTTACCTTTCATACCATGTAACCAGTCCTCTCTGACTACAGTCTTCGTGCAAATGGACCATGCTCTGTGTCTCCTCCCCTGGCACATGCCCTTTGTCTTGCGGACAAAGCTTGTCTGTTCCCCTGACTGGCTCTTCCTCACCTTCCTTTCATTGGCTCAAAAAAGTAACTCTTAGGAAGCCTCTCCTGACTCGCAAGGTAGTTAAATGCTTTTCTTGAGTGTTTCAAACATATGCCTCTTCTATGGGGTGCAATTTCAGAGCCTCCGCCACTGCCCGTCTCCCCGGCAGAGGGGCCCCCATCCTCGGACGCCTCTTTTCGGAGCCTCTCCCTTCTCACAGAAAATGCGAGATCACTGTTCTGCTTCCTCCGGGCTGACCGACCTGGAGTCTTCCCGCGAGGAGCCCAATGCATTCTCCCGTGGAATGTAATTCAGAGAACCACGAGAAAACGAGGATTCCTTAATGCTTTCTCCCATCTCCCCTCCTCTGAGTCCTTGTCCCTACACAACTAGGGAGGCCTAGAGACCTGTGTGACCTGTCCAAGGTCACTGCTAAATGTGGGGGCAAAGGGAGGTGTCGGCATCCCGTCCCGTGCTCCGCTCGCCTCATGGGGCTGGTCTGACATAAAGGTGCCCCAGCAGGGCCACCTCCGCTAGCACACTTAGCGCGTGCAGGTCCACAGAGCGGGGGCTGGAGTCGTCCCTGCCGGCTGGCTGCTGCTGCGGTACCTGCCACGACCTCCCTCTACGGAGCACGACGCCTTAGCAGGAGTCCAGCGGGCTCCAGCTCTGTCCTTCCTTGGACAGCAGTGGGTGGGGGTGAGGGGTGCTCCCCGGCTCAGCCCAGGTACAGGAAAAGTCCTCCAGCATACGTGTGTCTTGTCTGTCTGAGCCGGTGAGCTCTTCCTCTTCACCCTTCATTAGCAGTTTCTCTTCCCGTCCCCTTTTGATGATCCAACACACTCCCCCGCGAGCCCACTGCTCGGTGTCCCCTGATCAGCACACACCTCTAATATTGGACTTGTCGCGTCGCACTGCAGCTGTTCACACGCCCTCCTCTGCCCCCCGGGCCGGCGCAGCAGGGACTGCAGGGTGCAGGTCCGGGTCCCTTCGCAGGGTCCGGCGTGTGGTGAGACACCCGGCGAGGTCCGTGAGAGGCGAACGTACTCGAGTGGGGAGATGGGGGATTAGGGTGCAGCCTGGATGCTTCCTGTCTCTGTGACCTTGCGGGGTCACTGGCCTCCTGGACGTGGAGTTCGTAGTTACTAAAATACTAAAACACGTCCATACCAGCTGGGCAACGGTCTTCACTGCAACCCTGTGCCACCTGGACCAGCTCTTCCCTCTCTGGACGCTCCAGATGCCCCCTTGGTAGTAAGAAGGGGCCCGTGCAGCTCGGGAGGCCCCTGGAACCCTGTGCTGGCACATCCTGTCCTACCTGCCGACAAATTCTGTGAATACGACCTCTGACCCTTGGCTGGGGTGGTACCGAATGGCCAGGTCACATGACCACGCTTTGCAAACTGGAAAGGGCTGGATATACAGCCGTCCTGCTGGTGAGTCCGAGATGGGATCAGAGGCGTGAAAGAGGGGAGGGGCCCGTTCGGGTGGCAGCTCACCCTCTACTTAGTGGAAGGCTAAGGAAGGCCTGGGCGGGGGCTTGAGATGCGCCCGAGCCCACACAAGTCCAGGTGGACCCCCAGATGGCAGCAGGGAGCAGTCCTCACAAAGCGCCCGAGGGTGTCTTGTCCGAGGGCTCAGGGCAGCAGCCCGGTGTTGAGTGTGCGGGGCCTGTGAGCCCGCTTGGCACCTGCCCCGCCCTCCCGGGCAGCCCCGTGCCCCGTCAGAGCCCATCTGCCACACCGCTGGCTTCGCAGGTGTCGCGCCGGGCAGGACAAGAGCCGCCGGAGTGGAGGGCAGGGGGCAGAGGGAGGCGGCTGGAAGGAGGGTTCCGGGGTCTGCTCTTCATGGGAAGTTGGATGTGCTGATGAACCTGAGATCCATCAGGGCGTTCTGATGGCAGGCTGGTCTCTGTCAAAGACCAATTAGCACACGATTATTTTCTTTTCTGAAAGCTTATCTGGGCTGCTCGTGGAACGTGTGCACCTGAGCCAACTGCTCTTTCCGCTGCCTCTGTGGGCCCGCTCTGTGATCTGGCAGAGGTGCCAGCTTCTCCACAGACAGGCACGGGCCCTCCTCACCGACCCTGCAGAGACCTGGGCCCCGCACGGTGCGGAGGGGCCTGAGGCCGGCTGCTTGTCTAGTCCCTGGTCCGGGACCATCTGCGGCAGCGCCCTGTCCAGCGCCCTCTCTCCTCCTCGCTGGTCTCGGGAGGACCGAGCAGGCTCAGAGCAGAACCGCGGCGGGAAGAGGGGTGACTGTGGGATGTGGTCCGGTCCGGTTCACTGGTCCACTGGCTCCCTGGCTCATAGAGCTCCTGGTGGGGCTCTGGCCTGGACCCGTCCCTCTAACAGGAAATGGGTGTGGGGGCACGGTCATCGCCTCTTCCTCGTTCCTGTCCTGTGCCACCATCAGTGAGGCGAAGCTACTCACACTCTCGGTGACTTGCCCGAGCAGTTGTCCTCTTGTGGAAATGACCTTGGAAATAGCAAAGTCAAGGTTGGCAAAGAGCATCAGAGGCAGCCCCAGAATGCTAGCAGGGGGGTGGGAAGGCAGACGGATTGACGGCAGGGGGGAGGCTCCTGGTGGGACAAAGAGAGGAAGGTGGTGTTCGCCGTGTCCCTCCTCCGGAGTCTTCCTGTTCCTGCATGAGGCGTGTGGCTCCTTCTCCGTCTGGACCCGAGGCGGGCGAGTGACCGACTCAGTGGTGGTGGGGAATCCAGCGCAGAACCTCGTGACAGCTGGTGGCCAGCGTGTCTCCCAATGCCACGCCCCCACCCCACCCCGCCCTTTGGCCCCATCCATTCCAGAAGGGACAGGCTCCTCCTGAACAGGTGGGCTAGTCCTTGGTGACGGCTCTTCTCAGAGGGGTTTCCTTCTATTTGGAGAAAGAAGACTTCACTTGACATAAGGCGGTGGTCTGTCTTCCCACTTCAGTCTGACAACTTGCCAATCCATCAGTCACTCACTCAATACAGGGACATTATTCAGCCCCTGGTGCCCGCCTGTCGGGGACACGCCCACATGTACCAGTGGATTCGGAGATCATGGAGACATGTTTCCACTTGTCTGTAGGCTCCTCGTGGCAGCGGCTGGTGCTTACGTGCTGTGAGTTCTGACTGCTCCCTGAATATTTGTTAAATGAAAAAAAAATGAGTGAATGAATGAGTGAGTTGGATGAATTCTAGCCCGGCAGGGGACTAGTTGTGTAAGTCATTTAAGCTCTCTGGCCTTGGTGTCCTCATTTATAATATAAGGATCTTATCATCTCGAGGCTGTACGATTTGTCTTGCTGCAGGTTCACATTCTGAGAAGGCAGATCACTAAAATATGCTGTTGGAAGTATTTGTTTTCAGGAGTGAAGCCATCCAAAGGGGTTTAAGTGCACTTAGTTTCTGCGGTCTGCTGAGGTGCCCTCGAAGGAGACACAGGGCCACTGACCTGGAGTCTGGGGCCTCGTGGGCTCCTGTTTCGGCGACTCAACAGTCTCAAACCTTGGGCTCCTCCTCTGGAGAGTGACGGTCGTGAGATTTATCTCCGAGCGACTGTGAAGGTGAAACAGGATGATCTTGGAGGACGACCTTGGAAGACCGTGGAGAGGTGTTCCTGCGCCTGTCATGGCCTTGGTCCCGTTCTCCACTCAGGCTGCGTCTTGGGGCTTCTCACGTACTGTGTCTATCGTTGCCCCCTGGTCTTTACAGTTACTTCCTTTCCTCTCAAATCTCCTGCCCCCAATTTCATCTCACCCCTACTCATCCTTCAAGCCCAGTTCTGCTCACCTCCTCCAGGAAAGCCTTCTTGACTTCTTAAAGCTGCCAGTATCTCTCTCCCCACTGATGTTAAGTCATCATCACACCGTCTCTCACTTGACTGGGCTGCTCCGTATTGTGTGAAGCTTCAGTATACTAAATTCCCTTGAAGCGTGGTCCTTCTACGTTGGCTTTCACCATGGTAACTAGCAGAGTGCTAGGCACGCACACTCGGCACTTTGGAAGGCCCGTGTTTTAGATCATGCTGCCCCTTCTTCTCCGGGTACCGTTCCGCCCTTCTCTTCTGTCCACTTCCTGCTTCTCTCTGGGGACCAGCTCCGTGGGTGTCTGCTCTGCTGCCCGCTGCTCTCTCCTGGCGTAGAGCCTGCGGTCCAAGTACTCACGGCACACTGCGCCTGCCCCACGCGGATGCCTGTCGGCCAGCTGTGTGCGTGCCTACTGCCCCGAGGGGTCGCAGCCTCCTGGAGGGTACAGTGCGTCATGTGTGTATCTTGGTGCCTGCCCCTCCTCCCCGACAGCTGAAACCTATCACTCGCACCTTCTCTAACTCACTGTACCGCCTATGTGCCAGGCCCTGTGTTCATGGCTGCTGACGGCACGGTAGGCAGAATTCATGAGAGCTTACTTGAGGAGCCTTTGGTGTGCGGAGGACCCAGACAGTCATGAAATACTTGCAGGAAAGGATGGAACGCGGCGGCCTGCCCGCCCGCTGCGGAGCAGAGGTGCCTGGAGCGGGGAGGGGGTGAGAGGTATCAGGGCGGACTTCCTGGAAGAGCTCTGGGAAAGCCACTGTAGGAATGTTTGATGAATCACACAGAATTGAAACGGTGGCCGCTCAATAAATACTCGGTGATTGTTTGATTGATGGTTGACGAAGCCTTCGGAGATCCCGAGAAGAGAGAGCCCCCGGTCCTCATCGTTCTCATTACATAATTATTTCAGTGCATTTAAAGCTCCCCATTTTTCATCTTCTACTTTAAACATCAGGGAGAAACTGATAGGCCAACCTTATAATATTTTAAAATGACTCTATGGTGTTTTGGAATATTACATGGCTGTAAGACTCTATGTATATTTAATATACTTAGTAAAATATGCAATAAGCCCATGGCTGATTTTCTCTAAGGACTTCTCAGTGCCGAGGTGGGACTTAAATGTTTAATACTAATAATAACACTCATAACTCATATTTCTCTAGTGCTTTTCATCTTAGGGATCCGTAAGGCCTCTGAGCACCACAGTAAGTGGCTGCAGCTGGGCTCCCAGCCGGCTGACGGCGTCCGCATCTGGTCTGGCTGCCTCGGGGTGGAGAGGGGGCACCCAGCGTAAAGGTCCCGCTTCCTCCGCCCCGCCGACGTTCCTCCCCCACGCACGGATCCTCTGTGGCTCTCTCTGAAAGGCTGGACACTGTCTTAGGACAAGAATCAATGTGGCTCTACGCCCCGGGGGTGGGGGGACACATGCCATTCCTTCGGTGGGTCAAGGACAGGACAGCGAGCTGAGATTGGGCGACTGAAGAAGGAAAGGGCCAAGGGAGAGTCTCCCCTTGCTGCCTAAACCCACGCCCTTCCCTTCCTTCCCCAGGTCACAGAGACCAGGACCGGCCCCCTGGGCTGCAGCAACTACGACAACCTGGACTCGGTCAGCTCGGTCCTGGTGCAGAGTCCGGAGAACAAAGTGCAGCTGCTCGGTAAGTCGCACGGGGGTGGTGTCCGCCTCACACCTGGGGCAACACGGGGATCACCAGGGAGCGGGGAAGAGGCCGGCCCACCCATGTGCTCGACCCTTTGTAAGTCAAGAACCGCCCAGAGTCCTGGGACTCGTATTTAACAACTGCCCGTCGTTCTTTTGCGAAAACTTCTGACGTGATTTGCCCCACACCCAACACCAGCGCCCATACCGCTCGACACCCAAATGTACAGCAACAGCACAACCGTCTTCACGTGCCCTGACCTCGTTCAGTGATGTCCTTTGTTGCCAAAAGAACCCTCTGCGTTACCCTGAGAGCACCCCGGGGACAGCTGACCTTTGCAGAATGGTTATGGGGCCCCCATCTCTAGCTCAGCTGAGAACTATACCAACGATGGGGCCACTGGTTACCCTGGGAGTGGCCCCCACTTTCCGTGGCTACTCTGCGGTCTTCCCTGGGAGACCAGAGCCAGGAAAACAGCGAGAGGAATGGGACCCTTGACCCAAGACAGAGCAGCAAACAGGAAAGCCAGCGACAGGGAACCACACCCGGTCAGGAGGCTGGAGAGAAGGCCCACACTCGGCTCCTGCTCCCCGTCCCCCGGCAGGCAAACTGATTCAGACAGAGCTGCTCGGCAGCAGGGGAAGTTCATTTTTCTTAAGGCCTAACTGAATTGGACTCTGCTTAAGATATTATTGTCTCTGTAGTATAAAATCAATAGCTCTCACCCAGGATCTACGATTACAAATTCCAGGCAAGCTACGCCGGATGCAACCCATCAATGCTTTAGGAATCAAGGAATAGACACCGAAGAGGAAAAGGCACAGTTAGGATCCCTCCGCTCCCGTGACCCGGGATGTGCTGGCTTTGTGTCTGGAAATTAGCAACGCGCGAAGCCCAGAATGTCTGGCGGTTCATTTGGAAGAGTTTACGCCATTTAATTTTATAGCCCATCACTCATGCACACATTGCTCCAGGCACTTATTTTATAGCAACGGGAAATGTTATGGTGAGGAGGAGGGAGGCGGGGAGGTGAAGGACTGGACTTTCAGAGGGGCGCGTGTTGAGAGCAGCCAGGGGACGGGGTGGGAGTGTGGGAGGACCACTCCAGCACCACAGGGCATGACATCAAGGAAGGAAAACTCAGGGGCAGTTGGGAGTCGGAAGGAGACCTCAGACAAGAACACCAAACGCCCACTGCGTCCGCAGTTCTGACTTATATTTTGAGGTCTGCCGAGACCGGGATGCATCCTTCGGGCTCTCTGATTTCCTGCCAAGGACAAGGTCAAGGGGGTGACAGTAAAGAGCTAGCAGGCATTTGAGGAAAGGGGAGTGCCTCCTGTCCAAGTCCCCAGGGCCCTCGCTCTCCTGACACCGGAGCTCACAATGTCCCTGCGGGGGGAGCCTCCTGCAGGCCTGACCTCGAACACGCTCAGGCTGTGACCAAAGGCACTGCCTGTCCGTTGTTCATCCCGAGGTATGTTTGTAGCAGCCGCCCTGTGTGGCTGGACGCCACGTAGGGGTATACTTCGCCACTGGTAAACGCATGTCCACTGCAGATGGGGGGGAAGACGGAGCCTAGTGGACGGCATGCGAGATCTGAGGAAGCGCACTGGGGAGAGCTGAGAGCCATTCACATCCGTCCAGGCCCGACTGATCTCGGGTATCTACCGCACCCTACTTCCGAATCTCCTCAAGTGAAATCATCCTGAGATGGGCAGCGAGTCCCGGTCACACAGTGTGACCCGGGGGGACAAGGGCAGGGTCTGACACCGAGCCGACCTTACTAGGACTGTGCTTTGGGCCGGACACTGTGGTCACTGGGCTTGGATTTCCTCTCCTATGAGAGGCTCAGTGTGACCACAGCAGGCACCGGTGACTGTAGATGGAAAGTACTTGCTGTGGCACCTGGCCACTCTGCGCTGCCGTCCCTGTCCCTAGCTCCCAGCCGGGGCTGCCTCCTGTGTCATCAGGGCTGGGGTGGGAGGCCCAGGAGGCTGGGCATTAAGTGACATCCCAGGATGCCTGCCACTAATCTCAGCCAAGCTAGAAACAGGATGGTTATCAGAGACAAAGCAAAAAGCCCATCAAGGCTTGCTTCCGCCCCCACGAGAGCTGTAAGCTCTTCTTTTATCCGAAACATCTTCCTGTTCCCATCCTAGAAATGCTGATGGGTAGCCGATCAGCCAGTTCATATGATGCGCACGCTCTCCGTTTGGCTGATATAAGGGGTTCGACTAAGCCTTGGGCTTTGAGGCTCCTCATCTGCATTCTCAGATCCTCCCCCATCTGTCACTGGGGGAGCGGCAACCCTCTCTCCCAACCAGCTCAGCAGGAGCAGGCCCTGGGGTGACCATTCTTGGGCCCAGGATGCGCAAGGCAGCAGAGCCCCAGCTGGGGTTCCTGCAGCCTGGGGCGAGGGAAGCGGAGTCCCCACTGCTCTGCCTGGCGGTTCCCTGACTCGTGCCTTCCCTAGGCCTGCAGGTGCTGCTCCCCGAGCACCTGCGTGAGCGCTTTGTGGCTGCGGCGCTCAGCTACATCACGTGCAGCTCGGAGGGCCAGCTCATCTGCAAGGAGAATGACTGCTGGTGCGAGTGCGGCCCCACCTTCCCGGCGTGCAACTGTCCTGATGCCGACATCCAGGCCATGGAGGACAGCCTGCTGCAGATCCAGGGCTCCTGGGCCACTCACAACCGGCAGTTTGAGGAGTCCGGTGAGTGGTCGCCAGTCCCCCAGTCCTCCCCCCTCCCCCCCACAACGATGGGAGGTGCCTGTGATCTTTCGGAAAAAAGATCACGAGAACTCAGCTCAGATCCTGGCTCAGCCACCTCTGTGACCTCAAGCAGGTTCTATCACCACTCTGAGTCTCAAGCCATTTCTTTCTCTTCTCTATGCAAAGGGCTATAATACCTACCAAAGAGATGCGTTTGAAGGATGCAATAAGCTAAATGAAATACAAGGGAGGCATAGGCTCTGTTTAGTTTGCTACTGACCCCAGGGTGCCTGGGACAGTGTCCGCACAGAAGGTGCACGAGAAACACTTGCTGAACGAATCCAATGAACAGAAAGTTCTAGGAGACCCAGACATACTAGGTGTTGCCTGTTGCTGGTATTACTCATGTCAGTGGAACCTTGAGACCTAGATTCCGAGGACTTGGTTTTATATCCTTTCTCTGTGTTGTGGTCTGGATATTTGTGTTGCCCAAAACTCATCTGTTGAAAATCGAATGCCCAAGGTGATGATATTGGGAGGCAGGGCTTTGGAGAGTCATTAAGTCAGGAGGGCAGACCCCTCACGAATGGGAGTAGTGCCCTCGTGAGTGAGCCCCAGAGAGATGTCCTACCCTTTCCACCGTGTGCGGACACGGGGAGCAGTCAGCCATCTGCAGCCCTGAGGGGGGCTTTCACTAGACCCTAACCCTGGGCCCCCAGCGTCTGGAAGTGAGAAAGAAGTTTCTGCTGTTTATAAGCCACCCAGTCTGGCATTTTGCTGCAGCAGCCCGGACAGAGGAGCACCCTGTTTGTGACCAGCTCTACGACCTTAGATTGGCCCCCCAGCTTCTCAGTGCTGCAGTCCCCTCGTCTGTTAAAGAGGGAAGCGATGATAGTTGGATAGAAGGTTTGAACAGGATGATTTCGATAAAATGAATGGGAATAGAACTCTGCACAATCTAGTCATGCATTTCAATAGCAATAAACACTAGTTATATGGATATATCTCAAAAACAATGTTGGATAAAACAAAGCAGGATGAAAAGGTATATATTATATATATAATAGTTATATATAATGCTGTAATATAATAATAATTACATGTAATACACATGTAATACTATTTATATGACGTTTAAGGACATGCTAGTCAATACTTAATACTTTTATAGACAAATACACTTGTAGAACGCACAAAAATATGTGGTAATGATACAGGAAACATCCAAGAGACTGCCTACATCTAGATGGAGATGATGGGGAGGTTTGGGGTCCTCAAGTCTATTTGCTTTGTCTTATTTCCCTAAAAAAAAAACCCTGAAACTAATATGGCAAAGTGCCAAGTGCTAGGCAGTGGGCACGTGGGAACCTGTCCTGTTATCCTTGATACTATTTTGTATGCTTAAATGTTCCATAAACAGAACTATGCACTTGATAGTTGTAAGTTTCACTGTGGGGGTGATTGTCCAGTCTTTGGGGGGCCATGCAGAACCAGGTGTCTGGGAAATCAGAGGGAGCTGACGCCCCAGGCAGGGCCATTCCAAGTTCTGGACAAAGCATTTAGCAGTGGAGGAGAGGCCTCCAACCCCAGTTGCTATTGGCTGCCGGGGACATCTGTCCCATACATGACACGTGCGGGCTTTCACCTCCATGAGCTTCTGCTGGTGAGTAGGTGAAGACTCTCTGGATTTCCCCTCGGAGGCCTGTGGCTGCAGGTCCCATAAAAGCAGAGCTGTGGACAGGTCTCTGAGCATGAACTCAGAAAACACGTCGTGTGCAGGGAGCTCCGAGAGCATCTCGGACTCGCAGTCGGAGCCGAGACCAGACGGCTCGCTGCTTCTGGGTGAGCTACAGGAAAGAGCGGGTCTGGCCACGAGTGGAAGACTGAATAAAGGGAGCAGCTCCCAGACCCAAAAAAAAGGCGTGGGAGAGGGGAGGCGGGTCTCAGGGACGGGAAGGCTTAGAGGAAGATTCCTAAACGGGGTGCCCTGTCGTCTCTTTGTCCACTTTGGCCAGCACCGCCTCTTGCATAGGGCACTGTGGTGTCATTAAGGACTCGTGGCTCAGGCAGTGCTGTGAATACCTACGAGGAGGTAGAAAGGGAAAAAGAGATGTATCCCATGATCACTGGCCCCTTGGGTGGTGACAGAGATCTCTTTTGAAATTCAGAAGCATGTTACAGACAGCAAGGACAGGAAAGAATCCTGAAGCCGTATGTTATAGTACATTAATCATTTCTCTATAAAGCTATTGAAAAATAAGCACATCAAGGGCCTGGGATTGTGGCTGCAAAGCGTCCTTCTGCACACAGCGACTCTGAAGGGTGGGGAGCACCTGCCGCCCGCCCCCCAAGGGTGTGCATGGCTCCCCCTTAGCTCGGCCCTGTGTCCTTGCCCACAGAGGAATTCCAGGCCCTGCTGAAAAGGCTGCCGGATGACAGGTTCCTGAACTCCACAGCCATCTCCCAGTTCTGGGCCTTGGACACCAGCCTCCAGCACCGCTACCAGCAGCTGGGAGCCGGCTTGAAAACACTCTTCAAGAAGACGCACCGCATCATCCGCCGGCTCTTCAACCTCTGCAAACGTTGCCCTCGGCAGCCTCGCTTCCGCCTGCCCAAGGAAAGGTGAGCGCCCGGAGCTCAGCCCCTCGCCCGCCGCGAGGCCAGGGAGGCCCCTGCCCAACGAGAGACCGAGGAATGAGCCACACTCGTGGCCCTTTAGAGTCTCCTGCTACCTTGACCTGCGCACCTGTCACTCTCAGTTAGCAGATGCGTCTACAGAGAGAGAGTGGAAAGAAGAGAGAGGCCAGTTGTACTACACAAATGATGGTAGAATCAATGTTATGCTAATAACCCTCCAGTTCTTACTTATTGCCAATCTTTTAGTAGAATCAAATATTGTTCTATAACCCTCTAATTCTCACTTATTTCCAATCATTTAATAGAATCAAATGTTCTAATAATCCTCTAATTCTCACTTATTTCCAATCATTTAGTAGAATCTAATGTTGTTCTAATAATCCTCTAATTCTCACTTATTTCCAATCATTTAATAGAATCAAATGTTTTAATAATCCTCTAATTCTCACTTATTTCCAATCATTTAGTAGAATCTAATGTTGTTCTAATAATCCTCTAATTCTCACTTATTTCCAATCATTTAATAGAATCAAATGTTTTAATAATCCTCTAATTCTCACTTATTTCCAATCATTTAGTAGAATCTAATGTTGTTCTAATAATCCTCTAATTCTCACTTATTTCCAATCATTTAATAGAATCAAATGTTTTAATAACCCTCTAATTCTCACTTATTCCCAGTCATTTAGTAGAATCAAATGTTGTTCTAATAATCCCCTAATTCTCACTTATTTCCATTTGGTAAGTCTCTTAGGAAGGAAAGGGTGGAGTCAAAGCTCAAACACCAGTTGCGGGCACGGGAAGTGCACACACTGGGGGTTTCGGACCAGTGACTTCTCGGAGGACAGGAGCTGAGGTCCCGTGCCCTCGGGCACAGGGTGGGGCTGGATCGCCTAGGCTCTCACCCACGGCCCTGCTCGTCCACTCATTCGTCCAACAAGTCCTTAGGAAGTGCACATCGCACGTGCTTGAATCGAGCTGTGGGGGATAGTTGTTATTTGGGAAGATTTAAGACGTATACAGAAACACAAAAACTGAAAAATTGCACCTGTGTGGCAGCCACTTAAATTCACGTTCATGGGACATAAATAAAAATCGTGGTCAGTAGAAGCCAAGGTCACAGAGAAAGGCCCGCTGGGGAAGGTGGCCAGGTTGTGCGGCGGAGACGGAGAGGCCGGTGCAGGGGAGGCGGACTGTCCCAGGAGACAGCCACCCCGGCCAGGACCCAGAGGCTCAGCTCTAACTGAGGCGTGGGAGGGGCAGGCCCGGCAAAGCTTTCAAGATTGGTTCATTTCTTTTTCACCAAATAATTATTAAATGTTCACCATGGCCCAGCCAGTGTGGCTCAGTGGTTGAGCGCTAACCCTTGCACTAAGAGGTCGCCAGTTCGATTCCTGGTCAGGGCACGTGCCCGGGCTGTGGGCCCGATCCCCAGTGGGGGGCGTGCAGGAGGCGGCCAATCGATGTTCTCTCTCATCGATGTTTCTATCTCTCTCTCCCTCTCCCTTCCTCTCTCTCTCAAATCAACAAAGAAGAAAAAAAAAATTTGTTACTGTTTACCATGCACCAGGAACAATTCTAGCCTCTGGGACTAGGTTGGTGGTTAGCACAGCGGCCCTGCTTTGCGAAGAAGCCGTCTCAGAACCAGCCAGCGCTGGAGAAACACAGTCGTTTCTTGTGCTGGTCCCTGCGGCGGGTTCTCAGAAACGGGGTGACAGGAGAGAGAGCGCGGGGTGGCTGTTCTGAAGGGGAAGTCACGGAGACCTCCTGGAGGAGGTATTACCGGACAGCCGAAATCTTTCACAGGAGCTGGCTCTGGAAAGCGCCTGTTCTTGGGGGAAGAGTGAGCGACAGAGGAGACAGGAAGGACAGCGGCCGTGAGGTGGGGAAGAGGTCGGCGTCCGGAGAGACGGGGGGGGGGGGGTTCTTCTGTAGAAGCCTGGCCACCAGAGTCCGTGCAGAGACGGAAGGAGGGGGTGAGGTGGTTCCGGGGAGGGACGAGCCTGGCTGCTCCCAGCGCAAGGCTGATGTCAAATATTTTGGGGGCAGACCCATCAGACACCGAGCCCTGGGCTCTCATTCGTCTTTCCAAAGTGGCACAGTAGGGTTTCCATCTTTCAGAGGACCTGGGCTTTTATCTTCCTCTTCGCCTTCCCTGCCTGTTAGTCCACGTCCGGCTGCCCGTGGGGAAGATGGCAGTGTGTGGCTTCCCATGACTCTTGCTTCATTTCTATCTCCTCTCCCGAAGGCCCTTGTCCTACTGGTGGAACCGAATCCAGTCCTTCCTCTACTGTGGAGAAAGCACCTTCCCCGGCACCTTCCTGGAGCAGAGCCGCAGCTGCAGCTGCCCCTACGACCAGACCTCCTGCCAGGGCCCCATCCCATGTGCCTTGGGCGAAGGGCCGGCCTGTGCCCACTGCGCTCGGGACAACAGCACCCGCTGTGGGAGCTGCAACCCGGGCTACGTGCTGGCCCAGGGGCTGTGCCGGCCAGAGGTGGCCGAGTCCCTGGAGAGCTTCCTGGGGCTGGAGACAGACCTGCAGGACCTGGAGCTGAAGTACCTGCTGCAGAAGTGGGACAGCCGCATCGAGGTGCACTCCATCTTCATCAGCAACGACATGCGGCTGGGCAGCTGGTTCGACCCCTCCTGGCGGAAGCGCATGCTGCTCACCCTGAAGAGCAACAAGTACAAGCCGGGGCTGGTGCACGTGATGCTGGCCCTGTCCCTGCAGATCTGCCTCACCAAGAACAGCACGCTGGAGCCCGTCATGGCCATCTACGTTAACCCCTTTGGGGGCAGCCACTCTGAGAGCTGGTTCATGCCCGTGAACGAGGGCCGCTTCCCGGACTGGGAAAGGACTAACGTGGACGCGGCTGCCCAGTGCCAGAACTGGACGATCACCTTGGGGAACAGGTGGAAGACCTTCTTCGAGACAGTCCATGTTTACCTGCGGAGCCGCATCAAGTCCCTGGATGACAGCTCCAACGAGACAATCTACTACGAGCCCTTGGAGATGACCGATCCCTCCAAGAACTTGGGCTACATGAAAATCAACACCTTGCAGGTCTTCGGCTACAGCCTGCCCTTTGACCCAGACGCGATCCGGGACTTAATCCTGCAGCTGGATTACCCGTACACCCAAGGCTCCCAGGACTCTGCCCTCCTGCAGCTCACAGAGCTCCGGGACCGGGTCAACCAGCTCTCTCCACCTGGCAAAGTCCGGCTGGACCTTTTCTCCTGCTTGCTCCGGCACCGGCTCAAGCTGGCCAACAATGAGGTGGGCAGGATCCAGTCCTCCCTGCGGGCTTTCAACTCCAAGCTGCCGAACCCCGTGGAGTATGAGACCGGCAAACTCTGTAGCTAATGGAGGGCCCACAGTGCTGGGCAGGGAGGGGTCCACCCATCCGGGCCCTCAGCTTGATGCAGCAAGGTGCCCCCTTGAGACTTTCTGCACCCAGCAGATGGGACCTCGGGGCTTAGGCTGAAGCAGGCAGGGGATAAAGAAACAGCCACCGCACACACGCACACACGCACACACTCACCCACGTGTGCACACACAGGCACACGCACACACACACACACTCCCTCTGGGAGGCTACAACTCAGCAGCCTCGCGTGTGTCAAGCCGGTGCTTTCTAAAGTGAATGCGGTTCAAGGGGAGGAGCAGAGGGAGAGATTAAGAAAAAGAACCAGCCAAACCATGAAACACACAAATCCTTAAAAGTGACTCTTATCATTCAAGGAAGCAAGAGGGGACACGAGCGGGAGGGGTGGAGCTCCCTCTCCCCCTCTGTGGAGTCACTTTTGTATTCTTTTTAACCAGATTTCTTAAAACAGCGATGTCTCGTGATTCCCCACACTGGTTCCCAGTTTTGTACTCTGCCTCCTCCGAGCCCTGGGCACGGAGCCCTCCGGAAGCCACTCCTCTGGGGACAGGAGACGCGACACCAACTGCGAACACTCAGGCCGGGCAGGCGGCCTCGCTCCCCGACTCCTGCCTCCCTCGCCCCCCGGCTTCCTCGGCTACCCCAGTTTCGGGGCCCTGGTTCGTTTCACATCCCCTTGTGGTCCAGCCAGAGCTCCCCTCCCAACAGCCCCCGATCTGTCCAGTTAGAGACAATGTATAAGGAAATGTTCTTTTTTAAAAACAAAAACAAAAATATTTATTTTGTGATTGTTTTCCTTGTCAATCTGCTCCAGCCACATGAACACATGAGTAAAAAAATTTAACTGGTTTAATATATTTTTTCAATAGACCTTTATTAGGGGGATGATGAGCGAGAAAAGAGGAAAAAATGAGTGCAGTTACCTGGGTTGCCTGGAGTGTTTTTAAATGGTTCTGTGGGTGACACGTGGGTGTCCTTCGATGGTGGGTATTGCCATGGGGGAGGCTGGTTGATGAGTATACACACAAGTGAATGCGTGCCTGTCTGAGGGGGTGAGGGGTGTATGTGTGTGTGTGTGTGTGAGAGAGAGAGAGAGAGAGAGAGGAGAGGAGAGAGAAGAACGGAAGGAGACGAAGCCAGGCTGTTACCTGCTGCTCCACTCCTTTTCCCAGGAGTGAGCACCGTGGGTCCCAGGACCAGGAGTGCCCACTCGCGGGAGAACAGCATGAAGGCCTGGGGCCGGGCAGGTGCCGGCTGGAGGACGCCCTCTGTGCCTGCACCGTGTGGACCTCGTGAGGACCCCCTCTGCGGCTTAGCGTTGGGGTCCCCTCCGAGCCACCTGGGGGAGCTGCAACCCTGGCACTGGTCTCCTCCATTCCGTCTGACGACCACCCTCCCAGCCCAGAAAGCAGACCCGGAACATACCCCCGGGGCAGCCTCTCTGCACCCAGGGGTATGAGATCCACTGCAAATCTTAGTTATGTAGCTATTTATTTATGTTGTTACACATGTCCCTCCTTTTTCCCCCACTGACACCCTCTTCCCTGCTCCCGCCCCACCCCCACCTTCGCAGTATTGTTGTCTGTGTCCACTGGTTGTGCATACATGCATGTAAGTTCTGTGGGTTATCTCTTCCACCCTCCCACCCCCTCCCTCTGAGGCCTGTCGGTCTGTTCCCTACTTCCATGACTCTGGGTCTATTTTGCTCATCAGCTTATTTTGTTCATTACATTCCACAAACAAGTGAGATCGGGTGACACTCGTCTTTCTCTGACCGGCGTATTTTGCTCAGCATAACGCCCTCCAGGTCCCTCCGCGTCGTCTCCAAGGGTGAGCGATCTCTTCCTTACAGCCACGTGTGGTCCCTGGTGCAGAAGTCTGCAGCACATCTTCTGGAGAGCCACGTGTCTGTCTGTTCTCCACACACTCCGAGCACAATGCGCGGACATGACGACCCCTATTTAATCAAGCCCAGTGACCACACACAGACCAAGCACCTCATTCCGTACCTGTGGTACGTCCTAGCTGGCGCAAATGAACTGGAGACAACGAGAGGGTGGTCACGTCCATCTACCCAAGAGCATGTGTGCTTACGGTTGCATTGAGAAGGTCCCAGCAGTGTATTTAATCCCCGCACATTCTCTCGACCCACGAGGACCCGGAATCCTAGGTAGGCAAGCAGCCTAGGGCAGCCCTCTTGTCCCAGCTCCCTGAAGTCTCCTGGGGTGGGGATGCTGAGTGTGGGTGAACCGGGGACGCACAGCTACGGCCTGTCTGTTTCCAGCCAGCTGCCGCTTGCTTTGGGGTGGGGTGGGGTGTCTCGAACTCTTTGTCCGTGGGAGATGGAACCGGCTGGTGTCATTTGATCAGCAGGGCTGTCGATGTGCCAGACGAGGGTGCTTTCGGCGGGAAGACTTTGATTCCTGCCGGCGATGGGGTTCGAGAGGGTACAGTGGGTATGAGAGTTTGATTAGCACTCTGAGTGTCCGTGTCTGCCTGCTGTGGGAGTGGGCGGGCAGAGGCTTCCCCCACCAATGAGAGTGCGCCCTGCACAGCGATATTCAGGGGGGCGGGAAGCAGTCGAGAACGTGTTGTGTGCGAAGCTGGCGGTGTGGGCTCTCCGTGGCACGAAGCAATTGTCCTGGTGGGAAGCGAGTCAGCACACGAAGGCTCACGTCCCGCCTGGGCCAGTCCCGCTGCCGAGGGATGGAAAACCTCAGATGAGAGTGTCTGCATCTGAGGCCGGACCTGGGGGACACTCGCTTGTAGCGTTACTGGGAAGGATGCTGCGTCTTTTTTCTCAGACTCTTTGCCTGGGGAAGGCTTTGGGGAGATGATGGTGCACTGTATAACAGTTTAGAGATGTAGGGATCCACTTAGAAAGATTTCCTCTCCTTTCTGGCTTGAAGGTTTAAATCATGAAGACGAGCCCTGCCCGGTTTGGCTCAGCGGTTAGAGCGTCAGCCTGCGGACCAGAGACCCGGGTTCGGTTCCCGCTAAGGGCATGTACCTCGGTTGCAGTTTGTCCCCGGCCCTGGTTGGTCGTACGAGTGGCAGCCACTCGATGTGTCCCTTTCACATTGATGTTTCTCTCTGTCTCTTCCTCGCTCTCCCTCCTGCTCTATCTGAACAAAAAAATGAAAAAATGTCCTCAGGTGAGGATAAAAAAAAAAAAATCATGAAGCCAAGCGCACAACTCCATCTGTAAGTACTGCTGCACACTGGTAAATATTCAGGAGTACCCTTCTGAGCCCAGACACAAGTACCATATTGATAGAAGGCATAAAGAGCATTATTAATTAATTACAGTAGTAGAAATGTTTATATTTGACCTACTCATCTGTCATCTCTGATGGACGCCTGACTCCTCTGTTCTGAAACAGTGATGGGGTGTCTGGTGGACAAAGATCTTGGGTCAAAGCCACAGTCCAAAGATGCTTCTAGAAGGTAGATGGAAGAAGAGGGGGGGAATAAAGATTGGACAGGATTCCTTAAGGGGCTTTTAAAGGCTTGAAACCATGAAGTCAGCATAGAATTTCTCAAAAAGCTAGGCTAAGAAATGCTATAATAACAGAAGGATGCCCCCAGTCAAAAGTGTCCCTCACAAAGTCTATAGTGACCAGAAGATGTGAACCAACCCTTCCCAGATACAGTTGCAAATAAGGAATTGTCATTAATTCATTAGTGGTGGGTCGTCAATGTTGGTGAACTCCCTGCGGAATTAAGAGCCAAATCACAATTCAATTAGTGGCTATAACAATCAGGAATTCAAGTCTTAACTGTCCCCCTAAAAAACTAATACATCAAATGTAATCTGTCCTCATGCTTGAGACTGAGACTCCTGATACTAAGTGATGTATTTAATACCGGCTGCTAATACTGTAACACCGTGCTCCGCAAGCATACTCGCACACACGGCACACAACGTAAATGAAGACCGCTTCCCATACTGGGTATCACGAATAAGCACGTCCAGTCCCGGCCTCCTTCCCCCAGGCAGGACAATCGTCATCGCGATGTGTGGATAGAATGCATTGCTTCATGAGGTCCTGCCTCCAAATATCATCTCCAAAGTCTGCAATTCCATCACATCAGTCTGTTCTCTTACACACAGCAGACATCTTTTATTTGCCATCATGTTTCCTATGAAAATTTCAATGTCCTTACGAGCAAATAAATCTCAGAAGTTAAGCCACTGGCAAAAGAGGATTCAATGTTTGCAGTTAGAAGGTTGTTAGATTTCCTCTCCTTTCTGGCTTGAAGGTTTAAATCATGAAGATGAGCCCTGGCCGGTTTGGCTCAGCGGTCAGAGCATTGGCCTGCGGTCCAGAGAGACCAGGGTTTGGTTCCCACTAAGGGCACGTACCTCGGTTGCGGTTTGTCCCCGGCCCTGGTTGAGTCATGCGGGTGGCAACCACTCGATGTGTCCCTTTCACGTCGATGTTTCTCTCTCTCTCTCTCCTTCCCTCCCTCCCTCCCTCCCTCCCTCCCCCTCTATCTGAACAAAAAATGGAAAAATGTCCTCGGATGAGGATAAAAAAAAAAAAATCTGAAAACCTTTGCAAAACATCTTTCCTGGGAAAGGTAGAGGCATCTGGGTACCACCAGCATCCAAAGGCCTTAGGCAGTGCGGTCAGCAACGTCAGGGATGTGGCCGGGGTCTAGGACCACGGCAACGAAGAGGAAAGAGCAAGTCCCACTGTGCACTGAGACCTCTTGCTCCTTCCAGCAGGAGGGTGAGAATGGGGACCCACGGAGCCACCCAAGGCAACACTGTGACTGGCACCCCCGGCCTGGAAGGACGGGTTGGAAAATTCAGGCAGGGGGACTGACTGCAGACACACCCCGTCCTCCTGACGCTGCCACCAACCAGCTCACACTTGTGCAAGACACTCCGGTTCTCCGGGCCCCAGTTTGCTTCCCTGTGGACGAGGGAGTTGGGTCCTACGCAGAAACTGGGTCCCTCTTGCACTATTGTTTTCAAAGCATTGTGGCACAGGAGACTGTCCCCGAAGTCACACAGACCTGGATTTGCTTATTGGCTCCACATTTGTCTTTAAGTGACGCTAATTCTTGACCTGTCCCCTTATCCGTAACTGGACTGCTTCATGACCAGCTGCCTAAGATTCCTTTCTCTTTCTGAACACGCACCTCTCTGCACACGTTTCTCTACACTCTCCCACTTCCAGACACATGTATCCCTTCAACTCTGCAAACGCAATCTCCTTTCTCCTCTTCCTCCCCTCTCCTTCCTTCTTTCCTTCTTCCATGTTTTAAGTGCGAGGCAAGGACTAAAGTATAGGATATTCAAAACTCTTGAAACCTATTTCTGGGCCACAAAGAACTGGACGATACAATGAGGGGCTGGGGTGCAGAGACAAATCCGAGCGGTGATTCCCCGGTAGAGATGCCCAACGTACCGGAGATGCACAGAAGGGCATTCATCCCTCCCTGGAAGAGACACTAACGGCATTTACAGCGAACCTTCCTGCAACTATGGAAGCAGTACCCCCAGTGTCCAGATGGTTCAGGTATCAGTGCAGGGAAACCCCCAACATGTAACGTGCGTCCTTCTCAGAGGGCAGAGAAGTCAGGGATGGCAGCAGAGCCCCCTGAAGGCACACACTCGGTCTGGTCAGCACCCTCATTCCTGACTCCTGAGCCCCAGGTCAGCACCAAGTTATTCAGTCCAAGACACACTCAAGGGACTGTCATGGGAGGTCTGTTTGGCAGAAAAGCTGCCTCCACCCCCTGAGGGTACAGCAGCCTCAAAACAGTGCTTCCTGGCTCAAAGGTGCATATGATTCACCTGCAGGTTCTGAGTTGGTCAGTCTGGGGCGGGGGTGGAGGGGATGATTCTGCACGTCTAACAAGCTCCCAAGTGATGCTACTGCTGCTGGTCTGTGGACCATATTTTCGGGAGCAAGCTTCTTATAGAGCACGCCTATTATCTTCCTGCAGTATCAGCAGGTCTAAAACAGGAGGCTCCCAGAAGCACAGGGGCCGAGGAACCGAAAGGTTAATCATGTCTAGCTAGGAGGTGAGGACCTCACTTATGAAAATCTTGGCACTCTGCTGGCCTTTAATCTCTCAGCCAATTAGGAGCCAGGTGTCTGACCTATGTGTACCAGTAGGGTAAGAAAACAGAGGAGGGGGGAGAGAAAGGAAACAAGCAAATCAAAATTCTGCGGGCTGAGAGCTAGCCTGCTCGTGAATGCGTTTCCAGCTGAGCGGCCCCACAGTTCAGCGGCACCGTGCCGGCGGAGTAAAGGTCTTTTCCCCCAAGCCTATCAGAGTAAATCTGTTCAGAAGTGGGAGAGGGAGTAGCTGTCACTCTGTGGAAACATACATCAGACGAGACGATTAAATTTACGGCAGCAATGTGCAAACACCCAGAGGCCCCGGACTTTAGTCTGAGAAGGTGCCAGCAACCTCCAGGCGCCTCATCTAAGAAATCAAATGGATCCCTTTTGTTCTCCGCTTTGTCCTCCTCTCCCCCAGCCTGTATGATTACTCCTACCTTTGCATCATTAATACAGATAGCCACCGGAATTTACAGAGAGGCCTTCTTCCAAGGATCTCAGAACTTGGAGGAATGAATCAATCGATGCTGTTTACTGAGCATTCTCAGCCGGGAGACGTGGGGAATAAGTATGTAACTCTCCTCATGCAAAAATGTTGCAGGTGACTTAGAAAACGAAACTGGGATAAAGCTGCACAGCTCCGTGAAAGCAGAAGCTGGGCTGAGGCTGCTTTGTGCAGACAGGTTGCCTCAGTTCCGATCCCCTCTCTGCCACTTACACGTCGGGAGAAGCGGGGTGTGTCATCTGACCCTTTCTGGCCTCAGTCTGCACATCTGTGTAAGACAGGAACGACAGCAGAGGATGCTGTGATGGTCAAATAAGGCGAGGCACGTGGAGGTCAGCGACAGGCTCATGGTACATGCTCCCCAAGTGTGGGCAGTTTTTACCGTGTTAGATACTTTCTATGTTTGGGGGAAAGGAAGGAGAGGGGAAGAAAAGAGAAGCAAAGAAAGAAAAGAAATATCTATGTTACTCAGTTGCTAAAGCACACTCCTTCCTGGTAACAGAAACATTTATCACCTGGGCCCTCACATAAGGGTCATTGGGTAGTATAATGGAAAAGGTCTTTAATTACAATTTCGTGGCGGACTTAGATAAGCCATTCAAGTGGATATTTTTTTATATAGACCCTCCATAAAAGGAGAGAATAAAATATTATAACATCACTCATCACCAGCATGCCGGTGCCCGGCCGAGTCACGTGGCCCAGGTACGTTGTTTCTGATGATTTAACTTACGACCGTGATCCAGCCTGGAGTACCTGAGCGGGTGGCTAGTTAACGTGTCCATTGGACTGTTTCTTTCCAATAGCGCACATCCAGCAGATTCCAGATTGCAGTCAACCCCTGGTTGAATTCTTTGATGGGGAACCGGGGTGCAGCACTGCCGTAAGCTTTTTAGATACAGACAGGAGGGAGGCAGAGTTCGCATGCTAGTTACAGTAAGTGTAAGATGTGGGTAGGCAGGAAGGTGGGGAGAACATTCAAAGAAGAGGGAACAGAGCATGTCTGGCCACAGACTCATGGACACAATGATGGCTCCACCTGACCTTCGTATCTAAACCCAGCTTCCTGGGTCAGACCCTTCATTTTCCTCCTTCTTTGTAAAATAACAGCTTTGTTAAGATATGATTCATGTACCATAAAGTTCACCCCCTCTAAAGCGTACAGTTCAGTGGTTTTTATTCAAAAGATTGTGCATTGATCACCACTATCCAGTCCCAGAACATTTGCATCACTCAAGAAGGAACTCCTGTGCCCATCAACATCACTGTCCACTCCTCTCTAACCCCGGCTCTTGGCAACTGCTAATCTACTTCCTGTCTCTGTGGATAGGCCTACCCTGAACACTTCATGTAAGTGCAGTCATACAATATACATGATGCATAAACCTCATATGATTTACAAATACAAATATCTCTCCCACTATGTGGATTTTCTTTTCACTTACTTGATAGTATCCTTTGAAGCACAGACATTTAAATTTTTTATAAAGTCCAATTGATCTATTTTTTTTTCTTTTGCTGCTTATGCTTTTGGTGTCCTATCTATAAATCTGTTGCCTATCCTAAGATCGCATAGATTCATGCCTGTGTTATCTTCTAGGAAGAAAGCGTTTTTGAGAACCCAAAAGAAAGAAACCCTAAGAGGAAAGTTTAAAGAAGCATTTTAGCTTTTACATTTAGGCCTCTGATGCATTTTGAGTTAAATTCTGTGTGTGGTATGAGATAGGGGTCCAACTTTATTCTGATGCATTTTGAGTTAAATTCTGTGTGTGGTATGAGATAGGGGTCCAACTTTATTCTGATGCATTTTGAGTTAAATTCTGTGTGTGGTATGAGATAGGGGTCCAACTTTATTCTTCTCCAGGTGACTAGCACTTGTCCCAGCACATCTGTTGAAAAGACTTTTCTAACCCCAAGCAATTGTCTTGGCACATGTATCAAAAATTAATTGGCCATAATTGCATGGCTTGATTTTGTACTCTCAATTTGATTTGATTTATCCATAGATCCATCATTATGACAATACCACACTGTATTTATCACTGTAGCTTTGTAATACATTTTGAAATCAGGAAATATATATCCTCCAACTTTGTTTTTCCTTATTAAGATGTTATGTCTATTCTGGGAATCTTGCATTTGCATATGAATATAAGGTTCAGCTTGTCATTTTCTGCCAAAAAAAAAAAAAAAAATGGGATTTAATAGGGATTGTATTGAATCTGTAGATCAATTTGGGGAGTATTGTCATAGTAACTGTATTATGTCCTCTGATCTGTGGAACATGGAGCATCTTTCTATTTATCTTTAATTTTCTTCAAAGATATTTTGTAGTTTTGGGCCTTAAAAGTCTCACACTACTTTTGCTAAATTTATTTATAAGTATTTTATTATTTTTTGATGCTACTGTACATGAAATTGTTTCCTTAATTTCATTTTTGGATCATTCATTGTGTATAGTATTACAACTGATTTTCATAGAGTGATCTTGTACCCTGCAACCTGGCTTATTAGTTCTAAGAGTTTTTATTTTTTTGGTGTGGATTCCTTAGAATTTTCTACACACAAGCGCATGTCATCTTCAAATGTAGTTTTACTATCCCCTTTATTCTTAACGACTTGACTTCAGCCAACACATCCTCGCCCCAGCTTTGAAGATCAGTCTTGCCCCAGCTGCATCCTGCAGGGCCAGGAGGACCTCTCCTTTGTGCTCTTCCCAAGAGCACTTGAGAGCATTGTTTCACTGTGGAGTCAGATTGGCCTACAGAAAAATGGATCCCTCTCAGCACTATATGTGGGTACACAAACGCATCCAAACGCTAAAATGACGAAAGGGTGAGAATCATCAGTAATCCAGGGTATTTGTTTATAGTCCACCCCCAACGTTCTTAGCTGCCTCCGAAGACCATTCAACAGCGGCAGTAACTGGATCCGCCTTAATGAATTAGAACACATCCTGGCCCTGTGGCTATTTAGTTCATGTTCTCAGTGTGGCAGGACCAGTGTGGCCAGTGACAGATTGACTTTCACCCCCTTTCACAAGTCATCCCGCCGAGTGGCTCTCCCATGTCGTGCTCGGCTGAGCGCTCACATGCAAGTCTTCGTACTTCTGCTTCCGTAGATCCATCCACATGTCTTTCTGCCAGACCTCCTTGTCCCTAATCTGCCAACATTTCTCCTTCCAGGCCCTTGACCACCTGACCTTGACATTCACCACTGTCCTTGAGTTTATCTATATTTTTTACCTCAAGCTACCTCTCTTTCTACAAAAAGCTGATGACTAAATTGCACGTAACATCAGAACACTGTCCACTGGCAGGATTTGCCCTCATCGCCGTCTGTTAAAGCCACCTTATAAATAAAGCTTGGCCTTTTTACTCCTCTTTTACCTGGTCATAAAGGTCATCCCTCTAAGCCTCTAATGTGAGCTGTGGGTGACATATTAGTGCAACACAGATGGAGGCCACGGGTCCTGTGCCACCTACTTGGTTGGCTTATGTATGTTCTCCTTCTCTGTTGTTCCCAACCTTAGATGTACCATATCCATCTTAGAATGGATTGCTGGCCTGGCTGGTGTGGCTCAGTGGCTGACCATCAACCCATGCACCAAGAGGTCACCAGTTCAATTCCTGGTCAGGGCACATGCTCAGGTTGTGGGCACAATCCCCAGTGAGGGGCATGCAGGAGGCAGCCAGTCAATGTTCTCTCTCATCAATGTTTCTATCTCTCTCTCCCTCTCCCATCCTCTCTCTTTAAAATCAATAAAGAAAACAATTTTAATAGAATGGATTGCTGTTGGACTGGTCCCACTCACAAGGTCCCTTGGTATCTCATGGTCAGAAGCTCTGTATTTACCAGGGCCAAGTAGCACATCCATAACTGCTTTATGATAGTGACGGTCATCTGTTGTAGATGGCAGGGACTTTCTCTAGAACCCCAGAGGTTTACACCTGATTCTTCTATTGGGGTCTTCCATAAACTCTACTCACTATCTTCTCCTATCATAGATACCTTTACTAATCTATGGGTCTCCTGAGTCAAATGGCTCAGTGTCAAAACCACGTTACCACAGCCCGGTCCTTCTGCTGAGCTCTTTCCTGCTCTGAACACAACCCAAGGCTCAGAGCCTTCGGCGCTGCCCAGCCAGTGGAACAGAGCAGTGTCCCCAGGTACAGGACATGCTGCCTCCAGAACCTGAAAAGCCTGTCAAGATTTACGCTACTTGCGTAGTAGCAGGAGGTGTGAGATACAACAGTCTGTTGTTTAATCTGGGTGGGATGTTCTGGTATTTTTCCGCACTCTGGAGCTCTAAAACATTCATTAATAAGCTGGGGCTCTGACTCTTTCATCTCCACTCCTAGGGTCACATATGTTTTGCCAAGGGTTCAAACAGACATGCCACTTCTTGCTCACCTGGGCTGATTGCTTGGCATTGTCAATGAAACGAGCCAGTGTGCTGTTCTGTGGAATGTGAGACATTCTATCCTATATACCTCCCAGCAAGACCGTGACAGCGGGTCCAAGTGTTAACATAACCTGAGACAAGACCCTAATTGTGTCCTCCTGTCCACCCCACATGGGTACGAGCTGCTTCTGATGCTCTTTCTTACAGGGATGGAGAAGAATGAACTCACCACATTCATCAACGGTTACTTACATGTGTTGGAGGCTATATTCATATGCTCCAGTGAAATTACATTTGGCACAGTATCTGCAACCGGGGCCACTAACTTGACTAAGTTTACAGGAGTGAGTCACTCGGTTGTGATTCATTTCATTTTTGTAGGGGCCATTCAGGTGAATTGAATGGGGATTTTTCAAAACTCCCTTGTATTCGTTACATCTTTGAAGGTAGCACTAATGTCTATGAGTCTCCCTGGGGTGCAACATTATCTTTTTATTTACTATCTTGTCTTGGGGGAGACACAGTTGCAGAAGTTAACACTTGGCTTTCCCTGCTAAATCTCTTACTCTATAGGTTAAGGAAGCAATGCCAACTCCAAGGGTTTCTGCCAAATTCCAAGTGTGTCTGTTCCAATTATACCAGCAAATGACCATCAGGTGGGTCCAAGACCGACTGTGGACCCACTGTGAGCCAGACCTAGGATTCCAGGGTCCCATTTATTTCCTGTCCCCAGACAGCCTCGCTGAACGACAATACTCCCACAAAGGGGTCTGCAGATTCAACTCCAACGGGAGGGCTCTGAGGGCACACTGAGCCCCCATTGGGTATCAGCGTCAATTCTGACCTATGTCCACACTCACTGAGGAGTGTGGGGGTTGCCTTTTCCCAGGTGCACTGTCCCTTGAGTAAATGACTGCAGTCCCCGGGGAGAGGGCCCTGTGGAGCTGCAGGCCCCCTCGTGAGGGGTCAGCGACTCTTTCTGCCCCTGCTGCGCTGGGTCTGAGAGCTGACCAAGTGTGGACACTTGACAAAGTAACACGAATGTCACTTTGCGAGGTTTCCCTCAGCCTCCTTGCCATCCATCCTTGATGGCCTTTGCTTGTGCATACGAAGAAATGGCCCCTTTGACTGCTCATCTAACTTGCCTCTGGAAATACCAAGTTCCGTTAATATCTCCATAGCTCTTTCAAGGTTAGAGTCTCCCTCCAACCAAACTCAAACGCCACTTGGATTTTGCCACATAATATGGTGTCTGTGGCCACCTTGCTTCATGATGGTGGCTGCAGCTACCTTGTTTCGGGGGTTTCAGTGCCACCCCCAGGACCCTCACTGCTTGGGGCTCTAATCAGCCTATGAGGAAGTCCAGTTCTACATGAGCCTCTCCTGCCATCAGCCTTGGACCATAGGGAACAGTCATCACTGAGCTGATCTCGCCTTCTCCAGTGTACTCCTTATTGGTTTGACACTTGGAGTGTCCTTCAGGCCCTCCCATGGGACATATCCGACCAGTGGTTTCCAGCCTTATCCAGTGTACACACTCCGGAGTGACAACTTTTTGGAACCTTGTGTCGATTCCTTCACCAATCTACATGGCAGGTCCAGCATTTTTAGGTCACATAGTGTGGGCCTTCACTTTTTTAGCAACACAGTCTTATCATCTCTTGGGTCATCGCCAAGGTGTCCAATCATACTGCCCCTCTTGACCCACTACTCCGGGATTCAGTCCCATACCTATGTACCCAGCTACTATAGGAACACGCTAGCCATGCATGCAGCTCCCACGGCGTATACCCTCTCTCCGTCCACAGCCGGCTCAGCATGTCTATCTCCAGTCTGGTTGTACGGAGATTCCACCTTTCTTAATGGGCTGGTTTCTAGGAGGAGAATGGGGGTGATCATGAAACAGGCAAGCATTGTCTTGCCAAGTGCATGCCTCATTTGAGGTCTCTGCATTGTCTTCAAGCCAGGAGAGGGCTACTATCTTCTAGCAAGGCAGATGGGAGGAGGGGGCTTCTGAACCCAGCAGGTCAAGGTACTTAACTGCATCTCCTTGGACATTCCTGGTCTCAGTATCGTCCTCCCTCCCCGTTCGAGCCCTGTACTTGGCATAGGAGACTTACTGAAGCTGAGAATTTATCCTGCCTAACGCTCTACCACTTGAATGATTCAGGCCTGAGCCATGCTTTCTAGTCTCTTGGTATTCTGGCTGCAGGAGATTTGGGTTTCCCTGCATGCTGCTAAGAAGGCCCTCTAGCTTTCGTATGTTTCCTTGAAATGGTGATTAATCACCTGAGCCTGTCATTATTTATCTCTCAAAAATCAATGATGCTCAGCAACAGACGCCCAGTTCCTTGGTCCTTATAATTACCGTTTCCCTTACCCTTCTCAATCACGAGAAAGACGGCACCAGGCCTTGTACCCCTCCTACGGACGTCCCGTATCGGTCTGCCACTGGAGGAATCCTAACTTCATGGGTTTAACAACTGCTTGGCTACACACCTCAGGGGCTAGGCTCCCTCCACCTACCACCAGCCGTGGGGTTTGCACAGCAAAGAGGTGAATGACTGACCCGTCTCCCAAACCCCATTTTGGAGTCAGCTTCCTAAAGCCACTTTTGGAATCTACGAGTCCCTCGATGAGAAGTTGCATGCAGAAGGTTTATTGGGGAGCGTTCTTGAGATGCAGAAGAAAACCAGTTTGGGCAGAAGAAGTGGACTTGCAGTGAGGGTTTCTCAGGGACCTAAGCAAATTGTAGGGGGCTCTGGAGCCGAAGTGACCTTTCAGGGTTGTCCCAAACTGAGGGACGAGGGCTCAGATTTTCTATCTCCAAGCTGGCAGTCACCGGCCACAGGCCACCTGGTTGGAGTTATGCATGGGAGGAGCCATACCGTTGGACAAGGCAGTTTCTAGAGAGAGGCATAGCTGTGAACGGTGAGCGGTCAGCAGCTGACATTCCAAGAAGCGAGGGGACATGTACGTCAGCTCTGAAGAGGGGACCCCTGCAGCCCACGCCAGCATCTGTTACAATGACCATCTCTATCATGACCCCACCAGGACCACCGCCTGGCTTTCACAGTGTCTTCCCAGACTGGAATTTCCACACCTCTGCAGATAATGTTGCTTACTCTGGACATTCAGTGTTGCTTTTTAAAACAAAAAGAAAATATTCTTTCACTACTGTCCCACCACTAATGACCCACTGAGCTTGGCTGGGGGTGACAACCTGGGGCCAATGAGGAATGGGAAGCCTGGCTTGGCCTTCCGCTCTGTTGACACTCTGGTTTATAGCCCCGTCCCTTTCTTTGGCTCAGAAACTAAGAAAATAGGTCTGGAACATAAGAGAGAAAAAATTTTAGTTTGGCATTACAACTTAACCATGACATTGTCCTGATTAATAATCACCTTGAAACCACAGGGCATCACCCTCTAATTAATGTTGCCCCTCTCTCGCAGTCTCCTGACTCTCAAACCTCATGAGGGTCACGTCAGAGCCCACAGCTGTCTATCTTAGGCTCATCAGAGGGCAAGAGAGAGGATGACTGTGGCAAAGACCAGCTGGATGATCATCGACCTTTGCCCTACTTCTCCTTGACACAGACTAAATTTGTATCTGCCAACCTCTTGAAGTTAAGTCCCTGAACTCTGGACAAGGAATTGCACAGATCACGTAACCCCTCCCAGACCGGCCCCGTGGGTGCTCCCACGTGCAATTATCTTCTCTCTTCCCCGCTCCAGGAGAAGACAGAAAAGGTTCTGAGGCGTGAAGGTTTGAGCCATGAGACATAAGGTGCGAGGGTCCTGGAACGTCTGCTTAGAAGGAAGCTGTTCAAGGCAGCTGCTCCTCCACATCAGACTCTTGTTACACAAACAGTCATTTGTTATGTTATCCCAGTGGCGTTCGGGGTTGTTTGTTACAGCCGCTGGCTTACGCTGACTGATACAGAGATGGCCAATGAATGTAAGGCAGAAAGAACCCAAGGAGCTCTGAGCCGTGCTGCGCACCAGCTCTCGGCACTAATTACTTCATATTTTTTTTAGATTCTCAGCACCCATCCAGTGACCAAATAATCAGCTGACCAAAATAATCATTTTGAACATAAACAACTACTCATCTGAAAGTCACCTTGATGGAAAGAGGGGTGGGCAAGGCTTCCCAGTGGTCAGAGGGTGTTCATGCCGCGAAGATCTGTAACCTCTGTTCCTCTTCGGACACTCCATGGAGTTCCACGGAGTAGAGAATTAACTCTCCTTTCTGCCCCCACCTCCCGCCACAGCGCAAGCACCTCTGCAGGGCTGTATCCTGCACCTACACAGAAATGCATTTTGTTTTTCCTTCCTAGAAGCATAGGTTGATCTGTGCGCAGAGGTTTGGCTGGGGGCATTGTCCAAGACAGCATGGGAACATCAACCTAAGGCAAGGAGCGCAGGGTCCGGGGACGCATCCCTGCATGTAACCATGCCAGCCTGGCACTGCACAGTGTTCCAGCTCCGCCAATTAAGCTGTTTGGTTCTCAATCACCGGGAGCTGCTGCCAACTGCTCGCTGCTGATAGTCAGAGTGGCTGAGCCCAGAATGTCAGCAATTCCGCGCCTCTGCCTCTCCTGGCTTCACCGTCCTCATCCAGCCTCCACACATCAGTCAGGTACCGACTTCTCCCCACCTGGGCGATATCGAGAGCGACACCTGGGAGGGTGCAGTGCGGCCGCGAGGCAGTGATTTCTCTTAGTGTGTGCAGTCTGTGCCTGCCCGGGACCATTCCAGGGCCGTAAACACCACCTCTCCACGTGGGATGGCAGGTCTTGTTCCTGGGGCGTGCACACAGCTTGGGTGGTGGGGAGAATGCGGGCTGAGCACACATTCCCTGCCAGCCTGGGCTGGTGCTCTGTGTACGCGATCTCCACGAATCCTCGCCTCCCGCAGGAAGGTAAACACAGTGTCCGATTTCACAAACAAAGAAGCGAGGGAAAGCTAAACCACTTGGCAACGTGTCTATCACCTTCCCTCCATTCCCATTACTCACATCCCGGATGAGAAGTGTACCATCATCCCTTACACCTTGCACACACCTGCCTGTGTTTCAGCCTCTGGACTCTGGGCTCTGGACACGCACGGTTCAACGTTGCAACCACCAGCCCTGTGTGGCTCTTGAGCATTCGACCGAATTGCGCCGTGTGAATTACTCACTGGATCGCGAAGACTTCATACAAGAAAAGGTATAAAATAATGCATTAATGTCCGATATGAATTATATGTTAAAAAGGTTCTAATGGTTATATTGGCTGTGTTAAGTCCAATAATATGTTATTCAGGTTAGTTTTTCCCTTTTCTTTTGTAACATAGAAAATGCACAGTCACACGCGCCTCACTCACAGCCCCTTGGAGCGGCTCGGGCAGTGTCCAGAGACCCGCCCCCAGGCCGGTTTGCAGCACACGGGCCGTCTCACCGGCTCCCATGGGCAGCGGGACAGACTCCATTCCTCGGCATGGCTGGCAGGACCCCCTGGTCCCTCTCATGTCCCCCACGCTCCACGTTGATGCTCCTGCTGCCTCACGTGAGGGTTCGCCCACCACGCAGTGTCTAGCTCCACAGCTTTCTGCAAGCTCTGCCCTCTGCTGGAAATGCCTTTCCCTCTAGGGGGCGCTGGAGACTCCCTCCTGCTCATCTTTTCCAACTCAATGACCCCTTCCTGAAGCCTCCTCTGCCCTTCTCCTCACTCCAGGTCCAGGTTTGGGCAGGCAGGGCCCCTACGGTACAAAATGTAAGGAGGCGCGTCCACAGATCTCAGAGTGGCAGCACCTCCTTACGTCTGGTGGCCCAGGTGTCTCAGCCTCACCCAGTGCCCAGCCCTGCCTTGCGGGACGCCCTCCCTCTCAGGCAGTGCCCGTGTGAGTCGGTGCCTGCATACCGGCCATGCTCTACATGATGTCTGCATGGGGTTGCTTCGACGGGACCACTATGCCTTATTCATGAGTGAAATCCCAGCAGCCTGCCTTCGACCAAAACACTGCTCGAGACCTTCATGCAATAAAACGCTGTCCCGAGGAATCAGCATGTTTTTGGTTCTCAGGCACTGCGCTGCATGCTGGGGATTCAACGATGACACAGTCCGTGCCCTGAGAAAACACACCCAGCCCTGTGCTCCCTGCTTTTCTGCTTAGGACAGAAACGTCCCGGTTTGAAACGCCGACGCTCTGTGCGGCCAGGTGCGGCTCTGACGGCAGGTCTGCAGCGGGCTCCCTGGTCCGAGCCACACGCTTCTCCGCCGCACGCTCCGTCCCCTTGTTTGTTTGTTCCTTTGACTGTTACTGAGTGCCTGCTCTTTGTAAGTCATTGTGCTAGGGGCTGTCAGGGAAACAAAGATGAATCAGGGAAGAATAATGTCCCATAGACACCTATAGTTTATGAAATGTCTCCATAGGCTCACTTGTGTTTGATCTGTGGATTAAAGATTTCTCCCTTTTAGAGATAAGGCGTATTTGTTCAAAATCACACATAGTAGGTAGTGGGGACTCTGATCGAGGTCACCTAGTAAGCAGGGGTATTCACATCAAGGTCATATAGTAAGCAGAGGGGACTAGGATCAAGGTCACATAGGAAGCAGAGGGGACTCACATCAAGGTCATATAGGAAGCAGAGGGGACTAGGATCAAGGTCACCTAGTAAGCAGAGGGGACTCACATCAAGGTCATATAGGAAGCAGAGGGGACTAGGTTCAAGGTCACATAGGAAGCAGAGGGGACTCACATCAAGGTCATACAGGAAGCAGTGGGGACTAGGTTCAAGGTCACATACTAAGTAGGGGGACTAGGTTCAAGGTCACATAATAAGTAGTGTGGACTGGAATCAAGGTCACATAGTCAGTAAATGGTGATGGAATTGAGGTCACACAGTAAGAAGGGGGGCAAGGGTCAAGGTCAGACAGCGAGTATGTAATGGGGACTGGATTGAGGGCAATTGGAACCAAGCCTAAGTGTCTTCCAGCTCGATACAGGGTTTGTCCTAAACAGGGGATTTTGAGATGCACAGAACATCACACCCAGGACCTTGGGCCCAGCAGGGGGAGGAGAAAGGAGGGAGATGCTGGAAGCCCGCGGGTGGAGGTGGAAGAGGAGAGGGCCGCTTAGACCTTCGGCTGCTAGCTAGCCTGGAGCTGTTGCGCAAGGCCAGTGTCACAGGGGTCCCCTGCCCCTGTGCCTGGAGGGGTCTCTGGAAGTGTCTGAGCTTCCTCTCCCTCCTGCCCTCCTCCTGTCCTCCCCTCCGTAGCCCTAGGGAACCCCTCCTGTCCCTACAAGGAGGGAGGTCTGGGAGCCCTGACTTCTCTGGCACAGCCCCCCCGGCCCCCACAGCCCCTCTTCTCTGTGGCCCTCCCTCCGCTGGGTGGCTGGTAGACCAGGGAACATGCCCCCCTCACTCCCCGGGCCTCTCCCCACGCTTGCTCATTAGCCCAGGGCCAGGATGCCTGGAGGGAGGGAAGCAGCCAGCAACAGCCCCCATCCCGACCCCCAGGCCAGCCCTCACCTCACCCCCTCCCGGGCTGGGGCTCCCGGGGCGGGACCAGGTTGTCAGCTACACTGACCTGACAGCTGACAGCGTCAGCCCAGTTCGCCCTCCTCTCTTTCTTCCTCCTTCTCCTTTCCCTTGTTGCTGTTGCAAGAGCGCAGCCTGACTGGAATGTGAAGCAAGGCTCTGGGATCAAAGTGCCTGCTGGCACCAAGCTTCCTGCTCCGATTGGCCGCTGTCCACCCCGGGCCTGAGACCGAACACCTGCCAGTGGAGAGGCGGGGTCTGGAGCAGGGCGGCAGGTGAGCAGGCTCCAGGCCCGAGGAACTTCTCTGTCTGGAGCTGGCCGTGTTTTTATTCGGGGCCTGGAAGGGGCCGCAATCCTCCAGGGACGTGCCTGTCACCGGCACTCCAGGTCCCCAACCCCTTTGCCCTCCTGAAGTCTGGGATGCCAGGAGGCTCTGAGCCTGCTGCTAATCTATCCCGGCTCATGTTATCTGTCTGTCCCCCTATCAGTCCTTGCTTACGGCAGATACCTAGATAAATAGATGGATAGATAAGAAGGCGGGACTCTAAACCGCTTAGATAAACTATGCTATTTACATCTCTGGGTGAATCTATCAATCCATCCATCTGTCTGCTGTGCTTGTGCTCTCTCTCAATCTGCCACTTCAGCCCCCATTAACCATTCATCTGTTTTCCTCCTGCCCCGCACTCGCCCCTTCCACCCTCATTTCCCAGCATCGGAATAAATCGGAGGCTGCGAGACAATGAGGCATGTCCTTCCACTCCAGTTACCGCGCAAGGGTGGCCTTGGGGGCTGACACTGGCTTCTTCCTCTGACCTTCCTCCTCGGAAATGTGCAAATGTCCTTTCCCGCACGCAGGGCCACCGAGGACCAGGTCCGCGCTGCGCGGGTCTGAAGCCACAGTTTTGCCAACAGAGCAAAAGTTCCCTAATCCAGGCTCTCTTGGGGAGCGAGAGGAGGTGGGGGGGGGGGGCGGCCGTGGGCTGGGGGAGGGGGAGAAAGGAAGGCATTGCACATTTCTGTACACAAAACAGTTTTATCACGTTTCAAGTGATTTCAACCAACTGGATGAAGTGAGAAAGTGGGAGAAGAGAGGAAAAAAGGTGGGAATTTTTTTACATTTCATAATGAGTACTATTTGTTGACATCCAAACAGTTCATATTTTTAGATGCTCTGAACTTCAGATTTCACTGCTAACAGCTAGTTGGGGGCTATTTTAAATGACAAGTTCCCAGTAAATGGTGAGAAAATACAGGACAGTAATTGTAGATAAAAATATCAACAATGTAAAAGAAATATAGAAAGAACAAGACAAAAGACCACTAGCCTCATCAAGTTAAGTCTCTTCTGCGTGCTGGACCCCAAAAGAAAAGCAAAAGGTGTAGTATCTGGTCTTTTCCTTGGCGCCACCAACATTGAATTTTGTTTGGTCAGAAAAAGAGAGCAAATCCCCAGCTCCCCACTGCCCTCATGAAATCGACCACAGTCCTATTCCCACAGTCGATCTCGGGACTCAAGTCCCCAGCTGTGGCCCCGAGACCTTCTCTGGTGCCCACACGTCCCTCTGTTGACTTCCAGATCAATGTGAACAAAGAAAGCTTTGCTATCCAGAAACCCTGAAAAAGAAGACGATAAGACACAGTAAACTTTGTTTAAACTGAAAAATGTAATTTCTGAGACCAGCCTGATCCCCAACACACAGGTCAGAGACCGGGGTCCTTCCCCTCCCCACCCCCACCCCGCATACATGCCACTTGCCACAAGGGGGCAGCACCATTCTGAGCCCTGTGAAGTTTGAGCTGAGTTCCCAGAGGAAAAGGATGGGGTGGGGTGGGGTGGGGTGGGGTGGGGGCAGCTGCTGCTCCCCGACTCCAACAGACCCCATGACGACCTTCAGGAGTACCTCCCTGCTGACACCAGAGACTGCGGAGAGGACTGAACAGAGCAGCCCGGAGACAGACAGGACACAGACAGGGGACTTGGCTCAGGGGGAGGTACTTCCACCCTCCAGGGCTAGAGAGACTGAAGAGAACTCAGGGCCCCATTGACGCTTAGAAAATGAAGTCCAGCGAGCAACAGTTACTCATCCCCCATTTAATCGATACTGACTGGCTCAGTTTGGGGGCATGTGACATGTATGTATAAGCATGTATAAGTACACACTGAATACCAGATGTCATCAGAAGCCCTGCAAAAGAAGGCAAAGCCCATTTCTCAAGCCAGCCAGATGAGTATTTGGAAGGTAGTATTTTTTTTTTACTCTCATACATATTATTTTAGAATAAGAAATTCTAAATACACGTTATGTTACAAAATAAAAGGGGAGACGCAGAGAACTAAGCCCTCCATTCCTGATTCCGAGGGCTGGGCGAATCGCTTCATGTTCCTGACGTTCGGTTTATTTGTAAACGAAGAAAAGGAAGGAGGCTGCCTGACATTTCTGAGCACAGCATTTCCCAAGGCCCCTCCCAACTGCAGGGCCCGCAACTGGAGGAATTCAAGGATTCATTATTTAAGAGAAGAAAATTCTCCTTCTCGCTTTAGAGATGATCCCAGAAAAGGAAAAAGCAAATAGTGAGGCAGAAAGGCGAGTCTTCTAACCCCCACCTGGTCAAGGCAAGAAAGAGAAACAGGCGGCGTTGACTCATGGAGTCCGTGACGACAGATCTCCTGGGAACAAATGCGACGGAATAACAATCAGAACCCAGCCAGGCACGCAGCAGGTGCACAATAAATGTCCGTGTGACTAGATCGATGAGTACATGAACCAAGAACATCCCTAGAGTAGGGAGTCACGAACGTTCCTCGGAAATCTTTAAAAAGAAATAGGTTCTTCCGTGCGAGGCTTACGGAGTCGTTCTGTGTGAAGCCAGCGGGAAGGGCAGGACTGGTGTCTGGACCACCCTCTCCGGGGACGTGATTCTCATGCCCCCACCTTCAGGAGTCCTCAGAGCACCCTTTGGGAACTGCTACTCTAGACGGCACTCGAGGGCCCTTCCAGCCCAAGGATGCCTCAGTTCTGTGGGACTTAACCCCGGGGAGAAGTGATCTAGGCAAGAAGAGTTCATCAACCCACATTTACTGAGCACGTCCCGGGTGCCAGGTGTGAAATGTAACAGTGATAACTAAAGCAGTCAGGTTGCGATGGTCTGTCGCCGAGCAAAACCAACCTGACCTCCGGAAGACAAGATCAATAGAAATCTGCCCCCCACCCCATCATCATTCTATAGGACAAGGTTTTTCGTTTTGCTTTTTAATTTGGGGGTATCAGAGAATGAAAATAATTCCTTGGGTTCCCTAAAGTTTTAAGTTTAACAGTGTGCCTTTCTCCACACATGCACATGATACAACAAGGTGTGGAGGGTGATTATCTTCATTTATCAGTGAGAAAACCAAGGTTGGGAGAGTTCAATGGCTGCTCCAGCATCATTTGGTGTCTATGGAGGAGGACCAGGGATCCAATCCAGGTTTCAAAGCTCCTGGTACAATGCTATTTTAACCATTCCCGAGAGACACTTCCCCTGTGGAGTTTGGCTTAGATGTCTCTGTGAAATTGCTGATATTTTTTTTTCATATTTCCTCTGCACAATAACATTAACTCCTGAAGCAAGGAGAAAATCGTCTTCTTCCGAGAAATAAAACCCACATCTACAAGGGGAAGGGCAGCTGGATTAATTAGCTTTGATTTTGCCCCAAGATTCATCTGACATTGGTGAAATTTTTCGAATTGTGATCCTCAGAGCACTGATTCTACAAAAATGTCCCGAAATGAGGCTGGTTTGTCGCAGAAGGAAGTCGGAGAAGCAACTGCACAGCCCGACCTCATCCTGTGCCACGTACTGTTCCCAAGGCCCAAAGGCGGCAATGGTCCACAGCGACCCTGCAGAAACACAGGTTCGCTTCCTAACCCTGAACTTGTCAATATTACCTGATGTGGTCAAAGGGATTAAATTAAGAATCTTGAGAGGAGGGTGTGCTGGATTATCCAGGTGGGCTCTAAATGCCAACACGTGTACCCTTACAAGCAGGAAGCCACGGGAGGGTGAGCCCCCACACAGGGGAAGATGCTGCGAAGACGAACAGACGGAAGTGTGGACATGTGGACGGTGAAGATTCAGGGGGTGTGGACACAAGTCCAGAGATGTGGACAAGCACCAGAAGCTGAAAAGGGCAAGAGAGGGACCCCCAGAGCTCAGAGGAAAAGCCAGCTGACACCTCCGTTTCAGCCCGGTGGCACCGACTTCGGGTTCCCGGCTCCAGAGCTGCGGGAGAATCACGCCACCCAGTTGGGGGCCTCTGTGACCTCAGGCACAGGTACGTGAAAGGCCTTAAGAAGTCCTGCTCCGAGTCAACCCACAAAACGAACAGCCCAGCAGCCCCAAACTCAGCTGACCGAGGCCCTCCTTCCCCCGAAGGGTTATTAATATCTGAACAGCTCACATTGTAGGCAACCCGCTTTGGAAAATGCGGCCGGAGGGAAATCTTCTGCTAATTACTAGGTCCACCACTGCCCTTCCGGGGCCAGGGCCGCTCCCACTTAATGTTCCGACCAAACATAAGCCGGGATCCTGTCCTGCCAACTCTGTCGCAGAGCAAAGACCGGGGGAATATTAAAATAAGACTTTCCTGAAGGCTGGGGACCACAGAAGAGGAAAGGCAAGAGAGGTATAAACATCGAACCAGATGACCTGCCACCAAAGGACTTTCAGGGGTGGGCGCTTCGGGGTACGTGGAGGGGTGCTGCCTTCCCTCCCCAGGCCCAGAGCACATCGAATACTTCCAGGCTTCTCGCTGGACAGCAAGGCCCACGTGTGCGAGGAGTCTCGTCCCGCACGACTCCTCTGAAATGACCTGGACAACAGCCTATGGGCCTCGGGGGAACAACCGTGTTCGATCGACTACCGTGGGAGCCTGGTCATCGGCACGAGAGGTCAACACAATGGCCGGCCGGCACAGAGACCCCGCTCCTGCCTTCCGGCTGGTTCCAGATGGCACCTCATCTGGACAGCAGCTGCCAGAACCACCGAAGGGGCCCAAGGTCAGCGCGGGTCCCCACCCAGGGAGGAAATGCATCTCCACACCTGTTCCGCGGGAGGTCTGCAGGGACCGGTGGGGAAGGCGCGTGGATTGCAGCCCCCGCTTCCAGCCTCCCTCCCCTAACCCCTGCTCTCGTTAGGGCCATTATCGTCATTTCGCACACCTCTTTGCCGTGAACGGTCGGCCGTAAAGAAGCACTTTGTTGTGGTTTATTGCCTTTATTACCGCGTGCGTTATGTAGATCATTAAGACTTTGCCGCTCAAGCCAGGAGGCTTAATTTTGTTTTTAACTAAGAAGGTTCTCAGACTTCAAGACATTTGTAAACTCCGGCTGGAAGGTATCTGGCCTTTCTGTGAAGAGCAAAGGACGTGGTGTCCCGGCCACCGAGCAGGGGGTCACCAAGCTCACGGCAGCAGCCTCTGTGGGAGTTAGCCTAGCTGTGGATTCTTAGAAAGAACAGCTCCAGGGAGAGAGCAAGGTGACTGCAAGCTGGAAGGAAGGTTTAGAGAAGAACCCCGTACCGGACGTGTGGCAGGCACGGCAGAAAGCTGGTGGTTCAAGAGGCCAGGTTTCAGAGCAATTACTTCATGCTGGACGCCCACGCTCCTCAGCGTTGATTCCTCTTGACGGGAAGGGAAAGGGGCCAGGGAGAGAAGCAGACTTATTGTCTCTATCAAGCTGGTGAATATTATATGAATGCTCCTTTATGATGGGGAGAATGGTGATGGGAGCGCCATTGATATTCATAATGTAGCCAAGCCAGCCTCCTGTAATAGACTCTAAAAGCATTCACGAGAGCCTTAGAGGGGGCACGCCGAGGGGAGCGTGTCTCTTCTTGGGATCTGAATGGAGTCCTTTTCTCAGAGTGACCTGGGGCTTCGACCAGCCCCCCCTACTCCCACCCCAAGCTGCAGAATTGCTTCACTAATAAGCTGAACAGGTGAGCCAGAGGGGAACATCTCTAAGGAAAATTCTGTAATGTTCACTCAGTGATGGGAGAGGAACAATGGCAAACACTCCCCAGGCAGACTCGAGAAGGAAGACGGGCAATGCATTCTGGGGGCTGGTGGGTGGTGGAGAAGGAGAAATGTCGCTCTGAGGCGGAGTAGGGGACAGCACCCTCCCCTCTGGCTGCTCCTGGAACGGTGACAGCTGACACAGGTGGACTGTGCCGACGAAAGAACCCGCCCTGCCTTTGCAAGCATGAAAACAATCTCCGCTAACCTTTCTATGGTGCATTTATTCTCTTCCCACCATTGTCTCTGCCTTTCCAAAGCCCTGGACGGAGCCAGCATCGTAAATACCAATGTGTCAATTAAAAATGTAGGGACGCAAGCCCAACCGTGCCAGCGGCCACTGGTCTGCTGCGGGGCGGCGATCTAGGGGAAACAATTGAAATCTAATGGACTCCTTTGGGGATCACCTGCCTCTAACACATTGTTCCGTGCCATCATCACTGACCCAAAATAGGACCATCTGACAGGGGATGGGCTGTCGACCTACAGACAGAGTTAGCGCCATATGGAACAGGCATTTCAATTGCCCATTGCAATGCATAAAAACAATTCAAAATTCTAACTCATTTCCCTGGCAATTGAGTTGAACTATCACTGGGCTTGCTATAATCGGATTCTGCTGCTGTATTTATTAAGTATAAGTTGCTAAACATATGGCTCCAGGGACAGGCAATAGGATATGGAGTCGGGCTTACAGAAGGGCTATTTTTCAGGTCTGCCCCCCAGTGTTCAAGACCAGCAGTGTTGACCAGCCTGTGGCTGCCAGAGCCCATTAAGAATTGGTCTTCTCAGTCATGGGAGTGGGCTCTCTTAACGCTGCATGCAGTTGGTTAGAAGCTAGGACGAAAGAGCTGAAGATTATGGGTTCGATCCTCGCGCCAGATGGCTCTGCCTCCTCTTTGTACAGCCAGCGTTTTAGTAAATACCTATCATGTACCATGCCCAGTGCTAGGACGCGATGAGATCACGCTGAGTAAATCATGGCCAGTACACCTGTCTAGGAGCCATTCATTCCCATGTCGGAGAATAGGAAGGCACCCATCGAACTACAGGGTGGTTTGGGCTGGGAAGGGAGTGGGCACAGATTGAGATGTGTGGGCGGCAGGGAGGAGGAAGCACTAAAATATAACGTTCCCCATTATTTGCCCAGAGCTTTACAGTTTGTAATTTTTCAACCTGACGTAAAACTCAGAAGCAGAGAGATGTTCCCTTCCCAGGGGAAGAAACTGAAGCCAGGTATTTCGGTTGCCTGAGGTTATACCACCGACGCCGGTGGGAAAACACAGCTCACGGGAGCCTGGCACAGGCGCGAGCCGCTGCCCACACATCCTGCGCCCGGGCAGCCCAGGAAACACCCCCGCAGGACTCAGAGCTCCACGCCTTCTTCCTAGGAAGCCTGTTTATCGAGGATCTGGATCGTGGCCCTCCCTACGGCTCCGCACGCAGAACCCAGACTCCCACGAACTGCACCGGGAAGTATAACGTTCAAGAGGGGCAGCCAAACCCACCTGCGTATCTCTGCACCCGCCTCAAAACCACAGCTGGGAAACAAGAGGATGTTTCCAAAGGCCGTATTCAGTCATGAGGGTCCAAAAGAAGACACGGGGAAGTGGCCATAAATTTTAGCGCCAGAGTGTGGATGAACGGGTGGTAATACCCTCAGCATGTCAGAGAAGGCCAGACCCCAGCCTGCGGTGAGAACATTCTAGAATTGTGAAATTTCAGGATGCTGGGGAAGTGAAAAAATTCCTAAAAGCTTTCCACAGAGAAAAACAGAGATTAAAAGTACTTTGAACTGGTGCCCGGCTGGTGTGGCTCAGTGGTTGAGCATCGACCCATGCACTAAGAGGTCGCCGGTTCGATTCCCGGTCAGGACGCACGCGCAGGTTGTGGGCCTGCTCCCCAGTGGGGGGCGTGCAGGAGGCGGGCAATCAATGTTCTCTCTCATCGATGTTTCTATCTCTCTCTCCCTCTCCCTTCCTCTCTCTCCACAAATCAGTAAAGAAAAAAAAAAATCACTTTGAACTGGGATAAAAACCATCTGAGACTTTTCCAATAGTCACATAGGAAACCAGAAGACAATGGAGAGATGGCCTCAAGCTTTGGAGGGAAAAACTATCGCTCTGCTCCATATCAGTGAGAATGGAATAAAGATGTTTTTCAGATATAAAAGTTATCTAAAATGTATCTCCAGTGCACACACCCCTTTTGAAAAACTACTGGAAGGCCCCACCGTCAATGAAGAAGGAGGGAGAAATGTGATCTAGAAAATCGGGGACCTCAACCCGCAGGAGAGCATAACCCTTAGTAGACTATAAGCTCAAGAAGATGCTAGCCGGGCAGCTGGGGGCAGACCTGGCGAGCAACCACCAAAGGCAAGACACAGGAAGGCATGTTCCCAGAAAATAAGTGAGTGCCATTGATCACCCCACGTGATTCAGAACCATCGAGCGGAGATCTGGTATGAGGAGGAATTAGAGACAGTCGTTCAAATAGTTACTTCCAGGAAAAACTGTACAAGAAAAACAATCACAGTGACCATATGATTCGGCGGTGGAAGTATTTATTTATACCCGCAGTGACGTCAATAATGCATGCTGTCCGGTGACAACGGGGTGTCAGGCTAGCGGGAGGGGGAGGGGAAGAGAAGTCATGCGCACACATGTATGGAAGCCTCCAGAGCCAAATCTTACTTTTTTATAGGAAATCCTTCGATTGTGCATAACATTGGAAAAGCCAAAGGAAGGATTAAATCATTGCGAGTGATGGTCTCTGGGGGGTGAGAAACGAGGATGGGGCGGGAATGGAGGGTGTTATTGTAAACCTCATCAAACCACTTGAACCTTCTAAACTCGGCACTTCTTGTTGAAATTAAACGTTGTTTAAAGAAAGAACTGGAATCGCCGTTCTGAAGGCAGCAGCCAATGGACGTGAAAAAGTCCTTTTTGACTGGACTGCACGGATCCTTGAGCAAGGAGATGCTCCCAAAGATTCCCGAGAAGGGTCCTCCGCCTGCCTGGGCTACAGTTCCGCCCTCGGGGGGCTGGAGCTCGCTGGGCCGGGGTGATCTCATCCCTGGCAGCCACAAATGCCAAGAAATCCACTGCTAATGGGCCCTCGGGGACACACCAGGAAACCGGCTGAGCAGGGTGTCGCTGTGCGGGAACCAGACCGAGCCTTCTGCTTTCCCAAAGGGTGAAGGGCTCTTTCACTCTCAATGGGGTGTGTTTTTTTTTTTTCCTTCTGTTTCCCAGAAACGGTGATGTTTAAGGAAGAAGGGTAGAGGTTGGGATGAAATAAGGAAGAGGTATCTCTCCTCATTGGTCTGAACCCCTCAATGTTGAGTAACTCTGTTCTTAACCTTATTAATCAGTGAGTCAAGCAACAGAAATTGAGTTTCTGTAATGGAATCAGACTCTATGGATAGATATAAAAGCAGCCAATGAGGTTTGCATCTTATTGGAAGGACGGGGAAGGCACACGGGCCAGACACACACCTGCGCGCGTTTAACCACAGCGGCGTGAGTTAAAGACCAAGGAATCAGCTAAGGTATCAGCCTGGCTTGGGTCCTGGTGGACAGCATTCCCCCCTTGAAAATCCAGTTCGGCCGCAGCTATGATCAAAACCAAAACAGTGCTACCTTAGCCGTCTCTGCCGTGCTCCCCGAGGCTGTTGGCTGGCACCATTCAAAGGGAAAACCATTTGGGTGAGGATTGGGGGGGGTCTCTCACCAGAAGCCCCGGTTCTTTTCACTCCCAACAGCATCGCATTTCTCCCTTCTGCCTTCTCTGGTCTAACCACACAGTTAGGCACCAACCTAAGCAAATGCTCAGAGTAACCACATTATTCGGCCTCAAGTGTCCAATGAAGGGACCGCCATGTAAACAAGCCCCCTGGCCTCAGATCCCCATGGGAAGAGGAACAACTTCTCCGACCGGTGTGTTTGGGAGAAAAACTTGAGTTATGTGGTCCAGCACCTTCTTTTCTCTCTTTCTGGGGTGCAGCCTGCTCCTTGGGAAGACTCGTGCTCTGCTTCTCCATGGGGCAAACTGCAGACACAGGTCCGACTGGGGGGCTGGCGTCTCCCCGGAGGCCTGGGTGAGCGCTTCCTGGTGAGGTGCGTTAGCAAAGCCACCTGCCCAGAGACCTGGGCCACCCGCTCCTTCCCAGCAACAGAATTGCCATTTTGCTCTCCCACCACCTACTGCCCCTCAGGCCTCGACAGCATCACATCTCCCACTAGGCTGCCTGCTGTTCCTTTCTAGAACATACCAAGTTGTCCCACCCTGAGCCTCTGGGGCTGCTGCTGCCTGTGCTGTAACTGGTTGGAGCTCCCTCCCCACGATTCTCTCATGACCGGCTCCTCACATTTCAGGCCCCTCGGGAAGGCCTTCCCAGACGCCTCCGCGGGCCCCTCTCTGCACCTGCTTTTCTGATCGTGGCCCCCGGGGTGTGTCCTGACGGCTGTCATCGCTGCACACATCTTCCCTCTGTGACGGAAACTCCACAGGGCAAGGGTTTTCCTTTGTTCTTTATTGTGACTCCAGCACTTATCACGATGCCTTACACAGGGCAGGTTCTTAACCAATATTTGCTGAATCAATTAACAATGTTAATGCTTCCTATCTTACCATTTGCAAAGCATGGATGGACCTGGAAGGTATTATGCCAAGTGAACAAGTCAGTCAAAGATAAACACCATGTGATTTCACTAATAGGTGGACTCCGAGGAACAAAATAGACGAAATAGAACCAGACTCGTGGACACAGAGAACAGATTGATGGTTGTCAGAGGGGAGGGGACTGGATAAAACAGGTGAAGGGATTAGGAAGCCCAGATTGGTAGTTACAGAGCAGTCACGGGGATGTCAGTACAGCACAGGGAATACAGTCAATGATATTGTTATAAGTATGGAGGATGTCAGCTGGTTACTGGAAATATCAAGGGGAAACTATCAAGTACACGATTGTCTAACCACTATGCTGTACACCTGAAACGAATACAAAATAAAAGTAATTTGTAAACTGCAATTGCAAAATTAAAAAGGTTAATGTTTCTACATGTTTGGTGTTAAAGCATCAAATGGCTCTGCTGGTAATACCGGTAAATAGTTCAACAAATATTACCCCTTCAGGAAACCCATCTTCTCTGTTTCGTTAGTTTACCAGTTGGCTCCTGGTCCACAGTGTACTGAGAGCACGTGCACCTGGTTCTTACCTGGGACATTTGACTGTTCTACCTCCTTTCGTCCACCTGTGCCATGTGTCCTCATGCAGGCTGTACCAAGATTCTACACAATCCAGCCAGAGTTTTAGTTATTATTTGCCATGTCATTCAATTTAAGCCTAGCTTTTGGATTTTTCTCCCATTTTACTCCTTCCTGTCTCCGCCCCACATTCAGGTTTCCTTTTGTAATGCTGTCTCTCTGTCCAAATAGGTACTGCCGCCTCTTAGCATCTCCTTCAACCTGAAGATGATTTTCCCCTCAGGACTGCCCCATCATGGTGTCATAGCAATTTGCATTTAAAAGTTAATATCTGTATATTTTAAAGGTTTTAAAAAGTCATGAAGACACTACATTTAATTTTTTTTTAATTTTTAATCCTCACCCAAGGATATTTTTTCCATTTATCTTTTAGAGAGAGTGGAAGGGAGGGAGGGAGGGGAAGGGGGAGAGAGAACCATCGGTGTGACAGAGACACGCAGATTTGATGCCTCCCCACGCACTCTGACCAGGGCAGGGGATAGAAACCACAGTGGAGATGCACGCCCTTGACTGGGAATTAACCCACAACCCTTTGGTGCATGGGGTGATGTTCTAACCATGAAGCCACACCAGCCAGGGCGCCTACATTTATATTTTGACAGAAATAATTCTCATCCGCAGTCTAAGTGGCTTCCCTAGAATTAATAAAATTTTTTAAATTGACTTTTAGGGAGAGAAAGGGAGACGGAGAGAGAGAGAGAAACAGTGATGTGAGAGGGAAACATGAAGCGGCTGCCTCCTGCACCACCCCCACCAGGGACCGAGCCCACAACCCCAACAAAGACCCTGACCAGGAACCAGACCAGTGACCCTTCGGTGTATGGGGAGAGGCCTGACCGCCTGGCACACAGGCAAGGGCCCTGGACGGTTTAACCATAGTTCCAGGAAGTTTCTCGCCATCTCCTAAAGCACCTGCTCACGGGACTGCGGTTGGAAGACACGCATGAGCTCAAAGGGCTCCATCGACAGCCGGAAGGTCACATCTGTCTCAGATGGTCCCGCCAGGACAGGGACAAGAGACAGCTGATCATGGCAGCTTTTTGTTCGCATGAGATTTTGAGTTTGGTTCAACGATAAATGACCTACAGGCTCTTAGGTAGTTCAAAGTCATTCTTAGACGTTTCTAGAACGAGTGTGAGACATAAAATTTATAGCGGTCTTTACCTATCAAGACTCATTGTCTTACAAGCCTGCTGCCTATGAATCATACACATATATATGATTACACAGGAACGTATAGGAAGCCTGTTTGAGGCAGAGCTATAAATGGCTTGAACATAGAAAATTGTATATCCAGTAGCAAGTGGTGTTCCAAATTAGAATATAATTAATTGGGGGGTGTTTTCTTTCCTTTTTAAGAGGCGTGGTCTAGGGACAGACAGCCTTCACAGTAGACTTTCCTAGAGTTCAGAAAATTCTTCTTACCCTGCACGTCCTTGGATCTGGGCAGTTGAGAGGCTTAAATGGGTGCTAGTAAGAAATATTCTTATTTAATACACAAACGGGTCCCAGTAGCCTGAGAACATCCTAAAGTACTAGCTGAATTCATGCTCTATACTTGACAAAAATATGCAGTATGATATATATATATATTCAGTTATCTTTTCTTTCTTACCTTAATATTTACTTCCTCGCCTTAATATTTTGTGAACTGAGCGTATTTCTATTATGTCCATAATATATCCAATAGTACAGACAGGCAAAAGCAATATTTATATTCTTTATATATTATTGTATATGTAGATATGCATATACATAGCTATGTATGTATATGTGTATATATGTATATGCATATCTATGTATGTATATGTGTATAGATATACACATATAAATTGGGAGATAATTCTATAATAAATGCCTGGGTCCAATAAAAAGTCCCTATCATGACAGTTTGACCTGGCCAAGATAAATGAAGTCTCCCATTTATTAAGACTCATTAAGTCCCCTGGTTATAAATGCTGTTGGAAAATGTTCTGGGGTGAGAGATACCAGCTTATGAAACACAGATCTTGGAAGAAGATAATAAGTCTGACGATATGCTAGAGGCAACCTGAGTCCCCGGTTATGAATAAAGTGTTGATCTGAGAGACAGAAACTGGAAGGACTTCTCAAGGGAAAAATATCTATATCTATAGCTGTACTTATATCTATATCATCTATATCTATATCTATATCTATATCTATATCTATACCTATATTATATCAGAGAAAAAGGTTGTCATTGAGGGGCACGGTCTTCAGGCTCGGTGGCCTTTCTTACTCCTCCTGTGTTAGCCTAACCTAGAGGAGAGACATACAAGGTGTCAAAAAGAACAGAGCTCAGACCCAGAAATTTAAAACACAAATGAAACTTGTCCCTCTAGTTCAAAAGAAGTTGGGTTCCTGCTAAGACCCAGCTAGAGACTCGATGAGTGCCTTGGATTCTGTCTTTCCTCAACCACTCTGCTCTGTGACATTCCCAAGGAGTGGGATTCTAAGTACCCCCAGGGAAGACACAGGAACTGGTGTGAACCCCTCACTCCAGGCCTCTTGACAAGGTCGGTCCCAGATTCTAACTGACATTCTATGAAAAAGGGGACTTCAGAAGAAAATACCCCAAAATAATAGAGAGTATGTCTCAGACCTCGGCTCAACAAATCTCCTTGACTTTAATTCATTTACATCACCTGTCTTCCCTATGAGATGGGGGCAGAGAGGGCACTGGGCTGATCCTGAGTCAAGCACCTGCCTCTAAGCTCCAAACAGGGTGAATAGATCAATAATAACTGGGAAAAGGACAAAGAAGTCCCTGGAAAACGAGGAATGCCCCCCTACCCCAGAGGTTCCAAAGAGATGCCAATTCAGATGGGATTCAGAGTTCATAACAAAGAAAAGAGGTGATTTTAATCAAGGTGTGAAAATAAGATGAAAATTAGATTACCATAATTTGTGAGAAATGTTCTATAAGAGCTGGTTCTTTCTGATTAGGTACATCATCAATAAATTAAAAGTTAATAGTGTAAAGTTTATATAAAAATACTAACAGATGTATGATAATTTCCAACTAAGGCAAAATCCCTGGTCTGTAAGTAGATTTGCCTTGCAGTAGATTCCTGACACATAGTAGGTCTACTAAATATATGTTGAATTAATGAATTACTGAATGAATAAGCTGTAATTCATATTTTTAACCACATGGCTTTATACTACACACTTTTCTCTAGTGGCTGCATCCCTAATTATAAGCAAAGTGCTAAATGTAAAGAAATGGGGCAATTTTGAGCTGTTAGTGAATACCACTGGGGAGGAGTATGTAGGTTCGTTTTGCTTTTGTGTGCGTGTTTGTTGTAACAGGGAGTACTCTAACAGTAGACTATCTAGATATTCATATTGTTATTCTGATCTAGATGATCTGATGTGGAGAGGGAAGGAAACCCTCTATCTCAGAAATTCGTCTCTACTTGGACTTTATCTCGGCTTTTAGAGTGTTTTCCAAGATTTAGGACTTTGAAACCATGGTATTCTTTTGATGTTTATAATGTCCCTTAACTTGAAAGTCATAGGAGAACTGATTAACACTCAGCTTTTCTAAAGAGTTCGAGAGGCTATTCATTCTCCAGAGTCACAAGATAGTCTGCAAGCCCAGTGGGTTTTTAGGGCCCCCTCCTCACTGACAATGATGGACTTCGTGTCTGGCCAAGACGAGAACAGAGGGGCTAGCACAGGCCTTCTGTGTTTCACTCTAATGAATGCTATTTTCATTTGCTTTGGAGAGCAGTCCCCAAGAAGACCAGTGACGAGATGAGGTTCGCCGCTTTCCTCATTCTCTGGCAGGTTCCAAGTGCCATGGAGGTGGCAGATTAGACTTGGCTTCCCATTAATTGGTAGGAAGAAACTTTCTCTCCCGCTGCACGCAACATCACTGGATACTTCAGCAGGGGCACTGCACTTTCGTGAAATCATCATTATTGTATCTATCACTGCAGCTGCTAATGCTGTAGGCACTATCTGTGAGAAAAATGATCCAGGGTTGGTATCAATTAGAAGGCCTTCTGAACAAATACCTTCAAGTAGCTAGAAACTTGAAATAATTCTTGGTAGAGTGAGGAAGAAACCAACTGCTATAAATTCTCAGCAATGGGTTTGGGTGAAGAACTTATTCTGTGCTAGTCTTTACTTCAAAAGTTCATATGGAACCAAAAAAGACCCAAATAGCCACAGCAATCTTGAGAAAAGAGGAACAAAGTTGGAGGGATCACATTACCAGATATCAGGTTATACTACAAAGCCACTGTAATCAAAACAGCCTGGTACTGGCACAAAAACAGGCATATAGACCAATGGAACAGAACAGAGAACCCAGAAATGGACCCAAGGCAATATGCTCAATTAACATTTGACAAAGGTGGCAAGAGCATACAGTGGAGTAAGGACAGCCTCTTTAATAAATGGTGTTGGGAAAAATGGGACAGCTCCATACAAAAAATGAAACTAGACCATCAACTTACACCATACACAAGAATAAACTCAAAATGGATAAAAGTCTTAAATGTGACTCATGAATCCATAAAAATCCTAGAAGAAACTGTAGGCAACAAAATTTCAGACATCATACGCAGCAGAATTGTCACTGATACATCACCTAAGGCAACAGAAACAAAGGAGAAAATGAACACATCATGGGACTACATCAAACTCAAAAGCTTCTGCATAGCAAAAGATACAATCATCAAAATGGAAAGGCAACCCACTGTACGGGAGAGCATAATTGCCAATGATATATCAGATAAGGGGTTAATCTCCAATATATAGAGAGTGCTCATACAACTCAACAAAAAGAAGACAAAGAACCCAATTAAAAATGGGCAGAGGAACTAAATAGACACCTCTCCAAACAGGACATACAAATGGCTAAGAGACATATGAAGAAATGCTCAACATCACTAATCATCAGAGAGATGCAAATTAAAATGACTATGAGGTATCACCTCACACCTGTCAGAATGGCCGCCATCAACAAATCATCAAACAACAAGTGTTGGCGAGGGTGTGGAGAAAAGGGGACTCTAGTACACTGTTGGTGGAAATGCAGACTGGTGCAGCCACTATGGAAAACAATTAAAAATTGAACTGCCATTTGACCCAGTGATCCCACTTCTAGGAATATACCCTAAGAAGCCTGAAACACCCATCAGAAAGAATGTATGTACCCCCATGTTCATAGCAGCACTATTTACAATAGCTAAGATCTGGAAACAGCCCAAGTGTCCATCAGTAGACCAATGGATAAAAAAGCTGTGGTACATATACACAATGAAGTACTATGCAGCTGTAAGAAAGAAAGATCTCTTATCCTTTGAGAAGACATGGAGGGACCTGGAAAGTATTAACCTAAGCGAAGCAAGCCAAACAGAGAAAGACAAGTATCATATGATCTCACTTATTTGTGAAATATAACGAGCATAACAGTCTGAAGAATGGGGTAGTCCCAGAGACGTGGAAGTGGGGTACAGACTGACAATCCCCAGAAGAGGGGATGGGGGGAGATAAACCACAGAACTCATATGCATGTGTGCATAAACAATGGACATGGACAACGAAGCTGGGGACAGGGCGGGGAGGGTGGGGGAGGAGGGAATCAGTGGAGGGAAAAGGAGAAACATCTGTAACAAAAATAAATAAATAAATAAATAAATAAATAAATAAATAAATAAATAAATAAAAAAGACGTGAAAATAATAAAGAATAATATTGAGACAATAATGATTATGATATGTTATCATTTATCCAGCTCCTACAGTGTGCAGACAGCAGTATTTTACCTTTATATGGTCTTTGAACCTGCAGAGCAACCATAAGAGGTCATTCTTCCTTGAACCCAGGGGAAGTAAGGCATCGCCCAACTTCATACAGCTTGTCAACAGTAGGCAGTTATTCAACCCCAGTGTATAATTGGAAGAACCACAACCAGGCAAACCACAAAGATAAGGGCATAGATCCTTCCTTCCTAGGACATTCCAGCAAACAGAGCTGAAGTCTGACACATGATGAAAACAACCAGGATTTAAATTCAAGGACAACCAAAGGAAGAACGGAGGAGGAGAATGTGTCTTTCTAAAGCGTGGCGGTCTTTTCCATGATCAGAGAAGTTTGTTGTTGTTTTTTTGTGGTTTTTTTTGGATAGACCAGCCCTAGGTCTGTTGTGGAATAAAAACCTGAGAGTGAAGAAGAAGCACCCATGTGATCATTGAACATTGTGATGGCTTTGCGATGTGACAGCTTGGCTAAGCTAAACTGCATTCCCCAGCATTCCCTTCTGCCTGTCTCCGACTAGGGTGGGCTACAGGGAGTCTTTCTGGAGAGCGGGAACCTCCAAGGGAGAAGTTGCCATTCTGTGATCTACACACACCTTCTCCCAGATATTGCAGCAAACACAAGTGTAGATGGTACAGTGGAGGGATTTTTTTCAGATGCAATTAAAGTCCAGATCAGTCAATGTCCAGTTAATCAAAAGAGAGATTATCCTGGATGGGCCTGATTTAATTAGATGGAAGCCTTTTAAAGAGGGACTAAGCCTTCCTTGAATATCGCAGGTTCTGAGCAATAGAGGAGAAAGTAAACTGTAAAATGTTTCTACATTCTGGGATTTCTACACTCACTTCATTCCTGCAAATCTGCTGACTCACCTCACTGGCATGAGCGGCAGCAGGGGCTGGAACTCCTCTCCCTTCCTTCCTGACTGCCTGGCCCCGGGGACCTCAGAAGACAGCTCCCACCACCGCATGAGCCTATTCCCAATATATATTACAAATACATGCATAACATATACGCATAGACACATATATCTCCTGCGGGTTCGGCTCCTCTGTTACACGCTGACTGACAGAACCATAGCACATTTGAGGATCAGCCCTGCCCACCCGCTGAATATTCTTACATAGGAACTGTCTCTCCAGGAGAGGTGTGGACGCTGAGGGGCAGAGCATTCAGTAGAAGAACAGGCAGGAAAAAAATAATATTCCACCGTGCCCACCAGTGAGGAAGAGGGTGTCCTTTCAACGAAACAACACACCGTACCAGTCTAGGCTGCTGGGGCTGCCATAACAAAATGCCTTAAACCACAGCTGGGGCAGCTTAAACCACAGCCATTTGTTCTCACCGTCTGGAAGCTGGAAGATGAAGGAGCCAGCAAGGGCTGGATTCTGCGGAGACCTCTCAGTGGCTTGTAGACAGCTGCCTCCTCACGTTCTCCTCACGTGCCCTCTCCTCGGCCCGTGTGCGGAGGGAGCGGGCTCTCTGGTGTCTCCCCCTTGTCTGGTGAGGGCATGAGTCCCACTGGATTAGGGCTCCACTCATATAACCTCATCTGTCTGCCTCAAGTCTCCATCTCCAAATAGTCACATGGGGGACTGAGGCTTCAGACTGCGCCTTACTCGGCCCATTATACACAACTGGAGAACAAGAAGAAGAAATGTTTCCAAAATTAGGGAAGTTGAAGGAGGGCCATTCCTACTAAGATCTGGGTAGTTATTGGCAGAAAGAGGAATTCGTCTACCATTCAAGTTGTCACTGGGTATCTCAGCACATTTTTGATCCAACTTCCCTCCTGCCCTCTGGTTTCCGCCAGCCATTTAGAAGGTCTTTGCCTTGTCTTAACCAGATCATATCTCAATACAGATGCGTTTGCAGTTTTTTAAAAGAAATCCAACTCGTGGTTAGTTCATAGATTTTACTAAAGAATAATAAGGAAAGACAGAAATGAGGGCTTATATTTCACATCCCTTCGCAAAGTAGTTCAAGTCTTCTCACCTGATATCACCAGACCGGTCCCGTCTAGATGCCTAGGATGGTCCTCAGACAGAGTGCCCATATCCAACATCAGCCTTTTGTTCCTCTATTGTCCCAAGTAATTCTGCCTCTAAGCTGACTACCCCATCAGGCTCTTGTTACTTAGTAAGCCATACATTTGAAGTCTCAACCCACCAACCCAAGTGATTTATCAAACAATACACACTGGTCTCCCTCAGGGAAGTTCTAGTAAAATATTCTTTTCTCCATCTTGCTTCAGGAAAAATAGAATTGTTCAAGGAGTTTGATGCCTGATTACGACAGGCACACCCAGGCCAAAGGACAGCCGCAGGCGGGTGACTGTGGCACTTGAGCTTATTTGTCACTGGTGGCAGTTGGGCTAATTCATGCAGGAACAGGGCTAGACAGGAGGTGGGCTTCCGGCGACCACAGACAAGCAGATATCACCTCTCAGAGACCAGACTCCATTCTTTAAGAAAAAACAACACTGATGTCATTCTAGTCCCCGGCTCCTGATCACTGAAGAGAGACAAGAGCCATCTTGACCGCCTGTTGGGACAGCTGAGCTCAGAGAATGTGGTGCAGCGCCCCCTGAAGGAACGCTCTGTGCTGCTCATAAAAGTGACTAATTTAACACGGCATCAGATTAATAATGGGACGGAGCTTGGCCAGGGCACCGAAGGCCTCAAGTTGGTCTGCCGCACGGTGGTGACATACCTTCCCCTGCCCTTCCCTCACCCCGTTACACACAAGCACCTCTTTCCGGAACTCACTGAGAATGGGCCCCGCGGAACTCTTATACTTGGGTGCCTGAGAAATGTTCCAGCGAGTCAGTGTGCGGAGGCGACACGGTAGAACAGGGAGAGTGTGGGGATAATGTGTGTCAGGGTGCTTTGCTGATGGTGAAGATAATGCATGGATGTGAGTTTTCCTTTCATGAGCCAGGAGCTGAGGGTCCTCACTTCCCACTTGACGAATGACTGTCAGCAGGTCACTTCACCTCTCAAGAACTCACTTTCCTTATTTGGAAAACTGTAGTATTTATTTATTTGTAGTATTTATTTAAAGATGCGTTTTTTTAATTGATTTGAGAGAGAGGAAGGGAGAATGGGGGGGGGGGGCGGTATTGACTAGCTGCCTCCTGCAAGCCCCCTACTGCGGATCAAACCCACAACCTGGGCATGTGCCCCAACCAGGAATCAAACAGCAACCTCTTGGTGCATGGGATGATGCTCAACCAGCTGAGCCACACCAGCCAGGGTAAAAACTGCAGTATTGAACAGAGGTCCTCTAGGAGCTATCTAGATCAATAATGACCATCATCATAAGGACGACTTGATATTTACTGTATGCACGATACATACCAGGGCACTCTGCTAATTCTTTCACATGTGCTATCTCATTTATCCCTCAAAACAATCCTATGGAAATATTATCATTATCCCTATTTTTCCCAATAAAAATAAACAAACTTGGGCGCAGTGAGATTAAGTAGCTTGTCCAAAGGCCTGCAGCTAAGAAACAGAGCTGGGATTTGAACCCACGCAGTTGCCCGAGCTCCTGCCCTCAGCCACTGTGCTGTATGGCCCTATGAAGATCTTTAATGACGTGCTCTACACAAACAAAAACAAACAGGCAAAAGAGACCTCTGAGTTTGCCAACACATCAGAAAACACAGCCAGTATCAAACTGTGGAGTTTTTAATGATGCTGGCAGATTCATCATAATCCATTTACGTTCTTGTCCAGGCTTCTTATGCTGAGCATGGAACAGTTGGCCCAGGGTGAGCAGCACAGACCACGTAGAGGAACAGGCCGCACTCACTGGCCAGCCAGGGATTGATCCCTTGACCTTGGGCACTTGATTATTTGGAAATGTCTCACTTTCGAAGCTTTCTACAGACATGTACCAGGCTATGCCCAGAGGACCAGGCTGAAATGAAGGTCACCGGCACTGCCTGTTTGGACGGCCTGTACACGGGCCAATGTCATCTTGCCCAGCTGTACCTTGGGAGCCTTCGAACAGGCAAAACGAAGTTCCGAAGAGGTGGCTCTCACTCAGGATGTAGAGACGGCTCAGCACATCTGCTTTAGATGGGCTCTGATTTCTACCGCAGCCGAGCACGTCTTCCACACCTCGAGTAGCCTTCTCTTCTGCCTGCTCACCCCTCCAAAATAGCTGTTCACATCAGTCTATCCCTCCTTGAACTCACAGCATCATCAGCTCGGCCTCAGGATTCCACGCCTGATTATGAGCTCCATCTGCTGCTTTGTGGCTGTTTCGTGTGGAGCTAAGTCTCATTTGCACCAACAGGCTCCGTGGAGAAACTGAGGCATGCTTCTCTAGTTCTTCCGTTGCGCCGGGTCAGTGATGTACTGAGCTCAAGGTTCTGTTATTACCAGCCCAAGATTTGCTGAACCGGATTGAAAGGGGAAATTGCACCCAGGGACACGCTTCTGAAAAAAAGTCCTTAGCATCTCAGAGTCTTTGTGGAAATGAGAATCTTGACCATGATCAGTGCGGGGTCTCCTCTGGGCCTAACCCACACTTGGCATGGCCACCATCACTATTTCCTAGATTGTGAACATCAACAGAGGCTTTTAAAGAATAAGTGCCATTTGGGGAGGACGCTGTCACCGCCAGCCATCACTAAGTCAATTCCGATCAGGCTGGTAGAAAGCCAAGCAGAAAGTTAGATTCCCAGGGGAATGAAGGAGGTCAGGTCTGAGGAGAGAGTCACTCAGAAGTTGAGAAAGGCAGGGAAGTAGAAATGCAAAAAAAAAAAGGAAATGAGGGAGCAATAGAAAATGTGCTAGGAGGGCCAACCTTCGGGAAGGCGTTTTGAGTACATTTCTTTGAGGACACGTGTCTATGTACATTCAAGAACTGCATGTCCTCAGCCAGGAGACACCGCCAAGTAATACCTCACCAGGTTACAGTGGAAGGAGCCAGGGTTCTCTCCTTCTGTCCTGGTCTGTTGGGCATTCTAGGCTCCAAATGGCAGAGAGATATCTCACTTGGAAGAAACTGCTTTGGAATCAACCACTCTTTCTGCAGAGATGCTACAGCATGACTCTCACGGAGGACTTACTGAGATGAAGAAATGTCTGAGCATCTTCCTTGGGGAAGTTCCCTATGGTGAGTGATGCAGCTTCTGATCTGCTCAGCCGTGCGTGTGCCAAGTCTCCCCTGCGTGTGCATGTGCTCAGGGCAGGGTGGGCAGAGGCGGTGTCGGAGTATGTGTGAGGGTGATTGTCAAACAAATGTAGGCAGTGCTGAGCCAAATGCCCATCGCTGTCCAAGGCATCTGCAACCACATTTGGATTTGGCCGTGATGGAAAGGGGTTGGCTGCATTCTGCCATGTCTTTCTTCACCGCCCCGATCCCCGGAGCCGGAGGAAGGTGTTACCACTGATGTCCTTCCCAAGAGCGGTTTGTTCTTTTTCTTTGTAGATTTTATGCCTTGGCAGATGGAAGTCTTACATAAGGAAACAATCATTTAGAAACAGAAAAGCTCTTCTGGATGTGACATTTAGGACATCAGGCAGAATGGTCTTTCCTAATCAAGTTGGCTGGCGATGGGAAGGCTGGTGTCTACGGGTCACAAAGCACCATGTCCGGACATAATTCCTGCCGACAGCCTTAGTCTGCGTGCCAGTCTCCCGTGGGAATGTCAGGACTTCCTTCCGCACAGGGTGTTCAGGTCTGTCTGCCGAATCATCCTCCCATGGCCGGGCGTCTGGTCGGGCGGGGAGGAAGGGCACACTGAGCTCAACACCTTCTCAATAGATGTTTTTTCAGTTGGCTGTTTTTAAGTGTTTGCATTTTTCTACAAATCAAGACGAGCAGGTAGACCAAGAGCTATCTGTTTGGTTTCTCACCGGATTCAGGACTTGGAATTTGACCGGGTACTGAATCTAGTCCTCCTACTGCACATGTTTCGCAAACTCTGGAAAACACAATCGAGCCGAGAGAGTCCCAAGTCCCCGACAGCAGTGGGCTTGTCACGGAAGAAGTGAGCACAAAGATGAGCCAGGTCCGAGAAGAGGAGCCTGCCACAGGAGTGACCTGCTTGTGGGCAGAGGCCTCTGCTCCTCCCTGCTACCCTCGGGGTCGCTCCCAACCTGTTCCCCCTGCAGAAACTTGCTATTCTCTTTTTCATCATGAGAAAATATATGCATGGATTACCTTTTTGAGCCCAAACTGGAATCACCTCCCAGGGGTTTGGAAAATAAAAACATAGTTTGATTTTTGGTAGGCAGGAGCATAGATCAAAGGAAGAAAGAGTGTTTTTTTTCTACCACTTATTATCTTTCTTTTCAGGGAAAAAAAAAAACTACAGAAAGATGGGGAGAGTGGAAACATGAGCCCGTGTGACCCACCTTTCCCCCAAGATAATGGGCGGCTATAAATCTTGACAGAGTAATGGGCAAAGAAGTCCACTCACTCTCGTTGATTTGCATAAGCACAATATCATTGTGATCAGGGACTTGAATATTGTTTTTGTTGACATGCTTTATGAACTTTAGGTGAGGTGGCTTTAAAATAAAATGGAGGGCAGCACGGGGAAAGGGAAATGTTGGCTTCCATCCTCTAGTGAGATCAGCAGGAGTCTGAGATCCATATGGATTCCAACTACGTCGCAGTGAGGGGGTGCGTCCCCGGAGCCCGTCTGCGATGCTGTCCACAGGGTGTATAATTCAGAGCTGCCCCGTCTCTGATGCCTCGGCCTTCTGCAGCTTCGGGCTTTCCAGTCTGCGGTAGAGGGTTCGCGAGAGAAGCCTCAGAGTTGCTTTCAATTACAGGGACGGTTCCTACACCAGGGACGGTGATCGTAGGTCCTCCATGCCCCATGATAAAATGAGGGGAAAAAAATGGAATAATGAAAAGCTATAGTTAAACACTGGGAAGAACCAGCTAACAGGGAGGCTTGTTAAACACGAGAGAGAATGAGGGGACTTGCCTAGTCTTCCTTTTAGAACCGTTTTTGAGATTAGAAGACACCGACAGGCTGGAGTGCAACCTCAGCATGAGGGACAAAGCAGGTCTGCCGATGCACAAAATGGCCCCCAAAAAAAACAACCCAAAATGTACACGTGTGCACAAACTTTGGTATTGGGGAAAAATCATCCAGGGAGTTTGATCCAGTGACTTTGAGGTGGTATCTGGAAATCTGCCTCGATTTGGGAGCGTGTCGAGGCTTGAGATGCAGAGATGTCGTGCTAAGGCCGGTACTGGGAGCCTGGTCCCCGCCCTGGTCTATTACCGGTTCATTGAATGATGCTGCCAAGTGCAGCTTCCTTGCCTGAGAAAACCATCCTTCACTGGGTCCTTCTAGCCTATGAGATAAGAGCTTCCGAAGACTTTGCAAGGTAGAAAATCACTTCACAAACCTGATGACATATCCGCTTTATCACATTTAGCATCCCTCATTAATCACCCTCCCAAATTAATCAGAGAAGCCTTCTCGTGTGCCAGCTAATTCTGCACATGGAATTTCAAATCCACAGCTATGAATTAGGAGCTCGCCCTGCGTGCCGACCTGTACACCCACCTCCGCGATCTTGGGCAAATGATTCAGATCGTCCGAGTTTCTAGATCCTCATCTGTAAAATTGGGATGCTTCTGCCTGCCCCCTGGGTTGTGGTGAGGGTAGAATCTGTAAAGTCCCTGCTACGTTCCAGGAGCCTGATTTTTCCCTCTACAAATCCTTTTCCTCCACCTTCACCATTTCCTTCTACTTTTGAAAATAACTCTAATGACAGAGACTAACGTCTTGATTTGGCAAAAATCAGGCTACCCAGATCTGAAATAAGCTTTTGACTTTCTCCAAAAGCTCAACAGAGTTCTCATTAAGAAAAGACACACACACACATTTATCCAGAGATAGGACAGCAGCGCTTGTCCCTGGGTGTGTGGCCAGGAACACACCATTCCCTTGGGGCTTCTGCAAATTCAGCTTCACTGAGGACTCAGGGCCCTTGGGCAAGCAGAACACATGGACGGCCCAGAGGCTCCCGGAACGATGTTAGAGAAGCAAAGACATATTGAGCGGGGTCTTCTCTGGCCGCAGCTCCGGAACGTGTTCTGCACGCATCCTGCTAAGAAGGGACTTGGGGGAGGAAATGGCTTGTCGAAGCCACACTGTCGGAGGACTGAGCCCTGTTTGCAGCGGGACTTCAAGAAGTCAGGTTACGGAACATTTCACCCATGAGACTCTCCAGCATCGACAGCGAGAAGATGGGGCAGGTGCCTGGGAACACAGGTTCTGTTTTGGTCCGGGTTTCGGTTTTCCTGGGAAGTCCTTGCTCTGGGAAGCATGTCGGTGGGTCTGTGACCTGTGGCGTCCGCAGTTCTAAGAAGGCCACGCCCCACCGCAAAGTGCCTGCTCTTTCCTTCTACTGCACACACGCTCAACACAAGGGGGGAAAGTCCTTGGTAGGAGCTGGTGGCACTGCCATCTGGCCATCAACAGAGCTCCTGGGAGGCCCCTCGGACCCGAAGGCATCGTGGGGCAGCTCCAGTGGCAGAGGGGCCAGTCCCCTCCCCAAGTCTAGGAGTGTGACAGCAATCACACTGATGTCCGAACTCCCCAGAGTGACCCGTCGAGGCCGTTCCTGAGAGGCCACCTCTCCCTTACACTGCCCTCCCGCCTGTCCTCCACCCTCGCTGCACCCCCCTCTCGGCAGTGCGTCTGTGTGCTCACGACAGGCCACAGCCCTGTCCCTGCACCCGCTCACGGCCAACACTGCTTCTCCTTCTCGGCTCACCCTTCCCTTCCCTCCTCTCCCACCCCTCACTCTGGGTGGGCACCGCTGCCCTGTGTTCCACCATGCGGTGCACCCCGAGTCTTTATCTACACACCTGGCTCCCTCCCCACAAAACCCGGAGCTCCGGAGGCAGAGTATATGCTCCTAGAACTAGCACTTGTTCAAAGGGCTCAGTACGTGTTAACCGCCCGGCGGATTGAATGAATGAATGAATCCTTCAAGCAGCTTCTTAAAAGTGAAGACCCCACCTTCCCCCACCCGATATGCCAGAGCTCTGCACCTGGAGCTCTGCACCTGGAGCTCTGCACCTGGAGCCCTGCACCTGGAGCTTTGCACCTGGAGCCCTGCACCTGGAGCCCTGCACCTGGAGCCCTGCACCTGGAGCTCTGCACCTGGAGCCTTGCACCTGGAGCTCTGCACCTGGAACCCTGCACCTGGAGCTCTGCACCTGGAGCCCTGCACCTGGAGATGGACCTGCAGTACTTGACATTCTCCTGCAACCGGAGCCTTGGGGACGGACGGTCCTCGTGTTTATCTGAGCTAAACACCCCTTCCAATCCCCACCACAGACATGGGGTGCGATGGCCTGATGTTCATGGCCCTCCCCCCAGTTCATACGGTGAGGTCCTAATGCCCGGTGTGATGGTTGGGAGGTGAGGCCTGTGGGAGATACGACAGCGTTAGGTCACGAGAGTGGGGTCCTCGTGCTGTGAGGAAACACCGTCATCACTGAGGGAGAGACAGGAGAGCATCCCTGCAAGGCGCAGACACGGCCGGAAGGCTGGGGTCCCCAGAGGGGCATTCGGTTGTGCGGAGAAAGTGGCCCAGACCCTCTGGTACCAGCTCAGGGGCTGGGACGGCTTTGCCAGTCTCTCAGCCCCCAAGCTCCTCCCTCCAATGTGTCATAGTAGCTGACGTCTCCTGTGGTCCCCTCAGCACTGTGCTAAGCCCTTTGGGCCGCCTCGGGAGTGCAGGACACACAGCTGTGAGCGAAGCCTCACAAAGGCTGAGTCGTGTGCAGCTGGCGTGGAAACACAGCCCCGGACTGCCTGCCCCTTGCCGCGTACTCGGGTCACCCGGGGAAGCGTCTGAACCATCCAGAGCCCGGGTGTGTCCCTCTACATGGCATTGAACCTCTGGGAGTGGGGCCCGGACATCCGTGTATTTAGCTCCTTGGCGATTCCTCTGCACAACCAACGTGGAGAAACAACGCTGAAGACAGAGCATCAGCTCCGGCTGAAGCAGTCGGACCTGCCCTCTCCTCGGCTCTGTAACCTCGGGCTATTCCAGAGGCTTCTGTAAGAGCATATTATATCCCCAACGATTAGCATAATGACTGGCACACCGAAGGTACCAAATAAAAATGTGTTTATTTCAATGAATAATACATATACACAGGGAGCTCATTAATAATCTTGTAAGTATAGACAGTAACAATATTAATTCATTACTAAGTATAGTAATGCTTATTCATCATACTAATTAATAGCAATAACTAATGTAGTTATTAATAATATTACTACGGTGCAGTGATAATATCCGTGATAGTGGCGTGGTAACTCCGGTGCCAGTAGCAGAGAGCCCAGCGTTGGCCGCGGCGGCATGACGGAACGTCGTCACATTGCTAAGTGTCTTGGGTGCGTTGGAAGAATCAAGAGCAAAGCTTTTCAGTTCACCTTGAGAAACTGCCTAGTTCACTGCTCTGGTCTCTGTCCATCTGTCCATATACCACCGAGATGCCCAGCCAATAAGCCATATGGCAGAGGGTCAGGAAAGTGCAGAGCATGGGGGAGGAGGCAGGGACCGAGAGAGACAGACGGCAGGGAGCATGGGAAGAAAAGGGGGGGGGGGGCTTGGGACTGAAGGACGGGGAGGCACATGACCGACCACAGCACTGATGGGAAGGGTGTAGGAGACACTGGGAGTGGGGAGTGACGGAAGAGACAGCGCCACACTGGAGGGGCCCACGCTTCGGGGCGCGATGATGAGACAGGCTTTGCTTTGTGATGACTTGAAGGTCCCAGGGGATGGGAGCAGGGAGAAGGACGCTCGGACTTATAAAAGGAGCTGACGAACCTTCAGCATCAGAGAGCCGTTCTGCGGCCCACCAAGAGCATGTCAAGTTTTACTTTGCTGACTCGTTGAGAGTCCGAAGGTTGTTAAATTGCCTCCCGTTTCTGAAGAAGCCAGGTCGGCAGCTCCCCCTGGGACGGGCACTGACCCCGGTGCCCCTGCCAGAGCCCTGGGCCCAGCCCCATCAGTCTGCAATCCTAGCAGGCACGATCACCTTATGAGGCTCCTTACAAGCAAATGACATGGGAAGCTGCAAAGGGGTGGGGCGTGGGGGGGCGGGCGCACTGCTGGGGGAGGGGCGCAGGGCAGGAGCACTGGGCACAGCCTGCACTTGGACCACGTTGGCGCCACCACCGAGCAGCTGGCAGCTCCGGCCTCCGGGGCCTCATTTGAACGCTCACACCTGCACTGGCTGGGACCGAGGCCCTCCCTCTGCAGAGTTAATGGAGCGAGCAGAACCCAGAAACGCTTTTGGCCACAACAACCATTTGTCTCCTCCGTGGCCCCACCTTCTCTACGGGCAGAGCAGGTTCCTCTGCGGCTCCAGGTCGGCTTCTCCTTCCAGGCCCTTCTGCGGCTGAGGTGCAGATGCCCCGGCCTCCGAGAGGCCTGCTCCAGGCAGAGATCCCCGCACCTTGTCCTCTCCCTCGAGCAGCTGGGTCTCCACCCCTCCCCGATGTACGGACCCGAAACTAGTCACCGTGTGACCTCTTGTTTGTACGTGACACACGCTTGGACGAGTCTCCGACTCCTTTTGGCTTCCCCTGGTGCCATCTGGGGGTGGAGGAATGGGGACGGTCCCCGGGGCTGGCATCCTGTGGCTCCCCCGGAGACAAGCACAGCACTTGTGCCATCATTTTGCTTGAACTCTTTCCCAAAGCAATACTGCTGGGAGTCCCCGTCCCCAGGGCGCCTCTCTGCTGCGCTACACACGTGTACGCGCGCACACGGACATGCCCACATCCGGGGACACACGCTCACTCGGAATCTTGCTGAAACGACCCAGAGCATGCAAACTGGCCTGTGGTTTGGGCCAGTGAGAAGGGCGCCAGGTAGGTTCAATCCAGCCGAGGTTTGGGTAGAGGCCTGACACCAATCTGAATGCAGGACACCAAGGAAGCAAAGCAAAGATACTGAGTGGATGCTGTTGTCTAAATTTCCTCCCGGTACAGCTCGGGCTGGTTCGATGCTGTTTCCATCCAAGCACAGCCCCTTAAGCTGTCCCATGGATGCTAGAGAAACGTTCACTTAACAGGCTTGTCCAAACAATTCCCGTTTTCATTCAGGTCGGATGCGCTGCGGGGGAAGCCGAGCCCCAGGCTGCCCTCCTCAATGCCATCACCCCTGGCAGGACCAGGGTGCCGCGCGCACCTCAGGGCCATGGAAAAGCCTGACGGGGAGACTGTCTATGGCCAGGTTACAGAGGCAGGAGGGAAGCAGTCAATGCCTTCCCCATGGCTCCCGGCTTCTGTGTGCTCTCCTTCCCAACACACACACACACACACACACACACACAGTGCATGCCCTGCCTTCACTTCAGTGCCCACCACCTTCTCGCACACGCCTCCTTGCACAGTGGCCCTCTCGGACCCCCCCTGCAGGAGCAACCACTCCCACAGGCACCACACGCTCTTCCCCCCTCCGAGATCACAGCGACACCCACGGCCCCTTCCTGCTTCCCATCACGGGCTTTCGCCATTTCGTCTCTCTGACGGTGCACCTGCTCCCGTCTGCCTGTCTCTCAGTCTCGCGGAGAAACGACTCGGCCTCTCTCCCTTCCCCTCACCCCCACCCACCCTGCCACCACCACAGAGAGCTGTTTTTCTCTCTCCACCTCTCGGCCAGCCCCAGCCCTTCAGGCACGGGGGAGGCCTCGAAGCAAGACCCTCTTACCGCTATTCCATCGGCCCGCCTCTCTCTCCAGCCTCCCCTTGGGGCTCGATGTCCCCTGTAAAACCCTGATGCTGGATTATGTAACAAATGCCTTGGGGGAATGCATGAGGACTCAGCCAGTCACTTAGAAGTAAAACAAAAGCAACTATGTAAAAAAATGGCTAGTTTACACAGAAACCTAATTAAAGAAAGATCTAGTTGGTGGGAAGCAGCGGGAAAGAGGCAGCTCTGTGCCGGGTGATGCAGGTTGCTCGTCCAAGAGCCATTCGCAAGCGCTAACGGGACAAAGAGTGACATTGGGGAACCCGTGTCTGCGAGCACCTAACGTGCGCTTTACGAGGCGCGGCGACCGTGTCGAACACAGCCGCCTTCCCCGCAGCCGAGCACAAACATGCCACGGGCGTGATTAATTAGCCAGAGATTATCTATTCCATATGACGGGAAGCGCTCACTATTATGATGAAGTTTAATAACATCACACATCACGCTGTGATTAATAACACATTCGACGATTCAAATACGGCTGCGCGCGGCGCCTCGAGTTGGTAAGAAATGGGAAACATTGTAACACGTTTTACACACATTTCCACTTCGAGCTTTTTCTCCCCCTGCGATATTTCAAAGACTTGGATGCAGTCCCCATGCGATTGCTCAAATGAAGATGCCCTGTGCATCCAATTCCACTGGCAGGCTGGCTTCCGGAAAGGGCACCGAGCCGGGCACGGATGCTGCAGGCAGCTTGGGGGCAGCGCAGAGCTGGGTGGAGAGCGGGGAGCCCCCTTCTCCACCTGCCTTTGCGCCGAGGTCCTCAGTGCACCAGAAAAGTGCTCAGTTACAAATAATGGCTCAGCACTTCGTTTGGGGAAAGTTTAACTGAACTGGCGGCCGGAGTTTAAGACACTAGCTAGCACGGGGGTCGGCAGGTAGCAAATCCGCTGGTAGAGGCAGGCGGCACAGTTTTTGGCTTTGGGGCCCATCGGGTCTCTGTCACAACTACCCGGACCTGCTGTCCAAGTGTGAACATCGCGGTGGGCAATGACCGAAGGGCGGAGCGGCGCTCCAGCGAAGCTTTATTTATGGATGCTGGTATCTGAAATGCACATCATTTTCACACGTACACAACATCCGCCTTCTCTGGATTTTTTTCAGCCACTGAAATAGACAGGAACGGTTGGTAGTTCGTGGACTGGAGGAAGGCGGCAGGCTGGCCTTGGCTCCCGGGCTGGAGCTGGTAGACCCTGGTGCCCAGCGCTCTGCTGCAGAGGTCACTCAGTCGGCCCGCCGTCTCTCTGTCCCCGTCACCTCCTGCCCTCTCTCCTCTCTTCAGCCCCCACTTCCGCCCGCCCACCTCCGGCAGTTATCAGGGCCAGACGCACCCTCCCGGTTTCCATAGAGCCCTTGTTTTTTTGGGTTGTGGCTGTCATTGAGAGTGGGAATTCCTGTTATTTCTTTTCGAAAGTATCATTTCTGGACACCCTCCTCGAAAAGCTGCTTCTTCTCACCTACAGAACATGGCAGCTTTCACTCCTGTTCCAGAGCAAGACCCTCACGGTGCCGGTTCCTACAGCACAGCCAAGCCTACCCTTGGGGAGTGTGTGGAGGGGGAAGGGGACCTGGTCAGTCATTTGGGCTCCTGCATGGGGCCTCACAGAGCATAGGTACCCCTCCCCCTGCCCCCACGCGGGGTTCGCTGCTGGGATCGCGGGGGCCCTCTTTGCCTCCACTCTGCATTGCGAGCTGGAGGCAACAGGGAGACACTGAGGCTGGCTGCATCTCTGCCTCTGTTTCTCATCCCTGAGCACACAGCTGGGATTAGGAGCAGGTCTCCAAGAGTGTTGCATATGAACACTGCATGGGGTACAATTGTGCCTCAGGCCGGTCTTGACTTCTATAGGCTCGAAGCATTTGCCAGAACTAAATAATATGTGAGGGGCCAAGCAAAGTGCTCGATTACCCCCAATTTACGGAGAGGGTCACTGGGTTTAAAGTCAGCAAGTAATAGGTCCACAGTTGGAACGTGAGATCCAGCTGCAGCAGGAAATAAAGATTTCCCTGTATTGCCAGTCTTTCCTCTCTGTTACAGGAGTTGTATGTGAGTGAGAGCAACCTCATTCGTCCTCAGTGGGTACTCTTGGGTTTCTGGAGCCATAACACTTGCCAAAATGCAACCACACGGGCTAAATTAATGTCATACTCTGAGCATCCACCACTCCCACCCCCCGCTTCTGGGAGGGGGAAATTAGACCAGACCTGAAACAAGCCAAACCACGGCCAAGGATACATTGTAAATACAAACGGGAAGTCTGGGTCTCAGTTCTCTGCAGTCCTTCCCCCGTGACCCATGCTCCCTGCCGAGTGACACCTGCCCGCAAAGAACCCAACCAGCAGGGGAGAGTTCTGAGAGCTGGTGAAGTCTGAGTATGTCGGCAGCATTCTGAATCTCTCTTGCGGTTGGGTACCACTGCAAGCCCACACTCTCCCTCCAACTAGTTATTTTTAACCACAGCAAAACAACAGCAGCATAGCTGCAGGGATGGGCAGCGGGGAAGGGCTGCACCAATCACCAACGCAGTCCCTTCTCCCTGCAAGCCCACGAGCCAAGCATCCTTTTTTTTTTTTTTTGCACAGAGAGCTCATCCCTCCAGGGGCCTAGAATCCATATCAGTTTTAAACAATTGGTCGAGTCTACGAGAATGGCTGGAAAAACAATAATGCCTTCCTCCTCTGCACTGCAGCTACACAGAGGTCAGGACGGATGTAATAAAAGCTCACATTATGTCGGCGAAGGCAGGCATCCATATAAAAAATAAAAAAATTGACATGTGGAAAGGGATAATGATCAGCCAGTGTCTAGTTACTTTGAATCAAAATGCATGATCCTAGGAAGAGAAGCCAGGACACCCCCGAGAGGACCCCAGTAGGAGCTTGAAATTACATCCCTCTAAAGAATGGGTTATGTTAACCAAAGGTCCTCGAATGTTTCGTGAATCAAGCTGTCAAAAGCCAACTATTGACCTCGTGTGTTCTTTAGAGAGAGCCAGAACATAGGATGGGTTCGGAAGGCCCAGTATCTGGGACACTGGGGTGGGGAGGTGGATGTACCCAAATCGCCACTTAAAAGATAGGTCAGCTGAACAGAATTATGCCTCAGCGGCTCTGTAAAGAAATGGTCCTAACATTTAAGACCCAAATGAATGACTTCATAAGCTCCTCATGGTAACTATTTCGATGGATTCCAATGTTTCAGAGGCAGTCATGAGGAAAATGTCGGCATGAACGAAGAACGTGGACGCGTGGACGCGTAACCAACGGACATGGACAACGATGCTTGGGGGGGCGGGGTTGTCTGCGGGGGGGAAAGGGAGAAACATCTGTAACAAAAATACATAAATTATTTTAAAAAATGGTTTGTACATTTTTCTTAAAGAATTTGATACAAAACAAAGAATCTGTGATAGGGATTCTATGTGGCCCATACAATCTAATATATTTACTCTTTGGTTCTTTAAAGGACAAAATTTTCTGGCCTCTGCTCTAGAACATCCAGAAACTACCCACGTCAGAGGCCTCAGCCACGTAACCTCTGGTGCACCAGAGTTCCTACCTCTGCTCAGGCAGAGTCACAGTTTTTTCCACATCCTTACAGTTGAGAGGCGGGTCCATGTCTCAATCCCTTGGTCCCCGGTGAGCTCTGTGACTGGGACATGTACTATACCAGTGTTGCAGCCCAGGCCCTGAGAAATCGGCAGCTTCCTCATCTCTGGGGACACCCTGGAGCCTTGCCTTGCCTTGCCTCCCCAGACAGGTGACAGACCTGTCCAGTAAAGCCACCTCGGGCTCTCCAGACCAGCTGACCTGCTGGCAGACTACCACCACAGGGAACAGAACCGTCCAGCCAAGCCCGGCCCAAACTCCTCACCCACAAAATCTGCCCAGGTAATGAAATGGCAGGTAGTATCAGAAGCTTATAGGAATGATGGCTTATAAGAAACCCGTGAATTAGCTCACACTCTCTAGGTCAGAGGTCCTAGCACAGCAGCACAGCATGGCTGGGTTCTCACCTAGGGGTCACCCAAGGCTGAAATCAACGTGTCGGCCAGGCTGCTTTCTCATCTGGAGGTTAGGGTCCTCTTCTAAGCTCACGTGGTTGTGGCAGAATTCAGTTCCTTGTGGTTGCAGGACTGAGGCCCCTGTCTCCTCGTTGGCTATCAGCAGAGGCTGCTCTCAGCACCCAGAGGTCACCCATATTCTTCGATCCCTGGCCCCTCCATCGTTAAAGCCAGAAATGGAGGCTCTCCCGGGTGTTAAATCTCTCGCACTTCAAACTCTTTAGGAAGAGCCCGTTACCTTTTAGGGGTTCCTGTGAGGAGGCCAGACTTATCCTGGATGCTCTCCTTTTCTTAGAGTCCACTGATTTGGGATCTTAATGACCAGTGCTGGGCCCTTCACAGGAACACGCAGGTTAGTGTCTGCGGGAACATAGGGGGCACGGCGTGTGGACACCTGAGGGTGGGGTCTCGGGACCATCTCAGCATTCTGCCTGCGTAAGAGCAGAGCGTGAGCAGCCTCCCATGCAGCGGCTGCCGCCCAGGTGTGTCCGCCTACAGAGGCTCCATCTTTCTCCGTATGCCGAGGCCCCCCGGATGGGCTCCACGCTGGAAACCGGGGGCAGGGGTGGCTTCTTAGTGGACAGTGGGGTTTGCGGGGGACGCTGTGGCAGAAAACAGTGGCTCTGGGTGTGAATGTGCTGCCACAGAGATGCTGCCAAGAGTGAACCCCATCTTTCTCCTCCTCCAGTTCTCTGTCCTGGTCTCCTTCACAAGGTCTCTATGTGAGGGGCCCCAGAGAAGCCAGCTGGGCGGGGTCTGGGCTGGCCCTTCTGCACGGACCTACGTCTCTGCAAAATCTGCCGTTTTTACAAGGAGAGTTGATTCGTGAATCACGACTTTTCATTCTTTTTGTCATTGTCCAGCCCTCTTCAGAAATGCGTTTCTACTTTTCTTCTTACGGAGGCTCAAAAATGGAAAGAAAAAGGAGAAGACTCTTCTTTCATTAGAAAGAAAAAGTAGACACGTCTTACCTAACAGCCCCTTCGCGTTCCTGGGGAGGAGAGAATTAATTGTTATAATTAATTCAATTTCTGACAGAGAAGTAATTTCATTTCTTCCTTGACTGGACAAGAATGTCTCCAACGAAGCAAAGCTTCACTAGATAATGGCAGGCAGGGTGGCTGGGCAGACCGAGGAAGCTCTTGCTCTCCTGGGGGCCTGCTTACTCCCTGCTCAGCAGGGAAGGGCCTGGAGAGGGTCCCTGGGGTGAGCGCTCCACTCAAGGAGAACGGAGCTGTTTCTGAGTCAGAGACCAGGCGGTGCCCAAGTCCTCAGCCCCCGGGGCCACGGTGGAGAGATTCCTCCATCAAAGGCTTTGGGAGTTGCATACAATATGGGAAGAAGGGCGCATTCAGAGAAATCACCATGAGAGAGGAGGTCAAGGGTTAGGCAGATGACCACAGGTGGGGAAGAGGTGATGTCACCCATGGACATCGGCATGAGGAAGGCCAGGGGAGGGAGGGGTGATGTCACCCATGGACATCGGCATGAGAAGGCCAGGGGAGAGAGGGGTGATGTCACCCATGGACATCGGCATGAGGAAGGCCAAGGGAGGGAGGGGTGATGTCACCCATGGACATCGGCATGAGGAAGGCCAGGGGAGGGAGGGGGATGTCACCCATGGACATCGGCATGAGGAAGGTCAGGGGAGGGAGGGGGATGTCACCCATGGACATCGGCATGAGGAAGGCCAGGGGAGGGAGGGGGATGTCACCCATGGACATCGGCATGAGGAAGGCCAGGGGAGGGAGGGGGATGTCACCCATGGACATCGGCATGAGGAAGGCCAGGGGAGGGAGGGGTGATGTCACCCATGGACATCGGCATGAGGAGGGCCAGGGGAGGGAGGGGGATGTCACCCATGGACATCGGCATGAGGAAGGCCAGGGGAGGGAGGGGTGATGTCACCCATGGACATTGGCATGAGGAAGGTCAGGGGAGGGAGGGGGATGTCACCCATGGACATCGGCATGAGGAAGGCCAGGGGAGGGAGGGGTGATGTCACCCATGGACATCGGCATGAGGAAGGCCAGGGGAGGGAGGGGTGATGTCACCCATGGACATCGGCATGAGGAAGGTCAGGGGAGGGAGGGGGATGTCACCCATGGACATCGGCATGAGGAAGGCCAGGGGAGGGAGGGGTGATGTCACCCATGGACATCGGCATGAGGAGGGCCAGGGGAGGGAGGGGGATGTCACCCATGGACATCGGCATGAGGAGGGCCAGGGGAGGGAGGGGGATGTCACCCATGGACATCTGGATGAAGAAGGCCAGGGGAGGGAGGGGGATGTCACCCATGGACATCGGCATGAGGAAGGTCAGGGGAGGGAGGGGTGATGTTACCCATGGACATCGGCATGAGGAGGGCCAGGGGAGGGAGGGGGATGTCACCCATGGACATCGGCATGAGGAGGGCCAGGGGAGGGAGGGGGATGTCACCCATGGACATCGGCATGAGGAAGGCCAGGGGAGGGAGGGGTGATGTTACCCATGGACATCGGCATGAGGAGGGCCAGGGGAGGGAGGGGGATGTCACCCATGGACATCGGCATGAGGAGGGCCAGGGGAGGGAGGGGGATGTCACCCATGGACATCGGCATGAGGAGGGCCAGGGGAGGGAGGGGGATGTCACCCATGGACATCGGCATGAGGAAGGCCAGGGGAGGGAGGGGTGATGTTACCCATGGACATCGGCATGAGGAGGGCCAGGGGAGGGAGGGGGATGTCACCCATGGACATCGGCATGAGGAGGGCCAGGGGAGGGAGGGGGATGTCACCCATGGACATCTGGATGAAGAAGGCCAGGGGAGGGAGGGGGATGTCACCCATGGACATCGGCATGAGGAAGGCCAGGGGAGGGAGGGGTGATGTCACCCATGGACATCGGCATGAGGAAGGTCAGGGGAGGGAGGGGTGATGTCACCCATGGACATTGGCATGAGGAAGGCCAGGGGAGGGAGGGGGATGTCACCCATGGACATCGGCATGAGGATGGTTAGAATTCATATACAGTAGAGGAAGCAGAAAGAGTCTGAAGGTGGCTTCATGGAAACTGACCTGTGACCCAAGATGGGTCCTTAAGTTACTATATTCCAGGGTTAGTGCCAGGGAGAAAAAGGTTCCAAGTGGCTACTTCAGAGCCCTTCAGTGATGCTCCACTGCGGGGTCTCAAGGTGTGTGCATGAGGGTGTAAGAGAGGGAGAGAGTGTGTGTGTGTGTGAGAGTGTGCGTGTGTGAGAGAGAGAGAGTGAGAGAGTGTGTGTGTGCGCGTGTGTGTGCGCGTGTGTGAGAGAGTGTGTGTGAGAGTGTGTGTGTGCGTGTGTGAGAGAGTGTGTGTGTGCGTGTGTAAGAGAGAGTGTGTGTGTGTGTGAGAGTGTGCGTGTGTGAGAGAGAGAGTGTGTGCGTGAGAGAGAGTGTGTGAGAGAGTGTGTGTGTGCACGTGTGTGAGAGTGTGTGTGAGAGTGTGTGTGTGCGTGTGTGAGAGTGTGTGTGTGTGTGAGAATGTGCGTGTGTGAGAGAGTGTGTGTGTGAGAGTGTGCGTGTGTGAGAGAGAGAGTGTGTGCGTGAGAGAGAGTGTGTGTGTGCGCCTGTGTGAGTGTGTGTGAGAGTGTGTGTGTGCGTGTGTGAGAGAGTGTGTGTGCGTGTGTAAGAGAGAGAGTGTGTGTGTGAGAGTGTGCGTGTGTGAGAGAGTGTGTGTGTGTGAGAGAGAGTGTGTGAGAGAGTGTGTGTGTGCGCGTGTGTGAGAGTGTGTGTGTGCGTGTGTGAGAGAGTGTGTGTGAGAGTATGTGTGTGCGTGTGTGAGAGAGTGTGTGTGCGTGTGTAAGAGAGAGTGTGTGTGTGCGTGTGTGAGAGAGAGAGTGTGTGTGTGTGAGAGAGTGTGTGAGAGAGTGTGTGTGTGCGCGTGTGTGAGAGAGTGTGTGTGTGAGAGTGTGTGTGTGCGTGTGTGAGAGAGTGTGTGTGCGTGTGTGAGAGAGTGTGTGTGTGTGCGTGTGTGAGAGAGAGAGTGTGTGTGTGAGAGTGTGTGTGCATGTGTGAGAGAGTGTGCATGTGCGTGAGAGAGAGAGTGTGTTTGTGTGTGTGCGTGTGTGAGAGAGAGTACTTGGGAGTGTGTGCACAGTGTTGGGAGGAGTGATATGACCAGGTTGACTGCGTGACCTGTACACCTCTACAACAGATCACTGTGTGGGAGGGGAGGCAAGGTAAGGTGGCCCTATAATAAGGAGGTTCTGGGGACCATGTGAGAGCAACACAGAGAAAAAGAAAGCCCGCTGTCCCAGAGATGGAGAGATATTCACATACCTACATGTTAATATTCATCAGAAGCTGCAGGAATTGAACATTGACATTTGCAACATCATTTCTTCTGCATAAACATCTGCTCAGACCCTGCCACTCACAGACCATGGGTTCTTCTTAATCCCTTCACTCGAGGCTCAACGCCTAATGATATGAGCATGAATGTGTCGTATCTAGACGTCTTGCCCTCTTATATTTACTCATCTCAAGTGCATTCCCAGCTTCCGTTGTCCTGCAATTTCACAAAATCCCCAAGGAGAAGGGATGGCTCCTTTGTTCAACAAACATTTCCACCCAACATTTCCATGTTTCGGGTGGTGTCAGTTCCCTCCTCAGCACCGATCACTAGTAACACATGCTTTTTCCTTTGTATCTGACCTGCTCTCGGGCTCTGTGGTCACCATGGAAGCCCCATGCGGGCAGACAGTGCTGCCGGCTTTCTCACTGCTACAGCCCGGTCCCGACACAGATGGTTCGGAAGTCTCCGTCCAGTGTGAAGTACACGGAACGAATGCTGCATGCGAGGAAGGTAAATGAGATCGAGTCGGCCCAGGTCGGTGGCAGGATCCGAACTGAATGGCAATGAGTGGAATGTGGGTCGCTGCGCGCCAGCAGGGTCCGTGGGAGGGGAAGTGGGAGCCCCCGTGCAGACGGACGTGAGGAGGAAGGGGTGGCGTGCCTTGCCTGGAGCGAAGCAGCAAACCACCTTGGGGAGCCGTCACAGGAAAGCGGGAGCTTCCCAGGCGGCGACAGGGCGGCCGCGGCGGTGTGACGGTGCCTTTGCCCGGCGGACCGTCAGGAAGCTCCAAGGTCCAGGCTGCCCGAGATCCTGACTCCCGGTCGAAGGGCAGAAGAGGTGAGGCCAGAGGCTAGAACTGTGCCAGCTAAGGATGGGGGACTCTGCTCTGTAGGAATCAGGGTTTTTTGTTGTGGCTTTTGTTGTTTTAAAGATTTCAGGCAGATTGATTAGCAATGCGATCAAATTGGCGGTGGTGCAGGATAAAGGAGAAGGAAAGACCAACAGCAGAGATGCCCCCGGAGGTCCCCCCACAGACCCCACCGGGCGCTGGAGGGGAGAAGGGAAACAGGGTGGATTCAACACTCGGACGACAGGACCACTGAGTCGGGCGGGGGAGGCGAGGGGGTGAAGACGGGGTGTCACGAGCCCTCGGAGCCTCTGGCTGGAGCAGCCAGGCCAACAGTGGCTCCGTTCACAGCGGACAGAGAACAGTGGAGCCAGGCGGGCAGGGCATCACCTCAGGTGGGCACACGCTGTTGCGAGAATGGCGTGGTCCTGGGGAGATACTTCCTGCCCTCCCGTCGCAGAAGCCTCCCTCACCCGCGGGAGGAACGAGCCAGAACTTCGCTGCCTGCCTGGGTCCTCGCTCCTGCCCCGTCTGCTGGCCGAGCGCTGCTCCCTCTCCCTGGTCTCATTACCCTCCCGAGAGAGCCCGCCTCCCTGCCTCGTCCTTTGCTGCAAACCGAACAGGGGCACAGCCAAGGCGCCCCGAGCTACCCGGACGGCGCACTGACGATCCACAGAGTCCGCTTCTCTGTCGTTTTGGATCGTCAGAACTTTCCTAGCTTGATCCGCACAAGGACGTACAGGAACGTCGATAAATAAATAAATAAACTGGAATGAAAACCACAGCCAAGGCTTCTTTTGCTTGTGGGAGACCTGGCCTCGCTCCGCAATCAGCTTAGTCAGCTAACTACCACGGCAGAAGCCAAGCGAGCAGGTAGCCTGGTGATTTAAACAGAACATCATTGGCTGCGGGTGGGAGAGGACACCGTCTCCCTCTCCGGCTGCAGTCAGGGACCTCGGGAGAGACAGTCACAGTGAGCCTTGGACACAGGGGAAGCGGGAGGGCTGTTTCCCTGAGAGGTCCGGGCAGGCTCGGCCCTGCCGACTGGGCACACGACTCCTTCCTAAGTCACAGGAGCCTCCAACTGAGAGGGAGTCTGTCTTTTCAGATGGTCCATTACGGGAGGATTACGATTTTAAAAATTAACGAGGCCCCTTACGGGAGGGACCCGAGTCACGACAATATGCTGCGTTGTTTTCCTGGTTCTCTTCCACGGCAAACAAGGCTCTCAAAGGCTTGGGGGGACTAAGTCATGAATCATGCAGGAGACAGAGCCCGGATGAGGGAGGGGTGGCATCACCAGCTCCCCCAAACCACCGGAAGGGGATTCATTAGCAGGAGCTGGGGGACAGAGGCCCTTCGGCAGGAACCGCGGAAAAGCACCAAAGGATGAGGGAAAGGATACAGGACTGAGAACATGGGGAGTGGGGTTACGAGGAGCAAGGAGAGGCACGGAGAACCTCGTCCTGTGACTTGTGCAGCAGCCTGAGGACAGAGGTGGGCTGTGCCGGGTTGGGGGGCCTGGAGGGCTCTCGTGGAGCGCTTGCCTGCGCACACAGGTCACAGCAGTCTCTGGCACCCCCGGCATTCCCTGCCGGCGCCGAGATGATCGGTGTCACGGAGACGAGAGGTGACCTCAGTCTTCTGACTCAGTCATCACAAAAGCAAAACTCTAGGGGGCCCAGGCAGGGCGCGGAAGTGAGCGAACTCAGTGAGGTGTAGGAAAAACCATTTGTCTGGATCTCAAGATTGATGGAAACATGGATGCAGACAAATATTTCTCTGCTGTCGGGATCTCTGCAGTGTGGGAGGACCACAGGATGCCACCGGCACTCCGCCTGGGCGTCCGGAGCCTATAAGGTGTGGGGTCGGTTCACGGTCACGGGGGGCCGCCCTACCTCAACCCATTGCCAACGAAGGAGGGTGATGCCCTGTGGCTGCCACAGCTGAGTCTCTAAGTAGCTGTGCTAACTTCTAGATAATGTCTGCCCATTTTTTAATATTCAAAACATTTTCAAGATACAAATAAAACACCTGGGCAGTTTGCATTCAACCTGTATGAAGTCAATTTAAAATCTGATCTGGTCCATATTCTCTTATTTTCTAGATTAGAAAACTGAGGCCCACGGAGACGTGTCTTGCCCTCTGCTGCAGTGAGTTGGGGGTTAGATTACGCCCGGGGCCCGGCTCTCCCCAGATCCAGGCCTCCCAACATCTCTTGGGTCTGGGGTGTTTTTCTGGGCGTCCTGTCCGTTCCGCCTCTTATGCTGCCCTCTGGCTGTCAGCAGCAGCACTGCATCATCCCACCGGGAAGCTTTCTGCACCACACGCATTCCGCCCGCCCGACAATAACCAGACAAATGCCTTACCCATTCCCTACCCTCCCAGAGACGAGCATGTCCTTATCCCCAGAGCCCGGGAATGCTCTGAATGATATCTTACTTGGACAATGGTCCTTTGAAGATGCCATTACGTTGAAGATGTTGAGATGAGATCGTTTGGATTATCCAGGTTGGTTCTGAACCCAGTGACAAGTGTTCTTATAGGAGGGAGGCAGAAGAAGACCACACAGAGAGGGCAGTGGTGTGTCCATAGGTCAAGGGATGCTGGCAGCCACCAGGAGCCGGAAGAGACCTCCCCTAGAGCCTCCAGAGGAAGCCTGCCAACACCTTGATTTCAGACCTCTGGCCTCCATACCCACGAGAGAATGACTGGTATCGTGCACACCAGCTAATTCCCGGCCATGTGTTACAGCCGCTGCAGGACTCGAATACAGGCCCCTCCCTTCCGCCTGGGATGGAATTCCCTGTGGGACTAATAACAGTAATCACTGCCGTTTGTGGACTCCTCCAACTCGACCAGGCCCATATGTTGTTTCCAGTGCTCACCCCACTCTTTTAAACAAGTGTTATCTCCTCGCCTGCCCCTCGCCCCCACCCTTCCCCACGCAGGGGCCCTGAGGCCGTGGGAAGCCGCACAGCTGAGCGGCCCAGCCAAGCTTTGAAGCCCACGCTCTTTGCTCTGGCTCTGCCCCCAGCCCAATGCAGGCGTCGCTGAACTGGACCCCAGGACGAATCACCGTGAGGAGAAACCCTGATGGTTCTGCACTGAGAAGGTCATTTTTCTCAGACCTCTGGGAACCACCAGCACAGAAATGCATACAGTCGGGTGTTAAATGGCTTCACGCACACTAACAGAGCAGAGACAGACCACAGGTTGACCCAACGTGGAATAGGTTTTACGAGGGTAAAGGGGAGGTACCTGGAATCGTGGGATGTTTAACTAGAAATACTTTGAGGAGTAGTTTCTGATCTAGAGAACTAAGACCTAGGTGTGGATGTTAAACAGTAGTCTTGAGTACTTAGAAAATTGAACTTAATCTCTTTGAGCCTCAATTGGCAAATCTGTGAAATGTTCGGATAGAAAAAAATGTACACAAATCATACAAAATAGTATGTGGCACGCACCTGACCCTCAATAAATAATAGTTATTCAATCAGTGTTATTGTTGTTAATTGTCCTTGACTCACCCCATTTTAGTATACAAACTCTTAACTCAACTATTCTGCAAGAGAATATGACAAACATTAGTCAATCACCCGTTTAATTTCTCTTTTTATAGTTATATAGAGAATTGCAATTCCACACCAGAAATAAGCACCCTTTCAAATTATCCTTTAAAATAACGTGCTGGAGCGTACAGAAATTCCCCCCACGTATAATATTCTTTCAATTGACTTAGAGATGTGAAGGCAGACTTGTTAGAGGAAAAAATCTATAAAGGCTGCACTCATTCATCCACCAGATATTTATGGGGGAACTTCTCCAGAATCAATGCGAAGTACAGTAATTGCCCTAAGAGCTATGGGGGAAGGCTGTAGGATTATAAACAGAAAAACCCAGTAAGGTTTGTTAATTTAAAAAATTGTGAATTTAGCCCGGCCAGTGTGGCTCAGAGGCTTGAGCGTCATCTCATGAACTGAGAGGTCCTGGTTCAATCCCTGGTCAGGACACATGCCCGGGTTCTGGGCTCCATCCCCAGTGGGGGGCGGGCAGGAGGCTGCCGGTCGACGTATCTCTCTCACATTGATGTTTCTATCTCTCTCTCTAAAAGATCAATAAAAATATATACAATTTAAAAATGATGAATTTAAAAGAGGAATAATTCCTTTCCAACGTGCTGTGGGCTTGGAGGAGAGGGGTCATGAGCAGCGGCGAGGAGGGAAGCGGAGCTTAAGGAGCTTTGTGAAGGAGACAGCCTTCCAGTGAAATCTTAAAAGAGAAGTCAGATTTCGACAGGGGAGCAAAGGTCTTCTAGACACAAAGAAACAGTCTAACATTTTCTGCCTGTGGAAAGCAGCAAACGAGGCTGTTTGGATGGGGCAAAGGGTACATAAAAGTGAATATTTGATTTACTATCGGCAAGGTAAATAGCAGAGCCCTCAAGTACGACCTGAACATTTCGAACCTTCTTTGCCAGAGAGCGGATGTCTCTAACACCCTTAGGCAAGAAGAGGAATGATCAGAAAATGGGCATTTCGTAATTTAGGCGTGCAGACTATGTTAATAGGAGTGGAGACAGACCGGAAAGAGGCTAGTGACGACCCGGATGAGAGGGGCGTGGATGAGAACCAGCAGGGAGGAGTGGGGTGGGAAGGGCGTGGAAGACAAGGAGGTAGCTGGAGAACAGTGACCGGATTGGACATGGTGGGCCTAGGCTGCCCGTGCAGTGCAAGATGACCTCACGTTTCAGATCTAAATGCCTAAGAGAATCTCATAGTCCCCAGAACAAGGAACACAGAACCAAGGGCAGGCTGTGCTGGAAGAGTCTGGGATGCGTGGAAATCCACATCGTGCAAATGAAATAGGGCAAAACCACCCTTCGGTTTAGAAGAAAGTTTGTCCCCGGAGACGGAGCAGCTCAGAGCTCTCTGCACATGGGCACGGCTGTTAGTGCCGAGAAACGTCAGGTCACCAGGAGAGAACATAAGAAAAGAAGAAGGAGACGAGGACAGTCTTTTCCAAGCAGCATTTCATTTCATGGGGGTCGGAGTCCAAATGTCACCCACAGAAAGGCAGCCTGACAATGGAGAGAAAATTGGCCCAATGTCTCTGAAGTCTTTGACAATGAGAAAGGTAGAGATGCTTCATAGACGAGACCTTAGCGACAGCTGTGCTCTTGCCCGTGCGGTTTCTCTGTCTGGAACGCCCTCCCCCCGTCATCTCGCCGATTCCAGTGCAGCTCTAAGGCTCATCGTCCTTGCCACCTCCTCCGCGAAGCTGTCCTGAGCCGTGTCCTATGTAAAAGCTAGTCCTGTTCTCTCTTATGGAGATTCTCCCTCTCCGTTATCACTGCTCAGCTCTGTGTTCAAGGGGAGGCATCCTCTGCTGGTTGATGGTGCCTGGGCTCATGCTGAGGCCCAGAGAAGGGGCTGGGCTTGGTCTAAGACCTCTAGGCTTAGTATGCAGGCTTTTAAAAAATATTTGAGCCCTGGCCGGTTTGGCTCAGCGGTTAGAGCGTCGGCCTGCGGTCCTGAGAGACCCGGTTCGGTTCCCGCTAAGGGCACGTACCTCGGTTGCAGTTTGTCCCCGGCCCTGGTTGGTTGTGCGGGTGGTAGCCACTCGATGTGTTCCTTTCACGTCGATGTTTCTCTCTCTCTCTTCCTCTCTCTCCCTCCCACTCTACCTGAACAAAAAATGGAAAAATGTCCTCGGGTGAGGATAAAAAAAAAAAAAAAATATTTGACACCAAGCAATGTTTGAAAACTCTCCAAACTATGTAAAGAAGAACAACAATAACAAATGTTTAAATATCCTGAAGTTATGACAACGAGCAGTCAACTGTAATTCAAATCAAGTCTTCTATCATCATGGATAAATGTGACTTAATGTGGGATGTGGGTGCGTGCAGTACACACAGTGTACCAGCACGTCGGACACGGTCCAGCAGGCGGAGAGCCGGCAGTGACAAAGCATACTCACAGGCCCTCTGTGCAGGACACTTCATTTCCCATCGTTGAAATAAAGGTGGGAGGTTCCAGTGAAGACTGAGACACGAACCCCATACAAATTGCGCTCCTCCCCGAGCTTGGTGATCACCTGCAGTTCATCCTGGTTTCACAATGACTGACACACGGTACATCTACCGGTCGTGCCCTTGACCTTCGGGAACAGAGATCCGTCATCTCTCCCCTGTCCTCACAGTCTAGTGATCTAGCCCAAACCTCACAAATGAGCACTTAATTATTATAAAAATGTAAGTTGCTAACAAACAGATACAAAGCATAATTATGATGATTTGAGAAACAAGCTGGTACTTGCCAGACGACCTGCGAGGCAATCCCCAGCCTGTAGCAAGTCTGTGTCCTGAGCTCTGCTGTCTTTACAAATACATCATCGAAGGAGTAGCACTGTGGCTGCTGATAAGGCGCGATGCCCGGATGAAGCCCTGGAGGGAGTTCACAGAGGGAAGCAACCCGAGCAAGGTGAGCAGTACCTTTCTCCTTAAAACATTTCAGTAGAGTTTTTTATTATTATTATTAATTTAAAAATTATTTAAAATGGGGCTATAGGCACAAAATACCATTTTATTTATGAAAATGATAGCCTGAAATTCTAGTTCCAGCCCAATTTTCAATACATGGAAGTTGTTCATGAGAATGAGTCCTATTTGGATATTCTCATTAAAACGACCACAGTCTGTGGAGAAAATTAACTTTCTGAAGTAGCCCGTAGGTGCAAAGATCATAGGCTTTTTACAAATCCACATGCAGTGGTCTAAAATATAATGCTAGGTGTTTAAATAAAACAGGCATCGTATTCATTCACGGTCTAGAAATGTAAACTACATATAGTTTTTAATATAATTACAGCGTGATATGTTATCATACATAGCTGCCATCCTAGCAGCGTCTGCACATGCATCTCTCTCGCTGGTTGTCGAAAATGAAAGAGCTCCCTGGTGTTTTACTAACGTGTCTGGAAGGAGAAGAAGGCAGGGGCAGTGGCCTTTCCTGGCAATCAACCCCGGCCGCGTCCTTTTTAAATTTCCACCATGACATTGCATTTATGAGGAGCAGGACATGACATTGCATTTACGTGGAGCAGAAGCCCCGGGGGGGAGGGGCAGGGGGAATATCACAAGCAACTGGAGAGGCAAAGACACACTCGGAACCCGGGGGACTTGGTGGGGCAAATACAAGGCCAGGCTTCGTCTTGGGAACAATGAAGCATTAGCTCATCTTCTTGTGTTCTGGATATGAAGATGCCCCTTAGACTATCTCCCTTCTCTGAAACCAGACCGACGACTCAAGAATGCACGTCCGCTCCGTGGAGCTGCGTGCAGTTGGCAAAGGGACAGTAGCCGTGCAGAGTGACAAGGACAGTCAGGCTGGCTGGCAGCCCTTAATTGCCCTATTTGCACATAAATGGTCCTCTCTGCTGACTTCCATTCTGTAGAACTTCTATTAATGATCAACAGGCTATGTACAAGGTACTTACTGTGCTTTTAAAACTTTTTAAACTACTTAGAGCCACTTACACATTTGGGAAGAATTCCATTTGCAGAGATGAAGCTATTATAGTAATTGGGTGACTATGCCTTTTAAGGGTTACATGTTAATGAGACCAAGTAAAATTTGGTCCTTTGAACAACTAACTGACCAGGCACGTGAATGCTGGGACTCTGTATACAAAAGGAAGTTCTTAACTGGGTCACTAATTTGCATAATTGAAGTAATTCTCTTGGTGCTCTGCTTCATTCTGACCAGAAAACTCATCAGACCATGGAGGCGGGTCTGTATGTCTGTCACAATGCTAACACCCCTTGACCCTTCCTTCGCCGTAGTTGTCCTTCCAGGTTATCTGGTTATCTGCTCTGTGGTGGGAAGGGTGTCCCAGTACATTAGATCACTGATCACTTTTCTCTTGTGTTCACTTCGTGGTAAGATAGAGTCCGAATCGTTTCTTTCCATAGCCTTGACCAGAGAAATGATATGGAAGAGAGGCCAAAAGTGTGGGCGAGCTAGGAGTCGGGAGAACAGGTTTTTGACCTAAGCCTTGTGACTACCCAGCTGTCTATACTAACCAATCATGTCTTGTGTCCAGATCGCAGAAGACCCCCAGGTAGAATGACCAGAGGAATTAGGGTGAGGGCCAAGGGGAAGGAGTCTGGGTCAGAGTAGGTAGAGCTACTTTGTAAAGCTCCAAGATAGCCAAGCTCATCAGAGTAGGTTTGGGGAATCACGCTCAAGTTATTAGGAGGAATCATATGAAAAGACCATTTCCCCCCAACACAGTAAATGACCGTTCCATGTGGCTCACCGTAGTTACAAAGTAGGTGTTTCGCTGGAGTGTCCAGACTGGGTCTTTTCTTCAGTAACAGCGTCCAGTCGGGTTAGGAGATCAGAGAGGTCTTAGAGGTCCTACTGCTGATCTCTTTCAATACATTCCATTTCCTCATCAAATGCTGGTTTCAAACATCTTTCCAAGTAAAAGCTAGTATAGCATTTAATAGCTTCCGAATGGTTTCAACATAGTGAATCTGATTGAGTTTTTATGGCCCTATCAGAAGAAAACCCATGATCATTCCTTGGCTTTGAACACCAGGCATGATCTTATTTATTCTCCCATGTGGGGTCGATTTCTTTTCTGACTTCCTAATTGGCTTCTCTGTGTTGGCTCCTTGTTCAAGGGTGAGTAGTACTCAAGGTTCAATCCTTGTTCCTCTCCTCAACCCCGGAGACACCATCCAGTTTTATACACATGACCTTCGCATTTTTATCTCAAAAGTTGACTTTCCCCTAAACTCCACTTCTACCATTCAAACTGCCTACCGGACACCAGCATTACCTCACACTCAGCAACGTTAAAGCCAAATTCATCATTTCCTGTCCCTCCTCCCTTCATCCCTGTGGCTCCTCCTCCTGTTTTTTCTTCTTCCGTTAATAGCATCGTTCTCCCAGGAATCTGCGCTCCGTAGGTTTCAATCATCACGGCTTCCTCTTTCTCCCTCGTCTCCCACATCCCGTCAGGCATCAAAGCCTTCATATTTCTCCCCACCAACCATGGGAGAGAAGGAAGGCAGTAACTGGGCAATTTACCCATTATCACCTGAATACACTATTACCTCACTAGCCCAAGGAACACTCAGATGATTTCCTCCAAGTTCCATGCCATTTGTGACTGTCCCCTTAGAGTGGTAAGAAACAAGAAATTTAAGAGTATCAGGTAAAAAAAAAAAAAAAAAAGCAGGCACACCAAAAGCTTCGCTGGGGCTGTTTGGCCTGTGGCACTGGGCTGGGGGCGCGGAGGTCGAAAGGGGCTTTGTACAGTTTGCTTAGGGGGTCCAGACCCTAAATTTACAACATTAAAATATTGGGAGACCCTAAGGACTTCCAAGGAAGAGTAGAAAACTATACAGAAGAAGATAGATTTGGCCCTGAAATCCTAATTTGCTGCAATTTCAAACATTATTTTAGCCCTCAGGACAAAGAACGTGATACATTGCAACTGTCAAAAAATAAAAATAAAATAAAAAATTCGACTTCATTTTCTCTTCCAGTTCTTCCTTCTGAGAAGAGATAGAGGTACAGATTGCTAACTTCAGACTGGGCGAAGGAGGAAAATAACATAAAATTTTAAATACGTAAACTCAATTAATTAGATGATTGGGAACACAGTACAAATGGGACCACGGACAGAAAGGAGAATGGTAACCATAGAGATGTCCAGCATCCTTAGGCTCCAGCAATTTGTTACAAAATTGTTATAACAGTCAAGTCTCCCTAAAAAGCATGTAAAGATTATAAGGAAAGATTAAGTCAGTGGAGATAAGGGCTGAGTATGTCAATAACGTGGAAGTTAAAAACCTGTACGTCCAAGTAATGATTATAGCCTTCACACCCTGGCACATAATTCACGAGGGGCGATAAGGCGCAGAGATTCATAGAAGGGAAATTTCATACCAGACAGACTGGGATTTGAGATATTTCCTCTGCCAATTACCACATTACTTAAATTTTAGGCTTCAATTTCTGTATGTCTATAAAATAGGAATTCATGGAGATGTCCACCTCACAGGTTGTGAGAATTTAATACAATAACGCACGGAAAACACTTAACTTCAGTAAACTTCAGTAACAACTCAGTTGCTCCCAGTTTTTATCGGTGTTACCATTTCATGTCCAGGGAAACAGGCACCCAGAAACCCAGCTGTACAGGGCCACTGGTTTAGACAGGCCCTTTTTAACCTAGAGCGCTGGACGCCTGGCGGAATGCAGATAGCTTTTGGTGAATGCCACTTTGCGTGGGTCATGTCAGTAGATGAGTCCAGAGCTCTTCTGTGCTGAAGCACAGTCATTTAGTGTGTTTGAACCAGCGACAATAAATACTGGCAACTTATCTTCCATTGTCCTATCACATGGCGAGCACTAAGGGAAGGAAGATGCGTGTCAGCCCCAAGCCTTGGAGTCAGTGTAATTTGATCCAGAGAGCACGGCTGCTGTCCAGCCAGAGGCAGTTCTCCCCGACATCTGGAGGGACACCGCTGGTTCCCAAGGCCCCGAGAACGATGCCTCCATGTAATCCACCTGAACTGCTACAAAACAGGCCAAGGGCACCCCAACAGGAAACACGGAACCCAGACGAGAGGGGGAGGGCCTTCTCCTGTGTTTCCATCCTGTGAGATGAAGGGGTGGGGCATTCTCTTAGCAGGGACAGCGTTGCGACACCAAACTCTTCATCATCCACAGTGTTGGAGGGGACACCATGCAACCTAAGTGTTTCCTAAGGAGAAGGTGGCTTGCAAGCTGTTAAAGAACTTTCTGTGCGTCATGAATACACTTATGTTATTATTTATTTCAGAGATCAGAATTCATGAAAGGTACGTGCGCAGTTAATGGGCTACTTCGTGGTTTATTTTTGTATCATGGTTAAATTTGAGAGTGGGTACAAGCATTCCCTTAAGTATGCTGGAAGGCAAAATGTTTGTTTTGTGTGTGTGTTGATTATTATTGTTCGTTCATTTATGCCAATGAATTATTCCTAATGAACTATTCCGCACCAGTGGTATCTGGGTTCCTCTTTCCCACTAATTAGCTCAAGTGTAGAAAACTTTATATTTTCAGAAAACTCCTTTTTAAAAAAATTGTTTTCCTCTATTGATTTTAAAGGGAGAGGGAGAGAGAGATAGAAACATCGATGAGAAAGAACATCAACTGGCTGCCTCCTGCACACACCCCACTGGGGATGGGGCCTACAACCTGGGCATGTGCCCTGACTGGGAATCGAACCAGTGACCTCTTGGTGCGTGGGACGATGCCACACCGCCCAAACTTTTTTTTCCTAACCTATTTCTTCTGATCTTGATTGACCTCAAATAAAGGTTAGAAGGAGTGTGGAGAAGTTTGGAAAATGTACTGGTGGGAACAGCCCTCCCTGCCTCTGCCCAACACGAGAGGCAGGTGCTCCAGCAAGTAAATCAAAGCCACACCCCTCCTGGTCCTCCGTCTGCTCATACACAACCACTCACATCAGTGTCGAGTCCCCTGAGGGGAGAAATAGGGCTCTCTTCAGGCTGATTCGGGATCTAGCACCTTGCTTCATCAATGTTAAATAGTAACAGTGCATTTAATTGGCCTACTTTCAGAGCATCGGATTAAATTATTCTCCTAATTAATTGGTTGATCTCATATTTCACTTATATTGTCAGGTTATTATTTTTCCCTTTAGGGCTCAAGACACCAGCGACAGTTCAAATGCTTTTTCATTAATTACCATGTCTGAGATTCCGCATAATCTTATTATAATTATTTTGATATCATATTTATTGGGGACCGGCATGTATTAGGAGTGATTAGGAACAGAGAAGTCATTCTTACCTCCTCTCACTAGCATGCTCGTCAGGTCATTGCTCAGAATGCAAAGGAAGATGTCCTTCCCCGGCGTGGCGGAGGAGAGCCTTCAATTAGGTTTAATTGCTCAGACATTCAACTAGTTCTATGTAAGTGATCAAATAGCATTTTATAACATTAAGTCAAGTTTCTGTCTCAGCAGCCAAACGTCTCCGGTTAATTGGCTCATCCTATCTTTCTTAGGTAGCAGTGGCAGCCGAGTAAACCAACCACTACACTTTGAGAGGGAACTGGGCAAACTGGTAGTTGTCAAGAGAAGAGAAAGCAGGAAAGAAAGGGTTACATGTGGGCACGGGTCAGTGGTTGGAGGGGCTGTGAGTGTTTGGCCTGGAACACAGAAGACATGAGACCTGACAGCTACATGCAACCGGAAGAGCTTATATAGATACAAAAGGTATTAATTTCATGTAACAGAATAAAATCCAGTGAGTTACAGGGAGAGAAACTTTCACATTATGTAAGAAAAAACTACACAAAATGCTACAGTAATGTATACCTTGGGGACCCTTATACAGATAGTCTTTTGTCACTCAAAAAGGTTTTAAAGAGGCTAGATTTTTATTTTTTGTTAATCTTCATGCAAGGATATTTTTCCACTGATTTTTTAGATAGAGTAGAGGGGAGGAAGGGAGGGAGGGAGAGAAACATCCATGTGACAGAGACACATCGATTGGTTGCCTCCTGCACGACCCTACCGGGGCCGGGGATGAACCTGCAACCCAGGTACGTACCCTTGACCTGAAATAGGACCCTTTGGTCTGCGGGCCGAGGCTCTAACCACTGAGCAAACTGTCCAGGGCAAGACTAGATTTCTTTTTAATTCAACAAATAATGATGAATGCCTATTATGTGATCGGGTGTATAAATGGAGGTGGATAAATCAAAGTCAGGCTGCCAAGCAGCTGGGTGTTAAGCAGGTGCCTGGTGTGGGGAGCTTCGGAGACAGGGACAGGAATAAGCCGTGGAGCCTGGGGGGTGGACAGCCGCGTGCTAGGACTCGGGGGAGCGAGGTCAGGGCGGCAGCAGGGACCGAGCCTGCTGGGATGAGCCGGGCAGTGACGACTGTCATCTAAGTGAGCTCTGAGGGCTGTGGGCAGAGAAGGCATGATCGCATTTGCATTTTTAAAAGCTCCCTCTGAGCTGTGCGGGGAATGGACTGCGGAGGAGGGGCGGCTGGAGGCAGGGGGACCTGCCGGAGGGCCACTGGAGTGAGGCGGGGAGACACGCGGGGGCAGATTTGGGAGCTGCTGCGGAGGAGGCGCGGCTGCTGGATAGGAAGTGACAGAGGAGGGAAGGGGCAGGGAGGAGGTGCCCACGGGAGGAGGTGCCCACAGCAAGGGGGGCTAGAAGCAGAACGTTCGCTGTGTCCCGGGAGGCCCTTTCCACCCTGCAGCTGTGTCAATGTGGGTAAAAGGTGGGGTGGCAACTCCATATTCTCCACGAAATCCTTCTGCGGGCACAGAAGCCCCTGTGAGCGCCAGGCTGTCTGAGGGGATGGGGAGAACTCGCCCCCGGACAGCAGACACGGCCTGTTGTTTTCTTTACCACCAACTTCTAGGGCCCAGTAGAGCCTGGACCATCACCAGAGCCCAACAAAGATTGGGGCACAAAGTAAGAGGATGAGAAGTCTGTAAACGGACATGTTGTACATCTGAAGTTGACCTTCAGAGGACCCCTGCCCACTCAGCCCGCCTTGCTCCGTTGTAAGGTACGAGTGCCACTCGGAGACCGACACAGTCAGTCCACACGCAGGCTGGAGCTCAGCAGTTGAAATGGGTAGATTGCTCCTCCCTCAGACTCACACGTCTTGCAAGTTCCTTTTGGGTACAACTGGGCCAAGTCTTTCCAACGAAGAAAAATTAAACATAAAGGCAGAAATAAATAGCAAGCTAATGCATGTTCAGTAAAACGACTTGAACAGGATGTTTGAGCTTTCGGGATACGCGAGCTCTAAGGACACGGGGAAGGGGTTTGCTGACCTTGTCTGGGACCCGCAGAGCCGGGCTCTGAGCAGGCGCTCAGTCCACGGAGTCGGCGTGGACAGAGGGAGAGGAAAATGTCTCAGCTGTGGCCCCACGGTCCACCCCGAGCAGCTATGCCCATGGCGGCCCCTGCTGTTCGCGAGTCCCGTAGGAATCAGGCTGCCACGCCACGGTCACCCTTCAGTCATCCTAGACAGTTGCCGCCTGGTTTCAGTCTTTGCTTTCCGTGCCAGCTCTCCCCTCCCCCATCACCCACGGACTGCTGCCCTCGTCCCAGCCGACCACAGACTTTATCTGCCCCTCATGCACCTCGAGGCAGAGGGGAAAACAAGGACCACCCAACACTAATCTCAACTCACAACAAACAAGCTGTTGCCAAGGCAACCAAGCCCAAGGGTCCTGCACACAGCCATCACCCGGCGCACGGAGTTTCGGATGAGCTTGCTTGAGGCGCAGGAGAACCCCACAGGGAAGAAGCTGACCTGATACAGGGACAAAGGAGTTGCCGTTCCAAGGGGTGTCTCTCCCCCTCTCAATGAAGAGAAGAACTTGCCAGAAGCCCTGGAAGACAGGCCTGCTGGGTAAACTAGAAGGGATGTCAGAGGATCTTGTTCACTTAACCTGACTGCAGCTGGATCGGAACCGAGTCCAGGGCAAGGAGGCACGAGGCAAGTGGACAGGGCAATCGACACACGTCTGAACCCTGTGCACACTAACAGGACTCTCGCCCCTTGTCCAGGTTCCCGCAAGCTCGGCACAGACAGCACCTCCCGGGTCCAGACAACCCCGGGGGCTGGGGCTCAAGGCAGGGAGTGTTTTACGGAAGGAAAACTGGCCTCCGTGCCAAGGCCGGGGCACAGCCAGAAACAGGGTGCAGGTGAAATAACATAATATAGTTCTTCTTCCTCTTCCTCTTCCCCTTCCTCTTCCTCTTCTTCTTGTTGCTTCTTAATACCTTTCCTGCTGGATTGAGATCTATTTTACAAAACAACTTTAAAGAGCCAAAGTCTCCCTTTTCCCCTGACAGAGAGCTGCTCCACCCCAGGAGCTGTTTAAGCCGCTGATACCATGGACCGAGGGGGTCAGAGGTGGGCTCGTGGACACAGTCACCCCGGTAATAGGCTGTGGCCGGACTGTGGCTGCTCTGGGACTCACTCTCACGGTTTAAGGGCAGTGCTTTGAGAGGGTCGTCTTGGTCTCTCCCAACCATGCGGATTCTCGGTCTGGGAATCTTGATCAATCAAATGCATGGCTCATTGATTCCGACCACGTTCAGACCCAGGGCTCTGGCTGATGAACCGACGTTACTTCTGGGACTCAGGAGCAAACACTGCTGTGCATACCACGGAGCCTTCCACGGAAGAAGTACCGGAACGTGTAGTGAACAGTAAACAAACGACAGAGAATGGAGATGAAGGCACCACGGGCCACAGGGTGGTGGCAGAGAGGGCAGCAGGGTTTTGAGAAAAGGGGGGCGATGAAGTCGGGGCACCTCGATCAAGGAGGGGTCCTCGGCCATGTGTCAGAAGTGTGTTCTCTGCGTGGGATGAGCTGGTCCAGCTCCGCAGGGAACAGACGTGCACACACGTTCACAGCGCCCTCCACGGGGGCTTCGGTGAGCAGACCGAGAACTGGATTGTAAATATTGCTTCACCTTCGCAGGCTGGTTCTTCATGAGGCATGGTCCCCCTGAGCAGAGACCGTGCTCTGTTCTCCACGGTCGCCTCAGTGTCTGGCGCTATCTGACATGTAGCAGGTGATCGGTCAACATATGATGAACGTGTGGATGGGTCAATACCAATAAATAACAACTGTCCTGAGATGATGACGATGACAATTATATCTAATGCTGGCTTTCCTGCAACAAGAATTCACAGCTGATGTTTAATAAGTAAGTGAGACCCCTAAGTTCCCACATAGTATAGAAGGCCAAGATTCGGGGGATTTGAGTATTGGCTCTGCCCCTTACTACCTTTATGACCTTAGGACAAGATTCTATGGATCTGTTTCCTCGTTTATAAAATACGGATGAAATCAGAGCCCTGGCCGGGTAGGTCAGTTGGTTAGAGTGTCATCTTGGGACACCAAGGTTATGTGTTCAATCCCCGGTCAGAGCACATACAAGCATCATCCAGTGAGTACAGAGATACGTGGAACAACAAATCAGTGTTTCTCTCCCCTTCCCCTCTCTCTCTAAAATCAATCAATAAAAAAATTAAAAAAAAAAATAAAATGTGAAATTGAGGTCAAATGATTCTATTGGCCTCAGTGTTCTCCATAAGGATGAAATTGAATACTGCATGCAAAAATGCTTTGTAAAGTGTACAACAGTGTACAAGTCTCGGTCATTAGTGCCATCAGTAGTATAATTCAGCATATCATTAATTCACATCTTCCCACTAAAGTACTGTTGTAAATCACAGGCCATTTAAGGCTGAAATGGCCTCAACCTAAGATAAATAAGCCAAAGTTGATGTGAAATGATTTCTCCCGAGGTCCAGCCACCAGGAGCAGAGCCCTGTTTCAGACTCCTGGCTCCCTCCCCAACGCTACCCCAGAAGCCCCTCCCAACAGATTCGTCTTGTAAGGATGGAAACTCTGTGGTTGTGTCCCCTTCTCTGTTCCCGTCATTCAGCGTCACTCCATCAAAGCAGAATTGGAAACATTTCTGTAGTCATCCTTTGTCTCTGTGCTCACCCAAGGCCAGATGCATCCCTCTTTCTTGAAGACTGTGACAGCACTTGGCCAGCCTCCCAAGCTCAAGTCCTCCCCCTGCCCCAGTCCAATCTGGATTCTGATGTTAAATCATCTTCCTCAAGACCATGCGAGCAGGTGACTGCCCTTCTCAGACACCTCAAGAAGCTCCTGATTGCTTCTTTTCCTGAAAGCCTCCTCCCTGGACTCGGAACCTCCTAACCCATCAGCTCCCGTCTTACGGAGACGCCATGGTCTCTGCATCTGCCAGCTCTTTGCATAGTCCAAACGCCCCACTAGAGCCTCAATATGAATTTACTAAATGAGAAGAATCCTACTGCACCTGTCAACGGACCACCCTCCCACTTCCCTTCTCCGTCGTCCAAACAAGCTCACAGACTCCCAGTCAAGCCTTCCACTCACAGATCCCCTGGAATACACTCTGTGACATCCACAGACCCCCTGGGATACACTCTGCGGCATCCACAGATCCCCTGGGATACATTCCGTGGCGTCCACAGATCCCCTGGGATACACTCCGTGGCATCCACAGATCCCCTGGGATACATTCCGTGGCGTCCACAGATCCCCTGGGATACATTCTGTGGCGTCCACAGATCCCCTGGGATACATTCCGTGGCGTCCACAGATCCCCTGGGATACACTCCGTGGCATCCACAGATCCCCTGGGATACATTCCGTGGCGTCCACAGATCCCCTGGGATACATTCTGTGGTGTCCACAGATCCCCTGGCTATGGACACAGGCAGCACTTCCATGGGCGTGGCCCTTGATGGTATTTCCCCTCCCACTCCTGTCCACCAGCGGCTGTCCTCATCCACCACCCCCGCCCCCTTCCCTAGCTTAGTACCAGGAATCCCCACCTATCAATCCTGCACAATATACTTGCCATCACCCCTCTGGAGCCATGCTCCCCAGTTTTCTCCAGCAAACCAGGCCCTTCTCCCATTTAGAAATGTGTCCGGAGTCCCCGTCGGCAGGAGCCCCACCCAGCACCCTCGCCCCCTCTCCTTGCATGTGGTCTATTTCGAATGGGACTCCCTTCTGCAGTAGCTGAAAGGTACTGGGCGCCTCTTATAGCCGGGTCTTCGGTGCCAAGTTGGTCTTTGGCGTGTGCTCTAGTCCTGCCTTTGAGGCCTTACAATGTAGTTGGTGACACCGGAAACATGCATAACGTAGTCCCAGGGCCTACAAGGCCTTTCCATCTGCAGGCGTTTCTCCCCTCCTTCTGTGGGGTCTATTTGTACAACTTTTCCACGGGTTGTTTCGTGCCTGGGTCCTCTCTGCACGGTGCCTGTTTGCGAAGCTGTCTCCAAGTGTGTCACTTGTGCTCAGCGGTATTTCTCTACATGTGCTCTGCTGTATGCCCGAGCTCCCCAGAGCGTGAGGGGGAGGCCTGTGGTGATTAGGCTCTTCCTATCACGGCGCAGACCGTGCAGGCCCTGGCCTTCAGGAAGTACTAGTGATGGAGACTGGTGGTGGGGTGGGGGAGAGAAAGAGAGGGAGAGAGGGAGGGGGATGGAGGGAGGGAAAGAGAGAGGGAGTGGGATGGAGGGAGGGAGAAAGGGTGTGGGAAGGAGGGAGGAAGAGGGAAGAAGGGAGAGAGGGAGGGAGGGAGAGGGGGAGGGCGATGGAGAGAGGGAGGGGGAGGGAGGAGGGATCTGGAAGTGCTAAGCTCAGAATCACAATGCCACCTCTTCCAGAGGAATGTTATCAACTCCCTGTGATCAGGGGGCTTGTACCTCACAGGACACAGCATGAGAAGTGACTCGCATGCGTGCCCAGGGTCCCGGCTGTCTGGTACAGCGCCAGCTCCACACTGTACCTCGAGGAAACACTTTCTCCATTCCCTCCTAAATTCATGCAGAATCTGCTCTCTTCTCTGCTTTCCACATGCGACATACGCTACGTCTCATCACTGATTCATCCACTCTGACAACATCTGCTGAGCAGCTCTCTGGACTGTGTGCTGCTCATACAGTGGTGTGGGAGTCGGTCTCCGCCCTGAAAGAAATGACTCTCTAATGAGGAAAACGGACAGGAACACGAGAAATCGCAAAGGCAAAGGTCAGAAGAGGCCTCGCCCAGGACGGCCAGATTTCCTCGGGAAACAACCTTGACGTTTGACCTGAGAACGAGCAGGTCTTCAGTGAGACGCAGGAAGAAGGGAGAGAAACACCGGAGATGTAAGGACCATGTTGGCCACATACCTGTCTTATGCGTATTCTTGTATCACCAACCACATACATCATGAGGTCCCCAAAGGAAGGGACTAACCCTCACACACCGTGTCGCTGCCCTGGCATCTACCGAAGACCTGTCTGTAAGAAGCACTCCACACCTCTGACTGAAGTCCTCTGCGCGAGCACAGAGGTCTAACCCTGAGAAGCTGGTCCTCGGGAGGGCTAGCTCCTTAGCCCACCGGCTTGGTTGACAAGAACACCATCATCAGAGGCAGGTCATGGGGAGTCCCACCATCCTTTCTTCCCCAAAGTCTGAGTAGAGAATCAGACCCCTCGACACTAATGGTTCTCCCGTAACCTGTGGTGTCCTGAGCTGAGGGGCTGGGGACGTGAGGAACCCTGGGACACCGCTGGGGGTTGTCTGTGGTCCAGCGTGGGGCCTGGTGGTTTGAAAGAGGCATCTGGCAGGGTCTCATCTGCCCCCATTTGGAAACCCTGTTTGTAACCACCCCTCCTTGTCCTCATGATGAAGGGAGAGGGAGGGCCGTGGTGGCCACACTCGGATGGGCCCCCCTAGGGTCCTCCCCGGACAGGGCAGAGAAGCAGCAGAGAGGTCAGCGTGGAATCAGATTCCCACCCTCCTCTCTACTCAGCCCTACCCGGCTCCTTACCCAGCCGGCCAGGGGCGCTGGCGGGGAGGCGGGCTCTGCCCCCTCCCAACCTGTCCGGGGCAAACCACTCCGAGGGTTTGCTCACAAGCTGGTGATGTAAACTTCGGAGAACATAGATTTTAAAACACGTGCTTTTCCAAAAAATGCCTGGACATCATGAGCTATAAATAACAAATACTCAGCAAGTAAAACATACTCTCTGAACAGTGGGCCTTTGGCTCTTAGGGGATTCTACCCAGAAGTCTCTCAAGTCTCCCAGGCCCGTCTCCTCGCGAAGTCATGTTCAGCTAAGCTGGGGAATCTCTCGGGAGGAATGGAAGAGACATACGGAGAGGCCGCTGGGAGGAATTAGGACAAGAACACTTCTCGATTCCCCTCCAGTAGCGTGGCTCCCTCTGTCGGACAGCCCTCGGGGGGCATTTTGTTGCCTCTTGACAGAAACTGGCCAACTGTGAGAGGGCCCTGAAGGAAAAAAGGGAGCTTAAAACACAGACAAAGCACAGGCTAGAAAAGGAAGCAAAAGACCAGAAACCAGAACAGGAGTTACAGACAACAGAAAGGAACAAGAAAAAGGAAAGAGTTAACATTCAGGCTAAACACTTGACGCGATTATGAGAAACAAGACAGAGCGAAATAACTGGCGGGAAACCGGAGAGGTGCTCAGAGCCATCAAGGTAAGAGATTAAAATGTGGAGGTTAAAAGATGCAAGATTGCCCTGGCCGGTTTGGCTCAGCGGTTACAGCATCAGCCTGCAGTCCAGAGAGGCCCGGGTTCGGTTCCCGCTAAGGGCACGCACCTCGGTTGCAGTTTGTCCCCGGCCCTGGTTGGGGTCGTGTGGGTGGCAGCCACTCGATGTGTCTCTTTCACGTCGATGTTTCTCTCGTTCTCTCCTACTCTATCTGAATAAAATGTGGAAAAATGTCCTCGGGTGAGGATTAAAAAAAAAAAGATGCAAGATTATGATAACACTGGAATCCTAAGCCACTGGGAACTGAGAGAGGCGGAGAATCAACAGAAAGAAAGAACAAAGGTGTATGTGCAGGGGAGGAGGGTGGGGCAGAGGAGAGAAAAAGGAGAGAGTTGGTGGGAAGAAGGCTAGAAGGCGGGGTCTAATGGGAGGCCCTGAACCCTGGGCTCCTGAGCAGAGAGTGAGCGCTCTGTCCATAGCACCGCGCTGCAGAGTGGAGCCAATCCATCCAGAGTCATCTGCACCATGTCTACCTTGACCCTCAGAGTGTATCTGGCGATTTCTGCCCCGATGCCAGGCTTCATTTTCACTCTGCCTACGCGGGAGAGCGAGAAGTTTCCCCCAGAGCTGGGCAATAGGTAACTAACCTCCTCAGACTCCACGTCTGTCCAGAGCTGTGTCCAGGTTACCTTTTCCCAGAGGAAAGCTCTGTTCTAAGCCCCCACCCCCACCCCTCATGAGAGCACCAGACTGCTGCTCCGGAACCTGGTCTTCCTGATCCACACTGCCAGCAAAGAGCTCACTCTTGGTATCAGTCCCCTGAACACTCTGGCTGTGACCACAAGTCTGATGTAGAAAATGGTCAGAAGCAACATTGTATCCAGCCCATCAAAACCTGAGCCAGGCCAAGGAGATGCTGCCGGTGGAACCCCTGGGATGCCCCTGGGTCCTGCCTCCCGGAGTCCCAGCTCTTTTCCCCCCCTTGTTCCCCATGTCTTGCTCTCGTTACCCCTGGAGAATGATTTGGTTTGTCTCATCATCTGCCACTGTCCTCCTACCCACTGACCCTGCCTTCTGGATTCTGAACTGAACTGAGCAGCGTTCTGGTTCTCCAGAGTGAACCTGGATGTCCCCATGGTGTTGGCATTGGCTCTGCGTCATGCCGGGCACGGCAGCTTCTGTCTCTTCTGACGATAACACGCTCTGACTGCCATTCCAACCAGCTGTCTTAGAGCATTGGTCTCAGGGGAGATCCTGAGACGTGTGAGCTTCGTGCCCCACAAACTCATCCCACCCAATAGAAAAACGAAGCAAACACGTGTACCGAGCACCAGTCAGTAGAACCCTGTTCCTATGGGCGGGGCAACTCAGTTCATTTTCTAAAATCAACGCACTTTCGGGGGAAGCAAATCCCTTATATTTCTCATTCTTCACCCTCAATTAATTTCTTGAAGAGTAAAGACAGCACCACGGGAGGAGTAGACCCTGGTTTTACTCACACAGAGAAATCCCGGGGAACAGGAGAGGTCTTTGTTAACACCGAGGTGATGTCCATTCAGAGCTGTCACGCCTGACACTGTTTCCCGTCTTCTCCCCTAAATAACGAGTGTCCGGATATCAGGTGGCAGCTCCCTGAGTGGAGCAAGGGGAGAAGCAGACATCTGTGGTGCTAACGTGACAACGCGGCGTGGTTTCCACTGTGCTCAGCGCCCACGGCGTGACGTCCTGCAGCCAGAACCCCACCAAACCCACGAGCACGTGGGTAGGATGCTGGAGAGCTCATCCACGCTGCCAAACTCCTCCGGAGAAACAACTTAGAGACACAGCGACTAATTAGGTCCCCTGTGCTAGACCCAGAGGGACTTTAAACCTGTTTTGTTTTTTTTCTGTGTGGCCTGAGGCTGGAGAAAAGAAAGTACAATTCAATACAGACCAGGGTGAGGCAGTGTGGAGCAAGGGCGCGGGGAGGGAGCCGTGTGAGTGTCACATGAGCCAGCCGCTCCGAGCAGGCCAGCCAGGTCCTTCTAGCTGGACCCAGAGGCATGGCCTGGAGCATGCTGGCATCCTCTGAAGATGTAGGGCAAGGGGTGGGGTGGAGAGCTTTTGTTCCCCAGTCCCACTGCTATTTATTTCCCCTGGGGCTGGATTAGCGTCCTTTCAAAGAAAGAGCCAGAAAAACAATAATCAGTGTGTCAGGTTTCCAGATGCAGGCTCACAGCTTTACAATTCAACAGAAAACAGTCACCAGTCACTGGAGGACGGAGGAGGGAGGAGGGAGGAGGGAGGAGGGAGGAGGGAGGAGGGAGGAGGGAGCAGGGAGGAGGGAGGAGGGAGGAGTCAGCAGGGAGGAGGGAGGACGGAGGAGGGAGGAGGGAGGAGGGAGGAGAGGAGGGAGGAGGGAGGAGGGAGGAGGGGGGAAGGGAGGACCGAGGAGGGAGGAATAAGGAGGGAGGAGGGAGGAGGGAGGAGTCAGCAGGAATGCAGCCTTTTCTAGGATCCCCAGACTGGTCCTTCAGCAGCAGCGCCCACTCACAGCTTCAGGACAGCAGGCTCAGCGGTTCAGAGGGCACACACCTGGGTGGTAGACCTTATTTGGGACACAACAATACCCAAGTCTATAATGATAAGAGAGAAGTCCGATCACCCCCGAGTCTGGTACACACGAAGGTACCATCTGACAGGTTTGGGACGACACCTCCGCTTCCCCTGCCAGGTTTCCCCGAGGCCAGTGGTTCTCAACCTTCCTAATGCCCTGGCCCTTTAGCACAGGTCCTCATGTTGCATGTGGGTGGACCTGCAGGTGGGCGGACCCGCCTGGAGACGGATAGAGGAGTCGTGTCTCGGTTCGGTTCCAAAGGCCATCAAAAATATGTGTTTTCCGATGGTCTTAGGCAACCCCTGTGAAAGGGTGGTTCGACCCCCGAAGGGGTCACGACCCACAGGTGAGACCCGCCTGAGCCCCCGAGTGACTGAGGAGCCCAGCTCCAGTCTGACTCACTCTGACAAAAGCAGGGCTTAGTCGAGCTCAAGATGCTCACTTCCATCCTCTCCAAACTCATCTCGGATGCATCCCCGACTCTGCGGACAGACCTTCCCTGACCCTCCCATTTGCGGGCACGAGGACATCAGTGACGCCCCAGCGGTGGTTCCTCCCAGGCTTCAGGAACACAGTCTGCATGCTCTTCCGGCCACGTGTCATGACTCGGTCTTTCCGAAACAGCCCCGGAATCCCATTCCTCCTGAATCTCCTCTACTGGACACGCTCAGTGAGATGCCTCACTTCTCAGAGGGCCGAGCACACGTCCCTTCCTCAGCCAGGAATCCTCTACCCGCGGAAATACACCTGCTGGCATCATCTCGGCACAAAGGCGTTAATAATTTAGTTTCTTTTTTGTACCTACTGACCGAGGGTAGCGAGGTGGCGAGCGGGGATTCTTAACACAAAGGTAACAAAGGATGGGGGAGAATCACTGAAGATAAAATGATACAAATCAAAGCAGGCCAAAAAAGATCGGCAAGTATGGGGAAAAATGTTCCGACTGTGTGAACGTGAACTCACACTCTCCTTTTGAACTCTCGGTGTTTTAAAGAGTCACATTGATATGGAGTGACAGGGAGAGGGATAGGTTGAACGGGGGACAATAAACAGCTGAGGTCCCCACAGAGAGAAGCCAAACAGGTGCTGACCGTGGTAGGAAGCCACCCATTAGAGTACATCAACAGGAGGACATCATTTTAAGAAAACAAAGAACAGAAACAAAGTCAACAACTCTATTCTCTTTGAGTGGTGGGAACGACCATTCTTTAAGGAGCCGTCCAAGCCCTGGCTGGTTTGGCTCAGCGGTTAGAGCATCGGCCTGCGGTACAGAGAGACCCGGGTTCGGTTCCCACTAAGGGCACGTACCTCGGTTGCAGTTTGTCCCCGGCCCTGGTTGGTCGTGCGGGTGGCAGCCACTCGATGTGTCCTTTCACGTCGATGTTTCTCTCTCTCTCTCTTCCTCTCTCTCCCTCCCGCTCTATCTGAACAAAAAATGGAAAAATGTCCTCGGGTGAGGATAAAAAAAAAAAGGAGCCTTCCAAGGGAAGGGGCTGTGGAGCCGGGTAACGGATGTGAATGTTCCTCTACAGGGGCCACTTATGATGGGACAAGGACTGGAGTTTTGCATGTAGGCGGCCTACACAACTGTTTGCATGTCAATGTCTCTGTGCTCCATTATCACCTGCCCGCCTTAACTCGTCATTTCCAGGCTCCTACCCACAAGGCTGGTCGGCTCTTGCCCAACCTCTAGTGGGCGTTCAAGTAAACGGAACGTGTTTAATTCCTAGAACCGTAGAACTGAAGGAAACCTTAGCAACACTCTGGTAACCCAACTCTTATCTACTAGTATGGTTTTCCCCCCTCAAATTAGAAAGTTGATATGTGTTCATTTTCAGGAATATAAAAGCAGTAAAAAATTAAATAAGCTATAGTTCAATGATCAGAGTTCTCTGTTTCTTTTCAGGTTTTTTTTTAGGGGGAGGATGGTGTACATGTATATACATATTTGTAAATATGTGTGCATGTATGTATGCGCATGTATTTGTGTGTCTATATATACATATTGACACACATATATTTCAAAGCTTGTAAAATTGAGACTATATTGTAAATCTAGCTTTTATCAATATATACATAATGTGAATAGCCCTGTGGCAGTAAATAGCCTTCAAAATCACAATCTTATAAAGTAATTCATTGAGGTGAAATTCACATAACTAAAATGAACTTTCAAATGAACGATTCGATGGTATTTGGTGAATTCACAATACTGCGCAGCCACCACCTCTGTCTAGCTCCAAAACATTTCTGTCCCCCCAAGGTGGAGCCCCGTACCAACTAGGTGGTTCCCCTCTTCCCCTCCCCTGCCCCTCCCTCCCCTGCCCCTCCCCCTCCAGCACCTAGATGTCACCAATCTTCTTCCGTCACTACGGACTTACCTAAGCTTTCACATATATGGAATCACACAACAGATGACCTTCTAGGCCTGGCTTCCCTCACTTAGCACTGTTTTTGAGATTCACCCATTTGTAGCATGTATCAGTACTTCATTCTTTTTTGTGGTTGAGGAAGATTCCACTGTACATGTCGCAGTCTGTCCACCCATTCATCCGTTACTGGACAGAGGGGCTGTTTCCACCTCTGTGAACTGTGAACATGCGTGTACAGGTACCTCTCTGGGGGCCTGTTTTCAGTTCTGGGGATTCACCGAGGAGAGGAAGTACAGGGTCATACAGGAATTCCACGTGTAACTTTTTAAGGAACCACCAAACTTTTTCCATAGCTGTTAGATCATTTCATATTCCTGCCAGCAAAGCACAGGGTTCCAAATTTCCGCCTTTTTGTTGTTGTTCTCAGCCATCCACCCATTACAGTGGGTGTCCATGGTCCCTCATGGTAAAACCACAACTGCTCAGCGTTGTACGATGCATCTGGTTTCCCCACAGTATACTAACCGGTCCCTACCCTGTTGTTGGGATATAGGTTGTTCTGAAATCGTCCCTATTGTAAATAGGCATGTGATCAAATCTCTCATGATATCTCACTATTTCCTTGGCGAAGTCCGTGGGGGCAGCACTTGATTTGGCAGGTGAAGAAACTGAGTTCACAGGAGCTGAGACCAGACCTCAGGCTGCCTAGACCTTGGCCGGTGCTGTCCTTTGGCTCTTGACGGGGTGGGTTGGTGTTTCACAGGTCAGATACAGAGCAGATTAGGTGAAACTCAGCTGAAAACAGCGAATTCTTCAGTGTTAGGTCTGATGTTTTCTGGAAAGAATGACTCCAACGCCACTTCCACTACAACTCCCATGCATTCTGTTTTGCCCTAAAAGCAAAAGGGGCTATAAACACATCAAAGCTCCATGTGCGCACACACACACTGTCCATTCTGTATCATCAGAGACTTGATACATGCTGCCTCCCAGAGCAGCTACAGTAACCGCATCAGTCTGCATGGGGTGGGGTCAGCGCCGCCACACTGGGTCACTGCCCTCCTGTGACCTTGTTTTCCCACCTTCCCGCCACTGGAGGGCGTGTAGGAGAACGACAGCCACGCGGAGATTTGTGCTGTCATCCATCCGCAGACCTCTGCTTCAATGGCATTTTTGATGAGGTTCGAGTTGGTAAGAGAGTGGGATCTAATGATACATTTTGAAGTTTTTAGTGAGATCCCAGAAAGAAATATACGCAGCCACATACAGTGCATAAAACTACAGTCTGTTTCCCCTCTAATTGGTAATAAATGGAAATGTTTAGTTATGCCTGACTGGGGAGCGATGAGCAGCACATCTGTCTGGCTGCTTCTTCAGCCTTCACAAGGACTGCGGCGCTCATGCCGTCTGTGGCTGGGGAGACGGAGAACGGGAGCCCGAAACCGGGAGACGGTGTACTGCTACAAACACATGGGGACGGACGCGTTCGACAAATATTTATTGAGCATCTATTACGGCCTGGGCCCCAGGCAAGAAAAAGAGGATACTATGGATCTGAGAGATAATAAATCCCTTCTCTTCCTAAATTCTAAGTTAATGGATGAGGCGGAGGGGGGTCAGGCAAACGGAGATATAAATAAAACTGCATTCCTGAAAGAAAGCGCACGCTGGAGAAGGAGGCTGAGGTGGAGGGAAGAGCGGGTCTCCGGATGGGGGACTCCCAAACGGGAGGGCTGCAGGGCTGGGGTGAGGCAGAGCCCTGTATCTCAAGGCCTGGCCAGGAGCACGGAAGGCAGGCTCCGTGCCGGCCAGCAAGGCCCCGAGAGGAAGAGGAGGGTACGGCTGGCTACAGGCCAGCCTCCCTCTGGAACCCAGTTCAGTGAGCGAGCCACAGAGAGAGGCCAGGGCATGCACACAAATACTGGGCTACCGCGGTCCCTAGACTGACCTGTACACCCAGAGATTCTGCTTCCATTGCACTTGGACCGGATGTAGGCAGGGGTGCTTGTTCAAACCCCCAGGGCGGAGGGCAGGCCGCGAGGCTGAGAGCCCTCATCTCCCGCAGCCCAGGAGAGAGGACGGCCCAGGAGGGATGGTCCCACCTTCCGGGAGCCCTCGTTTCCCTGAGAGAGAAGCATGCTGCTTGCTCAGTGCCCTGGGCACTCGGAGGGTGGAAAGACCAGAGGCCTGGAGTTCCAGCCACCCCGGGATCACGGGTGCCTGGGTTCGGGAGAGCACCCTGACAGCTACGGGAAAGGCAGTGAGAGAGGCCGATGACCTAGCGGCCCTGTGTGCTTACCGCCGATCAGGAGAGAGAACGAGTGAAAAGGAAGCGAGGCAGCTAGGAACACATGGCTTGTTAATTAGCGTCCTTCAGGGTTCAGGCGTATAAAACAAGCAAACAAATAACAAAAAGAAACACACCTTTCACCCTGGCCAGTTGGCTCAGCGGTTAGAGTGTCGACCTGCGGTCCAGAGAGATCCGGGTTCAGTTCCCTCTAAGAGCATGTACCTCGGTTGCAGTTTGTTCCTGGTCCTGGTTGGGTTGTGTGGGTGACAACCACTCGATGTGTCCCTTTGTGTCCCTTTCACGTCGATGTTTCTCTCTCTGTCTCTCTCTCTCCCTCCCTCCCACTCTACCTGAACAAAAAACAAAAAAATGTCCTTAGGTGAGGATAACAAAAATAAAGAAACCCACCTTTCTGCTGGGAGCAGGCCGCCTGTGTCCTACCTGAGTTACCCTGGGGGCCACGGTGCAGTGCTGAGCAGCTCGGGTTCTTGGGGTCGCCCTGAGCGATGCAGAAAGGGGGCGTATGAGCTGTGCCGCCCCAGCCTGGCAGCCTGCACCCCGTCGACACCTGCTGCTGCCCCGTGTGACAGCCAGGACGCTGCGGCCACTCAGCCTTCCTGGGCGTGTTCACCGAGCTCTGCTCACCGCGTGAACGTGACACTTTCAGGGGCTGCTCGGGGACTCGGCTTTGCAGAAAGCCCACACCTGCGTCACTCCACGCTTTGGACCCAACACCAGTAACTGGCAAACAAAGGCGACAATGCTGTGGACACCTGGACATCGCATTTTAATGTCCAGGCACTTGGTTTTTGTTAAAGAGACCAAACTGGGATTCAGCACCAAGCACGTCTGCTTTCATTTCATGGAACCCAGAGGTGGAAAATGTGTACATTCCACAGTCCCGCCTCACAGGCGAGAACGGAGGCTCGACGTTGAACAGTGCTCCTGATGTCCGGTGCTAAGCAGCGAAGGATGAAAACCAGGCCTCTGGTTCCAGGCCTGGCTGTGTTTCGGTGAGGACAGGAAGGTAGCAGGACTTTTTGACTTCAGAGACGAGGAGGAAAAGATGAGCATACTTTAAATTTTTTTTTTTCAGTTACAGTTTACATTCAATATTATCTGTAGCAGTTTCAAGTGTACAGCGCAGTGGTTAGACAATCATGTACTTTACAAGGTGTGCCTGCTGGTATGGGCACCGTGCACAGTTATTACAATATTGTTGACTGTATTCCCTGTGCTGTACTTTACCTCACATGACTATTCTGTAACTACTCATCTGTGCTTCTCAATCCCTTCACCTCTTCCACCCCGTCCCCTCCCCCCTCCCCCCTGGGGTTTGTTTACAAGTTACTGTGAGGTGTAGAGAGATGGGGTTTTCTTCATTTTAAAGCTCCTCTATGGTCCAATATCCAGAATAGTCACATTTCTCTTCTATACACGTGGAAAAATTCCGTACTTGAAGGTGAGAGTCAATTAATATTCATGATCTCGACAGATTTATTCTTCAAGGGTTCTACAGAACACCCGCACACTCCAGAAAAATGGGAACTTTCTGAACTCAGTCTCTTTTCCTCCCATTTAATTGCATGTCATGCCCTTAGACTAGGATCCTGTTTTACGGCTTACGTGCCTGTAGACCACGTGGGAAACACCATGCAGAACACCGGCCATGGATTCTCATTTTGCACTTGTGGCTTGCATTTGATGGATGACTTCTGACCAAATGAATGAATGAATGTCCAAGAAGTTTGACACTGTTGATTTCAAAGGCAGCAGAGATGCTGTGCTCTACGTTGGGGGATACTTCGCGGGGATGGCAGCCTGGAAGGGCTGTGCATTTGAGGGTTCAACCAGCTGGACTTGAACAGGGCAAGGGGGGCTGCGAAGGGAAGTAAGGCCTCATCTGGCCCAGGGCCCAGGGACAAAGCCCTTTGCTATGACTGTAAGTGCTTGATGTCGTTACCCATCTTCATTTCAGATGGATGCTTCGCTTCGGCTCAGACATTGCGCGTTGGCCATGACACACAATACCGCTGTCTTCCTGGCTTCCCCGGAGGTCACACCTTGGCAGCACTTTCAGCTGACATGCAGTTAATGTCACCTGCCTTTTAAAGAGGCATTTTACCAGGAAATTCACTACGAAGAGAAAGAAATGGTCACCACATATTTCCCCGTGACTATTGCCAACTATTGCCTCGAAGTAGTTTCATTGCATTCCGCTGCCTCAACTCAATCTGATACACATTTACAGCGGTCACTCTGTGTGGGGGGCACTGTCACAGAGACTCAGACTTTCAAAGGAAAACGAGTCCTGAGTCTTGTGTTCCAGGCGGAAACCTTGCTGTGGGAACTAAGACAAACCCATAGACAACGACACACACTGGCGTTTCTGTTGTTTCATAACCATCTACTGTTAGAACACAGGAAGTCCCGTTGCCTTGGCCTTGGACACACATCGTCCTGTCTACCTTATTTATTCTGGGTTTAGCTGCAGGTAAAAAGGCGAAAGAGAGCAGAGTCCTGGCCCTAACCGCCGAAGTCCCCTGATACGAGAAATCATATTGAGGTGTTTTGAAGACGGGGTTTGAAATATCCGAACTATGAGTCATGGAGAACTAACACACTTTCATTTTGCAATGTAGGTGTATTCTGAGGTTACTTTAGGCCTAAGAGTTCCAAGTTTGGAACTCTTAATGTGTCAGCCTCGTAAAGGGTCTTTGGGCCCTGGCCGGTTTGGCTCAGCGGTTAGAGCGTCGGCCTGCGGTCCAGAGAGACTCGGGTTTGGTTCCCGCTAAGGGCATGTACCTCGGTTGCAGTTTGTCCCTGGCCCTGGTTGGGTTGTGAGGGTGGCAACCACTCGATGTGATCCTTTCACGTTGATGTTTCTCTCTCTCTCTTCCCGCCCCCACTCTATCTGAACAAAATATCAAAAACAAAAACAAAACAAAAAAAAAGGGTCTTTGGGATCAGCAAATAGTTGCGGGATGTTTACTATGCGCTTCCTACCCGCCGGGGCCTCGGGAGGAGGTGTCAAGATAATGGAGGGAGGTGGCAGGCTTAAGGGGCTTCCAGCCTTGTGGAAAGTTCAAAACAGATGATTTCAGTAACTAATGTTGGGTGCTTAGGGAGAGAGTCCTAGCAGAAAGGGGGTGCACAGCCCAGGCAGAGGGTCAGAAGGCTCCCCCGAACAGCAGCTGCTCCTCCAGGCCTGAAGGGCAGTGCTATCAAGTGGAGGAAGGTGTGAGCCGGCCTCCAGGAGAGGGCAGAGGAAAGACACGGAGGGCAGCCGTGTTTTCGAGGGGTTCTTGGTTTAGAAGTAAGTGCAAGTTGGGAGGAACGCTGCAGACGAGTAGACAGGTCCGGCCTCAGGAGGCTCTAGCAGGGCGCTGGGGGTTTAGGCTCCATCACAGAGGCTGCTCTGAGAGGCCAGGTCTGCCGTGGAGGGAATCCTGGTTCGAAGGAGGAAGGCCCAGCGTGGGAACGCAGCTCAGCTCAGGAGGCTGCGACCAAGAGACCGTGGCGGCCTGAGCAGGGCTGTGGAAACAGGTCCAGAGGACGGTGCATCTCAGAGCTGCAGACTGGGTGTGACTGCTGAGGAAGAAGAGGGTCTACAACGACCCTGACGTTTCGGGCTCGGGTGACAAGCTGGACGGTGGTATCACTTACAGGCACTGGACATGAACGCGAAAAGAAGGTTGGGGACAGGAAGCAAAGTCCAGCCTGGGATAAGTGTTGAATATGAGGTGCCTATGTCTCAGCTGGGGAAATGCCAAACAGGATATCGATGTCCACGTCTGAAGTTCAGAGGCGAGGTCATGGCTACACATACTAGAGGGCAAGAACCTGTCTTCTAGTTCCTTCTCAGACCCAAGATGCCATTCATAGTAAACAAAAGAGTAAATAATACATGTTTAAGGCTGATTGCTTGTTGGCCATAGGGAAGAGCTATTTGCTATAGAAAAGAAGAATAAAGAACATCTTTTAAGATTTTCTCTGCCTTACATTCTGCATTACAGGAAAAAAAAAAATGCTTTAGACCAAGACAAGAGTTGGCTGTTAATTTCAGCCTGAAAGCATTTTTCTCCACTAACTATTTTTGGTGTCCTCCCATTTATTTTTAGATACCATTGGAATTAACTTTGGAGAATCTGCTCTTGAAGTTTTTCCAGGGCAGGGTGACCTGGATAGTGAAGTTGATTTAAATGCCTGCAGATATATTTATCCAGGAGAAACACACAGACACACAGTTCTGTCCAGAATAATGACTTCCTCCAAACATTTGAAGGACAACACGTAGAAGAAACAATAGGCTGATTAAACTTAGCTCCTGCAGCCCTGGCCGATTTGGCTCAGCGGTTAGAGCATCGGCCTGCGGTCCGGAGAGACCCGGGTTCGGTTCCCGCTAAGGGCACGTACCTCGGTTGCAGTTTGTCCCCGGCCCTGGTTGGTCGTGTGGGTGGCAGCCACTCGATGTGTCCCTTTCACATCGATGTTTCCCTCTCTCTCTCTCTCTCCCCCTCCCACTCTATCTGTGCAAAAAATGGAAAAATGTCCTCGGGTGAGGATAAAAAAAAATAAAAAATAAAAAAACTTAGCTCCTGCAGACCCCTGAGTGGAGCTATTCCAAACAGACTCCACGCTTACTCGATACATAGTTACTGGGGACCCATGCTTAGCAGGCACTGTTCTAGGTACAAGCGCAGGGATCCAATGAGGAACAAGTTCATTTTCATGTTCGCCTGAAGTTCATATTCTGGTGATGGGGAGACAGATGGTCCACACGATGAATGGCGTTAGTTACTGAGGAGTACAGCGAGGAAAGGTACAAAAAGACAGTGTGACCCAGGGGAAGAGCTCATCCGCGTGGGCCCTGGGAAGGAATTTCCAAGGAGGGGCCATTTCAAGATCACAATGAAGAGAAGCCAGTCTTAGGGAGAGCCTTCTGAGCAGGGTAAAAAGCAAGTGAAGAGGCCATAATTTAGGTTTGAGCCTGGCTACCAAGGGTAAGCAAGGAGGCCGGTGTAGCTAAAGGAAGGTGGATGGGAAATGCATTTTATTCCAAGTGCAATGGACAACGAATGTGCATGTTTTAGTCGGGATTTTTTGGGAGACAGTAAAATGATCTAAATTATAATTTAAAAGCTCACTCTGGCCTCTGGGCGTGGAATGGAGTGTGGAGGAATTCATGCTAGAGCAGAATCCCCGAGGACAAAGCCAGGAGCCTGGAGCAGGGCGGTCATGCTGTAGAGAGAGACATGGCTGGATTTCAGAAACATGTCACAAGCAGAAACGGCAGGAGTTGCTAATGGACCGTATGCTGGGGGGTGGCGTGTCGGAGAGGAAGAGGGAGAATGAGGGTAACTCGGGTGCTCAGTGCAATTGTTCGGTGGGAGGGTGCTGCCGCTGATGAAGATGGAGGAACACCGAGGAGAGGGTTGTGGACCCAGACAGGATTAAGAGCTATGTTTTGGATATATTGTGCTGAAAGCCTATTTCGACTCACACGTGGATATATCATGTAGGAAGTTAGGGACGTGAGTCTGGAGCTCGGGGAAGAGGTCATGACTAGAGAAACAAAGATGTGGAGTCACAACGCACAGGTGGGACATGAACCGTGGGACCAGAGGAAGAAGGGAAGAGGGGACCTCACAGTTGAGCCTTGGAGGCCTTAACTAGCTGGAGATCAGATAGAAAAGGTAGAGTCAATAAAAGAATGCCTAGTGAGATAAGATAAAAACCAGGAGAAGGGGCACCAATAAAAATCAAAAGAATAAAGTATTTAAAGAGGAAGTCATTCTGTTTTTTTGTTGTTGTTTTTTTAATTCCACAAAAATTTGATTTTTCCTACAATGGAAGGAATCTCAGAGTCCCTGGGGACATCTCACTGCCCCTTACTGCTCCTATGTATCTCCTACCCTGGGTGATGAAAACAACTCCACCAGCAAGCAAAGATCAGCCAGGCCAGTGCTGACGCTGGAGAAGGGACAGAGAGATGTTTACTGGAGGTTCAACGTTTGGCTTCTGGACACACTTGCTAAGCTATTACTGTGCTCCTGGGTGAATGCCTTGGTCTCAGGGGGTCAGGGATGTTTTTCTTGCTTCCTGTAGGTCTCTCTCCTCTGACTGGATTCTGATTCTTGCTGTTAGACTTCACAATCACCTTGGTCCTCTACTGATGGCCTCCTCTCTTGAGTCCGTCACCCATCATGATAACCGTGGTTATTTCCCCATTACAGACCGACTCTCAGACTTCTATCCAGGTGCCTTGTGTAACCAGAGCCTTAACCTTTGCCCAGAACCAGGTCTGTCTAGATGCAGCGTTTGCCTGTCTCTGGTCCGAAACAAGTCACAGCCCCAGCATCTGATTATAGTAACCGTGAGTGACCAAGCTTAGGTGGAATGAACTACATGGAAAAAGCCTTCCTCTAAGGAAGATACTTGTCCCCACGTACGGATGTGACATGGATGGCCTTTGAGGACCCTTCGAACCCCCGAGATTCTGTAGTTATTTTCAGATACAGGGTAAAGAAACTAATCCTGGGTTCCTTTTCAGGGAATCATTTTTGGAAACAAACATTTAATGCAATACATTTTCTTCTCCAGCATTTGACTATTCTCATTCTGAAAGCCTGTCTTTGTATTTCGCTCACATGTCTCGGTTTGGGTTGAGGAAGCTCATGTTTTGCAGAGAAGATCTTTTGCTTGAGGCTAGCGTGTTGCTACTCAGGCATAATTCCAAACGACAAGGTCATACCCCAGAGGGTTCTGAGCCTTCCGGTCAGAGCTGACCTCCTAATATTTTCTTGCACATAGTAGGCACCCTGTACACATTCAGCGAGTTGAAAGGAAGCCATTTAAAAAGTCATGTCCTCGCTAAAGTAAATGCTTGTGTTTCTGTTCACTGCCGAGACCTGGAGTGTCACGGCCCACACCCTCTCTCTCCCCTCACGTATCCTGCCGTGAGTGTTAACATGATCAGTTTCTGCTTTCCCAGATGTGCCAAGAGTGTTGAGATGAAATTATAAATTATAGATCTGGGGGATCTCAAAATATGTCTATACTTATCTCATGAATGGCATTAGCTAAGGATGTATGATGGAGTGGGGGCGTGTCTGTACCCTGTCCCCGTCCCCGGTAGGACGTAGGCTTGCAATGTCCCAGGTAGGAGGGCTTGTATCTAACACCTCACACACAAGTCATGAACTAGTGGTCTCATGTTACGCTGTTTGGCAGACAGGTCTCTAAAGCAGGGAGATGCCACGCAGTCTACAGTCCTCCTTCTTTTCTGGCGTATTTCTCCTGACCTGCGTCATTTATTTTTGCTCCTTGCTAGGTTTTGGGGTGCTTTTCAATATGCAAACCTGGTAGAAAACCCGATAGAACAGGAAATAGGGCAGTGCTTATTAACTGTCACACGCAGGTTTTATTTGGACGACGACAGCGTAAACATCACAATGTTTGAAGATAGAAACAATCACAAACTACAACCAGTTTGCTGAAAAAGCTGGTGTGACAGAGAGGCCGGCAGAAAGCACCTTTTCTTCTTTCTCCCCACTGCCCCCTCACCCTCTGCGGACGTCTCCTCCCCCACCCAACAGGGCTCTCAGGCGTAATCCTGTTTCCCATCACTCTCGGGCATGAACGGAAAACCCGGCTTGTCAAGTATGAAGAAAGTCCAATCTATGTTGCTATCAAAGCTCCAATCTGTGGACCAACGTAAATGCCCCCCACTGCTGGCCCCACACATCAGCTGAGACCCCCCACCCGGCCCAGAAGCCTGGAATGAAGAAGAAGGTTTCTTCTCTCTCTCCATCTTCTGTCTTCTCTACTTCTTTTCAACTCTCTGAATGCTGTTCCTGCCCCCCTCTGGGCTGCGGTGACCACAGGAAAGGCCACGAATCTCCGTAACCTCGGAGCCCCCCACAGCCCATTTAGGTCTGTTCCTTATGGGTCCGTTCTGGGGTCCTTCACATGTCTCCCCACTGGGCTTCCCACTGCCCGCCGTGGGAAATCTCCTCTCCTGTGGGGCTTTTAGGGTTCCCTGTCAGGCCCTGGATTCTGGCCCATCGGCACAAACTTTCTTGTGGTTCCTCGTCTCTCCACACTGTCCTAGAGAGAAAGTTCCCCCTAAGAAGCCCCGCAGGGAAAACGAACACACACACAGTTTGAACCTGGCGACTTGGGAAGTGCAGCCATCTCCGCTGCTCCACTGCTGACCACTGCACGGAGATTTCTCCTGTAGGCTTTTCAGGAGGAGTCAGTGGGTCCCAGAGTGCCCGTGCCCCAGGGAATACATCGAACTTCCCAAGTGGGTGCAGGAAGCCTGTCCCTCGCTGGCTTGGAGGGGAGGGCACCCCTCCACTCTCTCGGGTCCGGGGGCACAGCGAACCCGCTCTCCCGAGATGCCTCGCTCACTCCCAGCTTCTCCCTTGCTGCCTGGAGTAGGCTGGCGGGCTGGTGTGCAGAACAGGTTTTGTCCGTGTCTTTCTGAGTCCGGCACAAATGATGACGGACCGGTACTTGCTGTCACTCTCAGCTCTGGGGTCCAAGCAACAAGATAGGAGAAGCACTCTTTCTATCCTGAGTTCAATAAAATAAAAACTCAAGAAAAGCCCATCAATCCCTTTGCTTCTACGTTAGACCCCGTTCCCTGTTGACTTTTAAGGGCATCCACCCCCTCTTTTCCGCACAGTTTCTCCCTCCCAACTGAAATATTCCCACCACGATCCAGCAAATTCTATTATCTCCATATTAAAAAAAATCAATACGGTCTCCCTTGACCCCACATCTTTAGTTACTGTGGCATTTTTTCTGCTCTTCTTCACAGTCAAACTTTCTAAAAGGTTTTCTGCCCCAGCTCTCTCCACTGTGTGTGTCTCTGATGTACTCTCATCCAACAGCATCCACCGTCCACCTCCAAACACAACTGAGACCACTCCATGTGGCCAAACACTGTCCACACTGTTCTCTCCTCATCTTCCTGAGCGGTGCACCGGCATCAGACCTAACTGAAACCTCCTCCTGGGGGCACTGTCCTCTGCCCCCAGGACACCACACCATCCTGGGTCTCCTCTCATTCACCTTGGACAAGTTTCCTCCTAAGGGTCTCCCTTCAAATTGACTGAGACGGTCAGACTCCGCCAGCACCTTCTCCAGGATGTCTCCTCTCTGCTAGTCTTTCCTGGGTGACACGCTCCCTTCCCCTGGCTCTAACCACCACCTAGATTCCCATGGATACAAACTTGGTATCTCCATCCCAGGCCTTTGCTGTCCTCTGGCCTTGAACATTCAACTGTCCACTCAGTGTGTGGCACCATGGCTGCATCATAGGTGCAGATCAGAAGCAAGTTTTCCCCTTAAAGATGTTCCTCTCCGTCTTCTCCTTCTTCTCAGAAAACAGCAATGCCCTTCTTCCCTGTTGTGAAAGCCAGACATCTGGAAAATATTCTTATTTCCCTCTCTCCCCAATGATTTAATGTAATCGCATATAAACTGAAGATCTGTCATGCATCTAGCCCTGGGTACCCACTTTCCACCGCCCTTCAATTCTATTGATTCTACCTCCAAAATACATGTCCAATGTGGCTACATCGTTCCCTTCCTCCTGCCACACTGTAGTCCAAGCTTCCATCATTCCTAGCTCCATCATCACAACTGTCTTCTACCTGAAGGTAGCTTGGGTAAGTTCTAGCTGCCCAGTACTTGCCTTTCCTTTTATTGTCAAATATTTGTCCCACCCTTCACTCACAACTCTTCAGCCATGTAGCTCTTTCAGTCTGCTTGCCTGCCTCAGGGCCTTTGCACTTGCCATCCTCCTTACCATGTGCTGCTCATTCTCAATCTTCAGGCCCCAGCATAGGTCATCTCTTCAGAGATGCTGCCTCCCACCAGCCCCTACAATGCCCCACTGCCATTCTCTCTCCGTACTCTTGGTTTTCCCTTCATAACTCTCATCACAACCTATAGTTATTGTTTGCTATTTACTGTTTATATCTCCCCTTCGGTGGTAGTTTCCATAAGGGCAGAAAATTTATCTGGCTTGCTCACAGTTGCATCCTCACCTACTACATGGTCTGATTGACGGAAGGCATGCAAGGAAAATTAGTTACATCAATGAATGGGTGAATATGAGCATACCCCACAGAGAGACATTTCGCTTCCCAATTATCTTTCCAATTGCAATGGGTGTAGACATTATGACATGGGAGGAACAGAGAAATGTATCAGATGATTAGGACCACTCATTCATTCCACAAACATTTAAGGAATAGTTATTTACTATGCACGCAGCACTGTGGTGCTCACTGGCGCTACAGCAGCTAAAGTCCAGTCCAATAATGTGCAGCTCCTAGGTTTACTGCAGTTTACAACTCTAGCCACAGAAAAAGTTCAAATGGGTAAGTCAGTTACTGCTCCCACAAGCTCATTAGCAAGTTGTAATGAGAGCAAGTCTCGGATCAGATTGTGCCGCATATGCAGACCTAATGTCATTAACGAGCATGTACAAAGCAAGTTATACACCTGCTCTGTGAGCCTGAGGAAGTCCCAGCTCACTGGCCTTCCAGGGCTCAGACCAGTGCATCGCGTGAGGGGTTCGCTCAGCAGAGGGTCACATCCCGCAGCAGGGTCAGACATCCCGAAATCCTTTGCCCTGATGGCTGGGAACAGAACTGCTGAAGAATCAAACACAAAGATCAGGTACTGTCCCTGAAGGCGGAGCCTCCTGCCCTTGCTAGAGTCTCACGTCCTGTTTTTGTATGGGTAGGGGATGTCCCTGAAGTATTTTAGCCAATTCCCATGTCTTGATTACCTCTTATTTGACCTATGAAAGCTCATTTCTAACACCCACCATGCTGATTAAAAAGCCACTAATTTCACAAATGAAAACTCAGCTTTGACTCCCGCATGCTAATGAGCAAAATGCCTGGTGGTGATCAGAGTCGCAGAAAGCGGAGCTTGTCGCAGACGCCTCCGGAGAGGGGCCATTCTGCATCGACGACAGCTGCAGCACAGATTCCCGATCAGGCAACTGTCTGAAGCCCGAAGTAACAAGCACACGCTCGGGAGCACGCTCTCTCTGCGACAGACAGTATCACAAACTGCCTCCTTGGACATCCACACGGAGGTGTCCCCTGAGCAGCAGGATGCACAGGGTATTGCTCAGGACTGCAAGAGCAATGTCTTCTGAGTCCTCGGCATAGGGTCGATATTTGAAGCCACGAACAAGTAAGTTCATCCAGGGAGTGAGTAGATATGAGAAGAAAAAGGCCCAAGGACAGGGGCTGGGACACTCGGACCTTCAGGACTTACTTAAAGGAGAAAGATACAGCCAAGATCAAGCACTGGCCACCGATGTAGGAAGATGGCCAGAAAAGTGTACTGACCTGAAAGGTAAGTGAAAAACCGTTTTAAAAAGGAGGAATGACCAAATATGTCAAATGTGCCAAGAAGCCAAATAATAAGGATGGAGAGCTGACCCTTGATCATTGATGTCTTGATAAGGGCATCAGTGGTGAAGATGGAAATCTGACTGGACCGGGAGGCGAGGAAGCAGAAACAGAGTTTAGACAACTCGTCAACATCTGGTTGATACCGGGTGTAGAACAGTGAATGAATGAATGTCTTGGTAATCCCCCGAAGCCAATCCACTGAATCCCAAGTTATTAAGAAGGTAACAAATAAGAAATAAAGAGAGGGAAGAGCCTTTTCAAAGAGAACAGGCCAATAACTAAAGAGATGTCAGCATTTTGGATTAATCTGTGGCTTTCAACTCGGTTTCCTAATATGTCCCTACTTGAAACAGGAACAGGAAGTCGCAGTAAAAGTAAGGCCGTTGAATCTACCTAAGCCTTTAGGTAGAGTACAGATTTCTTGTAGGTTCACATCTTGTCTCCAGCACTTACCAGCCATTGACCTTGAGCAGCCTCTCTGAGCCTCACCTTCTCCTCCATGATTTCGGGATGATAATGTCTCACAGGGATCCTTGAGGTTTAAACAAGGTTAAAATAAAAAGAACCCCTCATAGTAGGATTACCACGGACAGAAATGGCTGCTGAGGTCATCCGGTGTGGATGACCGGCAGGTGGTTGCACATCTGTTTGTTTTCATTGAGCAAGGGTTCCTTAACAGAAATGCTCTCAGCGTCCTTCCCCTACAAGTAAGCCTGATGTCTGTCTCCACTTGCCTCGAGAAGGCAGGACAGCTCCTAAGTTGTGATAGAGCCATTGTTGCTTGCTAATTAAAATAAACCGGAACGGAAGTAATAGGGGGCTCAGGAAAGAAGAGAGACTGGAAATGGCTGTTTGCTGGCCCCTCTTCTAAAGGGGGCAGCTGCTCTGCAGCCTGGCATTCAGGGTTACTATGCCATCGTACCAAGAAGGACTCCTGGGTTTAAGGAGCATCAGAACGTCCCAGAGCCAAACAGCTGAACAAGGGCAGAGTTTCCAATCCAAGTCCATTTGGGTTAAGAGCATAAGAGGGAGGCCAGAGAGCCAGAGAACCAGAGTCTGGGCTCTTAGTGGACCAAAATGCAACCACAGAGAGTTGAGACAACACAGCCAGTTTATTTGCATTTTCTCTGTGTCCTGAGAGAGAAGGATCTGTTAGTAATTTAATTCATTTCCTGCAGTCAGTGAGACATAATTCTCTGACAACAAGCATTCAGACCAGTCCACAGGGGGACCAGAAAAAATGAAGTAAGACTCTTGGAAATCATGTTCTTTACATGAAAATAGATCAGGCAGTGGGAGGGGAGCAAACTAAAAAATAGCCTGAGGAAGTGAGACAAAACCTGCAAAACAGTGAGAGAGAGGCTGAGACAACCTCTGTGGAGTGAGGAAGGGCTCCCAAGCCCAGGAAGGGAGGAGAGGGAGTGTGTGTGTGTGTGTGTGTGTGTGTGTGTGTGTGTGTGTTCCAGGAATCTGTTAAACCAGCCATTCATCTCCCCAGGCAAAATCATTCCTAAAAAGACAGAGTAGTTTAAACTACACTACTTCCTTGGTAGTCTACCTGCCTTTCCAAGAACATCCATTTTCTGAGGGATATAAATAAATAGATGGAGAGATGACATTTCCCCCCAGATTTGAAATGAATGCATGCGTATTATATAACATTTGGGAAGTGCAGAAAAGCTTAATGAACAAAATCACCCATCCCATTATATGGATATAACCATTAGTAGCATTTTATACGTTGATTTCATGCTGTGTGTATGTGTGTGTGTGTATGCGTGTGTCTATTTACCGAGATAAATGCATGCTGTTGCAAAGTAACAAACGTTAATGAACCTGCACATTAATGAACAGAGATACATGTTGCCAAGACTCCTGAGGTCTCCAGCTGCCCGTGTACCAGCCGACACCAGGTTCTTATGTGCTCAGAGACTTTGGAGCTTTCATTTTTGCTTTATCTCTTTTGCATCATAAAATAGATTTTATAGTATGAGTTAAATCCACCCAGTCCTCCATCTACCACTCGTTGCTCATCTGCAACTCTTGAAAGAATTGTCTTTGTGGGCTGACACCACTTCATCTCTAACTCATTATTGCTTCAACATCGCTGTATGTAAAATATATAATTTTATATTTGCATTATTTATCAAGTAATTATTAATTATATGAGTACATAAATTCATAGCGGCTTGTTTTAAATGTTGCTTCACTTTCCATGTACCGTCACAAATTCAAACGCTCGCCCCCGTGAGCATTCTCTGTAGGTCTGTTCTCTGAGTCCGTTCAGTTTTTGCAGAGAAGACCACCAACTTCTTCTCCAGACCTGCTGGAGATAAACCAGGAGAGGAGGCGGGTCCATTACTATTCAAAATGCAGACCTTTATGTGTCCCCTGTATTCACCATCGCCACTACCCTCTGCCGTTCCTGGGGTGAGAGAGAGAAGTCTGGGGATCTCACTGTTCTCCCCTGGACCTGCTCTCGTGGCTTATGGCTCATCCTCGCAGAACGATGGCAGGTGGGAATAATTTTGCCTTAATTCTTCACCGTTCCTGTAACCCATGACCTGCAGTTCCTTTCCCCAGTGTGGAGGCGGCCACGCCCAGGCTTGAGAAAAGCCCAGCCCACCCACAGAGGCACCTGTGATCCAGCTCATCTCCAGACATGAGAACTGTGTGCCGCTGAGGATTTGATTGTCACACACTTCTATTGTGATGCTCCCCAAACAATGCACCTTGTTCCTCCAACACCTGAGATGGAAATGTCATCTATTTTCTCCTTGCCGTCTTCTTTTCAAACATTTACCACTTCTAATTCATCCCGTTTCCAGGATCCAAGCTTTGTTGACATCTCTCGCAGTGTTTCGCCCTCCCGTTGTCTTTTCCCTTCTCAACGTCTAGCCCGCTTCCTCCTCCACTGTCACTGTTGATTATTTCAGGGTTGGAGAAATGAGACGAATAAATGTGTTTAATCAGAAGACCCTCTCGCCTAAAACACTCAGCTCTTAGTCCGATGGAGGTGGTGCTGTTGTTCATAAACAATGTTTCTTTCGCTTCTGGGTACAGCCCTCTCGGCTGCACTCAAGTAGGTTCTGGTCTAGATGACTAGTTCTGGTCGACAAAACCTGAGCAGAAAGGACTTACTCCACTTGCACAGTTCTTGTCCCTACTATCTTATGTGTGGCATGTTGGTAGTGATTATTAATTTAGTCTTTAGATGACAGAATACCAAGAGGAATTTTGGCTGTGCTGGGAAAGGAATGGATGTCCTCCTTGCATGAATACAAGGACTTTCGATCTGCCTGTTTTGGAGGAAGGAAGAGTAACTTGTTACTCATACAATATATAAATGCATGCGATTAGGTGGGTACATGATGCTGATATTGTTACCATTTAAAAGTTAATTAAGGATGGAAGGCCCTGGCCGGTTTGGCTCAGCGGTTAGAGCGTCCGCCTGCGCTCCGGAGAGACCCGGGTTCGGTTCCCGCTGGGGGCGTGTACCTCGGTTGCAGTTTGTCCCCGGCCCCTGGTTGGTCGTGCGGGTGGCAGCCACTCGGTGTGTCCCTTTCGCATCGATGTTTCCCTCTCTCTCTCTTCCTCTCTCTCCATCCTACTCTATCTGTACAAAAAATGGAAAAATGTCCTCGGGTGAGGATAAAAAAAAAAAAAAAAAGGATGGAAGGATGTGTTTGGGCACTGAATATCGAAAGGGGTGGACTGTACCAGATATTAGTTATTAACCTTTAGACCTTTGCTGAGATTCTCAGCTCATCTTTCTACTTAAGGGAGCAACACCTGAAATAACATTTTTTCAGACTTAAACACCAGTTTGCAGCTAGATCCTGCTCATTAGAAGCACGATTATGAGTACCCTGACTTCCTGAGGAGGTTGTGAAGTCCAGACTATGCCCTGTGCTAAGGAATATCAATACTTCCAGAAGAAGCAGAAGCCCCTCACTTATTCTAAAGGAAACGTCTAAAACCATGAGAGGCAACTTAGGGGTACATAATAACTGAACTTGAATATTTGCAGAAGAATTTTTACATAGGTCATTATGAGTTCTTTGGTGTATTCCTCATAAATGGGGGCCTCCTCAGCTCATCTTTCATGATGCTGGACTCGCTATTTGGCACTGGTTGTGCTGGGGGGAGAGTTGGTATCCATTCGAGCATGCTGATAACACCAACCCCGTTGTCTGTATCTAGTGCCTTCTGGCAAACTCCACCAAGTTATATGACTTAGTATTCTAACAATAAACTGTCAAGAAGGACACCTAGGACTAGAGACTGAGCCAACCATGCTAGAGGTCTCTTCTCCCTCAGGAGTCACTGGAGGACGCTGCGGGGTCATACTGCACATTTGAGTTGGCATTTCTCAACCCTGGCGCTCAGCTGCAGATGTTGACTCAGCTAAACTTTTCAAACTGAAAAATACGCCTCTTCTGGCTGTTCTGATGAATGGACTTCCTTGTAGCCTTAGATGAAAGGATCCTCCTCCTGGGGCGGTCAATTGACAATTACTAACCATTTGCCAGCGTCTCTCAAAGTGATGCCAGTGACTAGTGCCAAAGGTCTCAGGACTGAAAGGACAGATTTCTGACAGAGGGATATATAGCACATAGACCCCAGGTTGTGGAACCAGAGAGGCCGACTGAGAATCAAGACTTATCTCCTTCAAGACTCTCGCAAAGAGCCATGGATACTGGCTATTGTCCAGGATTTCAGTCACTCAATGCCAGTCAAGTAGGTGTGGGCCCCAGGAACCTGATCAAACCATGGGAGAATCTGATGTTTCTCCAACCAAAACTGCTGATGCAGGAAACCTTGCCAGTAAATCACCATGTCATAGAGTTGCAACCCCAAGTCTTAGATCTCAGCTTCTTGTTCACACCAGGAGTAAGGCTGGTGTTTTATCAACCACAAACTTGGAGCTGGGCAGGAGCAAAATTCCACCACTCCATATTAATAAACAGGCCAGGGATTGTGCCAGGTGAAGGGTTGATACTTTCTCAGTCAAAGAGTTTATTTTTTATTTATTTTTATTTTTTTATTATGATTATTTTTTATCCTCACCCGAGGATATTTTTCCATTTTTTGTACAGATAGAGTGGGAGGGAGAGAGAGGAAGGAGAGAGAGAGAGAACATCGATGTGAAGGGACACATCGAGTGGCTGCCACCCGCACGACCAACCAGGGCCGAGGACAAACTGCAACCGAAGTACCTTAGCGGGAACTGAACCCGGGTCTCTCCGGACCGTAGGCCAACGCTCTAACCGCTCAGCCAAACTGGCCAGGGCTATTTTTTATTTTTTATTCTTTCTTTTACGTTTTTATTTTTAAACTTATCTTTATTGTTGAATATATTACAGATGTTCCCCCCCATTTTTCCCCATTGTCCCCCTCCTCCCCAACCCCGCCCCCCTCCTGCCTTCCCCACACTATTGTCTGTGTCCATTGGTTATGCATATGTGCACAGAAGTTGGTTTATCTCATCCTGCCCTCTCTCCCCCACTTCCCTTTGAGGTTCATCAGTCTAACAACCAATTTGTACTTCTTAATTCCTTCATCTTTTTCACCCATCCCCCAGGCCTCTTCCATCTGGCAAGTAACAAAAAGTTCTCTGTATCCATGAGTGTTTCTGTTCTGCTTGCTCATTTGGATTATAGATTCTATTGTTGATGGATATCATTAATTGCCATTTTATTGTTCATATTTTTGTTCTTCTCCTTCAAGAAGACCCTTCCACATTTCATATAATACTGGTTTGGTGGTGATGAACTCCTTTAGCTTTTTCTCGTTTGGGAAACTCTTTATATGGCCATCGATTCTAAATGATAGCTTTGCAGGATAGAGTAATCTTGGTTGTAGGTCATTGCTTTTCATCACTTGAATATCTCTTGCCACTCCCTGCTGGCCTGCAAAGTTTCTTTTGAGAAATCAGCTGACAGTCTTATGGGTGCGCCTTTGTAGGTAACAAACTGCTTTTCTCTTGCTGCTTTTAAGATTCTCTTTGTCTTTAACCTTTGGCATTTTGATGATGATGTGTCTTGGTGTGGAGCACTTTGGTTCATCTTGTTTGGGACTCTCTGTGCTTCCTGGACTTCTATGAAAGTTTCCTTCAACAAGTTAGGGAAGTTTTCTGTCATTATTTTTTCAAATAGGTTTTCAATTTCCTGCTCTCTCTCTCCTCCTTCTGGCACCGCCAAGATGCGAATGTTGGCACGCTTGAAGTTGTCCCAGAGGCTCCTTACACTATCCTCATTTTTTTAAATTCTTTTTTCTTTTGCTGTTCTGATTGGGTGTTTTTTGCTTCCTTATATTCCAAATCAATAGTTACTTCTTGGCTTTACCTGCTCTACTATTGATTCTCTGTAAATTATTATTTATTTCAGTTAGTCCATCCTTCATTTCTGACTGGTCCTTTTTTATGTTGCTGATGGTCTCACCCAGTTTCCTGGAGTTTGCCTTAAGTTCCTTGAAGTTCTCACTAAGTTCCTTGAGCATCCTTATAACCAGTGTTTTGAACTCTGCATCTGATTGATTGCTTATCTCCATTTTGTTTAGTTCTTTCCCTGGAATTTTGTTCTGTTCTTTCATTTGGGACATGTTTTGTTGTCTCCTCATGTTGGTTGCTTCCCTGTGTTTGTTTCTATGTATTAGGTAGAGTTGCTATGTATCCTAGGCTTTGCAGGGTAGCCTATTGTTGTAGGTGTCCTATAGGGTCCACTGGCACAGCCTCCCTGATCACCCCAGCTGGGCCCTCGTGGTGTACCCCTAATGTGGACTGTATACCCTTCTGATATAATTGAGTCTTGATTGCTGTTGGAACGTCGATGGGAGGGATTTACTCAGGTTGATCAGCTGTAAGGACTGGCTGTGCCCAGTGACCACTGACCACTACCTCTAACGACTTTGCAGGATCAGCTGTGTAGGGTCATACCTCCAGACTTACTTCAGCCAGGTTCTGGTACCCACTGAGTCCGCTCATTGAGTGTGTCACTTGTGGAGGTGGTTGGGTGGTGGTGCTTCATTGTGGTCTGAAGCTGTCCACTGGGTGTGCTGGCCCTGGGGCAAGGTCAGCCTCTGCCTGTATTCTACCTGGGGCCACCAGGAATAAGCTACAAAGTGATCTGCAGACGGCTGCTTCTTGTGCTGGACTTGGAGGTGCCCAGGAAAAGCCAAGTTGTGAACCAAGGCTGGCTGCTTCTACTGCCTGGCCTGGGGCCACTTAATGAGAGGATTGGGGCTCGCTGAGACCAGATGCTTCTTGTTTGAGAGATTTTAGGAAAATCTGAAGCAGGATCCAAGACAGGCCGATCCTAGGGTAAAGCCACTGGAAACAGCTTGGGTGGGCCTGAAAGTTGGGTGGGGGCAGGACCTCAGGGAATCACCAGGGCGGGGCCAACAGTGTGAACCAGGTTGCTGGAGTCCCAGATGTGGTGCCTGTCTGCCTGCCCTGTGGGGGAAGGGCTCACCAAAGGAACAACGGCCTCTGCCAGCACATCTGTCTGGGAGAAAGCTGCCCATCCAGCTCTTGCCCAGATGCCAAACAACTCAGTTCTTCACTGCATGTCTCTGGTGTCTTTCAAGCTGCCTCTCCCATGCTGGAGTCAGTCAGAGAGTTTAAAAGTCCCACAGCACAAGGGCTAAAGTCCAGTGTTTGGCCCCACTACATTTCTGGGCCTTGACCTACAGTGCAACCGGCAGCAGAGAACCCAAGTACCTGCTACAGTGACTATCTAAGAGTTCTTCCCAAGGAATGACACTCCAATAAGCCTAGTAGGTAGAATAGCAGACTTGCCGTCTTCCCTGTTTTGCATGGTACTCAGTACTCGGTTCTGGTCTTTTCCTCTCCCCACGCTCTCTGCCTTGATGGCGTCATTAATTTTCATGGGTTATGAATGTCATCTATATCCTGATGGTTTTGAACTATGTGCTCTACTTGTACCTTCAACTTCTTCTCTGACCTCCGGAATTGCACCTCCAACTACTCACTTAACATCTCCATCTGAATGCCTCACAGACATCTCAGATTTATGTCCCAGGCTACAACACTTTATCGCTTTTTCTCACTGCTACTCTGCTTTTCTGTGCCATCCTTCTCCCTGTCACACAGACGCCACCATCGCTCACCTGGAGTAGAGAGTCCACCTTGCCCTCCTCACCCCGTGGCGGACAACGCGATCTTTCGGAACGTAAGCCAGCTCGTCCCATCACACCGATCGAACGCCAAATTCGCACGGCACGGAAGGCCCCCACCTACTTCCCAACGCAACATCTCATCCTTTAAGGCTCAGCTTGAAAATCGCCTTTTCTAACCACTTTCTCACTATTTTCTCTAAAGTAAGTCCTCGCCCGTACTCGTTAACCGGCACTTTTCAGTTTGTAATAATTTATTTGTTTAATTGTGAAAAGAGCTTGCTTCATTCATTCCCTAGGGGCAAGTTCCATAGCTGTTTTATTCATCGTCACTTCCCCAGGTTTGGGACAATGGCCAGGATATAGTAAATGCTCAATGAAAACTTAGAGAATAAAATAATGACCACATATCTGGTACGTGTTTACGAAGCGTACCCCTGAAACATGGCCTGCCCTTTTCATTTTCGCTATTGTTCTCTCAGTTGATGGTCGTTGTTTTTAACAAAGAAATAATTTATTTTCAATCGTTCTGAGCGAGTTTAAGAAAAACACTACACCTGTGAAGACGCAGACACTGAGGTGTCATCCAGCTCTGTGACTTACTCTCCACCTTCCTACTTCAACACAATTAAAAACTGCTACACCTCATAGGTCTTTGGGATTGCTTGAAAACAGTGAAATCATAAATATGAAATTACTAACTCCTAAATGTTTCCTGTGCAGTTCTGTATTAAGATTTGCTTTTTTGTATTTTTTTTTTTTAATCCTCACCCGAGGATATTTTTCTACTTATCTTCAGATAGAGTGAGAGGGAGGGAGGGAGAGAGGGAGGGAGGGAGGGAGGAGGGAGGGAGGGAGGGAGGGAGGGAGGGAGGGAGGGAAACGTCAATGTGAGGGAGACACATTGACTGGTTGCCTCCTCCACGACCCCGACCAGCGCCAGGGATGAACCACAACAGAGGTACGTGCCCTTGACTGGAACCGAACCCACGACTCACTGGTCTGCAGGCCAATGCTCTAACCTCTGAGCCAAACTGGCCAGGGCAGGATTTGTACTTTAATAATAACTTTCTATGTAATTATTAAAAATGCATTAGTCAGTTGAAGAATGTCTTTAACTTCTTCAAAAAAGATTAATGGGAGGTATACTTACTAGTCCTGTGTCAAAATGTTTTAAATAACTGTGTGATTGGGTATAAAATCTGGGCCAATAATTTTCTTCTCAGCTACCCAGGTTCAGGCATTGTGCCACTGTCTTCCAGTATTCGCTGCTGAAGACAATAAGTTGTCACCAGCCTAATACTAACGTCTCTGTAGACGAGCTCACCATTTGCTTCTTCCTTTTGACAGGGGCACCAATCGGATTTTTTCCTCTTTATAATTCAAAAGTGTACCTGACTATATCCGGGAATCGAAATCACTTTATTAATTTTATCTATACAAGTGAGCAATTTTGGGTTATTCCACTGTGAGATCGTCTCTCAAATCAAGAAACATTTTAAATAATTTCTGTCCCCGTTTCATCTGGTTCCAAAGGTTTGGGCTTCCTTTTCAGAAGTACTTCTAATTATCTGCTAAAGCTGCTGTCTTCTATCGTTCTTAATCTCCCTTCTCATTTCCCCCTATTTCCCTGCATAGCTGAAGAGCTTCTCCAGTTACTCTTGCCCATTGTAATTCACTTTTCCCTCAGCCTCAAATCATTCCCTAAGTGCCTTTGATGTAAAAATCACTCTTCTACCGGAGACCCGATTTATGGTTACCAGCCTGCAAGTCCCTCCGCCCTCCAACTTTCATGCTGTTTCTTTGCATAATCACAGGGATGATCTACATGAGTATTAAAGGTCTTCTAATGACTGTGAATGGAGCCAACACCCCTGCTATTGCCGCCTCAACCATCACACGCGGTGAGCTGCTGCGGTCCAGCCTGCAACTGCCCGGGCCGCGCACTTCGCTCCCACGCTCCCAGCGCGGCTCCTCGTGAGACGGGGGCAGGGGCGCAGAGCGGACACAAAGCCGGGCGCCTCCTCTGGGGGACCCGTCAGGAAATGCAGTGCCTCTGGGGGGACCTAGCCCTGGGGGCGAGCAGGAGGTACCTCTGGGTAGACAACCTCATGCCAAACAGCACGGCGTGGGGGACAGAACGAGGCTGGATTGCGGTGCCCACTTGCCCCCCTGCCTGGGCACCTGTGCGGTGGACAGAGGGTATGAATAAACAAATAGCTCGGATCCGATTTCTCCTGAGGCCAGTGCTATCAGTTCATGATTTGGCTGTGTGAGCAAACGCCTCCTTTGTTTGTTGAGAAGAATTCTAACAGCAGTACGTTAGACGGGCTGTTGGGACATCGGATATCATGGTTCCGGCACACAGTAACAGAGGACGCGGGAAGAGCTGGAGTCGGCCATGGCTGAGGCAGAACAGGAAGACTGAGGACAGGTTGGGTTGGGACAGCCTTAGGTGGCCTCCCTCATGGGCACAGATCGAGCTAAGGAGGAACCTCTGAGCTAAGGTTACACATAGCAGCCGAGGAACCGGCCGTGGGGCAATGAATCTCTGAGACACCACCCAGAGCGCCTTAGGGCTGGGAACGAGGACATCTCCTTGGTTACGGGCACCAACTCAGCAAGACAGAGCACAACATTCAGGTGGGGGGAAGCAGGTTTGCCGTTGTTTGTATGGGAAATGATACAATCATTAAGAAATGAAAATACACGAATGAACTTTGTTTTGCATACCCACAACTCTACACCTACTTTTGCCCACCTCGCATTTATACCATCTCCAACATGTAGAAGGGAAATGGTTTGAAAACTGGTTTTCCCGTCACACTGGAGACCTTTCCCCGTGACTCCATCCAGTCTCTGGACCCCTGTCTTTGCCCAGTATGGGGATCAAGCGGAGACCAAATACTTGCTTCCCCTGCCCTACCCGCTCACCCCCTTTCTCTGGAATGCACCCCTCTCTAAATCCAGTGTACTCAAATCCCTGCCCGAGGCTGTGCTCTTAGGAAACCCAACCGAAGATGGAGAATAACGGCTGCCGCAGAGGTGCCGAGACAGAGATGAGCGTGTGCGGTTCCGACCATTTCTGACTCCAGCCCCCAGAGTCATTCTGTACCCTCACTGCCCTGCTCAACGTGGCTGCCTTCCCACTGAAGCTGGCCATTCGGAGGTCCACCAGGCTCAGAGTGTCCCAGAAGTACCTCCTGCTCAGATGGTCACCGTCCCTTCTAAGGCAGGTCACATCATGCTCTGTGGTGACCTATGCCCGGGACATTCTGGACCATCTAGAGAAACCTGTTGCCTCCAGTCAACACCGTGTGCCCTGCAGGTGTGTGTATGTGTTTATGAGCGAGGGAGAGAGGGGGGGGAGCCTGAAACACGCCCTGCCAAAGCTGCGCATACAAGCACAGGCCGTGTGACAGGTGAGAAGTAGTGAGCAGGTCGGGAGGGCGTCCTTCCCGGGGCTGCTCCGAGCGCAGCTCCCTGCAGTGCCCCAGCCCCGCGGCTACACAGATCTATGCAGCCGGGCACCAGCCACGCCCCTGGCGATGCCAGCGCCTGCAGAGCCGCCTGCTGTCCTCACTGGCACTGCTGCCAACTAGGCTGCTGTGTCTGGATTAACCAGCTTCTGCCCTGGCGGCAGAGCCAGCGGCTCGTACCCCGTGGCGTGAGGAGTTGGGGCGCGAGTACCAAATCAGACACCTCCTTCGGAAACGTGGAGTCCTCTGTGCAGCTGTTTGATTTCTGTTTCCAGGGCCACCATGAACCCCAAAGTGAGTCCGAGGGTCCTTTTTGCCACCACAAGTGGCTCGTCCATCCCCAGGCCTCATCTTGACTCATGTCCCCGTAGAAACTGTTCTCTTACTCTCCCCCACCTGCTTCCAGGGAGCCCCCTCTCCTGACTTCAGTCACCCCATCGCACTCAGGTCATACCTGCTTTTCCTCTGACACATTTGTCACCCGAATAAAGATTTTTCTGGACACTGTACCGGATCCTTCAAGAGGACACTGATTAGCAGCATCTTTATTAGCACAGAAGCCCTGACCCCAGAGTCAAAGCAGCCCGGGTGGGTCGGAGAGCACGCAGCAGCTTCCCCCTCCCCCTCCCCCTCCCCCGCCCCACGTGTAAGCAGGCCGTGCCCCCGTGGGAGACTTTTTGCATGGCATCTATTCTGTTACAATCTGCTCTGCCATCTCCGGCCCCAGGGCGGGGTCTCTCTGCATACACTGTCTCTGCATTCCTCTAGATAATTGTTTACTCTGCTAGCCATTCTGTGCTTATCATTTGTTCCACCTGGGGTATCTACTGGAATTTGCTTCAGGTGGGATACTCATTAACTGGTTCACCTGTTCTTGCCCTATATATTGTGTGAACTCCCCCTGAATAAACGAGACTTGATCAGAACCCTGTCTTGTCTCCATTTCTCATGTCTCTTGTCCCTCCTCATCCTCACTCCCCCTCGAGAGTCCTCGTTGCTCGACCTGCGGGACGGGTCATGCCCCGTCTTCCTTAACCCAAGAGGCACAGAACCGGCAGCATCGCTACAGTCAGGGCAAGGCCCCTCTCTCACGCAAACAAACGCATGCAGCTTCCACACCTCCGACAGGGTCTGGGAGCAAACACAAGGGCCATAGCACCTGAATGGGCGTGGACGCACCCCTCCGGCTCCCATCTCAGAGGTGCAGCGGCTCCTGCCCAGACGCAAGTGCGTCTACTTAGATTCTCAGAATGTTCTTTGACACAAGGAAGCGTCTGAGATATCGGGAGACCCGCTAGCGCACATGTATTTCGGAAGAGAGGGAGGAATCTGGGAGCAGTTGGTGCTCAGATCGCCTGCATCCCAGAGCCTCAAAGGGAATCTGAGCTGCGGAGAGGAGGTGGGCAGAGGGGCGGCCGCAGCGTTGCCGTATTTAGAACCTTCCAGCCATCAGAACACCGAGATGCACACATTCGCTGCTCTGGATTGTTGGGGGTTTTTTCTCTTCTAAAAATATTTACTCAATGTTGGGCTTTGGAAAATCAAGTTGTGAAGTTCCTCCTTCCCCCCACCTCCCTTTCTACAAACGGTCGCAGCAATTCACAAGGTCAGGGCTGAAGAGACACACGGACGATCCTGCGGACACCAACGCAGTGCTGAAGGTTTCGGTACCCAGTGTGGTAATCAAGGGACAGAGTGAAAAGTGGAACAGCCGCTTCTACATCTCGTAACCAGGCGAGGACTTGTCGCCGGTGACGCGGCCTCCGAGACATGAGCGTACACAGTGGAAGGGCTGTTATTTAATCTCGGTTCACTCTGGTATGATAATGGCTAACACCCAAATTAAGACATCTATTTAGGCCGTCGAGAAGAATGCATTTGTCCGTTTCATCCTGACAACTAGAACGGGGCATGAAATATTGATGCGACTGTAATAATAGAAGGTGAGTGTTTATAGAGTCCAGATAGCAGAATAATAATGTGAGCGTGTTTGTCTCCCTCTGTGCGAGAGAAAACGACACTGTAACATGGACACCGTAACATGGACACCGTATCTAGTACCTGGAGAAGGGCACTCTAGAGTAGGCACGGACAGGGTTCGTTCTGTGCCCATGTCCTGGGCAATTTCCCTTACTTTTATGGCTTCTTTTATAGATACAAGCTGAGGACTCTCAAAGCAAGCCTAGACCTGCTGGACATTGTCACTTGGATATTCCATAGACATCTCACAATTCATACATCTAAAACGGAATGTAGTGCCTCCTCCGCCATGGCCCACACGCGGAGCTCCTTCCTCCTCAATTGTCACAGCCAATCAATCGAATTCTCTTCGCTCTTCCTCTGTAATATAGTCCAAACGATCTCCAATGGGGATCTCTCCATCACAAATGCTACTACCTTCGTTCGGGTCTAGCTCATGATTATTTCAACAGTCTTCTGAATGGCTTCCCTGCCTCCAACTTTGTCGCCATCAATTCATTCTTCTTCAAACCTCTTTCCCCAGCACCCAGATGACTTTTAAACCACAAATACGCTGATGCCCTTCTGTGCAATGATCTGTTATTGCCTTCAAGCTAACTCCCACGTGCTGTGAAACTGCCTGTCCTACCTCACCCTCACCATTGCCCTCCATGTACTCTCTATTCCACCATCCTGGACAATCTCGAGATCCCTGGGAAGCTCCTCGCCCTTTTCCGACCACCTGCCCTGGCCCTTTCTTTTCTCTTTTACCAAACTGGATCCTGCTCCCATTTCAAGACTCAACCCCGGAGCACCTGATTGGAAGCACCCTCCCAAAGCAGCATTTGACCTTATGCAGCACAGGCCGTGAAGGTCCCCTCCGGCGGGCTAAGCTCTGGACGAGAGCCACCAAGTCTTGGTTCAAAGGGAACACGCTTAGTTAAAAAAAAACAACTCTGGTCTTTTGTAGAGTATACAGTGATACCTCGGTTCTCGAACATAATTCGTTCCAGGAGGACGGTCGAGAACCGAATTGTTCGAGAACCGAAGCAATGAAACCAATAAGAAAGCGTGACTCTCTCTGCACTCACACTGATGACGCAAGCAAGGCGCGCTGGGCCGAATGAACGTCATTCGGCTCAACTCGGCTCATCTCGGAAGTTCGAGTTCCAAATATTTGTTCGGATTCCGAGACAAAAGTTTCTCGAATCTCCATTTGGTCGAAAACCGAGGCGTTCGAGAACCGAGGTATCACTGTATGACATTTCTTGTAAAACCTTTCAACTCCTTTTTATCCAAAACTCTCTGAGCAAACGTCAAATTACGATTCCTGTACCCTGTTAGCTGGATATTGGGAAGACATCTGGGCCAGAGGGCCTGAGCATCCCTAATACTAATAATGCAAATTATTCCTTATAAAAAGGAACCTGAGTTATCAATCAAACTCTGGGCTTTGTTATTCATTATATGTCAGTTCTAGGATTGTTTCCCCGAGATGAACTGATTCAAGCAAAGGGCTGGGATGTCAAAGGAAAGGTCACACTCTGTCCCTAGGACCGGGGCCATGTCAGGATGTGTTTTGGGCCTGACCGTTGTCCTCTGAGTAGCTTTAGGTGGCTGGGACCACGAAGGGTGCACAACAGAGCAAGCTCTGCCTGACATGGAGCCCGGGAAAGGGGTGGTGGGAAGACGGATGAGGCGCAGACCTGCAGAGTCTCGCCTTCACTCCCACGGACACTGTTCGGAAGCTCACTTTGGATTTCCTACTGACTCAGGAGGGACCTCAGAGTCCATGCCTCCCGCTCCTCACAGATGTTCAGTCACTGGACATCTATCAGACACAGAGGCAGCCATCTGTCTTCCCGGCACACACCTGCTGCTAGGAAATCATCGGGGTCCTTTAGCATTTGACACCCCCCCCCCCATGGCAACAAGCAGGCAGAGCTTTGCCGGATCTGTTGCTGGGCCCTTGGAGAAGGTACTGGGAAAACAAAACACGAAAATGACAGAAACACAGATTTAGTTGTGACAAAAAGATAATGTCTTCAAATCTAGCAACTTAGCTCACCTGCCAATGTTACGTCTCGGCCTGGATCCCTGCAGACAAGAAGCCAACAGTCCCCAGGTGGAAGGGAAATGCCCTGCGGTGAGGATGATTCACTGTGGGTGTGATTCGCCCAGTGAGGAAGCCGCTCTCTCGTTCTGCAAAGCGGGAGAGGGCAGAGCCGTCTCGTCTCTGTGGGTGTCGGCGTTGACCTGCCTGAAGGCTGGGGATGGAATCTGAGGGGCTCTCGGGTTCCTTTCTGGCCCTGTGATTCTATAATCCTTCTAACAGAAGATTTTCAGATACACCGAGTGATTTTTGTTTGTATTACCCTCTGAGTTTAAAAATAAAAAGCTAAAAACCACTGGCAGGTGGCCCAGCTGAGGGCCACATTTTCAGGAGAAAGAAGGCCTTGCTCACCTGTATGAGCAGGTCGAGTACCCACCGACAGGCCTGCGGCTTCACTGACACCTGCGAGTAAGAGTCTGACTCACACTCTACATCAGGGGGACACCTACGGGGCGGTGAACTGTCCTAACGCAAACGACGACACAGCCACGCCACCGGGCAGACTGGATCAGTGCGTGAGAATGATGATGTATTTGTTGCTAAAAACTTAACACGAAGATTTGGGAAGGTGAACAGAACCTTCAAAGGACAAAAAGCAATGAGTAAATCAATGAAAACTGCCTCCAAAGGCAAAGCCGGGTTCTTCTGTTCACAGGAGAAAACACATTTCAGAGAGTGTTCCGTTGGGTAAAAATGCGATACTCTCATTTTAAAGCTTTATAAGGGAGGCTGTAAAAGGCCAATAAAAACGAAATTCTTAGAATTAAGAGGAGGAGTTCATTCAATTTTAAGATGTATTTATGGATGTTTGACCACTAGAGTGCTATAAAAAAGTGAAACCATTAATACATTCTGTGTTCAGCATTGTATGTTTAATATTGCATAGTTACTTGGATACCCTTACATCTGCTCAGTAATTACTGGCAATGAGGCAAAGTATCACCGGAAAAACACCCTGCTGCTATGAGCATGCGTTGTTTTCAAAACATAAATTAAAGTTTAAAATATATGTATCTGACAAACGTATGTGAAATATTACATCTAAGTGGTACAGCGATTTGTTTCAATAAATTCTCGAGTTTTTAATAAATCTCCATTTCGAGCTTTTCCGAGTGCTTTCCTGATATTATTGGTTAATTGCAACAAAACGGAAATTTGGAAGGAGACGGAATGGAGTCCTTGCAGTTTCAGGGAAACAGCGTGGAGCACCGGCGGGGCTGCTGCTCAGTAAGACGGGTTTGGAAGAACCGGAGCTGGGAGAATGAAGAGGAGACAATGATGCCCCCAGGCAAGCCGTCCTGACACCATCCCCCATCTCCACGTACTTAGAACCCAGCCTCCAGAGAGCACCAGGGATTCAGAAATCCCAGACACGTTCCTCATCAGTTCAGAAGACACGCCCTACTGGAGAAATCAATGCCAACCCCTGGGCCGTGTTTACAGTCCGTCTGTGTCTAACCACCAGGTTATTCCTTAGCCGCTGCGAACCTACCAGCCGTAGAATGGCTGAATGAACTCTAAGCTGCTGTGCGGCGGACATCTGTGCCCCAGGTATCAACGGCAACAAAACCCGGGTGTATTGGCACCTAGACTTCTCTGAGACAGATTGCTGAGTGCGGAAAGGCAAGCGACAATAGCACATACACATTATGACATGATGAATGTTAAATCATGCCAATGACACTATATCTTTGTGCACATAACTGGTTTATTGAGAAATCTGACCCATTGACAAACAAATACGAAATTACTTTATTATTTTTCGCAATCACTGCCTTTGACTGTGCTGGATGTCCATTTTTAAATCCTTAGTGATGTGCAGAATGGATCTATTTCTGATTGCTTTCACGTATTAAGCACTCCAGGTTAGCCTTATCCATTTATCCCGGTCGCAGCCATTAATCTCACACCCTTGCTCCCACCTTGCTCAGCCTGACCCCTGCTGGGGGCAACACCTGGCCTGTTCTTTTGCTTCTTTCCCTTCTCGTCCCTCTCCTAGGTCTCTGTCTCTCCTCCAGTACACTGGAGCAGAGAGATACGATTGGAATCTCTGTGCCTGGGAGGTCCTCTCTTGGTTGATGTCATCTGTCCTTCATGCCACTGAGTTGGCAGGCACCTTTCTGGAGGAACGTGAGTGCGTTCTTCCTGAAACAGACGAAAAGCTCGGATTTGACCTCTTCTGACCCACCTTCCTCGTGGTTCAAACCATCTTCTCTTGTTGACTGAGTCTCCTCTTCTTGGAGTCAGTGCCTTGGACAGGGTAACGAGAGTGTTCACGTTACCATCTTCCATGTCCACCTGAGGCAGAGGAAACTCCATCCTGCTCAACCCAAGAAATGTGACTGCTTCACGCTACCCTCTCTACCCAATCAGAGCAGGTGCTCGGTGAAGATCAACGAGTCCGCTCCCTACGCAGATGTCCAGTTAGGGGAGGAGAGACCAGTCTCCTCTTCTTGCAGGTACCCTCCAGATGCAATGTGGTTCTCTTGGAGCCTTCCTCCTTTGGCGTGAGGGTCAGGCTACAGCACCTCCCCTGCTTCCCGTGGAGGTGGAAGAGAAGACCCACAGCACTCTCTGTAAGCCAACAAATCGCCTCTATTTCCTTTTGTGTACATCTTGAGGAGAGAGGTGTGGGGTGAGGTAGCAGGGTCAGTTCTACTGCTTCTTGGAGAATCCTACAGGGAGGTCCCCAGCAACTCCTCAGCTGTACGCCCATTCATCGTCATGTTACACACAGCTACACGTTGGTGAAAACGAATTGATTGACAGTGTTCTCCTCTGCGTAGGGACAGGGATAATGAGATGTGATAAGTTGGCTTTATTTTGCCCTGGGGTTTTTGGAAAAAAAAAAAAAAAGAATGTTTTTATACTTCATTCAATCACCCAAAAGAATATTGACTGGCCTATCGAGATAGCATGGATGGTTTAACCAAGGCAGCCAAAGTTGGTGTCTCAACCCTGACCACAACAGTGTGCTAAGAACTAACTATACACTGATACATTTTTTAAAAGTCTGATGGAGGAGTTGCACTTTCTCCAAGAGCATAATTGCAAGTGGAACCACAGGACACAGCACAGACTCTCTTCCCCCATGTTGCTAATGGGACAGAGACTACAAGTCTATGTTCCCCTCCACGGTCCACCTGCTGCAAGTCTGTGCGATCATCTGCTAGCCTCTGACTAATGACAGCAGTAGACAGACACCCTGCAGAATGGAAGGGACAGTCTGGCAAGAGCATAGAGAGGGGGAAGGTGGCCTGGTTCATTCCTGCTGAGCGCCTCCGGGAGTTACTGCTCGTTAGGGCTTCCCGACATCATTTAGGGGCTGGGGCGGGGCTTAGTCAACAAGCCAGAAGACTGGGGTGCTCTCCTGTGTGTTATTCTGCATATCCAGAATAAGAGAAGGTCCCCAAGGCACTTCTGTTGGTAAGGAGAGGAAGTAATATAGCTTCCACCAGGGTGGCAATGGGCAAAGAAAACATGGTGTTTACTTCTTTTCCAAGACTTAAGAACATCGGTGGGTATCTGGAAAGGAGAGAAGTCTACCGTCTCTACAAAGCTTCATTGACATTGAACAGATGATTCAAATGGAGATTTGAAAAATAAATAAACAGGAAGGTTTCGTGAAACAGCACAGTGCTGTGATTCTGGTTCAAGACAAGCTTACCCGAGAGAGTGCTCTACAAATGTTCCAAAATTTCCGCCATGACCTTGTCCTTCACCATCAAATTACAAGAGGACTGTGATCTTTTTGTTTTAGAAATGAAAACATGCGCTCTTTCATTCCTAGTGTACCATCTGGGTTTCTAGTGTGACACCTCTTTGATCAGAGACATGCACAATTTGATGCTGGGAGGGCAGCTGAGGGAGAAGTCAGCACAGCCATCTCATTTCACAGATGTGAAAAGGGGAGATGTTACATTGGCTGCCCGAGGGCTCACTGGAGGGGCAGTATAGAATCCAGCCCCTCCGATCCCCAGGTCTATCTCTTCCTGTCTCTGGGGTACAAAGGAGTAGTCTGAGAAGTATAATTTACCTCCATGGGTCCTGTCTCTCCTTCAACAGCAGTGCCGAGTTGATAGGGACCAAGAGCACTTTGAAAGTGGACCGACCATCACCACCACTTTCACGCACACGATCTCATTTCATTATAACCCAGAGAGGGGAGCGGTGCACCAGTATTAGGCCCATGTTTACAGGTGTGGAGACTGAGTGCCCCCAACCACGCAGAAAGTGTCAGTTCTGACTCAGTGTGACAACTTTCCTTCCGCATCCTCAATCACCAGGCTTTGGATTTTTCCACAAATTTTTAACATCCTAATTGGCTACTTTACACCTAATTTTTGATGTTTTATTCATCTCCACATGGATAAGCCACAGATCAACCACGTGTTTATTTTTGGATGTGTCTGCTAGAATTTTATTATGAGAATATGGGGTGTTGAAATTAACCGCCAGAAGCCACACTGATTCAAAGAAGTACAAGATGAGCTAGCTTTTCATTTTCTTACTTTTTTTTTTCTTTCTTGATTTTAGAAAGAGGGGAAGGGAGAGGTAGAAACATCGATGAGAGAGAACATTGATTGGCTGCCTGCCCCACACTGGGGATCAGGCCCACAATCTAGGCATGTGCCATGACTGGGAATCGAACTGGTGACCTCTTGGTGCATGGGTCAATGCTCAGCCACTGAGCCACACTGGCTGGGTGCTTTTCATTTTCTTAACTTGGGCTGGACACCGTTGGGGAGAGGGTTCTGTCTGTGCAGCTCAGGGTTACCAAAGTGAGGACGTGGTCAACGGCCCACAGGGGGGTGCTTCTTAACCCTCTCCCCCAGCCTCACCCCTAGAGGCTCCTGCCCCTCCCTCTCATTGCGCCCCACACACACCCACAAGGACACCCTCTGGGGCTCTGTACACAGTAAAAAGAGCTAGCTACACCGGACAGACCTTGACACACAGCTTGCGCAGCCTCTGTCACCAACCCCTTGGACACATTAATTTCTGTCACTGGGGGAGACTGGTCAGTGAGATCTAAATGTGCTTTTCCTATTTATTGATACAATTTCGTGGCAAGAGCAATTTTCAGAGCTTATTTTCCACTCCATTGAAGCCATGTTACTGCAAATGAATCTCTCCCTCGGTCAGCGCCACAGCAAAACACAGTTGTAAGTGCTTTATGCTTCATTTGGATAAAGAGTTCCGGATATTACCAAGTAGAAAAGAAGTTAAGGGCCATATTTCATTAGAAAGCTGTCTTCCGTGTTAATAAAACCTGACGTCTGCGGCAGACATGTAAAACCCAGAGCGTTCTCCAGCGACATCCCTGCGGTGGACGTGGCTCGGGCTAAGGCAAAGCCGCGGAGCCCAGCACCACAGAAAGTCGACCATCCCTCCAGCCAAGCCCGCAGCCACACGCCAGCCTGGGGATGGGGAGGAAACCGGATTGTGAAGTGGATGCTGCACAGAAAAGTGAAACTCTCCACCCGAGGCCCAGGTGCGCTCTTCTTCGGGGCGGCTTTGCTGTAGGAGAGAAAGGCTCATGCTCACACAAGCCTTTTGTAAAAACTAGACTTTCATAAAAACTGGGTCATGAAAGGCTCCCCATTGTCATCAACAAAGGATGAACACAGCGCTCCTTTCTGAATCTGGGCCTGATCTTTTCTGTGTCCCATCTCTATAGCGAATGACCCACATCCGAACACTCTCCCAATTATAACCGGCTCACTCTGAAGCTGGCCGCGCGTCTCATTTAGTCACTAACCCTTGAGGAACAATAGAAGTTACTGGCTTTCACAGGTGATATTAAGGATACCTTCTAGATCCAGGACACAAATGTCCCCTTGCAGCAGTTACCTGGCAGGTAAAGGGTATCCCGCACTCCACCCTCACAGAGCCCGCCTGAAACATCGAAGTTCAGGTCAAGACTTTTGTCTCGGACCTCACTCCTTCCCATCTTCTGCGTGAGGCAGATTCACGGCCCTGCCGGCCCCGCCCCTGACATCCACGTTCTGTTTCCTCTCTTGGAGACAAGCTTTACCCCAATTTGCATTTCTAGTGCAAAAGCTACTATAGTTCATCAAAGTCACTCTTGTGTCACGCAAGAAGGGAGGAGGCGTCCTCAGAGGAGGGGCATCAGCAGAGCCTTAGCCTCGCCCACTTACCTGCTTACCTGTCTGTGCCAAGAAAGCAGCTTCAGACCCAGGCGTGAGGCAGACGGCCCCTGCCTTGGGATCGATGGTCAGTGCGACAGGTATTTCTGTGGAGGACACCAAGTCCTGATGCACTCTGGCCCAAGCTGGGAAAGTCCGGATTCTGCGTTTTTCCTTGTATTTGGCCTGAATCCTTTCATGAGGCTTCACCTCCACACACAGTCTAATCCTGGATATTGAGCTCTGCTTGGGCCGCGTTTCTGCCTGTGCTTTGTGTCCAGTTCGCTTTCTGAACACCAAGCCTGGCTTTCCAACCCGACTGTGCCTCCCAGCACGTCTAAACCCGCCACGCGTTGACCTCAGGTGCAAAATCTGACTCTGCCACTTGCTAAATGAGCATGTTTTCTAAACGCTCTGAGCTTTATTTCCCTCGTCTGTAAAATGGGTATAATGATAACCATCTTATAACTGCTGTAAGAATGAGATGATTTAAGATACCCAGTTTATAATGAGGACCCAATAAGCATTATTTCTCCCCCCCCCTCCCCCCCCCTCCCCCCGGATATTCTACCAGGTTATTGCTTGGTGTCAGGCATGGTTGCTTATACTAATTCTCTGACATCATTTCCTACCAGAGGCACAATTCACCAGCAAAAAACCAGCTAGATTAACCCCTTGGGCTTCAGAATTTAAGGAGTTTTGAGTCAAAGTGTAGTACCTTGTAACAGTCACACCAAAGCCAATTTGTAACAAGATCTCATCCAGCTTTGCATTTAGCACAATGGTCTCAAAAATACGTATCCTTCCGTAGGTGAGAGAGTACGTTACGATGTTTCCCCTTGAGATGTAATGAAAGGCATTTTTTAAAAGTCCCAAATCATTCTTTCTGAACTAAAAGAGAATAACAAATCGGGGGCTATATCTTTCCATCATAACTCGATCAGCACAGGCAAAGCCTTCTTCAGAGTCAATGCAGATGAGCTAATGTTGGGTCTCACACAGTTAGTGCTCAATACTGGCCTCCTGTTTCTTTTCCCAAGTGATCTCCTCAGCTTCTACCTTTCCTTCTTAACTCAGAGCTATGTCCTCTCATTTGAAATGAGCAAAGTGAAAATAAGACCATCAAAGGACTCTGGGATATTTCTAACATTCACCCAGGAAGACCAATCTTTGGATTTTAAGTGGGTTTTGTTTCAGTATCTGTGAACTCATTCATGTGTTGTTTTGAGCACTCACCCCACACTAGGTGCTGAGATGTGTGCCAGACTCTCAGAATCCTTGACCTGAAGACTCTTTCTCCCTGTGGGAAAGACACAGAATAAGAGAAAATGTTAGTGCTGGTCATGAAGCATGTGGAATAGGATGATAGAATGACTCTTTGATGTAGGCACATGGACAGCTCTCTGCTCTTCAGGTGAAGCCCACATCACATCTTATGGGCAGATAATTCATCCTCCCAATCATAAACTATCGGATGGGATAAATCCAGTGTTTTTTCTGAAGAACTGCGATGTTTTCAAAAGCCGGATCAGGAAAGGGCATTGGTGTGAGCGTCACAAAGGAGACTTGTCACCAGGAGGATGAGATGCAACTTGGTCGGCAAACATCTACAGAGGAGCAATGGCTGTAGAGGTGGATGGGCTCCTCAGTGAAGGTGAGTAACATCAGAAAACAGCCATAGACAAAATACCCAAATTAGAGGAGTGCTTGGAAGTTAGACCACCTTCGAGTTAATGGAGAGGAGAAAAATCCTAAATGGACAACATATTTATCCCAAAAAGATGTGAGGGGGGGAAATGATAGAAGTGACTACCATTGGCGGAATCTCAGATTTCGTAACTAAGGTAAATTCCGATACAAGGAAACAAGGCTCCATTTGCATAGCAGAGTCGGTAACTCTGGAACTCATGCCATCGACTGGTGGGTTTACTGGACTGGACCATGAGCTCCTTGGAGGAAAGAGGCGGTCGTGTTCCTCTTTTGAAGATGGGAGGAGTATGGACTTCAGGAATGAGTGCATCAGGCTTCTGAGCTTTATCTCTGTCATTTATTAGCTGTATACACTTTTGGAGTCTGTCTCCTCATATGCAAATTATAGATCATGTAAGTTACCATCTATTGAGGATTTTGTGAAGATTTAATTAAATAATGTGGGAAAGTTGTCTGACACTCAGTCACTCAATTAATGTTTTCTTTTTTCCCTGTATCTCCTCTGTCCCTAGAACACAGCGAAGAAATGACACATGGTAGGTCCTCAATAAGCACGTACGTGGTATATTTTCCCTTGCCATCCCTCCCTGCAGCGTACCCCCACCTTTGCTTGCTCAGAATGATCCTGGAACTGCACCTCCTTCTTCTCCCACTGGAACATATTTAGGTGGCTCTTAACTGAATTATGTTCTTCCAGTAACTGATAAAGCTGTGATTATCCCCATGCTGCAGATTAAGAAACTGAGGTACAGCCCTGGCTGGTTTGGCTCAGTGGTTAGAGTGTCAACCCTCAGACCAAAGTGTCTCAAGTTTGATTCTGGTCAAGGGCACGTACTTCGGTTGTGGTTTGTCCCCAGCCCTGGTCGGGGTTGTGTGGGAGGCAACCAATCAATGTGTTGCTCTCACATTGATGTTTCTCAATCTCTCTTTTTCTCCCTCCCTCCCTCCCTCACACTCTTTCTGAATATAAATGGAAAAATATCCTCAGGTGAGGATTTGAAAAGAAACCGAGGCACAGAATGGTTGAGTAACATCCTCAAAGTCACACAGCTAGTAAGACGATGGAGCCAAGGCATTTCCAACTGTAGAGCCTGTGCCTCTAATCACTTTCCTCTGCTCATTCCAAGGTCATACTTCTCCCACACCACCTCATGCCTCTCTCTCTCAGATCCGTTTTCTTCCTATAAATTCCTCATTTAGGTGGAGATGGCTTTGATGAAGTCCACTCGAAGCTCCCGGGAGAAAAGCGTCATGATTCTGAGCCCCACCAAGCACACTGGCGGGCAGCCACTGCTTCTGCTTTCTGCTAAATCATCCAGGAAGCTCTTAGTGAGAACCAATCGTTGGTCCTACGTCCTGAAAGATTCTGGAACCGCAGCTAAAAAGACTGAGCCATGGAGACAGATGGGACACTGAAATTAGCCCAATCGGGGACATGCAGTTTCCGTTGCATCCTCTCCAAGGAGAGTGACGGACTAGCACGTGCGGTGTCGGACGGGGCCTGGCAGTCCAGCTCAAGGAGACAGAGGGATCCAAAGGCAACGTCCTTCTCAAACAAAAATGTCCTTTTATGAGATGGTAATCACCCATGTTTCCTTCTGTGTCTTGAATATTTAAGTGCCATTTCTGGTCTAATACAAGGTCTTGGAGAGTAAGGCCCCTTCTCCATTGTGTCCTGAGCATCAAGCATAGGGCCTGGCACATTTTAGGTTGTCAATAAATAGTCACTAGCTCACTCATGAAATACCTTTTTCTTCCCATATTGAAGCCTGGCTCAACAATACTGCGTTCCTTCCCAGTCGACTCTATTTGGCTGGGCGGGGACTGGGAGGTGACAGTGAGCGTCACTCTGTATCAGGCAGTGTTCGTGGTAAGGGCAGGGCAGAGCGAAACACGGCGTGTGTTTTTGTATTATTACTAACTCTTGTATCATTGTCCGGATGAGCAACCGCGAACCTGCGTTTGCCCCGCCCTGTACACGATGTGACTGAGTCCCGAAACCGTCTACGAAGCGGCGGCCACTGCTCCATCTTACACACAGGAAACTGGGTCCCAGAAGGCAAGGTGATGGGCCCAGGATAACAGAGCGAAGTCACTTCTAAGTCAGTGCTTTTTCCATTGCACCATGGAGCCGTTTGCACGAGAGCCAAGAAAATGATTCACTGTCATGGTGTGCTCCCTCCTCAACCTCGCTGTTAGACAAACAGACTGATCGAATCATCAACAATAGTACGCCACTTTTTAGCCCTTACTATGTGCCAGGAATTGTTCTCTTTAAAAAAAATAAAATTCTCATAATGAACTAAACAAACTGATGAACAAAATTAATCCAGAGACATAGAGGTGGGGTACAGACTGACACGCCTCAGAAGAGAGGGGCTGGCGGGGGGGGAGGGATAAACCACAGAACTTACATGCATGTATGCATGACCAATGAACATAGACAACAAAGCTGGGGACGGGGCGGGGGGAAAGGGGAGGAGGGTGTCAATGGGGGAAAAATGAGAAACATCTGTAACAAAAACAAATAAATAAATATAAAAAAAAAAGAAACTCTCACCCAAGGATACGTTTTTTACTTTTAGAGAGAGAGGGAGAGGGAGAGAGAGAGAAAAACACTGATGTGAGAGAAACGTCTATTAGTTGTCTCCCATACTTGCCCCAATCCAGAATCAAACCCACAGCCTAAGTATGTGCTCTGACCAGGAATCAAACCCATAACCTTTTGGTGTATGGGATGATGCTCCAACCAACCGAGCTGCCCAGCCAGGGCCAGGAATTGTTCTAATGCTTTACATGTATTAATACATTTAATTATGTCAACATACCTATATGATTAGTGATATTATTGTTCCTTTATTATGGACAGTGGGTGGGAGATTTCAGTGCAAACAACTTGTTTAAACCCATATAGCTAATAGGTATCGGGTCCACATTTTATATCTTGGCAGATATACTTTCTCTCCAAACCCCATCCATACTGGATGCCCACAGGCTCAGCCCAGACTTACCAACGACTAGCCATGCCCACCACCACAGCGAGAGGTGTCCCCAAAGCACTTCACATCCTAGGCATTCATCACCAGACAAGTAACTGGCAGACTCGGATGAATTGGGTAAGCCGAACCTTTCACTCACGCCCACGAACTGGAGACTCGGCTATGCTTCTGGGCTTCTCCGGGTAATCCCAGTTTGGGACATTGCTACAATGTAGCTGGTGAACCAGTTCTGTTGTTTCCTTTTTTACAGGAAGATTTAAAAGTTAGTCATTGCATCCAGTTGTATCAATTCACTGACAGCCAATATGCTCAAAGTCACTAGGTGCTCACATTTTAAGAAACTTCAGAGTCGGGGACACAGATCAGGCCACTGGCACATTACGCTGGAAAGAGGTTCGGGATGTCAGTCAGGCAGAACAGCGCAACTTCCAGGAGCAGGAGTGCGGGGGCACGATCCGCTGAGGAAATGAGAGGCGAGCGGAGTCAGGTGGATATGAACCAGTCAAAGTTCAGAAGAATGTCTCATCGATGTCCTCATCTACTTGTCCTGCCCTCAAAGACAGCAATGCGGGCACTCCTTAAATAGGAGACAGAAATTTGATTTTTCTGGTGACCTATCAATAAAGATGATCTTGTTTTCTTTTTTTTATGAACAATTTTCTTTCCTTTATTGCTTTTAGAGAGAGAGAGAGGGAGAGAGAGAAACATCAATGAGAGAGAACATCGAGATGTCGCCTCCTGCATGCCCCCCACTGGGGATCTGGCCCACAACCTGGGCATGTGCCCTGACCGGGAATCGAACCGGCGACCTCTTGGTGCATGGGTCGACGCTCAACCACTGAGCTTCACCGGCTGGGCCAGATCTTGTTTTCTTCTTATCATAACTGTGTAATAAATTTGGGAAATAGGATTGGTCATTACATTCTCAAGAGTGACCTGAGGATTTAAGCCTATTACGCCGGGATGTGCGTCCGAAAGTGATGTTTTTCCTGGGGCAGCAGCCACGTGCTGATGTCAAGTGCTGACCAGCAGGCGAGGCGAAGCCTCCGTGATTAACCTGAAACTGGAGAGGACTACCCTAGAACGTAGCAGGCAAGCCTTTCTGTCCAAACCCCTTCTATTCCTGGGTCAGGCCCCCGGACTACAGGGAAGGGCTTCACCTTCGTGTCTGCTCTGGACGCTGGAGGGAGGAACAGCGTTCTCTGCACGAAGGGTCATTCTCGGGCCCACAGCGGCCTTGCTGTCTGCATGTTCTGCGGCCCCTCCCCCAGCCAGCACTGTGCCCCCCTCTCTCCACCCACCCACGGCAACGTGCTCAGACAGCACGTCCTAGGCTGATGCCCACGACCACTAGGGTTCCCAAAGGCTGCCTGAGTTCCACGGAGCTTCACAGCTACAGTCAAGGGAACCCCAGGCTCACAAAAACGGAGCACGGCTACCCAGAAAGAGACTTCAGAAATAGTCCCCCAGTGAGTGACCAAGCCACAGACCCAGCCCTACCCTCTTGCAGCGTCTGCGAGCGCGTTAAACAGACACGAACGAAACACCGCGCCTGTGTTCAGGGCCCACGTGTCCTCAGCCAAGCCGCTTACTTCCCTTCTCCGAGTCGCCGTGTCCTCATCCGTAACGAGAGGGCTCTGGAATGTTAGACCGGACGGATGACCATGAACTTCTCGCCCTCAAAAACACGTTGCTCCCAAAGATAAGCACATTGCTTCGTGTTGACTCCTCACTTCACAGTTATTCACATAATTTGAGGACTCTGAGCCGTTGTATTCTTTAGCGAAAACATGTCTATACCCCCCCCAAAGTGTCTCGGCATTAGGGATCATGTTCCTGGGGGAAGAAGTTAGATTTCGTGGTTTTACACTGAGCGCTGAAGGAGAGTCTTTAAATACGAAGTGATACATTTAGAAAGGGCGGTATTTTGACAGGATGGGCCAAGGAGACTGTTTTGCTTCCGATGTCCGATGTCCGACAAGGAAGCTTGTGCTTGTCAGCGCCTGCCACCGCCCAGCAGGTGACCTACACGCATAATTAATGGTTTACTATTGATGTCCATCCACCTGCTAGAGGAGGTGCCTGCAGCTCCCATCCCAGGGAGCAGACCACAGATAGTGATAAGTAGCAGCGACAGATGTCAGCGTCATCAGCGCTAATGAAAACATTAGCACCGGGTCAATTTAACAAGCACATCGACTTGATGCTATTGAGAGAGGCTAGAGATTTTTCCCGAAGCTTGCCTGAGCTTTACAAGAGACAGTCTGTGGGCAGAGCAGAGAGCTAGCTGTGCTGAATAGACAAAAACAAAAAACAAAAAAAACTGTGTTGTTTTGTTTTGGTATTAAAAAACCTTTTTTTTTTTTTTTTTTGCTTACATAAGTTTGGGGGAAATGGAAGGTTCATTGAGTTAATATAAAAAATTATGAGCCCTGCCTTGGTTAGAGCATCATCCCAATACTTCAAGGTTGAGGGTTCAATCCCCGGTCAGTACACATAAAAAAAAAAAAATCAACCAATGAATACATAGATAAGTAGAACAGCAAATCAATGTTTCTCTCTCTCTCCCTCCCTTCCACCCTTCCTCTCTCTCTAAAAAAGTCAATAAATAATTTTTCTTTAAATTATGAAAGTACTTGAACCCAGAGAGAAGACCATAAATACTGCCCCTGCTCTTCTGAAGTCTGGGCCGCATCGCTGCAGTGGTCCCTGGTGCGCCATTTGGCATCCCTTTCAATTTCCCTCTGGCTGCAATGCACTAACCAAGGTCTATAATATAGTAAGTGCATAATTAAATGCAGATGACATGGTATTCCTGGCAGGACAATTCAAGACGCTGGGTTGACACCCCAACATGTCATGACCACCTTGAACACAGATTTGTGGTCCGAGGAAATAAAATATCTCGTGAAGTGGTACACTTAACAAAAGTCTATGCCATTCACTTTGGCGTTGATTGAAAAATTTACCCATGCAGCCACCTTTTATAATTTTTTTATTGATTGACATTGAGAGAGAGAGAGATTTGTTGCTCCGCTTATTCATGCATTCATTGGTTGATTCTTGTGTGTGCCCTGGCCGGGGATTGAACCAGCAACCTTGGTGTATCAGGATGACATTCTAACGAACTGAGCTGCCTGGCCAGGGCTCAGGCACCTTTGATTCATTTCATTCATTCACTTAATAAGTATTTGGTGAATGCAAACTATGTGTCCTGGACATATAACAATATACACCCACATACACCTTACACTCTGTAGGACAGACAGACAGCAAACAGACATATTGAGTGAGACCCAGGGAAGTTATATATCAGGATAAATTGTATGCGGAAAACAAAGACAGAGATACTATAGGAATAATAGAGAAAGACAGCATTTCTACTTAGGCTACCCAAACCAAATCGGACGATGGAGGAAATTATGTAAAGGGATCCAGTACAAGCCTGTTGGCTCCCTTACCTGAACCACTGGGGACCCAGGGTGCTGGTAGAGCCCACAAAAGCTGTCATGAGGCCTGGAACATAGTCAACTTTCAAGGGGAGGCAGGAGCCAGGGTTATGGATCAAAACGCCTGAACTCAGTTCTTAGTTCTGCCCGATGTTACTGTGATTTTGGAGCAAGCCGACTGCTTCAAATGTTGCTTCTCTCATATACAACATGGGATAATACCTGCTTTGCTTATTTCTAGCACGGTGGTGGTGAGGAGCAAATTAATATGCAATTATAAAGCGCTCTACAAATGTTACTTGTGCTCTTATTAGGTCAACCCTGGGAATTTCACATCCTATTTCACATCTTCAAGATGCCAGCCGTGGAGACAGCCCCTTGTTCTTTTCCTTCTGGTGTTCGATACAAAGTGCCAGGAACGTAAACTCTGCCTTCTGGCGAAATGCGCTCCGACAGCACGGTGTGCAGACTTCAATCCGCAAGCACGGAGGCCTCGTCAGCGCTCCGCGCCCCGGGACTTGGAACAGGGTTATCAGTCAGTTGTTTGAGGTTCTTGGTGGGGACTTCTTCGCAGCGATCAAGTTATATAAGGAAATAATCAGTAAATAGAAAGATTGCCTCATTATGCAAAGTGAAATGCAATCTGCCTTGGAAAGGGGACCCATGCTGAGGAGCTTGCCGAACAGACTCTGCCTCCAATTAAGCTCCGATTAGAGAGCAATGCTTCAGTCGGAAATCCGCGGCCTAGAACGGCCTCCATTTCCAGGGACGTGGTCAACGTGATAGTAAGAACGGTATCGTGCTGTTCCCTACAATTCTTTTTCCCCGGGAACTCACAGCATGGTCCTGACATTGTCTCGGCTTTTATGTTCCAACCAGTTGGGAGGATGGGTAGAGAGTCTTTCTCCATGTTCCTAAACAGAGCCAACGGGAGGGAAACCCTGGGGGTTTGCTTGGGGAGCCGGGTTAGGCACGGAAGCCAGGGTCCCGTGTCCCCTCCCGAGTCTTGCTGGGCAGCATCCTTTAAGTACCGATGGGCGCGTGGCGTTCAATGGAGAGTTATGAATAACAGAGAAGCTGGCTTGGCCTCTAAAACAACAAAGATACTGGTGGGGAGAAAAACTGAACAAACGCTCAAAGTAAATCCTGGGGATCCGAGAGGCACCTCCTAGACATGTCCACCGTGCTGCAGCATCCGCTGTTCCACAAGACCAATAATATGTTAATATCATGTTTCATGAAGCTGGAGGTGACCGTCCAGATACCATTAGCTTTCTTTACTGCTAAAAAAAATGTGGCCAATTACGCTCTGAGACATTATTTCCTTCACATTGATTGTAGAACATATCTTGATTTTAGGGGTGTTGAAATGTGGGGGAAATGGGTTGTCATTTCATTGATAAATTGGTGGTTGTTCGCGTACCCCTAACACGGCACGCGAGAGCCAGGGAAACTTGGGAACAGCGTGTAGCTAATGTCATCACACAACGTGAAGGTCTTGTCTACGAGGAAAAACAAGGACTCTGGGAGAAACAGGGGCTGGAGGGTGGGCATGAAAGCAGCCGGCAAAACAGTGCCGGGTCCAGGCAGGACACGCCCCGCGAGCCCCGACTCACCCAGACGCAGTGGGAGTCCCCGCAAAGGGAGACATTTCAGAAGCAAAAGCACGTGTTATTTCACGCAGCCGGCGTTCCACGCAAGGAACTCATTACCCCTGGAGACAGCACAGACTGAAAAGAGATAATTAGGCCCAAAAAGGATTCTAAGATAAACTTGTGGCTGATGGATCCATGATGGAGCCCGTCCTCTACCCACTTAAATCCTCTTATTAAGTCATCACTTCAGCCTTTTCTTTCTGTGCTAAAGGATGCTGCTTCCAAACGCTCTCCCCGAGAGCCCCCTTTCCCAAGCCTTCCCTGTGATCCATCCTCCTTTAAACCAGTGCCCCTTTCAATGAGTGTCCCCCCTTTTGAAGGAGTCCCTGCCCACTATCATGGAAAGTTCAGGGAGAATGAAATCCATGTGACTATCAGGGTTTAAAACTCACGGAGGACGGAGACATGTCACCTTCACCTTGGAAACTCCACGGCACCCCACACAGTGCCCGGCATGCACTTCTGTTGGGTGGATGAGTGGATGAAGGGGGGTGTCTCCCCAGCTCTCTGGAACCCTGTGAGACCTAGGCTGCATTGTCCCCATGCTCCGTGCGGACTGCATGTGTATGTGTATGGGCTGGGCAGGGGAGGGTACGCAGGCTTAAGTGGAGGGAGATTTGGGTCTGTTGCCCTGGATACCCAAGTTTGGTGACATCTCCTACTACAGCTACCTTAAAGGACACTCGGGGAAAGGGGAAGCCAACCTGAGCCCCATTGTCAAGCAGGGTTTTTTTGCCGAGTTAACAGCAGGTTAGGTAGAGAGGTAGCCAGGTGAAGACGGCAGCCCGAGTTGTTTTGTTTAGAGAGCGGGGGAGAGAGGGATGGCTCTTTCCACAGGAAAAAAACCACCCCGTTGTTTGCATGAACCTGGAGCCGTCCCGGGGTCCCAGCCTTCGGGAGGTGAGGCAGCAGGAACCCCTGCTGTCTCCGTGCTCTCGGGATCTCTCCTTTAGAAAGACTCCCCTGGGGCCAGAGGTGAGACTGGACTGTTAGGACTTGTCAGCGGGGAGGAGGCTCCGGCATCGGGAGGCAACAGTGAGAAGGCTGGCTTCAGCTCCTGAGTACAGGCCCCTCTCGCTCGTGGCGTAGAGGGTGGATGGGCGCTCTCTCCGTTAGAAAGGCAGTCATCGGCCAGACGGTGGCTTTGGCGACCTGGACGGGAGTTGTCCGATAAGCCAGAACTGTATTCTAGAAGTGCACGGGTGGCCGGTGAGAAGCACGTCGGTGACAACACGCAGGACACATGTCAGGAAGGAAGAGCAGCTGGTGCCGCTGTGACCACAGGGACCACGTCCTTGGCCTCCCTGCTCAGCGGTCTAGATCCCTGCTGAGGAGCAAATGCCCAAGGAAAAGAAAGTAATTACTCATATATGTATTTACCCAGACACGTGGGCTTGTAAATGCCCACACAGCCGTTCTGTCACATCCGTTTGGGACAAGCTGTAAAACCTCGCTTGACAACGAAGTCTCCTTTATGAACATCAGTCTTTTCCCCGGCGACCCGAGTGAGCGCTCACCATTGTGTTCCTTCTGCATCGTCACGGAAACAACCCGTGTGACAATGAGCAGCTATCCGGCTGGCAAGCTCTGTCTGGTTATGCAGGATGGATGGCACCAGAGGGGAGCCCCCATCACGGGCCTTGGATCTGGTGTCGATGTTTCGTACATTTTCCCTTCTTCCTTGGTAAGGAATGGAGGATTCGTGTTACCTTGTTGTTATCTATTGATTTTCCTTTCTGTCTGCATTATTGGCTGAGTATTTAAAAATAGAGGGATACTGCCCTGGCCGGTTTTGCTCAGTGGTTAGAGCGTCGACCTGCGGTCCAGAGAGACCCAGGTTCAGTTCCCGCTAAGGGTATGTACCTCGGTTGCAGTTTGTCCCCGGCCCTGGTTGGTTGTGCGGGTGGCAGCCACTCGATGTGTCCCTTTCACATCGATGTTTCTCTCTCTCTCTGTTCCTCTCTCTCCCTCCCACTCTACCTGAACAAAAAAATGGAAAAATGTCCTCGGTGAGAATGATAAAAAAAAAAAAATAGAGGGATACTGCCTAAGCCCGCCTTTTGTGATGTGCGAGGGGGCTTGTGCGCGTGTGTCGGTCCATGTGTGTGTGCGTGTGTGTGTATCTGAGTGGTTGGGACTACTTGGGACCACACAAAGGACAAATCCTAGTCCCAGATAAAAAAAAAATATATATATATATATCTGTTTCTTCTAAGCACCCATCCCACTCATCCACCGCACACCTACAGCAGGTTTAAATTCATCAGGACGTGCAAAGGAAGAGGCCACCTCCGGCGGAATACACGGAACACGCTTGTGCATTTCCTGCACCTCCTCACTCACTAAGGACCGTTGTTCTCGCAGGCATTTGGCTTCTACCATCATCACGCATGGACCTTCCTTGTCGCCACAGTTTCTGCCTCTCTCGTAGGACGAGGACGGATTACTTGCCCCTGAGCTTCCAGGCAAGAAGGGGTTGTCTTCCGCTGGGGTCAAAGATGGCGAAGCCCCAGTCCAGGGACCAGAGCCAGGAGCGGTTCTCGACGTTCCTGATAAGGAGCATCCTCCACATACAGCATGGAGGGAGAGGGAAGAGCTCAAGCGTGGAGCCTGCTGCTCGCCTGGACGGTCTTTGGAGGGACAACAACAAGCTTCCGACGGTGTGTAAGACACCGTGTTCCATTCTCAGCCTCCTCGTCCGCTGTCGCACTAACATACAGTGGCATTTTCCAGCCTCCGTTCTGCATCTGTTGCTGTTACCTGCATGCTATAGACAGAGGGATGAGTTCAGAAAGGCGGGATGGCTGGTCCGAGAGCCACCCTGGAGGACAGTGGCAGAGCGCGGTTCCATCCGGGCAAATCAGCAGCACAAAGTGTGGCTCAGAGCGTGGCGTCCAGGTGCTGATGCCCTCAGATGCCAAAGCTGCCTCTGCTCACTTCCTCCCTAGCGAAACGTCTCTGAGCCTCGGTCAGCCCCGGAGGAGTCGTGATGAGGGTAGACTCTACTTCACACGAGCTGATAAAATGATGGACTGCGCTAATGAATACAGAGCCCTAAGCAGAGTGCCTGGTCTATAATAAATGTACAGTAGTTAATACTTTCTTCTCGTGTTGTCTATTAATATTCTCAAAGAGAACCTTCGAAAGTTTCATATTGTCCCAGGGTATCACATGGTTCATTCTGATACACTGATTAGAATTTGCAGATTACCCAGAAGACAGGAAAAGGTAATTTTTCTGTGATAAATAAGCTCAGTATAAGAGTTTTATGAGCTAAAAAATGTTTCATAAAAAGGTTGTAGAAAAAAAAAAATCAACCAATCAGTTAGTACCTGGGGCGATCAAAAATTAAAGAAATATCTTTAATTACATCTGGAGGCTTCTGAGTTGTAAAGGTTACGGGGGCCTAGCGTTCTTGCACATGCTTACAAATAGATCCTGGTTGTGTTCCATTCTGCGACAGAGAAGGGCCAAACGTCCGCTTTCACGAACTTTCTCGCTCTGTCCTACCGCGTGGGGCATCTTGACGCAAATCTGGTGTCACCTGAGAGTGTCTGGGATCACCTGGCACGTGTTGGCAGCCTGGCTCAAATGAACTCTGACAAATATTTAAACGTAATAATAAAATAAATAAAATAACACCTGGCCTCCCCCATCCCCCCGGGGAGGCCTGAGAAGGTTTCTAGGGCAATAAAGACCAAAATACGAATCTAATAGATTGAGATCATGCCTCGGCTAGTGCTTGCTACGCAATCAACCGCCCTAAAACTTAGAAGCGCTGAAACCTCACCATTTATTTACTCAGGATTCTTCTAGGTGGTTCTTTTGGCGGGCTGGGGCGGGGTCAGCGAGTCTCGGCTCAGGTCGCCACATCGTCCTCAGATGGTGACCTGCTGTCGGCCTGTGTGCTCGTGCTGCCTGAGCACACGCGGACGCTGGTAAGCGTTGTCTGAAATAATAAATGAGCTAACGAATGAATGGAGGGATACGTGAAGTTTTCCGCACTTGGCTCTCTTTGGACTCTGCAAGATACAGGACTCTCTCCTGGAGAACTGCAAAGCAAGTCGTTCATTTTCCCCAGCAACTTCCCGAGGTGCCCTATCTCCCAGGTTGATCCAGAACATTCTGCCCCCCAGTCAGACACACCCCCCGGAGCCCCACCCTGAGTGCTGAGCTGAGGCAACTACATCACTTCCGAGTCTTCCTTCCTTCTTTCCCTTTAGCACTTCCCTCCTTCGGTGCCTTGAGGAAAAGGGAAAGTCTCCCCTGCTGCTCCCCTGCTTGCCGGGAGGAACGAGAGTCGCATTGCACGGCCACAGATACCAGGAGGACGCTGTGGCCATTGTCATAATAGGTCACGGTTCACAGATCCCACCTGCACCAGGCCCCAGGTCCTGAGGCAGCAGAGAAGAGTGTCTGTGGGAGGAGGACGGGCAGCTCCTCCGGGCCCTCCGCCCTGCTGAAACAGGGCTCCGGGACGTCAGCTACCACAGATGCTACCACAGTCGGCCAGCCTCCGAGCCCTGCAGACACATCCAGCCCGGGCCGCGGAAGGGCGGACACGCTCTCAGGAGGAGACCCCAGGACCCAGCCACGTCCCTCCTGACAGGCTGGCCTGGGTGCCGGGAGCCGGAGTGCAAGCCGGAGAGGGTGGCCCGGCGGAGGGGGCCCCCAGCCCTGCTCTGGGGGGAAGCCAGGCAGAGAATCTGGGGCCTCACGGAAAATGTGAGACTGGAGACTTTGGTCTGTGCAGGTCTGCTGTGTGTGAGCCTGGCTTCTTCGATTAATAAGGGACAGGGTGTGGCAGGTGCGGGGTCAGCCTCCTCTAGCTGAGTGGAGTGGGATGATGGATGGGCTCCCTCCCACAACCGGAGAGCAGGCTAGACCGTCACCAGATGCCTCTCCTCCCAACAGGGTGAAGGAAGGTTCTAGCAGAAGGTGTCAAGTGACCGAACCCGTTCGCTGTACCTTTCCGCTTCTGAGAGGCAGTGTGCCAGCCACACCTGCGCGTCCACAGAGCCTGGGCTGTGCCAACTTCTGCAGAGTCCGTCGGCTCCACTCTGTTCTCTCCTGCGGACAGCCGGGCTCGGGCCTTCCTCCACGCCGTCCCGGGGGCGGCTCAGACCCCTTCCGGAGCTCCCTGCCGCTGGGTCCACCCTCCCTGTCAACTCTGGCCTCCTGGCTGACGTGCATTTCTGACCATGTCACTCCCCCGCTTTTAGGTTCCACACAGCTCTCAGGACCCAGCTCAGCCCTTCTGGCTATGCCCTGCCCTCCTTCTCTGTTCTCCCCCCTCCCCCACTGCACTCCTCCGAAACAGCGCTTCGCAATCACGCGTGATTCCCTAAAACACAGCGGGCTGCTTCAGGCCTCCAGGTCTCTGCACAGGTTGGCCCCCTTCCAGGAAAAGGCTCTTTCTGCCCCCACGTCATCTAAGACTTACTCCTCCTAAGTTCAACTCAAGCATCACCAAGAAACCACCTCTCGAGCTTCCTAATCCAACGCAGAAGCTCCTGCTCTGTTTCTCTTAGCCTTGCTACCACGCCAGCGGGGGATGGTGTGTGCTGGGAGGGGCAAGCTGGAGAGGATGGCCCTGCGGAGGGGGTCTCCAGCCCCCAGCCCTGCTCTGGGACCTGTCTCTGCCACCACCCTGCGAGGCTGCGTTCCATTCGCCTCTCCCAGCCTCGAGCACAGAGTGAAAGCTGGCTACGTGTTTTTAGGAAGGAAGGAAGGAAGGAAGGAAGGAAGGAAGGAAGGAAGGAAGGAAGGAAGGAAGGAAGGAAGGAAGGAAGGAAGGAAGGAAGGAAGGAAGGAAGGAAAGAAAAGAAAAGAAAAGAAAGAAAGAAGTTATCTGCACTGGCTCTTTTGTGACACTGGCTGACCCAGGGGCCTCTCTTGGAGAACTGCAAGGTGATTAATTTATAGGGGCCAGCAGTTCCCCATCACCAATTTCTGGTCTCTTGGGCTTATCCAGTCCCTTTGGCCCCCCAGTTAGACACAGGCCCAGAGTTACCCCTGACCAGTAAAACATGCAACTTCTCCAAAATCAATCCTTCCTTCTTTTCCTTTAAAACTCCCATTCTTCCGGTACCCTGAGATAGCAAACTGACGGGTCGTTTCATTTACAATATTTACGATGAAGTGGGAACTGCTGAAAATAACCACCCCTTACATAAATCGGGAAGCACAACAATTATATAGTGCTTCCCGGTTTATGAAACTCTCCCCTTCATTGTCGTTAACATTCTGACTGTCCCCTGGGGCAGGCCAACAGCTCCTCTCATCTCATCTGCTACCCGAGGACACTTCCGCCCACAGAGGCTCTGTGGCTTTGCCAGGCTCACACAAATAATAAGCAGTGGAATTCAACTCAGACTCTTTAAAAGTGTTTTTCCATTTCATTTTTCAAAAAAGTATGCTTGGATGGGTAAGCAAAACGTTATACCTAAAAGGGAAGCATTGCTAATTATGGAAAGAATAGATGCAAAAGGACTTATCTGCACCCACCAAATAATACTGTCCAGACTGCAATCTCCTGTCCTACACCCATGGCTGAGCAGGCTGGTCAGAGGTCAGACTCCGCATGTACCCACAGTGAGAGTCAGACTGGAAGCAAAGTTCGTGGAATGAGAAATGTTGGAAACGTTACAAAAACAACAATAACGTTGTGATAAGGGTCCTGGCTAATGTCCTGAGGTCTGTGACTGGCTCAGCAGAAGCCTGCAGCTTGCCCTGGCCGGTCTGACTCAGTGGTTAGAGCGTCAGCCCTCAAACTGCAGTCATGGGTTCAATTCCGGTCAAGGGCACGTACCTCGGTTGCAGTTCAGTCCCCTGTCCTGGTCGGGGTCATGCTGGAGGCAACCAATCAATGCGTCTCTCTCACATCACTGTTTCTCTCTCTCTCTCTTTCATTCTCCCTCCCCCCCTGCTACTCTGTCTAGAAATCAGTGGGAAAATATCTTCAGGTGAGAATTTAAAAAACAAAAAACAAAACAAAACAAGGCCGCAGTTTCTCATCCCAGATAGATTTCTCCTAGACCTGCACCCAAGTCCATGCCACAGTGGCCCGCCCTACAGATGCGCAGGGGGGCCACCCACACTGCCAGGACCAGGGTGCCTACAGCAGCAGCCAGGGGTTCGCGAGTGAGCGAGTGGAGGAGGATGGAAGGAGAGAAGAAACAGGAAGGGGTGACTGAGAAACCCTGAGCAAAGACGTTCCAGACTGTGATCATTCGTCTGCACCGAAGATGCATGATTGCAGTATCACCCGCGTCTACCAGGAGGCTGTGAGCTCCTGTGGGGCGGGAAAGGCCCTGTGCATTTCCTCGCCACCTCCAACGCCCACCACCAGCACCACGCTCCGCCACCCCTGGCGACATCTGTGGTGTCACTCAATGTGCATGGTCACTCAGTTATTCATTGAGTCTTTCCCCCTCTCATCCCGAAAAGGAATGTCCATGACGGATGCTCCCTGGTGGGTATTACATGTGATCTGCCCGCTCCATGTCCCCTCCCATACATGCATCCACATGCCTCAAGCCCACAATTCCTTGGTCTCAATCTGACCCTTTTTTTTTTCGTTCAGGCTCCTCATCAGCCCTCTGAGCATATTTTACTGCCTGTGAATTGATATAAATTCTAACTCTGGGCCACTTTTCCTTCAAGAGTGTGACTGTGCTCAGGCTGGAGTGCTGCCCATTAGAAGGTCATTCCTGCCACGGTAATTCACATCCACGCCCGAGAGCCCACGGACTGCAGCCCTCAAGGCGCTGACCTTCCAGTGATTCTCAGCCTTCCTGACGCCGCGACCCTTTAGCACAGGTCCTCGTGTTGTATGTGGCGGATCTGCGTGTGGGCGGACCCGCCCGGAGACGGATAGAGGAGCGCTGTCTCGGTTCCTAAGACCACCGGAAATAGGTGTTTTCTGATTGTCTTAGGCGACCCCTGGGAAAGGGTCGTTCGACCCCCAAAGGGGTCACGACCCACAGGTTGAGAACCGCTGCCTTAGACCAAGCTGGGTGGTCTTCCTTCCATGAGCTAGTTGAAGAGGCCACTGGTCTGCGGAGGGAGGGGACCTGGTGCCCCAATGGCAGGTGACACGGGATCCAGGCCACTGTTCAGACTGCTTGCTCATGCCCTCTGGTCCTTCCTGTACTTGACCCCAGAGGGACAATGTGCAACGATACTGTACAATGAGTTGTTGCCAGACCAGTCCAATCACAGGGAGACCCTGATGGGAAGTTTAAATGCGTGATAACTTGGTGCTCCATGATCTCTCTTCTGTCTGCCAGGGCCCAGCAGCACAGCGGATGCTGTTTTTCAGAAGAACTATAACTCTTCACTGCAGATACCACGGCCCAGCTCCAGAAACCCAGGCACCTCCTGATCCTCCTATTGGATCTTGCCATGAACTCCACAGGGCATCTTTTCTCACCACCGATCTCTCCCCTACCACAAAGTGGCAGGCTGCTCGGCCCACGGCCTGGACCTGCTGAAGAGCCCCCTCCTGCCGGGCCCTATGTGAAGCTGGCGGTCTACTGTATCGCCGGCCACATGGATGAAACTCTTCTCAGGTGTGAAATACGTTGCTTCCAAGGCCTGAAAGGGCTACAGGCCTGTGCTTCCTTCTCTGTGATGGGAAGAGCCAGATGCAAGGGTTTGCATTTATTTGCAAAGGGATGTCCCAGCATGCCCTGTCACTGGACTCCTACAAGTATTACTGATAGTGTAGGCCCCCGGACATTCAGCCTGTCGAGAGCACGTGCCTTAGCAAGGTCCCCACCACCAAGCCACTTCTTTTAATGCAGTTAGCATAATGTCGTTCATGTAGTCTATCGATGCCATGTTCTTTGGATATCAGATGACCCAAAATCTTTGATTTGTATTGGGACCAAAGACAGAAGAATTAACACAGTCCTGGGGGTAAAGTGCAAATATATATTGTTGTCCAGTCCACAGAAACAGAAACTATTTCTGATTCTCTTCTCCACCAGGGATAGGAAACCGAACATCCGTCAAATCAGTGGTCGTAGTCCACGTCTCCGAGGCCATGCAAACCCTTCTAGCATGAGGTACCTCGTCTGGCATGGCGGTTACAATGCTGGTTACAACTTGGGTGAATGTGTGGTGAGATCTGTCTGGTTTTTCCACCAGCACCAGACTGGTGACTTAAGTGGGGATATGATGGGACCACTGCTCCCGACGCCTTCAGATCCTTCACGGTAGCATTAATTCCTGTTTTGTTTTGTTTTGACTTGCTGTGTTGTCAAGGAGTGGGGAAGTTCAGGCACTGGAACTTGACCTCCCCAATCATTATAGATAGCCTTAACTCTACTGGTCGAGGACCCGATGTGTGAGTCGCACCAATTACCAAGTATTTCTATCCTAATTATAGTTTTGGGGACTGGGTAAATTATCACAGGGTGATTCACAAACCCAAGGGACAATGAGCTAGACCAGCGATTCTAAACCTTGCCACCTCGCGGCCCACATAAACTAATTACTAAAACTCTGCGTCACAATAAAAATGATATTCTATTTTTTGCTCATTTGACAAAAAAAAAAAAAAAAAAAATAGGTATAATTTTGACTCATTCACACCAGATGGCTATTGCTGTGTTGGCTGCTGTCATTTTTTTATTGGACAGTCTAAGGGGAAAGAGGTCAGTGCCCTGACTAAACAGCCAGGTCCTGCATGTTTTAAAAAATGTTGCGGCGCACCGGTTGAAGATCGCTGAGCTAGACCTTCTTCAAAGTCTGCTTCATGTCGGCCTCCTAAGTCTTTATCTTAACAGAGGGACCACAGAAATATTTTATGTCTTGAGATATCAAACTTAACCCCAACACTGTGTCCAACAGTCCATGAAATAATGTTCCATTGGCACTGTCCCCGAGTTTATTGCCATACAGCCCTTTGGGGATGTATAAATTAAAATAAATGGCAAGAATCATCGCCGTGTGCTTTGCTACAGTGTTGCAGTCTTTCATCCCAGAAGCCCCATTTCCTCTTCCAGCTATGAGTTCAGGATCCCACAACTGGCTCAGGTTCAGAAAATGGGCAAAGAACCATGAGTTTTGGGGGGAGGGGCGTGACTGCCCCCAGCCTTTGATGAGGCCACCTTGAGTCCTCTGATGGTGCAAGTTTGATGATACCTCTGTTGGATGCCCCGACGGATGCCACAGTGTGTTAACTACTCATGAGCTTCAAGCAGAACAGCATACTCCCCCTAATGAACCATCTAACCTCTAGACTGGTCCCCAATCTCATCGTGGACATGAGTGGCCATCTAGAACATGGGGCAGACAAGGAAGACAAGATCTTAGATTTTCCCCACCTACCACCCCGCCTTGCCCTTGTGTGTTTGTCCAATACGGCTTGTTGGCTGGGGTGCAATCCCCCCTCCCCAAGTCCAGACGGACAACCTGAAATAGGGTCCTAGAAAAATCAGGAAAAAAGGAACCCAGCTTCTAACAAGGACTAGAAGCCACAGAGGCAAGAACTACATGTGCAGAGTGGATGTGGTTCTCCGGATCCCCTGTCCACTCACCCCGTCATCTGAGCTTACTCTGGGAAGCTCAACAGTTTTCAGAAATCCTTTGAAGGTCAGGAGCAGGTTCATGTGACCTTGAACTAAAGATTTAAGACTCAAAGAATGCCTTAAGAAGTTTAAGATCATTAGAATTCTTTTTTAAATACGGTCTTAATGTGCTCCACTTCCTAGCCAACAGTCGCCTGGACTCCTTAAGTAGGCCTTGTCAGAGCAGATCATGAAAGTGAAGTCAAGACAAGCAAACATCACGCACCCCACCTGGTGTACGTGCCAGTCGCCAAGGACCTCTGCAGGTACGTGCTAGGAAGCAGATGTTTATACTCGCTCTGCTTCGATGATACAGGTATCATACTCCCAGTCAATTTCCTTCCCCTTTGGCAGAGATTATTTCCTATCTCTGTTTACCCTCTTCTTTCCTTTCTTCTTGTATAACAGTTTTAGCCCTCCGGGGTGTAATCATTTTTTTGACCCAGTTGAGAGAGTCAAATTTGGTTGTGCTTTTGCAGCAACCAAACCTGCAAAGGCAATGCTGATGCTCAAAGGTTCTGACACCCCACCTCTCTGTTGACTTGGCTGAAGAAGACTCCTCGACCCACTTCTGCCCAGATGTTAGGGATCTGAGCACGGCACTGTAAGATGTATCTGAACCCCTGAATGGTTCTCTGATCCAGAAGACGGACTCTCCTCTCCCGGCAGCATAGACCAGAAAGTGTCCAGTTGTGTTGGCTGTTGTCACACTTCAATTACAAGGTCTTTGAAGTTCATGAGATGCTGTAAGAAAGTGGGTTGGGTGTAAAGAAGGGTCTTAAAAGCTCTCAGACAAGGGGAGAAATAGTAAGGATGAGAAAGTCCTGAGGGCAGTATATATTGGGAAGTAAGCTTCATACTTCCATTTACCGAATGCCTGTATGTGCCAGACACTTTACATGAATTGTCTCAGCCAAGGTATGAGATTCAGGCCTAACCAGGGTTTAAATCTTAGCTCACCTGCCCTGGCTGGTTTGGCTCAGCAGTTAGAGCGTCGGCCTGCAGTCCAGAGAGACCCGGGTTCGGTTCCCACTAAGGGCGCGGACCTCAATTGCAGTTTTTCCCCAGCCCTGGTTGGGTCGTGCGGGTGGCAAACACTTGATGTGTCCCTTTCATGTCGATGTTTCTTTCTCTCTCTCTCTCTCTCTCTCTCTCTCTCTCTCTCTCTCTCTCTCTCTCTCTCTCTCTTCCTCTCTCTTCCTCCCACTCTATCCAAACAAAAAAACTGGAAAAATGTCCTCGGTGAGGATAAAATAAATAAATGAATGAATCTTAGCTCACCTCTTATTAGTTGTAGGATCTTAACAAAAGAGTTTGTGTCTCTGGATCTGGGGAGTCTCGTCTGTGAGCAGGGATGATAACACCTACTTCACAGAATAATTGAGAAGAATTAGTACTGGTTAATGGAAAATGTTTACAGTATGGTGGCTATTATTAGTATTATGATCTTCAGTCACTCTGCTATTGGTGCATTTGAGGAGCCTGAGGCTGGAGAGTTTGAATAGCTTGTCCAAGGACAGAGCCAGTGAAGAACAGCCTGGGATTTGAGCCCAACTTTGCATGAATCGTCCCACTGTGTAGTGACCCCTCTGGGCACACAAGCTGGTATCCATGGCAACTGCAGAGCAGCTTGGTGATGGTCTTTCTTGTTACTGGAAATTACCACGTTCAACTTCCAGGTACAAACATCTCCATCTCCTATTCCTGACTACTCAGGGATCAGCTTAGTTCATTGTCCTGATGTCCAGAGAGTTTATTTTGCTCCAGTAAAAAATATATATATATCAGTAAAAGATGAATGATGATCATTTTCTCTCTTACAACAGAAGAACATTAGACATTAAACATCAGAGGAAGACCCGCGAAATGTTTCGCTCAGGATCACTTCCCTCGTCCAAGTCTCCACTGTGTTCGTCATTCGATTAATATTTACGGAGCACCTACCACATGTCAGATGCTGTTCTACTACTGAGAACATAGCAGCAAACGAGAAGGCACGGGCCCTCGCCCTCGAAACGAAGCAGGAATCATTGTAAAGACATATTAACTGGAAGGAGTCTTAGGGATCATCTCGCCGACATCATTCCATCTAAGAATGTCTTCAATAAAATCGCATAATTATAATAATTGAAGAAATGCATAATTGAAGTAATTACATGAGTTAAATGAGACAGAAAGAGGGGTCACAGATTTTAATAGAAGCATGATGGAGGATTCAGTTAATTAGATAAGGCAGCATCTTTACACGGATCCCTCCTAACCAGGGCTTCTCCGTCATGGAGCTTGCCGTGTTCATCATACTTCCCCCTAAAAAGCTGTCTGCCCACCTTCTCCTGAGGGGATGGTCCTGGCTGTTTGTATGAACAAGGGTCGGCCATTTATTGGACAGCATGGACATCTGACCCAGTGGTGGTCATGTACACACTGGTACCAACCGTCTGATACTCTTGTAAAAATTTTTTTTAAAACAAAGGCTACACAATAGAGGTAATATAACTTTCCAGAACATCCAATATCTTCGTTCAGAACAGAGGAAAATTGATAGAATATACTGGTAAGTAGGGCTTTAAATATGAACCCACTAGTTACCAAAACAACTGGTGAGGTAAGTACCATCAGAATTCACATTTCACAGAGGAGGAGATGGAGGGTTAGCACCATACACAGCTGGTGAGCAACAGAGCCGAGTGTGGGAAACCAGGTACCGTAACCCCAGGACCTGTCAGTCACTTTGGACCTCCCACAGTGGGGAGAAACGAGAACAGGCACAAAGAGGAGCAATGAGAGGGAGTAACAGGATCCTGTGGACGGGTCTATGGACTCTTGTTCCTCTGGGGCTGACAGAGATGACTCAAGTGCTGAGCAGTACGGGTACATGGCCAATGGCTCCCCCTAGAGGCCCTGAGAATGGAGTCTCCTCTGCAGCTGTCTGTGCCTCCAAGACACTGCCGCTGCCAAGGCAACCCGAGAAAGCCTCCCGCGGCCCAAGTACCAACACTCCTTTGCAGGTATGAGTGGCTCATACACAAAATTCTAGAATTCCAGGCTCTGTAAGTCACGTCTCTTATAACAACGTTACATCTGTGTGTTTGGTTTTTTACCCCCTGCCCCCCTGCCCATCTGGCAAACACAACTTGTGACTTCCTCCTGATGAGAAGATGTAGGGAAAGTGTGACCTGGAGGTTAGCTGGCTGCCTGGATCTCGCTCTCCCGTGTTTCACTGACTGCAAGTCCGTCTGAGGACACTGGACCCGTCTCTGTGGGAGCCCCCCGCCAGCCAAGCCTGCCAGGCCTCACTCTCGGACTCAGGCCAAGATGTGAGGCCTCAGGGCATCTCTCTGCTTCAGGTCTCACATCCCCATGTTGCTCTGTCCATCCCACTTCCTGTTAAGACGTTAAGTGGCTCTTACTGTTCTTTCCTGTCCTGTACTTCGGAAGGTGCCCTCTGGAGTCCCCATTCCTTATAAGTAAGTTACAGTTAAGTGTGTCCCCTCCTGCATATATAAAATAGGTCAACTGATGACCGCTGCTTCATCCTCTGTTTTAGCTTCTGAATCACTTTCTGCTAATCTTACACACAGTCTATGTAGGCAACCTCCTCCGACTCCCTTCAAAACCTCTTTTCAGATTCTTTATTCATTCAGAACAGTCCATAGGTAATAACTATCATTTGTCTTTTCACAAAAAGTATAGCTGTTTAGACAAAGGAAGGTCTGAGGATAGAATTTCATTTGTGCTACGAGCAGGGAGGATCGTGAGGAGGGGAGGTACCCTGGAGACAATCACCTTTTGTCCTTACCATAGCTGACTTCCCTATTAGACCTGGGCACAAATTACTCTAACGGAGGATGGAAAGCATTTATTGCTTGCAGAACAAGAACAATCTTTACTTACATACCACTCCTGGCTACAGTAGAAACATGTCCCTATCCTTCATGTCAACAGGAAGGTGATGCTGAAGTCTTGTAGGCAACAAGGAGAACGAAAACATGCAAACAACGACGTATGTTACTGGAAAATCTAACTAACTTAAAAGAAAAAAAAACTCTACCGTGAAAGTTTCTCCTTCACATTTTCCTTGCTTTTTCTTTCTTGGTGAAGACAATAACCAGGTCAAGTTTGAAGCTTAGCGCTTTAGACATTTCTGAGTTACACAATCACAACAAAGGGATCGGAGAATTTTCTTTGAAAGAGGGACTTGAAGGAAAATAAAAACCGTGGTCTGACTTCGAAGCAGAGAAGCAGGTGGAATCGTATGAGTTCAAACTTTCAAAAAAAGAAAGAGAGAAAACCTCGCTTTGGGATGAGCTATGAAGCATGGCCATTTCCAGGCTCAGAGAGAGAGAGAGAGAGAGAGAGAGAGTGTGTGTGTGTGTGTGTGCGTGTGTGTGTGTGTGTGTGTGTGTGAAGAGAAAGATGAATACCCTAGAATGTCAGAGTAGAAATGGCGTATGTTTCACATTACACAGGGTTTCTCTGCTGCTCAGGATTGGAACGCACATTAACTCTAGCTGACTCTGGCAAGATCACATAAAGACACCAATTTCTAGGGAATAGATATTTCCAAAGTTTCCGATTTGATCCTCAAGTCAACCCTTGGATATGGGTATTATTTTAAACCTATTTTATAAATAAGGAACCAGAGCGCACCAAGATCCAATGATTTCCTAAGGACACATAGATGTTAAGTGGCTCAGCCACAGTGGGTTTTCTGACTTCAGATCCTGGGCTCATTTCATTAGGCCAAAAAAGAATGGGGAGACTGGCCAATTAGGCTTCGTCGTTGGATCACCAAAGCAAGATGCTACTCTGCATCCATCTGCCATCATGACCAGGGTTGTGAAACTCACCCCTGAGTTACAGAGGCACAGAAAGACCAAAGGATCACCCTCCACGGCAGCACAGCTACCCTTAGCTTGTTTGACTCCAGGTCAGACTACAGGGTCAACCGCTTTCAGATGGAACACTTCATCTAATGACTTTAGTTTTCCATGACACTTACTTTTTTAGCAAACTCTATAATTCCTAGGGAAACAATGTTGCATTCTATCATTCATCAGGTGTTACAAAGTTCCAGCTGTGATAGGTGCCGTCCTAAATCTGGGAATATAAGGAAAACTAAAAGGTATCCTGGTCTGATTACTTCCTAGCATGGTTGAAAAAAATGATTTTTTTGTACAAGTTTAATGAAACAGAATGAACCAAGTGCAGAGGAAAGAGTCTGTCCCAGGAGTCAGAGGTGGTATTTAAGCTTGAATTGGAAAGACGAGAGGCGGGAAGAGGTGAAGCTGCACACTACCCATCAGCTCTTTCGTGTCATTGTGTCATTCTGAACCGCATTCGGGGCCAGGGCCAGGGAGTGGGGGGGAGGGGGGTGCATTTCCCAGACCATGCAGCGTGTCCACAGGTTTGCAATGGCCAGCCCCTGTGTCAGGACAGCCCCTGTGTCAGGACAGCCCCTGTGTCAGGACAGCCCCTGTGTCAGGACAGCACGTTGGCTCCAGACTTATTATTTAGTTCTGACCGTGGCTTCAAGTTTTAAAGACCCAGACTTTATCTTCATCCACAGAAAGACTGTGGGTTTTATTTTCTTCTTTCCTGATTTGGTGAGATATCTCTGACATATAACATTGTGCAAGTTTAAAGTGTACACTGTCTTGATTTGATACAGTTGTTTTTTTAAAACTATTTTTATTTTGTTGTGTTTTGTGTTGTATTATTACTTTTTTTCTTTATTGATTTTAGAGAGAGAGGAAGGGAGAGGGATCGATGAGAGAGAACATTGATTGGCCGCCTCCTGTATGCCCCCCACTGGGGATCAGGCCCACAGCCTGGGCATGTGTCCTGACCGGGAATCGAACCAAAGACCTCTTGGTGCAGGGGTCGATGCTCAACCACTGAGCCACACCAGTCGGGCTTGGCACACATTTATGTTACAAAATCATTCCTACCACAGTGCTAGCTAACACCTCCATCAGACCATCTCCTTTTTGTGGTGGGAACATTTAAGATCTATGTCTTAGTAATTTTCAAGTATATGAAGCAATATTATTAACTATAATCACCATACTACACATCAGATCCCCAGACGGAAGATTTTATTAATGGACATTTTTAAAAAGAATGAGAACCCATCTGCTATAAAGGATACAGTATCTTCTTGGAATAAGGATTTTTTTTTTTTTTTTAAATCTCAGTAACTTTTATTACAAACTGAGAGGTCTGTGTCTGGAAAAGTCCCCGGGAATCAGAAAAGAAAATGGATTTACTTTAAAAATCTGGATCCCCTCATTATCATATGAGGACTAGGGGAGAAAGAAACGCTTCCCTTAGGGGCTCTCACAGGGCTGCCTAGACCCGGCCGAATGTGAAGATAAAATCTCGGGGGCCAACAGCCAGGTATGAAAGATGCGGTTCCTGGATCAAATGGCTCAAAAAGAGATCATTAGAAAAGGGGGTGGTGGTGCTTGTTCTTGATGCAAAAGGTTTTGTTCCAGTACAAAAAAATCCCACAGAACAAGGGAGCGGGAGCCCAGCCTTACCTGGAGTTTTCCCAAAGGGAGCTCGGCCCTGGGAGGGCTCATTTTACAGCTAAGAACTGTCTACTTGTAGGAGCCGCTGGGGAACCATTCTTGAAAGTTGGGATGGGTATATCAAGATGTCAGGGGGAAAATTTAAACAACTAGAATAAAGACCAGCATAAAAAAAAAACATAGCAATATTGGGGTGAGTGTCAAGGTGACTCAGTTTTGCTTTGTGGGGGAGTTACTTTTGTTTGTTGTGTTTCTTTAATCCCTCATATTAGCAATGGACAATTAAGCTCCTTCGGGGAAGTGTTGCAGGTTTTTGTCAGTGGGATGCAGTATTGTGATGGGTAATGTTTAACAACCCACTCTTGAAAAACATAATAACCTTACTTGTCATGTTTGCCAATTTGTGGGATATAAATACTCCCTCTGTGGCTGATTTCAAGCTCTGGATATAGTATCACCTTGCATGGACTGGGGGGTGGGGAGTGTGCACAGTCAGCTCTGCATGGACTGGGGGACAGGGGTGGTGGTGTGCACAGTGAGCTCTGTATGGACTGGGAGGTGGGGTGTGTGCACAGTGAGCTCTGCATGGACCAGAGAGGTGTGCACAGTGAGCTCTGCATGGACTGGGAGGTGGGGTGTGTGCACAGTGAGCTCTGCATGGACTGGGAGGTGGCAGTGTGTGCACAGTGAGCTCTGCATGGACTGGGGGACAAGGAGGGTGGTGCACACAGTGAGCTCTGTATGGACTGGGAGGTGGGGGTGTGTGCACAGTGAGCTCTGCATGGACCAGAGAGGTGTGCACAGTGAGCTCTGCATGGACTGGGAGGTGGGGTGTGTGCACAGTGAGCTCTGCATGGACTGGGAGGTGGGGTGTGTGCACAGTGAGCTCTGCAAACGTGTTTGGGCAGCCCTAGCACCCCACTGGGGGCATGCCCTTACTGGAGTATGCTCCAAGTGATGGAAAATTTGGCTTCGAAGGGAATGTGAGGAACAGATAAAACATAGTAACAGGAACCCAGGGAAGACAACCAAAGACAGAGTCCTGACAGCTTTAGATGTTGACCTGATACAGTAATAATGCTTCCTGGGTGAGGTTAACCACCTCAGTGTTGGGACGTTCAATTGAATTTTCATGAATCATTGATGACTTTATGGACCAGAATGCGCTGTCTTTTCATGTAAGGGCCACCACAAGAAAAAAATATATATACAAGCATCTATTTTTAAAAAGCCAGCGTCTGGGGCCGGCCTGGTGTTCAGCTGGAATGCGCTGGTCAGTAGGAAACAACGTGCCCATACATCTTACTGCCAGTCAGCATCTCTTTGGTTGGCTGGTGCCTATGCCATAACGAAGGTGAGCCATCTGAGTAGCGTTCCTGTCTGGGCCGAGTCTAAAAGGAGATGGAAAAGCGAACACTTAGTCCAGTAAACACCGTGGACCTTCCACGTGGTAAAGAAAGACAGGAACGAACCAAAGAAAGCGGTTAAGCTGTCAAACCCTCAGCGAAGCCTTCCCTTGGCGCAGGGGAGCTAGTGAGGAGCTTGGAACACCAGAGGCCTGTACCATTACTGCGGGGGAAATCACGGGAGAAAGAACTGTTCCTTAAGGCCCATGACATCCAAATGCAGAGGAAAAACGAGAATCACGTGGCAACTGTGACCAGGGGCACGGACTTCAGAAAGGTCAGTGCAGCTTCTGTGTAGGAGTTTCCAAAGGTAACGCTCCAGCTGAAGTGGGCGTCAGGGCAAGGGGTAACCCCTCAGCAGACAGATGCCGTAGGATTTCAGCAATGCCACAGGAAAAGGCAATGGTGGGGCATTGAGGCTCAGGTCTGATACATACCCGCACACGGAGCCCCAAAGAGGCTGAATCCCTCAGCAGAGCCCACGGCCCACTCGGCCTCGGGCACACGTACAAAGGCTCCGACGGGCAAAGGCAAAGGAAGAGGTTTTGCACGCGCAGGGTGGGTGAGAAGAGGTCTTAGATGCACCAACGCTCAGGGCTGCCACAACTGCACTAGAACCTGCCTTTCTCAGCAAGAGGACTGAGCCTCCCCTCGGCTCTGATAAATCCACCACCGTGGAAGAGACCTTTCCCCCAGCGCGGCTCAAATTCACAGGCCGCAGCATGAACTACCCGCACCCGGCGAAGCTGCAACCTGGATATGTCCCTCCGGTCCTTGCAGGGATGAGTGAGTCACGATCGTGGTCTTTGCTGAAGGTCAGCGCCAGGTGTCCAGTGATCACTTCTCCCAGGGAGGCGGATCTGGGAGCGTGACGTTCACAGTGAGGGTACGTGCCTGGCTCAGTTCTCGGTTGGTTCTTTAGTCTAAGACGGACTAGATCAGCCCTTCTAAACTGGGGTTCCCTAAAAACTTCAGACCTCCTGAAGACCGAGTGCCTTCAAGCAAGAGGTGGAAAACTTTACTAAAGGGTCTGATAGAATATATTTTAGGCTCTGTGGGTGTATTGTATATATTTTTTATGTTCTGTATACTATGATGTATTGGCATCTTAGGAAAACTTCCTGGCTGCCCCTCCCAGGGCTAATGGATTCTTAGAGTCGGGAGCCCAGTCGGGAGCCTGCCTTCTGTACGTCAACTCAGCTCTCCAGACCCTTGAACCTCGGGAGGCAACAAAATAATACGCCTTTGCCTTAACCATCCCAAGGCCAGGTAGCAGACATCACAGATCATCCTAACAGCCTGCTACCCGCTGGAATCATTCAAACCAGCCACCTGACCTCTACTCCACCTGCTTCGCCTTTGCAGCAGAAACCCCAGCGAAGGCCATGACCGACCCCAGCGAAGGCCATGACCGAATGTCCTTCCTGCACGTGTCTTCCGCCTCTCCACCACTCTGCTGTCTTTCCAATGGGCCCTGTGTGACATTTCTTGGTTCCTGTCCCTAGGATCTGTGAGGAAATACACTTTGATTCCCTGCGCCTCTTCTCTGTCTTCTCCTACAGCCACACCTGACTAGCTCCCAGAAGAACACAGCAGGTCATACATTCTCTTTTCCAACCACTCGACTTTACCTTTCTGAGTCCGGACACGCTTACTTTTGAAAGGGGGACAACAGCACCCACCCACAGAGTTGCTGGAAATGATTGAGCACACGTTAAACGTCTAACACAGTCCCAGGCACGTCGTCAGTAATGAAAGTATGTTAGTTCTCCCTCCTGACGACAAGGACACCATGCTTTCTCCTGCAGAACCGCCCGGTCCATCCACTGGTCTCACGCTCACCTACGGGGAACATGACCGAAAGGCTGCAGGGACAGACACCAACGGGACTGTCAACCAGTCTCTCTCTCTCTGAGGGACACAACATTGAGAAACAAGACTTAAAAGGGAATGAAAATGCAATTTGGTGGACAATCAAATAAAAATGCTGTAGCTTTAGAATCAGAGAATATGCTTGGAATGGACCCTTCTCAGTACAATACATTTATCCGGCTGACTTCTTTCAGCGGCCACCTTTCGAAACGAAGGCTGATTAGGTTCAATGGGGAATCTGCATTTCATCACGAAAATGGAACACGGCGTCCTTGGCTCCGTGTCCTGAGGAGGAGCGATTTGGGGCACTGTGTGCAAAGCACGGAGTGAAAACACGGGTAGTGCGTGGATTTCAGGTATGACAACCGGGGGGCGTGCACACGCACAGCCCAGCAGCACGGGGGGTCGGCCTCCACCCTCACCAAACAGACCTCCTAACAGGAGAACTCCCCGAAGAGGCTTCTCCAGCCTTTCATTTTACAAATGGTGGTGCATGAGGACGGAGGCATTACAAGGAGAGCGGACACTTTCTATTGAGTTGATGTGTTTAAATATTAGGCAGGAGAAGAGCCCAATTATCAAGGGGTAAGTGCAGCAACAGCAAGCTCTGTCGAAAAGAAACCGAGCCCCTTTGGGTTTTCCTCAAATCTTCGCTGTTTTGGGGAAGGTTTAATGTACAACCCGAGAGAACTGGACTATCTAATAAACTGAACCAACAGAAAAAAGTGAAACGGAAGACGAAGTACGCCTGCCATGCACGTTGTTTCTGAAACCAGTGAGCTGTGCACCAGCTTTAGCAGGTTAATCAAGGAGTGTGTTAGCCATGAAACCAAAGCTGGCTCATCCTAGCCAAGACAGAGACATAACGGATGTTTCTCCAATACAACCGAGATGCGTCCCCTAATCTAGAGAAAACGCATTATCCTTAACAGGCTTCAAGTCAGCCTGGAGGCCGCAATGTTGCCAATGTTTTCCGATCAAGACATAGGCCCCGGAAAGGCTGAGTAAGCAGTTTGGCTGATGGGACAGCTAAAATTGAAGGGACAGTTCAATGGGCTGATACCAGTTAAGAGAATCATTTAGTCAAGTTCATGACATCCTCTTCCTCAGTCCTGAACCTTTAAATCAAGTTGACCCTCCCACGGAGCCAGTGGCTGATGGCCAGTAACAGGAGGTGCAGAGAACCCATTCCCTGCAGTGGTGCTGGCCCGGGCGTCCCAGCACGCCCCGTGCGCTTCCGGAACACGTGACCAGAGCACGGTGCAGCCCGAGGGACGTGCACTCTGCTGCCGTGCTGGGGCGCACCGGGCTGCACCTGGCCTGCGCTCGGTGTCCGGAGGCCTAGGTGAGCGACACGGGCTGCCTGCAAAGAGCTGGGCGGGGCACACATGGTGAACGGAGCTATGTTGACACATGGTCACACGGGACATAAGTAATCACCCAAACCGAAGGACAGCTATGCTGGATCAAGAGGGTGAAGCAGAAGTCGGGGGACATGCTAGAGAAGGGGTGGCCCTTCAGCAGTAACTAAGAGTTCGTCCCGTAGGCAGTGCAGACGAGAGCCAGCGGGGGTGACTGTGGGCAGCGTGGCTCGGAGCAATAGTGTCGAGTGCGGGGTGGCTCGCGTGGAGAGGCTGTGTCCTGATTCTGAGCTTTTGACTTCTGGGGACAGGAAGGAGGCTTCTCGACCCCTTCCACGGTGCTGTGGGAAATCCCTGCCCCACACCCCACCCAGCTGAGACCACGGTCCTCGGGAGACAAAGTCACTGCCGACGGCATCCCGCAGCCTCCTCTGCCTCCTCCAAAGAGGTTTCCTTGTGTTTTTTCTCGAGCAGCTATTTTCCTGCAGCAGACACTCTCGGAGTACACGCATGCTGGTGTCGTGAAGGGTATGGCCGGTCAACGGAATTAGCAGACGGGTTAAAGGTGAGTCCGGAACCAGACTGGCCGGGTTCAGAGTTCGATTTCAAAACTCACCTGCTTTACGTTTAGATAAGAGACTTTGTTTTTCCAAATGGTGATGCCGTTGCCATTCCCCGAAGCGGAGCCAGGAGGACTAAAGGAAACAGCGCGTGCCCCCCTTCGAACACTGCCGGGTAGAGAACGGGCGCCCCGAACACTGCCCGGTAGAGAACGGGCGCCCGTGACGCTGGCCCCGTGACGCTGGCCCCGTGACGCTGGCCCCGTGACGCTGGCCGCGCTCATCGCCCTCGGGCGTGGAAGGAACCGCCGCCGACCTGCCTTCCTTTCCCGGAGTAACTCACACTTCAACTGTCGAATATGCGGGCGCGTCTCTTCCTGCCCTGGTCCGCGGTCCCCTCGCTGTCCTATCCACATTTCATTCCCTGCGATGGAAGAAGCCCCCTTTCTACCTGGCTCCAGAGGGCTTTCTCAGGACTTTTTGAAGAACTTATTGTGTCGGGCTATTTCTCCCAGGAAATCATATTCGTTTCTCACAGAGCATCAAGACCCCTCCCTCCATTCTAAACAAGTCCTCTCGACTTCCTTCCACACTCATATGGCCACTGACAGGCGACAGATGCTATTCGCAGCACCTGCAAAACTCATTTATTTCAACACGAAAGCAGCTTGTCCCTGGAGAATTGCAGCAGGAAAGGGAAGGACCGCGGGGCTGTTCAGAGGTTGGTGGTTCGCGGATGTGGCGGCCGAGGGCTGACTTCGGTGGGGTCCAGCGGATTCTCCATGGAGTAGCGTCTGCAAAGGAGAAGGACTAGAAAAACGATGCCTGTTTCGGCATGAAGCAGGGAAGAGTGGGGAGGGGACACGAGCTTGGGAACAGAGTGCAGAAGGAGTCAGCAAGACCCACGGGGCTCAGGCTGTTCATGGCAGAATTTGAATCCAAACAAACCTAGAAATCCAAGGATTCGCCTTCAAGGGGGTGCTTCTTTCTCTGGTCCCTGAGCCTGAGCGATTCAGAAGGAGCCTCCCCTTCCCCCGCGCATGGGGAGAGAAAGATGAGAGGAACTATCCCTGGCGACAAATAATGCACAAAATCAGCACAGGCAGCCTAATGGTTGAAAATCTGGGCCAGCATCTCTAGCAGGGTACCACCTGCAAGCTGGTCACTGTGACATTCTGCGAACAAAACCGAAGGAAGTGCTCACGGTAACTGGCAGCGGCAGGACTCCTGGACACCACAACCCGCACAGACGGTGACCAGTGTCACGGAAGAGCTCTGTGCCTAGCAGTGCCCCGGAGGGCGGCCATTGTCCCATGAACAATAGATGATTTAGGGACAGCCTCCTGATTAACCTGCCAGACACTGAAATATAAGATCAGGGAGACAGACAGGGATGCACTAATGAAGCAATGATTTAAAAAGAGAAACCCAAACAGTCGGTCCTGGACAAGTGATTTGCTTTCCCTGCCACAGTGCAGCCTCATTATCCTCCCACTCCCCTCTGGGGAGCAGGCAGAGGTCACCTTTCTGAAGGAAGGGGACCAAATATTGTTCCCCTCCTGTCACTATGAGAAGTGAGGGCAGACTCCTACTCTCCAACAGCCTCCCCAGCAAACGCCGCCTTTGGAAATCTCTCTTCCCTCAGACTGTCGTGTAACTTCCCATCCATAACTTAAGTCCCCCAAGTCTTTGAAAACCCAGACATCTCCATGAAGAGGTGGCATGTTAAGCAAGTGGCCATTCGGACTTGGTGAGAAGAACTCACAAGCCAGCTCGAATACAGCCATATCGTCCTTGCTCAACTTGTGTTTGCTAAGTGAGTCTGTGTTAAAATTGGAGAGTAAGGAGCTGTAATGCCCAGATGAACTACAACATAGAACTCGTTGAAAGAAAACACTGCAACGAAAACATAAATGGCAGAGCGTCGAAGTAGCAGGTCAAATTTCTAGTCACATATCATACACCTGTTTTCGGGGGGGGGGGGGGTTCTGGGAGAGAGGCGGTGAGGGGGCAGCCGCCGGGGGTGGGGGTGAGCTGAGGCCGCTCTGACTGTGAGTGACGGCCCTGGATAGATTTGCACTCGTGCAGAAAATCAGAGCCGCAGAGACTGGTCCGTCTGATTTCCTTCTCGTGTCCATCCTGGGTACCCAGCCCTCTCCCCTCTGCCTACGGGTCTCATTATTCAAAATTCCGAGCAGGGGAAAGCAAAACCACTTCTTTCTTTTCCCTTGTCTCTCTTTCTCTCTCTTTTCCACCGCGAGGAATAAAACCATCATTTTGAGGACTTTTTCACTTCGTTTCTGGAGGGAACTCTCATTTCTCTTGGCGCTTCGGGTTATTTTTCCAGAGGGTTCAAAGGCAACAGCGACAGATCTGAGAGCGTCTTCATCAAATCTGCCGTGGCTCCATCCCTGCTAAATCGGCCCGTCTCTCCACCCCTCTGCGGGGCTCCTCGCTCCCGCCTGCACAGAGCCTGCTTTGCACCAGTCAGGATTTATTGTGTAACTCTGCCTCTCCCTTGAGCTATTTTGCTACCTTTTTAGGCAGATCTTACAAGATTTCGGTTCCCATCCTAAGAAGTAGAGCAGCTGAGCACTTGTATCCTGCACGGGGTCCCCACTGTGTCCGAATCCACCCTCCATCCAACCAGGGCAGCCATCTCCAAGCCCCTTGCACAGACACTTCCGGGAGGAAGGAAGGGGAACACTGTAGCATCATTCTGTTTTAAAGCAATGTCATTCCATCGCACTCAGGTTTCCTTTGACAGTCCCTGCTAATATATCACCTTTTGTGAAAATCCAAAGTCCACTGCAAAATTTGGAAAGCATCTTAAAAGTTATCGGCTACCATTTTCTTCCAACGTAGAGGCCTAAAACACCAACGCAACCCAGGTTAAAAGAGGATTACATCCCCAGACATTGCCACTGAAGATCCATGCCAACTGACAGATACCCGGAAAATGCGCCTCCAACCAGCTGCACACGGTCTGATTTCAGGCAACCAGAGACATGAGAGACCAGGTTTCCAACCTCCCCGCCTCAGAATAAGCCCTGTGCTCACAGCCCAGTGGGGATTTGAGCACCTGGGAAAGAAAGGGGTGTTGAAAAACACCTCTTCACCTCCCCCCACCTCCCCTCCTGGTGTCCTTTTACCCCACATCAAAAACACTCTAGCTCTGTTCTTCTCAAGTTCAAATCAGCACTGGGAATGTGGTTCCATCCAGCTGGGGTGTCAGGGGTGACCTCAGAAACAATTTGGTTCCACACTGTTAAAACTTTACAGACTAAACCCAGCCACTCGAATTGCGGGAGACAGTGTGGCGGAGGCAGTGACGGACACTGCGGCTGAGACCTCCCGGGCTGGACACGCAGAAATGCCACTGGAAATATCAAGTGTGTCTCCAGTGAACTTTATTTTTAACACAAAGACCTTTCTCTGCGGGAGGACACTTGCTAAAATGTGATCTAAACTCACTTCAAGAAGAAAAAAGTACATGCCTGGAATGAAAACCAGGGCTTTCTTCCCACGTGGGAGCCCCGGCCCTCAGGGAAGGTGACTCCTTTGAGCTTCGCCGGAGGTGAGGCCTCCCCTCGGTCCTGGCTAGCTCTTCTTTCTGCCCTTCTCCCAGCCAGACTCCTCCCGCTGTTCACTTCAGTACCTGCTCCCCAACAGGGCTTTGTTCCAGCCTCCGCTTTGGTTTCTGCCACCTAATGGGCCTGCCTGGTATTGAACCTCGAGTCTTTCTTTTGCAGGTGTGCGCCTTCCTGCTCTGATCCCCTTTCTCCTCCTCGTGCGTGGACGGCCGGGATGCTTTCCTCCTCAAGGTCTGTCGCGGTGGCCAGTCCATCCGCCCAGCTCCCTCCTCTCCCATTGCCCCCATATTACCAGAAAGACCCTTTCGGTTTTAAGGGTTTTGCTTTTAGTAACTACAGAAAGAGAACAGCCCCGAAATGAACAGTGACAGTGAATACATTGAAGTTACAAATCATAAGAAAGCCTTTGTCTCTAGGCTGCAGCATGGCTCCCCTTGGTCTATCGCTGAAAACTACATTTGATTTCTGGTCCCTGCGTGTCTGTTCACAGGTGGGGCTCGCTAACCTCCCGCCTCCCTCACACACTGACTACCCCCAGGTAAGATGTGGCCACGTTGTCACCAACCACCTCCCTCAGTGCCAGCCTCACGGACGCTGTCATTTGGCCATGGGTATTTAAATAAAAATGTAATCTCTACCTAAGTTCCCATCTTAAATATCCTGATTTAATTTGGTTCTTATGCTTATTGACACAACGGGGCTAATGACTGCTTATTATGTTACCTATCTAGAGGTATATTTTATATTTTTAAAAAATAATATTCCAGAGTGGAAGAGAAGTAAAAGGAATGACACCCAGTGGGGGACTTCCAGCATCCTCGGTGCAGGTGAGGGAGACGTGGACAGTAACATTGGAATTGTCCAGACGCCTGGGGGAGAAGCTCCCGCAGCTCTGTCTCTGTCCACTGCTAGAGGCTTTTATTTTTATTTTTTTTCCTTCATTGATTTTAAGAGAGAGAAAGTGAGAGGGAGAAAGAGATAGAAACATCGATGAGAGAGAATATTAATTGGCCGCCTCCTGCACACCCCTCACTGGGGATCGGGCCCACAACCTGGGCGTGTGTCCTGACCGGGAATCGAACCAGCGACCTCTTGGTGCCTGGGCTGACGTTCAACCAGTGAGCCACCACCGGGCTGTTAGAGGCTTTTACTATTAACATGGATGGTAGTCAAGAGCTGCTCCAGCACATTCTTCACGCCAAGATCAGAAGAGCGTGGTTGTCAAATGGGATCTGAATCCCAGTGGATGTGAACTGTAGTTAAATAGACCTGGAAGGAGCCAACTCAAAGCGCCGCCATCTGGCATTCAGTCTGGCACCGATGAGTTCCCACGAGGCACCCACAGTTCACTCGGCACCGTTCTAGGCACTCGACAGACCGGGGTGCCTTTGCTCTCCCTGCACTTCATTGAGGGTGCACGACGGACACACATAAAACTGACGCTGGATGACGCGTGCTCAGGTGGGGAGGCCATGGTGCAGGCCATCGAAAGCAGCAGGTCGTGGGGCAATTTGCATGCCCTGCGCTGCCCTGGCTGTGGGCGGAGCAAGGGGGGAGGGGGGGCCAGGCAATGAGCGGAGTACCTGCTGGAGGGACAAGGGGGAGGGGGGATTGGGCAATAATTTGCATCACAACCACTGTCTTGGCAAACTGGTGTGAGCGAATGTTTTGTGTGTTTAATTACATGTGTTGGTTAAAAGCTGTAACTGTTTAATATCTATTCGTTGTATTGGGTTTTTAAAAATTCAGGTGGTGGAGTCACGGTGCGGAGAAAGCCGGAGGGAGATAATGATGATAATAATCAGAGCAACCAAACAGCAGACGCACCGGAGGCCTAGAACCGGGGCTATGACGACTTCACAAAAACCCGGTTTGTTTTGCTCTCTTGCTTAGTGTTTTATGGTTTGTGGAGTTATTAAAGCAATTGGTTAAATAAGAACTATCACCTTGGTTTCTCAGTCCTTTTCAGACTGGGGGAGTTGACTCACACCTACACCAAGAATTCCTTTGGCTCGAAATGTTCCGATGTCACCGCTGGTGGCCTCCAGGCTAACAAAGGCGCCACTGCGTGCACCTCCCTCCATGTGTCAGAGTAATTCACTGGAGGCAGTAAGACAAGGATGATGGTCTCCAGGCTTCAGCCTCCCTTTCCCAAGGCCGAGTCCCCCCCCTCCCCCAATCTCTGCTCTCCTCCACAGGGCGGTGCTCCATCCATGCCCAAGGTGTCTGCTCCTCCCTCCCCAAGTGAAAAGGAGCTTCCTGCCCAGGGGAATGGCCCTTGTAGCTTGGTCCAATTGTTAGATGTCTGCAATTCCATTGATCTCAGAGTTGGTGAAATCCCAGAGGAATCCACCAGAAACCCCGCTCATCTGCCCTTTGTCCAGGGAGCTGAGGTCCAGCACAGTCCTTTGACTTTTCCCACATCAGGACACATCCTTTGACCTCCTGGGACACCTTGCCAAGGGGGCAGAGGGCAGACTGTGTCCTCACCTCCTTTCCCAGGGTTCCCCAAAGTTCCCATCCCCAGTCTTCCAGAGTGGTTTAGGAGCGTTGGTGCAGACAGAACCCCATGTCACCTGCTGTGGCCTCATGGACCTCCTGAGATAACAGGCCCCTCTGTGATCCTGGGCAACTTGAATTTACGGCAAAGTGCTAACGAAGTAGCAAAATGGGTGGTAGAGGCAGCAAGAGTAAAGGGAGTTCAGAGCAAGAAGGAAGTTTGTGTCCCTCTCAGTTCAGTTCGGAAAGAAGGCCAAGGAAATGTATCCTCTTTGCCCTGGATTCTCTCCTTAGTCCCACCTCAAGGCAGCACCCTCCCTTCACACACACAGACACACAGCATTGCTTCTCTGAAGCCCTGGGTGGGTGTCCTTAGCTGCGGAGTATTCCCAGTCGAAGCTGACTCCGGGCCACCGAAATGAAACCTAGTCATTTCGCAGCACACAGTGCACACCTACTACCTCCCCTTGACTCGGGAGTACACACTAAGGACAGGGACTCACTGTGCCATGAAACAGGAGCTGAGTTGGGGGTGGGTCAGTGGAACAGCAGTGCACCCCTGGCGGTAGGTATAGGCTGCTGGGGTGGGAGAGGAGGAGGAGCCAGGGTCTCTGCAGGAGGTAACACCCCCCACACTTCCCGCTTGGGCTAAGAATACTCCCCCGAAACTTTTAAACTCCTGAACCCGGAGAACCCTCTGGAAACTCAGAACAGAGAATAAAAGTACAGGTGGGTGAATACACATGAAAATTTGATGTAAAAGTAGGAGGTAAAAAGATGTCAAACTTAAAAAAAAGAAAAAAAAAACAGTTAAAATGGTGTTAATTTGTAGAGATAAACCAAAATGCTTTATGGCCAATAATAGCCTATTTCGGTGAGCATTTGTACTGCAAAGAAGAAAAGTGATAAACTAACAGCACACATTTCTCCTAAGATTTGTGTTCCACTGTTGTAATTGGATAGACATGTTCACATCACGATGGTTTAGATAACCGGGGTCGTTAGTGCACGAGAGCCACAAGCAAACGTAAATGTCGTGATTAATATTGAGGGTGACTCAAAAACCAAAGATGGAGAACATGCCACAGAATTACGATAGAGAGCCACGAATATCAGCGTCTATAGCTAACTTCCAGGCTGAGACTCTTCTGTAACTATGGAAACATGACTACGAAAGTCTAGATCTTTTGTGCGTGGCCAGGATAGTTGATTGGTCAACTGGGAATAAAAAGGAAACTTGACCCAAAGACGTTGGCGCGGCAGATGTCTTAGGTAACTATGATCTGATTAGGTCATACACCCACATATCTCCTGTCATGTCCTAGTTAATAATTAGATATAATGAAACTTAATCCATTTGAGAATCAACTTCAAGTCTCCCCATTAAGCACTCAGTCTTCTCCTGAAACCTGAGTCCTGACTGACTGCTCAAACTATTTGACTGCAGCCCTAACCCTGAAGACTTTTCCTGGAAAAGCCCAGAGGCTGCTAGGAACTTCCCGTGGCCATGGAGCAGGGAGAGTCCTCATGGAGGCCACTGTCATCCGCAAGGAGAGTGGTGTTGTTTGCAGACCATACCTGAACCCGTCCCAAAGGAACTAGCGGAACTTGAGACCTCACCCAAGAGTTCTCTCTCCACCTGGGAGAGTGAGGTGACCCCAGAATATAGACTTGATGTGGGATAGATGATCAGAAGTTAGATTCATCATGAAGGCAGAGAAATAATCGAAAGCGACCAGCCAAAGAGCCATCGCTGATATCAGGGATATAAAGAGAGGTCCCAATAATGAGGCGGTGGTCTCTGAAGACGTCACAAAAGCATCCCTATGAGAAAGCCAACATTTAAATATTTGCTTCAATCAAAGACATTCAGAGCCGGAGAGAAGCACTTGGATTCCCCCCGTGAACAGTTCTAGATCTTCCTTCCTTGAAATATTGTTGGCACCGGCACCGTGTCCTCGGTTCTCCTCTCTTCTCCTTCTGCGTCCTCTCCCCTGGTCATTGGCTTCACTTACCACCTTCCTTCTCGTCCCTTCCTAGCACAGGAAGCAAAATAACTGCATCTGGGAAATGACTCTTCCCAATTCTCCCTAGTGAGTAGATCACGTCTCAAGTAAAGTCCTCTGAGAACTATATATTTACTCGGAGGAAGTGAGAACGGAAGTAATGGCCTGAACACCATCCCCATTGCGTAGGCTCCGGATCACGATCGGGTGCAGCTCTAAGGATGGGCAGGATGGAAACAGTTCTTAAAGCCATACTAGACATTTGTCTGGGGTCCTCTTTGAAACTCAGTTAGGGAGTCCAATGCCATGTCAGATCCATCCAAACAAGCAGTACCCACATCCCATAGCTGGAAACAGGGTCTTGATCTTCTCAGGAGGAAACTGATCCCCCATGACCTTGCTCCCCCATGGTTACTACAAACGGGCAATGCTTGCTAGATCATCTCAGAAGTGGAGTCACTAGGAGTGAATTTCCATGGTATCCACCGTGAACACACAGAAAGAACTGACCTATAAATGTGGCAAGATAACAACTGGAGGTATTAACTGTGGTTCCCCCACCCTTCCGATGGCTGTCCCGCTCTTACTACCCCATTTAGTACAAATACCCATCTACCTCTGGGGAAGATTGTTACAACGGAAACACTAAAGTCCTGTATAGCTTTTGAGTCTCAAAAGTCTGTTTTGAGATGATTGCCAGAGACAATTATGTGAGAAAAAAGGCTTTTTTATGTTCCAAAGTTTTAAAGGACTGAGACCGAAACTCGTCTCTTATAAACACAGGCTCGGGAAGAACAGATGAAGGATCAGACTGTCCTACCCCGACACGGTGAAAAGTCCATTAGCAGAGGTGAGGGAAGGTCACCAAAAAGGGAAAGAAATGAACCTCAACGCTAAGGCTTCTCTCGAAAATAGCCCTGTCCTCTGCCGCGGCCGAGTTCAGGGAAGGCTGGCACTCAGATCAGCCAGGACCTTTGCCTTACTGGCCAGGTGGGCCCAGGAAGGCACCAAGGTATCAGCAACTCCGTGTCCACAGGAGGCGAAGCATCCAGGTGTAGAGAAAGGAAGGTGCAGAAGCAGCCCTTGAGCCTCCCCATCCTTACAGGAGGCACATGGAACTTCCCAGGTCCTCAGGAGACCCGAGGAAGACGCGTCCGGAGCGCTGGAGGGTCTCAGCAGCCGTCCACTCTCCACGAGGAGGGGCCGAATGATCTGAGTAGAAGTCTCACTCCAGGCCACACGGAGATACAAATGTCCCAAGGACGCCAGGGGAAAACGCAGTCAAGACCAGACACCGCCCTCACCACGCTGATGTTACATCAGCCCCGGGGACCTGAGAAGCCTCCCAGGAGAGAGGTAGAAGGGGAACAACTGAATTGACTAAGATCAAACCCTGCTACCCAATGCTAATTTCCTTATCCATGGAAATACGATATAATTAACTCAAGTTATAAACATACAGTAATTTATATTTTGACACATTAGAATCAATGGATTTAGAGTTTGTTTGTTTTTTTTTTAACTCCTACATGCTTTTATTTGTTTGTTTTGCTTAAGTGAATTTTTAAAAAACACAGCAGGAGCCTGGCAGTGCGGGTCATCTTATACGCTGTCTGGATCCCTCCGGGGAGCCCAGGACGCCAGCCGGTCACTTCTACACTGTGGAAAGCCCCGCCGTCAGCATAACTTCCAACACCCACTCTCTTCCCCTCCCTCCTTCCCCAAGTACAGACCAGGGGACTTACAGTAAGTGATAAATGAGGATGGATACTGGGGAGGGTGGGGCAGAGCCTGTTCCTCACCCCACCTTCGAATGGTCCCAGCACCGTGGTCTGAGTGTGGCAGCTCCTGTCGCCTCCCCTGAAAGCCTATCAGGCAGAGCGGAGGAGCACAGCACAAAATGAGCCATCACCGGATCCTCCGAGGCTGGCGCGGCGGCTAGCTGCCTGGGAGTCACTGCTGAGCGGGAGGAGGGCGGTGAGCTCAGCCCTGCCGCGATGGCGCCCCAGTCACCCTGCTGCCAGGCCTGCTGTTGTTTGCAGCTCCGCCCGTGACACCCAGGCTGTTCTCCGCGTGCCCACACCCAGCCCGCCTCCCAGCCTTCCCGGGGAAGCTGCAGAATCCGAACCCCGCAGCCGCCCCGGGGGAGCCTGCTCCTCGGATCTCAGGTCCCCGGGTACGAACTGCTCTCTGCAGGTCCGTGGGAGGCTGGCCAGGATGTCACCGCCTGTCCCTCTGGACTTTGACGCACGCCTGACGAGGATGAGGAGTCAGAGAATGCACAAGGGCCTGACACTCAAGCTCTGGCATTTCGAGTCAGCTCCGAACACAGTGGAATTTGAATCTGAATTTTTAAATCTCAGGCTCTCAGAACTAACCCGAGGTTTCATCTCTTCGGAAAAATAAAAGCCCACGGGATAGTCTCGGCCAGCTGCATTCCCTCGAGGTGCTGTGCGGACTAACTTCCATGTGATGAATGGAGGAAACAAAAATTCACCAGTTACAAAGTGATACTTAAATAGGAGTTATTGCATGTTTCACCATTAAATCTGAAAGCCGTCCTCTGCTGCTTAAAATAAGTGAGAAATATGTGATGTAGCTGGATTAAAGATAGATTAATCTTTTCTGAAATAACTAATCACAGCTCGGACAGGCTGTGGCTTTAGGGAAAACAAAGATGGCCTGGGATATTTTCTCTCTCTCCAAATTTAGATGGAATGTTTGCAAGCTCATTAACTTTAATATTAGCAACTCAGCCTGCCTCTGAGTTGCCTTCTTTCATCCTGAATTGCAGAATGCACCTCACCAGCCCTCATGGGGCATTTGCCAGGGGCCAGGCAATGCCAGGGAGACAAAGGGATTAAAAGACAGGCCAGGTCTTTAGAGGACTCAGAACTCTCAAAGGATACATCGTTACAAATATGTGTAATACAATGATGATCGTACCTTACAATGGAAACCCAGGGAAAGGAGCAATTAATCTACCAGGGTGGGCCAAGGGAGGATAGAGAGAGAGAAGTGATGTCAGAAGCCAGGCCTCCCGGGCGTGTGGGGCTTCTCCAGTGGAGAAGGAGCGTTCTGGGCGGAGGAAATACACACGCTCATATACACAGGCTCATATACACGGGCAGCGCGGGTGGCCCATCTCTTCCGGCCCGGAGAACCTGTGCGGATGCCGCAGGGACAGGGCGGTAGTATGAGAGCGTGGAGAAGTCCACTGGGGCCTCATACAGAAAAAGACCTGTGTGAAGGCTAAATACTCGGTGTTTTATCCTGAGGAGACATTGATGCCTTTCATGAGGACAGTGACTCCATTCGAGGGAGGACAGGGGGTGTTGATGGGGGGAGGAGGGGTAAGCCAAACAGGAAACTATTACAATAGTAGAGGCAACATGGGGAAACGGATGATACTCTTCATTTTCTGGCTTAATCTCGACTCAGTGGACGAATGCCTCACCAGATAGTTGGCTACAAACATTATTAGTGGGCTAACATAAAATAGAGTTTGAACCATATGAAATTGCCATTTTTGTCAGTCAACAACAGATGAGCATTGGCAATTTCATAGGGCCCCGTATAATAAAATGACTGCTCTTGAGCTGCTCTGAACTTAGGAGAGCTACGAGGAACACCCCCCTTAGAAGAGCTCAATTTCTAGTCCCGGGGAACATACCTGTGTAACTTACTTTGTACATTATCTACAACAGAATTTCCTAGAGCTAGATTCTTAATACTCTGACAAGGAAAAATCATTTGTCAAAAACATTGCTGAGTATTTTGCCATTTCTTCTGTCTCCCCTTCATTGTTTGGTTATTTAGAAGCGTGTCATAGCAGAAAAAAGATCACAGTGTATGGAGAGTGAGAAAAAGAAAGGAAAGTGAGGCTCAGGGTGGAAGGAAGTGGGGAGAAATGAAGAAATGAGGCCGAGTTTGCTCATTGTACCGACAGAAGACGAGAGGTGCATTGTGGGAGTGGACGCCCTGAGAACATTCACAGAGACTCTCTCTCATCTCAGCCGCAGCGGAGGAAAGAAAGTCCAGGCCAGCGATGAGCAAAGGACGATGACCTTCCAATGGAGCTGATGGTGTGGGGAGAAGACCTGGGAAAATTTGGGGTGAATATTTCTTCTACCAAGGATGCAGCATGATTGCATTTGAATCCAGTCTCAGTAACAGCAACCCTCCTACCCCAACGAACACTGTACATACACATGCACATGCACACACACATTCATACACACACACACACACACACACACACGCTTCCCCTTCAACTGAAAATTAACATTAAACTGTTCTATTCAAGGAACCAAGATTTTGCTATCACACCCAAAGAAGTGACAAGTTGCAATTTCCCACCATGTGGTGCTACCCAGAGGGGGAAGGAGGGAGAGCAATCCGAGAGGCAGAATGCAAGAGGGTCTGGATATGTTGCGGTTACGTTCTCACCCCCCCCCCCAGTACCCCTCATCCATGCCATATGGCATGCTGCACCTGTGCAGAGGAATGAGCTCACACACAGAGCACACCCCCTAGATCTACCCCCAAAAGTATCCTCAAGGCTCCACCATGGCCCGGAGTTGATAAGGGTGGGAGGGCAGTGGCCGAGGCAGTATGACAGAGTCCAGATGAAGACCGACATGATCGACGGCAGAGCCCCAGGTTAGACAGGAGGCTCGTCTGCTCTGATACAGCAGAGGCACGGCTGGCCTGGCCACCGTACTTTGTAGCTCCTCCCGTAAAAACAGGTCTATTTTCCTGACCCCTGAGTCCACCCAGCTGGCCATGGGACTTACTTTGACTAAAAGTGATGCTGTGTGTGTTCTGAACCTGATTTTCAAGAGCCCTTGGGAACCCTAAACCCACCGCCACATGAACAAGGTCAGCTAATCGGCTGATGACAAGAGACAAATGTCCTGCTACCTCAGCCAACAGCCAGTGACTGCCAGGCGGTGTCAGTGAGGCGCCGATGCCAGCTGAAGCTGGATGCAGGAGTCGCACCAGCTGAGACCTGCAGACACTCCCCGCTGGTCCTGGTCCAAGCTGGGAACCAAACACCCAGTTGGTAGCTAAAGGCACTAAATATTAAGGTAATTTGTTATCCTTCACAAACTGAATGGTAGAAAGGTGGTTGAGAAAAAGAAAGAGTGTATAATAAAATAATTATTTATCATTACTACAGGAGATTTCTAAATTTTCCAGAAAAAAAAGTAATACGTTTCTTTCTTGTTTTAGTTCTCTTGAATAAAAATTTTTCTTAAAGGCATTATGTAATTAACTAGTTCCTTAACAAAAAATAAATACAGCATAATTTAACCTTTGTTCGGGGTTATAAAACGAGCCCAAAGTGAGCACACTGTGCTGAGTCACATGAAGACTTCCAGGCACGAGTGAGGTCCACGGAGAGGAGCTAGAGGTCTGAGTCAAGAGTTTCTCCCCAGAAGATGACATCCAGGACCTTTTAAATATATACCATGTCCTTGGACAGGAACCTCAATAATATAATATATTAATTCTCCCCCAAATTAATCTTTATATTAAACGTAAAATATTGGCGTTCTTAGCCTATTCTATAACCTATATAGAAGAACAAAGATGGAAGAAGAGCCAGAACACTCCAGGAGACGAGAAACATGTACATATCAAAGATGAAGCTGTGTAACTGAGTCGGCGTGGTGCTGGTGATGAAATTGATCATTCAACCGGAGAACAGAATGTAGAACTCAGACTGACCCAGGCAAATATGGAGGCTTTATGTACGACTTAGGTAGCACTACAAATCAGTGTGGAAAGAATGGATGATTCAATAGATAGTAAGATTTTGAGCTATTAGGACACATGCATATTTACCTACCAAAAAATACAATTTGGTCCATACCTCATACCATATATAAGGTGAATTACAAAGACTTCAGTGTGAAGCCCAACACTTTAAACATTTTAGAATATAGGAGAATACATTTGTAACATGGCTAAAGAGTTTACTCAGAAAGACACAAGGAATACTAAGGCATGTGGAAAATATTAATTAGATCACTTTACAGTCAAAACCTTCTATTTCAAGTAAACCACAAAGTGAGCAAATAGACAAAGCATGGAGTGTGAGGTTATTGCAACATATTTAAAGGACAAAAAGTAGCATGAAGATTAATAAAGCACAAATACACACAAAGACACACACACATATAATAACCAAATTAAAAAGTGGGCAAAAGACATAAACAGTTACTCTACAATAGAAGAAATGTAAAGGACACATATTTGAAAATGCTCAATGGCATTAGAAATTCTGAAAATGCCCAAAATTAACCATATTTTACCCCATCTAGAATGTAAAATCTACTAGATGTGATAATATAAAGTGATAGCAAGGAGTGAACAGCAAGAGCACTTCTGTTCAGCTAATAGGTGGGAAGGTGAGCGACCACTTCAATGTTAGTTTGTGAAGCAGAACACGCCCAACCCTGTGACAGGGCAAAGCTGCTGTTGGTCCAGGCCCTACAGAAGCTCTCCCATGGGGGTATGGCAACACACGACACAGGTGTTCAAGTCAGTCTTATTTCTAACAGCAGAAAGCTGGGTATCATGTAAATGCCAATCAACAAGAGAACAGATGAATAAATTATGGTATTCATAAAATATAGTATTATACAGCAGTAGAAATGAGTGAACTCCAAATATATCAAGAACATAAACGAATAAACATGCATATATTTTCTTTAACAAATACAGAAAGCATGATCTATATGCCAGATACTGTTCCAAGTGATTTACAAATATTTATTTAATTCTTATAAAAATACAGTGAGATAGGTACCATTATTACCTCCATTTTGCAGAGGAAGACACTGGGCACAGAGAATGTATGTAGCTAATTAAATGGAAAAAACAAAAACAACCAAAAAAGCAAGTTCAGAAGACCACATACAGCATGATACTTTATTTTTTGTAAACTAAACTATAAACAATATTTTAGATTATGTGATTAGAGATCTTTATGTAAGAAAATGTTTTTCAAAGAACAGATGGATAAATGCCCCAAGCAGAGGAGAATAGTTATCTCCAAGAGGTTAGCTGGCCTGCAGGTGAGAGATAGCTTTGAAAGTATTGGCAATATTCTGGCTTTTATGACAGGTGGTGGACTCGTAGTTGATGATTACATCATTATGCTTCATAATTTATATATGCATTCCCTATAGTTCTGCTTGTATCAAGATTATGTTTTAAGAAACTTAGCACCTGCATTTGGTGACATTTAGATTAACTGTTCAGAGGACTATTTTACTCATTTGCTTGTGTTCAGCTGCACTCCAAAGAGATGGGATTCGGTAGAGCTGACTTCTAGAGAGGCAAAGCAAACCTGTCTTCTTTCAGGGTGTGTATAGTCATTCCAAAGATAAATCAGGCTCAAATCAATGCCTATAGAGGGGAATGAATGATTAAAACCTGATTTTTTTTTTCTTTTTGGCATACTAAATGCACAAGCCAATTGGACCATCAAAAAATATAAATTAGCAGCTTCTACCTCACCCCCCTCCAACCAAGATTGCCTACCTTATTGTAAGAGTGTTCGCTCCTGGTAGCAAAAATAACAGTGAAAAATTCCAGTTTTACCTCCAAGATGTAAAATGTTGAAAAGCTGCCATACTTGTTCTTAGACAAGAAAATGCTGCCCAAACTGAAAATCAATGACTTTCTTTGAAACCATCCGAGAACTGAGGGTGTAGGGTTCACCCACAATCCGGGTAAACAGGCGCATTCAGAGAGACATATCCAAGATTTGCTTATCTGAAGCAGAAGCTGCTGCAACACCTAATAGGAACATTTAAATGAAAATGTTGATGACTTCTCCACAGTTGAGTGAGGACTAGCAAGAAGGTAAGAAAATCATGAAGATCATAATCCAAGGGGTTCACCACACATCCATGAATTTTACCTCCAAGCATCCCGCTAGTTTTTTGTAGTGAAGAGTCAAAAAGAATACCCTTGGGCTCTGGCAGGGTTGGGGAGGAGAGAAGGGTCACCATGAAATGCACCCAGAGTATTCTCCATAATGAAGGCCTACCCTCTATGGAAAAAGACTTTATCAAAGTCCTATCCCAGCTGGGGAAGATCATTCCTCCCACTTCAGCCCCTTCTAGCCTTCCTGTCTCACTTTAGGGGTGAAAAAAACATACTACGTGTGAGAACCACAGCCCGGTATTACAAGCCTAGTAAAAAAATATATAGATTTAATCATAGGGTTATAAAATGATTCTCCCCCACATCTGACAGCGCACCAGTGGGGCTCCATAGAGTAACGCACTGTAGCTGAAGGAGCTGAGAGATGTAGATTACCTCCGAAGAGGATAATCTCGGGGTATCCCAAAAGCAAGAGAAAAGACTATAATGAGGACACTAGAGAAACTGGAAGTTTCAAGGCACCTATAGCTACAGCCAACATTGAACACGAATTTTTAGCCACGTTAATATACATGCTTACACCAATGGCCTATATACCTCAGTGCTGGTTACTTAATACAGCAAAAATTATAGGGCAGGAGGGAGGGAAAGGGGGGGGGGGAGACAGGGAGAGGGAGGAGGGAGGGAAAGAGGGAGGGAGGGGGAGAGGGAGGGAGGGAGACTTTGAAGAGACAAAGGAAGCATCAGAACCAAACTCAGATATGACACAGGTGTCAGAACTAGTAAGGAATTTTAAAAAACGATGATTAATATGTTAAGGATTCAAATGTAAAAGTAAATAATATGCAAGAACAGATGGGTAATGTAAGCACAGCGCTGAAAACACTAAGAATCAAGAGGGAACATGAGAAATAAAAACAGTGTAACATAAAGAATGCCTTTGCAGGGCTTATCAATAGATGGTACACAATTTAAGAAAAAAATCAGTGAGGTTGCGGATAGGTTAATAGAAACTTCCCAAACTAAAATGCAAAGAGAAGAGAAAGAGAGAGAGAACAACAAAAAACTACAATAGAACATCCAAAAAACATGGGACAATTTCAAAAGGTGTAGCATATGCATAATGAAACTACCAGAAGGTAAAAAAAAAAAAAAAAAGAGGCAAAAGAGAAGAAATGTTTGAAGAAATAATGAACTGCCCAAAATAAAGACCCAAAACCGCAGATTCAGTGATCTCAGAAGATACCAAGCAGGATAAATAAGAACAACAGAAACAGAAATCCAACACATAAGCATGTCATAGCGTAACTTCTGCAAATCAAACACAAAGAGAAAAATCAGAGGAAATGTCACCTTACCTAAGACTACAGTGGACTTCTCATCAGAAACTATGCAAGCAAGAAGGGAATACATTGAAATATTTAAATGTTGAAAGAAAAAGACACAAATCTAAAATTCAAAGCCAGTGGAATTATCCTTCAACAGTGAAGGAGAAATACAAACTTTCTTAAACACTGAAGAAATTAACCCTCAGCACACCTGATCTGCAAGGAAGTTGAAAAGTTCTTCAAGGAGGAGGAAAATGCTATACTTCAAAAACACAAATCTGCATAAAGCAATGAAGAGTATCAGAAAGAGAATAAAGGTAAGACAAAGCTTTACTTCTTTTGTTCTTAATCGATCTAAAAGTTAACTGTTCAAAGTAATAATGCTAACAATATATCGGGGTTATAACATACGGGTAAGTGAAATGAATGTCAACAGGGTCATATGGATGGAAGGGAGGAATGGGGAGTATTCTGTCTCAAGATATCTATACTACATGTAAAATAGCCCAGTGCCATTTGAACACGGACTTAGATTAGTTAATGTATATTGCAAAGTCCAGGGCAACCACTAATTCAAAAAAAGAAGTATAATGAATATGCTGAGATATAATGTAAGCATTTTAAAAGCTCAGTTAAAACGTTAAAAAGCAGTTTTAGAGGAAATAAAACAGAAACAAATGCAACTTATAGAAAACAGTTACAAATATGGTAGATAGTAATTCAACTTCATCAATCGTGACTTTGAGTGTGAATGGACTAAATATACCAATTAAAAGACAGAGATTTTCAGAAGGGATTAAAAAATGAACCCCAACTGAACAATTACATGTTTTCTGTAAGAAACCCATTTTATTTATTTATTTAATTTCTCTTTATTGTTGAAAGCATTACAGATGCCCCCCGTTTTCCCCCATTGACCGCCTCCACCCCACTCTCACACCCCAGGCCTTCACCACATTATGGTCTGGAACAAGAAACTCATTTTAAATATAAATACTCAAGCCCTGGCCGGTTTGGCTCAGCAGTTAGAGTATCAGCCTGCAGTCCAGAGAGACCCTGGTTCAGTTCCCGCTAAGGACGCGTACCTCGGTTGCAGTTTGTCCCCGGCCCTGGTTGGGTCATGCGGGTGGCAGCCACTCGATGTGTCCCTTTCACATCGATGTTTCTCTCTCTCTCTCCCTCCCTCCCACTCTATCTGAACAAAATACTGAAAAATGTCCTCGGGTGAGGATAAAAAAACAATATATAAATACTCAAATAGATAAAAAGAAATGGAAAATATATGTATACCATGGTAACACTAATAATTTTTTAAAAGCTAGAGTAGTTATTTTAATATCAATCAAACCAGTCTTCAGCACAAGAAAAATTATTTTAAAAAGGTCAGTTCTCTAAGAAGACAGAGCGATTCTAAATGTGTATACACGGAGCAAGGGAGTATAAAAGTTGATATAGCAAAGGAGAAGTAGGCAAATATACAACTTTATTTGAAGCCTTTAACACCCCTCTTCCAGCAATTGAAAGATTAAGCAAGCAGGTAATCAGTAAAGACAAAGTAGACCTAAACACTCTAAATTAACTTCATAATCGGCATTTATAGAATATGCCATTCAACAACAGTGGAATATACATTTTGCACATACTCACTTGGAACATTCACCAAGACTGACTACATTCTGGGCCATAAAACATGCCTTAACACATTTAAAAGAATAAAAATCATATAAATGATGTTCTCAGATTATAATGAAATATAACTAGAAACCCATAACACAAAGATAGTTGCAAAACCTCAAATATTTGGAAATTTAACCACACAGTCCTACCTGACACATGGTTCAAAGAAGAAATATCAAGATTAACTAGAACTATTTTAAACTAAATAAGAATGAAAAGATGAGATAGGAAAATTTGTGAGATGCAGAGAAAGCAGTGATTCGAGGAAAATTTGTAGCACTAAGTGTATATATTAGAAAAGAAGAAAGATCTTAAGTTAATAATCTGAGCTTCTACCTTAGAAAACCAGAGAAAGAAGAGTCTTCTAAGCCTAAAGCAAGCAGAAGGAAAAAATAAATAAACAAAGAAAAAACATTAGAATAGAAATCAATGAAATTGAAAACAAGAAAAAAAAAACAACAACAGTGAAACCAAAATCTGATCCTGAATTATCTTAAACAAGTATGGGTATAAGTCTAGGTATCCATCCATCCATAATGAACCTGTGACACACAAGAACCAAGTTATCTGCTCCCAAAAGAATGATGGGAAAGACAAGGCATAATGGATAGAGACATTTACATACCAAAAGGGGGAGGAAAGTAAGAAGAAAGGAGGAGGAGGAGGAGGAGGAGAAAATAAGAATGACCATTATTGAGCAGTTTTGAAATCCAGCCAGGAAACCTCCATTTGGTTTCCAAGACAGGGACGAAATCCACTAGGACTCTCAGGTCTGCCCTGAGTCATACTTCCATTGCCATGACAGGTAGCGCATGTTTACCGATGAGTAATTAATCAGCCAGTTTCTTGCCTGTCGAATTTTGTAGATCCAACAGCCTCTGTTCTCTGCAATCCAAGGGATGAGTGTCTCTACTGGTACAAAATTCTCAAACATGTTGTGTCTCCTGTGCAGGTCAGGAGAATTCACTCCGTTAAACAAGAGACTCCTTCACAAATCTTTGCTGGATGACCTCATTTATATCCTTGGCTTCTTCTGAGACGGATAGGGGATTCATATGACTAATCTCTTCAAAGAGGCCTTTATGTCGCTAGATTCTCTGACCTTCCGCGGCACAAGGGAAAGGTCATCCAGCCACATCCTTGGCTTTCTCTCCGGAGCACACTTTCCTGACAGTGAGTGAATCACCAAATTTCAGTGTCTTCTGCAATCTGGAAGGCCTCAGTATTTCCCAAGTCACCACATCCTGGCTCCTGTTTTAAGACGCCTTCCCTCCCTTCATCGCTCTCCTCCGTTTAGCTACAAGCAACAATGTAACCAGGCCACACCTCCGGCACTTTGCTTGGATACCTCCTTGATTAAACGTCAGTGTTCACTGTGGATAAATGTTGCCTTCCTCCGAGCAATGGGACATACCCTTCCATGCCTCCAGCCTGTATCCACTCTCACCTACCTCATCTTGGTCTTCCTCGGGAGCTTTGCTACCGGTGCTGCAGATTCCATTCAAACGTCACCGCTGAGAAACCAACTCCAAACAGACTTTCCTGTTCTGCCTCTTGCAGGCTCACAGGTCCTGGTCCCTGTTCCTATTACAACTCATCGCACTGCATTTGGATTTATTATAGTCGTCACTATTATCAAGTCTGTTTCCCCATCACCACCACCAGCCCCTTGTCCCTTTACCACTAAGCTTTAGGGCAGTGGTTTTGTTTGGTTTGAAAACAAAATCTGTAGCTCCAGGACCCTGCACAGTACCTGGCAAATGGAAGGTGCTGAGAACAGAGAGAGAGAGAGAGAGAGAATGATCCTCACTAAGAGATTCCCATCAGCTCCCAGGGAAACAAACATACTAACGCTCAATAAACCCCATGCTGTGTTTAGCTTTGTTTTGCGATTGGCAAGGGCACAAGAAATTTGGTTTCTCGGGACTTGACTCTTGGCTCTGTCTCTCCACACATCACGGGGCCTGATTCCATGGAGACCTTCCTCCCATCCTTCCACCTTCCCCTGGTCCCTCGTGCCCGGCGGTTCCCCTACAGCAGCCTGCTACTCGAGAAGTGCGAGCTCACTGCGATTTAAGTTCCGGCCACCTCCTGGAAGGGCTGTGGTCCAGCTGCACATTTGTATATTCGCTGAGCCGTGCTCCGTACTCCACAGCCTCCTGACAGCTGCAGATGGCAAAGCCATTTTTCATCAAGGTGCGCCAGGGGAGGAGAGGGACAGGCTTAAACAGCACCTGGGGAAGACAGCGGCTTTGAAGCAGGATTGATGGAGAATTAGAAACTGAATAGGGAGCAGATAGTGTCTTCTCATTCTATTGACATCCACTTAAAGCTACTATACGGTTCCGCCGTTATCCATTACCACTACACACCGTTCAGAATACTCAAAACTCCCTGGAACTGTGTTCAGGAGCGTAGGAGCAAAGGCATTGAACTTCATCTCCCTCCCTTCCTCCCTCGTGCACTTTCTTTTAGTGTGATCTTGCTGATTGTAAACCCTGGAGTGAACCAGTCGAGAACAAAAAAAAGAACAAGAAGTTGAAACAGCTGACGGTCCATAGGAAGCAAGTTAGTAAAAGAGAAAGTGGTCAAAACCCAGTGTTCTTGCCAAGAATGGAGCTTACAGAGGAGGAGTTATCATGGGTCTTGCCGACCTTCTCCGTAACAGCTGTAGCAGTGAGCATATCAAAAATAAAACTGCTGGCCCCAGGAGAAGAAATCAGCGAACCCACAGCTGAACCAAGAAATGTATTTCTCCGATAAGTGATCCTGCATATTTAGGCAAAAGAACCAAAGGGCCACTTCTACCTGGGTTGCAGCCTCCAGTCATTTAGCAACTTAGTCCCCATTTTGACCCCGATAACATAAAGCCTCATATGACCCACCTGTGCGGTGTTCTCTGGTCCCTTCGTAAATCTGGTCTCTAGAATTACACTCCTGTAGGACCAGAACCAAGTTACCCATTTTATTTTTCAACCCCAATATTGTTGCACAGAGCTGAGGGCAGGCACTTGACCCTCCTCAAATACCTGTCTTCCCATAAAATGCTCAGGTCCTAACACACACACTTTCTCTCTGTGATGAGACATACCACTACGGTATTGGAGAGTGAATTTCGTTTTGGTTCATTACTTTACACTGGCTTGGATTTCCTTCTGTTGGAGTGTAATTCCTCTTGACAAATTAGCTCCCATCCTGAGATCTTTCACTTTCGTTTTTGTTCCTCTTCCCTCCCTCCTTTCTTCTCTCCTTATCTCTTCCATCCGTCCATTAATCACGCCACAGAAGGAAGGAGCATTTATCCACAAGCGCAGACAGAGACAGAATGGGAGAGGAACTACATTATTGAGGGTCACGCTGGAGGATCGGGCTCTTCCCAGGACCTCGCGATGGCATCCTTCATGAGGGCTGGAGATGGTGCCACAGAGCCGCCCTACCCTTTGTGCTGCCACGCCGCCCGGTGGGCTCTGCACAGGGAGACACCTGTCGGTGCAGGTTGAGATATTCGATGCCAGCCACACAGACACAGGAAATATGTTTCAAAACTATAAACCTTAATGCGGCAGAAAAAAAACTTTCTTCTCTCAGAGGAGAAATTTAGGGGTCAAAGGGTGTCAGCGTGGGGGTGGCATTTTCATTGCTCGGGACTCAGATGTCATTTCTGACCAATGTGGTGGCTCTCGTCATAACAATAGGCGCAGGAGTCACATGCTCCTTATACAATGCTTTCAGGGGTTCATTTCTCCAGACACAGGTTTAAAGTCATGTCAGCAGGTAGACGACGCTTTTCTCTTGCAGGAGCTAAACGGCGCGTCTTCGATCCACTGCTCCGAGAAGTGTTTGCGTTCGGGAAACGCGGGGAGGAACGCATCCGGTCCTGGGGCTGGAGCAGTGGACACGGAATCGAAGCATCTCGCCACCGCTCTGCTCAGAGAGCCCGTCTGTCTCTGCTCGGAGGCAGCCAACCCCGGGCAGGGAAAGAGCGACGCTTAGCCGCCGGCAGTCCGGAACACCAGCGCCTCCAGTCGGGCAGACAGGCTCCAGGCCCCTTTCCCGTGAACTTGCTGAAAGAGTAGTTCGGCAGCCCCGCATGGGGGGGAGGCTCGAAGAGCAATGCATAAAGCAGACAAGAGGAGACTGAGGGACAGAGGGGTGCCTCTCCCTCCACAGCCTAAATGATGAGCAGAGGTCCCCCGCTCTTTGGATGACGTGAGGATGAGTGCGATGAGGGCCCAGCTCCTGGTCCCTGCCCCTGCACTGTCTCAGGCTGCCTCTCCCTTTTTCATGAAAAGAGCTGCTCGAACCTCCAGCCGGGCTGTGAGACATGCAGTGTGGGGAGGGCAGGGGCAGCCGTGTTCAGGAGCAGGCAGGACGCGGATCACGGCGGGGCTCCGGCAGGACGGGGCTGGCGAGGGAGCTTGGCGATCATCGGTGTCCTCACCCTGAAAACCACCAGTGGTGAGGGCTGCAGGCTACTAGGTACGGTCCACCGTGAGGCCCGTGGGGTACTGAGCACCCCTTCTTGTGCCTGGTGGCAGAGAAAGGAAGGGCCCCACCACACCAGAGTATAGTACAGGTGTTAGTCAATCGCCCTAGAAATAATCTGATTTGAGCCTGGAAACACACACAAAGCCAGAATGTAAAAATCAAGACAGATTTATCACAGAGATAAACACACACACTCACACACTAATTGGAGGTTAAAAAAAGAAAGATCCCCAATAATCAATAATTGAGGCCAAGAAAGACACCGGAAACAAAAAGACAGCTAAAGGATTTCAGATTTTCTGGATTGAGAATAACCTGATCCTGCCTCAAGAGATACCTTATATTTATATCCCCTTGTTGTATAGCTTTTCTCATGTGAGTCTCACAATTAACCCTGGAGAGAGAAGACATAAACTCACCCCAGGATTTAGAGATAATGGAATAGACAGGTTCTTAGACCTTTCCTCTTGTCTCACTTTTTCCTGGGTCCCTCCTGTCCCAGGATCTAACCTTTTCTTTTAGATGTTGTCTATGTTGCAGGAACTACTTAGATGCATGTCTGGCCCATGCTTTCTTCTCTGAGAACCGTCCACTGCCCATGGGTCCTCTTGAAGGGTGGCCGACCTTCCCTGTTAGAGTCAGGTGACCCTTTCGCTCTCCCAGGACACAGAGGACTGAATCTGGAAGAGATTATTGACCTAAGGCGAGTGTGTCAGATCCTCTCCCAGGACTTTGAAGCTGAGACAGAGAATCTAGTTCAAGGATGTGGACTGGGCATGAGATCTGAGAAGTTAAATAGGAGCGATCACCACAGAACCTGCTTCCTCCTCCTACCTCCCAAGGCAGATACAACTTGTCTCCACAGAGAAACAATAAAGCAGACGGACTGAGGATGGAAAGACCTGTTACAGACAGACGGACAAAAGCTTTTCTGTTTCCTAAGACCTAGGTTTTCTTTTTGCCCCTGAGTTTGATAAGTTTTCTCTGATCCTTTTCTTCAAAGTAGCTTGAGAGGGTTTCTATTTATTACAAGCAAGATATCCCTGACAAAATGGTTCGGAGTTTCTCTGCAGTGGGTCAGACTGATGCGTCGTGAGCGTCCGCTTGTTGGCTCGGGTCAAGTTGGTCCCATCTCCATCTCCCCCCGCTCCTATCTTCCGGAGGCTAAACACACTATTATCTCCATCCGCTCTCTGCTTTCTTCTTATTGTCATTCAAATACAGTTTCTGCACTAGCCTCCTCCCCAAATCTTTCTGATGTGCGCACTGGAACCCATATTCCTTAGAAAATGAAAAAGTGACTTTTTTCACCTTTACTTTTGCATTTCTTGCTAAACAGAAATGAGCCGCCTCTGAAAGGCACCTTTTCACTTTCGGTTCATTCAAAACCGAAGACCACTTCTCTTCCACCACGTGACAATGGCAGCGTGAGAAGGGACCTTCTCCTACCTCCCCTCACCCCCTCCGTGCCCTGCCTCACCATATCCATCAACCACCCCCGTCTGCATCACTCCCCTGCGCTGCGTCGTGGGGGAATGTTCTGAATCGATCTGTTATAACTCACCATCATTTAACCTCTTTCACATGGCAAAGGCATTTGCTACTACATTTCCAAGAATCCTATTCTGTACATGTTTGCTGTTTGCAAATATATCTCAACCTTAAGAGAAAGTCTTCCTACTCGGAACAACTGGAATGATTTGTTTTCTGACTGGATCAAGGCAGCAGAAGGAAGACGGTGTTTGTTTCTAATCCTTATACTTCCGTTCATGTGGAAGCAGAAATGTCATTAGTTTTTTGTGTTGTTTTTTTAACTCATCTTTATTATTGGATGTATTACAGATGTCCCCCTTTTTTTCCCCATTGACGCCCTCCTCCCCAATCCCGCCCCCCTCCTGCCTTCCCCACACTGTTGTCCCCACACATATATGCATAGAAGTTCTTTGGTTTATCTCATTCTGCCCTCCCTCCCCCTCTTTCCTTTGAGGTTCATCAGTCTAACAACCAATTTGTACTTCTTAATTCCTTTGGCATTAATTTTATTCTCCTAGGTTCTTCCTCCCCGCCTCGTCCTGAGATGGGTGGCCAGAGTGGCATATGAGTCCAGCTAAGAAGCTGGGTATGCGTGGATCAGTCCCTTTCTGTGCTCCTCCTCTGGGAAGTTGACCTCCCTCCAAAGAGCATGTCTTCTTCTTCCCTGTTTTCTGACCATCCGAAAGGGGTCTGCTCTCCCTCCGGGAAGAGTCTGCAGGGTTGCAGAGCTGCCTGAGCCAGGGTGGTGACTAAGTACGGGACTCAGGGTCAGACCGGACACTTGTCTGCAGATATGTCACATTATCCATAATTAATTTTATCAGCGATAGAGATTACCTTTTTGATCCCCATCTGTTTTCATTCTTGTCTCTTCCTTAATTGGTTTCAAACTTAAATTAAACAAAGGATGTTGTTCATGGGGTCCCATAACACTCCAATACCATAATTTGGTTATTTGTAGGTAAAACCCCATCTCTTAATAGCATCTCAGCCATCTTTCTCTTCACCTCATGCCACTCCATGATCTAATATCCCTTCCTTTGTGGACAATCCATTTAATAATCCAGTTGAATTTCTTGATCCCTTTAACTCCAAGATCCCTCTTCTTTACCCTACTTAGCAACCCATTTCTACTGCCCAGCCGTAACACAACCTGGCTCTGCTCTACACCAAATTTTAAATTCCATCGTTTCTGCTTCCACCTTCTGAACATCCATCTCTCTCGTTTTCTTATTCCCATTATCCTTATTCTCCAACCTCACAGGGAATATCCTATCTCTTGATACCTCACTTTTTCCCAGGTCTACCAGGCCTACAGATGTTCATCTTTTCACATACAACCTGTATTCTCTGGTTGGTCAACAACATCCTTCTGGCTTGCAACGAAAGGATGATCTTGGTCCTTTAGCTATCCACCTTCAAGCAGATTCCCAACGTAGATCAGTCAAAGCATCCATGTTGTGCACGATTATATTTCAGCGGCTGTGTGCAGAGGGAGAGAAGCCACCGTTCTCTGGGCTGAGGTCTTTAGCTTCAGCTGAATCTTTCTTGATGTTCTGCAATCTTTGCACATTTCCCTGGTCCTGGGTCTGTCTAATTCACAGTTCCACAAACTATTGCACTCCTTGAACCCCTAGTCCACCATTTCCCCCCACACCCTCTAAATGACTTTGTCCCGCAGCATAAGGAAAAGAGTGGTCACTGGGTGAAAATGTCCATGAATTCCCACTCAGTCTGTTGTACATCATTCAATCCATAACCATTCTCATCTCCCTCCCACTGGTCTTAAAGGAAGAAGGAAATTCGTTGAAAGGGTATCTTTTCTCCCTAAACAAGGTTCCAACCTAAGGACTCTGACCCCATCGATACTCTACCTTCTCTGTCGCTAGCTAGTTCTTACTTGCATATGAGAATATGAGTAGGTTCCAGTCCCTTCTATCTTAAAAAAGAAACCCTTCTCCCTTCTCTCCTAAGTAATCAGCACCATCTCTGTTTTTTCCTTCATAAGTGTACTTATAAAATATCTCCACATCTCTCTCATTCCATCTTATCGATGTATGTCAGGCATCCATGTTTGAGTTCCTATCATAGCTGACTTCTCAGCGACTTGGACACTATTGGCCACGCTTTTCTGGAAGCTCTTTCTTCTTGGGGATTATTTATGATCTATTTCTTCTGTGGACGTTCGTTCTTTCATATGTAACCTGTATTCTAAGGTTCATCATGGCTTGCAACTCGACCTCCTTCCACCTGGGTTCTCCGGCTGCCTCCCTTACCGCACGTCCTCAGCGGAGACCAATCTCAACACCCGCATTCTGCGTTCTCCGCAGCTTCCCCCGCCTTGATAGCTTCTTGTATCTCAGAGCTCCTCATTCACCATCTGCCTCTTAAATGCTTAATGTTCCCAGAGGGTCCCGCTCTCAGTCCTCTGGCCTTTTCATTCCGCATACCCTCTCTGCATGAGGTTTCCATGTTCACAACTCCATCTGCCAGGTGCAAATGTTCGGCTTCCGAATCTTTAGTTCTTACTCAGACGGTCTCCCGATTCCAGCCAAGCTGTGCACCATACAGTTGCCTCTGCTGTTCGCTATACACACCTCAGACTGAGTATTCCCCAGAGTCCTCATCATCCAACATAAAATCTGGTTCTTTCCCGTTGTTTATTAGCTCAGTGAGGACAGCCATATCTATTCCGTCACCCACAGCAGAAATCTGTGTCACCTTCTACTCCTCCCTTATGCTCGCATCCAACTCATACTGCAGCTTGTCTACTTTCTTAATGTGCTTCGTATCTACCACCTCCTTTCCATGTTCGTATGTTTCCCCAGCCAATGCCTTCGCGTTTCTTGCTCAGACAGTTGCAGAAGTTTCCTGGTCAATTTCCTGCATCCGTCCCTGCCTTACACTCTGAAAGCGAGATCTCTCTGATATGCACAGCTCATCACGTCACTCTCCTGCTGCAGAGCAGCCTCGGGGTCTTCACTGTCCTTAGAACAGAGTCCAAGCGCCTTAACAAGTATCTGAAAGACCTCATCATTTGGCTATGGCCAGCGTCCCCTGTCACACTCACGATGTGTTTGGATAACTGCATTAAATGACGTGGCCACGTCACAGAGCTGGCCAATGGTAGGACTAACCTGAAACTGAAAGTCCTCGAACTCCATGGGCAGTACTTCCTTCATTTCTCCGTCCCACCCACACCATCATAGTAGCAAAACCGAGAGAGGTCACAAGAATCTAAAACCTATGAAAAGCCCAATTTTCCTAGTCCCATCGACGTGCTGGGGTATCTTGTCACCTCTGTGAGCTGTCATTTGATGCTTTTGTGGTCAACCGGACAGAGTCGCCGTTATCAGATGAAAGTCAGTCCCCTGAGGTGGGGGCATCTTCAGGTTCTGAACAAGCTCTTGGAAGGAGAAGAAATTCCTCCCAGAACATGCTGTGAAGGAAAGAGCACGAAGTAACAACCAGGGTCTGTGCAGCTACAGATTCTGCCTACCTGACACCCTTCACATTCTCCGTTCCTACTTACGACACTTGGATTAAAGTGAAATGTTCAGCCCTCTGGCCTGTGGCCTATGGAACCAGGCCACCAAAGCTCCACTTCTTGGTTTTCCCTTCAGTGTGGTTTCCAAGTCAGAATCATCTCCTGACCTTTCATTATAAAGAAGAAAAAGAAGTCAGAAGAAACCTACAAGGCACAACCAATGCCACCCAGTCATCTCAGGACAGGGTATACCCAGTCCACATTTTTCAAAGTTCCAGGCGGTTTCACACAACCTTTGCACTTACTGTCATGCCATCTACCGCCGGGGAACCTGCTTTCGCCGAAGGACAAACGATTGCCCACGGCAGACCCAGCAGAAGCTCGGCGCCTGCTTCCCAGGACCGGCTGGAACCCGTTTCTCAGCTCTGTGCCCTGAGACAGCAGAGAGGCGACAAGAGTTCCTAAAGGCTCATTCCTAAGCCTCCCTGTCTTATCGATATTTTCTTCCTGGATCCTCACAATCACACTACAGTTCTAATCACCATCCTGGTTCAGACGCTTCATAGCTCTCTGCCTTTGACACAGACCTCTCCTCTGGTTTGCTGATACAGGAACCCCACTGCCTAGCTGATAACTGCACTCGGAAGTCACAAATGACACCCCAGCTGAGCCTCTCCTCTGCCCAACGTGACCTCTGCCAGGGTTCTCTATTCATGCTGTTTCACAGGCCAAAATTGGGCGTTGTCCTTGACTGCGACCTCTCCTCACACCCAGTGCTCAATCCATCAGCAACTCCTATCAAGTTAACCCGCTAATACTTATTGCATATGTACCATCTTCCCCGCATCCCTGGATGCCTCACTCTTACAAAGGATGCTCATTCTCCACCTTGGACATCCCCCAGCTGGTCTCCTGTACTCTCTGCCGCCACCTCTCTCCAATCCGGTTTCCTCCTAACATCCCAAGTGATTGTGACAAACAAAACCTGAACTCTCTCGTGGCACGCACTTCAGACAGTTAGGTGGCTCTTCGTTGCTTTCACGGTGGAGACCGAAATCCCTTCCAAGGTCCCCAAGTGCTGACCTCTGCTTATCCCCCCAGCCACACTTTCCACTTTGCTCTCCTTTGCTCTCGGACCTCTAGTTCCATTGGACATTTCCTGTTTTCTAGTGGTGCTGTTTCTTCATTCCACAGACCTTTGCACACACAGCTCTCTTTGTCTGGGGCACAACTCCAACTCCCAGCTCTACCGAAAACACACACACCTTCAGATACGTAGTGAGTTTCTCTCCTCCAATAACAGGGGTTCCAACACCCTCTCCTCAAGCCCCCCACAACCCAAGCCTAAGCTGCTGTGTCCATTTAGCCAGTCGCACCCTACCTGAGAGCATCTAGCTGAGGGGCAAGTGATGGGTAGAAGCCACCCACACACTCCACTGACCAGTCCCTAGATTCTGGCACGAAACTGCATTTCTAGGACACTTATATCCAATTCTCTCAAAGGTGTGGTGTAGCCAGTTGGAAGGTCTGCCCTACTTCCCCAGACTAGGTCAAAGCTTTGTATTTTTTGAAGTCATATAATAGCATATATTCTCATTCATAATACTTCCCACATTGCAATTTTACATTTCCTTGGAAAACATTATACATGCAATGTCTCTCTCTCCTAGTCGACTGTAAGCTGCTGGGGACTGAATTTGATTTGGTCACCATTTCATCCAGCGTCTAACATAATCCTTGGCAACAAGAAGACGCTCAGTAAATAATTGTGAAATGAAAGACAATATGGCGCTGAGGACACGTTTCTGTTTGTGAAAGCATGATGTCACCGGCTAAAACCTAGCCAACACTCAACGCATACTTGTTTGAAAATGAATTATCTGTCAATCAAATATTGTTACTCAACCAGGGTCACAGCAGCATTAGGTGTCGGTGGGAGCAAATGCCTCTGAGGTGACCACTTGGTGCACCAGAGGCTCAGGGAATAGGTTACTCTCAGCACAGAGGGCTCTGAGATTTAACGTGTCCACCTGGGACATGAGGACGTTGTCCTTCTTCTCCAATACCATATTCAAGGTGACGTGCCGGGCGGAGTGGGCTTCAGGGGTTGCCTGCTTCCTCTCTACCTTTCAACAGTAGTCAGATAAAGCCAGGCATTTGGTCGGTGCCACTTAGAAAAATTAAACGGAGGCAGAAGTCCAATCCGACCTCAGTCACTGTCGGACAGAAATCGTTAGGATCATCATAGCTCGCCTGCATCGAGCACCTCCTGGGACAGCCACAACGACGTGTCCCGCATGCATTATTCATCACGCCCAGAACAATCCTAGGATGTATTCAGTTGGGCTGCGCGAAATTGTCAATATCTGACCTTTTCGACTAAAACAGCAATTTGATATGTTACAACCTAATTGATAACATTACTCCCATCTTGGAGGTGAGCAGTTGAGGTTCCAAGAGCCAGGACTGGGACCCAGGCAGCTGCAGGACTAGAGAGCAAACAGCCCTGCCTGGTCTCCTGACGGGCCAGTCATGGGCCGGAACCAGAAACCAAGGATCGTGTCTCTGACAATTAAGAACAAGTATTTTCAGCATGATTTTACTATATTTGCTATGTATTTACTATGTCGGTTCTGTATTTACTATGTCGGTTCTCCCAGCTGTGTCTTGGTGCCAAGTCCTAGAGAAACTCGGCACTGACATGGGTTTGTGCATGTCCGTAGGAGGACTGCACCCCACCTCCTGTACAGATGTGGACGACAAGGGGGTCCCACAGGAAGGAGCGAGTGAGAGGGTGAGGAGCCTCTGCTGGTGCCTACTTAGAAGCACAAAGACCTGGCTGGAATTTCTGATAAGAACCCGGACCCGCGGCATCTGCAGACATGCCCTTCCTACAGCATCAGCGTCCTGGGAACACAAAGTCCTACTCAGGTCTCTGCCTTTGCGACGCCTGAACATGATCGCCAGGAACGCCGAGTTGGCAAGACCTTTACAGCGTCCGTGCCCAGAGGTCTCCTCTCAACGATGGGAAAGCGAAGCGGACCAGCATTTCCTGACCACCTGCTGGGCTCCAGAAGTTCTGCTAGTTCTTGGTGCCCAAGGTGTGACCCCGAAAGTCACAGCCCCGACCTGCCCTTCCGGGCTTTCTAAACTGCCCTGCGGGGAACGAGTTGGCCACACTTAATTACAGAATGATAACAGCCCAAAGCCCAGGAGGCAGTTACGACAGTGGACATCCAGGCGTGGAAATTTCCTGGGGAAGTCCCTTAGCCTGACACTTGAAGAATCTGATTCTACCGGGCAAGCAAGCAAACAGTGAGCAGCTGGCCGCTGACCCGGTGCACTCCAGGTCACGCGGTGAGCTCACGATGCCGGGCAACTCGGAAGACTCTCCGTGCCCCATCAGCAACTGGTTAGTTCACGGAACTGTGAGTACCAAACGGGCAGGTGCGTGTACGATACTTACAGCTGTTCAATGACTGTCTGTTCCCGTCCCACTGTGTCCAGCCCTGCACATTTTCTGCTACATGACTTTGCCTTTATTCTTGGGACACCAAGCCCCTCAGGGTCAGTCATTTCAGTCGGCTTTGATATCTGTTTAACTTCTTGCACTGTTGTTCTCAGGGACTGGGCAACATGATTTGAAACTCAGGGCCCTTCTCATTACTGGCCAAGAGCTTGTTGCTGCAGCCGGGGGCTGGAGGCCTCCTGAATGTTCCATCTCAAACCGTTGTCCGTGTTTCCCCGCGGCTCACACTGTTCGTGGCTAACGTCAGGAAGCAGGAAAGCTCCCGTTATTTCAGGCATGTCCACTTTGTGACAGCACTCTAAAACTGCCTAATGGCCAGCTCCTTAGAGAGGCACTGCTCGGGGGCGGGGCTTCATCAGGAACGTGCTCATGATTATTATCTATAAGTTTCTAATACTGTAATAACTAACAACAATGTTAACTCTATATAATCAGTATGTTATGATATTATTGACATAATTATCATGGTAGCTGTTCGTGAATATGTTTTCTATGCCCCAGTCACTGTTCTAAGTTCATTTCAGAGATTACGGAATTTAATCCTCCAGTGATCTTCTGAGACAGGTACTGTGACTGTCCCCATTTTACAGGTTCCACAAAGACAAACAGAGGCTGAGGCACATGAAGAGACTGATGATGTTGTGATGAGGAGGACAGGATGCTATGTGGGGACCAGGGGCACCGAGGAAGGGCATCCAACCTCTCCCGGGGACACCAAACAAGGCACCCCAGAGGACGTGTGTCACGGAGCTGTTTTAAGACCCGGTCGGAATGATCCAGACAGAAAAAGAAGGAAGAAGGGTTTGTCGGGCCGAGGAAGCAGCCAGGGCACCGGCCTGAAACCTGGGAAGACTGCAGAATAAGAAGTATCGCCAGGTGGGGTACGGGTGGAAGACGGGCGCAGGGCATCATCGTGCTGGGCGTGGGCAAGGACCAGATGGGAACAGCAACGCCTGATCTCCTGAGCAAACGGACAGCACTCTACGTGACAGGGACCCTGTGGAGCTCACGGCAAAGGAGTGGCAGGATCCGACTGCAGGGTAGGTGGGCCCCCAGGGAGTCAGGAGGCGTGGAGGTCAGCGGGGGGGTCGCGGAGAGACGGGCAGCGCCGGCAGGACTGGGGAAGGGGGGCTTACAACCCCCTCCTGCCGGCTGGTCGCGTCTTCACACTGGTCCCCTCGTGCATCCCCAGCACGTGGGCACACGCCTGCCTCCGGGGTGAGGCAGTCATTCTGTCTAGAACTCTGTCCCCCTGGACTCTAGAGATTTGCTCGGCTTCCTCCCTCACTCGACTTAGGACGCTGCTTCCCACGGGAATGTCAGCTGTGTATAAACTTTGTCTAGACTCCAGCTCTAAACACCGTTGGGCACCTAATGCATGCTTATTGAGTGAATAAGGGGATGAATGCCTAAATGCATCTACGAAAATACATCCCAGAAAACCGGAAACAAAAGAGAATGGACTGCACAGAAATGACAGCCAGATATCCGTCCTCTACCAAGTGCGCAGCAAACGTGTCCCCTGTGCGGACGCTGTAATAGACTCAAAGTCGACATGAAATGAGTCTGGTCCTCGGCTGTAATTGGCAGGCACTTAAGTTGAGTAGACATAGTCAATAATTAGTGGATGAGACATTTATAGGAAAGCACTGGCAGTAATTAAATTAAAACCCTAATTAGTTAATAACTTGGTATTGCCCTGAACCACGGCATGTTTCCCATCGGTCACTGCTGCTCTCCTCTGCCTAAAGAAGGTGTCCTTCCCCCACGACTCCCTGGCGGGACCGGTCACTGCGGCCCTGGCCTCTGGCCTTGTCACCTCCCCACCGAAGGAGCTTCTCCTTTTGCTACTTAGGAACTCCCCAGGCACCCGCCTCTCCCTTCTGTCCTAACATCTGCCCCTCCAGGGTTGGAACCCAGGGACCTAAGCAAAGGGTGCAGACCTGTAATTACACATCTGATACACCGGCGTAACTGAGCCTAGTTCGAGACTTAAGCCATCTGTTTAATGTTGATTCAAAAAGACTATAACACCAATATATTACAAGAATAATTTTTGTCTATTATTTGCCCATTACTTGGAAATCACTTCTATGGTTATTAATATTGCCTCATTGACTCTAATAAGATATCAAACAGGAAGTGGGAGACATATTGTCCCATTTTCCTGGGGATAGAGTGGTGTGGAGAGAAGCGTGTTGCTGAGGATGAAGCTGTTGGAATAAGAGGTCAGGTCTCCCGACATTTGGCCTGTGTATCTCCTCTTAACAGTCACTAGTGACTGCTGAATGGCGTCTCAAGGTTCAGTGGGGCAGAACAAAGAGCAGAGTTAACTTTAATTTCTTTAAACTAATTTTTTTTTTTTTTTGCCAAGGAGGGAGTTGAAATACTTTTTAATTGCTATTATGTTGGTTTATAACATGTAAGTTCCAGGTGTGCAACATTAGAATTAGACCTCTGCGTACACCGCAGTGTGCTCACCACCAAAGGTCTCTTCTCCATCTGTCACCATGTAATTGACCCCCTTTACCCATTTCTCCCTCTCCTCACCCCTCCCCTCTGGTTACCGCCAATCTGCTGTTCACTCTTTTGAGTTTGCTTTTTAATCACTTTGATTCCTTTGGCAAGGCCTTTGCCTCCGTGGGCTTTTTTTCAAACAAATCCCTATAAGTAAAGTCTCACAAGATTGCCCCACAAGTTTTAAAGATAATGTGTGTCTGAGGATACGTTCACTCAAAGATGAAACCAGCGAAAGCAATGATCACACTGCAGTAAACAGACCGAAGAATTTTTTTCTGTCGGACAGAAGTCAATACAGTAATGATTGACCTCATTTACAAGTCAGCCAGCCCCATGATTACTCCCGTGATAACAAGGAAAAGAAGGAAATCCAATACAGTGTTTTGATATCTCTAAAAACAGGAGGTTTAGGATGCTTTACCTATATTCTTTCCTGAATTCAGATTGATGTATTCAACTAGTAAGTGTTAAACACAAATAAGCAGCACCAAAGCAGTCAGGGTGGGAGAGAGGGGATGGCGGAAGGGCATCACTTTCTTGCAACAGACCCAGGAGCGGGCATCAAAACATCCATGGAGGAGCAAATAGTATAGTGTAAGACATGTCAATACAAAAAAGAGAGAGAGAAGTAAAACGGGGCCCGAGTAAATTAATTCATTCATTTTACACTTATTTCCTGAGCACCTACAATATCCCTAATACTGTGGAAAAAAGACAAAGGTACTACCTTGGAAGATCTTAAAATTTACGAGAGGAGAGAACATGCACATGAAAGCCACATAAAAACATGTGCAATATATTTGCTCACTGAGCGGCCAAGCAGTAGAGGAGATTTTCAAGAACTTGGGGAGGAAGCAGGGCCTCTGGCTTGGTGAAATCACGGAGAGCTTCAAGGAGGAGGTGGGAATTGATCTGGGCATCAGATGAAGCGTCGAATTTCAACATGTGGAGAGGAAACTCATGCGGGCGATGGCAGCCCTGTGAAGAAGTCCATGCAGAGGAGGACGTGCACGGATGGATGTGTGTTAGGGATACTCACGACTGTGACAAAACTCAACCGTCTCAGTGGCTAATCCAAATTAAACTTAATTTCTTGTTCATACGCGGTCTACCTCAGATGCTCCCAGTGCACAGGCCGTTTCAGGACCCACGTCTTTTCAGCTGTGGCTCTGTCCACCTCTGGGTCCGCGGGGTCCGGGCCCTCGAGCTGGTGCGTGGGCAAGAGAAGGAGCGGGCAGGACTGATAGCAGGTGAAGGGTGCCACCGGCCAGGCCTGGAAGGGCTCTCCTTCCTGTGCCCACACCCTTTGACCAGATCTCAGTCCCGGCCCACGCCTAGTACCAGGGAGGCCTCCTGGTGCGTCCGGGGGAGCAGGAGACGCGCTGCGGGGAACACACAGCAGGTTCGGGAGAGAGACAGTAACCCCGCTGGGCTGGAGCAGGGAGCTCGGGAAACGGACGAGATCGAGGAAGGAAAGGTCAGACAGGAGACTCGCGGGCGGACAAGGGTAGGCACACATCAGACGGTTAAAACCACACCGCGAGCGCACATGGTCCTTCTCCTGCCTGACGGGAAGGGGGTTCTCGGGGTGCATGGGGTTGCTCGAGGGGCATGGTCAGGAAAGCTTTCAGATGGGGCACAGAGCGGAGCCTCTAAGGATGATTCAGGGGGGCTGACGATCCACGAGGGGATAGCTCAGCTGAGACAGGCGGAGGTGTGGACAGAAAGGAGGGTAAACATGATGCAGATGAGGTGCGAGGACGGAGAATGGGAGCAAGGACACAGAGACCCCTGTAGGGCTGTGGGAGGGAGGGGTAATGGGACAACCCCATCATCACTGAGTGCTCTTCTGGCTTTGAGAGCAAGGAAACAATTCACTTATGGGACTGCCACAGGTCACAGGACTTTCAGCATCTCTAAACCCCGCCCTCCAAAGCTGCCCCGCCCTCCCCAAGCTGCCCTGCCCCCAGGGGATCATGACTACTAGCCTCCCCCACACTTCCAATGCCTGTCCTGACGCCACAGGCCAGAGAGGCACGAGAAATATGGTCAGAAAACGGTCAGGAAACCTAAGGAGATGAAGGCAGAGAAGATAGAAAATGGGAAGTTACTCTAGGTTTCGAATGGGGCTGGTGCTGAAATCGGTGTTCAAATCTGTCACCTCTAGGCTCGGTGTCCAAGACGGTGGCCCCACTAATTGGAAACAGTGTTTCAAACTCAACCTGAGGCATAATTCACAAAAAGACTGGTACCGAAATCAAGTCGATTAATCCAAATGTCACGTATGGGCACTCAAATATTAAACAATAAATTCCTGAACATTCAGCATGCTCCAAAGTAAGGCCACTGAATCAGTCTGCTACCTCCTGCGGCTGGATGGTATGGAGATGGGAGTAGCTTCCCCTAATGAAAGAAATCAATCTGGCGAAGAAACAGAAGTTCAAGGACTTGGAAAGTGTCTCCATTTCCTGCCCACCCGGCCTCATTCTGTGACTGTTCCCTCTGTCCAGAGAACTACCTACACAGGCCCCTCAGGGTACGTGTATCTGGCCCTGGTCCCAAATCACTGAAAATGGTTCTCTATCAAATAACGGGATTGCCAACTTGCCAAGCTACACTTTTGTCCCCTTTCCTTGGCCCCTGGCATGGCCCTTAGACAAGAGTAAGAGCCTGAGTAAAACAGAGCCCAGCCATCTGCCGGGACAGCCTGCCACCCGGGCACAGATGTGGGACAATCGGGGGAGGGGGTCGGTGGGCCACACCTGCGGACCCGACGGGAAATGTCACTCAGAAACGCCTCAGCTGCCAGAGACATCCCAAAATGGACATGTGAAAATAACCGTGATGAGACCCCGAGACCGCGTTTAGAATGTATTGAAGGGACAAAAGGCAGGTTCACAAAAGACGCAATTCTAAGGGACTCTCTCTCATAAAGGGAATCGGGGCCTCAACCTCTCCCGACTGCCCGAATTCTCTTACAATGCACCGACAGTTTTCCATGCCAGTCTCGCCATCACAATATCAGGTAGACGAACAAGCTTCCTCTTTTGAAATTTCAGACCCCCCACGAGGGCCCTGATGTGTTACTGGGACATCAAAGTAAATCACTTCAGTAGGTTATGTTCCTCCCCCTTCCTCAGGGAAATGCCCTTCGTGGGGGGGGGGGGGGTTGAGGATGGGGACAGGTGGGTAACTGAGACACTGAGACCCATGCACCACGTGGAGGTGAAGGCATGAGGAAGGCTTGTTCTTTAGGAAGAGTCAGGACAGGGGCAGAGAACGGAGGGGAGCTGCTCCGGGCATGTCTCTTTCTACCTCTGGAGGCAGAGTCAAGGGGATTACTTTTTCTGTACGACAGGGGAGAACTACCTTCTCTCCCCTCCCGATATTTACGGACCGCCTACCTGGTTTCAGGAAGGGCACTCCTGAGTCTGAAGTCGTGAGGAACACAGAGCCCTCCTGCTCTCACGGAAAGACGGAAGGAGAGATGTCATCAAGTAGGAGAATCCGCCACTGCCATGGGGAGTAGGAGCCGTCTGGGAGCGAGGGTGGGAGTCCTGCCCTGAGCTGCGAGGAGGAGCGAGGCCCGTGGGCGCAGTGTGTGGAAGCGAGGAAGCCAAGGCAGAGGCCACGTCCGTCTCAGTGTGGTTGGAGGGCCCCGCTGCTGTGGCTCGGTGGGTGAGCGTGACCCATGCACCAAGAGGTCACTGGTTCGATTCCCGGACAGGGCACATCCCCAGGTTGTGGGCCAAATCCCCAGGGGGGGCATGCAGGAGGCGGCCAGTCAATGTTCTCATCAATGTTTCCACCTCTCTCTAAAATTAAAAAGGGAAAAAAAAAATTTTTTTAAATAAAGTTGAAGGTATTTGCTGAGAGTAAGGTTTAAGAAGGAAGAGAACAAAGAAGATCGGAAATACAGAAAATGCATTTTCGACCTTGTAAGTCTAGTAGTGCGCATGCTTCTCCCCACTGGATGTGTCTGGTATCGTGAGCAGCCTGGCTGCAATGCGGTTGGGGGGTGTGTGTGTGTGTGAACAACTTCGAGTACTTCGTTGACACCCATATTCAAAGAGTATCTCAAGGGTGAAATTCTGTTTCAGCAAAACCAATTTCACAATTCCAAATATATAAAAACATTTAAAAATCAATCTTGTTAAAGGTGAAAATCTCCCCTTCCCCCATTTTATCTGCCATACTTCACTGCACCAAAATAAACAGGGAAGACTTTGCTTAATCATCTGCACAAAAAGAATTAAAAGAAAAGGGTAAATTGCATTTTGACAAGTGCCAAATGTCAGCAATCACATCGCGTGGGAGCGTAATGAGAGGCTTCCTGTGGAGTAACTCAGGCGCCCAGCACTGCCCACGCCCAGTGTGAGCGCCCCGGTCTCAGGGCCTCTCCGGCCTGGCCCTGGTCTGGAAGGCTCAAGGCCCTTGCCCATGAGGGGCCCCAGCCTTCCGGAGTAGACGTGGGCAGTCAGACGGCTAACTTCTAGATACTTCAGCAGTGGTCTGGCTTGCTCAGCCTGAGAAAGGTCACGTTTCCTGTTCTTGTTTCTGAGTTGGGCTCAAAGGGGTGCACGGCTTGTGGAAGGGGGGCGGTGGGGGCCCCCATGTGAAACAGGCCAAAGTCATACTTTAGAATTTAAACTTAACTGGGCACCACCTGGCATATTTAATTTAGGCTTTTAAGAGTAGTATCTAGCCCAGCTGGTGTGGCTCAGTGGTTGAGTGTCGACTCATGCACCAAGAGGTCGCCGGTCCAATTCCCGGTCAGGACACATGCCCAGGTTGTGGGCCCGATCCCCAGTGAGGGGCGTGCAGGAGGCAGCCAATCAATGTTCTCTCATCGATGTTTCTATCTGTCTCTCCCTCTCCCTTCCTCTCTCTCTAAAATCAATAAAGAAAAAAATATTTTAAAAAGAGTAGCATCTATCGGGTTTTCAGACAGTAAACACAGAACTGAGCACATTCTGTTTTTTGTGCCAATTTAGCAGCTTTACCAGTATGTAAAAATATACACAGATATGGTCAAGAAGAGTCTCTATGGTTACTTCTAGAAGGGTCCTTTCATTTGTTTACAAATAGTGCACAAAGGTAGAAATGGACGTGGCGGAGGCAGGTCACCGGCAGGAGCGCTGCCCGCCTGCCTTGGTGGGTAGCCTGCCAGTCTGAGTGGGCACAGCCCTCACGCACGACCCCAGGGAACGCAGCAGCCGGGGACGGGGGAGAGGGCTTCTGAAACCCGAATTCCCAGTCCCGTTGAAACCCAGCCTCCCTCAAGCCAACCCGGCCCACTCGCATATTGCAACCTGTTCAAACTAAAATAGATGGGGCCGGGGTTGCTGCCTGTCCCTCTGCTACAGTGCAACAGAGAACCCAGACAGTCCTAAGAAAGCCGTCTTACCAAAAAGTTCTTATGTGCCACCTGCTCACTTAGGCTTACTGTTCACAAAAAACAAAAACAAAAACCCAAAAAACAGCAAGACTTTCCAGTGGCAGGCCCCTGCCTCTCTGAGTGTTGGCTGCGAGGTGCTGATGTGCAAACAGCTGCTAAACTGCCGGTGGCGGGCCTGATCCGTCCCCGCCCACACCTCCCGCTAGAGTACAACCACCTCACACGTGCACCTTTAGGTTCAGGCCGCCTTGCAAGGGCTCACCTAGGAACCTCTCTGGACTCCATAAACCTGTCTTTAGGATCAGCGAGCGGTTGCTGAACGTCTCGGATACTGCACGTGCAGGGGCAGTAGCAGTTCCCTGGGGAACTCGGACCTGCTCGCGTGCCGCCCTGGCTGCCCTGCTGTCCATCACGCTCCGGACCTCCAGACGGGATGGCCCCCCAGGCCGCTCTCGCCTGCTGTGCCTCTGAAAACCTTCCCAGGGAGAAGCACGACGGCTCCCTCGCCTCCTTCTCTCAAGGTTTGCTCAACTGCTGCCCAGCAAGACCAACCCTGACACCCCCTCCCCATCGTGGGGACCACACAGAATCCCCATCCTCCTTGGCCTCCTCCGTTCTCCGCAGCACTTAGCACCTCCGACGTGGTCTATAATTTACTCTTCGAATCAGATACATCCCTTCAGCCCCTGCCGAGAAGAGGGGTCTGCGAGTGTGCGCAGCCGACCCTTGAACACCTGAGCGTGAACTGTTGGGTCTGCTACGCACAGAGCTTTCCATAAATACGTACAGCTCTTCAAATGTGTTCTCTCCTCCTTATGGTTTTCTTAACTTCTTTTTTTTTTTCTCTAGCTCATTTTATGGTAAGAATATAACATACAAATGATGTGTTCAGCCCTGGCCAGTTTGACTCAGCGGTTGGAGGGTTGGCCTGCAGACCAAAGAGTCTCGGGTTTGATTCCGGTCAAGGGCACGTGCCTTGGTGGCAGTTCATCCCCGGCCCTGGGCAGGGTCGTGTGGGAGGCAATCGGTCTCTGTGTCCCTCTCACATCGATGTTTCTCTCTCTCTCCCTCCCCCACGCTCTCTCTCTCCCACTCTATCTAAAGAGAAATGAAAAAAATATCATTTAATTAGGTAAGAATTTTTTAAAAAAGAACAAAATATATGTTCATTGGCTGTTTATGTTATCAGTAAGCCTTCACAGTAGGCTTTTAGTAGTTGAGTTTTGAGGGAGTCAAAAGTTATACATGGATTTTCGAATGCTTGGGGGGATCAGTGTCCCTACCTCCTACATTGTTCAAGGATCGACTGTATATGGTTTTTCTTTCTTTTTAGTTATCATTGCTCTTTTCTGGAAGCTGGAACAGTGCCTGATGCAGAATGAAATACTTGTTGAATGAATGAATCGTAGTTGTGTCTCCTCCTCTCTCGGGAAAGGGTGTCTGCTAACGTAGCTTCTGTAGAATTTCCAGCCTCTGGGGTCTTCAGTAGTTGGCTCTAGCGTAAGATTATAATCAACATAGTTGAGAAATATCTAATGTCATTTATTGAGAACTCTCATGAAAACAACCAAAGGTAGCCTAGAAGAAAAAGAAGAAGAAGAAGGGGGAGGTGAGGGGCAGGAGGTGAGAGAGAAATGAACAGACAAAACCACCGAGGAGTCATGGTGCGTTGAGAAAGACATCACGTGGTTAAAAATAAGGGAAGACTCAGCATGTGAGGTGGTGACAGGTGGCTGTCCTCCGCCATTCTCCTGCCCTTCAGGCGGGGACAGTGGAGTAAGAGGACATGCCACAGCCGAGCTGGGAGCCACTTGCCACCAACCCCACCCCGGGAGGCAGTGTCTGTGTTCTTTTTTATTTTTTAATATGTGTCTGTATTATTTTTTAATATGTTTTTATTGATTATTTTAGAGAGAGAGATAGAAACATCGATGAAAGAGAAACATTGACTGGTTACTTCCTGCACACCCCCTACTGGGGATTGAGCCCCCAACTTGGGCATGTGCCCTGGCTGGAATCAAACCAATGACCTCTTGGTGGACAGATCGACACTCAGCTGAGCCACACCAGCCGGGCAGTGTCTGTTTCTGTAGCTATGTTCACTTGAACTGGGACAGATCAAAGGGACTGATTATCCACTTAGCCCGTGTTCACAGGAGTGTCCTCTGAGAATTAAACCACGCTGGACTGCGTGTTGACAGAGACAAATGCTTCTTTTAAGAGAATGTTAGGATACTTAAGAGTTGTTTTTACGAGGTCCTGTATCCCAGACCTTGAATTTTAGCGTGTGTGGTTCCCAAACAGGAGCAAAGCTTCACCAGTATGCCAAGAGAAATGCAATCTACAAATATTATCTTCACATGTGCACGCGGCAAGGCCAGCTTTTACTTTCCTGGGGACTTAAAACGCCCCCAGCCCTCAGTGCCGTCCAGTGAAACACGCCCTGGGAAGGCTACAGTGGGTTCAGTGACACCCCTCCGGCGCCTCCTCCAGGGAACAAATCTTGGCGTTTATGCAGAGCGTGCTTCCCTCTTTTCGTTGCAGCGGGTTTTACAGCCTGGGCTGCAGGAGAGTTCGCAAGGTTGCTCATTAGCACGCAGGTTGGCCCACGGATGCCGGAGGAGAGTACGCTCTCCGCCTTACCTTGGGGGCTTTGTCCAGTGCTAAGAAATGGCTTTGGGGGTCTCACAGTCTTCAGTTTGAATCCCATCATCTACGTCACTATAGCCTTGAATACACTCTTCTCTAAAATGGAAATGATCATCGGTGTCACCTGATATTAGGAGTATCAGAGAGGAAGTCCATAAGGGACCTCGCGTGGGCCTGTCATACAGCTGGATTTCACCCCGAAGAAATTCCATCCCACCTCCCCATTCTTGACCTTCCCATCTTCTGTGATTGTTTTCTCTTACTCAAGGCTGCCATAAATCCCCGCCTCTCTTTGAACCCAACCTGGTCTCATTCAAAGCTCATGAACGCCACTGGGCTGCTGACTCAGCACAGGCGTGTGAAAATGTCCTCATCAGACGGCGAGCCAGTGACGCTCCAGGTTAGAACAAGATTGTTTCACTCGGCGAGAGGGGTCCCTGCTTCGTTTCCATTTCGAATGCATTACAACCTCTAGACGTTGGTCGTTTTATCCGATAAAGACCGTAAACTATTAAGCTGTTGGTCTCCACCTGCTTAAAATGTCTCCTATAGAAATACAGAGAGAAAATACACAATGTTAACTAAAAACTTTGAGAAACCTCACAGGAGGTCTCAGAGAAGTCTCTGCGGTCATGAGAACGAATACCACTTATTCAGTATTATGGACCAGAAAACATTTTCCCATTTAATTATAAAATAATTTTGAGGTATATCTACTTCTACATATACAACAATATAGTTAATGGGAAAATTGATCATAAGGTGAAGACAGAAGGAAATCATAAGAATAAGAGTAGAAAATAAAACATAAACAATAGGAAAAAATGACAAGGCCAAAAGTTAGTGTTGGAAAAGACCAGCGAAACTGGTGAAACCCTGGACATTCATCAAGAAGAAACACATGACACACACGAAAAAGTGCTTGAGAGCATTCGTCCACAAAGAAATGCAATTTAAATCATCATGAAATGAAAGCATGCAACTACCAGAATTGTTAAAAATTAAAAAGACAGACAACACACAGTGGTGGCAACCTAAAACTCTTACGCTTTGTGGTGGGCCTATTGAATGGTATAACCAGTTAGGGAAAAGATCCGATGCCTTATTACAAAAGTAAACATATCTCTATCTTAAAACCAGAAATTCCACTCCTAGAAAGAACAACAACAACAACAACAACAACAAACAGAACTACAGCAAATGTAAAAAAGAAAAAAATGTTGTAAGATGGTTCAGAGTAATTTTATCCATAAAACTGATTTTCCTTTTCCTTCTGCTCACTCGGGCTCGACTTCTATGGAACAACGCCAACAGGTCGCCCGACTGTCGCACCCCCAGGAACATGCTGACCCAGAGCCATCACCAGGCACGAAGACGACTCCCTGGAGCCTCGGTGGAGAGCTCCTGAGAGCCCGACTGTATTGGAACTGGAAGCTGGGTTGCTGACCTCTGCATACTGGAGGATGTGCTGACTCTCAGCCATCACTTCAAGGGAGGCAGAAAGGGCTGAAGGTATTAGTTGATGAGGCACAGGGATACGTCCAAGACTGTCCATTGGCCAAACAGCTGAGGGCCGGGGGCCACATAACCCGTATTTCCTCGTAGTGTATGATGAGCCTAATGGCTAATGCTTTGGTAGCTGAGGTAAGACCCTCATTCACTACACAGACTTTCCCTGAATAACCAGGTGTCCTGTACAGCACTCACACCCGACCTCAGCAGCACTTTGTATTCCTGAGTCCGGACTCTACACTGAAGTCTTCTCCTGGGTGGGAGCCCACATCACACTCAGGTTCAGAAGTGCGTGATGCCTCCAGGTCCAAAGACCCTCTGAGGTCCTCTGGTGTCAACAATCCCTCTTCTTTTTGACTTACTCCATTGCATTCACTGCACATCGCCTTTCTCCAGCGGGCCACATTAGTTAACACTTCTTCATCTCCTTTCATTCGTCTAGATTTTTTTGTTATTTCTCTTCACCAGCCATCCCCTCCACAAAACTGTTTGTTCTTTTAGATTTACCATTTTTTAATTCACTTACTGTATTTTATTGACTTTTAAGAGTGTTAGATCTACACTATTAACAAAACAGTCTCTTCTCTACATCTCCTGACCTCTCTTCTGTATTTTTCAAATATATTAGCACACTGAGAAGCATTTTCGCATTTTAATATTTTTCTCTTAGGCTAGGAAGGGCATGCCTTTTTAGTCCAACTATTATGTTTTATCTTCTATAACTATTTTTATCGGTAACTTTAACCTAATTCCTTTTGGAAACCTCTTAGTCTTTTTATAGCATCTTGCTTCTGTTTTTTATTTCTTTTTCTTTCATTCATTCAATCGCTGTAGACATACCAATCAGATTATTCAATAACCTGAAATGCTTAACAGCCCAATTCCCTGATGCTTGTTGTATCTGCTGACATGTGTGTATGGTATAATATTTCCCTGTATCACATAATTTGAATTTTGATTTAATCTTCAATAAACTTTCGTCTGTATAAATATAGTGCAGGACTTCTTCCTCAACAATGATTTTATATTTGATTCTGCCAATCATATCCAGAGAGTCACCAGCATGGGACTGAATGTTATGCTAATTTCTTAATTTGGCATCTTTCAAGACAAGACTCCAGTATAAATCTATGCCTATGATTTACAGGCCTGTGCTTAAAGTAAATCAGGAAATACTTTTTCCCACCCAGAAGCTAGGCTGAGACATACAGATGTCCCTGTCATTTCTCTGTGATCCCAGGGAGACGGCTTTTATAATGTACATTTTCACTGAGGTTATAGCATTTTAAGGCTTCCTACTTTATATATGCACATGCGTGTTGGGGGAAGGGGTGTTGTAAATCCCAGCTATTTGCCTCTTTTAGGTCCAAGTCTTCATCTCTTGTACCTGCATAAAAAATAAGAGTTAAAATGGACCCTCACTCAAGGCCAAGTCACAGTGACTAGAATTAACTTGCCATCCCCTCCGAAAGAACCAGGGAACTGGACAAAACAGATGAGGCAACTGTTTATAGGCACAGACAAGAAGACTGCGAGAGAAGGGAACACTCACACTGAGCCGTGTTCACAACAGCTGTCGGATCACACGTGCAGGGAGGTCGAGTCAAAGCAGAACAGAGGTCTTCCTGTGAGGGGTTGTGATCAGGGTTCACGGCAGTGGAGGTAGCTGGAATCTGTGGGTCGGGTCCTATTGAACCAACAAGCGGCACACATATTAAGGCCTCAAGGTTGCAGGAAAGGTCACCTGCAGTTCCTAGTGGAGGCAGAAGTGAGCTTGCACAAGGGGAAATCCCAGGAATCCTATCTGGGAGTGGCTACTACAATGGAGGAACCGAAGGTCACACAGTACTGGGAGATGTCGACGTTCCAACCAAGCCCAGCCAGGGTGGGATGACATCATTCGAGCACCTCTTTATTTATTTGTAACTCAAAAGAGTGTACTTTAGAAGCAAGGACCAAGCCCTTCTCAGAAGTCGCAATATTTTCTGTAAAGAATCAGATAATAAATATTTTAGGGATTGTCGGCCACCTATAGTCATCTTTGTCTCTTCTCTTTCTCTTCCTCCTCCTCCTTACCTTCTTCCTCCTTTTATCCTTTAAAAATGAAAAAACAAGTTTTAGCTCGCGGGCCGTACAAAAAGAGATCGCAGGTCAGGTTAAGCCCATGAGCCAAAGTTTGCAGACCCTTGGCCTAGATTAAAGGCGGATCCCAGAATCAGGCTCACTTCCTGCTGGTCCAGAGCCAGTAGATCAGACAAGCTGAGAGTTTAGGATATCCTCGGGTCCTTCCTGAGTGTATTCACAGTCCTGGGCATGCATATTTCCAAGGTATGTCAGAGTTTTCTTATTACCCCAAATCTCATTCCCCAGTCAAGTTGCTCCCCAAGGCTCTTATGATGTATTGTTTGCCTTAACTGTTATCCATTGCTGCTGGCAGCAGCAACTAATACCTTTGGCTATAAAAAGTTTTTGGAAAATGCCTCTGGGTAGCTGCTATAGCCCTGGGATAGTTCTGTGTTCGGCAAGATAAAGGCAAGCCTTTAAGCTGGTCTACCAGGAAGGCACCAGGCAAGTCAAACTCGCACACATGTTTGCTAATGAAGTCCATTTTGCTCCCTCTCATTCCAGTACCAGAACACACACTGTTATTTTCGAGTCCACCACTGAGCTGAAGAGTGTGGGCTGAGGCCAGGGTGAGATGGTCTGGTTTTTGAGTAAATATTCCCTCGTTGCTACAAGCTTCCCGTCAATTTCCAGAGTTCCTGAAATGTTGGTTCAGACGGTTCCTGAAAGTTTTCTCATTGATTGGTTTTGGAGGGATGGACTTTAGGATCTCTTTGCTCTACCATTTTTCTCCTTACTCAAAAATTTTAAAGATATATGTGTCCCTAATTTCAACCAAGATAGAACAACAGGGACCAGATTTAGCCTCCCACCTGAAACAATTGAAAGCTTGGGAAGACACGGGAAACAAAGGGTTTCAAGACATCAGATATGAATCAGTGAATAAAAGGGATCCCAGAGAAAATGGAAACAAATGAGGTAAACCCCGTCAATGCTTGAGCCAATCACCTGGAGAGTGGGATATCAAGGGAGAATCCAGCAGAAACTATTGGTCATCTTTAGCTGATGAGACAGATCTGGGCTTATAAGGAAGCAAAGACAGAGGAGAGGTAGGGTTGTGGGGGGAGAAGGGAGGGAGGGAGAGTGGGAGGGAGAGAAGGAGAGGGAGAGAGAGACACAGAGAGACAGAGATTGAAGTCCAAGCTATGTTTTCTTCGGGGGGTATGTTTAGAAGTGGTGTCACACCGGTAACAATAAGCACATATTGTGCCCATATCTTGGTTTCTCAATATTACTATCCTTACTTTGACCCCAAGACCCCTTAGAAAAATAAGATTCCAGGGCTAGGGCAAGAACATGCAAACAAAACCTGCAGTATCTCTTTAGGCCAGAAATGAAGAAAATGCTCAAGGAAACATGAACACACACCAAAAGATCACAGGAGCAGATAAAATGATTCTCAACTGGTCAAATCTGATCACAGAAGAAATGCTTCATAAGCAAGAGAACACCTAAGCTGAGTACCTTGAATCACAAATAAAGTATTACTAGAAGCAGGGAGGTGGGGAGAAATTTAGGGGAGGAGAAGACAAAATATGAAGACCAAACAGAAGCCAACAGATTATGATAATAAATATTTCTATGGATTTTAATAGTCTTCTTAAGATTCTAAGACAATTTGAGTATCAAAATAAATTATAATACTGTACTATCATTCATTAACAAAATTTAAAAATTCATGAGTCTACCATCATAAAAATACATAAATAGGGAGCAAGGTAAGTTTTTCCTTATAGTAGAAGCCAATTAATAATAAATATAAAAAGACTGATAGAGTTAGAAAATCATCAAATGCTAAAACTGGTAGGTAACGGTTTGATGACAGCCGTATATTCACACAGTTCTGAAATATTTCAGCCAAGTTACTTATTAATTACAAAGAGGAAGTTTCTTAAGTAGAGAAACTTAGAAAACATCATTTTATCTACGTCATCAAAGCTAACACAGCCAATTTGGGAGCAAACTAACATTATGTGACTCCTAATAAGATTCACTGAGGAGAATACGCGATCACTTGAGTAGGATTCTTGCCAAAAATGCATATCCTGAATCTAATCATAAGGAAACATCAGACAAATAAAAATTAAGGAAGAGTCTACAAAGCAGATGGCTTAGCGTCTTCAGAAATAGCAAGGTCAAGAAGCACAAAGAGAGGCTGAAGAACTGTTCCGAATTAAACACTAAAGATAAGTGACAACTGAATTTTCTGCAGGAATTTGGATTTGATCCTCGACTAGGAACAATCAATTGCTATTCAGGACATTATTGGGACAGTTGATTTAAAAATAATAAGATGACAATATTGCATTAATATCAAATTTCCTGGTTATAGCTCTAATCTGGTTATGTAAGAGAATGCACTTGTTCCTCTTAGTGTATGCACAGACATATTGAAGTATAAAGTGACGTTATGTCTTGATTTTGCTCTCAAAAATTTCTCCAAAGAGAGACAGAGAGGGAGGAAGAGAGAGCATGCACAAGGAAATGGTTAAAATATAAACACTTGCCCAGCCAGTGTGGCTCAGTGGATGAGCCTCAACCCATGCACCAAGAGGTTGCTGGTTCAATTCCTGGTCAGGGCACATGCTCAGATTGTGAGCTAAATCCCCAGTGGGGGGCATGCAGGAGGAGACCAATGATGTTCTCGCTCATCGATGTTTCTATCTCTCTCCCTCTCCCTTCCTCTCTCTCTCTCTAAAAAAATCAATAAAGAAAAGCAAACACTTGATGGAAATGAGTAAAAGGTATATGAGGATACCTTACAACATTCTTGAGAAATTTCTATGCATTTGAAATTACATCAAAATATACTTCCATGAGAGCCAATATGGAACAACAGAAACTGCATTCACCCTCTCATTTGAACAACTAGAAAATGCACAAAATGTATAGAACAATAAATTTGAAGACATAGGCTACCAGACAGTAGAAGACAATGATCCATGAGAGAAGAAAACAAGTGAGAACTGGACTGTCTCGCCTCACTACCTGAAGAGAGCTTCCAAGGCGCAGGACAGGGGCGGGGGGAGCCTTGCCCAAGCCCAGTAACTTCCTTAGTTGAGGAGGTATAGATGGGAGACTGGGAAGGCCATGGTGACCAGAGTTCAAGTGGCAACGTACTGAAAAAGAGAATTACTCACGGAAAAAGAACTGCGGAGGGTCTGCCTCGAGTCTTCAGCAGAGTACTGACAGCATGTCTGTAAAGAAATGGCCCAAGACTTGGGAAACAACCACTCACAGAAAAAAGAGGAAAAAATTCTCAGAGTTTACACATGGCCAGAGGTAGTTCAAATTCCCACAGTCAGAGTAGAAAAATCTCATAATTCACACGGGCATTGCTGTAGTGGTAAGAGAAAGTCATCCCTAGATAAGAGCTTTTTGGTGCCTTCTAACAGTGCTTAAAAGTGTGCCTCAGGAAGACCAAGTGGTTTCCAAGTAACTTCTAACTACGTCCCAGAACACAGCTCAATAACATTTACAGAAAATGAAAATATCTGGCATTCCAACACAGTAAAATTCAAAATGGTTAGCTAACCAAAAGTTCTGAGACATGGAAAAAATCTGAAAACTAAAGCTCATAATGAAGGAGAAAAATCCAGCAATGGAAATAGAGACATAAGTGTCATGAATGATGGAATTAGTACACAAGGATATTAACAGTTATTAGAATTATATGCCAGCTGTTCATGTAGTTAGAAGAAAAATTATAATTGTTAAATAGAAACAAGGAAGAGACATTAAAAGGACCCAAACTCTACTAGAGAAAAAACTACAATGTGTGAGATGCAAAGTATACTGGATGATATTAAAAGTAGATTAGATTCTATAGAAGAAAAGATTAGTAAACATGATATAGCAATAGAAACTAATCAAAGGTAAACACAGAGAAAAAAAAGAAACAATTTCAATGAACTTCAACCATCGAATTTACATCTAACTAAAGTCACTGAAGAAAAAGTGATACAGGGTACAGAAAAAAATATTTGAAGAAATAGACACAATTTTCCATTTTGATAAGAACTGTAAACTAATATATCCAAGAACTTCAATAAATCCCAAGCTTGGTAAATGTGAAGAAAACTACATAAAGGCACACTGTACTGAAATTGGTTTAAAACCAGTAATAAAGAGAAAATCTGAAAAGAATTCAGAGGAACAAAGAAACATATACGAGAATAATCAACAGATTTCTTGTCAGAAACAATATAGGAAAGGACAGTAGTACGTCTTTAAAATACTGAAAGAAAAATCTGTCAACAGAGAATTCTATATCCAGTATAATTATCTGTGAAACTGAAGCCAAAATAAAGACTTTTGAAGACAAACAAAAGCTGAAAGACTTCACTGCAATGAGACCTGCACTATGGGAATAATTAATGATATCCCTTCAGTCAGGAAGAAAATACCGCATGGAAGTCAGCATATGTATAAAAGAAAGAAGATCTCTGGAAATGGTAAATACATAGAGAAATATAAAAAATGTTTTTCTTAATTTTAAAATATCCTAAAAGATAATAAAATATTTAATAGGGAAAAAAATTAAGAGCAGCGTGTTGTAGAGTCTACAACAAAGGTAGAAGTAAAACGTGTGACTATCAAAGCACAGAAAAGGGGAGGGGAAATTGAAGTATAATACTGTAAGTGTTCCAACACTATATGACAAGCAAAACAATATTACTTGATGGTAGACCATCATCATTCAAAATGCATACTATGATCAGCAAAGCAACTACTGTGAAAGAAAAGATTTATAGCTTAAAAAAAAAAAAAGACCTGAATACAATGGAATTATCAATAGTACTAAATTAATCCAAAAGAAAGGCATAAAATAAAATAAAAAAACAAATGTCAACACAATAGATTTGAACCCAAATGTATCCATTTTCATTAAATGTAAATGGTCTAAACACCATAATAGTCAAATTGGGTAAATAAGCAAGACCTATTATATGTTGTCTACGAGAATTCCACTTTAAATATGAGAATATAAATAAGTCAAATATAAAAGAATGGCAACTTATAGCATAATAATACAAATCAAAATTATATTAAAATTAAAAATCACTAAACATGTCAATAAGCAGGAAAATGTTTTAAAAAGTGAATCAATAAAGAATTTCATTAAAAAAGTAAGAACTGTGAATAGAGAACCAGAGAGTTGAGCTCATTCTCTCTCCCCTACTGCAAAACCCCATTGTAACAGTCCCTCTACATAAAGTCTGCTTTACTACTGTCTTTAAAAAACAACACTATATGGATACCATATATGAAAAATATAATATCTGAAATAAACCTTTTTTATTTGGATTATCACTGTAAACTGAGAACTGTATTCAACAGATCAACATCAGTAAGCAAAACTGTCCATCAACTAATGAATGAACAAATTGTGGTATATCCATACAAAGGAATTCTATTCAGCCATTGAAAGAAACAAACCACCAATACATGTTACAATAAAGATAAACCTCAAAAACATTATGTTAATAAAAAAAAAAAGCCGGCTACAAAAGAATACTCATTGTATGATTCATTTATATTAAATATCTAAAAAGACAAATTTATAGGGATATAAAGTAGATCAGTAGTAGCCTCGAGTTGGAAAGGTGAAAGGGGATTAACTATAAATGAATACGAGAAAACTTTTCTGAGTGATGAAAATACTCTAAAACTGGATTGAGATGATGTTTACATCATCTTTTATTTTCTTATGCATAAATTTATTAAAAGCACTGAATTGTATACTTGCAGTGGAGGACTTTCACAGTATGTAAGTTATACTTCAATAGCTATTAAAAAATATCTTTGAGAGTAAGTTTAACAAAAGTGGGCGAGACCTCCACAGTGAAATCTAGCACTGCTGAGAGAAATTAAAGACTATTGGGAGATTCTATATTGTTAAGATACCATATGTAGCAGCATGCCAAATAATACTGCAAATAGTCTTTGTAGAAAATGACAAAAAAAATTCCAAAATGTTTATGTGAATGCAAGGTACCTAGAATATACAAGAAAGTCTGAAAAAGTAAAAGTTAAAATTGTTGAATTTACAACAACCTATAAAGCATTGTGGTATTGGGTTAAGAATAGACTTAAAAATTATTTTAGAAATATAACCACATAATTGATTTTCACAAAGGTGCCAAGATAATTCAGTAGGGGAAAGGAAAGTCTTCTCAGCAAACATGGTTGTAACAACTGGATAACATAGTTTAAAAAACTAAAATTTCAACTTCCACCTCCTACGATACATAAAAAATATAATTTAAGAAGGATTATAGATAGAATCTTCAGAGGTAAACATAAGAGAATGTCTTCACAAACTTGGGAGTGACAAACATTTCTTAGAGAGGACAAAATAATGCACTAGAACTATAAAGAATCACACCCAGGAAATATTAAGAAAAATAAAAGCCATGTCATAATCTGAAAGAAAATATTTGCAGTACATATATCTGACAGAGAACTTTTATCCAGAATATACAAATAATTCCTATAAACTAATAAAAGGACAAACAACCCAATTACAAAGTAGACTACAGACATGGACAGACATTTCACACACAAAGACATGAGCACATAGTATAACACATCAATAACACCTAAGTACATAAATAGGTATTCAAAACCATTATTCATCAGGGAACTGTCAGTTAAAAGGACAATGAAATACCACTTGCTATTTCCAAGCAACTGAAAGAGCTAAAATTAAAAAGTAGACAAAACCAAATGTTGCTGAGAATGCAGAACAAGTGGCGTTCGATACGTTACTGCTGACAGAAGTACGAAATAGGCAACCACTTGAGAGAAGGGTCTGGAAGTTCCCTGCAAACTTGCACATGGACCAACGCTATGTCCAGTCATTCCAATTCTACCTGTGTAATCAAAATAGATGAAAACACACCCACCCCCAAAATACGTGTATGAGAATGTTCATAGCAGCTTTATTCATAATAAAAAATTAATAAATGAATATATCATAATTTGTCTATATAATGGAATACTACTCATTAATTTAAAAAATAACTACTGAAACCCACAACGTGGGGAAATCTTTAAAACATCGCCTGGTGCAAAAGAAGCCAGACAGAAAAGAGGGTCTATAGTGCATGATTCCATTTAGCTGATACTGAAGAACAGACGAGCCTAAACTCCAGTGACACAGATCAGTACACTGGTTGCCTAATTGACTAAAATTGCCAGGAGAGAACTTTCTGGGAGAGGAAATGTTCTATATCTTTATCATACTGTTGTATATATCAATTTGTTACCATTTAGCCAAATGAACACTTACAGTTTCTAAATCTCACGCGACGTCAATGTTGCTTCCCCAAAAGAGAGTCAACTAGAACAATTTTACGAAGGAAGTAACTCTGACTATTTCTTTGGGACACATGCTCACCCTAATACTTGCGTATCGGTGAATCGTCTGAAAAGCCATCATATACCTTGAATGCAATAACGAAGCCAGCCTTGGAAGAAAAGCCCGATGGTGCTAGAACTGCCGCCCCAACAGCCGTCCCATCTGAAGGCAGCAGGGTGCGGGCTCCACTTCTTCTCCCTCTTCTGCGTCTACTCCTACCTGCGACTGCTACTGAGCGGACAACTGCCACGCAGGCTGGCAGGTCACATGACGGCCTGGATGACCCATCAGACGCCTGCTCCTGCTCCTGCTCCTGCTCCACCAGAGAGCACTTTTGCCTTGTCCGGCCTCCTTTTACGTCTTTGATTCTAGATGGGGAATAAATATTTTCGGGACCGCCTGGAAGACCTTCTCTCCTTGCCGAGGATAACCCTCAGTGGGGATCCCTGCCTCGCACAATCAACGTCCTCAGCGAAACACGAGAGTCAGTGCTGTCACGTGGGGTAAAACTCAGCCTCCGTCCACTTGATCGCTGTGTGACCAGGGCTTTGCTCTTTCACGCCTGCAAACATGCGTCACACTGGGACCTCACGGATGTCACCATCGTGGCCAAAAACTCAGGAAGGGCGGCGACGAGAAGAGGGAGAATCACACTGCTTTCCTCTGACTTCACGCCACAAGCGGGGAACCTTAACCTTCATTTGATGAAGCAAATACAATGGACACCCCACTTTTTTATTCGGTATGTTCTTAAGTTCCCCTCAGGTATTAAATAAATAAACCACTAAGACATTAGCACCGAATGTTGTTTTCGCACCGTAATTTGCATGGATTTGAAGAGGACAGTGCTGCTGTGTCCTGCAAAGGTAGAGCTCCTTTGAAGACAGCGTGGCCACTGCGGCCTCCAGATTCTGCGGCCCAGCAGCACTGATCCCACACAGCCTGCGTGTCCACCCCGGGAGGAGGCCGCAATCAGCGAAGAGAACACCCGTGCGGAACCTTGAACCTGCGAAGTAGGTGGGTGGCGATTTGGAATGACATACAATCTAGGAACAATTCAAACATTAAGAAGGGACAAAAATGACAATAAACCTTAATGAGTAAAAGTAGAAAGAGACTTAAGGAAACCTAGACAGTGTCAATAAACAGGAAAGAATGAAAGACGAGCCTTTTCAGAAACTGCCCCATGGGTCCAGGTAGAAAACCAGAAATATGCTGATGTCAGTGCATAAGACAGGAAAGGTCTCAAAAAAAAAAGCAACATTACTAATGGACTTTCAGAAGGAGCTAAAAATACTGGGGTTTACTGACCTCTGGCAGGAGAAAGTGACATGCAGATTAAATGTCCTTCCTCTGTTCTGGGGGAGGAGGGAGTGAACAGCATGGTCTTTAGTTTTCTGAAGAAAATGAGACGTGCCATTCATAAGCATTTTCTGTATCTGTAGGGCAGCAAATCCTATTGAGCAAAATGTTCTCCTAAAGAAGAGAGGCAGCTTTGAGTTAAGTTAATCTTACCAATCCAAAATGAAGGCTCCTTGGGAAATTTAGAAATTCTAATAACATTCTCATTTATTTCTAGATTCTACAAGTCAAAGTCAAAGGGGAAAAAAAATGTTTTTAAAAAGCTATCACCCCTTCTCCCAGTTCTGACCTGACAGGCGTCGCCATCCCTCAGGGTGAGGAATGTGCGGCCCGCGGGCCACAGACGGCTGGTGAAATCAATACCAGCTAACATCACACACTCACCCAGTGAGCCTGACCAGATAGAGCAGGCTAATTTTTAAGCTGATAATTTTGTGTGGCCCGAGCATGATGTTATAAATATCCTAATATCCCTTGGCAGAAAGATGGTTCTCACCCCTGAAGGGTAACACGCCACGTTCTCTCTGACAAAGGGAGATGGGCCCTTTTTCAAACCCAGTACATGCAGCATTATTTCACAAGAAAAAGATACTCTTTATCTTGGCAACCAAAGGGGGGGCATATTCTACATCAGATGAGTAGTTAAAAGTGGGTTATTATTTATCTTTCTAGAATTCATAAATTTCTTTCATCACCAAGTCTTCTGGAACCTACCCCCCACAGAGGTGAGCATATTCCCTTGAACATGGTCTATATTCCTCTTTGCTTGACCCAAACCCCAGGATGCCCTTCTTCTCTGTCTCACCTGTATGACGTCCTGCATGGGTAAAGCCAGTGATGCTACTGGTCCTCCAGTCAGAGGGCAAGCAACGCGGAGAATGGACTCAGACCGACACCAGTGTACTTGCACCCCTGCCTCTCTGCCCTCCACATGCCACAATCCGCTTCCCAAAATCCAAATCCGTTTGTCCCTTTTCTGTTAAAACCTGCAGAACCTCTTACATCCCCAAGATAAATTCAAACTTCAAACCTTCACAGAAGCACGCTCACCAGCTGCGTCTTGCCCACCTTCCCAGCCTCATCTGTGGATTCTCCCCGCAGTCACCCCGGACTCTCCATTCGCGGTAAACTTGCTACTCCCTGCACACATCATGCCTCACAGATCTTGCCACCCTTCCTGGGCGATGCCCCTACACGGAGTCCCAAGCCCAGCCCCACCTCCAATACCCCGGCCAGGTTGAGGTCTCCCCTGCTTCAAGACTGCTCTTCTTCTTCAGTTTTCTGATGCCCTCTCCTCAACAACATGCCACCGCCTGGCCCTTTTCCTTCGCCTTCTCTTTGCTCCACACCACAGAGGTCATGTTTATGTGTCACCTTCTCCTATGTACATTCATAGCACACCACGTACCCCTCTCATAGCACGCTCACCCTCACTGGCTTCTTTCTCACCTCTCTTCCCTCACTAGACCTCCTTGAATCCAGGTCTACATTGGTTATTTTTGTACCAACAGCACCTAACGGTGTAGTTCACCTGTAGATGATGTTCAGTAAATGCAAGTTAAATTTTAAAAAAAAGGAAGGCCCAAAAAAGAACTGGTACGTACTGAAGGTTTATGTCCCTCCAAATTCATATGTTGAAGCCCTAAACCCCAAATTTGATATTTGCCAATGGGGCCACAGGGAGATAATGAGGGCCAGATGAGGTCATGAGGGTGGGACCTTTATGATGTGATTAGTCGTCCCTCCGAGAAGAGGTGACAGAGAGCTGGCTCACTCTCTTTCTCTACAAGGCCAAGAGAGCAGCTGCCTGCAAGTCAGGAGAAGAATTCTCACCAGGAACCAAATCCACCTTCACCTTGATCTCGGACTTCCAGCCTCCAGAACTCTAGGAAAATAAATGTCAGGATGTAAGCCATCAGCCGGTAGTATTTTTGTTTCAGTGGCAGCCAAAGCTGGCTAAGATAGGGAGGAAGGAATAAACAAGTAAATGAATAAATCAAAAAAGAGAGTAAGTGAAGTGGTGAATGACACCCCATGCACACTGCATAACCAGTGGCTCCAGGCTGCAGATGACCAGCCACCTACAGAGGTTCAGTCTGTGGTTCTTCTCAGTGCTGGTGTAATTGGCCCCCTGGAGAGTCCCATTATTGACCTTGTACTCATTAGTACCCCAGGATATATTCAGAACTAACAGCACAGACAAAAGTTAAGTGAGAGCCACTAAGCAGATGATGGTCAGGGTAAAGGCCACCAAGAACCCTTCCACCCTTTACTTTCAAATGCTAACCTCCCCTTTAGGAGACATATGTGGGGATATTAGAGACATAGGTGGAGTCTATAATATTCATGAAGCCCTAAATCATGAAGAATAGTCAGACTCAGGAAAACTCCTCAAAATGGAATGAAGTCAATGAAAGGAAATGCCATTGTCCATCGTGGTTCTTCCCCTTCCACACTTGCTTCCCGTTCTGCCTTCCCCTCCCCCACAAAAAGTCCACCCATTCTACCTCCGCTGAGGAGATGTTTCTAAAGCTATCCCTCTTGCACATTTCAGTGGCGCCTTGTTGCCTTCGTGACTCAATCCAAACTGGGTGGAGCCCCATGACGCGGCCTTTACCATCCTACCCGCAAAGATCACCAAGTCCTCACTCACTTCTCACCTTTGTAGATGCTTTTCTTCCCACCTGGCACACCGCTGCCAACCACCTATCCTCCAGGTCTTAGCTGATAGACCATTCTGCCCGCGAAGCTTTGCATGACCTCCTGCAGCTGGGCTCTCACAACACACGCTCTATTTCTCTCTAGAACACTGGACTCACATGTAACAGATCTTCCCATTTCCCTATAGACAAGCTCCTGTAGGGCAGGAACTAGTACAACGTCTAGTCTAGCAAATGGTGACGCTCATTAAATAACTCTTGTTAATTGAGTGAATGAATAGTAAGGTTCTTGAACTTGTCAATGGTCCCACATCTAATGACAACTCCACATTTTTATGGGGTGTTATGGTTGACTGAGCACTTTCACGCCCCATGAACTCACTGACCTCATGATGACCCAGGGGAGCAGGGCCAGTTCTAACCAAACACTGGGGAGTGTCCACTCGATCGCCTGTCGTTTCTCTTCCATACTGGCAAAGCCCTCGTTTTCTCCCGAAGTCCACTGCTCCCCACATGACGAGAACTAACCCTGATCGGTGTGCGGTCACTGGGTGGACATGTGAGCAAGTCTCCCTAGAAAACAAGGGATGGGCAAGGACATGCCAGGTGATACCAGGGCACAAAGAGTGAAGGAAAGGGAAGGGAGGGCAGGAAGAATAGGAAGTAACTAAAAGTGGATGCTTATCCACGTTGGCCACCATTTCACAAAGAGACACAAAGTGACTGAGCCACCTGAGATGTCTCTGGGAAAGCTACCTCAAAACCTGAGCTTCTGCCCTGGCCGGTTTGGCTCAGCAGTTAGAGCGTCAGCCTGCGGTCCGGAGAGACCCGGGTTTGGTTCCCGCTAAGGGCATGTACCTCGGTTGCAGTTTGTCCCCGGCCCTGGTCGGTCGTGTGGGTGGCAGCCACTCAATGTGTTCCTTTCATATCGATGTTTCTCTCTCTCTCTCTGTTCCTCTCTCTCCCTCCCACTCTACCTGAACAAAAAATAGAAAAATGTCCTCAGGTGAGGATAAAAAAAAACCTATACTTCTGAAGAGGCCATCCCAGAGGGGAATGGAGAAGCAACTGATGGACAAGTTCCCTCCCATTCTCTGTCTTCCACTGGTAAGAGTTTGGCCCAATGAGGAGTAACTGCTGGTATGGTGTCTCAGCCAAGTGCAGAAGTGGTGGGAGGGGCCAGAGACGTAGCAAAGTGTGTGGGCTTGCCTGGGACGGGACGGGGGTGCTGCAGCAGCAGCCGCAAGTATCCAAGGGCCCAGGACACAAGAAAACAGAAGGGCTGACGTGAGATAAGGCAGTGGGACCTCCAGGGACTAGCCTAATGGCTGGCATGTAGGAAATCTGCTGGCAGAGGGGAAATGTTAAGGCAAAAATCTTTAGAGACGTTCTTAGAGACACAAGAAAAATGTATATTGCATTTCATTGATTGAATAACTCAGGATGCATGACAGTAAATAACTTGTCGTAATCTAATTGGTGGTGGTGTTTCTTTTGTAGTGGTACATAGAATACTGGTGTATCTTACAGCCAATGACAACTTAGGATCTGTGAAATACAGTAGGCCCTGGTCTGCCTTCAGGCATTGATGTGTGGCTTTGTGATGCTAGGAGCTGCAGCAGCCCCCTTGCAACCATGAGAGGAGCTAACCTCCTAGTCTGAAGATGGCAGAGCATAAATAAGGAAAGAATCTGGGTCTCTCCAATGAGGTCTTCTCCTTATCTGAATAGGGGACCGATGTGACTTTTCCAGAGTCACGTGCATGATTAAACAATAAAGCTGAGACTTTAGCCCATGTCTTTGGTGTTCTTCCCCAGATAACATAGTATAATATTCAATGCATTTCACAATTGGCCTGTTTGCAGCCCTATCTGCTCATCTCTTTCCACATTTTTTCCTAGTCTTTCGCTGTCTAAAATTTGAGGTTTCCTAAAAGCAGTCTGTTTTCTCATGCTTCTGTAGATTCTAACATTTTAGAAAAGTTGGTCCAAAAATAGTGAAGAAGCTAGCCCATTAAAGATTTATTACAGAGAAAGTGCAGAGAGATCTGGGGCTTTATCTCCAGCCTTCTTTTAAATTAAAATTTGATATATTTAAGCTATATATCCCCAGCCTTTTAAGATTCAGTAGATGGAGAGAAGCACCATCTTTTCTTCAAAACTCTCAGTGCCCATGTCAAACAGAGCACTGGGCTGCATGCACATGTGATATTCAAGCAATGAAACCACCCGCACTTCGGGTACACACCCCTCAGAAGTTCAGGAGGGCAGATCAGACAGTGTACGTCACCGGTCCTCAACCTGCATGGACTCGGTCAGCCCCACAGGTAGCAGCTCCCCGGAGACTCTTCCTCAAGTAACTTGGAGACGTTTACGTTTGATGGCCTTGGCTCATATTTCTTTCACTTGCAAGTATCTCAGCTCCAGTAAATCACTGTCAGCGGAGGTCTGGAGAATCGGAAAACAATGTCTCTCCAATAATCCAGGTGCCGATTGTTCTGAGATAGGGATAATGATTTACCCCCAATTTGGCCAATATGGCCAAGCATCAAAATAAAAATCCAAATGATCCAGAGGAATCTACTGACGATGCACCTTAATGGCTCAGTAAATTACTGCCCAAGAGAAATGATTTAAAAAAAAAAAAAACCCACTAGGGCATAAAAACACTCTGCAGAAGCAGAGCAGCTGGTGTCTGCCTGGGGTGCCTCCAGCCTCTGTCCATCTGCAGCTGGCTGTGAATAATCTGGGTGCCGTTTCCCCTCTTCACCAGAGTACCCTGCATGGGTCGAGGTTGCCAAGTCAGGGGAGCACCTTACCACAGCAAGTGAAATGAGACAATGTCCCCAATGTGCCCATCACCCCCCCAATCATGGTAGCAATCATTGTCTGTTTTCTCTTTACACCTAGCATCCTGTGACATCCCCTTTAGCCCCTCCCTTTTATGGGAAGTGGAAAATTGCATATATTTAGGAATCCCCTTTCAATAAATAACTCAGGATGGAAATTAAGCCAATGACTCTTTGTCTGACAGAGAGAACGAGACCGTTCAATAGTGCTCTGCTCCTGGTGTCCCTCTCCCTTAATTGGGGACCTGCAGCTGGGAGGTGGGAGGACACTCCCCCACCTTACATTTCCTTGTCCAATGGCACAGAATCCAGTAAATATCCATGCATGTGTGCCAAGTGCTACAAACCACCTGCCGGAAGCTTCACGAGATGCGGTCTTCTTGGGAGATAAACCGCAGGGGTTTCACCCATTGTGTCCTAAGCAGAACCAAGGGAGAAAGTGAGATATGACAGTGATCGCAAGTGCACTCGGGGTCCTTTGCTGGGTGGGAGCTGCCGAGTGAAGAAATACACGAGTCCTCTTTTCTACCAGCCCCTTCCGGAAGTATCACGTGACTGGGTCCTCAGAGATCAGGGAACTGGAAGACCAGCAGTAATAAGAGAAACACCTTGAATTTCCTCGCAAGGTGGTCTAAGGGCTTTGCACCTATTACTCCATTTACCAGCCCTCCCAGGTCCCAGCACTTTCACCCTCCGGGAAGATGTCAGTGGCCCGGGAGGGAAGATCGCCCTACGAGCCAGGAGAAGGAGGGCGGGGATCGGAGACCGCCAGGTGTGGTTCCGCTGCGCCCGGAGCCTGGGATTCTGAGCCCCTCCATCACTGACTGTGCCTGTATCCTAGAGGACTCCTTTCTGGAATATGAAAGGGAGATGGCAGTGTTGACCCGACTCCCTCTTTGAAAGGGAAAAGCCTGGAAGTCACCCTAAATGCCAGCCTCCCCCTTGCCCACCCCTGCTCCCCACAGCTCTGCGCGCACACCCTTGGGTAGTTCTGAGCTCTTTCTGAGCTTCAACCTCATCTGCGTTCATTACGGTGCATCCATGAAAACGGCCTTCTGACACCTCAGACTGGAGAATGGAAGGACGATAAAGGCGACTCCAGTTATAGGCCGTTAGCCCCAATTAACGCCCACACTCTGCACTTGGTATTCTGGACACAGTCACCCTGGAAGGGGGCTGAGGGTGGGGGCTCAATTCCCTCTGTGGCACAGGGACCAACAGTCTCAAGGCTGTCACTCTCTGGCCCCGGGGAACACGATCCTTCAGGCAAAGCAGCGATTGATGTGCAACACCCAGGAGGAGCACAGTCCTGTGTCTCTCTGTTGAAACTGTCCTTGGACATTCTCGTGGCACATCTTCTTTTAGGGGACAGAGAGTACGCCCCTTCAGAAACCAAAAATCCTTTCCCTTTTCCGGTTCTAGACCTCAAGTCAGTATATACAGGAGGTGTATATATGTGGCTGTTTGACATACAGATACTAAGTGCTCTAACAGGTTCTGCAAAAAACATCAAGGGTATAAAATCGGGCTCCTCCTGTCAGAAATATGTCATGAGCACGACCCTCGCTAAATCAGAATGTCTCCTGAGCAGGCAGGCCCCCGCAGCTGCTGTTGGGGCTGCAGCAACTCATGCCACAGGACACGAACCCACATGAAGGGCCAGGCTGCCCCACAGCCCCTGACCCGACCCGGTTTGAGGCGCGGAGGTGCTCATTTGCCGCCACGCTGCCTCTCTGCCTGTCTGCCCGCTTTCTCGGAGCCACCGGGAGCCCCCTTCCAGCCTCCGCTCAGTGCAGCTCCACTCCGGTCACGAGGCCGGGCTGAGCACTACCAGTGAGCCCTAATCCGGGCCCCTGTAGATAATGCTCAGGACTTCCCGTTGGAGACATTTTTCTCATATGACCCTGTTTCAAGTAGCCCCCTCCCCCCACTTGCTCTGTACTCAGAATTTATCTACCAGCATTTACTGTCATTCTGCTTATTAACATGTTCGCTTACTGTCTATCCTATTAGAAAATACATTTCAAGAGGGCATAGATTTGTGTGATTTACCTCTGTATCCTTGGCACTTAGAGTGGTGCTTAGTATAATGCAAAACACCCATATCTGAGGGATGAATGAATGAATGAATAAATGCAGAATCACGTGTCTAATTAATGTATAAGATGATCAGAGCTATGAGGAAATTTAACATAACTTAACATTTAGCCCATTAATATTTGTTGATAGGGAGGACAGGGTCCTGCCAAGAACCGTGGATACAAAGATAAGGAATACACTGTCTGGAACTTCAAAGAGTTGGCAATTTAACAGGGGCGAAAAGGCACGTGTGTGCGTGTGTGTGCATGTGCGCGCACACACACACATAATTCCATTTTAAGAGCTCTTACAATCATGCAAATTAAGACACTATAACAGTCACTGGGAGAGAGTAAATGGTCTAAATCTCTAAGGACTTATTTCCTAGTAGGGAGACAGATAGCATACATGAAAAATAACTAATAAGAAATGACAGTTGTACAAGCCACGTGAAACATAACCTCGTAGACCACGGAAGGAAATGCTTATCATCACCCCTTTAAATGGTTCCGAGATCTCCTTCTTTCTCCCCTCCACCTCGCAGTGAGGGGCAGACTTGGCCTCGGCCCAGCAGGAGGCGTTCCTGGTGCTGGCTCTGTAAGGGGATCTCCGGAGCAGGGGCCATTCGTCTCCCTCGCCCAGTCCAGGAGGGCTACTTTTTACCTTTACGCTCTTCAGAGCACTTAACATGCTCCGAGTTTACAATAAATTACAATTAGTAATAACAGCATCATTAGTCTGGGTTTTATTATTAGGGGCATTAAATTTTAATATTTGCTGTGCTCAGATATGTGTGGAAGACCTGAAACGTATTGACTAACAATAACTTGCACCTTCCGAGCTCTCGTGGTGTCTAGTGGGATACGAGCCGAGCTCAGGGCAGGCAGACAGCGAGAAGCAGGACAGGACGCGAGGGGCGCTCGGAGCTGAGAAAGTCTGTCGGGCCCCCGCCGCGGGGCCGTGGTCCACGCCGCTGTCCAGAAGGTCTCTCTCTGACCCCGTCGGGCAGGGCAGACCCTGAGAAGCCCCAGGATGAGCAGGTTCAGAGAGACTCGCTCTGGATTCGGAATTGCACATATTTAAAGGGAGTCGAGGAGGTAGGAGGTAAAAGGGGGTCCCCTTCCCTCCTCACATCTCCAGGCTGCGGGCCTTCTTGGGGCCTAAAGGCCGGTGGTTCCCACTGGTCCCGGGCTGAGGGATGTCCTCCTCGGCTCCCGTTCCCAGGCAGACTAGGCTGGATGAAGAGGCCTTCCCTTGTCCCTGTGGAAGGTGTTGGTGGGGGTGGGTGGCCTGTGTCCAGATTGGACCCTGACTTGCCGTGTGCGACTGGATAGCGGTTCCCTCCGCTGACATTAGGCCTCTCCCCTCTGCCCAAAGACAATGCCTGGTGTCTCCAGGATGGCAATTCACCCTGGGCAGAAGCGGAAGCTGCATTTTCACAGATGAGGTCGGGACGCCCCCAAATCAGCCCTCAGCCTTGGTGCTTGGCCAAAATCTGTTCTTCCGTTTGAGCGGCGGCCACCGAAAGACTAAATAACCAAAGGCCCAGTTCAGCATCATGCCCAGGACACCAGAACCTATGTGTGACAGATGACTGTACAATCACCTAGGTCACCAGCCTTTCTCGTCAAGGTAACCCCATCAGCAAAACCTACCAAACAAACAAAACAACCCATGTCACTTGGATTTATTGTCAATATCTGCATACTGACTGGCAGGTATAGGAGAGCATTGCACATGGACCTTGGAGTGAAAACTGTCCCCGTGAGCTGTGTGCGTGTTGAAATTCTACCAGTCTGTTACGGTCTACATATACATTTATTACTACAAGGGTAAAATGCTTCAAAAATTAATGGCGATTGTGAAAGCTGTTAATTTTGAGAACAAAACTAATTATTTAGAACTGTCTAATGGCTAAATAAACGGGAAAATTAATGGGGAGTTAATAGGAGAGTGTCCCCCAGACAGCTCTAGAAAGTGTGGCACCCTTTCGTGACCACAAATGTGTATTACGATGTGAACCATCCAAGGGGGAGTCATAGAGATCATATAAAATAGTTCTAATCGTGGCTACTTTTTAAAAAAATCTGCCACTTAGAATGCTAAGCAAAACCGCAGTGAAGAAGCGGACTGGCGATTTAGCGATTCGCTTTCTCGCAGGCCGTGCTTCCCACCCCTCCACCCACCGGGCCGAGCGTGAGCCTGGCTTGGGACGGTCCCCGTAGAACCGGGAGCTGGTGCAGCCCAGCCAGCAGCTCGCAGAACTGACAGTGTTGCTTCTGAACCATGTCAAACTGAAAACGTGGCTCCTGAAACTTAGCCACATGTGGACCTGAACACATGGCTCGTCAACATTTAGCCACAAGGTGTATCCCGGGCATCTCTTGGGCTTCTCTCCCTGACCTCCACTCTCAGCAAGAAGTAACCACTTGCCCTGGCCGGTTTGGCTCAGTGGCTGGAACGTTGGCCCGTGGACCAGAGAGTCCCAGGTTCGGTTCCTGCGAAGGCACATACCTCGGTTGCAGTTTGTCCCCAGCCCGGGTTGGGGTCGAGTGAGTGGCAACCAGTTAATGTGTCTCTCTCCCATTGATGTTTCTCTCTCCCTCTTCTTCTCTCTTTCCCTCCCAATCTATCTGAAGATAAACATAAAAATGCCCTTGGGTGAGGATTAAAAAAAAAAAAAGTAACCACTTCCCAAGGAAGTCTCTACAGACTACACAACGATTGAATGAACTCTCTAGGTTAGGGTCCCCTCTGCTGCTGTTCTCCCTCAGTGATCATTCTACCACTTTGAGTCCCATGGATAGTCTGCCCCATGTTCTGCACACCGGTGCATGTCCACGCCTTTCCCACCGGGGAGCCACAGCCCATGTCGTCCACAACAGCAAGCGGGGCGCCTCCTGCCCAGGCGTCTGCCCGGGGGCTTCGGGCCTCACCGCGTGTCGCACCCCTCAGATGTCCAGGCTGCGTCACTGTTCTCTCTCCTCCCTCACCCCGGCCTCACGCCCACCCCACAGAGAGACGCGCCCCTGTGGGGAAGCCCAAGAAAGGGCCACGAGCCGTGTCTGCTGAGGACGTGACACGTCTCACATTCTACTGACCGCTGAGAACTTGGCGAGCTCTGTGTCCCCCTTTCATGGAGTCGACGTCCAAAGAAGAGCCAGTTCTCCTCCATCCCGAGTCACACAAGACCAGGAAGGACGGCAGCGGGCTCCCTCGGGCGGGGACGCGACCCGGCCCGCCCTGCCACCCGTCACGCTACCCCTTAGCCACGGTCCAACGTACCCCTGCCAAGCCTCGCCTGTGCCACCTACAGCAGCAAACACGCCCCGTAATTAATGTCTTAACAACTATTACAATCCTCAGATAATTAATCACAAAAGCTAAACATGCTGTCTCACCCTCCTAATGTGCTAATGCTCTAATTATTATGCCTCAATTAAGAGGAAGTCAATGTTCCTTGCTTAGAAGTGCACACTTAATAAGGCTCCTGGCTGGCTCCAGCAAACATGGGTTCGGGCGGGGGGGGGGGGAAGAGGCCTTTACAGTGAGGTCTCATAGGCAGCTCCAGGCAAGAAACTGACAGCACCCTGTTCTTGAATTTCATCCTTGGATGAATGCTGAGTTCTGAGAATCCACCAGGGCTCGGAAATATCCGCCGGATGGAGGGAAACTGTTCCAAGAGAAGGTGTGATTCTGTGCTGGCACGTGTGTGTGTGTTGGGGGGCTGGGAGCTACAGAACAGTCATTCCCTTGAAGATATTCATGAGAGGATGTGGGCCGTGTGGCTGCTGCCTTCTGCAAAGCCCATGACTCCGTGTGCTTGGGATTTGGGGAGGAGATTCGAGGAGCAAAGTGTCTCCCTCTCAGATTACCATAGCCCCCAAATTGTCTTTAATAGTGGAAATATATTCTCGATCTATTAACAATGAAAACTGAGTTTTACATTGTTACCTAAGATATACACATCCATAAATATACAATGCTGAAACAAAGTTTCCCAAAAATAAAGTCATCATTTGTGAGGACATTTTGATCTTTTATAGTCTATTTTATTCCGTTTTTAAAATGCCAATTGCAACCCATTAAATTGATCTCATAGCCCACTAATAGATCTCCATTCAGAGGAAAAAACACTGGGCTGGAAGCTGAATAGCTCCCAGGGAGGCCCCCTTTTTCTAAGCCTCTCAGCTGACGGAGACTAAGATCTGGCTTCTACCCCTCAGGATCACTGATCCATCGATGGACCATCGCTTCCTGAGAAATCACGTCCGTCTCCTGAGCTCCGTCCATCTGCCCCCTTATCTGGCTATTTAGAATCACAGGCAGGTCAAGAATGGCCAGTCTTGAAGCCTAACTACACATACACACAGTCATACATTCACACGCATACACACACACCCCTTCAAGAGAGTAGACAGTAACTTTAAAAAGGTTTGGGACCCCACGTTTTAGGGGACCTTCTGAACTACTCTGAACTACTCTGAGCACTGAAACCAAGAGAAGATATAAATCACTGCAGCCTTTGCGCGGAGCCATTTTCTTTTGTTCAGCTAGTCTTCTCTTCATTTGCCACTGTCGGAAAGTTCTGCCCTGAGCACCGTGTGGACCACACCCACGCATCCTGGGAGCAAGAGGCCAGGCCTTTACAGGACACACGCCTTCTCCGGCCTTCGGGCTCGGCCCGCTGCACACGCGGGTCCACACAGCGGTCAGGAAGGTCCAGTGGAACGGGTCAGACTGTGTCAGTCCTCTGTCTTCCCAGCTCGCTCTGCAGCGTCCTACAGGGCTCAGATGGCCTGGCCTTCCGTTAATTCTCTGACGTGACCTCATCTGCTACTACTGTTCTCCAGCTCCCCTTCACTCCGTTTCAATCACACTGAGCCTCTCAGTCGTCTCCCAACACACCTGGCACATCTTGAAGTGCCCCAGACAGCTGCACGGCTCACGCTTACCTCCTTGAGGTCGTTGCTCCAGTGGCATCGTCTCCCTGACCAGCCTATTGAACACTGCACCCTCTCCCCCAGGGCACTCGGATACCCACCTCTGGGTATCTCTCTCTGTAACTCTTCTCGCCATCTGACGCCATTGAGGTATTACTTGTGTATATTCAGTCTCTACTGACATAAGCACACGCTGCCTGCAGGGAGGGTTTTTGCCTGCTCATTTCCTTGGGTGATTTGCACAGATCCTTCAACACCACTTGGCACATTCCCGGTGGTCATTACTTGGGATGGCTGGCAAAGGACTTGGGGTGGAAGAATTGTGTGCACAAAACCACCACAGTGGGGGAGTACTAGGTGTGGTGGGAGGGGAAGGTAGTGGGGAGGCTCACCTGGCTGCAGTGGGGGCTTTGCCTTGGAGGTACGTGGGAACTGGGGCCGAAAGGTGAGGACGAGGGTGCCTTTTGTCTTCTGGGCGATGGAGATGCCCCTCATCTCACACCCTCTGCCATAGCCACAGAGAGCTGACTTCCGACTGTTGACATCAACTGCAATCACCAACCTTTTTGCCAGCAAGAACTATTTTTCATTTGCCTGAAGTTCTGGAAAGATCATGTCCTGATTTGGAGCACCCCGTGAACACAAAGAGAAATAAAAGCTGCCCTGGACTGCTGATATGTTAGTCACCTCCTCCTTGGCAGGGAATTCAAAGATGGCTTTAATTTCCAGTGCACGATGAGCAGGACAGACCACTGTGCCTCTTACATCAGTTTCTTCCCAGAATTCAGCATGCTCCCTGGGAGAACTGCTTCGAAACAGAGATGTCTCTGGACTTTGATGCAAGGTCTGTGGGATGGGTAGGAGCAGAGGCATGGGAGCTGAGAGAAAGCTTCCAATCGTGGGGTTTCAAGAATGGGGCTCCCTTGAGGTTAGTGCCAAGACACCTTCTCCAGTCTGTCATTCCTCTGAACAGATTCTACTAAGCCATAGATGAAGAGCGGGATTTAGATCACCCACTGAGTGACTGACACATGTGCGTGTAGGCACACGTGTGTGTGTGCATATGTGGACTTACCAAGAGCCAATCGAGTACATCAGGAGTGAGTGACGTAAACCAAGAGCTCCAAATTGACAAGGAAGATGCTACTGCCAGGATCTCAGGAGCACAACTGTCTTCCCCAGTGGCTAGCTCGGAGCTCTCTTATTTGCAAAGAAAAGGCAGAGTAGGAGGTTCAAGAGGGCAGGAGACTTAGAAGCTGACCCAGCTTGCATCCCTCCTCTACCATCACTAGCCACATGCCTTAGGGCAAGCCAGGAGACTCCTCTGAGCCTCAGTTTCCCCCAAAGGCAGAGAGGGGGTCATAATCTCTGTCTCACAAAATTGCCATCAGTCACTATCCATGTGCACAGGCAGGAGCAACCTGTCACAAGAGCTTCTCCAGCCTCTAGCTTCTCCAGCCTCTGCTCACAGTGCCTGCCAGGATCCCATTGGCCAAAACAGGTCACGTGGGTGAGCCTGAGGCAAAGGCGGGAGATCCGGTCTGCCTCCATCGTCGGTGGGACTGGAATTTTCCATGGCAAAGGGTATGGATGAGGGGATGGGTAAGGAGATGGGGCTGCTAATGCATTCCTACTCTAAGTATGTTTAAAGTGCAAGATATTAATGCCCGTGTTTTCTGGAGAACTGGGGAAGAAGCAGGTGTGTTTTTTTTTGGCTTCTCAATGTTGAACTCTTCCAGATTCTATTGGATCATTCTTTCCTCCCATTAGCCCCCACTCTCCAACGGGTCAAGTCCAGGGAAACTATTCACTATCAGCCATCGAGGAAGGCAGAGTACTAAGCTGGCAAAGGGTATAGGCTCAGGGGTCAGATGGACCAGGGTTTGAGCCTCTGATCTGCCGTTGCTATATGATCTTGGGTAGGTTATTTAACGGCCCTAAGCCTTCGTATATTACTATTATTTATTACTATTATTATTATTATTATGTCTTTGTTTATTCAAACTCATGGCTTTAAACACCATCCATACGCTTATGATGCCAAAATTCATATTTTGATGCTAAAATTTATATTTCTAAGGCAAACCTTATCCCCCTACTCCATATTCGTCCATCTCCTACACCACATCTCTGCTTGGACACCTCACTAGCATCCAAAACTGAACATTTCTAGAATGGAGCTCAGACGATTCCCCCGATAGCTGCTCTTCCCACCCTGTTTCTGACCCCATTAACTGGCACCTGCAGCCTTCCAAACGATCAAACCTAAGGCCTTATTATCATGTTTCTTTTATACCCCATGTCCAACGTACTGGGTAATCCTGTGGGCTCTCCCTTTAAAACACATTCTAAACCCAGCCTGTTTTCATCAAGTCCACTTCTAGGACCCTGGTCAAGCCATGAAAACCTCTTGCACAGACGATTTTGTTAGTTTCCCGTTGTGTCCCTCCCAGCACACCCCCCGTCAAGCCATTAGCCTGTGAGTCACACCACGTGCCATCCGCTCAAACCCCAGTGGCTCCCCGTCCCAGTCCCTGTGCATGAGACCCCGCGCAGCAACCCGCAAGGCCCGTGCCCTTGCCCCCAGGACTCCGCTCCCTGCGTTCTCCACAACAGCCACAGAGGTCCCGGTTGTCCTCCGGGGCTTTGTTCTTCCAGCTTCTTTCCCTCCAGCGTTTTCCCGCACGTGCTTAGCTGGCCCACTCCCTTCCCTCCTCCTGGTCTTCACTCCCTGAGGCCTTCCCACCCACCCTGTCCTCCTTCCTGACCCATTTCCCCCACAAACCTCAATACCAGCTAACACACTGATTATTTTACTGACTGATTTTGCTTATTACCTGTTTCAGCTACCAGAATGGAAGGTCCCTATGAGGGGGAACTTTGTCCATAATACACACTGTTGTACTCCCTGGGCCTAGAGCATGTCCAGGCGCGTAGTAGGTACTCGATGCATATTTGTTAAATGAGTAAATGAGACGGAATATTGTACAGACTAAATGAGATAGTTCAGTAATAAATCAATTTAGTAATAAGTAAATTACTAAATGAGCTAACAGCTAAAATTTCGGTATAGTACCGGGCGCATAGAAAGAGCTCACGAAATAATAGCTCAGTATGAACAGCAAACAGCACCCAAAGGCCCGGGGTTCAGAGGCTAAGCTCTGCTCTCCGCACTGTGATTTCGCTCATGTTCCCTGCGGCGCCTTCCCCTGGGCCCACGTCAGCTTCCTCCCCGGAAACCGGCACACGGCGGGTGCTCACGATGCTTCTGATTTTATTCAATCAAAGTAGAAGCGGAGGAGTCTAAAGCTGCAGGTGACTGGTCAGCCTGTCCCCTCTGGTGTTGATGGAGTGTGAAGGGACCCGCTGCCCCGAGGAGCGAGGGACCCCCTGGGCCCCGGCAGGCAGCTGCAGGACCTCACCCAGTGGGCAGACAGACACGGGGCGAGAGGCAGGCAGACCATGGCTGCCCGTTCCGCAAGCTCTCGCCCTCCAACTTCCCGCGGTGCCGAGAAAACCCCATTTCCTGTGAGAGGCACATCTGTGTATATGTAGAGCTGTCCCGAGAACAGTAATAACCACCACCACAGGGACATTTTATACGTCTGCAGAGTTCACTCCCCCTAAACTCGCCAAGTACGTGAGCATGATTCATCCTCCCGTGGGAGACTGACAACTGGGTTTTCTCCATTCGCCTGGTGAGGCTCCAGCTTCATTCCCTGCTGCTTCTCTGAGCAAAAGGAAAGACGGTGCCTCTGTGAACAGCTCCCCCAAGGATGAAGGGAGCACCGCAGAGAGGCCCCCAGCACCGCAGCCCAAATCCGAATGCCTACAAAGACAACCACGTTTGGTGGCCTGCTCTCATTTCTTGCCGCATAATTTAACTTCTACCCGTAACTTTTCTGGGCCCTGACACACTTTCGTCAACACAATATGCATTTACAGGGCACCTGCTGTATGCTTGGCGCTGGGCCCCAGGGTGCAGAGCCCAGGCATGATCAGAATGGAAGCGCAGTAAAAACTCTAGAATTAAACAACATGAAACGAACCAAGAAATGTTACGAGGTGGAATGTGATTAAATGTCCAATAATGTCATGGACAATATGCGCCTCAGAATTCATTAGCGATAGACCATGTGGGAAGAAGTCCCTAGGGGAAGCTTCATGGAGGAGGTATTACTTGCACTAGAGGCTCAAGGAAGGAAAGATTTGAATACACAAGGAGTGTGAGAATGGGAATCGGCATAAACATAGACAGGAGTGAACAAGGCTTATATGTTTGAGGCCCCAAATATCCATGCATTTTACACAAAAATTGTATCATTAATAAGATGTCAAATATAAAGTCTAGGTCCTACCACCAGTAAAATCTCAAGTGTAAATGTTGTTGGTAGTAAAAAAATAAAATAAAAAGTTAAAGATAATTGAGCCAACGTCACTTTTTAAATGGTTCAGCACAATTAAAACTTTTTTCCCCCAAGTTAAAGGCTTCTCTCCTGGCTTTTACAATGACTATTTCCTGAGAATTTACTCCTCATGATGACTCAGATGGTGCCTTGCCTTACAGCCCCACCCCCAACACGGTGAACTTCCGGCTGCCTTCCCATCCACCACCATGATGACCCCAGGCCCTGAGACTCCTCTTCTTCATCTCCCATGCTCCTCCGGGTTTCTTGCTTCATCTGCTAGAGCCCAGAGCAGCTTTTACATCACTGCTCTTCCTGGCAAATCCCTGCAGCCAAACCCTGCTGGCCACATGCTCTCCACTCTAGGTCATCACCTCACCCCTCCTGCCGCTGCCTGTCCAGGGCAGGGCGGAAGGGGGCTCGGGCCTCAGCTCCCATTGGGCCACACTTTTCATGGCAACTAGAACATGCTTGACCCCTTCCTGGGACTGTGGGATCTGCAAACCAAGGTCCTGACATACTGCGATCTAAAGCATTCGGAAAGCCACCACTCATACAAAAGAAGCATTTTAATCAACCCAGTCCCTTACGATCAGTGAGTCTTACACTTGTTATATGTACCAGAGATACATCATGTTCTTTTCTTGAGGACATATAAAAATTAAATTTTCCAGCACTTTGCAATTCGATCAGAAGCCATGTGACTGTTTTGGCCAATGAAAGGGAGAGAGAAGAGATGGAAGTCCAGTCCTGGCCCTTAAAAGCATCATGCCAACGTCTTCTACCCTTTGCTTCTCTTTTCCCGGAAACCATGACTACCAATGGGTATGACTAAGTGATGGAGAACCCCAGATCCCTGAGTCACCTACTGAAGGGGAGCCACCTAACCCATGTCAGAATATGAACTGTGAATAAAGCTTTTTCATGTTAAGCCACAGTATCAGCGTTTACCTGTTACTTTAACGTAGCATAGCCTTTAATACACCCTGGGGAAGAGATAGCAAATTGAAGTCAGATTATGGTTTTCATTAATAATAATTGCTCTTAAGAACCTTTTCTATGCCAGGCAATGTGCTCAGTACTACACACACACACACACACACACACACACATAAATACATTATATATGTGTATATTTTGACAATGACGTTAGCATTTACATCCCTTTTACAAATGGGAGATGGAGACTCACAGAGGTTACAAACAGGTGGTCCAAGGTCAAGCAATTAGGGATAAAGATTTTCTGATGCCATAGTTTATGGGATTTCAATGACTTGATAATATCTGTCTCATGGTAAAGATTCCCTCTCCCCATTTTTGGTAGGAAGAGATTACCTCAATTATATTCATTTTTCTTTTTTAAAAGCCTGCTATTATTTCTACCAAATTCAGAATTTTCTGCATACTGCCTCATTACTTGCTCTACCGAGTCACTGAACACAATAGTTTCTAGCATATTCTGCACCGTTAATCGGTATGGAAACACAGTGGGAACTGTCCATTCCTCTTGGTCCTTATTCTGAATAACGAGAACCTGCCCACTAATTCAGCTGTGATCCGAGGGAAAGTAAGGGGTTATAGGAAAAGTCACGTAGGTCGTTGGGTCTGTGCCACAGCAGTCACGAAAATGTCAATTATACCCCCAACCCATTTAGAAGAAACAAATCCAGCCCACAGTGGTCACAGAGGCTGCTCTGGGTATCGAACATCCTTCAGGCTAAAGGCTTTCATGCACCTGACCTCTGGGTCCCAGTGAGCCCCACCAAACACAGCCTTAGGAAACAAGCTTGGCTTCCAAATCATACATTTTTTACATAAAAACAACAACACCAAAAATGTAGCTTTCATTTCTACTGATAAGATAAAAATATCTCATTTGGGTAGTAGGTAATGTGTGTATACGCCAATGCTTTCTAATTTATCATTAAATTTCATAGTCACAGCAAGCCTGTGAAAGAGCTAAAATGATTATAATTTTCCCCGTTTGGCAAAATTGAGGCACAAAGACGCGGGGAGGTCCTCGCAGAGCCGGAGCTGAGACTGACGCCGGGTTTCCAGAATGGTCCTGCTGGGCCGTCTGCATTTCTGCAAAGGATCACTCAGTATCACGCATCACTTCTAACGTCCTATCCATCCCCACTACACAGACCGGTCGTAGCAACCCTTTCACAGGACCCAGTCTACGTAGGACACGCTCTTAGCATTTTTAAAGCCCCTCCTCTTCCACGTCCTCTTCGCTCCCTTAAAAACATCACACTGCTGAGCTGCAGGGAGCTGACCCGCCACACCTCTTCCTCTGACCTTTTTCATCAACATGTTACTCACATCAACACTTCATCATCTTCTGTGCTCCCATACGCTGTGCATGTAAAAAACTATACACATGGGTCTCCATTCCGAGTAGAAGATTCTAGACTCATTTTGCCCCCAGAAGTGAGCTTCAGTTTGCTATAACTGATTAATTACTTCTGATGAAATTTCCATCGCAGGCCCCTTAATGACCATGAAAAAAAGGTCCAGGTAGGTTATGGACAAGGTGGACAGATGGCTCATTGACCACATAATTTATTTGGAATCTGCAATATCTGGTGTTTCCATCCGAATCTTGGTGGGAAATGCAGTAGACCCCCCTTGGCTCCAATGAAGAGACCTCTGTGAAGGGGTTACCGCTGAGTGATGAGTGCAGATACTGCGGCACCCAGATGATGAAAGTTGTTATATGTCCAGGGCAGGACGGGCAAGGGGCAGAATTATTGTCACCAGAACCCCGTGAAAGCTATTGCCACAGCAGGGTAGAGCTATACTCTTCCATACAAAAGCAGGAAGAGAGCAAGAAATACCATCACCTCTCTCCTCCCATTCTCTGGTCTCTTGCTGGTGCCTCCCAATGGCTCAATCCTGTTGGGGTCCAGTGGGCAAAGGGGTTCAGGTGATGCAGTCTGCAGCGGACAGCCTCCGAGTACAGGGCCTGGGGCTGGAGTAAGGGTCATGGGGATGGTGCCAACAGAGAACAATCAGTACGGATGATTTTTCACAGGCCCTCAGTGGCACATTCCATCTGCAAGGGTGGGAGAGTCTTTTTACAAGGAGGAGCCCCTTGTCAACACTCCACCAGCTGAGGCACATAAAATACGGGCGTGAGAGAGGCTCTGGCCTGAATACACATCAATGCTTTTTAATGTGTTTGTAAATACAGCCGTTGACTGTTCCAGGAGAGAATTATGCATCATCAACTGACATAAAAGGGAGTGTAATGTCATCTTAAATTGCTGCGAGAAGAAATAGGATGAAATTATGAGCAATTAGGAAAAGAAATATTGTATCCCCACGGCAGCTCAGGTTTTACTGAGAGGATCCCTTTGGACTGGTTAAATGAGCTGCCACATAAACGTGGGGGCCCCCGCCCAGGCAGGGGGAAGAGTTATGACCCGGGAGTATGTTTCGGGGATTTAATGCAGGGAAGGAGTGTGGAGCACATCAATGGCACAAGGTCAATGGAGAAACCTGGTCCGAACATGAGGAGTGTTTACAGGCCTTCTGTAAATGTGATTTAGAAAACTCTTATCTCATAGATGCCAATATTTAAGATAACAAATGACTCTGGAGAGAAACCAGAGCAGTCCCCTCGAGGGAGCTGTGTCTAAGAAAATATAGATCTGGATCTAAGGGAGTGGGGATTGGGGCTGTGGCTTAGTTCTAAACAAACAGCATCTGTCTTCAGAAGTGGATTTTCAATTTGGGGTTGACCATCTACGATGACTCTGTAATACCAATCAATTAACTTTCTCCTTGAAAAGGGATCACAGTTCTTCTAATACCCATTTGTTCTGAAACAGGGAGCGGCCTGGTATTGACCTCTGAAATATTGTTGAAAGAGAGCTTTAGCTCTTCGAACTATGAAATCAAATACAATCTCTTCACCCTGGCATCCAAGGCTTAATCTATCTTCTCAGGTTTACCTTCCAACGTTCTCCTACAAATGAGCCAAACTTAACTCTCTCTGTGTCACGTGACTTCTACTGTCTTTGATGATGGTAAATGTGTTTATTCTTCAAGACCCCCTTCGTAGCACATGTCTTGACCTCGGCACACACACTGCTTCCTCCACCTCTCATTCAGTCAATGTGAATGGTACTTACTGCCTTCCACCTATGTCACAGTCATTGATGCTCTTGCTCACTGTTCTCGAAGATGTTGGAAGTTCCTTGAGAGAGAGTTTACTCCTTTTGTAAACCCTGAAGGGCCTAGTATATTCACTATCATACTCCAGGGGCTTGGCCCCAATGGGATTAGTGGGATGAAGAAATGAATCTGAAATTCCCTTTAAAGTTCATGAAAATAATCTCAAGATTTTCCTCTCTCACTGAGTCATAGATTAAATGGATCTTTCAAATACCAGGAAAGATGCTTTCTAGACAAAGGGGTGTCGATGCTCTAGACTGCTTATCAATGAGATGGTTAATTCCAGAAGGCATTTCATAAGCCCTCTTAATGCTCTCCGTAAGTGACTTCATTCATACGCACATCACATGAATTCGACATGCTGATAATTTCTAAATATATATTCCTAGGTCCCACTCTCCCCAAAAATCCAGTGCTGTGTCACACTTATCTCCTGAATACATCCCCTTGGATGTTCCAAAGTCATCCCGAATTCAGCACGATACATTTGAAATTCATGATCTCCACTCCACTTTCCCTCGCTCTCATCATCATAACGCCTCTTCATTCCACATCTCTCTTCTGAGTTACTGGCATCTTGATCAATCATGTTTCTTCGTCTAGGCCGTCCTGTGCTGCCCTCCGCAGGGCTGCGGTGAAGGAGACTAGCCGTGTGCGCACAGAGACTGGCCTGCACAGCTCTCTCCTCCTCTGAACGGACACCCAGTCCTGTCACCACCACCCCCAAGCTTTCACATGCTTTCTGCTTTCTGTCACTTAAAAAGCAAAATTGAATTCTGTAGCATGACACGAAGGCCCTTCGTAACCTGGCCCCACTCCCCTCTTGGTCACATCTCCTGCAAGCCGTGTTCCTTCAGAGCCCCACATCCTCCCTCTTCTGCCCTGCCTTGCATTTTTAGAGACTCGGCTTAATCCCCTCATCTGCAAAGCCTTTTTATGATCCCCTTTCTCCTCACCACTCTAAAGGAAGCTTAGAATTCTCTTCTCTATTTTCATGGTTTTATTCCTTCAGTCTCAAAATACTTGGGGGAAGTGTCTATGCATACTGGGAAGAGATGGATGAATTAACAGATTGACTTTCCCTTCATATACAACTTACTAAGGTGTATGGGTGTATATACGCTGCATACATTTTGTAATAACTGTAGCAGGTGTCTAGCTCCCTCAATACCACCCACCCCCATCTCTGATTATGATTTAATAAGACAAGTCTGTGTCTTGGTTATTCCGGGATCCTCAGCAACTGTGTGTGTGTGTGTGTGTGTGTGTGTGTGTGTGTGTGTGTGTGTGTTCTAGTTATTTCTCGGTGCCCACATCCTGTGGAACCTAATACTGTCTTAGGTGTTCAGTAGATCTGTGAATACTGTTCATCAAAGTAAATGACTGGCTCGTTGTGTAATGTCCTAACCTATCAAACAGAAAGGTAAGTTGATTTTACAAAGATTATCTGTTCCTTGTATTTATAGAGACATAAATTCATTGAGACAACTGGGTAGAGTTGCCTTCTAGGTACCAAGCAGAGTGAACAGGTTGGGATGACATCATCTCTAGAACAAGGCCACCGTTCTTCATGCCTCTCCATGGGCTCCACAAAGGCTCATCTGTGGTTTTCAGCACGAGGAAGAAGAGGCAGAAGAAATGGAACTGAAAGTTCCAGAGGCTGTAGGTTGTAGAAGAAGAGAAAAACACACAGGAACCTCGGTCTCTTGGGCTAGATGTGGTCGACTACATCCTGAACTTAGACTCAAAAGAATCATTTTCAAGTCTTATTTTTCTATTTTCTACTTATATCACCTTAGGCAAGTCACCTAACTTTCCTAGGCCTCTATTTTACTTCATCTGTAAAGGAGGGATAATAATAATTACATTATGGTACTGTTGAGGTACAATTAAATTTTGATCATGAACCCTAGTGCTGTGACTGAAAGACGGGAGTCAGGTATAATGGGTAAGCTTCCTAGCTGTGTGACCTTAAGCAGGCTCCTAACACTCTGGTAGCCTTTGTTTCCTTATATAAAATGGGCCTAATATGGATGAGATATATGATAAAAAGAGATAATTTATGCAGTGTTCAGCCCAATACCTGATAATGATTTTATAATTATTTTAAAATGTCAAATTCCAAACACATGCACAGAGGACTCATGCACACAAACACATGCACGGAGGACTTGTGTACACAAACGCATACATGCAGTACTCATGCACACAAGCACATGCACAAAGGACTCATGCACACAAACACATGCACGGAGAACTCATGCACACAAACACATGCACGGAGGACTTGTGTACACAAACACATACATGCAGTACTCATGCACACAAACACATGCACGGAGGACTCATGCACACAAACACATGCACGGAGAACTCATGCACACAAACACATGCACGGAGAACTCATGCACACAAACACATGCACGGAGGACTCATGCACACAAACACATGCACGGAGGACTTGTGTACACAAACACATGCACGGAGGACTCATGCACACAAACACATGCATGGAGAACTTGTGTACACAAACACATACATGTAGTACTCATGCACACAAACACATACATGCAGTACTCATGCACACAAGCACATGCACAAAGGACTCATGCACACAAACACATGCACGGAGGACTCATGCACACAAACACATGCACGGAGAACTTGTGTACACAAACGCATACATGCAGTACTCATGCACACAAATACATGGGCTGATGGAGGGACAGATATCATCACCAGGTGCTCTGCCCATGGAGCAAATCATTACTGAGAAAGAATTATGGAATTATACCCCAAAACAAAGACCGAAAGATCTATGATCAAAACATGTAAGTAATTGATACATATTTCACAAAGAAAGAATTACTAAGAAGCAGTATTAAAGAAAAAGTGAACTATGAAAAAAGAAAAGGCTAAGCAGCTACACGAAGTACAAGCACGTGTCACGGAGGAGGCCAGGTGTGAAATCCATGACCGATGAAACAGGCTGCACCAGGTTGGTACACAGCCAAGGTCACTGCTAGCCAAGGAGACCCTTAAAGCAGCGAGGCTGAGCACTGGGAGCAGGACATCCAGGCTGGAAGATCAACATGAACAAAGCTGGTGCAGCAGGAAAGCATTACTCATGGCCCCAGGGAAGATGGCAAACTGCCTTCCCCAGGGGGAGGCTGAGAGAGCCTGCTCTCTGGCCTCGTGTTCTAGAAGTCAAGTCCAGGGAGACTCAACGAGCCATGCTCTGGTTCTTCAGCCCTCCTTGAGCACAAAGTGAAAGGTGAACTGAAAACATATATGCACTTTTTAGTCCCATATCCCACCACAGAACAGAGGTCTTAGAAGGACCTTATGAGCCGCCTCTCTCTCATACTGATGAAAATGAGGCAAGTCACAAAGCAAAGCTCAGCATACTGTGGGGCTCCGGGGCACAGACGGGTCACCTGGAATGCACTTTGGACCAGCACCAGGTGTCCTGTCCAGTGCAAAGCTGCGCAGAGGTCTGCAGCTCACTGACTGTTCTCTCCAGCACCCCGCACCTACACCCCCGGGGTGACCGTGCTTCTGAGAGAAGATGTGCTCCATGCTCAGTGCAGTTCTGTCCAAAGTCTTCCTCCGGAAAGAAAGATGGGGGAACCTCCCATGGCCTGCTGGCTGGACCATCTCAGTAAACGAGAAGGTTCCCTATAAAGGTTTAGGGTAGAGAGTCTCTTCTCTGCCTTTGCCAGCAGGGAAAGTGGTGTAGGCCATCATTCTTTCTCCTCTGGCTCCAAGTGATCAACGACTTTCTCCACATCCCCTGGGCCTCCACGCCAGAGCAGACATCCCTGGTAGCCACCATGCACAGGGCCCCAACGCTGGGGACAAAGCCTCATCCTCACCCATTAAATCTTAGGTCTAATGGATTTCCCATTGATCTTATTTCAGCCCTGGCGTAGAACCCAGGGCTCCATGCAGTGCACTTACTTCTTAAAATATCCTTATAAATCTTGGCCATTGCATTCAGTAATTACAGCCCGGCCAGGACTCTGGCTGTTAGTTCTGGGTGGCAACTTCATTTATTCCCCCATTAAATGCTCTATTTCCATGGAGCTATTTCAGTCTCACACCATTACTTAGCTTACCCACCATTAAACCTCCCCAGCCATGTCATCATCAGGCATGTGTTTCCAAAAAAGGAGTACCCCAGATTTTTAAAAAATTTAGATAAAATATGCAAGTTATTCTAAAACTCTGTGGTAAACAGGACCACTAGATAATAGCAGCTAAACATTTTATTGGGTCTTTCTCTGTCCCAAACACTGGACAAATCACTTTAAATGCATAGCCCACTTAATAGACAAAAGAATTCTATAAAATACATACAATTATTGTTGTCCTGGTTTTATAGATGGAGAACTAAAAGGTTAAGTTAAAGTTAAGTGGGTGGGGTCACCACTCAGTCTTATCTGATTCCCAAACTCAAACTTTTATCAAACAAAACTACAGTAATTCCAAAATCATAACTGTACACCGTTCTAAGCCATAGTATGAGATGTGCATTGAAATACACATACAGCATTTAGGAGCTGAAGAGACCTTTAAAAGGTTGTAATCCAATCTCTATACTTAGCAGCTGGGCCCAGGGTCCCCGAGGGTGAGGCACTGCACCCAAGGTCAGAGGGCCAGCAGAGGTGGAGCCAAGACTGGGACCCAGGCCTCCTCGTGCCAGCTGCAAGCCCCCCCCCCTCTGCTGCTGTCCAAACGCCCTGTTCCACCGGGATTTGCTTTCCCTGGTTACAGACGAGAGTAGATGGATCTGTAGAGTGGTGTTAAGTGAATTGAATGTTCCTTCCGCGAATGAAAATGAGAAGCTAATTAGATTCCATAATCACTCTCTCTGATTAGTTGCCCTTCCTCCTCCTCCAGCGGCCACACTTCCGACGTCCCTCACTTGTGATCTGCAGTACCCCCACTTTGTCTAAATGTGTCTCCTTACACATCTGTCCCGATCACAAAGCCCCATTGATTTCGTCCTCTAATAGCGTCTGGCTGGCTGGGGGCTGGGAGCCTGAAAGCCCACCTGTTTCTAACTGCGGAAAACCAGGAGGTGCTTAATCCCAACAGTCAAGTGGCAGCTCACAGGGAATCAGTTCGAAACTTCCCAGAGGCCGGGCAGGGAACCGAAACAAGAGAAGTCAGTAGGTAGTAGGACATCCCAGTATCTCAAGTGAATGCCCAGAACCCGCGGACCACAGGGGCCCCACGCCCCCGAGAAGCAGCAGCTCGTCCTCAGACTGCACCTGCCGCGGATTCTGTCTTCCTGACAATAACATCAGCTCCATGAGGGTGGGGACTTTGTCTCATGTCCTGGGCACATCCAAGGCGTGAAGGGGGGTCTGGCACCTATGAGGCACCCAGTGAATATTTCTTGAATAATGGGACATTCTTCAGCCGTAAAAAGGAAGAAAATCCTGCTACTTGCAACACGGATGAACCTGGAGGGCATAATACCAAGTGAAATAAACCAGATACAGAAAGACAAGTACTGTGTGATCTCACTTCTATGTGAAATCTGCAAACAGAAACTCAGACACAGAATAGAATGCTGGCCGCCAGGGCCGGGGTTGGGAGAAACGGGGAGATGGTCAACAGCTGCAAACGTTCAGTTATGAGTAAGTTCTGGGGATGTGGTGCACAGCATGGTGAATATCGTTAATTCCGCAGTACTGCTTGAAATGTGGTGAGAGTCTAGTTCTTCAGTATGTCACCGAAAATGAAAGTATGGGAGGTGATGCATGGGCCAGTTAGCTTGAGTGTGGTAATCATTTCACAGTGTATATGACATCGGGCAAATGATCACGTTGTACACCTTAAATAGGCACAAACTTTATCTGTCCATTATACCTCAATGACGCTGGAAAAAAACAAAGAGCCAAATCCGCCATCCACCTCACCCAGCTGCTGTTTGAGACATGATGAGGTCAGCAGCCCAGTGAACACAAGGATGTCTGAGCCTGCTGGGATACTATTCCCACCCGCAGCGTGAGTCCCTCGACCTTCAGGTCCCAGCACCAATGGCAACCAAGACTCGCGGAGGACTTGTAAAATGGTATAAATCCATGCGCAGGTGCAAACAGAGTGATTTATGTGCATGCGTATAAACCCAGCCCGGCGAGTCTCGTCATTCGCGGGCTGGATTCCTGATTTCTCCATTGCATGCTTCTGCTTTTCCTATTCCATCTTCTTTACGGTGGACTGTGCCCCTGAGGAAGAGACCCAGTTCTGTCGTCTTCTCTCATTCCATTCCACATGGAGAGAGAAAGAGTGTGTGTGTATGTGTGTGTGTGTGTGCATGTGTGTGTGCGTGTGTGTGCATGCATGTGAGCGTGTGAGCGTGTGTGCATGTGTGTATGTGCATGCCCATGCGTGTAGCTGCACGCACAGGTGCGATTTAAGTCACTTTGTAAAATGTCAAGTGTTATCTAGCGGCTCATTAATAACACCTACCTCTGCATTGCTGGGTAAATAACACAATTGCCACTTTCCTTGTGTCATCTCTTCCTGCCTGTGTTGTCACTTTGGTACTTCAAGGGATCAAAATGTGGAAACGCTCTTAGTTCTTAAAAAACGTTATTTTCAAAGGAAACATCCAACAACTGTCTTGAGTTGACAAAAATGGCTCTATATCATTATCCTTCCTTGCACAGATTTCACATTTTAAAATGCAATTTGGTGGGTTTCTCTGATATCACACATAATAATTGGTTATAATTAGAAAGAAATTGCTTCTGGGGATGAGTAAAGCATCCAATTGTATTAAAAAGAAATGTGCTTCTAATGTCAAGGCAACTTTCTTACTTATATTAAACCCATTACATCACCGGAGTAAGAAAGCCGGGCGCCTCCTTGGGTGAGGACCAGGCCGTGCGCAGCGGGCCCCAGGAGGGGAGGGAGAGCGGGGGCCCAGGAGGCCAAGGGCTCCGGGACTCCTGCCACCACGCGAGACCTGCATAAATAAAATCCAACGTCCAGTGTTTTTCTCCTGAAAAGTAGATCAAAGGAGGTGACTGATGACACAGAAAACTGGAAATACCTGGATGAGGCCAGAACACTTTCTGCCTGGAGAGCAGGAATGTTGGAGCCACAGACGTGAAACAGACACAAAGGGAATCAAAGCACAAGTCAGGTCGTTCCCAGCACGTGTGCTTGAGGAGCGAAACCCTCTGAGAATCGAGCGTGAGGCTATGGGGCCTGGGAATGAGGGACACGAGAAGAGACAGGGCTGCGGCAGACCGTCTGGACGTGGCCGGCGAGGTTCTGAGTGAAAACGCAGTGTTTCCTGCTGGGCTCCGAGCTCCGTGAACCCCTGGCTGATCAGCTGCCTGTGACAGAGGCATGCTCTAGCAACTTCCAGGTGTAGTGATTGATGGTCTAGCCAGCTGGTTGCTGCGATCAGATATAAATTAAATCATCTTTATTGTTTTATGTTTCCTCTGACTCCTCTAACTCCCTACCCCCACCCAGGCCAACCACCTTCTCAGCCTCTGTTCAGCAATCCTGAGAGAAGAATTTGTATCACTTATCGAATGACAAGAGCTGGAGGAAAGACAGGAAATGATCTTCAGTCTCTTGGGCCAAAAGTTAGTTTCTTCTTCTTCAAATATGGACTTCATGTACATGAAACTCCTTCGTGTACTCTCTGTGCCCACCTGTACAGACCACAGGTGCAGCAATGGCTAAGCATCCTCTCAGTTAAGACGTATCCCTGGCCCTGGCCTGTGTGGCTCAGCTTGTTGGGCATCATCCTTGCACAGAAAGTTCTCCAGTTTGATTCCGGGTCAGGACTCCTGCCCTGGCTGCAGGCTCAGTCTCCAGTAGGGGGCGTGCAAGAGGCAGCCCATCAATGTTTCTCTCTCACATCAGTGTTTCTCTTTCTCCCTCCTTCTCCCTTCCTTTCTCTCTAAAATCAATAAAAACATATATTTTTAAAAGAAGCAGGCCTGGAGGGTCCCTAGTGGGCAAGGCCTGCTCCAGACACTGGGCACAGATGAAGAAGACGAGGTCATTCGCTCAAGGAGCTCACTGCCCGGGTGGCAGGGAGGCAGGGGCGACAGACTCGGGGGGACTGTTGTGACGAGGTGAGACAGGGAGGCAGGGGCGACAGACTCGGGGGGACTGTTGTGACGAGGCGAAACAGGTGCCCCAGTGGAGAGAGAGCTACGAGGACAGAGGAGAGAGATCAACGCATCCTGTGTGAGGAAAACCAGGGCAGGGTTTTAAGAGCAAATGGAATAGAGACAAGAAGGGACAGTGTCAGAAACAAAGCTTGTTCTGTAATGTCCCACCTTCACTGCCCCTGTCCCGAGTCCGTGTCCAGGCAGCAATCAAGTGCCTTAAAGCTAAGAGACACACACACATGGGAGGCTTGCCCTGGCTGCCTCTCAGTCCTCCCCCACCCTTTTCTTCATCCCCTCGGCAAATAATCTCCAAGTGCCTGCCAGGTGCCAGGCCCTGTGTCCAGAGCTGAGGACAACGGAATACACAAGATACACTCCCTGCCCTCACGTCACAGCCTAACCCGCAAACGGCGACATGAACAGGTAAAGGCCACTCCGGGAGGGGAGGTGAGCAAGGCCAGGTGCTGGCAGCAAACTGACTCGGTCCATGGTCCTGGTGCTGCCCCTTCCTAACTAGATGACCCTGAGCAATGCACTGCTCTCTCTGCACCTATCTGTATCATGGGATAGCAACAGTACAGACCTTGCAGGGTTATTGGGGAAATTAGACAAGCTCATAAATGCTAAAGTCTCAGAACAAAGCCTGGTACTTGTAAGAAAGGGCTTTGTGAGCATTGCATGGGCCATACTGTTAATGATATGAAAAGTATTTTTCGTTGAACTAGAAACAGCGTGGTTTTCAAACACAGAAGGAGCTCTGTGCCTTGGTGACTAGGAGGCTCCTCAGAGGACGTGGTCTTTAGACTCACTAACGAAGAAGTCTTGCACCCTTTGTTCATAGGCACCCACCCAGGAGCCAGCCAGATGTCACTACTGGGATACCGAGCAGGGTACCCAATGAAGAGAGAGAGGGCAGTCTGAGGGTGCTGCCAGCTGGCGTTTGATCAGGACATGTGTGCCCGCGCAGTCACCATGTGCCGGAATCTCAAGACGCCGGGAAAACCTCCTCTATAAAGAAGCTCTTCGGAATCTTGTCTACGGTGAATTACTACCGAAAAACCTACTTTTATTTACACTTACACACTTTTCCTATTATCTTTACTTGACTGTAGAAGCCTTTGCCTGTTTTGGTTGGCTCAGACTTGGGGCAAATTACTAACTCCCTCAAACCCTCAGCTTTGTCAAGTGTGAAAAATGGGGGTAATAACTGCCTTTTTAAGGTGATTGAGATAGTTTAAAGAGTCTCTTCTTATGAAATACTAGTGAAAGTGACAAATACTAAGTATTCAGTGACTGGTGGTGGTTGTATTAACTTACGATGATGCCAACAATGGCGACGGCAGCGGCGATGGCGACGGCTTGGTAAGAGGGCGAAGATCATAAATGGGTCATTTTTATACTCTTACTCATCTTAGCTCTTCCAAGGTTTTGACAGCTAATATCTGTCATTCCTCCATTCAATTTACTGTCCTCTGTAGGCTGGCAGTGCCTATTTTCAAAGAAGTGTAGATTAGACCCATTGCTGATTGCATAAAATATCTAAAGGTAAAAATTTGGGGAGAAAAGCAAGACAAACAGGCTTGTTCACTCTGAGTCTTTAAAATGTGTGGCTCCACCCAGCCAGCATAGCTCAGTGGATTGAACATCGTCCCACAGACTGAGAGGTCCCGGTTCTCAATCTCAATCTCAATCTCAATCTCAATCTCAATCTCAATCTCTCTCTCTCTCTCAAAAATCAATTAAAAATAAATGTTTTAAAATAAATAAATATATGTGTGGTTCTGGCTTCCACTCATAGACTGCAGCCCAGCAGACAAAGGCACACAGCAAAGGGGTCTGACTGTGCTCAGTTGGGACTGTCCAGCATGATGAGTGTTCAGCTGAAACTGAATGGGGACACCTGTGCTAACTACTTCATTATGGAAGCAGCATGGAAAACACAGTCTTGTCAAATGAACCAAGTTGTTGGCCATTGGGCAACAATTCTTCCTTTTGCTCTTTTATGGCTTGAGCTGCTTCCTGCCCCCCCCCCCCCCGAGCAATTTCAAGGTTCACAGAATTATCTCCCTTTATAGCTTACTCTCTAGAGGTTTCCTAGGCACAGAGGTGGGGAGAAAGGATTGGGGGGGGGGCAGTGAACTCCTGTCCAGAAAGGCGATTTAGGAAAATCAGGTCTTGGATAGAGTGACATGCAGATAACTAAGTAGCAGGGGTCTAGGTTGGCTCTCCTAGTAGGTGGCTGCCTACTATGTGGTAATAACGTTGAGGTTTCCAGATGCGAGAAGCCTCCCCAAACCCCATAACCTCTTTGTTTCCATTTGATGACATATGAAATGGCTAAATGAAATTATTTAATTCTCTGTCAAAAAGCAGAATTCTGCCCCTCCCCCATAAGGGATAACCACCAGGCTTCTGTCATCAGTTGCTGGTTGAGTCAGTATTGGCGGCTCATGGGCTGGGGAGGCAGGCAGGTTTGCTGAACCGTACTGAGTACTCAGAAGTCAGGAATGCTGGCAGAGAGGCGTGGAAGGCACAACCAAGGAGGATACAAGAGAGGGTAACAGGGCTCCTGAGAGTGCGTACCTGCTTCATAGCTTTGTGTGAAGCCGGCCTTGGCCCTGGCCCAGAGGAGGGCGAGGGCTGGGGAGAAGTAAGGGTGAGGAGGATATGCGGGCTTCCAACTTGAAATCTGTCCAGAGGTTTCCTGCCACCCTACCCACTCCCCCATCAAACATATGCAAATGGCAACAATAATAAACTCAGATAATGATAGAGTCAGCATTTAAACTCACCACAAAATGTATAAATTATAGGGGAGGCTGTTACAGATGCAAAGGCTGGAGGCTTTATTGCTGGGGAGAGGATATTCTGATGTGCAGATGCTGACTGAGAATCACCGGCCAGGCAGGGGGCCCCACTCCTCGGGGGCTCCTACAAGGCTTCCCACAAGGGAAAGAAGTCCGAGGCCAGGCTGCGCTGCTGTTGGGCATGGAAGTTTCTCCAGTAGCTTTAATGGTGTTTATTCCAGCCAGACAGAGCAGCCCAGACTCCCCCTCTGCAACACCCCAGTTTGCTCCACCACTCCAGCTTCACGGGCCATCTTGGCAGGCACATTCTTGCCTCTGCTCTGATTGGTTCCTCTGCCTGCGTCTTCTTCCTGATTGGTGTGTGCTTCCCCCCTTCACTTCCTTTAGGTCTTAGCTCAAAGGTCCCTTTCTCGATCTTCTAACACACTATATAATTTACTTTTTGCCACATAGTTTACTGATTTATTGAGTATACTGTTTCTTATCTGTCTCCCTCCTCTAAAATATAAGCTCGAGAGTGGGAAATCTTGTCTTTTGTGTTTGTCTTATACACACACACACACACAGACACACAGTATCCCAAGTGCCTAGACAGAGCCTGGTACATAACACAATCGGTATTTATTAATTGTTTGCTAAACATATGGTTAAAAGCTGCCTCCTTTTGGAATGCAAAGGGAGGACTTTCTTCTCAATCAAGGTGACTGAAAGAGACAAGATGCACGCAATATACCTGTCTGCAGTGCTTTCTCCTTTTCCAACATTGTGGTTAGTTACTGACTCAGAATGGAATACCCTAACCAATTAGTAGCACAGACAGTTCAGAAGTATATCACCTCCCAAGAATCAAAGGGGACCAGAGAAGCCAGGTGACCTGGGGCAAATATGCATTGGTTTGATTTCTTCTGTGCTCACATAAAGACCAACTTGGAGAGTCATTATACAGTATGACTTTTAGAACTGGGAATGAACCTGCATCCTGTCCAATCATTATACTTGACAAATAAGGTATGGAGAGATTAAATGGCTTGCCCAGGCTAACCCACCCAATCCGTGGGAGCGGTGAGATCAAATCCCGTGTCTGTTAATTCCCTGTCTAGTATGTCTCTTGTCCCCATGTTGTCTCTTATGCAGTTGTACTACACAGGGTTTACATCTAGGCATCCCATGCGGCACCGAGAATTTACTCTCAGAGCAGTTCTTTTTTAAGGGCTCTGCCAGGGATCTATTTTTAACAGGACCAAGGGTATCCCTGTTTCAGCACCTCTCGGTATGGACAGCAGCCAATCTAGTTTACGTTAGCTGGTCCATGCTTTACTGAACATTTGATTCCTTTCATTTCTATTTGCACGAATTGCCAGTGCCTTCCAAAGTAAGCCTTTTCATATAATATTGTATGTCAACTATATTTTAATTTAAAAAGTATTCAATGCCATTTCTCAGTAACCGGCCTGTCTAGGGGTCTAGACAGATTTTTCAGCCTGCGGGCATTGTAGTAGCAATGGCCAAAGCAAATTCTGAAAACTAGTAATTCTCAGAAGGCTAATAGGTACTTTGATATTAACATATACATATATTCATATAAACAAAAGCAAATAACTTTCCTTCGGTGCCTACTAAAAAGTGCATTACAAATTTTCATGAGAGGTGTGCAGTATGCATCATTTCTCCATCTAAATTGACCATGAAGTCTTTTATTGTGCAGCATCTCATAGCTTGGATGAGCACATGCTCAGGAAATACTTCTCTACAAGGCTGAACTATCTAAGGTTGCAGGAAAAGTGATATGGGTAGCATTGTTGAAACAGAGCACGGGCTGAGATAAACACAAAATAAATTGGCAGGCATTGGAGTCCAAGAATAATGGCACCATGGAATAGTAAAAATACAGGGATGCATCAAAGATTCACTAGCTTTTTCAAGACAAGAAGGGCTCTCTCCTAGATCTGGGAAGTGGAATTTCCCCCATAAGACGTGCCGCTGCTCATTAGCAGGCCCAAGCTTCTGAAGTTCTAAGTACAAATCACCAAGAAGCTGAAATCCACCCTTAAGCCTCTGATGTTAGGGGCTTATGCCTTTCCAGAGAATTGCCTTGCTACTGACATGGCTCCTGCCTAGGACTGGAAAAGTTTGAATAAAATGCATTTAGCTGCTATCTAAAGATCTGAAGTCATGGAGCTAAATGCAAGAGCCTTTTGTTAAAAATCACACTCAACTAGATATTGCGGTTTATTACATACTTTCTTCAATTTCCCCTCTCCTTTTATGTAATCTCAGCTGGGCTGATTTGCCTGCATTCTTTCCAGTGGAATCTTCTTATTCCTACCAAAACACAACAGAGAATCACTAACCCTGTACACAGGGGCACGAGGATGCATCTGGATTCAAAAAAAAAGGGGGGTTATTTACATCCAAATCAATAGGCAGATTTTAGCATAACACTAGCAGGCTTTCTGCAAAGAGAGTGAAAGGAAAGAAAATGCAGTTCCTTTTCCATTCTTCTTTACTGTATTATTTGCCCATAGTATGCTTGTCACATGGCCCAGAGCAGTGTCGTCTAATAATTACAGGCCTGCTTGGCACAGGGAGGGGAAAACCCAGCTGCACTGGGGGTTTTGGGGGAGTGTCTCAGACAGCTGGCCCAGCCCTCACCCCTGTGGGATTCAGGGTAAACAACCAGGATGTTGCTGATCTTACTTGCATATGATTCCTCCCAGTGCTCACCTGTCTCAGGTCATGGCCATTCAGTGCCTCTTGCCTCCCTAACAACCAGAGGGCTAGAAAAGTAAACAAACCTAAGACCACAGAAGCCTTTGATTCTGTTCCAGTTGGGAGGCGCTCCACGTCTGTGCTCAAACCCCCAGGACGGTGGCCTCCGAGTCCAGCTGCAAGGCAATGCCAAACGGCCTGTCTCTTACTGCAGCTTTAACTAACCCCCGTGCCTTGTCAAACCGGTGGGAAATGCTTCGAGATGAGCAATTCTTACATCAAACACTTGAAACTGTAAAGGGAAGAGGGAGTGGCCCCTTCATGAACCCAAAGGAGGCAGGACAGAGCATGGACGTCCTCTGCAGTCCTCCTAGGAGAGTGCAGATCACTTCAGCTGCTTCGGGGAGACCCATCAGGACAAACTGCAAGGGCACGACAGAACCACTAGCCTTGTAAGTCTTTGTGCCAAGCTCTGTGGGTGCCCTCTGTCAGTCTCAGGACAAATTCCCGGCTTTTGTCAGCTCACACCTGTTAAGTCTCCGTGCCAGGGACAGTAACCCATGTCTACTCAGTCATTGCATACAGACACGGAAGAAAACTCCTGGCAGCTGTCACCCAACCCACTCTGCTCTTCATCTCCCAGGACCCTCGGCCCACTGTATGAGCCAAGTTTGTAAAAAAGATCATGAATGTCAGAGAAACAGAGTCCAACGTCCCCAAACACACACCTCAAAACAACCAGTGAAGTATTCAACTCCTCTTCGTCCCTCCTGGCACTAACACGTAAAGCTGGAATCTGATCAACTCAATTACACTCTCTGTTTATATTCAATTATAGCAGGAGTCCACAACTAATAGCTTACCCTCTCCTAAATCTGCCGTGCTAACTCTGTGTGCGGATGGAGCGCGCTCGGCCAGGGATCCACTGTGCTCGCCCTTCGGAACAGGGAGGGAGTGAGAACGGCACATCTCATCAAAACCCTTGGAAGAGAACATTGCAGGGTTCAAAAGTGCAGCCCCAGACTATGTATCAGTTCTTTGGAAGATATTACATAAAAATAACTTTTGGTACAGGAAAATGGAGCGGACAAAATATCCAGAAGTTCCGAGGTTTTAAAGAAGCATTCTGTAAAATGTCTCAAGAGGAAGATAAGATGCATTTCTGCCCTTATATAGAAATGTTGTCAACTGCATAGAAATGTGCTTTCTTGATTACCATATTAGAAAAACAGCTCCCAGGCAAAATAAAATAAAATAAAACTTCGCACAAGTACATGTCATTATACAAAGACATGAGTCAGGAGACGACCTCATTCAAGGACTCAAAGTTGGATGAGCATTAAAGGTGATGCTGAGAATTATGCACAATGGAAAATCTGGTGTTTATGACCACCAAAAAAAATATTAAAAAATGGGAATAGGTCTTTCAGGATGAATACCTAGATTAAGTAAGTTAGGTAATACACACTGCTATAACAAACCAATTCCAAAATTTCAGCACCCTTACAAAATAAAAGTTTATGTTCTACTTAAATCGCATTGTAATGTAGGTGTCCCTGGTCCATACGCTGCTCTTCTCCACTTGGTGACTGAAAGACCCAAGTTCCTTGGAACATCTTGTGTCTTCCTCTAGAGGTTCTCAACCTGTGGGTCGCAACTCCTTTGGGAGTCGAACGACCCTTTCACAGGGGTCGCCTACGTCATAACAGTAGCAAAATCATAGTTATGAAGTAGCAACGAAAATAATTTTGTGGTTGGGGGTCACCACAACATGAGGAGCTGTATTAAAGGGTCGCGGCATTAGGAAGGTTGAGATCCACTGCTCTTGAACCTTGAAGCCCCTGCTCTGTTCTGGCAGATGGGAAGATAGAAGGCACAGAAGTCACATCTCTTCTTCATGTCCTTGGCCTTGACATGCATCTTTATTTTTGTTTATGTCCCATTGGTGAGAACCAGACACATGGACTCCCTGGGTGCACAGGAAGCTGGGACCCCCGGAGCTGCTTTGCCATGACCACGCAACCATAAGGAAGGACAAGGATGAATTCAGGCTGAAAGTTGGTCAACGTTGCCAAAGTGAACCGTGATGCTCTGACTTAGCCAGGCTATAGGCACAGTGGTCAAAATGTTACCAACTACCTTTGTGTTGGTGGAGAGGGTATAGGTAACTCCAAGGAAGAGGACAACACATATTAAAACAACTCGACAAAGTTTATCCTTTGGGCTTCTCCCATAGTTCCTGTTCCCAAATGGGTTACTTCATTTTGATTAATTTCTAAACTATTCCACATTTTAAGGGAATATCTATGTAAAGCTAGAAGAGTAAGGGTATTTTTATTCCACAAACATCCTTCAAAAAAAATTATCATTAGTATGATTTCACTTATATGTGGAATGTAATAAACAAAATAAGCTAACAAATAAAATAAGCTGAAAGCAGACTCACAGATACAGAGGAGAGACTGACAGCTGTCAGAGGGGAGGGAGCAGAGGAGGTTGGGTGAAAAAGGTGAAGGGATTAAGCAAAGAAAAATAACTCATAGACACAGATAATGGTATGGTGATTACCAGAGGGAAAGGGGTGTGGGGGAGGGGGGGCTGAAGGGGATTAGGTGATGGAAGGAGACTTGACTTAGGTGGTGAACACACAATATAGTATTCGAATGATGTATTATAGAACTGTAGCCCTGAAACCTAAAATTTTATTAACCAATGATATCCCGATAAATTCAATAAAATTTTTAAAAAATTCTCAGAGATATAAAGAAAGACAAGGCTCTAATAAAGTAGTAACATAATGCTAAAATAAAAGGAACATGTAGGGGACAAAACTGAAGGTATGATAGCAGAAATTAAAAGACCAAGGAGGCGGCCCTGGCCGGTTGGCTCAGCAGTTAGAGCACTGGCCCACGGACCAACGAGTCACGGATTCGATTCCGGTCAAGGGCACATACCTTGGTTGCGGTTCGTCCCTGGCCCTGGTCGGGTCGTGCAGGAGGCAACCAGTCAATGTGGCTCTATCACATGGATGTTTCTCTCTGTCTCTCTCTCTCCCTCCTTCCCACTCTATCTGATAATAAGTAGAAAAATATCCTCAGGTGAGGAATTAAAAAAAAAAAAAAAGATCAAAGAGGAGGATGGCTAAATAAATTTTAGAAATTTTACAATAAAGTAAAAAGAAAATACATTTATCACCATGGGGGGAAAATCAAATTAGAGAACCATTTCAATATGGCCAGCATTCAAAAAAAAGAGAACAGATAAAATAAAAGACTTTATCACCCTGGCCCATTTGGCTCAGCGGTTAGAACATCGGCCTGCGGTCCAGAGAGACCCGGGTTTGGTTCCCTCTAAGGGCACGTACCTCGGCTGCAGTTTGTCCCCGGCCCTGGTTTGGTTGTGTGGGTGGCAGCCACTCGATGTGTCCCTTCACGTCGATGTTTCTCTCTCTCTCTCCTCCTCCTCTCTCTTCCTCCCACTCTATCTGAACAAAAAGTGGAAAAATGTCCTCGGGTGAGGATAAAATAAATAAATAAATAAAAGACTTTATCAGCCATGAAATAATTCAAGGAGATTGATCAGGAATTAAAGATTTTATTTTCTAGATTAAAAGGCCACAGCACAGTGGATGAAATAAGCCTAAGGTAAAGCACGTTACTATAAACTTTCAGGCTCCTGAAGACAAAACCGGTTCCCAAAACTCCCCGAGGGGAGAAACGGGCCACATGGGAAGAGTCTGGAAGCACAATGGCTTCATGTGTTTCTACACGAATACGGAAAACCAGCAGACCATTACGCAATGACTTCAAAATTCTGAAGGAAAATATTTTCTAAATTAGAGTTCTATACCAACCAAATACCAATTAAATGGGAGAAGTGGGGAATACAGATATTTTCAGACATGGATAATCTAAAACTTTTTCCTGCTATATATCCCTTTTTAGGAAACTACCAAAGAACATGATTCATCAAAACTAGAAGTAACAAAGTAACATCATTACACAAAAGAAATGAAGGCTCAGTGCTGAAGAATATGAAAGGGATCCCCAAGATGATACTGAACAAGGAGGTGTAAGATAGCAAACAAGGCATATTGGATCATGTTTGAAATGTTTGGATAAGGAAAATTCATAATAATAGTCACCCTTCTCTCTAACCCACAGATGGGCATAATAAAAGTCATTGGGGAGGTATCATTTGTCCCAATGAGGTCCAAAGAATGCTGGTGTAAACCCAGGTCTGAAAACTGGGACAAAAAAAATACATGTTTCTAAAATAAGTGAATTCACTAAGTCTAGTAAATATTTCATAGCCAAGAAACTAGCAAAACCTTTCTGATACCCACACACTGATGCACAAACTGAGACATAAGAGAATGTACACTATGTATGCATGGATACTTGGACATGCCTAGGATATCTCTAGAAAGATAAATCCTATTGCCTCTCAAAGAGGAACTTGGGGAAAGGGATGAGGAAGACTTATTTTGACTATTTACCCCTTTGTTTCTTTTAAATATTATAACATATATACATCTAGTCCACCCAAAATTAATAAAGTAAAATATATTCCCACACCCTTTAATCCAATAATGTCACTTTGAGGAATTTATTCTAAGACTCATCTGCATATGTACAAAACAATGCATGTACTAAGTTACTGACTGCAGCGTTGATTCTAGTATCTAAACATTAAATATAATCATATGTCCTTTGATAAAAAATAGGGAAAACAAATTACATGCAACTATACAGGATTACATTATGCATCTATAAAAGAGAAGGGAAAAACATTACTTCCTGATAATAATAAAAATCTCCAACTCATAGATTAAGTGCCAAAGCATGTGTTTAGGAAAATGTAAAACTATTTATTTATATATACATACACTTATATTTACTTATAAATTGTAAATTCTTACCTAGAAAGCTATAAAAGAAAGCTAATTGACTTCTTAGTGAGCAACTTAATGGCAGGAAGAGAAAAAGAAGGTATTTCTACTGTATATAATTCTCTAGCTCCTGAATTTTAATGATGAAAATCATTTTCTATGCAAAAATGTACAAAATAAAAATTCAAAAATCAATACAAAAATATATAGAAAGGAATTCATATTTGAAATAAAAAAGGGACATGACTATTGATAGAGCCAAGAGATAAAAGATATAGATTATTATTGCTAATTTTATACCAATATGTGTTAAAATGCAGAAATTACTAATTCCTGGAATTTTTTAACTTATAAAAACTGGCTCTAAAAAAACACACACATGCCCTGGCCGGTTTGGCTCAGTGGTTAGAGCGTTGGCCTGCGGTCCAGAGAGACCCGGGTTCGGTTCCCGCTAAGGGCATGTACCTCAGTTGCAGTTTGTCCCCAGCCCTGGTTGGGTTGTGTGGGTGGCAGCCACTCGATGTGTCCCTTTCACGTTGATGTTTCTCTCTCTCTCTCTCTCTCTCTCTTTCCTTCCCACTCTATCTGAACAAAAAAATGGAAAAATGTCCTCAGGTGAGGATTAAACACACACACACACACACACACACACACACACACACAAACAATCATAAAAGACATTGGGTCAATAATTTTAAAATGTTTCACAAAGAAAATAGTGATCTCAAACTGATTTCTAGGTAAATTCTACCAAATATTCAAGAGACAATATAAAATAAAATATATAAGGGCAGGGATTTTTATTTGTTTTATTCTGTGCGATATCTCCAATCTCTGGACAAATGTCTAACATACAGTAGACTCTCGGTTCATTTTATGGGATTAGTATGAACTGAATTCTGAAAATAGACATATGCACAAAATATCTTCCTAAATTTAGTAAATGCCATCTTACCAAAAACCTGAAAGAAATATCACCTCAGTAGGGGATTGTTGGAATTATTTTTTGTAAAATCAACAGGATAAGGTTTTCTAATAAAAATAACTCCTATTCGACACTGGAGGAGAATCTAACCAGACAGTAGTATTCAAGAGAATAAAAGCTATAAAGATTGGAATAATAGAAGCAAAACTGTCATTATTCACAGATGACATGATTATCTACATAGAAAATCCAAATGATTTTGCAGACAAATTACTAGACTTAATAAGAAAATCTGGCAGTGGCTAGACTAAAATACACATACAAATTCTGTTCTTCGATATAATAAATAAATAATATTTTTAAATATATCATTTTAAGTGCCACAAAAATATATAAGGTACCCAGAAATAAATACATCAAAACATGAATAATGTTTTCATGAAGAAAGTATAAACCTGCCCTGGCCAGTTTGGCTCCGCGGTTGGAGCATCGGCCTGTGGACCAGAGAGTCCTGGGTTCGGTTCCCGCTAGGGGCACGTACAAAAAAAAAAAAAAGTATAAACAAAAACTGAAAGACAATAAAGAACTACAGAAATAAAAATTTATGTCATTTATAGATAACGATACTCTCAACCATGAAAATATCAGTTGTCCTGTATTTTACATATAGAAACATACAATCTTAATTAAAAACATCAGCAGCCTTTCAAGGAATGTTGTGACTCCAACATTGGAAATGCAAAAGAAAATAGGGAAGAGACACTAGAGAGCACAGAAAAAATATCAAAAGTCAAGGAATATTTGAACAAATTAAACTATCAACAACCTTGACCTAATTGAATATAAAACATTCTACTACACAACAAGAAACAAAGAAAACAGACAAAAATACAATCAGAGAACAAACTTAGTCTAAGATATAAATAATTACTTTAAATGTAAATGGTCCAAAAACACGAATAAAAGGCAGAAATGGACAGAGTGGGTTTTTTAAAATTACCCAGTGATATGCTGTCTACAAGAAACTCACTTCCAACATAGCAACATAGGCAGAACAAGGGCTACTATGAATTAAGAGGAACATTTTTTCTACATGATAATAACTTCTCCAACAAGACAGAACAACCCCAGATGTGCCTGCACCTTCTAACGGAGCTTCAATCAGTGAAGGGATAACTGAAGGGAGAAACAGGCAAACCCACAATTAGAGCTGGAAACGTCAACACTCTACAATTAAGTTTTAAATCGTTTCTAAATATAAACAAACTTAGAGAAAAATGAAACCTTTTATAAAAATGATTCAAGAGAAGGTGATATGGGAAACAAAGGATACCCAACATATACACAATTCAGTGTTCATAACAAATAGAATATACCAAATGGCCCAGAATAAATATTTTAAAAATCCTTCACACATGAGAAATGCTTGACCCTGCAGGTTGACATTGTACAAGGAGGAAAATGTTGGGTTGTTTACAGCGGATTAGAAACCCTCATTACACTGGATGCTTTGACCATGAAAGACACCTCCTGGCTTTTTATTTCATATTCGTCTGTGAAGCTTTCATTAAAAAATAAAAAGTATATATCTTATTTACAGCTTTATGGGGAAAAGAGAATGAACTATCGAGAAACATGCACTCTGGCGGGTATTACAATTCTGGGGCTCAACACCCAAATCTCTCATTTATGCTGTATCCATAAGCAAGTTACTGCACTTGTTCTAACTCAGGGTGAAAGCGACTTAGCAATCCCAGCCTCAAGGTATGGTGATGGCCTGACCTCCCAGACTGACCTTGAGGAGGTTTCATACCCTGTACTCAAAAGGAGTAGTGAAATCACACACAGGGAAACCCAGAATGCTTAGACTAGAAAGATCCACTTTGGTGAGTAAAGACAGTGGTCTAGGTAAGATGTGCATGTACAGGCTATCACTGAATGGCAGTGTGAAGTGGCTCAGAGCCCAGACTTTGGGGTCACACCTTTGGGAGTAGGAATCTGAACCCTGTCACCTTACTAGCTGTGTGACCTTGGGTAAATCATATGACTTCTCTAAGCCTCACTTACCTCACGGATAATAATCCCGTTTTTGTGGATTTAAGTTTCCTACTGCTTGCAAAACATCCATCATAATGCTTGATACAGAGTTGGCACTTAATACATTATAGTTATCATTATTCAACAAAGTCTAGGACTCCTCCGATACGACCCAAGGACTGATGCTAAGTGTCCTGTCTCGGACAGGACTGGCTCAGAAATGAGCTGAGTTGAGCCCAAAGGGGAAAGGCATCCTTTATGCCACTGTGAGGAGCTAGGCAAGGCTGGAGCAGGCACAGTGCCTCCTAGCTTCAATTTTGTCATCTCTGCAATAAAAGGATTTGACCAGACAATCTCGAAGGACCTCATAGCTCACGGTTCTAAATCTCTTTGATCTGTGAACCAAATCTAATGTGTATTCTATGTTTGGGATTGATATATTGTTAGATCAGCTGGGAATTGCTAAAATCATATCATCCATTGATTTATATAAAGGGTTATGGTAAGTGACCTTGGATAAAGAATATAATCTAAAATGGTATTTGTAACATCAAATGGAGTGTAAAGATTTAATGGCTTACCCTTTGGACGGAGGACCTCTTAGACTCATATATTCCTACTGTTTCAAGGGACCTTAGAAGGAGCTAAGTTGTCAAATTGTCCAGCCCCTGAGGAACCACTCTGACTGCATCCCCACAGTGCTCCCAACCTGCTGGACTCTGTCTCATGACAGGGACCTCACTGCCTTGTACATGCATCTGTCATGCTTGGAATTCTATCACTGATGCTCTCTTTAATGTTTATTTTGAGACCACATTTTTTCAGCCCCAAATTTTTCCTCCTTGAACAAAATGACTATATTTGAAGTAACTATCAAGCTTCTCCCTAATCTCTCTTGCAGACTGTACGTCCTTAATACTTCAGTCATTTTCCATGTGTTTCCAGACCCCACAGCATCCTGCCTGCCCTCCTTGGGGCCACTTTGTGTGTCAATTAAAATGTAGCTCCTGAATTAAGTATAGTACATCAAATGTGAGGTAAGATGGAACACTCACCCCCCAGTAGCTGTGACACCTGACCTTCTTTTTTTAATATGTTTTTAAACTTATCTTTATTGTTGAATGTATTACAGATGTCCCCCTTTTTTTCCTCATTGACCCCTTCCTCCCTGCTCCTGCCCCCCTCCTGCCTTCTCCACACTATTGCCGGTGTCCATTGGTTATGTATATATGCATAGAAGTTCTTTGGTTTATCTGATCACGCCCTCCCTGGCCCCATCCCTTTGAGGGTCATCAGTCTAACAACCAATTTGTAGTCCTTAATTTCTTTATCTTTTTCACCCATCCTCCCAGCCCCCTCCCATCAGGCAAGCAATAAAATGTTCTCTGTATCTGTGAGTCTGTTTCTGTTCTGCTTGCTCATTTTGTTTGTAGATTCAATTGTTGATAGATATGTATTTATTGCCATTTCATTGTTCATATTTTTGTCCTTCTCCTTCAAGAAGACCCTTCAACATTTCATATAATACTGCTTTGGTGGTGATTAACTCCTTTAGCTTTTTCTTGTCTGGAAAACTCTTTATATGTCCATCAATTCTAAATGATGGCTTTGCAGGGTAGAGTAATCTTGGTTCTAGGGCATTGCTTTTCATCACCTTGAATATCTCTTTCCACTCCTTTCCGGCCTGCAAAGTTTCTCTTGAGAAATCAGTTGACAGTCTCATGGGAGCTCCTTTGTAGGTAAGGAACTGCTTTTCTCTTGCTGCTTTTAAGATTCTCTCTTTGTCTTTAAATAATGACAGAAAACTTCCCTAACTTGGTGAAGGAAACAGACATAGAAGTCTAGGAGGCACAGAGAGTCCCAAATAAGAGGAACCCAAACAGCTCCACACCAAGACACATCATCACCAAAATGCCAAAGGTTGAAGGTTAAATATGTCTTTTTAATTGACTTTTTAGAGAGAGAGAAGGGGAGAGAGAGATAGAAACATGGATGTGAGAGAGAAACATCAATCAGCTGCCTCCTGCACATCCCACACTGGGGATCAAGCCAGCAACCCGGAATCACACCGGGACCTCTCAGTCTATGGGATGATGCTCAATCCACTGAGCCACACTGGCTGGGAGCCACCTGCCCCTCTTAATGCTGCCAAAGACTTGAATAGTTATTCCTCCAGAGAAGACATACAAATGGTCAAATGGTATATGAAAATTCTCTCTGTCACTAATCATTGGGAAAATGTAAGTCAAAACCACAATAAGCTATAACTCCACACCTGTCATGATTATTATGAATGAAAAAAAAAAAGACAACCAGAGTTGGCAAGGATGTGAAGAAAGTAGAACCTTTGATCTGTTGGTGAGAATGCAAAATGGTGCAGCTGCTTTGGTAAAAAGTATAAAAGTTTCTCAAAATTAAAAATAGAATTACTATATGATCAAGCAATCCCATTCTGGATATTTATTCAAAAAAGAATTAAAATAGGATCTCAAAAACATATAGCACTCTTATGTTTTCTCCAGCGTTGTTCGCAGTCGCTGGGATGTGGACACAACCTAAATGTCCATTGACAGATGAATCAATGAAGAAAATTTGGTATATACATACAGCGGAATACTATTCAGCCTTTAAAAAGGAAGAAAATCTGCAATATGTGACAACATGGATGAAACTTGAGGACATTATACTACATAAAATAAGCCAGTCACAGAAAGACAAATACAGCATGATTCTACTTACATGAGGCATCTGAAACAGCCCAGTTCACGGGATCAAAGAGTGGAAAGTGACTAATCAATGGGCATAAAGTTTCAATTATGCACGATGAACATGCTGGAAAGATCTGCTGTCTAACATTGTACCTATCATCGACAATAATGTACTGTACACTTAAAGCTTCGTTAAGAGCACAGATCTCATGCTAAGTGTTCTTACCACAATACAATACTGTTTTAAAGAAAATGGAATCATACAGGAAGTGGGGGGATGGGTTCTATGTCCCCGAAGCCTCAATTCACTGAGGGCTCATATTACACTCATTACTTTGGCCTTGGTGTCCTCATCTACAAAACAAGAGCTTAGGCTACAAGAGCAATGGTTTAGGTTTTGGTTTTAAGCTGTGTGAACTCTTATTTTTAAATAAACTACATGTGAATCCTCAACAAAACAGAACCATGGAAGCTGGTTGTGCCCTGTGCCATCTGCTCCTGCCCACTCAGTGCCCCCCCCACTCTCAGACGGGGTCTCTAAAGCTTTGCCCAGAAAGCCACGAACAACCCGATCTCTCAGTTTCATTCAAGCACTAATATTCTAAAATTCTCACTAAAAAAAAAGAAAGACAAATGTTTTCATGTGAAGTGTTGTCATGAGTGATAAAGCATAGTGGTTACCAATATGAGTTCAAATCCCAGTTCTACCGTTCTGTGAATATCTGATGCGGGGAAAACTGGGGTACCTGTTCCCCCATCTGTAGAATGAGGAGAACAGTCGCCCTCACGTCACACGGATGTGAGGACTGAATGTAATTCACATGGAGCCTTCAGAACTGCACGTGGTCCTTAGCTTCGTGTCCAGCCAGCTCGAGCCTCCCTGATCTTGAGTCCCATCATTACATTTTTGAACCTAAACTCAGGACATTAATCTTTTCCATATTTAATTTTTTTTTTCTCTCTTGGTATGGACTCGGTGTTCAGGATTGAGGCTCGAGAGCATTTTGATTCTTTATCCCATCTTGTCCCTTAGCTATCTGTCCCAGAGCTCTGGCACTTAGGATTTTGATAAGTAAATCTCCTGTGTCTTTAGCGAGGTCACCAGTGTCTTCCCAAAGATCAAATTTGACTTTAATGAGCGGCTGTGGCTAGAAAGATAACGTGGCAGTATTTAGCCAGTGTGGATGTGGATGGCAGCAGGGGAATGTCTGGGTGAAACTTACTCAAGTTCAGCGAGGGCTCTCAGAGGCCGGACATTCTAACAGTAAGGTGGAAAGGAGCGTACTGTTTAGCACAGTGAATTCGAAGCATATGAGATTTGAGAGATTAGGAAACACACTACCCAAACTTTGAAACATTGCAATCAATTAATTTTTTTTTGAATTGCTTAGAAACAAACCAAACACTAAAAAAAAATGAGAAATACAGCAACTAATTAGCCACACATGTTAAGAAAATTTCTAAGAGAAGAAATGAGCGTTGGCGTCTTTACCCGTCTCTGGGGCTCCATTCAGTTCTGAGCATGAAGAGAGTCGGTCTCCGCTCCCTCGCGGGGCTCCCTAGGGGGCTCCCTAACGGGGCTCCCTCGCGGGGCTCCCAGCCTTCTTCACAACTCCGACCCACTAGCTTCACAATATTCCAGTCATAGAACATGCATCGTCCTTCCCAGGAATACACCAGACACTTTTATACTTGTACCGTCTGATATGCTATTCCTTCTGCCTATCACTATTTCCCCCCTTTGCTCTCTGTGGCAAACGTCCATTCATTCTTAGAGACCTAGGTCACATGCTACATTTTTGGTAAAATAAACTCCAATTCCAAATCATGACTCCTTCTTCTGAGTGTCTCACTGAAGTCTGTAGTTCCTGTTTTAGAGCCTCTCACAGTGTCACATTGTGACCAGCTGTTTCCAAGTGTCTCGTTAGCAACAGCTAGCTCATGGACATTGTAATGCCCTCGGTCTAGGTCATGGTGTGGAACCCAGAGTCTGAGCAGATGTTCCAGGACTTGCCTGCCCCGAACAGCGCTGTTTCTGCGGGAAGCTGGGAACAGTGTTCTAAATGGCAGAATTTCACTTTAACTTTGGGACGCAATCCTGTCACTCACTTACTCTTCCATTCAACAAATGTCTTGAGTACTTACTATATGTCAGACATTGTTTGAGCCACAAGAGATAGAGCAGCAAGTAAATCAGTCCAATATCTTGCCCTGTGGCGCTTGTATTGCAATGAGGAAGATAAAATAAGTTTCAGAATATGGTAAATAATTAGAAAGTGACGATGGTAAGGGGGAAATAAATCATGGTAGCGGGATAGCAACTGTCGGGCGAAATGCAATTTTAGATAAAGTGATCAGGAAAGGCCCCAGAAAGGGTGCATCAGAGTAAAACTATGAAGTGAGTCAGTGAGACAGGTGACTAGCTGGGAAAATAGCATGTCAGGCAGAGGACACAGTGTGGTCGGTCCTAGAAGGGGAAGGCTGCCCAGTGTGTGCCAGGCCACAGTGGGGCAACGTAGCTGAAGCGGGAGGAGAAATGGCAAGGAGCCAGGTCACCCGGTGGGTAAGTGGGGTGACTCTGGGTTTTAGTGATGGGAGGGGCATCCAGAGAGAGCTCGTCAGTAGCAGTGATAGGATCTGATGTACATTTCCATAGAGTCCCTCTGGCTGCTTTGATGAGAACAGGTTTGGGGGAGGTATGAAAGACAAAGACAGAAGTCAGACCCCAGGTAGGCAGTTACTGCAATAACACAGGTCAGTGACGGGAGTGATGAGAAATGGTCACCTTTTGGAAGAATTTGTCAGGACTTTTTGATAGACTAGATGAATGTAGTGAAAGAAAGAGAGGGATGGGTATCCTTTTTTTTCATATATATACTAGCAATTTAAAGAATGAAGCTACACTGACTGGGATAGAGAAGAGTGTACGACGAGCTGGTTGGAGAAGGACCCGAGCTCAGCTTGGGGGCTGTTAGCTTTGCAATCTCCACCAGACACCCACGTGGAGATGCCAAGGAGGAGGCAGCAGGAGGTAGGGGCCTGGAACAGGGACATCTGGGTTGGAGATGAGAGTCTGGATGATATGAGCACAGAGATGCTATTTAAAGCCACAAATCTGGACTCGATCAGCCGTGGAGTGATTACAGATAGAAAACAAGGGCGGAGTGCCGGGGTAGCCCAATACTTAGAAGATGGGGACATGAGGAGGACCTGGGCGGTGGGGGAGGAGGGTCACAGAGTGACTGAGAAGGAGCGTTTACAAAGGCAGGAGGAACACCAGCAAGTGTGGTATCTTGAGAGCCAAGAAGAGAGAGTTTCACAGAGAAGAGATCGAACAGCTGCGCGTCAGGTGCTACTGAGATGTTAACTAAGATGAAGACTGAGAACAACCATTTGACTCAGCGACACGGACAGCCAGGGGTGACCTTGACAAGGACAGCTTCAGGAGGAGACTGGTGGGCAAGGCCTGACGGGGAGGACTCAGGTGAGACTAGGAGGCGAGAAAGTGAAGACGTCGAAGAGGCTCAGGAGTAACGAGGAGGCAGTGGAGAGTTAACTCCATGGGAAGGAGGTCAAGACAGGTTTTCCTTCTGTTAGGACGAGAGGCAACGCCGCAGAGAGTACTCCATGCAGACGAGGAAACTGAGGACAGGGAGCCTCACCTTGGTGTCCTTGAGCAAACATGAGGGACTCTGGAAGCATGAGCTACATGAGGACAGTGATGTGGGCAGAGGAGGGACAGTGGTCACGTACTGGAAGGCCACACAAGCGAGTTACAAACCACGGATGCAGAATGAAGGCAAGGATCAGGCGCCGTAGGTGGGCCTGGAGAGCAGGCCAGGAGCACGCAGACCAAGCACGAGGCAGCAGGAGGGGCAGTCGGAGGGGCAGTCGGAGCCGCTACCCGGGAGGTCACCAGGAGGTCAGGGCAAAGGAAACCACAGAGCGAGAACTGTCGGACCCATGAGAGCCAGCAGAGAGCCTGTGGTGTGCCAGGACCCTCTGAGGGCCCGCAACCCTTCCACATGGGTTTGCCTCCTCTGGCTTCTGGATCTGATGACCAATACACCCTTTGATGAGACTGCCTTTGAAGTTTTTGTTTCTTTATTGATTTTAGAGAGAAAGGAAGGAAGAGGGAGAGAGAGAAACATCGATGAGAGAGAACATTGATTGGCTGCCTCCTGCATGCCCCCCACTGGGGCTTTGGCCCACAAGCTGGGCATGTGCCCTGGTGGGGACTCAAACCTGGCGACCTCTTACTGCATGGGTCGACGCTCAACACTGAGCCCCACCGGCCGGGCGAGACTGCCTTTATCATTATATTTATGAAGAGCTATATTTGTACACAAATAGTATTGCGGAATGAATAATGTACCGAGACCTCTGAAAATCAATTGGCTATTCCAGAAAGTCTCATGAATGCTTCCCAAACCCATAGAAGCAATCGCACAGTGATAAATAGAGCAGCGTGGCAGACTGTGCTCAGGAAACTGTTCACGACTTCCTGGGAACTCACTTGACTGCCTCTGTGCAGCTGTGTGTGGCCCTGTGACCCTGAAATGTCCGGGTGGCAAGAAACAGCCTGAGTCCTGGAGTCACTGGGTCCCTGGAAGACAGCAGCGCGGGAGGCCTGCTGACCGGCGTCCGATTCTGACGGAACAAGAAATAAATCTTTGTTGTATGAAGTCACTGACATCTATGTCTGCCCCATGTCAGACACAGCCTAGCATGACCCTGACCACAACACAGGCACACCATCTCAGCAGAGGTAAGCAGCCGGCCTACAAATGCCAATCCTTGAAGTCATAGCGAGCATCACAGATGCTTAAATAACAAGCTCCCTTAGGAGACAAAACATAATTTGATCCACAACAATTTGGTTTCACCCGGCACATCTGGTTTTCAGGAATGTATCTATGTAAATTGAGTTACCTCTATAATGATATTATATTTGCATCTGAGGAACTGGGAAGACAAGACTGAGTGCAGGTTAAATAAAAAGGTGCCTGTGTCTGTCTTGATTTGCGCTCCGAGCTTCTGTGATAACATGTAAACACCTTGCAGGCAATTAGATTCTAAATCCTTCTTTGCTCTGATGATCCAGGTGTCATTGGAATAATGGTTTTTTTAAAAAATAAAATAAAATAAGCATTTTTCCTACATAAGGTTACAGCATATGATCTTTCTTCCTCTTCTTTTTTTAATTAAACCTCTGCATAGGGAATAATGCAGCTGATTTAGACGTTCAGGTCTTTCCAGCACCCCCCATCCCCAGCTCAGCTAAGAGAGCCAGTCTAGCTGATTCAAGCAATTGTGTTGCTTTATAAAATACTGTCCCCAAAGAACCCTTTGTAGTTACGCGGGGCCGGCATCTAGTCAATTATTAAGGTTTCTACCTATTGCTCAGTCTGCACTTTCCACCTCAGCTCTGTCCCTGCTAATCTGCTGGGGAGCCTGTTTGCTATTTCTGATGCTGAGGTAGGGACTGTCAAGGTGTCCGTTCGGATTTTCTGTGGTTGCGTAACTCTGGAGAACAAAAATGGTAGCAGCAGACTGGTGTCTGGCTTCAGTCCATGCCACCTAGGTCAGATGCTGAGAGAGGGCGGCAGGAATGAGTCCTGCATCGGAACCTCTTATCAGAGTACTTTCCACCCCCTTGGTAAAATGACAGCATTAATTCACCAGAATTTATCGCCACTGGTTCTCTTATCACTGGCAGTAAGTTTCCATAATAGCATCACTTCCCAAATATTTGTTCAAGGTTTACACAGTTTCCAATGCGCATTCCGTTATTTGATTTACAGCTGTCCCTGAAAATGCACCATTCAGTGTTAGATAAAGCAGCGTATGCCTCCTGTCCTATTTCATATTTTGTTTTATGCCTTGGTGGATTTCACGGTGATTTCTTTAACCGGTAAAATTAGTTTTAGGGGAGAAGATACATTTTCTTTCAATCGTCTTATATAGTCAGGCTGCAGAAAGTGTCCTGTGCCATGAAACCTTCTCTCTGGCCCGCCTCTCATCAGTAGGTCCTGTAGACTTTTATAAAATAGTTGGGCCTCCTAAGTCTCAGAGGTTGGCCGCATTCCCTCGTGACCTCATTCCCTAAAAGCCACTGGCGGACAAGGGGAAGCTGGACCTGGGTCTAAATCCCGACTGTGCCATTGACAAACTGTAACTTTGGACAAGTCGCTTAGCTTCTCTGAGCCTCATCACCCTCACCTGTGAACTGGGGCAGGTAATCCTTGTCCACAGGGCTTCCCAAGGGGTCAATACAATTCTCGTGAGAAAGTGCCTAGCACTGAGCCTGACCCAAGAAAGGCGATCGAGTTTCAACACCAGCATCTTTCTCCAGGGCACACACCCTCCACCTGGTGCGAGCTCACAAGGGTCAATCATTTGCATGGAGTTCCCTACGGTGAATTGATACGGAGAGTTCCAGGCAATTTAAGGTGCGCCGGCCATTTCAGGGTTACCTGATGTACACCCGACCTCCTGGGCTTAGCCTTCAGAACGACAGGTCCTGCAGTTCACCTTGACTTTGTCTTTAAACCTCTTATTTTTGCCATCCCCGCCCACGAGCCAGCCCTGGGATTCCCGACCAGAGTTCCGGTTTCCTGTCCCCCCACCGCCTCCTTGTCGCTCAGAACTGACAGAGCAGGAGGTCAGCAAGACCCTGCTGCCGGTTCAGACCTGCAGGTGTGTGGGCCGAGGGGAGGATAGCATGAACCTACTTTCTCTCCTAGGGGACCCTTCTTGGAGAAGTCCACGTCCGAAGCACGAAGACGTCTCCAAACGGTCCCTGGAAGAAGCACTTGCTGCCACGCCCAGGAGCAGGCAGGCACCCCCGGTTCAGGGCCAGTGGTGACACGGGTCCTCCCCACGGGAAACCTACAAGCAAGCCCTTCTAGGGCCGACGGCACGCTGAAACCGCAAACACGAGCCCTCGGGCCGATCTTGACCCAGCAGACGTACAAGTCCCCAAAGCAGCTGGTGCAGTGGGCGGAGGGGCTTCCTCTAACCCACTGAGCAGCTCGCCTCGTCTTCCTCTCACTACTTTTTTGCCATCTAGGCGCGTGGTTTTCAAACTGCTGGCTGCCACCCACGGCTAAGGAACACATTTTACTTGGCAACCCAGTATTCACACGTACACGCGTGCACACACGCAGCTATCAAAAATGTTACCTAACAATTCTCGCTGTGGCTGCATACAGTGTACTTTATTTCCCGCTCTATTATATTTTATTTCTTTTTTTAAATTCTGGTCATGACCCATCTAATTGATTTTATGACTCACTAATGGGTCACAGCCTGTAGTTTTAAAAAACACTAATTCAATAAGGAGCAGCTACTAGTCAGGAAAAGGAGTAAAAAAGGGTACTACTTTAAAGTAGATGGAAGGTTTAAGTTTTGTGTAAAGTATATGGACGGTTCTGGTAAGATGAAAAAGATGTACTTTACCCTTTATTATGCTAAGTACCATCAGAATTACATGTAAAATAAATATAGGAAGACTGAAAGGTGAATAGAAGAACGCAGAGTAATGGGGACTATAGGACCCAAAGAATGACATGTTGCTGAGTTTTTTGGCTTCTGTTTTTCCCCTGTGTATCTCAGACTTGGAGCTGCAGAAGCTGGGAACCTGAAAAGGTCAACAAATGGAGACCAGAGTCAGCTCTCTCTACACAAAGGACCAGGAGGGGGAAGCTTGTCAATACAGAAACGTTTTTGACAGTCACCACCCTGCGCCAGGCGCAGCAGGTAAAACCGGAGCCGCACATGTCGTGTTACAACAGCTGAAAGATGCAAACATCCCCAGTGGCCATCCCCAGAGGAGTGAATAAAACACGGACTAGCCGCACAGTGGACTATTATTCAGCCGGAAAAAGGGAATCACATTCTGCTACAACATGAATGAGTCTTGGAAACATCACGCTAAGTGAACCAAACCAGACATAAAAGGGCAAATATTGGATAATTCCATTTATGTTAAATGACTGGAATGGACAAATTCGCAGGGACTGAGAAGAGATTAGATTGGAGGCGGCCAGAGGAGGGCGACCGGGGAAGTTATTGCTTAATGAATGCAGTTTCTGTTTGGGGTAGTAAAACACATTCGGAAACAGCGATCGTGGTTGTACAACATTGTGAATGTCATTAATGCCACTGGATTGTATACTTAAAAACTGCTTAAAATAAAAGACTTTACGTTATGCAATATTTCACCACAATTAAAAAAAAAAAAGAGTTTAAGTAAATCTCAACAAGGATAAACCTAAAGAAATCTACACCAAGATACATCATAGTCAAATTGTGAAAACAGAAGTAATCTTGAGAGTGGCCGGAGAAGGGCGACGCCCACAGTCAGGGGAAAACACTGGAGCAGGTGCATCTGCATCTTCAAAAACCAGGCAGGTGAGAAGGAAGTGCTGAATCCTACATCCAGTGAAAATATTGAATCCTACATCCAGTGAAAATATCCTTCGGGAGTAAAGAAAAAAGCATGGCATTTTCAGATGAAGGAGAGCTAAATATTCATCACTAACACATCTATTCTAAAAAACAGCAGCTAAAGAAGTACTCTAGACACAAAAGAAGTCAGAAAGAGCCCAGCTGGTGTAGCTCGGTGGTTGAGCATCGACCCATGCACTAGGAGGTTGTCGGTTTGATTCTCAGTCAGGGCTCATGCCCAGATTGTGGGGGGCATGCGGGAGGCAGCCAATTTATGTTCTCTCTCATCGATGTTTCTATTTCTCTCTCCCTCCTCCTTCCTCTCTCTGGAATCAATAAAGAAAAAAAATTTTTTTCTTTTAAAAAAGAGGTCAGAAAGAAATCTTAGAACATCAGGAAGTAAGGAAGGACGTGGTAAGCAAAAATATGGTATTAAATTCGTTGAGTGATATTTTTATATTAAGCCGGGCTTGCATCCCTGGCATGAACTTCATTTGGTCATAGTGCACGATTCTATTTCTTGCTAAATCCTATTTGCTAATATTTGATCAAGGATATCTGCATGAAGGATGTTTGTCTGAAATTTTCCTTTTTGTACTGCCTTTTTCTGATTTTGGTATCAGGGTAATGCTAGCTTGATAAAATGAACTAGAAAATGTCTCCTCCACTTCTATTTTCTAGAAGAGATCATTTAGAATTATTTCACTCTTGATATTGGTCCTTTGTATCTTCTGTGGTTTTTCTCTTTTGTCAATATTCCTAGAGGTGTGTCAATTTTATTGATCTTTTCAAAGAACCAGTTCTTTATTTAGTTTATTTTTTCTATGATTTTTCTGTTTTCCATTTCATTTCCGATTTTATCTTTGTTATTTCCTTCCTGTTGTTTGCTTCGGGTTTATGTGCCTGTCTCCTTCCAGGAGAGACTTTGCATGGTTGGTGTGAGAATCTCCCTCTTCTCTAATGTATGTGCTGAGCGAGGTGTGCTACCCTCTCAGCAAGAGCCCAGCAGTGAGGAGAACCTGGACTGGACAAAATAACAAGCAACGTCCCAGCAGCTAACCACGCACGTCAGCACCCGTTCTTAAATCACCATCCACCTCATCCTGTTTAAAAAAAAAAAAAAATCAAAACGTATTTTATAGATTGGAGATGAGAGGGGTGGAAACAGTGGAGTAAGAACCAGGGATCTCGAGCCATCCAAGGGCCACTGGCAACCCCCGTGAGGAGCCCTTGGACATCAGAGAAAGCGTTCTATTCAAGGTCAACCACAAAGCCGAAAAGAGAAAGAAAGGGGGAAAGACAAAAAGAGAAAAGTTAACTTAGGAGCACAGCAGTCCGGGAGAATTATAGTTTTTCTCTGAGACCTGCCATGTGGGAGAAGGATGGTGCAGCACCACCAGATAAGAAATTAATTTCTCACTCATCATAAAAGCGCAGCGGCCACCACTTAAAGGCACATTTATAACCCCCTAATTTCAGAGAGATATGCAGCGGGAGACAGCAGGTCACTCTGTCAAAGAGAGGGATGGTGGAGGGTTTTGCTTCCCTTTCTCTAGAGCACCTGAAGTAAAAGAAGAAGGAACATAAAATGGTCCCCGGACACTTAAGGAACGGAGTGATGGAAAACTCACTGAGCTTCCTGAGCCTAGAACCTTATCACCTCTAGACAAGCAAGTACAGGGCTTCATGCAAGAGAAAGGACTGAGCCACGTGGGCAGGTCACTGGGCGCAAGAGAGTCCCTTTGTCTCAATGAACATTCATTATGCAAATAAAGTCCACGGTTCCTCACTTACTGACACTTGTAAGTGAAGCCATGGGCAGTCTCGTTGGTTTTAAGACGTTTCCGAACTTTACAGCAGCCCCTTACAGAAAGGGAATGCAATGGTTTTCTAAGGAAAAGGTGGCGTTTGTCAGCAAATAGTGAGATTGAGGAAACAGCCCACTCAGGAGGCAGGAGAGATTCCCAAACACCTTGCAAAGAGCCAGTGCGACCCTCAGAGGAAACCTGTGTACTTCCAGGTGCAATGATGTCCTTTGTCTTCCTCCAGCTTCACTGAAATATAATCGGTCTATGACACTGCATACGTGTAAGACGCAAATGCGATGGTAGGGTGGACTTCTCTGTTGTGAAACGATCACATCTCCCTTGCCTTACCCAGTTACCATTTCTGTTTTGAAATGCGGACACTTCAGAGCTACTCGTTGAGCACCTCTCAAGTATAGACCACATTACTATTGTTAACCGTAGTCACCATGCTGTGCATTTGATCCCAGCACGGATGCATCTTATCACCGGAAGTCCGTAGCCTTTGAATCAGCATCTCCCATTGGGCCCATCCGGAGCCTCTGGCAGTCACTGTTCTATGTGCTTATGAGTCCCACTTTTTTAGATGGAAAATTTTTCTTAATTAAGTTTAAATGCAACAAGTTTATAATTTAAAAAAAAAAAAAGCCCTAATACAATATATAGATGATGATCGACCTATAGATTTCAATTTATTAAAGATAGCTCAGGGATTACACACACACACTCTTCCACAGAATATTTGAAAATAAAATTTTCCTCTGGGTTCCAAATCTATGTATTCAGTAGATCAACACGGAACCAGCTACACGTGGTGGGCACAGTGTTGCAAAGATGACTATGATACACAGTCAAGTATGTGGGAGAGATGTGTGATTATAAGACAACGAGCGGTTCTGGAATGATTGGAAGGACGATACTGAAAGCAACGGGTGACTGAATTCTCTAGCTGATGGAGAAGAAGCAGTGGAAGGGTGCGGGGTGCTGGGGAAGGGCGGGGCGTGCTGGGGAGGGGCAGGGAAGGGTTGGGGAAGGGCGGGACATGCTGGGGAGGGGCAAGGGAGGGCGGGGGAAGGGCGGGGAAGAGAGTCCGAGGTCACTCCTTCCTTATGACATAACCGGCCTGAACGCGGAGGAGGAATAGAAGAGGCAGGAATTGGGTGAGTGACTGGCTATTACCAAACAAAATTCCAAATAACGGTTACGTTATTTCTCTGCTATTCCTCGGCTGCATTTGATGTATTTCCCTCCAATATAAGAGCAGCATTCGACTGGCTTCTTCCAGGGGACTTACTTTACTGAGTTTGATGGTATTTGTGGTGAATTTTTCACTGTAATTTCACCCACTAGATTTTCCTATTGTACTCTTTAGCTGAGCGTATTTGCAAGAAAACACATACTCATCTTGGCTCAGGCCACGATACCCTGATTTCTTGGCCCTTTCTCTCTTTCCTTTCCTTTGGTACTGACCAAGACCACCATGGACTCTGCAGTAAACACACATGGAGATGGTTGCTGGACATGCTCTTTCCGAGGTCTCAGCTCTGTTTCCCATCTCCAGGCTGACACGTGATTCCAGCTCCTTGGCTCCTCTGATGGCATTTCCCAGGACAGCTGAGAGAGGCTAGCGAAGTCGGATTCGAGCGAACCGCGTTGGACTATCTACAGCGGGCACTTCATGTGAGAAGTAAAAGGAATCCACCTGCAGGCAGAAGCCCACTGAGCTGGGGGTGAGGGAGGAATAACACCAGACCACGGGCTGGAAGTCCCCGCCCACAGTTCCCTCCTCGAGTCACATGTTCTATGACGCGCTTGGAGATAGGCCCGCGTGCTGATGGACAACTGTACTCCGTATTTTGCATTCTGCTTTGTTTGTGGAGACCTGGAGAGATTGGTGGGCCCTGAGATAAATTATGTGAGGTGAGGCGACTATTCTTTACTGTTCCAGGTGATGAGAGCTGGAGGCCTGTGGACATCGAGATAAATTATTTTCCGAGAAGGAGCAGTGGTGGGGGATCACGTGATAAACCCTGGGAACAGAAATAAATCCTGGTCTGAAACAGCCCGGACGTTTGTTATCCCTGATGGATCCGGGCCCTCGTCTGGGTTTGAGATTGTCATGATGTATGCACCTCAGGCAGAGAATTCCTCAACCCTTTGTTACAAAACAAACTCGGGAGCTGGAATGAAGGTACGAGCCACGGATCATCCTAAATGTGAGCGAAGTTGTCCTCTCTGCTCTTGTTTCCATATGGACAGCACACGGGAGACGGGTGCTAAAACTTAACCCCTTCCTCGGCACGTTAAGCCACAGGACACAGTTTTAGACTGGGTTACGTGGATTTGAAAGATCTTCCTCTGATTTCACAAAGCTGGTTAGAGAAAAATGTTCTTAGAAGGATGATCTGAAGGGCTTTTATTTTAAGGGGCGTAACAGGAACAGCAGATCTTGTTTTTCACTGGATAAAGCCTTTAAAAATCGAGCGTTTCATTTGGGCCGCTGGACGTATGATGAGGCCACTAGAAGACGTCCTGAATCGATCACATGATGCAGGACATACGATGAGGCCACTAGAAGACATCCTGAATTGATCACATGACACTGGACATACGATGAGGCCATTAGAAGACGTCCTGAATCGATCACATGATGCAGGACATACGATGAGGCCACTAGAAGACATCCTGAATTGATCACATGACGCTGGACATACGATGAGGCCATTAGAAGACGTCCTGAATCGATCACATGATGCAGGACATACGATGAGGCCACTAGAAGACGTCCTGTCTCAATCACATGACGCAAGGAGGCAATCCTCTCGTGTTACCTCTTCGGGAACGCAGCCTCCTTCTTAAAGTAAGCTGTTTCAGTAACCAACACGGGAAGTTTCCGTGGCTGGCGTGGAACAGCAACGCAGCAGAGGCTGAGAGGCTGTAACAGCGGTGAGCGGGGACAGGCCGCCTCACCGGGGTCCTCGCTGGTGCCCGGCGCCTCCTCCGTCCACCTGCCTGTCTGACCCCGTCTCCCCGACTCTGATTCCTGTGAACTCCCCTTGGCCGACCGTTTGGTCCACTCTGGCGGCTCCTCATGGCTAGTGTGTGGACGCTGTGTCCTCCCTGGGGAGACCCCAGAGCTCAGCCGTCAGCCTGCAGTAGAGGTAATGTCTACACACACACACACACACACACACACACGCACCCCCACACACACACCCCCACACACACACACTCCACACACACACACCCCACACACACACCCCACACACATACACACACACCCCACACACACACACACACCCCACACACCCCACACACATACACACACACACCACACACACACACACACACACACACCCCTGAGTAGGCAGAGCTGACGGAGCACCAGGAACAAATAGCTCCCTGGGGCTGAGATGGACAAGAATCCAGTTTTCCGAACTCCAAGTCCATGACTCTTCTCTGCACTCAGACACGTCCTTATGTGTGTTTCTACATCCTGCTGCCCCTCGACTTGTAAGGACAAAGCTCTGGGAACGGAAAGACGTTGTGAGACTGGCTTGGCAGAGGGCTGGGCCCCAGCAGATGAAGCCACGTTGCGTGTTCAGTGCCCACACGGGTGAGGCTGTGGGGGCCACGTCCATGGCGCACGCCCAGAGCTGTTTGCCTGCCCTGCAACCAAGAGCGAGTGATCACAGAAGAACAGGGCAGGAAAGTGGCCCAGACGGCACAGGCCCTCCCGGCGCATACACGCCGTCACGGCAGCCGGCAGCACTGCCGCGCACACGGAAGGCCGTGGGATTAGACCCCGCTCCCCTTGAAGTCTGGAAGTGAACATTCTCTCCTCTAAGCAGGACCAGAAGTGCCTGGTCATCCAGAGGAGAAACGGGGGTCATGTGTAGACTAACCTGTGAAAGGTGAGCCTTGCAAAGGTTCTTGGAGGACGTGCTGTGTAAGGGGCAGGTTAGGTCAAGTCACGTTCTCCGGGGCTGCTCCTTCGAGGGGAGTTTCTCCCTTGAAGGTCAACCTCAGCCGAAGTCCATGTTCACGCAGCATTGCCCCTCTGTGCAAATAAAGAAAAACAACAGCCAAACCGATAGCACATTCTCTCTCCCTCCTTGGAGCAAACTTTTATTCTGTTGCTGTTACAGCTGCAGCCCAACAGACATAGCATGTTGTATCTGTGGCTTGTTGTGGTGGTTAATCCTCACCTGAGGATATTGGTTTCTAGAGAGAGTGGAAGGGAGGGTGGAAAAGTGAAAGAGAGAAACATAGATGTGAGAGAGAAACTTTGGTTGCCTCCTGCAGGCACCCCGACCAGGGCCTGGGATGGAATCTGCAACCTAGGTACACGCCCTTGACCAGGAATCAAACCTGTGCCACTTTCGTGGTGGGCCAGTGCTCTAACCACTGAGCACCACCAGCCAGGGCTGTCTGTGTGTCTTAAACTTACTTAACCTCATTGCAGGGAGGGACAAGCTTGATCTTCCTCGTTTCTCATCGTGTACAACAATGTCGGGAACAAACAGGAACCCAGCAAGTAACTGTTTAATTGGAACTGACTTTGAATCCCGAGTCCTGAGGCCAGCTTGAACCCGGAGGCCAGCTGTGACAAGCTCAGTCCTCTAGGCTACATCTCTTCTCAAGACGCTGTCTTCGTCGGTCATTGATCTCTGTTCACAGACATGACTCCTAATGTCGAAACTAATCCTGGGAGCCAGAGCCTGTGCTCATTTGGGCTGTCAATCGCTGTCTCATATGCTGACCCTAAACGATGTGTTGACCCTGATTGTCTAGAAATGCACTTGAAAAGGGCTGGGTGGCATATCCCAGGAGAGACGAGATGCTTTCAAGTCAATGAGAGGCATCAGAGAATTCAGTGCACAGAGGAGAGACTCCCCTCGGAGGAGCAGCCCCAGAAGACGGGACGGGACTTGACTTGAGCCCCCTTACACACCAGATCCTCTGAGAACCTCTGACATCTAAGAGAAATGGTTGCGTGCCCATCACACATGATCCGGTCAAGGGGCCATGGCTTTTTGCACCAGACATACGAAACCCAAAGTGGTCGTGATTGTCAGAAGCAGCAATGCAGAGAGAATGTCGACTCTCTTGGCATCCCGAGTAAGTACCTGAACCTCAGGTTGCAAGAGGGTTGCCCTGACTTTCTAAATGACACCTAATCCCTTCTATTTGCAAAGCACTCTGTACCTTCCAGTCAACTGGAACCTCCCATTGAATCCCAGTGGTACCCTCATACCCCTGAAAGACGGAATGGGCTCTCATGAGTATGCCAGACAAGAAATGAGGACATTGGGGTCTAAAAAGACATATGGAATTGGCCACATTTACGCAATTAGGTAGTAGCCGAGTTTCAACTACAATCAGACTATCCCAGGAATCTTCCCAATAAACCTCACGGGCTCTCACCCTGAATGAAAAGAAACAGCCCTGGGAAAGGCAAAGATACTCCAGGGAGTTTTAGTTCCATGCATGAGAGTTTAGACGTGTGTTGGGAGGGTCCATCCATTGGCTCTGCCTGTAGCTTAAATGCCAGACGTACAGTCGGGCCGACAGACACCTGCGCACAAAGCAGAAGAGCCACCAGAGCAAACGGCCCCAAAGCAAGTCAAACACGCAGGGCAGACTCGGGATTCACCAAGCCCGCAGCGTACCTGACTCGGGAAGTCCTCTCTTAAAAAAGAACACACAAGGACAAATTCAAACATAAGCATCAAAGTGCATATTTGTTTAGGAAGAGAAAATGAACCGCAAAAAAATTACATATTTAGGACGCTGACATGTTTGAATACCACAAACATCAAAAGTTTTCTAAATCTGTTCCGCACAACCTAATGCTTGGAGTAATCGCCAGCTCCCTCGCCCCACTGCCTCTGTGAGGCGTTATTAGACGCCTAATCACGTTTTCACGTGGCAGCTCGTTTCCAGAGAGAGAAGAGAAAGACAATTTAGCCTTTTCTCTCCATAATTGATGAGCATTTGTTTTTTATTATTGATCGTTGAGAGAGGTTTCTTTCAGCTTCATGGCTTATAATTAGCAGTGTCGTGTAAATTTTTATGCTTGTTGACAAATCTGGGGACACTTCCATCTCGTTTCTTTCGTGTGTGCGCTGTAAGATCTCACAGTATTTTCCACACACTCATTGGTAACTCGACACCCCAAACTCAGTTCTCCCCCGCTGACCACGTACACCCAGTTCCCAGCACGCATCCTGATACCATGATGTGACTTCCAGCCCTACAGCCTTGGCGCCAGCAGGTGACAGAAATGTTCCTGGAAGCCACTCCTATACTGGGACAGGTGGCAATAACGACACACGGAAGTGACGTACTTCTCCCCCAAACCCAAACACCTCAGCGTCTCCGTAGGTGCCCTCCATAATGCCTACCGACTTCTAACACTTTCCTGAACCAGGGGAAGACAGACAGAGGGGAACCTGGAGTTGAAAGAGACAGCAGTCGTAACCAATTGTGGTAAAAACAAAATACGTTCCTAAGTGTTGAACCACGAGTATATGATAGGTCACTCCCAGGGCCTTGGAAGAGACCTCTGTCAGAGAGGCCCTCTGCCAACGCCCCTGTTTCCCATTGGTAATTCTGCCATCAGCAGAATGAGGCTGCCAATCACTTCTCTTCCTCTAAGAGGACATAAGTTTGACCCGGATTCGAATTCGCGGGAACGACACATGCATGCTTGGACCCTGATCCAGAGTGTCTGGCATCTGCCACACCCGTTCTCTCTCATCTCGGGGTGCAGAATAAAACACGGGATCAACTGAGCACGGTGCGGGTGCAGAAAGCATGCTGAGCAGCTTGGAGGAAGAACAGGAAAATGCAAACGAGTCGTTTTGTAGACGCCCTGTGGTCTGCTGTAAAGTCCGTTTCACGCCAGTACTAAAAGGCCGGTCAGTTAATCACCCCATCCTGCACCCAGGCATCCGTGCCCACCCCACCCCGGGTCCAAGCTTCCGTGCAGATCTGATCATGGCTCTCCCAGGCAGCCCACGGCTCCGACAAATCTCCCACAGCCTGCGGCCACACACTGCTCCTTTAAGGGGTTTCACAGCCCCGCTGCAGACGACAGCCTCGTGGAGTGTGTGGTCACGGGCTCGCACCCACCGCCCTGGTCACTGCAGAGCCATCACTGCCTTTCGGCGAGGACCGCGTTGTGGGTTACTCTGTGCAGAGTGCAGGAGGGAACCAGCCAGAAGGAAAGACAGATGTGGGAAAGAGAAAAGGCACAAGCAGAGACAGGGAAAAGAGAAGAAAATGTTACAGAAAGCTGTACCAAGCCCCGAAGGAAGTCAGATGAAGATGTTCTTTAAACTCAGCCAAAGGAAGGGGAGCCTGTGTTTTCAAGCCCACAGGCTGTTGGCAAGGAAAACAAACCTCTGCACAGACCCCGAACCCCACGGCAAGGAGGAAGGGCTGGGAAAGGGGGGGCGGGGGGGTGGAGGGAGCAGGGGCGATGACTGGGTCTCCCCTGAAGGAGACTAGGAGCAGAATCCTTTTGTTTTGTTTTGTTTTTTTAATATATTTTTTTTATATTTTAGAGAGCGAGGAAGGGAAAGGGAGAGATAGAAACATCGATGAGAATAGGCCGCCTCCTGCCTGCCCCCCACTGGGGATCGAGCCCACAACCTGGGCATGTGCCCTGACCGGGAATCAAGCGGGCAACCTCTTGGTGCCTGGTCGACACACAACCCTGAGCCACGCCAGCCGGGAGCAGCACCCTTTGAATGCAGAGTGTGGCTTCACTCAGTGATACTCAGCACCGACAAGCTTCAGCCACTGGTTTTTCGTACGGGTTGTGGATCTGTGAATTAAACCAGTATTTTTATTAATGCAGAGATCAAAGGCATGAATCTGGACTGTACGCAGGTCTGGGGAAGTCACATGGGAACGTTGCGGCATGTCGGACCCAAATGGTGATTATTGTCACCATGATCATCATCATCACCAACAGCACCATTTTCATCATCACTGACCTTCCAGATGGAAAGTCCTCAGAACAGGCTGCTGTTCTTCCAAGTCCCCTTCCTGTCCTCAGTCTTCTGATGAACAGACCCCGGGGCACAGAGGCACCAATGGCTTTCCCAGGTAGCTCTCTGCTCTCTCGCACCCCTAACCCCCCTTCCTGTATGCGATTGTGTGGGTTCTGATGTGAAGCCAAGTACCATGCAGCTATGAGTAGTAAACAGGAGACGAGGACAAGAGGGAAGGATCATGGAGCAGCAGCTTGGAATTGCCTGAAAAGCACAAACACTGTTTATCTAGAAGCTCACACCACATGCAGACCTCATGCCAATGACCTGGTGGCCCTCTTGGCTAATTGGATACACCTGGATGTGGCTCTTAGGAAAAGCCTGGTGGAGACACCTGCTGCAAACCCTGAAGCAGTCGTCCCCTTGGTGGTACTTCACCCTTTCTGCTTCTGCTGCCGATCCTACCGAGGAGACGTAATGAGCTGGTGCAAAAACAATAACTAAGAGTTGGAGGGAAAAATGGTAACCATTGGGGTTCATTCAAGCTGCCAGCATTTTGCTCTGAGAAATTACCAGAAGGCATCAAGCTGCCCATCAAACCGCATAATGCTAAACACGCTACACACCCTATGACGAGGGACTCAGGGCAAATTAATCGGAGGCGTCAGTGTTTCCAGGCTCTGCCTTTTGTGACGGGAGAAGGGGGGCCCAGTGTCTGCTGCCTGAGGAGAGAGAAGGCCTGTCCGCCTTCACCTCCCAACTCCCTCCCAGTAGTTGGCAGGGGGACGGAAAACACTTGGACCGAACTGGCTTCTTGTTTGGAACTTTCTCTGATCTTGGGCTGAGCAACAGATCCATGATGTTCCCACAGGGCGGTAAGAGAAAATAAATTAAGCTCCCTCCTTCATCTGTCTGCCCCGCACCAGAGGGGCTGCCATGAGGGTCTGCTGCCCTCGCTGCCCAGCTCGGCCCTTTCCTTGAAGTTCCCTGCCCACCTGTTCCTGCAAAGAGGTTGGTCTCTTAGGCTTCAGACAAGTCAGGACCTGAGCCTCAATTTTCCCAAAGATTCAAGTGCAGGACGGGGAGCAGGGCTGAGGAGGAGAAAAGTGTGTAAAGTAGGGGGGTCCCCTGATAGGTAGCAGGAAGAGGCCTTTGCAGGACTAACACACTGACCCACCCAGCAAGCACGACTTCCTTTCTGTGTGGAATGTGTAAGGGGGGACCAGTGCCCAGAAGAGGAGACAGGAAAACGTGTGTGGATGAGCCCAGTCATGAGTGCACTACCCTCAGGCCCCCGGGCAGCGGTCGGGCAATGCTGGGTTCACTCCTGCCTCAGTCTGCATCAGGCAGCAGTCAGTCAAAGAGCCACTGGGAGACTCGATAAATACACAGGCAGGCAGGCAGGCAGGCTGACAGATAGGTGGACAGACAGATCTGTCACGGGACACGATTTTCCGCAGTTGTGAGATCTGGTTAAGTGGATTCTTCTGTACATCTGCGTAGCTGGTTTTGGAGCGAGGAGTCCACAGGGAGGCAGCTGGGAAAGTGGGGAGAAGGAAGACCACGCAGAAACCCCCTACAGGCCCCCAAGGATGGGCTGAACGGCACGTCAGCTCTGTCTCCGCCCTGGAGGTGTGGCTGTCCCGAAGCCAGGGTCCCTGACCAAGGCGCCAACGCACGCACCTCCCCTAAGAACCAGGGAGCCTGGCAGACCAGCGGGCCGATGCTGCTTCGTGCCACCCTGGCGAGTCAGCCGGTCAGTGACAGCACCGTGAGCCACAGAACGGCTGCTGTTTCCCTTTTGCCCCCCAGTTCTCACACAGGGACCTCTCTTGGGGCCCGCCCTACCAGGAAACATCCAGGAAAGGGAACCTGGGAAACGTAGCTCAGCCTACCCAAGTCCGCTGTTATCTAAAGCCTCCCTCAGCAGCAATGCATTGGAGCCCGGGCTCAGCCACTGCCGGCAGGCTGGGTATCAGGGAGCCGTGAGCAGGAGCCCGAGTGTGCAACGCTGGCCCGTGACAGGGCTGGAGGAGGGACAGAGAAGCACAGCTGAGTGAGAGTCTGCAGAATCACCCACTGTGCCCAGGGCCAGTGATGGAGATGGAGGCCTGGTCTGCAGCAGCCTTTGGCCTTTTCCTTCCCCAGCTCCAGGGACCAGTGAAGTGACCACACGCTGCCACCTTTCCACCTTACTGGCAGAGGCTGCTGTCCCTCCTGGGCTGGGGACTCGTGCATTTCAGCCTTCTGCTCTGACTGCGTCGGAGGAGGCTTCAGCCCTGCTGGAGGGAGCAGACAGGAGGCTCTCTTCAGCCTCAATTTTCACGTCTGTAATAGGTTTCATAGCAGGGACTTGCAGTTAGCCGGCTCACAGTGCTGCTGTGAAAATGAAGGCAAACTGGATAAAGAGGAGTCAGAGGCCATGGCCCACCTTGGCGTGCACAGGGGTGACTCAACTCTTCATTGACTGACCAAGGGCTTCGCCAAGACCCTGGGCAGGTGGTCTGGGACGGAGATGCGCATGGTTCACACAGGAAGAGTGCCTTCAAAAGGTGACCACGACGGCTGGGGGGAGGGTCCTTTCCCTCAGAGCCCAAGGAGTGTCAGCCATTCGGTCCTAGGAAGCCTGTTTCAGCACAACAGACACGCACCCCAGCGCCGATGCTCAATCTAACTTACCAGATGGCATTGAAAGTCACAGCTTCCATCCTTCTTACCCTGACAAGGCTTTAGAAGGGTAGGAAGGAAACACTTCTTCCCAGTGAAATAGTGTCTGTTCTAGCACGGGGAGGCTTCATGCCAGCACGAGTATGCAGAGGCTTGCACACGCACGTGCACATGGCTCATGTGCCTGCGCGAACTGGAGGCCAGGGCAGGGCTGGGACACGGTGTAATTCCTAAAACTCTCCTCTCATGTCCCTGCAACCTCTAATGCTGAAAAATGAGCATCTCGGGTCACAGAACGGGCACAGAGCACAGTCACAACATACATCAGGGAAAAGCAAATTAAGTGTACAGGTACTTAACCCAAAATCAGTCTTCACAGCCTGGAATAGTCATAGCATCCTCTTGATCAGGGGCATCAGGGAAGGCAAGCAGCCAGGACAGAGGCGCTGCTCTGTCGGGACCCTGTTCTCACTGACGTGGTACCTTCTGAGAGCAAGCCAAGGTGCGCTTTGGTCAAGTGTCCGCTGTTCTGCCAAGCAGTCCAGGGAGCTAGTCACGGTCACCGGGGATGCAGAGCAAAAAGCAAACAGAGACTAGGAGAGGCTGAGAGGTCGATGGACTGTGGCAGAGTGGGCAGCAAGAGGTTCAGGGGGCAGAGCTGGCTCGGTCCCCACCCTGCTACTACCAGGCAATGACCAGGGCAGGTCCCGAGCCTCAGTTTCCTCGCCTATAATATCGAGCTAACAACATCTACATCACAGGAACTTTCCCCAAGTAAATGAGAGCTGAGGTCTACGTAAACACGTACGCCTCACAAAGAGAAACAGTGCTCCCATCCGAGACTTTCCATACATGAATAACAGCTGCCATTATTCTATTCATTAGTTACTTGACCCTACGAACGCTCTATTTTATGCACGAGGAAAATGGATCTCAACAGATTAAGCATCGTGTCCAGAGTCACAGAGATAATAAATAGAATGGCTAAGGTGTCAACTCAAGCTACTGACTTCAAAGGCTCCCTGTCACCTCTCTCCCACTCTGCCTGCCTTTCAAAGCCATGCTTGGCCAGTCACAGAAGCAGGCACCTCCCCACTCGGGTCTTCTCAGGTCTGGGCCTCTGCAGGATGTGGGAGGAGCCGTCTGATGTTCATATCACAGTGTGTGGAGGTGGCCTCTATGTAGAATCCAACTCACTTGAGCCTGGATTTCAAAACGTTTGTCTGCCCCAACTTGCTCCATGACCTTCAGTGTTAGACCCCTACATGCACCTCTTGGAAGAGTAGGTTCTTAATCCTTTTCTTGCCTAACTGGGACCTCCTGCAACTTCTTCTGGAGCTGGTCTCTATATTGGTGGCCCCCTAACTCTTTCTGAGACTTTGCCTTGCCCACTGGGGCGGCTAACATCCTATTTCTTTCAACATCAGGTAAACGCGTTCTGGGTCCTGCGCGCTCTGGGTCTGGCCCAGCAAAATCATTAGAGCCTTTGCATCCGATTTGGTCCCGGTACAACAAACATTGCTCCTTCTCCTTGGTAGCCCATGTGGATTGGTGGATGAGCTATCCACGAAGCACCAAGCTCGAGCCACTGTGAGGGAAGCTGATCCCCACGTTGGTCAGAGCAGGGGGAAGAGGTAGCCAAATTTTGGCATCATTAAACCGGTCAACCAGCTGCAAGACATTACCAGCTGCCGTGTTAATCATTAATGAGGCAGCCCGTGCCTGTTGCCTGTGTAGTGAATCAAACATTATGACTTGGGTTTTCATTTCATTTAAAATTAACTCACTGAATGAAGAATTGGCCAGCTTGTGAGAGGCAGAGCTGTTGGCACCAAAGCGGAACTGGCAGTCCAGAAACACAAAAGGAACATAAAGTCCCTCGTGAAGACCATCCGACTGTTTGTACGCAGACCACGTCTTTCAATTTGATTCGATCTCAGCTCCTCAAAGCTGCAGCTCCAAATATTTCTGTTCCCGAGCACAGCCCCCAGGTGCCTCCCTCCTTTCTGCCCTGGCGTGGGCTGATGCCTCCCCAAGTTACCTTTACCAGGTCTGAAAATCCAAGCGAAGTGGAGTGCGGCCCTCCTCTATTTTTAGATTGTGTTTTCTTATTCAACAAACGCAAAGGCAATTTTAAAATCCTTTTACTGTGTTTAAACGCACAAAGATAAAGAGCGTAATATAATGAACCCTGATGAATCCACGCCATTCTCCTTCAATAACCATCAACGTTTTACCAATCTGTTTCATCTTTCTCCCCACATTGGCTGCTTTTTGTGTTTTGTTTTGTTTTGTTTTTCCTGGAATACTTTAAAGCAAAAGCAAGACATCACGCCATTCTACTAAAAAAGTATTTAGCATGGATTTCTAACTGAGAAGATTAGCATTTATCTGTGCAGATATAATCACTGTGCCGTTATGAAACCTAAAACAATGATAAGTGTTCATTATTACCATCAAATAACAAGAACATATTCAAATTTCCCTGATGGTCTCAAAGAGACCTGTTTACAACCGGTTTCTCTCTCCAGGATCTAAACAAGGCTCACATACCTTGCATTTGGTTGTGAGCTTTATTCTATAGCCCTCCTCCCTTGCTTTCCTTCCTCTCCCATCGTTTTTTTTTTTTTCCAGAACAGTAAAACTGGACCATTTGTTCTCTAACGTGTCCTATATGGAGTCACTGAAGGTGTTCTATTTTTTCCCACGGTCTGTAAACTGGAGGCTAACGCTAAAGGTCTGATTAGATTCGGGTTGTTTTGTTGTTTTTAAGAAAGCAACCCCAGATGCTGCTGTACACGTCCTACTGCATCATAAGGTCCAGGGTGACTGGTCCCACTTGGAGTGCATTATGACCGATCAATGGGATCAGTGGATCCCTCCATGACAGCGTTCTTCATTAACGATCTCTTGTTTCACTGGGGTTGTCAGTGGGAATTTTTCATTTCCCTGATTATCCTAGCCTCTATTCACTGGAATTCTCTCAAGAAGAACCTCTCCGAATCAGCCATTGGTTTTCCTAAACATAATTCTTTCAGGAAGAGCAAGGTGACCGCTTCGTTCTTCTCCATTATTTGACAATCTTCAGTCATTACTCGAAAGTTGTCCCCTGGAAAGACGCGATGGTGACCAATTTTTCTTTAAATATCCGTCCGAAGTCATGAGTTTTTATACGTTTGATATGTCTCAACTAAATGTAGCTATTAATCCTTTTAAGGATCAACTTGCCCCAATGTGAGCCAGTTGAGAGTTTCTTCGAGCTGTCTACATTCTACCTATGACATGACCATACATTGTACTTATGATATGACCATTAGATTTTGTATCATGGTAAAACATATATAACATAAAATGTGTCATCTTAACCATTTTAACTATACAATTCAGTGGCATTAATTACAACTGCAACGTTGTATAACCGTCACCACTACTTCCAAAACTCTTTCATTACCCCAAAGAGAAACGCAACACCCATTAAACAATAATTCCCTATTCCCACCCCAGCCTCTGGTAATTACTAATCTGCTTCATGTCTCTGTGAATTATCCAATTACAGATATTTCATATAAGTGGAATTATACAATATTTGTGCTTTGTGTCTGGTTTAGTTCACTTAACAGTGTTTTCGGGATTCTCTGTGTTGTACAGCACGCATCATCAAGACTCACGACTTTGTATAGCTGCATCATGTGTAACTGTATGGATAAGCCACATTTTGTTTATCCATTCATCTGCCAGTGGGCACTTGAGTTGTTTCCACACCTTCTGGCTGTTGCGAATAGTAATGCAATGAACATCGGCATATGTGCCTTTGAGGCCCTATTTTCTATTCTTTTGGATATATACCTAGGAGTGAAATTTCTGGGTCACATGGTAATGCTATGTTTAACTTTTTGAGGAACTGCCAAATTGTTTTTTACAGCAGTTGAATCATTTTGCGTTCCCATCAGCAACGTACAGAGTTCCAATTTCTCCGCAGCCTCGCCAACCTGCTGCATTTGTCTTTGATAGCTGTCCAGTTGTTTGCCACAACATGATACTCAAAATCGTTGCACACTTTTGCTCTAGACTTGGAATCAACCACCTCTCCAAGAAGTCCTGGTTCCTCTGATTTGAGAATAGTCTTCGTAGGACACAGACTAGGTACTAGGGGTGCTCATCGTTGCTTCTGGGTCATTTCAGAGAATGGGGATGTTTCCCCTACTGGTGTACTTATAACTCTCAGATTTTCCAGCTAGTCTCGGGGCAAAGACCAAACCCAGGGCATCACCAGAACGTGTGGCCTCAAGGTAAAGATCAAATTAATGGTGGAGCTACAAGACCTCTTGTTAAGACTTCAGAAAGATTTATGGTGGTGTCTCTTAGACATCCTCAGCTAAACCAAAGGGGGGTGGCTTCTAGGGTCTTTCAGGCATTGTGTGAAAGCTCCCAACTTGCAGCTCAGAGTAGAAAAAGGCCTGTCTCAAAGAGATCTGTAGACGTGACTTGGTATAATGGACTAAATTCCCAGTAAGATTCATAGAAAACTTAGAAAGGTTTTAAGATAATGTTACTAAAAAAGCACGACGAATTTGGACTAGAATTCACAGGAAGAGTGCACGTAACATTTCCGTGGACATGAAGAAGCCTGAGAATGCCACACGGCTGGAAAATGCCACATGTCCCAGGGAAAAGTGTGTGTCACAGAACACAGCCCAGTGCCCAGAGGTCAACCCGATCTGAAGAACCAACCTCAAGGGGCAGACTAGGTCTTGATCACGAAATGCCCCGTGTTCCCCAGAGCAGCGGTTGCAGTGGACATACGCCCAGCTGGATTTCAGAACCGCTGTGGACCACAGACTGCTATGCGGCTTCCATGCCCTCGTTGTTAAATGTAGTGTTCATTGCAGTGATTCTCTCGTAGTCTCATTGTTTTATAGGGGGTGTAAGGGGAAGCGGGGAAGGTAATTCCTTCTCCATGTTGAGAAGAGATGCACTTGAGAAACCTCCTCCACATCTGGACGTGGTACAGATCATGAGATGCTGGCGTCCAACCTGATGCCATAATTCAGCAGTTTTCAACCTGGGGGTCACGACCCCTTTGGGGGTCAAACGACCCTTTCATAGGGGTCGCCTAAGACATAACAGCAGCACAATTACAGTTAGGAAGTAGCAACAAAAATAATTTTATGGCTGGGGGTCACCACAACATGAGGAACTGTATGAAAGGGTCGTGGCATCAGGAAGGTTGAGAAGCAGTGGAAGAGAGTTTGGTGACTCTGGAAGGGGGTTATAGTACTTTTCACATGGGAGGGGTACAAATTGTTGTGGTCAGAGGGAAGAGCGAGGTAGACGGACTCCAAAGATAATCCCACAACTCTTCCTGTCCTGTACAGACATGTCATTCCACATACTAAGTGGTGAAATCTCAGCTGGATTTGCAACTTGCTTTGAACAAGAGCATGGATCAGAAATTACGTCCTAGGTCTTATGGGTCCAGATTTTAAGAGTACTTGCAGCTTCTGCTTCTTGCCTCTTGGAAACCAGGTACCATATATTGAAAACACAATTACTCTGAGACTGTCCTTCTGTAAGAAGCCTGGGTTAGCACCTTGGAGAGCCCCATGAGACAAGAGAAAGGAGACCAGGTGGTCTCCAGCTCTTCCAGCCAAGCACACTGATGAAAACACTGCAGTTGTGAGCACCGACCTCATGAGCCAAGAAGTCGAGTTAGACACCCCAGGCCCAGAAGGCCCACATGGAGCAGAACTGCCCAACAGAGCCAGCCCAGACAGCTCCGTCTCCCTCATTCTTTATGCTCCGTGGCTCTGATTTTCTTTCAGTCTGTTCCTCAAGAGTCATGCTCTCCAGCCTCTGAACACAAGAGCCCGTTTGTCAGGAACACTTGCTTCCTTTCCCCTCCTTTTGTCCAACTCTTAGATTAGATATTTTTTCCAGGTAACCTTCCCTGACTCTCAGCCCTCCAGTTAAGTGCTTCCCCAACAGAGCACGTATCATTATGTATCATAATTGTGAATTTGCACATGTGCATCTCCGCCTGGACGACGAGTCCTCTGAAAGCAGGAGCTACGCATGTCCTGTGAATGACCACAGCTCACAGCCGCATCAGTATATAGTGCGTAAGAAGTATTTGCTCATAAATAAGTGAATGAACAAATCATTCACTCTGAATAGTATTATTTCTTCATTTATAAAATACTTATCATACACCTACTAAGTACATAGCATGTTGCTGAATGCTCCTGGGACAACAATGTCTGTCTATCATCTATCACACTCAGCTCCCAGCCTCCAGGAACTCACATCTAGTTCGCAAGAATCGGGAAACACATAGGAGACGCCCAACAGCATTCAAACAGTCGGTAAAAATAACATGATCATATAGAAAAGAATAACCCTAATCAGACACATTAAGATCGACTATTTTAACAGTGCTCGTGTTGCTGAGAAGACAAAGGACGTAAAATCGGAGAACTCGCCTTTATATTTGGCAGGTAGGAGGTTAACGGTGAATTGTGAGAGAGGGACTTCAGAATTTGCTGACAATAGAAGCCAGATTGCAGGGCATTGGGGGTGAAATAGTAGTAAGAAAACCCAGCCCATGGGTTCAGCCCACAGAGTCAAGAAGTTTGGCAAGGAGAGAACATGAGACCATTCTTTTGGAGGCAATAGATCGAGCTGGTTCAAAGCAGATGGGAAGAGTCCCACAGAGAAGAAGAGAGAAGAAGACGCCCAGGAAATGCAGGACACCTGACAGAACACATGAACGGGGAGCGATGCACCAGGACTACCTTTTGTGACCAGGAACAAGCCTAGTTCCTAAGGGAGTCCTCCTCCTCCAACCTAGGTGCTGAACGAAGGCAGACTTTGAGTGCGCAGGTAGAGAAAGAGACACTACGGTCTCAGAAAAGCGAGAGGCAAGACCGTTCCGTGAGAGGACAAAAGGCTGCTGGTGGGAAGCCTAAGGCGAGAGGAGGAGGGTTAGAAGAGCGAATACGCCTAAGTGGCCTCTTTTGGAGCAGGGTCTGTGTCAGAGGTCCTGGCTGTATTCGGCAAAACAAGGCAGATACAGTACAAACATTTGAACCCTCCCCTGTGGCAGGGCTGGTTTCTTCCAGGCAGACTAATGAAAAACACTCACAGGGCACAGGGGAGGTAAAGACATATTCAAGTGCGTCCTGGGGTAGAGGGATGGAGAAAGGAAGACAAATGAAGCCCGGGAAGGGGTACATCTGGTCCCAGGGTACCCGAGAGAAATACTGAGAGTCTCGTCACAAAGGGAAAGGCCAAGCTGAGCTGTGAACACTGGACCAGGGGCTCAGAAGCCAACGCAGAAACAGACCTCGGTATGAGAGTTCCAACTAACGCTGCTCAGTGAGCTCTGCTACTTCACAACATCCAAGGCTGTTGGGCTATATTCTTATCAAGCTGTTCCCAGTTGTAGCCACTTTCTCCCTAGAGCATTTTAAAGATGCGCTTGGCCTTTGGCATCAACAAACAAGCAGGTGGCACCGGAGCAATGTGTCCCAGACCACAGGGCTCAAGGTCAATGTCAGGACTCTAGTATAAGACATGTTTACAGTCTCGGGAAAAACCACAGCACTAAGTATCACCAAAGCAGGACTGGCACAAAGGGGAATAGTCAAAAGCTTTACACTAGAATTGAGATTCAGCCTGCACAATGGTCCTTCAAGAAAAAGCAGAATAGGCCATTTATTAGAATTTGAGACAGAGGGGTAGCTGGGACTTAAGAATGTAATGAATCCTGGGCCTCTCTTTTAACTAGTCACAAAGGTCATATTGCATTTATTGCTCCTGCCACCATGATTTCTGGAAACTCCAAAAGGATTGAACCAGCAGTAACAACGTCTAGACTCGGGCCATGGTGCGTGGACTTAGGTGCAGAATCCAGGAGGGCTGGTTAGCTGCAGTGAAGCAACGTAAGATTCATGAACTAGGCTTAGAACCTCAACGCCAGGGGGAGTGGAAAGGTCACCATAACAGCAGAAGTAAGACTAATAGCTAGAAGCAGGTGGACAGGGATTCCTGAGGAGTGTAGGTTATAGAAATGAAAGAAAGAAAAACCAGAAAACTTTTTAAAGGAAAGAAAAAAACTAACTCCAAAAGATACCTACGCACCCCTGTCCACAGCAGCATTATTAACGAGAGCCAAGACATGGAAACCACCTAACTGTCCACTGATGGATAAATGGATAAAAAAGTAAGAGGTGATATATATATATAGATATATATACACACACACATTATTCAGCCATAATAAACAAGTAAGTCCTACCATTTGTGACATGGATAGACCTTGAAGGCATTATGCTAAGTAAAATAAGTCAGACAGAAGAAGATGAATACTGTATGATCTCACTTATATGGGGAATCGAGAGAGAGAGATCAGGCTTGGCTACCAGAGGTGGAAAGTGGAGGGAGAGGAAAATGGAAGAAAGCGATCAAGAGATACAAACACCCAGTCCGAAGATAAATGAGTACTGGGGATGTGATGTACAACATCACGACTGCAGTCAACTGCTGTACGATACATAGGAAAGCGGCAAAGAGAGTAACTCCTAAGAGTTCTCATCAGACGGAGAATTTTGTTCTCCTTTTTCTCTTTGTCTTATTGTATCCGTGGAGGTGGATGCTGGCTGAAGCTATTGTGGTAATCATATCATTACATGTAAATCAAACCATCGTGCTGTATGCCTTGCACTTATACAGTGAGGTATGTCAATTAGTGTTCAGTAACCAGGAAAGATCATTGGAAGGGTGGGAGGACACAGAAAGGGGGGACATGCATTTGCATGGTCAAGGATCCAGACCACAGGAGCAGACTTGGAAAGATGTCCAGAGAAGCAAGCTGGAACAGGGGTGCTCGCCCAGAGCCCAGACACCAAGCTGTGAACAGATGGGGTCATTGTGACTGTCCCCGGTACATTCTTGCCCCAGTTGTTAAGACCTGTGCCCAGCCCGTGGAGCAGGCAGGCCTCCACAGGGGCGTATGGTGTAGGAATAAAAAAGACACGAAGGATTCAGCACGGGAAGCTTCTTAAGTGAAGTTCACGTGGTAGTTAGTGGACCAGGGCTGTATCCTGAGACTGTCAGATCTTAGGAAATCAAGAATGGGAAATTACAGAGTCTGGCGATGGTGGCCAGGGTCAGTTTGTTGCTATCAAGCATCTACCCTCTCGCCTTGTGAAGCGATATCCTTCCACCTGTGTGTATGTGGTCTCGAACAGGAGTGGTCACCGTGCCTTCCAGCCTCAGCTGCCATCATGGAGGCTGAGAGCAGCCCGACCTGGCCCCTCTCGTACTTCGCCATCCCAGGAATTACACCGTGGGCCCTGTGCTCAGCTGGTGGGACTCCGGGACTTTGGATCCTGATCACATAAGGCAAGACGGTGTGGACTGATGAAGGCTGCAGTGGGGGGGGTGGGGTCCTTGTTCCTTCTATTCCTAAGCCTGGTCCTGGTCTCACCAGCCACTGAGCCTTTCTGTCCTCCACTGTAGGCCCTTTCTGCTGAAAACGATCGGAGACCGTCTCTATCCCTTGCAATCCAAGCCCCTGAGTGATACACACGGTACTGCAGACGGTCAGAAGGATGAGAGCAAGTCTAGTCATCAGCAAGGGCGGTATTGTAGTAATGACCTTGAAATGGAGAGTAGGCTAGACATCAAGAACAGAGAACGATGTTACTGTTGAGGTGAAACTGGGGAGAAAAGAGTAAGAAAGTCGTAGACGTCAGAGAGAGATCAGCATTAGCCAGTGGTGGTTTGGAAGGAACCAGGGGCTGGTGGACACACAGAGCTTACTGGCCAGCAAAGAAAAGACAAATAATCGATAAAACATGGTACGTGTTACAGTTAAGAACATAAGCTTTGGAGTAAAAGAACTACATTCAAATCCCAACCCTTACAAGTTAGATGAATTCTCTGCACCTCAGTTCCTTTCTTTGTAAAATGGGATCATAATATATGCATGGAGAACAATTAAAATAATACAGAAAACCGGGTATATACTAAAAAATGCTATTTATTTTTATAGGGGAGGTTCTATGGAAGCATAGAGCCATTCATGTAACCTCGTTTCGGAATAGGGCCAGAAGTCAGTGGCATTAAAGTGATATTTAAACTAAGAGCTGGAAGAAAAGTAATCAAAATAGTAGTAATAATTACTAACATTTATTGAGCTCTTTCCATGAGCCAGCAATACTGTCTCCTTTATTCCACCAAGGTTACCCTTATGTGATGGATGGGAGAAGCTGGTTCTCGGAGTGGTCAAGTGTCTATGCCAACACCACCGTGTTAACCAGGCCGTGGGGAAATGAAGGTGGACGAGAGGGAGCTGGAGGCGCACATGTAGACCATTCAAAACACACGTCTGACCCGAATTCTGTGAAGCCCCTCGCTGCGCAGATGCTCCTTCACCCCAATAGTGTGGAGGTGATTTTCTGCCCACAAACACTCAGTGTTATAACGTATCATGCGCAGAGGACACAATTCCTTAGGTGAAGTTCTGTTTTCCACCTCACTTTTCAGGAGCACATATTTTTCATAATCAAAGAGCAACCGCTGTGGTTATTGATCATGATAAAATTAAAGATTTTTCTTAATTAGACTCATATTAGAGCAGCGCTCACAGAATCCGCTCACTTGAGTCCGGCCTCTGAGGTGAGGGGGGGAAAATGTGCTCAGCGCCCTCCCTTCCACTCCATTCATATGTCTGCTTGACTGGAGGCCACATTTGTCCGGCACACTCATCAAAGCCACGTGCGGCCGCCCTGGCAATCGGAGCCCCGACTTCATCACTAGGACGCGTGTCTGCTGAGCGGGTGATGGGGCAGCTGTTTCGCAGATGCCTAGCAACTCTGAGCAGCCCCTCGGCCCAGGAAGTGAGGGATGCCCTACCCCTTAAAAGCTGGAGGGGAAATTGGAAGTAAGCATAAAGTAATTACCCACTTGGAGACCGTCCAGGCCATGTTCAATGCAACTGAAAGCTTCTGTCCTTGACGCCGACCTTCCCGGCTCAGGGAGGCCAGAGAACTTGGAATGTTTTCACCACTCGGCGCTGCAGACACCTGATCTGCTCTGAAGATCTGTCTGAAATCCACGGGGGTCGCTGAGGGGAGGGATTACCTCCTTCCCAGCCAGCAAACATCCTGTCTCCTGAGTCCTAATCCATTTCAGAGGCTCTCTGGTCCGTGTTTGTGTCGCTGCTTTCTCTCACCCCGTGTAGGGGCGTGCAGAGCGCTGTCCGCAGATGTTACCCGATTGAGAAGCACAACCACTGTGGCGGCAAACTTGTTCCCAAGGTGACGGCAAGGAACTCTGATGACAGAGAGGGTCCTTGACTGGATGAGGATGGAGTCGTGGTCTCAGGAGTCTCGTCATCGGGCAGTCCGAGTCCTTTCTTCTGTCCCCAGTGTCCCCAGTAATACCGTGATTCCCAACTGCGATGCTAATTTATATGTCTGCTTGACTGGACCAAGAGTTGCCCAGATTGAACACTACTTCTGGGTGTGTCTGAGAGGGTGTCTCCAGAGGAGAAGAGTAAAGCAGATGGTCCTCCCCAGTGCGGGTGGGCATCATCCAATCCACTGAGGGGCTGAACAGGGCAAAAAGGTGAAGGATGCATTAATTCACCCCTTTGCTCCTTGCTTACCTGCTCACCTGGGACATGGCTCCCCCTTGACCCCGCAGTGGGATTTACAGCGTCGACTTTCCCTGTTCTCAGGCTACTGAGCTCAGAATGGAATTAGAGCATTGGCCCTCCTGGGTCCCTAGCTTGCAGACAACAAATCATGGGACTTCTCAGTCTCCATAATCACATGAGCTAGTTACTCATAATAAATCTCTTCCTCTACAGATGCGCTATCGGCTCTGCCACTCTGGAGAAGCCTAGTCCACCAAACCGCCCACGTTTGGAGACACCCCAGTGCTCTTTTCATCACCTCAAATGTCTTTAAGAAACAGACCCCCCCCCAAAAAAAAAATATTTCAAAGTAGAAGTCACATAAAATAATAGTTTCAAAGATATACATTTAGGTTTCCAGGTCCTGTGAAGATGACGACCTGGAACCTACTGATCCTTTCTCAAATTCAGCTCCGAAGAATATGAAGAATTAGAGGGAAATAGGAATCTTTGGAGCTAGTGGAAAAGCATGTGGATCTCATGAGGAGACTATAAGAGGTTTTGACTTGGAAGTTTCATTATGAAACCAAGACTGAGAGAGAGCATGAGAAGGTAGATTGGAAAAATCCTCTTCACTACTGCACTTGGCGTCTCCCTTCATCTTTTGAGAAAACGGCCACCAACCCCTTCCCCACCAAAGTCCCGTTGCATCCCAGATCACCGCTCTGGGCTAAATCAAGGCAGCGCAGATGCACGCCGGACCGGGGCTGAGCTGGGGTGAGCCGAGCAGGCGCTCCTGCAGGGCTGTTGGAGCGCACATGCTGACATGACAGGCACTAGGAAAACGCACCTGCCTCCACATACGCAGAGCCTCACACCAGGGTACACAACTCCGGGGTCAAGGTGAACGGCAGTGCCCGCCACCCCTCTCCGATGAGTAGGGGCCACCTGCACAACTATGAGCAAGAGCCCTAGCCTTCACATCCTGACCCCATTTACTCCTCCTCCAGACTCCCCTGTCTGGGGGAATTACCACCTGTGGAGACTGACTCATCACAGTGCTGCTGCTCCCCAGTGATTCAGCCTAAAGGAGAACCCCTGAGATGGGGTTGCCTGGGGCAGAGGGAGGATGGGGAATGAAACAAAGTGCTTTCATGGTGCCTGTAGCACTCTGTCCCGGGGTTCAACACTTCCCCCCCTTTTTTTAAACACCTGTAAATAGAGTGTAGAGAGTGGCATTTGGCCTTATACACACACAGACACACACACACACACACACACACACACACACAATTACCAGGTAGACAAGCTGATATCCACAGTAAACCATGAACTTATACACCCAAGTAACTAGAGTCTAGTAAAGAAAGACAAAACAGAAAGAATCTCATATGCTATCTGTAGCAGAACTATTTGAACAAATGAGATAAGAATATAACATTAATATGATAACTATGCTTAAAGAGATATAGGAAGATATTAGTAAAGTAAAGCAAGAATATAAAATCTTAAAAAGAACCAAGTGAAATATCAGACATAAAAAACACATGTAGTTGAAATGGCAAAAACAATAAGATGGATTAGAGCTAAAGAAAGCATTAGTGAATTGGAGGATCAGAAAGAGCAATTCTTCCTGAAAGCAACAGGAAGGAATAGAGATAAAATATAACCAGAGAAGAATTTAAAAGCTAAGAAATATTGAGGATAGAATTAGAATTATTGGCAACTAGTTAATAGGCTCCCAGAAAGAAAGGATTGGAGAAATGAAAAGAAGAAATGTTTAAAGAAATAATAAAGATAAATGTTCCAAAATTTTCAAATGATAGAGTCCCTCGTAAGGAAAAACTCTTAGAGGACTAAATAAGACAGAAAAGAAAGAATTCCACACATATTCATATTATTATAAAATTGAAGAATAAAGCAGGCCCTATCCAGGTAGCTCAATTGGGAGTGTTGTCCTGATACGCTAAGGTTGCGGGTTCAATCTCCAATCAGGGCACATATAAGAAACAACCTATGAATGCATCAATAGGTGGAGTAACAAATGGATGTTTCTTCCTCTCTCTCTCTCTCTCTCTCTCTCTCTCTCTCTCTCTCTATCTATCTTTCTCTCTCTCTCTCAAAACAATTTTAAACAAGAATAAAGAAAAAACACTGCAAGTTAACAAAATGGAAGGGAAAAAAGATCCCCTGTGATTAACAAAAGCCAGGCTAACAGTAGGATTTTCAAGAACACTGAAAGCAAGATGATGGAGGAATTTAAATATATATCTAAATGTATGATTTATATATGTAATTTATTATATATAATTTAAATATATAACTATATATAAAAAATATTTTCAACTATACAAGACCTCAGGAGGTTTGACATACAAAAATCCCCAGTAAAAATACTCTTGCAGGATATATTAGAACAAAAAAGCTAGAAATGCTGCAAGAGATACACGTAAAGGTAGCTAAATACCTTGGTAAGCTTACTGTTCACTGCTCAAGCTGGTCCTTGGGACGAATCAGCAAGAGAAAAAAAGCTCTGGTAAAACATTCACAGGAACAAAAAGGAAATATACATGTAAATAAAATACAGGGGAGGGATAATCCCCATGTTCAGCATGTTTTACAAAGAAAATCTGCCAAATCTCCAAGAATTAGCTATTTCCTAAATTATACAAATTTTTCAAGAGAAGAGAAAAATCAAAAACCACCTGGCTAATTTCATGAGGCCACAATAAGCATTCTTTTCTTCAAAACCAACTAAAAATAATTTAAGAAATTAATCATGTTAAATGTGGATGAAAATCTAAATGTAATTTTAGGTAAATGATTAAACATAAATGCATCATAATGAAATGGTAATTATATGCTTTTTAAAATATGTTCTTTAAAAGATACACATGGCAGCATTTTTAGATGAACTGATAAAATGTCTGTAACTTGCTTCAAATGATCTAGTCTAAGGGATGGGGAAAAGGAGCAAAGGATGAACCCACATGGGCCATGAGTTTTAGGTGGTGGTTAGATAGAAGATGGTTATACCATTTTCTGTCCTTTTCATTTTTAATTTTACGTAAGAAAAATAAAGAAAATGATTATGTATAGATTACTCCAGCATTGAACCGGTGGTTTCAAACATCAGAGATATCTATAAATGTAATTCACAATAGTAATAGGCTTAAGAATAAAAATGGGATTCTCTCCATTGGTGTAGAAACAGTATTTGACCAGTTTCAACACCTGTTTATGATGACTTAAAAAAAAATCTCATCAAATCAGGAATTAATTTATAAAGGTAAAAGCACAAGAACCTCTAGGAATGTTATATGCAGTGGAGAATTTTAGGTGCTTTCCCTATAAAATTGGGAGCAAGAAAAGTAAGTCTTCGTTAGTTCTACTACTTTTTGACATAGTCCTGGCGGCCCAAGCCAAAACTATAAAGAAAGAAAAGAAGAAAAAAGAGAAATACTGTTTTCTAAGAAAGAGATAAAGCTGTCATTACTTAAAGACAGATGACAAAGAGAATTCAGCAAGTTAGAAGAAAATAAGATCAATTTATAAAAATCAATAGGATTTTAATATCATAAAGATGTCAGTCCTCTCCCAAATTAGTCTCTAAATTCATTGCAATCTCATTCAAAATACCAGTTGGAATTTTGAGGAACTCAATAAACTCACTTAAAATCTTACATAGAAAATAAAAGATGCACAAATATTTCAGTCAACCTTAAGGAAAAACAAAGAAGAAGAAGTCTAAAGGATAGAAGCAGGTGGTTATTATCCCAGATATTAAAAACAGTAGTAAAGCCACAGTCATGCAAACAAGGTGACACTGGAACGAGAACCAGCCTTGGACAACACAACGCCTCGTTCCACTGAGGACAACTGCGGTGCACAGGGAGCCACGCCTGCGTGAGAACCAGTCAATGTGGAAAGAACTAGTCAATGTGGACGAGGTTGGGGAAATGAGCATATTGCATGGAGAAAAATAAAACAGGACCTCTACAGAGTATCTCAGAGTAAGCTGGAAAGTGGATGTATTCAAGATCTAAAAGTAAACAGTATTTGTATAACATTCAGCAGAAGAAAAATAAACTGTAAGAGAACATCTAGGTGGCCTAGGTATAGAGAAGGACTTCTTCAACAAAAAAGGACAAGTCATAAAGATGCCCCCCCCCAAAAAAAATGTTTTTTGCATGCTCCCCCTGGCTCTGTTTGCCACAAGTCTAATCTATGTGGACTACGTCCAGGTCCCCTTGTCCTCTGGCTGAGTCTGGCCGATTGGGAGCAATGATGGAGACTGGGGGGAGGGAGGAATTCCCCCAGCTGCCCCTGGAAGGGTTGCTGTAGGCTGGCTCTGTTTCCAGAGATCTCAGCTATCGTCAAATGACACTCCAGAAGCCCTGTTTGTCCCAGGGTTCCAGGAACAACTTGGTGTCCCCACTCCTTCAGACCGAGGTGTCTAGAGCCCCACTAACTAGCTGCTAACTCCAGGGTACTGCACTATCACTTACAGTTTTTCTAAATCCACACCTTTGAAAATAGTTCTTTCTTAAAAATATCCTAAAGTCATTCCAATGCCATCGGGCCATCTCTTCCTACTGCAACCATGACTGATACACCCAACCTGCTCAGGAGTTGGAAATAAGTCCATCTTTCCTGGAGGGTCTTTTAAGGCTCTCTGTAAACACTCAGAATTCCAATTTTTATGTGGATTAGAGTCTGTGAACTGAACTTATAAACAATACTAGCTCAGGGCCCTGGCAAGGGGTCATCCAAAATATGCCGAGAAGACCCTTGAGAGTGACTAATCAAAGCTTTCCTCAATTTGTTCTCAGAGGTATCATCATCTCCCTCCGAGACGTTTTACCGGAGCCGACCCTCTGTGTTTTTATAGGTTTCATTACAATTGTAACAGTTTTATGTTTCACTGTTAAGAGTTGAATAAAACTTTACCCATAAAAAGTAAATCACTGCAAATTCCCTAGACAAATGGAACGGCCTTCGCATCATAACATTAATTTATATGGCATGTGTGGCCTAACTTTCATCTGCAGAGCACCTCAGATTAAAATGATTAAAGAACCGTCGGGGCACGCTGAGAGGAGCTAGCCCAGAAGACAAATGCTCCAAATGGATATTGACAAGCTAGCGCAGGGATCACGTCACCACACTGCTGGGCGCCAGGCGTCTCGGAGGTGAAATACCACAGCTGTTAACTGGAGTGAAGAGTCTGGATGTTAGAAAGAGAATAAAGAAAACTAGCCTGCCCACAAGGACTGCACAGGGGGAGTCTAGAAGGCACAGTACAAAGAATGCAAAGAGAATACAATCAGAGCCACGGAGTTTCATCATGCAGCTTAGGCTTGGCCCCTAACTGCATTAGTACTTAAAGGCAAGGTGCTTTGTGTTACTTTTTAATGCAGCCTCCGCTTGCTGCATACACAACTCAGAAACACACATTCATGGGACAGGCACACATAAGGCAGAGCTCAAGAGTACCTACCAACTTAGTCACTCAGTGAACGTGCCTTGCTCTGTTCCTGGCACTGTCTAGCCCTGAGAAATGAACAGTAAATTAAACAGAGGCCCTGCTCTCATAAAGTGTAGCCTATTGTCTATGTTGTTGGATGGGGTGAGGGAGATATAGACAGTAAATCATAAGCAAATACAGGCATACCTCAGAGATAGTGTGGGTTTGGTTCCAGACTACCACCATAAAGCAAACATTGCAATAAAGCAAGTCGCATGAATTATTTGGTTCCCCAGTGCATATAAAAGTTATGTTTATATTATATTAGTCTATTAAGTGTGCAATAGCATTATGTCTAAAAATCAATGTACATACCTTGGTTTAAAAATACTGTATTGCTCAAAAACGCTAAACATCATCTGAACCTTAAGCAAGTCATAATCCTCTCGGTGGTGGAGGGCTTTGCCTCGGTGTTGACGGCTGCTGACTGATCAGGGTGGTGGCTGCAGAAGGCTGGGGCAGCTGTGGCAATGTTTTCACACAGACAACACTGAAGTTCACTGCGTGGATTGACTCTTCCGTTCACAGGTGACTTCTCTATAGCATGTGATGCTGTTTGACAGTATTTTACCCACTCTAGAACTCATTTCAAAATTGGAGTCAATTCTCTTAGACCCTGCAGCAACTTTCTCAACTAAGTGTATGTAATATTCTAAACCCTTTGTTGTCATTTCAACAATCTTCACAGTATGTTCACCAGGGGTAGAATCCATCTCAAGGGACCAGTTTCTTTGCTCATCCTCAGAGGCCACTCTTCGTCCAGTCAGGTTTGACCACAAGACAACAGCAATTCAGTCACATTTTGAGGCTCCACTTCTAACTCTAGTTCTCTGGCTTTTTCCAGCACAACGACAGTTACTTCCTCCACTGACGTCTTGAAGCCCGCAAAGTCATCGTGAGAGTTGGAAACAACTTCTTCTAAGCTCCTGTGAATGTTGGTATTCTGACTTCTTCCCATGAATCATGAATGTTAATGGTGTCTAGAATGGTGAACCCTTCCCAGAAGGTTTTCAGTTTACTTTGCCCAGATCCATCAAGGGAATTGCTATTCATGGCAGTGATCGCCTTACAACATAGACTTCCTAAGTAATAAGACTCTGCGTTCACAACTTGGCTAAATGTTCGGTACAAGAGGCCTAGTTTTCGGTTCATCTCGGCTTTTGACAGGCCTTCCTCACTGAGTGACATCATTTCTAGCTTTTGATTTCAAGTGAGAGACAGACATGCAACTCTTCCTTCCACTGGAGCACTTATCGGTCGTTGTAGGGTTATTGACTGGCCTAAGTTAAATATTGATGGTTCTGTGGGACTAGGGAGACCCAAGGGGGGTGGGGGGGGGGGGAGAGAGAGAGAGAGAGAGAGAGAGAGAGAGAGAGAGAGATGGGGGAATGGCTGGTGGGTGAGGCAGTCAGAACACACAACATTGATCAGTTAAGTAGGCCGTCTTATAAGGGCAAGGTTCCTGGTGCCCCAAACAACTATAATAGAAACATTAGAGATTACTGATCACATAGCACCATAACAAATATAATGATAAGTTTGAAACATTGCAAAAATTACCAAACTGTGACACAGAGACACAAAGTGAGCAAATTGTTGGGAAAATGATGCCGATATAGGGTTGCCACAGGGTGTTCACAAACCTTCAATTCATAAAAAAACGCCATATCTGTAAAACACAATAAAGCAGAACTCAGTAAAAGGCGGTAGGCCTGGATATGAAATGTCAGGTAGTATAAAGGGTTAAGAAAAAAATAAGCCAAGAGTAAGAGAGGATGCTATTTTTGAAAGTCTGGACAAGGAAGCCAGTAGCTAGGAAAGACAGACAAATCAGATATGGTCCTCTCTGCCAAGAAAATACGTGCATTCACATTTCTTACAGAGTGGCACACAGTGGGGGCTGACTAAGTCATGCAGATTCGGTGACCATGAGCAAACCAGACTTCAGCCTCTCCTGAAATGCCTCCCGCTGTGACAGAAGGCAGTCTAGCACCTATGATGACCCAGAAAAAACAAGGCACTGTCAGAACCATCCCCGTGAGCTTGATTTTATACACTTTTGATCCTGAGATGCAAGGACAGATAAAGCTCTAAAGAAAGGGATCAAGAGGAAGGTAAGTGACAGGTACCAAGTGAGTCCCACAGGCTATAAACCTGTCACGAGTGAAAGAAGGATGATGAGCTGATACCTGCAAAGCTCGAGCCTCCAAGGAAATCATGGGTCTCTTTCCAGACGGCCTTTTGAAGTAATTAAACACCGAGACTTCCCTCCGTGGCACAGGGACGCTCTCCTTGGCTTCATTTCATAGATGGGAAAACTGAGTCTGCAAGATGTTTGTTAACCATGACCAGCAGAGAAAAACAACGTTGGAGCAACTGGGGACATTATCAAAAGGGAAGCACAGACACACGCCCCAGACTGCTGCGGGGAAAGTGGGCGGTTCTGCCTGAGCTGTACAGTGATGGCATGTGCCCAGTCACTGTTTCCTGCTCCCTCCCTGCACTCACAAGGTCCTTCCAGGTGTCACCAGGTCGCTACGCGGCGGGAGAGATGGTTTGTCAGGGCTGCAAGAGCACAGCCGTTCAAATGAATGCACATTTTTTAAGAACCGTATATATATGTATGGTGGCTGGGCCTGAGTAATGGAGATTAAAGGGACTCGATAAGTATATAAAACCAGTTTTAAAACCCTTAGTCTGCATAAATGACGATCATGTATAATGAAAACAACCCTTCGTACCTGAGGTAAAGATCAAACACCCTGTGTATGAGAGTCCACAGACCTGCCGTGTACGTTGACCCAGTGGCTGAACGGCAAGCCCTTGACTACTCTGAATCACAACGTCCTACTCTAAAAACCAGGACAATCATACAGACCACATACAGCATTCGTTTTCAGAATCATTGCGCAGGGCCGAGCACTAGGGCAGCAACACCCGTCCTTGCCAATACACAGTTCTCATTCCCTTCCAAGGCATCCGGCAGGTCCCACCAGCCAGCCACCCTGCAGTGTGCAGATCCACATGACAAGCGATTGAGGCTGAGTCAGCAAAAAATATTAGCGAGATTCTCCGCATTCCATTTTTCCCTTTGGTGAAAAGGTTGGAGGCTATGAGTTGCAATAACAGGGCCAAAACACTGGAGCAGCCTGGATGGATGGACAGACGGACAGACAGATGCATGGATGGGTGGCTGTATGGGTGGATGGATGCAGTTTCCTAGGTATTTGCTGGGAACCACAGTGGATTTTTCAGGAGCAAGAAATACACTTTGGTTACTAAGCCGCGGGGATTTCGGGGTTGCCTGTTACTGCAACGGAGTTTAATCTAACCTGACTTATACACATATTGTAGCCAGGAACAGCGGACCCCAGACCCTGCAAAACACGAACACTAGGAAGGATCAACCACTGACTATTTGTCTTTTGAAATTTAATGTGAGGTTAGGGGCTGGGCATGAATTGCTGGGAAGGAGAAACAAGCCATGATCTACCACTAGAATCGAGGAGCCCAGTTCCCGTTCAGAAATCACTGTAAAGCTGACTGGCCTGCCTCTCGGGGGGAGCTTACCCTAACCCTGGCTGTCTCCCCCAGATCCGCCAGCCCCGTGCACCTCCCCAGGAGCCACTGAAGCCCAGAACAAATCCCCTTAGTGAAGATTTCCCAGCAGCTCTTCCCTGCCTCAGAGTAACAGGAGCTGTCTGTTACCTCGAGCTGGAAAATTAAAGTTTTACTCGGCCAAAGCCAAAAGGTAATACAATTCTCTAACCTTGTGGTTTCATCTGTTTATTACTTACTGTTTGGGCAGAAGACAATAAATAAAATATCTGCTCCTATAATATCCCCTCTTCCCTCCAGGGGCTCATATAGGTTCCAAACTTCTAAATAATCTCAGTGTGAAGCGAAGTTTGCAAAGGGTCCACCAGCTTCTTTATGGCTCTCTCATTAACCTTTTCCACCTTCCGATTCCTGTTGCTTGGGCCTGGTCACTTGTAGTTAATAATGTTGGTACAAACCACTGCATAGACTAAAATAACAGAAAAGGCAGTTTCTCACCCATCCTCGGTGCCTCGTGTAATTACAAGACTATAAAACGTCAAGAGTGGGCCATGAAATAACGAGGGGCTATGTGGGTGACAACGTAAGTCACGGAAATCGGATTGTGATCATTCCACCTCACAGCTGCGCCCCCCACCTCTGCATGCGCCCCCTCCAGCTGTCTCAGGAGAAAACACAGACGCCGACAACTGTGCTGAGAAGACCCACAAAGCAGGAGAACCTCACAACTGTGCCACCTCCTGATCTTAACAGCTTCCAGGTACCAAGGAAAGAGTCCGTGGGTTCCGGGAGGCCCAGCTGACAAGGGCTTGCCGTCAGGAAGTCTAGCCTGCCACCTGCCATGCCCATGTCTCTTCTCTGGTGCTCTGGCCTGTGCTCACTACATCATTTCTAGAAGAGGAGCCAGAGGGATCCCGGGCTCCAGGCATTTCCATTTCTTAAAGACCCAGGAGAAATCATTAAGACCTCAGGGTAACAGTCCCCCAGGGGTGATCCTGTCCACCGCAGTCTGCCCAATCCTGATTTCTTAGTCCTTTGCCTTCTCGTGGCTCCCATCCAAACAAAAGAGGATTCCCCAACCTTAAGCCTTTTACCATTTAACAAAAACACCTTCATAATAATTCATTAGTTCTTGTAGGTGAGTTTAAGCCTCTTATCTTTAATTGTAGAATTAAGGATTTTATCTCCCATGAAAGAAATTTTATATATCAACTAAGCAATGTACAGGGTAGGGCTGGAGGGAGCCTCCAAGGGCTCCTGGAAACCTCGCTAAGTCTTGGGGGGCTCAGAGCTGACTCTGTTCCAGGGATGGGAGGGAGGGACGGCGGTCAGAGGGGTGGCACGCAGCAGAGAATGGACTGTGACTGCTGCTTCCTGCTCACCTGTCAGTCCCGGGTGCACACTCCTGCTGCGCCCTGAGAGGCCCTCTTCTGCAGTTTGCAAGGGGACTCAGGAATTGCTGGTTTCGCACTGCGGGCCCTAGGCCTCGAGCCAGAGGCATGCGAGCCCTCGACCCACCCCCGCTGCTCTTCCCAGACCCCTTCTCATCCTTAGACCCTGGCACTACACAGTTCGGTCCTTCTCTCCCTCCGCTCCCTTCCGCCGAGTCATCATCACTGACCACTGTGCCCCTTGATCACATACCTCCCACACTGCTGCCTGTGTCTATCACTATAACGTGTCTGATGAACTTTCTTGAAAATTTTCTGTAACAATTCTGAATTTTCCTCATGCACAACAGTTGTGTGAGTTAAAAGAGTATCAGTGAACAGAACCCCATGGCCTCTGCAAGTCCTGTGCCCATGTTTCTACATGGTTGATTACCTTAGTTCAGTTGCCCTGGAAAGACTGGCCACCCCCTCAAAGCGCAGAGTTCTCTGACTTGGGGTCTTTAGCCAGAAACTTTCTATTGCTCAACAAATATCAGCTCCAGAGGTTGAAGAGTCATGGGAGATGGGGGAGAGCCGGCAGAGGGATGGGAACCTGGTCTAGGACATTTTCCACTTCTCGTGTGTGTGTGTGTGTGTGTGTGTGTGTAAACATGAGGGTGTGGAGGAAAATTGACATCTTTGACAATAATTAGAATTACCAAGAAACATTAAAAGCGAGAAAAAGATTTGGCTAGCTAAAAGTAATACTAATTACTGTACAGCCTTTGTGCAAATTAAGCCAATTATCAAGAAGCACTACAATACTATGTCTATCACTATAACGTGTCTGATGAACTTTCTTGAAAATTTTCTGTAACAATTCTGAATTTTCCTCATGCGCAACAGTTGTGTGAGTTAAAAGAGCATCAGTGAACAGAACCCCATGGCCTCTGCAAGTCCTGTGCCCATGTTTCTACGTGGTTGTTTACCTTAGTCCCTAATGACTTTTAAGTGATCTTCATGCATTGAAGAGAGAGTTCCTTATCTATTACGTGGGCTGCGAATATTTTTTCCAGTTCATAATTTGTCTCTTAGTTTTGAAGGTGTGTTAGACTACACAGAAGAAATCGGTCTGATCAAGGCCTGTATCATCATAGTTCATTTGCACGCTCCCACGCAGCCACTTCCTGCTCTCACAATATTTGAAAAACACAGAGAAAGTACCATGGTAGCCCTCTGCGAAGCCTGAAACGCCTTTGCGTGGGAAACAACCCCGCTTTCCACAGCTAGAGACGAGCGGTTTACAGAAGCCCGAGACACAGCAGTGTGTCCAGGGAACGTGTGTGATGATAACAGTCTTGCCCGTGATAACAGGAGGGGTTTCCTACAGAAAGTGGTAGAGAATTCAGTGCCAGGATGAGTGAGGAAGTGAGGCCACCATGAGGGGTCCCAGAGACCAAGGCTCAGGACCCCTAGAACCTTCTCTGACCCTCCAGGTCAGAGTCAGATGCCTCTTGCCTCGGGTCCACAGCACCCACGCGTACCCCTGCCGCAACCCACGACCAAACTGCAACTCTGCTGCCGGTTTCTGTCCTGCTCTCTTCACTGTCAGGTGCTTGGAGAGCAGGGTTACATGCAACTGGTCCACCACTGTATCCAGAGCGTCATGCTCCATACGGTTTTAATAAGCATTCACGAGATGAACGAGTAAAGGAATCGATAACTCAACAAACCAATATTATTCTTTTCTTCGGGGCTTATGTATCTGGATCACTATTCTGTCGCAGAAACATAGGAAGGGGCTGATATTGAAGCAGAAGACTCAAGCTGGGACCACCACCCTTCTAGCCACCAAAGGCCCCAGAAATAAGTACCCCGACAGACTTCCATCCAAGAGAAGGCCATCCCTCCGAACTCAGATCCCAGGTGCTTTGCCCTGGGTTTCCAGACTCCTGTGGTCTTAGCACTGTCTTGAGTTCTATCTCTTGGTTACGCACTGAGCATTTTTCCTGCGAAACATCCAAGCTGCCTCTCAGAATTCAGGACTGATTCCTGTTCTGATAGCTGATCACTGCAGACATCTCCAAATGGTGCCTGAGTGCCCTCCCCACTGCACACTCTGTTCGTCAGGTCCCGCGAGCATCCTCCCAGCACTGCAAGGACCTGTGCCACAAAAAGCAAAATCGGATTTCCCTGAGAAGCTCATCAGCAAAGCAGCAAGGTGCACAGGTTCCCATCTTCTTGCTCTCCAAGGAGAGGCTTCTGGGTGGAGCACAGCTGGGTACACCATGGAAGGGCTCCCATACACACAACCAATCCCATAATGTTCTAAAAACTTATAGAAAAAGGGGGGTGAGAAACATCTAGTGGCCTGCATGGAAATCAGACCTTTAGGACTGAAGAGACCAGCTAGTGATTTCAATCTATCCTTCCAACGAGCTAACTCAGATGACTGACTCACCTTCTGGCGAAGCTACCACCAGCAGGGAAGAAATGAATCATCAGCATACCCACACAGGTCTCCCCTCGAGCCCCTTCTTTATGCCTAGCTCACCGTTAGCCCCTTCCCCAACCTGAGTCCCCCATTTTGCCCATCCAAACCTATTCTAGTTCTAACACGGATATCCAGCGCCTGCTTCCTCCCCTGACCTCAGCAAGAAAAAGGCTTTACAATTGCATAAAGGCTTAGAGATAACGCATTAGTGTGTTCCAGGTAAATGTGTATAACAGAGCCTTTCCTGTGTTTAGGGGAGGGGGTTTCATTTGGAAAGCAGGAGAGAATTTCAGTGCCAGAGTGCTGAGAGAGTGAGGCCACCAAGTGGAGCTCTTGAGCTGCTCTGAGCTTCCCAGTCTGTCCCATTCCAGGCACCGCGTCCCAGCCTCTTAAGTCACCTTGTCAATCTCCTCCCAGCTTCCCGTCAAAACTCACCCAATCTTCTCATTCATTCTCCGAGGACCCTGTTCTCCAATGGGATTGTAGAATCATAGAATTTTAGGTACACGTGCTCTAACAATAAAGTGGGAACATGAAGATCTCTGCCCCGGCGTAGGAAAGTCAGAGGATGTGTCCTGTAAGAGGTGGGGAATTGGGGTCTTCAGACATCCTCCTTTGCCGGCAGATTCCATCTCCTCTAGAGCACTCTGTCCTCTGCATCCTTCTAAGTACCAGCTCTGCTCTCCATCGTTTACTTGATCCGGGACAACTGTCTAAAGCTCTTTGTGCCTTTGTTTTCTCATCAGAAAAAATGGGCTCATGTTGTACCTTTTTCAAAGGATTGGACTTAGAAGATTAATGAGATAATAGTATGTGAATCACTTAGCCCGGTACCTGGCACTCAGTAAATGTCAGCTCCCATTATTTCTTTAAGCCTTTACATCTCTTAGTTATTCTTCAAGAAAATCAATCCCAATCAATCCCTCTATTAAGTAGTATTTAAGGGCAATGTATTTTATCTCTCCCAGAGAACATAACTGCATTTCGCCTGAAAGGTTGATTTCATCCAACGAAGGGCTGTATCTGAAGAATCTCAAGCTCCCTTGCAGATGGAGAAGGGAAGGGTTTTAGGGTCAGGGGGACTCCCAGAGCCGTGGTACTAAGTGGAGTAGGAAGACGGCTGAGATGGGGAGAAAGACCTGGGCTTGCTGTACAAATTCCTTAAATCCCCGAGTCTGGGAAATGACAACAAGGACTTCTTGTCACAGTTCTATTAGAAAAGCAGGTTATAACAGATCGTTTTCTTTCTCCTATTCATACCACATAGTCCATCTCTTTTTAATTTTGTTTAAAAGAGTTAAAGCATGACCTGACCAACTTAATTTAAACACCTAAACACTCGAGCTGTTTAAAAATTATAGAAGTATTTTTCATACTTTTATATTTTCTCTATGCCCAAATCAATTCTACTGTTCTGCTAAACACTGGCATCAGTTTGGCAGACATTTGTTACAAAGGTGTTTCTAGTTTTTCCAAAGGCAGATTCTCTCATCATTTGCTTCCTAGTCTATTTAAATTCTACACAAACACCAAAAACCCTCTTCAGGCGAGCCCCATACCGAACTGCCTTCCGGTTTTGATTATCCGGGCTATTTCCTAATGGAAAGCCAATGTTATAACATGTTCCTTGCTTGCATTTTATCAAACACTCCCTCGGAGGAGTCTTCATTGCCTGTTAATTGTCCAACTTTATTTTCTTCATTTCTCTTATTAAAGTGGAATTGGCAGAGGGGGCCCAGGGGAATGGAGCTATACCTCAGCAACCTTCTAAGTCATCTCTAATCTTATAATCATCTTCATCCATCAGCCAGCCTCTCTTCTCCCTTGCCTCTGTTTTTTTTCTTGGTTATTCAGAAAAGCCTTTCTCATTCTCATTTGCTCACATTAATTCACCCTGCTCTTTGGCTGCCTTGACTTGCGTTGCATATTCTCATTTGATTCCCTCCTGTCCCTTTACTTTCCAAGTCAGATTTTTCTTTGCTCATAGGTTTTCAAGCCATCCTTTGTAAATCCACTTTGCAAAGAGCAAGCAATCTCCAATCTTCTTTTCCAGAGCAATTGTAATCCACTATGCTTTAATTATAGTGTCTATTCAGATGTTCAAAATTCCATCCAGTTATAGATTTTAATACTTCTTCCCTCTGCACCATATTTATTAGATTGATTAATTCCCCAAATGTGCTTTTTTGAAGTTTAATACCCGAGGTCTTTGAAGCCACTGCTTACTTAAAGAATTCAAGAAGATCATGATTTCTGGTAACAAGGCAGCTGCCTTGGATTTAACTACATGATTCAGCTGTCGCTCTTCCCAGACACTCAAGCTCTGTGCCACTCTCAGCTTGAGTGGCCAGCATCTTAGTCAAAAGCACTGTCCTCTCCCTATTTGGAAACATGTGGTGATGAATGTGGTTATGCCTACAACCCATGGAAATCTGCACCTGGGAAGTTTCATGGAAAGATAAGCCAACGGAGTAAGGATTGGCTTCTTTTTTATTGTTGTTCATTCTCCTCTTGGATGACTGATAATAAGTTGGAGCAAGTCGTCATTTATCTGGACCTTCATTTCCATATAAATGAAATGAGGTAGGAAGGCCAGGTGATTTCTAAGATACTATCTAGCTCTTATAAATGCCATGCTTCTACAATTCTAATTCATTCTCCAAAAGGGTACAGTTGTATTTCTGGCACATTAATATGAACTATGGAATACTCTACTGTTTAAAAATAAATATTTTATTTTAGATATGTTCAATCATTAAAACCATCTTATCTGTTTTTAATAGCATCATAAAGGTTAAATTGACATATAATAACATGCATGTGTTTAAAGTGTACACTTTGATAAGCTTTGTCACATATATCGCCTCATTAAACCATCACCACAATGAAGACAACATTAATAATAATCACCTCTACTTTGGGATTAGTTGAGAATTTTTTATGATTCCATATTAACTACCTTGTTGGATATTTAGCTAGAACTCTTTGTAGTGCTATTTCAGTGGTGGTGATAAGGGTTATATAACATGTATCTTTAACTTATCACAATCTACCTTCAAGTGATATTATGACACTTTATTTATGGTACAAGAACCTAACAACTATTAAATGCCATTTCTTCTCTCCTAGACTTTGTGATATTATTGTCATACATTTTGCTTCTATACATGTTATAAACTCCTACATTATTATTTTTGTTTTAAATCTTTTTTTAAAAAAATTAAAATATTAAAAATATTGTATTTACCCACATAGTTACCAAGTCCAGTGGTTTTTATTCCTTTGTTTAGATTTATATTATTAAATCATGTTCCTTCTGCCTGAAGGATTTCCTTTCTTATAGTAATAAAAAGATGTTGGTACCAAGTTTCTTCAGTTGTTGTACATTTGAAAAATTCTTATTTAACCTTAACTTTTGAAACATATTTTCGCTGGGTATAAAATTCTAAGTTGATAGTTTTCCATCACTATTTTAAATGTTGCTCCACTCTCTTCTCTTACATTGTTTCTGATGAGAAATCTATTGCCATACTTAACTTTGTCCCTCTATATATCCTGTATCTTTTTGCTCTGGCTGCTTTATGAAGTTTCTCTTTATCACTGTGTGTCACACAATTTGATTTGATGTGCTTTAGTGTCATTTTCCTCATGTTCCTTGGGCCTTTGTTAAGGCTTGAAATTATGGATATATAGTTTTCATCAAATTTAAACAATGTTTGGCCATTGAGCCGTCAAATTTTTTGGTGCTCTGCTCTAATCTTGAGGATTCCAGTTACATGTATCCTAGGATACTGGAAATGTAGCATAGTTAGATGCTGTGTTCATTACTTCCCAGTCTTTTATCTTTGTGTGTTTCATTTTGGATAGTTTCTAATCTGTGTTCTCATGTTCCACAAGTTTTTTTTTCTGCATTTAACATGCCATTAATCCTATCTAGTGTATTTTTATTTTCTTGTTTATTGATTAATTTTAGAAAAAGAAGGGAGAGAGAGAGAGAAACATCAATTTGTTGTTCCACTTTATTTATGCATCCTCTGGTTGATTCTTATAAGTGCCCTCACCAAGGATCGAACCTGCAACTTTGGCATATCTGGACAATGCTGTAACAAACTGAGCTACCCAGCCAGGACTCTATTGTATTTTTTCATCTCAGAAACTGAAGTTTTTATCTCTAAAAGTTTTGTTTTTAATTTTTGTTTTCCCATAATACAATCCTTAATATGCTCAATCTTTTTGCCTTCTTGAGCATATTGAATGTCTTTGTCTAGTAATTTTGTCATCTATGCCATTTCTGGACTAATTTTGATGGCTTTCTCTCTTTATTATAGATAATATATTTTCTTGCTTCTTTGTATGCCTAGTAATTTTTTATTTGATGCCATACATTGTGAATATCTTATTGGGTGCTAGATATTCTGTACCTCTATTAGTATTCCTGAGTTTTGTTCTGCTTCACCATTAATTTACTGGAAACAATTTGATCCTTTCTGGTCATTCTTTTAAGCTTTGCTGGGAGGACCAGAGTGGTACTTAGTGTAGAACTAATTTCAACCCACAGCAAGGGCAGGACCCTTCTAACTACTCTACCTGATGTCCCATGAATTAAGAGATTTTTCTCTTTGGTAGGAACAGAATATATTCCGACTTGTGTGAGCTTTGGAGATTATTCCTTCTGATCTTATCAACTTATTCTTTTCCCAGCCTCAGGTAGTCTCCTTATCAGCATGCACTGATAAGTACTCAGCTGAAGACTAAAGGAGGGTTCTCTGCAGGTCTGCACAACTCTATGTAGTTTTCTCAGAGCAGTCTGCCCTGCATAATGCAGCTACATTGGCTTCCTCAGACTCCCAGCTCTGTGTGCTTAAAACAGGGGGACCACCAAGACTGTCCTGCATCGCCATGGTCTGGAAGATCTCTCTTGATGGTAGGCTGGGATAATCATAGGACTCACATGACTTGTTTCCTCTCTCTCTCAGGGATCACTATCATTTTTGTTTGATGTCAAACATCTTACAAACCATTGTTTCATACAAGTCATCCATAAGAGTGGATAAATCCAGGTTCTGTTACTCCATATTGACTGGAAGCAAAAGTCATCCACCATAACTAGAACTGCTATAAAACCCTCATTTAGATGAACCTCCCTCTAAAGGCTGAATGACTATTTATCATAGACCATCCATTTGCCTTTCAATGCTACAGTTTCACGTCATTCTCAACCATCTTCCTTAGCTCTTCACCTAAATATATACATTCACATTTACCATGTCATTAATTGTTTTCTTTTTTTCTTCAGTAAACAATTTATTGACACACTGTGAATGCTGACTGCTCTTTTTTCCTTTTTTTTTTTTTTTTTTTTGTTATCTTGGTTCCCACTATTTGTAAATCACACTGTGACAGGATGTGAGGAGAGGCAAGCCTTCTTTTCGTTTCGAAAACCTGGAAGCAAAGGTTCAGTCATTTTGATGGCCTCATTCTGAGTCCACTTTACATGTACTGTATTTACCCATTCGGTGATGACTTCCAAGGACAGGGAAAGATTTTTTTCAGGGGAGGAAAAAAAAGTGGCCTTTGTGCATGAGGAATTCTTTCTTCCAATTATTTACTGTTTTTAGAGTATAAACTGGCCTTCATTTCCCAACAGTGCCACAACTGAATTGTAATGATTTGTGCAAAATTGGTTCTTATTTCTTTAACTCCTTCTGCTCATTACAAATCCTTCTATTCTATCTAATATTTAATGGTTGAATTTAACACATACACAAACACATCCCTATCTATCCCTGTGTTCATGTCAGTACAGACTATTTTTCAACACATTTTTCCATGTACTATCATTTAAAACACACACACACACACACACACACACACACACACACACCCCCCCCTAATGCTACAAAACAAGTAAGTGATGCCAGGTCTGAGGTCCTGGGAGAATCCACTCAATTGAAAGCCTGTTAATAGACAGTAAAACGCTCTGTGTCCTAGAGGGAAAAGGTGTTATAAAAATCTTTAATATTGTTGCCACAGTTTGACCAGCTATACAGTACACAATAGAGCCACAGACATTTCCTTTAATCTAGTTCCAGTGATTTCTCCGTGTCCCCTTGATTTTACATCAGGTGGCAGAATGAAAAGTTTTCTGTCCCAACTCCTGTCCTCCCCGTGAGCCTGTCCTCCGTGCTGTTTTGTGTCACCCTGCAGCAGGGCAGCACTCTGACGCCACGATGAGGCCCCTGCTGCAGCCTGTCCGCAGCCGGCCGGCCTCCTCGTCCAGGAACAAAGGGGACCAAGCTGCAGGCTTGTTCTGAGGCTCAGCACACACTTCCTGTGCACTGTCAGGACAGTTAGGGCCAGTCAGGCCCTTTCTGAGCGCAGCTGCCCAGAAACATGGAAGGGTGCCCCTGGGCCACAGAAGGGGCCCAGACCCTCTCCCACTCAGGACAACCAGATAAGCAAACGAGCAACTGTTGGGCCTCACATTTTCTCTAAAGCTGTTTCCTGCCAGCAAGGTTGGACCCCCACAAACTAACACAGTCAAAATTGAGGCAAGCCTTCCAGCCCATGTTTTCAGGGGTACGCGACCCTAGTCGCCTGCCTCCTGTCCCTGGAGCAGGGCGCATGGCCTTGGAGAGAATGTCAATGATCTTCTGCAATGAAACAACCCTATTTTGTGTTTCTGTAAATTAATCACAAATCCCCCTCACTCAGAGAAATATAGCTTATATTTGAGTTACTCTTTTTATTATTATTTTTTTTATCCTCACCCGAGGACACCTTTGCATTTTTTGCTCAGACAGAGTGGGAGGGAGAGAGAGGAAGAGAGAGAGAGAGAAACATTGATGTGAAGGGACACATTGAGTGGTTGCCACCCGCACGACCAACCAGGGCTGGGGACAAACTGCAACCGAGGTACGTGCCCTTAGCGGGAACCGAACCCGGGTCTCTCTGTACCACAGGCCGATGTTGAGTTACTCTTTATGCTCACCTGTCTAACAAGCACAGACGGGCCCCTATTCTGCATTAGGGTTCCCCGCGCAGTGAGCGTGGCAGACGGCCCCGCCTTCCCAGGGCTCGTGGTTCGTGAAGAATTCAGCCGAGTCCAAAAGCACTGGCTGTAGTGACAAAGGACCACAGCCAGGAGACATACGGGACATAAACCCAGGATATAGAGGGGACTGCGTCCAGGCCGAAAGCTCATGGAAAGCACCCCTGTGGAAGCCCTGCTGTGGGAGAGACAGGGGGACAGTGCTCCAGACAGACGGACCATCGGGACCCAAGGCAGAGCTCCGAGCGGTTGCTGAGGTTGGAGTCCCGTGTGGCAGGACCGGGACCAGGATACAGTGAGAGGGGAGGCCTGCGCACTAGCAAGGGGCCCAATCCACAGCTCTGGGACTGGCTCTGGGACTGTCACATCTAAGGTGTTTGGATTTTAACCTGGTGACATCAGGGGAGGCCTGAAAGGTTTTAAGCAGGACCCAACAGGACGAGGTTGAGGAAGATTCTTGGACTGGGAGAGGTGGAGGGTAAAGGGGCAAGGTTGGACACGAGAAAAAGAATTGGGAAACTCTTTTTGCCTCGGAAGAGGTGACCGTGTTCTGAATCACGCAGAGGCCGTGGGGTTTGGGAAAGGCGGTAACTTTTAGAAATCTACGTTAGGCAGCCTGCGTAAGAGTAAAGGGTGCTGAGGGTAGCAGCGTGGGAGGGCAGGTGGGAGCTAAGCAAGGTGCTAAGGGGATGGTGGTGTCCTTGGGAAGACAGAGGCAGAAGAGGTGACAGAGGTCCGCAGTGGCACGAAGTTTCTCGACCATCCAGTTGGTTAAGGTGTCTGTCTGTGGGAAGTAAGGAAGATAGGAAGGTCAGCTCCTCACCCAGCACCCCTGCGCCCATCCTCGCCTGTTGGGGCCACGGAGGAGAATCATAACGCAGCGACGCTGAGGCATGACACGGAAAGAGGACTTGCCTCGGGAATTTCTAGGAAGTTCATGGCCAGGTCCCCAATTTCTGATCCAAAGCTCCAACCTTTGGACCTGACCTCCTTCATAAGGGAATCTCTGGCTTTGCATTAAATGCCAGGAAGTGGTTTGGAGGAGGTCCAGAGGCCCCGGAGCTAGATGCATATTTTAAGTATGTCAAATAGGTCTATAAATCATGTGGCAGTACAGAGGCTACGGAGGTCATCTCGTTACCTTCAGGCCTGCTGTATGGCAACTACTCCACCTGCTTAGGAAGACAGGACAGCTGATCCCACAGGCCCTGGGGGCTGCAGTCAGCCCACCCGCCACTCCTGTCTGTTCCTTGCTCCTCCTGCTAAGGAGACAGCGACCGTGTCCTCCAGGCTTCAGCGCCGTCTCGTCCTCTGCTGTCCTTCTTTTCTCCGGACCCTTCTCCATTTCTCTGACCACCTGTGTGCCATGCAAATTCGAAAAGACCCGCTTTTTTGACAACCTGAAAATGTGCTGTGCCTCCTTCAAGGCCCAGTGCTGGCGGAGAGCGGCCAACAGATCCTCCAGGACACTGCGACCACCCTCCGTCCTCTGAACCTGCAAATGCTCAACAGCGGGGCTGTGATTCTGCCCGGGAAGCCCAGGTCCACACGGGCACGTGGACTGTAGAACTGCTTTCTCCCGCAGAGCCGGAAATGTAAGCAGAGAAAATGACTGCGCCCGGAGAAGACTCCTCGGGGCCCCAAAGGACCTAACTATGAAGGGATATTCAATATTCAGTCTCGTAGTTAACCCTTGAGGCGGAGGCCCGGAGTGGGCCTGACTTGCTCCATGAGCAAAACTCCACAGGGTTTGTCCACGTTAACTTCTCTCCTGCAGATAGTTTAGCTGAAGTATCAAAAGGCACCCCCTCTTTGCCCTGCTTATGAAAACAGACTTGCTCTTACCCCAACCCACAACCTCCTTTGGCTAATCCTTCTCTCCGGAGAATCTTTCTCACCGTTTTCAAAAGCAGGAGTTTTCTGTTAGCCCATTTTTATTAAAGAAATACTAACGGTGAGAGCAACACCAGCTAGCACCTGCTGATGCTTCTGCGTACCAGGCCCTGGTGCATGCTTTCAGGGCCTCACATGCGTGAGCTCATGCCGTCGGCACAAAATCCTGTGTGGTAAGTTGTATTATTCCTATTCCATAGACAGAAACCTGAGGCGCAGAGAAAACAGTTGGCCCAAGTTAGACCGTGTGCACCTGGCAAAGCTGGGATTCAAACTCAGGTCTCTGCTTTCCAAGTCCATGCTCATTGGCTATATAATAGAAAAAAAAATAGAAGAAATTTACTCCAGGTTCCAGTGAAATCCTGATATCCCTTTCCAACATCAGGGTTCCTGGCTTAACTTCAATTCTCCCCGAGACCACATGGAAAGATGTGTTTCCCAAAGTACAGAGAGGAGGAGGAAAAGGGTTGTGTCCTGTGGGTACCAGGGGCCCTGAAGCACTTTGTACTATTGAATCTTCACAACCACCAGGCAGGGCAGTGGTCACTACCTCAACTTTCCACTGAGGAACTTCAGACAACTTTATATGACTTGTACCCACTGTCACAGATGAAGTGAGTTGCAGCACAGGGTTGCTCAGCATCACCCTGATGACCAAGCCCAAGTATTTCTTTCTCCTAATCCCAGCCGCCACCACACACACAGAAAGCAGAGACACTTCCCTCGTCATTAGTTTCTATAAGCTGCCACCTGCAGGCCAGCACCAGGCAACGCCTTCTGTCCCTCTGAAGGGGACCCACACTGCCTGACCCCTGACTAGCTCCTCGTTCCCGCCTCTCGGAAGAAGCACACATATCACGAGGGTCTGGAGCTCCGTCTGCCCAAAAGTAAAGGTGGTTCTATGTGTCACTTCCAATGTGCTCCTATCCTACCAACCTTCCCTGAGATACTAACTGTAAACTCTGGATTCAAAAAGGAAACTAGAAATAAGCTGAAGACGCTGACGAGTGAAAATCAAAAGCAGGCCGACGCTGGAGGGGGGCAAGGCTCCAGAGAAGGAACTGCGGAGGGAGTCTCCCGTCTCTACGGCGTCAGGAATGAGCTAGAATTGTATACGGTGGTTGAAATTCATCAGAATGGAAAAGCATGATCTTCCCGGCCTGAAGAGCCAGGGGGCAGAGTTTGGCATAAACACAGCCACGGGCAAAACGGGAATCCCAGGAACAACAGAGCGCCCGATAGACAGAGCCCCAAAGTCTGTCCCTAAACTCTGCCCTACCCACATCTCTGAGGAGCCTTGAACTGCACGGTGCCGGGTGAACACGACAGCAGTTTACTAAGGAGAAAAAGCACTGCCCTTGGCATTTGGCCAAAAGACAATTCTCAGTTTACGTGCAACCACAGTGGCTGGTAGAAGAAAAGGCTGACACCCTTCAGAAGTATATAACCGACTTTGGAGTGTCCACACAAAACAAACACATGTGGCAGGCAAAGTCAACATTATCTGACATTCTAAGAACCGTGAAAATTCAAAAGATAAAAATAAATAAAGGAAAAAAGTTAGCAACGGAGATGAACAAGTCGACCCAAACGTTGCAATTGGCAGAGACGGATTTCAAAGTGGCCCTGCTCAGTGGTACAAGGTAAAATATGCTCACGGTGAACACGGATAGGACCTCTCAGCAGAGAGACTTTTTTAAAACTGGAAATTCTGGACCTGAAAAATGTAGATTCTGAAATTTGAAATTCCCAGGCTGGGCTTCAGAGCAGAAGGAGATGACAGAGGAAAGAAGGAATAATCTGAAGGCGGGGGCGGGGGGACGGGATTTAGAAATGGACAGAATCTCAGAGCTTGGCCAAATATCAAAACATCGAACATACGCATAATTGGAGTGCCAGGGAAGAAAGGAGGAGACAAGGAGGCAGAAAACCGTATTTGAAGAAATAATGACCAAAGTTTCCCAGGTTTGATGATAAACAGAGTCAAGAATCTCAGGGCCTTAAATGAGAGAACTGAAGAAAACCATGCCTAGGCATACTGTAATCAAATCCCAAAAAATAATGAGGAAACTTCGCAAGCAGACAGACATAAACACATTACATACAGAAGAAAGAAAAGTAAGAGGTACCACAGCCTTCCTATTGGGCACCTTGCACACCAAAAGATAACATCTTTAAAGTGCTAAAATAAAATCTTTCATCCAGAATTCTGTTTCCAGTAAAAATATCCTTCAAACTGAGGCAAAATTAAGGTATTTCCATCACCAGCATATTTTACTCCACAATAAAAGCTACAAGAAGCTCTTCAGGCTGAAAGAAAATGATACAAGATGAAAATTCAGACCCTTCGGAAGAAATGAAGACATTGGAAATAGCAAGTATATGAGTAAATATAAAATACTATTTTTTCTTTTAGTTGCTATAAAATAACATGACTGCTTAAAAATTATAAAATATAGAGTTATATAATTACAACATATAGTCATTTAGGGTTTATGTAGATTTAATGCATAGGACAACTATAACATGAAGGCCTGGCTGGGGTTGGAAGATAAATGAACCTATACAGCTGCAAAGTTTCTACATTTTTTTTTTTTTATGTTTTTATTGATTTTCTTTTCTTTTTTGAGAGAGAGAGAGAGATAGAAACATCAATGTGAGAGAGAAACATCAATCAGCTGCCTCCTGCACTCCCCCTACTAGGGTTCGAGCCTGCAACCCAGGCGTGTGCCCTGACTGGGAATCGAACCAGGACCTCTCAATCTGTGGGAAGATGCTCAATCCACTGAGCCACACCAGCCGGGTGAGTTTCTACATTTTACATAAATTGGTATAATATTAACTTTTACTTGATTGTGAAAAGTTAAGGATTTATATGGTAGTCCCTAGAACAACCACTAATAAATGCAAAACAAGTAATTTAATAGATAAATTAAGGTGAAATCTAAAAATCATTTAATCTAAAACAAAGCAGGAACAGAGAAACAAAGGAACAAAAAACAAAGTGTATAAAGAGAAACCAAATAATAAAAGGCAGACCAAAATCCAAACATATAAATAATTACATTAGATGTCAATGGATTAAACACTCCAATATAAGTCATAGATTTTAAGAATGAATTTTTTTTAAAAAGCAAGACCTAACTACATGCTATCTATAAGAGATTCTTTTATAAATAGAAAGAAATGGGCAGAAAATAAAATAAATGAATGAAAAATATATAATATTAGGCAAATAGTAAAAAGTAAGGATAGAATAGCTATTTTAATATCAGATAAAATAAATTTCAAGACAAAAAATAACATTAAAAATAAAGAACAGCCCTGGCCGGTTTGGCTCAGCAGTTAGAGCATTAGCCCGCAGACCAGAGAGACCCGGGTTCAGTTCCCACTAAGGGCATGTACCTCGGTTGCAGTTTGTCCCCAGCTGTGGTTGGGTCATGCGGGAGGCTGCCACTCGATGTGTCCCTTTCACGTCAATGTTTCTCTCTCTCTCTCTCTCTCTCTTCCTCTCTCTCCTTCCCACTCTATCTGAACAAAATAAAATGTACTCGGGTGAGGATAAAAAAAATAAAGAACATTTCAGCCCTGGCTGGGTGTCTCAGTTGCTTGGAGCATCGTCTAATACATCAGAAGGTTGTGAGTTCCATCCCCAGTCAGGGCATGTTTGAGAGGCAACCAAATCAGTGTTTCTCTCTCACATCAATGTGATGTTTCTCTCTCTCTCTCTCTCTAATTAATAAAAACATATCCTTAGGTGAGGATTAAAAAAAAGACAAAGTGCATTACAAAGTGGTAAGTGGGTTAATTCATCAAAAAATACATAACAAACATCAATATACCTTGTGCCTAAACAATAGCTAAGCTACAAAACACCTAAACCAAAATTTATAGAATTAAACGAGGAACAGACAATTTCACAACATAGTAGGAGATTTTAACATCCATCTCTCAACAGTTAATAGAACTCTTAGAAAGACACACACAAAAATCAGTAGAGACATATATGAACTAAACCACTTTCAACCACCTTGACCTACATTTGCCAATTCATCCTCTTTTAAGTGCATGGTATGTGCATCAAAATAGACCATATGCTGTGTCGTAAAAAAGTCTCAGCCCAGCCGGTGGTTCTCAGTGGTTGCACATCAACCCATGCACCAAGAGGTTGCCAGTTCAATTCCTGTTCAGGGCACATGCCCAAGTTGTGGGCCCAATCCCCAGTGGGGGGCATGCAGGAGGTAGCCAATCGATGTTCTCTCTCATTGATGTTTCTCTCTCTCTCTCTCTCTCTCTCTCTCTCTCTCCTTTCCTCTCTCTCTAAAATATCAATAAAGGAAAAAAAATTTTAAGTCTACTCTTTAAAAAAAAGTTTCAATAAACTTCAAACAACTGCCTTGGCTTGTTTGGCTCAGCGGTTAGAGCGTCGGCCTGCAAACCAGAGACTCCCGGGTTCAGTTCCCACTAAGGGCACGTACCTCCATTGCATTTGTCACTGGCCCTGGTTGGAGTCATGTGGGTGGGAACCACTCAGTGACACATAGATGTTTCTCTCTCTCTTCCTCCCGCTCTATCTGAAGATAAATGCAAAAATGTTCTCAGGTGAGGATTAAAAAAAAACTTTAAACAACTAAAGACATAATAGCCCTCTGCAGAACCTAATATTTAAGCTCCATTAGGTCAGACTATTGTGTTCTCTGCTGTCTCTCTGGATCAGACAGGGTTCTCTGAGAAACAGACCAATAAGAGATGATAGAAAGTTCAAAATCCACACAGCAGGCTGAGAGGCTGGAAACTCCAGCAGGACCTTATGCTTCAGTCTTGAAGCAGAATTTCTTGTTCTCCAGGAAAACCTGTATTTGCAACTCAAGTCTTCAACTGATTAGATGAGGCCTGTGCATGTTATCCAGGGTAATCTCCTTCGCTTAAACAGGACCCCCTAGGTAAGTGTTTCCTTAAATAACTGGGTGCCATTGCCGAGCCAGGTTGACACACAAAATTAACCATCACTATCTCTAAATCCAGGAACAGTGACTGACCCTTAGAAGCTTTCAATCAACATTTGTTGAGTGGATGTCGGATATCTAGCTATGGAATCGCAAGGCCCAAATCTGAAGGTAAAACATAACCTTAGAGACTACCTAGGCCCGAATTTCGAGATTTAGAGCTTCCTCGTGGGGCATACTCCAGGGCATCTATGTCAAGGGTAGGGGTGGAGTCCCAGAAATGGTTTTTAACAAGCATGCTGGGGCCACCACGTGTGGACATGCATATGCAATCCCCTTGCCCTGTGAGCAGCCACAGATGATTCCGTGCAGGTGGCCTACAGATCACAGTCTGAAAACTCAAGGTCACCCACTCATCAAATCCTCTCCAGCATTCCAGACAGCTGTCGCCTGGCTCCTGCAAGGTGCTCACTACCTATTCAAGCAGGCTATTTTGTCTTCAAAGGATTGTTAAAACATCTTCCTCAAGTTGGGTCCAAAAGGGATTTTTTTTTTTTAATCCTCACTTAAGGATACTTTTCCATTTATCTTCAGATAGAGTGGGAGGGGGAGAGAGAGAAAGAGAGAGAAACATTGATGTGAGAGAGACCCATTGACTGGTTGCCTCCCACACGACCCCAACCAGGGCTGGGGACCAAACTGCAACCGAGGTACATGCCCCTGACCAGAATCGAACCTGCAACTCTTTGGTCCACAGGCCAACACTAACCGATGAGCCAAACCAGCCAGGGCTCAAAAGGGATTTTCTGAAATTTCTGGACATTGACTCAGAGTATTTCGGGATCTATGGCTTGAGCCACAGGTGACTAACAGGGCAGTTTAGGTTCAGAACATGTGGTCTCCAAGCCAGCTACTGCTCACCTATCACCAAATAATGAGGGTCTTATAAGAAGCAAACAAGGTGCACCTGTACAGAGGACAAGGCAGACCTTGCATTCAGGGAAGGCCTTTTTGAGAGGACAGAGCTTACGCTGATCTGAGGATGAAGAGAATTTACTGAGTGCTGTAGGCGCAGGCACAGAGAAAGGCACGTGCAAAGGCCCAGAGGCAGGAAAGAACGTAGCGCACAAAAGAACCTGAAAGAATGTCCATGTGGTGGGACATGAGTGAAGGGAGGCTGGTCGAGAAGAGTCTGCAGAGGTAAACAGGACGGCCACCATGACAGGTATTTGAGTGGGAAGCCATTAAAGGACAAACAGCCGAAAGTGTCATAATTCCTGTTTGAAGTGATCACCCTGGCCATATTTGGAGAACGGGTTGGAAGGAGGTCACCTAATAGTATCTGCCCAAATGAGAACTACTGGTGATAAAAAATGAGGGTATTGGGGGGAAGAATTTGAGAAAAGTAGCTGAATTCCAAATACACGCAGGGGTCAGGATGAGTGTACTCCTGAGAGAAGCGACCCCGTGTGTTTCGCTCATGAGTGTAACCACTAGCACCAGCATCGGATACGGGAATACTAACACAATTGATCCTGATCACTTATGGATTCCGTATCTGTGAATTCACTTCCTGGCTAAATCTCACCCCCAGATCAATACTTGTGGCCGTCGGGCCGTCATTCACTAACATGTACACACGCAGACAGGTGAAAAATTGGAGCTGCCTGTCTCATGCTCCTGGCTGGGCTGCAGTGAGGCCGCGCCCTGCCTTCCTGTTTCAGTTCTCATGCTGCAAGCAGCTGTCCTTCCCTCTGTCTCCATCCTTCTTGGAGTTTGTGTGCTTTCGGTGCTTTCGCCGTGTAAAATGGGCCCCGAGTGGGTGCTCCAGCGCTCACGGGACTGCCACGTGCGACAAAGCCGGGCGCGTCTCCAGGGAAAATCCGTGTGTCCGCGGGACTCCACTCACAGGCGAGTACCAGGGCTGTTGAGCTCAGTGCGAATGACTCAACCACATACATCCAAGAAGACGTCTTCAGGCAGAAACAAACATGAAATGTATTGAGCCGTTGACATAAATGCCGGACCAGAGGCTCACGGGAACCTCGCCCTGTATTTCCCTGGGAGCGATGGTTTAGTGCTCACTAAATCAGTGTTCTCGGTGACTTTATAGCACGTAACTACCTCCAATAACAAGTGGCTCGAACTGCTAATTGAACAAAGGAATGCAATGGCTATAACAGAGCTTGTTCGGGAATTGAGAGCTTTCGGCTTGAGCAATTGCGTGTGCGCTGGCCTCGTTTATGGAGATAAGATATTCCGGGCAAGGACCAGGGTTGGGAGGGAAATGAACATTTCCATTTTTACATGTTTCTTTTGAGATGCCTGTGAGACAGCCGAGTAGAGATGTCAAGTGGCCAGGTGGATATATGAGTCTCTCAGAGATTTGGGGACTGGAGACGTAAATTTGTAGTCATCAGCATGTGGATGGCATTTAGAGCTACGGGGACAGAGGAGATCATGCAGGAAATAAGTGTAGGGAGAGGAGAGGGCCCGGAACCGAGCCCTCGAGCACAGTCCACGCGGAGAGCTATAATTAGAGGGAAAAGAACACCGGGAAATGTGTGGAGTCCCAGAAGCCAGGACAGACTGCAGAGAAGAGCGTGGCCAGGCCTGGAGGTGAGGACTGGGTGACAGATGAGGCTGGAGCTGTCCTTGCACAGCACACTGAAGACGCTGCCCATGACCTTGGGCCACCTTTGGGGCAGAGGAGCAAGCTGAATAATGACTACCTGCAAGAAGTGAGAAAATGAAAACAATTTGACGATTTCTAGAAGAACTTTGATTTTGAAAGGTCGCAGAGAATGAAGGCATTGGCTGGAGCAAAGACGGAATCATGAGAGGATGTGATTTTGATTTGATTTTAACTTGGAAAAGACGACAATGTGCAAATTGTTAGAAATGATGCCCTAAGAAAGGGAGGAAGTGATGATGCAGAAGAGAGGAGCAAAATGAAGACCTTACAAAGGTAAGAAAGAATGAGACCCAGGACACATTTGAGGAGCCAGTCTTTGTGAAGAGGGGTGATTATCGTTCTAGCCTCATGCGTGTGTGCACACGTGCACTGGGCACATGTAGTACATGCACATGCACACCTACACCTCTGCAACTTCGGGTAGCAGATATCATAACTTAGGGTAAGGCTGTTCATAGAGTCCTATTACATTACTGACTTTCACCAAAGTTCCAACAGGTACCAATATTTTCCTTCTAGTCTCCCTAGTTTTCACCTCTCTTTTTCCCCATGTTTCAGTCTTCAGACTTTGGCACTTGATTCTCTATCAAGTTGCTCATCTGGGGTTCTTCTAAGACTCTCGGTTCTTTCTGCTCCCTTGTCCCAGCTCCTAAGGATCCGAGTCATGTCTGTTTCTGCCAGCGGCACTGCCTGGAGGCTGAGAACTCGGCTGGGGCAGCTCGATCGCCCCTGTGTCTGCCACCTCGTGGACAAAGTCCCCCGAGCATCCGCAGGAAGGGCCGGGCTCGGCTTATCGTAAGGGCTGTGGTTTCCTTAGGAATGTCCTTAGCAATGTCCTTCCTGGCAGTCCTGTGCCCATCTATCTTCACCCATGTTCCGAACTCATTTGAGGCACGACTGTATGGATAGCTTCAGTTTTACGTTCCCCGAGGATACCCGCTAGTCTTTGAATCGACCACAGCACATGACATCCATGGACCTACTGTGCGTTCTGCTAGACCAGTGGTTCTCAACCTTCCTAATGCCGTGACCCTCTAATACAGTTCCTCAGGTTGTGGTGACCCCCCCCAACCATAAAATTACTTTTGTTGCCACTTCATAACTGTAATTTTGCTACTGTTATGAATTGACATTGGAAATACGTGTTTTGCGAGGGTCTTAGGCGACCCCTGTGAAAGGGTCGCTCGATCCCCAGAGGGGTCATGACCCGTAGGTTGAGAACCGCTGTGCTAGATGCTTTAAACATTGTATCTCATTTATTCCTCAACACCCTGTGAGGAAGGTATCCTCACTCCCAGTCAGTGGGTTAGAACACTGAGACTTAGGGGTCACACAGCTAATAAATCAGTGAGTCGGGATTTGAACTCATGCAGCACACTAGAGCCTACCACCTTCCCGCTTTTCCCGGCTGGGACATGGACGAGGACGCCCTGGCAGCCCATCTTTCACCCAGCCTTGCATTCCCTGTACGTTCCAGCTCCCTAGATCAGTAGAGACAGGCGTGCGAGAACTACCAGTTCAAATCAACCCGCACCCCACGACGCTGAGCCAGCCAGCGACGGCCGCAGCCTCTGGAAGGTCAAGGCTGTGCTTCCTCTTTGTAAAACCCACGACACACTGCGGTGTTAACCATTCTGTTCCATCCAAGTAACAGAAATAGGATGGGGCGGAATTAGTTTAAGTCCCTGGCAGAGATTCCTGGGCACACTGCGAAGAGGGATATTGAGAAGGGGCCTGGTCTACGTAAACGTGAGCAGTGAGGAAGGGGCTTCAGCACAGGGAGGAGTTGCACAGCCGTGCCTGGAAAGGGCCATCCGGGCTAGAACACCTGCTCCTGTGTGCGCCGGGTGGCGGGAGGGGCCAGCTGCTCCGGGCGGGGAAGAGGCCCGGTGCCCGAGCCACAGCCAGAGAAGAAAGAGCGTTTCTTGCGGAAGACAGAAGCAGGGAAGAGCCCCAGCCTAAGAGAGGGGCCCTGGAAGTGACTTGGTGTCCAGGGGGCCTCGTGGCACCGTCCCTGGGAGCCTAGAACCGGGCCGAGCGAAGTGGCCGTGGGAGGGGAGGGTGAGGAAGGCAGAGAAGCCACGGGCAGACCGTGAGCCTCAGGGAGCCCTGGGCAGACACTGGGGACTCTCTCTGACACACGGTAAAGGGAGTACAGAGGCACACCAAGAGGTGACTGATACCGTTCAAGATGAGAGCAGGTACCGATCTCAGTCCCCTTGATACCCTTTGTTCACCAGGAATAGAGAGTTAAGTTGCTATGGATCAATTTACACTTTATTCTACTTTAATAAAGAGGGCTCTGATTTTTTTCTAAGCAGATGTGATTTGATTATGTGCTAATCTCAGCCCAATTAATTGTGTTACTCAAACTGTCTCCAAAGAACTTCAAAACAACGAGGTAAAAAGGAAGAATTAAGTCCAATCCAGTTTGGGCATGAGTTGTATGCGCTGGGACACCCGATTTCACTACTTCTCCGTGACATTCAAACCTCCTTGCGTGGGCAGGCGCAGGCCCCGGACACTGACAGCCAGATTTTCAAATCCAGCTTCTCACACTCGCTTCAGCCTCCACAGAGGCAGGAGAGAGCTGGTGGTGAGGTTTGTCTAATTAATGGCAAAAATGTGGGAGTAAAAACCCACACCCCAACCCAAATGCTTCATCACCCTTTCAAACAAGTTCTCCGAAGAGTTCTGTAAAGTGCAGCTGCACACGACAGAGAAATGAGGCAACAGGGCATCCACAAAACCACGGGGGTGTGCACCACACACGCACACACACGTGTGACACAGTGCACACGCGCATACGTGCACACGGAGCGCACAGCATTCAGGGCACGCCTATGCTAATTTAAGATTTGGTGAAGAAGAGAATGAGTCTAACCTCAGGAAATGAAAAGTTCAAAATTAAGGTTCTTGATACAATTGCTACCTGAAATCACCTGTTCCACAGCCAGGTCATTTCCACAGCTATTACCGTTAATATTAACAACAACACAACGAGTATTTGCATAACACTTTACATAAATTATCTCCTTGGGCTTTGAAAGGGATTTTGCTAACATTTCCAACAAAGAGCCGAACTACAGGGAACCGAAAGAAAACATCTTTGTTTCGGGGACTCCTAGGCTTTCTGTCATCCGAAGACCCCCTTTATTCTTTGCCCTATATGGTTTTCTATTTTAATATATTCTTGACTAATTGATCATCTTTATTAGAGAACATTCCATTTCCCTATCTTTATTCATCAAAGAACGCTCAGTCGGCAATAACCGACATTACCTTGCTGAGTTAATAACATTCCATGAACATGGGGTTGGAGTTACACTCTCGTTTCTTATTTTCAGCAAATTAATTTTAGTTCGGCTGTTTGAGGAAGTGAAGATAACTTTAAGGTCCCCACTACAGCCTTAAAGGACTTCTAGGGGTCCTAGGGCCCTAGGCAGGGAGGCAATCATTGAAATTGCAGATAATATTTAATTCTTCCCTATTCTTCCTAAACTAAATATATGATCAGAAAAGAAGAGTTTAAAATGTTTAAAAGAAAACTTGGAAATCTTTTAATCAGATATCTCAAAGCAGTTATTTGGGGACACACACACAAGAAGGCAGGCAAATAACTAACCACAGCCAATACCACTGTCTCACCAAATCATGTCCCGGCACATCTTCCTAGCTCTGCCCAGCAGAGCTGGCGTCTGATGCCAAGTTGCCTGACTTCCTCACCTGTCACCTCTTAGATGCGTGAGGAAGCTGCTGAACTTCTCAGGCCCTCGGTTTCTTCATCTGAAACATGGGTTCATAACAGGCCCACGTTTTAGGGCTATGTGAGGCTTCAGTGAGGAAACACATATAAAAAGCTTAACATGGTGTCCAGCACATGGCAAGTAAGCAGTATATTTTAGCTATTTTTCTCACTGTAAATATGGCCTTTCAGGACCTGTGGCTGGTCCCCAAGCTCCTTCAGGGCCATGAGCATGAAAACCTAGTCATTCATGAAATCTGGTTTTGTTGAACCTCTTGGTCCCAACGTTAGTTAGAATAACTGCATCTCTGCTTTGATGCTCTGGGCATCTTCAGAAATCAAAAACAGGATGCACAGAAGCGGGGGGTGAAGTCCTGGAGGCACAATTCCTCTTTCCAAAGAACTTCTCTAGCTCTTACCAGCTAGGAAGAGCTGGGTATAACCTGCAGCATATTAGTCAACCTCTTTAAGCCTCAGTTTCCCCATTTCTAAAACAGGGGCCATAACTATCTCTGAAGCATTGGAGATTTAATGAGATTTAAATCCCCTCCCCCTAAAAAAAAAAAAAAAAAAAATCAACTGTCATGATTACTATCCATTAACACATGAAAGTGCATTTGTTGAATCTAGTCCCTGGTGCAAAATAGAAAACTATTGAAATCCAAATACATTCTCATTTACTAAGGCAAAGCACTCAGATAAACCAATAATTAGCCTTGGAAAGCTAAAAAGAAATATTCCTGGTTAATTTGTTCATTTTTCTTTTCCCCTTGCACACATTAGCTGTGGCTTGATCTTGGACTATGTCAATATTCATCTCCTGGTTCAGCAGCTTTCACTGATCTGCTCAGTTACTGCGCGGGCTGCTTCAGCGAAAGGGCTGATAAGTAGTTCATTAGTAGCCGGCCAATTTAGTCAAGAGCATCCAACCAGTTTTTCCCTGATGCTTCAGTTACCTCACAGGTCCTGCTGGAGACGGACGGAGAGAAGGATTATTTGCGGAGATGACCGTCCCCTGCCTTCCTCTCCGGCTGCACAGCCGGCCCTAGGCCGAGCCCTTCCCAGAAACCCTCCCCCGCTGACGGGACATTCTGCCAACTTCTCTCTCCAAATAAAACCTGACAGGAATGGCCTTTTCCTTTCTTCCTGACTCTAAACTGAAGCCTTTATAGACTCGCTCCATGTTTCCATGGGGAAAACCAAACGCTACCTAAATAATAAAAAGTGGAAAAGTTTCCCCAGGCAGACTGTCTCTTCCGCACCTTGATTAGCCGAGCAAAATGTAGACATAAAATGCAATTGCTTTTTTTTCCCAGATGCTAAAAATGTCAGCCTTGATTTACCCCGACACTCTGACGGACTCACGGCAGCCATAAATCCTTCTCGCCCAGTGCAATCATTTTCTGACCTGCTCAGCGATGGAGAGACGGAGGCTTTGCGTTTATCTTCGGGTGCCAGCACCTCCATCCCAGGACCTCCCCTTTCATCTCCCCCCGTGAGAAGCCAGGGCTGGAGGGGTAAAAGGCAGAAAGGCACGTGTTTGTCATATTTCCTTGGAAACATCACGCAACAAGGGTTTTTAGTTATTTATTTACTTATTCAAAAGGGAAAGGAGGAGGAAAATAGAAGGTATTTTTATAGATCTGTTTCCTCTCAACCTGGCGCACAACCTCCCCTCATCGCAACTTCATCCTCAATTAGGACAGTGCAGGAACACCTTCCGCTTGAGAAGCACCTGCCTTTCTGCCAAAGGCGTCCACGGGGAGCACGTGTGACTGACACTACGTGGAGAAAGTTGAAATTGTTTGTAGTTTGCCTAAACACAGCCAGGTGGCCCGTTGGTTTGGAAGCATGGCCTCTGGGAACTTGGCGTGTGAAGCACAACCCTTTAGCAAGTGGGCACTGGTTCATGGGGAAGACATGGGGTCTGGGGTCCAACCTCACATCTGCCCCTTACCAAGGGTGGCTTTGGACCAATCATTTCTATCTTCATAATCAGGTCCCTTGCACACCTGTTCCACACCTCTTCCTCCACAGGGATCTCTTCGTGTTCTGGGATGCGTTGAGCTCTCCTGAAGCCACGAGAGATGTAACTCGGTGCTGGGTGCCAGAACAATGCCCATTGCTCCCTTAAGAGATGGTCTCTCACCCTGGCTGGTTTGGAGCATTGGCCTGCAGACCAGAGAGTCCCGGGTTCAGTTCCCGCTAGGGGCACGTACCAAAAAAAAATTCTTACATTGAATTTAAAAAGAGAGAGAGAGAGAAAGATGGTCTCTCCCCTTCCCAATTCACAAAGTGGACCATGTTTGTGAACCACCCATTTCCTATGTGGTCGTGTGGAATTCTCTAGTATCTCGTGCACACCCCTCCCCAAGGCCATGATGGCCGAGAGTCTCTTCCCAATGTTCCCATGCCTCCTCCTCTAGTCCCTTGCCAGCAAGTTCTTTATCATCTTCCCTTTTAGTTGAGTTTCTAGCCTGGGAGTTTCTTAATGGCAAAAACTATATTCCCACACCTGGCATACAGTAGGTGTCTAATAAGAGCTAATAAAATGGGCTCTTGTCTTCCCAAAGATCCAGTCTTACAACACTTGGCCAAACAACCCTCTCCTAAGAAAGACCTGCCTAAATCTTTCCAGAGCCACATCCCTGAAGATTCCCCGCCTGCACACAAACTCCTACATACCCGGGTTTCCCTCTCTCTCTCTCCCGGCCTACAGAAGTAAGTGTGAAATTACATCCGGGGTCACTGGAGGAGGACAAAGGCACACCTCCCCCATATCTCCATGGACTCCGCAGGGGGTCACCGCCTCCAGATGGCCCCAGCCCACTGCCCTCTCTGCCTCCCCACAGCTACTTCTGTGCCTGCTTGCCTTCTCCTGGCTCTCTGGAAGGGGGTGGTCTCAGAATGGAGAGGCAAGACACAGAGTTCCGGACATGGAACTGCATAAGGATGATTAAGGGTGCAGCCACCACAGTAAGCATCTGTATGAGCTCCTATTTATCCCCAGACCAGCTCAACACTAGAGACAAGGTTTGCCTAAGACTGTGAAAAGTGATGTTGAAGGTCAGTAACCGATCGGAGCTCTCTGGTTAGGCATGTCCCCATGGCGTTCTCTTGGCTCCAGCGGGTCAAGGAGGAGCAAAGTCACCAAAGCCTCTTTCACTTGCGTCCCACGTGGACCTTGAAGACCCATCACCCATGTAGAGATGAAGGGAACCCCTGAACAGCTATCTAGACTCTTGCTCAAAGTCTACCGCCATCTACGCTCCATTATACCATCTGAGAGGGAGGGGGGAAATTAACACCAGCACTTAAGATGTTATGGAAACTGTGGAACATGCTCTGCTAGCTAGCCCCTGGCCTTGGAATCCATACATTATTTAATGGGAAGGAAGACATGGCCTAAATGAGCCAGAACAATTGCCTAAGGGGCGGAGAGAATAGAAGATGAAGGAGTGTGTGTGTGTGAGTGTGTGCACGTGTGTGTGTGTGTGTGTGTGTGTGTGTGTGTGTGTGTAATTTCTCAGACCGTGCCCATTAGTTTTGTTTCTTATTTAGGATACAGCATTAATCATGCTAATATTTTACAGCCAGGCTTCACTCTCTAGTCATTACTTTAATCAAACCCATCAGTGAACGAAGGAGCACGTTACCAGGTGGGAAGAGCCGCTACCGCTCACTGTTAATTACTTTGCATTTTACAGCAATCAGCAGCAGGGGCTGAGATCATAATAAATTCATGACTTATGGGCCCATAAAATCATTACCGTAGGAAAATATGTTTTATCGGGGATTCGATGGGCCGCTGCTCAGAGAGAGATTTCTTGAAGGAAATGACACCCATGAAATTAAACTGATCCTTGCAGTCAGCAGAAATGCAAATGTACAAAGAGCAAAATTTTACTGTGGAAGCAAGGAGCTGGCTGGAGGCTGGACTGGGCGCAGGTGGAGTTGAGGGGGCGTGGCCTCAGAGGGGCGTAACCTCAGAGGGGCGGGGCCTCTGAGGAGCGGGACCAAGAGGTGCTGTGTGGAAGGGAGGTGCCCATAAGACCTGCAGGAAAAGCACCTAGGGCAGGGAAGGAAAGAACTGGGGCCCCTGGGCAGAGATCAGGGGAGCAGCGCTTTCACTATTGCACAGGCTCCGCCCTCTCCCGTCTTTCGTTATTGTACCAACTCCCATTGCCTTGGGTACTGAGACTCCTGTGGTCTCAGAGGCAGAGGATGGAGACGTTAAAGGCAAAAGGGCAAATCAACAAATCATCACTGAGAGCATGGGCGAAGGGAGGGATGCTCGCTCCTGTGTCCTCTCCCCGTCTGTCCCCGGGCAACAGGAGTAAGCTGGTGAATAGCAGTACTGCTTAGATGAGGCAACCCTGCCCCCAGCCTCTAAGCCCCTGCCGCCCCCACACCTCCAGCCTGCGGTGCGGGTCTCTGTGTTCTTAAAGCCATCTCTGGCCCGTGAGAGGATGCTGAAACCCCTGGTGTTTGCCTGCCGGTGTGGCTCAGTGGTTGAGCGTGGACCCATGCACCAGAAGGTCGCCAGTTCAATTCTGGGTCAGGGCACATGCCCAGGTTGTGGGCCCGATCCCCAGTGAAGGACATGCAGGAGGCCGCCAATCCATGTTCTCTCGCATGGATGCTTCTCTCTCTCTCTTCCTCTCCCTCTAAAATCAATAAAGGGGGGAAATTGTTTTAAAAACCCTGGTGTTTGTTTTATTTGGGGGTTTCTCTATCTTCAAATTTCTCCCAAGATGCATTCAGACCATTTGTTTGGAAGTAAATGTTTCCCTTTTTCTTGGCTTCTTCCAATTATGCTAGACAAGCACAGGCCCTTATTGAGTGTTATTTAAGCATGAAATTATAACAGATCCTTTTAAATGCTAAAACATAAAAAGAAGTCCTTTTATCAAGGAGCACCAGGTCCAGATCCAATAGCTCATTAATTTCTGTGACTCAGACAAGATGCAATTCTAATGAAATCCAAGAGCTTCCTGTGGAAGGTTCATTCATTCTTCCCGGAATGATCACCATCCTTGTTCATCAATATCGTTATTGCTCACATTTCTGAAGTGCTAGGGAGAGGTTATCCTTTCCACCAGGGTGAAGAGCACAACGGAAAGAGATCAATGTCACCTGAAAGATGACAAGGAGCCACACATGAGTTTGAATCCCACTCTTACCACCTATTAGTTGTGAGGTCTTAGTGAATGTATTTAACTTCCTTGGCCTCAGTTACTGATTCTGTAAAATAGGGCAAATTAAACTTCCCTTTAAGTAAAGGGTTATTATGAAAATAAAATAAGCTTGCTGTGTACATGAAGCACAAAATAAAACCCTAGGCAGGTCTTCTGACGAAGCTGATCCACTTCTCAGAAAGGTCAGTCAAGGTACCACCAGCTCCCTGGAGGAAGTCAGGATGCTGAGAAACTGGCTGGGACAAGTTGGCCCATGGGAACCTTGGACAGCAGCAGCCTGTTCCAGGGAATGATGAATGAATGGTGTGGGCATTTGGCCACATTCCCACCTGTCACTGCGACTCTCGGGAATATGTACTGCATTCCTCTGTTCTTGGGACGTTCGGAGCCTCATAAGGAAGAGGTCTGTTTCAAAAGCAAGAGGCAGCGGCAGAAAACACCAGCCTCACGGGGATAGGCGGAGATGTCCTGAGGCACAGGGCCTGGGCTCCAGGCTGTGTTGTCTCCTTTTGCCTATTATAGTCTCCTTTTGCATTTATCTCTTTATTGGTAATAAAGAGAAAAGCAGAGGCCTCGTGTCATCGTTGCTCCAGCATCCCCTCCCCCACAATCAAGGGATGGCTCCGGGCATCCACCCGCCGTCCCCAGAGGTATGCTGGCCGCAGAATTCAGCGAGGCAGCCTGCCCTTCCTAAGCTGGCAGGTGCTTTCACAGACAAAACTGAAGCTGGGCCTGCCTCCCCGCCTAGTTCCTGCCCATCCCCCAGCCCAGTTCACTACCTCAGCACTTGAGAAAGAAAATCAGATGAGAAGCTATGGACAAAATTAATATTTCTAATGAAGAAGCCAAGGAATGCAATAACCCACCAGTGTTTCTTGTCTCCAGAGATCAGTTTCAATATGATTTTGGATCACAAGTGAAATGAGTTAGAAGGATGCTGACCTTTTAGCCATATATGTGTCCTAGATAAATGGTATAAGTGAGCCCCCTACAATGGGCTGAAATAAAATAAGGATGATTTGGAGGTGTAGGCTGTTTTCCAGGATTTAAGAGTTTTGAAGCCATGCTGGAGTAGTTGTGGTTCAGTAAAAAGAAGAAACTTACAGAGTCAGCAAACAGGTTCAAATCCTAGCTCCGTCGCATACAGTTAACTGACTTTGGGTAAACTAATTAACCTCTCTGGACCTCCACTTCCCTATCTGGATTATCGGAATTATACATCTACCTTTCAGAATTGTAAAAAAAAAAATTAAAAAAATTAAACGCCTGATGTTTATAAAATGTCCATAACAGGATACATATTCACAAATGCTCATGGTTATTATTAAATTAACACCTTATTACTAAATTAGCACCTTGCTACTGAAAAACCTCCCAGGAGCTATTGTAATGAGTGTGAGTGAGGATTCTAACTTGTGTTAGAAACCTGAAAACAGTTTGTGCTATAAAACCCGGCACAGGGTACCAGAATGCCTATATCAATCAGATCCCTTTACTGCATGCAGAAAAAAGTTACTGGCGACATCATCCATAGAAGATGTATTTATTAAAATAGATAACACGTGACTTGACTGCAAAGCTCAACTATCATTGGATGCCATTAGGAGAGGTTTTAGGAGGGGAGAAGAGCCAAGAGCCACGGGAAAGGGGCATCAAAGCTCCATGCATGATGGTAGAGAAACGTCTTCTTTGAAAGGGAAAGGACAATCACATTGTCAGACACCTCTTTTGTGTCCTGCATTGTGCTAGCTAGTCACACATACTCACCACAATTGATCCTAACAACAGCCTAGGGGGTGATGACTCTAAAGGACATAAGAAAATGCCAATGGATTGGTGTTATTAGAAGGAAAAGAGAGAAAAAGATAGAGATAGAGAGCAAAAACAAGAAATTAGGGAAGTGGGGTGGAGGGAGAAAGGCTTTAAAAATCAATATAGATAAATAGATACAAGTTTGGGACTTAAGAGCAACCATCGCAAAGTCAAAATTAGAAGTATATCAATATATCTAGTGAAAAGCAAGAACGAATAAAAAGAAAACAAAAGAACAGTAAATGGAAAAGTAAATAAGATGCTAGAAATAAGTTCTAACATAACAGTATTAAGAATAAATATAAATTAACTCATTAATTAAAATAAAGAACCTCTCAGATTGTTTGATCCATCAGTATACTGACTACAAGACTTAAAAACACACAGGTAGGTTAGAAATTAAAGGATGAGAAAGATGTATTAGTAAAATATGAACCAAAAGGAAGCTTCATAGAAGCCTTAATGTCTGGACAAGATAAAATTTAAAGCTAACAATTTGAAAGGAACAAAGGACATCACCTACTCATAAAAGGGGGAAGAAAATAAAGAGAAGGTATAGCCAACATAAACATATCTGTATCTAATACACCTTCACATATATAAAGCAACAGTTGTATAAATTATAGGAAGAAAGAGATTAATCAACAATTATAGTTTGGGTGGATTTACTAGAAATCAAACAGAAGAGAACAGTAGAGGTATGAAAAAGCTAAATAACATAATTAGTAAGTTCTAGCAAGTATATAAAGAATATAGTATGATGATTACCAGAAAAGGGGGTTTGGGGGAGGTATAAGAGGGTAATGTGGGGATAAGTGGTGAAGGAAGGAGACTTGACTTGGGACAGTGAACACACCAAACAGTATACAGATGATGTATTATAGAATTGTACACCTGAAACCTAACCTATATAATTTTATTAACCAATGTCACCCCAATAAATTCAATACAAAGTTTAAAAAATAAAAGTAAATAAAAATAAATGATTTTTAAGAGAATATATATGGGAACTCTACCACAGTAAACAGAGAATACATTTCTCATCACACGCCAGTTCCAACATCAGACCACATATTAGACCATTAAGGCAATCTCAATAACTTACTAAAGAACGCTATCAAAGAGAGCATGTTCTTCAACAATAATGAAATAGAATTAAAAAGTATCTACCAAAGAAAAACTTAAATAACACTGGGGAGTGAAATCACATTTTATTAAACAGTTCTTGGGTTAAACAGAAAATGATAAAGAAAACTTAGAAATATTTAGGACTGAATGATAATTAAAATAGCACCTGTCAAAATGTATGGGACATTAGTAAGGCTGTACTTAGAGAAGAGTTTACAGTTTTAAATAAATTATCAGGAAACAATACAAGTTAGAAATAAATTAGCAAAGCATGCAACTAAATAAGATGGGAAAAGAACCTTGAGCAAGATCAAAGAATAATGAGTCAGGAAATAATAACAGGAAGGGCAAAAACAATGCAGTAGAGACCACACAACAACAGACAGTTACCAAATATAAATGATGTTTTGCTTGTTTCCTAGTAAAAAGACAAAGTAGAGCTCTCTGGCAAGACTGATCAAGAGAAGAGCTGCATGCCTTCCCCAGGGAAGAAGGAAGGATGAATAGAAAGGAGGAGGGGATTAAGAAAAGAACAGGCTGCAAGTGAATATAGTTGAAAACACTGATAAAGTTAATGAGACAAATACATTTTAAAAAACCAAAACTCTAACAAAAAGATTTTGGGAGCTTAAAGAGACCAATACATATTTAAAACAGCTAGAAAGGAAATTCAGTGACTTTCCTGCCCCCAATTAGCCAGCTAGTTTATGGGAGAGTTCAATTAAATTTTTAAAGAATAAAGAATTCCAATTTTTAACACTGCTTCTTAAAAAAAAAAAAAAAAAAAACAGAGAAGAAAGGAAACCCACCCAGCTCATTTTATTAAAAAAAACCTTGATCCTGAACCCAGATAAATACAATATAAAAAGAGAAAATTTTGGAGCTATTTCACTTATAAATTTAGATGCAAAGATACTAAGTGAAATAGTAGCTAACAGAATCAACAATGAGAGAGAGAGAGAGAGAGAGAGAGTGTGTGTGTGTGTGTGTCAAGCTCAAGAGAAGTATTCAGGAATGCATAAAAAATCTAACAACATAAACCCTGGCCCAGTGGCTCGGTTGGTTGGAACATTGTCCCATACACCAAAACACTAAAAGGTTGTGGGTTTGATTCCTGGTCAGGGCACATACTTAGGTTGCGAATTTGGTCCTAGACCAGGCACATATGAGTGGCAACCGATCAATGTTTCTCTCTCACATCCATGTTTCTCTCTCTCTAAAAATCAATAAACATATCTTTGGATGAGGATTAAATTTTAAAAATCTAACAACATAATTTATCATAACTTATAGTATATAAATTACTAAAAGTAATCCATTATATAATGTATAATTATGTAATAATATCAATTGATGCAGAAAGAATAGTTGATAAGGTTTGCCACCTATAATGATACATTCCATCATCACCACTATTTTAACTTAGTGCACGAGGTCAATGTTATATGGAAAGTGAAAGAAAATAAGAGGTATAAATATTGTAAGACAAGCATTTAAATTGTCTCTTAGATAGTTATGATAATCTACCTAGAGGAAGCAACACAATTAATAGGTGCTAGCTATAAGATCAATATACAAAAATCAAAATAATTTGTCTATAGTAGTAAACCCAACTACAAAATGTCATTCAAAAAAGAAGAAAATACCAATCACAATATCAACAAACAACTACAAAGTATTTAGAAGTTACGCAAGACCTCTTGTACACAAGACCTCTATAAAAAAAAATGTAAAACTCAAATAAAGGACATGGAAGAGGATAATTCAAAGTAATGAATAAAGTCTATGCTCTTAGATAGGATGATTATATAGCCTAAAGGTGTTGATTATATTTGGATTAATATGTAAACTAAAGCAATTGACTTAAAATCTTAGATCAAATTTTGTGAAATATAATAAACATACTCTAACATGTATATAAAAAAAATGTCCGCCAATAGGTGTCATTATTAAAAAGAAGACTAAATAAGAAGAACTTGCCCTGCAAAATATTGTTATAGTTTTTTAAGAAGTACTCAGGTATTAATACAAAAACAGGAAATAGAGCCCTGGCCGGTTTGGCTCAGCGGTTAGAGCGTCGGCCTGCGGTCCTGAGAGACCCGGGTTCGGTTCCCGCTAAGGGCGCGTACCTCGGTTGCAGTTTGTCCCCGGCCCTGGTCGGTCGTGCGGGTGGCAGCCACTCGATGTGTTCCTTTCGCATCGATGTTTCTCTCTCTCTCTCTGTTCCTCTCTCTCCCTCCCACTCTACCTGAACAAAAAATGGAAAAATGTCCTCGGGTGAGGAAAAAAACAAAACAAAACAGGAAATAGACCAAAGGAATAATCAGAGATCTATGATATTATAGGAATATAATATACAGTGATGTAGTACTCTAAACCAATGAAGAGAATTATTTAGTCATTTGACAGGAATTGATTCACTAGAGAAAATATAAGTGAATCTCTAATATCACATAAAAGAAGTACAAGGAATGTCTTTGTGACAGAAGAGTATAAAACTTTTTAAATATAATTTCTAAGTCTAAATCCTAAAACAATAAGTCAATGAATCATGGCAACAAAATGTATTATTTCTGTTCCCTGAATGACACTATAGACAGTTATAAGATAGATATTTTTAATGCTTAATGCTGTAAGAAATTAATACCTAGAATCTAGAACTGCAAATTAACACCGAGAAGAGAAACATCTCCCTTAGAAAAATGGATATAAACAGACAATTCATAACAGGGGAAATCCAAAACCTGAGAAGCCTATCAAGAGATGTTCAAACTCATCAGTAGTCAGAAAAATGCAAATCAAAATAACAGAGATTTCACTCTATACCAATTAGACTAGCAAAGATTGGAAAACTAGCTAATGCCATACATGGGGGCAGGGGATGTGGGTACACTGGAGTCCCCTGCGCGGCTGGTGGGAACACAAACCAATGCTTTCGGGGGAAACAGTCTTGAACTACTTAAACTAAATGCACACAGCCTTTTATCTAGCAAGCCTGTTCCTCTGTTATATATCTAAAAGAAATATTCACACAGGTCCAAAAGAGAATGTGTCCAAGGTGTTCGCTGTGATGGTTATTTGTAGTCTCTGCAAATGGCAGTCTCTGGAGTGGTGCGGCGATGGGGACAACCTAGTAGGTGTGCGCCTGGGCCTGAACCTGGTTGTCCATCAATGGGAGAGTGAAATGTGGAGAATGAGCTCTATGGGAAGAAGAGGCATGGAAGTTAGAGATGGGGATGATACTGCAAAATAAAATAACATAAAATAAGAGGGCCCTTCTCAGACCTGTGATGATAATGTTCATCAACTAAGGAGTATGATGAAGCTGTAGTTTGCCGACCACTAATTTAGACCCCCAAGATCACATCAAGTAAGTGCATTAAAGAACTCTATTGTGGCCCTGGCCGGTTTGGCTCAGCAGTTAGAACGTCGGCCTGCAGACCAGGGAGACCTGGGTTCGGTTCCCGCTAAGGGCACGTACCTCAGTTGCAGTTTGTCCCCAGCCCTGGATGGGGTTGTGTGGGTGGCAGCCACTTGGTGTGTCCCTCTCACATCAATGTTTAGCTCTCTCTCTCTCTTCCTCCCTCTCTCCCTCCCACTCTATCTGAAGATAGGTACAGGAGTGTCCTTGGGTGAAGATAAAAAAAAAGAACTCTATTTTGCAGACTATGAATACAGATACCAAAATCTGGTGATGCAGCCTAAAAACTTCCAATGTACTTTTGTGAGCAATAGGATTGAATAAAGAACTAACACTGTCTCAAACAACCCTGGGGTTAGTGTCTCAGACTCCAGTCAAGAACGGGAGATACAAGGGGAAAGAGCACTCGCTATGGTTATTCTTTTTTAAACTCTACAAATCTTTTAAATTGCTACTTCCGTGGAAGCTACCAAATCCCTAAGAGACAGAAGCTGGTCAGGTTTCTGAGTCCTATTATTAGAAGCTTTATATAAGCAGAAAGGGACATAGACCAGGGCTCCATTTTACAATCCTACAATCCTATATATAATCTTCTTCTGGGAAGCGTGTCAGACCAAAACATATGAAGCAATATGACAGACTAGTAAAAGAGAATAGCGGTTTGAATGTCAGCTGAAAAAATGTTCATTTCCTTTAAAAAAAAAAAAATTTTTTTTTTTTTTTGCACAGCTCTTTGAGCCACCAAATGAACCTCCACAGTTTGAAGTTCATCCAGAAAATCCTTTTGCAAACTATTGGTTGAAACACTGTAATGTAGGAATTGTAAGGGATTAAGGCTGGATCAGTGGGTGTCTCCTCCCCCACACCTGTCTCCCTAACCTGACTTCCGCAGCCCAGAGACTTACATCCGTGTGTCTGAGACCCAGATTCCAAAATCATCACGTTGCTCTCCCACTCCCACCGAAAACTAACGTTGTTACTGAAATGTCCCACTTATAACTAAAATCGGCTTCAGTGAGCAGACCAGCGGTCCTCTGTACGATCCTGTTAGCTCCCAAATATCCCCAATAGATCCTCTTTGCTCCTCCCCTTACTCTAATTATTCGTAAGATGCTAGATTGGATTTGAGGGTTCCTGCAGCTCACAGAGGGCACAGCCATGTGACAACGACCCCAAGTGAAGTGCTTCAGTGAGGGGAGGGATGAGTTTGGACGGCAGTGGTCTGGGGACATCCACGGAAGGGCCCCAACTTCGGCAGGGCCAAACATCCTGGCACAAGTTACCCAAAGAGGAGATGCCAGGCAGGGAGACATGGTATAATAGCTTTATTTTCACAACAAATCAGAAGATGCCCAAGCACATTTACCTGGTAGTGGAATTTCAAAAAGGCTTATGGATTTCTCACCGGCTACTTGCTAACTTTGCTTTTATCCACTCTTCTCAGAGAAATGCCTGTCACCAGTATAGACATCACAATCATGTTTCCCGGTCAGGTGTTTTGGTTTTTTTGGTGGTGTTGTTTTTTTTTTTAAGTAAAAAGGATTCTGCTTTTCCTACACTGTCACCTCATTAAGTTGTTTAGCTTCACCTCAGCCCTTGGATTCACACTGATCCTTATCCTGTACGGAACGTACCCGGGTCTTAAAATGCGCCCACCAATCGCTGCCACGCGGACCCCGCCCTCAGCCTCCGCCCCTGGAAGGGCCTCTCTGCACCGAGCCACGCAAGGGGCGGGAAGTGAAGCGAGGAAGGAGGAGTTGCCTGAGGGGGCCCCTTCGGATGCTGCCAACCGAGAACGGTGCATTGCTAACAGGAGCACTGTGACTGTCCATCACACATGTGATCCCCCAAATTGAATCCCTCCGAATTTAAAAGAAAAGTATTCTGGGCTATAAAACAAGTCTCAGTAAATTTACACAGATTCAAATCATATAAAGTATGTTCTATGACCACAAAGGAATTAAACTACAAATCAATAACAAAAAGAGAAATGTGTGTATGTGTGTGTGTGTGTGTGTGTGTCCCCAAACATTGTTATACTAGATGACACAGTTCTAAATAGCCCATGGGTCACATACGAAATCGAAAAGGGAAAGAGAAAAGTACTTTGAATCGAAATAAAATGAAAACACAACACGCCAGAATCGGGGGAATGCTAACATAGTACTTAAAAAGCTATTTACAGCACTACACACCCACATTGGAAAAAAGAAAGTTTCAAATCAGTGAACTCTGTTTCAAACATAATAAACTAGAAAAGAAGAGCAAATTAAGCCCAAAGTAAGCAGAAGAAAGGAAATAATAAAGGTCAAAACAAGAATCAATGAAACAGAAAATAGAAAAACAATAGAAAAAAAAAAAAGCAATGAAATAAATTTTTAAAAACCTGGTTCTTTGAAAATAAAATCGATAAACATCTATAAACACTGATCAGGAAAACAAAAGAGAGATAAATTACCAATATGGGGTATGAAAGGTGACATCATTACAGATTATACTTACATTAAAAAAGATTATTATGAGAAACTTGATGCCTATAAACTCAACAACTTAGATGAAATGGACAAATGGCTTGAAAGACAAACTATCGATCTCACTGAAGAGTAAATATATAGCCTGACTAGACCTATTTCTATCAAAGAAATTGAATCTGTACTTAAAAACCTTCTCACAAAGAAAATCCCAGGCCCAGATGGCTCCATTGGTGAATTCTAACAAGTGTTAAAGAAAGAAATAACACCAAGTCTATACCAAATTTCTCCCCAAAAATTGTGGAGGAAGAATTACTTCTCAACTCAGGCAATGAGACCAATGTCATCCTTATAGCCCAAACAGAAAAAGACATTACTAGGGAAGAAAATAACAGACCATTATCCTTCATAGACACAAATGCAAAATTTCTAAACAAATTATAACAAATCAACACTATATAGAAAGGATAACACATTGTGAACAAATAGAATTTATCCCTGGAATGCAATGTTGATTTAACATTAAAAAAACAACCAATGTGACTCACCATATAAACAAGCTAAAAGAGAAAAACCACATGATCACCTTCAACATAAAGGACACGAGGAAAAGAATAATCAAGGATGATTCCTAAGATTTGGACCTGTAACATTGTGTCAAATGTCACAGAAAATTCCAGTAGAACAAAAGAGTTGCCATTTAGGTTTGATATTCAGGAGAACACTTGCAGACTTTTTCATAATAGTTTCACTAGAAGGATGGAGGTAACAGGGCTAATAAGTCAAGGTCAGGGGTGGGAAGGGAGGGTGGCAAGTATAACCCCTGAGTAAGAAATCAGTTATTTCTAAACAATCCTCAGCCTCAACCATAACCCTCGATGGGAGAAGAGGAATATTTTTCCCTGCTTCCTTTCTGGATATAAATTGCAACAGATAAATATTCTGAGTCTTGAGCTGATATATATTCAGTCTTGGTCCCACATAAACCCCAACTATACTTCTGAAGTGCTTACTGAGAAGTATGCTGAAGAAATTCTTAGCCACAAATTCTCTCTCAGAACACAGGGATTGGAGGTTGGGGGTAAAATGCTAGATACTTTAGACCTAATTGACAAATTTAGAAACAAATAAATTACCAGGAGTAGATGGCACCCACCCAAGGGTCTGAAGGAATTCAAGGATGAAATTGTGAAGCTGGTGGCCAAATTGTAACTTTGCAGTTACAAATGGCCACATGCCACCAGAGTAGCCGACTGCCAGAGTAACGACCCTCCGTGATAGCCGCAGAGACCTAAGGACCACACACACATAGGTTTCGCTTCCAACAGCAGTATGTTGTCAGAAATCGTAACTAAGTAGAGGCTTCCTACATGCTCAAGAAGCCTAATCTCTCATTTAGGGTGTGTCCCTCACTATGATGGGAAGCCTGTGGTCCCAGTGCAACAAGTAACAGCCAGAAACTGGACGAGGACTCTGATGTCTGCTCTGCCCCTGCTGAGACTGCGTCCCATTCTCATCTGCAAAATGGGAGTAATATCTACCCTACCTACTTCATAAATGTTACGAGGCCAAGAGGAGGTACAGAGATTACTATGCTTTATGTTTAGTTTTTTTTGCTTGTTTGTTTATTGATTTTTAGATAGAGAGGGAGAGATAGAAACATCGATGAGAGAGAACATCAATTGGCCACCTCCTGCATGCCCCCCACTGGGGATCGGGCCCACAAGGTGGGCATGTGCCTTGACCAGGAATTGAACTGGCAACCTCTTGTGCATGGTCAACGCTCAACCTCTGGGCCACACCGGCCAGGCACTATGCTTTATGTTTAATAAAAAACAGCCTGATCAAATCTGCAGTATTCATGCATTAAAGAGAGAAGTGGTAATAGTAGTAATTATTATTATTACTGTTACTATTATTATTTCTGTTCTACTAAATGCCTGTGGAAAGAGGGTGAATCCCCAGTGGTTGTCCTTCCATTACAACCTTGCCAGCCACTTGCTTTAATCTCTCTCTTCCTCCTTGATTTTTGCAACTTCGAATTTATCACCTTCCACCCCAGGTGACCATCTTCGTTTTCCTCTTTGACATCTGTGTGCCTGAACGGAGCCTCAGTCCTGAACTCATCAGTTTCTTCCCAGCATTGCGCCTCCGTCTGTGCCCCGTGTTTCAGCCGCTGGGTGGCCATCCTACCCACGACCTGCACCGGAAAGGGTGCAAACTCTCGCCAGCTCTGTCCCAAGGCTCTGGAGCCTGCCTTCATGCTATTCCCCACAGCGCTGACCTATTTCAGCCCGGGTATCTCAATCATCCTCTGAATATTTATCGAGAGCCTTCTATGAGCAGGTGTCATGAGAGAAGCTGAGAGTGTGAAGGTGAATAAGACATGAGTCTTGCTGGGGAGTTTCTCGGAGCCGGTGCTGCTCCGGAGGCGTTTCTGCGAAAGGAGATGGCATCCTGCGGCAAGTTCAGTGCAGAGATTATTGGTGGAGGGGCATCGGCAGGAATAGGAGCTCCAGGAGAAGCGAGGGATCTAAGCCAACACCAGGGGGTCAGGAGGGCCCCCTGGGGGAGAGACTCCTGAGTTAAATCCTCCAAGTGGAGGCTGCAGAAGCAGAGGAAAGTGTGTAGAAAGGAAAGAATTCCAGTCATATGTTGCAAAACAAATACAATGGGTTCAGGAAATCATAAGCATCTCAGGATGGTGGGAACATGATTTGTGAAGGAAGTGGCAAGGCAGGAGTCTCAAGGGGGAGGCAAGAGCCAGCTGCTGGGGGTCTTGTCAACTGTGTCACAGCTCTTCCGCTCTAGGACGAAGGGGAGGTGGGGCCCTGGGAGGGTGTGACCATGGAGATCACACAGGTTGTTTTGTAATGAAATCACCCTTTCAGAGCCCAGCCCCTCCCCCAGAGCCTGCTATCCAGCCTCAACTACTCAGCGCCACCCAGCTGTGTCTGCACCCGGAGCACGCCAGCCTGTGGGTGCCCCTCCACACTAGTGTCACTCAAAGGTGGGGTCTCCCTTTCGGGCTGCAGGTGAGACCTAGGGGGCCAAGCAGCACCCCACCCCCCAGCAGGAAGCTGCCGGGACCTCTTGCCTTGACCAGCGTGCAGCCACATGACTCAACCTTGCTAAACTGAGCCCCTTCTGTCGGTTTATCATCTGCTCTTTCCTTATTCCCGAAGAGCTTGGTGTTTCTTCTCCCGGGTCCAACTTCGGGCACTCACATCTCTCCTAAATCCATGCCCGATGCTCTCTGGATTCTCTATTCCTTAACCAAGTCCCTTACATCCTTAAAGTCCCCCACTGAATGTCCTGTAACTCCCTTATCTGGACGTGGTTGTCCCCTGGGAAGACGTCCCCGGCAGCCCTCTCCAGGGGGGGCTTCCCACTCGCCCAGAACCCCTGACCCTGGGGACTGGGAGTCTGTCCGAATCCTCTAACCTGCAACCCCCAGGCCGTTATCCCACCCTGTCACAGGGACACACCCAGGTCCCCTTCCCTGCGGCACTCTGGGCCGCCCTGGCTCTTACCTACTGCCCTCGCAGACACCTTCAGGCTCTCTGCCAAGTCTGGCCACCATCCTGACTGGTCCCAAACACCCTGACTCCAGAATTCTTTGACTTTCTAGCCCCCAAAGAATTTCTCTATCCAGCTTTGTGTCTTCACCAGAAACCCTTTTATCTCCAAAGAGTGTGCTCTGAGGGCATAGCACACCCAATCCCTCCAGTTCCCTCACTCATTCCCCTCAGCACACCAGTTCTCCCCTTGCACTCGGACTTCCAGTCCATTGGCCTCGCTGATCTCTCAACGTCTCCCCCCCCCATTCCATGTGCATCTAGTACTCCACGGTCCATTACTGATTCATTCTTATCCTGATATGCTATACAGCACCCCTCCCCATCCATGGGAGATTTGTTCCAGGACCCCCAGTGGAGAGTCACCCCATCTCACTTCCCATCCATGTCCCCAATGCTCCATCCTTTCCTCTTCCTCCAAAGGTTAAGATAGATACACATATTTCTGATGAACCATATCAAATTTGGCCTTGAGTACAGTTGTAAAGCCAACTCAGGGCCATGCCTCTCCGAAGTCTTCCAGCTTTTTCTGGAAGAAGCCGGGGATACTATAAAGTACCCTCCACCCCCTGCCGCAGCCTGTGCTGTCTCCTTCCTGCTCCAGTCAGATCAGCAATGTCGCTCAGACACACCACGTGCTGATACCTTGCCCAGAGACAGGACCGTTTCCAGTGCACAGCTCGCCAAGTCTCCCTCTGCCTGTGCTACCCCGAGCTGCCGCCAAGCCACCAAAGAGGGGGGACTCCCCTTCTCCCACACACCCCAAGGAACCGCGGTACAAACAGTAATCCCTAAAGAGAGCTTCTGGGTTTTTCCAATGTCTCACAGAGGGTTCATGTGAAATCCACATTTTGAGTTTCTTCTTGCAGTCTCTCTAAGAAGCAGATATAATCTCGATGAGAAAAAGAAGTGTTTTTCTCTGAACTCTTTCCCATCTCTGTCATTCCTGTCTCCTTTGGAGTTGCATCACAGACCCAACCAATAAAGGGCTTTCCTTTCAAGGTGAAGCGGTCTGTGAAGTTTGATTAACACTAGTCGTTAGTCCAAAGGCCAGGCTCTCCCACTGGTGACCTTAAGAGGGTCACTTGGCTTTTCTGACTGTCCCATCTCATGTGTAGAAGACCTGTTGTGAGAACCAAGATGATACAGCTAAAATGATGCTGTCAATTGTCAAATGTTACAGATATGCAAGGTTCTCAAGGACATGGGTCTTGACTATGTGACCTAGAACAAATTAATTACTGTTTCCAAACCTCAACTTCTCTATCCATAAAATGGACTAATAGGGATCACCCCCATAGGGCTACTCAGAGGAGTAAAAGTGTAAAAGATGACTAATAATGTACTTGTAACTGGATGACAGTCACAAAGCTCGATGTTGGTGTAATGGCCATAGTGGTGGTGATGGTCCATGAAAGAAGATAAGGATGACGTTCCTATTTTGAAACCTGAAGGTGTCAGCCTGCTTAGATAACAGTCCAGTTGGCTCTTCATCAATGTGCTGATCTTACCCAAAAGAAACTAAGTGCCAGTTAACTCCAGAAATCTCCAAAGGGAGACTCCTCGTTGCTTATAAAAGATTTGAAGATTTTCTACTAAAGGAGTTTTAAAATTCTTCTGTATTATGGTATTATCCAATATCCATAAAACATCATTACATGTAATGGCATATATCATTTGAATGTTTCAAAATCTAAGATATAAAAATTCTATTGTTATAAAAAATATATTTGCAGTGTCGGCACATTATACAGACTTTTATAACATCAGTTTAATTGTTTCTGGCCAAGTTGAACTTCCTTTGTCTGGTATATTTTTATACAAGATTTAATTTGGGGCTAAACAGTCCAATATAAGCAGAGTTGGAAAGGCACCACGTGGTAATTTTGTATTTTCAGCACATTGTGTCTGGCCATACATTTTTAATATCATAAAATTGGCTTGTTCCATAATATTTTGATTGGAGATTTATGCATACTGTTGCCACATTCTTTAAACAGATGTGCAGTAAATTTGATGAAAAAACAAATCTCTTCCCCTCTGAAACTAGGACACTTGCTCATTTAAATAATACAGAACAACCACAGTCACTGTGGATGTTCTCGAAGCACAGGATGTTCTCCAAAGTACAGGACCTCAAAAGGTGAGGTCATCGTTTCATTCCAAATAAACTGCCGATCTCAAAAACTTCCAAACTCACTGCCGATCTTACCAACTTCCCATGGCAGTCACTCACTCCGCCCACATTGTCTGGTCCACCAGCCCCACGGAACACTCCAAAGCGTGGAGGAGACTGGTCTTTCCAGTCGGAAACCGCAGTCCGGGGTGACTGACTCTGCGTCTGGGGTCTAGTCTCAGCCACGCTCAGGGACTGCACGGAGAAGTGGACAGAGAGAGGCTTGGGAATTCGACGTCCTGCCTTCCAGTCCCAGTTCTGGAACTTGCTGTCCCTGGAACTCCATTCTGCTTCTCCTTCCTCCTCTGTGAAATGGGGAGAATGAGAGCTACTCTGCATGGATGTTGTCAGAGTTTAATAAAAATCAGCCAGGATGCCTACAACAGGACGTGGCACACAACAGATTCGCTGTAGATTATCTTCGGTATAATTTATATTTTATTTCTTGTCACTATGTTGCTAATGGGCACTGTTGGTCTAAAGGAGCCCAGGAGATAGGGTGGAAGGGTCGTTATAAATCCACATCAAATACTAGAAAAATAGCAATGGCCACCACAACAGCCCAGAGCCATTTCCTAGTGGCACCAGACCTTATATGCAGAATAACAATGGCATTAAAAACATCCCTGAGTCCACCTTCAAGAAGTTTTCGTGAAAGTTAGAGTTGTTAGTGGCCATTACATACCCTTTTGAACACTCTTCCTTCCTAAATCTAGAAAGCATACGCTGTAACACACCTGGAATTATGTGCGCATTCTGTGTGATGTTTTTATGAAGGGCCCCATCTCTATTAATCCACAAGTAATCCCAAACCTCATTTAAATGAGTTGTTTCCAACTCCTCTCGCACTGAGGCTTTTACTAAATTATTTTCATTGGTACCCAAAGGGGCTGATCGGAGCTCTCCCTCCTCAGGTGAAGATGCTAATGAATGCCAATAGTCAAATGTCAAAAGACCAAAGGGAAGTGAGGGGGGTTGGATACCTGCTCAGGATAAAAAATTAAACATACTGTACTTTCATTTCTTACCCTGCTGGGCCTTGGCACACTTCCCATTGGCATTACTCTGTCAATCTAACCCTCCTGTATCTGACTTCCTCCTCCAGCTACCCTTAACGTGAGAACTTCTCTAAAGAGGTGTCTTTAGCCCGGCCGGTGTGGCTCAGTGGCTGAGCATCGACCCTGCACCAAGAGGTCACCGGTTCGATTCCCAGTCAGGGCACATGCCCAGGTTGTGGGCCTGATCCCCAGTGGGGGGCATGCAGGAGGCAGCCAATCAATGTTCTCTCTCATCGATGTTTCTATCTCTCTCTCCCTCTCCCTTCCTCTCTCTCTAAAATCAATAAAGAAAAAAAAAATTTTAAAGAGTTGTCTTTATTCATCATTTTCACGTTTCCCTCTTTCTCTCTTGACCCCCCGCACCCCAATCCGCTAGCTCCAGAGACACCTCACTATGCTTTTGTCCAGGTCGCAAATGTCTTCCCCGTTCACAAACTCAGTGTCTTACATTTTCTTTCTTTCCATTTAGAATTGCTTAGGCAATATCTAGACTACACAAAAATTATAAATAATTCAGTCTACTTTGTGTATCCACTACCAAGCTAAAAAAACAGTTGACCCTTGAACAACACAGGTTTGAACTGCACGGGTCCATTGTAGGTGGATTTTTTTTTTCAATAAATACAGTAAATGGACTTTCTCTTTAGGGTTTTCTTAATTTTTTTTCTTGCCTACTTTGTTGTAAGAATACAGTGTATAATACACATAACACAGAAATAATGTGTCAATCGACTGGTATCCCAGTCAACATAAGGCTCCCAGTCAACAATAGCTATTAGTATTTAAGTTTTGGGGAATCCAAAGTTATATGTGGATATTCAACTGCTTGAGGGGGTCAGCACCCCTAACCCCTGGGTTGTTCAAGGTCAACTGTATTGCCAATATTGTCAACTGTCTCCTGTGTATCCCTCCCAAAGTGTTTCTTCTCCCCCCCACTCTTAAAGTAACCAATATCTTGAATTCAGTATATTTCATTTCATTTCTTTATACTTTTACTATGTAGGTTCCTCTCAGCAATATAAGTTTTGCATGCCTTAAACTTTATAAATGATATTCAACTGCACATATTCTTCAACTTTCCCTCTTACTACCATGTTTGCAGAACTCATCCATGTGACTCTAGCTCACTCATTTCTTCAGCTCAATAGAATCCTAGTGTACAAACATACTACGATGGATTTGTGTAATATCTAAAGTTGATTGGTTTCCCAAAGCTTTTTAATATGTCCTCTCCCTTTCATTAAGTTTAATAATTCAATTGTCTGCTCCAGTAAAAAAAGAAAAGAAAAAATGCACTTTTTATCCTGTGTACCACTTCAAACACTTCGAGTCCATTAAAATTCTGTGGAATCTACCTGAAAATATATTTCAAAACAAACCACTTCTCCTTACCCCCACTTCTAGCACGCCACCACACTTTCTCACCTGGGTATTTAATAGCTTCCTAACTGATTTTCCTATTTTCAGCCTTGTCTCCCTGTAAGTCACTTCCCACAAAGCATCCTCAGAGATCTCTTAGAAATGTAAATCAGTCTGTCCCCTGCTCAGAACTCTCCAGGGCTCCTAGAGCAGGCACAGGACAATCCAAAGTCCTGACCATAGTCCACAAAGCTCAAATGATCTGGCCCCCTAATTCCTTAGCTTCCTCTCTCCACCCCCCTCCCTTTGCTCACAATGCTCGTATCACACTGGCCTCTTGGCTTCCTCACACACACACTTGATGCCTCGGGTCCTTTACATTTGCTATTCCTTCTGCCTAGTTGCTCTTCCTCCCCTGAGATAAACATGTCATTCATCTCTGTTCTAAGGTCTCCATCCCTGACAGTCGTATGGAATATTCTTCCTATTCCTCCCTTTTCCTTTACCCACATCGCTCTGCTTAGGTTATGGTCTAAAGTCCTTTGGAATGCTGACTTGAACTTCAAGAGTCAGGGGACCAAGGGCACAGCAGAAGTTTTTAATCTTTTTGTTTGATGGTTACATTACTATGATTCTTCTCATGAGTAACAAGATAGGAGCTTGAGGAGTATTCTGAGGGACACATTTTTATTCTGCCTTCAGGCCACCTAAGACCACTGTCACCCAATCCAGATTCCATGGAATATTGGTACAAACAAAGATTCCCAAGTGCATCAGCTGAAACCTACCTCAGACCTTCATGGAGTCATCGTGGAGATCTGGTGACACAGACCTCTCTTTTGGGAGCCGCAGGAATAAATCTATTCACTTAAGTACTGAGTAACCATGAGGCACAAAGCTCCACTCGCCCTATGCAAGAACACAAAAGTGTAGGGCGTGGTCTTTACCCGCCCCATGTACCTGGGCTCACCACGAGGTAAACGATGCACTGTGATATCTGAGAAGGGACATCCCAAGTACAAATAACAAGAGACATGGTGCAGAAGCTCAGAGAAAGGAAGTCATCAAGTGATAACAGCTAGCACTTGTTAAGCAATTCAAGTATGCCAGGCTTACAACCATTATTTTAATTAACCTTAAGAAAGAATTTCTTGGGAGTAGACATTACTATTATCCCCATTGCACAGATTGCACAGTTGAGGCCAAGGTCACAGCACTTGAAATAAGGTATCTGGGTCTGTTTCACGGCAATGTCCAAGTTCTTTCCTGTATGCTTTCACTGAGAGGCTAAGACAATGTCATCCAATAGGCATTTTGTCCTCTGAGCCCCCAGGGACAGTCACCACAGGAGAGCTTGGAAAATGAAAGAGCTAGGATGTACTGTACCCATAAACATTCATTTAGGGCCATCATTATGCCAGGAACTGGAGAAATAAAGATACACAGGTCATAACCACCATCCTTACAGAGATCTCAGTCAAGTTGGGAAACAGACATCACTGAAGGATGGATTGTGGGGTTAGATCATCCAGGTTGAAATCCTGACTCTTGAACTTACATTCAAAGTGACTTGGACGAGTCACCTCATCGTTCCGTGCCGCAATCTCCCGCTCATTGAGCAAACCATCTTTGAGCACGTATTGTTTGTTCTCGGTGCGAGGGATATGGAACGGGACACCACCAACAAAGTCCCAGCCTTCAAGGGCCTTGCCATCTAGTATAAGATCACAGTCTACCCATAGGTTTTTATAAACATAAAAGGGGATAAACACTTAGTAGTATATGTTGGTTGTTAATATATTTTCAGTACATTCATTTATTCAACAAACGTTTGTTGAATGCCTCTGATGGGCCAACGTGCCAGACCCTGGGTTACGTGCTGAGGACAGACCAGTGGCCCAAACGGATGAAGTCCCTACGCCATGGAGCTTGCTTTCTAGATTATCTATTCACTCTAGGAAATGAATAATAAACATATGATCCAGTGTTGGGTAAAAATCATGAAGAAATATAAAGCAGGGAAAAGGACTACAGGGTGACTGGGTCCGGGGGAATAATATGAGAGATGAAATAGATCAGGAAGGCCTCTGGGGGGAGCTGTCATTTGAGCACAGGCATCTGGGAGGAAAAGGAGAGAGACACGCAGACATCTGGGAGGACCCCATCCCTCTGCGTGCTCTGAGAACAGGGGGAAGAGCCCTGAAGCAGGAGCATGCCATCCACACTTAAAGAACAGCACAGAGGCCACAGCGGCTGGGACACGGGGACAGAGCAGAAGAGAAATAGCCGGAGGTTGTTCTCTCAGGGCTGGGAGGGAATGTGATGAGGACTGAGTGCTATGGCCTGAGTGTTATGCCTCAGCTTGGAGAGAGTTTCTAGAAAAAATTAAAATCTAAATCAGTGGACTCTGAGTAGGCAGACTGCCCTTTTTCATAATGTGGGTGGGCCTCATCCAGTCGGCTGAAGGCCTGCACAGAGCAGAAAGACCAGCCTCTCTGAACAGGAGGTGGTTCCCAGACCGCCCTTGCACTTCATGGCTGTCCCAGGTCTCGAGGCTGCAGGCTTGGGACTGGATCTGCACCACCAGCTCCCTTCCACCTCCAAGATACCGACTCACACTGCAGACTTTGGACTGGCCAGTGCCCATGATCATGTGAGCCAACCCTTTATATTCAACCTCCTTCTCTTATTGGTTCTGTTTCTCTAAAACACTTGAACTAATACGCATGGGGAGCACCGACGGTTCTGAGCCGAGAAGACACAATGTAATTCATCTTTCATAAGGATCAGTCTGGCTCCTATGAGGAAGGCACACTGTGGGAGGCAAACAGGGAGGCAAGCGCACCAAGTCACAGGGAGGTCAGTAAGCATGCTGGAGAGGTGGAGGTGGATGTGGTGGGAAGTGGTCAAATTGTGGACTCAGTATTTTGAAAGTAATGCTGACAGGATTTGCTGATGGATTAATCATTATCATCATTGAGAAATAAACGACGACAGAATGTGGTAAGAGCCATAACTAAGGGACACGTAAGGCCACATAGAATCACAGATTAAAGAGAAACCAGTCCCTCCAGGACATGGAGGGCCCGAGCCTGCGGGGCCCTGAGATGCATTCGAGTGCCTTTTGAGATGACCTCTGAGGAGCAAGGTCCATGCACAGGGTGAGGAGGAGGGAAGCCAAGGCTGAAAGAAAGGCACACACAGAAGTGGGTGGGCAAGACCACATAGGGAGCGTCCAGGGAAGGTTCGAGAAGCCTAGTAAAGCCTGAGCAGAGGACCTGAGGGAGAAATACCTGGAAAGAAAGTTTGAAAAGGAGATTGGGAAGGTAGGCAGGGGTGTCAGCAGGCGCTTTGTCCTGTTCTAATCAGACGAGAGTACATGAGATGAGGCCCCGAAGGGACTAGTAAAGGCCTTCCAGGCTAATGGGAGAACCTGGACACATATCCCCAACCCCAGCTGAAAGTGGCCAGTGACCCTGAACAGCTCACACTCCCTAGGTCCTGCAAGCAAGACCAGCACTTTCAGAACCAAATCCCATGGATGTCTTTAACATCAAAGAGAAAGTTGTTTCATTCTAGGCTGAGAAGAGTCATTGGGCTACTCATTCCAGCAGCTTAGATTTGCCCTCACGACCTGCTAAACACATTTTTTACAGCCTGGCAGTGATCCTGCCTATTAAGCATCTCTGGCCATAGAGACGTGATACTGATTTATTTCACTTTTATGGCTGGAGGTATTTATTTCTATTTGCACCTTCGCTTCTTTATCCCAGTTTTTTTTGTTGTTTTTTGTTTGTTTGTTTTTTATCCTCGCCGAGGACATTTTTTTGATATTTTGTTCAGATAGAGTGAGAGGGAGAGAGAGAGAGAGAAACATCGACGTGAAAGCAACACATCGAGTGGTTGCAACCCACACGACCCAACCAGGGCCGGGGACAAACTGCAACCGAAGTACGTGCCCTTAGCGGGAACCGAACCCGGGTCTCTCCGGACCGCAGGCCGACGCTCTAACCGCTGAGCCAAACCGGCCAGGGCTGTTGTTTTTTTTTTAATCGATGGTAGTGGTAGGTCCTGGAGCTGACAACTCGTGGTTTGGAGACATCTGGAGGAAGGAACCCTGCACAGAGGTGGATGTTTACTAAGCTTCTTCTTAAAGAAGGACCAAGAAAGCAGTCTTTCCTGACTTGGCTAGACAAGGTTGAAAATTACTCAAAATCAGTGCAAAAAGAAGGGTTCAGGGTTTCCAGCCAGTGATCTCATCCCTTTAGACCCTACTGTGTGCCGATCTCTGTGCTCAGAGCCTTTGTCCACGAAGAGTGTACAGTGGGAGTCAGACGTGCCCGGTAAATAAACCATGACAGAAGATGGGCATTGCTCTCGCGGATGTGGGAGCACTGTGAAGGTCAGTGGGAGCACCCACGAAAGAGCACTCAGATCGTCCCGGGGAGGTCAGCATGGGTTCACGGGGAGGCGACTCGCTTGAGATGTGAGGATGCCAGGAGGCACGAGGGGAAGGACGTTCTGTGCAGAACAGCGGCGGCAGAGCAAAGGAAGCTTCTCAGGCAGCCTAACGAGACACCTGCAGCGGTCTCGCTGCTCTGTAAAACTTTACCGAGGACAAGCGTTCGGCAGCTCATTCCACACTGGCTACTCTGCAAAGACATTAGGACACTGGTTCCGTGAAGAAATACGCAGCGAGCACCTTGTGTTTCCAGCTTTGATCAAACTGTCTCCATAACTGTCTCTATTTCTGCAAGTGCTGACTTTGTAGCCATCCCTCCTTCCATGATGCTTTCCCTGGGATCAGTGCGCCAGCAGAGAGGCCAGGCCCACAGGATCCCTGGGCTAGGCCACTGGCGGACAGGTCCTGGACGAGAGAGAAGGGAAGGAAGCGAGGATTTGTAAACAGCAGAACAGAGAAAAGGCAGATAGTAAGAAAGATGTGCGAAGAGAAAAGAGAAGCAAGCTTCCTTTCAGAGCTGGGGAGAGGGCCCCTTACTACCCAGCCATGGGAACTAAATCTACCCTAATGTAGCTCACTAGTGGTGACCCCAAGGGTTCCACCTCATCAGATCACGCTCGGGGGTCCTCAAGGTTGAGGCACGGAGTGGGGCGGGCCTGGGGGAGACCCTGCTGCTGCCCCGGGGACTCTTCCATCAGAGGACCAGGCTGCCAGCCTAAGAGCTTCTCAGAAGCCCCTAGAACCACCCCCGATCTAAAACCCGAAATAAAAGGAAGTGGCTCCACATGCAGAAAGGGGGTGTAAAACTGAGATTATTTAGTGTTTAATTGAATGTCTGCAAGATGTAATATGATGTCAACTTCATTAATTGTCTAATTTAGTATTCATCAAAAAAAAGTCATTATATTGGAAAACCATTTAAGTTTTCTCATCCCATGAGAATTCTTGAATAATCATGTAATTTCCAAAAATCACTCATCACAAATAATTTTAAAACCAAAATTAGAAAATAATTTTCCAGCAATAAAATAAAAGGATAAATCTAGGGAGTACGGAGGCATTTCACGTCGTACGGCATGCTTGGGGTGTTTGATGAGGCCTCAAGGTAAGAGGGCCCAGGGCCTACACATTCTTAGAAGAACTCTGTATACCTTTCAGGGTCTTTCTTGATTATTTTCTGGAGCTTCTTGACCAGCATCTTTCACCAAGACCAAAAAAAAAAGCCATCTTGAACCACTGGTGAGTGATTCGGAACATTCTCTGGGGAGAGAGAGAATCACTTGGAGCTATGTTTGATGACAGTGTCAGATGCTTGCAATGTTTCCTGGGATTCCCAAGCAGTAGAGAAGCCCTTCCAAGATGTCACTTCTCATAAGGGTGGGAGTTACTTGACAAGTAACTTGATGAATACCTATCCTGGTGCCAAACACAGAGTTGGTGCTTAATAAATATTTAATCGACAAAAGCTCCTCCTCTGACCCCACAATTCTTCAGAGAGCTTCTCCTCTACTGCTAAAAACCAAAATAAAAGGAAGTAGCTCCACACAGCTAACGTGTCACATAGCACTGAAGTTTTGTTTTTTCTTTTTGCATGATTGTCTCCTCCACTTGTGACCTCCAACAGGGCAGGAACCATATTTCATTCACCACTGGATATCTAGTACCTAACTCGGTGCATACTAGGTGCTCAAAAAGTATTTACTGAGTAAATGAGAAGGTAAAAGGATAGATGGATGGATGGATGGATGGATGGATGGATGGATGGATGTTGGGTGGATAGATGGACAGATAATAAATCCAAAAGATTAAAGCAAGGTATTCTCCTAATGGGTCAGCTCATGCTAATTCTAGATCTAATCATTATTTTAGCTGACAGTTTCGAACGGTGACTATATGCCACTCCATGCTCAATGCTTTTCAGGACTGACCCACTTCACCCTCACACGTCTGTGAGGAAGGTAATAACACAATAATGGAACTGAGATTCAGGGAGACTAGGCAAGGTGCCCAAGGTCATACACCTAGGAAGTGAAGGTGGCATTTGGACTGGCAATACTAACCTCCTCCCAAAAAACGAGCTCTCCTTTATTCTAGTCTACACTGGTGTTTCGTTCTTTGCAGGAGGCTTGAGATCACACAGCTATAAAGCAGGTCGAAATTCCTGCCCAGAATAACATAGCACTGAGCGGCTCCGCAGACCAACACACCCTTCCACTGGAGCAACTGCCCACTAACCGCGCAGTGGGCACAGAGTGGGCAAAGAAAGGCAGAAGCAGCCAGCGCGCAGGGCTCAGGCGCCGGGGCCCGCGGGCTGTGCCGGAGAAGCCACTGGCTGAGGCCAGAAGCTGGGGCTGTGCGTAGCTGGTCTCCACCGCCTCTGGCAGTGCCAACATCCTTCCTCTGCATCGAAATGCCCGTCTCACCCCAGGTTTCGCATCCCCGGGGATGTGCCTTTTGCAGCCTGGTGATTGTCTGTGCCCGGCCGGCCGTAGAGGAGGGATGAGCCTGGTAACTGCAGCCTCAACAGTGTAGCTGCCAAAGGGGCTGCTCCTCTTCCCACCGTGTGCGAGCCCGGCCCACAGCTCGCTCCAGCGCGCAGCGAGCAGGCGAGGCTCCTGCACAGGTTAATTCTACATTGTGTGGACAGCATTTCCTCTCATGGGCTCTAACTGCGTTCCTTTTTAATTTTGTCAAGTGCTGCCTCTCCCCGCGATTAGGGGAAAGGGCGAGAGGGAGGCTGCCTTCGGCTGGCTGCTCCCCATTCATTAGACTCAGCACCTCAAAGGAGTGCTCACCCTTCCCCTCCGCCGCTTTCGGGACGACATATTTCATCTTTCTTGGTGTGGAGTCACCCCTTCCCTCATCTCTATCTGCTCTGCCCTTCCAGGGACCTTTCCCACGTCTGCCTTGTCCTCTGCGAGATGAGGTGAGCTGCGACGTGAAGGAGGGAGCCAAGGCGACAGGAGAGCGCGCATTTTCCAGATGGAATAATAATTCTTCCCCAGCTGTGCTCAGTTCTCCCTCAGACCTGACGAGTGCCTGCCTCACCTTTGAGCGGCCCCTTCCCTTTAGAGAAGAAATCCAATGGCCTCTCCAAGATATTAGTAGATCCTTCTCACCCAAAAAGGCGCTAGTAAATTAAGACTCAAACACAGCAGTTTAATTTTTTTTTTCTCCAGTGACACCCAGGACCTTGGCTACTTTGTCCTTTGCCGATATGTAATTTCATCTTTCAAGAAAAAGGGAAGCTCCGTCCCGCCGGTGAAAACGGCACCTGCTCTCAGGCCACTGGGCATCTGGGAACCTGCACAGAATCCCTGTGCTCGGGTCTGGAGGCGACATCTAATAGGACCCTCCGTCGGGGCAAGCAAGCCCAGAAAGGCTGCTGAATTGTCCCAAGTTTCACGTTCTCCATTTGATCATTTAATAAATATTTCTTGAGCACTTACTATAAGCAGACACTAATAGGCATTGAAAACATGGGTATAAATAAGACCGATCTCATCATAACAGCCAACAGCGTCTGCGAACTTGCCAGGCGTTCTATTAATCACTGGATGTGTTCTTGCACACCGTTTTCTCAATTGCTTGAGGAGAACAGTCATTTTCCTGTTCGTTTTTCATGTCAGGAAACAAAGGCTTAGAAGGTTTACGAGCTGGGTGCTAGGTCTCACAGGCAGTAGGTTTGGAGCCGGGAGCCAAACCCAGAAGGTGTGACATTACATTGTCACTCCAAGCACCCCGCTCCCAGCCTGGCAATCTGAGAGCCCACTGAAGCCTTCCCGCAAAGCTGAGGGGTTGCCTCCCTCCTGCTACGAGGTACGGGTGACCTCTTTCAGCTCGTATCTGTCCGCCACGTCTCAGTCCATCAGCGGCTCTTTGGCAGTGCCCAGTCCCACGTGAACATCTGAGCCCTGGCTTACACTCGTGCAGAGGTTCTCAGGGTTCATGAGCGATGCCAGGAGCCAAGACTATGCCCTCAAAAACCCTGCGACCTCACCTCACAGCGCCGTGCCCAAGCCGGTGCCAGCACCCAGAGCTCCCCAGCTGCGGGAGGCCCCGGAGGGAGGAACAGTGCTGGTACGTGCACACGAAGGGACCATGCTGAGGGCAGCTACCACCCAGGGCGCATCCGATGAGAACCAGGCCCCGTGCCAAGCACTTCCCACGCATGACCTCATTGAAGACCCACGGCTACCCCCTGAAGTCGATCCTACTCCCTTTGGGTAACAGAGAAGCCCGAGACACAGAAACGTTAACTAGCTTGCCCAAGCTTACACAGCCAGGGAGGATTCAAACTCGTGTTGCCGAATTCCAACAGAGTGAGAGAGCCCGAGTCGTGCTACTTCCTGTGAAGGAGAACCCCCTGGGTGCCGAGGAGGCCCACCGACCGGGCTGCCGGCTCCCTGCACAGAGCCAGCACAAGGGTCTCCCCCAGCCCGGCCGGCCCGCGCCTAGAATCCAGAGCAGAACGAGGAGCCTCTGCCCTTCCCCAGTCATACTGCCTGCCTCATGCCCTGGCTGTTTATTCCTGACTCCTCCTGATCTAATGGGAGTTGAAATTTCCATTAATTAAGAATATAAATAAATAAATGGGTAGGAAAGAAAGCGAGATGGTGGCGCGGTGCCCAGAAGGCTCTGTGAAAGCAGCCAGTTGGCGCTTCATTAGCATCCTGGTCCCTCCGCAGAGCTGCACAGACTTTCCTCTGAGTCCCACTCGGGGACTCCAGTTGGGGGCGAAGGTCTGGTTTCAGCCCTCGGTGCCTCTGCACCTTTTTCTTTGGCCTTTCAGAGTCTCTGAAGGGCCTGTTTGCCCCACACCTGGGGCACCTCCTCAGCTCACTCCCTCCTGCCCACAGTGCCTTCCAGAAGAGAGAGATCATTTCTGCAAGTCCCCCCAGATGAGCCCTCGTCTCTCATGCCTCCACAATGCAATGTTGTGTGACGGTGACTCAGCTGGTCGCTAATGTTTTCTAGGTCAAGTTTTCCCCTCAGCTAGGTCTTTATGATCCTCAGGTCAAATCTCGCCAAATTGGGTCAAAACAGCGCCGCTGGAAGTGAGCCCTGGCCAGCAGGCTGACGGGCCAGAAGGGGGCGCTGCACGGGAGAAGAGGAGGCCCGGGGGGAGTCGGCTCCACCAGCAAGCACGGTGGCCTACCTGCTGCACTGAACCTTCGGTCAGACACCCAAATGGTGAAGCCAGTCCTCTGAGCTCCATGGGAAGCCATTTTCGGGGAGAAGACGTAACATGCCAGCAGGCAGCATTTAGTAAGGACAAAACCACACGCTGTAGACTTTGTGCGTCAGAGTTCAGAGCCGGAGCCCATGGGGTGGGAGAAGGAGGCAGAAGTTCCAGGATGTCTCCAAGGTGGGGGGGGGGAGCCAGGCTTCTTGTTCGAAGGTGCCGGCCTCACTCTGCGGCAGCCCCGATGGATGTCGTGGAGCTGAGGGCGCTGTCCGCACCCCCAACAAGCTGGCCGGTGCTCTACTCTCGTTGAGGGTGATACAACCCTGCAAGTTCAGCCTGTGCTGGGCCAAGAAAGAGTGGGAGACGTTTCTTCCGCTTCCTCATAAAAAATAGGACTAGCAGCTAAGATCGGTGAGTAGAACTGGAATCGGTGGGGAATTGTTTCAGAAGACGAGGGGACTAACTCAGCCATGTGCAAAAGAATGGAACTCAGAATAACGGGCGACCCACTGAATGGGAGAAGGCATTTGCCAATCGTATCTGATAAAGGGCTAATATCCAAATATATAAAGAACTCATATAACTCAAAGTAGGTAGATAAATAAATAACAAAACAAAAAAATCTGATTAAAAAGAGGAGGAGGACCTGAATAGATATTTTTCCAAGGAAGACATACAGATGCCCATCAGGTACATAAAAAGGTGCTCAGCATCACTAACGATCAGGTAAATGCAAATCAAAACCCCAATGAGTGATCGCCTCACGCCTGTTAGAATGGCTATTATCAAAAAGACAAGAAATAACCAAGTGTTGGTGAGGATGTGGAGAAACAGGAAGCCTTGTGCACTGCTGGTGGGAATGTAGATTGGTGCAGCCACTATGGAAAACAGAAAGGAGGTTCCTCAAAATCTTAACACACCTACTATGTGGTCCAGCAATTCTATTTTGGGGTATTTATCCAAAGAAAATAAAAACACTAACTCAAAAAGACATGGGCACCCTTATTTTTATTGCAGTATTATTTACAGTAGCCAAAACATGGAAATAGTCTAAGAGTACACACACATACACACACACGAATATTATTCAGCCATAAAAAAGAATAAAATTTTGCCATTTGTAACAACATCAATGGACTTCAAGGGCCTTATGTCAAGTGAAATAAAGTCAGACAGAGAAAGACACATACTATATTATCTCTCTTATATGTGGAATCTGAAAATAAAAAACAAAGAAACCAACCTCATAGATACAGAGAGCAGAACAGTTATAAAATAAATAAACCATGGGGGTGTCATATATAGCAACTAAGTTAATAATAATGCATTCATAAGTTAACGTTGCTAAGAGAGTAAATCATAAAAGTTCTCATCGCAAGAAAAAACAACGTGTAACTATAGCATGGTGATGAAACGTTAACTCGACTTATCGTAGTAATCATGCCACATATTGAATCATCATGCTGTACACCTGAAATTAATATAATGTTATAAATAAATTATGCCTACATTTTAAAAAAAGAATTTGATTTGGGGAAGTTGTCAAAATGTCAAAAGGTTTGAACATTTGACTAAATAGGATCACAGATGATTAAGAAATAATAATTATCTACTTACCCTAAGTGGCAATAGAGATTTTAAAGGCAAATACAGGTTGCACAGTTGTGAACAAAACTTAGCTCTTTTAACACTGAGAAGACAAGGTTTTCCTAAGTAATCAAAGACCTGATAAAGACATTGTGAAGCACAGTATTTTCCTTTAGTAAGATACAAAACCCTTCCTTTGCAGGTAGATAACTCAGTTAAAAAAAAAAAAAAAAGTTCACAGATTCTTATCAAGTGCAGACCAACAGTCCGAGAAACCTTTATCCTTTCAACAGAGAACCAGATTTGAATTTTGCATTGTGTACTTTTGATAGAAAAGCTTTAAAAACGTAAATACATCTCTGCCACTCTTAGCCAGCTTTAGCACAAAAAATTCCTTTCCAAGATTCCTTCTCCACAAACCTTCTGAAAACTTTTTCATATCCATTCAGGTTTTGCCTTACATTTTTTCCCTCATTCTCATTTTGGGTCAAAAATTTTAGTTTAGGACAAAATCACTCCTTTTCCCTTAATAAAAACACATCTACAATATCTCATAACTCTTCTTACCAAAAACACATCCTACATTCCTTGTATAGAGATGTTACCCTTATTGTTTCTAGTTATTTAGTTACATATATTAATGAGAATTCTTAACCCCTAGATTCTTAATTCTTAGAGAAAACTAAGAAACAAACAATTGTGAAATGTCTGTTACTCTAGCATTTTGTGGATTGGCAAATTTATAAATACATTTCACAATTTCTAGAAGTATTTTCTTCCTCAGAGTTAACTTTTCAGTGTGGTGTAAAATATGTTTATTAATAGATCCAAATACCCAAAGAACCAAAAGTAGAAAAACTTATGTTCAATAATTAATATTTGAGTATTTTATCATTTTGAGATGGTCTAGATAGTAAATGAATATCCAGTATAACTTTAAGATTTCAAGTTCCCAAAAGATTTTGGAAACTATTTGTAAACAGACATACCGTAAAGCATAATTATTTTGAAAAGTTCATTTATAAATTTATATCTTACATCAATTTACTTGTTTTTAGCAAGTATGTTCAGATTACTCTGAAAATTTATGAGACATTAAACAACCATCATCTTGTCCTGGCTGGTGTGTCTGTTGGTTGGAGCACCCTCCCACTCACCAAAAGGTCTCGCGGTCAATTCCTGGTCAGAGCACATATCTAGATTGTTGGTTAGGTCCCCAGTTGGGGCAACCAACCGATAAAAAACCAACCATCATTTTAAGTTATCTTTCTTGCTGACAAATTGCAATTCAAAAAAAAAAAAAAAAATGAGCTTATTTGACTGTTAATAAACCTAAATAGAATAAAAGTATTATATTTAATCCTGATAACTCTAAAAACTTGCCTGTTTTCATTAAACCCACAAACTTAAACTGGCTTATTTACCGAAGATTATCTTACATCATGTGAACCTGAAACACATTTGAGTTACTTTCTATACTTCTGAGCGTATACTTGACTTAAAGAAATACTTGCTTTTCTTTAAGCCAATCAAAGCAAGCTTCTTACGAATTAATTTTGGAAGGAAGTGACAAAACCTTCGAGGGCAATCTGTTTTTCCAGTGTTCCCGGTTGATGTGACATGGATTTCTGGGCCAGTGTTTTATGATGGACCCCGAGGAGGGCCAACGGGGAGGCCCAGGTGTGTTAGGTTTCTGGCCTAAGAGCTGTTACAGCTCCAGGGCCACTAGGTGGACTTTGTTCGCAGCCTGTGGTCTCTGCAGTGGACAGGTAATTCAGAGAGAATGAGCAGAAGGAGAACTCAGGTAAAGGGGGACGAAAAGGAATAGGAGTCGTCATGTCAGCCTCCAGTCTTCCGTTTTAGGTCCCTCTAACCTCAAGTGCTCTGATAGCTTTTAAGTAATCGATCTGTGCCCACCAGTTTTGCATCTCTGGCTTCCGAGATTCCCATTAGCAATAGATCTATGGCTCCTTTCACAAAAAGATATTTTTATAGTGGCAGACACCCTGAAGGCTTTTAAGAGTCTTGCTGTGCCCACTTAGACTGACGGTCAAAACCGCCTGGGTTTCTTGTCTTCGTTGATTTCCCCAAGTGCCCCTAGCTGTTTCCGCTGCGGACCGCCTTCTAAGTCCCCTAGCAGCTGCCGCCCATCATGGACTCCCAATCAATGATCCTGGAACCTCTCTGGAAATCGTAATAATCCCCAGAACCCTTGCAGGGCCCCAGAACCTTTCCTGGAAGAATAGGCATCTCTCTCTCTCTCTCTTTTTTTTTTTCCTTTTCCTTAATAAAGCCGCATGCAAAGGTGCAGAGCTCAAACTCAGAGTGACTTACCCTGGGCCCTCGGGTAGGACGACAGGACAAGTGAATTCCAGCGGTCTCGCAGGCCATTAGCAGTCAGCTTCCGATCCCATTCCTCGTTGACAAAAACTGTTAAAAAAAAATGATTAAAGAAAAAAGTTTAGGTGCTAGAAACAAACTCTGACACTTCCTGACGTGAACAGCCCCTTGCAGAGAACTGCAAAACGGCCGAAGGCAGGAAGCTTCTGTCGCTAAGAACACAGAACCAGGAAGGGACACGCAGAAAAGAGGGCACGGGCAGGGCCACCTGCTCCGCCGGGGCTGGAGACGGCCCAGAGCCGGCTCGGGTGGGGCCAGGCCGCCTGGATGCCCGAGTCTGGGTCAGACAGAGCATTTACAGGGACGAGAACGTTCAGGGAGTTTCGGTTTGCTGCCCAGGTGGCTCAGTCTTGAGCCCAGAAACTTCTTCCAACAGTCCCCACCCCCAGTCTTAGCCCTGCCTCCAACACTTCGCTTAACTCCCCTGTTTCTTACTAAAAACGTAGGCTAAGGCACTGGGCTGGCGGTGCCAGAGCTCCGTCTCCCGCTGCCACAGGGTTCGGGTGGAGCAGACGCGGGCCGCCCCTCTTCCAGCCCTGACCACCCTCTCACCTCCTCTCCAGCCGCAGCCTTCGGAACATCTTCTCAGCCGCTCTCGGCCTCCCGGACCAGCCGGCACCCTTGTTGAGCTTAGCTCCTGACTACAGACCGACCACACGCCCCCCCTTCGGCAGCAGGGTTCCACGGAGGCGGCGGCCACCGTCAACCACCTGGGCACCTGCTCAGCCCTCTGCAGGCTGCCACGTGGCCTGTGAGTTTGCCAAGGAGAAGTGCCCGGGAGCCCAGCATTTCTTAAAGATGTAAAACCAGTGAGGGCGGCATCTTCTTCCAGGATGTGAGAAGCCGACCCCACAATAAGCAGGTGAAACCCTGGACGCGACCCTGAACCAGGCCTCCTGCAGCTGCACGGTGGGTTCTCCCGCGCAGACTCCGTGATTTCTGGGACAGCCACTTCCTGGATGAGCAGGTGAAACCCATCAAGAGGATGGAGCCCACTTGACTGATGTCTGCAGCCTGGGCTCAGGCACCACTGGGGCCTCCACACCCAGGAGCCTTTGAGGGGACCTCTGCACCCCCTGGTGTCAGGGCTTCTGCCCGAGCCTCTTCCTGCAGCCACTGGGCAGCTTTTAACTCCCGGGAGCCCTCTCCCATGCCGTGAACCGAATGGAAACCATAGAGCTTTTTGCAGGGGAAATAAAAGGTAAAGATAAGATGCCCTGCAGCCCACCTGGGGCGCAGGCTCGCTTTGGAAGAGGGCCGCGGCAAGGCCAGCCAGGAGCTCAGTTGGTTAGGGCGTCGTCCCCATATGCCAAGGTTGCCAGTTTGATCCTGGGCCTGAGCATATAGAGAAGCCAAGCCATGGATGCATAAATAAGTGGAACAACAAATTGATGTTCCTCGCTTTCTCTCTCCCTAAAATTCAATACACAAAAACATTTCTTTTAATTTTTTTAATGAATGCTACAGTGCGGTTATTATAAATTTTTGTAGTCCTATTTTGGATCCTTTGAGGTTAAAATTAAACTTCAGAGTTATTAATTTAATATTTTGGGGGATGTCGGGTGGGAATAAGGACAGGGACACACTGTGGACATTAGAAAGTGCTCATCCGGCATTCCTAGCTTTCTTCCCAGTTAAAGAGCAAATCATGCCCTGTTCCATTCCTTCCCCCTCAGTCCTGGTACAGCCTCCTCGGAGTTTCCCGAGAATAAGCCCGCCATTGATGGTTTAAAGGAGAAGAGCGACTTGAGTTGCTCTAACTACCTGCTTTCTGTCCCTTCCCCTGACTTCTCTCCACTCCCTGCTCTGGAAAGTGGTCCTAATGCTCGGCCAGTGCTCCGTCGTGTGAGATAAAGTCGCCACCACTTCCCTAGCCTCAACTAACAACGGGCTTCTCTCTCTGCTGGGGTTCGAGTCCAGTTCTCCCTGTGATTTGCCAAGTTTGAATGGATTGGTTTTGTTTATCAGGTTTGCGGGTGTGTTTAATGAATTAGAGAATTAAGATCTTTATCTTCCTGGGAGATGTCAGGATGTCACGTGAACCAATTCATCTCTTAGAGCAGCGGTTCTCAACCTGGGGGTCGAACGACCCTTTCACAGGGGTCGCCCAAGACATAACAGTAGCAAAATTACAGTTAGGAAGTCGCAACAAAAATAATTTTATGGTTGGGGGTCACCACAACATGAGGAACTGTATTAAACGGTCCCGGCATTAGGAAGGTTGAGAACCACTGCCTTAGGCTTAGAGTTGAATTAGGATTACAAAACATCCACTGGAAATAACACCAGAGAGGTATACTGCAGTGAGTACACACTTGAACCAGGAGTAAACTGGAAGGGAAAAAAGATTTAAATGAGAACTTAGCACTCTCTCCCTAATCAATGTCCATGAAAGGTCCCTTACTGGGTGCTGATGGGACTCTGTCCTTTCTCCTCAACCCCCCTATGAACGCTTCAACACAAAGGGAATGAAAACGGAGACTTGAGAGAGCAAACTGGGGGAGGCTAAGACAGAAGACGGTATGGAAGTGATGGAAAAGCCTCTTTAAAGGAACAGTATTGAGAAGCCCCCAAGTAGAGTTTAACATTGGGGGAGGGGGAAAAGAGTAAGAAAGTAGAATGAGTTACATACCCCAACCCCTAGCACGCTGACTCCAAGTCCTCAGAATATCTATATGTCACTCCACCTCAGAACACACAAAACCTGATGCATGTGGAAGTCATTTTCTCCATAAAGTTGTGAAAAGGGGCTACACCACCTTGGCCACAGGCCTTCTTTACCAACTCACGGCGTCCCTCTGTTGCTTCTTGCCTGCAGAAACCTTGACGGTAGGGAAACGCAGAGAGGAGCTCACCTGCAATAGAGTCACACAAAGGTGGGTTTAAGTGGGGATCCGGAGAGACAGTGCTTTTGACGTTTGTCATCAAATTCCTCTGATAGTCTCTTTTTAAAAAGTCGCTGAGCACGTGTTGGGTATCATGCATTCACACACGCATTATCTCATTTCATCCTCAACACGGCTCTAAGAGGCAGGATTGGAATTCACATTCTACAGATGAGGAACCGGAAACTTAAAGGAGAGGCGGGACTAATCCAAGGAGGTAGAGCCATGATAAAACCCAGAGCATTTTCCCCCAGAATGGTGCTCTTTCCACTGTACCCCAGGTGCCTTTAAATTTAAGCTTCAGGTTCTGGTCCAATGGAACTAGAACATTTGTTTTCTTCCTATTTTACACTTGGGATAGGAAAGAGCCACTCATACTAGGGGAGTTACTAAAAGGCATAATGTACTTAGAAGACAAATGCATCAGAGAACATTCCTTTATAACTTTCTGGTCTCTTTTCTAATTTTTCCTCACTCTGTTGGTGCCCTCACAATACTCTGTTATTGTCCCCTGTGTTTTATTGAGAAAAATTCCCCCAACAACCTTCCCATCCTCATGGATTATGTTCAGGGTCATCTGTAAATGTAAAGATAATAATCATAGCCATCATTTAACCAAACACTTCATAGGCATTATCTCATTTAATTCTTACAATAAACTCTTGAGACCAGTTCAGTTAGTATTTCTATTTTACACATGAGGAAACTAAGATATCAAATTAATGTAACTTACCCAAGATCTCACAGCCATTTAATGGTTACTTCAAAGATTCAGACCTTAATCAAACTCCAGAGTTCACATGCATAAACCAACCTAGATGAGTCAAGAGAGCCCATTCAGTAGAATAGAGCCCTCACCCGCATTCCACAAAGAAGAATGAGCATGAAATTAAAGTGTTAAGAACTAATCTGAATCCTAAAATTTGTATGGAACCACAAAAGACTCCAAACAGTCAAAGCAATATTGAGAAAGAAGAATAAAACTGGAAGTATCACACTTCCTCATTTCAAACCATATTACAAAGCATAGTAATCAAAACAGTATGGTATAGGCATAAAAACAGACACATAGGTCAACAGAACACAAAAGATAGCTCAGAGGTACACCCACACATATATGGAAAATTTACTTATGACAAAGACGGCAACAATATACAGTGGGGGGGGGAAAAGTCTCTTCAATAAATGGTACTAGGAAAACTGAACAGCTTTATGAAAAGAATGAAACTAAACTCCTGTCTTACACCAAACACAAAAATCAACTCAAAGTGTGTTAAAGACTTTAACATAAGACCTGGAATCATAAAACTGCTAGCAAAAAATATAGCCCATACGCTCCTTGACATCAGTCTTGGCAATGATTTTTTAGAGTTGACATCAAAAGCAAAGGCAACAAAAGCAAAAGTAAGCAAGTGGGACTACATCAAACTGAAAAGCTTCTATACAGCAAAGGAAACCATCAACAAAATGGAAAAGCAACCTACCAAGTGAGAGAAAATATTTGCAAATCATATATCTGATATGGGGTTAATATCCAAAGTATATATTTTTAAAAATCATACAACTCAATAGCAAAAAAAATCATACAACGCAATAGCAAAAAATTTAAACAATTTTATTAAAAAGGGGGGGAAGGATTTGAATAGACATTTTCCCAAAGAAGATATACATATGGCCACCAACTACATAAAAAGGTGCTCAGTATCACTAATCATCAAGAAAATGTAAATCAAAACCACAGTGAGATACAACTTCACACCTGTTAGAATAGCTGTTATCAAAAAGACAAGAAGTCACAAGTGTTGGTGAGGGTGTGGAGAAAAGGAAACATGTATACTGTTAGTGGGATTGTAAATTGGTGTAGCTACTAAGGAAAGCAGTATGGAGGTTCCTCAAAAATAAAAAATAGAATTTTTATATGATCCAGGCATCCCACTTCTGGGTATTTATTGGGTGGAAAAAAACACATTTACTTGAAAATGTATCTGCACCCCATGTCCACTGCAAGATTATTTACAATAGCCAAGATATGTAAACCACCTAAGTGTTCATTAATGAAGGAATGAATAAAGAAAATGTGATAGATAGATACATAATGAAATATTATTTGGCCATATAAATGAATGAAATCCTGCCATTTGCAACAACATTGATGAATTCTGAGGGCATTTTGCTAAGTAAAATACACAAATACCATATGACCTCACCTACATATGAAATCTAAATTTAAAAAAGAGCCCATAGATATAGAGAATAGATTGGCAGTTATCAGAGGTGGGGGTTGAGGTGGGGTTGTTGAAATGGGTGAAGGTGGTCACAGGTACAAACTTCCAGTTATAAAATAAATAAGTCCTGGGGACATAACGTATAGCACAGTCACGAGAGTTAATAATACTGTATTGTGTATGAGAGTTGCTAGGAGAGTCAAAGTTCTGATCACAAGAAAAAAATTATAACTATGTGTGGTGGTGGATATTAACTAGAGTTATTGTGGTGACAAAAAAGGAGAACTATTTTGAAAATAAATCTGGTTTTTAGTTTTGATGAGAGGAGAAGATATTGGAAGCTCTTCCAAAAAATTAACTTGGGAAAAGAGGAAACAGAGGAAGGCCATTAAAAGAAGACCAATCACTCCTGGGCAAGTGTGCACAGGGAATTTACGCTTTGGAAAACACTCTCAGCTCCACACACTTACCAATGAAAGATAAAATATCAATATAAAAAGTAAAAAAAAAAAAAAGCAGAGACAAGATCAATAACAAGATTATGTTTTCTATGAACCAGAAATAGAAGAGAAATACAAAACCGTGAGTGAGGCTGAAGCTGCATTCTGCTGGGTTCTGAGTCTGGACACAAAGCATGGTGGCCGGGATGTCAGCCAGCTAGACAGAGGGATGCACGATGCTTCCTGCCGGGCCCGGTGCAGCGAGGGGGCTTCACCGCCTCAGTCTCCCGGGGGCCAGGAGTGCTGAGAAGACCCAGACACATCCCCTCCACCGGAAATCGACTTTGGTAGCTCCTGACATGGTGAGTGGATCTGTGCTATCACCAATGTCCCTTCAGAGCAAGAGTCCCCAGTGGTTTTAACCTGGGGTGCCAACGCAAGGTAGGATACAGGATGAAACCATTGGACAGGGAAGATGGGTGGGGGAGAAAGAGAGATGAAACCACCAATATTTAGTCAGAAAACTAAAATTTCAAAACACACAAAGAATCTAATGCTAAGAAAAGCAGTCAACAGCATCACTCATTGGAATATAAACTCATCCCAGATTAATTTTATGAAACAATCACACAAAGATTTTAAAGGAGCCATGTTTAGACAACTCAAAGAGACCAATAAAGTCCTGACTGCCATTTAAAAAGAGCAAGTAATTATGAGACTACAGAAACCAAATGGAATTGAAAAGGAGCGAATTAGCTTGATTGTGGCAATGACTTCCTTTCACAATGTACAGGTATATCAAATCACCATGCACATTCTAAATACATACAATTTTTACTGGTCAGTTATACTTCAATAAAGCTGCAAAAATTATAATAAGATGTCATTGAACTTAAATCTCAAATAATGGGGTAAACTTTAGAATGGACATTCAAAAAGTAATTCATATATTAAAAAATTTTTGTATAGAGAAATTTACTGAGAAAGTATCACAGAGAAAACAAAAAATATAAATTTAAGAGCATTTAAGTGAGGAGGAAGAGGTCAATGCAGGGAAATGGGGCAACATCTGTAATACTTTCAATAATAAAGATAAAAAATAAAGCCCTGGCCAGTATAGCTTAGCAGTAAGAGTGTCACTCATGGACCAAAGAGTCTCAGGTTTGATTCTGGCCAAGGGCACATGCCTCAGTTGCAGTTCATCCCCAGCCCCAGTCTGGGTTGTGTGGGTGGCAACCAATCGATGTGGCTCTCTCACATCGATGTTTCTCTTTCTCTCTCTCTCTCTCTCTCTCTCTCTCTCTCTCTCTCTCTCTCTCTCCAGCTCTATCTCAAGATTAATAGAAAAATATCCTCAGGTGAGCCCTGGCTGGTTTGGCTCAGCAGTTGGAGCGTCGGCCTGTGGACCAGAGAGTCCTGGGTTTGGTTGGCGCACATACCAAAAAAAAAAAAAAAAAAAATATATATATATATATATATATATATATATATATATATACACACACACACACACACATATCTCCTCAGGTGAGGATTAAAAATAAGATAAAAAATTAAAATAAAAGCAGTTAAGAAACATAAAAAATGAAATGGAGATTTCCAAAAACAATAAAAACTAAGAATTTTCCCAAATTAAATAATGTAAGAGTCATCAAATCAAGACTGTCCTCTGACTACTGAGCAGGAAAAATAAAGGTAAATCCACATCTGCAGGACATCAGGGAGAAAAGAGAGAAAAAAACTTCAGAGCTACCAAAAAGAAAAAAAAAAAAAAACAGATTCCTACAAAGGAATGGCACTTAGAGTGACAGCAGACTTCTCAACAGCAACAAAATGGATAAATGACAATGGAGCATTGTCTTGGAAATACTGAGGGAAAATAAATGTCAACCTAAAACTATAGACAGTTAAAACAGATGAAGGACAAAATAAAGGTAATTTTCAGACACAAAAAGACAAAGAATAGAATGTGCCTGCAATGCACTTCGCTTTATTGAGCTTCACAGATGCTGTTTTTTATACAAATTGAAGTCAAGACCCTCTACCAGCAAAGAGATTCTGACTTACGTTAATGCGACACTAGCTTTCTGGTGGCGGTCTGCAATGGCTGCTAGCTTTGCCTGTATTATCCATCTATCCTCACCGAAAGATGCATGAAAGGATGCATTTCAGCAAGAAGAAAAGTGAATACAGAGGGGAAACATGGAATGGAAGAAATAAAAAACGAGAACAGAAATAATGTGCTGGTAAATCCAATTCACTGATAGCCAAAGAAATGTTAACATTCTTATGTTTTTAAAAAATGGTAAAGTTAAACTTCAAACTATAAAAAGATAGAATGCGAGCATTATATTCAATGAAAAAAATATGCTAGGTTTATATTACGTTCGAAAGAAAAATAAAAGTGCCTAATAGCTTGAAATTATTTACAGATATTTAGAGTAAAGTTTGTGCTTGTTAGGGGTAGGGGACGCTGCCAATTAAGGAATAATAATACAGTTTTTATCTTCCGAACCAATGGGAGAAATACAAGAGGTTGATGATGGAAACACAGAAAAGTTATCAATCTATACAAGGCAACAAGAAATAAATAAATAAAAACAAAGGGGAAAGAGGGTAAAAAAACAAAATAAAAATATCAAAATAAGCCCAAATATATCACTGTGTAAATATAAAGATTAATTTTTTTTTATTTATTATTTTTTTATCCTCACCCGAGGACATTTTTCCATTTTTTGTTCAGATAGAGCGGGAGGGAGAGAGAGGAAGAGAGAGAGAGAGAAACATTGATGTGAAAGGGACACATCGAATGGCTGCCACCCGCACGACCAACCAGGGCCGGGGACAAACTGCAACGTGCCCTTAGCGGGAACCGAACCCGGGTCTCTCAGTACCGCAGGCCAACACTCCAACCGCTATGCCAAACCGGCCAGGGCTAAAGATTAAATTTTTAATAAAACATCAGAGAATAGCATATTGAAAATTGTTTAAAACAGACACACCTAAAGCAAACTATGCAAAAATTTTTAAATAAAGGGTACACCTAGAAAAATTTGAGATGGCCAAAATTCTCACTTGGTAATACATCTTAGAAACAGTGCTTTTCAGCAAGTCCCAACCAAAGTAGTTGTTGTTGTTTTATTTTAAAAATATAGACAAGTATAGGATAGGGAAAGATAGACCAGGATAGGACAGAACCAAATAGATATCAAAGTATTTATCAGAGTGTCCCATGGCTATAAGGAGTATTGTTTCATGGAACTTTTATTCGGGGTTTGTATACATGCGCAAGCAAGCACTAAGTTTTGATACAACACGAATCTCTTCCTTTTTTTATTTTAACTTTGAGAAACCCTGGCCTAGAGAAATTCTTGCATTTATGAGCAAGACACACAGGGATGTTTCCTGCAGTATTATTTGTAATGAGAAAAAAATTGCAAATATCTTAAAAGTTCATCAACAGGAGAATGGATCAATTAATTGAGGGACACACACGTACAACAAAGAAGATAAACTAAACCGATGTATTTCCACATGGGTTAATCTCAGAAACAAAAGATTGCATAAATAAAAGCGACAGAATGATATACATATATGCTAAAATGTAAACAAAGTTTGAAATCAAGCAAAACAATACTTTTGTTGTTATAAATACACACACATTATGTAGAGTAATAGTATAAAAACTAGTAAGGGATGATAAATTCCAAATCCAGGAGGGTAGCTAACTCTTGGGAATGGGTTCAGGGCAGGTAATAGGGTCAGGAAGGACTACCTTATAGGCTGCGATCAAACCCCTAATGTTTTAATAAAACAAAACAAAATGAAACTAAATATAAGGAAAAGGTTAAAATTTGATAAAGCTAGAAGGATATGTGGGTGTTGGTAACTGATTCCTTATACTTTTCTATAAGTTCGACATTGTTATAATCTTTAAAAATCTTTTATAATCTTTAAAAATGATAAAGCACATAAAATCTATGGTTTTTAGTGCCTGGGCTAATTGAAAGGCCCGGCATTGGTTTATCAATGATCCAAATGTTGACACCCTGTCTTACTCCTAAGCAAGCAGACACAGTCAAGTGTTCCAAGGTCGCATGAGGCAAAAGGAAATTCCCTGACTTGGGGCGTGAACCTCACAAATCCATTTCAGCCACGGCAGAAGCAGAGTTCGAACCCAGCTCACTGCACGAGAAAGGCCACCCCATTAACCCTGAGCGCGACACAGGCTCCACCGAGCCACTGATGAGCAGAAGATGAATGCGTTGCTGTGCTCCCCCTAATGAACATTTCAATCTTCTAATAAACACCCTAATAAAGAAAAATTGAGCTTTAACTCACTTTTATTATTCCAACTGACATGTCGCAAGGTCTTAATTGGGCTGAAAACAGCTTCCAATAATAATACCCTCCTTAATTGATTCATTAAAGGGGCCCCTACTGAGACAGAAGTGCCCGTTTCGGGAAAAGGAGTGAAATAGAGCCCTGGCTCCCCACTGAGTGACTATGATCCCTCTGCTATCAGCTCCCCGGGCCACTGAAGACGGCATTGAGTGCCCAGTGCCTGGAATTGTTCTTCTAGTCCCAGAGAGGGCACAGAACCGAAACAATCTCCACACACCCACCCCTCCGTTGGTGGGGTAACAAGAGAAAGATGGCATCTCCAGGAATTCGCTCTTAAGCATTTGAAGCATCTGCAAATAAACAACCAGGCAAGGATGCCTTGATAGCAAGAGACGAAAGCTTTTTACAAGATTGAACAAAAATTGCCGCCTCCCAGCCTGGTGGGGCAGGGCGGGGAGGGGCTGGCTCAGCAAATGAGCGTCTTGCAGGGAGGGACGGTTTTGAGCGTGTTAGGCAGATAACTAGCGGAGTGATTAAAGGCACGGGCCTGGGAGTCAGGCAGACCTGGAAGTCTGTCCTGTTCTTCCACTTACCAGCTCGGTCACCTCGGGTGGGTGAACCCATCTAAAACCCAATCTCCTCAACTGCAAAACAGAGATGAGAAACTAAATCGACCACAGCAGCCAGAGTAAGGCAGATCTTACCATTCTCTTGCTCAAACCCTCTTGATGGCTCCCACACTCTACCTCCTCCATTGACTCCCCGAGCTCATGTCCTACGCGGATTCCCCGATTCGCTCCTGCCACCTCCCTGCCCCTGCCTCCCCCCGACACCGGAAAGCTCTACCCCCAGCCTCTCTGGGCCCTCTTCTCCAGCTCCCGACAGCTCGCACCTTCACCTCTGCGAGTCGTTCATCCAACATCACCTCCTCCGTGGCACCTTGTTGAAGATTAGACTGTCCCTCTGCTGACTCAGCTACCCTTCCCCGTGCTCCTCTGTGTTTTCCATAGCACGTAGCACCTTGTCCACACCACGTAACTCATTTGCCGCACCTGTTGTTTATCCTCCCCTGCTGTACCCCTGGCCCAAACGCCTAGAACAACGAGCACAGAGCGGGCGCTTCATCTCTGTTCTGCGAAAGCCTCCCGAGGTTGTTCTGATGACTAAATTAGACACTGCATGCAAAGTGCTCAGCTCAGCGCAGGCATACAGAAGGACTTGGTAAATATCACCTATCGTTCCATGGCGGTTACTCTTCCTGTGATTATTACTGTTTTCCATTCAACAGGAGGACATTATTAACTAATGGAGCCATGGTTTTTCTAGCCATTGGTTCCTGGAGAAGAAAGATCTAGATTTTATTAGCTAGAGTTCTCCTATACTCGACACCTTGTCATGTACAATACACCTGGCCGATGATTGAAGGTCCTGGGTCACCTGCAGGCCCCACAGCTCCCCCATCTACTCTGCCGACACACACAGGCTGGGGCAGCTTCCAGGTCAGGAAGGTACACAGCAGGTGCACCTAGGAGCTCTGTCCTGTTCCCTTGGGACTGTGCTGCATCAAATACCGACTCGGCAGCGCCCGCGATACGCACGAGGCTAGGAGGGGTTTCACTTTACGTTTCACAAAGGGTAAGCAAGGGAACAGGGAGAACGACTGTCTGACTTGCTTGCTGGGGTCCCCAGAATTGAAGCTTCCACCACATTCTACAAGACATTCGTGTTTCTGTCCAGGAAAAAAGGAAAACAGCAACCATCTCCCAGGCTCTAACGAGATGCCTTCCTCTTCACTGAACACTTAGGAGCTCGTGTGACAAAGGACCGACCTGGGTAAATAATGAGTGGAGCAGGCCCATTAGTTGCAAGTTCGACCGTTTCTTTTGTTTCCCGAGAAGGAAGGAAGACAGGCGCAGCCAGGCAATGAGCGCTCAGCCCCGGGAGCCACAGCTTGCTGGCCACTTCTCAGCCGGTAAACACGTGCAGCACACACGGCAGCCGGACGCCCTAGGCAGGTCCCGAGTGTTTTCTTTCCCACAGGGCCCAGCTCTCTGCACACATGGCCCTGTGCAAGGAACAAGCTCGCTGCGTCTGTGAGAGCAAGGATGGAGCCATCGACTGGGCGTCCGCAGGGACTCAGGAGACCGAAGGCAGTGGCTCAGATGCACCAGTATCTGAACAAGAAAGCACTGTGTTCAAATCCTGACTCTACCAATTGGCTTCTGTGTGATCTCAGGCCACTTACTTTATCTCCCTGAGCCTCAGTTTCCACATCTGTAAAAGGGAATGATGGTAACAACAAACTCATAAAGTTTGTGGAGGGTTCAATGAAATTAAGTAGCATTGAGTCTCAGTCTAGTTACACGTGGTTTTTAATTAATATGTACGAAGTACTCTTAAGTGAAAAGAAATTATAAACTATCCAAAATATAAAAAAAAGAAAGAAAGAATGCTTTGGGAAGTTACAGGCTTGTCATGATGGCCTGTAGTCTAATCATAGATGCTAAGTACAGGCAAAAATATGCAAATCACTAAAGGGAAGTCTTCAGGGTGGAAGGCCTTTATGGCACTTCGAAGTATAACAAAGCGACACCCTGGAATTCCCAACCCTTGAACTGTCCTTGAAAAAATAGCCCCTACGGCTTCCAGGACACTAAGCTGGATTCAGAAACCTTTTGGTAAGTATTTATTTCCTTTCATAGAGAGAGATCTGGAAAAGGAGAGAAATTATCTGTAGCGAAAAAACAGCATTGAGTCTGGAGCATAGTAAGTGATCAATAAATATTACTCTATTTCCGGAGGGAGGGAGGGTCTAAAAGGAACAAAATACTTGAATGCCATTGCACTCAATCATTGATTTATTCAACAAGTATTTATTAACGAGATACTAGGTCAGTCAATAAATACATTGTTCCAGACCCTAGTGTAGCTGTTAAAGACAGAGCAGGGAGCAGAGCAGACGAGATACCCTGTCCTCACAGAGCTGCCCGTCTGGTGGATAATAGTGGCCAACATACAGCGGGTACTTACTGTGTGTCACAGTGTTCCGAGTGCGTCCCCTGCATTAACTTAATGCTTACAACCACCCTGTGAACTACATCAGTATTATCTGCATGTGACAGAAGAAGCCACTGAGGCACAAATCAGTTAGGGCAATTCCCCAAGTTCACAAGGACACTGAGCATCAACGCCAGGGTTTGAGTCCAAACAAACTGATGCCTGAATCCATTCTCTTAAGCAGTACATCTAGTGCCTTTTTACAACTACCAGACAGTGAACTCTTTGGAGGTAGAAAGCACAGCTCCCTCACTCCTGTGTCCCCAACAAAGCACCTGCTTATTGCAGGAATGGAGGACAGATTTTCTCTGAGGGCCACGCTTTTTGTAAGGGTCATGACACCTCTCTACAAGTCCTAAACATATAAGGAAAATAGACTATTCTTCCTATGCATAGAGAATATTATTGATCTTCCATCCATGGGCTATTAAATGTAAGGCTGTTTTTCCAGAAATAGTGATGAATTTCCCTTGAACCACCTACGTGCATTTGAGAGGGATCCAGCAGGGATTAAACCATAATTTTTAAATCCAGAATATGAGGTGCCAAGGAGACAAGCTAAACAACACTTCTGTTATTTTATTTTCTGAACCAATGAAACACCCCAACCACAGTCAACATTTATTTCACTCAAGGCCTGAGTTCTCCCACTAACTAACTCTTAAACACCACTAACTCTTCACTATTCTCAGCACTATTTATGGACAAATTAGTGGAAGTCCAGGTGTGCCACAGTGGAAGAAGATGACAAGGACCACACGGGGGAGGTGGAGGCAGAGAAAGGGGAGCCCCCTGGGGACTCAACCCCCCACTGGCTATAGCTAGCTCATCTGCACTGAATGATGTGGCCAGTGCTTGGTCAGCAGTAATTATAATAGTTATTATACTACAATAATTTCACATATATTATGTTATGTTTCTATTGTATACCAAATATGTTATAAATATAGTCCACATTATAAGTGCCATTCATTCAGAAACTCGACTAGGTTCTGATTTCTTTCACATCATCTCATTTAATCTGTTTAAAAACAAACTAATTTCCTTTAACCAAAAACAAAAATGCAGTGGTTTAAACAGGATTGTTCCCTCTATTGTGTAAAGTGTAAGGTGCTGGAACAAAGATACAAACAATATGTGACTTAAGATCAAAGTTTCTCTTCCCCATCATCGTCCAGGATTGGGAAACCAATGGCCATCGCAATGTGTTTCCCTTTTTAGAATCAAATTGGTCTGCAAGTCTCCCGGTCACGTCCCAGCCAGCAGGAGGTGAAAGCACACCCATTTCTTCTTCTTCTTCTTCTTTTTTTTTTTTTAATATCACCTGAGGATATTTTACCATTTATCTTCAGATAGAGTGGGAGGAGGAAAAGAGAGAGAGAGAGACATCAATATGAGAGGGACACATCAACTGGTTGCCTCTCGCATGACCCCAACCAGGGCCAGAGACGAACTACAACTGAGGTATGTGCCCTTGACCAGAATGGAACCCGCAACTCTTTGGTCCACGGGCACTATTATCTTGGAGGACAGCATTACCTTGATACCAAAACCAGATAAGAACACCACACACACAAACACACACACACACACACACACACACACACAGACATTACAGGCCAAAATCCCTGATGAACGTAATACAAAAATCTTCAACAAAAATTAGCAAGTTGAATTAAACAGTACATGTAAAGAATCTTACACCATGATCAAGTGGAATTTTTTCCAGGGATGCAAAGATGGTTCAATATCCACAAATTCATCAATGTGATACACCACATTAACAAAACAAAAAATAAAAATCATTGGATCATCTTAACGGATGCAGAAAAGCATGTTATAAAGTTCAACATCCATTTATGATAAAAAAAAAAACTCTCAACCAAGTAGGTATAGATGGAACACACCTTAAGCAATAAAAGCCATATATGACAACCCACAGCTAACATCATGGTGAAAAACTGAAAGTTGTTTCTCTAAGATCAGGAAGAAACAAGGAAATGAACTCTTCACCACTTTTATTCAACATAGTACTAGAAGTCCCAGCCAGCGAAATTAGACAGGAAAAGAAATACATTTTATTCAAATTGTAAAAGAAGAAGTAAAATTGTCACTATTTGCAGGCAATGTGATTTTATATGTTGATAACCCTTAATATTCCACCAGGAAGAAAAAAAAAAACTACTAGAACTAAAAGCAAATTCAGAAAAGTTACAGGGTAGAAAATCAATATACAAATACCTGTTGTGTTTTTACACACTAACAACAAATTAACAAAAAGAGTGGGAAAAAAGAAAACCATTTCATTTACAATGGAATCAAAAGGAACAGAACACCTAAGAATAAATTTAGCCAAGGAGGTGAGAGACCTGTATACTGAAAACTATAAGACATTGATGAAAGAAATTCAAGAAGACACAAAGAAATGGAAAGATATTCCATACTACTCAAAGCAATCTACAGATTCAGTGCAATTCCTGTCAAACTTCCAGCGGAATTCTTCACAGAAATAGAACAAACAATCCTAAAACCAAGTAGGTTTCTCGAATAGCCAAAGTAATCTTGAGAAAGAAGAAAAGGCTGGAGGCAGAATGCTTCCTAACTTCAATCTATATTAAAGTAATCAAAACAATATGGTGTTGCCCTGGCCGGTTTGGCTCAGCGGTTAGAGCGTCGGCCTGCGGTCCGGAGAGACCCGGGTTCGGTTCCCGCTAAGGGCACGTACTTCGGTTGCAGTTTGTCCCCGGCCCTGGTTGGTCATGCGGGTGGCAGCCATTCGATGTGTCCCTTCACGTCGATGTTTCTCTCCCTCTCCCTTCCTCTCTCTTCCTCCCACTCTATCTGTACAAAAAATGGAAAAATATCCTCGGGTGAGGATAAAAAAAAACAATATGGTGTTGGCATACAAACAGAAACATGGATTAATGGAACAAAATAGTGAGCCCAGAAATAAACCCGTGCATATATGGTTAATCGATTTACAACAAAGGAGCCAAGGATGGAGAAAGGATAGTCTCTTCAATAAAAGGTGTTGGAAAAACAGAATGACCACATGCAAAAGAATGAAACTGGACCATGATCTTATACCACACACAAAAGTTAACTCAAAATGAGTCTGAATGTAAAAGCAGAAACCACAAAACTCCTTGAAGTAAATATAGGAGGTAAGCGCCTTAATATCAATCTCGGCAGTGGTGTTTCTGGACCTGACTCCAAAGGCGAGGGAAACAAGAGCACAAAGAAGCAAACAGGACTACATCAAACTGAAAAGCTTCTACACAGTGAAAGAAACCAACAACAAATTGAAAAGGCAAACTACTGAGTGGGAAAAGATATTTTCCAATCATATACTCAATAAGAGGTTAATAGCTAAAATATAAAGAACTCATACAATTCAATAACAACAACAACAACAAAAGTAGAAACAATCTGATTTAAAAGTGGCAGAGGATCTGAGTAGACATTTTTCCAAAAAAGATATAGATGGCCAACTGGCACATGAAAAGATGTTCAACATCACTAGTCATCAGGAAAATGCAAATCAAACTCACAATGTGTTAGAATGGCCATTACAAAAAGCAATTAAAAACAAATGTTGGTGAGGTTGTGGGGAAAAGGGAACCCTTGTGTAGCTTTTGTGGGAATATAAATTGGTGCGACCACTATGGATAACAGTATGAAGGTTCCTCAAAAAATTAAAAATAGAATTACCATATGAGCCAGAAATCCCTCTTCTGGATATTTTTTCAAAATACTAATTCAAAAAGATATATGCACCCCCATGTTTATTGCAGCATTATTTACAATAGCCAAGACATGGAAACAATCTAAGTGTCCATCAGTGGATGTATGGAAAAAGATTTGGTATACATATCTTTGGTATAAAGATGTGTGTGTGTGTGTGTGTGTGTGTGTGTGTGTGTGTGTGTGTGTGTGTAATGAAATACTACTCAGCCATAAAAAAAGAATGAAATTTACTATTTGCAAGAACATGAATGGACCTTGAGGGTGTCACGCTAAGTGAAATAAGTAAGACAAAGAAAGACAGATACTGTATGACTTCACTTATATGTAGAGTATAAAAACAAATAAAAAACAGACTCATAGGTACAGAGAACAGATTGGTCATTGCCAGAGAGAAGGGGGTTTAGAAATGAGTGAAGGAGATCAATAGGTTCAAACTTCTAGTTATAAAATCAGTAAGTCATAGAGATATAATGTATAGCATAGGGACTATAGTCAATAATATTGTATTAAATTTGTATGGTGACTGATGGTAACTAGAACTACAGTGGTGATTATTTTGCAATGTATACAAATGTCAAATCATTATATTGTACACCTGAAACTAATAGAACATTATATGTCAATAAAATAAAAAAAACAGACGCCCTGAGTAAGGCATTTAATAAATGTCTGTTTCTTTTCCTTCTCTTTTGACATCAATATCTCGAAAGTAAATTCGTGTTATCATCTGAATTATTATTCAGCAAAAATTGATTCCTTACCCTTCCCACTGTGAACAGAGTATATATACTTTCCTGCTCCACCGACGTTAGGCTTGGCCACGTAATTTGCTTCATCCAGAGAAATGTTAATGGTTACAATGCAAGCAGAGCTTTAAATGTGTTGTATGTTTCAACTGGGCTAGTAGAGCTTCAGTGATACGCTAGAATAAAAAGGGCTTATTTCCAAGGGCTCTTCTGCCTGGGCTGAAAGCAAACACAGATCTAAACACAGCCTGGACCCAACTTAGGTCAATATGCATCTTAAAACTGGGCCACTTGCTGAACTCAGCCTTGATCAGTTGAATGACAACCAACCAGGAGACCTGTACTTGCAGTTGTAAGTCACGAGTTTGGGGAGAGTTTATTATGCAGCACTACTGTAGCTATAGCTGACGCACACAGAAATTGGTATCAGAAGTAGAACGCTGCCGTAATGAACACCTAAGGTATGTGACTTTGGTTTGGTGATTAGGCAGCAGATGAGGAGGAAACTATTATAGAAGGCAGCAAATGCCATCATGTATTTAGTGGTGAAGCACTTGGAAAAAATAGTCTGTGAGTTTGGGCAAAAAATGAGAAGGGGATCAAGAAGTAGAAACTTCCAATTATAACATAAGTCACAGAGATATAATTTATCATATAGTGAATAGAATAAATAATATTCTATAACTATATTGGTAACAGGTGGTTACTAGACTTAATGTGGTGATTACTTTGTAAGGTATATAAATGTCAAATCACTATGTTGTACACCTAAAACTAATATAATATTGTATGTCAACTAGTTTTTAAAATAAATAAAAGTATTTTTAAAATTATAACATTTTTGCTATGGAAAAAAACTCATCTGTTATAACTTGAAAGACAGAAAATGTGTCTACTGAGTTTGAAGCATTGGGCAAGAAAGTGTCCAGGCAGAATGTTGATAGTATAATCTGGTTGTTACTAGCTGGGTAAGGTATTGCAAGACAAAGTTATAGAGTTTATTTTGGAACTCAGTTTGACAGCAAAACTGAGAGAACATAGAAAGCCCAGAAATTCCAAAAGTTGCAGGTTTGAAAAGTAAAACTATTTTTCCACCTTCTCATCAGCCTCAGGACAAAGACTAAGTCAAGCATGTGCACGAAAGAACTGAAGTGATACTATCAGTTATTTTCAGCTGAGCAAAGAACTCCTAAAAAGATAAAAGGTATGATCCCACAGAGGCCTAATACACCCAAGGTAGCCAAAATTAAGTCCCAGGAGAGAGACATGTCTCAAAATGAATTATAGATGTAACTAACAGAGTTGACTGAAATCAAACACAGGAAACTCACAAAACTTTGGAGACATCTGTATTGATAAAATGCCATCAACCTGAGACTAACCGTTTGAGATATAAAAAGATCTCTGGCCCCAAAATTTCTATAAGCAGACCACAGGCTAGAAAAGTTGCTGATCCAGAGAGAAAGGCTTATTCTCTAAAGTTCTGTTCAGAGTGGTCATGCATGATTGATGATGAAAAAGGAAGGCTCTCTTGGAAGTTGGAGTCAAAAGACATATAGAACAATGAACTGGTGAGTCACTCCCAGGGAGAAGAGCTAGGGCCTAATCTAGGGACCAGTGAACCGTGGTCTACAGGCCAAACTCTTCCTGCCACCCCTTTTAGTAAATAAAGTTTTATTGGACCACAACCACACCCATACATGTACATATTGCCAATGCTGCTTTTGCTACAATACAAAGTTGAGAAGTTGCAACAGATACCCATGGCCTGCAAAGCCTAAAATATTTAACATCTGGCTTCACAGTTGCCAACCCTTGGGCTAGTTAGTATAAGAATACTCCACACCTACACGAAAAGGAAACCTGGCTACACTCACACAGCAGGATTTCAGAACTGTTGTGGATCAGTGACTGCATTATACCTCCTGTTCTTCTCTTTTTCAAATGAAAGTATTAATTGCAGTTATTCTGCCTCTGTTAACATTGCATGTTGAGTGGTTAGAAAACAAATAACTTGTCCTTTATTTTATAAGTGTCTCAGTCAATAGGAGCCATATCAGGATTTGGTATCATTTCAAGATCTTAGACTCCAAGCCTTTAGACCGGATGAGACATGTGAGAGTATCGGAATGGGACTGAGTATGCTTTCATTGCAGGAGAACAATGAATAAGAGGTCACATTGAAAAGGCTTATGTTATTATTCACTCCCCTCCCCCTTTCACTGTGGTTAGTATATCCTAATTCATTGCATGGGCTTGGCCATGTAACTTGCTTTGGCCAATGGAATGTCACCAGGCATGGTAGAAACCAAGACTTTAAATGGGCTTATGAGGTTCATTGTAGATCTTTTATTTCAGTGATCTGCTCTAAGAAAAGGATCCTTTTCTATCTGGTCCTTAGAATAAATACACCTGGAACAGACATGAACCTAAGATACAGGCTTCAGCCAGATCCTGCCAATCTGAAGCCTGAAGCAGAGCCACCCAGGCAAGGCCAGGCTAGATCAGCTAACTGCAGTCAATCGGGAGATCCACAACTGATAGCATAAACACCTGTTGTGAACCACTGAATTTTGAGGTGGTTTGTTATACATTATTGTAGCAATCACTGATTGACAGGGTTTCCACACAATGATGAGGTGGCTGGAATCTAGTAAGTTGCACTTCAGTTCTGAAATCAAAAGACCTCAGTTCAAGGCCCTGATATTAACTGGAAGAAGTCACTATACCTTTCTGAGTCTCAGGGTTCTGTTTTGTTTTCATGTTTTAATAAAATGAGGGTAACAGCCTAAATCACAAGGCCATTATCAGATTAAATACGACAATACACTTCAGTGTGTTTTGTAAATACGATAAAGTATACAAGATGTTTTCATTACTAATGTTGGTTCACATAAAGTAGCTCTGATTTTTTTTCATCAATGGTGGAGGAATAGTTATGCCTTCTCTGTCCTCTGACCCCAAAGGCGACCATGCTAAGTCTGAAAAGATAAATATCTGGAAGCTGTTAACATTGTGGTGTTTTATAATTCTGTACGGATTTTATTGATCTGATTTCTGGATGTTTCTCTAATGAACGTGTATACTTTTATAATAAAAATAAAACAATGTAAAGGTTATTCTTTTAAAAATTGATTATGCTCCTAAGCCTTCCACTGCTGAGCACTTTTCCCTCCTCACGCCTCCCACAGTGTCGCTGATCATAGCAACCCAAGTACCAGATGAATGAGAAGGTCCTCTGAGCCTGTCTCCTTCCCTCCCTGCAGCATGAGGGAAAAATCAGAATGTTCCCCTTTCTGTATCACCCACAAATCACAGAAAAACCCAGTCAGCTGGATTCCCAGCAGAGAAGGAACCTCCATTAGAAATAAAAGCCCACATTACAACTGTGTTCACCAAATTGTTTTCCGTGGACTCCAGTGGCCATGCAACCAGAATTGTGTCTGCGACACTGCAACCCCATTACTTTGCACTCATGTCAAAATGTTTTTCTTTCTCCAAAATGCCAAAGGGAAGAGTGTGGGTTTCCTAGAAACGTGTCTAAATTGTCTCACGGCACCCCAGAGCATGGAGTAGTGAGGCCATAGACAGTGCCCCCAGGAGAGGGGGGAAAGGTCAAATCAATAACACTGCTGATACCCATTCATTCCATAAAGACAGCCAACTCCGGTTTCCAGGGAGGATTATTTGAGAAATAAATCTACCCACACGGTTCCTCTCAATCCTCCAGCCAAGCTAGCAGAGCCCAGTAGAAACCAGATCGCACCTCAGCCTGCTTTCTAACAGAGCGACCACGCTGGGTAAGAACACTGCGAAACAGGAGCATTGATCAGACTGGCACAGTGCCGAGAGCTGGGGGCATGGCGTGCAGGACCCAAGGGCTCTGATGGAGAGCATGGCCCCCGGGAGAAGTCAGACACCTATGAGCAGAGTCCTGCTAAGAGCTGTCATGGTGATCACCACAGGGCTAACTTCTGGGGGTCACTGTCCTGCCATGGGCACCTCCAGGCACAGAGCTGGAAAAGCAGGGATGGTGGTGCTGCCACCTGGTCCTCAGGATGACTCCCAGATAATGACAGAAGACAGAGATCTCAGACCACTCATTCCCCCCACAAATATATGTTGTCCACCTACCACATGCCGGCACCACACTAGATGCTTCCTATTCAAAGGTAAATGAGAGACAGTTCCTGCTCTTTAAGCTTGTATGGGAAAATAAAATAAAAACAAACGTTTTACAATAGACAGGTGATGAATTGTAGAATTGTATACCTGAAAACTATATAATTTTATTCACCAATGTCACCCCAATAATTTCAATTTTATATAAATAGATAGCTTGTGGGCCCCATTGTGCCTAGTACACAGCAAGGGCCCAGTAAGTGCTCACTGAGTGTTACTTTATCATTCAGCTCAGTGTGGTCTGTTTTCTTTGCCCTCCAGAGCACTTTTTTTTCATTCTCATTTAATGAACACTTATAGTGCTCTGAATTTTAATTACTAGGCATATTTCATTTCCCCTATGACACAACAGGATGACTAAATAGAGGGTCTGTGTATTCTTGTCACTACATCTGCTTGATAAATATTTATTGACTATATGACTATGTAATCATAACGAGGGTGCCACCACCCACGACCCTCATCCAAACAGAGTGGAAGGCCTAGAGCTACAGTTGTGGGAGGAGGCTTGCTCGGTTAGGAGTCGGGACACCTGCCTTCTCACAGAAGCCGCTGTCATCCGCTGGCTGGGCGTCTGAGCTCAGCTTTAAGATGAAGGAGTGGGGAGATGTTCTCTAAGTCACCGTCCAGCCGTCAGAAGCATCATCTGCATTGTCGGTTGTGGAAGACAGTCCCTGGGCACTTGGCATGTTCAGGCTCTCTGTGAGGAATTTGGCCTGTCTCACATGTATGAGCTCATCGATCCTCAGAGGAGCCCTTTGAGGTTTTATTATGATCCCTAGTTTATAGGAAGAAAGGAGGCCACACAATGTAGACTAGGGATTGGAACCCAGTTCTGACCAAGGTGGAAGCCCACACGTTCAACCACTAAGCCATACAATCCTTCTTCCCGGCTACACCTCAGGCTATCAGAGCCCTTTGGGCCATCACTTCTCCTGAACCCCATTTTCCGTGATAGCCAAGGGTTTAGAGGATTGCTAGACACCACTTAGCAGAGGGGGACAGAAGGGGGCTTCGCACAGCTCCCCTGGGGGCAGTGAATTCATTCCCTTGTGGTTCCCAAGGCTCCAGACCACTGGTCAAAGCACAAGGCCCTGCAGCAGGAGGAGGAGCTCAGCAGGACTCACAGGGTGCCAGCCGCGCCCAGGACTCACAGGGGTGCCAGCCGCGCCCAGGACTCACAGGGGTGCCAGCCGCGCCCAGGACTCACAGGGTGCCAGCCGCGCCCAGGACTCACAGGGTGCCAGCCGCGCCCAGGACTCACAGGGTGCCAGCCGCGCCCAGGACTCACAGGGGTGCCAGCCGCGCCCAGGACTCACAGGGTGCCAGCCGCGCCCAGGAGAAGGCAGTTTGAAGCCGCCTGAGAAGACAAGTAAAGGGAAAGAAAGCTCCTGTTTTGTTCTAGGAACTCGGGGGACTATCAAGACTTTGACTGTATTCCAGGTCCACCTGACAGAAGCTTCTGTGCCTTCTCCCCCTTATTTATTTACTTACTTACTTATTTTAATCCTCACCCAAGGATATTTTTCCATTTATCTTCAGATAGAGTGGGAGGGAGAGAGAGAGAGAAACATTGATGCGAGAAAGACACATCGACTGGCCGCCTTCCGCACGACACCGACCAGAACGGAGCCTGAACGAGGCACATGCCCTTGACTGGAACCGAACTTGCGATACTTGGGTCCATAGGCTGATGCTGCAGCTGCTGAGCCCAACGGCCAGGGCTCTTCCCCATAGGTAAAGCATGGAGGGCCAGAAGTTCACGACCCAACGGACAGCAGTGCCACACGCTGCCACCGGGTCCTGCAGAACACCGTGCCGCACACTTGGGCCTCCAGATACACAGAGGTGGTGGCGATCAATGACACCGATCAGAGAACTGGGGGCAGAGTAAGGGAAAAAAATCTCTTAAAAGGAACATACTTTTATAAGGAGACAGAAAAATCAAATAAAACTCTAAACTTCTTTTAAAGTCGTGCCCGAATTTTTTTTCATCATAAATAACAGTAATAGAATTAAACACTCAACGATCAATCCGTACCCCTCCACGCCAGGTTATAGCTAATCAACACGGTATCTGAAGGCGAAGGGGGTGAAAAATACAGCTCGTGTGTAGAAAGCAAAAGATATTGAGAAAAGAGTGTGATTAATTAACAGCAGGATTAATTAACGGCAGCCATGGAAAAGGACCTCTCCCCTGAACCAATGACCTTACACCCAAGGCAGGGAAGAAACACGAGGATGGGATTGGAAGGAATGTGAATGGATTTAATTGTTTCTAAGAGAAAATTATAAGTGGAAACCCAGGGGTTCTTGTTTTGGGGGTGGGGAAAGACAGAGAGAGAAAGAGAGATTGAGATCTCCTTGGTGACACAAAGTAGAAGCCAGTGGCGCTGGGTGGCAGCGGTTCTCCCAGCCAGAGGAGCCCCATTACATCTGGGAACAACCACACAGTGCGCCTTCCTATTAGTTGGTATTGGGCAAATGATCTCCCAGATATGCCCAAGTCTGAGCCACACAAAAGGAGCCAAGGTACAGAAAGGCAGTTTGCTCTGGGACAAAATGACACTATTTTCATGCGTAAATTAGCAATTCTTCCTCCACGACTCCCCTGTTTGAAATGATGAATTGTCAGAGCAGTGGGCGCTACCGGAAAACAGGCAGGTAGAGGTTTAGGTTTGTTACCAGAGAACAGAGTGGCTGCCCTGCCCCCACTCTCTGGGGAGCTGCCTGCTACTTCCACCCAGCTAGGCCGCCGCCCCCTCCCCCCTGCTCTCTGGGGAGCTGCCTGCTACTTCCACCCAGCTTGGCCCCCCACCCTCTCCCCCCTGCTCTCTGGGGAGCTGCCTGCTACTTCTACCCAGCTTGGCCCCCCACCCTCTCCCCCCTGCTTTCTGGGGAGCTGCCTGCTACTGCCACCCAGCTAGGCCGCCGCCCCCTCCCCCTGCTCTGGCTGCTCCTGAGTTGGGCCCCAGCAAAGTGGGCCAGTGCACCTCGGTCCTGAGGAGTTGAATTGAAACACCCTGTGCTGATACAGCCCGGTCCCCTCCCTAAACCTGGTCAACAAGTCCCTTTCGGATCTGCCTGGCAAAGCCCAGGGCTCCGCTCGGCTGCAACACCCAGACACGTTCAGGAGGGCATGTAGACACCAGACACGTTTGAGGCCATTTTGAATTATTGCCTTGGCTGCATCTCCAAACAACCGCTTCTTACCTCCCCATCTCTGAAGTTCATGATCCACCCACACCTCCAAGTTCAAATGGAATTTATTAGAAATATTACAATTCACAGGGAGGAGGCAGGGCCTCCAGGAGGCCTCGTGTGTTCTCCTCGGGGCTTACAATTATACCTCGGTGCTTCTAAGACTCTGTGAAGAGATCTACTAGATGAACAAAAATGGAGAGAGAGAGTTGGGGAGAAGAGGGAAAGAAGAAGGGAGAAGACAGGGAGGGGTGCAAGAGAGAGGGAGGAAGAGAGGACAGGCAGGTACCCTGAGGGGCTGGTACAATTTCCTGACTTGACTCTGACAGCCTCACTTTGAGCACAGTAACAGTGCCACCTAGAGGCTCAGAGGTGCTTCCTAGCCCTGCACGCCAGGGTCCAAGATGTACTGCGTAAGCTCCTTTCGGAGCTTTGAAGAGGGGGAGGTAGGTGATGGCAGGGGGAGGGAGTATTATCGAGAAGTTCAACATCTCCCCTTTCAAAGTGGCTCATGTTGATTAGGCACCTGCTATCTGGCAGGACTGAGAAAGCGCTGCAAATACAGACCCAATAAGACGTCCCTCAGCTCAAGGATCTCCGTCTCAGGAGGAGACAGACTCCCAGAAAGATCATGGACTGTGACAATTACCACACCATGCAAAGCATTGTGCTCACTGTATGGGCGAGATTAATCCTGACTAGAGTCGAGGGAAGACCGTGATCTGGGAGCAATTCAAGAAAAAGATGCAGGTGAGCTGGGTCCTAGACATCTGGACAGGTGAACAAAACTCCAGACCAAGGTAACCGCTCAGCTGGACACATAGTAAAGGACACCGAGAATACCCAGTAGGACAGGAGTGTGGATGCCACCTGTAGATGTCAATAAAGGCCAGAAAGAGGAGCTGGGCCATACTGTAGGTGGCCTGGATGCTCAACTAAAGCGTGTGCACTTTTTAAGTGGCACAAGGACAGGCTTTGTCACTGCTTTGCCTACTTGGCCCAGCACCTGGAAGAAGGTTGTCATTTAGCAGTTGCTCCATCAGCGTCTGAGGAATGAATGGCTAGAACAGGAAGCCAGTGAAGATTTCGGTAAAAGAAAACAATTGGATAAGGTCTGTGTTTCTGGAAACTGTAACTGGAGAGTGTCTATAGGAGCAGAAAAGTAGCACAGAGGATGTTAGACATCTGCTGCCAGGTGGTATGGGCCTGGCCTAAGGCACAGAGGTGGCGATGGCAGGGTTAGAATGGCCACGAGCCATTCTGTCAAAGGAGAACCTAGAAGTCTCCAACACGAACACCCAGTGTATGAGCCTGAGGCATGGCACTGGCCAAGACAGAGAGCGCAATAGGAGGAACGCTTGGGAGAAGACAATGAATTTAGCTTGAGAAATGGGACATTTCAGTTTCTGGGGTATAACTAAGTGGAGATGCCCAGCAGGCAATCACAGAGAGTGTGGGCGCAGGGAGGGGTCCTGGCACACACATAACCTGTGCACACACAGACACGCACCTGTGCAGAATGCTACAGACATCTCTTTGCATCCCAGTGTTAGTGACAAGGTGAGCCTGTCACAGCCTTGAGACAGCTGCAGTTGATGCTTTGGTCCCTCCAGGGGCCAGAGGGAGCATCCTTGTTCCCACATCTGGAAAATGGGGATTATAAGGATTGAATGAGCGGATGTAAAGTGCTTAGCCCAGTACCTGGCACCATAAATAAATAGTTTATGATCTAAATCCCTCGTGGTGTGGTAGGAAGACTATGGGATCACAGTGCCAAGCCCAGCTCATCCAGGGATCATCTGCGTGACCTTGAACAGGAAACCTGGTCTTTCTGAGTCTCGGTTTGCTCATCTGAAAAATGGGAAGAGTATTATCTGCCACACCTGCCCCACAGATAAAATAATGCACTTTGAACAGTTTGTAAACTTGAAGCCAATTTATAAATAGTATGCATGATTTATCAAATGGAAAACTGAGCTAGAAGAACTCTGACTGCCTTCAAGAGACTCGGTTCTAGGTACACATCTATCTCTTCAACACCCTCCACCCCCAAGAAAGAGATTTTTCTCTGCCCTCATTTAGCAAGAAACTCCTCACCTGCCACCTTTCCACGTTCAGACATGCTTTCATCACCGCCCCTTTCCTTGATCCCATCTTCTGTTGAGGTTTTTAAAGACGCCTTTGAAACTCCCCCGTGGGTAGAGCCACCGGGAATCAGAGCAGGTCTGTTCTCTCTTCGTCACGTTCCCCACGTGGCTGACCCGTCATCGCACGGGTCGTCTGCATTACTAGGAAACGGGGTATCGTGGACGGTGACGATAACCACAGCCCAGGAGTCGGAGCAAATGAGACGATTCAACTGCTGACCCACAAAGAGTGTTGTGTTTGCTCTTTGCGCCGGAGATCCCGCCAGACACACCTGAAATGCAAGGCCAAGCACCCGGACGGCTGCTGGGACAGCTGGTGGCCATCAGCCCGCCGCGGCCTCTGTGCTTAGGCAATAACAGAATCACAGAGTCACTGGGCTGGAACTGAGGGAAATGAAATGCGATGTGACTTTCTTCGGCCCCGTTGCGAGCTCGGCACAGGAAGTCCTCTCGCAGAGTCAGTGAGCGGCAAGCATTTAGCCTCAGCTTAATCCCGCTCAGGGCCAAGTGCTCACCACTCGGAGGGGCTCCCCCACCAGTGGGCAGAGCGAACCCATCGCTGGAGGCTCTTCTCTGGGACCAGTGGGAGCCCCCCCGCCATGCACGGCTCTCAGATCTGCCGTCTGGGGTGCACAGAAGAAGCTCCTTTCATCCTCAGTGTTCCCTAAACGAGGTAGCCCCCATGCCCTCAGTGTGTCCTTGTGCGGCGGATTTTGCTGCTTCGACTCATTTCGGAACAAATACCGCATCTACAGAGAAAGAGCTGTGATCCCTGCTGGCCAGCAAACCTCGATGGCCCTGTGGACTCAGTCCACGGTGAGAAACGTGCAGCCTGCCTCCCCAGAGGGCAGAGAGGTGACCGATGAATGCTTCACAGCCCGTCCTAGGACGACAGGCATGACCACGATTTGAGAGAAGGGTTCGAGGCGTTTGCATGCTCGGACAAGCGCGGCAGCAGCTGGCCTCTTCCCGGGTCTGCCGGAGGTGAGCCTCCTCCCGCCGGCCTGGTCTGGAGCGGGGGACGCACTCCCGGAGGCTCCTTCTCCACTTCTCACCGATTCACCAGCTCGTCCCCGGCCCCACATGTGCTGCTCTTCATTCTGACTGCTTCCCTCGCCCTCGGCTCAAGTCCTTCTCGTGTTCAGAAACGTTTAATGATTTCTGAGTTTCCTGAATTAAAAAAACAGGCCTCGCTGCTCTCCAAACTCTAGCTCTGTGCATCTCTAGCCCGCTCGCCTACGCCCTGAGCCGGTCGGGCTCGCCCGGAGCAGATGGCACACAGGACAGCGGCAGGCAGCTCAGCGGGGACTGTCTGCAGGCAGCTGCAAGAGAAGGGGAATCCCGTAGGAACCGAAGACCCTGGGAAGCCATGGACGGCCACTAGGCCTGGAAGAGCAAGGGTGAGGGACATTACCAGACCCCTGTGAGAGCTGCAGCAGAAGCAAGACAGCCTGCGACGGGAGGGGCACTAGAGGGCCGGCGGTGTGGCTCAGTGCTTGAGCGTCGACCCTGCACCAAGAGGTCGCCAGTTTGATTCCCGGTCAGGACACCTGCCCAGGATGTGGGCCCGATCCCAGTGGGGGACATGCAGGAGGTAGCCAGTCGATGTTCTCTCTCATCGAAGCTTCTATCGCTGTCTCCCTCTCCCTTCCTCTCTCTAAAATCAATAGAGGGGAAAAAAAAGTTTTGAAGAAAAGAAGAGGCCCTAGACTATAGGGCCCTGGGACTATAGCTCTGCCAGGACCTCAGCCAGCTTGGAGGGGGAGGGGAGCAGGCTTGCCATGCTCCCCACTGGTCAGTTCTAACAGGGAACCTCAGGGCAAGGGAGTCCCTGTGATGGAACCATCGGCATCAGCCTCCTGGGGCACAGAGCAGAGACCAAAGTGAATGAGTAGACTAGCATCCCATCCTGAATCAAACACATGAGCTCGCTCTTTCCCAATCGCACACACAATTTCCTGACCTTGCGTTGCTCACACCTCCTCCTCTCTGTCTGACGACCCTCCCCTGCAGGGGAGACTTGCTCAGGGTTGTCTGAGGGCTGTGTATGTAGTTAGAGATCGCTCCTGCATGGCTGGTACACAGACCTGGCTGGTGAAATGAAGGACAGAGGAGGAGCCCAGCCACTGCAGGTAAAGCCCCAAAGGTGGGGCTCGTCAGCTAGGAAGATGCTCACAGGAATCCCCAGAGTCCCCCATATACTGTGCTTGAAAGAGGAGAAGCAGGCATTGGACATGGAGTGCAGACCCGTGTGTGATGACATCTGTCATCGGCAGCCGGAAGGCAAATCCTCTCTCTGGGCAGCTCCACTCACACTCAGGTCAGGGCTCACGGCAGGACCACTCAGGAAGGTGGGGCTGTGGATCCTGGGACCTACGGAGCCAAGCCCTCTGCCCCAGCTGCCAGGCACCTGGGTTCTCTGGATTGATCAGTGCAGCAGCGGGCAGGACCCACAACCTTTCAGGGGCAAGGTTGTCCTCCCTGCATAGTCCTTGCCTTTTGTCAAGGAAAAGCAAAGAAGAATCGGCCAGGAGCGAATTCCTTGTAGGCAGCAGATGTGGCCAGGAGCACGCACCATGCTGCGTCCGAACCCTGCTCCCTCCCGCCGCAGAGGAGGGAGCCTCTTCCTTCGCCTCATCACAGCCGCCCCGGGGGCTGGGGCTTGGTTTCCAGCCTTCAGGGGGCCAGAGAAGCCACATTTCTTTCCAAGGAGGGTCAGTGGGGCAAGGTGGGGGACATCCAGGCTTCTAGATGGATCTGGAAAGCTGGCAAATGCCCCTGCTGTCAGAGGAAAGGTGGGAGGGCTCAGGGGAGGCCTCGTGTTCCTGCATTTAGTGAGCATCTGCACTTAGCCTGGTGGGGCAGTCAAGAGCCTGGACTCTGGAGCCAGACTGGGTGGGTTCAAATTCTGTCTGCACCATTAACCAGCTGTGAGGCCACGGGCCATTTGGGTGCCCCCCCTGTCTCCTCTGCGGGGAGGCCTGAGTCGGTCCATGTTAAGTAATTAGCAGTACCCAGCGTATTAGTCATCGGTCTCAAGAAAAATATCTCCATTTCCAAATGAGGATGTTGAGGGGGAAACTGGTTACCTGATTTGCCCAAGGTCATTCATGTGAAGAGTAGCAGTAAAGAGTAACCCAAAGGACACATTCGTATGTGTCCACGGCACGAGCCTTGGACGAAGCATGGGGAGCCTTCGAAGGCAACTGTAATAGTGTTTAGTGATTTGAACCAGGAACAGAACAAGCTTCTTATGGGCAAGGGCAGTGGGAACACCGTGAAGGAACGGAAAAGCACACAGAGATGGAGCACGGTGGAGGGCCCACCGGAAAAGCACACGGAGATGGAGCACGGTGGAGGGCCCACCGGAAAAGCACACGGAGATGGAGCACGGTGGAGGGCCCACCGGAAAGCGTGGTCAGGGCATCCCCGGGTCATACGGAGGCAGAGGGGGAGGACTCCGGGCAGGGGGCAGGGCAGGGGGGAGACACTGAGGCGGGACGAGATCAGAAACAGAGAGCAGGTTGGAAGGGCGAGGAAGAAAGAAAGGGGAGGGGTCTGGAATGGAAGGAAGGCAGGTCCAGGCTGGCAAGACCCCACAGGTCATTACACAGACTTCAGATCCAAATGCAGCCGGAAGCTGCTAGAGGGTCTTCGAAGGAAGGACACGCACCTGAATGTGTCCACGGCACGAGCCTTGGACGAAGCATGGGGAGCCTTCGAAGGCAACTGTAATAGTGTTTAGTGATTTGAACCAGGAACAGAACAAGCTTCTTATGGGCAAGGGATGTGTCTAGTGATGAGTACAGAATAAAGACATCACTCACGTCCCCAACCCTGATCCCAACTCTGTACCTGAACACAGATAAAATGTTTCTGTGTTTTTCCATCATCATCACTGCCCTTGTCCTCACTCAGAATCTTGGGCAAAGGTCAGAGTGGCCCTGGGCTAGGCATGACTCCATTCAGGCTCCTAGGCCTGGGGTGTTCCCTCTGGCATCCTAGCGGGCCACACAGTGCCCCAGCCACAATGCACACACAAACACCGAAAAAACTCTGAACGTAAAAAGCCCAGCAACGGAGTACGAATGAACAGCTCCGCGCACAGACGGAAAGATGAAGACTTAGAGCAATCCCAGAAACTGCATTTTAGATACGACTATTTATCAAACTCTTTGTGCCCGTAAAGAACCATTCACACCCACAGCCCCGTTCTCTCAGGGTCTGAGTGCTTGAGACATGACCACGTACTGTTAGGACACTTACTCATTCAGTCGAACACCGACACTGATTGAATAACCCTCTGCATGCCCTGGACTGGATGCCGGTGAAATAGTAAAACAAATAAAATACCATCTTTGCCCTCGAGGCTCCTTACTTTGCAGACAAGTAAAAGGTCAATTATAATGCAATATGATTGGAGCCAGGATAAGGGGGAGAACGAGGGGTGCTTACAGTGGGGACTTGCAGACTCCAGGGAGAGGGGGCAGGGAAGACAAAAGAGGGGTGCACCTCTGGGGTTAGGTACATTAGGTGCAATAAAAAAATTATGTTGAAGACACGTATTTAAAGACATATAAAAATGTCAGAATTTATTGCTAAGTGAAAAAGCAAGTTACCAAATGATACAGGAGCCACGATCCTGTGTGTGTGGATGCCTGGGCTCCGCACCAGAATGCTAACCGTCGCCAGCTCCCCGGGTGACTTTCTTCTTCTTCTGGATCTCTTTTGTATTTTCTACAATGAACAAGCATGACTTTTGTAATCAGAAACCCAACAGAGTTTAAAATATATTTGTTAAGCTTATCTAGCATGGCTGTCTCCCAGAATTGAAGAGAGGGACCTGTTGCTAACTTCTTTTTTCCAGTGCATTTATGGTTCTGGAGGTGCAGAGACACCTAAATGCTTCTACCGGAAACAGCTGTGGGTTCCTCCCGTAACATGCATGGTCCCCCCATCACCTGGGAGGACCCTCACTGCTCACCAGCGGACCTTCTCCAGCCCCATTCCCCAATTTACAGGGTACTAGCTCCGGGGGCCCCTTCCCGGGGACTCCACGCTGGAGCAGCCAGACCCAGCAGGCTGACTCCCCCACCCCTCCCCCACCCCTCTCCCACCCCTCCCCCACTGCTCCCCACCCCTCCCCCTTCCTCCCACAAGGCAGCACTGTTCTTTCTCCCCCGAATCTCAACCTGAAGCTCTAGTTCTGACAAGCAGCTCGCCTCTCTCATCTTCCTGCTCCCAAATTCTCCCCTTCTCAAATTATTAAAAATGTTCTTCAGTTCCAAATGCTGGTGGGAGCCAGGGACGACATAAAATAAAAGGACTCGACTGTCTTTGAAGGGGAAGGGAGGACCAGGAGAAGATAAGCATGCCGAACGGAACCTGCCAGGTTATGCATCCCCACGAAGCCAGCTGGGTTCACAGCCTCTTCTTAACGATTCCCTCAAACCCCAGCGCTCGGACCCCAGTGGCAAGTAGCTGTTTGCAGAGGGATTCCACAGAAATAAAGGCTCGGGACTTTCCAGCAGGGTGAATTCTACCTTTTGGTGGTGGAGACTGTTGAGGTAGACATAAGGGTTTTAGAAAGTGAAAATCGAGCCCTGGCCGGTTGCCCAGTGGTTAGAGCGCCGACCCGCGGACCAGTGAGTCTCGGGTTTGATTTCGGTCAAGAGCACAAACCTTGGTTGCAGTTCATCCCCGGCCCTAGGCGAGGCAACCAATCGATGTTTCTCTCTCTGAAGATAAAAAAAATATCCTCTGGTGAGTATTTAAAAATATCTATTTTTTTAAAAGTGAAAATCGCCCTCGCCGGTGTGGCTCAGTGGATGGAGTGTCGGCCCATGCACCTCAGGACCGGGGTTGGATTCCCAATCGGGACCATGTACCTGGGTTGCAGGTTCAATCCCCAGCCCTGGTCGGGGCATGTGAGGGAAGCAGCCGATCAGTGTGTGTCTCTGACATCGGCATTTCTCTCTCTTTCTCCCCCCCCCTTTTCACGCTCTCTAAACAATAAATAAATAAAATATCCTCAGGCGAGGATTAACTAACTAACTAACTAAATAAATATCCCTGGAAGTGCCCCCACTCTGAAAATTTTCCCAGAAACTTGTGGGTGCCAGGAGGGGGTGTCCTGGAGCTTCCCCACAGCCCGGTGATTGGCACACAGTCACGGTGAGCCCTGTCCCTTGGATCCTACTGGACAGCCTAGAGGTCAGTGAGAGGGGGTGTATGTCTCTGTGCATTGCCCGCGCCTCAAAAGCAGAAACATCCGTTGCCCTATGCCTCACCCGGAGCCTAGCCCCGAGTGTTCCGAGTTAATGATACAAGAGAGAAGTTAAATGAGGTGCTGGAGGTCACCCAGTTATTTATTAACTTTTATCATTTCTTATTAGAGATTTGTTCTATTTATGAAGCACCTGGGGCCCCAGGGGGTCAGCCCAAGTGCTAGTCTGGGTGCTGGGGAAACAGAGTCCTGCCCTCGAACGGCTGCGACAAGCTATGGCAGAGCCGGGACTTGAACCCGGGACCTCTGACACTGGTCTACTGCACTTTCTCCTCTAACAAATTACATTTCCTGAGTTTCATCTCCTTTCTTATGAAAAAAGCATTGTAATTGCACCAAATGTTTTTAAACACCTTATAAGAAATTTTTAATTAGAAAAACAGTGATTTCCAGCTTCCAGCACACAGCATGAAGAGTATCCCTAAATTCTGGGGAACATGACCTGGAACCTCTAAAAGCAAATAAGCTGCTCTGTTGCCACATCAGAGAAATCTGAACCCTGGTCGTTATATCGGTTCATAATAGTTTTCTTATGACGCCACGAAACACTCCAAGAGTTCCTACCGCTCTTCTCACAGTATTGCTAAGACTTTTAACAGAAGATTCTGTACGAAAAAAAATGAGCTATAGAATTTTAAATCAAATGATTGATGAAAATATTAGACTACATACCGGTTGCCCAATTTCCTGCCTATATGTAGATATTTGGTTCCACGACTCTGAAGAGGAATTCCTAAAACTAGTATTTGCACAATCAGAGAAAGGTGGTGCCCAAGGGACCATGGGTGTCCCTCAGAACAGCCTCGTGCTTCTGCAGGTGAGAAAACCAAGGTCATTCAGCCAAGTCACCATCCCCAGTTCCCACGTGGCTGCTCAGTGTCTCGTCCACCTTCAATTTCAGCCCACACGTGGTTGCCGGAAGTCAGGCCCCAGGAGAAACCTTGAGGGAACACGAGACGAAGGACGTTGAAGGTCGGTGAGGAACTGGGCAGAAGGAGCAGGATGTGGAGTAGCAAAAAGCGCAGGATGATTTGGGGACGTATTCTGCTGTCACTTTCTTTTTTTTTTTTTTTTTTTATCCTCACCCGAGGACATTTTTCCATTTTTTGTTCATGTAGAGTGGGAGGGAGAGAGAGGAACAGAGAGAGAGAGAGAAACATCGATGTGAAAGAAACACATCGAGTGGCTGCCACCCGCACGACTGACCAGGGCCGGGGACAAACTGCAACCGAGGTACGTGCCCTTAGCGGGAACCGAACCCAGGTCTCTCAGGACCGCAGGCCGACGCTCCAACCACTGAGCCAAACCGGCCAGGGCTCTGGCGTCACTTTCGACATCAAAAGCCAACGGGAGGTCCGCTGGCGGGCTAACAGCAGCGAGGCTGCCAGGCGACCCCCAGGGCTGAGTGCGAGCCAGGTAGCAAGCAGCAGGGGCCCAGGCCCTGGGCCAGAGCAGAGCCTGTGCTCTCCGAGGAGAGTGTGACGGCTCCAAAGGGAACTGGGCTTTAAACTTCAACATGAATAAAAGGAGATGCCTGACAGGTTTCCGTGTCCAGCTTCGTGCTTTTTCAGTCGGAGTCAGCCCAGGGCCACCACCCTGGACACATCTGGGCCTGTCACACGTGCAACACGGTGGCCCTAACAAATACAGCCAAGGTCACAGTGACCTCGGAGAGGATCCTCTGTCTCCAACGTGAAATGGGGAGCCCCTAGTGGAGTGTCTGTGCAGGGACACCAACAGGGAGGGTGGGGGCGAGGAGGGCTAGCGCTGGCTTGGCAGACAGGGGTCGCTGTGGCCACGGTCCACTGGGGCTCAGGCAGTTAACCCTCATTCATCCGTGGTAACAGCACGAAAGGCCCAGCTGATGTAAAGCCACTGCTATGACCAAAAGCAACCCCACGGAGCTAAAAGTCAGCTGCCCCACCCGCCCGATCTTTCTCAAAGAGCTGCCGCAATAGGAGCAACACTGCGCGGCTGGAGTTGTAATTCCCTTCACCCTCCTTCCCGGTCGAGGTGTTAATGAGGGAGGAAAGGCCCAAGGTGCATGGAGAGCGGAGGTGGAAATAGTCTGAGATAAAAACTGTGCGGTCCCCCTACGAATAAGGGAGGGCTGATGCTGGCCTTACGGGCGATGGACCTTTGCCCACTGGGCCCACGGCTTCCTCCTAGATGGCCGTCAAGACCATGCTGCAAGCAAGGGGACATGCTCAGAAACAAGGGAGACCTAGCCCGGGAGTCAGGGGACCCGGCCGTGCTCCCGATTCCGACGTCTCTGCCCCTTCGTGGCTTCAACTATAAAACAGGAAGTGTGATTTAAAGTTCTAAAATCGAGGACATAAATTCTCCAAAATATTGGGTTCTCTGTAGAGAATGGAGATATGAATGGCAACGATCCCCCTTGCACAAGTGAGCGTGTTGAGGCTTAGAGAATTTCGTGGACGTGTCTAAAGTCATGCGTGTCCCACTTGATGGAACTGGGACTTCAAACAGACCCGTTTGAGGTCCAAGCCCATATTAATGTCTGTGCAACAAGCACAGCAGGACACTCCAATAACGTGTGCACGAGGTCCCGGAACACAGTGGATTATCAGTACATATCAATAATGCCCAGATCATCACCCAGTATGATGAAGCATTTTAATATTTGTTTATCGAATGGAAGAATACATGAACAAATAAACTACGCGTCACATAGGCTGTTACACTGAGGTCCTGGGCTTCCAGTGGCCACCAACCCCGTGTGTAGTAAGTCCAGTTACTGGGGGTGTTGGGGCAGTGCTTTTCCAAAGTCAGGAGCTGAGCCGAGGAAGCTGTGTCTGTCCAAGGACAGAAGTACGGAAAAGTCTCAATAAGGCCCAGCAATCAGATTATAGCAAAAAAAAAAAAAAGTGCCTATAATAACCTTGGGACTGAGATTCTGACTTTGATGACTCTCAAGAAGAAAAACAGACCAGGAAGAAAGTGTTTTAAGTTCATTTTAATTTCCCTGCTCAGCCAATTCCAGGGAGGAAGGAAGTGGCGTCCGATGAGGAGTTTCCCTAGGTTCATACTACCTTCCTGAGGTCCTTTTGACTATATACAACCATATGCAAGAGGACCTCTCCGGAACAGGGGTGGCGATGAATGAGTTGTTGGGCAGGGTACGTGCCTTCCCCCAGACGGAAATGACAGCTGAACCGGCGCCTTCCAGAGATATCTTCATACGGTTCACGCCCTCTCCCACCACATAGCAAGCCCAGGCTCCAGGGCTAAGGAGCAGGGTAAGGGTTGACTATGGGAAAAGAAGCAGGCATCCGTGCAGGCAGCAACCCCTTCTTCCTGTTCAGACCAGCCTCATCTCCCCCCACCCCACCTCACCCCCACCTCACCCCTCACCCCCCCTGCTTCCGCTGCTAAAGACCTGGGCACTGGGTGCTAAATGGCCCTGTCTCTGCTCTTAGAATTCCCACAACCACATACGGTGTCCGAGTCCTAGAGGTGAATTCTATCAACTTCACCCACAGAACCGGCACAGAGTTTGAAAAACAAGAGAAAGGAGAAAACAACATTAGAAGTAAATAAGTCACTGGAGCATGAAAGGAACCTTCTCAAAACAGACAGACCCAAGGGCGAAGGGAGGGGAGGGACTGGAGAACAATGTACCCTCCCAGGCACAGAAGACAAAACAAAACCGTGTTGGAGCCCCAGGAAGGCCTTGTTCCAAATGGTGAATCAATGCGGGGTACCAGCACCGGCAACTGCTAGTCAGGAAGGAAGAATCACCTCTCTCCAGCTGCAATTATTTCTGACACGGGTCTCCAGGAGGAGTGTCAAGGCTCAGGTTAGCAGCTCAGTGTGATAATAACCCGATTACCGGGAATTCTGCGAGGTCTGAAGAAAAGGCGGGCTTGGAGGGAGGGAAGTGGCAATTAGAAAGACTTGCCGTGGTAATTGCATTGTGAATAGCAGCTCTCAGCAACCAACGTTTTTCTTCTGCCTGTCCTTAGAAAAACATCTTCCAGACAGGTAGAAGAATACATCAAACTTTCAGAAATAACACAGTGTGAAGAAAGGGAGTATTTCTGCCTGGATAATGGTGTGCTGGGTGATAAAAACTCTTGAAATCCGTCAAGCTGAGAACAGTACTACTCGAACAGCCGGTGGAGCTACAATAAGCAAACCAGCAGCTCCTGAACTTCTCAGTCACCATGGTGATCTGAGTTCATGTCAACATAGTGGCCCCTGCCACGCTTCCCAAGGACAAAGAGTCAGCGCTGATTGACATTATTCTTCCATCACTCACTCGGTCAAAACGGGGCACATCAAAAGCTCTCCATGCGAGAGCTGGCCTACAACAAGTAAACCGAGAGTGGTCAACCAGCTCCTCTTGGATGCCAACCCTGCAGAATTTCCTAGCTTTCCACTTAGGGCTCCGACCAGTGGGACGGTGCTTTTCTTCTGTGCTCTTTGGAGAAGCATAAAGGACACCAGGAAATACAGATGTTCATCTGAGTCTCCAGCACTGACTTCCAGACTGAGTTCTGTTGCAGCTCTCATGCTGAGCAGTGCAGCTACTATCGAACTTGGAGCTCAGCAAACATTCTAAAAAGAGACTTTAATCCTATCAATCCCACTCTTAACAGCAGTCCGTGGTTTCCTGTTGCTTTTTGGACAGACTATGGTCTCCTGAGCATGACATCCTTCAACCACAGACCTTCCAAGATCTGGCTTCTCTCCAAGTCTCATAACTCAGGCCTGAAACACTCACATCGGATTTTCAAACTGTAACAGATTAAGGACAGTTCTTCAGACACACCATGCTCTGCAAACCTCCGTACGTGGGTACAGGCTGTTCACTTTGAGAATCCCTTTCACCTGATTAACACAGAGTATTCAAGGCTCAGCTCTCGGGACACCTCCACTCGGAAGTCTTCCGTCACTGCATCCCTCGCCCAGCCCTGCCCGAGCTGATTCCACACCTCTTCTGTGTGCCCTGCGGCGTCTCCGCATCCCTGTGTGCCCGCCATCTCTGCCCATGGCCTTTACCTCCCTCTAGACTATCAGCAGCTTGAGGGGCAGGGTTTGCTATTCATCCCATTTCTCCAGCAACATATCACAAAGGGCTCTCGTAACAGGTTCCAGTTTAGAAATCCGTAGATCAAGGACGAAAGTTAGATCAGATAAAGAAGGGTGTCTGCTTGGTATATTCAGAGAGGATTGAACCTCTTTAACCCGGCACCGGAGGCTAACCCGTTAGTCAGGTAGTATCTTCTCCATCCGGTAGCTACATTTTAACTGCATCTGAAGAGTTGTTTTTTAACTTGGACATTTTAAGGAGTTTTTAAAGGATTTATTGAGACCATGTAGAGAGAGGCCGAGGATGCCCATGTCGGCCTCCTGTGCGTCCTCTGAAGAGTCGGGGATGAACTGTAAGGTGGGAATAGCCCGGGCCCTCTCCCGCAGGCCTCCGTGATCTGCCCGCACGGCCCAGGCGGGCTGAAATATATTTTGTGTCTTGTCTTAAGCACTTGGCCGAAGAATAATCTTTTAAGAAGTGACTTCAGTTGATTTCTAGGAAGGTGCTGTTCTCAGCTCTGCAAAGCGCGGTCTGTGCCGGTGGAACCCGACAGCACTAAGTCCCCAGCGTGAGAACCGCGGCTGTGGCCGCTCTGACCGGCAGGTTCCCTGGGAGGGCGCGGGCTCCTCTGGGCGCAGTAGCTTTCCAGCCCGTTTGGGAGAGAGCGTCTTTTCTTGCTCTGATTCAAACTCATTTGGACCACATTTGCATCAAGCCACGTGATTTCCCACGTAACACCAGGCCACATGCCGCGGGCAAGGCAATTTGGGAGTTGACATTAGTTGAATGACTTGATGCTGGGTGATCTTGGCTAAGGCCAGAAAGGGCCTGTGCGGGGCCAGTGACACCCCGCACACATGCGGACACTTAGCTGCAGGGGGAGAACGTGGCCTACAGGGAGGGAAGGCTGGAGCTCTGGCCGTGGAGAGACGCGGGAAGGCGGGAAATAGAGGGATCCTGTGCGTGAGGGTCAGGCTGGGCTTTGCCTGATACAGGCAGGGACACCAGCAGGGAGGAGGGGGCTGTTTTCACAGGAATGTGTGACGACGCCCCGGGCACAGCAGTGTCATAGCAGCGCACAGAGGACCGAGTACAGGACCGGTGCTCTTTGTCGGCAGCATCATGCCAGGACAGTTCACAGGTAAGAGTAGCAGAAGACAGCCCCTCAGCGGGAATGCAATGTCCCGTGGGGGTGCTAGCAGCAGGGTACCATTTCTGCGCTGTAGGTAGAAGATACCAGCGGGGGTCCGCACCGGCAAAACATGGGAGGCCCGTTCTTGATCATTCAGCAGACACCTCCCAGGAATGCCCAGGAATACCCGGACGGGAGTGAGGACACGCAAGACTTCAAAGAGGCTGAGACCTGACACACACAGGCAGGGCTACAGTCTTACAGTTGCAATCAGCATTCACAAATCCAGGAAGAAAATTATTATTGTTAGAGCAACTTGAGTCCTACCCTTCATGCATAAGCTCGTCAAAAGCACCCAGACCCATTTCTGCATCAACAAATGTTCTTATGTTTGAGGTTGAAGAGAGAGGGTGGAATAGGAAACCAGGTCTGATGTGCAGCCTCGACACCCCAGAACAGCTGTGCCCCGTGCTTGCTGTCCACTCTGAATGGTGCCTGAGCCATTCGGTTCATTGTTTTGACCATTGCCCCAGACGAGACACTGAGAAGTCTGAGATGGCCCCGCCCTCTCCTCCGGTGATTGTCCACACAGTTCTGGGCCTGTGCAAAAGCCCGCAGAAAGGACTAGAAGCGGTCTGCTCCCCGCTCCTCTTGTCCCCACCCTCCCCCTGACCTCCCATCCACACGGCACCGGAACCAGGTACGTCCTCGCTCCTGGAGACACTTCACACCTGCGCCTGGGCAGAAGGCAGCTCATCTCTGTTGCGTTTTGTAAGTTTTGCCCCGAACGCGGGTGCCAGTCCGTCTGGCAGCTGCTCCGTGGAGAGCGGGCAGGGAGTTTCGTAGCTCGGCTGCGGGCAGCACAGATGTTGCGGGCTGTGTTTGAAGGAGGTGGGAAAGGTGGGACCGCATTAATTATCTCCCCGCAGCTGCTCATTAGCCCACAGACACCTCGCCTCGCCGTCTTCAGGACTGACAGCCACAGGATTCCAAGGCAAAACACGGGATTCGAAGGAGGAGGGAAGAACTGTCTGAAGGTTAACATGGAAAGCAACACCCAGACGAGCTTGAGAGGAGCTAGAAGCCCTAGGCGGCTGCCTGTAGCCCCAGGTGGTCGGGGACTCGAGGAGGGGGCCTGGGCTCAGCGGTCAGTGCAGCAGTGAGCTCCAACACAGGCAGAAGGGAAGGTCTTGATCCATCGCTGGAAGACCAACCATACAGGCGTCAGGGAACAGGAGGCAGGAGCAAAGACTTTTCCTTTTTAGATTTTAGCTTTCAAGTGTCAGTGAAAGATGCTGATTCGACAGCCCTGTAAAGTCAACGGCTGAGCCGGCTCGGTCTCAGTAGGAGCACAATTTCATCAGTGATCCGAAGAGAAGCATTTCCGACCTCACTCTGTTTAACCTGCGAGATCTCACAGAGGCCCCATTTCGTTCTCCTTCGCACAAGGAAATGACAAATGCCAGCCTCGAGCGTGGACAGAGTGATGCAGACCAGCTCCCAGGACCCTCAGCCTGCCTGTCCTGTCACCAAGCACCCGGTTCTAGGCCAGCACAGTGAGGCCCACCCATTCTCCACACCTGCTGTTCCCTCGGGTCCCAGGGCCCCTCCCCAGACCCAGAGCCTTCCTAGCTTCACAGACGACGTCAAACCCCCATCCCTCCAAGAAACCTGGAGGTCAAGGTGGAAAGACGAATACCTCTTCTTGTCTAACCCTGTGCCACAGACTCTTGTTCCTAGTGTGTCTCCATTAAAAGGAACCAAGCCCTGGCTGGTTTGGCTCAGTGGTTAGAGCATCAGCCCAAGGACCAAAGGGTCTCTGGATTGATTCCTGGTCAGGGGCACATAGCTGGGTTGCAGGTTCGATTCCTGGCCCCGGTCAGGGTTGTGTGGGAGGCAACCAATCAACATGTCCCTCACATCAATGTTTCTCTTTCTCTCTCTCTCTCTATCTCCCCCCTCCCTCCCTCCCTTCCACTCTGTCTAAAAATCAATGCAAAAATATCCTTTGGTGAGGATTAACATAATAAAATGGAATCAAAAGGATAATCTTGTATGTGATTAGATTAAAAGTCTCCATCGGACCAAGCCTGGTGACCTTAAAGTGAAGCATGGTGTGTGCTCCCTGGCCAAGGCTTGTGGGCAACCCCAGCCAGAGAGGGGTCTTAGCCAAAAGATGCAGGGGAATGACGCTCTTCCCTGGCATTCCATGGGAATTTCTGCAGGGTAGGATATGGCCCCAACCTGTCAGGCCCCTGCTGGTTCCCAGCACTAGAGATTGTCCTCTGGGTCACATGTGCCAAAGCCCCACTGGAAACAGGGAGCAGGCAGCAGGGAGCAGGGCTCTGTCCTGACCTGGCTGCTTTCCCTTCCGGCAGGCCCGTCACCCTAGCCCTCCTCTCGCTGAGACTGCCCGTCACAGACAGCCACGTGGGTGTCTACGTGCCACGTCCTGCCCGCAGAACACCAGTCAAGGGCAGTATTTCTCAGCTGTTTCAGAGACGGACGGCCTTGTCTGTGGCCTTGGTCTAAGTGCCACCACTTGCCCTAGAATGACATAGACAGAACCCAGGATGAAGGGAAGTCCCAGATGCCATCTTGCCCATTTGAGAGAACCAACTTCCCCTTTAAAGATTTCAAGGCAAAAAGACTCATTCTTTTTCTGTCATCAAGTCATCCTTTGTCCTTCTCTTAAAAGGCTCTTTCTCGAGTCCAACCTAGACTCTGTTGAAGCTCTGAGTCAGTTCTGCCAGCGGATTCCCTGTCTCTACAAAGATTCAATGACCTAAGTCACATGTAGGTAGTCTGGGTTAAAGGCTGCTCCCTGACAAATAAACATCATCAAGGTTAAGGGATTAAAAGGCAACCTTCAGCCCTGGCCGGTTTGGCTCAATGGTTGGAGCGTCAGCCCAAAGACCAAAGAGTCTTGGGTTTGATTCCAGCCAGGGGCACATACCTCGGTTGCGGTTTGGTCCCCAGCCTTGGTCAGGGTCACATGGAAGGCAACCAATCAATGTGTCTCTCTCACATCGATGTTTCTCTCTCTCTCTCCCTCCCTCCCACTTTAACTGAAGATAAACGGAAAAAAGTATCCTCGGGTGAAGATTAAAAGAAAAAGAAAAGGCACCTTCATCCCAGGGTCAGCCGCTCGACCACTTTTCTGGACCGAAGTCCCTCATCAAACAGAGAAGATCGGGACTTTCACTCCCCCGTAAGTGGAAACTCAGAGTGGTTTTCTTCCTCCTCAGTAGTTCCACTGCGGGCATTGTGCTATTTTTATGGCATGTATATGGGTGTGATCCTTTGCGATGATTAGCTGTGAGTAATCCTCGCAGCCACGGGAAAATCTGCGTAATGGCTCGTACCGCGTCTAATGAGAGCTGGTGTCTGGGAGGCTTCCTTCAGTTAAGCAGCTTCGAGAGTTCGCTGGACTTGACAAGGGAACGGGAGGTTATGCAATTAAAAAGGTGTTTATTATTTATTCTTTAATTTACAGAAATTATGTCCAGAGTAGTTGGATACTAAGGCACACTTTCTGCGGGGCTTAATGAGCTACCTCACCGTGCCCTCCAGTGAGGAGCTCCACGGGCTCTTCCCCAGGCTCTTGGCTGCCACCGGACTGAAGTCACCCACCGTCAGTCAGAGCAAGAGAAACGCGGACCCTTTAACAGTCGTAGAAATAGGATCGCCGCACGGATCTCAAACTGTTTAAACAGCGCCGTCTGCACCGTCGCATCCCGGTCCCCACCGTGCAGGTCAGGGGGGAGCCATTCTCCCCCGCAGGAACGGCTGCCTCCCCGGACCCCAGCGGCCAGGCCTGCGGGCTCGGCCCCGGGGTTTAAAGGGTGAAAGGGGAGATTTACGGGACCGTATTTCTTTCCCTGAAACATCAAGCAGTTCATATGTACACATCTCTCTCCACTAAGACCTAATTTTCCACCATTTCCCTTGATTTGCAGCTCGCTTTTCCCCATTTTCTTGATTTAATGCCCAATTATTTTTTGTCCCATTGCCAGTAAAACAAAATATTTCATAACTGCTTCTGTGAGGTTTTTGGATACTGCTTTAAACACATGACTTACACACCTCATACTGCACAGTTTGGAGAAATTGCGCGAACACCTAGATGTGAACCCTGCGTTTTTCTCCGGCGGACCTAGCTTGACGCTGGGCACCACTGTGCCCTACGTTGGCAAATGCCCCACATTTCCCGACTTTCCACTTCCACTCAGCAGCCGTGGTGTCCACCTGAGAGCTGGGATGTCGAGACCCCCTTTCACCCACTTCCCCAGCCTTCCTCCCCTGCGCTGGCCATGAAGGGACATAAATGGTCAGAGAACTGGCTGGCTGGTCAGGAGACTGGAGTCCAGTTCACACCAGCCATCAGTGGACTGTGCACCTTGGCTGACTCACCCACCAGTTTGTCCTTAGTTATCTCAGGTACAGAACAAGGGTTTGAATCAAATCACTTCTAATTTCTCACAGCTCCAAAAACTCTAGATTTCCTCCTGTGTCCTGGAAACAGAATTTAAACACCCAGACGTATAGATCTGGTTTTGGTATTTGAGGAGGGAAGAAGTAAAACATCAAGGGAGGCAAGACTTCTCACGGAAATCTCTTTTCCCTCCTTAAGCCTCTTTTGGCCTCATTTTCACATGCGTAGATACAAGGGCGGTGGGCAGAAAGAATCCCATAGAAGTTTCTTCCATTTGTTTGGCAATCCCGCCTCTTTTCCTGCTCATCTGCTTCCTGGCTTACTGTTCTGTTCTCAATAAAATAAAAGCAAAGGCAAGCTTGTATGGAGAACTATATGTGAACTAAAACTATCACTGCCAAACCCACTGTGGAATGTCCCTGCTAACAAGGGACTGCTTATGATTCAAGGAAAAACTCCTCTGAGTCCATCAGGTCTGGTCGGAGCTGACATCGGACACCTGTCTGATTTCCACCACCCAGAGAGGGCACTGCTGGCCCCCACCAAGTCCCCCGCCAAGGGTCCAGGGCTGGGATTGAGTCTATAGAGGACACTTCCTACTAGAGACAAGATTTGAGGAGCCACCAAGACAAATCCTTCGAAAAGATGAGATTCAAACACAAGTCCAAAGATCAGTGGGACCAGAGACCAAAAAAAAATCAGAAGTGTAGATCTGGATAGAGAAAGCCCAAAGGGGATTCAACTGGACTAGATAAGAAGGGAGTCTCACCACCACCAAGGCAAGAGAGAAGGCTGGCTAATTGTCAGCCCCAGGCTAGGAAGGGATCAAATAATACTGCGTGTCAATCAAATCAGCCTTTGTTAGTGCCTGATCCCCCACCCCCACTCCCCAACACACACACACACACACACACACACACACAGTGGGGCCAAACATGCTCTCAAGTGCCTGTGATTGCTATAAACCATGATGGTATTTGCTTCTTGAGGACAGACCAGGGCCTGGGACCTGGTTGGGACAGACTGGAGTCGAGAGGGTTCCTCAGGGGGGAGGTACAGAGAGAGAGCACTCCATCCAGCAGCAAAGGGGATGATCGAGTTGAAGAACACGGTCCCACCCTGTAGGAGCTTATACTCCAGGGTTAGATAAATATAATAGAAAAAGCTATTCATTTCCATCAACTCTAAAAATAACCATCCTGAGAAATCACCCTTTACAAGGGGTACGAAGAGTTACTCACAATTCCCCTCCACAAGCAGGAAACGGGCATTTTCCTCTTTTCCCATATTTTCTGGAACAATTTTTTTTTAAAGTAAAGGGAGAGGTTACCCTGGCGGTTTTGCTCAGTGGTTAGAGTGTCATCCCGCAGACCAATGGGTCGCAGGTTCGACTCTGGTCAAGGACACATACCTCGGTTGTGTTTCATCCCCAGCCCTGGTCAGCCAGGGTCATGCAAGAGGCAACCAGTCGATGTGTCCCTCTCATGTCGATATTTCTCTCTCTCTCCCTCCCTCCCACTCTATCGGAAGGTAGAGAGAGAGAAAGAAACATCGACGTGAAAGGGACACATCGAATGGCTGCCACCCGCACGACCCAACCAGGGCCGGGGACAAACTGCAACCAAGGTACATGCCCTTAGCGGGAACCGAACCCGGGTCTCTCTGTACCGCAGGCCAACGCTCCAACCGCTGAGCCAAACCGGCCAGGGCTCAGGTGAGGATTTTAAAAAAGAGAGAGAAATAAAGGGAGAGCTTCCCTTCGTGGCTCCTTACATTTTACTCTCGGATACAACTACAGTGCAGGGAAGCTGATGTCAGAATAAAAGCCATCGAAACGTCTACACCCAATGAGCATAGTGCATGGTGTTCTAGCAGGCTAAGTACACCCCTTTCTTCACCACCTGGAGATTAAAACCAAATTAGCGAGATACACGGGAATCATACAGATAGAATTCAAAATATCGCCAACATTATTGACTGTGAGGTCTTAGATCCGTTGCCGAGAGGGTTACTAATACTTCACCTGCAGGTAGTCAGACCCACCCTTGCAGACCCCTCCAGGCCAGGCCTCTTAGTTCGGGGCCCACGGATCTGCAGATGGGAAGGGGGCCCAGAAGGGGCTGAGCCACCCATGCCCAGACCGTCTCCCTAACTCACCGTCAGACTCAGCTATTCTTTGCCCCGTGGGAGGGGTGGAGGAGAAGGGAAGTGGCCAGTAGTAGTATTCTAGAGGCTCGCCTTCTGCACAGGCACATGAAGTAGGGGACATGCCTCTCTGCCCCCTCCCCAACAGCTGCCACCTTCAAAACAGACTCCTTGGAACACAGTCTCTTTTATGCGACAATGAACTGTTCAGAGCATGTCTGAGCTCCTCTCCAGGGACCCTAGTCAGAGCCTGCAGCTCGTCTTTGAAACCTGCAGTGAGAGCCAGGTCTCACCTCCAAGCACGAACCAGTCGGAAGTCCCTGCGGTAAGGTGGGAAGAAACCTTTGGGTCAATAGGAGGGTGACAGGGGAGAGATGAATGAGATTTGCTTGTAAGATGTATAAACTGATCCTGAAGTGTGGTCGATGTTTTTGGATGATAGCAGCATCCCGGCCACGAGGGTATGGATACGGTGCTGATACTTTCTGAAGCTGAAAATGGGGACTCGTGACCTGACAGACTTTTTCAGCCCCTTGAAGGTGTCAGAGGCAATCTTGCAAATATAACTTAGATGGTGATGTAGTTCAGCTGTTGATGAACAGAACCAGATGCAGTTTTGATGGAGAGCCTTCGTATCATCAACTCGAAACATACAAGTGGACGTCTGAAAAGGGCAAGTATTCATCTCATGAAATTCTGGTATGTTTATGTAGAAAAATAAATAAATAAGTCATACTCCCTGCTTTCTAGTAAAACCTCAAATGTGAACATCGGTGAGAAGGTTCCACTGCTTGGTATTGACCAGGAAGCCAGGCAGCGCTACCCGCTCAGCTATTAATCAGAGAAGGATTGAGTTGCAAATGAGTAAATCACTTCTAACCCTACGTTAGGTTTCGAAGAGAGATTAATCATATTTTCTACTACATTTACATTTTCCATTGCTTTGCGATTAATTTTGTGAGACAGCCTCTTCTCCGAAGCTGGAAACGGGTCATGGGGTTCAAACGGTGGATAAGGGAAGAAGGGGGGCGGCATTACAAGGTAGTTAGAAGTTAGCAACCCAGGAGCCAAGGACAGATTCAGTAGCCACATCTGAGAAAACCCTGGCAGTCAGAGAGGCCTGTCCCCTCCTGTCGGACAGAAAAGCTACGCAAGGGGATCAGAGGAGGGAGAGGACAAAGATGGGGACGCAGGCAGGATACCGTTTGTGATGATGAGAAAAAAAGTAGCTTTTCTTTCTACCTCCTCCTAAGGGGTTCAGGAGGAAAGGAGGGAGAAACGACACTTCGTTAGGAATCTGGGATGTACCCTGTCAGCAGACCCTGACGTTTAGGAAATGGCTTCAAGCCCAGCCTGGCCCTGCTGGTTCCCATTTGCATTGTGCGGGGCAGGAACACAGAGTCCCCCAGGACCACATCACAGTGACACGCTGCTCTTGTGTGGCATCCCGGAGGACTCCCGTTGGGACTGCGGACAGCTCGCCCTCTGCTCAGAAGATGTTGTAACTGCTGCCTGGAAGACAGGAACAGCCGGGCTCTCCGAGTCAACAGGCTGTGACGTCCACTCCAACCAGATCGTGTCGGCACTGGAAGTGACATACACCTCCCTCTGCTTAGACTTCCAAGGCCGGGCGAGGCCTGGCTGTGTTTCCTCCAAATCCCAGAAAGGGCCAGATCCAGTTTTGAGTATATGTTTCAGCCTCATGGGGGGGGAGGGGGGGGCAGTGTCCCTGCCAAGTCCCTGTAACACACATGGGCTCGGCAGCCCTTTGGGGGAGGCAAGTGTACAGGAGGGTGCAGAAGAGGCGAGGACTGAAAACAAGCCATCCTAGCCGCATTAGTCCTGAGCCTGAAATGCCCTCTCCAGTCCCCTCCACCTGTCTATGAAAAGCTTTTGGTCCTGCAGGGTCGCTCAGATCCTGCCTGTTCCAGGAGGCACCCCTGGCCACCTCAAGAGGCCCTCCCTCCTCTGAGGTTGAAGTCCCATGTGCCCGCAGTTCGCACATGATGCCGCCCGGAACCAGGTCTCTCCCGTGGGTTCAAGCCCTCTCACTCTCGGCTGCATTTTCTTTCTTTTCTATCAGCCCCCATCTCCTGTAACCCCTCCCTGACGTTCCCCCTGCACCCCTCTCTCCCTGCACTCATTCAGAACCTGCTCCCTCCTTCTGTGACAGGGTAGGAAGGAGCTAGGAAAGTTCCCAGGCAAGGGGAACGGAAAAACTGAGATGAGAAAATAAACAAGGCCGAACAGTCTGGGCCACGTGCAGCCTGCTTGTGACTCACAGGACCTCGTCTTCCCCAGCCAAGCACACGAGAGCAGATGGTTAATACCTCTCCTCCCTAACCAGAGAATGCACAGCCTAAGTCACCCCCGGACTGCTGAGGCAGGAGGGGAGAAGGGGGAAGGGAAAGGGGGAGTTTTATCTCACCCACCGAACAAAGAAGTCAGCCGTTTGAGGCCAAAGCCCAGCCGGTGGCCAGAGAGAAACAGTGAGGAGACCAGCCCAGGAACCCCACTTCCCCACGGCGATGCGGCTGAGCGTCAGAGCAGGAAGCACTAATCATGTGTGTTCTTGTTTACTAACAAGAGTCATGCCACAAAATCAGTACAGCCTGCAAGAGCCCCAGCCTGAGATCTGACCCCAGGTCAATAGACAGACTCTCATGCATATTTCAGCATTACAACCCCTCGCTCCAGTGAAATCTTCCTCAGAACCCTGCTATGGAAACGCAGCCGAAGAGCCGGGTGAGGGGTCCCAGGGTCCCATCTACCACTCCTCCTCCTTGGTCTCCTTCCTAATGCATCGTCTCCCCCAACACCACCACCAGCCCGCCCTGGGTGTCTGGGTGAGGATCAGTCTGAGAACTCGGCAGCAGAGCAGGAGGGTGCTGGGGGGTGGGCGGGGCGTATTGAACAGCAAGCTCGTTCTGCACAAGCCCCGTCCAGTGCGCTACTTCCTTGTTAGACAGTAAATAACGGGCCTGGAGGTCAGAATGAAGCCTGACACAGGATCTGTCAACATTTCGAGCATTCATAGTCTTCAAACCCCAGGATTTTGAAGGATTTTTGGCTTTTCTTTTCTTTTTTTTTTCCCTCCAAATGTCAACAATTTCCGCTTTTGCTGAGTGAAGTCTGGTCTGGCTCGTGAAGAAGAACAAGAGCCACGAAGTGAGAGAAGGTGAGGGCGGAGGGAGGGGTGAGCACCCTTCAGCGCCCGAAGGAGACGGGACCTGGGAGAAGGAGGCCGAGGCCGAGGCGGGAAGCGGCGGCCCCGCAGCCCGCGGGGGTCTGACTGCTCGATCCTACCCTTCGTCTCACTGCGGACCCGGGAGGCGGACGAAGGTAGGTTAGATCATAAAGCTGAGTTTTTCCAAAACTGATTTAAACTGGAGCTCAGAGTTGCTGGTGCCTGTGTTCCACGTGGGGAGGACGTGTTTTTATTTATTTTTATTGTATTTATTTATTTATTTATTTTTATCCTCCCCCGAGGACATTTTTGCGTTTATCTTCAGATAGAGCAGGAGGGAGAGAGGGAGGGAGAGAGAGGGAGAGAAACATCAACTGGCTGCCACCCGCATGACCCAACCAGGGCCGGGGACAAACTGCAACCGAGGTACGTGCCCTTAGCGGGAACCGAACCCGGGTCTCTCCGGACCACAGGCCAACGCTCTAACCGCTGAGCAAACCAGCCAGGGAAGGACATGTTTTTAAAGAGGAAAGGCGGTTCTCACAGAGAAAAGGGGCCCATAGACATGACCTGCTCTCTCAGTAACGCTCATTGTCCCTACCCTGTGGCCTTCACTGCCCTGGGTGCTGGGAAAGAGACACACCCTGCCCTCAGGGAGCCCGCAGCTCCTGGCCAGGACAGACACGGTAACAACAGCAATTCACCTAGTCCTGTCGCCTGCTGTATTGAGTTGCTCAGGGAGCGTCAGCAGGAACAGGTACATAATGTATGGGCCTCGGTGTGAAATAAGGGTGCAGGGCCCTTGTCTAAAACACTGTGGACAAGTGTAAGGTAGAGACCGCAGAGCACGAACCCGAACGCGGGGGCCGTCGCAGCGGGGACCCTGTGCCACCGCCCGGGCCGGACGCCCACGAAGCCCTGCGTCTCGGGCGCCGCTTCACAGAGCAGGTGTTTCTGCAGCCAAGTCTGAAAAGACAGAGGAATTAGCAGCAGAGAGAAGAGGAGGAGAAAAAGACAACAGCGTGGCTGAAGTCCCGGAGACGGGGACGCACCCGCGCTGTTTAAGCCACAGAAACAAGCTCAGCGAGGCCAGGTGCCGGGGCGAGGAACCAGAAACCAGGCGGGAAGGAGGCAGACCCCAGCGTCGCGTTCCCTTCCACACTCGGCCCGGGTAGGTCTAGTGGGCCGTTAGCAGGAGATGGCTGGGCCCTGGGGAAGCTTGGATGGGAGGCAGTGAACCCGTCAGTGCAACCCTCCGGGCAGGGACCACAGAGGACACGCCCCGAGGGCATCCCCACGCCGGGGACGGGCACGCAGGGCCGGCGCAACGTGCACAGGGGCGGCTGCCGTCTCGCGTGTGGCCTTGTCACCGAGACGGCGAACCAGGGTGGGCACCAGGAACAAAGATGCGGTGGAGGAAAGGGACGGTAAGGAAGGATGTTACAGGTAAGAGGGTAATCAAAAGAGCACATCATATTATTCGAGAGACGGAAGAGTTTCAGGGGGGAGGAAGTGGCCAACTCGCAAAAGAATCCAAGAGTAAGATGGACTGTAGTGTCTGAGAGAACGGAGAGTTTGAAGCCGAAGGTGTAGACCAGTCGGTGGTGGTTTCCAGGGCAAGGGCAGCTAGGAGAGGCTCTGGCTCTGCATCTCCTCCTGCCCCGCCCAGGCCTCCAGGGGCCACCGCAGCCGGAATCACTGGTTTTTCCCAGAGCTGGAGCTCAGAGCTCCTCCTCCCGGTGGCTCCCTCGGGGCTGCCAGGTGCCTCTGCAAGAGCCGTTGAGGCCACACCTGACCCTGAGGAGGGCCTTGGGGGTGCATGTGTCCCGTGGTCAGCATCCCTCACCCTCACAGACACTGACCCGTCACCCCATGCTCGGGCTCTGCAGCTGTCCCCCCTGTTTACATGGAGGTTACACCTCTGCCACCAACCCTGAAACGCTCCTGAGGGCCAAGCAGGAAGACCTCCTCCACCTGCTGGTGAGGGTTCAACAGTTTTATTCTCCATACGCTCCCAGCATCACAGTAGCTCAGCTGTCTTAGAATGTGAGACAAGTTCCCCCTAAGCACTCGCTCCGGGACCCATGAGCAAGGGCCACACAGCACCCCAGGTAAAAGCCCCTTGCTCTACTGGTCCCCAGGCGGAGCCCTCCTGAGCCTGGGAGGTCAATGGCCCAACACAGAGGTTCCTTCACTGTGTGGGGCGTTGCACACCTACCACCTTGTTTCCTTCTCAGTTCAAGTCAGTGTCCCATCTACCAGAGGAGGTAAATTAGAGCAGCCCATGGCTGTTCAGGTCCTGCCCCTGTGTCTGGGTGCAAAGAGGCCTTTCCCCAATCTTTTCTACTTCTCAGTCTCTCAGGTGATAATAGCCTTCTGGCCCTGCCTCTTCCCAGAGATAGCAGACTAAGAAGAATCAACAATGGGACCCTCTCCCATTCCTGGCTTCAAGAGGATCCCATTGTTGATTCTTCTTAGTCATTGGCTACCAGATTGTGACCGAGGGGTGGGACAGGCCAGACTGGCCATGCTCCAAGCCTCCAAAGGAGGTGTCTCTCCTGACCCTGAAATAGACAGAGAGTAGGTGTGGCCTCACTCCTGTGATTCTCTGAGTGCTCATGCCCCTGTGCCTCCCCCCACTACACACACACACACACTCACCCGCGCACACGCACGTACTAACCTCCTTCCTACTCTAGTAAGACCCATTTCCCCTGCACAGACATAAACCACAGATGGGACCCACATCATATTTGCAAAGCAGGCCAGGCATCCACCCCAGTCCTGGCTTACGTACAGCTGGTGTTGCTTCTGAATTGGCTTCCAGCCCTTCGAGCTGGCTGATGCCCATGCCATGTCTGTTGGCTAAATATTTTTATATCTGCCTTCGTCCTGGAGACAATGAGGCCCAGACAGGTTAAGTGACATGCTCATGGCCCCTCAGCTGTACCTGGCAGAGCCAGCATTTAGGACCAGCTCTGTCTAAGTCCACAGCCCAGTGCTCTCAGTGCCTAGTCCTGGTGCCCCATGCATCATGACTCCCACTTCCGGAACGCCCCTTGGCTTCCCATGTCGACAGACTCCTGCTCATCTACCCAAACCTGCTGGGTGTCCCCCCATAGGAAATCAAAGCCGACCCTTTTGCAATGTGGCTACGCACAATAAGGGAAGAACTCTGCGGCAAGGCAAACGGTGAATCCCATTTTCGAAATCTCATGAATTTCAGATGAGCCATCTAATTGGGTGGTTGAGCCAAGGCTTTTTGAGCCTCTGCACTGGATTACTCGTTCCTGGGGAATGCCCGTAAATCAACATGCGTTCAGTTTTCGGGCCTTTGCTTACGTTATTATATGCTTTTAAAGCCAGCTTGTTAGCAGATGACCCTCATGAGTTTAGGGCAGTGGACCAGCCGAAACACTACCCAGAAAAGAGGAGACACTGAGCTGAAACAGAGGCAGGGAACTAACCTCTGCTCTCCTGCGAAATAACGTCCGGGAAGCAGTCAGCAAGCCAAAGGCATTGCGGTTGCATTGTCCTGCCAACGTCCACGGGACAGAGGGGACGGGGACCATACTTCCCACACTTCCCTGCCTCCCCGGTGCACCAGGACAGAGGCTCGCGAAGTGGGGCCCGCAGGTCTGGAAACCTGTGAGACACCCAAAGGCTCAGCCCTGCCCCGTAAGTGTTGAGGAGGTCCGCCCTCTGAGTCTGACGGGCACCAACATTTAAGGGCCACTGCACAGAGGTCTGCAGAGATTCAAAGCTGAGAATCCGGCCCTTTGACTAAGGGAGATTAGGGACCGGAAGCCCTTAAAGAGAAGCCAAGGAGGTGATGTGGGAAAAGCATGACAATCGGAGTCAGGCGCACGCTGAACAGCACCCCAGCTCAGACACTGGCTAACCGTGTGACCTTGAGCACGTCACTTAACGTTTCTAAGAATTCGTTTCATCATCTGTAAAATGGAAATTGTAAAAACTAGCACAGTGCCTTGCATACAGAAGGTGTTCAATAAAAAGTAACTGTTGCCCTGGCCCCAGTGTGTCTGAATGGTTAGAGCATCAGCCCCCAAACTGAAGGGTCAAGGGTTTGATTCTCCGACAAGGGCATGTACCTGGGTTGCAGGTTAGATCCCCAACCCTGGTCAGGGCGCGTGCAGGAGGCAACCAATTAAGGTGTCTCTCTCACATCAATGTTTCTCTCCCTCTCTCTGTCTCTCTCCCTTCCAATCTCCAGAAAAATAAAAATAAATAAAAAGTCAATGTAAAAAATATCCTCGGGTGAGAATTAACAACAAAATAGTAACTGTTATAAAGATGCTTCTTGTCCATCAGTAGCCAATGAGCACCTTAGGTAGACAACAGGGAACACCCATGAAAGGGAGTGATAACCTCCCTGGAGAGCCAGGTCGGGGGAGGTTCAAACACGGATGAAGGGCTCTGTGCGTGCTCAGGGAAAATAACAAGATCACAGCAATCTGATCAGCACAGTTGGGGAGCAGCAGATACGAAGCCCCGAGCCAGATCTTCAGGGACAGAGTGTCACCGAGGAAAAGCTGCCTCGTTCCTTCACACCAACATGCCACTAAAAGCCGTTCCTTGGAGAAACTTCAAGTGACGCACGGGAGGCCGTGCAAAACTAGTCGAGAGCTCTGAGTGCAAGCCCACTGTCATCACGGAACAGAGGGTCTTTAAACCCAAACAGTGCCCAGCACACATCTTCCTGGGAGAGCAGGGCGGAGGAGAGGACAAGAGGCGGAGACTCGGGGACGGAGCAGACGCCCTTCAGAAGGTCAGAAGGTAGGGGGCGGGGAGTGTAATTCAAAGTAGAGCTTCTCGGCTTCAATGTGTGTATAACGCTCTCCTGGAAATGCAGGTGCTACTCGGTCAATCCAGGACGGAGCCTGAGACTCTGCATTTCTACTAGCTCCCGGCTGGTGCTGAAGCAGCCTTTTGGATGAGAACACAAATGTGTAACACAGGGTTTAAAAGTCTGGATTCCAGCCCTGGCCAGTTTGGCTCAGCGGTTAGAGCGTCGGCCTGCGGTCTGGAGAGTCCCGGGTTCGGTTCCCGCTTAGGGCACGTACCTCGGTTGCAGTTTGTCCCCGGCCCTGGTTGGGTTGTGCGGGTGGCAGCCACTCGATGTGTCCCTTTTACGTCGATGTTTCTCTCTCTCTCTCTCTCTCTCTCTCTCTCTCTCTCTCTCTCTCTCTTTCCTCCTTCCACTCTATCTGAACAAAAAGTAGAAAACTGTCCTCAGGGGTGAGGATAAAATAAATAAATAAATAAATAAAGTTCGTATTCCAGTCCTGGTTCTGACCCAGCTGGTGTGACACAGGGGCCTTGAGGAAGTCACTTAAGCTCCCTGATCCTGTTTCCTCACCTGTAAAATGAGAAAATTAAAATCTACCTCACAGCATTCTGAGAAATCCACAAGAGAACGTGCCCTTGAGGCTGGCACGGGGCCTGCCACCCGGTAATCCCGTGAAGAGGGTGGCTGTGACCAGCGCCGTCTGCAATGCTGCCAGGACAAAGAGCCTGAGGCCTGGATACTCTTCCACTGGACATGGAGAGGACCCAGCACTTGGTGGCGCTTTGATCTGGTTGCTAGGATACGCCTGCCGGGTCCCTATCTCCTCCGGTCTCTCTGCCTTTCTCTGCCCCCCGAAAAACAAGATTATTTCTGATGAACTAGAGGAGGAGGGAAAGTCATAAACTGCCAATTTAACACAGGAACATGTCAAACACGGTGCCTCACACAAAGTACTGCTTAATGAAATAAACAATAAGTTATAAGCCAGTCTGCAGGAGAAATACTTGTAAATGGAGCGTTAGTACCACAATCATCACCATGTTTCTGTGTGTGGCATCCCTAGTGTGTGGGCTCTCAGAGTCTCCAACTGCTCCTCATTTCATCAACGTTCAAAGCTCTAAGCACCTCAAAATGAGCCCTAATTTTAGCCTAGAGTTTGCTGAATCCATACTACCATTGTCTATTGCATAGATACATACATATGTCTACAGTCAAGCAAAATAATATTTTGAAGTATTATTCCATGTCTTTTTTCACTCCTGGTCGCATGGTAGGTTGGGTTGCCACCAGCCCTCCGCCCTCAGAGTCTGAATAACCCATGGCTTTGGGGTGTGGTGCAGAGCTGAGAACAGGAATTGAGTTTTCTAAGAAGAAAGCTTTAACCTTCAAGTTCAACACTTTAAGTTCATAATAAAGATAATAACCCTGAGCCCTGGCCAGTTTGGCTCAGCGGTTAGAGCATCAGCCCACGGACCAGAGAGACCCAGGTTCGGTTCCCACTAAGGGCACGTACCTCAGGTGCAGTTTGTCCCCGGCCCCAGTTGGGGTTGTGTGGGTGGCGGCCACTCAATGTGTCTCTCTCACATCGATGTTTCTCTCTCTCTCTTCCTCCCTCTCTCCCTCCCACTCTGTCTGAAGATGAATGCAAAAATGTCTTCAGGTGAGGAAAAAAAAAAAAAAGGTAATAACCTTGAGAACTCTGGTTTTCCAGGGCAAGAACGAGGCACTTGAGAAAATGAAGGAGTTTGTAAATGCCCCAGAGGTTGCTGGACGCTGTAAAGTGGGAACGGTTAACCTCTGGGAAGAAGGCGGCGCTCAAGGAGATCACAGGCGTAGGGGGAGTGCACGCCCCGGGAGCACCCAGCCTGTCCCTCCAGGGCACCTCCCAGCAGAACTGACTTGGCCGCTTATTAATGAGGGACTTGACCTCTGAACCTTGCGTTTCTCCTCTACACGAGGTTGTGAGATGAAAGAGACACTGTCTACAATATGGTTCCCTTCGACCTTTCAGAGAGAGGCAGTGTGTGACAGGCAGCTGCAGCCACCAGGGCTGGGGCATCCGTCCAGGTGCTCCCCAGTGTCAGCGTCACCGGGGCACTTGTGAGACCTGCAGATTCTCACGCCGACAGGTCAGAATCTCTGGAGACCTGTTTCAGCCAACTTCCCGGGTGACAGGCACGCTTAGGTTGACGAAGCCCCCGTCTGTGTGATCCTGGATCCGCCGGAGTCACAGGCAGAGTGTCTTAGGCAGGTCCTCTCTCCTCCAGAGGCAGTGACACCTGTCTCAGACCCCTCACAAGGCTGAGGAGAACCTCCAATCACACGCCTGAGAAAGCGTTGCAAACGTGGAAGTAGGGGACAGCGTGACCTCCACCCTGCGTTTGTAACAGGGCCCTCGAAGGGAAACAGTCACACCCCGGCTTCTCCTCCTGCCCTGGGCCAAGCCTCCCGCCGCTCTAGGGCGGCAAGGACGCTGGCCCGGAGCCCCCGGCATGCCCCTCGGAGAGGCAGGCCACTCCCGGCAGCTGGACCGCTCCGCTGCGTGTCATCAGACGCCTGCGCGGGACCTGACCGCTATTCCCTCTGGTTTCTGGCTGCACAGTCGGGGGCCCGGGACCGTGGGGCTCTCTGTGTCTCGGGAACTTTCTGCTGGTGGAACGTGACTTCGAGGGGGCCCTGGGATTTGATCCACGACCAACAGCTAGAAGGTACAAGGAGTCAGTTCTTCTGCCCAAATAAGGAAGAACTGCGCCTGTCAGAGCTGCGCCCTGTCAGGGCGGCATGACCTCCCCTCGTAGGTGAGACGTGAGATCCCTAACCCAGGCAATGGTCACTCGCGGGCCACCAAGCCTCTGGCACTGCAGTTTGTACTTGCCCTTTCCACTCAGCTCCTGGTCATCATGTGCGCTGCCTGACGCCTGAGGGGCCTTCTTCAAACCATCCCTGAGTCCCATCTCTCATGCAGCCGGCATTCGCTCATCGCCTGCCATGTGGCCAGTGCCGTCCCCGGCCGTCGGGGTGAAGGACCAGCTCTCAAGGAGCTCTTTAGCCTGGGTGAGCAGGGAGATCCTCTCTGGGCAGGAGATACTTCCGACTGCGCCTTCGATCACAAGAAGCAGCCAGCATGGGACCATCATGTGCAATTCAGGCCAAGGGGACAAGGTGGCGAGGCAGGTCCTAAGGCAGGAATCCTGGAGCCCAGGCACTGGGGACAAGTGGCCAGAGGAAGAGAAGGAGCAAAGGCAGGAGGCTGCAGATGGCGGGAAAGGCTCTGTGAGCCAGCAGGAGGGGCTGGGATTCTTTCTCGTTCCCCGCCGCAGCCCGTAAACAGTCCTGCTGATAGCCAGCATCATCGACGTTTCTTTGTGGAGCACCTACTTCTGCTACAAGTGTCAACACCAGGGTCCCGTCCTCCCGTCCGGCTGCTGCTTCCTCTGAACACTCAGGGGTGGTGACACGTTCAGCGTCTCTTCACCCAGCGTCCCTGAAGGCCTCGGACTGAACAGCTGGTCGCTCGCCTTCTCTTGCACTGGCTGGTTGCAAAACTGAAGTCTCTCCTGTTCCTTTCTTCTCTCATCCACGTGTGATGAAACACAGATGCCTACAGGACATAGGGCAAAGCAGACCTGGAGAACAGCAAACCCACTCTGTGGGAGCCAATGCAGGGTCCTTCTCACCAGCTCTGCGACCTCAGGCAAGCCTTTTACCTCTCTGAGCCTCGTTTCTGCCATATGTAAAATGAGGACAGTGACAGCCCCCGGTTTCTGGGATGGTGAGTGTGGACTGATATCTCAAAACAGAACTTGGAACACGAGCTGCCGCTTAGTCCGTGCTTACTAAGCCTGACTTGGCCCAGTCATTCGCTTTTTGCGAGTTTTAACATCTGTTAAACACCGAATAGTATTTGTTGAGCACCTACTGTGTGCCAGGCACTCTGCTCAGCATGGTTTCATGGAAAGAGCTTTGGACTAGAAGTCAGAAGACTGGGGTTCTGGTCTCAGTTTTGCTATGGGTGACCAAGGAGCAACAGCATCATCTCTGGATCCTCGGGTGTCTTCCTGAGGCACCTACTGGGAGCACGTGGCTTCCAAGGCCCTCCTGGTCCTAGCCTGCATTAAATGACTGCCCTCGGGAGAACGCAGCCTGCGGTCCTCCCCAGAGGGAGCTGACCCCTCCGGCCGCGCATGTCCACTGGGTCCCAGTGTGTGAGCACACGCCCCGGAGGGAAGCAGGCCTCATCACTGCCTTGGGCGCGCCATAAAATATTGATTAGGGAATTTAAAATTTTGAAATGATTTAGGAGCCCCAAGATGGGGCGTAATGTGCTGTGCCCAGCTGCGCGCCGAGCCATCTATCTCTGTCAGCAAGCGGCGAGAAACGGACGGAATCGATACGAACGTGTCTGAAGCCAGGCTTCACTCATTTCCGTCCCCTCCCCCGCCGGGCTGTGGCGGGGGTCCCTTGGCCTGGACACCCATCTGCCAGGGACAGTGCACGAGGGCGTAGGTGCTGCCTATGTTCACCCCTCCGCTGGCTGAGGTGTCAGGAGAAACAACACCCCTAGAGCCGCATCCTCTTTGCCTTTCTCGGGGGTTAAATGGCATCTTCTGGCCTGTGGCCTAAAAGAAAAACAATAAAAAGAGTGACCTCGCTCGGCCGGTGTGGCTCAGTGGTTGAGCATCGACCCCTGCACCAAGAGGTCGCCAGTTAGATACCCGGTGGGGACACATGCCCAGGCTGTGGGCCCCATCCCCAGTGGGGGGCATGCAGGAGGCGGCCAGTCAGTGTTCACTCTCATCGATGTGTCTATCTCTCTCCCCCTCTCCCTTCCTCTCTCTCTAAAAATCAATAAAGAAAAAATAAAATAAAATAAAGAGTGACCTCGTATTTAGCACCCGGAGGTACAAGAATCGTATAAGAATCATTATTACTTAACACCTCAGAGTCTCAGTCTCCTTATCTGCGAAAAGATGAGAATAGCAACACCTACTCGTAACCGTGCATGTACCCAGGGCCGCTGACTTGTACACTTAAAATGGCTAAAAAGGGCAAACTCCATGTTATGTAGATTTTAACACAATAGGAAGATAAAAATAACAAGCTGAGCGCGGGCTAATCACACTGCACAGTACACAAGCGTCCTCCATCCATGGCAACTGCTGATAAGCCTGGGATGCAATGGCTCACAAGTAGCACGTCTGAGGTCGCACACTCCCCGGCGGCAGGGCTGCCTCTGGACCCGGTCTGCCTGGAACTCAGATGGCAGCATCCTCCAAGCTGCCCCCGTCCCGGAAGAGCAGGTGTGCAGCGGGAGGTCTCACCTGTCCTTGCTGGCCAGGTTCGCCTGCTTCCCGACCGGCAGTCCAGGCTCAAGGCCTGCATTACTCGGGGAGGTTGATAACTATGTCACTCCCCGGGAATGGCTCGCTCCTTCCTGCCTCACGCATAGTTCTATGCACCTGACGCATTTATTAAACACGCTAAGAGGCTTGAATAGGAATTTAATTTTTCTAGCTAAACAATGGTGTGTGCAGCAGGCAAATAGAATTACTTGTTTAATCTTACCTTCGCACGCCTACTCGGCTTAAGGCGACTAGCTATCCCCAGGAGCAGCGTGACGTTTCAGGATTTAAGATACAAAAGAAACACATCTATTAAGACCTACTTACTGCATCAAGAGAAAGCCCGTCTGTAGGTCTTTCTAATCTGGGATTTTTTTTTTTTCCTTGACAAATTTATCTTCCTAATGATATTTATACTGAAGTCACTCTTACCCAGCGTAGAGGATAGAGAACTCCTGCGGGTTTTCTCACGCCAAGCTTCAGATCCTAGAATCTTCATGTGGCCTTTGCTTGGTCATAATCTCTCTTTTATTCAACCCCTCCCTGCCGTCTGTCCTCCCTCCTCTCCACTTATCACATTCATTCACTCAGAAAGCGTTTGGGGGGCACCTACCACATGCCCAGCAATGCGGGCTACACACAGAGAGAATCAGGACAGAGTTCGTGCCCTCAGAGGACTCGTGGTCTAGCAGAAAGCAAACCTAAGAACGAAAGAGGGCCATGCAGTGTTAGAAGTGGTGTGATTCGGGGGGCTGGTGGAGGGAACAGCTCATTCTCCTGGAGGGTCGGAGCAACCTCAGACTGTGTGTGACTTCTGAGGCGCATCTTGATTCCAAGCAGTGGAACCCAAGTGAACTGAGGGAGCAAACACTTTCCAGAGAGGGTAGCTGGGCAGGGGCACAGAGCTGAAGAACAGGATGGCTGACCAGGCAACAGGGTGTAGTTTGACATAGGGTGCGGGTCGGGATGCTGGGGTGGGGTTGTGGGGGCCACATACAGCTGCTGAGGTTGTTAGCAGCTGGACCTGGAAGTCTAGCAAGGCTTGCTGAAGGATTTGGGATTTTTTCATAATACTCATCACTGCCTGCCATTTTTATTGAGACATTGTAACTTTACATGGATTATCTCCTTTTCCCCCTCACACCATCCCTACAAGATAGATATTATTATCCCATTTTCCAGGTAATTAAACCGTGGCTCAAAGAGGTAGGCCCTGGGGAATAATATGTACAGGGTGGTCACATGGTTTAGTTTATGCTTTAGAAAGATCACTCAAGTGGAGAACAGATTATCATCAAGGTGTAGATATGAAGGCAGAGATACCAATTGGGAGACTACTGTAACAGTCCAGGTGCAAAGTGTTAATGGTCTAAACTGAGGCAGAAGCAGAGAGATTCCAGGATTTGGGGGGAAGAGGGGTAACGAGCACATTTCGCATGTCTAGGCACTTCCTTCAGTCTCCAAGCGCAGAGTTCAATGACAGGGCATTGCCTCCTTCAACTCTCGGCTCAGAGGTTCGACGGGGGCTTCCCCAGGGAAGACAGAGGTGGAGAACCACGCATACCAGCCAGCCGTCTCGCACTACCTTTCTCCTCTAGGGCTGCCAGGATCAAGGAGCACACTCTGCTCGGTGTGTGTTCATTTCGTTTCTGTTTGGTGAAGGGCTGTGTTCTTTCATTTTCCCGTATTTTCCCAAGTTCAGTGCAGAAAGACCAAGACCCAGCGCTACTGTGAGAAGTGGAAAGGCCCCAGGACTGTGCTCTGGCATATCTTTCAAGTTCATGAACTCCGGGAAGATCCTCTTTCTGTCTTAGGTGACATCGGGTAAAATGAACCGGAGAGAGGAGCAATCCATTTACCTATCTTGTATGAAAGGATGGGGTGCTGGGTTGTACTAGTCTCAATTGTTCACTGTCCCTTTCAGTAAGAGAAATAGACATCACTCCCCACAGCCAAGTGATTTACAGAAACTCCCCATGAGGGGGGTCAATGTCCTGCTCCCACTGACCACAGGCTGCATGAGATTTGCTTTGGGCAACTGAATGCGCACCAAAAGTGACATAAATGTGCACCGTTCGACACAAGAACCATTGTGTCGTGCAGCCATGTCTCTTTCTCGTGTTCCATGAGAACAGTAATTCCAAATGGCAGCTGCTTCTTCAGCCTACATTCTTTTTTTTTTTAATCCTCACCCGAGGACATTTTTCCATTTTTTGTTCAGGTAGAGTGGGAGGGAGGGAGAGAGGGGAACAGAGAGAGAGAGAGAAACATCGATGTGAAAGGGATACATCGAGTGGCTGCCACCCGCACAACCGACCAGGGCCGGGGACAAACTGCAACCAAGGTACGCGCCCTTAGCAGGAACCGAACCCGGGTCTCTCAGGACCACACAGCCTACATTCTTAAAGGAAGAGGCGATTTGGAGGAGGAGCAGTTCCAATCCAAACCACAAGTCCGTATAAAATGTAATCAATAAACAAACTTTTCTTGACATGTAGGGGCTGCTTGTTACTGCGATAGAACCTAATAAAACGGACAAATACAAGTGAAAACCTGTCCACATAAGGCTCCCAGAAACTGGCACATGGTGCTTTAACATTTAAGGTCTTGCCAACCGGAATTCGTTGTGGACAGGTGACTGGAGGAAAGGGGGTATTCATTCTGTCCAAAGCCACGGCCCACTTAGAGCCATGACAGTCCCCAGGTTGCAGTCGCTGCACAAAATCACTCAGGTGTCTCACACAAAAGACCTTTGATCATCATCTTTCTAGTGCAGAGAGACACTGGTAGAATTTCCAAATTCCCTAAATTGACATTATTCCGTTGGCGTCTAATACTGAATAAATCTAGGAAATAAAATTGAGCTAGTTGATTTCATGCTTTCAATTTTCATCATTTCTAAATGTGACCATTTCTATCTGGAAACACCAGCAGTCACCCCTCTGCCACTTCAGTTTCTGCGGCTGCACTTGAAGTAGACGACACATGTTGCCTGAGGAGGGTTCTGCTCCTTCCTGTGTTAGCCGATCCAAGAGAGACCAGGAGAGAGTTCTTGTATTATCCAGAGGAAGACATTGCTAGAAGGCATTTCACACACTGTTGGAGCCTCCTTTTCAGCGCTGAGAAAATAGAAGAGGTAATGGGACTTATACTTAGCAGCCTGCACATAATTGGTCCTCAGGAATAACCACCGAATAATAAGCGGATGAGCTGAAATTGAAGGGCTGGAGCTCCCTTTGATTGCCGCCGGCAGGACGAGCCCTAATTAGGTCTTGTGCACTGTGTCAAAGGCACTTTTCACTACTGCTTTCCCCTTCGGTCATCAGTTCATTCAACAGCCAAATTGTGTCGCGCTGCTCCTGTGTGCTGGCTTGGGGGGTCACAGCCTCTGCCCTCCAAGAATGAGCCCCTCACCACTCCAGGTTCCTCGCCAATCCCACCTGCATATGCGTCCCTCAATTCTTCAGTCGCCCTCCCCTTCGCAAAGGACAAGTTACCACTGGCTCGCTGGCAGTTTTGAAGTGATGATTGTCAAACTTTCAGGTACCCGATCCCTTTACATTCTCAAAAAAATTATTAAAGATCTCAAAGGGTTTTTGTCTAATACAGTCTCTGTTTTTTCTTTTCCATAAGAACTGTTCACAACGATATTTACCATTTTCAAAATTTAAAAAGAAGAAAGGTTTAAAACATTTATTTATTCATTCATTTTAACATAACTGCAATAAACCCACCACATGTTAACATGAATAACTATGGGATTCTATTTTTCCAACAAAAACAATTTTAGTGAAAAGAACAGCATTGCTTTACATTATTCCAAATACCTTTAATGCCTGGCTTAAAAAAAATAACTAGATTCTGCATCTGCTTCTGCATTAAATCTCGTGCTATAGCCTCTGAAAAACTCTACTGTCCACCATGAGGATGTGGGAGTGGAGAAAGCAAATGTCTTAATAGTATTTGAACATAATTTCTCTCTCATGAACTTGCTGAGAAGTCTCCAGGATCTCCCAAGGATCCCTAGATCACACTTAGAGAATCACTACTCAGAAAATAACTTAATCTTTCCTTGACATGAAAGAAAAAAAGGGGGTTGGGGGGTCGGAATTTTATAAGGAAAGGGGAAATACTAACACCTGGGCAGGCCAAACCTCTGAACAGGTGCCCGTTCAGGATGTGGAGAGTCAGGCTGGGACCTAGCTTCCCTCCATAACCACTTAATTATTTTTTTAAGGTTGAACAGCAACTCCCCTGGAACTTTTTATACTCTTTACATGGGACCCCATGAAATTTAAGTAAGGCAGGGTCATCGCTACACCAGTGTTTTCCTCCATTAATCCTGTTTCTGCCTCTTGAGAACCAAATGACTCACAAGGATAAAGGAAGTTGGCTTAAAGGAAAAGATACAATCAATTACCCATACACCAATTCCATGTCAAATCAATACTGTCACCTTTACACTAGCAAAGAATAATACACCCCAAAAAAATCTCTAAGCCTATGAAAACTTTCTTTTGTCTATCTATTAATCAAAGGGTAAATCCTGTATACCGAAAAGGATTTGTGGGAAATTATAAAAAGATATAAAATACAGAATAAAAACAAAAATAATAACATTCAGATAAAGAAATACCATCTAAGAGTAATATGAAACCAGGGAGTGATAATAGAGAGATAACAGCAAGATGAAAAGACCTACATAATTATTTAAATCGTTGAAATTTGATGTCCAGGTTCCTCCTAACTCTAGCAAAGGCAGAAACACGATTATCTGCAAGATAATAATATGCTCACTCTATCTAACATAGCTTTACTGGCACTGAAGCTGGGTCCTCACAGAGGGGACAGTAAGTGACACAGAGGAAACACGTCTGTATCTTCTCTCAGTGCAAGCTGAGGACATAGCAACAGGTCTTTAGACCACAAATTGAATATCAATATATTGAGGGTTTCTTGATTCTTGGCCATTTCAAAACAACCTGGACAAAGATCTCTGATGACTTTTCACCTTCAATGATTCACATCCGCCCTCCCGAGGGTGGGATTCAGGGCCACACCCTAATTTCCTGAAATCACCTCCCTGTACTCACACCCAAACCCTCTACCCTAGACAGGCTGACAGAGTCATGAAAGCCTGAGTCCTGCCTCCACAATTTTGTCTATGCCATTTCTCCCACTGCATGTGTGCCTAATAGGTATTTGTAACTTTAGGACTTAGTCTGTGATCAAAGAAATATATATATATCTATGAATAACCAGTCTTCTCTTTAAGCTATGTATGACCCTTTTTTGTTTATTTTGTTTTATCATTGGAAGAATAGAATGGAATGGAACGAGGCATATGGACCAGGACAGCACATCTGCGATTCACTTAGTGTCTCCACACAGCATACTCTCCTAACCTCTTCCCTTCCCTCTCCCTAGTTCACTAAGTCCCATAGAAGGTGCTCATTCATTCCCTTATTCATTCATTAAACAAATAATGAAGAGTCAGGTGCTGTTCTGAGCCATGGGGATATAGCCGTGAGTGAGAAAGACCTAGTCCCAGTCCATACAGACAAAAACACAGGGAAACAAAGAAACTGCAAGTTATAATTCATGCTATAAAAATCAAAAAGAGACTGAGAATCAAAGTAGCACTTTAGATAAGGGTGTCAAGGAAAGTATTCTTGAAGAGTGATATTTCAGCTAAGAACGAAAAACAAGAGGGGCTGTCACACGAAAGGGAAAAAGAGCATTCAGTTGAGTACATGTGAGTCAATTTCCTTGTTTGTTACATAGAAGAATAACAGTTCCTATCTTGTGGGGTAAAATGAGAATATAATGTGTTAATCCATGGAAAGCACTTAGAATAGGCCTGGCCCATAATAATGCCATTAAGTTAGAGATGTGAATTACCATTCTGGGCAAAGGAGACAGCATGTGCAAAACCCTCGATGTGTTAGGGAGTATGGGGTGTTCAAGGGAGTGAAAGAAGACCAGGGTGACTAAAGCATGGTGAATAAGAAGAAAGGTATGGTAAGAAAAGATTGGAGAAGTAAGGCCAGAGAGCAAGCAAGACCTGGTTGACATGACAGGGACTTGGGTTTTATTCTAGAGGCAATGCAAAAATTTGGAGGGGTTTGAGCAGGAAAGTTGCCATGTATAAAATGGACTGTAATATGGAGTAAGACTGGAAGAAGAAAAATCAATTAGGAAATCATTGCAATAGTCCAGGTGGAAGTTGATACAAGCCATGAGTAAGAATGGCAGTGGACATAGCAGAGTATATTGTAGAATTTGAGTTGATAGGACCTGTTGATGGATATGATGTTGAGGAGCTGGAAAACAGGTAGCAAGAGGACCTTTCTGGACTTACTCAGTTTGAAATGGTTGCAAGTGGCGATTTCAAGTAGACAATTGGATTTACAAGTCTAGAACTCACAGGAGAAGTAAAGATAGAAGACAGAGATATTGGGGGCATCGGTGTAAACATTGCATTTAAATACATGGACCTGGAATACATCAGCTAGGAAGAGACTTTAGAGAGATAAGGAAGAAGAGTCCAGTCCAAGCTCTGAAGAATATCAACAGTTACAGGTGGAAGAGAAAGAGCCAGCCAAGGAGACTGGGGAGACATGGTCAGTGAGGTCAGAGAAGAGTCAGGAAAAAGAATTTTCATGTAAACCATGAAAGGAGAGTGTTTAAAGAAGAGGAAACGGTCAACAGGCCACAAAGATGTTGCAAGTTCAAACATGGTGAGGACAGACAGCGCCCACTAGATTTAGGAGGAGGGAGGGCACTAGGAATCTTGCCGAAATCAAGTTTAGTCGATTGGTACAGCCAGAGCTTGACTTGAGCAGGTTGGAGAGAGGCTGGGAAGTGAAGACATGGAAATAATGTGTGTAGACAGCTTCTTTGAAAAGTTTGAATAAGAAGACTATCAGAGAAACGGGACAGTGGCTGGAGGGCATTGAGGTTAAGAAAGGACTCCTGCCCTGGTTGACCACTGGTATCTAAGATAATGAACTTTGGTTTCTATGACTTTACCTTAGAAATTTTAAGCTCAGTCTCCAAAGCCCAAATAGGTTATGTCTTTTGCCCCCTAAGAGGGAGCATGGAATTGTAGGGGATCAGTCTGTAGTCTCACCTGGGCATTCCTCCTGAATTTTTTCCCTCTTTATTGTTTTACTTTTCCAGAATAGAACATCCTTAAAGTTCCCCATCCTAATATCAAAAATAACCTTCTATGATATATTCAAGAAATCAATTCAATGTGCAACTATTCTTGGCCGGAAGATAGGTGTTCCGTGTGTCCTCCTTCCTGCCCGACTGCTACACATCCCCCCTCTCACCTGGACACCGAGTAAATCATTGCTTCGCATGAAGCCCCGATGCAGTGTTCATTTAGATAGAAGCTCCAGGGAGCCAAATATACTCACTGAAACGTCAATAAACCCGACCTCCAACCGAGTTCCTTTGTGCAGAGGGAGGTAGGATGGATTGAAGGAACATCAGTGAACCCGGTTAGCGCTCAAGATATTATTAAAGAGGAGGAAGCACCAGCCTCCCACCAATAGTTTCTAAATGTGATCACTTTCAATTTGTTCAATTCAGTGGATAAGTGATATACAGAACGGAGGCCTGGAACAAAGCGTAACAAGTCCCCCAGTGCTGTGACATTCTGGCAGGAACTGAGAGCACACCCCTCCTCCCACCCTGCTGAACTAATCCGAACCAGTTGTGGGTGGGTATCTAAAACCAGCAAACCTATGAAAAGCTAGATCCATCCCTATCACCAACTAACCAAAGCACTAATTGCCCTCCAAACTCCACACGGCTGTTTGGTTGGTGGATGTTTTTCTTCCCACACTCTGTCTAAGGGCTATAGAATGTCCACTGTATATAAAGCCATAGCAGAAGACAAAGCAAAGACAATCCTTAATCAAGATTCTATTTAGCCCTGGCCAGTTTGGCTCAGCGGTTAGAGCGTCAGCCTGCGGTCCGGAGAGATCCGGGTTCGGTTCCCGCTAAGGGCACGTACTTCGGTTGCAGTTTGTCCCCGGCCCTGGTTGGTCGTGCGGGTGGCAGCCACTCGATGTGTCCCTTCACGTCGATGTTTCCCTCTCTCTCTCCCTTCCTCACTCTCCCTCCCACTCTATCTGTACAAAAAATGGAAAAATATCCTCGGGTGAGGATAAAAAAAAAAAAAAGATTCTATTTAAATGGTATATATGCAGGTAACCATTGGTTGGTTTGAAGACAGAGCATTTGCCTTGAATCGAATCATTGGCGGTCACGAAATAAAATGCTGATAAAGATTTCTACAAGAGTGTTTGGGGTCCAAGCACCTTTCATTTCACCCAAAAGCACAGGCTCAGTCAACATTTTTATTAAAGCACTTTATCAAGGCCGAGGTTCTTTCTGACCTAACAAATGAGTAAAACGATAATTAATTCATGTGCTGGCTGTTTATCCTCAGTATGAACATTAATCATTTAAAAATAACATGGTGGGGAGGCAGACCAAAAGGAATCTAATATTTGTGTTTCCGATGTGGGTTCGGAGCTCTATTAAATGCCTTCAGTAACAGACTTAATTCACAGGCCTCTCACAGCGGTATTATTACCACTCCTTCACTGACCAGGAGTCGGGGTCTGGCATGTTAAGTGAATTGCCCAAGGTCACACCCCTAGTAAAAACCGAATCAGGAATTGGCTGATCCCAGAGTCCATGTGCTCTTCACACTCCACTGGGCAGCCTGCCTCACAAAATGACCCAAAACATATTATAAATGACAAAGGGGAGGGAGTCAAAACAATCATTTCTACGGCCAAGACTCTAGAGCGCTCACCTTTACAGGAAATAAATCAAGTTACCACACTGATCCGTGCCACTGAGTTAACTTCTCACTTATTCATCCCACAGAATAATCGAATTATCTCCAGCCACCAGAGAACGTGAAATGACCGCTCCGCCGCACTGCTCGGCTCCCTGGTAACTTTGAGAAGCTAACCAAAAGGTCTAAGTGATTCCTGTAAAACCCTCATCAGCGTACTGATCAGGGAGAACGCACCTACTGCCCGCTGTAAATCAAGACAGTGCTTCCTACTCCTCAGCACCTGCAGCTCCACACACTAAATAGCTAGAGCTGCACGGCCATGTTCTCTCAAGAGTTATGTGATCAATGCTACTTACCGACACCTGAAAATGGGGACGGAGCGGGAGGAAGGGAGAGAGAGACACGGCGAGAAGGAGAAGCTAGTGGGCTACATGTGTATGAGCCACGATTTATTCTTCTGTGTTGATACGTTTAACCATCTCTAATGGGCTCCATAAATGCTTTCCAAATCCAGTTTCAATGGTCTATTTGCTGCCTGGTATAGCATATAATCTCCTCCAAAAGTGGTATTGATCTTCTTAAGTCTCGTCATCATGTCCACTTTGAGCATCTCAGCAGCATCATTCCTGTGGACAAACCACAAGCTCTTCCAGCCAGCGGCCCATTCACAGTGTCCCGGAACTCGCGCCTGCAAAAATGGGTCTGGAGGCAGGGGATAAACATAATAACCGCCACCAGTGATTGACATGTACTGTGCTGAACACTTTACATACATTTTCTCCCATGAGCCTCACAACAGCCCTATGGGAGAAGTATTATTATCCCCATGTTAGGCCAGGTATTATGCTTGAACCCTTCTTCAGACAGGGAAACTATGACCGCAATAAGCTCAGTCAATCCGCTCTAAGGTACTCTGCACAGGCGCCTCCCTCCACCCTCCTTTCCCTACGGCCCATCACCCCCAGGTTTCCGAGGCGTCCAAGAGAACTGTGTGATGATTGTGTCCTTACTCATGAAGGGTAGCATCCAGTTCCATTGGGAATTCTGCAATGAGAGATGAAATGCAAAGCAAAGAAGGATGTGTTCCCCCCAACCCAAAGCTGAATACAGAACAAAATTCAAACTGCTAAGGTTGGGTCCAATCTCTTCTCCCAGCCAAATATTCTCCCTGTCTGTCTCTCTGTCACACACACACACACACACACACACTTCTCAAGTGTGTCAGTCACATCTGACCAAGTCCAGATCCTCGAACGCGCTGCATCTCCCATCTGTCTGCATTTATGCCCCGCCCTCTCCATCTCCGATTTGTAACCAGTGAGCCACCAGAATGTGTTTTAAAGGTGCAGAACCCGGCTACTTACTCAGGAGCACTGACCTCTTTTCCCTCAGGCTGTCAAATAAAAAAATGGCAACAGCCCACACAACAATAGCCATCTGGTTGTGAATCAAAATTATATCTATTTTTTTTTTGGTCTGATGGGCAAAAGATGTATTTTTGACGGGTCATAACATTTTAGCAGTGAGTTTGTATGTGCGCCAGGCGGTGACAAGGTTTGAACGCGCTGCTCCCAGCCCTGCAGATCCGCTCCATCCGGCCACAGCCTCCTCTTCCTGGAGGAGGTCCTGCCCCTCTGGGCCAAGATTCCTGCCCCACCCTCCAGCTCTCGCTCTGCCCCTTTAACTCCGTTCCTGGCCGCAGGTTAAAGTGACTCGCACAAGCTCTCTTCTCAGTGAGGTTATGAGTCCCCAGATGTGACAGGCTGTGGCTTTTTATCTCTGCAGCCACCTCTCCCCCACCCCCAAGTGAACCCTCACTACACGTTTCACGAGTGGGGTCGACCGTGCGCTCCTTGGAGGCGCGTCCGCGTGGAGATGGAGAGACGGGGAGGCCCAGCGCACAGCAGCACCCGTGAGCGCAGAAGAGCTTTCTTGAGGCAAAACCAGGAAGGAAACCGAAAGGGCACGATCACCGTCCAGAACTTGTCTCCAAAGGCGCCCAAGCATTCGGGTGGTACCGGAGGGCGTTTAGGATCGGCCCCTCCGTCAAGGCCCAGAACGCCAGCCCCAGGGGCGGTCGGGAGCCTCGCGGGACAGCCTGCCGGTTCCTGGTGAAACGGGACTTTGGATACAAGAGGAGTGGGTGGGACAGTCCGCTGCCTGGGAGGGGTTCCCAGGTGGGGGAGGGGGGAGGGGTACAGGAAGGACGGCTGAAACTGTACTCACGCAGCGCAGGCCTGGAGGGCGAAAGGCAGACCTTGCCCTGGTCTTTGCCCAGGACTGGCTCTCTTGGCAGGTCACTGCTGTCACCCGAGAGCAGAGTGCCCTGCGTGCAGCCTGCTCCCTCGGCCCCTGCTGCTCCCAGGATTCGCTAGGCCCCCTAAGGGCCCGGTGACCATTCCGTGATGGCCAGCAACCCAGCCTGCGCGCTGCGAGGGAGGGGGCCGGCACCGAGCAGACACTACCCTGCCCCCTCGACATGCACGCGACCCGATTGTGTCAGTGCCGCTCGTCCCCCATCTGTCACCGTGTCAGTTCCTGCTGGGGCCCCGGGATCCACAGAGGTTGCTCCACATGTCGCCCCATTTATCTTTGCAGGCGGCAGCACTGATGTGTTTGACAGTTCTATTTGTTATCCTACAAAGCAGGGTCCTCGCTCTTCAAGGCAAAGGGAGGAAAGTCGGGCACAGAACAGGACAGGGCCAGAGAGAGGGCAGATCTGGAGAAGAAGGTCCCCAGTCCACCTAACGGGGATGAGAAGGGACATCGGGCCATTTGGGAACAGTGGGCCCCACACCCTGCCTTCCGGAGGATGGTTGCACCAGCACAAAGTGTGTGTGTGTGAGAGAGAGAGAGAGAGAGAGAGAGAGACAGAATGGTCTGGGGTGCCTTTGTGGGACTGGCCCCAGTGTTTGGTACTCGCCCCCCCATCTTCTGCTCCCCACACGCCATCTTGAATGAGGAGAACTAACAGACACAAGGTCCTCTGCCAGCTGACACCTCAAGCTCCCCCTCCTTAGGTTGTGACATTTGTCAAAACTGTGCTCTGTCTTCGGCAAGATGCTAAGTGTGGAGCAGCCCTGGCTGCCCCCACGCCCCACAGAGCTCTCCGCCTTGTAACAAGCCCTCCAACCAGAAAACAAACATCCCTGGAGCACTGGCCCCGCAGCCACGCAGATGTGACAGCACTCTGTACGGACGCTGGCACCGGGGTCTCAAGGGACGGGGGAAACCAGGCGTGGACAAGAGTGCCCATGGGGCCAGCAGTCAGTCACTTCTGTGCCAGGGTCTTTACATCTGGTGTGTCATTTACTCCTCATAACTACCCTATGAAGAAGGCACATTTATGTCCTCATTTTACAGATGGAGAAACTGAGGCACAAGGTCCCTCTGGCTCAGGGTCTCACAGTACATGGTGGACCTAGGCTCTGACTCCAGCCCTAAACCATAACCATACAGTGCTTTGCCTCCCAGAATAATGATGGAATCATTGTGACCCCTCCCCGCAAGCTAAGCTGACCAACCATCCTGGTTGTCCTGGGACTGTCCTGGTTTTAGCACCGAAAGTCCTGTGTCCCAGGAGACCCCTCTGTTCCAGGCAAACTAGGACGATCGATCACCTACCTGCTGTACAACCCTCCACTGCCTCTCTCAACACACATACACGCTCACAAACACCCCTGCACTTCTGATCTCTCTGTGGGTACACCGACATGAGCATGACCGAATCGAAGTTCTAGCCCTGGGTAAGCTTTGAGGAAGGAGGCAGCACTCCCGGAGAACAGACCCAGGCACGGCTTGGGACTTTCACCCACCGGAAGCTTCCTCTGGCAGACCCTCTCTGCTGCCCTAAGCCCGGCTGTGCTGCCAAAGTCGCAGAGAACTCGGGGGGCTGAGAAGCACTGTGAGCCCCTCATGGTTCCCTCATAATAAGGTACCTTTCTCACTTATAGAAAACTCCTAAGCTGCCCAGTAGGCTGTGTGGGATGCTGATGGGTGTGGAAAGGAAACCACTTGTGACTCTCAGGGGTAGTGGCACACCAAGGCGCTCCGGGCAGGACATTTTACTCCGTCCTGCCCTCCGCCGGCCCCGGGCCCTGCTGACCCGGCTGTAAGGGAAGGGCTGCGCACCTGCACGGCCACTTTGTCAGTTTCAGACATGAAATGTGGCCCTTGGTTTAGTGGTGGTACTTGAGTTTCAGTAGCTACTGAGAAATAGGATGTGGCAAGGAAAATTAACACCTATACATAAAAGCAGAAAACGCTCGTATATAATGAAAATCAGTGGCCCCCAAAAAGATCTTTAGTGATTCCACTCTAACCGGACAATCTCAGTAAAGGGCCCAGTGACAAATGCAACAGCCAGGCACAGCCTCTGCCCAGAAAGACCCAGGGCACGGTGGAGAAGGCTCACCCCACAGGGAGGGCTGATGTCGCTAAGCCAGATGAGACCATGCTCTGATTCCAGGCGCTGCAGAGCTGACCCCGAATGGACTGTTCTTGGCAAAGGAGGGACAAGACACTGGGACAGAGAGGGCACTGGGCCTGGAGACAGGACCTGGGTCACGTTTTAGATCCACCACAGTGCGTAAATCACAAGCTTTCAGAGCCTCGATTTCTATAAAATGGAATTCATAATACCTTTCGCATGGACCTGAGAGGATTGTTGTGAGACACAAATCAGAAATGTTCCTGTAAATTGTACAACTTTATAAAGCCACGGGAAGTAACATTCCTGCGCTCAACAGGAAAAGTATATAATACCTTTCGGGTGTGGGAACAGAATGGTTCACAGACCGACCCATGCTCCACCGTGCAGGAAGACGTAAAGCAAGCTCGCGCGCGTTCACCCCAGTGTCTGACCTTGCACAGTCGTTCACAGACGGGGAGGGCACCTGCCATGCTCACGAAGGTCCTGAAGGGGGGTACAGCGCCCCCTAGACATGGTAGCCAGGCACAAGACTCCAGATGAACATACTGTTTCAAATGCAGTTTTCACTATGTTGGTTTGGAGACTGGGTTTTGCAGGGGACAGGGAAGGCATGGATGGATGCAGGCAAGGAGTGGGAAGAGAAAGGAACTGGAACAACCCAGAAGACGGTCTTGAAGCCTTCAGGGTGCACTTTGTCAGGCTAGATGTCTCATGGGTCCCCCAACACGGCACGTCCTCAGCCAAACGCAGCATTGCCCCAGCCCTGACCAGCCTGTCCTCCTATGTTCCCCGTGTCAGACCGTGGCTGCACCAGCCAGCCCTTGTTCAAAATCTGAGCATCACCCTGAACTGCTCCACTGCCCCGTCCAGTTACTCCACATCCAGTGACCGCCTGTCCTTACAATGTCCTCTTCTCCGGTCCCAGGACTGCTCCCTGAGCTGGGGCCCTCACCACTGTTGGCCTGGATGCCCTTACCACCTCTGAGTTCCCCGTCTGCCTTCTCCTGTGAGTCCCTTCTCCAGGGTCCTGATTCCTAACAACAGATGCAACCGTGTCACTTCCCTCAGGCCCCAGCTTCCTCCCACACCCATCCAGCCTCTGTTCCAGCCGTCCTTTTGCTTCTGGGCCTTTGCATGTGCCGTTCCCCCTGCCTGTACACACTTGTCCCCACCTCTCCAGGCAGCCCCTCCTCCTCCGGAGGCTTCCAGGGGGCCCTGGCTGACCCCCCAGCTAAATTCAGGTTCCTCTCCAGTGCTTCCTGCACACCCTCTGTGCCGTAATCAGTATTTAGCTCACTGCGTGGTAAAAACTGGTGTGCTGACTGACTGTGAGACTGTGAACACCTCTGCAGCCAAGCCCAGGTCTTAGTTTAGCTCTCGGATTAGGGCAGATGCTCGGTAACTATTTGTTGGTTTAGACAGCACTGAACTGACGTGAACCTGGTTCATTTAGTTCGTCGGAAAAAGTCAGAGAGGCCCCCTTCCCTGCTCACCCCGGTCCAGAGGGCACCGCTGGTGTCCCCCCGCCCAGCAAGTTGGTGACTGATCGGAACCTTTCCACAAGTCAGGCCTCTAACAGAAGCCACTAAACTTACTCCGAAGCTGACCCAAATGTGTCGTTTGTCCCAGAGTGAAGCTGGCTTCTTGTGCTCCCCAAATCACCCACCTTCAGAGGTGGGTGTTCATGATCTCAGACCCAGGGAGAACCTTGACAATAGTCCAAAGATCGTTGCTTCAGCCTCTTGACAGGCACGGCACTTGTTCCTCAGATAAATCAATGACTGCATGTGAATCAGGGCTTGACACATGCCCTATGCATTCTGCAGCATCAGGGAATAAAGCTGTTCCCATTCCGTCCACGCTCTATTTCCCACACTCCACTGGGGCCCGTGGGCAGCTCGCGCCCTTCCTCTGAGTCACGTGTGTGGACTTGGTGACAGCTCTGTTCTTAGCTTTTATCATGCAGGTGATACCCTGTAAGGCCACGCTTGCCAGAGATCTGGCTTTGTTCCCTGTATGTTGTTGTACAAACACCACCATTAAGATGCCTGGGTTGTAAAAGAGCCGCTTCGCTGTCCTCGCTGACCCCAGCTGCCCACGAGCCCGAGGAGGCTGCATGACGCAGCAGATCACACAAACGTCCACAGGGCTTCTCCGCTCCTCCTTCCGTGTAAACTCCTCTCAATCTGGCTTTCCAGCTCCGCCCATCAGAAGGCAGCCGCTGCCCCTCCTTGAACCAGGCCGCCTTGGGATATGCTCTGCACAACAGCGTGGGGTGACAGTGTGTGTCTTTTAAGCCTCAAGAGATTTTCTTGCTTCCTCCTTCCCTCTGTCCCTGTCTCTGTCCCTGTCCCTGTGCCTGTGCCGGTCTCTCTCCTTCTCCTTCGCCCTCTCCCTCTCCACCCTGCTAGCTACCATGCAAAGAAGCCCGGTCTAGCCTGGTGAGTGATAGGAAACCCAGTATCTCTCTATTCCACTTATCTGTCTCTGCACAACAAACCGCCTCAAACTCAGGGGCTTAAAACCACGATTATCATTTCTTTCCCTCACAAACAAGCACTGTGGGCAGGGTCTGGCAGAGAGCGTTCATCTCTGCTCCACACGGCACCCGCTGGGCAGCTCGAAGGCTGGGTGACTGGGCACCTGGGAGCTGGGGCATCAAAGGCTCACTCACTCACTCACTCCTGCTGGTTGACGCTGGTTGTCAACTGGGACCTCAGCAGGGACGGGCAGCTGGACAGCTCCAGGTGGCCTCTCTGAGCGGCTGCTCGGCCTTCTCACAGCATTGAGGTGGGTTCCAAGAGCAAAGTCATAAAGGGAAGAAAATAGAAGCTTCTGGTTTCTCAAGGTCTAAGCCTGGAAATCGGCCTGGCATTGCTTCTGACATATCCTGTTGGTTAAAGCAGTCACAGATCAGTCTTCCCAGATTCAAGGGCTAGGGTCATAGGTGAGAAAACTGTAATGTCCATGGTAAAAAGGACGCAAGAGATAGGGTATGCTGTGGTGGCCGTTTTCGGAAATACAACCTTCCACACTCCCATGCCCTAGCCAGCAGTCAACCAACTGCCACACATGCGAGACACACACACACACACACACACACACACACACACACACCAGCCAACTGGTGACCTGACTGCAAAAGCATGAGCAAACCCCACCAACATTAGCTGAACCTGACCCAGAACGGCCCAGCTGACCAGTCAACTTACTCGGGCAGTAGACTTGTGAGCAATAATGACAATTATTGTTTTATCATTAAGTTCTAGGGTGATTTGTCACACAGAAATGATCCCAGATCTACCACCTACCACCAAGGTAATTACTTGGAGCCTCAGCTTCCTTGCCTGTAAACATAGTGACAATACCTATGTCACAGGATTATAGATTATTAGGATTCAATGACATAACGGGTCATATGTCCCTGGTAAGGTGCTGGCACGAAGTTCATAAATGAGTATCTGCTTCCCTTTCTTACACACTCAAAGCTATAATGAAGATCATGTTCATATTCCCTGTGCTGCATAAACCAAGGTCATAGATGCTCAACTGCATGTCAATCTCCGTTCTGCTTTGCCAAAGGTGACTTTCAAAAATAACTCTCCTTACTAATCAATTAAACTAGTGAGAATTTTCAAAACCACTCAACTATTCCAGGAGAAAGGAGAAAGGGCAGGACAAGAGGTGAACTGTATGATCCTCCTAATGAAAATTTCAAGGAGTCTTGGTTTATAAACACTGCGAAAAAATCCATTCTAAACAAAAAACATCAGCTTTTCACTGTGACTTGGATATTAGCCAGCAATGAAGGAGAGATTGACCTGATTTAAGGTTGGTTGCACAATATAAAAAGTGATTTTTTTTTTCTCCTCTCCCTAGACTTAAAGCTAATAGCTTTGTTTGTGTCCCTGATCAACAGAAGAGAATGCTGTGCTTGTCCCCTTTAAAATCCGTACGTGCATGGATGGAACCTTCTTAGAGTTAACTCTACGTGCACTTTGGAGCTGCTGCAATGGATATAAACTCAACCAAAGCAGGGAGTCCAGTCTAAATGCATCACACTCTGATACACCTCTGTGCCCAAGCCCCTATGGGCAGAGGAACTGGAGACATTTCAAGAAAATGCAGGAGCAAAAGATGGTTGTTTTTCTATGATTTCACCCCTGACAATAACAACACAGGCTTATATTTGCAGGGGAATTTTCACTTGGCAAAGGGCTTCGGACCCATGATTTTCTTTTAACCTGCGTAACAGCCCAGTGTGACGAACAGAGTAAGTATTAATATTCTCCTTCTACCATGAGGGCGGTCATTTGATGACTAGTTTAATGGTTGCCAAACTTTTAATGAGCTCTCAAACTGTTTGTCAGAAATTCAGATTATTGGGTTCTACCCCCAGAAATGAGAACTTAACAAGTGTAGGGTAGGGCTCAGAAATCTGTATTTTCAAGAGCTTAGATGGCCCTTGGATAACATTGCCCCGTTCCGACACTCTTCCTACCGTGCAATTCAAAGGATGATTTTGAGAACTCATGCATACAGATAAATCTTGTTTTTTCATGGCTTGTTACTCCTGAGAATTTGGAAATACCATGGGTCACATCATGCCCTCTTGAAACATAACTATTATCTTCAGTGAAAGCCTCATAGAGCACAGTTAATGCAGTAGGTCGGTGCTCGGTCCGCCTGCCAACACCACAGCATTTGGCTTCGGAGTACATATTTTCTTTTCCAGCAGACTTGTCTTCCTAATTATGTCTGACTCCAGATAACGTTAAAATTAAATTGCTTTTCCTTTCTCTTGGGCTCACACCAGGGAGAGGAAGAAGAAGTAGGGAAGGCCATTCCTCAAGTGAGCCAGGGGGCAGAAATTACGAATGATCACCCTGAGAGCTGAAGGGACCACCGTGAGGACCTGGTCCAGCTTCTCATTGACTGAGATGGAGAAACAGAGGCGTGGAGATGTTGAGAATCACAGACAATCCGATCTTGACCAAAACAGTACCAAATCATACACCACGCAACCCAGCTGGCGTTGGGAAACTTTGTGAGGGTAGTTCTTGAGTTAACCCTTCCAGAGTTGATCAACACTCTGCCTTATTTGCCCGTCCTCTGGAGGGGCCGGTCCCTCAGATGAGAAGCTGGCAGTCACACAGCATGATTCCTTTAGGACATTGCATTGTGCTTCTACAAATCGCAATGATTGAACAGATTGTTTCATGAACTGAACGTTTCTTCCCCTTTATAAAGACAACTTACAATCTGAAGATACAAGCAAAATCTGTTCTTATTGTCTTTTCTTAATAGACGCTCAGTCGCTCTTTGATGGATGAATCGAGGACTTGTTGATATTCAGCTGTAAACAGTGAAGCACGTTAAGAGAAATTCTAGACAGGAGACCCAGAATGCCAAGTTACACCAAGTAAAATGAGAGGAGGGCCAGGGTTCGTCCTGCTCAAAGGGGTCCTCACTGCTATGCAGATTAATGCATTTTGAGGCATAAATCTGCCTCAAAATTTGATCGAGTGGTCAAATCTCTCAACATCTCTTGTTGCAACCCACCCTCTAAAGCCTTACACAAACTTTTATTAATTTCACATCACCCAAAGTCATGAAGCAGAAGCCAACTAAATGCTTTCCAGTCCTTTTTTCCCAACACGGGAAACCTACATTTCCTAGCTTCCTTAGGTTGAGGCCATGGGACCAAGTTCTGGCTGGAGGAGCATGGGAATAAATGATGATGGCCACTTCTAGGCTGGATACGAAACAACTCACACAATCATACTTATTCTGTATCTTTGCTCATCAGCTTGGAGAAGCTGAAGACCCAGTGGAGGACACCAAAAAGACCCTAGGTGACAGGAGCCACAGGGTAATAGGTCTGGGTCAACACCGCAGGAAGGTTCTTCCGGAGAGCAGCCTGTGGTCCACGGGAGCGAACCTCTGTTAGTAGAACTCGCTCTGCAACTTGGGGGATGCTGGTTACAACATGGGATCAGTTCTAATATGGGTCACATCTGCATGACTAAAGAATGAATTTCATTAAAAGCACAGCTATAAAACAATAGAATCAGAGGATGAGACAAAGTTTTTGAAATTTTTTTCTCTCTTTTGGGGGAAAAAAGAGATTTAATAAACTAAACTAAAAAATAAATAAATAACAGAAGAAACCGAAAGTCACTTCCTCTGTGCGTGGAATTAAACACTTTCGTTGCATACTCTTATCTCTTTTATCTCTGAAACTGAGTCTGTTTATTTTGTGACTAAACAGGGTAGGGCAAAAGAAGGCTCACAGTGGTGAGTACGTGGAACACAGAGTTTATTCTTGTATTATTATTATTATTATTTATTGTATTATTTTCCCTATGAACAAATGTACACTGACTTTGCCCACTCTGCATGATCAAATGCAGCCATCATAAAATCTGGTCCCTCTCTTTCCATTAGCTTGGGTCCATGGCTTCTGTCTTACAGCCTCTCTTTATTAGAAATGTCCGTCTCTGTATCAGACTCGGTACATCTAGGAGAAAAACCCTTATATGATCATGTATTTATTGAGCGCTTCCTGTGTACCAAGGTCTCTGCTGGCGTTCTGACAGCCCTCCTGTGAGACAGGCACCGATTTATGGGTGAGAAAATTAAGGCAGAGGAAAGTTCCACATGTCCCCTAAGGCCGCCTGGATCATAAATTATTTAGGCAGAATTAGAATCTATTCACTTCCACTCTAGAATCTGACCCCTTCACCACCTCAGCCTATTTCCTTCCTCCTGCTCATTCTCTCCGGGTTGTCTGTGCATGTCTCACGGTGAGCACTTTCCTGGAGACAGAAACCAAATTGGCTGTGAACCCAGTTCCTTTCATTATGCTCTCTCTGGTCACCTTCCTAAATGCACCTCTGAATTAGCCCTTATTTTATTACTCTAAGCTCTACATATTTATGAACGTAACCCAGGATCTTTTGATTTATGAATTCTTCGAACTTTTCCAACTATATTTCAAAGGTTTAGGGTTCCTCCTACTCCTTAATGGCTTGAAGGAGTATTTTCTCTCCAGGACAAATGCTAAGCCTGCTTACCTTTTCAATTTTTAGATATTATAAGAGCAATGGGATTATTTGGTGTCCTAACTGCCTTGGGCCTAGCGGTTCTATTTCTCCGGGGAATCCTAGTACAGAAGAAAATGACTGACGACTAGTGAGGCAGCGGGGCCCAGGCCGAGGAAACCAGGAGGGAACTCCCTACGCAGAACCCAGGAGTCCGTGGGGTGTGGAAGGATGAGAGGTGCTGGGTGAGAAAAGCGGGGGGAGGAGAGCCTGGGACACCCCCTTTCCCTGCCGGGAGGAAGCTGGAACCGGCAGAAAGGAAGAACTTTGTCTTTTAAAACAAAATTGCAGACGTAACTATGACATGGGGACCAGGTACCTTAACTACCGAAGTACGATGCCATTGCGTGACTTGAAGTGACGGGAGAACAATTTGTGTTACTCTGGCTTGGACAGCAAAGTCACAGGGCCTGCCTGTATTTCCCTGGGGACAGAGGGGACACCAGTGCCACAGAGTGGACGGAGAAAGGCAGTGGAGACCAAGAGCCGTGGCTACCTGACATATACATGGTGGCACGTGGATGTGTACACCCAGGGGAGGAGAGGAGGCCTGTGTGGCTAAGCTGGGCGGCAGGACCATTGTCATCAGTGTGGTGAAGGCTCTGAGCTCTTAGTGACTTCGTTCAGGATGCGACCAAATAAGCCCCCGATACTCAGCCCGTGCGCCCTGCCTCTCGCCATTTCCCTTAAGCTGCACTCGAGTCTGTTCCGCCAAAGCCCGCTTCGCCCTCACGAAGCCCCTCTCTGCGCCATAAAACAGAGGGCAGCCGAAGAGACCTGTTTCATAAAGTCGATGAAAGTGGGAGTGCTATTGTTTTATCTAAAACCAAATGGATTTCTTTGCTCCCTGCCTGGCAGTAGGTTATTGTCCATAAAAACAAGCGAATCTCCCTGAACGAGCCTTTGCTTGTTCCCTGGGAAGGCCCAGTACACCTGCCCCGGATAAACCTAAGTACCCGTGGCCGCTCCCTTCCCCTCGGCCCCTTCGCCGTGTCTCATGAGAGTGGCCGCGACAGCGTTGCTTCCCTTGGGACGCAGTCAGTGCCGCTTTGCCCCCAAGGACGCACGTGGCTGCTGCTTCAGAGCAGCCTTGGCACACTGCTGGCCCACGCCCGTCCTGCACCACCAGGCTCTCCCGAACTTTATCAGACATGATACAGATGTAATTAAACCTGAATCCTCGTCTCTCCTTGTGACAACTCAGCGGACAATTAATGATGATAAAAGAGCCTGCCAGCTGCTGCCTGACATACCAGTGCGAGCGTCCAACTCCGATGAAGATGGAGGGTGAAGGGCAGGTCCCTCTGGCTCCATTTCCATCTGTCTTTTATCTCACGCTAGCTAAAAAGTAACACTCACTTTGGGGGAGCTTAGACTCTTTCTTCTCCCTTCTTAAATGCACCAAATAGGCAATCGTCTATGAACTAAGTAAGAACACTCCCAGGAAGTGATTTAAGCTTCACCACCAGCCACGGTAGAGCCAAGCCTGAAGCCAGGGAGGCAGACCGTGCTCTGCACCCCTGACCCTCTGCAGGATGCGCCCACCGCCTCTTTGCCGTGCAGACAGAGCGCTTGGCAGGGAGGGACCTCCACCAGGGAGAGACTTCATGAATTTTTTCACAATAATGCTGTTCCACTCAAAACTAACTTTGATCACATTCATCCCTTTCTCTCCAACATTTCAGATTCAGCTATGACTGCAGCCCGGTACAATAAAACGCTTGGAGAGAGACCAAAGCTTGAAGGAGACATAGGCTGTGGGTAGAGATGACTGGAGAGAAAAGAATCAAAACAAGGCAGAAGAGTGGGAATAAGAGAAGCCTGTTGAACACACACTTCAAAAACACATGCTGAGGCCTCCCGCATGGCTTCCCGTTTAACAGTGTGGCGTTAGGGGACTTGAGAATCCACTCAGACAACTCCCAGAAGGAAAAGTGCAAACAGCTCACAAACACATGAAATACGTGTTTGACGGCCCTTGCAATCAAAGAAATGCAGACGTAAAACAAGAAAATATTTTCACCTATCAAATTAACGGAGATTAAAAGGAATTCTGCTACTCACAGGGCTGGTGAGATGGCCCATCTCTCATTGCTGGAGCGTCAACTGTTAGTGCCTTTCTCCTGGGCAATGTAGTAACACACAGCCAAAGTCTTAAAAATACGCATACTCCTTGACCCTGTAATTCCCCTTCCAGAGTTTACCCTAAGAAAATAGCAGCAGTCTAAGCAAAGGTGAGTACGAATGTTTCATTTTGGATGTTATTTACAACCAGAAAAAGTACAAAAGTAAGATAGTATTTGGTTATAAATTACATAATAGAAATTTAAAACATAAATGTAAAAATAGATTACAACATTCCTTCCCTAATTAGTACTATGCAGCAAATTTATATATTTTAAATACTATTGATATAATGTGAAGCAAAAAAGTCATATTGTATATATAATGTGATCCCAATTTTTAAATGTTAATATATACGAGAGAAAGAAATGAAATACAGTCAACTCTTGAACGACATGGAGGTTAGGGACACCAAAGCCTGGACAGTTAAAAATCCACATATAACTTTTGACTCCCCAAAAACATAACTACTAATAGCCTACTGTTGACTGGAACCCTTACTAATAACATAAATAGTTAATTAAACACATATTTTGTGTGTTATATGTATTACATACTGTATTTGTACAATAAAGTAAGCTAGAGAAAAGAAAATGTTATTAAGAAAATCATAAAAATGAAAAAATACATTTACAGTATTCATTAAAAAAAATCCACATATAAGTGGATCTGGGTAATTCAAACCCATGTTCAAGAATCAACTGTACACGAAAATAGTAACAGGAATCATTTTTATGTAAGTGATTTTAGTGGATGTTCCTTTTTTTTCATACTTTTCTGTATTTTCAAAATCCTCCACAGTGATCATATGTTAATCAAGAAATATAAGCAGTATTTTTAAATGTGTACATAAAGGATTAAATGTGTATGAGTCAGGGTAGGCTTTATAACAAACACACCCCTAAAATCTCAGTTGCTTAAAACAATAAAGGTTGTAAATCTGCTCAGGACTCATCCCCACATTGTCTCATGCAGGAACGAAAACCAATAGAGCCTCCATCCCCTGGAGCACCACTGGTCACCATGACAATGGAAAGGACGTTGGCCAATCACAAAACTTTCACCCAGAGATGATGCGGGTCATTTCCACTTACATCTTACTCGCCAAAGTCAGTCACGTGACGACTCTTTTATGCCACAGACCAGGAAGTTCAAGCCTACTACATGCCTAGAGGGAAGAAAACCAGAAATATTTGTGAACAGATCCAACATTTACTACCAAAGAAATGCTGATTTTTTTCCTTAAGAATTAATGAGTTGTCAAACTGAAAGTCTCTCCTCTGTGCTTCATTAGCAGTCAAGATGTGACATTATGCATCATTCACATAAACCCTAAACAACTTGGTTCTGCTTCTCAGTTCAGTGCTTGGAACCTAAGCTATTCAGGAGATGTCACTATTGCAGGCAAGAGACTATTTTGAAAACTAAAAGATGCAGACATCCCAGACCTACACTAAAAAAAAAATCCTTTTTTCCAAGGTCTATGGAGTAGCAAGAAAAATGTCGGCATTGTGAACATAGAAAAATCAAAATAAGCAATGTTGGAAATGTCTCCCACTTTTTCTCACTGGTGGAGAACAGGACTCAAGTATATATTCAAGGTCTTTAACCCAATCACTAGGAACATTTTTCTGGTCATTATAATGTGTTTTCTTTTAAAAATCTGTATTGTGCATATAAAAGATCCGAACAAACCAGTTCTAAACTACAACTACTAATGTTAAAACACCATCATAATCCTCCGCATATTCACACAGTTCATACTCATTCTATTCAGTTTTAATTGTTTCTGTATTAAAAAACTAACATGAGTCTATGAATAACAAAAATGGAAGGTAACATTGCCTAGACATTAAATCGATTCACATTTTTCTCTGTTAAAATATAATTTGGACCATGTTAAAAATAAAAGTTAATTACATGGAATGTTGGTTTGTAGCTTGCATTGACAGACCTCTCTAAGGGATACAGGTAATTATAGAAAATCCAGTCCAAGCCCCAACCCTCAGGGTTATCATAGAATCTTTTTCATCACCCACTATATCTAATTGGTCAACAGACTGTGTGGATTCGGAACTTCCTAAACGCCCATCTCGCCTGATTCTCTCTCTCCTTTCCCAGTTGCTACCTTCAGGGCTTCATGTCCTTCACCTGGGCTACTGCAGTCACCTATCACTTGTCTGCTCCCCTCGGGCTCTCTTCCCAGAGCCCCGACTGCATTTTCTGGGAGGACCATTCTAAGCAGAGGGAAAGGCCTTACGACAGAGCTTGCTCGATGCAGCTAAAACCTTGCTTTGTTCAGAGACTGTGGGGGAGCGAACTCCCTGCGAGGGTCACCCTGGAGCGAGAACACCCGGAGAGGCGAGGGAGTGAGGTGGCGGGGACAGATGGTCCTCACGCTCACTCTCCATACGCAACGAGCTGGGCCACCGCATATGCGTGTAGGGTCCCCCAGCGCTTGGCACGTCTGTCTGTCATGTTTGCTCAGGAGTGAGGTCTTGCTGGACACTCCGCCGTGCTCCTGACCCTGCTGCCACCCACCTGTGCCGCAGCTGAAGTCACCCACGGTGGCTGTAGCAATACTCACGGCATGAGGACAGAAAGATGCCAGTGAGGTTCTGGCTGCCTCCCTTTCTGGGCAGCCTTCCTGGACCCCTCCCCATGTTCTAATTACGTCACCTTCCCAAAATCACGCATCCCACGCGTGTGGAAAACCCGACACGCTCAGGCATGAAGCCAACAGTTGCTCCAGTACGAAGTCTGAACTTTCTTTGGCTGCCTCGGCCCACGTAACACTTAATTTTTTAGAGTTGTAGGACTTGATGGGGTCAACTTTCCTTCCTACGTATCTGTGTATGTCTGTCTCCTCTACCACATCCTAAGCTCCTTGAAATCAGGGACCATGGCTTAGACATCTGTGCCTCTCTCCCGATGTCTGACACACTGTGGGTGCTCCCTAAATATTTGCTGGACAGAAAGTCATTATGCAGTGGAGGTCCATCCGAGGTGACCTCTGAGAATAGGCTTCACTAGAACCCCTGAATGGCTCATGAACCTCACACATGAACTGGATTCTGATTCCAAAACGGAGAAATGGATCTAAAGGAAATTAGGGCTCCCAGACTTCCAACAGAGGGTAGCACATTTGTAACATCAAGACGCACGCTAATGCTTAATCACTGGTCTGAGATGGTGGGGGAAAATGTGCCCCAGCCCAGGAGACAGAAGAGAAACTGCCAAGAAAGCACTTCGCGCTATAAAGAATATTTCTTTATTCCTCATCTGGGTCCTGAGGTCTGTGATTTGGCCCCAATTTTTCATTTGTGGTTACTTGTTTCAGATAATAAAACTGTTCCTTTGCAATAATGGAGACTATATTGAACCTAAAAATAAATATCAAAAGACCAAAGTCTCTGAGTGGGAACAATCATTGCAAAAGGACCAGCCAAGCTCAAAACAGCTGTGATGAGATCCCAGCCCAGGCACGAGGACCCGGCCCCCGGCTGATCTGAAGTCAACATGGGCAGATTGACAAACCTCCACGGGCAAAATGTGAAAATACAGAAAACAGTCCAGCCGGTGTGGCTCGGTGGATTGAGCATCGTCCCAGGGACTGAGAGGTCCGGGTTCAATTCCCGGTCAGGGCACGTGCCTGGGTTGCGGTCTCAATCCCCAGTAGGGGGCGTGCAGGAGGCAGCCGATCAATGTTCTCTCTCACATCCAAGTTTCTCTCTCCCTTCTTCTCTCTCTCTAAAAAAATCAATGAAAACATATTTAAGAAAGAAAGAAAAAGAAAAATACAGCAAACAAGCACATGAAGAGTAAGAGGAAACTGTGAACGCTGATCTTATTTGATCACTATTGACCATTGCCTCCTTGCAGGGTTGTTAAGCTCCTCATAAAAGGGATAGAAAATGAGTGTTCAACATGGGGTTGGGGGCAGAAGGAAGAGCTATTTGTGAATTTCCAAGAGAAGTAACACGAGGGTCCAATTTTGCTCTTACATAGAATAAGTCCCAGTAAGTAAGCAAATGAGAAGTAAGCCAAGCTGATGTGTCTTTATTTCAATACTGTGTCTTCCTCTGAATGTATCAGGGAAGAAACAGAGTGACAGAATCATTCAGTAAATTCCAAGTGCAATAGTTACCGGAAGTCAGCAGCAATTACAGATCCGAGCCTAGACAACTCACAAACACAACCTGCATTTATTTTTCAAGAACTTCTGTGTGAAGACAATTCTAGAAAATACAGCACCCATATGCATACATTTTCCCCTTCTCAAATAAATGTTTTCATATGTATGTCATTTCAGGGATGCATTCCAACCAGTAATTATTTGATCGATTCTTTTTAAGCATGCAGTAGATTTTCTCATCATTCATTTGGTCAATAAATATTTATTGAGCATCTACTATTATGAGACTCTACTAAGTGATACCAGTGAAAAACAGTATTAGTTTCAGTCCTTTAAATGCTCAGAATCTGGCCCTGGCCAGGTGGCTCATTTGGTTGGAGCACCACCCAATGCACCAGAAGGTCGCGAGTTTGATTCCAGGTCAGGGCATATACCTAGGTTGCAGGTTTGATCCTTCGTTGGGGCATGTCAGGAGGCAACTGATCAATGCATGTTTCTCACATTAATGCCCCCCCCCACCCCTGCCTTCCTCCTTCTCAAATATCAATTTAGAAAGAATTTTTAAAGCTCAGAAAGAGATGTGGATAATTAAACAAGGTAAGTACTATGGTCCAGTCAGTGTGGCTCAGTGGTTGAGCATCGACCCATGAACCAAGAGGTCACCGGTTCAATTCCCAGTCAGGGCACATGCCCGGGTTGTGGGCCAGATCCCCAGTGGGGGGCATGCAGGAGGCGGCCAAACCATGTTCTTTCTCATCGATGTTTCTATCTCTTTCCCTCTCTCTCTAAAATCAATAAAGAAAAAAATATATTTTAATGCATACATAAATAAACAAAGTAAGTCTGTGGTTCAGTTACACAGGGACTTGCCTCTGAACCAGCCTGGTGGGCTGAGGTCCGAACGCCTTCCTGGAGAAAAGTGAAGATGAATTTCAAAGTAGATGACTCTCCACCAGGTAGATTTGCTAGCACCTATGGACAAAGCAAGAGATGTATTGTCCTCTGCTTATCAATGCCAGAAACAGAAATTAGTATTAGTCAGAAGCTTACTCGATGCCAGGCACTGAATTCAGAGGCACTAAGTACTCTGAATTTTACATCTTGTTAACAAGACATAGTTAATACATATGAAACAATAGGATATCAACATACAGCTATGACAGGAAAAATAATGACCCCCAGAGATGTCCATGTTCCCATCCCTGACACTGTGTGTTACATTAGCACAAAATGGTTACCTAGAAAAAGGGGCCTGGCAGGTGAAATTAAGGTCACTGACCTTAAGATAGGGCTGCAGATTCTCCCAGATTATGTGGGTGGGCCCCATGTATAATCACTTGGGCCCTTAAAGGGGGAAGAGGGAGGCAGAGAGGAAGGCAGAGTGATGTGATATGAGAGGGACTCCGCCAGCCGTGAAGATGTTGGAAGGAAGGGGCCACCATTCCAAGCAGTGTGGGCAGCCTGTAGAAGCTGAGGACAACCCCCCAGCAACTAGCCAGCTGGGAAACAGGGACCTCAGTCCTACAACCACAAGGAACTCAGTTTGCTAACAACCTGAATGAGCCTAGAAGCAGACGTTGCCCAGAGCCTGCCACCACACCCTCATTTCAGCCTTGAGAAACATGTAGAGAAATAGCCACGCCCGCCGGACTTCTGGCCCACAGAGCTCTGAGGTCACAGATGTGTGTTGTTTCAGCCACTGAATTTAAGGGAAAATGTTATGACAGCAATAGAAAACTAATACAATGGCATTGTCTGTGACAAAGGAAAATCAATGGGGAAAATATTACTCTTGCACCTACCAGGTGCCAAGAGCTTCTCAAATATCATTCCCTTCAACCCTCCTGCACCTGCCAGGCCGGTGGTGTTCTCCTCACTTCACCGACGACAGAACTGAAGTGCAGAGATTTGTAGAGACAGGCACAGCTAATCAGTCACAGCGTTGGGACTCGCGCCCGTGCCCGCCCGACACCAATGCTGTTGCCCCGCGCGCTGCTCGTAGGTAGTTCCGCCCGTGTCCCTGTGCGGGCCCGGAGCACTTCTCGGCACATTTTCTTCATGGAGCCTTGCGATCGTCTGTGAAGCAGGCAGGGCGGGAGTCACTTACCCCTTTTTCCAAATGACGACACCAATCTCAACACAAATTGGGAGCTGCCTGAGGCCCTGGGTGGGGAGACAGGTCTTCCAACTGCCAGCCCCACCCTCTCTGCTCCAACACTTCAGTGGTGCAGAGTGTCTGTGAATTACTTACACACACACACACACACACACACTCAGTCCATCAAGTTTGCCTCAGATGTGCAGCCTGTTCTCACAATGCAGCGGGAGCCGGCTACTGTTAGGACAGAAAATGCTGATGGGGCCCTGGGTGGGAAGTCAATACTTCAATTGAAACAGCAACCTGAGGCTCCGCAGCTAGAGCTACATCAGGATGATAATTATCAATAACTGCAGTAATAAGACTTTGGTGGAAAGAGTCACGCCTTCAGTGTCCCCCACAGCTGTGCTGGGGACCAGCAACGGTGCTTTAAGTCTCATTTTTGCTCAATTATTTAACATATGAGTTCCCCGAGTCATTCTGTGCCCTGTGCTATTTTAAAACGAATCAAATCTTGCTTTTGAGAAGTTCCCCCAAAGAAATCTGCTTGATCTGTCTCAAAATGCATTTCCCCAAAGGTCTTTCTGGAAGGCTAGGCACCAGGGATGCCAGCCCTGCCTTCACGAGACTTACACCCATCACGGAGACAGACAGTGAGCAATGAGCAGATGCACAGGGCCTGACATGGCCGGTGCCCGTTCGAAGAGCACACGGGCGGAGGTTCTGACCGCAGGGACTAGAACCGGCAGCAAGGCGGCTTGCTCGCGAGCAGTCTCTGTGGGCCATGTCCCGGAACGAGCCGGATCTGACAGCACAGAGCCCCGTGTTGCAGGAGGTGTAACTCAGTTCCTACAAAACACACCTGGTCAGATTCTACCCCTTACCGTGTGAAGTTGGGCTGTTATTTAAGCTCTCTGGGCCTCCGTAGGGTTGTGTCCGTGCATGTAAGTCACTAACTAGTGTTCAACGTATAGTAAGTGCTCAAGAAATACAGTTTCTGGAACGTAGTTATCACTTGATAGGTAATGGCTGTCTGGTGGGTGTGTCTGCCCTGAACAGTGAAGTAAGGAAAGGGAAGTACTCTTCCAGGAGCCAGACCGTGAGCATTTATGGGCTGTCTGCTGCCCCATAAAATGATGCATACTGGCCCTGGCCGGTTTGCCTCAGTGGTTAGAGCATCGGCCCATGGACCAGAGAGGCCCGGGTTCGGTTCCCACTAAGGGCACGTTCCTCAGTTGCACTTTGTCCCTGGCCCCGGTTGGGGTCGTGTGGGTGGCAACCACTCGATGTGTCTCTCTCACATCAATGTTTCTCTCTCTCTCTCTCTCTTGCTTCCTCTCTCCCTCCTTCTCTATCTAAAGATAAAATGCAAAAGAATAATAATAATTATTATTATTATATATGTGTGTGTGTATAGATATAGATATAGATATAGATATAGATATAGATATAGATATAGATATAGATATAGATATAGATATAGATATAGATATAGATATAGATATCCTTGGGTGAGGATTAAAAAAAATGATGCATGTTGTTATGGGGTGAAGTCACATGTTCAGGTCCTAGCCCCCAGCACCTCAGAGCGTGACCTTATTTGGAAATGAGGTCAGAAGAGGTCGTTGCAGATGGAATTCGTTAAGGTGAACTCGTGCTGGAACAGAGCGGGTCTTCAATGCCATCTAGCTGCTGTCCTTATATAAAGGAGGGATTGGACACAGACATCGACACACATGGACAGAAGACGCTGTGAAGACATTGGAAGAAAACAGCATCACCAGCCCAGGAAAGGACCTGGAGCAGACCCCAGCCCTCGGCAGGAATCAACCCCGTCAGCATCTTGATTTCAGAGTTCCAGCCACTAGATCTGTGAGACCTGCATTTCTGTGGTTTAAACCACTCAGTGTGTGGTACTTTGTAACAGAAGCCCCCCAATACATAGTCCTAAAGGATGAGAAGTAGATATTGTTTAACACTGAATGCCCCGCAGCTGGTAGAGGGCCTGGCACATACTAGGTGCTCAATAAACATGCATTAAGTGAACACAATTTAATAAATGAATAAGTATCTACTATAATAGCTCACAGTCCAGCAAGACATGCCAAAGGAGAAATGTGTAAGGCCTCCAGGTACCTTGCAGCCACGGGGAAGATGTGGCTGCTGGCTGGGATCAGCCAAATACCGGATTGGCTATCGCTAATCTAGATGCGAGCAGGTGCTTGGCGTGGCAACGAACAGGAAGGCCTTGGAGGTCCCAATGGACAGGGGGACACAGCTGGACTCAGAAGGCCTGTGGGGCTGGGTGTCCGTATGTGAGGCCTGTCCCTGGGAGCAGGCCCCTTCCTCAACTGGGCTGGGGTTAGCCGTCCATCGGTCCCTCATGACAGAAGCCAGCAAGAGCAGCAAGGTTCTCATTGGTAAAAGAGTCCGAGGAGCTCACAGGTGTGCAAAGACAATCTCAGTATGAGGAAAGTTCTAGAAGCCAGGCCCAACTATGGGCTCACATCTGGGAAACGATGTGCAGGTGCAGGGGTCAGCCTGACACTAGGGGGCGCTCAATTCTGAGCCCACTCAATGGGGAGGAGGACTGTGAGGCCTCTGCAGGGAGAGGAGTGGAGATGAAAGCCAGGTGGGCAGAGGGGCCAATTCTCTTGTACAGAGGGCTGGGTGTCCCTGTGGCAGACGCAGGGATTGGAGGAGGAGCTTCAACCCAGGGCAGATGGGGTGGCACGAGTTAGGGTGGTAATTTATAGAGCACAAGAAGCGAGAAGAAAGAATTTTCGTAATTGAACTATTCTAATTGACTGCTGACTCTACACTGCTCAGACTCACCAGGTAATTGCTCAGTTCTCAGTTCATTTCATCTGCGTGGCTATAGCTATGGTGCTGAGTCGGAGGTGGGGGAGGGGGGCTTAAGAACTGATTAGGGAAAACCACTTCCTGCAGGCCTTAGGTTATTCTAGTTAAAAATGATGCCAGGAAAAATCATAATTAAAATGGGAACACGGTGAATAACAAGCACCCCTTTCCTGAATGTGAAATAAATTTTAACAGCTACCTTAGCAAAAGAACCCAACATATTCGACCTTCCAATAAGGCTAAGCAGAGTTTTCTATAAGAGTGAAATAGAATCTATAAATCATACATTTCATATCTGAAGTCCAAGCCAGCTCCAGTGAGTAAAATTCCACTCTCCAACAGCCGTGTGTGTGTGTGTGTGTGTGTGTGTGTGTGTTCACTGGCTGGCTATCAGACTTCCTTGAATCCAAAAGTATACGGGTACTGTTTCTTTGACTTAAATCCGTGAAACTACCTCCCAGAGCTATAGTCTTGCCTATTTGTGATATACTGTCTAAGGTAGGGTCGATAATAAATGTGCCTGTGTGTGAGATTCTAACAAGTGCATAAGGTGGAGATGGACTCATTAGCGGCAGGAGAGAAAGAGCGGGGCGGGGTGGTCAGAGGTTACGAAAGGTTCTGGAGAAGGAAACAGACGGCGAGAAGCCCAGAGTGTTCACTCAAACGCGTTTTAGAGAAGGGGTCACGCAGATACGCCAATTCTCCTGATTCAAGTGCAGTGAAAATGTTCCTTCCTTAAGCCTACATTTTCCCTGGTCTCCCCAAACTTCGTATGGGACCCAACAAAACCCTTGTGGAGCGTCGATCTCGGAGGAGAGAGGCTGCCCGTAGAAACCTCGGGTCTCTGTTCTGGGCTGCTGCTTGCTAACTAGCACTGTGCTCAGAGCTATGTGACTGACTGATGCCCTCGTCCTGTTGGAAACACTAGTGGCTCGTCCCTCTGCAGTTTGGTTCAGGGCAAGATGAAAGGGCTCCCGTGCTCACAGTCACACTCCACAAACTCCCTGAGACTCTTGCCACTCTCCAGCGACTCTTTGATCATCTTAATGGGCTTGCTGCACAGTGACAGTGAGTCCCAAGGAGCGGTGCAGTCAGCCAGCACTGCAGGGGACGCCAGCCCTCAGGGGACACTGCAACCCTCACAGCAGGCAGTCGAGCCCTCTGCTGACCCAGCCCAGCACCTTCCAGGAGCCAAGGTCTGCGGCTCCAGGATTCGGGGTGCCCTTCCCTGCCCGCGCACCCTCCCCTGGCCACCCAGTCTCAGACTCTGGGAAATCTCAAAATTGCAGCAATGACGGACTTGAGAGATCAGTGCCTGTTCAGTTACTAAAGCTGACCTCCTTCCTTTGCGGCCATCCATCCAGCATCCTCCCTGCCCCTGTGCTGGGATGTCTTCAGCCCGAGCTCAGAGAGGTCTCTTGGGATGACCCTGGTGACCTAAAGGGTGGCTGACCATTCCGCACTCATCTGGGCTAGACTTGTGATTTATGTCCGGCCAACCACAGCCAAGGTTCTGGCAGATGCCTCCGCATCTACGGTAGCCTTAATCCGGGGCTTCTTGCCCCTGGATCCCATGAGAATCACCTGGTGAATATTTTTAAAGAAGAATGCTAATGCCCAGGCCCTGCCCCCCAGAGATTCTGATTTGACTGGTGTGGGGTGAGGTCCAGCCAGGCAGTTGTGTGTTTCACAAGCTCCCGGGGTGACTCGAAGGTGCAGCCAGGTGGGCTAGCAGCTCACCCTCCAGGTCCTCTGGGTCCTTCTTCGCAAGGATAGGTGGTCTGAAGGAATACCTGACAAGGTGCTCCACCTGTTCCACAACACGTACACATGGACACCTTCCCTTAGAAGTCTTACACTGAATAGCTCATCTCCAAACATTCCCAGCTTCAGTACAATTCGAATATGAGAAAACAGCCTCGTGGAGATGAACACACTCAGTCACTGTCTTTTCCTGACTGCTCATCCCCCAACCTGTCACGCACTCTAGTACCTTTGCCTAAAGATCCAACTAATGTTGACTATTCAAGACGCCCAAAAGAAAAGATTTTTTCCTGCTCTCTCTGTTCTGTTCTTTCAAGTGTTCCATTTTTTACCAGTTTTCAGGAAAAAAAACACAATCATGAAACATTAACCAGATTTCATAATTCTTGTGGATGCCTGAAACCTAGAGAGAAAGGAGGGAAAAGCCTACAGCTACGAACACTCCCGTCCCAGAGCCTGAAAGACAGAGATCAAGGACCACAAGAGTGAGTGGCCCCCATCAGTCATGAGTCACTCTGCCTCCTGCCGGCTTTCACCGTAGCTCCTCACTTCAATCGTGTCTACACCTGTCTTCCCCAGCCGACTGTGCTGAACCGACTGTGACTTACCCATCCCTGCCCTCCCATCCCCCACCAACTGTATATAATAACAGTTTACATGTGTCGAGTACTTACCAGGTGCCAGGCACTGTCCTGGATGTGTTTCACATAATGTCTCACTTAATCTTCAACTCTGTGGGTTTAATACTTTTACGATCCCGTTATACAGGTGAGGAAACCGAAGCACAGGTTTAGGTAGCGTGCTCGCGTGTAAACCGAACCCGGGAGGCAGAATTCTGGTGCACGTCCAAGCCATCCAGCAGCAGAGTCTACTCTCTTGGCCACTGCTGCACAACGCTGGGACTTGGAGAAATAAACAGTCATTTTCCAGGTTTCTGTTCAGCAGAAGGTAGCTGTCGTACTTAGTAGATACGTGACCTTCAGAAAATGACTAAGCCTGTTTCCTCTTCTAGAAGGTGACCTGACACCGAGCTCTCGGTGTTCGTGGGATGATTAAACCAGCAAATGCACGTGAGGTGGTCAGCACAGTGCCAGGCATCTGGCGAACGTGGAAACGCCGGGTGCTGCTGCTGCTGTGTGGCACCAGGGTTCTCGTCAGAAGCTTCTCAACTACTCCCAGTCTGGGTGGCACTGACTCCCTCTATCAGAGCCGTGGACAGTAGCCGCTAATTTTTTTATAACATTATTTAGATATAATTCACATACCGTACCATTCACCCATTTAAAGTGCGCAATTCAATGGGTTTCTTTTAGTATAGTCGCAGAGTTGTACAACCATTAGTACAGTCCATTTTAAAACCAATTATTTTTTTAGAACCTAACCTAGAATCAGTTCTGGGCTATTTTTCATCACCCAAAAATGGAACTCTACCCCTTAGCTGTCTCTCTCCACTTCCCCTAAGCTCGCCCCATCCCCTGGGTGACCACAATCCATTTTCCCTGGGTCCTGGACATTCACAGAAATAGAATCAAGCAGCGGTGCTCCTTTGTGACTGACTTCTGTTCCGTAGCATGATGTCTGCCAGGTTCGTCCAGGCTCAGCATGAGTCAGCACGTCATTTCTCTTCACTGCACCTGCTACCCCGTTGTTTGGATCGACTTATTTTATTTATCCACTCATTAGCCCATGGATATTTCGGTTATTTCCACTTTGGGGCTATTACAAATAAAGCTGCTGTGAACATCGGTGTACAAGTTTTTGTATGGACCTATGTTTTCATTTCTCTTGGGAGTCCCGTTGCTGGGTCACGTGGTAACTCTAGGTTTAACCTTTTGAGGAATCACCAGACTGTTTTCCAAGGTAAGTAGTTGCTAATCTTGTGCTTGCTCCTAGGTGACCTGGAACATGTCCCTTCACCTCCCTGAGCCTCAGTTTCCTCATCTGCAAAATGCAGATAGTGTGTGCCAGAGGAGATCCCCTAAGGACAGTGCCATCCACTGCCCGATGCCCGGTAGGTACTGAACAAAGGGCAGCTCCTCTGGCCCCGACAAGCCCCTGCTTGGTCCTCCGTCTCTGGCCGGTGCCGGGGAAGCTTGAGCGCGGCCCAACGAGGCGTCAGGTGGATAACAGCAGAGCGCAAAGGCCGACTGCGTTTCTGGACCGCGTCCGCCACCTCTAAAACCAGGAAAAATAAATAAATAAATGGCTCCCAACTCGAGTGTGCGTATGTCCTCCTTGCTTCTCTAAGCTGGACTTTTGCCCAGAAACCACAAGTGAAGAAGTCAATAATTGGAGCTCTATATGCTAATGTAATTTGGGGAAAAACGTCCAGTCATGCATCATTTAACGACAGGGATATGTTCTGAGATGTGTGTCGTTAGGCGGTTCTGTCATTGTGCGAACGTCACAGCAGGCACTGGCGCACAGCTGGACGGTGCAGCCCACTGCACACCGGGCTCTGCGGTCCAGCCCATGGCTCCCAGGCTCCGAGCGGGCACCCCTGTTCCTGTACGGGGTACTGTAGGCAACTGTAACACAGTGGGAACTATCTGTGTATCTAAATCTATCTAGAAAAGACACAGTAAAAAGGCAGCATAAAAGAAAAAGCGGTACAACTCTGTGCGGCCCTGGGAGCTGCTGTGGGTGAGCCGGCGGGGAAGGGAACACGAAGGGCCGCACACTCGTGTCCATGGCCACAGACTTTCTCACACTGCACACTCGGGCTGCGCTCCCTTTGTAACAGTGTTTTCGTCTTTCTTCAACCTTAGCTTGCTGTACCTTGTTTTACTTTATAAACTGTTACATTGTTTTATACTTTTAGACTCTTTTGTAATAACACTTAGCTTAAAACACAAACACGTTGTATAGCTATACAAAACTATTTCTTTATATCCTGCTTCTGTGAATCACTGTGAGTGACGCGTCATGTTACAACCTTGGAATGGCTGCAACCTTAGGGCAGCTGCGACCTTACCACAGCTATGATGTTACTATGGCTACAATGTTACCATAGCTACAACTTTACAATGGCTACAACCTTACCACGGCTATGATGCTATGACAACTACACCTAACCTCTGCTAGGACGTTACTTCGGCTACAGTTACCACAGCTACAACTCTACAACAGGCTATAACATTACCATGGCTACAATGTTATGATGTTATGATGGGTGCCACCTTACCACAGCTATGACCCTATGTGGACTACACCATCACAACAGCTACAGCATCACTTGGCGGTAGGAATGTTTCAGCCCCGTTATAATCTTGGGGCCCACGGTGGTCTAGGCGGCCCATCATGGACCAAAGCGTGGGTCTGTGGCACGTGGTGGTACTACAGTGAGACCAGATAGAACAGCTTCTGTCGACTGCCCAAATTTCTTACAGGCCTGATCTCCGGAAGGACCTACAAACACCAGGTTCAGCAAAAGCCTTGACACCACGAGCCTAAGCGAGTATAGAAGAGTGAGTCCTGGGTTCCATCCTTCTAGAGCCCTGATTAGTGCTTCTGTTTCTGGCAGGAAAGACTGACAGTCCATCAGCCCCAATGACAATAACACCGCTGCAAGGAGGAATTCTGTTCTTCGGAGAGTTATTGTTACTCAGGGTAAAAAATACTCCTTAGGCAGACTCACGTCACTGCAGAAGGTAGTTTTGGAATTAATTTGCAAAACCTGAGGAGAGAAAAAAATGAAAACTAGAAAAAGTTGAGCATGCAATATTTTACATCATGAGGACTATTTCTGCTTTGGAGACAATAAGCAGGACTTTTGGAGAGACCTCTCCTACAATATGAGTAAATAGAAAGATTTCTGTTTATTCTTTTCTATTGTTTTAGGTTTTTTTAATTTATTTTTGTTACAGATGTCTCTCCTTTATCCCCCCCATGGACACCCTCCTCTCAATCCAGTCCCTCCCTCTCCCCAACCCCGCATATAAGTTCTTTGGTTTATCTCTTCCCTACCCCCGCCCCCCTCCTCTGAGGGTTGTCAGTCTGTACCCTTTAGCTGCCAAGATAGTAACAGGACAGACTAGAAGATTCAGTGGGATTGAGATGCCCCATTACTGCTGGCTCCGATGGGTGTGGAGGTCTCCCACAGGTGAAGCCCGCGTCCCAGGCTTCCGTCCAGGGCTCCAGCTTCTTCTCCTGCAGTAACACTAACTATCCGGTGAGAAAACGAAAGACATTAATCAAAACTATTAAAGAAATAGGAGAGAGAGACTTTCAACTGGGGATTGCAATAAAAGATTTAAGAGAAAAAAAACTATATATGTGTGTGTGTGTGTGTGTGTGTGTGTGTGTGTGTGTGTCTGTGTATGATTTGCTTACTAATAGCCATGGAAAGGTTAAGAGGAAACATGATAATTAAATGAGTAAAAGCCACTAGGGATGTTCTTTATGTGTTTTACACACACACACACACACACACACACACACGTAAACTGGGTTTCACAGCCTACTTCAAACTACCCATTTGCCACTGAATAAAACTATATGCCACATAAATGCACCGACAGTTCCCAGATGTGATATTAGTTGTTTTGAGGCTGATTTCTATATCAGGCATGAACCTCTTCAGTTACTAAAGTGTTAAAATGACCTCATTATAGGAGTTGCCCCATGGGAGGCCTGGACCCCAACAAATGCTACCAGCTTGGGTAGGGGAAGAAGAGGGGGTCTGATCTAGAGCCAGAGAGGAAGTACAGTAGCCTTAGTGAGTAAAAATGAGGGCATGGTGGGGGTGGGGAGGTAGGTTTCCTGGAAATGGCAGCTCTGGGTGAGAAGGAAACGATGACAATTCTATCTGGAAACCTACAGTGCTCCCCACAGCCCGCGGGCTCGCTTGGGCTCCCTGTGCCTGCGCCAGGCCCTCCCCGCCTACAGAGGCCGCTCTCCGCAGCCCGCGGGCTCGTTTGGGCTCCCTGTGCCTGCGCCAGGCCCTCCCCTCCTGCAGAGGCCGCTCTCCGCAGCCCGCGGGCTCGTTTGGGCTCCCTGTGCCTGCACCAGGCCCTCCCCGCCTGCAGAGGCCGCTCTCCGCAGCCCGCGGGCTCGCTTGGGCTCCCTGTGCCTGCGCCAGGCCCTCCCCGCCTGCAGAGGCCGCTCTCCGCAGCCCGCGGGCTCGTTTGGGCTCCCTGTGCCTGCGCCAGGCCCTCCCCGCCTGCAGAGGCCGCTCTCCGCAGCCCGTGCTCCCCGCTTCCTGCGGGGACCTGAGCTTACGGGCTTCTGTCATCACCTCACAGAAGCTGTCTGGGTACTCTCCATCTCTCCCACTAAACCGAAGTTTCTAGAAGACATGGAAAAGGCACATCCTGCTCACAGGCATCCCCAGGGCCAGCACACACAGGGACTCGGGGACATGCTCACCCCCGTGACGTCTCTAGTTGAGGGTTAGACAGAGCATTTGAGTCCAGGAGTGGGCAAACCCTGAAACAGCCCACCAGCCAAGGTAAACCAAGTCAGGAACTGAGAAAGGGAGGGGCCCCGGGGGACAGTCCAGGAGGAAAGATCTCAAGGACGAGACTTTGCCCAAGTCAGTTAGCACTTCCCATTCAGAATCTGTGGCTGCTTCTTATTCTGTCTTAGAGCAAAGAAAGACTCCGGGGTGTTACATTTAAAAAGTTAGTTCTTCCTAAGCGAAACAAGCCAAGCAGAGAAAGACAAGTATCATATGATCTCACTTATTTGTGGACTATAATGAACATAACAGTCTGAGGAATGGGGTAGTCCCAGAGACGTGGAAGTGGGGTACAGACTGACAATCCCCAGAAGGGAGTGTGGTGGGGGAGAGATAAACCACAGAACTTATATGCATGTATGCCTGAACAATGGACATGGACAACAAAGCTGGGGACAGGCCGGGGAGGGAGGGGGAGATGGAATCAGTGGGGGGGGGAGGGGAAACATCTGTAACAAAAATAAATTAATTAATTAAAAAAAATAAGAAGCCCTCGCCGGTTTGGCTCAGCGGTTAGAGCATCGGCCTGTGGTCTGGAGAGACCCGGGTTCAGTTCCCGCTAAGGGCACGTACCTCGGTTGCAGTTTGTCCCCGGTCCTGGTTGGTTGTGCGGGTGGCGACCACTCAATGTGTCCCTTTCACATTGATGTTTCTCTCTCTTCCTCTCTCTCCCTCCCACTCTACCTAAACAAAAAATGGAAAACATCCTCGAGTGAGGATGATAAAAAAAAAAAAAGTTATTTCCCTGGCCAGGTGACTTAGGTAGTTGGAGCATCATGCCTTACAACCAAAAGGTTGCAGGCTCGATTCCCAGTCGGGTGCAAACAGGAGGCAATCAATCTCTCTCCCTCTTTTTTCCTCTCTCTCTCTCAAATCAATAAAAAAAAATATCCTTGGGTGAGGATTAAAAGAAAAAAAAAAGTCAAAAGCTCTTTGCAACTGTAAGGTACTATTGATAGACCACAAGCTTAGATCCTGAATACAGATAAGTAGAAAAACAAAGGCAGATAGACCTAAGTTCAGATCTTAATTTTGCTACCCACTAAGTAAATGACTTAATCTCTCTACACCTCAGTTTTCTTATGTGAAGTGGTGATAATAGGAGCTGCACGCAGAGGGGTCGTGATGATTAAATTAAGTGAAGTAAGGCATATATTTGGTACTCTACTGAGTGATATTTGTTAGTGATGGATGTGCTGTATGTGAAGATGTGTTTTGGCAACATTTAGAGTTATGATCCCCAAATGTTTACTGAATGTGTTCCTGTTATATCAGCACTGCAGATAAACAAGCTGTATTTCCTGCCCTCAGGGTGGTCACAGTGTTCTGAATTCAACGGGCCCAGGACTGGCTGCCACGCGGAGATTGTGACACTTGCCCATGGCTCCCAGGTGGCAAAACTGAGACAGCATACAGGTCTAGTGACTCCCGGACACTGCTCTTCCCCACGACTCGCATTCATGAGAAGGGCAAAGGGCATTTCTCTAGCTTCTGTGCCCAGTGGAAGGGAAGGAGAAATACCACAGTCCTCCGCTGGTGTCCGAGTCCACTCGGGCTGGATACCGAAATGCCCCAGACCGAGTGTCTTGTGAACAATAGAAAGTCATCTCTCACTGTTCTGGAGACTGGGAAGTCCAAGATCAAGTGTCTAAGGAACCCACTTTCTGGTTCATAAATGGCCAACTTTATGCTGTGTCGTCATATGGTCCAAGGGATGAGAAAGCCGTCTGGAGTCTCTCTTAGAAAGTCACTAATGTCATTCATGGGGGCTCCACACTCATAATACCATCCACCCAGGAATACGAGGGGACACCAATATTCAATAGGGGTGTTCAGACATGGATTATAGAAAATAAATTACATGGAAAAGGAGGAGCTATTGAGAGGTGATTTGAGAAAAGTCTCCAACCTTTTACTAAATACTCGTTGAGCATCTATTCCCACGAGGCATTGACTGGACGGTGCGCATACACTCTCCTTCACTGCAGGTAATGATGGACTGTCACAAACCAGGTGTCATTTCTGGGTTTTGTTTTTTAATGAGGAAGTGGGCCGGGGAGTGGACATGATTCCCGGAGGGAACGCCGTGCCTGTCCAGGCCGTGGTGAAACCTGTTTACCTGCAGTCGAAGCTGTTTGGGCTGATACAGGCTGAGCTCAGAGCTCGGCAGAACAGGTGTGTGGAGGAAGGATGAGGAGGATGAGGGTCTTGGGGAATTCCTGGGGGCTGATTGAGAAGTCTGCAATCAGGGCCTCTGGGGGTCTGTTCAAGGGCCAGCAGAGGAAGAGGGGAGCCTGCTGGGGCATCAGGGTGTGACAGGGCAGGAGGGAAGTCGAGACCTCCACAAGAACTTTACCAAAGGCCAAATGTGCGTGAGGCTGAGCCTGGCTAGAATCCGAGGACACGTACTCTTGTCCTTTCTCGACGACATGCTTGCTGTTCGACCTTAGTTGGACAAGTCACCAAATCTCCCCAAGTTTTGCAATTTTATCACTTGCAAATGGGCAATATTTGCTCCACAGCAATGACGAATTAAGCACTGAAAGTGACCTGAGCCCAGACGGTGTGGCTCACTGGATTGAGCATCCTCCCTTGGACGGAGAGGTCCCAGTTTGACTCCTGATCAGGACACATGCCCAGGTTGTGGGCATGATCCCCAGTAGGGGGCGAGCAGGAGGGAGCCATTCAATGTTTCTCACATCAAAGTTTCTATTCTCTCTCCCTCTCCATCTCTCTAAAAAAAATCAATTATATATATATATATATATATATATATATATATATATATTTTTATTTTTTTTTTTTTTTTTTTTTTAAGAAAAGAAAGTGGGCCCTGGACAGTTTGGCTCAGCGGTTAGAGCGTCGGCCTGCGGTCCGGAGAGACCCGGGTTCGGTTGCCGCTAAGGGCACGTACCTCAGTTGCAGTTTGTCCCCGGCCCTGGTTGGTCGTGCGGGTGGCAGCCACTCGATGTGTCCCTTCACGTCGATGTTTCTCTCTCTCTCTCCTTCCTCTCTCTCCCTCCCACTCTATCTGTACAAAAAATGGAAAAATATCCTCGGGTGAGGATAAAAAAAAAAAAAAAGAAAGAAAAGAAAGTGGCTTGAAAATTACACAGGCCACCTTCCTTGTTTGCTTTTTTTTTTTGCACAGGGACCGCGGGAGCAAGACCCATCGGAGAGCTTTACCCTCGTGCCTCAGCTGCCACCTTCCCTGCGGCTCAGGTCCACCCTCCTCAGGGAACAGGAGCTATATCCCGGGGTTGCTTAGCTCAGGGTCCAATTCTTTCACCTCTGGATTCAGAATCCTTTAGAATTGGCCTTGACCACATTTATTTCCTTTCCTAGACAAGGGAGAGGCTGCTAAAGAGAAGACCTCACACTCACACAGCAAACCTCGTCAAGTGACCTTGTTCCAGCCCTAGCTGAGTGAAGTTGATGTCTCCTTTTGATTGTTTCCTTTTCCTTAAATGAGAGGGTTGGAACCCGTGATCTCTGAGGTCCCTCCAGGCCCCAGAGCTCAGGGGTCCCTTGGAGGACTCCTCCTGAGCCTATCCCAGCAGCCCCATGTTCCAGCAGTTTCTCTGCCCAATTAGCATTATTTATCCAACTACTTTTTGTCAGGTATGTGCTTCTATTCCAGGCACTCTGAGCCAATTCTGAAAATCAGACTTCTTGGAAGACTCAAATATTTTAACCATCTTCAAATATGTGACATCAAATGTGGCATTTTCCCTTCATCTACCAACTTTACACTTATCCAAAAAGAAAAAGATTTAAAAAAAAAGAGAGGTACTGAGTCCATCTGGCACGATCTTCTTTGAATAAAAGCCCATCTGCTTATTATTTCTAATTTCGTTGTCTTCTGGAATGTTTGCAGAAGTGTGCTTCAATATTTATGGCACCCTGTTCCTAATCACTGATCCGAACCATCCGGCCGGACTTGGTGGGGCGCCGCGCTCGGCGTAGGTGTCTCTCTCTCTCCATGGTTCTTTCCTCTGGGGGCACAAGGTGGCCCTCGGTCCTCATCACAGAGCCCTGGTGCGATGCTGCAGAGGCAGATTCTGAGAATCGGCGCCTTTATCCCCAGTCTCCCTGGGGACTTGTGAAGCCCCCTCATTTTCCTGCCTCGACACCATTAGTGTCAAAGGAAGGATGCAGATAGTTACCTGGCTTATTACCCCGAGGCTGGCTCCATCCGGCGAGAGGAAGCCGTTGGTCTCTGCCTTCAGGGGTCCTGGACGTGGGTAAAAGACGCGCCTCTCCCAAAGGGTGGCGGCTCTGAACGGCGAGGGACTGTCTCTGCACTGGGAACATTTCCAACCAGATCCTTTTCAAAACACCCCTGAAAATCCAAAATGACAAAACTGTTTAAAATGAAGCTCTTTTTCTCCCCAGATGAGTTCCCATTTCTGATCCCCCCGAGCTCTGTCAGGACGCTTTACTTTCTGATCTCACGACACCCTCGATCACTTCCCACCACCAGGCAGGAGCTGTTACTCCTTCCCGGGAGCACCCGAAATGCCCTTCCCATCTGTCCCCGCCTCCCTGTCCCACTGCCGTCTAATTTCAGCGGCACATCGCGTTGTCTCCATCCCTGCGGATCCTCCTCTCCCAGGCGGCAGCGCTCACTGCCCCCCATCGCCGGGTTCAGTCGCCTGCCCTCGCTGACTTGCAGCCTCTGGACTCCGAGTCCTGGCACCCCCGGCCCACTGTGCCTCCCTCTGCCCCCCAGGAGTCCTGGCACCCCCGGCCCACTGTGCCTCCCACTGCCCCCCAGGAGCCCTCGGCACCCCGGCCCACTGTGCCTCCCTCTGCCCCCCAGGAGCCCTCAGCACCCCCAGCCCACTGTGCCTCCCTCTGCCCCCCAGGAGTCCTGGCACCCCCGGCCCACTGTGCCTCCCTCTGCCCCCCAGGAGCCCTCGGCACCCCGGCCCACTGTGCCTCCCTCTGCCCCCCAGGAGCCCTCAGCACCCCCAGCCCACTGTGCCTCCCTCTGCCCCCCAGGAGCCCTCCTTCCCGCACAGGGAGAGCTCGGGCTCCGTAGTCTCCGCTTTTGCTCACACGCCAACTTCCCAGGCACAGGAGAAACATAAAGAAGAACAAAGACAGAATTGAAGGAGGACTCCTATTGCAGGCACCTAGGAGCTGAAAAGCAAATTTTACACTTTTTTATAAGGCATGTCTGACACTCCCCAGATCCTGGGAAAATATTTCCGCTGTGCAGTCCCCCGGACAGGCCACAATTCCCCATCAATAATTTCGAATGACGATCTATTGTTTTTAAAGGTGTGGGGAGGGGAAGGGAGGATTGTATAGGAAAGGCAGTGGGAATGGGTTAAAAAGGTGAGCTTTTGAATCAAGTACAGCTGGATTCAAACCCCAGCTCAGAGACCGACTAGTGCTGTCACTTGGACATGCTACCGAACCTTCCTGAGACTGTTTCCTTCTCAGTGAACAGGGCGAATATCCATTTTGCACGGGTGGAGTGAGACAGAGGTCAACACAGACCTTGGCACTGAGCCTCTACCTCCTCCAGCCCCAGTGACTTCCACCCCGAGGCTTCTCGCAGGGTGCAGTTCACTCTACCAGCCTCGCGTGGTCCTGTCCAACTTCCAGCCGGGACTCGGGGTGCGGCGGGAGCTTGTCGGGCCGGCGATTGCAGCTCTTCCCCTGCAGACCCCAGCTCCACACGCGCCCCCACTAAGACTTCCCTTCCGGCTGCAGCTCGGCTCCCCTGGATGCTCCTCAAAGAGCAGTGCCCCTTTGTCATCCCTAGTGACCACCCGCAGACCTGGCTTCCAGCGGGTGAGCAGCACAGATCTGGACATGACAGCACGTGACAGGCAGGATGGAATGGTGGTTGAGGATGTCTAGCCTGACCCTGGGCTCCCAAATCAGACTGGGGTTGACCCTGCCTTTGACACTTCCAAGATGGGTGATATTGAGCATGTTGCTTCATTTCAGTGTGGCTTGGTTTCCTCATCTACACAATGAAGACAATCATCTGCTTCGTGGGGTTGACATGAAGATTACTGCGTTAATGCCCCCAAAGCACTTAGAATATTGCCTGGCACATAGCAGGTGTTCAATAAATGTTAGCTGATGGGATTAATGAATCAAGTCCTCCATCATCGAGGTCTCGGGCACCTTACAACCAGGCTGGTTGAGATGGCTCTGCGTGCCCAGGGGCTTCCTCAAGTCACCCTGCCTGTCGTCACAGCCTCCATGTGCACACGTGGGGGACACACACCCCTCTACCTTGGCAGGACCCCAAGACAAGGAAAGACTAAGTCCCTGGAACCTTCAATAACAAGCACTGGGCTGAGGGCTACAGATGTAAGGATGAATCAGAGACAGATGTTAGCTTCCAGGTCCCAGTCAGGAGAGGAAGCCAGGCAGCTGGACAGATCTCCTCCATGCAGGAGAGTAAGTGCTGAGCCAGAGAAATGCAGAAGGAGCTCACAGAGCACGAGACATCAGCCCGGACAGGCAGAGCAGGAGAGGCAGCCTGAGTGAGGAGAGGCAACTCCAGAGAGGGGTCTTGAAGGGTAAGTAATCATTAACAAAAGAATAGCATTTTTTTTTTAAGCATAATTTGGCATGAAAAAAATATATAATGTGATCTTGTCACTATGGTCGTTTGGCACCAGCAGAGGGCACAAGGTAGGGAGAAGGTGCCGGAATGAGACTTGGAAGATGAGCAGTTACCAGACTTTGAGAGGATCAGCATCTTTGAGGTATTGCCCTGGGACACAAGAGGAAACACTGTAGGGCTCTAGCCTGGGAGTAACATGATAAATGTTAGATTTGAAGTAAGAGGGTGTTCTGGGGAGGGGATGGGGGGGTCATCCAGAAGCAGAGACCATGGACTGGTTATTTCTAATAATCCAGGTAAGACATGGTAAGAGCCTGAGCTAAGGACCTTTCAGTCGGCTTGAAAGGAGTGAAGACATTTCAGAACTATTTAGGTTAGGTCATCGGGAAATAGCCCTGGTTAGGAAGAGGAGGGAGAGAAGACACAGATGAATGAGCCCCAGATTTCTGTGGTGGATGAAAAGCCAAGCTCCTATTTATGAGTTAGCGATTCTAAGAATATATGAGGAGTCATCTGAGACTCCTTCTGTTCAATATTACAGATAGTCTTAATTTTAAGACCATGTTAAATAGAGGTTTAATATACCAACTGGATAACCAAGAAAACAATTCATTTCTAGACCCTGAAGTTTCAAATGAACGGGCTTTCCAGGCAGTAACGAGTCTTGCGTTCCACTGAAGCCTTGACCACTGAACTAGAGTCCCCTGGGAATGACAGCCCAAGCAACGTGAAGACCGGAAGGGGGGTGGGGGGCGGGGGGGCGGGGCATAGAAGCAAAGACTCTTAGGCAGGGATAGGGCAGATGTCCATGGTCCATGGTTCAAATAGGAGGACTGTGGTCAGAACACTGGGGAGGTGATTTTAACTTAGGGCCCTACAAAGGGTTGTGAACAGTGACTTGGGGTGCTCCTGCTGACTAGTACCAGTACAAGAGCAACACAGCACTGCGCCTTGGGGTTGGCCCCAGTGGAAACTCCTCCTTAAAAATGCCAATCACAAAATAGTTCAACATCAGTTCATTGCCCATCTTGGCCTTTCTGGGTCATTCAAGGTTCTGTTAACTGGAACCAGAAGAGTCCACATAAGAAAGTGGAGGGGAGCCCTGGCCAGTTGGCTCAGCAGTTAGAGCGTCAGCCTGCGGTCCAGAGAGACCCAGGTTCGGTTCCCACTAAGGGCATGTACCTTGGATGCAGTTTGTCCCCAGCCCTGGTTGGGTTGTGCGGGTGGCAGCCACTCGATGTGTCCCTTTCACGTCGATGTTTCTCTCTCTCTCTCTCTCCCTCCCTTCCACTCTATCTGAACAAAAAAAAAAATGGGGGGAAAAAGAAAGAAAGTGAAGGGGAGGGGATGGAAACAAGTCTCGGGAGGAAGGCTGATGTCAGGCCTAGAGATGTCGCCCACATTTGTGAGCCATGGGGAGTCATGGAAGGCTTGAGGGCAGAGCCACGAGGACATGAGAGCAAAATCTGAAGAACAGGCTGGCCGCCCGTGCGGAATGGATTAAGCTGACTGAGATCCACTCAGACACTGAAGCATTGCTGTCCCTCCACTTAGACTTTCTGCTTCCCCGTTCTTCGCGTCAAGCTCTGCTCGCTCTGAACGCCCCCGCAACATTGCCTCCTAGGGGCTCCCAGTGCTCGGGCCCGTGATGTTCCACCAGAGGAGAGGCACCGGATGTGGACATTAGCTGGCATTTCTTACTGAGGCTGTGGCTACGCTTGCAAGTTGGAGAAGAGGCGGGTGAACTGGCGTGTGGTCCCGCACGGGCCAGCCATGCGAGTTCCTCGACACGCTGAGGGTCCTGCCCAACAAAGACCACTCCTGCCCGAGGCACCGGCAGCGCCCCGGCTGAAAGCAGGATGTCTGAGCTGTTTGCAGCCCCTGTCTTTGTCTCCCAGAAATATTCTCCTTCCGTTTGTCACCAGGCATCCCGCCAGCCGCCTGATTAGCAGGTTAAATGGTCACTCAACTGTCATCGAACTCCTCTCCCTTCAGGAGCAGCTGGAGGGAAGCCAGTGTCCACTACTGACCTAGTTCCACAGCACTTAAGGTTTCCACAGTGTTTTGCGGTGGTTTCTATTAACTCGTTCTCGTGTCAACACGTGCGCGGAGTTCGCTTTGTGCTCGGTGGTTGCCCGTGGACAGACCGGCAAACCAGAAGAGGGGACCCGTTCACCCCGTGACTTCACAGAGTCAGACTGCGTGGGAAGCCGTCTTCAGAGTCACAGTGGTTCTTTCAAACCTCTAGCAAACCCCCTTAGTGGGTGCCATTTATGCCAACATTTGAATATGAACGTCCCTTGCTTTTTGGAATTTAAATACTTCGGCGGCCTCGTTGTGAAAAGTGAATCTCCCTCTTCACTGGTTTTCGTTGTATTATTGAAGGTGGAGTCATGTGTTTTAAATCTCTTTAAAGAGTCGGTGCTTCGTTTCCCCTCTGGGGGCTCTCTGCTGGGGTCTGCTACGTCTGGTGTTGGAGTATTGGCCCTCTCTGCGGACTGTCGTATCTTCCTCATAGATTGGACGTGTCATGAGGGTAAAGTGTCCTATGCTGTGTATTCCTCCGGCCACTGTGCAGAGCTTAGCCTACGGTAACGACAGTAAACACTGGCTGATGAATCGGTGCTCAAGGGGATGGTCAGTCCGTAGTACACAAGGTTTTACTCATCGGGAATATTACTATAAAAATCGTCACAAAACGTTACTGGATTTTGCCCTACGGTGCCTCTGCTGCGGTTCGTTTCTTTCACCAACACCCATCTCAGGTCCACGGACATTCCTCTCGAGACCAGGGAGTCACGCCCGCCAGTCAACTCCAACTGGCAAACACGACTGTCCAAGCTACACACGGAACTCCAGCAAGCTAATGAGAAACCCGCTATTAAAATGGACGAGAATATGACTAGACAATTCCCAGGAGAAATCCAAACATATGAAGAGATGCCCTGCATCATTAATAGCCAGAAATATGCTAATGGAGACTAATGAGGATGTGGAGAAACGGCAGATCTAGCTCACTGCTGGGAGAGAGGCGGAGCAGTCCCTCGCGCTGCTTGGTGGCACCCTGTGAGCAACGCGTACACCTGCCCTATCACCCGCAGTGCCATTCGGGGGCCGACACCCAGGGACACACCAGGGCCCACAGGGGCGCAGAAAAGGGTGGCCCTCGGGGCATTGTTGCGGCAGCGAAGCCCCAAGCCACCAATGGTGTCCGTCACTGGGGCTGGAAGCAACACATGGTGGACACGTGCCCTGGAAGGGGACACAGGAGAAGAATTGCTCGGATGCACCTTTACAGGTGCGGGTAAATCCTGGAAAAGTGTGCTGTGTGGACAGAGCAAAAAGGGGGGAAAAAGACATATACTGAAATATCTTTATGTAAATCTAAATGTCATACATTTCACTGACATACTCTAAATACATTGGTATGCATGTTTATTATATAAGAAGGGAGAAAATAGACCTAGGGAGGGGCATAAAGGGGGGAAATGCTAAAATAAACTAACCCACCTGAGAGACCATGAACAGGTAGATGTCATGAGCTTGCCAGGATGATGACTTCAACTCTGCACCTTTTCTAACAAGCAAAGGGCAGAGGGTAGTACTAGATAAAGATTTGAGCCCTGGCCGGTTGGGCTCAGCGGTTAGAGCATTAGCCCACAGACCAGAGTCGTGGGTTTGATTCCAGTCAAGGGTATATGCCTTGGTTGCAGTTCGGTCCCTGGCCCTGGTTGGGGTAGTGTGGGAGGCAACCAGTCAATGTGTCTCTCTCACATTGGTGTTTCTCTCTCTCTCTTTCTTCCTCCCTTCCTTCCCTTCCACTCTATCTGAAAATCAGTGGAAAAATATCCTTGGGTGAGGATTAAACAAAAAAAAGATTTGAGCCCTGGATGATTTTGTGCAGTGGTTAGAGCATTGGCCAGCAAACTTAATAGTCACAGGTTTGATTCCTGGTCAAGGGCATGTACCAGGGTTGCAGCCTCAATCCCCGGCCCCAGCTGGGGTCATGCAGGAGGCAACCAATCAACGTGTTTCTCTCACATCTATGTTTTCTGCGTGCTCGCTCTCTCTCTCCCCTCCCTCCCTTCCACTCTATCTAGAAAATCAATGGAAAAAATATCCTTAGATGAGGATTTTTAAAATAATAGTAATAAAATAAATAAATAAATAAATAAATAAATAAATAAATAAATAAAAGATTTGAGGAGGTCACCTTTGAGCTAAGAGCATGAGCTTCAGTATGGATTGATGTGAAAACATCTATTTTGTCTGCTCAGTAGTGCTTTTTCTTTATATACTGATTACAAAATAAGTTATTTCTTAATGTCTAGATAAGTCATTCACAGATAAAAATGGCATTACTGTACTCAGTTTTATTACAATAAGATACACCTACAATAAAGCCTGACACTCATGAGTAATTCCTTCTAAGACCTTTGTGAATCCCCCAATTCACAAAGAACCACTATATCACATAATTTACCTCATAATATGCATCTACAATGAGTGAAAAACCCATTGTTTTGGGTGGCAGGGTGCAAGGTGTTAGATTCATTTATCAGCCATGTAACCCACCCCAGCATGCCAGCCAGCAAGTGCAATTCTAATTCATGTTTTGACAAAAATACAAATTACAATGTACTTTGAACCTAGAGGGTCATTTACAAATAATGAGAAATGCAAATTTTAAATCAATGGAAGTCCGGAAAGTACTATTCCGTGATGACCACTCCAGTGCCCTGGGAGAGTTATTGCAGCCCTTTCCAGTGTTTAATATCATCTCTGAAACAACAGAGGCCATGAGCAAACCCTGCTCATTTTGATTGACAGTGTGGCCTGTGGCTCCGACCGCTGCTGTACATTCTAAAGCAAACCATGGCAGATTAACATTCTAAAAGAAGCTGTTGATTTCAAAGCTTTTAATGATTCCTATTTTCAATCAGCAGGGTGTTTGGGGTTTTTTTCCAGTTCATTACCCACAGACACTGTGGATCAACCGATCCCCACCTCTTCCTTAATTCCTCTAGTCACACACAACCCTGTCCCTTTATCTGGCCCTGGAAGAAAAGGCCAAAATATATATGTCCGTTTTACCTTCATGTACTTTGGCAGGATCCCAAAAGCTTGGGAAACAACATAAATCCCAGCATCGTAGCTTCTAAGTGGAAGCTGATCAAGGTGATGATTTCTTAACACACCTGAACTGATGGGGAATTGATTGTGAGCTTACAGCTCTGGCTGGGACAGACTGAGAGGCACGTGGAAAGAGAGGGGAGACGCTTTGGCCTCAATCAGAGTCGTGTCCATCGCGGTGTCACCCCGCCTCAGGAATCTGGAGAGGAAAACGGTTTGGCGCTGAAATGCACGCAGGCTAATCCAGAAAGCCGCCAACGACTACGCGTGCGGAGCGGGGACACGGGAACAGGTCCCTGCTGTGTAAAATTGCACGTTATGGAACTGATTGAGTTGTCATTCAGAAAAGGTGATTTTAGAAACGAAGCTCGCAGAGAAATAAATAACATAGAAATTCGAATAAAACTCACCCAAGTCTTGTTGCGGGTGCGTGTGAAACTACAGGGTGGCAGCTAGTGAAGGGAAGGGGCCTTAAACAATGACACCCAAGGTCATTCTTCCTTGCCCTTTCCTATAAACGATCTCGCTTCCTCTTTGGTTCGTTGACTGTCACTCAGCAGAGTCATTTGCTGACTGACTCACCTGGGCTAGGACCAGCCAGGCCTTGGTCATGTTAAGAAATCCTCATGTCCTCTTAAAGGTCTCCTAGAACCAACCCATGTTCTGTCCCCAGCCACAGGGCACCCTCACCTCCAGCCGCCTCAGTGTCCCCGCTGAGCTGTCAGTGCTGGTGGTTGACAGTGGGTGAGAGATGTAGAGACCAACGACCCAGCTTCAGGCATCTGGGGAGCCAGTCCACAGTAGCCCAAGGTCCAGTTCCCACAGGCACGTGACAAACTCGTGTTTCATGGGGATACCTTGAAACCCCATTGGGGTTGCTGAAGGGAATCAACTCTGGATTGTGTCTTGTATGTAGTAGGTGCTGTAGCACGTGGTCCATACAGAGATGCTGAAGAATGGGCAGTTTTCTGCAAGAGCAGGAGTCAGAGGGAAAAAACACAACCAGCACCCGATTCTGGCAGATTGTGTAAAGGAATCCAACCCCCGCTGAGCACAGAGGCAAAAAGAGCAGACCTCAGCTCCCTGGGGGAGAGGACTCGCAAGGAAGTAGCGGCTTTCCAGGACTTCGGCCAAGGAGACCGAGGATCAGAACGGGACTGCGATCCCCGCAGGAAAGGCAAGTGGGGAATGGAAGGGACTCAGCAAACTGAGGGGATGGGTGTGCACATCACGGGTCACCCTGGAGGGGGCAGAGAGCGCTGCGGAGGAGGGGGCTTCAGGGCCTGCCGACCTGACCCCTATTCACAGCTCCCCTTTCCAAACCGGCTCTCCGGCGGTGTCAGTTAGTCAGACGCGTCCTCTCGGAGGGTCTTCAGTGCAACAGCCGGCCCTGGTGGGGAGATCACGAAGGAGGAACCCTCAGGAGCACCAGCGTCCAGTCGCAGCTCGGCCGTGAACTGCACGTGCTGGACAAGTCATTTCACTTCTCCAAGTCTCAGGGCCCTCCTCCTGCCTGGGGCACCGCCATCCTGCTCACCGGCCAGCCGAGGACGAGGGCGACTCCCCACCCAGAAGCATCGAAAGAATGGCAGCTGTTTGCACATTTCATCTCGGATCCAACGCTGAATTCGTCAAATTGAATTTTCTGTAATTACAGAAATAAAGCTTTCGTGTCAAGAAATCCCAAGCAGGAAGAAGGCAAGGTGAGTTGTGGGGGGAGCCCGAGAGGCCTTCCCTGGGCCCCAGAAACCCCCCTGCGATCAGAGCCGACCCAGTGCGGGCCTCACTCACCGGAGGTGGCTGCGGGCTCTGCCTCCAGCCGTGATCAGCAGCCGCCCCTCCGTCTGTAGGAAGCGCAGTTAAGTGTCTGCTGGAGGACATGTAAATGAACCCTTCCCCGAGGTAAACAGTTGTTCCCTTTTACGGCCCGTCCGCAAGTCACTTTTGTGCTTCGCGATGATATATGGCTTCTGTGCGCGGAAGCCTGGAACGTTGTTCCATGTGGCGTCCTCCGAGTGACTGGCTGATAAATGTTTATTTACTCACTAGTTTCCAAGGCCCATGAAATCCTTTAAACTGGAGCGCCGTCCCTAACTACCCATTAGTGATCACGCTAATTCTTCCTAATGGGGTGCGAGCCAGGTTCCCTGACAGCCGCTGTGGCACCGGGCAGCCGGCTGGGGTGGGCGAGCAGGAGCCCGTGCCAACCCAAAGGGTCCCTCTGCATTGTCTCAACCCGGGGCCCTGCCACACTGTGTCACGTTGTGACGACACGTGGATGTGCCATATTGTGACAGAGTGTGGCGCCCATGCACTCAGCACACGGCCCACGTCGCAGATACGAAGAGGTTCCAGGAAAGAACTTGGGTGCTATAAACAGCACCTGTTACTGAACCAAGTGACTGAACCCTCCGTACTCACCTTCTGCTGACTTCACACCCAGATGACTGTGTGCAGCTGCTCGACACGATCTTCAGGCACAAACAGGAGGGTCAAATATGTTCGTTCCGTTTCCTGGTGATGCCTGTCACCGCTCTGGGATGGAAGGAAAGTCATTTCCCCATCCCGGGGGAGGAAGCAGTCACAGCCTGACAACGGAATGGATCCAAACTTTGCCACATTGTTGGTTTGAGTTTGCAAAGTATTTTCAATAAAAATAACATTATAAATAAGTGTTTGAAAACGTTACTATAATAACAATAGTTACCAAGTATTGAGTGCTTATTAACTGCAAGGAAAAAAACAAACTGTATTAAACATCTTACAGGGAATGCTCACTGTGGGACAGGAAGCCTGGGACGGGGTTACTGTTTCCACGTCACAGGTGAGAACCCGAGGCTCAGAGAGGCTGTCACTCGTGCATCAAAGCAGCAAAACCAAGGTTTGAAGCCCAAACTCCTGACCCTCCTCCCTAGGCGGTGAGACCCTTGTGGACTTCATACTTTCCATATTTCTCAAATATGAAACTAAGTTTTAATTGTAGAATCAGGAACATAGTGGGTCATTGACTTTCTAGGCTAGTCTTCAAAATTGATGTTAGCTATACCGGTGATTTCGGGGAACATGAGTCTGAGCAGGGGACCCAGGGAAAGACAAGAAAGAATATGGACAATGAGGAACGAGGGGCAGAGGAAGAAGTCAGAGACAGAGGAGGGAGAGGCGAAGCAAATGGAAGAGAAAAGGTCTCCATGGAACAGAACATGGGCACCTGAAGACCAGAGGAAGGACTTTCCGGGCAGAGGGGTGACCTGTGCGAACCCCTGTAGGAGAAAACCCCGAGGGCAGAGGACACAAAAGGGAATGGCAGAATTCGGTCGGACGCTTTGCGTGTCAAGTTAAGAACTTTGGACTCTGTTGCATCTCCTCAACCAGTGCCGCTTTGGACCTCATGTGGATTTCAGGACATAAAAATGTAACAAATGTAACTGCTCTCTGTCAACAGGACAAAGCAAGAAGCAATGGTTGGCATCTACAAAGACCAATTTTTTTTAAAGGACGAAGTTACTTAAATGCCATATTTACAATTAGAATCACCTTTTCCTTTGAAGAAATAAAAAGACAATTTTCACATGTTCAAAATACTAGTGCTAATCCAACACATTGAGTTATTACGAGCACTCAGATGTATGTGATCACGGGCCAGGTGTCCTGGTGTGTGTATTTTTTTATTCTGTGCGCCATCCTCAACACCTTGATGCTGTCTCAGTGGGAAAACCTTCAGCCTCAACTGGAATATTAATCAGGGAAACTGAGGCAGAAGCCCAATTCTGAACTAACTCAGTGGCATTTAAGAAGGCTGCTGCTTGGAGCCCTCTCGGGTATCAGGGCTCAGCCCACCACCAGAAAGAGTTAAGTCCCAGGCATCTCTGTGTGTTCAGCAGGGACACCCACTCACCGAGTGCACTGCCTGCCAGGGGCGTGAGGAACTCAGTCTCGTGAGGTTCCTCCACAGTCAGTTAACCCAGGGGCCGATGGGGCAGAGCTTGTAGGTGGTGGGTGTCCATGGGTCTTGTGCTGAGGCTGGTGGGAAGGTGGCAGGTGCAGGGACCAGGGTGAAACCCACGTAGACAAGGTGCCTGTGGGCTTCAAGTAGCCCCCCATATCTGTGCAAGGAAGGAGCCTCCTCTCCGACACCCAGTGGGAGCTGAGAGGGTGTCCGTTTTCACTTTGATTTGTTTTGACCATTGGGCCAAAGGAACTCATGGTCACTTTCCAGCCCAGGAAGGGTCTGCTCAAACTCTTCAGCTTCATCTCCATCCTGGCTGCAGCCACCTTGGACAATTTTCTGTTCCTCGAAAGCACCACATTCTCTCCACGTTGGACCTTTGTTCAGTCTCCTCCTTCCGACAGGCACGTCCATGTCCCCTCGCTCCCCCTCCTCCTTCACTGGGCTCGCTCACCTAAGGCTTAAACACCGCTGCCCAGGGAGGCCTTCTCTCCAGACTGCACACCTGCTGGGCACTCCCGCCGCACCTGTGGCTCCTTCTCATTCCCTGACCGCACTTGCAACTGTTTGCTTCTCCCCCCCCTCTAAGACCACGGGCTGGATCTGTCTTGTGTCCCTGTGCCATTAGCATCAGGAACAGAACCTGGTCCAGAACAGACGCTCCATCAGTATTTGCTGCATGAGTGAGCAGGTGAGGCATCGAGTCACATCCCTATGGAAGGTCCAGTTTCTGATCATTTACTTTAGTCCGTTGTGAGTTTCTAGCGGCTGAGATTAAGTCTGGTTCGTCTTGCAGCGGGAGGGCCTTGCATTCACTGGAGTAGTGACTGGCCTTTCAAAAGGGGGTACAGAGGAAGGGAGAGCATGAATGGGGTTTCCTCATTACCCAACCCTGGAAGGCCAACTTGAATGTCACCTCCTATGGGACATCTTTCCCCTCACCCAGCCCCAGATCAGTTTCCTCTCCTATGGGCTTTAACGGCTGTCCGTCATCCCCACTGGCACCCCTGTCTTTTCACGCCTGTCCCGTGAGTTCCTTAAAAGCAGAATCTGTATCTTCTTCCCTTCAGTCTCTTGCCTCCCAATCCCTTGCACAGTCAGAAATGGATGTGTGTTCATTGAGAGCTGACGAAAAATTGAATTTGTTTCCAAAAAGATTTTTACAAACTCCTTCCCTGGACTTTAAAAACCAGGGTAGTTTTTCGGGTGTGTGGGAAAGCTGAGTGAGCGCCGTTCTGAAACCAGAAAGGTAAGTTACACAAGTCCCTCTCCGAGCCTTGGATTCTGTGAAAGTAAGTGTCATATTGACACTGTCAAAATGAGAAAATGCTCCTCTGTGGTCTTCCTTCATTTTAGGCAAAGCTTGGCTTTGTCAGCAACGTGGGGTGTGAGGGGCTCCGGAATCATGGGGCACATTGCACCAGGGTGTTGCAGGCTCCGGAATCAGGGGGCATGCTGCACCAGGGTGTCGGGGGCTCCGGAATCAGGGGGCATGCTGCACCAGGGGCAGAACAAGCAGGGCCCTGGGGGCATTCGCCCAGGAAGGATGGGCAGCACCAAAGGTGACCCTGTGGCTTCAGAGCGAGCCTGGCTCCAGAAGGTCCTTCCAAAGGTGCTGTCCACACTTGCTGGCACTGGCCCTGGCCCACAGATAATGCACCAGAGCTCGCTTTGCTTTGCACCAGCATCGTCCCTTGTAGGGCTCTGCCAAGCTCCCCGACACCTTCCCTCACCGGCAGACAGAAGGGCCCCTCGCTAACCCAAAGTGGCTGTGTCACAGGGTGTCACTCGCTGCAGTCTCACCTCCCGCAGCTCCAGACTCGCCTCCCGCACCTCCACACTCGCCTCCCGCACCTCCACTCACCTCCCGCACCTCCACACTCGCCCCCCGCACCTCCACACTCGCCTCCCGCACCTCCACACTCGCCTCCCGCACCTCCACACTCGCCTCCCGCACCTCCACACTCGCCTCCCTGCACCTCCACACTCGCTCCCCGCACCTCCACACTCGCCTCCCTGCACCTCCACACTCGCTCCCCGCACCTCCACACTCGCCTCCCTGCACCTCCACACTCGCTCCCCGCACCTCCACACTCGCCTCCCTGCACCTCCACACTCGCCTCCCGCACCTCCACACTCGCCTCCCTGCACCTCCACACTCGCCTCCCCGCAGCTCCAGACCCGCCAGATGCCGCGGAGCCTTCAGATGGGGACAAGTGCAGCCTGTGGCACCGAGGTCGGTCTGGATGATCCTAGAGCTCTGATTACTACACAATTCCCTTCCTTTTAACCTGGAAACGTTCTTTCTCGTGTTTCAAAAGGAAAGGGTTCTAGAGTGTTTTGGAGGAGGCAGAGGGTGTTCTAACTGCACAAAAGCCTTCGTGATCGACGCCGGAAGCCCCGGAGCCGCATTCAGAGGGAACTCTGTCTCAGCAACCTTCCCATCAGGTATGGTGGCCTTTGCTTCGTCGCGGGAATAAGAAACTACAACCGCTTGATGGCATTTTGCAGGGAAATAATGCAAGAGGTTGTTTTTTTTAATATATATATATATACATTTTTATTGATTTTTGAGAGAGAAAAGGGGAGGGAGAGAAACATTGATCACTTGCCTCCCGAACAGGGGCACCCCAGGCATGTGCCCTGCCTGGGACTCGAACCGGCAACCTTTCGGTGCACGGGTTCATGCCCAACCAATTGAGCCACACCAGCCAGGGCTGGAGAGACGTTGCTTGGCTACATCTGCATTCCTATCTAGTTTGGTCATCAGAGAGGCCCTGTGCACTCCCTCTACCCCCGTTCCATTTCATGGGGCTCTCTCGAAGGTCCCCCTGGAGGGGTGCGCCGGGGACGCCGGGGTCACGGACGTTCTGGACTCTCAGTGCGCCTCTCTGCGCCTGTGGTGCGGCCGCAGCCCTCATGCCAGCCGAGCAGCTGACACACAGCTGGCCCGAGTCGAGGTGGCACGTGTGTGAGATACACACCGGAGTTTACAACTGAGAATTTTAAAAATGTAAGGTATCGGACTACGACTTTTAAACACTCATTACATATTGGAATGAAGTGTCCCGGATGGGTTAGGTCGGGGCTTCTCAACCTTGGCACTATGACACTTGGGGCCGTGCAGTTCTGTTGTGGGGTGCTGTCTCGTGTATTGCAGACAACGTGGCTGCATCCCTGGCTTTCACACAAAACGCCACTAGCACCCTCTGGTTGTGACAACCAAAAATTGACTAGTGACATTCCTCGACCTTAGCAAAAGCCCACGGCGGGGGTGGGGGTGGGGCGCAAAATTCTCTTCTGGTTGGGAACCACTGGGATATTAAAAATTAATACCACAATTTCATTTTACTTTTCTAATGCGATTATTAGAAAACTTAAAAGCAGGCACATGGCTTGTGGTGTGTCTACTGCACAGCCCTGCCCTAGACTGTGCGACTTAGCGACAAGACTCTCGCCTCTTCATGGCTGAGTCGCCAACGCCGAGAACGGAGACCCTCAGGGCCTGGCACCGGGCAGAGGGGCAGAACCATGTAGGCAACGTGTACAGGGTGGAGTGGCCGGCACTGGCCCACTGGAGAGACTCGGGAGAGGAAGAGGAAAGAAATGGGACAAACACCAGAAAGTCACAGGTCGCTCTCACAGGTAACGGAAGGACAAACACACTCGCCACGAACTCTGGAACTTGAGAAAAAGGAGAATTCTTAGTAATGATCGTGAAGCCAGTGGCTGCCCTGATGGCGCATACACCACTAGGTGAGACCCTTCAGAAGCCCATGTTGTCCTTTAACTGAAGAAAGCTTCCCCAGTGTCAAAACAACAGAAAACGATGTATTGTTTGGGGGCATAACATCCCGATCAGCACACAAGCTCCCAAGTCCCCTTGTTCTTTTATTTCCTGTACTTGCCAGTTCTGATGGCCTTAGGCTGCCTTCCTTTGGCTGTTTTTCCAATCCTGGGTTCCCCTTCCCCCCCAGACCGCTCACTACCTCTCGCCCTTCCTAAAATTGGTCCCTTCCGGGCTCTTGTCCCTATGGTTAGACCGTGACATCAGTACGTGATTTGTGGCTGAGCAGATCTCTGATGCCTCCATCCCCTCTAGGAAGGCTCAGGCCCCTCTCCCACAACCTCCCCCCGTCCCCAAGGGGGAAAGGGGATTTCAGCGTTGTCACTTTATCCATTAAGCTCCCTTTGACTGAAGGTAACAGAAAATTCCAAGATGAGCAATGGGTGGGCAGCTCCCCCATTAATTTGGCTACTCAGTAAGGTCAGTAAGGACCAGGTGCTTGCCCTCATTTTCGCCTGGCCATTCAAAGAGTGTCCACTTTGTCCTTCGGGTTGTTCCCTTTGTGGTCCCCAATACCTGCAGCAGTCCCAGGGGCTCCATTTGGAAACCAGGTCCACGGGTAGAAAAAGAGACACCTCTCCCCCTCGTCTCTTTTGAAGAGTAAGAAAACCTTTCCCAGAAGCCCCTGGGAGACTTATCACTTCTCATTGGCCAGAACCGCATCGTGTATCTATAGCCAACCAATACCCGGCAGGGAGAAAGGGGCCTCCCAGCAGGATTGGCTGACACAGTTGCTCTCAGACCAGCAGTATCAGCGGCACCTGACCCGGTCCAGACCGATTACATCAGAAATTCCAGGGCAGCTGGTAATGTAACAAGCCCCGCAGGTGATAGTGATGCTCTTTGAAGTTTAGGAACCACTGGCTTAGACCAATCAAGACTGCGTCTGGGTTAAAGCCTGCCCCCTGACGCATGTGGTTATGAGGAGTGAGGGTGAATCCTTTACTGATGGAAGAAGCAGAGATGGAGGATGTAGAACAGTTGGCCGGCATCTGCTGTAGTCACCATGCCACCGTCTGCTTTTTGACTGGAAACGCTGCCTTCCTGTGTCGCACGCTGTCCTTGCACACCCCCCACAACCGCTCTAGGGACAGGCCAAGGGACGTTCCTGGGTGGCCTTAGAAGTTGGACTGCCTCTATTTCTATACACTAGCCAACAAAAGCAACAGCCTTTTAGCAAGGCAAGGGTTTCATATCATCCTCCGTACAAGTCAGTCAGGTAGAAAGAGCAGCTGTTATTATTATTATTTTTTTTAATCCTCACCCAAGGACATTTTTCCATTTTTTGTTCAGGTAGAGCGGGAGGGAGAGAGAGGAACAGAGAGAGAGAGAAACATCGATGTAAAAGGAACACATCGAGTGGCTGCCACCCGCACAACTGACCAGGGCCGGGGACAAACTGCAACCGAGGTATGCGCCCTTAGCGGGAACCGAACCCGGGTCTCTCAGGACTGCAGGCCGACGCTCCAACCGCTGAGCCAAACCGGCCAGGGCTTTCTCTTTTTTTTTTTTTTTTTTTTTTAAAAATCTGGTTTTTTAATTTTTTTTTTTTTATTGATTTTAGAGCGAGAGGAAGTGAGAGGGAGAGAGAGAGACAGAAACATTGATGAGAGAGAACACTGACTGGCCGCCTCCTGCATGTCCCCCACGGAGGATCGGGCCCACAACCTGGGCATGTGTCCTGACCAGGAATCGAACCAGCGACCTCTTGGTGCATGGACCGATGTTCATCCACTGAGCCACACTGGCCGGACGAGCTATGGATGACTTTTAAATCCCAAACAGGAAGGGGAAAACAGCACACACACAATGTACATGAGAACAGCGCACACGCAATGTACATTAAAACAGCACACACACAATGTACATGAAAACAGCGCACACGCAATGTACATTAAAACAGCACACACACAATGTACATGAAAACAGCGCACACACAATGTACATTAAAAGAAATTCAGCAGTAGTTTTTCAGCTTGGGACCTCGGCTGTCATGTTCTTGAATGGCCATCAAACTAAAGCTCAACCCCCAAAGTCGAGTCCCAAGTGGGGTTCCTGGGGTAAGCGAACCCAGGAAACAGGGCTGTCGTGTTGCTCAACCCCGGCGCCTCCGGTCCCCCGGTACCCTATTCAGCCTATAGTCTTGCCAGACATGTCCTCCAGGACGTGGGAGCACTTCTGACTAGGACAGGGCCACCTGATGTGGGAACCCTATGAGCTCTGTCACAGCCTGGGTCAACCCTGTTGGGTCCTCTGCGGGCAGCCAGAGACCCACAGAGCAGAAAGTAGCATATACTTGGAGATTTCCAGAAACAAAGGACTTTCCCTGAGAAAAATGTCAGTGGATTGCAATGAAAACCCTAAATAAAGGACACTGGTGACATTTCCCTGATGTTCCCGTCCCTAGAATTCTCCTAGGGAAGTGGTCATCTCCAGATTCTCTTCTCCTGGCCCTGCCAAGGATGCTCTCTGAGCTCTGCAGTTCTGGGGATCTGTGCTAAGCTCTCCAGCTCCCGATGCCAACATCACTCCAGCCTGATCTGTCTGAGATCGCACAGACCTGCTCCCCAGGACGCTGTCACCAAGAACTTTCTTTTCGATAGAGAAATCCCAGCTCCACCTCCTCCGGGTCTCGGCGCATCTGCCAAGCCCCGGCCCTGACGGAAGTCAGACATCTCCCTGCTGAGCCCAGGTGGGGTCCGCACCTCAGCCCTGCAGGAGCTGGAGTTCAAAGCCCCGGGAACAGCTCCCCCTCAGCCGGGCTCATGAATGCTTTATTATTGTTCTGCCGAGCAGTTACCCCCATGCCAAGCAAGTCAGAACAAGCGTTCCAAGCCGTGGTGATGGATGTTTGCAGGAAACCCATGGGAGTTATTAATATTCATGTTCCCATCACACTTTTGCAAGTAATAGAAGCTTGTTTTCTGTAACACATCATTAGGCGAGGAAGACAAGTGACCTCCTAGACTTTTGAAGCACAAAGGTGGCCACCCAAGACCCAGAGGGACTGCAGGGAGAGCAGACAAGGTGCAAGGCTTGGAGGTGTTCAATTTCCCCTCTTTGGAGACTCCAGAGTACCCTTGCAGTGGGTGCAGACCTGGACCCCTGCAGAGTGAGCGGAGTGGGACCCGGGGCAGTTCACAGTCTCTCCCCTCTCTGCAGAGGACCGCAGGACTCAGGGCAGCTGTCTAGGGTCACAGCTTTGGGAGCACAGAGAGAGGAATCGGGACATCTGAGCCCAGCCATCCTGCCTGCGTTAGAGAACTGGAGGGGTCTGCAGACTCAGGGTCCGAATAGCAGGGTCTCATGAGGGTTGAAATGAGAGCATTGACTGAGCTCAGGGGAGCCCAGGTTCCCAGCAGCAGGACTTGGAGTGAGGAAGGGGAGAAGTGTCTGTCAATCAGACAGGAGCAGGCGAGCCAGCAATGATGGCACACAGGCCTCTCCAAGCTGCTCTGCCCCTCCCCCCCCCCCCCCCCCCCCGGGAGTGCTCCGGTAAAATGCAGGCTGTTTCCCACCGGCTCCCACCTCAGAACACTGCTCGCACTGCATCAGAATCAGATGTGTGGCCTGTTCGTGCCTCAGTTTCCTCATCTGCAAAATGAGCATAAGAGTAATACCTCGTTTGGTTGTAAGAATGAGAAGAGCTGATATGCATAAACGTGCTCAGACAAGCACCTGGCACATAATACACTCCATTAAGTGAGCGATCATCATTATTACAATTAGTATTATTTATGAGTCCATTTCCCCCAGTCGACTGAGTTCTGGAAGCAGAACCGTGTCTCGTTGTATCTGTTACCCCAAAGCCCAGCACAGTGCCACCCACAGCTGAATTGCACAACAAATACCTGTAGGTGACCGAGTCCACGAATGAATGGTACCTTCTCTAATCCTGCTGCGGTAGGAAAACCCTCAGCCCATCCTCATTCTTCCTAATAGCTTCAGGTCATTAACCCTTTTAACAAATAATTCCCTTTTAACAAATAATTACTGACCCCTGCTCTGGGCCAGGTGCTGTTCTGGGTGCTGACCATGTGGCAGAGGAGAGAGATGACAAGACTCCCAGACCTCATGGAGCTCACCTGTCATGGGGCGATGGAGAAGACAAACACAAAGGCAACACAAGTAAAATATGTGATGTCAGATGCGGATTTGGGCTGCAGGAAAAATCTAACTGGCAAGAGTGCCAGCCAGGCAGCAGGACTGCTCATGTGACCCTAGCCCAGAGGGAAGACCTGCCTGGGAAGGGTTGTCATCAGCCAGGGAGGTGAGGGAGCCAGCCAGGAGGACACGACTTCCCGTTAGAGAGAACCTCCTCCGTCTCCTTTCCTCCTGGAAGGCCCGGCTAGATGAGGTACATAGGAGCGTTTAGTGCCATCCCTGGCACCGTGTAATAGCTTTAAATGGTTATTCCCGTTATTCCAGACTTACTCTCTCCCCCTCCCAACGCACTGGAGGAGGTGTCACTCTGTTGCTGCTTGGGGCGCGTGGGTGGGAGGGGGAGGAAAAGTATGATGATTCTAATGCATGTATCCTGCACCAGGCCGGGAGCAGCTTGCCAGTAGCAATCTCCAAGTCTGTAGCTATGCCCAGCAGAGGACCTGCTACATAGTAGGTCTTCAGCGGATGCTTGATGAACGGAAAGTGTTGCGCAGTAACATGCGGTGAGCCCGGCCAGGCTTCTCAGCCAGCATGAGCCGGTGACACCCGCAGAGCCGGGCTTCACCAGCCCTAACATCTCAGGACTTTAACGCTCTTGCTGCCTCTTGTGTGCACACCCTCAAAAGCCACCTGGCATCACGGGTGTCATGTGAGCGGCAGAGCGCAAAGGGGGTTTGGGTGATTTTACTACAGCTTAGCTTTGTTGGCGTTTAGATAAATCGCCCCTCCGTGTAATTTTGAACTTTAGCTCGGTGTTTTCAGAGAAGACATAAATTATTAAGCCAAGGAAAGCAACTCTGCCTTCTGATCAGGTGGCAATGGGCACCTCCTAGCACTGAGAAAGTCCCTCCACGTGGTCCACGTTGTCAGCAGAAAGAGTCTAAGATTTGGCAACGATGCTCAAGTTCTGGCTGATGTTAATCTCAGATGTGCCTGGAATCCAGAAAGACTAATTAAAATGATTCAGGCATTCGCACCCACTGCAAGAGAAAAGAAAAGGAAATTACAAAGAGAAGAGAGAAGCAAAAGTAAATCTTGGTATAAGAACGGGGGAATTTACATTAATGGCTCATTTTCTATGGACCACACGGGGTGCATCTATGTCTCATTGTAATTCTCACATCACGAGGTGGGTGCTGCTATCTCTGTTTTACAGATGATGACACTGAAGTTCAGAAACTCTCTCACCCAAAGGCACACGGCTGGTGGAGAAGGTCGGAGAGGGCATAGGACCCCGTGGGCAGCCCCCGAGTGCCCCCACGGGCTCCTGGCCAGGGAGTGGCAGCGCCCTCGGAAGAGCACGGGGGGGCTGTCCCCTTGAATGAGTGCACTAGGGGGAGCAATGAGTCTTCACCCACTTCAGTGGCATCCGAATTCTTTCTTCCCTGTGAGAAGAAAGAGATGTTTCTTTGTAACAAACTGATCCAAAGTCACATGGTCCCAGGGCACCGTTTCTCTCTGTTTTCTCCCGGTGGTCTCCCGTCCGGCACAGGTGTGTCCCCCGTGGGATTTTAATCTGTGCTGTGTGTATATGCAGACAGGCCCCGGCAGTACCACAGCCAGGCCTTAGGAAATATCTGTGAAGTTCCCACGTAAAATATGTCAGGGGAAGTAAAAGACCAGCACTGATTTTTTTTTTTTTCCTGATTCCAAAAGTAAATTTCCCTCTTGGAATTCAGAAAGTGGCAGGAGTTTATGACCCTGGAACGTGGGGAACAGGAAGCCGAATTAGTCAGGTATCAACACAAAAGTCTTCATTTGCCTCAGAGTCCCCCTCACGATGAAGAGGTCACAGCTCAGAGCCGATCCTCAGAGAAAGGAGGGGAAATGCGGTTTCAGCGGCACACAAGCCATTAGCAAGGCAGGAAGGATGCCCGGGCAGAGTGCTAACAAGTCAGACAAATAAGTACTGATAGAAAGGAGAAAGAGCAAATGCTACCACACAAGGATGACATGCTGAGTGAGGAAAAGCCAGGCAAGTTGAGAAGAAAATACCGCTTCAAACCCTTTTACCCATCTAGACACACACACACACACACACACACACACACACACACACGATGTCCCCGGTTTGGTAACCTTCCAACAAGCATTGTTGCCAACTGCTATGCCCTTTGTCCCAAACCACCTGCTTGGTGTGACACCAGCCAGAGATTTCAGCCGCGCATCCCGGGACCATCAAAGTTCACATTCGCCAGGTGATTGCTGAGCCCGAGGAAAGAGCCAGTTCAAACATTTCACTTGGGATCAGGCCAAAAGGCAGCTGCCTAAATAACAGCCCCATAACCAGCTCCGCGAAGACTGTGCCTCTGGCCCTGGCGGGTTTGGCTCAGCGGTTGGAGCGTCGGCCTGCGGTCCTGAGAGACCCGGGTTCGGTTCCCGCTAGGGGCACGTACCTCGGATGCAGTTTGTTCCCGGCCCTGGTCAGTTGTGCGGGTGGCAGCCATTCAATGTGTCCCTTTCACATCGATGTTTCTCTCTCTCTCTCTCTCTCTCTCTCTCTCTCTCTCTCTCTCTCTCTCTCTCTCTCTGTTCCTCTCTCTCCCTCCCTCTCCCTCCCACTCTACCTGAACAAAAAATGGAAAAATGTCCTCCGGTGAGGATAAAAAAAAAAAAAAGACTGTCCCTCTGCAGGAGAAGGGTCCGTTTCTGCTGGCAGGAGAGGCAGGGAGAACAGTTCAGGTAAAAGACTGACGATGTGATAAAGTCTATGTCTTTCTTCCTTGGAAATATCAAACCTTCTTAGAGCAAAGACCTAGCGATGTCTTCGGACATAGCCGCTTTCTGCCATTCTGTAGCTAACCCATTTTTATAAAATAGCTACAAAGAAATCCAACAACACTATGGTAAGTGTTTACAAGTATTAACTCTAATCAATGCACACACAAAAAATTCTATGATGTAAAAAAAACACCATTATTCCCATTTATGGACGAGGAAACTGAGGCCCTGGAGGGTTAACTTGTCCAAGACCACACAGCTCCAGAGCCCTCACTCCTACCCACTGCACTGCAAAGTGTCTGCTAGTGGGAAGCCACGGAAACCCTCTGAAATCTTCTCTCATGTGCGGGCACTGACACAGAGTAACCTCTCGCTCTTTCCATTGGGAGTATTTGTGTGTTCTTGAGGATTTATCCAATTCAGCAAATTCAGTGAAACCGTATTCAGCAAAACCAGGGCTAGATGCAGGGGCAGGCTCCATCTGGGGTGGGAGTCAGGGCTCAGGAGAGTCCCAAGGAGGTGGGGCGTGGCTTAGACCAGCGGACCACGGTGCAGGGTGGGTGTTCTGGGCAGTGAGCAGGAAGTTAGACACTCTTGCGTCCCTGACCTGCTCTCTCTGCTCCGCATTTGGCCCCTGACTCTTTCAGACTGTGTCCTCACACTTGGTTAGTGCGATCAGTTAGGACTCTGGCTTCCTACACCTTCTCCTCTGTCTCTCGGGGGTATGACTGAGGCCAGCTCCACTCGCTGCTGCCTCTCCCTAATCCATCTCCCTGTTAGACCCCGTTGTCCTTGCCCTCGTCCCTTCAGAATGGTCAAGAGTTGGCTGTGGCCTCAGAAAAGGGCCCAAGGAAGCCAGATTTCAGTCCAGTGGTTGATCTCTTCAGGAGACAAAGAGGAGACTGTGACTCCAGACCCCAGGCCATGGGCTCCACGTGTCGGTCTTGGTCAACACCCTGGAGTCATCAATCATGACTGTCATTTGGCCTGTCCTCTGTGCATACCTACCTCAAAACCAGTAGCAGTAAACAGTGACTGACTGAGGGTTAGATTTTCAGGATCCTACCCAAGTCTGTATCCCTCCTGGAGACATCTTTTAAAGATCCGTGAACCACGGTCCTTCCCTACCTTCAAGGAACTTACAGTCTAGTGGGGCTACAGACTGGACGGCAAGCAGGCAGGAGGAAGGTCACGGAAAACACGTCGTCTCCCTGGGAACACAGGGGAGAGCCTGATGCATTTCAGCTGAACCGACCAGAAAAGGCCCACAGGCCTGAAGGATGACGGGACTGTGATGGCAGGAGAGGGGCACGTTCCAGGTCAGGGGTGAACACGGGCGGGACTGTGACGTGTGAAAGGGTACAGGGTTTTGAAGAAGGCCGATGACTGAGCACCGGGTGTGGGGGAAGCTCAGCGAGAGATGAGGCCAGCACATAGCAAACCTTCGATGTTAGAGCCTGGCCTTCGCCCCTCGACACATAAGCAGGCATCGCAGACTCTGAGCGCTCGTTTGACTTCCCTCCCTGAACCCGGGGCTGCAGATCGGCTTCATGGACTCAGCGCTTCTCCACGTGAGACCTCACACACACCTCAAACCTAGGGTGTCCGAACCCAACCCCTGGCCTCCTCCCCACGTCTGCTCTTCCCCACTCTCCTGAGGCCACAGCCGAATACCTAGGAATCAGCTTTTACTCCTTTCTTTCCCTCACACCCATGGCCAGGCCATCAGCAAATTATAGTAGCTCAACTCTGAAAATATATCCGGAATTCCACCACCGTCTCCACGGCTACCATGTTGGTCCAACCACCGTGATCTATTGCCTGGATTACTGCAAACGCCTCCTGCCTCCCACCTCTCTAGTCTTCAGTCAGCAGCCGGAGTGGTCCTTGGAAAGTGTAAACCCCACCATGTCAGTCACAACTCTGCTCAAAACCTATCAGGAGTTTCCCTCTCGCTCGAAGTGAAGGCCAAAGTGCTTACCTTGACCTCTACATTCTATATGACCAGCCCCCTTCTCTGGGATCTTCTCCTACTGCCCCTGCATCACCCCCAGCATGCTGGCCTCTTGAGTATCGCTCACACACCACGCACACTCTGCCTCAGGACCTTTACACTTACTATTCCCTTGGCCTGGATCTAGAGATGGGGAGATTACCCTGGATTATCCCGGATGGGGGGGGGTGTCCAATGCAATCAAAAGGCTTCTTCTAAGAGAGAGGCAGAGGGAGTTTGAGAGAGAAGAGAAGGCAACGAGATGATGGAAGCAGAGGCTGGAGTCACGGGGCCAGAAGCCAAGGAACGTTGCAGCCACCGGAGCTGGACAAGCAGGATCGGAGCCTCCCCTGCAGCCTCCGCAAGGAACCAGCCCTGCTGAGACCTTGATTTTAGCCCCCTGAGACTCACTTCAGATTTCTGGCCTCCGGAACTGTGAGATAATCACCCTGTGTTGTTTGAAGCTACGGAGTGTGTGGTAGCTTGTTACAGCAGCCGCAGGAGATGGTGCAGCAGGGGGACCCCGAGCGTCTGTCCCTCGTAGAAGGAACATGGGACATTCTTTCACTCTCAACACCCTAAGAAACTAAAGGGGCTTTTTACAGAGTTACAGCAGCTCCTCCTGCCTCTGGCCCCTTCCACGGCGGGATGTCGGCGATGGGCCCGAGGGTTCCAGTTCCTGTCCGCCCCGTGGGGCCGCTTTGGGGGCTGGAGCCTGAGGGAGCACTATTTGCAGGCCCGACTTGTAAAAATCATCTTTTGTTGTTGTTTTCAATCCTCATATGAGGATATTTTTTCCATTGATTTTTAGAAAGAGTGAAAGGGAGGGGGGCAGAGGGAGAGGGAGAGGGAGAGAAACATTGATGTGAGAGACACATCGATCAGTTGCCTCCACACGACCCCCACCAGGGCTGGCCGCACTTGCAACCCAGGGACACGCTCTCGACTGGAAATCAACCCCGTGACCCTTTGGCGCGTGGGCTGGCACTCCACCTGCTGAGCCACGCCAGCCAGGGCGAAATCACTTGATTGTTTAAGAGTATTAGTTTTCCTAGCTTTTTCTTTCTTTTTTCCCTGATGGGAGGACGAAAAAGAGACTTCCTGCCCTGAAGGAGAAATAATTACCTTCAGGACTTTCAGACGGCATCCCTACTGCTCATGCCATTCTGATCAAAGTCGGTCATGAATTAAGAACAAGCCTTCTATTCACTGCTCCTTTAAATAACCTTCTGCCTCTCCTCTGGGAGAGAAAGAAACATTTTCAACCAAAGACTAGTATTAAGCATAATGACAACGCTTCTCGCGTGTCTTCTCCAGGAGCTCTGGCCCCACGAGGCAGTGAAGGCACAGGACACCTCTCCTTGAGCAGGTCAGCACCCTACTCCCCCTTAGCGACAGGGACCTGGGTGTGTGAGACTCAGCGCTCATTACACACTTGTCACCCATCAGTCACACAGCCAGAGCTGGAAACCAGGTCAACAGAATCTCAGATCTTTCCGACACGCAGAACCAAGGGCGGCCAACGGCCTCCAGAAAAGACGGTGTTTACCAAAAAAATTTTTAAAAAGTTTATCAATTAATAACAGGATTCAAACAGAGTGTTCCCCTTTTTCGGGGGTGATAGACTCGTGAATAATAAACGGAGAACAGAAGACGATGTAAAAACCAAGGGCCATGCCGTGTGGCCCAGAGTCAGAGCTGTGGGACCCAGAGGTGGGTCCCCCACATTGGACACCAGCTAGGATTCCCACAGCTCGGCGCCGTGTCCTGTACTGACAGTCAGAGCACTGCCCGCGTGTCCTACCGGAAGACGAGACAGCAAGTCCCTCTGCAGAAGAGAATGCGTCAGGCGGTTAACCGGCCCCCGCGCTCCTGCTGCAGCGACCGGCCTGGATGGGAGGACGCTCCCCTGGCTCAGGGTGGCTTTACTGCAGGGCCTCCAGGGCCCAGCCTGGATCCCTGCTCCAAAGAGACAAGACGGAGAGGGGCTCGCGGGCCTTGATGCATCTTCTCTTTAGCTGAAATGAGCTGATTCTTTTCAGCAACTCGGTGTCTCACTTAAGGCCAGCAGGTCATTCGGTGATTTTTTTTTCCCCAAAAAGAAACAGATGAGTTAAAGCAATGGTTTCAGATGTTGGGATTTCGCAGGATGATCAAACTTTCCTCCCTATCAAAAAAAAGTAGGGAACTCAGAAACTATTTGTTTTGCTAAGCAAAGGCATTTTTTTAAATGTTATCATCTACCACCATCAATTTATAAAAGAAAGAGTATTTTAATGTCAAATAAAGTAAAAGGACCTAATCTCAGGATTCTAACAGAGAATTTGTGTAGCTCCATGGAAACTCACTACATTGTCTTTATTTATTATTATTTATTTATTTAGAGAGAGAGAGAGACATCGATTTGTTGTTCCACTTATTTATGCATTCATTGGCTGATTCTTGTATGTGCCTTGACCGGAGATCAAACTCACAACCTTGGCATATCAGGACAATGCTGAACTACCCAGCCAGGGCCTCACTACGTTCTTCTTATTTTTCTGATCCCACCGCAGACTGGTGAAAACTTAGCAATGAGTGTCCTAGCCCTAGCTGCAGACCTGCATTTGGAAATCTCTGAGTTAAATGCTCAGTAAGGTCTCTATGGCTCTTAATTTAGAGGTCTCATTGGCCATTTTCCCGTCTGTATGCAAATGCAAGGAAAGGCACACCACATTCCTATTTTGTTCCTTGAAGCTACAGGACAGGTCGGAGGGCAGTCTCTGAGGGAACAAGTACTTCCATCCATCTACCTACCCACTCATTCATTCATTCATTCATTCATTCGTTCAACATGTATGAAGCCCTACTGAACACCAGGGACGATTTTAAGAAAAGTTGAAGCAAAGAAGACTCTCCAAGCCCTACTGACGCCTACATCAGCAACAAGGAGAAAAGTTGCAACAAGGCCTGGGAATAGCAATGCCAGGGCCCGTGCGGGTACGGTCAGACATGGGGGGCTGGGGGGCACGGATGGAGGGAACATGTGCACCAGCGGAACCTACCACGGTTCCCCTTTTCCACCGCACACACCCCGGTAGCGAAGCTGACAGCAGGCGTAGCCCAGATAAGGCAGACAATGATACATCCCACTGTTCTAATTCGGGAACTGCTATGCCACCTCATTAATATGTGAAAATGTGTTAAAAAGCTGCTGATAAACAGCTGCACAGAGGCAGAAATGCCGGCTCCCCTTCCATTTGCAAGCTTTATTGGCTCTCAAACATGGCAAGGGAAACGAAGCTTCGCCTGAATGTATAAACCGGGTAATTTGCTGTAATATTCCACATTATTGGCAGACATTTTGCCAAATCATGTCTCCCCAACCGCAGTTTAAGGACACTTCTGATTTACACAGCTCTGTAAACTGCCTGTTTCTTAGCAAGAACTGTCATGTCGACCGGCGTGGTTGTTTTAACCATGCAATTTGTCAATAAAGCGGAAGATTGACTAGCTTCCATGCATTGCACAATTTCCAATCACTGAATTTCTATTCACTCGGAGAGCGTTTGATTAAGGAATTAGATACAAGTTATATATAAATCAATGCAAGCCCTACATTCACTGAAGCCCTGGGAAGTGCATTTTCTGGCGAGGAGAGAAAATTTTTATCCCAATCCAGGACCCGAGAGGCTTGTCTGAAACATTGTAGCCAGAGCAGATTGTCGTTCCTCCCAGGCACCGCTCCCCAAGGCCAGTGGCAAAAGCCCAACGTCCCTTACCCTGGGGATGGCGCTGCTCCCTATTTCTCTAGCTGCACTTCCGGCTGGAGGAAAGCCCCCAGTGAAATTCAATTTCAATTACCTCCTTTCTCCACTTCCCATCTCTCCCCTTTCTGGTGACAGATTGATGGCCTTCTCAGGTGCCTCTGAATGCACCTGTGACCGGGGACAACAACACTGGTTGAATTGATTTCCGCATGTGCCATTTAGCCGGGGCACGTGCAGCCGATTTCCAGCCCTGACCGCGGCTCCGCCTCCCCCACCCCAGCCTCACAGAGGATTGCGGCTGCTGGGGCGCCTCTCTGCCGGATAAATATCCAACTCTGCTCTGTCGGGGCCCAGGTGGCAGCTGCCCCTTTCCTTCTGGATTGGGGATTAGGTATTTGTGAAATTTTTATATTGTGTTTGTTTTCTTGGCAGATGACTTACTTCTCATTATTGGGGTGGCGTAGTGGTGAAGAAAGGATGTAACTCTCGGGGCGTGTTCTGCTTGATAAAAAGCAGATAATTAAAAGGCAGCTTTAAAAAAAAAAAACACAGAAAGCAAAACTATATAATTTTAACTAAACACCAACGGCCTTGGATCCTGCAATTATCCAAGCGACATCCAAGCAGTGCTCAGAGCAGGGTAACTTAGGGACGGGGTTTTCTTTCTAGAAGCACTTAGAATCGGGGTGGGGAACCTTTTTTCTGCCAAGGGCCATCTGGATAGTTATAACATCATTCGCGGGCCATACAGAATTATCAACTTAAAAATTACCCTGCTCTATTTGGGCAGACTAATTTGGTGAGGTGTGTGATGTTAGCTGGTATTGATTCCACGGGCCTGATGCGGCCCGCGGGCCAGATGTTCCCCACCCCTGGCAGACGATTCTCCTGGTGCACACATCCCCTCAGCCCAGCTCCCTGGACCCTCCCCCTCCTCCTCTGGAGGAGGGCGAAACAGACTCTGGGTCAGGGGTCACCACGTCTAGAAAACAGCAATGTTTCCTGGCAGTGTTGAGAGTAGAGGCCTTAGAATTGCAAATGCAGCATTAAGTTAAAGCCCTTGGTATAAAATTTGACCTAATTAAGACACTACAGGGCAAAGCATTCCAATAGCAATTATATAGGTTGTAAAGGGGTGAAGTACCTTTTAAAACCAAGAAATACTTCTGCCAGAAATAAGCACCCCTGAGGGTCGAATGAGGAGTTGTAAATGCCGGACATTACTTGCCTCGACCTCGAGCCGGGCACCTCCCGTCCATCAGCTGCCAGGAAGGCTCCCTCGCAGCGTCTCTCCCGGGAGCACTGGGCTCCGTCTTCTGAAGATCTGTCAGCTCTCCCGCGGACAGTTTCTCAAAAGCCGCGATGGCCCTCCCATTTGTGTCCCTTGACCCCCTTGCTGAGCCATTCAGTCACTCGCAGACGTTTTTTGGAGCATTTACTACATACCAAGACTTGTCTCCGCTTCTAAAAGATGCAGAGATGGATCAAAGTCTGCCAGTCAGATAGACCCTCATGACCACCTCTGGGCCAGGAACAATTTGTGGACATTTTCTTGCAAACAGACTTGAGGTTCTCGTGATGGGAAACTATTCATTTGGATCTATTTTGAATATTTCCCCCTTGTCAGGCATAGACACTGGGCGAGAATCCCCTGTCTCGTCCCTGTCCCTGAGAAGTCTAATGGCAAAAACAGACATATGCATGAACACGTAAGATAACCAGTGACGCCCCCCAGTGGCAGATGGGAAAGGGAGGATCAGAGATACGCTTGAGCCCAGACAACCACGTGAGACTGGGAATAAGGTTCAGCGGCCCCGCTTGGTGTGCAGAATAGGTACAACTCCTTTTTTCTTTTTTCTTTTTTTGATGCTATAATCTAGATTTTTCTTATTGTTTAAGAAAAATTGTTTAAGATGTCCCCATTTTCACCCCCTCTACCCCCCCTCCACCCATCACCACACTGCTGTCTGTGTCCATGGTTATGCATGTATGTTCTTTGCCTTCTTTCATCCAATCCCCCTTCTCCCTCCCCTCTGACAGCTGTCAGACTGTCCCATGTGTCCATGCCTCTGTTCCTTTTGGCTCATCAGTTTATTTTGTTCATTAGATTCCACATATACATAAGATCATATGGTCTTTTTCTTCCTCTAACTGGCTTATTTCACTCAGCATAATAATCTCCAGGTCCAGCTAAGCTGTTGCAAACAGTAAGATTTCCTTCTTTTTTATGCCTGCATAATATTCCATTGTGTAAATGTATCACAGCGTTTTTATCCACTCACCAAACAAGCTCTCAAGGTACAACTACTTTAAGTAAATAAGAGGTAAGGATCTAGGCTTTGGGGCCCTAGGGCATAGGTTCAAATCCCAGCTCCACCACTTACTGTGTGGTGTCAGGGAAGTCACTTAAACTCTCTGGGCCTCCATCTCTTCATCCATGAAGTGAGGTTAATAAAGCCACCTCTTTGAGTTGTTTTAAAGAAGACAACACACGAAGAACGTAGCACAATGCTTTCTTAGCTCCATCATTAGCTGTGAAATTTTGGTCAAGTTATTTATTTGAACTCTTCACTTAATTCCTTCATTGTATGTTAAGAGAAGTGAATAAACAACCACATGGAAGCTCTTGTAACCATGCCTATCACAAAAATCTTAGTTACTATTATTGATGTTTTCATTACTATAAACACACCCTCAGTGTAATCATGAAAAAACTTTACGTTTTATATTATGTTCTCACATTCAAAGGAAAAGATTGTTAGCCTGGATATCAGAACTTTAATTAAAGGGATTTAGGAAATTTGATTAACCTCTCCAGGCCATGGTCTTTTCATTGATAAAGTTTCTTCCAGAACCTTCCCAGTCAGCTCCTTCCCTGGGAGGCAGAATCAGGGGTCTCCACCACATACCAGCAGAACCTAACACCACAGTTACCCTGGGACACCCATGTCTCTTGTCTCCCAACTCACCCGTGTGCTCCTGGGGAGCTGGACTTGGCTCTCACCTGTCTATCACATGGGAGGTCCTAGAGCCATGTTTGTTGAATGAATGACTCCAAATTTTTAGCTAAAGAGTTTGGAGATGCTGAGAGATTCAATTAACATATTAAAATCACCAGTGTAGCTAGTGGAAAACGTGAGCCTAGAACTGAAAGTCTTATTTTTATCATAGTGTCTTCTCCGAGACTTCAAAGTCAGCCTCTACAAAGTGGTAAATGGGAGTGGTTGGTTTCTTTGCAAATAATTCTTTATTTTAGGGGCTTAATATCAATTAACTTTCCATTGCAAGCTACTCCAGTGCATTTAAAAACTAATTTGATTTAGCAAACGTCAATGTGTATGCAACTTGTCGGTAATATACCTGTTCACCAAGCAAGTGCGACCACATCCTGACTCAAGATATTCACTGGCGTGCCTTATTGGGATGACTGATGGTTTGTTGTCGTTGCCTGCACAGCAAAGAAGCTGAAAAATTGCCTAAAGAAGTCATGACCATAAGACTCTGGTTTGTTCTTACTTCATAGGAATCCATCCAACTACCCAAAGAGGTAGAAATCAAATCTGGAAACCCCAAACTCAAATTCTTTCTCCTCCATCCAGGACAATGAGGTCGCCTCCCGACCACACACCTTGATTATAGAACAAGAACAGTGAAAAAGAAGCAGTGATTAACTTTTATATTTCAGAATGGGCTCCGGAACTCCGAAACACATTTTAAAAGTCGAGGTCTTTGATTTCCACAAGCCAGGGAATATTCAAAATTAGCTAAAATTTTCTAGCCCAAAGTTAGGCAGCAATTTCTGTTTATATGTTTATAGGTCTGTCTTCCTCACTCAACTCTGACTATTTTAAGCGTCAAGATCATCTTGTCGCGAATGCAGTGCAATGCCTGACACACTATTCAATTAATATTTGATGAATTACTGAACAAATAAATGTACACATGTCCAGGGACAATATGGCTAAAAGCCCAGATTCAGAGGTCAGACTACCTGGATTCCAGTCCCAGCTCCATCCTCACGCGTGTGTGACCTTGGACAAATTGCTTAATCTCTCTCTTGAGTTTCCAGATTCCTCATATAACGTTGCAATAATAATACATGCTTCACAGAAGGTATGCCACAGTGCCTGACACTGAGCAAAAATACTCAAGAAAAATTATTATTGAAACTCAAATGTGTGGCCGCTCTAGCTACCAAAGCATGTAGTTGGTTTGATCCCCAGCTCCCGTCGAGATAAGCCCATTTTGCAAGCCTTCGTTTCAAAAGCTGAGACACGAGTGAGTGTCCGTGCAGAATGTGCACGCGTCCCGGGGACAGGTGGTGGTGAGCAGCTGTTCCCAGCTCCGCGGAGGACCAGCTGAGAGTCTCAGAGCCGTGGGAGTAACTGGCCATAAAGCACTAGGAAGAGCTTCCCATGTTCAAGGCTGTGAAACTCCAGGCCAAAGCTCTGCGGGGAGCCACGGAATCCCCCTCTCCTGAGAGTCCTTAAAAATTGGATACTTAATCAGCTCCCTGGGAGATGGTTAAAGACTAGGAAAGCATCTCACACGAAAATATCAAGCAGCTTGCACAGGTCAGCCAAGCGCGAGTTACCTTGCTGTTGACCTAGTTTCCGCGAAGTACGATTATTACCTGGAGACAGATACAAAAAGGGCGAAAGTATGGGAAGCAGACGCCCCTACTTAGTGAGACCGTAATGAAACATTTGATCTGCTGTTAGTCCTCATTCAGAATAACGTGCGATCTCATTAAGAAACCGCTTCTGAAGGGCCTGAATGGATGGTGCCTGGTACCATTGCTTCACGGGAGCAGACAGCCGTGGGGGCCGCGCTCAGAGGGAGCCGCAGGTAAGTACCCCGCACCCGCTGTGTACAAATCATGGGATGCACAACTGCCCCGGTTAAGATGGCAAATACACGAGGGGAAAAGGCACTTCCTTCCTTTCCACTCTCTGCGGAGGAAAGCGCCCCAGAAATCCTGTGCGTGAGAGACCCCGAGTGTTTTGCAGATTTCCTCTTGGGAAGAAAATATTCGGATTTTAGCGAAGAGGTAGATGCGGTCCCTTGCTCTTTCTTCCTCTTGGTTGCTCTGCGGACGAGACCGAAGAGAAAGATTTCTAGGGGAGAAAGAACGCGAGCAGGGGCTTTGAATCGGAGCACCTGAGGCTTGAGCGAAGGCTGAGAGGATGTGGTTCGGGACAGGTGACTGAGGCATCTCGGCTTGTTGGCAGTTTTATGGCAACAGGAGGGGAGTAGACAGGAGGCTGGAATGGTTATATGTGATAAAGACACTTAAATGGAATTTAACGGTTTGTACTCTTCCAAATTACTGAACATTAAGTTTAAATGTTTTCATATAAATATTAAATTATATGTATATAGCAGGATCGCAAACGCGCACGTAACCACTCGATTTTTTAAGGAAAATGTCACTTTATTTCCTAAAGCTATTCTCCCTCCAAGATCGCACCCCAGTGAGGAGTAGGAGGAATAAAAACACACTTGCAATTAATATCTGTCTCTTCCCCTTTTAAACAGTGTCTTCTGGTAATTCCTTTTTTTTAAAGAGAGACTTCTGTTTCTTTTCCTTCCCCAAAATGGCTCTTGGTGATGGGCCAGTCTGGCCGCACCCTGACCTGGTGTCTGCTGGGGCACAACTGGTCCCTGTGTCCTTTGGGGACACCATGCAGTCGATCCCTGGAGGAGCCCACATATACCAGGCTGCAGGCAGCTGAGGCCCCGCCTGTGACCACGGTCATTCCCAGGCCAAGCTGCTCCGGGTCCCAAGCCATGTTGCACCAGGTGCCAATGCAAAGACAGCTTCTCCAAGGCTTGCGGCCTCCCCCAGCCCTGGGCAGGAAGGGCACCACGAGCCCCCCGCTCTCGGGCTCCCTGTTCCCAGCAGCAAGGTCTGTGGTGACGGCTCGACTCCCCAAGCTTCCATCTTGCAAAGGGAGAAAACAATGTTTTCCTCCTACAGCTGAGCTTGCTTTGTTTCCGCACAACTGGTTTTAACCAGCTGTAAAACGACCATGACCTTTAGCCACCTCACCGGCATCCTCACCACTAAGAGAAGCTAATAAACAACTGAGACCTCTGAGTGACCCCAGTGCGCCAGACCCTTACTGGACCCAGCGGAGGGCTCTCTCCTGACAGGGAACCACAGGACTTGTGCAGACGGCCCCCCTGGAGTACAAGCCTCTGATCACGAATGAGCAGAAATACCCTGACCGCCTCCCTTCCCGGTGTCCACAGCCCTGGTTTCCCCTCAGCAAGCGTGTCCCTTTGCCTGGGACGTAACTAAGTTCGGGGCTTGCTTTGCTAACACTGCAGTCTCTGCTGTTCCGTGTATACTCCTGCAGGGGGAGGCAGTGAGGACACAGGCACCTGCCGTCTTTGCCTTCCTCTTCGTCCTCACTCTCCTCCTCCGCGTGCTCCTCCTGTGGGGCAGGACCTCCCCCGGGGTCTTTGCTCCCTGGCTTAGTAATAAGGACACATATTGGTAGTTTGAAGTTATTATTCCCATTATATGCCTATATCAAGAAGGAAACATCCAGTTTAAGCCAGTAGGCAACAAGACAGTCAAGACTGTACTTATAGATTATATACTGATAATTAAATTTTTTAAAAAACCATTATATACTGCTTAGCATGTACCAGGTACTTTTCTATGCGCTGGACTCATTTCGTTCTTGCAATGTTTCTATGCAATAGGCACTGCGGTCATTGTCACCCTCGTGTCATAGATGAGAGGCCCAGGGCAGTTCGGTGAAGTTGGCTGAGGCTACCAGGTGAGCTGCCTGTGCGCCCGGATTCGAGCCTCAGCAGTCTGACTCCTGGGGGCTCGCCCACTGCTACCATGGCACCGCCACGGGGGTCAGCACACCAACCGGAGGAGCAGCCCGTTGAGGACGGAAGGGGAGCAGCATTTACGGAGGGCCCTCTGGATGCAAAGCACCACCCAGTTTACTCTGAGAGACGGATGGGAAACAGACCATGCGCCATGCAGTTAACGAAGGACTCCTTGCACCCCGGGAACTGCGGTCCATATTTTCTTCACTGAAATGAATGATGACACCGGAGTGGACTTGGACGTTAGGAGGACAAGTCCCTAAGTTCTCCGACAACAACGGGCTCATTCCAGCCTGCGTGGCCTGTCACACAGTGAACCCACTGTCAGGACAGACTTCAGGGAAGAGACCGGTCGATGTGCCGCAGACAAGCCTTTGCTATAAAATTATCTGGTTTAATCGCCACCAACATCAGAACTGTAGTACATCGGAGCACGAAATCTGCATGTACAATGACACGTACAAAAAAATGTTCTTTGTGAGGAGCGATTCTCACCAAATCTGACAAACACCGAGAATCATATCTATTTTGGGTTTGAAAGGGAAAAAAAAGGAAATTTCCAAGCTGTCCCCCTTCCCCCCCCTGGCCCCAGTGGCCCTCTGAACACTAATTTGCAAAGGCCTGAAGGGGGGGGGGGGTACCAACATCACGCACTCATTCTCGTTCTCTTAGGGAAGGGGTGAAATTTTAGAAAATGTTTTCCATCATTTATTAGACTGATGTTCCATCCATCTGCATCGTTAGGTTCAGTAGTTACCATGACAATGTGATGCCGACAGCAATCTGACTTGATAGCCAGATGCCAAAATGTGGAAAAATAGGACCAGCTAAGAAAGTGAGAGAAACCGAATTAATGTGCACAAACGAGGACCAACGGGGACACGGCTGAGATGCTGCTGGAAAGGGAATTATGACAAGAAGAGTCAAGTTTCAGTAGAAAAACTTTTGCTCAGTGGAGCTGGGATTGATCTATAATGAGGAAGGAGTCGGACTAGCCGGGATATCGCTCTGAGTGACCCCCAGTGATTCCTGCGGCAGGGCCTGGTGGCACCTCGTGGATGGCAGCGGCGTGTCCTTGGGCCTGACCTTCCCGAGACTCCAGAGCTGCCGTCCTGTGTCCCCGCTGTGGCGTCCTGCTCACCTCGTCTGCTGCTGCCCCAGCTTCTCACCTGATGAAGGCACTTCTGTCGTGAAGCTGATCTTCAGAGACTGGGCTGAGCTGTGTCCTGGGGGACCCTGTCCCCTTGCCTTCCCTGCGCCCAGTGGAGGCAACGGGCAGGACAGCCCTCCTGGGGGCCCCAACACAGCAGAGGGGCCGGAGATTCAGGGAGGAGAGCAACACTGTGCTCCAGGAGACCCCTGGGGTGGGCGGTCAGTCGTCACGGCTGGGTTGGGTAGCGGCGCTGGGCTAGGCGATATGGCCGGCTCAGGTTAGTGGCCGCGGGGAGCTGGAACAGAATCAACGATGCATCGGATCAGAGCCCAAGCGTGACCCCCGGGCTGACGGCTGGTCGGAGCCAGGGCACCCCGAGAGCCCAGAACGCTCCGCTGCATGTGGATTCCCAGGGTAATACGCCCTCATTCACTTCCACCCGGCACCTTCAGCTCTTAAATATGGCAAAAGAAATCCGATTTTATACGGGGGGAGGGGGGCACAAGTGTCCTAGGAGCCGCCAGCGTGCCCCAAGTCACTGAGGGGCAGGGGGCGGAGCTTCTCTCACGGAGCTGCAGGGACCCTCGCCCCCGACAGTGATGGCGCAGGCCCTCCACTGATGTCAGCGCCAGTTGACCCTCGAGTCTCAAGACTTATGAAAGGTCAAGAGCAACACTGATCATTGCAACACTGATCGACCCTCTTCGTGGTGCCCGGCTCGTCACACACACACGTGCTCCATTGAATCCCCATGACTGCTGGGTGAGGTGGCTCCTGCTAAGCCTATTTCACAGATGCAAAAACTGAGACTTCGAGAGGTTAAGTCATTGCTCAAGAACATGGTCACAGCACATGGTCAACGAGGACTATGAACCCGGATCTCCTTCATCCCTAACCTGGGCCAGCCCCCGGCCCTCGGGGCTTCCTCACCTGGGGCACCTGAGATGGGTTGTAGAGAGGAACGGCCCCTGCCGGGGGGGGTGGGGGCAGCAGGGCACCGGGGCTGAAGTAACGCTCAGAGGAAACACCCTGTGACGGAAAAGCACAAAAACGTCTATCAGTCACCGCTTCCCAGATCCCAGGACCAAGGGCTCCCCTGAGTGTCACATTGGCCAAGAGATCAGATGGGTTTCTTTTTTTTTTTTTTTATCCTCACCCGAGGATATTTTTCCATATTTTGTACAGATAGAGTGGGAGGGAGAGAGAGGAAGAGGCAGAGAGAGAGAAACATCGATGTGAAAGGGACACATCGAGTGGCTGCCACCGCACGACCAACCAGGGCCGGGGACAAACTACAACCGAAGTACGTGCCCTTAGCGGGAACCGAACCCAGGTCTCTCTGGACCGCAGGCCGACGCTCTAACCGCTGAGCCAAACCGGCCAGGGCAGATGGGTTTCTTAATAAACCACAGACTCTCGAGCAAACACATGGTTCAAGTGGGCACAGCCCACCCCGGGTCTAGGGCGGCAATGCCGGGACCCAGGTGCGGCTGTCGCTGGAGCACACGAGAAGGAAACCACAGTAAGGTATGTCGATAGCATCACAAAAAGTAATACCTTATTCTTTGAAAGCCTGAAGTCCTACAGGAGTGCTCTAACCAGGCCCCGAGAAATAAAAATGTTCTCCTAGCAATCAGCATGAAATCACACCGGCGTGGACAATGCACCAAGAGTGTGTTGGGGCCCCTGCCGAGGACACTGGAGAACTCTGGCTCCCACTGGGACAGGGAAAGTTGCGCATTGCACCTAAGGAAGCAGGCATGGGCTGCATCGTGTCCCCCCGAAACGTCATATGTTGAAATCCAAATCCCACTACTTCAGAGTGTGTTTGGACATTGGGTCTTTAAAGAGGTGATTAAGGCAAAATGAGGTCATTAGGGCGGGCCCTAAGCCAGCATGACCTGTCCTCGTAAGAAGGGACAGTTTGGACAGACACGCGCAGAGGGAAGACCACGCGAGACTCGGGGAGAAGGCGGCTGTCTGGGAGCCAGGGAGAGAGGCCTCAGGAGAAACCAACCCTGCCGACACCTCGATCTCAGCTCTCTAGACTCAGTGAGGAAACACATTTCCGTCGGTTCAAGTCTCCTAGTCGGTGACCCCTTGTGGCAACCCCGGCAAACTCACAGAGGGGCGCCCCACACATGGCCCGTGAGTGGGCCCAGCCTCGGGCTGCTCACCTGGGGCCCCGAGGGGCCTCCATCCCCGGTGACCTCAGCGACTCCCCCACTGGACGCCGGTCCTTGGACTCCGCCCCCACCTAGAGAGCAAGGTCAGAGCTGTTTGCCTGCGCGGGCTGAGCCCCCCTCCCAGAGAGTGCCCCGGACCGCGGGGAGCACGGAGACCACGGGTGGCCAGAGCACATGCAGCTGCTGTACCTGTGCCCCTGGAGAAGGCGCTGCTGCCCGGCAGAGACTGGGGCTCTGGGAGGGGTGTCAGCGACAGGCCCGAGCCAGCCTGGGGGGGAGATTCTCTGGGGGTCTCCTGCGTAGGGGAGAAAGCAGGGCCGCCCTGGAGTCCACGAGTCCATGTGGGCCTGCTCGGGTTCCTGCAGCACCCACAGGGGCCTCCCCCGCAGCCTGCTGGGGGTTCTCGCCCCAAACTCCATTTCCTTTGTGCACCGCCCCGCCCCACAAGCCCAAATTATCGCTGGCCTTCATCACCTGCCTCCCCCTCGTGCACCCTCTGTCCCTTCGCAAAACCCGTTTCATCCAGATGGGGGAGAGCGGGCGCCAGCCCTGGGCTCCGAGCTGAGGAAGGGCCGGTTACCTCCGAGTCGGGGCTGTCAGAGTCCTCGTCTCCGGAGGGGGACGCGCTGTGGGTGGGCTTCGAGCGAAACCAGCTGAACCAGCCAAAGCCTGAGCCCTGGGGGGAGGGAGTTTGAGGGGCTGTAGGTGCGGTTCTCCCAAGGAATCTGAGAGGAAGGGGACACAGCCAACGCCCAGTCTGCTGGGAAGACAAGATCTGCCCCCACCCATGTCCCCTCCCCATCTACCTTTTCTCTCTGTGCGGTGTTCGCAGAAGACTTTTGATCTGTCTCGTCCGAGGACCCCTCCTCCTCCTTGGCTGAGCCGGTGGAACTCTCGGAAACACTCCGTGCTCTGGGGGTCGGTGGCACCTGGAGTCAGACAAGAACTGACACTGTGTAGCCCCCGACAGGTTACAAGGTACCTTTACTGCACTGCGTCACCTCACCTGACCCGCTCACCACATCCATGTGCTCACTGGGGGTCACACCTTATTGATGTCAAGTAGGGCTTAGCCATGTGGAACGACTTGCCGAAGATCTAGAGCAAAGCCAGAGCCCACCCACGGTTCTCACGTCAGCCCTGAGTCTGGGGGGTTGGATGCTGTGCTCTCTCTCTAGAAGCATCAGTTTTCCGGAACCATACCAAGGCCCAGAGCAGGGGTATGGAATGCTGAAGAGGGCCAGGAAACACCCAGAGACCCGCAGAGCCAAAAGGACCGACCGTGTGACCACCTCCAGACCTACTCCCCCTAGAGGCCATTTCCCAGCAGACTTGCTCAAGGTCACCCGTGAGCAAATGCACCAGAGGGGAGCAAAACACCCCTTTATGTCCGTTTTGTGCAGTAAAATGTACATAGCATAAAGTTTACCCATCTAACCATTTTTAAGTGGACAATTCCATGGCATTTGTATATTCACAATGCCGTACAGCCATCGCCGCTTCTAGAACTTCTAGTAACCTCCACAGAAACTCTGTGTCCATTAAACACTAACTCCCCCCTTCCCTGCCCCGGTAACCTCTACTCTATGTGTTGTCCCACATAAATGGAATCATACAACATTTGTCCTTTTGTGTTATATATCGCACTGTCCAAAAAACCCATAATTGGTACAACCTTGGGAAAATACTTTGGCAATCCATAAGAAAAGCTAATATTGTGTCCGAATGAGTATAGTATCCACCATGTGCCAGACATTGTTCTCGGGGCTGTATGTAGTGATTCGTGTCACCTTTCTCTCTGAAGGTGTCATTGACAGGCCACATTGTATTAGTTTCAGGTGCACAACATGCGGATTTGGCATCTGTAGGTATTGTGAAAACTTAATCTTTACGACAATCCTGTGAGTTAGGTACTATTACCTCCCAGTCCACATGAGGAAACCAAGGCTCAGAAAGGTTACGTAGCCTGTGAAAGGTCACACAGTAGGGAATGGCAGCTAAGGATCCACACTTAGGCGGGCTGGCTCTCTTCTGGGGATTTCTACTAATTAAATAATTCAAGAAAGAGATCAGGGCTTATATACTAGGATGCTCATCATTGTGTTTAATATGTGAGAGGAAAGAAGGGAGGGAGGGAGGACTAAAGGGAGGGAGGGGAAATGGAGGAAGGAAGGAAGGAGAGAGAAAGCGTAGGAAAGAAAGAAAAGAAAAGCAACACGTTGGAAATGTTAAACGATAAACTGAAATGCCCCTTCCCAGGCCTGGCTCTGCAGGGCTCACCCATCGCTCCGGTTTCTAGATGCAGGTGCCTCGCCCTTCCTCGACTGCACTCAGTCCCGTTTCAGGGCCTTTGCTCTCGCCACTCCCTCTGCCTGAACCCTTGTTCCCTAGGTACTTACCTAGTTCATGTAACGCTCCACTCCCACCTCGCTCAAGGCCTCCGCAGGGACACCTGCCCTGCCACCCCGTGAACTAAAATCCCTCCTGCCTACACTTGTTCAGTTTGTCACATCCAGACACGGAAGCACCTTGGGCAGACTGTCCAGTTCCCTGGGCGTCCTCAGCCCCTGTAACTGTGAACCTTGTGAGAACCCAGGATTTATGAACAAATGAGCAAATGAATGAATAAATAATGAATGAATGAATGAATGAATGAATGATGGAGTTTTCATACAATAGATTTTACCACACCAATATTAAAAATCATATTTATGAATGACATGGAAAAATCTCATTTTATAGTGTTAAATAACAAATAGGAACTAAAGCTTCATATACACACGTTCTTAACCATTTAAAAACACATATTTCTGTGTATGTGTGTATATATGTGTGTGTATATATGTATGTGTGTATGTGTGTGTGTATACACACCCCTATATATATATATATGGAAAAAGTATTGATAGAAAATAACCAAAATATTTGACTTTGGGATTATGAGTGATATTTGATTGATTCTTTTTCAAGTTTTCTATCAATAATATACTACTCTTTCCGTTGGAACAAGTCAAGTATAAAAGTTTTTAAGACCCATAGCTGGTCACTATTTGAGAAATTTATGCAATGTGACCCCCCCAACCAGGCAAAGCCGAAGAGCAACTTAAATCTGGGCCAGGGCTGCCCCTGCGGGGGAAGGGAACGTCCATCGACCACTGGACGGACTGGTCCGCTAGGCGGGGTCCCCTCAGCCCTCAGCTCACTGGGCAGGGGGCGCAGCTGCTGTCCACCCTGCTTGGAAAGGACAATCAAGGGAGAAACAGCCGAGCCCTCCAGGGTGGGGCGGGGTGTGGGAGTCAGACAAGCCGACCTGCTGGCCCGCCCCGGGACACAGGCTGGTGGGACGGAGTGTCCGGACTTGGTGTAGGAGGAAGCGAGAAGCCAGGTGCCACCGGAAGGGTCAGCTGGTGCTGCTCGAGGAGGGAGTCTGGATGTGGCTCAGAAACCGGGGCTGGGAAAACCTGAGCTTGGAGGGCCCCCTCTCACCTGGGGTTTGGAAACCACCTCTGGACCGTCAGGATGCTGGACGGGTTCTTGAGACACTGTGTTCTCTCCTGTGGCGCCAACAGAAACAGGAGCTGTGACTTGGGGGTGAGCCTTTCCTGTCTGTCCGCAGGAGGGCGATGGGGACAGTTGGCTTTCCCAACCACCAAGCAGCTGGGCTCCGAGCCCACAGCCTCGAGTGGATCCCAGCCAACATGAGGTCCACTCGCTGGCCCTCAATTCCAGCCGCTGCAGGACAGGCTGCTCACCCCTCCTCCACCCTGAACGCCACGGTCGCTCCTGAGGAGCCCTAGAAGTCGGGCCACAGGACACGGGTCCTCCGCAGCCGTTCCCCCACCTGAGCGTCCTGGCTGGACAGGCCCTTGTCTCAGAAGGTCTCAGAGCTAATCCTCCCGCTGGCCTCCAGCACGTCCCTGCAGACGCTCAGCGTTGCTCACACTCAGCCCTGCTGTCCGAGGCCTGATGGGCCTAAGACACTTGGGACCAGGACAGGAGCCCTCGGACTTCAGTAGCACTTGACTCTCACTGCAGCTCAGGTGCGTGTAGCACTTCCTTCCCTTCCCCACCCTGCAGCCTCTCTCCTAGAAACTGTGGCCCCGGGAGGGCAGGAGGGGCTGCAGTTGGTCTCGCCATGCTTGTCCCCACAGGGAGCTGAGTGGGAGGGAGAGAGCAATCCCCCCAGATGGATGCAGAACACCGGCACCGGGGCTGACACCCAGGAGCCCTCCTTCACGTGCACACCCCCGTCAGGTCTTTGCCAGCTCCCACTGGTCCCTGCCTCTCCCCATCTGCTCCTCCCTCCAGACCTCCTCACCCCAGCTGCCAGCCCAGCACTGGTCTTACCAGACGGCAGGTATGTCCGCTGGGTCTCCTCCCAGGTCCTCCCTCCAGGAGCCTCTGCCGCCGCCACGCTGCCACGGATCCCTGGCAGGTGGGTCTCAGGAACCGCGTAAAGAGGCACCGGGACCCCTGGCTGTCCCAAATCTCCCGCTGGGTAGGAGCCCGGCTGGAGGGGGAGGGGCTGCTGTGGGCTGGACCAGGCCGGGCCCACTGGCTCCACTGTTGGCCACTGGGCTGAGGGGTCCCCAGCAGCTCCTGAGTCACCTTGACGTCCCGAAAGATCCTGGTAGAAAGTGTTTTCTACGGACACAGGGCAAAGAGAAAGAAGTGAGACCTGAGATGTCGCACTGCAGGGCCCAGTCACACCGCGCACAGCCCTTCCCACTCTGGAAAGCAGCCACGGGACAGGCCCCGTGACGTGGCAGCCCTGAGTGCAGTGACAACCACGCACAGCCGCAGTATGACACCGCTCGCTGCTCGTGACTCAGTTTGTACAAGCATTTCCCTCGCCACCTCGCATGATCTCTGAGCCTTAGACCAGTGGTTGGGAGGGCAGAGATCACCACCTGACGGAGTGCCCCGCTTTGTTATGTTCGGGTACACTTCCTCCTTCCAGGGTTTCCTCGTGGGCTCGGGTATGTAAAACTTAGAAAGCTCTCAGTGAACATGTCAACCAGGCCGCAGAAATCCTGCTGGTGAGACGTGTACCGACTGGGCCAAGGTCAGGGGATTGCCGTGGGCGGCTGAGCCATTGCTCTGTCGGGTGACAGGAGACACAGCTGCTTCCTGCAGAAGGGGCCGTTCAGAGACGCCCAGCCAGGCCGTCCTCCAGCCCTTCACCTTCACAGATTCTGCGACATGGCAGCAAAGCCACGACCTGCTCTGTCTGCCTCCCACGTCGCGGCCCCGGAGGAAGAGCCCAAGGCTGGGAAATGGCCAGAAATCAAGAGGTGAGGCCTTGTTCTGACTCCACAATGGGTGCAACTTGGGGGAAGGGCGCAGAATTCACGGGGGGCAGCGTGTGCGGCCCCAGCGCTCGGAGGCATCTGAGGGGAAGGGGCATGAGCTGAATCGCCCTGGAACACAATTCACGTGTACGTGGCAGCTGACAGCTCAGAAATCTGGGCGCTGCCAGTGTCCCCAACACGAAGGTGAAATAGAGGTCATGCACCATCTCTGGCCTCAGGAAATGTATTCAGCTGGGGAGATGGTAGCAACAGAATTGAAACATTAGATAACAATAGGGTTTAACAAGTATTAAAACCTGAACGTGGCCCCGCTTGTGTGGCTCAGACGGTTGAGCATCGTCCCGTGCACTGGGAGGTCACCACTTAGATCCCTGGTCAGGGCACGTGCCCGGGTTGCTGGCTCGATCCCAGGAGGGGGCGTGCAGGAGGCAGCCAGTCGATGTTTCTCTCTCATCTATGTGTCTAACGCTCCCTCTCCCTTCCTCTCTCTGAAATCAGCAAAAACATACTGGAAAAAAAATTGTTTTAACCTGAATGTGAAGCAGAAACTCTAACTATGTGGGAACTCAGAAGAGTCAGGGCGACCGGCCGCAGGGGCTGCAGAGAAGGTGCCCGGACCGAGGCGTCAGACCAACACAAGCAGGAAGACGCTCCAGGAAGGGGGGACAGACATGTTTGAAGTGATGGTGCCTCCTACAGCCAGATCCCCATCAGCTACCTACGCACTCGGCCCCTCAGTTTGGGTACCTGCTGTTCCGCGGGCTCCCGAAATATCTGAGTGAGCAGAGCGGGGATCCCCAGTGTCTCCTGATGCCTTTGGCTATTTGAAATAAAAGAAACTCCTTTAAGCAACACAAATGAAAACGAGAACAGGGAACAATGGTTTAAACACTAAGTCAAGCCTGGCTGGTTTGGCTCAGCAGTTAGGGCGTCAGCCCAGACCAACGTCTCGGGTTTGATTCCGGTCAAGGGCACGTATCTAGGTTTTGGTTCAGTCCCCGGCCCTGGTGGGGGTCGTGCAGGAGGCAACCAGTCGATGTGTCTCTCTCACATCAATGTTTCTCTCTCTCTCTCCCTCCCGCTCTATCTGAAGATAAATGGGGAAAAAAATATCCTCAGGTGAGGATTTAAAAAAAATAAACTAAGTCAAAAAAGAAACCAGAGGGAATGACAAGCGGAGGAACCTCAGCAGGATGCTGGGGGCGGGCGGGGATGTCAGGAGGGGGTTGCAGCCCCAGCCCTTCCTGCCTCCCCGTCTGCTCAGAGCAGGGCCCAGGGCCCAGGGCACTCCCGGACCAGCGCAGGCCACACGTGCAGGGAGTAAGGGCTGTGGTGCCTTACAAGCCCCCCCCCCCCCCCCCCCCCCCCGGTCCCTTCTCAGAGGGAGTGAGGGAGAGAACAGGGGGGAAACCCTACCCGGTGATGCTTGGAATTACCACCGGCAGCTTTGCAATTGTCGGAACACAAAGAAAAGTCCCAGGAAATCTTTTAAGCAAATGTCCTACATCACATGAAAGTAACACTGTGATCCATTGTTCCCGGCAGCGAGGTGAAGCTGTAATCGTCCTGGAACGGATTTTCTGGGGCCGCAGACAGGGTGGCAGGAAGGATTTGGGAAAGAGCCCCACCATCTCACCAGCAAACACAGGAAGAGGCTCGGGCCCAGGAGAGGCAGTGCCGGGAAGCTGAGTGCCACCCCTTCCCAGGTCAGGCCGGGCCTCATGGGTGATAGGGTCCCATGGCCCTCCTTGGGGCGGGGACTTGCCAGGGTCAGTGCCTGCGTCCTCTGTGTCCCGGGGGCCCGGGGGCCCGGAGGGAGACTGCGGCCTGCACCTGACCCCCTGCTGCCTCACTCCCCCTGCACCTGACCCCTGTCGCCTCACTCCCCCTGCACCTGACCCCTGCCGCCTCACTCCCCCTGCACCTGAACCCCTGCCGCCTCACTCCCCCTGCACCTGACCCCTGCCGCCTCACTCCCCCTGCACCTGACCCTCTGCCGCCTCACTCCCCCTGCACCTGACCCTCTGCCGCCTCACTCCCCCTGCACCTCACCCCTGCCGCCTCACTCCCCCTGCACCTCACCCCTGCCACCTCACTCCCCCTGCACCTCACCCCTGCCGCCTCACTCCCCCTGCACCTGACCCCTGCCTCCTCACTCCCCCTGCACCTGACCCCTGCCTCCTCACTCCCCCTGCACCTGACCCCTGCCTCCTCACTCCCCCTGCACCTGACCCCTGCCGCCTCACTCCCCCTGCACCTGACCCCTGCCGCCTCACTCCCCCTGCACCTGACCCCTGCCTCCTCACTCCCCCTGCACCTGACCCCTGCCGCCTCACTCCCCCTGCACCTGACCCCTGCCGCCTCACTCCCCCTGCACCTGACCCCTGCCGCCTCACTCACCCTGCACCTGACCCCTGCCGCCTCACTCACCCTGCACCTGACCCCCTGCTGCCTCACTCCCCCTGCACCTGACCCCCTGCGGCCTCACTCCCCCTGCACCTGACCCCCTGCTGCCTCACTCCCCCTGCACCTGACACCGCTGCCTCACTCACCACCAGCTCTTTGTGCTGCTCCCGCAGGCTCCGGAGCCAGTCTGGCTCCAGGTCCCTCCCTCCGCGGCGTCTCTCCGTCACCAGAGGATCTGACAGCTTGAGTTTCTCTGCGAGCTGTGCCAGGTGTCCAGACAGGTCGGAGCAGAAAGCAGGGGAAGGAGACAGAGGGAGGGAAGTAAGAGAGGGAAAGAAAATGGGGACAGATGCAATAAGGGAAAAGGAGAACATGCCCTAACCCACTTGTAAATTAGATTATAACGCCTAATCCAGAGAGAGCGAATCCAGCAGATATCTTCCCAAAATGGCAACACACCTAAGCAATTAACCCACCCTGGTGTTAAATACTAAGTGAAATATGGGAAGCTGTTACCTGGCTGTATGTCCCTGCAAAGCTCCACGTCCCACAAGTGCCTCCCAAGCTCCCGCGCTCATGGGACCACCTGGGACCTTGTTACAACGCTAATTCTGATGCCCGAAGTCTAGGTGGAGCCTGAGATTCTGCATCCCTAACAAGCTCCCAGGTGACACCCATGCAGCCTGGTCCAGGGACTACTTTGTATCGCAGGACTCGATTCTGTTATTGTTTCAAAACTTTCCTGCTCCTCCCTCTGGGTCCCTGAGCTCACCGCCGAGATCGTCCTGTTGGTGGAAATCTCTGGAAAGGGGGCTCAGCACCACCGACTTTATTGGTCACAGAGCCCGGCACTCGGGCCTGGTCTGAAGCAGAGCGAACACTGAGGGGTGCCTTTTTCTTCATTTAATTGGAACAGCTTTGTGCCTGATTGTTTTCTTCCCCAGGAACTAAAAGTTGATTTGTTTTGTTTTGTTTTTAAGCATATCCCATACATGATAAAGTAGTCCGTGCATTTAAAAGCATGTTAATAAGGGGGAGTTCCTGTTTTAATCACTAAAACATATTCCCTAAGCCCTGCTTTTATAATTAGAATGTTTCACCCGAACATGCAGTTTTCAATATCAGGAAAGCAGATGCGAGAACGAATGCCTAGCATTGCAAACACCTGGCTCCCAGTGCCCCATCCTGTGCCCCTCGCCCACAGCCTCCTTCCTCGCACAGTGTCAGGCCTCGGCTTATCACACCCGGGCATGCACGCACGGTCAAAGACAGCACGGGCGCCTGTTTAGAGCAGGCTCAAAGGAGGTGAAATGTGGGTCTAAGCTGCTTTGCAGTCGCCCGCTCTGAAAGCTGAAGATAAAGCATCTGCGGAGAACCCTTTGAGAAGCTCACCTTGATGAGCTCCCCCAGCAGCACGGGGTGACTGCTCCCGCCTTGGCTGAGGAGGGCCGTGCCAATGGCCTCACAGTAATGCAAGGCCTGGGACGCAAGGCCGTAGTCTGCCAGCCGGGAAGCGTAAAGGAGCTTGTATACCTGCAAAGAGGAACAGGGCCAGTGACGGGTCCGCCCAGGCAGGAACAGGAAGAGAGGAATGTAGATAAGACTTCTTGGAAGTCAGCTGACTGCCAGCTTCCTCTCACTCTGGCATCTAAACCTCAGAGGGCTCTGTGCCATCTGGGGCATTCTGTCTGTGCAGCTCCTAGAGAAAGGGATGGAAGTCACATCCACTCAGTCTCCCTAGGCCCGGGTCACCATGGAAATGCAGCCTATCCCTGGGAAACCGGTGTCCGTGGCACACAGGACCAGGCGCCAGGGGGACACATAGAAGGAGAAGGAACCGCGCTGGTGCAGGGTTCGAAAGCCCAGGGAGCATGCAGACAGCTGAGGGTGAGCAGTCACAGATGCACACAGGGCGGGGCGGACAGGCACGAGGCTTGGGAGTCAGACAGACCCGAACACTGGCTAGTCACTCACCTCTCTGTGCCTGTCTCAACACAAGTGAGGATGCTCACACTATCTACCCATTGGTTGTGTACGTTTTAAATCAGATCATCCATGCAAAGTACTTAGAACAAATGCTATGCAGGAGACATGAGTCGGTAGCTCTGAGCCTCAGTTTCCCCTTCTGCGAAAGGGGGGTAGTCACGTCGGCGTCGCGGGATTAGAAATAACATTCTAGAAGTATAGTCGCCCAGCGCCAGGCACGGAGAGCACGTTCACTGAAACTAGCTAATCTCCTTGCCACCAGCCCAGAGCCCATGACAGCTGGCTGGTTCCAGAAGGGAAAGGAAGCGAGACGGAGGCCTGCACCCCAAGGAGCTGGTCAGGGAGGCTTTTCTGGACAAGCGAGTCCTTGGGAAAACTCTGAAAGAAGATAGCAATAGGGTCGTTCTTCTGTGTACAGTAATTCATTCATTTTCAAGGTTTTGCTTGCTTTGTGTTCCAGGTTGTGCTGTGTACGTGTGTGTGCACATGTGTGCATGTGTGTGTGCACACACGTGTGTGTGCATCTATACGTGTGTGTGTGCATCTGTGCATGTGTGTGCATGTGTGCGTGCGTGCGTGCATCTGTGCGTGTGTGTGTGCGCGTGTGTGCATGGGTGCACATGGGTGTCGCTGTCACTGGATCACCCAAAGCAGCACTGAAGGGGTCTTTATGAACTGAAAGTGACAACAGGACATCAAGCAGAAGTTGGGAGGACAGGCTAGCACCTGTGTAGGACAAGCCACTCAGCACAGCAGAAGCCCTGGGGGCAAGAAGAAGGTGAGGACCAAGGAGGAGCAGGGAGGAAATCCAGCATTAGAAGACAGAGGAGCCCCAGAGAGGCCGGAGAGGCCGGTCAGCCCAGGAGCGGGCACAGGGCCAGCAGCCCACCCCTGCAGCTGGCTGCCCAGCCAGGACCCGGCAGGATCCGCATCACCGGGAACCAGGCAGGAACCTCCAGCAGAGGCCCCTGCAGCTGGCTGCCCAGCCAGGACCCCGGCAGGGTCCCCATTACCAGTAACCAGGCGGGAACCTCCAGCAGACGCCCCTGCAGCTGGCTGCCCAGCCAGGACCCCGGCAGGGTCCCCATCACCAGGAACCAGGCGGGAACCTCCTGCAGACGCCCCTGCAGCTGGCTGCCCAGCCAGGACCCCGGCAGGGTCCCCATCACCAGGAACCAGGCGGGAACCTCCAGCAGAGGCCCCTGCAGCTGGCTGCCCAGCCAGGACCCCGGCAGGGTCCCCATCACCAGAACCTCCAGCAGAGGTCCCTGCAGCTCTCTGCTTTCGTATCTCAAAGTGCAGAGGTTGAGGGATCTAGACAGAGATGCTAACCCTTCCCACACTCACGCTAACCAGGACAAGGTGGAAGGAGACCCAGCCCAGCTAGTACGCGCCGCAGAGCAGAGCGGAAATCCCAGCTGCCCGCAGCCGCCGCCTCAGCTCAGGGGCCGGCCGCGGGGGTCAGTTACCTGGAACGACGGGATGAAGGACTGGGGGCGGCCCAGCATCTGGCAGTACTCGAAGATTTCCGTCCTCTGGATCGCCTCAGTGGTGGCAAATTTCAAGAACTCCTGACTGAACCCAGGGAATAACAATACAAGAGATTGGGGCAGGAGGGTTCAATCCTAGGAGACAGGTGGACACAGCCGCACCCATCCGTGGCAGTTTCTGGCCTGGAGAGGAAAGAGACCTGGGCCCCAGAGTGAAGGCTGCTCCCCCTCTGCTCCACCTCTGCTCCAGGGGGAGGAACAGACAGCCCTCACCAGCCCCCAGGAACGGGGGGGGGGGGGTCAGACCCAGGTGGAGCAGGCCGCTCTCCCTCCCACTGGGCCGAGCACTGGGTCCTCCTCCGAAACACCCTGGAAGCTCACCTGAGTGCCCTGAAAGCCTAGTGCACCTGTCACAGGCCACGCCCAGCCTGAGCCAAAGGGCACCAGAGAGGGAGCCATGTGACGGTCCAGGAGCAATGAACACAGCCGCACGGCAGGGACAGGGAGCACTGTCGGGCAGAAACTCAATGACGGGCCCTACGCTGGGTGTTCATGCCCCCAGTGGGGAAGCAGGTTGGATGACTGTGACCTCAAGGGCCATCAGAGTCCTTCGTGCCCCAAATCACTCCTTCAACAGCTTGCCACAGTCACCAGGGCCACCCCTGGGGTTACAATCCTATCCCCAGACATTTCCTGTATGACATAAACATAGCAGGGACACGTATTAACCCGCATACTCTGACTGTCCCGTTGGGCACAGATGGGCTTCTCTGACAAGCTACCCACGTGCCACCAGCCCAGGGCCTGACAACAGGCAACAAGACGTGTGTTTCTATAGTTGCAGCCAGTTTGGTGCAGCAGTTAAAAGTCAAGTCCAGCTTGACCCCAAACCAGCTGTGCTATCTTAGACAAGGTGCTTAACCTCTCTGTGCCTTGGTTTCCCACCCCATAAAGATAAAATAACATTTTCTCCATAGGGTGAGTGTAATGATGGAAGGAATAGTGCAAATAAAATGAGTGGCGCGTGTAAGAGCTCGGGAGACCTTAATCATTACAAGGACAGGGAGAAAGAGGCCCAGAACGGGAAGGGCCAGGGAGCGAACGGGTCTTTCATTCATTTTTTCACTGTCTAGGGGGCTTATTAAAGTCCTCCTGTGTGCAAAGCCTGAGGTTACAGCCAACAGAGAATAAGTGAAAAGTGGAACTTTGAGTAGCTTATGCACCAAGAGAGTAGGGGTGTAGGAGCTCAACATAAATTTCTTCCACTTTCCAGTTTTGCCCAGGGCTGCCTAACACAGAGCTGCAAGGTGCTCACACTAAATTTAGTGAGAGACCGTCCTTGGTCATGGAGCCAGGGCGCCACCAAGTGGCCACAGGCACACAACACAATACAAAGGCACCAGCTCCCACCAAAGGCCCCCTGGCGATGTGGTGTGGCACCTGCTGGGCATCTCCTTGCCCAGACCCGTGCAGAAAACAATCCCAGAGCAGAGACCAGTGGCAGTTAAAATTCGCACAAGAAAATGGGAAATGGAGCCGTGCAACCCCACAAGGGCTCAAGCAACCCCCTAGAAAACACCCTTCCCCTTTGCCTTGCCCCAGATCACGTACCTGTGGCTACTGCCCAGCAGGGCCAGGTGGTCTGTCTTCACAGTGTAGTGGCCGAAGGGCACATGAGCCATGACGTAGCAGAAGTGAGCTGCCTCCACCAGCCCCTTCCCAGCTGCAGGAGGACAAGCCCCAGTCATGAACACGCCCATGCGGGTGCCCATCCACGGGTGGAATGGACACAGATGAAGAGTGGGCTCAGAAGTCAGAGGGGAGAAGCCTCACAGACCCCAAGCCCCACTCAGTCCCTCCCCCACCACGTTTCTGGCCTCAGACATTACATTTCCATTCTCTTCAGCCAGAATAAGGCACTATTTCACCTGCTCCCTAATGGATTTTTCATTAGGGGTTTTCTAAGCATTTCAGTCCTTCCTGAGGGTGAGAAGTGAGTAGACGTGTCTACACCTGAGCAAAATAGTGGACCATTGGGAGGAACAGTTATTAAACCGGGCTTCTGGGGGCACTAACGCACTGCCTGCCACAATCAAACAATAGAAGGCTTGCCCAGTGCTCATGAAAATCACGTTAATTACCAAACCATGCCCAGGTTTAAAATGTCCTCCCATGCAATTTCCATCACCTCACAACTGAGTTCATTCGAGTAGGTAAAGCACCCAGCACAGCGCCTGGCACCCAAGAAGAGCTCAACCAACGTCCGTCTCCCTTTGTGCCCGGCTGCTGGGTGCCCCGCCCTCTGGCGGGCACAACCTCGCAGAGCTATTTTCAGTTGAACAGAGCAGTATTTCAGAGTCCCACAAAGAGAACCATGGTTTCTCCACGTTCCACCCTTGGCCAAACCTGAGAGCCGCTGATCGGAAACGCTCACTAGCCCCTCAGTGTAGATAAGGCCATGATCCCAGAGAGAGGCTAGAAATAAAGACTCCATGACCAGCCAGGGTAGTTCGGGGACAACAGAATTTCCTCTCTGGCTGAGCGGGGTCCCTGCGGGACTGACGCAGCAGGAGACCTGCCCCGTCCTAACTCATCCTCGGGGAAGTGTGAGCAAGATGCGGATCTCCTGCTGCGGGGCCCCGACAGCCGCGGAACCCAGGCTCGAGCCCGGCTTGCCACAGGAACTCTGGGAAACGGGGAGGCAAGAAGGACACTCCTCTCCCTGGAGTTCCTGTCCCCACGCCAGAGGCTCCTGGGTCAGAGGCAAGCTGGAGGTTTGGGCCCGGGCCCTGAACAGAACCTGAGAACCTCCGCACGGGATCTGCCGGGTCTGGGCTACCCTAGAGGGGAGGAGGAGACGACGCTGGCCTCCGCTTACCCAGGGTGTCCCCCATGGTGACGATCGCACGCTGGTGCAGCTCCGGGTCCCCGCCCTGATTCGACAGAATCACAGCCAAGTGAGGCCTCCAGTCTCCCCACTGCTTGTCCCCACAACACTGAAAAGCAGCAGAGAGAAATGAAGGTTTACTGAATAAAGTGGCAGTGGCCAGCATGGAGGTAGGGAAGGTGGTTGTCTATGTCCTGGTTTGGAGGAGTTCTGGGAACGCCCACTACACGGCCTGCAATGCTGCCTTGTTGATTAACTCTATTTAAAAAAGCAGAACCCCGAGAACAATGGATAGGCAGACAGACGTGTACACATCCGCATCCGCATACACAGGGATAAGACAGATAAATAAAGTGACACTGTTAGTCACCAAGTTGCAAAAGTCTTGCTGGTGCCCCCGTTCCAAGTAACTAGGGACAAAATGAAAATAAAACTCTGATGTTTCCAAGGGAGAAGGAAGATCAAACATCCTGGGTTCACGAGGAGAAGAGCCCACGTTAGCCAGTTAGAAGTCAGGAGAACACCGGGCTCCTTAATACCTTACAAATGGCTGTTTTCTGGTTTCACAAAGCCCTCTCACACACATCGCCTTATTTGATCTTCGCAACAACCCTATGAAATCCAATTTCTATCTCCACTTGGAGAATGCAAAACCCAAGCAAGTGGCCCAGCCAGCACTGAACCCCTTCATTCCCAGCCAAGGGCTACGTCCCCTCCTTCTGGTGACAATGCAGGGGCAGATGATCTCCAGCAGGGGGCAGGAGAGTATAAACAAAGACATGGAAGTAGGGCCAAGTCCCACACAAATGGTGCTTTTCCTACCATGTGGCCCTAGGGCCACCCTTCTCCTGAATGAAGGGGAATTTCAGGGCAGGACACATCAATAAAGAAACAACATACTGTCACAGAAATAACATGGGCCCTGGGTTCAGCTGGCGTCTTGCCTCTTACTAGCTGTGTGACCTTGAGCAAGTTTCTTAATGTGTTTAAACCATTGTTTCTTCATCTTGTAAATGGAGATCAGAATTTCTACCTTAAAGGGTTATTGTTGATAATAAAATAAGATGGCTATGTAAAGCACACAGCATAGCGCTTGACACTTGGTTTGCACTTTATAAATTAGATGTAGGTGTAAAGACACACACACGCACGCTCAGCGAAGAAAAGAGGTGATTTGCAGACCGGCCTGTCTTCCATTTGTTACTTCAAGTGGGTGAGCAGGAGACTGACAATAATAGCTAAGATGTGGAGGTCAAAACAATTCACAACTGCTTGGTCTTTGTAATTATCCCGAGGAACAAAAGATGCTTTATCCGACTCCATTTCACAGTTATTCTTGTGTATCTGGGTAACGCAGTGTGAATGAGAAGGCTAATAATAATAAGTCACAATACTAAGAGCAGCTCTCGCTTACTGCTCTGACCACGAGCCACACCCTGTGCTAGGCGTCTCTCCTAGGGACAGCCACAGGCCTCGGGTACTATTATTATCCCTGTCTTATGGGAGCCAGGCCCCTTCTTGCTGGAACTAAAGAGACCAGCAAAAGAAAAGCTTTTTCTAAAAATAACAAAAACTTAGAAGTCATTCTTCTGTCTCCTCCACAAGTGATTTTTAAAAACCACTGTAAAGCAGATCTGTGGAGAGAGAGAGGCATACAGAGATGCAAAGAGAGAGAGATACAGAGAGACAAAGAGATAGAGACAGATAGATAGAAAGACAGAGAAATAGAGAGAGACAGACAGAGAGATACAGAGACAGAGATGCAGAGAGAGACAGAAAGACAGAGAGATAGAGATGGAGAGAGAGAGACAGAGAGAGACAGAGATAGAGAGACAGAAAGACAGAGATGCAGAGAGAGACAGAGACAGAGATACAGGAGACAGAGATGCAGAGAGAGAGAGACAGATATAGAGATGCAGAGAGAGACAGAGATAGAGATACAGGAGACAGAGATGCAGAGAAAGACAGAGAGATAGAGATGGAGAGAGAGAGACAGAGATACAGAGAGAGACAGAGATAGAGATACAGAAAGACAGAGATGCAGAGAGAGAGAGACAGATGTAAAGATGCAGAGAGAGACAGAGATAGAGACACAGGAGACAGAGATGCAGAGAGAGACAGAGATAGAGACACAGGAGACAGAGATGCAGAGAGAGACAGAAAGACAGAGAGATAGAGATGGAGAGAGACAGAGATACAGAGAGAGACAGAGATAGAGAGACAGAAAGACAGAGATGCAGAGAGAGAGAGACAGATGTAGAGATGCAGAGAGAGACAGAGATAGAGACACAGGAGACAGAGATGCAGAGAGAGACAGAAAGACAGAGACATAGAGATGGAGAGAGAGAGACAGAAAGACAGAGATGCAGAGAGAGAGAGACAGATGTAGAGATGCAGAGAGAGACAGAGATAGAGACACAGGAGACAGAGATGCAGAGAGAGACAGAGATAGAGACACAGGAGACAGAGATGCAGAGAGAGACAGAAAGACAGAGAGATAGAGATGGAGAGAGACAGAGATACAGAGAGAGACAGAGATAGAGAGACAGAAAGACAGAGATGCAGAGAGAGAGAGACAGATGTAGAGATGCAGAGAGAGACAGAGATAGAGACACAGGAGACAGAGATGCAGAGAGAGACAGAGATAGAGAGACAGAAAGACAGAGATGCAGAGAGAGAGAGACAGATGTAGAGATGCAGAGAGAGACAGAGATAGAGACACAGGAGACAGAGATGCAGAGAGAGCACATTACCTAACTTCAACCAGCCAAGCATAGTGGTTGGTTGATGTGTTCAGATGTCCGCTCTCCTTTAATTTTTACAACAGCTCTACTGGTTAGGCATCCAAACGCCCACAAGCATGAGAACCTGAGGCTCTGAGGTGAAGGAACAAGGTCAAGGTCACACAGCAGCGAGGAGCAGAGTCTAGGTCACACCTGTGCGACAAGCCCACGGCCGTTTCCCAGTGGCCGTGCTTTTTCCCACTACGCAGCTCACTGCACGGAACCAAGTCCAGCTTTCACCGATGCTACGATGCTAGGAAACTCTCGGACCCGGGATCAGGTGCGGCATCGGCACGTCAGTTTCCTCGCCCGCCCGGAGGGAGGACCGGTGAGCTAACCCTCCCCCCTACTGTGGCCGCGAGGCCCAGGGACCACACGCCGCATCGTCCCCACTTTCCAAGGCGGGAGGCGATTTCACCGCCCAGCACAGGCACCGGGCAGGACCCTGAGCCCCGCTGGTTTGACGGTGGGCACAAAAGTCACCATTGCCCTTTTCTTTGTGTGGCATTGTGCACAAGCAATAAGAAAAATAAAAAAGCAAAAGCAGGAGGTCCATTTTCACGACAGCTAGGTGTCAGCAGAAACAAACCTGGAAAGGCTGCCACGGGGCGGAGTCACAGAGGAGCCCTGGGGGAGCAGAGAGCGGCCCAGGGAGAGGACCCCACATCTCCGCTGGCTGGGGAGGAGCCCTGGGGGGAGCAGAGAGCGGCCCAGGGAGAGGACCCCACATCTCCGCTGGCTGGGGAGGAGCCCTGGGGGAGCAGAGAGCAGCCCAGCGAGAGGACCCCACGGCCGTCTCTGCTGGCTGGGGAGGAGCCACACTGCACAGACCACGGAAACTCCAGGGCGGGCGGGGACGCCAGGTGGCCCGAGCGTGGCCCGGGCCCCTCCCGCACAGACCTCCCCTAAATACCTGGACCAGAGAAGACTCGGCCTGTGTACAGGAACAAGCAGAGTCTGTACAAATATGCTACAACGATCAAGGGAGAGAGGTGACATAAAAAAAATGAATGGAGGGTAGAAAGAACATTCACCAGAAAAAAAAAAAAAGTTATCATAAAACAAAGACTTGTCACCAAATATTTCATCATGAACTTAAGTAAATAATACAAAAATGTCTGTGAAGCAAGGAACTAAAGCTGAGTTCTAAGTGCTCAGGAAAGAGGTGGTGGGAACAGGAGGTAAATGTGACCTGCAGAGACCAGGGAGAAAAATCAAAGAAACGAGGACAAACACTAAAAGAACATAAAAGCTAAAGGACATTGATGAAAACACAATAAGGGACATGCAGGGCGGAAATTAAGAAAGCAGAAATAAAACCAGTAAAAAGTTGTTTAAATTAAAGAGAAAATTATATATACTGTGTATGGTTCATATATGTATGAAATGTGTATAAATGGAGTTCCTGAAAAGAAAACCAAAATAATGGAACAAAACAAATATTGAAAGATATAATTCAAGAAAATTTTTCTGAACTGTAAGATATGAATACACATAGTAAAAGATCATGTTGTGTCCCAAGAAAAAAAAAAACTGACCCAGGCCATCAACCAAGATGTATCCTAGTTATTGGACTTCAAAGATAAGGAAGGAATACTTGGAGCAAAAAGAGCAAGTCTCTTAAAATGGGGAAATCATCCAGCTGGCCTCAGACGTCTCCCGAGCCAGGATCCAACTCTAGACAAGGTGTTAAATCTGGGATGTCCAGCTCTGAAGGGTCAAGGTGCAGTGGAGGCTAAGAGAGTAGCCTGTGGAAGGCTGGAGAAGTCTCTCGTTATTCAACAAGGCAGCAGCTGTGCTATTGGGAAAAGCGCAGGTCTTTGGAGTCAGACAGACCTGGCCCATCCTGACTCCACTGCTCACTAGCTCAGTGACTGTGGGTCATTTCCCACCTGTGCACCTTGGTTTTCACGTCTGCAGAACAGGGGCAGTAATTCCTGCCTCCGTGCAGTACATGAAATATTAGGCACCATCAAAGTCTTAGTACGTGCTAGGTGATTCCCAAACAGTTACTCTGATGTCTGATCTCCAGAGCCACCCCCTCCGTTCCAGAGCAGTCCCCACCCGCTATGCCCTGGGAGTGCTGGGGTGCTGGACTTCCGTCACAAAGGGTACCGTGGCTGCTTGTGGGATCCTCCCCGACATGAGCTGGAAGAGGGTCTGCAGAGGGTCGTTGAGCGCCAGCGTGCTGGTGAAGCTGTGGAGAGAGGGGCCGTCAGCGGGGACCAAGCCGAGAGCGCCTTCAGCCCCTTGCCAGTGACGCCCAGGCCTCGTGTGTATTTCACTGGGTTTGGGCAGCTGCTTTTAGAGCAAGAGTTTCTCTTTGCTTTTTGGTTGGGCCTTTGTCACAACCCACTTTTGGAGGACTTCCCCCATCATGGAGGTGACCCACCAACATTTCGGAGAGCCCTGGAGAGTCCCAGCAGTGAACCCAAACCGCTTCCCTGTGGGCCCCTCCTTTCCAGCCCCCTCAACTCCTACTCATCCGCAGCAGCCCTCTGCGCCAAGCCCACAGCTCTCAGCGCCCTTTTCTGGCTCATCTCCAGCCTGGGTCTGGAGTGCTTCTACTAAGCCCTAAAATAGCCATTTCCATTGACCAGAGCCTCGGACAGAGATCAGCAATGGTTCTGGTGAGGACAAACCAGGGAATATGCGTAACAGCGAAGTGATCAATTCCACAGCTGATACGAGATTTAAGCGTACTTCTCAGAAAGATACTTCCCACCACTCTCCGGGCGCCATGGAAAACCAATGGCAAAATCCTGTAGCCGAGCTGGATGCTACAGTGTGGGGTGGGGGGATACTCGTTCCCAAAACCTGAAGGAGAATCATCCTGAACCCCGCCTGTTACTTCACGGTGCCCTTGCCTCGCAGGCTGGGGGCACGTGTCCCAATGAGGCTCTGGCGCCCTTGGCCACGCCAGTCCCTGAACGGAACGAGGTGCACAGTGGTGGCACCAGCCCCGGGGAGCCTGAGGGTTAGCGTGATGAAGAGACCCCTCGGAGGCCTCGGGAAGAACCAGCTCCCCGGAGGCACGGCAGCATTAGCCTCACAGACTGAACTTGGAGCAGCGTGTCCATCATCTTGGCCAACTCTGCTCACAGGACACAGGCCAGTTTAAGTACAAGTGGAGCTAAGGGGGCAGCTTCACAGCTTTGAGCAACGTCACAAGATGAGCATCGTGAGGTATCATCCTTCTAACTGTCTGACCCAAGCCTGCTTCCTTGGGAGGCCCCCTCCCCGCCCGCCCCTGCCCCACATCTGTCCCATGGATGCTAACGCAGCCTAAAGGACTTACTCAGAGACCCTCACCAGCAGCCCTCCACCTACTGCCTCCAGCGCATCCTGATTCTCCTTTGCTGGTCCATCTGCCTCATTCGTAACTCCTGGCTGTGTGCTCACCTGCACCCCATCTCATCCTGCTTTGGGCGTTTGTCCTGGTCCACCTGGCACCCGGATCTTGGTGTGCCAGCATGGTTTCCGACTAAACATACCCCTTCAGCCTCATCAACCCCCACTGCCCTGGATGCAGACTTGGGATCTAATTCCCAGTCCCATAAACCCCTTTCCTGCCACCGCTCACGGTGCTACCCCACATCCCTACCTTCTCAGCACCCACGTCTCCACCGCAAGACTGAGCAGGAGGCGTGCACTGACGCTCGGTCCGCAGGTCCAGTCAGTTCCCCATAAGTGACCATTCCTATCCCCCTCTGATGGAGCTGCCTAGAACCGCTCCTCCCAAAGAAAGAAGGCTCCCACGAGGTAGAACCCACTTACTTTTTTGGAAACCCTGACTCTGGGAAATGTTACTAAAATGTTCTATTCAGCTTCGCAGGTGGAAAGAAAGTGTCTGTGTCTAGATCATAAGAGGCTGGATAAGAGAAAGGATACATCTGGCTCGGAAAAGGGAAACTGGAAAGATGCCTGGAGCGTGGGGCTTCTCCACGCATCTTACACTTCTCCCCGCTGCCCCACACACACATTTGGGGGATGCCTCTCTGCTCCAGTGGTCTCCATTGCAAGGCCCCAGCTCACCCGCTCATGACCCAGTTGTAGGTCCTCGGGTCCATCTTGCTGGACAGGAACAAAGCGTGGCCCCACAGATGGTTCTTCATGGCCCACTCCAAGGCTTCCTGAAAACAAAGCATCACATTCAGTGTCCCCTCCCCCGCTCCGTGCCGGGTGCCACTGGCCCTGCGCAGGTGGGGCTTCCGCAGGGACAGAGCCTCACACGTGGAGTGGACTTCCACCAGCTCGTGTTCTGTGCCGCCCCTTTCTCCAGCCTCCACTTGGTCAAATTCCAGTGTGCGATTTCATCCGCTCCCCCAAACACAGCTTCCCCCAGACACAGCTTCCCCCAGACACAGCTTCCCCCAGACACAGCTTCCCCCAGACACAGCTTCCCCCAGACACAGCTTCCCCCAGACACAGCTTCCCCCAGACACAGCTTCCCCCAGACACAGCTTCCCCCAAACACAGCTTCCCCCAAACACAGCTTCCCCCAGACACAGCTTCCGGGTCGCCTAGCACAAGCCGCAGTTACATGATACTGCTCTGAGCCTGAGCACCAGCAATGAGAGCAGCACCTCTCCCCGAGGGCTGAGTCCCAAAATACCAGGAGCGAGATGGCACAGTTGCCCTCCGTACCCATGGGTTCATCCACATGCCCAGGGTCAACCACCTCATGCACTGCAGCAGGGGAAACCGGTACCACCTCTAACAAGGCAAGGTGTTACCATCTACCGAAATCAGACCATCTGCCCTTTGACCCAACACCCTACTGCTAGAACTTTCTCACACATGCATTGTCTCACCCAGGGCACAATGACAAGGGTTAGTCGTAGCGGCATTGTTTATAACAGCAGGGACATAATCTGAATGTCAATCTGTAAGGGCTTCATTAATTATCATTTATCTGTAGAGACCTGTGCGGCCATCAGACACAATGATGCAGGGGGTCGACAAAATGTGTCCTGAAGGACAAGTTCAACTCAGAAGCTAAGAAGAGTTTTTACATTTTCTTTAAAGGAGTTGGGGGGACTCAAACAGAGAATAATATTTCACTACACATGGCAATTCTATGTGATCCGAACGCCCCCGCCCGCTGAGTTTCCCTGGGCACAGTCCTCGGGCAGCTTCCGCGGGAAAGCACAACGGCTGGGTCCTTGCGAGCCTGAAATGTGTGCTGTCTGTCCTTCGACAGAAAATATTTGCCACGACATTTTGTTAAATGGAAAACAGAAGGTGAAGAATAGGAAACAGTATGCTATTTAAAAAGAAGGAAATCAACATATAGGCATAATATATCTCCGGATATTTCAGGCAGAAATTAAGCAGCTGGGTGTGAGGGTACCATTTCTCCATTATATCCATTTTTATCTTTTGGATTTTTTAAATCAACTTGATTGTAATCATACATTTAAATATTTAAGGTAATTGAAGACTTGTGTCGCCCTGGCCGATTTGGCTCAGCGGTTAGAGCGTCGAGAGACCCGGGTTCGGTTCCCGCTAAGGGCACGTACTTCAGGTGCAGTTTGTCCCCGGCCCTGGTTGGTCATGTGGGAGGCGGCCACTCGATGTGTCCCTTTCACATCAATGTTTCTCTCTCTCTCCCTCTCTCTCCCTCCCACTCAATCTCCCTCCCACAAAAAATGGAAAAATGTCCTCATGTGAGGATGAAAAAAAAAAAAAGAATTGTGAAATGGGAGTTCAACTTCAAAATCAAACAGCATAAAAATATGAGGCGATAGATTTGTTAATTAATAGATGGGGGGACCCATTCATAATGTACACATACACCAGATCATCATAATGTACACTTTAAATGTCTTATGTGTCAAATAGACATCAATTTAAAAAGTTAATATAAAAATAAAGTTGTCTAATTTACATATCAAAAAGTTAAACAAGACATCACTTGATCAGCTGAATTGAAGTGTTTAGTATTGGCCTGGCTGGTGTGGCTCAGTGGTTGAGCACTGACCCATGCACCAAGAGGTCGCTGGTTCAATTCCCGGTCAGGGCACATGCCCAGGTTATGGGCCTGATCCCCAGTGGGGGGCATGCAGGAGGTGGCCAATCAATGTTCTCTCTCATGGATGTTTCTATCTCTCTCTCCCTCTCCCTTCCTCTCTAAAATCAATTTTTAAAAGGAGGAAAAAATTTTGTAAAAAAAAAAAAAGTGTTCAGTATTGGCAGGCACTCCTTCAATATAGCTGGTCAGGGTCTAGCTTGTAAACAAACTTTCTGGAAACTAATTTGGTGTATATGTGAAGAGCTTTTAAAAAGTGTATGCCCTTCCACCTAGTCATTTCACTTCTAGAAATCTAACCTAAAAAAAATACTAAAAATCCACCCAAGTTTTGTTTGACAAGGTGTTCAAACTGTATCATTTATAACGTGCAACAAAACCGCAGGCAGCCCACGTAGTCGGCACAGTCAACAATGCGCTGCTTACATAGAATGTGACGCCCTCAGATGATGGAATACTGTCCAACCATTGTTTAAATAGAGCATTTTAATTTCATGGGAGTATTTCACCACATAATCTTTAAAAAAAGAAAAGAAAAGAAAGAGTTGTATAAGATTTAACTTGATTTTGACTATGTATGCATAGAAGAATGCTAGAAATAAATATATCAAAATGTTAACAGATGTTATCTTTTAATGCTAGGACTGTGGGTGCTTTTAGTTTCTCCTTTGCACCTTCCTGAACTCAAGTGCTATAACATGAGTATATACTCCTCATCTAACCGGGGGGAGGGCTGAGTGGTGGGGGTCGCCAGTGGTTACTTTTCTAAAACACGCCTGATGGGGGCGCACTTGCCTTCTTCCTTCCGTAGTAGAGCAGTTTGGTGAATTTCTCCACGATCTGCGCGGGCGTCTCCATGCTGGGGGGAATCTCCCCGGTGAGCAGGTTGGGGGTCCCGGAGCTGAGCACTGGCCAGTCGTCGTCGGTCAGGTTGATGAGGTTGGCCACAGGCGGCTGCCTCTTGTACTTCTCCAGCTTCTTGCAGTCTTGCATCAACAGCTCCGCAATGTCGGACCCCACCATGGACTGCAAGGCAAGGAGGGTCACCCTGAGGGAGGAAGAACCCTCTTCATCCTCACGGGGGCGCGGCCCAGGTTGAAGAATTAGGCCCAGAAGGGCCTGCCTTCTTCATGGGGAGGCCAGCACTGGATTGCTGTATCTCAGACTCAGGTGCCACAGGGTCGGCCAGGACCACCCACACTGTCATAGGTGTGTGATCTGGCTGGTGCAGTAACCCAACAACTTCACAACAACCAGGCCAGTGGGGAAGGGCAGGGGAAGGGCAGTGTTGGCGATCTGGCATTGATGTCTGAGCAAACAGGGGGGCCACGTGCTGCCTTTTATCATTATGCCATTAGCCAAATCTTACTTGTCCCAGGAAGGCTGACATTTCGCTCCGCCCGCTCCTGCCCACCCGTCACAGAGGTGACACTCACTCCATTCTGCCGACACAGCAGAACCAACAGCTGCCACAGTAGAGCTGAGTCTCGGCTCCCTGGTGTCTCCGATTTGCGGCTCTGAGCTGCTTTCTGCTGGCAAAACGTCATGATATCCACCTTGTGAATGTCTTCCCTACGGAGAGGTTTCAGGGAGCGAAGGGTGAGTGGCCGGACTCTAACCCGTGCAGGACCTGGGGCTCCTCCCACAATGCGAGGCCCCTGGCTGGGCCCAACGACCCAGGACCGGACTGGGACAGGGTAATGGGTCTGTAGCTACAGGGTAGTTATTTGCTTGCGGGACAGGAAGGGACTTCACAGATTCTCACGTACACTCCCTCCATTTTACAGATGAAGAGACTGAGGCCCGAGACCTGAAATGATTGCCTAGGGTAGCAGGCAAGAGCACAGACTTTGGAGTCAGACAACCCTGGGTTTAACTCTCGCTTGCCACATCTCAGCTTATACACTCTCTTATCTCCTCTGAGCCTCAGCTTTTCCCCTAAAATAAGGATAATTTTAAAAATCTACCTCCCTACCAAAAAAAAAAAAGGAATTAGCTAATTGTGTAGCATATATCAAGTATTCAATAAACAGGCAGTATTATTTGCTTGAGACCATTCAATAAAATCAATGCCCCTTTGGGACCAGTGTCCAAAATATCCAGCTCAGGCTCTACCCAAATCTGTATTCCTCAGTGTAAGAAACAGACACAGTCATTTTTACTGGAAAGAACTGTCAAAATACTAGATGGGGAATTTCTTGGAGGGGGGGATCCAGGATAGGAACACGTTTAATAATGGTGCTGCTATTTAAAGGGCTTCCACGTGCATTAACCTCACTTGCGTAACACAGCCTCTTCCTGGAGTAGGCACAGCCTGTGTTACATCATTTCTTAAAGGGAAAACTAAGGCTAGAGAGGGTTAACTGACCTGTCTGCCATGATATTTCTAGTTAGTAGGATGCCTGGGGCTGGGACCCAGGTCCTCAGACACCAGCCAGAACTCCACCAGGCATTGAAACGCAGTTCTAGCTCAATCCTGCAGAGGGCAGACTTGCACACCATCCAGGAACTCACACCGACCATGCTCTCTCTCCAGAAAAAGGCAAGACTTTCTCCCACTATGACCCACTTGTCTAGGACTTGCCAGCAATGCCCGACCCCACTAATGTCTACTACGTACATGGAACGAAAACCCCCTACATGTCGCCTCTGCAAAACGGAACTAATTTCAGATTTTTCAACCTTCACATTATTTTTTCTTTCTGCTGTTCAACTATTGAACTGCTTGTCAAAAAGGCTCGGGCCACATTTGGCTCTGTCTGGTAGCACAGAACAGTCTACTCCAACAGGGATAGACATTTTCTTTCAAAGGAGCCAAGAACAAATCCTCCCACAATCCTATTCTGGGCAGGAAGACCTTATAGGTTTCGAAAGCCCTTATGCAGTTGCTCCTATGGTAATTTACCTGATCAGGGGTCCTGAGAAAGCTCTCATCTCTTCTTGTTCCTCCGAATCGTTAAGAATAACCTGGAACAAAAATCAGATTTGCTCGTCAAGACAGTGTCCACCCAATGCCCCCTTGGGTTGTGCCATGGTCCCCAAGTGCAGCTCAGTGCTTTACGAGAAAGAACAAAAGGAGCTCTCCAGGGGCTGAAATTGAACCAGTAGCATCTCAGGGAAAACATAAGTGGATCATCGCTTCTTTCAGAGAAGAACCCCCCCCCATTCCTTCACACAGGGGGCACAGCTCAGTTCCCCACAAGAGCCCCCCATTCCTGGAGCTGCCCAGACTCAGGCACAGGGAAGAGGGTGCATCCCCAGGACACAGACACTTGCTCACCTCCATGCTGTGCAGTTCAACAAGGGCCGTTTGGCCGTCACAGGGAGAGCTGGGACACACACACACCAGCTGACCACCTGGCCCGAAACTCACAGGCACGTGGGGGACATAGAACTTCATGGGTGCCTTGGGACCAGCTGCAGAGACAGCCTCTGACCAACAGACACAGGTGGACAGTGTTAGCACGACTGCCACAGCTTTTCTTCACTTAGAAAATGCCACACACACACACACACACACACACACATTTCTGTCAAATCCCACCTGGGACCCAGATAAGATTCTGGGTGGGCTACAGAAATAGCAGCAGATTCAAGCCCCTGAGAGCACGTCAGAATATAACGCAAGGATGTGAAGGCCGGTCAAATGGTGACAAAGCACGAGACTCTCGGTGATGGTGAGGGCTGGGGCTGTTGACGAGTCCGCCACATTCAGACTAAGCCAGTACGCCTGCGGCCTGCCTCTGCCCTACCAAACTGACCCAGTCCTCTTCCTTCACCTGCCACCTCGAAACCCGCAGGAGACCTGGTGGTGGCTAGGGGGAGGGTTCCCTTCCGAGAACCAGCTATGATGCAATCTCTGGTACAAGAGAAAAGGCGGGAGTCGGAGCCAACTTGTAAGCAAAAGAGGCGAACAATGACCCACTCTTGAAAACTGGGGTAACAGTGTCTTCCCGAGAGGGCCACGCAGCCCTCTTCCCGTCTCACTCAGCCAGCTCCTTTGCTCACGTCAGTACCCACCAGCCTGAATTGGACTCCAAGCTGCCGAAGCCATGGGGTCATACAGCGCAGGGGCGTCTGCCATGTACTGGCTGAGCTCGTAGCCACTGGAGCTGAGACCGGACTCGTGCTGCTGGAGAAGGTTGGACTCGTTGGGCAGTGATGGCTGGACATGAAATATGAAGACACACAGGAAGAGTCAGAGCAGTGTCAGAGAGATGGTCCCCCCGAGTGTTCCTTCGGAGCCACAAAATCCAAGCTTTTGAATAAATACAGTGAGCGTGGATGTGTTACAAGGAAAAGGATGGATAATTCAATTGACAGGTGTTTGCTAAAGGATGCATAGGGCCCAGTGTTAAGAGTGCAGGGGCCAGGAGGCCTGGATTCCAATCCAGCTGTGTCAGTACGGAGCTGCTATGACCTAGTGACAAGTGACTGAGGCTCTCTGAGCTGGGCATCCTCGTCTGTAATATAGGTACTCCTATCTGCCCTGCATAGTTCAAGTACTTAATCATGCATTCGTTTGCCCACCATTTAATGAGCACCTACTATGCCCCAGGCAGTGTGCTTTCCCTGGGGATACAGGCATACAAGAAATTCCTGGAACTTACCTCCTGGGGGATACAAATAATACTTTGGATGCAAAAGCTCTTTGTACACAGTAACATGCTGTACACGGGCAGCTGCTGTCAGAATAGTGCGTGCCCTGCCTGTTGAGCTTTAGGCGTACAGAAGAAACGGTTTTCAAAAATCTACAAATCCAATCAGGAAAACAAAATGTATACGAAACCGTCAAAAACTATGAGGTTGTCTCCAGAGTGCCTTTGCATCTTTTCCATAAATGTAAAATTTTTTCAAGTAAACGTTTATTTTAAAAATGTTAAGCCCTGGCCGGTTTGGCTCAGCGGTTAGAGCATCAGCCTGCGGTCCGGAGAGACCCGGGTTCAGTTCCCGCTAAGGGCACATACATCAGTTGCAGTTTGTCCCCGGCCCTGGTTGGTTGTGCGGGTGGCAGCCACTCGATGTGTCCCTTTCACGTCGATGTTTCTCTCTCTCTCTGTTCCTCTCTCTCCCTCCCACTCTACCTGAACAAAAAATGGAAAAATGTCCTCGAGTGAGGATGATTAAAAAAAAAAAATGTTAAGAGCCCCATTGTACGGCCCAGGCGAGATATATAGTAAGACTTTAGAAGACAGGGAGAGTCTGTGAAAAAGTCAAGATGGGTTTCAAGCTCTGTTTTTCAGACCTGAACTAGAAGGTTCCAGCAACTTCCCATGACCGAGTGAACCAAACTGCTCGTCCACTGCGGTCCTGGTGGCAGCCTGTCCTCCTTCCCAGCCCCTCAGAGTGACTTGGGTGACATCTCCTGATTCAGCCAATTTGACAAAAATGCAAAAGGGCCGGATCAGGGTGCCAGGCCCTTAGGAGTGAACCGGGAAGGCGGGGAAGGAGGCGGGTGAGTGAGGCTCCGCCAGGAGGTCTGCTGGCCCCAGAGGCCCCCAAGGGCCTGCCCTGCCACTGCTGACAATGTCGGTTGCAGGGAACATCACAGCCACCAGCCCCCGGCGGTTCAGGTCACCTTCTTCTTCTGGGCCCCAGTGAGCAGACTCTCCGGAAACACGTCCCCAGGCCCCTCCTGCCCAGAGCTAGCGGCAGGGCTGTCTCTGTGAGGGTTCCCACTTTGAGATCTGCAATGACAGGAGCAGGTGAGGCCCGGGCAAGCCAGCCAGGCTGAGCGGCCCTGCTGGAGGCTGCTCTGCCGCAGTGTGACAGGCGTCAGGTGCCACAGGGAGGAGCACTGTCCTTATATTCGCCACCTCAATCTGTGAATACCAGGAACGTGGGGGCCCTTGGGTTCCCCGGGGCAGTTACTAGAGGCTGCCCTGAACCCTGCAGAGAAGGGTGGTCCCTGCAGCCTGGCAGCCTGGAGCGGCTTAAATCAGCGCAGTCGGATAGCTGGTTCCAGGGTAAAGGCGCCAGGCCTAAGGGCACACGGACAGGTGCTCCTACAGAAGGCCATGTCCATCCTCAGCTCACCTTTTCCCAAAGGATGTCCCATTCTCAGGTGCAGGAGTGGGCAGGGGACAAGCATCCCAGCCCCAGGCGGGACCGAGTCATGAGAACTTTTGCAAGGCCACATGGGTTCTGAGGCCAACGTGGAACGAGACCTTCCTTTAGGATGGGCCTCAGCAGCCGGACTCAGACTAGCCCGGGTCTGCTGTCTCAGAGTGACGAATCCTCCCAGGGCTCCTGTACCCGCTGGCCTGGGCCACCCCGGGTTACGCCTTATCCCCAGGAACAAAACTCCACACCCCCAACAGGAGCGGGCAGGTTTCTGGAGATGAAAGCCAGCCCCAGATGCAGCGAGAGTTTCCTAACAGCCTCTGGGTTTGGCTGCACCACGCTGAGCTGGCCTTTCCTTCCACACTCACTGGAACTGGGTCTCGCTGTTCACTCCAAACGGACTGTTCTGGTTTTCACGGTGATGTTCAGCGGGGTACTTTTGATCTCGATAATCTTCGTGCCAGATATAAGGACTCGCTTGCCTTGGCACTGCACCCTCAGAAAAAAAAATAAAAATAAAAATAAAGCAGGTCACTTCCTGCTCCTGAACGTTCGGAAAGACTCTCGCAAGCTGTGACGCTGTCACTGGACCACGCGAGGTACAAAAACACATGGGCCACACTGGACACAACTGATACGTGAGGGCTAATGATGCAAGTCCATGAGATGCCCCTGAGTCCTCCCTGAACCAATGAGCATGGCTCAATGCTATTGCACGACAGTGTGAATCGTGTGTGTGTGTGTGTGTGTGTGTGGTCAATGTTGGAACCGATTTCTCTTTGCTAGCAGCCATGATCAGTACCTAAAGCCTTGCTACTGCATAGGGCATACACCCCTACTGGTGCATGTCTGCACCCTCAGGATGAATGATGGTCTGACTCCTTAGAGCCCAGACACACACTTGATGACATCACTGATACTTGGTCAGAGACTATCATCGTGGCCATAATGAGAAGTAGAAGAAAAACGGTGGACGAAGTACAAACTATCAACAATGTGAGCAATATATCGATCATGTCGATGCTTTCATCTACATGCACAGAGAAAAAGGACTGCTCTTTCCTCTTCTCCTCGAGACCTCAAGCAGGAGCGTCCTGACTGTGACCCTCTGGCCAAGAAGGAAGTGAGCAGGGGAGGGAGTTCTTTCTCCCCAGCAGAGGAGGATGCCAAGGTGAGGCCCCGGGCACCGTTCCCTTGGCCTCTGCCCTGTCTATCAGACCGGCCGCTCCATGCCAGCAGCTCGTGGGAGGGTAGTCCATACCTCTCTCCTCCGGTTGCTGCTGTGGGTGTCCATAGTAGTAGTAACTCCCGTAAGCGTAGTCTTCCCTGAGAGCTGGAGAACGGTACCTCTGATACGGATCCTCGGTGCCTGGCCTAAAATATCACAAAGATGGGCAGCTGTTCAAGGATGAGTGTGGTAAAGAGAGAACCTAATGGAGGACAGAACAAACTAAGTAACTTCAGAGGACGGAATGGTGACCCTCAGGCTAGAATCTGCTTTACAGTCACAGTTCATTCTAGGTCCTATAAACAGAACATCTGGATTCAGAGCAGGAGTAAGATCTTAGTTTCAGAACAAAGCTGGGATTGTTATAGCAAAACCATAGCCAAGTGTCTCCTTCTCCTTCCCAACGGTCCCTCTTACTCTTCAAGTACCTACATCCAACCACACAGGGTAATTATCTTGGAAACCCTTCCTGAGACGACTGTGGATGTATCCCACGTGCTGTTGTCCCTCCCACGCACATTACTGATGGAAACGAGATGGCGAAGTCAGGTTGGACTGTCTCAAATCTCACTGCTTTCACTGCCTCTGACCTTAACACACCTTCCTTTGAGAACGCGACAGTACAGAAAGACGGGGGAAAGGCATGTCGGGTTGTAGTATTTTCATCAATTAATCATTATTTAGCATTTCATAGGGGCCAAATCGTTTTAAATATCTGTCGTCATTTCAACCCTGCGTCTGTAGGCGGGTGAATTTCACCCCACCTGGAAAAGCGAAAGTGAGCACAGAGGGCTCCCGACATTCCGTCAAATGCTGAGTCCAGGGCTCCCGCTCAGAACCCAGGAGCGGGAGTTCTGACTCTCCAACCGAGAGTGGCCTCACGGAGGCCTCTGTCTGAACCTGGAGCCTGCAAGCTTGTATCGGCTTTCTCCGAGGCCGGTTTCCCTTTCAAGTTCCCACCCGTTCATTCGATGCGTATTTTTTCCGGATGCCCGTCACACTCTCGGCGCCGTTCTGGGGACCAGGACTTCTCCTGGTGCGGTTGGTGTCATGCTGACCCTGGGCCAGAGTGGTCCAGAGACGATGAGGATGTCTTCGTAGGGTCCACAGGCAGAGCTTCCGCATCATCCACATACATGTACTGCCTCTTGCAATCCCAGAATAAGAGGGTTCCATCTGCTCCTCAAATCTCACCCTTCTTCCATTCGGTCTGCCCTCTCCCCCGCCCCCAACGCCCAACCACATTCTGATGGCTTCTTTAAGAAGCCCCACCAGGGTGCACAGAAGGGGGAAATATTCTTTTCAGTCACCAAAATCCAATTTGGGAGAGAAAAGGGTCTAGCTAAATCAATGTAGTAGGGTGGAGAAGGAAAAAGAAAAAAAAAAAAGGAGAAATAAAAGGAAAGAGGAAGAAGGAAAAGCACACGCCGTTCATAAACGCTCGGGAGAGCTGGGTCCCTTCCAAGCTCCGAAACCATACCTTGGGTACAAGTGACTGGGATAAGCCCCTTCGTAGTAGTCAACCCCGGACACGGGCTGGTGCCACTCCCCAGGCCTGGGCACGTAATGAGGCTGCTGGTGGTCTGCCCTGGGGTCCTTCTGTGGCTGGGGGCTCCCGTGGATGTCTTGCCATGGACGGAACCTCTCTCCATTGTGCCGAGAGTGGGGGACCGGCCGATGGTAGCCTTCTCTCCGGCGGTCTCGGTCTGGGCCCTGTGACGGTGCTGGGGGCCTGCCCCGGGGCTGCGGCGCCTGCTGGGGAACCCAGGGCTCCATCCCCCACCTTCTGAATTTCTCTCTTGTTTTGAGTCAGTTGTGTAGCTACTTTATCTTCCTGCAGACAAAACAAAAAGACCAGAAACCTTCTCATTATTTTAGGTTTATATCCAAACATGATGGTTCATTCGGTTCTGTGTGAAAAGCACGTATGGCCCTGAGTATCTTCTATTTCAAACAAACCACATGGGCACCGATACAGAAATATCGGGGGAGGGGGCAGATTCTCAAGCAGATGCATTAAATAAATAACAGGCAAGACAACTATATTGATGTGGCTTTAAAAATTAAAAAGTATAATTAGTTGCAGCAATAAAAGATGTGGGAGGCATGGGAGACAGAACAGTAATAGATGAAGCGTCAAAACACCATCAAAGTATTCCAATTAAATCAATGTGCATGTATTCCACCAGCAAATATTTATTCAACATTGACTATGGAGGCCCTGTGCTATCATGGAAATACAGTGGACCTTAGACAGGGCTAGACCAGAGTTCAAATCCTAACTCTGCCACTTGTTAGCTGGTTAATTTTTTCAAGCCTCAATTTCTTTACCCATAAGATGGGGATCATCATGGCTAGCTTGCAGGGTTACTGTCAGAATTAGAGATAACTTATGAAGTGTCCAATTCACCGTCTGGTCTCTGGTGATTGTCAATAAATAACAGCTAGTGTTAGACATAAAGCTTAGGATAGTGAGAACAGCTGACAGCATTTTCTAAACAAAAAAAAACTTAAACTGACCTCAAAAGACATCTTTATGAATCTTTAAATTCACCTCTTAGAACTCAGCCCTATAATACAGCCATGGCTGCCTCTCCCCCAGGGCAGCCAACGAGACAGAAGTTTGGGGTTGCTTCCATGACCAACTAGAGAGCCATGTCCTGGTAATCCTCCCGGCCAGAGATTTCAAAACCTGGACGTCTCCCCAGAATCAAACTGATTTTCTCCAGTTAGTCTTCAAAACGGGAAATAGCTCCAAAGAGGCTGCCTTCCAAGCTCCTCGGCCCCTATCACAGAGCAGGGCCCGTCTCCAGCGGCCCTCGAAGGAAGAGCTCACCCCAGACCTTATTCCTGCGCGGGGGCCCCTGTGTCAGGAGAAGACATGAGCTCAATCAGATCCCGTGTTCTTTTCTCCGCTGGGAACGGTTTTCAGTTGAAAGATTCTGATGGCATCCACTTAACTTGCTCCCACTCCCGAAACTCCCAGCCTCACATAGAATTCTTATCAGAACAACGGGTCAAAGGGTAAGTGTTGAAATCAACACATCACCGTGCTCAAACGCCACGGAGCCAGGCTCCACCACGATGAGCCGAGCGCTGTCAACAGAACGTACCGGAAGAGTGAGGCTCAGGAGTGCCTTCCACCTTGAGATCAGCCGCAGCTCAGGAAAACGACACCCTTTTCCCCACGGTAGCCCGCTTTTCTGGAAAAGGCAGGCTTTTTCCGGCAAACTGCAGCGAAGGCCAGATGCCCCAGACAGCGGGTGCAGGGGACTTTCCTGAAGGCCCCTGGAGCACAGCACCCTTTGGACACAAGTAAGGTCTCTTCACCTCAACCCCAGACACTTTCACTGGACGGCTTTCCCTGGCTCCAGAGGGACGATCCCCAATCTCTTTGCCAAAACCCCGGCATTCTGAAGCCAAGAGATATCACCTCCAGCAAGTTAGGCCTCAGTTTATAACCCAGGACCCTAACCCAAAAGCAACTAAGATTGTCGAAATGAAGGGGTTCCATCTACAGTGACAAGTCACATTTGCACATAAATGACCCTCCCGGCCCCGGCAGGACGCTGCTGCTTCTCCTAACCCAGTGGCGCAGCAAGCACAGGTGAGAGGGACAGCGGGGCTAGCCTTCCACACACCTGCTCCGAGGCCTTCCACCTTCCTCCAGCGCAGCTCCAGGGACCTGGCCCAAGAGTGTCTCCTCTCCTCGTGGAAACTGTCAAAGTCCAGGTGCCACATCTACCAAGACCCACCTGGCCCTCCCATTTGCCGCGAGTCAGTTACCTTTGCAACCGCCCGGCCTCCACGGAGCTGATTCACTGGGGCAAAGTACAGCCCAGCCACTGACTTGGCGTATTTGCTCAGAACCCTGGCAGAGGCTGGTGCTTCCGTTTGCCCGGCCGGGGGCTGAGCCCGGTTCGCTCACATGCGAAAGCATCCAAACCCCACAGCAAACAAGGAACAGGGGCGCCAGGGAGAGGAAACCCAAAAGGCCCGCAGGCGGCCCTTGGGGCGTGGACGCGGGGCTCTGCCGCCGCCGCCTCTGCGACCTGCGCTCAGGGAGCCTCAGGGTGTCGGTCCTGCTCATCACACCCGCGACATTACTGCAGTAGTAACTCTGGAACTGCATGTTCTTTTTTTTTTTTTTTTTTTTTTTTTTTATCCTCACCCGAGGATATTTTTCCATTTTTCGTACAGATAGAGTGGGAGGGAGAGAGAGAGAGAAACATCGATGTGAAGGGACACATCGAGTGGCTGCCACCCGCACGACCAACCAGGGCCGGGGACAAACTGCAACCGAGGTACGTGCCCTTAGCAGAACCGATCCCGGGTCTCTCCGGACCGCAGGCCGACGCTCTAACCGCTGAGCCAAACTGGCCAGGGCTGGAACTGCACGTTCTTGATGGTAACACTAAGATCCAGAGAAGTGGCGTGACGTGCCCAAGGTCACCAAGCTAACCAGAAGCTCCGTCAGGATTGTGTTGGTGTGCGGGAGTTTGCATGGCCCTAAAGCGGCTGATTATTCCAGGTGCAGGAGCTGAGTGAGCCACTGAAGAAGCCTGTGGTCGTGGGAACCCCACCACGGTGGGAGTATTTACACAGACACTGTCACATCCCATAAAGCACGGTGGCAGTGGTTGTGTTCCAAGAGCCAGCTCACCAGCATGCAGGTGACAGGCCCAAACTCATAGTCCTTGACCCAGCGTTCTTCCCTCTACAGAACTGTCGTTCAGTTGCGAGCCTTCACTGCACATCTCTGGTTTAGACATTTCATTCAGTCATTCCAAATGCTCTTTTTGTGACATCCCAAAGCAGCCCTGATTATCTCAAGAGTTATTATGAGACGCCTCAAACACTCACCAGCCAAAATTAATTGCCATCAGCTGTAATTATTGTTCAGACATGTGCCTACAACAGGTGTGGGGGTCATGGGATGGAGCAGACCGTGGTGGGGGTCTCACCGCTCCGAGAGGTTTGGGACGTATCGGTCTCTGCCTTGCCCAGCCCCATGTATCTACAGTCGCTACATCTTTCAACCTGGCAGCTCGGTCCCTCCGGGGTTCTAACCACATTTACCCAGCTTGACAAATACATTAGCAGCTCATTCCCACCAGGAGGCGGGCTGAAATTAGTCTTGCCACCCACGTCCCGCTCACCATGCCCCTGCGTGACCCCATGGGCGCCCTCATGATGGAGCAGCTCCCGTCTGCACATTCTCCCTCCCCCAAGCATCGTGTCATCTTGCCTGATTCCTGCTCTTCATTTCAACTATGTGCCAGAGTGGGAGCGCTGGTCGCTTGCTAATTTATGTGAATTTCCTTTCCCGGTCCCCAAGTCCTTTCCAAACACCAGACCACCAGTGAGGACCCTATTTCAAGCAGGAGTACCTACCCTGGCTCGACATCTGTCTAACAAAAGTATCCTCCCTGCTAATAATGCTGCTAATCTCTACCCACCAGACCAGGGTGGGCGTTTGGTACGAGACCGGGACACGTTGGGGGGTTTGGGTTGGCCGGTGTGGAACACAGGAGTGGGCTTTCCCTAGGGACGCGTCCTCGGGGAAACAAATGGGCTAGAGACGCAGCCGTTATCGGGCACCGAGGGAGCTGGACACTCCGTGGAAATCTGAACATCGGAGCTTCCGTCCCTGCTACCCCTCGAGGGCCTCCCACAGTGCCTGGCGTATGACAAGAACTCAATGAGGATTTCATTTGTGAATGAATGAACACCTTACATTTTTAGCAGCAACAACCTAACTGTATGATTGTATCCGGTAGTTTTCACATCCTGAGTATAGAGTTAAACGTTGATAGGAATTTTCTGGAAAAAGCAGAAGAGAATGCTGAACAGAGAGCTAAGGGGACTGACCATAGCAATGCCATGCAGGGCAGAAAGGAGACAAAATCAGAAATAAATGACCTGCACACCTTCTTAAACTGCATATACCTAAAAGACACACTCCAACCGGACAGTGAAAGAAAAATATTAAATCACGATTTTTTAAAAAACCTTAGCCAACGTGGGAATGACTGAGGAATGTCCACACTGCATCTCCAACAACGGCTGAGCATAGAGGCTCCTTTGGGTCAGCAAGCAGCTCGTATCTCTGGCTCCAGGAATGAACCAAGGGGCAAAGGTTTAGTGCAGGGCAGCCTCTTGACCCCAGCAAAGCCACCTGGAGCCAGCCTCGGAGGGACGGAGCTGGTGGCCTCGGCCAGTGATTGGCCGCCAAGGCTGTGACCCCTTCCTTCAGTGGAGCTGGGTGTCAGACAAAATGCACAGCAGCGAGGGCCACTCAGCAGCCTAATTATCAGGAATGACATGTGCCAGGAAAACATGGTCTGAGGGCCAGAGACAATTAGCCTGGCACAGGCACCGTAAGCTACTGGTGCCAGTCCTGGGGTGGCTGCTCTCAGCACAATCTCAGGGGTGAAGGCTTGGACACAATTCAGGCTTTCTGCAAGACAGGAATCCCATGCAGGAGTCCTGACAGAAGGCTCCTTTAAATGCCACCGACCTGGCTGCCTGCAAACCTGCCCTCCCTGAGCCCATTTCTGCTGCCAAGAGCTAGAGAAGCAATGCACGGCTTGGGAAGAATGACTCCATTCTTCCTCGTCAACCCCGGGCTGGCTGGGCTGGCCCCGCCTCTCCCCTGAACCAGCTGAGCGGGGGCAGACGGAGGCTGCTGTGACTTCTGACCTCACACCAAGCTGCCACGGGCACAGGTGACCCTCACACCCACTCCGAGCCCCCCAGGCCAATGGGATACATTCGCCAGAGCAGGACCGCTCGGTGGCCCCAGCAGGAGGCGGCCTGCGCGTGAATCTCAGCCCCATTGGGCTGGCTGCGTGAAGTCGGGCGAGTTATTCTGTCTCCTTTTCTTCCTCTGTACAATAGGGATAATAATAGAACCTACCTCGGAGTTTTTCTCAGAGTATAATTAGACTAAAAACCTACAAAGTACTTGGTGTATAGTAAACGCTTAATAAATGTTAGCTGTTAGCCTCTCCCTGGAAATGCCATAGAAAGCGTGTAGGAGGCGTTCTGTGCAAGTCATCGGAAAGGGATGAACTGATTACCCACGACTGTGACAGCCACACCTCTTTCCACTCACCCCGGTGCCCCATCGAGCCATGAGGTCAGGGGACAGAGAACATCTGTCACATGACCACACAGGAACAAAAGAATGGGTTACGGTCAGAACATCAGAATTAGAAACTTAAAGAAAATGCAGCCCAGTGCAGGGATTGAATCTGCAACCCAGGTACGTGCCCTTGACCAGGAATCGAACCTGCAACCCGTAAGTCCGCAGGCCGACACTCTAACTGCTGAGTCAAGCTGGCCAGGGCTGTTTTAATTGTAAACAAACATAAATATCATGTTGTTGAATATTATGAAATGAAATGCAAATTTGTGTTCGTTTTTACAATGAAGCATGAGATGTCAAAAACATTTCATACTTGCAATGGGACAGACAGACACACACCCCCCCATATACACATACCCTGCTCCCCAGAAGTCACTCCTTGCCACTTGGTGGAAGTGTCTGACAGACCCATTCTGACAAGAGCAGACATTCAGACGTGACCGATGAGCTGGAAAGAACCCACCCCTGCGGGGGTCGCGGTGTCTGCGGCACAGATTCAGGCCCTTGCAGACCACAGTCTCCAGTGCCGGGTCAGCGTCCTCTTATGTAAGACTCGCTCTTTCAGGGTTACCTGACAGTGTTTGTTCCCCACGAAGGTAGGTCCTCGGGCTCCTTCTAGAAACGCGCCCCACTATTTTAGAGCCAAGACGCTCTTCCTGATGTACAACACACACAGGTGCAACTCACACTGTCGCCTGCACTGTGTGAGCAGAAGAAACATGCCACACAGCGCCCTCTGCTCTCCAGCTTCCACAGTCTGTGTCTGTGTCCTATGAGCTGAGCTTCCCTCCATCATTCTGGGAGCAGGGGAGGCCTGGAGGGAAGGAAACAGGAACTGAAGCCTGGATTCAGCCTTAACTGTGCCATTTCCCAGCCATGTGCCTTTGGGGAAAAACAATCCCTCAATCTTGGCCCTGGCCGGATAGCTCAGTTAGTTAGTGTCCTCCCGATACGCCAAGGTTACAGGTTCAATCCCCAGTCGGGGCACATACAAGAAGCAACAGATGAATGCATAAATAAGTGGAGCAACAAGTGGATGTGTGTGTCTCTCTCTCTCTCTCCCCCCCCTCTCTCTCCAAACAATACATAAATTTTAAAAATCACTCAATTGCCATAAGCCCCAGTTCCCTTATCTTTAAAATTAAATATAAAAAGGACCTCACAGCCCTGGCTGGTTTGTCTCAGTGGTTAGAGTGTTGGCCCACAGACCAAAGAGCTGTGTGTTCAGTTCCAGTCAAGGGCACGTACCTCGGTTTAGGTTCGATCTCCGGCCCTGGTCGGGGTCATGTGGGAGGCAACCAGTTGATGTGTCGCTCTCACATCGATGTTTCTCTCTGTCTCCCCCTGCCCTCCCTCCCACTCTATCTGAAAATCAATGGGAAGATTTTTTTTTAAATAAAAAAGACCTCACAGGGCTGTGACATGAATGAATGAAATGATCTATTGAAAAAAAAAAAAAACCAAAATGCCTGTCAAATAGAGGAGTGGGTTTTCAACAGGTTTGCCTTTTACCCTTCCAGGCTCCTTACACTCCACTGGAGGTATGACAAGCTAACCTGTACACAAAGCTCGTGAGTGTGGCACAGTACAGTGGTTAAGAGCCCAGGTTTTGTGATCGGAGGGAGATTTGAGTCCCAATGTCTCCACTGACCAGCGGTGAGACCTCAAGGTTACTTAACCTGTCAGGCTAAGTGCCTTCATTTGGCAATGGACTACATAGCAGTAGATTTCTTCACAAGGTTGCGGTAGGATGAACGCCATACTATCCCATTCATGGCATATAGTAGGTGCTCAATTAACATTTGATGAAGAGATGAATGCATGATCTAGGCAAAGCACACTGTGCCTGCACAGACGTATGCAAGAAATGGTTGCTGTTTTCAAAAGCAAGGCAGAAGAGTTACTTTCTAGGGTGTTCAAGGTATATGTTCTTATTTAGCATGTATAGTAGTAGTTTGTATTCCATTTTTATCTTAGCTATTTTTTCTTATTAATTTAGAATCTAATCTGAAGTTACTGTTTTTCATTTCCATCCTGCCCCCTCTCTCATCATAATAAGCCGCTGTATTCAGAGTTGTCCTCTACAGAGATGCCCGGCCTTGGCTCAGTGGCACTGGTAGAGTTTGTCCACTTGGGGGCAACCAAAGTGAGACCAGAAAGAGGAAGAGATCTCCCCAAACTCAGAGTGTCAGTATCGGTCATCCAGTGGAGGAAAGTCAGCCACAGGACTCCTAGGCAAAGCTTTGTTCAGAAAAGCTTACTGGTAATAGCCATGTGCGGTACTTAACGCAAAAATGCACTTTAAAATCCATTTAATGCGAATGCAGTGATTACAACCTTCAGAGCCATCCGTCAGTGTAAATAGGTTTGCTCGACTTGATATATATATTCATAAAAATAAGAACTCAAAGATCAGTTTCTGTGTGTTCTTGTTCCACTTGCTAGTCCATGAAGGCACATACCACTTTGCTGGTTACTCCTCTGCCTGCTGCTCCATGGACAGAAATAGCCCGCGTGTGCACAGCGTGGGCGCGTACCCGCATTGCAGCGGCACTCACGCCCTGTTCTCTCGGTCTGGGTAAGTGGCTGCAGATATAGTTCAGATCCCCAGGAGTGCTGTTCTAATGCTGAATTTAGCACATCAGGGCGATTTCCACTCATGATGCCAGAAAACGAAGTTCAAACGTCGGTTCCTGGAGGACACTGAAGGGCACGGCGAGATGATGGAGCCATTGCAAGGGAGATGGCCAGAGTTCATGGCTTTGGGGGAGCATTCCATAAACGAATGTTTCGGATTCTCTGCATGCTGAGTAAATACCTACTGCCTTTCCCAACACTACTTCTACGATGTCATCGCCATCCAAGCTTCCCAAGGATGGTTCCTTCCTCACTAAGGATGCAACACCTTCTGTGCTTCGTGACATTATGACACTATGACACCTTGTCCTAATGCTGATCCAAATGACATTCATTGAGAATGATGTCACTAAATGAGTCTGACTAGGGTATATAGCTTTACTTGGGAATAAAAATGATATTTTTCATTCAGCAAATAATATTTTAGACAAATATTAATTCATTATTGATTATAATAAAATATTTTCTCCTGGCTGAGCTGACCCTCCATAGTTTCTCTCATGAAGGACTGTGCAGAAGGAACCCGAAACAGCCCCTGCTCCTGTTTAATAACCAAGAAATGGTGAGAAACTGAGTGATTCATGTATTTATCGGGAGCCTACTTGTGTCAAGCATCATTGTAGGGGTTGACTGCAGGCCACTTTAAGGGACTACAGTGAGCTTGTTCCTTGTCCTCTTGGAGTTTACTGCCGAATGGAGACTCAAACATGTTCTTGCTCATAAACGGGCAATTCCAGTGGTCAGCGCCAGGAGAGGAGGCCGTGAGGAACGGATGAGACGCAGAGTGGAGGGGCCAAACCCTTCAGAGGTGTCCCAGCAGGAAGACGTCTCAACTGAGACCTGCAGGACACGAGGACGAGAGCCTGCAGGAGGGTAGGAGCCAGAGGGAGCATGTCCCCCGCAGAAGGGTGGATTCCACAGGGCTCGGGGCGAAGGAGGTCCTGTGCACTCGGGACATCATCAGTGGGTGTCATGTTCAGTGTGGCTGGGGCCTACAATGCAAAGCAGTTGCTATAGACTGAACGTTGGTGTCCCCCCAAAATGCATATGTTGAAACCTAATCCCCAGGGCGAAGGAATGAGGAGGTGGAGCCTTTGGGAGGTGACTAGGTCGGGAAGGCGGAGTCCTCATGTATAGGGGTGTCCTTGTGAAACAGACCCCGAGAGCTCCCTCACCCTCCTGCCATGTGAGGACACAGTGAGATGGTGGCTGGCTATCGACTCAGAAGAGGGCCCTTACCAGACCCCGAATCTGCCAACACCTAGTTCTTGCACTTCCCAGTCTCCAAAACTGTGAGGAACGAATGGCTGTTGTTGAGAAGCCGGGCAGTGTGGTACTGTATCTCAGCAGCTTGAACAAACTAAGGCAGAAGAGATGACGAGAGCTGACAGTGAAGATGTGCTCCAAGCTGCCTCGGCCAGCCCAGAAACCAGAGCCAGAGCATGGCCCCGGCTCTCCTCGACACCTCGGTTCTTTGCACCCAATATGCGGACGTGCGCTATTTCTATCCTCTGGCGATGGTAATACATCATTAATTTTCCTCTGATGAGCTTCCCTGTCCCCTCTCGGTTTATACAGCATGCATGGGACTGACCCTATCCCTTGCTCTAAGAACGGACACAAAAGTCATCCCTGGACAGTAAGTCTTGCAGTTCCCTTACCATGGGGGTTAACCGGGCAGCTGGCACACGTTTAGGGACATGTCCAAGATGCACGCTTCCAGAACTTACGTTTGAACTCCTAGGAGAGAAGTGTGCTTTCCGTTGGCTTGACTGAGACAGAGTATCAGCCACCTGCCCACCATTCACTGATTCAGTAATAGTTTACTGAGTAACTAGTGTGTTCCTCGTGCTGTTGTAGGCATTAGAATGTGGAGACAAACACATAATTCTACTTCTTAGGTTTTCACCATCAACTTGAAAGGTAAATAAAATAAACTAATCACTTTAACAAAATATGATAAATGTTACACAGGTGATTACATCATCAGGGAAGGGCAGCCAACTCGGGGCCAGGCTCCCTGGAGAGAAAACTCTTCGCACCTTGCTGGAGAACTAGCACTCAACTGGTGAGTCGGGGGAACAGGAGGGGTTCGAGAAGAGGAATCAGTAAGTACAAGGCATGAAGGGGGGATTCAGCTGGGCAGGCTGTGGTGGCCCCCACCTTCAATCAGACTGGAGGGGAACACCCATGCAGAGGAGTGGGAGAAAGGAAGCCAGATGGCCATTTGGGGGGATTTTTGCTGAAGACTATGAGATGCTTCTAAAAGATTCAAAGCAGGTAACTGATAACATCAAGCTGACATTTTAGAAAAGCACACAGGTCACAGTGAAGAGAATGGCTTAGGGTGTGTCAGATTGTAGGCAGGGGGCGCCCTTTTCAAGTCAATGCAAGCCACTCTGGCCAGTGTGGCTCAGTGGTTGAGGGTCAACCCATGTACCAAGAGGTTGCTGGTTCGATTCCCATTCAGGTTGTGGGCCCAATCCCCAGTGGGGGGGCATGCAGGAGGCGGCCAATCAATGTTCTCTCTCATTGATGTTTCTATCTCTTTCTCCTTCTCACTTCCTCTCTCTCTAAAATCAATAAAGAAAAAAAATAATTTTTTTTAAACAAATAAAGTCAATGCAAGCCAAACTAAAGCACTGGTGTGGGAGGATGGTGAGCAGAGGGTGGTGTCAAGTTCAAGAGAAAACCACAGAGGCAGAATGAATGGATTTAGAGGTTAATTGGATTCATGCCACTCTGCCTGGACCATGGTAGATGGTGATGTCCCTGATCAAAACTGAAATGCATTTTACTGGAAGAAGCAAGTTTTGTGAGGAAAGGTAGGTTCAGGTTGGGCCACAGGAAGTTGAGTTGCTTGCAGGACGAGGTACTGGAGTTGTCTCCAGCAGTGAATAGGAGCTCCGGAGAGAAACCTGCTGGTACTTACATTCGTGGTGAGTGGTATTTGCTGATAGGTTGCTTCTTTCCTGAATGTTTGTATGTAGGTGTTGCCAGGTTTCAATGAGGCAGGACCAGCATACAGGTCATCACTAAAGCCATGGATATGGACGAGACTGTCAAGGAAGAACACAGGCTTTAAAATAAGAAAATGACAGCTTACGATCAAAGGCGGAGACAGAGAAGGTCATGAAGACTGAGATGGCAGAGTCAGAACGGCATCAGGGAAGCCAAGGAAGGAGAGTGTCGAGGAAGAGGAGGAGGTAAAGAAAAGAAATACAGCAAGAAATCAAGTTATATAAAGACTTGAAAATGTCCACTGGATTCCACAAAATTGAAGGCATGGTCAGAACAGGGACAGGACAGTAAGGAGGGACCATGAGTGCTTAGTGATCAGCTGGTGAGTTGCGTGGCTGGCATAAAATAGAAATCACTCAAACATGTCTACCTATGGTGGGAAGCTAGTTAGAGGAGAGACTGAAGAGACAGGAGAATGAAGGGAATGACTGGTGGATGTGGTCCCTCGGGAAGCCAGTTGGGGATGGGGTTCATAACCCAAGAAAAGGGATTACTCAGGGGTCAGGAAGTACACTTCTGCCGTTGAGAAGGGAGGGAGGCAGTGAGGGATGTATGAATGCCCATGTGGATATTTTGGGAGCAAGGCTAGCCCAGGCTGCTGGGGAGAATAGTATGCATACTCATTATATTAAAGAAATTAATTGTATCTATTACTCTATTAAAACATGTTAATGAGACTCCCACAATTTCCAAAGCCCAGAATGACTAAGCTGATGGTGATGAGTTTGGGGAAGCTGAGGCTGCACCATGCTATTTGAAAACACAGCCGGGTTTATTTTTGACTTCATGCTGTAGCCTGTGGGTCATACCTATTTCAGGCAATTTCATTTTCCTTAGTGTCAGGCTTTTGTGTCTTCGCCCCTTAACAATCGGCAGCCGTTAGAAAGGTATTTATTATGATCAATAATCATTTGAAAATAGAAACTCAGATATGTAAGATGAGTCGCTACCGTTTGGATCTCTTTCTCGGAAGCAACTTTTCCTCCTACCCATATCACACTGTACGTGGGCCCACCCAGGAAGAGGCTTCAAGTTTCTATTAGAGAAAAGTCACAATTTGATAAAGCCTGGTGGGAACACGTGAGGTCATTTCATCAGTAAAGCCCCTCTTTCCAAATGGGATGTGGAGCAAACTCAATGCTGTGCGCAAAGCTGTTCAGCAAGGGAAAAACTCACACGAGGTGAGGAATCAATTACTGAAGGGGTTACCCTTCCAACCCGTTCACCGTGTAGCTCATAAACTGAAGCCAGAGTGCCATCTGGTTCAATGGGCTCGAGGCCAGGACCCGAATCCAGGTCTCTTACTCCCCTCCCACCATTCATTCCTCCTTTCAGCAGAACATCTGTTTTTCCTGCTGGGCAGCAAACTCTGAAGGGCCAGGGACCCCTTCCATCTTGATCACTTAGGTAGCCCCAGCATCCAGATGACAATAAAAAAATATCTGTTAGTAGGTTACCCTCAATCAGGGTTCATCACTGTTGGTCACTTGTGAGGTTTCATACAGCTGAACATCTGAGTAAAAGGTAGCAACAGAAAGGGGGAAAATCACCAACCCACAAATGCATGGTTTATGAACCCTGAAAACCCCATGACTCCCGACGTGACTTCCAGGGTGGGAGCCTTGGGGACAGCAGCTGGACAGCCACCACTTGCTAACGGGGTCCGTGCCAGGGTTTCATTACTCCTTGGGTTGGCAGGCACCACACCCCTAGACTTCTATGCTGCCTGAGAACAGAAGTTTCCACATTGCCTTTCGGGCAGCTTAACCAACTTGAATCCTCTTTGAAATATTTAACAGGCTCTCTCCTCTCCCCCAGACGCTGTAACTGCTAAGCCGTCTTTCATCTTCCCATAATTAAACCTCCCTAACTTTTTGCATGAATTGAAATCACATGTCCTTTTGCACATTCTCGGTGCATCCCATGCATCAGGGGACAGCCCCTGCCAAGTCTGCAGGGGCTTCAAGGAGTTAGGGTTTGAAAGTGTCAGGAGCCACAGCTGAAGTTTGTTGTTTCAAACAAGACGGTGTGAGGCTCTTCATTTTGCTGAGAACCATGTGCCGGCTTGATGCCTTTCTACCCTGGTTGAGACCGAATGCTTCTCAAATGAATCTGGTAGAAGAATCTCTAATGAGAATTACATTCCCTCTTAGCATTCTTCAGTTTGGGTTTGGTTTGGGTTGATTGGTTAATGGTGAAAATAAGTACTTACATGTTGGCCCCTAAATCAGGAGTTGCTGCTGCTGCTTCTGCTCTATCCCAGCAGGACAGCCTGCTGTTACTCACAGCTGGCAGACACTGTGAACTGTGATGCCACGTCAGCTGCCCGGAACCTTTCTGCTTTGGCAAAAGTTTCTGAACGGAATGAGTTTGGGGGCGGATCCTGGGGTTGGAAACACGCTCTGGCCGCCATCTTGAGAAGGTCGGAGTAGAAGCAGCCCCCGCCTGAGATCACAGAGACCACACGGAACGCGTCATGTGACCAAGTAAGACCTCCAAGGAGAACTTAAATGGTATGTTGACTCTCTAAACAATCACGACAGCAAGTTAATAGTGGGCCAGAAAAACAGGATCAGAAATTGAAGAAGTAAAATTCAGAGATTTTAATCAGCATTACGGATATTAGTTCATTTAAAAAGTAATGCAATTGGAGTGGCCAGAAACTTCCATGTCTGTCGTGGAATATTAGGATATTTAATAACAAATAATAAATTACAGCACATCAGCTGAGGGGTTTCTACACCATATTACTGAGCAAAAAAAAATAGTATAATATTATACCATTTGGGGTCGCTATGACATATTACCAAGTAAAAAAAGTATATTATCCCATATGCAACTCTACATGCATACCTAATAATATGTGATTATATCCAAGCATTTTTGTATCTGTATAGATTAAAAATATAGAAAAGGTATATACCCGGCTATTAATAATTCTACTTCCTTCGTTTCAGAGAAAGAATGTACAAGAACAGGGATGTGGGTGGAAGTAACTTCTTGAGGCTTAAAACAACACAGCAGCCCTGGCCGGTTTGGCTCAGCGGTTAGAGTGTCGGCTTGCGGTCAGGAGAGACCCGGGTTCCGTTTCCACTAAGGGCATGTGCCTCAGTTGCAGTTTGTCCCCGGCCCTGGTCGGTTGTACGGGTGGCAGCCACTCGATGTGTCCCTTTCACATCCATGTTTCTCTCTCTCTCTCTCTGTTCCTCTCTCTCCCTCCCACTCTACCTGAACAAAAAAATGGAAAAATGTCCTCGGGTGAGGATAAAAAAATAAAATAAAATAAAATAAAATAAAACAACACAGCAGCACTTGTTACATTCCAGCCCAGATAAACGACCGGTATGGGAATGGGGTGTGGGCATAAAGAGAAGGATATGTAAGTTTAGAAAAGGGTTCACCAGGTATCCCAAGGTGACTTCTGTTTTATTTTCTATCCTCTCACATATATTTTAAATTTCAAAGAAAAAAATATGTATGTAATCAGAAGAAACAATAAAGCTGTTTGTACTATGTAAAAATTGTTGACAACTGGTAACTTCCCTGAACTCTTATGCTTCCGAGTCCCTCTGCTAAATCCTCAATAGATTTGCGTTTTTCTTCTGTGTTCCAAATACACTCAAGAATTCTACAGATGCGCTCGTGTTTACCTGGAACAAACAAGCCACGCCAAAGAGAAATGTAAGACACTCCTGCAGCCCAGACTTCGCCCAGCCCCCTCGCCTTGGAGACTGATGTCAGGCGGGTCACAGCTTCACGCGCTCCCTGACGTGTGGGCAGCGGAGGGCCCACAGCATGAGCTGGCACAGAGATGTTGCTGACGGTGCTGTTCGACCTAGACTGTCTCCGAAAATGCTCTAGAGGTGACTCCGGAATCAGCTGGGAAAATGCCAGTTGACGAAAAGAAGAAAGAAGTTGGAATGGACTGACGGCACCCTGTATTTCAGGAACAGAGACAGAAATTGAAAAATAAACTCTTAGTGATCAGTGACCAAATAACCAACAGAAAGGGGGAAAAATTACATAATTAAAACATGGAAAAGGTCACTATGTAGTCACTGGCCAGCCACATTTTCTGAATTAAAATGAGGTGAAGTATATTAACGTACTTGAATAGTAACTTAATTATATTCACAACACATTTTTTTGTTCATTGAGGCAATCACAAGAAATCCAAGATGCACTGTGTCGAGTAGATACATGTATGAATCAGAAGGTAAATATCGGATGTATGTATTCATTGCTCTGGAATGGAGAGGCTCTCAGCTTTTAACTTAACTGGGCAAAAGACCTGATTTAGGTAAAATTTCTGAATTATAGAACTATTGTGAAAAGAACTTTTGAAAAAGAAATGTTCTTTTACTTTCAACTACAAAAATAATCCAAAGCAGAGTTTGAAAACTGTTTATCCTAAAAGGAACTTTAATTCAACCTATCATATTAGATAGATATAATTAGAGATTTAGAGAGGTTAAATAGCTTGCCCAAGGTCACACAGTAGAACTTCGGGCTCTGGTCCTTAGAGATCTTCCCACAATATTGTGCTGTAAATATAAAGAATAGATCCGACCCGGTCTGACGTGTCATAACTGAAGAAGACACTCATAATCACCATATTCTTGCTTTGTATGCAAAGAGCATATCCTCGGGTTTATGCAGAGTAGTTCAATATGACCTGTCTTTGCCATCTTGTCCCATGATTTCTCTCCGTCTTATTAATAATCACTCGACTTAGATGAAGTGGACGATACAAATACACCTCCATAAAAAGCAGGCTGTAAATAAATGCCAAATTGTGATGTCAGCAGTAAGGAGAGGGAAGTCAGCCTATGGGAATTTTGAGAGGGGTAAGAAAAGAAATCAATGCAAAAGGGACAGGAAAGAATATTCAAAATAGGAGCTTTCTTATCTGAGAACAGTTGGTTATTAGGCTGTTACTGATGCTCTTGGACCTTAGTTTACGCGACTTGTGGCCTCGACCCAGAGATGATCCAGCAGTCTCACATTCCACACAGCCCCTAATTTAGAGGTGAACTTGGAAAGCGCGCAGAAGAGCAAACATCCACATATTCATGAGCCTGCATTTCCTTGGCTCAGACATCTTGGGTAAATTGAGGATGTTACTAAACTTGTCTGGATGTAACTAAACAACTGAATAAAAAGTAGAAAATGCCGTAACTGCTATGCTCCCTCTTGGGTCTTGTAAACACATACTTTCCAATATTATCAGCAGATGAAAAGTATTGGTTTAGACATCTCTGAACGAAAACCCACAGCAGAAAGCAATATAAATGTTTCTTCTTGAAAGACTTTTAAGCTCCATCTCTTAAGCCAGCGATTTTAAACCGGTGTGCCACAAGAATTTTTAAAACATGCAACATCTGACTATTTAATCAGGGGCACTGACCTCTTTTCCCTTAGACTGTCAAATTTAAAAAGCGACAACAGCCAACGGAACAACAGCTGTCCAGTGTGAATGACTCAAAATTATACCTATTCTGCCCTGGCCAGTTTGGCTGCCCTGGCTGGTTTGGCTCAGTGGTTAGAGTGTCGGCCTGCAGACCGGAGAGTCCCGGTTTCGGTTCCCCCTGGGGGCACATACCTCGGTTACAGTTTGTCCCCGGCCCCGGTTGGGATCGTGTGAGTGGCAACCCCACATCGATGTTTCTCTCTCTCTCTTCCTCCCTCTCTCCCTCTCACTCTATCTGAAGATAAATGCAAAAATGTCCTCGAGTGAGAATTAAAAAACAAACAAACAGGAATTGAATCTCACAGGTCTGGAGGCTGGAAGTCTGAAATGAAGGTGTCACATCTCTCCCCGCCTCTTCCTAGCTTCTGGTGGCTCCCAGCAATCCCTGGCGTTCCTTGGCTTGTGGCCACATCACTCCAATGTCTGTCTCATTCTTCCCATGGTCAGGTCTTCCCTCTGTGTGTCCAAATCTCCCTCTACTTATAAAGACACCGTCATCGCATTAGGGCCTCAGCTTAACTTCATTACATCTGTGGAGACCCTATTTCCAAATAAGGTCATAGTCACAGGTACCAATGGCCAGAATTTCAGCATACCTTTTGGGGGACACAATTCAACCCATAGCAGGCAATTCACGGAGATGATGTGACAGCCAGGAACACTGCTCTTCCCCAAAGAGCACAGGCCCTTTGGGTCATTATTAACCCCTCTGAGAGCCTGTTACAGCAGAACAGGTAGGACATAGGCCTCCTTACCACCCTCTGCTCCCCAGGCTGGGGCAGGGCCATCTCTCCAGGCCAACACCGTTCAGCGGGCTGTCCTCACCCCTGCCTGAGGGAGGAAACAAGGCTGATTCAGGGAAAACCATCTTCATAGGGAACAAACAATTCCAACAAACTTTGTGTTCGCAGCAGGTCAGCAGTATCTTTGAATACACGCGCAGAATATATTTGATGAGAAGCTATAAAATGACAAGATAATGAAAGCCTACAAGATTTCCTACTCTCTCACCGTGAGCAGCAATCAGTGGACGTGGGGAGATAAAAACCAAGGAAAGAAGCTGTGTGTACTGCAGAGCCCAGACCCGGCTAACCGGGTGACGCTCCTGCAACCAGTCCTCAAGGATGAAGCGCCTTTTCTTGCCACCCTGGCGAAAGGTAAAGAAGAGGCACGGCACCACCCCGCAGAGGACTTACCCGCCGGCCGGGGATGCTGGGAAACTGGAGCCACATGTTGAAGACAAGGTCTAGCTCATCGCTAAATTGCATGATGTAGACTGACCCAATAACACCAACATGGGAGAGGTTGATGATTCCAGGATTATTCCAATTAGGTTTTCTAGAGTTTGGTAAGGATTGCTCTGAAGCCCGTTCTTTATGTCCCAGTCACTGGCCTGGACCCTAAAGCCTCCACCGTCCCTCCATGAGATTATCTGCATCTCTGTCTTACCGGTGAAGAAACCAAGATTCACACACATGAAGGGACTTGCCCAAGGTCAGATGGCTGATAAGTCTCCAGGTCAGGAGTGGGACCCAAGCCCTTTATCCACCAGTCCGTGGCTTTCCTGCCCCGCCCTGAAGGGTGAGCTGGGTTTGGCCAGGTGAGGAAAAGCCAGGAGAGGGTTTGGGGTGTGGGGCTGGGACACGTACCGCGGCATTGCATGTGTCTCATCAGCTGCAGAAAAGCAGCCGTCTCCCCGGGTGAGAAGCTACTGTCAGCCCTTCATCAGCCCTTCAGCTCTCCCTCTATCTGGGTCAGTGAGAAGAGGGTCACAAGATCTCCCTGTGGTTATTTTTAACAAAAAAAAAAAAAAAAACAAAAACCTTTAAAGAAAAGGAGAGGCTAAAAATGTATGAGAAATTTTACAAGCTGAATTCAAAAGGGATTGTTGGATGGGAACAGCTGGGTTGTTGTACCTGCCTCAGCACCTGCAGTGAGGGGTCCCCGGTGGGTCACAGTAGTTCCTGGCCCTGTCAGAACGGAGAAGGTGGCCTGGAATCCACATCAGAAGGGCGACGTGGGACACCGCAGACACGGGAGGCAGGAGGCACGCGGGGCGGGTGCCACCTCCCCACACCTGCCTTGAACCGGCCTTGCCCTTGACCCTTGACCCTTTCCTCGAGAAGGGAAGGAGGGGCACCCAGGGGCCTGTTTCAGCCTCCACCACGGCCTGCGGTTTTGGAACAAAGGGAGACGCAGGGGACTCTTCTCAGCAGTGGCCGTGTCGCAGGAGAGCGGCGCCAGTTGACGCTGTCCTTCGGAGAGACTCTGAATGCCACTTTGGTGTATTTTTGAGACAGATCAGCAGTAATGCAACCCCCCTGCCGGCTTCCCATCGACTCGGGTCCCAGGAGTGAGGAAGCTGTAAGTACCAGAAAATCTGTCTCCCAGGAGCTCCTCCAAGGGAGAGGGTTCTGCAAAGCATTCCACCGGGTCCCGTGTCCAAGGCAGCACAAGGAAACAGGTTTCTCGAGGGTTCGAGGCAACACTGGGTCCGAAGTCTAAGGAATCCACTCCCTGGCTGTGTCTCCGACCGGGGCCCTGGTCATTGCCAGTGTGCGCTCAGTGTTGACCATCGCGGAAGGGTAAGATGAACGCCCGGTGCCCCGAGACAGCTGTGCAAACCCGTGGCTACCTCAGGGCAGAGCGTGTGCCCTGGGAGTCCCTGGAACAGCAGGATCAACGCCATCCCGGTTCACCGAGGAACCAGCCTTCAGTGGGCCCTGAGTGGACCCCACTCACGCAGAACGGAACGGCAGGCTCGTGGTGCAGAGTTGTGCGTGGACCAGACACAAAGTGAGCAAAGCAGCTTCTAGTCCCTGCCTCCACGGAGCCTGCGGTTCTGCCATCGGTCTCCTGGGAGCAGAGGGACTGGTTGTCATGGAGAACGCTGACATTTATTTAGGGCCCATGATGTGCCAAGTACCACGCTCAGTGCTCCACAAACGAGATCCCACTGGACCCTCCCGAAACTTAAGGCTACAGGGGGTCACCGCGGTCACCGTTTTATGGATGGAGACTAAGCCACACAGCTGACTAACGGTAATACCAAAATTCAAACCCAGGGGACATACTCTTTGCAGACCCCCTGGGAACGAGGTCAGGTGAGGTTGCTTGGTGCAGTGCTTGGAAGCCCGGTGAAGCCGTTTCTATTTGCTCTGGAGGAAATAAGAAGGTGCTTTGTTGTCAGGTCTCCCTTCGTCTTGCCACCCCACTCCATCCTCCCTCTGCCAAAGTTAGATTCCCATGGGAAACATACAATTCAGAGGACCCTCCAGGCAAGACAGACTCTCCAAATCTCCATCAGTGTCCTCGCCACAGTGAATGGCCATCTCGGAAGGAGATTTCAGTCCTATTTCTCCCTCCCCTCAAATCCTAACGCTGTGAGAAGCCCTGAAGAACCAGCCCCCAAGGTTCCCCTCGTCCAGCCCTGTACCGGCCTCTTCTTCAGTGTTCCCACGGCCCACAGAACACTGGAAGTTGCTCAGAGACCAGAAGACCCATCTTGTAGGTGGCATCTCACCAGCAAAATGCCCAAGGAGAGGAGATGCCTGCAAAGTTCCCCTGCCCAAGTCCTGCACCAGACCCTCGCGGGAGGGCACGGGGGTCGGAGAAGAGGTACCTACACATTCTCCACCTCCCGAGAGGACCGGAGAGTATTCCTTGACCTCCATCCCCTTTTTCATTTCTGAGTTGACAAATACTGCTCCCCAGCGAGACCAGCATCAGGAAGGGCAAGGTGAAGGTCAAGCCACCTGCAGAGCATAAAACTGAAAATGCTAAACCCAAAGTGGAAACCCTTATGCTCATAAAGAAAATGTCTGTTCATCAAGCACTTTCAGAAACTCCACTTCATTTGACACTCTCACAGTAGTGAACAGATATTAATGGTGATGTTACTTTTTTCCTTTTTCTTTTTTAAACAAAGAAACTGAGGTCCATGAAAAAGAGGTGACTCCCTAAGGTCAGAGAGGTCAAACTTGCAGCCTGGCTTTCTGAGCGCAAGCTCTGTGCTCTGTCCTCTCCAACATGCCCACTCGGGAATCCCGGGGGTCAAGGATGCTGGACAGAGACAAGAAAGCTTGCTTAATGGGTCACCCCTGTGGGGTCATCTTCCAAGATGAGGCAACTTCACCCAAACAGTCTTAATTTCGTTTTATAATCACCTAGGAGTCTACCCTCCCACAATATAAATCTTTCTGTTACAATATTTGGTTGCAAACTTTGAGAGTAGTAAGTTGCATATGCTTACAATTCCCGGGTAAAGAAGTGCTATTTTTAGCCCTGGCCGGTTTGGCTCAGCGGTTAGAGCGTCGGCCTGCGGTCCGGAGAGACCCAGGTTTGGTTCCCGCTAAGGGCATGTACCTCGGTTGCAGTTTGTCCCCGGCCCTGGTTGGTCGTGCGGGTGGCAGCCACTCGATGTGTCCCTTTCACATCGATGTTTCTTTCTCTCTCTCTCCCTCCTGCTCTATCTGAACAAAGAATGAAAAAGTGTCCTCGGGTGAGGATAAAAAAATAAAATAAAATAAAATGTAAAGAAAAAAAAAAAAAAAGAAGAAGTGCTATTTTTACTTTGCCCTAAAACTATTTCTTTAAAATGATAAAGTTGGGTTTTATCGTTCTTGTGCTGTGGGATTTAATAAGTTCACATTTTTATCCTGTGATTCTCATTATTTTATAAATTTCAATCACAATCTCTCCTTAGCCTGTGTCTTTCTGGAGTAAAAGCCCTAATTCTTTTATCATCCCTCACAAAGAATTCTCTCTACCCTCCGTGTCGATTTAGATCCTTCTCCAGACCTTGTCTGGCTCTGTACATCTCTGAGCTACGTTGGTTCATTGGACCCCTATCGTTTAGTTCGTTATTCTGTATGAAAGAGCACAATGACTTCAGCTAGAATAAAATGTAGGGATATTAGAGACACTTTTCAAAACCAAACACTAGCCCTGGCCAGTTTGGCTCAGTGGTTACAGCATTAGCCCACAGACCAAAGAGTTAGGGGTTCAATTCCAGTCAAGGATGAGTAACTCAGTTGCAATTCAGTCCTAGCCCTGGTTGGGGTCATGCGGGAGGCAACCAGTCAATGTGTCCCTCTCACATCAATGTTTCTCCCCGCCCCCCCATCCCCCCCACACACACACTCTATCTGAAGATAAATAAATGGAAAAATATCCTTAGGTGAGGATTTAAAAATAAATCAAACACTATTTTGTTGCATGTCAGCCCAGCATAGGCTGAAAAAATACACATTTTGCTTCAATTCAAATCAATTTGAGCACACAGGTACTAAGCAACCTTGTACTCTATTATGAAAATGAGAAATTGCAAAATACTTTCACATACATTATCCTATTTGACCCTTGTGTGAACCATGCAAGGCAGAAAACACATATTATTATCCTCGTGCTTCTCATGGAAAAGTAAAGCTGGGTCCAGCCCAAGGTCAGACAGCTGGATCAGGGCCCAGCCGCTGGCCCTCCCTCGCAAGCATGATGCTCTGTTCGCTGAGTGATATGCCTTCCTCATGCGCACTTGTGATTTATTTCAGAGGTCCACAGCACAGCCACGAAATAGTCTGTGGTCCTACTGAAAGAAAAGATGGTTAAGGTTGGGGTAGGCCCTCCACCTGCTCCCCAGGGCCATCTCAGCCACGTCACCGGTATCAATATCACCTCCTCGCACATGACTCCCCAGCTTGTGTCTCTAGGCCACACCTTTCTTCCAAGCCCCAGACAAGGATATAAAACTGCACGTCTGATGTCTCCTGGACGTCTCAACGTGTACAAAAGCCCTTCTGCACCCATCGTATTCCCCTCCACTGCCAAAACCCAACCCTCGTTTGACGTTCCTCCTCTCAAATGCCGATCCAGAAACCCAGGAGTCAGCTTGGCTGTTCCCTCGCCCTCCCCTCCCCTGCCCGGTCCAATCGTCCTTTCGCCTTCCCCTCCGGCGCAGCCCGCTGTCCTGCGCACTTACTTCTCTCTTCCCACCATCACCCCTCAGTCCAAGGTGCCATCGCTCGCATGGGACTTTCATTGACTCCAGTCCTCTCTCCCCACCACGTGTAGCTGAACAAATTCTTCCAAATATGCCACTCTGGCCATGCCACCCCTAACCCCTTCTGCTTAGACGCTTCAATAGCATCACTTTGCTTTCAGGGTAAGGGCAAAACATCCGTCACTAGCCCACGGGTCCCTGTCTCGTCTGGGCCCCACCCCCAGCCTCACCTCATGACCCTCATCTCGTCCTCAAGCTCCAGTCCCCCCGGGTCTTCTTTCAGCCTCGTTTACTCACCGTGCTCTTTTTAGCCCCGGTGTTCTAGAATATTCTTTCCTAATTTCCAGAATTAGCTTCTCAGAAGGCTCCACCCGCACATAGAGATTCAAGGGTCTTTCTTCAGGGAAACCTTTTTTGGCCTCTCTGCGTTCAATTCCCCCTTCATAGTTTACGCAGCACTGGTTTCGCGTGGTCTAGTGAATTTAATATGTCTCCCCATTAAATTTATAAACTTTTGCTCACTATCATATTCCCTGAGCTGCGCTGAGCTTAGCACATGCATGCACATCAATACATGTTTGTTAAATGAATGAATAACCCCACTAATAAGGAAATGGTTGTGGATGGTAAACACCCTCAGTATGGAATACTAAGCAGCTGTCAAAAACAATGAGATAAGACTGTGTTTACTAATAAGGAATGATGTCCATGACATATTACTGATTTAACACAGTGCATTACAGAACATTATGCATACTGTGATCAGTTATTTTTAAAACCTATGTATGTCTTTATTTTTAAAAACACACACACAAACAATCTCTGTGCGTATGCACGTGTGTTTGTATGTGTTTTATATGGTCTGCAAAACTAAGACCAAACTGCTTACAGTGGCTTCCCTAGAGAATGGGAATGAGACAGGAGAAAGAAAAATAGAATAACAATTTCTACTCGTAAACTCCTTTCTGGTTATTCCCATGTGTTATTGCTGTAATTATTTTAACAATACCACTTTTTAAATAATGATGCAATTCACTAACGTTCAGGAAACTGTTTCTAAATACAGCAAAAAAGGAAAAACGAAACTACTTTGTATATGGTTCCTTGACAGTGATAAAGTCCCCCCCCTCCCCCCGAAAAGCACATTTCCAGCTCAGCTCTTCCATCTAGCAATGAGCGGGGAGGAAGAAGCGAAATGGAAGCAAACAATCAGACGTGCTGGCATGTGTCCGTTAGGTCTCCCCTCACTGTGACTTTTACAAAAAAAAAAAAAAAGCTTTGAAAAAAATCACTGCTCCTGGTCTTACTTATTCAGTAGTAGAAGAGAAAAATAACAGAAAGAATAACATGGATTTTTCTTACTTAGATTTTTTTTGGTGTTGTTTAAGTGATGATGTGAAGACATCTCTATTTTCCTTCAGTCGCCAAATGACAAACACTCTTGCTGTCTTTGCCATAGCTCCACTGGAAAAGATCGCCCCCTAGAGCCAGCAGGTGGTCGTGGAGGCAGCAGGGACAGATACTGTGAGATGCAGACAGGATTCTTCCCCAGCTAACAGCACAAACCCTCACCCTGGTGGCGAGAGGGGGGTATGCAGGTGGCCAGACCCGGTTCCCAGAAGGGGGCAGATGTGTGGGAGTGAGTGACTTTGCCTGCAGCGAGCCTACCAGGGTGAGCTGGGGACAGTCCATGAATACAGAATAAATGCTGTCACTTCGAGCTACATTGATTCTTTTTTCAGACTAATGGCTCAGTTGGTGGAAGAACCAAGCGATGACTAAAATATGAGTCAAATGCTTTCAAATCAAATTATTCCAGTGAAGTAGGAACACAGGCAAGCAGAGAGCAGGTCATTAGAGGTTCTAACCAGCACTTGCTAAACCTGAAGAAACTCCCTCTCATTAATGACTGCCTCTTTCAATCTCAGTCATTTTGACTTTAGTGAGCTGGGGACAATCAATCTGTATGACTAGTGACACCTTCTGATCAGCTCTGAACCGTGGGACAGGTAGCTCCCCTCTGGGCTTGTGCACTTTCCCAGTCCTGACTGCATTCGCCTCCTTCTCTCCCGGGGTCTATCCAGCATGTCTGCAATTATCCCAAAGGGCGTCAGGAAATTCAAAAATTAGCCTCCAAGTTGGTGTCTTGGTAGTTTTGAAAACCAACTTTCATTGAAATACAAAGAGCTCACATTACTGAGAAGTAAGGCTGGGGGGAGGCAGGAGATGCATGTCGTCAGAGTCGATGGAACCACAGGGCGTCAGTTCAGAAGGCTCGGAGGTGCCAGCTGCACGTGGAGAGACCGCAGCACGTGCCGACCCTCGTGGAAGCAGCAGACAGGTGCATGGGTTCCCTGCCATCTCCCCCCCCCCCTTCCTTCTGCCAATTTCTCCACTTCACATTCTTTCCCCCAAAATGTTCACCCCCGTTAAGCAATTCAGTTCCTCCACAGCCTTTTTGGTGCAGAGACCCTGAGAAGATGGGTATTTTCAAATGGCCTAAGGTACTCACCAGAAAACAAAGCCCTCACTGTGTTTATTGAAACAGGATCCCCTTCAAGAATAACTAGGCGTACCCCCATCCCTGTGGTACCAGGTATGTCTGCATCCCCATCCCACACTCCTCCTTTTTGGGCATCAGCAGTCATGAAGTAGAAGCAGAGAACAATGTTCAGCCCCCAGCAAAGGTGCAGGACCTCTCCCCACAGACCAGAGACGGCAGCTTCCCCCAGCCTGGCCGGGCATCCTACCCACTCTGCCCTCTTCTCTGAATGGATTCACTTAGATGTCAGTGCAATGTATTCTTTTTTAAACATTTTATATTGTGGCAAAATATACATAACATAAAATTTACCATTTTAACCATTTTTTAAATATGTCTTTATTGATTTTAGAGAGAGGAAGAGGGATAGAAACTGATGAGCGAAACCTCCACCAGCTGCCTCCTGCACGCCCCCTACTGGCGACCGAGCCTGAAACCTGGGCATGTGCCCTGATGGAATTGAACCAGCAAACTCTTGGCGCATGGGACAAGGCTCAACCAATTGAGCCATGTTAAGTAAATAATTCAGCGGCATTAAGCACACACACACTGTTGTGCAACCATCACCACCATCCTCTCCAGAACTTTCTCATCTTCCAAAACTGAAACACTGTACCCAGTAAACCCAAATTCCCCTTTGCCTCCTCCCCCAGCCCCTGGCAACCACCATTTTACTTTCTGTTCTATGAATTTGACTACTTGAGATACTTCATATAAGTAGAATCACACAGTATTTGTCCTTTGGTGACTGGTTTATTTCACTTAGCATAATGTCTTCAAGGTTCACCCATGTTGTGGCACACGCCAAAATGTCCTCCTTTTTTAAGGCTGAATAAGACTCCATTGTATGGACATACCACATTTTGTTTATCCATTTACCTGTCGAAGGATATCTGGGTTGTTTCATAGTCTTAATTTTACAATTTAAGACATGCAGAAAATTCAAATTCAATTCAATTTATTGATTATTAACCAAGGGTACCTCACTGTGCTAGGTACTGTGGGGGTACGAAGGGGGATTCGAGGTGGCACCTGCTCTCGAGGAGCTTACACTACTTGGGAAGGTAGAACAGAAAGAAGTGAAAGTGACTAGCGTCTGCTAATTGCTGCATGTGCTCGTCGCTTTGCCCGATCACTGCATGTACCACTCACCACCTTGTGAGGTAGATGACACATCTACAAAATAGTGCAAAGATGAAGGCTCAGAGACCTGAAGGAACCTCCTCCAACTCTTGGATTCATGATCCTGTGTCTATTCCAGCAGGCATGCCGCTCCCTTCGGAGCGAGGCAAAATGTGAGAATTCCTGGGGAGAAGCTACGGGAAGGGAAGGCAAGAGATGACCACCCTCCTGAGCGGCAGGCTCACTGCAAACAGTCTTGCAGGTCAGGACGGCTCATGCTGGACAAGATAAGGGAGGGAACGCGAGCAGAGCGGAGGAGGGGCAGGGAATCACAGTGCAGTCTCAAGGAGTGTGAATGCCACCATGTAGACAATGGTGAGCCATTGCAGGTTTCCTAAGATGAGACATAGTCGTAGCTGTGCTTTGGGAAGGTAACTGTGGCAATAATGTATCACAAAGATTAGTGTGTGGGCGTGGGGTAGAGTTTAAAGGTAGGAAAGCCAGTGCTAATTCACTCTGAATTAGCAGATAAGACTTAATTAGTCAAATGGAAAAGAGGATATGGAGGTGCGCACTGTCTTATTGGTGGGGATGACAGAACCTGGCCACTGACGCATTCTGAATGGGTGACCCTACACCCGCATCCCGGGCTGCGGAGGACACCTGTTTTCCTGGTGCAATTCCTAACAAGGTCCTTTCTCTCTCAGACAGGTCCAAGTTTGGACAGTAAAGTACATGATCACACTAACTATGAGGAATAAGAGGAAAGATTCAGAGGTGACCCTCAAAGATGTTGAACCTGAATTAGTAAGGAAAGTGGTAACACCTTCAGAAATACAGGAGGGAAATCAGGTTTTCAGAAAGATTATGCGTTTGGATTCACACATGCTGAGTCTGCTGCTGAGTGAGGATTTATTTGAGGGAGATGAGCACCTTGCCCGTGGATTTGCGCTGTATCACGTGAAGGAAGGCATCATTGACCTAAAAAAAAAAATCCCAATATATAATAGAAAGGTTTGCATACATGCATATTTCAACAAACATTTGTTGCTGGTTCAATTCTTAAAATAGCTAACGTATTAAGATATGTCTTCAATGAACTGTATATAGATAACTATGTAATACTGACTAAATAATCAGCACAAACTCAAAGGAAAACAATAATATTTCAGAGTAATCCAGTCTCAGTAATCCAATCTGCCTGAACGCTAATCGTCCGTGTCGTCAGATAAAGGGCAGCAGGAAGAAGCCATCAGGCCTGTCCACACTCCAGCCGTGTGTTCTAGCTGCTCAAGGGACGGAGCCACTGCAGGAAGAATCAGTCACTTACTACTTTACAATTTTTCCTTTTTATTAAAAGTGTCCTATTTCCAGTGTGTCTGAAATAGCAATCTATCTCAAATTCATTTTTAGAAGTCCACGTTATAAAACATAAATTAAAAAGCAACCACAGTAATCACGACAGTGTGACACTGGTGAAAGAGTAAACAGATCAGTGGGACGGATGAGCGAGCCCCGAAACAGGCCCACACAAACGAAGACAGCTGGTCGTCTGACAAAGGAGCCGGGGCAACTCAGTGCAGAAAGGGTAGACTTTGCAAGAAATAGCTGAAACCACTGCACAGCCACTTGCAAAAAACGAATCAAGACACTGTCCTGACACCTTTCACAAGTTTCAACTGAAAATGGATCTTACATCTAAATGTAAAAGGCAAAACGGATTATGGTAGCAGGGGACCACCCTGACGTTCATCCAAGGGAAGGGATCCTCAGCTGTGGTGAGTACAAACCATGCACCACAGCAGTGGGCAGTCGTGAACCGGACCCAGGACCAGCAGTACGGGTGGGTCTTTAAAAGGCAGCACTGCGTGGAAAATTCAGAAACAGCGTAAGAGCTACAGCACAACCCTGTGCTGTTACTTGTTGATGCATCTTGAGACCGAGTCGGAGGAGAAAAAGGTGTGGGGAAGGAGGATAAAGGGAGTAAATAAATACAGACATCCATAAATACGTGGACATAAAAGCAAAAGATGGGCCTCGCCAAGATGAAAATGTGCTTTGAAACGAGAATTATGATTAAATAGCCTTTTCCACTGGAAATCCTCCCCCACAAAGCCAAATAAAAATAAATAAGTAAAAAAGCAGGGAAACAAATCAGTCGTGGCGACCTCTGCGGCCGGCGCCAAGAACGTGTGTTTCGGGCTTTGTGCTTTCCTGGGCCCTTGGCAACCTACAGACTGAGGAGGCGGAAGAGGGTTAAGAAAGATGTTGAAACGCTCATCCTGCCTGTCAATCCCTCAAAGACACATCTCCCAGTGACTCACTCTCCCTGTCAGTTAGAAGACACTTGTTCCCAGAGACCTGTCAGAGCCCAGCAACAAAACTACTCGGGGAAACAAGCACAAGTCGAGATATCGATACTTTTTCACCTGGCATCTGAGACCAGTGAGGACTCTTCTGCAGATCCGTGTTAATATACAAAGAAAATTCTCACGTCAGAGGTGAACGCATATTTTTAATCATGTTACACAGCAATCTTTATAAAAATGTAGCACCCAGGTACCTGACCTCTTTAAATGATAATACTGGGGGGAAGCATAACCATCCTGTTCCGTGACTTGGGAATCTCATAAGTTTGAACATCCATTATTTCACCTCCTGTTTTTGACATTCTCTTACTTTGTGTGTCCAGCTGCCACTTCGCTGTGATTGTAGCTGCTTCTAAAAATAGCCCAGCTCTGTTCCTTCCCACCCTGTGGTTTCTGTCTGAGCTGGGGAAACAGACAACCTGTGATGTTAAGGACTAGATGCTTAATAAGAGTGATAAGGTTTGGAGTGAGAAACTAAGAGACAAAGTGCAGGGCTTTGGACCAGAGTCTTTTGGTAGCTAATTCGGATGGATGCCCGGGGACATTTTCCTCTCGTATTGTACAGGCTGCGGCTCAGAGGGAGGCTCCGGCTGTGCCCAGACACAGGCTGTGCCCAGAACCCTGATTCTCTGCCTTGCAGTGATGAAGCCCTAATTAAATTTGTCTCTGCAGATATGCAGCCTGGAATTGGGGAGCAGGGTGAGGATACTGCTTTTGTTTTGGGTTCAGCTGTTGGAATTTTTAATTAGCTCATTAAGCAAGAACAATCAGAGAGTAACCTATGGTTCCCTAAATACACTCTGTCAAGCCCTGGCTGGTTTGGCTCAGCAGTTAGAGCATCGGCCCATGAACCAAAGAGTTACAGGTTCGATTCTGGTCAAGGGCACGTACCTCAGTTGCAGTTCGGCCCCAGTCAGGGTCGTGCAGGAGGCAACCACTCAACGTGTCCCTCTCACACTGATGTTTTTCTCTCTCTCTTCCTCTCTCCTCTCCCTCCCACTCTGTCTGAACAAAAAAAAAGAAAAGAAAAAAAAATATCCTCGGGTGAGGATTTAAAAAAATAATAGCCCTGGCCAGTTTGGCTCAGCGGTTAGAACGTCGGCCTGCGGTCCGGAGAGACCCGGGTTCGGTTCCCACTAAGGGCACGTACTTCGGTTGCAGTTTGTCCCCGACCCTGGTTGGTCGTGCGGGTGGCAGCCACTCGATGTGTCCCTTCACGTCGATGTTTCTCACTCTCTCTCCCTTCCTCTCTCTCCCTCCCATTCTATCTGTACAAAAAATGGAAAAATATCCTCGGGTGAGGATAAAAAAAATAATAATAATAATAATAATAATAAATAAACAGCCCTGGCCAGTTTGGCTCAGCAGTTAGAGCGTCGGCCCGCGGACCAGAAAGACCCAGGTTTGGTTCCCGCTAAGGGCATGTACCTCGGTTGCAGTTTGTCCCTGGCCCCAGTTGGGGTCATGTGGGTGGCAGCCACTCGATGTGTCTCTCTCGTATCAATGTTTCTCTCTTTCTCTTCCTCCCTCTCTCCTTCCCGCTCTATCTGAAGATAAATGCAAAAAATAAATACACTGTCAATTCATGCTTGCCATTTCAAACCAGCTCCATCAAAGCACTGTCCTGAGATCTTTCCAACTAAAAACTAAATTCTTTAAGTCTTACTTTTTATTGATTGGTATACATAATGTACCCAGTGAATGTTTGATAAGATAAACTCATGAATGAATGAATGAATGAATGAATGAATGAATATATCTGGGACTGAATGGGATTGTTTTTAAAAGGTAAAAACATTTAGTTGCTGACACTGTCATAGTTGAATTATAGTCATCATATCATTGTTCTGATACAAGTTGATCTGAATCTTCTTTCAAAAGTCAATCAATGCATTTCACCAAAAAAGATAGAGATGGCAAACGTGCACGTGAAAGGATACTCAAAATCATTATTTGTTAGAGAAACGCAAATTAAACCCACAGTCAGATATTACTCCACACCTGTTAGAATGGCCATAATTAAAGAAAGCAACTGACAACAATAAATGCTGGCAGATGCAGTGACAGAAACTCTCATACCTTGTCGGTGGGAATGCAAAGTAAGACAACCACTTTGATAAACAGTTTGGTGGTTATTGATAGTTAAACATAGAGTGGCAAATCAGTACAAACAAAATCTTAATGTGTTCAAAGAGTGATGCTGGAGCACCAGTCTCTAACCAAGAATACACACACACACACAGAAAACCTATGAGCTATGAACTTTGGTAGGAACGCGATAGGAATGGCCTCATCTTCAAAACCATGGGCTGCAGAGACTGTGTCGAATTGCTTCGGAATCACTGTGGCCTGGAGAGTGAGCTGCTGATATAATCAAGCTCGCTCCTTCTAACATCGACTTGCGTTATTTGTAGGGTTCCACATAGATTTCTTTGCACGGACATTCCTACCTAATGATGTTATCTAGACAACACTGGGAACTGGGGGCGGAGGAAACCCTGCTCTGGAAGTAAAGCCAAATAAATGTCTGTGTCGATTTGAAAAGAAAAAGTTAAACAAACACTTAGCACATGACCCAGAAATCCCAGTCCTAAAAGTTGAAAAAAAAAAAACTTGTTTTCAACCGGTTTGACTCATCGGTTAGAGCGTCGGCCTGCAGACCAGAGTTGCAGGTTCAGCTCTGGTCAAGGGCACGTACCTCAGTTGCAGTTTGGTCCTGGCCCTGGTTGGGGTCGTGCGAGAGGCAACCAATCAATGTGTCTCTCTCTCTCTCTCATCAATGTTTCTCTCTCTCTCTCTCTCTTTTTCCCTCCCTCCCTCTCTATCTGAAGATAAATGGAAAAATATCCTCAAGTGAGGATTTAAAAAAAAAACTCAAACGTGAATATTTACAGAAGGTGTACTTAGAACCACCAAAAACTGAAAATAATCAAATATCCCATGAACTGATCAAAAAGCGTGTTTCAGTACATCCATACAATAAAATACCATTCAGCAATAAAAAGAACAACTGCTGGCACATGCAAAACCACAGATGACCCTCAGAAGCATATGCAGCACCGAAGAGGCCAGACTCAGAGGGCTACCTACCGTATGACTCCATTTATACAGCAGTCTGCAGAAAGCAAAATTATGGGGAAAGAAAATAGATCAGTGGTTGCCAGGGACTGTGGAACCGAAGGGGGTGATTACAGAAGGGCACAGGAGACTTTTTGGAGTGATGAAAAATTCTGTACCTTGATCGTAGTGAGGTGGTTACATGACTATATATGTTTGTCAAAAGTCAGAGCAAATTTTACTATAGGTAAATTATACCCCGAAAATCCTGACTTTAGGGGGTCAAAGGGATGGTGACACCTGTACTAATGTCAACAATAAAAATAAAGAAAACCTGACTTCAAAAAAAGTCAAGCCATGTATTATTATTAAACACACAAATAAATATTCAAAGTGTCAACCTGGGTTCCTTAGAAAGAGTCTAATCAGAACGTGTGTCCCAGCACTTCCTTGCCGCCCAGGGAGGCCAGGGCGAGGGGAAAGCGGAGGGAATACAGCAGAGAGAAGAGGAACCCGTGTGTGGTACTGATCCTGAACTGGCCTCAGCTTCAGGGGGACTCGCACTGGTGGGTGTTCACGTGGGGCGTCTCCAGAGAGGCCGTATGGAACCCACTGCACGTCGGAACAGTCCACGGGGAGGAGGAACAGCAGCAGCAGTCTGTCTACAGTTTGCCCCGTGGAGTGAACTCCCCACACTTCTGGGTCGTGTTCCAGTTTGTGCAGAAGCCAGAGTTTCTTCAGATCACCTCTGCACCAGCAGCTTCCCCCCTGATGAGCAAAATGATGAAGCCATGCCTAAGATCAGCCCTCACCCTGGGAAAGCATGAGACAATCGGGGTGTCAGGAGATGGCCCTAGGACGGGCTCTGGGGTGCATGACTGCAGGGATCACTGGCATGAGCCATCACTGGAAAAGTGTGACAAGTGGACAAGATCTGGGGCAGGTAGGACTGGCAGATATGGGGAGGCTCATAAACTGGCTCTGGAACAATGCACTAAAATTAATTCCACAGACACACTCAGGAAACTTCAACTAAACAATTTCTAGCCATTAAATCTGTTCAGGTGGTGATCTCAGCCAGCCTTTACAGAATAAACAAGTTCAGATCTGCAAGGTTTAAGTACTGTGTCAGGTCGAGATGTGTGTGGAGAGCTCCCTATGGAAAGCAGACATGCTGAAGAATACCTTCTTCCGACAGCTCAAGGGGCACAATAAATTCTATTTAAAATTCAAAATCTGAAGAATGTCCCTCAAATCCAGCCCTCTTGCCCTGGCCGGTTTGGCTCAGCGGTTAGTGTGTCGGCCTGCGGTCCAGAGAGACCCGGGTTCGGTTCCCGCTAAGGGCATGTACCTCGGTTGCAGTTTGTCCCCAGCCCTGGTTGGGTCGTGTGGGTGGCAGCCACTCGATGTGTCCCTTTCACGTCGATGTTTCTCTCTCTCTCCCTCCCACTCTATCTGAACAAAATATCGAATAATGTCCTCGGGTGAGGATTAAAAAAAAAAAAAGAATCAAATCCGGCCCTCTGAAATGTCAGTGCAGAAGTGTCAGAGTTCAGGGGAACGGAAAAGCTCAACTCTGCATAATGGCTATAGATTTTGCTTTTAAAAATATACTAAGTGTGCCCAGCTGGTGTGGCTCAGTGGTTGAGCATCGACCCATGCACCAAGAGGTCGCTGGTTCGATTCCCAGTCAGGGCACATGCCCAGTAGGGGGCCTGATCCCCAATGGGGGGCATGCAGGAGGCGGCCAATCAATGTTCTCTCTAACTGATGTTTCTATGTCTCTCTCCCTCTCTCTTCCTCTCTAAAATCAATAAAGAAAAAAACATTGAAAAATATATACATACTAAGTGTTTAATGATATGCTTTTACCTGTATTATCGTATGTAATCCTCATAACCATCCTAGTAGGTAGAGTATATTACTGCTCCCAGTACAGACAAGAAAATAAGGCACAAAGATGTAAGTAATGTGCCCGTAGTCAGTTAGGTGGTAGCGGGGCCGGGATTCCCGTATTCTCAATCACTCGACAGACACGTGAGTCCCTACCAAAATCTAGAGACTCCAAGGTGCAGACAGCACATGGCCCCTGCCTGTGTGGAGTCTGTGCTCCACGGGATCAACGGGCATCAACCAATAATTCCAGGCAGGTGAAGGGGGGCGTGGAGTACTATGGGAGTTCATACCCTGTGCCTATGTGGTCCGTTTAATATCAACTATCAAAGTCAAATCTGTGAGTCCACATATTCAGAAGAAAATAAAAGCTAGGAGGCATCATTATTTATGGTACAATATAGATAGATATAGATATAGATATAGATATAGATATAGATATAGATATAGATATAGATATAGATAGATATAGACATAGATATAGACATAGATATATAGATATAGAGCCAGAAATAGATAGTATACACAAAAACACAGTGGTCATTTTCCAAGCCCAAGCAGGTTCTGGGAGATAAATTTTGCAAATAGTTTAACTGATTTACCTGAAAAAAATACTACTCAGGCTTTAAATTAAGTGAAACTAATTATATATTCATGTAAGCACCTTCAGCTTAAAAGAACAAAATATATAGATACTACTATTCAAAGTTGATCTGAAGGTTGTGGGTTATTGTTAAGCTGATACTACTGCTCTGGATAATTCAAGATTCCTGGTCATTTGAACTGTAAGATAATTCTCTGAAAGACAGATAAACTTCAGACTCTAAAATAAGGTTGCTAAGAGGTAACTTCCTGGCTTGTTTGAGGAGAGTTTGACATGGCCATAAGGATCTCAGAATCTGATGTCAGACCAACGTGGACTGGATTCCAAGTCTGTCACTTACTACACATTATTGGACAAATGTCTCAGCTTCCACAATCCTTGATTTCTTCATCTATAACTGTCAACGGCCACACCAGATGTCAGCTGCAAAGTAAGACCTCGGTCCTTGAGTCTGGCTAAGAAAGAATTCAGAGCCAAGAACTCAAATGCAAGTGAAAGTTTACTTAGAAAGTCACAGAGGCGGAGGGAGTGAGCTAGCTGGGCTGCATGGACTCGGGGAAGAAGTTGCCAAGGTAAAAGAAGGGCTCGTGAACTTGGGGAAAAGAAAGTCAGAGAAAGCACCCCTGGGGAAAGAAGGCGGTGAGGAAAGACGAGGTCTCGAACTGGGTCCTTCATCTTAAGGAACGCACGGCCAGTAACATGCTAGGGGAGGAAAGGTCACCCTCCGGGCGAGGTCCCCCTGCAATACTTGTTCTTCCAGTCTTTCCCATTGCTAGGCTTTCCACCTGTGACCTTCCGTACCTGGACTACCGTTCCTACTCTGCGCATGTCTGTCTAACTGCCCCTCTAACACAGCCTGCGATAAAAATGGTCCTCGAAGGGTTGTTAAGAAGATTAAATGAGAAAATGCATATAAAGTACTTAGCACAGTTCTTGACCCCTGGTAAGCACCTAATGTATAGGAGCTACCATAATTATTATCATTATGATGATGATGATGATGATGATTATTCCTCTAAATAGTTTGAAAGAAACAGAAAGAGAAGAAGTAGTCAATGGATGGTGTGTGAGTGAGGTACTTGAAACTGTTAGGGCGCAGGACCTCCGACAGCCAGCCGATACCCGAAGGTCGGCAGAGTGGGAAGAGCCATAAAACCCTGTGCGCAGAGCCCTCCTGGGAAAGAAGGGCAATGGAAGCTGCCAGGGGGTCGGCAATTAGATCATTAACTTGTGTCCAAGAGGAGAGAACCTCAGCCTGGGTGCTCTGGCTTTCTTTCCTGCTCAAGCGGCACCTAGAACACGTCGATGCAGAGAAGAGATAGTTCAAGCCAGCACCTGTGTCCACGCCTGTGCTGTCCAGCTGTCCTCATCCTCTGTCAACAGGTATACCCAAGCCTCGGGCGAAGCAAACCTCAGTTTACAAGTCATGTGATAAAAGCCACACGTTGGAGGGGGATCCAGGAATTCTCTAAACTTGTACTTTTCACCTTGTAAACCACGAAACCTTTTCTTAAAAGAAAAGGATAGCCCTGGCCAGTTTTGCTCAGTGGTTAGAGCGTCGGCCTGCGGTCTGGAGAGACCCGGGTTCGGTTCCCGCTAAGGGCACGTGCTTCAGTTGCAGTTTGTCCCCGGCCCTGGTTGGTAGTGCGGGTGGCAGCCACTCGATGTGTCCCTTCACATTGATGTTTCTCTCTCTCTCTCCCTTCCTCTCTCTCCCTCCCACTCTGTCTGTACAAAAAATGGAAAAATATCCTCGGGTGAGGATAAAAAAAAAAAAAAGTATAAACAAAAAAGCAAAAACGTGCAGCTACTCCAGCCCCAGCACTGACGGGGTCCCAGAGGCCAGCAAGCTCAAGTCTACATCTGCCCCACCCTAAGTCCTGACTGTGGCTCCCGATTGTCCTACCCCTCAATCTTATTATTTATTTATTTTTCTTTATTTATTTTGGAGAGAGAGGGAGAAATAGAAACATCGATGAGAGAGAACATCGATTGGCCGCCTCCAGCATGCCCCCACTGGGGATCAGGCCCACAGCCTGGGCATGTGTCCTGACTGGGAATCGAACCGGCCACCCCTTGGTGCAGGGTCGACGCTCAAACACTGAGCCCATCGGCCGGGCCCCACCCCGCGACTGTATAGACATGTTGCGTGAAGGCCAGAAAGGTGAGGGGACTTCCACAAAGGGGCAAACGGAGGGATCCAAAGCTGGAATCAGAACCCAACCAGTTTTCTGACGGCCAGTCAGGTTCCCTTCATCTCACTGAGCACCACCCTCTAGACTGACATGACAAAGGGACGAGACAGTGACCGTTCGGGCAGAACGCGCCTCGTCGTGGGGAAAACACATAACTGAAGGCTGGTGAGCAGTGACGTCTGGCCTGACAGCTTGAGCTCCGCTCATCTGCACACGCACAATACAGCACGGCTGACCAGCGCTACCACGACAGGTTTTTGAACATTAAAACAAATTAAGCCAAAAGAGAGAGACTTCGCAGTGAATGCCTAACAGCCACAGTTACAATTCCGCATATGCATCACACAACTGCACTTTGGAGGGCACTGTGGGGGAAGGAAAAAGGAGTGAATAGCCAACACAATCCACTGCAGTGACTGTGGGTGAATTACAGCCTTACGATGCCAGGCGTGGTTTCGTGATTTGTTCACAGAACTCCGGCCTCGATCATCTGGTTCTACTTTAACGTGCCTGAATTCTAAAGTCAAAGGTCAAGGTAAGTGCTTCTTTCTTAGACGTGTATGTTGTGGAGTTCAGAGTTCATATCAACACAGGTGAATTACTTCCTCCAGTACCCCCCTCGCCTCTGTGTGGGACACCACTGATGGAGAGAGAGCCGTCAACACCCACCACCTGTGTGGTCTTCACAGGTCCAGCTTCCCGGGCGGCTCACTGGGTTCAGGCTGGACAGCCCAGAGGAGTGGGAGAAATCCTGTGACCCCCCCAAGCCTGCGAGACCCCATTATTCTATGTGGCATGTTCACCTTCTCTTTCCGTAACAGGAGGATTTATACTATCCGGACAGGAGGTATTTGACAGCTTGGCTTTATCCCCAGCACACTCCATAAGAGCATCTCACCTCCTCCAGCTTAAAAACCACTCCGATGTGCGGCTGGATGCGGCCCTCCTGGCAGTACTGAAGAGCCGAGGACAGGCTCCTGGAGAAGACGGGGAAGTTCTGGTCTCGGTACCGGCCCCAGTACACCCCCATGGCTGAGATATTCTTCAGGAGCAGGAGGTTGGCTGACACAGAAGCGATGTTTCCTCCAGCGAAGCCCACCACTACAATCCTGCCCTCCCATGCCAGGCTGAGGAGGGAAGGAGAATGAAAAAATGTCAATGCAGTGAACTCTCACATCCACGAGGCTGGCAACTATTTGAAAAGAACAGAAGAGAAGGGACGAGAAGTGGTGGCCAGGGTGTGGAGAAACTGGAACCCTCAGGCACTGCTGGTAGAACTGTAAAATGGTGCAACCGCCATGGAAACCAGTAGGGAGGTGCCTCAAAAAAATTAAAAATAGAATTTCCATAGGATCCAGCCATCCCACGTCCTGGCCTATATCCAAAAGAACTGGAAGCAGAGTCTCGACGAGATATTTGCACACCCATGTTCACAGCAGCTTTATCTACAATAGCCAAGAGGTGTAAGCAACCCGAATGTCCATCAGCTGATGAACGGATTAACAACATGTGCATATATTTGACAATGGAATATTACTCAGTCTTAAAAGGGAAGGAAATTCTGTCACATGCTACGACATGGATGAACCTTAAGGACATTATGCTAAGTGAAACAGCCAGTTACAAAAAGACAAATGCTATATAATTCTATCTACGTGAGGTGTCTAAGCAGTCGCATTCATAGGAACAGAAGGAGAATAGTGGTTACCAGGGGCTGGGGGAGGGAGGTCTGCTGTTTAATGGGCAGGATGGAAAAGCTCTGGAGATGCATTTCACAACAGCGTGACTCTACTTAGCACTACTGGACCGCACACTTAAAATGGTCAATATAGCAAGTTTATGTTATGTAATTTTTTACCACAGTAAAGAAGGTAGAATAAAAAATATAAAAAACAATGTCTTCATAGAGACAAAGTGAAACAGAGCTTCCCGGGGAGTGGAGGAGGGAGGAGGGACAGGTGCGGCCGCATGGATACAGAGACTTTGTTGGGGAAGGTTACACAGCGTGGTGAGCATATTTAATGCCACTGACCTGTACACTCACAAATGGTTAAAATGATAAGTATTGGGTTATGTATATTTTACCACAATTTTTTTAAAAAGGGAACATGTATTAAGCCTCCAGCTGGAAACTCCCCTTGCCTCCCCGCTGGCAGGGGGGACCCATCTTGGATCGCTGCGGATCCTTCAATGGGGAACTATAAACACAAGCCACGAGCGAGGCAGCCGGCGGCCAGGGAAGCGGCCGGCTTCATCAGCAGCCCCACGTGAGCACCAAGACTGCCTGTTTAACCAGCCCACGACTTCGTGGAAGGAAACCTGCTGTAAACAAACGTCATTCCAGATGCTGCACTCGGAGACAACTGAGCTTGAAGCCCTTGAACTTAGGAAGCAGGGATAAGACGGGCCCTTGAATGCAGCCTCCTTTGCTTCGGACTCCTTTAGGTTATGTGCTTCTCTACAGACTTTTGAACAATCCACAAAAATTCGCAGCAGTTTCCCGCAGCCCATTATGAGAAGAGCCACGCAGTGCATGCTAAGCGCTGAGTTACAGAAACAAAAGTTTGTAAACATCTTTCATATGAAATATGTGTCTGCCGATTTGGTGGTTTGCTCCTCTTCTTCTAAGGGGAATGAGAAGCTGTTGTCCAAACAGCATGATGCAGAAGGCAGGTGCAGGGGGAGTACCAGCAGCCCTCTGTCCTGCCCTCTGTTTACTCGCACACTCCTCCTTGGCCAAGCACAGTCCCGGACACACTGAGCTGATACTCGGGGCCTCCAGCACCAATGGGCCCCCACTATGGGCAAGCTACTCTTTTTTTTTTTTTAATTTTTTTTCTTTATTGGTCTTTGAGAGAGGAAGGGAGAGGGAGAGATAGAAACATCAATGACAGAACATCGATTGGCCGCCTCCTGCATGCCCCTGACTGGGGATTTGGCCCACAACTCGGGCATGTGCCCTGACCGGGAATCGAACCAGTGACCTCTTGGTGCATGGGTCAACGCTCAACCACAGAGCCACACCGGCCGGGCCAAGCTGTTCTCTTTGCTTCTATTTTTTCTACTTTAAACTGAGATAAAGCAAAGATTGTGCTTGCCAGGTTGACACAAGAAACGAAACCCGATTACAAAGCACTCCAGAGTCCTGGTTGAAACCAGAATGAGAATTGGTATAAAGACAGCAGTCCCACTAAATCACCAGTGATTTCAAAAAAAAAAATCAAAGAGATACCTACCCTGCTGGCTACTTCAAAACCGGCAAGATCAAAAGAATGGGCACATTTAACATCTGAACAATGATCTCCTCAAGAATTACCCACACCGTGGACATCAAGCGGTTGGTGGGGGCGGCACAGCTGAATTGAACACATGTATAATTCCTAAAGCATTTGATGTTGCCAACTAGAGAGTCTGCTGTCATTTCTTGGCTATTTTCCAGTTGGATATTTTGTTGTTGCTATATTTAAGCATTTCCTGATTTCCCCCTCTGCTTCTAGTTCTTTCCACGCCCCCACTCAGCTGTTCTGGTCGGTGCCGATGCCTGCAGAAGTGAGCAGTGAGGACGAAAGGGAAGCCAGGCCTGGAGGAAGGCAGAGCCCCCGGCCCAGCCCACCCTGGAAAGACCCTCCACGCACCTGCGGAGAGCCTCCAGGAAGATGTCTCCTCCCACGGTGTCGATGGCCACATTCACCCCGCCACTGCCCACCAGCTCCGTCACTGCGTCCCTCAGGCTGCCCTGACTGTAGTTCACACTGGCCTGTGCGCCCCGCTCCACGGCCAGCCTGCACTTCTCGTCACTTCCGGCGGCAGCTATTACCTGCATAAAGAACACAGAGCTTCTGAGGTTCCAGAATATGGACCAAGAGGGGCTCAAGCCACCCACCCAACCTGTACCCAAAGCGTGCTAATCAAGAAACCAATGTGACCTTGCTGACCTACACCAGCCTCAATCCAACCAGCAGGCCCAACACACAGCACCATGACCCTGGCCCCTCCGCGCCCCACTGGATGTGGGATCCACATGTCCCAGAATCCTGAAACCCCAATGAGTCTAGCTAGGAGATGGTTCAGGAGACACTTAGTAAGTCTTCTCCAGATGCGAATTAAAACCACCATTTACTGAGCATCTACTATGAGTCAGGTAGTAAGGATACAAGCTAAATACCAAGATTAGAGTCAAGAAAGCAAGCTACATCAGTGTGATGGGGAAGTACGGAAGGTTCTAGAAGTGCAAACGCGAACTGTCCAACCCAGATCCAGGCGGTTAGAGTGTCAGCCCGTGGACCAGAGAGCCCGGGTTCAGTTCCCACAAAGGGCATGTACCTCAGTTGCATTTTGTACCCACCCGGTTGGGGTCATGTGGGTGGCAACGACTTGATGTGTCTCTCTCACATGGATGTTTCTCTCTCTTTCTTCCTCCCTCTCTCCCTCCCACTCTATCTGAAGATGGATGCGAAAATGTCCTCGGGTGAGGAAAAAAAGAAAGAAAGGCTTCCCAGAGGATAAAACAAGATTCAGTGGAAAGCTCTTGAAATCGGACAGATTCAAGTTCAAATCCTGGGCCCTGCTACTAACCAGCGATGTTCCCTACAGCCAATTACTTCGTAAGAGCTGACATTTACATAGTACTTACTATGTGGCAGGAACTATTCTAAATGCTTTATGTATACAAATAATGCAATATACCAGTAGTCCAATGATAGACACACTATTATTATCCCCATTTTAGATATTAAAAAACTGAGACCAAAAAAATAAAATGTAAGTAACTTGCCCAAAATCAACCAGGTAATGGGAGGCAAACTGAAAACCAAACCCAGATACTCTGTCTCCAAAGTTCATTCTTTAACCTCTCTATACTGCCTGCCTACTTCTCTAAGCATCAGTTACCTCATCCATATATGCAGATTTATTTTAAGAATTCAGTGGAATACTACTGTATGTAAAGCACTTGCAAAACAAAGCGCTGGAAAACTTAAATCTACTGTTATACATATGCAATCAATTATTCTATTGAAACCTCATAGGAACATTATGGGAAGTATAATTACTTCCATTCTAGACGTGGAGACGTAGGGCCAGAGAGGGTAAATTGCTAATCCAGGATCACCCAGGTAGTAGCACATGTATTCAACCCCAGTGCTGCCTGACTCCAAAGCCTACGCTCTTCCATCCATCCCCCTGGGGGAAAACCAGGCCTAAGGCGTGGCCAAGGTGGCATCGATGGCTGCAGGGCATACTGTGAGGAGGTCCGGGGTTTGGAAGTCTCCAGAAAAGTTTCAAACGCTCAAACATTGCCTGGAGGTGCCTTAGCACTGGTCAGCACCCACCAGCCCCAGCACTTTTGCCCCAAGGTGACTTTCAGAACTTGTACTGAAACACTCACAAACATTAGTGCCCTTCAGAGATTCCAAACTCCTAACTGTTTGGAACTGAAAGCTATCCTCAAACAGCTGCAGGTCACGGAGGGCAATCAGCACACAGTGCCACAGGGGCAACACCTGAGCAGGTCAGGCACCTGCTTCCCATCCCAGGACTCTCACCAGGTCCCGGTGAGACCTGCCGTGAATCCCTTTCTCTCTTGGTGCCTCGCTTTCTTCATCTGTGAAATAGGGACAATAAACACCTTGCAGCCCTGTCTCCCAGGGGCTCTGTGAGGCGTGAGGGTCTCATAACAGCCGCGGAGGCCAGCGAAAGCCCTGTGAAGTGCTGGGAATGGCAGGTGTTATCAAAATGACACTTCCAAGTTAATGGCATGATGACAATATTTTTATTTTTATTTTTGTTTGCTTTTGCATAAAACCATTTTTGCTATTGAAGAAAATACAGCTTAGATTATATTTAATATCTGAACTTGAAGTGGATTTTTCTCTCTACTTAACCTCCTGTAACTACTTGAAACAAATGGTACAATTTCATTTTCCTAGAAATGTTAAAGAGTCAGTGGTTCTAGACAATGAGGCTAATTTTGATCTCCCTGCTGAGAGAGGTGCTAAGAGCCCTTGTTTTTGACGTGAAATGTGTTCCTATTCCACGAGGAGCTTCCTAGTGTCTGAGATTGCTTTCGGGACTCACATGTCCTTACCAGAGGAGCTCCATGTGAGAAGGAGAGATGCCACCTGCAGAAATTCCAGACCAATCCAATTATCTCCAAGCCTGTATATCCTGGCACCTTCTGGATACCCCACTGCATCTCCATGGGAACCTCACACTCGACAACATCCAAAACCGAACTCATCATGTCCTCCTGTGTTCTCAATCGCAATAAGTGACAAATCCACAAATTAACCTAGTTTGCTCCTTCCCACTCAATGTATAATAATAACAGGATCCCTTTTTAAGAGATTCTTACCGACGTGCCATGCCCTCCAGCAGGCACAGTGCACGTGTAATTTCAGTGTTCCCACCACAACCCTGTGAGGAAAGCATTATTTTACCAGTGAGGAAACTGAAATGATTAAGCTAAAGGTCAGAGCTAGAATTTGAACCCAGGTCAGGCTAACGTCAAAGTCTTTGTTCCTTCAACTTTGTTAGAATGTTCTCCAGTGACCAAATTCTCAATTTTCTTCCACTTTCATCTCTCTCAATTCATCACCCCCACCATTCCGGTTCAAGTACCCGCAGCTCCAGCTGGGATCGCTCCAGGAGTCTGCCCTGACACCTTGGGGCCACCCCTGACCTTGCCCCTCCCTCATCCCCACTGCTACCAGGGTGAACTTTGCAAATTCAAAGATGATCGAGTCACTTCCCTACCTAACACCCTCATTAGCTTTCAATACATGTTCAAATTCTCCGGCACCCCCTGATCGTACCTCTGCCCACCTCTACAGTCAATTTCCACCGTTGCCCACACAGATCCTCTCTCCCCAGATGCTATTTGCAACCCCCTGAATGCATCCCGTCAGTTCCTATTTGTCTTCTAAGTGACCCTCCCACCACCAAAATGGACTCCCTTCCCTTCTTCCTCTATTCAACTACTGCCAGTCCTTGAAAAACTCAGCCTAAATGTCCACCTTCTCAAAGAAACCCTCCTTCTCTGACACTTTCCTTCATTTGTTCGTCCATTCATTCACTCCAGAAACAGATCTTGAGTGCCTGCTGTGGTTAGGCACCAAGCCAGGCACTGGAACTGCCTTCACGGGGATTCCAGTCCAGTGGGAGGGAGACAGTGATCTAATGAGGACACAAGTCGAGGACTAAGCGGAACTGAGATGCATCCGGTGTGTACTAAGAAGGAGATGGATAGGATGCCATGAGACCCTATGCAAATAGTGCGGGAAGGGGATTAACACCTCCTGAGGGACAAAGGATACTTCCCTAAACAGTGGCCTTTGAGTTTAAATGTGAAGTGCCGGTGGGGGAGGAGGACAGCTCAGAGCATCACTGGTGGAGGGAATAGCATCTGCGAGGCTGTGAACAAGGCAGACCTTGCAGGTTCCAGGAACTGGAAGGACCAGGGATGTATTCCTAGGTCCCCTCACTAGTCCACAAGCAAACAGTTGGCAAGGCCAGTGCCTCACACGTGGTTTTTACTAAATCAATGGACATATTCCGTGTCGGAAAACCATGTTTAGTGGTATAGTTCGTTCAAGTGGAGAATCTAACATACAATACCTTGGCCTGAAGAACATGTGTCGCCACGTCTATGACCGCGAGGCCTGTGGCTCCAGCGGCCGCCGTCACTAGAACAGTTTCTCTGTGCCAGAAAGAGAGGAACGCTCCTTCAGAAACCAAAAAGCATCCAGCAATATGATCTCACGAACAATTTGAAACCGGGACTTTTTTTTATTCCCCCCCCCGAGGCATTTTATAAACTTTGTTTCTAATATAGACAATAATATCTCTAAAGTAACTGTTATCACCCCCACTATACAGATGAGAAAAGTAAGGCTGAGTGATTTTCCAAAATGCATATTAATCACAGGTACAACAAAATACTTTTAATACAATATGTCCCTTAAGCATTGAATCACATTTTCTTTTTTTTTTAATTTTTGTTGCAGACGTTTCTCCTTTTCCCCCCACTGACACCCTCCTCCCAATCCCGACCCCCCCCAACACTGTTGTCTGTCCATTGGTTATGCATACATGCAACAAGTTCTTTGAAACCAGGACATTTTAAAGCAAGAGGAGAATTTAGAGACCATTCAACCCTTTATGTGTGTCCATTCTCCAGGATGGGCGGTGGCTAGATCAGGGCTAATTTGTTCCAGTTCTGAAAACTTCCCAGGAGAAATAGTCCTTAACATCTCTAGGTAGCCTCTTCCTGTGAGCTAGTACTCAATTCTGCTTCAGAAACTGTCCTAAATCGTGCTCATACTAAACACTGCCGAATTTTAGAAGGTGGTGATAGGTAATGGGCACTGCTCAACTACAGCCATCTCTCTGGGGCGATCTGAGCTCTCTGAAAGGAGCGGAAGGCAACAGGTAAACCCCGGATAAGATGGGTTACTCAGCACCTCTGAGGTTAGGTCCACCCCACCAAGCCTCACAGAAACGAACACCACAGGCCTCCATTCAAACCAGAGGGCAGTGAGTTTAAATAAACCAACTCTTGAAACATAAAGGTTTTCTAAGAGGTGCTACCCAGAGTGGTCAGGTTTGAGAGGGATATTTCTCCAAATTCATACTGGCCAAGTTCACAGCCTACCATTCTCTCTCAGACAGAAGGATATCTCCACCGTCACCAGACTCCAACCTCGGGCCACTACTTCTTTTGGCCTTTCCTTGGACAGACTGAGCATGAGCTAAAGGTCAGGCAAGGGAGAAGAGGGGCAAGGCCCTGGGCACTTCTGATATCAGAGAAGGGTCCTATCGCGCCCTCTGTTGTCTACACAGACCTTACCCAGGCTGGGTACATGCCCGATGCTCCAGGGCCATAATAGCAGTACCGTAAGATACAGGCAGGGAAGCAGCTTCCCGGAGGGGGACCCCTTCTGGAATCTGCCACAGCGCCTACACAAGAGATAACAGTGACTTAGGAACTGATCTGACTCCATAAAGTTTGCTCAGTAAATATTATGATTGAGTGACTCATTTGCAAAGGAAAACACATGTCAGGGAACCAAGCCTAGTAGAAGTCAAGACCAAGCAACCTGTGGCCGAGTTAAAACTTGGGTGTATCAGTCTTCAAAAGTCCTAAGGCTGCACCTGCTCAGGAAGAAACCAACTAACTTGGGGGGAATGAAACACTGACCACTGTACTATATAATGGGTGAATTGGATGTTACCCAAATTTTACCTCTGTAACACTGAGGGGGGAAATATGCACTGTTCTCCACTAGGGGGCACCATTCACATCCTGCACAACCGGATCTGGCCACCCTGGCTGGCTCCCTTCCCAGGGCTCGCTCTCTCACAAGTTTGGAGTGAGAGAAAAACCCATTCCATCCAGCTTAATGCCCCAAACCAGTCTTTACCTAACTGTGATCCAAGTAGACAGCCAGCCAGTTGCTTCCAGGACTCAGAAAACAAAATGCTTCTTCATTAAACCCCTCCACACAAACAAAGTTTTGTGCAAGGGCTGTCACACCAACATAGAAAAGGGGTTTAGCATTTGAAAGAAAGAAGTGCTTGGCTGAGAAACAAGATATGGCCAAATACAAAGAAAAAGCGGTTGGGGGAAGGGTGAGAAATGAGGGACAGGTGAAAATTAAAGAAAAGAACGGACATTTTTTTAGATGCACAAGCATTAATACTGAGAGGTAGAAATACCTTCTGGTCAATGACACATTCTTCAGCCATACCAGTAAAGCCACTCACTCCAATAACTCGATCTCCCTGAAGGGAAAACATCATAAAGGGGAGGTTCAAATGCATCTTTCTGATTCCATAAGACCTCCTCAGGTTTATCCTAATTATCTATTTAGAGTTAATGTTAAGTAAATAATTCAGCCTTTTTCTTTTTTTTATTGTTGAAAGTATTACAGATTTCCCCCTTTTTTCCCCATTGACCCCCTCCTCCCTGCTCCCACCCCCTCCTGCTTTCCAGTCTTTTTCTTAATACCCCCACCAGGATGCCAAGCCAATCTGAGCACATTTGGAACAATGATACAGGTATCAATTAGAATATGAATTTGGATATAAATTCGAATCCCAATGTTAATTTCTTTCTCAAGAGGCTGAAACTTGAGACTTTTCTATCCTCTTAGCAACAAAACACCTTTGTGTGTGTGTGTGTGTGGTACGTGCCCCTAGGGGGAACCGAACCCAGGACTCTCTTGTCCACAGGTCAATGCTCAACGGCTGAGCCAAACTGGCCAGGGCTAAACACCTTTTATTAATAATGAACGTTTAATGAAACCAGGTACTTCGACTACCTTCCTCCCCCCAATTCGGGATTCGTTTCTTCACCCTCCATCTCAGTCTCCCTTTGGGGTCTCCTGGCCTTTGCCAAGAGATATAAGCCCCTTTGGCTGCCAATGAGTTAGCATGTTTCTCATGACTGTACACACATCAGTCTCCCAGATTTCAACACGTTTACCTCTTTAACTGTGCTGACATCTGTGCCTGTCTCCAACACTGTCCCAGAAAACTCCATTCCTACAACAAATTGTTTCAGTATTAAGTTATCTGTAAAGCCCAGTGCCATGGAGGTGACAGTCCGGACCCACAGGCCATCCTACCAGCTTCCTGGAACTGAGAGAGTCTAAGTGCTTCCCCTGCCCAAATCCACCCAGGGAAGAGGGAGAAGAGCTCTGCACCCAAATCACAGGAGAGTGAACTTAGGATTTTCATGATCACAACTAAAAAGCTGTAGCAGCCCCATTCGTACCAGGACACAAATGAAAATTTCAAGAAGGAGCAAAAAGCACATTCTTGAAGAGAATCACAGGTACACAAGTACTTTTGACCCTGCTCACTGGGGGCCTGGGCTCCTACAAGACCCCAATTGCGATAGTCATTGTACTATATTCATCTGTTGCCATGTCTCCTCTTCTGGACTGCCAGGCCCTCAAGGACGTGGACCATATTTTATTCATACAGTACTTGGCTCAAATGGATGAACTGCTGTTGTCTGCCTTCTCCTCTTCCACGCCCGAAATTTCTGAATTTAATGATCATACATTTCCCACTTGAGCTGCCAGAGGAATAGCTCAATTGAGTATGACATCTCCCCCATCCAGCATTTCAGCAAATGGTTCCAACCGTTCAGACACAACCAAACACCCTACGGCCAAAACACAGCAACTATTTTGCAATGGCTATGTCCTTAACAGTATGTATCTGTATAGAATATAGACTATACATGTACCATATACATGCTGAGCTATTGCTTATACCTGTTTAAATGAATTTCAACAACAAAAATCAGTCATTTGTCCACATATTCAGGATCTAAATGGAATCAGATTGGGCATAATGAAAATCAGACAGTGAACTGCTAGAAATGTATAAACTCTTTTTCTTCTTTCTGATCCTCTTATATTATGTTTCTTTGGGACTGTGTTTGTGAAGGCTAAGAGTTTAAGCCTCAAACAGATGGTTGTGATCCTTAAGTGAAAAAACAAAATTGAGGCAATGTCAAGGAATAAAAGGAAATGACTTAGAACCATTGATGATTGGGATCAGAATTCTGATGAACATAATGATATGTGAACATCCATTTGTTCATTTATTCATTTTTAAAGTATTTGTTGAGCATCTACTATGAGCTAGTTACAATGCTAAACTGGGAGATAAAATGAAGGTAAGATAGAAACTTCCCCCAAGGGGTTCACAATCTAGTGCTTCTAATTAGTGGTGAGGCTGACATGTCTGAGATGTCACTGACAGTGGGCAAGCACCTCTAGGGTGGAGTCTGAGGTGAAGCATGTGGTTCTGGAAACTGTCTTCTCTCCCTGCAGCGGTCACTTGGGCCTTCATACTCACCAGGGGTGAAGGGAAGATGGGGCCTTTCCTGATACTGACCACGGCAAACCAAAATATCAGCAAAGTTAACTCCACAGAAATGGACATCAACTCTGACCTGTAAAGGAAATAGAGAGGTACATATCTGGGGAGATAATAATTCAGTTACACCAAAATATTTACTAAATACCTATTATATGCCAAATACTAAACTCAGTCCCAGTGTACAATCATGAGGCAAAATGGACAAGTTTCCTGCTTTCATGGAGCAAAAAGTATGGTAGAGAAGACAGATATTAAACCAATAATTGTGAGGATTTATGCATTAAATTACAACTCCTACACAAAATGTTAGAAATAGAAATATATGCTAATATGAAAGCATATAATGGGGGAACTTGACCTTTTGGGTGAGTCAGGAGAAATCTGTAAGAAAGTAACACTTGAACTATGAACAGCCAAGAGTTAACTATTCAAAGTAGGGGGGGGTAATTCTGGCACTGTCCAGAGCAATGGCATGTGCAAAGGCCCTGTGGTGGGGACAAAAGAAAAACCATCAAGCCTAGAACACAAATAGAAGAAAGTGATGGGGTTAGAGAATGGGGCCCACACCATCCAAGGGTTTGTAGGCTTTATTGAGCATCTTAGACTTCATAGTAGTAATAATGGTAAGCCATTAAAGGATTTTAAGCAGGAGGGTAACGTGATGAGCCGTCTTGGGAATCAGAAATCACCCTGGAGGCTAGTCATAGATCACCAGCTTCATTTTTTTTAATGACTGTGCTGACGCTGGGGCAAGCCTGCAGCAGTGCAGCCAGCAGTTCCTAGACCTTGTAAGTCCGTCCTTCTCAATGTGATCCCAGACCACCAGCACTAGAATCACCTGGGAACTTGTTAAAAATTCAAATTATCAGGCCCCACCCTGACCTACTAAATCAGAAACTCTGGGGACAAAGCCCAGCAATCTGTTTTAACAAGCCCCAGGTGATTCTGATGCAGGCTAAAGTTAGAGCACTCCTGTCATAGACCACCCCTCCCAGCAGGAAACACAGGCTGAGAGACCACGGGTAACATTCATTTATTTGTTTTGTTTAAATTTCCAGTTTGGTATAGAGGTGGCCATATTGGTGAGAGGATATTTTTGTCAACAAAATGTATTCTTTCAACAATGTTTTCAGCATCTGCCAAGTGTCAGGCACTATTCCAGACTGGGGAGATTTAATAGCGGGTAAACTCAGCCCCAGCTCTCATAAACCAATCCCTTAGGAGGAAGTGTCTGGGCAAATAACAGAACAAAGGAGTCCAGCCTTCAGCCTTTGCACGTTTGGTGCAGGACACATAGGTTGATAACATGCGCAGCATACACAGGACCTCAAGCCACTCCATCTCAATTCAAGTCGATTCAAGGATTAACGTCTTTCAGCACCCAAGTCTCAGGAAGCCACCTGGCTGCCATCATGAGCTCACCCAAGTAACCCATTTAACCACGGGGCAGGAGCCACATTTCTCCTGTCACCAGTGGTCAGGCACACTGCCTGCTGCACCTTGTCAGAGGTTCTCATTCTCCATGCCAGCCGCATCGTGTCACCGGAGTGGTCAACCCCCAAGGCCAAAGTGACTTCCCCATTTCACTGGAAATGCCCACATCCCTAAACCCCAAACCACTGCAGTACACACATTCCAACGGAAACAGGGTACATTGCCGACTGGTTTGGGGGAGGAGGGAAGGCAGGTAATTAGATGCTGACACCGAGGAGAAAGAAAAGGATGGGGGTCCATTTATCTGCGTTAAATCAATAACTTGCAGGTGGTTATGCAAAATGGTGTGCAAATCAGAATTCTGTTTCTAAGGCAACAGCTCTGGGGCCTTCAGAAAGAGACCTCCATTTGTGTTTTGTGGGAACCTCTTTCTTGAGCCCTTTTGGCCTTTTTGTGAACCAAGAGGGGCCCACGGGGCCCAGGACGAAGTTGCGCTCCAGTGTCCGGGTCGCCCCCTAGCTGACCACTTGGGAACTCAATCCAGGGTGTGTGGTGGCCGAGAGGAAAGGGAAGGTGCCGTGAGGTCCTGGGGATAGGCCAGTCACCCTACCTCGTGAGGCCGGACGGGGCGGGGGGCGACCTCCTCAATGGCCAGGGGCCGCTTCAACTCGGCGCACCGCGCGGCGCGGTAGTGGCGGCCGCCGGGCCAGGCGCTCCTGCAATACGGACAAGGGCTGGGTTACTCGGGGTGACCCGCGCAGCTGCCTTTTGGAGCTCAGGGAGGAGTCGGGGTCGCACCTGCAGAGCCACACCCAAGGGAAGCACCGTCCCCAAACCTTCGCTGCCATGGCCCCGCGCAGAAGGGCGCGAGTGGGGAGGGGTCCCGGCGGGGCAGGAAGAACGACGGCGCCAGCCCCGCCCCTGCCCGGCCCTGGGGACCGGAAGAGGGCGTGGCCACGCGTGCAGAGCCGGGTCCAGACCCAGGCTGGAGGCGGCGGCCGGGACCCCTGGGCTGGCCCCCCTGACCCGGGCGCCTGTCCCTTCGTCCCGCAGGCTTCCTGGAGGTGGCGCCCGCTGGAAAGGACAGAAAACGCGTCAGAGGACACGGATGGCCAGAGATTACCCGTTTGTTGGCATTTTTGTAGCATTTGGCGGCTTTAGAATAGTGGTTCTGGGGTCAACCGCACATGCGAAATCCTAAATGTATAGATAAAGGCTTTAATGTCTGCATTCAACGTCCTATTAGAGTTCGTTCAATTCTAGTTACCCATTTTCTCACACTTACAGGACCATTTACACCAAACCGATATGCTTCCTGGTAACCCGATGTGGAATGAGCCTACACAAATGCAAAAATGTTTCCAATGAGGCCAAAACATGGTCGTTTTCACAGTTCCGACTTGTGTATCATGCCTGGCCCAAGGTGGATGCTCAATAATTGATTCAGTGATCATATAATTCCTAGGTGGCCGAGTACACTCTGGAAAACTGAAAACATAACAATGTAATCTGTGGAATATTATAAAACTGGGTTGACCTCTGTAGCAACAGTAACCAAATATCTATAAACTGGCAGTATAAGATAAGAGAAGCACGTGTTATCCTGGGAAGGATGTTTCATTTGACAGGTAGCTTTAAAGGTAGCATAATGATGCCCTCCCTGGCCGGTTTGGCTCAGTGGTTGGAGCATCGGCCTGCGGACCTAAGGGTCCTGGGTTCGGTTCCCGCTAAGGGCACATACCTCGGTTGCAGTTTGTCCCTGCCCCGGTTGGGGTCGTGTGGGTGGCAGCCAGTCGATGTGTGTCCCTCATGTCGATGTTTCTCTCTCTCTTTCCCCCTCTCTCCCTCCACTCTATCTGAGGATAAATGTAAAAATGTCCTCCGGTGAGGATAAAAAAACAAAAATTATTTCTAATAAGACACTTGGTAAACCCTTAGTCACTGGGCACATGAAATCAGACCAGCAATAAAGGAGACATACTAACACGTTATAACCATCAAAATGAATATTCTGATTGCCAAATAACAGTGAGCAATAAGAAATCTCAAGTTTATGAAGGGTGAAACCAGGATTGATTGTGCTGAGGATAGAATGAGTTGTTATATGCAGAAAATATTTTGTAAAGTATTAGGTATTTATACAAGATATAAAGTGAGCAGTGTTTAATAGAGTTCCTTGAAAGCACCAACCATTTCTTAATCTCCTTATGTTTGCAGTACTTTGCACAATGCAACACTTTCAGGAATTTAATACATGCTTCTCTGATGAATTGTTGAATGAGCCCTTGGTTATCTTCCAAATAATTGGAAGGATCTTTAAGCATCAAGTCTTTTCTTTCTGATTAAGTATTTTTATGGAAATTTTTTTCTATTGTGGTCTTCATAATGCCCTTGTCATTCTCAGGGAATATGAGGATCAGTGAATATGGAAAAAAAAATCTATCGATACTGCATTCTACATTTATAACAAATACCTGAGGAAAATAGTTAAAGTCCCTTTAACAACTTTAGCAGGAGATAAAGTATCTTAAGTAATTGAGGTGATTTTCAACACTTAACAGTATGTGCAAAATAGCTTTCACATTTCCAAAGAGCCTCAAAGGTAAGTGACAAGGCATTTAATAGTAGTTGCTATAGTAGCAAAAGAAATGTTTAGCCCCTCCCTCAAAGTGCTGCTGCCACGCCATACTGTCTAGTTTTTGTTATCATTTCTGGTTATTTTGTTTTATTGGAGAAAGATGGAAAAGTGAATAGAAAGAATAAAATTTGAATCCTAAAGAAGAATGAGACCAAGCAGCTAAATCTGAACTGATCAGTCTTATGGGAAGAAAAGAGAAAGAATCCATGAGTGCCCTGCAAACCAGACTGAGGGCTCATTAGGAAGTAAAAGAGTAACAGACGACTCTTCGTTCTGGTGCAAGTCACACAAAGAGATAATATTTAACATCCAGAAGCTGCTGGAGGGCTGAGGGTGGAGAAGCAACCCAGAGCTGAATACACAGAATAATAGACAAACCATATATGAACAATGTAAGCACCATACAGGAGTATGCAGAAAATGTAAAAGTATTTCCCACAGTTAAAATGCTTTATCCAATAGTTGATCAGCAACTGCAGAACAGACTGTCTCAGTGGCCCAGTTTACCACCACATCTGCACAGAGCAGGTACTCAGTACCTCAGGAAGGTAGGAAGCAAGCCCTGCAAGCTGTGTGAGAGAGCATGACTATCCAAAGCCACACCCAAAAAATGTTAAGGAGTCTTGCACCCACTTTCCTGCTAGGCATGATCTGATCATTTTTTTTGACTAGTTTAATGCAGTAGTGCCCCTTTCTTTGTGGGGAATATATTATAAGACACCCCCCCCCCTGGATGCCTGGAACCACAGATAGTACCCAACCCTATATATCCTATGTTTTTCCTATATATGCATACCTCTTCACTTAAAGGAGAAGCACCTTACAGCTTCTCGTTGGCATATCCAAAGTGCCAGCATCACTACTCTTATGCTTTGGGGCATTAGTAAGTAAAATAAGGGTGACTTGAACACAGCACTGCAATACCACACAGTTGATCTGATAACCAAGATGGCTAAGTGACTAATGGAAGTGGGGAGCATGCACAGCGTGGAGACACTGGACCAGGGGATGAGTCACGTAGGGGCGGAACAGAGAAAGACAACTGGAGATTTCATTCCAATACTCAGAATGACATGCCATTTAAAACTTGTGAAGTGTTTATTTCTGGAATTTTATATTAACATTTTTGAGCTGCAGTTGATGACAGATGACTCAAACCACAGAAAGCAAAACTACAGATAAGGTAGTATTGCTATTATAGGTATGTTATCAGTGCTGTCCTCCAAGATTTCTGAGGTATGTGGGAGTTGTTTACCTTTTCATTGAATTCCCCCAGATTGCTCTTTCTGATTGTTGCCGTTGGGGTTAACTTTTATCAATCTCAGAGATGAGCTTTGGCCATTGATACGCGTAGTATGCATTGACCTAGTCTATTTCAAGGAGTGTGTGAGATTTGCTCCCTAACTTATTTGCTCCAATATAGAATCAAATCACAGAATTTCAGAGCTGGGGTGAAACTTCGAGATAATCTAATAAAACTGCAATTAGCCCTGGCCGGTTTGGCTCAGCGGTTAGAGCATCAGCCTGCGGTCCGGAGAGACCTGGGTTCGGTTCCCGCTAAGGGCATGTATCTCGGTTGCAGTTTGTTCCCGGCCCTGGTTGGGTTGTGTGGGTGGCAACCACTCGATGTGTCCTTTTCACGTCGATGTCTCTCTCTCTCTCTCTCTCTCTCTCTCTCTCTCTCTCCCTCCCTCCCACTTTATCTCAACAAAATATTGAAAAATGTCCTTGGGTGAGGATAAAAAAAAAAGTTGTGGTACATGTACACAATGGAATACTATGCAGCTATAAGAAAGAAAGATCTCTTATCCTTTGGGATGGCATGGAAGGATCTGGAGAGTATTATGCTAAGCGAAACAAGCCAAGCAGAGAAAGACAAATATTACATGATCTCACTTATTTGTGGAATATAGTGAACTAAACAAACTGCTGAACAAAATTAACCCAGAGACATAGAGGTGGGGTACAGACTGACAAGCCTCAGAGGAGGGGAGGTTGGGGGGGGGGATAAACCACAGAACTTACATGCATGTATGTATGACCAATGAACATAGACAACAAAGCTGGGGCTGGGGCTGGGGGGGGGGCATCAATGGGGGGAAAATGAGAAACACCTGTAACAAAAACAAATTAATAAATAAAAAAATTTAAAAAGAACTTATTGTAAATCCCCAAAAAGCAATGCTCTAATCATACTGCTTCATTTACAAGTAGAAAGTGGAGGCTCACAGAGAGCCTGGCCCAAGGTCACATCGAGGTTTAGTGGCAGGCGTACCATTAGGATCTATCTGGCTTTCCTGATTTCTCTTCTTTTTATTTTTTTAGCATTTATTTATTTATTTATTTATTTATTTTATTTCTGATTTCTTATACGCATCTCTTTCTACCAACATCTTTGGATTTCACTCAACAGTATGCACAATAATAATATTTCACATTTGCATAGCACTTCAAAGGTTTCAAATCACGGTCACCTAAATTGCTTCATCCTGCCAAAGATGAGAGTAATAATAATTATCACTGCAATTTGCACTTGCTGGCAACTTCTAGCACACCAGTCACCGTGTGCTTTTGCATTATTTCACTGGTCCTCACAATAGTCCTCCTGCTAGGATACTATTATTTTCCCTCTCTGATAGATCAGGAATGTAGGCTGGAAGGAGGTTAAGTAACTTGCCCAAGGCCACACAGCTAGGAAATGGAGCAGTTCAGAAGTTTCCTCCCTGCCTGATGCCAGAGCCCCAGTGAGGGCCGCATCCGGCCGCCCACTGTGCCTTCCTCACAAACGCTCTCCGGAGCGGACAAAGAAGGGATTGTACCGTGCATTTCAAAGCCATGCTTTGCTTGTAGTTTTAAGATTTATTTTATAGGGATTTTACAGTTCAAGCCTAGAATATGGGCGAATTCCCTGAAGAAGAGAATCTAGAGAAAGCAGCCTGCAGCAATGCTGTGCAGTTACGGGGCCAGAGCAGGAAGAGGTGCTAACACATGATTAGGAGTTACTACCCTATCCCATGGGTCTGTGAGCTTGAAAATGCACTGATTTCATTTACATGTTAAGTATAGTGTGTAAGATAACAACTATGGTTGTGTAAAGTAATTTACACACACAAACAAACAAAAACAAAAACACGATTTTAATGAAACAGTTGCTGACGGGGTTGCCTGGTTACCAGTTGTGACTTGTGCAGGCACATGCAGGCATTTGGGCTAAATTCTTAGCACCCGGATGGACCTATTTATTTATTTATTTATTATTATTTTTTTTTCATCCTCACCTGAGGACATTTTTTCCATTTTTTGTACAGATAGAGTGGGAGGGAGAGAGAGGAAGAGAGAGAGAGAGAAACATCGATGTGAAAGGGACACATCGAGTGGCTGCCACCCGCACAACCAACCAGGGCCGGGGACAAACTGCAACTGAGGTACATGCCCTTAGCGGGAACCGAACCCGGGTCTCTCCGGACCGCAGGCCAACACTCTAACCACTGAGCCAAACCGGCCAGGGCATGGATGGACCAATTTAGAAGCAGTGGTGACCTCGGCAATGGCTGCTGTGGCCCCAAAATCAACCCCCATCATGTGATGCAGGGATCTATTTGTCACCTTCAATCATCATTATGGAGCCAGTTCACCAGGTCCCAAGCATTCAGCAACTTTATGAAGCCTTTCTAGCCCCACCCTACCCCCAGAAAGAACAAATTCTTCCCTTCCATCTGTTCCCCCAAAGAACGCTGTGTGAACCCGCATTAACTCACTAATCTCATTGTTCAGGTGGTATTTATCTGTTTACCCTGGCCGCTAAGCCGTGAGAACTGGGGATGGTTCTGATGACGTGGAAAGAATTTGGGCCTTGGAATCAGATATTTCTATGTTCAATTCCTGGTTTAGCTACTTACTCATTGTGACCTTTGGGGAAGTTATTTACCCTCTCTGTGCTTCTATTAGCTCATCTGTAAAACAAGCATAAGGCTACCCATCTCGGGTGATGGCCGAGAATTAAACCAGGCCAGTGAGTACATGGCAGCACTCAGTAAACGGCAGCTCTTACGAAGGCAGCTCCTGCCCTTGCACCTCTCTCCAGCTAGTAGAGAGAGGCACACAAATCGGCACCCACAATGCCTGGGATGTGTCCTGTGACGAGGACTGCAAAGGAGCTGCGAGAGCACAGAGGAAAGCCAACCTACTCCATTTGGACACGTCACTTCAAGAAAACCTAGAGGGAGGATGAGGAAGAACGAGCCAGACAGAGGGCACATCTCAGTTTGTCCCAGGCAGAGGAGTGCCTGAGAGAGAACGTGGCATGTTCAAGGAACTGCAAGTGGCCAGTTACAGCTGAAGTTGAGGTCTGAGTCGGGTGAGGGGTGAGGCCGCAGAAGCAGGCAGCAGTGTAGACAGAGCATCGTTTTGGAATCAGGCAGTGAGAAATCCTGGCTTCACCCCTTTCCAGCCATATATCCTCAACCACGTGACAACTGTCTGATGTCAGTCTCTCCAACTGTAAAATGATTCTGATGACACAAACTAATGTATGTAAACTGCCTGGCACAGAATACACATGTTTAAACTGATAACAAGTTTTAGTTATCTCTGTTTATCTAGGATGAGCTGGGTAGTTCTTCCATAATATATACCCATTTTGATTGAGTCAAGGGGAGGGTAAATGAATGGGTGAATTCATTCACTTAACATATATTTACCAGACACCACCCATGTGCCAGACACTGTTCTAGTCACTGGGGATAGAGCAGTGAACAATATGGACAAAAGTTTCTGCCCTTGTGGGACAGGCAGTTCATGAACTGAGACAGCAAAGAGGCCACTGGTGGCAGTGAGGGGACAGTCTACTCCAGAGCCCATGTGGCTCCAGGCTTATCTGATGAAAAGCTAATACACTGACAAAGCAAGGTTCCAAGAGGTCTGGGTGTGTGTCCCACCTCCTAACAATGAGAAGGCTCTTGTCCCTCCCTTAATCGCTTCTCACTTATCAACCCCCAGCTTCCTGTTGTGATCCAGGGGAGCTGGTTAGTTGCGTTGTTTGGCAGGAAGAAGTGTCAAGGAGGGCACAATTCATTCTTGGGCTCTCTGTCTAAAGTGATGGCAAGAGGAAATGAGAAAGCAGCGCACACAAACAAGCTATGGAGAGGGAGACTTGCCTATCTCAGAAGCCAAGGGATAAGTGAGCTCAAATGCCCTGTGATGCATGCAGGTTTTATTTCAATAGCAGGATAACCATAGTCACACAGTGTGTATCTCTTTACAAAATGGGTTTGCCTAAGGGCTCTCATTTAATCTTCTAAAGGGCTCTGCAGGGTAGGGTTTACATTGAATTAACTCCTCCCACTCCAGTGCCTCCTTCCTTGTGGTATAAAACTATGCCCAAGTTTCCATCATAAACAAAAATAATAAAAATATTTCTTCAACCCCTCATCCCCCTCTAGCCAACACCTAATTCGTCTCCTCCCCACAGCCAAGTCTACTGAAGGTTAAAGATATGCTCATTCGCTTCCTTGCTTCCTCCCATTCACTCTCCACTGTGATTTCGCCCTGGATACCACGTCTTGCTGAAGTCGCCAGTGATCCGTTTGCCCGGTGGTTGCTTGTCAGTCCCGGTTGTCCTTGGCTTCTCTAGCATTTGAAGCCGGTCTGTGATGATTCTCCTACTTTTCAGCCCACTCCTTCTCAGTCTCGTCCAAAATTTCTTTATCCTCTGCCACCCCTTTAATGTTGTCAACCAGGCTTCTATGGACCATGAGAAGAAAGATTCATTTGATGTAAACCGTGAAAAGAAATTTATCTGCTGAGATGAACTTCCATGGTCAACCAAAGGCCCAAATGTTATAAATAATAACAGTTTAGCATCATTTGTTGGCAAGGGTTCCTCATGTACTCTGTATACTGGGAAGAACATCAGACTAAACTCTGGACTTCCCCACACTATACCCAACTTGTTTAGGAGTCTAAATCAACCACCGCAGAGAAGCCCTGGTTTTGTCTTTCGACCAATGGACAGAGACCTGCTCCATCCCATCAGAATTGCACGACTATATCTTCGTTTGCATCTATCCTGGCCAATGAGAACACACCATACCAACCAATCAGAACTGTACAAATTTGGAAACCTCATTTGCATAAAATCAGACCAATTGGCAACTTGGGCAGGGACTTTATAAAAGGCAAGTTTCCCTTTGTCTTGGTGGAGTGCATTTTCAGTTTCTTTTTTTAAAATAATTTTTGTTTATTGATTTTAGAGAGAAAGGGAGAGGGAGAGAGAGAGAGAGACACTGATGAGAGAGAACATAGACTGGCCACCTCCTGCATGCCCTCAACTGGGGATCACGCCCACAACCTGGGCATATGCCCTGACCAGGAATTGAACCAGCGACCTCGTGGTGCCTGGGTCAACGCTCAACCACTGAGCCACACCGCTGGGCAAGTGTGTTTTCAGTTGCATCTCCCTGTTTTGCAAACTGAATTCTCAAAGTCCTCTGCTTTCTAATATTCTTTTGGGGAATTTTTGTTGACAGTTCTTTCTATCACCCTACTTTCTCTTTCTTTCTATGTGAACTCTCTTTTTTTCCTTCAAATCCCTTCTCAAGCTTCTGATTTGTGAGGCCTTTCCTAACCATAGTCTCCCCACCTCTCATCTTCTTACCCTGCTCCCCCACCTCCAACATACACACAACGCTCTCCTTTTGTTCCCATGGCACTTCCTCCAGCTTTGGTAAAGCATGCATCCCATTGTATGGCGACTGTTTATGCTTCTGTCTTCCCAGGAGATTATGAAAAACTCCAGGGTGGAGCCAGTGACTTCTCTATTTTTTAATTCTCAGTGCCTGGCACAGAGCCTAGCACAGGGTAGTCACTGCGATTTAGAGGTGTTCTGCAAATTCTCAAGAGTCAAACAGCTAGCAAGTGACGAAGACAGGGCCTAAACCCTAGTTTCCCGACTTTAAGGACATAGGGTCTCCACCTCACCCCAGAGTACAGGTATTTAATTGTAAGTGCCTCAACCCCAGGGGAATGATTTAAATCAAGGGGCAAGGCGGTGGGAAGGATTTCCCTTTCCCCGCAAACACTGCCCTGGCTACCAGTTGTGTTTGGTATTTGTAGCCTTCCTTTTGCAAACTCCAGGATAAGAGAAGGAAGAAGAAAAAAACATAAACACCTCCCATCTCTTCCTCCCAGTGGACAATGACCACCATCACTTCCTTTCGAGCTCGAAGCAGGAAGCCTGTCCCGGCTCATGATATTGCAGGCTTGAGAGGAGGCAAGAGTCACCTTATAAGACACTGTGTAGCAGGGCCAGCTCTGAATATGATCACTACCCTCCTGAAGTCGTACTCCTGAGGAAACTTTCCTAAGGTGACCACAGATGCACCTGGAAGGAAAGAAACTTCCTCCTTCCCCAGGAGTAAACCAGCTGTCTAGGGAGAGGCTCAGAAGTCCAACAATGTGTGCATTCACCAATTACGCGCTCAAATTCCACCCAACTACACACAATCAAAGGCTTTACCAAGGCCATTATTACATGCACAGGGCCCTCCTGCTGTGTGGGCAACATGTCAGTGCTGCAGCGAAGCAAGATGAACGTCCATCAACGCGGCGAGGTAAAGACAGACCCGTTCAGCAGTGCCTTTCTCCGGCCTGATGACTCACTCGGCCTTGTCATCTGTCATGTTGCCTGGGAGGGGGAGAAGGAAATGAAGAGGAAAAGAGTGGGCTGTGTTTTACATGTAATTTGTTTCCCCATTTCAGAAGGCTTTGTAACGAGCTTTCTCATTAAGGGCTCTGAGAGCCGATGCTTCCAGTTTTCTGGGCAAGCAAATGAGCAAGACAGAAATGGCCAGCACCTCCTTCTTTGTGTTACAGCTATGGCAGTGGGCAGGGGCGAGGCATGAAAGAAAACATTGTGATTTGTGAGGATTTGATCATTCTTTTGTCCAAGATAATTTGAAAATGAATGACATGGTTTTCCCCAATCCCCATGAAAATACTAATGTTCATCAATTATTAGACTATTAGAGTGTGTCTATGAGAGCATTTCTCTGTTCACCGGTTCCCATGCAGGGAGTAATTGTCCCGGGCTATCCTAGCCCTGGGTTCATATTTCTGGGCGGGCACTCATCACATTGCACCAGAGATAATGTCCTCTCTAGACTCTGGCCCGGTCGGGGAGGCGCTCACCTTGCTTAGCCTCCTTTGTGTGTCCACAGCCCAACACACTGTCCAGACACATAGTAGACAATCAATGCGATTTTACCATTTAACTGAACTCATTAGGTGCTATTTGTACATAAAGAAAAAAAAAAGGAAATAATTAGACCTGAATATAGACTGCAAATCAGAGTAATTCATCACCTTGCAAGGTTCAACAAACATTTGAATGTGCTAACAGCCCCTCATTAAAGCAGAGGCCTTCCACTGAAATGAGCAAGAAACGGGAAAAAAAGTATGATGGGGACTCAGAGATGAATTTTTTTTTTAAATCATTAATGGACATTGTCTATTGGGTTTCTGAACAGGAATTAGCTCTTTTGACAACAGAGGAAATGATGCGGTTGTTGCTTTATTTGTCTTCCAGCGAGTGTGCTTCACAGAATGTCAGTACAGAACGCACGAATGCACATTCTCGCTGTGGCCGATGCTCGGACCAGTCGTCCAGCAATCCTGCTTGTAGGGCCTAAGGGATGCTCCACTTGTGATGATGCCAGTGACTTCCGGAGGAGATATACACAAACAGTTTGACACAGGGTGGCGGTGGAGTGACTGCTCAATAGAAACCAGATGCCCATTGTCAGGAAAGGCACAAAAAGAGGAGTAGGAAACAGACATCAAGAGAAGGTGACACAGTTCTTCCTAAAACATTTGCTCAATGGTCCACCACTTTAATGCTGCTGACTGTTCTTATGTGTGCTGGGCTGTACTTCACACCAGAGGACCTAGACCATCTCTGTGAGTCTCTGTCACTCAAGTCCACACTTGAGCAGTCAGCAAGGGAGTCTGTGATCCATCCCTACGAGCAGAAGAATGAGACTGGATGTTCTCAAACTACACAGCTGGAATGCTATTTTGTTATTTTGTTTGTTTGATGAGCATCACTCTTTCCCAAAGTGTGATCTAAGGACTGCGGATCAGAGCAGTGAAGATGCCAATTAAAAGGATTGATCTCCTGGCTGGCTTGGCATCCTGGCATCTATAGTTTTATCAGGCTGCCCCTTCCCCCATGATCCTGCTTCCTGCTGAAGTTCAAGAGCCTCTGGCCCTGGCTTCTGACCTAGTAGAGCCTTGGATCACTAGAGGGCACCCTGGAACAACATTCTTCCCCAGGCTGCGGGCTTCCGGCTCCTGCCAACCGACCAGGGCTGCGGCGCCCATTGAGTTCTGGCTCCTGCCAACCGACCAGGGCTGCGGCGCCCATTGAGTTCTGGGCTATGGTTTCCAAGTATATCCTGAACCCACAGTTTCCTTTAAGAAATGTAGTCCTACTGCCACATCACCAACTGTATCTAGCATGCATTTCCACAGAAGCGCTGTTATACATTCAGTTTCCAAAGACAAATGAGACTTTAAGTCATCCTATGCTTATTCATTGAATACTTACACGTTGTGTGCCACATTTGGTATTAAAAGGACTGATAAAAGAAGACATTCTTCCTACTTTCAAGAAAAATGTGGGAAAGGTAAGGCATAAATATGAAATCATTTGCAAATAGCTATAATAGTGAATCTATTTTCAAATTAATAACAGAAGAAATTACCAACCCTGACACAGACAGACACCAGTCTGTGCATGGACAAGGATCCCCACCAGTGGCCCTGAGCGGACTGGGACACCTGCCCTTGGGGATCCCTGGGAGAGATCGTGGGAAAGGTAGGGTGGGAGAGGACGAGGACAAAGGAGGTCAGGGCGGCCCAACTATAGCGCGTCTTTCTAACGCAGGCCCCTCTTCATGTCTCTGAAGGCACTTAACTAAAATGAACACAGTTAAGTGCAAGTCTGAGAAGAACCACTGAACTTATTGTCCTATTGGTCCAGAGCCCGTTTATTCAACAAGCACTTATGGGGCATTACCTTGTGCCAGGGACTAGCCATGCACTGGGAAGACGATGGTGGGCAAGACACATGCCTTAGTGCTGCCTTCAGGTGTTTACAATCCAGGAGGAGAGACAGACAGACAAACAAACAGGTAATTACAAAGCGGTGTGTAAGTGATAGGTTAAGCAGGAGGTTTGTGGGAGCTCATAGGAGAGAGAAACCTAACCCAGAGTTAGGGTGGTGAAGGGAGGCTTCCCTAGGGTCAAAGTGTTCAATGGAAGAACTTAAAGGATAAGTTAGGAGCAGCAAGAAAAGGCATATTTGAATGTCAGGGAAGAAAGGAAGCGGATATTTGAGGAACTGAAAGAAATTCAGCAGAGCTGGTGGAGTAGTGGTGGGTGCTGGGGGAAGTGAGCTAAGCAGTGTGGAGCGGGGGCCAGCTCACGGGGGTATCTGGGCATTATCCAAGGGCACTGGGGAGCCACGGAAGGGTTAGGAGTGGCACCATAATCGGAGCTGCATTTCAGGAGGATCTGCCTGTGCCAGGGTCAATGCCACCTTGGTATATTAATAAACCAGCAAAGCCAAAGGAATCAGTCTTTCCCTTTAATCGAATCTCTCATTACCTTCCTCCATCCCCAATCACCAGCTGCCTCGGGAAACCCTTTAAAAAGAAGGTCTCTAAATGTAAGGTCTGTTTCACATGCCAGACAGCAGAGGAGGCAAGAGTCGCCTAAAAGATGTCACTGTCATAAGCTGGATGGCCCTTCTCAGGGTGCCCTGTGGCCCTCAGAAAGGCGGTATCTGGCAGAGTGGAGAGGGAGGATGGGGAGGGAGAGTGGCCCAAAGCCCATTTCCTAGGTTAGATGCCCTCCGCACCCCAGTGAACTGGTTAAAGGCCACGCAGGGGGGAAATAACCAACTTGTGAATCAGCGCACACAATTTATGCAAAATATACAAAGAGAGGCCTTATCTACCTAGTAACTGCTGTTCTATTACTCTTATTACTGATTTATGGTTCTCACTTGGCCCATACATCAAAACATATAACCCGTAATCAGGTCGCCGGTCCTTATCTACATGGTAGCCGGGCGGCAGGTGACGGCCGTAAACTTGAATGAGCAGAAGCAGCATAATATTAATACAGCTGATTGAGCTTCCAATTAAAGTCTAGCTCTACAGCTGTTTGCCAAAGAATCATCAGAGAAGCTCCGGTTTTCCCCTCTTTTCTCTCTCTCTCTCTCTCTCTCTCTCTCTTCCTTTCTTCCTTTCTGTCGTTCATTCTTTTCAATCAGCTCCACCCTCAGCATCCTGCATCCAGACCCTGTTCCCTAAAAGGGAGGCCGCGGGGAGAACAGGCCTTGGAGTAACGCAGGGTCCTCAGTTCCAGCCTCCGGGACCGGGGAGCCTCACACCCAGTTTGCTTTCCTCCAGAGCAAGGAAGAGCCCCTGGACACAAAAACAGAACATGTGAGCCTGTGGATTCGCCTTTCCTGACAGTGGACTTACTCAGGAAGAGGCACTTAAACAAGATATTTTTTTCTCTGTGTTTTTCAAATACCACATTGACTGGGGGAGCAAAACCGGTGTGGAGAGGAGACTTTTCAGCCTCCCGTTCTCTCTGTTCCCCAAAGGGCTGAGCTGGCCTTTCCCCCTCCGTTGCTTTCTGCTCGCACTGCACCCTCCCACCCCAGCACGCGTCCACACCCCTTTGCACGCCCGTTTCGGTACTCCCCCAACCCCCAAAGCACCGCGTCTCTTCCATTGTTGGGCTTCTAGCTGAGTCTTCCCACACAGTGATATGAAGAGACATGTGATTCAAGCTTCCCCATTCCAGAGATATTATTATGGTCTCAGGAAAAAATAGGAGCCTGCTCTATGTCTGTCACCTGAAATAAACTCCCAGTTCCTTCCCTACTGCTCCCCAGATGCTCAGTTCTGAATATTATTCCAGCGACTCTGACCAACCCCAAGGTTCCTAAGCCCAGCCAGTGACTGGGGGAGAAGGGGGAGCAAAGGGGCCCCTCTGAAGTTGGCCACCTCGGGGTATGTGGAGCACATGTTGGTCACATGGTGAAGAAATGTGCCGGCTAACCTCTGCGACTCCCTGGAGGATCCAGAGTTTGTGTCTCTTTGCAGGGCTCAGAACAGCCTGTATGTTCTCTCCTCCCTGTTATGTGCCTGGCGCTTCCCCAGTGAGATATCTCCTGGAAAAGCTTTTCCTGTGAGGGGTGGGGAGCTTTTGTTCTCGGGGAAATATGGTGCAGCTAATTAAGGGCATTGTCCTTTGAGGGGGGACGCGTCACAGGCCTGTGTTTCCACCAGTGTGAGGGTAGGTGCCTCTGATCCCTGTTGTGACGTCCTTGATAGCTCTGCCCTGCTGGGTGAACTGTTTTCGGGGAAATTGTGATAAAGCCCAATAAAATAAAAATAGATGTGTGAAGTGAAATTTCTCTCTCTCTCTCTCTCTCTCAACACATTATCTGCAATGGACTGAGTTTCTATTACTAACTTATTTCAGAGAAGGGCCCTCCAACGGCTTGATTTTTGACCCCCGCCCACCTAGGAGAAGCTGGAGGTCACAGGACAAGAGCCACACTCTGTTTCGCCCCATTTCCTGTGTAATAACACACAGGCATGCAGCTAAAGGGAACTTTCTAGCAACTATTTGGATAGAGCTGTTGGTTATCAGCATAGAAGTAGTTGGACGATTCTTAGGTCTTGATCTGAAAAACCGGAGTAATATATTCTATGGCACTTGAAGGATTTGGCAAAATTCTTAACATATCATCTAAGCTGTGACTGGGTCCATCATGGCAAACACAATTAGGAGCGGACTTTGCTAAGGTAGCATTCTGCAAGGTCTATCAGTTACCCGGTTTGCTCTCTCTCTCTAAAGATTCAAAAATCTTCGTTCATTGAATGCTGCAGATATTTATTGCACATTTACTGTGTGCCAGCTGGTATTCTGAGTGCTTGGGATACATGAGGAATTAAAGCAAATACAGATTCCTACCCTTGTGGAGCTTATGTTCGAGCCGGTGAAGATAAACAAACATACCACATTACATATTAAAGGTGATACGTGTTTTGGGGCAAAAAGAAAAAGTAGATCAGAATACGAGCAATTGGGAGTCAGGGTGAAGGAGGGAGACAGCAAGTGAAAGAGGATGGTCAGGGTGCTCATGAGATGCCACTGAGAAGGTGGTCGTTGACCAGTGGCGTGATGGAGTTACCATGTGGATGTCTATGCAGGACAACTTTTCGGAAAGAGAGAAGAGCCCATTCAAAGGACGTCCGATGAGAATGTGCCTAAAACAGCAGGGAGGCCACTGTGGCTGGAGTCCCAGAATGTGGGAGGAGAGCGCAGACGGGTGGCAGGTTCGAGGCCAGCAGTGGTCCAAACGCCTCAATAAAATCTTTGCCTTTTCCTCTGAGTGAAAGAGAGAGCAACAGGAGGTTTTGAGCAAATTTTAACAGCATCACCATGGCTGCTATGTAGCAAAAAAGACTGCGTTAGGGTTTCTGCAGGTCCTTCTTTGAAAATATATTCCAAGTGAACTGCATGTAGCTTACTGAGCAAATAAAGCTTCAGCATACAGAAATTGGAAGTGTATAGAATGAAGCTGTGAGGTTAAATCCCAGTCTCTGTCACTAGAAAATTGGCTACAGGATAGTTATGTCCGGAATGTATTAGGTACCTGGATGCTCACCTAGTGTGGGCTCTATAAACATCAAGCTAATCACCATCCTTCCAACAGAGAGAAGATGGCAAGGCAAACCTCTGTGTAAAATAAACAGGAAGACAAGTAGAGTATCTCCAGGGAGGTTTATGGATATGGCTGGTAAGGGACACGATGGGATCTCCAACTCGGGCCCTGTACAAACACACCTCATTTTATTGCACTCCACCTGACTGCACTTTGCAGATGCTGCATTTTTTTGCAGATTAAAGGTAAGACCCTCATCCAGCAAAATGATGAGGGCTCGCTGAAGCCTCGAAGGGTGGTTATCTTTATTTTTTTTATACTCATCCGAGGACATTTTTTGCATTTATCTTCAAATAGAGTGAGAGGGAGAGAGGGAGGAAGAGAGAGAGGGAGAGAGAGAGAGAGAGAAACATCATCATGAGAGAGACACTTTGACTGGTTGCCACCAACATGACCCCAACTGGGGCCGGGGACAAACTGCAACTGAGATACATGCCCTTATTGGGAACTAAACCCAGGACTCTCTGGTCCGCAGGCCGACGCTCTAACTGCTGAGCCAAACTGGCCAGGGCTCATTTTTTAACAATAAAGTATTTTTGTTGTTGTTAATCCTTACCCGAGGGTATTTTTTCCATTGATTTTTGGAAAGTGGAATTGAGGGAGGGGGGGCTGGGGGAAAGAGAGAGAGAGAGAGACATCAATTGGTTGCCTCCTGCATGACCCCAACCCGGGCTGGAGATTGAATTTGCAACCCAGATACGTGCCCTTAACTGGAAATTGAACCCAAGACTCTTCGGTGCTTGGGCTGACGCTATAACCACTGAGCCACACTGGCCCGGACAACAATAAAATATTTTTTAATTAAGGTATGTACATTTGGGGTTTAGACATAATGGTATTGCACACTTAATAGAATACAGTATAGTATAAACATAACTTTTTTTTTTCCGTTTAAATGCATTTTAGTTTTAGACAAGCTACCTGACGTGTTTTTTCTTAAAAACAATGCCTCCGCTCCAAATAAATCAAGGTACAAAGAAATGAAGAACTCAAGATAACATCAGTCCCCTTTGTCCTAGTTCTGGTGTGTGGATGACATACTGCAGTCAGTTCTGATGACAGGTGATAGGTTCAAATTGCCAGATTTGTGAACATTTTTCCTTTTTCTAAACCATCCTTCGAGAAAATCATATATGGGGTCACACCATCCTCACAGTCGTCCGACAGAGCAACCATGCCATGTGGGTTCATATTCTCATGGATAAAGAACTGCTAGTGTTTGAAATTAGCAAGGACGGACTTGATTTGTCCTGCAGCCCCTGTCATAAAAGACTTTACTCTTTCTGGTATCTGTCCTTCAAGTTTCTTTTTTATTGATTTCATGGAATCTTTGATGTACTTCTTGTAGGCTTCTTTTGTGAAGTTGGTTTCCTGCAAATGATGCTTCATGGTGATGTCAACAACAGTGATGACTGTGTGACAGAGCCTTCGCCCTTGGGCCATCAGCAGAGGCATTTCCACCAATAAGTGAGTCATCAACGTTACCCTCTGTCCTACTGACCATCTTCCCCTTTACCTCTAGGCACAGCCCGTCTGCGATCTCCCAGATCTTGTAGTTAATGGGAGAACAGCTCATCATGACTGATGAAGTCCCAGTAGATTATCATGATGGACAGTGGCGCATTGCCTTAGCAAGAGCCTGGAGCTCTGAGCCAGTGCGTTGCAGGGGTTGGAGAGATGTAAACATAACTTCTACCATCTATATGCAAACCAAAACATTTGTGACAGTCACTTTATTGCAATATTTGCTTTATTGTGGTGGTCTGGAACCGAACCCACAATAGCTCTGATGTATGCCTCTATATAAACATTAATCTAATAGTAAAGGTTACAGGTCCCAGTTTCCAGACTTAAAAACTGAGACTGGAGGAGCCAAGTTCACCTGCTTACACTCAACTAACAATTCAGTGATAGGACTGGGCTTCAAAGCCACAAATCAAAGGCCAGCTTTGCTGGTTCCCAGGGCTGTCAGCACTTCCTCGTCACAATTGGTTCCACCAAGAGCTGGACTCCCTCGGTGAAAGGCAAAGTTGCATAATGAAGCAGCATTCAGTGGGAACCTTCTATTCAGCCTGACTCTGGCGGGATCGCTCTTTTATCCTGGATCATTTTCTCAAACTATTTATTTCTGTGCGGTGGTGGTGGGAACATTGACGACAAAATGGCACCTTCTTCCTCAATTCTGCTGCTTGCTGAGTGTCTGACTCACACCTACTGAGGGAATGAGCCTCAGCTTCTTCATTCCCCGCAGAGCTGGGGGTGGATTTTAACTTGCCCTTGCCCTCCCTGTTGTCATAAAGACTGTCATTGTAGTTCTGATTTTAAAAGAGAGAGAGAGGGAGGGAAGGAGGGAAGGGAGGAAGGGAGGGAGGGAGAAAGGGAGGGAGGGAGAAAGGGAGAAAGAGAGGGAGGGAGGGAGGCCAGAAACTTTATAACCCAGCAGGTCACAGTGGCAGAGAGGGAGCAGCTCAATTTCCCAGTATCCCCTAGAGGGAGAAGACCTGGCCTGAAAGGCCACCTTTTGACTTGTAAAACAGCAGCTAAGTGGCCACAGAGGCTCATCTGCAAGGAGGGGCCAGGGGTCCCTTTTCTGTGCTCAACCTTTCTGCTCAAAATATTCTTGTCTCTGGATGGAATGTCCTTTTGATGACATTTATTTGGGGGATATTTAGAGTATTGGTCTCGTGGAAATCAAGCATTCATTTGACCTGGAAAATAATGCTCCCGTCCAATGAGAGTTCAGAACAAGTTAATGTAATGCACTATTCGTATTGCCAAGAGGCTGGGCTTGTGAGCCGCTGCTTCGCTTTCCCATCAATGACAACAGGCTGATCCTCATTCTCAGCCCTCCCCCTGCCCCAGACATTCTAGACGACAGCCATTTGCAAGATGGCTGGCTCGAGACTGCGCTTGTCACTCTTGCAGAGAGCAAAGGTGACTAGTTATATGTGGATTAGACCCCTAACCTGTTTCCCTTGGCGTCTTGCTCTATGACACCAAGGCAGAGGCCATTAGGAACAGAGGCACAGCTCAGGGATCTATTCAGATTTAGATGATCTGGGGAAATAACTTCCTCTGGAGGCAGGACCCAGGTTATTATTTTCCCACTGTGTTGGAGTCTTTGACCTTTACTTGCATACTCATATCAAATGGCTACCGAGTATGCTTTTTTGCCTCTCTCCTAGAGTTGCTTTGGGCTATTGGGAAAGGGGACACAATTCAGGAGTAAATTGCTCTGATTAATATTGTATTTATAGTTCAGTCTATCAAGGTCATTTCCCTAGATGCCAGCCCATCTTTCTGAAAGACAGAAATACTATGTCAGTGTCTGTCTATCCCTACAACAGGCAGGAGGCAAGCAGTAATAGGAGTCGCACGCACATTTATTTATACACATATATTGGCAGCTCGGGGCCGTACGTATGTCTGGTCCAGATTTGTCTCCTGCTCTGAAACTTCTCCTTGGTCGCCTCAGTCCCCTCTCAGACTGTGTCTTTGGAAACACACCCACTTCTGTTAAACAGCACTACTCTGCTCTGTCCCTGCCCTGGCCAAACTGGGCATCTGGTGGCCCCACTGCCATGATGACAAACTGGCTTCTCAGTGACATCGGCTTGTGAAGCTTGAACTCAATAAAGCCTAGCTGGGGGGAGAAATGGTCATGGAAGGAGACTTGACTTGCAGTGGTGAACACACAATACAGTCAATATACAGATGATTTATTATGGAATTGTAAACCTGAAACCTACATCATGTTATTAACCAATGTCACCCCAACAAATTCAATAAAAAGAAAAAGATTAGGGAAAAGACTACTGAACAGCCCCAATCAAATCTTGGTTATACTTAACTTACTTGCAAATATTGTTCATCCATAAATTGTGTAAATAGCACTCTTGCTGTTCAAGTTATCTTGACTACTGTATTAATAGGCTCTAAATTAATAAGGCTCTGCTAGATTTTCGCTGTTCCATATCATTGAACTAGACATTTTTATCAGCTTAAAATTAAAGTCATTCAATCTAGGGGGAAAAAAACTAAAAATAGCAAAATTAATACAATTCAAATTATATTAGGACATCACTTTCCTGATATTTTAGGCACCATGACAGAAGCTAATCTAAAAGCAGTATTTATATCTTTTTGTTATATGTGTAAAATTTCCATTGTATGTTGTTTCTCAGCAGGAAAACCCTTTCAAATGTTAAAGGTAATGAAATAAAGAAATGCTTTAAAAGCAGCAGCAACAACAATAATAATAATAATAATAATAATAATAATAATAATAATAATAAAGCTTGGCTTGTATGACTCTAGAAGGAAAAGCCTGCAGAGCACCACCCTCTCCTTGAGCAGGTGAGCGAGATTACAGGTGTCTACGACACGGGGAGAATGGAGGGCCCCGTAGGCTTAAATTATTGAAAAACATGTTAAAACAGTCACCTTAATGTCTCCTTGCTTTTATCAGTCATGTTCACACAAAGAAGACATTACCTCAGAGTCATTCATGACACCCTTGGGAACCTTGAGGTGTCCTGTTTGATTCAGACATCCTCCCTCAAGGGAACATAATTCCCTGAGTGCTTGGGTGGAAAGAGAATGACCTCATTTCCAAAAAGTTCCAAGTGACCAGAGACCCTGTTGGTGTGATTTCTATGCATGGTGCTTAGTGTAGTGTGTTTAATATTCGGCTTTGGGTTAACATTAAGAATATTGGTGGCAGGTTTAGCTACAAACATTTCTTTTGTTTGCTCATTCCAAAAACATTTAGTGAGTACCTCTGTGGAAATAAATGATACAGTACCTGCCTTCAAAAGTAATAACAGCTTTCTTTTGAATGCTTGCCATGTGTCAGACACCATTCAGAATGCCTTACTTAGCTTGACTCATTTAATCGTCACAACAACTCTATTTGATAGATACTCTTGTGATCTCCATTTTGCAGGGGACAAAGCTGAGGCACAGTTAGCAAGTCAGCTAATGTCCTAGAACTAGGACATCGCAGAGTCTGAATCTGGATCCAGGTAATCTTGTTCCAGAGCCTGAATTCTTAACCATTGTACTTGATTGCCATGGTTTCAACTGCCTTGAGTATCAAGACAGAAAACAGACAAATGTACTACGATTAAGGAAAGTGTAGGAAAGCAGAGAGTATTTAAGAAACATATTGACCCCACTATTACTGTGACATACATTTTTACCAAATTCCCTGCTTTGTGTGAGACTCAGAAGCCTGCCTGGAGAAGAACTTCAACCTAATCCAAAATAGGAAGAAGGAGAGATGTCCCAGAGGAGTTAGTTAGGTTGAGACTAAGGACAGTTTTCTACCAGAGAATCCAGCGTCAGTTCAACAAGGCTGGAATAGAACGCTTGGGGAGAGGTGGGAATATTGGCAAACGAAAATTTAGTGACAGATGTCAAGGTCTTAAGAAGCCAGCCATGCCAAGCCAAGAAGTTTGAGATTTGCACTTTAAAGAGATCACTCTCTGCCGACCTGTCAGAAGATGCTTGCAGTAATCCTGGTCAGAGAAGGTAGGTCTAAGCAGTGGTAGTGGAAATGGAAATAAGTGAATGGATTCCAGAGATATTTGAAGGTATCACTGCCAGACTTGATTGGAAATAGAGTACAGATGAGGGAGAAGTTGAGAATGACACTCACATTTTGGGCTTAGGCAACTGGTTGAATGGTAGAAACATTCACTGGAACAGGGAGCCCAGAGGAAGTGCAGGTGGGAGGGAAAAGCAGGTGAGTTTGGAGCAGTTGAGTTTAAAGAGCATGAAGTGTCTTTAGGACATCTAAGTGGAAATGTTCAGGAGACAGGTTAATATACAGGGTGGGGCAAAAGTAGATTTACAGTTGTAGGTATGGGAAACACAGAATTTATTCTTATATTACTATTTATTAATTATTGTATTATTTTCCATATAAACAACTGTATACCTCTTTTTACCCAGTCCTGTATATTTAAGCTCAGAAGAGGGATCTAGGTCAGAATTATGGATTTGGGGCTCATAGGCAATAGATGGTAATTCAAACCAAGATACAGAATGGGGCTACCCAGGGAAGGTGTGCAGATTGAGAAATGAAGAGGCCCCAGTACAGAACCCCAAGGGAAAGAGATGGCCAATGGGAGAGGAGCTTTAAAAGAAGAATGTGCGTCCAGAGAGGTAGAAAATTAATCCAGCCAAGCAAAGAGGGCAGTTCAAGAGATAGTGAATAATAGCGCTGAACACTGAGAAGTGAAGAAATACATGGAGTGAGCAGCAGGAGGGAGGTCACTGGCTCCTTGATGATGCACATCGAGAGAAGTGGTGATGGCATTAGCTGGGCTACAGTGAGGTGATGAGTGAGTGGTTGTAGAGAAGTAGTGACGACAATTCCTTAAGACATGTGACTGAGAAGGGGAAGAGAGAGAAAGGGCAGGGGTCATGGGAAGGTGTTTGTTTTTATTCATTAAGCAGAAATAAGCAGTTTAAATACTGATGGAAAGATTCAGTAGGGGAGGAAATGGTGGACAACCAAGAGAGAGGGAGAAATCAATAAAGCAAGATTCCTAAGAAAATGGGAGGGTTTGGGATCCAAAGGACAGGCAGCAGCTTTAGCTGCAGCGAGGAGGACCACTTCTCTTGTAACCACAGAGAAGGAGGATGGAAGGGCAGGCGTTAGGACTAGTGGTGGGAACTTGAGGTGGTTATGAGGGGTGGCTCGTCCTTTCCCTGTCTGTGGGTGTTGAGTCATTTGCTGAGGGTAAAGAGGAAGTGGTTGGGAAATTCGCAGAGAATGGAGAACCTGAGAGAGAGCTGGCTGGAAGAATGGACGGGAGCGTGTCACAAGGGTCTCAGCTGGGTCTAGATCAAGCTGGAGAACCTCCCCCACAATGATGCCACACTTTAGTCAAATTTTCTCTATGAGACCCAGGAGGTTGTCTGGGAAAGTACTTTATCTTACTGCACAAGTAAGTTTGAAACAGGTAGACATGTCAACTACTTGACTGGACTTAGAACAAATAAATATTTCTTAGAATTAATATTTAGAAATGATTTATTTTAAGTGCTGTGTTTACGGTGGATATGCACACTTCACAAATCTCATGTTTTCATTAGATCCTAACATCACAGCGTTGGAATAACTGGCATAAGAGGTGGTACTGTCTGATAGTTAAAAACCCAGGCTCTAGAGTCATTAAAACTTGGGGTTCAGTTCTGATTAAGCTACTTACCAGGTAAATGATCTAAAGCAGGATAACCTCTTGACTGTAAAGGGGATGGTAAGAACATTCGCCTCATTGGTTTGTGAAAGGAGACACTCCAAGGGGTTCGCGGGGGCAGCCAGACATGAGGGCGAGTGGACCTGACTTCCCTGGAGTTCTGCTCAGCATCTGTGGCTTTGCCAGCTGTTTCTGCTTGCGTCACTGGAGGACCTCTATTCTCCAGCGACTTCCCCTTATCACACAGGGCCTCCCAGCAGGAGCGATGGCCACCACGCTCTGCAGCCTGGCTGGTTCCTGCGTACCCCGTGTGCATGACCCCCACCTTGCCAGGAGCCCCAAAGAAGGAGGCCTGGATTTACCCCTGGGTGGGTATACTCAGGAAACGCCCTTCCTCTCTGGGAGAGTAGTTAAACACATTCCAACTTCATAATAATAGCTAATTTTACCAGGTGTTTATTTATCAGGTACTAGGAAGTAGACTTTCCGTTCAGATGAGGAAATTAAGGCCCAGGGAGTTTAAGTAATCTAGTGAAGTTAATAGCTAATAAGTGGTGAAACCAACCTTTGAACCCTTTCAATCTGCTTCGAAATCCATGATCTTAACCTCTATATATTCAGCACAGAGCTCATAGTAAGTATTCCATAAATGTTGGTTATTATTAGTAATTTTTCTTATTAAAGGAAAAGGCAACTTTTGGGTATAAGTTTCCCAACTTATACTCTCTGGGCCTTAATTTCCTCATCTGAAAGGGAAGTCTACTTCGTAGTATCTGATAAATAAACACTTGGTAAAATTAGCTATTATTATGAAGTTGGAGTATGTTTAACTACTCTCCCAGATAGGAAGGGAGTTTCCTGAATATACCCACCCAAATATCTAGATTCAATAAGCTAAAGAATTGTTGCAGTCATTTTAAAAGGCTTTTACTGTTTTTTGTTACTCTCATTGACAACCCAGCTAAGTTTATAAAAAGTTCTACTTCCCAAATAGCCATTTTGATCAATATACCCACTGAATTGCTCAGTCGTGGGTCTAGACTGGCTGTGACTACCTTTTGTTTTACCTGCTGGCTGTTTATGTCGTTTTAATAACCCAAAGTCACTCTCAAACATTAGTGTCAGGCCCTGGCCAGTTTGGCTCAGCGGTTGGAGCATCGGCCTGTGGACCAGAGAGTCCCAGGTTCGGTTCCCACTAGGGGCACGTACCAAAAAAAAAAAAAAGAACAAACATTAGTGTCAAGAGCTGCCAACTCTTCTCTTACCTCGGTAATACCCCACCCTGCTGCTTCCTGGAGGGGACTGAAATGAGTGTGGGTTCTGCCAGGTTTGAATTTGGCCTCCGCCTCAAATCTAAGCTGTGTGACCTTGGGCTAGGTACTTAATGTTGCTGCGCTGTGGTTTCCTGCTTTGTAAAATGGGGCTGTTGGGGGGATTAAATGAGACAAGATATGTAAAACACTTAGCACAGTGCTTATCACAGAGTAGGATATCCATAATTAAATGCCATTTTCCGTTTCCTTCTCCCAGTAGGGTTTAATTGCTCCAGCCTGGTTCCAAATCATTTTGATTATGCCGGTTTATGACATCTGAAATTTATCAGATGATATTTAAATGCATATGAGTGCCTCGTGATATCTCTATCTGCTTTATATATTGTTTTTATTCCAGTCTAATCTTCCCCCATTATATCCCTGAGAGCAGAGGCTATTTCTTATTCATATTTATATTTTGGTTCACTGTAGTGCTTCACAAAATGACTGGAACCTACTAGTATTTAATACGTATCTGTGAAGCTAAACTGAAATCAGAGTACTTAGAAAGGATTGACGTTAAAACAAAGTAGAAAATGCTTGCAATGGAAGGTGAAGTAAATGGGTTTGGGGAAAGGGGACATTCCTGTCTCCAGGAAACAAATCATGTGCACTGTATAGATTTTCACATTATTTATCATTCAGTACTCCTCACGTACATCTTCAAGTTCAATTAAATAGCATTCCAATTCTTTAAAGAGATAGTGGGGGCAGAAACAGACAGATTCATCTTTTGAAAATATTTAATGTTTTAGTTCATGAGCTTAACTGATATGAACACCTTGTACTGGAGAAATTATACCATTAATCATATTAATGATTTAAGTTGTTTCACAGAGTAAGTGTTTAGTTCTATTATTGCTTAAAAAAAAAAAAAAAACTCTTAGCGAGAAAAATAATTTGCATGGAGGAAGTCAGTTTATATTCTCCATTCAACTAAGAGGACACTTGATAATAGATTCCTGACAGATCCCTGGTAATGGGAGTGGGGCAAGGGGCCCAAGGCATTTGGCATTCCTTTCCCTATTGTCCAGTCACACCTGAATGACAAAATATCAACCCTGATCAACCCAACCATCTGATCCCTCAATGCCCACATCTGTTACTGGGCAGCCTGGGTCGCTGCCTCCTGTTTGGGTGTGCAGAGCTGAAGTTCTTTTTAACTTCCCTGCTGACTGATACGGTCCTTCATTCAATGGTACACGTCCTGTCAAAGCAATGCCTGATTGGAATTCCTCGGTTCTCCTGCATATCTCCCATGTATGCAGGAAGTATACATGTTGTCATTTGTTTGTTTTTCTCCTGCTTAAAATCCAGAATAGAAATTCCTGGTCAGGCTCAGCTCTCGGGAGGGGATGAGCTCCCTGAGCCTCGCTCAGGGCTGTGGAAGTGCCCTGACCTTCTAAGGGGCTGAGTCGGGATGGGTTCGAGAGCAGACTTACCTTTCTCTTTCTTCAGGTTTTATTGATGAGCTGGGTCCACTGTTTCGGACTCTTCTCAAGGGTCCTACTGTCCACCTCTGCAGTCTGGCTTCTATTCTGGGATCTAGGGGGTAAGATGGGGCTCAGGGAGTGGGGGGGGGGGCTCTGTCAACGCACATTACTCGGTAATAATTTTTTTAAGCGGAAGTTTATTAGTTTGTGTTTAGGCAGGGTCAAATTGTTCCCATATCAAAACAGCCACTTCAAGGCAGCCGCATCAAGATGTTCCTGGCATCAAAATGACTGTGTCAAAGCCGTGTGTCAGCAAACTGACTATAACAAAACAGCCTGTATCACAATGGCTGTACCCTGCATTGGCACTGGACTTGCCATCAAAGGACCGTTCTCTAGAATGTCAGTGCTATGTGTATAATAAGATGAGATGAAAAGTTGTGTGTCTGTCCATTGATGTTCCCACTTTCAGTTGGAAGCTGGACTTAATAACCAAAAGGAACTAGATGACAAAGAGGCACCACTCTTTATTCCTAGTGATCAATGCCTTCTGCAAAAAGGAATGAGGCACGGATTAACAAAGATGATCCTGTTCTTACAGGACATTGTGCAATACCCCTACTAATCTTTTTTTTGAATCCTCACCCCAGGATGTTTTTCTATTTATCCTCAGATAAAGTGGAAGGGAGGGAGAGAGAGGGAGAGAGAGAAACATCAACTCCAGAGGGACACATCCACCAGTTGCACCCTGCACAACCCTGACCAGGGCCCAGGACAAACTGCAACTGAGGTACGTGCCCTTCACTGGATTCGAACCCGTGACTCTTTGGTCTGTGGGTCAATGCTGTAACTGCTGAGCCAAACCAGCCAGGGCCACCCCTACTAATTTTATAATCATGATTTTATACTTTGTTCTCATTACAAAGACCTTTTGGGATTATCTATTGAGAATCACTCAACAAATGTATGTCCACATGAAGGCAGTCTGGGGTGACGTGTTCACTGCCCACCACCACGATGTTCAATCACAACCCTGGAAGAACCATAACACATGCAAATGCCCACGATACTGCCTCTTCAGACACCCAATCAGGTTGTAAAACCTTTCCTGGAAGATTTGATGTTAGAAACCTTTCTTGACCTGTATTTTCGGGCTAAAAAATTTGTAGATTGGGAAGAGCCTTGCACAGAGTGTGCAGCACACAGTGGACATGGCTGCCTCCCTAACTTAACTGGCTCACCTCTTCTTTTACCACCAAGGTTTGTGCTTTGTTGGTTTCAACTGCCTCATTGGCCTCTCCTTTTCTGTCTCCCATTTCTCTGTCTGATCTCTAACGGTTGAAGTGCTCAGTGCTCAGTCCTGGGCTCTCTTCTCCAAGAATAATTCTCCCTGAGAAGGGATCATTCAATTCTGTGACTTTAGATAGTATCTGTGCGTGGATTACTCCAAGTATATATTTTCAGCCTTAACCTTTCCCAGAAATCCAGACTCATATATCCGTTGTCTCCATTTGGATGTCTAAGAAGCACCTCAATTTTTAAAAAATGTTCTTTTTCTTTCTTCATTTTAGAGAGAGAGGAAGGGAGAGGGAGAGAGATAGAAACATCGATGAGAGAGAACATAGGGTGGCCCCCTCCTGCATGCTCCCTACTGGGGATTTGGCCCACAACCTGGGCATGTGTCCTGACTGGGAATCGAACCAGTGACCTCTTGGTGCATGGTTGATGCTCAACCACTGTGCCACACTGGCCTGGCACATCTCAATTTTATAGGTCCAAAATGGAGCACTACATTTCCCTGCCAAGCCTGTTTTTCTTCTAGTCATCTTCTCCATCTTTGTGTCAAAGAGAACTATGTAGTCGTCCCTCTTCTTCTTCTTCTTCTTTTTTTTTTTTTTTTTTTTTTTTTTTTTTTATATTTTGTTCATATAGAGTGGGAGAGGGAGAGAGAAAGAGAAACATGAGAAACATCGATGCGAAAGGGACACATCGAGTGGCTGCCACCCTCACAACCCAACCAGGGCCAGGGACAAACTGCAACCGAGGCACATGCCCCTAGCGGGAACCGAACCCCGGTCTCTGTGGACCGCAGGCCAATGCTCTAACCACTGAGCCAAACTGGCCAGGGCCCGCTTCTTCTTCTTCACCTTCTTCTCCTCCTCCTCCCTCAGCTATCTGTCTATCTATCTATCTATCTATCTATCTATCTATCTATCTATCTATCATCTATTTATCTCCATCTATAGATAGATATATCATTAACAAATACTGCTATAGTTGTGCCTCTAAAACATATCTGGACTACATCTCCTTCCTTCTCTCTCCACTGCCATGATCCTGGTCTAAGGCCCATTATTTCTTGCCAGCACTACTGCAATGGCCTCTTAACTGCTCTCCCCCTTTCTTGGCACAACTGGCTCCTTCTCATCACTTGGCTTTCAGATAACAGGTCAAGGCTCAAAGAGGATTTTCTAAACTACTCGATCGGTCATACCTCCTTTCCCCCCACTTGTTCTCTATCAACTCACCATGTCAACTTTCTTCACAGAACTTACCACAGTCTGTAGCTACCTGTTTCCTTCCTATCAAGTGTGTTCCCTGCTAGAATATATGCTCCATGGGAGTAAGGAGTTCAACTCTGCTCCACTCAGTCCCTAAGGTCTATCACGGTGCCTGACCCGCAGAAGGCTCTTGACATATATTTGCTAGAGAGAATCAAGTCTTTCCAAAAGAGAAAATTTCTTTGGGATTCCGGAAGTTTAGGAACCATCAGTATTTGCTGTTATTCGGAAACATTCCATTCAGATTGACCATATATCAAATATGAAGAATGTTTATTTAAAGGCATTAAGTTGAGAGAGTTTTAAGGCCTCATTCACACATAATCTTGTAACAACTATTCCTTGGTTTGTCCCAAACTGCACACCAGAGTGGTGACTATTGGTACCATTTGGTTCAGGTACAAATCAGCAATAACTAAAGTTGCTTTTTTTACATTGATTTTTACAACAGATTTAGTTGGAAAGAAAAAATCATGTAGATTAAAATGAGCAATATTGACACACCTGCCAGAATGGCCGCCATCAACAAATCATCAAACAACAAGTGCCGGCAAGGGTGTGGAGAAAAGGGGACTCTAGCACACTGCTGGTGGGAATGCAGACTGCTGCAGCCACTATGGAAAACATTATGGTGTTACCTCAAAAAATTAAAAATTGAACTTCCATTTGACCCAGGGATCCCACTTCTAGGAATATACCCTAAGAAGCCTGAAACACAATCAGAAAGAATATATGTACCCCCATGTTCATAGCAGCACTATTTACAATAGCTAAGATCTGGAAACAGCCCAAGTGTCCATCAGTAGAAGAGTGGATTAAAAAAGCAGTGGTACATATATACAATGGAATACTATGCAGCTGTAAGAAAGAAAGACCTCTTATCCTCTGAGACGATATGGAGGGACCTGGAGAGCATTATGCTAAGCAAAATAAGCCAGTCAGAGAAAGACAAGTATCACATGATCTCACTTATTTGTGAAATATAATGAACAAAACAAGCTGAGGAACAAAATAGACCCAGAGACATGCAAGTGGAGTGCAGACTGACAAACCTCAGAAGAGGTGGATGTGGGGAGAGGGAAGAGATAAACCACAGAACTTATATGCATATATGTGTAAACAAGGACATAAACAAGGACATGCTGGGCTGGGGGAAGGGATTGGGAGGAGGGTGTCAATGGGGGGGAAAAGAAGAAACATCTATAACAAAAATAAATAAAATAAAATGAGCAATATTGCATTTTTAGTTACGACACATAAACATGCACACACTATACATAAAAATGTAGTTGAGGAATGAGAAAATACTTTGCAAACTGGCACAACAGTTCTTTTCAAGTAAGGAACTGTCTCTGATTAGAATACTATCTGAGAGACGTCTGAGGAGGGGAAGCAGAGGCTCTGGGTGGGTTGGAAAGAAACAACAAAAAGATGACCGACATTCTGCAATTAGAAATTGGGAAATACGGGAAGAAAAGAGAAGTAAATGAGGAAGAGTGGGAGAGAAGCCCGAGGACAGTGTCAGAGGCTACCTTTGGGTTGGTGGCAGCAGAGCAAGGAAAGCGAGGTTTCCGTTTGCTGGAGAGCTGCTTATGTCACACGTAGCCCCCCTTGCTGCAGACGTCGCCTTCGAATCTTCAGGAAGAGTCTGCACACACAGCTGCCTCTCATGAACTCGGGGTGGGAAACCTAGAAGGAGGGGCTCGAACCCGCCCTTGGGTCAGTGCCAAATGCAGATAAAGGAACAGCTGCAAGACGCAGAGTAAAGAGTGGGAATTCAGCAGAAGCCAGAAATCAAACCCTGAGGTCACCAAGAGAATGGGGAGCCCCCAAAAGACTGCAGGGTGTTTGGGGAGAGCATTGGTTTTCCCATAAGATATGAGATGAGGTTTCCAGATGAATGTATATAAACCTCAAGGTGATATCTGACTTCACAAATAATTCAGGAGCCACTGACACTGTGATTCCGCTAATAAATATTAATCACGCCTCACCATAGTATTAGAGAATACCCTAGTTAGAGATGATGGGCAGCGTGGGTTCTAACTCAGATCCTCTTTCATCGTTCTATCCCAATTTATTTGTTTCTACCTTCCCCTGTGGTTTCATACTCCAATCTATACCGTGTTAACCACAGTGATAGGTCACTGTTTTGTTGTTTTTGTTCTGTTCTTTAATCGAAGTTATTGGGGTGACCAGTGGTTAATAAAATTCTATAGGTTTCTGGGGTATAATCCTGTAATACACCATCAGTATATTGTATTGTGTTCACCACCCCAAGTCAAGTCTCCTTTCATTACCCCCTTTATCCTCTCCTACATCCCCTCACCCCCCTTTCCCTCTGGGAATCACCATACTGTTGTCTGTCTATGAGGGGTGTGTGTGTGTGTGTGTGTGTGTGTGTGTGTGTGTGTGTTTGCTTAATCACTTCACCTCTTTCACCCAGTCTCCCTACCCCCCTTCCCTCTAACAGCTATCAGTCTGTTTTCTTTTTTTTTTCTTTTTATCCTCACCCGAGGACATTTTTTTCCATTTTTTGTTCAGATAGAGTGGGAGGGAGAGAGAGGACGAGAGAAAAAGAAAGAGAGAGAGAGAGAAACATCAATGTGAAAGGGACACATCGAGTGGCTGCCACCCACACAACCAACCAGGGCCGGGGACAAACTGCAACCGAGGTACGCGCCCTTAGGAGGAACCAAACCTGGGTCTCTCTGGACCACAGGCCTATGCTCTAACCACTGAGCAAACCGGCCAGGGCTGTTTTCTATATCTATGAGTCTGTTTTCATTTTGTTTGTTAGTTTAGTTTGTTAATTAGATTCCACATATAAGTGAAGTCATATGTTATTTGACTTTCTCTGACTGGCTTATTTCACTTACCATAATACTCTTCAGGTCCATCAATGCTATCTCAAAGGGTAAGATTTCTCTCTTTTTTTATGGCCAAGCAGTATTCCATTATGTACAAAGGCATGGAAGGAAAAAACTGCATTGGTTACAGAGAGAACTACAAGCATGATTCTAGAGAAGGGGAAGAGTAGAGGGAGAGAGAAAAACATCAATGGGAAAGGGAAACATCACTTGATTGCCTCCTGTATGTGCCCAGACTGGGGATTGAACCTGCAACCTGGGTATGTGCCCTGGCTGGGAATCGAACCAGCGACTCTCCTCTGTGCACAGGACAACTCTATCACCAACTGAGCCACACCGGCCAGGGCAAAATACTAAAGGGTTTTAAGGCTGTGGACAAGATTAAAGATTTAAATAAATTACTTCAGGACTTGGGAACAATTAGAAAGGGATTGCAGTGGCATCTGTGGTTGTTACAAATATTTGAGGTAGACAAAACAAAGAAGATTTGTTAGCAAATCAGCGTTCTAGTTCTGGGAAAAGATGAAGCGAGCCCCATCTGAGGCATGGGTAGTGCAGATGGAGAGGCAGGAACAGTTAGGCAATGTTTAGGAAGTTAAACTGTCAGGGCATGGTAATTTATTGGATCTGAGAAATGAAGGAGAGAGACTATCAAAGAATCCTCTCTTGAATGACAAATATGGATAATGGGTCATGAGCTAAGATCGTATCTACAGGAGGAGAAACAAATTTAATGGAAAAGATTAGTTCTATTCTAAATGTGAAGTTCCAGGTGCCTTTGGGACAGCCAGAATGAGCCAAAATAAACTAGAATTTCAGGGATAGGTCTGACACAGAGGTACGGTATTGGAATCCATCTCTGCACAGGTGGTAGTTGAAACACTGAGGGTGTCAGGTCACTTAGGGAACATGTGTAGAGAAGAGTGCTGATGAGGGGAGAGTCCAGGAAGGAGAGGCCCATAAAGAAAGTAGAGAATGAGATATAGCCATATGTGTCCATGTATTTTAACTGTTGAAAAATAGTATTTTGTATGAATAGATCATCATGTATTTATCTATTTCTCATACACACACACACTCTCTCTCTCTCTCTCTCTCTCTTTATTAAAACATGTTTTAAAAAAAGAAAGCAGAGAAGGCATGCACAGAAATTTACAACAGAACAAGGAGAATGTGATGTCATTAAAATAAAGAGTAAATTTTAAGAAGGAAGAGCTCGATTATGTTATATGTAACAGAGGTGTTGCAACATAGGGCTTGAAGAAAATACTTTAAATTTATCCACTTAGATACCTTTTTGAGAACTGCTCTCATAGAGTACAACAGATTAAAGACTGATGAGGGAGGCAACCCCTTGACTACCCAGGAAGGGCACTGGAACCAGACAAGGACGGCACCAGAAGGGAAAATCATTGGCTAATGTCACACATAAATATAGATACACAAAAACTAAATTAAATACTTACAATTCATTTAAAATACAATATAAACAAGGAGGGTTTAATCTCAGAAATGAAATGATACTTTATTTTTTGAAATCTATTCATGTAATTCATAGTCTTATCTAATTAAGGGAGAAAACTAAATGATTACTTCAATAAATAGCTAATAAATACAAAAAGAAGCATTTAATAAAATCAAACACTCACTTGATGACTTTAAAATATCCTTCTTGGTACCCTGGCCTTTGTGGCTCAGTTGGTTGAGTGTTGTCTCCTGCACAAAAGGTCGCCGATCTGATTCCCAGTCAGGGCCCATGCCCAGGTTATGGGTTCGGTCCCCAGTTGGGATGTATACAGGAGGCAACTGATTGATGTTTCTCTCTTACATCGATGTTTCTCTCTCCCTCACCTTCTTTTCTCTCTAAAAAATCAATAAAAACATATTTAAAAATAATAAAATATCCTTCTTAGCAAACTGAGAATAGATAAAATAATCCTTGATAGCAAAAACCTACAGTAGATATTATGCTTAAGGTTGAAATCATGAAACATTCCCTTTAAAATCAGGAACAAGACATGGCTATTGCACCTGTTCCACATTGTCCTGAGGGTCCTAACTAAGGTAGTAAGATAAGAAAAAAAGGCACCTGGCTGGTGTGGCTCAGTTGATTGAGTGTCATCTCATGCACTGAGAGGTCGCTGGTTCAATTACTGGTCAGGGCATATGCCCAGGTTTCAGGACCCATCCCTGGCGGGGGGTGTGCAGTAGGTGGCCAGTCAATGTTTCTTTTTTTTTCTCTCCTCTCCTCTCCTCTCCTCTCCTCTCCTCTCCTCTCCTCTCCTCTCCTCTCCTCTCCTCTCCTCTCCTCTCCTCTCCTCTCCTCTCCTCTCCTCTCCTCTCCTCTCCTCTCCTCTCCTCTCCTCTCCTCTCCTCTCCTCTCCTCTCCTCTCCTCTCCTCTCCTCTCCTCTCCTCTCCTCTCCTCTCCTCTTCTCTTCTCTCTCTCTCTCTCTCTCTTTCTTTCTTTCTTTTTTTCTTTATCTCCCTTTCCCTTCCTCTCTCTCTAAAAATCAATAAAAACATTTAAAAAGGGGGGTGGGGTGGGGATCAAAAAGGAAGAAACAAAAATAACCATTATATGAAAATAACATGATTGTCTACACAGAACAGTCAAGATAAACTTTTGACATGTAATCAATACTTATAAGAGAGTTCTTCAAGGTTGATGGACATAAAATCAATGTTCAAAAACCAAACATCAGCAAATTCTCCTTAATGTATCAATTTTGTTCAATTTACAGTCAAAATTCAAACAGGGTGCTTTGTGGAATTTAACCAGCTGAGTCTAAAATGCACATGGAAGACTTCAGGACCAGGATTAGGCAAGACAACTCTGAGAAAGAAAAATGAGAAAGAGGAGAAACTAACACAGTGTGGTACTAGATCATAAGTACATAAAAGGACGAACAGAAGAGGACAGAGACAAATACATATGAGAACTTGGGATATGATGTACACGAAAGTACAGAGCTATGAGGAAAACTTGGACTATTCAATAGATGGTGCTGGATCAATTAGCTACCCAAGGAAAAAATTAGATCCTTCCCACTGTACACATAAATAAATATCAAGTAGATGAAAGACTTCAGTGTGAAAGGCAGAGTAGTAAAGCTTTCAGAAGATAACAAAGGAGAATATATTAATTACTTCAGAGTAGAAAAGGCTTTTTAAGGCATGAAAAAGTTAAACTATAAAAAAGATGCTAACTTTAGTTTTTTTATTTGAGAAAAGATACCATAAACAATGTTTTAAAAACAAAACAAGAGTAGAAAAAAATATTTGCAACTCAAATAACTGACAAAAGATCCAGGCACAGCATATACATAGAGGGAACATCTACAAATCCATAAAAAGTAGAAAATAGAAAAAAATTATCAATGAATGTAGATGGACAATTTAGAAAAGTGAATCCCAAGCTGCCAATAGCATATGAAAAGATGCTTAACCCCTCTAGAAGAAAATGTAAAATTGGATAACTTTTCATATATATGAGAATGGCAAATTTTTAAATCTAATAATGCTAAATATTGGCAAGGATGTAAAGATAAGAAACTCTCACACTCTGCTAATGAAAGTAAATTGTACAAGCACAATGAAAAGCAATTTGCCAATATTTTGTAGAGTGGACTAAGTGTGTTCCTTACTACATAGCAATTCAATTTCTGGACATATGTCTAGAGAAACTCATATATTTGGACAAAAAGAATTGCCTTAAGGATGGTCACTGCTTTATTGTTTACAATCATAAAAAACTGGGGAGAACTCTCAACAGTGGAATGTGTAAATTAATAGTGGACTATCTATATGATGCAAAACTAGATAGCAGTTAAAATGAATGGACTAGATCCATGAGTATCAACATATATAAATCTTGAAAACACAATACTAAATGCAAAAAGTAAACTTCAGGATATAGTGTGTGTCTGTGTGTTTGTCTGTATACATATATGTGTGTGTGTGTGTGTGTGTGTGTGTGCGCGCGCGCGTATATACACATATAGTGTGTATGTGTGAATTTCATGAAGACAAAAATCTAATAGAAAAAATCATCAAAGGATTGTCATACACACATGTGCACATGTAGAAAAGATACATACCAACATTAGCATAGTCATGACATCTTGGTTTTTGGGAGAGAAAAGGATTGGATGGGTGTAAAGGGGACTTCAGCTGCATTTACAATATTTTATTTCTTTTTTAAAGATCTGAAGAGAAAATAATGACTGAGAGGTGAGGAGGTAGTAAAGACAGTGAGTATAATCTAGATTTTCAGAAAGATGGGCAAGGAAGAAGAAAGATTGGATGGTAACTTAGGGTTGGGAGCCCCTCTCACAACATTTTTCTTATGACAATTTTTAAACATACAGAAAAGTTGAAAGAATTGTGTAGTGAATATCTTTGTACCTGTCACATAAATTCTACAGAGAGGATTTTGCTATATTTGATTTATCACATATCTATCCATTCATCAACACACACAAAAAGTTGCAAGCATAAGTGTACTTCATCGGTTGGGGGCTTTTTGATGAGATGGGAGAAATGAAAATATAAATTGAGGGAAGAAGCCAATGTTGAAAGTGTAATTGAAAGAAAAAAGAGAAAAAAATTGGTGAAGCCCTGGAAGAGGTGGGAGAACTTGGCTTTTGAAATAGAGGAGAAATTGCTCATTTCTGAGGTAAAGGAGAAGATGGTGGTAGGGTAGGGATGTTGAAGGAGACCTTGCTCAGGGCCTCATTTTTGTTGTTGTTGTTGTTTCTTAAAATAGGAGGCAGAAACATTTGTTGAGAATGAGAGTTGGACGTTGACTAAGTCTTGAGGAGAGAGACAAAGATGAGGTCTGTTTACTGGAGAGAATGGGAGAGGGAATTGAGCAAAGATAAAAGAAGGGATTGATGAAGTCTCTGGAGACCCACTGAGCTAGAATCTGTAACAGCACAAGATTCTAGATGATGTGATTTTTCTCTAGCCTTCAGATGTTTGAGGAGGAGCAGAAAAAATCAGACCGTGAGAATGATCCAGAGCTGATGCACAGGGTACGAGGGACAGGAAGAGACTGGTGTGAGAGTACTTCAGACGAGCAATTATTAGTCCCAGGCAGGGTATGGGACCAAAAGAGTCTAGGAATAAAATAAAGAGATCAACAGATTTGAGTTCTCATGAAATGAAGAAATGGCCCCTTTGCTGAGCCACATTCTCAGAGAGAAACTTTGTTCTAACTGGGCTTGTTGGTATCACTCCGAACACAGACATAGCTCAGATAAGAATAAAGTCCCCATGGCCTCTCCAAAAACTCAATGACAGCCCTCACCACATCTCTGCATTTTGACAGAATCTTTATCCAACAGAGATATCAAAAAGCGTGTGCCAAAATATGATATTTGAAGTACATCTCTCTCATATCACTGATTAATAGAGAAATGCTTCTCATCATCTCTCATCTCTTTGACTCTTGTCCCCTTAAGGAATTAGTACTTTCTCACTTCAGCTTATCACTATATTACCCCTCTTTCCATCCCTTGTGCCTGTCACTACAAATCCCTTAATCATCTTTTCCACTGAGCCATCTGGAACCATTTACTTCACTGTAAATGAAATATTCTACATTCTTAATATTTCTTCTTGGAAGTGTGTTCTCCACTTATTGCCTTAAATAAAGGTGTATCCTTCAAGGCTAGGATTTGCCTTGCAAATTCCACTGGTTGGGACTGTTCACTGTCTCATACACTTTTGTTCTATTGTACTGTTGAGAGGGTTGGGGTGTCGGGGTTGGCATTTGACTGATCCCCATGGCTACTTCCAGACCATTACTTTTTAAAAAATTTTTTTTCCTTTATTGATTTAAGAGAGAAAGGAAGAGAGAGATAGAAACATCGATGAGAGAGAACATCGACTGGCTGCCTCCTGCATGCTCCCCCTGGGGATTGGGCCCACAACAGGGGCATGTGTCCTGACCAGGAATCGAACCAGCGACCTCTTGGTGCATGGGTCGACATTCAACCACTGAGCCACACCGGCCGGACCAGACCATTACTTTTTAACTCTCATGTAAAAGTCCAACCTTCGCCCTGGCTGGTTTGGCTCAGCGGTTAGAGTGTCGGCCTGTGGTACAGAGAGACCCGGGTTCAGTTCCCAGTAAGGGCACGTACCTCAGTTGCAATTTGTCCCCGGCCCTGGTTGGGTCATGTGGGTGGCAACCACTCAACGTGTCCCTTTCACGTCGATGTTTCTCTCTCTCTCTCCTTCCCACTCTATCTGAACAAAATATCGAAAAGTGTCCTTTGGTGAGGATAATAAAAAAAAAAAAAAGTCCAACCTTCTCTTAAGGATGTGCTCCTCCCTCTCCTCCCCCAAGTCACTAACCAACCTCCTGGTTGCTTCCTTTCATTCCCCAAAGAATCTGAAACCTAACCCACAGTTCTCTTTATCCACCTCCTACCACCTTCCTAGGAGTTCAGTACCTTAGCTTCCTAATTTTTGGTACTTCTTGAACCCTGGTGACCTTCTCCTCCACTCTAGTTATCTACTCTCCAGGACCACATTCTATATCTTGTTATCACTCAGATTACACTTCATCAATCTTAAATTTAAGTATCCCACTTTCTGACTACCAGCTTCTGAACTTTTGGTTCCTCCCTGGTTGACCAGCTAAGGATGTCCTATTATAGACCAACGGGAAAATGACTGCCTCCTACCCCATAAGAACAAACAACACCTTCTAGATTTCTTATTCTCAATACCAGCAACCAACCCTAATCAATAATAGTGAGACATTCAGGAGCTGCTATGACCATTTTCATTCATATTTAGACGACAGCTTACTAGGGATATATTTTGGATATATCTTTCGTCTTTGATAAGAATCTTAAATAGGCTCCAGCCCTTTTAACTGATACCTTGACACCTCTATTATACCAGAAGCCAAATGAAAATGGGTCAGTGTAGCCTCCACATGCTGGCCAATTATGATAATATTGCTCTTGGGGTCACATGAGGACAGTGGAATCTTTTCAAAAGTCTTTCTTCTAGAATCATTTGGCTTTTTTTTTCTTTTTTCTTTTTATTGCATCTTTTAAGAACTCATTAGAACCACAAAACTCAGGAAGTGATCATTTTCTTTGGCTAGAGTGAATAATTTGGTGTTTCTATAGTTAGTAAAAGTACACCAGCCCTGGCCGGTTTGGCTCAGCGGTTAGAGCGTCTGCCTGCGGTCCGGAGGGACCCGGGTTCGGTTCCCGCTAAGGGCATGTACCTCGGTTGCAGTTTGTCCCCGGCCCTGGTTGGTCGTGTGGGTGGCAGCCACTCGATGTGTCCCTTTCACATCGATGTTTCCCTCTCTCTCTCTTCCTCTCTCTCCCTCCCACTCTGTCTGTACAAAAAATGGAAAAATGTCCTCAGGTGAGGATAAAAAATAAAAAATAAAAAAAATAAAAAAGTACACGGAAGTTAATTTGCTAAAGATGACCCCCTTCAGATTGTGTTAGTTAACAGAAGGTTGGTACTGTGTACTCCAGGCAGGGGTGGATTCCTCAAAAGATACGGTGGTGTTCAGAGCACCGGCAAAGGACGAGCACACAAAAACTCATAACAATTTTAAGAGTTCGATATTTGCCATTTCTAAAACAAGTTCTGTAGTGGTCATCACTCAGAAAAAAAAAAAAAAAAAATCAGAACTTTGTTGCTTTTTCTAATACTTTGCAATTTCTTAAAACATGTACATGGGATGAGGTGAGGCACCTTATTATTGTCAGTGCTCAGAACCTCTGTTGGTTTTAATTAGGCCCTGATGTCAGGGGCTCTTGTGGTTCCATCTGAGTGTTTTTATTCTTTTTGCATTCCTGCACTTGAATGCTGAGGTGAGGTCATTATTTTGGAGGAGCTTTTGCCAAGAGAAATGACTGGTGGAGGCCTGTTTGTCTCCCGCCCGGTCCACTTCTTTTCCAAACAATATTGTCACTGGTTGGGACAAGCAGGGACCTTCTCTCAGGGGACCTGGGTACTCACAAAATCCAAGAAGATGTCTAAGTCCTTCTTGGTACCGATGACTAACTAAGATCAAACAGTTTCTAATTTAAGATAACTATCAAATGTTGCTGTGAGGAGAACCAGATATCCCTAAGTTTTCTACATCAACCTCAGTTTCCCTGTTTAAAATACTCACTTCCTTTCTACCTGAACTGCTTCCAAACTTCACTCATGCCACAGCTCTGGTTTTCATCCAACTTCATTCTACCCAGAATGCAGTGGAATGAACGGCAGTCACCCAACCACTAGAGGCTTGCTGTCCTAGGCTCCTGAACAAAAGAGACTGAGAAAGTAAGGACCCAGTTCTTTGTAAGTACAGACCCCTGCTAGGGAGTAGGGAATATATTTTCTTTGATTGCATTAGACTCTGCTTAAGACTCAGGATGCAGGATGCTCTCCTGATGAGGGACAGATAGGGTTGAAAAGGGGGGACATACTGAGCAGTGAGGAACAGCTGAGAGCTACAAAGATAGGGCTGTGCTCATGTATAAATAGAAATGTTGCTGCTACCCTGATGAATCAGACCAGATGTTTCTCTGAAGTCTCTGTTTGGTCCTTTGGTTTAAAAAAAAAAAAAAAAAAAGTATAATTTTGCTAAAATTATATGAGGGGCCAGGAATGTGGCATAAATGCTTTAAGTTTAAATAATTTGTAAAGGAATAAAATTACTGAGGAAATCTTTATTAACAAGAAAAAATATCCATTTAGGGAAGAACTGAAAAAGGGCAGGAAGGAAACAATTTGGTGATAGTACTGATGGATGGAGAATCAGATCTGGATTCTAATTCTTCCTCTGGCACTCGTGTGGACTTGGGCAAGCCATGTCATTTTCCCGGGTCTAGGTGTGTTTATTTTTTTAAATGGAGGAGGGGCAGGGAAGAGAATGGGGGTTCCATGGCTGGGTTTATTAAGTTGATTATTTTAGCGTTTCTTGAAGCCCCAAACATCTAGAATCCAACCAAGTTTTCTTTTTCAGTTTAATTAATTGTTTGCTGGCTTCTGGTTTCAATGAGGGGTCGATATGTGAAAGATTATGGGAGATAACACAAGGCCTCTGCCCTCAAGATGCTCATTACCTAACGGTAGATATTAGAGTCACACGAGGGACTATAACAATGTATACTGTGATCGGTTTCAGAAGACAGACAGCAAATGCCATGGGAACTTGCCAGCTTGGAGGATAGGAAATGACTTGCTGGAAGGGGGCAGTGGCATTTGGTGGGACTGGAGGGGGGCAGGGTTTGAAGACTGGTGGGTTTGGGGCAGGCAGAGATGAAGGAAGGGACATTCCTCGCATAAGAAACAAGCAGAAGCAAGGGGCAAGGAAAGTGCTGGATGTATTTGGGGAAAGGTGAGCCATTTGGGTTGGCTGCGGACAGGCAATGAGTCAGGAAGCAGTGGTGGTTTAGAAGGCCCTTTTAATCTCAGTGGAACAAGCAATTTACTTAGGAGGCAGCAAGGAGCTGTTTTTGAGTCTGGATGTGATCTGGCCTGAACTGTTTTAGGAGAACTCACCTCCAGCAGTGGGTAGGACGCTTTGGAGGTGGAAAGGCCTCAGGGGGAGGAGGGCAGCTAAAAAACAAAGGCATCTCTCCTGGTGAAAGCTAGCCAGGCCTGAGCTGAGATGGTATCAGTGGGAAGGAAGGCAAACTAGGGTGGAGGAAAGAATGCAAAGGTAACTCCATGTTTAAAGAAGTCTGAGGTACAGCCCTCTAGTTCCACTAATATCAAAAGGAAATTCAAGGGAAGGGTGTTTGGGCAGGGAAAAGGGGAAAGAGTTTACTTTCCTAAAGTATAGGAAGCATATCATAGTGGCAGTGTTCAACATTTACAAGCTCCTGACTACACCTCAGTACTGTGGATGAGGCTAGAGATGGGGACCTCAAAGTCAATGTCATCCAAGTGAGAGTTGAAATTGTCAAAGTGAATAGATCACCAGGAAATTGGAGAGTGAGGCAGGAGGAAGACAGATGACAGAGTCTTGAGTATTGTCTAAATTCTTCCCTTATGATGAACTGGATACCGTTAATGTTATAAAACCGTACAGGGGTAGACATTCTTTTGCATTAATAAGGTATTGTAATAATCATAAACTGCATGTCTTTTTCCCATACAAACAACTGTAAACTTACTTTTTTCTACCCCTGTACAGTCAGAATGCTGTGTCACTGTGTCCAAGTAGAAAGGGAACATTAAAAGGGAGAGGCTGGTGAGCCACAATTTAAAAATTACATTACAGCTTGGGGGATTAGCTGCTTAGAGGTGGTATCTAGGTAGCCGTAGCAGGGACTGGCTATACGAAAATAATTAAGAGCCTCTGTGATGAGGGAACCTCTTATGTGTGTGGGCTTTCTGACAAACAGGAGAAAATTGGACCCATTCCTGCTCTTCAGGCTATGACAGCCAAGACTCCAAATCCTCATCTCTCCTTAAGGTCATCAGTGTGAATACTCAGAACCCAAGGTCTCTATCTGTTTTGGAAATCTCAGATTATAGTCAGCCTTTGTTTTTCAGACAATTCCCTGGGGAATGTATTATTATTATTTTTTTTCTCCTTCCCCAGTTTTTAGTTCCCACTTGCCCTGGGTCTTGGGGTTGAATTCTAAGGATAATAATTATGTAAATCCCCTCTGAGAGTTTAGTGTCTGAAGCTCCGGAGGGAGGAAAAAGGAGAGTGTAGGGTAGCCAGAAATGAGACTTTAGCTCTATTGTAGTTCACACACAAAAGGCTGTTTGCAAATACAATGTAAATGAAGACTTTATCAGCCAAGGATTTAGCTTCACAATCAGATCTGGGATTACACCAGAGAGATACCGTGTATAACTCTAAGTAGAATGAACTGCCTCCCAACAATGCAAATTGGTTTATCGCTTTGTTTGTTTTTATTTTTCTTAAGTGATAATAATTTGCAAAAACCCTGCAACATTTACTTTTGTCTCCACAAGTTTTAGAACAATATCTTCCAAAGGGTGAAGGAGACCCTTAAGGCATTCAGATCCATCAGGGAAATAAAAAATTAGGAGACTAGCTGTTTAACAGGTCTACTGTCTAGTAACAGCTATGCTGCAGGAGGCCAGTGTGATCAGAAGGGTTTAAATGGAAATTTAGAGGGAAAAAGAAAAAAGTCCAATTGTCTACTAACTAGCTATGTTTAGGTAGGTTGCTTACTAGAATTCTATGCTTGAATTTTTTTTTTTTCCATTGGCTAAATGGTGATTTAAAAAATATTGGTTTTGTGTATCTCACAGAATTATTGTCCAGTGCTTAAAGTATTTTCTCTTTAAATTATAAACATTTATGTAAATTTCAGACATACTACTACTTAGGCAACTAGATAATCACTGTGGCTAGTCTGGAGTCAGGATGGGGAGGTGACGCAGGGACAAGGACTTGGTAGAAACTTTTCTTCAGCTCAAGAATGGGTGATGCCAGAGAGCAAGCTTAAAAAAAAAACAGACAAACCTCTGTTTCATACACCACTCCTAATGGTGTTTTGAGGCAATTGCTTGGGTAAATTCCTTATATATTAACTAATAAAGAGATGCTCAAATTTGTACATCTGATGTCCATTATTCACTTGCTCTCTGACTTCTGTTACCGTGACTTCAATAGTAATTTAGTATAAATAAAAATGCTCTGGCTCTGTGCAATGCTGGGCCCTGTAATCTCCTAGCTTCAACACATTCCCATGTCCAGTCCAGCACTGAAAAATATGATGGTTTAGACTTGGAAGTCTGACTATGGAGTCAGATAGTAAGAAATCAGCGTTCTAGACATTGGAAATGACTTCGCCAAATATATCACCAAGCCACAGATCAACCGGCTTAACCACAACAGGTTCTTGAGGGAACAATGCCATTGAGACACCGCTAGCCCATCCGTACTGGTGGTAGTTTTGTCAGGTAACCTGGCTGATCCTGTTTCCTCACCTATTAAAAAAGAGGCAGGGTGAAATTATCTCTAAAGTCACTTCCTGCTTAGAAATACTGTTACTCTAGCCCTGGCCGGTTTGGTTCAGCGGTTAGAGCATCGGCCTGCGGTCTAGAGAGACCGGGGTTCGGTTCCCGCTAAGGGCATGTACCTCGGTTGCAGTTTGTCCCCGGCCCTGGTTGGTCGTGCGGGTGGCAGCCACTCGATGTGTCCCTTTCACGTCGATGTTTCTCTCTCTGTCTCTCTTCCTCTCTCTCCCTCCCACTCTATCTGTGCAAAAAATGGAAAAAAAGTGTCGTCGGGTGAGGATAAAAAAAAAAAAAAGAAATACTGTTACTCTAAATAGGAATTGGAAGAAAATTACAAACGCAGCCTTATAGTTCTTGATAAGCTCAAATAACACACCAGAATACCACAAAATCAGAAAATGAAAATGTCCCCTTGTAGACCCGTCTCTGTACAAAGCAGAGAGAAAGGGGGGGGGAGGGGGATAATAAATTAAAAAAGAAAACAAAAAAGTTAAAAAACAAAAACAAAACCAAAAAGCAACACATTCTTGTGGAATTCCTTCTCCGTTTTGAGTAGCCATGTTCAAAAACATGATTGAAGACCTACTAGGCTGCAAGGCACTAAGTTGGTACTTTTCTATTTTGGCTTTGCCCGCAAGCTCGTAAACCTGATGGTGAACACTGACTGCCTTGGGTGGGCATACAATGAAAGCCAAGGTCAAGGGAGACAGAGCCTACAAATGGACCAAAAATAAAACGCGAGTGACATCATTCGAGGAAAAAAAGCCAACATATTGCTCAAAGATCAAAGGCAAAAAAAAAAAAAAAGAGAGAGAGAGAAACATGTTTGGGTAACGCTGGGCTTCTGAGAGCCCCTGTGCTGGCGAGGCCCGTCCATCCGTCCACACCACACGTCCTAACCGTGCTGTTCTAAACCGATGACAGGTCCAGCTTCGGCGCGGATCCCACAGCCCAGACCCCGCTGCCAACTCTCCTCTCTGGGAAAGCGGCACCCCCCGCCCCCCCGGTGCCTGTAAAATAAAACAGCCTCTCCGGTCCTCCGTCCAGCAAGAAACATCGGCTCAACTAAGTAACCACATAAACAATCACATGAAAGGAAAAGGGTGGGAACGTGGGAGAGGGAAGCTCTTTTCCTTTCTTTTCAAATTTCCCGCACCCCCTTTCCTCTCCGCCTCCCCACGCCGCCTCCACTCGGAGCGGCAGCCGCGGCGGGAGAGGCCGGAGCCACGCACGCCGGGCGGCCGCGAGGAGAGCGATCGGGGAGGAGGCGGGGCCGGCCGAGCGACCGCGTCGGTGTTCGACTTCTCCTGCCTCCGGCGGCAGTGCCGCCTCCGCTCCCTCTCTCGCCTGCACACGCGGCCCGGCGCTCGGCGCTCGACTGCTCCGGCCTATCACCCTGGGATGCCGCTTGCCGCCGCCGCCGCCGCGGCTGCCGGGCTTGTGGGGTCTGCGGCGGAGCCGGAGCCGGAGCCGCGACGGCAGCGGTGGCCTGAGAGTTAGGGGGGCGGGCTGGCTCGTTCGTGGGGTGGGGGCTGAGGGCAGGAGGGCGAGAACCCGGGGCCAGCGGCCCCCCTGAGGCTGAGGGAGCGGACACTCGGAGCCCCTGAGGCGACAGCGGCGGCGGGAGCCGGTCAGAGGGGGCGGCCCCTGGCGGCGACGCCCCCAGCCCAGCCCTGCCGGCCGCGCTCGTCCCCAGCCCGCGCCCGCTGCAGCCGCGGGGGACGCCGCCGGTGTAAGGAGGCGGCCCCGAGGGGCTGGCAGGCGAGGCGCCCCTCCCGGGAGGCACCCACACCTGAGCGCGGACCCACCCCCGGCCGGGGCCACGCTGGAGCCGCCCCCCGGCCTGGGTCCCGCCCGCCGGCTGCAGGTGGGCTGCAGCGCCCGAGCCGCGGGCAGTGGGCGGCGGGGAGGGAGGTGAGCCGCGTCCGCGCCGGCTGCCGCCCGGCCCCTGCGCGCCGCTCGCCGTCCCCCGCCCCCCGCGGGCAGCGCCGCCCCGCCGCCGCCGCGCGTCCCCCGGGGCACCATGGAGCTCTCCCCGGCGTCCGGCGGAGCCGCGGAGGCGCTGTCCTGGCCGGAGATGTTCCCGGCGCTGGAGTCCGACTCGCCGCTGCCCCCGGAGGAGCTGGACGCGGTCGTGCCCGTGAGCGGCGCCGCGGCGGGCGGCATGTTGGACCGGATCCTCCTGGAGTCGGTGTGCCAGCAGCAGAGCTGGGTGCGAGTGTACGGTAAGGACCGCGGGCCGGCCGGAGGCGGGCTTCTCGTCTGGGCTCCGGCTGGAACGCCTCCTCCCTGGCTGGTCTCAGCCCCGTTCCCGGCCCCCAGCCATTCCGGGTCCGTTTGCCACGTCCCTTTGGGTCCTGGGGTGCATTCTGGCAAGTTCCTCCAGGCTGGTCCTTGGGTAGGGAGATGTGACTCAGTGTGGTCTTTGGACCTTTCCAGGAACCTGCAGTGAGTTGGAGGCAGTGTTGGGCTCCGCAGACTTCGTTCTTAGGGGCTGACTTCCAGGGAACTGTCAGCCGGTCTTCCAGAGGCTCCGATGGAAGAACACACCGGGACATCCAGTGCACGGGTTTCATTTCTTTCTCTTGGTTGAGGCCAGGCTGGAAACCAAGATATGCCGAAAAAGCTTAGCAAACGTATGTGTTTGGTGGGAAAAGACTGATCTACACCCTCTTTCTGAACCTCACTCTCCAAAGACGGCCGCTCAGACCAACGGGGGGCGGGTGTGCACGGTTGTTTCTGGTTCTCTTTGGAAAGTGACTGCGGTCGCCACTCAGCAAGTTAAAAGTGGTGAACCCACGAAAACTTTCCCTTTCGGCATTCCTGGTAACCACCTCTTTAATTAAAACTGAATGATGAGATCCTATTAGGGTGAGCCTTGTGGCAGCATCAAAACCATGCTGGTTTTGAAAACCCACAGTCCAAGGATTGATATAGACTATCATTCAGGACTGAGCAGTGGCTTTCCACATATTGGAAGGTCAGGATGTTGATCACTTAGCTCACATGAACGAAAGACATTAGTAATGTGGCTGAGTCTCAGATGGCAAACTTGAAGCACCTGGGATCCAACACAGTGTTAAGGTGTCACACTGGAGTTGTGTGCATCTAAGCCTGTAGTGATCAGGTACATTATGTTTTCATTCTGAACAGGGTGTGTGTTTTCTGTTCAAGAGTGACCAAGACTTAGAAGTTGTCTCTCTAGAATAGCTCAGCTGGTTTCAAGACATCAAGTCTCTCACTATGAGAAAGATCACAGAACTAGGAATTAAGAGATTTGAGTTTTTGTCTCAGTTCTGCTACTAAGTGTCTATGTGATTTGGGGCAGATCTGGGTTACTTTTTCAACCTCTGATTCCTCATCTATAAAATGAGTGGATCCAATTAAATAATCTCTTAATGGCCCTTCCAGTTCTAAAAATTTGACAGTTTCTATAACCAATTCTTAAAGATATATTATGTACAGCTTTGTATTTTGCTTGATATTTATGTGTTTCTTGATGTTATTCTAACTGAAAGAATTGAAACAAAGAAGTGGGAGATGATGCAAAGTCACTCAGTTCATTCTCAGCTGATTAAAACCTTAAGTGCCTGATTTTTCATCTACCTGCTAATCCCACTTAGCCAATAGCTTATAGCAAAGGTTGATGAGAATCTGAAAATGAGCTTGAATTATAGTATATATCATGGTTATTGATTAAAATTGCATTTTCCCTTTCTAGCCTTTTTCCTATTCTTACCCACTTCTTTGGCATATTATTTTTATATGAAGTTAGAGATAGGACCATGTTACTGCAAGAATAGGTAACCCATAAAAACATGTGTTTGTTTTTGTAGTCCATTCTTAGGCCTAGATTTGTGAGATGTGTGTGTATTCTTAAATATGTATGTACATATACACATACATATATCGTCCCTGTCTCATACACATAGTGTGCTTTTCAGTATCAAGTTGCAGACTTTCCACTGCCTGGTAACTTTTTCATCTTCCTTATCAATTAACCAGAAGTTGTTTTTATTTATTGTTTACAACCGCTGTTTTTCTTCCTCTAAAGCAACTCATCCTAGATACTACTTTGTTGTCCTTAGTTTGATGTAAATATTCCAAAACTATCTGAATGATTGTTGGCTTTTCTGTATTCTTAGGTAGTTTTTAAGTTGCCTGTTGTATAACTTTGAAAAGCTTTGAAGTAAAAATAATAGAGTGTAGAAAATCAGTTTGAAAAACTCTAGTTCATTTTGGCATTCAAAATTCTGATTGTTTTGGAACATCTGGATTCTTCTACACCATTTAAAGACTTTGATAAGTGTGGTCTAATGTTTTTTAAAGAAATCCAGAAACTGGAAAACCTAGTCTAGAGTATAAAACTGGGGGTTGAGAAGTTGTTTTTTTTGTTCTGGCTTTGCCACAAATTGGTTGTCTAACTTTGGGCAAGTAATTTTAACTCTGTGGGTCTTAAGTTTCTACGTAAAATGTGGAATCTGGAGTAATTGGTATCTATGGTCCATTTTAGCTTTAGAGTTGTCTGATTCTATGGCCTGCCCTATTATTTTACCTACAACTTGGCCTACCAATTTCAGCCCGGCTCTTGGGGTGAGGCATCAAGCAAGTCCTTAGTGCATTTAAATCATGATTGTCAGAGGATCCTGCGGAGCACTTTTATCAAGAGGTCAATGAACTGAGTTTTGAAAGGAGGAATGTTGAGGGCAGATGTATATTTGTTTGGAATGTTTTCACAAGATAGGAAGGTGGGAATGGGGATCTCGCTCAGTTCTAACTCATTCAGTTTTGAGACCTAACCTAAAATAGCCAAGTGGATTTTAGGATAGGGTGCAAAATAAAGAGCTGTATTAAGTGCTGCTGGCTTTTGGCTATGGTTCACATGTTCTGCAGAACACTTATGTTTGAAACCAATATGCAAACAAATAACAACAGAAGTACCCTCCCCCCAAAGATGATCTTAACAGAAACTTTTAAAAACAGTATGCTATTAGTTTACCTCACAAAATTGGAAGACTAGGCACTGTTTTGAGTTTGCTATTGGTGAAGTTGATATATATAGTCTCCAGAGTTTTGCATAGTGTATTGCCGTGATTGGAAAACTTTTTTGGAACATATTCAGAGCTTTATAATAGGTGGATCTATATTTAGAACACAAATGTACATCTTTGAGACACAGCTAAGAGAAACATTTATGCTGTCTTGGTCCTCATTTTCTTTTAGTTGCCAAACGTTTCATTTGTTGTATTTCAGTATTACAATACGTTGTGCCCATGCCCTGTTAAGACTCTAACATTTTTGACACCAAGGAGTCTGTCTTGTTTATCTTTGCATTCCTATCTTGCCACCCCCTTCATTGTCACTGTGTCTAGCAGATTGGTACCTTGCTCACAGTAAGTCAGTGCTTGTTGACGTTGATCCATCTGTCCTTTGACCATCCAGATCTCAACCTAACCAATTGTATGGGTGGAAGAGTGGCTTAAACAGAGGCATGCCACAAACAGCTAAATATGGATGCAGAATCCAAGAGCATCAAATGCAGAACATTTTTCAGATATTTATAGCCTCAAAGTGAAGTCAATTGGCTGAAAAAGCTCAGCAGGCTAGCAAAAGGAAACGGGAGCAGCGGCAAAGGCAGCCTCACTGTCTGTCTGTGCTTTCTGGTAAACAATGAGAACATTAACATTAACTACTTTACCATGAATGGAGAGCGAGTGTAGGAGAAACACACCCTTTGGGAGAAATTGAGATACAGTCTGTAGCAGTGCCTGTATTGGAACATGCACCCATCAGTAAGACAGGTCTGCAAGTATATGCACAGAAGTACTCCTGGCTAGTTGGAAGGGAAATACAGTTATTGCAATAAAGCGATCACCAAGAATCATACAGCTTTTAATTTTAATAATATAAGCAGGACTTGTCTAAAATATTCAGCTAATAAAATACATAATATCAACATTATTGGTTGCCATTAAGCTAGTATAAAGCTTATTGTTTATTAAAATTTCTAAAGGCTGCTATTTCAGCAGGCAGAAGAAAAGGGAATTCATTATACTGCATCAAATACCATATACTTTTAGAAATATGACTGTGAATTTGGTAAGTATTTCTTATGAGCTGGATATGAGTTGTTGGGGTCAGAAGTTTAACCTGTTGTAGTAAATAATAATGCTTATGCTTCATGAATTACGGCAAAGGATGAGATATATTTTATTGAACTTTTAGAGACTTTGTCTCTATATTTACCTAAAATGTTGCAAGCAGTAACAAGTCCAGGAAGTTGTTTCATTTTGGTCCAGTGTGTATGAGATGTGACTAACTGAACTTATACAAAAGTGTTCTTAATATAATTCACTTTGAATATTCTTAGCAAATCACTCACTCTTACGTGTCTTATATATGAACCTCACCATTTCTGTTTTGTTTTAATGTGTAAGTGAATATTGTTCAAACAAGGCTAAAGTTTTGTGTGTTCTAGCTAGTTGCTTGCTAAAAGAAAATTAGTGAATGTGTATCCAGTGTATTCCCAAACATATTCATGTTACTTATATGTTTTAATTTCCTCAAATACTGTTAATTGAACTTTCATAAATGAGTATTAATACTTAAGGGATTCTTGGGCTCTTAAGCCTTGATGAGTTGAGTACATAGAATGTGGCATTGACTGTGAATGTGATAGTTTTCCATGATCTCCAAATACATTTTATATACATTAGGAGTAGACAGTTCTTCACTGAAGTAAGAGAACTTTCAAGAACGCCTAGGCATATACTGTTTATTTTGAATTATGTTGATTTTAATTAGCCCTTTTTTTCTTCCTTTGAGAGATAATTTGTAGATCTCATTTTTTTTTTTTAATCCTCGAGGACATTTTTCCTTTTTTTGTTCAGACAGAGTGGGAGGGAGAGAGAGGAAGAGAGAGAGAGAAACATCGACGTTAAAGGGACACATCGAGTGGCTGCCACCCTCATGACCCAACCAGGGCCGGGGACAAACTGCAACCGAGGTACATGCCCTTAGTAGGAACTGAACCCAGGTTTCTCTGGACTGCAGGCTGACGCTCTGACCGCTGAGCCAAACCAGCCAGGGCTGTAGATCTCATTTAAATCATGTGTTCTATTAATGTTTACACATGAAGGACAGTTTCCTTATAGCATCTTAGGATTTTTCTATCTTCTGTCATGTTAGTTTATTGTTATTTCATTTTCAAAGAATAAAAATATTTTTGAAGAATTAAACTATACATCCACAGTCTCTTTTCCAAAACCATATGGACTAGATAGTTTCAGAATTTAAAGGTTTGTTTTTTTTTTTTAGAAAATGTGGTGTCTTGCACAGTGACATTATCCCCCTAAGTGGGGTCTGGAACAAGATTCAGGAATCAGTCATGGTAATATTTCTGCAATTAAATAAATGAATATTCACTAAGTGTGGTATAAGACTATAAATAGTGTCAGCACAGGTCAGATTTTACTGTAAAGATGTTATGAAAAAAGGTTTTCAGAGCTTTTTGGATTTAGGGATTGCAGGTATGCAGTTGAGGTTCTGTACAAATTTTCTGACGTAAATAATACGAAGTTCTAGAATGCCCCTATTTATTTGAGAATAGTTTATAAGGATTTCCTTGATCTTTTTCAGATAATAAAATTCAGTGCACTTAAAAAATGATGTGCCTTTGTGTCCTAATGTTGAATGGACAATTCATTTCTCTGATTTGCTGAGGAAAAGAAAAGGGATTCACATGACAAAGAAAGTAGGCTTTACTGAGATTACTAAGGAAATAAATGATGGCAAGGCAGTGGTTTCTAGTGCTTTGTTTCATTAGAAAGAAGGATGAGGTAAGTTGAAGCAGAGTTTATGTAATTGTTCCTTGCAGGTTGCTCTCTTCAGTAGCACAACGTGATTTGATCACCTTTTAAGTAGGTGAACCACAAAAAAAACATTCAACTAATGACTGAGTTAATCCAGAAAAAATTCAGTTGTCTGCTCCTTTGTCCCTCCCTATTGGAATAACTTTTAAGTAACCAGAGAGGTGTTTGGTCTTGTTAACCAGGAGGAGGAGTTTGAAGTGTGCTGAGAGCACTGCTGAAATTGCTTCACCAGGTCTTGGCAGAGGGAAAATTGCCCTCTGATGTTTGTAAAAACACCTTTCTTACCAAAGGCTATCAAGTGCTTCTTAAGACCTATAGGTAGAGTATCCTTGACAAATTGAATTTAGCTTATTTTCTAGTGAGAAGGCAGCCATCAAAAGTACATGATACAGAAATAGTAGGAAAAATAGAAAGATGTCCTGAGGCCCAGTACAGTGGTATTGGTTATACTGTAAAAAGAAAAAGAAATTAAACTTGAGCCCTTGAAGGCATGACGAAACTTCATTTGCTAGATGGTCATACAGAAGTTATCATCTTCCTTATCTCGACAGCAGGGTTCAGATGTTAGGAGTTGCCTTCCCTTTCCAGGTGTTGGTTACATTAATTAGTTGTCTTCATCTACTTTGCTCATAAGGATACAATTTAGATCCTGATTGTTTTCTTCTCCATAAATTGTCTTCAACATTGTTCAAAGTCTATTGACATGGTGTCATTTTCAGTAGGCTTTCTGAAAGTACTCCCTACCCAACTCCTGAGTCTAAGAGAGGGATAAGATTTGCAGATACCATTTGGGTGAGTGAACATTTAGAGGGGAAAATATTTAACATAAGGCAAGAAAACAAAATTCAGAAGCATAGTGTGAAAAGTCAAAAAAGAAACTTTAAAGTTGATAGTTCTAAATATTTTTCAAAAACAATCCTTTTAAGTTTCCTCATTAAGGAAACAGGCTCAGGAAGTTTAGTTTATTCCCAAAATTGGAGACAGATTCCACAGTTTGTCGGGATTAGAACTCAACCTCAGATTCCTGTTTTAGCTTCTAGATCTTACTGCTTTCCCTTAGGGAGATGGCCTTTCAAAGCTTGAGGTCAGGAACACTTCACACTGAGAAATACCAGATTGTTAGTTTCACAGTCTTTAAGGGAAATGCTGGAAGTACCATTACCTTGGTAACAGAAAACAAAAATGGACAAAAACATCAAGAAATTAGCAGGATGAGAATAATCGTGTAGTGAACCTTAAGAGGTAGATTAGAAGACAGATAATATATTTTAACCTTTGCTTTTCTAAATTCTTTATCCATAAATTCTATATTCTGCTATTGGAAGTAATGTTTTAAAGGAAATTTGAATGTTTCATTTATGATGCTTATAACCCTGGATAATACCTAATAACTTTCTACCTACTCTTTTAATTTTCTCTCTGATTCATATCATTAAACAATTAATACCTTTTTTCTAATTTTGAATATAATCTATGAATATAATTTGAATTACAGGAAAATCCGAAGAAAATTAAAATCACCTGTAATTCCACCACTCAGAGATAACTATTCTTTTAATATTTTATTCTAGTCTTTTCTGTGCACAGAAGTACTTTTTTTGTACATATTTGGTATTATACTATATGTATTTTACATCCTGCCTTTTTTCTAACAGTGTATTTTCTTATGTTTTTGAAAATGTTAAAAATATTTTCAAATATATTTTTATTTTTAAATTTAATCTCAAAAGTAGATAATATATTTTATTTTTCAAAATTCAAAAGGTATAAAAGGGTATCCATGTGATCTCTTTCACCCCTCCTCCCTCACCCCTCACTTGCCATCTGGCAGGCTATCATTGTCCCCTCCACACAATCAATAAATGTTTGAAATTCTTACCTATTCTTCTGTACCTATTTCATGCATACGGACACAGATAAAGATAAGCAAAAACTGTGCCAAGAGTGGGGTCCAGGAAATTTAGTTTAAAAAATTACTATATTGTTTGAGGTTAATGAAATGACTGGAATAGGTTTGCAAAAAGAGGTTGGCTGGGTGTTCTGGGGGTCTGGAGCCAGTTGTTAATTGCTTTATATCTGAAATAATACTAGCATGATTTTACAGTGCCTCTGCTTTTTTCTTTTTTACACAAATGATAACCCATTATAGGAAATCACCTGCACCTTGTGTTATTCCTCTTTCGTATCCCCCCTCCACACACACTTATTAATAATCTTGGGTATATTTTCCTGTCAATTTGTAAAGCAGTTCCTTAGTCTTATGGCTGAATGATGAATCATAATTTATTTAACCATTCCTCAAGTTTTCTGGTACAAGTGATACTGCAGTGAAATAATCTTGAATATAAGCCATTTTGCTTGTGTTTGTGTGTATGTATCTACAAGAAAAAAATCATAAAATTGCTAGGTCAGAGATGTATATATTTGTAATTTTGATTACAAATTGCTCTTCTCAGGGTTTGTACCTATTTATATTTCACCAGCAGGGTGTGCGAGTGCCTATCTTCCCACACATAGGAAATTATCAAGACTTTTGGAATCTGGCAATCTAAAAGGTGTAAAAAGTAGTGTTAGTTTAATTTTTTTACATTTCTTACATTAAATGTGATTGAATATCTTACAGAGCCATTTAAATATATGCTTTTCTGCCCTGTCTGGTTTGGCTCACTGGTTAGAGCATTAGCCTGCAGACCAATGAGTTCGCTGGTTTGATAATGGTCAAGGGCATGTACCTTGGTTGCAGTTCATCCCCGGCCCTGGTCGGGGGAGGCAACCAGTCGATGTGGCTCTATCACATCGATGATTTTCTCTATCTCACTCTCTCCCTCCCTCCCACTCTATCTGATGATAAATAGAAAAATATCCTCAGATGAGTAATAAAAATAAATACATAAGTGCTTTTCTGTAAATTGTACATATTTTTTGCCCATTATTAATAGGTGGTTGGATCTTTTTCTTAGTGATTCGTAGGAACTCTTAGTATATTAAATAAAGAACCCTTTCTCTGTGATAACTTGCCAGTATTTTCTTTTGTCTATTTTTTCCCTCTCTATGAGTAAATTATTTTTACACAGTTGAATTGTATGTCTTTTTTTTTCTTTTTTTTTTTTATGGCTTTTGGTTTTGAGGTTGAAAATTATTCTCCCATGGTTTGTCTAGTCCTACTTTGTTTTCATTTATTTATTTTTTTATTATTGATTGATTTATATTATTTTATTTTTTATCCTCACCCGAGGATATTTTTCCTTTTTGTTGTTGTTGCTGCTGTTGTTCAGATAGAGTGGGGGGGAGGGAGAGACATTGACGTGAAAGGGACACATCGAGTGGCCGCCACCCGCACGACCAACCAGGGCTGGGGACAAACTGCAACCGAGGTACATGCCCTTAGCAGGAACTGAACCCAGGTCTCTCTGGACCGCAGGCCAACGCTCTAACCGCTGAGCCAAACCGGCCAGGGCATTTTTTGCATTTAAATATTTGATCCATTTGGAATTCATCCTGGTACAAGGTATGAGATATGGATTCGATTTCATTTTTAGAAAGGTAGCTTTCCAGTTGTCCTAATATCGTTTGTGGAATAATTCATTTTTCCCCACCGATGTAAGATGACCCCCCTATTCTTTACTAGATTGCCATTTGGATTTTGATTTATTTCAAGATTTTCTACTTTGCTCTATTCGTCTGCCAGTATCACACTGCTTTATTATTGAGGCTTTCTATAGGAAAATATAATTTAGTAATGACTCTAACATAACTTATCTAACCATTATCCTATTTTAGACATTAACATTTTTCAAAATTTTTATATTAAAAGTCTACTAATTATCTTTGTGCACAAGTCTTTGACTTGAACTTCTTTTTCCTTAGGCTGAATTTCTAGAAGTATTTTTAAAGGCCTGAAACTTAGTGCCAAATTGGTGTGACTTTCCTGGAAAGCAATTCCTGCTACAAGTATATGAAAGTATGGCTCATAATTTTGAGTCCTACTTCTGTGTTGCTACTTTCAACATACTGAATGAAGTATATTTACATAGATTTCGTGTGGTGCCTTAAATATTATTTAGCACATATTAAATGTCCTCAGAGTTCTGATGCTTATAAGACTGTCCTTCAAAAACTTGAGCTGTTTTTCCAGTGGTACTCCTTTTGATTAAAGGCATGTTTCCAAGTGAATGAGGGAAGGGCGTGAATAGTCAAAGCAGTTGGTCTGCTAAAGGTCAGATCCATGACCATGGCCTTATTTATACCATGTTAGACTCTCCAACTGAAATAACCTGACACAGACACATAATGTTTTAGATGTTCTAAGGAAAACATAGTTGGTGATTCTCATCTTAGCTGTTTGTGTTCTCTTTCTACTCTTTGTTTCTTAGAGTATTACGAAGGAATCGACATTCATGAAAGTTCTTCTGAACATGATTTGAATATAGGTTCACTTAATTTTAGCTGAATGAAAACCAAAGTGTATATCTTAAATAGTTAATGTATTAATGGCTGAGTTTTTAGCATGGGATTAATTTAGGTATGTTGTATGGAATTTTACTGTAATGTGTCAAACAAACCACATTCAAAGAATGATAAGAACTAACGATGATAAAAGTGATTTAAAATCTTCAGGGGGAAAAAAGGGCAGGAATAGGAATTGGACTCCAAAAAAATCATGGTTTATATAGACTATTAACCAATTAATAAAAAAAATTTTTTTTAATCCTCACCCAAGGATATTTTTTCCATTTTTGTTCAGATAGAGTGGGAGGGAGAGAGAGAAAGAGAGGGGGAGAGAGAGAGAGAAACATTGACGTGAGAGAAATACAGCGACTGGTTGCCTCCTGCATGACCCCAACCAGGGCTGGGGGGACGAACCACAACCAAGGTATGTGCCCTTGGCCAGAATTGAACCTATAACTCATTGGTCCACAGTCCGATGTTCTAACCACTGACCAAAACTGGCCAGGGCCAAATTTTCTTTTTTAAGGTCTCTGTTGTTGTTGTTGTTTTTAAGAGCAGATTTAGATTCACAGCAGAATTCAGAGGAAGATACAGAGATTTCCCATATGCTCCCTATCCCCATTCATGTATAGCCTACCCCATTATCAACATCCCTAACCAGAATGGCACATTTATTACAATTGATGAAGTCATTATCACCATCACCCAAAGTCTATAGTTTAGTTTATATTAGGGTTTACTTTTGGTGTTGTGTATTCTATGGGTTTGAACAAATATATAATGACATATATCCACCATTATAATATACATAGTATTTTCACTGCCCTAAAAATCCTCTGTGCTCTGTCTAGTCATCTCTCCATACTCCCTAACCTTTAACCCCTGGCAACCACTGATATTTTTACTACTTCCATAATTTTGCCTTTTCTAGAAGCTGTATAGTTGGAATCATACCCACATTTTCTTTTATTAATTAGTTGTTTTGTTTAGTATGTAATATATACTCATAAGCTTGCCTTGCTAAGTCAGAAAGTAGCAAACTTAGAAAGGAACAAAGTAGTTTAACTTTTTTTTTAATCCTCACCTGAGGATATGTTCATTGACTTTTTTTTTTTTTTTTTAAGAGAGAGACGTAGGGAGCGAAACATTGATGTGAGAGAGCAATATTGATTGGTTGCCTCCCGTACTTGCCCAGACTGAGGATCGAACCCACAACATTTTGGTGTATGGGATGATGCTCCAGCAGATCGAGCCACCTGGTCAGGGACGGAGTTTAACTTTTAACAATGATATAGAGCAGTTTGAGAATAAAATGAAGACATTGGTATCCAGTTAACGTAGTGGAGGTTTGTAGGAAATTTTGTTTGAATTAAATTGTGCAAGATATAATGTGTAAATAGTCTGCTCCTGTATTTCTCTTAGGCTTGACTATATGCAATTTTCTACATATTTGTAAGTTTCAAGAATGCCCCTAAGTGAGGAAACCCATGGTAGTTTTCCTTTTCATAGAAATGAAGACATATGCTTATTTTTTAATCTAGCTTGATAACATGGTTAAGAAAGAATAGTATCATGTGTGGTGATTCCTATTGATATAGAAAGATACTCCACAGGATTGATGTGACCATATTTCTTGCTGTTTTGTTCAGTTCAGAAAGTCCTAAGTCATTCTTTTGCAAGTATACCCTAAATTAGATAAGAGGAGATTTTTAGGTTATGTTTTTGGTGTACACCTTGATAATCACACCAGAATGTCAACTTGAGAGAGGCTTTATTTTACAATGTCTGCTAGCTGATAATTTTTCTTTTCCTCTAGCTTATATAGCCAATAATGTTATTCCATTCACCTGTGAGCATATTATATAAAATTATATGCTTTTACAAAGTTTTGCCAAGTGTAATCATACAATATTTGTTCTGTTTCTGGCTTATTTCACTAAGTACAAGGAGCTTATATCAAAATTACATTTTTAATGACTGAATAATATTCCATTGTATTGTATACCACATTTTGTTTATCTGTTATTTTGTCAATGACACTGGGTTGTTTTCACATTTTGGTTATTGTGGATAATGTTCCTGAACATTGATGCACAAATAACTCTTTGAGACCTTGCTTTCAATTCCTTTGAATATCTGTCTAGGAGTGGAATTGCTAGTTCTTAAGGTAATTCTGTATTTAACCTATTGAAAACCGCCAAACTTTTTCACAGCATCTGCACCTTTTTACATTCCTATCAGCAGCGCACAGGGTTCCAATTTATCCACATCCTTTTCCACACTTGTTATTTTTCACTCTTTTTTATTATAGCAATCTTAGTAGGTGTGAAGTGGTATCTCATTGTGGTTTTGATTTCCGTTTTTCTCATGATTAGTAATGTTGAGCATATTTTCATGTAGTTATTGGTCATATGTTTATTTTCTTTGCAAAATGTCTGTTCAAGTTCTTTTATATTCTTTTTTTTTTTTTAAGGATAGTTTAGATTTATTTATTTATTTATTTTTATTTTTTATCCTCACCTGAGGACATTTTTTGATATTTTGTTTAGATAGAGTGGGAGGGAGAGAGAGAGAGAGAGAAAAACATTGATGTGAAAGGGACACATGGAGTGGTTGCCACCCGCACCATTCAACCAGGGCTGGGGACAAACTGCATCCAAGGCACGTGCCCTTAGTGGGAACCGAACCCGGGTCTCTCTGGACCACAGGCTGACGCTCTAACCGCTGAGCCAAACCGGCCAGGGTTATATTACTTCTTAGTAGACATATTTGCAGTTTTCAAATTGTCAGTGATAGTGTTAATTATCCTAGATAGTAACTCTAATAACAGTGACAATCATGAGCTTAATTATAACAACAACATGATAAAGTAAAGCTTTTCGGGTGCTTACTATGAGCGAGGCACAGTTCTAGGTGCTTTATGCCTATTAATTTATTTAATCTTCTTAACTACCCTATGAGGTAAATACTGTTATTAGTTTCATTTTATAAATGAAGAATCAGAGACTTGCCTAAGTAAGTGGCTGTTGTAGGGTTTGAATTCAGGCAGTTCACTCTTGAGTCTATGCTCTTAAGTACTATATAATTTGGCTTCTCACAGATAAAAAATTTCATACTCTTATTATAAAAAGCATCAAGTGTGATGTTTGTTGATTTGAATCTTGAAGCTGCAGTTTAAGTATGTGTTTTATGTAATACCATAAGTATAAAATAATCACATTTGATCTGGATATACTTTGGATGTCATGATGTTATTGAACATCTTCATAGAGTTGTCCAAGTTTATTAATTGTAGACAACATGAGAAAGCTGTATGTAGGGAGTGGAGTGAATATTTTAAAAAAACGTAGTCTCTTAACCATCTAAAATTTATTTTTCAGCGGTAATTCAAAAGATGAAAATAGTTTTTTTTCCTATAAAAGCATGCCTTTCTAGGCCTATTATTTGTTTGATCAAGCCAATGAGAATACCCAAATTTAAGAGAATACATAGTCTTAAGTACCATGAATTATATTCATCTGGGGCATAGCTTTATTTATTCCAGAATTTATATTTGAAGTGATTCTCCACTTTAATGTCAGTAATTCTAAAAAGGAAATCCACTTTCATAGAACCAGGTAAACTCAAACATTGATTTCAGGTTGGCCATATAACAGACATTTTAGGATTTTTATAGAATTCACATGACTTTTTTCTAAAAGACCAGGAATATGTTCTCTTGATGGTCCCGGTTCACTTTCATCTCAGTTCCTCTTGAACCTGGTTATCCTTGTGGTGCATATGCTTTATAATTTAAACACGTCCTAAAGGTTGTATTTCGAGTGCTCAGAAACTTAAAGCATCGTAACCTGTGTGAATCAGTTCTGAAATTTAACTTCTTTCCTACTAATAGATTGAAGTTTTTTTAGAATCTGTGATTCTTTTGAGCAGCGGACAGTTTAGCAATGGAAAATGAGTTATAGTCTTACATTCAGATAAATTCATACATCTTTAAAAAAACAATTTAATGTGTCATGTTTGACATACAACAAACTATACATGTTAAGCATTTTTTTTATAATATGATTTTATTGATTTTTTTTTAAAAGAAAGAGGCAGGGAGAGAGATAGAAACATCTATCAGCTGCCTCCTGCATGCCCCCCACTGGGGATCAAGCCCTGGCATGTGCCCTGACCAGGAATCAAACCTGGACCTCTTAGTCCATGGGACGATGCTCAATCCACTGAGCCACACCGGCTGGGCCAAACTATACATGTTTAAAGTGTAATCTGATATGTTTTGAAATATGTAAATAACCATGAAATCATCACCACAATCATGAAAATGAACATCTATTTTCTCTAAAAAGTTTCCTTGCCTTCCTTTGTAATCCTCCCACCCCATCCATCCCATCCCATCCCCAGACAGACAGCCACTGATCTGCTTTCTGTCTTTTTGGATTTTCAAGAATTTAATATAAATGGAATCATACAATAAATTCTTATTTTTAGTCTGGCTTCTTTCAGCACATTTGGAAAGTCCTCCATGTTATTGTATGCATCAATAGTTACTTTGTGTTGTTGAGTAGTATTGCATTGAACGGATGTTCCACAGTTATTGATCAGTTCACCTTTTGATGAAATTTGGATTATTTTCAGCTTTTTGGCTGTGACAAATAAAGCGTCTGCTAATATTTTCATATGAGTCTTTCTATAGACTCACGTTTTTATTTCTCTTATGCAAACACCAAAGAGTAGAATAGCTGAGTCATATGGTAGGTATATGTTTAACATCTTAAGAAACTGCCAAACTGTTTTTCTGAGTGCTTATATGACACCACCAGCAGGGTATCACATTATCAGTTTCACTGCCTTACTAACACTTGATATGATTAGTCTTTTTTATTTTAGCCTTTCTAAGAGGTATGTAGTGACATTTATCGTGGTTTTGGTTTTAATTTGCATTTTTCTGATGGCTGATGATGTTGAACATCTTTTTTTTTTATCCTCACCCGAGGACATTTTTTTTCATTTATATTCAGATAGAGTGGGAGGGATGGAGGGACGAAGAGAGAGAGAGAGAAACATCGATATGAGAGAGAGACATCAACTGGTTGCCACCCACACGACCCCAACCGGGCTAGGGACAAACCACAAACAAGGTACGTGCCCTTAGTGGGAACCGAACCCGGGATTCTCTGGTCCACGGGCTGACGCTCTAACGGCTAAGCCAAACTGGCCAGGGTAATGTTGAGCATCTTTTAATGTGTGTATCAGAAATTGATGTATCTTCTTTAGTGAAATGTCAAAACAAATCTATTATCTGTTTTTAAATTGGGTTTGTCTTACTGAGTTATGTGAATTCTTGATATAGTCTGGATGCAGGTCATTAATCAAATATGTGATTTACAGTTGTTTTTTCCCATCTGTGACTTTCCTTGTCCTGCTCTTAACAGTGTCTTCAAAGAATAGAAATTCTTAATTTTGATGAAGTTGATTTATCAATATTTTATCTTATTTTTGTGGATTGTGCTTTTGGTATTTTATTTAAGACATTTTTGTGTAGCTGAAGAGCACAGAGATGTTTTCCAATGTTTTCTTCTAAAAGTTTTATAATTTTAGATCTCAAACTTTTTGTGTTTTTAGAGAACAAAATATTCCTCTTAACTTTCTTTAACAGAGTTCTTTTATTTTTATTTATTTATTTTTTATCCTCACCCAAGGATATTTTTCCATTTTTTGGACAGATAGAGTGGGAGGGAGAGAGAGGAAGAGAGAGAGAGAGAGAGAAACATCGACATGAAGGGACACATCGAGTGGCTGCCACCCGCACGACCAACCAGGGCCGGGGACAAACTGCAACCGAAGTATGTGCCCTTAGCGGGAACCGAACCCGGGTCTCTCTAGACCGCAGGCCGACGCTCTAACTGCTAAACCAAACTGGCCAGGGCTAACAGAGTTCTTTTAATGTGTTACAGAGAGTCCCCCCCTTTTCTTCAACTTTTCTTTTTTTTTTAATTTTTTCTTTATTGATCTTAGAGAGAGAGGAAGTGAGAGGGAGAGAGAGAAACATTGATGAGAGAGAACATCGACTGACCGTCCCCCTGACTGGGAATTGAACCAGCACCCTCTTGGTGTATGGGCCGGTGCTCAACCACTGAACCACACTGGCCAGACTTTTCTCCAACTTTTCACAAATCACTTGTCTCATAATGCATTTTCAAGTTTTTTCAGGTGAGCATCAGCAGACTTCCTAGTTTCTAGTTTCTGAGACCTACCTCTAAATGCTTTATATCAGCACAGTATTTTCTTTATATAAGGTCACCTTCAGAGGTTTTGTTAATTTTTTTTCTCTTTTTCCAATTTCCTCTTCATGTTACTTTTTTAAAAATGTGTTTTGTTTACTAAGGGATTAAAAATTTATATTTGTGTAGCTCTTGGGCATGTATGATATACAATTCCTTTAGTGTTACTCATAGCAACTTTGTGAAATAGATAAGAGTTATAGATGAAGAAACTGAGTCCAAAGCAGGTTGTGACTTGCTCAGAGTTAGAGACTCTAGTCCAGTGTTTGATATACTTTCTATTAATAGAAATAAAATAGTTCTGCTTTCTTTTTGTCATTTCTTGTCATTAAACTCTTTCCCCCAGAACTCTAGCATTCTCTCTACTGTGTTCATATTTCTCTGCACATAGCTTAAAACAAAACAAAAGAACAAACAAACAACACAGTCCTGTTTTTTTTTATCTTTAGCATTTTTCACTAACTTCACCTCGTTTTTGGTTTTAGCCTTCCTAATACAGTTTTTTCATTTCTGGGTTTCTTTGGAAACTTTTGGAGATAGATGTTTTTTTTTTAATTTTTTTTTATTTTTTTATCCTCACCTGAGGACATTTTTCTATTTTTTGTTCAGGTAGAGTGGGAGGGGGAGAGAGGAAGAGAGAGAGAAACATCGATGTGAAAGGGACACATCGAGTGGCTGCCACCCGCACGACCAACCAGGGCCGGGGACAAACTGCAACCGAGATACGTGCCCTTAGCGGGAACCGAACCCGGGTCTCTCGGGACCGCAGGCCGACGCTCTAACCGCTGAGCCAAACCGGCCAGGGCGAGATAGATGTTTTTAAAAAGCTAAGCCTGGCTCTAGTACTGCCTTTTTACATTTTTTTTTTTTTTTTAATCCTCGCCTGAGGATTTTTTAAATTTATCTTCAGAGGAGGGAGAGAGAGGGAGAGGGAGAAAAAGGGAGAGATAGAGAAACTACGTGAGAGGGACACATCGACTGGTTGCCTCCCACACGACCCCAACCAGGGCCCAGGACAAACCGCAGCCGAGGTGTATGTGCCCTCTGCTGGAATCGAACCTGAGACTAGTTGGTCTGCAGGCCGATGCTCTACCGCTGAGCCAAACCGGCCTGGCAGGACCACCTTGTTTTTATTTATGGTGTTCTGTACCTTGAAGACAATGGTCACTTTGAGTCTTCTCTAGAGAACATGGAATTCATAAAGCTGACTCCTGTTACCTGCTGAGAAAAATCAATGGCTGAATGGGCCTCCAGCCTGAGACTCATGTAATGTGTTCAACTGAGTGGTTTTGGAATGTTAGGCAAGTGTGAAAACATTATATGCTTTATGAGCAGTTCTATTTTTGTCCTGTATAAGAATGGACAAGTATGGAATTGTTCATTTGTTTTGTGAAGCCAACATGGGAGTTGAAAAAATTGAGTATTTTGGGAGGCACTTTAAATTAAAAAGAAAATGATACTGTCTGCTTTAACTATACTTAAGTCAGAAATGGAGAAATGAAATTGGCATGACATTTGCTTAAATGATATTTTTTAGGTCTTCGAGAATGAAGACTAGTAGGAATGCAGTAAAAATGATTAGATGTCAAAATTGACACGAGAAATCATTTATCTGTTTGCATTCAGCATGTCATCTTAATGTGTATCCAGGAAGAAAATGAATCAAAACAAATGATTCATGAACTGCCTGTACTATTTGTTAGAGGCAAGTATCTTTTGTGGTGCATAAAAAACCTGTATCAGAGAGCTAGGATTTTTATAACTAGTAATGTTTTATTTATTTATTTTTTGGTATATCTTATATAAAATTATGGCCAGAATAAGTGTAGTTTTTGCATGAAGGAAGAATTAACAATACAGATTTATTAAATTTTATGACGTAGCTATTAATCATAAATGAATCTATAATTTAATTTTTATATCTTTGCTCACACCCTACTATGGACTATTTAATTGTATATTATTTTAAAATCATTTTTATTTTTAGGTCTTAGTCACATTGACTAGAGCTAGTTGTAATATCAAAGATGGTATATAATCTGTAGATAGAAAATGCTAGAATTTCATGACCACATATAACATTCCAAATTCAACCTGTCAACCTGTGTTACTAAATGAGTCCCTCAGACTATTTATGTAAGAATCACTGGGAATGCTTGTTAAAAATGCAGATGTTGCCCTGGCCAGTTTGGCTCAGAGTTTAGAGCGTCAGCCTGAGGACCAAAGAGTTCGATTCTGGTCAAGGACATGTACTTTGGTTGTGGTTCAGTCCCTGACCCTGGTTGGGGTCTTGCGGGAGGCAACCAATCTATATGTCTCTCTCACATCTGTGTTTCTCTCTCTCTCTCTCTCTCTCTCTCTCTCTCTCTCTCTCTCTCCCTTCCCCTCCCTCCTTCCCACTCTATCTGAAGATAAATGGAAAAATATCCTCCAGAGGATTAAAAAGAAAAAAGAAAAAAATGCAGATCCCTTGACCCTTCCTACCCCCATCTCCCACCAATTAAAATCTGTGGGAACTGTGCTTAGGATTTATTTTACATTTTAACAAGGACCCAGATAATTTGGATGCACATTAAAATTTGAGATCTCCTTTTACAGAAGATTCAACATGTTGTACCTACTGTTCTCCTGTATAAGATAATTAAATTTGGAGCTCTAGAAGGCAGGGAAGAACAAGGATATCTCTTTTCGTTTTAAGAATCAAATGTGCTATATGCCTTAAACTTATACGGTGATGTATGCCAATTATATCTCAATAAAACTGGAAAAAATTTTATCATAGAGTCTTGGGGGGGGTGTCAGATAGATTTTTGAAGGTTTAAAACAAAGCTAATGTAATTGTAGTGATAATTTCATTTATTGGTTTCTCCTGATGATGCAACTTGGACTTGAATTTTGTAATTCAGGGCTTTGGTCTTCTAATCAAAGATTTTGCTAAAACTGTTGCTAGAAAGCTTATGTTTAATCAAATAACCCTCTTTAAGCAGGGTAGAAAGTACTGTAAGGCTTCTAAAGCCTAGTTTTCAGTTCCTGTTGAGCAAGTTACACATTAAACATGTCGTCTGGTCGCTACTTTGTCGCTACTTCGCTACACACACACACTCTCTCTCTCTCTCTTTTTTTTTTTATCCTCACCAGAGGACATTTTTCGATATTTTTTTCAGATAGAGTGGGAGGGAGAGAGAGAGAGAGAGAAACATCGATGTGAAAGGGACACATTGAGTGGTTGCCACCCACACAACCCAACCAGGGCTGGGGACAAACTGCAACCGAGGTACGTGCCCTTAGCGGGAACCAAACCCGGGTGTCTCTGGACCGCAGGCCGACGCTCTAAACACTGAGCAAAACCGGCCAGGGCTCTCACTCTTTTTTTGTTTGTTAATCCTCACCTGAGGATATTTTTTCCACTAAATTTTTTAGAGAGAGTGGAGTGGGGAGAGAGAAAGATATCAATGTGAGACAGACACATGTATTGGTTGCCTCACACATGAGCCCTAACCAGAGCCTGGGATCAAACTTGAAACCAAGGTATGTGCCCTTGACGGAGGATGGAACCTGAGACCCTTTGGTCTGTGGGTGGACACTCTAACCACTGAGCAAAACCAGCCAGGGCTATACTCTCTTGCTTTTAGTGTTCTTCAGTATGTCCGTTTTTTTCCGAAATTTGTCTTGATTTAAAATACAATAACAGGAGAGGGGGAAAGGACGTTTCTTATTCCATGCTGTAGGAAATTTAGTTATGTTATGTTTCTGTATTTCAGGATTTTCAAAAATTTTCCCCCAAAGGAAATACCCAGAACCCCAGAAAATGAAGTGGATCTGTCCTGGTCATTCCCCTGGGGTGTACCTGAGGCAAATCTTGGACACTCTAGGGCCTTCACTATAAATTTTGAAAACTACTGGAGGGAGAGGTAGTTACTGTTTATTAAGTTATGAGTAGAGGGATGAGGGAGAATCTGAAGTTCTGTCAAAGCTGTTCAGTCCTTATATCAGTGGTTCTCAAATGGGGGCATTTTTGCCCCACTGGGGACATTTGGCAGTGTCAGGAGATATTTTTGGTTGTTACATCAGTGTGAAGTGGGGGAGCCACTGGTATCTAGTGGGTGGAGGTCATAGTACTCCTAAACATTCTATAGTGCACAGGGCAGCTTCCTACAACCAAGAATAATCCTGCCTCAAATGTCAGTAGTGCCTAGGTTGAGAAACCCTGGTCTAGTTGATGTGACAAGTCTCAAATACATGCAAAGATATATATTTTAAAAGGTTGGCAACTGTAAATAAATCCTGTAAGTAGAAAAATGGGTCTAGTTAGTTGACTAGATTGGCATATCAAGGTAGAATAAAAATTCTGTAGTCCAACAGTATTGCTACATAGTATTGAATAGTTGGGATGTTTTACACTCTATATGAGCGTGACTGAAAGAAAACCATTCTTCTAGGATTACTTTTTTTGTTCATTTAAAAAATATTTTAGCCATGTACACACAGTTGTGTTGAATAGTATAATAAAATTCTCTCACTTGGTTTTGAAGTCTGTTTAAATAAAAATGTGGGAAAACTTCAAGAGTAAGTGTATTTTACAACCTAGCTGCCTTTTAAAGGGATTTCTACTTGCATTGTCCTTTGAAAGTTCTCTATGATCCCTGGGAGATGATAGGGAGAGGGAAGAGAAGAAGAGAACAGTTACATTCATTCAGTTCCTGTAAATGACTTTCATTAACCTTGTGTAATGCTTCAGGTCTGTGCTCAGAATCAGGATGTGTCATGCATTACACAGCATGCTGTCATGTGCAGTCTGCCTCCTCATGACTGTCTGAGTAGAACTGACTCAGTGGTTTGATTGAGGCCTGGCCTTCAGTGCAAGAGAAGCAAACATCCACTTAGAGCAGCTAGAAGATTAAGACTGTTTTTCATTCTTTGGTCCTTCATTTTTATAGCTTCTTTTTCCCTCAGTCATTTTTTGACCCACAGATTATAGGTTGAGTCTGTTCATCTTTGATTAATTTTATTTCCAGGTATGTCACAGATAGGAGGGTATAGTGGTTTGAAGATGGAGTCTTATCAAAGGTTATTTATTCTTTTGTTGTTGTTGAATCTTTATTGTTGAATGTATTACAGATGTTCCTCATTTTTCCCCCATTGACCCCCTCCTCCCCCCTCCCGCCCCCCTCCTGCCTTTTCCCACTATTGTCTGTGTCCATTGGTTATGCATATAAGTTCTTTGGTTTATTTCTTCCCACCCCCCAACCCCTTTCCCTTTGAGGTTTGTCTGTCTAGCAATGAATTTGTACTTCTTAATCCCTTCACCTTTTTCATCCATTCCCCCAACCCCCCTCCCATCTGGCAACCAACAAAATGTTCTCTGTATCTATGAAAATGTTTCTGTTCTGCCTGTTCATTTTGTTTGTAGATTCCATTGTCCATAGATATGTATTCATTGCCATTTTGTTTGTTCATACATTTTATCTTTTTCTTCAAAGAGACCCTTCATCATTTCATATAATAACGGTTTGGTGGTGATGAACTCCTTTAACTTTTTCTTGTCTGGGAAACTCTTTATATGGCCATCGATTCTAAATGACAGCTTTGCAGGATAGAGTAATCTTGGTTATAGGTTCTTGCTTTTCATCACTCTGAATATTTCTTGCCACTCCCTTCTGGCCTGCAAAGTTTCTTTTGAGAAATCAGCTGACAGCCTTATGGGAACTCCTTTGTAGGTAACTAGCTGCCTTTCTCTTGCTGCTTTTAAGATTCTCTCTGTCTTGAACCTTTTGCATTTTGATGATGATGTGTCTCAGTGTGGGCCTCTTGGGGTTCATCTTATTTGGGACTCTCTGTGCTTCCTGGACTTGTATGTCTGTTTCCTTCACCAAGTTAGGAAAGTCTTCTGCCATTATTGTTTCAAACAGGTTTTCAATTTCTTGTTCTCACTCTTCTCCTTCTGGCACCCCCAAGATGCGAATGTTGGCACACTTGAAGTCCCAGAGGCTCCTTACACTATCCTCATTTTTTTGGATTCTTTTTTCTTTTTGCTGTTCTGATTGGGCGTTTTTTGCTTCCTTATATTCCAAATCGATGGTTTGCTCCTTGGATTTACGTACTCTATTATTGAAGCTGTGTAAATTATTCTTTATTTCAGTAATGCCTCCTTCAATTCTAACTGTGTATCCATGATTTCTAACTGGTCCTTTTTTATGCTCTTGAGGCCCTCCCTAAGTTCACTGAACATCTTTATAAACAGTATTTTGAACTCAGCATCTGTTAGGTTGCTTATCTCCATTTCACTTAGTTCTTTTCTTGGGGTTTTGTTCTGTTCTTTCATTTGGGACCTGTTTCTTTGTCTCCTCATTTTGGCCACCTCCCTTGTTTGTTTCTGTTTATTACTTAACGAGAGGTATGGGGCTATCTGAGACCAGATGCTGCTTGTTTGAAAGAATTTAGGAAAACCTGAAGCAGGATCCAAGACAGGCCAATCCTATGGTTAAGCAACTGGCAACAGCTTGGGTGGGCCTGAAAGTTGGGTGTGGCGGGGCCTCAAGGAATCACCAGGGCAGGGCTACCAGTGTGAGCCAGGTTGCTGGAGTCCCAGATATGGTGACTGTCTGCCGCCCCAGGGAAGGGCTCACCAAAGGAACAAAGGCCTCTGACAGCACGTTTGTCCCGGAGAAAGCCCCCTCTCCAGCCCTCGCTCCAGTGCCAAACAGCTCAGTTCTTCCCTTTATGTCTCTGGTGCCCCTCGAGCTGCCTTCCCTCCAAGCTTAGAGGGAGAGAGTCCGATAAGTCTGTGCGCGGGCCTTTTAAGGAGCTGCCTGGGGCTCCAGCCGCCTCAGCCTCCCTGAGCCTCAGTTCCCGCTGGTTTTTCCAGCCAGAAGTGATGGGGATTCTCTTCCTGGCACTGGAACCCCGAGCGGGGCGTCTGGTGTGGGACGGGGACCCCTCAGTCCTCAGGGAGGACCTTCCCAGCCGAGGTGTCCTGATTTTTATCCGCCACACGTGGGTGTGGGACCAGCCCATCCCCTCCGCCCCTCCTATCAGTCTCCATGTGGCTGCTGCTTTAATTCTGTAGTTGTAGGACTTCCATTTAGGTTGATTTCAGGTGGTTTTAAATGATGGTGGTTCTGTAGTTTAGTTGTAATTTTGATGTGGTTGTGGGAGGATGTGACACCGCGATTACCTACGCCACCATCTTGCTCATTTTTTTAAAGTAAATTTCCTTCTAACAATCACTGTTATCCAGTATTTAATGGTAGTATATTTAAGGTCAGCATTTTCTGTTGGCTTTGAATTATTGTTCAGTTTTAGTGAGCTATACAGCCTCTTAAAAATTAGGCAGCAAGCCCTGGCTGGTTTGGCTCAGCAGTTAGAATATCAGCCCTTGGATCAAATAGTTGAGGGTTTGATTCCAGTCAAGGGCACGTACCTTGGTTTCAGGAGGCAACCAATTGATGTGTCTCTCTCACATTGATGTCTCCCCCCCCCCCACCACCATCTGAAGATAAATGGAAAAATATTCTTTAAAAAAAAAATTTTGACAAGCCCTGGCTGGTTTGGCTCAGCGGTCAGAGCATCAGCCTGTGGTCCAGAGAGACCCGGGTTTGGTTCCCGCTAGGGGCCTGTACCTCGGTTACAGTTTGTCCCTGGCCCTGATTGGCCGTGTGGGTGGCAGCCACTCTATGTGTCCCTTTCACGTCAATGTTTCTCTCTCTCTTCCTCTCTCACCTTCTCGCTCTATCTGAACAAAAAAGTGGGACAAAATGTTCTCAGGTGAGCATAAAAATAATAATAATTAGACAACAAGAAAAAATGCTTTCTTTTCTGCAATGGAAGCATTTAAAGACATAAGAAAGCTATAGTCCCCCCTTTTTCTGTGGGAATAAGAAAAACAGCATTAACTTATTTATTTTTATTAATCCTCACCAAGGATATTTTTCTATTTATCTTCAGATAGAATGGGAGGGAGAGAGGTGAAGAGAGAGAGAAAGAGAAACAGACATCAATGGGTTGCCTTCTACACAGCCCAACCAGCGCCGGGAATGAACCGCAACTGAAGTATGTGCCCTCGACTGAAATCGAACTCGAGACTCTTTGGTCTATGGGCGGACGCTCCAACTGCTGAGCCAAACCAGCCAGGGCAACGTTAACTTTTAATATCCCAAATAGTAAGTAATCGTGACACAGTATTCCTTTGTGTCATTGACAGTGCTTTCTCTGATTTTAAAAATTTCAAGGCTAGATTATTTGGGAAGGGCACATCTCTTTTGGAACTTCACTTGAGATACATACATGATATAAAAGAAACTCCAGAGTTACAGAGGAAGTGGACTGTAACTTCAGCCACGTCACCTCTTTATGTGAGAGAGAATTTACCCCCCCACACCCTTTTTGGTATATTTTGTAAAAGTCACATCTTGAATACTATCTTGAATACAGTGTATATTGACTTGAATGGTTTATCATATGGGAAATATAAAGAAGCCAAATGTCACATCCAGTATATATGATTTGGTCTCAGTCTTTGGATGTTACTTTTGGGAGGAAAAACTTCAAGGCTAAAGATTTTTTTCTTTAACTTATTGGGCAGATGTAATCAAATATTAATCTTGGTTTTCTGACTTTGCTTTTCTTCTCATATATTCCTTCCTTCCCTTCATCTTTTCTTCCTCCCTTTCTTTCTTTGTTTTTTACATTTAAAACCCAATTACATGGATTGGAGGAAGTAACATCTTTAAAATGTCCATACTATCCAAAGCAATCTATAGATTCAGTGCAATCCCCATCAAAATACCAACGACATACTTCACAGAACTAGAACAAATACTTCAAAAGTTCATATGGAACAAAAAAAGTCCCTGAATAGCCAGAGCAATCTTGAAAAAAAAACCCAAAGTTGGAGGGATCACATTACCAGATTTCAGGTTATACTGCAAAGCCACTGTAATCAAAACAGCCTGGTACTGGCACAAGAACAGGCATATAGACCAGTGGAACAGAACAGAGAATCCAGAAATGGACCCAAGGCAATATGCTCAATTAATATTTGACAAAAGTGGCAAGAGCATACAGTGGAGTAAAGACAGCCTCTTTAATAAATGGTGTTGGAAAAATTGGACAGCTACATGCAAAAAAATGAAACTAGACCATCAACTTACACCCTACACAAGAATAAACTCAAAATGGATAAAAGACTTATATGTGACTCATGAATCCATAAAAATCCTTGAAGAAAAAACTGTAGGCAACAAAATTTCAGACATCATATGCAGCAGAATTTTCACTGATACATCACCTAAGGCAACAGAAACAAAGGAGAAAATGAACACATGGGACTACATCAAACTCAAAAGCTTCTGTACTGCGAAAGATATAATCATCAAAACGGAAAGGGAGAGCATAATTGCCAATGATATATCAGATAAGGGGTTAATTTCCAATATATAAAGAGTGCTCATACAACTCAACAAAAGGAAGACAAAGAACCCAATTAAAAAATGGGCCAAGGAACTAAATAGACACCTCTCCAAACAGGACATACAAATGGCTAAGAGACATATGAAGAAGTGCTCAACATCACTAATCATCAGAGAGATGCAAATTAAAACAACAATGAGGTATCACCTCACACCTGTGAGAATGACCACCATCAACAAATCATCAAACAACAAGTGTTGACGAGGGTGTGGAGAAAAGGGGACTCTAGGACACTGCTGGTGGGAATGCAGACTGGTGCAGCCACTATGGAAAATAATATGGTGTTACCTCAAAAAATTAAAAATTGAACTTCCATTTGACCCAGTGATCCCACTTCTAGGAATATACCCCAAGAAGCCCGAAATACCAATCAAAAAGAATATATGTACCTCCATGATCGTAGCAGCACTATTTACAATAGCTAAGATCTGGAAACAGCCCAAATGTCCATCAGTAGATGAATGGATAAAAAAGCTGTGGTACATATTACACAATGGAGTACTATGCAGCTGTAAGAAAGAAAGGTCTCTTATCCTTTGACACTACATGGAGGGACCTGGAAAGTATTATCCTAAGCGAAACAAGCCAAACAGAGAAAGACAAGTATCATATGATCTCACTTATTTGTGGAATATAATGAACATAACAATCTGAGGAATGGGGTAGTCCCAGAGACGTAGAAGTGGGGTACAGACTGACAATCCCCAGAAGAGGGGGTGGTGGGGGAGAGATAAACCACAGAACTCATATGCATCTATGCATGAACAATGGACATGGACAACAAAGCTGGGGACAGGGCTGGGAGGGAGAGGGAGGGGGGAATCAGTGGGGGGAAAAGGAGAAACATCTGTAACAAAAATAAATAATTTAAAACAAAAGGAAAAAAACCCAATTACAAGTAATATTTTTTTGTCAGGTTATGAAGTGAATTTGTATAATTAAATTTTTATCTAATTAGAGTGTAACCCATTAAGTGCCAAGACCCTTTTATGGCAAGCTTCTTTTGTCCTTTTGGACAGTATACACCAAGCTTAATTTAACATTCTCTTTGTAATTATTGGAAATAGTGGTGGTGATGCTTTTTCCAGAAACTTGGCATTAAGCCGAACATTTTATATTAATTGTCTTATTTCCTCATCAGCCCACAAATTAGATACTAGTATGTTTAGATGAAGGATTAGGTGAGTTAAACTAAGGATTCCAGGATTAAACTAATTTTAATTTTTCTAAGGTCACATGACTTATAAGTGGCTGAATGGAACAGTAAATTCTGGGCAATCTGACCACAGAGCCTGAACTCTTTTTTTGGTTCAGATAGAGTGGGAAGGGGAGAGAGAGAAAAAAACATCGACATGAAAGGAACACATCGAGTGACTGCCTCCCGCACGACCCAACCAGGGCCGGGGACAAACTGCAACAGTGGTACGTTCCCTTAGTGGGAACTGAACCCGGGTGTCTCTGGACCACAGGCCGATGCTCCAACCAGCGCCAAGACAAACCGGCCAGGGCCAGAGCCTAAACTCTTGATCACTATGTTGTATTACCTTGACATCTTTTTTTTTTTTACCATCTTTATACAAATCAGCAATTTCTTGCTACTAGAATGTTCTCAAGTGTGTTTTGACATGGTAAGACTGTTTATCCCTATATTAAAATCTCCATTAGGCCTTTTTTTTTTTAATTAAAAAACTTTATTTATTGATTTTAGAGAGAGAGGAAGGGAGAAGGAGAGATAGAAACATCAATGAGAGAGAACATCAATTGGTCACCTCCTGCATGCCCCCACTGGGGATTTGGCCCACAACCTGGGCATGTGCCCTGACCCAGAATTGAACCGATGACTTCTTAGTGCATGGGTCAGTGCTCAACCACTGAACCACACTGGCGGGGCAGTCTTTTCTTGAGTCTTTATATCTGCTTTTCTAGGTTTTGTTCCTTCATTTTGAGGCTTTTCAAAAAACAATTTCCTACTGTTATAGTAACATACAGTTTTTATCATTCTCTTTAGGCTTGAAGATCAGATAAGCAAACTTGTTAGTGTTGCTTGTAATCTAAAAGTGAATAGGTCCTAAATGAGGCTAGCATAAATTTACCTCCAAATTTGCAGTGTTATTATGGTAAGTTACCATGTGTGACACTTAAGATTTTTTTCCAGAAGGATCAAATAAATACTTTATTATTGTATTTAGACATATAGCTTATATTTTTTTGTTCCAGTTATCTTACTTGCATTATGACATGATTTTTGTAGATTTATGCATGAAATGTATGCAAACAAGTAAACTGTGTTTATTGGAATTGTTTATTCCAAGACTAGTAAATGAAGAGCAAGTACTTTATAGTCACAATTAAATCAAATTCACAAATATTTATTTTCTTCTATATGAAGGTGCTAGGTGGGATACAAATAAACATAAAGCATGACTCCTTCCTTCAGAATACAAGAAACAAAATACAAGCATGTGAAAAGTAATACTCTCTAACTGAATCAATACACAAGATACTGGATTACCATTAGCTTGGGTGAATAGAAGGTCTGGATGTGGGAGAATGTAAATTTTTATATTCTGACATTTTTTGCTAGGAACTTGTTTTATTTTTACAATATAAATACATGCTTCAAAGAAGAGAAAGTATATAATAACTTCAAGTAACAGTTTAGTACTATAGTAGAAGCAGTTCCCCAGTGATGAATTGGTGAATAATTCTTATTAAAAGTGAGGAGAATTATTTTCTGGATGTTTAACTTTGAGTTAAAAGTTGAATAGAGAATGATGGGTTTTTCTTGAAGTTTGGAGGATGAGTGCTATAACTGTGGTTTGTACATATTTTATGTTGCTTTCATTTGCCTTTTGCAATTCCAAAATTTAAATGATACTTTTACAAGAGTTTGGGGCAGGGAAGTGAAATCCATGAGTTAAGAGTATAATCTGGAGTCTGTTAGAGCTCCCTCGGTGCTTTGCTGTCACCTTCTTTTACTGCATCCCTTCACCCCCTCTCATTTCCAGCCCCATGGCAGACTTGCCTGAGGACTTAACTTCACTCCTACCTGTTTTGCTTCCTTCTTGGGGGTGTGTGTGAGGGGGGCGGTAAGTCTAAATGGCATGAAACTAAATATCATCTGCCTTTCCATGACTACTTTTATTACATTGTATCAGCCACTAGTAAACCTGGCAACTCTGTGAACAGCAGGACACATTTGAATGTGGCATGTGTGCAAGAAGGTTATTTACTGTTCTTAATCTCAAAAAGTGCCACCAGAAAATAGATCCCTGTTCTATTTTTATTTTTTATTTTTTTGAGGGGGAGCATGCTTGGTGGGAGGGGTATTTAAGTTTCTGTGTAACTTCCTGTCTAAAAAATGTTTTAAATGTCTTATATGTAATTAGACATGTTAATATATTAGGGTTTCTATGAAAATTCTGGGTAGGATTCTTGCCCTGCTCTCTATGAAAGCCTGTTCACAGGACTCCTGTGAAAGAGAGAATAGATGTGGGTAAAACGGAGGGACATCTGTAATGCTTTCAACAATAAAGATAAAGAAAAAGAAAAGAGAGTAGGGGGAATCCCACCAGTTAGGAATCCCAGGAGAGCCTAGGTGGTAAGCCAGGCAAAGCCTCTTATCTCTCTTACTGTACTCAACATCTAAAGGGCACTTCATTTATTTTCAGGTAATTATGTTCTTTATCAGTGACTGTGAAATCAGGGAAAGGTATGACAGGATCATGGGAGTAGTGCTCTTCTAAATAAATAGCTGTGTTGTTCCTCAAGATTCTGATGAGTGTTGGGAAAGGAAAAAGGTCAGCACAGATGTCCATAAGGAACAGGGGAGGAATTTAATAGTTGAGATATTTCTTAGTTCTTTATCTATTGTTGTATAACAACCCCACCCCACCCAAAGCTCAGCAGTTTAAAACAGCAATGAGCCCTGGCCGGTTTGGCTCAGCGGTTAGAGTGTCAGCCTGCGGTCCTGAGAGACCCTGGGTTCGGTTCCCGCTAAGGGCATGTACCTCGGTTGCAGTTTGTCCCCGGCCCTGGTTGGTTGTGCGGGTGGCAGCCACTCGATGTGTTCCTTTCACATCGACGTTTCTCTCTCTCTCTCTGTTCCTCTCTCTCCCTCCCACTCTACCTGAGCAAAAAATGGAAAAATGTCCTCGGGTGAGGATAAAAACAAAAACAAAACAAAACAAAAAAAACAACAATGAAAATTTATTATCTCACACAATTCTGTGGATCAGAATTTCAGGAACCAGTTAGCAGGATTGTTCTGGCTTAGGATGTCGTACCAGTGTAGTCGGGATGTCAGCCAGGCTTCAGTCATCTGGAGGCTTGTTTGGGGCAGGGGGATGGCTCACTCATATGACTGTTGTTAGACTTCGTTTCCTCACTGGCTGTTAGCAGGAAGCCTTAGTTCCTAGCTATATAGACCTCTCTGTGGAACTGTTTAGTATTCTCAGGGCGTGGCTGCTAGTGTCCCGAGTGAGTGATCCAAAAGAGGGAGCAAGGTGGAAGCTGCAGTGCCTTTTTATGACCATCTTGGAAATCAGATACTGTTTATTCTTTTCCTTAGAAGGGAGCCACTGAGCCAGCCCGCCCTCAAGGAGAGGGGAATTTTTCTGGTTTGTTTCTTTTTTACCCTAAGGTTAGATTTAGTTCCCCATTGAATTCCTCACAGGTAAAATATTTTAATGGTAGTGAGATGACAGAGAGGGCTGGAACAAAAACCGCCTATTTTTTTTTAACTTTATTTTTCAATTACAGTTGACATTTAATATTACACTATTAATTTCAGATATACAGCATAGTGGTTAGACAATTATGTAATTTACAAAGTGATCTCCCCAATATTTCCAGTACCTACTTGGCACCATACATAGTTATTACAGTATTATTCCCTATGCTGAACTTTAGGCTTCATATTTTAATGGAGGAATGCTAAAGAATTTGTGGACATATATTTTAAAACTAAATGGGATATAAAAGAAAATTGGTTTCTTTTTTCTAATAATTGCCATTTAAAAATACTTTTAAGTCCTTCCATTGAAAGGTATTATGGATTTGCATAGGTAAAAAACTCTGCTCTCTAGAATATTAGGGTCTTAGTTGGGAAAGTTAGGCATATATATAAATATGCGAGTACTTATGATTTGCTTTTCAAATGAACATTGCCTCAATATTGTCCCAATTTATTAACCTTATTTGGAGAATGTTAAAAATCTTGTCTCTTCGTTGAAAGAAAACAAAAACAAAAACAAAAATAAATTTTATGCCATTCCCGAGTATCTGTTAGTTGAATTCCTTAGGATAAACTCACAGACATTCTGTAATTTAGCTATTAGGCCAAATGTAAAAAGTATAGAAGAGGAATAGCAGCATTTTAAATATACCTTATGAACTCTTTGAGTCTTAGAAGAAATAGCCATTGTTCTTTTAATTATCCTAGTTAGCTAATTGCTAATGTAAAAGAAATACAGATGCCAGGTGAGAGTTCTGAATAGAGTTAATTATCCAGACTGTCAGTGTATAGATCTTTATGTAAACTACTGTCCTTTTTTGTAGCTGTGAATTTAATTAAGCATTTTCTCCTAGTAAGATCATATCTGTTTAAACAGAGTAGCAATATAGTGCAGCAGAAAGATGGTGGGTTTGGGATTAAATTTGGGCTCAAATTTGTTGTATATTACCTATGTGACCTTGGACCAGCTATTTAATCTCTGAGTCTATTTCGTCGTAAGTCTCTCGAGGTTTATTGTGAAGATTAAATGGAAATCATGTGAAGGATTGCCCACTGCCTCTTAGATACTCAGTAAATGTTAGTTACCTTCATTTTACTCATTTCCCTTCAGGAATTAAGAGAAAGACAGTCAGGAAAGGTTTCCTTGAGGAGATTTATTTAAACTGAGACCTAAAGGTCCAGCTGTATAACATGTGCAAAGCTACATGAAGACAAGCTGGAGAGTCTAAGAAGAAGACTTTGTGCCTGGCCCATAGTGGGGATAAGATTGGAGCCAGATCTTAAGGCCCCTTGAGGTTATGGCAAACATTTATTTGTATTTATTTCTGAATGTAGTGGGAACCATTGAAGAGTTTAAATCCACAAGGGCTGTAACTCTGATTTCCCAAAATTTGAGACAGTAGGCTGTAGTTAATCCTCAAGGAGGGATTTATTTTTCTTTTATTCAGAATCTCAGGTTCTTGTGTTTCTGACTTGGTTTGAAGATTTTTTCTTTCTTTTTTTAAAAAAAAGAATCCAATGAATAAACTTTTATAGAGGAGATTTATGTACATCTCTGATCCTTTCTCAGTAAGAACTTTAAAATAAATGTAGGGATGATAGAACCTCTTCCTCCTCTCTGTTCTGTTTCTGCCACCAGAAGTTATTTTTTCCTCTGCCGTCTTTTTTTCAATTACTGCATTCTTAAGGAGGTTAGGAATTGAGCATTTGAAGTGAGTTCTGCTGTCTCCCTCTGTTGTTTTTCTATGGAACGTTTGCAGTTTTCCCTGTTGGCTAAGCAGATTTTTCTGGAACACTTCTAAGACACATATAATCCCATTGCCCTTTTTCTCTTCATGCTAACAACATTCTATTGCTAGGCATCTATCATCTGGGATATATAGTAGGGAATAATATTGGGGGTTAGTTTATTAACCTGTTAATAACTCTTAAATGATTTTTTGGAAAGTTTGGGAGTTTTCACAGAGTGAAAAATCTTGTCAATGTTTTTGTTTTTATTTTTATTTTTTTGTTCAGACAGAGTGGGAGGGAGAGGAATAGAGAGAGAGAGAGAGAGAGAGAGAGAGAGAGAGAGAGAGAGAGAGAGAAACATCAAACATCGATGTGAAAGGGACACATCGAGTGGCTGCCACCCTCATGACCCAACCAGGGCCGGGGACAAACTGCAACCGAGGTACGTGCCCTTAACGGAAACCGAACCCGGGTCTGTCTGGACCGCAGGCCAACGCTCTGACCGCTGAGCCAAACCTGCCAGGGCTTATCAGTGCTTTTAAGAAGAGAGCCAGCTTTAGATACTAACTGATGCTTTCAAATAGTCAAATATTTTAACTTTTATAATAGTCAACAGCAGAGTTAAGGATTTTGTGTAAAGATTTTTATGTGGCCAAAAAATTATGGTTGAGACTTGGATGATTTGGTTAAAATAATACTAAATAATTTTTTAAACTAAGTATAAGTATGTAATGTGTCTGAAGTGGGTACCGTATTTATTCACTATTTCTGCTCTTCTGGATACCAAAGACATCGTGGAAATGAAGATGCACTCACTTCTCTCCCACTCTGCACTTTCTAGAGGTGAAAGGTGACGGAGAGGAGACGAGTATGTTTTTCTATCTTTTGTTAGCTATGGAGAAGGAAGAAAAAGATGACTGATATTTAATCCTTCTTTAGTGTGTTCGCTAGTATATATTAGGTAGTTTTCTCATTTAAATCTTATAAACATTTTATAACACAGGTGATACTCTCTAGAAACAGAGTAACTTGCCCATGTTCACACATCTCATTAATAGTGCAGTCGAGATTTGAACCCAGGTCTAATTCTGAAGCTTTGTCTATCCTTCCTTCTTTTCCCTTCTCTTTTTTCTTTCTTTTTCCTTCCCCTTCTTTTCTTCCTTTATCTATTTCCTCTTTCCCCTTCCTTCCTTCTTACCTTCTCTTCTGTTTTCTTCTGTCCCATCCTTTAAAAAACTTAAAAAAAAAACACCTTTTTATAGAAGTAGTCTAGATGCATTGTTGGAAATTATAAAATATGTTTGTATTTTATTAACTATTTAGATAAGCAAAAAAAATTCCCACCACTTAACCTAATCATTGTATGACGCATCATATTAATTTGCTTTTTTTCCCAGCTGACTCTCTCTATTTCAGTAAATTTCCATCTTATATAATGAGCCAATTAACCCCAAAGATTTCTTTAAAATTGATTTGTCGAAACCAGTATCAGTCCAGTATCATGTGTTTTATCTACTTGTTATATCTTTAAATAAGTTGCCAAGTATAGTCCTAGAGAATAAAGTTATTGGCAAGATTCAGTTGAGAGGAAATTTACATATTACCTCCCAAAGCTGGTTAATGATCTAAATTTTCTGTCACTCTTTGTTTTTTAACAAATATTCCATGTGAATGACAAAGTTAAAATTAAGGTTAAATATTTTTAGAAATATCAGTTAAGAATTTAGATCCTTATTGGAATAGAAAAATGGTGATTGATGCATTTGACTGCACAGGCAGGGAATCTGGAATGTGAAGATCTTTTGGCTACCTTTATAAAAGGGGGGAATAATAATTGATGATCATTTTAAAGTAATGAGCTAATTATCCTGAAGTTACCTGACATTGTCAGATGAATAACATCATATACTGTTGTATATTGCTATCAAAATGATGGTTCTTTTATGCCTCATATGAATATATCACAAATGTAATGTTTTTTACAAAACACTTTTTCAGAATAGTGTCTAGAATTAGGACTAATTTTATCATGTGTGTTTTCTCTATAATCTAGTCATTAAATTGGTCTCTTTTCAGAGTGGATAGTCATGGTATGATTATATCTGTGAATTATATAACTGAAAAAATTATATAACCATTTTATTAATCAGTTCCATCATTTCTAAGATGGAATGGAAATGCCCTATTTCCTTAGATTCTGAGCTGCAAACCGTTTTTTGTTGTTTTGTTTTTTTACCATTTTAAGTACTCTGTAATCAGGATTTATTTTTGTGATTGCTATGTCTTACTGTCAGCCAGATGACAGTAGAGATGAAGTTACATAAAAGTTTTTTGTTGATATCTTCTAAGATTACAGCACCCAGCCACCATCATAGATTTGATGATAGCAAGTCTTATCTCAACGAGTTCTTTCAAGGATCAAATTAGTTAATATATATGAAGTACTTAGTTAGTACCTGCCACCTAGCTAATATAAATATTAGCTATTTTTAGTATGTATTAGAAATATAATCAGAGTGTTTGGCTGATTTATTTACAATTTTAAGATTATACAACACCTTTTCTTTGTGGAACACAAATCATTTCCCATTGGACATTTTGTTTTCAAATCCTCCCCCGAGGATATTTTTCCATTTATCTTTAGATAGAATGGGACGGAGGGGGGGGGGGAGAGAGAAAGAAATATCTCTGTGAGAGAGACACATTGATTGGTTGCCTCTTGCACTGCTATGACCAGGACCGGGACCAAACTGCAATCAAGGTATGTGCCCTTGGCTAGAATTGAACCTGTGACTCTTTGGTCTGCAGACCAACACTCTGACCGCTGAGCAAAACCGGTCAGTGCTCCATTGGACATTTTGAAAAAAAGAAAACTAAATTTCTTAATGTTAGAGGTATATAATATGTAAAAAGGAGAGATTACCGAGCAGAAGAGATAAATGAGGGTAATAAAAATGGCAATAATAAGCAGAAGACACTACAATTTATACTTAATAAAAGAAATGTAAGTTTCTGCTATTTTTTTTTTCTAGATTGCTATAAGGGAGTAGATTTTAAGAAAAATATCTAGTGGATTCTGACTTTTGGGAGATTGTCAATCTTTATAGATACAAATTTTCTATTCAGATTTTTTTTCTTTTTCTGATGGTACTAAGGGAATTTTTTTTCTTGGAGGACCGTATTTGTGAAAAATTGAGCACTTGAATTTTTGTTCTAATTGTGATTTTTATATGATCCAGACTAAATTGAATAGATTAGTATGATAATCATTATCTGATTATCTATAAACCTTTTCACTGGACTCTTTTCTGATATATATATATTGCTTCTGACTTAAAGATAGAAATCTATCCTGGCTGGTGTGGCTCAGTGGTTGAGCATCGACCCATGCACCAAGAGATCACTGGTTCGATTCCTGGTCAGGGTACATGCCCAGGTTGTGGGCCAAATCCCCAGTGGGGGGCATGCAGGAGGTGGCCAATCGATGTTCTCTCTCATTGATGTTTCTGTCTCTCTCTCCCTCTCCTTTCCTCTCTCTCTAAAAATAAATAAAGGAAAAAAAAATTCAAAGTGATAAGAGCTTTTGAATTTTAAAAGTAATTCTTTACTATTGTTCTATTCTTCATTGTGAAGAATTCAGTACAGGGTTGTAGACAAAATAGTCTTGAATTTTTACCAAGTACAAAATTTGCCTATGATAAGGGGGAAAATACAGAGAAGTTATTTCTTTTGGTGTGGTACTATACTACTCACTTAATTAATGTGAAAATTATCATGTACAATTAACAATTATATGTTTGAAATTTTTATTTAGTTAATCTCCCAAGGAAATTTTTCCATTGATTATTATTATTATTATTATTTTTTAATCCTCACCCAAGGATATTTTTTCATTGATTTTCAGATGGAGTGGGAGGGAGGGAATGGGGGGGAGAGAGTGAGAGAGAGAAAGAAAGAAAGCAAAAGAAACATTGGTATGAGAGAGACACATCTATTGGCTGCCTCCCGGACCACCCTGACCAGGGCCGGGGATAGAACCTGCAACCTAGGTACACCCTCTTGACCCTTCTGGCTATGGACCAAACACTCCAACTGCTGCGCCAATCCGGCCAGGGCAAGTTTTTTTTTTTTTAAGGTAGATTTTTCCTTTGCGGTAAATTAAAGTAATGGTAAAATAGTCTAGATACCTTATTTACCATTAATGGGAATGAAATGTACATGAATTTTGCTGTTGTCCTTTGAAGGGCCATCAACTATTTTAATAATTAAAGTTTTTTCATCTTCCAAGAACCATCTTTAAGGTGACCTTATAGACCTCTGTGACTGTAGGAGCTCAACCACTGTGTTAATATTCCAGGTAGCAACAAAGAGGAAGGGGAAAGGGCCAAAAGAGTCTACCTTTCAGTTGAGTCAGTCACATACAAGCAACCTTCCCAAAGGTCCCACACAACATTGCCACTTAATCTCATTAACCAGAATTTAGACATGTGGTCACATAAAGCTGTAAGGGTAACTAAACTAGGTATATTGCTGCCCCAAAAGAGAGGTTCCATTGTTAAGGAAGGAAGAGAAGAGTATGTATATTGAATAGGAAAGTAGCATTTTCTTCCATAGTGTGGGAAATAATAGTTTTTGTTTCCATTGAGATACAATAGGTAATTCTGAAAATTTTTATTGATCATTGAAAATTTGCAATAAACTAATTTTATTGGCAAGAAATTAATTAGTCATCTAGCAATAAATTTAGTAATCATTAGCAAGATCTTTCTTTTACATTTCTTACTGGAAAGAACATGGTGAAGGGATTAAGAAAAAAATGACACACACAAAAATCTCATAGACACAGACAACAGTATGGTAATTAACAGAGGGAAAGCAGGGTTGGGGTAGATATAATAGGGTAAATGGTGACAGAAGGAGACTTGACTGGGTGGTGAACACACAATACAAAAAAAAGAATGTGTGTGTGGGGGGGTGGAGAACATGGATGATTGCCATGGACTTGTATTCAGAGGGTTTTAAATAGTACTTCTGGGAAATAAGACAGATTATCCTTTTTTTTTCAGTATATAGAGAAATGTTCTTTCTTATTTTTTTTCTTCAACCTCAAGCTGTGGAGTCCTAAGGGGGTTCTGACATTATTTTTGTAAATTGATGTCAGTGTAGCTTTATTTAGCTATTGAATGCTTACCAGTTCTAATCAGATTGCATTCTTTGTTTTCTGATGTTCAAAAAAAAAAAAATTAGAGAAAACTTGGGATATATAAATTATTCCTCAAGACACTCAAAAATATTTGTTGGGCCCAATTTTGCCTGTAATCATGTTGCTTTTAAAGCTGCTACAAGTTTTATTGCTGAGATGCTTGGGAAACATGTTCCCTATCTTACTCTATTCTTAGATGATTGAACTGGAAATGTTTATGCAGCTTTTATAATGGTGACTTATTGGCTGAGTATGTGTGCCTGCTGCTGTCTTTGGCATTTGAATAATGAATTAACTTGTAGGTGGCCATGGGAAGAGAATGTTATGAATGGATTTTGCCTCCGCTTTTTTGGTAGCAAATTATATTTGCTGCAAGGTTGCTGTACCATACCTTTATTTCTTCAGCTATTATAAAGCTATTAATTTTCACAGTGATAGGTGGCAGTAACCTTTTTCACACTGACCAGGTCTCAGCATGGTGGATGTCAGGCTAAGCTGTGGGTGGGGATGGCTATATAAAGTCTTGGTATGGTATGAATGCCAAAGTTACTTAATTGCGTAAAATGCTTCCTTTTTGCAGTAGCCTTTGGCTATTTCCAGCTGTTTTAAGATTGGGTCATTTATACTACTTGGATTATTTATGAAGTTGCAGATTACTGCTATAATGAAATCTTTCTTTAAATTGGTTATGCCAAAGGTAAATGCTTATGGTAGATGACTCAAATTTTTTTATTTTGAACTTTTATAATCGGAGGGTTGGCTATTTTGTCTTTACTTTTACCTTCCATTCGGCTCTACTTATTTTAAGTTGTTTATATGAGTAAAACGGGTAAGTGAATATGAACAACCATTAAAATACATATGAACACACAGGTTCTTTTTGGCAAACAAATGATATTATACAAGCAAGGTGTTCTTTTCCTGGTGGTCTGAGATGCAGTGACAGAATTAGGTTATATATACATGTATAACCAGAGAAAGCTGACCTCACTGAGCACCTTTATTTCTAAGTGATGTGGTTTCATTTTTCAACCTTGCTATAAAATGAATGAATTGTTAGTTCATTTGCCATAAGCATCTACGTTGGAGTAACTGGTGTTTCTCTGACGTTTATTTATTTTTTTCTTTACTCTTTTTTTTTTTTTAAGGGATAAAACCATGAGTAAGGTATTAGAGAAAAAAAAATTTGACAGAAAAGGGTAAGTCTTGGTAAACTGCTTTGACTTTTAATTTTGACCCATAAGGATCAAGTTTCATTCATATATATATATATATATATATATATATATATATCTTAAGTTGTCTGAAGGAAAACCATTTAATTCCTGTCTCCTAAATGATGAATTTAAACACAGTGATTTTATTAAAAACACAATCAACAGGCTTAATGTGGTTCATCTATTTTATTCTTTAATATTAACTATGTTAAAGTTTAGGAATTTGGGGAGTTATCCATGGCCACTGAAAGTTGTTACTCTACACTTAAATGAATATGTGTGTAAGTATGTGGGTTTATTTAGGTGATCTTGGAGATTGCCTTTGTAATTTTGCAAATTGCATTTTCTTTTACTATAACTTTCCACTTCCCTTTATTTCCCTGGAAATAAACAGGACTACTGTGACAGATTCTCTCTCACATTCTTTCTTCCCCTCCTTTCACCTTTCCTTCCTTCCTTCCTTCCTTCCTTCCTTCCTTCCTTCCTTCCTTCCATCCATCCATTAAATATAGCTGATAAAAAGTATTGTGCCAAGTGAATGATCTAAACCAGTGTAAAACTGTCCTGTTGAACTAGGACATAAACTATTTAAACTATTCACTAATTTATGTACTAGATATTGATACGAAAATTAGGAAGCCTTTCATATATTTCTAAATTACAGAGAATGAGTTTATATTCTTAGATATTTTTTGGATATTTGCTGTGTACAAGGGAATATATTAGGCACTTGTAGGAGTTTTAACCTTTTATATTAAGGAGCATGCCAAAATCTGATTAAGTGGAACACGTTTTATAAAGTCAATTTTTTTCTTTGGTTTCTGGTCATTGTACACATTGTCTGTACAAGAAATTTAAAAATTGTTGTGGTTTTAATTCAGCTTTTTCCTTAACTTAAGTATTTCCACCAGTGCCTCCTCAGCCATGGCAGTCTTTCCTTCTGCTTGTCATCACTTCTTTTTTTTTTAATCCTCATCCGAGGACATTTTTCCATTTTTTGTACAGACAGAGTGGGAGGGAGAGAGGGAAACATCGATGTGAAAGGGACACGTCGAGTGGCTGCCACCCGCACGACCAACAAGGGCCGGGGACAAACTGCAACCGAGGTACATGCCCTTAGCGGGAACTGAACCCGGGCCTCTCCGGACCGCAGGTGGACACTCTAACTGCTGAGCCAAACCGGCCAGGGCTCATCACTTCTTAATTTTCTGTTATTTACCTTATAGTGTTTGGTGTCTTGCCTTTTTCTATATTTTGCCTTAATTTCCTTTTTTGCCAAACTTTTTCAGTATCAACTGGAGAGAGAGAGACCATGTTGCCTCTGTGAGCCACATTAGAACAAAGTAGTCTCTTTAAAAAGAGACCGGATAAAAAAAGGTGAAAAGATTAGCCAAATAACATATATGCATAGCTCATGGACACAGACAACAGTGTAGTGAAGACCAGGGAAGAGGGTGGCCCACAGGCTGGGTAGGGGTAGGAAAATAGGGGACATCTGGAATAGTGTCAACAATGAAAATTAAAAATAAATAAAAAGGATGCTCTTTATATGAAATCAAAACTGTCCTATATTCTACTTAAAACACTTTACTATCATCTTTCCTTCTCCCACCTTCCTAAATCGAAGGCAGATTTGATCAAATAGTGCACTCTGAGTGATTTTCTGTTGCACTTAAAATAAATTATATTTAACATGCAAATAGGATCACTTTGATAGTTATCTATTGTCTGAACATTGGTTATACTACTTCATTAGCTAATGGAAACAATTGGACTAGAAATGACTGTTACTGGACTGGATTTGGAAACTGCCACAACCCCTCGTATATAAACATTGTGAGTTCTGTTAGTGTTAGTTTCTGCTTTAGATGGTTCAGCCTGTAATTTTTCCATTTTTAAAAGTATTGTCCTAGTTTAGGAGAGTTGAGTGGTAAATTCACTCTTTGTCAGGTCATTACATAAGCTTGTTCCTTAAATATTTTATCTTTTACAGATATTTTTCTGAGATATTTTTTAAGAAATATTTTAAAAATAGTGATTGAAGCTGCGTATTATAATTTCCCAAAATTCCTCAATAAAAACAGAACAAGTAGGATACCTACGCCAGGAATTCACAGACGATATTTATAACAAATCTAGATAAAATAGTCCCATGAGCCTCAAAATATAAGCAAGTAAGGAAATACCGCCAATAGCTACAAAACATATATAACCAAAGATTCTGTATTGACACAAGCTGAACTTAAAGTATAACAGCACATACTTTCATGAATATGCAAGAACCCAGGGAATATTGTTCCCTTGAGTCCTTACTATATAATGGCACTGTCCAGTAAAAGTTTCTGCAACAATGGAAATGTTCTCTTTCTATGTTGTTCAGTATAGTAGCTCCTAGTCACAGTGACTAGTAAGCACTTGAAATTTGGCTAGTGTAATTAAATAATTAAAATTTTCATTTTATTTTTATTAACTTAAATAGCTATTTGGTTAGTTTTTAATTGTGTATCTTTCAGAAGAGCATTACACAACTAAAATGACTGGCATGCCATAAGGACAGGCAACGTATTCCAGCTAATAAAAGAAGGAATGACAGACTCAAGATAAATGCATGAATTGATTAATTGATTGATTATGAGTCTACCAGTAGTTGATAACATCCCCAAAAGAAAGACAATTTATATACTATGTGCCTCCTGATGGAAGCACACAGTAACTTAAGAAGTGGTCTTGTAACATTTCTCCAAAAAAAGGTATACATATGGACAAGAAGCCCATATAAAGGTGCTCAAAATCATTAATCATTAGGGAAATTAAAATTAAAACAACAATATTATATAATTTGTTACCCACTAGAATGGCTATAATAAAAAAGTCATACCCTGGCCAGTGTGACTCAGTTGTTTGGGCATTGTCCCATGCACAAAGAGGTCGCTAATTTGATTCCTGATCAGGACACATGCCTGGGTTGCAGGCTTGATCTCCAGTAGGGGGTGTGCAAGAGGCAACCATTTGATGTTTCTCTCTTCCTCTCCCTTCCTCTCTAAAATCAATAAAAACATATTAAAAAACAAAACACTCATAATTTACAAGTGTTTTTGAGGATGTGGTGAAATTGAAACCTTCATACATTACTGGTGAGAATGTAAAATGGTACGGCCATTTTGGAAAGTAGTTTGCTAGTTTTATTTTTTTTAATGTTTTTATTGATTTTTTTTTTTTTAGAGAGAAAGGAAGGGAGAGAGAGATAGAAACATTGATGTAAGAGATATCTATTGGCTGCTTTCTGCATGTCCCCTACTGGGGATCGAGCCTGAAACCTGAGCATGTACCCTGACCAGGAATTGAACTGGGACCTCTCAGTCCACAGGATGAAAGCTCAGTCCACTGAGCCACACCAGCTAGGCTAGTTTGGCAGTTTCAAAAAATTTAATTATAGAATTAACATTACCCAGCAAATCCACACCTATGTATCTATACAAGAGAAAGAAAACATATGTCTGCACAAAAGCTTGACATTATCCTTGGCATATTGGTGTAGCTGTAGTCCTGCAAGCTTTATTTAGCTATTTAATGCTTACCGTTCTTCATCAACATTTCCCAGAATCCTTTTACATGTATTTTAATTGTCCCTGTTACTGAGAATTGTAAAAAGTTAGAGCTAGAAGGAACCAGGAGGTCATTTAGTTCATAAGCTTCATTTTAGAGATGAAGAATCTGAAACTCAGAGAAGTCAGGTCCATACTCCAGTTTGCTTGACTCTCCTCAATACTCTTTCCCACATCTGTAGCACTGACACAAAGGATAAAATGTAAGGGGAGGTCAGATCACTTACAAAGACAAAATGGGTTTAATTGGCTCATAAGATAAAATGAAAAGAGGGAAAGGGAACCGCCCTAGCCAGTTTGGCTCAGCAGTTGGAGCGTAGGCCTGCGGTCCAGAGAGATCCAGGTTTGGTTCCCGTTAAGGGCTTGTGCCTCGGTTGCAGTTTGTCCCCAGCCCTGGTTGGGTCGTGTGGGTGGCAGCCACTCAATGTGTCCCTTTCACATAGAAGTTTCTCTCTCTCTCTCTTCCTCTCTCCCTCCTACTCTATCTGAACAAAAAATGGAAAAATGTCCACAGGTGAGGATAAAAAAAAAAAGAGGGAAAGGGAACAAAAGTAACCAATTGAAACAGTGATAAAGGATCAGATATAAGATTATATATATATATATATACATACACACACACACACATATAGTATGTGTAAATTTAAAAAATGTGTAAGATTTTTAAATTTAGATCAGATTTAGGTTTACAACAAAATTAAAATCCTTGTTTAAAATTGAAAGGGAACCGCTCTGACCAGTTTGGCTCAGCGGTTGGAGCGCCGGCCTGTGGTCCAGAGAGACCCGGGTTCAGTTCCCGCTAAGGGCATGTACCTTGGTTGTAGTTTGTCCCCGGCCCTGATTGGGTCATGTGGGTGGCAATCATTTGATGTGTCCCTTTCACGTCGATGTTTCTCTCTCTCTCTCTCCCCCTCTCACTTTATCTGAACAAAAAAAATGGAAAAATGTCCTCAGGTGAAGATAAAAAATAAAATAAAATAAAATAATATTGAAAGGGAGGTACAGAGATTTTCCATGCTTCCACACATCCATTATCATTCACCATAATGGCACATTTTTACCAGCGAACCTACATTGACACATTGTAATCACTCAAAGTCCATAGTCTACCTTAGGGTCTACTTTGGGTGCTGTACATCTATGGGTTTGGAGAAACGTACATTGACATAAATTCATCATTATAATATCATACAGAGTATTTTTATTGCCCTAAAATTCCTGTGTTCTGCCTACTCATTTCCCTCCTGTACCATAGCCACTAATCTTTTTTACTATTTCCATAGTTTTGCCTTTCCCAGAGTGTCATATAATTAGAATTACATATAGTGTGTAGCCTTTTCAGACTGGCTTCTTTCACTTAATAATATCCACTTAATGTTCCTTCATGTCTTTTTATGGCTTGATGGTTCACTTCTTTTTAGTGCTGAATAGTATTCCCTTGCGTAACTGAATTAAGGTGCTGTAAACATTCATGTGCAGGTTTTTGTGTGGACATAAATTTTCAAATCCTTTGGGTAAATACCAGGAGCACAACTGCTGGCTCATATGGTTAGAGTATTTAGTTTTGTAAGAAGTGCCCAGCCATCTTCCAAAGTGACTGTACCATTTTGCACTCCCACCAGCAGTAAATGAGAGTTTCTGTTGTCTCACTTCCTCACCAGTGTTTGGTGGTGTCCATGTTTCGGATTCTGGCAAGTCTAATAGGTGTGCATCTCCTTGTTTTAATTTGCATTTTTTGGATGATGTATGATGTGAAGCATCTTTTCATATTCTTATTTACCATCTGTATATCTTCTTTGGTGAGATGTCTTTTCGGGTTTTTGGTCATAGTTGTTTTTTATTGTTGAGTTTTAAGAGTTCTCTGTAAATTTTGTATAGCAGTCCTTTATCAGATGTATCTTGCAAATATTTTCTCCTAGTCATTGGCTTGTCTTCTAATTCTCTTGATATTGTCAGTCTTCACAGAGCAGAAGTTTTTCATTTTAGTGAAATTTAGCTTATCAATTACTTTTTTCACAGTGTATCTTTGGTATTGTATCCAAAAAGGCATCATCATATCCAAGGTCATCTAGATTTCCTCCTATATTATATTCTAGGGGTTTTATATTTTTACGTTTACATTTAGGTACTATGATCCATTTTGAGTAATTTTTGTGAAGAATGTAAGGTCTGTGTCTAGATTTATTTTTTTGCATGCAGATGTATAGTTGTTCTAGCACTATTTGTTGAAGAGGCTATCTTTTCTCCATTGTATTGCCTTTCCTCCTTTGTCAAACTTATATGGGTTTGTTTCTGGTCTTTCTTTTCTATTCTCTTGATCTGTTTGTCTGTACTTTTGTCAATGCCACACTGTCATGATTATTATGGTTTTATAGGGAGCCTTGAAGCCCTCCAACTTTGTTTTAATTCATCACTATTGTGTTGGTAATTCTAAATCAATTATTGTCTCTCCACTTAAACTTTAGAATCAGTTTATTGATGTCTATAAAATAACTAGCTGGATATAATTAAAATATTATTAAGGTAGGTAGTGAGAAATTATTTTTCCATTAAAATTGACTGGAATAAGGAGACTTCTTCAGATGTGTTGATGAGATCAGGACTTTTATGAACAGTTACCATCTTCTAGTTAGCACTGTCTTACTGTGACATTTTATAACATCATCATTTGTAATTGCTGAGAATTTGATCAATATTTGCAAATGAAAATAAAACTAATTTAAATTCTTAACCATTGTCAGAACTAGATGTAAATATGAGGAAATATAAAATTATGTTTTATAGAAGATATTAAATATTTAGAAAAAAATGGAATAAAACCTATTAAAATTACTTTTAAAAGTTCAGTAAATTAATATGAAATCAGATAAAAATACAAAATAAATAACCATAATGTACCTAACAAGATTGTAAATTTTCTAAAAGCAAAATTTATACTTTCTTTTAAATTCCCCATTATTGTCCAGAATGCCTAGTATTACTACTGAATTTAAAAAGTTTAAATTGTCATTGGTATATGATTGAAAATAAAATATAAGCACCCAGCCGGTATGGCTCAATGGTTGAGTGTTGACCCATGCCCCAAGAGGTTGCTGGTTTGATTCCCGGGCAGGGCACATGCCCAGGTTGTGGGCCCAGTCCCCAGTGGGGGGTGTGCGGGAGGCAGCCAATTCATGTTCTCTCATTGATGTTTCTGTGTGTCTCTCTCTCCCTTTCCCTTCCTCTCTCTTTCAAAATCAATTAAAAAAAATAAGCATCTCTTATAGGAAAATAAGGTTAGGTAAGCAGTAGATGGCTATTTTGCCGATGCCCTTTAGTGATAAGCGTAGAGACAAGTGGTATTGAGGCACTAAGGAGTCATTTATAGTTTTGAATGTGAAAGTCTATAGTTTTTGATAAGGAAGAAGAGATAAATTGTTGAGATTGATCCTTCAATATATATCAGATATGTAGGAGAGGGCAGATCCTATGGGAATCTAGAAAATCAGTTATAGTGGTAAGGCCTATGAGCTAGGGTGGTAGCTCTCAAAAAGTAAGGGAAGATATGGTTAAGAAACTGGGAAAAAAACCAAAAATCTTTATTTTGAAATAATTTTAGATTTACAGTAAGTGTTGCAAAATAGTATTCTGAGTTCCAAAATATCTTTTCCTAGCTTCCCCTATAACTTTAGAGCAAAATGAAGACATTCACATCCATATAGTACTATTAACTAAACTATAGACTTCATTCAGATGTCACCAGTTTTCCCACTAGTATCCTTGTTATGTTGTAGGATTCAATCCAAGATATCATGTTGTGTTTAATTGTTGTATCTCCTTAGTCTCCCCCAATCTCTGATGCTTTCTCAGGCTTTCCTTGTTTTTCATGACCTTGGTCCTTTTGAAGAGCACTAATTAGATATTTTGTAGAATGTCCCTCAATTTGGATTTGCTGATGTTTTCTCATTATTAGACTGGACTTATATGTTTTGGGGAAGATTACCACAAATGTGAAGAACGCTTCTCATTGTGTTATATCAAGGGGTACATGATATCACCATGATTTAATTTTGATCACTTGTTAAGATGATATATGTCAGGTTTCTCCACTGCAATGTTACTGTTTTTCTCATAGGATGTTCAGGAGAAGCAAGTCAGTAAGTCCAGCTCACAGTTGAGGAAAGGAGAGTTGTTTCACCTCCTGGAAGGAAGAGCAGCAAAGAATCTGTTGACATATGTTAAACCTACCACAAAATCAATTAATGTTTGAGGGAGAGATTTTGAGGCTATACTAATTAGATAAGAAACATTGAGAAGACTTACTAGTTTTTAGTAATTAATTATAAGGCATTATAAGAAAGGAGCAGGAGCCCTGGCCGGTTTGGCTCAGCGGTTAGAGCGCCCGCCTGCGGTCTGGAGAGACCCGGGTTCGGTTCCCGCTAAGGGCATGTACCTTGGTTGCAGTTTGTCCCCGGCCCTGGTTGGTCGTGCGGGTGGCAGCCACTCGATGTGTCTCTTTCACATCTATGTTTCTCACTCTCTCTCTTCCTCTCTCTCCCTCCCACTCTGTCTGTACAAAAAAAAAAAAAAAAATGGAAAAATGTCCTCGGGTGAGGATAAAAAAAAAAAAAAAAAGAAAGGAGCAGGAACTTCCAGATTTTGAGGTTGGTGACTGATTATATTGTTGAAATAGTCATTCACTTTGGTTCTGTTATTGGTTCAATCTTTTTCTACACTAAAATCCAATTCTGCAAACTATAAACAAAGGTTTAGGCAGATAATCTAGATACAGTATCAGGAAACAGTATCTTGATTCTATATTCTTCTGTTAGCCCCACAGGTCATTAGAACATTTCAGACATACATGCCGTTCTAATGTAAGATGCTTGGTTCTAGTCAATTATCAGGTTGCTTGCTTTGTCTTCTAACAAAATTTCTTAATTATAAGTAATGCATATTTCCCAATAAACTTACCTTTTATTTTTAAAATTTAAGATATTTTTAGAAAGTTTTTCCCCCTCTTGAAGAACATTGCTCACTCAGTACCTTATAAACCAGGGGGAAAAAAGATTAGAAATGTGGTGACATCCTATTATAATTTACATGTTACCTTTAAAACAATCTGTTACTGTCTTCCAGGGGATTTTTTTAGTCAGTTCTAAAGCAGCCGCCTACATCTTTTGGAACACAAGAGACAGATCTTGTTGGATCACTGTCATCTTCCCAGCTTAGTTTTTTTTCTCTCTTTAGAGAATATGCTGAATATGTTGGACTTCCTCTCTCAGTTTTACTTAAAACCCCCATGAATGACTACCACTGATGGCTATCTTCCAACAGACTGTGGGTGTACTCTACAGGACTTTGGTGAGGATATTGTACCTCTGTTCTATGCAAGGAACAATTTAGTTAGGTCCCATTACACCTCTATAAGTTGCTACAGTGATCCTTAGAACCGAGATTCCCTTCTCTTTCCTAGTAATTAGTAATTTGCCAGTTGAGTTCATGGTTTCAGACACCTGTTGTAAAATAGTGTTTGATTGCTCCCGCCCATAAACCTTATAATTCTTGCCTTGTTTAATGATTACTAGGTATTTAATTGCAAAGTGTATTTTAAGAAGTTCTGTTCAAGTAATATTTACTTCACACCTGGGAACTTGTAATTACTTCTTTATTACAGAAATTTACAGCCCCAAAAATTCTAGCTGGAAGTTTAAAATGATTTCATTTGAGGCAGATTAAATACTGGAATTGAGTCACCAAATTATCTACTGTTTGCTACTGAAAGCACGTATGTGAACACAAAGGAATCAAGCTATTGATTTAGGAACAATAGTGATTTAAGTTATTATTTATTTTGAGAATTTTCTCTCCTTTACCTAAATTTAATTTCATTTTTGTAATTATAAAAATCCTTCATCTCAAGTAAGCATTGTGTGATTTCTACCCATTTCCCTTCTCATTATATCAAGTAGTTTTAGAATGCATGTAAGTAATATGTTGTTTTAGTGGATTCTTTGTAAATAATAAACTTAGACTATGCTATGAGTGTTAATGTATAACTGTGGTGGTTTTAACAGTAAATTGTGGGTGGGATTAAGGGAGATGTATGTTTTTTTGTTTTTTGTTTTTTATCCTTACCCGAGGACATTTTTGCATTTATCTTCAGATAGAGAGGAAGAGAGAGAGAGAGAGAGAGCGCGCGCAATGTGAGAGAGACACGTTGACTGGTTGCCACCTACATGACCCCAACCGGGGCCAGGGACGAATTGCAACCAAGGTACGCACCCTTAGCGGGAACTGAACCTGGGTCTCTCTGGTCCACAGGCCAACGCTCTAACCGCTGAGCCAAACTGGTCAGGGTGAGATGTATGTTTTTTATTGTCAGAATGTCAGCTCTACTCAGATGCATACTTTATTTGGACGAAATATACATAAAATTAGTGTAGCTAAATTATCAGTGTTGGCTAAAGTATTAGACATGGTTGGAGCCACTCAGCAATTCTGTTTAGAAGATTAAGTGGTGGATTTTTGGATACTTGGCATTGTAACAGGTTCTATTGAGTAGGTAGAAAAGACAGAAGTGAGCTAAAGGCATAAAAAATTATTAGATTTTCTAGTATTCTCTTAAAAACACACAAAAAAGGTCAGTATTAAAAATCTGATACAATGATCTATAGATGGATGATACTAATTAAAATATAACATAACAGTGAAAAATATGATTATATGTAAGATCCTTGGAAATGTCATTTCATGAATGCCTAGACCAATGTAGTATTTAGTCTATAAATCAGCAATTATATTTATCTGAAATACCTACTCATGAGTATCATTGCTTCTTAGAATACTTGACATTATGGGTAGCCTCCTTTGTGTGTATAAAATGTTAGTTCATATTTGTTGGGCCTTGACTTTCATAACAATCCTATTTTGAACATTTTATTGACTTCTTGAACTTCTTTCTGCATGTGGGATTGAATCTTCCGTAATCTGTTTCCTGAGTCTTGATAATTTTGAACTTGCAGTGTGGTACTTCTTCAGATAATTCATTTTTTTTTAGCTTAGGCAATTGGGCTGGCAGTGTCTAAATATTTTCAGTGTCCTGCCTTGTGGAAGGGGCCTCCCAGAAATTCTAGATTGCCAGGTGCTTCATTGGATCATTGCATAGCCAGCGCCTGGGATTTATTTGCTCACAGTGGGCCCATCTACCCAGGATTCCCCCAATCCTGCCCTTTACTTTCTGTCACCCCTCTGTCATTTTACCACTCAGTTTTTGCTCTTGTGAGGAGTTGGGCTTGACTGATGGAAGAGCTGTCGGCCTATAGGAATGACAAATACCTGGTTCTAATTTGCAAGACCACAGGTTGTTGAAGTGCCTCTGAGGGTTATCTGTTGCTCCCTGGGTTGCTGGTTTGGGAGTGAGGGTGGTGTTCAGGTAATAGATAGTGCCCTCAAAGTTTTAATTCAGGATTTGATTATATCTTTTAGTTGTCTGAGAAAATAAAACCACCATGATAGCATAGTGTCTATTTTTAGGCTTGCATGCATTCAGCCTTCATGTGCATCTTTGGAATGGTTTATATAAAGGTAGGGAACTGTCAATATTAAATGATGCTTTACTATGGAGTTTATTATTGCTACAAGGTTTGTATATAAGGTTTAAAAGTGAAGGAGTTACCATTTAAATAGTGTACTGTATTTACTTGTTCAATGGTAACTGGTTTCAGCCCTATACATCTCATGAAAACCACTAGTTAAAAAAAATGCTGCCCTGGCCGGTTTGGCGCAGCAGTTGGAGCGTCGGCCTGCGGTACTGAGAGACCCGGGTTCGGTTCCCGCTAAGGGCACGTACCTCGGTTGCAGTTTGTCCCCGGCCCTGGTTGGTCATGTGGGTGGCAGCCACTCAATGTGTCCCTTCACATGTTTTCTCTCTCTCTCTCTCTCTCTCTCTCTCTCTCTCTCTCTCTCTCTCTCTTCCTCTCTCTCCCTCCCGCTCTATCTGAACAAAAAATGGAAAAATGTCCTCGGGTGAGGATAAAAAAAATGCTTTCTTACTAGGATTGTTTTTCATTTTCTTATGATTTCTAAATGGTAATTTTTTTTACATGGGTCCACAAATTAGTGACCAAGTGGGCATGTTTTGTTTGGCTGCTTTGTTATGCTTGCACAATATGTATCAAGAGGCCAGGCTAGAAAGGCAGGTGTATGCTTGGTTGCAAAACCACCTTATTCTTTATTTGTTTAACTTACTGCATACATTTTATTTTGATTGCAAGACTCATGTTGGCATTTGCTTTGGAAGAACAGGGTGGGGCATCACAGTATAGTGCAGGGATAGATTTGGAATTAGACCAATTTGGATTGAAAACCTTCTCTGCCTCGTATCTTGTGTGTGTCCTTGGACAAAGTAGTTGAATAAGTCTTATTTTCCTCATTCGTAAAACGGGAAAAATAATATTTTTAAGGATTAAATTATATCATTTATATGTAGCATTTATCACATAATAGATAACCCGTAAATTGTAGTGATTCTTATTGTAGATGGAATTGGCGGAAGAACCACTAGCATGGCAGCTTTCACAAAGTGTTAGTACTTGTTACTTTAATCCCCAGTGTTTTCTCCCCTTATAATTTAAATCCCCAGGTTGTTCTTCATGGAAATATTTGAATGGATTTATCCCTTAAAATGTACTTGATGCTTCATTTAATAGGTATCAATTTCATTCTAATATTTCTGAGGTCACAGAACATGGGACAACATTCAAGTGTTAAAAAGTGTTGTAATACAAATATTTCAAAATGACTTCTAGATCCTAAATCTTAAATTCAGATTATTGGATAATATTTACTCTGTGATCTCTATATTGGCAAAATATAGTCATGGAAAGTCTTAATCATACTGGAACTAGTAAGGTAAAACTTGAAGTTTGGAATATAAACAACAGAAGACAATTTAGAAATTATTCTTGGGAAATATAATTTTAAAACAGTGGGAGTTTAATGTTTTAAGCTAAATTGTGCTGATTAGTGAACTCTAGATTTATTTTGAGTTCTTTATCCTTCATATTTTAGTTTTTTAAATTTGGCATGCATATCATTCATTGCTCATGAGATGATGGCACCGTACCATCCACATTGATGATGTCTCTTTGACTATCGTGTGTGTGTGTGTGTGTGTGTGTGTGTGTGTGTAAATATATATATATATAAATTCCTCTAAGTAGGCCAGTCACATAATACGGGAGGGTAGGCCTGGCATATCTTATTTCAAAGTAGTGCCAGGACTTTGTCTTGGCTGACCAGACAGTCTCCTTGCAGCCTAGTATTTTTCAGATGCCCTAGAAAATAAAATTGGACAAAACAAAGTGATGCAGGGAAAATGTTTTTTAAATGAACTGATTTATACATCTACCTGCTCTTTTCCAAAATGCTTTCACTTATTAGATAATTATTGAAGAGTAAGAAAATGTTTCTTCTTTTTTTTGCCCTTTTGCATATATTCCAAAAAAAAAATGCCACTTTGGATGTCTGTGTTCAGAGCAAAAATTAAAATGATCAGAACTTTTAAATTTTTAGTCATTTCCTGGTAAGATTGTTCTATAGTTTTGAAAACTATAGTAGAACTTCTGCAGAGGCATATGAATGTAATAATGTAATAAAACAATAAAGTAATAAAATTGCTACTTCATAAGAAATGGAATCAGGATCAGGGTCGTAATAAAGGGATCCCATTTACATTAAATTTATTGAGTAAACATTTACTAATACTGTCTAATGAAGAAAAGGTCAGTCAAACAGTGAAAAGCCTGGCTTATGGAAATTTTGAAAGAAGATAGCTTGATTACTTTCAATTATATGCAGTATTGGCCCCAACTAAAGAAAGAGTATAGAGTAGTAACCAGGCTTCTTTTGTAAGAGAGAGAACTTGATGAGACTCACTGTATTAAGCATGTTCATCATTCAGAATCAGTTCCCCAAAAAAAGAATTTGATGCTGTTGACTGTGGTTTTCTATTGAACATAATAAAACTCCACATTCTCTCTGATTGCTTCCTCACAGGTGAGGGTTGCACCAAATGTTCCCCTTGCTATTTTTTTTTCACCTACAAAAGTCTCAAACATATTTTTCTCAATTTAAAAATTGAGATATAATTCATATACTGTAAAATTTTCACCTTTAAAATACACAATTAGCCCTAGCTGGTTTGGCTCAGCGTTAGAGCGTTGGCCCGCGGACCAGAGAGTCCCGGGTTCGGTTCCCACTAAGGGCACGTACATTGGTTGCAGCTTGTCCCCAGCCCCAGTTGCGGTCATGTGGGTGGCAACCAGTTGATGTGTCTCTCTCACTTTGATGTTTCTCTCTCTCTTCCTCCCTCTCTCCCTCCCACTATCTGAAGATAAATGCAAAAATGTCCTTGGGTGAGGATAAATAAAATAAAGTACACAATTAGGTTGTTTTTAGTATATTGCACGATAACTTGCACAACCATGACTACTGTCTAATTCTAGAACATTCATTACCCAAAAAGAAACCTTCTGTTTATTAATAGCCACTGTCCATTTGCGTGCGCACATACCCACACCCACACACACCCACACCCACACCCACACCCACACACACCCACACCATCCCTGGCAACTGTTTCTGTGTTTATGGAATTAATTGCCCAGTCTTGACATTTCATATATATGGATTCATATAATGTGCCTTTTTTCGACTGGCTTATTATACTTAGCATAATGTTTTCAAGGTTCATCCATATTATAGCATGTATCAGTAATTCATTCCATTTTACGACTGAATAATAATCCATGCTATGAATATACCACATTCATCAGTTGATGAACATGTAGGTTGTTTCCACTTTTTGACTATTAAGAGTAATTCTGATATGAACATTCGTGAACAAGTTTGTTGTTAACTTGTTTCAGTTTTCTTGGGTATATATCTTGCCTAGGAGTAAAATTTCTTGTTGATGTGATAACTCTACAGATCTGATGTCTAACTTCATCAGATCTGTCAAAATGTACCATTTTACAATCCCACCGACTATGAATGAAGTTTCCAGTTTTTTCACATCTATGTCAATTTCTTGTTACTGTCTGTCTTTTTTATTATACCTATCCTTGTGGATATGAAGTGGCATCTTTTTGTGGCTTGGATTTTAATTACTTTAGTGACTAATGATGATGATACTGTTCCATGTGCTTATAGGACATCCTATATCTTCTTTGGAGAAAAGTCTATTCAAATCCTTTGCCCATTTTTTAAAATGTTAATTGTTGATGTATAAGATTTTTTATGTATTTTGGATACTAGACCTTATCAGATACATGATTTGAAAATATTTTCACCCATTCTGCAGGTTGTCTTTTTTACTTTTTTGATGTCTTTTGAAGCATAAAAAATTTAAATTTTGATGAAGTCCTATTTTTGTGTGTGTGCTTTTTGTGTCATAGCAAAGAAACTATTGCCTACTGCATTGTTATACAGAATTATGTATGTGTTTTCTTCTAAAAGATTTATAATTTTAGCTTCAAAAGATTTATAGTTTTAGATTCACACAATATCAAAAAAGTAGAAAGACAACCTGTAGATTGTGAGCCGGATTGAGCTTATCAATTTCTGCAAAAATAAAGTTAGCTGGGATGTTTATAAGGATTTGTTTAATCTGTAGATCAATTTGGGAGTGTTGCTATTGTAATGATAGTAAATCTTCCAATCCATGAACATGGGATAAATTTCCATTTATTTAGGTCATCTTTAATTTCTTACATTGGTGTTTTATAGTTGTCAATGTATAAGTGTTCCACTTTTTTTGTTAAGTTTATTCCTAAGTATTTTATTCTCTTTAATGCTATTGTAAAAGAAAAAGAAGAGTGATAAAGCATATGTGATAAAATATTAGCATTTGGGGAATCTGTGTGAAGAGTATACAGGAATTCTTGATACAGTTCTTTCAACCTTTCTATGAGTCAGCAGCTATTTCAAAAAAAATTTTTAAATGCTCTATAAAAGGAAGAAAAGACAACTGATAGACATAGAAATCAGCACTTGGATTCTCCAATGCTGTATATTACCTGCAGGGTCTTATTTCTGGGAAAGAAAATGAATTTAAGAAATAAAAAGAAAAGTCAGTGCAAGTCACTTTTTAGTTTAAATTAAATTGTCAATCACTTATGTAGATTTTATAGCTTTATTACAATTCTCTCTACCTTCTGTTCTGTGGAAGGTATTTCCAGTTGTTATTCAAAGCAATTGAACAAACAATAAAACTTTCCTAATTGATACATCCAGAGAGACTTTCCCCCCCGCCAATATCGGGCAAGATATTTTTCATCTTTAGTGTTTTCTTTAGGCTTTAAGTAATGTGCATACTAAGTTACTATGAGCATAAACCACTAGTTATTGGTGTCTTAAGCTGTTAAAACGCAATGACAGAATGATAGTGGACTTCATCTCTGCTCAAAAGACTTGAAGTTTAGAGAGACAGATAAAGCAATAACAGAATGGAAGAATGAAGATTTATATTTTTAAGTTGACTTTTGTGAAACAGTCACGTAAATGATTTTTTGTCTTATTTGTTGATAACTATACAAGATGGAAATAATTTCCAGTATAAAAAAGATGAACTTATTTTACACCTGAGTCAAAATAATAGATTTTCCCTTATTTGAGAGTACTGTTTTGAAAACAGAAGTTTGCATAATTTAATTTTTCTTTTTTAAAGTAGTAAGAGAAGTGGATATGAAAACAGACAGCTGCTTTTAAAGGAGAAAACAAGTTTTTAACTAAGCATTTTTAAAAATGAAAGTTCATCTTGGATTTAGAGTGTGTTTTCAGTGTTAGCTAAACAACCAGATTTTCCTGTCAACTTTAGAAACTCTTGAGGTTTAGCTTGATTCATGGCACAAGCAGATGGCATCCTACTTCTGGCAAAATGGGCAGAAAATTCCTTAAGCACCCACTTGCATATGTTCTTGTCTTCATAAAATCTTGTGCACTTTTAAACTTAAATACTCTCTACAGTTTTAACAAAAACATTTATTGAAGTCAAAATTGGAGATAGCACACAAATAGGTAAGATTTAATCTGATTTTAGATCCTGTCACTAACCAAAAAATGAAAACTGCAGACCAGAAAGTAGACTTATTACTGGCAAAATACTAACATATATATTATGTATAGATATAGATTTATCCAGGAGGAGAAAATTTATCAGAGATATCAGACCAATTTGTAACCAAAAGTTTCACTGGTAATCTATGAGAGGTGTCACTCCTATATTGAGTATGATATTTTCTACCTACTTTCATGTCTCATTTAAACATTTTGGATTGTGGTATGTTCTATCCTTAATGTGGCTTGCAGGGTCTCAACAATGGCACTGCTAGCTGTAGAGTTGCAATGTACACCGGGCTCTATATTTCTGAGATTTTTGCCTGCAAGCATATGTGTGACCTCACAGCAGTTAGAGGGGTTGTCATCATCACATGAGAAGTAGGCAGTGGGTCACACAGAATGACCTCTTTTTTTTTTTTTATCCTCACCCGAGGACATTTTTTTTTCCTTTTTTTGTATAGATAGAATGGGAGGGAGAGAGAGTGAAACATCGATGTGAAAGGGACACATCGAGTGGCTGCCACCCCCACAACCAACCAGGGCTGGGGAAAAACTGAAACCAAGGTACACGCCCTTAGCGGGAACCGAACCCAGGTCTCTCTGGACCGCAGGCTGACACTCTAACCGCTGAGCCAAACCGGCCAGGGCCAGAATGGCCTCTTTTATAGTCATTCTCATTACTGCTTTTCTTAGAGTTTGTCATGTTTGAGAGCACTTGTCAAGTGTTTGTACAGCTCGTATATGGAAAGCAAAGTCTTTTAATATGTTTTTGAACATGTATGATAATGTTGAAGTTAATGGTGGCTCTATAAATTTATTCTTTTAACTATAAAACTATTTTTCATTTAACATTTAAGATTTCCAAGACAATGAAGAAAGATCACTGAAATGATCCTTAGTTTTCTACTTTTATTGGGGCAGTAATAGAGCAATAGAAGATACAATCTTTAACATTTAAATTACTTTTAACATTGATATATACACAGTTTTCTACTCATCGTTTAACAATGTGCCATTTTTCAATTTTTTGACGTCTTTATGACTACTTCCTTTATTTTCTTATCCAGTGTATACTTAATAAACAAAAAAACTAATAACTGTTCTTTTTTTTTTTTGGTACATGCCCCTAGCGGGAACCAAACTGAGAACTCTCTGGTCTGCAGGCCGACGCTCCCACCACTGAGCCAGACCAGCCAGGGCTAGTACCTATTCTTATAGTTGAATATCTCCAAGTCTTACTTAACTATCGTGACTATTTTTTATTCCATCTAAGATTGATGGGTTGTATTCACAGTTTAGAAAAAACACAAGGGATCTTGGGTGACAGTTCTTATTAGAGGATTTTATTTTGGTGAATGTTCATTTATTTTTATAAATCTTTTAGAGAAAGGCTTGCTTGATTTTTTAGTGGGTTAATTTACTTGGATGTGTTCATTTTTTAAAGGGATTCTTTTAAATCATTACAGTTGATACTGATTGCCTCCCTTCTTGAGTGTTTAATAAGAATACTAACTATTAAATAGCAGATCCAACAGATGATCTTTATCTTTTACCCTTAAAGGAAGAAAAACTAAGAGACATGCAGAAGTCTTATTGGTTCTGCTTTTGTCACACCTATTAATTGATGAGTCTTCACAGTTCTCAAATTTGTGCCTTTTCTCAACCATTCTATTTATTATTGAAGTTAGCCTTTTAGGGTTTGCAACCACATACTGAGTTCCAAATGTAGAGGACAGTTAAAATTGTACTTTCAACCTTTAAAATGAAAGCTGTAGTATTTAATTATGGAACAGGACAGTTTTAAAATGGGGTGGAGTTAGGTGGGTGGGCCCTTTCAAAAAGTAACTTGTAAAAATTACTAAAGTGTTTATGCTTGCCAGAGTGCTGCCTTCTTAACATTCCAGTTTAAATTTTAAAGAAGTACACGTCATGGAAGAAAGGAAAGTTTAAAATAGATTAGCATTTTTGCTAAGTGATTGTGAATACATTTATTTCCATTCTTAAAACCCTTAGTGTGTGACTTTGTCCTTTCCCATCCTCCTTACTATGATTTACTTTATATTTGTCTTTTCTTGTTTAAACTGCTCCCTATTTCTAAGTAGGTAAATTAAAAATAGGCAATACTCTGTTGTTACTTGGTTGCTGTGAAAGATTCCAAGACATTTGAAAGTAGGTTCTTGACCTGCATTTTATAGGGAATAAAATGTTGACTAGAGAATTAAATATTTATGAAGTAGATTAAAGGATTTCCTTTATTTATTTATTATTTTTTTATCCTCACCTGAGGACATCCTTCCATTTTTTTTTGTTCAGATAGAGTGGGAGGGGGGGAGAGAGAGAGAGAGAGAGAGAGAGAGAAACATCGACGTGAAAGGGACACATTGAGTGGTTGCCACCTGCATGATCCAGCTGGGGCCGGGGACAAACTACAACCGAGGTACATGCCCTTAGTAGGGACCGAACCCGGGACTCTCTGGTCCGTGGGCCGATGCTCTAACCACTGAGCCAAACAGGCCAGGGCTCCTCTCTTTATTTGAATATAGAAAAGCATACAGTAAATTGCTCCTGGTACTAGTTTTATTGAAATATAGAAATTCTGTGGTGTTTCCTTAGAAGTATGTGAAAATAGCTTACACATGTTTTGGTAGGAGCAAAGAAGAGGAAGCTAAGTTAAATCTAACAGCTGCTATTTGTGGGAAGGGCTAAGTCATAAGTTAATTCCTCCATTGCAATAAAATGTATAATCAGAAAAGGGAATATCTAATTAGAAGCACACTTCTTAGGGGGATTAAACTATATATATTTTTTTATTCTCACCTGAGGACATTTTTTTATTTTTTGTTCAGATAGAGTGGGAAGGAGAGAAAGTGAGAGAGAGAGAGAAACATCGATGTGAAAGGGACACATCCAGTGGTTGCCACCTGCATGACCCAACCAGGGCCGGGGACAAACTGCAACCGATGTACGTGCCCTTAGCGGGAACCGAACCCGGGTCTGTCTGGACCCCCAGGTCAATGCTCCAACCACTGAGCCAAATCGGCCAGGGCTAAACTATTTTTAAATATTCATTCACATATACAGCTATTTAAAATATTTTCTTCTGTTTTACAGCATACTTTTCAAGTGACGTTCTTTGGTAGTTCTTAGAGTTGGTCTGTGTTCACTTTTTTGGGTTAATCCTCATCCGAGAATATTTTTCCATTGATTTTTAGATAGGGTGGATGGAGGGAGGAAGAGAGAGAGAGAGAGGTGAGAGGTGAGAGAGGCACATCAATTAGTTGCCTCCTGCACAACCCCAACCAGGGTCAAAAATTAAACCCTTGACCCTTTGGTCTGAGGGCCAAAGCTCCAGTCACAGAGCCAAACTGGCCAGGGCTGTGTTCACTTTTATTTATTAAAAAAATTTTTCTTTATTGATTTTAGGGAGAGAGGTAGGTAGAGGAAGAGGGAGAAACATCAATGAGAGAGAAACATGATGAGAGAGAGCACACCTTCTGCATGCCCCCCCACTGGGGATGGGACCCACAACCTGGGCATGTACCCTGGCCGGGAATCAAACTGGCAACCTCTTGGTGCATGGGTCAACGCTCAACCCCTGAGCTACACTGGCCAGGCCAAAACATAGACCTTTTAAAATCGTCTGCTCCATCTCAACATTGTTCTTGCTCACTTTTACTCTCACATTCATATGGGTTTTGTTTTGAGAAGTATCAATACTATGGAATTCAGGCATTTTAATAGGTAACTGGTTTCTGTCCACAGAGTAGAGGCTAAGGAAACATTAATAAAAACTGCAGACTCTTATATTACCTGAGCAACTTTGTCTACAGAAGATTGGAAATAATAATTGATACTTGAGTAATTTACCTAAAATATTGGTTTGGGAAATTCAGACTTGAAGTCTGAGCAGTTTGTAGTTTTGAGAAAAACAAGGATTGACTATTTGAAAAGGGGGTAAATCATACTTTGTCCATTGAAACAACGTTGTACCTGCGGAGCTGAGATGAGCAGGTTAGTATAGATTAAATTCTACTAGAGAGAAAAGGTTATGAACAGTTTCTGTGGCAAAAGTTCTTTACATAGAACTTAATATAAGCTATTTTAATGAAAACATGGCTGCTTTAATCAGATTGCCCATTTGGAGAAGTTTTATGAAGTTTTGGCCTAAGGAGGGAGATTTGAGACTGAAATGCTAGGAGCAGTAACCTTCCTGAGTGTTAATTGCTTTCTGTATTCACACTCTCTGATGGGAGTATGAGTAACCATCCCCATAAATTTGCCTTCTTACTTGGTTCTGTCATTCAAGGCTTTTGAAAAGGATTTATTATGCCTACTGTTTTTCAAACCATTAAGAAGTTTATATGGATATAAATATTGTATGTTCCTAGATAGCTTTTTTTCATGTATGTTTTATATGTTGCCTTACAACCTGAGCAAGGTTCTTTTTCTTTTACCTTTTCCTTTTCCTTTCCCCTCCTTTGTTCTTCTCCTCTTTCCATTCCTTCATGAAAGTCCTTTCCAAGCCTTGAACCTGGGCAAAGCCTAACTAATTTTGAAATTATTATTGGCTAATAATATAATAACTATGTATGGTGCCAGATGGGTACTAGACTAAGCTGGGTGACCACTTTGTAAGTTATATAAATGCCTAATCACTATGCTGTACACCTGAAACTATTGAATGTCACCTGTAATTGAAATTTTTTTTTTAAAAGCAACTATTATTAGCTGTTTCATGTTTGGAGAGATTGTCAATGAAAAATTGATAGGAGATGAAAGAGATGTGTCTGTAATGAATTTGTAAGTTCTTTATGCTTGTTAAATCTTTTTCCCATCCCATTTCATAAAATCTATTATACCTACAAATTGGTCCAGGTAATAGTGTGTCAAGGATTGAGGTGAGAAGAATGGGCATTTATGATTATGGCCTAGATAACTTTTGGAAGTGGTAGTGGTCTAAGAGAAGCTGACTATAACTCTAGCCTCTGACATATAAATTAACCCTGCAAACTATCATTTAACAATATTAAATTCTGCTTATAAAGAAATCTGACAGGTTTTCCATTTAAATTTAATATTATTATCCCTAGATCAGTGATTCTCAACCCTCTCAGACTCACTGTTCACTTGTTATAGCAAATATTTTGTGTTATCTTTATCCTATCCTGAAACAAAATTCATATATGGGTGTGTGTATCTATATTTCTATATCTATTTTTATTAATGTACATTTATACATTAACCTCATATATAAGTTAAAAGTAACTGTAATACCCTACATAATATAAATTAGACATTAAGGAAAGTAATTTAGAATAAAATAATATGTATTTCATTTGTAAATATTGACTACATAACTACACTAGAAGACCTAATGAGGTAGTCAGATACTTACACCTATGTATAGAATCATCATATAAGTATGGCACATTCAAGTGCAGATTGATAAAGGTGTGCTTCATTAGTTAAAATGCCACAAGTAGTGTCCTTGGTGACATGATTGTCCAGAAAGATAAAACAATCTTAGTAAAGTTCCAAACAAAACAAAATATAGTCTTTATTTATGTATTTGGTAATTTTATTCCTAGAAATTCAATATATGTTAAAAAGGTGCAGAAATACCTTATGTTTTTGTGTAGAACAGATTTACGTTTTAGGCTTAGATTATTTCACCCACATGAATGCCTGGTAGTACATTCTTTTTTTTTTTTATCCTCACCCGAGGACATTTTTCCATTTTTTGTTTGGATATAGTGGGAGGGAGAGAGAGGAAGAGAGAGAGAGAGAGAGAGAAACATTGACGTGAAAGGGACATATCGAGTGACTGCCACCTGCACTGCCAACCAGGGCTGGGGACAAACTGCAACCGAGGTATGCACCCTTAGCGGGAACCGAACCCAGGTCTCTCTGGACCGCAGGCCGATGCTCTAACCGCTGAGCCAAACTGGCCAGGGCTGGTAGTACATTCTTAATTGCTTGGGAATATCCCTTCATTCTAAGATGTTTAACATACATATTTATGCCCTGGCCGGTTTGGCTCAGCGGTTAGAGTGTTGGCCTGCGGTCCTGAGAGACCCGGGTTCGGTTCCCGCTAAGGGCATGTACCTCGGTTGCAGTTTGTCCCCGGCCCTGGTTGGTCGTGCGGTGGCAGCCACTCGATGTGTCATTTTCACATCGATGTTTCTCTCTCTCTTCCTCTCTCCCCTTCCCACTCTACCTGAACAAAAAAAAAATAGAAAAATGTCCTCAGGTGAGGATAAAAAAAAAAAAAATACATATTTATATCTTTCTCCATCCTCCCTTCCCAGGGTTGAAGGAGGAGATAACTCTAAACCTCAGTAGCAATCTCTAGTTACTGTGGCAACTAAAAACTCCCTCATAAATTTCAAAAGTGCCTCCTATGGGTACATAGCCCTATTTTGAACCACTGCCTTGGAGGAAAGGTCAAGAGGAAATTAGTTCTAACAGTTCAATTTCAGATAATGATCTTTATTGTAGGATACATAGAATAAATGAAATATAAAAGGTCATCATCACTTTGTAGTATATATCTGAATAGAGCATATGCCTTGGCTTAAAGTATATAAACCTGTCAGTCTTTTTTAGGGCATAAGATCTTAATTTGGAGTTTGGGTACTCCTTGAAATTAATCTTTGAAATTTTTGTGTATGTTCTTTCTGGTCAGATGGTCCATAGTTTTGAGTAAATCCTTAAAAGACTTCGTGAGATCTGATGAAGTCTAACAACTGTAGAAGGAGTCTGTTCTCTTTCTATGAACCTTGGAGCATAGTGGCTGAGGTTGACCGAGATTAGAATAGCCTTACCTTTCACACAGCTTCTTTCCTTTTTGACTAGAAGGAGGGATTAAAATCCTGTAATTGAGGAAATCCATTTAAAAATATATAATTTAGGTATCTTGAAACCATGGCATTAAAACTCAGAAGAAATGCTAACATATTGTCATTGAGTCTATATCCTGCCACATTTCAGGAAAATTTTGATTATTTATTTATTTATTTATTTATTTTAATTTTATTTTTGTTACCGATGTTTCTCCTTTTTTACCCCATTGGCACCCTCTCCCCCCCCCCCGCCCCGTCCCCAGCTTTGTTGTCCATGTCCATTTGTTATGCATACATGCAAATAAGTTCTGTGGTTTATCTCTTCCCACCTCCACCACCCCCTCTTCTGAGGGTTGTCAGTCTGTACCCTACTTCCATGTTTCTGGGTCTACGTATTCCTCAGACTGTTACGTGCTTTATATTTCTTGTATAAGTGAGATCATGTGGTATCTGTCTTTTTCTGCGTGGCTTGTTTCACTTAGTATACTATTTTCAAGGTCCCTCAATGTTGTCTTAAAGGATAAGAGATCTTTCTTTCCTATAGCTGCATAGTACTCCATTGTGTACATGTACCACAGCTTTTGTATCCATTCGTCTGCTGATGGACACTTGGGCTGTTTCCAGATCTTAGCTATTATAATATATATAGTGCTGCTGTGAACATGGGGGTACATATATTCTTCCTGATGGTGTTTCAGGCTTCTTAGGGTATATTCCTAGAAGCGGGATCACTGGGTCAAATGGAAGTTCAATTTTTAATTTTTTGAGGTAACACCATATTGTTTTCCATAGTGGCTGCACCAGTCTGCATTCCCACCAGCAGTGTACCAGAGTCCCCTTTTCTCCACACCCTCGTCAACACTTGTTGTTTGATGATTTGTTGATGGTGGTCATTCTGACAGGTGTGAGGTGATACCTCATTGTTGTTTTAATTTGCATCTCTCTGATGATTAGTGATGTTGAGCACTTCTTCATATGTCTCTTAGCCATTTGTATGTCCTGTTTGGAGAGGTGTCTATTTAGTTCCTCTGCCCATTTTTTAATTGGGTTCTTTGTCTTCCTTTTGTTGAGTTGTATGAATACTCTATATATTTTGGAAATTAACCCCTTATCTGATATATCATTGGCAGTGATGTACTCCCATACAGTGGGTTGCCTTTCCATTTTGATGATTGTTTCTTTTGCTGTGATTAAGCTTTTTGGTTTGATGTAGTCCCATGTGTTCATTTTCTCCTTTGTTTCTGTTGCCTTAGGTAATGTATCAGTGAAAATTCTGCTGTGTATGATGTTCGAAATTTTGATGCCTAAATTTTCTTCTAGGATTTTTATGGGTTCACGGGTCACATTTAAGTCTTTTATCCATTTTGAGTTTATTCTTGTGTAGGGTGTAAGTTGATGGTCTAGTTTCATTTTTTTGCATGTAGCTGTCCAGTTTTCCCAACACCATTTATTACAGAGGCTGTCTTTGCTCCACTGTATGCTCTTCCCACCTTTGTCAAATATTAATTGAGCATATTGCATTGGGTCCATTTCTGGGTTCTCTATTCTGTTCCACTGGTCTATATGCCTGTTCTTGTGCCAGGATCAGGCTGTTTTGATTACAGTGGCTTTGTAGTATAACCTGATATCTGGTATTGTATCCCACTACTTTGTCCTTCTTTTTCAAAATTCCTGTGGCTATTCGGGGACTTTTTTGGTTCCGTATGAACTTTTGAAGTATTTGTTCTAGTTCTATGAAATATGTCGTTGGTATTTTGATGGGGATTGCATTGAATCTATAGATTGCTTTGGGTAGTATGGACATTTTAATGATGTTAATTCTTCCAATCCATGAACAACGTATGTGCTTCTACTTTTTTATATCTTCCTCTATTTCTTTTTTCAACGTAGTTTTCTGCAAACAGGTCCTTTACTTCTTTGGTTAAGTTTATTCCTAGGTTTCTTAATTTTTTAGCCATGATAGTAAAAGGGATTGTTTTTTCAGTTTCTCTTTCTGTAAGTTCATCATTGGTGTATACAAATCTTGATGTTAATTTTGTATTCTGCTACTTTGCCAAATGCATTTATTAAGTCTAGTAGATTTTTTGATGGAGTCTTTAGGGTTTTCTATGTATAATATCATGTCATCTGCAAATAATGACAGTTTCACTTCCTCCTTTCCAATTTGGATCCCTTTTATTTTTTCTTCATGTCTGATTGCTGTGGCTAAGACTTCCAGTACTATGTTAAATAAGAGTGGCGAAAGTGGACATCCTTGTCTTGTTCCTGTTCTTAAGGGAAATGCTTTTAGTTTTTGCCCATTGAGTATGATATTGGCTGTAGGTCTTTCATATATGGCCTTTATTATGTCAAGATATGATCCCTCTATTCCCACATTGCTGAGCGTTTTTATCAGAAATGGATGCTGGATTTTGTCGAATGCTTTTTCAGCATCTATTGATATGATCATGTGGTTTTTATTCTTCATTTTGTTAATGTGGTGTATCACATTTATTGATTTGCGAATATCGTACCAGCCTTGCATCTCTGGAATGAGTCCCACTTGGTCATGGTGAATAATTTTTTTGATGTATTGCTGGATCCGATTTGCTAGTATTTTGTTCAGGAGTTTGGCGTCTATGTTCATCAGGGATATTGGCCTGGAGTTTTCTTTCTTTGTAGTGTCTTTTTCTGATTTTGGAATTAGAATTATGCTGGCCTCATAGAACAAGTTTGGAAGTCTTCCTTCTTCTTGAATTTTTTGAAATGGTTTGAGGAGAATGGGTGTTAGTTCTTTTTTGAATGTGCATTAAAACTCCCCGGTGAGGCCATCTGGGCCTGGGCTTTTGTTTGCTGGGAGAGTCTCGATTACCTCTTCAATTTCCTTAGTTATTATTGGTCTGTTCAAGTTTTCAATCTCTTCCCGGTCCAGTTTTGGGAGACTGTGTGTTTCTAGAAATTTGTCCATTTCACTTAGATTGTCGAATTTGTTGCCATATAGTTGTTCATAGTAGCTGTTAACAGTCTTTTGTATTTCTGTGGTGTTGGTTGTTACTTCTCCTCTTTCATTTCTGATTTTGTGTATTTGGGTTCTCTCTCTTTGTTTCTTGTTGAGTCTAGCGAAGGGTCTATCAATCTTGTTTATCTTTTTGAAAAATCAGCTCTTTGTTTCATTAATCCTTTGAATTGTTTTTTTGGTCTCTATGTTATTTATTTCTGCTCTGATCTTTACTATTTCCTTCCTTCTACTTGCTCTGGGGTTTTCTTTTTGTTTGCTTTCTAATTCTTTAAGTTGTGAGGTTAGACAGTCAATTAGAAATTTTTCTTGTTTCTTGAGGTAGGCCTGTAATGCTATGAACTTCCCTCTCAGAACTGCTTTGCTGCATCTCATAGATTTTGTGTTGTTGTGTGTTCATTTTCATTGGTTTCCAGGAAGTTTTTAATTTCTTCCTTGATTTCCTTGGTAACCCATTCATTGTTTAATAACGTGCTATTTAGTCTCCATGTGTTCAAATGTCTTTGCATGTTCTTATTGCAATTGATTTCTAGTTTCATGCCATTGTGATCTGAGAAGATGCTTGATATGATTTTATTCTCCTTGAACTTGTAGAATTTTAGTTTGTGTCCTATCATGTGGTCTGTCTTTGAGAATGTCCCATGTGCACTTGAGAAGAATGTGAATTCTGTAGTTTTGGGGTGTAATTCTCTGTAGATATCTATTAAATCCATTTGATCTAGTGCTTCATTTAGAGTCTCTGTTTCCTTGCTAATTTTTTGTCTAGAGGATCTATTCAGTGGTGTCAATGGGGTGTTGAAGTCCCCTGCTATGATTGTATTGCTGTTGATTTCTCCTTTGAAGTCCTGCAGAACATTTTTGATATATTTTGTTGCTCCTATATTGGATGCATATATGTTTATCAAGGTTATATCTTCCTGTTAGATAGATCCTTTCAATATTATGTAGTGGCCTTCTTTGTCTCTAGTTATGGCCTTCATTTTGAAATCTATTTTATCAGATATGAGTATTGCTACCCGAGCTTTTTTTTGTTTTCCGTTTGCTTGGAAAATTTTTTCTGTCCCTTCACTTTCAACCTATGTGAGTCGTTTGTTGTGAGGTGGGTCTCTTGTAGATAACATATAGATGAGTCATGCTTTCTTATCCAATCAGCTACTCTGTGTCTTTTTATTGGAGCATTCAATCCATTTACATTTAAGGTGATTATTGATATGTACTTTTTTATTGCCATTTTTTGTTTAGTTTGGTTATATTTTTCTTCCTATTTCTTCTTCTAATTATAGCAGTCCTTTTAACATTTCTTGCAGTGCTGGTTTGGTGCTATTCCCTTAGCCTTTTTTTGTCTGGGAAGCTCTTTATTTGACCTTGTATTTTGAATGATAGCCTTGCTGGGTAGAGTAGTCTTGGATTCAGATCCTTGTTTTTCATGACCTTGATTACTTCATGCCATTACCTTCTGGCTTGTAGTGTTTCTTGTGAGAGGTCAGCTGATAGCCTTATGGGAGTTCCTTTGTAGGTAACCTGTTGCTTATCTCTTGCTGCTTTTAGGATTCTCTCTTGGTCTTTAATTTTTGGCATTTTAATTACTTTGTGTCTTGGTGTGGGCCTGTTTGGGTTCTTCTTACTTGGAGCTCTCTGTGCTTCTTGAAGTTGAATGCCTTCTTCCCTCACCAAATTAGGGAAGTTTTCTGTCACTATTTCTTTGAATATATTCTCTAACCCTTGCTCATTTTCTTCTTCTTCGGGGACTCTTATGTTGCGAATATTATTACGTTTCCAGTTCTCCCACAGTTCTCTTAAGCTGTCTTCCTGTTTTTTGATCGTTTTTTCCTTTTAGTTTTCTGATTGGTTGATTTTTTTTCTACCCTGTCTTCTAATTCACTGATCTGGTCCTCAGCTTCCTCTACTCTGCTTTTTAGATCTTCCAATGTGTTCTTTATTTCTGATATGTCACTTTTGATCTCTTCTTGGTGGTTTTTAATTTCCAATTGGTTTATTTTCAGTATCTCTGTCCTTACTCATGCTGTTGAGCTTACTCAAGATCATGGCTCTGAATTCTAGCTCTGTTAACTTGCCTAACTGCTCCACATTGATCTCATCTTCGGTGAAGGGCTCTTGTTCTTTTATTTGGCTTTTGTTTCTGTGTTTCACCATTTTGGCTATCACAGTGGGCTTTGGAGCCTGTGAAGTTTTCTCTGTGGGTGTTGGTGTTCTGCTGTTTGTGGCTCCCTCTCCTGGGTTTAAATGAGCGAGGGAGGACCCACGTTAAACACCACTGTCAAGTCTTACTTTCCTGGTTAAAGTTGCTAGTCCAGGAAAGGTACTGTTATCCTTTAGCTTTTTGCCTGGAGGCTAGCAGTGGAGGTTACTCGAAGAGTTTTGGGTTGTCAGTTGATAGAACAACTCCCTCAGGTGCCTCAGCATAAGGGGATTTCCCGAGGGTGGGGCAGATGCTGGTTGTTAATGAGCCTCAATTAGCACTTCAGTGGCCCACAGGGTGGGGTTGGATCTCCAAGGGAGGGGCTGCTGCCTCTCCCCAGAGCCCTGGGAAGGAGCAATGTGGCCACCGTCCTGCGTGGCTGCACTCAGCAAAAGCTCTGAGCGCCCTCCAAATCCCAAGTGTCCCCACACAGTTCTAGTCCAGTCTGCCCTCCCTCTGCCGGAGCTCAAGGTGAGTGGCTGTGGCTGTTTCAGCCTCTGTCCCGGCTCTCCGCTGTGGGGCCGCCTGGGAGTGTGACCCGAGGGCGCTGCTCCCAGCTGAGGCTGCTGCCGAGCTGCCAGCCGTGGGCTCCCAGCCCCCGTCTCGCGCCTTCGCAGTCCTACCAGGATCGAGTCAGTGTCCCTGGTTATATGGTCCTCGCAAGCTGCTTTTCTGTTGCTTTTTCCCGTCGATTTGTCATAGTTGTAATTCCATAGTTTGGTCCTGGGAGACGGTCTGTGTAGCTCCGTTCACTCCACCGCCATTTTGGAATCTGCTCAGAATTTTGATTATTGAGTAAAGCTTTCTAGGATATCAGTTATGACAAACAAGTTTAAAATCTAAGTATTTTATATTGTAATTAAGTCTAATATTTAAAGTAAGAAAAAGAACATGAAAGACTTTTCTCTCTACCTTTCCTTCCATTTATTCCCATATATGTGACTATAGTTCATACCCTATGGGAATTAGTTTTAAAAGAGGTGGTAACATTAGGACAAATTTTACTTAGTTGATGCATCCTCTTCCTTTTGCTTGTTATTTCAAGAAGTTTTAAGAGAAATTTTTGTCCCCTAATAAATGAGTATGATATGAGAAAATCATTAGCATATAATCTTTTTCTACTCTTGGAAAATGCCAGTAATATTCTTGGACCTCTCACCCAGCTGGTGTGGCTCAGTGGTTGAGCATTGACCCATGCACCAAGAGGTCACCGGTTCGATTCCCAGTCAGGGCAAATTTCCAGGTTGTGGGCCTGGTCTCCAGTGGGGAACATGTGGGGGGGCGGCCAGTCAGTGTTCTCTCTCATCGATGTTTCTATCTCTCTCCTCTCCCTTCCTCTCTCTCTCAAACCAATAAAGAAAAAATATTTAAAAAAATATTTTGGACCTCTCTTTAAATGCTTGATTTTGAAGTATCTCCTCCTAGGAATCTCTTTTTTTGTTTTAATCCTCACCTGAGGATATATTTTCATTTATCATCAGACAGAGTGGGAGGGAGGGAGAGAGAAACATTGACATGAGAGTGACACAATGACTGATTGCCTCCTGCATGACCTGACCAGGGTCTGGGGATGAACCGCACCCGAGGTACATACTTTTGACCAGAATTGAACCTGTGACTCATTGGTCTGCAGGCCTGTGCTTTAACCGCTGAACCAAAACGGCCAGGTTCACCTACTAACTAGGCTTTAAAATACATAATCCCTTATCTGTCTGTATCTTTCTGTGTGCTAACTCTTTGAGAGTTGGTTTCAGTATTCTTTCATGTAGTATTTTTCATACTTCCTTTTTATTTGACTTCTAAAATTAATGTTTACCTGATAATACAGTTTCCACTATATTGAGTTGCAAAATTCTAAAATCTTTTCATCAATTTTTGCTGGGACAAAAGGTGAATGTACTTTTCTAACACACATAATCTGAATGATGCCCTAACATATATGCTTTCAAGTAAGAATATTACTGGGAAAGAAGTTAATGGAGACATCTTATCAGGGTAGCACTGAGGTTTTGAATTCTATAAGTTAGATGAAATTAAACTTCCTAGACCAAATTTCCTAAATGATTAGGTTGTGTTGGAGATGGGTTATAATTAGGTCAGTCAAGAAGGCCTAAACAGATAATAAATGAGAGGCTAATTAATTTCCGGCTTCTGCCTCTGGATTTAAGCAGTGCAAAGGGTTCATGCACGAACCTTTTGACTTTGGCATTTACTTTCCAAGGACAATTGCAGGCAGCGGCTAGTTCCTTCATGAGCTAAATTCAGCTCCTTCCTGAGCTTGCTTTAAAAAATAATTATTCTTGCCAGGTTTCAGCTTCTGAGTTGCCTGTTTTCAAATCAATAAAAATTATTGTCAAATTCTGATTGCTGTATATTGCTTACCTACAATCACAAGAAGCTTTTAGGAAAGTTTTACTATTCTGTGTAGCTAAAGTGAGACAGTGAGAATCTATACTGCATGGCACATTTTGACAGTAAGGCGGTTCTAGATTTTAGAACTAATGTGACTGACTTGACTGCTAACTTTGGGGGAACAATATTTTCTTAATTGTTTCATTTTTATCATTAATAAAATGAGAGAAAATGATCTTAAGTTTTTTTAGTTCCCTGATTTTAACATGTATTTTTTTCCCTTTTAAATTAGTTTAATTAATTATCCCCATTAATCTCACTCATTTAACTTTAAGATTTTTTGATAAACTTTTTAGGAAAAGTCATATGTGAGTATGGAAATTGTCACCTACAAGGGTGTATGATGAAAGGGAAGTTCCGCTTCCCACCCTAGACCCCTTTCACAGTTTCTTAGGCTTCACTCCCAGAGCTAATTACTATTGCTGTTGTATCATTCAGAAATATTCAGTACATATAATTACACATATGTATGTATGTGTGTGCCCACTTTTTACTAATTTTTAAATTGTTTTATATTTTTATGTGTTTTAAACATTGGCATGCTTTTGAAATGAATTACAGATTAAAATAGCTATAATTATTTAATAATAACTAAATTATTTAATTAATGCAATTTATTTTGCTAGACCATTATTACTCTTTGATCTTTATTAGAAATAAATTTATGGCCCTGCCCAGTTTTTTTTTTTTTTTTTTTTTTATCCTTGCCCGAGGACATTTTTCGATATTTTGTTCAGATAGAGTGAGAGGGAGAGAGAGAGCGAGAGAGAAACATCAATGTGAAAGGGACACATCAAGTGGTTGCCACCCACATGACCCAACCAGGGCCTGAGACAAACTGCAACCGAAGTATGTGCCCTTAGCGGTAACTGAACCCACGTCTCTTTGGACCTCAGGCTGACGCTCTAACTGCTGAGCCAAACTGGCCTGGGCGCTGCCCAGTTTTTCTCAGTGGTTAGAGCATCGGCCTATAGACTAAAGGGTCACAGGTTTGATTCCCAGTTTGCAGGTTCAGTCCTCGACCCCCATCGGGGAAGTAACCAATCAATGTGTCTCTCTCACATCGATGTTTCTTTCCCTCCCTTATACTCGCTCTGAAAAATAATGGAAAATTATCCTCAGGTGAGAATGAACAAAAACTAAATTAATAAGTGTATGCTCAATTAGTACTCTTCTTTCATTTTAAAGATGGTAAGAAAGGTATGTGATATTTCTGAACTTTCACTTTCAAACAACAGTAGTTATAGTGAGAGCACTATTATATTTGATCATTTTTTTCCATTTGAGTCACTTAATATGCATTTAAGACCTTTTGATTCAAATAGTATATAATCTATGATTTCAAATGTACGGCACACTGCAAAAGGCAAAACTGTGGAAATGGTAAACAGATCAGTTGCTAGGGGATTGAGGAGGCAGGGATGCTGAATAGGTGAAGTATACGAAATATTTTAGTAGACAGGACCCTTCTGTATGATATTATAATAGTGAATGCACGATACTGTACATTTGTCAAAACCCATAAAACTTTACAGCACAAAAGAATGCATGCTAAAGATACATATTAAAAATAAATCATTTAGGAAGTCAGGGGATCCCAAGATTAAAGCAGAGTGTGATTTTTTTTTTTTTAAATCTACCTCTAATACAAGTGTGTGAAACAATCTCACTAAGTGGGTGGGGGGAAAGGATTCAGTGATTATGCTGTTATCTTGAATTACATCTAATGTAGATTCCTATATCTTGAAACTTAATTTGTAGTAATTTATATATTTCATTTATTCCTTCACCTACCATGTGCCAGAAACCATGCTCCTGAGGTTATAATGATGAGCAGAAATAGACAAGGAGCTTAAAATTTAGTTATACAGACAATGAATGTATAAATATAAACTGTAACATTTATACATATATAATTTAAATATACTAATAAGAATCTATTCTGTTTTCATATATTTCCAGTGAGATAAAATCTGTTGTTGAACACAAGAATGATTTTTGTGATTGTTTTGCCACACGTAATCTAAATTTTTCTTTTGCCAGTGGAAGCCAAAATATTGGTTCAGCTGTCAGAAATAGTGAACAGGTGGCCACCTAAAAGTTCTTTATATGCCTGATTATAGTAACTAAGTTACCTCTATTTATGACTTCCCCATTCTGGTACTTCCTCATAGGTCCGGTGGCTTTCTAATTCCTTACAAGGCACTAACTTGAAAAGTCTGCATTTATCTGATATGTACTGGTTGCTGACAACTTGAACAGAGGAGATCATAATTTAAGGGGAACCTAGAACATTAGAGAAGATGCAAAAAGAAATTTTTCTCGTTAATTGAGGGGTATTTTATGGAATATTGTGCTAATTTTCCATTTATGAATTCTAAAGGACCCAACAATCCTACTAAAATAAAACTTGGGTACTTTATTATACTTTTACATTATTGATTTCATGGCGTATACTTTTGTTTTTTTTTATGTTTTATTTTCATATAGCCATACTCTGTAATACCATAATAGTATTGCTACCTATCACATACTAAGTGTCTGGAATGTTGTTCAGTGTTTTACTTACATTATTTGAAATTCTTATGACAATTTGTAGGGTTGTCATTATTCTATTTGAGAAATATGGAAACTGAGCCCAATGATGTGTTGGTGAGTAAACCAGCTCCTTGAGTAAAAAAAAAAAAAAAAAAAAAAGTCCTGATTTATAGCATTTGATGATTTCCGTGGTATAAATGCTCCCATTATGGCTGAGGGACTTGGGAATAGCTAACTGGGCACAATTGGCAGCAGTCTGAGTGGACTCTAGCACACCAGTGATTCAGTGACTGAGGCTTTTAAAAACACAGTAACTACCCTGGCTGGTGTGGCTCAGTTGATTGAGCCTTGTCCCATGCCCAAGAGCTTGCTTGTTCCATTCCCAGTCAGGGCACATGGCCAGGTTTTGGGCTCAATCCTCAGTAGGGGGTGTGCAGGAGCAGCCTATTGATGTTTCTCTTTCTCGCTCTCTCCCTTCTCTAAAATCAATAAAAACATATATAAAAAAAAATAAAAACAGTAACTTTTCTTTGATAAATCCTAACTTGACACATCAGTCTAATTCTAAAGACTGAACTCTCTCTACAATACTCCTTTTCTTTTCTGAGTAAAAAATAGTAGAATACTGCCCCTTCAACTTGAAGAAGACAGAGTTGGAAGAAAGGGAGAAGGGAAGAGTAGGTAATGAGAAGAGGGAATGAGGGAGGAGGATGGAAGGAGCTTTAAAACAGAAAATTGAGAACACCTGATTCAGACAATTTTGGAGGTGGGAAAAGAAGAGCAAGTCTTACTAAAGTGATCACTCAAGTTTTATCAAAATAGGTAGCAATCTGCTGTAGTTTTATCACTCTCAAGAGGACATAGAGCATACAGAAATGATAAAAATGGTTACCACGTATCTTAAGTGAGATTGTATTCAGACAACACCCTTCCTACAACTGATCTATTCTTACACTTTTTATTAACACTAGCTTCAACCAATGACCACATTACTGCACACAAAAACAGTCCAACAATGTAGCTAATGTAGACAATAAATCTCAATCTCTTTTTCATATGACACAGAAAATAACCACAATTTTTTGGGGGGTGGGGGTAAAAAAGAAAGCCAAATATGCTATTGTACATTCAGCATTTATAAAATTGCTTGTTATAAATAACAAGGTGGGGGGTAGTGGTAAAAGAGCCTTTCAGAGCACATCTAGAAGGCGTGTTCATTCTCTCAAATTTTTCAGAGTCTTATTATGAAATATTTATTAATCTAGATACTCGACAGCAAATTCTATTAAATATGGTTTGTCCATATGTTTATAACCAGATAAAAGCCATGTATTTTACTGAAATGTTCTGTGAGTTATCTTAATGATATTTAGCTTCTTTCATAAAGCACATAGTTTAGCCAAGTAGCAATAACATACAACAAGAAAATACATTATTAATTTTATAAATCTTTTCCTTTCCCATTCTTGCAAAATTATCTGGTAACAAAAACATGGTATTGGAAGAAGAGGAAAAAGAAGGCATCATTGCTATCATTTTTTTGGTTTATTTTGTTAATCCTCATTGGAGGATATTTTTCCATTGATTTTTTTAAATAGAATGGAAAGGAGGGAGGGAGAGAGAAAGAGAAACATTGATGTGAAAGAGACACATCGATTGATTGCCTCCCGCGTGACCCCAACCAGGGCCAGAGATCAAACCTGCAACTCAGATACGTGCCCTTGACCAGAATCAAACCCAAGACCCTTCAGTCCAAGGGCTGATGCTCTAACCACGGAGCCAAACCAGCCAGGGCACATCATTGCTATCTTAATCCCATGTTTAATTAGTTTTGCAACTAGAAATATTTAAATGTTTAATGCTGGCGAATATTAAAATAATTGCAGTAGGAACTTTATAAAAAAGTTTAATCTGTATATAAACAAAGATACCCCTGGAATATACATTCCTTTCTGAGTTGTTAGATTTAATATATGACATACTGTTATGCATAGCATTTTATTATCTTTTTATTGTCTTTAAACTATAGCACTGTCCCCATTTCATTTGTGATATTGGATCTTTTTTCTTCATTAATCTTATTAGAGGTGTTTCTATTTTTTTTTTTAATCCTTACCCGAGGACATTTTTTCCATTTTTTATTCAGATGGGGGGCGGGGGGAGGAACATCGATGTGAAAGGGACACATCGAGTGGCTGCCACCCGCACGGCCCAACCAGGGCCCGGGACAAACTGCGTCTGAGGTACATGCCCTTAGCGGGAACCCGGGTCTCTCTGGACCGCAGACTGATGCTCTAACCTCTGAGCCAAACCAGCCAGGGCGAGGTGTTTCTATTTTAATCTTTTGGAAAACCAGCTTTTGTTATTGATGTATTTATGATTTCTTTAAATAAATTTTAATGATAGAATAGTTTTAGATTTATAAAAGAATTACAGCTACTACAGAGTTCTCCTATACCCCGCATCTATTTTTTCCTATTAACATCTTACATTGCTAATGCACATTTGTCACAATTAATGAGCCCATGTTACTTGATACATTATTGATAACTAAAGTCAGACTTTAGTTATTCAGATTTCCTTTTTTTTTTTTTTTTTTAACCTAATGTATTTTCTCTGTTCCAGGATCCCATCCCGTATATTACATTACATTTAGTCATCTTATCACCTTAAGTGCTTCTTTGCTATGTCAGTTTCTCAGACTTTCCTTGTTTTTGATGATAATGATGGAGTATTGTTTGGGTTGTGTATATATTGACTTGTATATCTGCACATATTACTAAATATTTCTACATGTAACCATCTGTGTCTATATAAATTGAAACAAGTTTATACTGATATCTCTAATCTTACCACATGGATTATTATATCTTTCTTCCCTGGTTTATTGGCAAACTCTTACTGTAACAATGAGAAACTTGGCTCTCACAATCTGTCACCCATTTCCTTAATTGTTCAGTTCCAATATACATGTATAGGGGTTTCAGAATTGTTAATCCAGATCTCTGTGGGAAACAACTTGATCAACTAAAGTATAGCGTTTATATATAATTTCTTTTGCTTTTAGTCTTACAGACTCCACTAACATCCAAAGTTACTTAGGGGAACACTTTCTCCCCACCCACTTTAGTGAGATTGTTTCACACACTTGTATTAGAGGTAGATTTAAAAAAAATATATATATATATCTATATATATCTATATATATATATATATCACACTCTGCTTTAATCCTGGGATCCCCTAATTTCCTAAATGATTTATTTTTAATATGTATCTTTAGCATGCATTCTTTTGTGCTGTAAAGTTTTATGGGTTTTGACAAATATCATGCATTCACTATTATCATACAGAAGAGTTGGGCTGCCTAAAATATTTCATATACTTCACCTATTCAACATCCCTGCCCCCGCAATCCCCTAGCAACTACTGATCTATTTACCATTTCTATAGTTTTGCCTTTTTCAGTATGTCATACATTTGAAATCATAGACTATATACTATTCTCAAACTGGCTTTGTTCACATAATAATATGCATTTAAGACCTGGCCTGCATGGCTCAGTGCTTAGAACATCAGCCTGCTCATTGGAGGGTCAGGGGTTCGATTCCTGGGCTGCATGCAGGTCCGATCCCCAGTTCCAACCAGGGATTGTACGGGAGGCAACCAATTGATGTGTCTTTCTTACATCCCCCCCCCCTCCTTCCCTCCTACCCCCTTTCCCTCCATTCTCTCTCTTAAAAAAAGGAAAAAATATCCTCTGGTGAAGATTAACAACAGAACCATAATAATATGCATTTAAGATTCATCCATGTCTTTGTGTAGCTTGATAGCTCATTCCTTTCTTTTGTTGAATTGGCCTATCGAATAGCTACCATCTATTGAAGGACATTTTGGTTGTTTTTAGTTTTTTGGTTATTATAAATAAAACTTCTATAAACATCCCTATGGAGGTTTTTGTGTGGACAAAGGTTTTCAAATAGTTGTGTAAATACCTAGAAGCATGACTATGTTTAGCTTTGTAAGAAATTACAAAAGTGTTTTTCACAGCGTCTGTACCATTTTTCATTTTTACCAGCAATAAATTGAGAATTCCTGTTGCTCTGAAGCCTCACCAGCAATTGATATTGTCAATTTTTTAGATTTTATCCATTTTAATAGGAGTATAGTGGTATATTGTTGCTTTAATTAAAATTTCCCCAATGACAGATGATGTTCGTTATCTTTTCATGTTCATATTTGTTATCTGTGTATTTTCTTTGATGAATTGTTGGTTCATATCTTTTGTTTATATTTTAATTAGGTTATTTTTTTACTGTTGTATTTAAGGGTTCTTTTTATATCCTGAATACAAGTCCTTTGTTAGATATGTGTTTTACAAATATTTTTTTTCCCAATTTATGGTTTGCCTTTTTTCTTAGCAGTGTTTTTTGCAAAGCAGAATTTTTTCATTTCAGATATTTGTATTTTTTAGTTCCATAAATTTTATTTGGTGCTTTTAAAAATATCTTTCATTTCTCTTTCTTATTATCATGTCTTTGTTTAAATTCTTAAACATATTTATAATAGCTGTTTTATAGTCTTTATTTCATCATCTCTGTCATTTCTGGTATTGTATCTAGTAACTAATTTTCTTACTGGTTATATTTCACATTTTCCTACTTCTTAACATTGATGGTAATTTTTATTGGATTTTGGATATTGTGAATTTTACGTTGTTGATTTTTTTTTTTTTTTTTTTTTGCTTTTTGTTGCCTTGAATTATGAATGAGTTTACATTTCTTGAGAATCAACATTTTACTTTTGAGGCTCGATTTAGCACTGTGTTATGATGGGTCTAAAGAGGCTTTTTGTCTTGGGCTAATTTTGTCCTACTACCAATGTATAACCTTTTGGGGATATCTATAAATGCTTTGGGTATTAAACAAGGTTTCTTCTTAGACTTGAGGGATCTCAAATGTCTTCCAGGGTATGAAACAAGGTGTGTTCTTCTTAGACTTGAGGTTCTCACATGTCTTCCAGACCTGAGTAAGTTGTGAAGATTTGCACTAGCAGGTTTTTTGTTTATTTGCCAGCAGTAATGAACTTTAATTCTACATACATGCAGCTTAATTTTGCAATCAATAACTCAAAGGAATCCCCATGCAGATTTCTGGATTTGTGTAATTTCCTTTTCTCTGGTACTTTACCCTGCAAATTCCATCAGCCTCAATCTCTCTGAACTCCATTTCTGTCTCCTGAAATTCAGTGAGACCATTGTGTTCTGCCTGTGTTCCCTCTCCCTGTGCCAAAATTCAGAAATGCCTCCAGCTTAAAATCTAGGATTATCATAAGGTTTATTTGATATGTTTTTCTTCTCTTAGGGGTCACAGTTTTGTGCTTCCTGTTTCCTAATAGCTGAAAAAAAAACTTTCATATATTTTGTCTGGTTTTCTAGTTGTTTATAGCAGGAGAGCAAGTTCAATATCAGTTGATTGTCATGGCAGGAAATGGATGACTATAGTTTCATTTTTAGCACAATATTAATTATGTTACCAAAAAAGTCTACCACTAAAGTAATTTTACTTCACAGATTATTTAAAATATTTTCAGTCAGCCCAGCTGGTGTTACTTTGGTTGAGCATTGACCCATGCACCAGGAGTTGCCAGTTCGATTCCCGGCCAGGGCACATGGCCAGGTTGTGGGCCAGATCCCCAGTGTGGGGCATGCAGGAGGTGGCCAGTTGATGTTCCCTTTCATTGATGTTTCTGTCTCTCTCTCCCTCTCTTATCCTCTCTCTCTCAAATCAATAAAGAAAAAAATAAAAATAAAATATTTTCAATCAAAAATGCATGTTTAAATAAAACCTAAAATGGTAAAAATTTTATCGACTCTAGAGAAAGACAAAGGGAGGGAAGGTGGGAAAGAGAAAGAGAGAAACATCTATTGTGAGAGGAAAATATTGATTGGTTTCCTCGCATACTCACCCCAGCTAGTGATTGAACCCACAACTTAGGTACGGGCCCTTACCAGGAATAGAACCCACAACCTTTTTGGTGTACAGGATGACACTCCAACTTCATCAGGCTAAAAATTATAAGTTTATTAGACACATTCTGATTCTATGTTTAATTCAAAAAATATTTATGGAGTATTATAATTTAGAAGGTAAATTATGCTCAGTATTTAGAAATATTAAGGGTGAACTAAATAGTGTTGTTCTACGGTGAAGAACTACAGGGCTCACGAAAAGTATCTGATTTTTCAATTTTATACTCCCCACCATTAAAAGTTATTGTGTGTATTGAGTGCTATTCCTCGGCTGTTTTGTTTTTTTTAATCCAGTGATTCATAGATGGGACCACTAAGTTGGCTTAACTATGTAACCACATTCACTGGCACCAATTATAAAATAAAGACCCATATGGTAGATAGAAGCATCCAAGATAAAGGCAAAGTAACCATAGCAATTATTGTTATTCACTTCAAATGTTGATTTATGTTACCTTTGTAAATCTGGAGCATTTAAACAGATATCAACTGCATTATTATCAACCATTAGTTACTATAAGGGTATGCTTCATAATATTCTCCAAAACCACTATTATACTGCATATAATAAAGTCAGCAATAGCCATAATTATAGTTCTATGTACCCTGGTATATATACACCAAATCTTTTAAATAAAAATTGATTGTCTTAAAATAATATAACTAGCCCCGGCCAGTTTGGCTCAGTGATTGGAGCGTCTGCCTGCAGACCAGAGTCCCACGTACCTCGGTTGCAGTTTGTCCACGGCCCCAGTAGGGGTCGTGTGGGTGGCAACCAGTCGATGTGTCTCTCTCACATAGATGTTTCTCTCTCTCTTCCCTACTTTCTTCTTCCCGCTCTGTCTGAAGATACATGCAAAAAAAAAAAATTATATATATATAACTAAATCTTGGTCCAGTAGCGTAGTCAATTTGAAAATAAGGATTGTGTGACTTTATGAGAACTAATAGGAATACTGACATCTATCTGTCATTTTTTTAAACTAGTAATATGTATAAATACCAGATATAGGAGAAGGAAAGACCTAGAGTCAACCTGTCATTGGTCTCAAGTTCATGCTTCTTTGTATGAATTTAATTAAGAATTTAATTGATACATTATCTTGGAAGCTTTGAAATCCTTTAACTTTTCACCAAAGGTCGCAATATCTCTGTTGTACTATATATAGAGCTATATTCATTTTATAAATGGCATGAATATGTCACAACCCAGTGGTCTCTAACTCTCACTATAAATCAGTAACTGAGCCAATAAAAATAAAATCTATCTATTAATATAGTCTGTACCAGTTGTCTCAAAATTGTGGTGTGTACACCCCTGAGGGTAAACATAATCATCTGGAGTTCAGGTTATAAAAGCATTAGCACTTCTGTTTATATACTTTTATCTCATTCTGTTTAAATTTATACTTATGTTTTTCAGTGTACATGACCTGTTTCTTTGAGTTAGTCTGGATATGTTTAAGATAGCTGCTGTAGATGACACATCTATATTGAATTAGATTTAATATTTTTCTTGAATAATAAAACCAATAACTCAGAGATGGATGGATGGATAGATAGGTACATAGATAGGAGGAGAATATTGATTTAGATTAAACATTCGATCATTAAATGGACAACTTTATCTTCCATCAGTAGAAATGAATCTATAGGAGGTGAAAACAGTAAGGAATTTAGAGGTGTACACTTCTGCCTTGAATGTTTAATGAAGTAGGCAAAGAATGTATAATTTTTAGTATTCCCACCCCTCTGAAGCTGCTCAACTATTTCCTTTGCATTCCATCTTGCATGAGACCGGTTTTGGAGAGAGAAGAAGTACAGAGTCTGTAGTCCTAGGATGCTGGCACTGGCCTTGGGGAAAGTTCAGACCTTGCATCACTTCTTGAGTATGCACACATTTCCAGTTCCCATAGAGAAGCTGATCCCAGGCAGAAAGCACATAGACACAGCAAGACTGAGTCACAACTTGAGAATCAGAGAAATTATTTTTCAAAGGAATAAAGGCCCTTAGTAGGGTCAAATTTCTGTAGCTAAACAGGAAACAATGAAAAATATATTTACATTAGGATCACATGTGAGGGAATGTATCCCAACAATTTCAGATTATTCTACCATGACATTTTAAATCAGTGTGGATGTATATGACAATTACCTTTATTAATTCTGCTTCACAAATGTTGACTGATAATCTTCTGTTTTATTTTAACCCCATCTGCCAGCTGTGTAATGCTTCTTAAAAATTTTAAAGTTTATATTCTGTAATACAGACCACTTCTAATTAGCCATCAGTTAATATACTACTTTTCCTATAGTTAAAAGGTCATTAAATATTTACTATTTAACTAACTGCATTGGAACATCTAATTGTAAGTAATCTTTTCAATAATAGGCAGTGTGGATTATTACAAGGGTTCCAAGTTAATAAACCTCTGTTTAAATTTAAACCACTTAACTATTGGTGCGTCAGTACTTATTACCTGGCTTTGAGAATGAGCCTTATTTTTTTCATCTATAAAATGAAATAGTACTTCATAGAGTGCTGTGAGAATTGTTTAAAAAATGAAACAAGATTGAGGAATATTATAGGCTTTTGATTTAAGGAATAAAATTGATTCCTTAATTTTCAAAAATGTTTATTTGTGGTGCTTATTTTCATTGATTTAAAAAATAAATAAATAGTTGCCAGTGGTATCACATATGCCTAAAAACCTATTGCTTTGCAAATTTGAGGACCATTTACACTCACTAAAACATGTCAAAAAGTAACTGTAGCACTATAAAAAATAAGTCAAGCCAAAAATGAGAAAAGATATTTGCAACATGTAGAACAAAGGATTAACCTGTAAAATAAAGAGCTTTCTCATTCCATCATTTCCCACAGAGTAGACTATGAGTTCCATTTTGTCCCAATTATATTCCATATGTATTTATATTTATGGACTAAAGAACCCGTCTTAGCAGCTATTAGTGTGTTTCCCCTCACTGGACTGTGAGGTCATTGAGGGAATATAGAGTGCATTGTTATTTATGCCCAGTCCTTAGAACAACTCTGAAAATACAGTGAATGCTTTTAAAATATCTGTTGATGTAATTGAATTAATGGGTTTTTGTGTTTTGTTTTGTTTTTTAATTCCTCATCTGAGGATATTTTTCTACTTATTTTCAGATAGAGTGGGAGGGAGGGAGGGAGAGAGAGAGAGAGACAGAGAGATACATCGATGTGATAGAGCCACATCGACTGGTTGCCTCCTGCACGACCCAACCAGGGCCGGTGACAAACCGCAGCCAAGGTATGTGCCCTTGACTGGAATTTAACCCAAGACTCATTGGTCCGTGGCCCCACGCTCTAACCATTGAGCAAAACAGCCGGGCTGAATGAATGTTTTGACCTGAGCAGTTTTTCTTAAAAATCTTTCTCACTAAATATTCATAATGAACTATAAAATGAGGAAATATAGTAGATAGTTTCTGAAGTTCTGCATTTCTAGGATTCTGGTACATGTTGGGATGTTCTGTACTTTGGGAAAGGATGTCTAAAGTGAAAGTGACCCTGTAAAATTGTAGAAAACTGGCAGAGGCATATGTTTAACTAGTTCAGTCATCACAAGGTAGTAGGCATTCAATAAATATTTGTTGAATGAATGATAAGATAACTTACCCAACAAATACTATAGTGAACTGTAACAAGAATAAGTAACTGAACAAACATAGAAACAGCATTTTCAGATTGCTGTTTATATGGTTCTTTTATGTGAGCTCTGTGATGTACTGAATTGTTCATGCCAACTAGCACATATAGGAACTAGGAACATACAGTACTAGGAAATGGGTGAGAGGTAGCAGTATAATAAATAATCCCAAGCAGGGGAGGTGAAAAACTTCACACTAGTTGCTGATAGTATGAGGGAAAAGATGACTAAGAGAAATGAAATTTAAGGTTATTACTCACATGCTTGAGTTTTACCAGTGGTCCATATGGCTGCCATTAACAGGAGATGGCCCATTGTACTTGTAGCTATAGTTTGAGAGATACAGTTTGAGGTGATTTTGTTTGTTTTAAAGTATGAAACGGGCCATGAAAGAACAAGAATAAAAAAGTGGCAAGGGTTAATTTTTAGATGATAGACAAAATTGTTGACAACACTAGTTTTAAAACTTATGAAATTGAGATTTAGTATTTAATTGTAGGAATTATGTTTCTGTATTGACAAATAATCTTAGACTGTTGCTACCATTTGTGAATTTAAGAGTAATGTAGTGAATTTTAGGATGTAATTCCTAGGAGAATTATAATAATGCAAAATAATGTCTAAAAGAGAAGCTTGAAGAAGGATCTCATATAGGATATCAAATGGGGGGCCTTTCATGAAATGTATGTGATTTTATTTATTTTATTTTATTTAATCCTCACCCAAGGATATTTTTGCATCGATTTTTAGATAGAGTGGGAGAGAGACATGGATTGGCTGCCTCCTGCATGACCCCTATTGGGGCCAGGGATTTAACTTGCAACCGAGGTTCATGCCCTTGACCAGGAATCGAACCTGTGACTTTTTGGTCCGTGGGCCAGTGTTCTATCCGCTGAGCCATACTGACCAGGGCAAAATGTATGTGATTTAAAAAATCCCTTATAAGAACTTACTGAGAGAATGAGATCAGAGTTGGAAAGGGACCATCTAGCCCAGGTTTCTAATTTTTTATGACATTTTCACTGTTTTGATCCAGAGTATCAGTTTCTTTGTCTTGTCCCAGAAGGTGGCTGACTCACTGAGGATAAAGGAAGAATCTGATGAAGAGGAGCTTGGGCTTTTTTCCATTACCCAGAGTATAACTCAATAGAATTTACTGAGTATATGGTGGTCATCATGAATTCCGTATTTGCCTAATGATGTAGCTGTACTTTTAAACACAAATGTAAAAATATAAGGGAAATCCTTTACTTTTAGTTGATTCGTGTCAGTATTGCTTGTTAAAGGCCCTTTGAGATTTAGGGATTTCAGCCCCATCAATAAGGATAATATGGCAATCCTATGTTTTCAAGGACCAAATACTTCAGAAGGTTTTCCAATTCCTGCCAGTACAACTTAATGGAGGCTCATAGTGCTAGGATTGGCATGGCTCAGAGTTACCTTTTCTTTCTGGAACTTAGATATCTTTGAGAGGTAGTCTTTCTTACCTCATCTGCCTTATTTCTTATCATTTTCCTTGAGTCATACTGACTAGTATATCTGACTGTCTTCTGTCTAACCCTTTAAATATCATAATTTTGAAATATTTGAGTCTCATTGTTGCAATAAGAATTATATTTACCCATAATCACTTTGGATTTAATTTCTTCTTTTTCTGGTATTTTAGGTGGAAACTTAGATAATTGATTTTAGCTATTTCTTTTTTTACTAATATATGCTTTCAATGTTCCTCTATGCACTTTTGTTGTATCGCAAAGCTTTTGTTTTATTTTTATTTCTATTTAGTTCAAAATTAAGAAAAACTTCTGTTGAGATTTCTTCTTTGACTACTGTGTTTAGAATTGTGTTGTTTAATCTCCTTGTATTTTAGGATTTTTCAGATATCTTTCCATTATTGACTTCTAGTTTAATTCTACTAGGGTTTGAGAGCTTACATTGTATGATGTCTAGTTATTTTGTTAAGGTGTGTTTATGGCCCAAAATGTGGCGTATCTTGATGAATGTTACATGTAAGCTTGAGAAGAATGTGTATTCTGTATATAAAGTAATCTATATATATATAAATTATATCTGTTTGATTGATGGTAATGTTTAGTTCAACTGTGTCCTTACTGATTTTCTGCTTGCTGAATCTGTTTCTGATAGAATGGTGTTGAAACGTAATAGTGGATTCATCTGTTTCTCCTTGCAGCTCTATCAGTTTTTACTCTCTGTAGTTTGATGCTCTGCTGTTAGGCACATACACATTAAGGATTCTTATATTTCCTTGGGAAATTGACTCCCTTTTCCTTTCTTTTAATCCTCACCCGAGAATACCTTTCCATGATTTTCAGATAGAGTGCAAGGGGGGGTGGGGAGAAACATTGATGTGCGAGAGGCACATCATTTGCTTGCCTCCCACATGACCCCAACCAGGGCCAGAATCAAACTGCAACCAAGGTATGTGCCCTTGACCTGAATCAAACCTGCAGCTCTTTGGTCCATGGGCTGACACTCTAACTGCTGAGCCAAACCGGCCAGGGCTGACTTCCTTTTCTATCCCTGATAATTTTCATTGCTATGGAGTTTGCTGATGAAATTAATACAGCTACTTCAGTTTTCTTTGATTAGCATGTTATGTATATTAACATGTTACATCTTTTTCCATCCCTTTACTTTTAATTTATTTGTGTCTTTACATTTACAGCAGGTTTCTTGTAGACAACTCATGGTTGGGTCTTACATTTTTTGTTTTTTTGTTTTTCTATTTTATGTTCAGATAGAGTGGGAGGGAGAGAGATGGGGAGGGGGGTGGAGAGAGAGAGAGAGAGAGAGAGAGAGAGAGAGAGAGAGAGAGAAACATTGTTGTGAAGGGGTGACATCAAGTGGCTGCCTCCCGCACGACCCAACCAGGACTGGGGACAAACTGCAACAGAGATATGTGCCCTTAGCGGGAACCAAACCCGGGTCTCTCTGGACCACAGGCTGATGCTCTAACCACTGAGCCAAACCAGCCAGGGTGGGTCTTGTGTTTTGATCTTTCTTACAATCTCTGTCTTTTAATTGGTGTATTTAGACCATTGACATTTAAAGTGATTGTTGATATATATGCTAAAACAGGAAAGAAAATGGAATAATATAAAATGCTCTATTAAAATAACAAAAGGCAAAAAAGGAGTGGAAGACAAATACAGAAACAAAAAATAAGGGCAACACAAAGAAAGTGGTAACAAATGTAGTGTAATGTAGTATAACACAATTTAAAAAAATAAAACTTTTTAAAGTGGTTTCCCTAGAGTTTGCAATATACATTTAGGACTAATTCAACTCTACTGTCAAATAACACTGTATTGCTTTACAGTTAGTGCAAGTACCGTATAACAAATACTTCTAACTCTTTCCTCTGGCCCCCTTAATTTTGGTGCTTAGCTAAGCCTACTTTAGTACAAGCTGCTAAGTTAATTATCAGATGTACAATGCTTATATTTATTTCAGGTTATCAGAATATTATTCATTTTCCTAGTATGTATTCATTAAAGGATATACAAGACTTGTTGAGAACTTGTAGTTATCTCTTTATGCTTAAGATGTTCTCCAAATGTTAATACTAACATTGAAAATAATTTTTAAGAAATCATGAAAGCCTGGCTGGTGTGGCTCAGTGGTTGAGCATCAACTCATGCACCAAGAGGTCACTGGTTTGATTTCCAGGCAGGGCACATGCCCAGGTTGTGGGCCAAATCCCCAGTGGGGGTGGTGCATGCAGGAGGCGGCCAGTCAATGTTCTCTCTCATTGATGTTTCTATCTTCCTCCCTCTCTCTTCCTCTCTCTCTAAAATCAATAAAGAAAAAAAAAATTGTTTTTTAAATCTTGAAAAAGCCAGAATATAGTTTCTGCATCAACTAAATTGGTATTTCTGGAAAAAACTTTAAAAACTTTTTTCTTTTTATTAAAGTGGTATTTCTTGCCACTTTTTGCCTTCTTCTAATTTCACATCATTTTATCTCTGCTTTAACACTTCTCTTAATCCATACCTCTGAAGAAACAATAGCCACATGGTTTAGGGAAAACAATTCCTTGGAGTATAATAAGAACAGGCATGGAGCCCTGGCCAGTTTGGCTTAGCGGTTGGAACGTTGGCCTGCGGACCAGAGAGTCCTGGGTTCGGTTCCCGCTAGGGGCACGTACCAAATTAAAAAAAAACAAACAAAAAAAAACAGGCATGGAGATTACGTGTTGTGGGTAAAAGAGGCATTGATTAATAATCTCACAAGGAAATGGCCAAATATAGCCATAACTGTAATAGAGAGATACATGGGCTGTAAAGGCCGATAGTCAGAAGATTTGACCTAGTCAGGGAGGGCATGAAAGGCTTTCTCAGGAAGTGGCGCTTGAACTGAAAACTGAAGCATGAGTGGGCAGATGATGAGGGGGGGGAGATTCTTCCTGGTGGAGGGAGCAGTGTGAGCAGGAGCCCTGTGGTGGGGAAGAGAGTGGCTGGTATGAGTAACCAAAACGATTCAAGTTCTTTAAGAGGAAGGCTGAGGGGTGGGGTCGGTAGGGACCAGGCTACTTTCAGGAATTTGGGGTTATTTTGGGTTGTGTTCATAAGAGTAATGAGAAGTCAGTGAAAAGTTTTAAAGAGAATGCAGTAAATTTGCATTTTAAAAAGATTATTCTGGTTTATAAGGTTCATAGGAGATATAGGTAGATGAATTTAGGAAGCTGTTATAATCCAGGTCAGAAATGATAGTAGGTTGATGTAAAGGAAATGGTGAGAAGTAGACAGATTAAATAATACTTAGAAGGGAAAATCATCAAGACTCATTGATCAGATATTAAATGATAAGAAAGGAGGATGACTAAGGTTTGGGGCTTGTACAGCTGGATGGATAATGGTTCCTTTCATTAGGATAAGGAACATTGGAGTAATACCATATTTCAACGGAAAAATCATGGGTTAGGTTTTGTTTGTTTTAAATAAATTTTCTTTATTTTTATTTATCCTCACCCGAGGACATTCCTTTGCATTTATCTTCAGATAGAGCAGGAGGGAGAGAGGGGGGAAGAGAGAGAGAGAAACATCGATATGAGAGAGACACATCGACTGGTTGCCACTCACACTGACCCCAACTGGGGGCCAGGGACAAACTGCAACCAAAGTATGTGCCCTTAGCGGGAACTGAACCCCGGGTCTGGTCCATGGGCCAATGCTCTAACTGCTGAGCCAAACTGGCCAGGGCTCTTCATTGATTTTAGAGAGAGTGGAAGGGAGAAGGAGAGAGATAGAGACATCAATGAGAGAGAACATCCGCTTCCTGCATGCCCCCCACTGGGGATCAGGCCCACAGCCTGGGCATGTGCCCTGACTGGGAATGGATCCGACAACCTTTTGGTGCATGGGTTGATGCTCAAACACTGAGCCACACCAGCTGGGCCATGGATTAGGTTTTACACATTTGAATTTGAGTTGGTCATAAAGTGACAGATTGAATATAGGAGTATGTTGCTAAAAGGAGAGGAGATATGAACTGGAAGTATAAGTTGATATGGTAACTGTGAAGGATGATGTGTATGGTAAGAATATGGAGAAGGTGTACCAAGGACCCAGTTTAAAAAACTCCCAACATTTAGAGACTAGATAGAGAAGAATGAACCTTGAAGGAGACAGAGAAGGTATGATCAGAGACGTTAGAGTAAAATCAGAAGTTTTTATTTTATTTTTAAAATAAGACTAATGTCATTTGGAGTCTTCTGTGTTTTTATTTTAAAAATGTCTTATTTTAAAAAATCATTGATTCCAACACTTGTCTATTAAAAATAATCTTTATTTAACCCTTCTAGACGTATCTTTGTCTCATAAATGAGAAGCAGTTGTGTATGTGTCAGGTGTGTCTTTGAGTTCTACTACTCAGAAGGGAGGTAGTTTTGCCACAGGAAGTGTTTCATCGGGAAGCAGATGTGCTCCAGTGATAGGAGATGGGAAGGGGATGTTTTGTTATTAATTACTTAGCTTTGTATAAACAAAGACTTCGTATTTTTGAAAGATGTTCTCTGCTGGTTTATAGAAATTAATACTATTTGTAAAGCTTTTCATGAGTTGATATAAGAGGTATGGACTTTGTTGTTATAGTAACAGAATTCCAGAACTGTTAATTGTAACATATCATATCTTCTGTTACAAAAGGGTGTGTGGGCTACATGAAGTAAGATAGGAAGTAGTGCTTCTCCTGGGTGGCTCAGTTGGTTGGAGCATTGTCCCATACACCAAAAAAGGTTGCAGCATAGGCACCGCCTAGAAGCTTGTTAGAAATGTGGACTCTGGCCCTCTCTCACTCTGGCTTCACCCATGAAGCAAACTGCATTTTAATTCAGTCTGCAGTTAATTCATCCAAACAGCATAATGTGAGAAGCACTAGTCTGGAAGCAAGAGGTGTTGCTTTGGTTCTTATTGTTCTGATAAAGAGAGGAGGAAGAAAAGAAAAAGTTTGAACTGAATTTACTAAGGTTAAGAGCTATTTCCTTCCCCTTTGTGTTTATTGTGACCTCCAATGGCAAGATCTCCTGTTGATTTTTACCTAGTTTTTACCATAGCAGTTACTTGCAAGAGAGAGAAAATACAGTCAGTTCTGCTGTTAGGTTGTTTTGAAAATGAGGATTTGTATCATGTGGTTAATATTAGGGAACAGTTATTTTTATTATGTGAATTTTGTGTTTGCTTAAATGCCATTCATCTGAGATTCACTAGCTGAAAGCAGAAAACTGCACAGATGAACCATGCCATGTAGGACATATTCAGAAGGCATACATCTCAACCAACTGCCAGCCACCTTGATTCTCTAGGTTTCGTGAGCCACACCATCCACTTATGGTGTTACAGCTCTTTGTAGGATTTCAGGTAACACTCCTTCCACCACTTTACATTGTAAACAACAAAGCTGCAACCCTGATGCCCACTGCCCCAGGTTTTTTTCAAATGTAGGCTTTTTTCAAGGTAATATATTTATTTTTGGCATTTAGGTAAAATGTTCTAGTTTTTATTAACTTCCTGACTTATGTGTCGAAGTTTCTGAGTGTTGCTCTCCAAACCCCCATTTTTCTGATAAGCCCTGTAATTTTATTATGCAATTCCATACAGTGTGGTGATTTTTTAGGAATGCATGTCACATTATAGCAGACTTGACTATAACAATAGAATCTCAAGATCAAGAGACTCTCAAAAGAAATTGGTTCTTTCCATTATGCCTTAGACTTGGTAAAAATCCCCTTCCTACTCACTTTTCTAACACCCTGTATATTCCCCTTCCCAAGGTCAGCCTTTCCTGATCAACTTGCAGTTCCAAGAGGGCAGGGACAGTCTGTCCTGTTTTTTTTTGTTCCTCTAGTTCTAATGTAGTACCTGACACATTGTAGATGCTCAACAGTAATTTGAAATATGACTGAATATAAGGATTTCTATATTTATTTAGGGAATTCAAATGTTTCTTTTGCCTTAGCAACAAGAATGGTTCTTAAGGCTGTGTTTTAAATGTTACATATTATTAATAAGACAACTTTAACATAGTTAGTTTGATACTTGAGGTGGCAGAAACATTCTTATTCTGACACGACCCTGATCAACCAATTTTTATAGTAGGTTTCATAATGAATGTAGCAATTTAGTGGTACTGGTGTCATTGCTTCTAATTTTTAGAAATTATAAATCCTGTGATTATTTTCTTTAAAAATTCATTATACAGGGTGGGGCAATAGGTTTACAGTTTTTATGGAAAATAATATAATTATTCATAATAATACAAGAATAAACTCTGTTTCCAGTACTCACAACTGTAAACCTACTTTGCCCCACCCTGTACATATTAAGAAAATTTAGAAAGTGAAGTGTGCCAAGTTATTATTTTAAATTCAGGTTAAAGATAAAACTTAGAGAAATAACTAACACAAACCATACTAGGCTTTCCTAATGAGAGAGGAAGCATTTGTCCAATCAAACTTGAGCCAGCTGTGAGAGAGAGGAATCTTCCCCTTTATCTTTGACTGTTGGTACTTAGGGACTGTCACTTCCTTACTCTGTCGTTCTTTGCTTTCTGATTCCACTTGAATCTTTTTCTGTGTTACTTACTATTTTTAAGGTCCATATTCCTCAAGTAGGGAAGTTTATGATAAGGAGAACTGTGGTAGTTCCTCAAAAGAATTGAGTTGCTGAGTTTAGAAACTACAATAACTATTTTTACCCATAACCTTACCTGTTTAGTGTGTAAAAGTATTTTCTCATTTAACATTGAGTCTCTGAATTTCACTGGATTATAGGGCTCAAGTTCTAGCCTTCCTATGCAACTTTTCTCAAAATTATAGATTTAACTTAATTTTCCATTAAGGTATTTTAATAGATGATCTTGATTAACTTCCCTTTTCCATAATACCTGTGGAAGTAGATATTTTGTATTACCCAAAAGATACCATATTAACAATAAATATATCTGTATTATAAACCCAAATGAAGTAGTTATGAAATTTTAAAATGTTTACTGTGTCCTTCTTTTTTTTAACTTGGGTACTTCTATTTTGATGTAATTTTAAACCTATGAAAAATTTTCAGGAGTGCAGGAAACTCCCATATACTCTTTACCTAGATTCAACATTTGTATGTAGATATTTTGCCCCATTTGTTTTATCATATATATATATTTTTTTATCCTCACCCGAGGACATTTTTCCATTTTTTGTACAGACAGAGTGGGAGGGAGAGAGAGGAAGAGAGAAAGAGGGAAACATCGATGTGAAAGGGACACATCGAGTGGCTGCCACCCGCACGACCAACCAGGGCCGGGGACAAACTGCAACCGAGGTACATGCCCTTAGCGGGAACCGAACCTGGGTCTCTCCGGACCGCAGGTGGACGCTCTAACCGCTGAGCCAAACTGGCCAGGGCTGTTTTATCACATTTTATCTACCTTTACACACATAGCTTTTTTCTTGACTCCTTTGAGAGTAAGTTGGAAACATCATGTCCCTATATCCCTAAATATTTGTATAAATTTTCTAAGAATAAGAATATTTTCTTTTATAACCACAGTAAAATTACCAAAATCAGGGAATTTAACATTAATATGATTCTGTTAATATAATCCATAATTCATATTCAAATATTATCAATTCTTCCAATAATGTCCTTTATGGCTGTTACCCCCTACTCCCAGTTCAGGATCCAGTTTATGCAATGCTTTTTTTATTTTTAATTAATTTATTTTTGTTACAGATGTTTCTCCTTTTCCCCCCACTGGTTTTCTCCCCCTCCCCGCCCTGTCCCCAGCTTTGTTGTCCATGTCCATTGTTCATGCATACATGCATATAAGTTCTGTGGTTTATCTCTCCCCCACCACCCCCTCTTCTGGGGATTGTCAGTCTGTACCCCACTTCCACGTCTCTGGGACTACCCCGTTCCTCAGACTGTTATGTTCATTATATTCCACAAATAAGTGAGATCATATAATACTTGTCTTTCTCTGTTTGGCTTGTTTCACTTAGGATGATACTTTCCAGGTCCCTCCATGTAGTCTCAAAGGATAAGAGATCTTTCTTTCTTATAGCTGCGTAGTACTCCATTGTGTTTATGTACCACAGCTTTTTTATCCATTCGTCTACTGGTGGACACTTGGGCTGTTTGCAGATCTTAGCTATTGTAAATAGTGCTGCTACAAACATGGGGGTACATATATTCTTTCTGATTGGTGTTTCAGGCTTCTTAGGGTGCAATGCTTTTAATTATCTTGAATGGCAACAGTTCCATAGCCTTTCTTTTATTTTCTTGACTTTGACATTTTTGAAGCAAGGAGTACAGTTATTTTGTAGGTCTTTAGTTAGAGGTTAGATTTGGGACGTGATGTTGCTTGTGATTAGATTAGGTTATGTTTTTTTTTTTTGTTTTTTTTCCAGAAATATTGTGACTGATGTTGTATTCATTACAGTCCATCATATCAGGAGGCATATAATGTTAGTTTATTCCAGTATTGGTATTCATTTATTCATTCTCTTTGATGTACAACTTGCTTTCCTTAAGCCTAACACTCACAGAAAATACTTCTAGAATTGTTAACCCATAACACTAGATAAGCAAATGCAAACCTACTAACTAGAATTCAGTATTGCTTACAGTATTTTAAGGTAAAATTTAATTTTGGCAAAATATGTAAATCTTAAGGGAACAGTTGGATGAGATTTGACAAATACACTCACATTCATATCCCTACCAAGACTTAGAAAGCTTCCATCATTCAGAAGGCTTCCTGGTGACTCTTTCTTGTTAATACTGCCTGCCACCGACAACTGTTTTTCTAATTTTTTCTCCCAAGTTACCCATTATTACGCCACATCCCCCCATTCCCTCTGGTAACTACCATATTATTGTCTGTGTCTATGAGTTTTTGTTTCTTTTCTTGTTTATTTGTTGCTTTCAGTTTTATATCCCACATATGAGTGAAATCATGTGGTTCTTAATGTTTTCTGATTAATTTTGCCTAGTATGATATTCTCAAGATCCATCCATGTTGTTGTAAAGGGCAATATTTCATCTTATGGCTGAGTAGTATTCCATTGTATATATGTACCATATCTTCTTAACCCAATCATCTATCAGAGGACACTTTAGTTGTTTCCATGTCTTTGCCACCATGAACAGTGCTGCAATGAACATAGGGGTGCATATATCTTTGTCAATAAATGTTTTCTAATTTTTTGGGTAGATACCTGGAAGATGAGTTGCTGGGTCATATGTTAACCCTATTCTTAATTGTTTTAGGAACTTCCATACTATTTTCCATAGTGGCAGAGGACCTAAACTGACACATCTCCCAGGAATACATACAAGTGGTCAACAGATAAATGAAAAGATGCTCATCTTCACTAGCTATTAGGGAAGTGCAAATCAAAACTACAATAAGATACCACCTCACACCTGTTAGAATGGCTGTTGTCAACAAGACAAGCTATAACAAGTGTTGGAGAGGTTGGAGAAAAAAAGGAACCCTCATTCACTGCTAGTGGTGATAAACTGGTACAGCCACTATGATTTTCTTAATGCCTTCTGTTGAGCAGAATCTTTCCATTTTTATGAATTCATATTAATGTTTTTCTATCATGGTTATTGCTTTCTATGTTCTGAGAAATTTTGCCTACCCTCAGTTCACAAAAATATTCTCTTCTGTATTCTTTAACGACCTTTACTGTCTTATATTTTTCATTTAGATTTATTTTACATCACAGATTAATTTTTGTGGATGATTCAGTGTGCCATAATAGAGACTAGAGCTTAATGTATATTGTTTTTTTTTTTAACAAGAAAAATATTATGATTATAAGTTACTCTAATTTGATATATTACGCTTTTCTTTGAATTTTTTTTTTCTTTATTGATTTTAGAGAGAGAGGAAGGAAGAGGGAGAGAGAGATAGAAACATTAATGAGAGAGAATATTGGCCACCTCCTGCATGCCCCCCACTGGGGATTTGGCCCACAACCTGGGTATGTGCCCTGACCAGGAATCGAACCGGCAACCTCCTGGTGCATGGGTCAATGCTCAACCACTGAGCAACACCAGCTGGGCTGATATATTGTGCTTTTGGAAAAGCTGAGTATTTCAACATTAATTTAATATAGAAATGTGTAAGTTTACAGACTAAGCAAATGAAAATGAGTTTATTGCTTTATGATAATGAGAATAATTAGAACATTTTAACATGTTTAAAAGAATAGGTATATTACTAAATTTACCGTTTCTACATTAATAAGAGAGACTTTGTGAGAACTTTTTGACTGTACCCAATATACAAATAAATGGATAGTTTTTAAGTTTTATAGATGAAATCATCATTTTTTATTTAACTTGCAAAGAGATTTGATTGCCATGTTATATCTCTTTTATTGTTGGTCTACAGTCTGTCAGGCTTTCCATTTGAAACCCCTATTTTCAGGAGTTTATGAGCAGACAGTTGAAAAAAAATTAACCAACCAAAATCTTGGCATTCATGCTCTTGGTTCAATAGAAGGTACTTACTTTAACAAAATTTTAAATAGTCAGCTTTTTGTAAAATTGTAAGCAGCACAAAGAGGAATAAAGGAATTTCTTTGGTTAAATAAATAGGGAATAGTTTTCCAGACAACTTACCCCAATTCGATTTACAAAGCAAACTTTTCCCTTCTAGAAATCATTTAAGTATGTACGGTCCTGTGTTCCAGAGGCCACAAGTTCTTGCCTCAAGACATTTTCCCCCTTGCTATCTTTCCTAGCAAATATCCTTTATCCCTGTTCTCTTTTTATCCATTATGGTTTTTTAAAAATTCTCCACAATATATTTACAATAAAAATGGCTTTAAATGTTGGCATTTTTTGTGTCCTTTTTCCTCCACTTTGCAGTGTCTAATCAAGCAAAACTACCTATTGATTGCAAAACAATATTAACTTGGAGAGAAGTGTTATAAATAGCAATGTTTTTCTTGAAATTAAATTTCTGAAATCCAGACTTTAAAAATTGTTCTGAAGAGCTGTCACTTAAAAAGCTGGCTTTTAGGCAGGTTTTCTTTCTTTTTTTTTCCTTCCGGAAAGTGTGGATGTCAGCCCGAATACTTTCACATTCTGTTTTTAACCTACTATCATTTGCATGGTGAACACTTAACTACTATTGGTCCATAAAGGTGTCTGTGGGTTTTTTGTTACTTTTATTTCACTTCTTATTTTTTAAAAAAACCATTTCCTGAAAACCTAGTACAGACATGTAACCTACAGAAGGAAGCAAGATGATCTGGAAATCTTTACTTTTGCTGTACTCTGAAGCTAATTTGCTTCAGGCTAGAGATTTTGGGTGCTGCTGAAATTTTGGTGATCTGGGAAAATAGGGTAATAGAATAACATGACACCAGATCTTAAGCAGCAACATCTGCTGTGGTTCAAAGCCACACAAAGAAAGCTACTTAAGCAGTTGAATGTTTTGGACTGCACGGACAAGTGCGGTTCAACTGCAAAGACTGCAGAGTAGAGGGAACTTACAGCTTAGAGAAGTTGTTTAAAAATGGAGTCCTGGAAGATGAGCATCTTTAAGAGACAAGCATCACCTTGTCCTCCAAGCTATCGAAGATCTTTATCAGAACCTGCTTATGCAAATTCAGAGATAGGAACAAGTTTAAAGAGTTATCCATGGTGTGGTCCAGTGAAAAGCAAGAGGAAGAAAAACGAACATGTTTCCAATTTAGGAAAGCCATTGAGTGCTTATCGGTGGCAAACACATCCCAGCCTTAGGTGCAAAGGGTGCAAGAAAGAGAGTATGCAAAATAATACAGGAGATTTGGATGAAACACAACAAAACGTCCTGCCAAAGATGGTTGAAAATGATGCTCCTGCTTCTGCTGATGAGGTCCTTGGAACATCAACAGAGAAGCTGAACCTGGCCAACACCCGGTCACTTCGGGTTCCATTCACCAGATCTATTTCAGAGCCAGAACCCCGCTGCAGTATCAGATTTGTTAGACCATGGTCAACTTCAGTAAGGTCGGTGGAGTCTGAGCAGCAGGGATATTTCATCCGTGGCATTTTCTCTACTCTTTCCAATGGCTTCTCCAGGATGCTGAGTCTAAAAGGAGAATCAACCAATGAGCCAGTAAGAGAAGGTATATTGTAATGCATAAGGGGAAAGAATGGGATGTCTTTTGAATTTTAATTATTTGTGTTTACAATAAGCTAAACTATACTATTTGCTCATTGTAAGTCAAATTTATGTAATTAATACCCTTTTTAAAAAGTGATAAACACTACTTCAGAGACCTTCTGTTTCAATGAATAATAATAAATAATAGTAAAATATGGATTTAGTTCAATTAAATAATTTTTATATTATGTTATACTCTCGAACTCTATTTTGGAGCCTATTTAAAAATGTTTTATTTTTTAACCCTTAAGTTTTCCAAATTAAATGCAATTTAGAGTGAGAAATAATTGAATAATTTCCTCATGACAGAGTTGGGAATTAAAAAACAGAATTTTTACAGTTATCTCTTTATAAAAATTAACAAATGTTATTAGAGAGAACTATTTACAGCAGAATTGTTTTTAAAAAGTTGAAATTTTAATTTGCATATGTCATAACCAAACAATTTGCATTTGGAAGTGGAAGATGCAAGTCTTGAATATGTTCAGATGGCAAAATTGAAATTCGTGTTTGATCATTTCAGAAACAGAATTATCAAAACCTTATTAGAACTTGTTTAAATTTAAAAAGCTTTTATGTTGATGGTAGCATTGTTAAAACAAAAAAAATAAAATAAAATCTTTACATTTTTATCTGATGGCCTTGGAAATGACTGACCTAATCTGATGAGTTATTTCAGTTCTCTGTTTGTTCAGTTTTTGTTTTTGAAAATGTTTACACTGAAGCTTTGATATTATCTTCATCCAGTTGAGATCATTTTTGGACAAGCTGTGACTATTAGAAAATTTCAGCTTATCTTTATTATGAGATTGACCACATCAGCAGGACTTGAAACTCTAAAATTATGTGAATTAAGGAATTTTGTTATTGGAGTGCAATTTAATTTCTTTTAAAATAAAGTTTGAGAATGCAAAAGGGTGAAGAATTAAGTAATTTTCCAAATGTATATGTGCCAGTAATTCATTATTTCACCTAAACTCTGTCTTCTCTAGATTTTTCTTGGCTCAGTGAATTTTAATGATACTATTAAGTATTTCTGTTTTCTTTTTATCCATGGCTTATAAATAATTAGCAAGAGTAAAATCTTTCTTGATGAGCCTTTATTAACATTCCATTAACATTTTTGAAAGATTAAGTTTGTTGCATTTCCTTGGATGCTAGTATATCTGTTTCAATCATAGGCTGATGTAAAGGAACATCAAAAGAAATTAAATGTTTAAAATAAATTCTTTTAAAAAATTTATTATTTAGTTCAACCTGTGTGCCTCAGTGGTTGAGCGTCAACCCATGCACCAAGAGGTTGCCAGTTCGATTTCCGGTCAGGGCATATGCCCTGGTTGTGGGCCTTATCCCCAGTGGGGGGTATGCAGGAGGTGGCCAGTCAGTGTTCTCACTCATTGATGTTTTTGTTTTTCCCTCTCACTTCCTCTCTCTCTAAAATCAATAAGGGAAAAAAAATTTTTTTTTTTAATTTGTTGTTTATATTTATTTATTTATTTTTTGCCATCACCATTTATCCCCTCCGTGCCCTCTTCACTTCACCTCCACCCACTCCCCTGCCCTGCCACAGAATCAGTGCCACTCAACAGTTAACATGTGTGCATTTGATAAAAAAAAATCTGTGAGTGTTTTTGTTTTTTTTTTGTTAATCCTCACCCAAGGATATTTTTCCATTAATGTTTAGATAGAGTGGAAGGGAAGGAGGGAGAGAGAGAGAGAGAGAGAGAGAGAAACATCAATGTGAGAGAGACACATCAATCAGCTGCCTCCCACACAACCCCCACTGGGGCTGGGGATCAAACCCACAACCAAGGTATGTGCCCTTGATCGGGAATGGAACCTTCAACCCTTCAGTCCATGGGCCAATGTTTGAACTGCTGAGCCAAACCGGCCAGAGTGAAAGCTGTAGGTTTTTAAAAAGTATTTGTGTCTATAAACATTTTTGGACTTTTGTAGGTAACTTTCAGTTTTTAGTAAGTATGCCAAGCTGTTGACCATGTGTGAGGTGTTTTGAGAATGTGTAGCTGCTTTTTACAATTTTGGTCTTCTTAAGGAGATATAAAATATTCTGCATTTATTACTTCCTAATACCTTATTCATTCTTATCATGGAATAATTATGCATGTGGAAGCTTCTACAAAGTTTAAGGTAATATTATAAGGGATTTTAAGTTCAGTAAAAACAGTATATAGTATTGCTACCAGTTAGATCAGCAATTTTTAGTAAACATTTACTATATCTCCTAATGCGTCACCATTGGAGAGTCAAGCTCTTTAGCTTGAACTGTAATTTTTTTTTTTTTTACTAAATTTTTTTGTTTGTTTATTGATTTTAGAGGAGGGAGAAGGAGAGAGAGAGAGAGAAACATCAATGAGAGAGAACATCCTGCATGCTCCCCACTGGGGATTGGGCCCACAACCTGGTCATGTGCTCTGACCAGGAATCGAACTGGTGACCTCTTGGTGCATGAGTTTATGCTCAATCACTGAGCCACACTGGCCGGGCTGAACTGTACTTTTTAATACAAAGATTGTAGCTACTTTTTGTCAAGAGATTGCTTTTCCTCTTTGGGTAGTAGCTTGTACCCAGCATAGAGTCTGTGTCAGTGATTTTCTAACCTTCAGTTGTGAATCTTTCTTCATTTCTCTTCTCCTACAAGGGAAAGAGTATGAGTAGCTTAGGAGACCTGAATTCTACTTCCATCTTTGCCAGTTACCATATGTGAAATTTAATCTCTGAATTTTTCTTTACACTTTTGTGGAATAGTAATTCCTTCTTTTCAAGTGATAAATGAAATTTGAAAATGCTAAGTAAGTTATAGTTTACATAACATTTATTCACAAATTCTATGTGAATAAAAAGGGTTCTTACCAGAGTTGCTATTACAGTATTGTGGTCTTTAAGTCTGTGTTAAGAAAATCAATATATTTATTAATTTGAAACCTACTAGTGTTTGTTACTTTCCTTCTTCTGTATGAATTGCAAGATGTGAGAGGCATTAAATAATGTAGTAGGTATTTAAAGCATTTAAAACAGTGTTTGGCACATAGCAGTTCTATATATATGTATGTATATATATATAGTTTTTATTAAGAAAGTGAACTTACATGGGTACAGTTACTTTTTTTAAATAAGGTAAAAGAAGGTAACTGGTAGGTGTGTTTGTTATAATTACTGAATGTAAATAAATTGTAATGTTTTAGTCTTAAATTCTGTGAACTCAAACTTGTTTTGAGCATGTACATGTTTTGAGCATAAACAAATAACAATTTCTTATTTCATAGCTGAACACAATGACCCTCAAGCTTAAAGCAATGAAATATACTATACTCAGGGTCCCTAACCAATTTAAGAGGGAGAAGAACCTCAGTGACTTCACTACTACTCTGTGTTCAATTTTTCAGTTGTACGATATGTATTCCTTCATCTGATATAATGTGTAGTTCCAGATATAATATTAAAAAATTAAACATTCCTCTTATAGCTAAATGTAATTCCAGCTGCATAGGGTCCGTGGCTAAGCATGGAGCCAACATGCTTGCAATAGGGGAAATAAATGGAAATATCCATTAAGAGAGAAATAACTAAACATTATAGCATATCAGATCAACAAAATTCCATATAGTCTACATAGTTGCCACTTACCAACTGTGTGAAATTTAGGAGAAACTATAAAATTATAAAGATGTGTGTGTGGCCCTGGCCGGTTTGGCTCAGCGGTTAGAGCATCGGCCTGCGGTCCCGAGAGACCCGGGTTCGGTTCCCGCTAAGGGCACGTGCCTCGGTTGCAGTTTGTCCCCGGCCCTGGTTGGTCGTGCGGGTGGCGGCCACTCGATGTGTCCCTTCATGTCGATGTTTCTCTCTCTCTCTCTTCCTCTCTTTCCCTCCCTCTCTGTCTGAACAAAAAAAAAATGTCCTCGGGTGAGGATGAAAAAAAAAAAAAAAGTGTGTGTGTGTGTGTGTATGTGTATAAAATGTGTGTAATGCCCAGCTGGAGTGGCTCAGTGGTTGAGCATCAACCCATACACCAGGAGGTTGCTGGTTTGATTCCGGTCAGGGCACGTGCCCCTGTTGCGGGCCTGATCCCCAGTGGGGGCATGTAGGAGGCAGCCAATCAATGTTCTCTCTCATCGATGTTTCTCTCTCTCTCTCTCTCTCTCACACACACACACACACACACACACACACATCAATAAAGAAAAATAAATAAAATGTGTATAACACTTAGAAAGTAGAAATTACTGGGAGGCAATTTTATTCCTAAATTATTTTTCTTCCTCTGTTAGTTTCTATAGATAGGAATGAAAGCTTAAAAAAGTAAGAAAGTAGTGTTGAATACAAACTGTAATGGAAAAATAAAATAAAAAGAAAATTAAATATACTTTAGGTAGTTCTCCTTTCTGATTATAGTTTATACTTTCTCTGTATAATTTCATAGTAATAAGAATATCCTCTTTCCTCAGTGTTAGTTATGTTTTTAAGGACCCCCTAACTTGGGAATTATAATACTTCATTTTTTTCTTCTCGATAATTTTTAAATATTCTGTCAGTTTTTAACAACTACAAAATCTTATTGAAAAGGACCGTATACATTAACTCAATAATTGCTTATTGAGTTTCTTAGACACTGTTCTTGGTGCTGAGAACATGGCACATTTTTCATTAATGTGCAGCTTCTTTATTTATTCTAAGGTATCAGTAACCATTTTAGAAAAAAAAAATAAAGTCATCTAGGTTCACAAGATGTACATATAATAAACAGTGGTAAGGTGTATGTAGTATAAGAATTTAGCACCTCAGATCTTTTCTATAATTGGGCCTTCTGTTTTTTAAATATTATAATCAATTAATGAGAGATGTCTCTACAAATTCAGAGAAATATTTTCTTCCTGCTATTTCTCTTAAGAATCTCTGTATACACCTACCCAGCTAACATCTTGTCACCCATCTGTTGCATCTAAGCTGTCCTGAAGTTGTTGATACAATGTTTTGTCACTTCTGACATTTATGTTTTCTGTTGTTAAGCAACTTTGAAGTTAATAATTTAAGTTTTTTAAAACTTAGGCAGTGAACTTTAATACTTTAGGCTATTTATGTAAAATTCTACATTTAAAATTATTCAACATATCAATATAATTCTTTTTTTTTTTTTTTCAATAAATATATTCTGGGAGTATTAATCTGCTAGGGCTGCCATAACAAAATACCACAGACTAAGTAGCTTAAAAAACAGAAATTTATTTTCTCACAGTTCTACAGACTGGCAGTCTAAGATCACGGTGTGGGCGGGGTTGCTTTCTCCTGAGGCGTTGTCAGCTTGCAGATGGGTCTGTGTTGTGTTCTCACTTGGCCTTTCTTCTGTACATAGGTGCTTCTAGTATCTCTTCCTCTCTGTTAAAGACACCAGTCCTGTTGGATTGGGGCCCCATCTCATTATGACCTCATTTAACCTTAATTACTTTTTTAAAGGTCCTGTGTTCAAATACAGTCACATTGGAGGTTAGGGCTTCAATATATGATCTTTCACACAGTTCAGTTCATAACAACAGGTAACAGGTAGCAGGTAACAGAGATCTCAACAATTATGAGGTTATTAATGCAATATAATAGCGTAAAATTTACAATGTCATATGAGCCTGGCATGTGAGGTGTTGCTCAGTGGATGGAGCATGGTCCCATGCACTGAGAGGTCCCGGTTTGATTCCCGATCAGGGCACATGCCTGGGTTGCAGGTTCGATCCCCAGTAGGGGGCGTGTAGGAGGCAGCCTATCAATGTTTCTGTTTCACATCAATGTTTCTCTCTCTCTCTAAAAAAAAAAATCAATAAAAACATTTAAAATAAAATGTCACATGACATAGCCACATATATGCTCAAACTTTAAAAAATGTATTGTGAAGTTGAGTAGCTTCAGAAAAAAAGAGACTACTTTAAATTTATGTCTTGTTTTTCTCATTGTACATGTATGTGCTTTTTTAGAATGGTTGTAGTCAGTGTAAAATAAATGCTAAGGTGTTTTCCTTTTCTTCATTTAAGACTATTTCATATACATTCCCATCTAGTGACCAGGAATGAAAATGGCAAGGATGTTGGACTGTCTGACAATCTATAATATTTAAATGTTGCATTTTAGTTGTTTATAGTTTTTTTTCTATTATAATTTTCACTTATGGAAATCTCTTTTTTATTCCTGTTGGCTTATTTTGGGGGCACATTAGGAATAATGAATTATATTTTGGAATGTGACTGTCTTGTAGCTTATTATATATTGTAAAGTTTTCCACTAGAAAGATATAACACAATAATAATGCCTATAACAATTTAGGAGTACAATTTCCTCCATGAGCGTACCAATTTGGACTTAAGGATTCTGTTTTGTTTTCTTTGTTTGTTTGTTTTCTTGTACTCAGAGTATGGGGTGGGGGCAAGGAAAAGATCTTCGGAGTTGGACAAATGGGTTTTTACCCATACTGCTGTCTCGTTATACAGCTGAGAAAATTTTCTATAACTTTTCTAAGCCTCCATTTTCTCATCAATAAATGTGGGGTGGTAACTGTCTTCTAGGGATGTAAATAGTAAATGAAACAAGATATCTAGCTCATGTTAGGTACTTAGTTGATAAAAGGTTTTGTAATTTTTAGCTTAATGCACATATAATATTACTGTTATATTTTAACTTTATTAGTGAATTGGCACATTTTTTCATAAATGGTTTATAATGTTAAATTATTTTTCAGGTAGACTCTATTTTATTTTGATTATTAAGTGGAATATTAGTATATGTAACAATATTTCATTTATTTTCAGTTGTTTTACATTGTAGGTTTTAAGTTTATTTGCATTTATCCTAAATATTGTTGTTTCCAAGCAGTGTAATAGAACGATTCAAATCGTATAAAGCATGTTTCTGATTTACCCTTTGTTTCTTCATTATTGAGAAAATTTATCTTCACAGTTAGTACAAGTATATTCTTTAAAAAATTTTTATTTATTTTTTTATCTTTATTGTTGAATGTATTACAGATTTTCCTCATTTTCTCCCCATTGACCCCTTCCTTCCCCCTCCTGCCTCCCTCCTGCCTTTCCCCACAGTGTTGTCTGTGTCCATTGGTTATGCATATATACATATAAGTTCTTTGGTTTATTTCTTCCCACTCCCATACCCTCCTTCCCTTTGAGGTTTGTCAGTCTAGCAACCAATTTTTACTTCTTAATCCCTTCACCTTTTTCACACATCTCCCCAACCCCCCTCCCATCTGGCAACCAACAAAATGTTCTTTATATCTGTGAGAATGTTTCTGTTCTGCCTGTTCATTTTGTTTGTAGATTCAATTGTCGATAGATATGTATTCATTGCCATTTTGTTCATATTTTTTATCTTTTTCTTCAAGAAGACCCATCAACATTTCATATAATAATGGTTTGGTGGGGATGAACTTCTTTAGCTTTTCTTTGGGAAATTCTACATGACAGCTTTGCAGGATAGAGTAATCTTGGTTGTAGGTGCTTGCCTTTCATCATTCTGAATATTTCTTGCCACTCCCTTCTGGCCTGCAAAGTTTCTTTTGAGAAATCAGCTGATAGTCTTATGAGAACTCCCTTGTGAGTAATTAACTGCTTTTCTCTTGCTGCTTTTAAGATTCTCTCTGTGTCTTGAACCTTTTGCATTTTGATGATGGTGTGTCTTGGTATGGGCCTCTTGGGGTTCATCTTGTTTGGGCCTCTCTGTGCTTTCTGGACTTGTATGTCTGTTTCCTTCACCAAGTTAGGGAAGTTTTCTGCCATTATTGTTTCAAATAGGTTTTCGATTTCTTGTTCTCTCTCTTCTCCTTCTGGTACCCCTATGAGGTGAATGTTGGCACTCTTGAAGTTGTCCCAGAGGATTCTTACACTATCCTAATTTTTTCGTATTCTTTTTTGTTTTTGTTTTTTGCTGTTCTGATTGGATGTTTTTTGCTTCCTTATATTCCAAATCGATGGTTTGCTTCTTGGCTTTACCTTCTCTACTTTACACTCTACTCTGTGTAAATTATTCTTTATTTCAGTTAGTACCTCCTTCATTTCTGACTGTGCATCCTTCATTTCTGACTGGTCCTTTTTTATGCTCTTGAGGCCCTCGCTAAGTTCCCTGAGGTTCTCACTAAGTTCATTGAGTATCCTTATAAGCAGTATTTTGAACTCAGCATCTGTTAGGTTGTTTATCTCCATTTTGCTTAGTTCTTTTCCTAGGGTTTTGTTCTGTTCTTTCATTTGGGACCTGTTTCTTTGTCTCCTCATTTTGGTTGTCTCCCTGTTTGTTTCTATGTATTAACGAGAGGTATGGGGTTAGCTGAGACCATATGCTGCTTGTTTGAAAGAATTTAGGAAGGCCAATCCTATGGTTAAGCAACTGGCAACAGTTTGGGTGGGCCTGACAGTTGGGTAGGGCGGGGCCTCAGGGAATCACCAGGGCGAGGCAAACAGTTTGAGCCAGGTTGCTGGAGTCCCAGATATGGTGACTCTCTGCCACCCTAGGGAAGGGCTCACCAAAGGAACAAAGGCCTCTGACAGCACGTCTGTCCCGGAGAAAGCCCTCTCTCCAGCTCTTGCTCAAGTGCCAAACAGCCCAGTTCTTCCCTGTATGTCTCTGGCGCCCCTCGAGCTGCCTCCTCTTTGAGCTCAGAGGGAGTGAGTCCCATTAAGTCCGTGTTCGGGCCCTTTAAGAGGAGCTGCCTGGGGCTCCAGCCACCTCAGCCTCCCTGAGCCTCAGTTCCCGCTGGTTTTTCCAGCCAGAAATTATGGGGATTCTCTTCCTGGCACTGGAACCATCTGGTGTGGGACGGGGACCCCCTCAGTCCTCAGGGAGGATCTTCCCAGCTGAAGTATCCTCCTGATTTTTATCCGCCACACGTGGGTGTCGGACCAGCCCGTCCCCTCCGCCCCTCCTACCAGTCTCGATGTGGCTGCTGCTTTAATTCCGTAGTTGTAGGACTTCCATTTAGGTTGATTTCAGGCGGTTTTGAATGATGGTTGTTCTGTAGTTTAGTTATAACTTTGATGTGGTTATGGGAGGACGTGATACCACGTTTATATACGCAGCTATCTTGACCGGAAGTCCTACAAGTATATTCTTATATTTTGTTTTTCCGGGACTAATTTAGTTGTATAATGTGAAGTACAGAACTAAGCAGATTATTTGCAGTATTAATAACAAATGTACCTAATTATTCCTTTTCACATGATTTCTACATATGTTTAAAATACTCTGAATGTCTCTGTGTCTGTTTTAAAATGCTCCCTGGAATGTGCCTAATTTCACAGATTTTTCTATTTCTGAAAGCAGTAAGGGTTTTTTTCCCTGTAAAGTCAGAGAGCTTGTAAATTTTATTACAGGCAAAAATATAAGGAAGACCATTTAAACAGATTATAATCCTTAGTTGCCAAACTAAGCATTTTAATTTTAATATCAATTAAATTACTTTAAGTTTGTAAATTTAATTTCAGCTACAAAGTAGGTAGATAGATGATAGTTATGTAATATGCTGCTTAGTTCTTATGTGGGAGTTAGCAGACCTGGGGTTGAATTCTGGTTCTGCCTCTTTTTAGCTGTGAAGTAGACATAACCTGTCTGAAAGTAGAGCTGGTAATGCAGATGTGGAGTTGTAAGGATTAAATAAGATAGTATGTGTCAAGTTCTTTATGTAATTCACAGTAAGAGCTCAAATGAAGTTAATACCAGTGGCATGCTGGAGCCAGTTTGCAGAGTCAGTGCATCTACTCCCAATTCCTAGTGATTGCATTGATAGTTTCCAATTAACCATACTGGGACTTTTTAAACCCCAGAAATGTTGCAAATGAAAGGGTGGTGGTGGTGGTGGTGGTGTTTTAAGGAGGGGCAGTTGTTGAAATTTTTAGCAACATACCACTGGTGACACCTAATTATTATTTAAACCTTTAGAGTTAATAACCAGTATTATTACTGAAAAATGATTTTTACTCTAGATTTAAATATGTTTTTCTCACATTAAGAAATTTTATGTTAACTGTTTTATTAGAGTATCAGAGTTGAATATTGAGTTGTATTTAAGTGCCTTATTGACATTTATTGAGAGATATGTTTTTTATCATTCTTTTCCCTATTATTTTACTAGCATTGAATGTCTATGATAGCCCATGTATGGATGATAATTATTTTAAGGTAATTTTGTTCAGACATCCTTTTGTTAGGATTTTTTTATTTTTTGTTTTTGTAAGTTAGCTCTATGTTCCTTCCTGCCTCTAAGATTACAGAGTAATTTTTTTTTATCCCATTATTGAGTGTTTTTTTGTAGATCAAAACTAGATCCTATTTTTTTAGTCCATTAAATATAATGTAATCCTCTTCTGAATTTTAGAATAATATAAATAACAATTTGGAAATCATCTCTAGTGACGTCATCCATGGTACCTTTATTATTCATTGACTTTTAAAGATGATTTAAAATTTTATATTCCCTAGTAATTATAACTGTTTTTCTGCTTATTGTTTCATTTTGCTTTTTAAATTATTTTCTCTGGGTTTTTAGTTTATTAGTATGTGCTAAGTAAAGTATTCCAACATTAACAAAATTTGTATTTATTTTTGCCTCACTTAAATAAATCCATTAATATAAAAGTCAAGCTAATTGTTAGGTTTAATTAATAAACAAAACTTACTTTAATATTTCAGTTTACTTCCCTTGTTAAATTTGTATTAAAGACTCCAGGAAACTATTCTTGCAACTAGAATTTTCTTGTCTGTTTTATCTCATGCATACACGATCAGATTTCACTGTTCCCATGTGGTTATGCAGTTTCTGAGCAATCTCACAAATAAAGTGAAAAATAAATGTGGTTTATATGCAGAGACTTTCCTTTATAAATAACTGGCTGGTTGACATTTTTATCAATAAATTTATAGGAGAGAACCAGTATGCTAAGGAATAAAAATTCCTAGACAATTGATTCATTTATTTAAAATATTCTAGACCATTTTTCAAAAAAGAATATCCAGCTGTTATCCCACCTTCTCTTGGCTGCCAGTATCATTTTCATGCTCATTTTCTAGAAATTTGAGTTGGAGAGCCATTGATTACCAAACCCCCAGATAACCAGAAGACTTTTTTTTTTTTTTTTAGATTTTTAAAAATTGGTTATTAGAGGGAGAGAAACATTAATATGAGAGACATTGATCCGTTGCCTCCTTCACTCCCTATACTGGGAATTGAGCTCAAAACCCCGGCATGTGCCATGACCAGGAATTGAACAGGCAACTTTTTGGTGCACTGGACGATGCCCAACCAATTGAGACATATCAGCCAGGGCCCAGAAGACATATTTTATTGAGATGTTAGATGCAAAGGATTTGACCCAGTATGGTCAATGGTAATTAATGATGACATCAAGCATTTAGTAATTTTTCTAGGCTACAACTAATAATTTTGAGTGCTGAGCTACCCCTAACCTAGAATAGAATTTATCTCTTCAAAAGTATGTAATCTGATTAGGAGTATGAGATCATAAACCTATTTATAGTCATCCACTTAATACTTTTTTATGTATTTTGCAACTGGGTCATTTCTTCTCTCCTCAAGCCTATAAAGATTAGTAATTCCTTCGTTCTCAGTTGCTCACGGCTTTCCAGTTGTCTTAAAAAGCAAAGCAGAAAATAAAAACAGCCCTGGCTGGTTTGGTTCAGCAGTAGAGCATCGGCCCGCGGACCAATGAATCACGGAATCGATTCCGGCCAAGAGCACGTACCTTGCTTGCGGTTCGTCCTGGCTCTGGTCAGGGTTATGTGGGAGGCATCCAGTCAAGGTGTCCCTCTCACATCAGTGTTTCTCTCTCCCTCCCTTGTATCTGAAGATAAATAGAAAAATATCCTCGGGTAAGGATTAAAAAATAATAATAATAATAATAAAAATAATGAATGAGAAATGGTTTTAAGTATTGTGATTAATAGTTTATTTCATAATTGACACATTATAGTGTGTCTTATACCAAACAGTAGCCGTCTCTGGCATTTACTTTGGAGCAAAAATTAACCTGTAACTTTTCACATTGGGCTCTCATTTCTTAATGTAATTAGATCTGGAGCTTTCCCTCCTTATTGAAACCCTCCATTTTTTATTTGTCAGCAGCCACTGAGGATGATACAGAAATGAATACAGCTAATTATCTAACCTCTAATAGTTTACAACATAGTGAGGAAGCAGATATGTAAACATAAATAACAGATAAACACCTAGGGAATGGTGAGAAGTTCACAAAGTAAAAAACGTAGATGATGGACTGATGATGGAGAGATACAATTAAATTGTGCTGGAGTTTGTTAGATATGTAAAAGCCTAAATTGAAGAGCATTGATATTAAATGAGTATAGAAAATCAAGTAAAAAGACATTTCAGCCCTGGCCGGTTTGGCTCAGCGGTTAGAGCATCGGCCTGTGGTCCGGAGAGACCTGGGTTCAGTTCCCGCTAAGGGCATGTACCTCGGTTGCAGTTTGTCCCCGGCCCTGGTTGGTTGTGCGGGTGGCAACCACTCGATGTGTCCCTCGATGTTTCTCTCTCTCCCTCCCACTCTACCTGAACAAAAAATGGAAAAATGTCCTCGGGTGAGGATGATTAAAAAAAAAAAGAGAGAGACATTTCAGAAGGTAGATTGACAGAAGTTGAATGATACAGAAGGCCAATGGGACTCAATAACAACAAGGTTTATAGATTTGGAAAATGGTGACATCTTTACCTAAGTTGGAGAATAAAGAGGTAGAGCAAGTTAAAATGGGAAGGCAGGTGTGGTGATTTCTCTAAGCTTGGTTTTTCAACCTCTGGGTACTTTATGCACATTTATCTGGTTTAATCCTCTGAATAATCCTGTTAGGGTAGAGTTATTCTCATTTTAACAGTAAGGAAGTAGAAACTCAGAAAGGTTAAGTTACTTCTCTAAGACTACCCAGCTAGTCAGTGGTGAGTCCCAGGTCCCTTTTACTCCAGACCCCTGTTCTTACCCTTCCATTTTTGTGGATCTCTGAGCATATGATGTTTGAGGGTTTCAAGAACTGGGAGTTTCTGCCCAATGAGCACCAAGGGATAATGGAGTAGGAGTAGAGGAATAGAGATCAGTTGCCATTTAATGATATCCTTTGGGAGTCATTCGCGCAAGGACGTTGGAGCCACAGGAGTGGATGAAATCACTCAACCAGGGTTGAAGGGGTATGTGTATAACATGAGGACAATGAGAGTGTCAAGACTAGCAACCTGACCTTGGCATATTTGGCCATCTTATTCCAGACTAACCAGAGGCTCTTAGCTAAGCCACTCAACTTTCAAGATTATAGACTTAGAGTTTACACATTGTGGTGGTTTAATATTCTTACTTTATACATACATATACCCACGCCTTATTTTTCTTTAATAGCGTTATTGAGATATAATTCACATACCATATAATTTACTCATTTAAAGTATACAACTCGCCTGGCCAGTGTGGCTCAGTGGTAGAGCATTGACCCATGCACCAAGAAGTTGCCAGTTCGATTCACAGTCAGGGCACATGCCCAGGTTGTGGGCCAAATCCCAAGTGGGAGGCATGCAGGAGGCGGCCAATCGATGTTCTCTCTCATCAGTGTTTCTATCTCTTTCTCCCTTCCCCTTCCTCATTCTCTAAAATCAATAAAGAAAAAAATTTAAAGTATACAATTCAGTTGGGTTTTTTGGAATTGTGGTAATATAGTTGTTGTCAGCATTTGTGGGTTTATTCCCAGATCCAAGTTTATTTTTTAAAGATAGGCAGACCCCATGCCTGGTATATGTTTAGTGGGATGCTTTATATACTACGGATGTACTATAAATACTAGTGAAGGTTTTATATTCTTGGCAGAAAAATGTACAATAAATTACTGACAATATATATGTTAAATAATGATAGCTGTCACGAGTACTTTGTGATTCCATTCTTTAAGCTTTCATTACAAAAGGCATAATTAACATTCCTTCCTATTAGTGATGATATTTTAAGCAAATTATAAAGAACTTTTTAAAATTCATAGTGTTTAGATATTACTCTCCAAGGGACTGCTGAAAACTCTACCTAGTGGAACTCATCCATTTCACAGTGGTACCTGCCAGAAACTCAGAATAAAGGACATGCTTTTAGATTATGTGATGATTCCAGTATATGGAGGGTAGGCACTGATATTCTAGCATTTAAGTTTTATTTACTTGATAATACCCTAAACTAGGAGTTTAAAAAAAAAAAGCCATCTTGTAATATTATTGGTCCTTGAGCTGGACAGAGGTGTTCCAACCTTAAAATAAAGTAATAAAGACCTTTTCCTAGTTTATTAAAAACAGATAAATGGCATTAAATTTTTTTCAATTAAAAAACTTTTATAAATATTTCTTAACATTTTGGTGCCTGGCTTAGTCCTTGATAAAGGAAAATATTTAACTTAACTCAAATTTTTACATTTGTTCACTTTATATTTAATATCCACTTGTTGAGTTTTTATCCTGTGACTTAATTTTAGAGTATGGCCTTTTAAACTATTTTATGAACACCCATTGTCCATAGTGAATGGATTGGTTGCTAGTAGAAATCGTGATTGATTGTAGCTGGTTTATTAATCCTCTCTAGCCTTTATTCCAATTTATTAGATTGATAGTTATGACTCAGATATTGCTGTTAGTCCCTAGGTTGATATTGTATTTCTCTGAATAATGCTTTCCTAATTCTGTTTTCTATAGAATTCTAAATGTATCGTTTTGTTCAGCTAGAAGGAACTTAATATTTCTTCGTGAATCCCACCTCTTCAAAAGCCTAATGTTCGTTGCATTGTTTTTAAACCAATGAGGAATGTTCATTTAAACACTATAACAAAGCAATTTAAAAAAAAAAAAAAATGTTTTCATTGATTTTTTTTTTTTTTTTTTTTTAGAGAGAGAGAAACATCAATTTGAGGGAGATACACCAATCATCTGCCTCCTGCTGCACGCCCCCCTACAGGGGATGGAGCTCACAATTCTTTTTCGGCATTAGACTACTTCAGGCATCAGATGTGAAAGGACTTTTTATTCGAGAGTAAATGGTATTGGGGAAATACTACTTAAAATAAATAATTTAAAACAGTTGCCTGAATTTTGTACCAAGTAACATATTAACATATACAAGGGCCTATTGGGGGATGGGGTAGTAGAGGATGATTGAGAATTTATCTTGCAAAAATATGAAATGGGAATTTATGAAAATGAACTTTTTAATCTTTTAAACAAAATTTAGGTTATAATTGCAACTATGTACTAATTATTAAAGTAAACAACTAAAAGTGAACTTTGGAGTATTTTTTTCTGAAAAATAGTGTATGATTGCAAGTTATGACATTCTTCATCATATTTTACGTTTTTTTGCTCAATTATTATATAATATACAATGAGTGATTTTAAAAATAAAATCACTAGCCCTGGCCGGTTTAGCTCAGCAGGTAGAGCGTCAGCCTGCGGCCCAGAGAGACCCAGGTTTGGTTCTCGCTGAGGGCACGTACCTCCATTGCAGTTTGTCCCCGGCCCTGGTTGGGTCGTGTGGATGGCAGCCACTCGATGTGTCCCTTTCACGTTAATGTTTGTCTCTCTCTCTCTCTTCCTCCCACCCACTCTATCTGAACAAAAAATGGAAAAATGTCCTCGGGTGAGGATAAAAAATAAATAAATAAAAATGAGTAATGTTTGAATGAAATAAAGTCACCCAAATTAAAAAAAACAATAAAAATAAAATAAAATCACTAGAAGGATTTGTTAGTTCTTTCAAGGCTCTTTTTTTAAAAATGTATACCTATTTTAATTTACTGGAAAATGAAGCTCTTCTGTTATATCCTAGTTCTACATTGTTCTAGCTTAACAACACAGTTTTAAAATAAAAGTGCAGGATATAAAGCACAAGAAAAATAATTTATAAATAAATGAAAATTTAGGATGAATATATGAATGCAGCTGAATATTTACATTTTGTTAATCATGCTCTTCTGGAGTGCTACATATTTAGAATTTGAATGAGTATTATTGATATAAATTGTATCTATACTTGGCATAAATGCAGAATGCTGAGTAAAGAATGAAGTGCTCTCAATGTACAGATATCAAAAGATCTCTGAACTATGTTATAAAATAAGCAGCCAAAGTATTTGTATATTTTTTATTTCTTTATAGTTTTTAAACCATTTCAAATGTGTTATTTGATAATAAGTGTACTGTGAAAAAAAGTAATATGTTCACTTTGTATATGGGGAGAAACACTTTCTATATGGGGAATTTCCAGAAGGAAGCTATTTCCTCTTTTAAGGCAACTATGGATTTGGAAATGAGAGATGGGTGACCCTGAGAGTTAGAACTGAATCCTCACCAGTCCATCTCTGTCTGTCTGTACATTAATTTAACTAGAATAAGTTGGGCCTTGATCATGGGTAAGATTCAGTAACCTTTATTTGATACTTTTGCTTCCTCTGTCAGAGATGGATGACCTAACATTGCACTGGAAAAAGTGAGCAAAGGGTGGCAAGCGCCCTACCAACTTATCAATGCACTAACTGTTCAGTGCAGGTAATAATAGTATAGATGAATTTCACCCTCCTCCGCTAACACACATGCATATGCAGAAAGGTGCACGCAGATACTATCATTGGAACACTTTATCTGGAAGGCTCTTTCCATAGGAGTTCTCTATGTTTTCTTGCTATGGTGATTACCTATAGCTCTCCCCTTATTCAACTGGTCACTCACTCAGAGAGCACTATTCAGAGCACTTTTTTCATTCACAAGTTTGTATCTTTGTTGTTTATAGTTGTTTGTTTTTTAGTGTATTTCTTTGTTTTCTTAGCAGTTGCTCATATTACAATATTCGTATGTGAAATCAGTTTACTTGTATCAGACTTTTATCACTTTGGATGTAGTGTAGAAACCTTACTTCCATTTAAGTCTGTTTACCTTTCCCACTTTAAAATAGCATTGCCTTGAGTATCAGATGGTATTATAATTTTTGCTTTAATAAAATATTTATAAACTCAGGAGGAGGATAGAATATATCCTCATATTTCTGCTCTTTTCATTATTTTTTCTTCATTTCTAATGCTCTAAAATTTCTTCTTTTATCATTTTCTTTTTGTTTGAAGAACACCCTTTTGTAGGAAAGTCTGCTAGTAACAGATTCTTTCAGTTTTCCTTCATCTGAGAATGTCTTAATTTCCCCTTCATTCTACAAGGATAATATCACCAGCTATAGAATTTGTAATTGTCAGTTTTCTTTGAGCATTTGAAAAATTTTGTCTCACTTCCTTCGTGGTTTTAGATGGAAAATCTATTTAGGTTGGTGTTCCTCTAGGTCGGGTTTACTCAGCTTCTTGAATCTGAAGGTTTATGTCTTTTTGTCTCCTCTTTTGGGAGGTCTTCAGCCATTAATTTTTTAAAATACTCTTTTGTCCCTACTGTATTTCTTCTCTCCTGGAACCCCATTGATATGAGTATTGTTGATATTGTCTACTGATCTTTTATTTTTTTAATCCTCACCCTAGGACTTTTTTTCATTTTTTATTCAGATAGAGCAGGAGGGAGAGAGAGGAAGAGAGAGAGAGAAACATCCACACGAAAGGGACACATCAAGTGGCTGCCACCCCGCACGACTCAACCAGAGCCAGGGACAAACCGCAACCGAGGCACATGCCCTTAGCGGGAACTGAACCTGGGTCTCTCTGGACCGCAGGCCAGCACTCTAACCGCTGAGCCAAACCGGCCTTTCTTTTCATAATTATTATTATTTTCAGTCTATTTTCTCTCTGTTGTTCATATTCAGTAAATTCTGTTGATCTGTCCTCAAGTTTGCTCATTCTGTTTTCTGTCATCTTCTGCTATTCTACATATTCTATTATTGTATTTCTGTTATTGTATTTTCATGCAGTTTTTTATTATAACTCCTATTTCTTTGCTAAGATATTCTATTCTTTTTTAGTTTGTTCCAAGATAATTTCCAATTGATTGTGCAGCATTTTGTGATGGCTGCTTTAAATTCCTTCTCATGTTATTTCAACATCTGAGTCATCTCAGTTGATTGTCTTTTTGCATTGAAGTTGTGCTATTCTTGTTTCTTGGTATGATGGATTGTTTTTTTAATTGAATTTTGAACATTTTGGCTGTTATGTTAAGAAACTGTAGGTCCTGTTTCAGTCTTTTATTTTAGCAGGCTGTCAACCTTTTCAGGTTTAGTATGTAGCTATAGGCCTAATGTTGAGGGGTATGGTTTCTATGACAATTTAATTTTCATGTTTTTTGCAGTACTATTTTGGTCTGCTTGGTTTTTGTGGGCCTCCTACTTGTTTCTGCTGGTGATGGCTGAGGGAGCAGAATGAGCTTCCCCAGAACAGGCCATCTGTGCCTCTAAGAGGGAGAGAGGAGTCTCCAACCCTGGGGGACAGAGGTTTCCTGGGCTGGGCTGCTGTGACAGGATCCCTTGCCTCTGGGAGATGATCAGTTTCCCAGGCTGGGTTCTTGTTGTGGTGGGTCCCTCTTTCCAGGACCCTCATACCCCCCACCCTTGTCCCTGCCTACTTGGTATGTCTCAGTGGGGGAGGGTAGTCTCAGGTCTGAAGGAGAAAGGTAATGAATGGTTCTCTTGGCTGCTTGTTCACTCCCTACAGTACCCCCAGGCCAGTGCTGTTAAGCTTGCCTAGTGTTGTTTAAAGGAATGAGCCTACCCAGACCACTTTCTGTTGCTTGAGGCAAGGTTTGGGGCAAGGCTTTGAGTCACCTTCTTCTGTTGAACCCCAGGTTGTAACATGTCCTGCCCCTGTGTTGTTCCTCCAGTTCTATCTATGAGTTCTAGCAAGTCAGTCTTCTTTCCATTTTCAGAGATCTATGGCTACCTTTTGTAGTTCCAAAATTTATGGTTTCATTTAGCAGGCAGCAGTATGAAGAAATGAGTCTGTGCCATTGTCTGGGTCAATACTCTTTCTTAATCCTTTGTTATTCATATTTGTGTTTAGACTGCCCAGCCTGTCATCATCTACATCAGTTTCCTAATGATATAACTCTTTTATAGCCTTACTTATCAGACCTTTTACATGAAATATGAGTTCTTTTCCAACACAGCTTTCATCAACTTTGTAAAATCCTGTTGCTTTTGCAAGATTAACAGTTTGACTCTACCATGACTTTGCACTCATACAGGATTCAGAAATGATTAAGAAAGGTTCAGGGATGGATAGTGTTCAGGTGAGGGTTGATTTATATAAGGGGGTCATTGAACTGCCAAACATTATTGTTTTCAGTAAACTTATTTTTCTATAAACATTTATATTCTATGAGGACTACAATTAATATATAATTAATTTCTGCATATCTGTGTCCTTATATTTTATTTAAAAAAAAAAACATTGGAAGTCCTCTAATCAAATATCTTTATTTTACAAATGAGTAAAATAAAATCAAAAGAAGTAAAAAAATACCGAATATAAAGATCTCCTTATAATCTAAACAGAGAAGCTTTGCAAAAATTGAAAAAGTGCATTGTTAATTACTTTGGGACAACAAGGTATATAATGTGAGTCATGTGGTCATTCTACCTAGATCAAATTGCTGGTTTTAGTACAAAATCTGGTTTTATGGTACCTCAAGTCTGTGACTATGGAGTCTGATTACTTTGGTTCAAATCCTGACTTTACTAGTTACGAACAGTGTAGCTGTGATCAATTTACTCAAATTCTCTGTACCTCTGTTTCTTTATGAGTAATATGGGAGTAATGATGGTCCCAACCTCACTGGGATGCTCTGAGGCTTAAATGTGCTTATGTATGCTGGTGCTGTTATTTTTTAAAATCCTAACATCAGAAAAGTGAAGGGTTAATTGAGGACTAGTAGCTTTAGTGTGAAATTAAAAGCCAAGAGTCTGGGGTTCTATTTCTGTTTTGCTCCTGACTCACTTGGACTCTTTGGGAAACTGCTTAACCTTTTTGTGTCTAAATCTTGTCATCTTAAAGCTAGAAGAATCTTGCCATCTGCTCACTTTATGTAAGATGGCAAAGAAAATTTTAGAAAATGCTTTGAGATCTGTGGGAGAAAGGTGCAATGTAAGCGTATAACTTTATTCATCTCAGCACCGACATTAACTTGCTCATTAAATATGTATGGTTTCTAATTTGCTTAACTAGTAATCCAAAATTATATTAATGTATAATGTGGGGGTATTGACACTTCTGTTCGAACATTTTCTTTTATTTGTTCTTTATCATTTAAAAAATGTAGATACTTGCTGCCACATTATATTAGAAATACATGTAAAAATCAGTATGTATAAATTATTGATAATGACTGAACAGTAATTTCTCATTTTTCTACTTAGTTTTAATTAAAATGTAGCTTTGATTCTTTTTAAAGAACAAAAAGGAGGAAAGTGGGAACAAGGAATGGTTGATTAATTATAATGACAATAAAATGTGGGCTCAAATGTACTTTTAAAGAATATTTAGCATCTTCTCCTGCCACAGTAGAATTATATTTTAATGAATTCAGTTGAATAATCAGTGATCAAGTAGCTACCAGGGCAAAAGGTGAGACGGTTCTTTTCCTCAGATACTTAGATTCTAGTAGAGAAAATAAAAATATAACTGTTTTCTTTGGTTCTTTCATTATCATTAATGGTATAGCTAATCTTTTCAAAGTTTGTGGCAAGTTGAGGCAGTATGTGAAATGAAATCTTATATAACATTTTGACTATTTTGAATTAGCTAGATTTAGCTAAATGTTTCTATGAGATTTAAAGAGTTAAATGGTCAGTTCAGAAAAGACATGTACATAATAGTTTCAAATTTGCCAAATTGATTTCTCATTGAGATCCAGAATCAGTGCTAATTTTAAAAAAAATTTAATAAAGGAAAAAAAGATACCTAAGAGAATAAAGTACTTGAAAACTTGTGTAGTCCGAAAAATAATCTTGGGAGGCTTTTTGTTCAAATAATTTCCTTTGAAATTATGACTTGGCCTGAATGATTTTCATTTTAAAAGTAATTATCAGGAATTGAAATAAATTCAAGATCTGAAAATAAAATTAAGTGAAAAATTAAATTCTACAATGGGTATAATAAAAATTCAGGTGTAGATTCTTCTCTTATAGTTCAAGAGGCCAAAATTATGAAATGTAGGTGTCAGTAGGGTTGGTTTCTTTTGAAGGCTTAGAGGGAGAATCTGTTCTATGCCTCCTATCTTCAGTTATTCGCTGGCAATTCTTGGCATTTCTTGTCCTCTAGCTCCATTACCACGATCTGTGTCCCCATCGTCATATGGCCTTCTTTGTGTGTCTCTTCTGTGTCTCCGAATCTCCCTTTCCTCATAAGGACATGAGTCCTACTCCAGTATGACCTCTTCATATCTTGACATTTTACTGGAAGTTCCACCAGAATAATTAAGCAACAGAAAGAAATAAAAGGCATCCATATAAGGAAAAAGGGAGTAAAACTATCTCTATTTGAAAATGAGATGTTCAAGTATAGTAATATCCTGGAAATCCACTAAAACTTTGTTGAGTATATGAATTCAACAAGGTTGCAGGGTGCAAGATAAATCTACAGAAATCAAAGGTATATTCATATACTTGCAATGAGTATTCCAAAATTAAACTCAGAAAGCAATTCCATTCACAGTGGCATCAAAAAGAATAAAATACTTAGGAATGAATTAAACAAAAGAAATGCAGAACTTTTATTCTGAAAACTTCAAAGCGCAATTGGAAGAAATTAAAGAAGATTTAAATAAATTTTTTAAATCTCATGTTTATGAATCGAAAGACTTTTATTGTTAAGATGGCAATACTCCCTAAACTAATTTACAGATTTACTTCAGCCCCTATCAGAATGCTAGCTGATATTTTTTTGTGGAAGTGATAAGCTAATTCTAAAATTCATATGAAATTATAAGGAACCAGAATATGCAAAACAATCATGAAAAAAGCAAAGAAAAGTAGGACTCCCATTGCCCAATCTCACAATTTACTACAAAGCAACAGTACAAGTTAGTGTAGTACTTGCTTGTGGATAGAGACACATACACACAGATTTTATATATATATAATCAATGCAATAGAATTGAGGGTCCAGAAATAAAACCATGTGTTTAAGGTCAACTGATTTTCAACAAGAGTTCCAAGATTATTATTGGGGATAAAAACAAAGTATTTTCAAAAATGGTACTGGGACAACTTGATAGGCACATGCAAAAATTGAAGATGAACTCTTACCTCCCACACTAGATACATAATAAACTCAAATGGATCAGAGACCTTCATGTAGGTGCTATAAATATAATACTCTTTGAAGGATTAATATGGAGGTGTATCTTCATGACCTTGATTTTAACAAAGGATTTCTAGATATGATACCAAAAGCCTGAGCAGCAAAAGAAAAAATAGATATTTGAACTTAATCAAAATTTAAACTTTGATGCATTAAAGGATACCATTGAAAAAATGAAAAAGTCAACCCCACAGAATGGGAGAAAAATCAAGTATTTGATAAGGGGTTTATATCCAAAAGATCTAAGGAACTCATATAACTCAATACAAAACAACAAGCAAACAAACAAACAAAACCCAAATAATTACAAATTGAGCAAAGGATTTGAATAAACATTTTTCCAAATGACTAGATGGTATATGAAAAGGTGCTCAGTATCATTAATAATCAGAAAAATTCAAATTAAAACCATGAGATAACCTCACACCTGTTATGACTAGTATCAAAAAGACGAGAGAGAAAAAAATGCTGCTGGGGAAATGGAGAAAAGGGAACCCTTTTATCCTGATGATGGGGATGTAAATTGGTACAACCACCATGGAAAACAGTACAAGATTCCCCAAGAAATTAAAAATAGAACTACCATATGATCCAGCAGTCTCACTTTTTGGGTGCACATCCAAATGAAATGAAAGCTTTATCTTGAAGATATATCTGTACTGTTATGTTCATTGCAGCATTATTCACAATAGCAAAGGTTTGGAAACAACTTCAATGTCTGTCTATGGATGAATGGATAAAGAAAAAAATACATATATTTATAAAATGGAATATATTTCAACTTTGAAAAAGAAGGAAATTCTACCATTTACAACAATATGGATGAACCTGAAGGACATTATGCTATGTGAAATCAGCCTGATAAAGAAAGACAAACACTGCATATTATCACTTATATGTAGAATCTTATAAAAAAGAACAGAGTTGAAATAGAAACAGAGAGTAGAATTATGATTGCCGGGGGCTGGTTTGGAGAGATATAGAGAGAGGTTGGTAAAAGTTGGTAAAAGATATAGAGAGAGGTTGGTACAAATTTTCAGTTATAGTATTAATAAGGTCCTTATATCTTATAATGTATAGCATGCTGGATAATACTGTATTATATAATTGAAATTTTTTAAGAGAGTAAAACTTAAGTGTCTTCATTCTAAAATAAAAAGTTAAATATGTTAAGTAATTGATGTGTTAATTAACTCGGTGGAGGGAATTATTTCACCATATATACATATATCAAATCATGTTGTACACTTTAAATATATTATAATTTTATCTGTCAATCATATTTCATTAAAGATGACAAAACTCCACAATGAGACACCACTTCATACATATTAGGCTGGCTGGAATCAAAGAGTAGGTTATAACAAATACTAATGAGTATGTAGAGAACTTGGAACCCTCATACACTGCTGGTAGGAATGTAAAATGGTGCAGCTACTTTGGAAAACAATCTGACAGTTCCTTGAACAACTAAACATAGTATACTTATATGACTCAACAATTGTACTTCTAGGTAATTACGCAGGATAAATGAAAACATACGTCCACACTAAAACTTGTACGAAAATGTTTATAACAGCATTGTTCATGAAAGCCAAAGGGTAGAAACAACTCAAATGTAATATTAACATAAATAGAATTCAGTGTGGTATATCCATACAATGAAAACCCACATATTATGTGATTCCATTAATATGAAATATCTAGAATAGGGAAATAGATCATTGGTTTCTTAGGGATAAGGGGGATGAGGGTGATAGTTAAAGCATAATGAGACTCCTTTTTGAAGGGATGAAAATGTTCTAATATCAACACAGGTGATAGTAGAACAGATTGTAAATATATTACAAACCATTGAATCGTGCACTTAAATGGGCAGATTTTATTTCCTGTGAATTATATTTCAGTACAGCTATTATAAAAGAATTATCTGTCTTCCCAAGTAAATTACACGTTTGATATCACAGATATTGTTTTAAAACTGTTATATTGCTTTTTAGACTTTAGTATAGAGTATAGCTACAAACAGCCTTAGCAGTTTGAATTACTGAAAAAAAATCTGTTTTAGACCTAGTGATCTTACAAATTGCCTGAAATAGGAGGTTTGTTTTGCTTTCTTAATAGATGTCATTTTTGCTATTTTTAAAATTTTATAATCGTTGTTTTAGTGTACTCAGAGATCCAAGAAAGTTTGATGTCTTTTATCTTGTGTGTATATGTTTCTAGTTTTATATTCCTGTAGAGTCTTCACTTTTCTTAACATTCATAGAGTTCTGATTAAGAATTCTGCTCAGTATTGTACCAAATTGTACAAATCAAATTGTGTCGTGAAATGATAAAACATCATTTGACAGGTAGAAATTTAAACCTGAATATGAAAGATGACATGATAGTAAACCAAAGAAAGACATATAAAAGACAATTGTTCTTTAGAAAGCGGGTAAAACGGGTTTAATAAGGATGTTTGCCTTTTTTTTTTTTTTTTTTTTAAGTTTTAGGAAACGGAGAAATGTAATGCTAGATTTTTATGATTTGGGGATCCTTTTTCTTCATCTTATTCTTGATTAAGTTGATTAGAATTAAGATATTTCAATATATCTATTTAAAATTATTTTCATTGTTTAACACTGACTTTTGCTCTCTACTTTTAAAATCAATTAGATGTGTGATTCACACTAAACCTTTCAAAGAAGAAAAAACATGTTAGCTTATAAGTAAAATAATTTTTCATTGACTTCCATAACTCAAAGTTTTTCTGTGTCCTAAATAAGTAAGTTCACTAAAATATCTGGAGTATTAGTTTCCTAATAGTCATATTATCATTTATAAGAAGTTTGCAGTCAGGTACCTGCATGTAAATGTTGACTTGATAAAGATATGCACCCTCACAAAATTCAACCTGACATTGAATTGGGAAGCACAGAACCTATGATCTGGTTTTTTGTTCTGATTATTGCCATTGAGAATTGTATTTTAAACTTTCTTTTGCTTTAAAATTGTGCTAGTGATTTACATTTAATAGATACCTTTCTCTACACTTCCTTACTGCCACAAGGAGACTGATGACAAAGCAATATTTGTTACTTTTGGAGCCTCTAGGGGACTTATATAAAGCCCACAATGGCTTTCTAAAATTTTGAAAAAACAAATCTTAAGAGCCCTGGCTGGGTAGCTCAGTTGGTAGCTAGATTTTCATCCCAACCCCCAAACTTGTAGGTTCATTTCCCACAGGGCACATATAAGAATCAACCAATGAATGCATGGATAAGTAGAACGACAAATTGTTATGTCTCTTTGTCTCTCCCCCACCCCCCATTCTAACACAACCTTCATCCAAAGAAATGTGTAACAAATAATGATATTTTAAAAAATGCAAGAATGACTAAATAGGTACTCTCTTTGCCCTGTAATCTTGGCATTGTAACTGTCAAATATGAGGTAATGCGAGGAGAAAAGCGGAAAGGTGTGGCTTTCTATTCATGTAGCTCAGAGCTCCCTGCTCCTGCCATCATCATCAAACAGCTCTTGGGAAGCTGCAATCTGTAAGTTCTCCCTGTTTCTCTTGTCAGTTTCCAGCCTGTATTTTGAGAAATAAATGCTTAAAATATTTATCCTCTAAATAAAAAAACAAGCACTCTGGAACTGTCAAAACTCTCAATGGCACACATAATTAATCAAAAACATTCCACAAATAAAGTTGATGTAAAGAAAATATATTTAGGTCTAACTCTGGATGAATAGGTATTAGAGAACAGCTTAGGTAGAGACATTTTATAACAATTTAGCCCTAAATATAATCTTTTTAATTTATCCTCACCCGAGGACTTTTTGTGTGTGTGTGCATTCATCTTCAGATAGAACGGGAGGGAGAAAGGGAGGAAAAGAGAGAGAGAAACATCCATGTGAGAGATACACATTGACTGGTTGCCACTCACATGACCCCAACCAGGGCAGGGACAAACTGCAACCGAGGTACATGCCCTTAGCAGGAACCGAACCCGGGTCTCTCTGGACCGCAGGCCGACGCTCTAACCGCTGAGCCATACTGGCCAGGACTAAATATCACCTTTTTAAAAAGACCTTTATAAAGATTATAAACTTGTTTGATTTTTTTTTGTACATGCCTCTAGTGGGAACTGAACCCAGGACTCTCTGGTCCTCAGGCCAATGCTTCAACTGCTGAGCCAAGTAGCTGGAAGAAGTTATTTTTTAATGTTATTAAATAGGTACTCCATAACACAAAGTAACATTATTGTAAGGATTAATCAGAAGTGTTGATGTGTATTGCATTTTAAAAATCTTTAATGTGCCCTGGCCAGTTTGGCTCAGTGGTTGGACCATCGGCCTGTGGACCAGAGAGTTCTGGGTTCGGTTCCCGCTAGGGGCACATACAAAATAATAATAATAATAATAATAATAATAAATGTTCATCCTTAAAAAAAAAAATCTTTAATATGAACTTTTAGTAAAGGACTCCAGGCTGGCCTTCTGAGAGTCTCTATATTAATAGGGCTATGTACATTCTTAATTCTCTTTATTTGCTGTTATTAAGTTGAGAATATAAAAATAAATAATTGAATGATTAAGGAATGTTGCTGAGAATATTATTTGGAGGAAGTATTAGAGCAAAATCAGTGTCCTTTGTCTGTTGGAAACAGTGACTTAAATAGAGAGAAAGTGGGCAGTCTTCTGGTATTGTTAGGAAGGTCATGCTCCTGAGTTTGTATAACTGCTGGGTATTTAAAGTTCCTGGTATCCTTGGAAACATAAACTGTTTGTGATACCAATTGGTGCTTGTGTTTCAGTGATGTCATATAATTTACAGATCCACACAATGGATCTCTTGTTTGTGAACCTACAGAGGAATTCTGATAGTTTTGGAAAAGCACCTGAATAGCCTTAGGAATTGAGGATTAAGAATTTGTGGTGTGTGTGTGTGTGTGTGTGTGTGTGTGTGTGTGTGTGAGAGAGAGAGAGAGAGAGAGAGAGAGAGAGAGAGAGAGAGAGAGAGATTGAGATTAAGATTGAGATTGAGATTGAGATTGAGATTTAGTTTTCTTTTAGGCTTTAATTTTACTTAGTAGTGACAGTTTTGCTCTCCATTCCTTAATCCTTTGAGTTTGGATTCAACTTTTAAAAAAAAGCAAAAACAACAACCACCAAATTTTTCATTGTTTTACATTTTTATGATTGTATTTGAGAAGTATATACATATTTTGGTACTAATTGAAACTTTTAGAAAAACAGATGAGGATTAATTTTTCTTCTCAAGTTTAGCCATCGAGGTATTTGAACGAATTGGTTAGATTAAAACAGTGTCATGAAAAAGATTATTTTCTCCCTGGCCAGTGTGGCTCAGTTGGTTGGAGCATCATCTGGCACACTGAGGTGGTGGGTTGCATTCCTGGTCAGGGCACATACTCAGGTTGCAGGTTCAATCCTGGGTCAGGGAATCTTCTCTCTCACATTAGTGTTTCTCCCTCCTCCTGCACACCTGCCTATCTCTAAAAATCAATGAAAAACATAGCCTCAAGTGAGGATTAAAAAAAGAAAATATGTGTAGAATCATGGCACAGTGGTGTATCAGAACCTGTTCAGTGGTGCCGATATAAGTTTTCTTTTGTTAGAGCAAACCCATGTAGTTTGGGGTTTTTTTCCCAGAATATTTTCAAGGAAAATCTTTTTTTAAATATATCATATCCTGAAGATCATTCACAGTTTAAATCAGTTTTGTTCTCTGACATTTTATTGCAGTATTTTTAACATCAATAGTTTCGAATTGGAATAAAAAATGAATTTGTTATTTTAAATGTGTGAAGTAAAAAGAATAATGAGAGGTAACATTTATTGAAGGCTTACAATATGCCAGGTACTGTTCTAAATGCTTGAAATTTCTCTTTTAATGCTCACCACATCCCTGTGAGGTAGAAACTACATTGTTCCTATAATAACGATGAGGAAACTGAGGCACTGAGAGGTTAAGTGTTTTGTCTGGAGTTGTGCAGGTGGTAAGTGATAGAGCTGGGGTTCCTTTTCAAGCAGTTTGACTCCAGAGTCTGTGCTCTTAACTTTCTGACCATGATGCCTCTCAATAGCAACGATAACGAGAGCTAACATTTACGGAGCACTTTTTCTGTGTGCCAGAAATTGAGAAACTGTTCTCAGTTCTCTCTAGTACGTTAACTCAATCAAATAACCTAAATTGGGGACATGGGTTCTGCCATGACTTTTAGCCTCATTCTGTCAAAATTCTGTGCTTTGATAGCCTCTTCTCAAAGATCTTTATAAACTATAAACAATCCATATGTGCTGTAAATCATGAGTGAGTTATGTTAAGTGGACCTATATAAGAAGACTACAGAGATGAGTAGGTATCAGGGCACTATGAGTTACTGTCACCTTCCTATATATTCAAGTACTATATTATTTATGGGGAAAATTAAAACCCTAAAGAGTAATATGTGAACAAGTTTCAACCTGATGTTCCAAATGCCACTTAGATATTGATTTGAAAAAAAGAGCATAAAAGCCTTATAGCCAGCATTTCTTCTCTGATTCCTAGGGTCTTTAAGCAGACTTGGACTAGTTAAAAATAGGTGGTTTCCTAGTAACACCTGGTTCTCTAACTAGTAATAGAGGGAGTTAAGCTTCTATAGACTCAAAGTTAGCATTTCTATTCCACCCACACTCTGCACCTTGATCAAGAAGTTGAATTATGGGTGTACTGAAATGGTTTAAACTTTGTTGTTTTTGGCCATGAGCTTGATATTGATCAGCTTAGTTTGGAGCATCACTTGAACCGTTCTCTAATTTGGTAGGACCTAGCTACATATATATTTTTTAATCCTCACCCGAGGATATTTTTCCATTTATCTTCAGAAAGAGTGGGAGTGGGGGAGAAACATTGATGTGAGAGAGACAAATCAACTGGCTGTCTCCTGCACGACCCTGAGACCCTGACCAGGGCTGGGGACAAACCACAAGCGAGGTACATGCCCTTGACCAGAATCGAGCCTGCAACTCATTGGTTCACGGGCCAACGCTCTAACCTCTGAGCCAAACTAGCCAGGGCATAGCTATATATTTTTTAAGTGAATAATGTTATGTTAAAATTTAATCTTAAGTCAGAGTAGAAGTACATAGTTACAAGTATGTGCTATAAGATTGAAATGAAAAAGAGCAGTTAGCTTCCCAGCCATTGGCTCAGCTAGTTTCTGTTCCGTAGAGGCATCCGTCTTCAACTCATTTGGAGGTTTTTTCTAGTACTTCATATTTTTAAATAACTCATGCATTCACACATACATATACGCACACATCAAAGTATAGATAGACTTACATAGTTTCAAATGCTCTTTAGAACTTTTTAAAAAAATTCTCTCTCTACACACGCACACACACACACACGGTAGTATTCCCTTTTATAATTGAGAAAATTAAGTCTCAGAGAGGTTAAATTATTTGCCAAAAATCATGGAAATAACAAATGGCGGATTTGAATTTACTCATCTGATTACACAGCCAAATTCATGTTTCATATGTCAGATTTGTTCAGAATGGGCCTATATAGTGATTTCCCCATTATTTTCAATTCTCAAATGTTTAATAATAATAACAAACCTTTATTGTATGCTCCGTATGTGTGAGACCCTTTGCACTTGACATGTATTATCTAATTTGAACCTAAGAAAAATCCCTAAGAGAAGAGGTGCTTTGTCACTCTTATTTTAAAGCTACAGAAATTGAGGTTCAGTTAGGTCGAATAGTTTACCCGAGGCCACACAACTTACAAATGGTAGAACTGGAATCTTTTGACTATAATTCTTATTGAAATATACATAGAGAAAAGTGCACAAATCTAATGTATAGCTTCATGGATTTGCATAAAGGCAATATACTTGAGTAACTTGCAGGAGACACAGGACAGTACTAGCATCCCACAAGTCCATCTTATGTCCAAAGAGTAATTACAATGCTGACCTTTATATTATGAATGAATTTTACCTACCTTTGAACTTTATATAAGCAAAATTATGTGTCTTTTTTTTTTTCATTCATCTTCAGATAAAGTAAGAGGGAGAGAAAAGGTGAGAGAGAGAGAAACATCGATGTGAGAGGGACATAACGACTGGTTGCCTCCCTAACGACCCTCACCAGGGTCAGGGATGAACTGAGGTATATGCCCTTGGCCAGAATCACGGGCCAATGCTCTACTGCTGAGCCAAACCAGCCAGGGCAAAATTACGTATCTTTTATGTCTGACTTCCTTCGCTCTATTATATTGTGAGCATCATACTTGTTAATACATGTAGTTCTTTCATTCTCATTGGTATATAATATTTCATTTTATGAATTATCACAATTTACTTACCCATTTCACTATTGGTGGACATTTGGAATTGTTTCTAGTTTTGACTATTATGAATAGTACTACAATGTGCAGTCTTGTTACCTGTCTTTTGGTGAAAATGTGTCCACATTTCTGTTGGGTATATATCTAGGAGTAGATTTGCTGGTTATGCATATGTTCAGTTTTAGTAAATATTGTCAAACAGTTTTCCAAAGTGATTGTACTAATACACATCCCACCTGCACTTGCTCCACATACTCTCCAACACTTAGTATCTTTTTCACTTTAGCTCTTCTGGTAGGTATTAATAATATCTCAGCCCTGGCCGGTTTGGCTCAGCGATTAGAGCGTTGGCCTGCGGTCCATAGAGACCCGGGTTCGGTTCCCGCTAAGAGTGCGTACCTCAGTTGCAGTTTGTCCCCGGCCCTGGTTGGTCATGCGGGTGGCAGCCATTCGATATGTCCCTTTCACATCGATGTTTCTCTCTTTCTTCCCCTCCTTCCCTCCCACTCTATCTGAACAAAAAATGGAAAAATGTCCTCAGGTGAGGATTAAAATATAAATAAAAAATAATAATATCTGACTGTGGTTTCAACTTGCATTTCTCTGATGGTTAATGAAGTTGAGTACTTTTTTACATGTTAACTGGACATTTGGATATTCTTTTTTATGAAGTGGCTATTCAGGTCTTTGGCCAATTTTTCAACTGGGTTCTTTGCCCTTAAACAGAGTACATTGGTTTTCTTCACCCTGTCCTTTTTTCCTGAGGCAAAAGATTTTTACTCTTCTAGCTTTTTATTCTGGCATTTACATATGTTCTTAATTCTGAATAGTATGTATATATTGCCTTTTTATTCATAAATTTTAGAGCTTTTCTTTGATTTTCTATTATAGTGGATGAGGATTTAACTGTCATACAAAACCATCCTAACTTTCTTAACATAGTTATATCTTTTTTAATGTTCAGTGTACTCAGTGTTCAGTCAGTATTCAATAAACAATTATTTTTTAAAATCATTATTCAGTTTATCTTTCAAAAATTAGTACTTAATATTAAAAACATATATTTAAAATCATTATTCAGTACTTACATATTTTTTAAGATCAGTATTCAACTAGATTAGGCATGGCTGAATACCATTAGGCGTTTTCTTTCTTGCTATATATTTTTTTTTGGTTAAAAATTGTCTTTTTTTTTTTTTTTTTTCATTTGTTCCTTTATTCCTCCCATACCTTCCTGTAATCTTGCAGTACAATTTTACTCAAGGTCAATAATATCAGGTAATTTATCAGATTATGCTTTATTTTTTTTTTAATTTTCTTTTTTTCTTGGTGATATCTTCCATGGAGTCCCCCTTGTCTTATTATATTTAGGACTTTTTTCTGATTAACTGTTGTCTTAGGTTTTTTTTTTGTTTGGTTTTTGTCTGTTTTGCTGTCATCCTTACAATTTCTTTTGCATTTCTCTTAGGTTGGAAGCCTTGTTCCTGGATCTTAAGTCTTACTCGCTTTAATTACCTGCTTGTTTAATTCAGGCACATCGTCCAGTAGTTCTAAAAGATGGCATAGAAGCATGGTATGACAGCTTTCAGCATGTTAATTTCTTTTGTCATGTTTCTCCAATCAGGACTACTTGGACCTGGTGTTTGCACCCGTTACCAGGTACTGCTTGTACCTAGTTATCAACCTCCTATTTCTTTTTATCATCATTTTGAAATACTTTTCACTTCTCTCCTGTGCTGGAGTGCCTGATTGTTGTTTGTTTATTGTATTTTCTTAGTTCACTCCCTGTTATGCATTGAATGTGTCCTCCCAAAATTCTTACTATTTTTTATCCTCACCCGAGGACATTTTTGCATGTATCTTCAGATAGAACAGGAGGGAGAGAGGAAGGAAGAGAGAGAGAGAGAGAAACATCGATGTGAGAGAGACACATCAAGTGGTTGCCATGCACATGACCCCAACCAGGACCGGGGACAAACTGCAACTGAGGTACATGCCCTTATTGGGAACTGAACCCGAGATTCTCCGGTCCGTGGGCTGACACTCTAACCGCTGAGCCAAACTGGCCAGGGCCCTTCCAAAATTATTTTATGTTAGAGCCCTAACCTCCAGTGTAATTGTATCTTGGAGATAGGATCTATGAGGAGGTGATAAAAGTTAAATGAAGTCATCAGAATGGGGCCCTACTCTGATAGAGCTGGTGCCTTTATAAGAGAGGAAGAGATATCCCTTCTTTTCATCGTATGGGTCACAGTGAGAAGGCAGCCATCTGCAAGCCAGGAAGGGAGCTCTCACCTGAACGAGTTTGGCCAGCATCTTGATATTGGACTTCCCAGCCTCTAGATCTGTGGGGAAATAAATTTTTGTTGTTTAAGCCACCCATTCTGTGGTATTTTATTATGGCTGCCCAAGCTGACTAATACACTCCCTCATTTTGAAGGAGGATATACTACTGTAGCTTCCTGAGAAACAGTACATATTAGACAAAATTTGAAGCCTTGAAAATCTTAAAAATATCTTTATTCTATCCTTACACTTGATTGTTAGTTTGGCTGAGTCAATAATCTAGGTTAGGAATAATTTTCTTATGGAATTTTAAAGGCATTGCTCCATTGTCTTCCAAATTCATGTGTTGCATTTGAGAAATCCAAATTCATCTTATTCCCGAGATCTACATGTAAGCTGCTTTTTCTCAGTGATATGTTTTGGTGGGCATCCTTTTCATCAGTTTTGCTGGGCTCTCATTGGGTTTCAATCTGGAAATGTATATCCTTCAGTGCTGTGAAATTTCAGGATTTCTTTTTCTATTAATTTTATGTTGAAGTTCCTGGATTGGTTTCTCTGTTTTCTTCTCTCTTTTTTTTCTTTCAATTTTATTTTGTATTGATTTCAGGTATACAGATTAGTGGTTAGACAATCATATACTTTACACAGTGTTCCCCTCGATATTTCCAGTAACCTAATTGGCATCATACATAGTTATCGCAGTATTCTTGACTGTGCATTCTATGCTTTCCTTCCTTCCCTGTGACTGTTTTGCAACTACCAATTTGTGATTCTTAGTCCCTTCACCTTTTTCACCTAGTCCCCCAGTCCCTCCTCCTCTTTTCTTTTTTCATTTCCATCTCTTTGTCATTTAGTTCTACTTTCTGGGATATTTTCTGAACTTTATTTTCTAATCATACTATTGAGTTTTGGGTTTTATTTCTGCTATTGTTTTTAATATGCAGAAGCTCTTTTTAGTTCTATGAATGTTGCTTTTAATAAAAAGCATCCTGTTTTTGTTTCACAGATGCTATTTCTTTCCATATCTCTTTGAGGATGATGATGATTGTTCTTCTTCCAGTGTCATTTATGTCTCCTTCAAATTGCTGTTTTCTGTTGTTTTGATCTCTGTTTTCTCACACTAGAGGCTTTCTTCTAATCTTTGGTAATCCTTGTTTGCTCCAGATTAGGAATGGAAAACTGAGAAAGCTTCCTGGCAGATCTGAGGGTGAGGTTGGGGCTTGTCCACTAAGGTGATTTGGATGGGCTGTTTATTAGGAGAACCCCTTTTCTTAGTATCTTTGGCTCTTTCCTCTTGACCTTATCAGCTACCCAGAGTTCTAATCACCTGCCTGAGGGTAAAAAGTCTATACGCCAGTTCTGACAGTCAAATTGGGGCGATGGGGTGGGGGTGGGGTATGAGGGAACTTTGGGGAAAGCACTTCTTTGCATTCCTTGTGTTTTCAGTATGTTCTTCTCAATTGTTTAGTCCACTTTTATTTTACCCTTCCAAGTGAGCAAACCTTTGTTCTTTTACCTGGGTTGGGTAGAGACAGTTACTTGTGGAATAAATTGGAGAGAGGATCTTAGGACTCACTGATTTCTAAATCAATTGTACCCAGTTCTTACATTAGACCACCCCTCCTTCCCATCGAGAGATACCTAGTGCTGGCCTATCCCTGAACTTTTTGAATATCTTTTTGCTGTAAATTAGATTGGTTCTTAGCTTTTCTCACTCTTAGCCTAGGATTTAACTTTCTTGAGCCTGATCAGTAGTTTACCACTTGAACGTGTTCTTTCTAGCTTTTACATTTTTACTTATTTTTTCTCTACTTCTGTTTATTCTTGTGGGATTCCCCTCCCCCCTCTCTCTCTACATACACACACAAACACACACATATATAATTTGTACTGTAGTTTTAATGGGGGTTTGAAATGAATTGAAAGTATTCAATCTACCATTTTAACCTAGTACCTGCCATGTATTTCCTAAAATGAAATTTTAACAAGGCATTTGTGGAACCCTTGAAGCAGTTCCAGGTTCTTCTGTAGATGAGGATTAAAGGTCTTGGACCTAGATACACAGATCCAACTTTTAACTTGATTTTTTTTTTTTCCTTTTGACTGTATGTGACCCAAACTATGTTCATCAGCTTTTCCTTCAAACCCGATCTTCCAGAATTCCTAATCTCAGTAAATTAAACCTCCATTCATCTCTCAACAGAAATGCAAATCAGTGGTGTCATTCATCTGTTTAAAACCCTTCTGGGGCCTCCTTTCCTTCCTAAGATCAAAATCAACATCCTTAGCCTTGTTTATAGGTCTCTGCTGATCTTGGCCCGGACTTTCACCAGCCTATCTCTGCACTTAACCTCCAGGTTCCCTATGCATCAGACATAGGGACCTCCTTTTCAGATTGTTGGAGGAGCAGAACCATTCTCTTTTTCAAGGGCTTTTGGACCTACGATTTTATTTGCCTGAAATGCTAATACAGTTGTACCTCAGTATCCACTAGGGATTGGTTCCAGGACCCTCCGCAGGTACCAAAGTCCCCTGATGCTCAAGTTCTTTATATAAAATGGTATAGTATTTGCATATAATCTACACACATCCTCCTGTATACTGTAAATCATCTTTAGATTACTTATAATACCTAATACAATGTAAATGCTATGTAATAGTGGTGTCATTCATCTGAGAATATGGAGTAGATTATCTTCTTGTATCATTTGTTTTCCCAGCAGGATTGTGTTTTTTTGATCATGTTGTTTAAAGGTTTCATGCATTCTGAATATCTTTTAAGATAATGGGAAAGTGCCCTTGCCAGTTTGGCTCGGCACTTAGAGCGTCATCCTGCGGTCCAGAGAGACCTGGGTTCAGTTTCCGCTAAGGGCACGTGCCTCGGTTGCAGTTTGTCCCTGACCCCGGTTGGGGTTGTGCGGGAGGCAGCCACTCGATGTGTCCCTTACACGGCAATGTTTCTCTCTGTCTCTCTCTTCCTCTCTCCCCCTCCCACTCTATCTGAACAAGGGTGGAAGAATGTCCTTGGGTGAGGATTAAAAAAGAAAAAGATAATGGGAAAGCTTGTGAAATTCATACTGAATTACTTAGGAAGTGATGACAAGAAAATATCTGTACATGTTCACTACAGACGCAACCATAGTAGGCCTAACTACATAGTACACATCAGTAACAACATTTTTTTCGAATATTTTTTATTGCTGTTGGTTGAATCCATGGAAGCAAAGGGTCATCTGTACTTGTATTCCCTTTCACCTACTATTCCCAGCTGCAGTAATGCCCCAGATCAAGTCTATTGCTCTTTTTATATGATCTCACTTTACCCTATATGCATCTTTATAGTGTTTATTATAATTGTTTAAATTAATTGTATACTAATTGTGCAGTATTTGACCCCTCTTCTGAATTTAAGTTCCATTAGTTCATTGACTAGGTCTGTCTTGTTCACTGTTATATAAGGCTTAAGTACAGTGTTTAACACAGTAAATAAATACTTACAGAATTCAAAACACAAAAAAGAGAAGTTATATTGGTATGCTAGAAAAAATCCTAGATTATATATCAGAATAACTAAGTTCTAAAATAACTGAATTGGATATGTCATTTTGAGCAAGTAATTTTATATCTCTGAGCCTCATTTTATTAATCTATGAATTGAGGGAATGTGATTTATGGATCTTGAGGATATCTTTCAACTCTGATTTGTTTCCCAAAGGACCTCCTTCTTCCTCTTCTATGCATTTCTTTTCCTGTTGACCTATATATTTTTTGATACTCATTATTGTTTGTTTTTCTGTATTTATTCTTCTCCCTTTACTGTCTGTAATGTGAACGTATCCCTTGATAGCTGAATTCTCAAAGTCCAAATATTTGCCACGGTGACTTGGAAATTAACCTAAAATTGACTATCCAAATTAAAATATCGTTATGGCCAAATCATGAAGTCGCACATGAATCTGGGCAAGAGAATATGGAGTAGACTGTGGACCTGAATCATTTGTTTTCCCAACAGGATTGTGTTTCGTAATCGTGTTTAAAGGTTCCATGCAATCTGAATATCTTTTAAGATAATGAGAAAGCTTGTGAAAAGTAGGTGAGCCTAGGAGAATTAGAAAAGCTCTTACCTTAGGAGAAAAGATGGAAATGATAAAGGCTAATGAGAGACAAGACAAAATGTCAAAAGACCTACAAACTTGCCTGTGCATGGGTCCCCATGTACTATGTATATGACTTTTACCTGTTTGTGAGAAAAAATAAAATTGTGAAAATGTTGTTAGTTTGGAAAGCATTGTTAGTTAATTTTAGTTTTTTGTGCTCTTTGAATCATTATGAAATACTACCAGATTATTGTTTATTTACCTTATAGTACGTGTTTGCAGCATAAGAAAAATGGAACTTGTATCTGATATTGTGCACAAATGTAACCACTAACAGGTTCATTGATTATAAATGATTTTGTTTTTTTATTAATTTTTTTATTGATTTTTTTTTTTAGAGAGAGAGTTAAACATGGACGTGAGAGAGAAACATTGATTGGCTGCCTCCTGCACACCTTCCACTGGGGATCGAATCCAAAACTTGGGCATGTGCCCTGACTGGGAATGGAACGGGGACCTCTCAGTCCAAGAGATGAACACTTAGTCCACTGAGCTGCACCGGCCAGGCGAATATAAATGATTTTGTATGGTTTATTTTTAATTTAGAAATTTTGGGTGGGTTGTAGATATGGTTTCTGGTTTTAAGAATGCTTAACAGTACTTGGGGAAATTAACTTAGAGTTTTAGATGTATTTAAACTACATTATTCTTTGTCCACTTAAAATCAGAATATGGTCTCCTGTTATGTGAAAATTTGTCATTCAACTTATTTTCAGGACTGAATTAGATTTGGATAAGAGGGATGCCTGTTCTTTTGTGTTGGTTGTATTGAGGAGAAAAGGCTAAGTGCTTGCTTTTACTGCTTTATAGTCTCATAGGTGTTTATTCTCTCCTACTCATTTGAGGTCAGTGGTTTTTTAAATAAAAAGAAAGGTTTTTCACTTCTAATGTTAAGTCAGCTAAGTTGTTTCATGACAGCTGATTGAGTTGGGTTGGTGACTTACTAGTGAGTGACTGATAGGATTCTTGAGAGAAGTCTGTATTGATAGCTTTCACTGTCAACTCAGTGACTTGTGATTCAAACAGGTTACAATTCAAAAAGGATGCATCTTTAGCTGTGTAGTCTATTCCAGTTGATACTGTGGAGAGAGGTAGAGCTATTAAAATTTTTTAATGCTGTCAAAGTCTTGATAAATTTTATGCAGTCTGCCTTCTTCTGTCTTAGACAGAGAGATACCGTCGTAGTATTGGCTGTATAACTAATCGCTAAAACCTCAGAAACTGATCTCTCAAAAGTGGTAAACTATTTATGCTTTTTCTCCCCCTTCTCCACTAAGAACCACATTCCTTTAAAAGCTCTAATTCTTTCCCCACAGCAACTGTTTCTAAAGGAAAGTGATGAGATTCACTTCAAAAAGAGGCAAGCTTAGAGGTATGTTAATATAGGAAGAAGAACTAAATATAACAAAAGGAATGAGTATTAAATAGTATTTGAGAGAATTCTTAGTCTAGTTCATTTTTCTACCAGTATTAGGAACATGAAACGTGAAAAGGATCTTGAGTTTTTATCATTTATGCAACACCAAGGTTATGTTTTAAGGGCCAGACTAGCATTTTCTTACACTTTTCTTAAATTTGCACCATACTTGACTGTTTAAGAAAAACTTGCATATAGACCTTTGTTTCCTTTTAAAGATTAATATATAAATGAATTATTTTCTTTTGAGTATTTTATGTTTTTCTGATTGGGTTAGAGTATAAACTATAGATGTCTAATAGACTCCTAAACTAAGGAGTCTATTAGGATTGAGGAGCAGACTGTGATTGACTGCCATTTGTCATCGTGACGCTGACATCACTCATAACATTCCATTCAGTTACCTAATTGGTATAATTGCCTAAGCACTGCTTGACCCAGTGTGGGAATTATGGGACTTATACCTTCTTGCATGTCTAAGAAGCGGAAGGAAACAGTATTATCTCTGCTTGCCATTTCTTGGCACACCGGTGTAGTACAAACTGTGTACCATAATGTGGAAGAGAGAAGCAAGTGGAACCATCATACTGTTTCCCTTCCTGGCCATCTTCTTAAAAGATTACTTTTGGGTAATCTTATTACTTATGTAATAGTATCAAACTATTGGTTCTTTTACAAAGAGAAATATTACCTTTATCAAACATCTGATTGTCTACTATAGATAAGCCATGTGTTCAAGGAACTTACTATGCTGTTATCAGATAACTCACTGGGCCCTTTGATAGAAGAGAGTTAGAAACCCCATACTTAGGTCTGGGTGTTGCTGAGATGAGAGGGAGGCAGCAGAGGGACTCTCACAAACTTTAGACTAAAGGAAATTACTTACCAGAAAGAAGTGTCACATGACCTCCTACCTACCCTGTTTTAATAAAAAGGGCTTGGTAAGCAGATGGGATTTACTGACTAGACACCAATGTTCAAGTAGCTTGGAAATGAAGCCTCTGTAGTTGAGAAGGAAACCAAAATGGTTACCTAAGGTTAAAAGACACAATACAAATTTATAACAAATAGTTACGGTCTCACAATGAATTTATGATAAGGGTTAAAAGATATTTTCATAAAGGTAAACATTTCTGACCTGTGATTTTATATGTTAAATATGGAATCATTTATTATTCAGAACCCTTATTACTCACCAAGGTGAGTGTGACCACATTTAAATCTACCGGGACCATTGATTCATGTGCTTGCCAGGCCAGAGGACAAAGCAAAGTTCACAGGCAATGATTTATCAATCTAAGAAAATTTTTGTTTATTCTGGAAGTAGGGTATTTTCTGACATAGTAATAGAATGTGGAGGTGGGTAGATAATGAGGGGTAAAGTAAATAAAATTAAACTTCATTTTAATGTCCTGATTGGTTTTGGTTTTTTCTTTCTATACTTTAAGAATGAAAGAGAATGACTTCAAGTATACTGTATTGATGGGTGGTAATTAATAGCATCTACCCTAGGTCTAGTGCAGACAGCATTAACACTTATAGAAAATAATTTGGTCATATATCTCTAATACCTAGTGGGCTGCTGCTGAGCAGCCTATTACAGTTATTGATATTATTAAGAATCATCTCCATGTGGCAACTCTAACATTTCTTCTTTTGTAGCAGTTGCCGATGGAAGATAGCCAAGCATATACCACTTTTTTTTTTTTTATCCTCACCTGAGGATACTTTTCCATTTATCTTCAGAGTGGGAAGGAAAGAGAGAGAGACAGACAGGCACACAGACAGACAGACAGACAGACATTGATGTGAGAGAGACACATCGATTGGTTGCCTCCCGAACAACCCTGACCAGGGCCGGGGACCGAACCACAACCGAGGTACATGCCCTTGACTGGAATCGAACCTGTAACTCTTTGGTCCATGGGCCAATGTTCTAACTGCTGAGCCAAACCAGCCAGAGCTATACCACACTTTTTGAAGCTCTGTGGCAGAGCAAGGATTTTTATATATCAGAAAAATAAAGAACTTCCTTTTAAAAATATAGCTTTTGCCCTGGCCGGTTTGGCTCAGCGGTTGGAGCATCGGCCTGCGGTCCAGAGAGACCCAGGTTGGGTTCCCGCTAAGGGCACGTACCTCGGTTGCAGTTTGTCCCTGGTCCTGGTTGGGTCATGCGGGTGGTAGCCACTTGATGTGTCCCTTTCACGTCGATGTTTCTCTCTCTCTCCCTCCCACTCTGTCTGAACAAAAAATGGAAAAATGTCCTCAGGTGAGGATAAAAAATAAATAAATAAATAAAATAAATAAATAAATAAATAAATAAATAAATAAATAAATAAAAATATAGTTGGCTAAGTTATATTTCAACTTGAACTTCTGTTAAAACTGATTTGAATATCTTGGTGAAAAGGAAAATAGCCCTTTGTGTATTTGGGGAAACTGACGTGTCCTTAGCTAAAGTACTATAACTCTGTTTTAAAGTTATTTAGATGTATTTTTACTTCTATAAGAAAGTAGGCATTTCAATTCTGAGAGTTTATAAACCAACGCTTATATTTTGAGTTCTAACCAAATTCAGAACCAAAACAAATTTGATCATTGAAATTTGAATGCTGAGAACTTGCTATTTCTAAACCAGGTTAGTTCTGGCATGGGAATAAATACACACACACACACACACACACACACACACACAAATATAGATCTTTCTACAGCAGTTCAAACCCCTGCAGTTTACAATTACTTGTTAGAAATGTGTGTGTTTTCAAATATATCAAAATCTCCCCGATATAGATAGATTTCCCAAAACTATGTTTTGTTTAGGTTGGTAATAAGAATCAGTGAAAGGCTATTGAGAATGAATGAGACATTAGAGTTTATGTTTTAGCTGGAGGAATGAATCTCTCTATATAATCCTCTGTAAAGCTTGTTTTGGATGGCAGTAAACAGGTTTGGGATTTTAACAATTGCTTTTAACTTATAATGTTAGAATTTTAAAAAATATGTGGCTTGTAAATGATGTGATTCAAAGGCAATGCAGATGAATTTCTGAGGAGCAGTAAAATACAAAAATAAAATTTCCCACAGCAGTTTTTTTTTTTTTTTTGACGTTCTCCATATTTGGGTCATAGACTTACTCTTTTCCACCCTACTCCTATTTCTGCTTGTGATTGGATCCCTTTATTTACTTTCATACTGTCAGTCTTTTGAGATGCTTTGTTAGTCTGGAAGAGACAAGATGCTAACCCTCTTAGAGAAAAGTTAACTTTTTGGATATTTATAGATATGCCTAATGGAATTTCCAGCTCTATCATATCATTTTTGTTTATCTTCTTTGTTAAGTAATACAACAGGCCCTGATGCTCCCTTCTTTGGTTACAAGGAAGGGTTATTAGAAAGGATTACTACATACAGAGAAGTTCTATTGTTGTTGTTTCCTGCCCAGTAGTTACTAAATTTATACTGGCATTTGAGAGGCCTGAAGTTTGTCTTTTAGATTCAGAGGAAGACGAAAGGAGCTGGTACTGTCAGCCCAGCTGTATTTACAGAGTCAACCAACTGCAAATAGAAAATATTCAGGAAAAATAATCCCAGAATATTCCAAAAAGCAAAACTTGAATTTGCCATTCACTGAGCACTATGCTGAATCCACGTGAAGGAAGTGATGTGTAGGCCCTCCCAGCTGTAGCTTAGATGCAAATATAGGTTATATGTAATTACTATGCCATTGTATAAAAGGGACTCCAACATCCAAAGATTTTAGTTATCTGCAGGAGTCCGGGAACCGCTCTCCAGCGGATTCTGAGGGATACCAAATGCTCTTTAGAAATGATTTGGATATACTGGCTTTTATTCAGTCTTTCAAATTCAATTCAAATTCAAAAGTTTCTCTTTCAAGTTCATTCTTTCATTCGTTCGTTCCCTCCCTCCCTCCCTTCCTTCCTCCCTCCCTTCCTCCCTTCCTTGTATTTGAACTTCCCTGCTAAAACTAAAGGAGAATTAGGTTATATAACCTCCTTTATGAGCATTTATCAGTTTACCTCTCTCTGTATTAATTGCTCTTTTATTCTCTCATCTCTTGTGTTGTTCTTCCAGCACAAACAGCTAGAGAGTTACCAGTGCTGTTGATTCTTATTTCAAACTCTGGCTTACATATCTCTTTCTTTATGTCTACTGTCACCAATCTGTGACCCTAATCATTCCTTGACCAGGCCATTCCATTAGTCTCTCATTCATTGTACAAGACCTCTGGTCTTTTCCCCACTTACTTCATTTTACAAATAATTGCCAGATTTTCTTAGAATCCTTCATTGACTTCCTTTCATCTAAGCAGTGGTTTTTAAAGTGTGGTCTGTAGAACCCTAGAACCCAAAGGTCCCCTTGATCTGCTAGGTTAAATTTATGTTCATAATAAAACTTGCCCCTACACTGGCCTCCCATTTTTTACTGTGTTGACATTTGCACTGATGGTGCAAAACCAATTGTGAGTAAAACTGATGTGGCAGCAGGAATCAAGGCAATGGCACCAAACTATACCAATAATCATTGCTTTTTGCTCTGCCACATACAGTAGGGAACATAGAGCCAGAATATACTTGACTCACTGAAAATCTTTAATTTTATGCAATCTCAGCCCCAGAGTTCACATCTTTTTAACATACAGCTGCACATGAAGCATGATGGTTATCACCACAGAAAACATTTGTGCAAAATGAGTTGCAAGCTGAACTTGCCACTTGTTTTTCAGGGAACACCATTTTTATTCAAAAGAACAACTGAAAGACAAACTATAGTTATTCAGTCTTGGTTTGGTAGACATTTTCTGGAAAAAGAAAGACATCAACCTGCCATTTAAGGGGGAAAGAAATAACAGTATTTATTGCCAATGGTAAAATTCAAGACTAAAAATGAAAATGAGTATTTTTGAAAACTTGAATCTGTCACTACTTCTCAGTAATTAAAGATTTTTCTTATGAGATCAATACTTTCCTAAAATTTAATGAATGTGATTTTTTGATACTATATAATGAAAGTTTCAACATTTAGAAAATCTGCAAAACTAAAGGAACCAATATTTTCTAAATAATCAGTGCATAATGTTACAAACTGATACATATGGGTAAAAGGTCCATTCAAAGGGGCAAAGTAGACCAATGATTTTTAACTTAACAGAGTATGAAAAGTTCATCGAGGTGTGGTGTCAGATTACATATTTTACTCACTCTTAAGCAACTGTTCATCAGGTTTTGGCATAGCATTTAAAAAAGATGATCCACAATTATCTAAAAATGCTATTAAAATACTCTTCCCTTTTCCAACTACATGTGTGTGTGAGTCCAAGATTTTCTTCATCTACTTCAACCAAAACAACATAAATTAGATTGAGGGTTGAAACATATGTAGAAACCCAGCTGTCTTCTATTCAGTCAGACTTTAAAGGGATTTGCAAAATTTAAAAGAGTGTTGCTCCTCTAACTTATTTTTCTCTTTTTGGAAAACTTACATCTCATTAAAATGTGTTATTTATATTAATATGCATTATGTTTGTTAAATGAATAAATATTTTTAAATTTCTAATATAACTATAACATACCACATAAACAAAAGCTCTTTGAAGTCCTCAATAATTTTAAGAGTCTAGAGGGTTCCTGAGATTTTAAAAAATATATTGAAAATTACTAGTGTATATTATAATATCCAATCTTACAGCAGCGCTTTTCAAGGAAATCCATTCAGTGACCTCTGATCCTTTTTAATGTTTCTAAAATTATTTAATTTTTGTAATAAGACCGTCATCCAATGTACTTAGTTTCCATGTAGGAATGGGGCAGGGTAAATCTAATTTTTTCCCGAATTTTTAATTAAGATTCTTATTTGTAACTCTAAGTTAGTTTTCCTTTTCTCTAGTGAATTTTAGACACTAAGTATAATTGGAAATCAAAAATTAGAAGTATGTCACTAGAGCAAGAGAGAGAGAGATTGAGGTTGATTGGTAGACTTGGTAAGGTGAAATAGGGCATTAATCTAAACTTGGCCTGTTAATATAGTCTCAGTACACAGGCTTTTCAAATGTACTATTAAACCTTATTTAGCCATAGAAATGGGGACATGATAGAATGAATAAATTAAATCTATAGGTTATTTTAAAATCTATTTTATCTTGTTATTTAAAATGTTTTTTTAAACCTTAATCCAGAAGTGCTCAAAAGAACCCTCTCCCCCAAAACACTTATTCTAACTTCTTGTTTTCTTCTTCCTTTGTATGCATCTCATAAAATTATCAAAAAGTGGGCACAGAAATAAACAAAAAGGAGTGAATCTATAAAATTTATAGCATGGCTAATCAAGCTCACAATTTAGACAAAAAAAATATAGAAGTATTACTCCCTACTTCATAAAACCTTTAGCTCTGGGGAGTTCTGGGTCCCAAAATGCTGTTTCACAATACCATGAAGAAACTAGGAACAAAGCTCAGGCTGGGGAAAGGGAGAACCCAAGACCGTGAGTCTTTAAGAGAATTACTCAGGATGACACGTTTATAGTTTGTCAGGAAACCTGAATTATGCTATAAATATAGTATCCTATATTTTAATTTTTTTTTCCTCACCCGAGGACATTTTTTCATTTTATTTGTTCAGCTAGAGTGGGAGGGAGAGAGAGGAAGAGAGAGAGAGAGAGAAACATCGACATGAAAGGGACACATCGAGTGGTTGCCACCCGCATGACCCAGCCAGGGCCAGGGACAAACTGCAACCGAGGTAGGTGCCCATAGCGGGAACCGAACCCAAGTCTCTCTGGACCACAGGCCAACACTCTAACCGCTGAGCCAAACTGGCTAGGACCTATATTTTAATTTTTATGTACAGAGTCTGTCAATATTTTCTTGCTTAGCAAAGATCATAAGATTACTGTTCAAATTAAATTACAGTGGGCAGTTTAGGTCACCCACAGCTAACTTACATAAGAAGGTTAGTCATTTGAATGAAAACTTGTCTGGGCCACAAAACCACCACATTTCCACATAAAGTAGGTGTATCCTCTCTGTTGAGGTAGGGTTAGTATTTGCTCTGAAAATAGGCCTACATTGTGGTAAAAATCCAACGTTGTTGTTTGTCCAAACCATGTTAAGAAAATCAGCTTTGACATGGCTTTTAATTATAGGCAAGAATCTCCTATCGTGTCAAAAAGGATTAGAAGTCAGTTTCTTTGAAGCTTTTTGTGATGATTTTAGGAAATTCTGAAGTATAAAGAAAACTTTAAAATAATTTAAGTTGCTTAGAATACAGGGGGAGAGTTGAAGGTGGGGAAGAGTTGGTGTGGAATGGAGAAGCTGTACGTACAGCACATCCAGAGGAGATAGAAACAGGAAAATAAGGGGAAAACAGTGAACTTGTCCAGCTAAGCCATAGTTACATGATTGTTTCTTTGACTTCGAATTATTTTGGAGATTAGCTGATAAGCTCCTCCAAACATGTAGAGCAACACATTTAGGTAGACTTTTAGAAAGAATAGGAAGTTAAGCCCAAAGAAGCGTTGAAGATAGTTTTGGACAGCCCTGGCCGGTTTGGCTCAGCGGTTGGAGCGTTGGCCTGTGGACCAGAGAGTCCCCAGTTCGGTTCCAGCTAGGGGCATGTACCACAAGGAAAAAAAAAAAAAGATAGTTTTGGACACATAAGGGGCTGTAAGAAGATAGACTTATTCCTAACTACCCTAATTACTGACTTGTTATTTACTTTCTATAGAACTCAGTCTATAGATATGCATATATGCATATTTGAGTAATTATGGTATAAAATACCTAGGATCTCATTTTAATTTCCTTGTAGTCAGTCAATAACAGGAATACCTATCATCTTGTGATAAAAAACTAAAAGTCTGTAGAAAGTAATAGTAATAAAAACACTCATCTAATAGATAAAATGTGCTTATTTAAAATGCGCTCAGGGGTGTTTGTTTTTTAATTTCTTCAGTTTGAGGTACTCCTCTAGCATAATAATTAAACAGTAATAAATGGTGCATTTTAAATGAATATACCTGAAAGGAATTCGTCCTTCATGGCTAAAGAAATTTTACTATATATAGAACTGTCATAATAAAAGTCTTTATTTAATGGATCTAATGTGTACTTATGATTAAGGTATGTTCTAAGGTTTACAACAGCCCAAATGAGTGAATAGTTTATATTTAAAAAAAATTTAAGTAACAAAGTAATAGTAACTACTTGTATTTTATAGGGAAATGAGACTTTTAGAAGAGTTGAGACATTTAGCTTTGACATTGTATACCTCCACCTCTAAGAGACATGATGGTAATGTTTAGATCTTTGCTTGAGGAAATTGCTTCCTATGATTTTAAGGTATTACTGGCCTCTAGTGGTAATATGCTATAGTTTAGACATTTCTATTTCTTATGAGTGACTAGAAATAAAGCCATTTTAAAGGTCTAGGCTGCCAGCGACTTCACTCTCTCACTTTTGGGTCAACAGTACTCTCAAAGTGTGCATGTGACATCATCTTCCTCCTAAAGACCAGGGGCTCTATCTTTTGTTCTTGTCTGAGTCACCCTCACCTCTTTATTTTGAATAATACTTGTTTAGCTCTTAATTGGCCTTTCATTATTTTAGTGCATATACAGCGGTGATTACTGTATCAATTTATGCTAACAATTTTTCCTAGAGTGTTTCAGCCCTCTTTTCTGTAGACTGTAGACCAATTTTCACTTCTGTATATTAACAGTTTTTATTTTCTTAAGAGAAAGTTGAAGTTTTCAGTTTACCATTGAGATTCATGTTTAGACTCATCTCTATTTAATTTGATTTTGAAGAATCTTACATTTTAAATACTAGTTTGCTAAGCAGGATAATGATTTGTCACTTTTGTTCATGTTTGTCATACAGATGTGAAAGGGCCACCTACGCACCGTCTGTCTTGTGGCCAGTCGCCCTACACTGAGACGACAACATGGGAGCGGAAGTATTGCATCCTCACGGATAGCCAGTTGGTGTTGCTCAACACGGAGAAGGAGGTGAGATGGAATTACTGAGAAAAGCTACTTCTCTTTTCTGACCAAATTCCTGAAATAATCTAGTTTTTGTTTGCATTTATGAAAATGGAGGTTTTATGAATGATAAAATATAAGTAAGGCTGCTAATGTCATAATGATATGGGACTGCCATGAAGAAGTGAGTCCTTCAACAAGATAGGGTTGTATTTCTCTAAGAAACGGTGAAGGAGATATGAGTTGAGTAATTTGGCAGAACAGTTGGATTGTGTAGACCTGGCCCTGGAAATGGTCCATATGGCCTATAGGAAATTATGTCAGTCTAGCTCCTAATAAGTAACAAATTGGACAGTCACTGGGTTAATTGAAAAGACTTAATGAAGGGACTATTTACAGAGGTGTTGACCACAGAAGGGACCTACCAAAGGGCAGTGAAACACCCATGAACTAGCAACAGCAGAAAGCAATTTTCACTCCAAGTTGTGGGAAGGGAGCAATGTGTCTGGAACCCAAAGAATTATAGTTGCATGAGAGGGCCCTACACAGAAGAATACAGCCTCTACCAATAGAATAATGGCCAGCAAGGAAGACACGGGAGCATAAATATCCCAGTGCTCTTCTCCTGAATTCGGAGTTTTTGCCAATGTTACCTACTGGCCAAACTTAACTTGAAGTCAGAGGGAAAGAGTACTCTTGATGTGTTCTATAAAGGTTTGCTTCCCGAAACACACAGCAAGGGAGAGAAGGGCAGAGAGTAGATCTGGAGAGACATAATGTAATTAGTTCTAGTTCTAGGTAAACTTTCTGTCCCTCTAAATAAAAAAATTAAATAAAAAAAAACACTTCTTGAACTTAATGTATACTATGACTACTTTATTCCTCAGATTGTTCAGTGTATAGATCCTTCCACATCCAAATAATTAATTTGCTTATTGGTTTATCAGATAGTTGATATCATTCTGATTTGGTAGGGATATTAAACTATCCTATTCCCTACCTCCACAACATAAAAAAATGAATATGATCTTGACAAAGAAGAGGAACAATGGAAGGGAAGGAGAAGAAAATACCTGATTCAATGAAGGAAAAAGACTAATTGCCATATATATAACTAGGAACCTGTAGATAGAATATCAATTTAGTAAGTAAAATAATATTTTAATATGAAATTATTTTTAAAAGGGCATCCTTTTTTTTGGAGCATTCTAGTACATGTGGCTGTGTTTATATTAAGTAGATACATGATGAAAATTGGTAGAGTGAATATTAGTATAGAAGATTTTTAGTTATCCAGTTCGAATAAACAGATATTTCAAAATGCACATTTTAACCAGCCTACTCTGTCATCAGTTTTTAAAATCAGATTTATTAATAAAGATCAATATGAACAGGCCATTTGCCATCCTTATGCCCTTCCCTACATTTTATTCAGTTTAGTACTGTAAAAAATTTAATAGTCTAAGGATAGATAGCATAAACATGTGTTATCTAGACCCAAGATATAATCCATTGGTTAGATATTACTAATCAATTGCATAATCCAGGTCTGGGTCCCCTTTTTTCTCATAAAATAACTGTCCATGGTGAATAATTTTCCAAAACAGTTATCTTAGGTACTTTCTGCCTTTTCATGCTGGTCATCATGGGTAATCCTAGACGCTTGAGGGACCCCTCCTCTCCCACACTCGACTGTGGCTCTCTACATCTCCTTTTCTGTGCCTGCCATTCACTCATTCTTTCCTATCTCTTGGAACCCTTTCACTATGCCCATCAGCAGAAAACTCAGCTTCCAGCTCTTCTGGAATGAGCCCCTCAATTTCTTAGTTTCATGAGAACGTGTGTCTTCACTGAGGACACTGTCTTCTGTGAGGTCCTATTAAGTGCTGGCTGTTTTTCTCCCCTGGCCCTCAGACCATGCTGCCTATAGTAGGTGTCCTTCTCCTTCCATGACTGCTTTCTGTCTGTTCTCTCTCATTTCCTCTAAAACACCCAAACTCTGAATCTCATATCGTAGTTATTTTCCAATCTCCAGTCATCCTCCCCTCCCCCTGGCACTCTCCCCCTCTTTTTCGGTTGATATTTGCTCCTGGCTCGTTGTCATTATCTTCAACACTATTCCAGCCTTAAATTGTGATTCTGTATCTAGAGACATGATTCTTCCAACACATGGCTGTCAGTTCTTTGAACTCCTTTTCTTCAAAAATCTTTTCCTTTATCCTGCCTCATTGCCACAACTTTTTCATATGCTGAATTGCATGCATGTTGCTCTATGACCATCACCTCCTATCATTCTAGCTCATCTCTAATTCCAAAAACCTTTCAATCCTTTTGTGACCTATGGTCCATTGATCCTGTCACCTTATCTGCCCCTCATAACTCTGATATCCTTCCTCCCTCTTCATCCAACCTGAATTTTATGGTCAGTCATTGTCATTGCTCCCTTGCACATTATTTCCTTGCCCTTCTCTCGCATCATCATACTTACTTGGCAGTGAGATAGCTCAGTTAAATCCTGCTCCTCATCTCCCCTCTCTACTTCCATGCTGCATAATGTGTCTGGAGAAAATCACTCCACCATGCTGATGGTCTTTAAACTAATGGCTGCAAGCCTCATGTGAGCCCCTAATGCTGCTTGGCAATTACAAAACGTTTTTCTAGTCCAATTATTGTCCAGCACTTCTGAATGAGTGCTTCTCAATCTGTGTGTGGTGAAGGACCAGTTTTTTTCTCCCCACCTTGTTGTGAATAATAAAATACAATAGAATGAACTAAGAAAAATGAAAATTTAAAAAGACAGAATTGCTCTTGTTGGGTTCACTGGTGACCGCCAAATTACTAAATTCAATGGTCAGTTCTCATCTTACCTAATTTGTCAGTGGCATTTAATGCAGTTGATGGCTCATTTCTTCTTCTAGAACCACTCTCTTCACTTGGTTCCCATGACACTGTGCACTCTTAGTTTTCCTTCTGCCTCTCTGGCAGTTCCTTGAGTCATCTTTGCAGATTTCTCCAAATCTTCACAGGGGAGTGCCAGAGTTCAGTCCTCCAACCTCACTTTCTTAGGAATCTCATTCAATCTATGACTACACATTCTCTAATGCTGATGATTCCTAATTTTATGTCTCAAGCCTATATACATCTCTATTGTCTAGACTTGTAATTCCATATGCTCATTTCATACCTCTACTTGGATATGTAATGGTCCTTTCCAGCATGCCCCACACTGAGCACCTAATCTTCTCTCCCAAGCCTGCCAGAGATCATCTCCATCTTCTTTAATGACAGCTCCATCCTTCTACATTTCAGCCACTCTGGCTTGGGTACTGTCCTTGACCACATCAGGCATGTTCCTGCCTCAAGGCCTAGGCCTTGGCTTTTCCCTTGAGAAACTGGAATTACTCACTTTCTCATCTCCTTCAACTCTTTGCTTATATGTCACCTACTTAATAAGGCCTACCCTGACCAACTATTTAAAATTGCAGCCCCTTCTTATATCTTCATTCAGAACATCTGATCTAATTGCGTGGCTCTAATTTTTTTTGTCCCATAGCATTTGACACCTTCAAAAATGCTATAGGATTTATTTATTAATGTTTATTGTCTTTCTTCCATTACTGGAATGTAGGCTTTAGGGCAGAGAATTTGTCTGTTTTGTTCAATTCTGTATCTCTCGGTGCTTACAATAGTTCTTGACATATAAGTAAATTCTCAATATATGGTGAATCGATTTTGAAAAAAGCCAAATTATAAACTTTGATTCCTGAAGATCCCTTTTCTTAATATAAGTTTGAGAGGTGAACCTTTTATTTCATCTTATGTGTATGTGATAAATCTTCCCATAACATGAGACTTAATCCCATGTCTTTTTTTAAAACTAGATAATAAAAGAGAATAAAAATAATCCATAAAATGCATTTTCATTCTTGATATGTGATTCCATTTGTATTTTTTTCACTATAAAAGATAATTTTCTAAACGTATTATTTCTCTTTTATTTTTTTGAATTTTTATGTTTATTTATTTTTGTTAGATGTTTCTCCTTTTCCCCCCCATTGACACCCTCTTCCCAATCCCGCCCCCTCCCCCAGCATTATTGTCTATGTCCTTGTTTACATATATATGCATAAAAATTCTGTGGTTTGTCCCCCGCCCCCCACCATCCACCTCTCCTGAGGTTTGTCAGTCTGCACCTCACTTCCATGTCTCTGGGTCTATTTTGTTTGTCAGCTGTTTTGTTCATTATATTCCACAAATAAGTGAGATCATGCGATATGTGTCTTTCTCTGATTGGCTTGTTTTGCTTAGGCTAATACTCTCCAGGTCCCTCCATCTCATCTCAAAGGATAAGAGATCTCTCTTTGTTATAGCTGCATAGTACTCTATTGTGTAAATGTATCACAGTTTTTTTATCCACTCATCTATTGATGGACACTTGGGCTGTTTCCAGATCTTAGCAATTGTAAATAGTGCTGCTATGAACATAGGGGAACATATATTTTTTCTGATTGGTGTTTCAGGTTTTTTAGGGTATATTCCTAGAAGTGGATCACTGGGTCAAATGGAAGTTCAATTTTTAATTTTTTTAGGAAACACCATGTTGTTTTCCATAGTGGCTGCAGCAGTTTGCATTCCCACCAGCAGTGTACTAGAGTCCCCTTTTCTCCACACCCTCACCAGCGCTTGTTGTTTGATGATTTGTTGATGGCAGCCATTCTGGCAGGTGTGAGGTGATACCTCATATTTATTTAAATATGCATCTCTCTGATGATTAGTGACGCTGAGCATTTTTTCATATGTCTCGTGACCATTTGTATGTCCTGTTTGGAGAGGTGTCTGTTTAGGTCCTCTGCCCATTTTTTAATTGGGTTCTTGGTCTCCCATCTGTATTTATTGAGCACCAATTTATTACATGTACAGTATCGTGATTGCAAAGTTGCAAGTTTGGGGGGACATATTCTGGTAAATTGAAAGTTATCACCATTTGAAACTCCATACAGGTGGTGTTTGCACCACATCGTGAATGTACTAAATGTCACTGAATTAATTTACTTTAAAATGGTTAATTTTATGTTAAGTTAATTTCACCTCAATAAATTATTTTTTCTTAAGGTTATAATATAACCACAGGGAAAGATTAAGTGAGATATTGCCTGGAATGGGTTATGGTGTGAAGTGGAGAATGCCAAAAAAGGTTTTGCAGAGAAATTTATGATTAGGTCATGTCCAGGTACAAATAGAAGCTAACCTGGAGGAAAGGAAGGGAAGGATATTTCTTGTATATGTAAGGATACGGAGTCAAGACACATCTCTCTCTTTGGCAAATTGCAAAATGTTCAGAATTCTTGGAATATAGTTTGAAAGAGGAAACGTGATAGTTGTCAAGAATTAAATGAGAAAGTGCCTTGAAGGCCATGCTATGGAATTTGGACTTTATTCTGGAAATGATTTGGACCATGGAAAGGTATTTTATTTTCACAGGCCAGTGACAGCATCAGGTTTGCTTCTTGGAAAAGTATCTTTGTTGATCATGTGGAAAATCGAATGAATGGTACTGGAAGGAAATAGAAAGTTAGATTACTGCAGTAGACCAGGCAAGGGATGAGAAGTTCATGAAACAGCCTACAAAAACTGTTTAATGCCTGAGACAGGAAAAAGTTATTATTAAGTTGGAAAAACTGAATGAAGTCTCCAGGGTAAGAAAGTGTTAAGCCATTGTTTTGTTTGTTTGTTTTGTTTTTTTTAAAGATTTTTTTTTTCTTTATTGATTTTAGAAAAAGAGGAAGTGAGAGGGAGAGAGAGATAGAAACATCAATGAGAAAGAACATCGATTGGCCACCTCCTACATGCCGCCCACTGGGGATTGGGCCCGCAACCTGGGCATGTGCCCTGACCAGGAATCCAACCGGCAACCTTTTGGTGCAGGGGTTGACACTCAACCACTGAGCCACACCGGCCGGGCAGTTAAGCCATTGTTGTACCTGCTACATGAATGATACATTTAATATTCTGTTAATTTCATTACAAAAAATGATTAGAATTCTAGTATGTGTGTGTGTGTTGTAAGGACCAGAATATGCTATCACTCCCTACCTTTCACCCACACTGTCAGCAGGAAGTTTGCATTGAACAAGGTAGAATTCCTTGAAACAAGGAATTTAAGGAATTTCCTGTTAAAACGATCTAAGAAGGCAGTTTTAAACCTTAACAAATCTTGGGGGTGTTTATTGCTGTATTACAAAGATCAATTAAGAGGATTCTGTAAGGATTTAAACTGAATCCTTCACCAGGCACTGCTGGAATGTGGGAGGATTATATTAGTCTGGTATCACTCGTGCATTCAGTGTGTGAGATCTTTTAATGCTCTCTCTTAACTCTGCATGTTTCCTGTCAGAAATGGGAAAAAGTCTGCGTGGGGGATATACATGGGAGGAGTGTTAAATACACCGATTACCAGTTTGGGAATGTAGCAGAAGGGTAAGTCTGGGCAGAATACTGAAAGAAGAGAAGTCTGCCAGGAGTATCACCTTGAGAAATGACTCACTGGTTTAGTAAATTGCTTCATGTAAATTGTGCCAAATAGACATTGCTTATGTGTTATGAGATATACTTCCCTGCCCGGATGCCAGGAAAGCCCCAGCTGGCTTGGCACCATGCCAGTTTAAAGTAGGTGTAGGAGGCCATTTGAATTCCATTTTGCTTGCAGGAGATAAGACCAAGTAAACTAGAGATTAAGGAGTTGAGGGAAATGGTAGAGAAAACAGTCATGAACCCTCTGAGGTGCAGCCAGTATAAAAATACAAAAAAAAAAAAAGAGGATAAATTTGTGAGTTCCTTTGGCAATAACAAGTCATTAGGAAGGGTTAATGTGGCTCCATTTTTTTCATTCAGACTCTACTTTCCACAGTTGGAATTTTTAAAGCAGGATACTAGTACCCAGGCAGCAAAGTAATAATAATGTATTAAAAATATTTTTATTGCTTTTGTAAAGCAGTGTTTACACATATTAATGAAAATAGTAATTAGACTTTTGTGCAAAGAGCCAAAAATCAACTGTTACTTATCCTGGGCTAACTACCCATGGCATATTTCATTCAGATCCACTTTCAGATTATTCGGCACATACATAATGTGTCCCTGTGTGTGCATTCATGTGTTAGCAGTTATAAAGAATAAGACACAGTTCTTTCTTCTCCCACGTACCAAATTTAGTTGTGGAAATAAGACAAATAACTTAAAAATGGCATTTGATAAATAGCACAAATAAACTGGATAGCATAAAAGAAAAATCCATTTATTCTTAAGGACTGTAGTCTGTGTCATTAAGATGCTGTTGGTAATGGGTAGTTACCAAAGGAAGCCTAAGAAAGGAAGAAATTTTGTCAAAGTTATGTGTTAGAAATATTAATCTGTAGGATGTATTGGAAGAGGGAGAGATGGGAAGGAGAAAGACCAATTAAAAGACTACCATTCCTCCTATCTAAAATCTTGAATGGTTTAGCTTGGCCAGTGTGGCACAGTGGTTGAATATCAACCCATGCACCAAGAGGTCACCAGTTTGATTCCTAGTCAGGGTACATGCTCAGGTTGTGGGCCCGATCCCCAGTGGGGAGCATGCAGGAGGCGGCCAATCGTTTCTATCTCTCTCTCCCTCTCCCTTCCTCTCTCTAAAAATCAATAAAATTTTTTTAAAAAACAAAATGAAAACTTGAATGGTTTCCCATTGCTTCCTGAATGATGCACGGCCTGGTATTAAAGCCCTCCCAACTTGGTCATAATATATTTTGGTGTCTCTACCCTACTTCTCCCCTTTAAGAGACTCTAACTAAATTGGCCTATTCCCTGTTCCAAAACAAAATAAAAAAGTCATATGCCTACAAATTTCTTAGCTGATGTCATGTTTTTTTCCTTTGCTAAAATGGCCACCCTCTCTACCTATTAAATATTCATTAATTCATTTGTGGATTGGAGCTATTTTAAGATTTGGGGATTGACTGATAAGATACAAGCTGTTAACTTAGATGGAATTAGTTGCACAAAGGAATAATTATAATTCTGTGTAGTAAGTATATATAGGGACAGAGAAAGCTCTGTTGTTGGAGGAACCTCAGGAAGGTGTACCTTAATCTTCCTCCTTTAGAGAGAGGGAAGACTCCTGGAAGAGGCGATGTCTGTCCTAAGCTCTAGGATGAACAGTTTTACCTGTTAGGTAAAGAATAGAAAAGAAAGTGGGGGAAAATATTTCATGCTGATAGAACAAACTAAGCAAAGGCACCGACTGAACTACAAAATAGGGACTGTATTAGGGAAATACAAGCAATGTGATGTTTCTAGAATATAAAGTCTGAAGCTGGATACTTTTAGCGGAAGAGTTCTTTCTTTGTATAAAAGCTTATGTAGAAGCCCTGTACAATGGATGAATTCAGAATCATGCCCTGGCTGAAGCAGAGGGATGCTTTTCCTTGTCACTTACCTCACTCTGTCCAGATATAGTAGACTTGAACATCATTCAAGTATTCTTTAGGGAAAAAATTACAGAGAGTTTTCTTTTGCTAGTTAGCATAATCTTGGTTTCCTTTACTTGACTATTTTATTTAATCTGCATGTACACAGATTGAAATTGAAATTACTTTCTATATAATTCTAAACAAAAAGAAAGGCAATTTATAGAAAATATGAGGTATATGTATATATTTTCCAAGTATAACTTGATTTGTTTGTACATGTTGCTCGTCCATTATCATGGGTGGTTTGGAACTAACAGGACTAGGAGTCAGAGATTCCGTTTGACTTTGTTATTAATATATCATAGATGCCTGAGAAGCCATTTACTCATTACTCTGTTCCATTTTCTTCATCTTAAATGGAATGAATTAAAGTGCTTGATTTTTGTTTTGTTTTTTTAACCTGGGGAAAAATTAGACTCAGGGGCACAGAACAAGGCCAAACAGGTTTAAAAAATTCCTCTCATGTTATAGAACCTAGAAGATGTACAAAATTTAAAGAGTAATTCAGTATAAACAATGAATATGAACTAGTAAACTAAATTAGGGCAATTACAACGGACAAAATTGCTTTTCTAAAATTGACTTACTAAAACTGATTCTCTCTGGCTGTGTACAAAGATTGGTGAATTCCAGCTTAGTTTGAAAATACCTGAAATATGATCCCTCTAATTTTTGGTATCTTTTTAAAAAGATTTTAGGTAAGAATCAATCTATAGTGTAGAAAAGTAAAATATTCACAAGAAATGCAGGTTTAGAATAAATGTCAACACTATTCTCCCACATATCCCAAGTCAGAGATGAAATACACCAACCTGTAAGTGATACTTTGAATGAAACCTTTGGTTATATTTTAAGTTACAATAGTGGGAAACAAAAAGTCTACATGAAAACGTTGAGAAAATAATTGTGAGTGAATTTTAGGCCCAAATAAGAAGTTTGATATATTTTATTTATCCTATCCTCAGACATAGTAGAGACAAAGTATATGATAATAGAAGCTAATTCTTACTTTAAAAAAATATATATAACCTTTATAAATTTCCACAGAAAAGATCCATAGGTCATTAAAATAGGGACTTCCGGTCAGGATGGCGGGTAGGTAAACGTGGTATCGCGTCCTCCCACAACCACATCAAAGTTACAATTAAACTACAGAACAACCATCATTCAAAACCGCCTAACATTGAGCTGAATGGAAGTCCTACAACTACGGAATTAAAGCAGCAGCCACATCGAGACTGGTAGGAGGTGCGGAGGGGACGGGCTGGTCCCACACCCACGTGTGGCGGATAAAAATCAGGAGGACACCTCGGCTGGGACGGTCCTCCCTGAGCACTGAGGTTCCCCGTCCCACACCAGGCGCCCCGCTCAGGGTTCCTGTGCCAGGAAGAGAATCCCCATCACTTCTGGCTGGAAAAACCAGCGGGAACTGAGGCTCTTGGAGGCTGAGGCGGCTGGAGCCCCAGGCAGCTCCTCTTTTTATTTATTTATTTTATTTTTTTGTAGTACACATTTTTTTAATTTAATTAATTAATTTATTTATTTTTGTTACAGATGTTTCTCCTTTTCCCCCCACTGATTCCCCTCTCCTCCTCCCTCCCTGCCCTGTCCCTAGCTTTGTTGTTCATGTCCATTGTTCATGCACACATCTCAAAAAATTAAAAATTGAACTTCCATTTGACCCAGTGATCCCAGTTCTAGGAATATACCCTAAGATGCCTGAAACACCAATCAGAAAGAATATATGTACCCTCATGTTTGTAGCAGCACTATTTATAATAGCTAAGATCTGGAAACAGCCCAAGTGCCCATCAGTAGACGAATGGATAAAAAATTTACGGTACATATGCACAATGGAGTACTATGCACCTGTAAGAAAGGAAGATCTCTTATCCTTTGAGATGACATGGAGGGACCTGGAAAGTATCATCCTAAGCGAAACAGGCAGCTCCTCTTAAAGGGCCCACGCATGGACTTACTGGGACTCACTCCCTCCAAACTTGGAGGGGAGGCAGCTTAAGGGGCGCCAGAGACATACAGAAAACGGAATTGTTTGGCACTGGAGCGAGGGCTGGAGAGGGGTTTTTCTCTGGGACAGATGTGCTGTCAGAGGCCTTTGTTCCTTTGGTGAGCCCTTCCCTGGGGTGGCAGACAGCCGCCATATCTGGGACTCCAACAACCTGGCTTATACTGGTTGCCCTGCCCTGGTGATTCCCTGAGGCCCCACTCCACCCAACTTTCAGGCCCACCCAGTTGCTTCACCATAGGATTGGCCTGTCTTGGATCCTGCTTCAGGTTTTCCTAAATCCTTTCAAACAAGCAGCATCTGGTCTCAGCTAGCCCTATACCTCTCGTTAAGTACTACATAGAAACAAACACAGGGAGGCAGCCAAAATGAGACAAAGAAACAGGTCCCAAATGAAATAACAGAAAAAATCTCCAGGAAAAGAACTAAGCAAAATGGAGACAAGCAACCTAACAGATGGTGAGTTCGAAATACTACTTATAAGGATGCTCAGTGAACTTAGTGAGCACCTCAGGGAACTTAGTGAGGGCCTCAAGTATAAAAAAAAGAGCAGTCAGAAATGAAGGATGCATTAACTGAAATAAAGAATATTTTACACAGATTCAATAGTAGTGTAGGTAAAGCCAAGAAGCAAATCATCGATTTGGATTATAAGGAAGCAGAAAATGCCCAATCAGAACAGCAAAAAAGAAAAAAGAATCCAAAAAAAATGAGGATAGTGTAAGGAGCCTCTTCAAGCATGCCAACATTCACATCTTGGGGGTACCAGAAGGAGAAGAGAGAGAACAAAAAATCAAAAACTTGTTTGAAACAATAATGTCAGAAACTTTCCTAACTTGGTGAAGAAAACAGACATACAAGTCCAGGAAGCACAGAGAGTGCCAAACAAGACGAACCCCAAGAGGCCCACACCAAGACACATCATCATCAAAATGCAAAAGGTTCAAGACAAAGAGAGAATCTTAAAAGTAGCAAGAGAAAAGCAGTTAGTCACCTACAAAGGAGTTCCCATAATACTGTCAGCTGATTTCTCAAAAGAAACTTTGCAGGCCAGAAGAGAGTGGCAAGAAATATACAGAGTGATGAAAAGCAAGAACCTACAACCAAGATTACTCTATCCTGCAAAGCTGTCATGTAGAATCAATGGCCATATAAAGACTTTCCCAGACAGGAAAAAGTTAAAGGAGTTCATCCCCACCAAACCATTATTATATGAAATGTTGAAGGGTCTTTTTGAAGAAAAAGATAAAATATTTGAACAAACAAAATGGCAATGAATACATATCTGTCGACAATTGAATCTACAAACAAAATGAATAGGCAGAACAGAAACATTCTCATAGATTCAGAGAACATTTTGTTGGGAGGGGGGTTGGGGGAATGGGTGAAAAAGGTGAAGGGATTAAGAAGAACAAATTGGTTGCTAGACTGACAAACCTCAAAGAGAAGGGGGTTGGGGGGTGGGAAGAAATAAACCAAAGAACTTATATGCATAACCAGTGGACACAGACAACAGTGTGGGAAAAGGCGGGAGTGGGGAGGAGGGAGTCAATGGGGGAAAATATGAGGAACATCTGTAATACATTCAACAATAAAGATTTTAAAAAATAGGAAAACAAAAAAAGATACTGCCTTTTCTCTGGCTTGAGCCTTTGTTATTTCAGATAATAGGCATTTTAGAACTTTAAGAAAAATGGGTGTTTATTTAGGTTCATTTTTTTTTTTCTCAAAGATATAAACTGTCTCTCCCCCCCAACCCCTCCCAGATTAACCTTTATTCTTTTCTACTTTTAAGGCAGGTAGAGGATACATTTTTGCCTCTTACTATAAGAGAGTTATTTAACCTCTCAGTGCTACTCTTTTAATTATTTAAGGAAAGATAATATAATTTTCATCCTGAAAGGGTTGGATGACTTAGATTTCTATTTGTGAAGTTTTATATTACAGAGTGCTTTTGAAAGAGCTCATGTCTTTATTGATGTTATTATTTGGTATCTTCTTATATTTTTAGAATTTACCATTGTTAATTCTGCCTTTTGGTTTTTCAGTGTACAAGCAATAAGCAGAATTATGGTAATGGGGTAATGAGGAAATGGTGAATTTTTGGACCTGTAAAGAGTGCGATAATTTTCAGCCCATTATGAAGACATTAGGACGTTGCTCGTCAGATTCTCAGTAACACAGAGAGAACTTTCCTTGCTATCACCCTCTTGCCCCAGTCATGAGAATTGGATTACTGAGGCAAAGCAGAGGGCATAGACACTCAAACCCATGTGTATCTCTGTTTTTCTGGATCAGTTGATCTGATATGTTTTCACTGCAGTCATTTGTGAAAATAAATGATTCCTCTTCTGTAAAAAGGAGGTAATAATGGCTCCCTCATAATGTTACTCAAATAAATTCCTTAGCCCTATACATGGTAAGAACTCAATGCTAGTCATTATTATAAAAAATGTTGAAATTTCTATACTGAAGCTGTAAGAAATTAGAAACTGTGATTAATTACTGATATATTTTGCCAGACTATTTAAGATGTTACCAATACTAGTGTTAATTTTGATAAAAATTATTAGTAAAATCTCACTGAAAATGTATTAACTATAAGTGCTTAATTCTAAAATTGAAGAAATATTGGGTGACTTTACCACTTTTATGTAACAAAACCTTTTTTTTTTTAAAGAAAATGATGTAGCTAAATCTTTCTGGTTGACTTTTATTTCCATTTACCTTATTGAGTGTTGGGCAGCATTGGAGCTTGTGAACCAGTTTCCGATGTAAAAAAATTTATTTGTGTGGGTGTTTTGGTTTGTTTTTTCAGCTTCCAGAACAGTACACCTGGACATGATTTGTACATACATCAACTAAGCTAATTTGCATACTCACCCTTCCTGATCTTTAGGTTTTCTTTTTAAAGAAGAGCTTCCTGAAAAGGGGTTGGTAATACTGTGTATACACTGTGTACTTTATTTCTACGTTTCTTCTATTTTGCTTTGATGATTACAACCTTCTATCTTTAATTAACTAAAAACATTATTCAATCACAAGGTAGTTATGGCAAGATCACTATTAAGTTTCATCTCTTTTTCTTGCGGTTAACTAGATCCCTGGGGAGGGAGGCCAGGAGCAGCAGGCGGACTCTACCAAAGGAAGATGCCTGAGGAGAACTGTCAGTGTCCCTTCTGAGGGTCAGTTTCCTGAGTACCCACCAGAGGGCGCCGCCAAATTGGGTAAGCTAATAACAGGAAAGAAATTCCTACCTTTTATCTGGTAATTTATAGACTTGTTATTGAATATTACAATAAAACAAACAGCCCACATTTCCTGTTAAGGAAGCACGTTGATATGTTAACCAAGAGTTAGAGGTCATTGATTAGAAAGTTTTGTTCTTTTATAACCAAGTGGCAGCAAAGTTATTTTACAGAGGTAAAATTTATCTAAGCGTTGTAAGTTTGCTATACAGCCCTAGACAAGTTGGATAGTGTGTTGTTTCTGAGTTTACTGCTTGGCTTTAAATTTTGAAAGACCATTAGGTAATCTTACTGAAGTAGTGAGATTCATTGGGGAGCCAGTATTGTATAGAAACTTAGTACTGAGTGTTTTATGTCCTGTTCACACAGCTACTAATTCTGTCCTGTATAATGTAATGTCAGATCAGGCTAATTTAGCTGAGCTAAATTTATGTATCTCATGTAAGTTATATTCAGGACTCCAGTTAGAGTGGGTGACAGAAGAGAGAAATCAGGAAAACCCTACAAGTTGTTACACACTGAAGAAATTAATGTCGCCCTGGTTGGTTTGGCTCAGTGGTTAGATCGTTGTCCTGTTGTCCTGAGAGACCTGGGTTCTGTTCCCACTAAGGGCATGTACCTCGATTGCAGTTTGTTCCTGGCCCTGGTTGGGTCATGCGGGTGGTGGCCACTCGATGTGTCCCTTTCACGTCGATGTCTGTGTCTCTCTCTCTCTCTCTCTTTCTCTCTCTCTGTCTCTCTTCCTGTCTCTCCCTCCCGCTCTATCTGAACAAAAAAATGGAAAAATGTCCTCGGGTGAGGAAAAAAAAAAAAGAAGAAAGAAATTAATGTCAACCTCAAAGCAACTCTTTCTGTTTTTCCTACCAAATGTATTGTTTCATGTTCTGCGTGCTTACCTATGGATATATAGATAATTAGATCAGCTAATTTTAATGGAAAATAATTAAGATTAAATATAATAATGACAGGATTTGTATAGTAGGAAGTGCTTTGTATTGTATTATGATTTGCTTAGTGAACCTAGACATTTAGTCATAGACATTTGCTAGGTAGATAAAACAGAACCATTTATTATTTGTATGTTGGTTAATAAGGATAATTTTGTGATTTTGCTTGTGTTTTTTAAATTAGGGTTTGGGTTTTTTGTTTGTTTTTGCCTTTTTCATAATTTCTCTTTATAATTTAAATGGAACTCAGAATTCTCGGTCAGAATTTGAATAATTTATTTCTCTTTTTATCCTGTAACAGTTGTTGCTTTTCTAGAAATTAGTTAGGTTAGCAAACACTTCTCTCCAAGGAGTCATACTTGGAGAAATCGAATTTTCCTCTCATTTTATTTCCATTGTACTTCTTTAGCATGTGGTGAATCCAGTTTAGGTGTTGGACTAAATTGTATGGCAAATCTGTTTGGGTGTAACTATTGTATAGCCTGTTTGTATTTCATGTACGCATTCTGTGCAAATTGGATCGGCTCAGTCACCTTCTTTCAATTCCTTTGCTGTCATTATTCACAGTGTTATGTTGATGACTATCTTTGTCATTTCTCTAGGAATCTTTGAAAAGCTTCCACTGACAAAATAAATGTATTTATAGTCTGAAGACTTATTACAATTTTATAGAAGAGAGAACTATATTGTAAATTGTTAAATACCTCCAACATTCCAGGTACTGGTCCCAAAGACAAACTAAGATGAGGTGGCCAGGGTGCTTAGTCCAGAGCCATTCCTCCACCTTCTGTCCTAGACAACAAGTCTGGACTCATGGCAGTCTATGATCATTTTTGGAGTGGATGTCCTTGGTTAGCACTGAAAGCTATTGCTCATAAATATTAGAAGGGAAAAGACTACTTTTAGAGTCATTTTTTTTCTTACATGCCAGTCTAACAGTGAATTAGATCATTATTCTCTTGTTATATTTTTATCTCCTAGTGATTTGTCTTTAAGCAAAATTTCATGCTGTCGAAGATTGAATTGAATAATTGCTGTCTATGTAACATTCTATGCTAGTCCCTAAGAATAAGGGTGTAAGATAACATTTCTGCCTTTAGAAGATTCTTATGTAAATAGGAAGATAGACTATTGATGAATATTCACAGTACATGTTGTTATTGTGGTATATGATATTGTGTGGCTTTTATTGATTTTTAATTTTAAAAAAATCCATTTGTTTATGCAGCAAATAGTTACTGAGTGACAACTATGTGCCAGATACTGTTCTAGGCACATAAGATACACCAGTGAAAACGTATACAAAACTCCCCTTGTGAAGCTTACATTCTATTGAGGAATGACAGACTATAAGCAAGAGTAATAAGTAAAATATATACTGTGCTAGATGTTGATAAGTACAAAGAGAAAAATAAGAAGGGCATAGAAATAGGAAGTATCAAGACATATAATTTTAGCCCTGGCTGGTTTGGCTCAGGGGTTAAGAGCGTTGACCCGCAGACCCGAGAGACTCGGATTCGGTTCCCATTAAGGGCACGTACCTCGGTTACAGTTTGTCCCCGGCTCCAGTTGGGGTTGTGTGGGTGGCAACAACTCGATGTGTCTCTCTCACATCGATGTTTCTCTCTTTCTTCCTTCCTCTCTCCCTCCTGCTCTATCTGAACATAAATGCAAAAATGTCCTCGAGTGAGGATTAAAAAAAAGAAGTATAATTTTACCTATGGTGACCAATGACTGCCTCACTGTTAAATGACATTTGAGTGAAGATCTGATAAAGTGTGGGAAGCAAGGTATGTGGATATCTGGGGGTGAGGGTTTCCACTCAGAGGAACAGCTAGTGTTAAAGGATAAGTATGCTTGGAATATTCCAGGGGCAGCATAGATGCCAGTGAGGCTGGAGTGGAATGAATAAGGGAAGAGTAGCAGAGTATGACATCACTGAGCAGATCATGAAGGTCTTGTAGGTCATCGTGAGGGCTTTAACTTTGATTCTGTAAGAAGAGGAGTCATTGGCTTCTATATTTAGAGTAGGGATGCAAGAATGGGAGTTCAGACACCAATTAGAATGCTATTGCGATGATCTAGACAAGAGATGATTGAATTTGGACCAAAATGGTAGTAGTGGAAAGGCTGAAAAGTGACCAGATTCTGAAAATATTTAAAGGTAGAGCCAACAGAATTCACTTGTTGGATTGGACGTGGGAAATAAGAAACAGAAAAATGAAGAATTTTGACTAGAGCGGCAAGAAGGATGAAGTTGTTATTTTTTTAAATTGGGAAAGACTGGGAGAAGCAAGTTGGAAAGTGAGATCACCAGTTCAGTTTTGGACATGTTAAGTTTGAGGGTCTCATTAGACACCCAAGTGGAAATATGTAAATCTGGAAATCAAGGGAGAGGTATAGACTAGAAATATAAATTGAAGATTTTAGTAAATAGATGGTATTTGAAGTCGTGAGGTGCTAAATGAAGTCACCAGGGAAATGTGTGGAGGTGGAAGAGAGAGTCCAAGAGGGGGCCCCGGAGCAACATCTAGAGGTTAGGAAGATGAGGAAGCACTAGCAAAGGACGGACCAGAGGAGGAGAAGGAAAATTCCGAAAATTTATTTCCAAATAAGTAAGCCAGGTCAAGTGTGTATGGGGAAGCCCTACTCTTTTTGTATGGTTCTCACACTTTCCAAGCTCAGGGTTCTCTTTGCTTTTCTCTAGGAGAGCAACCCCAAGGAGGGCTGATCAGATTTTGCAGTTGTAAATCCATGGCATACATTCTGATTTTAGGTATGAGGCACTCAACTAGGAAGAAATGCCCACTCATGAAAGACATGCACCTTTTACTCAGAGAATTCATAACAGAAAGGAGCTCCATAAGTGTACAGGATCTGTGGAGAACTTTATTTCACAATTATCTATAAGCAAATTCACACTGATGCGAACCCTAATAAATGTCAAGAACATAGAAAAGTTTATAGGGGGAAGGAGGAGTGGTTAAACAAAAACTGTTCATCTCAGTAGTTCTCAGACTCTTGCACTCAGCAGTTTACATGTTACCCAAGATACTAAAATGTGTGTTTATGTTTATGCTGGCATTTCACACAGATTTAGACACACCATTTTTTTCCCACTGAAAATGAGATGTCTTTTTAAGGCATATGAACATCATATCGAAACCACACATTCCCAGATTTGGAAAATATGGAAAGTACTATTTTCTCCTGGTAACAATATCCAGATTTTAATTATTCATCAAGAAAAATTTTTTTTTTCTAATTTAAACCATGCAAAGCATGATTTGCTGAGTTTTTAAAAGGAAATTATTTCTTTAAGTGATTGGGTCTTTGAATGCACTCAATACTAGGAGGTATATAAATTGACCACATGAACTAGAACTAGTACATATTTATTTTTAATGTAAATGTAACTGTATGAATTCAACTTTTTTTTCTAAAGCCATCAAATACCTTCCAAGAGCACTGTGAAATAGGGGAAAGGGGAAGCTGAACAGTGGACAACATTTTTGTGTGGGGCAGCATTTATATGCATTATAGTGTGCCTTTGATACATCCTAGCAACTCTTAGGAAAGAATATATCAAAAGTCTTTTAGAGTCAAAGTCAGCCATCCAAAATTTTCATGCTTATGTAAATTAAGAAGTCAAACAAAATTTAAAATACCACCACCAAATAAAAAGGAAACCAAATTGGAAAAACTGAGGAAAAGTCAACCTTGTAGCTATATTTTCCTAAGTTTTGACCTTTGTGATAAAAACTGGAGGAAACATTGAAGAAAATAAATATTAAGAATGTTTTCTCCAAGGCATTTGTAAAATTATTATAAAGGATAACTCTTATAGGTGAAATTTTTAGAGGATATTCATTATTCAGATCTTTGTTTTAACCCTGACCTTCTCTGTTAAAGTAGCCTCAGTTCTAACTTTATATATAAACTAATGATGACTCTCTTTATTCCCAAAACATTTATTAGTTGTATCTAGATAATTTATGAAGCAATTTCAAGATGCTAAATACTCTATAAAAATACAGAGTGGAAATAATATTGAAAGAAGGAGAAATGAGGTATGAAGACTTAGTATTACAAGAAAAATATCCTTCTATTTTTCAAATAATAGAATTTAAAATGCTGATAAATAATGCCTGTGACACCCTGGCCAGTTTTGCTCAGTGGTTAGAGCGTTGGCCCGCAGATCAAAGAGTTGCAGGTTCGATTCTGGTCAAGGGCACTTACCTTGGTTGCTATTTGTCCCCAGCCCTGGTTGGGGTCATGCAGGAGGCAACCAGTTGATGTCGATGTTTCTTCCTCTCTCTCCTTCTTGCTCTCCCTCCCTTCTACTCTATCTGAAGATAAAATAGAAAATATCCTCAGGTGAGGATTAAAATAATAATAAAAATAATGCCTGTTGTTGATAGCACTCAATATTTAGGTGGACTATTAAATATATATATAATATCCAGTAGAAGCAGATTGTGAACTTTAGGGTAATATACATACAAATGATCAAAACATTTATGAAAAAAAATCAGTCTGGTATTTCTAGCTCTGAAAGTTAGAGCTCAATGGATAATGGCAGCATTTGGTTTTCTTTGAAATGTCCTAAAAATGTCGAGTCTTGTTTCCCTCTAAAATAAACTAAGATAGCCCTGACCGGTTTGGTTCAGCGGTTAGAGCGTCGGCCTGTGGTCCAGAGAGACCCGGGTTCGGTTCCCGCTAAGGGTACATACCTCGGTTGCAGTTTGTCCCCGGCCCTGGTTGGTTGTGCGGGTGGCAGCCACTCGATGTGTCCCTTCACATCGATGTTTCTCTCTCTCTCTGTTCCTCTCTCTCCCTCCCACTCTACCTGAACAAAAAAATGGAAAAAAATGTGCTCAGGTGAGGATAAAAATAAATAAAATAAATAAATAAAATAAAATAAACTAAGACAATTTCACAACTTTCTAAGCAAGCTTATGCTAAGAGGGCTACGTAATATGTAGCCTTTATACTTTTATTTCATCATTCCTGGATTTGAGTGATACATAAGTTATTTGAGAAAAGATCAGATGAGCTCAAGAATTACAAAAAAAACAACATTATGGATAATTAAGGTAGAAGACCCTGAATAATCTTGCTTGAGGCTTTTCATTGGGTAGTTTTGAGTTTTCTTAAAAACCATAAGCCAGTATATATTTATTCTTTGGAATTTGTGAAATTTTGTAAGATACACATGGTAATACTGCTGATATTAGTCTATCAGAATGGGTTTGAGTCTAGGTTAAAATAGCCATACAGTCAGTTTTGTTATACTACGACACGTGTTCCTAAAAACCACTGTTCTGTGCAAAATTGCACAATAAAAATCACAGGGCTTATGGGGGAAAAGGGATTAGGGACACTATACTCAAACACTTGGTGAATAACAGGTTAAGATAGGAACTTAGTAAAAATGGTGGTACATTTTAACATGTGCTAAATGGTTGAGGAATACATAAATACTATAATAAATATAGCAATTTATCTTGAAATTTACTTGTGGTAATGGGTGTCAGAGTAGTTTTTAAGTTCTATTGTGAAGTAATGGAGGGAGGGTTTTTTGGAAATTGAATAGAACATTGTTATAGGACTTATGAATGGGTGTGGCTCATAACACAGGCAGTGAAGTGAGGTCGCTAGTATGTGTTTGAGCTGTGTGTGTGTGTGTGAGCATTTTGGGTATCCATATGTGGCTTGGTTCAGCTGGATGCAGTTTTCTTTGTTCACCTAGTGTTTCTCACAGATGAAATCTTAATAAAAATTAATGTAATTGCAAGTTGTTTCCTAATATGTCAGTTGTGATGGAACATTTACATTTTCAAAGCAAGCGTTAGAACAGAACTGACCTTACTACCAACCTGATTTAATCAGGTTTGCCCATTAGAAAGAAGCAGTTTCCATTTACTAGCCAATTGAATTCCAAAATTACTTTTCAACACATTCCTAAATTTCTTTTGGAACTTAGTTATTTGGAACTCAAAGCTAGTATGAATAAAATAAAAATTAGTACTTAATTAAATCCTCAAGCTAACCTACTAAAGCCAGTTTTCATTTTACTCTGAGCTAGATTGAGATTAGCAATGAGAACATTTTTCTATGAGGAAAGCAGTTCTCAGTTCTAAGGTGCCAGACCACCACTCTTTCTAACTTGTGAGTGGACCTTTGGATCCCTGTTACCTTCCTGGCACGGTAGAGATTTGTTCACTTCCATGAAAGCTGATTCAAGGTGGTGCTGCCCTTCTGGTTGTGCAAAGTATGCATTGCTCAACAACTAGGGGCGCTTGTCATTTGTCTTCATTGATTTGTAGTTATTTCAGAAAATTTCCAACAGATGGCAGTCAAGTGTCTTAAATAAAGGATTCTTTTCTGAATCATGTAAGTCATTTGTAAGGGTCATTGTTTGGATTGCTGTGAAGCCAGGGGACTTGGGGAAGGAGAAACCATGAAGGAAGTCAAGGTTTAACTATGGACAAGCTACTTGCTATGTTTACAAGCTATATCATATGTCTTAATATTTAAGTTAGTCTAACAAACTTTTAAAAAATAAACAAATAAAGTATGTTCTGTCCTTCAACTCTGACTGTATTTTTATGACAGTCTGGAAAGCCTGGAGAGAATTCGCACATTTGGCCTCACATCGCAAGAGGCACGTAGACATGCATGTGGGCAGCCGGCCTGTACATTTAAGCTCTGTGGGGATGGTGCTCAGGAGCACCAGAATAGAATCCTCTAAAATGTGATGCCCAGGCCAGGCACCCCTCACTCGCAAACCACTTGTGGTGGTTAGAGAATTGGGTGGGAAGGAGAAATGAATGGCATAAATCATCAGGAATGGTTTTTAGATTTAGCCTGGACTTATGGGGATAAAATTGGTGGATTTAACATAAGCATCTAATTGTATTTCTTTCAGAAACCCTACTATAACTATAGTAAAAGAATTTTTTAAAGATCTGGTCCTTTAAGGACAAGGAGAATAAGAAAGAAGAAAAACAACCACAAACTAATAATAATAATAATAATAATAATAATAACTTGAAAGTAAATGGAGTGTGGTAAATGACCTGGCTGACTTGAGAAAGTCAAGCACCAATCTGCATTTTACCACAAAGTCTTCAAATGGCTCAGGAATCGATGGTATCAGGAACACATGGTGATGGATCCCTAGGTCTTCTCTTCCCCATCCCACTGAACAATTTGTTCATCCTACCCCCACTCATACCCTAATACAAGACTGCACGGTAATTCTCTGAAGAAGAAAACCTCAAGGATGTGGATTGGGGCATAACTAGGCAAAACTGAGGGCACAGGACCCTTTCATAATACAAGGGATCGGAGTTAACATCTGCACACACACTGAATGAGACTCCTCCACCCGTCTTCCCTCACTTACCTGCATCCTTCAGGCAGGAGAGCAGAAGAATACCATTAGGGTATTTCACTAGCCCAAGAAGAAAGACCTAAAGATACTGACATTTCCAAGACTAGCAGGCATCTGAAGAAAGACCAAACCAAAACAAAACAAAACAAAAGAAACTTGGAGAAATAGAGATAGTCAGGGAATAGAAAATTTGAAGAAGAATCATCATTCTCCTCAGAGAGAGAAAATATTACATATGTGAGACAAGAACTGAATGTTATGCAAGGTCAAGAAGTTGTCTATTTTTTAAGAAATGTAACAGAGCCCTGGCCGGTTTGGCTCAGCGGTTAGTGCATCGGCCCGTGGACCAGAGAGTCCCAGGTTTGGTTCCCACTAAAAGCACGTACCTTGGTTGTGGTTCATTCTCGGCCCAGTTGGGGTTGTGCGGGTGGCAGCTAGTCCATGTGTCTCTCTCACATTGATGTTTCTCTCTCTCTCTCTCCCTCCCTCCCTCTCTCCTGCTCTATCTGAAGATAAAATGCAAAAATGTCCTCTGGTGAGGATAAAAAAAAAGATAAAAATGTAACAGAAATAAAACTCAGTAGTAGAAGGGTTCAAAAATGAAAATTAGGAAATATCCCAGAAAGTACAGGGGAAAATGATAAAATACTTGGACTATCAGTTTAGAAAGTCCAATATCAAAACAGTGAGTTATAGAAAAACAAGGGGAGGAAATCATTAGCAAAATAATTCAATAAAATTTCCAAGTGAAGGATAGGCGTTTCCATATTAAAATGGCTTACTGAGTGCCTATGACAAGGCATTTTCAGGAAATGTCAATCAGTCTCTGGTGACAAAGACAGTATTACAAACTTCCAAAGAAAGGAAAAACAGAGTATAAGCTAAGGATCAAAGATCAGAATGACTTCAGACTTCCCATTAGCAACTCAGAAGCTAGAAAACAATAAGGCATGCCCTCCAACTGCTGAAGGAAAATTAGTTTCTACTTAGAATGCTGTATCTAGCAGTAAGCCATTAACCACACATGAAGATAAAAGAAACACATTTTCAGACACGGAACATGTTTTAAAATCACCTCCTGCACATTATTTCTCCTGAAGCTAGTGGAATATATTCTTCACCAAGAAGGAGCAGGACATGGGATGCAGGATAGGAGATCTAACACAGGGGAGACAGAGGCAGCCCTCAGAAGAATGCCATAGCGAGAGCCAAGGTAAACAGCTCTGTACCAGCTATAGAACACAGACAGTGGTTCAGAGTGGAGCAATCAGAGGGCAGTAGTGAAGACTTCTGCAAGAAGACAAAACTGGTATAACTGGATATATTTAAACAATAAGAAATGAATTGGGATTGAATTAACAATAGGCACATAGAAACCAAGGTAAATGAATGATCAGACAATAGCTACAGGAGAAACAAAAAAGTAGTTCAGGATATAGAGAATGCTTATATGGCACCTTCTACATATCAAGCATTTTATATGGATTTGTTAATCCTTGTAAACCCACTACGTACTGTCTTGCAGATAAGGAAACTGAAGCATGGAGAGGTTAAGTAACTGGCCTATAATTAGACAGGATTTGCACTGAGGCAGCCTGCCTTTGGGATCTATGCTCTTGACCACTGTGTTATATTACAGAAAGGATTTGCTATGTGGTGTACTCGAAACAACATACATAGTTATAATATTGCTTGTCCTTACCTAAGTTACTAAGTAACTGTATAGGGATGGTGAGAAAAATAGGAAGTGTGTATGCACCAACTGGACTAGTAATTGGGAATAAAGAGTAGAATTCTCATTTTCCATAGTGGAAAGTCAGTAGATGATGTCTAAAATGGAAGAATTAAAAAAATATCCGTACAGCCATAGTATTTAAGACTTGGTGGTGACTACCAGAAGAATTGGCTATGAGAGATAAAGTCAGTAAAACCAGTAGACTCTAAACCATGTGCATATATTACTTATTGACATGTGAAAACTTTAAAATAGGGAAAGGCATATACAGTTTGCAGGAAAGAAAATTAAAATGCCATTAAAATGCAAGAAAAGGAAGGTACACCTCATTTATAATTAACAAAAGCACATTAAAACTATAATGAACTACCAATTTTACCTACGAGATTAGCAAATACAAAAATGTTTGGGAAGATTAGGAGGAAGGAAACAAGCACTGTAGTCCACTCTATGCAGATTGCTTCTGCAGAGGGCATTCTGGCCAAGCTCTCCCTGTTCTTTGTCCCAGAAGCAATCTACTTCTAAGAATTTGTCCTACATAGTTACTCATATAGTCATTGCATCATTGTTTATAATAACACAGAGTAGACAAAACCTATATATCCTTCCATAGGAGGTTATTTAAATAATGTTAAATCTATATAATGGGCTACTGTGTACCTATAAAAAAAAAAAAGTAGCCCCATATGTAGTAATGTAAAACAATTTCCAAGATCCATTTTTTTTTAATATGTTTTGATTGATTTTTTTTAGAGAGAGAGAAAGAAACATTGATGTGAGAAACATCCATCAGTCGCCTCCTGCATGCCCCCTACTGGGGATTGAGCCCACAATCTGGGCATGTGCCCTGACTGGGAATCGAACCCAGATCTCTCAGTCCATGGAATGAGGCTCAATCTACTGAGCCACACCGGCTGGGCCTAAGATACATTATTAAGGGGAGAGGGAAAACGCAGGTGCGGAAATATATATGTATAGTATACTATGATTTGTGTGTAACAATAGAACTGTTTAGAACTATGTCAAAGAAGCCTTTAGCAGTGGTTACTTCTGAGGAGAAAACTGGAGGCCTGGTGATCAGAGCAGGAGAGAGATTAACTTTTCATTATATAATGCTTTTTAACCTTTTAACCTTCAATCAAATGAATGAGTTAATATTCTTAATAATATTATAATAATATTCTTAATATTCTTAAAAATAATACTAATTACTATAACAAGGAAGAAGAGAATGGAGAAAAGGCAGAAGGAACCTGCCTGTAGTGAAGGTGCATTTTAGCCCTTCATCATATGTTTCAAAATCAGGGAGAACATTGAACTAAAAACTGAGAGGATTAGCTGGAAGGGTATATTATATTGATGCCAACCCGTGGCTTTCACATTACTAAAATATACTGCTTTAAAAATTAGCTAACTTTCTTCTCACTCTACAGTCATTAATTTGTAGCAGGATATTAAGTTGACCATTAAAACAGCTTAGTATTTATTTATCTGTAGTAAAGAAGAGAAATTGAATCTGACTAAACAACACTTCCTGACATTTTATGTTAGAAGATTATAATCTAATAGATTATAAAAGTAACCTCTGTTGGATTTTTCAGGAATGTTAAAAGGATATTTTCTTCTCCTTGCTCTTTGTTAAATAAAACTTAGCTGAGATAATGCCAGGGAACAAGTTTTCTGTGGCTCATAAATGCTGTGCCTGTGACAGTGTATCATGGGATCAGTGAGATAATAGAGGAGGTGTTACTGTTTCTCATTTTGCTTGAACAGCTTTAAATCAACCCAATAAATAATTTGAGGTGTAACAGTCTTAGGAAGCATCCTGTGTCTATATCTCATGATTTTACTTGTTCAATTTTTCCATTTCTACTTGCATAGTTTGGCAAATCCCTTTAGTCTAAAGTACAGTATAGTTCACCATTTTGTTACACAAAGGAGGTAGAAGCACAGGGGTGGAGTTGTTTATAAAGCATCTTGAGATTTACTTTTGAGGCTTGATCTCGGCCCTTGGCTGCCATAGAACTTTTCCAAAAGGAAAAATATATGATTCAGATAAATTGAGCTAAATTAGCTAAATATTACTTTAGTTGTATATTCTCCCTCTTTTCCTCCCTCCCAGTCTGTCTCCCTCACCCTCCTGTCCAGGATTAGCTAAATTTTTACCAAAGCCCTTTTAGTTTCTATTTCAAACAGAAGGATTTATAAATCAGTTTGGTGGAAAATCTAGTTGAGTTTGTGTCCAAAACAGACTGGAACTGCCTCCAGGGATGAAGTGTGTTTTGTTATGACCCTCTGGGCACCTACCTACCTGCCCTCTGATTTCTCTAATAAGAATGGAAGTTCCCGAGTTTCTCATAAAGCTATTGTGTTCACTGGATTGTTTTGATTACTTTCTTTTCTCTGAAATTTATAACCTGTTTTTCTTTCCTGTTGTCTTCAGAAATGTGCACAGCAACTTTATTTCACATTTTAATTAGTATTTAATATAGCACAACAGGAAATTACCATCCATTTAATTTTTTTTCCTTCTGCTTATAGCATTTTATTTTGTCTAAGTTTGGCTTGTTCTTTATAACTCCATAAAGTAGAAAGTAACAGGAATAATTTAAGGTAGAAAAGAGTGAAAACATCTAATAAAGATTATTATTTTATATAAGTTCAGTTTTTTTCTACTTAAATGACTTTAGATTTCCCCCCTCTCACTTTAATCTGTGTAGTGACATCTAAAGAGTAAAAGACATGTTTAAATAAATATTTTGTAATTACTTTTTTAAAGTAGGAATTGTGGAGAAGTATTTGTGTTAGGAACCAGATAAGCTAATGAGGGAGCCAGTGAAATAATACATTGGGTGTGACCAAAAGTAAGGAGAGAGAAAAATAAAAGCAGAATGTCATTAGAAGTGCACATAACAATTAAATAAAATTAGCCTTGGAGTGGCCACTAAAAGCTAAACAGTTCCTAAATGGTAGATAAGCCTCTGAAAGAGAAACTGCATGCAGAATAGAAGTGAGGAGAAAATTCAGCCTCTTCTAATACTGCTTGAGGTAGGAGACATAGCATAGGATTATAGGTAAAAGATGAGCTTTTATAATTAAATGTGTTACTGTGATTAGTAACTTAGAATTATACTTACATTTTTATTATCTTTCTCAAGCCTTATCAATTAATTTAACTTCTCTGTTGTATTTATGCCTAAATAATACATTCATGTAGAGTACTTGTCTTAGTTCAGGCTGCTCTAACAGAATACCATAAGCTGGGGGCCTTAAACAACATTTATTTCTCACAGTTCTGGAGGATAGGAAATCCAAGATTTGGTGCCTGCTGAGGGCCCTTTACCTGGTTGCAGATTGCCTCATATGACAGAAAGAGGGCTCCAGAGCTCTGGTTCCTTTTGATAAGGGCACTAATCTCATTCATGAGGGGTCCACCCTCATGACCTAATTACATCCTAAAGGCCCCACACCATAATACCATCATATAGGGTTTCAACACATGAATTTTAGAGGGACACCATTTAGTCCATTGCAGTATTATTGTCACTTTTAATTGATGTAGCAATTTAAAGAAAATTAATCTTGTGGAATCTCATGCCCATCTGAAAGTCTGGTTTATGCATTTTCTACATTAGAAATGGTAAACCATAAATCAAACAAAGGTGTGTTGTGTCAGTTCTGTCAGGGAATAAGATTAGATTAAAATTAGCAGAAATTTACTCCTTCTTACTCTTTGTTAATTATTGAGATTCATGAATGGGTTTTCAGAAGAGGTGTTATTAGACTCCAAAAAGTCATCCTTCAGTATATATTTGCCTTTCAAAATTTTTATTTTTTCTTTATTATTATATTTTTTAATTAATTAATTTTGTTACAGATGTTTCTCCTTTTCCCCCCATTGACACCCTCCTCCCGTTCCTGCCCTGCCCCGCCCCAGCATTGTTGTCTGTGTCCATTGGTTATGCTTATATGTATACATTCTTTGGTTTAGCTCTTCCCTTCTCCCACCCCCCACCGCTGAAGTTGGTCAGTCTGAACCCTACTTCTATGTCTCTGGGTCTATTTTGTTCATCACCTTATTTTGTTCATTATATTCCACAAATAAGTGAGATCATCTGTATTTGTCTTTCTCTGACTGGCTTATTTCGCTTAGCATAATACCCTCCAGGTCCCTCCATGTTGTCTCAAAGGATAAGAGATCTTTCTTACAGCTGCATAGTATTCCATGGTGTATATGTACCACAGCTTTTTTATCTACTCATCTATTGATGGACACTTGGGCTGTTTTCAGATCTTAGCAATTGTAAATAGTGCTGCTATGAACATACGGGTACATATATTATTTCTGATGGGTGTTTCAGGCTTCTTAGGATATATTTCAAGGATTAGAATCACTGGGTCAAATGGCAGTTTAATTTTTAATTTTTTGAGGAAACACCATGTTGTTTTCCATAGTGGCTGCAGCAGTTTGCATTCCCACCAACAGTGTACTACAGTCCCCTTTTCTCCACACCCTTGCCAGCACTTGTTGTTTGATGATTTGTTGATGGCAGCCATTCTGGCAGGTGTGAGGTGATACCTCATAGTCATTTAAATGTGCATCTCTCTGATGATTAGTGACATTGAGCATTTTTTCATATGTCTCTTGGCCATTTGTATGTCCTATTTGGAGAGGTGTCTATGTAGGTCCTCTGCCCATTTTTTAATTGGGTTCTTTGTCTTCCTTTTGTTGAGTTGGATGAATACTCTATATATTTTGGAAATTAACCCCTTATCTGATGTATTGTTGGCAATTATGCTCCCCCATATAGTGGGTTCCCTTTCCATTTTGATGCTTATTTCTTTTGCTGTGCAGAAGCTTTTTAGTTTGTTGTCGTCCCATGTATTAATTTTTTCATTTGTTTCTCTTGCCTTAGGCATTGTATCAGTGAAAATTCTGCTGCATGTAATGTCTCAAATTTTGTTGCCTACATTTTCTTCTAGGATTTTTATGGACTCATGAGTCACATTTAAGTCTTTTATTCATTTTGAGCTTATTCTTGTGTATGGTATAAGTTGGAGGTCTAGTTTCATTTTTTTTCATGTAGCTGTCCAATTTTCCCAGCACCATTTATTAAAGAGGCTATCTTTACTCCATTGAATGCTCTTGCCACCGCTGTCAGATATTAATTGAACATAATGTCTTGGGTCAATTTCTGGGTTCTCTGTTTTGTTTCATTGATCTATATGCCTGTTCTTGTGCCAGTACCAGATTGTTTTGATTACAATGGCTTTGTAGTATAACCTAATATCCAGTATTGTGATCCTCCTACTTTGTTCATCTTTTTCAAGATTGCTGTGGCTATTCGGGATCTTTTTTGGTTCCATATAAAGTTTTGGAGTGTTTGTTTTAGTTCTGTGAAATGTATCATTGGTATTTTAATGGGGATTGCATTGAATCTATAGATTGCTTTGGGTAGTATGGGCATTTTAATGATGTTAATTTATCCAGTCTATGAACAAGGTATATACTTCCACTTTTTTATATCTTTATCTGTTTCTTTTTTCAATGTCCTGTGATTTTCTGTGAACACGTCCTTTACTTCTTTAAGTTTATTTTTAGGTATCTTAAATTTTATGTTGCAGTGGTAAATGGGATTGTTTTTTTAGTTTCTCTTTCTGTGAGTTCATTTTTGGTGTATAACAATGCCAGTGGTTTCTGGATGTTGATTTTGTATCCTGTACTTTATCAAATTCATTTATTAAATCTAGTAGTTTTTTTGGTGGAGTCTTTAGGGTTTTCTTTGTCCAATATCATGTCACCTGCGAATAATGATTGTTTCACATCTTCCTTTCCAATTTGTATCCCTTTTATTTTTTCTAGTTGTCTGATTGCTGTGGCTAAGACTCCCAGTACTATGTTAAATAAGAGTGGTGAAAGTGGACATCCCTGTCTTGTTCCTGTTCTTAAGGGAAATGCTTTTAGTTTTTGCTCATTGAGTATGATGTTGGCTGTAAGTTTGTCATAAATGGCCTTTATTATGTTGAGATATGATCCTTCTATTCCCACATTTTGTCAAAAATCGATGCTCTATTGTCAAATGCTTTTTCAATGTCTATTGATATGATCACATGATTTTTGTCTTTCATCAAAATTATTGCATACTATTTCTGCTCTATTGGTAATAATACCATGCTATTTCAGAATTGGTGATTGTATCAAAAATTTATGCCTCAGAAAAATATATTTAATAAAGTTCCTTTTTTTTTCTCACTGTAACTCTTTTTTTCTCCATTTTCCTTATTTTGCCTTCTTTCTTATGGACTTTGGTCATGTATTTTAAGTGATGGTTTTTCCTTTCTAGGAACAATCAAAAGCATAACATTCCTATGGTATAAACCAAGATGCCAAGAAGAAGAACAAAATATACATCTGGTATTGTTGATTGATGGTGGCCTCCAAAAAGTTATTTTATTTATTTATTTATTTATTTATTTATTTATTTATTTTATCCTCACCCGAGGACATTTTCCCATTTTTTTGTTCAGGTAGAGTGGGAGGGAGAGAGAGGAACAGAGAGAGAGAGAGAGAAACATTCATCGAGTGGCTGCCACCCGCAGGAACAGAGAGAGAGAGAGAAACATCCATCGAGTGGCTGCCACCCGCACGACCGACCAGGGCCGGGGACAAACTGCAACCGAGGTACGCGCCCTTAGCGGGAACCAAACCCGGGTCTCTCAGGACCGCAGGTCGACGCTCTAACTGCTGAGCCAAACTGGCCAGGGCGAAGTTATGTTACTTTTTAATCTCTAGAACCTGTGAATGTGACCTTATTTGGAAAAAAGGGTCTTTGCAGAAGAATCTGAATTACAGATCTCAAAATGAGACCATCCTGGATTATCTAGTTATAGTGCAGAGTATGTAGTGTCTTATTTCAGATATTCTCTGGATGGAGCAGAAGACTGAATGGTACTCATGGTAAGAGGAATATTTTTGACAAAGTTACAGACTTCTTCACATGATATTTGCAGTAGGATTGTACTCTGGACCATGCAGTCAGCACATTAAAATTGTCCCCTGATTTTAAAAAATGAAACATTTCTATAAAGGGAAAGAAAAGAAAAAGATTTCAGAGAATTTGAGGTAATAATAGCTTGTGAGTCCGATAAATGTAGAAATCATAAAAATATTTACATTTAACGAAGATGTAAGCTTTAAGGAAAGGATACCATGTCAAGTCAGGGATGAAATATAAAAATTGTCCTTGTTTTCTTTTGTTGTTTTTTTTCCCCTCCTTTTTACAGTGCTCCCCTCCCCCAGATATACACAATACTATTTTTATTTTATTTTACTCAGTAAATGCTTATATAGTGGTTTGTGCCAGATACTGTCCTAAGCACTTTGCAAATATTTATTCTCTTAATCCTGTGAGCTAGATACTATTATTATCCTTATTCATTTGTTTTTAAATATTTAATGAAACCAAGGCAGTGCTTTTCCAAGACCCTACAAGTAGTAAATGGCACAGCTGGTATTTGAACCTGGTAATCTGGCCCTAAAGTCACCACTGCACCCTTCCACTTGCTAATATGACTTTACTGTGGTGAGCAAAGGAGGCAGAGTCCTGTATTCCTGGGTCCTATGACACTGTCAATGGTTATATCTCTAAACCCTAACAAAAATAAATTCATTAGCAAAATTGTCTGTTTTACTGTTACTTAATGTAAACAAAAATTGTATAGTCATCTCTTCGAAAATATAAAAAGAATAACAAGGTTTTTTTTGTTGTTGCTGTTGGCAGTCATAAGGAAAACTGATGAATGAAATTCTGTTTGCTGAAGATGCAATTTCAGGCATTATTCAGAGAACTTTACAAAGAACCATGTTTGGCACTTAATAGCACTCAATCATTATTGAGTCCAAATAAACATTGAACAAGAATGCACAATATTTTTCAGCATTTTCCAATTCATCATATTACTTTTAATTTCATGTTTATTGTCCATGAGTATGATGTAGAATTTAAAATGTGAATCATAAAAGTTTTAGGAAATGTTTAATGTTTTGTAGGCAGCAATTTTAATTATGCAACAATTAATGGTACAGGATAAAGAATGGTCCATAATAATCAAATTTTACAAATTCATACTTAAATGTCTCTAAGGACAAAACTATATTTTTTAAATTATTTTTTTCTTTATTGATTTGAGAGAGAGAGAGAGAAAGGGAGAGGGAGAGAGAGATAGAAACATTGATGAGAGAGAACATTGATTGGCTGCCTCCTACATGCCCCCCACTGGGGATCGGGCCCACAACCTGGACATGTGTCCTGATTGGGAATTGAACCAGTGACCACTTGGTGCATGGGTCAACGCTCAACCACTTAGCCACATGGCCGGGCAAAACTATATTCTTAAAATCAGTTTTGTGGCCTGACTTTCCCTTGCCAATGAGATAAAAACACTTGTCTTTATTTTCTGATGTGAGGGGGAAGTGGGGTGTCTTCAACTCCTATATACCCAGATCTCTCTGTTCTTACCTCTCTGGATGGCCTCCTGAGAGATCTAGGAGTGGGAGTCTGCCCTTACTCATCAAAGACCGTTTCCTTAGCTAATTCATTCATCTCTTTTATCTATTTTGTCACCCATGAAATACTAATCAAATATTAGATAGACTTCCCTAAAATAAAGCTATTTTTTGCTTATTTTTATTTCCTATGCAATTGACATGTTAAGATTAGTGTGTTAAGTGTATTATTTAGTTTAAAATTAGTTTAAATAGTCAAGCCATTTACTAATTTTACCATACCCTGGGCAGACTTATCTGTTAAATGTAACCACTACTAAAGGTATGGTAAGGGATACAGTGTCACATAATCATAATTCTTGAATATGCTGAAAACAAAATTCTTTGCTTTTATTGGAATTACATTACTACTCTCACTGAAACAGATCTCTTAAAGAGGATTTTTCAAGTTTTTCACTGGTAGTAATATTTTTTGTCGCTAGCTTCAGCAGTAATAAATTTAGATGTCATGTTTTATTGTCAAGAGAAAAGATGTTATCCCTTGTGAGAACAGAAAAAATTGGCTTGCTTTCAAAGCAAATGGTGAATCAGTACTTCAACGCAGTATTTATTTGTGTTGCTGAACTACATTGTGTTTTCTTTGTAGGATCGTTGTTTTGGAATTGATCGTGAATTGATCATGTGCCTTGTCCTATAGTTCTGTGCCTTTTATATCATTGCTTTTGCCTTTTCTGGGAGAATATCTAATTCATTTCTTATGACATAGAACATTTTTGGTAACTATAATAATTTTTTTACTGTACATGCCAAAATTTAGTAGAAAGTTTTAACCTCTTGAAAGTTATTTTTCATATTTATTAGAACTAAAAATTATGATTTATGGAGTTGTTTTTTTTTCATGTCCATAATGTTTTAAACTTGGCTTTCACAGATTAGAGGATCATTTATCTCAACTTTTGAAAAGAAAAAAATCTCATGTCCATAGGAACTTTTAAAAATAACCCTTGCCAAAAAATAAGGAGAAAGTATTTTGAAATGTAATATTGGAAATGAAAATGTAATAATATTATAAAATGAGACAGGATTGCCCTCTTGTAATCTTGAATATAATTTTATTTATTTATTTATTTATTATTTTTTGAAATCCTCACAAGAGGATATTTTTCCATTTATCTTCAGATAGAATGGGAAGGAGGGAGAGAGAGAAAGAGAGACAGACATCAATGTGAGAGAGACACATCAAATGGTTGCCTCCTGCACAACCCCTACCAGGGCTGGGGATGAACCGCAACTGAGGTACGTGCCCTTGAGCAGAATTGAACCTGCGACTCATTGGCTCATAGGCCGACACTCTAACTGCTGAGCCAAACCTGCCAGGGCAGCCTTGAATATAATTTTAAAATGGGTCTCATTTTGCCCTGGATAGTTTTGCTCCACGGTTAGAGCCTCGGCCTTCACAGCAAAGGGTTGTTGGTTTGAGTCCCCATCAAGGGCACGCACCTGGGTTGCAGGTTCCATCGCTGGCGCCCACCAGGGTCGTGTAGGGGGCAACCAATTGTTTTGTGTCTACAGCATCAGTGTTTCTCTCTGTCTCCCCTACCTTCCTTTTATTCTATCTAAAAATCCATCATATTTGGCTTCAAGAAAAATGGTGTCCTTCATAGTGCTTCCCAGATTTATTCAGGTATTAGAACTCCAGGTAGTAAAAGTGCTTTTTATAAAACACAGTAAATTATTGTTAAAATTAATCTTCAAATATCTGAAAATGTCATTATTGATCTGAATTTGGAACCATCTAGGCTTCTTTAAGGTTTATTTAAAAATATACTTAAGAACAATTAAGTATAATTTAAGAATAAAAGCTTACACTTGAGAAAATTATGTACATGAACTTTTCTGTCATTTGGGGAAATACTGCTATTACTCTGTTTTCTCGTCAGACACCAGTGTTATCAGTAGCACAGTTTGAGAATGGCTGCACCACAGCATACTCGTCAAATGTACAGTCTGCTGTGTGGGGAGAGCTGGGAGTCACAGTCTCTTGCAGCAGGCAGCCGCTGCAGAAGACTATTTCCAATGGCTCTGACTTCTCTTTATTGGGCTGAAATCTCTCTCATAACTTAGACTCACTCTTCTTAGTTCTAACTCTTGGATAGTTATGGAAATCATGACCCACTTATTAGAATTATTCTGAAGAATAACTACTAAAAATACTTTCAGTGTGCTTTGCACTATTTTAAGGTCAATTATAAATGAAAATTAATGATAAAACTTTTTGTTACCTTTGGTGAGACGAGGGTAGGACTGTTGGTGTTTTGTTGGAATAGGGAAGGGTGAGAATCTATGGTCTGTCAGTCTTCATAGTCAGACCCTTAGTTTGTTCCTTTCTATATAACTTTTGTTTATGCCTTTCTTTCCCTGTGATTCTTACTAGACTAGCAATGGGGTTTAAAGAAGTATTTCATCTGAAGTAGCAGTAGTAAACCAAAAGTAAGGGCAGAGGAAAAGGCAATGTTAGAACATTTTGATTCTTAAAGGAAGATGAGACTAGATAACCAAAAACATTATGGCTTAATTAAAGGAGACTAAATTTACTCATTGAGACTTGGGGAGAGAAAGGGGAGGAAAAAACAGGTACCAAAGGATATATACACACATGTATTATATATAATATATACACACATACATACCTATATGTGTGTGTATCTAATAGTGTGAGATCTATTACATGTAATTCATATATACACATCTACATAAATAGAGAGAGCGAATATATGCGTTCCATTAGCTGTTTGTTGAATGGTAGGTAACAAACAGACTGATACTGTACTCTGCTCAGGGATCCTAACTATGAGTTTTTTAACTAATCAGTCCTCACACCCTAACCTCAGCAACTGAGCAGCTGCATGTGTTAGGTCATCGTACCCATAATGAAGATGACATCATTGACCTGCCTGCCTTTTTTGGAATGAAGGAATAAAAACAAACCCTAGAAATATGTTTGATTTTGAAACAAATTAAAATGATGACTGAGAATAGTGATATTACATATAATTTGTTCACATCTAGATGATTTAGAGCCACTCTGTTTATAAAATTAATTTTTATTCTTTTTAAAATGAAGTTCTAGCTTAAGACCTGAATGAATGGTTTTAGGAAAATAAAAATTTCCTTCTCTAAATTTAAAATAGTTCCTCTGATAAGTTAAGGTGATTTACTGAGTCTAAGATAGTAATGTATGTGTTAATGCACTCTAGCTATACATCAGGTATAAGACATTTACCTTGTTTTAGTACTTTGAAAAGTTTCTATTTTAATTCAGCATAACATTCAAAATAAAAATCTCTAAAATATGTTTTATTTTTCTGTCTCTAAATTAGGACAGATTTTTAAATAGATTTCTTAAAAAAAATACTTCTTAAAACATAGATACACTCACCTACCCTACTGTCCCTTGGGACAGAAAAAATGAATTACCAGCTTGGTAAAACACTTGCTTCTGAAGCAGATTGCCTGCACCCAGTGCTGTGAAAGAGACGCAGTGAGTGAGGAAGGGTGGCTATTGTTTAGTGCTCTCTAGCAAAAGAACTGGGAGGGGAGAAAAAAAAAAGGATTGAGTTTGACTGGCATTGGCTCTGGCTTTTCTGCATTCCAAACTGTCTGAGGCACAGAGCGAGAGCAAAAGAGAGCGCGTACGGGCGAGCACGGTGTACAGTGTTTTCAGTTTCTGACTGGCATGCCGGAAAGATCATGTTAGCAATACCTAGAATTTTCCCAGAATGCAGACCCCAGGTAAGAGTTCCTCCATTCTGTCTGAAACTGAAATGAAAAGTCTTGATGTATTTAAAGGGAATGTAGCTTTTTTTAATAACACAAATGCAGTGACTGTTTACCTTTGTGATGATTGGCTTTTAAAAACTAGCTTGGTTTTCATTACCATGAGTACACATGAATATTGTGTGGAGGCTGTCAGCGGTCCCCTACGAAATCCAGCACAAGAACAGCCATTTGAGAAACTCGGGCCAATTACGGGGATAATGATCATTGCAAAATATTAATATCATGGATTTATTCTGGATCTTCCCACAAATTCTTTATGAAATATAAAGATACCTGGAAATGGGTATATCTCATTTCTTTCTGAGGGAGACAAAAAATATTGACCATCAATAAGAATAACAGCCTTGATTGAATCTTAATAGCATATCATAAATCTGTGTCATTTGAAAGTTCAACAGGTTGGATATGTAAACAACAGTGAGAGCATTCAAATGAGAACCTTGCTTGTACCTTCTGCCCAAGGTAGGCTTTAATATGCTCTGCCAATAGATGACAAGTTATCTTATCTCATTGGTTCACTGAAAGTTAAGTCTGAAAGAGACTTCAGAGATCATCTGTAGTCCTGTCTCTCCATTTTCAGTGAGAACATTGAGGTCTGAAGGGCTTAATCTTGCTCAAGATCACAGAGTTAGGAACAGAATTAAAATGAAAATCCAGGTCTCCTGATTTTCAGTTCACTGTTTTATTCATGGAATCAGTTACATTTAAGTTTCATTTTTTTTATCTGTAGTGTAACTGCAGGCCTCAGGTACCATGAATTATTGCCTAAATAGACCAAATGCTTTATAAACCTCGATTGAAATCTGTGGAGAGGAAATATTAGGGAACAAACATCATCAAAGCATATTGACACCATTCTCTTGGTCAAAACCAAAGATATATAACAAAATATTTACAGAAGCCAAAAACACTTTCAATTAAGGAAAATGTCTATAGTTTGTATGGTGCTTTTATATAAACAATTACATAGCTGTGGCATATTCTGAATATCTGTATATGAAATTAAAACTCCTTCAAATTTATTTTAAGTTCTTTTAAAGACTTTGGGACTAAGAATTTTTTCATATAATTTAAGTTAGTAATCTTTTTAATATCCAGTTTGTAACTTTATTTACTGAAAGCAAAATATCATCCCACATTCACTGCTTTCTCTGTTGATTTTTTTAAAATATAAGATGAATTTTAAAAATATCCCCACTGTTTGGACCCATTGCTTCCTTACCCAAGGTCTAGCTCTGTTTCTTTCCACTTATAAGGGTCCTCTGTTACTTCACCTCATGAATTATGTGTTAGAAGATAACTTAAGTGGAGGATCTTGAGAGTCACAACACACAGTGAACATCTGTCTTCATACATTTTCATTTAGTTCCTTAAAGAGGTTGCTGCCCTTTCCATTTTTCTAGAGACCATTGTGGAGTTGAGAGAGGCCACACTATTCTAGTGAGCTAAATAGTAAAGATAGCCACTGTCAAAAGGATCTGTCATGGCCCTTTACAACTCCTGGGAACAAGTTAGCTTGACTTGGCTATAAGCACAGTGAAGTAATGTTCTTTTGTGTTAAAGCTTGACCTGCTCATTCCAGTTTTCGACTGGGTCTGTGTAAATGCAGTTGTGATTTACAAGGCTGTGTGGGATGAGCAGTTACATCGTAAGGAATAAAGGAACAGCAGTAAGTTTCATTATTGCTCTCGGCTATCAGAAACCAAATAACAAAGTGCATTCTCCACCCAGTAGGAAACAAGAGACTGTTTGTCTTACTGTAGAATTCATTACTTAAGCACATTGTTTATACGAGGACTGATGGCTGTGAGAGTGAGGACGTAATGCTCTACCCACCTTAACAGTTTTCATGTTGCATTGCACAGGACTGAGGGTTTTCCTCATCTTTTCTCCTGCATTGGGTATGGAAAGGACTGCCATGATAAGTGCGTGTATATTATGTTTTGTATGTATATGGTAGGTAGGTACATAGGGACCTTTGACTTGAGAGTATTTCCCCAGGTCAGAAATAATCAGAAGTCATTCATCTATTGTTGCTGGTAGTTTACTGACCTAAATGGAAAGAAACTACTTTGTTAACCAAACTAATCATTATAAAACTTACTACAATGCATTAGAAAGAGCAAAATATTAGAAGGAAACATATTCCTTTTTCTCTCCTGAATAAAAATGTCAGATTATGCAGGTTTGTTCTTTCTTTGTCAGAGAAAAACAATAATAAAGTGCCCATTTTGTGACTAAAAACAAATTTTAAATGGGAATGAGTGGAGTGGATAGGGTAAATGAGTAGCATAAGAAAAGAAACTCTCATATGTATGTGAAATAATTTCCTTATAACCAGTGTTTTCTAGAGGGCAGGTGCATTTTCACTACTTATCATTTTTCCCTTGATATTAGTTTCTTTTCTTTTTTTTTTTTTATCCTCACCCAAGGACATTTTTCCATTTATTGTTCAGATAGAGTGGGAGGGAGAGAGAGGAAGAGAGAGAGAAACATCGACGTGAAAGGGACACATCGAGTGGCTGCCAACTGCAGGACCAACCAGGGCCGGGGATAAACTGTAACCGAGGTACGCACCCTTAGTGGGAACCGAACCCGGGTCTCTCTGGACCGCAGGCCAATGCTCTAACCACTGTGCCAAACCGGGCAGGGCGATATTAGCTTTTTAAAAAAAAATTTTCATGCTCTGGCCAGCTAGCTCAGTTGGTTAGAGCATAGTCCCAATGTGCCAGGATTGTAGGTTCTATCCCAGGTCAGGGCACATACAAGGAAAAAAACCAATGAATAATACATAAATAAGTGGAACAACAAAGTGGTGTTTCTCTTTCCCTCTTTCTCCCTCTCCCTCTCTGTGCCCCCACCCTTTTCCTCCTCTCTCTATAATCAATAAATTAAAATAATAAATTATTTTCATGAAATACATAGATATGTATGTATATCCACATGCAATAAAATTTCAAAGAAGGTAAAGAGTTCTGCAATATAGCTATGGCATTTTTGTGCTAATAGTTTGGCTATAGTTGATCAAAACTTTATTCTCACCCAAAAGAGTTGTTATATCTCTTTTCCTGCTATACTTTCTTTCTACCTCTTGGGTATAATTCTGTCTTTTGCATCCTAGTTAAAACCATAAGAATGAAATCTCTTCAAACAAAAATGAAGACTAGACTGGCCAAGGGCAGGGCTTAAGGCTGGACATGTGAAATGCTCTGAGCTGTCAGTTAATTCTTTACTTATAAAAATTACCTAATAATTCACTCGAAACTCTGGGAATCCTTTTATGTAGACAACATGGTTGTGGTTCCCTTTCTGTTCCAGTCTTGACCTTCAGAGGCCGCTAAACAGACAAAGTTACAGACTGGTTTTGTTCTTTCTGTTCCTGTCTGTTCTTTCGCGCCCTCTAGTGGCTGTCCTTGTTTTCCGTTTCCTGTATAGCAGTTTTAGTGAAGAAGCAGGTAACTATTGTGAAATAAAATTTACTAGATTCTTACACTTCAGTTGCATAAACTTTCTTAAAATATCTAAATCTTTATTGCAGAGAATGGAAAAACTGATTATGTCCTGTCATTACCTAGTGAAATGAACAGTGATTCAAAACAATTAGTTATGACTCAGCAGTATGAACCCTTGTAGTTGTCTTTTTTTTTTTTTTAAGTGCTGATGAGGATTCGGTCTATCAAAATTCCACATTTAATTATGGGTATGATCTCAGCTTGTGCTTGGAAGCCTTAAGCATTGCCACTGAGAATACTTTCTTTGTACATACTTGACAAGTATGAGAGACTTAGTGGGTCCGTCATTAAATTCAAATGAAAGACTGTCTTCTCTGGTGCCCCCTCGCCCCTACTCAGATCTTACCATTCAGCTGAATTAGGAGCACCATGAACTTAATACGTGGAAAGGGCACCAATGAGGAGTTCTTATCAATAATTTGACTCTAACTTCACATTTTTGTGATTCTCAGATTTACAGTATTTTATAAGTAAATCAATTGCTGAAACAGCAACTTGAATTTAGTTTAAGTTAGTGCAGTCCTCTTCTTTGAAGAGTAAAAATTACCTGATTCTGTGCTCTTTCAAACGGCAGACTGTTGAGAAAGTAAGAAACTTGAGCTGCCAGGATCAAGCAGGTGTCAGTCAGCATCAGGTGTCACCTAGGATAGCCTACCTTTTAGGCAGGTTGCTAACTCTGATGTTTTGCATCTAATTCCAAAGAAGATGGAGCATCTTCAAAGAATTTAACAACACTGTTGTGTAATTAACTATTCATAGGTACTACTTTTAGTTAATATGAAGACTAGAAAAAACTGGATATTCTTTTACTTCTTAATATTTGGGTTTGTAACTTTTTTTGCTAAATTATACTTCAGATGGGTTATGTGTGGTTGGTTTGATTTCTGGTCTCTTGAGTCAGGAGAAGGTTAGAATGTTTGGGACTCTGTTTCAGTAACTCCCTTTTTCCAGGAACACCTAGAATATAGTGTATGATAAATAAATGAAATAATTTATTTCACTTTTTAAAAAAGGAATGATATGTCAAAGTAAGTGTGGGAAGAGACCACACCCACACCCACACACTCACACACCCACACAATCTGGCCTGTGTGACGACAAAGAATTGGATTTGTTCAGTCAAAGGACAGGACAAGATGTAGTAAGTCTATTACTAGAGAAGGATGATTATCTTTTGTGTATCAACAGCTTGTTGTAAAAGGCTCCTTTCTAAGAGTTTGCTCAGTATGGTTATAGAATGTTTCTTATTAGAATTTTCTCAAAATGTGAGAAACAAAGAAAAGGGTAATGGGTTATTTTATTACTTTTTACATATGGTAGAGGAATTACATAACAGCATTTGGTCCAATTTTTGTGAGTTTCTATTACACAGGTGAAATTTAAGGAGATTTTTAATAAACCAAATTCTTTATCATCCATATAATTTGCTAACACACATCCTGAGATTTTCCTTGAAGCATTTTGCCTCCACTTGAAGTTCAGTGACATATCATGATAGTTTCCTGAAACAATAAATGTCACTTTATTTTACGAATATCATAATTTTACTTGTAAATATTTACACAGCTACAATTGCTAAAATTTTGAAATATATTTTAGTAGTTTTATTTATTTCTTTGACTTATAGCACTCAATAGATATTTGACTGATGACCAACTTTTAAAGGTAAATTTTCCCAAAAAGTAGCTTTTTTTTTCAACCAGTGTCAACCATTGGTATTAACAAAACAAAAAATGTGGTATAAAGAAATCCTAGGGGTTATTGGTGTCATTACAAAGAATGAAAACCAATTTCCCGTGGAAACATTATTTTTAGCTTATATCAAACTAAATGATACTCTTCAGGGGAGTTTATTATAATATAAAAGGCAGAAAATTATAGTATATCTAGTTGTCCCCTGTGCCTCAGAAATGTTATTTCCAAGTTTTTTGAGGGGAGGGGTATTTGTTTATTTGTTTTGTTTTTAAATCGTAGTTTTGCTTTCGTCTGATTCTTTTCAAAGGAAAACCCAACCAATTATTTACCAGTTTTTTCAGAAGCATATATTCCTGTGAACAAACTGCAAAATGCATCTGACAATAAAATTTTAATTAGCAAGAAATAGTGAGCTTCAAGTGTGTGATGATTTTATGCTATAAAGTTTTGTGATTTATGACAGCTTCCCAGTAGCTTTCTCTCAGTGTCAGAAGTTATAAACCCATTTACATTTTGCTTAGGTTTTGAAATAAATATTTAAAGGTAGACTTTTTCTTTCTCTTTTTCTCTTATCAAACCTGTGTTACAAGAGAATAAAAGCTGTTTTAAGGCTCTGTATGTTTAGTCCAGATGTTGCTTTTATCATATTTTTCTCTGATAATCATCTGATAGTAATCTCTGACAGCCTGAAAAGAGAAAATTTTAAGTTTTAATATCCAATCATAATATGTAATGCACTTCTACACATCAGTGAGAAAAAGTTAAGACTTGAATGCCAGTTTTACAAAAGGGATGATCTAGGACTAGCTGGTGTAGCTTGGTGTTTGATCATTGACCCACGCACCAAGAGGTCACTGGTTTGATTCCCTGTCAGGGCATATGCCCAGGTTGTGGGCCTAAACCCCAGTGGGCGTCATGCAGGAGGCGGTCAGTCAGTGTTCTCTCTCATCGATGTTTCTATCTCTCTCCCTCTAAAATCAATAAAGAAAAATTATTTTAAAAAACAAACAAAAGGGGTGATCCAAATGGCCATTCAGTCACGGTTGGGGTGCCTTTTTTCTGCCAACAGCTCTTTGGATATTTATAACATCAATCATGGGCCATACAGAATTATCAACTTCAAAATTAACTTGTTATATAGATTTCTCGGGCATTCTGTGACCCCTGGGCCAGATGTTTCCCACACCTTGAAAAAGTGCTCAGTTTTTTTAGTCATCAGAGAAATGCAAATTAAATCAACACCCATCAGAATGTCTAAAATGAGGATAACAGAAAATACCAAATATTGATAAGGATCTAGAACAAACAGAATTTTTATACACTGCTAATGGGAGTATAAATTTGTACAATGGCTTTAGAGATCTATTTGACAATATCTGCTAAACCTAAAAAATGCACTATGACCCAGAAATTCCATTCCAGTTTATGTACCCAATAGAAATGCATACATAGTTTCACCAGAAGACTTCTACAAAATGTTCATCAACAGCTAAAAATCGGAACCTACCCAAATACTCATCAGCACTCTCAGAACATGGCAGCTTAACTTCTTCAGAGCAGTGAGACAATCTTACTCTAGTCTGCTGTGATGGAGTCTGATATAACACAGCATAATCACAAGAGTGACCATATCATCACCTTTGCCATATAATGCAACCTAATCAAGGGAGCGGCTATCCCATCATATTAACAGGTCCTAGGCCCCACCTACACTCAAGAGTAGGTGATACAAGGACATGTATGCAGACCCATATTATAAACACCAAACCTTTGTAAGTGATTCTTGATTATGCTCCCCCTTCTCCCCCACCCCAACACACACACACACACACACACACACACACACACACTTGAATGTAGACCATTTCCTTGAAGTTAATGATATTCTAATTCCAACATGGTTAACAACTCTTACCTTTATAGCAATTAAATTAATATTAGTATTGTAATACTATACTGTGTTTTTCTGTGATAATAGCATTTTTGATCTACCACCTGTTTTTATTAAAATAATGGAAAACACAATAAAGTGTTCGTGTAAATGGCGCTGAACAAATCCTAATGCCAAATTAACTGTCGATGAACATGTGACCCCACCTCATATTTATCATCAACTGATGAATGACAGTCCTGACTTTTTTTAAAAATTCTGAACTAAAAGTTAAAGACTTACCTATTCTCAAGTTATTTTGCTGTCAAAGAATGATCTGAACTCTAAGGAGGCCCCTAGGCCCTTAAAGATGTTGCATATCCTCACCATCATGACAGTTTTCTACCCATTTTCAAAACTGCCTTCCAATTACAGACCTTTCCAAATGCCTGTCATTTAATGCCACATAGTTCTTGACAACCTGTGCCACTCTTCTTCCTCAAATGTTTGTATTGAAGACATCTTTTCATTTCATTACATCTATACCTGTAGATCCTTAAAGGCTATTTCATTGTAGATTCATCTGTTTCCCTCGTTATGAACACTTAGTGTTTACTTAGTATTTTTAGCTTTTGCCATTACCAACTTTGTGTTAAACATCTTTATACATATTATCTGTGTCCAATTGTTTGTGCTGATATTTCTGTAGGATTGGTTCCTAGAAATAGAATCTAAAGGTAGTGTGGCCCTGGCCGGTTTGGCTCAGCGGTTAGAGCGTCAGCCTGCGGTCCACAGAGACCCGGGTTCGGTTCCCGCTAAGGGCATGTACCTTGGCTGCAGTTTGTCCCCGGCCCTGGTTGGGTCGTGTGGGTGGCGGCCACTCGATGTGTCCCTTTCACATCGATGTTTCTCTCTCTTCCCCTCTCTCCTTCCCGCTCTATCTGAGTAAAAAATGGAAAAATGTCCTCGGATGAGGATAAAATAAAATTTAAAAAAAGGTAGTGTGCATTTCATATTTTGATAGATGCAATTAAATAGCCTTGCTAATTTGTTTAAGGTAACTTTTTTGCGATTTTAAGCTTTAAATTTTAGGTTTTTCAGTCTTGCCTGTCTTCAATTGTAATTTCTGGCTTTTTTTGTCATGTCTAGAAAGGCCTTTTCCCATTTAAGATTAGGCCCTTTTTTTTTTTTTTTTTTTTTTTTTTTTTTTTATCCTCACCCGAGGACATTTTTCCATTTTTTGTTCAGGTAGAGTGGGAGGGAGAGAGAGGAACAGAGAGAGAGAGAGAAACATCGATGTGAAGGGACACATCGAGTGGCTGCCACCCGCACGACCGACCAGGGCCAGGGACAAACTGCAACCGAGGTACGTGCCCTTAGCGGGAACCGAACCCGGGTCTCTCTGGACCGCAGGCCGACGCTCTAACCGCTGAGCCAAACCGGCCAGGGCAAGATTAGGCCCTTTTTTGGCATTTATTTTTGGTTTTGTGAAATGAGACTTTTTTTCAGCTGTATAGCCAATGGTCTCAATACCTTTTATTGAATTGTCTATTCTTTCCACCGCAGTTTGAAAGTACCCTTTATTATTAGCTAAATGTCTGTATGTCCTCTTTTGGATTCTTTTTCTGTCCCAGGGACCTATTCTATTCCTACATCAATATCACAATATTTTAATAACCACAAATTTTAATGTCTTTCTCATTGATAAAGCAGATTTTTTCTAATTAGTTCTTCCTTTCAAAATGTGTTTGGCTTTTTACTTATGCACTTACTTTTCCGAATGAGCTGTAGAATCAAGTTGTCCTTCACCCCTTTTTACTGGAGGATATGAAAACTCCTATTATATATTTTAAATAATCATATAATAGGAATGTCTCATAATATTAGCATCCTTGTTATCCAGTGGCTTCACATGTCTGAAGTGTTGCTTTCTAAACACAAGTGAATAAAACTTCAGCCTAGCTTCATTAGTTTCTTCAGCTCTAGTCATTATGATGTCATTTCTGGCGAGTGAAAACAATGTGGGAGTGTATTCATTGTTATATAATTTATATGTAAGTGGTTTGAAGTTTATATACGTACTTAGGGTACTATTTAAAATGCTGAATTATAGATTTCATAGAATTTAACACTAGTCCTATTAGTTAATTATGTCCTCACCAAAATATAAGGAAAAGTTATAATGTAACATATACTTTAAGCTTCTTTGAGGCAAAAGGTTATACATATTAAAAAATATATGTCAAGATGGAAGTGCATTCACTTGTCCTTTAATTGCCTTTTTGAAAACTAGTTATTCTTTCAAATTCTTTATAATAACAGTATATTGAATGTTAGTAAATTCAATAGTAATCCTTCAAAAACTTAATAGACATTTTAATATAATATAGACTATTACTTTGAATTATACTTGCAGTTAATTAGTACTTGATTTCTCAGTCAACATTGGTCGGAGACAATTTGTTTTTCAAATAAAGGACTTTGTATGATATTGAAATAGAATTTATTTAGTGGACTTTGCACGTAGTGGCATATTTAATTTTATCTTTAAAATATCAACCAACATGAGTGTTAAAATTCTTGATTTTGATAATTGTTCTTGGTTATATATGAGACTGTCCTTTGTTTTAGAAAATATACTCTGAAAGCTGTTGGCGGTAATGGGCATAATGTCTTCAAGTTTCTCAAATGGTTTAGAAAAATGCATACACACACACACATACACACACACATATAATACACAAAGAGAATGATTAAGCAAAGGTAGCAAAATGTAAACAGCTGATGAATCTGGATAAATGATGTGTGTGTGTATGAGTTTCTTGTACCTTTATGATGTTTGAAACTGTATCAAAATATAAAATTATCTCCTTCAAAATCACCAACTTTAGTTATCATTTTAGGAAAAGATCCATTGTCATATATCACCTTCCTTTGTTCATTCCTGAGTATCTAGTATTAATCTTTTCTTGTGTGCAAAAAAAGTAGAGTAGGAGAAATGAGACTGACTCAGTAGTGTTGGTTTCTTCAAGAAAGATGGAAATCCCAGATGAATAAGAAGGAAAATATGGTGCTTGTAAAATTGTAAAATAACTCTTCTGCTGTAGCATTTTAAAATTCTGTGGATTAAAAGCAGATTATTTATTACACCTCATTTGGATATCTTTTTAAAGTGTAAGGCTTCCATATGAAAATTTGTGCATGAATGTTCATAGCAGCATTATTCATAATAGTAAAAATTGGGAATGACCCAAATGTCTATCAATGGAATAGTATTTGGCCATAAAAAGGAATGAAGTGCTAATACATGCTACAACATGGATAAAATTAAATGAAAGAAATCAAGTACAAAAGGTCACATATTACATGATTTCAATTATATGAAATGTCCAGAATAGGCAAATTCATAAAGAAAAAAACTTAGATTAGTAGTTGCTAGGGGCTTTGAGGTTGGGAGGAATGGATAGTAACTGCTAGTGGGTACAAGGTTTCTTTTTGAGGTGATGAAAATGTTCTGGGATCAATTTATAGTGATGGTTGCATAGCTATGTGGATATATTTAAAACCATCTTAAAAGGATGAAATTTATGGTATGTGAATTATATTTTAGTAAAACACTTCTTATATAAAGACCAAATAAGGCCTAATAAATCACTCTTGTCTCAAGGCTGGCCATCTAAGTAAGAGGCTAAGACCTGATAACTTTACATGGTTTGTCTTTCTGTTATTTCACAGACCTCACCTCCTTTCATTTTCCCTCGGCTCATTTCAGTCTACCTGCCCTGGACTCATGACTATTGCTGCTTCTAGGCCTGTTTATTGTTTGTTTGTTTTCTCTAAGAACCCAGCAACCCTTTACTCAAAAGTTAGTCTCCCAGGCCCAGCACTGTGGCTCAGTGGTTGAGCATCAACCCATGCACCAAGAGGTCAGGGCACATGCCCAGGTTGTGGGCCCAATCCCAAGTGGGGGGCATGCAGGAGGCAGCCAGTCGATGTTTTCTCTCATCGATGTTTCTATCTCTCCCTCTCCCTTTCTCTCTCTCTAAAATCAATAAAGAAAAAAAAAAGATAAAATCAATAAAGAAAATAAAATTTAAAAAACAAAAAGTCTCTCAGAGATTCCTTTCCTGTCTACCCTCTAAAATTGTAGACCTCTCCAACATTACCTACTTCCCCTTCCTTGCTTTATCCTTCTCCTTGGCACTATTCACTGTATTTAACACAATATACATTTTACATTTTTATGTTGTGTATTATTTATCTCTTCCCTCTAGAATATATGCTGTATGAGGGCAGGGATTTTGTCTCTTATACACAACTATATTACAGGGCTTAGAACAGAGCTTGGCACCCACTGTCTCCAATGCTGTCAAATGAGTACATCTGAATGTGTGAGTACAGGCAGCTGTAACAAACATCAGGAATATTAAGCATGTGCCTGTCACCATGCACTTTCTAGATACTTTCAATATTTTTAGGAAAATAATGAATAAAATAAATATTGAATAAGTACTTATTACATATAAGGTACATGATAAACCACCAAAATGTATGGGATTTAGTCATTTGTTGAGAAGATTATAGTCAAATATTGTTTCTAACAGTTCTACTCATAGTATTTTGAAGCCCTTGATTCATATTTTAGCAAATGTATAGCCTACTATAGAATGGTTACATCTTCAGGTAAGCTTCATTGCTTTATCTTTAAGGAAAATGTTACATAACGAGGGCTAATTCATGCTATGTTCTGATTGTAAGCAGGGAAAAATAGTCTGACACCTATGGATTATGACAATTTCAATCTGAAACTTTTTCTTGAGTCCCTCATTTGCTAACTCTGCTTACAAAAGGCAAATTTATGGTACTGGATTATTTTGATGATATTTTTCTGCCTATACTGCCTTGTCTTTGCTAAAATAAATTAAGATTTATTTTTTCTATAACCAGGTTTTGTTTTGGCTGTTGATTTTGAGACTAATGGTATGGCCCTTTACATCAAGAATATATGAGATTCTTTAGCATTAATCTCCCTTTGATATATAGAATCACAATCTCACTTTCACTAAAATATTCAATAAACATTTATTAATCATTCACTATGTGCTAGAAATTAACAACATTTTTTAATTAATAGAACACAGTTTTTGCCTTCTATAGGTTCAAGGTATAGTGGAGGAAATCACTATGTAAACAAATAATTTCAATAAAATAATAGAAATAATAACAAAGAAGTATGGATGAGAAAGCCATTGACTCTATCTTAAGGTGTCAGGGAAGACCTGGGGAGGTAATATTTGACCTAAATCTCAGTGGGTCAGTTTGTTATTTTCAGGTATATATGGTAGAAAGAATGGTACCTCACAGGAAATGCCAGAGTCAATAAAAAATTTTGAGTAGTGCTCTAGACAGTGGGGATACACCAGTGAACAAAACAGATTAATTTGTCCTGTTCTTGTGTAGATTACTTTTGGTGAAACATGCCAAGTTATGGAGATCAGGTCAATAGTACAGCGTGGTTGACCCAAGAAGAGTCTGGGGTCCCTCCCAAGAGAGAAGCAGGAGCTATATCACACCAGAAAGTTTAAACTTGATACTCTAGGCCATTGGTTTCAGCCTGGGAGCTCCAGAGATACTGTGTGTCTCAAAGTTGTTACAAAGAGATTATCAACCCTTGTCTAGGTGCTAACTAAGCAAGCATAGCCTATGGATTTTGATAAATGTCTTTTATACATATTTATCACTACTTTTCAATTTTATGTAGTTATTTTAGTAATAAAATATTTATTTAAAGATGAATTCATAATATCCTTTTTTCACATTTTCTGTTTTCTCAATCATTTGGTGCTATTGCTACAACTGCTTTTAAGTCACTATCTGTCAAAATGACTAATCTTAAAAAGAGATCCTAACATATTCAGCCTGATACCTCCTGCCAACGTTGAAGCTGTTCACACTTTTAAAGCAGCCAACCAAAACTTCAGGAAATATTTATTGAACTCCTTCTAAGTGTCAGGCACTGCTCTAGCCACTGGGTTACAAAGATTAATACAAAACAGTGTCTGCTGTGTCCTTAGGAAACTTAGAGTCAAAGTGAGCAGAGCCCAGATGAAGGATTGTAAAGTCAGCATGGAGAGAAGGGTATGAATTCAGGCTACATTGAGATAGTAACTCTTAAGCAATGAGAATTCTTTCACTGAAGGCAAACTACTAGAAGAGAAAGAGTAGATTATTGGGAACAAAGCTAATGTTTCGTGAATATAAAAAATACCCTGTCTTTTTAAGAGTGCTGTTTTCTTATAGCAACAAACCTAATCAATCTCCAGAAAACAGGGATATGAGTGATTTATGTGTCTCTGAAAATACCTCTTCTGCTTGAGTTTTCTCTGCCTATTAATTAGGTGTAAGCCTGTGAAATAATTTTAAACCGTGTAAATACATAATGTAAATCATATTAAAAATCTATCTGGTTATGACTGCTTCACAATGACAGTATAAGTGTGAAAAGGGTTGAAGGACAGTCATTTGCTTCCTTGGTGGATCTCTGAACCTTCAGCCCAACAAGCCCACTTCTATTACTTCTTTCAGATTTCAGCTTTCTCTGTTTCCTTCCCTCCCTCCCCCCCTCCCTCTCTCTTCCTCCCTCTTTTCTTTCTTGCTAAGAAAGACAGAGCTATTGACTAGAAGCCTAGAGTTGCCCCTAAGTTCCGACCACCGGCTGGAATTCTTATGAAGTGGACTTGTAATATCCTTAATGTTGCTGTTGGCAGTCAGTTACAGATTCCATTATTGTCGATCAATGCAGTAGCCGTGCGAGGTGGGGGGCAGGGATGGAGGAGGAAGAGAAGAAAGGAGGAATGAGAGCTTCCTATTCACAGATTTATCAACCTGCCTGGGCTTGCAGGAAATCTCCGTAAAGGGGGCTGGGGTGCTGTTGAAATAGCTAAAGCAGGAAGGGGTTAGTTAGGAGGCTGCAGTTCTCTCCGCTGACTGAAAGGAAATTTGAAAACCTTTCTTGTCGGAACAAAACAAAATGCTGAATTTGTTCTTTTGCCTTTGTTTTTGTTTGATGATATGCTTTACTTAACTGATTAGCTATTGTGCTGTCCAGTTATCTAAGCTGCTTCAGTGTAGAAACCTGCTTCTTTTTCTTTGAGTTTCTTTATTCTTTATTTTCCTTTGCTTTCTCCTGTCATTAAACCGCAAATCATTATTCAATTTTATACTGGCTTTCTCTTTCAGGCTAAAGCTTAACACCAAGAGACAGGACAAATCTCTCTTCTCTTCTGTTCTATCACCCTCTTTTAACCCTCTCTATTTCCTCCCCCCTCCACCCCGTTGTATTAGATTGATGTCACAGAGACAGAATTCAGAGTGGAGGGAGGATCACATTTTCTCTTTCATTATTACAGCCTGGCTAGCAATTTAAGTGTTGCACCCCCAAGAATTTAGTCTCTGTATCTTTCTTTTCCCACTTCATCATTCAGTAATTGTGCTCTGTATGGAAAAGTTTTCTGGCTGGAGAATGAGTCTCCTTTCCCCCGGTGATGTGGCCGAGTGGTTGGATAGTAGCACCGAAGAGGAGAAGAGCCTTCTGTCATTTCTGGGTACGGTAGGGCTCCGCTTGTTCTTTTAACTCTTTGTTGTCTGCACTTCTCTTACTTTGGGGAGGAAGACCCCATATTTTTCAAAATCCACTTTTGGGTTTTTAAAAGAGGGGAAGAGGAATTAAGAGAATACATTCAAGTTTTGTTTATGTCTATGGAAATAGTGCCAACAACATTGGCTATGAGGAATAAGAGACAGTTTGCTTTGCTTTAACAAAGAGTGCTAGCTCCATGCAAGGCTTATCATGTCATCTGGGCAGCTGTTTGTGCTGTTTAGACAACTTCTGCTAGCCAAAATATATTATTGTTTTACTGTACCTCTCAGTACAATGAAGATGAGGCTTACCGTATGAGAGTGGGAGTAGGCTTTGTGTGCAATAAAAGCCAACATATGCTTTGAGAAATAGCTTTTATATAGAGTGTGAAAGATCTGTAATGTTCATATAGAAAATTTCTACGGAGTATAGAAAATAGGACACATGGACCAGCCATTACTTCAACTTCCCATTTACAGATGCTTTCTAATAAATTTCTTAAGGAAAGCAATTATTGATCATGGAATTACTGATATAATTAACAAATTCCTAGGAAAGTTAGATTATAAACCCATTCATATTTTACATGTAATAGGAGAGCTTGATACCTATAAAAATCCTATTTTGTGAATATTTTTGTTAGATTAATAATTGTCTTCAAAGTTATCTTTTTTATAAATTAGATTTATCTCATAATATATTTTCCTAAATATAAGTATAATTATATCATAATGGGCAAAATGTATCGTTTTCTAATTTATTCCTCATACATATTTTTTATGACCTATAGTCTTCTGCAATCTCAAAAGATATGTCTTTTTTAATCTTTTAAAATTATATTTAGCATAAGTTTCAATTTTGTTTTATTTAATTCAGTTGTATTGTCACTCTTAACAGTTTATAAATATTTTTTTCCATGCAGTTTAGATATAAAGGGTCATCCTAATCAGGTCTTTTATAATTCTATAAGGACTCAGGTACACATAGATATTAATCCTACTCTTGATTTGTTTATCAGTCTCACATGTTTTGGACATTTGGGTGACTTTAAGAAATATGTGTACCTCTTAACTCCTCATTTTTCTGAAGACTGTCTCATTCTACTTGCTTCCCATTCCCCTCCCCCACACATAGAGAACCATCAGAGGAGAAAAGCAAATAAAAATATCCCTGAGTGAAACAACCACTTAAACCCTACTGCATCATGGGAAAGGAAGGCAGGCTCACCACTGAACATCTTTTCCTTGCTCTAGTATGATATTTTTATAAATTATAATTACTTCTCTCAGTATTAATGTCTTTCTTTTTTTGGCCATTACCCCACTCTGCCTATAAAGAATTTGATCAAATAAATAGAAATGGCAAATAAAAAGTACTCCAGTCTGTGCCCCTTCTTGCCCCTACTCCCTTCCTCTGTTTAGGAGAGTTAGTAAATCCCTCTTGATCCACAGATGAAGGTGATAAAGACAAAGGATGTTAGAACATGCTAGGAAGAAAAATGCAAATTCCTACAAATTATCTACCTAATGAAAGAAAGCCTTGGCATATGTAATAGATAAAACACAGATAAATCAGAGTCATGATTCTGCTCAAGGGCTATAATGAGAAGTTTAGTTACTGGCGCATGGATAGCTATGTATTCCACACTCTGCTATAACAGGGCTGAGCCCTGGGTATCAGCAAGTCTTATTTTGAGGATTGACCATGAGCAACAAACACTTCCTTCTGTGGATAAATAGGAATTTACTAAGCTCCTCAGAGAAAGTAGAAGCAAAACTATCTCAGATATAGCTTGTAATAGCTTGAGGATTAAGTGAAGCCCTTTTGATGAGTCATTTTGCTAATGTAGTTACCATTTATAAGAACATGCTTTTCCCAGTGAAGATGCTAAGAGGAAAATAAGGAATAAAAAGTACTCCATCTATACTGAATCTACTTTATGTACAAGACTGAATCTACTTTATGGTGAATCTAGGATAAGTGGAACCAAAAGAGACATTGTGTCAGAGAGCCTATCAAATTATGCTTTGTTTGCCCAAGACTATTATGGTAGCCTTCTCTCAAGGAGAGGAAATGAAAGAAAGGTACTTTGTGTTGGTGAGGATTTACACATCACTTTCGGGCAATAACAACTTAACTGATGTTCAGGCCCTCCTATTAATATAGTGCACTGCTGATTTGATGAGACTTCATAAAACTGTGCTCTGTTTTTTATTCTAGTCTAAAACCGTCCGTGGTTACCTTGTCATCTATCAGATAAAGTCAAAACACCTTATCCTGGAGCTTATTCTGACCCTTCCACCTGACATTCCAGTATTACTTTGGGTGGAGAGAACTTCATTCCATCAAGTTGATTAACTTTCTATATCTTGGACAAACATTGTCCTTTCCTACCTTTGCATGTGCTGTTTCTTCTATCGGCAGTGTTCCTTCACCCAAACTGAACTTTCCAAAATTCCACCCCTGTTTCAAATCTTGCTTATGAACAGGACTGTACTAGGTACTATGGCTGGATGCAAAGAAGTATAAGATAAAGCTTCTTATGCAAAGTGTAGAATTTGGGGAGAAAACATGAATTATGTACAGCTAAGTGAGAAAGATTAAACAATTTAAGACAACAGTGGATATAATAAAATAAAATAAGGCAGTCCCTGATTGTGAAATGTTCTGTCCAGGCAAAACTTGCTTTGGGAATTTGAAGAAGGGAGACATTATTTTTTATTAGGAACATTGAAGATTGCTTTGCAGAGATAAGATTTAATCTGAATCTTAAAAAATAGAATAGATTTTTGTGTGAATGGTCTTTTCTGTATGAAAGGAGTGGCATGAGGAATATTAAATTAATGTTCATGTCCAATGAGAAAACTGATTTGAAAGGAATGGCTTGTTCATGTACAGAAGTAATGAAAGATAATGCTTGAAGGCTAGTTGGTGGCTCACTGTGCAGGATTTTCACAATAGGCTAATGAATAACTGTTTTATCATGAAAGAAGTTGGAAAGAATGAAAGATTCTTGAGCAAGAAAAAGATGGTCAAAATAACTTTTTAGGAAGTCATATCTGAAAGTATCTCAATAGGGAAAGAGACTAGAAGCGGTTAAACCTGTTTGAAAGCTATTGCAGTACTCTAGATATGAAATAAGTGCCCCTATTTTAACACTTAACCCTCTATCTTATAGTTAGTGGTTTGCTTATTTATCGTTATAGCTAGATTGTTAATACCTCCACTGCAGGGGCTCAATCTTCTGTCTTTTAGCTCTTAGTACATTTTAGGTGCAGACGAATATTTTGTGCAGCTCAGATGAATAACTGAGATGAAAAAGTGGAGAGATTTCATAGAGTCTATCAGCAAAATTGGTGACAAATTGGAGGAATGGGGAATATAATGAGTCAAAGACTATTTTTGAACTTGAGAGGATGATAGTACTATTAACAAAAATAGAGAAGTTGTGAAAAAGACCCAGTTTTTAAGGGAAAAAGATGAGTTCTATTTAGATATATTGAGCTTGAGGTGACTAGTACACATCTGCATAGAGATATAGTTCTGATGATTGGAAATGAAGTAACATAGAGTGATGTTTGAGAGCCATCTAGAGAAGAAAGAAAGTTAAAGCTCTGAGCATGTATAAGTGATCTACTATTGAGAGATTGTCAAGAAAAAAACAGAGAGCAGGGACTGAATATTGAAGAATCACCAATGGTGGAGGTTGGGTAGGATAGAGAGGAAGAGGAGATACAGAGGGAACGATTATAATGGTAGGAAGAAAGCCAGAATGGTGTGGTATGACAGGTGCTAAGATAGAAAGGTCAACATAGTGGTCAGTAGTGACAGTGGTTAGAAAAGCCAAATAGAAGTCAGAAAAGACCTCTGGATTTGACAAGGAAGAGACTTTTGATGGCTTGTGAAAGTGTCAGTGCTATTTCATTCATTAAAGTTGAGGGAAGAGAAGTCAGATCTTGTTATATTGAGAAAGACAGCAGATGGTGTGACAGTGAAAGCCACAGATTGTCTCTTGCCTAGAGAAATCTGTGACTGATAGGAAAGAAAGGGTGCATTTTTAAAAACTGGGGACACTTGTGCATATTTTGGTAGAATAGAGAGCAAATATGGAACCTACAAGAGGAGAATAACTGAGAGAACAAAATCCCTTATGGGTTTGGGGGTGAGGGTGGAATTAAGGATGCAGGATTAACCTTTTGAGAGGAGAATGAAGAAACTCATAGAGGAATCAAAGATGCTTACAGAGATTTAGCAATGGAAAGTAGGGAAGATGAAGACTATAACAACCATTATATTAATCTTACAGGATTTATCTTGCCTAGTCTTACATTGTAGTTATTGGTATACCCATCTAGCACTCCCCTGCAACTGCAGCATAAAGGTATTCTCTTAATATTTTGGCATTTTCCAGAATAGTAGTGAATGGCTGCTTGATACTTTTTTTAAAAAAATGAATAAATGCTATTTAGATATCAAAAGTTTGAAATTCAGCCATTTTCACAATTACCCAAATTATTGTATCAGATCCACCCCTCTGCACCCCCTTTCTACTACTGTTCTCTATTCTCATGTCTGCAAGTACCATTTAAGATACATTGGCAACATTTGCAATTTTTATTCAGTAGATTGTAATTGAGTTTCCCAAATTCTAGAATAAGAAGGAAAATGCTCAACAAATATTTTGTACTACTTTATATTTTCTAAACTGAATTTAAGTGATTTCATTAAGTAAAGTGATTTAACTGATAGAATAACTTTATAAAAAAGAAGAATATAATTTTGACAAAACCTAAATATTTTTAAGTTTCTAAATGACTCTATTGGCACAGTTAATTATTTGGTATTGATGGTTATTATCTGATTCCTAAAATTACACCTAACATCAGGAGAAAGCATATTCAAAAATGAAAATTCCCATTTCTGGCAATATGGCAGACTAGATATCATGAAAAATAATACAGAATCAACTAGAAATGTCATATTAATGAAACACATTTTAAACTAAATGACTAAACTTTCCTCTCAGCAAGGAAATTCCCAGGAAGAGGGAGAAAAAAAGCTAATTATTCAGGTAGTAAATTGTCCTGGGGCATTTGCCAGTCCAGACTTTTAAAATGTTAAGTATTAAGAGCCAAAGATAGGAAATGGGCCTAGGGTCCAAACAAAGTAAGGAATTAGAACTGAAAGATGCACCCCATTGTTCCCCATAGAACTAGCTCCCTTGATCAGTGAAAGTGGAAATTAAAAAACCTGCTCACTGATAAAAATGGACAAATCTTATTTATATTAGTCTGGACTGGTGGAGAGTGAGGAGGATAAAAATTATCCTGAGAATTCATAACCACAGATCTGGTAAGAGTCAACTAAAATAGTGGACAACAATAATGTCAGAGATAGGAAGGGGGTAATTGGAATTAAAGTACCCTAAGACTTAAATTATTCAAGAGAAGGATAGAAATCAGGATTAGCTTTAGGCTTTAAATATATGTGTTAAAATGTTAAGAATACAATTAAAAGAATAGAAACAGGGTGCATAATTTAAAAAGCAGTAGAGGGGCCCAGCCGGTGTGGCTGAATGGATTGAGCATTGTCCCATGCACCAAGAGGTCACCAGTTGGATTTCCTATCTGGGCACATGCCTGGGGGGGCGGGGGGGTGCAGGAGGCAGCCGATCGATGTTCTTTTCGATGTTTCTCTCTCTCTCTTCCTCTCCCTTCCTCTCTAAAAAATTTTTTAAAAAATTATTAAAACAATATATTTTTAGAAAAGCAGTAGAGGGGAAAATGAATTTTTAAAACGTGATCTAAGAAAAGAAAGAAAATCAGAAAATCATAAGAGTAAATGGAAAACACAGTAATAAGATAAACATAAAATCCAGCTATATCAGCAAGCACAATATATGAAATTGTTAAAAGGTAAAGATTGTCAAACACATAAGGACACAGGAGGGTTAAAAGCAAAAGGTTTGGGGAAACATTTACCAGGCAAATACTAATTAAAAGAAAGCTAGCAAGGCATGAAAATTAGATAAAATGGAACTTTATAAAGGCATTGCTAGGAATAAAGAAGGCCCCTACATAATGATAAAATATAGAAATCACTAGAAAGTTATAGCAATCTTATATGTACCTAATAACAGAGCCTCAAAATTTATAAAGCAATAATTGACTAAACAAAAGGAAGAATATAAATCTACAATCCTATCAACAAAAATTAGTAAGACTATAAAAGATATAAAAAATACAATAAGCTTGAGTTGATAGACATGTATGAATTCTGAATCTAACAAATATATAGTCTCCTTTAGCACATATAGAATCTTGTGAAAACGGACAGTAGACTAAAGTATAAACAAATCTCAATAATTTTCAAAGTTTGTATCAAAAGAAAGCATTCTTTTAATCACAGTTGAACTAAGTTAGAATTAGTAACAAAAAAATTACTTTAAAAACCTTTACTTTTGGAAACTTTTTAAAGTATTTATATATCTCTTTAGTCCAAGAAGAAATTATAATGGAAATTATAAAATACTTAAAACTGAACATTCTGAAAGTAGTACATATCAAAACTTGTAGGATATTGCTAAAATAGTTAAGTGAAACCTATAGCCTTAACCTTTTTTTTTTTTTTTTCATCCTCAGTTGAGGACATTTTTTCGTTTTTTGTTCAGATAGAGCGGGAGGGAGACAGAGGAGGAGAGAGAGAGAGAAACATTGATGTGAAAGGGACACCTCGAATGGTTGCCACCCGCACGACCAACCAGGGCCGGGGACAAACTGTAACCGAGGTACATGCCCTTAGCGGGAACCAAACCCAGGTCTCTCTGGACCGCAGGCCAACGCTCTAACTGCTGAGCCAAACCGGCCATGGCTAGCCTTAATCTTTTATATTGAAAAAGACAAAGGCTGAGAATTAATGAGGTAATTAAGTATTCAACTCAACAACTTAGAAAAAGTAAGAGTAAACCCAAAGAAAGTTTAGGGAAAGAAATAATGAAGATAAAGTAAATGACAATGGAATGGAAAACAGAAATGAATGTAATAGAATAAAAAAAGGCAAGAATTGTTTCTTTAAAGTTATTTCTCTAGTGAAAAAAGATCAAACTGTCAAGATTTGTTTGACACAAAAGAGAAAGCACAAATAATGTTAGAAATGAAAAACGGGACACCATTATAGGAAATCAGAGACTTGAAAAATAGAAGACTATCATGGAAAACTTTATGATAATATTTAAAAATTTAGAGAAAAATTATATTTTAAAGAAGTAATTTATTAAAATTGGCTCTAAAAGAAATAAAAAATAGACCTACTACTTATAACCATTAAAGAAATTAAATCAGTAGTTTAAAATCTATCACTGATTATGGTTTAATTTCTCATAAAGCTTGACTTCTGAAAAAAAGAATGAATGCCAATCACACTTGAATTAATATTGATCATTGATAAATTTAGTTTTTCACTGTAAATGAATGACTTGGCATTCTGGTATCTAAATTGAAAAACACAAAAAATACCAAGATCCATGCTAAAGCCTAAGAATATTAATTGAATCAATTTTCAGTCCTGTGGGTGGTCATACTTACATCATTGTTTAGGGGATTTCCTTAAGAAAAAGAAAATTTCAAAAAAAGTTTATAGGGATGTGCAAATTAAAAACTAAAGGAAATCAAGCCAAACAGGTAGGTATCTAAAGAAAATGGAAATGAATAAGAAGATATCAAGGCTTATACCTGATTAATTTATGTTTAAATGTGCTTCTTAATAAAACCTGGAAATTTGTGAATTTTCCAATAGAATGATACATAGAAGGAAGAACTTCAAAACTTTAAACCTAATCTCCCATGATGCTTATTTATCAAAATCTTAATTACAACTGAAGATTCAAGTTACTATACATAAGAGTGATCCTTAAACTTGATTAGATGGTACACTTTAATTTCGTATGTGAATTAGAGATAACTAGAAAATTTATTAATAATTTCATTATGTATTAGGTTAAACCATATGAAATTGTTAATATTTTACCATACAAAAAAAATGACAATTCTAGATGATCACTTGTTTATTAAAGGAGAAAAAAAGGTATGCAGACTATGTTGAACTATTTTTTAGTTGTGTAGTTAAAATGTTACTAATTATTTTTTTATTCTGCTTTAATACTTTCAGACAAGAATGGGTGCAAATGGCATATAAAAACATGGGAGAAATATTTAACATTGAGAGAATTCTATTTATTAAAATTTGTTTCATTTGAAAATTTAGATAAGATCACCATTATTCAAATCTTACAGAACAAGACTTTAGTTGCAGAACACTGTATTGGACAGAAATATAGTTTGGTACACCAAACTAGAGAACATATAATCAAGTAATAAGAATTTATAAATGTGCTCATTGGAAATCAAAGAAATGTTAATAATTAGGCCTGATATTTATAGAAATAGGTGAGTTAAAATTTGTGTTGAAAGGTCACTTAAGATGTGGCAGATAAGTAAAAACCATTAGCAAAGGTAGACCCAAGGGAATGAAAATGGTCAGTTTGAGATAGATCAAAGATTATCTGACTAGGCAGTATGTTGGAAAGTGCTGGTATACGGTGGGGCCAGGTACCTGTCTATCTTAAGATCTCTAGGAAGGTAATTCCATCAAGAAAGTAATGTTTTAGGGAGGTTAATCTGGTAATGGTGAGTAGAATAGCTTTAAGCAGAGACAGGAGTCAGTGAGATTGATTAGGAGAGTTCTGCCATAATCTGCATGAGAAAATAAAAAGTCCCTGAAGCAAGGTGATAGATGGTAGTGGAAATAAAGAGAACAAAATGAAGCCAACAGACATTTTAAAGAGAGACTTGGCAGTGTTTAGAGGCAAAAGGGGTACAAATCAACATCATAGGCTCCTCCTTTTTCTATAATGTTTGCTAGTAAGTGATGTCCAATATAAGCATTTTTTGTTTTCATACAGTTTCATATACATATTTGGTCCTCAGTAAATAATTAAGTTCTCTTCTTTATATTAGGGACCCAAAAATTTATATGTTTTCAGAACTTTCTATTAAAGTCTATTTTAGGATAAAACCTAAACTAGTCTTTTTTTTTTTAATCCTCACCCGAGGACATTTTCGATATTTTGTTCAGATAGAGTGTGAGGGAGGGAGGGAGAGAGAGAGAGAGAGAGAGAGAGAGAGAGAGAGAGAGAGACATCGATGTGAAAGGGACACATCAAGTGGTTGCCACCCACATGACCCAACCAGGGCTGGGGACAAACTGCAACCGAGGTACATGCCCTTAGCGGGAACCGAACCCGGGTCTCTCCATACCACAGGCCAATGCTCTAACCGCTGAGCCAAACCGGCCAGGGATAGTCTTTTTTTTTTCTTTTTTTTTTTAATGTGTTTTTATTGTTTGTTTATTTCTTTCTTTTAGCCATAGAGGAAGGGAGAGAGAGATAGAAACATCGATGTGAAAGAGAAACATTGGTCTGCTGCCTCCTCCATGCCTCCTACTGGGGATCGAGCCTGCAACTGGGCATGTGCCCTGACTGGGAATCAAACCAGGACCTCAGTCCATGGAATGATGCTCAATCCACTGAGCCACACTGGTTAGGCCCAAACTAGTCTTAAGAGGCCCTGGCACAATCAAGGACCAAATCTTTCTTTAAAGATGAATACTGAAATTATTGGATAAATAAATCAAATATTATACTCACATTTATTTATGAAACATACTAATAATGAGAACATAGTAGGTCAGTTACAGGAAAAGTTTAGATAAAGGTCTTAGAAATCTCTGTAAATTAGAAGACGTTGTCTTCTAGAGTGGACAAAATATGATTCACCAAAATGAACCTGTGAGATTAAGAAAATTTTATAAGTAACTAGATTGAAATGCTATAACAGTCATTTTTTTTTGCTGAACAATGCTTTCTTATTTATTTAGAGATTGTTCTTTGTAAAACCTAAAGTCAATATTTTTATCTAGTTTTGTCTCAGAATTGACCTAAGTAGTTATCTCTTTATTTAGGTGTACTGAAGATTACTTAGGAGGATAGAAGGGCAAGGTTTTTTTTTAAAGACTTTATTTTTTCCCAGTTTTAGATTCACAGCAAATTAAGAGGAAGGTACAGAAATTTCCCTTATATCTTTGTCCCCCACATATGCATAGCCTTCCCCATTGTCAGTTTCCCCCACTAGAGGAGTACATTTGTTACAGTTGATGAGCCTCCGTTGACACATCATCACCACCCAGAGTCCATAGTTTAACACTAGGGGTCATTCTTTTTGTACATTCTGTGTTTTTGGACAAATGTATGACATGTGTCCATCATTACAGTATCATACATAGTATTTTCACCACCCTAAAAATTCTCTGTGCTTCACCTATTCATCTCTACCCCCAAGGGCAGGTTATTTTTTACAGGGCTCTTTGTCACTTTTTTATTCAACGTATCAGTAGTAGATAGTCTTTGTAGCTTGTTTTCTGTTTCGTTCACATTTTTCACCATTACTTTAAACTAGTAACCTTTCTCCTTCTTTATCCCATTGCAGCATCTCTCGTTTTCTTGACTAGAATATTCGTTTTTAGCATCAGCATTCCAGGATTGAAAGTTTCATCTTTGATGGGCTTTGCTTGCAGTAAATTATTGCTCAAAGAGTATGATTTAATTGTCTTTAAAATATGGAGAATTGTGTGCACATGGTTCAAGTTATTTGAGTTATTTTTAGGAAGAGTCTCCATGATTATCTGTCTTATTTTTCTCCATTACAGCCTGTTATACAAAACACAAGGAGAATAGGAGAGCACACATGGTGATTAAAAGTACAGGCTCCCGATCACATGGATTTTAGTCCTGATTCTGCCCTTTACCAGCTGGGCAAACATGGGCAGATAACAGAACATCTCTTGTTTCCTTATCTGTAAAATGGGGCAATAATCCCAGCTCCAGAGAATTGTTGTCAGGATTAAAGAGAGAACTCATATAACACTCATAGCATGTAATAAGGATTAAGAAATGATAGTTGGGTGTTATCGTTACCTTTATGTTTTATTATTATTAAAATCCCTGGTTGTTAGCACCAAAACCCAGAGATATGCTTTGTATTTGAAACTTAAGGTACCATGTAACCCTGAGCTATTTCTTAGCCTTTCTGACTGAGAATGTTATTTGCAATTAAACTACTCCCTACCATCCCATCCCATCCCATCATGTGAAGTCCTAAGATGAAAAAATGGAATTCTTGTGGGTGTTCAGATTTCCTTGACCAGAGAGAAATCTGTTCTCCTATTATATTAAAAAGAAGAAATTAATAATATAATAATAATAATAGAGAAAAAACTATTGAAAAAGTAAAGGTGGGGAGACTGGATAGCTGTACTTTCTGAGAATTCACACTTCTGTACTTAGCACCAATTTGTATGTATTGAAGTAAGTGTCTGAGGCATGCAACCTTGAAAGGACTGCTTGTTTCAGTGAAGTACTGCATTCTAAGTGATACAAACTAGATGGATTAAAGTGGCTCTGGGAATTTGTATTTCAGAGCAGCTGAATGGTAGTGACTCTCAGTGCACAGGCTTTAAAGCAGTAAAAGTGGGATTCATTCAGCAGAGAATGTCCCACTGAAAATCAGGTGGATGAAGTCTATGAAATGCCCAGGTGCTATGGTGTTAGCAACTATATAGATGAAGTATGTTATGTTCTTCTCTTGTTCTTGTCCCTTTTCCTTTATAAAATTGTTCTCTACCTGCACCTTTAAGCTTCTGTTACTTTTAGGAGTCCTCCAACAAAAAGTATGAAACTCCATTTTCACGAAGCCCTTTTTCTTTCACTTTTTACTTTGTTATTAAATCTCAATCTCTCTCTCTCTCTTTCTTCCCTCCCCCCCCCCACACTCTATCTTAAAAAAGAACAAAAATCAATGGAAAAATATCCTTAGGTGAGAATAAAAATAAATAAAAATGAAATTTCTCTTTTTTGGTTAATCCTCACTGAGGATATTTTTTTCCATTGATTTTTAGAGAGAGTGTAAGGGGGAGGGGGGGAGACAGAGACACATCAATGTGAGAAAGATTCATCAATTGGTTTCCTCTTGCATGTGACCCACCCAACCGGGGCCGGGAATCAAACCTGCAACCCAGGTATGTGCCTTGACTGGTAATTGGACCTACAACCCTTTGGTCCATAAGCCAATGTTCTAACCACTGAGAAAAACCTGTCAGGGCTAAAATCCCTCTTTACTGGAGAGGAACAAACTCATTTTCTAATACCATTCTTTCCTTTCTATTCTGTTTTTTAAATGTATTATGTGCTTCCCATGGAAGATTTATTCTTCTAATTTAGAATTCACAGCATGGAGAGCTAAGTTATTTGCTTATCTCATTTATTAATAACTTGACCACTTCTATTTATTGTTATTTACACAATATAAGGGAAAATAGATGATAGTGAGGTTGACACATTCACAGCAACACTATACACACTGAAATTTCAGTAACTTGAGCCCTGGCCGGTTTGGTTCAGCGGTTAGAGCGTCGGCCTGCGGTCCTGAGAGACCCGGGTTCAGTTCCCGCTAAGGGCATGTACCTCGGTTGCAGTTTGTCCCCGGCCCTGGTCCGTTGTGCGGGTGGCAGCCACTCGATGTGTCCCTTTCACGTCGATGTTTCTCTCTCTCTCTCTGTTCCTCTCTCTCCCTCCACTCTACCTGAACAAAAAATGGAAAAATGTCCTCAGGTGAGGATAAAAAAAAAAAAAAAAAAAATTTCAGTAACTTGAATGGGTGCACAAACAATTTTCTGTCATGCTATGTTAAAATGTTACTGATTTTCAAAAGGTTTTTGAAGTGAACTGAAACATTCTCTCTTTAAGAATATTAGAACACCTGTTTCCTAAACATAAGATCAAAAATATTAAAGGGGCCTGTAAATATTATAATTGGCAGACCATTCACATTCATATATATTTTATAATTCTGGACCACAAATAACTAGGAATTGGCTTGGATTGCTATTCACGTGAAATATTTAGACATACTATATATGCCAAACTGACTGCATCTGTGAACATGTAATGTTTTTCTGGTCTGTCATAACTAGAGAATTTTGCTGTGAGAAGGGTATTTTGGTTCCTTACATCATTGTCCACCAAATTTAAACTTTATAAATATCTTTCTACATTTTGTTCATCTTTCATGTTGGATTTTCTGAAAAGACTTTCACATTGGTAAGATTATTCCCTTCTTTTAAATTTGCCCCTACTCTTATCGAGAGAATAATAATTGTTACTACCTCATGGGCTGTCCCAAGGATTAAGTAAGACAGATATTAGACCCAGTGCTTAGTACATAATAGACATTCAATAGTAGCTAAAATTCTCATTAAAATATTTCTACCCTAGACAGATTATTTACAAAACAAGTGCTAAAGTAACTTTTATAGTATATCTTTTTCTCTTAAAAAAAGTATTTATGAATCATTTTATCTACCTTTAAAAAAAAACTCTTATAACTCAATCTAAAAGTGGTAGACATTATCAGAATTCATGACATTTTTAGCTATGTTATTTATGTTACATATATGCATATATGACATGATGACAGTATATGAATTTTGGTTAAATGTGATTGAACAGAAGGTAAATGTAGTTGATTTTATGCTTATAGCTGTTTGGCCATAATGATGTTATATAACAATTACCTTTCTCTTTTGATATTTTTGAAGGGTTTTGGAACTAACCCTCAGTTAAACATTGATGTATTAGCAAATACATATGATAAATATTTCCTTTTACTCTTTCCAAACATAATATTCCAAAATTATTTCAATCAAAATTCTGAAGAAAAAAAAATAAGGAGGTTCCAGTAAGTGTATGCCCATAGGGTTTCTCTATGATTTGTACCTTTGAGTGAAATGTATTCCATTGGCTGGTTTTTCTTTCAGAGTCAAAGCTAAAGTTCTTATGTGTAGGCCTGCAAGCTACAAACAAATAGTAGCTTCCTGCGATGCTATTTGTCCCCATTCGCTGGCATTAGTCCCACTGGCCTCCCTGCTGCTCTTTACCCTAGAAGTTTTGTATTGGCTTCCCTCTGCCTGCAGTGTTCTTCCTGAGAAATCTGCAAGGCTGACTGCCTTACTTTCTTAAGTATTGACTCTTACTAACCTTCTCAAGGCAACTACCTAGTCACTATATTCACTGTAGTGAAATTACGATGCCTCTTCATCTCCTTAACACTGTCTTAATTTTTTTTCCTACCTGAAACACTTTTTGACATTTGCTTCCTGATAAGTGAACTAAAGTCCACAAACATACTATTAGGTTCTAATGGCAGAGATTGAGTTCTGTTTGTTAAACAGGCACATCCTCCACCAAAAGTACCTTTGCCCCTATAATTAAATTGTCCAGTTGTCAATTTCTTTGCCACACTTTTCAAAGAAAGCATACTGACAAATAGGAAAATGTTTATATTGAGGAAATGGTGTTATAATACTACACATTGTATTTAGAGAGCCCGTTTCTTCCAAAATTATTTTGCATTAAAGCATATGAACTCATTCATCTTGCCTTCATCTCTGGTTGATCTGAATAACCCAGTTTATTAATGAAGACTAGAACAGGAAAGGTGAAATGGCTTACACAGGTCACACAGATAGTTGATAGTGCTGCTAAGAAAAGCACCCAAATGTTCTCTTTGTTCAATCCATCATTCTGTGTAGGGATGGTTTGGAGGTTATCTCTCATTATTATAACTTGTCACCGCATCTCAGTTCATACCTAATGGCAAAGGAAATGATGAGATAAATTTAAAATTTAACCAGGTTTTTTAATAACTTTTTTTGTCTTTCAATCTTAAGATGAAAAATACTATTTTTAGATGACGAGAAAGTGAACAAAATGTTTTAGACCTTTATCTACTGAAACAATATTATATGTCTCAGCCTCAGAGAGCAAGCATATTTTAAAATGACTATAATGAAATATTGTGACTGAAGGAACATTAATTTTTACAGCAGGTGAAAATAATGTGATAGCCTGTAGCAGGATGGGGTAGGGGAGAAAGCTGTCTAATTTTGGCCTACTGGAACCACGACACAGCAGAGATGTAGCTTTAAGAGCATAGTCGCAGCTTTCCTTTCTGCTTGAAGACTTACAGTTAAAGGTAGCTGGACCAGTTTAATGTGCAGGCCTGCCTGTGACTAACCCTGCAAGTTGTCAGTTCTGCTCTAGCTGGTGCTGCCACCCTGTTTCTAAGTGGACATTGGTTGTTGGGGTACATATTCTTCTCTCAGCTTTGAAATAATTATGAATCTTCTGAGAACGAAAGAACCTGAATATTAATAGCCTTTTTTCTTTCTTTTTTTTTTTTTTTGCATTATTGCATTGTTGTGGGGCCTGAGAAAGTCAAGAAGTATACACTTCTTCCTCTTACATTAGTTAATTTAGCTTACCTCGTATCCTTTGTTTTTCCCTCTTTGGGGGCAGTGATTCAAACTTCTAGAATAATTAATTTCTTCCATTGAGCCCAGTAACATTCTTTAAACTACATCAGAGTTGTGGGCATTGTTTTCATGATACAGCAAGAATCTAAAAGCAAAAAATATATAACAAATATATTTTGAAATATGGTTGCTCATTTTAGCAAATAATTTCCAAAGAGTTAAAAGTATTGAAATATATTTATTTAATGAGTTCATATGCCTGAAAACTAAAATAAGATGTTTGGAAGAAAGTGAAGAAATAAGTTTTCATTTTTTCTTATTTGGAACCTTGCAAATTAAAGGAAACTGTTTACTAAATCATTTTATCCTTGCTAATGGAACTTCTTTTTCTCCTAATTTGGTTTCTCCATCAATTATTCAGAGATTAAAATATGTTTTATTGTAATATTCAGTCTCCTATAGTTTCTACCTTTCCCAGCCCCTCCACCCACCTGCCTTTCTCCTATTAAGACTTGTCTAACTTGGATAATCACTCATTTTAATGTCATGTTCCTGAAGTCTGAAGGTCTTGTTAAATGTGTTTGACAAACTGATTTGTTTAAATTCAGTGCTTTGTGCCATTTCCATGAATTTTAGATAATTATACTTCCATTTTTTTAGAAATGTGCACTAAATTGTGTGTGCCTAATTCTGAAAATGACTTTGTATATTAAGGTTCATTTAACCACTGATGATTAGCAAGAAGTTGAGAGACTTACACTCAGTTATTGGTCATGATTGTAAAACACAGGAATAGCGTGGAACTTTCTTATACTGCAGGCATAAAAAACACTCTGCTGTCAACCTTTCAGTCATTAGGGATGTTGCAGTTTGGCTTATGTCTCACTAGTCAAGATGTCACAGAGAAGATGTTTAGTCATGGAAAGCAAATCAGTATCCAACAGGCAAAGATAGTAATGGGGTAAGCGCTTCCAATTGGATTTTTATAGGAGGGATTGACTTGTGTGCATTACTGATTCTGTGTAAAATGGTGTCCTTTTTGCACTAGCTGAATATAAATTTCAGTAAATGTTTTTTCTTGCTGCAGATTAGTGCAATACAGTGAAATTTTCTGTAACGGGGGGAGGCAGTGGTTGGGCGTCTGCTAATGGCTTGAAAATAACTAATGAGGATGTGCAGTGGGAGCGATTGATTGAATAGCTGCAGTCCTCTGTGTTTCTTTCTCGCTTACTCTCTCTGCAAGCTGTAGAGAGGGGAGGGGGAAGAGCAAGACACAGGGAGGGAGCGAGAGAAAAAACGCTTTCTCTTAAGTGGAAGTAGCACGGATCCCAGGGGCCAGGAGGCCAGAAATGGAAGTTTAAACTGCATCTATCTTTTAAAGGGAGAACAGCAGGAAGCAAAATGTCAGTCTCCGGAGTCATGATTTACTCCTTATTTTTTAAGATCTGGAAGATAACACAGAATACTTTTTTTAGGATGTGTGTGTTTTGTTTTTTTTTTTCCTTGTCCATGTTGAGATTATCTAATGTTATCTGAGAAGCTGGATTCCTATATGTCTGTCAGTTGAAGTGGAGATGGGAAGCAGTTGTGATAAAGGTATAATATGTATATATCTATCATCTGTGTGTGTGCGTGTGTGTATGTGCATATATATACATATATTACTCTGAAAAAATTAAATGTAACCTTAATGTAGTGTATAGTAATTAAATTGGAGATTATCACATTATATGCAAAATCTGAAGCTTGTTGGGTAGTTTGAACAGATTTAGTAATCCAGAGTAAGGTCTTAGTAAGGTCATATTGCCAGAACAAGAAGAAGCTGATCTATTTTTACATCTGCATAGGCATATATATTATTTTTTCCTGGCAGCAGCTTTCAGTCTTCGCATGGCCCTTTGGTTGCAGTCTGGTGAATCATCTTATCGGCACTGAACTGAACTTTGACCTTTGTGCAAACACCATCAAATCATGAGCAACATTAGACTATATTTTGTTCACAAGAATATAAAAATTTTTTATTCCTATGTTGCTGACAGAGAAGTAGATTCATACACTGTGAGATGCAAATATTAAGTGAACATATTGAACATAGCTAAGAGGAAATTACTTTTTATATGTGCACAGATGAGACATAAGCTGTCACACTAAAGCAGATTCTTAACTTTGATCATCTCCTAGTGTCTTGATAGTTCACAAACACCACAGAGATAGAGAAATTATGTGGATAATAGACTGTAATACATTTTTAAAGCAAATTTATTTTGTGGTGCCCGGTGGAGTAATAATTTTACAGTTTAGTGAAATATTTTAAATTTGGGGTTCTTAATGATGTTTCTTCTTTTCCAGAGGTGCCAGCGGAAAGATCCCCCCGCAGACGGAGTATCTCAGGGACCAGTACATCAGAGAAACCCAACTCCATGGACACTGCATATACCTCACCCTTCAAAGTGCCAGTAAGTATCTCTTCTCTGAAAAGACATTTTACTTTTCTCACTTTTTTCTTAGAGTTACTAGGAATAAAAAATTTTGCTCCTCAAGGATTTCTATACAGTACTTAGGTTAAAGGACAGAGTTGTCAACTTCTGTAGGTTAACTGTGGTTAATGTCCACTGCTTTTGGTATAAGGCTTATTAGGTTTCAGGGGATTTTATTTTTACTTGTGGGATATTTCCAAAACATATAACTAAATACATTAAATTTAAGTTCCTCTGAATTATAGAGTCCAAATCTTTGCAGAATGACCTTTTATCGAGTTACTAGCCAGAACCTATCACAATTCTGTAAAGATGCTGGTGAGGTTTTTTTTGTTTGTTTTTGTTTTTTAATTTTTCAGAGCTGGGACATTAAGTAGAGAATGATGAGACATAAAGTTGTAATAATCCTGAAATCTGGCCTGTGCTTTGCTTAAGTTGTATTTTAAATGACCATTTAAGTACTCTGGAAATACCCTGGAAGAAATATCCCAGGTTAAAATGCTCCTTAAACTGACTAGGTAGTACTGAGCATGAATATTAAATTCAAAGGAATGCTGTGATAGAAAGGCTGTAAATGATGCAGTCAGCTGACCACCAGTTGCAGGCCTAGTAGTTCGGACCATTTTGATGTAACTCTGACTAGCCCATATTTTAATTCATCCTTTTTTGTTTGTTTGTTGAATAAGAAATATGTTTATATCCTATCATATTAAAAATCATTGTTTTTATTTAAACTTGAAAAGAATTATTTGCATGAAGTTGGTCATTGTTGTAGATACAATGGAAATCAATATAAAATTGAAGTAGATTATTCTGTTGAAAAAAATAATTTTTTAAAAAATTCAGCCAAGTTAATATGTTATATTCTTTCTTTATTTTCTTATTCCAATGCTTTTTTATTTTTTATTTTTTTTATGTTGGGATGACCTTTTAAGTAGAACTGATATTTTAAGATATATAAGTAGGCATTCACTAGTAAGTTAGCTTAAATGGTGTTTTATTTTGGACCAAACCTGAGGAACAAGATTTCCCCTTAATGCCTTGTAGAGTTTGTGGACATTTGTTACTGTACCCTTTCAAATTTTTACAAACTTTTTTATTTTTGAAGATGACAAGCAAATGTTGGATTAATATACTAACCCAATTATGACAGGAATTTCAAAATACCAGATTTCAGGCCTTTTACTAAATTTATTTGTTCCATGGACATAGCTACCTATGTTTTTAAAAATTTTATGAATGAAGAAAGCAATTCTTCCTCTTCCCTCTCCTTGTTTTCCTGATGAAACAGAGATTATATATACTGACACTAACTATCCATATACAGAGTTTGGCAAAAAGGGATTGAATTAGCCCTGGCTGGTTTGGCTCAACAGTTAGAGCGTCGGCCCACAGACCGGAAAGACCCGGATTTGGTTCCCACTGAGGGCATGTGCCTCAGTGGCAGTTTGTCCCGGGCCCGGTTGGGGTCATGTGGGTGGCAGCCACTCGATGTGTCTCTCTCGCATCAATGTTTCTCTCTCTCTCTCTCTTTTCCTCTCTCTCTCCCGTCCGCTCTATCTGAAGATAAATACAAAACAAGTGTCCTCGGGTGAGGTTAAAAAAAAAGGGGGATTGAATTAGAATTTGAAGATTTTATACCATCATACTGGAATAGAATGGTGAACTCTTAAAAAAATTTTAAGGTCAGATGCCCTGGCCAGTTTGGCTCAGCGGTTACAGCGTCGGCCTGTGGTCCAGAGAGACCCGGGTTTGGTTCCCGCTAAGGGCACGTACATCAGTTGCAGTTTGTCCCCGGCCCTGGTTGGTCGTGCGGGTGGCAGCCACTCGATGTGTTCCTTTCACGTCGATGTTTCTCTCTCTCTTCCTCTCTCTCCCTCCCACTCTATCTGAACAAAAAATGGGAAAATGTCCTCGGGTGAGGATAAAAAAAAAATTTTAAGGTCAGTAACTGAAGAATATTCCTCTGCAGTATAGTAACATTGAAGTACTTCTAAATTGAGTCCGAGGTTCATGGTTGGGCTTTTAAAATTTGTATTCATTAGAAACAACAGTCTTATTTATATATAGGCAATAAGTTGACAGCAAATCTAAGGTTTACCTTAATAATAAGACTAATTCTTGAGTACAAGTAATGAACCAGTAATGCATGCATATGAACGCTAGCCCTGCTATGGACAACTTACTCAGTTGTTAGTCTCCTGACAATCTAAGCCACCTCATGGATTTAGAAATAATGAGGGAAAAGAGAGCTTTTGCTAACAAATTGCAGTCACCAAACCCATGCACTTGGCTCTCTAGGAGAATTGAACCATTCCCAAGCCTTCACCCAGACAGTTGTTTGAAAAATAACCATCAGAACACACTGGTTGTAGAGTCATAACAACAATCTGAATCCACTTAGGATAAAGGCAAATAATTTTATATTTATCAGTAACCCTTAAGGGTACCATTATATTACAGGATGGATGGTATATAATGCAGTAATTGACATTGATAATAATGATCCTCGATGATTAAGAAAAAGTGGGGTTATATTTGTTGTGCTGGGCTTTTTAAAAAGTGGAACTGTATAATATTGTGTAATATATATCCAGTGAGAATATTTAAAATCTTGAAGATATGTGATTCTTATAGAACTTATCAGAAAAATCTGGTTTGTGAAGTACCTCTTTCTTGATAATGCTGCATAAATAATTTATATTCTTTTTAAGAGAAACCATGATATGCTGGCTAAATGAGGCACTGCAGTACTTGAATGTCTGTGGAAGTACATTGTATTTTTTAAATTTACATATAACACCAATAGCTAATGTGACTTACTTACATCACTTAAATGTATTGCCCATAAGAAGTATGTCTAGTTTTTAGATTAACATAAAATACTTTTGTAATGAATATCACAGTGGATTCTCTGAATAAAGAAAAGCAGTACGAAAAGGAACCAAACTTTGAGATACTTAGCTTTAAGTTGCTTATACAGTTTCACAAAGATCATTTCCATGTTAATTTTATGAAGGGGTAGAAGTGAGATTTAAGCACAAGTACTTATGGTTCTAGGGTTCAGGTATTTTTACTGTGGTGACCAGTAGGTTCACTACTCATCATATGAACCCAAAAAGGAGGTAATAGTGGACTCCCCAAAAGGCATTATTTTTCCTTAGCAACATTTTCTGGCTTACTGAAAGCAGAGCAGATGAACTAGATCTTAGCAAGCTTTGACTGGAATTATTGACATTAACACACTTATTGAATACTTACTTTGGGCAAAGTATTGGTGATTTATCAAATATTAATACTTTTTTGGCACTATACTTGGTACTAGGGGAACAGAAATAAACACAGAATTTCCCATTCCCAGAGAATTTATAGTCTAGTAGCAAGAAACAGAAAAAGAGCCAGATTCATAAGGAAGTAGATGAGCGTAGTGACATGGGTTTTTAACAATGCACTGTGTAAGCTAAGGCTTTGCCGAGAAGCCAGGATTTGAGCTGAGTTTCAAAGACTGAATGAAAATCATTGACAATGGACGAGAGTATTCCAAGTTGAGGGAACAGCATTTTGGAAAGACACACTTCATAAGAGAACCGATGCTTTCAGGTAGTATGGAAAGGGTTCGGTGAGGCAGGACTTGAAAAGCACATAGGCAAAAATGGCAAGGGAGAAGGCTGGAAAGGTAAGTTGGGACAAGACTGTGAGTTGGGTTGTTTGCCAAGCTTAACTAAATTTTGATGACTGCTAAAACATTAGAGATTTGTTTACTGAAATATTTGTCTTAGCTCAAAAGCTAAACCAAGTTGTATAAATACTGCAAAGTATTGTAAATTACTTGACTCTTCCCCTAAGTAACTCTTTTTCCTCTTTCCATCACTCAGAATGATAGGTGAGGGCCCATCATTCAGCAGAGGGCCAGCCCAGCACCCACCTCTGGCTACCAGCTGGCACAGCTGATAGTTCTAGGTAGGGATTAGCCTCAGGGAGACCCAGGAGAAGCAGTGGGTAAGAGTTGCTTATCCTGCCGACTGCGGCTGCTGGATGAGACAGAAAAGAGCCAAGGAATAACTACAGCAGTGAGCCCACAGCAGGGAAGCCCCAAACCTTCATGTGTCCTCCTCTTTCTCCCAAGTTTATATTTTTAAAAACTTAAAATGCATAACTAGTATAGCAGTGCATTCATATATATTCCTTACTTAGTCTGAGCCATCTTTGTGCAGGTGGTAGAGAGCAGAGTCGAGAAGTTTAAAGATAAGGACATAAGAAATAAAAGAGGGAACTCATATGCACACTAAACCTATAAGTTAAGGCAATGACTTGGTTTTTAGGAATGTTTAAATGTATTTGTACTTTAATCATAGCTATACGAAAAAGCAGAGATTTATAGGATAGCTATTCTGTTCTTCCTCCATTCTCTCCCAGATTTCTTCACCTTAATTCCAATTGTAATTACAGTTAACCCTGAACAGTGCTGGGGTTAGGGGCACCTACCGCCCAACAGTTGAAAATTTGAATATTACTTGTCAGTCCTCTGCATACACAGATTCCCAACTGTGGATAAAAAATAGTATTTGTTTCTAGGTCTGTGTCCCTCATTAGACAATGAGTATCTCTTCTTTTCTACTCATCTTTGTTGCTACCCCAATGCCTAACACAGAACCTTGCACGTAGTAGACACTCAACAAATAATTGTGAATAGACAAAATATGTGTGAATTATTGGAGGTCCAGAATCAAGAATCTCTCACACTTACTCTCTTGGTATTACTGTTGATGGCTTCAGGTGAATAGATTACTAAACTATTTAATAACAACTAAGAAATCATTAGGAATAAATAAGTGTACCTGTGCAGAATATATATTTTCCTCAACAAAGAGAGATTTGAATTTGTATTTGGAATTCAAGGCTATGATATTTTAGGTGTATAGTGTATACTGTGTCTATATTGGGAAGTGAAACTAGACAGATTTCTTTAATTAATGATTCTGTGGCTATTTCTTTGAGTCCTTTCGGTGTCATATATATGTATAAGCTCAAAATGTTTTGCAGATCTGAGTTGATTGTTAGATTCTTCAAGAAACAATTTTAGTCATTTGAATAGTTTTTGTCTGTTTTTAAAGATCCTAGTTTTAATTTTTTTCTTTAACATCCTGATAGACATTTTACCTTTGTCATATTTGTGTTTTCTTTTAAATAAGATATCTATTCTATGTTTCATACATTGTTAAACCTACATTTAAATATTACAGGGGTTACTAGGAAGAAATTAGTAAACTAATGAAAAGTTATTTAGGTACTTAATAATTTAATTCAGAAAGGGGAAATGATCACATCTTGCGATTGTATGTGTTTGTTTCACATTGCCTTAGGTTTGGGAACAGCCTCCTTTCTTTAATATCCTATTTATAAAGTGACTATTGATATTTATGATTTTTTTAATCACTTATCCTTAGACGATGCCATCAGTTTGGTTTGGGCTAAGAGAAGGCTGCTTGTGTTCCGGGCCAGGTGCTCCGCTTAGTGTTCTCATTTCCATAACACAGTGGTCTGAGTTGGCTTTCCATGTGAATATAACACAATGCAGTCGCAGCTGCTTCATTTGTATTAGCTTTGAGCTTGGCTCTGAAAGAATTCAGGCACTAAAATATATGCCAGACAACCAGAAAGCATAGTTGAACTAAAGCAGTAACTGACTGTTTCTGTGTAACCCTCCTTGTGTTCTTGTCATGGAGCACCTGAGCATTCCAAATCAGATACACACACTAGATACAAAAGACTGCCAACAGATGAAACCTTTGCATCATTTTTAGAAGAAAGTAAAGCTTTGGAATAATGAATGTAGACTAAATTAAATTCCTGTGTAAAAAGAAATGTTACATCCTTTCTCAAGTTTTGAGATGTGAGGCGCAGTTAGTATTGGTCTCTGTTTAGTGTAGAATCCTCAATAAGATCAGTAAAATCTTCAGTAAGGTCTTTGTTAAAAAAAAAGAGAGAAAGAGAGACAGAAAGCTTCATGCTCACTTAATGAAGACCAGAAAGTGTTCATTGTCCAAACCAGTAGTTTTTAACTCTGGCTATACCTAAAAAGTCACCTAAGGAACTCCACCAACAATACTAATGCCTAGGCTCCACCTCAGACCACTTAAGTGAAAATCTCTGGACTAGAACAAGATCTTTTGTATTTTTAAAAAATTTCCCAGTAGATTCTAACATGCACCCAGGGTTTGGAACTATTTGTCAAAATGAATGGTTAAAATATTAGGAACTCATTTTTGTCAATGTATTTCCCGTAGACATCAGTGTTTTCTTTTGTGCCTTCAGGTCTGATATTTTCTCATTGGCCTAATGCTCACAGACAGATGGCTGCATTGTATATTAGTTGCCCTTCTAAGTGTTTGCAATTCAGGCGACCAGTCTACATTTATAGAACACTTGCTTTAATGTGGCATGGTGACCTCTGATGAGCCTAAGAATCTCAGTCCTGGGGCTGAAAGAATCCATTTGAATTCATACGCCCAACCTACTATACTATTTTAATTTTTGTATTCGCATTGCTATTGTATTCCAGGACCCAAGACCCTTAAAGTTCTGTCCCCTACTACTTAAATATTCTATGTCCATCTTTCTTCCTTCTCTTTACTCTGACCATCATGGAGTTAAAATCTATAATAGGATCACTCTGCAGTGATACTCCTTTAATAAAGGGTATATTTATATTCGTATAAGTATGAATATATAATATATAAATATATACTTATATGTCTATTAAAGTATTACTACCAGAGGTAAAAATAATGTAATAAACATAGGGATTTCAGAAAAGAAAAATTATAGCCTGAAGATACTAAATATTAAATACACCTTTAAATCATTTTGTAATTCGAATGGGTGTAATTTTAGAATCTCTTCATGATAAATATTCTAGAAAATATAAATTTTGGAGCAGAGAAAAAAGGAATAAAATTAAATATGACCCTTGGGCAGGGGGAGGGCATGGCAAATACCTGGAGGAAAAGGAGCAGGCATGGCAGGGAATAGTGCCAAGATTCTGAACTTGAAACAAAGAATGATGGAAACCCTCCTCAACCTATGGGTATTCCTAAAAATAGGTTTACAGCAGTGCTGACCAGTAAAGATTCAGCTTATCAGGCTCAGGAGACGAGGGCTGTTTGAGAGAGAGAATGGGATGAGCTCACTTACAGCTCATTCTTGTAGGAAGTGTACTATATGCCCCTCTTCCTCAAAGCACAGATATTTTTCTTCTGCTTTACTATTAAGGAGGCTTAACACCTTTCATTTCACAATTAGAGGTAAAGGTTTTGAAGGGATAATGCCTGCTTAAGGGAACATATAATTAGACACTGGACACTGAGTATAACTGATGTCAGATGTTTTTCTCTTACAGAAGTTAGGAAGCTAGAGATATAGAAAGGAAACCTTGTCAACTTCTTGATTTTGCTAGGATTAGCTGTACAGAAAGGTTTTTTTGTACGTCTCAGCTATACCTGTACTCGGCAAGGTACAGGCATTGCTGGTAAACAGAAATATCCCCGAGGTCCCTTTCTACCATCAGGCCCTTTGATTCTATTACCAGTGTCATTATCATTCCACTGGATTTTTTGTTGTTGCTGCTGTTGAAAGTATTACAGATGTCCCCCTTTTTCCCCCATTGACCTTCCTTCCCGCTGCCACCCCCCCCTTCTTTCCCCAACCTAATTTCTGTGTCGATTGGTTGTACATATATGCATATAAGTTCTTTGGTTTATCTCTTCCCACCCCTCCTACCCCCATCCCTGAGGTTTGTTACATACTTCCATGACTCTGGATGTCTTTTGGTCGACAGCTTATTTTGTTCATTCTATTCTACAAGTGAGATTATGTGGTACTTGTCTTTCTCTGACTGGCTTATTTCACTTAGCATAATACTCTTCAGGTCCCTTCATGTCATCTCAAAGGGTAAGAAATCTCTCTTTCTTACAGCTGCATAGTATTTCATTGTGTAAGTGTACCACAGCTTTTTTATTCACTCATCTACTGATGGCCACTTGGGCTGTTTCCAGATCTTAGCTATTCTAAATTGCGCTGCTATAAATATGAACATAGGGGTGCATATATTTTTCCTGATTGGTGTTTCAGGTTTCTTAGGATATATTCCCAGAAGTGGGATCACTGGTGGATTTTTAAATGCTTTATTTGTTTTATATTAAATGTCTACTACTTTTAGTTTAAATGAACTTTATTTCAAGTAACTTATTTGATTAATATATCACTATAAATTTTTTTGTCAAACTGTTTAGTGGCTATTAGAAAAAGTGCCAAAAGGGTTTGAATAGAGATTTCTCCAAAGAAGATATACAGATGGCCAACAGAGATATGAAAAGGTGTTCAACATCATGAGTCGTTAGGGAAATGCAAATTAAGGCTATAGTGTGATACCACTTTTTACATACTGGAATGGCTGTAATGAAAAAGACACACAATAGTAAGTGTTGGTGAGGATGTGGAGAAATTGGAACCTTCATATCTTGCTGGATGGAATGTAAAATGGTATAGACACTTGGAAAAACAGTTTGACAGTCCCTCTAAGGTTTAAACATAGAGTTAACACATGACCTAGCAGTTCTACTTCTAGATATATATACAAGAAAATTGAAAATAAGTGTTCACACAAAATCATATACATGAATGTTTATAGCAGCATTATTTGTAACAGTCCAAAAGTAGATACAACCCAAATGCCCATCAGCTGAAGGATAGATATACTAAATGTGGTCTATCCATACCGATACATACTACAACATGGATGAATCTTGAAAACATTATGCTAAATGAATGGAGCCAGACAGAACAGTCCACATATTCTCTGATCCTATTTATATGAAATGTCCAGAATAGGCAACTCTATAGAGAAAGAAAATAGATTAATGGTTGCCAGGGGTTGAGAGGGAATGTAACTGCTAACAGGTACAGGATGTCTTTTGGGAGTGATGAAATGTTTTGAAATTAGACTGTGGTGGTGGTCATACAACTTTTTGAATATGCAACAATTCCTAAATTGTATACTTTAAAGGGGGGGATTTGATGGCATGTGTAGTGTAAAGCTGTTAAAAAGAAAAAAAAGCTTGGGGGGAAAATAGAAGATATATGAGTATTTCTTAATGTTGATTACAAAATGAAATAATATTTTGAGTATCTTGGGTTAACTAAAATGTATTTGGAGAGGAAACAACACAACAAAATTAATTTCATTATATAGTGGCTGCTTATTTCCTATAAATTTTTTAGATGCTCATTACAGATACTTTGCATATTTGCATCTTTATGCAAATTACCATAATTTTGCCTGTTATAAGAAAGGTAGTTCCATACATTTTTACTCAAGCTTATAGGCATAGGAAGCCTATAACATTTGGCTTTAAAAGAAAAAAGCAAATTATGACAGTAATATATATGGAATATTTTAAATTTTTGCAAATTTTCCCACCTGAAGAGTTACTCATCTTTTACATAGTGTGCTTTATAATCTCTTTCATCAGCTCATGTCTTTTAAATAAACTGCTTGACCTTTTTCATTTTGTATATAGTCCACCTCTGCCTCTACATTCTTGTAAGATGTTTTATATATGGGCTGGTTTAATGGGATAATGCTAAGACTTTCATATTAAAAGGATCTTTTTATTATTGTATAGGAGTGATCAACACATCAGGAAATAGAAGAGAAGACTATGTTGTTTTGGAGAATCTTCTTCTAAACAGTCCTTTGTATTCTTCTAACGCTTAGTTCTGATGTCCCATTGTCATTTAAATTCAGCTCACCCCAAACTGTATTCACTTATGTTTTTCCCAAAAACTCTTTTCCCTTTGCATTTCTGACTTTGTAGTACTACAAATTTCTTCAGTCCCCAGAGCCAAAAACCTAAGAGCCATAGTATTCTCTTCTCTTTACTCTTAAATTCATCCATTCTAGCCCAGCTTCCACTTACAGATTTCAATTATGAGACTTGTTATTGTTCCCCTGAACTCATCCCAGGCCTGGTTTTATGAGCATGAGACCAGTGCAGCATACAGGGCCTACTCTCAGAGAGCCCTGTACATTAGGTTTAATACTCGGTAGATGCTTTCTCAAAATTCTTAATGCTTCATCTTTGGATCTGTGTTTTATAGGTGAACGCCAAAGGGACAGTGAGCATGTCAGGGACTTGGAGCCATGGCATTGCCCCACCTCCTGCTGCCTCCCTGGGATGGAATCTATACTGCCCACATCCCCACCCCTGCAGCCCCAGCCATAGTGTCACTTTCTGGCCCTGGCAGGGGCCTGTGCACAAGTGTAACAAAAATAAAAGGTGAGCCAAGTGCTCCGCGGCATCTCATCTTAGGAGAAAGGTTTGGCAGGCCCTCCTGGCCCCAGCCTGTCAGCTTCACTGGCAGGTGGCCAGAGGCCACAACTCAGTTGGGACAAGCCCTTTGCCCATCCCCAATCCAGGTACCTAGTGACTTTCAGTGACAACCCTGGAAAGGGTAAAGGCCTGGCTTGATCTTCCTGCCCCGGGCCAGGGCATGGCAGGTGGATTTGGTGGCTCCGGAGAGGCAACCTGGCAGCCAGTGGGCCACCCACCTACTGAGTCATGGGCTGTGGGGCCCAAGTGGGAAGGTCTGTACTTGCCCTGTGCCCAAGGGAGCATGACATTAAATAGCAAATTAAAAACACCATGGCAGGTGGAGGGAGAGACTGCTGAAGAAAGGAAAGTCTGTTTTGATACCTTTAATGGAATTGTTTTGTTTTGTTTTTTGAATAAGGGCCCTTGTAGCCAGTTCCATCTAGTACAACAGAGACTTTAACTCATCTCCTGGCCTCCCAATTTCCCCCTCCACCTACGCTAGCCTTCACACCACTGCCAGAGTGGTCTCTTTAAACCTGATCATCATGTGCCTCTACTTTGCTTAAAGTAATTGAGTAGTTCTCCATGGTCTCATACCCGTGGACATGACCAAATTTTGTACATTGTCATTGGCTTGCGCAGAGGGTTCTTTCCAGTCTCCTCTTTCTCTCCCTTTCTCTTTCCCTTCATTTGAATGTCTTCAGACAGATCTAGATTTTCCTTGAAAAAGCATCCATCACCTGCTGAAAGCTTTACTTTTAACTCGTGTTTTATAGGGTGATATAAACCAAAGTTAACTTAGCACAGAGAACCTTTTATTGTCTACTTTTGACTGACCCTCCAGTCTCATTTTGTAATGTCCAATATCCCCATCCCCACCAGATTTCTAAGCCTTCAAACTTAGAGTTCTCCCTTTTTATTAAACTTAAGAGTTCCCTAAACACGTCTTCTCTGGTAGCTTTGTACGTTTCTGCCTAGAAAGGCCACCTTCTATACTTCCTAAATGTATTTTCATCCTTTAAAAGTCAGCTCCAGTTTCTTTCTACCTCTTTGAGTCCCCATTAGCCTTAACCTTCTCTGTTCTTCCATAGGAATGTGCATTTATCCATTACAGTACTAATACTTTGTATCATAAGGTCATTATTTGTATAGTTGCCTTCCCTGGTCTATGATATTCTAGTTGTTGTTCTCCAGAACAGGGTGTATATACCTTAGGAGGTACACAGGACAATCGATTTGTGTTGCAGAAAAAATAATAAATGTTTGATTTTTTTTATTTCACTTTAAAATTTTTTGTTATCGAATGTTTTGTAGTAATACGTCAAAACATTCTTATATTTTATAGGTAAACAATTTTAGGAATGCATAACAATATTGTACTCACTTGCTACATGGTCAATACAATTTAGAAACCACTCTTCTAGAAGATTAGAACTACTGCATATCTTATTCATCTTATAATTCCAGCACTAACCTTTTCTTTTTCCTACTCTGTTTATGAAAACTCATGATATAGATGACATTTGTGATTATCTGAGGTATGCACATTGCAAAGATATTAACCTCGTATGCTATAGCATCTTCATCATTAGTTGATGGTTTTACATTACTCAACATTGTGTACTATTTTTTTTAAAGGTCTACATTAATCTGTTAAGAAAATAGAATGAAGGATGGAATGCAGTAAGCAGAAAGAAATAATTTTCTTTCTGTGGAATCCCTGAGAGATTAATGGTAGAAAGAATGACTCATAGGAAATACCTTTTGTTTCTCACTCAAGGAATAATTGGATGTGTAGGAATGGATGTGGTATGCCTCTCAAGTCCTTAAAAGTTAATTTTTTAAAAAGGCAACACATTACAGCAGAAATGAAGGTCAAACCCTGACTGATCTGTCTTTAGCTACCTGGGCTCATCTCTTATGCAGTCAGTGAGACCACTGTCACTCAGGAGCACTTCTCCATTCAAATCAGGTGCCTGCAGGTGGGAAAGGCTCTGCACTCTCTGACCATGTAATCTAGGGCCTGTGTCACCTGCCCTTTTTTCAGTCCTCATTTGAGGATGGTATTTTTTCTATTGATTTTTAGAGAGAGTGGTAGGGAGGGAGGGAAGGGGGGTTTGTGTGTGAGAGACACACATCGATTGGTTGCCTCCCACATATGCCCCCAACTGGGCTGGAGGTCAAACCTGCAACTCAAGTATGTGCTCTTGACCAGGAATTGAACCCACAACTCTTCGGTGTGTGGGCCAGTGCTCTAACCACGGAGCCACACCGGCCAGGGCTCACCTGCTTTTTTAATTCTGCCTAAGTATCAGTACAAGGATTTTATATTTGAGCATTTAAGAATTTGTACCTAGAACAGGCAAAAAAGTGATAAGAACCATATTTTTTTAATGTATGTTCACCTAGCATCTCATTTATGTGACCAAGAGCAAATTGTTTCTTTTATGGTAATGAAATGCTATACAGATATTTTAAGATTCTTGGAGATTTGCAGATAAAAAAGGTACTGTATATTAAGGACCAATTTGTTAGTATTTTGAGGTCCTGAATTTATAATGGAAAAATGTTTACAGGATTAGAAGCAATATAATTAGGAAATAGCCTCTAGAGTTTATAAAACTATACCTAATAAAATCTTTTTAATGAATAGACATTAGTAAAGATTTGTTTTACTTTGTACCTTTTGCTAACCACCATTTTTATAATATGGGTTTTAGCTACATTTTGTTTCACCAGAAGCAGTAAAAAAATTTTTTTTTTTTTAAATAATGAGCAGGCTGCAAAGCACACCTCCATCTGTGGTACTATTATTCTTAGAGACCTAAAAATGAGAGACGGAAAACTTCAATTAAATTCATCTAGTGCATCTCCCCTGACAATGAAAAAATATATTTCACATTATATTACCTGATGCTTTTTCAGGATTCTGTGATAACCTATGAAAACTGCCCAGTAAACTTAATAGACCTCACTTTGGGGGAATGTTCTCTTTCTTAGTTTTGACCCATCATTTCTCATTATTTTATCCCTTACAGCCATCTTCCTTAATATTCATTCTCTGTGAAGGTCAGCAGTCTCTGTTAGACATAAGAAAATAAACTTATATTTCATTAACAGGAGTATAAGGAACTAAGGTGGTCTACAGAAGTAAATATTCCAGATACTAAACTTTTTCTCTTTAAATACAAGATTTGGTTTTATCTAAATAATTGGATATTTTCCCTACTTTCTTGAGTGCATTGGCCTTTTCTTAATAATTCAGGTTAATCATTTTAACATTCTGCAAATATACATTAAGCAGCCCACTACATGCTAACCATTGAAGAAATACAAAAGGTCGATAGTGTGTTTGCCTTCAGGAGGCAAGACTCCGCCTCCATAGGGGATATAAAATAGAAATAAAACTAACAATTAGTCAAGACAGAAGAAAAGAGGACAAACAAAAGATCTTAGGTAATGAGAAGCCAGAGACTAACTCCTATTACAGAAATAGGAGTTATGGTTTCCTGAGGAGTTGGTATTCGAAATAAACAGTGTAGGGACAACTGCATAGCCATTTGGAAAAAAATAAAAATTATATGTATATATCACACTTTACACAAGAGTAAATTCAAAATGGATTTGGGATCTAAATGTAAAAGATAAATAAACCATACAACTACTAGAAGAAATCATAGATTAATTCCTCTTTAGTCTTAATGTAGGAAAACACTTTCTGTAATGGTTAATGAAAAGCCAGAAGAAAATCTCTTTTGAAAATTGCATGGCAAAAAACATCATCACAAAGTTAAATGACAAACAATTGCAAGAACATAGTCACAATATATGAAGAACTATTAAAAACTGAGAAACAAATATCCAAATACCCAAGAGAAAAATTTAAAAAAAAAAAAAAAAAAGATATGAACAGGTAATTCTCAAAAACTATAAAAATTGTTTTAAACATATAAAAAATAGTGTTCAAACTAATAATCAGAGAAATTCAAATTCAAACAATACGGAGATACAATTTCACGTTTCAGGCTAGTAGAAACTATAAAGTATGACAACAAATTCAGCTGCTGAGGTTATGGGAAACACACTCATTCATTGCTGGTTGGAATGCAAACTGCAAGAACCCTTCTAGAGGGGATTTTGGCAAAGCTACATGTGCACTTTCCTTTTGACCCAGAAATCCCACTTCTAGCAGTCTTCCCTAAGCAGGAAATACATATGCACAAGGTATTCCTTGCAGTATTGTTTATAATTGCAAAATACTGGAAACAACCTAAATGCCCACTCAATTTTGGTAGTATACATTTGTCAAAACTCATCAAGCTAACCAACTAAAAATAGTGAATTTTGCTTTTTATGCATTATACTTACATAAACCTATGTTTTAAAAGAAAAGGTACATTTAAAATATAATACATAAAAGTTGAAAGTAAGAGGTTTGAAAAAATTTAACAGGAAGATAATAATCAAAAGAAACCTGACATTACAGTGTCCTATCAAATAAAAATGAACCTCTAAGAAAATATTATTAGGGATAGAGAAGATATACTAAATATCTTCCATTTGCCCCCAGAGCGAATCTTGACATAGCAATATGTTTTAACATATATTATTCTAGTATAACAATTATAATATATGTTATCTATTATATATACATATTTTACTTTTATATTCTAATTTAATAACATCAATACGTTCACATTGGTTAGATCTATTTACTATGTTAATTTCTGTGCTTTTGTATGTTTAAAAGTTTCATCATAAAAGTTTTACTTTGCTTAATAAAAGAATCATTGGATGCCTGTCAAAAATGCAGATCACGGTGCTCCATGGGCAAAAATTCTGAAGCATTAGTGCTGGTCTAGGAAAACAATTTTAATTTATGATAGAACCTCTTCATTTGATGCTTAAAGTTACAAAACACCACCTATCCAAAAATTGAAAACCCCCACTAGGGGAGAATTTACCCACATTGAAACTGCTTGTTAACTATAATGTACCTTGCATCTCTTTGTTTTATTATTCTTGTTACCTAAAGTTTCCCTTCCTGTCTGGATTTCCAATAACTGGAAGTAAATAAAATATGATGATTGGGAAATGGAGTTTAGTATTCCAGTTACCCTTCCTTTTCCTTTTTCCTTGTTAATTTTCTACAGTTAGATTTTGGTCAACATTTGTTGAACATCTGCAAGTTCCTAAGTTATATTAAGAGAACAAGGAAAGCAATAATTTATGTATGACATAGCCCTTCTTCTCAGATAATTACAATCCGTAATAATATGAACTGCTAAACTATGCCAAATACACATATTAATTTGCTAATTAAACTAAAACTTAAAAAGCAAGAATGAAAACAATTCTCACCTGGTCCTTTCTAGTTGACAAGGTGGCATTTCCTTAGTGTGAGTCATACCATTTTAAGGAACTGCTATTAAAATAATTTAATCACCTAAAATTGCACAATCCCTTGTGAGGTCACTGATATGAAAGCCTCGGGCAGGATTGAAGCAGGGGTTCTGCTGCACATCACTGTGTTTTTGTGTGAAAGGTGATGACATGTTTCTCTGCCTCCACTTCACCGTGTCTTAAGGGAACAGCAGAAACACTAGGACACCGGCAAGTCAGCATCTCCTATGGCCACCACTGAGGCTTCGGAGCATGGTTGCCTGGCAGCAGTTTTATTTCAGTTACCAGTAATGCCCTGATAGCCAACTTCAGTCTTCAGGGGTTACTCCAATCTGCATGTAGTGAACAACTTTTATCAACTTAACGTTTACCGAGCTACCGAGAAAGGCAGCATTTGGCTCTTTCTTTCCCTGGCAGTTGCTAATTTTAAGCCTTATTTTGACAGAAAATAGTGAGTACCAACTAATTAAAGTTGTATCAATTGCGATGACAACTTTGTTATTTAAAATGATAAGCTTTATACTCTTTTTAAGAATCAGCATTTCAGAGAATTGGATGAGGTAGGATTTCTTTTGAGGGTTTTATTAATATTCTTTCAGATTAGGTTGGGGTCAGTTAGAAGGATGACATCAGTTCCTTAGTAGTCTTTTCCTTTGTTTCCATTTATACTGTTGGATTTTTAGTGTGTGCTTGTAGGAGCATCCTTTACTTTTCACAGTAATGTAGATATCATTTAACTGTGAAAGAGAGAGAAACATCTTCCTCTTGGCATCCTTCTGTTTTTAAATTTTATATTTTGATTTTTTTCTCTCTGTGACCATGGAATCACTTACATATAAAAGTAATTTCAGCCCGGCTGAAGTGGCTCAGTGGTTGAGTGTCAACCCATACACCAACAGGTTGCTGGTTCAATTCCCGATCAGGACACATGCCCAGGTTGTGGGCCTGATCTCCAGTGGAGGCCATGCAGGAGGTGGCCAGTTGATGTTCTCTCTCATTGACATTTCGATCTCTCTCTACCTTTCCCTTCCTGTCTCTCTAAAAATCAATAAAGGAAAAAAATATATATATACACATATATATATATAAATATATATATACACACACACACACACACACACACACCAATACATACATATATATATAAATAAATAATAGCCCAGCCAGTGTGGCTCAGGGGATTGAACATCATCCCATGGACCGAGAAGTCCCAGTTCGATTCCCGGTTAGGGCACATGCCCAGGTTGCAAGCTCAGACCCCACTAGGCTGTATATGAGATGTATCTCTCTCACATTGATGTTTCTATTTCTCTCTCCCTCCCCTTCTCTCTAAAAAAATCAATAAAAACATATTCTTAAAAAAATTTTTTTTAAAGTAATTTTAGTAGAGTTTCAATTTAGTTTAATTATATAGATAGAAGTTCTAGGGGGAAATATTTCTAAGTAGCTTGTCACACTGGTGGTTTTTTGTTTATTTCTTCTTTTTTTATTTAAACTTCACCCGAGGATGTTTTTGCATTTATCTTCAGATAGAGCGGGAGGGAGAGAGGGAGGAAGAGAGAGAGAGAAACATCGAGGTGAGAGAGACACATCAAGTGGTTGCCACCCACATGACCCCAACCGGGGCCGGGACGAACTACAACCAAGGTACATGCCCTCAGCATAAACTGAACCTGGGACTCTCTGGTCCGCGGGCCAGCGCTCTAACCGCTGAGCCAAACCAGCCAGGGTTATTTCTTCATATTTTTTAACTGTCATACTGCATTTCTGCTTCTTTGTGGTATGTAATTCTATAATACAGATGTATAGAAATTAATTATATTATACATGGGGAAAATACATTATACTGTAGTACCTAGAGTATTTGAAGAGGAAGTAGAATGTGGAAAATGAGTAGTATAGTGGTTAGAAAGCAAGGGTTCCGAGGCCGCCAGGACTGGAAGTTCTGCTCTTCTACTTCGTAGGTGTGTGACCTGGGGAAAGTCAAATACCTTCTCTGTGTCTTGGCTGTTGATATGTGATCTACTGTTGATGAAGATAATGCACTATTTGTATATTGCATATTCTTGCTCAAAACTATTAAATGAGTACATATGCATAATTTTATAGCTAAAAATATTTCTATCAGAAAAGCAAATCTTTGTTTATTTATGACTGTTTTGAATGGTCTTGCCTCTAATTGTTGATGTCTTTGGAAATCAAATTGAAAGGTGAGGCCCTTACAGTGGCCTACAGGATCTGCATGCTGTCACTACCCTGCTTTCTCTCTGACCTCATTTCCCACAACCCTTCCCACTGCTTTCTCCACTCCAGTCACACTGACTGCTTGGCTCTTTCTTGAGCATAGTAGGCATGCTTCTGCCTTTCAGCCTTTACCAGCCTATTCCTGTTGCCTGGAATGCTTTTCCCATCTCATATCTGTAGACTGACTCACCTTCTTTAAGTTTCTTCTCTATGTAATCTTTCCCCGTAAGACCTATCATGACTACTCCATGTTCCCAGCCCTCTTACACAGCTCTCTTTTTCTGTAGTGCTTGTCTTTTACTAATTTGTATGTTCTTTGTTTATCGTTCCACTAGTATGTAAGCTTAATGAAGGCAAAGATGTGTGCTTGTTTTGTTCACTGATATATGTACCTCAAGTATCTGGCAAATAATAGATGCTCAATAAATATATAAATGTGGTATATAGCTTAAGTCTAGCAATATGGTAGGTTTAAATCCTAAGTCTTCATTTATTAAGTGTGTTACCTACAGCAAGTTACTGAATACCTACTTTGTGGAGTTGTTGCATCAATTAAATGATATTACATATTGGAAAGCACCTGGCCAGTTCTTTTTTTTTTTTTTTTTAATTTCTGATGTGGTTTTTTTCTCCCATCACCATCTATCCCCCATATATCCTCTTCTACCTCCACCCATACCCCTCCCCACCCCCACAGTCACCGCACTGTTGTCCATGTCCATAAGTTCCTTCTCTGTTTTGGGGGGGTTTTTTGCTCAGTCCAATCACCACCACCCCAACATTCCGCCACTACCACCACCAGAGCTGTCTGCCTGCTTTCTATCTATGAGTCTGTCTCTATTTTGCTTGTTAGTTCAGTTTGGGCCCATTCGTGATACCCAGGAAGGCTTCAGGAAATTCAGTCAACAAATGTTTATGAAACATTTATGATATACTAAGTGTCACTCTAGGCACTGGCGTACATCACCGAATAAAACAACCAAAACTCCCTACTACTGTGGAACTTATTTCTAGTTTCCTCCCCTTCCTTTGTGGTGGTAGTTTCTGGGAGGAAAAATTGTGATTCCACCAAGCCTATCCAATAGTCTCACCCTAGATTCACATTCAGTTAATACTTACAAGTAACCATTCTCCATTACTTTAAAAGTACTTTTGCATTCAGTTATCTTATTCTTTAGAATGGTCCTAGGAAAAATTATTTTTTTAATCCTCATTTCACAGATAAGAAATCAGAAGCCTAGAAGTGTGACTTGCCCAGGGTCATTCATCTATGAGAAATTGGAGCCAGGATTTGAAGCCACACTTTCTGATTCAGATTCCCTGCTCTTTCCATAATGGCACTTGTAGCAAAAACACATGATGGCTTTTATTCATTCCACTGCCTATTTTATTTCAGTTCTACAAACATTAATGGAGCCCCTACTAAATACCAGATTCAGACCTGTCCTGGGAATGCAAAGACTGTTTAGTCCCTGCCCTGAGGAGTTCAGGGTTTAGTAGAGAAGACTGTTGGCACATAAGTAGGCATGCAGTGTGCTAAGTGTAAGGCTAGTGCTATTTATAGACACTTGGAAGCACAAAGGAGGGGCACCTAATCTAGAACAGGGTCAGGACATGTCAAAAAAGACACACAAGAAGAGATCATCTCTGAGCTGAGTCTAAAAGAGTGGCTTGGCCAGGGACAAGGGAGGGAATCTGAGCAAGAGAGATGCATGGCAAATGTAGAGAACTGTAGGCTTTTATTTTTATATAATTTTTTTTCTTTATGATTTTAGAGAGGAAAGGAGAGGGGGAGAGAGAGAAACATCAATGAGAGAGAACATCTATTGGCTGCCTCCTGCATGTCCCCCCACCCCCCACTGGGGATTGGACCCACAACCTGGGCATGTGCCCTGACCGGGAATGAAACAGGCAACCTCTTGGTGCATTGTTTGATGCTCAACCACTGAGCCACACCGGCCAGGCAAGAACTGTAGGCTTTCAGAGTTGCTGAAGTGTAAAGCATGAAGCAGGGAATGGCCAGGTATCAGGCTAGAGTGGTTAGTAGCTACCAGATTAAACTATATCCTACAGGCAGAACTCTTACTAGGACTAATGTGGTAGGTACGTTATGTTTGGTTATCCACCCAGTTCAGGCAGCTATGGCCAAAGCAGAAGAATTGCATGGTAAGGAATTGCTCAGAAGGGAGCAAATGGGCAAGCCATACACTCTGAGGTTCCCGAGTGGGTAATGTTGCTGGAAGGCTCAGGACATGGTTGGTCCAGCACAGAAGCATAGTAGAAGCCAGACCTAGCTTGGAGATAGTGAGTTTTTAGTGGCATCAAGTGTGTTTACCTATGTAGTCTTCCTGAACAGCTTGGTCATGAGATGAGAATTTAAACTTCAGTCCAGTTTTTATTTTGGATAGATGATAATTAAGAGAATGGAGGCTGTTGGTGATTGAATGGCTTCAGGTGATTGACCATGAAATCCAGGTTGGATAGAAAAGAAAACAGGGACAGGGAAAAATGGGGTGGTCAAGAAATGAGATTTCTGTGAAGTTGAAGAGCAGATGTATTGTGAGAAAGAGATCCATGGTCAGGAAGAAATGTCAGAAAGAAGAAGATTACTGTTTAAGATGTTTGAGGTCAATGGGGTAAAAAAGGAGAAACATCTGTAACAAAAATAAAATAAAAATAATAAATAAATAAAAATAAACACCAAAAATAAGATGTTTGAGGTAGAGATTCTCTGAATGATGATAACATCTAGGGTGTGGCCCTAGAAGTGGGTGGCTAGAGAGAAGGATAAGGATTTTGGAGTCAAGGAATTGTGAAGCTAAGATAGGAGATGGATTACTACCTGGTTATTTACTAGTACTATGGTATTAGGAGTTAAGAGATGAAAATATTGCAAACTAGGGGCTAACGTCCTTAATTAATAAAGGAAAGGAAAGGAGAGATTAATGCATGAGAACAGCAAAGAATAATAAAGGATGATAAATCAAGATGGTGTGAACCTCAGAGAATATGCTTTATTCCAAACTTGTACTTTATGGAATAAAATTATTTTATGGAATAATTGTTTGGAAGTTGTCATGATAAGCTTGGAAACTCCCAGAACCTCGGCCTGGGTACCACTGAATTTTGGGCAGGGGAGAATGAAAAACTTCCATTAAATAGAGCTCTAAGCTAAACTGTATTCTTAGGTAAAAACCATGTTTCAGTCATATCAGGAAGATGAAAAAATAGAATTTTGTATAACAGATTCTACTACCTCTATGAAATATCACTGGACTATCTTAAACTTTCTTTTATCTGTGTTCCTAAAACAACCATAAGTTCATGTATATAGTTATCAGATATATATTGAGCACTAAGTTTTAGACACTATGGTAGATATTCAGATAGATATATAATCTTATACTTAACCTCAAAAGCTTAAGAACCAATTGGGAGCAATAATTATACATTAATAACTAGATAAACCACCTTTCTAATCTTATTTTTTGCTACTCCTAATCATATGGAGCCAGACTAAATCTACTTAATGTGTACCCTGTGTGTTCTTACCTCCAGACCATTTCTCATTCTGTACTCCTCGCCACCCCCAAACCCAAATCCATTCTACCCTTCAGATCTAGCATACTCCGCTTCTCTGTATAACTTCTACTTATTTCCCCAGATGATGTAACCTCTTCTTTCTCTGAATTCCTGAAATCATTTCCTCTATACCTCTCTAAAATAATATTATGTTTAATCAATTCTAAGATGCATGTTTTTTCACTTTTTAACATCTCTGTAGATTACTCTTTTAAGATATACCCTGTCACCAACATTCTTAAAAGAATACAGGATGGTACTCTCTGATTTGGCTCAGCAGTTAGAGTGTCAGCCCTTGGACCAAGGGGTCATGGGTTCAATTTGTTAAAAAAAAAAATAGTTCAGAGAATGAAGACACATTAGGAATACCTGTTTATTTTTCTGGTTTCTTTCTAGGTACATGATGTACATAATAGGATTGTACATTCTTTCCCTATTAAAATTAGGTGTGGTCATGTGACTTTTGTCCAGTAAAATGAGACCAGAAGTGACATGAAGCTTTAACAGCTGCTACATAATTTGGCACATTTTTTTGTTTGTTTGTTTAATCCTCACCGAGGATATTTTTCCATTTATGTTTAGACAGAGTAGGAGGGAGGGAGAGGGAGAGGGAGAGGAAATATTTACTGGACACAGCTTCTACAAGATAATATTCATCTCAAGGTGATTAGACTCATTTTCCGTGTGTCAAAATACTTTGAATAACATTTTCTCAAGGCATTTGATGTACTTTTTAGATGACATGCTTTCATCTGCCAACAATCGGATTGTTTCTTGAAAACAGTGACCATCATCACTCATTCTTGTGTTTATTCTTTTATTCAACAGACTTTTATCAAAAGCCCATTATTTGCCAGGTACTAACACTAGGAAGATGCTCAAGGAACTCTAGATAGTTTGGTGGAAAGTGGCAGGAGGCAAGCAGGTACCAAAATCTATAAAGAACTTGGTTCTTCTTAAGTTTAGATGCTTCAGTAGTTTCATAAATGATACCTATTTCATTTTAAAATAGTTTATCTAAATTTAAAACTTAATTTTACAAATATCATATCCAACTTGATATAGACCAAGTCTTAACACTTTTGAACATACTACCATTAATATATTATTCTGTAGTGTGATTAACTTTCTTTTTAATCCTTCAATGCACTAAAAGTACCTTCTTGCCTTGGAGCCTTTGTACATTCTGTTCTCTTCCTGTTTTCCTTTTGTTTCATTCAGGAAATTACTGGATGCTATTTCTGCTGACACCTTCTTCAAAGAGTATATTTTTCTATATTATAGTGTTATGTTTTTAAAAATCTATTATTAGCCTGGCCAGTGGATTGAGGGTCATCCCATGGACTGAGAGGTTCTAGTTCAATTCTTGGTCAGGGCACATGCCAGGATTTCGGGCTCAATCCCCAGTAGGGGACATGCAGGAGGCAGCCTATCAGTGTTTCTCTTTTACATTAATGTTTCTATCTCTCCCTACCTTTCTTAAAAAAATCAGTAAAAACATATTTTAAAAACCAAAAATAAAAATCTGTCATTAGAGTTAGTTTTTCTACTTTTGCTAGTATAGAAGCTATTTAAGAAATAAGAAATTAAGTAGGGAAGGAAGATGGGGAGAGGGAAGAGATAAACCAAAGAACTGATATCATATATGCATAACCAATGGACACAGACAACAGTGTGGTGAAGGTGGGGGAGGGGGGTCAATGGGGAAAAAAGGAGGGATATCTGTAATACTTTCAACAATAAAGACAAATTTTTAAAAAAGAAACTAATAAAACAATGATTGGGGGAAATATTTTTCAAAAATAAAGGGGGGGATTAAGTGCTATCAAAAAGCTTATCTCAATTATGATAAAAGAAAAAAAATTGATTTCATTACCAAGTGGTTTTAAGCAACTATTATTTACAAATTAAAAAATTAAAAGCCGAGCTCTGTTTCTGGTCTTCATTATAAAAATCTGAATATCATTTGCAAAGGTAATGCAGCAGAGTGGAGAGAGCAGGGTTTCCTTCTGGTTCTCTGTCCCTTCACCTCTGCCTTTTCATTCTAGGGGTTCTTCAGCAAGCGCCTGAAAGGCTCCATCAAGAGGACCAAAAGCCAATCAAAGCTTGACAGAAACACGAGCTTTCGGCTTCCATCCCTTCGCAATACAGATGACAGGTAGGACGTTAACTTGCTTAAAACAGAAGAAGCAGTTTTATAGTGGGTTTTGATAAGGCATGTTGGTCTGCTCTAATTTTGTATCAATGACAGTTGGAAATATCCAATACAAAATTAACTTTTTTGTCTTGCTTATATTGAGGCAAGGTCTAAAATGTTGACTCAAATACCCAGCCAGTTTAAGAATCTTATAATATTGGAGAGTGTGTGGATACATGGTGCTGTTTCTATAGAATCAAGTTCTAGTGGTCAGAGATATCTTTCTTTTGTAGAATGACTTAACAAGGGATGATGATGGTGATAGCTGACATTTTTATGGGCACTATCCTAGATGCTTTATACACATTATCTTGTTTAATCTTTATAATAATCCTATAGATATTAAGTTAACCAAAAATGGTATTTGAACACTGGCAGTTCATCTCCAGAATCCGCTCTCTTCACTGCTATGTTGTTCTTTGTGTTCAGCATATGGAGTTGGTCTCACTGCTTTGCAGTGACATCTAGAAGACATGTATGAAAAAGCCTGGATTTCAATAATTAGGACTCCCAGCTTGAGTAAACCCCAGGTGCATAGCTTGCTAATGAAAACAACTTTCTAAAATCATTGAATATGTGCTAAGATGGATACATTTTTAATACTTCATATTCCATTATTAATAAATAAAATTTAGGAAATAGTGCTTTTTGTATCTTGACACATCACTGCCATCACCAGTATTGAGTGCTTACTATGTACCAAGCATTTTTAATATAGTCTCTCATGTAATACAACCCTAGATACTGCTATTACTATCCTCATTTTGCAGATAAAAAACTGAGGCAAAAGAGATTGAGAGATTTGCCCAAAGTCACATTTGAACTCATATCTGCCTTCATATTCGATCTCTTATTTATAGTTGAATTTCTTTTGTTTTGGTTATCTGCCTAACAAACTTCAGAAATAAAGATTATACTCTCTGTAATGGCATATTATAGACTTGCCAGGAAGAATTACTGTCCTTATTTTATAAATGAAGAAACTTGTCCTCCATACTGAATCAATAAGAAACTACTGCTTTATCTGCTCTTCTTATCCTTGAAACACATTAAAGGTGCTCTGTGAAATGTGCAAGTCTATTCAATTTGCAGTGTAATTGTATTGTTCATTATCTCTTTTATACCTCTTTGCATTAAGGTGATCTTAAAAAACTGATCTTTTTCTTCTCATATCTTTTCCTTAGATTCCTCTTATTCTGCAGCTTTCGTCATTGTAAGAATTTAAAGCATTTTATAAATGTTTTAATAAAATGGGATGACAAATTTTTTCAGAATATTGTTTTTTAAGAACAAGGAGGTTGTATAGCAACTAAAACACTCCCGGTTCAACATCCAGAATGTTAAGCTCTGCAGCATCCTGTGTAAACAGGGAGGACAAGGAGATAGTTTTTATAAGAGATATACTTTATTTTTTAAACTTGTACTAAATATCACTTTCTTATTTTCAAAATGCTCCCGTCTGTTTCATTTTGCTTTAGGTAGCCTACAGGAAATCTTGGATTGAATTACCAAAAGATTATATTCTCTAGAGTCTCTTATATTGCTACTATGTAGTCAGTGCCTTTCTAGTGATCCAAATTCATTATATGTGCCTTCCATGCTGTTCTACTTCAATCTAATAGTGTTTTTCTGTTTCAAATACAGCATAATAAAAAGGTACTAGTGCCCTGGCCGGTTTGGCTCAGCGGTTAGAGCATCCACCTGCGGTCCGGAGAGACCCGGCTTTGGTTCCCGCTAAGGGCACGTACCTCGGTTGCAGTTTGTCCCCGGCCCTGGTTGGTCGTGCGGGTGGCAGCCACTCGATGTGTCCCTTTCACATCGATGTTTCCCTCTCTCTCTTCCTCTCTCTCTCTCCCTCCCACTCTGTCTGTACAAAAAATGGAAAAATGTCCTCGGATGAGGATTAAAAAAAAAAAAAAAAGGTACTAGTAAGTCCCAAGTATTAGATAACCCTTTTTTTATTTGTAAAATCATTTGAATTATAAAGGTTTCCTATGCAGAAAATTTTTTTAACTTTATTTTTGTAGTATAGGGATGTGCTCACAAGGGTTTGAGATGTATTACAATTTTTTTAAAATAGATTGTCTTGCCTTTAGATCATCTGAAGACACAGATACATAGAATTAAGGTACAAGATATGAATCAACTGAGTTCTTTGAATTGGTACCTTACAGGTGTGACCAAAGCTTTTCCTAAGACCCCTGGTTTTCTAGGGTCATATGCATCAATTCCTGAAGTCAGACTGTTCCAAAATGGTGTATCGTGTCTAAATCTAAGTAGCCAAAACATTTCTATTCATAGAGCAAGTCTATAGAAACTCTGGATAACCCTAGTAAGCAACCCTTTTTTCAGCTTTTAAGTTATACAGTAAAATATGTATGTATCTTTGTTGTTGTTTTTTAAAAAGTTTCAATACATAAGTACAGCATAAAAAATTAAAGTCCCTCTTCACCTTCCCCATCTCCCCATATAAACAACCTCATTAACAATTTGTATATTTATAAACCACTTTAACAATCCATAAATAAATGCACACATATATGTGTTTTGCTTGTTTTCGTATACATGGGGTTGTGACTGACTTTTTATTACAAATACTTTGGACAACTTTATGTCAGTACATGTAAACTATATCATTCTGTTTAACAGCTGCCTTCATAGTATGCTACAGTTTTTTGTAACATACATACCTCATTTCTTTGTTGATTGATAATTAAATTTTTTCTCTTTTTTGACACAAAATAGAGCTGTAATGAACATTTTTGTCCCTATGTGATTGGGTCAAATTTGTGAAGTAGAACTACTAGGTATAGAGTATGCACTTACTAAATTGTTCTTCAAAAAGCTGTGTTAATTTCCATGACCACCAACAGACTAAGATCCTTTTATCTTTCAAACGCTGTTTGCATGTGATGGATATTATGGATGAATAGTAATAATAAACATGCATATAGTATTTACTCTGTGCCAAACACTGTTCTAACCATTTTACATAAATCAACTCATTTAGTCATCTCAGCAACCCTATGAGTTACTCTCATGACCTCATTTTGAAGATGAGAAAACTAAGACAGAAATTAGTAAAATTGCACAAGGTCACAGCTTAGGAAATGGCAGAACTGTGGTTCAAATCCAAGAAGTCTGGCTCTTACATTCTTAACCTTTACACTATGTTGCCTCTCAGAAAAAGGCTGGGGAGTGGGGGATTTCTTTGTTTTCATTTGTATTTCTCTAATGCCTAGTAAGTTGAATCTTTTAGCACATTTTCTTCAATGACTTGCCTATTCATTCCTTTGCTCACTTTTCTGTTAAGCTTTTTGTCCTTTTCTTATGATTTAGAGTAGTGCCTTATTACAGTAAGTCCTCACTTAACATTGATAGGTTCTGCAACTTTAAGGGAAACCACTTATAATGAAACCAATTTTATCATAGGCTAATTGATATAAACAAGAGTTAAGTTTTCGCAGCATCTCATCAACATTACAATGAAATGACATTGAACAAAATGACATTATTCGAGGACTTGCTGTAGCAGTAGGGATTGTAAGCCACTATTACACATGTTGCTAATATATTCTTCCAGCCTCTTTCTTGTATTTTAAAATCATGTCCCCCACCTGGAATGGTTTGGCTCAGCAGTTAGAGCATCGGCTTGTGGACCTGGGTTGGATTCCAGTCAAGGGCACTACCTTGGTTGTGGTTTGTTCCTGGCCCTGGTCGGGGTCTTGCGGGAGGCAACCAGTTGATGTGTCTCTCTCATGTTGATGTTTCTCTCTCTCTTTCTCTCTCCTCCTCCCACTTTATCTGAAGATATATGAAAAAATATCCTCGGGTCCTCATGAAAAAATGAAAAAAATGAAATCATGTTTCTAAATTATATAGAAGTTTTAGATTTTCATTTGGTCCAACATATCAGTCTTTTACTTTGTGGCTTATCTGGCCAAAACTGACCAGAACACTGAACTCAAGAAGCCAAAGACCTCTTTCTCATTCATTTTTCATTATGATGCTGTGCAAATTATTTTATCTCTCCCTTTAACAAGAGAAGGAAATATTCTATCCAGAGTTATCAGAGGATAATGAAGTAGTGATCAAGATATTTTGAATTCTCGAAAGTTTTTGATAACCACAAACCTTATCTACATTCATATTTTTTAAATAACCAATTATTCTCATGAGGTCTGACTTACTACTTTAAGATGACAGAGAAAAAGTTTTCAGTGAGTTTATTTTATCTAAAGAAGGTTTATATTTACGATCAGAAAGCTTTTTTTGTGCAAAATACCATTAGGGTATTTTAACATGCAGACTTCATTGATCAAAAAGACCCTAAGTGCTCCAGGTTTGCGTAGCCAGTAATCTGCAAGTTAAACTCCTGCTATAAGGCCCTGATGGAATTTGGTACCAATGTTGCTTTTTGGGTCAATTTATAATGATCCTTGAACTCAGAATTTTCTTTGTGAAATTGTGGGGCATAGGCATAAGAAGTGAAATTTTGCCAAAATTTGGACTGTGAGTTCAATCTTAAAAAACAGGTATAATTTGAATTTAGGAACGAATAGTCACAGGAAGAGAGCATTTCCTCAGAATCGAAATAATGAGCAAAAGCAGAGTGTAGGAAAGAATGGAGCTCAAAGAGAAATACTGAATATAATTTCAGGTATATAATATAAAGTGTTGAAGTAGGAAATAAGATTGGAAGGCAAAGTTTCAGTTTTTAAGTTAATAGGTAAGAGCCTTTCTGCTTCTTTTTTTTTAATCCTCACTCAAGGATGCTTTTGCATTTATCTTCAGATAGAGCAGGAGGGAGAGAGGGAGGAAGAGAGAGAGAGAGAAACATCAATGCGAGAGAGACACATCGACTGGTTGCCACCCACACAACCCCATCTGGGGCCGGGGACAGACTGCAACCAAGGTACGTGCTCTTAGCGGGAACCGAACCCAGGACTCTGATCCGTGGGCCAACGCTCTAACTGCTGAGCCAAACTGGCCAGGACTCTCCTTCTTTTTTGTCTTAAAAATTATTCAATATAAGAAACAGAAATATTGCCCTGGCCAGTTTGGCTCAGCGGTTAGAGCATCAGCCTGTGGTCTAGAGAGACCCGGGTTTGGTTCCCGCTAAGGGCACGTACCTCGGTTGCAGTTTGTCCCCGGCCCTGGTTGGTCATGCAGGTGGCAGCCACTCAATGTCTCTCTCTCTCTCTTCCTCCTTCCCTCCCTCCTGCCCTATCTAAAGATAAATGCAATTTTCCTCACATAAAAGAAGTCTGAAGGTGGGCAGTCCAGGGCTCTCTGGGGCTTTTTCTCCAACTATCCTTGGGATCATCGAGGATCTCTTCATGAATACAAGATAGCTACTGGGGCCCCAGCCATGGGTAGTATCCATGTTTCAGGCTCCAGAAAAGAGGGACCCATAAAAAGGCACCTGTCTTCCAGCTGAGTTTTTCCCTTTAAAGTGATTTCACTGAAACCCCATCTAGTGACTTCTGTTTATGTCTCATTGCCATCTTTATTTGCAAGAGAGGATAGGAAATGTTATACCTGGGTACATTTTGCCCCCCAGTACAAGAATCTGTTGTTAGGAAGAAGGGAAGGTTGGACATTATGAAGACTGCTAACAGTCTAACATAAGAAGGAGCTTGATTTATACCCCACCCCCCCAACCCCAGAACTCTGGAAGGGTTCAGCTGCCGCCCAGCTCTAGAAAGTCAGCAGCCAGGCTTTCACATAGCAAATTTGGGAATCTGAACCAGCCCGGATAAAAAGACCTACAGATACTGACATTTGTGTTTTCCCAGTACAATCCCAGCTCTAATTCCACTCTTAAGTATATTCGAGAAGTAAAAGCATATGTCACCACAAACACTTGTACATAAAGGTTTTTAGCAACAGTGTTAATAAAAGTCCAAAAGTGGTAATGAGCCAAATGTCTATCCACTGATGAATGGATTAAAAAACACAGTATAGTCATACAGTGCAATGTGATTCAGCCATAAAAAGGGATGAAGTATTAATAAAGGGTGCAACAGGGATAAACTCTGGAAACTTAAGTGAATGAAGCCAGGCATAAAAGACCATGCATCGTGATTCAGTTTATATGGAATGTCCAGAATAGGCAAATCTTTAAAATCTTTAGAGACAGTAGATTAATGGTTGCCAGAGGCTGGAGATATGTGGTGATGGGGGTGATAAATGAGGAATGACTGCTAATGGACATGAGGTTTATTTTTGGAGTGATGAAAATGTTTTAAGTGTAGATTGTGGTGATAATTCCACAACTCTGAGTATACTGAAATACACTTTGAATGGGTAGTTTAATGTGAATTATATCTCAATAAAGATGTTAAATTATTGGCAGGGGGTGGGTGGGGAGCTGGCCAGGAAGTACTTTACAGTGAAGCTCATTAGTCTGTAAGCTCCATTCCAGCACACAAAGCTTCCATTGAGCTTTTTAGTGCTTTACTCTTAAATAAAAACAGATAACCAAGATTCTCCAGATATTTGAGGAAAGTCTCCAACATGAAAGACAAATAAATAGGAGGAAGGAAAAAGAACCCAAAAGAAACAGAGATAATGCATAGAGCCAAAAACAACTTCAGAACATAGTGAATATTTTCAAAAGATAAGATTGTGCATCTGTGAGACAATAGCAAGAAGGAACACTAATGAAACAAGAAAGAGAGCTTGGAAATTAAAAAGATAAAAGCTAAAGTCAAGTCCCACTCCCAGAAAGTGGAACAGAAAATGAGAAAAATCAACCCAGAAGATTCTAGTAAAAGAGAACATAGAAAATTTTTGAAGAGAAAATTGTCAAAGAAATAATACAAGGAAATTTCCCCAAACAAGAAAACATTAAAGTCCACATTGAAAAGGCCACTAAATTCCCTGCATGGTGAATGAAAACAGACAAAATACCCTCCACCCCCAAACACACACATACCAATGCACACCAGTTCCCATCATCATGAACTATTTATTAGAACACCAAGGCTTAAAAAATATCTTAAAAGCTTCTAGAAAGAAAAAGTAGGTTACATATGAAAGAGGAGTGGAGGACTGCATTGGAATTCTCAGTAGAAATATTGAGAACCAGAGTTCAGTGGAGAAATGTCTTCAAAATTCTAAGTGGAAGCTATTTTTAATCCAATATTCGATACACAGGCAGTCCTTGAATGTCAGAATGAGGAGTTAGAAGTTTATCGTATAAGCAATGGGAAACCTTTAATCATTTTTGAGTAAGTAAATAACATAATCAGAATTGTGCTTTGTATGGATTAATCTAGCAGTGGAATTTCAAATGACTTTGTTTGCAGAGGCTAAGTTTGGGAGGCCCATTAGCAAAAAGCTATTTGTAAGAAATAGTGAAGGCTCTAAGGAGGGTAGTGGCAGTGGGAATGAAGAGGCAGAGACAAGATAGGAGGAATATTTTAGAGGCAAAATCAATAGGATGTCACAAAGTCATCATTGTTCCAAAGCCATCTAATCAGATAAAAGCTAGTAAAGTGATTTCCTGGAATCAATATTGGCAGTGTTTTCGCAAAGCCATGTTATGTGGGAGGGTGTTGGGATAGGAAAAGACTCTGATATTTCTGCCTTTTGTTCAAATATACTTTGGAAAGTTTGAAAACTGTGAAATGCTGAAATTGTCAACTACATTGTCTGACATTCTGTGATTCCTAATGCCTGTCAGGTTGCCAACCTTACTCCAGAAGTGCTGCTTAAATCCACCCAAGTCTCGAGGTAAAGATAAGCACGCCATAGAATTTTCTCACCCCTTCTAAGGTCCCTCAAACAGAAATTTTCGAAGTCATGTTCTCTATTCTGAGGCTCACTGACATAGCTTGGTTTTAAAGTAGTCAGCTTGTTTGGTTTTTATTTTTTTTTTATTTTTTTTTTATTTTTTATCCTCACCCGAGGATATTCTTCCATTTTTTGTACAGATAGAGAGGGAGGGAGAGAGAGAGAAACATCGAAGTGAAGGGACACATCGAGTGGCTGCCACCTGCACGACCAACCAGGGCCGGGGACAAACTGCAACCGAAGTACGTGCCCTTAGCGGAAACCGAACCCGGGTCTCTCCAGACCGCAGGCCGACGCTCTAACCGCTGAGTCAAACCGGCCAGGGCAGCTTGTTTGGTTTTTGTCAGGAGATACCTAAAAGTAAGTGTGGTGGTTATTGGGGGGGAGGGGAGCATGGAACAATATACTCAGGTTCTTGAGTCTCTCCTAATTAGAACTACGTGTTTAACTTTTTATTTTAAATGTGTGTATGTACGCACAAGAAGTTGTAAAAATAATACACAGGGTCTTACAAACCCTCCTTCCAGCTTTCCCAGTAGTAATTCTTTTTAAGTGTATGTGTAATATCAAAACCAGGTAAATAACATGGATACAGTACTGTTAACTAGATTACAGACATGTTTAAGTTTTCCCTAATTTTAATATGCACTCATGTGTGTGTTTATAGTTCTATGCAATTTAATCTTATGTATACATTTGTGTAACTGCTACCACAGTCAAGGTACAGAATTGTTCTGTCACCAGAAAGAACTCCTCCTGCTACCCTTTGAGTCATACTCACCTTTCCCACCCATCCCTGTCCCCTAGCAACCAATATAGTATGATTACAGATCCCCCCCCCCCCCCAGTCACCCTCCTCCTCCCTATCTAATATGAACCATTAAAGACTGGCACTTTTTTTCACTAAATAGAATGCCCTTGAAATCTATCCAAGGGGTTGCATCTATGATTAGTTTTGTCCCCTGTTATTAGTTTTGTCCCATGTTCATGGTTTAGTTTCATGAACATCCATTCCATTGTATGGATGTTCAAAGCTGGTTAAACCATTCACCCACTGAAGAACATTCTAGTTGTTTCTAGTTTTTAGCTATTAATGGCTAAAGCTGCTGTGAACAGTAGTATACACATGTTTTCACTTCTCTGGTATTAATACACAAGAGTGCAGTTGCTGGGTTAATAAGGTAAGTACATGTTTAGGTTTATAAGAAATTGTCAACATATTTTCTAGAGTACTTGTACTATTTTACATTCTCTTCAGCAATATTTATAGGGATTTTTTGTGTCCCAAGAGATTTTCACCTATGTTTTCTTCTAGAATTTTTGTGATCTTTAGCTTTTGTTCAGTCTAAGATATTAATCAAAACTACAAAGTTGCTCCAGCAAAGCCAGTTACAGGGAGTCTGCCTGCCATTGTCTTCCTTGCATCTATTCCTAATATAGTGCCTGACACATTAAGCACACCAAGTAGTGACTGGATAGATAGATGGATGGGTTCATAAATATATTCATTTATTCAACCAAACTAGAAACTAATGGAAAAGCAAATAGTCATGAATTTAGGAATGATTAACAAGTAAATATCATTGAACTCCATCAGTTTTTTCTTCTTTTATCCTCTTTTCACCTGTACTTAATTTATCGACAATAATGAGACTGAAAGTCTTAACAAACTTCAGAAAAGGAGAAAGAAAAATTACTAATCTTTTCACTCACCCTTTAACTAGTAAGTATGTTAGTTGAGTTGGTTTATGAGTGTGGTTTGGTTTAGTTTCTTTTTTTTAAAAAAAAAATTCAGTATAGTTGTGTTTATATTAAATTCTATAATAGGCATAATAGAGTTTTTCCATTTGTAATTTAAAGACACAAAAAAGAAAGCTTATTGATATGTGGTACAATTTCTGTAAAGAGATTGTCATATTGGAGGCTAGTTAAATTTTCTGCCCTCCAGAACATGTTTTAATATTTATAATCCTGTCTTCCTTCTGTGTCCACCTTTATTGTATGTATATATGTATTTGTACCAAAATAGCTTGAATGTCATTTTTGTCTATGATGATGAATTTCCTTCCCATGTGTTTGTTCATTTTAAGTGACAACTTGAGCTGACAAGTATCCTTTTTTACCATTAGCAGCTGGGCTCATTAGACCATCCTGTCTAGAGACTGAGAACAGGGAAAAGGAAGATCAGCAGTGTCTGTTATGTTTCCATAAATAGCTTTTTGTGTGGCTGGTTGTGTGGGGTTTTTCTTAAGCTAACATAAAAGCAGTGCATAGTCTAAGTAGTGGGGACTGCCTTTACCTGCAGCAGGTAACCCAGTGCAGCTAGGAGGCTTTTTTTGGACACACAAGTAGAACTCTGGTGAATGAGCTTTAATTCCCCCCCCCCTTCCTTCCTTCTTTCCTTCTTTCCTTCTTTCCTTCTTTCCTCTCTCCCTCCCTCCTTTCCCCTTCCTTCCTTCCTTCCTTCCTTCCTTCCTTCCTTCCTTCCTTCCTTCCTTCCTTCCTTCCTTCCTTCCTTCCTTCCTTCCTTCCTTCCTTCCTTCCTTCAAGGAAACCTTTTAAATTGTAGTACAGGAAAGGATCTGCTCTTTCAAACCAACAACTGATTAGACCCTGTGTAAATTTGCTGATGTTAGGATAACCAACTTGTGTTCATCGCTCTCTGGGAAATTTTCAGGTGAGCCAAACTGCAGGAGGAATACTTACTGGTGAATATAAGCATGTGTTGTTGCACCAGCTTATGGCTGAGCTGGCTCTTCAAGAATTCAGTGGAGCAATCTCGAGTCAGGACTGCCAAGCCAAGCAGAAATTCACCTGAACTGGAGTACAGGATTTTGGCAATAAGCATTTTTAATTAAAAGTTTCCCAAGTTTGGGCTGAATCTGTAAACATGCGGCAGATTGAGCCAGCACATCCAAGCACTATTGGCACTTTGGGGAAAATGTGGCTTTTAAAAAATTGTATGGTTAAGCTGAGTAAAAAAGTCAGCTGTGTTTTACTTAACATTGCACTAATCAAACTTCTTTGACTCCTTCTTTTTTCTTCATCAGTGTATCCAATGGTGTGTGTGTTGACTCCCCATCCTCCATGCCTTCACACTTGTCTTTTAGGATTCATTTCAGATAGGGATGTGGGTTAAAGCAATGTAATACTCACTCACTGTAGTAATAGAAAGCCTCTCTAGCCTTGTAGTTTATCTCTTAAATAGGTCAGAAGCAGCAGGTAATCCTTATCTGCAAAGCAGTTAGATTTTTAACCCTTACTTATCACATTACTAGAAGTCTTGGCATTAACACAGAAATCAAGGTTGTCTGCTGACCTTAAAACAAAACGTGGTGTTCCTTAGTTAGAACTAAATTGCTTCCAGGAAGCAGTTTCTTGATTAAAGTGAGAAATAGTCAAATTGGAGCCCTGAATGATCCTTACTTGGTGTTTGGGATTGGGGGGTGGGAGGTGTGGGTGGGGAAGAGAACTCTGGCTAGTAGTCAAGGGATTCATGGTGTCTATATTTAAGGCTTGGTTCCTTGACGAAGGCCATTGTCAAATTGGACTGTAAAAAGTTGTTTTCAACTTTTATTATTCTCAATAAATCCACTTTCTGCTGTCCATTAAAGAAGTAAACTGCCGCCCGACCGGTGTGGGTCAATGGTTGAGCGTCGACCCATGCACCAAGAGGTCGCTAGTTCGATTCCCAGTCAGGGCACATGCCCAGGTTGTGGGTCCGATCCCCAGTAGGGAGTATGCAGGAGGTGGCTATTCGATGTTTTTTCTCATTGATGTTTCTGTCTCTCTTTCTCTCTCTCTCCCCCTAATCAACAAAGAGAAAAAAATAAAAAAATATAGCAGTATTAAAGAGGTAAACTGCCATACAAGCTGCTAACTCGCTAGTTAGCAGATGTAAGAAAAGTCAATTCTTATGAAGGTACAAGAGGTGGTAAACATGATTTAGCAGAGATGTGAGGTTACTGATGCCACCCCACCCCCAGCCATTCCCAGGCTGCCTGGTCTTCCTGTTTACTGTAATTCTGCTTCTCTGGGAATTACTTCTGTCTTCCCAAAGACACTTTCTTCCCAGAACAGGAAGGGCTTGCTTATTTATTCAGTAGTGATGTTGAACATATTAGTGACTTTGGTGTTCAATTCATTGTGTGGATGTAAGTGTATACACACACATACACACATACATACATACATACATAAATGCTGAACAATAGGAGGTTCTGAACTATGTATTAATAATTGCAATTTCAGTAACTGTGAAGAGTTTTGAGTTCTAATTCCAGATTACTTGGTTACAAAATCTGTTTATAGCTGTGTTTGTATCAAAATGGAATTTGTTCATCATTGGAAGTACAGTGAATAAAGAATTTTACCCGGCTTTCTCTAAAAGAAAAAAGAATGTGTAACCCAGATAAGATCATGTGAAATCATACCTAGAAATATTAAACTAGGATAAGCACTGCACAGAAAATAGAACAGATGTGAGAGAAAGATTGTACTTGCACAGTAGAATGTCGCCAGTGTCTTCTAGTGGGGATCAGGGAATCATATAAGAAGCAAACTAAAGCTGCTCAACTTTGTTCCCTAGTAGAGTTAAGAGATTCTCCTGCACCCCCAGGTTGCCTCAGTTTTTTCCTACAGCCTTTGACTCTGAGAAATGGCCAATGGAAATGGGTGAAGGCCATTCCTTTCTTTCTGTCTTAAAATGGTCAAGCTTGCAGAGCATGCTCCTGTGTCCTTCAAGTCGCAGCTTCTCCCTGCTGCCTTCAGCTCTAATCTCCTTATAGGTGTAGCACCATGGCAACAGGCCCAGCCTAGAGCCCAGGAACCTTGTTTGTATTACCTAAGGGGCTGATGCAGCCTGAGGAAGCGAAGGAACATTACCTATCCTGCAGTCTGTTTGGAAGACGACTTCATGTTCTGTTGTTTGTCTTTCTGTTCTGCTTCTATTGAAGACTTGAGATTACACCTGGAAAACGTTGGTCCAAAGATGTTATCAGTAACCAAAGGCAGCAGGGAAACCATCTTCTGTTGGTTCTTGTCTTCTAAACAGAGAGTTGTTTTCTGAAATGTAGTTCAGAAAGTGACTTGCTATACTGTGACATGTGGCACCGCTATGGTTTGGGGTTGCACTGCCAGCTGGCTGTACAGTTGCTTCATGTAGGTAGACATTTATTTTGTTTGAAATAAAATTAATTTCTGTTTTAGAATATTTTCCTTGAGAATTTTAAAAATAAAAGTGAGCCTTTTATATACCTCCTTCTATTTTAAATATGCCTTTTTCTTTCCTGTTGTGAGGCTCACTACCAGAGTATGAGAGGTTTTTTTTCCCTCCAAACAACTCCTCCTGGGAAAATGGGCTGGAATTGTTTTCTGTATGTGTAAGAAAGATTGCAGTATCCTATTGCCTCAACCAGGCTTCCTATGAAGCGTATTGGGAAAGGGGGTATGGTAATTACATTAAAGTAAAATTGTTTTAGCATTTAGTTATGTATAGTTGTTGTGCTATCTTTGCAGTGTGTGGCATGGTGTGGTCTTATCCAGTAGGACAAAAGGAAATAAATGTGGAGCTGTTACACTGTGATATGTTCATGTACAAAACGTTAGTTGGCTTTTAGTGCATACTTTGTACTATTAATAGTAAATATAATTATGGATTTTTTTACCTTAAAAAGACTGCTGAATATCAGAGTACATGTTTGTTAGTCTAAACATTACATGGTAGTTAGGTTTTAGTTGGGAAAGAAGAATGAACTAAAATCCTATTGCTTAAGATGTTTCTTACTGTATGGAGTTTGATTAAATGATGTTAGAATGAAAACAGAGGGAAAGAGCAGCCTTTAATGCTACTTTCCTCTATCTCATTACTTTATAATTTAACTGAAAGCTACTCTGACATTTCTGTTATTTCAGTTCCTTTCATTGTTAACATGGTTATTTCAAGGAAATGAATGAAGCTGCTTATTTAATGTTTTACAAAAACAAATGTCTTCACACAAGGCATTTCTTTTTATCTCTATTACTAGGTAATTCTACTTGAAATATATATCTCTCTATATATTTAACCCTGGCTGTTTCTGTTAAAAAATACTATTATTATTGAGTAAAACTGCATGGCTATCTATTACTGGATTCAAAAATATTGTACTTTATATCGTTTGACTTTGCTAATTCTTCCAAGGGGAAGAATTAGTGAAGTCCTAGCTCCTGTAGTGACAAGAGTCATGATTCCCAGCCTTCTTTTTTACACAGCTAGGAAACCAAATCGGTTAGGATGCCTGAATGGTGTGCACAAAGAACGGTTCTTCTAGATGAGAGTTTGAACATTTCTTTTGTGGGTGGGAGGTTTCTTCAAGGCATTTTATTCTTTATTCATATTTATACAGTAAAGCATGGATAGAACCAAAAGCTTGCCAGAAAAGAATGACATATTGAGATGGAAATCAGACCTTTTGAAAGGCAGGGTCTTGTGATGAAAAGCTTGGTTTTGACTCTGTGTGTGTGTGTGTGTGTGTGTGTGTTTATTCTGCCAAAGCAGAAAGAAACAGAGTGAGGATTTAGCCACTACTATTTTATCAGTGATAGAAGAGGATAAAGCTATAGCATGAAAAAAACAGAAATAATATGTCTTTTGATAATACCTTTGCATAAATAAGAATATATAAGGTAACCTTGAATAGTATATATTTCTTCATCTCCAAAACAGGAGTGAAGATAAAAACATCTGTACTGCAGCTTTGAGTCCCCGGAGTCTAGTAAAATTATAGTGGTGGTGGTTTTTTTTTTTGTTTGTTTTGCTTTGCTTTATTGAGGAAAAATTGTGTGTGTGTGCACGCACACACACAAATATATATATGGTTTATACGTGCCACATAAATATGATTACTGTTATTGCTACAGATTAACTCCTAATTTGCTCCTCATTTATTTTTTTCTTAGTCATTTATACGTTTGTTGTCAGCCTACATTGCATTCGACTGTCATTTCCTTGTTGACCAAGAAGTTACACTGTCTTACATATCTTTCTCTATTTTAGGTCTCGTGGGCTGCCTAAATTAAAAGAGTCCCGTTCCCATGAGTCCTTGCTGAGCCCATGCAGTGCAGTGGAGTGTCTGGACCTTGGCAGAGGGGAGCCTGTAGCAGTGAAACCGCTCCATAGTAGCATCCTTGGACAGGACTTCTGCTTTGAGGTAAAAAATAGAGAAAGAAGGAAAAGTAATTGAACAACAAGCAGATTTTCTATCCAATAATTCTGTGATTTCATTACTAGGCTATTGATGATTCGATCATCTTAACTCATTTTCAGTTATTGGAAATTTCCTACTTACAGGGAAAAGGTTTGGAAATCTAATCTCATTATATTGGCGATTAAAGTTACTACTAATGGCTTCTCATTTCTTTTGGCTTAATCTGCTTTCAAAATAAATGGGTTCCTAGTAATTCTCAGCAGAGGCCACAAGACTAACAATAATATTACATTAGTATTTCAGTTTTTTAGTAGTGGTAAAGATATCAAACTTTGTGTTATTTTTTCTCCTGAAAATTCAAGTCCCCAATTTTTTTTTTTAATCCTCACCCAAGGTTATGTATACTGACTTGAAAGAGAGAGAGAGAAGCATTAATGTGAGAGAAACATCAATCGGTTGTCTCTCATATGTGCCCCAACCAGGGACCAAACCTGCAACCTGGGTATGTGCCCTGACCGGCAATCGTACCCACAACCTTTCGGTGTACAGGATGACACGCCAACCAGCTGAGCCACCCCCGCCAGGGCTAAGCCCCGAATTTTAATGATTCTTTGAGGAAATTGATCAAAACATAATTTTTTTAACTACAGCATGGGCAGTTTAAGATCTGGGACCATGTCTTATTTATTTTTTATAATCCCCTGGACCTCACCCAGTCCCTAATTTCTTAAATGAACAAATTGCCCTTAATCATTTCAGACATGTAACTAATATAAAAAATATAACTAATATAAAAATTACTAGTGATATTTTTTCACATTCTTTTGAGGGGGGAGGTTACTAAGTCTTCAAAATCTGTGAATTTTACATGTATAGCTCATCTCATTTTGGACTAGCTACATTCATTTTAGGTATTCTCTAGTCATATGTGGCTAGTAGCTACCATATTAGATCAGAATATATAATCTGATCTAATTTACTAGTCTATAACCTGAGATTGAGTTAATATGTGAGCACACTTAGCAGTTTGGACAGGTCACTTGGTAGTGTTCTTTTTATAAGTCACTTGGTTGTATACCAAGCCCAGTGTTAGGTGCTAGGCAAATAGATAACATGTTCCACTTTTAAAGGACAGTGATAATAGTGGTCAGGTTAACCTAATAATGACCAAAAATCAACAGGTGGGTTGCCTAGTGGAGGAGAAATGGGTTCCAAAGACAGTAATCTAATATTAGTAACTCTTTTCAATTTTATTTAGTACCATCTTATAATATTATAGTGAAGATGATGCCGGGCAACACCCAGGGAGGCCAAGAAAGGCCTCAACCTGATCCCAGTCCTTGTCACAGAACAAGAAAGAATTCTAGCCCTGGCTGGTTTTGCTCAGCGGTTAGAGCATTGGCCTGTGGACTGGAGAGTCCCGGGTTCAGTTCCCACTAAGGTTGCAGTTTGTCCCCGGCCCAGGTTGGGGTCATGTGGGTGGCAACCACTTGATGTATCTTTCTCATGTCAGTGTTTCTCTCTCTTCCTCCCTCTCTCCCTCCTGCTTTATCTGAAGATAAATGCAAAAATGTCCTAGGGTGAGGATAAAAAAAGAAGGACTTCAAGAGCGTGACAGAAAGATTTAGCAAAACACAATAAATTTATTAAAGCATTAGTATGCACTTGGGAAGTGAATGGGGGCAACTTCAGAGAACAAGATGTGGCAGTGGGGACTGGGTGGAAGGTTTTTATTAAACGTGGGCAAGTAGTGAGGAGATTGGGTAGTCCTCTGCTTCTCACTGTAGTAGGGTGACTGCCGACTCAGCTCCTCCTTGTCTTTCCTCTTTAGGTAGTGAATTTTTTGGTCCTCCTAATTACACGAAACTGGGGAGGGGGAAGTGGGGCAACAGATGGTCAGTGAAGGTTGCATTAGTGATGTCTCAGCCAAGGCAGAGAAGGGGAGAGAGAGAGAGAGCTTGAGGCCTCAAAGACAATCCCAGGAAATTGGATAAGCTGTGTTAGAGACTCTCTTCCCTTTTCAGTTATTTTTTCATTAATTCTCTCAGAATTGAGCATATTCATTTGCAGGTAATTTAAGATGTGGCTGGAAAGGTTTCTAATTTTGATCTTACTGAACAATTTTAGGTTCCTGAGCTGAATTCTCAATGGCCTTTGTTGTCATATCTGGAGATGAGTGAGGATGCCAAGCAAAAAGTGGATGTAGATGTAGATGGATAAATCACAAAGCTGATTTTATGTAGTGAGATTTGGGTTCATAGCATATCCTTAACTCGTAACTAATACAACTAGGAAACTAGAGCCCTCAAGCCCTATGTTTTCTTTTCCTTATCTCTAACCTTTATGTTGAAGGTTACCTACTTAAGTGGAAGTAAATGCTTCAGCTGTAACTCTGCTTCGGAGAGAGATAAGTGGATGGAAAACCTTCGCAGGACAGTTCAACCAAATAAGGTAATAGTGGCTTTGAGTGTCTAAAAAATGTATAACTCTATAAGCAGTAAATTGATAGAAGATAAATGCAGTGATAATACCTCATTTTTATAGAACTTTTTAAACACATTTGCCATTCCAAACATATATACCATTTTATGCTGAAAATAATGTTATTGCAGATATTATCATGATTTTACCAATGTAGATAAGAAGACTCGGGGAAGTTAGGTGACTTGCCCAAATCAGAAGCTAGTACATGATAGAAATGGGACTAGAACACAAGTTTCTTAACTATTTAATCTCTTTTTCATCTGTAGACATCAGTCTAGTTGCCACTACGCAGGCTACATGAGAACTTACGTTATTGAATATGTTTTAACCCAAATAAAATAGAACGTATGTGACTCTCTAAGATTCTGACACATCCTTGTTTAGAGTTCCCTATTATCCTGAAAAATGAGATAGCAATTCCTTGAATTATTTATTGATTACCCATAGTAAAGTATAAAAGCAACATAACCTATTTTAAAAGGAAAATGTTGTCTTCCTGGGATTTCAGCTCTCAAACTCAGCTTTGTTACTTCCTTATAGGACAATTGCAGACGAGCTGAAAATGTTCTCCGTTTATGGATCATTGAAGCCAAGGACCTCGCCCCTAAAAAGAAATATTTCTGTGAACTGTGCCTTGATGATACCCTCTTTGCTCGTACAACCAGCAAGACCAAAGCAGACAATATTTTCTGGGGTGAACATTTTGAATTCTACAGCCTTCCACCTCTTCATAGCATCACAGTTCACATTTATAAAGATGTGGAAAAAAAGAAAAAAAAGGACAAGAATAATTATGTAGGACTAGTCAACATCCCCACTGCCAGTGTGACTGGTCGCCAGTTTGTGGAAAAGTGGTATCCAGTGAGTACACCAACACCCAACAAAGGAAAGACAGGAGGACCTTCCATTCGGATTAAATCACGTTTCCAAACTATCACCATTCTGCCTATGGAGCAATACAAAGAATTTGCAGAATTTGTCACCAGCAACTACACCATGCTGTGTTCTGTCCTTGAACCAGTAATTAGTGTGAGAAATAAAGAGGAGTTGGCCTGTGCCTTAGTGCACATTCTTCAAAGTACTGGCAGAGCCAAGGTAAGTGAGGAAGGAGGATTATCTTACCCAAAGTCTCTTCCTTAGCTTTTATGAAGAAATAAACATATAGTGTTGTGGAGATCCAAATGAGAGAAATGCTTGTTGCTAATGACCAAAAAAGAGAAAAGAAAAAAAGAATTAAGAAGAAACCCACTAGCAGTTCTTAGATCCAGAAAAGATGGGGATTGTAAAACTAAAGAAATAAAATGGAGAGACCACAAATATTTATTTTAAGTTTATTTGCATTGAAGATAGACACCACAGCTAGTTCTGTCTTGTCTGACAAAATAAATGGTAGTATTGGTGTGATAGTCCCACAGTGTGTTCAAGATTGTTTCTCTTTAGTTCTAGAGTGTGTCCTATGGTGGACTTACTCCTATATCTTGTCTGAATTAAGATTAACTGATGACATAGCCCCTGGTCACAGAAGGAGATTTTTCAGAAGCATGCTAGTTGTTAGCAAGCATCCTCATGGGATTAAAATCTATATTTGGATTAAAAAATATCAAGGGATGTTACATAATTGATATAATATGATTCTTATTTCATTCTGATAGAACAAAAAATTTAGGAAGATGAGAAAGAGATGTATGTTAATTGTATGAAGAACAAACAACCAAATGATACTCTTTGATCAGCCTGAACTGTAGTAATTATTACCTCTATGAGGCACATTCATTTTAAGTAGGTTGAGTGACATTATGCTGTATACAAATTGGCCATGATAAAATTATATTTCAGACCTAGAGGAGTTCACAGATAGAATAATTTTAGAAAAATGCTATTAAGACTTCTTTATGTAAATCAGAATATGTCAGTATATTCAATATTTAGTCCCTTATCTAACTGCCTTCCTATTGATTATAATTTTTGTGGTTGGATTTACTGATAATAGTCTTCATCTTTTTGGCATTAAAAAAGCTTAAGAATTTGAGGTGAGATGTCATTGAAATTGTAGGGGATGTTCTTTTTACTTTTCAAAGTTTAAGATATGTGTAGGATTTTTCAAACAACTTTATTGAGGTGCAATTTACATACAGTAAACTATATGCATTTAAAGTGAAAAATTGAATGATTTTTGACATCCACCAGCACAATCAAGATACAGAATGTTGCCATCACCCCCAAAGTTTCCTCCTGCCCCTTAGCCTAAGAGTTTTAATAGTAATTCCTAAGTCTACAAGTCTTTTACACCCTTAAGGTGCCCCAGACTCAATCCCATTAATGTTTAAAATGCGTAATTTTAAAGTAAATTAGCATACTCCCTGTTCTTGTACTTTAGAGACTTTGATATATCCAGTGAATGCATAACATTCAAAATATTTGTTATCCCATTCAAACTGAACAATAAACCTGAAATTTTATATCAGGATCTTTGGACTGTTGAGAAATGAAGCAGCTATTTCCTAAGGATTTTCTTTCTCATTATGCCTTCTTTCTCCATGGGCAGACTGCGGGTAGAGGGGTAGCAGAAAGCCTAGAAAATAAGTTCAGGTGTTGAGTTAAAGAAATTCCATGTTGAATCTGTGGACCAATTTGTAACTGTTAGATATTGAATACCTAATATGTGCAGAAACTCTAGAGGTGCACAAAAATAGACACTGTCTTTGACCTCATGGGGCTTACAGCCTTTTGGGGAAAACAGATATTAATTAAGTAATGTTACAGAAATAAAATGTATGATTACAGTGCGAAGTGCCAAGAGGTACGTTATGAAGTATAGATTAAGGGGGCTTGACTAATGGGGTTCAAGGCAGTGTTGGTTCGAGGAAAGGATGTGTGAACTAAGATCCAAAACACCCGAGGAATTAACTCCATGACAGTCAGGGTGGGAATGATGGGGGAGTACAACCACTGACAACAGCACTTGCTCAAAGCTTTGTGGTGAATAGACAGCATTTTATGTTAGAAAAGTCTTGCTGTATTCAAGGACCTAAAAAGGAGGAGCTTGAGGCTGGAACAGAATATAGAGAGAATAACACAAGATGAGGCTAAGAAGGTAGACAGAATCCAGAACATATGGAGACTTGTAGGCTGCACTCAGAATTATGGTCTTTATCAACAGCACATTGGAAAAATCTGTGAAGGAATTTAGTGGTGACACCTAAGATTTCATCCTGACTGACTTCTTTCTTTCAAATGTATCTGGTAGCTTTAGTTTTAAAGCAGGATTCCCAGAATGTGTGATATTTCATCAGTCTCTTCTGATGTATATTTATTCATTTGCTTTCTGCCTGATTGAACATTATTCCACCAGGATTTTCTGACTGACTTGGTGATGTCTGAAGTGGATCGTTGCGGAGAGCATGATGTCTTGATCTTCAGAGAGAACACCATTGCCACCAAGTCCATTGAGGAATACCTCAAACTGGTGGGACAACAGTATCTTCATGATGCATTGGGTATGGAGAAAGAACATGTTTTCTTTTCTTCTCCTTTTGATTTGAAGTTATTTCATCCTCATGAGACAAATTGAGCTGAACTTCTGCATATTGTTTAGGTGTAGCCAAGTAGAGTATTAAAGTTTGAGTTATGGCTTTAAGAAATCTCTGCAGTACTCACCAGTGGAGGAACAGCACATGGGTTTATTACGATTTGTACAGAAAGAGAAATCCCATCAGCATATGCAGCTACCCCAAAGCCCTCAAGTGTCTGAGATACACAATAATATTAGTGGGTGCCACTACTGAGGTGGCCTCTTTCCCCAAAAGTGTTGGGTATTTATATTATGATACAAATATTTTGGCTTGAAAGGTTAACATTTGTTACCATATATCAAAAACGAAAACACTCTTGCCAAGTCCCACAATTCTCAATTTCTGTGTTCAAGGCCTCCAGAATTTTCAACAATAACTGACTTTTTTCACTTAGTAGTTCCTGCTGACTAGGCCACTCACTTGCAGTTGCAGACTTGGTCATGAAATTCAGGCATGAACCACTACAGTAAGACACTGCTGGGCATTTCAATACACGTCATAATAGAACAGGCTGAGTTCCTTGGAGAACATGGTTGTGTTTTTAATTTTTTTTTTTTTATCCTCACCCGAGGCATTTTTCCTTTTTTTTTTTTTCAGATAGAGTAGGAGGGAGAGAGAGAGAAACATCGATGTGAAAGGGACACATCGAGTGGTTGCCACCTGCACAACCCTGCCAGGGCCGGGGACAAACTGCAACCGAGGTACGTGCCCTTAGCGGGAACCGAACCCGGGTCTCCCTGGACCGCAGGCCGACGCTCTAACCGCTGAGCCAAACCGGCCAGGGCGTGGTTGTGTTTTTAATCTCCATATCCTTGTACTTCATATTGAATGTAGACCAGCTGTATCCTATAGACACATAATAGAGTTACATATAAGTAATTGAAATTTTCTAGCAGTCACAGATGAAATTAATTTTAATAACATTTTATTTAACCCATGTATCCAAATATTAACGGGTAATCAATATAAAAATTATTAATGAGTGAAATTTATTTTATTTTTTTATACTACTTGAAATTCAGTGTGTATATTTTACATTTATTGCACATTTCAGTTTGCAGTAGCTACATTTTTAAGTGTTCAATAGCACATATGACTATCAAGATTAGACTGTAAAGTATGTTGAATGAGCATATAGATTTTGCCCTCATGGAGCTTACAGTATAGGGAGATAAGAAAAATAAGGCTTTATATCCCTGTAACCAAAAAAGAGAAATCCTGTGCTTTTTCAAAGAATTAAAGAAATTGATTCTATCTGATACTGTACTTGCTATGGCAAAAGCCTCCAATAATATAATTGAAGATGTAATAATAAGCATTGAATAAAATTAAAAGACTTTACAGTGAAGTCTCAGTAAACCAAAAAAATTAATAAGTATAGCTGAATACTCTGAACAAAAGTTTTGCTATATTTCATACATTTTGGCGGGGTGGGGGTGGGGATAGGAAAAGATGCTATATCCAGACTACTTAAAGAATTCTCAAAATTGAGTTAAAAGTTACCAGGTTATTATGTAATCTTCATTTCTCTGGATTAAAACATTACTAATTACTTCTCAGGCTCTGCCTCAGCTAGACTTGAACCTCCCATCTCTTAGCCCCCTTTACCTTTCTGATTGAAATTAGATGCACGTGATGTCCTGTGACCCAGGAAATACCACCTGCGACATATAGAAAAGAAGTCCCTAGAAAGGCCTGATTTCCATCCTAGGTGACAGAGGCAGATTCTTTTTTAGCAGTTATATGTTCATACCTGTTGACTTATTTCTACACATGAAATGTAGGTGCTAGATAGTAATGAGTTGACACTTTACATAGAAAACACAGAATATTCTGTGTACAAACTTTCATTTGGGCCATGTAGTGAGCACCCACCCGCTTTGGCTCTGATTTCTTTCAAAGGCAAGAGAGCAAATGTAAATGGGTTATTGAATCTGTCACAGTAATTTTTTATTGGGTAAGCAGCTTCTGGGTACAAACCTATAAAATATTCACCTTTCAATGTGATGCTTTCCACATTATCAGACATAGATTAGGTTATAGTTTCAAAAGTGAAAATAATTTTCCCTGTTTTGGAGGATTGTAAATATATCATAATGGTGGCGGTAGGGTGATGTTTTAGGCTGCAACTATAGACAGTTTACTTCCAGACCCTAGAATTATTGGCTCTTTTCTTGAGGAATAAAAGAAAAATATTCTTAAAATTCACAAATTATTTATTAGTGTTAGTATTATTTCCCCAGAACTGGTGTATCTTTAAGAAACTCACTAAACAGAGTATGTAAAATGTAAATTTAAAGGTGGTCACTTTTTACCTGGAGTATTTGAGAATGATGACTTGGTTTTAAATTTAAGTACTCTTTTTTGCATTTTTTCCCTCCACTGATTTTTTTTAGAGAGAGTAGAAGAGAAGTGGGAAGGGGAGAGAGAGAGAGAAACATCGGTGTAAGAGAGACACATCGATTGGTTGCCTCTGCACGTGCCCCGACCAGAACCAGGACTCGAACCTGCAACCCAAGTACATGCCCTTGACTGGGAATTGAACCCAAGACCCCCCAGTATACAGGCTGATGCTCTAACCACTGAACCACCCCAGCAAGGACTAAATTTAGGTACTCTTTAAATGGAGTAAATTGTACAGAAGCACATAGTGTAGGAGACTACAAGTCTTTGGGAATTGGTAAACATTTTTAGAAACCTTTTACTAATTTTAGTCATGTTACTTTATGAAAATTGTTTTTAAGTTGCCTAATATGTACACAACAGTACTTATTGCATGGAGCCCCTACAGAGTGCCAAGCATCATATTAGACATTTTTCTTTTCATGCATTATTTCTGATCCTCACCACAACTCTGTAGGTTGAGAGTTATTATGCTGTTTTTCAAATATGGCAGCTGAAGCTTAGACTAGTTTAGTGACTTTTCAAGAACACACAGTCACTAGGTGTTGGGCCCAGGATTTGATCCCAGATCTGTCTGGCTCCAGTCTACTTCTCTATAGGCACCACTGTTTCCTGTTCTCCATGCATTTTTCTTCCAAATAACCACTTCCCATCCTCTCTCATAGCTATTTTTAAAAGCTTTCATTTACCTCAGTACTAACCATTTTGCTAGAAAATGTTCTTTGTATCACTGCTGCTACTTAATTTTGAAGAAATCATTGTTTACTTTTATAAAATCTATTATAACTAGCCTGAACCTCAAGTAATATAACAGATTTGAAAGGGTCTTTGAAAGATCTCCGCTTTCATAACGGCCTATAAAAACCCAAGAACACATACTGCCAGCTCTCATAAATATTTATTGAGCACCTGCAGTAAGCTTTGGGAGCTATTTGATAGGCTGAGGATCTGAACATGAATAGAACTTGGTCCCTGACCCCCAAAGGTATTCATCCTAGAGATGAGACAGACATGTGAACAAATAAGCACAAAACAGTGTGAAACATGGAACAGTAAAATACATACAGTGATGGATAAACAGGTAAGGTAAGGATTTGTTCTTTCAGAGAACGTTGGACATATCGTTATAGAGGATAGGATAAATGAACAGGGCTCTAAGCTAAATCTATGTGGAAAAACATGTACAGATTATAAAGAGATGTTCTGCTACAATCTTGTGCTTTGTTGAATGACTGTCCTTGTTACAAGAGGTAAGTCTAGACACTCGAATCTATGTTTGGTAACAGTATTAACACTGCAAACCTTAGGTGGGCAATTCAAGCAAGCATGGGTTATTTTTTCTTCTAAGATAGTAACATTATTCACTCTGGTAGAGAGGCCTTAAAACAATAATGAGTTCATGCTCACTTATTTATGATTTCAGATAAAAAATTTAAAGTTATATCATTGTTATTTTTATAAATACCATGATGATGATGTTAGTGATTGCTAACATGATATTTAGGAGGTGGTAACTCTTGGGTTCCAAAGCAATAACCCCTCATGAACAATCTTTTGTACCCTCCCTGTCAGGTCTCAGAAAGATTTCCCATTATGCATTTTAGGATAGAAATCCTAAATCCTTTTGTTCTATTCAGGAAGACACTATTTATAGTTCCACTATCTGCCATCGTCTCTCTTCAAATAGGGGAATTCATCAAAGCATTGTATGAGTCAGATGAGAACTGTGAAGTGGATCCCAGCAAATGCTCTTCTAGTGAATTGATAGACCATCAGAGCAACCTGAAAATGTGCTGTGAGCTGGCTTTCTGCAAGATCATCAACTCTTACTGGTGAGCTGGTCTTAGTGCTTTCTCCTCTACATATGAAACTTTCATTTTCTGTATAAAAGTCATCACAGTGTTAACTATTATCTCCCAGTCAAAGGAAGGGTTTGGGAAGGGGGAGGGGACTGAAATTTTCCCTAATACAGTCCTGCCTAAAATCTAAATCTCCATTGTAAGCAGAAGAATTTCAGAACTATCTACATAAATACAACGTTTATATAGAATTTTAGCACCACATTCTCTAATAGCTTCCTAAAATATTTATTGGTGTTAAACAGATGTATTAGTTGTTTTTTATCATTGCTCCAACCCCAGCAATTGGTGAGATTTTTGGAAGATTTTTGATGAACAGTCTTTAGAGAGATATGGTGATCTTCATTAAACCAGATGGTGTCGTCAGGAGCCTTGTGCCATTTCCCACTTTGCAAAACTAAATTTATACTCATTCCCAAGTTTTACAGCTTTGGGTTTCCACTCCCCATCTGTGCTTCTGTGAATTTTCCACCACCTCCCCACCGCAAATCTAGGCCCTCATCGCCTGGCTCTAGAGCGGAGGTGTGTTGGGCCAGAGTGAGATTGCTTGCGCTTTCTTGGGTTATGCAGAGTTCTGATCTTTTTTTCTTCCCCAGTGTTTTCCCTCGTGAGTTGAAAGAAGTGTTTGCATCATGGAAGCAGCAGTGCCTGAACCGTGGCAAGCAGGACATCAGCGAGCGGCTCATCAGTGCCTCGTTGTTTCTGCGTTTCCTGTGCCCAGCCATCATGTCTCCCAGCCTCTTCAACCTTATGCAGGAGTATCCTGATGACCGCACGTCTCGGACTCTGACTCTAATTGCCAAGGTCATTCAGAACCTGGCTAACTTTGCCAAGTAGGTGTCACTACCATAATCACTTTTTTAAAGTGATTGTTTATTATTTAAAAATTACATGAGCCCAGCTGGTGTGGCTCAGTGGTTGAGCATCAACCCATGCACCAAGTGTTCACTGGCTCAATTCCTGGTCAAAACACATGCTCAGGTTGTAAGCTAGATCCCCAGTAGGGGGCATGCAGGAGGCTGCCGATCAATGTTCTCTCTCATCAGTGTTTCTCTCTCTCTCTCCCTCTCCCTTCCTCTCTCTCTAAAATCAATAAAGAAAAAAAAATGAGATCTAAAATTTGGGTGGGAATGGGGAGTGTTATAACATTTTCAGGAAACAACTGAAAAATGGAAACAACTTAAGTATTACTTTTATAAAGGAATGTTTAAGTAACCTGGGGCACATCATGCATTCAGAAGAACACTTGCAGCCACTATAAACTGCTTACAAAGAATAGCCAGTACTATGGGAAATGATGAAGATATAATCATAGTAAATGAAAAGAGCTATTAAAAACTTGAGGAAAAAAATAAACAGGATGTTGAATGGTGCATATGTTATTATTCCAGCAATATAAAAACACAAAAACTTTAGTATAAACAAGTTGGGAATAACAATCAGACCAATTCTGTGGTTACATTGTCTAAGACAGTTGGCCTGGCCCCATCAAACATGACAAGTCAATGTCATAAAAAATGGAAAAGATGGAGAAGGGACTGTTTTAGATTAAAAGAGACTGGATGCAATACTCGAATCTTATTTGGACCTAAGTTGGGGGGGAAAAAGTCTATTAAAGACTATTTGGGGACAATTGTTGAAATTTAATTTTAGTGTAATAATGACATTGTAAGAGATATTCCTTATTCTGGAGAAAAGGGTGCTAGTATATTTAGAGGTTATGTCTGCAACTTAGTTTAAAATGGTTCGGCCAAAAAAAATGTATGTATGTATATAGAGAGAGAATGAAAGCAAACTTGGCAAAATGTTATCATTTGGTTAATGTAGATGAAGTCATATTCTTTCAATTTTGGGTAAATTTAAAACTTTTTTAAAGGACATTGGAAAGCAATTGGAGAAAATTCATGCAAATGTAAACAGCAGGTAAATTTGGGTGATAGAGTGGGTACACTCACACTTTTTTCTTTTTACTTTTTGTTCTTTTCCAGTTTTTCTCAGTTTGTGTAATTTTTATAATTATAGAAAATAATTTTAAGAAATCACTGAGAGGGACTTCACATTGACAACATTGATCACAACGGACTCACTCAGTAGTGACGCTTACAAGATTCTATTAGCGACATTCTGAGGGGAAAAATTAGAACTTCACTGAGACAGATTGTTTTCTAGTTTAAATAGTGGCTTTTTAAAAGTGCACTACTTTAACTTTGTGTACCCTATATATAAGCCAATGCAGAAATATACATATTTACCTTACCTTACCATATTTGACTTAGTTTTGGTAAAAATTATTTATTTTGGAACAATTCTTATGGACTTAAGCTAGGCCCTGAAGATAGCTAGAATCTACATAGGCAAAGGAGAGAGGAAGTTCTTCTCTAGCAGAAATGAAGAGCATGAGCAAAGACTTGGAGAAGAAAAGAGTATAATATATTTTGGAAACTGAAGAAGTGAGTGATGTTAAAAGTTTATACTGATGAACATTTGGCAGGTAAATGAAGGTTATAGTACAGAGAGCTTTAAATACAAGAAAAATTAATTTTAGCTTTACACAATAGAAAATAGAAAGCCATTCAAAGTTTTTAAGTAGTAATATTATTACTATTAAGAAAGTATGTTTTAGCATTTATCACTTACATATAATAAACAAATTAGTCACCTCCCCAAAATAAAAATTTTATAGTTCTTTATACAGTCAACTCAGAAATGATCACCTCTCTCTTGCTGAATATGTTTTTTTCTCATTTTCTCTCCCTCTGCTTTAGATTTGGTAACAAAGAAGAATACATGGCATTCATGAATGATTTTTTAGAACATGAGTGGGGTGGAATGAAGCGCTTTCTTCTGGAGATCTCTAACCCAGACACCATCTCAAACACCCCAGGCTTCGATGGTTACATTGACCTGGGCCGGGAGCTCTCAGTCTTGCATTCCTTGCTGTGGGAAGTAGTTTCTCAGCTTGACAAGGTAAAGTAGGCTGGAATAGTAACAGGAAGTGGGAGATAGAGAACCTGAGTGTGCCTGAATTCTGGAGAGCATCTACAGGGTGGTAGGGCTCACCTTTCTGTTAGTTGAAAGCAACCTTTTGTCCTAGAAGTCTCAGAGTAAATGGTTATCATTTCTGAGTGAAATATGAACCCTACAAACCAGGAAATTCTAGAAAGCCATGAAATTACTTACATATTTTTTCAAGTAATTATCTGCATTGTTGGAGTATATATTTCAATAAATAAATACAGAATATCTAACATGGCTAAAAACTTGCCTAGAAACTAATATCAAATATTGGTATATGAAGCCTTATTCATGTATAGTAGGATGAAATGAAGCCTCATACAGCAACTTCTAACAAAGTGTGGACAAAATATACTGAGACTATCATGTTTAATTAGCTTTACCCTTGAGATTTTATGTTGTTGTTATACAAGTCAGAGGGTTTAATATAACTATTAGTACTACAGAGTTATGTAGGTAGTTTCTCTCTCTACAGATGTAAATTAAGAATACAGAAAACAATTATAATTTTTAATCATTTATTTTCTGACTATAACCTAAGAATTTTATTATAAGCTAAGAATTGTATTATTACATTTTTATAAGAATTTCATATTATTAACTAGATATGTACCATACCAATAATTTCTTCCTTCTGGAATTTTGCAAAGAGGAATAGTTGTTGTAATGGGGAAAAATCGTCTTAATAGACTTTGGCTAGGTTTATCACAATAATTATTTATTGATACTTTTGTTTGCTACAGGTACTTTATAAATATGTGTGGTGGTATGTTAGAATAACTTCAAAAGACAAAGTTATTTTTCTGTGATGAGAATTTGTTTGTTTTTCTTCATTTTCCTATTACCCTTTAAAGTGTTGCACCAATAATATTGGAGGGGGGAGTAAAACCTATTAATAAAGACCACTTTCCCAGGGAAATGTAAATGGTAGGGTATTCACTGCTCCTAAAACACTGTGAAATAACCAACCCTTCCTTATTCTCGAGGACCCGTTCTTCACTTGTAGACATGCCAGCTGGACTTTAAGCTGCAGCTGTGCTGAGGGTAAATCCCTTGAATAGGAATCTTGACTCAGGAAGGTCGAGCCCATAAAGGCATTCTCCAGGTGACATTTGAGCAGACATTCTACCCATTTGAGCAGGGTTTAAGAATCTTGGTTGTTGAAAAAACAAAGACCCAGAGGCAGCCACATAAAACTGCCTAACAATTGAGAGGTCCCACAAGACCCCATGAGAATAAGAATTCTCCAAAGAAAAAAAATGATTGAGATGGATAAAGCAAGTACCAAAAAGTTATTCTTTGTTGAATAACTATATCAGTGAGATGCAGATGCAGTTATCTTGTGAAATTAGTCTGATTTATTTAGGGTTAAGGTCTTTTTAACAGGCTTTGCTGTGTAACCACACTTACTCCTTTTTGATCTGTTTGGTCCTGGGAGCCAGAAGTACATTTAGACATATTTCATAGAGAGCGTTTACCTGATTTTTCTGTTTTAAAAACAATTGTCATACTTTTGCCAACCTGGTTGGCAATCATAGGTCCAGGTTCCCAAGATTAAATGGGATAGTTAACAGCATTGTCAACTATGTGTCCTGGAGTGTTTTGGACCCCTGCATGCAACACCTTCTTGTATGTTGGCATGCATTTCTTTCCTCACATACTCCCTTTTCTTTGGAAGTTTCATCACACTAGCCTTCTGGTCTTGAAGTCCTTTTTGGTTAGAAGGTGTTTGGTTCTTCCCCTGCCCTCCCCCACCTTGATTTACTAGCCTTCCAAAGATTTTGTTTGCTTTGCATGCCTATTTTAGTTGGAATGGCAATATTTTGGTTGTTTTGAGCATGTCTTTTAATTTTTATTTGCATAATCCTAATTTCTATTTCCTTTCTTTCCTCAATGTGTGCTGCACCTTGTTTCGCCTCCTCCATCCATCTCGACGCCATGGTTCTGCTGCTCCATAACACTGCATTATGAACCTGCCACTCCCACATGCAAACACCTACCCTTCCCTCCAACCTACACCCCTTCATCAATGGGCATCATGGCCCCAAAAACAATCTGTGGTGGATGTCGCAATGCTTATTATCCAATTAGGGTGAAAATTCCTTCCTACAGGCAACGGTGGCAAAACTGGGACCTCTCCCTCGAGTTCTTGCTGATATCACCAAGTCTCTGACTAATCCCACGCCAATCCAACAACAACTGAGACGCTTCACTGAGCATAACTCCAGTCCCAATGTCAGTGGAAGCCTCTCGTCTGGGCTGCAGAAAATATTTGAAGACCCCACTGACAGGTATGAAAGAGAATTTGAAGTACTGTTCCAGAAATATGATGTTTAGAGATTTGGCAAAAATCTATTTAACTTATCTGTTAATTTTATAAACTTTTAAGTCTGGAACAATTGGAAAGAATCATCTGACCTGAGATAAATTCAATTGTTTGTCATAATAATACACAAGATCTAGGAAGACGGGACATCTGTAATATTTTCAACAGTAAAGATTAAAAATATAAAATCTCGCCCTGGCCGGTTTGGCTCAGCGGTTAAAGCGTCGGCCTGCGGTCCGGAGAGACCCGGGTTCGGTTCCCGCTAAGGGCATGTACCTCGGTTGCAGTTTGTCCCCGGCCCTGGTTGGTCGTGCGGGTGGCAGCCACTCGATGTGTCCCTTTCACATCGATGTTTCTCTCTCTCTCTCTCCCTCCTGCTCTATCTGAACAAAGAATGAAAAAGTATCCTCGGGTGAGGATAAAAATAAATAAATAAATAAATAAATAAATAAATAAATAAATAAATAAATAAATAAAATCTCATTCGTGTAAAAAAAATTATCTAGGATACTTATTTTCTAGAATGATACTGTAGAGTTGTATTCAACAAATGTATTAAAAAACAACTGTGCCCTGCCTAATTAAAAACTAAGGGCTCTATGAAATTGATATATTTATATATTGTAGCACTCAGAAATCTGGAGAACCTCAGTTAAAACCATTTTATAACTGGCTGTGTCAGCTGGACAGTAGACATATTATTGATGTTTAGATTTTGTTTTCTGCATTGGCAAGATTTGTGCCTTTGACATGGGCACGTGGGTTGTGCACTTGGAGTTTCTCCTCTTGAATCAATTAAGTATGAATTGGAATACCTTGGGAGGGTTTAAAACCTAACTAGAAAGTGATTGGAATTCTAGTAAAAAGCACAGTGATAGAGTGGTATACACAGTATTATTCTCTACCTTTGGAGAAAACCTAAAGGTTGGACTTTATTCTAAGAATTGTAATGTTGAAATCTGAGTTTAGATGTAAGTGTCCACATTGGGCCTGTGAGCCTTCAGTTCATATGTCTGAGTTGAGGAGTCTTTCTTATGTTCAATTTGTCTCAACAGTAATTAAGGGTCCTTTTCTTTTCCACAGTGATTTGCATAAACTAAAGTCCCCAAGCCAGGACAACACAGATAGCTATTTCAGGGGGAAAACATTATTGCTGGTTCAGCAAGCCTCTTCCCAGAGCATGACTTACTCTGAGAAGGATGAAAAGGAAGGCAGCCTTCCTAACGGTCGGAGCATCTCCCTCATGGACCTCCAGGACACGCACGCTGCTCCAGTGGAGCACGCATCCATCATGCTCGATGTGCCTCTGCGCCTGACCGGAAGCCAGCTTTCCATGACCCAGGTGGCCAGCATCAAGCAGCTGCGGGAAACCCAGAGCACGCCCCAGAGTGCACCCCAAGTGAGAAGACCCCTGCACCCAGCCTTGAACCAGCCAGGCAGCCTCCAGCCCTTGTCATTCCAGAACCCCGTCTATCACCTCAGTAACCCAATTCCAGCAATGCCAAAGGCCTCTGTGGATTCCAGTTTGGAGAACCTAAGCACTGCCAGTTCCAGAAGCCAAAGCAACAGTGAAGACTTCAAACTCAGTGGACCCAGCAACAGCAGCATGGAAGACTTCAGCAAACGTAGCACTCAGAGTGAGGACTTCTCCAGGCGGCACACTGTGCCAGACAGACACATACCTCTTGCTCTGCCCCGGCAAAACAGTACTGGGCAGGCCCAGATTCGAAAAATGGACCAGGCTGGGTTGGGTGCCCGAGCCAAAGCCCCGCTGTCCCTGCCACACAGTGCTTCCTTACGGAGCACGGGGAGCATGTCCGTGGCCTCGGCAGCCCTGGTTGCCGAGCCCGTGCAGAATGGTAGCCGGTCCCGGCAGCAGTCCTCTTCCTCCAGAGAGAGCCCTGTTCCCAAGGTGAGAGCGATCCAGAGACAGCAGACGCAGCAGGTAGGGCCGAGTGCTGGGCGGCCTGGCTTCTACCTGGTCCAACTGTTTTCTTGGGTCTTTGTGTAGAAATCACTGGGAAACCCCATTGCTGTCAAGGTCTCCACTTAAAAATCGTTCTGCCACCTTTAAAGGGGAAGAAGAAATGAAAGGTTTGGGAGGCTCCCAGTGAGGTGAGGCAGCAGAATGTAGCTTGACCCATCACCCTGAGGACACTAACAACCACACAGGGGCCTTTCCTTTCTTTCACTCAGCACCGAGAACAGATCTATCAAGTTGAATGAATAATTAGACACTTAAACTATGAAATCTGTAGGCCAAATCAACTAGAAAGTGTTTTGGGAATCTGGACATTAATCCTCCTTAAATATTTTTTCTTAAGCTTCCAGAATAAAATTTTGCATTCTGAGCCAAGAGTTTAATATAACTACTTTCTACTCCTTCCCCCAACTCCCTCTGGAAATATCAAGTCCTGTGTGTCTTTTCCTGGAAATGGCTAGAAAAATAAACAACTGAACACCTATAGAGGCAACCACACAGGTGGTTGACAAGTATTCTCAACATTTACAGCTTCCTTATTAGTTTCTTTTTACATGGATAAGCCCAGTTAATGTCACACCTAATCTTAATATAAGATTGACAAAATCTTCTCTTCTTGATAAAAAAGTTTCCCAAGAGGCACCAATATATATTTTGTTCTTTGAAACAAACTAGTAACCTTAGGAAGTGTATGTATGTGTGTATGAGAGAGAGAATTTCTTTATCCGAAAAAGACTTTTCTCCTGAAAAGTTTTGTATTTGTAGACTTTTTTTGAAACCTAGGGAGCTTCGTGATTTTAAAAAGGCCTTTGTCACCCAGCCAGTGTGGCTCAGTGGATTGAGCATCGTCCCATGGACTGAGAGATCCTCGTTCAATTCTGGGTCAGGGCACATGCCCAGGTTGCAGGCTCATTCCCCGGTAGGGGGTGTGCAGGAGGCAGCCAATATATATATATTTTATTCCTCACCTGAGGATATTTTTCTGTTTATCATTAGATGGGGGGCTGGGGGGTGAGGGAGAGAGAGAAACATCGACATGAGAGAGACACGTTGACTGGTTGCCTCCCACACAACCTGACCAGGGCTCAGGATGAACCACAACAAAGGTGCGTGCCTTTGATTGAAATCAAACCTGAGACTTGTTGGTCCGCGGTCCGACACTCTAACTGCTGAGCCAAACTGGCCAGGGCAATAAAAGCATATTTTTTAAAAATTTAAAAAGGCCTTTTGTCAACAAAATAACTTGTCAGAGGAGACTACCATAAAATCTCAATGTATTTCTTTAATATATTTGTATTTTTATAGTAGACATTTACTAATTTGGCTGCTTTTGCCTTCACGCACTGTGATCAGAGCCCTTGCTCCTACATTGATAACTATTGTTTACTTACTGTTTAAAACATTAGAACATATGCAGAATCCTTAGATACAGAAAAGAGGACGGGATGAGAAACATGTCTGACTTCAGCTGGTTCTGGTAGCTGACTTCTTGGACGAGACCTCCTAGTCAGTCATTATTTTCTGAGAAACAAAGCTTTTCTTCAGTCTTAAATTTTTCATCTTTGTATTGTTGTGTTTCCCCAAATTTTACCAATTCATTTGACTTAGTAATCATTTTCATTTAAAGAAAAGGAAGATAATATGCAATATAATATATTGTTTTCCTTTTTCATTGAAAATGCTTATTAACTGCCTATATACCTATATATATCTCACATATATACATCTATATATGCATATTAGGAGATTGTCAGTCATTCACACCTTATTATGAATTAGTTTCTACACATTGCTTTTTTTTGTTTTTTTGTTTTTTTTTATCCTCACCCGAGGATATTTTTCCATTTTTTTGTACAGATAGAGTGGGAGGGAGAGAGAGGAAGGGAGAGAGAGAGAGAAACATCGACGTGAAGGGACACATCGAGTGGCTGCCACCCGCACGACCAACTAGGGCCGGGAACAAACTGCAACCGAAGTACGTGCCCTTAGTGGGAACCGAACCCGGGTCTCTCCGGACCGCAGGCCGACGCTTTAACCGCTGAGCCAAACTGGCCAGGGCTGTTTTTGTTTTTTAATTTTTTTCTTTAATGATTTCAGAGAGAGAGAAATATCAATGAGAGAGAACATCGATTGGCCACCTCCTACATGCCCCCCATTGGGCATGTGCCCTGACCAAGGATCAACTGGAGATCTCCTGGTGCATGGGTCACTGCCCAGCCACTGAGCCAGTCCGGCTGGGCTCTACACATTGCTTTTATGCTAGCTTCTTTTTTTTTTTTTTTTTTAAATCTTTATTGTTGAATGTAGAATGTATTACAGATGTTCCACATTTTTCCCCCATTGACCCCCTCCTCCCCACTCCCGCCCCCCTCCCACCTTTTCCCACACTATTGTCTGTGTCCATTGGTTATGCATATAAGTTCTTTGGTTTATTTCCCCCCCCCCCCCCAACCCCTTTCCCTTCGAGGTTTATCAGTCTAGCAATGAATTTGTACTTCTTAATCCCTTCACCTTTTTCACCCATTCCCCCAACCCCCCTCCCATCTGGCAGCCAACAAAATGTTCTCTGTATCTATGAGAATGTTTCTGTTCTTCCTGTTCATTTTGTTTGTAAATTCAATTGTCGATAGATATGTATTCATTGCCATTTTGTTTGTTCATATATTTTATCTTTTTCTTCAAAAAAACCCTTCATCATTTCATATAATAACGGTTTGGTGGTGAATGAACTCCTTTAACTTTTTCTTGTCTGGGAAACTTTTTATATGGCCATCGATTCTAAATGACAGCTTTGTGCAGGATAGAGTAATCTTGGTTGTAGGTTCTTGCTTTTCATCACTCTGTATATTTCTTGCCACTCTCTTCTGGCAAAGTTTCTTTTGAGAAATCAGCTGACAGCCTTATGGGAACTCCCTTGTAGGTAACTAGCTGCCTTTCTCTTGCTGCTTTTAAGATTCTCTCTTTGTCTTGAACCTTTTGCATTTTGATGATGATGTGTTTTGGTGTGGGCCTCTTGGGGTTCATCTTGTTTGGGACTCTCTGTGCTTCCTGGACTTGTGTGTCTCTTTCCTTCACCAAGTTAGGAAAGTTTTCTGCCATTATTATTTCAAACAGGTTTTCAATTTCTTGTTCTCTCTCTTCTCCTTCTGGCACCCCCAAGATGCGAATGTTGGCACGCTTGAAGTTGTCCCAGAGGCTCCTTGCACTATCCTCATTTTTTTGGATTCTTTTTTCTTTTTGCTGTTCTGATTGGGCGTTTTTTGCTTCCTTATATTCCAAATGAATGGTTTGCTTCTTGGATTTACGTACTCTACTATTGAATCTGAGTAAATTATTCTTTATTTCAGTTAAAGCCTCCTTTGTGCATCGATCATTTCTGACTGGTCCTTTTTTATGCTCTTGAGGCCCTTACTAAGTTCACTGAGGTTCTCACTAAGTTCATTGAGCATCCTTATAAACAGTATTTTGAACTCAGCATCTGTTAGGTTGCTTATCTCCATTTCACTTAGTTCTTTTCTTGGCGTTTTGTTCTGTTCTTTCATTTGGGACCTTTTTCTTTGTCCCCTCATTTTGGCTGCCTCCCTGTGTTTGTTCCTGTGTATTACAGTATGGGGCTAGCTGAGACCAAATGCTGCTTGTTTGAAAGAATTTAGGAAAAACCTGAGGCAGGATCCAAGACAGGCCAATCCTATGGTTAAGCAAGTGGCAACAGCTTGGGTGGGCCTGAAAGTTGGGTGGGGCGGGGCCTCAGGGAGTTACCAGGGCGGGGCTACCAGTGTGAGCCAGGTTGCTGGAGTCCCAGATATGGTGGCTGTCTGCCGCCCCCGGGAAGGGCTCACCAAAGGAACAAAGGCCTCTGACAGCACGTCTGTCCTGGAGAAAGCCCCCTCTCCAGCTCTCGCTCCAGTGCCAAACAGCTCCATTCTTCCTTGTATGTCTCTGGTGCCCCTCGAGCTGCCTGCCCTCCAAGCTTAGAGGGAGAGAGTCCGATAAGTCCATGCGCGGGCCCTTTAAGGAGCTGCCTGGGGCTCCAGCCACCTCAGCCTCCCTGAGCCTCAGTTCCTGCTGGTTTTTCCAGCCAGAAGTTATGGGGATTCTTGTCCTGGCACTGGAACCCTGAGCGGGGCACCTGGTGTGGGACAGGGACCCCTCAGTCCTCAGGGAGGACCTTCCCAGCCAAGGTGTCCTCCTGATTTTTATCCGCCACACGTGGGTGTGGGACCAGCCCGTCCCCTCCGCCCCTCCGCCCCTCCTACCAGTCTGGATGTGGCTGCTGCTTTAATTCCGTAGTTGTAGGACTTCCATTCAGCTTGATTTCAGGTGGTTTTGAATGATGGTTGTTCTGTAGTTTAGTTGTAACTTGGATGTGGTTGTGGGAGGACGCGACACCGCATTTACCTACCTGCCATCTTGACCGGAAGTCTATGCTAGCTTCTAATTGATATTGACTTCTTTCAAAGAACTAAAATGTTTATTGCCCTGGCCAGTTGCTCAGTGGTTAGCACATTGCCCCATGGACTGCTGTGTCTCAGGTTCAATTCCCAGTCAAGGGCACCTACCTCAGTTGCAGATTTGATCTTGGCCCCAGTCAGGGTCGTGTGAGAGGCAACCAATCAGTGTGTCTTTCTCACATCAATGATTCTCTCTCTTCTCCGTACCCCTTCCCACTCTTATCTAAAAATCAATGGAAAAATATCCTCGGGTGAGGATTAAAAACAAAAACGAAAGTGTTTACTGAGTCCAGAGAAGAAAGATAAGTAATTTTAGAGGATGGAATACTGTGTGGAGGCAAAGAGGGCTTAGTGCAGCATGAGGGCCCTGAGGACGGCACAGGGAGTAGAGAGTATTAGACTGGCAGAGGAGCAGAACAGGGAAAGGCCCTCTACTTTTGAAGTTGACAGTGAATGTCTGTCCAACCCCAGACAGAAGAGAAGAATGCTTACTCATTCTTCCTGTGGTCATATTGTCATCAATTCCCAAGGCCCATGACTCGGACTGATTGTTTATAAATATTATAAAGTAAATGGCCTTTTGTGTGATCACCTGGAACCAATTGTCATTTATAATATTTGTGATATAGGAAAATATAACACCTGTCACTTAAGCACTCAGTACATGTTTCTGTGAATGATAGATGGGAAGTAGGAAACGCATACAGTCTCCAAACAACCAGTTTAAAATTTTGTCACAGCTATTAATGCATTGGAGAATGTCCATACTACATTGGCATGAAATGGGTTGCAACCACATTGAGATGTCCTGGCACAGCTTTAAATAGTCACCTTTGCTTATGCTTTGCTGGTAGTGCCATCCTCATGTCAGTTAAACCACAAATCACTTATTTTGATTGCTCAAGTTTCTGGTTTTTCTACACTAGCTTTCTCTACACAGATGGTTCATTCTTTTGAACTTATGTTATTTTTTTAAATTCCTTATCTTTCTGTTTCTTGCTTGCTTTTCTCATCTTACTCCCATGAAGCCTCTCAGATTTTATATAATCAGCGCATTTTTCAGGCAAATTCCTTTACATATTTTAATTGCAAATTGTGTTGGAGAATTCTTCTTTCCCTAAAACTAGAGGATTTCTTTGTGGGGATTGTTCTGTAGGCGTCTGCAATTATCAGTGGCTTTGTCCCATACAAATTCCATTTGTATCTGAGCACAAAGGAGCGGCCATTGTTGGCACTATAACTAGTTTCAGGGTCCTCCAGCTACTGAGTAGGAAGGAAATAAAATTCTAGTGAAACAATCTATAGAAGGAATTTTTTTTCAGGAAACTAATTTTTGTCCATTTTCAACCTCTGTTTGCATTTATTTTTTTCTCATTTTCCTCTTCATTTTGTTTTTCATGTGTCATGCACTCTGTACATATAGTAGACTTTATCTACAATGTATGAGTTGTTCAGATGTAGCATATTACCTAAACTTAGAAATTCATATTTGAAGAGGCTATTACAATTGGTATTTGACCAGCCTTTCGGAATGATTCTGTAGTTTTCATATTTGGATTTGTTGACCCTCCCCCCAACCAAACTCTTCAAGCACTCTCAGAGTTTACTTAGTAATTTAGTCTGCCCTTTCTTTGGTGTTGCTAGCAGAAGTGTTTATTCATTGATGGGAACCTCGCTATTTCAGACCGTAGAGAAGCTGAAACCAATAATCTTATTTATATCTAGTAAATACTGGAAAGGAACAGGGAGCTGGCCTGTTCTCAATTGTCCTCAACATAGCCAGTCTGACTAATCCACGGTCAGCGAAACTGCTGTCTCAGGCCCTTTTGCCCTAAAGCATTATGATTGTTCCCAGAGAAACGCTATACAGCTTTATCCCAAGAGGGAGATGTTCCTAATAGGAATTCCTACTCCTTCACTTTTCGTCTTTTTTCATTCTTCATTTTCTGTAATGATCCGCTGTTGAAAGTCTGTGGCTGTAAAAGCTCTTCCGGAGGCTACAGTGAAGCAAAGTGGGATAAACCAATTACCAGCCTCTCTTCTCAGTGCCTTTGACTATAAACTGGAGGTAATAAATTCCGTGATCTATCCAGGTTACAAAGGAGATGGAACAATTATTGGGGAAAAGCCTTTGATGCACTTTATTGCTATATGAAGTGCTATAGTTTATTATTAAAAGGAGGATTAGAGGAAAAACAGTATCTTTTTTTTAGTAATAACTTATACTTTAGTAATGAATTCTATCTAGAGTATTAATAAATAAATAATATTTCATCAGGCATCTTTTGTACAATTATATAGTTACTACCATTCCAGAAAACCCCACAAAACTATGTGATATGGTGCCGTGCCTCAGAGATTGACAGTCTGATTGGGAATAAGACTAGCACACATAGACCAATAGAAAAAAATGTAAAAAACAGTATATAGTTTTTTTCATATGAAGAACATATTACAACAAAAAATAATTTTGATTTGTTCAGTATTACTTTTCCATTTCTTTGTAATTATATAAAGGTTTTATCATTAATATAAAGCATAGTTAATACTGGTCTGATTTATTTTTTTCAACAGTTAATTATCACCTGCCATATGTCATGCAAAATGCTAGGATATATTAGGAAGTGGTTGACAGTCAGATTCAACCAATAAAATAGGAATAGACCTGAATGCCCGGTTCCCATTGTACAATCTCTCATAATTCATCAGACATCATTAGTCCTGAAGATATGGTAGCTACCACCATCACCAATAGAATGAAACACTCTTATTTTTACGGCTTCTCACTTAACAGTTAAAGATGAGATTACCCTAAGGAATTGTTGTTTTCAATATGTTTTTAGGGGCTAAGATCTCTCTTTAGTGTATCCTTAGGAGTATAATTACTTTGCAGTACATTTAGAGGGACTTGATAAATAGTTACCATAACAAATCACAGGGAAAGAAAGTTCATTCAAGCAATATCTTGTTAACTACCTAAAGCAGAAAGCTATTGAATTAGCTGCCTTGATGTAATAAATTCTAAACAGTAAAGTTGTTATTAGTTTTAGTGGCTACTTTATCTCAAACTACTGCTGAATAGTAGAAAACAGGGATCACAGTTCTGTCTTCCAAGAATAGGTCTCTTTGTGAAACATAGATAGCGAATGAGCTGTCTTGAGAGATGCTAATAAGTATTTGTGATGCAGGTGCAGTCACCTGTGGACTCTGCCACAATGTCCCCAGTAGAGAGGACAGCAGCTTGGGTTCTGAACAATGGGCAGTATGAAGAGGATGTGGAAGAAACTGAGCAAAATCAAGATGAAGCCAAGCATGCTGAGAAGGTAGAACGGAGTCTGTCTTTATTGATGTACTGCCCCACAGTGATAGACCACCAAAGGGCTGTCTAGCCAAGGACCTGATCGGCCCCTCCCCCGCTTCAGCTCTACCTCTTACATTAATCATCATACACATATCTATGGATAATAACTGGTAGTGTCCATATGTGGAAATATGCAGAAAATCAAGCTGGGGTGGAGGGCATTAGCTCTTTTATTTATTTATTTTTTTATGTAGGTTGCCTTAATTTGGAGAATACTCTGCTATTCATTTCTAGTAATTTTAGGCACTTATTTGGTGTTTCTACAAATTGTTTGGTAGTCTTTATCCAAGGCGAAAATTTCCCTTGGACTAGATTTCCTTTCTATATCTTGGTGATGATTTTGTGTTTGTTTTTTTTCTTTTTGTCTTTCTGGATAAAGAAGTTATGACTTTATAGACGATTTAACTCTATTGGTTCAGTTTTGTTTTGTTTTTTTAAAGAAAAATTGACATGGAAAAAAATGATCAAACAGAACCTTGCCATCATATATGGCATAATCTTATTTGACTAACAACCAGTCAGCTAGCTTCTGCTTTCCTATCAGCATGATCCTAAACATGCTCATTGTTATAGTCTGCCTCTTCAACCCGTCCTAAAAATTGTCATCTTTAACCTTGTGGACTAACATCGTTGTTTAGGACCATGTTGAATAAGCAGAAGGTAACTGTCTGATTGTCAATTAAAGGGGACATTATATAAAAACATTGCATTTTACAAAGAACCATGCAGATTTAGTATTAATGTCTAATGAATTTATGTAGACCATTTATAAGAAAGCTATGCTTCTCACCCACTTAGAAATTTGACATTCTAGTGTATTCAGACCCCACCCACAGCAGCTTCAGTACAAGAAAGGACCATGTAACTAATTGAAATAGATAAAGCTTAAGCTTTATCAAGAAAAAAGACCTTTGTGTTCCAGAAAGGAGAACCAAATTAGGCAGGTGAACCACATCATGAAAATGGGCTAAGACGTAGTATTCATGAGTCCTAGAGATCATGTAGGCCTTTGGCTTAATGCTTGTGACCTGAGTTATTTTGCACTTTTATAGTTGGGGAGAAAGAAGCAATAGTCTACTCTGCCATAAAATTCTGTTTATTGATTTAGTAGCGCTTAACATTATAGAGATGTTGCTTGTCCTCTACAGGGCTGATGAAGGAAGGAATGGCAGTCTGATGAACCAACATATGTCTGAGATCCTACAGTACAGGCAGTGATACAGAACCTTTTCTCTTGTAAACAACTGGCTTTTAGATCATTTTAAGTGATTTGTCAAGCTTCTAGTTCTTGATCGTCTTTTTTCCTGCTCCCATTTGATATCACAGATTGGAGGTGGCTTGCAGTAGCTGGTAGTTTAATGTGAAGAGAGAACATAAATATATAGATTTGAAATGCCAAGTTAACATTACAAATATAATTTTAGGAGGAGGGAAGATTTCCATTCCCATTGATACCTGCTGATAATTTTCAAGAACATCAGCAGTGCCCTGGCCGATTTTGGCTCAGTGGTTAGAGAGTTGGCCCAAAGGGTCAATTCCTCATCAAGGGCGCATACCTGGGTTGCAGGTCCAATCCCCAGGAGTGGTAGGGATGCATACAGGAGGCAACCAAAGGAAAAAAATATCCTTGGGTGAGGATAAACACACAGAAAAAAAGAACAGCAGCACATGGGATGGCAGCTCAGACAGCATCCAGCTACCTTGCCTTGCTTTTCTTTCATAAAAAGCAGATCACCGCCCTGGCCAGTTTTGCTCAGCGGTTAGAGTGTTGGCCTACAGTCTGGAGAGACCCGGGTTTGTTCCCACTAAGGGCACGTACCTCGGTTGCAGTTTGTCCCCGGCCGTAGTTGGGTCATGTGACTGGCAACCACTCGATGTGTCTCTCTCACGTTGATGTTTTTCTCTCTCTCTCTCTCTCTCCTTCCCACTCTATCTGAACAAAATATCAAAAAATGTCCTCGGGTGAGGATAAAAAAAAAAAGGCAGATCACCAATGTCTCCAACCTGTGTAACTCCTTTTTCTCTCCTTTAGTATGAACAGGAAATCACTAAACTGAAGGAGCGCCTGCGAGTATCCAGCCGGCGGCTAGAGGAGTACGAACGCCGGCTGCTGGTGCAGGAGCAGCAGATGCAGAAGCTGCTGCTGGAATACAAGGCCCGGCTGGAGGACAGCGAGGAGCGGCTGCGCAGGCAGCAGGAGGAGAAGGACAGCCAGATGAAGAGCATCATCAGCAGGTTAGAGGGTCACCTGCCGGTGGGTGTGGTCTGGCTGGGCGCACAAAAATGTCAGAAGAGGAGCCAAAAACTCCCACAGGGATGGCGAAGTGCCACTTGCAACTCTGCATGTGTTCATGGTACTCAGTACAAGGGTGATGACTGACCATGTCTCTTAAGATTTTCTAAATGGGAGACTTTTCTTGCACTTCCTCTGAAGACAGAGGTAATCTGTTTTCTTTCATCGTAACAATTAGAAAAAATAAATGAAGCATTTGAGAGGGCTTACAGGAGAACTGGGTTTCAAAAACCTTAGTATTCAGTGTCCAAGACTAATTTAGTTTTTCACAAATGAGTCCAAAAACAGGGAAGGGATTTCATTGGACATCATTAAGGCCAGAGAACCAAGAGAGAGCGCACCAAGGATGTCAAGGGAGACTAAGGGAGGGTCAGTTTACCCAGTACTCACATAGCACTCATTGTGGGCCAGGCTCTTTTCTGAGTCCTTTACAAATAATTTGCTTAATCTGTTAATAATTTATTTAAGTTAATGTCTGAGGTAGGTGCTATTATTCTCATTTTACAAATAAAGAAACAGGGAATAGGTTGATTAAGTCACTTGCCCAAGGTTACTTAGCAGTGCAACCAGAACTTGAAGCCAGGCAGTCAAGCAGAGTCCATGAACCACTGTGCTTCAGTGTTGTCAAAAGCTGTGGACAGGTCAAGTAAACCGAAGACAGAAAAGGTGTGTTGTTACAGCTGAACGGAGTCTTACTGAGAGCAGTTTGATAGGGTTTAAACATCAGTGGGATAAGAGGTAAATGGTGGATGAGAAAGAAACCAGCCCCACTAAGTATGGAGTCCTCTGAGGACCTAGCTGTGCAAGGAAGAGAAAGGACAACTGTCATAGGGTAACTTAAGATTAAAAGAAGGTTGTTTGGTTTTTTATTGACTGGTTTGATATTTTAACATGAAATAAGTTGTGCTGATCTGAAGGAGGACATGATTATGGTAATACTGTCCCAAAGGAGATGAAAATAGGAGCAATTTAGTCACAGGTAGAGAAATCAATGTTGGATATCTTCCAAGGTAGGAGAGAAGAAAGAACACATGGTTACAGATCTTTGATTGGGAAGGAGTGGAAATACTGGACTATGATGCATTTCCTGTCCTCTGTGATATCTAGCCCTCTCTTGCAAGATGCTGATTTGCCCTTCCTGCCACATTCTAGGCTAATGGCTGTGGAAGAGGAACTGAAGAAGGATCATGCTGAGATGCAAGCAGTTATTGATGCAAAGCAGAAAATAATCGATGCACAGGTAAGCAGGCTTGGAATCTGGTAGAAGTCACCTTTTATAATAACAGCTATTTCCTGACTTCCCACCCCTTGCAAATGCCAAGGCATGTACTAGGAAATGGGTCATTGAAAAGTTATTGGCATTACCTTTTGAAGATTAAAAGAGATTCTATGTGACCTCTGACTTCTCCTTTCTTTTACTGGTGACAGGTCTGTTAATCCAGCAAAGTATTAGCGTGCTTAGTGCAGTTGCTTGACAAATCTCAACCTAGTGCATGATGGGCTTCACTTCTTTCCTTATGGAAAGTAGGGCATTCTCTAAGCAGGTAGCTATGAAAAGTACACTGCATGTGTCTGGCTTTTGACCTCCACTGACCATCGCTTGGCTGTGATGTTCACGGTCTTGTCAGTCACGTCCACTGTGCCATCAACCTCTAGTCCCAGACAGTAGTGGAACTGTAGGGGACAGACAAGGTTGTAGAAGGTACCTTTCCTTATTATTCCTGTGGCTCAGGGCTTGGCATTGATGCTTGGAATTTGCCTGGTTACCCTTGTTTGCTGGCCTTGCTTAGAGGACCTCTTTCTATTGACGAAATCAGTCTGGGCCTCTGCTCACTTAACTTATACCTGTGACAGCAGAGGTGTGATGACTGCCAAGAGCACTTCTCAGGGACATGTCAATGATCAGAGCAAAATCCAGCAGGCATAAAATGTTTCTTAATTCTTTTTCATTTTATCAATGCAAAATATGGTCTTATGTCTTAGAGTGAAACAAATCACAAAAGGCAGGTGCAGTTTTGAGAATGTCTGGTCTACCCATTGAATGTGTCACCTCCCTGAAGACAACCCAGCCAGGTGTGCATCTCTCACCCTTAAGTGCATGCCACATCCCTAAGCTGTGAAATAAAATCGAGAGCAAGGGCTTCATGTTCTGTTCCCTTCCCTGTGCATCAGCCAGTAGGCCGTCTGTTAGAGCCCCCAGTGTTCTCAAGCAGGCACTTGCCACCTCCAGCCGAGGTTCCTGGGACAGGGTTTGTTTCTCGAAGGCACTGGGGTGAGGCAGAAAGCACAGCCGCTGGAAGAATGCTTCATGGGCCTTGTACTCCTTCGAACATAGCTGGGTTGGAAGTTGAGCGACTTATTATGCTCTCTCGTCTGCTTAGCTCCCAAGATATTTTGGACTCTTGAACTCTGTAGTTTCTGGATATTTTGACCTTCTAAGTTTCAGAAGAGACTTCTCTTGTAATTATCTTACTTGGTCATTTTTTAAAAACCTTCCTAGATGCACCCTGGAGACAAGGCAATCTTGCTATATGCACTATAACAACTCATCCCAGAGGCTTAAGAGAAACAACCCGAAGAAAGAGGGCGACTTAGGAAAACTAGTGATAGGTTTTCACTTTGGAATTTGCAGTCCGACAGTAGAAAGCGGGGAGAGTTCTAGTAATAACCACACCGGGAGAGATTGTAGTTCTCATAAGATACAACAGACCATTTTAATAATTTCAGCTGCCCTTAAGCAGGGGGAGCTTGCGTGTGCCTAGTCATGGCTCTGCATGCACTATCACCCTTTTCTCGGTGGTTCATCAAGGCGGCTTCATCATCAGCTTCTCATCATTAGCCCACCCCAGCCCCTGTTTTGACATCTAGGGCAAGATGACTGGCTATGCAACGAAAGCAAGAGAGGACATTGTATTTGTCAGGGCTCAAAATCTCTCAGTTAACCAGGAGTGTGACACTGTTCAGGAATGGGAGAACTATTACCTGCAAAGCACCAGACTCATAATCTAAGTCAATTAGATAATATTTTGTGTCCATCACTCAAGGCAGTGGTTTTCAGATGGTTTGATTCCATGGACTACTTTGGTGAAACCAGAGGCACCTTCCATAGATCAGTTTCCAGCTGCTCCTACTGACCACTCAACAACAAGACCACTCTCAAATAATCGGTCACGTCACACCGAAGCTGGCTAACTATAATCACTACCCATTCCAATATAGGCATTACTGTATAGGGAACTTTCGACCACAGGCCCACTGTGGATCCCTAAAGAATACTGGGGAAATCCACTGGACCACATGTGGAAACCACTGCACCATGCACAGCACAAATCAAACACGAAAGCCAGCTTTTAAATATATAATCTCTTTAAAAGGTAGGTTTCCCAGTTCCAGCTATTGTCTTACTGATACATTAAAAATCTTATTATAGCAAAAGACCATGACCATCCTTTGGCACCCTTTGTAATGGACGGCTTTTTGTATCAGATCCTTTCCTTTGTAAGGAGGAACCCTACTCTCAAGTGTTTACTGCAGAGCAGTCCTCCTGGCATCGTTTTGTAGAATGAGAGGGTATCTGGGATGAAAGCTTCCCAGGGAGGCAGCCCATACTTTTATATCCCTGAGATTACATTTGTCTCGGTGCCACTGGTAGTAGAAAATATATTTCTGAAATGAGTGCAGTGTCTTTTCTTACACTAGAGTTGAGCCCAGCATTTCCCAAAACACTAATGGCCAGATGCCCAGTGAACTGGTTTTCATCTCTCTCAGCAGCCCTGTGTCCCTGTAGGAAAGGCTTGTCGCTGAATTCAGCCTCTCCATCTCCTAGAGTCAGTTCACCCACAAGGCCAGCCTGGGCCAGCTGCTTTCTAACTGGAACAGAGGAGGAGCACTCCACTGGTGAGGGCTGGTCCACCTTCTGCACCTTGTATATGGCCATGGGGATCCTGGTGATGGTACTAAGGGAGCATTTCTTAAACATCAGACCAGGGACTGTGCCACCTTTCACCCCCCTCCAGGCTCTCTCCATGTGACTCAGATGGAGAACAGAGAAGGGCTTCCTCCTCTGAGAAGCAAGCAGCTGCCTAGTTACTGTTGCAAGTGATGCCTCCACTGTGTTAAATTACAGGTCCTAAATGGAGATGAGATTATTCAAACAGGCAAGTAAACCTGTCGCTCTCCAGCGGAGCAGTTCCCAGCCCTGGCCCAGTGCACTGCCTCCTACACATTCCAGCTCCTGCCTCCCACCCCGACACCCTCCTGTCAGGCCTGGGCTTGTCTCTCAATCCAGGCAGAATCGCAGAGCGTCTGTTGTCAACGAAACGTGAATTTCAAAAGTCCCTGTTTGTTTTTGTTTTTTCTTTTCTTTTACTTTTTGGTTTATTTTGTGAAGTTGACAATGAGGGAAATTACAAAAGGGAGTTTCTCCACTTAGAAACTTGCAATTGTTTGGGGCAGGGGATGGGGGGATGCTTGGCTTCCTTTGTTACTCTCATAGTCAATAAATAATTACAATCACTCTTAACCTTCTTTAAGAATCAAATAATTTTTCATGAATGCTTGTTTTTTTTTTTATAAACCTGGAAAATTTTGTTTTTTTTAGATTATCCTAATACTGAAATATCTTTTCTTTTTTCATTATTTCAAGGAATTATGTTTTTCTGTGTAGCAATCATTCCTAACCATAGGGTAAAATATCAACTTTGGCTCCCCCCACCTTATTTTCTGGTAACCACTGGCCACTCCTTACCTACTGACTTAGAAAAGACCTATACTTATTATCCCAGTAAATTCCATTGGCTGTAATTTTTTAATTATTATTTTTTCAAAACCTCACAGATCTTTTTTTGCCTAGCCTTACAACGAGGTACTCGCCTTCCCAAAGTCAAAAGCATATTATACTAGATTAGTGTTCAGTTAATAATTCTGATTTTGGGTATCTTACCACCTGAGTTCTCCATCAGGGAAAGGAAGAGTTTGTTTTAATGATAATAAGTGTGAGCTGGGTTTTTTTTAATACTTTTGAAACTATGACTGCCACACTGCTGCCATACAGATCCCCGCCCCACCCCGCAGTAGGGAAGCATCATTTGATGTTATATCTGTGCTTTTACCTAAATCCCCACCCCCACCCCAGGCAGTGGTCTTTACTCTGTATCCCCTGCAGTGAGTTCCCCACGGAGTCCCCCATGGGCCCTGTGTGGACAGCAAGGAGCAGCGTCAAAGCTTCAGTCCTTCTACGTCCTTTCTGAACCTGACCATGACTCGCCTTAGCATGCTTTTCCCCATACATCAGAAACTCCTAGGGTAGGAAAGCTCCTTTTGGCTGGGGAGGTGTTCCCTCGTGTGCCGTTTTCTTTTTCATACCATGGGCATAGGTAAAGCCGGTTCTTCTCAGCATTAACTTGAATGATTTACCTCGCTGCTGAAGCTAGGGTTAGGGTTTTCTCCTCATCTTTGTGAGACTGATACTATTTTGGTGGGGTGATTTTTTGTTTGTTTGTTTAATTTTAGATGGGCCTACTTTTCTTGAGCTTTGCCCCCCCCCTTTTTTTGGGGTCCTTTTTCCCCGCAAGTTTTTTGTGTGTGTATGTATATTCAACAACCTTTGGTTCCAAAATATTGGTTCTAAAGCTTTTTTTTATTTTCAGAGACTCAAAACCAAAATAAAAGCAGTCTCCATGTCGGGTAGCTCTCCTGGAGTAACTCTGAGCTGGAATGAGTCCGGGAGCTTGTGTTCTGTTTGTTTTCATGTGTGATGTTTGCGGCACCCCCTCGGCCACACCTCCCTCCCTGTATCCAAGTAACTCCCCTGGTCTGAGCTTTTGGCTGCTTTGCCCCTCTTGCGTGTTGCATCCTCACTTTGTTGGTGACTGTAAACTGCCACCAGGTATTGTTTTTAATTTTGAGCACAACGTGAGTTCTCTGCAAATGCAACTGATGTGCCCTCTGTGGGGACTAAGAACCCACAGATCATTCGCACTTCTCCTCTGTGAAATGAAACCTCTGGTGCTTCTTTCTTTGCCACCTAATGTCCATGTTATAATTTTGACCGAAAGCACTTAACACAGTCAGGCAGCTTGACCCCTGTGTTGCATAGTCTGAAGTAGCACGTGGTATCGTTTTCACATGGTATCCTCGTGTCCAAGGGATTGTTACAAATCCTGCTGTGCTGAAAGGACAAGAGAAAATAAACCCAGACCTGTTGGGCTCAATGTGCAGAAAGAGGCAGAGACGTTCCATTTGTCCGGGAAGCATCATGTGTGTAGCTGTTTGATAGAAAGCGCTAGAACAGTCATTCTATAGAGAGTATTACGGTGTGATGTCCTGCATGGAGCCGGAATAAATATGATTGGTGTGTTGCAGGAAAAACGGATCGTGTCCCTGGATTCAGCCAACACCAGACTGATGAGCGCGCTGACCCAGGTGAAGGAGCGGTACAGCGTGCAGGTCCGCAACGGCGTCTCTCCCACCAACCCCACCAAGCTTTCCATCACGGAGAATGGTGAATTCAAAAACAGCAGCTGCTGACGGCCTTGCTGACTGCACAGACTGTGGGAGGAGACAGAAGGAAATGTCCCCGCTCTCCTGTCCCCAGCCCTTCACCCAGCCCCTCCTGGTTTACAGAACGTTGCTACTCAGAACAGCGGTGTGACAAGAAACTCTCAAATGAAGAAGGAACCTTGTCTTTCAGGGCAAAGGCTGAGACGTCCGAGGTCGATGCTTTCCCCCATGTCTCTGTGTACATAGGGAACTTAGTTCTGGGCCATGTACAGAAAATTCTACTGTAATATACCCAAAGGAAGTTAATAATGTAGATTACCTTTTTAATTATTGCTATTTTTATTATTGTTTTCCTCTTGTTGAAAGCACTGCATTTTTTAGAGGAGGAAGGTAGGAACTATGTGTGAGTGAGAAATGAGCCCGGCGGTTCAGTAGGTAGAGACCCATTGTCTGTCTGTCTGTCTGTCTGTCTGCCTGCCTGCCTGCCTGCCCGCCCGGTAGAAGCGCACAGCGTGCAATAGGACATTGTCAGAATGAATTTTTCAGGGATTCATCTGCCAGTTAAAAAAACCCACCCAGCCCCCTTGTCCTTTAGGAAGACATGCAAATACTGAGGTCCAAACAAAACATTTTATCCGACTGATCAACCAAGACTGGTTCTGGATGGACAGCTACTCCGCCTGGGGACACGCTTGGGGATAGGACTCAGGCGAGAGCTCGCGCATCAAAAGTGGACTTTAGGAGTGATTTTCCTTGAACTCCTGCTGATGTCATTCCTTCTGTCGCAAGCAGATGGGAAGTTTTCATTTTAGATAGGGGGCTGGTTTTTTACCCCAGTTGTAATAAAGGGTGTTATTTTTCCTCTTTAGAGTTTACAAAACTATAAATATTTGTGTCTCTACACACCATCTTTACCTTCGCACACCCACTGCCCTCCACCCCCGTGGTGGCAGCAGTATCACCAACAGGGTTTCCTCTCCCGGGAGAGGTTCTTCCAATGTGCTGTCCACAAATCATCCACCACAGACTCCCTTTCTTCCACACAGAAAAGGGCTAACCATACCATAGCAGGAATCTCTATTTCCTATTTTAAAAAAGAAAACAAAAAAATTTTTCTATTTGTAAATTATAATTTTTATTTGAGATGAAGATTTTATTCATTGTACTAGCTTATCTCTAGGCAGGGTAATCTTATCTCAATCTTAAACTTTTAAATTGCTTCTTTCTCTGTTCCTTAAGTAAAATTTGGAAAGGAAATTTAAATCTGAAGCATCACTCTCTGAAAAGTGACGCCTACTCTTGTAAGAAAAGAAACCCAAAGTCTGGGGCAGCGAGTTCCGCTCGTTACTCCTGTGCTGTCTGTCGGCCGGCAGATTTGTCAATAATGACTGTTTCACCAGTTGTCATCCTTGGCCTTAGAGCAGGACAGAAACAGTCGTGGAAGCTAATCGATTTCCTTTTTTCCAAAGGTGTGAGATGTCATCTTGAATTCAACCCTGATTATCAGAAGAATAGAATGTTACATGTTAGCCATTATATATACAAAAATATATACATATCTATTCACACATGTGTACATGTAACCACACAAATAGGGAATGTTCTTGCCTTCTGTGCTGTGAGATACATTGAGAGTTTTGAATCTCTTTAAGCAAGATCTAAGCCATTGTTTCTATTGAGAAGAAACATTTCTCAAATAAGTTAATGATATTTATTTTAAATTATAAACTTTTAAGGAAATGTTTAGAAAGGAAAAGGGGAGACAGAGGAAAAAACCTGAGGGAGCCATATGCGTGGAGTGAGTGTTTTTACATAACAGAATATTCGGACGGGAGCAGAGAACATGGACCTGTCGGGTCTTCTTTTGAGTGAAGCCCAGACAGCGGCACCAAGCACCCTTCGAGCAGCACCCCAGCGTTAGTGCTGCCCTCTCTCGGGGGTCTTTGTGCTGGACCTTTCGTCTCAGCAACTGCACCATGGCCCCCCAATTCATGACCTTTTAGTATTTCCCTTCATCACACCCCTATTTCTGCCAGTCAGAGATCTAAAACAGGAGTTTCTCATAATGCTTTTCTGATCTACAGACCTCATGCCCACATGTTTGGTACCCAGATATTATTTTGACCCTTGGTAGTCATTTTACAATTTCTTCTCTCTCCCCTCCAAGCTGAGGGCACACTGTGGTCAAAATCGCTTATTTAAATGGGGACTAATATCAACCAATTCTGCAGTAGTGCCCTGTGTTGGAGGGGTCATGCAAACATGGGTCTGCTGGAACTCGGCTACAGCCAGGTTTAATTCATTCTTTACAAAGCCTTCAGCTGTGCTGCAGAAAACCTGTGAAAGAATTGTCGGTTTCAAGGGCCTCATGTAATGAGGGCGATGTCTTGCTTGAGGTTAGGAAGCTGTCAGGTGCTGGTTATGGATTACAGAGGGCTGATAAATTTACCTGAACTGGGGGCCTGGGGGAGACACACAACATCAAATGTGTTTTTTGGTGGAGGCAATTTATCTTGTTGGCATGTGGGAGCTCCTTGGAGCTGCCTACTTTGGAAGATTAAATGCCCAAATGTGTGGCTAGATTATACAGCCCCCTGTGATCAGGTTATATCGAATGAAGAGAAGAGAGTAAAAATAAGTAAGGTTAAAAGTAAGCTAGAAGTTCTGAGTTGTTGCCAGATGTTAAATTTTAGATTATCCTTTAAGCCTGTTTCTATCCAGATATTTTTCTGCATTTGTCTTTAGAGAATGCTGCAATCTCTAGCACTTATCCTAAAAGATTTTTCCCCTTAAGTATAGAAGAAGGCAGAACCGCCGACTCTTGGTGGAGGTACAGCTTAATTGCCCTTCCTCAGCCGGTGTGCTGCTGGGATCAAGGGCGTGGTGAAGAAGCATGGGCACTGAGGTGGCTTGTCCTGCACGTCACCACATTGCAGGGCATGGCACCAGGGCCGCGTGGAATGTGGAGGTCGGGGGACACGCTTGCTATGTGTGTGTCCCTGACAACCAGACTGGGCCATTGACAGGGAGAAGTGCTGGCAGGATTCAGGAAAAGAGCTTCATATTTCCCTTTTGTATCACTGGGCCAGTGCTGCAAAAAGAGTTACATTTCCATCGGGTCAGCATTCCCTGAGTCTCTGCCATACAAGCCCTGACACAGGGGAGATTGTAACTAGGCAACTGTAACAAACACTCGAGCACTTCCTGTGTGCCTGGCCCTATTGCCAAGGTGCCATTGGGGTCTAGGGCAATCTGTTGGTAAGGGAAAGGTCGCAAAATGAGGTAACCATGCTGCTATAGCTTTTGGCTTTCTCCAGCAGGCTAATCCAGTTGGACAGAATTAGCCTTCTCTGGTCTGCTTCCACCTTCCCCTACGATGCTATTTGACAGGCCCAGAAAGAGTAGGATTTTCTGTCTATGACTACTGTGTGCCCTTGAGAATTAGCTTGAATAAGGAGTCGGCCTTCTCATCTTCGTCTTCCTGTGGCCTTTGTTTACGGAGCTGTAGTTCTGCCCACCCAGGCTCTCACACTGTCCTCGGGTGCAGCAGGTTGGAAGCGGGGCTGTTGTGGAAGTCCCAGGGTGTGAAGATTGCGTCAAGTGAGCTGGCACCGGTGTCTGCTCCTTCCATCTAGGGTTAGCTCTAGTCTTCAGGTGGGAGCTCCTGAGAGGGCTGGCTGTGGGCTGAACTTGGGGAAGGGACCCTCTGCAGGATTACCAAGTCCCAAGTGACCCTGAGCCCCAGGCTTGCCACCAGACTGGACTTGTCACTGGGCCTGACTCCGCAGCTCTGGAGCCCATGCCACAGCTTAGCTGAGCTTGCAGCCACACCTTGGAGGCCGCCTTCTGCAGACCGGAAAGGGCTTTCTTCCCCCTCCCCCTCCCTGTTCTAGTCTAGCAGTGAAACCTCCTTTTTGCCCAGTCATAAGCAGTTGCCTCCCACCCCTACCTGGGGGCAAGAATTTGGGGTACTTTGTTCTTATGATATGTCCATTGAAAGGACCTATTTTACTAGTTTTTCAAAGTAAGATAGACTTGGGTGTTGAAGTTTTAAATAGAATTTCTTTTTGTGTTTGACTGTTATTTGTTCTAGAAGCGTTCTCTTGTCCTCGTGACCCAGTTATGAAGCTCTTGAGTTTAGCCGTTGAGTTTAGGAAGGACAGAGGTGATGAGATTTGCATAAGCGAGGAGAAACACCTTCCGAGGAGTGAACGAGCTGAGGAAGACGACATGATCCAAAAGGGGAGGACTGTGCGCAGCAGCCTTCTCAGTAGCCCAAAGGTTCAAGGAAACAGGACTATTTACAGCCTCTGCCTGCTCTTAAAATACCTAGATATATGGCAAGGCCGTGTCTGTGGACAGCTCGTGCACACCCACACAGCACACAGTTCCCGGGGCCCCCTCTCTCTGACTGCCAGTCCATCGCCCAGCAGTGATGCGCACTTTCCTGGGCTGTTTAGATTTTACACTCTCACTTGTTACATTTTATGACAGTGGTTCTCTCTTTTTTGTACCATATGTGTTATATGTGTGTATATATATATATATATGTTATATACATATATATATATATGTTAAAGTAACCTGAAATTGATTTGGGGCGTCATAGAAGGAAAGTTAAATCTCACTAATCTGGATTCTGGCCCACAAAGATCAGTGGGATCCAGAATGAAGTAGTTGTGGTTCCTGATCAGTTGATCCTCAGGTATTGGCATCACCAACCCAGCCAGACTTGGCAAATGCAGTAAGCCACCCAAGGAAAGCAAAATGGTGGTTTTTACCCAAATTTCATCATGCATTTTACTTTCCTACTTAGTTCTTATTTTTTACTCAAATGCCCTCCTTTTTCCCTAGGAAATGTTTTACTTAGTTCAAGACCTAGAACCAGATCTATCTGTTGTAGAGAGATTAACACAGAAGCTGTGTCTTAGGAGCCTTCATCATCTGTGTGGGGATACCCATATTTATGTACAAATACTGTATCTGTGTCATTTCTGAACTCCCAAGGGAAATTTTTAAGTCTCAGTTCACCAAAAGGTTCAATATGAATTGATTCAGTGACCATTTTCCTGCAGAAAAGTTGAAATAAATAGTAAAGCTTAGCTTTTGACTGGTGCTTAGACATTTCCTAGTTCCATTAACTCAAGCAGACAGCAGCACCTTAACCTGAATCACACCTGTGAGGAATTCACCTTCTAAATTTGCTTTTGTTTTTCATCTCCAGGGCCTTAATAAAAGTGTGTTAATGCACAGGACTATTTTACAATGCTAGCTCTAAATAATTTATTTTTTATTTCAAGAAAGAAAAATACACCTTAGAAAAACAAAACCCAAGATTTTATTTTATTTTTAAAGCCATATTTTTGTGCTGGTAGCACTTAGACTGTTCCATATGTGAGATCCATATCTGCATTTCATTACCTGGGTTTGTTCTAAAAAAGATTTATTTTTGTTCTGTGAATAATTTTTGATGGTTCTTGTACATGTACAGATATAGATACGTTTGAGGTCTTTTATTGATAATCCTACAAAGAATACAAATAAACTTTAACTTTAAACATTTCAGACTAACGTTACTACGGTATGTGACATATTCCTCTCTTCCTTTGCATGTGTCTGGGTGGTCAGGACACTTGGGGAAAGACCAGGGGGAAATGTATGCAGGAACATTATTCTAAAGGTATATTTTAAACATTAAAAACAATGCCTTAGAATTTCCCAGCTTACAGGGAAGAAATATTTAGATTCAGGACAAATAGCGAGTATGAACACATGGTATGGAGCTGTGATAAGAGCCCAGAGAGCTCCTCATTCTGGAGAATTGAAATCCCTTTACTGGGTTGTCACTGGTGAAGAAAGTGTTCACTCTCCTTGGAAGCATGGCCCCCCTCAGCTTCCCGGAACACGACTGTCCTCTCTTAGTTCCCAGAGAGATTAATGGGGCTTGTTTCAGGATTTTTGTTTTTTTGTTCTTGTTTGCTTGTCATTCTCAAAGTCACTGTTCCCAAGTACCTCCACCTTCTCTTGTTTACCTATTTCATTCTATAGAGTCACAGGGATGCGGGTTGTCTGTGTCGTTTTATTTTGTGCTGGGTGGTGGTCTGAGCTCCACAGTGAGCCTCTTCATGCATCTGGAGTTATTTCTCATTCTGAGCTACTTGGAATTAAAAAATGAAAATTCACTCGAAACCCAGAGAAGACGTGAGCTATTTTTTGTTTACTTCGAAGCCAATCCACCTCAATCTGAATTGCTCGTGGCCCAACGTTCGCTGTAAGACTTCTTGGATCTGAAACGTCAAAAAGAGAGAAACTGTTCATACTGTGTGTGGCCTTGTTGTCTCTGCCCTAAACTGCCCACCTCTATACCCTTTATTGTTCTCAGTCTCCCTCCAGCTGCCTGCCTTTTGTCATCAGCACCATCACCAATGAGAAGGCACCTAAATCAATTTTGTTGCCCACCCCCACCCCCCCAGCCAAAAAAAGAGAAAGTCTGAGGACAAAGGAAGCTCAAACAAATGGCCTAATCGGTGATTCTCAATCCGGACCGTTCATCAGAATCACTGCAGAACTTAAAGAGGAGGAGTGCCTTTGACCTCCACCACTGAACAGCTCAGCAGAATCTCAGGACAGGGGCCAGGCTTTTCCTGAGCTTCCCCAGGGATTCTAACCTCAGCCAGGGTTACCAGCCACTAGTCCCTCTGGAGCACTGAATACGTGAGTGTCTGTGACATGTTTCTCTGTCCTTGTCCCTGGGACCGGGACAAGTTGGCTACAGTTTGCCTTCTATTTGGAATGTTAAATGCTGCTAGAACTAATAATGTGTGTTCTACCTTCCCCGGGCACAAGCTTGTCCCACCAGTTCCTTCTCTGAATCTGTGAGATGGAAGTTCTCTCCACTAATGTGGGATAGATACATTCCAACAAAGGTGACCAGGAGACAGAATTCCCCATCTGGACCCCAATCTTCCTATTATTGGTTTTCATTTAGAACAGAAGGTAGATGGTTTCTGGTTTGGTCTCCCCCCAAAATCCTTGAGTTTTATAGACCTGATACTCAGCACTGCAATGTTATTACTTGGACTTTTACTTTAAAAAAAAAAAAATGTATCAGATGCTGAATTGCATCTTTTGCACCTGTTCTTCCTTCAATAGCAAAATGCACTGAAATCTGTTCCCTCCCCCGTTCCCTGGCAGGCGTGCATGTGCGCACACGCACCCCACCGTTCTTTCTAGAAACTTGAGTTTGTAAGATTTAAATGGCCAGGGTGCTCTTTCTTTGGTCTGTGAGTAAATTGCAATAAACTACCAGATAAATGCCAATCTGTTTCCTTGTTTGTGATTTTGGCTAGAGGACACACAAGGCACTCTCTGGCTCTGGCATCATATGAGTGTGTGATATAACTGACATAGGTGCCCTTAGGCCATATTTGAAATCAGCTTGAGGCTTTTGTCATAATATTTAGGAATAATTCTTCCTCTTGACAGTCTTTCACCCCACATAAGAACAAGGTGTGGGGGAATGGAGCCTGGAAAGAATGTATATTTAGAACAATAATAATGTTGATCATGGTAATAATGGCTTATGTTTATGTTTATTGAGCACGTACTCTGTGCCAGTTTGCTAGGCACTGGACCATTTCATCATAGTGCCAACCATTTGAGTTAGGTACTGTAGTTCCTAATTCACAAAGAAACCGAGACGCAGAAAGATGAAGGTACTTGCCCAAGGTCACACAACTAGGAAGCGGAAAGCCAAGACCTAAATTCAGGTCCTTCTGAGTGTGCTGCCTTCATTTTATTTTTAAGAGCTCAGGAAAGTTGTTGGCTAGAGTAAGAAAAATATCTGAAAAGCTCTCAACACATGAACCAACCTGTCACCATGTGCCCAGGTGATGGTAGTGGGAACACAGGAGCTGACTTTCCAAAGCTGTCCCTCTCCCTGCGTTGGTTTCGACAGTATTGTCAAGTCATCTAACTGATCAAAATCAGAAGTGGCAGAAGGCTCACCTCACTCAGAAACTGGTCTTTCATATCTTCTGGGTCCATCGCAGCTGGGATGGTAAAATCTGCCTTCAGGATGCCAAAGGGTTGCCCTGAAAGAGAAAGTGCTACCTGTTTGGGGGACAGTGATCTTACTGCCGTTTGAAAACTTCAAATTCTTAGCAGGTGGTACACGTGATTTAGGATTTCAAACATGGAGAAGAAACTGAACAAGAGACTGCTCGTCTGCAATTAGGGCCAACCAACTAGGGGCTGAAAGGAAAGTCTTGTGTCGTGGGGTAATGCCGGCTCTCCTCCCCCATCAGGCAGTTATTTTCCTTTCTGTATTTTCCTCCTACTTCTTCGTAACTATTAAGTAGACGCTGTACACCATGCTGGACATACACACCCCTCCCTGGGCTCCCATTGGTAACGGCCCAGGAAACACTAAGTGCTCTGAGCCTACAAACAACTCGGCCTCTGGCCGTCAGCCCCTGCAATCGTCACAGAACTACCAGCGCATCACAGGACGACCGATATGTGTGTAGCCCTTTGTAGTTTCTCAAGTCCATCACGGTGTCCCTGGGTGTTGGCAGCAGCCCTGGAGGTAGGCAGGTGGTTGCTACCGCACCCCTCTTGCAGGTGAGAAATGGGAGGTTCCGAAGCGAGGTGCACCCTCGGCTTTCCCGGCAGGCAGGGGTAACTGGAGGGTCCTCACCCTTGCTCCTCCTCCAGCTGTCCTAGACCTCCCAGCATTCCACGCTGCCTTTCATCCGAAGGTCTTGAGTCCCCTGTGCGAAGGAGTGGCTGCCCAGGTCCAACCCGCTACGAGTGGGAACTCGGTGACCAGAAGCAGGTACCTGATTCAGGTGCTGGGGCTTTTCCTTGCGACGGCTGGGTAGACGTGCTCCCGTGTTGGGCCTGAGTGGCAGAAGCGGCGTCTCTCGCGTCAGTGCCACGTCCTTCATTGGGCACAGCTGCAGGAGGGAAAGGAAGGAGTCGCTGCAAAGACAGCCAGGAGCAAGGCGGTCTGAGGTGGGTGTCTGCCCCGAGCTGGGAGGTGGGCTTGGGCAGCCACCGCCGTGCACACAGTGGCTGCAGAAACCGCTGGTGTGGGAAGCTTAGCCCCTGGCAGCCCTTGACTTCCTCCCGCGGGCTGGCGTTCCAGCCCTTGAGTTGCTAACCACCCTCTCTCACAAAGTGCCCCGCTACAGGATTTGTGGGGCTAGTGCAGTGTTACGTCTACTCAGTAGCAAATGTCTTCTGTTGGTAGTTCCTACCCGAAGAGGCCCAGTCCCCTAATGTTGTCTGCCAGCCACACGGAGCCCTGCCATGGCACCAGGGACCCCCAACATCTCCATCAAGTCATATTGTCAAAGTATCTCAGAACCAAGCCTCCCCCCGCAACCTCCTCTGCCCTGTATGGCTGCCCATCAGCTGAGGCACCAGCCAGAGACCCCAGGTACCCTCAACTCCTCTCTTACTCCCTGTCACTTGCTCTCCTATTCAGTCACCAAAGTCCAGCCAGTGCCTTGCAGTTGCCTTTTTATTTCAAATATGGAAATAACCATATTGCTTTTATGGTGTATTATTGTAAAATATTTAAGCAAAAGTATCCCTCCTCAGACCCAGGGACAACCACTATTAACTTGAATTTTTAAAACTTGAATGTGTAAAGATCTACCTTATCTTTTTATTTTTTTTTTAAGTTTATTGCAATATACACTTTTTTTTATTCATTTGCTTTTGTTATAGATGTTTCTCCTTTTTCCCCCATTGACACCCTCCTCCTGATCCTACCCCACCCCCCGCATTATTGTCTATGTCCATTGGTTACGCACACATGCATATACGTTCTGTGGTTTATTTCTTCCCTCCCCGCCGTCCCCCTCTTCTGAGGTTTGTCAGTCTGTACCCTACTTCCATGTCTCTGGGTCTATTTTGTTCATCAGCTTATTTTAGTCATTATATTCCACAAGTAAGTGAGCTCAAATACTTTCTCTGGCTTATTTCGCTTAGCATAATGCTCTTCAGGTCCTTCCATGTCGTCTCCAAGGATAACAGATCTTTCTTTCTTACAGCTGCATAGTACTCCATGGTGTATATGTACCACAGCTTTTTTATCGACTCATCTATTGATGGACAGTTGGGTTGTTTCCAGATCTTATCAATTATAAAAAGTGCTGCTATGAACATAGGGGTACATATATTCTTTCTGATTGGTGTTTCAGGCTTCTTAGGGTATATTCCTAGAAGTGGGATCATTGGGTCAAATGGCAGTTCAATTTTTAATTCTTGGCGGTAACACCATGTTGTTTTCCATAGTGGCTGCACCAGTCTGCATTCCCACCAGCAGTGCACTAGAGTCCCCTTTTCTCCACACCCTCGCCAGCTCTTGTCGTTTGATGATTTGTTGATGGCAGCCATTCTGGCAGGTGTGAGGTGATACCTCATAGTCGTTTTAATTTGCATCTCTCTGATGATTAGTGACATTGAGCATTTTTTCATGTCTCTTGGCCATCTGTATGTCCTGTTTGGAGAGGTGTCTATTTAGGTCCTCGGCCTATTTTTTAATTGGGTTCTTTGTCTTCCTTTTGTTGAATTGTATGAGCACTCTATATATTTTGGAGATTAACCCCTTATCTGGTGTATCGTTGGCAATCATGCTCCCCCATACAGTGGGTTCCCTTTCCATTTCGATGCTTGTTTCTTTTACTGGGCAGAAGCTTTTTAGTTTGATGTCGTCCCATGCATTAATTTTTCCTTTGTTTCTCTTGCCGTAGGCATTGTATCAGTGAAAAGTCTGAGTGTGATATGTGAAATTTTATTGCCTACATTTTCTTCTAGGATTTTCATGGATTCACGAGTCACATTTAAATCTTTACCTTATTCTCGTTAAAGGCTGTGCAGTATTTCATCAAATGTACCAGAACTTATTTAGCCAACTTACTTTCAGTGGACATCAGATTGCCTCCAGTTTTTCAGTGCAACAATCAATGCTGCAACCAACAGCCCTGGTGTGGAGGATGCGTGTATGTGTGTGCGCCTTGTGCGGTTGTTTTCTTAATAAATGCCCACGAGTAGAACCTCTGCACAGAAGCGTGTGCCCATCACATCTTCGCCAGGAGGGCAGCACCAGGTTACTTCCCCACCCAGTGTCTGAGGTTGCTGATTTTCCCCTTCTCATCAGCTCTAGCACCTTTTAAATCTTCCCAACCGGTAAGTAAACAAAATCCATCGAAAACAAAATGCATCTTCCGTTTGATTTGCATTTCTGTGACAAAGAACAAAGCTGAGCGTGTTTGTGTTCATCGTTCTTCAGTTAACGTCACATGCGTAGCAAGTAAAATCGTCCGGCCGGTGTGGCTGAGTGGCTGAGCGTCGACCCTGCACGAAGAGGTCGCCAGTTCGATTCCTGGTCAGGGCACATGCCCAGGTTGTGGGCCTGATCCCCAGTGGGGGGCATGCGGGAGGCGGCCAGTCGATGTTCTCTCTCATCGCTGTTTCCATCTCTCTCTCCCTCTCACTTCCTCTCTCTCTCTCTCTCTGAAATCAATAAAGGAAAACAAACAAACAAGTAAAATCAATTCCCTCATGTCTCTTCTCGTTCTGGTGCTCCCGACCTGGCCCTCAGTCCACTTACCCATCCGCACACAGACCTTCCTGTCTCCTCTCTGGGTCGGCCTCCTCCCCAAATGACCTCCTTCCCCACCCGAAGCCCTGCAAATTCCTTTAATGAAATGAGTGAATCTGCAAAACCCAGGAACACTCCCCTCTCATCACCCGACTATCACCGCTATGAACATGTTCACACGTTCCCGCCAGTGTGTCGATGTTTCCTTTCGACACTGCTGTGACTGGCTGCGTGCACAGTGCTGAATCGCCTTTTCCTTTAGCGTCCAAATGCGGTCACTGGTCCTTGTCATCGTAACCCCCTTGCTTCTACTAACCACAGATCTGAGCGTTCTGCTAAACACCTCTGATGGCTCCAGCCCTGGCTGCAGGAAGTCTCCCTCTTCCCACCCACCCCGGCCACCTCTTCCCCAAAATGTGGCTTACTCCCCGGTCACCTCAGGCGGCTTGTCATTCCCAAAGCACACACTTGCACATCCACCTGTCTGCCCATGCTGATCTCTGTGCCCAGAAGAACCTTCTACCTCTTGTCTAATCACCGTGGTAAGTAGAAATCCCTGGGGGAGATGCTCCAGTTTCCTCTGTGGATGCCCGAAACCGTGGATAGTACCAAACCCTACAGATGCGCCTGTGCGTGCATTCCAGGGTGAAGTTTAATTGGTAAAGTGAGCACATTAAGAGATGGATACTAAATAGTCCAATGAAACCGTTATGACAATACACTGTGATGGAAGTTGGGTGGATGTGGCCGCGGTCTCGTTCTCCTCCTCCCCCTCTCAGCTGGTGGCTACCAAGTGGCCCGTGGGCAGGCAGCCCACAGCAGTACTTTCCAGCCCTTTCCACCTCGTGGCGCACACACTAATTCCTGAAATTCTGCAGCACCTCTGACAAAAAAAAAATAGGTATAATTTTGATTCATTCAAAATTGTTGCGTTGTGTTGTGTTGGCTATTGACATTTTTTTATTTGACAGCCTAAGGTAGCGGTTCTCAACCTGGGGGTCGAACGACCCTTTCACAGGGGTCACCCAAGACCATCGGAAAACACCTATTTCTGATGGTCTCGGGAAGCGAGACACCGCTCCTCTGTCCGTCTCCAGGCAGATGAAACAGCCCCTGCTGGAGGGATTCTGCAGTCTCACTAATTCAGGATTGGGGTCATTCGCAGTCGTTTATAATTAACAAGATGAAAATGAGGCCAGCCCTGTCCATCCGATAGGTAAGGACAGAGGCAGGTGATGAATGAATCACTAGTCATTTAACTAGTGAGCTGAGATTAAAATGGTGTTGGCTACCTTTATTATCTGCCAAATGCCCACTGAAACATACCGCATGGCAATGGCGTCGTCCTTCAGTTTACAGATGAGGGAAACGAAGTTCTGAGAGGTTAGAAAACTTGCCAGAGGCCACACGGTAGGTAGTAGAGCAACATTGCAACATTCGGCCTCCTGCAGCCAAGTGGAGTGTCTCCCCTAGATGGCCCACCCTAAATTATGATCCACGAGGAGGGAGGGTGAGCTGGCTCTGGCTTGGCAGAATGCCCTGCAGAGTGGACTGGCATGCAGCCAGGGGTGGGGACTGTGGCCCAGCACATCCCCACCCGCCCAGCCTCAACCTCCCCACCTGCCATGGAAGCTGGGGCTGGGGTTCCCAGAAGGGGGAGCTGTTCAGTAGGGTTGGGCCAGGGTGGGATCCCCAAGCCCCAGCTTCCAGGGCGGGTGGGCACGTGGTCCGGGCCCTGGCCGGCTCCCAGCAGCCCCCGGGCGTGCGGCCTGCTGTGTGGCTGCCCACTCGGCGTGGGGCGCACGATGCTCCTCCTGCCCAGCCGGGCTCAGGAGCCGGAAAGCCTGAGCCACTGGCTTCGCCTGAAAGGCCCCTGGAGGCTGAGCTGCCACCTGGGAGGACCCATGGGACCCACCCCTTGTGCGGCTGTCAGGACGCCCTCTCCGCTTCCCAGGCCCTGGAGAGCCCAGGAGCCCGCCGAGACGGGTCAGCACCCGGACAGAGCAGAAAGCGGGAGTGTACCTGGTGTGGACGTCACCCCCACGGTCACTTTTGAGGAGGGAGCTCCGAGGAGCTGAGGGAGTGATGCTGACTTCCGGTGTCCGACAGAGGGGTCTGCAAGTGAAGACGGAGGGTGACTGAGGGGCACAGCGGTCCCCCAGCGGGCACTGCTGGGCCCAGGCCCCGGGGTTGTACCCCCACCACAGCTTCAGCCCCACCACAGCTCTGCACGGGAGGAGCCGTGGTCGCTATTGCACAGAATAAGGAGTTTCCTTTGTGCTGATGAGAATGTCCTAAGATGAGGTCATGCTGATTGGACAATCCTGTGAATGTGCTAAAACCCACTGCGTCGGACACTTTGAAAGAGTGAATTTTAAGGTATGTGAATTATATCACAATGAAGCTGTTACCAAAAAGGAAGGAAGGAGGGAAGGAGCAAGCAGACCAGAGAGGCCTGCTGCTGAGGGTCCTCCGACACACAAGATCAGATAACCAGGTGGCCCCCGGCTCTGTGCCTTCAGTGACCGTAACCATGACAATCGCTGATACCTGCTTACTCTGCGCCAGGGGCTCGGCGAGGTCCTTTATGTACATCCTCATTCAGTCTTCAGAGCCCCCCCACGAGGCGGGTCATCGGTACCATTTCGTTTAATGTGTTTTCCAGATGAAAAGGAGGCTCAGAGACGCGGGTAAAGTCCGTCTGATTCCGAAGCCCATGCTTTGAGCCGTTTCATTGCCCAGTGACTAATTTCTGTTGCCAACTGCTAATGTCCTGAGGCTGGGTGGGGCCTGGTCCACTCGTCAGAGAGCTCCCAGAATTAAGACAAATGCTGCTCCAAAACTCAGTTGCCCTCGGACTAGGAGCGCCTGCTTAGGTCTATGCTCAGTGCCTGCTGCTGCCAAGAACACCCGTTCCCGCTCCCTCGTGGCCTCGTGGGCCAGGGAGCACTGCCACTCACCGTAGAAGCAGATGAAGGGTTGCAGGGAATAGCAGGCCACTGAAGAAACTCTAGGCGCGTAGCGGACGTAGGTGCGGAGCCCAGCACACAGCCCTGCCCCGAACTTGGGCACCTGCAGCCAGGTGGGGATACTGGCACCCAAGTCGCTGGACCAGCTCAGGGACCCAGAGGCCGCATTGAAGTAGAGGCCAATCCAGGCCTCGGTCTCGCTGGTGATGGACTTCAGGGCCTCCTTGCCCGCCTCGTCGGTCACCGTCTGCAGGTCGGCCAGGTCCGTGTGGTGGGTACGGCAGTACAGCAGGGCCGACAGCCACGTCGTTCCCTGGTCAAACCGCTTGAAGGTCAGTCTGCCCATCTGGACCACCGCTGGGGGCAAAGAACAGAGAGCACACAGCTGCGATTCTAAGCAGTGGACGTTTGGGAACCACCTGAGGGATCGGTTCCGGGCCCGGAGAAGGGAAACGCCCGTCTGTAGAACTGAGAGTCCCATCCTGGGTGCAGAATGGGGAGTCACCTCCTCAGATTCAAAGGGGGCCCTCCTAACTCTAACACATACCGGGCGCCAAAGCCCATCAGGATTTGCCTGACATCGCCCTCATTTTCCCTATCTAAACTGATTGTTAAAGCTGCCCTCCACTGAGCACCTGGTACTCGCCAGCCCCGAGCAGCGCCCGTGGGCACATCATCTAAGCTCTGCACAGAACCCCGGGAAGTGGATGTGCTGACTCCACTGTAGAGAGGGGACAAGAAGGGCTCCAGGAGGTCATGACTTGTCCAAACGTATGCCACCTTGCGTGGCAAGACGAGGGGCACAGGCCAGTGTGCCCGCCTCGGCAAACTCATGTCACCCCACAACTCCATACTCTAAACGTGCAGAAAACCGGCTCCATCAGACAGGGAGACAGAGGAATGTATTTCCTTTGTCGTAGAATTTCTCTATACCAAACACGAAGAAAAACAGGTTTTTTTTTTACTCCCAGTGATACCCAGAGAGGAAACACCCCTCACCAGATGGACAGGCCTGGGCTCTGAGGAAGTGCCACCCACGCCCCATCCCAAGCCGCTGAGGGGGGGCAGAGAGCTGGGGTGCAGCCTGGGCCCCTCCTCGGTCTGGCTGGAGACCTTGATCACGTCACCTGCCCCTCTGGGTCCGTTTCATAGTTAAGGCGTTGACTCTCTGCAGGGGTTTCAGCCTGGGGCCGCCAAGCCGGGGGAGCCCTCAGCCAGGTGGGGGGAGGGGGAACCCAGATGGGTGACCCTGCCAGCTGGTTCTGGTGGAGAAGGCGGGGCTCCTGGCCGTGTACCTGGCTCTGGAGAGGTGGTCAGGCTGAGAGCAGGCTCCTCGAGGTTCTGCTGCACCTTGTCAGGGTCTGGAAAACAGAAACAGGCCTCCAGCTCGGGGGGTCAGAGCGGGGCTCCCTGGGGCCCTCTGCAGGCCCAGGAACTGCCCAGCGGAAGTTGGGAGGAGCCTAGCTCCAGGTTAGACAGACTCCTTTGTTCCTACTTACTTTTATTCAGTAAACATGACTACTGAGCTCCTACTGTGGGGCAGATACTAGTGTGGCCCCGGGAAAGAGCAGAAAGGAGAAGCGCAGTCTCCTTTCTCAGAGAGGACGCGAGGAGCCCGCCTGGTGGAGGGGCGAAGGAGGACCGCAGCCAGGCAAAGGCCAGGACCCGAGGTGGGGGGGGCCGCCTGGTGTCGAGCGCAGAAACCAGCCAGTGAGGCTGAGGGGAGGGGAACGGAGGGCAGAGATGGAGCAGGGCCAGGTGGCTACCAAAGGGTGCGGTTCTGAGTGCCAAGGGGACCTAGTGAATGCAGTTAAGCAAAGTGTCTGATTTGCATGTTCAGAAGTTCATTGTGTAGGGAACAGCTGTAGGTGGGCAGACCCCTGGGAAGAGGGGTGTGCGGGCGGGTGGCCGGCAGAGATGGGGAGAGAGGGGGGAGTCCTAGCCAGCAGAGGGGTGTGGGAAAGCACCTCACACTCCCTTCCTCGGACAGGCTCCCATCCTAGCCCCCCACTCCCAATGCATTCGGAATCCTAGGTCAAACCCAGGCCACAGTGGGCTACCTTTCAAGGCCCTGTGACAGGCATGGTGGAGAACTGGGGACTCATCAGGTTGATCCTCTGGGCCCCTAGAGTTGGGCTGGGCCTTGGCCGATTGAGAGAAGAGCAGAAACAGGCAGTTTTCAGCAGGAAAGTGCTGTCTGGCCTTTAGCCACCCCCCAGGTGATCTCGGACAAAGGTCAGAGGAACAGGCCCTGGGCAGAGGGCAGCCCGGGGCAAGGATGGCTGGCACCATGTCACTGAGCACATGTGCTGCACAGATGCCCCAGAGAGCTGGCTGCACCCCACACCCCCGCCCCGTGAGACAGAACCTCCCCGTGCTCTGTGAGAAGGCGAGTGACCTTGAACTCCGCTCTCCTTTCTGCACAAGGATCCCCATCCTGTCCTTTGCCTTCTTCCTCCCTTCCTTTTTTCTCTCCCCCTAAATCTTTCAGCGGCCGAAGGAAGGGACAAAGTGACAGATTTTGCTCTTTCTCTGCCCTGATTCCCACTCGTTTCTCTGATGGACCCTGGAAATGAGGGACAGAGAGAGACAGCGCGGCCGTGGAGAGGAGCGCAGCCGGCGGGACGGGACGAAGACACTCGTCCTAGGAAAGCGGACCCGGCCCAGAACCCCAGAGCGTGGCTGTGAACACACCCTCGTAGCAGATGAAGGGCTTCTGAGCCGTGCACGGGGCGGCGCCCAGGTTGGGGAGGATGGACACGGTGGAGTACAGCGTGGCACAGAGGCCCTCCTGGAAGCTGGGCAGCAAGCTCCACACCGGGGCGCTGAAGCTGGAGCCGCTGGACCAGCTCAGGCCGCCGATGCGCACGTTGAAGAAGAGGCCGATCCACGCCTCGGTGCTGCTGGTGAGGTCGTAGAGCGTCTTCACGCTGCTCACTCTGTTCATGCTCTGCAGGTCGGCCAGGTCCGTGTGGTGCCCCCGGCAGTACCGCAGGGCGTCCAGCCAGCTCAGCTCCTCCTCCACCCTCAGGAAGGTCTTGCCATTGCTCACCAGCTGCAGGGCTGGGGCAAGAGAGGCTGTCACCATTCGGCCACTTCCAGCCACACCACAGGCAGCTTCCCCAGCCCACAGCTGGCCCTCCCGTTGCCCACAGCGCTGCCGCTGGGCCTTTTCACAAGCTACTTTCTCAGCCTGAAGGAGTGGCCTCCCTCAGTCCCTCGTCTCCCTCTTCCCTTTGCCAGCTGCCTCGGCTGTGCCACGCTGGGTAGGTGCCCTGCCTACGTGCTGCAGTGCACCTTTGTCGGTGTGCAGCAGCAACACACAGTGTTTCCCGACACTCACGACGAGCCCGTAGCTGGCTGAATCCCGACAGCCCTAGGATAGGTGTCGGGTGCGCCAGTTTGTCAACTAAGGAAACCAAGTAGGGGCAGGTAAGTGACTTGGCCAAGCCCACCCAGTGGGAAGGGATAGAGCCAGGTCCAGGCCCGTAGTCACCCCACGGTACTGCCCGGCGGGGAATAGGGGCTGCACACACCATCACCTGGGAGCCCTTCAGATGCGCTAATGCTCAGGCCCACCCACAGCAGGGTGCTGGACTTGCTGGGACCAGCATCGGCACTCTCTAAAGCCCTGGGGGAAGGGACCTCCTGCTTCTGTCTCCTCCACCAGGTCCAGGCAACTTGGGAGCAAAGAACAAGCCATAGCCGTCATTTTATTCCCAGCACGCGGCACATCAGATGGGCTCGATGTGTTGAAAGTGAATGAATGAATGAATGAATGAACAAACGAACGAACGAATGAGCAGATCAGACTTCTCCTGTAAACCAGCCCCAAGCCCCAGGACCTCAGTGTTCGCTTCCTTCCTTCCTGACTCCACACCCTTGCCAGGATCCCAGCACACAAGGCTGCTCTGCTCCGCCCAGGTCCCGCAGTGCAGAGGGGTCGAGAGAGAGGAGGGGCCTGGGGCCAGGACCTGGGGGTCCTAGGCCCTCGGGACCAGCCTCAAGCAGATGCCACAGGAGAGGGGGCAGGAAGAACTGGCACACCGAGTGCCCGGCGTGCGCAGTGCGGAGCGCACCAGAGGACAGGGAGAGCTTGCCAGGGAAGGAAGCTGCTCACACCCACCCGAGTTCCACATGCCACCTGTCGCCAAGAACTGGAGAATCGCTGTTGGAGAGAAGGAATAGGAAGTTACTCTTTCGTGTGATATGTGACTCACGCGGACTTTTTTTATCCTGATCTGTTTAATTTGTTAAATAATCACCGCCTGTGGCCCACCGCATTGATTTTGTTAGGGTCTAACAAAAACCCAGCCCCCCAGCTGGTCTCCTGGCTTCAGTGTCCTGGCCTCCCAGGTCCCACCCTCCACCACTGAGCTCCTGCCTGTGTCCGCCGGCTGTCACTCGTCCACACACATGGATCCACCCTCCCTCTGCTCCATCCTGGTACCCCAGCACAGGACATGGCTCCCCTCGCTCAGCACCGCCAGCCCCAGGAGTCATGGCTGTCCCTCCCATTCTCTCGGCATCCCGTCCCACAGTAAGCTCTGCAGCCAACAGGTCTCTCGAACCTTCTTGGACTCCCCACTTCTTTCCATGCCCACTGCCACCTGGCCCGAGTCACCGGCCTCTCGCTGGGACTCACAGCGCTGGCCCCAGCCGGTCCTGTGGCCAGAGGACCTTTCTGAGATGTTCCTGATTATTTCCTTCAGGAACTTGTCACATTCTGTGATCATTTCATTCACTGTCTTCTTGCTGAATGTCTTTACGCCACTAGAATGTGAACTTGGCCAAGCCAGGCCCCTGGTGGGCCCCTGAGAGACACTTGCGGGTTAGATGCATCCATGAGGACGTGTGACTGATGAGCTGTAGAACCGCAGGCTGTGGGTTCGGGGCCCTGGGCCCGGGGAGGGGAGAGAGAACCACAGGCTGTGGGTTCGGGGCCCTGGGCCTGGGGAGGGGAGGGAGAACCACAGGCTGTGGGTTCTGGGTTCGGGGCCCTGGGCCCGGGGAGGGGAGGGAGAACCGCAGGCTGTGGGTTCTGGGTTCTGTCTGGGCCCAGGAAGGGGAGGGAGAACCACAGGCTGTGGGTTCTGGGTTCTGGGCCCTGGGCCCGGGGAGGGAGAACTGCAGGCTGTGGGTTCTGGGTTCTGTCTGGGCCTGGGGAGAGAGAACCGCAGGCTGTGGGTTCTGGGTTCTGTCTGGGCCTGGGGAGGGAGAACCGCAGGCTGTGGGTTCTGGGTTCTGTCTGGGCCTGGGGAGGGAGAACCGCAGGCTGTGGGTTCTGGGTTCTGGGCCCGGGGAGGGAGGAGAGGAGCCCGCCAGCGGCTGAGGCTCTGTCACCAGGGGCCTGACTGTTGAAAACATTGTTTCCACATTGTATCCCCTTCAGCCTCAAAACCTGGGAACCTCAGGGGACAGCTTCCTCCCCTCAGACCCAGGGTGTGGGGGGGGCTCACCTGTGGCGCAGAGGGAGACCCGCAGCGGGGGGCACAGCATGGCCGCAGCACAGCACAGGTGGCCGGGGGAGACTCCTCACCTCCCACAGAGGCTGTACCTCGGCCTCCGGTCCCTTTTTCTTTGCTCCCCACTCTCCTTTTTCCTACCCAAACTGACAGATTTCACTACACAAATACTTGTCCGGTGCCTACTGCCTGCCAGCCCTGTGTGAGGTGCTGGGGGTGCAGCCGGAAGAAAGCAGAAGACATGTGTACCCTGCAAATGACAGGGAAGCAACCGGTCAGGAAACAGCGAGACGGGAGGGAGGCGCGCCCAGCTCTGGGCTCACTGCTGGGCAGCAGGGAGGGGGCGCGGAGGGCGGGCTAGCCCTGGGGTCCTTGGGGCCCGAGGGCAGGAGGGCAGGAGAGAAAGGGGCGCTGGGGAGGGAGAAGGAATTGGCATGTGTGGGCCAGGCTTGGCTGGACTCTCCTCCCTGCCCACCCCCAGCCACACCGCCCGGAGAGGCCACGGTCCCCATTTCACGGCGACAGTGTGGCTCAGAGGAGTGAAGCCACTCACTCCGGGCGCGTGGGACGTAGCAGGGCAGCAGAGCAAATGCTCTCGCGGGAAGGCGGTGGGGGCTGGAGGCCCCGCCTGCACTGTGCGTGAGGCCTCACGTGGACGTGTTCATCTTCGCGAATCTTGGTCTTACAAATGCCAAGTGGGAAATGCCGACACGGGACGTGGGCTGCCGTGGTCGGGACAGTCCACGCCTCCACCTCCTAAGCAAGGAAGGTGGGGGGTCCACGGGGAGGAGGCTGCCCGGTTCATGTCACAGCCCCCACCGGGCTCTGTGACTCCAGAAAAGGTGAGCTCTGAGTTCAAGTTTCTTCATCTGTGCAGTAGGAATAATGACAGTGCCTACCTCTCAGGGTAGTTGTGTGGATTAAATAAACACATTCCAAATGCTTGGTGAAGAAGACACTGTTTTATGACGGCGACTCCCCAGATCTCTGTAGGTGCACCCTTGAACTAGTTCAACCCGCAGCAAGACTGGCGGGGTCTCCAGGAATCCCTGAACCAGAGGGTCCAGGTCCCCAGGCCCAGCGCCCCCTCCAGGGTGACCAAAGCTCCTCCTCAGCAAGGGGACCTCCCCAGCATGGGTGGGCCTCATTCCATCTTTTGAGGAACGAGTAGAATTAAAGGTTGAATAAGAAAGCATTCTTTCTCTCTGTGGACTGTTTTAGAGCTGGGACATAGGTCCTTGAACTGGGAATTTACACCATTGTCCCCAGCCTACAGATGGCAGATCGAGGGACTCCACAGTCCCGTGAGCCAACCCCTTGAAGTAAATCGGTTCCTAGGTAGGTAGACAGGCAGCTCAAGTGTTGGTTGTTTCTCTGGAGACCCCTCGTGGCAACAGGTGGCGGCAAGTGGCCCGCCCTGGGTCGGGCAGGACGGAGGCCAGCGCGGTTACCAAGCAGGGTCAGCAGGACGCATCGGATTGGCGGGGCCGGAGCTGCGTCTCCTTCCTGTGGGCTCCGGGCGTCCACGCTTCTGGCTCTGGGAGCGAGGGAGACCCAGCAGCACACCCCGAGGGCACTGCGGTCCCGTCCGGACCCCACGGTAAAGCAGTCGACGTCCTTTGGCGGGAGGAGGGTGCTGCGTCCATCTGTGACACACGCAGCGTCTGTGGAGCATCGTGAAGCCGGGTCTGCTGTGCGTCCTGGCAGGAGCCGCCGGGCCTCTGCGGGCAGGGAGGGGTCCCCTGCAGACACGGGTGGGTCACCAGCTCCACCCACCCAGCTCGGAGGTGCCTCGTTCTGCGCTGCTGGAGGACAGGCAGGTCCAAGCCCCGTCCAGACTGCTTGCTGTGACATCGCCAGGGGCAGGGGGCCTGGCCGGTGGGGCGGAGAAGGCAGATGCGATGTGCAGCTCAGGTCGGGAGCCACGCTGGAAGGGGACCTCTCGTCTGTGGAGACAGGTGTTCACTCACCATCCGGGGCCCAGCGTGGAGGGGGTGGCCCCGCTGACAAGCGGAGGGAGCACGTCATCCTCAGAGGGCCAGGCAGGTGCTGGCCTGGCAGGTGGCGGGTGGCAGGGCCCTGCCTGACTCCTGTTTGGGGCTTTCGGGGAGAACCTGGGTCTAGAGGAGCTGGGGTACTGGGAAGCTCTCAGAGCCCGGAGTGGGGTCCAGAGGAACATGGCAGAGAGCCAGCTCCAAGAACCTGGGCCGTGCCCCTCCCCGGGCTCCCTCGGCACCGGGCCTGCTCACTGCACTGTGAGTCTGTCTGCTGTCCCCCGTCGGCCCCCTCAGTGAGGAGTTCCGAGGGGCCGGAGCCATGCTGGGTGCTCGGCACATAGTAAGTGCTCAGCGAACCCGTCCTGAACCAACGCAGACTCGATGGAGTCCCCTGCAGAGCAAACCTGAGCTCCTCGCTGAGGGCCAGCCTGGCCCCGAGCCTGGGCAGGTACCCGGCAGTGAGGTGTGGGCTAAAGGCCTCAGCAGGCCCCGAGTCACAGTTCTCTGGATGGGTTGTTACTGTCCCGGTTTTTAGAGGGAAGAGGACGCAGAAGGGAATCACTTTTGTTTAATCCATAATTAGATAAAAATAAAGTAGCACTTGTTTTAGGGGGCTCAGCAAATGAGTGTGGCTTGCTCCAGTGTTTGATTCGATGCAGTTGTCTCCCCCGGGGAGCGACCGTCAGTGAGTTCGCTGTCCAGAAGAGAGACGTCGCTTATGCCTCCCTCAGCTTCACGCTGGAGCCCGGGCCCCAGAGGCTCCTGCGTCACATGGTCTGGGGCCTGCGGGAGGAGGGGAGGTCTGCAGGGCCTTCTGCAGAACAGGACTGGGGTAGACTGGGACCGGCGTACTGCACAGCCCCGGACAAAGTCAGCGTTACAGTCTGTCCCCACGTCCCAGCCCACTGGCCGCTTGGGTGACGGAGAGGCGGATCCGAACCCGAGCTCTAACTCTGCCGGTTCACACCTGCTAGGAGGTGCAGTCCCAGCCCCGGGGGTCCACCGTAACCCCTCGGGGACCTTCTCTGCTCCCTCCCTTTCGCACTGAAAACAGAAGAACACAGGCGGGTTTTCTTCCGAGGGGAGTTAGGGACGACAGGTGAGATGCACTAGGAAGGGGTGGCAGGTGGGCCAACCGCTCTTCAAGCCCCTTTCCTCTTATTCTTGGGAGAACCTTGGCACAAGTCCCAGCACCCTTTGCAGTTAGGTGTGGCCTCGTGGTTCCCTCCTAGCCACAGAAGTGGGAGGGGCTGCCAGGGCTGAGGCTGGCTCCTCCCACGGCCCTCCGTGGCCACCACGCAGAGCAGCCAGTTGAGAGCCGCTCACACTGGGGGTGTCAGACGTGCCAACTCCCCGTGCAGTTTTCAATCCACATGGAACTTTTGACTCCCCCAAAATGTAACTACTAAGAGCCTACTGTTGACAGGAAGCCTTCTCAATAACATAAACAGTCGATGAACATATATGTTGTGTTATGTGTATTATAGAATGTATTGTAATAAAGCTAGACAGAAGAAAATGTTAAGAAAATCATAAGGAGCCCTGGCCATTTTGGCTCAGCGGTCAGAGCGTCAGCCCGCAGACCAATGAGTCGTGGGTTTGGTTCCAGTCAAGGGCACATAGTAAGTGCTCAGTAAACGTGTCCTGGTGTCCTGGTTGGGGTTATGCGGAAGGCGGCCACTCAATGTGTCCCTTTCATGTCAATGTTTCTCTCTCTCTCTCTCTCCCCCCCTCCCTCTCTCTCCCTCCAACTCTGTCTGAACAAAAATGGAAAAAAGTCCTCGGGTGAGGATTAACAAAAAAGAAAGAAAATCAGCCCTGGACGGTTTAGAGCATCGGCCTGCTGAGAGGCCTGGGTTTGGTTCCCGCTAAGGGCACGTACCTTGGTTGCAGTTTGTCCCCGGCCCTGGTTGGACGTGCAGGTGACGGCCACTCAGTGTGTCCCTTTCACGTCGATGTTTCTCTCTCTCTCTCTCTTCCTCTCTCTCCCTCCCACTCTATCTGAACAAAAAATGGAAAAATATCCTCGGGTGAGGATAAAAAAAAAGAGAGAGAGAGAAAGAAAATCATAAGGAAAATACATTTACAGCACTTTGCGTGGTTATTATTAAAAAAAATCCACATGTAGGTGACCTGTGCTGGTCAAATCCATGTCATCCTGCAACAAGGGTCATCCAAAGAGGAGGCACTCAGTTTGGTCGCTTCCGTGACAAAGGGGGATTTGGAGGTGTCATCGGTGGAGGGAAGGCCGTCGGGGACTAAGGTGGCCACAGTCGAGAGCCTTCGAGCACAGAGGCTGAAAGAGCCGGTGTACAACCCTCCTCTGTTCAGACTCCCCCACAAAGAGGTGGGGACACCCGCCAAGCAAGGTGGCCCAGGAGCCGCGACTGGCAGGATCGGACGCCTCGGGTTGTTGGTGGCCTTTGTCGCACACGGCCGGCCGTGCTGTGACGGCTGGCGGTGGGACGGGCACAGGTCCCTCTGGGCGCTGCGGGGCCCTGCAGACACGCCGTCGCATGAATGCCGAGGGGCCCTGCAGACACGCCGTCGCATGAATGCCGAGGAGAAGAAAGTCTGCAGTCCTCACACGATGCGGTCGCCCTGCCTTTTCCTGTCCCGTTAACTGTGCTGAGTTAGCTGGAGAGCTTCGTTCATCTGCTCAGAATCTTGTGTTTTGTTCCTGAAACAGAGGTACTAGAAGTTCCCATGGTAGAAACTGGATACTTTTCCACAGAAACAATAGAACAGGAGTAGGGCTGTGCCGAGGTCGGACACAGTGTTGATAGAGATGACCAGTGTGTCCGTGAGCGGGGGGACCACCTCACAGTGGGAGGCTGTGGCAGGCGTCTGTAAATCGGTCAGCAGGACAGTGCGTGAACCAGTCGCATTAAGTCTCTAAGCAATGTCTGTGGGGTCCCCTGGGCTGGGGCCAGTGAGCCCCTCTGGCTGAGGGCAGCACTCGGACTGCCCAGAACGTGGCCAGGGGGCTGAAGGAGCGAGGCCCCTGGGACAGGTCAGTGGAGGTGGGCTGCAGGCCACAGGACTCTGGGCACCGTGATGAAACGTTCTGCCCCAGTCAGAGGACTTCAGAACCCTGGGTCACCCGGGGGTCCAACAGGCCCGAAAGCACGATGACATTCACCTTCCCTGGGCCTGCATGTGGCTGGGCCTGGCTTCACCTGAGGCCAGAGGCTGGGATTGTGTACCCCTGGAGTCACAAGAGACCAAACTCAGAGGCCCAAGGCCTTTTTCTTTTTAAATTTTTTTCTTTACTGATTTGTTTTTGTTTTTTTTTAATCCTCACCAGAGGACATTTTTTTGCATTTATCTTCAGATAGAGTGGGTGGGGGGGGGAGCGAGAAACATCTATGTGAGAGAGACACCGAGTGGTTGCCACCCATGTGACCCCAATGGGGTTGGGACACACTGCAACCAAGGTACATGCCCTTAGTAGGAACCAAACCCGGGACTCTCTGATCTGCAGGCCAATGCTCTAACCACTGAGCTAAACCCGCCAGGGCTCTTTATTGAGTTTTAGAGAGAGAGGAAGGGAGAGGGAGAGAAAGAGAAATATCGATGAGAGAGAACATTGACTGGCCGTCTCCTGCATGCTCCCCACTGCGGATCGGGCCCACAACCTGGGCACGTGCCCAGACCTAACCGGTGACCCCTTGGTGCCTGGGTCGACGCTCACCCACTGAGCCCTATCAGCCGGGCCTAAGGCCATCTTGAATTCTCCTCTTCCCCACCAGCCTTTCCAACATTGTCTTTGGGAAACTGAAACACCAGGATCCTCGTAGAGAGGAGGAAACCCAATGACATCACGCTGGAGAAAAGAGACGCGTCACTCCCGCCTCTCTGCTGTGAGTGCCCGTTTCCACCAGGCCGCGGTGGGGCCGGCTGGGCGGGAGGCGCCTGGCCCCGCGCCGATGGGTGTCGCACGGACGGTTAGGCAGAGGGAGCCGGCTCTGTGCGGTCGGCCGCCCAGCACGGGCAGGAACAGTCATGCCGCAGCCACACCCAGCCTCGCGGTGTCGACCTGGTGCTTCCTGCGGCGGCTAAACCTTCAAGGAGAAGAGGACCACGCGAGACCACTTGATTCGGGGCGTCAAGGGGATTTCCTCGGCCCTTCCAGAACGTGGTGACCACAACGGGGATGTCCTGGGAGCACAAGCCTGGAGCTGTGGGTCTGGTTCGATGTTTGTCCAGACGATGATGAGCATGCATGTATAATTTCCAGAGCAGTTTTGCAATGAGACCTTGGCTTCTTTTAAGACCCGGTTTCCTGATATTTAGGCCCGTGGGCTCATGTGATCTGCTCAGCTCCGCGGAGCCAAGAAACCGAGCCAAGGTCCGGGGGGATCTCCAGCCACAGCGAGGAGGAGACGGGGCCCAGTTCACGGGGCTGGGAACTGTCGGGAGGTCCTGGCAGAGGGGACCGCGTGGGCCCGGAGAAGTCCATTCGGGCGGACCCCCCGGCTGGTCTGCGCAGCACGGAGCTGAGCCTGCTGGGGAGGAGCAGCGAGTGTCACGTCCCCTGAGGTGCGCCTTGTGCTTCGGCCGGAACAGGCACAGTCCCTCGAGTGGCCTCTGCAGGACACCCCCCATGCAGGACACTCCCCCATGCAGGACACTCCCCCATGCAGGACACCCCCCCATGCAGGACACCCCCCCATGGAGGACATCCCCCCCATGCAGGACCCCCCCCATGCAGGACACCCCCCATGCAGGACACTCCTCCATGCAGGACACTCCCCCATGCAGGACACTCCCCCATGCAGGACACCCCCCCATGCAGGACACCCCCCCATGGAGGACATCCCCCCCATGCAGGACACCCCCCCATGCAGGACACCCCCCCATGCAGGACAATCCCTCATGCAGGACACTCCCCATGCAGGACACCCCCCCATGCAGGACACCCCCCCATGCAGGAAGCAGACCCTGTGCCTTGGAACCTGACCTAAATCCCCTGTCCCAGCGGCCAAGGCACTGCAGGCTCAGAGCTGGGTGACACCCCTGGCCCACAGGTGGGTCCTGGGCATTGTGACCTCAGCTGCTCCACACAGAGGGGTCACCCTACCCCAGCGTGGCCCATAATCTGCATAGGACAGTGGCCTGGTCACAGGGCCCATCGTGTGGAGGTTGGGAGAAGAACACTCAGGCCTCCTCCATCATGTCGGCCAAGAGGGCAGAACTGAAGAAAAACCTGGTAAAGGAGACAGAGCCGGACCACGGGGCCTCGAGCCCCCGCTGAAGGGAAACGGGTCGGGGTGCGGAGGCCGCTGATGAATTGCCGGCTTCTCTTTCTCTGCTCTGAGCAGGCAGTGGCCAGCCAGCCTGGAGGGAGGGTGGGGGGCTCCTGGCCTGGGCGGGAAGGACAGAGGCCTCCACCGACTGCCGGGCCAGGGCGCACATCACCACACCCTCTGCCGCCGCTGCGGGGTGCCCCTCGCCAGGCCTGCACCAGGCCCACCTCCGAGGGGCATGTCGAAGGCGCACAGCGACTTGACTAGATAAACATGATTATTCCCACCGCCTGACAGATGGGGAAAGGGAGGCCAGAGAGACCTAATCACTTGCCCAGTAGACACAGCCAGGAGGGAGGACAGCTGGGAGTAGGCCTGAGTCTGCGCCCCTGAAATAGACTTACACGGCTTCCTCGGGGCGCCTCCCGCCCGGGGCCCCGCGGCCGGGCAGATGCTCAGAAGGGCTATGGCCGCGTGGCGGAGTCTCCTGGATCGGGTGCTGGGGACCTGTGGGCCGGGGCGGATCGGTGGCACCTCCCCAGTCCTGATCCTGCCAGGCCGAATCCCAACGCCTCTCTCTGCAGAACAAGAATTACAAGGCCGTGTACCTGGAGCTGAAGCCAGAGCCCATCAAAGTAAGACGCTCTCTGGGGGCCACGTTGGCTGCCAGGCCTGAGGGCCGTGGGGAGGTGGCCTGGAGGCAGGGGCATCCGCTGTTGCTGGTGGCCGAGACCTGTCCCAGCGCTGGGGTGCACTGAGAGCCGGGCCAGCTCTCTGCCCTCCTAACATCACACTAACGAGCCAGAGCAAGGCGTAAATAAGGAGGCGTCCATGAGTGTCAGTGCCCTGCAAGAATTAAAATAGGGAGACCTGGGGGGCCGAGAGCCAAGGGGCAGAGCTGAGGCCGGAGGGGAGAGGAGAGGCGAGCTCAGAGAACTGGAGGAGGGAGGGAACCGCTATGTGGCGGGGCCCCGGGAGGGAGGGCCGGACACTCGGGGGATCTTACCTCCCGCTTGTGCTCTCAATACCGTGCTTCTGGTGTCAATCAACAGACCTGTGACTACAAAGGAATTAAACCAGAAGGGCCATTTACCAAACTGGGAGGGACGCGAGAGCTAAAGGTAAGTGTGTGGACCCAGGCAGCAGGCATGGGGTCAGCCCAGTGAAGGGGCGGGGGGGGGGGGGGGACGGACAGCTGAACAGCTTCTGCGGGGGATGAGCGGTGGGCCTCGGGCCTGTGAGTTCCTTCCCTCTGGTTCTTGAGGTTTGTTTCTTTTTACTGTGAAATAATTTCAGGCTTACCGAAAATTTTCAAAATATGGCACAATGAATTTTAATATACCCTTTACCCAGATTCCCCAAATGTTGGCATTTAATCATAGTTCTCTCCCTCTCTCTCTCTTTTTAAAAAAAAATATTTTTTCTTTATTGATTTTAGAGAGGAAGGGAGAGGGAGAGAGAGATAGAAACATCGATAAGAGAGAATATTCATTGGCCGCCTCCTGCATGCCCCCCACTGGGGATCCGGCCCACAACCTGGGCATGTGTCCTGACTGGGAATCGAACTGGCAACCTCTTGGTGCATGGGTCAGTGCTCAACCAGTGAGCTCCCTCTCTCTCATATATGTATATATTCTCTCTCTCACACACACACACACACACACACGTGTGTGTGTGTATATTTCCTGAACCACTGAGAGCATGCTTCTCTCAAATTTCAGGGTAAATTTCCTAAAAACAAGAACACTCTCAATGACCACAGTAAAATGATCAAAACATCAAAATCAGAAATTAACATGGACACAATGCTCGTCTACTGCCCTTACTCTAATTTCAACAGTGATCCCACTAATGTCTTTCACAACGAAAGAAAAAACAGCCTATTGTCTGGGACCCAACCTGGGATGACAGGTTGAGAGGAGGTTCCGCCTGTCCTCAGCCCCCCGTCACCGGGAGCAGTTCTTCAGCCTCCTGGGCACGGACATTTGTGAGGCGCACAGACCATGTCTTTGTAGACTTGACCCCAGTCTGGTTGTCTGTGCATTTTCGGCAGTCCCGTCCCAGAAGTATCAGAGGCACACGGTGTCTGGAGGTCCCACTCTCCTGTTTTCTTTTAATATGTTTTTATTGATTTCAGAGAGAGGAAGGGAGACAGAGCGAGAGAGAGAGAAACATCGATGAGAAACATCAGTCCGCGGCCTCCTTCACGCTCCCTGCCGGGGATGGAACCCGCGACCCTGGCATGTGCCCTGACCTGGAATGGAGCCGGTGACCTCCTGGTGCACGGGGCAACGCTCAGTCCACTGAGCCACACTGTCTGGGCTTTCCTGTTGTTTTCTTCAATATGTTTTCATTGATATTTTAGAGAGAGAGGAAGGGAGAGAGAGACAGAAACATCGATGCGAGAAGCGTCAATGGGCTGCCTCCTGCACGCCCCCTACTGGGGATCCAGCCCACCACCCAGGCCTGTGCCCTGACCGGCAATCGAACCCAGACCTCTCAGTTCATGAGATGACACGCCATCCACTGAGCCACGCCAGGCAGGCTCTCCTGTTAGCAGCATCTTTTGTTCTCTCCTCCCTGCCGGCAGGTGTCTCTGCCCCTCCTCTGTCCGTGCCCGGGACTTTCCCTTCCATCCAAGGTGTGTCTTCACTCCTCCCCCCAATTTTGTTTCCGCAGAATGATCTCAGGGAGGTGAGGGAAGAGCTCAAGGAAAAAATGGAGGAGATAAAACAGGTAAGGGATGAGAGAGACTTTTCAGACCTTGAAGGTAAAGGGCAGCTCCCAGGGAGGTGTGGTGCCTCACTTTGAGCAGTGACAGAAATCAGGAATCGCGTGGACAAAGCAGTCCAAGGAGCTCAGCCTGAATCGCTGGAGCATTTAGGCCACTTAGGAGCATTTAAGGCCACTTAGGATGTCTGTCTGTCTGATGCTCAGCCCAGTGTTGAATGATAAGGACTCTCAACGGTGTCTTCTGGAGAAGGTTGGGAGATACCTACAGCTCCAGTGACAGAGAGGGGCGCACTGGAATTGGGGGCAGTCAGGGACCAGTTCAGTTCTTCCTACCCACCTCCCCGAGCAAGCTGCGGAGCAAGACCTCTCCTGGTTTCTGTGATGGAACCACCGGAAGCACCCCGAAAGCACCCTCCTGCAGGAGGGGCATGCTCAGGGGGGTGTCACTGAAACTGGTCCGCGCTCCACACGGCAGTCACCAGACTAAGTTGTGTCGACGCTGGTGGTGGTGCTGACTTCATGGTGCCTACTGACCCCTTGGAGGAAACTGGCTTCTTTTTTTTTTATCCTCACCCGAGGACATTTTTGCATTTATCTTCAGGTGGAGCGGGAGGGAGGGAGGGAGGAAGAGAGAGAGAGAAACATCGATGTGAGAGAGACACATTGAGTGGCTGCCACCCACACCCCCAACAGGGACTGGGGACGAACTGCAACAGAGGTGCATGCCCTTAGCGGGAACTGAACCCGAGACTCTCTGGTCGGCGGGCCAGTGTTCCAGCCGCTGAGCCACACCGGCCACGGCGGAACGTGCTCTAATGAGCCATTACTAGTGGGTTCCCGGAGCTCCCTCCAGCAGAGCAGCTGCTGCCCTTTGCTTAAAAGGCCCCAGAGATGACTCCACAATCAGTAATATGCTCTGTGCCTCTCTTCCTTGTTAGATAAAAGATGTAATGGACAAGGATTTTGATAAACTCCAGGAATTCGTGGAGATTATGAAGGTAAGCATTTTCCAAGTGCCTTCCATGGGCCGGTACCATGTAGGATCTGTGGGAGGAGACACCAGCCCCCGCCCCAAACTCTATTGCAAGGAAGAATGACCACGTAAGTAACAAGGTGAATGATAACTGGATATCAGTTGGTTAAGAATTTAGAGGAGGGTCCTGGCTGGTTCGGCTCAGTGGTTGGAGCATCGGCCTGTGGTCCAGAGAGACCCGGGTTCGGTTCCCGCTAAGGGCACGTACCTCGGTTGCAGTTTGTCCCCAGCCCTGGTTGGGTCATGTGGGTGGCAGCCACTCAATGTGTCCCTTTCACATCGATGTTTCTCTCTCTCTTCCTCTCTCTCCCTCCCACTCTATCTGAACAAAAAATGTCCTCGGGTGAGGATTAAAAAAAAAAAAAGAAAACAGCCCAGGTCCCATTTCGATGAGACTTGCAACCTTGGGTTTTTCTCACCTTCTCCAGGTGGAAGTTTTGAGAGCCATCGATGCGGAAGCATCATAGGCAAAAGCAGATATCTGTAAATTTTCAAGCGCTGTAACTACCCCTATTAGATATTATCATTCATAATAAAGCCACCATCCTCAGATTAAGGCGGTACAGCCCAAGGGTAACCAGCGTGGACCACCCTGTCACAGCCTCCACCCTGTCACAGCCTCCTCCCTGTCAGCCTCCGCCCTGTCACAGCCTCCGCCCTGTCACAGCCTATGCCCAGGCCCGGGCCCAGATGGACAGGTGGTCACAGTGCTTAAAGCGCTCACTGTGATGCTCGCCCCTGCATGAGAACCAGGCCTTGGCACATCCGCCACAGGTGCTCCCTGTGGCTGCCCATTGGAACCCTGACATGCGGCTCTGACGGCCCCCTTGTCCCCATAACAATCACGTCGACCTCTTGCGATGAGGTCCAGGGTCGGCAGGTCTTAAAGATCCCCAGGTGATTCCATTGTGCACGCCAGTCCGGGAACCCCAGCTCTATAAAACTGAAAATATGATGAAGATGGATTTTTTTAAAGGTTAGTGGGAAGGAAAGGATTGTGTACTATTAACATTGCTTGAAGATATGAAGAAAAACTCAATGTCGTTAACTCTGTTAACTGAGTCTACAAAGTGAATTTAAATACTAAAAACCAATAAGAAGAAAGTGTATAGAAGTATTTAAAAGCTAGATGCTCTAAGCATAAATGCAATGGAAGAAATCACAGAGGAAATATCGATATATTTAACAATATAAAAAAATTTGGCCATGGCCGGTTTGGCTCAGCGGTTGGAGCATTGCCCTACAGACCAGAGAGTTCCGGGTTCGGTTCCCGCTAGGGGCACGTACCAAAAAATAAAAAAAAATAAAAATAAATAACTTTGGAAAATATAACAGAAGCACCATTAACAATTAAGAAGCACACAACAGTTTTGGATAAACAATTTTTTTTCATGAATATGATAGACATAGACAAATATTTTTTATCTGTAACATATAAAGCTCACACAAATTTGTAAGAACCAAATAGAAAACTGGCAAAATTGTAGGAACACAATCCACAGAAGAGAATATAGCTAAGAAGCAGTAAATATTAAGAGTTTACCTCAGGAGTAATCAAACAATGCAAATGCAATGACCGGATGTCACATTCAAATAAGCGAAGTTTTCATTTACGACAGTTACAGACTAAGACAGGAATGCTCTCTGTGCTCAGAGTCCCAGTGTGTACAAAACTGAACAGGACTAGGCTATAGGTATCAAAAAGTATTCAAACCCCTTGACTTATCAATTCCACTTCTCAGAATTTAACCTCTGAGAATAATCACAAGTACCAGCATGGATGGATGGATGGATAAATGGATGGATATGTATTCATGTAATAGCAAAAATTAGGAAATAACCACAATTTTAACAGTAGAGAAATAGCCAATTAAGTTATGGCATATCCATATGATGAAAATGAGGAACCATTAGCAGGAGTGTTTAGAAAAAAATGCTTACATGGACACGGACAACAAAACTGGGTACGGGGTCAGGGGATAGGGAGGAGGGTGTCAATGGGGAAAAAGGAGAAACATCTGTCACAAAAATAAATTAATAATAAAAAAAGGAAAGAATGCTTATAATCAGAAGTAAACAGTGCAAGATACAAGTAATGTGTAGAGGCTGAGCTCAGCTACACGGAAAAATAATAGGTAAATGGAACATACAGAAAAAAGACTAGAAAGAAATATAGCAGAAGGGTTAGTGTTATTTCCAGGTGATGATCTTATCTCTCTTATATTGCTCTGCGGTACCCAGATTGTCTGCAGAGGGCAAGTGCTGTCTGCAGTACAGTGCCGACAGCGTTCTCGGTGGGTAGGACTGGGCACGCCAGGCACCAAGGACCCTCTTTTGGGCGTGGGCACGGTTTGCGCACAGCGTGGAGGCAGGAGGAACACGAAGTGTACACGGTCGGTGGGGAGATCTGTCGTAAAAGTGCGATCGTGTGGGGAAATAGCAATGACACGGAAGGTCACGGAGGCTGCGGGTAATGAGGCTTCTGAGAGCCGGCAGACAGGCTGGGACTGGGCTGTGTAAGCGCTAAGGGGCCTCTGGGGGTTCTGAGTCGGGGAACATGCCAGGCGCAGCATTTCAGAGAGCGGGCCGGCAGCTGTTGGCAAGGTGGCCGGGCCCCGGGGAGCCGGAGGGGTCGTCCGCAGCAGACGGATCACAGGAAGCTGCGTCCGCTCAAGGTGAAGCGAGCCGGCCAGGTGTGGGGACAGAAGGAGAGGGTGAGCCTGGAAGACGCCTGGAAGGGACTCTGACGTTCCCGGTGACAGATCCCGTACAGAGCACGGAGAGGCACACATCCACGATGACTCCCAAGTCTTCTGTGTCATGGGAAGAAAGTGGCGACAGTGACCATGTGGCAGGGACATGGAACTCATTTAGAAGAGAAAACAAGGTCAGCTGGGGACACGGGTAGTTCGAAGCGACGCTGAGACTTGTAAGAATGCGCGATGTTTGACTGATTCTTTGGACCCAGAGGAAATTTTTACTTCAAGGCTATTTTGACTCTACTTATGAATACAGATATTTGATTCGAAATGTGTACTAACATTTAAAAATGCCTTTCAAGAAAGTATGTTTTGCCCTGGCCGGTTTGGCTCAGCGGTTAGAGCATCGGCCTGTGGTCCAGAGAGACCCGGGTTCGGTTCCCGCTAAGGGCATGTACCTCGGTTGCAGTTTGTCCCCAGCCCTGGTTGGGTTGTGCGGGTGGCAGCCACTTGATGTGTCCCTTTCACGTCGATGTTTCTCTCTCTCTCTCTCTTCCTCTCTCTCCCTCCCTCTCTATCTGAACAAGGAGTAAAAAAAAAAAGTATGTCTTCACCCAGAGAGTATACTTTCTTGATCAAGTTTTTACCACAGTTCAGTCAACTGTTTCTGAAACTTCTATTTTTTAATTAAAATTGTTTGCCTCAGAGCAAATTATTATTTTATTTAATTATTATTATATTTTAATCCTCACCCGAGGATATTTTTACATTTATCTTCAGACAGAGAGGGAGGGAGGGAGGGAGGGAGGGAGGGAGGGAGGGAGGGAGGGAGGAACATTGATGTGAGAGGGACACATTGACAGGTTGCCTCCTGCAGGACCCCGACCAGGGCCGGGGAGGAACTGCAACTGAGGTACGTGCCCTTGACCAGAATCGAACCCAGGACTCTCTGGTCCACAGGCCAACGCTCTAACCACTGAGCCAAACTGGCCAGGGCAGAGCAAATTATCTTTAGTGTACATTTTATAATGTGTGATCCAACCCTGATATATCCATCACAAGTATTGTCTCCGATAACATCTGCCATCCGAGGGTTTCTCTGTGGCCACCGTCCCTGCCCAGTTGTCCAGGTCACACGCACAGGTCCCAGCCGTGCTGAGGGCTGCCACCTGTTGGCTGCTGGTGAGCGGAACGTGGGAGGGGCCTCTCAGCGGCTGTCGGTTCTACGTTGTGTTGTCCATTTCCGCCAGCACCTGGGCAAAAGATGGAGCAAACACACAGGCTCTGGGTCCAAACATTGGGGTCAAAGTGTCTTCGGGGGGGGGTCACACGATTTGTATTCCTGGTTCTGTCATTTTATAGTCATTGAACCGAAGCAGCGAATGGCTTCATCCCAGTGTGAGTTCAGGTGAAACAGTTCCTGCCTCTGGCTCACCTGGAGACTCTGACAAGCCCGATGACGCCCCTGCGCTCAGCATCCTCATGGAATGGGGAGGGGGGAGGGGAGGTGACCCGTGTCCGGTCACCCATGGCCGCTCACCCAAGGCCAGGGACGATTCTGAGGAGGGAAGATGCTGAGGTGTGGTCTCTGAGAGGGTGCAGGGGGCAGGGGAAAGGACCTTCGAAAGCCCTTCACGGTGGACAGTCCAGCTGTGACTTCTCTCTTGAAGGAAATGCAGAAGGATATGGATGAGAAGATGGATGTTTTAATAAATATACAGAAAAACACCAAGCTGTAAGTATAGCCTGCACCCCTCTCTCCTCATCCCTAACGTGCCCCCCACTTTGCTAAATGTCCTCGGGGTTCAGAGGACTCAGGCCCTTCAAGGAGCTGGCCTGCTCTCTCAGGCCCCAGCGGCTTGGAGTCAAGGCCTCCACAGCTGCCCACGCTCTGGTTACCCCCTTGTCATGTGGGGACTTGTCCCCCAACTCCGCCCTCCCTGACTCCCCAGTCCCCTGAGAAGAGCAAAGGAGCACCCCGAATTCAGGCTCGGAAAGCCAGACGCAGACTCCCAGCTCCGGCTCAGGAAACTGGACGGCGCGGAGGGGGCGGCGCTGTCCGCTCACAGGAAGAACGTGGCCCTGCAGAAACTCAAGAGGGACCCGCTGGACTCCCTCCATCAGTGTGGGGCCTGCTGTGTAAGTGAAGCCCACCCCCACCCGCCGCGAGCTGCACCCCTGGGCTCCTGAACCCCTCTCCTCCCCGTTGTACCCCTCTGCAGGCCCCGGGGACCCTGAGCCTGGACCCCTCCCCAGGGTCTTGCCCTCCAGGCCTGGGGAGCTCCTAAGTCACGACCGCGTAGGTAGGACTGAGCCCTGGACGTGCCTGCCCCCAGCGCCCTGTATTGTTCTGTCCTGTCCTATAGCCAAACCTGACGAGGTGCCCAGCAGTCTGGCCATCTTGGACCAGGGAAAAATGATCTTTCTCGTGCCGTTTCTGTCCTCTGCAGGAGAAATGTATGTTGTGTGCCCTAAAGAACAGCTACAGTCGGGGGTAGGTAGACCCCTGCGAGATGTGCCCCGCCACCCCGAAGGCAGCGGCTCGGGCTGCGCGCCCATCAGACCTTAGCTGTGCTCCTGCCCCCTCCCCGCCCCCGGTCTTAGGGCCGCGGCACCAGGAAGGAGGACGGGGTGGCCCAGCCTGAGGCTCCAGGAGGGGGTGCCCGCCAGCTGCTGCCTTGACCTTGCCTGAGGTCCCGCCTCTCTCCCGTCCAGCAGGAGACTTCCACACCAGGCCTGGGCACCCTCCTCGCCCTTGGCATCTGGAGCTGCGTTCTGACCTTCCTGTACTTCAACCTGTGCGCGATCGAAGACAACATCCTTCCGACTTAGTGCCGCGCGGAACCCGCCAGAGCTCCGGGTCCTCCTTCCCACTCCCCGGCTGCACGCTCCCACACTGCCTGCCCCAGGCCCCCCTCCACCCGGATTAAATCCTCACCGGAAGCCCAAGGGGGTGCGCGAGACTGAACGCGCAGAGTGTCACTTCCTTTGTTCTGAGTCGGCGTGGTTCTCACTCCAACCCCTTCCTGCTTCCTGGTGGACGAGTGGCAGAGTCTGTCTTGGTCACCCTCAGGGTCATCCCCAGGGTCATCCCCCCTCCCAACTGTTTGCCTCCGCTCAACCTCCTCCTGCAAAGACCCAGGTCAGAAGAGAGGGGAGGCCCTGAAGACAGCAGACGCCTGTCTCTGCGGGCGCAGGAGGCCCCACCCTGCTCTGTCCACCTGCCCCCCCACGTTCTTGGCTCCTGCATTGTGTGTATGGGGGGAGGGCAGAGTTTGGGGTAATAAGGGGAACCCCAGGCCCAGGGTCTGGCATGCAGGAGGACTCAGGACCCGGCGCTCAGTGGTCCCCTTGGGCTCTGAGGGGACCCTCCTTACCCTCTGGCAGGTTTCCTCTGTCCTCCCCCCCAAAGGACACAGACCCCTGCAGAAGCCTTGAACTTAGGCCATTGCGAGGTGAGGATGAGCCGGGACCTCCGTCCCTGCACTCTGTCCTGCCCAACCCTCTGCCTCGGGGGAGGTGAGGCTCGGCTGCTAGTTCGGAGTGAGAGCAGGGAAAGGTACGGAGAAAGCAGGATTTCGGTGAACTGTCCTCCGTGGTGTGATTTTGGCTCCGGTTTGGTGGAGGAGAAACCCAGGGAGTTCCTATTTCATTTCACAGCGGCTCTTGCCTGTTTCATCTCTTTGCCAAGTCGGCTGCTTCGCCTTGTAGACAGTCTAGTAAATAACTGGTCCAGCGTTTCACGGCTAATAGCAACGAGCGATGGATCGGGTGCTTTGATCTACGTTTAAACAACAAAACAAAAGGAAACACAGGCCTTGCCTCGAGGAGCTCACCGCTTTAAAGGGGATGGTTACGCGTGTACCGAACGCGGGGCCCAAGAAATACGAGCAATGGCCCCACGCGCGTGGTGGAGGCCGGCCCGGCCGGTGGGGAGGCGCACAGCCCTGGGCTGTGCCAGATCACCGCACCCCTGATGGGCCACACAGGATGGGTCCCTCCGGGTGCCATCCGGGCGCCTGCAGGCTCTCAGGGGGCCTGTTTCCTGGCCTTTGCAGCTTCCAGAGGCTGCCCGCCTCTCGTCTCCGGCCTCTCCATCTTCCAAACCAGCCGCGGCCAGTCGGGTCTTTCTCACCCGGCATCACTCTCGGCCTGGCTCTCCCTCTGCCCCCCGCACCCACTGCTAGGCCTTTGTGACTGCTTGGGGCCACCTGAACACGGATCGTCCCCTTGCGTTGAGGTCAGTTGATCAGACTTCTTTCCCCGCCGTGTAACAACCTATTCACAGGTTCTGAAACGCCAGGCACCGCTCTGGCCGGTTTGGCTCAGCGGTTAGAGCGTCGGCCTGCGGTCCAGAGAGACCCAGGTTCAGTTCCCGTGAAAGGTGTGTACCTCGGTTGCAGTTTGTCCCTGGCCCTGGTTGGGGTCCTGTGGTGGCAACCAGACAATGTGTCTCTCTCACATCGATATTTCTCTCTCTCTCTCTCTCTTTCTCCCTCTCTGTCTGAAGATAAATGCAAGAAAGAAAATGTCCTCAGATGAGGATAAAAAATAAAATGAAAAATAAAACGTCGGGCATCTTTAGAGGTGGTTATTCTGCCTGTCACAGGGGACTCCCCAGAGGCTGTCCCTCGACTACCAAACCCCCAAACCATTGGAAACACGTCATTGTTCAGCTCTGTGCTGTGGTGGTTTTCAAATAGCACCACAAATTCACTGAAACTCTTTCAAGAGGAACCTACATCCCCGGGGCGGGAGTGAGAGCCAGACAGGGTGACTGGCTTCTAAGGAACAGAACTCGGCAGAAGTGATGCTGTGTGACTTCCGAGACCATGTCATGAGAGATCTGGGACTGCTCTGTCTTGCTCTCTCTCGGGCACCCATTCAAGGGGAAATCTGCCTGGGCAGCTTGGCTTGGACCCCACCTTGGTCTGACCCACGGGTTCCGTGCACAAAGAGGCGGGGGCATGTGGGCTGGGGAGACACGCCAAGGCCCTGCACGCAGGCAGGAATAGCATCTTTGGCAGCAGAGCCCAGAGTAAGCACGATTCCGTTCCAGACGAGGGCGGCCCCGCAGGGAAAGCGAGGCTCACCAGCAAAGTGGCCCTTGTGCAGCGTCAGCAGGGAGGACGGGCTGCGGCTCCCTGAGGTCCGTTCCCAAGGACAGATGGGACAGCTGTTTGACGGCGGAGAGACCTGTCCCCTCGACACCCTCACCCGTCCTTCTGTTGCCTCCGGGTTGGACGTGGAGCTGGGGCCCGGGGGAGCCGGGGAAGGGTCAAGGACCAGGGACGGCAGAGATGTCGCCAGCCGTCCTCAGGCTTGACAAGCGCTGCGGACTCACCGGCACGGGGGAGGCTCCGCTGCAGCTCAGCCAGCAGCTCTGCTTCCCCGATGACCTTGTCTTAGCTCCTAAAGCTGCATCTGCTTAAGCAGGAGAACACGTCGGGGACAATGTGCCCCAAAATCAAGTCTCAAGAGCCCCCATCAAGTCCCCCTGATCTCAGGAGCCAGCCTGAATACAGGTCGCAGTCACAGAGCTACGTCTGCAGACGTGATGTGGGGTGGGAATCTGGGTAGGCAGGAGACTTCTCTCGAGACCCCCCACCCCTTGCAAGCCTGTCTGGCCCTGGAGGGACCCAGGTGGGGGGTCCCCTCCTGGCACTTGGGACCCGCACTCCCGGAGGGGTCAAGAGAAGCCCCAGGGGAGGCAGCAGAAGTCCAGGCAACAAACATTTCCTGGGCACCCGCCAAGTGCAGGGCTCCCCTCCCTGCTGAGGATGAAGGTGAAGACTACTCCGTGCTCTTCGGAAACCACACGCTGCACAGAGAGGAGAGACGAGCGGGGTGCACCCGGGGCAGCTGGGAAAACGTCTCTAAATGGCAAGTGGCCACGTCCCTGAAGAGCAGGGCAGAGGCGGGGGCAGAGGCGGGCCAGCGGGTGCCGGGGCTTCAGGGAGGTGAGGGAGCGAGGTGAAGGCACAGGGCTGGGGAAAACATCAGAGACCTCAGACCAGACCAGACACGCAAGGTCTTGAATACCAGGTCGAGTTCGGACGCGACCCTGTAGGCACGGGGCAGGATTGTAGAGCAGGGGAGGGCGCTGCAGAGGTAAGCAGTGGTTGAGGACCACGTAGCTGGAAGCGGGGTGCACGGCGGAAAGCAATGGTTGAGGACCACGTACCTGGAAGCGGGGTGCACGGCGGATTCCAGGGCAGAAGAAACCACTGGAGTCGGGGGACGTGGTTAAGGATCCAGGTGCTAAGAACCTGGATCAGGGTGTGTATGGGAATTGGGGGAGTCAGGCATGGACACTGGAGATGCCATAAAGACTTCATGGGAGCTGGCAGCTCATGAGCCACAGGAGGGACAGAGAACGTCACGCTTGAATGACGAAGTGGTACCAGTGTCAGAAATAGGCAGTGTTAGCCGTGCACGCCCGTGTCCAGGGTCAGCGTAGGGGGCAGTAAACGCAGTCTGTGTGGTCCATCCTTACGCAACTCGCATCTTCTTCTGTCACCCTCCGCTCTTCCAGAAGAGGTCCCTCGAGCCACCAAAGGTGTGCGCAGAGGAAGAGCCAGCGAGCCCAGGGAGCTGGTGCTTCCTCTAGGGGTGCCCTCGTGGGGAAGGGGGTTCCACTCCCTGCATCTCTTCCGCCACAGGCACTATTCCTGTCCTGTGTACGGAGCCTCTTGGGGGCTGTCACCCCAACCTAGGCCCCCACTTCTTTGTGCTGTAGACCCAGTGGATCAGACCAAGGGGCATACCCAAACCAACTTGCTAAGGTTTGTTCCCCTGGGGATTCGGAATTGGAATTTGGTGAGACCGAGCTGGCCCCCAGAACTGAGGCCGGACACCGGGAGCTAGAGAGGCTTCGGCCACATTGGCTGAAGAAGCAGAGACAATGGCTCTGCGGAGAAAGCCAACCGGTCAGCAGAGTCGGGCATGAGGTGGGGCAGCCGGGAGAAGTGTGACCCACGCGGTTCGGAGCGGGGCTGTGGCTTTCTGTGACCACCAAATAACTGAACTGGGGAGTCTCGGGGTGGTCTGATCCCATCTGCTCCATTTGCTGAGATCCTGGGGCTCAGAGGCGTGCAGGGAGGTGCCCTCTGCCACACAGCCATTTGGAAGCAAAGCCAGGCCCCGAAGCCAGGTGTCTGACTCTGGGCCCAGTGCCCTTTGCCACCTCTGCTCCGTGGCTCTGTGGAGCCCGTGGCACTTCCCAGGGGAAGGAGGTGAGGAGGAGCACAGACCTCAGGTCAGGGTGTGGCCACAGGCAAGTGGCTTCACCTTTCTGAGACTCAGTGTTGGTGTTTCCATCTGCAGCCTGGGGATCACAGAGGGGTGGTGAGGGGTGAGTGAGCGTTTCCGCAGAGGAATTCAGGTTGTTTGTTTTGATGCCATGACAACCGTGCTGATGAGGTCGGAAGTGCCTCCTAGATTCAAAGGCCTTGGGTTCTCAGGTTCCTAGCCCCAGGACCAGCCCCAGGACCAGCCCCAGTCAGAGCCAGGCATGCCATGAAATGGATGTTGCTCTACCTTAAGAAAAACAAATGACCTGTGACTGTTTTGATAGGAGGAAGGGTGTGCACATTAAGAAATCAAACAATAGGAAAATGCACAGAAGGTTTGGGGGTTGGGACTGACTATTCCTGAGGGCAGAATGGGCCCCTCGTGACACAGCACCTCACTCCTGCCAGCTCAGAGACCCACTCCCACAGGGTGCGGGCAGCCGGCTCTCCCCAGCCCACCCACGGATAACAGGTGCTGCAGCCCAGGCCCTGACCCAAGCAGTCACCAGAGAAACACGAGGCTGAGTCATTTGGCAGCGATCAGGTGGGCAGGGCTGGGCCCCGGAGGAGGCCAGGCTGTGTCATCCATCGGGTCACTGCCATGGGCTCTGTCTCAAAATCCACTCACAGCCCCAGAAGGTGGGGGGATGGGCTTAGGCATCCACCACCACACCGGGGTGGGGGTGGGGCAGGGGGGGCACGCTGACTGCCTCCAGAGGCCCCGTTGCCTTTCTATTCCGAGCCTTCAGTGTTTCCGAGGTGATTTACCTCCTGCATGTGTGATCAAGGTGACCTCCGGAACTTCCGTTTATATTAAAATGCAACCAGACCAAGTTCGGTGTCAGAGCTGACATTACGCAGCGAGCGTGGAAGCGACCGTCACAGGACAGGGCCCAGAGGTGCAGGAGGCCCTCAGCAGGTGATGGCGCAGCGGGTAGGGTGGGGGCTCTGTCCATCTGAGACTTTCACGTTGAGACCAGCTTTTACAAGTGGTGACAAAGAAGGGTTTGTTTTGCTTTTTATGGGTGAGGAGCGTGTGGGGAGATGAGCGGCTCTGGGATGAGCCCGCTTAGCAGTGTGGTGAGACCTGTCCGAGGCCTGAAGAGAGGAGAATCACAGGCGCCGCAGTTGCCACTACAGGGTGCTCGGCCTCGAGCCATTTGTAACACACGCGTGGAAATCGGGAGTGACATGCGCCGACACCAGCTGGGGAATACGACGTGGCCCCCCAGAAGCTGGAATGCTCGACTGTCGAGAATAGCATCTTGTTGAAATATATTTAATGCCTCAGGAGATGTTGATGATATAATGTTAAATGGGGGAAAAGGCAAACTATGAAAGAGGCTTAGAGTATAAACCCACCCTTGGCAAACAGGTGCACAGAGGCACGCGTGGGCTGGAAAGGGAGAGACACACGAATAAGAGGCGTGGTTTTCTCTCTGTGGTAGGCTGATGGCAGACGTTTCGGTCACTCTGTGCTTATCTATCACTGCTAATGTTTCTACAATGGCTATGTATTATTTGTAAAATAAAAAACAATTCGGTTTCTTTCAAGGAAGAGCTAGACCACCCAGGAAGGACCCTTCGGAATGGAGACACGGTCGGTTAAGATCTCCTACAAAGTCTTCTGATGGAAAGCACCTTGACCTTCCTGTTTCCTGGGAATGACCCGCGAAGTCACGCTCTGTCCACGTGTTCATCCAGACGAAGGGGGCGAGTGGACTCCGTTAAAGGGAATAGGAACCATTAAAATGGCTTTATGTTTATGGCCATGAGTGGCGCTGACTCAGTATGTATCTTCCCATCACTTCCCCGGATCTCTCCACCCCACCCCTCTCCTGGATGATTACAGTGGCCTTGGAGTGTAGCAGGAGGCCCCCGCCGTCTATTCTCAACAAGCCAAAACTGTCCCTTTAAAATATTACTTAGGTCATGTCGCTCTTATGCAGAACTTTCCGGTGTTTTCCCATTTCCTTCAGAGCCAAAGTCAAAGTCAGTGGAACGCAAGGCCCCTACAGAACCTGCCACTGCCCCCCCCCCACATCCTTCCCCCCTCACTTCCTGGGCTCGGCCACACTGGTTCCCAGCTCTTCACACGTGTACACTCTTGCCCAGGGCCTTTGCACTTATAATGTTCCCTGCCATTCCCTCAGCTCCCCCACCTCACAATTACCTCCTCAGACACTCTCCCTACCCCCACCCCATGTTCCTTATCACCTTTCCTCTGCTGTATTTTTCTCTCCAGCACACTTATCATCAACTTCCATGCCATGTACTTGACTTGTCATGGTCCGTGTCTTTCTGCCGGATGGCAGACACAGGAAGGTAAAGAGAGTTGGCATATCCAGGGCCCTGCAGGCTGGGCCAGGGGCCTTCCTTACCTGTGCTGTTTTGTGTTATTCTTACAAAAACCTATGGAGTCATTCGTCCCTCATTCTACAACATCATTCTGTCACTCTCCCCGTTTTACGCAGTACCCAGCAGGCTCGGAGAGAGACGTAACGAGCCATCTGTCCAGGCCACAGAGCGAGAGGCAGAGTGGGGCCCGGACCTGAGCGTTCTGAATGCAGAACCCATCTCCTCTACACCCTTGCTTCTCACGGTGTGGACCCCAGACCGGCAGCATCAGTACCATCTGGGAAATGGCTAGAAATGCAGAGTTTCAGGCTACACCCAGACCTGCTGAACCACAGTGAGCATTTTAGTAAAACTTCCCAAGTGACCCCAGTGCCCACGGAAGTCTGAGAAGCTCGGTGCTATGCTATGCATATGGAACATGGGGCCTCCCTCTGAACCAGGGGCTGCCCGCAGGCTGGGTGGGTTCGGCCTTGGGTTCTGTGCCCAAATAGGTTGTAGCCCTGCCCGCTCTCCCCACACCCCGGAGCTCCTCTGTATCTGATCGGTGCAGCCGGCTAAGCTGTTGGCCCCCCAGTTCCGCTGCCCCGCGGGCCCGGGGGGAGAGCCGTTCCCCGCTGGTCAGTGAAGCTCGGCGCCAGCCTCTGTCCAGGAGGCAGACCCGTTGTGGACACAGCCGCCTCTCCTCGGAGGAAAGTCTTAGTTCTCGTAGGCGAACCGGACCTCTTCTTCTCCAGAGCCTGTGAGGAGACCCGCCGGCACCCCAGGGGCAGCGCTGAGCCGTGACTGAAGTTGCCTCCACTTGACCCGAGCACTCAGGTCGGGGTGTTGTTAAAACACAAAACAGTGCTCGCTTCAGCAGCACATATACTGACATTGGAACGACACAGAGAAGATTAGCACAGCCCCTGCGCAAGGATGACACGCAAATTCGTGAAGCACAAAACAAAACCTACTTTCAATGCAAGTATGAATGCCTGGATGCCCACCCTGACACCCATTCTTATCACTCAGAGCTATTTTCAGACCTGACATTTAGGAGGAAGGGCCTGGAACAAAACCAGAAATCCTCACTCCCAGGCCCGTTGAAGACAAGAGTAGGCACATCGCAGCCCACGTGCTGTGAAAAAGCCAATTATAAGAACACACCAGCAGAGGGCGCTGGGCCCCCATCAGTCCCTGCCCACCTCTCCCTCCGGAAGGAAAAGCAGCAAAAAGTGCAAGAAGGCCTATCGGATGAGACCGGGGTCTACACCGTGGCTCCTGCCCTGGCATCGTTGGAACGTGGTGGGTGCCCACAGGGTAACCAGTGGTCTCCCCTTGGGTAATCGGTTCCAGTATCTGGAATTCACAATGAAGCGACCTTCATTCATTCCTTCACGCACTCAACCGGCACTTGTGGGGCATCTGCTACGACAGGGCACAGGGCCAGACCTGGGGTCGGGATATAACGCGGTGCTGCAACAACAGTTAGATGCAAAGGCTAGGCCCCCAAAGCCCTTCAAGGTTGTGCTATAAAGGAAATAGAACTGAGACCGTTTTCTCTCCCGGGCTCAGAACAGGCACAGGGGAAGGACAGTGTGGAGCAGAGGGAGAACCTGTGGGAAGAGGAGGAGGAGGAGGAGAGAGGACCCCAGGAAGAGGAAGGGAAGTGGGGCTCCAACCCCTGCCTGCTGTGTATAAAACATGGGGCCTTGAAGGTCGTCTTGGGCACCCTCCCATCGCCCTTTCTGGACCCCTCTCTCCAGAGCCTCGGGACCGCGTGGGACACCGCCAGGACTGCACGGGGCGGCCTGCTCTGCCCACTGTGGTGCCATCTCCGAGTTTCCTCCGTGCTGGTAGGACATCGCCCACTGGACTACTGCGCCCTGACGTGTGGCAGACTGGCCCTCCTGCCTGCCCGCATCCATGTCTAATGGGTTCATTTCCAGGAGGCCGGCTGCAGCAAAGCCTGGGGCTCTCACACCACCGGAGGAGCTAGCAGGAGGGACTTCTGGGGGCAAGGGTCATTGGCCAGTCAAGGATTTTCAGGTCCTAAGTCTGGGCGATTTTGATTGTGACCGTGACTTCGTGTGTATAATTCAGTGTGGACGAGGCCGGAGGGAGACGCTCACTTCAGGGGGAAAGGATGCGTTGCAGGGCTGGGTGCCGCACAACCTGGAGGCAGGAGAAAGGGCCTCCAGGTGCCTGGGCGTGCACGGCCCCCACCTGGGAGCCTGGCCCCCTGAGCCGCCCGCAGCCCGCGGAACTGCCCAGCACGGTTCCCTGCTGGTGCCCGGCCCCCGACGGCCCTGCCCGGAAGGTCTGGGGCTGCCTCTCCTCCAGCGCCTGCCAGGGGACGTGAGTGCAGGCTGAGTGACGTGGGTGGGACAGCTGTACGGGGCCTCGGCCGAGGCAGGCCGTTCATTGCAGCCCGCAGTGGTGTAACAGTGGTGCTTGGCTGAGCCTCTGCGCCGGGCTGCCGCGTCCCCGTCAGCTGCCTCCTCTGCCCCCCGAGGTCCCCTTGTCATTTCTCTGATAGGGCGCTGGCTGTGCAGGGTCTGGGCCAGGAGGGGGGCCCCCCAGGCCTGGGTGTGGTAATGGGAAAACCTGGGCACCTGTGCCCGCGGAGGAGTTGACCGCCCGCTCCGCCCAGCCTGGGTCACGTTGCCTTTGCCGACGCTGTTCTCAACTCCTGTTCTGCCTCAACCTCCCAGCCTCGGTGGCGGTGGCGACAGAAGTCACTCTAGTGGCTGCCTGTAGGGCGGGGTGCCAGGGAAGGCCCCGGGGAGACTTCTGGAGAGGTGACGAGGTCCTGTCCCTGGCTCTGGGTGGTGCTGATATGGGCGTGTGCCCGTGTGCAAAGTCCTCCTCAAGCCGCAAACGTAGGAGGGGCGCTGCTTAGGACAAGTTCGGTAGTTCCTCCAAACTTGGCATGAAGTTACCGTGTGACCCAGCAACTCCAGTCCCAGGGAGATGCCCTGAAGAACCAAAATACCTGTCTTTGGTTCTTAACAGCTGCTCTTAACAAGACAGAAACAACTCAAATGTCCGTCCGCTGGTGATGAAAAGATAAGCGACAGGCGGTCTAGCCGCACAACGGAGCATCATTCAGCCATAAAAGGGAACAGAATAGTGACACATGCTACAACGTGGATGAACTTTGGAAACACACTAAGTGAAAGAAGCCAGTCACAAAAGACCACATGTGGTAGGGTTTCCTTTATTTGGGTTTTTTGTTTTGTTTTTATTTTTTAATTAATTTTTGTTACAGATGTTTCTCCTTTTTCCCCCACTGACACCCTCCTCCCGATCCCCAGTAGGGTTTCATTTATATGAAAAGTCCAAATAGGCAAATCTACAGAGAGAGAAAATAGGTTAGTGATTGCCAGAGGCTGGGGAAGTGGGGACTGACCGCTAATGGGTGTGGACTTTCTCTGAGGGCTGATGACAATGTCCTGGAATTGGTGGCAATGGTTGTACAACTCTGAATGTACTAAAACGGACTGAATTGTACATTTGAAAAGGGTGAATTGCGTGGTATTTTACTGATCAAAAAATTGATCAGTCTGTATACTTATGATGTGTGCCCTTTGCTCTATGTATATCTTACTACATTTTTAAGAGTTTACTTAAAAAGTGAAGGTGCCACTTACTCTGTTGCTCTGGCTCAGAGTAAGTGGCACCTTCTTTTTAATCCTTACCCAAGGATACTTTTCCATTTATCTTTAAATGGAGTGGGAAAGAGACAGAGAGAGAGAAACATTGACGTGAGAGAGACACATCGATTGGTTGCCTATTCCACGACCCTGACCAGGGCCAGAGATAAACCACAACTGAGGTACATGCCCTTGACCGGAATCGAACCCACAACTCTTTGGTCCTCGGGCTGACACGTTGAGCCAAACCAGCCAGTTCCTGCCACTGGCCCAGCAATAAGGGCCACCTCCTCTATGAAGGCTCCTGTCCTGAGCTCCTTTAGCATGTAATGTTAACACTCCACCTACTTATTGCTCCTAAAGCCTGGCCACCCCCATGTGGCCCGGGAACCAGCGTCGCTGCATCACTGGGGAGCTTGTCAGATGAGCAGCAGCTCAGGTCCCCCAAGCCTGCCAATGAAGGAGGAGCCAGGCTGCAGGTGTGCTCGCCACCGTGTTGAGGGTGGAAATGGTGTGCCTGGTTAGCATCCTCTCCACAGCAGACTCCAATGTTACAGCCGAGGGCCTCACCCCCGGCTGGCATTCGAATCCCCTGCAGCCCACCTGAGGCTGGCTGAGGCTCCGTCCTGCAGGAGGCCTGGGGCTCCAGCGGTTGCCAGTGCTCCTGGGTGATTCGGCCGGAGTGAGGTGCTTGAGTCAGGCAGGCGGAGTCAGGATTTCGCTGGTCTGCTCACATTTGAATATAGCGAAGTAAACATGCCGGGAAATGTGGCTGTCAGGTAAGTGACAAATGGAGTTGATAGGTGAGGTTCTGGGTGTCGACTTTATTCTGTTTGATGAGTCACTTGAGGTCATTGGAGCCACTGTGTCCAACCTGAGTCACCACTCTCTGGGCCTCGGGGTGTGGCTAAGGTCTGAGTAGGCCGGAGGTGGCTCCGGGAGCTCAGCTCTGTGGGCTCCCCTGGCGGCAGGTTTTGGTAGAGCAGCACAGACCCAGCACCACGGGTAACAGCTGGTCAGCAGAAGTCAGTCTGGATACAGTTGGGGGCAGGGAAAGCTGTGAGGTGGCAGAGAAATCAGCCTCCTGCCAAGTGCCAGTGCCAGGCTGTGAGTCAACCCAGGAACACCCGCTGCTGAACCTGCGGCACCAAGCCCAAGCCCACGTTCCATCTCCAGGGAAACCAAGCCCCTCCCCTCGCGATCCGGGTCCCACGCCGAATAGTGAGTGACCTTCATCGGTACCACCGCGGAAGGTTAAACTGGCTAATGGACAGGGGACAGAGAGATTCAAAGTAGACGTGTCTAGCTAGCCACCTGCTCCCTGGCATGGGGCGGGGGTTGGGGGGGTAGTTACTTAGTCATCATGACACATTATGGGAAAATGGGATTCAAGTTTCCAAAATCCCCTTCTCTGGTGGTCGCTGCGACACAGAGCAGGTCCCCTCACTGCGACCTGCTCGCTGAGTGGAGGTGGGGTGGACGCTCCTTAGCCACCGCAGGTGCTTCTTGGCCTCTGTGCTGGTCTAGCCAGGGCCTCTTTTAGGGCCATCTTGGCCCGGAGGGAAGGTCTCTACTTCCCCCCACCCAGGGTTTGTGACTAAGCTGACCTTCTGCCATGGCCTCCTTCTGCTCTGTCTCCATCTGCTCCGGGTGTGGGTGTGACCCCTCCCTTGGGCCTTCCCTCTGCTCGGCCCCGCCCACACTTATCTGCTTCCACCAGACTTGCTGGGCATTGCTCTCGGCTCCCTAGCACTGGGGTCCTCTGGCTTGGCCTCTGTCAAGGACGCTCCTTCTCAGGCAGCCCTACCGGCTGTGACCCGGCCTTCCCGGGACCTCTCCCCTCTGGCCCTGGCCATGCAGGTCCCGGCATCATTACCTGCGGCCAGGACCTGTAACCAGTCAACCAACCAGATGGCCTCTTGGTCCAGCTGCCATGGCCCAAAAGAAGTTATCTTCTGTCCCTGCACCTCTGCCCGCACAGGGCAGAGCCCCCAGGTTCCTGGGTCAGGGTAGGAAGCCAAACTCACCTGGGGAAGTCCCCCAAAGAGGAAGGGCTGGAAGCGAGGCAGCTAAAACAAAGCAACAGTAGCAAATGCCCACTGTATGTCTAAGAGGCAATTTTATGGATGGAAATCGTGGAATGAGCTAGTCTTGTCTTTAAATGTAGAGAATATCTGGATTTAAAACATCACCTAGAGATGAATGCGAAGGCAAGACTCCCTGGATACGTCCTCCTGGGTGCAGGGGCCACACCAAAGCAAACGTTACAGATGCAACACCTGTGTGTGTGTGTGTGGGGGGGGGGACTATGCTCTACACAGACATTCAAAAAGGAAGAGAGTTGGCTTTTCAGTGGTGCAGTTCTTATCTCACGCAGATGGGAGGGTGCTGCAACCCAGGGGGACTTCATCAGAGGTCTGGTGAGACCTCAGGGATGTGGTGACATCTGGTTGTTGCTGATTGTTGGGGGGAGGCTTGGTAGAATGGCCCACGATGTCTCCTGAGGGCCCATAACTCCCTGAAATTGTGTGAAAAGGACGGCGCTTGTGTACATGTTCTTTCCTGGAGCAAGGTCGGGGCCTCCTGGCACCCTCTGACGACAACAAGCCCTGCTCTAGGATCACATTTCTGCAGCCCTTTCCTGAGGCTCCCAAGGCCTGATGGGATGCACCCCATTTCCATCTCCATCTGCTCAAGTCAGGCCTTCAGTCCCAGCTCGCAGCCTTCTGGTGCCTCCTCATCCCCTGCCGGTGTGAACATCAGCCGAAATGCTCCCTCCCTGCCACCTGCAGCCAGGGTCCTCACCTAGCTTGGTGTTTCAAGGGCATCTCATGGAACACATCCACACCAGCACTCTCGATCCACCCCCCAAGCTCCGCCCTCCCCCCAGCTTTCCCTTTCACAGTGAGGAGTACTCTTCTTTTATAAAAAGGGAGAACCGTGCAGTAATCAAGCACTGAGTTCAAATCTCAGCGTTTCCACTTCCTAGCTGTGTGACTTTTTGCAACTTGATTAACTCTCTGGGCCTCAGTTTCCTCTTCTATGAAATGGGGACAGTGATAAAGTACTGTGACATTTAAATAGCTTTAAAATATGTCAAGGATTTTAAACGGTGCCTGGCTAACAATGAATATGAGCAGTTGTCTCTCCCTTTCTCTAAAAATCATAAAAACATTTAAAAAGTGAAATAAAATGGGGTTACTATAACCAAGCTGCTGGAATTATTTACATCATCAAGGTGGGAGTATGAGGAAAGAGCCTGTTCTTGTTCCAACTAGCCTGGGAACGTAAACTTTTTGAACCTTCCTGTCCTGTGTTAACACCTGGATAAGCATCTGGACCTCAAAGGACTCACGTATGCATCCACTTGACATCTACCCAGACCACTGGGCGTGCCCAGGCCTCCTGGCCTCCGCCATCCTGCCTGCCCGACATCTGACTGATAACCCTCCTGGACCAACCCTAGGGCTAAGAATGCAGGACTGATAATTCTCAAGACTGTACTTTTTACTGTAAGCACTTTGGACTCCTCCCTCTTCTTTGGAACACTCCAGGATTTTGCCCAGCTGTGTTCCCAGTTTGCAAATTCTAAAACCCTTGGATACATCTCTATCATTTATTTCTAGCGAAGCCTCCAGACTCTTTTTGAGTTCATGCCACAGGCTTCATTTCTCTTTCCAAACCCATAGCAATTCCTGTCCTTTCCACGTCCAGACACATATCCCAAATCCAACCTACTGACCATCTCCTCTGCGGCTGGCCGACTCCACGCCACAGCGCCATGGCCACGGGTCCCCTGCGTCTGGGAGGTCCACCCTCCCCTCACCAGTTCTCCAAGGGGCAGAGTGATCTTTTAAAATGTCAACCAGGTCATATCCATCGTTTCCAGATTCAGGACATGTCACACCCCTCTCCTCCTTTGCCCTTGCTGTCCCCTCTGCCTAGAATAATGCCGAAATGGAGGAGGTGGGCTGGGGCTGTTGGCCTAGCGTGGTGAGGGGACATTCCTCTGAGGAGGTGACAAGTGGACACGCTCGAAGTGTTGGAGAAAGCCACGTGAATGCCTAGTGTGCGGAGCACAAAGAAACCAGGCAGTTCTTCAGCATCCCGCCCTGCCAGGGATGCCCTGTTGAAGCCCCCACCCCCCCGCGGGGAGGGATCCACGGCTGCAAGGTAGCCTCAGGCCTGGGGGTGCCGACCTGGGGCTGGAGGGCATCTGTTCAGGTAGCCAGTGCCACCTTCCTGTCCCACATCAGCCGGAGCACCATGCCAAGGGCTGCTGGCGGGCAGGACAGCGGTGGATTCAGGTGTTCTGTTAGCACCTGCCCCCTCTCGGAGCCTCCCTCCCCTCCTGGAGCCTGTCTGCTCCCACAGGGTGGGGGCGCTGCCTGTGGAAAGGGCTCCTTCGTTTGCTTTTGGGGGGCAGAAAGAGAGGGGCGCCAAGACCCATAGGACGGCAGGAGGGGTCCAGGGACTGAAGTATAACAAAGGCCAAGGGCAGCTCAGTGAATAATGTGCTTCTAAGTAATGTTGAGCCAGGACTCCAGGAGCCGCCTGGGGACAGTGCTGTCCTGGTTGGTTGTGCCACAGGCTGTCCAGCAGAATGCGGACACGTGGAGAAACTTAAAGCGCCTCTGAAATGGTAGATGTTGCCATCTTCGTCCCCACTATGGGTTCTACTACTATTCCGGTTTCTTCTCTGGCTAAAAGTGGTTTCATTCCTGGCACGGGAGAGAGGGCAACCTTACACCGCCATTGACGGGGCGCCAGGCATTGTTCTGACTGTCTGGTGATCTCTGCCGCGCGGTGGGAGGGGCGGCCGGGATCGCAGGGCGTGCAGTTCCCGTTGCGCCCACTGGGTGGCGCAGGCGCAGCACTTTGTCCGGAGCCTGAGCCCAGCCTGCAAACCCAGGACCCCAGGGACGCTGCAGCGTCACCCTGACTCAGTTCTGGTCCGACAGAGACCTTCCCTTTGCTTTCCAGCAACGTTTCTCCTGGGGGATTTGTATCTCATAGAGCAGGCTCCAAAGCCATGGGCTTGGCCACGGATGGACTGGAATGGGGTTAGCATTAGGGGAAAGGGGGGCTCTGGCTGAGTGAAGTGAGGAGGCACAAGGTGATCTGTGGTCAAGGACCGGCTAGTAGTCAGCCTGCCGCGTCCTGATCTTGGGGTTCCTGTGCTGGGGCGGGAATAGGAGGTGTGAAGGAGGCCCTCCCTGGTGAGGGGAATCAGGGGTGGAGATGGGGGGTCAGAGCAGCTGAGAGAGCAGGACCAGACATCTGGTCAGGTAGGGCCCAGGCTTGCTGCAATGGAGGGGGCTCTTCCCTGCCCCCTTCCCTTCCCCCACCCTTTCCTCTCCTATGTAAGACATCTTCTTGGTCTTTTCTGAGTTTCTCAGATTCTGGTGGGAACCAACTCTCCCATCTGCTTCTGAGTTGACCCCTCCTCCACACCGGGGCAAGGAACATTTAGCCCATGTGGACTTGGCTTTCTCTGTGTGGGAAGAGACACCAGAGGGGCTGAGCACTGGAGCTTCCTATGAACATTGTCAGGGGAAGCCGGAAAGTGGACCTGGGGACAGGTGTCTGAGGACTCATGGACACCTTCGGAGCGGGCACCGTAGGGCATAAAGCTGCCTCCCGCGTCTTTGGCACATCACACGGGACCTAGGATGCTTCTCTGTACCCAGCAGGCTGCTAATGAGGGTTTATGATCAGACCATGAAAGAGGGAGCAGAGACCAAGGTCAGAATACTGTGCCCTGGGCTGTTTGCAGAGTCCACCTTCTTCCAGGTTCTAATCCAGGAAGACGAGGGTGGGCCCAGGAAGCTGCATTTTTAACAAGCACCGTCAGTTGATTCTGAGGCATGGTGGGCAGGCCACCCTGGGGAAATGCCAGCCGGAGCGTCCGGGTACCAGTGTGTGGTGATGAGAAGCTGGGACCCGCAGCCCCACCGCTGTCTCTAGCTGTGTGTGGCTTCAGCCCCGAGCCTCACATCCCTGCCCTCCACCTTTTCAGTTTTCCAGTGCCGGTTTTTGTTTCTGTTTCTTTCCCTTGAATTCCCTGGAATGTCAGATTCTTTCAGAAGATAAGCGCTTCATTGGTGTTCGGAACCTGGAGTTTTAGAAACCTCCAGGCCGCTGTGTCGCGTTGGATACATTCTGTACGAAATGAAATGCTTGTGTTTGAGCCTCGTGTATGGATCCTGCAATCTGCGACCCTTCGTGTCCTTTTCTTAAATGGAGAGGTTCTGATCTGAACCCAGCCCAGCCCTGCCACGTCCACCCCCAGGTCTCTGAGCCTTCTGAACCCCCATCTCAGAGCTGTCAACCACAATTTCTTTCTTTTCTTTTCTTTTAAGATGCCTCGTGGAATCAGAGGGGCAGTTTTTTGGGGAGGTGTCGAAGAAGAAAAAAATAGAGAATGCCTAAATTTTTTTACTTCTACTAGAACTTAAAGTAAGTGCACTTCTCTGGGTTTTTGTTTCTGTTTTTTTTGTTTTCTCCTTACAACCCAACCTTCCATCGTAAAAATAGAAGGAGGACAAATTATACAGCGTCCTCGGCTGTGTATTTTATTACTGCATTTTCGAGAGCAGTATTTGGTAGTCACTCCGATAATCTGAGGGCTGAGGTCTGCGAGAGGGAGTCAACACCACCTTGCCTGGTGTCTGCCCTCTAGTAACCCCGTGGGAGGGACATGGCCCGGGAAGGGATCATCACAGAACATTAACGAGGCGGCGGCTGGGGCTGGCGCCCAACGCTTCCGAGACAGAAAACAGTAACGAGGCCCCGCAGGCCCATTGTCTGCTGGAAGAGGGGTGAGGAATGGGAAAGGTCTCTCTGCCTTCCCCGCAAATACAGGGCCTTGCTCTGCTGCGCCTGGTTGCCGGCTGGGAGGCAGGGAGCTTGGAGACGGTCGGACCTGGCCCCGGAGGCATCTCGGACCTCTCAGAAGGCTGGGGGTGGGTGGTGCACTTTACTCGTTTTCTGAAACTATATTTTGAAGTTAAATTTGGTCATGTTTTCTCCGATAGGTAATGGGGCTTCGGGAAAGATCATGCATTTCTTTGCTTGTGTGGAGGCGCTGAGCTAGCGGGGACCCCCTGCCGCAGAAACCGCAGAGAAGTCGCTCTGTGCAGCCCTGGGCTGTCGGGGACCCCCACCAGCTGTGCCGGACCCTCATGAGCACAACCGAGGGCCCAGGACAGGAGCACCCCACTGGGCCAGGACGTGCGTGGGCCCTTCAAGGTTTATTCTGACCCCGGAGCGCCAAGTGTGACATTTCCACTTTAAATATCATCCTGGGCGGCCGGGGTCCTAGAACATCGAGGCCCCCAGGGCGGAAGAGGAGTTCGGGGACCAAGCCGGGCTGCCATTCAGTCCAAACCCTTCCTTCTGCATCACAGCTTATGGGATCGAAAAGCCAGGACAGTCATCTTGAGCTTTTTTACTGGAGACCCCAGACCTCTGTGTCCCCCTCTCCTCTGCTTCCATTCTGGGGCTGCATGAGCCAATTGTCATTTCGTGCCCTACACCGAAAAAGAAACCGCAGTTATAAACACAAACACTGCCCGGGTCGAGCTCTGGCCCCCGGGGAAGACCAGTCCTACAGGACAGCGATGCAGAACCTGGGGATGCTTTCCTAGCTCCCAGGACGGTATTTTATTTTTATTTTTAATTAATCAATTTATTTTTGTTACAGATGTTTCTCCTCTTCCCCCCACTGATTTCCCCCTCCCCCCCTCCCTGCCCTGTCCCCAGCTTTGTTGTCCATGACCTTTGTTCATGCACACATGCATATAAATTCTGTGGTTTAATCTCTCCCCCACCACCCTCTCCTCTGGGGATTGTCAGTCTGTACCCCACTTCCACATCTCTGGGTCTACCCCATTCCTCAGACTGTTATGTTCAGTATATTCCACAAATAAGTGAGATCATATGATACTTGTCTTTCTCTGTTTGGCTTGTTTCGCTTAGGATGATACTTTCCAGGTCCCTCCATGTCGTCTCAAAGGATAAGAGATGTTTCTTTCTTACAGCTGCATAGTACTCCATTGTGTATATGTACCACAGTTTTTTTATCCATTCGTCTACTGGTGGACATTTGGGCTGTTTCCACATCTTAGCTATTGTAAATAGTGCTGCTACGAGCATGGGGGTACATATATTCTTTCTGATTGGTGTTTCAGGCTTCTTAGGGTATATTCCTAGAAGTGGGATCACTGGGTCAAATGGCAGTTCAATTTTTAATTTTTGGAGGTAACACCGTATTGTTTTCCATAGCCGGGATGGTATTTTAGAGATGGACGGAGAAAACAAAAATATTCCATCTCCGACCTGTTGCTTGTTCAGGACCAAGCACATGACAAAGGGGTCGTTCTGGGCCACCCCCGGAAGGCCAGGGGGACAGGGCCTGTGCTGCGTAGACACGACCCAGAGCAGCCTGTTTCAGACAAAACATGTTGTTCTGAAACTGCTGAGACCCTCTTGGCCCTGGAGGGTGCAGAGCTCCCCTGAACATTTTAGGGGCCACTGATGCGCAGCGGCGACGGCAGGTCGTGAGACGGTTGTCTTTGAGGGCCACACAAAAATGAGATGGCAGAAAAGTGAGGTCTTACCAGGGTGGCTTTCTGGACAAAAACTTAAAATGTCCAAGGAAATACACGATGCGCTGACAGTGGCAGGACGGGAAAGGGCCGCCCTGGGGCCTGGTGTCACCCCTGCGTCTGAGGCCTGGCCCGGCCCTGCTTCCTCTCCCGTCTGGAACCCCTCTCAGGCTTTCACTGTGTGTGGAAGACACCATCGCGTCCGGAAGGGTGCGCTCTTCTGTTTGAGCGGGTTTCTTTCTCTGCTCCCCAGTTTGCGGTCAGGGGCTGCGTCTTCAGTGGGGGGAAGGAGAATGCCCCATGACAGCGCCTTTCCATCCAAGCAAGAGCGGTTCTGGCCCTGGTGCAGCATGTTCAACGTAGAAACCCACATCCTACCTTCTAGAACATTCTCCAGGTGCCCAGGGCCACGGAGGTCTGTCCTTCCTGGGTGGCCCATGTTGCCAGTTCATTTGCAGGGGCTCTGACAGTTTGGGCGCAGAGCTGAGTGTCCTCATGGCTGTCGGTGAGACCTTTCGTGGTGCCAGAGCCTGGTAGGAAGAGGGGGTCGGGCTGGGGTCGGGCTGAGGCCGGGCGCCAGAACCATCTCCCTGTGCCACCACGTTCTAGAGCGGAGTTCCAAGGAGGCCAGGACTTCCTAGCCTTGTGCTGCGCTGAGAAACTTGAAAGGCAATGGGTGAGGGCACCTCGTGGGTACAGGTTGCCTGGCTGGGAGCGGGAGGGGCGAGGAGAGGCTCCCCCAGGGAACGCGGGCTTCCACTGAGCGCTCTCCAAGCCACAGACCTTCGAGGCAGCCTGGCTGTGTCCTGGGCAGCTCAGTTTAATCCCGAAACCCTGAAAGCTGCTGAATTCTCGTCTTGCTATTGCTGTCACCAACTGGGAGCCAAGAAAAAGTCACCAAAATAATGAAATGCCTCGCTAAGCTTGAAAACAGAACCATGGGGACTTGCTAAATAAACAAGTTATGGAAAAACTAAGTGGAATGGATTCAAAGACTGTTCCAAGGTGGACATAATGTTCAACAGGGAGTTTAAGCCGAGGGGGCGACTGGGAAAGAAAGGCACCCACGTGGATCCGAGACTGCAACAAGGCTCCATCCCCAAACAAATGTGCGTTATTTGTAGTAACTTTCATACGCTGTTGTATTGATTTAAAACTCAGCGTAACTTCATTCATTTAGATGTCCCTCATTTCGAGTGCGGGTAAATGCTCGCGGTTAGGCTGGACGGACACTCTTTTTACTACCTAAAAGCTTTACTAAGAAAATTCAGGGGACAAACAACAGTGCAAGGGGGAATGTTAGGTTTAATTAAGAAATCAGCTCTTTAGAAGACGTTAGCACGATAATTGTTGATGGGTGGACGGTGCTGTGAATTATGAATGAGTCATTCATTCTTTGATGGAGGCTGACCGGGCTCTCCTCTCAGGACGAGGAGCCTTGTGGGTAGTCGGAAGGTCGCCCATTGCATCTCATCATCATCAAGCAGTAATGACGGGGTCCTCCTGACAACAGGGCACATGTGTTGGGTGTTTATTACACGTGGGCCCCTTGGTTGCTGCTTTGTGAGCATTGAGCCCTCACGAAAGGCCTGTGAAGTATCAGGCACTAGCATTGCGGCCATTTTACAGATGGGAAAACTGAGGCACTTGGAACCTAAGTGCCCCGCCCAAATGACCCAGCTGAATGAGTACTTGGGAAAGAAAGACGGACACACCAAGCTCTCTGCCTTTATGAAATTTACTGTCCAGTATCTTTTGAATGTCGTCAGTTTTCTAATTTTAATAAATTCAGACCAGCTTCATCTTCCAGCTGATCCAAGTTTGGTGAGTTTCACTAAAAGAGAGCAATAGGAGAGTGTTCTAACCAGTTGACTGTCGCCACCTATTATAACAGGAACGAGGGCAAAGGGCCAATGGGATCTCCAGTCCGCACTCGGGAATCGACTCCCCGAAGAACATTCTTATTTCCAGATCGCGATGTGGTATTTATTACACCCAAGCAATGACAAAAACACTAATGATTCTGTAACAAAACCTCAGGGAAGCTATTAACACGTTGGCACTTGTAATTCATGTGGAAATGTTCATTTTATTTATCAGAATTGTGGCAATGGGTGTTCATGTAATTAAGAGGCTGGTACACTGGAAGGGCAATTTCGAGAAGTTCATAATATTGCAGTCAAGCATGAATTTTAAACTCAAAAGAAAATTGGTTAAGCATCTAAGTGACAGCTTAATTTTCCCGTGTCCCTCTCGTCTTACATGGCTCGAGAGCTGTTTAACAAAGGAATTAGATAAATGTGTTGTATCACTTAATAAGATGTTTTATGGCAAATTCATTTAAATGGTAACTACCAGGCTCATAAATACGTAGCCAAGAAATATTTCGATAATAACTAAGGAGAACCGTCTTGCGTCTCAGAGGCAGAGTAAGATCGAGTTTTTTCGACTGCAAAGAAAGCTTTGGCGGAGTCTAATCCATGCGATCGGCAGTGTACAGCCAAGAAGGCTCGAAAAGCAGGTTTGAATGAGGAGGAACCCAGCAAAGGCAGAGAATGGGAACAATGGAAACCGAGGGAGACAAAGAGATCAGAAAAGGTGGCCAAGGAGAACACCCACCATCGGTGACTCACACCTTCACCGGGAAGCTGCTCAGCTGGCCAAGCCCTGAGGTCTGGTTATCTCTCCGGCCCAAGTGTCTGCAGGTGGGTGTGCCGCTTCCGGGGCCCCGCCTTCCTAAGCCACCTGTCTTTAAGGTCTGGATTCATTTGTTCGCAGTAAGCACTTAGGTACCATTAATTTTGGGTCAGGTGCTGAGTCAGGGGGCACACCTGTGAACAAGGAGAGCCGGTCCCTGGCCTGTAGAGCTGACATTCTGGTCAGAGGAGTCAGTCTGTAAACAAGTAGATAAACAATTGTGAGAGATGCAGGTGGTGATCTGGGCTGTAGAAAATGAAGCAAGGTGAGGGACTGAGTGTGCTGGAGGGACAGAGGGGCTATTTAAATAGGTGATTAGGGAAGGTCTCTATGAGGTGACCTCTTAGCAGGGAAAGAGCCAGCTATGGGAAGCTCCAGGGGAAAGCACTCCAGACAGAGCAAGTGCAAAGGTCCTGGGGCAGGAAGGAATTCAATGGATGAGGATGAGCAAGGAGGTGCCAACACAGCTGAACTTCACAAGAAGAGAACGTGGGAGATGAGGGTGGAGGAGTCACAGGGGGCAGACCGTGTGGCCTTTGAGACCATGGCCAAACTCTTGGATTCTCTTCCAAGTGGAATGGGATATCACTGAAAGATCTGAAGCAGGGAAATGATAAAATAGTCTTGCATTTGTCAGTTATTACTCTGCCTACTCTGTGGAGATTGGGTTAGAAGAAGAAGAGAGGAAGGTGAGTGAAGAGAGTAACCCATCAGTATCCTCTTCCTCCCACAGAGATGCCGGCGGGCATGGGTCTGTGACCCCGCTGGGGCTGACGTCTGTCCAGGGGGTGTTTGTGCTGTGGAAGTTAGGGCAGGGTCTCCCTCCTCTCTTGGGAATTGAGCTATAACCTCTGCCCCTGGAGGAGCCAGAGGAGCGGAGGGGCCGGGATGGGGGTGGGCAGCATGCAGGCCTACCTCACCCCCTGACGTGCCAGGGCTGCCGCTCCCCTCAGCTCTTCCTCCGACTCCTCAGCCCTGCAGAGGGCGTTCCAACAGGTGCGTGGAGGTTAGGGGTGGAGGAAAATCAAGAGAGGGAGGGAGACCTGGCCTTGGAGCTGAACGTGGGTGGGATCCGAGGGGAAGGAAGCAGAGACGGTGTGGGCTCTTGGCCCCGGGATCTCAAGCAGAGAGGGCTCCGTGACCCCGGCAACAGGACAACTGCATGTTTTCTGTCTCGACATCCAAGCTGTTCACTTCCCTGGTGACAGTGCAGCTGCGGGACATGGGAACAGCACACCCGATAACAATTCTGAGTCGAAACAGTCGGAACGGTGGTGCAACAAAGAAACCAGAGAACAAACAAGGACGGTGCCTTCGTGTGCGTAACATATGAGGCCAAGAAACACGAGTGTACACGCTTTCCTTTCAAATGCAGGGAAAGGGGATCCTGGAGTTTCTCTCCACATTCTAATGGAAATGAATCCGGATGAGCAAAATATCACAAAAGCTGTCTTTTTCTGGCGTCATCCTCGTGTTTTATTGTCGTGAATGATGCATCTTCATAAAGGCGTTTATAGCTTCTCTCTTGCCTCAACTCCCAACTCTTTTTTATAAAAAGGGTTTAAGTTTCTCAGCCACCAACTGTCTGTCCACCCCCGAAGTTTCACCCAGACCCCGCTGTCTCTGTTCAGTACGGCTCAAGTCAGGGGCCTGCAGGGAGAGAGGGCTGCTGAGTCTGGGGGTCAGTGTGCATTTGCAGAGGCCTGATGGCCAGTCTGCACCAGGGAGGGGGGGAAGAGGAGGAGGTGGATCCAGAGACAGGGTAGGGTCAGGGTTCAAGGTGGGCTGTGACTGGATGGGGGAGGGGAGGACGCCGGCAGGGGGCGGTCCAGGCTCTTCCAGGAGGATGTGAGGCTCTTACACTCTAGGGGAGGGTCCCGAGCACCTCTCCTGCTGGCTCCAGCTGGCTCTGCTCCGCTGACAGCAGCTGTCCTCCTGGGGACAAGCCAGGCCACTCCCTGGGAACTAGGGTTCCAGCTGCGCCCTGTCCTCCAACACGGCCTCTCCTTGGCCCCTGCCTGATCGTTACCAAATGCGAGGTGTGGCCGAGTCCTGCGGCAGGACAGCCCGTGGAAACCACGGCTGGTCCCAAAGGGCTGTCGTTCAGCCCCGGACTCGCTCAGTGCAAACACCTGCCCTGACATTCCCGGGGCCCTTCTTCCGGGGATTTAAAATGCTCCGCTCCGCCTGGGCTTCGTGACCCTGGGACTTTTTAAAGATGATGTGCACAGGGGTTGTCAATTAGAAATCTAAAAGTTACTTTTCTTTTTCATCTACGTGTCATGTAGTAGGAGAGCACTAATCTCATTTATGGACGTGGATCACGCCTGGGTCTGAGTGGCTCGCTGAGCTACAGATTCTAACCTGAAGCTGCTCCTTCCTCGTGGGTTTGTCCTTTGTGTTGAGGGAGGCCACATGCTGCAGGTGGGGCCCGTGGGCTTAGGAGACCCTGGCACCTCGACAACCTCACCTGAGACGTCTGCCTCCTGCTGGCTTCGAGTTCATGCAGGAGGAGGGGCAGCCTCCTCAGCCCCGCTCATTCTCGCCAGCATCTGGGCGTCACTGTGGGAAGGGAGGGTCCTGGACCCTCGGTCCACAGACTTCACAGAGATGACAGACTCTTTCTGCAGATGAGGTAGGAAGTGGGGATCGGGGTCAAAGTGATTATCCGAACTCCCCCGAGCAATGTATCTGTGGCCAGGGTTGCGTTGGGCGTCACTGGGAGGCATAACTCAAGGCAGCCAAGGTGTGGGGACCGGGGCAGAGATGAGGCGGGGAAGAAGGACAGCAGATGCCAGCGAGCCCTCGCTTCACGAGGGGACGCCACAGCCGTTCGCTGGGTCACCCGGTGTCTCCCAGGGCTCCAGGGGCCCTGCCGCCCTTCCGAGTGGAGAGGGAGCGAAGGGATGTACCTGCGGATTCTTTCCATCTTCTGTCTTTCACGGTCCACGATCTCTCCATGGGGTTACCCCCGGCTCGGAGCCACGGCGCCTGCCTTGCCAGGGGGTCACTGGGGGGCAGCCCTGTGCCCACCTTTTGTTTATTAAGACCAGGCCTGGCCTCAGAGGCCCCGTGGTCCCCCCGCTGGGAGGAGCAGGGAGGGCAGGACAGGGGTGCCGGCAGACCCGGGAGACACGGAGACTGGTGGTTCCGTGGCAAACGAGGAGTTGGGAGTTTGAGAAAGGAAGTTATTCTTTGCCTTTGCCCGGAAACGGGCCCCACGAGAACTCCAGGCGCCGCTGACAACTTCTCTCCAGACTCGCCTCTGTCCTTAGCACCATGGGGAAGTCGTGGGCCCAAACGTTCAAACGTCCTCGCTGACAAACAGCCCCAGCTCATTGCCCTGCCGAGCTCGAATGGTTGCTGTGTGACCTTATGAAAGCCGCTTGACCTCTCTGAGCCAAGAGGGCAGTTTCGTGAGGTCAGGGTAATACATACAGAACGGGGGTCTCCCGATAAGGCAAAGCAATAGGGACTGTGTGAGCGCTTTTAAAACCCTGCTGCACCCTGCAAGGCGTGGGGGTGGTTATTAGTGCTCCCCTCCGCCCCCACCCCCACCCCTCACCCCCCCGCCTTCTTGCTGGACCACACACCATTCCTCTTGAGAACCTCTGGCTTCTCTTGTGACCCTCCCAAGCTTGTGGGCTTGGTCCCAGCTATGTTTCTAGCAAGTCTCCCTCCCGTTCTGGCCCCCAACCCGGTGCTCCTTCAAGCTCATCCGTCCCTGAGGCCACCTGTCCTTGTCACTCCATGGGGGAGAATTCTGACAGTCATCAGGGATCCTAGTCTTTGGGCTATGATGGTTTGCTAGGGCAATGCTTTCACAATTAAAAAAAAAAAAAAGCTTCATTGAGTAAGCTCGCCACAAGGACCAGCGTGCTGGAGCCAAAGGAGCTTGCCTGGGAAAGGCAGGTCCAGCTGGACCCAGAGTCTACATTCAGGCTGAAAAGAAAGGCATCTCGGCTGGCTCATGTCATTGCCAAGCCCACCCCCTCACCCTTTCCTGTGCGCACCTCACTGAGGCTCCAGGACCCGTGCAAAGTAGGAAGGCCATGTCCGTTTTCACGGTGAAGCCGGAGGTTCAGAAAACAGCGATTTGCCCGAGGCCCCGAACAGCCCGTCCGAGGCCAGGCCAGCTGGGAGCTGCCTTCCCGCTCCGGGTACTTCCTCTTACACCTCCATCCTTTGTTTTGCCGCGTCCCTGTTCCCTTCATTCTTAACTCACAAGAACTTTTCTCCCCTGGGATAGTGGCCCGGCGTCCGACCGGTGCGGGTGTTCTTGGTGACACAGTTTCTCTAACTCACCGAGGAGGCCAGTCACAGAACCATGCAGCCGTTAGGGCTCAGCAGGGACCACGTGGGCATCTCCGCCTTGAGCTCCCTGGAGAAACGAGCCAATGGCTCCGCGCTGGTTGAGGGATCCTGGTGATGCCACGACCTGCCCCAGAGTTCGGAGCAGAAGAAAGGTCCAGGGTCTCTCCCAACTCAACCCCATGTTTGGGGGCTTCCCTTGGGTGGGGGCCCCCAAGCTGCACCCTCCACCTCCATCCCTAGAGGGTAACAACAGGTCTCCACTGTGCTGAATGCTGTTCTGCTGGGTTCTGTTTTCCTGCGGGCACCGTGCAAGGTGGTGGTATTTTGAGGGGAGCTGGAGGATGGGAGTGGAGTGAGCAGGGGCTAAAGAAGCGGAAAAGGAGAGTCAGGGAGGAATTCGGAGAAAGAGCAGAGATGCTAAAGGGGGTGGAGTGGCTGTGTGATGTAATGCGTTCTCCTGGGTTTCCCTCTGAACAGTTCCGTCAAAGTGAGGTTACTAATCGGTGCTTTGGGAGTTAATGGGGGAGGGCAGGGGGAGGACAGAGTGGGCTGAGACTCGTTGGGCATGAGGTAAAAATTGGGGCAGCCCTGGCCAGTGTGACTCAGTTGGTTGGGCGAGGTCCCAGAAGGTTGCCGGTTTGATTCCCCGTCAGGGCACATGCCCGGGTTAAGGGCTCCATCCCTGGGGGGGGGGGGGGTGCAGGAGGCAGCCGGTTGATGTCGCTCTCCCTCTCTCTCTCTCTCTCTCCCTCTCTATAAAAATCAATTTTCAAAATTCTTTAAGAGAAAATGGGGCAGCCCAAGTGCTCCCCGTCCTATCATGTCGCAACCTGAGATTTCATCATGGAAAGGGGAGTCTGTTGCTGGCCCAGATCATCGGAGCATCCGTCTCCGAATCTGATGATAAATGTATTTGTATCAAGAATTTCTCCTTTGCGTCTGCTCCAAATCACTCCCCTTTGAACTCAAATTCAAATCCATTTTCTCCAGTTGGGCTCCAGGTGAATTCTTGCCAGTGACCCAAACTTCACTCACGGACTCCAGGGCCGGAGAAGAGGCGTCGCCGGGGAAGGGAAAGTACGTGGCCAGAGTCGATGGAAACTGGGACCAAGCAGTTTTGGCAAGTGAATTACAGTGACAGAGGCTGGGCCTGCAGCCATAGGAAGAAGCTATTCCTGTTCTGAGAAGAGGTGGTGAATCCCCACTGGGTGAGAGACATTACAGGGACAGTCAGAAATATCTCGTCCACCAGTGGTTCAAACTCTCATGTTGATTGACGCCCATCGGAAGCAGCCAACAGTGTGGACCACAAAGTGGGACGCTGACATTCATCGTTCGGATGGATCCAGACATCAAGCAAGATTCCCTCTCCTGCCCTGGCCAGTTTGGCTCAGTGGTTAGAGCGTCGGCCTGCGGTCCAGAGAGACCCGGGTTCGGTTCCCGCTAAGGGCACGTACTTCTGTTGCAGTTTGTCCCCGGCCCTGGTCGGTTGCTCGGGTGGCAGCCACTCGATGTGTCCCTTTCACATTGATGTTTCTCTCTCTCTCTGTTCCTCTCTCTCCCTCCCACTCTACCTGAACAAAAAATGGAAAAATGTCCTCGGGTGAGGATAAAAAAAAAAAAAAAAAATCAATAAAATCCTTTTAAAAAAAAAAAAAAAAAAAAGCCCTGGCCAGTTTGGCTCAGCGGTTAGAGCGTTGGCCTGCGGTCTGGAGAGACCCGGGTTCGGTTCCCGCTAAGGGCACGTACTTCGGTTGCAGTTTGTCCCCGGCCCTGGTTGGTCGTGCGGGTGGCAGCCACTCGATGTGTCCCTTCACGTCGATGTTTCTCTCTCTCTCTTCCTCTCTTTCCCTCCCATTCTATCTGTACAAAAAATGGAAAAATATCCTCGGGTGAGGATAAAAAAAAAAAAAAAAGATTCCCTCTCCTCAGCCCTGTCCTGTCTCACGTGTGGATCCATGTTCTGTCTGTGGGTGACAGCCAGACCTAAGCCTGCTTCCTGAGCAATGAAAATCCTCCTTGCTTGTTAACACAGCCCCGCCTCGCTAAGCTAAGGGTGTTCTGTGCAGAAACATGGTCCTTACAGCTACTGTAACAAAGTACCACCATTCGGGAGGCTGGAAGTGTAAGAGGGTGCCGGCGTGGGTGGGGGAGGGCCCTCTTCCTGGTCACAGACTTCTCCCTGTGTCCTCCCAGGAAGGAAGGGGCTAGGGGGCTCTCTGGGGCCTCTTATTATAAGGACACTAATCCCATTCATGAGGTCTCTGCTCTCATGATCTAATCGCCTCCAAGGACCCCACCTTCTAATACCACCATGTGGGGTGTTAGGATTTAACATGATTTTAGGGGCACACACACATTCAGACTGTAGCAGATTGCTACAATCTGCAAACCTAACCACTGTCCGCCTCCATGCAGGGCCTACCTTTAGAAGTAACTAGGTTTGTGTATGTGTGTGTTTTTAATAAAGATGCAAATATTTATCCTCGTTCATGTACATGCATACGTCGTACATTTATTTACATATCAAAGGCAGGGAAGGTGACTAGGCTCACAGGACAATACTATAGCATCTATTTTGTGGGACCATTGCTTTTTTAATCAGCTACCATTTAGATTTCAGGGCACATTTTACTTCTCATTTCACTTGACACATGAGAAAATTGTTGCAGGCTAGTTGAGCTGTAAGGTGAACTTGACTGTGATAATGGGACACAGCTCAGCAAAGACAGCAAGGTCAGCTGACCGGTGTTCTGTTCTCCTCGGCATGCTATATCTCCTGACCTGGTTCCGGATCACCTCTTTGTTCTCCAAAGACTATCAGATTAGCACCAGGGTGGCCCAAGAATATCTTTTGTACAATTAACTGGTAAGGACACCAACCAATGTATATGGAATGAATGGATTCAAAGAGGCTACTTAGTATGTGTCCTTAATCCTTGACAGCCAACTTTGCCCTGAACTATCAGCCTAACTTCCTTTCCCCAGATAAATCTGGAGCTTCTTAGGTGGGTGGGGAAAATGTCTCGCATAGACAATGTCTGTTTAAATCTCCAGTCCTACTATTCCAACTGTATCGATCCGGACAGGGTAGTTATTTGTGGTAGCAAACAGCCTCCAAGTCATAGGATTACACAGCGACATTCATGGCTCACACCGTTGTTGTTGCTTTGGCCAGTTACCCAGGGCAACTGCCCTCACATGTTGACTCATTCTCGTGGCTCTTCCTTATCACACTCCCCTGATTGCCACAGCAGGGACAGAGCAGGGAGGGGAGGGGGCAAATAAATGCTTCCACCGGAAAGTGACATGTGTCATATTCCATTCGCAAAGCAAGTCCCACGGCCACACTGAACTCCAGGCAGGCAGGTGTATCCATGAGCGGTCCCTGTAAAATGAACCACCTCAAACTTATGCTTGCAAAAACATAGTGTAGTATTTCTCGTGTTTTTGTAAGTAGGCCGGGCAGCTCCTTTGCTGCTTTTGCCTGGGTTTGTTATACAGCTGTATTTAGTCAGGGCCAGAGAAGCTGAAAAGTCCCAGACTCATGTGTCTGTAGTGGCGCTGGCTGTTGGCTGGGTGCCTCGATTCTCCAGGTGGCTTCTCATCCTTCAGCAGGCTCAGCTGCCTTCCTTACGCGAGAGCCCTGGGTCAGTGTTCCAAGGGGTCAAAGGTAAAAGCTGCAAGCTCTCTCGAGCTTGCACAACACTTCTGCCACATTCCAATGGCCAAGGGCAGTCAAAGGCCAGCCCAGATCCAAAGTATGGGGAAACAGTCTCTTGATGAAAGGAATGTAGATACTGTAGCCATGTGCTTTCATCTATTACGGCAGGGGACATGTACAGCCTATTCTTGTTATTGGTGGTAGGTATGTTCTATAAAGTCATTGCCAACCCTGATTTAGAGAACACTGGACCATTGCCCCTAGGGGACACTCAGAGTTAGGTTCCTATGAGCCTCTGGACACTACATTTTCATCAACTGATCAATATATAACCTTGTTGTATGTGTGTATCTATTTAATGACACCTTATTTAATATATATTGTTGACTCAATATCATTAAACTCATGGCCAACAGCACTATGACTCATGACTGAATAAAGCTTTTCTAATGCGTATTTTTTTCATAAGACACATCACGGCCCTGTGCTTAGGAACTCTAGACAGCATGTCAGCGTTGCACTGGGAACCATTTTAAGAGTGACGTCTCCACCAAAAAGTACAAAAATGTCACTAAATAGTCCTCAAAAAGGACACACATTTATAGTATAAGAGCTGAAACAAGAAGGTAAAAAATGCTTTGTATTACCTCAGCTGGAACATGCGTATCAACACAAATTTCTCACCATCTGCCCATGTCCATGATGACTATGAAAGCAACATGAGTATTGATTGGGGGGGTGGGGGGGTTTACAAATAAACTTTAGCAAGTAGGCAAATTTGCAAACATAGAACCCACAAATTATAAGGGAAACCAGATTGGTCAACAGTGGTCATTTCTGTCACAGGCATAGGAAAACAGGAAAGAAATGAACATTCATGGAGCACTTATTATGTGCTGGTCTTATGCATTTACTGTGTCATTTGATATATGTTATATAGTGTATGTAATATGTAATGTAATTAATATGATTTTTGTATATGTTGCTGGATGCAGTTTGCTAATATTTGTTGAGAATTTTTCTTTCCTCGTGAATGTCTTTGGTTTTAGCATCAGAATACTACTAACCTCACAGAGTGAGTTAGGAAGTATCTCCTCTTCTTCTAATTTTTGAAAGAGTTTCTAAAAGATGGGTGTTAATTCTTCTACAAACTTTAGGTCGAATTCACTAGTGAAGTCATCTGGTTCAAGGCTCTTCTTTGTGGGAAAATTTTTTATGGCTAATTCAATCTCTTGTCATAGGTCTAGTCAGAATTTCTATTTCTTCTTGAGTCAGTTTTGGTAGTTTGTGTCTTTCTAGGAATTTGTCCATTTCATCTAGGTTATCTCAATTGTTGAAATACACTGTTCATACTATTCTCTTATAACTGATTTTATTTCTATAAAGTCGGTATAATTCTTTTGTCATCCTGATAGTCATGATTTGGGCTTTCTTTTTGCTTAACTAAAGGTTTGTCAGTTTCTTTATCTTTCAAAATAACCACCTTTTAGTTTTGTTGGTTATATCTCCTTTTCTCCTCTCTATTTTCACTCTAATCTTTATTGCTATTTTCTTTCTGTTTCCTTTGGATTTATTTGCTCTTCTTTTTCTAATTTCTTAAGGTGGAACTTGGTTAGAGATCTTTTTTCTTTCTTCATATAGCACTTACAGCTATAAATTTCCTTTTAAGCACTGTTTTTTGCTGCATCCCATCAGACTTGGTATTTTCTTTTGTTTGAACTTATTGTTTTCATTTTCATTCATATCAACGTCCTTATTCTAAAGTCCCTAGTTATTTTTATTTATTTATTTTTTTTACCTATTGGTTATTTAAGAATATGTTGTATGCCCTGGCCAGTTTGGCTCAGCGATTGGAGCATTGGCCTGAGGACCAGAGAGTCCTGGGTTTGGTTCCCGCTAGGGGCAGGTACCCAAAAAAAGAGTATGTTGTATAATTTCTACATATTTGTGGACTTTCCAAATTTCCTTCTGTTACTGGTTTCTAATTTTATTGTGATTAGAGAATGTACTTTGTGTGATTTTAATCCTCTTAATATTATTGAGACATGTTTTGTGGGCAAACATATGATTTATCCTGGAGAAAGATCTATGTGCACTTTAGAAGCATGTGTGTGTTGCTGTGATTGGGTGGAGTTTCCATAGATACCTGTTAGATCTGATCGGTTTACAGTGTTGCTCAAGTCTTTCATTTCCTTGTTGACCTGTTTAATTCGTGTATTCATTATTGAAAGTGAAGCATCAATGTTTCCAACTACTATTGCTAGATTATCTATTTCTCCCTTCAATTCAATTGTTTTGTTTCATGTATTTTGGGACTCTGTTGACGTTGTCATGTTTTTGTTCAATAAATGTCTACAGATGGAATAAATAGGCTAACCAAAAAGCTTTGTGTTAACTTGTAGTGTTTTGAAAAAGTTGACTCTGACCATGTTTGCCAGTTTCCTCAATGCCTTTACAGAGGAGAGTTTTTTTGGGGGGGTCCCGGCTCTGCCTTCTTCACTCGTGTCAATTGGTAGCTATCACCCCATTCTATCAGCTAGGATTAGTTTCATCCAAGTGTGACAAAATCCTAAAGGGATAGTGGCTTAAACACACTAGTTCTGTTCTCTCACATCAAAAAGTGTAAAGTAAGTTCAAAACATTTAGAATGTCCAGAGACAGCAGCTTGTTCTAGCTTTCAACCCTGTCACCCCTACAGCCTGCGCCCACCTTCACGGTCTGAGTCTCAGGCCCAGCACCGTGTCCCGTTCCGGGAAGCAGGGTGGACGGGCTGACGAACGGCACACACCCTTCCTGTAGGGCCTCCCCGAAATCGCACATGGTATTTCAGAACAGGCGCGTAGCCCTGCCCAGCTACATGGCAGGTTGACAAGTACTGTCTTTCTTTGGGAGGTCAGGTGTCCAGCTCAAAACCAAGGGTCCGTTACTAGGGAACTAGGAAAACCAGCTGTGTCTGCCACGTGCATTTGACAGGGGCAGACAGCGAGCCTTAGAGAGGCTTAGGATTTTATCCAAGGACACCCAGGCAGTGTGCAGTGGCGCTAGGATTCAAATCACGTGGTCTGACCCTAAAGTCTATACTTTTAACCTCCACTATTCAGATCCAAAGAAGCTGATGAGGTCACACACAAGTGCAGATGTGTCTGGCCCAAAGGTCATCATGTTTCCATTATTTACCCCAAAGCATCTGTCTTTCTCTGCTGGGCCACTAAGAACTGTGACAGAAAAGCAGACCTCACTGTTCAAGCTGAAAGTGCCCGGTGGGGATCCATCAAGTTACCTGAACAAAGCGCACCGAGGACAACCACGAGCACCTGAAGGGCAGACAGCACGTGACCCAGGACGGTAGATGATTAGAAATAGAGCGACTGAGAAACAGATACAGCAAAACTTGATATTTTCTGATGTGGAATTAAGGAACCAACAAGGTACATGTTGTGAATTTCTATTAAGAAATCAGAGAGCCCTGGCCGGTTTGCCTCAGTGGTTAGAGTGTTGGCCCGCGGACCAAAGAGTCGCGGGTTCAGTTCCAGTCAAGGGCACGTGCCCCAGCTGCAGTTCAGTCCCAGCCCTGGCTGCAGTCGGGCGGGAGGCAACCAGTCGATGTCTCTCACTTCGATGTTTCTCTCTCTCTCTCCTTCTTTACCTCCCTCCCACTATATCTGAAAATAAATGGAAAAAAATATCCTCAGGTGAGGATTAAAAAAAGAAAAAGAAATCAGAAGGAAGGAAAGAGGGGGAATGGGAAGAGATAAACCAAAGAATATATGCATATATGCATAACCAATGGACACAGACAATAGTTTGGTGAAGGCTGGAAGGGGGTGTCAATGGGGAAAGAGGGGGGTACATCTGTAATACTTTCAACAACAAAAGATAAATTTTTTAAAAAGAAATCAGTTTGAGAGTTGTGGTCTTGAACAGAAAGCTAAGTATGTTTTGTTTTGTTTTCCCCAGTAATCTCCGGACTCTCAGGCCCCTCCACCCAGCCGGGGGGTTTATTAGTCTATTCTACTCGCATCCGACTCTGGGGTGGAGGGGAGGCCCACATTCAGTCCGGGTCTAAGGGTCCATTGAGCCTAACCCAACCTGCCTCGACTCACCGTTGTTTTTCTTTCTTCATCACCTCTTATTTTCTGCACCTTGGATTGTGCTCAAGTTGAATTCATTGAGATCTGAGTAAGTCAGGTCATGTTGTGACTACAAACCCAGGACAGGTTTTCCGTTCAGGCAGAGCTCGTTTCCACGGTGCTCAGAGGATACGCTCACCAAGGGGGTGTCAATGGAATTGCAGTTTGATAACCAGGCAGAAGCACAATTGAAGCTGTGGTGACTAATTCAACCCCATTCACAGCCACCGAAGATAATCCACTGTTCTCCACGGTTTGAATCTGACAAAAAAAAAAAAATGGCTCCAGCAGTTGGAGTAATTCTGGCTCTATCTAATGGTGCCTGTTTGCGTTCCTGGAGTTGAAAGCTCGTGGTTGGACCTTGAGCCCCAGAGAGAGCTCCCATCTGTCCCTTCCTTTGCCCCTAGAAACCTCCTCATTAGTACACAGCAGATCCCCACTGGCCCTACCCTGCCCTGGCCTCCCCCAAATAACCTCTGCTGATACCGTTCTTCTACACGTATGCACGTGCAGGAGCGCGCACACACACACGCAGGAATAGCTCCAGCCTCTGCCTTTGTCCTTCACTTTGAACTTTTTTTTTCAGGCTTCCCCAGAAAGTCAACAGATGTCTATAATGAGAACAGCAGGTTTCATTTAGTTTTTAAAATTTAATGAAACACTTTATTTTTAAATCGTTACAGAGTCACATGCAACGGGAAGACATCATACAGCGAGATACCATGTGTTCTTTACCCGATTTTCACCGGTGGGAACATCTCGCGGACTCGAACACAAATCTCCGCCCGGAGACTGCCCGTGGGGCCATCCCCAGATCTTGCTCAGATGTCGCTGTCTCACATGCACTTATTTGGGTGCATGTTAGTTAGCGCTGTGCTATCTCACCACATGCGGAGGTTTGTGTCACATTCTCATGGGTGTATAGCAAAATCTCCTGGCGCTAATTTAATTTTTTAAATATCTAGTTTCATATTTCAACTTTAAATTGTTGCTGATGATTTGTACAGCTTCTGTGTGTTTTCATGTTTCAGAAGCTTATTTACCACTGAACACTCGGTGAAGTGTTGGAAAAATTTAAATACAAGTTCATGTAATTCAACCTCACTCACCAGTCTACACTTTTCTCAAAACGCTGAGAATTCCGTCCGCGCCGGCTTTTCAGACATGACCTGATGCACAATGGTCAAACCTTTTGAATAATTGTCACCTCCAAATCAGCATGACATAGACTGCATGAATAATGTAGTTACATGGCTATTCCGGCTTCCATGGGCCTATTATAAAGAGAATTGCTTTGTCCGCATACCAATTATGTTTCTATAGTCATAAAACGTTTTCCTGATCGAAAATTAAACTATGAAAAATAAACACCTGTCTCTTTCTCTCCAGCCTGTACAGGATGAGAACTGAGGTGAGCTGCTCCTTGACTCCCACTGTGTGCAACCCAGGCCCCACCCCGGCTGTCAGGTCACGTGCGCCTGAGGGCAGACAAGGTAAGAAGGAAGGCTCAGCCTCCCAGGAGGCCACTTCTCTGGGAGGGAAATCTGACATTTTTAGCAGAAGGCTACAATGTTTACTTTGTGGAAAGTAGACACCCAGTTGCCTGGATACAGTCAGGAATACATACGGAATCTGTGGGTGACCTGTCGTCGCCTCGTCCCTTTTTGAGTGTCCAAAGCATTAAGAAGAAAATGAAACGGTTCTACAAATAACTCCTACCTGCTCGGGCTGTCTCTGCTGGTCCTCTGGGTGTGTGTGTGCATCACACGCCCACACAGTGCGTGTAATGAATGGCTTCGTGTAAAAACCCTGCAACAAACATCAGCCCTATAGATTACCAGGGAGTCCTAACTGGGTTCGTGAGCAACGCGACTTCTATAAAGGCTATAAATAGTAGGCACATGCCTCCTAAGCAGTGCAGCTATTTATTTTTTTAATAGGGGATTCTCATGTTACAAGGACATCACAGATTACTGAATAATTTATATAATGGTAGATTATATGGGCTCCGGTCTTTGCCAGTGAGCTCATACCCAAATGTCTAAAGGAGATAAGGTGAGTAAAAGCCAGAGCTCAGGCTTGAGAGAGCTGTTTATTTATTTTTGTTAGACATGTATAACATCATAGCCATCTATACATTTTTTTCATATTCTCTCAGCTGCAAACGCCGTATATATAATAGAGCCATTACTTTATTGCTGACAGTTAGCTAACTCATAATAATACATTCAACACACAGCACTGAGAGATACAGACTAGAATAATAAATGACCTTGTCTACACTTGGTGATTTTAACAAATGACTGTGATGTATAAGGGTGTGTTTGTCCTCTATGAAAATATAAGCAAACTACACGGGAGCAACAGTCAATGAAATGATGTTAGATTTGAAAAATGGGGGTGAGAGGAGAAAAAATTTGGATGGGTATTTTTCTGTGAACATCTATTGTTATCTTTGCAAATATTTAGAGATGAAAAACAATCGCTTCTAAGCTTATGGTCTGAGTTTGCCTTTAACCATGTGCAGTTCTCAGGGGAGCACAGTGCCTTGGAAGATGGGCACACTTTTCTGCCAAATGCAATTTTGTGATTGAGATCAAATTTATTTTAAACGAAATTTTATATCTGACCATAGAAAGATGGCAAAAGACCTGAACAAGCACATAACACAAGGAAATTCATGTGGGAAAGGGAGCTTTGTTTTATTAGTAAGCAGGGAAATGCACATTAAACTCACAATGAGATTATTCCATTTTTAAAGCTGGACAAGAACAGGTGCTGATGCAGATGGTGAGTGATGGGAACTCTCGCTGCTTGGTGGAATCCAAGCTGAAGCAATGATTTGGGGGAACGGTGGCTGTTCCTACTGAGGTTGGGAATTCACACACCCTCTTCACAATGGAAGGAATGCCACTGTGGGAAATTCTATATGTATACCCCCGGGCCGGGACTACACAAGAATGTTTATAGAAGCATTGTTCATACCGAGCTGGACACAACCCAAACATCCGTAAAGGGCTACGTAAAACAAGAGCCAATGACCTCGGTGGCGATGAATTTCACAAACGTCCTGTGGAGCAGAAAGAGCAAGATGCAGACACAGAGCCAGGGGCCAGCGACAGAAAGCTATGAACGGGCAGAACTGAACTCTGTCGCTTAGAGTGACGACGGAGAGGGTAATGCTGAAGGATGTCACTAGGAGAAAAGTCAGGATGGGCAGTTACTTTTGGAGGAAAGGAAAGAATGTGATCAAAGAGAAGACTCTGAAACTTCTGCACCCTGGAAATACGTGTGTGTGAGCGAAATGCTTTCTAACCATTCTATTAAATATAAAAGATCAGGATTTTTTTTTAAAAAAAGAGAAATCCCTAGTTCCATTTAGTATCTTTAAAAAATGAACTTTACATGTTCAGTTCAGTTGAATGAACGTTTGAAACAGAAGCCAAACCTCATGCGGCTCCTTCCTCATCAGCACGCGGCAGTCATGTGGGAGATGTCACGCAGAGGCCAGGAGAGCGCGTGGGAGCACAGCCCGCCAGCCCGGACCCTCTGCAGCTCCTTCCCTGAGCGGTTCTCTGGGCCTCGCTTCTCTGTAAAGAAGATCAGAACTTGCCATGGCCGGTGTGGCTCAGTGGATTGAGTCATCCCACAGACTGAGAGGTCCCGGTTCGATTCCTGGTCATGGCACGTGCCCAGGTTGCAGACTCGATCCCCCAGTAGAGGGCGTGCAAGATGCAGCCAATGGATGTATCTCTCTCACATCAATGTTTCTCTCTCTCTCTTCCTTCCTCTCTCTCTAAAAAATACAATCAATAATTTTAAAAAAAGAAACATATTTAAGAGGATCAAAACTCCTCTGAGTGTCTCCTAATATATTTTGGGAGCTCTCAATGGGAACTTTAAAAATATTTAGTATGGCCCTGGCCGGTTTGGCTCAGCGGTTAGAGCGTCGGCCTGCGGTCCCGAGAGACCCGGGTTCGGTTCCCGCTGGGGGCATGTACCTCGGTTGCAGTTTGTCCCCGGCCCTGGTTGGTCGTGCGGGTGGCAGCCACTCGATGTGTCCCTTTCACGTCGATGTTTCTCTCTCTCTTCCTCTCTCCCCCTCCCACTCTATCGGAACAAAAAATGGAAAAATGTCCTCAAGTGAGGATAAAAAAATATATATATATATATATTTAGTATGAAATTCTTTCCAGTTGACAAATCTAAAGAAAAGGAGCATCGCCCTGGCCAGTTTGACTCAGCAGTAGAGTGTTGGCCCGCGGACTGGAGAGTCCCAGGTTCAGTTTCTGCTAACGGTACATATCTCGGTTAGTTTGTCCCCAGCCCCAGCTGGGCTCATGTGGGTGGCGACCACTCAAAGTGTCTTACTCACATCAATGTTTTCTCTCTCTCTCTTCCTCCCTTTCTCCCTCCTGCTCTATCTGAAGATAAATGCAAAAATGTTCTCAGGTGAGGATTTAAAAAAAGAATAGGAGCATCATCTGGGTCCTCCATAGGTCCACCTTGGAGCTCACGGTGCCAGCATTGCCCTGTGTCCATGATCACGCTGGGGCCCAGATGAGCTCTTTTCCTCATCTCAAGTCAGAAGAAAACACAGGTGACCTTCATGAGTCAAGTCTGTGTTTGCCAAGTGACCTCATGGGAGGGTCACAGCCAAAGTTTTCATAGGAGTCTGAAGACACAGTGTGGTGTGAGGTCTGCATCGTGGGCGATGCCCGGCCGGAAGGAGTGACTAGGCACACGAGGGACACAGCGAGGGGTGAGTTGCAAACTCTCATCCTCTGTCTCATGCAGCCACGTTGCTAACAAGTTTTACCGGTTTTCTACTCGGTTTGTCAAAATCATGAGTTTGTTTGGAGTTTATCGTTGTAGCAGTCAACACTGGAAACCCTCAAAAATGGTTTTCCTGGAAAGACACCAGACATCATACGAATCTGCGCCCCACTGACCCCGTGACTCCCTCTGACCCTCCCGTGATTGTGCATCCATGTTGGAGCTCAGGCACTTCCAAAGCACGGGGCAGGGTGGGGCCTGGGTTCACCCCTTTAATCCACACAGGACTCCTCGCTGCAGGCGATTTTGCCTCCAGGGGCACTTGACCGTGTCGGGAGACATCACTGTCTGACTAGAGGCGGGAGCTGGTCAGTAGAGGTCAGGGTTGCTGCTGAACATCCCACAATTCTCAGGACAGCCCCCCCCCCCCATGATAAGAACTGTCCAGGTCATAGTGCAGGTAGCGCTCAGGTTGAGAAACCCTGGTTTTGCTCCCAAAGGCTTTAACTTCGGCAGCAAGGAGGCTTCTCCGTGTCCGTTCCCAGTCGATCCCGGTAAGCAGGCGTTTTCTCCGAGAACTTGCCTCCCGCGCACCTGTTCCCTCCCTCACCGCACACAGACAGGCAGCCGCCGGCGGGGTGCCGCATGTCCGGCCTGAGCTCGCCGTGGAGGTTTGGGGGGCGGCCATGCCACTGTTTTCTGAAGCTACCTGATTTCTGGTCGTCCTCCATCCGGGCCTGTTCTGCGTCCACACAGTGTCTGCCTTGCGGGGACCGATGCTGAGGCTCGTGGCTGGTCTCTGGAGGGGCCCACGTCCCCTCGAGGATAATGCTGGAAGCGGGTTCGAACAGCAGTCTCAGCGACAGCTTCGCACGGGCCGGAGTGGGTTCCCACATCCGAGGACTCGATCCACCTCCGAGGCTGGCCTTCGGGCGCACCGCGCTGTGCTTGCCTGCCTGTGACCTGCCGGGTGTCTGTCCTCCTGCTGCCTGTCCAGGTAATTGTTCATTCACGTGCACCCTGCGGTGTGCTCCAGCTCTAGCTGTCTCCCCCACCAGACAGTAACTCCCTGTGAACGGAGCCTTTCGAGACTTCTGTCGTCAGTGGCAGACGCCCGCGTGCTCGGCTCCGTGGACAGCCACCGCCGTGGGAGCTCTGCAAACACACCACGAGCAAAACCGGGCCAAGTGGGGACGTGCGATCCTAGCAGTGCCCGCCGCCCTCCCCGGCTGGCCCCCCGCTTGTTCGCCTCTGATTCTAGTGACCAGAATCCGGTCACAACCAGCCCCCGGGGTGCAGAGCCTCGGAATCGGCAGCTTTCTCCCGACCAGAGAACAGCCCTTCATCTCTAGGGCCGGAAAGGGGATGTGCGCTCTGACCCGCTGCACGTCTGGGCTCTGACCCGCTGCACGTCCGGGCGGGGTTCGGAGCATATGCGCTCTGACCGGCTGCACGTCCGGGCGGGGTTCGAAGCATATGCGCTCTGACCGGCTGCACGTCCGGGCGGGGTTCGAAGCATATGCGCTCTGACCGGCTGCACGTCCGGCGGGGTTCGGAGCATATGAGCTCTGACCGGCTGCACGTCCGGGCGGGGTTCGAAGCATATGCGCTCTGACCCGCTGCACGTCCGGGCGGGGTTCGGAGCATATGAGCTCTGACCGGCTGCACGTCCGGGCGGGGTTCGAAGCATATGCGCTCTGACCGGCTGCACATCTGGGCGGGGTTCGGAGCATGCCTCAGTCTCGACCCCGCCCACCCCCCACTCACAGGGTCAGTGGACAGGCCTTTGTCCATCCCTGACAGCCACCGACACAAGGCAGCTGACTGGACGCCTCGCACCCTGCCGAAAACCACCACCCTTTCCTCTCCTGCCCCCTTTTATTTTTATTTATTTATATTTTAAGATAATTTTTTTTCTTTATGGATTTGAGAGAGAGAGGAAGGGAGAGGGAGAGAGAGCTAGAAATATCAATGAGAGAGAACATCGATTGGTTGCCTCCTGCATGTCCCCAACTGGGGATCTAGCCCACAACCTGGGCTTGTGCCCTGACCGGGAATTGAACTGGGACCTCTTGCTGCGTGGCTGATGCTCAACCAGTGAGCCACACCAGCCGGGCCTCCCCTGCCCCCTTGTATTTTTATTTTTTATTTTTTTATCCTCACCTGAGGACATTTTTCCATTTTTGTTCTGATAGAGTGGGAGGAAGAAAGAGGAAGAGAGAGAGAGAAACATCATTGTGAAAGGGACACATCAAATGGCTGCCTCCTGCATGACCCCAACCAGGGCCGGGGATGAATTACAACCAAGGTACATGCCCTTGACCAGAATCGAACCCAAGTCTCACTGGTCTGCTGGCCGACGCTCTAACCTCTGAGCCAAACCGGCCAGGGCTCCCTGCCCCCTTCTAAAAAGGAAAAATAATAATCCTCTGCCTACTGTGTAGTCTTTCAAAACCCCAGTGGGAGCACCATGCCTCTGGCACAACATCGGTGCCCGGGGTTTGGCCAATAGGGCCCTTTTCCCGGGGCCCGGACTCTAGGGGCCTGCTCAGCCCTCCCAGGCACTGCTGGGGGGCACTGACAAGACTGAGGGGTGCACACATCTGCATTCGGCACACACAGCCCACAGACTTCCTCTCCCTGTGTGCTCTTTGGCTGACATGCCTCCCCTTTGGTTTCTGATGTGGTTACCCTCGTCCAGGTGCCTGGGCCGCGCTCACCTGGAGGCCCGCGTGGCTTGAGGCTGCTCACTGCGATGGGATGGAGCTTGGCTGAGGAGGAAAGCAAAACTGAAATCCAGGGAAGCTGAGCCCTGGATGGAAGGGGCCTGGCCACAGAAAGGAAGGCCCATGAGGGGGTCAGAGGTCAGAGGGGTGAGAGTACAGCAAGTAAGGTTGGAGGAGACGGGCTGGTGGGCAAGTTCAGGCAAAGTCTGTGAGCATTAGCAGGCTGAGATCTGGCCTGTTTGAGGTCTGGAGAGGAGCAAAGAGGGAGGTGGCTTGACAGCATCCAGGTGACCCACATCTTCAGGTCCGCGTCAGCCAGGGCTCAAATCTGTGACGTCGAGACTTGGTTGAGGGGAAGGGAAGGAGTCGTTGTGATTTTCCCCTTGACTTTACTCCAACACAGTGATAACCTGGGGCCCAGTCTATGTCTCCGAAAGACAAGCCAGACCCTGTCCTAGCAAAAGCGTAGGCCAGCCACCAGCTCCATGGTGGGAGGCGCTAAATGTGGCCCGTGCACCTGGTGTGAGCCAGAACCTAACTTTAGCCTCCAATGAGCATATGCAAAGTAGGGAGCCAGCTGCCCGTCAGCCTCTCTCAGGCCACTTTTGTTTTACATCCTGCACCTGTGGAGGTTTGCATGTCGGAGACCACTGGCCAGTCCCCAGGCTGAGACCCTCGGGAATTTACAGCAGGACTCCTTGTTCCCTTGGCAACAGCCAGCTCCTCTCCCCCTCCCGCCCCAGAAGCAAAGCTGCAGTTTCTGCCGGGCTGCCTGGGGTGGGCCCTGCGGGGGAGGGGCCCCCAGGAGGAGGGCTTTGTGGTGAGGACTGGCCCTGTGAGATGGGACATGATTCGAGGGTCAGTTCAGGAGCCCACGGTCCAGTTGCAGGTGATCCAGGCTCCTTACTTCCCCTTCCTTCTGGCTGCAGCCTTTCTCCATAGTCGATGAGCTCCCTGAACAGAATTTGGACAGAGAAAATGAAAGGAGGAAATGAATAGCTCTGGTAAAAGCTCTGGTGGGAAGGACGTTAAAACCAAATTAACCAAATGCGATTTCAATTTTCCCACACGCTCTCCGGCTCCTACAGGATGCAGAGCCAGCGATCAGAATGAAATGTTGGGTGTAGGGACAAATCACACTTTCCACCCATTCGCCTGTGAGTTCTCTGGTCTTCCTCTTGGAAGCTGGTGGGCCCCGCAGCCAGGGGCTCCTCTGGGACCCCTGCCATTCGGTGACACCACGCACACGCCTGCAGACTGCAGGACAGGAGGCCCTGCCAGAGACGCCGGATGGGGGAGAGCTGTGAGGAGGAGGCGTGATGTCCTCTTGCCACTGTGGAAAGACACGGGGATGGGCCACGGGACTGCAGAACGTGGAAGAGGCCAAGAAGTGCGTCTTCCCACATCAAGCTCTGGGCGAAGGCCGGAGTCCGGAAGTCTGGCCGGAGGATGACCACATTTAGAGGAACATCAGAGAACAGATTCGAGCAGCGGGAAGAGGCCAGGCAGCACGGGCCTCAAGTGCCCCTCTGGCAGGAAGGGTCCGTCTCGCTGCCAGGAATCCCAGGGCTACAGCCTCTGCGCGTGGCCTCTCTCCTTCTCCTTGTTTATTCTTCCTCTTCATCGGATGCTGTCACTCAAAGGAAAATGCAAAGATGGGCGGTGCAGTTCCAGGAAGTTCTCTGTGGCTCCACAGAAGCCAAGTGGGCTCGGAGCCTGCAGGAAATGTCAAAGCAGGTGCAAAAGGAGGAAGTCGATGTCTTCCGGGCGAGGAGCTGCTCGATTAAGCTCTGCGGGTCGGTGGGATGAGGGACAGAATTATTGTCCCCATTTGAAATCCGGTTTCTACCCTGTCCATAACAGGTCATCCGAACCACAGGCCCTTTGGGAGGGCCAACTCGCTTAAGGGGTAACTGTTGATGTCGTGGCCCTAAAGCCACTCTACTTGAAGAAATCACAACAAGAGCAGTTGAGTTCCTACCCAGAAAGCTAAGTCTGTCCAATTTAATGCCATACCGACATCCCTGTGCCTTTGGTAAACAGCTGGTGGCCATCTGGGATCGTGGGGCTACAACTCACATCACCCAAGTCAGTTTCGAATCCCGCCCCGGGCGTCCTGCAGTAGCCGGAACGCCCTGGCAGTGTGGGCACGTGACTTACTAAACTGCCCTCCAAATCAAGCCCATTATTACGTTTTTTTATCCTCACCCAAGGACATTTTTGCACTTATCTTCAGATAGAGCAGGAGGGGGAGGAAGAGAGAGAAATGTTGATGTGAGAGAGACACATCAACTGATTGCCACTTACACGACCCCAACCGGGGACAGGGACAAACTGCAACTGAGATATGTGCTCTCAGCGGGAACCGAACCCGGGACTCTCTGGTTCGTGGGCTGTCGCTGTAACCACTGAGCCAAACTGGCCAGGCTTCAGCTCACTACTTACGTCAGCCCATGACTGAGAGATTGACGTGTTCCCTCTGATGCACCCCACGGGTAGGGTACTGTTCCCACCCACCGCCTTCATCCCCAGGTCGCTGGCTTCGCTGGCGGGAGGGTCTGGAGTGGACGTGTATCACTGCCTCACTCAGCTTCCGCCTCGTGCGTGGGCAGCAGCCGGACAACCGTGGGAAGTCACGGTTCCTCCGACATGACTCGGACAAGAGACTCGGTGTTTTACTTCGTATGGACCTGGGTTCGCTCAGAGAAGGACAGGGAATGGCCTTGTCGTTCCTGCTAAGGGTGTCCAGACAGTCCTCCATCTACGTGACAAGCCAGCTGGCACACATGGGGCACCTGCCACAGAAGACACTGTGACCCGGCTGTGGGGACGGAGACACGAAGTGGGTCTGTCTGTCTGTCTGCAGAGGGCCGTGCAAGAAGAACAACATGGAAGGGAGAAAAATTCAAAGAATTCTACCTTCAAAACGACCATTTCTCTTTGGAAACCATCAAAGTAAGTCAGGCTGGTTGGTCCCACGCGGTGACCTGCAACCCATGGTTGTGGAGAAGTCATGCAAATGTGCAGAAGCCAGCAGAGGAGCCGTGCCCGTTTTTATTGCCTTTTCCAGCTGCTTCTACCCACACGCTTGTACCAGATGCTCAGTCACCTCTTAATAGACAAGAATTAGCATCTTCATTTCACAGATGAAAAAGCAGAGTTGAAGAGGGTAAGTGATTTCTCGAAAGCCACACTCTTTCTAAGCTGAGAGCCGGACTAGAACCTGGCGTTCTAACCTGAAACTCAGGGCTCGTCTAAGCTGTGGTGGTGGTTTTAAACCGTGTACCAAGCAGAACCTCCCAGAGAGGGAGGGGTCCTGGTCCAATGCAATGTGCTTTATCGATTGGTGTTTCAGTCAAGAGCTTGTTTGTAAGGAGAAAGGGGTGGAGGGGAGTTTGGAAGTCACTGTGCTCTGCCATGGTCCCTCCAGTGGGGGTCCAGCCACAGGACAGGGGTCCACTTGGAACACAATCAAAGGAAGGAGGATGGAGGTACCGGCTCCACAGGGTGACGCCCAGGCACATGCTCTGCTCCTGGGTCTTCTCTCAGAGAGGGAAAGAGCCGAGGCCTGTCCATGTGGGGACGCGTTCCCGGGCTTGGCATCGTGGGTGCGGCCTGGGCAGCTTTGTGGACCGCGTCCAGACAGCTCTAAAGCCCTCAGCGACTCTGAGTCGCAGACTGTCCAAGCTTCACCGGCCACTGCAGCCCCGTGCCCGGCGAACATGCTTCCAGGCTCCTCCGTGCCCAGCCTCCAGCGAAATGCCGGCGTATGCCAAGGGTGGGCTGATGCTGGACTGTGAGGCCCCTCAGGGTGTCATCTCCAGCAGCCTGAGCCCCAAGACCCCCCAACAGTGTGTCCCTGTCCGCTGAGCTCTTCTTTCAAATGGCTCTGTCTGCTCCGATCTTTCCGGAATGTTCTGGCTTCCCAAGGGCCTCCTGGAGCTACGCGGAGCGGGACAAACCATTTCGGTTTGGGTTTTACCTCTCTAACCCGGACTAGTGAAAAGCTCCCTGCTACAGATAAAGGACTTGTCTGCTGATCACCGCGGCTGGTGGACGGACGGCGAGGCTCAGGTTTTACAGAGCACGTGCGGCCGGGCTTGTCATTTGTTTGCACATCTCTCTCCTTAAACTGTGTGTGACCAAAGGGAACCACACAGACCTGGTTCATAGTCCAGCTTCACATTGGACAAGCTACTGTATGACCTGGACAAGCTGCTCAAACTTTCTGATCATACGTATGTGTGTGTGTGTGTGTGTGTGTGTGTACACACACACACACACAATAACCACTGTACAGGATTGCTGTATTGTTATTGTCCATGAAGAATACATAATAGCCCTGGCCGGTTTGGCTCAGCGGTTAGAGCGTCGGCCTGCGGTCCGGAGAGACCCGGGTTCGGTTCCCGCTAAGGGCATGTACTTCGGTTGCAGTTTGTCCCCAGCCCTGGTTGGTCGTGCGGGTGGCAGCCACTCGATGTGTCCCTTCACATCAATGTTTCTGTCTCTCTCTCCCTCCCACTCTATCTGTACAAAAAATGGAAAAATATCCTCGGGTGAGGATAAAAAAAAAAAAAGAAAAGAATACATAATAAAAATAAAGAATTTTATACAGTGCTTGATACAGACTCAAATTTCAATACATGGTAGTTTCTTCTTCGTCCTTAAGAATAAAAACCGAAACGCATCCACAAAATCTAGTAGTGTCTGGCACATAGTATACCCTCAGTAAATGTTTGTTGACAGTATGGATGAATAAGGAGCAAATCAAGAAGGCATCTGTGGAACTAATGGGACAGTCCACAGGAAGCACTGAGCCCCACGGGACAATTAACAATGTTAGAATTTGAGAAGTGAGAAATGTATCTTCAAAAGGAGCCCTGGCCGGTTTGGCTCAGTGGTTGGAGCATTGGCCTGCGGACCAGAGAGTCCCAGGTTCGGTTCCCACTAGGGGCATGTTCCAGAAAGAAAAAAAAAGAGGTAATAAATGCTCAAAACATACATATGAAGATGTTCATTGTTGTGCTCTTTAGAACAATAAAACTTTTGAAATAACCTAAATGCACAAGAAAGGAGACCAGGTACATTAATAAAGTGATTTTATTTATTTTTTTTATCCTTACCCGAGGACATTTTTCCATTTTTTGTTCAGATAGAGTGGGAGGGAGAGAGAGGAAGAGAGAGAGAGAAAAACATTGATGTGAAGGGACACATCGAGTGGCTGCCACCCGCACGACCAACCAGGGCCAGGGACAAACTGCAACCGAGGTACATGCCCTTAGCGGGAACCGAACCCGGGTCTCTCTGTACCACAGGCCGATGCTCTAACCGCTGAGCCAAACCGGCCAGGGCAATAAAGTGATTTTATATGATAAAATACTGTGCACCCATTTTTTTTTCCTCACCGAGGACATTTCTTGCATAGAGCGAGATGAAGAGAGAGAGAAACATCGATGTGAGAGAGACACATTGACTGGTTGCCACCCACACTACCCCAACCGGGGCAGGGACAAATTGCAACCGAGGACTCTCTGGACCATGGGCTGACGTTCTAACCACTGAGCCAAATCAGCCAGGGCACCGTGCACCCATTTTTTAAATGTAGATTTAGAATTACTGTTTAATAAAAATACCCAACACAGAATTTTAGGTGAAATTGTGTGTTAGAAAATTGTACTCTTATCAAATTATCTATTTATCTTTCAAAAGAAAGAAATGCCTAGAAGAATATTAAAAGGTAGTGGTTACGTCTGGATGGTAGAATTACAGTCATTTTAATGTTCTATAGTATCCTTTTCGATACCATTTGAATTTTTGTGAGTATCCATTCTTTTTTTTTTTTTTTAATCCTCACCCGAGGACATTTTTCCATTTTTTGTTCAGGTAGAGTGAGAGGGAGAGAGAGAACCAGAGGGAGAGAGAGAACCAGAGAGAGAGAGAGAGAGAGAGAAACATCGATGTGAAGGGACACATTGAGTGGCTGCCACCCGCACGACCGACCAGAGCCGGATACAAACTGCAACCGAGGTACATGCCCTTAGCGGGAACTGAACCCGGGACTCTCAGGACCACAGGCCGATGCTCTAACCGCTGAGCCAAACCGGCCAGGGCTCCATTCTTATAATTAGAAAAAAAATTCTTCTTTGGGGAAACCAAAACACACAAAGGGTACAGTGTGATAACAAGTAACTGTCGTTGAGGGTTTTGCTGTTGTTATACCCGTCAAAAGCTACTTTGAATTCATTGAGACCCCAAGGAGAATGCACTTGGAAGGCTGCTGCGCGCGCAGGACCCCCGCTGTGGCTGGGCCTCGGGTGACTGGAAATGGAGCTGGGAGCTGGAATCGTGCCTCTGTGGGCCCGCTCCCCACATGGCACGCAACGCTGTCTTGGTGAGTCCAGAGCTGTTCCTCTCCACACAGAAAGTGAGCACTGTTCTCTCTGGCCCCCGGCTGTCACTTCTACAGATGTGCTGCAGTCGGCCCCACGGGTCAGATGCTGCCCCGACCCGTGCCGTGGCCGGGGCGTGGCCGTGCTCCTGCACCTGGCCCAGCTCGGGACCCATTCCCAGCCAGAGGTTCATCAGTGTGGCCCAGGAGGCAGTCCTGTACGAAGAGCTGAATCGAGGGGCTGAGCAATGACTGGCCCCTTCCCCCTGCACTCTTCTACTGGGGACTGATATTTCCTTGGAGGTGAGGAAGAGAGGACAGGGTGTCCTGAGTGTGTTGGCTCAATTCCTGTTTTCAGATGAGGGAGACAGGTGGCCAGGAATGCACTGACACTTGTCAATAGCGGAAGCAGGGAGTGAGCTTCCCTGCCATGTCCCTGTGCTGGCGCCAAGATTCACCTGGGTCCTCAGGGAGCTACAGCTCAGCCCAAGGGCCGATGCTGCCTGGATGGGGCAGCAGATTTCGTTGTGGTCCTCACCTTCCCTCTCTCCCTGGGCCCCTCCTACCACTTCCATATGAGCCAGGAGAAACAGGTCTTCCAGAGAAGGATGCGTTTTCTTAGTGTCTTGCACGAAACAACCAGAGCTCTAAGATATTCTGTGGATTCCATCCCTCTGTGTACTCCCTGCCTCCTTTGCTTACTTAGGAGATAGTCGCTTAATTTCTTTCCAAAACAGAGTGTCTATGTCTAGAAAATAAGCACTTTTACATACAGTGCAACTTCATATCATAGCTCACTGTTGCAATTCAATTTGGAATACGTTATTCTGTTGGATGGGGTCACTGCACTGTGTAGCGCTGGTCCAGTCGGTTCTCAGAGGTTAGGGTACAGTGGCCCCCCCTTATCTTTAGGGGATACATTCCAAGACCCCCAGTAAATGCCTGAAACTGTGATAGTACCAAGCCCTCTATATGCTATGTTTTTCCCCAAAAACATACATACCCAGGATACAGTTTAATTTATAAAGTAGACACAGTAAGAGGTTAACAACAGTAAGTAAAAAATAGAACAATTATAACAATAGACGGTAATAAAAGTTATGTGAATGGCTCTGGGGCCATTATTATGTAAAGTAAGGGTGACCTGAACTCCAGCACTGTGATGCTGCTACAGTCTGTCTGGCAACCAAGACAGCTACTAGGTGACAAACAAAGGGGCAGGTAGTGTCAACAGTGGTGAACAAAGGGATGAGTCACATCCTGGGCAGGGTAGAGAGGGAAAGTTAGAGATTTTATCATGCTACAGAGAATGGAGCATAATTGAAAGCTTATGAATTGTTTCTAGAATTTTCCATTTAATGTGTTCAGATTGCAGTTGACCACAGGTAACTGAAACTGGAAAGCCAAACTGTGGATAAGGGAAGGCTGCTGTAGTCAGTCTTACGATTCATTTTGAACATATTTGTTTCTGTGGGTTTCTGTTTGTGTGTGGGTGGGTGTTTCTTCTTTCTCTATTTTTCTGTCTATGAAGGATGCCACACCTTTCCCCAAATCTTCTGCTTTCTGCAGTCAATTATTTTCAGAGGCATAATCTTTCTCTGAGTCTTTGGGATGAGGTTCCCTTTCCCTTGTCCTATAGCATTTCCCCACATAATTCATTGTTTACGTGCTTCCTCATCCTGACCAAGGTGAGATCTATCCTCCTACCAACAGAGAGGCTATTTGAATCGCCTTGGGCTGGGCTCATTGTCCACTGGCTGAGCCCTCTCCCTAGTTCTGTAATGGGGAGCTGGTCCCGACTACAACTCCCAGCCCACTGTAGATAATGGCCTTATTCTTGCAGTGCATTTGCCCAGCCTCCCAACAAACGCATCGCCCTAGCAGCTCCTCTGGTTCTTAGCCTGTTTCCTTTTGCCCCAAAACAATACAGCACAGAGGAGATTATATTTCCAAGCCTCACAGAAGGATTTTAGGATGCATCACTTACCTGCCTCTTAAGAGCCACTGCAGTGAGAACACCATGTAACATGTTTTCTTTTTGCTGATACTTAGTAATCGCTGAGTACCCAGGGGAACAAAAGGAGTGGATTTCCTTTCCTGTTCAGTAGAAAGAGCTCTGGAATGAAAAAGTCCACCAAAAACCTTGGCAAGTCCACGGCCACGTTCCATTACCACGCATTCTTTTCCGTATGCAACTGGTTTTCAGTTGTCAGCGAAGGGGTATGCTCCACAGTGGCTTGGGGGTAAGGAAACGTGTGTTTATTAAACAAGAAGGCAGAGCACGGTCTCAGGGATGGGCTGACAGCTCAGTTGCATCATCAAGGGCTCAGGCTCTTCCTCTCGCTCACTAGGCAGATTGCTTTTCATCGTCATTCTTACTGCTTCATGGACTTCATGGAGCAGCCTCAGGTCCGGGCATCGTATCCATATGTCAGACCGGAAGAAGTGGGGAAGGGATGAAAGCAAACTTTCCTTCCAGTTTGTCCTTTTTATTATTATCATTATTAGAAAAGCAGAACATGTCCTGGAAAACGTCCAGCCATCTTTCATAGTCTGTCTCGTTGGTCCCAGCTGGTAACATTTCACTCCTCACAGCAAGGAGGATGGGAAATCTTACAAAGAGAAATAGTATAACTGTGACCACATTGGATTTATCCATCTTAATTCATTCCTGGACTCACAGAACATTGCTGCTGCGCACCACCGACCTCCACCACCATCCAAACAAAAGTAGTGTTGTGTTAGTGACGACTGCTGACAGACAAGGGCAGCCTTGGTGGCTTTATTTTTAGCTGTGGTGATGGTAGCTGTAGAAATGACCACTGCTTCCCTAAGATAAAGGTGCTTCGAATGGTGAAATATGTATGATTTTGATCACTGATCATGAATATGGAGTTAGTGGAACTGAATATTACCTAATTCAGCATGCTTAAATAATGATAGCATGGCTTATTGAACTCGGGACAACTACAGAGAACTCAAATCCTAGAACAGAATCGAAATGTGAAGAGTAGAGTCGAAGCTGATCTGCGGGCGGCCAGGCTCTGGCTCGGGGCAGTTTGTTGGAGCTGTGAGTTTGGCTTCTGTAGATGAAGGCACGGCGGGGAAAGCATGCCCTGGCAGACAGAGTCGTGCCCACAGCCAGAGGCCAGGGCAGGGTTTCCCCGGCTCATGAAAGGAAGCTGGACACCCTGCCACTCACCACTGCCCGGGGCGTAGCTTGCTGTCGCGAGAACCAGGCTCAGGCAGAAGGGGGGTGCGTACAGAAAAATAAAGGCAGGGGGAACCTTGTATATGATGATCCTATAACCCAGCCTTAAAAACGCATGAAGAAATCTTATACCGAGAAAGACAGCCAATAAAATCAATAGTTAGAATATGAGTTTTTGCAGGAATAAAAACAAAATAGTAAAAAGAATCTGAAACAGATGTGAAAATATGTACATTTGGAATCCTTGAAGAGCTAAATGAAGACGTTACATCCTTTAAAAAGATAGATGTCACTGATATATTATGCCATTAAAATAGACAGAAATGAGAAATTATACAGAAAAATGGAACCATTGAATTAAAACAACAAAAAAAAACTCAGTAGGATTGATTCTAAATGTAGTTCGTTAAAGAGAGAATTTACAAATTGAAATTGGGAGAAATTCATCCAGAAGGTAACAGCTTCAAAGGGGTCATAAAAATAAGGTAGAGAATGACCCGTGCTGTGGTTATGGGTAGGGGGCCCAGGGCAGGCTTGTCAAGGGAGACATTTGAGCAGCGACCTGGTCAAGTAAGGACATGAACGATGGGAATGTAAATAAAAATAAATCTGTAGATGCACAGTAGTAATACTACCTATTTTCCAGGTTGCTGTGATTAGATTAAGATACACAAAGATACCAAGCAAGCATCTGTTAAGAACCTCTGCCTTGCCCTGGCTGGGTAGCTTAATTGGTTGGAGCATCATCCCAATGTATCAAGGTTGTGTGTTTGGTCTCTGGTCAGAGTATATACAACTTAAAGGGGATAAAAAGAACCTCTACCTCTCATCCTAGGAACCCGAGTTAACAGAGTAGAATTTAGTGTTCCACTTCCATATTGAGGGGGCTTGGGACCCCTCACTGGAGCCCCCCTTATTCCAAGGGAGCTTGAATCAGCTGATGATTTTTAAATCTAATAACGGCAGATTTAGCTCTTTGTGACAAAGTGGTAGAACATTATCAGCTGTCTGTATGCCTGTTTTCTCCTTCTGCTTCTCTCCCTTGAGAACAAACTCTATTTTCCCCTCTAGCATTAACTAAACAAGCTAGTCACATCCAAAATATAGAGATGACATTTTAATATATCCAGGGAGCCTGGCTAGCAGTTTCCTTGCAAATGCCCAAATTTATCAGTGCAACTCCAAACATTTCTTCCCATCATGTCTTGTCTGGAGCCTCGAAAGACCTCCCAGCAGAGGTCATGGAAGGGGAAGAGACAAAGCCACCCTCTTTCTGAGCATGGAGCCTTTTCAACTCACAGGCCCCTGATGGAAAAATTTCCTAATGAAAGGAACAAAATAAGCCTGGCTCACAGTGAACAGCAACAGAATGTTCCCATCAGACAGCGAGCAGCTTCTTGGGACATGGGAATCTGAGAGACTGGGTTGCATTCAAAGGAAATGTCCGTGGAGTGACAGAGAGCTAGTCCTGGGGGCTCAGCAACATGGGAAATCCCATGTTTCAAAGGCAGGGGCCAGTTCCCGCCCAGGGGCTGGGGGCTGGGTGTCCTAGAAACTGACCTAGGCTGGGTGTGATGCTCTCTTCCCTGAGCAAGGCTGATAAGGGAGGATGTGATGAATCCGGATGGAGCAGCTGGAGGTGCAGAGTGTATGTTTGTTTTCCTACCCAGAAGAGAGAAAACACGTTCCACCCTCTCTGAGTCCTTGCTCAGGAAAAGGTTGTTTTAAGAAGGAAAGTAGGAAGAGGAAGAAGAAGCATGCTTTTTTTTGCTGCTGCGAGGACTGGCATTTGCACTCAGCTCCCGGGGGCAAGGCAGGCTAATGGACCTGGGGAGTGGTGCAGGGGTCCCCTCAGCATCTCAGCCCTCCCCAGTGCAACTGTCCTACACTAGGAAGTCTGTAACAATCAAGTCTTCCCCTTATTGACATCAAGGTGGTGTTTTTTCCCCAAACACTGCACATCTCACCAAGTATAAATTATTTAAAAGAACACAGTAAAGGACAGCATTTCACCTTTGGCACAGTTGGAGGTCATGTTCATGCTGGAATAGGAGAAAAGTACAGGAACTGCAGGGAAAAGCGGGGGCATTTGAGCATCTTCCACATCCCATGGTGCTTTCTAAAGAGAAAAGAGAAACTTGAGTCCGCATCACATTGAAGACAAAACAAAATAAAAACCCAGATGTTTGGGGTGAGGCTGGAGAGAAAATGGCTGTACCCCAGCAGAAGGAGCGTGGCAGGCACACTTGGGGACCACGCGTGCGGCAGCGTCGTTTGGGCGGGTTCCACACAGGCACGGGGGTCCTGTTTTCAGTGCGCTTGTCCATCTCACACGCACATGCAGCTTGAAATGCAACTTCAGTAAGATTTCGGTCCCTGTAGCAAGCAGGTAGGAGAGGCATTAAATGAAGGAAGCTTCAACTTGAGAGCGGTCATGGTTCAGTTATCAGTATTTATTAGGCAGGGTCCCTGCATGACAGTGGGCTCCTTCCATGTCTTTTGTTAAATTAACTCAGGGCACCTTAACAGCAAGTGGAAATGGATTGGGTTCCTTCCCTTGGAGACAATCATTTTGCTGCTACCCACTTAATCCTGCCATATAATCAGCCAGTTACCCACAGAGACTGCCACCGGTGTATATGTTTGAGTAACAAAGTTACAGTGTCACAGTTAAATCCTTCCTTAGCCTAGTTCCTCATTCTAATTAGAAACACTGTATTGATCTATGCTCTTTCCTTCTACTTTGATACATATGGTTACTTTAAAAATGCATCTACTTTTTAATATTAATTATGTGCTTCTTCATGTGCTCCTCCAAAAGCCACAGTCCCTTGTGACAGCCAGGGGAGTACTCACAGGACAGATGTGAGTGGGGTGGCTCAGTACTTTCCAGGCCACAGACTGTCATAATCACTCTTCCTATGCCTCCGTCTTCATTTGAAAAGGTCTTTGTTGCAGACCTAGAGCTCCAGCAACTCATGTCTGGGATTCCCAGAGGGTGAGACTCGGGAAACAGTGGCCCCGAGAGGAAATGACCTGTTCAATATTGTACAGCAAGATAGCAATTAAGCCAAACTAGAAACCAGCACTCACTGGTTCCAAGTGATCTTTGTGAGAAACACCTTTTCTAATCAAATTGAAGATATTGAACAGCTAGGTGTGGGGATTTGTGCTGGGCAGGTTAAGTGCAATCCTATAAGGTGCACATTAAAAAAAAAAACAGCGTAGAACAGAAGCAGGTAATCAACGAGGAATGTTTATTTGAATAACTAATAGTTTGACACCAGATAGAAAAATTCTTCCACTGGGCCTCTTGTTGGCGGAGACTCAGAAATCACTAGTAACCCCCACTCCCTTGTCTCCTGATGGAATCAACAGTGAGTTTAGCAGCTGCTCCATTATTATAATTCAGCTACTTTATTTCTGTTTTAATCAGAGCAGATTACTTTTGACCAAACTATCATCTCTGGATATAATCTACACTGAATGACCTCTTTCAGTTAATGAGAAATGGTTCCCTCTGTTCGTTTCATGTTTGTGCAAAGCTAATTAATCTTGACCAACATCATTATGCTAATTATATAAGCACAGTGGCTCTTTCAGACGATTTCTATTATGAGAGCTCTTGAAAGTGCAACACTGAAGAAAGAATTAAAATGGAGCAGACATGTAATTAGGGACATTATGAAAATCCTTTCCCGGGTATCAAAATTGCATTTGACGCACAGGAATTTTTATCTTTGTGTTACGTGCCTGATCCCCTTCTGGGCCAGGACGAGCCCACAGTTCCGAGGGGTAAACCTCAGATGCCTGGGGGGCGGGAAGATACGGTAAATGAGTAACACAGGCAGGGTTCGAATGCTTGTGCCCGTGTCATGGGAGTGAGGACTTTGAGGGCCTGGCTGGGGAGGGGGTACCTAATCCATCAGAAGGAGGACGCCTGTCTCCACGCGGTGAGAGCAGAGGACAGTGAGACTCAATGTGGCCAGAGGAGGCAGAAAAAGCTGAACTTGAGTGAAGTATCTGTCTTTTAGGTGGCTCTATTTTATGTTTAAAAATTAAATATTAGCTGATCAAATAAATGTATTGGAGGGCAGGGTGCCGCTGGCTGCCATTTTGTGACCCCTGCTCCATTCTATCCTGAAGTCCTGTCAGTGGAATGGTCCGTGAACTCCCAGGAATGACCACCAGCTGGCAGGAGGAAGTACTCTCTCACCTGCTTGCTGACCTCTTTAAAGTCTCAGAAGGTGTCGCGGAGGTATCTGGACTCCCAGGGAGCAGCTGTCCTCTCGGTCTCACCACCCACTGTCCCCTAACACAGCCCAGCACCAAGGAGACAGCACCCTCATTCCCTATCATCACGAGACACAGATTTGCCAGGAGTCATGGCAAACTCACAGCCCACGACTCTCCACCACCCCACCTGGCTCCCACCGTCCCCCTGAGGGCACTGGTCCCTCCACCACCCCACCTGGCTCCCACCCTCCCACTGAGGGCACTGGACCCCCACTGCCCCTGCCTGGCTCCCCCTGACCTGCTTCCTCCTTTCTCGACCAGAGGGCACTTGTTGGGGTGGGAAGTCCCTGAGATGAAGGATGTCCGTGCCCTGGGTCACGCCTGCTGTAACTGGGAGCAAGTGAACATTCTGGGCAGATGCTGTGTTGGTGTCGAGGTCTAGTATCACGTGTGGCCGGTGTCTACTTGACGCTGGTCCCTGCCTGGCCTGGCCCCTTTTATACCAGTACCTGTCCTGCCTCCCCAGCTCCAGGGTCTTCCTGCCTCTCAGTCTGGGTTTGACTCTGATCACACTGCTCTTACCCACAGCCTAGAACGGGGTTCAGCTGGGAGGGGGAGCCTGCGGGGGGCACGGGGGAAGGGACTGCCGTGGGCCACGGCGGGGGACTGCCTTCGAGACCAGCGCTGCAGATGCTGCCGGCCTCGTCCTGGCCAGCTGAAAAGGAAATATCCTACTAGGAAAAATGTTGCCTCATAACAGGGGTTTCCACCAGGCCATGCCGGGCAAAGCTTTATCATCTGACTTGCAGACGGGCATCGGAACCAGGTGAGAGCCCCTGGGGACCCAGGGGCCTGCCTCCGGGTGGCCAGCGGCGGGGTACTCGGGCAGGGGAGCCAAGCCCTGCAGGTCCCCAGCAGCGCCCTGAGAACACAGTTGTCACACTGGCCAAAGTGCTAATGACCCCGAGCACCGTGACAAACTAACCCAAACCTTAGCGGCTTGAAACACCAACACAGCTTCTGTGGGTCAGGAGTTCAGGCCCTGCAAAGCCACGTCCTCAACTTGGGGTCTCTCTGAGGTGCAGTCATCTTGGGGTTCGGCGTGGAGAGGACCTGCTTTCTAGCTCACTCAAGTGGCCGTGGGCAGGACTCAGTCGCTCTCTGGATCCCAGAATAAGAGCCTCCGTTGTCGCTGGCTGTTGGCTGGAGGCCTGTCTCCCATAGAGAGGCATGGGGCTCGGCAGAGTGGCTCACAGCATGGCTGCTGGCTCTGGCGTGAGCGAGAGAGAGCCAGAGGGATGGAAGTCGGTCTGTCCATCATCACTGCTTCATTCCGTCCCCTGGAACTGACTCACTAAATCCAGCCCGCACCCAAGGGAGGGGAGGACACAAGGGAAAGTCTAGGGGAGGCAGAGATCAGTGGGAGGTACTTTAGAGGCTGCCTACAGCACTCAGAAGGGGCCACGCCTTCGGTTCATGACCCCAGCGTCCACGCCTCTCCTCCAGCGCCCGAACGCCTCCGACGTAGTCCGCACCTGGAGTTAACCAACATGAAAGATGGAGTCAGACAGACAATCATCTTATCCAAAAGAGTGAGGCCGCAAAGAAAAATATTATCGATTGCATTTTCTCTGTTTCTGGGGCATCTTCCAGCAGAGGAATCTGCTGGTAGACCAGTTATCTTTTTAGAGTAGACAGGGGAAATGTGTCTCCGTTTAGATCATTGAAGAACCCGAAGCACGGAAGCCAACCCGTCCGGAGAAACTGGGTCAGTAGGAGTGGTGGCAGTGGCACAGTTCAAAGGTCATCTGGGTCTCACTTTCTTTAGGAAACAGTCAGCCCAGGGTTACCTCCAGAGCCTCTGTGGAGAACCCACATTGCCTCCGGAATATTGTGTCTTTCTTCAGCCCACTACAGCCTCTGCGTGTTCTACTTGGACGGGCTCAAACCTGGAGAAGAGCTAGGTCTCCCACACCGGAGACTCTCGGGTTGACTTGACCTGGAGATCAAACTCCCCTTGCAGGGAATGGGAACGCGCGTTGCTGTCTTTGGCCCTCACACAGCACTTTGGAAACAGACAGGGACTTTTTAAAAAATCTGTTTGAATCAATCCTTTATTAACAGCCCCCTATTATAATTCTGGTCACCATAACCCTTCACTTTGTAATGACTCCGAGGGCTCCTCTGTGTGGGAAGACATGGTAGCGATATGCCACACCCGTCCACCACTTTGGAGCCGGCCGCCTAACAGTCTCAGTAGCCTCTTAACTCTGCATGAGAAGGCAGAGGGATCTGTCCCTACTTACAGGTCTCATCTGAAGGATTTCTGAGCAATCCCTTTGGAATCTGTGAGATGCTAACCAATCCCTTTCTATTCTTTTCATCATACTTAAAAATCTAAGACAAATACTTCAATTTATAGTTATCAAAGCTTTTTCGTGTAGCGGCTCATTCATCCCTCAAAACTGACCGCAAGAGGGATTTAGGTCTTTGCCGGATGCGGGAACATAAAGTGCACGGACTTGGACATCGGTCAAGCTGGACTGGAAACCCTGACCCCCACCTGCCAACACTCCAGTTTCTGCCAGGTTACCGCCCCTCAGAGACTCTCAAAGGGTTGTCATCCATGACATGGGATCACAGACACCGACCTCACAGGTTGCACGGATTGCACCACGAAGATAAATCTATGTAAAGTGTTTTGCACATGCATGGAACTAGTTAATAGCTGTTGGCTTTCTTTCATGCTTATGGGGGAACAGAGGGAGATCTCAAGGGTCTCCAAGTGTCCGACCAAATAAAAACAAGACAGAGGTGGAATCCCCAAGTCTAGACCATCAGCCTTCACTGTGGTCAGTCACATACTCCTGTAGCAGGTTGTCACCAAAATCCCCTGCTTCACCACTGTAAGGAGCTTGTCAATGGGGCCTGAGAGGTCACCAAAGAGGCATGCTGCCCGTGCCGTGCCTGTGCCCTCAAGTGCAGGCACATTTGCTCTCGATGCGTCACTGTGGGTGATGCAGGCAGTAACGCTGGTTATGTGTTAGCCTCTGCATCTAAACGGATGAAAAGGGGATACATATGAAGGGGGCCGTCGCTTCTCTGCGGAGGCCTCCCCAGCAAACACCTCTTTAGGTAATTCACAGTCAGCTGCCGGTATGGAAATTCCTCTCCTTGACGGAGCAAGCAGCCTGCGCTCGGCTCAAGCCCTCCAGAAGTAGCTCTGACACGTAAGCAGGCACTGGACCCTAAGCTCGAGAGAAGCCGCCAAGATCCTGAGCCAGGGGCAGGAGGAGGAGATGCTCAGCGGTGGGGAGATACTGGCCCTGGGGCCTGGGGCCCCGAGGTTTTCATCCCAGCTGGAACACTCTGCCCTCCCTCATGGCAGAACTTGATGCTTTCTTGCCCTCCTAGCTGTGGAAGCCCCCCTTAAATTCATCCCAGGATTCCCTGGGAAACACGAGATCACATTCCAAGCAGAGGAAGTGTGTCAGAGCGCAGACACGGCGTGGCCTGGGGTAGCACAGCGCCGGGTGCACTGGCCACCTGCCACAGCTTCGCAGACAGCCCCCACAATCGCCCTTTCCGTCCTTAGGTGTTGCTCTGGTCAAACCGCACCTGCTTCTCCCCTTCACTGCTGCGCCAGGCGTCTCAGACCCACAGTAGCTATGCAGATGGCGGGGCTCCTTGGACAGAGTGGGGACTCCCAGCGCAAATCAAGGACATAAACCCAGTGGCTCTGTCAAGACACCTTCTTTAATTTTGCTGCTGAATATCTCCTGGTATTATCTGGGATTACGGTGGCATTTGTAGAAAAAGCATCCCCGGATAAACGCTATGGAAATTGATGCTCTTGGATTTAGAACGACCCTACGGTTTGTCACCGATTCACCCTTCGGTTGGGTAGCACGTCCTCTACCCAGCCACTTTGCATTTTCTCAGGCCCCCTTCTTCTACACGTGTCATGACTGCACACAAAAGCTCAAGGAGGGGACGGTCCAACATGTTGGGGTGACGGTGAAATAGGGTTCTTCACTGCCCTACCCCTTCCATCCTCCTCCCCAGACATGTATCTGTTTTGAAATCTGATATATATATATATATATATATTTGAAATACAAATAGGTACTGAAAAGACTCCTCCTTCTACCCCCTTGGCCCGCCTCCGAAAATCCCTGTTGTCGGCAGCAGGGCCCCAACCTGGCGGCCAAGCTGAACCACCCCAGAGAGTCAGACCACAGCCAGGAAGCGTTGACACAGGACGCTGCCATGCAGAACACAGCCCCGCAGCAGGTTTCCAGTTTCGGACCTAATTCTGCCTTCTCTGGTGTGAACCGCCTCCTCACCTGTCTCTCAGGATGTCCTCTCTCCAGTGCACTGTCTCAAAAACTCATCCTTTCGTGAGCCTCCTTCCCCGTACCCCCTGCCCATTCCTTCCACCGGGCACCAGGGGACCTTGTCTGCTCCTTGGAGCACCCTGGCCGACACGCCGCTCCTGGGGAATTCTTCAAAGAAACAGCTTCTTGCTTGATCCGGACCTGCTCACACAAACAGCCCACGGCAGGGAGGCCCAGCCAGCGCCAGCGAGCCAGGGCATGGCCACCCACCAGGCACAGCTGCTCTGCTATTTTAAACTCCCAGAGCCACCTGACTTCAAGGCACTTCGGAGACATCACACCCTATCTCGGGAGGGGATCTGGGGTGGGGCCGCTCTCGCTTTAACACCCAGAACACCCTTGTCAGCTAGAAAAGTGACTTTTTTGGAGGCGGCTCTTAATAAATGATCAACATGAAAAACAAAACCCTCAACCAAACTGCATTTACTTCTACCTGGTCTAGCTCCGCAGAGGTAGACTATCCAGCTGCCTTATCTCTGCCCGGACACCCAGGTACCACCTCACGGTCCACTCGTCCGAAGCTCGTTAGCTTCCTCCAGCCCCTGCCCTCCTGTCTGCCTGTCTGAGGCATTCCAGTTTCCCTTCCCTTCCTCTCCAATCACCAAGTCTTCTTTAAATTTATTTTTATTCTTCACCCAAGGATATTTTTCCATTTATTTTCAGACAGAGTGGGAGGGAGGGAGAGAGAGAAACACCTATGTGAGAGGGACACATCGACTGGTTGCCTCCCACAAGACCCTGACCAGGCTGGGGATGAACCGCAACTGAGGTCTTTTGACCTCGTACATGACTTTGACCAGAATTGAACCTGTGACTCACTGGTCCACTGGCTGACGCTCTAACCACTGAGCAACCGGCCAGGGCCCAATCACCAAGTCTTAAAACTAACACTCTTTCCTCTCCTAAGCAGGTGTTCATAAGCTTCTCATTCCCACGCCGCGGCCGTCCGTGTCCAGGTGCTGTCCGCTCTCACCTGCACACGCAGCAGGTGGCCAGCGGTCTCCTTGCCTTCCCGCTCATGCACCTGCAGGCCAGCTACCAAGACAGTTCCCCGAAACAGTGTCTACCGCCAGCGTAGAGCCCTTCAAGGGGTCCCGCCAGACTCTGCGCTCTCTGCACGGCAGAACCCCCCGGGCAGCTCCCACCCCAGAGATCCTGATTTGATATGGGGAAGGCATCCATATTTCCTATTCAACTCCCTAGGAAACTGCGATAAGAACCACTGACTTACAGGAAGAAGTCAAAGCTCCTTCCTCGAGCCAAGTCTCTCCCTGACCGGGCACCCACCTCTCCGCCCAGCCCCACTCCTGGTCTCCCTCCCTTCATGCTCCAGCAACACTGTGGTTCCCGCCGCCACACTGTTGCTCCCGCTGTTCCCACACCCTCCCTGCTGGCCCAACATGCCCTGAGCCCTCCCCGACCACCCACCCCGGTGCCTTCTCCCTGGTGCTGGGAGAACCCTGGGCGTGTCTCTGTTACCGACATCACCGATTTTATGGTGATTTATGTGTTCGTCTTTAAAAGCCAAAGGGAGCTATTCGCTTACAAAAGGGTTGCTTCATGGAGCCCAAAGTGGCCTCAGTACAGCGGGGGCTCTTCAGCACTGACACCCCAAATAAGCAAGCTGCCTGGGACCAGGGCACTTCTTCTCAGTCACTGTCTCTCACTGGGGTGACATGGCCTCTGGTCTCGTTGTTCACTACTTTTGGATCGTTACATTCTCTCCTTCTGTGGGCCCAGATGGTCCAAAAATGGCCACTCCTGAAGGTGCCTGTTCTCACCTGCCCCGACCCTGGCTAGCATCCCAAATGACAGTTCCAAAGTCCCAGAGAAGAGAATCGTATTGGCCCAAGGGCTCACCCCTGTTCTAACCAGCTCTGGCCAAAGACAGCTTCTGCATAAGAAGGCAGGTCTTGAAAAAAATGGGACTGAATCATGAGATGTGCAGACGTCCCAGAAGGCGATCATGATGCCACAAGAGTCAAGGAATCCTTGAACCATGTGATAAACGGGCACAGATCAGCAACAGCTGAGCCGGAGGAGGAAGCCATTATTTCAGTCTTGGATGTCAGGGAGGACTTCACAGAAAAGTTGGCACTGGACCTGGGTTTTGAAGGGGGAGTAGGATTTTGCCAGGCACGTGGGAAAATAAAGGAAATTCTAGGCGAAGGCAATATCGACAAGATACCTGGAAAGTGTGTGCCCAGGTGAAAGGGCTCGGAAGGAACAGGATGGTGCCAACCCGGCGGGATCCACAGAGGGGCTGGAAGAGGGGGCGTGGTCCAGACTGGGAGTCTGCGTGCAGACTGAGCCTGGTGTTCCCCACTCAGGAAACAGATCCTTCCCAGTCACTCAGATAAGAAGGTGGAGTGAGCAGGGCAATGCGTGGATTCTTATTAGACTTTGCAGTTAAATATCACATGACCTCACTTATTTGTGGGATATAATGAACAAAATAAGCTGATGAACAACATAGTCCCAGAGACATGGAAGTAGGGATCAGACTGACAAACCTCAGAGGAAAGTTGGGGGGGGGGGGAGCGGGGAGAGGTAAGAGGTAAGAATTTATGTGCATATATGCATAACCAATGGACACAGACAATAAATACTGTGAAGGGGGGATGGGAGCAGCGGGGAGGAGGGTGTCAATGGGGGAAAAAGAAGGGACATCTATAGCAAAAGTAAATTAATTAATTAATTAATATTTTTAAAAGATGACTTTGCCTGTGATTCCTCATCTAATCTTCACAACACATCATAATGGACGTTAGTCTGGCTTTTTCTTCAATTACAGTTGACAGTCAAAATTATTCTGTTAGTCTCAGATGCTCAGCAAAGTGGTTAGAAAAGCATGTACCTTGCTGCTCTAAGTACACCAACGTTCTGAGAAGGGCAGGAAACGGGCATCTACGGAGAAAAGGAGTAATTCAAGTATCTTTGGCAGATAATGTTATTCTGTACTTACAAAAGCCAAGAGTTGAGAGATGACAGACAGCTATGGAGTAGAAGACAAAGCCACAAAATTTGGTGTTATACTTTATGCTGGTAGTACGCATAGTAAAGGAGATGCCATTATATGAAAGTAACAAAACAAAACAAAAAAACAAATTCTATGTATTGACTCAACTTGGAGTAAAAAACAAGTATCTTATTGAAAAAAATGTAAAACACCATAATAGGAAAAATAAAGAGAGACAAAAATGGTGAAAGAAGACAGTAAAGATACTATATCTTAAATTAGTATGTGAGTTTAATGCAATTAAAGTTCCCCTAAAATAATTTCTATAACTTGACAAATAGTGTAAAATTAGTCAAAAAGAAAGAGCAGTCAAGAGTAACAAAATATATTTTTTTAGTTTACAGATGTATCCTGTTAGATTTATAAAAATAACTAAAATCTTTATTAAAAGTATGTGGTATTGACATCAAAACAGAGAGGGGGACACACTGACCAGTGTGGCTCAGTGGTTGGCACATCAGCCCATGCACCTAAGGGTCTCGGGTTCAATTCCTGGTCAAGGGCATGTACCTGGGTCACAGGTTCAAACCCCAGCCCCCAGTTGGGGTCATTCAGGAGGCAACCAATCGATGTGTCTCTCTCACATCATGTCTCTCTCTCTCCCTCCCTCCCACTCTCTAAAAAACATCAATGGAAAGAATATCCTCTGGTGAGTATTAACAGAAAAAAGAAAAAAGAAAGAAAGAAACAGGGAGGACGGAAAACCACTAATTGAATAAAATGGGTATTCTATAAATAGATTCAACAGCTTTAGGGACAAAATATTTGGAGGCGGGAAGGGAACACAAGCAGTCTAACAATGGGAAAAGAAACATCGTTTAAACAACCTGTAGGAAAACGGGCATCATTCTATATACATATTTGTCATACTCAGAGTGACTTATTGAGAAAGTATCTGGTGTCTTGCCTTTTGACATGGTTTATGGTTTTATGGGGCCTTTTTTTCCTGCTGTGGACTCATCAGCAAAGACTGAAGGGAATTTCCCCCTCCCCCTCTCAGAAAAGGCGGCCAAGCAACCTGTGTTCCCGGTTCCCACGGAAACAAGCTTTGTTTGGGGAGCACTGGTTCCCAGCCGGGAGGAGCCTGGGGTGGGGAACCTGAGATACTAGAGCTGGGGAGAGGCTCCAAGCCAGAAGAGTGGTGGACTCTGTGGCTGGAGAGGGGAGCGTGCTGTGCCCAGATGGGACCCGGAAAGGGGTGTTGTCAAGGCCAGAGACACCAGGCTGCTCAGTCTGGGAGCAGCTGCCACACTGTGCAGCCTGGTGAGGAGACAGTGCAGCTGCAGCACCTACCAGCCATCCAGAGGCCTGAGCAGGCAGCATCTGGTGTGGAAACCAACTAGACTAATGGCAGAGGCCTCTGCCCATCCTCCTAAACTGAGTGAGCCCTGAGGGCCTGGCACAACCCAGAGATGGGGAGGGCAGGCGAGGACCCCTCCCTCAGTATGGACTACCAGGCTCTGAGAGTCGATCCTCAGCTAGAAAGAGAAAGTGATAGTTTTCACGTCTCAAGTGCAATGCAACAGTTCATACCCATTACCCACATCATACATTCCCATAAACCTGGTGCTTCAAAGAATTACTAAAAACATCCACAAACTAGTGTGAAAACTAGAAAACAAGCCAGTATACTTATCCCAGGGGTAGAGAACAAACACATTTCTGGGTATCCAAAAAGTTAAAATAAAATAACAGAGACGATTAAACAGAGGGAGCATGAAAAATGTACAGACTGACCCGCATTTAGAGAAATGCAATCACCTTTCATACCCAGGTTGCTCCCCAAATGGCCTGGATTTATTCTAACTCAGGATCAACAGTAATTAATCCGTGACTATTAGCAAAATGTCTCAATGACAGGGGTGTAGCCCAGCAGTGTACGCATTATATGTGACATAAAAATCTGTGCAGAGTCCGAGTGAACCAAGGGCTTGTGTGGCTTGTGGTCCTGCCAGAGGTCTCCCCGAGGCAGCGGGCAGGGTCTGCCCTTCCCGACTCTTACGGACAAGTCCTGCTCTCGCACCACACGCCGGCCCAGGACGCAGGCAGGGCTGAGCCTAATGCCAGGAACAAAGCCAAGCAAGCGATTTCCGTGGGCCTAACACATAACCTAGGTCTCCTTGGTCATGAATCCATTTGGCAAGGGGTCAAGGCTAAATGTGAGCCCTCTGACCCCGCAATTTGGCCACTGAGAGTTTGGGGTTAAAAAAATAAGTTTACATGGTCTATTAGGATTCCCAGAGAAATAGAAACAATAGGAGATCTAGCTATAAATACAGAAGATATAGATATAGTTAGAGAGAGAGAACTGAGGAGTTGTGCTAAGCTGCCCCCAGACTTAATAGCTAATCTAATTGTCAGGTCACCTTCACCCAAAAAACGACGTTTAAACCGATCACTCTGGAATTTCCTGGTCAGCTCTTCTGAGGTTGTCTCCCTGATAGGCTCCCTGCCTTCCCCAAAGGGAGGGTGACCTGGCCTGAAATAATCCCCATTTTAAACTTTCTTGTGCACTTCGTTATTTACTAGATGGGGATGCTGCCTGACTAATGAATTGTTCAATAAGACAATTAGATCTTTAAATTTACACTGTTGAAAGTTTGTTCTTTGTGTGTGTGTGTGTGTGTGTGTGTGTGTGTGTGTGTGACAGATTTATTGTAAGTAGTTGGCTCATATGACTATGGAGAAATCCCACTGTCTGTCATCTGCACGTTGGAGGCCCAGGAAAGCCAACGTACTTCCAGTCCAAACTCAAAGCCCCGAGGAGCAGGGCGCCAATGATGAGTCCCAGTTCTAGCGAGGAGGGCACTGACGTCCCAGTCGACAAGGACGGGCAGAGGGAATTGCCCTTCCTCCACCTTGTTCTCTTCAGTTCCCAACAGATTGCACGAGGCCCACCCACATTACGGAGGGCGATCTGTTTCACTTGGTCTGCTCATTCAAATGCAATGTTTCCAGGAAGACTCTCACAGACACACCCAGAGATAATGTTTAACATACATCAGGGCATCCCTCGGCCCAGTCAAGTTGACACACAAAATGAACTATCACACAAGTGGGAGGGAGGGACTCAGCAGGCGTTACTCAAGTGCCAACACGACGACTGTGAAACTGATTGCCAACAGGTGTCTCATTTGTAGGCCTGGATGACGAGTAAGTGTAACTAAACCACATTGTAGTTCATGATTTAAATTTTTAATTCCTACAATTATTTCCCCTAAATTTCAGAATGAAACTGGGACATCATGGCTTTCTGGGAAAAGGAAAGTAGGTAAGAATAAACTTTCCTATGTCCCTGATTCACATCTGAGTCACAAGATTTTCATGCAACATCATTATCATTAATAGTAAATGAGCCCCGGCCAGTTTGGCTCAGCGGTTAGAGCAGAGGCCCGAGGACCAAAGAGTCTTGGGTTCGATTCCAGTCAAGGGCACGTGCCTCGGTTGTGGTTTGGTCCTGGCCCTGGTCAGGGTCATTCGGGAGGCAACTAATTGATGTCTCTCTTTCTCTCTCTTTCTCTCTCTCTCTCTCTCTCCCTTCCTCCTACTCTCTCTGAAGATAAATGGAAAAAGTATCCTAGGGTGAAGATTAAAAAAAAGAAATTAACGAATGGGGAGCATTTGCGATCTTGCTTCCCAGCATGTTATCAGTTTGTCTTAAATAAAGTCTTATAAAAATGTTTTTAAAAGTAAATGAATGTACTAGCATTCACTTAATTGAATTTCTGATCACCTGACCCACTATTATCAAAACTTGATCATTCCTGACCAATCAATTGAGTCAACCAGGCCAAATATCAGTACGTAATAAAAATAATTTTTAGTTATACTTGTAGTTTGAACAAGTTCAACATTTCAATTAGATCATTGATGACCTTGGGGATGCTGGTTATTGACATCTTGCAACTTTTTATAGTTTTATTTTCTCTGTCCACAAAGGACGCTCCTTCCTGGGCTGCTCAGACCAGGTGTGTATTCTTTCCCTTCAGTGGCTCAAGCTGGGGTTGCACATTTAGTCAGTTCGAATGTTGTCACCCTTCAGGGTGGTGGCAGGCACACTGACCGTGGTGCAGTAAGACCTGAGTTACAAGGCTGCCCGTTTATGAACCTGTGACTTCATGCACTGTAAGAACGAGGTGGAACGAGGCGATGCAGGGTCTCCAAAAGTGCAGGTTTCTTGGGAATCAGCCTGCCGGACTACCTCTAAGGAGAGAGCAGCAACCGGCCTGTACAGATTAGGGATTTTTAAACTCAGGGCTGGGGGGGTGGTCGTTCAGCCCAGGAGATGTGGTCTTCTTTGATTGGTCGGGGCTGGGGTCTCCCCAGTTCTTGATTGGTCAGGGGCTGGGATCTCCCAAGTTCTTTTTTTTTTTTTTTTTTTATCCTCACCCGAGGACATTTTTCCATTTTTTTGTACAGATAGAGTGGGAGGGAGAGAGAGGAAGAGAGAGAGGGAAACATCGATGTGGAAGGGACACATCGAGTGGCTGCCACCCGCACGACCAACCAGGGCCGGGGACAAACTGCAACTGAGGTACGTGCCCTTAGCGGGAACCCGGGTCTCTCCGGACCACAGGCCGACACTCTAATCGCTGAACCAAACCGGCCAGGGCCCAAGTTCTTGATTGGTCTGGGCTGGGGTCTCCTGAAACTTGTTTTTCTTGTGGAGCGACCATTTGCAGTTTTAGGTGAGTTGGGTCGTTTCATCATTCCGTCCCTCCTGACTGGAGTGATGGGTTTTAATTTTCTGGAATGAGAGGCTTAGGGAAAGGTTAAATGATAAGAGTGATGGGTTTTGGTTTCTCGGAATGAGAGGTTTTGGGCAATAAGATGGAAGTTAAGAGCTAACGTGCACTTGACTTAAAGGCACAGAGCCGTGGTCTCTCCCTCATAAATGGAAATGATAACACCTGCTTTGACATCCTTCCCTGAGGCTCAAATGAGGTATTCCACAAAAGTCTTTGCAAAGCACATCCCTATAAACTGTCAAGTGTTATTACTGGCACTCTCTTGAAATCAATGTGCTTAAACCCTAGAGCGCATTACAAATTACATGATTTGCTGGTTTAAAATGTTCATTTCTAGCCCTGGCCGGTTTGGCTCAGCGGTTAGAGCATCGGCCTGCGGTCCTGAGAGACCCGGGTTCAGTTCCCGCTAAGGGCATGTACCTCAGTTGCAGTTTGTCCCCGGCCCTGGTTGGTCGTGCGGGTGGCACCACTTGATGTGTCCCTTTCACATCGATGTTTCTCTCTCTCTCTCGTCCTCTCTCTCCCTCCCACTCTATCTGAACAAAAAATGGAGAAATGTCCTCGGGTGAGGATAAAAAAAAAAAAATGTTCATTTCTAGGCCCGACTCCCAGAAAGTCTAATTCAGTAGGTTCTAGGTGGAGTTCAGGTCTGCATTTTTATCATTCAACACCACCACCTCCCTTCCCTGCCGTGTGACTATATATGAATGGTCTGGGGATGACACTTCAGAAGAATCAGTTGGGTCCCGACAGCTCTGGGTAAGCTTTAAAAAGCTGATGAATGGATGTCCTCCTGGAAGAGAGAACCCAAATGAATTTGCTACAAAGCAATGTCTCTGTCACAGGGTTTTTCTAGAGTTGGTGAGAACTAATGGAAAGAGCTTTTGTTTTCCTTCCCGGTCCCATTTGGGGCCACTGTTCCTGGCTTCCCTCCTTCTCTGGTGTGACTTCTGCCCCCGAATGAATGTCTTCTTTCTGGTTGTTCCTCTCTACTTCGAGGAGACCCATGGCGTCCTGGTCGTTTTAACAAGGCTGTGTGCTGAGCCGCGTGGGCATGCCACTGGAGGCCAGCTGGGTAAGAAACAAAGCTTTAAAAAATTCTGGCAACCAGTGTGTCCAAGATGAGAAGTAATAGAGCTGCTGTCTCTCACCAGACTCAGAATCCACCAATACCGATTTGGTCATTCCGGATAGGTTGTATAGGACTAGCCCTGGGCTACAGTATTGTCACTGAACTTGACTTTGATGCTCCCTTACTGTCTCCACATCCTGAGCATTCTGCGTTTCTCCTTGCTAGACTCTAATCATTTCTAATAATTTGTGTATAGGCTTTTGGGGGGGTTCTGTGCAGACAATAATCACCTGTGAATAATGACAGTCGCTCACTGCTGGCTGGGATGTCCCGGTACAACCTTGACATTGTTGGGCCTCCCTGGGTTGTTCTGGATTTGAATGGAATGCGGCCATTTCCCTATTAACAGTGATGTTTGCTGTGTTTTGTGTATGTTTACTTCTTTTTCTTAAATTGAGGTAACATTGGTTTATAACATCATATAAGTTTTAGGTGTGCAACACTATAAATTGACATCTGTATGTACTATATCATGCTTACCACCAGAATTCTAGTTTCTGTCCATCCCCATACAGGTGAGCCTTTAACCCATTTTACCTTCCCCCCAACCTCATAACCCTCTGGTAATCATCACCAGTCTGTTGTCCACCTCTATATGTTTGTTTCTGTTTTTAGAGTCCACAGATGAGTCTACGGTATGTCTTTTCCCGTCTGACTTATTCCATACAGCATAATACCCTCAAGGTCCATCCATGTTGTCCCAAATGACAGGATTTCACCCTTTTTATGGCTGGGTAGTATTCCACTGTATATATGTACCACTTCTTTATCCACTCAGCTACCGATGGACACGTAGGCTGTTTCCTTACCTTGGCTATTGTAAACAGTGCTGCGGTGATAATAGGGTTGCATATATCTTTTCAAATTAGTGGGTTTTGCATTCTTCAGCTGAATACTCAGAAGTGGAAAGCTGGATCATATGGTAGTTTTAGTCTTAATTTTTGAGCACCCTCCATACTGTTTTCCACAGTAGCTGCACCAATTTAGAACCCCGTCAACAGCGCACAGGGGTGCCCTTTCTTGTTCTCTTCAACATTAGACAAAAAGTCTTCTGCCCAGCAAGGGAAACTATACACAAAATAAAAAGAAAGGGCAACCTACTGAATTGGAAAAGATACTTAGACACCATACATCCAACAAGGGGCTCATGTCCAAGATATATAAAGAACTCATATATCTCACCAACATAAATACAAACAACCAGGTTTGAAAATGGGCAGAGGCTCTGAATAGTCATCTTTCGAAAGAAGACATACAGATGGCCAATTGGCGCATGAAAAGATGTTCAACATCACTGATGATCAGGGAAGTGCAGATCACAACCACAGTGAGCTGTCACCTCACACCTGTTACAATGGCTATTGTCAAGAAGACAAGAAACAAGTGTCGGTGAGGATGCGGAGAAAGGGGCGCCCTCGTGCGCTGCCGGTCACTCTTACACCCCAGTTCCCGCCCTGGCCAGGGACTCCAGACCACAGTTTGATATCCCTGCCCTTTCTGATTAGCCACTACCTGGGGATTTTTTTCTTTTCCATGATGACACCCCAACTGCCCACTGTCCCTGGTATTGGAGGAGGTGGGGGGGGGCTTCTAATTAATTTAACCAGCACGTTTGTGTTGAGGTTTAGTGTATCATTCCTCCCACATTACAGGGGACTTTCTGAAAAAAAAGTTTCGATTCCAAAGAATATAAATCCAGGAACTATAGACACCTCAGTAGCCTCAGAGGAGAGGGCTGCGGGGGCGGGGACCGGAGGAGCTGCTCAGGTAGCAGCATCCCTGAGTCACGCTCCCTGGGGGGAGCGGACAATCTGTGCCCGTCAAGGCGTGTACCTGGGGACTCCACGGATGCACTGTCTGGACTCCCCAGGAAAAGGACTCCCTCTAGGCCAGCAGCCTCTTTCCACTTCCTGAAGAGAGGTGCTGTGTATTTCAGCGAATCCTTTTAGCGACCACAGCGGGAAGGTGCCATGCGGCCCCTTCCACAGACCACTGGGGCCCTTCAAGGACAGTGCAAACCGTGAAGGTGACATTCAGATGCCGAGAATGGACTGTACTGACCTACATTAGTATGTGATCCTGAATTTCAAGAGAAAAAACACCCCACCTCCATGGGCGGGCCCTGATTGGTTCAAGTCAGTCGGTGAAGGTCCCACTCCTCTGCCACAGGGTTGTCGGAACTCGGCCAGTCGTGCGTGGCAGGCCGCTGGCCGCAGCGGACCCAACGCGGGGCGGCGGCAGGATGCCAGGGGCTCTGGGGAAGGAACGTCACTGCTTTCATGAGAGTGCTTCTCGATGTCACTCGTCTTCATTCTCTCCCTCTCTCTGAAAATTGATAAGGAACCCTGAATCCATCTTTCTGTTAGCAGCTGTCTTGTCCCATGGAAAAGAGCCAGCTTTCGGATGAAACTGACTCCAAAGGCAAACAAAAATCTGACTTCTGGATACTGTCATTGAGCTGAATCAAACTAACCCTGAAGCCCACTTTCTCTCTGGACTTCCAGCTATGCTAATATGCGTTAGGATTCGGTTCAGTGGCAGATAACTGAAAACCCCAGATAACAGGGGCTTACACAAGTTAAAGGTTTATTTCTTTCTCAGATTAAAGAAGAAAAATGTCCATAGATCATCTAGGGATAGCATACTTTATGTCTGGTAGCTCTGTCATCTTAACATATAATTGATGCCTCTGTGGTGCAAGATGGCTGCGCCAGCTTCTGCCATCACACCTGAATCCAGTCAGCAAGGAGAAAAGGGAAAGCTGCTTCTAGAAGAGGCGCACAGCACTTCTGTCAAATGCCAGAACTCAATTATATGGCCTCACCTGAAGCTAGGTGTCTTTGTTCTGGGAGGCCATGTATTGGCTAAAATCGGAGGTTCTGCCCTGGTTGGTGTGCTAAGTGGTTAGAGCATCAGCCTGCACATCAAAGGGTTGCAGGTTTGATCCCTGGGGTGCATGTGGAAGGCAACCAATCCATGTGTCTTTTTCACATTGATGTTTCTCTCTCTCTCTCCCCCCCTCCCTCCCTCCATTCCACTCTCTCTAAAAGTCAATGGAAAAAATATCCTCTAGTGAGGCTTACCAACAACAGAATTGGGGTTCTGCTATTGGTAGAAGAGGGAAATGGGTATTAGGGGATAACTAGCCTTCTCAGACACAGCGTGTCCTTCTTACTGTTTAAGATAGGTTGAGTTGGGTTTCCTGTTCATTATAATCAAACACATACTAATTGACATAATCTCATAAACCCCACCCCCCTCTCCCTCACCTACCTGCCAGCTCCAGGCACACACTGAGGTAAAGACACACATAAGAAGCCCTTCACTGGGAACATCTCAAGGTCTTCCTTTATTTTTCTCCCCAGGCTTGCGACAGCACCTGGCACCTAGAGGCATTTAATAAATATTTGCTGAATTGAACAAAATTGACTAAGAAATTCAGAGAGAGCGTTCAATAGAATCTTGGCGTGTGACTTGTCAGCTCTGGCCTTGGGCGAGTCATAAAACCTGAGCCGTAAACAACAGGAGCAAGACCGCCCTTCGGGTGTACACGTTAGTGCCAATGTGTGTGAAGTGTCTGGCACACACACACCACGTATGGGCATTTTAAAAAATACATGATTGTGCACAGTAGGTGCTTTGAAGGAACCCTGAAGTTGGGAAAAGAGGCATTTTGGCAATATTTCAAACACCCACAACTCTCCTGGCCATTATTAATTCTTAGGAAAATATGACTGCTGGGTTCAAAGGAAAGAATTCTTTGAAGAGGTTTCTTTCATTCATTAAAACTCAGAAGTCTTCTTAGATATCACATAGTTATTTCGTGAGTAAAATGTGAATGAATCAGAACATATGTATTGAATTTATCTTGGAACCCTGTGTGTTGGAGACCTATCTACTTTGCAATCTCTCGCTGTCTAAGGGCTGGGAAAACCGCATGACATTCTGCTACACCTGAAGTGGCCTTGAACTCGGCAAATAGACCCAACTGATGAAGAATCCCAGGTCACTTTTCGGGGTCCTTACCACATTAAGGGATATACAACTTGCTATGATTTGGGATCGTTTTTTGTTTGTTTTCTTTGGTTTGATTCAGAAGCCTAGGGAGAAAAGAATTGTCCCCTTTGCCCTCTGTCAAGGTCTAAATACAAAGATGAAACTGTCACCCCTGTAAAGAGCCCTCTAAAGAGAAATGGGGCCTCCCCGATGCGTAAGGAATTCGGAGTCAGCCTATAAGAAAGCACAGATAAAGCTTGCAGGAAGAGGACCAGAAAGATAGGCATGAAGGGGATTTGTCTTTTTTTATAAGTAAATAAAGCATGTAGATGGTGAACTTATTATGAGACAATAAGAAAAAAAAGGATAGCAGAATAAAGAGAACAGGGAATATGTGTAGAAAGGGGGTAGTTTGACACATTTATCAATTTACTTATTTTTTAAAATTTCCATCCTTCCACGTCCCCCTCCTTTGGCAACTGTCGGTGAGTTCTCTGTATCTATAGGTCTGTTTCTATTTTGTTTATTCATTTATTCTGTTTTTTATATTTCACCTGTGAATGAAATCATATGGTGCAGTACTTGTCTTTCTCTGTCTGACTTATTTCACTGAGTATAATACTCTCTAGGTCCATTCATGTTGTCACAAATGGCAAGATTTTTATTCTTTTTTCTGGCTGAATAATATTCCATTATATACATATACCACATTTTCTTTATCCATTTATCTATTGATGGACATCTGGGCGCTTCTGTATCTTGACTATTACTAGTAATGCTTCAATGAACATAGGGGTGCATATATCTTTTCAAATTCATGTTTTTGTTTTCTTTAGATGAATACCCAGAAGTAGAGTTGCTGGGTATATGGTGGTTCCATTTTTACTTTTTTGAGGAATATCCATACAGTTTCCTATAGTGGCTACACCAATTTGCAATCCACCAACAGTGCAGAGGGTTCTCTTTCCTCCACATCCTTGCCAACACTTGCTAGTTGTTGAAATACTGACGGTGGCCATTCTGACAGGTGTGAGGTGGTATGTCATTGTGGGTTCAATTTGCATTTCTCTGATGACAGTGACCTTGAGCATCTTTTCATGTGTCTGTTGGCCACCTGCATGTCCTATTTGGAGAAATGTCTGTTCAGATCCTCTGCCCACTTTTATTTTTTATTTATTTATTTTTTTATCCTCACCCGAGGACATTTTTCCATTTTTTGCACAGATAGAGTGGGAGGGAGAGAGAGGAAGAGAGAGAGAGAGAGAAACATCGACGTGAAAGAGACACATCGAGTGGCTGCCACCCGCACGACCAACCAGGGCCGGGGACAAACTGCAACCGAGGTACGTGCCCTTAGCGGGAACCGAACCTGGGTCTCTCCGGACCGCAGGCCGATGCTCTAACCGCTGAGCCAAACCGGCCAGGGCTACAACTGTTAAATCTTTTAGCAAAGGCAATATGTTGGCTTTAACGGGTGACGAGTGGCTCAGAGTGTGTGAGGCACGTTCACACTGTCCTCTCCTCTGACCTCCTCCAGCACAAGACGCTGCCCCCATTCAGCGGATCCTGCAGGGGAGAGACAGGCTGGGAGAGCTCAGTGATGGGTCCGAGGTGGCCAACTGCTCGGGCGGGGGGGCGCTGACCCCAAATACACTTCTTTCTGCTCTACACACAGTCAGTTCAAGGTAAAATAACCTTGTGCTTTGCAAAAAGAAGAAGGAAATGCCAGTCTGTTGCTTTGCCATCATCTTCAATTGATAACTGTCTTCAGGGTCATAGTCCCCTTTCAATTAGATGACAGCGTTTCCAGGTGTTTGTTTCTGGAGAGATCATGGAAGTTCCCCCTTTGGCCTCGGGCCTGAGGAAGTTAGGAAAGGGTCACTGTGACCCCTCCTCGGCCTTCCTGCCCTGGGCTTCCTCTCTCCTCCCTTTCTCCGCCCTCGTCGCCTCCCAGCTGGCTGTCACAGGTCCTCTCTGGCCCTTCCAACCACAACACTCCTGAAACACTGGAGACCGCACACAGTGTAAGACTCAAGCCAACGTCCAGGCTGCCGTGTGTTCTAATAGGTGGGCTCGAACCCTAGGAGAGTGGTTTCTCCTTCTAGATTGACTCAAAGTAGAGTTTATCCATTTTCTCCCCCAAAAGGCAAATCCTGTCTGTTCTCTCAAAATGGTAGACATGTGAGTTCTGATAGTCCATCAAAACAGTAGGCTCTTTTTCTAACGAGGTAGCAGGGTTGGGCGCTGTCCAACCCACCTGCAGAGTTAACCCCGGACCAGCACTGTTCCGCCTCGTGCTGAACACGAGGCCTTTCCTTGGCTTTTAATTGTGTTGATCAGGACCAGTGATGTGCTGGAGTTGGTTCACAGTGGCTCACAAGAGCTGATCCTTAAACTTCAAAAAATCTGTGAGCTGATTGTTAAAAGCAACCATTATGACAAATCAAATTACGTAAGTTTACAAGGAAATAAATTATACTAAAATAAATGTAATAACTCTTCAACGTGTATCCTGATTATTTTACTAATATTTTATTTAGTAGTATTTTACTAATTTATAGTCTTTTGAGATTATTTAGACCTATTGTATCTGTTTGGTGGTAATACCATAAAATGGTGTGCTACTGAGCCCCTCTTCCCAACTCTGTGTTCGGTGAGGTCACATGGGTAGCTAGAAATCATCCATGGGGGAAGTAGTACCCCACAGAAATGGGAAAACAGAAGACGCTATAAATCAGGACCTCTTATTTCAGAGGGCTTTATTCATGCATTTGCCAGCACACCTCTGTGAACAACCAACTGCAGCCCCAGCCACATGAGCCTATCACGGTCACTACTCTTTCTTTTTTTTAAGATTCTTTTCTTGCCCTGGCCGGTTTGGCTCAGTGGTTAGAGCGTCAGCCTGCGGTCCACAGAGACCCAGGTTCGGTTCCCGCTAAGGGCATGTACCTTGGCTGCAGTTTGTCCCCCGCCCTGGTTGGGTCATGTGGGTGGCGGCTGCACGATGTGTACCTTTCACATCGATGTTTCTCTCTCTCTCTCTCTTCCTCTCTCTCCTTCCCGCTCTATCTGAGTAAAAAATGGAAAAATGTCCTCGGGTGAGGATAAAAAAAATAAAAAAGATTTTTTTCTTTATTGATTTTTAGAGAGCGAGGAAGGGAGAAGGAGAGAGAGAGAAACATCGATAAGAGAGAACATCAATTGGCTGCCTCCTGCATGCTCTCCACTGGAGATTTGGCCTACAACCTGGGCATATGTCCTGACCGGGAATCAAACCAGCAACGCTCAACCTCTGAGCCACACCAGCTGGGCACGGTCACTATTCTTAATGCTCTTGCAAAATCTCTTTTTAAAATACCATTCCCTAAACCAAGTAGCAAAAAAACAACCCTGAAAGACCAAGTGAGTGTTAAGCAGTGTAAAGCAAAGGTTTATTTGGACCCACCCTCTTCCTCTTTCTTTTAATAGAGATCTCATGGCTGATACCATCTTTAGACAAACATAGACACACACCCTTGCCAAAATTAACAGCATGTACCGTCTTGTAGAAAAGGAGAGAGAAGAGACTAGTGTTGGTATCTACCCATTTTCAAACAGAAGGGTTTCACCTCAGCCACCAAAGGTGTTACACAAAAATTATTGTGTGGGGCAGACACCAGCATTCAACTGGTCAATATCAAACAAGGCCACAGTACAGTCCACAGTATACCTTCAAGCCCTTCACTGGTGCTTTTGTGGCTAATTTGTCACAACAGACACATAGAAAATAAATTTTCCTGGAAGCCCAGAGGAGGGGGAGCAACTCACCTGGCAGGTGAGTTCAGAAGGTGAGACAGAATGGGATGGCCTAGCCCCCCCTTCCCACCTCCCCCAATTTGGAGTAAGTTCCCATTAGGGACCACGTGTTCTCAGTCTCTCCTTGTCCCACGTACAGAAGCCTGTGTGGCCAGGTGTTGCCTGTGATGTGGTGAAAACGGCTATCTAAGTCTGGGGCTCAGACCCCAAAACTCACTTGCCCACAGACAGCAGCCACATCTCCCGACAACAGATGTATTTTTGTTCCCATCAGCTTTCCCTGTGCGTCGTTTCTCAGTTGATTCAGAATCCGGCGGGGAAGCAGTTACTGGCTTCAGGCCTTGTGTTGCCCATCAACAGGCCAGGGTGATGGGCTGAGAACTCACCCTTCCAGGGCCATTACCGAAAAATTCTGTGGTTGTGGTGAGAAGCTGTCAACACCTGCCCACAATGCCTTTCATGTTCAAGTGTTGCTTTGAATGTTCTAGTGCGTAGAAGTTTGGCATCTCAACAGAGGCCTGGCTCGTGTAGGCCCAGCTCCAAGCCTGATTCCTTAAGAAAATCCTGGCTTTCCTGAGACACATCCCCTACTCCCACAACCCAGCTCCAGGCAGACAGGGGGAAGCCTTTGATCCGAACAGGGACCCTGGCCAGGCTCTTTCAAGTTTCATAATTGAGCATTAACCTGCCCACCTGGGTTTCAAAGTGAATGCCTCTCTGCCCATAAGGACAGCAGAGTTCCAGAGTCCGGGTCCTTTCTAGGAAAGATACTTTTGAATTGCTCATTACCCCACTTTTCTGAAAAACCCAGTGAGATCATCTTATTTAGGGAAGATACTTTTTTTTTTTTTTAATCCTCACCGGAGGACATTTTTGCATTTATCCTCAGATAGAACGGGAGGAAAAGAGGGAGAAAGAGAGAGAGAGAAACATTGATTCGAGAGAGACTCATCAACTGGTTGCCACCCACATGACCCCAACAGGGGCCGGGGACAAACTATAACCAAGGTACATGCCCTTAGTGGGAACCAAACCCGGGACTCTCTGGACCGCAGGCCAACGCTCTAACTGCTGAGCCAAACCGGCCAGGGCTAGGGAAGATACTTTAATATTTGCTATAGGAATGATTATGGAAGACTGTCTAGATGAAATGCACAAGCAAGCATTTCCTGCTATAGACGCTAGAGCCACCATTCAGAGCATCCTCCAAAAACTTTTGATGACGCACATGACGGCAGTCTCAGATTTTTGTGCTAGGGAAACTTTGTCTCCCCTGAAAAATGAAATGCTTCTTCCTCTCAGGTGATCATTGAGAAACCACTTCTCCTCCTTTACCTTGACTCTAAGGAGGCTGCAGCCGAGCCCCCAGCCTTCAAGCTCAATCATAGACATTCCGCCGACCCTCACGGCTGGGCCCAGTCGGCCTTGCTCCTCTGTCTGCATCCTCCTCTTTATTCCCTCTCTTTGATTGATTTTGGCATCATGCATTTTTAAGGCCATTGTTAATTATTTTGCAAAGAGGTGAGACATAACTCAATGAAATCAAGATTCGGTGATTGCTTGAGGTTGGGGGACTGCCCGGGAGGGGAGAGAACTACAACGGGAATGGGGGTCATGGAGTGTGTCCACCTTGACTGTGGTTACCTGGGTGTGTGCTTCTGCCAAAATTCACTGAGCTGAACTCTTGAAATTGTGCATTTTATTGGAAGCAAATTATAATCTCAATAAAGTTGATGTATTCATCCAACTAATGTGATGATTCTGCAGGGTCCTTGCATGGTGGGCCAGAAGAATATACACAGTTGTATATGTTGTTCACTAAACCAGGGTACCTAGCCAAGGGCCAGGAGGGGTGGAAACCCAGCCCATGTCCGGTCACTAAGCCGGATGTCCAGCACATGGCTCGGTCTTCGGAGGAAGAGGCATCCTTTTCTATTTTTGGGGGGGGGGGGAATCTTTATATGTCTGTGGATTCCTAGAAGTCTTGCTCTGAAGATACAGTGAAAAAGAATATATACAATTCCCAGCCCTTGTAGTCTTGGGGGAGAGGGTGATCCTAAGCCAGGATACATATAAGATAATTGTATTTGTAATAAGCACTGCATAGAAATATAGAGGATGACGTAATGGAGAGTGTTGGCCGGTGGGGAGATGCTTCCTCTGGATAAGACATCACAGCAGACTTCTTAGAAGATGACATTTCAGCTGCGTGATAAGAATTGCCCAACCTTGCAGAGTATGGGAAGGAAGCCCCCCAGACAGGGAACGGCAAGAGCGATTGCTCAGAGGCAGGAGCACGTGACCAACGGAAGGGTCAGAGGGAGGAAAGGCACTGCAGCCTATAGTAAGTGAACTGCAGAGAGGCCAGGGGTCAAGAACGCAACTAATTCTCGGACAATGGCACGGCCCCCTCCTAGTTCATCCGTCGTTGACTTGGTGCTGACAGAGGGCCTTCAGTGACCTGAAGTCCCAGAAGTTTGGAGAGATGGTCCTCCTGGGCTTGCAGGCCCAATCTCTGCCTGCGGTAGGTACCGACGAAAAGTAAAATATTTAATCATCCTACTTAGCTGAGGAAACATTACAGAAACCACGGGCTGCATAATTAAGTTCTGCAGAGAGGCTTATCTCCCTCAGTCTCTTATTTGAGTGTTGGGGCCAGTTGTTTCTAGAAGGAACTGGTCTATAAATCATTCCTGGGAGCTCCTATCACTCGCTGTAGAAGAGTTTACCTTAACCCTCTCTTTAGGGTAAATGTTTCTTGGATTACTCGGTGGTAAGAATCTCTTCTAGTGCCTTCTAAATACTTCACAAGCCCAGAGTTAACTCTGGTCTGTTAAGAGGCTAAATGACTCCAGAGAGTATTAAGTTCACTTCTGATTGGCTGATTAAAACCAACAGAAATCTCTCCCACCTTGGTTTACTGATTGGCCCACTCACCTCTCCTGGCTTCTCTTCAGCACCACCCGACGCTCAGAACTACTTTTTCTGTTCTGACCTTTCCTCGGTGTTAACTTCTGACATTTTGTGCGTTTTTACACTTTCATTTATTTATTGAATCGACAGCACATTCCTATGCTTCAAAACTCAAATGAGACGGAAAGGTATATGGTAGAAATGCCCACTTCCCTCCTCCCCCAAACCTCCACCCTCCAGGCTCAATGTCTGATTTTTGACAATCCTGAGGATCCCCTTTTAGAACTGAAATCCGCTCTGTCCAAAACAAATCCATCATCTTCCCCACTACCCTGAACCCAACTTCTGTAAGCCCCTTTGTCTTCATCTGTAAAATGGGATAACAATGGTGCTTCCGTCAAGGGTGTATATATTCCTTGTACAGCCAGTACTCGTAAACTTTAGCACTGCTGGGCACACAGTAAAAATTCATTGTTGATAACTCCATAATGATGATGATGATAGCCATCATCATCATCATCATCATCATCATCATCTCTCCTTAAATTAAATAACTGGGGATGGTTTTGCCTTTCCCCCAGTCTTCCAAACTGGCAACTCCAGAGTGCACATTTTTCCTCCTTCTCCTTTCTCTCCGTTCCAGATACTTTGGCTCCTCTTGCTTTCTGTTTTCCCTTTCTTGATGGGATTGGGATCGGGCCACTGGAATGAGACCATAAATGCCCGGGGAGGCTGCCCTTCTCTTGCGAAGGCGCTTGGACCAGAGCGCTGTGGAGACTCAGCTGACGGGTCACACGCCTTTGCCCCGCCCCTCCCGACACGGATTCTCCCTGCTCCCCTCTGGGACGGACAGTGCTGGTCATGAGCGGTTCACTCCTCACATGGCTATTCCCCCGGGGTCAAATGGCTGAGATTGTTATATTTTAAAACACAAGGCTTCCTGGCTCTCGTCAGTGCATTTCATCTGCCACAGTAGCTTACTTTTCCCACCCTGGACTTCCACAAACAAACGCACAGTCCTCATGTTCACAGTAAAACACACACACACACACGGACAAATCCTTCCATCTGTCAAGTGTTCTGGTGCTTAAATACCACTTTGTAAAGTATATTATTGTCTAACCACTATGCTGTTTACCTGAAACGAATACAAAATGATATTGAACGGCCCTGGCCGGTTTGGCTCAGCGGTTAGAGCGTCGGCCTGCGGTCCACAGAGGCCCAGGTTCGGTTCCCACTAAGGGCATGTACTTTGGTTGCAGTTGGTCCCTGGCCCTGGTAGGGTCATAGGGGTGGCAGCCACTCGATGTGTCCCTTTCACGTCGATGTTTCTCTCTCTCTTCCTCTCTCTTCCTCCCACTCTATCTGAATAAAAAAGTGGAAAAATGTCCTCGGGTGAGGATAAAAAAAAAAAAATGATATTGAACGTAAACTGTAATTGAAAAATAAAATTTAAAATAAATATATAAAAAGGAGAAACAAAATGAAAAGCCGTCCATCTTGACCCGGGGGGGAGAGCAGGGCATGAACGAAGGCCTGCCTCGCTCGCAGGGAAGGGAGCTCGCGGATGCCCACTTCTGCGTTCCCGTCTGTATTCGCTCCAGCGCACGTCCGCCCTCCCGCTCTTACCAGCTCCACACTGAGGACTGCGTTCAAATCTAACCGTAGGAGCACTTTAGAAAGTGCTCCTAAACATTTACATTTAAAAAACCTTTCTCATCCTCTTGATAACAGCTCCGATGTGGATGCACAGACCTCTGCTGCTCTTTCCTAAGCCATGCTTGAGCCAAGCAGAGGAAGACTTCTCAACTGAAATTGCCATTGACCAGACCGCTTGTAACACAAAGGGGTTGTAAGAGAAATGGTGGCTTAAGCAAAGCTAAAACATCTGCTACCTGGCTGTGACCTTTCACATTTAACCAAGGGACATTAGATTTATTAGGCCATGTACCTCAATTTTGCAGCAGATGCTTCCTCTGCAGGAAAATATTGGGCTCAGGCATTTCCTCCTCCAGAAAGTCTTCCCTGACCCGGCCTCCCCTCCCTTGGCCTTGGTTATGTTCCCTACGTCTTCATAACCACTACTGTTCTGGGTGTGAGGGGCCCTGTGTTGGCCTGTGTTTTAGGGGCTCCCCTCTGACACTCCTTTTGACTGGGCCCTCCCTGAAAGAAAAATAACCCATGGTCTAAGGGGATGTGCCCACTCAGAGCCTGTGCCCTCCCTTCTGGACTATAATCCATACCCAAGACCCCAGAATGCTCTTCTTGGATGGCCTTCAGCCTCCTCCCTAAATTCATCCTGAAAGTGGACCACACTGCTGTGTGTATATTGGGCAGTGGTTATTCGCTGCTGGGGAGAGGCTTAGATATGCAATCGGGGTGTGGGGGGGGCCCACATGCAGGTGAACCTCACCCTCATGGTAGAGGGTGAAGCTGAAGTTGGGAAGCCAAAGGGGTGAGCTAGGGGAATATCTGATAAGGTAGGAGGATAGACCATATTTTATTGGTAGTTTGTTAGCTGGGGTTATCATTTTAAATACTTAGACATGCAGCCCATGGGCCTTTCTTTGTGCCTTGCCCTGGGCCCTGCAACTGTTAAAGGTGCACCTGTTCATGACACCCTGGGGACATCTCGAGGTTTGCAATGCCAACATTGTGTAGTTGTCCGTCTTCATGGCTGTGGTAGTCGCCACATATGCTCCCAATCTCAGGGCCCTTGCACATGCTGTGCCCTCTCCTGGAATGTTCTTCCCACTGACCACTTTCACCTAGTAAACTTTTAATTTATTTACCAGACCTCAGCTGGACCCTCATTTTCTCAAGAGAGCCTTTCCTGACCTCGTAGACTAGGCCCTCTTTGTTTCTCATTCTCATATCTCCCTATATTCTGATACATCTGAGGGGAAAGTACGATAGTAATGGTAATCAGAGCAATGTTAGTGATAGTGATAAAAGCAATATTAGTGATAAAAGCAGACAGTCACTGATTACTTACTAAGTGGTAGGCATTACGATAGGTGGGCACCGTGACTGTTTCTCCCCGTCCCTGGCTCCTCTCCTGGTCTATACCACTCTGCTGCCCTCCCCTGTCCCCATCAAGCTGGCTTCCCCTGGCCCTGCTGTCTTGAGCATGTCCTGGGTGAGATAAGACCATTGAGAGCAGCAAAAGCCCTTGGGAAAGGTGGCAGCTTGTCATCAGTATGAGGTTTCCAGGGGAACAGGTTCTCTCCAGCCCTGGGTGCCCCATCGCAACCCTGGGTTCCACCCCAGGAATGAGGTGGGCTCTTCCCCTGTGCCCCCAGGGCACTCTCTCTCCTTCTAGGCCTCTGCCCTGCCCTTTCCCAACACAGACTGACAACCTGTTCTTGTTCCCACTACGATTTTCCTTCAGGAGGCTGCAGAGTTGGCCCTTCCTGTTTAGGGAAGCAGAGGGTACCAGAAGCAACAAGCACCTTCCACTCGCCTACCAGCAGAACTGTAAATGTTCCCATTCCCGAAGTGACATTAGAGGGAAGAACGCTTCCTAAAGGGAGAAGCACGGTGAGGGCAGCTGGCGCTGGCGACTGAGTGGCATCCTCTGTACGTGCCCGGCACAGCTGAGGTTTGAAACGTGCTTGATCAAGGGCAGGTTTCCTGGGACGCTTGCCCAAGGCTGATCCTTCTATCTCCCAGAAAAATGTGGGTTCGTTTCCTTTTTTTTTTTTTTTAAACATTATCAAAGTTTATTTTACATATCTGAAAATTTACCCATTTCAAGTGTACTGCTCGGTTATTTTTAGAAACTTTACCGAGTGGAGTGAATATCACTGTACATCAGTTTAGAGCATGTCCATCCCCTCAACAAGGTCCCTGGTGCCCTCAACCCTTCCCATCCACAGGCCCATGCAACCGCTAGTCTACTTTCTGTCTCTGCGAGTTTGCCTTTTCCAGACACTTTGTGCAAATGGAATCATAATGTGTGCGTGCACTCTGGTGTCTAACTTATTTCACTGAGCGTCATGTTTCTGAAGCTGGTCCATGATGTAACATGTCAGCTGTCTATTTCCTTTTCATTTCTGAGTAGTATTCCATTGTGTGGTCGTACCACCTTTTATGTATTTCTTCACCCCTTGATGGACATTAAGTTTGTTTTTGGCTTTTGGCTGTTAGGAATAATACCGCCAGGAACATTTGCACGTGAATCTTTGTGCGGATATATGTTTCCACATCTCCGAGGTAGTCGTTTTTTGTTGAACGTTTTTCTGTAAACTGTCAAACCATTTTCTAAAGTGGTTTTCCCGTTTTCCAGTCCCATGAGCAATCTCAGGTTTCTTTCTCCTCCCCCAGTTCATGGGACAGGCACCCTCTAATCATCGATCAACACCCAGTTTTTTTAGTGTAAGAATTATTTAGGTCCTTGAGAATGTTTTGCTGTGCTCTCTTAGGTTGACTTATGCTTTGTTCTATATAGTGGCCTTAAAGGGACATTTATGATGGTTACCATCGATATGTATTTATACTGTTCAGGGGTAACATGAGGGAGTTTCTTTGTAGTATCCTGATTGTGGTGTTGGTTTCTCAATCTACACATGTGCTAAAATATCACAGAACAACACACACACACAGAGTGCATGATAAACGAGCACAGTCTGAGCAAGGGCTGTACCTGGGTTAATAAAGTTACACCAATGTATTCCCTGGTTTTGACCTGTGCTGTGGTTGTGTAAGTAAAGGTATTGTAACGGGAGGACGCTGGGTGAAAAGTACATTGGAACTCTGTGCTACTTTGGAAACATCTAGAAAGTTTTAAACTATTTTAAAATAAAAGGTTATTTAAGAAGGAAGGAAGGAAGGAAGGAAGGAAGGAAGGAAGGAAGGAAGGAAGGAAGGAAGGAAGGAGGAGGGAGAGGAAGGAAGGAAGGGCGGGCTAAAGTTTCCCAGTGCTGCTCGGGCTACATCTTACATGTTCATAGTCTCCACGACTAGACAGAATATCATTGGGCTTAAAGCTGTACCTTAACAATTTCTTATTCTCCATAAAATCTACATTCAGGGCTAGACTAGAAGTAAGCACTCAACAAATACTTGATTAACACCATTGATTCTTTTTACCCTCAGAGCCATACCCAAGAAGAAATAATAAGTCTGTTTTAAACCAAGTGGTGTCTTTATCGTCTCCGCCCTTTTCCCTCCCTGGGGGACTTCTGTATCTCTAGACTAGCCCAGGGATGTTAGGGTGCTGAGGGCCGATAAGCAATACCCACGTGCTTGGCCAGCTTGAAGGTCGGATAGCATCCTGGCCGGAGCCCAGTGACCACAGCTGGTGAAAATTCAAGCTGTCCCACACTGGTTGCTAGCCCTGGTTCTCTAGTTCCTTTTTTATGAACTATGAGAGTATTTACAATAATGAATTGCTACATGAGCAATCACTTTTAAACCAGGAGAGATGTCACGACTTGATGAGCTAAATTTAGGACCATGAGAACCATTGCTGGAGGACCAGCTGCCATGCATCTTCCCTGGGCCTTCATCTCCTCTGCAGACAGAAGATACTAGCACAGCCCTCCCCCTATGGGCTGATGGGAACCACCTGCAGGTACCATGGCAATAGTTTCAAGCGTCTCCATGTAATTAGGCTCCGTATTAAGCAGTGCTTGTCTATGGTACCATTAGACAGAGACGTGTAGGAACAAGAAGTGTTTTGTTTTTCTGATTTGCTTTAAGGCCGTATCTACAAGCTACGAAATCAAGCTATTTACTACTAAGCACACATTTAAAAAGTATATAATGAGTGCCAGTGAGCTTTGAGCATTTCAGTGCAAAATCGCTGAAGCCAGAGTTATGGCCGTCTTTCTGCTGTCCCGCTGTGGGGCAGATGTCACCCTGCGGAGCAGCCTGTGAGCCCGGGCGAGTCCCAGCATCCCTCATCGGGGTGGCCCACGGCAGGGCTGTCGGGATAGAATCTTGCAAACACTGGGGCGCTCAGTGACATCCTCCATGTCTGCAGAGCCAGCTGTTGTGCAGGAACTGCCGTTATTCTGATTTCCTTCTAAAAACAACAACATATTTTTTGAAGGATTGTTCACAGGAGTTCGTTTTCACCCACTTCATGGAGGCCTTACGATATTCTGGTGCTGACAACGCTGCTGCTGCAGCAGCAGTTCTCTGAGGCGGGGAGGCTGCGCCCTCAAGGGTGAAGCCAAGAATCATGCAACAAATGCTTCCAACTGTGGAGCCGCAGACAAAGGAAAGCTTTAGTCCTCAGGGTGAACTAGAGCAAGGAGAAGCTTTTTCAGGCAGAAACCCCTCCGCCTTCCCCAGCAGACGGGTGGTCAGAGAGCAATCTCATACATGGGGTATAGTCAGAGGTGGGCCAGAATCCACGCTCAAAGATGTTCTTCCAAACCTCAGTGACCACGGAGAAGGGGAGGCAGTGTTGGGCTCTGTAACTGGAACCTCAATAATGTAATTTGAGTCTGGGGCTCAAGTATGGCTGTGTCACAGGGAGCAGCTGCCTTCTGGTCCCCCGTGCTGCCTCAGTCTGTAGATGGGCCTGGTGACACCTGTGTACACGGAGTTGTGGCATTTGCCAGTTGCTTGTGGTGCTTGGCTGAAGGTACTTACAGGAATGTTGGCGATCACTAATTATTGTTACAGCAGTGCTGTGGATAGAAGGTCTGTTGGCCTTCAGCAGATAGAGCTTATATAAACACTCTGCTTTGATGTAAGAAGCTCCCAAGCACCCGGGGTAAACATCATTTTGGTTGGCTCTTACAGTCAGCTGTGGTCATTATGGCGCCTCCCCTGATGTAGCCCCGAGGAGTGGTTCACTTATGTCTGTGTGGGTTAGTCACCGAATCAGTCATTGAGAATGGAAGCCACTGGGGTGGCGGGCTTGTCGCTACTACCAACACACTGGCCCCTCTCTCCGTTCGCCTTCACTGATGGTCTCAGGGTAGAGAAGAAACTGTTTTCCCTCGAGTTTGGATTCATACTACTTGAAATGGAAAAGTCCAGGAGATCTTTTCACTGAATAAAGAGCCTTTGGCGAGGGTAGGAGTGAAGACGGAAAGGAGAGGAGAAACGCCTTGGAGAAGTCTTCGGTTAAGCTGATCATTTGAGCCATTACTGAGCTGCCCAAACAGCCAGCCGCTAGAGACTCAAGGCACCAAGGGCCTGCTGGCTGGGAGGGACGGACAAGCGGATGACAAGGGCCAGAAGGAGACACATGGCCATGATACATGTACTAAAAACAGTAGAAGCCCCAAAGAGCAAAGGACTTTTCTATCTGAGGGGAGCAAGACCGTCCCAAAACAGTCAAAGAAAGGGATATGAGCTAAACCTAAAAAGGGATGCAGTGGTTCCAAACGGATGAACTGCCCACATGCCAGGCAGGGGCAGCATCGGGGGCAGGAGTGTGGGGATGAGAAGCACAGCAGCCCGAACGGTGGTCCAAAAGCAAGCAGAGTCAGAATTCTCCGAAATGCCTCAGCGGTAAGCTAGGCGGGGCCGCCAGTGTCCTGCCCAATGCCACGTGGGGATTTTCATGCCAGAGCCCCTCCAGGAAGCCTCCGGGCTCCTCTGAACCCCTGCAGCAGTATGACTGCTGGTGCCTGGCCTGTTGCCCATCCTCTTCCCCACCTGTCCACGTCGCCGCGCTCCATACCCCTGGGGCAGCCTGAGGCAGGCCCTGGGTCTCTGCAGAGGGGGCTGTGCCTTAAGCTTCCTTGTTGCTCCTTTTGAAGTGACCTGCTCAGTTTGATTCGTGTGGTCTCTATACGCAGAGACTCAGAGTAGGCATTTTCTTCCTCTCTTTATATTTTTATTTTGAAATTTAAAATTTATGGAGGCTCTGGCCGGGTAGCTCAGTTTGTTGGAGTGTTGTCCCAATACACCAGGGTTGAGGGTTCAATCCCCAGTCAGGGCACATGTAAGGATTGACCAGTGAATGCGTGAGTGGGTGGAACAACAAATTCACGTTGCTCATTTTCTCTCTCTCCCTTCCGCGCTCTCTAAAAAATAAAATAAAGTAAATATCAATCAATCAATCAATCAAAATCTTAAAAGCAGTACTTGAAGCTCCCCTCTATCTTTCATTCAGTTTACCAATTGTTATCATTTTATTACATCTGTTTTATTTATTTATTTATTTTTAATCCTCACCTGAGGACATTTTTTTGTTTTTTGTTCAGGTAGAGCGGGAGGGAGAGAGAGGAACAGAGAGAGAGAGAGAAACATCGATGTGAAAGGGACACATCGAGTGGCTGCCACCCGCACGACCAACCAGGGCCGGGGACAAACTGCAACCGAGGTATGCGCCCTTAGTGGGAACCGAACCCGGGTCTCTCAGGACCGCAGGCCGACACTCTAACCGCTGAGCCAAACCGGCCAGGGCATCTGTTTTATTCTTTACACATACACACACACACTCACACTCACACACACTCACACTGAAGTTTCTTTCTGAACCATTTGAGAAAAAGTGGCAGACATGATGCCCCCTCACTCCTTAACCCTTCTGCATTTCCTATAAACAAGGATATTCTCTTACACACTACAACCATCAAGTTTAGAAAACTAGCATTGATCCAATATTTACCATACAAGCCAGATCCATTCCAATTTCACCTATTATCCCAATAATGTCGTGTACAGGTCTACATGCCTTCTGGTGTCATTTCTCTTTAATCTCCTTCATTTTGGAAAAATACTTTGCTTTTCCGTCTTTGTCGTGACCTTGGCGTTGTTTGCAGCACAGAGTTAGTTTGTGGAAGGCCCAGCAGCTCGGGTTTATCTGTTTCCGTGTGATTCATGCATTTGTATCAAGGGCACCTCAGGAGTAGTGTCCTGCTCTCAGGAAGCACAGGACATCACTTTGTCCCATTCCTGGTTTTCTGTCACTTTTGGGGAGGATGGTGTCTTACAGGTTTCTCCACTGAATCATTCCTAAGGATTTTGTAAGGCGATGCCTCAGGCTTCTGTTGTAAGATGGAGCTTTCCTGTGTCTTCCATTGATTCGTCTAAGTTGTATCATTATAGACTCATGAATTCCTATTTTACTCAAAGGGTTAAAATCAGAAACTGTCATTTATTGTGATAATCAAACCGCCCCAGACTTGGCCAGTGGGAGCTCATTTATGGCAGCTCTCGGGTCTTTTGGGGTGTCTCCACTACTCTCTGGGCACCTTTACTTTGTAGTACAGTATGGTCTTGTCTTGTCTTTTATTTTCCCTATGCCAGCCCTAGAGTCAACCATTTCTCTAAGGAACCCTGGTTCCTTTAAATGGAGAATCGATAACATTTAGAAGCCAAGTCTTGTAAGCTAGGTATGCTTATTGCGTCTCAGGTAGAACTAGAACATAGAAGTACATATCTACCTACATGTATGTGTGTGTACATACATGCACATTCACATAAACATCTACACATACATTTACACCTGTTCCTCTATCTACGTCTACATAAAGCCAAGCGTTCCCACCAAGTCCCCTCTTCTTATCTTTCCCAGCCTTTCCCTTTCAGTATTTGTAATTCCCTTCTGACAGCAAGAAATCCTCAATTTATTTGCTTATATTTTCTCGGTCATCCAGCTACCCAGCTGCACTGGCCAAAAGCTGTCCCCTGTCCATGGGCTCCAGAAGCAGGCAGATCCCGTCCCCTGCCATGAGGGGACTTTTAATCACCAATGGCCATCAGGACCAGAACTGGCCCTGGACTGAACTCTGCCCACGTGCCCACCGCCAGGTCTCAGAACCGGGAAGGAGGGCGAGGTTTACTCTCCCGCTGGGGAGCAGCAGAGTGAGTGTTTTCCTCTGCATGGCAGTGACCTCTTTCAGTGTGGAATTTTTTTTTCCATGTTCTCTCCTCTCCACTTCTCTAATTACTCACGGGACAGTAAAAGGATGGCCTGAATCCATTCAAAGTTGGGGAGCGCTCCCAGCTTCTCCCAGGAAGAATGCAGTATAAATATTATATAGCTGTAAAAACCAGAGCTGGAGGCCAGAGGTCAGCCGGTCCCTCCCTCCCACCGCGGCCAGATGGTTGGCTCTTCCAGCACATTCTCCCAGCCACAAGCTCACATCCTAGATACACATCTTTAAGCCCTGTCTCAGACTCCTCCCACCTCTGCCCCTCCCCCACGGCGGACGGGACCTTGGAGGCCTGTGTTTCCAGCATGACCCGTTTGCTGGGGGGCAGGGACTGCCCCCCCACACAGAGTCCTTACTGTTCTGGAGAGCAGTGACCCCCTTTCCTGTGAGCAAAACCATCCCGACGCTTTTAGACGTTTCCTTACAGAAGTTTCAAAACCAGATCATTATGTCACACCACACTTAGCAAACGAAGTTAGAAATCCCGTTTCTAAAATTACTTTCAAGGCCCTGGCAATTTAGCTGGTTAGGGCGAATGGATGCTCACGGGGCCCACGGTCTTTCCGGCAGAACTGGCTGCTTTGGGAGAGCTCCCTGGGCACGCGTCACGGTGCATAAACTTTGTTTGCAGCCACGGCTGGAGTAAAGGAGCAGATGGTAAGAAAATCGGATTGAAAGAAGGGACAGATGCCCCGGCGCGGGGAGCTTGGTAAATCTCGTGCCTCCCGGTTGGCCTGCAAGGATGCTGAGGAGCTGCCAGGCAGTTGCTTGCACCCCAGTTCGCTGTTGCTTTTGAGTGTTTGCATCTTGTCTCTGAGAATAGTTCCTACATCTCATTACAGGCCTTTATCTCATCCCTCCCCCGGGGACTGTTTTCCCAGGGATTTGTATGTTCCCTCTCCTTTTATGGAAAGTAGTTTCTTGATCATCCCTGTGATTGTGTATCTAAAATTTCAAGAATATTTAAACCGTTAACCCTGCTTGTCTACAACAGGATGGTGCTACAGTTCTAGGATCTTAGAAATATTTACAACGAGCATGTGTAACAAGGAAAAATAAGCATAAACATTTATGCTCAACACATTTGTAAGCACACCCTCCCCCTCCAGCATCCCTCTTTGGAGCGTTTCTCTGTGAAGGCAAAACAATGTGAAGATGCTAACTCCATGATATACTATCTAGGGTAAATGTTATATTAAAGCTGCCCTGCCCTGGCCAGTTTGGCTCAGCAGTTAGAGCACCGGCCTGCCAACCGAAGAGTAGCAGGTTCGATTCCCAGTCAAGGGCATGTACCTTGGCTGCAGGTTCAATCCCTGGCCCCAGTCAGGGTTGTGCGGGAAGCAGCCAATCAGTGTTTCTCTCTCTCTCTTTTTCTTCCCCCTCCTTTCCTCCCACTCTGTCTGAAAATTAATGGAGAAATATCCTCGGGTGAGGATTAACAAAAAATAATTTTTTAAAAAGCTGCCCCCCTTCCTCCTAAAGGAAATTGTAAGTTATAACTTCAGTTAAGAGTTACGTTTCTTTGGGGGTGGGGTAAAGAACACTCACGTTCTGTTCCAGTGACGTCTGGATTTAACAGCCCCAACTGTTCAATGCTGAGATCAAGGGATAAGCATTTTGATTCCAAAACAACCCCTATATATTTATAGCAATTCTAGGACCTGGTAGCCACCCCACAAGTCCCCGCCCTACAGAAACGTGCACATGGCAACACACCCACCCACTCCTGCGTGATGGCCACTCGTCACTCCCGGGACGTCAGGGTCTGTGAAAGGCACGCCTTCAGATTCCTCCTGAGGAAAAGACGGGACTCTTTAAGTACAAATGCTGCGTGTTACAGGAATGGTTCCCTACAAAACTGTCTTGAGTTAATGAGCAAAGAGTCTTCCAGGATCTACCGCAAAGCACCACGGGGAGTGGGTTCAGGGGCACCGTTAGAACTGGTTTGACTGGACTCCTTGCCGCCCGGTAGATGCAGGGCCAGCTGCGCTTCGGGCACGAGCGTGATCCTGTTCGATGGCTCTGGGGTTGCATCTGCACTAAACTCTCCAGGCGGGCCTCACCAGCCCCTGGTGCACACTGAGGGCTGTACTCTGGGACTTCCAGTTGGCTCTGATGTGACCTCGTCACCAGTCTCTGCAAAGGCAGTGGAGGGGTCAGAGGCTGTGGCTTGCTTGGTACCCCCAATCTCTTACAGTGCTTGGGTTCTGGGTTGTATTCATGCAGCTTCCTCACCTAGTGGGCAGAGGACACAGAGTGGGTCACAGTGATCAGTAGGAGGCCAAACTGGGCACAGGGTGACCCATTGATTCTTTGGTGACCATTTATTCCTTCTGCTTTAAGGGAGCCACAGACTTTCACGTTGTTCACACAGCCTCTCAATCTGCCACCACCTCTGATCCCCCAGCTCCAGAGCTCTGTAGGCACCAAGCCAAGGAAAATGCAACCACCAGGAAGTCCCAGAAGAATCCCGGTGGCTTACCTCTTCACAGGCGCCAGCCAGTAAGCAGTTTGCTGTGTCCCCCTTTTTAAATTTTTTATCCTCACCCGAGGACAATTTTCCATTTTTTTGTTCAGATAGAGTGGGAGGGAGAGAGGAAAAGAGAGAGCAAGAAACCGACGTGAAAGGGACACATCGAGTGCTGCCACCCACACAACCCAATCAGGGCCGGGGACAAACTGCAACCGAGGCACATGCCCTTAGCGGGACCCGAACCCGGGTCTCTCTGGACCATAGGCCGACGCTCTAACCGCTGAGCCAAACTGGCCAGGGCTGTGTCCCCTTTTTTGGCATCATTTTCTTTCTTTTTTTTTTTTATCCTCACCCAAGAACATTTTTGCATTTATCTTCAGCTAGAGCGTGAGGGAGAAAGGGGGGAAGAGAGAGAGGGAGAGAAACGATGGGAGAGAGACACAGCAATTGGTCGCCACCCACATGACCCCAACCGGGGCCAGGGACAAACTGCAACCAAGGTTCATACCACCTTGGTTGGGCACCGAATCCAGGTCTCTCTGGTCCTCAGGCCAATGCTCTAACTGCTGAGCCAACCCGGCCAGGGCATCATTTTCTTTGCCTGACTCAAATATACCCTCCCCGCGGTTTGGGATGGGATGCACCTTAAGGGCATGCTAAGTGACACACGTCGAATGGGGGAACCAGAGAAGTGTTGCTTTTGACAATGATTTTATTCTCACTTTTCTCTCCAGGCTGGTATGGAGTGGGGAACATGGATTACGTATTTGTAACTTTCACAAACTAGAGCCCCATAGCCTGCCCCCCTGCAAATATAGATGCTCACCGTGTGTTGATTTGACTTAAGCTAATTTTCCTTTTCCCATCACATCAAGACCAAGGCCCAGAATAGCACCACCACCTCTGAAAAGCAGTCTCCCTGTGACCCTGCAGATTTACTGAGATCCCACTGTGTGTCGAGCACTGTTCAAGACACCAAGGACACAGCAATCGATAAAAGACACAGGCCCCCGCCCCGCTGGTGTGGCTCAGTGGTGAAGCATCGACCCCTGCACCAAGAGATCGCTGGTTTGATTCCCAGTCAGGGCACATGCCCAGGCTGTGGGCCTGATCCTCAGTGGGGGGCATGCAGGAGGCAGCCAGTCGATGTTCTCTCTCATGAATGTTTCTACCTCTCTCTCCCTCTCCCTTCCTTTCTCTCTAAACTCAATTAAGAAAAATACACAGGCCCTGTGGGGTTAGAACATGCACCTCAAGTGGGCATCAGGTCCACTCCTCGCTCGAGGCAGAATCCTGTCCACCCCAGGCCTGATCCTCAGTCAGTCCCCACTTGCAGAGGTAGCCAGATCCATCGGTGGTCAGCCCTGAAGCCTAGAAAGCTCTTCTTGCCTAAATGGTATCAAAATCTGTGTTTCTGATGTGTCTGGTTATTGGCCTTGGTTTTGTTCTCTGGAGCTAGACCAAATAAATTAAAATGTCTTTCATTTGACAGCCCTTATAATATCGGTTAATCGATGAACTCATTATCCTCACCTCTCATCTCTGCCCGCCCCCCACCTCCACCACACCCAGATCAGCCCTGTCCTTACCTTTCCTCATCCTTGCCTGACTGCCGCTCAACCTCAGCCTGCACCTTTGCGCTTTTACTCAGCACCCAGCTCTAAGCCTGTATTGTTTAAACCTCTGGGTTTTTGTTGGTTTTTTTTTTTTTGCTATTGACTTATATGTTTTGGGATATTAATCTCTTAACAGACACGTGACTCACTATTACATGGTGAATGATCAGCTGACAACCGAAGGTTATGTTTTTGTTTTTGTTTTTATCCTCACCAGAGGACATTTTTCCTTTGTTGTTGTTGTTGTTCAGATAGAGTGGGAGGGAGAGAGAGACATGGATGTGAAAGGGACATATCGAGTGGCTGCCACCCGCACGACCCAAGCAGGGCCGGGGACAAACTGCAACCGAGATACATGCCCTTAGCGGGAACCGAACCCGGGTCTCTCTGGACTGCAGGCCGATGCTCTAACCGCTGAGCTACACCGGCCAGATAAACCTCTGTGTTTGATTATTGTGCTAGTTCGCTGCCACCCTGGACAAATCAGAATTGGACAGATTGCCGTAGCAGCAAGGAGGTGACATTGTCGCTCTTTTGGGGGCACTTGGTTTCCTTTTAGGCTGTGTCTATTACCTCTTTACATTTACTTTTACCATGCCAAGTATTTAAGAAACTAGTTCAGAGAGACCCATACATGGTACTTATTTTGATCATTAAAATAAAATTTAATATCACTTATCTACCAGCAGAATTCGTACAAATAAAAAGTAAGCAGCGAATGAGCAAATGAATGAATGGATGGATCTTGTCCATAAGTCTTAGAATTAGTGTTATCTGTTTTTAGTTTATTCCTACTCATACCTAATAGATAAGTAAAACGGACAGTTATTCAATAAAAATAACTGAGTTTCAGTCCTTACTGTTGTTAGTTTATTTATAGTAAATAAATATATATCCCCATCACACTGCACAGCATAATTAGCAAGCATTTTTGCTGCTGAACCCATGACCTAGTTTCCCCAAGACATCTGCTTTCTAACAGGATGTTTTTTCAAACTGAGATTAAAGGCACTACTCAAGTAGGGTTGGCAGATAAAATGCAGGACACTGAGCTCAATTTGCATTTCAGATAAATAGCAAAAACTTTTTTAGTATTGGTATGTCTTGGATATCACATGGGACGGATTTACACTAAAAAAGTATCCATTGTTTATCTGCAATTCAAATTTATTTTAGCATCTTAGATTTTTCTTTCTTTCTCTTCTCTGCTTTTTCTTTTTCTTTCTCTTTTTAATCTAACAACCCTGTAGTCGAGACATAAGCCTTAGGAGTCCGCCCCAGGCCCCCGTCCACCCCTAACGGCCTCTGCTCCATCTCCCATCCCATTTGCTTTCTTTCTTTCAGATAAAAGACTCCGATTTCAGTCTCCCTAGTGCAATGGCCTCATTTCCATTCCAAATTATTTTTATTTTTTATCCTTTGACAATATACAATGGGTTGTAGCCCTTGTTGGTTTCTGTTGTGGGATTTAAAAAAAAAAAAATGTGTCTAGGATAAAGTGCTAGGGAAATCGGCTTAGGCAACCTCTCAACTGATGACTAATGGTTTAACAGTCACAAACAGGTGAAACCAGTCTCACTGTACACATGAAGCAAACTCCAGGGTCAAGGTGGGTGGAGACCTGTGACAGTAAAACACAATTCCTTGTCAATAGGAATGCTTCTACTGAACATGATCTCCTGTGATCTAAAGGCCTGGCCTGTTCAACACGTTCCTTCTTTTTGCCTGAGAGCTGGATTCATTTTCTTTTCTTTTTTTAAAACGAGCTCCATGACTTCATTCCCCTTTTACCCCATGAGCTCTGGATGCCATCTGCTAGGCCATCAGAGACAGTGCTCCATGGAAGACTTCTCTGAGGGCCCTGGGCCATTCCATACCTCTAAAAGCTCTATGCAGGGCTGAGAAGCACCCCGTTACCCCCATCTCCTCTTAGCACCATGGAGTCATTCATGCTCTCGTGCTGGACATATGATTGATTTATTACATTATTGTATATGGATCTGAGTAGGCAAATGTGTGGAGTCATTAATACAGGGGGGGAAGACACATTATTCATGTCGAGAGTAGGCTGTGTCAGTGTCCATGGCATGAGGCTTTAAATGGTTAGGTAATATTGTCAACATATGAGACAGTGCATGCTGGTTCAATGTAGCCATGTGCTTCACTCTCTGGAACTGACAAACTCTGTAGTACACTGTTGCCTGCACTTAACTACTCAGAATAGTCTATGAGACTCCAAAAAGCTAACTGAACCATGGATATTTAGAAATGTTAAAAATAAACAATTTAGAAGAGCAAATATTGGGATGTCCTAGAGCTTCAAAGAACAAACTTGAAATCCCATGAACCTTGGGTTCTCAAACTTCCATATGCATAGAAATGTTGCAGAGATTTCTCTAAATGCAGACCACTCGGTGCCACTCCCAGAGACTGTTTCAGCAGGCTGTGGAGCTCTGTGGTAGAGAGCATGGACGCAGGCCAGACTAACCTGCCGCTTTGCTACCTATGGAAGTCTCTCGGGTCTCAGTTTCCTCACCTGTAGAATGGGGACAGTACTGCCTATTGCATGCAGTTATTGTGAGGATTGACAGTTACCATCTGTAGAACAGTTAGTAGACAATCCATATATGTTAACAATTTTTTTTTTAAAGTCAGCATTCCACACCCCGGCCATTTGGTTCAGCAGTTAGAGCATCAGCGGTGGACTGAAGGGTGGTGGGTTAGATTCCAATAAGGGCATGTATCTGGGTTGCAAGTTCAATCCCCAACCCCAGTTGGGGGTTGTGCAAGAGGCAACCAATCAGTGTGCCTCTCTCACATTGATGTTTCTCTCTCTCCTTCCCTTCCATTCTAAAAAAAAAAATCAATGGAAAAATATCCTTGGGTGAGGATTGACAAAAAAAAAAAAAAAAAAAGTCAGCCCTCCAGGTGAGGCAGTCCTCAGCCCACACTCGACTGAGCACTGCAGTGTGGCCTCAGGCCAGCTGTTGACAGTCTGGGCTGTGAACACATTAGTTCATCCCTGTGCATCAGTTTACTGCTAGTAAAAGACTTCCTGAGTAGCTCACAGATCCGGTCCTTGAGAAGGGAAGTGGCTACGTTTTCCCTAGTGGCCTGGTAGTGTTCACTCTGCCCCATGAGAAGGTCTGGAGCAGTAGAAACACACGACAGCCCTGGCTGGTTTGGCTCCGTGGGTAGAGCATCTGCCCTCTGACAGAAGGGTCGCCACTTAGATTCTTGTCAAGGGCACATGCCTGGGTTGCAGGTTTCCCCAGCCCAGGCTGGGGTCATGCTGGAGGCAACCAATCAATGTGACTCCCTCACACTGAGGTTTCTCTCTCTCTCCCTCTCTTCCACTCTCTCCAAAAAAAACCAATGGAAAAATATCCTCGGGTGAAGATTAACAGCAGAAAAGAAATGCATGATACATGAAGACTGCCACCACTGATCACACACACTGGACCTTTACCCGCCACTCATGGTGAGACTCGAGTGGTCACAAGAAGTTCGCAAGCTGTGAGCACAACACACAACCCCACGGATGAGTTTGGATACGCGGGAAATCTCAACAGCCACGGAGTCAGGGTCTCCTTGGGCTCCTCCTCTGTGACTTTGCAAAGCTGGGGGGCCCAGGGCTCTGGCCTCTTCTCAAGCCACACTCAATGCTTAGTGACCTCATCTAGGCCCTTGGCTTCTTGTCTCTCTAGCCTGACCTTCGTTGGGTTTCGGACTTGGCGAGAGCCAACTGTCTCCTCAGCATCTGCAAAGGGATGTCAAAAGAGACCTTAAGCCCTGGCCAGTTTGGCTCAGCACTTAGAGCATTGGCCTGCGGTCCAGAGAGACCCGGGTTTGGTTCCCGTTAAGGGCTTGTACCTCGGTTGCAGTTTGTCCCCGGCCCTTGTTGGTCGTGCGGGTGGCAGCCACTCGATGTGTCCCTTTCACATCGATGTTTCTCCCTTTCTCTGTTCCTCTCTCTCCCTCCTGCTCTATCTGAACAAAAAATGGAAAAATGTCCTCAGGTGAGGATAAAATAATAATAATAATAATAATAATACAGTGATACCTCGGTTCTCGAACATAATTCGTTCCAGGAGGACGGTCGAGAACCAAATTGTTCGAGAACCGAAGCAATGAAATCCAATAGGAAATAATGGAAACTGGATTAATTCGTTCCAAGCCCCAGAAAATGCCTATTTACTGGCCTAATTTGTATATAATATGTAGAAACACATAAGTCTCAACAAGAAATAAAAGTGTACAGTATGTCTAAGGGTTAAATTCAGTGTAAAGCGTGACTCCACAAAGCGTGACTCTCTCTCTGCACTCACACTGATGACGCAGCAAGGCGCGCTGGGCCGAATGAACGCCATTCGGCTCAACTCGGCTCATCTCGGAAGTTCGAGTTCCAAATATTTGTTCGGATTCCGAGACAAAAGTTTCGAATCTCCTGGTCGAATACCGATTTGGTCGAAATCCGAGGCGTTCGAGAACCGAGGTATCACTGTAATAAAGAGACCTCCAGCTTACCGAGTCTGAACATGAGCTCATCCCAGGCTAACAGCTTCTACGCACATCTGCAGTCACTTCCTTCCTCAGCTTTGCCGTCAGGTACTCAGACTGTGCATTAACAAGTCACCTTTGTTCTTCTCCCCCCCCAAAGCCCTGCAGTTTCATCCTCATCCCCTACTGCACTCTGCCCCATGCGAGCCCTTTTGCTGTTTTAAAACACTTCTCATCTTTCTAGAACATTCCTGCCTCCGGGACTTCATTTCCTGTTCCCTTTACCCGGAGCTCTCTTCTCCTGGGTTGGCTCAGGGCTGATTTCTTCTCCCAAGTCTCCACTCAAATATCAAATGAAAAAGCCCCCCACTCCCATGGTCCTCTCTGGGCCTGACCTTGTCTTTGTATTTATTTTTTCTCATAGCACGTGTCTCAGTCTGAAGCTACACTACATACTTGTCTATTTACTTGCTCAATGTCTCTCTTCCACACCAGAATAAAAGCTCCTAGAGATCAAAGACTTTGTCTCATTCACCATGGTACTCTGAGTTCATAGTGGGTTCTTAGGAAATATTTGTTGCAAGCATGAATTAATGAATTAATGGGTGATGAATGAATATCAACAATTAATAATAAAGGAGTTTTGGGACTAGTGAGTATTAGAATACATTTAGAAAAACAAATTCGATTTGTGCCTCATAAGGCCAGAAAGATTTAGACACATGGTAAAAAGAAGAAAATGCTTAACAGGTATGAGAGTAGCACCCGCAAAGCCCAGATAGGGCCACAGTATTTGTGGGGCAATAAAAAAGAAACTGTCCATAGAGGAAGAGAGCAAATAAAAGACTCAAAAACAGACTGAGGTTGAACAGGGAGCAAAGAGTCAGACCAGAGCACATGTTGAATGTGTCGCATAAAAGAGTTATTTGACAGGGACGTGACATCTTCCAAGAGGGTGGCAAGGTGTCAATGACGAGTGTGGCATGATGTAGTGATTGAAACTAAGAATAAAGGAGAGTTCTGCCATCGGTACAACAGGCAAAGCCTTGAGAAAAGATACAGGAGTCTACAAGCGGATGCCCCCTAGCTTGAATAAGTCCCAAGGAGAAACCTCTTTGCTCTTGGGATGTGTCTCAGAAACTTAGAGGTCAGGGCAGAGTCTGAGAATGGCCTCAGCCAGGAGGACCTCACACTACTCAGTGGTCAGTGTAACTGATCGTTGCTATAGTAACCAATTGTTGCTATAGGAAGTATTGGGTCTCGTGCAAGGCATGGGAATCACGAGCTTTCTGCTGAGAAAATGTCAGGATTTTAATGATGCAAAAAATGACCACAACAGAATTTCAAGGGAGTCCCTCCCTAATTTTGCTACCGCTGCCTTAAAAACATCATTTGTTCTGATTCAAAATGATACTTTGTAGCCTTGCTCTGAAGATGCACACCCTTACCTTCAGAGAAGTCGTATTTATTCCAGATGTTGCCCACTGTGACAGTGGTGGAGAACAGACTTGCTGTGAGCAAAAGCTGGAAATGACCTAGATGAGCACAGCAAAACCCAGAGGAGCCAGTCATTTTTCTATTAAGATCAAGTGGCTAATTAGACGGTAAAACCTGTCAGAGTTTCCTGACTTCCACCTCCCCTCGCAGATGACAAAGGCACATTATGTTTTACCAAAGCAACCCTTTAAAGAATGCTTCAGCATTTATTTGCAAGCTTGTAACTCGGCCATATAATGCCCTTGAAAAAAAAAAGTCTCTTTGTTGTTCCTTTACTGTGTCACACACCACAGCCGTCACCTGGGTGGGGGAACGCTGAGCTGTGCCTCCCTCTTCCTGGTCCAGTCTTGTGCCCCCTCTGTTTTCTGATGCACAAGGAAGGCGAATTCCATCTGGTAGGTGTTCCATCGCCAGGTACCACCTCTCCGTTGAGTATTTCACATGGTTCATACGTCAGTGAGTCCTTACCTGTGAAGGCAATAATGTGACACTTGTGTTACATATAAAAAGGTAACCCTGGCCAGTTTGGCTAAGCAGTTAGAGTGTCGGCCTGCGGACCGGAGAGACCTGGATTCGGTTCCTGCTAAGGGCGTGTACCTCGGTTGCAGTTTGTCCCTGGCCCTGGTTGGGTTGTGTGGGTGGCAACAATTTGGTGTGTCTCTCTCATATGGATGCCCCCCCCCCCACTTCCCACTCTATTTGAAGATAAATGCAAAAAAGTCCTCAGGTGAGGATAAAAAAAAAAAGTAAACCTCAGCCCTGGTTGGTTTTGCTCAGCAGTTAGAACATCGGCCCAAGGACTGAAGGATCGTGGGTTTGGTTCCAATCAAGGGCATGTACCTGGGTTGCAGGTTCAATCCCCAGCCCTGGTTGGGGTTGTGCAGGAGGCAACCAATTAATGCCTCTCTCACATCGATGTTTCTCTCTCCCCTCCCTTCCACTCTATCTAAAGAAAGTTAATGGAAAAATATCCTCAAGTGAGGATTAAGGAAACAAAACAACAACAAAAAAGGTAAACCGCAGAGAATATTTTGCCTCCATAGTCTGTTTATTTTGGGTAAGTAATATATTGACTTTTGGAGCTCCCACTTCTGGGCTTTAAACCTTTGCATTAAGAATAGATCTGCCTCGCCCTAGCCAGTTTGGCTCAGCGGTTACAGTGTTGGCCTGTGGTCCAGAGAGACCCGGGTTCAGTTCCCGCTAAGGACATGTACCTCGGTTGCAGTTTGTCCCCAGCCATGGTTGTGCAAGTGGCGGCCACTTGATGTGTCCCTTTCACGTCAATGTTTCTCTCTCTTCCTCTCTCTCCCTCCTGCTCTATCTGAACAAAAAATGAAAAAATGTCCTCAGGTGAGGATAAAATAAATAAATAAATAAATGAGTAAATAAATAAAAGAATAGATCTGCCTCACCTTGGCTGGTGGGGCTCATTTGGTTGGAACATCGTCCTGTGCACCAAAAGCTGGAGGGTTCAATTCCCAGTTGGGGTGTGTGCAGGAGGCAATTGATGGATATTTCTCTCACTTTGATGTCTGTCTCTCTCTCTCTTTCTCTCCCTCTCCCTTCCTCTCAACATATCCCCGGGTGAGACTTAAAACAAGAAAAAGAATAGCTCTGTCTAGTCACGTAGAGATGAAACCCTTTGAGTCAACATTGCTGAATAACTGAGAAATGGCCAGATCTCACTTGTGTCAACCCCCACCCCCCAAAAAGTCCAGAGGTACAAACAAAATGTTTCCCCCCACCCCCACTCCCCCAGACATGGGCCACATCGTCTCTGTCACTACATCCCCAATGTCTGGAGTAAAGAAAAGATGAAATGGTTCTTTGGGGGCAAATGAATGAATATGATGGTGTTGAGCCCTTGCACTGTAGAGTCGACTGGAAGTATTCCCATCACTCTGGGCCGGGCCCCTGCTTCCAAGCAGGTTCACATCCAAAGTAAGCAACAAAAGGACCTGGCCTTCCTCCGTAAGCCTAAAAAGCAACACAGATGGACAGTAACAAAAACAGAGGCCTAAAGTAAAATAAACATGATCCACGTTGCCTTCTTTTCTTTTCTTTTTTTTTTTTTATCCTCACCCAAGGACATTTTTCCATTCTTTGTTCAGGTAGAGTGGGAGGGAGAGAGAGGAACAGAGAGAGAGAGAGAAACATCGATGTGAAAGGGACACATCAAGTGGCTGCCACCCACACTATCGACCAGGGCCGGGGACAAACTGCAACCGAGGTACATGCCCTTAGCGGGCACCGAACCCGGGTCTCTCTAGACTGCAGGCCGACGCTCTAACCACTGAGCCAAACCGGCCAGGGCCACATTGCGTTCTTTTCCAGACCGATCCTTCCTTCCTTCCTTCCTTCCTTCCTTCCTTCCTTCCTTCCTTCCTTCCTTCCTTCCTTCCTTCCTTCCTTTCTTCCTTCCTTCCTTCCTTCCTTCCTTCCTATTCCTGTTAAAAACAAACAAATAAACAACAACAAAGAAAACCCACTGGACCTGTTGATGGGAGAATTCCTGGCTGTTTCCACAAGCAGAGGGCAACGTTCTCTTATTCTCGAGTTATAAGAACCAGACAGATGAGGGGCGATTGGAAAGGGAAGGACTGAACCTGAATTAAACAGAGCGCATCTGGCCAATCAGCAAACCTCTAGTTCTAAGGACTTCTGAAAAGCAACTGCATTTACAAACACTATTCAACATGATCACTATACTATGTTACAATCAGGAGCGGCTGATAAAAGCTTTTCCCTTCATTCACTCTTTCAACATATGTTCGGTCAGCGCTGAACCTGTCAGGCTTCGGGCTAGTCAGCCTGTTTTGTAGACTGTTCTCTTGAACTTTTACACATAGTTTCTATTTCTCTCACACGTTTTCAAGACCCAATCAAGCATGAATCATAACGCCTGGGGTGAGACTTGATTATTTGCTCTTCTTCCCTACCTCACCCCCAACACCAACTCCCTACACCAGGCGGAGCATTCCAGGCCTAAGTCTTTGAAGCCGGGCGGACTGCTCACATGGCGGGCTGCAGGGCGATGCAAAGCCTGTCGTGCTCCGAACCACATGACCCCGCTGCAGAGGCCTGGACCAGAAGGAGCTGACAGCAGCAGCCACCACGCGCACAGAGAAGAGGAAGGAGCCATGAGGAAGCAGCAGCTGTGAGCAAGCTGAAGACAAGAGGAAGAGAGGACAGGATGGAGAAACTGGCTGGTGGGAACAGCAGCAGCTAAAGAAGAAGCAGAGAGCAGTTGAGAAACCAGAACAGCCGAGCCCTAGAAGGGGCCCAGGGGCCAGCTTCTGCTCAGGGGGACCAGACACCCCACGAGGCTGTGATGAGTTACCGTCCACTCCCCTCATTAATTACATTTCAGGCTCTGCGAGGTCTCGCTTCTCACAGGTTCTTCTTTCTCCACAGGGCCTGGTTGTGGCAAGTGAAACTGCTCTTTCTTACTTTCCCATGTCGTTTTTAAATTCGTAAGTTATGGAAAAGTTGCAAGAATCTTTGAGAGAACACACATATTCTTTACCCAGATTCACCCATTTTTAACATGTTGCCATTTTTCCTTTGCCTCCCATTCGTTTGCGAAGCATTGGAGAATAGGATGCTTCCCTCATACCCCTCGCCTCCTAACATTTCAGTGTCCTACATAGGGTGTTTTCTCACACAACCACTATACAGATATCAGATTCAGGAAATGTGACGTGGATGTAATACTTGAGTTTAATCTGAAAGTCCAAGGCTCTGCAACCATGTTCATTGCAACGTTGTTTACGAGGGCCAAAAGGTAGAAACAGCCCAAATATTTATCAGTAGGTGAATGGACAAACAAAATGTGGTATATGCATACACTGGAATATTATCCAGCCTTAAAAGGAATGCAATTCTGGTTTATGCCGTAACATGGATGAACCTTGAGGACATGTTAAGTGAAATACACCAATCATAAAAGGAAAACTGTATGATTCCACTACATGAGGTGTGTAGGATAGTCAAATTCATAGAGACAGAAAGTAGAACGGTGGTTCCCAGCAGCTGGGGGAGGGGGAAATGGGCAGTTTTGTTGGATGGATACACAGTTTCTGTTTGGAAAGATGGAAACATTCTGGAAATGAAGGGTGATGATGGTTGGACAACATTGTGAATGTCCTTAAGGCCACTGAACTAGACACCTAAAAATAGTTAATGGTTAATGTTAGGTTATATATATTTTACCACAACTTTTAAGCCCATGTTTAATTCTGCTAATTGTCCCAATAATGTTTTTTATAGCATTTCCCCCTTACAGTCTAGGATCACACATTTCACATATTACATTTAATTATGATGTCTCCTCATGAGGGACATAAGGACCAACTCATTCCTGTTTGCCTGGACCTCAGCAGTTTTCACACGGAAGTTTCGGTGTCCTGGGAAACCACTCAGCGCTGGGCACATAGGGATGGTTGGCCACCCTGGTCTTTGGTCTCCTTTGATCCCTATCAGTTCCTCAACCTTTCTTTGTCTTTCATTGCCATTTTTAGAGAAATCCGCTGTTATTTCATAGAATGTCCCCCAATTTGATTTTAGCTGACGTTTTCCCAGGTTGGCCCTTCCTGGCCCGAATGCTTAGTAATGCTGCGTCCTTTTGGAGAACTGTGTGGAGGCACAGGTGTCCCTTTGCCCCACGTGGGTATGTTCATTTTGATCACGTCAAGGTGTGGTCCAGTTTCACAGTCACATACTTGCTACTTTCCTCCCCATATAATCTTTTTTTTTTTTTTTTTTTCTTTTTTTTTTTTTTTTCCTCACCCGAGGACATTTTTCCATTTTTTTTTGTTCAGGTAGAGTGGGAGGGAGAGAGAGGAACAGAGAGAGAGAGAAACATCGATGTGAAAGGAACACATCGAGTGGCTGCCACCCGCACAACCGACCAGGGCCGGGGACAAACTGCAACCAAGGTACATGCCCTTAGCGGGAACCGAACCCGGGTCTCTCAGGACCGCAGGCCGACGCTCTAACCGCTGAACCAAACCGGCCAGGGCTCCTCCCCATATAATCTTAAGTAAACTTCTGTTGCAGCCCGAAGGAGCCTATGCAGAAGGTAGACATTGTATAGGGAGCATCTGATGACATTCTCGCACTCGACAGAAGAAAGCATTTCAGGATCCCATTTCCATGGTCATTGCCAAGCACAATAACCCACTTCATTCCTCACCCCTTCCCTCCTTGGCTACTTTAGGTTTTCGAAGAGAAAGACTTCAAAATGCAAATATTTCTATATAACCCCCTCTCTTTAAAAAAAAAAAAAAAATCACATTACTGAAGAAAGTATGTCTTTCTGTTTGAATTCTGTGCCTTGACATTTATTCTCAAAGTGAAGTGTTTTGCTGGGGAAATGCACACTATTTATGTGTAGCGGAGACCTTTACCCTCTTTTATCGACAGCCCCACCGCCACCAGAGTTTGCTGTGTTCGGTAAATGATCAGTTTGAATGAACACATCTCCTTTGGTAATGACCCAATCGGGTAACCAGGGGCCTCTCCAAAATCATCAGCAGTCCTTGCGGGCGGGGCTTTGCGGGGCAGGCAGCTGAGCAAAGGTCTCTGAGCTGTTTGAAAAACACAGAAGCCCTCAGATGCTGGGAGCACGTGACCCGGAATCTAACCATAGCCCTGCTCGAGGTCTGACATGCCACACAGTCTGTTTACTTGCTTTGCTGCTCCCTTTCTGCCTCTCTCCGCTCAGTTGAAGAAAACTCCACGAAGCCAGGATCTCTGTTGTGTTCACAGACATGGTGCCTGCGCCGTGTATGCATTCAGTTAAGATTTGTTGAATGAATTAATGAACTTGTTTGTGAATGTAATTCATGTACTAATACTACTGACTTGTACACCTAAAATTGGCCAAAACAGTAAGTTTTAGGTTAGGTATATTTTGCCACTCAAAAAAAAAAAAAAGATGTTTTAAAAAAGTCATCTGAGCCCTGGTCGATGTGGTTCAGTAATTAGAGCATCAGCCCTCGGACCAAAGGGTCTCGGGTTCAATTCCCAGTCAAAGGGATGTACTTGGGTGGCAGGTTTGATCCCTGGCCCTGACTGGGGTGTGTTGGGGAGGCAACCAGTTAATGTGTCTCTCTCACATCGATGTTTCTCTCTCTTTCCTCGCCCTTTTCCACTCTCTCTAAAAATCAATGGAAAAAGTATCCTCAGGTGAGGATTTAAAGAAAAACCACTCATCTGACATGGGAAGCCCTGCATAGCTGCTGTGTTTGAAATAATCTCTGTAGATCTTCTGATCAGTCCAAGCCAGGTTCCTCATTCCAAGAACTGATGGAGGATGAGTCAGTTTCAAAGCCCCTGGACTCCAGTTTTAAGTTTTTCGGGGGAGGGGTGGTGGTGCGGGGATGAAGAACAGCAGCTCCTCTTCCTCCCCATGCACCCTCACTCCCACCAGAAAGCTGGGGTGCTGTCCTCAAACTCTAAAATACATGGTAGAATAGTTTTGTCTTCCACATTTCCCACAGGGAAAGGCGGGGGGAGACATTAGTTTGCGTTTCCTGCCAGCATTCCCAGTCATCCGTCTTCAGCCGGGCACTTGAGTGCTGTGGCCATTGGGAGCTAGAAACTGCCCCCTTGAATGGCACTGTATGCACGCTGCCTCCACCCCACCCCCACCCCTTCGGAGAAGAGTTCATTCCTGCCAGCAATGAAGTCTGAAAGCCCAGAAGCAAGAATTACAGCTCAGGGACACTGTGAGAGAGAATGAGCAGGGGGAGATGGAGCTCCGTGAATCGTCTCTGCTGGGGGTGTTCTGCTTGCTAAAGCTCTCACTGTTCACAAAATGCTTTATGACCTACAGTCAGATGTGCAAACTAGTGCAAACCAATGCAAGGCAGAACCTGCAAACCGTAAAATCATTATGGATCAAAGCGGTTTTTCTTGGTCCTTCCAACTATCTAGTTTGCTTTTTGAATATCTGAACATTTTGTACAAGTTGTGACTATGACACAAGTTTAAATACACCGTACCTTCTATGAATCGATCTTGACCTGAAAAGCCTCCACCCCAACCCTGACTCTTCTCTGAGGTTTGGGAGGGAAAGAGAAACTTAAAGGGATGCTCATTAATGGAAGCCTTCAAAAATATATACGATGAGAGAAGTATGTTGGGTACTCACTTTAAAAGCATTATGTTGACTTGAACACCTAAGCCAATGAGCTAATATAATTGTGGAAATAGTGATCAAAGAGTTTGTAAAAGTCAGAAATGGTGAGTGCCATCATTCACAAATTTTCTGCCATTTGTGCAAATGTTGATTCAGATGAAGAGGCAACGAACAGATAATTGAACACCTACTTTGTACTATTTTAAGTGTTTTTACACATTTTATCTCATTTTACTTATAGCCATACCTACATCTCTCTACATAGATTAGAAAATCATGGTACTCTTCTTGAGAGAAGTGATTTGCTTCTCATCTAAGTAATCTCTCCTTCACTCTCTTTTTCTTTTCTTTCTTTCTTTTTTTTTTTGAATTATACAACCAAGAGGCCAATTCTACTTTATTTTAATCTATTGCTTCTAAAACTCAGACACATTTTTAAGTCTTTTTACAAACAGAAAAAGCATGTTTTTGTTGAAAGACTATAATGTTAATTATATCAAACTCTAAGCCAGCATTTTTAATAACTATATTTTATTATAACTATACATTTTAGTTAGAACATCACTACTGTGTTTAGTTTAATTGTATATTTTGATTCTGAATTGCAATACAAATGCTGGGTTTGAGCTAAAATTGTCACAAACGTGTGCAGAGAGTTTGCAAAGGAATTCAGGATGAGGACTAGCGACGGGGGATAAGGCCTGGGAAGAATGGTCTGTGCGACACACTCCCACGACCGACAAGCTCAACACACCTTTTTCAACTCTCATTTTTTGTAAAAGGTGTCAGTGAACACAATGGCTATACACGAATTATTCCAGAACGTAAACTTAATGTGACATTAACAGTATGTCATTGATGATTTTTATTCTAGACAAAATAATTTAGCAAAAAAAGAATAAGAGTAACATTTAAAAAGCATCCTACTGAACAGCACACGTGTTCTTCAATGATACAACACCACTAACTTACATACACTCCCATACGTGTAAGGGATATGCCGTTGCTGCCGTTCCTACTCCAGTGACCACGGTACCTCACTGTTGAACTGCTACATGTTATTCGGCAGTGCCTCTGAAGGTACAGCTGAATAGATACACTTCAGGAAAAGACAGATGATGCTGTGTGTATAGACTGCAAGAGATACGGACTTTCCAGAGAACGCGGGATCTAGACCGTGCAAATCTGAACTTCCGGCATCCATTCTAACACGTGCTCATTGCAAGACCTTTCAGAAGCTCGTTTTCAATTTGTAAAACAGGGATAAAAATATCACTTGCCCTTTAATAGCATTATGGTGTTTTGAGAATAAATGATAAGAAAGAACATATTTTAAAGCCAAACACCATTGCAATAATGTTTTTTGCAAGACTCCAATTTTAGTTTTCATTGAAATATTTTTTTATTTCGAAAATCCATTTCCAAATACTTATTTTAAAAATCAGAAAAGTAGATATGAGTATAATCATTCATAATCCTGCCATCCTTCATCTTCAAGTCTTTGCTCAAATATCACTTTCCCAGTGAGGCTGTTAGGACATTGGGTTCAAATTTGTTGCCAGTTGTTTCACACCTACCTGCACACACACAAACACGAGGCACTGCCCAGCCCATCCACAGCACTGCAGGCCATGTGACCCACTAAGTAATGTGTTCATCTGCATATTGTCTATATCCCTCCAGAGGAATTTGAACATCATGAGGTCAAGGACTTTTTCTATTTTGTTCATTGTTGTATGAACAACACCCCTGTCCATTGTCAGCATTCCATAAATATTTGTTAAATAAATCAATGAATTCAAACACAAGTACTATGAGCATTTAGTTAGATGTGTTCCTTCTAGTATTTTTTAAATTTTAATGCAGTGAGTTTTACTTTTACGTAAAGGAGGAAAAGTAACATTTATTAAATGCCAGGCACTGTGCTAAGGAGTTTACATACTTTTTGTTATTCAATATGTCAACAACCCTGAGCAATAGTATTCCTGACTTACAAATGAGGAAACCAAAGGCACAAAGTGTTAAGCGATGTGCCCAAGGTCACCCCCGTAGTACAGTGAAACTGAATTCAAATCCAGTGTGTGTCTCTGAAGGTCGTGCAGCTCCATCGCATCATTGCGCTTTGTGGTTGTCCTCTTGCTGTGTATTTAATCATACCCATCTCTGGCCACTTAGATTTATATTCTAATTATTTCCTTATGTTATCACATTTCATCTCCTATTTGAATCGCGAAAGCTAACTACAAATGCAGATCCTGCTGGAGAGAACCGTCATATACACTGGCTGAAGGTCATCACTATCTATCATACAAGCGTTTAGTTATGAGCGTTCCTAAAACTCCAATTTAATCTACTCTCTGTGCTTTTGTCCAGAAGCCCCGCCCTGCTCCTGTCACATTTGTATTAGTTGGGAGTCTCAGACTCAATTTAGCTGCTCAAGTGTTTTATTTTTGAAGGGGATTATTTACGAGAGAACACTGGATTGGCTCAGATTTGAAGCTGAACAGTTAAGCCTTGGGAAGGACATGTCAGCTGGACCCTGGCCATTGGGGCTCTCTGGCCGTCTCCTACCTTTAAATCTCTGCCTGTTGGTATCGGTCTCCTCCAGGAGAGTAGAAGATGTCACTGCTTTGGGTGTACATATTTCCAGCTCTCTGACCAAAAGAAAAAGGAGTGTCTCTCTTTCAGCTCAAGGTTGACAAATACTAGTAAAAGGACAGTGGTTGACCTTGCTGGGCCTTGTGCCCCTCCAGGAACCGATCAGAGTGCCCAGGGGGGTGAAGAACAGTGATTGACTCAGCTTGGGCCACGTGCTTTTCCTCGGAAGCACTTCACGATTAGTAGTAGCTCCCACTTGATTTTAAGGAGCCTTTCCCAAAATAATGTCTGTTCTGAACAGACAAAATATTGAATACCCCCCCATCAGATCAAACCCTGCCTCCTTCCTTAACCACTTCAAGTCGGGTTCGTTCGTTATGAAGAAAGGTTCATGGAGCGCCTTCACGTGGTAGGCACTGCTAGGTTCTGGAGGTAGCCTTAGTCCTTCAATCAGCAAACGTTTATTCAGAGCCTCCACTGCAGGTACCTTGCTAAACTGCTGGGGACTCAACAGTGAGGGAGACAGAAAGGTCTCTACCCTCTAAAACTTATATCCTAGGGGCATGACATTGATACACAAGTAGATAAATGAAACAATCAAAGATGGTGAGAAGAAATAAAGAGGGTGCCATAAGAGGATGATGATGGGGAAGACATGGGGAAGGGTGGACTCTGTGAAGAGCTAATAATGTAAAAATTACCCAATCCACTGTGTTCTCTTTATGAATCCTCACAGGCCTTAGCACAGAAGCTGAGTACATGAAAATGTGCTAAAGTGAAAGGGAACCTGGGCAATGAAATGTCTAGTTTAATGTAAAAATAAAGAATTATTGTTTGAAAATTGAGACCTGCTAGTTAAAAGAGGTCATACTCCCTTGTGAGTTTTGGGGGGAAAGCACATCATTTAACAGTCATTAAGAAAAAATGTGTGACCATAGGAACGGCAGAGTTCACAAGGCTTCAATACACACTTCAAAACAAGCCTAAGAAATAACAATCAGATGTGTCATTGCTATCCAACTCACTCAAAAACAAATCCACAACAAAAGAGGAAAAAAAATAAGGCTGTTCTTCTGCAGTTCACATACCTAAACACCAAAGAACTTAAAGGCTTCTCTGAAAATCCAATAGGAATGTCGATTCCTCTGGATAAATTTGTTTCTATGAGTAACTAATTTGGGTTCCCAGATCCAATGCCAATGTGTTAGGGGGCTCCCCCACATTAACAAACAATTCTTAGACCTTAGAGGGATATGCAAGAATTCAACTAAATTCCGACACCGGCTACCTGGAGGTCACATCAGAAGCCACAGGTTAAGAGTTGGGTCTCACAAAACTGCCCCTGTCCCCACCTCTCCACACAGGCTCAGCTCAGACTCTCACCTGTGCTTCTGACCAACTGACTACAGACGGGAGGTTTCAAGGGCCCCCTCCAACTCAATGCCAATTACACATTACTTTCAAAGCTTGGGGGGAACTACCTTGTTCTTTTTATGTCTGCCCTTCTTCCAGCTAAGGACCTCTATTCCTTCAATGCTCCTCATATGATGAAGGGTGTCCCCTTGTTGATCATCTGTGCAGCATCAATTCACTCTCTTTTCCCAACAGCCTTCATTTCCAAGTGGGATTCCATATGGTTCTAGAGAAGCTGACTCCACCCCGCTCCAAGGGTGAAGTACATGGCCAGGGCTAACATTCCATTCTCCTGGCCACTGGGATGGCATCAGGGGTGGGTACTCCCCCCCCCCTTTATTGATTTTACAGAGAGAGGAAATGAGCGGGAGAGAAAGATAGAAATGTTGATGAGAGAGAACATCGATTGACCGCCTTCTGCATGCCCCCCACTGGAGACTGGGCCCACAACCTAGGCATGTGTGACCAGGAATCGAACTGGCGACCTCTTGGTGCGTGGATCGATGCTCAACCACTGAGCCACACCGCCGGACAGGGGTGGGTACTTGACATAAGCCCATCCAATCAGTAAATCTCAGGACTTCAGCTTATTGGTTCTAAGGTGTGGGATGGGTTGAGGATTTGTTGACATCTCTCCTAGACAATAAAAAAAAAAGTCTTCCTAAAAATGGTGCCAATATCCAAAAAGCTGGTGGAAAGGGGAGAGAAAAATCTAAGTTTCGGTTGCCTCATGTAAACTCCCTAGAAAAGCCTTGTCTGAAGGCAATTTTTCAAAATTATGTGGTTTCAATTACATGAGTCAGTAAGTTCTCTTTCTTGCATAGCCTAGTTTGATTCTAGTGTTTTGTTACTCGAAACTAAAAATATCCTAACTGACGTGTGTGAGATGGCTCTTTCCTATGGTTTCCTTCCTTTGGATAAACCCTCGTTTGCCAATGACCCTCTTACCAGGTTCCCGGAACAAAACCTACTATTCTAGATGGAGTCTGCCCAGTGCAGGTCACAGAGGTCCCCTCCTGAGCCCTGATTGGAATGCAGCGTTATGTCTGAACCTGAGACTGCGTTAGAATATTGACCACCCTGATAAAAGCTGCAATGCTACTTAGGTGGTGAAGCTGGACTCAAGCTGCCTGGCTCCTGGGTCCATGCTTTACCTGGCTAAGCTATGCTGCTCTCGAACGCTGTGTGTTTCAATGCTGCACACCCATCTCTGTTGCTACATCATAACACGCTGCATCGATTACTTCATGTCCTGTTTGATGCCATCCTCTACAGATCTGATTTCTCATAATGCTGGGTTTCTAAAATATTTTTCTTAAAAAGTATATATATGCATATACACACACATACATACTTTTAAAAAAATAGTATATATACACCCACGTATGATACATGCATGTGTGCGTGTGTGTGTGCGTGTGTGTGTGTGTGTGTGTGTGTGTAAAATCCTTACTATTGCCTTCATGTGAGCAAAACCCTGCTCGTATGGGCTGTTGGCCAGGACAGGACCTTTGTTATATTGAACTAGACAGCATGATGATAGCTGTTAAAATAGGGTTCTGCCTATACTTCATCCTTCTCCAAAAAAGGAAGTATTTAGTTTCAAGGAGGTATCTAGTAGTTACAGCAAGAAACATTAGAATGGAATGAGGAACGTGCTCTGGCCTCCTGCTAGAAAGTGATGAAGAGTCAGCAGCAGCTGCTCCTGCCCGGGGCTCGAGTTCACACAGCCTGGCCCCGCTGCCCGGCTCCCCACAAAGGTCCACTTCGGGCCGGGTTGATTCCACCGAGCTGCTGCTCAGATCCTTATGAAATCGCTATGATTTTAAGGAAGATTCCCTTCTTTTCTTTTTAAAAATCTAATGTTTTTTTGAAAACCAGATTACAACTTCACATAATTCCAAAGCCTAAATGAACAAAAGATCACACGGCGAAAAGTCTGTCCTACACCTAAAACCCCGATACTTGGTTCCCCTCCTGGGAGACAACTGTGCCTTCTTTGTTTATCCTTCCAGAGATAGTCAATTACCATGTTTTGCTGTCATATTTTTCCCTGGAGATGTGCACTGGAGACTTTATCTTGTTTTGCTGCGCTGTCCCCTCTCCTGTCGCCTCTAAAGAAGACAAGGCTGACCTTCCCTGCGGACTTTCTTCCAAAAGCCAGTGTGTCTCTGGTTGACATTGGTTTTATCTCGAGTGCAACTCCATTTTTTCGCTCTAGCTAGGAATATGTCTGTATGTGACGGCTGGAGGGCCCCGTCACCTTCCAGTGAGTGATGGAGGGGACCAGGAGGGGTGACTGTCCCCTAATATCATTAATTGTAAGATTTTTGCAAACTCAAAATTCTAAGAACTGACAGTTGCCTCCAACTGTTACCAGCTGTTAATTTGGCTGGGGGAGGGGGGAGGGCAGGGATCTGCCTCCCCTTCAGCCAACCATCTGGGACAGCGGCTGGCTCACTCTGTATCTGCCTTTGCGGCCTTTGTGACACTTGATGCTGAGTTTCTTAGGTCTAAAAATTATATCTTAAACTCATTCCAGAGGCCCCACATCTATCGCTAGCTGTGTGACCTTGCAGGACTCACTCACTCGAGGCCCTGGGTTCCCTGCCTGTATGAAGGGGGGTCTGCGAGCAATAATCTCTCCGCTTTCAGCCCTAAAAATTCCGTAAGAACAATGGGGCCACTTGTGAAATGGAGACTGTCAGCCCAGTCCTTTCATCTTCCCCCAAAAGGCCTGCAACTTGAAGGAGGGAAGAATCTGACCGTGACCTTGAAGCAGCGGAGGGGAGTTTCTGCTCCTGTGACCTTTGTCCTAGAGTTTTAGGACTGCCCGTCTCATGGCCGCAAAACGTTACTTCCTAATCCCAACACTGGCAAGTAATTTTTTGGTCATTTAAGTTATTACAAAAATAACATTAATTTTTTAAGTATAAAAAGATAGTAAATAAAGGGCATTCCCTTCCCCTTTTAAACCTCACCTGTGATTATCCAGTTGATCATTCTCACCCAACTGAAATGTTATTTTGAGTCATCAGTCATCAGAATGCCAGTGTCGAAATGTGCTGGATGCATCTCCCTGGGAAGGGCGAACCTGGATGCTATGACCAGGGTTGCAAGTGGCAGTCCTCTGGGGCACACCCTTTCTGTGTTCTGAGGTGTCAGGTTCTCAGGACTTAGTCATACAACTCAAACACCCAAGAGACTGATATCTAACCAGTTGATAACTTCTCTGTTGGTGGTGGGAAAAATACTTTCTCCATAACCAGAATACTGTTAATGTAGGCACAACCTCTCCTGAATCAAAGTGCCTGGTGGAGAAACTTTTTATCCAAAGATGTGATGAGAGTGGAATTAGCAAAAGATAACAAATCCTAGTCGTGACAGACAGACTCCACGGACAATTCCCACTTCACAAGAGAGGCTCCTGGGACACGTGTCTCATGTTTGGTTCATGTATTCGTTCAGTAAACATTTATCAAACCAGCCAGCAGACTTATTAAAACCTAAGTTTTTGGGCTCTTCTCAAGCCTGTGAGAGGGGCCTTCATAATACGTTCACACATTCATATGCTTTTGTAAAATTTGTAAAACCAGGTATTTTCAATGCAATCAGTTAAGACTTGTATCCCTGTACACCTACGTCCCCTTAGTCATACTTCCTCTTGAGTAGGGTGGCATTGGAGTTGTCATAGGCATTTTTGGAATCTGGAAAAGGAGGAGCTGACTTAGGGATATATTTTGCTTGGGTTTAGTGGCTCACAATCACGTCTATAAATAGTTAAGTCATTGTTGGGCTTCCTTATATCAGAACAGCTTCTGGAAATGCGTCTCTAGTCCACCGAGCCTGCTAGCCCAGCAACGAGACAGGGAAGGTGCTGGGCCAGAAGTCATATTACAATATGAACATGTCCCGTTGCATCAAAAGTATGTGGAGATTGGAAGAGAACAAAGGTTGGAAATATTCAGTCAGAAACGAATTCATGGGCATGCCTTCGTCTTCACACGTATGCAATTCTAAGTAGAAAATTCTTTTCACCTTCTTTTAAGATCTTCTCTTTTACCCTGGCTGGGTTTCTCAGTGGTTAGCGCATAGGCCTGAGGACTGAAGGGTCTCGGGTACGAATGTCAGTCAAGGGCACGTACTTGGGCTATAAGTGTGATCTTCGGCCCCAGTCGGGGTCTTGTGGGAGGTGACCAGTCAATGTGTCTCTCTCACATCAATGTTTCCCTCTCTCTCTCTCTCTCCCTCCCACTCTGTCTAAAAATCAATGGAAAATATCCTTGGGTGAGGATTAACAACAACAACAAAAAATACTTTTGTTTAACTTTGCTGTTCTGCAGCTACACTCTTTGCCTAAGTATGAGTTTTAAATTTTATTTATCTTGCTTAGGATTCTTCAAAGCTCACACCAAGATATAGCCACAGATTAAAATGGAAAGATAGTTGGTATCAGATTACAAAAGGCTTTGAAAAGCATACTGTGGCCCTGAACAGTTTGGCTCAGCGGTTGAGCGTCAGCCTGTGGTCCAGAGAGTCTTGGGTTTGGTTCCCACTAGGGGCACATACCACCAAAAAAGAAAGAGAGAGAGAGAGAGAAAGAAAGTCGATAAGAATTTTGAAAAATATGTCCCCTTGCATACATTTAAGTTGACATGTACAATTTTCTCATTATAAGGTTAAATATGTTTTTTCCTTGCTAATAAGAAAGAGAATATGCTAAATATTTTATAAATTAAAATAAGGTGAGCATTAGCCAACACTGGAACACGTTTTATGGTATGCTTTGAATATACTGTATTTACTATATATTTGAGTATGATTACATTCTATTTGAAGATACGTTTGTATGCTTATTGAAGAAAGCATGCCAATTTTAAAATACATCATATTTTTATCCATCAGGTTTATTAAACGTCTTATACTTTTTACATTTTACTGTGTTACAGTTTCGTTTAAAAGAATAAGAATGACTTACCTATGCTGCTTCAAATGTTCTGAATTTAGACCATCCCAGTATAAGACCAACCCTGTTCCTAACGTCAAGCTTCATTCTTAACAGAAATACGTACAGGGCACAGAGGCAGGAGGACCCTGATGGTGCTTTGATTACCCATTAAGGAGGCTTCCCTGAAGCCAGGTGTCACTCCAGGTGAGGCCATTAGTAACTCACTCTACAATGTTACCACCGTGTGTGAGAATGTCTTTCTCTACCTCCGCCACCCTCTCCTAGTCTTTCCTATATGCAAACAGACATGGACATCACACATTGACTTTCTGGAAAGGGATTCGTGCAGACACAGAACGTTTTGTCACCAACAAGTATCTGCTTCACAGGGAGAAGTTAGTTTCGTGGGGCAAAATTAATTGGCTGTGAAGAGGTCCAGTTGTAACCACTCTTGGGCAGCTTCTCTGTTCTTTACTTGGAGCATTAAACAGGAAATGGGCACAAGTCGGTACAAAGATGTTTTACATAAGAACATGTAGTGGTTACATGTTCTATTATTGCAACATTGTGACATTTCTCTTTTTGAGAAATGTACATACAGATCTTGGTGTATTTCACTTGAAAATAATAAGTTAGAGTCACTATTAGTTATTCTACTTTTTATCCAAAAAAAGAGAAATTTGGGGAAAATGTCATGGTTACTTTAGATCTATAGGGAAGAATTTGGCCAGGAGTAGCCTAGTACTACAAGGTTTAACACATATTTTATGGTTAATGTTAACTACCATCAGATATAGGTTTATACTTACTATAATAACCATTAAGTAATTAGAGGAGACAGCGATTAAGAGCATAATCTCAAGAGCTAGACTTCCTGGGTTCAAACCCCAGTTTTACCCTTAATAGCTCTGTGAACTTAGGTCATTTTCAACACATCTCCACACCTCAGCTTCCTCATCAGAAGTAGGGAATCAGAGACTATTATTTACTTCAGACGACTATGTTTAGGATGAAATGAATGCCCCCGTTCCCACCACTGTAAACTGGTCTCTTCTCACAGGGTGAACACGGGGACTCAGCGAGTTACGTGTAGCGTGCTGAGCACAGGGCCTGCCTCCCGGGTGACTTCAACAAATGTGATTTATCTAGCAAGTTCGGAAATAAATCTGTCTTAGCAATACGAAATTAACTGCTTATTCTACTTTCACACGCCATATCCCAGCTGGGACTTGGGCAGTAACCTATCGCACTGACGGTGAATATGCTGAAAGAGAAACAGGCGAGGCATTGACTTTGAAACTTCCCTTGACATCCTCGATTTCATTGCATGAATCACCAACTGAATATAGTGGAAAAGGGGAGTAAGCATATTCAAAGACTCAAATTATTTTCTAATTTTTAAATAGAGCATATCTTTTTAAAAATATATTTATTGATTGATTTGAGAGATAGAGAAAGGGAGACGGAAAGAGAGAGAGAGAGAGACATCAATTTGTTGTTCAACTTATTTATGCATTCATTGGTTGCTTCTTGCATGTGCCCTGACCCGAGGTCAAGCCCTCAACCTTGGCGTATTGGGACAAAGCTCTAACCAAGCGCGCTACCTGGCCAGGGCTAAATGGAGCATATCTTGATTTTAGTTCTCTGTTCGACTCTATTATGGAAACATAATGGTAACACAATTTCCCCGTTCTATCTTATGTTACTGCTCTGGTTTAGCTCTAATTTGTTGAGAGTAAACATGTTGTGGCAAAACACTGAATCACTCACTAAAACCTAATGTCTTTTTTTTTTTTAACATGTAATCATGACTAGGTTACATGTTCTAGATTCTAAATGGCATTAAACTGGGTTTAAGCAGCATTAAAGCATCCAGATAAAAACAAAAAGGGAGTCAGTCAATTATCCATGTATTTCATAAAACACCAAAATGATTAAATATTTAGAACCATCTATAGGATTGACTGAATTTTTCACATTTTATTGATTTGAGAAATGTACATACAGATCTTGGTGTATTTCAATAATTAAGACATTGATCATAATCTTGAAGACATATACTAAGTCAAAATACATTAAAGCTAGTTCTCTGTTCTTGAGTCATCCAATGTAAGCTACTTTTTGTCTCTTTGATTTCCCTAATTTTCAAGCTAGAGATAACATTGAACATTATAGTGGGCAGCTATCGTTTTCGATCTTCCAGAGCCATCCTTTGTTTGGAGAACGGTCCCTTGGTATTTTACTAGCGCTTGGTGGGGCTGTCAATCACAGTACTCTGTCACCTGCTCTCTGCCTCTCATGGTGACAAGTCAATAAAGTAGGCCTGCTAATCAAAGTAATCCAACTCCCCAGGTAAAGTGGTTGTTCGGGGGTGGACACACAACCCAAGATGGAGCAATCAAAGCCCTTTCCTGGGACTTTTCAGCCAGAGAGAGAGTGGAAACCTGTTCTGACTTCTAGATTATGGGGCTGGAAGGAGGTGCATCCGGACCTCTGCCTTCTCATCTGTAGAAGTAGATGCGGTCTGCACGCCAATAGAAGATGTGGGAGATGGAAAGAGGGGACCTGACTACATTGCTTGGTCCCCTAGATTTAGCTCAGGTACTACATTGGGTCCTCACAACCCACACACGTGGGTGTGTTTTAAAGATCATTTGAGTTAGGTTTATGGCACTTGCAATTGAAGGAGTCCTGATAAGTACAGGCATTTTTTTTTTTTTTTTAATCCTCACTTGAGGAAATTTTTCCATTGATTTTTAGACAGAATGGAAGGGAGGGAGGGAGAGAAAGAAACACATTTATCAGTTGACTCTCACATGACCCCAGCCGGGGCCGGGGATCAAACCCGCAACCCAAGTACATGCCCTTGACCGGGAATCGAACCCGAGACCCTTCAGTCTGCACGTCAACGCTCTCACCGCTGAGTTAAACCAGCTAGGCAAGTACAGACATCTTTCTAATTTATTCATAGATGCGACCACGAAAGCGAATCTGTTACAGTGAAGTCCATTTAAAACGTGATCCAGGTCACTTGAACCCAGACAGTATTCACAGTGCAAGAGAGCCCAGGCTCTGGAGCCAGCCGAGGCTGAGGAAGGCTGCCCCTCTCCAGGGCGTGTGCTTTCCAGTTGTCACAGAGAGGGCCTCGGCCACCGCGGCCCAGGCTGAAGTGCACTGTGAGAAATGCTAACCACTTCTTGTCTCTGTCTCGACGCTCGAAAGAGGAAGGTGGAACGGAAGACCCCAGGAAAACAGGAGCAGACCTTTTCTCTGTGGATGGGAAGAGCGTTCTTCCAGGTTGTGCTTTGGAGGAAAGTCTAAGCCCCCATTGTGACTCCCCTATTTCATTCATTGTCGTCACCTCCGTGGGTATTTGCCACCCTGGCTTGGTGACTGCCATCCCGGAATACCTTCTCCAATAGTACTGAAATATTTTCACTCTGTCATGCCGCCTGAAAGGTGGCAATTCATTTGGGTTAAGAAGTTTTCCAGCCCTGGCTGGTTTGCTTCAGTGGTTAGAGGATCAGATTGAAGAGTCATGGGATTGAGTCACAGGATTGATTCCCGGTCAGGGGCACAGACCTGTGTTGCCGGTTCGATTCCCAGCCCCAGTCGGCAACCAATCGATGTGTCTCTCTCCCATTGATGTTTTTCTCTCTCTCTCTCACTCTTTCTCTCTCCCTCTCTCCCTACCTCCTCTTCCCTCTCTTCCACTCTACCTAAAACCTCAATGGAAAAAAAATATCCTCAGGTGAGGGGTAACTAAAAGGAAAAGAAGTTTTCAATTCTAACGATGCCAGTCCCTCTGGGAAGGTTAGCACGAGAGCTTGGCTTCGGTGTCAGACTGCTTGGATTCAAAGCCCGACTCCATCCTTGACTGTAGCCTAGTGGCCTTGGGCAAGTTACTTAATCTCTCTGTGCCTCAGTTTCCTCCTTTGTAGAATGCAAATAACAATAGCAGCTCCCTACCAGGGTCATGGAGAGCCTGGGCGAGTGATGCATGCTTAGAATGGTGTCGGCACACAGGAAAGCATCATGTCAGTGTCAGCTATTATTAGCTTGGGTGTTCATACATCAATTAAAGCAGTTTGTCTTCTCCCCAGTCTAGCTGAGAACTGCTTTGCTGAGGGAGTGGAAGTTCGATGGGAGGACAAGGTGGGATTGGGGACCAGAGGAGTTGCAGATCAGGGCTGTGGGTGGGAATGGAGAGGACTCTGCAGGGTGAAGTAAGCCTGGATGGATGCTACGGTTGGAGACTTTGGGCCCCTGGAACAAAGAATATGAGAAAATGGAAAAGAAGGGGGTGGGTGGGTGAGAGGGTGCCAAAGTACATTGCACACATTTCAAAGCCTGTCTAGTGTTGATTTGCATCCAGAAAAGGGGAGAAATTCTCTTTGCTCCTTCTTGCTCTTGGACTAGGATCATAATTTAACCACATTATGAATGAAATAGAGTGCTGTGGACAAACCCGAGGTCCCGACCATCATTTATAATGCTGCAACAGGAAATATTTTCTAAGTTCCAAATAACAGGCTTCAGTGATCTTTTGGAACGGGATCCATTTGTAAGTGGGGCCTCTTGTTTCCTGGGGTGGGTGGTGGAGGGGAGGATGCAGCTGGGCAGGTCAGATAGAGAGCCAGTGTTCACAGGAGCAGAAACCGGAGCGTACAGAGGCCGAGCTGTCTGATGAGGAGCACAGTTTGCACCAGAGCCCACGTCTCCAGGTCTTTACATTTCTAGCAGAAGCTGGATGACCACCTGCTATTCTCTGAGAAGGTGGAAGAGGGGAGGGAAATGGGGAGAGCCCCAAGTCTCCTCCAAATCCAAGATTCTGTTAGTCTATGCTGCCTAATTTTATAAACCACTGTTTACCAAATATCATGACTTTAATAGATATTTTAGATTAAACCCACTGTTCAGAAAGCCACTATAATGTTTTCTGCCTAGGAGGCACTAAGTAGAGTGGTTAAGACCATGCACCTGGGGCATGACTGCTTCAGATCAAGTCCTGATGCTGCCAGTTCCTAGTGTGTGACCTTGAACTAGTTGCTTACGTGTAATACCTACCCCATAGGGCTGCCATGAAGGTTAAATGATTAAATCATGTTAAGAGCTTAGGAAGCACCTAGTCCATGGGAAAGCAACTGGTCAATATTAGTAAATACTATGTGCAGAATACTATATGAATGGTGTGATGAGATTAAAGGTCTAGTCCCTGCTTTCAAGGAACTTAGAAAGTAGCTGCTTTCTAAGGGAAGAGAAAGCATCTGCTTATGATATGCCTTAGGAACAGATACAAGATAAACACATCTCCTTTCATCAGGTTGTACACTGTTGTATCACTAATAAACATTGAGCAGTGCTCGCTTCGGCAGCACGTATACTACAATTGGAACGACAGAGAAGATTAGCATGGCCCCTGCGTAAGGATGACACGCAAATTCGTGAAGCGTTCCGTATTTTTAAAGCTGTGGTACATATACACAATGGAGTACTATGCAGCTGTAAGAAGAAAGATCTCTTATCCTTTGAGATGACATGGAGGGACCTAGAAAGTGGTATCCTAAGCGAAACAAACCAAACAGAGAAAACAAGTATCATATGATCTCACTTATTTGTGGAATATAATGAACATAACAGTCTGAGGAATGGGGTAGTCCCAGAGACGTGGAAGTGGGGTACAGACTGACAATCCCCAGAAGAGGGAGTGGTGGGGGAGAAATAAACCACAGAACTTATATGCATGTGTGCATGAACAAAGGTCATGGACAACAAAGCTGGGGACAGGGCGGGGAGGGAGAGGGGGGAATCAGTGGGGGAAAAAGGAGAAACATCTGTAACAAAAATAAATAAATTAATTAAAAATAAAATAAATTATAAGCTGGCTTCCCAAGCAAAAAAAGCATAACTATAAAAAATTCCAGTTTATAAATATGTCTCCATTGCTTCAGCTTAACACTGTACAAGCATTTGTGAACTAAAGTTAAAATAAAATTCTCTGGAACTACAGGAAAAAAAAATTAAGTAAATAAGAATTAAGGGAAGAAGAGAGACAGTGAACTATGACATAGATTTTGAAATACTTGCTGGTTTTACCACTACAAACATTGTAATTCATGGACTTTGGAAAAGTGACTTGTCCATTATCAATACTGTTGATCTTGTTTCATTATATATTTAATGAAAACCTTCTTTGTGCAAGAAACTCAGTGTTTTGTCTTTTTCTAGGATCGTGGTAATGAAGGACTACAAATTTGAAGTTCTTATTCTCAAGGAGTTTAAGATCTGTTATAAGAAGTGACAAACTAACAGAAACAAGGTAGGAAATACCATGGAAAAGCCATCACCAGTTGGCAACAGAATAGTTTCCAGAAATTATATTAATCTCATTAAAATGGGTTAGACTTTGGTGCACAAAGGAGCCCAGATACCTAATTAACATGAGGGAGATCTTGTTCTTCTTGGAAAGGTCTCCTAGGGTACAATAGGTATTGGAACTAGTCTTCCTTCGGCTTTGCAGGATGAGACATTTAATCAGGCTATCTAGAAGCTGAGGAGACCTCGTTAAATGGACAAGAGATTAATCAGAATGGAAATTTATTCAATCATCTAGCCAGACAACAGGACTGATCATCAATACAACCTCTATACTTTTTCTCTTTCCACCCCCTCCCACCCCCATTACTCCTGCTACATAGATTCATTTTGGGAATAATTTACAAATCAAGAGAGCGGATCGGTGTGAGTCAAATAGACTGACATTTCCCACTCTGAGAATATTTCTGTTTTAACTACATTTTTACATCTGGATGATTATTTTTCTAGACTCTCCTTTTTATATTTTCTTCTATTAGAACACATTCCTTTTTCATTTGAACAAAATTTTTCTAGCATGTTACAATTTCTAAATGTATAGCTCATTTGACATTGGCTACATTTTTTAAGTTTTTTCCTGATGACATCGAGGGAGGAATCTTAGCTCTTATCAGTATGTTCTCAATCCCACTACAGGCTGTGTTCTGTTGGAAAGCTGACTGTTGAAAACAAAAACTAACATTATAGTTGAATTATTTCTTTACCTGAAGAGTTCATCTTCTTCCTTTTTGTCTCCATCTCTTGTCCTAGATCTTGAATACTATTTTTAGACTTGACTGTTTGCTGATTATATAATAAACTTTATATGGGTAATTGAATAGGTATCTCAGTACCTGGTGTCTCCAATTCCTAAACTGTGCAGAGTTCTGCTGCGCAAATCAACTGGCTTCTTTTTGCCTTTTTCCCTCTACAGGTAGTTAACTTCATTTTTTTTTCTTTCTACTTAGTTAAATCTGCTTATCCTTCTTTTGCATCTTCCACTTTCTTTTGTTGTTGTTGTTATCCTCTCCTTTCTCATTGTTTTGCCCGTTATCGTAGTTTTAGGAGAGTTCTGAAAGATAGCAAGATATAAACATGTATATTCAATTCGCCAAGTTTAGAGGGTGGTCAATAAATTTGTTTCTAATTTATCAGAAGCCCAACATCTCTTTTGGTTATATTTCAAAATTAATGTTTATAGGAAAGAAAAACACTGAAAATAAGTAAGTCTTTGCAAGTATTTATGGATAACTTAGCCCAAAATTCCATTAGTTTTAAAGTGGTTTTATTTTCGTTTCATTGTGTAGACTGGTGTTTATAGTATAGTGCATATCAGTAAATTGAAGTCAATCTTTTGAAAAGTGACTAACACAGACTGTTTTAATTTTTAAAGTCATGTTTTTTAACTGAGGTCACAATTTGAAAGTCAATCTGTAACTAATTTTATCACCACTTCAACTTTCTCAAGTCAAATACTCTTAAATAATAAGTACTGTGTTATAGATATTGTGGCTTTTTAAAAGATAAATAAAATTGCCAGTATTCAACAACGAGTTTCAAATCCATGTATACAGGATTAAGTCATAATTAAGAAAGTCTTTCTTGCTAAGTGAAGTCTCGATTAAATATGATAAAATGTATTGGTTGATCTAATGGAAGTGCTTTAAAATGCTTATGTTACTAATTTCCAAAAGGAATACGAATATTTCTTTCTGGAATGTGAAACCACAGATAGAATTGCATCTCTCCAGGGAAATGGACTCCGAGGTTATGCAGTAAGCTTTTCCCATCTGTAATACGATAACCAACTTTATTACTACTGAACTACTATGGTAGAAAAATTATCTCCTGCAATACATTTTTTTAATACATTGGGCAAAAGAAGGAATTGAACCTAATGTCAACCTCCCGCCCCCCATTTAACTTTTTCTATTATTCTAAAAGTATTTAGATCCCCCCCCCCCCAGGGGATCCAGCCATTTATTTATTTATTTATTTATTTATTTATTTATTTATGTAATTTAAGTATTTAGAACTCTTGAGTAAGTTTCTAAAACCAAACTAGATTTAGAAAATAATATTTTAAATTTATTGTTAATTATAGTTGACATATAGTATTATGTTTCAAGTGTATCATATAATAAAAATTACCATTTTTAAATGAAACGTATTGGGTGTCACGTCAAAGTGTTCATTGTTAGCATAAAGTACATTATATTCAGTAAGTATTTTCTAAGCTTCATTGATGTACCTAACATTGTGCTGTTAATTGATAAGAATATATAAGAAGCACTGTTTTGTCCTGGCCAGTGTTGTTCCATTGGTTGAGCATCATCCCATGCACGAAAGGTTGCTGGTTCAATTCCCAGTGACCCTCATTGGTAACATTTTACTTACTTGTTTTATTACTTTTGTTTTCTCTTCTCTCCACTCCCCCACTCTCTGTCTATATATAGAGATAAACACTTTTTATTTTTCCTCTTAGCCATACATACATCCTAGTCCTTCACTCCTAAATACTGCAGTATTTAGGGATATAGCCACAGTACAGTTACCAATCTCAGTAATTATAACATTGATACAATACTTTTATCTAATCAATCTACCATCTGTTTTCCAATTAATGCAATAATGTGTGTCATAGAATTTTTTTCCCTTCTAGTAAAGGATCCAGTCTAGTATCTCATATTGCCTTTAGTTGTCATGGCTCTTTAGCCAGAATATTTGCACAGCCTTTGTCTTTTATGGCATTGACGTTGTTGACCAATACAGGCCCACCCCACCCCCACCCCCATTAAAAAACAACAGCAAAACATTCCCAATTTGGAATTTATCTGATATTTCATCATTAGATTCCTCATTAGGTTTTCCCATTTCCTCATTAGATGTTGTATCCTCTGGGAATCACACCTTGAGGCAAATGGTGTCCATCTGTCCCCTTCTTCGTGATCCTAGTTTTGGTTACCTGGTCAAAGTTTTCTCCAATTTCTCCAGTGTATAAATAGTTTTTCCCTCCTTGCAAAAAATCGGAAGTCTATGGGAAGAAGTCTAAGATGGTGCAAATATCCTGTTTCTCATCAAAACTTCTCCCTGTATTGAACATCCATTGATGGTTCTTGTCTTACCCAGTCTTTGCCACAATGGTTGAGAAATGATGATTGTCCAACTCCGGCACAACCTCCATATCTACCTGTTAGCATTCAACATGCTACCATAAGCAAGAGTACTTCTTTCCTCTCTATTTGTTTTATCTATTTGTTACTGGTATGGATTTATGAGTTCCTGTGCTTGTTTTTTAAAATTCTAACCTTATTTTGAATGCAGGATATACAAGGAAACTACTTCGATGAACATTATTGAAAAAGATCCTGACCTTCCATTAAGCATGAAGAGCAATGGATAACATTTTTTTATATGTTTTTATTGATTTTTTTTAGAGAGAAAGGAGAGATAGAAACTATATGTGAGAGAGAGACATCAATAGGCTGCCTCCTGCACGCCCCCTACTGGGGATGGAGCCAAGAAACCGGGGCACGTGCCCTGCCCAGGAATTGAACCAGGACCTCTCAGTCCATGGGACTATACTCAATCCACTGAGCCACACCGGCCAGGCAATGCCTAACATTTTTATAAGGAAAGTAGAATGCAAAAATAATTTGCTTACTTGGTAAACTCAATTACCCAAAATATGGAGGAAAATAGGAAAGTAGGCAAATGGCCTTTATGCCACAACTATCAGAGTTGTTTAAGCATTTTCTGAAGTCTGTTACTCTTATTTTATACATATAATCATATAATTTAAAATATGGGTTACTTGGTTTCCCAGGCCAACGTGCTAAGATAGCTCAAAGGGAGATGTGTGTGTGCGGGCAGAACTGTGACAGAGGTGCAGCACTGTAAGGGGAGGTCGGATGATCAGTGCCAGCCACCATCCAGACCAATCCAACTCCAGGAATGCAGGAACATAGTTGGCCATGATTATTTATTACTGGGTGAAGGGTACTCAGTACTTCTAAGCTCCTGGGGACATCTTGGCATTATAGCTTTTGATTTTAAGATACTTCTGGGTCATTAGGAACAGGTTCAGCTCCACTGTGTTTTATTAGTTGAAGGCAGAGAAACTGGTGATACTTCAGGAAAAAAAAAAATCAATACAAGTAGTTTAAGTTGTTTCTCGTGTTTATGATGAAAACCTCAGTTATCTGAAATATCTAATTATGTTCACTCCCTCATTGACCCCTTTCCTTATAAATGAGGCATTCTTGAAATTGTCCTGAAATTTAATATTGAAAATTAGTAATTCATGCAAACATTTATTTCTTCACTAGTTCGTCTCCCTAAGAGTTACTCCAGGAAAACATTAACCATCACTAAGTAAATACATCCTTGCTGATCCCTGCCCTACATAGAGTCGCCTTTGTGAAGAGCTCAATCATAAATAAGGTCTTATGCTTTTTGAAACTTGATGCTCATATTTGAATGGACTGGTGATTATCTTTGTTCTTAGTATCTTAGTATCGGTGGCATGTCTCTCTTGATTGGGAATCATGGCAGGCTCACCGTGTACCTTGGGTCACACATTATTTCCTCAATGTCCCCCTGTGCATCCTTCCCCTAAAAGTGGATTTGGGGTATGCTACTTTGCCTATATTTTAAATCAGAATATAATTGAAAAATGTGCTCAAAATGCCCATATGTATATTTGGAAAAAAGAGATTCAAAGTTAGAGAAATGATAGAGGTATATGTTATGACTGAAATTTTGTCGGTTGTAACATAACTAATTAGGTGTTACTGAAATAATGCTCTTTATTAGCATGCCAGTTTGATTTTGTTTGACAGCTGTAATGAAATGAGTTGTTCTTTGCAGTGGTGTTCTCTTGATTTGGAAACTGCTTGTTCTCTATATAAATTAGCTCCTTGGATTACTCCTTGGAAATAATATTGATGGATAGTAATAAAACTGCTACATAATGGTGATTCCTCTGAAGTGACTTTAAAGCATATCGGATTCCTATCGATTCTATTTTACATAATGGCATTTCTATTTTATACATTAGTACTTTTTGTTATACTAAGACTTTGTATATTTTTTGTCTTTTGGCAAAAGCAAATGGAACACATGAAGCAACTTATAGAATTTACCTGTAATAAAAGATGCTCTGATAAGGAAAAATTGCTGCTGGTTCTCTTTAATTTTAAAAAGCTATTGTTTTATTTGCATATCAATGAATGAGAAGGGACTTTCAAAAATAATTCCCAAGCTATGACAAAAGAAAGAAAGAAAGAAAGAAAGAAAGAAAGAAAGAAAGAAAGAAAAGACAAAGAGCTTTTTCCTGTATTTCTAACACAAAATTCTTAATTTCATCAAGTTCAGAAATTTGAACTTAACACAAAACTAAAGTATTATTTTACAGGTTATTAACATGAGAAACAAATTTTGAGTAATTATTCCAAAGTCAGAAATTCAGTATGTATAAGAATTTAGTATATCCATGGCCTAGCTTCATGAGTCACATGGCTTTTTCTCTTCAAAGCCCAAATGAAGCTTCACTGCTCTTACAGTAAACTGTGAAAATTACTGGCAGTGTAGGAACACACGCTCATTTGCTTTTATGAAACCCCATTTCAAATTTAAAGTAATTGTAAGACATTTATACAAAACAGAATTCCCTGTTGTTCCTCGGTTTTCCTATTTCTTATATATTCAAGAAATAGCCCATTATAGTTATATATAAATACATATATAATTGCTGTAAGTATTATTGTTGGCACACAGCCAACCACCTTTTTCTTAATCTCTTACTAACACTAAAAAAAAACAAAACAGAACAAAAAACACTGAACATTTACTCAACTTGATAACTAGAAGGGTTTTTCCTCCAAGTGCTAATTCTGTTAGCCTGTTGTTTCTGTTCCTTTGGGACTTGAAGCAAGTCACATCTATGGGAAAACTTCTGTATATATAGTACATTCCCAACCGCCACCCCTACCCCTTTTTTTTTTTACCAATAGTGTTTTCCTTTTTTTTTTTTTTTTTTCAGTCTATTCTCACTTGAAAGATGTTTGTTGTTGTTTTCTTCTTCTTTTGGTTTCTTTACTTCCCCCAGTGATCTCATTGCGATTCTTTTAAAGACTTTCTTTAAAAGTAAAACGGATTAAAAGTACGAAACCATAAACTGCCTATTCTTGTTTTTTCCTTTTTTTTTTTTTAACTTATCTTTGGGTGGGTGGGTCCCTACTTAAGAGAAGAGGGTTGAAAGACATTCCAGCTTCCCTAACTAAAGGGCTGTGGTACAAGGCAGTCAAAAGGGGAAATAATTAGCGTTCTTCAGTATACAAGATTAATCAGTTCTGTTTAGTGGTTATTAAAGAGAGGAAAGAAACCAAGTGGGAACAATTCTGGTCCTTTCATGTTTTATACCCAACGCGACTGCACATGGCCTAGAGAAAGAGCTGCAGGTCCTCCAATAATCGTCCATTTGCAAATGGCCTAATAACAGCATACACAAAGGTGGCTCACTTAAAACCATCCATTTATAGTTACACGGCGTCAAATGGTGCTAATTTTAAGTAGGCCACCCCACATCGTGCACCCTACGAAACAACACCTTTCCACCACTGATACCAAATCCATGCCTTTTGCACTCACAGGAAATATTTAATATTTCAGAATCTCATTCGTGCATTGACGTGAAAAGACTGTTCACCTGCAACTCATCAATCTGAGCCCCAGGTGTTGCCAAATTTCTGTCATTCGCTCATTAAGCCAAGGGCAGTAGCCTGCACCTTTACAAAGGCCTGCTTCTAATTTTACTGTGTGGGGGGACTGCCCGCCACGATTTAGGATCCTTCGGCAGTGGGGTGGCTCTTCGCTTTCGGAGCCCCCTCGCGGGTCCGCAGCGACTTCTCAAAACACGGCTGGCGCAGGCAGGGTGTCTGATCCGGGGGCCGAGGCTCTCCAGACTTTGTTCTCTGGCTTTGAAAGTGAGGCGCGGGCGCCGAAGCCGACAGACAGCACAGTGGATTTCACAGCGCAGGGCGGGGGCGGGGAGGGGGAGCCCCACCTGCCTGCTCTCCGACCCCTCCCCGCCCCCAAGACTGGCGGGTAGCGGCCCCGCCCTCCGCGAGCGCCGGCGGAGGGGCAGCGGCGCGCGCCCAGGCCCCGGCGCCGGGCGGCAGTTGGGCGCAGCGGGCAGGGCGGCGGGCGGCGGGCGGGGGCGCGCGCGAGACCCCCACCGGCCGCGGCGCACGGGGCCGGCGCGAGCGCGCTCGGTTGGTGTGCGAGCGCGGCTCCGCCCCGCCCGCTCGGCGCGCGTCCCCGCCAGGTCGGCTCTCCTCCCCCAGCCCCGGGCGGACGGGGTGGATCCAGCTCACTCCCCTCCCCCGAGTGCCGCGGCGGCGGCGGCGGGCGCTAAATGAGAGACGCCGAGTGCTCGGGTCGCCGAGCACTAGCCTAGGCGGCGGTGGCGGCGGAGCTGAGGCCGGCGGGTCTTCCCATCCTCCGAGGCGACGGCCGCGGCTGCACAGGTCGGTGCCCTGGCCGCGGGCCCGGTGCGGAGCGTCGGCGGGCGGTGCGGGGGAGGGAAGGTGGGTGTGCGGCGCCCCGCGGGCGGAGCGGAGCCGCAGCGGCTGCAGCGCGGGGAATGGCGGCGGCTGCGGCGCGTGGGACTCCCGGCCGCCGGCCGCGGGCTGCTCGGCCTCGGCGCGGGGAGGGGGCGGCGGGGCTCGGCGGAGGGAGGAGGGCGCCGGGGGCCGGGGCCGCACCTCCCTCGGCAGCTCGCTCTCGGAGTCCGGAGGCGGCCGTGGGGTCCCTGCGCTGGGTCTCTGCCCCAGAGCGCGGGGCTGCTCGACCCCCCGAGCCCGTCTCGCCTGTTCTCCGCCCTGGGTGCCCGAAGCCCCCGACCTCCGCTTGCGCAGCCCTGCGGCGCCCCAGCCCCGGTCCAGGTGAGCCGGCGGGGGGACCGCCGCGCGGGCCACACCCCCTCCCGGCCCCGGCCGCGGCGCCCCCGAAGCCCCGCCGCCGAGCCGGCCGGCCGCCCGCCCGCGCAGCGCGCACCGGCTGTCAGGGTGACCTGTTGCGGAGCGGCCCGCAGCCCCGGTCGCCCGGCAGCCTCGGACCCGGAGCGGCTGCTGTTGCGCCGGCCCGTGGCCCGGTGCGAGGCGGGGGCCGGGGCCGGGGGCGCTGGCCGAGGTCGGGTGGCTGCACTACTCGGAGCGGGCGGTGGGAAGAAGGGGATTCCGGACCGCTCTGATCAAACGCTTGCAAAGCCGGGCTATCTGTCTGCCAATATCCGGAATTCCATTGCGGTATCGGATTAGCCAGGCTCATAAACACCGTGCTCTGGAGGTGATTTGGGAGCAACCCGAGCCCCGAGTGAGGGTCTCCTGTCTGGGGGGGAGCGGTAAACCTGTGCGGGGCTGCACTCCGCCCCCAGCAGCCCCTCTGACTCTTGCGGCGGTGAGTCGTGTGGAGCAGGCCGGTTTCTGTGTACGTGGGCGTGTTTGGGAAGAAGCTGCGAGCTGATAGGAGGCACCTTGTACAAATGTTAATTTGTTTGAACTGGGAGGGGTGAGGGAGGAGGAAGAGAGGGCACTGATGTTAGCCGTGGAGGAGGGGCCATGGAAACACGAAATTTCTGTTTAAGAAAGCGCTAAAAAGAAGTATCTAATACCCAGTATTTAAGACCATCAAGTAGGAAACACAGGCAGCAAGTTAATTGAGCTTCATCTTTTCATGTGCCCTGGATTTTAAGAATGCATCGCTGTAGTTGCTATAGAAAGCCCTTGTTTTCATACTATTGTTTACGAGTTGACTTCAGTGTTTTTGTGTTCACCCTCAGATTGACTCTTGCTCAAGTCTCTTGGAAGATGACCATCAGAATTTGGGAAACTTTTCAATCCATGCACGCTTAGTATTGCAGTAACAGATCATACCTTGCTGTTCATAAAAGCCTGTTCCACCCAGATAGTTATGCTTATACAAGTGCTGTAGAATCATACATACAGTGTTTATTGCTGTTATTGCTGAATATCTTACTGTAAACTTTAGAATTATGAAGGAACTTATCCAGACAATATTATTTTAATAAAAATAATCTCTAGCAAGCTTTGTAAGCATAAAGTATAGCATCTAGCTTCAAAGATTTGGGGAAATAAACTTATTTGCTTTAAGATCAACTATAAAGACATTAAATTTTTAAAAAATAAATAATTTCAATGCAATTATTTTAAGCAGTTTCTCTTTTTGAAAATTCACTATAATAATTTTCAAATGGTACACTCTACCTTTCCATTTTATTCCATCTTTCTTTGAATGAAGGAATTTGACTTTTCAAAATACTCTGGAAATATTGTTGACTTTCCCTAAATTATTTAAGATTGCACCAGAACTTTATAAAGATAGTGTTTGCATTATCAAGATTACAACATGCTGTAATATCAGAAAGAGCACACCAGCATTTTTGAAAGAAAATATAACTAAAAGAACTGGCTTTGTGACTTTTTAGTGTTCTTTTATTACACATGTGAGTACTGTATTTGTGTGTATTTAAATAACTAGTATGTGCCTTATTACAGTTGAGAGAGTAGTTGCTTGTAGTGAATGATGAATATACAGGTGAAATTGCTGTTAAAACTTCAGACATTTAAGCTTTTGTCCAGAGGCCCAGTTCTTCATTTGTTCGTTCATTCATTCATTCATTCTACACATGTTTATTGAGTGCCTACTTGGTGCCTAGAGGTTGAGGATACAAAGAAAAAGATAGGTCTGTGCCCTGATGGAGCTTAGAGGGTAGGTGGGCAAATAGTCTACCACTTCATTGTCGGATAACACTGTTTAATGCTAGTTTTACAAGGAAAAACTCCTCTGATGAGTTTTTTGATTAAGAATATTATTTGTGTTTTTTCCTTCTAAGAATAGTGGGAATTATTACTGAGTGAACAAAAGCAGTAAGACAGTTGTTTTAAAAATATGCTGATGTTTATATACATTGGGTGTCTGGTTCCCAGCTATATCAAAATAAACGTTCTACCTGAAGTCAGATGATGCCTAGTTTACATGTGGTTAAACAGCTTAATTCTTTTGGCTAATATAAATGAAATGTTTACTAAAAATATTCTCTCTTGGTGCTTTTTAAAAAAAATTATGTTTTATTATTGATATTAGAGAGAGAAAGGGGGAGAGAGAGAGAGAAACACTGATCAGCTGCCTTCTGCATGCCCCCCCCCCCCCAGGGGATTGAGCCAGCAACCTGGCCTTGTGCCCTGTCCAGGAATCAAACCAGTGACCTCTCAGTGTGTGGGATGATGCTTAACCAACTGAGCCACACTGGCCAGGGTGAGAAAAAGCCTTTTTTTTTTTTAATCCTCACCTAAGGATATTTTCCCATTACAGTATCTTCAGATAGAGAGGGAGAGTGGGAGGGGGAGAGAGAAACATCCATGTGAGAGAGACAGATGACCAGTTGACAAGGTACATGCCCTTGGCCAGAATAGAACCTGAGACTCTTGGTCCACAGGCCGATGTTCTCACCACTGAGCCAAGCCAGCCAGGGTGGTGCTTGTTTATAAGGGAGTCTAATTCTTTTTCTTTTTAAGTCTAAATTTGTTTTTTAAACCATCTTTTGTCCTGTGTGTGTGAGTAGACCAATGTCCTGCTGTTCTTCCATAGAATCTAATAACCATCAATAGCTAAAATCAGAAAAGTTTGAAGTGATTGGTTTCCTTTTTGATTAAAATATGACAAATACTTGTGTCGTTCTTTATGAATTACAAAATTTTTTTTTTATATATTATTGATACTTAAGTATTTTGATACTTCTCATTGACAAGATCCTATGTAGGCATTATCATCTTCATTTTAGATAAGGAAACAGGTTTGGAGGTGGTAGTCATACCGGTGGCCAATAAGCAAGCAGAAAACCCAGACCCAGTGACTATCACTTGATGCCCACCCCTGGGTGTAGAGAACTGTGGGAACAGCATCCACATTTAGTGCTACAGTTCAGCGTTCAGTCCGGCTACTGGGCTGCTCTTCCAGAAACGTCTAAGTAACGTTTACACTTTAAACTCAACTATTCATTGAAATTTAGTTAATTGAATTTTTCTTTTTGTGAGTTAAATTTTCAAACCTATTTAAATCTAAAAGTACTTCTTGTTTTGCTGTATAAAATAGATAGTTTGAATTTATTTCTCAGGGTATATGTGTTTTGAGAATAAGACATGTTAAAGTCAATTCTGTTTTTTGAATATGTGATTTTCCTTATGTAATGGCTGTATGTGGAATAAAATTGTCACTTCAATCTGAATACATTCTTTTAAGTTACTCAATTTTCAATGAAAAGATAATTCAAATAGCTTGAAACTACCTCAGCTTGAGTGAGGGTTCTTAGTAAAGTGAATGTATTGCATTACTCTATAAATGGTTCCTTCCTTCCTTCCTTCCTTCCTCCCTCCCTCCCTCTCTCCTCCCCTCCCCTCCCCTCCCCTCCCCTCCCTCCCCGATATTTTTCCGTTGAGTTTTAGAGTGGAAGAGAGTGAAACATCGATGTGAGGGAGACACATTAATTGGTTGCCTCCCGCATGACCCCCACTGGGGCCAGGGATCGAACCTGCTACCAAGGTACGTGCACTTGACCAGGAATCGAACCCAAAACCCTTCGTTCCAAAGGCCAATGCTCTAACCTCTGAGCCAAACTGGCCAAGGCTATAGTTTCTTTAAGTGTGTGTATTATTCTGACTGGTCTAGGGTTCCTCTTTTGTGAGAGAGTGAAGACTGTATGTGATAAGTTTTGGTAACTTGGAATTAATCTGGAAACTTTCTTGATTAATGTCCCAAGTTGTTGATTTAGGAAAATTTAGGGATAAAACATTGGAATTTGAAATGTGTGACATCTACCTATTGTATGGAAAGAAAAAAGTTTGAGTATAAATTTACCCAGTCACAATGGCTACTCAGGGAAATAGGAAGAATGCAAATCAGTGTTCATTGAACTTAGGTTGTGGGTGCCTGGCATCTTGTGTGCACCACTACGGAGAGCCTTTGGTCCTGGCTCTTGAAGGTACATTGCTGTGGTATGTGAGGTGTAAAAAGAAGCCCTCACCTTCAACTTAATTGATACCCTTCTGTTACTTTATTTATGTGACCTTTTCTCAAAACATTTTCCTGTTTAGGATGATTTTTTTTTTCTTTTTGCTGATTCTTGGGGAACCCGTTCCTGAAAACTGTACCTAAATAGTATCCCTATCACACTTCACCCTTACCTCTATTTTTCTTCACAACATTAATTTATATGACATTATAGCATACATTAATTTGTTTATTACCTGCTTCCCTCTGGATGTGAGCTTCGTGAAGGCAAGAACTGAGTTTTATTCACTGTCCTATTCCTAGCACCTCAAGACATACCTGGCCCCATAGTAATATTGTAGGGTGAGTGAATTAATTAAGTAGTATAAAAATCATTAGTTTTCTTGTTTTTGGTGTTTTACTTTAAATAGTACAACTGTGCAGTTTTTTAAAAAAATTGTACTATAAGACTTACAATGAAAAATATCAGCCCCTTGCTTCATGATTGTATAACTTCCCTCCCAGGTCCTGCTCTCAGATCAACCATTTTCAGTACTTTTAGCTGTTTTTTTGATGTTTACTTTAATATTTTAAAATATTTGTTTTTCAATTTTAGATATTATCTATTGCCTTCCTACTGTGAAAGATGAGTCTGTGGTTTGGAATTCTTATGCTACCTTGAACTTCCTTTCTCTTTGTCTCCCAGTTTAGTTATATCATGCTTTTGGTTAAGTCAATGTTAATTGTTTACATTAGTATAACTTTGTAAATGTGTTCACCATTGAACCTTGCAGTGTACTATGATTGATTGATTGATTTTTATCCTCACCCGAGGACATTTTCTTTGCATTTATCTTCAGATAGAGTGGGAGGGGCAAAGGGAGGAAGAGAGAAACATCAACATGACCCCACCTGGGGCCGGGGACAAACTTCAACTGAGGTACAGTCCCTTAGTGGGAACCAAACCCGGGACTCTGGTCTGCGGGCCGATGCTCTAACTGCTGAGCCAAACCCACCAGGACTGTACTATGATTTAATTTCTTGGAGTTAAAATTTTTTCTTCATTTCTGTTTTTCGCTTGGTTTCCTATTTGTCTCTAATTTTTTTCTGGAAACTGTCCCATTATGTTCAAGCCCATCAAGTAGATGATCATTCATTTTTTTTTTTTTTTTTAATTTTTTTTTTTTTTTTAATTGGAAAAGTTCGAGGGCTCTCACCCTCTGCTCAGATGTGCGCCGGCTCTCCACTGCACAGCGTTAGCCTGTGATCGCCCGTCCGGGGTTCTGAGACCCCCCTGCCTTCTCCCCGTGCTGAGCCTGTGTTCTCTGGAACCATGCCTTCCTTTTTCATGATCACACCTTTGTTTTGGTGAAATGCACCCCTCGGTGAACTTCAGATGTTTGTATTGCTGAAAACATCTGTCTTCTACCCTGACACCTGGTTGATTATTTGGCCTGTCTGGGTATAGATCCAAAGTGAATTTTTTTTCTTCTCAAAATTTAAGGGATTCCTCAATGATTTTGTAGCTTCAGGTGGTTGTTGAAAAGTCTTATGCCCTTCAGTCTTCACCCTTTCAATGCGACCTGTCCCTGTGAAGATCTTTCCATTGTCTTCGGTATACCTGATACGTCTCTGATGCTGTACATGCCTTGTGTGGCTCTTAACTCGTTCTTGTGCATGGCCCTGAGGGGGCCCTTTCAACCAGCAGTGTCCATTGTAGATGAGAGGAGAGGTGACCTAGTGTGGGGGTCAGCACAGTTTTTCTGTAACGGGCTAGATAGTACAATTTAGGTTTTATGGGCGATATGGTCTCTGTTACTGCAGCTCAGCTTTGCTTTTGTAGCATGAAAGCAGCTTTAGGTTTGGGCTGTGGTTTGCTGAGCTCTGATCTATGCACAGATGGAGGCTAGGAGTAGGGACAACAGACAGAACGTGTTGACAGGCGGTGGTGGTGATGGCTTAAGGAGGTTCCCATCGGAGGTTTGCTGTTTACCTTAGTGAATGGGGAGCAACATCATTAGGGGAGAGTGGGGAAGAATGGAAGTGTGTATTGGAGGTTTGAGAAGGGAAAAATATGACATAATCATCTATCAAAGAGTGGAAAAGTGAATAAAATAGAGTAGAGAAATATAGTGTGATTGCCACTCAACATTAAGGGCTCACTTGAGATAGATGATTCCTAAATTTCATGTTTCTGACTAATAGGAATACCTCTAAAATCTCATCATTAAGTATATCTCACTATAGGTTATTTATTTAAATCAGGTAGGGTTATTTTATTAATTTTAGAAGTTTTTTCATAAGTAATATACACACATATATGTATGTTTTTATATATACAGGCTTAGTCTATATGGCGCTTATTTATACAGAAATGTCAAAAGAAAGTACTATAATTTTTTTCCCAAATGGAAATTTTGATTGAGAAATCATTCATTCATTTATTCATTAAAGAAAAAAGAAACACCATGTCCTGGAGCATTTTCTATGTGCCAGGAATAGATCTCGGTGTTAGGGATACAGCAATAATAAAAAGACAAAAATACCTGTCTTTATATACATTTATACTTTAACATAAGTAAATTGTACACACACATAGACATTAGTAAGAAAGGAACATTGTGCCAAAAAAAGAACATAATAGATGTTATTAAATTTATTTTTTCAGCTTTATTGAGATGTAATTGATGAAATTGTAAGATATTTGAAGTGTCGGTGTGGTTACTTGAGATATGTATACATTGTGAAAAGATTCCCCTCATCAAGTTAACACACCATCACCTCACATACTTATCCTTTTTTTGTGCATGTGAGAACATTTTAGTTCTACTTTCTTAACACATTTCAGTTATGTAATATTGTGTTATCAACTGTACTTAACCATCTTATACATTAGATCCTCAGACCTTATTTATCTCATAACTGAAAATTTGTACTTTTTTTTTTTTTATCCTCACCCGAGGACATTTTTCCATTTTTTGTACAGATAGAGTGGGAGGGAGAGAGAGGAAGAGACAGAGAGAGAGAAACATCGATGTGAAAGAGACACATCGAGTGGCTGCCACCGCACGACCAACCAGGGCCGGGGACAAACTGCAACCGAAGTACGTGCCCTTAGCGGGAACTGAACCTGGGTGTCTCCGGACCGCAGGCCAATGCTCTAACCGCTGAGCCAAACCGGCCAGGGCGAAAATTTGTACTTTTTTTAATCATTCTCCCTATTTCCCTCAACTTACTATACATTTTGATAGATAACTGTAAAAGATTAATATTCTCTAGTCTTAGTTTTGTATGACTTTTAAAAATATCATAAATAAGCCCTGGCTGGGTTGCACAGCGGTTAGAGCGTCAGTCTGCGGACCAGAGAGTCCTGGGTTTGGTTCCTGCTAGGGGCATGCGCCTCGGTTGCAGTTTGTCCCCGCACTGGTTGGGGTCGTGTGGGTGGCAGCCACTTGATGTGTCTTTCTTGCATCGATGTTTCTCTTCCCCCCTCTCTCCCTCCTGCTCTATCTGAAGATAAATGCAAAAAAATGTCCTCGGGTGAGGATAAAAATATATATATATATCATAAATAAGTATTGAGTTGTACTAAGTGCTCTTTCTGTATTGGCAGATATGATCATATGTACTTCCTCCTTTAGTCTGCTAATAGGATGTAACATTCATAGATTGTCTCCTGTTTGTGTTATTGGGTCCAACCCTACTTAGCTGTGTGACATTTGTTTTTTCCTCCCACACTGCTGAACTTGATTTGCCACTGTCTTAGTTTTAAAAAATCTGCATTTATCCTAGATCAATTACCAGAGGTTGTATGCATGTGTTGTAGCCTCAGAGTCATGCTGGCCGTGTGAGATGAGCTGGGCTTTCCCTGTCTTCCGAAACAGTCTGGTAACATAGGGACGAGGTGCTCCTTCCGGGAAGGGTCGGGGTAATGTGGAAGGTGGGAATTCAAGTTTCCAGAAGAGAACATAGGAAAATACCTCTGTGACCCTATGGTAGGCAAATATTTTTATTTTCAATAGGACATAAAAAGTATTGATCAGAAAAGAGAAGATTGAGAAGTTGTTCTTCATTAAAGAAGTACTCGTGTGTTCATCAGAGGGTACCCTTAAGCGAGGGAGGCAGTGACACTAGCAAGTGCCTGTGATACTTAACTTGGCAGAGGGCTGTCACCATGTATATAAACATATATGGCTTCCTGGCCAGGTGGCTTGATTGGTTGGAGCATCATCCTGTACACCAAAGGGTTGTGGGTTCGATTCCTGGTCAGGGCACAGTGAGTTCCATCCTCAATCAGTGTGCCACTATGACAGGCAACCCATCGATGTTTCCCTCCCCCTCATCTCTTTCCCTTTCCCTTCCTCTCCCTCTCTTTTCTTCCTCTGTCTACACATACCCTTGGGTGAGGATTAAAATACAACCACCACCACCACCACACACATATCATACCCCCCCGGCAGCCCAATATAATTTTTTTTTGTACGTGCCCCTAGCAGGAACCAAACTCGGGACTCTCTGGTCCACAGGCCGACGCTCCAACTGCTGAGCCAAACTGGCCAGGGCTGGCAGCCCAATTTTAAAACAGGTGGACAAAAGACAGGAACAACCATTTACCTATGTTTACTTCTAGTATTTTTATGGCTTAAAAGTTTTTCATCTTAATTCATGCAATTTTAGTAAGATCTAATTTTTGTCTTTTTATCCAAATGGTTAGCTAACTGTCATAAAGTTAATGGTGTTTTGAACAGGGAGTATAAACTCAAATGTGCTTGCTTGAGAAACATTAATTTTGGTTTCATCTAGTCTAGAAATTATTAGTTGCATTTTCTATTAAATGTATAAACCTGTAGTTTAATTTATATTGAAAGGAGTATGGATTCAAAACTACAGTTTCATATTGCCTTAAATTTCTTTCTTTTTTAAATTTTTTTGGTACGTGTCCCTAGTGGGAACCAAACCTGGGACCCTCTGGTCTGCAGGCCGATGCTCCATCCGCTGAGCCATACTGGCCAGGGCTTAAATTTCTAATAATGCATCTGAGTGTTCTTGGAATCCATCACATAACTCTCTAAGTTAAATTTAAAGTACGTTTTTTGTGTGTGACATAGCCAGTGTCCTGTGCTTAAAGTTTTATGAATCTGGGCAAGTTACTTCTTTATTATCGGACTCCCTTATTTGTATGGGCATACGAGTGTCTTCTCACAGGATCACTGTAAAGATTAAATGTGAAAGTGTAATAAGCAAAGTGCTTGCTGAATTAGTTCTTCGCTCTTCTTCATTCAGGACCATGAATAGCAAATGTAATCACAACCTGGCTTCTCTTGTATCTGGGGTTACTCTAGATCTCTCAAGTTACAGGAGTAAATCATTTAGACCACTTCCCATCCTGATTTAGATTCCCAGGATTTGACCAGAAGAACGTTCCTGGCCTTCTGATAGTAGTTCCATGACAAATCTGTATGTTTTCTGTTGCTCTTCTTAAGCTGCTCTTCCAAATGTGTTGAAATCTGCATAGATCTTTATAGATTTTAGGTGGTTTTGTAGGTGGTGGGTTAATATGTATTTTAGGTTTGATTGATACAGTTTTTATTCTGTAAGTTGTTGCTAGGATAGCCTCTGCTGCTGCTCTTTTTGTTTTTATTTGTAGATACATTTTTTTATAAGCTTTGTGGTTTGGATTCTGTCTCTTAAAGATGGGGGGGCAGGGGTAAGTCTACTTAAAAGAGAAGCATTTTGCCCTGGCTGGTATGGCTCTGTGGTTGACCCGCACACTGAAGGGTCTTAGGTTTGATTCCTGGTCAAGGGCATGTACTTGGGTTGCAGGTTTGATCTCCAGTCCCAGTCCGACTGTAGAAACATTGTCAACACACCTAGCCCCCTCTCCCCATCTGCTTCAGTCCAGTGTGGCCCAACAGATACAGTTCTAGGAATGAATAGTCAGCGGTGGTTATTACGTCTATCTCCGGATGGAACTGGGAATGATAGGAGGGTGGGTTTTCCTTCTCTCAGTGGTAGGGTAGTTGACATAGTGTGGGAACCTTTGCTCATGTCATACTTGTGTGACACTAAATTTCGTCATCTCCGTAAGAACAACCAGAATTTGTATTTATAACTGCTTAATTATTATAACTAAATAGATCAGTTATACTGACAAGACTTTTGAGCCTCAGATTAGTGGTGACTTAGCTGACTCAGTATCCTACATACGAATTTTATAATTCTGGGCTGCCCAGAGTCCCTTTGAAGGAAATCCACTTTTTCTGCAGTATATTGCAGAAGAACTCTCAATAGCTATGTTTTCTTGTTTTGTTTTGCTTTCTTTTTTTTTTCCTCACCCGAGGACATTTTTCCATTTTTTGTTCAGATAGAGTGGGAAGGAGAGAGAGAGAAATATCGACCATGAAAGGGACACATCGAGTGGCTGCCTCCCGCATGACCCAACCAGGCCGGGGACAAACTGCAACCGAGGTACGCGCCCTTAGCGGGAACCGAACCCGGGCTTCTCTGGACCGCAGGCCGACGCTCTAACCGCTGAGCCAAACCGGCCAGGGCACTTTCCTTTTTTTTTTTTCTTTTTTTTACCGTGTAGAACAACTGTGTTGCAACTGGTTGGTCCAGGAGTGGGCATTTTACCTAAGTGCTACTAATTTGTAAGCCAGCTAACAATTAGGATTGTCTAGTGGGGAAAATTATAGCCATTTATAGGAAGCATGGAGTTAATTTGCCACTGAGCCATGGGAGCTGAAGCTGGAGGAGAGCATTAGTGCAGAGGCCCGTAAAACTAGTTTCAGACACTGGGAAGAAGTGCAGTGTAAGCTGAAGCCATGAGTTACAGAAATGATAAAGGAGCCCTGGCCAGTTTGGCAGAGCGGTTAGAGCGTCGGCCCGTGGACCAGACATGAATGATAAAGGAGATGAGAAAGCACAGAATTTTGAGACAGAAACCGTGTGGTCTGAGAGAGAGAGACCGGCACAGAGCGTGAGATTGAAGGTTCTGGCTCCTGGCTCTGTAGATACTCTTCTTCCATTACTCTAGTACTTCTGTGGCTCCTGCCCTTCTTGAGCTCATTTCAGTTTTTTTCCCAGGAAAGGCTTGGCAGTGGAATTCTGGCTCTGTCTTTTGCTCGCCATGTAACCGTCGGCAGGTTGTTTAACTTCTCTGTGTCATTCCTCATCTGTAAGGTGAACATCATAATACCGTTCCTCATAGGGTTGACGTGAGGATTAGATGAGATGACATATGCAAAGCTAAGTACATAACAGATGTTCAGTAAATAGTATCATGTATAATGCTGTTTGGGGTCATTTGAATGAGTTTCTTGCAACTAAAACAGCCTTAGGAGTTAATTTGCTTGCAGATTCCATTAGAGCAGTGCAACCCAGCATGTGGGCTGGGGAAGCAAGATTGTTGTAGGTGGTGCACGAGGAGTTTTAAAGTATTGTCTTATTCAGTGTGAATAATAGGACTTGCTATTTATTACGCATTTAATAGATGCTTGATACTATTCTAATCATTTTACTTACATTAACTCATTGGATAGTCATGATAACCTGGTAAGTGGCTTTTGTTGTTCCTTTCATCTTAAAGAGGTAAAAACTGAGACACAGGAAAGCTTATTTCTTGCCTACGATTATATAATATTTCAAGTTGTAGAGCTTGGATTTGAACCCAGGTATATATAATAAATACGTACTGTTTTTTGAAAAAGTTTCAGGTAATAAGCCAACAAAAGAGATAAAATGGAATCAGAAAATATACTCATCTAATTCAAAGGAAAGCATGATAAGGGGGGAAAAAGAACATGGGACAAATAACATGATAATAAACTTACACCTAACCATATCAATAATCATGTCAAATATAAATGGCCTAAATACACCAGCTAGAAGGCAGAGGTTGTCAGATTGCATAACAAAGCAAGACCCTGCCCTGGCTGGTTTTGCCTACTGGTTAGAGTATCAGACCAAAGGGTCCCAGGTTTGATTCCCAGCTAGGGGTGCATACCTGGGTTGCAGGTTCAATCCCCGGCCCTGGTCACAGTTGTGCAGGAGGCAACCAGTTGATGTCCCTCTCAGACCCATGTTTTTCTCTCTCTCCCCCTCCCTCCCTTCCACTCTATCTAAAAATCTGAAAAAAATATTCTTGTGTAAGGATTAACAAAATAAATAAAATCAAAAAGCAAGACCCAAGATATTCTTGCCTATAAGAAGCATACTTTAAATATAAAGATACAAACAGTTTAAAAGTAAAGGATGGAAAAAGAAATACCATATTTATAATAGTTAAAAGAAAGATGGAGTAGCTATATTAATATCAAAGTGGACTTCATCCAGAGCAAAGAATATTTCCAAGGATAAAGGATGTCATTACATAATGATAAAGAGGTTGGTTAATCAGGGTGACAAAACAGTTCTAAACATTTGCTCCTAACAGAATTTCAAAAATACTGAAACAACTCCTAGGAGAAACAGTCAAATCCTCAGTTTTGAGTTTTGAGTGTTGAAAATCACAAAGATAAAGCGGATTTGAACAATACTGTCAGAGAATTTGACCTACCTAATTAATGTTTATAGAATAATCTACCTAACAGCAGCAGAATATATTTTTTTCTTTTAATCATCACCGGAGGATATTTTTCTATTGATTTTTCAGACAGAGTGGGAGGGAGGGAGAGAGAAACATCATTTGGTTGCCTCCCCTACGACCCTGACCAGGGCCGGGGATCGAACGCACAACCAAGGTACGTGCCCTTGATGGAGAATCAAACCCACAACTCTTTGATCCGAGAGCCAACGCTCTAATCATTCAGCCAAACCGGCTAAGGCAGAATATTCGTTATTCTTCTTAAGTGTAAACAAAGCAGTTTCCATGATGGACCATAATTTGGGCACAAAACAGGTCTCAGTAATTTAAAAGGATTGAGATTTTATGTTATCTGATCACAATGGAATTAAATGAGAAATGTACAAAAAGCTGTGGAAAGTTTTCTAATAATTGGAAACTAAACAATACAATTCTGAATGACCTATGGGTCAAAGAAGAAATCAAAAGGAAATTAGAAAGTATTTTGTACTGAATGAAAATGAAAACATTAACATATCAGACTTTGTAAGATGCCAGTAAAGAAATACTTAGGGGGGAATTTATAGTGAGAAAAATGATCAGTTAAACTAAAGTAATTAGAAGAAGGAAAATGGTAAAGATAGTGTGGAAATCAATGTATAGAAAACAGAAACACAGTAGACAAAAATCAGTGAAACCAAAAACTGGTTCTTTGGGAAGATGAATAAAATTGATAAAGCTCTAGCTAAACTGGTTAATATCAGGAATGACAGTGACATCATTACAGATTCTACAGATAATAAAAAAAATAATAAGAGAATATTATGAACAACTTTATGCCTATAAATTTTACCACAGAGGTGAAATGGACAAATTCTTCAAAAGATATATACTACCAAACTTTGCTCAAGAATAGACAACCTGAATAGCCCTGTATCTATTAACGAAATTGAATTCATGAATAAAATATTCCCACCAAAACAAAATAGACAAAAATACTTCAGGCCCAGATGACTTCACAAGTGAATTTTACTAAATGAATTACACCAGTTTTACACAAACACTTCCCCAAAATTGCAGAGGTAGGACTACTTATTAACTTACTTTGTGAAGCCAGTATTACCCTTCTATTCAGTCGGCAAAGACATTAGGAGAAAAGAAGACGACACAGAAATATCCCACATGAGCATACGTGCAAAAATTCCACACACAGTACAGCAAATTGAATGCAGCAATTTATTTTAAATAATCATACCTCATGACCAAGTGGGGTTTATTGCAGGAATGGAGGGTTAGTTTAACATTTAAAAAGCATTCGGTGTAATTCACTGTGTCAAACAACCAAAAAAAGAAACCACATGATCATCTCAAATGCAAAAAGAAAGTAGTATTTGACAATCCTACCTTCATTTCAGATAACAACTGTGAGCAAATTAGGATTGGAAAGGAACCTCAACCCAAAACAGGACCTCTCTGAAAAAACTACAGATGATGTAATTTTAATGGAAGACCAAATGCTTTCTCCCTAAGATCAGGAATAAGACAAGGTTGTGCACTCTCATCACTTCTGTTCCAAAATGTACTGGAGGTTTTAGCCAGTGCAATCAAATAAGAAAAAGAAATAAAAGACACCTAGAATGGAAAGGAGGAAATAAAAGTAACTTTTTAAAATAAAAATGAGATGACTATAGAAAATCTGATGGAACCTATGAAACTACTAGAACTAATAGTTTAATAGAGTTGTAGGCTGCATGATCAACGTGTAAATACCAGTGCACTTTGCACTAGCCGTGAACAGTCAGAACTTGAAATTTAATAAAGCCAGTGCCATTGACAATAGCAACATGTATGAAATACTGAAAATCACACAGCATTGCTGAACAAAATTAAAGAAGACTTAGATAAATGGAGGAGGTATTTCTTGTTCATGGGTTGGAAGACTCATTGCTAAAATGACAGTTCTTCCCAAATTGATCTGTTGATTCAGTGCAATCCTAATAAAAAATGTTGACAGGCTTTTTTTGTACAAATGGACAAGCTGATTCTAAAATTCATGTAGCAATTAAAAGGACCGAGAATGATAAAAACAACTTTGAAAAAGAACAACACAGTTGGAGAGCTAATACTGCCTGATACCACAATTCATTATAAAACTAAGGTAAACAGAGCAGTATAGTGTTGGTGTAAAGATACAGACAGAATCCAAAACATAAGCCAGTACATACCATGCATGGACAGCTGAGTTTTAACGGAGTGCAAAGGCAGTTGCAGTGAAGAAAGGTTACTTTGTTCAGGATGCTGGCACAACTGGATCTCCATATACAAGCAAATAAACTTTAGTCTGTATCTTGCACTGTATGCAAAAATTAAAATGGATCATAAACCTAAATGTAAACTCTAAAATTATAAAAGTTTTAAACAAAACCAGGACATTTTTGTGATCTTGAGTTAGGCAAATATTTTTTAGGTACAACAGATATCAAGAGCACAGTCCATGGAATAACACGTTGATAAAACAAATTTAATGAAATTCAAAATGTTTGCTCTTTGAATGATACTGTTGAGAGAATGAAAAGACAAGCTGGAAAAAATATTTGTCAAATATCTGATTAAGGATTTCTATTTAGGATATATACAGAACTCTCAAAGTTGTATTGTTTATATAATATAGAATGGCTAAAATAAAAAAAGACTGGCCTTACCAACTGTTGACAAGGTTATGAAAGAACCTAAACTATATACTTCTGCTGTTGAGACTGTAAAATAGTACAACCACTTTTTGGGAAAGTTTGGTTGTTTCTTAAAATGTTAAATATAGACCTACCCACTGTTCCACCTCTAGATATTTACTGAAGAGAAAAGACTTGTATGCTGCTTTCTAGCCATAATAACCACTAAAACCCAAATGCCCATCAGTATATGAATAGGTAAACAAATTATGACATATCCATACTACTTGACAATAAAAAGCCATGAACTATTGATACAACAACACAATGAAGATCAAAATATGCTGATTGAAAAAAGCATATTTTTTCAGGAGCAACAGAGTGTGTTCATTAACTGTCTTGATGGTGGAGAATTTTTCACGGATATATACTGTATACTTTGAACCAGTGCAGTTCATTGCATGCCACCTATGTATAAAGCTGTTTTAAAAATGATGCAGCCAAGATCCTAATCTAGATATGAATTGATAAATGATTTATGAAAAACTGCTTATATAATATGCATCCTTAGTGCACCTTTCACATAATTACTTTAAATATACACAAAGCTGCCCTGGCTGGTGTGGCTTGGTTGGGCGTTGTCCCGTGCACCCAGGGATTTTGCTGGTTCAATTCCTGGTCAGGCATTGTTGCAGACTTGATCCCTGGTGGTGGGTGTGTGGGAAGTGTGGGAGGCAGCTGATGTTTCCCTGTCCCATGGAGAAAATTGTTTCTAAGACTTTTGGGACTGTCTGGATGATGTGTTTATGAGACCCTCGTTTTTAAAATAATTATTTTTGTATAGCCAACGGGAGTTGATCTATTTGGATATGTTTCAGTATCTGTTTCCATATAATTTGAAAAGAAACTATTAAAACATCACCATCAGTGGAACTTAATTATAATCAATAGACCGAAATTTAGTTTTTATTTGCTTTTGAAACAATTAGTACTGTTTGAAATCTGAAACTCAGAGTTAAGACTCTCAGTTAAGATGCCTACCTAGCTGCCTTTTCCCAGTGTTCCACAAGAGGCCAGGGCCCTGGTTCTTGGAGCAGATAGTTCATTGATTTTCCTTTTTTTTATCCTCACCTGAGGACACTTTTCAATATTTTGTTCAGATAGAGTAGGAGGGGGAGAAAGAGAGAGAAACATCGACGTGAAAGGGATACATCGAGTGGCTGCCACCCACACGACCCAACCAGGGCCGGGGACAAACTGCAACCGAGGTACGTGCCCTTAGCGGGAACCGAACCCGGGACTCTCTGGACCGCAGGCCGACGCTCTAACCGCTGAGCCAAACTGGCCAGGGCATGATTTTCCATTTTTAAAGAATCTAGGAGAGAGAGAAGATTTGAGTGGAAGAATGAGGAAGAAGGACCGGGTTTTTTTGTTTTGTTTTTTATCTTCACCCGAGGACATTTTTTCACTTTTGTTCAGGTAGAGTGGGAGGGAGAGAGAAGAGAGAGAAACATCAATTTGTTGTTCCACTTAAAAAAAATTTTTTTTAAATTGATTTCAGAGAGAGGGAAAGATAGAAACATTGATGTGAGAGAGAAACACCGTTCAGCTGCCTCCTGTATGCTTCCTACTGGGGGTCAAGCCCAAAACCTGGACATGTGCCCTGACTGGGAATTGAACTTGAAACTTCCTGGTGCACAGGACAAGGCTCAACCTTCTGAGCCACATAAATAATTGTTCCACTTATTCGTGCATTTATTGGTTGATTCTTATATGTGCCCTGACCAGAGATTGAACCTTGGTATATCAGGACATTGCTCTAACCAACTGAGCTGCCCGGCCAGGACTGCAATCTGTCTTTGCTGTTCATGGTCCATGTTCACACACATACACTCACACACACTTGTGCTTTCTCTGCAGAGAATGAACTAACATTCTGCTGTCATGCTGATTCCTTCCATTCTTATGTCTTTGTAAGTATTATTTCTTCTTGCCAGGTGTGTCCTTACCATTTCCCTCCATGTGCCCACTTTCTACTCATTAAGACTCATCTCAGATATCAGATCTCCATGCAGACTTTCCTGTCTTTCGCAGACATAAGTAGGAAGGAACTGTAGCAAATGCGAGACACGTAGGATGACCTTCCTTTGGGGAATTGGAATGGGAGCAGGATGGGAGAAGGGAACATCTAGGAAAGATTTTTCTGCTGTTAAGAGATATCCCTCTTCTTAACTCTTTGAGCCTCAGTTTCCTAATTTGGAGGTAGGAATTTTTATTTTAGGGGCTGCTGAAATAAATGAACAGTGTCATAATCTCCACAGCACCTCAGTATTTATACAGGAAATTCTCTTCATCTGGTCATTGGGTGGCCCCGGACCTTAACAGGAGTAAACATCTTCAGACATCCAGTACTCTTGGTTCTTACTAAAATGCTCTAATGGAAAACTAGGTTGTAAATGTAGTAAAACAAGATTTTTTTTTAATCCTCACCCAAGGAATTGCCCATTGATTTGGGGGGTGGGGGGGCGGGGAGAGATCGCAAACCAGGAATCAAACCTGCAACCTAGGTATGTGCCCTGACTGGGGATTGAATCTGCAACCTTTATGTATACGGAATGATACTCCAACCAACTGAGCCACACCAGCCAGGGCTCAAACAAGATATTTTGAAATCCTTCTGCCAAAATTATTTTAAGCTGTGTGTGTGTAAATTTTAAGTTGCTATGCAAATATTTTTGTTGTTATAGGCTTTGCCAGTGAAATCTTTACTATTAGAGTACATGATGCTTTTGTGACTAGACTGTTGCTGATAGAATAACCTCTGTTTTTCACAGATTAACACGTGTGGGGTTCACCATGCCGTGAGTGACCGGGAGGGTGTATGGCATGGTGATTTGTCACTGCTGAGCACACACAGATTTGATCCCAGTCCACCACCTGGTAGGCTCACTTCCATGCAATTTCTTACTCTTTACTTTTTATTTATTTTTTAATACTCACCTGAGGATATTTTCCCACTGATTTTCAGATAGATTGGGAGGGAGAGGGGGAGAGAGAGAGAAACATAGATGTGAGAAAGTCATTGATGGATTGCCTCCCGCACAACCCCAACCAGGGCCAGGGATACAACCGCAACCGAAGTATGTGCCCTTGAGAGTTGAACTGGAGAATCCTTGGTCCGTGAGCCGACGCTCTAACTGCTGAGCCAAACCAGCCAGGGCACTCCCTGCTTTTTTATATAGTAACTTTTGTTTCTGCCAGCACCCTTTGCCACTGGAGCCAACTCCTAGTGCTGGTGACACTAAAGAGAAGTGAAAATGGGTCTAGGAAGAGGAGTGTTGGATAAATTAAAGAGTAAAATGTAAAATACTGTGGTGGCTTTTAAATTCGTGGTATAAATCAGTCTACTCTGCAATTTGTATGATAATGTAAATAAGTATAAATTATTTCAGTATTTTTGAATCATTAAAAGGTCTTTGGGATTAAAAAAAAATAGTTATACTTTAATGTGTTATATGCCATAGTAGTAGTCTCAAATTTGGGGATTTTTTCCAGATGTTTTGGGACAGGTCTCTTATCAACATCAAAGATCTGTTGTACTTGAATTTACCATATAGGTATTCATTTGTTGAGACTTCTGAATTCAATAGGAATAGATGACACAACCTCTGAGTGTGTGTGTGTGTGTGTGTGTGTGTGTGTGTGTGTGTCTCTCCTTCAGAATGAAACCTGTAAGATCATATAATTTAATAGTTCGTTAATAAGGATTCTACCTTTTCATTGCCTACAGTATGAAGTCCAGCCTCTTCTGTTCCCTGTGACAAACGTTCCCTTTCTTTATACCTACTTCTCCAGATGCCGTTCCTGATGCTTCTGTCTCCTTTACATCTTGCCCTCTAATTATAGCTACGTAACTGTGGGCGCTTCTGAACGCCCGTGACAAAGGATTAGGCCATTTCTGCCTTTGTATACATGCTCTTTCCTTTGTCATCATGTTCACTAAGGAATTTTATTAGAAGTGAAGAGGGAAACTAGATACTTCACCTCTGCTCCCCCCACATTTCCACTGTATTTAAACATTTAATTAAGGGTTGGTAGGGAGAGGGTAATTTGGCTTTGTAGAAAGTGCTGAGGATTAGCAAACTGAAGACTTGTTTAAGACCTACCTCTGCCATTAACTGATTTTGTGAGCTTGGCCAGATCACATGACCTCCCATTGGATTGCCGTCTCTAAAATCAAGGGATTGGAATAAAGCAGTAGATAAGGAAACTTACCCCCCTCCCTTATTTTCTTCCTTTTTTCTTCCCTCCCCTTTTTTCATTCTTGCAGCTATGAAGGATCCTTCCCTAACACTTTGTAGTAAATTACTACAGCCGTGATTCTCCTTGGGTTGTCGGGGTGCAGAGCATGCCCTAGGATGCTGAGGGTAAATATTAAAATAAGGGAAGACCTGGGGATTTGAAATGTGCCCCAAGCTGAGATCTCCAAAGTACCGTCCACCTGCTAAGTAATGTTCGTGTGTGTTATTCTTGGTGTTAGCATGAGGCACAAGTACTTGTGGGTCTGTGCAGCTCAGCTCCAAAAGCTAAAGTGACTGGGCCAGCCACCACGGAGGCCGTGTGGTGGGAAGAGCTGTCCTCTCGATCGATCGGATGTAGCTGTCTTAGTCCCTGTGAAACTGCAAGCTGCAGGCTTTTCAGCTGAGAAGCTTCTGTGCAATTAGGAGAATTTCCAGGATTCCTCCTCTACTTTTTATTTTGAAATAATTTCAGGCTAACAGGAAAGTTGTAAGAGTAGCAAAGAGAATGAAATTGTTCACCCTTTACACAAATTCACCTTTTACCATTTGCTTTCTCATCGTTTCTCTCACAACACACACGGGCTGCGTCTCTGTGGTGTGTGCGATTCACGCTCATACCTTGTGCCCCTTCACCTGTACTATTTCAACCATATATATACACTTTAATCCTCACCCTAGGATACTTTTCTATCTGTCCTCAGGTAGAGTGGGAGGGAGGGAGGGAGAGAGAGACATCGATGTGATAGAGCCACATTGGCCAGTTGCCTCCTGCACAACCCCAACCAGGGCCAGGGACGAACTACAACCGAGGTACCTACCCTGGAAAGGAGTTGAACCTGCGACTCATTGGTCCGCGGGCTGACGCTCTGACTGCTGAGCCAAATCCACCAGGGCAAAACATTGACATTTTAAAAAAGATATGTTTTTATTGATTTTAGAGAGAAAGGAAGGGAGAGAAAGAGAAACATTGATCGGTCACCTCCTACACACCCCCTACTGGGGATTGAGCCCACAACCCGGGCATGTGCCCTGACCTGGAATCGAACCGGGACCTCTCAGTCCATGGACCAATACTCAGTCCACTGAGCCACACCAGCCGGGGGGTCTGGGCTATTTAATTGACCTTTCTAGGCCCTTTCTTTCCTCTTGCAGCTTTAAGGGAGGTACTACTGTGCTGTTGCCTCTCCTGAGATCTTGGCTCCAGTCTTGGAGTCCTGACATCTGTCTTGCCCCTATCAGCATTGACTGACTGCTGTTTTTCTGTTCCAGCGTTTCATACTCACAGGCTGAGTTCCTTTCTCTGACATTTCTGGGCCTACAGTGGCATATGTTTGGTAAACATAAATTTCTTTCTGGCCCAGCTGATGTGGCTCAGTGGTTGAGCATCAACCCATGCAGCAAGAGGTTTGATTCCTGGTCAGGGCACATGCCCAGGTTGTGGGCTCAATCCCCATTGGGGGCATGCAGGAGGTGGCCAATCAGTGTTCTCTCTCTGATGTTTCTATCCCTCTCTCTTCCATCCTCCCTCTCTAAAATCAATAAAGAGAAAATTAAAAAAAAATTTTTTTTGATTCAGTTTGGATAGTTTTCATGTTTTAATTGGTAATATTGTACAGTATGTTTAGTTTTTTTTGTTTGTTTTATTTCAAATACATAGTGTTATGAGTTAAATGAACATACTGTGGGCTTGTATTCTGAGTGGAGCATCGGGCCAAAATGCACACACACCAGCCCAAAACAAAACAGAAATTTTAGGAGCACAACTTATCTTTTGCTTGGAACTTCCTTTCTGTTACCTGAATTTTTGGTTAACCTACATTTCTATCGGGGGCCAGGTCACACAGGAGATCTCAGAGCTCTTGTGTTAGAATCACTTGTCAAATTATCTTCAGCAAACCTTCCATGTTGGAGATGGAGTATAACCCTTAAAGGGATCATTTAATAGATTTCCCTCCATTTAATATTTAGTGACTTGAAAGTCTCTCTTCCGCTGTAAGTATTTAGTTTTAGGTACATGGAAATGTAAGCTGTCTGTGTAAATGTGGGCTGGTTTATAAATGGATCACCTATTACTTCTACAACTTAGTACATACGCAACAAGATTATATCTGAAGGACTTATGTGTAGATTCTCTCTTTACTGATTAAGATAACACAGGTTTTCGTTTGTTTTTCTTCACACGATGATATTTTTCTATTGATTTTTAGATGGACACACAGATTGGTTGCCTCCCTGCAGTCCGCAGGCCGATGCTTGAACCGCTGAGCCCAACCGGCCAGGGTGGTAAAACAGTTTTAATCCAAGTAAATTTTTTAAAAAGTAGCTTCGCTATCTTAAAGCTTTTCTCTACTTTGAGAAATAATGTCCACTATTTTATAGATGTTTTTAAATGGGCTAGTTTCTTTTCATTACCCTTAATACATACATTCTACTTCAGGTAGGATTATTAAGGTGGCATATGATAAATGAAAGTTTTCTGCTACCCTTACGTTTTCTCTTCTGATTTGAGGTCTTAGTTTACTTTGTTTTGAAAAATCATCTTTTTCACACATCTTGAGTATGTACTTAAAATATTTAGAAAAAAAATGTGTGTCTGGAAACTATATATAGATGTTTCACCTTAAATTACAATTTGGTAAGTGATCCAGTGGCTATTCTTGTTAGAATATAATTTCTTTTTTTTTTTTTAAATTTTTTTTTTTATCCTCACGTGAGGACATTTTTCCATTTTTTTGTTCAGATAGAGTGGGAGGGAGAGAGAGAGAGAGGGAGAGAAAGAAACATCGACCTGAAAGGGACACATCGAGTGGCTGTCACCCGCACGACCAACCAGGGCCGGGGACAAACTGCAACCGAGGTACGTGCCCTTAGCAGGAACTGAACCCGGGTCTCTCTGGACCGTAGGCCGATGCTCTAACCGCTGAGCCAAACTGGCCAGGGCTGGAATATAGTTTCTTTAGTTCTTTTTTTAAATTTTTATCCTCACCCAAGGACATTTTTGAATTTTTGTTCAGATAGAGTGGGAGGGAGAGAGAGGAAGAGAAACATCGACATGAAAGGGACATCCAGTGGCTGCCTCCCACACAACCCCAACTGGGGCTGGGGACAAACTGCAACCAAGGTATGTGCCCTTAGCGGAAACCGAACCTGGGTCTCTCTGGACTGCAGGCCAACCCTCTAAATGCTGAGCCAAACCGACCAGGGCTCTCTAGTTCTTTTGACATGAGACTTCTAAATGTGTAGATTAATGTAGACATTATCAAGTTTTTTTTTTTCTTTTGCAACATGGGTGGTATGTGAAATTGCTAAACCTGTCATTGTGGTTGGGTTATAGTGATGGAAGTTCCTTCAGAACTTGCCTTTTTAGTTTCAGGATATGAATTGCTGTTGTTTGAAAAATGCTTGGTATCCTTTGATTAAGAATTAAGCTTAGAATTTTTTTTCTTTATTGATTTTAGAGAGAGATAGAAACATCAATGAGAGAGAGCATCGATTGGCCTCCTCCTGCATTCCCCCCACTGGGGACCTGGCCCACAACCTGGGCATGTGTCCTGGCCAGGAATTGAACCAGCAACCTTTTGGTGCAGAGCCACACCAACTGGGCTAAGCATAGAATTTTTTATTCACTTATACTGTACTACTTAGGATAAGTGGAATGATTTCAACTTGTGTACTTTTGAATACATTTATAGAACAATTTATAACATGTATGTTTAATCTTCACTTAGAAATTAGTCAACATGCAAAGTGGTATCTCTCTTAAGGGACTTGTCATCATTAAATCCAGTGATTTAGTGTTGCAAACTATTTGTAGATTTATCTCCTTGTCCTGAGAGATACAATTACTGTTAACATGTTTACTCATTTAGAACTTCTTTTAAAGAAATGAATACTTTTTAAAGTAAAAGAACTTTTTTGGATCATTTAGTAAATTTTCAGTGTACTTGTAGCTTAAAATATGCTATCAGAATGCTTAATTTAGAGGAATAGTTGACTCACTTTTTTAATCCATTAATTTATAATGGAATTTTCCCATGCTTCTGGAATTTATTTAATTATTTTATCCTCACCCGAGGACTTTTTTTTTTTTTTCATTTATCTTCAGATAGAGCTAGAGGAAGAGAGAGAGAGAGAGAAACATCAATGTGAGAGAGACATACTGACTGGCTGCCACCCACACGACTCCAGCCAGGGCTGGGGACAAACTGCAACCAAGGTACGTGCCCTTAGCGGGAACTGAACTCGGGACTCTCTGGTCTGCGGGCTGCCGTTCTAACTGCTGAGCCAAACCGGCCAGGGCCCATGCTTCTGGAATTCAGAAGTAGAAGAAGAGCCCTTAGAGGTCTGCCTTCTCTTTTCCTTTTGCTTTTCTTTCTAAGCCACATCACTGATAGATGGACTTTGAACCTCTGCTTAAAAATTAGCCAAGTTCCTTGTCCAAGGCCTTACAGCTGCCTGGTAGTGCCTAGGCTAGGATTTGAACCCCGGACTTTGACTCCAAAATTTGTGTTCTTTCCATTAGAGTATACCATTTCTAGATGCATTGATTTTTTTTTTTTTCTATGTGATTTCATTTGATTCTCACAAACTCTCCAAGGTACATTTTATCATCTTTCACTTATAAATGAAGAAACCAAAGTTCAGAGATTAAATAATTTACCCAGCACAGCACACCTGTTTAAAGTCCTAGAAGCAGTATTTCCTGTCTCATGCTTCTCCCACTCAACTCCTTCCTCTGGCCCTTGACGTGGTGGGGACCAGGGAGGGGAGGGTGGGATGATAGGGATTATTCGTGAATTCTGTTTTTGTTTTTGTGTCTTTTTTCATTTGAGTGTCATCTAACTGAGATCGCCATTTCTACAGAATTGGGATTCTGAATTGGAAATTGGTGGTGGTAGGTAAGGAGTCAGAATGTGACCGTGGGTGGCTTTGCACAACTAAAGACTAGAAGAGGGTTCTGGAGAGCAGAGGTTGGAGAAGCTCGGTGGGAAGGGGTCCTGCGCATCACTTCAGACACTGTGCTGTTTGGGGCATAAAATCTTGTTTACTCCTCATCTTCTCTAAAGCCAAGTGGCAATTTAAACCCCGGCAATTTAAACCATGGTATACTGGTTTTCATTTCCTAAGGTCATTTACCCTACTCAGAAACCTTTCATGACTCCTAGTGCCAGCCCCTTCCCATCTAAATTCCCCATCTGACAGTTGAAACCCTCCGCAATCTGGTCCTGTTGTTTCTCTGGCCCTTTCCAGGGCTCATCAGAAAGGCTCCCTCGCAAGCAGGCCCGTGCCCCCCATTGCACCATCTTCGGTCCATCTGCACTTTTCAGTTTGTGCCCTTGTTTATGGTGTTTTTAATTCTCCTTTCTTCCTGCCCTTCAACTTGTGTTTTTTTATAAACCTAAACATCATCTCCTCTTGTAGAAATCATGTTACTCTTGAGGCTGAGTCACAGTGTAACAGGTTGTAGTATTCTCTGCTGCTCCATCTCCTGCAGTTCCCCCTAAGCCAGGTGACAAACTTGAACAGAGTCGGAGCAGCCTTTTGGGCTCCCCTTTCGGTTTCCCTCCTTTTTTCACCTCTTCCTCCTCCACCCACCTCCTCCCCTTCCTCCTTTTCTCTCCTGCCTTCCCTACCCTCGCTTCTGTCCTGTGTTTTTCTTCCTTATTTGTTTATCCATCTGTCCTTTTGTTTTTCTGTTCATCTGTCCTCTTTTTCTTTTGTTCCTCACCCGAGGATACTTTTCTATTTATCATCAGATAGAGTGGGAGGGAGGGAGAGAGAAAGAGACAGAGAGAAACATCGATATAATAGAGCCACATTGGCTGGCTGCCTCCCGCATGAGCTGACCAGGGCCAGGGCCGAACCGCTATCAAGGTACGTGCCCTTGACCGGAATCGAACCCACAACTCATTGGTCCGAGGGCCGATGCTCTAATCGCTGAGCCAAACCGGCCAGGGCCATCTGTCCTCCTTTGTTATTCTCCCTTCCAGCTGCTATCCCTGTGGGCTAATGTTTTGGTAAATTCTTTCTTTGTCTAAAAATATCTTTATTTTACCTTCTCTTGAATGAGAATTTAGCTGGGTATGGAATTCTAAGTTAGCAGTTACTTTCTCTTAGCACTTTGAAAATACTTCATTTTCTTCTTTGTCTTTTTGGTGCTGTTGAGAAGCTTTCCATTTAACTTTGTTTTTATGTAAGTAAAGTGCCTTCTCCTCCTTGCTTTTTAAACAGTTTAAAGTGATGTACATAGAATATGACCTCCCCCCCCCCCTTTTTATTTATTTATCCTGCTTCAAGGCCTGTGATTCTTGAATATGAGGATATGAGTCTTTCTTGTGTTCTGGAAATGTCTCAGCTTTTATCTCTTTAAAGAGTGCCTTTTGCCCTGGACGGTTTGGCTCAGCAGTTGGAGTGTTGGCCCGAGGACCAATGAGTCAAAGGTTCAGTTCCGGTCAAGGGCACATAACCTCAGTTGCGGTTCGGTCTCGGCACTGGTTAGGGTCATGCCAGGAGGCAACCAGTTGATGTATGTCTCTCATGTCCATGTTTCTCTCTTTCTCTCCCCCCCCCCCCATTCTATCTGCAAATAAATGGAAAAATGTCCCCAGGTGAGAATTTAAACAAACAAAAAAAAGAGTGCCTTTCATTATCTCTTTTCCTCTGGAACTGCTCTTATGCTGTGTTACATCTTATTATTCTATTTTTTATTTAATGTCTTTTCACGGTTTTTCATTTCATTAACTCTTTCTGCACGATTTTATTTTTCTATTCACAAATTCTCTAGTCATTTTTTTCTTTAAAATTTTTTATTTTGTTTTCTTACAAATGTTTGTCTTGCTTTTTCTTTTTTCTTTTTTATATCCTCATCTGAGGACATTTTTCCATTTTCTGTTCAGACAGAGTGGGAAGGAGAGAGAGGAAGAGAGAGAGAAACATCGACGTGAAAGGGACACATCGAGTGGCCGCCACCCACACAACCCAACCAGGGCCGGGGACAGACCGCAACCGAGATACATGCCCTCAGCGGGAACCGAACCCGGGCCTCTCTGGACCGCAGGCCGATGCTCCAACCGCTGAGCCAAACCGGCCAGGGCTTGTCTTGCTTTTTCATAACACCTTGTTTTGTTTTCAGTTTCTTATTTTAAAGCTGCTGATTTTAATCTTTCCTATTGGGTAGCCTTGTAACTGATTGTTTTTCATCTAAAGTTCTCAAGCAATAGAAGTAATAAAGTTCCAGTAATAGTTGTATTTCCTGCTTTTACTTCTAGTGGTTGTTTATAGAATTGGTAAATTTTCATTCTGATCTTGCCAGTGGGGCTTAGTTATGGGAATCTCACATTACCTGGGTTAAGAGAATGTTCCTCTTCCAAGTTTTTGTTCCCTTCACCTGCCTTGGGTTTTGGGAGTCCCACTGGCTTGTGAACATGTTTAATGTGAATTTCTAGTCTTGAGGGTCTTGGACCATGCTGGTGTAGTGTAAATTCAAGTTCTTTGTGCCGGAGCATGTCTAGGATTACATGTTTTCATTTTGTAGACAAATGTATGGGTGCCCTCCTTCAGCCTCAGTGTTAAGCCCAAGCCAAGACAGATAATTTCTCTTATCTTCCTGTACCAGTGTACATTTTAAAAAATAGACTATCCTATCGCTCGTGGGGTTAGACTGTCAGTCCCTCTGACTTGATTCTAGTAAAGGTGGGGGTGGGGTGGGAAGGGAGAGTGTATGGATCTCAATCCCATTCTCTTCTCTTGGTTGTCTTTTCTGTCCTGCTGGTATCGAACAAAAGCCGAGCCCCCATTTATGAATTTCTTTTGTAGTACAAAGACTTTTAAATTGTTTTGCCAGTCTTGTTGCTGGAAATAGAAATCCTCATTATATTTAAATGGGTATATATTGTGTGTGTTGGTGATTTGATTGCCGTTTTCCCTGTCCTTCATTCACTCGTTCTGTCAACAGAAACTTAATAGATAGGTAATTTGAGGTGAAGTATTGTGTTTATGTACCTGAGTGGAAAATAGTGGTTTTTCTCTTGTGTCTTCTTATAGATACGGGTCTTTAACGTCAAGGAACTCAAAGTTCATTAAGGAGAGGTACATAAATAAATCAGTGCAGAAATATAGCAATGGGATTTGACAAGAGCAGCAAAAACACAAACAGTGGCAGGAGACAAAGGACCTGGGGAGTCCCTGAGCAGGGCTGTGCCACGGAGTACGTCAGGCCCCTTCTCTGTCCTTTGTAATAGCTTGAACTTTGTAAGAGTGGCAAATAGGAAAGGTGATCTCGCAGTACCGTACCAGAAATGGTTTTAAGAGGCAACCACATTTTAAAATTAAACTTATGTCAAAATAGCTCAATATCAATTAGGTTGAAAACAAAAAGCTTTCTTTGTTACTCATCAGCATTTTGATGGCTCTTAATTATTGGAAGCAAAGTACTAGGGAATTTGGGACTAATCTCCGATTTTCTTAGATCAGTAGTATTGAGGAGGCCGGAGAGTGTAGCTGTCACAGGTGCTGAAGTGAGCCTGCCTTTATGCTGTGACCTCTGGGCTTCCATGAGTGCATATAACATGTGTCTTTAATGCTTATTTAAAAATAAATTTTAAAGGAAAGCAAGCTCTGTAAAAAACTTTTATATACATACTGAATTGCAATTACGGTGTTTTAATCTTACCCTCTTTTTCTTCACAAAACTTACAAGAATTGACAAGAAGCTTTAGTTTCTGTTGGACCTGTCACTCCTGTTTCCGTGTTTCCTTATACTTGTGTACCTGAACTCATTATTATTTTTAACCCTCACCTGATGATATGTTTAGAAAGGGGGGGTCATTGATGTGAGAGAGAAACATCGATCGGTTGCCTCCAATACACACCCTGACCAGGGATCAAACTCCCAACCTGGGAATCAATCCCGAAACCTTTTGGTGTATGGGATGACACTCCAACCAACTGAGCCACCTGGCCAGGGCTGAACACTAAACATTTTTAATGTGATGATGGACAAAGGCATTCAAGTTGTTTCTGGTTCTCACTATTGTAAATAGTGTTTAATTGAATAGCTTTCTTCTTTCAGGTTTTCTTCAGTTTTGAAAAGATGAATTTTCAGGACTAAAATTTTTAATCCTAAGTGTATGAGCATATCAATTCTGGACTGTCTTACTGTTTCCAAAGAAATTGCACCAATTAATTGCATTTCACTACCATTTTCCTTATTGTTGCTTTACTCTTCTAGAGTATGTGAAACTGTTGTCGTTAGCATAATATTTCTAATTATGATAGCATAAATTATTTTATAAAAGAATATGTAACCAGTATTCTGAAATGGTATCAGATTAATTAGTGGGAATTTGTCACTTTAAACTTTAATACCCCCTTGTTCATTTATTTATAAAGCTAGGTTTCTCCGTGGGAATACATTGGTAAGGTGGGGAGTTACGAGGCTGAATGTGCTTACAATTTAATAATCTAGTTCTGTGACCTCAAACAAGAAACTGTCTATACTTTCAGATGTCCTGTTTGGGAATTATGTTGCGTAGAAGGGAGCAGTATGCCTGTTTTGGGATTTAAACCCAAAAGACAGTCAGATTAACTGTCCTTAGAAGTTTTAGAAGAGAATAGGCAGGAAATAATTAATTTAATTAAGAAAAGAGCTATTGTGGTGTTGGTAGTCATGAATGATTGTGCCATTCATGGCGCTAAGAAAAGTAGTATTAAAGTATATATTTTTATTGTTTAGTTTGAACTTTTCTGTGTGCAGAGCACAGAAAGGTCTTGAAGCATATATTAAAAAAATAAACTTTTTTTTTAGGATTTACAGTGTTTTTATGGTATCTTATGAGGCTTTGTTGTCCTTATACAGTATTAAATGTGGTTGACATGTAGTACATTTGCAAATAGTTATGAATAGGATTTTCTTTTTAATGTGACCTAAATTTTTGTGGAATAATTTGAATGACATTTTAATTAAAAGCAGGTCGAGGAAACTTGAATCTTTACTGTTATAGTTCACAAATATATTAATGTTAATTCCTGGTCTGTACTACCTCTTTTTCAGTAAATAGTAGTAATAAAATTTATATATTTGATATATAAAGTAGATTAAGGGTATATTATTTCCTTTAACATAATTAAAATCTCTTTCTTAACACTAGGGGGCACCATTGATGCATGAATTTGTATCCAAATCTTTATGCATAGAATGTGGAATGAAATGAAATTATTTGCAACCATTTCATTGCAAACTGTGTGTTGCATTCAGAGGGTATTTGGGTTTTCAAGCTTATTTTGTATAGCAGTGTAAATACAAATTGATCTTAATAATTTTGTAAGGATCGTGGAGCTTATAAAATGAAGTATGTGGATTGGAGAAAGTTAAAGTATTTCTATGCTCTATTCATTTTTATATTGATTTTCTAAATAAATTTTAAATGGTTTTAAAAATCATTATTTCTAATATATTTTTCATTTTTTAAAAATCTGGCACTTGGTGGAATATAATGAACAAAATAAGCAGATGAACAGAATAGACCCAGAGACATGGAAGTAGTAGGGTTCAGACTGACAAAGCTCAGGGTAGGTAGGCAGGGGGGAGGGAAGAGAGAAACCAAAGAACTCATATGCATATATGCATAAGCAACGGACATAGACATTGCTGGGGAGGGGGGAGGGCGATCGGGAGGAGGGTGTCATGGGGGAATAAGGAGAAACATCTGTAACAAAAATAAATTAATTTTAAAAATTGAAAAAAAAATTCTGGCACAGTGTTTTTCTCTTAGCTGGTACTGAGGACATATCTAAAGAAAGGAAGATAAATTTAAGATGTGACTGTGAAGGCTGCTGTCATTAGTAATCATTGTTAAACATTTGAAAAGCACACATTTTACTCCATCTGAGAAACAAATCTGAGGCTTTCTCATTCAAGTGTTTGCAGTTAGGATTTGAGTGATGCACACCAACAGGTATGCATTGGAGGTGTATATCTAAGGTTTTTGTCTTCTTTAATTAGAAGACTCCATTGATTTTAAGCTTTGTGTGGATTAAGTAGATAGCATGCAGCATCATAATAGCGCACTTACAGTGTGTCAGCACTGTTTGAGGTGCCTTGCATATATTAATTCTTTTCTCCTCAGCACAACTCTGTGAACTAAGTACTCATTGTCACCTCTGTTTCCCAGATAAGAAGGTGAGCACGAAATCCAACAGTGTGCTGGTTCAGACAGGCAGTCTGCCTCTGAATCCCGAGAGAGGAACTTAGCATCGAGGGAATTATTACTGATATTTCAAACTCAGTTTTTAAAGTGAGTATAGTTTAAAATACCTAATGTATAGATACTTAGCATTTCTCTTATGGAAACTATTGTAGAACTGAATGGGAGAATATATTTGTCAATGGTACATCTGATAAGGGATTAATATCCAAAATTTATACAGAAAGCATGCAACTCAACACTGAAAAAACAATCCAATTAAAAAATGGGGCCCTGGCCAGTTTGGCTCAGTGGTTAGGGTGTTGGACTGTGGTCCAGAGAGACCTGGGTTTGGTTCCCGCTGGGGACACGTACCTCCATTGCAGTTTGTCCCTGGCCCTGGTTGGGTCATGCGGGTGGCAGCCACTCGATGTGTCCCTTTCACATTGATGTTTCTCTCTCTCTCTTCCTCTCTCTCCCTCCCACTCTATCTGAACAAAAACCAGAGAATGTCCTCAGGTGAGGATTAAAAAAAAAAATGGGCAGGGGACCTTAATCCACGGAGGGAATACAGATGGCCAATAGACATGGGAAAAGATGATCAATGTCACTAATCATCAGAGAAATGTAGATTAAAACCACAATGAGATACCACCTAATACCTGTCAGAATGGCTGTCATCAGTAAATCAACAAACAACAAGTGCTGGGGAGGATGTGGAGAAAAGGGAACTCTTGTGCGCTGTTGGTGGGAATGCAGATTGGTGCAGCCACTTGGAAAACAGTATGGAGATTACTCAAAAAATTAAAAATGGAACTGCCTTATGACCCAGTGATTCCACTTCTGGGTACATAGCCAAAGAAACTCAAAAACTAATTAAAAAGAAGCTATGCACTCCTATGTTCATTACAGCATTCTTTACAATAGCCAAAATATGGAAGCAACTCAAGTGCTCATCAATAGACAATGGAATAGTACTTGGCCATAAAAAAGAATCTTACCATTTGTGACAGCATGAGTAGGCCTAGAGGGTATTATGCTCAGCGAAAAAAGTCAGTCAGAAAAAAACAAATACCATATAATGTCACTTGTATGTGGAATCTAAAGAACAAAACAAAACTGAAGCACCCATAGATACGGGGAACAGACTGACAGTTGCCAGAGGGGAGGGAGGTTGGGGACTGGGCGAAAAGGCGAAGGGATTGAGTATAAATTGGTAGTTAGAAACAGTCACGGGGCTGTAAAGCACAGCAGAGGGAATCTAGTCAGTGTTACTGCGGTAAGTCTGTATGGGGGCAGGTGGGGGTGGAGCTCTCAGGGAGACCACTTTGTAAAGTGTATGGTTGTCTAACCACTGTGGTGTACACCAGAAATGATACATAGTGATAGTGAAAGTAAACTCTAATTGAAAAATAACACTTAAAAAGGAAAGAAAAACAAAATAGAAATTTGAAGTGGGAAAGGGGCCTTAAAGCCCTGGCCGGTTTGGCTCAGCAGTAGAGCATCAGTCCACAGACCAATGAGTTGTGGGTTCGATTCCGGTCAAGGGCACGTACTTCAGTTGCGGTTTGTCCCCGGCCCTGGCCTGGGTCGTGCAGGAGGCAACCAGTCATATGTCCCTCTCACCTAATGTTTTTCTCTCTCTCTCCCACTCTATCTGAAGATAAGTAGAAAAATATCCTCGGGTGAGGATTAAAAAAAAATAAAGGGACCTTCAGATCCATTTACTCCTGTCATTTTTCAGAGAGGAACAAAGTCTGTCCTAGGTAGATGAAGCTATTTGTGGAAATGGACTAGAACCTCAGGTAAATATTCTGACTTCCAATGAAGTGGAAAACACTGTGTTGTGGAAGGAATATTTGACCAGAATTTTAGGTAGCTTGAGTTTTATTCTTGGCTCCTCACTTACCAGCCCGTGTGCTCAGAGGCTCTGTGTGTTTGTGTTCTGTGGGTATAGTATCTTTCTTAGTAAGTCTGATGGTAGTTGTGAAGATGAATGAAATAGTGGATTGAAGATATTCAATAAATTTTAAAACCTTAGATGAATAAGTATATCATATATTGTGGTATTTTTATTACACATTCCATAATACTTTATTTTAATTTTTATTTATTTGTAATGTCTTTGTAAACTAGATTATCAGCCGTGGCAAACTCACCCAGTGTTGTTGATTTAGGGATGTCATTTAGGTCTCTGAAAATTTACTGTTATGCCCTGTGTTGCTCTGCCACATGATTTTGTACACTTTATTTACTTAACCTAAAAAAGTTTTTGAGTTTTTCTTACAATAAGTGAAAGATTATGCTTTTGAATAACACAATAGTAACATGCATTGAACACTGTCCATTTGGTGTTTCTGACCATTTGAAAATAGCATCCAGGATTGTCCTCAAACTGGCTTTAGTGATTTAACTGAAATATGAAAGAGTTCAGTAAAGATGAAATATTTATTTCTTGACATGGGGATAGGCTGGCTTTGTTTTCTTAAACTGCCAATAATAATTAAACACACATTTAAAATGTCCTGTTTGTTTCTTTACAGGAATAATGATGTATTTGTGGCCTTGGACGTGAAGCAGTCGGTCGGTCTCCTGTGCTGTTAACGTGGCGTCGGGGACTGATGTGGTGGGAAGCATGGACCTGATGAACGGGCAGGCAAGCAGTGTGAACACCGCTGCCACTGCTTCCGAGGTGAGACATGCAGGAAGCTGCTTGTTGAGTTTCCTACCTGGCATTCTACCTTTTCAAGCATCTCTGTTGGTCATAGATTTAAATCAGAAGTTGAAAAGGGGCTACACATTCTTTAGTTTTAATTGTGCCATTCAGATGTTCAGTGTGCATCTTCGAAACCAGATAATCCGTATCCACTTAACCTGCTTGACAGGTAATGACTCTGACCAGTTTGGCTGAGCAGTTAGTGTCAGCCCTCGGACCAAAGAGTCATGGGTTCAGTCCCTGGCCCTAGTTGGGGTCTTGCCCTGGTTGGGGTTGGGCGGGAGGCAAGTGGTTGATGTGTCTATCTCACATCGATGTTTCTCTCTCCCTCCTGTCCTCCCACTCTATCTTTAAAAAAAAAAAAAGGAAAAAATATCCTTAGGTGAGGATTAAAAATAAAAGAGATGCTTAACAAATAATAGTTACTTAAAATCCTTTCTAGGGTTTAGTTTTAAAGGACACCTAGAATTTCTTTTATGGGTGTTTTTACATTACATGAACTTTGAGGGCAATAGTAAAAGTGAAACAAAGAAAGATTCTTTTATTCGGAATTATATAATTCTGGACACTCTCTGGATCCCTTGACTCCAAGCCTGTTGAAGGAGATTAAAGAGCCATTAGGCTGGAATGTTGGGAGGGCTGCTCTGGTGACGCAGCTTCGTTAAGGACGGAGATGAAGACAGTACTGAATGCTCACCTCTCTCCTGAATGTCTCATGATTTTATCTTTGCCTCACCTTTTTTTCTATTTTGTTTTGTCTGTAAATCTAAGGTAAACTTGCCTGCTTTCCTTAATGTTGACATCTAGCTGCTATGTTTTTTATTTTTCTCTCATTATATAGCTTGAGAATAATGGCCTTTAATACCTTGGCCTCAAAGTTCTTTAATAACTTCAACTCCATTTTGCCCCAGACAGTTACTTGGGCCTTACTATCATTGAAATTACTCTAAGTCTGTGGTTTCGATTATTTTTCTTATGCAAATGATTTCTGTATTTTTATCTCTAGCTGTGCTTCACTCATAAATTTTATTAAGCATTTCTGATGGACCAGACATTTTACTTACACAGTAAACAAAATCATTTTACTGCTGCCCAATCTCTAAAGAAAATAGTTCAGCCCCTCTGACTTCTGTTAATGGCGTCTCCATCTCCGTGGCCATCTGAGTCTAAATCTTTAGATTTCTCACTAACTTGCTTACCATTTGCCCACCACAGTTACCTTCCCCACAGCAGGGAGGGTCTGTCTGCAAAACAGAAGTTAGCTGTCTTCTGTAGCATAATCCTCGAGGTGCTGTCCCATCATCTCTGCTTATCCTGTTGGTTAGAAACAGGCCAGGGTCCTGCCCGCATTCGAGTGGAGAGGATCACACAAGGGCGCGTCTGCAGAGAGATCCTTGGCAGCCCCTAGAGGCTGCCCCACACCTTATCTCTAGGACCCAGTCCTTCCTCCTCATTTCTACCAGCACCTCTTCGTTTGGTCACTCATTTCTTGTCCGGGTTGTTGCAACAGCCTTTTAGTTTGATCTTGCGTTTCTGTTCTCAGCTGTGTTTGGTCCGTTTGACTGCAGTTCAGTTTTAGTATTCTTAAAATACAGCTGTTAAACTTTACTGAAACCCCAAACTGTTTGTGGTTCCTCACTGCCTAATTAAATACAAATGACCCTCAGCCTTCCATTCAAGACTTTTCTCAAAATGGCCCTAAATTTGTTTTCTAATGGGTTTAACTGCTGCTAATCCTCTACTTGAAATTTACAATCCCATGAAAGAATACTTGCTGAAGTTTGTGTAAACCTTAGCTTTCCTTCTGTTATACCTGCCTGTGTCCGATTTTTCTACCCATGTGCCCTTTCTTCTCCCTGCCAAAAAATTCATTTTGTCTGTCTTTCAAAACCTGTTTCAAATGCTATACTTTCAGGAGCATCTTTTCCTGATCCCCTAAAGACATGAGAGCTTTTCTATTCTTAAAATTTTTATCACTTAAAAAAATGCTTTTTTATACTTTTTAAAATAAATTTATACATAGCTTTACTTCCTTCTTGAGACAGGGAGTTTATTATATGTTTGTATTATATGTATGTTTATTTGCTATATTTATATTTATAACCATGTTACTTGAATACATTAAATTCATGTGTGTATATGTATAGTATATTTATAACTATATATCCTGAAACATTTGTCTAGGAAGCTGTGCATAATAATTTGTTAAATAAAATAAATCATTTCACTTACATAAATAATTTTGTTGACTTTCCTAAAAGTGAATGACTTACATCAGGCTTCAGATATAAAAATAATTTTCACCTTCTCTTAGAATATAGATCTATTAACATATCAAAATGCAGGTTTCTCGTAATGTGATAAGCTTACAGAATGAACAAAATACTTTCTCTGAGTGATTGACTTCTCCTGTTTTAGTACCTTTACTTTTTTTATTTTTTTTTTATTTTTTTGGTTAATTCTTACCTGAGGATATTTTTTCCATTGATTTTTAGAGAGAGTGGAAGGGGGGGGGGGGCATATCGATTGGTTGCCTCCCACACGCACCCGGACCAGACTCTGGGCTCGAACTTGCAATCCAGGTACGCGCTCTTGACCAGTATTGAAGCTGAGACCCTTTGGTGCTCGAGCCCTTGCTCTAACCACTGAACAACACCAGCCAGGGCAGTACTTTTACTTTTTTTTTTTTAATCATCACTTGAGGACATTTGTGCATTTATCTTCAGACAGAGCGGGAGAGAGAGAGGAGGGGGGAGGCATATCGATTGGTTGAGAGAGAGAGAGAGAGAGAGACATCGACTGGTTGCCACCCACACGACCCCAACCAGGGCTGGGGACAAACTGCAACCGAGGTATGTGCCCTTAGCGGGAACCGAACCCGGGACTCTTTGGTCCATGGGCCAACACTACCCACTGAGCCAAACCGGCCAGGGCAGTACTTTTACTCTTAACCTGCACTTGAAGCTTACAGTGTCAGGAAAGTTTCAGTGAACTTTGCTTCAGACTTTTAGAAGTGTGTAGTTTGTTTGGTCTTGTGTTGAATAAAGAATTACTAACTATTCTCTTAGTGGACATTGTGCTGAAGTACTACATAGCTTCCTATCGTTACCATCACATTTACTGGTTTTGGAGAAGCAGATAGACGCACATCCCTCGTAATTGTAAGGACAAAGGGAGGTGATTACTCATTTTCATGACCAGTACAACTACCATCATGACTAATTTACTAGTGTTGAATGGGTTAAAAACTTGGAGAAAATTACCAAGTCATGTTTAATTACCAGGTTATTACTTGACAGATATAATTCGTTATCTGGGCAGTTCCTGGATTAGTGTATACTGCTAAACTGATGTCTATTTGAATGCTTAGCATTGTGAGTAAACTTCTGTGTTAATCTTAGGACATAAAATAATATTGTTGACATCCTAGAAGCTAATCATAGGTACAGAGATTAAACACATGAAATAAAACTATGTATAAATACATTTATGGGACTTTGGATTTTTGCTCGGGCATGTAAAGAACTTGGAATTAATCACTCCTGTCCTTAACATGAAAAAACTGAACAAACTAAAAGATCAGTAACTCTTTTTAGCTGTGTCAGTGAGTTGACGTCACAGAGCAAACCGACAGAGATGCCGGACAACTGGGGGCAAAGGCAGAGAATCGCGGTTTCCAAGGGCAGACGTCCGCGGGGCCTGGAAGTGTCGGACACTTGCATAGTTTTCCAACTGCTGGAGGCTGTGTGCGGACTCGCTTGAGAGTTCAAACTCCTTGGGGTCCAGACTTTCGTGAGTCGTACCTCTAGGAGCCTCAGCACCAGGTTCTCACAGTGAAGCTCGGAGAAAAGCCCCTCCTGCTTCCAGCAGCGTAGAGGGAAAGCAACCACTCTGAAACCTGCCCGGGAGAAGAGACCGTTCTGAAGTATGCCAGCGCGTCCTGCTCTTCCTGACCCCGAGGACACTGTCAGAGCCTGATCCACTCGGGGGAAGGGAGACACACACTCCCCACTCCCTCCAGTGTCCCTGTCCCCTTTCTCAGGGCAGTAGGGGCACTGAGAAGCACCTGAGACGGGCTCAGTGAAAGACCTGATTGTGGGGTCGAGGCTGCTTGCCCCACACTTCACACCTCATCAGCAGGCCCCTTAGAGCAAAGGACGGCCGCTGGAAGAACTGCCGGGCAAAGACCGGCTGGGGCGGAGTTGCTAGAGAAACCCCAAACAGTGGGAGAGACAAAAACAAGGGCACTAGTGGAAATGGAACCCTCAGACAGCTCCAGCAGCAGCAAAGAGTAAACGCAGCGTAACTCCTACCTAAGTAAACAAACCCTTGCACCATGGGCCTATTCACCTTACTTCCTGTTACTCAAAAATCATGCCTGGCTTTCAACAAATTGCAAGGCATACTAAAAGGTAAGAAAAACATAGTCTGAAGAGTCAGAGCAAACAATAGAACCAGACTCAAATATAGCAGAGACTTTGGAATTATCAGACCGAGAATTAACCATGATTAATAATGTGGGCTCTGATGGAAAAAAATAGACAACATGCAAGAACAGTTGGGTGATGTAAACAAGGATATTCTAAGAATCAAAAGGAAACGCTAGGATCAAAAACATTGTGACAGAAATGAAGAATGACTTTGATTGGCTCAATAGCAGACTGGTGGCCAGTGGGCAGTCGAGGAAAGGATCAGTGAACCTGAAGGGAGTCAACAGGGCTTCCCAGACTCAAATGCAAAGAGAAAATGGAGTGAAAAAAAAAAGGAACAGTATCCAGGAACTGTGGGATGGTGACAGGGGTGTAACATACACGTAGTGGAGCTACCAGAGGACAAAGAGAAGGGAGCAGAAGAAATATTTGAAGTAATAATGGTTGAGAACTTTCTGAAATTAATGATGGATCCCTGCCTTTGTAACAATTTTGATAATTAGCTTTTCTCAAAAGGGAGGAAAAACTAAAATTGAGGCATAATGACAAGTGCTCAACAGTGATGTATAACAGCTGGTAGGTTGACATATGGTATACCTTGGTAATTGAAACTTTTGTTATTTTTTTGTGTGTCGTTAACTGTAGCCTGATTTTCTGCCACCGTTTGTAGAGCATGATCTAAATATTGTTACGATGATGATGCTCTCATTTCAGCCAAACGATGTGGGATATGTTTTTATCTTGGGATACAGAGGAAGTGGAAACTGAACAGAAATAAGATTTTCAGAGCCAAAAGCCACCTTTTGGTCTACATGTAGCAACAATAGCAAATTCAAACTGAAAACAGTAACGTAAAGCAGAAAACACTTAAATTTGTAACATAATAGGAAGACAGTATCGGGTGCAGTATCCCAGATAGACATTCACTTTACAAATAATACTGGATTATTTCAGTGGGTTCTGCATGTTTTCTTATATAGTTTATGGTTGTTTTTTGTTGTTTTTTATCCTCACCCGAGGACATTTTTCCATTTTCGTTCAGATAGAGCGGGAGGGAGAGAGAGGAAGAGAGAGAGAGAGAAACATTGATGTGAAGGGACACATCGAGTGGCTGCCACCCGCACGACCAACCAGGGCCGGGGACAAACTGCAACTGAGGTACATGCCCTTAGCGGGAACCGAACCCGGGTCTCTCTGTACTGCAGGCCGACGCTCCAACCGCTGAGCCAAACCAGCCAGGGCTTATAGTTTATGTTTTGAAAATAACCTTTCTCTCCTAACTTTCCTTGCCGCCATCTGAATATCATTGAATTTGTTAAAATCTTTCATTTCTGTAGGAAATGATAGGGTTGTCAGGATGAGGAAAGTGACAGGACAATGACTTACTCGGGCACCTAGAAACCTGACGTTGAGGTTAGACTTCAAGCTGCCTGACCCTTTAGTGCTTTTGCAGACCGCACCATGCCCTGCCCAGCTCGCCTGCTGCATCTGTTAACCCACTCGACTCCGTTTCCTCCGTTTTTTATGCCCGTCTGGTTCCCGTGACGTGACGGGCAGTGTTAAAATAGCTGCATTTTCTTTTACTTTAACAGAAAAGTAGCAGTTCTGAATCATTAAGTGACAAGGGCTCTGAATTGAAGAAAAGCTTTGATGCTGTGGTATTTGATGTTCTTAAGGTTACACCAGAAGAATATGCGGTAAGCCTCCCCCCCTCCTGTCTCCAATTTTTGCACATAATTTATGTGTTGGTGCTATTGAGTTAGAATTTGTAGGATCAGCAGAGGAGGTGGTAAAAATAAATACATAAAGCTGGATGTGGGAATTAATAGGGAGAGTAGCCCAACGGTGGAGCAAGAACAGGGATGAATCGGGGAAGGTAAGAAGCGCTGCAGATATTGTTAGAGCAGCTTCGTGAACTTCACTTTCGGCTTGGTAAGTAAGAATAAGTACTTGCCTTTATGGTCGTTGCTTTTGTAGTCCCTACCTGTACCACCTCCCCAAGGCAGCTGTACTTTATTGGCATGTTAGAAGTATTTTTACTTTTTTCTAAATTGAAAAATGAAAGTTGAAGGCATTATTGCAATATTATGAAAGTTATCCAGAAAAATTTTTATTTCTTAAATGACATAAACGTTTATTTATATTCTCTTTCTCCTTGAACTTGTTAAAAGAATACATTGATTTCCTGATATTGAACCACTCTTACGATCCGGGAACAAACTGTTTGGTCATTGCATGTTGTTGTTTAATATATTGTTGGGTTTTGTTTTACATCTTTAGCCATAGGTAAGATAGGTCTATAACACTGCGCCATGAACCAGTAGATCTGATTTTTGGTTTTGATTTTGATTTAATGTATAACCATGTTCAGATTTTCAAACTTATTTTTATTTTCTAACTTTACCTCGTTTGGCTCACAAGAAAATATGAATAGGTGTGAGGTAATTAAAAATACTTATATTTAATAGTATAAGGGCTAAATTTTCATTTTCTTAAGTCCTTATAAATTGACATTTTTTTTCTGGTAAAGATTTGATTATTCATAATATATTTTAGTACAGAATGTCACTTTAATTTAGAATATATGTCATATCATGAAATTCCAAACAAGAAATTGTCATTTGTTCTTGGTTTTTGTTTTTTTTTACATTTTATTTCAGGGTCAGATAACGCTAATGGATGTCCCAGTATTTAAAGCCATTCAACCGGATGTGAGTACTTTTAAGAACTTTTCTTATAATATACAAAATAGGCAATAATAGTATCCCAAATTAAAAAGTTTTAGAATGTTCAAATTATGCTTCCTAAATTGTATATGTTTAATGCTCTTGATGTAACTTGTCTGTATATTATTCAGGCCTCGGCAACTCATGTGCTGGTCACAGCTGGCATCACAGGGTCCTAGGCAGGGCTGTGGGAATCATTTTCGTTGATTTGGCTTCATCGCTTTAGTGAAGGGGAAATAGACTGAGAGGCTGGATGATTTACCCAGGGCTCTGAAGCTTTTCAGTGGGAGACTGGGAATGAGGTACAGTACCAGGTTTCACAACTCACTCCAGTCGTCTTTCCCTTACACCTTTATTTTATGACTTTATAATGTGACAGTGTGTTGACATTTTGGAGCAAAGAGAGAGAATCAAGGAAGGCATTTTTGTATTTTTTTAAAGAAGGAGATGAACTTTTATTATGCATCTACCCACATTAAACCACTTACCATGCTTACATCAGGGCAACAACGACTGGAGTGCGTTGTGACTCCAGGGCAAAGGCCGGTGCGCGGCAGTGAGTTCACAGTGGGTGAGGGGTCAAGTGAGGGCAACTTGGCATACAGCCTTGAAAACCATTCCTCATATAATCACCACAATTCCATGGCGTCTGGCAACATCGACAGGACTTTGTCATCCTGCAGAAAATGTTTTCTAGTTTATCATGACATAGTTAATATAAGACATAAAGAATAAGAAGAGGAACCCTTGGGTACCTACCTACCTCACCAGTACTGTCGAAGCCGCTCTGCGTTCCCTCCCATTTACCCCGTCTTCCTTCCTCCCACTCAGGCAGCCACTCTCCAGTGTGGGTCTGAGTCATTCCTTTGCACTTACTATATTTTTTCTGCAAGTACATATATCCCTTAATATGTGCTATTGCAGGTTTTACTCCTTTTTTTATTTAGATGGAGTGGAAGGGAGGAAGGGAGAGAGAAGGAGAAATTGGTTGCCTCCCTCACAAATCCGACCAGGGCAGTGGATTGAACCTGCAACACAGGTACGTGCCCTTGGCCGGAAATCTAACCTGCAGCCCTTCGGTCTGGGAGCTGACGCTCCGACCGCTGAGCCAAACTGGTCAGGGCTGTTTTACGTTTTTTATCTAAATGGTATCCTATTTTTTTGTCTCCTTTGGCATGCTTTTTGCGTTCAGTGTTGTTGAGTAGCATCCATGTTGATATCTTCACTCGAGCACATATATCAATGTGAGCATCTTCAAAATTGTTTTCCAAAGTGTTTGTCCAGATACTGGTTATTATGTCAAAACTCTTGCTGCCACCCGCACGACCAACCAGGGCCGGGGACAAACTGCAAACGAGGTACATGCCCTTAGTGGGAACCGAACCTGGGTCTCTCCGGACCGCAGGCGGACGCTCTAACCGCTGAGCCAAACCGGCCAGGGTGTGCTATTAAAAAATTTAACAAAAGATTATTTAAGCCATGATGTCAGTCAGTCTAATAGATTCATCCTTTTTATTAGCATAAAATAGTGTCTACCTCATTACGTAGTAGTATATTAGCTTCATTAAGGTATGAAAGAATTCTTTTAAAAAAATGAAAGAATTGTTTTTGTTAAAATTGAGCAAAATATTGTGAAAAGATAGTGGTCATCACTGAATCTAGTAAATTTATCTTCATGCTTTTGTCTACTATACCACTATACCAATGTTCAAGTTTCTGTATATTAAAAAAACTTAAGAAGCTGTGTGTGTGTGTGTGTGTGTGTGTGTGTACATTGGATGGGCAGAAGTAGGTTTAAAGTTCATATGGCAAATAATACAATAATAAATAATGCAAGAATAAACTGTTTCACGTACTTAAACTGTAAACCTGCTTTTGCCCACCCTTGTGTGTGCGTGTGTGTATACTTTACGAAACTGTAAGATCTTAAGTTACACCAAAACTATTTAAATTAAAGCTCATTATCATGTGTATCTATCTATCTATAACTTTATTTTAGGTGACGATTTATTCACATTTTCTGAAATAAAAAATGTACTAATTTAGAACTTTGACCATCAGAGTCGGACTCCTGGGTGGCTTGGTGATTTTGCTGGCAGGCTGGTGATCGAACTGCACAGCTCAGTTTTCTGTACTGGCGGCCATTTCTGTGTATTAAAATATGTATCTCCTATTGCTAATCAGTTTGTGGAATTCCTGTCTGTATTCCCGAGTCTTTTGTGTAAGCAGAATTTAGCTAACTTGTGCCACCCAGACTTGTTCCGACCTGTGGGAAGAAAGGGGCGACTCTAAGGCGTGCAGTCACTCTCTGGGAAAGCTGCTTACTGGCCACGTCTGCAGTGCCAGGGACTTCAGAACTGCTCAGGGGGAAAGGAAAGTTCCACACCTTTCATTTCACTGCAGAAACTCTCTGCCTTATTTTTAAAGTGTGAACAAGTGTTTTTTATTATGTAGGGACATCTTTAGTCATTGAAAGAATACTGGCCAAACAAAAGTATGCCTTTAAGAGCAGATCTGAACCAAACATGATGCCAATGCTGGTTTCTCGCCACCGGTGTCACACTTGAAATGACCTCAGATCAAAAGAAGACAAAAGAACAATGTTGGATACTTGGCTTCTTAGGTTTTTTGTTTTGTGGTAGATAAAAATGGCAAAATATGTTTACCAGTGAAAAGAATTGAATATTAAAGGAAAGTTCACTCAGCTCTCGTTCCGATTCCCCTACATTTCCCGTGGGAGTAGAGTTCCCCAGGGAGAGTGCTCTGTTTCCTTGTGGAAAGCTCTGCACCCTCACAGGGCTCCCCTCCGTGGGGAGTGCCTCCGTGGCGAGGCAGCAGTGACTCTTCTGAAGGGTCCCGTGTGTATTGCACTCCTAGGCTTTGGTTTTGTTTTTTGTCCATCTTGACTTCTTCAATGTTCTATAAAGCTTGTATTTCTTCTGAAGGCAGTGCCATGTGTACTACGACAGTGGGCTTTCTCTTCAGAATGACCATTATGCTCATCACAGGATGTGTTAGGACTGAAACCTGCTTGCATCGGTTTCCTGTCCAGGAGCAGTTCTGTGGTGCTCTCGTAAGTCTTGAGGAAGGAGGGACTTGTGTGTTCGTCATCACGTTGGATAATGTTTGCCTCTCTTATGAGGTCCCCAAGTATCCCCAAGTATAAAGTAACAGGCTGACATGTATTCCATTCAAAGAAGAAAGTCCACACTGTATTTGTTCTAGTGGGTCAGTACAATAAGTTTAGAGAGAGTGTCAGTAAACAGACATTAAAGACGAAGGCCCGATAAGGCCTCCTGTGTAAGCGGGATGCGCCAGAGTGCGGAAGAAGGCTGGGTAGGTGAGGGAGAGTATGCGGCAGGGCATTCTGAGTCTTCTTAAGTCACTTTTGAAAATCTTTCCAGTGAGATATTTCTGACATATATATAAAGAGCTTTCTCTCTGCAAACTTGCTTGTGTATGCAAAGAGACCGTAATCTTGGTAACATCCAAAGTTCCAACATCAGGAACGGCTTGGTCAATGAAAATTATCGTCTGCATTAGAATTAAAATGTAAACAGTTCATGCATAGACTGAGAGGTTTGAAGAAAGCAAAAGACGCACACGTCGATGTCAAGATTTTCTTGTAGACTGGAATCAGCATGGTTCTAGCAGAGGCAGGGTGGCTGTTTTCACCATTCCATGTCATTGCTGTTCATCACCACGGACTTCCTTAACAGTAGGGTCAGGGTCAGGGTCGGGGTCAGGCTTGGGGTAGAGCTAGAGAAGATGCAGAAGAGAATTGTTGATTAGGAGAGTAGCTGTGCTGTAACTTCTGCCTTTATCTCTGATCTCGCGATAGAGGCAGCTTTAAGGTAGGGGAAGGAGAGAATGTGATTACATTAGAAAGGGGAAGTGGTTTTATAAAATTGATTTTAGAGTGAGAAAGGTGGGGAGAGAGAGAGAAGCATTGATTGGCTGCCTCCCATAGGCACCCCAACTGGGGATCAAACCTGCAACCTGGGTACGTGTTCTGACTGAGAATCGAACCCACAACCTTTTGTTGTATGGGACGATGCTCCTACCAACTGAGCCACACTAGCCAGGGCGAGAAGTGATATTTTTGATTTCACACATTACATTGGAGTTACGTAGTTTGAGGCGGAATGCTGATTTCAAAGCTTATTCTGTTGATTATTTAAAATATAGGAATCATAGTGAGGACTTCATCTGTAGCTGAGACTTCTTTCTAAATAGCCACGTAGGCCGAATGCTAATGCTTGATCCCTTTAAAGCTTCCCACTTTTGAGCAGGTGTCCTCGGCTGTTGTTATCATCTTGTGAGGGTCCCCTTGGCCCTGCAGCCTTTTACAGATTCCATTGCTTTTTCTGTTCTTCCTCAATCTCTGTCTACATGCTGGTCTATATTGGCCTTTTCTCTTCTTCTATCTATAGGTGTCCCTACAACATCACCCTTAGAGCAGTCCTTTTAAGAGTGTTGGAACCTACAAGATGAAAGTTAGATCAAGAATTTGACCTTACAGAACAAACCTGCGAGACCTCAGAGAAGCTGTGGCCCCTGTGAGACTGATTCTTTCACAGGGTAGGTGGTCCTCCGCGGTGCTCGCCTGCGCCGCTTCCGAAGCAGATGCCGCTGAAACTGGGCTCAGCAGCTTCATAGCTCCAAACGAGTCCGTGAATATTCTTCCAGTCACACTTTTAATGACCATGAGAAATTGCCTTTCTGTATGTGAGTTACTAGTAGAGGATTTTCTTCACTGCCTGATTTAAAAATTAAGTTAAATCCATTTGAACAAATTTTAAGAGGCATCAAGGCTCCTATGTTTCCTTGAGCCTTTGCTAAAACGGAGGCTTTTCATATCGTGTACTCAACCTAAATCAGTCCTGCTCTCAAGTCGGGCCGTTTGAAACATCCTTCGAGGGACTGAGTTTACTTCACCTTCTTGGTGCTCGTGGGAGCTGTTCGAGTGTAGAACACTCTTGACCAGGGTGCAAGGTGATGCTGGTAGAACTGATCTCTCAGATCGAATCCTCATGTCACTTGGAAGAAGACCCTAGAGTCTGAGACAAAAAGAGGTAGTGACAAAAAAAGCAACTTTTTTGTCTCAGAGAAATTCAGCTGAGAGGTGGAGACGGGGCAGGACACAAGTCCTCGGAGGCCAGCTGACCGCGAGTGCTGGTCGATTCCGAAGGAGGCGGGGGCGGGTCCTAGAGTCCGTGCATTTCAGCTTCACAACTCATTAAATGGGTTTTTGTGGTGGTTTAACTTCTTAACTTTGAGGCAACTATAGATTCATAGGAAGTTGCAAAAAAGTAGCGCAGAGAAGCCCACTGGCCCATCACCCAGTTTTCCCTAGAGTTACATCTTACAGAAATAGAGTTCAGTACATGTCTGTATAGTTCTGTGACATGTTGTCATGTGTGTAGATTAGTCTAACCACCTTGCAGTCGAGATACGGAACGATTCCATCACCACAGGATCTCTCCCTCATGCTACCTGCCCCTTTAAGCAACACCCATCCCCCTCCTGCCCCTACCCCCAGCATCTGTAACTCCTGGCAACCTTAACTCCTCCTCCATCTTTATAGTCCCGTGGTTTGTTGTGTTAGATGGGCTAGTAATGTAACATTGTCTCAAAGGGGAAATATTCTCCTAAGCAGAAACTACTTACCATCTTAAGTAGTTTTGAAAAAAACCTATTTCTTCATATTTTCTAATTATACATTTCTTTTGAATGGAGAGCTCCATTTGAATTTTAATCCGTTTGCTCCCAAGTCGTGTAACTACACCTTCATTCTTTTCCCCCCTCCACTTCCAACATTTTCTTAAAGGGGCAAAGCGTTTTTCCATTAAGTTAATGATGATGAAATATTCCAAGAATTAAATTTTTCAAAACCTCTTAGCATTTTTATTTGAAGAGTCACAAAAAATCTTTTAATGTAAAACATAAAGCTGTAAGTAAGTCGCCAGTACTGTTGCCTGGGTTTCTTACTTATCATAATAAATTATAATGATGAAGGTAAAATCAAATGAGTTGGTATGTATGAAGAACTTAGAATAGCGCCTGGCATATGGTGATCTTTACATTGGTGTTAACGTATTATTTTTATTGCTGCTATTAAGACACCTTTTCTCAGGATGAGAAGAACTTTTTAAGCACAAACTCAGTAGGTTAAATCACACAAAAAATGTCAAGTATATTGACTCTTTTAAAGAAACAAACAAAATCCAGGCCCCCATAGGCACTTGAGAAAGATTGGGAAGATGTTTACATAGGTTTTCTTTGGGTGGTGGGTTTCTAGGTGATTCACAGCACCCCCCCTCCCATTTTCTCTCTCTCTCTCTTTTTATCCTCACCCGAGGATATTTTTCTGTTTATTTTCAGACAGAGTAGGAGGGAGAGAGAGAGAGAGAGAAACATCAGTGTGAGAGAGACACATCGATTGGTTGTCTCCCACACCACCCCAACCAGGGCCAGGGACCGAACTGCAACTGAGGTATGAATGGCCGGAATCGAACCTGCAACTCTTTGGTCCTCAGGCCAACGCTCTAACCACTGAGCAAAACCGGCCAGGGCCATTTTCTCTCTTTTTAACAAATGTATTTAACAAGCATAATTGTTCTTACATTTGGGGAAATTAAAATAATAATATATATTAAGGGGAATTAAATATACCCAGTTTTGATAAGACTATTATGTAGTGGTAATATAAATAATTTGGTATTTCAGGATGGCATTTAGATTTCAGAGCCTTGAAAAAATGCATACTTTTTGACCTAGTGATTTTACTTGCAGGATTAAATTTTTAGGAGATGATCAGAAATGTTGGAAAAAGTACAAGGATGCAGGGGTGGGGAATGTCTGGCCTGAGGGCCGTATAAGGACCCCGAAATCAATACCTGCTAACTTCACACACTCACCAAATTAGCCTGACCGAATATAGCAGGCTAGGTTTTAAGTTGATAATTATGTGTGGCCCGGGAATGATGTTATAAATATCCAAATGTCCTTGGCAGAAAAACGGTCCCCCAGCCCTGAAGCAGGAAAATGAGACTCGTCTTATGTGTAAAGCTCTGTAATTGAGTTTGAACCTCTGTCAGTGGCTGCATTAAATGGTTTGATACGTTGAACAGCATTTGGATACACTTGGATCATAGCATTAATATAAATTTGGAAATTATATTGATGGATGAAAAACAAATTTAGTATTTATGGATTTAATTCAGGAATTTTGTCCGAAAATATGGCTTTTTTTATACAGTTGTATATATATATGTTGTGATTTTTAGGAGGAACAAAAATATTTTTTAGCAGATTGATGTTTTTTAATGTAGTTGTCATATAATGTCATTTTTATGTTACTATACTATCTATTACTAAATATTTTTTGGCTGTACTGGGAAATAATGTGAGATGGTCATATATATATCTAGGCTGAGTACCAAGTAATTTTTTTTTGCTGTAGAGTTGCTTCTGTCAGTTTATTTTTTTCTTCAGTAATTTCAAATTTGATAATTGTCGTTTAATTTTAGGTTTGAAAGTTAGTAATTTGTATCTTCAGAGTATTTACCGCTCATCTGCGTTGAAGGAATATATGTGCTTTTTAATGCTGTATTAAATAAGATCTAGAATTGAGAGGTCATGATATTACAGTAATGATGAGTGTAAATGTTTTTGAAATACCCTGCAACGAGATAGGAAAATACGTGATTTTTATTAGTGACAGTCACACATACTGCTAATTGTAATCTGTAGCCTACATTTATAATGAAAAGGAATGTCATTTCAGTTAGAGGTTAGTGTAAAATACAAATTTAATTTTTTTTACCCAAGTTCTTGAGCCCTTTGAATTCTCTTTATGGACCCTGTGGGGGATCAAGAACCCCTGCATTAGAGGTTTTTAACTGTCAGAGTCACTGATTGTCAGGCCAGAGTGCGGTGCTGGAAGCCGATTGGAAGCTCTGAGTGACTGGATGGGGCTGACAGCTGATAGGCTTCACTTTGGGCTGTGGGTGCTCAGCCTTCATGATCTGTGGATCTTTTTTCTGGGGATGCACGTCTCTTCAGAGAAGGATCCGTCAGTCTGCCTGTGGAGCAGCGCTCCAGTCATGTTTGCCCTCACGTAGTCTGCTTCTGTGATTCCACCGAATGGTTATAATGTTCGTTCTATTCCTACTGAATGAGAGTTCTAGGAAGGGACACAACTGTCTTTAATGTTTTGAAACCCTTAATATGACAAGAAAACCTGGCTATTTCTTTAATTTATTTTTAATTTTCAACTTAATTTTTCAGGAGCTTTCAAGTTGTGGATGGAATAAAAAAGAAAAATATAGTTCTGCACCAAATGCAGTTGCCTTCACAAGAAGATTTAATCATGTGAGTTGCTTATAAAATGTTGATGTTTAGTTTTCTGAAATATAATTCCTCAATATGTAATTTTTCATAAAGAAATAGTTGAACTTTTTATATCAGTTCTGGAATATTTTCATCCCATATCTCTTCAAATATTGTCTCTGTATAATCACTTTTTTTCTTCTGCAGTTCCTATTGGAAATTTGTTAGAACTTGACGTTTTTTTCTACTTGTCTTACCCTTTCATGTGTTGATCCTGTCCCCTCGTGCTCATTCTGTGCACTTTTCTTAGATCTGTAATTGAGCTTACTGATTCGCTTCAGAAGTGTTGCAACTGTTTTAAATCTGTGTGCTTTTACACATGTCATAATTTCTTAAATCATTTTCAATAGTTTATTTTATAATTTATTTATTATTATCCAGAGTTTTTGGGGTACTCAGTCTGTTATTTCTGCTGATCCTTATTCACAATGGTTTGTTTTCATGCACATTTTGTAATTTTGGATTGAGAGCTCAGTCTGTTTCAACTTTATTCATGGGGATTTTGCCACCACTTAGATTGAGGGTAATGTTAAGTGTTTTGGTTAGGGAACATCTGTACATCCCTGTAGTGAAAATTTAAACTTGAAATCTGACTAAGGGCAAGTTACAAATTCTTATACAAGACATACTTTTCTCCTTCCTTTGCCAGTAGGTGAGTTGTTTCGCCCACCTTGTCGCCAGGAATGGAGCCCTTCCCGGAGCCCCGAGATAAGAGGTGGGAGGGTGGAGCTTCGCGACCTTGTGTTATGAAGGACTGCTAAGTCCTAGGCCCCTCACGGAGAGGAAGTCCTCCCATTCGTCCAGCCACTGTTTGCCCTTATTTCTTTGTTTGTTTTTGGCCTTTAGGGAAATCCTTTATATTCCTTTCAAGTTAGATACACTTTATTTTTAGCAAAACCGTTTGTTATCTTTAACCCAGCGTTTCTGTGGGTCTCTAGCCACTAGTTTCTCAGGCTGCGTGGTTCACTATATACCCCCAAATTGAAGGGAGTTAAAGTTTTTAAAAATTAGATTAAACCACTAATATAGGGATATAGGGCAAACGTGTCTTGTGCTGAAGTCCATGTTTAAGCTGTATATATAGCAGTTGTCAAAATTTTCCTGAGGTGGTTAGAATTTACCATCACAATAAAAGTTTTTTCTTTGCCATCCAAATACATTATGTTTACAAAACCTACAAGTTTGACTCTAGATTTTAAGCACTTAAATTATTACTCTCAAGTAAGCCAAAAAGTTGTCAAGTATATCAAAGTGCACCAGAAGCTTTGTCCTCATGCCAGATCACAGGTGACCTGTGTGAGCTCCTTCCCTCAGCACCCCCCTCCTCCCACCTCGGCCCGGTCCCAGGCCATCGGAGTAGCAGCAGGCTGGAGTCCTCTAGAGGGAGCCTGTCTGCATCTTTACTTTTAAAATGCGTCTCTTGTGGACCGCATGTAGTTGAGTCTTTATTTTTTAAATCCAGTCTGACAGTCTCTGCCGTTCAGTTTAGACTTTGAAAACATGTGAAGGTAGGTCAGAGTTTCCATAGGAACACAGGGTGGGGTACAGTGTTGTGCTTTCTCCTCCATAACAGTCTCAGAATAATAAAACTAATCCCAATACCATCGCTGTGAACAAATACGTGTTTTGCAGGTGTTCTGTTTTTTATAATCGCACTGTGTATTGTCTGAGCACGTAGCCCTTGTATACTGCACTCACTTTCCTTTACCCTCTTTTAGTCTTGGTTCTGTGCATCAGCGTATGTTTAAAACGGCCATCCTGCCCTGGCCGGTTTGGCTCAGCAGTTAGCGCGTCAGCCCACGGACCAAAGAGTCTTGGGTTCGATTCCGGTCAAGGGCACGTACCTCAGTTGTGGTTCGTCCCCGACCCTGGTCAGGGTCATGCGGGGGGCAGCCAGTCGATGTGTCCCTCTCGCGTTGATGTTTCTCTTTCTCTCCCTCTCTCTTCCTCCCACTCTATCTGAAGATAAATAGAAAAATATCCTTGGGTGAGGATTAAAAAATAAATAAAATAAATTTAAAAGATAAAAGGCCATCCTTACGTTGGTGTTTCTGTAGTCATCTCGGTTGTCTGCGGCCCGTTCTCTAGTCGATGACTCAGGAAGGGCTCGCTGGGATAGCAGTTCCTGAGTTCGTACGTGGTGACAGGTGTGCCTGTCTGCTGTATAAAACTTGATCCTAGCCCCCGTTTTCTCTGGCAGAGTATTGCTGTTGAAAAGTCGGATAATTAAATTTTCTTTTCCTAAAAAAATCACTTTCTCTTTTTGTCTCAGTGGCTAAAAGATTTTTTTCTTTCAAGTCCAATAATTTTATTAAACTATATCTTGGTGTTGGTTGTCTGGGTCAGTGTTCTCAGGCGGGGTTGGCTTTGGCTGGTACTGTCAGCTGGGGACGCTCACTTAGTCTTTCCAACATGATGGTCTGAGTGATGTTAGACCCCTTCCATGGCAGCCTAGGGACCCAGAGAGAATGTGCCCCATGACCTTGTCCTGGAAGTCAGCATCAGGGTCTTTAATTCTCCATTCATTGGAGCACTCCGGAGCTTGCCCTGATTCCGTGAGAGGTGACATACACCCCAACTTTTGATGAGAGGAATGACAAAGAATTTGTGGTCATGTTTTAAAAATCACCATGTGTTTTGGTCTTAATATTTGTCTGACATTAAATTTAATTAAGTCAGTGATCATGCAGTTTAGATTGCATTCACAGTTGATAATTGCTGAGTTGTTAAAATATAACTTTTGATATATTTTAGAAGTAAGGTGAATTAGAATCAAGAATAGTTATTGCCATTAGTAGCCTAAATATAGTAACAAATATGAAGATGGCTTTGTAAAATAGACACATTTTGACAGTTTACTGATGAAAATTACAAGTAAAACCTGAAATACTTCTCACTAAAAATCGGTGAAGAAATACAGGGTACTGGTATTGTCTTGTGTACTAAGATTTCTAACTATGTCCTGTTATTAGATTTGTATAAATTTGAGCCAACTGATAGTGCTTTGTTTTATTTTCATTGTATATGAATTAAAATGTTACATACATGTTAACATTATATCATATGATAAGCAAACCATTTTTGCCAGCATAGAACATTTAGTAATGTTTACAGATCTAGTCTCACCTTCTGATGAATGATTTTTAATTTTTTTAAAGATATTTTTTATTGATTACTAGAAAGAGCGGAAGGGAGAGGGAGAGAAACAGGAATGGGAGAGCAAAACATCAGTGGGCTGCCTCCTGTACGCCTCCCAGCAGGGATGGAGCCTGCAACCCGGGCATGTGCCCTGACAGGGAATCAAACCAGCAGCCTTTTGGTGCAAGGATGGCACTCATCCAACTGAGCCACATTGGCCAGGGCAGTAATTAAGGTTTTTAAAATAAATCATGAATGTGATTTCATTGAACTAGAAAGTACTGCATAATTTAAAAAAATACAATCTTTTTTTTTTTTTATCCTCACCCGAGGACATTTTTCTATTTTTTGTTCAGATAGAGTGGGAGGGAGGGAGAGGAAGAGAGAGAGAGAGAAACATCGACGTGAAAGGGACACATCGAGTGGCTGCCACCCGCACGACCAACCAGGGCCGGGGACAAACTGCAACCGAGGTTCGTGCCCTTAGCGGGAACCGAACCCGGGTCTCTCTGGACCACAGGCTGAGGCTCTAACCGCTGAGCCAAACTGGCCAGGGCTAAAAAATACAATCTTAATTTTAAAATGACTTGTATGTATTTTTCTTTATGGTATTCTGTTTTATTTTATTCATACCAAGAAAACTGTACTTGGGATTTTCCACACTTAGGATTCTACCAAGTGTCAATAAACGGCAAAGTGGGGTTACATAGCCACTAAAAACATGCTGTACATCTCTTCCCGTGTCTGCCCTTAGATCCCACCTGGTTTCCGCCAAAATGTTTCAAAATACAGCAAAAGACACTTTTGTGGGGTTTTTTAAATAATTTTTTTTCTTTATTGATTTTTTTTTAAGGAGAGAGGGAGGGAGAGGGAGAAAGAGATAGAAACATCAGTGAGAGAGAACATAGATTGGCCGCCTCCTGCATGCCCCTCACGCCCTGACCAGGAATCAAACTGGCGACCTCTTGGCGCATGGGTCTCAATGCTCAGCCACTGCGCCACACCATCCGGGCTGCAAAAGACACTGTTTTATAATGTTCATATTACACCACTCTGGTTTGATTGCATTCTCTTAGCTCTTTTTCTTCAGATTTTTATTAGCTTTTACATATTAAAAATAGTGGTGTTTTTACATGTGAGTGCACACATATATATGCACATCTGTATCTGTCTATATGTATGACGTGTATGCAACATTTAAAGATTGGTCATGTCCTGGTGGCAAGTCGAGGGAAAGAGAAAGTACTGTTTTCAAAATGGCTCGAAGTGGGTCTTCAGGAAGCTCTTGTCGTTAATTTGATCCTAGGGAGTAAAGAGTCTTGACATTCAACTATTTTTAATTTTTATTTACAGGTAAGCTTTTGGGTTGTTAGAGAGATTCTTCATGCTCAAACATTAAAAATTAGAGCAGAAGTTTTGAGCCACTATATTAAAACTGCTAAGGTAAGAAAAACTTGTGTTTCTGTTTTTGAGTTGAACCACTTAGCAATATTTGTGAATATTTGCCTGTTGTACTTGATTTACTGTTTATTGATGCTGGGAAGTAAGACCTATTGATTCATATCAATCAGTTTTTTAAACTGGATGCTTGTTTTTTCTGCCTTTTCCTTTGTTTTTCTGTCTTCCTCCCTTTTAATATCTTTTCTCCCTCCCTTGGAGTAGCTTAGTAATATGATTTGACTGCATAAGTACACAGAGGTGTGATCATGGTGAAGTCCTGTATTTAAATATCAGACTATTCTGCAGGTCACTGAGAAAGCCTTATAGAATTAATTGGGGGAATACATATCAGCTATTTGCTTTTGAAATAGATCACTCTGCCAACCATCTGGGGAATGATAAGACTTTACTTTTTAAAGAAGAATATAAATGAGAATGTTAACCAAATATATTAATTGTGTAAGTTATAAATGCAGCAAGAAAAATGGAACATGGACTTAAAGGACAGGCAGAATTTAGAGAGGAGGGTACAACAGGATATTTCATGAAAAGATACCAAGATTTTATTAGAACTTGTGCTCTGGCCAGCCTGGCTCAGAGGTTACAGCATGGCCCGCAGACCAGAGAGACCCGGGTTCAGTTCCTGCTAAGGGCACCTACCTCGGTTGCAGTTTGTCCCCTCTGGGTGGCAGCCAGTCGATGTGTTACATCAATGTTTCTCACTTTCTCTTCCCCCCTCTCTCCCTCCTGCTCTATCTGAAGATAAATGCAAAAATGTGCTCAGGTGAGGATTAAAAAAAAAAAACTTGTGACAACTCCATCCCCAGAACCTGTGGCTCAGTTGGCTGGAGCGTCATCCCATTCACCTAAAGGTGGCAGATTCGATCCCCAGTTGGGGCTCATGCAAGAGACAACCAATCAATGTTTCTCTCTCTCTCTCTCTTTCTCTCCTCTGTCTCCCTCCCTTCTTTCTCCCCACCTTCCTCTCTCTAAAAAAAACAACAATAAAACTTGTAACAACTCCAAATTTATGAGAAGTTCGCTAAAAAGTGTTGTAGCTACATTCTTCATTATTCTTGTAATAAGTATATAACTTAGCTCACCTGTGAATGAGGACAGACAGAATAAAATGAGGATACCATTTTGACAATGGTAAGTATTGTAATTACTGTAAAATTACAATTATTTTAAGTCTTATTTTCTTTGAGCACACAGAGCAACTGTTTTCTAAACATTCTGTGGCACTAGGCGGCAGAACTTGCCTTCTAAAACTTTATATTCTGCAGCAATGTCATAACACTTTTTAAAACATTCTTTGAGGTATGTTAGATAAATATTGGGTTTTAGCTTACAGAAATTCTTGAGTTTTCTCCATAGATTATGAATTTGCATTTTTGTTTTCTGGTATTTGTGTTAATTTTTTATGTGCTTGTATACTCCACTCAACACCACCAAATTTTGGCCATCAAATCTGCCATTATCCTCTCATCCATTAGGCATTTAATTTCAGTTCAGACTCTTTGACTTTATGTTCGACAGTGCTTGCTTTTATCCCAAGCCCTAAATTCATTTCTTGTCTCATCACTGTCTCTTCAACCCTGTTCTACCTCCCTGCCTTCTACGTTTGGTTCGGTATGAAGCTGGCAGGTCTTTCTCTTCTTTCAGTAGATTGTATCAGTTTGGTTCTCTGGAGACAGAAAATACACCCACACCCACACCCACTACCCCCCGCCCCCCATGTATAAGTTGAGTTAAAGAATTGGCTCATGGGATTGGAGGTTAGGGGCTGGCAAGTCTGATACCTGTGGGGCAGGCAGACAGCCTCAGCCTGAACAGGGGTTGAGGCTGCAGCCTGGAGGCAGACTTTCTTCTCTAGGAAACATTAGTTTCTACCCTTAAGGTGTTTCAGCTGACTCACTACAGCCTACCTGATTATAGAGTGTAATCTTTTAATTAAAATGAACTGATTGTAGATGTCACCACATCTACAAAATATTTTCACAGCAACACCTAGGTTCTGTTTACTTAAACAACTGGGTACTTACTATAGCCTAGCCAAACTGGCACATAAAACTAATTATCATTAGACACAAAAGAGTACTTATAAAATATATTTAACCTATCAAAAGAATGATAAAGTGGATCCCCTGTCCCCACTGCACACTGTGAGTACACCCTGTGTCCCTTCATGTGTGGTCCCTAACCTCCCACTGTAAAGGAGCCACTTCCCTAAAATTTGTTTGCTCCTCTTTTATAGTTTTGCTATATATGTGTGTGTCCCTGAATAATATATTGTATATGTTTTTGAATTTTGTTTAAAGTGAATTATTGCATAATACTTTATAATTCTTTCATGACCTTTTTTTTTTTTTATCCTCATTCGAGGACAATTTTTTCCTTTTTTTTTTTGGTACAGACAGTGTGGGAGGGAGAGAGAGGAAGAGAGAGAGAGGGAAACATCGATGTGAAAGAGACACATCGAGTGGCTGCCACCCGCACGACCAACCAGGGCCGGGGACAAACTGTAACCGAGGTACGTGCCCTTAGCGGGAACCGAACCCGGGTCTCTCCGGACCGCAGGCGGATGCTCTAACCGCTGAGCCAAACCGGCCAGGGCTCATGACCTTTTTTTATTCAACATTGTTACTGAATGGTTTTTTTTAGTGCATCTTTGTTGTATTCTGTTGTTTGCACATACCAGAAATTGTTAAGTGTATTCTAGCTTGGATAGTTTTTAGATTATTCCTGTTGTAAACACTGCCTCTATAAAGCATACTTGTGTGAGTCACTTGGTGCTTATGTGATGGTGAAGCCCTAGAAATATAGAGAGAACAGTCAAATTACCCTTAAAGAAATAACAGTTAGTTCAGTAGCTTTCATTGAATCTGATGAGACTAAACATTTTTTTCTATTTTGGCCATTTAGGTTTTCTTTCCTGAAATTTCTGTTCAAGATCTTTGAACAATTTTCTAGTATAGTGTTGGTCTTTTGTTGATTTTTATAGGAATTTTTTTAATACAACTCTCATTTCTAGTTCTCTATTATATATTTTGCATACATCTTCCTATTTGTGGCTTGTCCTATCATTACTCTTTTCATGTTCTCTTTTTTTTTCTGTTTTTTTTTAAATCCTCATTCAATGATATTTTTCCATTTATCTTCAGATAGAGTGGGAGGGAGGGAGAGAGAGAGAAAAAGAGGAGAGGGAGAGAAAGAAAGAAAGAGAGGAACATCGATGTGAGTGAGACACATCAACTGCCTGCCTCCTGCATGACCCCGACCAGGGCTGGGGACTGAACCATAACCAAGGGACGTGTCCCTGGCCAGAATCAAACCCAAGACTTTCTGGTCCGCGGGCCGATGCTGCAACCCTTGAGCCACACAGGCCAGGGCTCATGTTATCTTTTGATATAGATGTTCTTAGCTTGGTAATAAAACTTATTAATCTTTAATTAATTTTATTGACTTATTTAAGGATATCTCATTTAAGAAAGCTTACCCTAACCTCTGAGAATATCAAAATGTTTTTATTTTATTTTAGCCTTTAAAAGTTTCATAGCTTTGATTTTACTTGAGTATTTCATCTATCTGGAGTAAATTTAATATTCAGTATGTATGAATGATGAATTCCAGTTCATAATTTTCCATGAATAATCATTCTGGCAGCATTCTTAAAAATTCTTCTTTCTTAATGCTCTCTTTTTTTTTTTTTTTTTTTGTCTGGCAGCATCTTTAGGTCACACTTGTTCTTGAAAAATGCTATTTTAGACTTAAATGGATTTTTGTTTTTTAATTTATTCTGCTTGGGATTGAGTTTCTGGCCTTAGGAACCTAGTGCCTTTTAGTAATTTGGGAAAATAATCTGCCATTATCTCTCAAAGATAGTTTCTACCCTGTCGTTTTTTATTATCTCCTAACTTAGATAAATGTTGGCCTTTTTGCTGTATCTTTCATGTCTCTTAACTTAGTTTGTTTTTAAAAATCCTTTGGCTTTTATGTTGCCTTCTGGATAGTGTCCTCACATTTAATCTTCATTTTCAGTGAGGGCCCTGCCTGGTGGTGTTCTCCATTTGTGAGTTCCTATTTTCTTGTTTTTTCATTTTCCTTTTTTTTTTATCCTCACCTGAGGACTTTTTTTTTTTTTTTTTTGCGCATTTATCTTCAGATAGAGCTGGAGGGAGAGAGGGAGGAAGAGAGAGAGAGAAACATCGATGTGAGAGAGACATTGAGTGGTCACCACCCACACAACCCCAACTGGGGCTGGGCGACAAACTGCAACTGAGGTGCGTGCCCTTGGCGGGAACCAAACCTGGGCCTCTCTGGTCCGCAGTCCGACACTCTAACCGCTGAGCCGAACCTGCCGGGGCTCATTTTCCTTTTTTTAATGAGTTCATAGTAACTTTATGGGAATTCTCGGAGACCTGAGTTAAGGTGGTATTTCCTCGTCTGAGTTCTCTGGAGACGCATCCCCTTCCCTTTCCTTCGTTCTCATGTTTGGAACAGGCTTTTCGCCTTGGTGTCTCTTGATATAGTGGGTTAGGACAGTTTCAGTGATTGACTTGGATAGGGCCGTTGGGATGTAAGCATCTCACAGTATGAAGAAGTGTGGGAAATAGCAATAAATGTCAAGTAGATGTCTTGGCACACTGATGGAACCTACTGTTAGGTACAAGTTTTCTGCAAGAAGGCTACAAAAGCAAGGTCTGGTTCTGGGAAGCAGGTGGGTGTCCGAGCATGCGCGAGGAACACTGGATCTGGGGGTTTAGGCAGGAGGAAGCAGGAAAGTGAGGAGGACTGTAGAGCAGGTTTGAACCCTAGTCCTGAAATAGTAGGGGTATTGAGTAGGAAACCAGATCAGGATCTTGGGCGCACACCCTTTTCTTGAAACTTGGGTCTTAAGACAGATTAGTAATACTTTAGAATAAGGAAGGAGACTGCTTGCTGAATACCAGGGTGCATGATCATACCAGACGAACTTGACATGAGCCATGTCTTTGGTTTTCTTATCATATTACCCAACTAGCGGTAGATTGCTTCCTCGAGCTTCGGGGCAATGCCAGGTTAGAACGTGGAATTCCTGCTGTGGCCAAAAGCAGCTTACTGTGAAATAGTGGGTACTCTAAAGACACCTCTCAACAATGAGGGTGGAAAGTACTGGCCACTACCTGTTGCCTAGATTGTACTTGTTAATCTAAGACTTTTTGCATCCATGCCCTTTATTTTTCACATCTTCTCCTTTTCTTCAATCGACAGAAACTGTACGAGCTGAATAACCTCCACGCTCTCATGGCGGTGGTTTCTGGCCTGCAGAGCGCCCCAATTTTCAGGTTGACGAAAACGTGGGCGGTAAGTAATCTTCAAGTTAATGAAAGCTTAGACTCCCGTTGGAAGTAAAGATGTATTAGTTTTTTGGTTTTGTATTTGTAGTGCTCAGTAAGGTTAATATGATAATTCTGTTCTTTGAAACCTACGTTTTTCTCTGTCAAGTGTTTCACGAGGCTTGTTGGGTAATTTTTGGGTAAATTACAGCGTGGTGCTTGGTTTCTGCTCTTCAGGAAATCATTTTTGCAGAACCTCTTCAAGCATCGAGACAATACAGCCTTTCAGTCTACTGAAGGGAAAGTGTGGATACAGAAAATTAACATTAATCATGTGAAGATGACGCTTTTGGAAAGTTTGAGGAAAATCTAAACATTTAAGTTTCAAAAAGTATACTGACTTAGATTTCCATTATTATTATTATTATTTTTTATCTTTACCTGAGGACATTTCTGCATTCATCTTCAGATAGAGCAGGAGAGAGGGAGGGAGGAGGAGATAGAGAGAAACATCGATGTGAGAGAGACACATCGACTGGTTGCCACCCACACGACCCCAACTGGGGCCGGGGACAAACTACAACTGCCCCTAGCGGGAACCGAACCCGGGCCTCTCTGGTCCATGGGCTGACACACTAACCGCTGAGCCAAACCAGCCAGGGCAATTTCCATTATTTTTTAGCTACTCCATTTTTGTTTTTTTTTCCTTAAGAGTAATTTGAGAGCGTGCTGTTACAGTGTTGCCGCACATTCTAATACAATCGTTGTATTTGGTTCTATTACCTGAACAAGGTCAGGATGTGAATTTTGACTTCTGCAAATTTGTGTATTTCATCTTTGAGTGACATGATACTGGCCTCAAGCTTTCTGGGTATTTTTTGTTTAGATTTGTGTAAGTAAAATTATACATTTAATTAAATCTATTTATATTTAACACTGTTCTTTAATATTAAAGAGGATGGATTTTGTTTATTACATTGTAAACAGAGGATTAGTGTATTCTTAAAATCCTGGACTATAAAAAACTTCTTTTTTTAATTACTAAAATCTAACTTTTTAATTAGCCTAGTGTGCTTTCACATTTCCTAGTGTCTGCAGAGATGGATGTTTCTCATGAAAACCACGGTAGATGTCTATATTGGAAAATAATCAGTATAAAAGAACTTACACTCCTCTTTATATTTTACTTGCATTTTGGAAACACCTGGGTGAAGGTTTTCCTACTTTAAAATTTATTTTTAATAATGATGGCCTTACTCTCTTTTCTTAATTTAAATTTCATGGAGGAATGGAAATGATTATAAATATGCAGTTATGAATTCCATCTTTGAAGTTTCAGGGAAAAGAATTATGCTCTGATTTATATTGTGGTTTACAAATGAGCTACATTTCCCTCAAGTTAATTTCTGTTTTCCTTGAAGATATTTTTATTGACTTCTTCATGTATTAGCGTGGAAAAGTTATTTTAAATTTAGTAACAGCTCCATTATTAATCCAAATAAAATTTTTAATGTTTATATTAAATTTTAAAATATTCCATATTGTGCCAGGCACTATGTAATAGCTTGACATACAACGTGAGGGATCTAAATAGCCCCATTCTTTTATAGCTAACATTCTACTGGGAAAAGATAAACTGTAAATAAATAACATATATCATAAATAGTGATGAAGGCTCTGAAGAAAAATGAAGCAGAGGAAATGGGATAGAAGGAAAGCAGGAAAGTATTTCATGGAACATGTTGTAAGAAAGTCTCAGATGAATGGCGGTTGGGTGAGGACCTGGAGGACTGGAGAGAGCCCTTCACGTGGCCATCTGGGAGAAGAGGATTCCAAGCAGAGGTAGTGGCCAGTGCAAAGGCCCTGATATGTTCAGAGAATGGCAGGATGGTCAGTGTTGACAGTGGAATAAGCTAGGGAGTGGTTGATGAAAGAAAAGATGGATAGGTTTTCCCACATTAAAGTAAGACTTTTTTTCATCAAAAGATAAGCATAGCCCTGGCCGGTTTGGCTCAGCGGTTGGAGCGTTGGTCTGTGGTACAGAGAGACACGGGTTCGGTTCCCACTAAGGACACATACCTCGGTTGCAGTTTGTCCCCAGCCCTGGTTGGTCCTGTGGATGGCAGCCACTCGATGTGTCCCTTCACAACGATGTTTCTCTCTCTCTTCCTCTCTCTCCCTCCTGCTCTATTTGAACAAAAAATGGAAACATGTCCTCGGTTGAGGATTAAAAAAAAAAAGATAGTGCCCTGGCCGGTTTGGCTTAGCGGTTGGAGCGTCGGCCTGCGGTCCGGAGAGACCCGGGTTCGGTTCCCGCTAAGGGCATGTACCTCGGTTGCAGTTTGTCCCCGGCCCTGGTTGGTCGTGCGGGTGGCAGCCACTCGATGTGTCCCTTCACATCGATGTTTCTCTCTCTCTCTCTTCCTCTCTCTCCCTCCAGCTCTATCTGAACAAAAAATGGAAAAATATCCTCAGGTGAAGATAAAAAAATAAAAAATAAAAAAAAAGATAGCATAAAGAAAATTGAAGCGAAGCCCTGAAGTTGGGGAAGATATGTGTGCAGTTGTAACTGGTTAAAAATATATATCCAGAATATATAAAGAACTCTTCAAAGAAAAAAAGAGAAGAAAAATACAGAAGTGGGCACCGTGGCGGTCCTTCCTAGAAGAGGAGGTCCGCGTGCCAGCCGTGCAGCGGGGGAGCCGCAGCCACACAGTACGTGGCGGAGCTTCCGTGTCTGAAGTGCGTGAGCGAACAGCTGCTGTTCTCTGGTCAGAAAGCAAACAACATTTAAGAGAATGAGAAACACAAAATTCGGGATAGCGGTCACTCCTTAAGATAGTCGAGGAGCCCTGGCCAGTTTGGCTCAGCGATTGGAGTATCGGCCTGTGGTCCAGAGAGACCCGGGTTCGGTTCCCACTAAGGGCGTGTACCTCGGTTGCAGTTTGTCCCCGGCCCTGGTTGGTCGTGCGGGTGGCAGCCACTCGCTGTGTCCCTTTCACATCGATGTTTCTCTCTCTCCCTCCTGCTCTATCTGAACAAAAAATAATCAAATGTCCTCGGGTGAGGATAAAAAAAGATAGTTGAGGAAATTGGATGTGGAAGGAGTGTAGATATGTGTTACTGGTGTGCAGTTCTTGGGAGGGTAGATGCATATGTATTTGTTATAAAATGTAGAAACAAATTAAATTAAGAAGAAAGTCACATCAGGGACTACGGATAACTGTCATAAACAAAGGATTATAATTAGTGTGCATCAGAGGTCCAAGATAAGTTAATGATTTATTTCTGCAAGTGCACACTTTTATGCAAATTGTATGGGGTTACCAGTCAAGGTGATGAGGGGTGATCTGGGAATCTTGTATTCCTTGTGGTGATTGACATGAGCAGAGATTCATCCAGATGGTCCCAAAGCAGATTGTTTTGTTAGGGAGGAGTAGTGACGTAGGCGTTCCCACAGTCTCACACCAGTACCCACGGCTGCCATGCTCTTGACCAGAAGCAAGGTGTGGCGCCTGGAGCATGCCGAGTTAGCATCTTGTGAAGTGCTTTGTTTTCCCCTTTTTCTTGGAAGGAGGAATATAGTGAAGTGACATTGTAGGGGTCACATTAGGAACATCAGAAAACTATTGAAAGGAAGGAAAAGAAAATCAGGACATCTTAGTTATTACGGCTGTGGCACATGTGCTGGGATGAGTTTCTGAGCTCACCAGGAAACTCCTGTTTTAACATCTGCTCATTCTTTCATCCGTATACTTCCTCTGTATAGTCTTCTGGAAACCGAGTACCCCACCCCACGTCAAATCATTTTAATCTGGTTATTGACTTATGAAAGTTGCAAATAGGTTATTTTTATACATATTTAGACCAGATAGTTTTGTTTCAAATGTGGCAAGGTCATTTATGAGTTACAAGTAATTTGTTTCTATTGATACTGTATCAAAGCTTTTGTATGACTGACTTAGGGAAAAAAGGATAGGTTATTGTCCCTGTTGTGTCCTCACTACTTACGTACCCAAAGGGATGGGTGGACTTTACAGGTAGTAGATTTGCACCTAATCTTGAAAATGCTAATCAGGTGTGTTGAAGCTGGGCCAGGGAAATGATTGTGAAACCTCTGTTTGAGATCATGGAATATCTAGCTAAATATAAAGCAGACTCTTTGAAATCTTGTGTTTTAAAGAGGAGGGACACCGGTCAGGCATTTTTTTCAGATAGAGAGTATCTGAAGATAATCTGCATCTTGGAGCCTATGAAAAAATAGATTCCAACTTCAATCCCAACTCTGTACTTACAGTACTACAAAGAGGAGTGTATTAGGTGTCAGAATATTCTTTATCTCCAGCACCAGCTTAAGACCCTGAAAACCAGGAACCAACGCTTTGTGAGTGGATGACAGAGTATTAGTATGTTCTGGTCCTTGCTAACCCTGTGATCATAATATGCAGACATTTCTGTTAACCTCATTGGAGAATTAGGTGAGAATTTAATTGGTGGAAGTGTTTTGCATGCTAAAAAGTAACGCTAATATTTTATGATATAAATAAAGTGAGCCCTGGCCGCTTTGGCTCAGTGGTTAGAGCATCGGCCTGCGGTCCAGAGAGACCCGGGTTTGGTTCCCGCTAAGGGCACGTACCTCGGTTGCAGTTTGTTCCTGGCCCTGGTTGGGTCGTGTGAGTGGCGACCACTCGATGTGTCCCTTTCATGTCGATGTTTCTCTCTCTCTCCCTCCCTCCCTCATACTATCTGAACAAAAAATAAATAAAATAAAATAAAGTGAAATACTTTTACAGCATAATGAAATAATAACTTCAGATGTTAGGAAAAAGATGTTTGTTTTGTCCAGAGTCTTTGGAATACTTAAAAAATATTTTCTGAACCTTTTAGTTAATATTATTTAAGTGACTGACCTTGCTTTTCCTTTATTTTCCTTGATTATCTCCATGTTTTTCAAAGGGCACTCACAAGAGATGTACCCTCAAGCCTCTGAAAACAGTTTCAGTTGATTATTCAACTGTGTGTGATTCAGCACTGGTCAGAGGCATCAAAGAAAATGTCAGAAATCTAAAAATGTAAATCACAGTTAACAAGTATTGCAGCCATGGTTAACTTTAGCACAAAAAAAAAAATGCCTAACCATTTAAAATAGTAAAGATAAGAAATGTATTATAATTTACTAAGTAACTTAATGATTTTATGTACATACAAGGTATTGTATTTTATAGTTAATAAATACATTTGGGTTTATTATTTTAATAGACATGTCTGATTTATCATTTATATATTATCAAAATATAATCAAAGTATAACTGAAATTAAATTCAAATTTACAGTAAATACAACACAATTTCAAGCTTTTGCTATAATAAAATGGGATTTGGAAATAACTTAGGTTTTTCTGTTTGTTTTTTAGTTATTAAGTCGAAAAGACAAAACTACCTTTGAAAAATTAGAATATGTAATGAGTAAAGAAGATAACTACAAAAGACTCAGAGACTATATAAGTAGTTTAAAGATGACACCCTGCATTCCCTATTTAGGTGAGTTGATGTCACTGTTTGTTCATTATACCTGGTTGTTGTTCTGCTTAATCAGTAATTTATATAAAATTCAAGATAGTTTAAAAGTGTGTATAACCTTTAAAGAAATTGCTGGAATTATTAAACTGAAAAAATTGACTAGAGGAATATGTTACCTTACTAGCTGGAATGTATTTTTATATTAAATTAGCCTTTGCCCGTAAGGTTTTTTCATAGACTATCATTTTTTCTTAAAGATGGACCATATGGTAAAATGATACATTTTAGTTATTTTGGTAATGCTTTTAAAGAATAAAACAGTAGTTTGCAATAGACTTGAATGCTGTAAAAAAAAAAAATTTTAACATTAAAGAAATTGATCAAGAGATTTGACATTTTTAAAACATCATGAGGTCATATTTTATATAGTTGGCAGATAATTTAAGGTGAATTTTGAAAAGTAGGCTCACTGAATGTTGGTGTTATTATTTTCCTGGATAAAATGAGTTGTTTGGCTGTGGAAATTTAGCTTAGTACTAAGACAAATCTGTATTTTATATATCACTAGACTGAAGATTTTATCTCTTTACTGTATATTTTACAGCTGTTTATAAATTCTAAGAAATATTTAGGCAATAACATTATAAGGTTATTTTTAAAAAATATGAATAATGTTTTGTTAGGTGTTTGAATGAAAAGAAGTCCCAAACTCCCTTTTAAAAAGTGTGTGTAGCCTGGCCGGTGTGGCTCAGTGGACTGAGAAGCCCCAATTCGATTCCGGGTCAGGGCACGGTCCCTGGGCTGTGGGCTTGATCCCCAGTGGGGGGCGTGCAGGAGGCGGCCATCGACGCTTCTCTCTCACGTGGATGTTTCTATCTCTCCCTCTCCCTTCCTCTCTCTCTAAAAAAATCAATTTAAAAAAAATTTAAATGTGTGTGTAAATTTAACTACAAAAAATACTCTATAGAATATACGTGTAGCATAAATTAAGTTGGTTTGATCCTGTATAAAGTAATCAAGTGATAAACATGTATTCCTTTCTAATATCCCTCTTCCTCCCATCTCCATTCTGTCTTTTATGTAACTGCTCATACCAGCTTCTCTGAGCGCTATTTTTTAAAGTAATTGAAAACCTGTTACTGATGCCACAGTGTCATCTCTGACATCTTTACAGTACAGTGACTTAGAAGGCAGTGGAGCCTTAAGCCTGTGTGGCTCAGTGGATATGTGCTCATTCAGCCTCCACAGGGCATCAGTGCTGGTTTGTCAGGGAAGAACTGAGCTCATTCAAACATTGTGGGTCCTCCCAGGATTCCAGTGGGATCAAGAGTGTTGTGCACCCTGTGTCGAAGGCAGAACATGCCTAAACACAGTGTAGGTGATGCCACTCCATGCCAGAGCGTTGTGTCCTGTTTGTCTGGTAAACAGCGCAGGGCCGTGGTGGGCAGGACCGCACCGGGGAGGCTCTGCCTGTGTCCGCTTTACACTATAGCCTGGGCTGTGCCGGGTCTTGAAAATGGAACTGGGGGGAGAGGAGGAATAGAGCATTTAAAAATATCATCGATATCTTAAAACCTTTAAAGAACATAAATGTTTTATAGCGTAATCATTAGACTGAAATCAGCGACTCTCCATTCCAAATGGCACCACCACTTCACTTTTCAGGGCATTGAATTGTCTTCTTTGAGCCCCGTTCTCTGTCCCTGGAAATACACACAGGACCAGAATCATGTTCTTTTTAAGGCTGGATGGGACCACCGTGTGATCTTGTCTAATTCACTTACTTTACATTTGAGAAAACCAGGGTCCGGAAGGGGGAAGACCTGGCGCTCGTAGTTCTGAAACGTCGTCACGGACAGACCCCAGTCTGGAGTCCCGGGCTGCATCTTCCCAGTATACCTGCTGAGCTCTTGTTCCAAAACTTGTGTTTCTATGATGGTTTTTTCTTCATTGAAATGTTTTTCTCAAATTCCATCATTTGTATCTTTTAGAACAGGAAATCAGAATTATTTTCTATTGAAAAAGAAAAACATAATTTAGATCTTTGTGATGTGGTATCTAGTTCAGAGGTCTTTGTTTTATATTTTTCACAATGGAGACTTCAGGACAGGATTTGAAGCTGTGTGTGTGTGTGTGTGTGTGTGTGTGTGTGTGTTTGCACGCATACGTGCACAAGTGCGCACAGAGAGAGAGAGGCATGGTTGGAGTTTAGTGGAATCTGGAAAGGTCTTTCGTAAAGAATATACCTGCTTTCTCCCAGCCTGGTCCCTGAAACAGACACTGTGACTCTTTCTGTGGGTTAAAGCAAGGGCGACAAATGTTGAGGTGTAGAAGTTAATTTGGAGAAAACATTAAAACCCTTTCTTTCCTATATCTTCAGTTTGGTCTCTATTGACTCCTCCTCTCCAGTTTTCTTTAGTCTTGTATGTTCTCATGGCCCAGAATCTTCCCTGTCACCATCACCATGAGATTCTTCTGCATTTCATACCTAAGCTGGTAAAAAAGGACCCTATTCCTCCTTGCTCCTTTTTCTTGCTTTCTTTTGCTCAGCATGCTGGTATCTGTCTCCCTCGTTACTTGTAGGAATTTTCCCAATAAGGTCACCACTGACTTCCTAGTTGAAACATTTAGTAAGTATTCCTCAAGCCTCATCTTAAATTTGTGAGGTTAATATAGTTATTTTTGCTTCTTAAAATTCTCTGGTAGCGCCAGTCTCTGCTGGTTTGCTTTCTATATTCTGGCCTTTGCTTTTTTGGCTTCTCTTTCTCTGCCTTTGTCTTAAATCTGTTCTTCTAGAGGTCCCAGTCCACATGTTTTCTTATTTTACACTCATCTGGAGTGATCTCATTCATACTTTTTCCACAGTCACCCGGTGACTCCCAGATCTAGACTAGACCTGTATGTCCAGCTGTCTTTGCAATTCCTGGGGCCTGGTGACATCGTAGGTACTCAGACACTGGTTGTGTGAGATATCTATAGGTAACTCTAAATTCAGCATTTCCAGAAGTAAATTCACCATCTTTCCCCTTCCTCCACACATGATCCCCATCTGATCTCCTAGCTTACTCTACCAGTGATCACAGTGTAGCACCTGGGGGTCGTTGGCTTTGTCCTCCTTGTCCGCTCCTCCTCTTCTCTCTTGAAATGAGATGCATCGTTCTGAGGGTTACCCGAATTTAGAAACCAAATGGGGAAATGGCAAATGACTTAAGTTAAATTAGAGAACATATGCTTTAGTATCTACATAATTTTACATATTGGTAGTTTTCATACAATTATTTATCCCTTTACTAGTTTGTGAAGCATCTGAGACTGATGTGATTGTGCAACATTTGGTGGAAATTATTTGGTAGACTTGTGAAAGGAAAGTTAAACATTTGTCAAAGGAAAGTGAAACATTTGTCATAAATTATTGTGACTCCGTTTTGCTTGTTCCCAGCACGAAAACCATCTTTTAAATGTAGTGCCGGTTTTGTTTTATTTTATAGTAAATCTTGAAATTAAATGTGCTCCATCTATCAAAACACGCATGCTTTTTTAAAGAAAATATGAAGCATTTTCAACTCACACAACTGTGACTGCTTGCTTATTTATATCATAGACAGCTGGATCTTTTTCACTCCCGATCTCGGGCACTAAAGTGTTCTGAAGAATGAAGATTGAACAATAGTTTATATCCTGGATATACTTACTTTGTTCATATTTTGTTCTAATTTAAAATGAATTAGTACCATGGTTTTTTAAATTTAACTTGTCTTGATTTTAGAATCCTTTACCCCTCATAAGAAACTAGGCCTTCTACAATTGCCAACAATGTCAGCACTTACAAGATGCTGTATGTTTGATAGGGCAGAACTTGCCCTGAAGACATTTGAAAGATAACACACATTATGCAAATTGGTAGCTTCTATTTCACTGTTTCTCTCCAAGTTCATAATGCTACCTTTATCCCTTCTATCTGCAAAGGTTTCTGTGGAAAGAATGTGGCAGCCAGCGGAACCTGGTGCCCGCAGAGAAGGGAAGGGCTCATGAGATGTTCTTAACGTGGGAGAGGCGACCCAAACTAATGATGCTTCCCCCCAGAATTACGATCAAAACCAACCATTCCTTGTGAAGTTTATGGAAGGAGGTGAGGGCTTATATACTGGCAAAGCTCTTTATTTTGATACTGCCAGATTTATCTGTAGTTCGGTGTGGGTTAAATTTTAAGAAGTAGAAAATGTTTTCTTGGCTTTTAATTCATCGTCCCTTGAAAAGTTGTCACTTCTGTTGGTTTTTATTCAAGGTAAAAATTAGCCTGGACAGACAATACAGTAAATAACTCCTAGAATAAGGATACAGTTTTTCTGGAGAGGAATAGTTTGGCAAATCTCAAGGAAAAAATTGTTTTCTATGAGAATTATTGCTTCAAATCTGAAAATCATTAACAGCACTCATTTGTTCTTGTCATTGGAGAACAATCTTAAGGGGCTTATTGAAGAATTTGGCACGGGAAGTTTTGCGTTGCTGGAGAGAAAGAAGAGCAGAGCATTGTGCAAAAATAATTTAGTTGTATGAAACACGATATTCTTTCATGTGCACTTTCTAGCTTCATTTCTACTTTATTTAGATAATTTTGGGAACATGCAGTAGCTCAAACAGCTTACGTTTTCTGGGAAAGAAAGCATACAGGGTAGGGCAAAAGTAGGTTTACAGTTCACATGGAAAATAGTACAATAATTAATAAATAATAATACAAGAATGAACTGTGTTTTGTGTACTGACAACTGTAAACCTACTTTTGCCCCACCCTGTTTTTCTAAAGCCCTGGTGATAAGTAAATTGTTGTAGTTCTGTAAATGGCTTTCTATTAAGGAGAAGCAGAGTTCTTACAAACTCTGTCCTTCTCTAGAACACGAATGCCTTGTTTTGGTGTATTAGGTAGGACTCCTCGCTCTTGTAGGGAGAGCTCCCCTTTCCACACACTTAAGAAAAAGTGTTTGTAGAGTAACCTTCTGTAATACAGTGCCCTCTCCATCCCCCATTCTCTGAAAAAACATTTTATTTTCATCGCGATGTTTGCATTAATGTGTTTCCCCCTCAGTAGTATGTAAGTCCTTCTTTGTCTTGGTTCCAGGCTTTGTCCTTAGCATCTAGGAATAGGCACTTAGTAATATTTGTTTTAATTAATTAAATGAACCTCTTTTGGCTCTTCCCATTGATCCAGTAGCTTTATTTGTTTTCAGTGCAGTAAATTTATCGGCGTGGCATTTTTGTGTGTACATTGACTCCTACCCACTCCCAGTTTTCTTTTGGTGCGTCGGCTGGCTAACCAGGAGTTGCTTAGCAGTGTGCTCGGTGCTAGGTACATAGCGGGGAATGAACTGGGCTTTGTCCCTGCCTTTGTGGGATGTCACAGCCTTTAATACCAAGGCCCAGTTCGATAGCATTGCCTTGTGGGTCTTCTAGCTCCTGTGTCAAGGAAGAGGTGCACATCATTGCCAGGCCTCGTTAGAGGTGTACTCATGGGATGTTTCAAGCATGTCTAAGCCCACAGTGATCTTCAGCTTTCATCGGATCCTTTTATTTTTCACTAGTTTCTACCTATCTAGATCTCTCAGTAAAATGTTACTTTATTTTTACATTAATTTTAGAAACTTCTATTAACCTATGTACAAATACTTTTAAAAAAATAGCTTTTTATGCATATTTTTATTAAGATAATTTCAACAAAGTCCAAAGCTTTCTGCAGCTTTATGGGTGTTGAGATATCTTTCCTTCCCCTTTGGTAGAGTTTTACTCGGTTAAATGTATAAAAGGCTATGAACTGATCTCAAAAATGCCTAATGGTTAAAAAATGTCATTGGCGTTTAATGTTTAGAGTTTTTTCCATTTTCCTTTCTTTGGTTTGGTTTGTAGGTAATATACACCATGGATTACTTTACCTTACTCTTCTCATTAGGTTATATATTGTATTCTAAAACAGCAGTAAAGCGCGTTCAGGCATTTTCTTTTGAATCCTGAGAATGAGCTCTGACCAAATGGCAGCCAGCCTAGATTTTTCTTTGGCCAAAATTACATCCCCATTTTCCATTACCTCATTTATATCCTTTTATACCCTCATTCTTTTTTATATATTTAAAATTCCTCTAACATTCTTTAATGGTATACGTAGTTTCTGAAGTTTACTTTAGATCACTCATTAACTTGTGATAAAAAAGGGCTGGGGATAAGGTTGCATTAATTTCTTTCCTGTGTTCATAGTTTTTCTTTAAGAGCCCCTCTCTTTGAAAAATAATGTATAGCAGCTATGCAGATCGGCATTTTTTTTTCTTTTTTAATCCTCACCCGAGGATATTTTTCCATTTATCATCAGATAGAATGGGTGAGGGGGGAGAGAGAAAAAGGGGAGAGGGAGAGAGAGAAACATCGATGTGAGAGACACATCGACTGGTCGCCTTCCACAAGAACCACCCAGGGCCGGGGATGAACCACAGCCGAGGTACGTGCCCTTGCCTGGAAGCAAGCCCGTGAGCCATTGGTCCGAGGGCCGACGCTCCAACCTGAGCTAAACCAGCCAGGGCCAGATCTGCATTTCGATCATAGACAAAATCCGATTCCCCAGTTCTAGCGGCTTTGCCCATGGTGCTTCCAACTGTTGATATTTCAATAATCTTTCATTTTTAAAGCAAACCTTAACAGCAGAATTATAATAAAAACCTTAATCATTAATATGTTTTCACCACTTAATACTGTGTGCCCGATGCTGTGTTACTTTACATAAAATAATTCTCAACAATTTATAAGGTAAGTTTTTCATATTTTAAAAGTGAAGAAACAGACAAGGGAGGTTAAATTAACTTGTTATAAAGATATGCATTATAGTGTAACTCATTTATAGTTCAAAAAAAGCAATATGGAATTATCAATATTTTAGTAGTCTGTATTTAGATTGAAATTTTAAGTTCATTCTTCAGTCTTTCTTATAATTATCTATAGAATTACAACTTAATAACTATTAACCCCACTCATAAAACTGAAAACTGAGCTTAGTTTTAGATGGCCTTTTTGGAGGTAGGGGGTGGGGTCATGGCATTGTTAATTGAATCATTCTTTTCTTACTGGGTTATCTTTCCCAGACCCTAAAATAAAAGACTAAAGACTTGTTACTTATTAGGGTATAATAACCTTTAACGTACTATTAAGTATATAGAAATAGTATTACATTAGTACAGATTTTCAAGTAATTTAAAACATTTTCATGATTGCAGAAGTTTTAACAGGCTTTTTATATTATTACCAGTACAAATCCGAAGAAGAAGAATGCTAGAAGAATTAGTGTTCTCGTATCATGACTCATAGAGTCTAATAAACCTTGGACTGAAAATTTTGTCTTTATACTTTACCAGGCTTGAAGCATAAGGATAAGTTTATTTGTAGATATCTACTAAATTTCAAGGTGGTGTCTAATGTTGGCATTACCCAAAATTGCATGTTTTAAAAGTCGACTTCCGAGATGCCAAGTTTCCTAGGCATTGATGGCCTCCCATTGAGCATGGCAGAGTCTAAATTCTCTTTAGGATAAGCTTCATTTCATGTATTAAGAATAACTGACATAAAGAGTCTTTATGTAGCCCTGGCCAGTTTGCTCAGTGGTTAGAGCGTCGACCCATAGACTAAAGGGTCTCAGGTTTAATTCCCGGTCAAGGGCACATACCTGGGTTGCAGGATCAATCCCTGATCCGGTTGGGGTCGTGCAGGAGGCAACCAGTTGGTGTGTGTGTGTCTCTCTCATGTCGATGTTTCTCTCTCTCTAAAAATCAATGGAAAAAATATCCTTGGGTGAGAATTAACAACAACAAAAATTTTTTTTTAAAGAGTCTGTATGTAGCTCTGGCCAGTTTGGCTCAGCGGTTGGAGCGTTGGCCTGCGGACCAGAGAGTCCCGGGTTCGGTTTCCGCTAGGGGAACGTACCAAAAAAAAAAAAAAAAAAAGAGTCTTTAGGTAAACCAGCTCCAAAGTTACAGCTCAGTCTTATTGAAGGTAAGGCAGCCACGTTTTTGTTCCTAGTAAACTGCAAAGCAGCTAGCTGTTAGCCCTTCCTACCACACAAACAACCTAGCTACTCTGTTGCAAGATCCTCATTAGGCTGAAATTCCTACTGTGGCTATTCTTGCCTTAATTTCCCTTTTTATTTTCTTATGGTCCAGTCTCTTTACTATCTGCCGCACTAGCTGACATAGCTTTATTAGACTGTAATGAAGCTCATGGGTCCTATAATTTTATGCCTGAAAACTTGGATATTGTGTCTTTTAACACATTTGTCGAATACTCACTCTGTGCGGGACATCAGTGAGTAGTAACCTGACTGCTACAGTCTGCTGAGTCCTCACTTCTGTGAGGCATTGTTCTAAATGTCTTACCACATGTATTACCTCATTTGATTTTCACACTAATCATGTGAGCTAGGTACTGTTATTATCCCCATTTTATAGATAAGAAAACTGAGGCAAGATACATAAATCTCTCAGGGTAATCCAGCTAGTGGATGGCAGAGTTGGGCCACAAACCCAAGCAGCTTGGGCTTTAGAATTGACTCTCAGTCGTCACATAACACTGCTTATGCCCTGCTCTCAAGGGGCTCTCTGGCAGAGGCTGCCCGTAAGCTCTGCAGACCCTCCGGAACAGGGCTGTATCGCTCTCTCAAGGAGAGGGGAACGGGCCCAGGGCCAAGGCGGTTTAGCACTGAGCCCGGCTTTCTCGTTTGTTGACTTTCACATTATTCTAGTTTTTCTAATATTCCTCTTTTGTGAAAATTCTGTAAGACTTGTCTTTGATCGAGTTTTGGATGTTCAAGTGAAATGCCACAGTTGTGTCAGTAAATGAAAAGCCCCCTAGTAAAGTATTATTTAAGACTTGATGTAACAATTAGATAGCTAGTTCCTCTCAGAAATCTTATAGCAGATTTGGGGTGGGGAGAACTTGAAAAACATTTTAAGAGGACCATAGGTAAAACAAACAAACAAAAATACCAAGGTAAGGTTTTGATGTTCTCTTACCTTCTCTCACCAGAAGTTTTATTTTGAGATGTGACAGAGGAAAACTATTGGTCATGTTTGTGGACTTGAGTTGTTCAAATAAATGATGGTCTTCAATTCTGATTGGATTTTCCTTTTGTTTGCGCAAAAGTCTTACGAGATTTCTCTAAAATGTTTGTTCACAAATGAATTAAGGGAAGATTAGCTATAAACAATGAACATGTTTCTGGAAGGAAATTGTTTCAGAAGATTGGTAATGAAGTTGTTAGTTGCGAAGCTGAGTTAAAGGCACACACACTGTGGGGTGGAGTAAGCGCTTTGGGCCAGCCAGACCTGGATGGGCGCTGCTCTGGAACCTCAGAACTGGGAAACGTCTGGAAGCTCCCTGCAGCTTTAGTCCCACCTCTCAGTGTGCAGTAATGTCCAAGCTTCTGACTTGAATAGCAGGCAGGATTTCTCCAAATAGAAAGGATCAGTAAGTTAGGGAGGGACAGTGTTTGTAAATAAGCTTAGACTTGTAGTTCAGATCTGTTAGACCATTGGCTCACTAAATATGCTGCATTTTCATAATATCAGTATTTTGCCAGTATAACAACATAAAATGCACTTCAGGAGATTTTGTTCAGCAAATCATATGAAGATAATATTAACAAATTAATTTGTAGCTTTCCATTTTTATAAATTGACCATTTAAATATTGTCTGCATTTTTTGTTTTTAAAATAATATATTTTAATACTGTGTGTCACTTAATTCTTTTGGAAAGTTGGCATAAAAGGTATTGTTAAGAATTTAGAGTTAATTATTTAATGTAAAAGGCACAGATTCAACTTGAAATAATTTTTATTTAATGCAAAATGTATTTTCTATTGGCAAAATTAGAGTTTTCTCTAATTTTCTGTCTTTTTTTTATAAATAAAATGTACTACTTGACTGAAATCTTAAAAAAAAATTTTTCATTGGAAGTAAGCAATTTCATAAAAATTTAAGTAAATTGTTAAGGGTGTCAAACATGTATTCAATTTTGATTTAAAATAAAACTGAGGTTTGTTTTACATTGTGGCAAATATGTACATTTTAGAAAACAAACTTTGCCTATATTTAGTCAATGTAATTTTTAAAGTAACTAGGATTATGGAAACTAATAATGCTCTGCAGTATACTGAGGGAAGATGAAACTATATTCATAAATCCCTTTTCTAGTTATGGTAAAATTCATTTAAAAAACTAGATCTGTAGAAATAAATTGTGCAAAATAATATACATGTAAAATTTACATTTTCAGGAACTGAAAAATACAGAGTTCTGTTTAAGTTGTAGACTGTTTCCCTTCAGTCAATAGGCTTGATCATCATCTGCACTGCTCTCAAGGAGTATGACCCGCCTCGGTATTCGGCCCAAAAGATTCCATCTTGGTACTTGCTTCTGTAGTGACCTCCTCTGTACCACACTCCGTTGAGGTTCGAGTGTGCACAGGCGTTGTACCACCAGCCTCCTTTATGAAAATGGGCACAGTTTCCTTTGAGGAGAAAAACAGAGACATCAGAGTGAGTGTCTTCTAAATTGGGTACTCTGCAAACCATCAGAAACTTAGTCTACCTGTGGATCAATGTTTTTCTTATTGATTTCCATTAACCTTTCTTTCATAATTTTGTTTCTTCATTTATTCTGTTACTTTTGCTTAAATATTAAGTACATGGAAGATCACTTGAATTGCCTTCCTTATCTTGCTCCTTGCATGCTTAGGACTTGTTTTGTTTTAAGTGATTTCATTTGCTAGGTAGCAAGGTAAATATAATGCAGGCATTGTTAGCTTGTGAGAGAGGATCGGAAGGAAAGATAGGAAGTTGCTAAAGAGAGTCAAGTTTGGGGAAAATTGAATTCTCAGAATAGCAAAAAATAATATAAAACAGCATGACTAGCAGTTACATGGGTTTCTGTTAAAAAGGTATATATTATGGGTATTTTGCTCTTCTTTTTTCCTCTTGCCTGTGTGAAATAGGTGGACATGTTTGCCAGGATACAGCTGAACAGAAATATAAATTCATTTTCAGGGGTGATAACCTCTTTATCAGGGCCAGAAACCTGGATTAAGGAGGCAAAAGTTTATGAAAATTAAATTAAAAATTATCTTATGTGGATGGCCTAATTGATTTTCTAAAGAGAGTGTTAATTGCCCCTCTGAATAGAGCTTGTGTTTGTTCCTGTACCACTTCACAAGCCTTTGCTGTCCCCTTGCTAAGAAGGCCTTTCCCCGGTTCCCAAACGCTGGCTTCCTTCGCTCCCTGCCGGTCTCTGTTCAGATGATACCTTCTCACAATACCCTTTCTGGGCCACCCCTTGTACAAGAGCACCCACCCCGCCCCACCCCCTGCTGCCCCCACTTTCTGTGCCCTTACTCAGTGTTTTTGTTCTCAGAGTACTTGTCACCACCTGACAGGTTATGTGTCTTCCTCTGCGAGCCAAGTTCGCTCACTGCTCTGTCCTAGGCCCCCAGCCTGGCACAGGGGAGTGTCCAGTCAGTGTTTGTTACGAATCGCAGGCTGCTGGGAGTTTTATTTCCAGAAGAAAGCATTTTTGTTTTGTTTTCATGCCCCACCCCTACAAGTGAGACCAGCAGAACCTTCGTCACAGAGGCCACACGCTGGGGTTGGCCCGTGGCAGCCACTCAGCCGGCGCGCCGCGAGGGGTTTTAAAACACGCAGCACCTGACTGTTTAGTCGGGGGAACTTTTCCTGTAGATTGGCAAGTAAAACAAACAAAAACTGTTTAAAGCCAATATGACAATAGCCATCCAGTGTGACTGAATCAAAATTATATCTATTTTTTGTCAGACTGACAAAAATACATATTTTGGGGTGTGCCGCAGAATTTGGTGGCAGCGTGTGCCATGAGGTGAGAGGCGGAGATCGTTGCCTTACAGCCACAGGTTCTAAAGCTGCTCCTTTCAGCAGATCGTGGTCCCTTTGAGTCCAAAGTGGCCTTTCTGGAACACTCTGAGTCGTGCGTGTGTATTTACAACGGCTTCTGTTGCATGCCTGGAAGGTGGTGATTCTACAAAGTGCACATCGGCTTTACTCACTCACCTGCATACATGTCTTTATCTCTGTCCAGTGTGGTGAACTGTTTGCCATTGTGCCACATCAGAGAGTCCCCTGCATTTCCCTGGTATGTTCCCAGGCGCAGTCTATAGAATTCACTCTCAGGTTCCAGGCGAAAGCTGCTATATTCTGCATAGACTTTTTTATCACTCCAGTCTTCTAATTCAATCAGCAGCTTGTAGTTATCTTGGTTGCTAAGCATATAAATATTTTCCAATCCAAGCCAGTATTCTCCGTCAATGTTTCCAAACCCTTTCTGTTAATAAAAAAAAAAAAAAAAAGGATGAGTGTATAAATAATTGTAGAGACAGTAAACGTTTTAATAGATAGGTTTCAAACATTCGAGCATAAGGATATGGGTCATGTAGGTGGTAGTGTGAATTTCTGTTTTAGTCAGTCGCCTTATCTTTATGAGCCCCACATAGTCGTTTTGTTTTGTTTTGCTTTCTCTTACTTTGTCAGTGGTATTTATTTGCACAGCTAATTTCAAACCCTACAAATAACACAGAGGCAAAAGAGAATAAAAATTATTCATAGCTACTAAAAACATTAACTTATGAACTACCCACATCCTTGAAAGGGTTCCTGATCTCTCTCATACTCATACAAAGAGCTTATTTTTTTTCTAAAAGTATATAGATACTGTCCCCACCTTAGTCAGACAAAAAGGATATCTAACATTACGATCATTCATTAAAAATGATAGTATCCGCCCTGGCCAGTTTGGCTCAATGGTTAGAGCGTTGGCCTGCAGTCCAGAGAGACCCAGGTTCGGTTCCTGCTAAGGGCATGTACCCCGGTTGCAGTTTGTCCCCGGGGTGCGGGTGGCAGCCACTCTATATGTCCCTTTCACGTCAATGTTTCTCTCTCTCCTCTCTCTCCTTCCCACTCTATATGAACAAAAAATGAAAAAATGTCCTCAGGTGAGGATAAAAAAAAGATAGTATATGTCTTAGAGTAAATTATCTTCTTTTGCTATATTATAAGTAAAATTAGTAAATATATGAAGATAAAATAGTAATCTTCAAAGTTCTCCCTTTAAAAAATTGTAGATTAATGTTTGAAAAAACCATTAACTGTCCTGTTTCAGTAAGCATTTGCCATTGCGTGTATGCAGCAGGCTTTATGTTTAGAACCCTGATCTTAATATACCGAGTGTATTTTCAGGGAGGTTGTGCTGCTGAATTTCTTTTTTCTGGTTAGTGCTTGTTTAGAAGTTTATACAACTTCTGACATGGATATGTTAATGTCTCATTTTTAGCTGCCAGTAAAATATCTCCTAAGAGTGAGTGATCACGTTACTTCACTGTTTTTTTTTTTGGTACGCGCCCCTAGCGGGAACCGAACCCAGGACTCTCTGGTCCACAGGCCGATGCTCCAACCGCTGAGCCAAACTGGCCAGGGCCACAATTTTTATTGAAGGATTAACCATCTAGAAAATATAGTTTCTCCCATCTGCCATCCTTAAACTGAAAATATATACCACTCAAAAAAAGAGCATGATGAATGTCAGAATTACTAACAAAGACTAGTTGTTTACCTTTCCAGAATTGGCACTGCATGATTCCGGCCCTGTGTGAATGAGTCTAGGTGTACTGCTTCCCAACAGGACCAGTGTCTGATGCCATCAACTTAAAGTGCGGTAGCAGGATTATCAGAGGTGATTAGTCTTAGAAAAGGGGTCATTTTTTTAAAGTCCTATACTTTATATTATTGCTTAAATATACTTGATGATGAGTACCGATGTGGTCATAAACAAAAAAGCAGTTATCTACTTAGAAAATGGAATTAGAAGTAGTCTTTGCAAAGAGTCACTTATAACTCATCCAGACTGAAAGGGGTCATTTTAAAGGACATCTTCAGTTTCCTTTTTACATTTTAATTTTGACTTTAAAATCAGAGATGAGAATCATCTTTTTGACAAATGTCACTAACAAAAAAACACATGGATAATTATTTTTTACCTGAGTGTCTAATTTATTGAATAGAATAGAATGGCTACTGTTGCAAGAGGTGCTCTGTTCTACCTCTCCCCAGGTCTGAGTCACTGATTTACCTTGTAATTGTCCCAGTTTCTGAAGAAGTTGACAGAGCCGTCTATTCTCTTCTGAATAACAGTCCAACCCCCAGGATCCAAACTGTTCTCACACCATAACTGCATTGGTCCGTTGCTGTTTTCAGGTTTAATCATATAAATGCCACTGGTCGAATAGCCAGCCTCTTTCGCATGCTGACAGTCTTTGAATGGTCCTGTAATTGAAATATTATAGATCGCCAGGGGATTTAATAGAAAAACAACCATATTGAAATAAGTTTTAATCAAGAGTCTTACCTTTATATCTTTCTTTACAGATACCACTTTTTATCTACTGTATACACAATACTACAAAAGCTAGAAACTAAATAAAAGGATAACTGCAGTCCCACATTAACTTGTGTCATTTTCCACTATTCTTACAAGTCTTTGTACATATACACACTTTTTTACACTGTTATAATTCTAACACACATAGAAATTTGGATTCTGTCCTTTTAACAAGCATTTCCATAGTCTGCATTCTAGCACTCAGGACGCTGACATACCATCGTTTATTCTGCTGACGTTGGACATTGAGATTTTATCTGATTTTTGCTGTTAGAAATAACACTACACAGAGTGTCTTCTTATTGGCTTTAGTTTTTCATATATTCTTATAAAAATTTCATGGGATTGATCTACTGGATCAGGAGAGTGAAACTTTTACAGCTCTCTATAGTGTCCGATCCACAGGTTTTGAAATTTGATTTCATTGGAATATACTACTAGTTCTTTGAAATATTCATTGAAAACAGTGTGCCATGATCAGATGGATTTTTGAATTGCTAAATGTTATAGTACCCTTTTGGAAACTCACAGTGTACATTCACATATTAAAGACTGAAAAGCCCTGAAATAAACCAGAGTTTCTCAAACTTACAGAATCTTCTAACTTTTTTTCTCCATGCAACAAGCAGTCCACGAGAATACATTTCAGGAATGTTGGCAATGTGCCTTTCTAAAGAGTTGTATCAATTTATATGACTAATAATAATTTTTAAATTTAATCTACGCAATGACCCTGTGATAGTTTACAGATGTTCTATAGATGAGAGAGTTAACTAATCTGAGGTCCTGTATCTAAGACGGTAATAAACCCTAGACTTAAACCCATTTCTTTCTAATCCCGGAATCCATGCTCTGACCTGCTGTGTTATATTTGCCCCATGTTATTTCATAGTTTTATGGAGTCTCTCCTTATTTTATTTTTTAATCCTCACCCGAGGATATTTTTCCATTGATTTTCAGATAGAGTGGAAGGGAGGGAGGGAGAGAGAGAGAGAAGAGGGAGAGAAAGAAACATCGATGTGAGAGAGACACATTGATTGGTTGCCTCCCACATGACCCAAACCAGAGCTAGGGACTAAATCACAACCGAGGTACGTGCCCTTGACCGGAATCGAACTCTTGACTCTGGTTCATGGGCCAATGCTCTAACCACTGAGAAAACCAGCCAGGGCACTTTCTGTTTTTTCACTCACTAATAAAGTCTATGAAACATTTTAACTAATAAGTTCTTTTCAAAACATTTTATAAAATTATTTGTAGTGTCTGACTTGTGAACTTCTGATATCCACATTTTTGGATCTTGAAAAACCGTTTTACTGAACGTTCTTTAGTTTCACCCTTCTCCAAAGTTTTGAGCCCTGTTTTGTTTTTGTTTTTTAATTTATAAGCATGTAAAAATATTACGTGATTCAGAAATAAGAATTACCTTAAAGACTATTAGAACAACAAAAAAGTAAAGAAATTTCAGTTGCCAATTTTATATTTTACTAGACATTTTTAAATTCTGACTTGTATAATTTTTAGAAATTATGTGAAAATAGAGAGTTTAGTCATGTAGAGTTCATACAAGAAAGTCTGTACTATAAAGTTAATAGGATTGTTAAAATTTTGAGAAATGTGTTATCTATAACTTGCCAAATATATACAGGGTCCCTTTTGGGTCTTGTTGAGGTAAGAATAATCTCATTAAATAAACAGTTACACAGTTGCATCATTAGACAGGGTTCAGAAAGTCTGTGAACTCATCCCTTAGGAGTCTGCTTCTTGAGGACCAAGGCTACTTCTGGTTTTCTTCTGACTTCATGTCAGCGGGGTTTTAATTTTTAGTGGGCTGTCAATAATTGTTTTGTTAGGTAAACGAATCCCTGACCTTGCCTTCACAGTCTAAATCAGCGGTTCTCAACCTGTGGATTGCGACCCCTTTGGGGGTCAGACGACCCTTTCCCGGGGGTCGCCTAAGACCAGAAAACATATTTCTGATGGTCTTAGGACCCAAGACTCAGCTCCTCTATCCATCTCCAGGCGGGTCCACCCACGTGCAGATACGCCCACTACAACATGAGGAACTGTGTTAAAGGGTCGCTGCATTAGGAAGGTTGAGAACTGCTGTTCTAAATACTTGGAAACTGAAAACCTCACACACAAATCAAGAAATGATCAATTTCTCTAGGCTTGATTTTTATTGTTTCATTGATATTTATGTTTCAGATTTTTAAAAATTACAATTCAGTGTCGATAAGAAGTACAGATTATATATAGTAAAACATTTTAAAAGCTGGAAAGAATGCTGTCTTTCTTGGGGTATATTTATTTTAGGTAATGAATTTTTTGGTTCTAGAGTTTCAATTTGGTTCTTTTTTATAGTTTTTATTTTTCTTCTAAGATTTCCAGTCTTGCAATCATGAGCATTATTTTTCGTTAAGCTGTAACAACTACTTTAAAAATTCTTGTCTTTTCTATTTCTAGTTTGCTGAGATTTTTTTTATTGTTTATGGGTTTGGGATTTTGTCAAGTTTTAAATTTATCTACTGAGATGATATTTTTGTTTTTGTTTTTGTTTTTCATTTGTTAGTGGGATGAATCCTGTTGGTTGTATTTTTAACATTAAACTAACCTTGTGTTCGTGGGATAACCTCGACTTGGTCGTGGTGCATTATTGTTTTTATATGTTGCTGGATTTGATTTCCTAAAATGTGTTAAGAATTTATGCTTTGCCCTGGCCTGTTTGGTTCAGCGGTTAGAGCGTCGGCCTGTGGTCCTGAGAGACCCGGGTTCGGTTCCCGCTAAGGGCACGTACCTCCGTTGCAGTTTGTCCCGGCCCTGGTCGGTCGTGCGGGTGGCAGCCACTCGATGTGTCCCTTTCACGTCGATGTTTCTCTCTCTCTGTTCCTCTCTCTCCCTCCCACTCTACCTGAACAAAAAATAGAAAAATGTCCTCGGGTGAGGATAAAAAAAAAAAAAAGAATTTATGCTTTTATATTCATGAGGATATTAGTCTGTGAAAGCTCATAAATTGGTTGTTAAGCTGGGGAGGACTATGATAAAAATAATGTTTTGAGCTTATCAGACTGGCCATAAATTAGATCACATTTCCTTTAACTTCAATGTGAATTATTTTTATATTTTTCAATATAAAACCTCCTCAGTTACTGGATTTAAATTACAAGGTATTCATAGCCTTTAACGTAACACTTCACAATGTAACACATCATCAGTGACTGTCAGTTCCCTTCCTTTTTCCTTCCTAACCTCGACACACAGTCATAGTTTGTTTAATAATTTAAGTAGCTTATTTAATAAATAATGCTTATTTAATTAATAAACAATGTGGCTAATCAAAAATGTAGTCATTTCTACTGTAGAAAAATAATGTATTTCCGAAAAACCCCATGTTCTGCAAAATCATGCACTAAAAATAACAGTCAGTGTTAGCTGTTAGCACACTTTGTATTCAGCTGCAGTTAACTTGTGGCACAAAACACTGATATGCTTGGAAAAATCCCATATGAACCAAAATGACCTCTTTGTTTTACTGATACTATTCTCCCTTTTTTGCTAGTTGCATATGAGCTACTTCACTCTACAGAAACATGCACTGTAGTCAAGTCAGAAGGGTAGAGAATTTTAATTTCATATGTGGGAACGAAATGGAAGGAAAAGTGAGGTGTGATTTCCAAGCACACTCTCTGATTGTTCTGTGTAATGCGTGGTAATATACTCCTTGTTTATTCGTGGAGCTCCCCCATGGGCAACAACTGTCTCTCGGTTATATATCCACGGTTTAAACCCCCTTAGGCACTCAAATATTTGTTGAGCTAAATGATTCCTGGTAGCTACAGTGGTTTCCTCAGTTCTGCATTAATTTTTCCAGAAATATTTTGGCTGCTTCTACTATAGGCTAGAAACTGTTACAGGCTCCAGCGGTAAAGAAACAACCATAGAATCCAATGGGAAGTGGGGAAGTAGCAAGTGAAGAGAGAATTTCACTACTGCGTGGCACCTACTTGGATGGAGTTGTGCATCAAGTTACACACGTGGGAACCTGGCTGAGAAACAGCCATCCCAGATTTGCAGGAAAGAGATCAGAGTCCACCTGTGTCTAAGCTGAGCCCTGAAGATAGAGCAGGAGTTTGGCTAGTGGGGCAGGAGGTCTGACCAAGGCCCAGATGGGGAAGGGGCTGGGGCATGAGGCAGGGCTGGTGTTACAGAGGAGCTACAAGTTCAGTATGTCTGAAGTATGAATGACTGAAGGTGCTACTTAGAGCTCCTGAGACAGACACTGGAGCTGAAACTGATTTCCTCGGATTAAAAGTATCATCATCGTGGTTATTTCCAAGTAGCCAGATTTTTCTGCATCATTACTTACAGAATAGTCAGGATATCTGAGGAACAATGTTCTTGTTTTAAAACCTATTAGTAACATCTGTAATACATTTTACATCCAACAATAAAGATTTGAAAAAAAATAAAATAAAATGAAAAATAAAAATAGAAGTTCAGAATAAAAAAATAATAATAATAGCCCTGGCCGGTTTGGCTCAGCGGTTAGAGCATCGGCCTGTGGTCCAGAGAGACCCAGGTTCGGTTCCCGCTAAGGGCACGTACCTTGGTTGCGGTTTGTCCCCAGCCCTGGTTGGATCATGTGGGTGGCGACCACTCGATGTGTCCCTTTCACGTCGATGTTTCTCTCTCTCTCTCCCTCCCACTCTATCTAAACAAAAAATGGAAAAATGTCCTCTGGTGAGGGAAAAAAAAAAATAATAATAATAATAATAATAATAAAATAAAACCGATTAGTATTGCCCAGCCAGTGTGGTTCAGTGGATTGAGTGCTGTCCCATGGACTGAGAGGTCACAGGTTCAATTCCTGGTCAGGGCACATGCCCTGGTTGCGGGCTAAATCCCCAGTAGGGGGGCGTGCAGGAGGTGGCCAGTCTATGTTTCTATCTTTCTCTCCCTTCCTCTCTAAAAAAATCAATGAAAATCATATTTAAAAAAAAATTATACCTGGCTGGTTAGGCTCAGCAATTGGAGCATCTGCCTGTGGACCAAAGAGTCACAGGTTCGATTCCAGTCAAGGGCACGTACCTAGGGTGCAGTTTGGTCCCCAGCCCTGGTCGGGTCGTGCAGGAAGCAGCCAGTTTATGTGCCTCTCTCACATCCATGTTTCTCCCTCTCTCACTTTCTCTCCCTCCTTCCCCCTCCTACTCTATCTGAAGATAAATGGAAAAGTGTCCTGGGGGGAGGATTCAAAAATAAATAAAACCTATTAATACTGAAATTAATGTATGCATGAAGTGGTTTTGTTACAATACACATAAATATCTCTCTTTTCAGAAAGTTGCTTATTCTATAACTGTCACCTTTGTATTATTTGTTCTGTGATTGTCATTGTAAATATTTACTCTGCACTCACTGGAGTATAGTTTGGACAGTTAATATTTAAGTATATATTCATGAATTGGGCTTTTATGAGGTTATTTGAAATGCTGTAAAATTTTTAGAAATATCAAGGTTTTGAATGTTGACAGAATATATATAAAATAACATTTTTTTCTGCTATTTAATAGGCCCTCAGATATTTAAGCAAATTAGAGAGTTCTGGGTTTTCTAAATCCAGCTTTGATTTGATAAGACTTCCATTTATGCAAATTTAAAATGATCTTCAACTTTAATTTTCAACCTACATGTTTTGTGGTGGGCTTTCCAGGGTGGATGCCTGTCAGACTTAGTTGATATAAAGGCTCAGGAAAATGTAGTTGAAATCCTTCTCTAGTACATGTGGATAAAATTAAAAGTAGTGCTTATTGCTACTTTTATTCCTCCTCAGTAAAGACAGTAAATATCAGAAATTAGTATTTGTTTATATTTATTTTGTACATAAACCATTAATCTGTCTTAGCCAGTATGTACTGTTGATCTTGGCAGAAATATTTTCTCATTATTACTTTTGCATATCTTATTTACTTTCTGCTCTAGAATTAGATTGTAAGTCGTTCTTAGAATAAATGTTTTACTGTTTTCTCTGTACCTTAAAAAAAATTACTTGGTGGGAATTTTTAACTGACTAGTAGAAAAGGACCAGTTTTATTTTTGAGAGATCAAGTTTAACTTGTTTGTTTGCATATTATCAGAAATAAATTAGTTGACATGATTTAGGAATTTGTTCATAATGGTTCAACAGGTATAGAAGTACCTTTCCTTTAAAAGAGGAATTTTATTAACCCTTGTCTTGTATAATCTTGCAATAGTCTTCACCTTCCACGACACACAATTGGATTCTTCTCTAGGCAAGAAACTGGGATTCTTTACATGGACTCTGAAGGACCAGTCTCTCTTCCTCAGCTTATTTAATGATTAAAGTTTGTACAGGCATCCAGGGCCAGTTTGGCTCAGCAGTTAGAGCATCAGCCCTTGGACCAAGGGTCTTGGGTTCCATTCCCGGTCAAGGGCACATACCTTGGTTGCAGGTTCGATCTTCAGCCCTGGTCTGGGTCGTGCGGGAGGCAACCAATCAATGTGTCTCTCTCACATCAGTGTATATCTCTCTCCCCTCCCCCTCTCTCCCCTCCCCTCCTCCTCCCCCTCTCTCCCTCCTACTCCATCTAAAAATCAATGGAACAATATCCTTGGGTGAGGATTAACATAAAGTAAAAAGTTTGTACAGGCTAACAAACTCCAGTTAATAGATCTGATTCATAGAAAGAAAATATTGACTATTTCCCAATGTGTTTCTCATAAAGAAACCCATATTTTGAACAGAACAGTGGGTTTTAAAAAAGATTTCAGCCCTGGCCAGGCGGCTCAGTTGCTTGGAGAGTCCCTACCCTGAAAGGTTGCGGGATCCATTTCCGCTCAGGGCTCACACCTAGATGTTGGTTCCATCCCCGGTCAGGGCATGTATGGGAGGCCGCTGATCGATGTCTGTCTGCCTCTCTGTCTGCCTCTCTCTCTCTTTCCTTTTCTTTTTCTCTTCTCTCCACCCCCTTCCTCCCTCTCTAAAATGGGTGGAAAGTATTCTCAGGTGAGGGTTAGAAAACAGATTTCATGCTTTGAACAGCACCTCAGCTAGGAACCGTCGTTCACACACCTGCCTGCCCTTTTTCTGCAAACTATTGGATCACCGTAGTTAAAAGGACAAGCCTTCCCTTTTTGTTTTTGAATTTCTCATTTATTTTCTTACTTTGTCCTAATTCTGTTCACTTTGTGATAGGAGTAACACTCCCTCCCCCCCCCCCAAATTTTTTTAAATGAGAGCTTTCAAATGATTGGTCAGCAAGTAAAATCTTTTTAAAATAAACCTTTTAATTGGATTGAGAGTTAAGTTTAAGATACATATATTCGACAGCATTGCTGGGATGGGAAATTTGAGGCAGATACTTTCTAAAGTGATAATAGATTATTTCTTGTAATAATAATTACTTTATTAATCTGTAAGTTCAAAATGCAGTTAGCAAGCTCGGCATTTATTTTTGAAATTATTAAAAAACTTCTGTTATTTTTCATAACTTTTTAATAGAATCATATTCCAACGGCTCCTTTGCTTATTAATCAATCTTCTTTAGTTAATTTGTTTGTTTTAAATGTTAAAGTATTCCACTAAAACCAGTTGCACCTTTAAAATTTACAAATAGGAAGCATTTTAAATAATTGAAATGTAGCTTATCACGTACTAAAAAGCATATTTTTAGTTTCTAATGACTGCTTTTCAAGTTTAACGTTTCAAGCTTACCTTTTATGCCCCCATACATGGCAAGGCAAACTCAAGCAGGGAAGCACATACAAAGGTTAATAATCACGCCCTGGCCAGTTTGACTTAGCGGTTGGAGCGTTGGCCTGCGGTCCAGGGAGACCTGTGTTCGGTTCCCGCTAAGGGCATGTACCTCAGTTGCAGTTTGTCCCGGCCCTGGTTGGTCGTGCGGGTGGCAGCCACTCGATGTGTCCCTTGCACATCAGTGTTTCTCTCTGTTCCTCTCTCTCCCTCCCACTCTACCTGAACAAAAAAAAATGGAAAAATGTCCTCGAGTGAGGATTAAAAAAAAAAAAAAGTTAATAATCACTGATGATCAGACCACACAGAAATCATTTTCACATGAATCACATTTAATCCTCACAACCATGTCATTTACAGAAGAGGCAGCTGGGTCTCAGAAAAGCCTCACTGGGTCCCAAGGTTCCTGGTGTTTAGGTCTTTGCTCTAACATGCTGTAAAGAAACTCAGCTCCCTTTACCTGTACCGACTGGACTTCTTTTTCTCAATACACCACTTGTAAGAGAGTAATGTTTTCTTCTATAAAAGACTGACCTAAAGTGCAGCCACCGAATAGCATGAACAGTTAAGAATTTTATTGATGGCAGTTTGCCAGCGTGTAGTCGTTCCCAGACGTTTTGTTAATAAGGCAGAGGAAGGTAATGTTCCTGGAGATAATTTATGTTAAACTAACAAAATTATGCCATTATTTGCTATATATTCATAATAAGTTTGTTCTTTTGAGGTACACTTTTAATGGCCATTTTAAAAGAAACTATAAAATTGCCTATTGTTAAAACACCTTTTAAAAAAAATGATGGTAAGATACAGATAAGATAACCTACACCAGTTTAACCACTCGGGAGCGTGCAGTTCCATGGCTTTAGTCCACTCTCATTGCTGTGCATTCAGTCTCCAGACTCTCTCCATCCTGCAGAACTGAAATCTGTGCCCCAGTAAGCAACTCCCCATTCCCTCCCTCACCCCAGGTTCTGGCTCCCATCATTCTACCTTCTGTCCTTATGAATTTGACTCTTCTAAGAAACTCGAATAAGTGGAATTATACAGTATTTGACTTTTTGTGACTGTCTAAAACACTTTTAAGTAATACATTCAAATTATGTATTTAGACATTGGGAACGATCCTGTACCGCCTCCACGTGGAGACCAGTAAAGTGAATGCTTGCTGCTCGAAGTGTATGAAGTACAGCAGTCCCCCGCCACACCTTTGCACTGTTCGTGCAAGCCCCACACACTTGGCCGTACCTTCCAGTCTGAATAAGAATGTTAGGATAAAGAGTTTAGCACTTATAAATAAAAGAAAATAGCTAAGCTGTTGTCGCTTGTAGTAAGTTATAGTTATAGCTGATGAGAATCACAGAATGTGAGAAGTAGAAAGGGATGCTAGACTCATCCAGTCCCACCAGTGCTCATTGTACAAGTGAGAAAACAGAGACAGGCAAAGTGCCTTACCCAAGGCCAGTAACAAAGAAAACACATTTTCTTAATTCTGTGCACTTTTCTTACATGTTGACCATTCTTATGGTGTAGTTAATTATGTCCTTGAATTTCAGAGACTAACATTTATAGAATAAAATAAGTAAAAATTTAATGTTTGCTTATACCAACAAATAATAACAAAAAATCTATGCCTATCCTTAATTATTACATTAAGGATTGATGTGGTAGGGATATATATACACCATTGTTTTATTAAACATCTGTTTAGTGGGACTTTTGATATGCTGACTCTCTAACATGGAATTTAATTCTGTAATATTAGATTTTTTTTTTTTTTGTACCACAACTCAATATATAATAAAACTTAGAACTGATATATCTCATTTTGTTTTTGTTTTTTTATCCTCACCCGAGGATATTTTTCCATTTTTTGTACAGATAGAGCGGAAGGGAGAGAGAGGAACAGAGAGAGAGAGAGAAACATCGACGTGAAGGGACACATCGAGTGGCTGCCACCCGCAAGACCAACCAGGGCCGGGGACAAACTGCAACCGAGGTACATGCCCTTAGCGGAAACCGAACCCGGGTCTCTCCGGATCACAGGCCGACGCTCTAACCGCTGAGCCAAACCGGCCAGGGCTATATCTCATTTTGTATAAGCACTGTTTAGTGATCAGTATATGAATATGTGAGTATTCATTTCTTCTAGAATTGGTGATAACATCCACTTAACACTCAGCACCCACAGAAAATACTCCATGACAGTCATCTCCATGTGTACATAATTGTGCACCCATCAGTTTTAAAAAATCCACACACTTCAATTATGTTTATTTATAAATTATATGTACAAACTACTGTACTGATATTGTGTACATTAAAAGCTTACACAAATATATACATTTTTAAAAGGATATAAAAAATTAAATATATATTTTTTCTTTCTACTCCCAGTAAATCATTTTATACATATGGATGTGGGGATATTAATAATGATCAGCATTTATGTAATTTAGTGGTACTCTAGCCTGTTGTTACTGAGAGTTATTGAGAGTTAGAACAATATAAAATGAATGAATCCAGTAAATAGAATGTATTAAAGTGCTTTCTTGAAGGTGTTTGGAATTACAACTTTAAGAAGCCCTATAAAGGAATCCAGTCAAGGTGGCGGGTAGGTAAACGCGGTATCACATCCTCCCACAACCACATCAAATTTACAACTAAACTACAGAACAACCATCGTTCAAAACCACCTGACACCGAGCTGAATGGAAGTCCTACAACTACGGAATTAAAGCAGCAGCCACATCCAGACTGGTAGGAGGGGCGGAGGGGCGGAGGGGACGGGCTGGTCCCACACCCACGTGTGGCGGATAAAAATCAGGAGGACACCTCGGCTGGGAAGGTCCTCCCTGAGGACTGAGGGGTCCCCGTCCCACACCAGGTGCCCCGCTCAGGGTTCCAGTGCCAGGAAGAGAATCCCCATCACTTCTGGCTGGAAAAACCAGCGGGAACTGAGGCTCAGGGAGGCTGAGGCGGCTGGAGCCCCAGGCAGCTCCTTAAAGGGCCCGCGCACGGACTTATCAGACTCTCTCCCTCTAAGCTTGGAGAGGAGGCAGCTCGACGGGCACCAGAGACATACAGGGAAGAACTGAGCTGTTTGGCACTGGAGCAAGGGCTGGAGAGGAGGCTTTCTCCGGGACAAACATGCTGTCAGAGGCCTTTGTTCCTTTGGTGAGACCTTTCCTGGGGCAACAGACAGTTGCTGGGGGACTCCAGCAACCTGACTCACACTGGTAGCCCCGCCCTGCTGACTCCCTGAGGCCCCGCCCCACCCAGCTTTCAGGCCCACCCAAGCTGTTGCCACTTGCTTAACCATAGGATTGGCCTGTCTTCGATCCTGCTTCAGGTTTTCCTAAATTCTTTCAAACAAGAAGCATCTGGTCTCAGATAGCCCCATACTTCTCGTTAAGTAATAAACAGAAACAAACACAGGGAGGCGGCCAAAATGAGGAGACAAAGAAACAGGTCCCAAATGAAAGAACAGAACAAAGCCCCAAGAAAAGAACTAAGAGAAATGGAGATGAACAACCTAACAGATGCTGAGTTCAAAATACTGCTTATAAGGATGCTCAGTGAACTTAGTGAGAACCTCAGTGAACTTAGTGAGGGCCTCAAGAGCATAGAAAAGGACCAGTCAGAAATGAAGGATGTACAGTCAGAAATGAAGAAGGCACTAACTGAAATAAGGAATAAATGACACAGATTCAATAGTAGAGTAGATAAAGCCAAGGAGCAAACCATCAATTTGGAATATAAGGAAGCAAAAAATGCCCAATCAGAACAGCAAAAGGAAAAAAGAATCCAAAAAACTGAGGATCGTGTAAGGAGCCTCTGGGACAACTTCAAGCATGCCAACATTCACATCTTGGGGGTACCAGAAGGAGAAGAGAGAAAACAAGAAATCGAAAACCTATTTGAAACAATAATGGCAGAAAACTTCCCTAACTTGGTGAAGAAAACAGACATACAAGTCCAGGAAGCACAGAGTGTGCCAAACAAGATGAACCCCAAGAGGCCCACACCAAGACATCATCATCAAAATGCAAAAGGTTCAAGACAAAGAGAGAATCTTAAAAGTAGCAAGAGAAAAGCAGATAGTCACCTACAAAGGAGTTCCCATCAGACTGTCAGCTGATTTCTCAAAAGAGACCTTCCAGGCAAGAAGGGGCTGGAAAGAAATATTCCAAGTCATGAAAGGCAAGGACCTACAACCAAGATTACTCTATCCTGCAAAGCTGTCATGTAGAATCGATGGCCATACAAAGACTTTCCCAGACAGGAAAAAGTTAAAGGAGTTCACCACCACCAAACTATTATTATATGAAATGTTGAAGGGTCTTCTTGAAGAAAAAGATAAAAAAATATGAACAAACAAAATGGCAATGAATACATATCTATCGCCAATGGAATCTACAAACAAAATGAACAAGCAGAACAGAAGCACTCTCATAGATACAGAGAACATTTTGTTGGTTGCCAGATGGGAGGGGGTTGGGGGAATGGGTAAAAAAGGTGAAGGGATTAAGAAGTACAAATTGGTTGTTTGAGGAACCTCAAAGGGGGTGGGGGGTGGGAAGACATAAACCGAAGAACTTATATGTATATATGCATAACCAGTGGGCACAGACAAGAATGTTGGAAAGGCGGGAGGGTGCGGGAATGGGGAGGAGGAGGTCAATAGGGGGAAAATAAGGAACATCTGTAATACATTCAACAATAAAGATAAGTTATAAAAAAAGAAGCTCTATAAAAATGTATTATCACCCTGGCCGGTTTGGCTCAGCGGTTAGAGCGTCGGCCTGCGGTCCGGAGAGACCCGGGTTCGGTTCCCGCTAAGGGCACGTACTTCGGTTGCAGTTTGTCCCCGGCCCTGGTTGGTCGTGCGGGTGGCAGCCACTCAATGTGTCCCTTCACGTCGATGTTTCTCTCTCTCTCTCCCTTCCTCTCTCTCCCTCCCACTCTATCTGTTCAAAAAATGGAAAAATATCCTCGGGTGAGGATTAAAAAAAAAAAAAAATGTATTATCAAGTCAATTAATATCTATTTAGCATCTGCAAAGGGACACAATATCCATCTACCAGGAAGGAGCTTATAATAGGAAGGCATTTTTTATATGTGTATATAGGTCCTATGTGTACAGATAACTGATAATTCAAGAAGGTATATAAGAAATATGTTAGCCCTGGCCGGTTCTGCCCAGCGGTTAGAGCGTCAGCCTGCGGTCCAGAGAGACTTGGGTTTAGTTCCCACTAAGGGCGCGTACCTCGGTTGCAGTTTGTCCCCAGCCCTGGTTGGGTCATGTGGGTGGCAGCCACCCGATATGTCCCTTTCACGTCGATGTTTCTCTTTCTCTTCCTCTTTCTCTCTCTCCCTCCCACTCTATCTGAACAAGAAATGGAAAAATGTCCTCGGGTGAGGATTAAAAAAAAGAAAGAAAGAAAAACTTGAATGATTTTTTTATGAGTATTTGGATATTCCATGAAACTCTCCTAAAAGCTCATTAGTATTTCCTAGATTTTCTTCAGTAAATATGTATTGCTGTTATAATAATTTACTTATTTCAAAAAGGAGAATGCTAGTTTGGGGAAAAGATTATTTTAGGGTTTATTTACTAATTCATTCCTTCATTCCTCAAGTATTCATTGTAGTACTCACAACATGCCGAGCACAGTATGACAACCTGATCCTGACTAGATGTTTGAGATGAGAAATGAGAAACAGTTCACTTCCTTCCAGAAGCATTCAGTCTAGCAGGGAGCCGGGGACACAGGCCGATGGCTCCAGTGTGATAGGACAGAAAACGTGGTCCCTGCATAGTCAGCAGTGTGGGGAGAGCCGCCTAGATGTGTGTGTTGGAATCTGGGAAGACGCGACATTTAAGACACTGTTTTAGGGAAGCCTTGAAATTTGCCAGGTCGGCAGGTGAGCTGAGAGAAGGCACTTCTCCAGAGGAGACAGCTGCGTGCGAGGTTCGGGCAGGACACCAGGTGCAAACACCAGCTTGGCCTAGACCAGGAGAGCATCAGGCCGGGGTAACCCGAGTGGGGCGTGCCTGCAGCCTCGAAGCTGCACGAGCTCTCTGAAGTAGAATGTCTTGAAGAAAGCCTTTCAAAGCCATGGAAGGAAGAAGATGCCATTGAGGACCTAGAGAAGTAGGAAGGTCGGAATATGATGTGGAGGCTCAAGAAAACAGATATGAGTGGTCAGTGGAGTCCGGTGCTGCAGAGACACAGCCACTTTGTGATGCGTTTCTAGTCTTTGTTCTGTTTCTGTTGTTCAAAATCATATCATATAGTCTGCCCTGGCCTGTTTGGCTCAGTTGTTAGAGCGATGGCCCGCAGACCAAAGAGTCGCGGGTTCAGTTCTTGGGTGGTTGGGGTCATGCAGGAAGCAACCAGTTGATGTGTCTCTCTTACATCAATGTTTCTCTCCACCCCCCTCCTCCCGTCTGTCCCTCAGTCCCTCCAACTCTATCTGAAAATCAATGGAAGAATATCCTCAGGTGAGGATTTAAAAAAAAAATTATAGTCTATGTGCAGTTTTATGTCCTGCCCTTTTTTTTTTTTTTTTTATCCTCACCCGAGGACATTTTTCCATTTTTTGTACAGATAGAGTGGGAGGGAGAGAGAGGAAGAGACAGAGAGAGAGAAACATCGACGTGAAGGGACACATCGAGTGGCTGCCACCGCACGACCAACCAGGGCCGGGGACAAACTGCAACCGAAGTACGTGCCCTTAGCGGGAACCGAACCCGGGTCTCTCCGGACCGCAGACCGATGCTCTAACCGCTGAGCCAAACCGGCCAGGGCTATGTCCTGCCTTTTCAATAAGTGAATGAACTATGATTTATTTACTTTTTCTTTTCTTTTCATTTTTTCTTTTTAGCTTTTGTGTATTTGGGGTTTTCCCTCCACTCTGGAAACAAATAAACTTAAAGAATTCAGGAGAATGGCTTATGGAAAAATGGATGCAGGTGTAAAATATTCCTAAAGTTAGCAGCGAGCTTCCTAAACTGAAACAAAGATGAATGATTCATTTTTGCGTTCTGGGCACCTGCATCAGTGACTGGTAATGAATGAAAGAATGGAATTAAGCAATAGCGGTAGAGATATTAGGATGAATTCTAGGTTTGTAGTTCTGTGTTTCTGTTTTGTTTTGTTCTTTTGCTAGTGAAAACTTACATATACTTATGGAGGCACAGAGTATAAATTGTAGTCTCTTTAGCCTTGGAAAATAGGAGGATACCTTTATCTCCTGAGACTGAGAGCAGGAGGGCGTGGGCTCTGTGCAGACGTTTTCAAGATAGGAAAGAACAGGGAGCCTAGGCCCTGCGCAGACTTCCTCTCGGGGCAGCAGTAGATGGTGCGTGCGCCGAGTGGGGTGAGGAGACGGTGTGATTCCAGGCTGTGTCATTAAGGCTCATGGAGACTGCGAGCGAATGTTTGCTTGTTCTTTGGAGGAGGAGGAGAGTGGGAAGAGCAGCGAGAGGTAACAGTAGGATTGCCGAGGAGCATTGAGGACCTCGCAGGAGGCCAGTAGGACAGTTAGAGATGAGAGGCTCATGGACTCATTCCTGTCTCTGTGCTAGTAACATAGATTGTAAGGATTTAAATGGAAGACTACTTTTTTCTCCAGAATATAGTTTTTTGTTTTGTTTTGTTTTTAAATACGTTTTTATTGATGATTTTTTAGAGAGAGAGATAGAAACATCAATGTGAGAGAGAAACATCAATCGGCTGCCTCCTGCACGCCCCCTATTGGAGATCAAGCCACAACCCAGGCTTGTGCCCTGACTGGGAATCGAACTGGGACCACTCAGTCCATGGGACCATGCTCAGTCCACTGAGCCACACTGGCCTGGCAGAATACACTGTTTTTAGTCTTAGAGTTAAGAGATCTATTTAACTTCAGTTCTTAGTAGGAAAAAAAATAGTTATTTTAATATTATGTACAATTACATCACCAGAGAACACAAGCATTTGTTATGAGCATTGTTTCCTCAACTATAAGACACATTTACCCCGTACTTCTGTCTTTGACAGTAAACAGAAACTCACCTTCATTGATGAAAGTTACTGGTGGTATCTTGAAAGGGCTTTTGGTGGGGGAAGTTGGTAGATCCGGTGGAGGCATTAAGTCTCTGGGATCACCAGGATCCCTCTGGATCTCATTACCTGCCAGCAGCCCGGGTGTGTACTGGTGACTGCTAGGAATGTGTCGTGGCACAACCTGGACAAGCGGAGGAGACACATGGGGGTCTTGTCGGGAGAATATCCTCAAACACTGTTCTTCCAACAATGTGATCATCACAGACTGGTTATTGACAAGATCAGTCAAGGAAGCATATTTCGCCTCTAGCTCCCTATACCTTGTTGCCATCCTCAACATTTCTGTGGTGACATTGAGGATTTTATTTTCCAACTGGGAAAGTTCGAGAGAATTGTCCCTCTTCCGGATGATCTCATGTAACAGTTGCATGTAGAGTTGGGTGACTCGAGAGTTCATGTTCCGGCTCTCTTTTCTCAGCAGCTTGACCTCGTTCACAATGTTTCCATCCACGTCCACCACCAGCTGCAGGACATCTATCTCCCGCTTCTGCTTGGACAGCACATCCTTCAGGTTCTCAAGGTCCATCCTGGTGATCATGTCTTTAATGTTCCCTGCATCTTGCCCTTTGGTGTTGACACAAATTGGCCCTGTTATTTTCTGTTCAGGGACCAGGAATGTGTATGCGCATTTCTTCACCTCCTCTTTGCCAGCTGTAGCACGAGGGTACCTCCTCTGGCTTACTTTTTTAATTGTGAACTGTCCTCTGCAGTGCCCGGTGCCCGTTAATAGGAAGAGTAACACAATTAGGGTCCAGATAAAAGCCTTCATTTTGAAATGAGCTTGTGTGATGTCTTCTGAAAAACAAACCAATGAAGGTAGAAGTAAAAGGAATTAATATTAATCTACTTTTAATGTCAATAATATAAAAAAGCATCTAAGGGAAGACTGAATATCTGTTTGTTAATAAGTTGGACCAGAATGAACGTTATTTGTTTCTTAGGTTCAGTATCATGGTGCCTTCACATTTGTTTAAAAACTAGGTTTCTGAGACCACGTGCCACCTCATGGCTTCTTGTTCCCCAGCTCAGTGAGCAGACTTTGATGAGCGTCCACCATAGGCAGAGACATCCTAATCAGAACTTTCTGACCTTTAAAAGGCTCACTTACCCTCTGAAAACTGTTAAAACGGCACACAATATTTGTAAGGCATTAATTAAAACATTGTTTCCTCACTAGTGTTAAAGTTACTAGGTGACTACTAAGTCTGTTTTATATTACACTGTGCAGTTTCAACTAAATGAACCCTCTCAATAAATATCTTTTTAAACCATCAAAGAAACTAAAAAGATAAGTTTCAAACCAGCAAGTTTTAGCATCATATTTTTGGTGTGTTTTTTTGTTTTATTTTTTAATCCTCACCTGAGGATATTTTTCCATTGATTTTTCAGATACAGTGAGAGAGAGAGAAACATTGATGTGAGAGACACAGTGATTGGTTGCCTTCTGCACAACCAGGGCCAGGGACTGAACCACAACCTAGGCATGTGCCCTTGACCAGAATCGAACCCACAATTCTTTTCCACAGTCCGACGCTCTAACTGCTGAGCCAAACCAGCCAGGGCATATTTTTGTTTTTATAGCATGTCCTTTTGGGATTGGGGACAAGTTTAAGAAAGATAGAATACTTACAGTCAGTATTGTGGATAATTGTGTTTCTAAACCATATTATTTATGCTGTAAACCTGTGTATAATTCAGCAGATTCATTGTCCTAGCAGGTTCCACTGACCTGTGTGTTAGTAACATGGGAACTTGCTGTAACCATTACCAAGGAAAGGCACTGCCTGTAATTGAAGGTGATAGAGTTGGGAAGTGCCTTTGAATCCACCTTATTCGAGAACCTCTGCGCCGGTGGCCATGGTGAGAGCCACGGGCACACGGGAGGCGCGCGGGGAGCCAGGGCAGGGACTCGGGTTCCCTGGCTCTGCAGCGTGTTCATAGCAGTGGCTCACGCGCTGAAACGCGTGCTCGGAATGTTTCACTTTTGCTCTGGGAGATGAGAAATACGTGTCCTCTGTGGTACAGCTTCTGAGGAGACACTAGAACTAGTTTTGTTCCAAGTTCCCTGCGGTCACCTCCCTAAAGAGGAGGAGCAGCAGGATGGACGGCTCCCTCAGGTTCGTCGACAGCTGCTGTGGCGCAGGCCACCTTCCCCTCCGGGGAACTTGGCCCCTCTCGGCCTTTCTGGAGGATGGCAGTGGACGTGTTAAAGCAGAGCTTTTCTATCCCGTTTTCCACCCAAGTGTTTCTTATTTGAGAAGCTAAGGCCTAGGTTTTTACGCCTGCTATCAATCAATGATTACAACGCAGTAATAACCAGCGTTCATACTTCCTGCATGCCTGCTAAATAAATGCCAGGCATTGTTGTAAGCCCTTCACATGTATTAAGTCATTTGTGTCTCATCACAACCCTCTGAGGTAGATTATTACTTTCCTCATTTTCCGATGAAGAAACTCTAGCAGTTAGGTGCCTTACCCAGAGCCGCACGGCTTCTGAGAGATGGGGCCACAGTTTGAACCCAGCAGACCCCAGGGCCCATATTTTCCATTAACCTGTGTGCTGAATCACATGGCAGCATACTCTTCTGTTTTCTGTCGGCAGCATTACAACAGTCCCCTATATTTATGTTTGCTTGACACATGTTAACTATTTGCATTTGCACCATTTTGCAAAGGAATAAATTCCTGGAGAAGCAAAAACACTCAAGCAGGATTCAGATCTTCGTGTAACTTTTCTAGACCTGTGGTTTTCATCCTAGTCATGTGGTCACTACAGAGAAGTCTTAACTTTGTGTTTCTTGTTTTTCACAGAATGAGGGTGGGGGGTGGAGGGGTAGATCATGGAAATAAAGAATGGATGGAGTGTGGGGAATTCTTGTCCTTTTACAAAAGGATGTAGACATGAGGGATGAGCACAGTAACATCCCACATCCATATCAGAGGCCTCCTGTTGCTGACTGATCGCCAAAAGCACACTTGGTTGAGTCCTTTGCGTTTTTTGTTTCATACTTGGCCTTCTGACATCAGTAGAAAATTTAGACCTTAGGAGTCTTCTGTTTTATTTTAGAAAGGACTCTGACTATCTGGAGTTACCTACACCAAAAATGGATAAAAGATATTTTGTTATATTTATGGATTCATGGAATTTAAATGTGGTTTAATTTAAAAACAGGGCAAAAATACATACATACATACTTACACGAACAAAACAAACTGAGGACAGTACAACCGCAGCCTCAGCCTCCTGGGTACATGCACAGATTTCTCCTCCAGTTACTAACCTAGTGCTCAGACCCTCTCATTTCACATCCGTAACAGAACAGAAACTCTTAGATCATAGTTATTTTACCTTAATAATCTACCACGAAATAAGCTACCAAAACAAGGAAAATTTGGGAAGTACTGTGAAACTTCAAAGCAAGTGGAATTGTATGAACAGTATTCTATTTGAAAAGCTTGCGTTGCTGTCAGACACAGATTTTTATGGAACAACCAAGAGCATATAACCCAAGCCCGTTACTGTGACTTGGCATTGGTGTTGTCACAGAAGAACAAAGATGTGAAAGGACAAATCCGACTTAAAGCTGCACTCGCTTCCTGTTGGTGTGTTCTGCCTTGGCTTCGTGGGCGCCAGTGCAGTTAGGCAGACCCTGAGTCCCTGTCCACCGTCGGCGAATCTGACCCAAATGTGTACTGAAAGGAGGCAACTGGAGGTTTATTTTGTTTTAAATAAATACAATTCCCTTGTTCTCACAGAAGTGTGCTGACTTTGTTGTCATCTAAAACAGAGGAAGGAGCCAGATTTTTTAGTAGTAGCCTGAGCTACGTCATGAGTAAAGGAGTAGTTTTAAAAATACATTTACTGTTACATTTTCAGAAACATTCTTTTATTTAATATTTTCCCACATATGTTCAGTTTTAAAAGTGAAAGATCCATAAATCTGTGTTACCTCATAAAACCCTCTGTGTATGTTAAAAATTTTCCTAGGTCCCAGGAGACTGTTATAAATTAGTTACGGTATACTTAAGTTTAAATCTGCCTTTGCTTGGTTGTTTTTCAGGGGGAAAAGTCTTCCATGCTTTGGGTTAATTTTATTGGTATTTTTTCTCTTCATAGTTGCTACAGTGCCAGCTAGTAGGGAGGAGGAATAGTCAGGATTGACTCCCTCTCAGATGGTGAGCGCAGGCACCTCAGTGCCCCTGTCGCCCTGAAACAGCTGAGGCAGCCAACTTCAGTTTAGGAAGCACTGAGTGTACCTTAGATAAAGCACTTCCAGATTGTGGATTGTGTCCCTGGAAGAGACTAGTTTAGTTGTCTGTAGGCTTTGGGTTTTAGATTAAATGCTTCCCTAAGGCTTCAGCAGGAAGAGGTATAATGAGGTCCTGCACTTTTCATAGCAAACAACCAAAAGATGACAAGTATTTCAGATCCTGTACTGCTTGGAAATTTTATCAGAATTTCTTGTAAAATGTGGTTCACAGAGAGCTTCCCAGTATTTAGAGTCAAGAATATTTAAGGAAAGGACATGAAAGTAAAGTGGAAGAAATTTTAGCTTTACCATGATTTGCTTGTTGAAGATTCTTGCAGTTAGTATCTTTAATGTTTAAAAGGACAGAAGATCCCCAAAGCAAACAAACTTACATATCTTTGGTGTTAAAGCTTACTAATTAGTAACTAGTAATTTTATTGTTAATAATTCTCACAATACAATTAAAGCCCCCAGATGAAATATTGAAAAGAAATCTTGCTTGGAGTTACCAAAATTATTTCTATATAAAATTCTTATATATTTTCTATCTTTTAATTATGTATTTAAGTAATTGTAGCTCCAGGGTTTTATTTTCTATTGTTAATACCGACTTACATAATACTTTCATCACATTTTCTTTTTCTCTCCAATCCTAATCTGTAAGGTTTTAGGGCATTTTTATTATCAGTAACTTTGCTTTTTCAATTAATTCCAGTTGTAGTAGTTTTTATTTATTACCCAAATTAAATTACTGTTACATGTAAACCTTGGAAAATATTTAAAATGTTGAGTTTTAACAAGAAATACTATACACTTGTCTTAAATCATTATAAGGATTTCTGCTTATATTTGGTTATACTATAATTGAGATATTGTTGCAAAGCCTTTCAGTTAATTTTATATATACTTAGCTGTATTTTTTAGGTATAGTTTACGATATCTAACAGTATCTAAATCTTCAGCGCTGTAGCTGCGTGAAGAAGACCAATGTTTATAATTATTTTTTTAAGTTTATATCCCTTTGTTTTGATCACTGTGCTATAAATATAAACATTAAACTTTAATCGTAAAGTGAAAATTTCTCCCTAGAGTCACGAAAGCACTTGTTTTCTGAAACCCAGCATATATACATTAATCTAAAAGCATGTCACTACATATCATTCAATTGATCACAAATAATGCACATTAATCACTGTAAAGTACATAATGATTAGTTTTCACATAAAGTTGCAAAAAACCTTTTTCAGATTGAATATATTGTAGTGTATTCCAAAATTCTTTAATAAGAGATTTTGAAACTTACACGACAAATGTAAAATATTTATGCATTCTGACACACATTAGAATTGTTAAATACAAGCATTAAAATACCTTTTGCATCTGTTGATAAAGCAAACGCAGAAACTTGCCGCCCTTATTCTTGCTTTTAAAAATCAGTGTAGGAGTTTGTTCGTCTGTGACTTGAATGGCAACTGCATCTTTGTTTTGGGCCGTCGAATCCAAGCTGTAATAAGGAACTTCTTTTTCTTCTTACGACACCAATCAATTGACTTTGACAAGCCACCTATGTAATTTTAAGTAGTGGAGTGGAAGTCCCGGTCTGTGGCTGTCTGGAGTCCAGCGGAGAAAGCGCTGTGGCTTCGCTCTGCCTGCCACATGGAGAAGTGCGGTAACCAGCGCAGCTGACCCAGATTGTATGTGCAGTGCCCTTGAATAGTGATTCCCTCTTTCTCCGCAGACTCAAGTTCAGCCCACATATTACGTCACCAAAAATTGCTGGAGACTGGGGGCGTGGAGGAGTCTCCTCCCTAGGATTTCCTCTCTGCGGCCTTAAATAGGGGTGGGGGGAGTGGGATCAGCAGGAGGTTGAATAGCTCTGAACAAGGAGAGACTGTGCAGGTTGAAGGAAGGGCACCATCTGGAAACAAACTATCCTAGTCCAGCGGGCAATTCTAAAACAAACATTTTAGTCTGCTGGCCAGAACTCTTCAAAGTTGAATACTGAAAAACACAGTACTCTACTTCACTTAGGAGCGGCTGCAGGCTGATGAGTTTGATTTTTGTTACAAAGAACAAGAGTTAGACTTGGTCAGGAAGCAGCCACCTAAAGAATGTAATGCTCTTTATAGCCTAGAAGTTTTAAACAGTTTACTGAGTTGCCATTTCAGATGATTTTAAACGTTTAAGAAACCTAATGTTGTAATATGTTTATCTTACTCTGTGATGTTTCTTAAGATAAATCTGCTCATATATATATATAGAATTACCAAAAATAAATGGAAATCTATGTATAAAATTCTTTCAGAAATTTAACTTTTTTCAAACCTAAACTCGGATGCCATGTAATGTCACTTCCTTTTTACAACATGGCACCTCTTGTCTGAATAAGGATATTCTTATAGTTGATATCTTGTGATTTAAATGCGAATATAACCCTGGCCTGAGTGGGGGGGGGAAGAGTTCTGACACACACACACACACACACACACACACACACACACACACACAGAGGCTGTGCTAAACTTGGACAGGTTACTTTTACCTACCTCTGGCCTAGTTCTGCTATGAAATTAGGGTGCTGGAGAGAGAATTACTAGTTGTTGAGCACTAACTATGCTATTATATTTCATTAAATCAGGAAATGTGATTAAGTAACTCAATAGCTGAGGAAGCACAATTTTAGCTACTTTAAGTGACTTGGCTTTCAGTACTTCAGCACTAAGTGGTAGACCGGGGGCTGAAAATCCAACTCCAGAGCATCGTGCCACACTCTGCTGCAGTGCCCAGCTGCTGCTTGCTGCCGCTCGGTGGTACCTTCGGGCTTCTGCTTTCTGTACACACCGCGTGCTTTCCTCTGCTGCTGCAGCTTGTACTTTTCTCCCTGGCACTCCTACCGTCAACTGTTGATCCACATCCTGATTTAAAGTCAGCTTAGTTTCTGCCTCTTTCACAGAGCTGTTTCTTTACATTCCTGTGACATGCTGAGGTATCTTAAGGGTTGCAAACTCAAGTGCCTCTGAAGACAAATGCTCACAACAAGAATGAAGCAGGGCCCTGGCCGGTATACCTCAGTTGGTTGGAGCATCGTCCCATACACCAAAAGATGGTCGGTGGGTGCGATTCCTAGTCAGGGCACATTATCCAGGTTGTAGGGTTGATCCCTAGTCAGGGAGCGTGTAGGAGGCAACAGTCCATGTTTCTCTCTCACATCAATGTTCCTCTTTTTCTCCCTTTCTCGCTCTAAAAATCTATTTAAAAAATAAGCCCTGGCCGGTTTGGCTCAGCGGTTAGAGCGTCTGCCTGCGGTCCAGAGAGACCCAGGTTCGGTTCCCGCTAAAGGCACGTACCTCGGTTGCAGTTTGTCCCCGGCCCTGGTTGGTCGTGCGGGTGGCAGCCACTCGATGTGTCCCTTTCACATCGATGTTTCCCTCTCTCTCTCTTCCTCTCTTTTCCTCCCACTCTGTCTGTACAAAAAATGGAAAAATGTCCTCAGATGAGGATAAAAAAAATAAAAATAAAAGAATGAAGCGGGTAATGTAATTGAAGTAAACCAGAAGATAACAGGAAAATGAGGGTTATGACAAACATGTTATTGTGGTTATGGGATCTGCACTCTTTTCTGCTGTACCTTGTTGTTGCCAAATCTCTTCATTTTTTATGAAAAGAAAGTCATCTAGATATTTCCTATGATAATTCCTGATTTTAGAAACATTGGGACAGATGGACTACTGACAGCTCCTAGTCTCTGATTTATATTATGTAGTACATTATGTGAATATGCAGTGACCATGTTTTATTCACCAGTACCTTCATCAGAGAAAGATATGAGTATCAGGTTCCTCCTGAGTTTTTCTACTTGAGCGGGTTGTGCTTTGAAACTTCAGCAATTGGTAATATCACTAACCCCAGCAGGAAATCGGAATGACAGGTGTTTAGGAGCAAGTGATGGTTCGTTTGTCATGGAAAATGGAAGTCAGGAGTTCAGTTCTATAGAGAGATTTGGGAAATTATCAGCAGTTAGGAGATAGTTGAAACTACAGAAGTAAAATAATCCAGAAAAAGAACACGTAGAGTGGGAAGACTGATGACAGACCCACGGAGAAACCAGCTTACAGGGGACGTGGGGAAAAACAAGAACAGAGAGATTGCAGGGAGCCAGGGAGGTTCTGGCCAGTCAAGGTCAAGGAGCGAAGGGAACCCTAAAAGAACTACAGACAGCAGCAGCAGGAGACCGAGAGAGACATTTAAAGATGTAATAATGAGGAGGTCATTTATGCCTTTGCCTGAATAAGTTTCCGCAGCAAGATAAATATTGGCTTCAGATTATATAGTAGGTTGAAGCCTCCCTGGGTAAAATTTCACCGCCAAGGGGATTCGTTTCTACAATATATTAAGAACTTAGAAACCAGTAAGAAAAACAACCCAGAGGAAAAACTGGACAAAAGACATTTCATAGAAATATAAATGCTTAGCCTCATTATTAATCAAGGAAACAAAAATTAAAACACAGTAAGGTATTTTATACTCAGAAGATTGGCAAAAATAAAAAAAACTGATAATATCAAGTGTTGGCACAAGTGCAGATCATTAGAAACTACTGTCAGTGGGAGTATGAGTTAGTAAGACTTTAGAAAACAGTGAGCCCTGGCCTGGAGGCTCACTTTGCTGGAGCGTCGTCTGGTACACTGAAAGGTTACAGGTTCCATTCCCGGGCAGGGCACATACCTAGGCTTTGGATTCAGTCCTCAGTCGGTGTGTACGGGAGGCAACCAATTGATGTTTCTCTGTCACATTGATGTTTCTTTCTCTCAAAAAAAAAAAAAAAAATCAATGAAGGAAAGAAAGGAATCTTACCATTTGTGGCAGCGTGGATAAGAGGCTATTATGCTAAGGGAAATAAGTCAGTCAGAGAAAGACAAATACCATATGATTTTACTTACACATGGAATCTAAACAGAATAAAACAAAAGTGACGGATACTCACAGACACAGACAAAGAGAACAGACTGGTGGTTGTCAGAGGGGAGGGGCTGAGTGAAAAGGATGAAGGAGTTAAGTGCGCATTGGTATTTACAGAATAGTCAGGATGTGAAGCACAGCACAGGGGATGTAGTCGGTACTGTAGTAACAGCTGTGTGGGGTGCCAGGTGGGTACTTGGAATATCAAGGGAACGCTTTGTAAGTGTGATCGTATAACTACTGTGCTGTACACTTTAAACTAGTGCAAAATAATGTTGACTGTCAACTGTAATTGAAAGATATTTTAAAAAACAACAATGTGCCACTATCTTGTAAATGTGAGCATTGATATACCATGTATATGATACATTAATACACGTATATGTGTATACTGTATGTGCGTCTCCTAGAGAAACCCTTGCACACGTGCACCAGGAGACATGTCCAAGTGTCTATAGCAACATGGAGGGAGGGGGGAAAGTAATGCAAAAATATGTCCCCCAAAACGAGTCCATTGTGAGGTAGGTAGTTCTCAGTTTAAGGACTTAGAGCTTCATTTAACAACAGGATTAAAGAAGCACCCTAGTCCGTGTTTCTCTCCGGGGTGTTTGTTGAAGGGAGAGAGCCAGGGCCCCGGCTCAGGAGGGGATCCGACTTGAAGGAAGGGTGCTTGGTTTCTGCTTTCCCACAGGAGAGCGGTGCCCCGCCGTGGGGAGGAGCCGGCGCGGGTGATTGGGGTGCAGGCCGCCTGCACGGTTTGCAAGTGAAATAGTTCCCGTTTGGAGGGGAGGGCCGGAGCCGGGCAAGGAGGTGGGCTTCGGGAGGAAACGCAGTGTCTGAGCCGGGCTGGGAGCCCCGCTGGTTACCGGAAGGAAAGGCGCGGTGGGAGCTCTCCCCGCGGAGCCTGCGTCCGCTCGCTGCGGGGTTTCCTTGGGCGCAGTAGGCAGCGCCCCGGCGGTGCGGGCCCAGCTGCTAAGGCGTGAACCGAGGGCGTGAGCGCTGAAGGCAGAGCCGTCACCCAGCGGTGCGCAGATGCTCCGAGTTTAAAGTAAATGCGCACGCGCCCTGGCTGGTTTGGCTCAGCGGTTCGTGGGCTCATGGTCCAGAGAGACCCGGGTCGGTTCCCGCCGAGGGCTCGTACCTCGGTTGCAGTTTGTCCCCGTTCCTGGTTGGTCGTGTGGTGGCAGCCGCTCGATGTGTCCCTTTCTCGTGGATGTCTCCCTCTCTCCCTCCCGCTCTGTCTGAAGATACACGAAGGCTGTCCTGGGGGAGGCGCGGGAATGCCCTGTGAGACCCAGCTGTCACTGCGGTCCGCGCACTGGACAGGCCTTTGATGCGGCGGAGCTCAGCGCCTTCATCTCCGAAGGGGGTGGACTAAACCATTCCTCAATCCTTTCTTGCAATCTCTGAGCAAACTGGGCCTTGACACCCACCCGGATGGAGGTACAGTTTAGCCGGCCAGAAGGTTCTAGAACGTTCCAGGCGGAAGTGGCGGAGGAAACCAGCGGCTCGGAAGGCCGCTCGCTCGCTCGTTTCCCCGGGACGCGAACAGGCAGCGCCGGAACCGTGGGGGTGTCTTAGACACGTGCCATGAGGTGTCCTGAGGTCAGTGGCCTGCGTTTCCCACCGATGGGCCAGCTGTCGTGAGCGCTGTGCTGCTGCAGAGGGGGTGAGGCGGACGGTCACTGGTTTGGAGTCACCGGAACTGACTCAGAAATCCAGCTGTCAGCCCTTGAAATGAGACCGTCGTCCTGGCCGGTGTGGCCCCGTGGACCGACTGCTGTCCCGTGGGCTGAGGTCCCGGTTCGATTCCGGGTTGATTCCGGGTCAGGGCACGTGCCCGGTTGTGGCTCGATCCCCAGTAAGGGGCGTGCGGGAGGCAGCCGGTCCAAGTTTCTCTCCAAAAAATCAATAAAAATGTGTACTTAAAAATAAATAAATTGGGTACTTCTATGAGAAAGAGACAGTTTCGCATGTCTTGACTTAAGACTCGGGTGCGCTTCTGAACTGGACGCAAGGGGTACGGAGCGAATGTCAGCAGCCGCCCGGGCGGGCCGGCGACCTGACCCCCGCGAGCGGCTTGGAGCAGGGCCGGAGGCCGGAGGAGACGCGAGCACTGGAGCGGCGGTCTGCTCCGCACAGCCGGCCAGCAGAGCCGGCCGAAGGGGCTTCTCCCGGCGGTCTGCTCCCGCACAGCCGGCCAGCAGAGCCGGCCGAAGGGGCTTCTCCCGGCGGTCTGCTCCCGCACAGCCGGCCGAGCAGAGCCGGCCGAAGGGGCTTCTCCCGGCGGTCTGCTCCCGCACAGCCGGCCGAGCAGAGCCGGCCGAAGGGGCTTCTCCCGGCGGTCTGCTCCCGCACAGCCGGCCGAGCAGAGCCGGCCGAAGGGGCCTCTCCCGGCGGTCTGCTCCCGCACAGCCGGCCGAGCAGAGCCGGCCGAAGGGGCTTCTCCCGGCGGTCTGCTCCCGCACAGCCGGCCGAGCAGAGCCGGCCGAAGGGGCTTCTCCCGGCGGTCTGCTCCCGCACAGCCGGCCAGCAGAGCCGGCCGAAGGGGCCTCTCCCGGCGGTCTGCTCCCGCACAGCCGGCCAGCAGAGCCGGCCGAAGGGGCCTCTCCCGGCGGTCTGCTCCCGCACAGCCGGCCGAGCAGAGCGGCCGAAGGGGCTTCTCCCGGCGGTCTGCTCCCGCACAGCCGGCCGAGCGAGAGCGGCCGAAGGGGCCTCTCCCGGCGGTCTGCTCCCGCACAGCGGCCGAGCAGAGCCGGCCGAAGGGGCTTCTCCCGGCGGTCTGCTCCGCACAGCCGGCCGAGCAGAGCCGGCCGAAGGGGCTTCTCCCGGCGGTCTGCTCCCGCACAGCCGGCCGAGCAGAGCCGGCCGAAGGGGCTTCTCCCGGCGGTCTGCTCCGCACAGCCGGCCAGCAGAGCCGGCCGAAGGGGCTTCTCCCGGCGGTCTGCTCCCGCACAGCCGGCCGAGCAGAGCCGGCCGAAGGGGCCTCTCCCGGCGGTCTGCTCCGCACAGCCGGCCCAGCACAGCCGGCCGAAGGGGCTTCTCCCGGCGGTCTGCTCCCGCACAGCCGGCCCAGCACAGCCGGCCGAAGGGGCTTCTCCCGGCGGTCTGCTCTTGCACAGCCGGCCTAGCACAGCCGGCCGAAGGGGCTTCTCCCGGCGGTCTGCTCCCGCACAGCCGGCCGAGCAGAGCCGGCCGAAGGGGCTTCTCCCGGCGGTCTGCTCCCGCACAGCCGGCCCAGCACAGCCGGCCGAAGGGGCTTCTCCCGGCGGTCTGCTCCCGCACAGCCGGCCAGCAGAGCCAGCCGAAGGGGCTTCTCCCGTTCGGGCCCAGGGCGCAGGGCTTCTCTCGCCCCGGACCGGACCTCACCTGGTCTCAGTGGCGTGTGGCCGAGCGCCAGAGAGGCTGCTGATTCCGACCAGTCAGGGCGCGTCCGAAGTCCGGTCAGTGTCTGTCTCTCCCTCTCCCCAGCTCCTCTCTCTAAGCATGTCCTTGGGTGAGGATTAAACAGACAGAACCGTACTTGGAGACAGCATCAGGAGAGGACGTGTACAGGAAAGCACGTTGGTGGTTACCTGTGTGCCCCAGCAGCAGAGCCGGCGGCCACGCTGTTAGCAGCCGGGTGTGCGTACTGACGTCCACCCTCACGGAGTCCCACTCTTCCAGCAGGAAAGCAGCATTTCTCTCCTTTCCTTCCAGGAATCTACTTGTCCGATTTAACGTACATTGATTCAGCGTACCCGTCAACTGGCAGCATTCTAGAAAGTGAGCAAAGATCAAACTTGATGAATAACATCCTCCGAATAATTTCTGATTTACAGCAGTCCTGTGAGTATGGTAAGTTTCGGGGGGCGGTGCGAAGCCATCATCATGTTGTGATGCTGCTGATTCTAAGGCCACTTTTCACAGCAAGAAACAACCTGAAGGAAACCAGTGATTGTTTTATTTCACTGTTTAACTTTTAGCATCCTGTTTAAGATCTTGTTTGTAAGGAATTAAAGTGTTTCATAGTTAAATTTTTAAGTTTTATCTCTTTCTTTTGCTATTTTGTAACAACTTTGCTAACATAATTTACAAGATTATTTTCAATTATATTCATCCCAGTTGTTCTCCCTAATCTATTATGGAAATAGTTCTTACATTTTCCAGTTAGGGAAGGAGCTAAGAACCTTGATGCTACTAACAACTAACTAGCTTTCTTGAGTCTGATATTGAGTAAAAAACCAATTTTTTTCCAAGATGTGTTTTGCAGAAACACGCATATAGAAACCAATTATACAAGCTCAGATGATTAGAAAAGGTGTTTTGTTTTGTTTTGTTTTTTTAATGTTCTAAAAATATTTGGGTGCTTTCATTTTGATAGTGAATAAATATAGGCCACTGATATATAAAAATATGATATTATGAAACAGTGAGTTTACACCATGATTAATATAAATTTTAAAGCTATCTTATGTGCATCTATACTTTTAAGAAAACCTCAAAAACTTCCTAAAAGTTGGGGTTGGGGGTGAATCTCACCAAAAGTTAAATCAGAGAATCTCTTATTTTGTCCTTTTCTAATTTTTTAAAAAAACATAACACTAAATTATAATGTTAAATTAATGTTGTTTGAAATTTCTAAGTAGGGAAGGAAAAACTACATTTACAAATGGGTGTCAGGCTTCTTTAAAAGAAAACAAAACTGCCTTACATCTTGCCTTGAGGTGCGATTTCAATATAAAGCACAATGAAGTCTCTGATTTTTTTTTCTGTGAAATTTCTCAAGTATACTGGACTTTATAAATGGGGCTGTTTGGGGTTGTTTTGTTTTATCTATGCAAAGAACTTTCAGTCTTATATTAAATAAAAATTTTCCTTGGTAATATCCTTCTAGAATTAATTTGAATGTGGTACCATGTGGCCTAATTCACCTTTAAATATCATTTTCTGAGCTTAACTTTTAAAATTCTGGTTGAGATGTACTTTATCAGATAATTATTTATCACATTTTGCCTAGATATCCCCATGTTGCCTCACGTCCAAAAATATCTGAACTCTGTTCAGTATATAGAAGAACTACAAAAGTTTGTGGAAGATGATAATTACAAGTAGGTTGGATCTTCAAAAGTGGTTTGTATAACTGTGCTTTTCCCCTCTCATCCTGATGTAGTTAAAAATCTGTCTTACATCATATCATGCAAATTCCTCATCCAGTCATACATTTGCAATGGTAAATCTCTTTTTAATCACTTGACATGATTGAGTCAGTGTACAAATATCTCATCTGTTCTTTTATTAAAAAGGATTTTATCTTTCTTACATTGTTAAAAGTTATGTTTGCTTGTTCTAGTTTAAATGTCTTCCTTTCTATATTCAAGCACTGGATCTTATGGAAATTTGTCTTTTAGTAGACTGGAAAATTAATGAAACAGTCTACGGGTAGAAAAGTTACTCCTTTTTTAATGATGATTTTTGACACATCTTTGAACTTGTTTGGAATTGCTTTGTGGTTTGAGAGAATATTGAACGTTCTTGCCTTTGGGTTAGAGACACATTTGTTTAATATATAATCATACTTACCCTTTTCTTTATTGGAACAAGTCTAAAAATTCTGAAAACACCTAGAAATAACTTTTTTTCAAATATTAAATATGTTAAGAAGCTCTGTATATATCCTTAAATGTATCTAAAGTTTTATTAATGTTTGAAAACACCTTTAGTGCCATTTCCTTCCCCGCACCATAGTTAGCACTCTGTATATCTATATCAATTTTTATTTCACACACAGTTTTTGCATGGTAATTCATTTAAAAATATATGCAATCTGGATTTTCTTTTTAAGGGTAGAGTTTTCACAAACCTGTTGCTGCCCTAGGTTGTAAGCCTCTTGAGTTTGTCCATTGAGGTACAGAAAATTATCTTAAAACTCAAAATATGAATAAGTAGCTATTAAAATTTTTTATATCTGACCCAAGAAACTTACTAGATTTAAAAGAAGTTAAAGTTTATTCACCAGAAGTGAAGTCTAAGAAATAATTGCAGAGTTGTAGAAGATGGTTAATTTTATTGGCTATAGTAAAAGTATTGAAGCTACTTTTTACTTTACTGAAAGAATAGTATCCACCACTTAAGCCATTGAGTAGTTTTAACTGTATAAACTGACATTGTAAGAGACCCTCACTTTTATAGGAAAGCCGATGCTGTAACACTGATTTTTATTGTTGTGAGTAGCTAGAACCAGAGCAGCCTTCCCATTATTTGCATTTAGCAAATACTTCTTAAACTTTTGTTATAGGGAAGTTATTGTGCTACTTGCTGGCATTACAAAAATAAGATCTTGTTCTTGCCCTTAAAAAGCTCAACCTAATGCAAGACACATCCATAAAACCTGATTACAAAACAGTTCAAACAGGACTATAATAGGATCTATGGGAACATAGATAAGGGAGGACCTGACTCAGCTGAAGTGGGAAACAGGAAAAGGAACCTGAACAGCTTTAGGAGACAGTGTCACCTGAGGCTGAATCGGAGGAAGGAAAGGTGTTGCAGGAGAGGGAACGACCCAGAGGAACTGGTGGGAAACGGGTTTGCTGAGAGACTGGAGAAGATAGTTTGTTTTTCTAGAGCTGCATTTGTGCAGCGTGAACCTACTACTTAAATGTGTTGAAAATCAGAACCTTTTAAGATCGGAGCCATTAAAGTGATTAGTTAAGGAAAAATTGTATTGTATGATGAAAGAGTTAAATAAAAATGATACTTCATTTATCCAAAAGCCTGTTTTTGACAACTCCATCTATATCAGTAGCCAGTGTAGATATTATAAATTACATGTGATTTTAATCAGGATGAATTCTTTTGAAGGTCTTTCATTTCAATACTGAACATATCTTTTTCACTGACTCGGCATCACTGTTACCGCATAGGCGCTGACACCCCAGCCAGCCCTCGCTGCTGTGCCCTTTCCGATGCTCCTGCCCCCCGCACTGCTGTCAGCGATCTGCGGCTGCTGGTAGCCCTGGGGGTCACCCAGAGCTTCCTTTCTGTTTCTTCTATTTGGGTTCTGCATCCAGAAATTGTAGTTATTTTGTTTACCTCTTTGTCTTCCACCTAGTAGACTATAAGCTTCAGGAGGGCAGGGACACCATGTCTGCCTTAGTCTCGTACATTCCATGAGACCACAGTGCCCAATACAAAGCAGGTGTTGAATAACTATTAAATGAGGGAGTTCAGTATAGTCTGCAGCCCAAATGATTAAACTGCTCTGTAAAAAGAAAAAGCAGAGAGTTCTGGTTAATCATCTTCAACACATGCATTTTATACTGTCCAAAATGGAATATAATTGTGCATAATGCCCTCTTAGGTTACCAAAAAATAATAAGTTAAGAACCTATAATAGATTTATTTTTATGAACGTCACTTGTATGCAGTTTCATAGAAAATTCCAGTTGACAGAATGCTAAAAATAAAAATTTCAGACAAATGCTTAATAATAATAGGCTTTGTGAGCTACACCACAGTATTCTCCACAACGGCTTTAGTATCATATTTCCTGAAATAGTTTCCACTGATAAGAATCATAATCTCTTTTCGCTGTGGAACTCAAACCTGGGTATATGATCCTAAATGGAACTTTAGTGCAGGGATTTAGAGCAGGGATTTATGGGGAGTTTGCAAGCAACCTTTTTCATTTGTGTGGGTCTGTCTTTTGATAAGTTGAGTTGGATGGTGGGTTTTAAATAAGGTATTTTGAAAATTTTCAAAGCCATTAGCCCATCCAGTAAAGATTCTAGAAAGAATTTGCATAATATATTTATTTTTTTTTTATTTTTTATTTTTTTTATCCTCACCCGAGGACATTTTTCCATTTTTTGGTCAGATAGAGTGGGAGGGAGAGAGAGAAAGAGAGAGAGAGAGAAACATCGATGTGAAGGGACACATCGAGTGGCTGCCACCCGCACGACCAACCAGGGCCGGGGACAAACTGCAACCGAGGTACGTGCCCTTAGCGGGAACTGAACCCGGGTCTCTCAGGACCACAGGCTGACGCTCTAACCGCTGAGCCAAACCGGCCAGGGCTGCATAATATATTTAATAATGTGTGTGAAAGTTCCTGAATTGCCAGGTATCAATATAAGTTCCAGTTATATCACCTTTTAGTGATTCATCAAATATCTTTAAAAGTGTTGAATTGTTTGGCAGTGTTGGGGTAGTTGGGGGATTTTTCTATTTTAAATTATGACTTTTTAATGGTTTTTTCCCCTTCCTAATATTTCCTAGAATAACCATAAGACCAGCTTTGTGTGGAAGAGAGAGGAGACTTAACTATTAAAGTTTGCTCTTGCAGAAAAATACATAGCTGAGATTCTTTCCTAAAAACATTTCTAGTTTTTTCATAAGAAAATACATGATTTTAATATTATTTTGTCAAATGCTAGTCATTTTATGTGTTTTGTTTCTTTTTAAAATTCAGGCTTTCATTAAAGATAGAACCAGGGACAAGCACACCGCGCTCTGCTGCTTCCAGGGAAGACTTAGTAGGTTAGTGCACGCTTCTCTTCGTTACCGTAGTGACTCAGGTGGCCTGGAGGAGGGCTGTGCTCCGAACGCCACGTACTTAGCACATTTTAGGCTGTACACAAAAATTTATTTTTAGTATTAAAATAAGATGTTTTTCTACTTGGATTTTTTTTCTTTTTAATCAAAACATTGTTAGTTGTCATTTGTCAGTAATGTACAAACAAATATTCTGACTAATCAAGGAAAATAGATACCATGGACAGAAAAATGACATATAAGTGTTTATAAATGCCTGTGTGGTTTTTTAAATTATTATTAAGAATACACTGTCCTAGGCAATGAGTGTTGATTACATTTCTGCGGTCAAGGGGAAATTTTGTACTAATTTGAATTATAGAAGTCAACTTTACTGAGTTGATTTTTTAAAAATTTACTTTAATACTGGGTCAAGTACTGAGAATATTAAAAAATAATCATAGTTCCTTAATTTACTTGTTGCATTATAATGAGGATATTCCATATATACCACACATATTCAAAAATATAAAATTGAAGAGAATTTCTCATTATTTAAGAAATCATTGATAAGTACCTTTTTTAAAATGTCAAACTTCGACCTTGGTAGTAAGTTTCATATTACTGTATGTCCTAAAATGTACTTGAAGAGCCATGTGATGATGTGTAAAGGGGGCGAGGGGGCGAGCCCTGACGCGTATCCAGGGGGAAGCGTGTTCCAAGCAAAGGAAAACACTCAGTCTGAATCTCTTAAATTTGCTTTTCTTACAGTGATATTTTGCAAATCTGTGTACTTTTGAGTTCTTTTTTATTTTTTTCCCCATAAGCTTGAACAGTGTCAATGTAGATTTAAATTCCCACCTGAACATTTGACCTGCCCGACACATCCCTTATCTAGTAGCTGTGAGTAGCTGAAGAAGCCTCTGTGGAGCTGGACAGCGAGCAGTGAGCCAGGGCCCGGCCTGAGTGCTCAGCCTGGCACCGAGCAGTGAGCCAGGGCCCGGCCTGAGTGCTCAGCCTGGCACCGAGCAGTGAGCCAGGGCCCGGCCTGAGGGCTCAGCCTGGCACCGAGCAGTGGGCTAGAGCCCGGCGTGAGTGCTCAGCCTGGCACCAAGCAGTGGGCTAGGGCCCGGCGTGAGTGCTCAGCCTGGCACCGAGCAGTGAGCCAGGGCCCGGCGTAAGGGCTCAGCCTGGCACCGAGCAGTGGGCTAGGCCCCAAGCAGTGAGCCAGGGCCCGGCCTGAGTGCTCAGCCTGGCACCGAGCAGTGAGCCAGGGCCCGGCGTGAGGGCTCAGCCTGGCACTGAGCAGTGAGCCAGGGCCCGGCGTAAGGGCTCAGCCTGGCACCGAGCAGTGGGCTAGGCCCCAAGCAGTGAGCCAGGGCCCGGCCTGAGTGCTCAGCCTGGCACCGAGCAGTGAGCCAGGGCCCGGCGTGAGGGCTCAGCCTGGCACCAAGCAGTGGGCTAGGGCCCAGCCTGAGGGCTCAGCCTGGCACCGAGCAGTGGGCTAGGGCCCGGCCTGAGTGCTCAGCCTGGCACCGAGCAGTGAGCCAGGGCCCGGCCTGAGTGTTCAGCCTGGCACCGAGCAGTGAGCCAGGGCCCGGCCTGAGTGCTCAGCCTGGCACCGAGCAGTGAGCCAGGGCCCGGCCTGAGGGCTCAGCCTGGCACCGAGCAGTGGGCTAGGGCCCGGCGTGAGTGCTCAGCCTGGCACCAAGCAGTGGGCTAGGGCCCGGCGTGAGTGCTCAGCCTGGCACCGAGCAGTGAGCCAGGGCCCGGCGTAAGGGCTCAGCCTGGCACCGAGCAGTGGGCTAGGCCCCAAGCAGTGAGCCAGGGCCCGGCCTGAGTGCTCAGCCTGGCACCGAGCAGTGAGCCAGGGCCCGGCGTGAGGGCTCAGCCTGGCACCAAGCAGTGGGCTAGGGCCCAGCCTGAGGGCTCAGCCTGGCACCGAGCAGTGGGCTAGGGCCCGGCCTGAGGGCTCAGCCTGGCACCGAGCAGTGGGCTAGGGCCCGGCCTGAGTGCTCAGCCTGGCACCGAGCAGTGGGCTAGGCCCCAAGCAGTGAGCCAGGGCCTGGCCTGAGGGCTCAGTCTGGCACCGAGCAGTGGGCTAGGGCCCAGGGTGAGTGCTCAGCCTGACACCGAGCAGTGGGCTAGGCCCCAAGTAGTGAGCCAGGGCCCGGCCTGAGTGCTCAGCCTGGCACCGAGCAGTGGGCTAGGGCCCGACCTAAGGGCTCAGCCTGGCACCGAGCAGTGGGCTAGGGCCCGGCATGAGCCCTGGCCCAGCCCTTCAGCCCTGCTCTTCCGTCCCTGGAGGTGTTTGTACTGCCCCTAGTGGCGGGGCGGCGAAAGTCCGTGGTGTGTGTGCTCTGGGAGTTGGTTTTAAGACTTAGCAACAAACTCTTTCCTCGAGTTCCGTCAATTAAGTGCAGTTAATGTATCTTAAAATTTAAACCATATTTTATGTTTTATATGAAGGAACTAAAAATAGAACAAAATTTAAACCATATTTTATGTTTTATATGAAGGAACTAAAAATAGAAGAATCTTTTGAAAACATCTGAAAATACCTCTCCCCTCTCTCTCTAAATTGGCCCCTTAGGTCCTGAGGTGGGATCTCCACAGAGTGGAAGAAGGAGCGTGGCGGCCGAAGGGGCCCTGCTGCCACAGACACTGCCGTCCCCGCGGAGCCTGATCCCACATGGCCACAGGAAGTGCCACAGCTTGGGTTACAAGTCAGCGTCGTTCGTTTTCTCTTTCCTGTTTCTAAGTCGTTTACCGTTGGATTTGCTTGCTATTTATTTTATTAAACAGAAACTAATGTCCTTGCACAGTTTTTTGTATATAATAGTATTTTTCTGTTTCAGTAAAATATCTCGTTTGCCTAAAAGCATTTATTTCTTCCTTTACCTTAATTTGGAAATTTTCCCAACAGTGACTTCACATTTGAGGAGGCAAATGAACATCACAGAGCATCATCATGAATAAAGTCAGGAAAGCAATATACCATTTTATTTTTAAATATTAACCTTTTTTTTTTTGTATCAAGACAGTTACTGCTTGTCTTAACTAAACAAGTCACCATAAATTAAGGTTTATAAAAAGTGTTCTTTTTATTCCTAAATATAAAGAATGTGAAATGATTTCATGTTTAATTTTTTTTTTTTTTATCCTCACCCGAGTACATTTTTTTTCCATTTTTTATTCAGATAGAGTGGGAGGGAGGGAGAGAAAGAGAAACATTGACTTGAAAGGGACACATCGAGTGGCTGCCACCCACACGACCCAACTAGGGCCGGGGACAAACTGCAACCAAGGTACGTGCTTTTAGCAGGAACTGAACCCAGGTCTCTCTGGACCGCAGGCCGGCGTTCTAACCGCTGAGCCAAACCGGCCAGGGCTCATGTTTATTTTCTTGAGCTTTGCAAGATTGTTTTCTCATAATGGGGCCTTTAGCTCACCTTTGCCATGGTTTTGTGAAAATTTAATAGCTATTTTCATTTTCCAAAAGTAAATGTGGGAACAATTTTTTAATGGACCAGAGACTTAAAGCATTCTCTGTTACATAGGTAGATATGGCCTGGTTTCCTAAAATAATGTCTCTTAAACTGTTAGTTCGAGGACTTCAGAGCAAAATCTGTGTTCATCAGTATGAGAGTTCACAAGTTCAGGATAGCAAGCAAGTCTTTTCTGTCCTGGATCTTTGTGTAATAGTATCTTCTGTATCCTGAATTAGTAACAGTAACGAGATATTTTTCTTTGTTTCCAGTTTCATTCATAAAATGAACACAGCAGAGTTTAAGAGCGCAACGTTCCCAAATGCAGGGCCAAGGCATCTATTAGACGACAGCGTCATGGAGCCCCACGCACCATCTCGAGGCCAAGCTGAAAGTTCTACTCTTTCTAGTGGAATATCAATAGGTGAGAAATATTTCTCTGTGAGGGCTCCAACTTATCTGAAATGTGGTTTTTAACAAAACTCAGCTGGAAAAACATCATTAACCCTACTACAGATACAGAAAAATTGACAAAAGCAAAGTATCAATTAGACATAGGATCATCTTCTTGTTAGTACTGAAGTGAGTGATTGGTGACGGTTTAAAAAGTGCTTGGTGCTTTTGACTCAAAGGGAACACCTTTGAGGAGTGCAGGAAAAGCACAGGGCTGGCTGCAGTGGTTCGTGTAGGCAGCTTGGATGTGAGCAGGGCACGGCCATGTGTGACTCCCAGTGTTTTTGGACCAAGAAGTGAGATTAGATGATGGCGCTAGATTAGATAGGGAAGACTGGAAGAGCAGTCATGTGTAGGTGCTGAGGTGTGTGTGAAGGGTGACGGGGTTTGGGGAGTTAAGAACTCTGTTCTGGACATGTTTGGTCCACATGGCGTTGCCAGGCAGGTAACTGAATGGATCTGGAGCTCGGTGGGGTAAGGTCAGTCTGTACTTCCAAATGTAGGACGGAGCAGCATATTTTAGTATTTCAAGTCGTGGGTCTGTTTGAGGTCACCTAGGAAGAGAGTGTAAATAAATGAGAGAGGACATTCCAATATTTAGAGGTCTGGTTAAATTTTTTTTAAAGGATGGGCCATCAAAGATAACTGAAGGATCGGTGAAGTAGGGGGAAAACGGGTGGGATCACAGAAGCCCAGTAGAGGCACATGTCTGCAGAGGAGGGAGGTATAGAGTGTGTCAGTTATCGAATGCTAAGAAAGAGCAGGTGAGATTGTGAATGGATTGGTGGGTTTGACAAGAGTTGCTTCGGAGGATAGTGGGGACAAAGATGGCTCATGTCGGGGAGCAGGGAAGGAGATAGGCATCTGCCACAGGAATTTGTTTTTCACTTCCTGAACTTTATGTTTCTGAATCTTCTAGGTGACCATTATTATTTCTTTTGATAATTAGAAAACCTCCACACAATGCTATTTTTATTTATTTATTTATTCTTAAATAAAGGAGGAAAGTGTCCTCCAGCCAGGTCACTCAAGGGCCGAGCCCGTCATTGTTACTAGATCATCTCAGTATCGGACAGTCAGGAGAAGGAACTGCAGAAGAAGTTCGTTTTTCTTTTTTTTTAATCATCCTCACCAGAGGACATTTTTCCATCCCTTGCTCAGGTAAAGTGGGAGGGGAGAGAGAGAAACATCGATGTGAAAGGGACACATCGAGTGGTCGCCACCCGCACAACCAACCAGGGCCGGGGACAAACTGCAACCAAGGTACATGCCCTTAGCGGGAACCGAACCCGGGTCTCTCCGGACCGCAGGTCGACGCTCTAACTGCTGAGCCAAACTGGCCAGGGCAGGAGTTCGTTTTCTTAAACATGACTTCCTTAACGCTGAAGAGTTCCAAACCCAGGGAATGAAACTACTTTAGAGCTTTCCAACACCAGTCAGCAGTTTTTGATTCTAGCGATCTCCTTATATATGCAAAGGTAAATGACAACGAAATTTACAAAAGAGAAGACAAGTTGGCCACCTGAAATGCATCTCTTTACTCATGCTGTAAATTGCCTGTATGCAGATGTCGATCTCAATCTGAAAAACAACACACAGAATACTTTTGCAAAATAGAAAGAAAGGACTTTTTCAGTTAAAAAAGTTGTTACACACAGAATTCTGTGTGCCACTTAAAGCAAAAAATAATTTCTTAAATTAAAGCTCTCAATTAAGTATACATATATTTGGCTTTCCCCAGCATAAATAAATTGTAATTATTATTCTATAATTTAGTTGTGTCTTCTACTTTCCACAGATGTTCTTTTGGTTACAAGATAGTGATCTAGTTAGTCATTCTGTTACAGCTAATGTCTCAGTTTGGAGACCTTTCTCTTTGAACAGGGAGAGACTAATTTAATTTTGCCTTTGTGTTTATTTTTTAATTATTCTATGACTTTTAAGTAGATAAACAGTGCAGATCATTGCATCCTTGTTTGTAAATTAAGAACATTAGATATAGGCATTACCTCCTACGGTTGTGTCTTAAAGCTTTCACACTCTGAAAAGAAAGTAAGTCTATAACCATAGATGGTAGGTGTTAATACACACACACACACACACACACACACACACACATTTCATAATCACAAAAAGGTGTTTTCATTGGTTGTAACTTTTACATACTACATTGATCTCTACCATAGAGGCTTGAGAAACTACTCTAGAGAAATTAGCCAATGCTTGGAACAATGGCCTCTAACATTTTCTGATGTGGTAGGTGTCCCAGATAACCTAAAGTAGTCTTGCTTATTGAGGGGAGGCGTATCCACTGTGAGCTTCATGCTTCTGAAGAAGCTTACATTCTCTACAAATAAGTCATACTAATTATGCTTTAATTTTCCCTCTTTATCACATAAATACAAATCAAAAGATCATCTATGAGACCCACCAGATTGCCTCCAGTTTCTCATCACACAACCAAACTGTTTCAGTGGCTGTTTATTCAGTTCTTACAAGGATGATAGCTAGTGCCATTCTAAATACTTAGAAAAGGTGTTCATCCATCACATATAATGGATACCTTGTAGAACTAGCATTTGAATCTGTCACAGAACACTAGTTGTGAGAGTCTGATAGACAGTTCAGCTTGATATACATAAGGGACCCATCAATCATTACTTTTATGAAGAGCCAGAGTTATCTTTAATATCAATCTAAGCTGTTTGGGATTCTCCAAATTCATTCCCCTTCGTTGTTTTTTGTTTTTTTAAGCTAACTTAAAACTCTTTATTTTAACTTATATTCTGACCAGAGAGATCCTAAAAAGGCAAATACTGAATTTCATTAAGCCATTTATCCTTAGGGTAAGTAATGGGTTTTAAAAGGATTACAAAAGGAAAGGGCCCGGCTGGTGTGGTTCAGTGGTTGGGCATAGACCCATGCACCAAGAGGTTGCCGGTTTAATTCCCAGTTAGGGCACATGCCCAGGTTGTGGGCCCGATCCCCAGTGGGGGCATGCAGGAGGCGGCTAGTCGATGTTCTCTCTCATCGATGTTTCTATCTCTCTCTCCTTTCTCTCTCTCTAAAAAAATCAATTCAGAAAAAAAATTATTTTTTTAAAGGAAAAGAGTGCCATGAACCACTGAGAATTTCATAATTATATTTGTCTTAAATTATGACAAACCTAACAAGGAGAAATTTTGTGCTTATGTGCGTTCTCTGGTGATATAAACGTTATTTATTAACAATGAATTTGAACTATAAATGGACATGCACAAATGTTTTATGTTAATTTATTATTTTCTTGTTGACTATATTTTGATATATTGTAAATTAAATTGAGCAGCAATATTAGAATAAAGAGTTAATATGTGGCTGTTCACCCATAAATAACATGATTCCCATTTTACAAGCACAGTTAGAGAAACTATTTTTACAATTAAAAACTCAAACTGTAATTCTGATATTTAAAAAAAATAGAATAACTTGTGATTTTAGGTAGCAGTGATGGTTCTGAACTAAGTGAAGAGACCTCATGGCCTGCTTTTGAAAGGTAAGAAAAATCATCCATTTGAACTACTTTGTGTTTTTGCCTTGTTTTTTTGTCTGTCTGAAAGTATATGAATAATATAATTCACATATGACAGTATGAATTTTAAGAGATAATATTTATTACATATCTGCAAGGGACTATTTGAGCTCCCTGCTGGTGGCAGAAATTAGAAGGTGATATTTAAGTATTGAATTGAGTCTTACCTAATAAATACATGTTTATTTGGTGGCTTGATACATGTATATGAATTTTAATATATTTAAAATAATAAACAATCATGGTCAGATTATCTACTTATGTGTTGAAAAGTAAAATTATTTTCTTTAATTCTGGTTGATTTAAGTAATTTAAGGCATTTAGTAGGATGGTCAGCTTCCTTCTCAAAGTTTGCACAGGGCACACAGATTTATGCTGAAATACTGTACCATGCTTTCCTCTCCTGTCCTTTGGCTTTAAGCTGTAAAAGCTGTCCTCAGCCTACAGCAAATGTCATGTTATATTGATCTTTCAAAATAAGACGACCTTAAAAATGTTGCCAGTGCAAATACTTGTCATTTACTGAATGTTCATTAGGGCTTTCATACTGTCTTTGATCATTTCAGTTCTGCCATTTTTATACTTATAAGATACTTGACTGTTGACCAAAATAATTGCTCTTTTTTGTATATACTAAGCAACCTAAGTTTCTGAGCAAGAGTGTCCTTTAGATTGAATTTGGAATGTCATATTAAAATTGATGGAACTGAAATATTTAGTTACCTAACTTCATATCGGTGACTTTTAATAGAAAACAATTACACTAAATATATACTTTAAATGAAACTATATTTGAATTTTTTGTTTAATTGGAAAATTATGTCCTCGTTCTTGATGACACTTTTAAAGAATTCTCACCAGTATGTGATTAAGATTTTACTTGGAAACCCAATATTTTAAAGTGATTTTAAGCTTTTCTGTACTATCAGTGTTCCTACATTTTGTTCTCCTTGTTTTGGGGGGAACAACTTAATAGTTTATTTTTGCATAGTATTTTACATGGTATCTTTCAACTTTTACTTTCAGTCTCTTTATTTGGGTTTGCCTGGAAGGGGACAACACAAGAACTGCCTCCAAGCAGATGCTGTCAATTCAAATTGTCTTGTTCTCTCCCTCTAGAACGAGCATAATGCCATCATGTTGATTATAGAGGGTGTTGTCATCTTTGTTTTTTGTTTTTTCATTTTTTGTTCAGAGACAGCGGGAGGGAGAGAGAGGAAAAGAGAGAGAGAAACATCAACGTGAAAGGGACACATCGAGTGGCTGCCACCTGCACAACCCAACCAGGGCCGGGGACAAACTGCAACCGAGGTACATGCCCTTAGCGGGAACCGAACCCAGGTCTGTCTGGACCGCAGGCCGATGCTCTAACTGCTCTAACCGCTGAGCCAAACCAGCCAGGGCGTAATCTTTAGATAAAAATATCCACAAACAAAATTGTTTCTCAGATTACTTGAGATACAAATGAGAAACCAGAGTGGAGTGGATAACCTGTTCTCATCCCAGCAGGTTCTTTTCAAAGACAATGTTCAACAGTGTTACCTTTACATCGCAAAACAGTACTTTTTTTTTTTGACAAATGTTTTGCTTTGTAGACATTTGCAGCTAAAAAAGTCTACTGTGCTTGTGCCAAGTTTAAATCAGTGGCTCTTGAAACACTGAGAGCAAATTAATGCTGCCCAGCAGAATGCAGGTGTGAAATGACAACAAGTGAATAAAGAGCTAGGATTTAAAATATTACCTTAGATAATGAACTTGAAAGCAGTACTCTGAATGTTCAACATGCCATTTTCTGTTCCTACTTCCTAGAGAGACCTCAAATATGTTGCTGCTTCAGTTGCTAAAATAATGCTTTTTGTTGCAAATATCATTTGTCAACATGCTACTTTCGGCTTTTCCCGGGCAAAGAAGTATCAGTGTCTATGTGTGTGTTTATTTTCTTTTGTTAAGTATTGCATGCCATTTTGGATAAATATTAACTCATTTTATTTTTATCACTTATTGGCTTTATCATTTATTTCAGTTGATATGGAAATAAAATAAAGACTTTACTTTTTACTCAGTTTATCTCTTTTTTGTTTTCTTGGACTTACTAAAAAGAATAGGGAGGAAAATAAAGTGTTTTGGCAACATTCATTTTAAGTTTACAGGCCACATTGCTTTTAGGTGTCTTCATAGGGACATATAATAAAAAATGAATTATTTCTATGAATCTAGGTGTCATATTTAAACTGACATCCAAGAACGGAGATAGAAACAAAACGATTTTTGAAGTATTTTTCAGGTTTTGATAGTATCCGGTTATAAACTGTTCTTTAAATATTTTAACAGATTTGTGAAAGACAATATATATCTATAAATGTATGATGTATACTAAGCAGCTATAACTATTTTTAGCATCAATAGTAAAAGAAACAAGTTTTGAAGTCTATGCTGCATGCTTTTAAAAAGGAACAGAAACAATCACATATTAACCTTTTGTGAGATTTAGAAAACTTTATTACACGAAGAACTTATTATACTGTTCTAGGTACTGATGATGTTTGTGTGAATTAAAGTATATGTAATATATACAATTTATAATGGAATCCAACAGGAACAGATTGTACCATTCTCTCGGCCCGATGACACGAATGGCACGAAATGGCCATCGAAGCCACATGAAGGCCAGCAGGTACAAGTCCCCTGCATTCAGGGGTCACAGAACTCCCCTCTGGTGTTGGTGATTGGCTTACACGGGTGTGGTCTCACATCATTTCTGTTCTTTCTCCACTAATTGGTTTAAAGACTGAAAAAACTGCCTCGGAAACTTTCCAAGATTTAATCTGGAGACTAATTTGAACTATTCTTTCTGATCCACAGAGCTAATTGCTAAAGCTTGCATCTTTATGTCACATTTTAAAATTAATTCCAAGTTGATGGCTTTTGAACTGCACAGGTCTTTCTAATGCTGCTAGTTACTGGATGAGCAATACAAAAACCCACTCATAGCCATAATCAAAGGCTACAATCAAAGAATTTACTTTGCTAATAAGTATGCATCAAATTTGCCTCTTGAAAGAACTTTTTTGATAAATTGCAGGTCCTGAATTTAGACTAGTCTACCTCATTAAATAATACTATATGTAAATGCATGTTCATTCAGTTGTTCATCTAGTTAAACTGAGTCCTTTTTCTGCACTGTATAAGCTGCAGGAAAAAATAAGGGCAATACGGATTGATTTGGGAGCTGTAGGTTAGTGGTAATGGGTAATCAACGAATTCATAATGCAGCAAAATAGCCAACTTTAGAAGAGAACTATATGTAATTTTGATGGTGTCTAATCTCATTTTGCATAGCCCCCTGAATATAAATGGCTCTAGCCTGAAGTTTCTAGTGATTTCTAGGCCTTTAAGTCACTTTGAAGACACCTAAATAATCATAAAGGGATAAATTGGCAACGCAGTTTTCATTACTGTTGTAGGAATTCTGTAGCTCAAATCAGATCACCAGAGAATGACAGATTTTCATTGGTGTGTGTGTTAATTGACTCATTTTGAAATTACTCGTTTTAAATATAGGACCTTAAATCAGTTGGGGAAAGATATTTAGATGTTTGGTTATTTTGTAATGGTTTTATTAAGATATATGGAAAGGAAATCTTGGGTTTTGGAGTTAGGCTATAATCAAACACTTATACATGGATAACATTTGAGTGTAATTAAAATTGATTGCAGAAAGCCAATTTTTAAAAATATGTTATTGCTTTTTACTTCTTTCACCTATTTTACAATTAAATTAAACATGGATTTTCTTTTTCTTTTTTCCTTATTGAGCTTTTACTATTTTTATTTTGAATTTTATATGCTAAAATACTTTTAACAAATAAAATCCTCATCTTTCCTACCAGGACTTAAAGTTTCTAATGGGGAAAAAAGTTCACAGCAATGACACAGTGTGGCATGTTAAGAAGAAAAGTCTTAAATCTTTTATTTAATCTTTACTAAAGTAAATTGCCCTATTCTTTTTCAGTTATACTTGTACAAATATGTAATAATGTCTGTGTTTTTAACCATCTGCTGATGTTGTTAATTTCCTGGTTAAATTTTGTAACAGCTTATAAATTTCACATCAATAAACCTTTATAATTATGTTTTCTCACTCTGAATAAAGTAACAAAGTTTTTAAATAAAGAGTAATTATATTTTATTTAAGTACCTACCTAAAAACTACTATACACAAAAGTTTTTACCTCTTTTTTCTTCATTTCCTTATTATAGTTCTGCAGAATCGGAAGATTTGGCAGTACATTTATACCCAGGAGCTGTTACGATTCAAGGTGTTCTCAAGAGAAAAACTTTGTTAAAGGAAGGCAAAAAGCCTAAAGTAAGATTTTATTATATTTTAACACTTCTAAAAATAGGTAAATGTATAGGACCCTACAAAATATGAAGACAACACTGAGATAAAACCAGGTACATAGTACACTTAAGTAATTTAAGGTACATCTTTGTCTCACTGTTTCTTAATTTGGATTTCAGTTCAAGCGTACATGTAGCGGCTTAAGTCAAGGCCCGCCTGTGCTTCTCTTTGCCCTGATCTATTGCTTGTTCAGAGCTGTTCCTCAGAGAACTGGAAGTACATACTGTTAAGTATTTTAGTGATAAGTTTAGGAAGAATAGAGAACAGAAAGTAATAACCCTAAAATGGAATTCAGCCAGTTTTGTTTGATCAGTTCTAAGTTGTTTAACTCAGTAATGAAGTTTTATTTCCCACATGAAATAGAACTCAGGTATTAAATGTTCTCCGAACCATAATTATGTACCTATATTTTAAAGTTTGATGGACAGCGCTTTCCCACGTAACTCAGAAGTTGTTTTTCCCCAGCAGCAGCAGCACAGTAGTTTGGTGACTGAAGAAAGATCTTTTCTTTTCTCAAACAACACTACATCTAATTTGGAATAAAAACTTGGATATATATCCGCACTTAAAGTTTTTAAAGATAAGGAGAGCTTCTTAAAATATAAAAATCGTTTACATCCGAGTGATCTGGGTTTTGTTGCTTACATTACAATCAGGAAGCTACACCAGGCCAGCTCGTGAACTAAGAACAGGCATGACCGCACCTGCCGTGTGCCACGTGCCAGGAACGGCAGTGGGCGTGCCGCTGAGGAGAAGGGCCCTGGGAAGGGCGGTGGGGTGGGCCTGGTGGGGTGCAGCAAGTGTGGCTGGGGAGAGAAGGTGGTTAGATGGACCAGGGTTGGGTTGTGTCGGGGAAGCAGGCAGTGCGATGGTTTGGAAGGCGATGGGCATAGTGCTGGACTGTGTACTGAACACGAAGAAAGGGAGAGGGGACATGGGTCGGGGAGACCGTGGCAATACTAGATAGTATTAAAAAGTGATAGGATTCTTGATGAGGTCGAGAATTATCTGAACGTCAGTACTACTGGCGCATATTAAGTGGAAGTGATAGGAATACTTGAGGTAAAGATTTCAGAAGCGATGCAACCCCAGGCCGAGGCTGAGATGGCTGATGGGGAGCCGAGCTCAGGACCACGGACGGACTGGGAGGTGACCGCTGACAGGCCAGCAGCATTGTAGTCATGCGCTCGTGTGTGTCCTCTCCAGGTAGCGTCTTGGACAAAATATTGGGCGGCTTTGTGTGGAACCCAACTTTTTTACTACGCTGCCAAGTCTCTGAAGGCGACAGAAAGAAAACATGTAAGTATCCTTCCTGAAAGTTCGCAGTTTCACAGCCTCCTCGTGGCTGTAAGGAAAGTAGCCTGTCCCGCCAGGTGGCTCAGTGGGCTGGAGCATCATCCCTACACCAAAAAGGTTTCGGGTCTGATTCCCGGTCAGGGCACATGCCTGGGTTGGGGGTTCAGTCCAATGTTTCTCTCTCTCATCAGTATTTCTCTTTCTCTCTCTTTCGCCCTCCCCCTCCCCCTTTTCCTCTCCCCCTCTCTCTTTTCTTCTCTCTAAAGTCAGTAAACATATCCTCAGGTAAGGATTAAGAAATAGTAATAATAAAAGCACACAAAGTAGTACTAATGGAATGCAACCATTTTGATTTTTCTCCATATTCTAATCCAGAAGTTCTCACACCTTTCTTATTTGAGTACTGTGATGGAAATATTTTTATGTTGTTAGACCATTCCAAGGAAAGTCTTGGAATAACTTACATATTTTGAAGTTTCTTTTTTGAAGTGTAGAATCTTTCTGTAAATCTTTTTTGTATGCTGTTTGTTTTTATATACCAGTGATATATCTTTGAAAGGAAGAATAATTTTCCATGATTTGTTAATCAAATCTCTTTGAGAGGAATTTTATTTCTAAATCATATGTTTTGTAGGGGAATGAAATTGTTTACCATATTGAGGAAAGGTAAGCCACTAAAAAAAATTAAGCCTTTTTACTACTTCTAAATTTACCCAGATAACACTACAGAATTCTTTATCCTCACAGTTAGCCCTTTAATCAAACCAGAGGTGTGTAATGAGCACATTTTTGGTTTAAGTGAAGGTGGAAAGTGTGGTGAGCTCCCCCGGGCTCTGTCAGCCACACCCACAGGGTCACTGCTGAAGTTCACGGTGGTCACCGCCTGCTGTTCGTCAGTTCACCGTACATTTCCTTGGACAGCACGTTGCTTCATTTCTAACTCTACCTGAAGAGAATCATACAGTCTTCAGCACTGGCTTTTTTGTTCACTGTTACAGTTGTTTAGATGGAGTTCTCACATTGAGGTAGAGGACTTTTTTTTTTTTCTTTTAATTCTGGAAAAATTGACCAAAATGACCACGTACCCAACAAAGTTACATACACTAGTTTCACTAAAATGGTTTGCAGAGTAGTTGCTTCTGGTCAGTATTGTACTCAAAGAGGGGAAAAATTGATGGAGCTCAGTTAAATCCCTTGTCTTCAGGTACAGTTAACTCTTGACAGCTGCTTTGAGACACTTGGTTGGATTTCACTTAGTGGATGATTATGAAGAAGTAGCTATTCAAAATAAAATAGTTTTTTTGTCTTACCTTTATAAAGAAGTCACATTAGAGAACTAATAACTAAATTTGTCATCTACTGCATATGTTAAATATCTTTTTGTGTTTGGTGTTGCCACTCAGTAATATCATATTATGATGGTTTGGGTTTTTAATTATATGATGTTTCTGATAAGTAATATATATATAAGATATTCAGAAATTAGAGCGCGGTTGGCTGTGAGGAAATTAAATCAAATACCAAAGAACTGGGCTATATTACTCATCATTTTAGTTAATACAGTTAAGATTAAAAAAAGAATTATAAGAGCAACATAGAGGGTATAGACTAGGTCCATGTTTATATTTAATATGTATTTTAGGATAGAAGAGATGTGATACAGAATAAAAGCAATAAAGGAAAAAATAATTATCAAACAAAATTTAAATACAAATTGAAAGAAAATATTGGCTATATGTAAGCAGCAGATAAAGAATTAAAATCTTTAAATAAACACAGCACCACCTATGTAGAGTTCTTGCCAAAAATTTTACCTGAATCTAATGGTGATGAAGCCATCAAATCCAGGTTGTGGGACAGTCTCAGGATAACTGGCTTGCTTTCTTAAGACCAGACTGGACCGGTGGAGTTGGGTACAGGGGGGAGCACTGTTTTAGATTAAGAGAGACTAGCATCTTGACAGCTCAGTGCATTGTATGGGCCTTGGCTGAATCCTGGAGGTAGTTTCTTTTTTTTTTAGGTATGAAGGTCATGATTGAGACAATTGAAGAAATTTTAATTTGGACTTTATTTGGTTGTATGCCCGCCACTCCAGCCGAGGCTGCCGCATTGTGGCCTCGCCTGCGCACTCTGGCTTAGAACTTCTGGAGTCGGCCCCTTAAGTTCCACTTCAGACCCTCCTGGAATTCTTCCCGAAATGACACTGAATCTCTAGGTCATTTTAAGGACAATTGAAATCTTGACAACAGCGAACCTTTTTCTTCATCTCCATTGATGTTCCTATATGTCTTTTACCTGTTACACTATCCGGCATGTCTTTTGTTACATGTATTCCTAGGAACCTTCCTCATAAATAACTTTTCTATTTCTAGGGTATAGTGTTACAGTTGACTTTCCTGTTGATCTTTCTGGTGCATCCTTGCTAGTGTTTCTTCTTAGTTTGGTAGGTTTGGGTGGGTTTTCTGAGTAGATAATATTATCGGTGAGTAATGCCAGTTTTCTTTCGTCCTCACTTTTTACTTCTTTTTTATCTTACTCAGCTGACTGCTTAGCCATGGTGGGCATCCTTATCTTAGTACTGATTTTGAAATATTTTTAGCTTCTTACCCTTAAGTGTGTGTGTTACAGGGTTTTGGTTTTGTGTTTTGTTTTGTTTTTTGCTCTTTCTGCTTTGTTTTGTCTGGGTCTGGTGTGAGTTTGTTGTTTATTTGGCAGATACTCCAGTTGAATTAGGAAATGCACTTCTACTCCTAGTCTGTCACAAATACGCATTTATAGTTTATCAAATGCTTTTATTTTACGTCATCTGAGTTGATATTTTCTCTCTTACTCTGTTAATATGGTGGTTTACCTAAATAATTTTTCTAAAGTTGAGCTCACTTTTTTGAAATAAACCCAACTTAGCTGCTTTAATTGACTTCTAACATTAAACCAACCTCACATTCCTGGGATAAATCCAATTTGGTCATCATGTATCAGCTTTTTGTATACTGCTGCATTCAGGTTGCCAATATTTTATTTAAATTTTTTATTTTGTTCATGAAAGAGTAACCTAATTTTTTGTTCTTTTATAACAGCTCTTTTTTTGTTACTAAAGTGTAACTTTAAAAAACTAGGAAAGTAACAAGCATGCTAAGAATAATGTTTTCATGTATATTATTAAGAATTGTCTAGTAACACTGCTGGTTTATGAAATCATCAGGGTTAAGAGAACACCCCTACTACATCGTACACCTTAAATTTACACAATATTCTAAGTCAGTTATATCTGTAAACAGGGGGTTGGGAGAGAGAGCATCTCTATTAAAATGCAGCTGTGTTTCCTCTAAGAAAGGGGTGAAGGGTAGCACAGTGACAGACCAAACGACATAGATGAACTTTATCAGTCTGTTTGTTTGTTTGTTTATCCTCACCCGAGGATATTTTTCCATTTTTTGTACAGATAGAGTGGGAGGGAGAGAGCGAGAGAGAGAGAAACATCGATGTGAAAGGGACACATCGAGTGGCTGCCACCCGCACAACCAACCAGGGCCGGGGACAAACTACAACCGAAGTACGTGCCCTTAGCGGGAACTGAACCCGGGTCTCTCCGGACAGTAGGCCGACGCTCTAACCACTGTGCCAAACCGGCCAGGGCAACGTTTGTTTGTTTTTTATCTATCCTCAATCGAGAACATTTTTCCATTTTTTGTTCAGGTAGAGTGGGAGGGACAGAGAGGAAGAAAGAGAGAAAAACATCAACATGAAAGGGACACATCGAATGGCTGCCTCCTGCACGACCCAACCAGGGCCGGGGACAAACTGCAACCGAGGCACGTGCCCTTAGAGGGAACTGAATCCGAGTCTCTGTGGACCGCAGGCCGACGCTCTAACCGCTGAGCCAAACCGGCCAGGGCATCTTATCAGTCTGTTAACAGGGCATGCTCTTTGGGCGGACAGCAGGCCAGTCAGGAGCTGATGAAGAGCTGACACTGGGAAAGGTCTGGAAAGCAGGAGAGCACCTCCCCGAGGCGAGCAGGGCGGACTTTCCTAGCAAACGGCCCTGACACCTGAGCCTGGAGTCACAGATCTCACCTCTCACTGGGCGGCGCTGAAGACATGCTCCTTGTCACTTACATTTTGCTGAGGATGATCCGCAAGATAACTGCTAACCTTCTTTCTGTCTCTCAGTTCAAATCAACATCGAATAAGAACGTATCTGTGGTGGGATGGATGGTGATGATGGCTGATGACCCGGAGCATCCCGACCTCTTCCTGCTCACGGACTCGGAGAAAGGTGAGTCATTAGCCTGACCAGGAAGGTGCTACGTTTAGGTCACTTTCAGTAAGCCAGAGCCTGGTTTAACTCGGTTCATACTTGACTGGGAGAAGGTTTGTGTAGTTCCATCTTTTTGGAAATATTTTCGTCACATAGTGTATAGTAATGATATCAGTATTTGTAGTTATCAATTACTATTTATTAATTGCTTATTTAATATACTTATCTTCTCTGCTGCAGGAGCATAAGCTTGAAATTAAAAGTCCACATGCTCCCTAGAGAGCTAATAGCCAGGAAGGGAAGAAGGGAGGGAGGAGGGGAGGGAGGGAACGGGGGGCTCTGAGAACTGGGCCCCGGCCCCCCGAAAGCTCTGCGGCCTGACGTGTGCACAGTGCCCTCATTTGTGCCCTGGCCTGAACTGTTATTCTCACGTTCTGAGTGTGGCAGAAGTTTCCTTTAAAAGATTTTTATTCCATTACCTTTAATAAAATTAATTGCTTATTTGACTCAAAGCACTTTCTAAAGAAGTACAATTTTAATTATACTTTGCTTATAACACAGTAGAGGCATTTATGAATAAAATTATTGGCTGTTGCCCTGGCCGGTTTGGCTCAGCAGTCAGAGCGTTGGCCTGCGGTCCAGAGAGACCCAGGTTCGGTTCCCGCTAAGGGCACGTACCTCGGTTGCAGTCTGTCCTTGGCCCTGGTTGGTCGTGCGGGTGGCAGCCACTCGATGTGTCCCTTTCAAGTCGATGTTTCTCTCTCTCTCTTTCTCTCTCTTCCTCTCTCCTTCTCACTCTATCCGAACAGAAGATGGGAAAGTGTCCTCGGGTGAGGATTAGAAAAAAAAATTATTGGCTGTTGACTGTGGGAGCAAGGTGGAGGGTAGCTACAGTATCACACAGCTCCGGGCTCTGCCCCTGCGTGTGGGACCTCAGGCAGCTGGCAGACAGGGCCTGCGGTGGTGGCCGCTCTTCCCCACGACGCCTGCGGCTGGTACCAGCCAGGAACCACTCGCACAGACACTGCGTTCCAGACCGTGCAGTTCTGTACTGACCTCTGTTTGTTCAGAACTGCATTTCCTATCAACAGATAGTCTGCTTGCAGGGTATTGTGGTGTCTTAAGTAAAAATGTGAGCAAAATATGTTGGACACAGAAAAAAATAGTAATTGTGGCCAGCTTAGTTGTAGAAATGCCTTCTGTTTAGATTGCGCTGATGGCCCTGGCCGGTTTGGCTTAGCGGTTGGAGCGTCGGCCTGCGGTCCTGAGAGACCCGGGTTCGGTTCCCGCTAAGGGCACGTACCTCAGCTATAGTTTGTCCCCGGCCCTGGTCGGTCGTGCGGGTGGCAGCCACTCGATGTGTCCCTTTCACATCGATGTTTCCCTCTCTCTCTCCCTCCCGCTCTATGTACAAACAAATGGAAAAATGTCCTCAGGTGAGGATAAAGAAAGAAAAAAATTGTAGATTGCGCTGATGTGTGCATCTGAGTTCAGCAAGCAAAACAGTATTCTTTTTTTTGAATCCTCACCTGAGGATATTTTTCTGTTTATCATCAGATAGAGTGGGAGAGGGGGGGAGAGAGAGACATTGACGTGAGAGAGACACATCGGTTGGTTGCCTCCCGAACGACCCCAGCCAGGGCCAGTGAAGAGCTACAACCGAAGTGCATGCCCTTGACTGGAATCGAACCCAAGACTCATTGTTCCGTGGTTCAGCATTCTAACCCCTGAGCAAAACCATTAAGAGCGCAAAACAGTATTTTAATTTTAATAATTAAATATTTGGTGAAGCCAAACCATTGCTTCTGAAGGTGAAAATGTTCTTCGAGTGTTAAAATCTAAAGGAAAAGCTGTATGATGCCTGAATGCAGATTAGGCTCCTGGGCCACTGAATGTAGTTATAAAGAAGAGTAGAAGTTGGTGAGAATTGGGAAATAAGAACTTTGGTCAACAAAAGAAGGAAATAAAGCTCAAATTAAGGCAGGGTATAGTACATGAATCCTTCTTTTTCTCCGTTTATCACCTTAATACATATAACCATATCAAAGTCCTTGTTATGTGTCAGCCTTGAAGTAGAGTCAACATCAGGTTTACTAAACACACACAACATAGATGAATTTCTAATTTCCTGAGAGAAGGGTGCCTTCTCCTATTTTCCCTGAAAGCCCTTTAATAGGCCTGGAAACCTGTGGTAGTTCTGACAGATGTAACTAAGAACTAAAGGCCAGCTGGGATAGGGTTAGCTGATCAGTCCTTTCTTCACCTTAAATAGCTAATGTCTAAGTAGTAAACATTTAGTGTTGAAGTATTTTGGCCTGTGAAAGCTTCACGTTAACATCTCCTAACGGTTAGATCATCTAAGCAGCATTGGTCGCTGGTTGCTGCACCTCATCCACACGGACAAATCTAGAGAGAGCCCAGCAACTATATTTAGATACAGTTTACTCAAAAGAACACTTAAGGAGCCAAAATTACTTCTCTCCCAGTCCACAAACAGCAAAACTAACTTTCTGCGTAAGGACGTCAGGGGAATGTAGCCGGGAGAACTCTCTGGATTGGGAAACCGGGTGCTGGAGAAACAATTCTGTGTGTCAGAGTCCTCATGTTTTTATTATTTCCCCCTTGTTTTTGATCATTTTAGGAAATTCATACAAGTTTCAGGCGGGCAATAGGATGAACGCGATGCTGTGGTTTAAGCATCTGAGTGCCGCCTGCCGAAGCAACAAACCACAGGTGAGCACTCTCTTCACCCTCAGATCCGCAGCCCTGCCTGCGGTTGAGAGTTCCAAAGAGAAGGGGGTAGACTGATTTTCTGGATTAGATGGGAACATGGTTTTGTTTTTATTCTTTTTCTTGTTGACAGTAGTTAACAAGACATAAAGTCTACATTTTAGTGAAGTGGTCAATGAACAAATAACAAAATTTCAAATAATGAAAACTAGACAAGAAAATAAAATAGAATTATGTGATACAAAGTGATGGGAGTAGAGACATTTTAAATACATAAGAGTGCGCAGCAAAGAGCTCCCTAAGGAGATGACGTTGGCATGGATGACAAGAAGGAACGGCCGTGTGAAAATTAGGGGCAGAGTCCAGCAGGGGAAGCCGGCAGAGACCCTGGAGCTGCGTGCGCTGAAGGTAACACGCGGCCCTGCTGCTTGAGGAAGCAAGAGGCACATTCATTCCGAGTCACCCGCTTGTTCTAGTGACAGCTCGGTGTGGCTTTCTGTGGCTGCAGTGGAACCCAAAACCATTTGGATTTTTTTTGTTTTTATTTTACTGAAACAAAGGCTTTCAGCTGCAAAGAAGAATAAATCCAAGGTGGTGTTTTCCCCAAGCCCTGTCATAGATTTAAAGTTGAACCACAAATTGGTTGAACAGACATAAAATAAACACAACTGCAGTTATGGAAATCTCTATAGACTTTTTAGACCAGTTTTTAGCTGAATATATATGAGAATCACTGGCTTAAGATACTGAAATACAGTGTTATCAGTAGCTAATTTTGCATAACATAATTTACTGTGTAAATTTATAAAGCTTATAAAAGTATTTTTTTACCCTGTGAAATCAGGACTCCTTTTATGACAGGGAGGCTCTAAGGCTCAGAGATGCTAAGTGACCTATTCAGGGTCAAACAAGTAAAAAGTGGTGAATCTGAGATATAAACTGTCTTCATTCGAAGTATTATCGGGGTGGACCTTGTTTGCCTATAATTTTTATTTCAAATACATATAAAAGACTAATAGCAGTATTTGGTACCATTTTTAGCAATCTCCATTAAAGACATGAAATGCCATTGAGCAAAAATTACTTTCTTGCACTTGTCAAGTTAGTGTCGGACTGAATGGAAGACTTCTTTTCCTTGACTAAGTTTGTTAGGACTCAGCACCACGCTATACCCTTTATTTAAATGTAGCTTAAAGGGTTTTTGGGGTTTTTTTTGTTCATCTTCACCCAAGGATATTTTTTCCATTAATTTTTTTAGAAAGGGTATAATGGGGGGAGGGATACATCGATGTGAGAGAGACTCATCGATTGGTTGCCTCCCGAACTCACCCCAATGGGGGCTGGAGATTGAACCTGCAACCCAGGTATGTTTTCTTGAGTGGTGCATGGGCTATCATGTCATTTTTTTTAAATCTCAGATTTCAAGATTAATCTAGACATTGTGTGTGTATACCAGCATAGAGGTTCAATTATTTTTACTATGTTAGTGAACCTTCTTGCTGAACAAGTCAGCTAGATGTGTATAAATGGCTTTTGTTGGTTTGCTTGTTTCTAGACTTACAAGAATCAGAGTAGTGGCAAATTTAATAGAAGCTATGATGTTTGAATATTTCAAAGATTCTGATTGACTTAAATACAATACCTTAAACCACATTCAGGCAACTTAGGAGGAAATGAAACTTTTACTTTATTTAAATATGGGTTTCTTATGACCAGACCTGAGAGTTTATACTTTCTCTTAAGCCTTTGAGCATTTGCATTGTATTTGATTTATAATTCAGTTACGACTATATTGTCAAATAATTTTTCATTCAGAAGCTGACACGTGTAGGAGGTTCATTTTTTTTTAGTATCTTAGGTTTTCAAAAAAAGATTCCTGAAGAGCGAGAGCAGTTACGCTCTTTTAAAGACAGAGAAATGGCCACTGGTGTGTGAATATCTATGAGCACAACTCTGAAAATTTGGTGGTAAAAGTTAGGAGCATTTTCTAAACATGGTGAAACCCTTTTTCAGTCCTTGACTAGAGAACTCATCAAATAATTTTAGAAAATAAAATACTCATATGTTTCAAAGAATTATTGTTGAATTTCAGAGTCATGAAGTTAGATCAGAATTCATCTAATACCGAGTTTTATTCTTCATACTTATTTTCCTAATGATTTCACAAATAAATGTGTAGTAAGGTTTGTTATAAAATTATCTGTTCTGGATTTGAAAATTTGCATGTAGGAATTCATTCTAATACTTTTTTTTTTTTTTTTTGTCATTACTGGAGGGCACTTTTGCATTTATCTTCATATAGAGCAGGAGGGAGAGAGGGAGGAAGAGAGAGAGAAAGAGAGAGAAAAACATTGATGTGAGAGAGACACATTAACTGGTTGCCACCCACACAACCCCAACTGGGGCCTGGGACAAACTACATCCAAGGCACATGCCCCTAGCGGGAACCGAACCGGGGACTCTCTGGTCCGCGGGCTGATGCTCTAACCGCTGAGCAAAACTGACCAGGGCTCATTCTGATACTTAATAAATGTTAACAAGCATGTTTGTCTGGAATCTCCTCCCACTAAGAGCCATACTTATTCACTCAGAGAACATTTCCTGAGCTCCTTGTCTTAGACAGGAAAGATGCTGTCGTCACCTTTCTCCATCCAAATTTCAGTTTACTAGAAAAGGAATTAATTCATCTCAGTGATTTTCTCCAAAAATGTTCTAGTGTCTTTTATTGATTATTCTTAAATGATTTCATTACTTTCTATCACATTCCTTTTTTTAAAAAAGATATTTTAGCCCTGGTCAGTGTGGCTCAGTTGGATGTCACGTGATGTGCAGAAAGTTCGCCAGTTCAATTCCTGGTCAGGGCACATGCCAGGGTTGTGGGCTCTATTCCCAGTGTGGGGCATGCAGGAGGTGGCCAATCGATGTTCTGCTCTCAAATAGATGTTTCTCTTTCTCTCCCCCTCTCCCTTCCTCTCTCTCCAAAAATCCATTTAAAAATATATTTTTGCTCTGGCCGGTTTTGCTCAGCAGTTAGAGCGTCAGCCCTTGGACCGAAGAGTCACGGGTTTGATTCTGGTTTGATTCCGGTCAAGGGCATGTACCTCTGTTGCTGTTAGATCCCCGGCCCTGGTTGGGTCATGCTGGAGGCAACCAGTGGATGTGTCTCTCTCACATCTGATGTTTCTCTCTCTCTCCCTCTCTCTCCCACTCTATCTGAAAAAAATCAGTGGAAGAATATCCTCAGGTGAGGATTAAAAAAATTAAATGCTATCAGTTTGTAGATGGACCTACAGGGTATTATGCTCAGTGAAATAAGTCAGGCAGAGAAAGACAAATACCATATGATTTCACTTACATGTGGAATCTAAAAAAACAAAATAAATTAACAAATAAAACAGAAACAGACTCATTGATACAGAAAACACTGATGGATGCCGGAGGGGAGGGGGTGAGGGTGAGGTGGGAAAGGTGAAGGGATTGAGAGGTACAGATTGACAGTCACAGAGTAGTCCTGGGCTATAAAGTACAGCACAAGGAATACAGGCAGTAACACAGTAATAACTGCATGGTGCCAGGTGGGTACTAAACTTATCGGCGAGATCCCCTCATAAGTTATAAATGTCTAATCATGGGATTGTACACCTGAAACTAATATAATATTGAATGTCAGTTGTAATTGAAAATTTTTAATAAAAATAGATACTGTTGTTGTATAATGCTTATATTTTTTAGGTTCCTACAAACTTGATGACTTTCGAGTAAGAGCCGAAGGAAGAAGGGAGGTGAACTGCTGCCCCAGCGTGCGAGCAGGGACCTGGTGGGCGAGCGCCAGCTAATCACCAGCCCTGGCGGGGGCGCCCGGAGCTTCCATCCCAGCCTCCGGAGTTCTGAACCAAAAAGCACTCATTCCGGGGAGTGACGCGAGACATTCCCAGAGAGCCAATCGGAGGTGCGAAACAAACTGCCATGGACCATGCTCATCTCTGAACTGACCTGTGGAAACCACTGCCTTAAAAGAACGAAAGGAAAACCAACACAATACACCAAATAGTGTGTGTGAATCTCCTGGCGGTGCTGTGCTTGGAATAGATCATAGCTTATTTGCATTTCTCTGAACTTTGTGCTAATTTGGGGGGGAGAGGTCGCCTTTTTTAGACACACTTGAAAAAGGAAAAACAGGTTTCTAGCGGGTTGCATCCAGAGCTGGTTTTGAACCACTGTAAAGGAATCTGACGAGCAGCGTTTACCAGCAGCCTCCCCACAGCTTGCTCGCCCCTGGGCTGCTGTGGCCCTCCAGCTCCCCGCACAGGGGGCCTAGAAATCCAAGTTGTTGGGACTTTGTTTGGGACTTGGGGAGGGTTTTGTTTGGTTTTGGATGAGGGAAGGTATTTTTAAACACTAAACTTCTGAGATTTAGGACTGTATGGGGAACACAACTTCCTGCAGGAGGTATAAAGGCCAAGTGTTCACGTGCCAGGCACTTCTCCACGTGGGCTCCAGAAAACGTGGTTGTTTTAACTGGGTTTCAGGTGAGCCTTCTGTAAGAATTCATTGTCGGGCCACAGATCTGCTTAGTCGGGATTGTAATCCCCTCCAAAGTCCCTGAGATCTTACACACATCACCTTTTTCAATTTAGTCGGATTGGCTCTTCTACCAGGCACAGGTGATTTTTATCATCAAGGAGATAAAGTGGTATTTCTCTTTACATTGTTTATTGTGCACAATGCCAGTTTTTTTTTTAATTTGTTTTCATTATTTTTGTTCAACATGAGATTCAGGATCACATTTGTTTAAAAGAGTCCACATGTGTATGTGTTTTATTATAAGGCATACAAAGTAATTTTAAAAGGTAAAGGTGAGAGATTGAGGTTCTGGGAATTTAAAGAATCAAAACTCTCCTTCTTATACAACTTTCCTTGATTACAAAATGTTTTCCTGAAAACTTATTACATCTATAGGTCACTGCCATGACCATATTTTGTCAGTAGTTGACCAGGCAGTTTTGTGAGGGCTCTTCTATGCAATAATGCATTTAATATCCAAAAATAAATGTTGAATTAGTGGAAAAAAAGATTGAAGGTAAGATGCCTTAGAGTTTTAACAACAAATGGCATTTGAAAAAGGCTACGTGTTGGATGTTATAAACTCTTGAGGCATCGGAGGGCCTAGCATGGCCCAGAGTAAGAAACGCTTCTGACTGATACCTTCTGCTAGGCTTCTGTTACTTCGGCCTCACACAGAATTCCTCACATTTATATTCTTAGGAAATAGTATACTTTTTTTAAATCATAAGTATTTCACTCTTGAATCCATGAAACATAAATAGGAAATATTGCCCACAGAGTAATTAGCTAAATGTCTATCCAAGGGAAGTAGAAGGCCTCTTTCTGAGCGCTAAGTTTTTCAACGTAGATCTGTTTCGAAAAGATGGTAAGAGCTCAGATATGTTTCTCACATAGCACAGTTAAAATAGCATTTCTGGTTTTGTGGCAAATGACAAGCGTGGCCTGTACTGAAGGTTTCTCAATGACCTCCCGAGCGTAGCCCACGTTGGGTGCCTGGAGACACCTCTGCAGAGCCGGCAGTATTACGTGTAGACCTTGCACATCTTTTATTTTGCGTTTTTTTTAATTTTCTTAATTTGTTTATTTCTCTTCAGAAACAAGTGTTTTTAACAGTTGTATGTGCTTTTTAAAAAATATTGTGGATGAGAACCCTGTGGATTTTTTTATTTGTTTGTTTGTTTGTCATAAGTTAGCTGCAGTAGGTAGGCTGTCGGTAACCCTGTCTGGAGCTGGGCCCCTGGAAGCCGGAGCCTGGCCTCACACAGTTTTGCCAGAGAGGGAGCTGGCTGGAGGATGTGTTTGATATTTTCAGCTCTGAACAGGGGTGGATGCCCGCGCAGACTAAGGGTGGTGTTCAGGTTTGGTACACAGTCCACGTGTCTGAAACTTCACGTAACTGCACAGAGGACGCCGTTGTTCTTCTCCTTCAGATGTGTCCATTCAGAAGATTGGTCATTGCTTTTTAAGGTTATTTGAGCATTTGAAGCAAACAGAAACCAATGAGAGAAGTGGATTAAACTGGTGTAGGTAAATCGTTTTATCTGTAGTTCACCAAATGATATCCAGTCATAATTCAAGCAAAGGAAGTGTGTCACCAACATATGTTAAATATTTAGGCAGTTTATTAGTGGGATGATAAATTTTATTTTCCTCTTAGCAGGCCTGCCCCTTATAAATTAGTAAATTGGTGACTCGGCAGCTTGAAATTTCCGTCAATATTAAGTTCATTTGTTTCTCTCCTAGCCAAGAGCTCGTAGAAATGATTATTTCAATGTACGCTAGTTTATGTTGAGCATAATGGTTGGCATATGGTGTGGCCCAGTGTAGAAGAATGTAATAACAGCCAAAATACACTTGAGACACATCTCATGTAACAGTTTATCTGAACATGGAAGCTCATTTTTCATAAGGAAGTAACATACCAATTTTTAAATTTTAACTATGAAAAGAACTGCATAATGACCTCCTAGAGCATTATTTTTAGTTTCATGCCCTGTCTGTGTTAGGGCTCTGCTTATTTTTTCAGAGGTATTATTTTTTTACTGTAACCTCCAAAATGTAAGAATTGAAAGAACTGATCAAACACACCTTCCTATTTTGTTTTCTTTACTATGTAAATATTGTCTGTGTGAACATTACAAAAAGGGATCCAAACGATTCGAGTTTGAGTATTTTTTCTCCCTGGGCCTGTGCTTCAGTGACGATGTTTCTCCTGTGTGGGAAATGCCGTAGACTAGTGCACGCCCTTCTGTGTGGACTGTCCTGGTACTCGGTCTTTCTGTGTGTCGAGAGTTAAGGTATTTATAGCTGCAAAGTTTTTATAAGTGGCTTTGTTCCTCTTCTAGAAGTTTGATAAAAGGAGACCCAGGAGCACTATTGTTACAGAAGGAAACAATGTTTACAGTGTCTAGTGTACACGTTCTGTAGATCCGTAGGAGCGGCCCTCTAAGAGCCGGCTGGTCTGCTGATCTTCAGGGTTACTAGAATCTCCATGACCAAATGACTTAGCAGAAGTCTTTTTTCTTTTTCCTTTTTTAGGTTAAATCTGAAGCTGTATGCCTTGACTACTGAAAACAGAACTAGAGGGCATCATAGTATTTGGAAATCGATAATAATAGATTTGCTCCATTAACTTTTAAATGTATATATATATATATCTCCACTATTGACACTGTTCCTGTCTTTGGAGGCACATTCCTTTACAACCAACCAGTTGTTAAACTGCCACGTTGTCTTCTGCAAACAAGGGGGCCAGTGTTGCTTAGCAGGAGATAATCTGTAGTAAAGGAAACCCTCTGTTTCAGAGGCTTTTGAAATAATTGGATCCCTTTTGGGAAGTGAAGATAAATTGGCCACATCCCGGCGGAACAGGAGCAGCGCCGCCGGCGCACGAGCAGGTGGTGCATCTGCCGGACCTTCGTGTCTGTTAGAGTTGGCTCCTCTTTCCTCTCTTCTCTTGTATTTTTTCTTTCAAAGATTTTACAGCCAGAGTGGTTTTCTGTTTTTTCTAAGCTTTGAGATACAAACATTGTTATTTAACCACATTTAGGATCATTAATTTTCATGTGAGGTCAGCCTTTTCAAAATGACTTAAGTACTTTTCACTTTTGCTCCCCGAAAAATGGCTTGTGTCTAAAATGACTCCCCCCCCACACCCAGAGGATTCTAATGAAAGAGATCTGTGTGTGCAAACTCTTAAGCTTATTGAAAGCAACTTCATTACACTGATATCTCAAGTTGTAGTGGAGGAGAATTGGGTCAGTGCCTTATCAATTTGAAGACCAGTTGTAGGGCATCGAGTGTGACTAATCATTTGCCCTCTTACTCCTCATGCTGGGAGTGTGTGCTGTCTACCCCTCTCCCCAGCAGCCCACCGTCTCGGCCAGTCTGAGAAAGTCTACACAGGGACCGCTAGGCGATTGGTGCAGTTCTTGGTTCCGAGTCTTTTTAGACAAGCTCCCTCCCTGCCCTTCTTGCAGGTAGAGATTAAAAATAAATCCACCCGAATCACCCTTCGGATAAATACTCTTAAGAACAACTTGGAAGCGCACCCATCACGCTGAGTTTATGTTTATTTTGTGTTGATTTTTTTTTTAGCATACACTTAATTATAAGGCCTTTCAGAAAATCTGTAAAAGAAGATGATACAGCCACAAAGATTTGTTTGGGTTTTATGAAAGCTATTGAAGTCTTATCATGAGAATCCCTTCAGCCAGAAGTGAGGTTTAGTTTGGTTCATTCTTATATTTGATTAAGACTCAGAGCAAACAAGCAGTTGCTTAACCTACCAGTTCTTGTTTGAAAACATGGTGGAAAAGTGAAAACAACTCCCATGTGTAAACTAAAGGGAAGCGAAGAGACTAAATTTCCCAGCACAAGCAAGGCTTGCAAACATTTTGCTTCTCTGTGATTATTGCAAGATCTGGAACCACTGTTGTCCCACTGAATCAAGGTGCTGCTTTCAAAAGTATTAAAGGGCTTGTCTGCTCCAGAGTAGCAAGTAGACAAGGTCCTTGGGGCTTAGTAGCAGAATTTCAGTTTCGATTCTAGCCATTGGGATGGCAGAGTAGTGATGAGATTCAAGGAATACATAATTAGAGTGCTCTGGGATTGAAGTAGGTTTTTTCATAGAAAACTGCGTAATATTAGCCATGTTTTAGATACCAGGTAAATACTAAGTTTACCCTGAAGATATCGCCTATTAGAACTATTCACAAATATAGTCCAGTAATTATTGACTTACCAGGCCTGACAGCATAGCTGGTAAGAAGTCACCAGACTCACAAGAGTTTCTACACTTTGATTATTGACAAATTCATTGTTTTCCAGCCTACTGAAGTGAGGATGTGTGGGGAGGGTTGGGAACTCACATTGTGGTCTGACAGAGAGAAACATCTGTGGGGATGAGTATCCGGTGATGACTGTATGCAGGAAAACAAGCCATTTTACCCTCTGTCCCAGTGACCTTGAAATGTTCAAGGTGAAGCACTCTATTGCACTGGGACCTCCCTGAGTGACATGCTCGGTTCCTCTCGTTTTGTTTCTGTTTAACATGCACAAGTGAGTGTGAGATCTCCGGTGTGTTTGCATACGCTGACTTAAAAATGAATCGAAGTACAGTTTTCTGAAATATTTCTATTTGAAATAAATGACTTAAAAACAGAGGTTGTACAGGGATAATTTATTACCATATTTACATTTTTATCCTTCAGTGTTAAAGTACATTGTTATCATTAGCTTTTAAATAAACCCTCGGACTTAATTTTAACTCTTCCTGAACTAGTCGAAGAAGCAGCTTCTGTCTGGGTCAGCTGCGCTGTATCCCAGAACAGGGATGTCCCCCTGACAGACGGGGTCGTGGGGCATAGAGGTCAAGGGTGTATCTCCAGTGACCCCCCCCCCCACTCCCCAAAGAGCACTTTGCCAGGACTGCGTGTCACAGGTTCTAACGTGTCCCAGCCCCGCAGCTTTCCGTTGGGAGAAGTATGACAGTCTGCTGTGAGTCGCCAGCCAGGGTGTTGGTTGTGCCCTTACCTCTGAGCAGCTCTGGGGAGCCTCCAGACAGGACCGGTGCCGGTGTTTGGGCAAACCATAACAATTCTCACCTCTCTGTGGCCTCGCAGTATTTCCACTGTGCCTCCCCTGGAACCAGAAGAGGGTGCCGGTTCTCTGATAGGGTCCGCCTGTCCCCCTCACACAGTGCCTTTGTCTTAAGTGCAGTGCTAACTTTCTGGGTTCCCTGTTCCGTCTCAGTAGAGTCTGTCCCGGGGCCAGAGCCGTATTCGTTCCTGGACAGCGGTACGGGCCTTGCTGGCTGCTGGGCCGACTGCGTCGTTCCGACTTGCTTTCGCTGTTCTTCCTGTCTTCCCCGTGAGCGATGTGTCAGGTTCCGTGCAAACACTGTTGGCATTTGTACTGGACTTGCTTGGAATGTCTAGATGAACCTGAGAACTCAGTTTTGAAAAGTTGATTCCTCTCTTCTATGTACGGGAACGAACTCTCCATTTATTTAGGGTTTTAATGTCCCTCAGCGTTTTACCCCGTTCTCTCTGCTGGCTTCACACATCTCTTATTAGCTTCTTCCCCGTAAACTAGTTTTTGTTTTTATGATGAATATGGTGTTTTTTCTGTAACCTTCCCTAGTACGTTATCATGTGTAGGAATGCCGTCGGTTTATATGCTCATTCTTACATCTAGCAACCCTGCTACACTTTTTTATGTAGTTCTAATGGTTTCTTCAGTCTTGGCATATTAGCTGCAGACAAGGCGATAGATTGGGAGGAAATATATGGAGTTTATCAAACAAAGGATTCATGGTAAGTATACAAAGGATTCTTGCAAATCAACAAGAAAATCTATTCAATAGAAAAATATGCTAAAGGGGTTGACATGTGGCTAGTCTGTGAAAAGATACTTAACTTCACTGGTAGAGAGAGACCAAGTCATCAGAGAGCCGTCACATTGTATCTGTGAACCGAGTGAAAAATAGAGGGCCAGGTAATACCAGCTGCGCGAGACGGGAAATCAGACTCCTCGTGCACGTAGGTGAGGGTGTAACTGAGGCCACGGGAGAGCATCTGGGTAGTTGGGAATCGTGTGTGTTATATAGAGCTTAAGACTGAAGACTTGCCCTGGCCGGTTTGGCTCAGCGGTTAGAGCGTCGGCCTGCGGTACAGAGAGACCCGGGTTCGGTTCCCGCTAAGGGCATGTACCTCGGTTGCAGTTTGTCCCCGGCCCTGGTTGGTTGTGCGGGTGGCAGCCACTCGATGTGTCCCTTCACATCGATGTTTCTTCCTCTCTCTCCCTCCCACTCTATCTGAACAAGAAATGGAAAAATGTCCTCGGGTGAGGATTAAAAAAAAAAAAAGACTGAAGACTTCCAACACGGGATCAGTTAGTAGCTGCAGGGCCTTGAGCAGATGCCTTAACCTTTCTTTAGGTCCTCCTCTCTAAAAGGTGCACAACGGCCCTGACCAGTTTGGCTCAGCGGTTAGAGCGTCCACCTGCGGTCCGGAGAGACCCAGGTTCGGTTCCCGCTAAGGGCATGTACCTCAGTTGCAGTTTGTCCCCGGCCCTGGTTGGTCGTGCAGGTGGCAGCCACTCGATGTGTCCCTTTCACATCAATGTTTCCCTTCTCTCCCTCCCACTCTATCTGAACAAGAAATGGAAAAATGTCCTCGGGTGAGGATAAAAAAAATAAAAAATAAAAAAAATAAAAGGTGCACAACGACTGAACCCACCTCAGAGCTGTCAGGCCAGACTTTGACCACGCACCTCAGGCCCCTAAGCAGGGCTGGCATGTGGGAGGAGTCGTCAGTGCTCAGGTTGTGTCGTCGTCCCCACTGTGGAACCTGCCGATTATGCTCTTGGAGTCAAGTATGGGCGGTGGCACAGGGTTGGAGGGGAAATTTAAAATAGAACAGGAGAGGGGTCTTTGCATGGTTAAGTCCCTCAATCTGAACTGAGAAGTATTTCACAAACCTCTAAACCAAATAAATAAGCCAGCTATATTTTTTTAGACAAACTGGCAAATCAAGAAAAAGTGAAGAAAAGCCACCTGTGGAAGAACCCCATTCGTGATGGTTGCTCATTAAGAGCAGTATTTCAGCCAACTGGGGTGCCTGTCTGAGATGTGACTTCTGCACATCACCCCGGAACGGCTCACTCGGAACCAGGGCAGTGCCGATGCACAGTAAAATTCTAATTGGATTTGGGCTGACTTGTCCACAGCCTACACTCAACTAAAAGTAACAATTGTTTAATTTGCTTTTTGTTGCCTGATTGATAAAGCCAAATTTTTCACCCAGTTTAGGTTCCGAAACTTAGCGTCCGTGTTGAGCTATGATGGCAGAAAGACAAGCAAGCTGCTGTTTTTATGACTAGAGACCGTTCTGAGATTTTAATATAAAAACAGGACCCTTGCTGGCCGGTGGCTCAGTGGTTGAGTGTGGACCCAGGCACCAAGAGGTCGCTGGTTCGATTCCCAGTCAGGACACATGCCCAGGTTGTGGGCCCGATCCCCAGTGGGGGCATGTAGGAGGTGGCCAGTCGATGTTCTCTCTCATCAATGTTTCTATCTCTCCCTTTCTCTTCTCTAAAATAAATAAAGAAAAAATAAAAATAAAAAAACAGGACCGTTTTCCATTAGGTGCAGAAGAAACACCTGCCGACCTCTGCGTTCTGTAGGAGCCGCGTTTATGACCTTTACGACCTAAAGCACACTCAGGTTAGAATTTCTGTTTTGAAACAGATAAACAGTTATACTGTTGAATGTGGTCATAGCTCCATGGATTTTTGGAATAGACAACCTAAGAAAAAGTCCAGAGTGTGGCCTGATGCAATTTGAATTGAGACCTTTGGTTTCACGATACACCTAATGGGGTTCTGTCTCATGACCAATCAAGGTAAGGTACTGCTCTTGGGTAACAAATGTTACGTGATTCCTTATTTTACTAAATTAAAACTGATTCCCCTCCTCAGGGAAGACTGACTTCTGGTTTCATATGTTTCCTTCTTTACGAAGAGGCTCATACTCCGTCTTCACGTTGGCTATCTAGTCCAAGGATGCCCTTTGTCCTGCCTGGTGGTGATCAAAGGCTGTGTTACAGTTGGAACTTGTTCTACCTGCTCCCTCTATCTGAACTCACAGAACAGGGAGAGGGCAGCTAAGGGAACATATCAAATGATGACGGTGTTTCATAACGGCTGTGTGTTTTGAAGCAGTAAAGAGGATATTTCATATTTTTTGTCAATGTGTGTCTCATTTTTGGATTTCTGCTTAATCACAGTATAATTGTCTCCATATTTATTTACATCAGTGGCTCTCAATCTTGCCTGCAATTTAGAATCATCCAGGGAACTTTTAAAAATCCCAAAGTCCAGCCCTGGCCAGTTTGGCTCAGTGGTTGGAGTGTTAGCCCAGGGACTAAAGGGTCTCGGGTTTGATTCCCAGTCAAGGGCATGTGGCTGGGTTGTGGGTTTGATCCCTGGACCCAATACGGGAGGCGGCCAGTTGATGTCTCTCCCTCCCTCACTCCCTCCCACTCCATATTTAAAAATCAATGGAAAAATATCCTCCATGAGGATTAACAAAAAAATTTTAAAAATCCCAAAGTTCAAGCTACACACCAGACCAATTATATAAGAATTTGGTAGGACGCCCTGGCCGATGTCTCAGTTGGTTAGAGTGTCGTCCCATAGACTAAAAGGTTGTGGGTTCAGTTCCCGGTCAGGGCACATACATAGGTTGTGGGTTCGGTTCCCGGTCAGAGCACATACATAGGTTACGGGTTCAGTTCCCAGTTAGGGCACTTACGTAGATTGTGGGTTCGGTTTCCAATTGGAACCAAACTGTGCAGGAGTCAACTGATTAATGTTTTTCTCCCCTCCCCCAAGTCCTGTCTCTAAAATCAAGAAACATATCCTCAGTTGAGGATTTAAAAATAAAAAATTGCCCTGGCCAGTTCGGCTCAGGAGTTGGAGCGTCGGCCTGCGGTCCGGAGAGACCCGGTTCCGTTCCTGCTAAGGGCGTGTACCTTGGTTGCAGTTTGCCCCCGGCCCTGGTTGGGTTGTACAGGTGGCAGCCACTCGATGTGTCCCTTTCACGTCGATGTTTCTCTCCCTCTCTCTCTCTCTCCCACTCTATCTGAACAAAAAATGGAAAAATGTCCTCAGGTGAGGATAAAAAAATATATTAAAAAAATAAAAAGTAATTTGGTGGGGAGAGGGTAGGATCCAGGCATTAACAACCTTTTAAAAGCTCCCCTTGATCTTTAAACATTACAGAGACTTGAGCACAGTGGTTTTTAGACAGAGGGTGCAAGAATCCCCTGGGGGGCTTGTTAAGACCGGTTCCAGGTCCCACCTCCAGACTTTCTGATCGGCAGGTGGGGGAGGGGGCCCTGAAAATGCCCGTTTCTAAGAAGGTCCCCAGAGCTGCTGATGCTCTGGTTTGCGGACCACACTTCGAGGCCCACTGGAAACTAGGAGTCAGGTTAGAAGGAAGCACGGAGGGTCCATCCCATATGCTGTGAGTGCATTTTCCTCCCCAGGTATGTGATGCGCCATCAGGAGCATGATCGTAGGTGCCCGGTGATGGAAAGGCAGGGAAGGAGACGCTGTCACCCCAACTCTTAAGAAGGGTGGGATCTTGCTGAGGAGGTGAAGCTTGGGGCTGGGCAGCAGCAAGGACCTCGCCGCTGTGGACCGCGGAGAGGCGGGGACAGAGAAGCCTTCGCCTCACTAGTCGGCAGGTCACCCGTCCTGCCTGCCGCTCAGTGCTGACTGCTGCAAGACTGGACCGACACCTCTCAGCTGCTTGTGACAAAGTCTACATTTTGAAGCAATGGGGAAAAGATGTTCTATGTTTGAATGCCCTCCGCGGGGTGAAACCATTGACTGTGATCCACCATGGCCGCCACCACTCCATAGTCAGGTGACCAATGTTCTCCGCTCATTTTCTTTACCATCCTAGGTGTTACATTGTAACGCCTAGAACTGAGCCTCCCATCTTATGACCAAGAGGGCAGCTGACCTGAAGGCAAGGCTGTCTTGCAAAGCAGGAGGGACAGATGGGAAGAACCTAGTCCTTAGCGACTGGACTAACCCAACCCTGAAGAACCTCACTGCTGGGCTCCTGTGTATAAAAATACTCTCTTTTTTGCCCTGGCCAGTTTGGCTCAGCGGTTAGAGCGTCCGCCTGCGGTCTGGAGAGACCCGGGTTCGGTTCCCGCTAAGGGCACGTACCTCGGTTGCAGTTTGTCCCCGGCCCTGGTTGGTCGTGCGGGTGGCAGCCACTCGATGTGTCCCTTCACGTCGATGTTTCTCTCTCTCTCCCTTCCTCTCTCTCCCTCCCGCTCTATCTGTACAAAAAATGGAAAAATATCCTCGGGTGAGGATAAAAAAAAAAAAAAATACTCTCTTTTTTTGAAAGAAAAGAAAAAAAAAATGGAAGCAAAGAAAAAGGAAATAGAGAAAAAGGAAAGAAGAGAAGAAGGGATAGAAAGGAGGAAAAAAGAGGAAGAAGAAAGGGAGGAAAGCAGGTGACCTTGAAGACTTATGTGCACTGGTAAGGAATGACATTGCTACAAAAATGCTTGTAACAGGAATCTCAAGATTTCTGCTTGGCCCCAAGATATATTAATTTTTAAAAGTACAACCAGGTGGTATTAACAGTCTCAAGAGAAACACCAATTTCTTGGTGTTTTTTATTGAAGAGGAATTGCAACCTCCTCAAGCCATAAAGATGTAACCCCCCCAAAGCAGAGATGGGGGCACACCAGCAAGACGGCGGAGCTCGGGCCAGGCTGTGCCCTTGCCCGTGGCCAGGGTGCCCAGGGCCGCCTCTGCTCAGCCCGTCAGCTGAAGTTCTGCTTCAAAGGGAACATGCTGTCCTTTAACTTGGTAAACGGAACACGGCTCCTGCTGGTTCTTAAGTCAACGGGAAACTGACGGCCCCCCTCCTGGTGGGGTCAGTTCAGGGTCCACAGCAGGCCCTCTGCCCCCACCCCACCCCCGGGCCCTGTTCTCCCTTTGTTCACAGAATCACCTTCCTCAGAGATGCTGGATTCTCATAGCCATTGCAGCCAGATTGCTCCCCTGGATGCTTGTGTTTCGAGTGTCTTGAAATAATTCAACTTGCGCTCAAGCATCTGCGTTCTCCGTGACTGGCTGACGGCCTCCCTCCTGCAGCACCCTGGGCGAGAGGTGCTGCCGTGGCATCCAGTAAACAGCTGCCAACAAAGCCAAGTCTCAGAATCAGCTTCTGCCTTGTACTTGCTGGTGTTCGTCTGCCCGACTGCGGGGTGCTGAGAAGGGCCCTGGCCCCCTGCGAGGGAAGCCCAGCAGCCCCTTGAACCTGTGCCGGCGACCTCTGGCAACCTCTTCGTTGTCCATCCTTTGGTTGGTTAGCAAGTCAGTCTAGGGAGAAGTCTGTCTTTTATTCTTGGAAAGTCTGTACTTGGGACTATCCAGTGAAAAACAGTATGTGCTCAATTCTTGCTGTCTGCCAGGGCCGGGGCAGTGGCGGGCAGCCCCTGACCCAGGCTCTTGGTCTCTTGGGACCGTGACAACAGAGAGCAGCCGAGCACCTGGTGAGTGATCACCTTCGAGAAGCAGGTGAGGTCAGCAAAGGAGGTCGCTGGGAGGAAAGGACACATTTCCCTGTGCGGGTGCCTCTACCTCCCCATCACCTGTCCCTGCACCTGGAGCCCAGACGTGCCCTAGGCAAAGGGGACTAAGCGCTAGTCTCCTGCTCACCCTCCGCTCGTCCTGTCCGGTGTCTCTGTCCCTACAGACACCATTGTAAGTTCCCAATGTATTTCTCAAAAACAGCAATTTGATTCATCATTTATATAATCACTGATGCCTTGGTTACAATCTTACTCACTTTATGCCAAATATCTCACTTATTCCTATAACAACCCCAGGAGGTAGGGCTAATTCTTCCCAAATTCCAACAGGGAAAGTCAGAGGTGAAGGAATTTGCCTAGTCACTCCGCGAGGGGCAGAGCCAGGGTCCAAGTGGTTCTCCACCCTGGGGGCCCTGGCTGTCAGAACTAACTTGTAATTTGGGTGTCCGGCGCTAGCAGCACAAAAGCTTGGCAAATAACGTCGTGATTTATTATGTGATTCAGAGAAAGAACAACCCAGCCGCTTCCTGTTTTAATTATTCTCGCTAATCACAGTTTCTAGCTGAAGAAATTTACATGCTGTCAATGTGCAAATGTTTTTTGGTGGGTTTTTTCCCAATGGCTGCGCCAGGCCAGCGCCTCCCTGTGGGCCTTGCACTGGGCTGGAGCTGGTCTCCGGATTCTCCGGCCTCCCTACAAATACAGAGCCCAGAGCAGTGAACACAGGCAGTCCCAGCTGCTTGAATGCCAAGGTACCTGCTAGACCAGGAAAGTTCTGCATATTCAGAAGAACACTGCACTGAGCCCTGAGAGCTTGGGGGAGGCTGGGAGGAAGAGGCGAGATGTGTGTGTGGACAGGATTTGGGCCGGGGGAGATCTGAAAGCCAGGGCTAGAAGTGAACTAATGAGGTTGGGAAGGGTTCACATTAGAAACGGCAGCACACCAAGTTGGCAAAGGAGGCTGGAGCCAGATTGCTCAGGACACGGACTGCCCTTTTGGAGGAAATGTCTATTCCGGTCTTCTGCCTATTTTTTGATCAGATTGTTCATTTACATTTATTTATTTATTTTTTGGTGTTAAGTTGTATGAGTTCCTTATATAGTTTAGATATGAACCCCTTATTGGTTGTATCATTGGCAAATATCTTCTCCACTCAGTGGGTTGTCTTTTTGTTTTGCTGATGGTTTCCTTCTCGGTGCAAAAACTTTTTAGTTTGATGTAATCCCACTTTTTTTCTTTTGTTCCCCTTGCTTGGGGAGACAGTATCCAAAAAGACAGTGCTAAGAGTGACAGACAGCTAGTTGTTGTCTTCTTGCTATGAGTTCACATGGGGGGGGGAGAGAAAGAGAGAGAAAGAGAACTCTACTCTCGTCTCTTCCTCTTCCTCTTCCTCAAAGGGCACTAATCCCATCACAGGGCCCCACCCTCATGACCTCTTCTAAACCTCATCTCCCACAGTCCACGCTTCCAACTGCCGTCACATTGGGAGTTAGGGTTTCGAAATATGAATTTGGAGAGGACAGAAACAGTCCATAGCATACCCACTGGGCTCTTCTGTGTCAGGTGTTTCCTGTTACCTGGGGATGGGGGAGATGTTTCAGAACACACAAACTTTGTCTGGAGCCCACATGAAAGGTGGGACGGAGCTGTTTTCTAAGCAGCTTACTAAATGAGCTTCAAGTCAGGAGTCAAGGAACGTACCTAGATGTTGGAACATGGTTTTGCGGAGGATCGTCTAGGTCTTTTAAGGCCACACTCAGAGACAAGACCAGAACTTTCCATTTCTCATCTGTTCTTCTGGACTCCAAAGTGCTGCCTTTCTCCAAAACGGAAAAATTACAAACACAAACTCTCAAGTGGTTCGATAGCAACTCAGCCCAGCAGATTTTACTTTCCATTCAGAGTCACCAGCTGTCATGTGCTTCGCTTCAAATGGAAAGAACTTTCTCTCAAAGAACATTTTTTCGGTTGATGTTGCTTGCGAGTTTTATTTTCTCCTAATGAAAAATGGATTTGCATCAGTGTGGCTTCGGTGACAGGAAACCCTGGACGGAGGCCTGACTTGGTGATCTCTCCCTGCTCCAAGGACCGCCGAGCGCTCCACCAGGAGCTCAGATGATGCACGCTGAGGTCAGGAGAAGGTTTGAGGGGAGCAGGGGCGGGGGGTGGTAATGTGTCTTCCCATAGTGAGGGTCTCACAGTGTTACTTCCCTTTAAAGAAAGAAAAAGATTTCGAGTGGAACGTGCTGGTGAGTGTCGAGGAGGTGCAGGAGAGAGGAGGCCTATGTTGGCGTGACTGACGGTTTGGGGAGCCCTCTGGTACACGTGTGCTGGGAGCCGGTCACACAGGTGAGGCAGACCCCCACCGGGGCTTCTCCCAGGACACCTCCCTGGGCTGTCCCGGCGGTGACAACTGCAGTACGCTCTCCATGACCCCCATGAACAAAACAGAACAGGAAGAGCCTGTGGACTGGAGCCTCGTCTGCCGCCATGAGTGGCAGCTGAAGGAAGGGGCCGCACGGGGGCGCCTGCTGCCGGGGCCCGGGACAGGCATGGGGCCAGCACACAGAAGGCCGGAGGGGCCCGGCTTGGCCCCCAGCTTGGCTGAACTGGGCAGTCGGGTGAGGAGGGCAGAGCAGGCATTGCAGGTCATTTCAACAGGGCCCTGACCCACTGACCGTGAGCCGAGGGGACCAGAGACACAGGGGCTAGTGAAACTAGGAAACAGAGAAAACAGACCCGGACAATTCAGAACACAGGGCTGAGATGCCGGGGCTGGGTCCTCAAAAGGGGGCACCCCCCGCTCTGGGAGGACCCCCGTGGAAACAGCAGCCGTCACCCCTGTGGCTGTGCCAGGGGCCGTGCCAGCCGAGCCCACACTTCCCGAGGCCCTGTCTCCGTGCTCACCGCGAGGGCCCAGAGTGTCCAAGAATTTCTGAATAATGCTCTTGACAGACACCAGAGCTCGCTCTTCCTGAGTGAGGAGACTGGGGCTGCCCCCAGGGAAGGCTCCCCTGGCAGCCTCCGAGCAGCTGGGGCCGGCTCGGACCGCGCAACCCTGGCCGTGCTTCCAGAGGCCCGGTTCCCCCAGACCCTCCCCGCGCCTCTGCAGGAGCTGCCAAGGCCTCCATCATGTTTCCAGCCACCCTGCTGCTTGATTTATGCACAGACAGGGCAGGAGCGAAGACTGGAGGGGCGAAGGCGAGCTGGGGGCGGGGTACTGGAAGGTCCTGACACCCCAGGGGTCACTGAGAGGGTCCCTGGGTTTAGGATCAACTCTTTGTTTCTCTTGGGGCTGAGAAACACACATGACACAGATGTCAGGGGAGCAGAGATGTCCCTTCTCTCTCTCCCCCTCTCTCTCCCCCTCTCTCCCCCTCTCTCCCCCTCTTCTTCCCTCCCTCCCTCCCTCCCTCTCCTTCCCTCTTTCCCTCTCTCTCCTTGTGAGATACGGCCATAAAAGGAGGGAAGCTTCATTTGCCCTTCACCTAAAAGGGCGTTCAGAAGAATTTCCAGCCTTCTCCTTCGGGACGTTGGATGTGGTCTCTTTGGCCAAAGAGAAAACGAGTAACAGATGAGGCCCCTGCAGAGGAAGAGGCCAAAACCCAGCCGTTAATCACCTCAGAATATGCGCTGCTCCCTCCCAAGCCTGGCTCCTCCGATTGGGGGTTTTCCCCTGGGGTGGAGGGTTCGCTGCTGATGTTTGGGGATACATTTGAGGGTCCAGCTCGCGGGAGGACAAATAGTGGTCGTTCAGCGCGTCTCGTGTGCCTGCCGTGGCGACTTCAAACGGACGAAATACTGACCGTGGCGCTTAGCTGGCCTGATACTTCGTGAGACGCCCATCGAGGCTCCAATGCTGTCATCCAGGAGGAATCAAAGTGCCTCTTTCTGCCCCGCTGCATATGAAGACATGAGATCACTGGAATCTATTCGGTGCGATTTGGCCGCCTGTGCATGTTTACAGTTCTGGGACTTGAAGCTCGAATGTGGGTCGGAGGCTCTCTTTCCCCTTCTCTGAGAGGCGAAGCCTCGCTCCAAGAGTCACAGTCCCTTCTCCTGCTGGTGCCCGCAGTGACCCTGGTGACTGCCAGCGTCCTCAGTACCAGTGACCGGCTGGCGAGCCAGAGCTTGAGGGTCCCTGTATGCATTCGAGCACCAAGGTGGCTCCCCGCCCTCCCTCATCGCCCAGGGAGGGGCCCCGGGTGGGCAGAGCAGAATGTCTGAAACACTGTCTTTTCCTCGGCCCCTGAGTCAGGGGCAGGCCTGCGTTGGGCAGAAATGTAAAGTGCCTTCTGGTCACTGGCGCTGGGTGTTACGTAGATTCGGGGTTCTTTCCGGAGCCTTCAGGATCGGCACGGAATCAACGGGGGGCTGCCCGAGAGCTCTTCTCTTGTTCCGCTGTCTGCAGGGCACGGGTTCTGCACGCTGGCTGCGTGTGGGCATCACCCGGGAAGCTTTAAAAAACGGGGGTCCCGGGGCCCCACCCCCGGCGGTTCCGATTGCACTGGTCTGGGGCACGGCTGAGCGTCAGAAGCTTTGAAAACAGTATTATCCTCTATTGTTTCTAAAAAGCATACATCACAGGAAAAACGTCCACCAACATGTTCACTGACTATCTCTGGGTAGCAGAGTTAAGAGGGTTTTTTTTTTATCCTCACCGGAGGACATTTTTTTGTTTTTTGTTCAGATAGAGTGGGAGGAAGAGGGAGAGAGAGAAACATCGACGCGAAAGGGACATGTTGAGTGGCTGCCACTCACACAACCCGACCAGGACCAGGGAAAAAACCGCAACCAAGGCACATGCCCTTAGCGGGAACCAAACCCGGTCTCTCTGGACCGCAGGCCGACGCTCTAACTGCTGAGCCAAACCGGCCAGGGCAAGAGGGATTTTTATCCACTTACATGCTTTTCTGTGTGTCCTGAATTTTTCTGTTTGTTGCAACAAAGCAAATTGCAGTGAAACAAAGTATTGGTCAAAGAGGGAGAGCTATTTCTTACTTTAAAAAGAGAGCCCTATGAAAAATAAAAATAAAATAACAGGAGAGCCCGGCTGGTGTGCCTCAGTGGACTGAGCATCGTCCCATGGACTGAGAGGTCCCAGTTCAATTCCCGGACAGGGCACACGCCCGGCTTGTGGGCTCGATTCCCAATAGGGGGCGTGCAGGAGGCAGCCGATCCATGTTTCTCTCTCTCTCGCTCTCTCTCTCTCTCTCTCTCTTTCTTCCCCTCTCTCTAAAAAAAATATCAATTAAAAAACAAACATATTCACAGGGAGAAAGCTCAGGATACCCCAGACAGAACTCATCTTCTCTACCCTGGTTTCCTCCTGTGTCCCCAGTTCTGAAAACGGTGCCAGGTCTGCAGTCAGCGGGCACCCAGCCTCCTACCTTCCCTACCTCCCTTCATCCAGTTACTCACTAAGTCTGCATTCAGCGTCCTAGTACTTCTTCAGTTTCTCCACTTTCATCCACCCAGACCCCCCTGCTGCCGTAATCTGGGCCTCCCGTTACCTTCCTTTCGTGATGGAGCTGGCTCCTCACCGGGCTCTTGGTCCCGGAGGCTGGGGTGTGGGTGGGCCCCAGCCCGGGGTCACACTGCAGCCACAGCGGCTGCCCTATCTCCCAAACCCGCCCCTGTCACTCACCCACTTAAAACTCTCAGTGACATCCCCTTACTTCTGGAGCCTCCCGGATCCTTGCCAGGCTCACGAGGGCCCCGTGACCCGCCCTGCACCCTCCACCTACCAGGCCCACAGTCGGAGGTCCCCACAGGCGCCACTGTCCCCCTGCGCAGAGCCTCTGCTCGGAAGGCCCTTCCCTCCACATCCTCAAGTTGTCCCGGGGTCGATCCTGCCACTGGAGACTCTGCCGGGGGCCCTTCACCAGCTCCTCAGCCACGCGCCTCTGTCTGTGCCTGGGTGGGCTATCCTGCTGTCTGTCTGTCTGTCTGTCGCTGTGTCAGACTTCCTTGAAGACAAGAATGCCTGTCTCTGCCCCGCTCACGTTGCCCAGCATTTCCCAGGCGGTCTGTCGGAGGGGGAATGAATGGGCACCGTCCATCCCTGCCAGGACGTGGCTCTCCGTGGTTTTTCAAAGTACCCTTATACGTGTCTGGGGTTGGATATTGTGCCCAAATTGTCTTCAAAAGTGTCACCACTGTCCGCGTTCTGATTCATCCTCTGGGCAACGCTGGGACAGAGGCGGGGTGCAGCGGGACGTGGGAGACCCAGGAGCCCAGCCTCAGCCTGTTCTCCCCTCGTGCCTCCTTTCCCTGGGCGGTCGCCCCCAGAGAAGGGGAGATTATCCGCCACATGGTCCTGTCGCCCCCATGTCCCAGTCATGCTTTCAGAACGGGCGGGGGGAGCCTGGGGGTCTGCGTGGAATCTACCGCTCTGCCAAGGCCAAGATGAGCCCCGGCGAGCGGTCTTCTCAGTCAACATTTCCGGCCGAGAAAGTGGATTCCGTAGGTGAGGATGTCACCTCCCTGAAATACAAATTCTCTGATCCTGTCCACTCTGAGCAGGCCTGGGGGAGGGCTGCCAGGGGTCCCTTCCGGGCACAGCCACCTGTCTCTGACACACGGGCCAGCGGACCACATCCGAGACTGCACGAGGCAATGACCGGATCGTGGCCCAGGCTCTGCCAGTCAAGCCAGACTGGGGAGAAGTTTCTCGGGTGGCGTGACATTAGGGAGTCTTGTCTCGGGCACACCCGGAGTCATCCTCCCCTGATCCTTGGGCTCAGTGTGACCCAAAGGGCCCCTGAGCCCCGCCCACAAGCACGGCCAGAGGGTCATCTTCACACCCCTGCCCCCAGGGAGCGCAAGGGTGGGGAGGGGAGGCCCTGAAGGCCAGGAGAGGAAGGGTCTCTGCTCAGACTCCCCACACGTCACAGTGTGGAGCCCTGGGACAGACGCTGTCCCTACAAGGAGCAGAGAGCCTCATAACGGCTCCAAACTCTTGGCAGGCGCCCACACTGCGCCAGATGTCATGCCTGCGAGGCCGCGGGGAGGGACCCAGGAGGCACGGTTCCTTCACCAGAGAAAAGCGTGTGCACATGGCGACGAAAACCACGACGCCTGGAAACGGGACAAGAACCACAGACGGGGCGCTTCGCGGTTTCCGAAGGACGCTCCCCAGACGGGAATTCGGCAGAGGCTCCTTGGAGGAGGCGGCCTTGTTTAAGCTGCACCTTGAAGGGGGTACACTTAGGTTGAGGGCTGGAGGACCCGGAGTCCCCAGGGCGGTTTCAAGTCGGAATGTCTGTCACTCGGTTAAATCACGTGGCATTGCTGCTGTTTGACTGGTTTTGCTACAATAACGTCGATTCCAGAAGGTTCCACATAATTCTGTCCAGGTGAGTGGAGGCGGAGAAACACAACAATGGAAAGTAAGGCAGGACAAGGGCAGTAGCTGTCATTAACCGGCAAACTTGACACCATGTGTAACTTTCTGATGTGTGTTGATGGAAATGTTGGGGAGGGATGGGAGAGAGGTTGGTAAAAGGGGACAGATTTTCAGCTTAAAGATGACCAAGGTCTGAGTATCTAATGTATCTATAGCGATGATGACTATCTTTTATAACAGTGTATCGTGTAACTGAAATTTGTGAAGAGAGTAGAATTTAAATGTTTTACCTCTCCAGTAAAAAGACAAAATGCAAGATGATGTACACTTTAAATATCTTACAATTTTGGGGGGGGTCAATTATACCTCAATAAAGCTGAAAAATAAAATGATAAAAAAATGTTGTCGGGGTCCATTTTCCTACTCTCTCAAAAGGTGAGCGACACTGGGAGGTTTGTCTGTTGTCCAAAGACTAGTCCGAGTTAAATTTGAACTGGAGAATCAGACTGAATTTACCCGTCACCAGAAGGCAGCATGCACCCCCGAGGCTGAAAGATTGGGGTCCAAACCGGGCCCTAAACTTAGGACCTGTGCCAGCTGCTTTGCCCCTCTCTGAGCCACACTTCTCTCCCCGGGACCGGATGGTCAGAGCGGTACTTGCCTTCTGTGCAGGGGTGGAGCCAGGTCCCCGTGGTGCCTGCACCTTGCTCAGCTGTGCGGGGCTCAGCAGGAGGCGGGCTCAGCGCCCAGGGGCACCGGGTCCAGTCAGATGCCATCGGTTCGCCTTAGGCCCATGGCTTGTTTAGGGCTGGTTTCACGCAGGTCCCTCAGGCAACTCAGACGGCATCTTCCCCTTCCTCTGCCACCTTCGGCCGCCCTTCCCCAGGGACAACTGGAGCTGAGGTAGGAGCGAGTTCCAAACACCTGAGACAGTGTCCCCTCTGGGCCTCGGAGACCCTTGTGAAAGCTGAGAGCAGCCCTTCTCGCTGCAGCCCTGGAAACGCCCCTGCGTTTTCCATTTTCAAGTCGTCATCTCCAGTTCTGCTGACAGGCCGGGGTGGGGTCGGCAGGGCTGGGGCAGTGAAGGCCGCAGCGGCCGAGGCTCGGGCCTGGGGACCAGTTCACGAGTGGGATTGTTTCCTCCACCCTGACGGAGGGGACCGGGGAGCCCCACAGGGTAGACACCTCCTCCTCGTGGAGGCGGCGTTGTGTTGCTGGCAAGCTCTGGAGTGGAGTCTTTCCCCAAGAGGTGACATCGACCTTGAACCCTGACAAGCGGAAAGGAGCCAGGGAAGGGGGCAGCGTTTGCAGAGGTCAGGACACGGGAAGAGCGAACCCTTCGGCATCTCTGGTGCATGAAAAGCAGGAAGCGACAGGAACCGAGTCTGGCGACAGGACAGGAGCCAGGTGTCAAACGGCTTCGTGTGTGTGGCGGCAGATGTTTCATAGGTCACTGTGGGAAGGGTTCAGTGTTTCTAGAAACTGGATTCATAATTGTCAACACTTGGAAGCAACCAACATATCCTTCAGCAGATGGATGGCAAAGGAACAGACACTGGAATATTACTCAGCACTTAAAAAGAAAGCTGTCGCTCTGGATGGTTTGGTTCAGGGGTTAGAGCATCAGCCCGTGGACCAGAGAGGCCCGGGTTCGGTTCTCGCTAAGGGCACGTACCTCGGGTGCAGTTTGTCCCCGGCCCCGGTTGGGGTTGTGTGGGTGGCAGCCACTAGATGTATCTCTCTCACATCGATGTTTCTCTTCCTCTCTCTTCCTCCCACTCTCCCTCCTGCTTTATTTGAAGATGAATGCAAAAGTGTCCTCAGGTGAGGATAAAAAAAAAAAAAGAGCTGTCCAGCCATGAAAAGATGTGGAAGAAATGTAAATGCTTATTATTAAATGAGAGAAACCAAACTGAAAAGTCTATTAATACTGTCTGATTTCAGCTACCGGACACTGGAGAAGACAAAACCACGGAGGCAGTAAAAAGATGAGTGGTTACCGGGGGCCCGGGGAGGGAGGGAGGGAGGGAGGGAGGGACGGACAGGCGGAGCGGGGAGGGTGTTTAGGGCAGTGAACTGTATAGCACTGTAACGGTGGACACGTGTCCTTATACACTTGTCAAAACCCACAGAATGTGCAACACCCAGAGTGAACCCCAATGTAAACTGTGGACTTTGGGTGATTACGACGTGTCAAAGCAGGTTCATCGATTGTAACAAATGTTCCACCCTGCTGGGTGATGTTGATAGTGGGGAGGCTGTGAGTGGGTGGGGGGTGGGAAGATACGGAAACTCTGTTTCCCACTCAATTTTGCTATTCTGTTCTTAAAAATCAAGTCTCTTTTTACAAAGTCATGAATTTAGCAAATTGTATGTCCACAAAAATGTAACCGTGATTGCAAATTTAAGCCCCTCTAAACATTTCATTCAATTCACAAATTTAATACAGCAGACCCTCTTAAAAACTCTAAACATATTAAACATGTAAAATACCCTGATTCCAAAGCTGTTTAATAGCCTTACATCAAAACCTGTTATAAAAGTGCTAATACTGTGGATTTCACTTGGTTTCTTATCCTGAATTCCATGCTTTTCTGAGGTGCCAATTTTGACACCTTCCTAGGATTTCAGTGAGTTCACCAAAGCCTATTTTTACCTTCCTAGGGATTTTAACAATCTTACCAGAGCAAAAGACGAAGGAACAGAACCGCCTGAAAGTGCTGGAGTTGCAGAGCCTGGTGGCTACGCGATCCTGGATCCCTGGATGGGACGCGAGCCTGGCTCGCAAAGTCCCCGGAGAAGACACCAAGTGGGAGGGGCACCTCTGTACAATCAAACCTTCTTTGTTGCTTCGACCAGACTTTTTTTTTTTTTTTATCCTCACCCGAGGACATTTGTGCATTTATCTTCAGATAGAGCGGGAGGGAAAGAGGGAGGAAGAGAGAGAGAAACATCGACACAAGAGAGAGACACATCGACTGGTTGCCACCCACATGGCCCCAACTGGGGCCGGAGACAAACTGCAACCGAGGTACATGCCCTCAGCGGGAACCGAACCCAGGACTCTGGTTCGCGGGCCAACGCTCTAACCACTGAGCCAAACCAGCCAGGGCTAGACTTTTTAATCCTCACCTAAGGATATTTTTTTATATATCTTCAGACAGAGTGGGGGGCAGGGGGAGGGAGAGAGAGAGAAACATCGACACGAGAAGGACACATTGACTCGTTGCCTCCCACACAACCCTGACCAGGGCCAGGGACGAACTGCAACCGAGGTACATGCCCTTGACTGGAATCGAACCCACGACTCACTGGTCCGCGGTCCGACACTAACTGCTGAGCCAAGCCGGCCAGGGCTCAACCAGACTTTTCAAGTCCATGCCCTTTGGGGACGTCTTCAGTGTCGCAGCATTGAATTCTCCCTGATGTGAGATAAATCCCCGTCTTGCTGGGCCAGGGTCACATCATCTGTCCTGCTGGCCTCGTGATGTAGTGACCTGAGCGGTTAGCATTATTAACACTGCGCGTCTCCTTGCTGGTGTTGTGGTGTAACTAACGGTGGCCGTCTCGCACGTTCACCCCCTCAGGGAGGGGGCATCCGTTACTGCCCCTCTCGGGTACCGATGCAAACACAGGGGCCCCTGTTTCACCGTTGTCCTGTGTGACCCCGGGGCTGAGATGCCTGGTCCTGGGAGAGGGCCTACTTTTTCCCAAACAAAACCAGCTGACCCCAAGCTCCCTGCACTTATTCTTTCCTGCTTTCCCGGGTGGAAACAAGCGCAACTCTAACCCCAAACAGAAATAGAATGAAGAGAGGAAACCCAGGTATTTTATAGGAAATACCCTACTCACTGAAGTCCATCCAGATGAACACATCCCCCTCCAGCGACCTTCCTTCTGATCTACCAACCGCTTCTCTGTGCGCACTGAAGATTTTTGAGTAACGAGCCCACATTCTTCCTCTGGCTCAACCTGTTCTAATTAATGCCCAAATTGTCAAGACTTGGCCCAGGGGCCCCTTGGTCTGGCCCCTTGTCCTTGCCGCTCTGACCCGGCGTTCTCGAAAGCATTCCTGCATCCTGGCAGCAACAGGATGCTCCAGACCCATCTTGGTTTTCTTCCCGCCTCGAGATACGGAGTCAGCTGTCTTCCCCAGAACCCAGCCGCACGCCTGTTTGTGGAGAATGAGATTGGAGACCCAGACAGGCTGAGCATGGTGGGGCGGCGGGGGACAGTGGGGACAGGGGCAGGAGTCTGCCTGGGTGGTAACAGAGACAGAAAATATTTATTTTTAAGGTCATGTGTTCATACTCCTCTTTCGGGCTTCACACAGGATGCCCCGTAGCTTGTCTGCTTCTCTCACAGTACGAGCCGTCGGTGACCACTGAGCCTTTCTCCGCTCGGTCCAAACATCCAGCTCTCGCCCGTCCTCCCCACCCCTCCTGCAAGAGAAGGAGCAGAACTGATGTAATTCCCCAGCGATGGAAACCCACCCTTCGGAGGACGTTGCCCCCCAGTGATTCGGTTTTCCGCCGTTTTCTCCACTGTGCATCCCCGGAGAACGGGGGCAGGGCATGTGATCAGCTTTGTGTGTTGGGTGGATTCCGCAGGTTGCTGGGACAAGGATGGTGTTGAGAATGGGCAGAGGAGAGGTAAGAAGATCCTTGAAGATTCTCTTGCAACACTTCAGAATAGCCTTGAACCAAGCAAGCGACGGGCAGTTGGGGATCATTTGGTGTCCGGATGGAAGAGTGCCCCACGTGTCCGGTTCTTGTCTCTGCAGGAACACGGTGGTACCAGCCGCTAAGTGAGAGAGAACAAAGTGGAAACACAGACCTGTGAGGAGCCAGGGGGAGAGTTTGGCTTCGACCCATTGCCCTTGAAGTGTTTCCATTTCAATGGAAACGTCCAGCGGTGAGTTGGACACGTGGGTCAGCATGTCTAACATGAACTACAGGCAAGACAGCCTCCCGAGCTAAAGGCAGGTGGTTTGGGGCTTCTGTTGCCAAGGGGTGTTCTCCAGGGGCTGTCAACAGCCTGGGCTGTGTGCTTACACTGCGCGGGAAGACTTGGAGACTCTTCTGTTTTTCTAATTCTCATTTTGTCTGAGTCCTTGCCAGGAATCCCTGATGTTTTTACTTACCACCAATGTTCCAACCAAAATTAGCAAATAGCCCAAGAGGTTGGGACCCAAAGGAGGGGCTGACCACCTTTCCCCATTGCGAACCCCAGGAGACCAGGTGAGGGTGATGGAGCCCCAGACGAAGGCAACAGCGGCTTTAGGAGCAAGCCCTGGCCACTGCAGAAGGTGGTCGCTGCCTCCCCGGGGTTTCCTGGGAGGTTCTGGAGCTCCTGGGGGAATCACAGACGTGAGAAATGGGGGTGGGGGGTGTTTCAGAGAAAGGACCTTCTCCCACTTCCCCAGTAGCCACCTGGCAGTGCCGACTGTGGGGAGCGTCTGGCCCGAGCGTCACCTGCCCCAGGACTCGCCTGGCCAAGGCAGTGACGGGGCTGCGCCGTCAGAGGAGACACCGTAGCTTTGCTGGGACGGCCTGCGAGACGGTCTCATCTGCGGGTTGTCTGGACTGAGACAGGCACTAGACGGCCTGTTTCCACTCAGGAGCCGGACACGGCAACTTGAGCGCTTGTTTTCCTAATCGAGTGTTGGGTTATTTTTTCCCCTTTGCTGATTATAAGAAATTGCCAAATGTATTCAACCCCCTCGCACTCATCGCTGTTCACCACTCGGAGCCAGAGAGAAGGATCACTCAGCCCTGGAGGAGGATCGCGCCCCAGGCTACCAGCTGGTCCAGGGGCCTGTTTCCAGCCTCTTCTCTCACCTTCTCCCAGCATGAGCCCAACCTGGTGAGTGCTGTCTCCTCACTGCGCCTCTTGGGTGTTTAGAGGACAAACCCAAGCAGACTGAGCACCTTGCCTTCTGTTCTCCCAGGAGCCTGTGCCTGTTGCCTCCTTGTCACCTCACCACCTGCCACCCAGCCCCCTCTCCTGCCTGCGGTGGGGCATGGGCTAGGGGTGGCCCAGAGTTCCAGCGGCTTCCCGGGGTTGTTGAGAAGCGGCCGTGTTTGCTGTGTGAAGACCCCCTGCTCTCTGACTTTGGGAATGATGTGACGCTGCCGTGCATTGATGAGAGCGTGTGACTGCACCTGCTGGCACCCAGCGAGGGCACCCTCCTGAGCCTCAGGCCCTCTCAGTCACCAACCTCCTTAAGTGAGAAGGTGCAAGACCATTTACATAGTACTTATGAGTAGATGGAAGCCAGCATCACTGTGTGGGGTACAGTCCAGCCCCACCCCAGCCCTCCATAGATACACGCACTGTTCGCCATTCATCATCTCATTAAGTAGAGTTCCCCGTGGTCGTTTTACAAGTGTAGCAGGAAAGAGGGCCAAGTGTTCAGCGCCAGAGAGAACTGCTGCTGAGGCCTGTGACCCAACCGTCTCTACAGGGAGCTGGGCTGGTGCAGACACCGCTGAGGCCAAAGGTGATCTTCCTCCCGTCCCCGACCCCTTCCTGTCCCGCTGCCACGCGGCGGCCTCGGCTCCCCTGCCCCTCCAGAGCAAATGTATGGACACGTCACTTATACAGCAACCTCAGTCTTCAACGACTGGTGAAGGATTGACGGCATGGGAAAATGTGGTGCAAGACGACCAGCATTAGAAGGGACAGTGTGACGAGGTCAGCATGGAAACATGTTCGTTCTGTGCAAAAGAAGGACACAGGATTGTTTATAAAACACCGATGAGAACTAAGTAGGAAAATGTATTTCTCTGACAAAAGATCGGAAAGAGGCGCAAATGAAGACACTCATGTAAGGAGAGTAGGTGGGGCTATGCGTTGGAGTGTTTTTTTTTTTCTTCCAATTCTCTTCATTGTATTGCAAAGTTATGTTCATGATACAAATGCCATATAAAGTCAAAGTGCCAGTCCACTGTCTCATTCCCAGTGAGTTCATGTCAAGCTGGTCAGAGTGTGTGGATCCCTTCCCCTTGCAATCTGGGGGGAAAGAAGTCTCTCTGGAAGAAGACCTTTTGAAGAGGAGACTCCAGGAGGCCAGGTCTTGGGTGGGGCAGGTTCTCTGCTGTCCCAATAACTAATGTGTCTCCTCGCAGGGCTGGAGAATCTGGGAGCCTGGCGGCCACAGTGGCCACCACACTTTCCTGGGCTCCTCCTGTGGGCCCCATACTCGGGGGTCAAGAGGAAAATGAGAGATGGCGCCCTGGAGAAGACAGGCGGATCAGGCTCAATCCAGACTGTGGTGTAGGTGACAAGGGCAGGAAGCAAGTCACTGAGGTCTCAGAAGAGGAGGATTTTGACACAGGAAGAAGAGCTCAGAGCGAACTGAGTGACCTGGGTGAGGCCCATGTAGGGAGGCAGGATGCTCTAGAAGAGAAAACACGGATTTTGCAACCTGGGTGTAGATCCCAGCGCCATCACTTACTACCCAGGAGCAAGCTGTTAACTTCCCCATACCGTAGTGTTCTCATCTGCGAAATGGGCATTAATGATCCCAACCTGAGCATTCATTCTTCGGAGGCCAAGGAGCAGTGTCCGCCCATGGCAGGCATTGACCAAGTATTGGTTTCCAACGTGTTGATGGAGCCGGAGGGGAACCCAGGGCCCATGATGCTCCCCCTGAACCACAGGATGGGAGGGACAGAAAGAGGCTTGGAAACCCCAGGCAGTTTGCAGGGTGTGTGCGGCCCAGAAACCCTCTCTGGGTATGGTTCTAAATTTTTACTGTGGAGTAGTTCCCATCTTATCGTCACCATCTGTATCGGTCTCAGTATCACGACATCTCTAAATCTGCCCCCATGGTGTTGGGGTGAGTCTCTCAGGACTTTGCCCTTTGGGTTTGATAAAGGTCAGGGGAGGGGAGCGTGCTCCATGCAAGCTTTCTGATCAAAATCAAGATGACCTGTAACCTCTCCACCAAAGGTGCTGATCTAACAGCTGAACTGTGACACGAATGTCTGGGAGGTGTCTCCTTGTGTGTTGTCTACTTGCTGTGATAGAAAGGGCATCGAATTAGGACTTGGGACCCTGGAGCTGGGTTCCCATCACGTCCTTAGGCAAGTGCCTTGACCTCTGGGGCTGCAGGTTCCTCGCAGGCAAAATGAGGACTTGGGGCTTGATCAGAGCTCCCATCCCCACGCACAGCAGGACCCTCAGGGGATCTGTCAGAATCAGCCCAGGTACCCAGAGTCAAAGTGGAACTGTTTGGCTGGAGGCTGGGGCATGGCGATTTCTTCCACATTCCCTAGATCACCTTTTCCAACGCGGCTGCCCTTGGAGTCACCCGGGCGTTTGAAGACCACTGATGGAGTCTTCACCCCCGACTCCTCTGACGGAGCTGCCGTGGGCTGAAACCTGCGCACTGGCAGTTTCAAAGCTCCCCAGGTGGTCCCACCATGCAGCCAAAGCACATCTCACCTGAGCCATCTGCGCAGGAAGCTGGCATTGGGCTGGCGCGCTTGGGCGGCTTTGTCAGACTTGATTCCTGCTCGGAGGGGCCTGGTGGGCGTGGGCTCAGAGACAGAGGGGCCAGCGGCGCTGAGGTCCCCACCATGGGCAGACAGCCCAGGCCAGGTGAGTGTGCTGGCCGTCAGAGGTGGTGGGGGGCCATGTGTCTGTGGCCTCATCCCTCTGGGAACAACCACAGAAACCCAGGAGAGAAGGGCAGGAGCTCCAAACGCAGCCCATGCTGCAGACCTGGGCTTTGGGTCTTGGTTTGAACACTGGGGGGATTCCTGGGGAGCCCCTCACGCTGTCCAGTAGTCATTTTTTCATACATGTTTTCCACCACCTGTGAAGCACTCTGCTGGGCCCTGAAAAGAAAGGATGAATTGGTGTGGGGCCAGGAGCAGGAAAGGCTTGGGGGTGGGGGAGACATTGTGGCAGGGGCCACAGGGGCAGAGGCTTGGGCTGTAGGGGGTGGGACCCAGCCACGCCTCATGAGCCCTGCTGTGGAGCCCCGGCCTTGCCCTGGTGACCTTGCCTCCCATGCACCGAGCCTCAGCACGCCAAGTAGCATCATGGTCACAGGGGGAACAGTGCTGCTCTCTCTGCCTCCGCCTGCCATCAGGGGACCCCCACTTCTAGGTACCAGAATTCTGGGAGTCCTCGGGGTGTCTCTGTGGGCTAAGATAGCAGTGTGGGCCCGCCCCACTCTACATGCCTTTCTCCCAGCCCCTGTGCAGCCAGCCACCGCCAGGGTTTCCCAGAGCCCGGGAGGGGACCCAGGGTCACCATGGGTGGGGTCTCCCTACAGCACCTGATCACGTGGACCTCTGTTGGAGTGGCTGGTCCTTCCGGTCTGATGGACTGTAGGGACATCGCTCCATCACCTCGAGTCTATGGGCCTTCCTGCTAGGACGCCACCCCAAGTGCCTCCTACCCTTTATTCCATGGGGCGAGTTCTCCCAGGGAGGATCCACAGGCCGCCCTAGCGTCCAGAATTCCAGGACCCACAGGCGCTGCTGGTAACGGGAGCATCCAGGACAGGAAAGTAAGCCAGAGGTGCCATCTACTTTCTGTTGTAGGAAAAACACCGAAAACTGAAAATTCCTTCGACATTGTAGGGCAGGGGTGGGCTATTGAGCATCAAGACTTGAGCGTGGGCCCTGGCTAGTTTGGCTCAGCGGTTAGAGCTTCCGCGCTCGGACCAAAGGGTCTCTGGTTCGATTTCAGGTCAAGGGCATGTACCTGGGTTGCAGGTTCAATACCCGGCCTGGTCAGGGTTGTGTGGGAGGCAACCAACCGATGTCTCTCTCACATCAATGCTTCTCTCTCCCTGTCCCCCCTCCCTCTCTCCCTCTCTCCCGTTCCCCCTCCCTCCCTCTCTACCTAAAAAAACCAACGGGAAAATATCCTCAGGTGACGCCCTGGCCGGTTTGGCTCAGCGGTTAGAGCCTCGGCCTGCGGTCGGGAGAGACCCGGGTTCGGTTCCCGCTAAGGGCACGTACCTTGGTTGCAGTTTGTCCGCGGCCCTGGTTGGGTCGTGTGGATGGCAACCACTCGATGTGTCACTTTCACGTCGATGTTTCTCTCTCTCTCTCCCTCCCACTCTATCTGAACAAAATATCGAAAAATGTCCTCGGGTGAGGATTAAAAAAAAAAAAAAAAAAAAAAATCCTCAGGTGAGGATTAACAAAAAGAAAAAAGACGAATGTGGGTGAGATGAGGTGTCAGCCCCGCGACCCCACCCCGTTAGCGCTCTGTGGTTTACAAGTGTGTTCGCTGTGTTTGTCAGGAGGCTCACAACTAGCGTGGAGGCAGGGGTCATGCCTGTCTCCATTTCCCACAGAGTAATTCGAGGCTCAGAGAGGGTTGGTGAGTGCCCAGGGTTGCGCAGCTAGAACAAAGAATCCCAATCCGCGTGCTCTGGCTCCAAAAACACTGGCTCCACCAAACTGCTGACAGCATTTCTTAAACTATGAAGTGTTACACAATGTCAGGCATTAATAATTATCACTTCCACCACGAGGAGCTTGGCTCCCCGCCCCAGCGCCGCCTGTGCTCCAGCCCCGCTGCACTGCATGCTCCCCTCCAGGCTCCTGAGGTCTAGCCCCGCAGCACCGCACGCTCCCCTCCCCGCCCCTGAGCTCCAGCCTGCAGCACCGCATGCTCCCGTCCCCGCCCCTGAGCTCCAGCCCTGCAGCACCGCACACTCCCCTCCCGGCTCCTGAGCTCCAGCCCTGCCCCACCGCACGCTCCCCTCCCGCCCCTGAGCTTCAGCCTGCAGCACCGCACGCTCCCCTCCCCGCCCCTGAGCTCCAGCCCTGCCCCACCGCACGCTCCCCTCCCCGCCCCTGAGCTCCAGCCTGCAGCACCGCACGCTCCCCTCCCCTCTCCTGAGCTCCAGCCCTGCCCCACCGCACGCTCCCCTCCCCGCCCCTGAGCTCCAGCCCCGCCCCACCGCACGCTCCCCTCCCGGCCCCTGAGCTTCAGCCCCGCAGCACCGCACGCTCCCCTCCGCAGCACCGCACGCTCCGGCCCCTGAGCTCCAGCCCTGCCCCACCACACGTGCTCCCCGCCCCACTCCCTGTCCCTCGTCCCTCACTGGCCAATGAAAAGCCCCCATCAGGAGTGAGCCATCTTGGGACTCAAGTCCAAGGCCCTGTTGGAGTCCCATGTGGTTTCACATAGTCTCTACTGCCTGGCTATCCGGTCTCCCAGGGGGTGAAGAGATGCTGAGGTCCTGCCCGCTGCCTCCGCTGTTCCAGACGCAATGCTCAGGGCCTGGGACCCGCGGAGAGCATGGCAGCCTGTCTGAGCGTGAGGCCGAGGTGACAGGCTTGGGGGTGCCCACAGGCATCTGGGGGCTCAGAGCCATGCAGGCATCTCGGGTATAGCCTTCGTGCTTCCCTCAGGGTTTGCTTTTGCTGAAACACGACTTCCTGTTTGTCAAGTGCTGGGAGAGCTGGGTACCGTGGAAGACAGGGAGCGTGGGGGAGGCTCTGAGGTCCGGGAAGTCAGATACTTCCCGGAAACATTGCAATGTATAGAAGCCGAGGAACGCATGGACCCAGTTTTTCCAGAGTACACATGGGCTGAGCAATTAAAGGGCAGGGATGGGGGTTGATATTTTTTTTTTATAATTGGGTGTTTCTCTCCCAAAGCATATTGGGGGGAATTTTACTGGCAACCAAACCACTTCAAACATCCTGAGATAGGAAGCAGACATGGACCCATCCCAGTGACCTCTCGCCCAGCTTGGCAGGTTAGCTAGTTGCCTGCCCCTCTCAGTTTCTGAACACTCATTCCCACCTCGGTCACCCGGGACCGCACGTATATGAGGACATGATGATGGCAGGTATTCCCACGTCGGTCACCCGGGACCGCACGTATATGAGGACATGATGATGGCAGGTATTCCCACGTCGGTCACCCGGGACCGCACGTATATGAGGACATCATGATGGCAGTGTTCCCTGCCCACTGGCCCTCTCTGGCTATGGCCTATTGGGCCTGGGTTCATCCACCATGAGCGGGAACCAGCAGGTCTGGCCTTAACCTCTCTGATAAATGGGAATAATAAGAGCACTTAGCCCATAGTAAACTATGGAGAAGTAAATGTAAAATCTATCAGTAAAATGTACCAATACAAGAATAAACAAGGCAGTCACTGCCCTTCAGAAGCCTGGAGGACAGTAGGAAAGACCATGTGTGAGCAGATACACGTGAAAGTGATCTTGATCGTTACAAAGCACAAGAGGGGCCTGAACTCCGGGGTTCCCGGCTGCCCCTGGAGCACCGTTAAGGCGGTGCAAAGATGACACTTGAATGAAATCTGAAAGAATGTTTCTCAAATAGACAAAGGAAGGGGGCCGTCTAGGCAGTGGGAATAGTTCCAAGATGAAAGACACAGGGTACAACAGAAAGGCAGCGGAGGGGTATTTTGGGCTCCTCCTAGGAACCAGGCACTCTGCTGAGATTCTGCTAGCTGCCCTGTGAGCTGCCCTTGTCATTAATTCAAATGTCGAACAGGAGAAGGCCGGGCCATGCATCCTGTGGATGTTAGGTATGTGCTGATCCCTGCAGCACCCCGGCATAGAACCCCATTAATAAACACCTTCCCAGGACTTCTGTTGAACCCGCTCAGACTGTCTTAACAAAACTCCAAGGGCTGGTGGCTGACACCACAGACTTTGTTTTTTTCTCATTCTGGAGACTGGCGGTCCAAGGCCAGGGTGCCCGCCTGGTCTGGTTCAGGTGAGAGCCACCTTTCTGGCTTGCCACCTCCTCTGTCCCCTCACATGGTGGAGAGAGGGCTCCAGTGTCTCTGCCTGTTCTCGTGAGAATGCCAATGCCATCCCAAGGGCCCTCCCTCCTAACCAGACCATCTAACCCTAATCGCCTCCCAAAGGCTCCATCCAGCTCCATAAGGGTTTCGACATAGGAATTTGGGGCGGAAACACCCAGTCCAGAACACCATCTACTGAGGTTATCATCTGGATGACATTTCTCCGTCTTGACCTTGAGGCTATAATGAGAATCTTCATTATAGATCATGTTTCAATCCAGAGGATAGCATGCCATTGTCCCCGCACCTGGTGCCCCCATTGTTAAAGCTCACGAGACCATGTCCTCCACTAAAAGCTTACAAATTACGCGTTTAACAGTCTTTTCAAAGGTTTTTATCAAGGTTCAGGTCTGCCAAACTAGAAATTCCATTTGGTTGTCTCTTTCTGGCATTGGCTGAAGAGATTATGATAAGTTTTTTTTTCTTTATTGGTTTTAGAGAGAGAGGGAGGGAGAGGGACAGAGAGATAGAAACATTGATGAGAGAGAACATCGACTGGCCACCTCCTGCATGCCCCCCACTGGGGATCGGGCCCACAACCTGGGCATGTGCCCTGACCGGGAATCAAACTGGCAACCTCTTGGTGCATGGGTCGACGCTCAACCACTGAGCCACACCGGCCAGGCAATTATGATAAGTATCTTTAACAGCAACTGGGAAAATTACAGAATTCCCATTAATGGAAGGGGGCGGGAGCAGAACTGGGTAGTGCTGAGGAAGTGGTCAGAGCTGGGTCACTGGCTGTGTGGTGACCTTGGAGAAGCTAGGGCACAGGGACCAGGGTGCCCCACTTCAGCAACAGTTTCCACCCCCCATGCATGGCTTTGAAACAGAGAGGAACTTCAAGGGACCACTCTGAGTTCAGACCAGGAGGGTATCAGCCACACCCATAGTGACCTAGAGCTGTGTGACCTTGGGGGGAAGTTCCCTCATCTGTAAGTTGGGGGCACTCCTATTCCTTGTCTCAGAGTTGTTAGGAGGACGAGTGAGTTCATAGATGTCAGTGTTAGAACAGCGCCTGGCCTGAGGTTGTGCTGATGGTGATGATAACAACGGATTGTTCCAAGTGTGGCCCCTGAATTCTGGGGAAAGGACAAGCCAGGGTAATAATTTAAAGTGTTTCCTGCCAAGGTGGCAGGGTAGGAACTTGGAGTCAAGTTGAAGTCAGTTGGAAGAAAATAGAGAAGCATGACCAAGATTTCTTGCCCACTAGAATTCGGGCCTGAGATGTTTATCATCTGCTATATGATCTCACCCCAGGGCAGGCAGCAATTCCCTCTTCCAATGGTCCGATTGTCCCTTAATGGAGCAGATAGCATCTGAGTGAGCTCTGGCATCCACTAACATTTACCACCTTCCCCAGGCAGGGGGTCTGCCCCCTTCTTATTCATCTTTTTTATTAATCTTCCAGATAAAACGAAAATAAAAACTGTGACAGAATGGCCCCCAAACTGTGACATCCTAGTCCCCAGAATCTGGGAATGTGTCCTGTTGCATGACAACGAAGATGTAGATGAATTAGGGTTGTTAATCAGCTGCCCTTAAAATAGGGGGATGAGTCTGTGTTGTCCAGATGGCCCAGGATCATCACACGGGTTCTTAAAGGGGAAGCAGGATAGAAGAGGCCACTGATTTGATAGAAGCAGGACCCCACCAGCCATTGCTGGCTTTGAAGATGAGGGGAGGAGGGATGTGGGTGCCTTCTAGATGTGGGAAAAGCAAGGAAAAGAATTCTCCCCGAATGTCCCCAGAAAGAAACAAACTCTTTAGAGACCTCAATTCTAGTCCAACGAGACCCGTGTCAGACTTCTGATCTCACAAGATTATGAATTTGTGTTCTTCTAAGCCACTGAATTTGTGGTACTTTTTTTATAGCAATAATAGGAATATACAAACAAACAACAATGCTGAATAAAAAACAATCAAACACAAACACTTGCTTCTTGCAAAGCTCGGCTTGAGCTTCCTGGCACTCTTCAGAGGTGTTCGTTCCTGCCCCTCTCTCGAGCTCATGCTGTTTCTCTGCCCCTCATCCCAGGACCGGTGCGTGTTCTTTTACAAAGAGCACCTTGTTCCATCTCTGCAGACACGTCTCTCATCCTCAGCGAGGTTATTCTTGATTTCATACTCAGAATTTCCCTTTCGAGCATCCTATTTCTTTTTCACGTCTCTGGGCCATGCCTGCCTTTCCTCTGGACTTGCTGAAATCCTTTCCTAAGACCTGGTACATGTGACTGACTCATTAAGACGCTGTGCCAGGTGCCGAGAACGCCAAGATGCAAAGTCACAAGCAGCTCATATTCTAATGGCTGGGACCATATGAAATTGTCATTTTTTTTTTTTTTTAGATCTAAACAAGTCAAGGTCAGTAATAATTCCATACAGTTAAACTGAAGGAGAGGGAAGAGTGTAAATAGGTACCGGTGTGAGAAATACACAAGAAGCAGAAACGAGGGGAAGAGGAGTCCTGGTGCAGGGGGACAAAGAAATAAGAAAACAGGAACAAGAAGCACTGTGAAGACAACAGCCCTGTCCTGGAGGGCTCCCGGGCGCCGCTTAGATTGGGTGGCCGGGGAAGGTTCCAGTGTGCCTGGCGCAGGAACCAGGACAGGACCGGGGGCGGGGACCTCACTGCACCTGCTCCCTCTGAAGGGAGTGCAGCGAGGTGGCAGGGGACAGTCGAGGAGCCTGGTCGGTTAGAGGGGTGCCCGTGGTAGCCCAGGGAAGGGATGGTGGTGACCTGGAGAAAGACCGTAACAATGGGCTGGGGAAGAGTGGAGATGTTTAGGCTACAGAACAGGCAAAATTTGGTTGATGCGGTAGGTGGGGGGAGGGGCACGGGAAGATCAGGGAAGAGTCTGGGTTGTGTTAGGCGACTGGATGGTTGCCACGGCTCAAGGAACCCAAGAAGAAGGGCAGAATGGGCAGCCAGACACGTGGGTAGAGGAGAATGGCTTAATGCAACCCTTTGGGGTTGGCTTCACAGGTGCCTTGTGTAGGGAACACCTGGAACTCATCCTTCAAGGTAAAAGGTTTTCAGGCCATTGCTGGCCACCCACACGCACCTTCATAGGCATAGACAAGTGTCCAAGCATGTGCCCCCTCCACGCTCCAAGGCCTTGCATGCTTCTTCACACGTTCAGATATCTTTTCGCTCCCTTCCACATTTGGGTTCTTGAGTACAAGGTCAGACGTTACGGACAGTCATCATGGAGCAGATGACAGTCAGCCAAGGGTAGTCTGTCTGGCTGCCCTGGACCCTCAGCAAGCCTGAGCGCTGGGAGGAAGAGGTGCCAACCCAGGCAGAACGTTCGGGGCACTGGGCTCATTGGGAGGGCCTTCACAAGCCTCAACGTTCAGGCCGCTTCTCGTGCCAAGTACACCAATGTCTGGCCAAATAACTCTAGTAAAAGACCTACAGGGTGTGGCCCTGGCCAGTTTGGCTCAGCGGTTAGAGTGTTGACCCGCAGACCAGAGAGACCTACCTCGGTTGCAGTTTGTCCCCGGTTGAGGTCGTGTGGGCGATGTGAGATGTTTTTCTCTTTCGATGTTTCTCTTTCTTCCTCCCCTCTCTCCCTCCCTCTCTATCTGAAGATAAATGCAAAAATGTCCTTGGGTGAGAATAATAAAAAATTTTTTAAAAGATCTATAGGGTGTGGATGAGGGGTGAGCCCAAGGAACTAGAGCCCCCAAGGAGGTCTTCAGGTGGGAAGGGGGGAAAGGGTTCCACATGGGAACAGTTTGCAGTAACAGACACACAGTGTAAGGGCACAGTGAAGGGGACCCCTTTGGCCTGGCCTGTGTCTGCAGCCTGTGTCTGTTGGTGAGTTAGCTGATGGACGCTTGTGTCTTGTGTTCTGGGCTCCTTGTGTCCCAGGAGCTCTCCAGGTTTGGCCACGCTTGGCTCCCGCAGTGAATCCTGGGACGCGCTCAGACAGACCCCGCCTCACGCAGGGTCACACAAGTGGAGGCAGTAAATCACTGGCTGCACAGGCAGCGCCTGCAGCTGCAGGAAACCTGGAGGTGTGGATGACACTTCTGTTCAACTTCCAGGAGATGGCTTCGCATCTCGTGTGCATGTGCGTGTACGCGTGCACGAGTGTGTGCACTCCAACGTGCACCCTGGGAGAAGCCCACCTCGACCTCGAGATGGTGTCAAGTGAGACTGGGGGCGGGGCGGTGAGGTGCAGGGAGGGCTGCCGACCTGAGGCTGAAGAGAAACGGGGACACAGCGCTGCCCTCAGCTCTGGCAGGCCGCCTTCACCTCTGGAAACGATGCCGAAATATTCAAGCCTCGCTCTCCTAGGGCTTCCTGTTTCCTATTTGGTCTCTGGTCTCCAGGCAACCCGTGAATACCCCTGAACTCCTGAATCGGCGGGGTCTCCAAGTGTCCCTCTGACTCTGAAGCTCACATCTGTAATGAGTTTCCCATCTGCAGGGTCTCCCAGGGCGACCCATCTATTCTGCTCGCTCCAGAGGACGATAGCAATTGTGAGGATGCCTTGTGGTTTGGGGGGGGGTCCCCCTTTGTAGCTTAGGCTCCTCCAGTTGAAGAAATCCTGCAAAGTCAGTTTGGCTGGACCTGGGGAGGGGGTGGGGCAGGAGATTTAGGGTTTATTGCTTTGATTTAGTGAAGAACCAGGTCTTGGCAGGAGCCCAGCAGCTGGGGGGCGGGGGATTCCAGCAGAGCTTGACCCGCTGGTGTGCTGTCGGCTGGACTGCTTTCTCTCACAGAGGAGCACAGGGGTGCTTTTGCAAGTCTGGTGGTCTTTGGGGGGACATGAACCTCTTCCTTAGATGCCTGGAAACCTGGTTTCTGAGTGCAGAGGGCCTGCGGGGGTGCAGTATAAAATTGAAGGGGGCAGAGATTTGGGGAATTGCCATTCATTTTTGCTTTTAGCATAATAATATAGGATACATGGTTTTCAAAGTTAAATAGTACTTCAAGGCCTCTAACCAAAAACAGGAGCCCTCTCCCATTGCCCTCCAAGTCCCAACCCCAAGGCAACCACCGTATTTCCTTTAGCTGGTCTTAAAATTTTACCTCCATATTTAAAAGGCTATTCCTTAATTTCTTTTTTATTTTGTTGTATTTATTTATTTTTTTCATTTTGTTTGTTTATTGATTTCAGAGAGAGAGGAAGGGAGAGGGAGAGAGAGAGAAAAACATGGATGAGAGAGAACATCGATTGGCTGCCTCCTGCATGCCCCCGGCACTAGGGATCAGGCCCAGAGCCTGGGCATGTGCCCTCTTGGTGTATGGGTTGATGCTCAACCACTGAGCCATACCGGCCAGGCAATTTCTTTTTCATTTTAGACATACTTATTGACTTCTACCATGAGAGACAGGGTTTATTTATCTTACACTTCATACACACGTGTGCGCACACACACACACACACACACACTTCTAGTCTCCCACTTCACAGTAAGTTGTGTGGCAAGATTTAACAACCAGGACTCAGTATCTGCATTAGTTCGGGTGAATGCTCCTCCCAGCGGCCTCCTCGCCAGGATTGCATGGCCTCTGCTATTCCTTCTTCCCTCTGCCCACCCCCACCTGAGAACTGCCTTTCTGGTTTGCTTTATTCTCCAGGTACCTATCATTAATTTCCCTCCCAAATCCCTTCTCTGTGTGACCTGACGCTGAGTAATGGGACATTTTTGTTTTTCTCTGGGCCCTCTGTCCCCGCTCTCGGCTCCCTCCTGCTCTGTCTGGGCCCCAGAGCCCAGGGCTGTCACCCTGGGTGGCCCTTCCATCTCCTGGAGCGTCCTCCTCCTGAGTTACTTGTAGCCCCTGACTTTCTCTTTCTTGGTTTATTCCCTCTTTTTTTGTGGAGCTGCTGCTCCAGTAGCTTCCTGAGAAAAGGGAAATGGGAGGTCCATTGTCTGAAAGTCATGCATGTCCGAAATGCCTTTGGTCGGTCCTCCTCCAGGGATTTAGTTTGGCTGGAAACAGAACTGGAGAGGGGGGGGGGTTGGGGGGGGGGTTGGGGGCGTTTCTCCCATGACTTGGAAGGTGTCCTTCCTGGTCTCTCAGCCCCCCGGCTGCTGGTGAGAAACCTCATCCCCAGCAGTGCTGGTCTCGGCCTGTGACTGCCCCTCTGCCTCACGGGCTGATAGGATCTCCTCCCCAGGCTTGGCCGGCTGACCACTGGAGACACAGTGCCTGGGTGGGGGTCAGTTTCTTCTCCTGCTGGTCCTCCGGGTTCTCTCAGCCAGTGATTTACGGCCTCAGTGCTGAGAACGTTTCTTGCATCCGTTTATTGATTATGGCCTCTTCTCAATTTCTCTGGTCTCTCCCAGTGAAACTTCTTTAGTGTATTCGACTTTGTTTTCCATCTTTCTGTCTTTTTTTTTTTTTTTTTAATCCTCATCCGAGGACATTTTTCCATTTTTTGTACAGACAGTGTGGGAGGGAGAGAGAGGAAGAGAGAGAGAGGGAAACATCGATGTGAAAGGGACACATCGAGTGGCCGCCACCCGCACGACCAACCAGGGCCGGGGACAAACTGCAACCAAGGTACATGCCCTTAGCGGGAACCGAACCCGGGTCTCTCCGGACCGCAGGCGGACGCTCTAACCGCTGAGCCAAACCGGCCAGGGCCATCTTTCTGTCTTTTTGTTCTATTTGGGGGAAAGTTCCAAGAATTTGTGTTCCATCCCCCCCACTGAGTTTATTTTGACTATCAAATGTTAAATTTCCAACAGCTGTTTCTTTTTCTCTTGGGGTTTGTTCCTTTATATGTAGCATCTTCTTCTTTTAAAAATTCAACGTGATTTCTCAGAAGATCATTGTAAATGTTCGTTTTCTTCAGCACCTTACATTTTCCTTGTTTCCTGAATTTCTTTTTTTTTTCCTGTTTATTTTTGTTGGCTTATTTTGATCTCTGTCTTTAATGTTGCGGGTTGTCTGGTATGAATAAAAAAAAATACATGAGCAGAAAAAAAAATATGAACAAAATCTAATGACAATATATAAGCTACCTTCTTAAGGAAAAAAATCAGGGCGGGGTCTTTTGTTTTCTTTTTAGTCCTCACCTGAGGATACTTTTATTTTTCTTTTATTTATCTTCAGATACAGTGAGAGGCAGAGACAGAGAAACATCGACGTGAGGGCCGGGGAAAAACCACAACCGAGGTACATGCCCTTGGCCTGAATCGAACCCCCGATTCATTGGTCTGAGGGCCGACGCTCTACTGTTGAGCCAAAGCTGCCAGGGCTTGTTTTTTATTTTTTTCCAGTAAAATGCTCACTGGTATAAAATTTAAAATCCCAGCTCTGGCCGGTTTGGCTCAGCAGTTAGAGCGTCGGCCTGCGGTCCAGAGAGACCTTGGTTCGGTTCCCGCGAAGGGCACGTATCTCCGTTACAGTTTATCCCCAGCCCTGGTTGGGTCGTGTGGGTGGCAGCCACTCAATGTGTCCCTTTCACGTCGATGTTTCTCTCTATCTCTCTCCCTCCCACTCTATCTGAACAAAAAATGGAAAAATGTCCTTGGGTGAGGATTAAAAAAAAAAAAAAAACCCAAATCACATTGCATATACTATACGCTGTTTTTCTCTGTTCTTAAAAACTCCTGACACCCAAGGAATAAAGAGTAAGAAATTTCATTTCCATTAAAACTTGTTTTTTTTTTATCCTCACCCAAGGACATTTTTCCATTTTTTTGTTCAGATAGAGTGGGAGGAAGAGAGAGAGAGAAACATCGACGTGAAAGGGACACATAGATTGGTTGCCACCCGCACAACCCAACCAGGGCTGGGGATGAACTGTAACCGAGGTACATGCCCTTAGTGGGCACCGAACCCAGGTCTCTCTGGACCGCAGGCCGACACTCTAACCGCTGAGCCAAACCGGCGAGGGCGAAACTTATTTTTAATAAAACAAATGCATAGTAAACATCCCTGTTCTTGAAATAGTTACCTGTTTTTAATAAAACAAATGAATAGTAAACATCCCCGTTCTTGAAATAGTTACCAGATATGTGAAAACTTATTGATCATTGCATTCGTCATAAGTCGGCAGCTATGTGAATATTAGTGATTCAGATGATGTAAGCCCTTTTTCATTAAGAGCATGGTTTTTAAAACTCAGTGCAAACTCCTAGCAGATAAGAATTCTACTTATTTTAGAGCTATGGTAGAGCAGTGGTGGTTTTGGTGTTTTCTGAGCATTTTCCCTAAAACATGAGCAGAAGGCAAAGTCTGTCTTTGTTACTAGTGATTTTCTCCCACTCTGGTGACCCTGGGCTGTCTGTGGGTGGTTGGTGGGGCCCCTCTGAGTGTAGGGCCAGGGTATGGACTTGCTTATTTTGTTGGGGTGACCCAAATTTCAGTAGCTATAAGTCTTTTCTCTTTGGGCTGGTCAGTTTTGTTTTTTTTTTCTTTACTGATTTTAGAGAGAGAGAAAGGGAGAGAGAGAGCGCGCGAGAGAAACATCAATGAGAGAGAACATCGATCACCTCCTGCTTACTCCCCACTGGGGATCGGGCCTACAGCCTGGGCATATGCCCTGACCAGGAATCGAACCGGCGACCTCTTGGTGCATGGGTCGACATTCAACCACTGAAGCACACCAGCCGGACTAGGCTGATCAGCTTTTCTAGAGAAGAATCTTCAATCTCCCCCCTAGAAAGTCGCAGCCACGCTGCTTGGAACAGATGGAGGAGGGATCCTGAGTCTCAGGGCACAGGCTGGGGACTTGCACTCAATGGTCTGATTTCACTGTGTGTCACCCCCCGAACCCACACTTCCCACCCTCCCCGGGCCTGCTGACTGGGCTCCTGTTTCTGCAGAAAATGACCTCTCAGAGGAGGGAAGAGGAGGGGATCCCCACTGGCCCTGTTCTCTGTCCCACCTCTTCCCTCCTTCTGAGGAAGCTGGGGTCTGCTGCTGCCTCTGCCTGCTCCACCCTGACAGTCTGGTTCAACAGCTGTTGACATCTCTTATCTTTGTCCTTGGGAATTCACACCTTTTAAATTGCTTAATGAAATTTCATTAAGTGGAGTTTGGGGAGGGAGGAGAGAGGTTTTCAGTCTGTCTTGCTTAACCAAGAGTTCTCATTTTTCTCTTGTGATGACCAGAGATTGTGCCTCCCGGGGGCCAGCTCCTTCCCAACTGCTCATTTATTCACGTATCTATGTATTTAGGTAACTAGTGTTTTGTTTTATCCTCACCCGAAAGTATTTTTCCATTTATCTTCAGATAGAGTGGGAGGGAGGGAGAGAGAGAGAGCGAGCAAGAAATATCAATGTGAGAAAGACACATCAACTGGCTGCCTCCCTAAGGACCCTAACCAGGGCCCAGACGAACCACAACTGAGGTACGAACCCTTGACCAGAATTGAACCTGAGACTCTTTGGTCCACAGGCCAACGCTCTAACCGCTGAGCCAAACTGGCCAGGCTGCTAACCAGTGTTTTTCAGTGCCCCAGCCGGGCCCCAGCCTGGTGGGATGCTCCTGTACACAGACCATCAGAGACCAGCATGATCGGCTTGTAACTGACAGATGCGGGACTCAAATGCGGGGGTTTTGAACCAGACTCAGAGCTGTTTGCACAGGAGAAGCCAAGTTAAAGAATCATATGCAGACGGTCCCCAACTTAGGATGGTTTGAGTTACAATTGTTTTTCCTTTCATGATGGTGTGAAAGTGATGCACGTTGAGTAGAAACCGTACCCAGTCCAGTGATACGCGGCAGGATGCTCTCGCAATGCTGACAGTGGTAGCCAGCGCAAGTCCTGGCCAGCCACATGATCAGGAGGGCAAACGACACTCTACAGTGTATCCATTGTGGGCGATGATTCAAAAACCCAGACTTGAGTCCCACCTGTGTCAATTATAGCCACTCAGACACAATGCAACCTTTATTATTCCCCGGGGAAGGGGGCCTACCGGGGAGCAGTTGGGTCCCCCAACTCCATTCTGTTGTTTATAGTCAGCATTTGTTGAGCACCAGCTAGATCCCAAGAACTATGCTAAGTGCAGGGATCAAGTGGGTAAATAAGACACAGCCTCTGCCCTCAAGAGACCTGGTCTCATCCAGGGAACCACTCAGCATAGAGTCTGGAGGGACCAGGGGGAGGAGGCGGTGACCCTAGCTTCAGCCACCGCTGCCCAGTCATACCCATCTTGCCAACCCCACCTCCAGGGATCAAAGGCCCAGGATATCCCCAATCTGTTTTCCTCAGAAACGTCATTATTCACTTCTACCTTCTGACCCCAACTAAAGGTGCATCATGGACCCCTGTGTGGGACTTTGTCTCTCTGGGACACCCAGGTGGCAGGAAGGTAAAGGTATATTAGAAGAATCTGTTTCAATCCCTATGTCTGAGCCGCTAGCCGGCAAATCAGTGGAGAGCTTAGAAGGGCCGTGTGTCTGCTGGAAGGAAGGGCGAGGTCCAGAGAGGCTGGGGACGGAGACCTGCTCCATCTTCCATCCAGAAGGGGAAGGAATCTCTCCCACCGGAAGTAACAAGCTGGAAGAGGAGCTAAGCAAGCCAGTTCCGGGAGAGGGAGGAAGGACAGATGGGAAAAGAGGGAGGGGTCCCAGGCAAGGGTGGATTTAAAATGAAGCTAATGAAGCATAGGCTTCAGGACCCCTTGCTGGCAAAAGTCTCAGCCAGGTTCCTGGGAGAGGCCCTTAGCAATTGCTTAAAATTCATAGAAGTTGGGCAAGTGAGATATATTAACTCTAATCGATTAAGACTGGTCTCCCCCTCTGATAGCCCTTGGTCAATCACATTTCCTTTCATGTTGGTGCTGGGAGGGGCTGTGGGCATTTTTAGCATCTGCTAAGAGGAAATTGATTGAGTACATTTGTAAGTGGGGTTTGCTATCACTTCTAGTAAAATCATCCCAGCGCCCTTGCCCCATTGTAGAAATGGCTTCTAGGAATATCCCTGCAGTGTGAGTGTGGCCTGCGGCACCTGGCACCAGAAGTAGTGGCGGCTGGGAGAGAAACAAGGTCGGAAAGGCAGAAGCAGAAGTTGTTTGTGGGCGATTCTTTCCGTCCTCGTGAATGTAAAAGGCAGGGTTTGGTTCGATGTCCAAGCTCTCTTCTGCCGGGAGGTTCTCTCCCGTCAGGAATAGACAATGTTGCAGCGTATACCATCATAAGCGCACCCTATTTTTTCCCTCTTTGTCGGGATTGACAGAATAGAATGAATGTTCCTGACGGGCATGACACCCCATCTTCGTAAACTTGCCTAATTCAGACTTCTCCCCTGTCTGGCGGACATTCCTGCCAACCCCTGTCAGTCCCGATGAGTGCACTGGGGTTTGAATGAGTCAGCCTGGAGCCAGCGGTGCGGGGCATCTGGGCAGGGCCCGGGGCTGCTCTCAGCGAAGCAGTGTGTGACTCTGCAAGTGATCCACTGTTCTTCCTCAGCCGGACCATTGGGTCCCTCTGGCCTAACAGCCACGTGGCTCCCAGCCTTGGGGAAGTTTTTTCACAATCAAACAGAACTCTGCAGGACTCGGCAGGGAGACCACTGGGGGCCTGCTGCACCAACCGAAGCATGAAGGGACACTGACCCCGTGTGGCCGCTTATGGAGGTGCAGCACCAGGAGAGGAATGTTGGGCACCAATGTGGTCCCCTGACCCTTTGAACTTGGCCAAATTGCCCCTTCAGGCCCTCCCTGATCAGCCCAGCTCTGTCCCTCCTCACAGCACAGGACCTGTGGGGAGGGATATGGTCCCTTTAGAATCTCCTGACTTCTCCTCTGGTGACCTGCCCCCATCAGGTACCCTCAACTCCGTGCTGTTATTGGGCTGTGGCTTCTGGACCACCTGAGCTCAGCGTGGGCATGAGCCCACAGAGCAGGAAGGATTTGAGGGGAGGAGAGTGCTGTTCTTCACCCATCCTCGGGCCCCCAGAGCATAGAGCACAGGGTCCCAAATACAGTGAGCGCTCACCTGGCAATGCAGACTAACCAGATGTGCACACACCTGCATTCCCGGTGAGGGAAAGGGCCTGAGCAGACCCAGCAGGCAGCCACGGGACACGCACGGAGGGCTGGGCAGTGGGCCTGCCTCTCGGCGAACATTCCAGATTCAGTGGAGCCCTGAATTGAATTCTCTAGACTCTGAGTCCCCACCTCCAGTTCGGTGCTCTTTTCCTGACAACAGAATTTTCTGGAAGGGAAGGGGCCTGAAGGCTGCAACCTGGGCGAGAGGCAGGAGTAGGAGCATAGCCAGGCAGTTGTGGCATTTCTGATTCCATTTAGGTTCTCTCTCTAGACATTCATTCTTCATTGCCACTGTGATCAAGGTCCCATATAAAAAGTGCTGTGTGGGGGACAGACGAGGACAGAGAGGCTCAGAAAAGTTGGTTATGTGTCAGATCAAAGCCACTCGGTTTGTAAGAAGCCACACTGGGGTTTGAATAATACAATAAAAATGCAACGCGGGCCAGGCTGTGGGGCTCCAGGGCCACGCCCAGCCCCTGCACCCTGTAGCTTCTAAGGGAACAAAAGCCCCGCTAGTCTCCGAGGCACCGTCTCCCCATCTCAGTCCACTCTCTCCACCACAGCCCAGTTGCCGTCCAAAAGGCAAATCCGGTCACATCACGCCCTGCTCAGAACTGTCATGGCTCTTCTCTGTGTGCAGGTGAAGCCAGAGCATTTGTCTCGTCTTTGCAGGCCTTCCTAATCTTGTCCCTTGCTCGGGCCACATCACTACACCTTTCTCTCCCCATCCCTCCCCCGTCACCTTTACCTGGCTGCTCACCCTACTCCTCCAGGCCTCAGTTTAGGTGTCACAGCCCCCAGGAAGCCCTCCTGCCCCATTCGAGACTGGCTGGGGCATGCCTCCTCTGTTAGAACCGCAAAGAGACGTCTGAAATGGGCGAAATGATCGTGCTGGGGTTGGTTTTCACATGCTCAAGGAGAAGACGGCACAGGAGATGGCTGGCATAAGGGCAGAATGTTGTTATCAGTAGTTGAAATTGGGTGATGGATACCTGAGGGTGTGTTGTACTATCCTCTCGACATTTGTATGTTTGGAAGGTTCCAGGAGAAAAGGTTTTAAAAACAAAGCCTGGGAGAGGAGCCTCTGCCAGGTGCCTCCTTAGCGCTGTCCCTGCGTGTCCCCTCCCTCACTCTGTCACCTACCACCTGCTTTGAGCTGCATAACCAAAGGGCTGAGACTGGCCTGTGTTTTGTTCACTTCCGTACGCTGGCCTCCAGCACAGTAACTGGCACAGGGTAAATCTCAACGTTCTTTGTGCACGATAGAATGAAAATCTCTGCAGGTTGCATTAGGGCGCAGAAAAGCAACATTGAGAATGTGTGTTGAAACAGAACAATGCACATTGTCCTGCCACGTAGAGCCGTGCTGCGTCTCCTCCTGGGATTCTCTAGGAGGGCCCTGTGTCCGAGAAAGGTTTAATGGCACTCGAGAAAATCGATTTAAACGGTGAAGAAGAAAGCAAATTTAGACACTGGGACCTCTTCAGCGTATGAGAGAGAAGGGAGAATGGGTATGATTTAAAGCCATTGGAGCGTAAATACTGTAGATTCATTCATTCAGTCACCAAGTGTTAGGGTTCAGTGCCTGAGTGCCGTGCTGGAGACACCGCTTCTCCAGAGGGCTTCTTGCGTGAGCTTATATGAATGAAAATGTTAAACAAAAACATAAAATGCAACTGAGTAATTTTTAAAGATCTTTTTGGCTTTATTCGAGCATCCGATGTGGCAGCTAGAAAGGAGCTCTGAGGAGCTGTACAAAACAAAATACCTTTATAGGCAGGAGGGAGCAGGAACAAGGAATTTGTACTAGGCCAAAAAATGGGGTAGTTATTGCGAAATTACTTTCCTTTAGGGGATGGCAGGGCCGGCAGGCAGATGACCTAACTAGTGTTGATTAGGCGATTCCTGATTGACCGGTTTAAGATTCCATTTCTGGGAGAACTGAAACTGTAATTTATGTAAGTCTCGGTTGGTGATGTCAGGCTTAGCATAAGCAACTCCATTTTGAGCCTGTCTCCTTGTTTTAACAGAAGCTGTGTTTGTTGGCCAAATGAAAGATGCAGAGTGGTTTTACACTTAAGATGTTGCGCTTAAGATGACATGTACGTTATACTTTAGTAAACTTTTAAAAGAAAGAAAGAAGAAACAGAAGAAGGAACGTATAAATGAAAGGAAGATCAACCAAACTCTACCCTCTCAAATGCAAAATCGTACAGCCATTCTGGAAAACTCAGGCAAGTTCTTAAAAAGTTAAACTTTCACCTACCATGTGACCCAAGAATCCACTTTAGAGATTTAGCCTAGAGAAATGAAAACTTATTTTACACAAAAACCTGTATACAAATGTTTACACCAGCGTTATTCATAATGGCTCCAAACTGGAAACAACCCAAATGTCTTTGAATGGTGGAGGGATAAGCTGTTAGACCTATGCAACGGAATACTACTCGGTAATGAAAAGGAACGGGCCACTGATCCACACACAGTCTGGTGAAATCTCAGGTGCATTATAGAGCAAAACCCCAGTCTCGAAAGTTTACAGACTACATGATTCTGTTTATATCACATTCTGGAAAAGACAAAAATATAGGAAGAGATAACAGACTGGTAGTTGCCAGAGTTTAGGGCAGGAAGAAAGGTCGGAATACAAAAGGGGCAGCATGAGAGAAATCTTTGGGGTATAAGAATTGTTCTGTCTTGTCTGAGGCAGTGGCTACAAGAATCTGTATGTGTCACTCCTCAGGACATGTACTTCTTTGAGCCCCTACTCCAGTGCCATCTCCTCTGTGACACCTTCCCTTCCCACCATGCCCTCCTTCCACCTCCCCAGGAACATCCACTGAGTCACACGCAGTGACTGCACACCCGCCTAGGAGGGGCTCCATTCTCCTGGGCGAGACTGTCATTGCAGGGAAGCTGGGGTGCAGGGCTGCTCACGGAGGCCTCGACAAGGAGATGCCACTTCAACAGGCACCTGAAGGAAGTCCTTCTCCCTCCATGTTCCTCAGTACTTTGCATCCTCCTAGGAAGGGTAGCCAGACATTGCCAATCAAAATACTGCATAAGACATACTAAAAACGTGTGTTTTCTCTTTCTGAAGTTCCAGTTTAACTGGCCATCCTGTATTTAATCAGGCAACCTCTACCCCGAGGGTCTCCCTGCCTGATGAGTTCCGGGAACAAGAACTCTCATGCTCTCAGGCCCCAGGACTGTGGCTAGCTCACAGTAGGTGCTCAATAAACAATGAAAGAATGACTCAGAAAATCGATTAATGAGTAGCACTCATCACCTTGTATTGCTTTTATTTTTATTCCTCACCTGAGAATGTTTTTCCACCTATTATCAGATAGAGTGGGAGGGAGGGAAGGAGGGAGAGAGACAGAGAGAAACATCGATGTGATAGAGCCACATCGACTGGTTGCCTCCCACACGACCCCACCAGAGCTGGGGATGAATTGCAACCAAGATACATGCCCTTGACTGAATCGAACCCGCAACTCATTGGTCTGAGGGCCGATGTTCTATCCACTGAGACAAACCGGCTGGAGCATTGTATTGCATTTTAAAAATTTGTTTGGTGACTCCGTGACACAGCAACGTCCTCCACAACAGGGACAGTATTGGATGCCACTCTTGGTGCCTAATGTGGGGCCTGGCTAGAGACAGCCCGAGGGGGTGGCTTGGAAGAGGCTTTCGCTGCCTCCTACAATTCCACCAGCAACTCCCCCGCCTCCCCACATAGTAAAATAAAGACATTTTTAAGTGTACCTAAATATGTAATATGGAAAACATATTTTCTCAATCTCATGCACATGAATAAGAGCATCTTTGGAAATTTTTGCTTTAGTTATTAGGGTGCAATCTAAGAAGACACTGCTCCATCCAGTTCCTTGGCTACCTTCTCCTAACCAAAGGGGCTCCCCTAAGCCCCCCTTCTGTTTGACTGGTGCAAATAGCTGGCAGGTTGGTGTTTGTTATCGGAGCCCGTGACATGAGAAAGTCTCGTGATTCTGAGCGCGAGTGTGTCTCCTCACGGGACTGGTGCCTGTCCCCAGGCCTGGCCCATGGCAGCGTCTTGGGGAACGTAGGGTGAAGCCTATGGAGAGTGACAGAGCCCCTGACTTAAAAGCTCTCAGCTCGGGGCTCCTCCTGAGGAAGGCGGCTTCAGAAGCAGACCCCACACTGCCCCCTAGAGGTCAGCGACCCCATCAGGGCCCGCCCGAGCCCTGGTTCTCACGCAGAGGCCCAGAAAGGGTGTGGTCTGCAGCCCAGCAAGTCCATGAATGAGCCCAGTCTTCACTCGCAGTCATGAAAGGAGCACTGTCCCCCGCCTCAGCCCGTCGGTTTCAGCTCAGAAGGAGAATGTTGTTGCTTGAGCCTCTTTGGAGTTTTCAAAGGACAAGGAAAGGCACTGTATAGAGTGCTTTACTTCTGACTTTTTTTTTTTCATTACTCCGAACGGTTGGATGTTGAAAACCTTGCATTGACTTGTGAACTGCCGGTCTGTGTTTGTGTACAGAGGCGGGAAGGTCCAGGTTCTCTGCACGCTCCCTGCACGTTTCTCCAGAACTCAGCTTTCTGCTGAGCAGCCTCTATTTATTTCGGTGTCCTTATGCCATTATTTGGGGCGTTTTATAACCGGAGATGCCGAAAGCTTGTCCCCCACTCATGGGCTGACGTCAGATGAGCCGAGATGGTGGAAGGGCAGCCCCCAAAGCGCCGGCCTCATTCATCGGTGGCAGGCGGCATTGTCTGAGCACACTGGTTCCACTGGGCCCACACACACTGTGTGCCATGGTGTCAGAGACCAACTCAGGGACAGAAAGTGAATTAGCACACCCCTTGCTGACATGCAAGGGAAGCCAGTGATCGGTTCATTTCATATATTGAAGGCAAAGTTAGGAGTTAAATTCAAAATAGGGGAGAAGAAAAAACTGAAGACACGTTGAAAATAATGAACTCTGCTTTCTTGGGTCAGCTGCCACTTAGGAGCGAGTTGGAAGGCGGCGAGGACGCTCCGCCCTTGGCAGCTGGATGGGGCATCAAAGAAGATAAACCCAGTGGTTTGTGGGTTCCCCAGACTGTGTATGTGACAACCTGCCTGTTGACACTGGTCTGCCCATGACCCTTATATAAATTTCTCAGTGGCAAATGAATACAAACACCCTAAATGTCCAACAAAGGGAAATATGCTACATAAACTACAGTAGATCTTCAGCATAGAACACCAAAGAGCTTTGTAAATGTGGCAGTAGTTTAAAAAAATGTTGTTGTAAAAGAGTAAGTAGTAAAGGGGGAAGTTGTTCAAATAAACATGTGTGCTTTTTTGGTTTCTCCCCAAGCCCCACTGAACTGACAGTAAAAAGACTTTATTCCTAAATAAAATAATTTCTTTATTGGAACCTTAATAAATACAGATTCTCCACAAAGGATAACAAGTTAATGAAAAGTTGCTTTAGAGCAAGACTAAAGAAACATAAACCTGGGCCTATAACTAGGGCCTCAGAGGTTTTGTTTTGTTTTGTTTTGTTTTGAATCATCACCTGAGGATATTTTTTCCTTTTATCTTCAGATAGAGTGGGAGGGGGAGAGACAGAGAGAGAGAGAAATATTGAAGCGAGAGAGACACATCGACTGGCTGCCTCCTGCACGACCCCAATCAGCGCCGGGGACCGAACTGCAACTGAGGCACATGCCCTTGACCAGAATCAAACCCATGACTCTTTGGTCTGTGGGCCAACACTCTAACCACAGAGCCAAACCAGCCAGGGCTCAAAGGGTATTATTTTACTTAATTTTTTTTAGGGAGAGACAGAAACATCAATGTGAGAGAATCAGCTGCCTCCCGCAGGCCCCCCACTGGGGATCGAGCCTGCAATCCAGGTCTGTGCCCTGACCAGGCATCAAACTGGGACCTCTCAGTCCATGGGACAATGCTCAACCCACTGAGCCACACCAGCCGGGCTCAAAGGGTATTTTTTAAAGAAAGAAAGAGGAGACAAAAACAACAAACTTTAGAAGCACGTGGATGACTGATGCACACAGGAGAGTCCAAGGAGATCTCCACCGTGATGTGAAGGGCAGACCAGGTATGAAGGGCAAAAAGGTCTGTAGGGAGCAAGTCGGAAAGCTCCAAGGAAGGATTTCGTAAAGAAGGTGAAACTGTTGGAAATAATATGTTTCAGTGTGTGGAGAGGAGATAGGGTCAACTGGCAGAGCTTTTTGTACTGCAATAATAATAACAGAGAAAACTAAACAAATAGAAAAGAAAACCAATAAATGGGCCCGGCCGTTGTGGCTCAGTGGTTGAGCATCGACCCACGCACCAGGAGGTGGCCAGTTCCATTCCCGGTCAGGGCACATGCCCAGGTTGTGGGCCCGATCCCCAGTGGGGGGCATGCAGGAGGCGGCCAATCGATGTTCTCTCTCATTGATGTTTCTATCTCTCTCTCTCCCTCGCCCTTCCTCTCACTCTAAAATCAATAAAGAAAAAAAAAAGATAATCAGAAAAGGACTGTATCCATCAGGGTCTAATGGAAAAAACTAGACAGTATTTGAACAGAGAAAGTTCAATACAAAGAATTATTATTATTATTATTTTTAATCCTCACCCGAGGACATTTTTCCATTTTTTGCACAGATAGAGTGGGAGGGAGAGAGAGGAAGAGAGAGAGAGGGAAACATCTATGTGAAAGGGACACATCGAGTGGCTGCCACCCGCACGACCAACCAGGACCGGGGACAAACTGCAACCGAGGTACATGCCCTTAGCGGGAACCGAACCCGGGTCTCTCTGGACCGCAGGCGGATGCTCTAACCGCTGAGCCAAACCGGCCAGGGCAATACAAAGAATTATTAACTGCCCTGGCCAGTTTGGCTCAGCGGTTAAAGTGTCAGCCTGCACACTGACAGGTCATGGGTTCGATTCTGATCAAGGGCACATACCTGGGTTGCAGGTTCAATCCCCAGCTCTGGTTGGGGTCGTGCAGGAGGCAGCCACTCTATGTGTCCCTTTCACGTCGATGTTTCTCTTTTTCTCTCTCTGTTCCTCTCTCTCTCCCATTCTATCTGAACAAAATAGGAAAAATGTCCTCAGGTGAGGATAAAAAAAAGTGAATAGAACTTTCTAGAATACAAAAATAGCAGCCACCACCTGCTTCAGCTGAGACAGAGCTCCAAGGAAGCCCCTCCCCTCCCAGAGCGGAGATCCAGACTCCTAGAGAGGGCACAGTCATGACTCACTGAGTAGCAAAGAAGTCGTGATGGTACCATAATAAAGGGACTTGCTAGAACTCTAAACGTGCTCAAAACCCACCCTCTAGGACGCTGGGAAAAGCCATTTCTGGAGAGATGTCTCACTGGAGGCGCCGGGAGGGGTGGTGGGGAAAGCAGCTGGCCGCTGTGCACTGCAGCAGCCGGGTCAACTGCGGAAGGGCACCCCCTGCCCCAACAGAAGAAAGCTTCCTCCTCCTTGCAGTGCCTCTCCAGCGCCCTCTACTGGCTTACCATGGTGTCACCCAGCAAAGGAAAAACTCTTGAGAGGTCCAAGATGATTTCCACGGACCAAGCAATGAAGGGTGGATTGGCGCTGAGAGCCATGAATTGATAATTGGCACAAAGATCTCCTAAATATTATTGTAAGAATAAAATGAAATAATATATATGATGCCCTTAGCACAGGGCTTGGCAAACACAATGAGTTGTCAGTTAATGACAGTTACTATACTAGTGATTAGTTGGCTATTAGCAAAGAAGCCTTTCAGTGTATTCTTGGGAAGCTAAAGAGTTATCAAAGAAAACAAGTTCAGTTGTGTTTAGATTAATCCGATGACCTCAGGAGTTCAAGTGGCAGTTAGTACTGTGGGCAGGATGAAGGATATAATGAAGTGGGGAGAGACTCAGATAAGAGTACCCAGTGGGCCCTGGCCGGTTTGGCTCAGCGGGTAGAGCGTCAGCCTGTGGTCCAGAGAGACCTGGGTTCGGTTCCCGCTAAGGGCACGTACCTCGGTTGCAATTTGTCCCCGGCCCTGGTTGGTGGTGCGGGTGGCAGCCATTCGATGTGTCCCTTTCATGTCGACGTTTCTCTCTCTCTCTCTCTCTCTCTCTCCCCCTCTCTCTCCCTCCCACTCTATCTGAACAAAAAAATGGAAAAATGTCCTTGGGTGAGGATAAAAAACAAAGAGAGAGAAAGAAATACTGCCTACACCTTCTCACAAGTCAGAAGTAGCCAGTTCCAGGTTTGGTTACTTCAGTGACTCAGAAAGAATCCAGGTGGCAAGAATGTGGAGCCACTGCCATTCATACGCGGCTGGTGTGAGTGTAAACTGGTACCACCCCTTTGGGAAACCGGCACCATCTACTAACGCTGAACGTAAACACAGCCAGTGTTCCGGCAGCTCCACTCCTAGGTAAACCCAAACATTCTTCATCCTGCAATGCTCATGGCAGGACTATTTGTAGCAGCCCAAATGGAAACTACCCACATGGCCATCAAGAAGAAAAATCGATAAATTGTAGCATAATCTCCAAGTGGAATTCTACTCCATAGTGAGAATGAATGGCCTGCAACTACACACAATGTGGCTGAACCTCAGAAACATAATGTTTAAAGAAAGACACCAGACACAGAAGAGTACTATGTACTCAGAAAATGACTTACCAGGCAGGGTCCAATCAGGTTCTATCTACATTAGGTACAAAAGCAGGCATAGATGTCGGGATAGTGTCTATACTTGGGGGCCGGTAATGATTGGAAGATGCTAACTACACAAGTGTGTTCCACTGGTGAAATTTCATGGAGCTGTATGCTTGTCATTTTCTCTATATATGATAGTTCAGAAGTTTAAAAAGACAAAAACAAAGTGTCTGATACTTTGTTTTTCCTTTCTGCCTTCTTCAGTGTTGGCCTTGTTTTTAGGCTTCTGCCCTCATGGTTGTAAAGTTGCTGCCAAACTGCATACACCACTGCTTCACAGCGCTGCATCCAAAGGCAGGACATTGGACGTTTTTTGCTTGGTATTTTCCCTTTCGTGAAGAGCACAACCCTTTCCAGATGCCCTCGGGGTGATTTCTCCTCAGGTCCCGTCAGTTGCGGTTGGTCATAGATGTTGCAGCAGGATGGAAGACTGGACAAACAAGTTCTAGCCCGGCCAGCCCCTGCCAGAGGCTAAAGGAGAAGGAAGGGTGAGAAGCCAATTGTGTCTCCCCATATAGTAAGAGCCATGCATGCTGCTGAAAGTTAATCACTAGCCAGGTCCAGGGAGACACAGCTCCTTTCGAATAAGGGCTGGGTGAGAAGGCGATCCTAGGTTGTCAGAGAGCCCATCCAGTGGGTATCAGGAGGCAGAACTGGACTTGGAATCCAGTCTCTAGTTCTCATTCGACTCTAACCAGCTGTGTTTCTCTGGGCAGGTTACGTCAACTCTGGACCTGTTTCTACATCAGCAACACGAGACTGGGCCAAGTCCAAGGTCAGTACATCCTTATAGGAGACTTCATTACTCTGCGTTCTTGAAAGAACATTGAACTGCTTCTGTTGGTGTTTTTGAGGTTGGTTTGTCTGTAAGTACTTTTTAAAAGCAACATTCTTCACCCCTGACAATAACCTTTCCCACCCCTCCCTCTTCCTCCCTCCACCTGTTAGACTTAACCAGGGAGTAATCCATCCTCCACTATCCCCACCTTCAAAACACCACATGAGTACCAAGTAGGGATAGGAAGGGCCAGAATATTCAATTTTTTGTTGCTGTTAATCCTCACCCAAGAATATTTTTCCATTAATTTTTAGATAGAGTGGGGGGAAGGGGTGGCACATGAGAGAAAGACAGACAGACAGACATGGATTGTGAGAGAAATACATGGATTGGTTGCCTCCTACACAACCCCAACCTGGCCTGGGATTGAACCTATTACCTAGTTATGTGCCCTTGACTGGGAACCAAACCTGAGACCCTTTGGTGTGCAGGCTGACGCTCTAACTGCTGAGCCAAACCAGCTAGGGCTCAAATGTTTTTTTGTTTTTGTTTTTGTTTTGTTTTGTTTTTTATCCTCACCCGAGGACATTTTTTCCATTTTTTGTTCAGATAGAGTGGGAGGGAAGAGAGAGAGAGAGAGAAACATCGATATGAAGAGACACATCGAGTGGCTGCCACCCGCACGACCAACCAGGGCCGGGGACAAACTGCAACCGAGGTACGTGCCCTTAGCGGGAACCGAACCCGGGTCTCTCTGTACCGCAGGCCGACGCTCCAACCGCTGAGCCAAACCGGCCAGGGCAGGGCTCAAATGTCTTTTTATATAACCAATGCTTTCCTCAAATTTCTAAAGAAATGAATTGTCTGAGAATAGCTTAGCTACTACTAGCTGACTTCGCTCAGTAGGTACATGGGCATCCCAGCTAATGATGCTGTGACTTTAGTTCAACCACCGATGCATCCTTACTCAGTGTTCCTAGCAGGAAAGGGACAAGTGTGCTCCTTTACTCACGAATGTCCTGTCACTATCTCCCAGGCTCCTGGCACATTGGAACAGCATGAGCTCTCCTCCAGCTCTCTTCATCTTTCAATTTTTTTTTTTTTTTTTTTTTTTGGTACGTGCCCCTAGCGGGAACTGAACCCAGAACTCTCTGGTCCGCAGGCGGATGCTCCAACTGCTGAGCCAAACCGGCCGGGGCTCCCTTCATCTTTCTTGATGTAGAATTCACTTCATTGGTTTCAGTAGGATCCATCATTGGGGTGTATTGTCTTAACAGAAGGAGGGTGTGTGTGTGTTTGTGTCCATGTGTGTGGGCACCTTGAGACAATAGTCCCCATAGACCTTACCGATCGCTGGGCTGTTACTTGAGTACCAGGGCTTGACAAATTGTCAGAAACGTGGACATTCTGAAACAGTTTAAGGAAACCGCTTACAATGATTCAGGGACCAAGAAAGAAAAGTCCAGTGCTCCTGAGTTCCCACGTCTGTGGGACCTGTTCTCAAATGTCTCTTTTGAGTATTGAGTGTCTCGCACGGGCCACGTACAGTGTTAGTGCTACCGAGATACAGATGAATCAAACAAACCTGTCCTCAGCCTGGCAGTGCTTATGGTCCAGGGGGAGGGGTCAGACACATCCCCAAGATGTCAATACAAACCATACTGCGAGAGGTACAAAGGCAGGGGGCTCAGAAGCCAGGAAAACACCCACAGTTAGAAGGGTCAGGAAAGGCTTTGTGAGAGAATGTCATTTGAGAGAGATGTAATGTTTTTCAGAAGTGGAGTTGGGGGTTTCCAGAAGACTCCATCACAACCATGGGGGCAGGGAAAGGGGACGTCTTCCGAGTAAGTGAGCCCTGTAGGGTAAGGACTTTGCAGAAAATGGGTCTGGAAAAGTGGACCGGCACCCCAAATGCCAGGTAGAGGAGTTGCCATTGAATTCAGCAGATTGTGGACAAGCCCCTGGAGGGCTCTGCACTGGATCCTCTGCTGAGGACATGTGTACACTGCCCTTGGCTGGAAGGGGACAGCCAGATTCCTGCTCTGGGTCAACTCCATGCACTTCAGCACATCAGAGCGGAGAAGGTACCCTGCATGAGGCACACCACAGGTGGAAATGATGGTGAAGTGACATCAGACCGTGTCTTTAAGAGCCTTGCAGTTTGGGGACAAAGAAAAGAGAGGCAAAGGGGGAGATTAGACAAGGATAGCTTGAACCACAATACATGACATGAGCTGTGAAGGAAGCATCGTGGAAGTGTTAGCGAAGTGCTCAGACCTTCCTAATGGGGCTGTGCCTGGCCTTCCATTCTGTTTGTCAACACTAGACCGCAAGCTCCTCGGGATGAGGGCCAGGCCTTCCTTGTCTTTGCATGGCCTGGGTCTGTCTCAGTGTGTGGCACTTGGTAGACAGTCCCTAAAGGAAGGGAGGGAGTGCAGGAGGGGGGAGGAATAACTCTCTCATCATGTATCATCTGCTGAGTTGTCTGTCTTTAAGTTCACCTAGCACTGCCTACCTTTGGTTCATACTGTCCCTCTCTTGTCCCACCCATATTTGCTCACCTCAGTCCTACCTCCCTGGTAGTACCAGCCCACACTAGCTCCCTGGACCCGGATCCTTCAGTGATCACAGGGTCTGTGCTGCATAATTTAAGCCCCCATGTTCCTTACAGCTGTCCTGTAAACTCCTTGAAGGCAGAGTCCCCTTCTTAAATGATTGCATCCCCCGCAATACCTAGACTACCTTACGGTTGATTGGTTGGGAAATAAGGCCCATCACAGGAGGAGAGGGCAGAAACTGACATCCTGGAGGTGGGGCCCTGTGCCTGCTGTGCATGCATTCACAAGAGCCTGGAGAGTGTGGCTCTGGGGGACAGCACTGTTTTGCTCTCTGAAAGCAGAGTCAGAGGCCCCTGTACTCATGGCTCTCCTCTGAACACAGAAGAGGGGAAAGCGTGTCTGTCCTGCAGTGTGTGAGGCAGATGGAAGGATGTGACGGATATGAATTAAGCACTGGAGTGGAAGCTGTGAACCACCCTCTCCGTGCATCCTTAAAAGGGGATCGCTAACCAACTCAGGCTGCGGGATACGCAGGCCTCCTCCCTGGCCTGTCTTTGTCAGGGTGACAGGCAGGAAAGGAGAAACCTTTGGGTGTAAAGTGTCTTAGAGAAAGTGTGAACTTGCTCTTCTGCTCTATGATTTGAACATCAAGTGAGCAAGGTTCAGGGAGATTAGCTGACGGTAGGGAGACCAATGTTCCTGTGTAGAAAAATGAGGGACTCTCATTACCATCAGCTCCTTTCCCCAAGAATTATGTATTCTATGGACAAGAAATGGACTCCCAAACCTTTTCAGACCTTTCAATGAAAGGCTGATGCAACTCCTGCCTTTGACTGTGTACTCCTCACAGTAATTAATGTGTTCTGCAGAGGGGCTGCCTCCCTAACTGGATTGTCTGCGTTGGTGTCAAGCCCAATTATTCCTCTAGGATCTCCTGAGAGTAAGTGGTCACATTTCCTAATTTAGTCATTATAACAACCCTGTAAAGTAGGTGCTATGATTACCTCCCATTTTCCAGATGAAGAAACCGATAACTCTGAGTGGGTAAGATGCACACCCAAGAACAGACAGACTGTAAGGAGGAGTTCTTTCCATGACATTCTGCTGCTCAAATGAACTATGTAGGCTGAACAGGGCGTCTGCTCAGTCTTTCCCAGTCGCACATCTTATCCCATGGAACAACGTGCATTTTAGTATTTCAGGGGCAGGCACACTAGGTCCAAGCTTAGTACACGGTGAATAACTGTGTGGATGCATTCATTGTACAGCGAATGCTCTGTATGGAGTCAGTGGGAAAAAACAACTTAAGGGCAGGGAGAATCTTTCAGATCATTCATAGGGCGCCTACTGGGTGCATGTGGCATTGAAGAAGCACGACTGCTCTGCCCTCATGGGCCTTACAGTCCATTGCAAGGGACAGGCGTTAAACAACTAATACTACAGTAAACTAATGACAGTTTTGTTACATGCAACTACATGTAGCAGGAAGAGCCATCTGGCCTCCCTGGAGGAAGGCTGGTCTCTTTAGGCCCCGGGGATACATTTGGATAAGCAGAAGCAGGAGTTGAGGCAAATTAAAAGGGCAAAAGGAGGAAGAAAACTGCATCTTACAAACAGAACTTGACCTGAGGGCCCCCAACTCTCCAGTCCCACTGCCTGCTTAGGGAAACCGGAAAAGAAAAAGCCAGCAAAGTGAGAGGTCAAGTTCCCTGCCCAGGGCGGGCCGGCTGGGAGAAGGAGAGATGTGAACCAGCAGGGAAGGAGTTAAGCAGCCCACTCAGACCGAAAGGGTTAAAGAGAGGCGGTTCGGAGCTCATAGGCCCGCCCACCGGAGGACGGGGGCGGGGCCTCGCGGAGTGAGCCCTGGGATTGGCCGCAGGGCCGGCGTTACGCTAGGACCGTACCAACAGTGGGGCGCCGCGGAGGCGGGGGTGGGTGTGGGACAGCCGGCTCAGTGCGGGGAGAGGTGGCCGGGAATGGCCCGGCTGGGGGTGGGTGGGAGCCCCAGAAGCGGTGGCAGTGGCGGCTGGGAGCGGTAAGCACCGCGCTTGTGGAGTGGCCCCTCCCCGGAGGTGGCCGGGGTGGCCTGGCCGCACCGCACGGCGCAGGTGGCCATGGAGCAAGCGTAGAGCCCCGCAGGTGAGCGGCTGGGGGTTGTGGAGGTTGCGTGACCCCCGCCAGGGCGCAGCAGGCGGGAAAGTGCGGGAAAGTGCGGGCAGCGCGCGGGGGGCAGGGTGCGGTGCGGTGGCGCTCTGGGCTGGGGCCGCTTGGGGGCGGGGCGCCTCCCTGAGGAGAGGAGCGGGCACCGGTGCCCGGAGCGTCTCCCGCGGGGGCAGGTCCCGAACGTAGAGCCGCCCGGGCCTCCTGGGGTGGTGGGCTGAAGGGACCTGGCCTCCGCCAGCCAGCGCCTCCTCGGCTCGCCTCGGGCGTGGGCCTTACCTGGGGACGCCCGGGTCCACCCGGAGTCAGCTAAGGACCAGCCCTTGCGCCTGGCTGTGGCCGCTTGTGGCGGCTGGCACCCGTGCCGCCCTCGTGTCCCGCGGGGCGCCCGATGCCCTGGCCGGGGACGGTGCGGTGCCCGCTGGCCCTCTTCGGGGTGGGAAGCACCAGTGACCTGCAGGCCCCAGGCGGGAGGCGGGGTAACCGAGCCCAGGGCCGTCTCCTCGGGGTCCTGCGCCCTGCGCTTGCCGTCGGAGTGGCTTCAGGGAAGGATGCGGTGGCTCCAAGTGGGTTGCGCTTGAGATTTCACTTCCGGGTGTGACGGCCCTGCGATTAAGAACCCAAACCCTGCCGCTGATGATGAATGCCAGTGCCCGTCAGGCTGCGTCCCTGGATGCGGGTCCGAGGAGACTAGTTCTCATCAGACTGCTGTCACCTGCAAGTCCCCCGGGAGCAAGAGGCCGGGCAGAAGGAAGTTGGAGGGAAAGTGAAGAGCTCGGGGCATGATTGGTCAGGACGGAATTCTTGGTGCTTTAAGTGTCCGTCTCGGCATTTGGGTGGCTGGCGAGTTTATCGTTTGGGAAAGTGAGGGATGCCTGGTACCCCGACTTGAGTCCAGGGCCAGGTATCCGTCTCATCTCCACCCAGCCAGTTTCTCTCCAGCGGTTTGATTTCTCACCTTGAAAGTGGGGATTGTGGGATCTTTTGGCTTTTAACTTGTAGGACTTTATAAGCCTGTAATCTAGTCATTAAGGTTGCCGTTTAACAATTATTCCTATTCTTCGTGCGTTGGAAATTAATGCGTAGATTTCATTGGAGTTGATTTGTTTTAATCGCGTTCCAGACTTCATTGTGCTTGTGTTTTACAAACACTCCTTGAGTTTTGCAGGACCTTTGAGCGGAGACTTACAGCGCTCCACATATGGGGGTGGGGGCAAAGGTAGCTTTGCAGTTGTTGGTATGGAAAAGAATACAGTAATTAATAAATAATAATGCAAGAGTAAACTCTGCGTTTCCTGTGCTCACAACTGTAAACCTATCCTGTATATTGTCATTTATTGCCAAGACATGTCTTTTGGGAACTGAGGTGCAGGTGTAAAGATGCCAACTTGTTCGCCCAGACTCGGAGCTGAACTAAGGTAGATTTAAAATTAAATGAATGTTTTGTTTTAAATTAATAACTTTTCTAAAGTTTGTGAAGGTGTTGGACTTTGGCCCCTAGAACCATACAGTGGACTCAGTCAACAGGCAGGCCTTCCGCATTTGAAAGTGCTTATCAAAGAATGAAAAGGCACAAGCAAGTAATTCAGACTCTTAGCCTCACAGTAAAGAGCAGTGATAGAAATGGATGGAGGTAAAAGATGGTGGAGAAATCTTGGAGCTCATGGCATTCCTTCAGTGTGGCTGGTGACAATGTGGCTGGTGACAATGTGGCCTTCATTTGTTCTGTTCTTCTGGGACCAGTGGGAAAATAGCTACGATTTGGTTAAGAATGAAATCTTGAAAACACATGCTCTTTTCTTTCTGGGCACTTTGAATTTTGGAACGAACAAGTCGCTGTTTACTGTTTCTATCATCTAATCCTTTATGTCATAGAATTACTTTATATTGAATTGATAATTCCTTGACTTTCAGCCTGTTCTGTTCTCTTAATTCCATTTGTAGTCTCCAACTCTTTCACACAGCCTTAAAGCTTCTGCTCTTTATCTTTTCTGAATTTTTAATTTCTAAATGAAATTTTCTTTCTTTCCTTTACTTGCAGGGTAGACTTCAGCTTCCCACACTTTGTGTGACCCATCATTTTAATGGTGTCAACCCTGAAACCAGGTACTTCAGCTCGTGAAATGATAACTTTTAAAAGAATTCTCACCTGAGGATATGTTTATTGATTTGAGAGACAGATGTAAGACAGAGAGAGATCGATATGAGGGAGAAAAATCCATCAATTGCCTCCTGTACATACTTTGACCGGGATCGAACCTATAACCTAGGCATGGGCCCTGACTGGCAATTGATCCCGCAACCTTTTGGTGTACAGGATGATGCTCCAACCAGCTGAGCCATCTAGCCAGGGAAAATTGATAACTTTTTACAATAGTAACCACAGTGATTGTCTCTTGGTGATTGCTGCAACCATACAGAATCAGGAAGCTGCTCTTTGTTTTCTGTGGCCATAGTTACAGTCATTAAAAAGGAGACAGTCTTTTGAAGCTGATGTCAGGTCACTCGGGGACCAAGATCTGTGGTTTTGTTGTAATAGTGGTGATAACTGAGGTACTCTTCTCTCTGTACCTAACTGTGCATATAGCACATAGTAGATGTGCAGGAACTATTTGGTAGTTGAACTAATGAATGGAAAATGGTATGAGGGAAGGGAAAAAATTTGAATGCATATACTAAATTGTTTAGTTTCTCTTTTTGTGTAAAAAAAAAAAAAAAGCCAAGAAAATGTGTTTCAGATTCCTGTTGAAAATATGCTGTTGAGGTGGGTATCTGTAAAGGGTGGTACTTGCCGTAGCTGCCCTGAGACTAGATTGTGTGACTGTATGATGTTATAGCCACCTGCAGCACAGGAGCAGCCTGTGTTGCTCCCAGCAGGTGCAGCTTCACAGATCTGACTGCAGCCTTCTCTACGTAGGCTAACTGGGTAGTTAGATTGGTAGTCAGCATTTTTGCATAAATAGAAGACCTATAGCTCTTGGTAATGGCCACACCAATAACATTGACCCTGACTGTCCAACTTCTTGTCCCTTATATTGGGAGGGAGTAGGAGAGAAGATGTTATACCTCCCTGAGTACTTCTCCAGCAGCTCTTCATGCCACACCTATCTTTCTTTTCCTTCCTTGAACTGCCTCTGTAACCCCCAAGGACTAAGGAATTCATTAGCACAGACCTGGGGTACAGAACAGGAGACCTTACTCTGCGACTGAAACTAGCTTCTGAACAACTTATAATGTCAGCATGACTGCTAGAGGCATCTAGGAGAGAATATAATGCAGAGATCTAACGTACAATTTTATCTTTCTTACCCAAAAGTAAAAAAGGAAAGACCTAGCTATGGACCTGATAAATCTTAGGGGTGCATCGGTCATCCCAGTATAAGATAAGAAATGGAGGCTGATGTAGAAAAGAGATAGTAAGCTTTGGTGTGTGTTTGGGGTCTGTACTTTCTGGGAAGGTGGTAACAAACGACCCTATGGAGGGGAGGGTGTTAATTTGGGTACATTATGAAAGGAGGGCAAGGAATCTGAAATTATGAAAGTGTAACACAGCCAAGTACAGGTGGGGCAGTGAAGTATCATTCCATGCTCTCAAATGCTGACTTTCTGCTTTATGTGTACAGCAGGTCCTCGTGTATCTACTGTTATTAGCGAATAAGGTATTATGTGCAAAAATTATTATTTTAACTTTACTTTTTGTGGACAAAATTTTTACCATGTATTATATGCTTTGTTTGCTTTTTAAGCAATATAGTTTAACCTTTGTTCTGTTGACTCAAGGTCATTACTAGCATCCATTACTGACAGTAATGGAGTGGGGCTTTGAGGTGCCTGCAAATATGCAGGTTGTTTGCCCCGTCTGCCTTTTGAATTCTTGAATCTGCTTTTTATAGTCAATCTGTCTCTTCTTTCAGAGGTGGGAAAGCTGTGCTTTTGCTGTTAGTGTCCCTGCTGCTCTCTTTTTAGTTCACAGCTTCTGATCTTCTGTGGAGTAGCAACCCAGATAACTCGGCTTCCTAAAATTGAATGTAAAACAGCTAAACAGGTTTAGTGAGGATCTGCAGCCTCTTCCCTGTTAATGGGTGAACTTTGTAACCACTACTTTGGCTGCCCAAAGACCTTTTGTTTATTTCTTGTTTCTTATCCTCGATTTAGACAGTGAACTTGAACTGTGTATAGGTGCGTTTATGTTCCTGTAGTCCTTTCTGTAGAAATAGAAAATGATATGGAAGTACTGGTGTTGGTTCTCATTTCAGAAAGCATTGCCAATACTACTGGAATCTCTGGTTCCAGCCCTGTCTTGTATCACTCCTGGGCAGTGTCTTGGACCATCTCCAGTCTTCCTGTTAGCATTTCTAGATCATCTTTACTCCCAGTCCCAACCAGTGCCAGGGTCCAGGTTGACAATAGCATTGCCTTGAAAGCTGGGAGCAGAGTATACAGGAGGCAGCAGTTTCAAATTGAGTGTATAAAATTATATACATACTTACTGTTACTGCACTTTTTTTTACTGTACTGTGTCTGGATTCATTTTAGGACTTAGTTTTCCTATGTCTGTAAAAAGAGGCCATCTATAAACCAAAGAGCCGAAGAAATTCTTATAACCATTAAAGTCTCTCCTCCTTGCTCTTCATTCCTTTTATTCAGCAAGCTTTTATCGAATACCTCTCGTGTGCCCTGCACTGTGCTAGCTTACGTGGAGGTACAAAGAGAATAAAACTTACCCCGTGTCCTTAAGGAACTCACAATAGTAGAGATAAGCATACTAAAAAAGTGTGTGTGTGTGTGTGTGTGTGTGTGTGTGTATTCAAGGGATCATGGCTGTAGCTACTCAGCCATAACTCAGCACAGACCTGCTTGAGATTCTGTTTCTAAAGTGATTTGTGGCCTGTCAGCTTGACCCCACCCCAAAACATAAGTTTAAAAAATATGAAGTGTTATTATTGCATAAAGTTTATATACTTTCCAAGAACTGTAGTGAACTGAATGGTAAAGATAGAAAACATGAAAATCTAAGGGAAAATGTTATATTACCTGAAATTTGATATTTCCACACTGTATAGGAATTGCATTCTATAATATAGCATTCAATGGTTATATGCCGACAATATCATGGTTCTGACAATAGAGCAGTGAAATACCTAGAACTTAGGAAGGTTCATTGTTCGGGCCCATTTGAAACAATGCAAATTCTTAGGCATTTCCAGAGTTTCTATATCAATGAACACTGCCCATGTTGGTTTTTAAGAACAGATCTTACCAACAGTATGAGCTAAAGACTTTGTTTTTTCTTTTCATTTTTCAAGGAAGATGGTTAGAGGGTTGGCCCAAATCAAGGTGTAAGTGGGACAGATTGCAGGAATTGAATTTTTCAGAGGGAACAAACAGCATTGCCTGTTTCATTTTCGCTCTTACCCCCAGGAAGAAAGGCTACCTTAGTGCCTCATTAAATGCCTAGTGATGTTTCAAGTTCGCTTCCTTCACAGGGAACTGTTAGAGGATTTCACCTACCGGATTATGAGTTTACAGATAGGAATAGATGTTTAAGTGGAAGTGAAAACAAGGAGGAAAATCTAACACTCGGGCCAATTTGGACTATATGGGAATTAGATTTTCTAGACCTGTAACTTTAAGCTACTCTTAAGGCTTAAGAGTTTAAGGACATGCAAAGCTGTCACCTTTAAAGCACAGAGCTAATTTTCCAAACTGAAGAATATTGTGAAAGGCATTCTTCCAACATTTTTTGTGAAGTAGAGTAAGTTCATGCTTCCCATCTGTTTCACTTCAATTGAATGTGGAAGAACTGAACTTTGTAGAGGAGAGAAATGGGTTGGTCACATGAGTGACAGAGCCTCCCTGTCATGTACCTTGTCATGTACCTACTCTGAACGTACCTACTTGCTTACAGTCTTAGCTGCTCCTCAAATTGAGGGAAGGATTTGGTTCAGGGATGTAAGACTATTTGAAGTCTTAGTAATGCTTTAGTAATGTGACAAGTGTGTTTAGCCCCTGACTAGCCCAGAAGACTACCCATCCAGTGGGGGTTATTTTCTTTGTCGTTCTTTCTCTCAGGAAGTCAACTTTGGGTTGTTGATATGGTAATAATGACTAACATGCGATTACTATGGGTTGCCCAGGCACTAATTTTAGAACAGTGCATGTGGTAATGTCATTCATTTTTAACAACTCTGTGAGTGAGGTAACGTGTTCCCTTTTTTTCCCCCTCCCCGTTAATCCTCACCCGGGGATATTTTTCCATTGATTTGTTTAGATAGAGTAGAAGGGAGGGAGGGAGAGAGAGAGAGAGAGAGAGAGAGAGAGAAAGAAAGAAATATCAATGCGAGAGAGATACATCTATTGGTTGCCTCCTGCATGTCCCCAACTGGGGACAGAGATCGAACCTGCAGCCTCGGCACATGCCCTTGACTGGGAATCAAACCAGTGACCCTGTGGTCTGAGGGCCAACACTCTAACCCCTGAGCCAAACTGGCCAGGGCAACAGTGTTCTTTTTTTTTCCCTTTATTGATTTTTTTTTAGAGAGAGGAAATGAGAGGGAGAGAGAGACAGAAACATCCATGAGAGAAAACATCAATTGGCCGCCTCCTGCATGCCCCTCACTGGGGATTTGGTCCACAACCAGAGTATATGTCCTGACCGGGAATCGAACCAGCGACCTCTTGGTGCATGAGTCTGTACTCAACCACGGAGCCACACCGGCCAGACAACAGTGTTCTTATTTTATTTTTCGTATGAGGAAACTGAGGCCCAGAATGGTTAAGACATTGAATCACTTTCACAAGCCCCACAGTAGGGAATACGGCAGACCTTCAGAATCCAGAGCACACACCCTTAACTCCTCTGCTGCAGCTGAGTTTATAGTTAGAATAAGAAAGTGGATTTGGAAGCCATTTCTTAAGTGGAGAATTAGCAGGAAAAGGGAAACTATATGCAGATATGGATTGTTATTATTTGGTGTAAGTTGTTTCAGTTGATGACTCCCATTTCAATACGAAAAAGATATGAATATGCTGTGGTGGTGGGCAGCTGGTGGCAGTGCGGGGTGGGCGGGTTCAGGTGATACACTCTTGATGCCATTGATTATCGGAGGTTTTGACTTCCTGGATAGAAGACACAGTGCTAAGTAGAAAGGTTTCTGAGTGCTCTGGACTTTACTTATAATTTCTACTAACAATCAGGAGAGACTGCTTTGTTTCTAGAGGGCTGCTGATAATAATATAGCACAATGCTCTAATGTTGCAACCAATTTAAAACAAAAGGACAGTGTATCAGACTTAGCCCAGAGTGAAAGTGTGTGTGTTCCTACATATATTTTTTTATTAAAGGATTGTGATATTTGCTTTTATGTATGCTTTGGCTGAAGTATAAAGGTTAATCTTTATAAACTGGGCACAAGTTGTGAGAGTTTGTGTGTGAGGTTAGCCTTAATTGTTCTAAAGTATGTAAATGGATTTAGTGATCCAGTTGAGATTCTGTTTTTTTCTTGTTACCTTTAAGATTGTGTATCTTCCCAAATATCTGCAGTGAAGACAAAAGAATTAGAAATGACATATTACTTTCATAATGAGTTTACTATTCTATGAGGCATTAATAATAAGTTACAAATATGACCTAACAATTTATTTAGTCTTTATTTATATTTAACCGTGAGTTGAATGTTTCCTTTCTCCCTGAGAGGATTGTTTTTTTGTCACATAATCTATTTCCATGTGTCTTCTCCCCCCATATTTTTAAGGTCCCCCAAATAGTAGATATGGACAGAATAGATATGAAAATGCTGACTTTTACAAACTACCCTAAAATTAGTGGCTTAAGATAATGATTTGTTATTTTTTGTAATTATGTAGGTCAACTGTGCTCAGCTGTGTGGGTTTTCTGCCCACCAGGTATAGGTTAGGGTCACATGTGTGGCTATATTCATTTGGCATCTTAACTGGAACTGTAATATCCTTGATGGCTTCACTTCTGTCTGGCACCTCAGCTGGGTGGCCAGAGGACCTAGGGGCTGGCCAGGCCTCTCTCCATACAGGTCTGTCATTCAGGAGTCTGGCCCAAGCTGCTTTTCATAGCAGTTCGGTCCCAAGTGGAAGCTGCCAGGTCTCTTAAGGCCTAATCCCAGAACCAAGTTATTTCCGCAGCATTCTGTTGATCAAAGCAAGTTACAAAGTCAGCTCAGATTCAGGGGGAGGAACACCACTTGATGGGAGGAGTTGTTTGTTGGTCTATCTTTGTAGACAATAAAAACTCAATTAAATTTAGATCTGACCTCTTTTGCTCACCAGACCTTCAGAGGTTTGCTGAGATGAACAATTACCAAAGAAGTTTGTAAAAGGGTCCTTGTAATTCCTACTCAGGGTCAAGGGCAGGCAGCTTGTGAGAGTAAATATGACCGTATACTAGTTATATAATAAATCCCACCCCCTTTGCCACAACTGCCTGTGTCAGTAGCCCTCTCAATGGAATGTTCATACCAAACGCTTCCCTTGTGGTACCTACACTAACAAGGCATGTTATGTTCCATTTATGTGATGACTTGACTTGACCATTGACTTGGAAACAAAAAAGGATTATTACTAAAGCTTTCATTTTCCTTTTGCTCTGAGCAAAGTTTCAGATTTCTTCTCTGTGACCTTAGGAGAGGTAGTGCGAAGCTGGTATTTGACCAGAGGGAGACTCAAGGGGCACTGCTAGGAATAAGGCTCGGAACCTCACTGATAGCTTATGGGGGCCCCTCTAAGGTAGTGAGTCTTCTCAAGTTCCTCAGCAGCCCCACACATTGAATTTTATCCCACGATGACTTAGAGACCTCTGCATCGATGTTTTTCTATATATGTTTCTCCAGGCATCAGCCAGATTATTAAACAGAGGACCTCACTTTCTTCTGTTATTGCTCTTCTCTCAAACCACCTAACAGTCCTAAGTTTGTCAAATGTGTAGGATGGTGAGAGTGTGTGTGTGTGTGTGTGTAGAATGAAAGTAAATAGAGCCTCCATAGCAAGCCTCATTTAGATGATAGAGCTGAGAGTGAAACCAGGGTTCAGTAGGAAAATTCCTTATAAAGGTCTGCCTTCCAGAACTGGAATCTGGGAGTTTATGCCAACTTTCAGTGTGAAGACTACCATTTGCATCGCCTCTTTTATATTTAAGTTTTTTGAGTTATGTTATTACCTTTAGTCTATTTGTTCTTTTTTTTTTTTTTTTTTATCCTCACCTGAAGACATTTTTTTCCATTTTTTGTTCAGGTAGAGTGGGAGGGAGAGAGAGGAATAGAGAGAGAGAAACATCGATGTGAAAGGGACACATCGAGTGGCTGCCACCCGCACGACCAACTGGGGCCGGGGACAAACTGTAACCGAGGTATATGCCCTTATCGGGAACCGAACCCAGGTCTATCAGGACCGCAGGTCGATGCTCTAACCGCTGAACCAAACTGGCCAGGGCTAGTCTATTTGTTCTTTGAAGTAGGCTCTGTTCCACTTAACCGAAACACTAAAATAAATGACCGTACTATAACTGGATAGTGTTACACTGTTGGAGGCATTTACAAAAGGAGGTGAGGACATGAAGTAGACTGGGTGGAGGCTTCTGGGAATGTAGCCGAAGTTTTCATGAATGATTTGGAATATACCCAGTGATATTGCTTTAATTTCCTTAATATTTGAAATGGGGATCTTAGAAACACAGTTTGTAGAGTGTATAGTACTCTGTTGTCTCAAATAAAAAAAAAAGATAATAGACCATGGAAACCCTGTCTTGGGCACCCCCCTCCCCAAAGGATACAGGAGTGAAGTATACCATCATTAGAGGATGGAATTAATCCATATCATACTTTTAATCCATATTTTTTGTGGAATAAGAGTCTTGTAAACTCATAAACTTGTATAGAAATTCCAGTATAATCTCTACATTGTCGATTTCTTAAATACCTTTGTGTTTTCTGAACTTTCAGTGGTGTTGGTAGAGAAGTAGATGCCAGAAAAGGGAGGATAGCTGGTTAAGGATAGCCAGCCCTGACGTGCTAGTTGGTACACATTTGATACTAAATACCAAAGAAGATGAACACCAGAGTGTTGAGATATTTGCAAAGCCTCATTGCAGTAGTTTGTTTGGTTTAGATACTATTCTAGGTACCAGAGGGAATGCAAAGATAGTCAAGATTGCTAAGGAGCCAAGATTCTGAGAAGGGAATTAGGAACTATATATAAGAAGATACTGGACAAGGCAAAACATAGTTGAGCAATGATCTACAGGAGAGAGAGGTTTGTATAGAGTATGAGGAAGAACCAGAAATGGCTTTGGAGATGACCCTTGAAAGACAGGTAAGGCTTAAACAAGAGAAGAGGGGAAAAAGGGTAAGAGCAGGAGGAATTTTGAGGGAGGTCCAGTGTGAGGAGTGATAAGGGCAGAAGTCAACCACACATGGAGAGGGAGGGTCCGTTTAAGTTGAGGCTGAGAAGAGAGTGATGCCTAGCCACGTAGATTGGATAAAGCCATGTTGGGTGGGGCTTTAATGCCTTGCTAAGGAATTTGTGGTAGTGTGTGATTAGAAAACTGATTTTGCTGCATTATCTAGTCTGGATAGGAGAACTCTGTGGCCCAGGAGGCAGCTCTTTCAGTGATCCAGTAGACGGTGGTAACACTGAGTTACGTTGGTGGCTGTGGGGCTAAAGGGCAATTGGAGAGAAAAGTGCCACATTGTGATCTTGTATCTACCCCAATGTGGTGACTAATCACAGCATGAAAACTTGTTTAACCTCTTCTTTAAACCCGCCCTCACTGCTAATCTGCAGAGATAAATAGTAAAATAATCTGACAGTTGAACTCTTTAGCTCAATTGATAGAAATTTCTATCCCAATTGAATGGGTGAATTGTTTGCTGCCCTGAATTGATAAATGTGTTCTTCTGAGGCCTTTTCCAAAGGTTAATGAGATTGCAAAACTTAAAAGCACACACTCAGATCGCAGAATTAGACAGTTGTTTTGTATTAATTTTGGAGCTGCTAGAACTTCCTATATTGGTGATTAAAAAAAACAACAAACACCTCAATATCCCTAACCATTATTCTAAATGTTTACATGTGAGCCCTGGCCGGTTTGGCTCAGCGGTAGAGCGTCAGCCCGCGGACCAATGAGTTACAGGTTCAATTCCGAACAAGGGCAGCCCGCGGACCAATGAGTTACAGGTTCAATTCCGAACAAGAGCATGTACCTTGGTTGCTGTTGGTCCCCGGCCCGGGTTGTGCAGGAGGCAACCAGTCGATGTGTCCCTCTCATGTCCATGTTTCTCTCTCTCCCCGCTTCTCTCTCCCTCCCACTATATCTGAAGATAAATGAAAAATATCCTCAGGTGAGGATTAAAAAATAATAATAATAATAAAATAAGTGTTTACATGTAATATGTAAATGAAACAAGCAGCCTCATTAGAAGTTTATGGTTAACCAGACTAGTTGTGAAGGATGTTTCATAGGAAGTGCAGGGCCGTTCACTGACCTGTGTGCCAGACTTGTTACCACTGTAGGTGGTTGCAGCGGAGGTGCTGAGGAAGCCATCGCTGACAGTGAGGTTTCCATACTCCCTTCTATCACTGCAGCCTGAGATGTGTACTGTTGAACAAATAACTGAAGATCTTGTGTGGTTCAAGTCATGTTGCAACTAGCAAAAACCTGCAATCTGCCCTCCCAGCATTGCTGTTATCAGTAATCACAGGGAACTGTTTTACTGAGTTGCATACCAAACTTGATACCGTCACAATTACATTTTGGATGTGCTTGAATTGCCTTTGTTTCAGCTAATAGTGTTATGTACTCCCTGGGAAATGACGATGATGAAACAAAACAGGTGGCTGGAGATAATTAGAACTTGCATTTGACCGTGACTTTCCACTTCTTGAAAACTGACGTGAAGAGAGTGGTTAATCATTAAGAAGACACTGTATGTCAGTGGGCTCAACTCAAGGTGGTTCTTAGAACACTGCTGCTCCTGTAGGCTGTTGTGGGTGTGTTTCAGCTGTTATTAGGGGAGCCGTCTCCAGCTGGGTTGGGAGTGTCTCAGGTGCAATCATTTGCCCTACCTTTTGTATTGGTTTTATTTCTTCGATTAATGGTTTGCACTGTTAAATGAATTGGAGAGTGAGGCAATACCCCATTATCTTCTTGTCATCTTTATCTTAGCCCAGTCCTGTGCTGTTTGTAAGCACACGCAGAGCAAGCCTGTGCATGTTTTCAAATGGCCCTATGGGGTGGAAAGTAACCTGTCAGCATGCAAATGAGACTGGATTGAATGCTCTTGACACCCTTACACAAATCTTGGATCTGTAATATTTTAGCTTGAGAATTGACTGGCTGTGGTTGGCCCCACTCTGCAAGCTGCACTTCTGTATGTCTGTGGCATCAGTATCTTTGTCTGTGCCTGACCAGTCCAGACTTAGTTGTGTTGCTATAGTACCAGGTGTCATTAGTGTTCTAGTCACATTTTACTAATAGCCTGATGGTATAGGGATGTTTTTCCTTTCCTTAATTTATCCAGTTTTGATTATCTATATTTTACAGGGGTTTTAATTTCTAAAAATAATTAGTGGGAGGCTGTTTAAGTAGAGATATATGTCTGGGTGTTGTATATAAGTAAGTACGTGATCAGCAGATATGACATGTATCATATAACAGATCTCACTGCTGGGAACTTGGATTTGGAGACGGAGTTATTAGTTTCGTTTGTACTCTTGTTGGCATTTTTTTAGGAGTTCCTATCTTACAGTGTGTCATAAAACTTATCTTTGGAGAAGAGAAGAACTGGAAAGTTACCAAATATTAGTGGTTTAGGATGTTCAACCGTCCTTTATGGATTTTGAAAGTTAAAAAAGAAGTTACACAATTCTTAATGTTTGTCTTTTATTGTGCTTTTCCTCATTGTTTTGATTTTTAGGAATTTGTATCAGTCCAAATGCTTCCTAGATGGCTCTGCATCCCATTAAAACAGGAGTATTTGCTTTCAAGTTTTATTGTACCTGGTTCTTACCTATTAAGTTCTCCCCAGACTAGTTAATTTTAAATTATTAGGTCTTCTTAAGCATAGGATTAGCAAGGCTAGAAGGGTAAGTAATGTATTTGAAGCTTGCAAAAGCTTCAGGGTGGGAAGGACAGGATTTCTGATTGAAATTTGCTTTATACTTGGTCTTGCAGGAATTGTGGGAGGCGCGTCTGTAAAGAAATGGACCAGTGTGCATAATCATGGAATCTCCTTGCTAACCATCACCACCTGCTCTCCCTGATACATGAGCGAGAGAGTGGGTCAGGGAAGAAGGAAAAGAGGTCACCATGAAGCTGAAGCAGCGAGTCGTGCTGTTGGCAATTCTCCTTGTCATCTTTATCTTCACCAAAGTTTTCCTGATTGACAACTTAGATTCATCAGCTGCCAACCGGGAGGACCAGAGGGCTTTTCACCGAATGATGGCTGGCTTGCGGGTGGAGCTGGCACCCAAGCTGGACCACACCTTGCAGTCTCCCTGGGAGATTGCAGCTCAGTGGGTGGTTCCCCGGGAGGTGTACCCTGAAGAGACGCCAGAGCTGGGGGCGATCATGCATGCCATGGCCACCAAGAAAATTGTTAAAGCTGATGTGGGTTATAAAGGGACACAACTGAAAGCCTTACTGATACTGGAAGGAGGACAGAAAGTTGTCTTCAAACCTAAGCGGTAAGTCTTCATCCTAGAAGTTACCTGTGCTAGTTGGTCGATGTGTGTAACTTGGGGTTTTATAAGAGGGTCCATCGCCTTCTCTTGGTTTTCTCCTCAGTAAAATGAGAGGGGTAGACTGGAAGAGCTCTGGAGTCTGCTCGAGTTACTCATGGTCTGTGAGTCTTTGAGTAGGGAAATTTATGGGAACATGATTTGGTTCCATAGAAAACTGAACTTTTTACAATTAGAGTTATCCTTCTAAATTTATTAACTATCTACCGTGTGCCAGATGTTAGAGATACAAAATGAGTTGGTAAGGAAATAGCAACTTGTCACCAAAAGTGTGCAGTTAGAAACTAGGTAACTACATGCTATAGAGGAGTTACCCAGAGTTGGAGTGGGTTTTGGATCAGCAACTAAATAGTCCCTCTTAGCATTGAAGCTCTAATTCTTTCACCTAGGTTTTGTTGTTTCAGACTTTGTTCAAAAGGCAATTTTAGGTTTACAGAAAAATCAAAGGGGAAGTACAGAGAGCCCCTGTGTATTCCCTCCCCCCTCTCCCCAGTTTCTCCTGTTATTAACACCTTTCATCTGTGTAATGCATTTGTTACCATTGATAAGCCAACATTATTTTATTAACTACCGTTCGAAAGTTTACATGAAGGTTCACTTTGTGTTGTATGTTCTGTTTGTTTACAGTATCATACAGAATAGCTTCCCTGCCTTAAACATCCCATGTTCCACCTATTCATCCTTTCCTCCCTTCTTTCCTCCTCCCTCCTCTCCCCCTCCCCCAGCCCCTGACAACCACTGATCTTTTTACTGTCTCCATAGGGTTATCTTTCCCAGAATTTCATGTAGTTGGACTCATACCTTTTCAGATTGGCTCCTCTCACTTACAATATGCATTTAAGGTTTCTCTGTGTCTTTTTGTGGCTTGATAGCTCATTTCTTTTTATTGCTGAATAATATTCCATTGTTTGTATGTCCCACAGTATGTTTCTTTATTCACCTACTGAAGGGCATCTTGGTGCTTCCAAGTGTTGGCAGTTATGAATAAAGCTGCTATAAACGTTCATGTATAGATTTTTGTGTAGATGTAAGTTTTTAGCTCATTTGGGTAAATACCAAGGAGCACAATTGCTGGATCACATGGTAAAAATATGTTTAATTTTGTAAGAAACTGCCAAATTGTTTTCTAAAGTGGCTGTACCATTTTACACTCCCACCAGCAATTAATGAGAGTTCCTCTTGCCCCACATCATCCTCGTCAACATTTGGTGGTGTCTGTTTTGGATTTTGGCCATTCTGTTAGGTGTGCACTAGGTGCTCATTGTTTCTTGTACCTGTGTTAAGCAGAGAACTGGGCTGTTTTAGTTCCTTCTGTCTAAAACTCGAACTATAGAGAGGACTGTATGTTGTTAAACGGTGACCCCTTTGGACTTCTCTAAGGATCTACAGAGATAATTTGTGTGTCAATTCCATAGTATAAATTAGCTTTTTAAAAAGTTTTTTTTAGTATATGAATTTCAAATAGGTTAACATGATGATTGATATCCATTTGCCAGGAACTAGTTACCAGTGCATTTTCTCAAAGTTTGTAATGTCTAAATTTTTCTGTGTACTAACATTTTTTTCATTCCTCAGTGAAGCTTTTGAAAGGATCAGAACACATACTTTGGGTCTTTTGCTGGAGTGGGAGAAGAAATCAGGGTAAAGATGGACAAAATTCAACTGTGATGAGAATAGTTGGCCTTGCTCCCTTAATTGCCCAACTCTTAGTAGATAGTAGGCAGCCAGAGAACGAATATATTGGGATCCTAGAAACTGAAGGGATCTGTGTTTACCTGGAACTGGGAATTATGATGTATGGAAGGTGTAGACATTAGGAAAGTTAAAAAATATAGTAGATGTTTGGAGAATAGAAAAGTCTGATTGGCAGCTAATGTGGAAAAAGTATAGTTATATGAGCCTTAGGGTCTAATTTCCACTGAATGCACACCATTTGCCAGGCATTGTACCAACTACCTTTGTATCTGTTAATACCTTTTAACCTACATCACAACTGTGGGTAGTTACAGTGCTTATTTCCAGAATAAGAAACTGAGGCTTAGAATGAGTACCTGACTTGACAAGGTCACCCTGCAGTAATGAATGGAGTTGGCGTGTGGGTCTGTCGGTGTGCGAGCAGCTAGTGTTGCACCGCACACATGTGATTCTTTTTCTTTTTTTAAATTAATTAATTTTTTTTGTTACAGATGTTTCTCCTTTTTCCCCCACTGATTCCCCCCCTCCCCCCAGCCCTGTCCCCAGCTTTGTTGTCCATGTCCATTGTTCATGCATATATGCATATAAGTTCTGTGGTTTATCTCTCCCCCACCACCCCCTCTTCTGGGGATTGTCAGTCTGTACCCCACTTCCACGTCTCTGGGACTATCCCATTCCTCAGACTGTTATGTTCATTATATTCCACAAATAAGTAAGATCATATGATACTTGTCTTACTCTGTTTGGCTTGTTTCGCTTAGGATAATACTTTCCAGGTCCCTCCATGTAGTCTCAAAAGATAAGAGATCTTTCTTTCTTACAGCTGCATAGTATTCCATTGTGTATATGTACCAAAGCTTTTTTATCCATTCATCTACTGATGGACACTTGGGCTGTTTCCAGATCTTAGCTATTGTAAATAGTGCTGCTACAAACATGGGGGTACATATATTCTTTCTGATTGGTGTTTCAGGCTTCTTAGGGTATATTCCTAGAAGTGGGATCACTGGGTCAAATGGCAGTTCAATTTTTAATTTTTTGAGGTAACACCATAGTGTTTTCCATAGTGGCTGCACCAGTCTGCATTCCCACCAGCAGTGTACTAGAGTCCCCTTTTCTCCACACCCTCGCCAACACTTGTTTGATGATTTGTTGATGGCGGTCATTCTGACAGTTGTGAGGTGATACCTCATTGTTGTTTTAATGAGGTATCTCATTTGCATCTCTCTGATGATTAGTGATGTTGAGCATTTCTTCATATGTCTTTTAGCCATTTGTATGTCCCGTTTGGAGAGAAGTCTATTTAGTTCCTCTGCCCATTTTTTAATTGGGTTCTTTGTCTTCCTTTTGTTGAGTTGTATGAGCACTCTATATATATTGGAAATTAACCCCTTTTCTGATATATCATTGATAATTATGCTCTCCCATACAGTGGGTAGCCTTTCCGTTACATGTGATTCTCTTAGGTTTGTTTGGCTTCCAGTAAGTGTGATGACATGATGCATCCATTATCAAACATTGATAGATTAACAGGACACCTACTACAATAGGCCACCCTATGAAGCCTAGGAGACATAGCAACTCTACTTACTACACAGAAATAAATATAGGGAGGCAGCCAAAATAAGGAGACAAAGAAAAATGTCCCAAATGACAGAAAAAGAACAAAACTCCAGGAAAAGAACTAAACGAAATGGAGATAAGCAATCTTAACAGGTGCAGAGTTCAAAACACTGCTTATAAGGATGCTCATTGAACTTAGTGAGAACCTCAAGAGTATAAAAAGGGGCCAGTCAGAAATGAAGGATGCACAGTCAGAAATGAAGGAGGCACTAGCTGAAATAAAGAATAATTTACAGGGAATCAGTAGTAGAGTAGGTAAAGCCAAGAAGCAAACCATCGGTTTGGAATGTAAGGAAGCAAAAAACACCCAATCAGAACAGCAAGAAGAAAAAAGAATCCAAAAAAACTAGGATAGCGTAAGAAGCCTCTGGGACAGTTTCAAGCATACCAACATTCGCGTCATGGGGGTGCCAGAAGAAGAAGAGAGAGAGCAAGAAATTGAAAACCTATTTGAAAAAATAATGATAGAAAACTTCCCTAACTTGGTGAAGGAAACAGACATACAAGTCCAGAAAGCACAGAGAGTCCCAAAGAAGATGAACCCCAAGAGGCCCACACCAAGACACTTCATAATCAAAATGCAAATTTATTAAATTTGGTTCTCAACCTTTCTAATGCCGTGACCCTTTAATACAGTTCCTCATGTTGTGGTGACCCCCAACCATAAAATTATTTTTGTTGCTACTTTATAACTGTAATTTTGCTACTGTTATGTCTTAGGCGACCCCTGTGAAAAGATCGTTTGACTCCCAAAGGTGTCATGACCCACAGGTTGAGAACCGCTGGTTAAAGACAAAGAGAGAATCTTAAAAGCAGCAAGAGAAAGCAGTTGGTTACCTACAAGGGAGCTTCCATAAGACCGTCAGCTGATTTTTCAAAAGAAACTGCAGGCCAGAAGGAAGTGGCAAGAAATATTCAAAGTGATGAAAAGCAAGGACCTACAACCAAGATTACTCTATCCTGCAAAGCTGTCATTTAGAATCGATGGCCATATAGTTTCCCAGATAAGAAAAAGCAAAAGAAGTTCATCACCACCAAATCAGTATTAATATGAAATGTTGAAGGGTCTTTTTGAAGAAAAAGAAGACAAAAAATATGAACAATAGAATGGCAATAAATACATATCTATCAGCAATTGAATGTACAAACCAAATGAACAAGCGGAACAGAAACAGACTCGTAGATACAGAGAACATTTTGATGGTTGCCAGATGGAAGGGAGGTTGGGGGAGGGGCGAAAAAGGTAAAGGCATTAAAAAGTACAAATTGGTTGTTAGACTGAGAAACCTCAAAGTGGGGGGTGGGGGGAGATAAACCAAAGAAAGACCTTGTATACATATATGCGTAACCAATGGACACAGACAATAGTGTGGGGAAGGCAGGAGGAGGTCAATAGGGGAAGCGGGGGGCATCTGTAATACATTCAACAATAAAGATAAGTTTAAAAGAAAATGGACATGGACAACAAAGCTGGGGCCAGGGGGAGTCAGTGGGGGGTGGGGAGAAACATCTGTAACAAAAATTAATTAATTAATTAAAAATGTATTTTAAAAAAGAAAAAGAAAATCCATAGATTAGTTTTGAGATGTGGTCCTAGACCTCTTGGTTTTGTAGCTTGAAAGATCAGATGAGTTGTGGACATTTAGTGTTTAAGTAAGAAGATATACGCCCTGGCCGGTTTGGCTCTGCGGTTAGAGTGTCGGCCTGCGGTCCGGAGAGACCCGGGTTCGGTTCCCGCTAAGGGCATGTACCTCGGTTGCAGTTTGTCCCCGGCCCTGGTTGGTCGTGCGGGTGGCAGCCACTCGATGTGTCCCTTTCACGTCGATGTCTCTCTCTCTCTCTTCCTCTCTCTCCCTCCCACTCTAGCTGTACAAAAAATGTCCTCGGGTGAGGATGAAAAAAAAAAAAAAAAAAGAAATAAAGAAGATATCCTCTCTACCCACTGTTTGTACACCAGAGAATTGAGGGTAAGATGGGACAGCAGGAAGTGTTAGAAGCCTGATAGTCCTGGTAGTGTGCAGGTGCTCTGCAGGTAGCCGGGGTGTTCAGATGAGGTGTGAGTGGTGGGACGAGAGGCCTGACTGGTGACTAGGGAGGTGGCCGCAGATGAATGCAGAAACTAACAGTCACTATTGCTTCATCTCACATCTCTTACAGTAGTCCCATTACCTTCCTCCTCCACGCTGAACACCACTTTCATTCTTCCCCTAAATACCCATATGATCCCTGTGCTGCCCAGCTTTCAAACATCCAGGGTCTTCCCATTGCTCACCAGACAAAACTCAGCATCCAGAGCCTAGTCCTCCTCTTTGTCCCCAGCTCTCTATTGCTGTCGGTCAGGCCCCTCTTCCCTCATCACCTCCTGAACAGCCCATGTCTACTCCAGCTCCTGGGGACTCCTCCCTGACCCGGCAAGCTGGACAGTGCCCCTGCAGTGGTGGTGGCGCTCTGAGACACTGCACACACTGTGACCTGTGCTGACTACCAGCACTGTTGCAGGCTGGGGAAGATGGGTGTATGTTTAAGTGCCTGTAGAAATTGACTCCGGTCCTGAAACACCCAGCACATTGCTCTTCTGACCTGGGGGTCTCTGAGGCTATTTAGTCCTCGTGTAAGTGCAAATTAATGTCGTTAGTCAGACTCCTGTGTCCTTCACCAGAGGGTCGGAGTGATTTATTGGCCGTTACTGTATGAATTTTGCTGCTATGTCAGGGACCTAAGATGGATCACTGTGCTGAGAGGAGGAACTGAGCCCTTACTGCTAATGCAAGACATGCCCCTTTCTGTAACAGCCATCTGTGGTTCCGGCATTGCCACCTTGCTTGTCCACGTGCTGCTCTGGGAGGTGGAGGATGGAAGATCTATGACATGTAGGACAGCAGTGATGCTGTTACTTTCGCATCTTGCCTTACATTGTAAAAGTGATTTTTTTTTTTAACGTAGCTGTCTCCATTCTGGAAGTAAATTGTCACAGGCACACTGCAGTTACAGTGAGAAGGAACAAGGGGCTGGGGAGAGGGTACAAGTGAGGGAATGATCTTAGGAAGTGCTGAAAGGGACCCTGGAGCTCAGCTAGTCCAGCTCCTCACTTCATGGGGGACGTAAACGAGACCCAGGGTTCTGACCTGCCGTATTTCACACAGCCGAAACATGAGCTAAGGGTTCGGACCCTCCGACTCCAGTGCAGCTCTTTGCTTCTGATTCCGAGTCCTTTCCCCTGCCTTCCTTTTCCTTCCCTTCCCTTCCTCTCCAGACCATCCGAGTTCCCGAATTCCCCTAGGGTCTGACATTTCCCTCCGAACAGCCTTTCAATATCATGGAAAACTCTCTGTTTCACTGAAAGGATGGACTGCACATCACACATGAGTTCCTGTGGCTTCTCTGGCGTCTGAAAGATAAAGTACTAAATACTGTCCCCCAGCTTCACCACCAGCCACAGCTGCAGTAGGGAGAGAGGTGGTGGAAGTGACAGCTTGGCTGCAGTCCTGTTTAACATTGAGGCTTTTAATTTGGAGGGAGCCAGTATAATCTAGGTAGCCTACATAATGCTTCAACACTAGAAACACAAATGTATTTGAGTACATTGGCACTGCTAAGGAGAGCTGGTGTCTAGCCAGGTGCTGATGTGTGGCTGTCTTCTTGCGCAAATGTCTCATCACTTCTCTTGATAAATGTGTTTTGTGGACAGCTTTCACTTTATATTCTACAGTCATTTATGTTGAAAGTCACTGCCATTCTAGTACTGTTTCCCACTTCCCCGAAGCCTGTCAGCGTTGGCGATCCAAGTGTCCTCAGCAGAGCAACTCCTCTTAACGTCAGTCTCAGTTTATATCTATTTGACAGTTCCCTGTACAGCCTAATAGGTCTCCTTTTGAATCAGGAAATGCAGGTGAATAGTAGAGGTCATAGGTGAATTATGTATCTTTTTCTTCCCAATTAGCAGATTTACTTTGCATCTCTTTATGTTTAGTAGAGAGAAATATGCCAGTTTTCATTATCCTCTGTTTATGTCACGCATATGATGTAGAATGGAGTTTGAAATGAAACAGATCTTAGAAATGACTCCTAGTCAAGCCCCTAGTATTTCAGATAAGGAGTCTAAGGTCCAGAAAAAAGGGTTTTCCTCAAGGTCATTCAGGTAGATAATGACAGCTCTACCTGGCTCTCACTCCAGTCCAGTGTTTCTTCTACTACATCATGAATGTTAAGAGAAAGAGAAGGGTTATTCTAACATTCCTTTTCAAATACACCATTGCCTATTTATGAACAAAAACCGAGGTGTATCAGGGCCATTTCCCAAGAAATTTAAACATTTCTTATAAGCCTTTTGCCATAGCCATTCTGGTAAACATTTTAATTACATGTTTTCCTTCATTTCTTTAGTTGTCTAATAAACATTGTAGTAAACATTTAAACACCAACTATAGAGTTTACCACTGTTGTGGAGATACAAAGATGGTCCTTGCCCTCCAGAAAATTACCTTATAGTTTTACTTAAACTACGTTGAAAGCCTTTTCAGTGGGGTAAGAACCACATCCTCATAGAACGACTGCTAAGGTGGCACTAGAACGCTGGCTTCTCCACTGCGTCCTCATCGCGTCTGCCAGTGACTCGTGTCATCCACGGTTGTCTCAGGTGACAGGGAAGATGTGACAGAGCAGAACCAGGCTCGCCAAGGTTTCTGTCTCACTACCCTTGTGCCCTCACTGCCTGTGGTACTGCTGTGACTCATGTCTCCGTCTGCTCTTCCCGTTCCCTCTGCAGGTACAACCGAGACTACGTGGTAGAAGGGGAACCCTACGCTGGCTATGACAGACACAACGCAGAGGTGGCAGCCTTCCACTTGGACAGGTGTGTGTGATCATCGTGGGTTACTCAAGTTTTGTTTCCTTTCCAAAATGTCCTGGGAGAGGGCTTGTGAACTCCTCCTAAACGCTGCTACACTAATAACTGACTTGTTACCTACTTTGGAGCTGATTGACTGGTTCCATTAAATTTGTATGAGTCCCTCCTAATTCGGGTGGTACAAGGAATACCAAAGTACATTTCTTTCTTTCTTTTTTTTTTTTTTATCCTCACCCGAGGATATTTTTCCATTTTTTGTACAGATAGAGTGGGAGGGAGAGAGAGGAAGGGAGAGAGAGAGAGAAACATCGACGTGAAGGGGACACATCGAGTGGCTGCCACCCGCACGACCAACCAGGGCCGGGGACAAACTGCAACCAAAGTACGTGCCCTTAGCGGGAACCGAACCGGGTCTCTCCGGACCGCAGGCCGACGCTCTAACCGCTGAGCCAAACTGGCCAGGGCCCAAAGTACATTTCTTAACTCCAGGATTTTTGGGGTCATTTCATTCTGGTCTGCCCTCTGTCACTATCATGAGTGAAGATGAACAGTAATTGGTAAATAAAATGGCAGTATGAAAACCAAAGTTGGAACTCAGATCCCTAAATTGAACTGGTCATTCATGGAGCCTGGCAACATTGTTTTGTTTTTGTGTTAAGGAAGTAATACAACTTATCCCCATATGTTAGAAACATAGAGCATGACATATATAATGAATTTTATTGTCCTTCATATAAAATATACACAGCTCCAGTAACCACAATAATTCCAAAAGAAAAATAGGCATGTATTCTGTATATGTAAGTTAGCTAGGGAAATTGACATGTTCCAGCAGGAACCTTGTGAGTAAACTGTCTAGTATCCCAGTTGCTCTTCTGATCAGCTTGTTTATCAGGGAACAGGGACAGACTTTTAAAGAAATATTCACAATATTTTTTATTTTTGGTTGAGCCTCACCTGAAGATATTTTTTTCATTGATTTTTAGATAGAGTAGAACAGAGGGGCGGGGGGAGAGAAACATTGATGTGAGAGAGACACATTGATTTTTTGCCTCCCATGCACAAGCCCTAACCAGGGCCAGGATCAAACCTACAACTGATCCAGAATCGAACCCAAGACCCTTTGGTGGTGGGCTGATGCTCTAACTGCTAAGCCAAACCAGCCAGGGCTCACAATATTTTTAAAATAGATCTGTAAGGAAACCGCAAGAAAATTAAGGTGAATTTTTTTCTTTTTCTAGATTGAAAAGGATTTTCTAAGCAAAAAAGCAATAATCTAAAAAAACTCATAAAGATAAAGCTCAATAGACTCAACTAAATAAAAAAATTTAACTCACATGTAAAGGAACATCAAGCAGAATTTAAATGCAAACAAACCAGGAGGAAGTACTTGAATCTAGTGTAATCTAAGCATTAATAACCTTAATATAAATAAATATATAAATCTATACATATACTCAAACTCTAGTAGAAAATGGTCTAAGGACACAGTTGATGGAATAGGAATTATTGATTGCTAATGACTGTTGGGTGGGGGCTCATCCTCACCAGCAATATAAAAAGTCCAGAGGAAACAATGGGATGCTATTTTTCTCCTGCTGAAAATGGCAATAATTTTAAAACAATAATATTTCATTGGCAAGAGTCTGTGGAGATTCACATGCTGCTTCTGGCATTGTTAATGGTTCCATCTTTCTTTTAAGAATTTTGGCCTTACCCTGGCCGGTTTGGCTCATTGGTTAAAGTGTTGGCCTGCAGTCCAGAGAGACCCAGGTTTGGTTCCCGCTAAGGGCATGTAACTCGGTTGCAGTTTGTCCCCGGCCCTGGTTGGGTTGTACAGGTGGCAGCCACTCGATGTGTCCCTTTCACGTCGATGTTTCTCTCTCTCTCTCTCTCTCTCTCTCTCTCTCTCTCTCTTCCTCCCACTCTATCTGAACAAAAAATGAAAAAATGTCCTCGGGTGAGGATAAAAAAAAAAAGAATTTTGGCCTTGCCCTGGCTGATTTGGCTCTAGTTGGCCCGCAGACCAAAGAGTCATGGGTTCTATTCTGGCCAAGGGCACGTACCTCAGTTGCGGTTCATCCCCAGCCCTGGTCTGGGTCATGTGGGAAGCAACCAGTCGATGTGTCCCTCTCACATCGATGTTTCTCTCTCTCCCTCCCTCCCTCCCATTCTATCTGAAGATAAATAGAAAAGAATCCTCGAGTGAAGATTAAAAAAAAGGAATTTTGGCCCTGGCCGGTTTGGCTTAGCAGTTGGAGCGTCGGCCTGCGGTCCTGAGAGACCCGGGTTCGGTTCCCGCTAAGGGCATGTACCTCGGTTGCAGTTTGTCCCTGCTCTGGTCAGTCAGTCGTGCGGGTGGCAGCCACTCGATGTGTCCCTTTCAGATCGATGTTTCTCTCTCTCTCTCTCTCTTCCTCTCTCTCCCTCCCACTCTACCTGAACAAAAAATGGAAAAATGTCCTCGGGTGAGGATAAAAAAAAAAGACCTAGTGGGAAAGAGTTGGGTAAATCCTACTCCTCACTTGATGGTACCCTAGAATCAGTCTTTCCAAGACCTCATGTGTTTCCTGATTTCCTTCATCCCCAAACCCCTTCCTGTTGCCCTGTCGTGGCCACCAGTGTGTGAAATATTATCCACACCCGTATTTTGTAGTTTCCAACATACCAATTTTTGTTCATCTAACATGTAAAGTTATTTTGTATTTCCCCAATTATTGGCAGAATTTAGTATCTCCTTATCTTTTCACAGCACAACACCTATTTGTTAACTTAGAGTGAAGTAGTCTTTGTACAGAAATTACTCTTGATGTTAGTTAAATATAATAATGTTTCCCTTTATGACTTGTGCTTTGGGAGGTTTTGTATTTGAAAGTCCTTGTCTGGCCCTGGCCAGTTTAGCTCAGTGGTTAGAGTGTCAGACTAAGGACCAGAAGGTCTTGGGTTCGATTCCTGGTCAAGGGCGCATACCCCAGTTTCAGGTTCGATCCCCGGTTGGGATCGTTCAGGAGGCAACCAATTGATGTGTCTCTCTCACATCGATGTTTCTCCCTCCCGTCCACTCTCTCTAAAAACCAATGGGAAAATATCCTCAGATGAGGATTAACAACAACAACAAAAAGAGTCCTTCTCTGCCTCAGAACTCGAAAGATGTTCTCTAGCCAGTCCCTCGACCTGTGTGTCAACGGCCCCCTCCTTGACACGTCCCTCCTTGACACGTCCCTCCTTGACACGTCCCTCCTTGACACGTCCCTCCTTGACACGTCCCTCAGCACCGGGTGGCTGTGTCTTTGGCCTGGCCGTGCTCATTGGGAAGAAAACACACCTTCCAACTTTCTTCCCGTCTGGGCTCCTGACACTGCTGCTCAGGTTGCTGTATCTCCATTTCGTTAGGACTTGACCACCTTCCCTGGCCTCAGGAGGTTGTCTGTGTTCTTATGTTATTTGGACAAATATGATGATCTCTTTGTTTTGGTGGCTTTTCTAAGATTGAGTTTAGGACAAAGTCACTCAGTGGCTATGAACAATGGATCTGGATTGCACAGCCATTTAAAATATTTTTTATTTTATTAAATTTATTGGGGTGACATTAGTTAATGAGATTATATGTGTCAAGTGTACAATTCTGTAACACATCATCTATATATTGCATTGTGTGCTTACCACTCAAAGTCAAGTCTCTTTTTGTCACCATACAGGTGCCCCCTGTTCCCCTCTCTTCCTCCACCCAACCCCCTTCCTCTCTGGTAATCACTGTACTACACAGCCATTTTATTTTTAAATACTCACCTCAGGATATTTTTCCATGTATTTTCAGACAGAATGGGAGAGGGAGAGAGAGAGAGAAACATCGATGTGAGAGAGACACATTGATTGGTTCCTTCCCACATGACCCCAGCTAGGGCCAGGGACTGAACTACAAGCAAGGTATGTGCCTTTAAAGAGAATTGAACCCAAGACTCTCTAGAGGGTCCAGAGGCCAATGCTCTAACCGCTGAGCCAAACCTGCCAGGGCTACTCAGCCATTTTGAAAGGTTTTGTGATGATGTGGTAAAAGGCTCATGATGTAATGATCATTGAAAAACAGGACACAAAACTGTATATTGAGTATGTGTTTGTATATACTTGTAAAGGAAAAATGCTCACATGCCAAAATGTCAGTAGTTATTTCTGGGTTATGGAGTTATACATGATCTTTATTTTCTTCATTATACATTTTCTGTGTGTTCCAAACTGTCCCTCTGACTTTCTTCAGTGAATGTGTACTTATAAATTTTCATTTTAGCCCTGGCTTATTTGGCTCAGCGGTTGGAGTGTTGGCCTGCAGACCAGAGAGTCCCGGGTTCGGTTCCCGCTAAGGGCATGTACCTCCATTGCAATTTGTCCCCAGCCCTGGTTGGGGTCGTGTGGGTGGCAACCAGTCGATGTGTCTCTCTCACATCAATGTTTTTCTCTCTCTCTCTCTTCTCCCCTCTCTCCCTCTTGCTCTATCTGAAGATAAATGAAAAAAAAAAATGTCCTCGGGTGAAGATAAAAAATAAAATAAAAAAATAAACTTTCATTTAAAAAAAATGACTGTGCTCAACCATATGGTTATACTTTTAGACCATTAGAGAAACATATCTATGTTTAATTTGTCCTGTGGGTTTATCCTTTTAGTTTAATCCGTATTTTTTGCTGTCAGTGTGCTGCTTTATCCAAAGCTTGGAACCCAACTATGGATTTAGACCCAGTTTTTTAAATGCTTTGTTAAAATCTATTTTAAAATTTTATTATGAAAACTTTCTAACAAAAGTAGAGGGGATAGTATAATGAACCCATATACCCACTCCCTGGAATAAACAATATTCACATTTTGCCGGATTTGCCTTATCCTTTTTGTTGAAGTGCATATTAAAGTAAGTTATCTATATCTTGATATTAAGCTCATAAATATATGTACCTTTAAAAAATACTTACCTACCTGTCAACAATTCCTTTTCACATCTAACATGATTAACCATAATTTTTAAGACTGCTATTTAAAATATTTCCCCCAAAGATTTTTCTCTTTTGTTCTTAAACCTTCCAAACCAGGATTCTGGGTTTCCGCCGAGCCCCCTTGGTGGTTGGCAGATTTGTTAATCTGCGGACAGAGATCAAGCCTGTTGCCACGGAGCAGCTCTTGAGCACCTTCCTAACCCTAGGTAAGAAGATCCAGAGGACATCTAGATAGGGGAATAGTTAGCACGTTAAAGAGGGCGCCACCCAGCAAGCTGGGGAACCGGGTCTGAGGTTGTGCCCGTGGAGTAGGAAGTGAGATCCTTGACTGGTCGGTTAAGTAGCTGGTAACTTCTGCTTGCTCTTAAGCTAAACCTCAGACTTAGATTTTGACCTAAATCTGTTTTTGTCTGTATATCATTGGCTGGGTAGTTTTTTATATATACATGTACTTTCTTGGGAACTGTCTCCTGTCTTCTTAGAATTGAAGAAACCTTAAGGCAACTCTGTGAGAAAATCAGAAATTCCCTCGCAGGGCTGCCTTTGGGCCTGGAAGGTCACCCTTGCCGCCTCTGCTCTGTGAGGGGTGGCCTGTCACTCACCCGCGCTGAACTGGCCATGGTCCCTCTGGCCTCTGCCCTGTTATCTCACTCCGAGGTGCAGGATCTGAGCTAAAATTCTCACTCCTGTTCTTGGGGCACAGTGAGGACGGGAAGGATTCAGAGGTGCCGTGGTCTCTTGTCCTAGCCTCTTCATGGTGACATTTTCAGTGACAGTGCTTCACATGATGACTTGAAACAGTCATTGCAAGATGAACTTCACCTTGCTTTGCTAGAGTGAATGGGGTTGCATTTAAAATGAGGTGAAACCGAATATTTAAAAGACTTGTGACAGATTTATCATTCAGAGTTTAAATGTATAAGGCTAGGTCTGTGCTGTTCTTAAAATAACCAAAAGCATACAGTGTCTCTGATTTGTTTCATATATTTTCTAATCACTTTTGCTTGTTCAATTTTATGTTCAGGCAAACGTGAATTCCTGATGGATGGGAGGAGGTCAAGAAGACTAGGCCAGCCCTGGCCAGTTTGGCTCAGCGGTTAGAGCGTCGGCCTGCGGTCCTGAGAGACCCGGGTTCGGTTCCCGCTAAGGGCATGTACCTCGGTTGCAGTTTGTCCCCGGCCCTGGTTGGTCGTGTGGGTGGCAGCCACTAGATGTGTCCCTTCACATTGATGTTTCTCTCTCTCTCTCTTCCTCTCTCTCCCTCCCGCTCTATCTGAACAAAAAATGGAAAAATGTCCTCGGGTGAGGATAAAAAAAAAAAAAGAAGACTAGGCCAGAGTCCCTGCTTTCTAGAGACTCACAGAGGTTAACTCTCATGCATTGTCTGAGTGTGGGCAAGGGAAAGGCCAGGAAAGGGTTGTAGAGGAGGCTGTTAACAATCGGACTGTGTATTGAAGAATCAGTAGGAGCTACCCAGGCAGCCAGGAGGAAAGGGTGTTGGGCAGTAATTGGAAGTAATAACAGAAATGGGAGCATAAAGACCTGAAAGTACACAGGATTGGTGCATTTGGGGAATAAGCTCCTTTTGGATACACCCACCACGTGGGGCAGTGTCTTAATTTGGGCTGCCAGAAGTCCAAGGCCACGGTACCAGTAAGGTTGGGTTCTGATGAGAGCCCTCTTTCTTTTTTTTTATCCTCACCCGAGGACATTTTTCCACTTTTTGTTCAGATAGAGTGGGAGGGAGAGAGAGAGAGAGAAACATTGACGTGAAAGGGACACATCGAGTGGCTGCCACCCGCACGACCCATCCAGGGCCAGGGAAAAGCTGCAACCGAGGTACGTGCCCTTAGCGGGAACCGAACCGGGGTCTCTCTGGACCGCAGGCCGATGCTCCAACCACTGAGCCAAACCGGCCAGGGCGAGAGCCCTCTTTCTGGTTTACAGTCAGCCACCTTTTTGCTATGTCTCCTTATAGCAGAGAGAAAGAGAGAGTGAGCTCGTGAGAGAGATCATCTCTCTCCCTTCTCTTCTCATGAGGACAGTAATCCCATCACGAGGGTTTCTCCCAAAAGCCCCACCTCCAGATACCACCATATTGAGCACTTCAGCACATGGATTCTAATTCTAAGGGGCACAAACATTCAGTCCATAGCAGTAGGTAGAGGGATTTGACTGGAGGTTGGTTTTAAATAATGGGCTGACCTTAGCACAGTTTTTAAATGTATTATTAGATAACTGGGTATAATAATTAAATTCTGTAGCCCTTACAACTTGACAAAGCACTTTTACGCAGTTACGGTATTCGGTCCTCTTGACAAAAGAGAGCAGTGAGTAGGGAGATTCATCCACTTGTCTTACCTGAGAAAGAGGCTAAAAAGAGTTAAATGACTTTCCCAGAGTCACAAAGCTATGAATTGTTAGCCAGGATTCCAACTCAGATTCTAAAACTCTAAAACATTTCATTTGTTTATTTCTTTTATATTTATTCATTCATTTAGCAAAATTCTGTTTCACTTCCTTGTGGCAGGCTCTGTGCTAGGTGCCAAATATACAAAAATGAACACTATCTCCCTACCTTCAAGGAGCTTTGTTTAATGGGGAGCCAGGCATGTACAGAGGCCGTGGAGGTGAAGGAGAAGGGGCCTAGCGGTTAGGGCCAGGGTGATAGTTACTCAGTGAAGGTGCTGTTGCAACCAAGTCTCAAAGGGAGAGTAGCATCCCCACAGGAGGGCACAGTGGGAAGGAGCATCCTGGGTTTGGACCCCTGACCTTTTTGTGCTAGAGACTCCTTTGGCAGTGATCCTTTCTCAAAGTAATGTTTTTGAAAACATAAATTAGATGCATAGACTTATAAATGTATCCAATAATGTTGGAAGTGTTTTGTTATCAACAATTATAAAAAGCAAATTTGTGATAATCACTTGTGCCTTATTTAACACATTAAATAACAAGACCTAGCACATCTAGTAAATACCATAATTTGAGACTATAAATACTTTGTAATATTGCAACAATACTACTATGATATGAAGAATCTGTGATTTCTTCTAGTGAAAAAGCCACAGATAATGTTAATACTGCTATGGTTTGCTCCCTGCCATAATAGTTGAAGGAAATGCCAAGTTTCAGATAGAAGTTAATGAAAATAAAAATGTGGTTTTGTTCCCCTCCAGTTCCGGGCTGAGCTAACCCTGTCCCAGGGGAGGACAGAGCACAGGGCAATGACGAGAGCGTGACAGCTCAGAACTGTAATTTAGCTGAAGTTAAGGCTCCATGTGGGGCTGAGGACTGAGCAAGGCAGGTGGTCAGGACAGTGTCACCGGAGGGCCTGTGCACCACCCTACAAGGAGAGACTTCCTCCATAGGCACCGGGAGGCCACTAGAGCCGGCTCTGGAAGGGCCAGGCTCCTAGTCTGGACAGCGCATCTTGGCAGCACTGCGGAGAATGAGTGGGAAGGGGACAGTCGGGAGGTGAGGGCACGTGGGGCTCCTGGAGTAAATTCATGCGCAGTGAGAGTCAGAAGTAAAGCAAGGACGGGGATAGAAAGACTTAAGAGACACTCAAATGGAAAGAATTTGGTGAACATATTAAATGGAACATTCCAGAAATAAACAATTCACAAGTTTTCAGCCATGCACCATTCAAAGTAGTGTGATGAAATCTCACCCCATTCGCCCGGGCCGTGAACCCTCCCCTGGCAGTGCACCCACGCCGTGCCCGCTCCCCACCTGCCTGCCTGTCTCTGCCTACTCCGGCGCTCTGACGGGGCAGAAGAGGGCGTTCCTTTCCTGTCCTTAAAGTAGTTCACGAAGACACCGGCGACAGTAGTGGACTCCTGGAGAGGGACTGGGTAGAAGGGACACAGAGAAAGGGAGACTTGCTTTTTCATATATATCCTTTTGTACCTTCAGAATTTTTTTACACCTTGTGCTTTTATTACCTATACAGTTTTAAATTAAGTTCAGGATCTTGGTTTTCACAGTATCTGTTTACCTAGCTGCCCTGTTCTCCATTGTTTGGGGAGAATTTGGACTCTTCTTTTTCCCCCTATAAGTGTATTTGGCTCCTTTCTCTCTTTTAGGAAATAACACTTGTTTCTATGGGAAGTGCTATTACTGCCGAGAAACGGAGCCGGCTTGTGCCGACGGAGACACCATGGAGGGGTCTGTCACACTCTGGCTTCCAGATGTGTGGCCTCTGCAGAAACACCGACACCCCTGGGGCAGGACTTACCGAGAGGGCAAACTGGCCAGGTAAAGGCTCCTGTGAGCACTGCCTAACCCTCTCCTGTGCCTGGCCCCGTGTCAACCCGCGTGCAGCCAGGGGGTGTCCAAGACGAAACAGACGGTGGAGGGTCAAGGGCACAGCTGCTAGGCAGGGACAGTGTCGGCTCTCCGTAATAAGCCTGGCGACGCTGCTTGCCTGCAGGTGGGAGTATGACGAGAGCTACTGCGACGCCGTGAAGAAAACATCCCCTTACGACTCTGGCCCCCGGCTCCTGGACATCATCGACACGGCTGTCTTTGACTACCTGATTGGCAACGCTGACCGCCACCACTATGAGAGTTTCCAGGACGATGAAGGCGCCAGCATGCTCATCCTTCTCGATAATGCCAAAAGGTAGGGCAGCAGGACTGCCCTGGTCAGGCAAGGGTTTCCGTGTAGACAGGGCCTGTTCTAGGCTGTCCCGGGAAATCCAGAGCACACCCGACAGCATCTGGCCTGTTTCCGCTCGGAGGCTCCGCTGTCGGCGAGCTCCTTTTCCCACCGTGCTCAGGTGCACTCCTTCCTCCTCGGGTCGGAGGACTTTAAAACTGGAAAAGGGGCTTTTTCCCAGGAGTCAAAGAGGATGAGTCTCTTCAGACAGCAGGAAACCAAGGCCCTTGATTCATCGCTGCTCACACCGATCTTTCTTAACTATGATGCTGAGAAACTTGAGAAATACATAGTTAATAGAACATGAAATGTGATTACTGTTAAGCTCATTTTATCCAAAGGCTCATGCAGTTTAAAAGATTAAATTTTTGGTAGGCTGTTTGGCTATTTTATAGCAGTCTGGGCCCAGGCTCTTTGCTGTCATGAGAGTAAGAGGAGCTGCCTAGTGATTGCATATAAAGACAAGTTACTTTGAGTCAATGAATGTCCTTATGTTTTTAAGTCTGAGCTCTGAAGAACACATTGTATTGCAGTTTGCACTCTGCAGCCTCTGTGGTGCCCAGTTCAGCACCACACTTTTAGGTACCGAAGTGTTTATTGAATAGAGTACTTCTTCGGGCCCAGAATTGTCCAGGTCACTACTGTTCACGTTGGTTGCTGAGAATAAGCTGAGACACGGGTCCTCAGCAAAGAATGCTGGGGCAGAATTTGCTCATGATGCACCGTCTTGCACTGAGAGCCAGGTGCCTCGTGCTCTGTGAAAGGCAATGACAGCTACAGAAAGTGAGAGGCCAGCAGGTGGCAGCCAGTGCTGATTATGTTCCTGAAGGTCTTCAACCTTCCTTGTGAAAATGATCCTTTTTTGAAAGATCATGTGAATTGTGGAATTATACACCGAAATAGTTGCCTTTCCCCTTAATTACTTGAGGCCTGCAGTGTGCTTCAGGCTTCCAGGCCCTCCACTGCCAGGGTGGGCTTCCCGGAAACAAGCGGAAGGTTAACAGATTTTCCAGAATCAGCTCTCCTTTTCTAACTCCGAAGATCATTTTTACATCTGCTTTGACTTAGCTGTTTTCTCAGCTTCTGTGAATAGCGTTTCCAGTTTGAATCTGTCCGTATGCTTGTAGGGAATCGGATAAGCCAAATCTTTTCTGATGGGTCATTGTGGAGTAGAACAGAGTAACTTCTCCTTTTTTTTTTTTAATCCTCACCCGAGGACATTTTTCCATTTTTCGTTCAGGTAGAGTGGGAGGGAGAGAGAGAGAGAGAAACATCGATGTTAAAGGGACACATTGAGTGGCTGCCTCCCGCACAGCCAACCAGGGCCGGGGACAAACTGCAACCGAGGTATGTGCCCTTAGCGGGAACCGAACCCGGGTCTCTCTGAACCGCAGGCCGACGCTCTAACCGCTGAGCCAAACCGGCCAGGGCAGAGTAACTTCTTTTTATAAGTAACGACCATCTGCTTGTTGGCGGGAACCTGATACAAATAGCCTGTGTTTCTGCACCCTCACTTAACATTTCTTCAGGTTGAGAGGTCTCAGGTTCTTGTCCGGTCAGTGTCCCCATTGGGGTGCCTCAGCACCCTGCTGTAGCTCATCAGGAGAAAGGGTCCTTACCCATGTGTCTGCTGTTCGACGCTGCAGCACAAGCTGTTAGGAATCTGTGTCTGATTGGTCATGCCCTGTTTATTTTTCATTGAAGTGACTTGAGAGCGTGCAATTATTCAGGATCACATTTGGGTTCTTACAGAATCTGCCCTGATCGAAGAGGGACCTGGTGCTTCACCTCATTCACTTCGGTTTATTTCATTTTCAGCTTTGGGAACCCCTCGCTGGACGAGAGAAGCATTCTCGCCCCCCTCTATCAGTGCTGCATGTAAGTGGCGCACGTCCGTGCCAGGCCCAGGTCACAGACAGTGAGCAGCGTCCTTGGCCTCAGGGATTCCTAGTCCCCGAGCAGTGCTGTTCATGCTGTTCCGACCCTGAACCCGCAAGGCCCTGCGGTGGAGGATCAGGAGACGTGGAGGCCTGTCGTCCAGTACTCAGAATTCATGTCGCGTTTTGTACGCATAGAACTTTGCAGTCTGTTCAGTAATGTATATCCATGCTTGTTTTATTATCAGAATATAGCCCCCCCCGCCCCCAAAAAACCTAGTAGACTCTGTGTCCCTGGTCACTGCACTGTGTTTACCTGGTGGTTTCATGTCCTATCACTCAAGAGATAGGAAAGACATAGTGGGTTAAATGGGAAAGTTTGGTATAAAGAATTGTTCACTCTGATACAGGAATGAATATAAAAGAAAACTAGGGCCGAGGGAGAGCACCCAAGGAGGGACAAACTTGGAGGGGGGATCCCCGTTTGTAGTTCAGCCCACTGGATGGCAGGCGCTGGGGAGCAGGATGCAGCCTCCAAGGTGCAGGCAGTCAGTAGCTGACCTCATGGCACACAGAGGGAGGGACAACTCGGTAGAAGCCTCTGGGCTGCAGGCAGCACACATCTGTGGGTCTGCAAAGGGAATTAGGGAACCAGAATGGGCAGGGGCCTTTGGCTTTGGTTTGCAGGTCAGGGGGGCCTCAGGACGGTTTACACCAGGCCAGGCCTAGGCTGCAAAGTCACCAAGTCCCTGCCCGTTCTGGGAATGTAGCCGGGGCAGAGCTACACTTGGTGACCTCCCACACTGCTGACCCACTGTGCCTTCCTTCTGTCATATTCCTCGAGCGCCCTCTACTGAGAAAACTCAGGAAAGGGAGGTGCTTAAAGGAAACCTGTCCTATAATAGCAGGTCATGTCAAGTGATACCTTAGTTGAACATGAGAAGCTCAGGTGCTTGGGGCATTTGTTGTGTGTGTGTATGTGTGTGTGTGTGCGCATGTGTGTATGTATATACGTGTGTGTGTGGTTTTTTTTATTTCTCACCTGAGGATATTTTTCTATTTATTATTAGATAGAGTGGGAGGGAGGGACGGAGGGAGAGAGAGGGAGAGACAGAGAGAAACATCGATGTGAGTCTCAGGTTCAATTCCAGTCAAGGGCACATACCTTGGTGGCAGTTCCCGGCCCTGGTTGGGTCGTGTGGGAGGCAGTCAGTGTGTCTCTCTCTCACATTGATGACCCCCTTCTGTCCCTCCCACTCTATCTGATGATAAATGGGAAAATATCCTCAGGTGAGGATTGAAAAAAAAGATGTAAGGATAATGTCCGTTCACATAGTGACGTCATTCTAAGTGTGTGTGTGTGTGTGTGTGTGTGTACATGTACCAGTACACTTCCCCACAGAGTAAAACGCTGTTTTACTCCAACGCTTACCCCGCGCAGCCTCATGGACACTGTCCCATGCCACTCCGCCTTCTTACCGCTTTACGTCTGCCTGGTGTTGCCTCGAACGGATGTGCCATCATTTGTTTACATTCAGATTGGTTTGCATTTTTCCTACTGTAAATAGCACTGCAATGAACACATGTAGATCCTTATATTATCTCTCATTAATTACCTGTACCAAAATGTGCTAATGTGACTTACTCATAAAGGTTTGTTCCGTTGAAGTATTTTACATAATTATTTCTTTACTTTTGTGCACTAAGCAGGCTTTAAACTCCATTTGGTAGTGAGATTTCATGTAACCTGCCAAAATGTTTTTCTTCCAGCATTCGGATTTCCACCTGGAATAGACTGAACTACCTGAAGAATGGGGTCCTGAAGGCCGCCTTAACGTCCGCCATGGCCCACGACCCCATCTCCCCCGTGCTGTCCGCTCCCCACCTGGACGCCGTGGGCCAGCGGCTGCTGAGCGTCCTGGCCACCGTGAAGCAGTGCACGGACCAGTTTGGGATGGACACTGTGCTGGTGGAAGACAGGATGCCTCTCTCCCACTTGTAATTTGCAGCACAGAATAACTGAAACTTCTTTTTACAAAGATAGAGAAACAGCACAATCAATTCCAAATGGTATGAGATGGATTGGAAATGGCCGGCAGCAAGTTCTGGGGACTGGGGACAGGGTGGCCGTGGATTTCTTTGGTGTTTTCCGTCGTAGAAACTGAAGCGAGGACTGAGTTTCAGACGACGGAATGTTCCTGCTGAGTCACCCACAGCCTCAGCCCTGGCCCATCTCACAGTGGGCGTTGCAGTTGGTCGGTCTTACTCCTCATGCCAAAGGACGCACAGGTGTGACGTGTGGCTAGGTTAATGCTGGGATTGGTTCTGGAGTTTGAGTTCATCCTTATAGTCCTTTCGCCACACCTGTGGATTTTCTGAGACCACTTTGCAATCCCGAGTCCTTTTTTTAACCAGGACTGGTCAAATCGGCGTTCTGTGGAGCCAAAGGAGCAGGCTCTGTGGAAGGAGCTGCGTCTCAGCGGGAAGAACAAGAGCGGAAGGGTGTGGGCTTGTCAGTGATTGGCAGTAGCGCTTCTGTTGGGTTTAGGGAGCGAAGAAGGGAGGGAGAAGGTGACTGGAATCTGGGAGACGCCTGAATTAGTGAAAGCAGGTTCCCCGGGGTTTTATTTAAGTTCTTCAGGTGTGGAAAAGCTAACGTGATTTGTACCTAAGTAAAGTCTGCATTCTCACAATTGTGTTTAACCAAAACATTGTCTCTGGAGAACTTACTGCTACAACCCAAGCACGATTCTCTTATGAGACTTTTATTTTTTTATCCTGCCCGAAGGAGACAAACCCTTTCCAAATTAACAAAGCAAACAAATAATACCTTGAATAAGAGTTCAGTTGCCTGTGACCTCTGCCATCCTGATTCCTCTTCTGAGATGAATTTCCACCTCTGCCTTTAAGGCCTTTGAAGCTGCTATTCCCAAGAGGTTGGCAGACCTGGTTGTGCCTTTCTTGTGAGAAAAACCAGCTCGCTCTGGCTGATGGAAGTACACATCCTGGGGGTGGCTGGACCCGCATGATCGAGCCATGCGGATGCCTGGAAACAAAGGTTTAAGCCTCTGAGCCTTAAAACCAAGGAGGTTGTACCAGGAAGAGCCTTAAGATTTGGATCTATGTCAAACCCCGATTTCATCATTTAATCTTGTTTGGAGTTTCGAACCCATGTTCTTCCGTCTCTTGTTAGCACTCTCAAATTTCAGCTTGCTCAAACACAGGCTCGGTTCTGGGCTCTGGCAGAGAGATCGTGCCATGTGAGCGGTCGCAGTAAAACGTAGGCCTGAAGACGGCAGGCCTGTGTGCCCACTCACTGAGGCCTCTGAGCTGGGCACTGCCCTCGTGTTGTCTGGGTGCTGCTCCAGGTCTGTGTTTCTGTCCGTGGGGATAATATTCAGCAGTGTGGTTGAACAAATTCAGTGCCAGCCACTGGGGACCAGTCTTAAGCAACCACCCTCTCAAAAGCAGTTTAGAATTGATGCCCCAACACCCTCACATTTAAAGATAACAGCATCCTGTGACTACTTTCAACGAGCATGAAATTAGGATACTTTTGTATTGTACTTTGTATGTACACTTTGAGATGTTCACAAGAATGGGCCAAGTTACTTTAAAAGGTATTGTAAGAAGACAGATATTAGCACAGAACTCTAAAATAGTGTTAGCAAAAGACGGCACGGATTCCGGTTGAAAGGCCCTGGGCCGTGCGCGTGCCCAGAAATTCACAGTTGGGCTGGAGGGCACCCCGGAGCGTGCTCCCGCGCCAGGGTCCGCGAGCTGGCCGGAGGGAGACGGAGGGATGTCAGCCACGCTCCCCTGGGTAAATGTCAGCTGAATTAAATTATGGATTAGTGTTCTCTCACCACGTGCACCTCTTAGCATGCCACATCGGAATGCATGAGAGTTGTTCTCAAACTGGGAGCTTTGTTCAGACTAAGACAGAAGATTCTCCTGGGGAAAAGAGCAGGAGAGAGAGCTGGTCTGGAACGGTCTCATCCTTTTTAAAACATTGCTGAAAATGAACAATTTCTTTCTCTTTCCCTATTTAAAAATCCATGTTTTTAAAAGGTGTTCAGGTCTAGTGGTTCAAGTTAGGATTGTGCTAATGACACGGCATAAGACTATGTGCGAAGTCAGGATTGGACTAAGCAGGAAAAGTATGTGTGCGTAAATCTTGGAGAAAGGCAACCATAAACATAGCCCTAAAATTCACAAACACTAACTTTGTTTGAAAAAACAGGTAGATATCTTTTCAAAAGTTTTCTACCACTGTTCTCTTTGCAGTTTGTCTATCAGAATCTGGGACTAGCACAGGCCCCGAGGGTGGGGGGTGGGTGTCAGCCGGCAGCGGCTGCTTAGCCGACGTCTCGAGGCAGATGCGCGTACTTTTTAATATTATAAAACTGGGAAAGTCAGAACTGACTGCTATTTTCTTTCCTCCTTCTACTTAAATATGTTTATTCCAGAGTTTGAGTGGGGAAATATGAGGAGCGAGGTTTCATTCTAAACTGTTCTTTAATGAGTCTATATTGTGGGTTTGGCCATAAATAATTTTCTGTGCAAAACAAATTATAAATGGAATTGGATTTGCTCAGAGTATTTGTTCAGTAATCTATTAATAAGGCATCTGCACTCAGGATTAATGTGTCAAATAAAATTTAAGAAGGAAATGGGAGAATTTGGGTACATCCACTGCATATTATATTGGAAAAGATGGATTCTCTACATGATAGTTTTTCAATGTTCTTCCAAAGAAATCCATCATTTATTTTTAAAAAAAAAAAGGCTTTTGGCCTCCTCTTCCCATCTACCATATTCCTTCAGCCTCCCTTCTTGATGGTCCCTGTGTCTTGACCAGTGAATGCCCTCACCTCCATGATGGTGACACAGCATCTGTCAGTGAGCCGTCGTGTCTGAGTCATCCTGGGGCTTGAGCTTCAGGACACGCGAGTAAAGGTATATGTATGTATATAGTCATATATGTATTCTAGCAAGAAAAAGCATATTTATTTTGACACAGGAAAGCAGATTTATGTTGCTGGAGAACTTAAAGCTAGTTAAACGGTTCTCTTCTGAGTCTCTGAGCGCGGACCCTACACCATAAAGCTCACTCACTCGGCGAACACCGGCTAGCCCGCTCGGAGCCCGCCGCTCGGCACACGCGCGAGCAGACACGACTGTGAGACCTCCTGTGCAGGGGAAGCCAGTCTTTCTCCCTCCAGTCCCTGAAGTCTGGGTTGAGGTGGGAGCTGGGGACTAGACTGCCACAGATTTTTAAGGGGTGAAGGTGTTACAAATACAGAATGTGCGGGGGGCTGGGAATGACTCACTGGAAGCTTATTTATTCGCTCAAAGGGAAGTGTGAGCGCCACCACCCTGCCGATCCACCATGGACTTCCTCTCAGAGCTGTTGCAGACAGAGGTTGTGCTTGGTAAGTCACCAAACGGCACACGTGCACCTCAATTTCTAATGCGTTCTATTGGTTTCAATTCTGGAAAAAATGAATAAAGATTTTAATAAGTATTGATGTCTCATGTTTTCCTCTAATCCCCCCCCCACACACACACACACTTCAGGATATTTGCAGTGTTTTCTATTCCAGTGTCATCTGTTTATTAGGAGACAAGGTTACACTGTACACTTTCACAGTGTCTGATGGATAAGACCTGTAGCTTCCCCAGGAGTCTTCCAAAGGCCCCTGCCAGGCTGTGACTGGACCAAAACTTTCCACAGGATAATTCTTGGGTGCTTTTTGTTTATTTAGTAGTTAACTCAATTCTTGCAGCTTCTTTGGAGGGAAAGAATTATGGATACGGCCCGGCCGGTGTGGCTCAGTGATTGAGTGTTGACCCATGCACCAAGAGGTCGCTGGTTTGATTCCCGATCAGGGCACATGCCCAGGTTGTGGGCCCGATCCCCAGTGGGGGTCATGCGGGAGGCTGCCAATCAATGTTCTCTCTCATCGATGTTTCTTTCTATCTCTCTAGTATCAATAAAGAAAAAATAAATAAAAAAGAATTATGACCCTGGTCGGTTTGGCTCAGTGGTTAGAGCGTCGACCTGCGGTCCAGAGAGACCCGGGTTCGGTTCCCGCTAAGGGCATGTACCTCGGTTGCAGTTTGTCCCCGGCCCTGGTTGGGTTGTACAGGTGGCAGCCACTGGATGTGTCCCTTTCACATCGATGTTTCTCTCTCTCTCTCCCTCCCACTCTATCTGAACAAAATATCAAAAAATGTCCTCGGGTGAGGATTTAAAAAAAAAAAAAGAATTACGGATACCAGAGAATTCTTCAGGGCAGTACCATAGAGACATGAAACAGAAGACCAGGTGCCAGATTGTGATGTTAGGACACCAGATTTTTAACTTTTGAAATGGAAATCGGCATCCTAAGTTTCAACCAGACACCGAGCCGAGTTCTGCTTGATCTGCAGCTTTCTCGTTCGTGCCGGTTGTCATTTTGCTTGAATACCGACGGGAGGCTGAAGCCTAGGACATGTTCTCCTGGACTCGCCACATCGATCCTTTCCAGGTGAGATTTCGGCTTCGTTTGCTTCTCAGGTGTATCAGAAAGCTCGGCAGCAAAGCTTGGAAAGGGCAGCCGGGAGCAGGGAGGGCATGGTGCTGGGTCGGGTGTCACCCAGTGTCTTGGCCTTTGGGAACTTGCTAGCAGCCCTCCTTTTGTAAGAGACAAGAGTGGGCCACTGGGCCTGTAAGGCCGAGTGCTGTGGAGCCCCAGGGAGAACGTGGTCAGGCCTGGTGTGTGAGGTAGTCGATCTTCCTTCAGCAGACACGTGGGCATTGTGCTGTGAGCTGCGGATGTCATCAAGATGGTCCTGACTCCCTTTCCTCGAACCTGCAGTCCTAGCAGAAGAGAGCTGCTTGTGAAGAACCAAATGCCTCAGGATGACATGTTAATGGCAAGGGAACTAAGGTCCAGGGAAGAATCACGGGGTTGGGAGGGGAGAGGTGGGTGGAACCCACATTGAAGAGGGGCTGATCCAGGCTTGTGTGTATAGAACCCTGACTCCAGACATAGAGCCTCCTGGGCCTGAGCTCCGGCGTGAGTATCTGGGTCGCCAGAAATGTCACTTCAGGGGTTTCCTGTGGTTCCGTCAGGTGTGCCTGTCTTTGGAGAGGACAGTCTCAGTCCACTGTGATGCGTCAGTGGCTCTGTGGCATAGATGTTACTAAACAAAGGAGCCTCTGGCACATAGGCCAGCGATGAAACATTCATTCTGTGTTTTCAGAGTTTGCTTTTTACATGCCAAGTTTATTTGGAGATAGACTTGATTTTTACCCTGAGACTGGTTTCAAGGCCAATGGTGTTTTCTGACTGCCTTCAGCGGGGCTGGGGATGTCTACTGCAAAGGTTAAGTCCCACTCAGATGACAGTGCAGATGTTGGGTGCCCATCTTCTCTTAGAAAGACTGTTAATGCCTGGCCGGTGTGGCTCAGTGGGTGAGCATGTACCAAGAGGTCCTGGTTTGATTCCCAGTCAGGGCACAGGCCTAGGTTGTGGGCCAAATCCCCAGGAGGGGCGTGCAGGAGGCGGCCAATCATGTTCTCTCTCATTGATGTTTCTCTCCCTCTCTCTAAAATCAATAAAAAGAAAAGACTATTAAAATGCAGACTCTGATTAAGTAGACATAGGGACTGAGATTGCACATTTCAAACAGGCCCCCCCGTGTGCCAGTGCCTCCAGTCCTTGGACCACCCTTGAGGAGCGCGGACAGGTTTTGCTGCCTGTAGTTCCCACAGGCGCCGTTAGATGGCCCCATTGTCCATGGGATTTGCTCAACCAATAGCCTCCAAGATGAGAATGCGATGTTAGCGTTTATTGAACTCCATCTAAAAACTAGTGTTTGGATTCATCGTTTCTTCTTCTTTTCTTTTTTAAAATTTGGATTCGTTGTTTCTATGTTGGACTGACTCTGGTGGAAAAAATGTTTAGTTCTACTCCTTTTAGAAAAGGAAATGCCTGCGCTGGCCAGTTTGGCTCAGCGGTTAGAGTCGGCCGTGTTCTAGAGAGACCCGGTTCGGCTCCGCGAAGGGCACGTACCTCGGTGGCAGTTTGTCCCTGGTCCTGGTTGGGGTTGTGTGGGAGGCAGCCACTCAATGTGTCCCTTTCATGTCCATGTTTCTCTCTCTTCCTCTCTCTCCCTCCCACTCTATCTGAACAACAGCAACAACAAAAAAATGGAAAAATGTCCTCGTGGAAAAATGTCTGGGGTGAAGATTAAAAAAAAAAAAAAGCCCTGGCCAAACGGTTGGAGCATTAGCCTGCGGACCAGAGAGTCCTGGGTTCGGTTCCTACTAGGGGCATGTACCAGAAGAAAAGAAAATGCCTTCTTGAAATCAAGTTGCTTGTCCAAGAATTTTCCAGCTATCTACTTTCTTTACCATGAGATGCTAAATTCAAATAAAAATATGTCAGAAATTAGCATTTAGTGCTACATGAAAGTTACAATAAACAGACAATTATTTTCGCAGTCTTAAAATTTGGATTTTAAAAAGAAATTAATGTTATTTCTAGTAATTTTATCACTATAAATTCCCCTATAAACCTCACTGGTATAAATAAAACCATTCAGGCTTCCCGTTTGCACCATCCAGACCCTCCTCCGGGCAAGGTGTACGGGTCATAAAGTTAACATGTAACTGAATGAGCCCATTAACCTTCACAGCATCCCTGTAAAGTAACTATTTTAGGTTATCCCATTTTATAGGTGGGGAAACTGAGGCACGGGCCAGTTAAGTAGCACCCAAGAAAATGGTAAGGGGCCATTCAGCTAACCACATACTAGATTGTCATTCATGCTCAAACATTTACTGAATGAATTAATGTTTTAAATTTCCAACTAAGTATATAATGGCGTGTTCCCTGGTAACTGTCCCCTGAAGGGTTTCATGAGCTGGACTGGACATGATGTGGTACCTGTGGACTGGCCACTTCTCTCTGAAGCGCTTGGGTTCCATTTCGACGCCACTCTGAGTGGCTACCTTGGATGACAGTCCTGTGTGTAGTTGAACTCTCATCTCCTAACGAAAGTGCTCTACCCGATTTCTGTGGCTGAGTGAATGGAAGGAGCAGATCTGGTGAGCTCCTGAGGAAGGGACACAGACCGGGATGAACAGGTGAATCAATTTGCTTGTGACACGGTGATACACGGCACTAGGATCCACTTGACTGTCGGATAGCCCAGCCTCAGGGCCACTGAGCCTGTGACAGTCGCCAAGTCCCATGGACTCTAGACAGCAGTTTCCTCCTAGGACAAGGTGACTCTTAGGCCAGTGATTTCAGTAAGTCAGGTGACAGGAAAATGCATTGAGCTCTTCTGAAATCTAACAAACTGGCTGCAGGCACATGTGATGGGGAAGGGAGCCAGGAGAAGGCCCTCAGGTCTTTCGCCAGTGGCCTCAGAAGCCGCTTGCTCATGGTCACAAGCGCTTAAAAATTGCCAGCAGCCGAGTAAGTGCACATAGTACTTCTTTTTAATGAGATACGACTACATCGACACGATTATGATTTTCCCATGACTCTGGGAGTTCCCCAAACCCACATCTGCAGAAGGGAGTCCACAGCTTCCTCTTGCTTCTTGTGATCCCCAGCTGGGGACATCTGCTGGTGACCAGCTGCCAGGTTTCATTCTCCCTCCCAGGGCCTCGTCTCCATGCAGGTGACCCTGCTGGCCAGCCCGGGCCCCTGGGCAAGGGGGCTGGCAGGAAGTTGATCCTCAGATGCGGGGCAGGCACAACAGTGCCTGCATTTGGTAGGCCTCGTATGCGCGACCAGAGCTGCCCAAAAGGAATAGGTGATGACAGTGGCCATTTCGAGGCCTGACCCCACCTCCGCACCCACGATCAGCCCAGAATGGAGACTGCAGGGTGGCCTGCCCGTCCCCTGGGCGGCGTCTGCACCGGCCTCGGGATGCCCTCCGGGCCGGCCTGGGTTTCGGTTCCGGGCACCTCCTAGCCCCGCGTCACGTGGGGCTGTGGTTCCCGTGGCAACGCCAATCCCGGCCGGACGGGCGCGGAAGTAAGCGGGCGCCGCCTGTCCCCCGCCCAGTCCCCGACGCGGCATCGCGGAGGCCGGACATGCGCGCGCGGCGCCCCCTCTGCCTCTGGGTCCTGCTGCTGCCGCTCGCGGGCGCGCTGGGGCGCGGCGACCCGGCCGGGCCCGGGGAGGCGGCCGAGGGGCCCCGGGGGGCGGCCGAGGGGCCGGGCTCGGGGCGGGCCTGGCCGCCCTTCCAGGACCTGCGGGAGCCGCTGCGGACGGCCGGCGCCCTCTTCCTGCGGTACTGGGCGCTCTTCCGCTGCCGGGTGTGGCCCGAGACCTGCTCGCTGGACGAGGAGGCCCCCGCCGGGCCCCTGGGTAAGACCTGGGGCGGGACGTGCACGGCCCTGTCCCGGGCTGATCTCAGGACCACCCTGGAGGTGCGCCGCCCAGCCCCCACCCCGATCGCTGGCGGCGCCGCATGGGCCGGGCTCCCCTCTGCGGCTCCGACTCCGGACAGCTCACACCTTGCTGGCTTCGAGTCCCGGTTGGACAAGCCCAAGTCCCTTTTCCTCCTCTTGTGTTGCTTAAGGAGGCGGCGCCTGGGCTGGGAGGCCCGGGCCCGAGTTCTGGTTCCGCTGTGGCACTGACATTGTGTGGCGGGGTGGGCAGGTCACTGTCATGGACCAGAGGCTCTCTGGGGCTTCTTGTGGTTTCTGGTGATAATTCTAGATCCAGTACTGGTTCCGGGCTGCTCACCCTGTCCTGGGGCTCAGAAGGCCTTTCTTTAAATCAAAAGATTTCTAACTTCCAGCAAGTGGCTTTTGTTTCGTTTTTGCCAATTCTGGGTATACTAAAATTGGCATTTGACACAGAATTTAGAGGCCTTTGGGTTTGGTTGTGGTCAGGTTTGGAACCCAGAGCCAGCAGGAAGGATGAGAGCCCCCAGCCCCCGCGGCCTCGGCGACTTCCCGCGGCTGGTCTGGGCTCTGGGCGGCTGCGGGGTGAACTGAGCCTCTGCGAGGGCTGCATCGACAGCAGAGCCATCGCTCCGTGAAGCCAGGGGTGTCCACCCGTGCCCGCTCCTTGGCAGAGCTCGAGGGAGGCCCAGGAAAGGGCAGTGAGGAGTGGCTCCGGGGAGGGCAGAGGACCGGAGGAACTGGAAGAGCCGCCAGGGGCAGGGAGAGCGGGGGAGCAGGGAGACCAGCTTCCTCCTGGCCCCAGGCTCCGATCCTATCTCACTATCTCACGATCTCACTCCTCGGTTTGCAGCCTGGAGCCTTCCCCTGCTGGGCCGCCAGTATCTGGATATCCTGACCACGTGGTTCTGCAGGTTCCAGGAGTGCAGTGACCACGGGGACTGCAGGGTCTCCAACAACTTCACAGGTTGGCCCTTGTGTGCCCCTGAGGGGCTAGGGATCTGTGGGAAGGGGAGCAGTGTGGGGGAAATGGCGAGGGTGCAAGGGACTTGTCATCATCCTGCCCATAGCCGGCACACCCTCCTGTCCCGCCATGGCTCCCAGGAGCCCCTGTCTCCAAACCTGCAGCCTCATGGCTGCCAGCAAGGAAGACCTGGCAGAGGAGGGCACACACTAGCTGTCCTCGACAGGTGTTTGCTGATTGGATTAAAATGAATAAAACCAGGGTATTTCGATGAAATATTTAGGGAGTCCTGAAACTTCCACATGGGAACAACCTCATGGGCATGGGGGACCAGGTTCCTCCTCCAGACCAGACTCTGCCAACCATGCTGGCGGGTCTTCGGGACCTTCAGAAAGGGTGACTCCGTTCTCTCCCTAAGTTCAATAGTGATTTCTCAGATTCTTCAGAAAATAGCCCTTGGATCCCTTCTGCTGCCAGGCCTGCCCACCGGCTCGTTCTGAGGCCAAAGTGAGGCGGCCTCAGCGGTGTTTGGAGGTGCTCACTCTCCACTGTGCTCGCTCGACTGTTGCTGAGCCTGGTGGGGACCGCACCTGTGTGCCCCTCACTGTCGCCTTCTCTTCCCCACTCCAGGCCTGCGGTCAGACCTGAGCGTGCGACTGCATGGCCAGCACCTGGCCCGGGAGCTGGTCCTGACCACAGTGAGGGGCTACTTAGAGCTGCCCCAGCCCAACAAGGCCCTGGCTCTGTCCTTCCACGGCTGGTCCGGCACAGGCAAGAACTTTGTGGCCAGGCTGCTGGCAGAGAACCTGTACCGCGACGGGCTGAAGAGCGACTGTGTCAAGGTGTTCATCACCCTGTTCCACTTTCCTCACCCCAAGTACGTGGACCTGTACAAGGTGAGGCCTGGCAGTGCTGGGCTGGAACGGGGCTGGGACAGCCCAGGGGCAGCCCTCTGCGCTGGGCGCTGGGCCCTGCAGAAGCCGGGGTGTGGGGTGTGGGGGCCGCGGGCCATTTCGTCAGAACCTGTAACCCTCAGAGACATCACTGCGCACAGTCGGGGCCCTGCACGTGTGAAGGAAAGACATGTCCCAGACAGCACTGGTCCCGAGCTCTGCCTGGCCACACACAGCTGAACAGAGGGCCGTGTGGCAGTCCTGCTACAGAAGCAGGGGAGATGTCGCAGAAAGTACAGAGTGGGGGAAGGAAAACCTCCCTCATGATCTCCCCTCTCACGGCAGTTAGCATAGCTGGCATTCTTCTTGCAAGCCTTTCCCCGGGCTGTTTGGCGTCACTGTAATTATAGGGGACAGAAAGCTGCATGTCCAGTGTTTCTGAAGAGGCCTGTCACATCCTACGTGATTTTCTCCAGATCGCTTACATGTGGGGGACTTGGCTGCTCTGCCGCTTTGGATTTCTTCCATAAAAGTAGGCTGGACAATGACCCCAAGCCCGCGGCGGTGGCCTGGCAGACGGCGCCTGTCTGGCTCTGGCTCCAGCGTTCAGAGTGCGACAACCTGGGAGATTGGGCGCGCGCCTCAGGGCGGAGATGTGCTGAGTCACCTGCAGTTTCAAGGTGGCCTTAGAGGGCAGGGTAGGGTGAGCTGTGGAAAGAACCAGCTGGTTCTGACTGTCGCAAAACTGGGTCTCAGATTCCCCGTCATGAAAAGTGACACGTACACTCTCTCAAAGCACATAGGTCTTGTCACACACACTCGGGACTGTCGTCAGAATCCGGAAAGGCTGGAGGCAGTGGGTGTGGGCTCTGCTAAAACACCTGCCCGATCTGGTGAACCCCACAAAGCAGCCTGTGTTCAGCCGAGAGCTATCTTGCTGTGATGGAGAGCCCCCGTTCAGAGTTGGCTCGTCGCATACAGTTCTCCCCGAGTTAGCACAGTGGGTGCTCTGCTCCTAGAAGTTCAAGGTGGCACTGTGGCCACCTCTGGGCACTTGAGCCTGTCTCTACCTGTGACCCCGGGGAGGGTGAGTTGGCTGTTAGTTCTGGGGCTTCTTCCCGGAGAGGAGGGAGCAGGGCCTGGGCCTGTTCCCAAAGGCAGGCAGGCCCTCCCTCTCCTGGGCTGGCTCCATGCTGTTGGCTTTCAAACCTCGGGGTGCAGGAGATTCACATGGGTAGCTAGTTAGAGGCAGCTGCCCCCCCCCCCAGGTTTGAGTTTGGAGTTCCAGGGCAGAACCCAGCCCCCGGGACCCACTGCAGACCCCTGGGAAGTAGCGCCTCCCGGGGCCCCCTGGCTGGCTGCGCCTCCCAGGGCTCCCCAGCAGCTCTGTGTCCTGCAGGAGCAGCTGGCCGACCAGGTGAGGGCGACGCAGGAGCAATGCCGCCAGGCCCTGTTCATCTTCGATGAGGCCGAGAAGCTGCACCCTGGCCTGCTGGAGGCCCTGGGGCCGCACCTGGAACGCCAGGCCCCGCAGGACCACAGGGCTGCGCCCTCGAGGACCATCTTTCTTTTTCTCAGGTAAGGCCTGAGGAAAACGGCTGGGCCAGGGGAGGAAGGACCTCTGTCCGGTGCTGCCTGCACCAGGCCTGGCCGGGGGTGTGTGTGTGGCCGGAGGGGGGGGGATGTGGCTGGGGGTGAGGGCTTCCGAGCTCTCTTGGGCTGCAGACTCTCCCGCAAGGGAAGCCAACGCGACTCCATGGAACCTGGAAGCCTAACCCCTTGGGGTGTCGCAGGGTGGGGGGCCTCAGGTCTCTGGCTCCTGCCCTGATTCTGTCCCCAGGGCACTTCTGAAACCCTCTGATTCCTCCTCGCCACAGTGGCCCCGCCGGCAACGACTCACTCTGAGGACCGGCCTGGGGAACAGCAGCTGGCCTCCCCCGTGGTTCTCAGGATGGGGCTCCCCTCAGACCCCTGTCTGCACATAGCCTCCCCAGCGAGGGACTGCTCACACCTGGAGTCCCCTCTAAGAAGGGCTGTAAGGTGGTGGCTTTGTTTTCATCGAGGTACGGCTGACTTAGAGCAGCAGATGGGCCGTCTGTACCCACGGCCCCTCCTGTGATTGCCGCGCACTGTGCTTCACGTGCTGGTGTCTCTTTCACAAATTGAAGGCAGGACTCTCCACCAGCCAAAGATGACAACTCACTTTATGGAGATATGTACTCCATTATGGTGGTCTGGAGGTCTGCCCATGTCATGAACTGGCCACCACAGGAAGTCTGACATCTGTCGTCGTATGTAGTTACAAAACTTTTTTCTTGTGATGAGAACTTGTGAGATCTCTTAGCAGCTTTCCAATCTGCAATTCCGTAGCATTATTAACTGCAGTCACCATGCTGTATGATACATCCCTGGGGCTTATTTTTATAGCTGGAAACTGGTACTCTCTGGTCCTCCTCACCCATCCTCCCCACCCCCACCCCTCACCTCTGGCAGCCACCAGTCTGGTCTTGGTATCTATGAGCTTGGGTTTGTTTGTTTTAGATTCAACATTTAAGGGACACTATATACTGTTGGTCTCTCTTGGCCTGACCTACTTCCCTTAGTGTGATGCCCTCAAGGCCCATCCATGTTGTGGCAAATGGCAAGAGTTTGGTGGTGGTGGTGGTTTTCTGTGGCTGAAGAGTAGCAATTCCATCGTGTACAGGCCACATTTGACTTATTCATTAGTTCGTCTGTCGATGGAAACAGGTTGTTTCCATATCTCAGCTGTTGTAAATAATGCTGCAATTAACACGGGTGCACATATCTTTTCCAGTTAGTTTTCATTTTCTTAGGATAAATACCCAGAAGTGGAGTTGCTGGATCCTATGGAGGTTCTACTTTTAATGTTTTGAGGCCCCTCCACACTGTTCTCCAGAGTGAGCACACCAGTTTACACCCCTACCCTGCCAAGTGCCCAAGTGTCCCCTCTTCCCCACATCCTCACCAGCATTTGCCTCATCTTTTTGGTAGTAGCCACTGTAGCAGGTGTGAGGTGATGTCTCATCATACATTTCCCTGATGATTAGTGATGTTGTGTGTCTTTTCATGTACCTATTGGCCACTGGTATGTCCTCTTTGGGAAAATATCTATTCAGATCCCCTGCCCATTTTATAATCTGGTTGCTTGGTTCTTTTTGCTATTGAGTTATGAGTTCTCAGTGTATTTTGGATACTAACCCCTGATCAGATAATGTGACTTGCAAGTATTTTCTCCCCTTCAGTAGGTTGCCTTTTCCTTCTATTGATGGTTTCCTTTGTTGTACAGAAGCTTTTCATTTGGACATAGTCCCATTTCCTTTTGCTCATTGTATTTGCTTTTGGTGTCCGATCCAAAAAATCGTCACCAAGGCCAATATTAAGGCGCTTACTATGTTTTCTGCTTGGAGTTTTAGATCTTACGTTCAAGTATTTAATCCATTTCGAGCCCATTTTTGTGTATGGTATAAGATAGTGGTCTAGTTGCCTATTTTTGCATGTGATTACCCAGTTTCCCCAGCACTATTTATTGAAGAGATTGTCTCTTCGCCATTGTTTATTCTTGGTTCCTTTGTCATATATTAATTGACCATATATGCATGGCTTTACTTCTGGGTTCTCTATTCTGTTCCATTTATTTATGTGCCTATTTTTATGCCAATTATCATACTGTTTTGATCACTGTAGCTTTGTAATACAGCTTGAAATCTAGCTCACACACTGGGAGTCCCCTCTTAGAAGGGCATTATGTTTTCAAGTCAGCAAATTAGTTGAAAATCAAATGCAAACTACCCTGGAAAATTCTTAATGTAGACCCAGTGGAAGGTAGTTTCCCACTAAGTCCAACCTAGTGCGTTCTCTCCCCAACCTGGGGAGGTCTTTTTAAAATTCTCAAGTCACAAGAGGAAGTCACTGGCTGGAAAGTGGGGATAATGTGCTGAGTGAAGAGTGTTCCATGGCTCCCGGTTTGCACCCCCCCAGGCAGGACCCTTCCTGCCAGGCTCTGGGATTGGCTGTGCACTAAGCAGACCTAGAGATCAACTTGTCCAGACCTCTTATTTTATGGAGGCTCCAACTGGGAATGTGCTGCCCAAGGTCTGTTCAAGTCAAGTCTGGGTCCCTCTTGCCCCAACTTTTTAAATTAAGTATGTTGGGATGACATTGGTTAATAGGATCATATAGGTTTCGGGTGTGGGTTTCTGTGTTAGAAGATCTGTATATTGCATTGTGTGCTCACCACCCAAAGTCATGTCACCTGTCACCACACGAGGCCCCGTTCACCTCCTTCTCTCTGGCAACCACCACACTGCTGTGTGTGCCCATGAGTTTCAGGTTTATATCCCACGTGAGTGGAATCATGGTTCTTAGCTTCTTCCTCCCGATTTGTTTCACTTCCTGTTGGCCCAGCTTGAATGCTTCACAAGCAGCTTCTTGCACTGAGAGTGGAAGGCAGACCAGCTGTCCCCTCCCCCAGCTTAGGGAACACTCTGTGAGGATGGAGAAATAGGGTCTGGTTTTCCTTCCAGGATTGGCGAGTGGGAAGGATGAGCTGTGAGGGGCAGATCCTGTTTCATGTGGACCCACAAGATGAGAGGCCACTGGTTTAAACTGTGAGATTTTGGTGCAGGGAAGTCAAGTCCTTCCCGGTCTGTAAGCGAAGGCCGTGGGGCTCCGGCTCCAGGGGCACGGGGCAGGGAGGCCGGCTCCAGGGGCACGGGGCAGGGAGGCCGGCTCCAGGGGCACGGGGCAGGGAGGCCGGCTCCGGGGCACGGGGCAGGGAGGCCGTGGGACTCCGGCTCCGGGGCACGGGGCAGGGAGGCCGAGGGGCTCCGGCTCGGGGGCACGGGGCAGGGAGGCCGAGGGGCTCCGGCTCGGGGGCACGGGGCAGGGAGGCCGAGGGGCTCCGGCTCGGGGGCACGGGGCAGGGAGGACGTCCCAAGGTGGTTTGAGAGAGAAGCAGAGAGCGTCTGTGTGACCGGCCACCTTCGGAGGTGGCCTGGAGGCACACAGCTCCTGGTTGCAGTGAATTAGGTGGAGGCCCCAAAGGCAAGGGCGGCCGAGGAAGGCGTCACCGTATCCTCAGCCCTGCCAGGCAGTGGGAGTCCAGGGGGCCCTCTGAACTGCTGCGCACTGACTGGAGGGGAGCCTGGTGACCAGCCCACTCGGCATTCTTTCACTTCTGCAGAAATGCCCTTAGTGCGCAGCTTCTCCTCCCGTCCCCGAGGCTGACACTGACCCTTCCCCCACATGGGCCTGGGCCAGTCCTCAGCACTGGTGCCAGGGTTCCCTAATGTGACCAGGTGACCCTGCTCTAGCTCGAGACAAAGTTTGCCTTTGAAACATTTCAGTCTCAACACCCTGCTGTAGCTCTGCCCTTTGCCCCAGTGACCCAGACTCTGTGCACTGTCCGAGGTCACCACTTGGGCCGCGAATGGAGGAGGCAGGCTGGGAGAAGCCACCCTGGGGGCCTTGCACCCCAGGATGGCGAGTGCAAGCTGGCTGTCGGGGAGGGGGTGCAGGGCCCACCACCCCAGGGCCAGTGCCATCCCCACCCTTTAAACCTTGACGATTTTCAGTTATTTAGTGATGGGTGGCAAAGACAATGTATTTGAATATGTTAAAGAACAAAAATCCAATTGAATACATTTGATGACCTCATTGACTTTATTGAGCAATTCCTGAACCAGGCAGCATCTCATCTGATAAATAGAAGTGTGTTTTCAGGCAGAAACTAGACTGGGCGTGGGAGTTACTGGCAAAGAAAGGACTGAGCGGCAGGACTAGCTTCCTTTGCTAGGGGAGGGGCCTGTGTGACTTGCCCTCCCTGGGACCGACCAGGACGCCCGAGGCTGCGCTCCTGAAGGCTGAGCCGGCGGCCAGGTCGGGAACCAAGTCCAGCTCCGTGCCGAGGGCTCTCAGCAGTGACGCTGTGGTTTTCTAACAAGTTTCTGGGCTTGATTTCTGTAACGAGTGGTAGGGATTCTGGTGTCTGAAAGAAAATCACTAGTTTCATCCTGAAAGCTTTCCTAAACCTGCTGCGGGGAAGGTGCTGGGGTCTGCGGGCCTGCCCGGTGCGGCGGCAGCTGAAGCGCGCAGTGTGAGGGGAGCTGGAGCGCCCAGCTCAGTCTCCATCGGGGCCAGGAAACTGCTTTCACCCCTTTCCACCGCGTGGAGGCTCCGGGTGGCCACAGGCAGGACAGGGCCACAGGCTCCGGAGGGCAAAGCGACGCCCTCTTCTCACTGAGGCTGTAAAATGGAGACAGACATTAGTGGCTGTTCTCTCTGGGCTGTTGTCAGGGAAAGAGGAGAAAGATTGCATACCCCAGGGCGTGGAAACGCCCTAGAAATGCCTGTATGTTGCGTGACCCTGGAACCCGAGGAGGGAGGAAATCTTCTCTGTCCAGTCCAAGTCTCTGACTTTCCAAATAAGGAAAACAGATTAATGCCTGAGTCAGGTTTCTATCTGTTCTGGAGAGACAGCAGGTCAGGTGTGGCAGTCGCTCCGGGAAGGCCTCTGGGCAGCGAGATTACTTATCATCCTATCCCCGAGCCTGGGGAGAGGGCCAGTCTCCAGAGATGATTTCTGCCCCGCTGACCTCCCGGTCAACAGGTAACCTCTGCCAAAGGCTGGCGCCGACAGTCCCCAAGGGCGAGGGGATGAACAGACGGCCCAGGTTCCGTGGTGGTGGGGAGAGAATACCTGTAACATGAAAGGAGAGATGTTGGCTGTGGGGCAAAACAAGGGAAGTGGAGACAAAGGTACAGAGATGTCTGCTCACTTAAGAAACATTTACTGCCCTGGCCGGTTTTGCTCAGTGGTTAGAGCGGCAGTTCTCAACCTGTGGGTGGTGACCCCTTGGGGGGTCGAATGACCCTTTCACAGGGGTTGCCTAAGACCATCGGAAAACACATACTTCGGATGGCGATTCGTAACAGTAGCAAAATTACAGTTATGAAGTAGGTAAAAGTAACTTTATGGTTGGGAGTCACCACAACATGAGGAACTGTATTAAAGGGTCATGGCATTAGGAACGTTGAGAACCAAGGATTAGAGTGTCGACCCGTGGACCAATGAGTCAAGGGTTCGATTCCGGTTGAGGGCACGGACCTTGATTTCGGTTCCTCCCCATCCAGGTCGTGCCGGAGGCAACCGGTCGATGTGGCGCATGCTCTGCCCCCCTCCCACTCTATCTAATGATAAATGGAAAAATATCTTCAGGTGAGGAATTTAAAAAAAGACATTTACTGACCACCGGCTATGTGCTAAGCACTGGAGTCCATGCTCCTGGCCCCGCCGTGCCCTGGATGCCAGCCCTCCAGCCTGTGTAAACCTGGGGCATAAGGATGGGGCAATCCAGGAGCAGGTCTGACCTCAGCTGGTACTTGTGCAGAGTGACCTCCCTGGCCGGCCTTGGGGGGAGAGGGGCAGCTGGCAGTGTCACTGGCTGGACGGGGCAGTCCCAGAGCCACTCAGCTTCTCTGTGCCCTGGAGCCTGGCACACAGGATGCAGTCAAACTATCAGACACTTGGGTAACGTCCCTGAGAGCGTCAGAGAGGCGGGGAGGAGGCAGCACGGCCCATTCCAGGCCCCGCCGCCTCCCCCCCCCAGTGTCCCTGTTGGTGGCACTAAGATTTCTTCTCGCCCCTCATCTCTCTAACCCAGTCCTCTCCTGTGCTTCAGACCCAAAGCCCTAGTTGCCTAATGATGTCACAACCCCTAGAGAAATCACAGCACAGTAAGTCCAAGCTTCCGTCTCCACCCACCTGTGCCCCACTTGTGAGGGGCAGCTCATGGCAAACACGTGCTCTGTGATGAAGTCCTCCCCCCACAGCCGTCCGCCACGGCCCGTCACCTGTGACACCTACCTGATTTGTTTTTTAAACCCTCATCTGAGGATAGGTATGTATTTTAGAGAGAGGGAAGGAGAAACATCTGTTGTTCCCATACGTGCCTCAACCGGGAACTGAACCCATGACCTCTTGGTGTATGGGATGACGCTCCAACAAACCGAGACACCAGGGCAGGGCCTAAACTGATTCTTAAACCCTTCTCTCCCTCCCCTCTCTAGACGGGGACTATTACGAAGCTCCCTCACTAGCTTTCTGCAACCATCCCCTGCCTCTCCAGTCCCACCTCTGTGACCTAGAACGATATTCTCAGGAAGTAAAACGACCGGGTCACTCCACCACCTACACTTCCAAGTCTGAAACCTGTTCTCCATGGCCATAAGCTAAAATCCACATGCCCCAGACAAAGGCCTCATACCGGCCGCGGCCCACCCTTCATGGCTGCACGCCAGCCCCTCCAGGCAGCCTCGAGCACATCTGCCTGCCCCATCCCCCTCTGACGGCTTCTCCCTGGGCCTGGGCCGCCCCGGGTCTCATCCACGTGGAAGTCCACGGAAAGATGTGCGCTGGGCTCCCTGCACCCAGCAGTCTCAGCGTGTGTCAAAGGGAGACTGGGTGGCCAAGTAGGACAATGTTTTCTGCGTAGACCTTGTGTTGTGACAAGATCTGGGGGAGGGGAGACTCTGTCAGTGTCAGGTTTGAAACCTAAACATGACATCTGTTGCTGGCCAGTGTGACTCAGTGGATCAAGTGTCACCCCAGGAACTGAGAGGTCAGGGCTTATACCTGGGTTGCAGACTTGATCCCCAGTGGGGCGTGCAGGAGGCAGCCGATCCATGTTTCTCTCTCTAAAAAATTCAAAAACATATAGAAAAAAATAAAAAGAAAAGAAATCTGTTAACAAGCTCTTGTCTCTTTCAGTAACCTCGGAGGCAATGCCATCAACGAGGTGGTCCTGGGCCTGCTCCAGGCCGGGTGGTCCCGGGAAGAAATCGCGAAGGAACACTTGGAGGCCCGCCTCCAGGCCGAGATTGTGGCGTCCACAGGTAACTGACTCCCAGCCACAGAAAGTAAGCCGTAGGGTTAGAATGTGCTTTTGAGGTGGACAGGGACCAAATGACCTGTCATCAACTTCAGGGAAGCACAAGAAAAGGGCCAAGATAGCTGCATTCCTTTTCTGAAAATGCTTTGAAAAGGGCAGACTGCCCCAGGCCTGGAGACAGCAGCAGGCCATGTGGCCTGCAAGCCCGTGGCCCTAGGGCAAGGCCTCCAGTCAGAGGGAGGGCGGCTTTCCCTGCGGCCACTGACCCGACCAGCCGGCCGGCCCCTCCCCACTCCCGTGCCCCCCCGCACCAGGCCTGGCACTGACGGCAGACCCTGCCCAGGCTGGGGGCTCAGACCCCCACGAAACTTTTGGTCTTCATTTCAGACAGTGGCTTTGGCCACAGCCGCCTTGTGAAAGAAAAGCTGATTGACTCCTTCGTCCCCTTCCTGCCGCTGGAGTCCCGCCACGTGAGGCTGTGCGCCCGCGACGCTTTCCTGAGCCAGGGGCTCCCGTACACGCAGGAGGCGCTGGACGAGATCGCCAAGATGATGGTGTATGTCCCCAAGGAGGAGCAACTCTTCTCTTCTCAGGGGTGCAAATCTGTGTCCCAGAGGATCAACTACTTCCTGCCTTGAGAGCAGGATGCCACTGCCTGCCTCGCACCAGCAGGACCTGGGGTCGGCCGCGCTCGCTCCCTCTCACACCCTGTTTACCAGGAAGGCCTTAACTCAGAAGCCAGAGCCAATTTAAAATCACTTGGTGCCTTCGAAAGCCACACGGGAAAGAAACACATCCCCCGACTGCTTGGCATCTCAGCTCTTGCCTGGACTGGGGTGTGGGGCCTGAGGCTGCAGGGCCCCCGTGACGGGAAGGGGACAGGGAAGGGGACAGGAGTTCTGCTTACCGGCAGGCGGGTGGGCTGGCTTTCAGGTTGTCATCCCCAGAGGGAAGCTGTGCAGCTAGTATCTGTGAGCAGATCGGGAAGAGCCTCGGGCTGAAAACAAGGTACACAGAAGAATTAAACATGTTTTTAAAGTTAGGGCCTGACATCCCTGTGCCACATGTAAATATTAAAGTTTTTATTTTTCTAAACCCTTCAGCCTCCTTTCTTAATGACCTAGTAATCCTGTTCCCTCAGCAAAACTCCAAATGCAGATGAGGCTGCGGGGCTGGGCACGTGGGCACTGGGCACTCCCCCAGCTGACGGACAGGACAGGACAGTCACGGGCTGGGCCTTTCTGCCTCACACTGAAGACCCTCCCACAGCACACTGCTCGTGTGTGGACACGTCCTTCCCGTGTTCCTGGCCCCTTATGCACACGTGCACTGTGCTCCAGCCACTCAGGAGGTGCTCACGTGCTTCTTCCCCTCACAATTCTGAATTACACACAGGCTGTACCTGTCATCGCCTCCAATGTCCCGATTTAAAGCCCTCTGAGCCCAGGTGAAGTGCACACTTCTGTGTCCCCCATGGGACACTTCACAGCGCTCACTCAAACAGCCGCCTCGGCGAGGGAGCCCCGTCAACGGACCGGCGCCCTCCTGTCAGGCCAGAGTGTCTTGGGGGGAAGGCGGCAGGCGCCTGATCCTACTCCGTACCCAGCTCTAAGACACGTTTTAAGAGGCACCTTCCCAGAGTCACAGACCGTCAGCATCTGTTCAGCACTGGCCAGCACGTCTGATGTCACCAACACAGGTCCAACCCTCTCCCAGCCTGGGGAACCAAGGTGAACAGGGGACATGGTTCCAAGCACTTCTCTGGGGCTGGGTGCCCCGGCTCAGCCGCTACCATGTGCAGCGACAGGAAAGCTATGACCCTGTCTGACTTTGGTTCCACTTCTGTACAAGGGAGCACAACTGTACTTACCTCACAGGGCTTCTGTAGGATTAACTCAGTTCATCTCGATCCAGTGTTCACGTAACAGAACAACAGAAACTCTTGGAAACTGAGGTCAGTTTTGACACCATACTCCAAGGCAAGGCTGGGCCTTCCCCTCCGTTCCAGTTCCTCGAACCCTGGTTAAGAGACAACACCTGGAACTCACCATGTGCCGTGCCCTGTGCTAGGCACTGGAGAGCCACATCCTGTGTGATCTTGAACACTGACATCGGTCCCACGCCCATCACCCTTTAATAAATGAGGGAACGGGGCTCCAAGAGGTGAATTACCAGGCAAAGTATGAAGCGCTGGTCAGGAGAGGGGGTTCGCCCCAGGCAGCCTGACTCCAAGCTCCTGTGTCTGATGACCTTCTAAAACACTTTCCAGATTTCCTCTGCAGAGAGAGAACACTTCCTCAGCACAGGCCGCAGCCTCGTGTGGAGAACGTCACAGTGATACAAAGGGCACAAGAATACAACAGGTGTCTTACCTAAAGACGGCAACAAGACTCACCTGAACTAAACCAAAACAGGTGGGAGAAACGGAGGGCAGGTGGCTGAGGGGGTTACAAGCTGATGTTTACCAGCCCCTCGAACGACCTCACGGGCACACTTGAGTGCATCCTGCTCACACCTGATGAAAACCACTCTAAGGCAATGACTCATTATTAAAAACACTTGAAGACCAAGTCAAACAAGAATAGAATGTTCCCTGTGAGGTTTTGTACTTCCTCTTTCAATGCTACTTTGGCTCCAAACATTTTTGGAACTTACTTGCAATTGTCCTCAAAATGGACTCGGAGAGAATTAAGTCTCTTTCTACAGCCACCTCACATTGGACGGACGGACGGACGGACAGACAGACACACAGACACACACATGCATAATTACTTACCTTATGTACCAGCTGGGCTGCAGATGATGCCTTTGGTCATTTCCAAAAACATGATCCATCCAAGGGTGAGCATCCACCCCTACAGAGGACATTCTAAAGAACGTACTGGAGGGATGACTGCTAACATCAGCTTCCCCACCTTAGACATCTACTCCACACAGAGACAGAGCCTGCTCAGATTCTGTCAGAACCATGGGAGAAACACTCCAATCAAAAGAGCCTACTTTGCCAATAAAATATTGCAACCTTTATTTAAAATACAACACAAGTTGGCAAGCCTTGTGAGACAACAGGCGGACAGCATTCCCCTTTCAAGGGCCTCATTTATTTACATCAAGTTTAACACTGTTAGCAGTTCACAGTCAGACAACAGGGTGAGAGAATTAAATTAGAAAAACAAAACACCTGAAAATATATTACACTAACAAGAACAAATACCTGACAACACTGGCAGTGTGACCCATGACTGACATGTTTTCAGTTAAACCCCACGTTGTCTCATCCCCTTAGCAACGCGCAGTGCCAGGCCCTCAGACCTCACCCTCTGCGCACCCACCACACACACACCTGCAGAGCATGACCTTTGGTATAAACGTTAAACAAGTTTTAAAGAATCTGAAGCATATGTTTTAAGACAAAATTCTGTCAACCAGCACAAAATATTCACACTTATTTTGCCAAGCGAACAGAGCTGGGTTCTCCAGCGATGGTCAGAGGCGGACTGCAGAGGAGAGGTGTTGAGCACAGACCCACACCCCAGGCGGCCTGTGCACGGCTAACAGCCAACCAGGCATGGCTTGCACTCGCCAGAGGGCCCTCTGCGGAGTCCGCTTGCACCCCCTCCCCCAGTGAGTGCAGCACCAGTGTCTGCCTGTTCCCGCTAACAGACCCAGGATGTGAGGGAGTTCAAACATGCACCCTAAGGAACGTAAGGTGAGTACCACATTGTCCTTTCTAGCTTCTAAATATTAATTTCTCTGAAGGACAGTCAGCCTAACCAAAGTGATTTCTCCAGATCTCAGAAAATTGCTTTCATAACAGAGTTCCAAAAACAGTAGCCACTGTGAAAAATAGCTCGTCAAAATGGAGGCAGGTGGGCACACCCGGCCATCAGCTCCCAGAAACATCTGTGCCTCTCGGCATTCCGGCCACTCGCAACGCTGCTAAGGTCCTTCTGGACGGTGCAGAATACCGGCTGGGATGCAACACCGATGACCCTGAAGCAACGCCACACCCTGCAATAGCTTCCGAATCAAGAGTACATTTATTTGGCATACCTGTATTACTGTTACAATTGCTGAAATGAACTGTCCTCATTTATGAATATTTTATTAACCAGAAGTCCCATTCTCCAACTAAAGTTTATGGTGCTTAAACCCATGATTTAAAATGATCTTAAGGCTCAGAAGCAAATCTAAACAAGTTCCAACCTTACAAACTCTATTTCCTTTCTTTAAGCCTAGCATTTGACAGTTTGTTTCCACCATGTCCCAGAAGAGTTAACTAGAAATGCTCCAAGACCGAGTCGTGTGTGCAGCTCGGAAGTTTGCAGGGACAGGAGGCCCCAGAAACGTGCTGCTCCAGCACAGTGATGAAGAGAACAGACACAACACGGGGCACAGGTGCGGCTGAGGACTTCCCGGAGCCACCCTTTCCGCAGAGGCTGCAGGAGTGAAGATCTGCTCACACCCCATCTGACCGCGGGCTGACTGAATACTGCGTGCAGGCTGCTCAGCAGTGAGGAGGTTAAAGGATACAGTTTTTCTAGGAGAGGTAAACAATGTCAAATTTATAATTGTACATAGGAGCAAAGTGAGGGCACCTGGAGGGAGGGGCGGCTCCAGTCAGAGCGCCCTTCCCCGCTCCCCAAGCAGGATGGAGAGAAGCGCAGTGGTCTGCCAGGTCAGCGCTCCCTCTGGGGAGAAATTCCAAGTGGGACTCTCCTGACTAGGGCTCTGAGCCGCTGCTACCCAGCACATTCATTTCTACTGGTTCTAGTTCAATAACGCTGCAACATCAACCTGGCTGACAAGTCTTTTCCTCAGCAAACACATGAAACCCATCCCTGAAGGCACCATCCTCTAGGACTGATCTCCACTATTCCCAAGTCAGCCAAGAAGCAAGAGGACCTGCCCAGCCCCCCTCCCCTGGGGAGAAGCATGGGATCTTCTCCCGAGTATCACAGGATGACACCTTCCCCACCTTCCTGTCCTTTGGATCTAGGGCATTGACTGCACACACTTGATCTCAGAGAGAACATAGACGTTAGGTGGAGGGCATGAAAAGCAGCAGAACCAGAGCAGACACTCATCTCTTCGACACTGCAGCAAACTCCACAGAAGACAGCCTGGAGCTAAGACAGTCACTGAGGTGGATGCTCTGGAGCAGGGTGCTGCCCACGGCACAGCCTGAAACCTGCCATGCGCCCCAGTGATACAGGAGGATGGGGCAGGCAGCGGAGGCCCCGTGGGAACAGAGAGGTAACGGGAATTGTTACTCCAGGCACTATTGGCCTGCCCAAAACAGCAAGCCTTATATTAGATATCTTTTAAGTCTGGGAGTTGGAAAACTCAAACTCTATCCCAAAGACATAAACATCCTGCTAACAGTGGGGCACGCTTCAGAACCAGCCCAGCGCCTTCTTCTGTGACCAGGTTGTGGCCGGCAGCAACTTCCCTGGGTTGTCAGGTGCCCGTGGGGCTGGCCTCTCCCCTTCTCTCCTGCTCCCACAGGTCTCACACTGAATCAGGCATTTACAAAAGAACTGAGCTACGGGCTTTTCAGAAGCTAAGACAGAACTGGAATCTATTAATAAATACATCAGAAAAAACTTAGGGCTAGAGACCCACCTACATAAAGAGGACTGGTCACAGATGCTTAGGGCAGAAAGCTCGGCCCAAAATTAATGCAAGAAGACGATGAAACCCAAAAGGCATCTAGAACAAAACTACAGACAACCCGTCAGCCCAATATGAACTCCCGCAGGAGCAGAGCCTGACAGCAGCGATGAATCAGTAACGGACATGGAAGGGAACAGATGTCAGAATACAGTGCAGTTGTCACTCAAAGTGGCCACTAATGCAGTTTCCTCTTGGGCATTTTATAATCTAACAGGTGAGTTATGTTAAGCTACTCTTCTTAGAAAAAACAAACAAACGTGGATGATGAATGTCCAGCTCATTTATAACTGATAGGAAATCCTAAAAGTAATTTCCAAAACACTGTGTACAACTGTCTAACCTCTTCTCGCCCCCACATCCCTGCCCTGCAAAAATAAAACAAAAAACCCCACGCAAGACACAGGTTAAAAAAGACACTGTCAACATCAACAGGTGATGCGTCGGCTCCCACCACATTCAGGAGGCTAACCGACTGAACGTGTAGTGGACACATGTTCAAAACTAACAGGGCCTTGTTGCGGAGCCGAGGCCTGGAGGAGCTCCCCTGACTGCAGTGAGTGCCATTGCTACTTTTAATGATTCTAATTGAACCAGAATGTTGGTCCCTAGTTTTCTGAAGTCATTCAGCACTGAGCTACAATTTTAGTAAAACATTTACTATACCTGAACATATTCTTTTAGCAGTTTCATATTTATAAATGTCATAAATTACAGAGGTGACTTTACATATCTGCATTTTCAGGTCCCCCACAGGTAAAAGCCTGTAACTCAATCAGCATCTAACCAACTGCTTTAACTTTTAATAGACATTAATAATACAACCTTGTAAGTTAGTTATATTACATTTGATACTTTTTTCTCAAAGTGCTTTCATATACATTATTTCAGTCATTAAAATGGCACAGAGTAAAGTTGTTTGCTTTTTTTTAAGAAAAAGGAATGTAGGACTAGGCTTTCTAAAACTTAAGTTGGTATTTCTTTATTACAAAGTGCAGATTGCTGTGCTGCTGAGGTCTGTCCCAAAGAATGACTCCACACAACTTTTTAAATCGCTGACTTCTGTCGAATGCCTGCTTTGCTAGTGTGGCCATCACTCAGCATTTAAGCCCCTTCGGGTCGGAGTGCTGGAGCGTGTGCTTCAGGTGTGCACGCGGTGCAGACTGATTGTCTATCTGAGCCACTTTGTTTGCAGCATCTCAAAGCAGCAGGAGCGGCGAGGGACCCCACAACCAGAAAGCCGAGAGATCGGAACTCTAGCCTTGACTCTGCCACTAATTAACTGCTCTGAGATCATGGGCAAGTAACTTAACTATCCTTTCTTCCAATTTCTTAAGCTGTCAAGAAAAAGGATGATAGTGCTCTGATCAACGCATCAGGTTTTCTTTGTGTGTGTTTTTAAACTGCAGGGGATTTTGTTGCACATCCCTGGCTAAGATTCTCTGGACTAAGTTTATTAAAGTAATAGCAGTAGTTAACATTTACGGAGTGCTCACTAATGCCAGGCACTGAAGCCAAGTATCTTACATATATTATCACTTAATCCTTATGACAACCCGAGGTAGTTACTATTATTATCCCTGTTTTCCAGTGAGGAAACTAAGGCTCAGGAAGATTAAATGACTTGCTTTCTAGTGTGACCTCTTCATCATTATCTACATTGTATCCTCAACTCAAAAGCTCCATAACTTTAGTTCAATAAATATGGGTTATGTCTTAGCAGAGTCAGCATATTTTATTAACTGGGCACTATTTTATTAGCCAACTTTCCAATATATTATAAGAAAATTCTAATTAAAAATCCAAAATGCAACTGGGGCAAGGAATCCACTATAAAGACCTCAATGTACAGAGGTCATCTGGAAAAACACTGAGGAATTTCTTAGGGCCAAATTTTTTTAAGGCTACATTTCTGAAAATTATGATGGAATTCTGTAGGAAAATATATACATTTTAATTTTACACAAAGCCCTTTAAGAAAATACTTCATGTAAAGCACAATGAAGATGTATTCTACACAAAATACTGCATTTTAAGGTAGGAAGATCTAAACTGAAACTGACTCTCTGCACACGAAGGGCTCGGCTGCGGAGCCCAAAGCCGTGTGCACACGTATACTCACACATCTCCACTCTAGGGAGTTCTCACCGTTTGGAGGAGTCTGTTTGCTCCTGCTCTCAGCTTTGCTTTTAAACCAGATAGAATTAAACTACATTTTTAGTTTCTAAAAGCAGTTTTCTCTGCTTTGAATTCAAACTTTTAAATTTCCATAAAGTTATTTTTAAACTCTGGTCCTTTTCAAGTAGAAAAAGGAAAAACCTAAATCACACTTTATAAGTTGGCAGTGCCCCTTTAACCTTAGCCCTGAGCTCTGCCCCTGTAGCTCCACAGTTCAAGCATCATGTGGACGGGTGCTGCAAGAGTCGATCTGCTGTGGACAGATGGAGAAGCTCAATGCACGAACTCACTGAGCACCTACTACAGGCAAGACAGAGCCAGGTGCCGCCCCTGAGTAAGACACAGCCCCCAACCTCAAGATATTCTCGGGTGAGAATACCGTACTGGGGAGCTTAAATACACTCAGTAGTGTTCCTCCAAGGCTTATTTTCAGAGCTCTCAAGGAAAGATCCCTTGTTTAGGAAGAAAAAAAATCCCCTGAAAAACAATTATAATCCCTCAACTTGCATCCCACAATGACAGGGATAAACTTAAAAAGCAGCATAAAATATTCTAAAGTTTTAGCTTTCCCTGCCCCACCCTTAAAAGGTTAATTGCTAAAACGATTTCAAGTTTCTGGAAGTGAGTAAGGAAGGGGGCGGCTGAGGAGAGGCAGCGGCTGCTGGTTTCAGACCCACGCGAAGCGGCTCGGGCTTCTCTCCCAACCATCACCAGCTGCTTGCGCTGCGCCTTCCAACAGCGGCAGAGCCCGCGGACCCAGCAGGAACACCCGGTGCTGTCTCCTTCCTTCAAACCCTTCTCCTGGCCTGGGCCTCCTCTCAAGCAGCCATAAGGATCCAAGTTTCCTCCTTGGTCAAAGATGCCAAACTCTGTCCAAAACAGTTTTTCCCTCTCAGTATTCTAGCCCAATTAATATAATCTCAACAGCTCTAAGTTTCATGGTTTGCTGCTGAGCAAAGAAGAGAATGAAAAACACTTCCACGTAAGAACACTGCACGGAGAGCTCTCTGGGGAGGCTCCACAGGGCGCCGGCGCCCGCCTGCAGACCCGCGCACGCGCATCACCACCTCTCGGGACAGACAGAGATGGGCTGTGGTTGACAGCGGATCGAGGGCGGAGGCAGGAAGAAGTTCACTCCTCACCAGTGCTGAATTCCTAGCTTCCCAAATAATATTCCTTTGGAAGAAAAAATGTATTTCTTTTTTTGTGTGTTGGGTTCTCCTTGGGGGCGGGGTCATAAAGCTTTAAAAACAGAATGGAGCGGTAACTGGGATTATGCCTGATATTGAGAATATTAGTATCTAAACAATTAGATCTAGCTCCCTGTGACCCTAATTAGTTTCCATAATTATAAATGAGTAGGGAGGGAAAAGGCCTATCTTTCAAAGGCAAAACATAAAATTGAGGGTTAAGTCATTAGGTGTCCCGGATCTAACTGGTGTTCCCTGGAAATGATGTGCTCCTTCAATTATACATTCTTAAAATAAATATTAAAGAATATTCCCAATGTGATCTTCACAAACAAGCACAACGAGGGGAGGGGTATGTGAAAGTAGAAAAGCATGTGAGAATAACTGGGGTGATGCATTTGAAATCCGCGGAGGGGAGGGGAGAGAGTGAGTGCACTCCTCTCTACTTTCTACCTGGACTGTGTCTAAGGCGACGAGGGAAGGGAAAGGTACAGAGAAACCACCATTGGGACCAAACCAGCTTCTCCTCTCAGTCACAGACCTCTGGGCCTGTTGGGTTCCAAGGAGAGTCCCTTTCGTGGGTCTTCTGGTTGATAAAGAAACATACAGCTGCCAAATCCTTGACTAGTATGTCAGTGTGCAGGGGTACTGGATCAGAAAGGGTTCCCTGCGAGAACCTGTCCGTGACCACTAATTTCAAAATCAATGTTGGTTAATGCCTGAATGCCACCAGGAATAAAGGAAGACAGCCCGCCCAGCAGGAGGCAGAGAAGAACCACTGAAGAGACCCCCTAATCCTGTCCATTAGGAAGTGACATACTAGACTGGAAGAAGCGACTTCTGCTGATCAACAGGAAATTTTAGGAGGCTTCAATCTCCCAGCTAGACTCCCCAGTATTCTTACTTCCGGCACCGGTGAGCACACCCATGGAAAGCAGGACAGGAGCAGACAGGCCACCTTTCCCAGTTTTGTAATTCCGGTCATCTGATTCGCAGTTCTTACTGCAGCAGTGACCTTGTGGAAGCAAGGCTAACAGCTGCTTCTAGAAACCTCGCTTAGTCCCTTCCCAGCTTTCCTTTCTTCTGGCTCACCAGATTCGCTAGGCGAGATGGAACACGACCCCCATCGGTACCTCCTGGCGCCCTCCGCCAGCTCCCTCTGTGCGGGACAGTCCCGAGCACTGCCGAGGGCAGCCCTGTCTAACCTCCTGGCAGCTCCAGGTAAGAAAGGGTGGGTTTGGGTCTTCACGGCACCACTCACATGTTCCCTGATGTTCCAGTGCAGCTTCCAATCCCGTCCAATTTCTCTCTCCTATGAGTTTTGCTTTTTGTTATTTTTGAGATGAACCTGTAAACGTGAGATCTCAGAGAGCTGAGGTACTTCACATAAACACACTCAAGTATCAGTCTTTCATTTTTTGAAAACAAGAACACAGGAAAACAAGTCCCTCCCCCTCCCCTCAGAAACGTGTGCCTGTCCCCACTAGGCTAACAGCGGCTACCTCTGCACCACATCGCTGATCTCCTGCACACACGACAGTAAGTTAGTAAGCACGGGATTGGCCCCGGGCACCCCAGCCGCTGCCGAAGACACCTGCAGCTCCTGCAGGCTGAGCTCCAGTTTGCTCACGGCCTCTCGGAAGGCGAACTTGTTGCGAGTCTGAGGGATGCAGTCCACGTAGCCTGAGCAGTAGTCGAGCAGCTGGTGGCCGGTGTCCACCAGCTGGCTATTGGGCACCGGTTCCGAGAGTGCACTGGACAGTAGGTCAGCACATTCCAGCAGGGCCTCCTTGCTAATTTTGTCGGCTGAGATTTTCTCAGCTGCCTGTTTGGTTTTCCTCAGAGCCACTTTAGTACCTGCTGTGCCGTTGGCCATTTTGGCTGGCGAGATGGAAGATGTGGGCAGAGGCACTTGAGGTGGGGGCACCACTGGCCTCCCAGCTTTCCCACTAGTGGGCACTGCCCCCAGAGCCGCCTTTTTCCCTCCTTCCTGTGTTTCTGACGCGGGCTGTCCGGCAGCGGGGGCCGTCGGCTCTTCCGAGGGGTCTGAGCACACGGGTGGATGCTGCAGTAGTCTCATCACTGGTGGTGGGGGTGGGGCACACTTTGGTTTTACCCGTCGGGGTCGGTCTTTGTCTCCAGAAGATGTGACCTGATGCTCGGACAGGAGCTTGAATGTGTTCCCCTGAGAGTCCGTGCCAATGAGCTGCACGTCGGCTGGAGTGTGCTTCAGAGTGGGGGAGATGAGGACGGGCACTTTGTGGTTGTGGGCGGTGGGGGGGACAGCCGCAGCCTTGGCTGGAGAAGCCCAGCCTGTCTGCTCAGCACCCTCTGGGACCCCCGCCATGCCAAGCCGGGCCCCGCCGTTCCTCTCCTTGCTCTTTGGGGCAGCTGCTACTCCAGCCACCCCCACCCCTGGACAGTCCTTCTCTGTGACAGCTGGATCCCCGGAGGGGGTTCTGAGAGGAAGAGCTGTGGCTCCTTTGGGCAAAAGTTTGGCTTTTGGTCTCTCCCTGGTTGGAGCAGCACCTTCCTCTGATTTTTTGGGAAGCATGTCATGGGCCCTGTCCACATTCTCTTCTGGTTGAGAAGAGGTGGACACTGTCCTTTCCAGCTGGATTTTGGACCTCTGGCAGTTTCTGGGAAGGGTCATTGCCATCCTATCCTGCTCTGGAAGCCCTGAGGACATGGAAGACGTAGAGTTCGACCTTGGAAAAGGCTTGGAAGTGGCATCACTGGCTGCGGGTTTACCTGCTCGCAAGCCCAGGGTCTTTTTGATTAAGCGTGGCGTAAAGAAGCCCGTGATGCCAGACCACCCACCGCCTGCAGCACCACTGCCCCCACCGCCACCGCCGTCGTCATTACAGAGGTTCCTCTGTGCAAAGCTCCCCCCATAGCACTTGGGGGGCACAAGATTCGCCTCTTGCTGGGCAGGAGTGAAAGAGAGCCCATCAGCATGCTGCAGAGAAGCAACAGATGAGAAGTTACCCGTGAGTTCGTATTTCTTGTGGGGCTGATTCTCCATTTCTCGGAAGGAGCTGCTGCGTTTGGGGGGTGTGGGAGCATTTCTCTTTTTCATGAAGGAGCTGAAGAAGCCTCCCTTCCTATCCCTGGTGAAACATGTCTCTTTGGCATCTTCCAAGAGGCTGCTGGGTGACTTGTCTCTTTGTTTGCGAGGCAGTGCTGGGGACCCACTGGGGGCCTGTGCACTTCTAATGAACCCTGATGAGAAACGGCCAATCAGTAATGTGAAAGACAAGAAGGCATTTGTTACACTCGAGTTACTAAGGTCTAACTGTAAGAGTCAGAGGAAACTAACAAACACATTACCATTTCACACTGATCAGTGTTCCTACTGTGACATGGGATACACATGGGAAGAAATACCCCGCTGGTTTTTCCTCAGCCTTCAGTTTTCTCCAGAAACTACTGTACAACCTGGCCTCAATCTCAGGGTCACTGAAGAAGTGTTGGCCAGAACTGCAAAGATGGCAAGTATCTGGGGCTCGGGGCAAGGAAATGGGGGGGCGGCAGACTGCATGCAAGTGGGTGCACCAGGACTCCTAACACAGTGACAGAGCTGAGGACAGTGGTAAGTAAAACGGGCGCCAGCCACACTTTCCTCGGGGAAGACAAGCAGGAGGTAGGAACAGAAGCACCATAGCCCACAGTTCTTTAAACAAGGCCATCTGACTCGCCCGCCTAGGGACCCATACCTGGTGCTGAACTGGAAGCAGAGCCGTCGGGGGCGTCTAGGGAGCCTTCGATGTTCTCCTTGTTCTCGGCCTGCTTCTTCAGCGTCCGGGTCTTGGAAGGAAGCACAGGTAGTCGGGGCAGGTAGGGGACGACAGACGAGGAGGCGGCAGCTCTCCCCAGCTCCTCAGCTACCTCTGTGGGGAGAAAGGGGACCGAGGAAAAGAGCAGTTTCAGGACAGAGCAAAGGAGTTCTTTTCAGAAAAGGCATACAACAGTGAGAAAACTGGAGAACAGAGCACTAACATGCACAGATGGAGTCACAGTGTGCACTCTGTTCTGTCTGGCTTCCCTGGCGCAGCACTGTGTCTGTGCAGTCGTGCGCAGCACTGTGTCTGTGCAGTCGTGCTCAGCACTGTGTCTGTGCAGTCGTGCTCAGCACTGTGTCTGTGCAGTCGTGCTCAGCACTGTGTCTGTGCAGTCGTGCTCAGCACTGTGTCTGTGCAGTCGTGCTCAGCACTGTGTCTGTGCAGTCGTGCGCAGCACTGTGTCTGTGCAGTCGTGCTCAGCACTGTGTCTGTGCAGTCGTGCTCAGCACTGTGTCTGTGCAGTCGTGCTCAGCACTGTGTCTGTGCAGTCGTGCTCAGCACTGTGTCTGGAGCCGTGCAGGGCGCTGCACGTGCCGAGGCTTCCCTCGTGCCTGTGTCCCGTCCAGGTGAGAGGGATGCACTGAAGTCCACCCATTCTCCTCCACTTGTTTCCAGTGCTGGGCTACAATGACTACGTTGCTAGAGGCGTCCTGCTACGTCCTCTGCTTCACAATTGCATGAGCAGGACTGGTGGTCATGAGATGCATGTAAATTTGGCTTTTTCCTGCCAAACTATCTCCCCAAATGGCTGTACCAATCTACACTCACACTAGCATTGTATAAAATTCTGGTTACTCTGCATGCTTGCCCGTTTTCTGTTATCAGGTTTTTTGTGCTTTTATTTTTAGTCATTCTGGGGTGGGAATGTAACGAGATCTCATTGTTTTACTTTGTACTTCTCTGACGAGGAGTGATATTGAGCATGGTCTTCATATGCTTACTGGTCGTTCGGCTATCCTTGCTTACTAAGTCTCTGTTCAGGGGCTGAACAAAGCCAATGGATGTCTGCAGAGACCTTTATTTTTTTGGTTGTACCTTGTACTAAAAAGGAAGGGTAGATACATTCCATTTTGTGCAGATGAGGCTCCTGAAAAAAGGTTCACCCATCAAAAAGCGTTGCTGGCTAAACCTGGCCATGGTTCTGTGTTTTTCACTGAGGCAAAGACAAAATTTGCTATTCATTCTTAAACAAAAATGGTGAGGTGAAAGGGGGGGGGGTCAATGGGGGGGGGAAGGAGGGACATCTATAATATTTTCAACAATAAAGATTTTTAAAAAGTGAAGCCAGTAGGATCAATTAGGTCGTAAAATTTTTAATTATTTTACATTTTTTGGTAATTATTTAAAAAAACCTACATCCCATAACAGTGGGTATATGGCACATAATCGAACCAATCCAATGAGAGCCCTTTCTTACGCTGCTATGCACAGCAGCTAGGGGTCAGACATGACCTTGAGGATGCGGACAGCTGTGTCCAATACCACCTGGAGGATTCTGAGGACGAGATCAATGAAGAAGCAAAAAGTAAAGACATGTTGGGTGGGAGAGGCTTTGGGAAGGAGGGAGGGGGAAGGAGAAGCCTCGAAGGTACTTGAGACCATGACTCTGAGGTTAACATCATCCTTGCTTTCCCACGGTTTGGTAACATCATCCCCACTTTCCCTCGGTTTGGTTATGAGCCAATAAATCCTCCTCTTATTACTTAAGGAAGTTTGAGTTAGGTTTCCTTTACTTACAACTAAATACATCCTTTTAAGGTCAGAACTGTGTCTTATCTCTGTGTCTTCAGACCTAGTATAGTCCCTGCCACAGATTAAATGCTTAATAAATTATTAGTTGAACATTAAATTTCTTATTTAGCAACTGTGAATTGAAGCGAGCTTTGAAAATTGATAAGAGCCAATTTTCTTAAAGGATGTAACATTTTCAAGAGAAGCAGAAATATTAACTAAGGATTCAACAGAAGTTAAAAGTTGACACCAAAGCACCAGAGAAATGGACCCTACTCTTTGGCCGATACTCATGATGTCTACCACTTTGACACCACAGGAGAGACGTTGGGGACAGGCAGCTGTTCAATCTGGCCGGAAGGGCCCGCTGTGCCCTCCCCACCTGCAGAAATTCCACATCAAAGGACCAACATGTAAACATTGATTAAACTTTGATGTTCTACTTTTCTTGTTCTTCTCACCTAGACATGATAAATCACTGAGGGAAGTAGACAAAAATCAACTTGCCTGATTTCTTCTTCATAAATATATATACAGATATTTTTTTAAATCCTCACCCGGGGATATATTTCCATTGAATTTTTTTTTTTAGAGTGGAAGGGGGGATGGGGGGAAAGAGGGAGGGGAGAGAGAAACATCTATGGGAGAGAGACACAATGACTAGTTGCCTCCCGAATGACCCTGACCTGGGCCAGGGATAGAACCTGCGACTCTTCGGTCTGAGGGCCATGTGCTAACTGCAAGCCAAACCGGCCAAGGCCTCTTCTAGTTTTTAAAACTTGAACTTAAGCAGTAAGTTCTGTACTCAATTATGAAGGAAAGGAAACATTTGAGAAATACGTATAAAATTCTGGAACTATATCAAAGTGTCTAATAGGCGAGTACAACTAACAATGTCACGTTTTTAGCTCTCTAGGAATAGGCCCTCTTTATAACAAGTTCACTGCTTGCTTTTTGCAGATAATTTGAGAAGAATTATACACAGAATTAGGAAACCCTGTACATGTCCGTACCCTTGTTTTTAGATGGGGGTTCTCACTGTTCACAGCATAACTTCACATGCTCATTCTGAACTCCTCTACGTGTCAATATATTTAAGAATACCATTTTAAATATTTAATTATATGGAGATGATCATTAACAGCCCATTCGATATTTAAATTTTTCTTAATTTTCCAATATTATAAACTACACTCTGCTGGAACATCCTTGTAACTAAATCTTTGTTCATGCCCTTGATTTTTTCCTTAGGATCTATTTCCAGAAACAGAATTTCTCGATATTGCTTTTATGACTTGGTTCTGCCTTTGCAGGTATGGTGCAAGGAGCTGGAATGTTTTACATACTCATTTTCTCTTCTTCTCTTCTCTACGTAAGTGTTAATGCTTTAAAAACTACTGAACTTACTCTCTTTATGAAGAGACTGAATTAATTTGTAATTAAAATATAACTTCAATATGAAAAACAGCAATTTAATAAAAAAGGCAAAACAAGAATAATGAAGGCCAAGAATTCACTCATATCCTGAAACAGAGTCCCAAGCGACACTGCGCTGTTTCTGAGGCGTTACCGCCACCACCCAGCACTAGCCACAACCAGGAGCCACCCGAGTCTCACCTTCAGAAATGCTGGAGTCATGGAACATGGTTTCAAAAGCTTGATGTGTTTCAGCAAAAGAAGGCCTGTCAGCAGGGCTCCACTTCCAGCCTATGTGCCAAAAGAGGAAGTGTTGAAAGTGCCCCACAGGAAGAAATATCCATGGTGCACCTGACAGCGAGTCCACGCCTCATGGTGAGTGCTTGTCAAAGCAGAATTACCGCGTGATCACAATGATAGGGAGTCCGCTGCCTCTCACCTCCACTCAGAGGGTAATGAACCCGCTTCCTAGGGCAAGTCCTATGCAGCCTCTGCTCCTATTCCCTCTACTACAGGGATGGGGAGACAGTTTAGAAAATGGCAAGTTTTCTTCCACTGGAAAAATAACAGAAGTTAAACCTGTCTTCAAACTCACTCTAACCTTAGGAAACTTGAGCTGTACATATTCTGAAATATAACAGGCCATCAGAAGGAAAGAACTTGGAGTCCACATTTGACTAAGAGATGGCAGCAGGCAATGCCAGTGCTCAATGAGAAAATAAGACCTCTGCTCAAACACAACTGTAACTGAATTCACTACCACCTTCCTACTCTTCCCTCTCACCTTCAAGGAGTCAGGTACATGTTTATTCATCACAGAGGTTACTTTAATATATTCTCCATTCTTTAGCAATCATTTTTATCTAGTTGAAAGCCATCCTTCACTACCTAACTCCAAACCCAACTTCTTGTTATCCTATTTTTTAAAAACTGATTTTTAGAGAGAGGAAGGGAGAGACGGAGAAAGAAACATCGATGTGAGAAACATCAATCAGCTGCCTCCCATATGCACCTCAACCAGGGTATGTGCCCTAACCAGGAATCAAACCCACCATCTCTGGTGTATGGGATGACGTTCTAATCAAGTGAGCCACAACGACCAGGGCTAATCACCCTGAATTGCTGACTCAAATCTTCAAAATCAAAATATGCAAAAATACTCACATGCTCTCATAAGTTCATAAACCTTAGGGGGGCATCCTTCAGGCTGTTCCATTCGATATCCCTTTTCCAGTAGATCATAGACCTGAGACAGGTCAATACCTGGATACGGTGACATTCCATAGGTAGCAATTTCCCACAACAGTACCCCAAAAGCTGCATAAGAGATAAAAAAGAAGAGCTTAATGTTTCTTCTCTAATTTATTATTTTATACCATTAGGTAATTAACTTTCAAATTTTGGGTAACATTTAGTTATCCAAAGTATATGCTCCTAATTCTTACAGGATTAGTTGGCCTTCTAAGATATCTGTCATGGGAACATTTCAGGTACAATCTCAAGATGGTTTTCTTTGTATTTCCCATCTTTTATTTAGACTTCCTTTACTACAATGAAGAATAAACTATGACCATATAAGAAGTCTGGGGCATAATCAAACTATTCTTAGAGAAATCTATGATCTATTTAATGATTTTCAGGGTTTGGTTTGGTTTTGAATCCTCAACCGAGGATATTTTTCCATTTATCTTCAGATAGAGTGGGAGAGAAAGAGAGAGAGAGAAACATCAATTGACAGAGACAAATCGATTGGTTTCATCCCACATGACCCCAACCAGAGCCAGGGACCAAACCACAGAGGTACATGCCCTTGACCAGAATCAAACCCGCGCGACTCTTTGGTCTGTGGGCCGACGCTCTAACCATTGAGCCAAACTGGCCAGGGCAAGTTTCACAGTTTTGGTGTCAGCTAATATTAGAGGAGTAAATATAAAAATGAACTCATTTAAAATCAGATAACATCCACTCTAGAAAAAAGAATTTGCTTGATTTTTGTCACTGGTTATTTCTGAGTTTGAGATTTCTGGTAAAGAGTGACTTAGAATCTCACAACTATTTCTATTGGCCCACAATCCAAATTTCCAGACTTGTTCAGTCCCCCTAAATCATACTGCTTTTCATGGCCAGAGAAACAAGATCAGTCACCAGGATAAACCTAGCTGAAATTTCAGCATGCCTTCCTTGAAAAGAGGGTGCTAATGTGTGTCCCTGGGCCCTGGAAACGAGCACTAAAACCTAATGTGGAAAACAAGGAGCTTCACAGAAAAAGCACCATTAAATCCAATGCAATATGAGATCTAGGCTGTGAGCTCTTTGAAGCAGGTACTTCTTTTTTTCACTTTCTTCTTTACACTTCTTTCTATGCTAAGTGCCTAGCACAATGCCTGGCAGACAGTAGGTATTTAATAAATGCTTGCAGCCCTGGCCAGTTTGGCTCAGCGGTTAGAGCGTCAGCCTGCGGTCCAGAGAGACCCGGGTTCGGTTCCCGCTAAGGGCAGTTTGTCCCTGGCCCTGGTTGGGTCGTGTGGGTGGCAGCCACTCGATGTGTCCCTTTCACGTCGATGTTTCTCTCTCTCTCTCTCTCTCTCTCTCTCTCTCTCTCTCTCTCTCTTCCTGTCTCTCCCCCCTCCCACTCTATCTGAACAAAAAACGGAAAAATGTCCTCAGGTGAGGATAAAAAATAAATAAATAAATAAATGCTTGCAGAATGATTGAAGAGGTGAGGGTAAAAGCAAAGGATATTAATCATATATAGAGAAGCTCTGGAGAATTAATAGCATTTATAGAGAAAACACACAGAAAAAAGCTTCTTCCAACCTTACCCCAAACGTCAGACTTAATTGAGAAGGTATTGTAGGCAAGACTCTCTGGTGCTGTCCATTTAATAGGAAATTTGGCTCCGGCATGAGCAGTGTAGGTGTCTCCAGTCATTAATCTACTTAAGCCAAAGTCAGCCACTTTTACCACATGGTTTTCTCCCACTAGGCAGTTCCGAGCTGCAAGATCTCTGTAGGATAGAGAACCCTAGTGTGATCCTATGTAGATGGTGAGGAAAGTAACCGTGAAGGCTCTATTCTCGGTTATTTGTGTCTCAAGCAGAGTTGATAAGTGCTGACAGATACAGGTTTTTATGACAATTGCTGACAGGGTAGAAAGCCTCTAATTGTACATCACTTGTAGAGTTACTCATCAAGAGTAGTTATATGATGCCAGAATAAAGCAGGCTTCATAAAATGACGCTTAAACAATGCGAGGGGTTAGGAGTACCGACCCCACCCCCACCCCACCCCCATGCAGCCAAAAATCCACACATAACATTTGACTCCCCAAAACTTAGCTACTAATAATAGCTAATTACTATTAGCTATATATGTATTATACACTATAATCTTATAATAACATAAGCTAGGGAAAATAATATATTAAGAAAATCATAAGGAAGAAAAATACATTTACAGTACTATATGTATTTATAGAAAAAAAAAAAAACCTGTGTATATAAGTGGACCCTCACAGTACAAACACTTGTTGTTCAAGGGTCAACTACACATTGGGAATGTTTTCAGAGGTGAACAGATACTTTTCTGCAAGGGTTTAAGTTATTAAGACAGAAAGCTATTTTTTAAATTAAGTCACTAGAAGGAAAAAAAGGCTACTGAAAATAGGCCTGGGCAAAATAAAGAGCTTTCTGTTTTGAGGATAGCAAAGGTCCCTCATTAATACTCTAATCAGAGTGCATAGGTTTATAAGTTGGAAGTGACCTCATAATGAGCTCTGTGAAAAGGAAAATTTCCTGAATCATCTGAAAATGTCTGGGAAGGTTCTCACATTCTTCCCTTTATGTGCATGACATGCAAGGTAGCTTCATGGTTAATCGAAGGTAATGCTCAGATGTGACACACCTGTGGATGAAATTCTTCTTCTCTAAATACTCCATTGCAGAAGAGATCTGCGTGGCCATGTACAGCAGCACGACCGCGGTCACCTCCTCTCGGCTGCATTCTCGCAAGTAGTCCAGCAGGTTTCCATAGGGCATGTATTCAGTCACAATGTAAAATGGTGGCTCCAAAGTACACACACCTGACAGTTCAAGAATAAAGCTTGTTTTATTAGTATATATTCAAATCTAGTTCAGTAATCTTTTCCCTCCTTGCTATCACATTCCCTGAAAATATAGCCAAGTTAAGAAGATGGTTGATAAGGGACTCTCTACTTCCAATACATAATTCTGGAAATTCATATGCACTTGAGTATTTGCTGTGTGGGCAAAAGCAGTAACTTGTATTAATTCCATAAGGGATCAGGAAGACCAAACTTTCTGGAGTTCTGTATATGGCTCGCAATTCCCATTCTCAACTGCACGCTAATAGTGCTTATCTAAAAGTAACCACAATTCAAAAGGAGTTCATCACCACCAAACCAGTATTACAAGAAACATTATAGGGTCTTCTTTAAGAAGAAGATAAAAAATATGAACACTAAAATGGCAATAAGTACATATCAACAATTGAATCTACAAACCAAATGAATAAGCAGAACAGAAACAGACTCATACATACAGAGAACTTTTGTTGCCAGATGGGAGGGAACTGAAGGGGTGGGTGAAAAAAGTGAAGGGATTAAGAAGTACAAATTGGTTGTTAGATTGATGCACCACAAAAGGAAGGGTGAGAAGGGGTGGGAAGAGATAAACCAAAGGACTTATATGCAAATATGCATAACCAATGGACAAAGAAAATAGTGTGGGGAAGGCGTGGGGGTGGGGGGGTGCATGAGTGGGGAGGAAAGGGGTCAATGGGGCAAAAATGGGGAACATTTGTAATATACCCAACAATATGAATTTAGAAATAAATAAATAAAAGTAACCCCAATACTGCATATGTTAAGGATTATGTGAGCCCAGCCTGTAACAACGCTTTGTAAAAAGATTATAAATTTTTTCCGTAAATCAAATATGTGGCAGATTCCTTGTAAAGAACCATCAAGAACTATTTCCTTGGGATAGTTTGACTCAATTTGAACACCCAAAGAAAGTGCCCCTATTTTGAAAAGGGCAAAGGGGTCAGACACAGGCTTCTTAGTGACCTGAACAGGTGAGAAGCCAATCTACCAGAGCACAGTATTTTCTGCTTGTAAAGGTAATCTGATGGGCGTGGTCACGTTTAATCTGCTTCTTTTCAATAGTCCTTTGTTTAGTGTTTCTTTATTTTGTGAAATCATTTTGTGACAGTTTTCGATTTGGAATCATTTTGAATGATTCTGAACTTTGAATCTGGGGCAATTACCACAAACTGGGCAGTTTTACACATTGCAATCAATCCAGGCCACTGTTTCTTTGGCAAATTTGTTGTTGTTGCTAATCCTCACCTGAGGATATATGATTCTTGGAGAGAGTGGAAGGATGAGAGAGGAAGAGAGGGAGGGGGAAAGGAAGAGAGAGAAACATCGATGGAAGAGAGACACCTTGATTGGTTGCCTCCTGCACTCACCTGATCAGTGCTGGGGATCAAACCTGCAACCCAGGTAGGTGCCCTTGACCAGAATCCAACCCTAGACTACCTAGTAAGGGGGCTGACAATCCTATCTCGGAGCCACACCAGAAAGGGCTCTTGGGCAAATTTTAAACACAAAGCCTGATTAAAATAGCAACCATTTGTTAAAGTAGATTCACACTTGGTGATTCAAAGGAAAATTTGAAGATAATGGGGTGTTGGGGGACAAGAATCTTTGAGAAAACCTGTGGTCCAGGCAAGCTTTCCTACCTAACAGCTGTACCAGATTAGGGTGCTTGATCTCCTTCATCACCGCAGCTTCTTTCAGGAACTCCTCCACCTCCATGGTATCTTCCTGGGAGGGGCGAGAAGAAGAGCAAACCCTCACCTTAACCATCTGAGTCAACTCACAACCCTAAAACTTCAGCTTTAAAGGTGGCATCTTTTGAATATTTTAACATATACATCAAGAAATGTTTTCATAACTTTATATTCTCTACAGAAGGCTAATTAAGAAAGAAAAATCTGTCCTTAAATTTATCTAATATCTGAAATGAGTGAAAATTAGAAGGGTGAGCAGAATTCAGCAATCACATCCTATCACGGCTGAAACACACACACACACACACACACACACACACACACACACACACAGGAGACCTCAATAATTCGGTTCTTTGATAGCTAACAGCCAGCTCTGAAAGAGGAGACATAACAGTTAGCTGTTTAGATGTCTGTATTCCTGACAAATTCCTTAAGGAGCAATGCATGCTTGCAAGGCCTTAAATATCGTTCCACACTCAGAATGTGCTTAATAAATGCTTGCTCAAAGAACTGACCACGACTCTTACTGAAGAGCAGGTCTATCTATGGGTGATGTGGCAGAGCCACTGAGGCATACAGGAGAATCTTCAGAGAATGGAGGAGTGAACACTCTGAAATCTGATACCCAGATGCTTCAGGAAGAGATCCATTCTTACGGAGATGGGGGAACAAAGGCAGGGATAGAGGGGAAGAGGGGAGAAGAGAGGAGAAAAGAAGGGGAGAGAGGGGGAGAGAGCAAGCCAGAGAGAATGCCCATGATTCTTGAACAATGCTGAAGAATTCTGTCCAGCAGGGGTTGTGCTGAGGAAGCAAAACAAGCCGGTTCACTTTAAAACTTGTAATTTGCTTCCCACCTCCCACTGATCTCCATCGACAGCCTGGAGACCAGCCCCCACGTGGCCCACCGCACTGCAGTGGCGACCTGCCCCTGCACGGTCAGCAGTGGCTCTAGGGTTGAACAGCACAACGTGCTGATGTGCTGGCACCAGTGAGTGGAAAGCATTCCAAAGTTAAAGAGGGGCATGCTAGTATTTCAGAGTGGTTCGGCACAAAAGAAAAAGATGCCTAAAAACGGTGATTCTCAGCAACCCACCTTCAGTGTTTTCACAGCAACTGTCAGGCTGTATTTCTTCCAGACGCCAACGTAAACCTCTCCATACTGACCACCCCCAAGCTTGTGCTTCATGGTAATATCTGTTCGCTCCATTTCCCATTTGTCATGGATGGGGGACACACCGTAAACTGTAGGCTTGTTACACTTGGGTGCAGGGTAGTGCAGCGTTGTCACCAGCCCATCAGCCACGGTGGAGTGATGGTGAACCAGCTCTGCCAAGGTGCTGAAGCGGCTCTCGGCAGTCACATACACCTGGAGGAAGGCAGGGGGGAGCCAAGCCAACTTGAAAAGAAATCATAATGCTTTTTAAAATCCTCACCCAATAATTATGTTTACTGACTTTTTAGAGAGAGAGGAAGGGAGAGACACAGAAACAGCAGTGGGTTGCCTCCCAGTGCCCCACCAGGGGTCGAACCCACCCCCTTCTGGTGTACAGGACAATGCTTCTACCAACTGAACCACCTGGCCAGGGCCAGAAAATTTTTTTCAAGCCCACTATTTCACTGGCCTAAAGTTACAGAGCTAGGAGGTCACCCTCCTGAGGTAAGTGAAAGAATTAAATGATGGCAGCAAGGGAACACAGAGCTCACCCACTCTTCCTCCACTGACTACATTAGCTCTAGTCATGGGGGAAAACTTCAAAGACATCTTTCTGGATCATCAAGATCACTGGTCTTCAAATACTTTTTAAGCATGAAGACTGTAGAACTCAAATATATTAGACAAATAAAGGAAGAGAGTATCTGATTGAAGTAGGCAAGAGGGGACTGTGAGTTTATCAAATACCCCTTCGGAATCTTACACAGAACATAGTTTGAACACCACTGATTTGGATTTTTTTGGTAGAGCAAGGGTATTCAAATATGTTATAATTTTTGTTTAACTAGTATATGCTTTTGAGTGTCTAGGTCATTTTTAAAAGAATCATATTTTATTTCAGAGACTCTGTTACCAAAACAGTAGTTAACCTGTGATAGGTAATAAGTGTAAAGTAAGATAGTCTTTGGACCTTACCTCCCAAGGAGCTTATTTTTTTTTTAAAAAAAGAAACTTTTATTGTATACAGAAAAGTATACAATAAATGGAGAATTGCTGCTTTTTAAAAATAAACTCATCCAATGTTAACATCTCCCACACTGAGAATTATAATGTCACCAACACCCCAGAAGCTTCTCTCGTGCCATCCCCGATATTTAACCCTGCAAAGGTGACCACTCTGCTGACTTCCAACACCTTAGATCAGCTTTGCCTGCATCTGAACTCTATACAAGTGGAATTACACAGCATGTATTGTATTTTGGCTGCCTTCTTTCCACTCCATTTTTTTCAGGTTAATTTTTAATGAATCAGAACCCCCTAAGTGATGATTTTAAAAGCAGAATTTTCATCAAATTAACACTTAAGAGCAAAAATACATTTAAAAAACCTAAACCTTAAGGCAGAAGTAAAACATTATTAAACCAACATGTCTAATACAGACTGCAGAATGTCAGAATTCATTCTATTGTTAGACAGTTGGGAGTTTCTAGTTTGGAACCATTACAACTAATTCTGCTATGAACACCTTGTACATGCCTTCTGTACACATGTGCACTCATTCCTGTTGGGTATTAACCGGAAGTAGAGCTGCTGGGTCTCTCATACATTATTACTTATCTGAATCTACTTGGTTTTATCAAGAGAGAATATGTCTCTAAAGTGGTACAAAAGAGAAAGACAATTCATAATTTTCTTATTTCCTACACTGTACCAGCCATTATGTTTTACAGAAATTATTTCATTTAATCCTCACAAGAATCCAACAAGGTGGGATGGGAAATTGAGGCGTACGTAAGGTCACAAAGTTATAAATAAGTGGTGGAGTTACACAGTAAACCAAATCTGCTTGCTCCAAAGCCTCTGCCTCCCCTACTGTGCATAGCACACAAAAGAAAAGAATGGAAGAAAGGATTCCATCTGTATTTACCGTTCAATAGAAGAACTAACATAAGCCTATGCTTAATAATTCATAAAGTGAACCAGTTCCATTCTAACACAACCATTCTAAACCAGTTGATCTTTCCAACATGTAAATTACTAAATGATTCATCTATATTATCATCCTCACCCGAGGACATTTTTTTGCATTTATCTTCAGATAGAGCAGGAGGGAGAGAGGGGGAAAGAGAGAGAGAGAAATATCGATGTGAGAGAGACACATCGACTGGCTGCCACCCACACAACCCCAACTGGGGCTAGGGACAAACTGCAACCAAGGTACAAGCCCTTAGTGGGAACTGAACCCTGGGCTCTGGTTTGCGGGCCGACGCTGATCGCTGAGCCAAACCGGCCAGGGCAGCACCAATCCTAGAAGCTTCAATTATTACTCCGTGAACTTTCTGGTAGAGATTATTATAATTTTCGGATATAAAAGTTTAATTTATAAATTCCATACAATGTATTAGACATATATGTCTATTTACATATTAATGATTAAAACAGCTAATTTACCCAGCAATTTCCTTCATACTTCTTCACATCTGGCTCAGCATTGAACTATTAATATAATACTGTTTTAAATTTCCATTACCATGTTTTTTTGAAAAGCGTAAGTTCTCTCTAACATGCCAATCAGACCAAACTCACATCAGTGATTATTTTCTTTCATGTCAGCCATAAAAACCATACTCTTCAGTCAGTCTGAGTATAGTTTCTTAGGAGCAGCCAGTCCACACCCAGAGGTGGTGGGCAGTCTTACCTTGGCATCTGTGGTGGTGTTGATCCTGTAGTGATACACACGCCCCTCGTACCTGAGCGAGATGGACAGCTGCCCAGGGCTGCTCTCACTTTCTCGCACCAGGAAACTGCCATTGATTAAGCTGCTCAGTAGATACTCTGCTGCACTGCGTGACACAGGTCCGTGGTACCAGGAATGCTTTTCCAGACTGTTTACTGGGGTGATGTAGTTGCTGGGCACCCAACCTTGGCCATTCTTAGAGCGAACTTCACTCCACTCACCATTCTGGTTGTAACCAAGGACTCGTAGCTTTTCACCTAGCCATGAGGTCACCAAAGAACGAAAGAGATGATGTTAGGATTTTATCTCAAATAAAAGCAATCTATTGTCAAACTTTACACTCACTGAAAAAATGAATCAGGAAGTTTTAGGCCAACAAACTTTTTTTTAAATAATGAAAATAAACTTGGCTGTTCATCATATCTTCACTGATCTCCTAAGCTTATAGCTTAAATAAAAGAAGTATAGTTAGAAGTGGTATCCTGACATTACCACAGGTTTTTAAAGGTTTTTACACCAACTAAAAATGTCTTTAGAAAACTAACTCCATGTATACAAAGATAAAGGGTTACTCAAACGGCTAGAAAATGACACAGTCTCACCCTTCGAAAAGAATTCATTCTTCTCCCAAAAGTTTGTCAAGGAATATATCTTATATATGGTTCAATGTTAACAGGCATTCAAGGATTAGGGATAAGTCATGGGAAGAACAACGTTACTTCTAAACTTCACTTGGCACCAAGACAATAAAACCATCAATGTGAAAAAACAAAAGCATAGACCACAGAGCTTTCAGCAACGTTTTCAGAAAGAAAACTGTTTGCGGGATGGGAGGGAAGCAGTAAGGACTCCCAAAGCACAATATTTTCCAGGACTCAGGTTTTAAATAGATATAGTTTCCCAGTTTCCCTCCTATTCCCCACGGAGAGTGACTCACTCCTATCCATTCCTCTAAAATTAGTGTGTGGGAAAGGAAGCTGAGTCTGATCTTAGAACCCAAGACTCAAGTTACTGAGTATCTTTGCCATTGAACTCAGTGTGTCCTTGACTGCTCCCTTAAAGTTTCCAACTTTAGACTTCATCAAATACACCTTGCCTCAACACCTGCAGCACAGACAACAGGGAAGGTGAAGAGATATCGTCAGTACTAACTGGTCATCTACACGATCCTTCCAAGGCCTTACGCCCCTCACATGAGTGATGCAAGCCTTCCCAGAGAGTCCACATCCACTTCTCAGTGTCAGAAAGCAGAAAAAAGCCAAATCAATCAAAAGCACATGGTCTGGTTATCAGACAAAGGCTAACGAGGAAAACTCAGTCATTCTTCTGGCAGTCATCTAACCTTCTTCAGTGGTCTGCAGAAATGTCTGCCGCCGATAACCACCTATTAGCCCTCACTGTCTCACCACGACACCTGGACAGAGACGGTCAGTGAGAACAGAACAGTGTAGACTAACAAGCCTTTTCTCTATATAAACTATACACTTGTACAGATGGCAGGGGGTGGCCGTGGAAAGGCACAGGAAGAAAGTCCTAGTACTGCCAGAAAAACAAGGTAAAACTTGCTCTGTAGCTTTTCTCTTTTACTCCACAAAAACTGGAAGAAGTAAACACTAAGTACTTTACTAAGCATATTATTATTGCTTCCTTATAAAGAACTGGTAATGACAAATAATCACAATTAGGAGACAGAGAAACACCATGGGCTTCTGTTTGTTTTCCTTCCTCTTTTTGGCAGTGAGGAAAATAATTTTCTACTCTGGAAGGAAATTGACAGGGGTATGGACTGGTAGAAATACAAAACACTGGCCGTATTGACAGAGGAATCCTGGGAGAACTTTGTTTCTTAATTCAAGCAAAATATCATCTTCAAAAAGAAGGGAACTAAAACAAGTATTATTACTTTATTTTTTAAATATATTTTCCTGTCTTTAAAATAATTTTAAAAGCTTCAGTATGACATTGTTCCACATAAATAGGAACCTGGTATAAACATCTGGCATTTCATGGGTTTTAGGAGAAGTCCCTGCTGGCCACAAGGTAAAGGAGATCTAACCCTTGAGCTGCACGCTAGTGGTTGCCATAACTGGTAACAGAGGAGTCAAAAGACTCCATCAACGTTTCCTCGGTGACTGAGCTATCTTGGAAAACACTGACATGCAAATTATATCTAGGAAAGAATGTTCTGAGTCACAGTTTCACTGTGACTGAATTATCAGTAAAGGTGTAAGGGTCTATTGTAGCTCAAAAAGACTATCGCAAAGTATAAAATTTCTATCAAGTCCTTTGATTTATCCTGAAACTGTGTGTAAAAATTTCCTTCCAATGCATAAACACAAACCTCACACATGTCCCGTCCCCAAAATCTTTAAGTAATCTGACAGAGGAGATGATGCACTTTACTTTTTTTCCTGTGCCTTAATTTGGTATATCCACTCCCATTTAATATCTCATTCTGAACCTTACAAATATAAGGCACATGTCTGACAAATAATCACTTAATGTTAGAATTTCATTTACTTAAATATTACCCTGGCCCTGGCCTGTTTGGCTCAGTGGTTAGAGCATCAGCCTGTGGTCCAGGTTCAGTTCCCACTAAGGGCATGTAGCTTGGTTGCAGCTTGTCCCCGGCCCTGGTTGGGTCGTGCGGGAGACAGCCTTTCACGTCGATGTTTCTCTCTCTCTTCCTCTCCCTCCCTCTCACTCTATCTGAACAAAAAAATGGAAAAATGTCCTCGGGTGAGGATTAGGAAAAAAAAATAATCCTGAAATATATTTTTTTCCAGTAGGAGGCTTTCATAGGTTCGAAACACAAGAACAAGCTTAGTCAAATTAGCAATCCCATTCATGTGCACAATGACAATGTCCCATACTTCTATTTCTTTCTCGGAAAACTTCAGTATTTTCTGCCTTTGTTCAAAAAACCAATAATGGACGATTTTATTTGGGCATGTTCCTAGTGTTCCCTTTTATAAGAATTCGCTACTGAAATAAATGACTTCTCTCAGAGCATGACTACAATGAAAACCCTCATACTGTGCCTTTCCCTCACTCACAGCAACACTGAGATAAACTGTCCAGGCCAGTGCCGCACACATTAGGGCCACACTAAGATAAGAGGCTTGTGCCAGACTGTGAATCACTAGACTACTTTCTTCAGGCCAAAAGTCTTGCTCCAAAAAAAAAAAGAAATTGTCAGTTGAACTAAATAATAAATAGTGCACTTAGTGATGTAGTTGGTTTGCATTTCGGGTGCAAGTTCTTGATCTCACTGCAAACTGGAAAACAGTTCTCAGACAAGCAGTCAGACATGGACAACACTTTGAATAGCACTGGGGTCTGGCAACATGATTCAATCAACGAGAAGAGATGTATAGTGTGCCTTACCTTTGCTGGCCTATTAGAATACAAATTCTGAGAATAAGAAAAGTTTATGTATATATTTTGTGGTGTTTTTCCTAAAGTATGTTATCTCATTTTAACCTTAATAAACCTATAAAGTAGACAAAGTGGCATTACCCCATATACAGGTTTTTAAAGAGACAATTACGCCCTGGCCAGTGTGGTTAGAGCATCATCCCATGCACTGAGGGGTAATGGGTTTGATTCCCAGTCAGGCCACATACCCAGGTTGCAGGTTTGATCCCTGGTCGGGGTTTGTGCATGAGGCAACTGATGAATGTTTCTCTCTCTCTCTCTCCTGCTCTCCCTTTCTCTCTAGAATCAATGAAAAACATATCCTCAGTTGAGGATTTAAAAAAACAGATAATTATGAACCAAAAGTATCTGGATCCAGATCACCTAGCTAATTTTAGAGGCAGAACCTAGAAAAGACACCTTTACTTCCTAACCACTAGTGAAAACTGAAAAGTGAGAAGATGTTACTCAGAAGCTCACCTTTAGTGATGCTGAGTGTGTTATCACCACTTGCCACAAAATCATAAAGTGCAACAAAGAGATTAGGATCACTCTCAGTGGCTCCCAGCAAGTTCTCTTTGGAACTCCACCTGATGGCCTCGTTCAGTGCCTGGGGTTCAACATCACAACCATAGGGGCGGTGCAAGGCTTCTGAAAGACAGAGGAAGAGAAAGAAATTCACAGTAAGTTCAACAGTTCGAAATTCATTTGAATTCAGTACATTCGCAGTATTTTAGCTGCTGGCATGAACAGACGGCTCCAGGGACTAACATCAACTATATAGTTGTGGAACAATGAAGAATAAGCAAATGGCACTGTCTCCTAAACATAAGAACAGTTGTTGAAAATATAAAAAGATAGAGAAAACACAAAATGAAAAGAACACATTTAACCACGATTTATATGCATTCACCAAAATCAGAAATTAATAGGAAAAGCACAGTTTTTTCAAAATAAAAGAGAGAAACCTCAAAAGGAATTGACAATTCATTTTATAAAAATACAGGATATTTTGTGGTGGTGGTGGTAGTTTTAAGAGGGAACAGTTATGTTTTTTAAGACCCACCAAACTATCCTCCTCCCCTTACTCTCTCCATATAAAACAAAATGTCAAAAAGATGTGCAGATTTTAAGAAATATGTACATATTGTATAAATCCAGACCTTCTATTTACATGTAAAAATAGTGCTTCTAGAAAAAATAAATTCTAAAATTACCTGTTAAACAAGAAAAATGTTTTGGTTTAATACAAAATATTCTCACCCCTCCAAATTGCCCTTGTGTTACCATGCAACACTGTCTATAATAGCTTGCAACTGTTGTTTTAATGGAAAAAAATTCTACCTTACTTTCCTTTCCCAGGTGGTACATTTTTGTAAAATATCAATAACTAAATTGAAGGCTCTAGAAAATATCACCAATAATGGAGATCTATTGAGTTGCTATCACGTGTAATGGTAGAAGCCTTGTAAGACCTGTTTTCTTCCTCAAGGCTTGATGGTTGCTAAGTTTAGTCCTACTACACAAACAGGTGATCCCTATACCATCTTCTCACAGCCCAGGTCAATTTCCTTAATAACGGAAATTGTTTTTAGCTGCTATGTACTACTATCTGCCTGTGCCATAAAACAACACTTTCTATTAGGTCGCTCCACTCATTTTCAATTTAAAATTGGCTTTTATCATATTTGGAGGAGAAAAAACTTCTAATCTGTGGTTTTACTACTTTTCAAATCCATTCCCTCCTGTGCATCTCTACAGCAAGGCCTTAGCTCAGATCCCCATTGTCTCTCACCTGGACTACCGCCTCCAGTCTGGTCTCCCTCAAATCCATCCTCCACAGAGCTGGCAAAGTGATCTATTTAAAACAAAAATGTGACCATGTCACTAAGATGCTTCAGTAGTTTACCGTCAAGCTAAAACCTCTTTAATATGGCCTCCAAGGGCTTTAAGATCAGGGCTCTACGTATTCCTCGGGCTTCACTTCTCCCCACTCCACATCTCAAATTGTAAATGTTAATATACACCATGGTGCTGCCTCCTGCCTCTCTGCCTTTGTTCACACTGTCCAGTCTACCTGCAACATGGTCTCCTCTCACCCTTCCCTGGACTGGCTGACTTCTCACTTCATAACCCAGCTGCTGTACAACTCTCCTAGGAGGCCTCACATGCTCCTCCTGTTGCTCTCAAAAAAAAAAACCAAAAAACATTGCTGCATTAATACCCTCTATCTTTATCTTTATCTTTATCTTTACAATAGCCTCAATTCATGGTTGCTTCCCAAACTTCACAATGTGCTCTTTGGCATAAGAATGGTATCTTTTTTTCTAGCAAGGAATTACATGTGTTCTTTTTTTTTTTGTTCAGATAGAGTGGGAAGGTGAGAGAGGAAGAGACAGAGAGAGAAACATCAATGTGAAAGGGACACATCGAGTGGCTGCCACCCGCACGACCAACCAGGGCCGGGGACAAACTGCAACCGAGGTACATGCCCTTAGCGGGAACCAAACCCAGGTCTCTCCAGACCGCAGGCTGACGCTCTAACCGCTGAGCCAAACCGGCCAGGGCGAATTACATGTGTTCAATAACTGTTGACTGAATAAATAACCAAATTACACAAGAATGTAAGTGACAGGAAACAATGACATGTATTTAAATCTCAAAATAGCAATAATCAATGTTTTAAAAATGGCTTCATAACTGTCTATACATGAAATAGATAGAAAGTCCTGTTGTAAGTTGGATCTGTAATTCTAACAGTTTTAAATCTATTTCACTTCATCATATTCTTTTTCTTCTGAAAAGGAATGTATCTTTAAAATCCCACAGCTAATTAAATTTTACTTTACATTAAGATTATGACAAACCTAAAGCTATGTCCAGATGGCCTGACAAGTTAATATGAAACAGATGTGTCGCTCCTTGTTTCAAGGCAGAGTCACAGTGAATGGGAACAGCTGTATCATATACAAAATAACCAATTAAGATTATAAAACCAACAAAACATTACATGAAACATCCTTTCTGGCCACAAATACTATGTTTTTCTTTATTCTAATGAAAAATTATCTACTCTAACAGAATTCCCACTGGGCTATGAAATGCCAACCCTTTATTAACATGAAAAGAATTGCCAACGGAAGCACAGAGAACATGCACAGCATTTATTAGGTTCTATACCAGACATAACATGATCCACACTGATATTTCTTGCCAGTGATGGTGGTAACACGTTATGTTTTGTGACTATGACTCTGTTTAATGATTATCAAACAATTCGAGTACATTTTCTTCTTTTTAAGTAGAGATCCCATTGTTTGACATTTTAAGAGGAATGAAAATCAAGGGTAACTTAACTTTTGTATTATCAATGACCAAGTTAGAAACAGGAATCAAGCAGAATCAACTTAAAACTAACTCTTAAACGAACTCAAAAACAGCAAATGCCATAGATTTATACCTTAGTTTGTGAACCCCAGTATATTAACATTTAAAGTTCATAAAACTAATAATTTTAACATCTATCTGTTAGTGAACTAGCGCATCAGGCTGAGCTTCAGAATATAAAGATTACAGACCATTATTTGAGCTTTAAAAAAAAAAAAAAAAACTACTCTCTATTCCTTCCCCCAAATCTGCTTCTCCCATAGAATTTTCCATCTCAGTGAAGGGCAATTTCATCCTTTTAGTTGCTCAGGACAAAAACCTTGAAAGTTTGAGTACAAACTTCTCACTATAAGATGAATAAGTTCTGAGGATCTACTATATAGCATAGTAATTATAGTTAATAATACTGTACTATATACTTGAAAGTTACTGAGAGTAGATCTTAAATGTTCTCTCACCTCAAAAAAAGAAATGGTAATTCTGACGTGATATATGTATTAGCTAAGGCTATGGTGGTAATCATCTCACAATATATAAGTGTATCAAATCAACACACTGTAAACCTTAAACTTACATAATCTTGTATGTCAACTATATCAATAGAGCTGGGGGGGGGGTGCAAAAAACCTTGGAATCATTTACATATCACATCCAATCCATCAGGAAATTCTACTGGCACTAACCACAAAATTATATTCAGAACTTTTTCATTTCTCACCCCCTCCACTACTACCACCTTGTCACCACCATCATCTCTCACCTAGATTATTTCACTAGACTTCTAACTGGTCTCCATGCTTCTTTTTTTTTTTTTTTATCCTCACCCGAGGATATTTTTCCATTTTTTGCACAGATAGAGTGGGAGGCAGAGAGAGGAAGAGGGAGAGAGAGAGGAACATCGATGTGAAAGGGACACATCGAGTGGCTGCCACCCGCACGACCAACCAGGGCCAGGGACAAACTGCAACCGAGGTACATGCCCTTAGCGGGAACCGAACCCGGGTCTCTCCTGACCGCAGGCCGATGCTCTAACCGCTGAGCCAAACTGGCCAGGGCTGGTCTCCATGCTTCTATCCTTGCTCCCTACTGTCTATTCTCAATATACCAGCCAGTTTTTCAAGCATAAATCAGATTGTGTTAATCCTCTGCTCGATACTCTTAGATGGCTCCCTATATCTTATAGTAAAAACCAAAGTCCTAACTAGGGCCTGCAATGTGTCTTACCCAATTCATCTTCCTACTCCTCCTCCCCCAATTTACCTCATTCTGGCCACTGGCCTTCCTTGAACAAGACAGGCACACTCCTGCCTCAGGACCTTTGTACTGCCTTACTTTCTTCCTAAACCATTCTTCCCCAAGATAGCCACATGACACTTCACTCAAATGTTACCCTCTCGGTGCAGCATTCTTTGACTGTCTTATTTTAAAATACATCTATTCCTGACAACACTCCCATGTCCCCCATCCCAACTTATTTCTCTCCACAGTTCTTATTACCACTAAATATATAATTTATATATTATTATATTCATGTGCATTAATCTAACTCCCCCAACTAGCATATCAGTTTTATGAGGACAGGGGTTTATGTCTGCTTGGTTCACTGATAAATTCCAAGTATCCAGAATAGCATGTATGTAAGAGGCTCTCAAAAAAGATGCTCTGAGATCCGAATAGAAAACAAATCTCTGAAGTCAGAAAAGGTTTCATAGAAAAGAAAGCATTCAAATTGGATGAGCAGGAATTCTGTACCAATGACAGTAGAGTGGTAGACTGTCAATGAGCAAGACATGTCTATGACATGTACTTTATATGTACTGAAAAGAAATGTCATCAAGCACAAAGGAGGATTGTTCAAGGCAAGTCAGCTTCTTAAAATCATGTAATTTGACAAAAGGAGAAAAGAATGAGACCGATGGCACAATTTTACGTAAACTTAAAAGATATACGGGGTAGGGGAAAAATAGGTTTACAGGCATGAGTATGGAGAAAGTTTACTCTCGTATTATTGATTAATTATTGTATTATTTTCCATGTCCACCCTGTATTCAGACTAAACAGTACTGTACATTTCTCAAATATACAAAATAATAAATACAGAATAAAAGTAATTTTTGTGGCCAAAGTACTAAAGAACCATGATGGCAAACAATCCTTTTATTCCCTGCTCCCCTTCTCCCCATCTCTGGCTTTATGACTTTTTTGGTCAAGTCAAAAGATCTTATTTCCTTCCTTTCTTCTTTTTTCCTACTTAATCTTTTGTTCTCAGAGAACTAAGGGTCAACTTCCCGCACAATCCGTCTGCACAGGATATCCACTGAAACACCATCCTACCACTAACACAAAACAAAGGGAAAATTCTTCAAAGACAAAAAACATCCTAACATTTTCCTGAGGCCAAGAATGTACATGTACTAAATCACAGAGTTAAAGAACTAAATGAGAATAAGCTAAGAAATAAAGGCAAAAAAGACAAAGAAAAAAATCCCACAGGAAAAGCAAGTAAATGTCACCGGTGTTATCCAGTGGGTCTAGTCTACACCATTTTCCTCAGTGGTTTAAAACAAAAACATCTGGGTGATTCAGATGTCCTGCGCCCATCCAAATGCAAGTGTGTCGGCTCGGAATGTTTTCTTTTTGAACACGGGAAGTAACTACTATGCATTAGGTACCTTAGATAGCCAGTTAATCTTTTATTAATCATTGTTATAGAGTAGATCACAGACTTCTGATGAGACAACAGAAGACTCTGGTTTTCATTTACAGAATACAATACCAGGTAGCAGAAATATATTATGACTATTAAGAAAAGATAGTTTTATTACTTTTTTCTACTAATACACTTGAGGATATAACAAAAATAAGGCTAAACATACAAATAACAGCTTACAGAGAGGAAATTATCAGGATTAAATAAGTTAAGATCCAGACTAAAACTCAAACTCAAATTTAGAGATAATTTCTAAATTTAATTGTAATAAAAATACTTTTCACAAATCAGTCATTCAATAACTTTTATCAGTTTAATTAGAACGCTGTCAGGTAGGAATTAGAAAGATTAATATACAAAATTTTCAGCTTAGGCATTTCCAAGTATTTTACAAATACTTACTTTGACAGAATTCTACTTTACCTGACTGCATATTTTCTAAATAGCTAATACTCAGTAATAACCTCTTTTAAAAACTATTTAAGGTGGCTGGATAAATCATTCAACAGTTCTCAAAATACAATTTAAGTTCTTCATATCAAGTCACATGCATCTTTTTTTTGGGTATGTGCCTCTAGCGGGAACCAAACCCTGGACTCTCTGGTCCACAGACCGATGCTCAACCACTGAGCCAAACTGGCCAGGGCAAGCCACATGTATCTTAATACAACAAAATATTACATGTTATTCATCTATTCTTTCTTTCAATAAGTACTTATTGAGGTTCTATGTAAAATACCAGGGAAAAAACCACACACGTGAAATATCACTGGCCACAAACAAAGACAATAATAGTAATATATAAGATTAATTTTCTGAATCACCCTCCCCCAACTACCACCTCCGAGTCATACCTGTTAAGTTGGGTAGAGCAGTTTCTGAGGCCTCACTGCACAGGCAGCAAAGCAACGTGTCCTGATCTCTTCCATAACTATTAGGTGGAAGTAGAACTGTCCCCAGGACCATTCCTCTGATCAGAAGCACAGAAGTTAAACTGTTCTGTCATGAGGAAGTTTTAGAATTCCACTGACAACCAATGCCACATGCTTGTGACACTGACTCACATACTCAGTAGCCAGAGGGAACCAATAGAAGAGTAAGAATTTACAAGTGCCAAAGTGGGTGGAGGGTGACCTAAAGGAAAATGTTAGTAATTAGCAGAATATTAAGCCAGAATGGAGTTACTTCAAAACCTCGGGATTTTGAAAAAACAAATAAGTAAAAACCAAAACACATATAGGTGACAGATAATAAAACATATAGGGACCAGTATATACAGGTGGGATTTCATTCACAATGGATGACCACGTGAGACTGTTTTCCTTGGAGAAAATCTGTTTACAATAAACACCAAACACTTTTTAAAAAGAGGAAATGCCTAATGAAACTCATCTTTTGCATCATTTAAATTAGTTCAAGAAACCACAAATCCAAAGCCAAAGAAATAGTTACAATCTGATTCATAAGCACAGAAGCCCGGAAATAACTGCTTTCACTAACATTCTGACTCTATAGTTTAAAAAAGGTTAAAAACATGGCATGATAGTGTTAAAAAGTTTTCAGTGCTAAAACTTTTAAAAGCCAAAGCCTCATCTTTTTTAATATTTAGAAACAAAGTTAAATATAATTTAAGAAACTGAAAATGAGAGTACTTCATGAGAATTAAACGAGTAACACCTACAAGTAATGAATGAATTTAGTGGTATAATCTACAAAAGTAATACAAGAATGTTTGTAACTATACAGCTAAAACTACTTATTGATTCAATAAATATTTATTAAGCACCTATTATGAACCAAACACTGAGCCAGGTTGCAGGTCAACAAAGGTAACAGGATAAAATGATAGGGTATCAGGATTGAAATAGCCTTCGATAAAGTTGAAACATTCTTAGAGGAAGAATGATTGGTACTAATTATTAATAGTTTAAACAAATGAAGCTTACACTTTCAACAAAATTAACCTTTATAAAGCCAGTACTGTTAGCATTATGAGGAAAGCAAGAGTTAATGACTAATGGTTACCTCAGTTAATGACTCAGAATTACAAATACTAAGTTGAATTTCTCCTTCCCTAGATTATAAAAAATATAAGGAAAAGGAACTCCACAATCCAAGCTCTCTCTATATATAGCTCTCTATATTATATATCATATGATTACTATTTAATCAGTAAATCTACTATTTAAATTACCAATGATTAATAGTTACATTTTCAAATGCTCTTATATTCTAACCAGGAGTAAATAGGGGATGAATAGATAAACAAGATGTGGTATGTACAAACAATGAAATATTATTCAGCCATAAAAAGGAATAAAATTTTGATATATGCTGCAACACAGATGGACCTTGAAAACATGCTAAGTGAAAATAACAGAGAGACACAGAGAGACAAATATTATGATTCCAATAGAGATGAAATATCTAGACTTTGTTCTAGTTCTGGAAATCTAGTTCTGCAAATGGTCACACAACATTGTAAATGTACGTAAAGCTACTAAATTGTACACAAACCTATTTAAAAATAGTTTCAATGTAAATTTTATGTTATGTGTATTTAACAATAAAAAATTCAAAAATAGCCCTGGCCAGTTTGGCTCAGCGGTTAGAGCGTCGGCCTGTGGTCCAGAGAGATCCGGGTTTGGTTCCCGCTAAGGGCATGTACCTCGGTTGCAGTTTGTCCCCGGCCCTGGTTGGGTCGAGTGGGTGGCAACAAAATATCAAAAAATGTCCTCGGGTGAGGATTAAAAAATAAATAAATAAATAAATAATAAAAAATACTGAGGTCTCCAAACACCTCTGTTATTATGTGTGTTATAGCTAACCTTACTTACCATATTTGAAATTAAAACTGATATTTTAAAAATATTCATGGCCCTGGCCGGTTTGGCTCAGCGGTTAGAGAGTCAGCCTATGGTCCAGAGAGACCGGGGTTTGGTTCCTGCTAAGGGCACGTACCTTGGTTGCAGTTTGTCCCCAGCCCTGGCTGGGTCATGCGTGCAGGAGGCAGCCACTTGATGTCTCTCTTTCATGTCAATGTTTTTCTCTCTCTCTCCCTCTCTCTCCTTCCCACTCTATCTGAACAAAAAAATGGAAAAATGTCCTCGGGTGAAGATAAAAAAAATAAAATAAAAATACTTATGAATTTTAAAATAATAAACCCATTGTTTACATATTTTATTTAAAAAATAACTAGTCTTCAAAAGAGAATTAAGAGTAATTGTAATTTTTTTGCAAATCTCTTTACTGTCTGCTTAAAACAGGACAGCTGAATTTTCATTCTGCATTTAATCTGTTGTAATGTTATTTTTGTTGAACTACATGACATCTTAAATGCACACAGATATATAGATGTAAAAAAGAGTTATTTTAATAATCTTTCAGATTATTATAGATATTCTTCTTTGATACTATAACCAACCTCAGTAAATGGTCATTTTTTTAATGGTTAGCTGTAACATGGAATCTGAAACCACATAAATAAAATGTTCATACTCTGTCAAATTAAAATTTGTTGGTCTGTCTTGTACTTGGACTAGATCTGTCTTGTACTGAAAACTTTCCTAACATCATGCATTGATCATCTGAAAATACTGGTTCACTAAATGCTGATATAGTTCATTATACAATATTGATGTGTCATATTCATTACTATCATCACCAATCTCATCAGAGAAGTTTTAAGTATTGGGAAGTTGTCACAGTCACAATGGTAGCTGCTAATTTTACTAAATTCTAATTTCTGCTTAAAAGCTTAAATTCTACTATTTCCAGCAAAGCTATTTTCTTTGTAGTAGCAAACTCATTCCATTTCTTTGAGAAAATGTCTGCCAAATCCCAATTCTGAAGAGTTTGTCATTTAGTCTTTCAAGTAAAAATAGTGTTCCATGAAAAAAGCAGCTTGCAACTCAAAACAATTGCACATGGGCTCTCTCTAAAAACAGCCATGACATTTTGGTAGTTTTATGCATACTCCCCATTTTGTCACATGGAATATTAAAAATCAACTTATAAGGTTAATCACTGTTACTGTTTTATGAAGGAAATTCTTAAGTAAACACTGGTATTTTTTTACTGCAAGAATGTGGCAGTGACAAACACAATGACTGGTAGGTACAGTTCGGTGCCACTAGCATGATTTCCACTAAGGCACAGACAGTTTTACCTACGGTGCTTTGGCACCATTGGTGCAAATGTCAACACGGGTTTGTTGAAACAGTCAAACTCTGAGGACCACTGCCACTAGTACATACACTGAAGTCAATTTATTTCATTTTGTTTTCAATTTTTAGGCTTTACTTTTTAAATTTTATTTCATTACATAAAATATTTACATGGTTCTAAAGTTGAATCTGCAGAATGAGACATACTCCCCTCTACCCTACCCACTCCTTCCTTAGAGATAACCTAAATTTATATTCTTTATTCTTACCCAGTTTTAATATAAACAGACATACATTTAAATCCCCTCCCCTTTTCTTAAACAGAATATTTTACACTCTTTATCCACTTTGCTTTTCTTACTTAACATATACTTATAAAATCAGTCTATAGTAGTATATAGAAATAATTCTCTTCCTATGTATAACTGCATAATATTTCTTGTCAATTACCATACTCTTAAATGAGGACGGTTTGGAATAAACAGTAAGATTTCTTATTCTAGACTATGACTGTGAAATATATATATATATGTATATATATATAATTTAAATAGTTCATTCATGAATTTGAAGAACAATTAATCAGTGCTTTTTCTGTGCTCAACACTTATAGGCAAGCAGAGATCATCATTTATGCCATAAATTTATATACACAAATCAGCATATACTTTTTGCTAAAGCATGCTGATCTTCCTCTGAATTGAACTGTACAGAACAAACTGAGTAAGGCTCCCCTAAAAATAATCTTCAATAGTTCAACATTTCTCTACAAAGCCAAGTTAAGACAATAATTACATTTCTATTTATAATTTGTGGGTTAAGAATAGTTACAATGATAGGACATTCAGGAGCACCCTTACATTAAATACTGCTTCGCTGTAGTCATACAGGTCAAAGGAAAAAAAGCCTACACAACTACCACTGTAGAAATTAGACTCAAGCTCAGAAAAAAAGGCCGTCATTAGAAGGTACAAGATAGCTCTGTGGGGAATGAAATTTAAAAGACTATAGTATCTACTCTACCCAGCAAAGCTATCATTTAGAATCAAAGTCCAGATGAGGAAAAAAAAGGAAGAGGAAGAGAAAGGACAAAGGAGGAAGAAGGAAGGAAGAGGAGGAGGAAGAAAAGAGAAGGAAGGAAGAAGGAGGAGGAGGAGGAAGAAGAAGAAGAGAAGGAAGAAAGGAAGGATGGATGGAAGGAGAAGAAAGGAGGAGGGAAAGGAGGAGAAGGAGGGGGAGGAAGAAGAAGGGAGGTAGGAGAGAAGGAGGAGGAGGAGGAGGAGAAGTAGAAGAAGAAAGGTTTTTAAAAACCGAATAAAAAGATGGCAATAAATACATATCTCTCAACAACTACTTTAAATGCAAATGGATTAAATGCTCCAATCAAAAGATACAGGGTGGCCCTAGCTGATTTGGCTCAGCAGTTAAGCTTTGGCCCACAGACCAATGAGTCTCGGGTTCAATTCTGGTCAAGGGCACACACCTCGGTTGCGGTTCGGTTGTGGTTCGTCCCCTGCCCTGGTTCGGTCGTGTGGGAGGCAACTGGTCGATCACATCGATGTTTCTCTCTCTCTCTCTCTCTCTCTCTCCCTCCCACTCTGTCTAATGATAAATGAAAGTAAAGGGATGAGCCCTGGCTTTCAAAGCTTCAGCCCTCAGCCCTGGCCGGTTTGGCTCAGCGGTTAGAGCGTCAGCCTGCGGTCCACAGAGACCTGGGTTCGGTTCCCGCTAAGGGCATGTACCTTGGCTGCAGTTTGTCCCCGGCCCTGGTTGGGTCGTGTGGGTGGCGGCCACTCGATGTGTCCCTTTCACATCGATGTTTCTCTCTCTTCCTCTCTCTCCTTCCCGCTTTGTCTGAGTGAAAAATGGAAAAATGTCCTCGGGTGAGGATTAAAAAAAAACAAAAACAAAGCTTCAGCCCTCAGACCGAAGGGTCTCGGGTTCCATTCCGGTCAAAGGCATGTACCTGGGTTGCAGGTTCGATCACTGGCCCTAGTTGGGGTTGTGGAAGAAGCAACCAACTGTCTCTCTCACATCCATGTTTCTCTCCCTCATTCTCTCCCCCCCTTCCACTCTCTCTAAAAATCAATGAAAAAATATCTTTGGGTGAAGGTTAACAAAAAAAAGAAAAAGAAAGAAAGTAAAGGGATAAAAAAAAAAGATATTTCATGAAAATGGAAATGAAAAACAAAAGTTGGGGTAGCAATACTTATTACCGACAAAACAAAGGCTATAACAACAGACAAAGAAGGACCCAGCAATTCCACTTAAAACCCAAAACACCAATTCAAAAAACCATATACAGCCATTATTTACAAGAGCCAAAATACAGAAGCAACCTAAGTACCTATCAATAGATGAATGGCTATAAAGAGGAGGTGTTAGAAACATACAATGGAATATAACTCTGCCACAAAAAGAATTATATCTTGCCATTTGGACAAAATGGATGGACCTAGGGTACCGTGTTGAGTGAAATTAAGTCAAATAGAGAAAGACAAATACTATATAACTTCACTTACATGTGAAAGCTAAAGAACAAAATAAACAAACAAACAAAACAGAAACAGACTCACAGATACAGAGAACATTTTGATAGTTGCCAGAGGCGAAGGGAGTTTGGGGGGCTGGATGAAAAAAAGGTGAAGGGATTTAGAAGCACAAGTCTGTAGTTACAAAATAGTCATATGAATATAAAGTATAACATAGGGAATATAGTCGATAATATTGTAATAACTATGTATGGTACCAGATGGGTACTAGATTTATCAGGGTGATTACTTCATAAGTTATATAAATGTTGGGTTGTACACCTGAAACTAATATAATATTGTACATCAACCATAACTAAAAAGTAAAAAATTATTTAAAAAAATAAATAAAAGATTGCCCTGGCCGGTTTAGCTCAGCAGTTGGAGCGTCGGCCTGCGGACCAAAGAGTCGTGGGTTTGATTCCAGTCAGGTGCATGTGCCTCGGATTGCAGTCGATCCCTGGCCCTAGTCAGGGTTGTACGAGAGGCAACCAATCGATGTGTCTCTCTCACATCAATGTTTCTCTCTCTCTCTCCCTCCTTCCCTCCTACTCTATCTAAAAATCAATGGAAATATATCCAAGAATGAGGATTAACCAATAAATAAATATTTTAAAAAGACTACAGTATCTAAGTTAGAAAACTAGAAAATTGCCCAGGTGGTGTGGCTCAGTGGATTGAGCATCATCCCATGTACCAGGAGGTCACTAGTTTGATTCCTGATCAGGGCACATGCCCAGGTTTCGGGCTCGAACCCCCACTAGGGGGCATGTAGGAGGGAGCCAATCGAAGTTCTCTCATGGATGTTTCTCTCTCTCTCTCCCTCTCTCTAAAAAAAAAAAAAAATCAATAAAATATATTTTTAAAAAAAGAAAACTAAAAAATTAAGGCACTACAAAAGCATAATATAAAGAAAAGATGAATACTCTTTTGTGATTCTATGCTGCTTTTAACTATCTAACCCATCTAATACCTTCTAAATATTTTAGAGAATGAAATTTAAAAGTATGCATGAAAACCAATCAACAAAAAAGATAAATGAGAGCCCTGGCCAGTTTGGCTCAGCGGTTAGAGCGTCGGCCTGCGGTCCAGAGAGACCCGGGTTCGGTTCCCGCTAAGGGCATGTACCTCGGTTGTAGTTTGTCCCCAGCCCTGGCTGGATTGTGCAGGTGGCAGCCACTCGATGTGTCCCTTTCACATCGATGTTTCTCTCTCTCTCTCTCTCTCTCCCCCTCCCACTCTATCTGAACAAAAAACGAAAAAATGTCCTCGGGTGAGGATAAAAAAAAAAAAAAGATAAATGAGAGTGTAAAAAGATTAAACAACAAAATTATTAGTTAGAGGAAGGCATGTTTTCATTTTTTAAATGGTTTGTCTTCAAGTTTATAAAAGCAATATATGCTCATTATAGAAAACTTGGGAATTATATATAAACAGAAAGACAACACAACACCCACTTCTATATTTTTATATCCTCCACTTACAAAATTATTAAAATAATATTGATATTTTTACATTTGGCTCTTTTAATCTGCATAATGATTCATTCATTCACCCAGTATTTATGAAGTGGCCACTATGTGCAAAGACTTTGCCAGGGAGGAAATTTCAGGTGCTAGGCAATTAAAATTAAAGTCCGTAACAGATAAAGATAATAGGATGGAGTGGGGAATTTCACTACTTTAAAGAAGGTGACAGTTAAACTAAAGCAAAGAAAGGATCCAAACTGAGAGAATGTACCAAGTGTAAAAACCCTGAGGAGGGAAAGAACCTGGTGTGCAGAGAAAATGAAAAGTGTGGCTATAGTAAAGAAAAGTGAGAAGAGGAGCATGAAAATAAGTTAGTAAGATAGACAGGAGCCAGCCAGACCAAGCCCTTAAGGATTCAGGAATCTATTCCAAGTACAATGGAAGTCCACTGAACAGTTTGAAGTAGGGAGGTCAGATGGTGTGACTTCCATTTTGTAAAAGGTCATTCTAACTACAAGGTGAAAAAAATGGATTAGATGGAGACCAAAATTAGAAACAAAAACATGCAGCAATTCAGGAATGGAATCATGTTAGCTTGGAATAGAATGATGTCAGTGAAGACAAAGAAAAGTGGAAGAATTTAAAAATTCAGTTTGGAGATGGAATTAATAGAAATGACAGATTGCTTGGATATAAGATAAGAAGAGAGAGGGAGAAAAAGAATGGCTGCCAGCCTGCAGGCTTGAGTAAGTGGGTAATTGCTAAGGAATTCACTCAAAAGCAGAGAAGTAAATTTGAGGAATATAATTAAACACCTTGATATATAAATCTGGGGCTCAGAGAAGATCCTGGGCTGCAGACAACAGCACATAGATGGTATTTAACACCATGGACCTGAATGGCCTCACTTAGGGAGAGAAGAGTTAGAAAAAAGTGAAGATCCAACTTACAAGGGAGCAGTAGTTTGAATACGCAGATTTCTCATTTGAAACCATGGCGAGTAGAAAGAAGTGCAAAAATATCTTAGCTGAGAGAAAATATCCTTTCTGAAGGGTATTTTATGTGGATATAGAATTTTGACAGTTTTGTGAAACCAAAATTTATCAACCCCAAATTCTATATCCACAAAAAATACCCTTTAGCAGATCTGATATAAAAGAATTGTTAAAGGAAGTTTTTCAGACAGGATCAAAATGATACAAGAAAACTTTGAAACATTAGGAATAAAGAGAAACAAAAATAGTAAATAAAATAGACTATTCTGTTGAGTTCTTTAAAATATGTTTGATGGTTTGAAGCAAAAAAGTGTAACATCTTCTGTAGGGAATCTTCAATGTATGTAGATATAATATATAACAACATAAAGAGAGGAAAGAAAATAAAACTATATGCTGGAAAGCTTTCTATATTTCACTTGAGGTGATTAAATATTGAATCTATAAAGACTGTGAAAAGTTTGATACATATACTGAAATCCCTACAGCAACCACTAAAAAACCTCTACAAAGAGATACAGCAAAAAACAATCAACAAATTAAAATGGGATGCTAAAAAACTATGTTAATCTAAGAGAAGGCAGGAAAGGGGAAACAGAGGAACAAACAGAAAAATCAAACGGTAGACCAAATCTAAATATATCAATAATTACATTAAATGAAAATGGTCTACACAATAAAAAGGCAGACTGTCAGAGCATATATATAAGTATGATTCAACTACAGACTATCTAAAAGAAACTCACTTCAAGTATAATCATGTGAGTAGGTTAAAAATAAAATGATGAAAATATATGTTCACATAAAAACTTGAACATGAATATATATAGCATTATTCATAACAGCCAAAAGTGAAAACAACTGAAAGTCTATCAATTAAAAAATGGATAAAGAAATAAAAAAGAATGAAATACTAATATATGCTATAACATAGGTAAACCTTGAAAAAAATTGTGCCAAGTGAAAGAAGCCAATCAAAATGAATACATATTGTGAGATTCCATTTAGCTGAAATGTCTGGAATGGGTAAGTCCATAGAGACAAAATGTAGATTAGTGGTAGCCTAGGGCTGGGGTGTGGGGAGGATATGGAATGATTGCTAATGGCTATGAGGTTTCTTTTGGGGTGATGAAAATGTTCTAAGATTAGACTGTGGTCATGGCTGAAGAACTCTGTGAATATACTAATACCACTGAATTATACACTTTCAAAGGGTGAATTTTATATGTGGATTTATATCTCCATAAAGCATTAAAAACATTATGCTATGTGAAAGAAGCCAGATTAAAAGTCTACGTATAGCATGAGTTCATTCATATATGTCCAAAAAGAGCACATATAGAGAAATAGAAAGCAGATTAATGGTTACCTGGGACTGGGGTAGGAATGCTGACTGACTATAAAACTAGTACAAGGGACCTGCTGGGTGATGAAAATGTTCTAAAACTGGATTGTGGTGAGGGTTGTACAACTATGTACATTTTTTTAAAATCACTAAACTATATCTTTTAAAATAAGTTTTATGAAATATGTCATAATTCAATAAAGATACTTTAAAATAAAGCATAAAAGGTAAAAAACAAAATATAAAATCGAACTTTTGTTCTCTAAGAGAATGAAAAGATAAGATATAGGCAGGAGAAAGTATTTGCAAAATATATATCTATCAAAGGATATGCATCCAGAATAAAGAACTCTCAAACTTGACAGTATGAAAACCAACCACTCAATTAAGAAGTAGATAAAAAATTATTTTCACCAAAGAGTATATAGGAATGACAAATAAGATGTTCAACATCAGCAGCCATTAAAGAAATGCACATTAAAACCACAATGAGGTATCAGTACATGCCTATTAGAGTGTCTAACATAAAAAATACTAACACCAAATGCTAACTAGGATGTGATCCAACTAGAATTTTCATATACTACTGAGTGGCATGCAAAATGGTATAGCACCCTAGAAAGCAAATTGATAATTTCTTGCAAAATAAAACATAAAGTACTTACCAAATGACCCAGAAATCTACTCCAGAGAAATGTATTTATTCCAGAGAAATGAAAACTTATATTCTTACGAAAACCAGATATTGCCCTGGCCGGTTTGGCTCAGCGGTTAGAGCGTCGGCCTGCGGTCCGGAGAGACCCGGGTTCGGTTCCTGCTAAGGGCACGTACCTCAGTTGCAGTTTGTCCCCAGCCCTGGTTGGTCGTGCGGGTGGCAGCCACTCGATGTGTTCCTTTCACATCGATGTTTCTCTCTCTCTCTCTCCCTCCCACTCTACCTGAACAAAAAAATGGGAAAATGTCCTCGGGTGAGGATAAAAAAAAAACAAAAAACAGATATTTATGGCATAAACATTTCTGCCCCAAACTGGAAACAACTTAAATGTCCTTCATCAGATGAATGGATAAACCAATTGTAGTACATCCATACAATGGTATACTACGCGGCAATAAAAAAGGAATAAACTACTGATACACACAACTTGGATGAATCTCAAAGGCATTGTGCCAAGTTTCCCAAAGAAGCCAGTATCAAAAGGTTACAATTCTCCAAAAGACAAAACCACTGTGTCATAGGATAGGGGGAGTAGGGGAGAAGGACCTATTCTATATCCTGATTGTTGTGGTGGTTACACAAATCCATACATGAGTTAAAATTCACAGAAGCAGCCTGACCAGTGGCTTAGTGGTTGAGCGTTGGTCCATGCACCAAGAGGTCACCATTTCGATTCCAAGTTGGGACACATGCTCAGGTTGTGGGCCCAATCCCCAGTGGGGGGCATGTAGGAGGTGGCCAATGAATGTTCTCTCTCATCAATGTTTCTCTCTCTCTCCCTTCCTCTCTCTCTCTAAAATCAATAAGAAAAAAAATTCATAGAACTGTACACCCCCAAAAAAGTCGATTTTACTGTATTTTAAAGGTTTTATTTATTCATTTGAGAGAGACACAGAGAGGAAGGGAAGGAGAGAGGGAGGGAGGGAAGGAAGGGAGGGGGAGAGACAGAGAAACACTGATTTATTGTTCTACTTACTTATACATTCTTTGGTTGATTCTTTTTTTTTTTTTTTTTTTATCCTCACCCGAGGACATTCTTCCATTTTTTGTTCAGATAGAGTGGGAGGGAAAGAGAGGGAGAGAAAGAGAGAGAGAGAAACATCGACATGAAAGGGACACATCGAGTGGCCGCCACCCACACAACCCAACCAGGGCCGGGGACAAACTGCAACCGAGGTACACGCCCTTCGCGGGAACTGAACCCAGGTCTCTCTAGACTGCAGGCCGACGCTCTAACAGCTGAGCCAAACTGGCCAGGGCTTTTTTTTTTTTTTTTAAATACGTTTTTATTGAATTTTTTAGGGAGAGAGAAAGGGAAAGAGAGATAGAAACATTGATGGAGTGCCTCCTGCATACCCTCTACTGGGGATCAAGCCCTCAACCTGGGCATGTGCCCTGACTGGGAATCGAATGAGGACCTGAACCAGGACCTCTCAGTCCATGGGACCATGCTGAGCCACTCTGGCCAGGCAATACTGGCTGATTCTTGTATGTGCCCTGGCTGGAAATAAAATCTGCAACCTTGGCATATTGGGAAAATGCTCTAACCAACTGGGCTACCTGGCCAGGGCCTACTGTATGTATTTAAAAAATAAATTAAAAAGTAAAGCCCAGCCCTGGCCAGTTTGGCTCAGCGGTTAGAGCGTCGGCCTGCGGTCCGGAGAGACCCGGGTTCGGTTCCCGCTAAGGGCATGTACTTCGGTTGCAGTTTGTCCCCGGCCCTGGTTGGTCGTGAGGGTGGCAGCCACTCGATGTGTCCCTTCACGTCGATGTTTCTCTCTCTCTCTCCCTCCCACTCTATCTGTACAAAAAAATGGAAAAATATCCTCGGGTGAGGATATAAAAAAAAAAAAAAAAAAGTAAAGCCCAGGATCCAGGACAAGCCTTAAAGTACTCCCACATTTAGAGACCAAACAGAAAAAACAGGAGGCAGCAAAGAAGACTAATAAGAGCCCACAAAGAAGGGAAAACTACCAAAGTTGAGAAGGCTGATTGAGGAACAAGGGAATGATCACTAAAGTCACCTATTATTGAGATGTTAATAAATGAATGTAAAAAAGTATTAATTGCTTTTATAAGCTGTGCAGTAAAAATTTCTCCGTATTCTTATAAATCTTCCAAAGCATTCTTTTTAATGGTTATATATATTCCATCTTTCAGCGGTTTCATCATTTCCTATTTGGGCCTATCACCAAATAATACTCATATGTACACTGAACCCCCCCAATTTTTCTCTATTTAACTTTACCTCATTAGAGCATTACCTCATTAGAGCAAATTATCAAATCAAAGGACATTTTTATAACTCATGATACATAGTTCCAAACCACTTTCAAAAAAATTTTACCTCTTTATACTTAACTATGCAAAAATGCTCACTTAACAAAGGTGCTTATATATTTCTCTCTCTTTTTTTTTTAAATCCTCACCCGAGGACATTTTTCCATATTTTGTTCAGATAGAGTGGGAGGGAAAGAGAGAGAAACATCGATGTGAAAGGGACACATCAAGTGGTTGCCACCCACACGACCCAACCAGGGCCGGGGACAAACTGCAACCGAGGTACGTACCCTTAGCAAGAACTAAACCCGGGGTCTCTCTGGACCGCAGGCCGACGCTCTAACCACTGAACCAAACCGGCCAGGGCTATTATTCTCATTTTAAAGCCAAACAGCAGTAACTTGTTTAAATCCGCAATTTACTGCTAGTAAAGTAAAAAAGAAAACAACTCCCCATTTCTTTTGCTAACTATTGTTTTATTAAAAAAAAGAGAGAGAGAGAGAAATAGAAACATCGATGTGAGAGAAATACATCAATCTGCTGCCTCCTGCATGCCTCCTACTGGGGATGGAGCCTGCAAACCAGGCACATGCCCTGACCAGGACCTCTCAGTCTATGGGAGGGTGCTCAATCCACTGAGCCACACCGACTGGGCTGCTAACTATATTTCAATTTATTTCTAGTGAGGTAAAACACTTTCCCATTTCTTTTGTTGTTTATATTTCCCATTTTGTAAGCTGTCAAGGCTTGGGCAGTAAATAGAAATCAATGAATAGAAAATTGCAAAATACAACTTCTAGAGTTACTCCCATCACTAGAGATGACAAAGAAAAAAGTTTGATTCTTCCTTACGTAGGGCCTAAATTTCAAACACCTCACAAATAGAGCTTGTCACTTTTATAACGGCATGTATCTCTTGGACTGAACAGCCACCCCAGGTGAACTGTCCCACAACAGACCACCTATCCCTTTTTCATATAGAAACAGAGAGCATTGCGAAGACCTAAGCACAGAATGGTAGGCCTTAAAAGGTGGTTCTCAACCTTCCTAATGCCATGACCCTTTAATACAGTTCCTCATGTTGTATGTAGACAGATCTGCACGTGGGCAGATCTGCATGTGGACGAACCTGCCTGGAGAAGGATAAAGGAGCGGTGTCTCAGTTCCTAAGACCATCGGAAATATGTTTTCCAATGGTCTTAGGCGACCCCTGTGAAAGGGTTGTTCGACCCCCAAAGGGGTCACGACCCACAGGCTGAGAACCGCTGCCTTAAAACACACTCAACTCCATTACTACTAAGATGAGGAAACAAAGCTAGGTCAGAACCAGATGGTCTCCAAGGTGGCAGCTGCCACAGCCCTGCCGGTTATTAACCCCTCTCTCCGCATCCTCCCAAAACAGCAGCTGGCTAGAATTCTAAGAAAGGAGAGCACCAATTCCACATTATGCTACTTACTCTCAGCATTCATGTCTTTTCCTTTCCTATTGTGAACTTAAGGCTTTAGGAACAAATATTGGCTTCTCATTACAAAAAAGATCCCTAGCCCTGGCCGGTTTGCCTCAGTGGTTAGAGCGTTGGCCTGCGGTCCAGAGAGACCATTCGGTTCCCGCTAAGGGCGTGTACCTCGGTTGCAGTTTGTCCCCGGCCCTGGTTGGTGGTGCGGGTGGCAGCCACTCGATGTGTCCCCTTCACGTCAATGTTTCTCTCTTTCTCTCTTCCTCTCTCTCCCTCCCACTCTATCTGAACAAAAAATGAAAAAATGTCCTCGGGTGAGGATAAAAAAACAAAACAAAAAAGATCCCTAAAGTTAATCAGCTTTTTTAAACCCAAGAGAAACACTGGTGTAGAGAAGGGGGAAAGATGCTGTTACAGCTTTTATATTTTGTGACAAGAAGTCTCAGAGTTATTGAATTTTTAAAATTAGCAATCCTTTTTATTAATCCTTATTAGCAAAGCACTCTGCTGGGATTCACTAGAGAGAGATGCATAATAGTTCTGTACTTGTAGAAATTTCACCTTATTGGAGGGAAAAGACAAAAACAGAAGTGATAATTATAGTGAATACATTATAGAAGGTGTAACAGTTGCTGTTTTAGGCAAAGGAAAAGATTACTTAATCAGAAATGGACAGAGGTCAGACCCAAGGAGAATCTAGGAACTTGAACTACCATTTGAAAGATAATGCAGGGTTTAAATACACAGAGGGAGAGAATAACTAAGCATAGTCATGACTGAAATGCCATTTTGATGCTTTGGTGATACACTAAACCGAGAGTGCATGAGAGCTGAGGACAAAGGCCATAACTACAATTACTAACTGACCTAAAAGGGATTAACATGTGAAAGTTTAGAGGCTTCTTTTTCTTCAGTTGCTAACTTTTAATTCTGTACCTTTGAGTTCTTTTAGCCATACAAATCTTCAACTTGAGCCCAATAAATTTATCCTTACCTTTTAATGGATTTGTTTTCAAGGTAGGAAGGCACCCCTTTTAGAATATATAGAAAGAACTAAAGTTTTCAGTTACGGTATTAACTTCTCCACTAAGCACTTTGCATGCATGTCATCTCATGTAAGGACTCCATAATGCACTTTACCATTTTTTCCTTGTTTTACAAATGAAAACTGTCCACTTGGATATTTAAATAACTTAACCAAGGACACTTCACTTTGTGAATGGCAGAGTCCAAAGCTGCTTAATAAAGATTTCTTGGATTAAAAAAAAAGCTTATTAACTTTAGGGATCATTATCACTACTCTGGGAATTAAAGTTAAATTTAATTCAAACTAATCTAAATACATTGAATTGACTGATTTTAATTCAATTCAATTTTTCCCTATCAAGAGAATTTAAATCTAAAAGGATGGGGTTTTGTAGAAGCTTTCTCTAATTACACAACCAAGTATGTCAATATACTTGGGACTCAAAATTTTCTATTGATTATTATCATTTATAATATCATTCTCTACAGCCCTGAAGGATAGGCATTATTATCACTAGCACACAAATGCTCAAAAACGTTAAATTTAACTTGAGTTGGTAAAGCCAGGATTCAAAACCCTAGGTCTTGTCTCACTCCAAAGCCCACGCTCCTTACACTAGTCCAGGCTGCCTCTCTCATTGAATAAAGTCCCTTTTTTACCCTCTAGAGAAGAATCTGAAGACAGCCAGACTCCCCACATGAAATGCCTTTGATCCATCTGTCCATTCATAGGATAACACTGAAGAGTCAAACCTAAGGGACTAATCAAAATGCTAAACATGTACTTGCCAACCAGCCCATTCTATCACAGGAAACTAAATTTCCATATTTACTCCCAGCAGCAGAGTAACCACACATTTTTCCAGAATTAATGTACAATGACTCAGAGAGGAGTTTTAAAAATTTGTATAGGACATGCCAGAACTTAGAATGCATCCTAACATACAACCTTTTCTCTAATTAACAGTACAACTTTCATCTCTTCTTGGAACAATCTTATTTAGATCGAAACAAAATAGACTGTCTTTACTTTTGATTTGTCCTTAAAGGATAAGCAGAGCAAAAGTCTTTCCTTTGTATGGCTCACCTCATAAACCTCTCACATAAAAAAAATAATGTATATGTGGGTATTCATTAGGAGATATTTCTTATAGTTCTAAAGGTTCTCTAAACTTACCCTTTAGGACACATGTCACTATCCTGCAAGTATCTTAGCAACATAACAAACCTTTCATGTGATGCTAAAAATTTTAAAAAGCTGGACTTTCCTGTTTCAGACCAGTGGAGCTAGTTTTACACTATCTATGAAGAGGCACGTCTATGTGTGTCTATACTACACTCCCTATACTTGGGTCCTGGCTATGAGCTATTTCCTGCTGGCTAAACTCACATATTTCCAACTGACTTAACTAAGAGAAACAAAGACCTTATTCATTACCCTTATTTCAGCGACTACTGGCTATCCAAAGCAACAGAGTTCTTCCTACAGCATGAGTGTTAGAGGTAATAAGAAAACACCATACTTCGAATTACAAAATTCTTTTGGTTTAGGGTTCAGATTAACACACATTTTTTGTTCAAATAATCTATAGAAACACTCTCAGCATTCAATCCCTGTTATTTCATTGCTGATTCTATATTTCTCTCCAGCTTAAAACAAGACTATCACTGAAATTACTGAAAAATTTTAATGCTATATCTTAGTAACATTCTGTATTAGTTATTTTTACTAGATCCGTCAGTATCACAGTGCAATACACAGTACTATAAGTGCTATGTGAATACTATGTATTCCCAGGACTATGTGTATTATGACTCCTAGTCAAGTTCACCTTTAGCACTGGCCTAATTTATGATGTGGGGTAAAAATCATAAAGCAGGGGGGAAAATATATATATATGTGTGTGTGTGAGGTGGAGAGACTACCAGAGAAGTAGGTTTAAGGGATGTACAACAACCCCATTTAGTTAGTTAGCTCCATTTCGGATATATTAAGCTCAGGAAACCCACTATACATCCAAAGGAAGACGCAGCATTAGCAGCTGGATCTGAGAGTCTGAGTTCACAGGAGAAGTTAGAGACATAAAGCTGGACTCATCAACAACAACAAATATTTAAAGCCCCGAGACTAGATGAGCTTGTCTCACGTGTATGTAGATAGATAAACGTTTAAAAGAAAGGAAGGAAGGGAATGTACTGAGACAGACTGTTTCATAAATTCGGAACTCTGATTAAAAGTCCTGGGTAGCTACACTTTTTTATACTTGGCTAACACAGACTAACAGAATTATATTAATCTTTCAAATATCTGGATTGAATTAATGTAATATGATTAGATACAGGCTTCTCTGAAGTTCCTTGTATTGATGCAAAATCATTTCTTACACAAATACTCATCTTCTGCACCATTCCTATTTATCAAAACACTAATTAAATTGAATACCAGGCTTTTGGAACATATATCAGTATATACCTAATTATCATATTAGCATGTATCTAAATTAGTACATATCTAATTCTCATAATAAACCTGTCAAGTAAATAACTTATCCAAGATCATACAAATTTGCTTCATCTGTTCTATACACTATATATATATATATATATATATATATATATATATATATTTTTTATCCTCACCCAAGGACATTTTTCCATTTTTTGTTCAGACAGAGTGGGAGAGGGGGGAGAGAGAGAAACATCGATGTGAAAGGGACACATCCAGTGGCTGCCACCCACACGACCCAACCAGGGCCGGGGACAAACTGTAACTGAGGTACACGCCCTTAGCGGGAACCGAACCCGGGTCTCTCTGGACCGCGGGCCAACACTCTAACCGCTGAGCCAAACCAGCCAGGGCTTAAATTATATTCTTAATAATAAAACAAATATTATATATCTTACATGATAATTTTTCTAGTGTAATCATTTAAACCCAGAGTCTCTCAACCGTAACACTACTGACAACTGAGTTGGACAATTCTGCCTCGGGGAGCTGTTCTAAGCACTGCAGGGTGTTCAGCAGTGCACCCTTCCCTCTACCCACTAAATGCCGGTAGCACCCCATCCCCAGCTGTGACAACCACAAATGTCTCAAAAGGCTGTCAAATGTCCTCAGGAGAGCAAATTTAATCTTTACAACAATCCTATGTTACACAGAGCTCTGACAGAAGTTATAAGTGCGTGGTACTCAAACCTGTTTTCAGACTTTGAATCCAGTGTTCATTCCTCTACAATAGATCTGCTTCCCCTTATATGCCCCCAATCCACAATCCACAGTAAGAAAAATATGTGATAGTGTGACCTTGCATACAACCATGTACACATGAACCAGAATTGTAAAACATATTTTTACTACATGTGATGCATTCTTATGTTCCCTTTCCTTTCCCTATCTACCTTCTCAACCCCTGATGGCTTCCCAATGAATTGATTTCACAACCAGAAACTATAAGCCTATTAAGGCAATAAAATGTGCCCATCTGTTGTATTAGTGTTCTGATGTGTTTTACAAAGCTTTTCAACATCAACAGATAGTACAAAAAGGTGTTCTGATTAATCCTAGTCAGGCCTGATGACTCAAATCTTCAGATTTTGGTGCTATGCTAATAAAATCCCAAACTGAACAATTCCCTAAAGTGGGTTCTCCAACACTAGCATACACACAAATCACCTGAAGCCAGTGTTAAACACATACAGGGGCCTCGGTCTAGGTTTCTTTATTCAGTTGGTCTAGGGTGGGACCCAAGAATTTCCATTTCTCATCTCACCCGGAGATGATATTGATGCTACTGATCTAGTTATCAAACTTTCAAACCACTGCCTAGAATTTCCTTAGAAATGGGGATAGTTATAAAAAGAGCACATTTTTTAAAAAGAGAAGGATATGATACGCTGTAACAACCCGACTCAAGATAAGAGTTCATATATTTTTAGATGCTTATTCAAGTCTTAAAAACTAAATGAAATCATACATCTATTTATTTGATAAATAATGAGCATTTTTGATATGCCACACTAATTTGGGTCACATGTTAAGCCAATATTTCCCTAAGTGTGTTCCATAAAATAGGTTAAATAGATGTCACAGGCCATCTACTTATTTAAGTATTCTATAGGTAAATAAGATGAGGAAATGCTGAAGAAAACAAGCCCTATAACAAAGGAAGTCTAACTTATTAGTCACTGACACACTCACGTTCAGAGTAGCCCTTCAAAAAGCAGCTACAGCATGCAGCATATCTCAGATTTCTTTCCTCAGAGTCTCTTTCCACTGAGCATCTCAAAAGACTAGTATTCCAGGGAATGCTCCTGGAATGAACCCCACTTGATCACAATGTATTATCTTTTTAAATGTACTGTTGTCTTCAATTTGCTAGTATGAAATTCACAGACACAGACAACAGTATGGTGGTTACCAGAGGGAAGGGAGGGAAGGGGTGGTAAAGAGAGTCAAATAGATGATGACAGAAAATGATTTGACTTCGAGTGGTGGGCACATAATGCAGTATATGGATGACATAGAGCAGAAATGTACACTTGAAACCTATATAATCTTAACTAATGTTACCCCAATAAATTTAATTTTTAAAAAATCATACCATAAACATATCATCACAGAACACTAAATTTTAGTAATACCTACCGATGAAAATTTGCTGTTTAACTTCAGAACATAAATTTTATATATCATTACTGTTCTGTTCTTGCCCTGCCTGGTTTGGCTCAGCGGTTAGCACGTCGGCCCGAGGACCGAAGAGTCTTGGGTTTGATTCCAGTCAAGGGTGAGTCCCTCGGTTGCTGTTCGGTCCCTGGCCCTGGTCAGGGTCGTGTGGGAGGCAACCAATCAATGTGTCTCTCTCACACAAATGATTCTCTCTCTCTCCTTCTCTCTCTCTTTCTCTCTCTCCTCCCTCCTTTCCCTTCCTCCCTCCCTCCCACTCTATCTGAAGATAAATGGAAAAATATCCTGGGGTGAGGATTTAAAAAAAAAAAAAAAAAATACTGTTCTGTTCAGAATTGTGATACAAGGTTAGAGGAAAGCAAAGATCCTTCCTAAACACATAAAATGTGTGGAATTCAGCATTCCAAGATCTTTGCATCTTAGCAGAAACACACCATTGCCTATGATGTTCAGGCAAAAGATAAACTATCTAAGGGATGAAAGGAATGTGCCAGTCTTGTTTTCCTCATGGAATTCCCAAAGTCGATGAGACTAGCACCTGGTACAATTACTTCAGTGCAAGCTCAGAACCGACATTCCTATGGAGGGACTCACAAATAAATCTAGATCATTCCTAAAGGTCTACAATACAATCCTCTGTAATCCCAGCAGTCAGCTGTTGCACTGACTCTATGGAAGCATGCAACAACTGTGCACATGCACACGTTTCTGTGCATGGAATGTATATGAATGTATCTGCACACATAAACAGAATAACCCAATCTGCAGGAAATTCTAAAATGCGTAACTCTCAATAATAATTCATCAATGTAATAATTATTCAAATGTTTACTGAACACCCACTTTGTGCCAAGCATTATAACAAGCACCAGGGGTGTATCAGGAAACGAACGATGAAATCTGGCCCTCATGTGTCACCTCCAGTTTAAAGACACACATGTCACTTTTATAATATCAACTATCTGAAGTAGGTAAAAGTGAATGAGGATGAAAGTATTTCAAGTAAAGGGTGATTAATAACAGCAAAATGCACAATACATTCTGGAAACTGAGGAAAAAAATGAGTATGGCATCAGGATTTGTTTGTTTTTTGTGTAGATGAAATGAAGTGCTAAGAAAATTAAAATAGGAGACGTAAGCAAGGACCAGATCTTGGAGAACCTTGAATCCCACACCAAGAATTTCAGATTTATCTTGTTGGCAACCAGAAGCCATTAAAGAGCAGTAACAATTTCAAGAGGTTTTCTTTCAGACAAATATGTATACTGAATTTTCCATATTATAGGGAAAGAAACAAATAAACTGAAATAGAAAATATATACAATACACATTAGGTAACTGAGATAATAGTTAAATAAAGCTTCTCTGGCTGCAACAAAACAACACATTCACTTATCAGCTCTTTTCCTAAGGAATTCAAACAAAGAATTTCCTGCATAATATTAATAACTGACATTTGTATTAAGCTTTACTCTTTACAAATCATTTTTAATATACATTGCTAACATTCACACTGTTCTATAAAATTAAAGATTGAGAACACATATTAATTGAAAAACTGCCCTTTTTCTAACATTCAAATTATATATAATTGAGAGGATATGACCAATGTACTCCTTAGTTGAAAATAGTTCAACCTAGCCCTGGCCAGTATGGCTCAGCAGTTAGAACGTCGACCCTAGGACCAAAGAATCTCGGGTTCAGTTCTGGTCAAGGGCAAGTACCTTGGTTGCAGTTCAATCCCCGGCCCTGACTGGGGTCATTCGGGAGGCAACCAATCAATGTGTCTCTCTCATATTGATGTTTGTTTCTCTCTCTCCCTCCCTCCCTCCTTCCTCCCACTCTATCTGAAAATCAATGGAAAAATATCCTCAGGTGAGGATTAAAAAAAATAACTGTGCGACTTCAAAGAATTGAGTTTTCATCTTCAGGTTTCACGTACCCAGAAAAGTCTTACATAATTTATTTTTTCATTTCTGAACAAGAACAATAAAATCATCAAATTTAACTACCACAGATGTCCCTTGCTGATTGCTATATTTCCCCAAGAAAAATAAAAGAATCCCAATGGATACAAATAAATACCTTTCTCCTCACTAAACTATTAATACAGTTAGAGTGCAAAATAATTCACAGCAAAGTAAAAAAGCAAATTAATTCACCTTAGAATAATAAATAATAGGTTATCAGCACTGTCAAAGAACAAAAATGAGAATTAAAAGTTGTTACATGCTACACTTCAAGAAAAGGTACCTTCTTAATCAGGTCTGGTCCTAGGGAAGTAGGCCTTGATGGGCTGGTACCCTCCTTTCCTGACCTTTCTCTATGAAATCTGCCCTTTTTTCCCCCAAGGACCTGAACCCCTCATGATACTCCTATGACTCTCTGTATGCATACGTACATGCACATACAGACTTTCCCAGGTCAGTATTTTTCTATCTGAAGGGCTGAAGTGATTTCATCTTTGATTGGAGGATGGTAATAGGGGGAAGAAAATGGATTCCATTTATTTTAACTACACAGAAGCTAAGGATGTTTACTCTTCCAGGTATGGTTTCTAGAATAGTTGTAATCTAGAGCCTTAGAATTTAAAGATAATCTATGAAATTTAAAGATAATCTAATAACCCTGGCAGGTTTGTCTCAGCGGTTAGAACACTGGCGCTTAAACCAAAGAGTCACAGGTTTGATTCCCAGTCAAGGGCATGTACCTGGGTTGCAGGTTCCATCCCTGGCCTTGGTCGAGGTTGTGCAGGAGGCAAACAATGTGTCTCTCACACATGGATGTTTCTCTTTCTCTTTTTCTCCACCCGCCCCCCCAACTCTGTCTGAAGATAAATAGAAAAATATCCTCAGGTGAGGATTAAAAATATATAAATGTATATGTATATACATATATGTAGTAGTGCCAATAGGTATCATACTTATTAAATATTAGACATATTATTAAATATTATATCAATTATTAAAATATCATTGTGTTAACTAGGACTTAATACTAATTCAAACAAACTGAAAAGTTTGTTGACATCTGAACACTAACTGCATATATGACTATACAAAAGCAAAACAAACTTTTTTTTTTCTTTTTTTTCTTCTTATCCTCACCCGACGACATTTTTGCATTTATCTTCAGATAGAGCAGGAGGGAGAGAGGGAGAGAAATAGAGAGAGAAACATTGATGTGAGAGAGACACATATAGTGGCTACCAACCACACGACCCCAACCAAGGCTACGGATGAACTGCAACCGAGGTACGTGCCCTTAGCAGGAACTGAACCTGGAACTCACTGGTCCGCGGGCCTACGCTCTAACCGCGGAGCCAAACTGGCCAAGTTTTTTTTCAACTTACAAATTACTTAAACCTCTTTCTTAAAAGGGGGGAAAAAAGTTTCACATGTAAAGAGGGAGAAAAGTTTCAAACAAACTTTTCAGTTTGTTTGAATTAGTATTCAGATAAGTCTTAGTTATCACAATATTTTAATAATTGATATATTTAATAATGTCTCATTTAATAAGTATATCTACTGACACTACTATATATATTTTTTTTTCTTAACTAGCTTTTATTACAGTTTCCCCTTATTGTTTGTGTGTCTGTTCATGTAAAATTTTATCTGAAAAACAACCTCCCCCCCCCCCACGCTTTTTAGGTTAATCCTCACCTGAGGATATTTTTCCATTGATTTTTAGAGACAGTGGAAGGGGAGGAGTGGAAGAGAGAGAGGGTGGGAGAGAGAGGGAGAAAGGAAGAGGAGGAAGAGAGAGATGGAGGGAGAAAAAGGGAGAGGGTGAAGGAGAGAGGGAGGGAGGGAGAGGGAGGGAGAGAGGGAGGGAGGGAGAGAGAGAGAGGGAGGGAGAGGGAAGGAGGGAGGGAGGGGGAGGGGGGAGAGAGAGAGAGAGAGAGAGACAGAAACATCAATGTGAGAGAGAGACATTGACTGGCTGCCTCCAACCAAGGCTGGGGATCAAACCTGCAACCCAGGTACACGTCCTTGACTGAGAATCAAACCCTCGACACTTTGGTCCTCAGGCTGATGCTCTAACCACTGAGAAAACCAGCCAGGGCAACAATCCCCATTTTTTATATACTGACCTATGCAGAACCTCTCTCCACTCCTAACAGGTTTTCTTTCTTTATCTGCCATTGACTTTCCCTCCCCTGCGTGCTCTGGAAACATATTCCTCTACTCCTACCTCCTCACCTTGGATGAAGAAATAAGCTTACCATCCCCTGCACTTACAGACACATCATGAACCGAAAGCTTTTCCAGTACTCTAGTTCCTCTTGGACATTCCTCACTGAAATCCCCTGTACCTGTATTGTTTACCTGAGAATTAGTTTGAAATTCATATATTATTACATATATGAATATTACTTTATTCAGTCCAAAGTGTAGTCTTAAAACCTTCTAACAACTGTCTTCTTATATACTCCTCAGTTTTTTCTATTGGTTATAAACAAAAAGGAAATGGTGAAGAAATATAAAAGGGAGATGATCCCAACCTCTTCTTAGTACTACACCCTGTGAAATTTTTTAGAGTACCTTTTATTTCAAGAAGAGGAGAAAAGATATGAAACAGTGTGTTTGGTTTTGTTTTGTTGGGGTGTGAGTTTTGCTTTGGTTTCTGGCACAGAGAAAAAATTAAGAGGATGTCAGAGCAGGCTAACAGATATTCAGCTAGCTCCTTACCCTGCACCCTTGAATTGCTGTTCTGTTCTTGTCCAGTCTCAGAAAAAGAAAAGCCACCACCAGTCCCTTGAAGCTGGCAGAGACTTCCACTGCCAAGAATGTTTCACAATAGTAAAAGCCTAGGAACTATCTGGCTTATTTAGAATATTATAATAGAGAAGTTTGAAGCTACCTAAAGAAAATAAATTAGCTATTTGAGGAGTGGGATGGGAGAAGGGAACTATTCTCCTTAAATGGAAGTACTTAAGGAATAAACATCTAGCTCTTAATTTTAGTCTCCTAGCAGACAGATATCCTAGGAAGTTTTACTGCTGTCTGGCATGCCAGCATCTAATAAATGGGAATGTGAGCTCATGCCCTAGGCAGTAAGACATAAAGGCTGATGAAAGGGAATGATGAAGCAAATTAATAATGGAGATTACAAGCTACACAAATTCTTACCACAGTCTCTTATAATCAAAAGGTTATAAAAATTGATTAAAATTATCACTCCTTTTTAACTACATGTACAAGAGTTCTTTTTTTTTTCTTTTTTTTTTTTGTTACAGATGTTTCTCCTTTTTCCCCCATTGACACCCTCCTTCCCATCCCTCCCCGCCCTGCCCCCAGCTTTGTTGTCCATGTCCATCAGTTATGCATACATACATACAGGTTCTGTGGTTTACCTCTACCCACCCACTCCCTCTTCTGAGGGTTGTCAGTCTGTCCCCTACTTGCACTTCTCTGGGTCTACCTGTTCCTCAGATTGTTATGTTCATTATATTCCACAAATAAGTGAGATCATGTGATATTTGTCTTTCTCTGCTTGGCTTGTTTCGCTTAGCATAATACTTACCAGGTCCCTCCATGTCATCTCAAAGGATAAAAGATCTTTCTTTCTTACAGCTGCATAGTACTCCATTGTATGCACAAGAGTTCTTAAAGTTCTAAGAGTATGTCACCTTGGGAGATACAAATATCTAGGATAGACAAGTGCTATTCAAGAAAACAAAATTAAATAAGGTTATTATTAACTGCAGCCAGTTTTAATTTATAGTGTTGCTACAAGTTCCTATCCTATGAAAAATATAAGCAGTTGAGCATTTTTTAGATGTAAAACTCTGATTTTGATGAGCAAACTTACTAATAAGTATATCAACAGAAAGAAATAAGCTTTAACACCCACACTAGAAGAAGAGATGAACTAGTGAAGAGTAGGTTTCTGTTACAGAGAAGAATATGACTAAAAACACTGTAAGAGGTTAAAAAATAAAACCTGTAAGAGAAATGAGCCCTGGTTGCAAGCTGGGCTGCTATACTAAGCATCTTGATTATTCCAAAGATGCCCTGAGATCCAACCCAACCCTTCTGGCTTCTGCCAAAGCAGCACAGAAACAGCCAAGTCAAGTTCCAAGAATAGTCATCACATACCATCCCCTTCCAACTACAGTCATTCTCAAGAAGACTGCCAGTGTTTGAGAGTATCTGTCCTGGGACTACAGACACAATTTAGAAGGGCAATCAGGTGTACCACTGTACTTCCATATCCACCGAAACCCAAATAAACAGAAGAATAAGGAACCCTGAATTTAATAGCAATTAATTTACTTAATTTACTGCCAATTGTTTCATGTAAGTCATTGGGGGTGCTGAGAATAGGCTAAAACTGTTACCTCTCTCACGAATCTTATTTTCTGGAAAACAGTAAGTGCTAAAATAAACTTTCAAAATACTTAAGTATATAAGGTGGCCCTTTTCTTGCAAAAATGGGGTAGACTTGGTTACATAACCAGTTTAAAAGTAGCTTTTTGGTCAGGAAATAAGGACTACTCAGTTCTTCCTGTTCAGTCACCAGTAGCCAAGGGAAGAATTCCTACTAAATCTTATTTTCCTTATCCCATGATGCCTATTGGGGTATCACAATCTTCTAACAGAATGTCCAAAACACAAGATCCAAGACTTCTGGCCTCCATGCTCATTGTATGTGTAACATATTCTGGTATGTAATTAGGTGCTATGCAATTATACTTGTGTGTGTGTACACACGTATGTATCATCAGAAATATAATTACATAGAAAGGAATAAACACATAAAAGGTTCAAGTTCCAACATGCCAAAATTCTCCTGAAAGTAACAACTGTATTAAAGCTTGTATTGACTTCAGTTCTTGCCCATATGTCAACTAAATATACTTCTATTTCAAATTTTCCATTTGTTCTTATGAAAAATACTTTCTTCTTTTTAAATTTGCCCTTATCCTTGATTCCCTTCTCCCCTTTTTCAACTTTTTATTAACCATCTGGAGATAATTATCTTTATGTAAATGGTGCTACACACTTAGAAAAATCTACTTTCTTATGTGTTAAGTCTACATGTTATGTAACATATAAAATATAAATAATTATATATAAATACATTATACTTCTGTATCACTAATATAGAACAGTGTATAGCAAAACTTTTTTTTGACATAAATTGTGCAAAAACTATGGCCAGCTGGTGTGGCTCAGTGACTGAGCATCATCCCTTGCATCAAGAGGCTGCCGGTCAGGGCACATGCCTGGGTTGTGGGCTCGATCCCCAGTGCAGGGCGTGCAGGAGGTGGCTGTGGATGTTTCTCTCTCACATCGATGTTTCTATTTCTCTCTCCCTTTCCCTTCCTCTCTCTAAAAATCAGTAATAACTTTTATTAATTGTGCAAAAAATAAATTCCGCCCTGGTTATGATTTTTATAGCCATCGAGTACAAATTTTAAAAGTCTATGATAATTCACCCTGGCTAGAGTGGGTCAGTAGATAGAGTGTCATTCCACGCACTTAAGGGTCACAGGTTTGATCCCCAGTCAAGGGCACCTGGGTTGCAGGTTCGATCCTGGCCCCTGTCAAGGTGTGTGGGGGAGGCAACCAATCTATGTGTCGCTCTTACATCAATGTTTCTCACTCTCTCTCTCACCATCCCTCCCTTACAGTTTCTCTAGACTTCAATGGAAAAAATATCCTTCGGTGAGGATTAACCCACACACAAAAAAGTTTATAATATTACAATGTAGATGTACCTGGAAACTCTGTGACAAACTAACTATTGTAAAGTGGCTCATATCTAGCAAATACAAATTAGAAAGTATTTGGAAACTGGAATACACTCGTATCACCAGGCATATAGGGTTTCTGCTTCCCACTGTATAGTCAAACTTCTCTTTAAAAAAAGAGGACAAGCCCTGGGCAGTTTGGCTCAGTGGTTGGAGCGTCGGCCTGTGGTCCAGAGAGACCCGGGTTCGGTTTCCGCAAAGGTCATGTCCTGGTTGTGTTGTGCGGGTGGTGGCCACGCGATGTGTCTCTTTCACGTCGATGTTTCTCTTTCTCTCTCTCTACCTCTCTCTCCCTCCCACTCTATCTGAACAAAAAGTGGAAAAATGTCCTTGGGTGAGGATAAAAAAAAAAGGACAAAAGAACTGCAAATTTAAACATCATGGCAATTCACTGTAAAGTCAGTCATATAATTTTAGAGGTAGGAGAAACTTTATAGATTATCTAATTCAAGCTCTGTTTTTAATAATGACATAACTGAAATACAAAGAGAGGTTAAGAGACTCATCCAATGCAATACACACACACACACACACATATATGTATATATGTATATGTATATATATGTATGTTTGTGTATGTAAAGACCTTGTAGATAGAATTGTCTCCTAAGAATGAATCCCAGTACACTGCAGGTGGGGATGTAAAAATGGTACAGCCCCTGCAGAAAACAGCTTGATGGTTCCTCAAAAAGCTAAACTAAGAATTATATGACTCAGCAGTTCCACTCCCAGGTACATCCTAAAACAAATGAAAACAAGGATTCAAACAGATACTTATATGCCAGTGTTCACTACAGCATTATTCCCAATGGCCAAAATGTAGAAACAACCCAAAAATTTATCAAGAAATGAACAGATAAACAAAATGTGATATATACATAAATTACGCAGCCATAAAAAGGAACGAACTTCTGATATATGCTACAGCATGGTTCTAAGTGAAATAAAAGATATAAAAAGACAAATATTATACAGTTCCATAAAATATCTAGAATAGGCAAGTTCATAGAGACAGTGTAGAGCTGAGGTTACCAGAGACTGTGAGGAGAAAGGAATGGGGAGTTATTGCTTACTGGTGACATTACACTGTGAATGTAATTAATGCCACTGAATTGTACACTTAAAAATAGTTAGCCCTGGCCAGTTTGGCTCAGCGGTTGGAGCGTCGGCCTGCGGTCCGGAGAGACCCGGGTTCGGTTCCCGCTAAGGGCACGTACTTCAGTTGCAGTTTGTCCCTGGCCCTGGTTGGTCGTGCGGGTGGCAGCCACTCGATGTGTCCTTTCACATCGATGTTTCTCTCTCTCTCTCTCCCTTCCTCTCTCTCCCTCCGACGCTATCTGTACAAAAAATGGAAAAATATCCTGGGGTGTGTATAAAAAAAAAAAAAAAAAAAAAAAAAAATAGTTAAAATGGCCAATTTTCTTATATATATTTTATAACAATACAAAAAAAGTTTGGTTTTTTTGTTTGTTTTTATCCTCACCCAAGGACACTCCTGCATTTATCTTCAGATAGAGCAGGAGGGAGAGAGGGAGGAAAAGGGAGAAACATCGACAAGAGAGACACATCGAGTGGTTGCCACCCACAAGACCCCAGCTGGGGCTGGGGACAAACTGCAACCGAGGTATGTGCCCTTAGCAGGAACCGAACCCAGGCCTCTCTGGTCCGTGGGCCGACGCTCTAACCACTGAGCAAACTGGCCAGGTCCCAAAAAAAGTTTTTTTAAGTAAATCCCACAAAAGCTGACCTACTGTAGTTAGGGAGCTCTTAGGTGGAAGAGCTGGTCTACACTTGGAAAAAAAGTGATCAGAGATGTCTTCAATACTACACCCTAATTTTAATTTTTAAAAATTATTTATTTATTTTATTATTTTTTTTTTTCCCCTCACCCGAGGACATTTCTGCATTTTTTGTTCAGACAGAGCGGGAGGGAGGAAGAGAGAGAGAGAGAAACATCGATGTGAAGGGACACATCGAGTGGTTGCCCCCGCACGACCAACCAGGGCCGGGAACAAACTGCAACCAAAGTACATGCCCTTAGCGGGACCGAACCCGGGTCTCTCTGTACCGCAGGCCGACGCTCTAACCGCCGAGCCAAACCGGCCAGGGCTAAAAATTATTTAAATAGCCCTGACTGGTTTGGCTCAGCAGTTAGAGCAATGGCCCGAGGACCAAAGTTGTGGCTTCCATTTCAGTCAAAAGCTCGTACCTCGGTTGCGGTTCAGGCCAGTTGCGGTCATGTGGGAGGCAACCAATCGATGTGCCTCTCTCACTTGGATGTTTCTCCCTCTCTCTCCCTTCCTCCCTCTCTCTCTTCCTCTCTCTCCCTCTCTCTTTCTCTCTCCCACTCTATCTGAAGATAAATGGAAAAAAATATCCTCAGGTAAGGATTAAAAAAAATTTATTTAAATAAATCTAAATAAATTTGGGTTTTGCCCTGGCCATCTGGCTCAGCGGTTGGAACATTGGCCCTCAGACCAGAAGAGTCACAGGTTTGATCAAGGGCACATACGTACCTCAGTTGGGGTTCGGTCCCAGTTGGGGTACCTGGTTGGGGTCATACAGGAAGAAACCAATCGATGTGTCTCTCATATGGATGTTTTTGCTCTCTCCCTTCCTCCCTCCCACTGTCTGAAATGGAAGTATATCCTCAGGTGAGGATTTTTTTAATTGCTTAATTAATTAATTGGGTTTTCACAACAATTGCTGTTTATAAAATAAATCTTTATACAGTACTTAGATTCATACCCCAAAAACTACATTTTTAGTATGCTTACAGTTTCCTTGACTATTGTTTGACCTAAGTGATTTCACAACTAAAATTAGAGTCAAAACAAAACATCTAAAATAAAGTCTTCTCATGAGAACAAATAATGTATCACACACTAAGTCATTAATTCTAAGTTCTGACCAAGATGACAGAACTTTTGATGTCAAGAGACCAAAATTAGGAAACACAAATACATTAATAATACTTACATCTTAAGTAGGAATAATTTAATGAGTCACCAACTTAAAACGTACTAACTCAGATATACTGATCTAGAAGAATAAGGCTCAAATAATCTTGTCCAATTATTTAAAGGGCTCAGACATTCCTCCACATGAAGATGAAGTCTGCAATTCTAATCTTCCTACCCAATATCCTAATCCCATAATAAGCAATGACAGTATTTTAATCATGACTTATCATATATAGTCATTGGAATACTGATTATTTCACAAATCAAATGTCTGAGCAATTTTCACCATGAGAAGGCAAATGACTGGAATTTAACAAGCCAAGAAGATTCATCACGTAACATTTCATAATGTAAACATTAGGAAACAAGAACAGCAGCTACCTTAAAGGCTTTTCGCAATAGAAAGTGCCTACAATAGGCCAAAAGCTAAGGGTACTAAAGTAAATAACACATGGTCCCTGACCCTCAAGAACCTCACATACTAATGAAAAAAAAAGTAAATCAGCTATTATATACAGAAATGTGGCCTGAATGTTTGGCATCATAGAACAAGAGTGACCATTAATATAGACACAAGCAGATAAGGCCTATTGAAAGAGGATTCTTGGCCTGAGTCTTAAAGGAAAAGTCATTAAGTCAGTGATGGAATAAAAGTTAGTGTGTTAGTATGTAAAAAAATACAATGTGTCCTAGCCAGTTTGACTCGGCAGAACAAAGAGTCTCAGGTTCAATTATGGCCATGGTCACATACCTTGGTTGTGGTTCCTCCCCAGCCCTGGTCGGGGTCGTGCAGGAGGCAACACGTCGATGTGTCCCTCTCACATCAATGTTTCTCTCTCTCCCCCTTTCTCTCCCTCCTGTTCTATCTGAAGATAATTGGAAAATATCCTTGGATGAGGATTTAAAAAATAAATAAAGTACAACTGCAATATATAATTCATTCTTTCAAGAAATAATTCTGGACCACCTAGTATATGCCAGGCACAGACCATGTTTAGAGAACTGCATGCATTTTAGTATGGCTGGAGCCTAGAGAGCATGCATGACAAACATTTAAAATGGCAAATATTAATTCATATTGTATTTAACTATAATTCCCTCGTTCTTCCTTCACATTTAAAGAACTCTTCAAAGTCTACCCCCTACCACAAACTAAATGTATAAGAACACACACACACACAGTATAATTACTATCTCATCAGGGGAGAGAGAAAAATCATATCCCAAATGGACATCATCCAATAGCCAAATGATCCTTTCCTGGAGACTTGCAATGGTGCAAACTCCTACCATAAAGAATGTACACGGATCTGGGCAGACACATTCTAATAGCACAGCTGTCTGTCCAGGCATGCTGCTGAAAGAATAGTACATTCCTGTTCCCCAGACACCTTAAGCCCCCTTACAAAAGGGAGTTTAAACAAAACTGTCATATTTAAGCCTCTAATATGTATGTATGCGTACATGTGTGTGTGTTTTCTTTCTTTCTTTTTTTTTTTAAATCCTTACCCAAGGATATTTTTCCATTTATTTTCACACAGAATGGGAGAAAGAGAGAGAAACATCGATGTGAGAGAGACACATCGATTGGTTGCTTCCCACAAGATCCCAACCAGGGCTGGGAATTGAACCACAACCAAGGTACGTTCCCTTGACCGGAACTGAACCCTCGACTCTTTGGTCTGAAGGTCGACGCTCTAACCACTGAACCAAACCAGCCAGGGCTGTGTGTGTGTGTATGTGTGTGTGTGTGTTTTCTACATGATCAGGTAGGTAATAACAGTAGCAATGAACCCCCCTAACATCACCTCTACCCCAAAGTCAGTATCTAAGGATTCCTGAAGTGGAAAATAATTTTATTTGAGAAATGTGTGTATTTCTCAAAAGTCTTGATGTAGGCCACGTAGGTTCAAAGAGAAGATAAGTCACTAACTTACAGGAAATTAATACAGCATGGTGAAGGAGAGAGTACTGAAAATTACAGTAATAGAGGCTGAGTTCTAGGTAACCAACTTGCTAGCTTTGTGATCTTAAAGAACTGTCCAACCTCTCTAAGCTTTAGCTTTTCATCTGTAAAACATTAAAAAAAGAAAGAAAGAAACTGACATTTAGCTAGATTCAGTGACTTAAAACATACCTATAAAAAGTGTATTTTTAAAACATCTACACTGCCCTGACCAGTTTTGCTCAGTGGTTAGAGCACTGGTCCATGGACCAAAGGGTCTCAGGTTCAATCCTGGTCAAGGCCACGTACTTGGGTTGTAGGTTCAATCCCCAACCCCAGTCAGGGTTGTGCAGGAGGCAACCAACTGATATCTCTCTCTCACGTCAATGTTTCTTTCTCTCTCTCCCTTACACTGTATCTAAAAATCAATGGGAAAAAATATATATCCTTGGGTGAGGATTAACAACAACAACAAATCTATACTATATTCAGAATTAAGAAGATAAAATTTACAAACAAAAAAGATAAACAGGATATATATTACATTTAACAATAATTTCCTTAAATATGCTATTACAAAAAAATTATTCCATCAAAATTTTTAAGAAACAGGAAGATGTCTCAAAAATAAGAAAATAGTAGAAGGTCTAAATTCTTAAACCATTAAAACTACTGGCTCGAGTCTAATAAGTATCTACTGATGCCAAAAATAATCACTCTTGAATTAAATTTATTTACTATTACAACTAACAATCCTTTTTTGGTTCCAGGAATTTTCTTGATTGCTTATGTGTTATATGTTATTTTTACTGGAAACTATCCAGTTTCTGGAAACTGCTTTCCAGTTAAAATCTCCCAAGTAATTGAGGGAGGCATAGGTATTTCTCCTACAATAAGTGTTCAAAATTCAAACTGGATATGACTAATCAAGGAACTCAATTTATATTACATGAAATGCTGCTGGTTAAAATGTACGACCCACACTGTGCATATCACATTAAAGACACAGATGCTAGTTTCGTAAGGAGGGAGGTGTTCTTTCCTTTGCCACTGATAGTTGTGACTTCCCTGCCAATTAAGTATTTTATAACCAACTGTCAGTATAGCTGGCTATGTTTGCCTGTGATAAGTATCAAACACCGCTCAAGAAAGCAATTTCTTTTATAACTCTTCCACAAACAGCACACTTGGTTATAAACAGCTTTCATTTTTTTCTTCCACTTTTGGCTGGAACCATTGATATATGCCAATTTATGTACCAACAGGTTGTTTTAGGGTTCAATACTTATTGGCATGTTAACAGTCTTATTACCTCAAAATTTTGAAACTGTAAATATTTTGTAGGAATTAATAAAGTTTGTTTTCTATAACTTTGTAAAAATATGACTTGCTAAATAATAATGTCAACAAGATTTTAGGGTTAAAGTTATTTAAAATTTTTAAATTACTTGTAAAGATACTTTCTCCATTTACTTGAACTACTAAGCAAATTAAAATGCTACTAAAAATACCCTTAGCTACTTGTTAAATCAGATAATTCTTTCCAGCAAAACCATGACAATATACTTACAGTTATTTGCACCTCAAAAATACCAATCAATGTCTTAAAATATCTCATAAATTAAATTTCCTACAAAGCCAACCTGGTCCTTCTTATTAATATTAATGAGGCTCTACAAGTTTTTAAAATAAACATTTCCACTTATACCTTGCATACTTAACTCATAAAGAAATGTATGCAAAATGTTAATTCAAATCAAAATAGGAAAGCAATAAACAACCATAAAGCTGGCATTTCTGATTAAAAGGTTTAGATAACTCATTCCTGGAAATTACAGATTGACTTTCACTTGGAGGAAGAAAATCACAGGCTGTTTGCTACCTTCTTGTTACATAGAAAGCGTCTTTTTATGTATACATGAAGCAGTCACATTGATCGATCACAAAGTGGAAAGTTAACAACAAAATAACTCCTGGCCCTGGCCATTTTGGCTCAGTGGTTAGAGTGTCTGCCTGCGGACCAGTGAGTCATGGGTTTGATTCCAGTCAAGGGTACTTACCTTGGCTGCGGTTTGTCCCCAGTCTTCATGCTGAAGACAACTAGTCGATGTGTCCCTCTCACGTCGATGTTTCGCTCTCTCTCTCTTTCCCTCCCTCCCACTCTATCTGATGATAAACAGAAAAATATCCTCAAGTGAGGATTAAAAATAATAAAAGTTTTCTTAAATTCCTAATATGCTAGGCTTTCTCTTTAACTTCATTTTCTATTCCTCTTCTCTTTCCAACACTATATTTCAGAATGCTTCAGTAACCATTTTGCTTTTCTATTTCCCTTATCCATGACTTCATTTTTTATTCAAAGTACCTCTATTCACTTAGTTAGACAGTAAGAGTTTTGAGGTTCTCAAATTTCAGATTGATTTCCTATGATGCAACTCCTTTCCACAATATCAGACGTACAAGGTTTTCTAGCAAGTTCAGACATATTACTCAGTCACTCGAAAGTTTAAATTTCACACGTTGACATTTTTATGTTCCATTTATTTTCACCACTAGTGACTTGCTTATTTAAAGTCTGTCTAGGAATTTTGAGTTTTAAATACTTTTTAGCATATTGATACATGTTAGAGAAACCAAAGCAGTTTCAAATTCAAAATGTCACCTAATCAAGCCCTGGCCGGTTTGGCTCAGCGGTTAGAGCGTCGGCCTGCGGCCCAGAGAGACCTGGGTTCGGTTTCCACTAGGGGCACATACCTCAGTTGCAGTTTGGGTCATGCAGGTGGCCCTGGTTGGGTCATGCGGGTGGCAACCACTCGATGTGTCCCTTTCATATTGATGTTTTTCTCTCTCTCTCTCTCTCTCCTCCTCCCACTCTATCTGAACAAAAAATGGAAAAATGTCCTTGGGTGAGGATAAAAAAAAAAAAAGTCACCTAGTCAAACTGGAGAGGAAGAAAATAGCACCCAATATTTAATTTGTCAAAACTTTGCAACACAGCCTTTTTAGGAAGGCCTAAGGAAAAAAATTGCATGCTATAACTATAGAAGGAATTGGAGTTTCTTTTGGGACTATTACCGTATTTCTTCAAGATGCCAGTGATACTTGGGGGATCTACACAAACAAACTTAAATCATTACCGAGTTTAATTATAATTCCTAATGTTAACATTTAAAAATGTATGCCTGGCCCTGGCCAGTTTGGTTCAGCAGTTGGAGTGTCAGCCAGAAAACCAATGAGTCTCGGGTTCGATTCTGCACATACCTTGGTTGCAGTTCATCCACGGCCCTGGTCAGGGTCATGTGGGAAACAACCAGTCAATGTGTCTCTTGCACATTGATGTTTCTCTCTGTCTCCCCGTCTGTCTCCCTCCCACTCTATCTGAAGAAAAATGGAAAAATATCCTCGGGTGAGGATTAAAAATAAAATAAAAATGTATGCCTGGCTGGTGTGGCTCAGTAGATTGAGCATCATCCCATTGACTGAGAGGTCCCGGTTCTATTCCGGTAGGGACTTCTGCTCAATCCCCAGTGCCCGGAAGTTGCGATCCCCAGTGGGGCGGGGGGTGGGGGAGTATCAGGAGGCAGCCAATGAATGTTTCTCTCTCACATTGATGTTTCTATCTCTCTCTCCATAAAAACAAAAACAAAAAAAAACAATAAAAAATATTTAAAAAACAAAAAAAGTAAATATTTATTATGAATTCAATTTTCTCTCTTACCCCATTCTTTAACAGAAGTCAAATCCCAAAGAAAAATTAGACCCAAACAAATGTGATAAAGCTCATTGTTTCTAGTACAGTACTGCATATTCTAAGGCTATTTTAGGCTCATAACTAGTCTCTCTGCTTTCACCCTTACCCTCAAGAGTGAACCTTTTAAATCTATCCACCACCCTGCCCCCTAACCGCAACAGATTCCCATCCTACTCAGAATAATATCCTAATTCCTGATGATGTTAGGCAGTTCACAAGCCTTCTGTGAACTGGCCCTCAGCAATCCCCTTCATCCCACACACAACTTTACCTTCTTTTCCTACATTATCATCTCCTAGCATTCCCCTGCGCGGTCAGTCCTTTCTAGTCAGTCCAGCTTTCTCCACCATTCTGGAAAAATAAACACTTCTGCTGTAAAAATATGCTCCAGAATTTTGCCCTTGATGGTCCTTTGGAATGCTTTCCTCCTAAAAACCATTCAAGTGTCACTCCTTCAAAACATTCAATTCTGATGAACAACACCCCCCCCCCCGCTTTCTTTGACCATCCTGTCCCAAACAGCACCTCCTCTATCACTGTCCTTTTACCCAGCTTTATTTTTCTCTAGAACTGATTGCCACATGATATACTAGATAAGTAAGTATTTACTGCCCATCTCCACCCACTCTAATGTAATCTCCATTAAGGTGGCGAGTTTCATTTATTCACTACCACATTCCCAGTGCCAAGAAAGTGCCTGGTAGGTGCCTGAGAGATGCCTGATAACTGTTAAATAAATGAAAATTTTAAATGTCTGATTCTAGAATCCATGCTGTCCACTTCAGTTGTGCGTGCATATCAAAGAAGTCCTTTAAATAATAAATGTTAAGTGTGTATTTAAACTTGGACTACTGATTGCCTCTAGGGAAGAGAATGGGTGGCTGAAGGGAGAGAGAGAGAGCAATTAAAGGTATACCTCTTAAATCTTGAACTGTATTAATGTGTTAATTTTTTATTAATTTTAATAAAATTTTAAAATTTAATAATATTATTGCTTGAATTACATAAACTTTCCAGTTCAATTCTGCATTTTCAAGATGCGGAACACTAATGGCAAAAATACGACATTCTTCATGTTGTTCTGTAATATTTTAAGATTCCTCAGGAATTTCTCAGCACAAGAAGTTATTGGTCCCCCCCCCTTTTTTTTTTCAGATCCTCACCTGAGGATATTTTTCAATTTATCATCAGACAGAGTGAGTGGGCGTTGGAGAGAGAGAAACATCGATGTGAGAGACACACACATCAATTGGTTGCCTCCTGCACAACCCTGACCAGGGCTGGGAATCGAACTGCAACTGAGGAATATACCCTTGGCTGAAATCGAACCCGTGACTCTTTGGTCCACAGGCCAATGCTCTTACCTTTGAGTCAGACTAGCCCAGGGCTATAGTTAGAGTTGCCTTTTTTTTCCCCCCCTTTATTGCTTTAGAGAGAGAGGAAGAAAGAGGGAAAGAGAGAAACATCAGAAACATCTATGAGAGAGAGTATCAATTGGCTGCCTCCTGCATGTCCCCCACTGGGGATCGGGCCCACAACCTGGGCATGTGCCTTGACCAGGAATTGAACTGGTAACCTCTTGGTGCATGGGTTGATGCTCAACCACTGAGCCACACTGGCCAGGCTATAGTCCCTTAAGTGTTCCCTTACTCTCATATTAACTACAACCGTGTCATTAGGAAGTTGATAGCTGCATTCACCAGTTCATTCCTATAGGGTAAAAGAGCCATCAAACAGCAGGTATGATAATGCCTTTACTAACTAATTACGGGATTATATGCCAGAGACACTTATCAGAAACTCCGTCACCAAAGAGAGCAGTAACAAAGAATATCCAGGATATGTTCCAGTATATCCAGAACTTGAGCCCTAGCCCTGGAAATGGCACTGGGTAGGAAGAGGGTTGGGAATGGAAAAGTGGAAGCAGCTATGTAGTCACTTCCCTTTATCCCTTCTAATCAAAGCTATTCCCCTATTTAGACAGGAAGTCACTCCCAGTTTTCTTGAAAACAGTGATCCTCTCAACTGACATGAGGCCACATGAAGAAGGTCAATTTCAGAAGAGGAAACCCAGCATGGTGACAGTAATGAAATCCTTTACAGACCCATACTAGTCCTAAGGGTCTTCCCAGCACTTAACACTTGTATTGCTGATGAGAATCATAAAACTGTAACTTGAAAGAATAAGCACTGATTTCTGCCAGCTGTAAGTCAACAGACTAATGCACTTAACTTTCAAATTCAGATAATGCTGTATACTTTTCCAACTCTTTTTTTTTTTTTATCCTCACCAGAGGACATTTTTGCATTTATCTTCAGATAGAGCGGGAGGAAGAGAGAGAGAGAGAAACATCTACACGAGAGACACACATTAACTGGTCACCACCCAGGGCCAGGGACGAACTGCAACCAAGGTACGTACCCCCAGTGGGAACCGAACCTAGTACTCTTCGGTCCGCAGGCCAACGCTCTAACTGCTGAGCCAAACCGGCCAGGGTTTTTCCAACTCTTGTACATTAAAATATTAGGTATTATATGATAGTATGTAAGCTTAATCTTTCTGTATGAAATCACTTTAATAACCTCTTCTCTTAGGATAGAAAAAAATCACAGGAGTAGTCTTTCAACAAAGTACTGCAAAACAGTTTGTGTACTGTTATATGAAAGATGGAACAATTAATTAATAACTCCCTCAAATGAAATTAGAGAAAATTGACAATCAACTGGAACCTGTCATATAAAAATTAATTTGGGCCCTGGCCGGTTTGACTCAGCGGTTAGAGCATCAACCCGAGGACCAAAGAGTCTTGGGTTCAATTCTGGTCAAGGGCACCTACCTCGGTTGTGGTTCAGTCCCTGGCTCTGGCTGGGGTCATGCAAGAGGCAGCCAGTTATGTGGCTCTCTTGAATTGATGTTTCTCCCTCTCTTTCTCTCTCTCCCTCCCTCCCTTGCTCCCACTCTATCTGAGAAAAATGGAAAAATGTCTTCAGGTAAGGATAAAAAAAAAAAATTAATATGGACCTAAGCAAAAGTACAATACAGTATAGTCTTCCTCTTCTTTTTGTCTCTTTTTAAAAAATGCATTTTAATCGCAAACATTTTGCTGTTCCTCGATAAGCACAATATAACAAAACATGAACCAGTCACATTTCACTCATTGATTAGTCAATGTATACAGCAAGGAATTTAACCATACTCAATAGTTATAGAACTAGTTATGAAAAATGGTCCTAATACAGATACAGATAGCTGGTCTTGGTCATGCTAGTCATAGCTGGCTTTGGTCATGCTAGTCAACCTATCCAGATGTACAATTATAAGGACTTAATTATCCCAACACTCTCTAGCTCCTTCTCTATTTCGCCAGGGAGATAGAGATAAAACAAAAAAAAACAGAATATCAGAATGTCAAATGCAATCAACCCTTCTACACAACATAGAGATGTTACCTCTATAATATCCTACAAAATGATCACCCAAACTCTTCTTAAAACAAACTCGCAGTAATTTCTTACCTCTTTTTATTTTCAATGGACAATAAATATACTTGCTCTTATCCCAGACTGCCTGATTTTCCATTTTCAAAATCACGCTGTCATGACAGCATGTGATTTCACTCATTTGTTGTGTGTACTCATAAACAACAGAAATCCGGTGAATTGATTAGTTAAATCTGACAATTCACTTACTTAATCTTTAAGTACCTATGTGCCAAGCACAGAGGAATGAAATATACACTACACAGAAAACTCATTATCATACCAAACTATAATCATATTATAGACAAAATTTAAAAATGGGTTACAAAAAATGAAGTATACATTTTTTGTTAAGTGAAGTATTTTCTGAAACAATAAGTCTGATCTTTTCCTATTAAATACAAGAGCCTAAATTATTTCCTTGAAACGTTGCTGTCTTAAAAATGAAACTCAACTTTTTACACATTTTTCTTTGGAGCATCAAATAATTGTACTGTGTCTACTTAAATTACTAGAAAGAAATCAAGATAATATTAAACTCTGTTGAACCCCTTTAACAGCAGAATGAATGATCATTTCTTTTATGTATGTCTAAGGTAATCTTTCCTACTTTCTACGGTGAATGGCTACAACAACATACATGATATAATGGAGAAAATTATAACAAACTCAAACCAAGTACAGTGATACCTCGGTTCTCGAACATAATTCGTTCCAGGAGGACGGTCGAGAACCAAATTGTTCGAGAACCGAAGCAATGAAACCCAATAGGAAATAATGGAAATTGGATTAATTCATTCCAAGCCCCAGAAAATGCCTTTTTACTGGCCTAATTTGTATATAATATGTAGAAAAACATAAGTCTCAACAAGAAATAAAAGTGTACAGTATGTCTAAGGGTTAAATTCAGTGTAAAGCGTGACTCTCTCCACAAAGCGTGACTCTCTCTCTGCACTCACACTGATGATGCAAGCAAGGCGCGCTGGGCCGAATGAACGCCATTCGGCTCAACTCGGCTCATCTCGGAAGTTCGAGTTCCAAATATTTGTTCGGATTCCAAGACAAAAGTTGCTCGAATCTCCTGGTCGAATACCGATTTGGTCGAAAGTCAAGGCGTTCGAGAACCGAGGTATCACTGTATCAGCTTTTCTGACCTTCCACTGAAGCACAACTTACAAAATAAATGAGAACCATTACTTTCCTGTGCTAAGAAAAAATAAAAACAGTTTTTCTGAACTGAAAGAAGTTTGAAGCAACCACCACCAAAAAAAGTGACCAACGAATCATACTATGAATTTCCACACTTTAAAAATACAGCAGCCCTGGCCAGTTTGGCTCAGTGGTTGGAGCGTTGGCCTGCAGACCAAAGAGTCCCGAGTTCAGTTCCAGCTAGGGGCACGTACCCAAAAAAATAAAATAAAATACAGCAAATTCTGTAAGAAAGATTTCTTATCTTTTGAGATGACATGGAGAGACCTGGAGAGTACTATCTTAAGTGAAACAAGCCAATCAGAGAAAGACAAATATCACATGATCTCACTTATTTGTGGAATATAATGAACAGTACAAGTTGATGAACAAAACAGACCCAGAGACACAGAAGTAGGGTTCAGACTGACAAAATTCAGAGGAGGGGGACGGGGGCAGGAGGGAATAAACTACATAGACAACAATGCTGGGGGCAGGGGCGCGGGATCCGGAGGAGGATATTAATGGGGGTAAAAGGAGAAACATCTGTAAGAAAAATAAATTTTAAAAAATACAGCAGCCCTGGCCGGTTTGGCTCAGCGGTTAGAGCGTCGGCCTTCGGTCCTGAGAGACCCGGGTTCGGTTCCCGCTAAGGGCACGTACCTCGGTTGCAGTTTGTCCCCGGCCCTGGTCGGTTGTGCGGGTGGCAGCCACTCGATGTGTCCCTTTCACGTCGATGTTTCTCTCTCTCTCTCTCTGTTCCTCTCTCTCCCCCCAACTCTACCTGAACAAAAAATGGAAAGAATGTCCTCGGGTGAGGATAAAAAAAAAAAAAAATACAGCAAATTCCATGACCTCACTTATATGTGGAGTCTAAAATAGTCAAACTCAAAAGCAGAGAGTAGAATGGCAGTTGTGCCAGGGAGAGAGAGGGAATGAGATGTTGGTCAAAGGGCACAAAGTTTCAGTTATAAGATGAATAAATTCTAGAGAGCTAATGTAAAACATAGTGATTATTGTTAATAATAATGTATTATATACTTGAAGTTTGCTAAGAGTAGATTTTAAGTGTCCTTACCACATGAAAAAGAAAATGGTAACTATGTGAGCTGATGAATATGTTAATTAGCTTGATTGTGGTGTGCATTTCACAATGTATACATATATCAAAACATGTATATTGTATCACCAGCATACATCAAAACATATCAAACATACAACTTTATGTATTAATATATACAATTCCTATTTGTTAATTATATCTTAAGCTGAAAAAATATTGTAAATTCTTTCACAAGTGAATCTTGTCATTATAGCCCAAACTAGTTCTACAAGTTACTTTTTTTTGGTAAGCAAACAGGAAAGAAGTAATTTTATTAAATGGAAGATAATTTTTAAACTATAGTGGCAACTGGATTTTCTTCCTAAGTGCTGGAGTATCCCCTAGTGGACTGGTGAGGAACAGATTTTTTTGCTTATTAAATTGAACCTCATAAGTCTTTGATCACAACAAATTCAGTAACAATCCTACCCAAATAATATTTTTTTTTCCCATGGTAAAAGCAAAATTAACAATGGTTTTTATAAATTTCATAACTTTGAATTCAACGGGGACCCTGCAATAAAAAAACCAAACCTGTTTCTTGATGAAATATTTTTAAATATGTTTTTATTGATTTTTTAGAGAGGAAGAGAGAGACATACAGAAACATCAATGTGAGAGAGATACATTGATCACTGCCTCCTGCAAGCCCCACAACTGGGGATCAAGCCCAAAACCTAGGCATGTGCCCTGACTGGGAATCAAACTGGGACCTCTCAGTCCATGGGATGACGCTCAGTCCACTGAGCCACATGAGCTGGGCGAAATAGTTATTTTTGTTTGTTTTTAATATAATCTCTTCCAAGAAGTTTGTTATATAGGACAGTCATGAATTTAGGAATTTAATAATCAATCTTCTTTAACAGTTTCCTAATAATATAATTCAAAGCAAAGGAAGTTATTATAAAAATTACTAAAACTACCTCACTGATCTAAATGTCAATATTGAAATTATGAATATTAAGCAGAGTGCTTTCTAAAGAGCCAGTGGTTACCAAAAAAGAATTTAAGAAACTGATAGGAACTTAGAAATTATTTATTTACATACTATATAACTTCTGGTAATATGTGGAGTTAGAATGACTAAGAACAATTTTTTAAGGCATCAACACCCTACACAAAATAAAAAATTAACAGTGACCATTTCATATTTTTGCAAATAATCAAGCAAAATCTACTGAGGAATACAAAGAGTACACAGCTTTTACAATCATACTTGAACACATTAAAAATAATACTATCAGGCCTTCTCCATCCAGTCATCACACTTTCGGAAGTTCCCTCTTTTTGAAACATTCCTTCCCCACTCATAGCCATTAACCTATTAATTCCTACCCATCATTCAATTCTTAACTAAATCAACACTAACCTCGCTGACTAGATAAAATTCCATTATTATTGCTTCTCATAGCACTATATATCTCATCTTATATTGATTTAAGTAATGGTTGCTCATTTTATTAGAGGGTTAGAGCATTCTATTATTTTACAGAGTTGTTGAGAAAATTAAGTGAACATGTGTAAACCACCTAGAACAATGTCAACCACCACGTAAATACTATTAGTATTAGCCCCATTAAACCTGTCAGAGAGAAAATGTGCTTCTGTCCTCTAAGGCTATTCCTTAGAGAAGAAATTTCAACCTTTTTCATCACATGGCACACACAAACTAATTACTAAAATTCTGCAACACCCCAAAAAAATATGTTTTACTGATCTGACAAGTAAAATAGGTATAACTTTGATTCATTCATATTGGACAGTCACTGTTGTGTTGGCTGTTGTCATCTTTTTATTTGACAATCTAAGTGAAAAAAGGTCAGTGCTCCTGACTAAAACAGTCAGGTATTGCATGTTTTAAAAATTCTTCAGAGACACCAGTGTGCCGGGGCACACCGGTTGAAAATCGCTGCCTTAGAGTTTTATTTTGCTGTTAAAAATCACCTTATTATCAACATTAACACACAGAGTTGTTCTAATCTATGCCTTATCAAATTCTTTGACACCCCTTTCTTCAAGCAGTAAAGTTTAGTCCCTATCCTTTGAGTAAAATTAGGGATTTACTTCTAACATACAGAGTAAGATGAAAGTAAACTTGCATGACTGGAAGGCTAGGTCATAAAAAACACTGTGGCACTCTGTTCACTCAATCTTGGATATGTTTATAGATTTTAGAGAGAGAGGGAGGGAGGGGGAGACTCCTCCAGCAATGAGTTATAAAACATGTAAAATGTCGTCTACAGGGTAGGCTCACTGGAGATTCAATACCGAAGGTTTTTCTTGGGGGCTGGTCACAGAGGCATCCTCTCCTACCATGTACCAGAATTCCAGACTCCCAGGAGGAAAGCAGGTGTTCAGCATAAGCCACATTGTTCGTACAGACAGTTTAGGCACAGTGAGCCATTCTCAGTTCTGGGAATGGTGTGAACCCTCCTAAAATCCAAGTTTCCAGATACCAGCCAAGGGCCAACCTTGTAAGCAGGCCATTCTAAGTTTATCAGTCTCAGCCTGCCATGTTAATTCTCTTCTGCACAACTGAGATGTTCCCTTTGGAAATAACATTTTTTTTTTGTTTTGGGAAATCCTGTTTTCTATCCAAAATGTGTCCCCATTTCCTGTCATTTTAACTAAAATTTCTTTTCCTGAGATTCTTTTGTAATGTATCAGCTATTTATGCCCAACTTTTAAATTCTTTTTTTACAAGCCATAAATACACTAGATACTTATAAAATAATTAAATTCTGTATCTTTCCTTAAGTAGAATACCTGTAAGAAAAAAGTCCTTACTGTACAAGATTTCAAAACCATAAAAATTTAACCTTAGCACCCTGAGATAAACATCATTTGATGCAATTTAATAGATAGTATTCATCAACTATACTGTAACAGAATCAATAACGTTCCTTAAGAAGAAGAAGAAAGTAGGCCTCAGCCCATTAGATTTCTACGTATTACCAATTAGTATGTTCATGTACAAATGGGCTGTTAACACTGTGGGGGTGCCATTCTTTTATAAATCACACCCAAAAACTAAACAGTAAACCCACACTTCCTTTGTCTTGAAAGAAATTAAACAACTCGTGACATTTTAGAAGGAATAGAATATAACTTTGCTGTCCTCCTCCACATTTTTATTCTCAAGAGCTAATGCCTCAGACGAAATATGTTCTGTGCAAAAGGTTATAAGAAAATTAACATCCTGGAATATTTTAACTTTTATAAAAAAGATGATTTTAAAAAGATGTATACAAATATGTACTTTTGTAGTTTTGATTCTATCAGCAAATTAAGCAATGCTGGATTATAAGTGAATTAGTGCCTGATCTGAACCCTGAAATAATTGTTGAAATGTCTTCTGCCTTTTTTTCCCTACAATTACTTACATTAATGTATGTCCTGCCCTTAAATAAATTTAGTATGAGCTCAGCAGAATGAAGAATACAGAAGCCTTCAAGAACTTAATCTAGCCCTGGCCGGTTTGGCTCAGCGGTTAGAGCGTCGGCCTGCGGTACAGAGAGACCCGGGTTCGGTTCCCGCTAAGGGCATGTACCTTGGTTGCAGTTTGTCCCCAGCCCTGGTTGGTTGCGCGGGTGGCAGCCACTCGATGTGTCCCTTCACATCGATGTTTCTCTCTCTCTGTCTTCCTCTCTCTCCCTCCCGCTCTATCTGAACAAAAAATGGAAAAGTGTCCTCGGGTGAGGATAAAAAAAAAAGAACTTAATCTAACTGAGGAAATGGGAATAATAAAAATTGTAAGACTAAAAGTATAGATGTTAAATAGTGTGAAAAGGAGTAAATTCAAAAGAAGTTCTAAAAAGAAGGCAAAAAAAGAATACCTTTCTCCTTTAAGATTTACAAGGTTCAAAATAGATAAAGTAAAAAAAAGAAAAGATAATTAACAAAAAAATTGTATGTTTGCTTTGTATATATTTTGGTTAACAATACAAATCATATGCATAAAAGAGGACTTAAAAGGATACACACCAGATCTTTAATGATTGTTGTCTCCAAATAGGAAGGTAGGTGTTTGGGTTTATGTTGTTTTATTTTTTGCTTATGTTCTTTTTCTCCTGTAATAAAATATACTGTTTTTATAATAAGGAAAAATTAATTTTCCTTTCCTTTTAAAGAAAATGAAGGAAAATAATAAATTACTTTCCCCCACTTTTTTCTAGTTTAAAGATGGAGCAAGATCTTTGTATTTAATAAACATTTCACATTTAAACAAACAATACAAAATACAAACACTTCACAGTTGGCCATTCTTCTCTTGGTTTTGTTTGTAAGCTGTCCCCTTAAAACTCAGTGACCAAAAAAGATTAATACTGTCCTGGCCAGTCTGGCTCAGCCATTAGAGCTGGGCCTGCGGACAAAAGAGTCACAGGTTCAATTCTGGTCAAGGGCATGTACCTCAGTTGCGGTTAGGTTCCGGGCCCTGGTCAGGGTCATGCTGGAAGCAACCAATTGATCTCTCTCTCTCTCTCTGACCCCATCCCTCCCTACCTTCTTTCTACTCTATCTGAAGATAAAGGATTAAAAAAATTTAAAAAGGCAGACACTAAATACTCCAGAAAAAATCTTCACGTTAGAAACGAGATAGTATGCACCCTCCTATCAGTACAGACTGTCCCCTCATGAGGTCCTCCTCTCAAGGTGACTTTCTTTGATCATTCTTCACTTCTGTTGTTTTCCCAGAGATTCTCCTCCTCAAAGAACAACTCTTAAAATGTTCATTGAAAATTACAGCAACAAAATATGCATTTGTATTAGTTAGAAAGATATACACAGAAGCTGATACATCATGATATACTGGAAAGCACAGTGGGTTAGAGTAAGTCTTACCTTACATTCCAGCTCTAAGCTCTGCTATGTATTATAAATTATCTAATTTGGTATGAATAGGAGATTAAGAGGATTCTTTTTTTTTTTAATCTTCACCAGAGAATATGTTAATTGATCACTGAGAGAGAGAGAGAGAGGGAGAGAGAAGGAGGGAGAGAGGCAGGGAGGGAGATGAACATCAGGAATCAAACCTGCACCAGCACCCGCAACCTTTTGGTATACAAGGTGACACTCCAACCAACTGAGCAACCCAGCCAGGACAAGAGGATTCTTTTTGTGGTAGGCTGATCTAAGGTATTTCTCTTTACACAATACCTACTCACTGTAAAAAAAAAAAAATTCAAATAATATAAACATGTAGAGTTATGACTGAAAGATCCCTTTACATCTCCACTATCACCACCCACCAAGGAGCTTAAGAAAAATACTAATAGGATGGTAACTGTTTCATTCACAGCAATCTGGACCAAGAGGAGCCTCCTCTGAATCTAAAAGACTCTAACAGAGTCTAGAGTTTGAGCTCAGTGTGGTCACTAGATAGAAATTCGGGCTCTCTCTCTAAGGGAGGGGGTTAGTGTGCTGCATATAACACAAAGAGGGACCTAATATTTAGCAACCAGCAGTGCAAACTATGGTAGTCATCACTGCTCCCCATCAAATATTTCTAGCTGCCCTCCCAGGTGCAGAGCAAAACTGCACCTTGCCCCATCCCCTTGATATGATGTGAGGCCATAAGACTTTCTTTGGCTAATGAAATATAAAAGGAAGTGATATATGTCTCTTCCGGCTTTTAAAGTTTCCACTAGTACCACTCTTTTTCCCTCCACTATGGCAACTGCCAGCACTCTAGAATGACAGTAGAATGTCTGCCTGGGTCTATGCGTAACAAAAAATAGGCATAGTCCCTCTCCTCCCACCTCCCGTCAAACCCCCCACCACACACACACACACACACACACACACACACACACACCCCATACTGAACATGTTGTGTGAGTGACAAACTTTTGAAGTGTGAATCTTCTAAGGCGGGGGGAGCGGGGAGACGGAGAGGGGGACTGTTGTTACCAACCCATAACCTACTCTATCCTAACTAGAAGACCAACTGATTCTAAAGTTAATATAGCCCTGGCCGGTTTGGCTCAGCAGTACAGGGCAAAAAAAGATGCCAAAAACTTGCAGTCCCTGAAAGAGAAAGATGGAGTATGCAGTCTTCCTGCTTCTTTGTTTTTATTTTTATTTTTTATCCTCAACCGAGGGTATTTTTTCATTGATTTTTAGATAGAATGGGAAGGAGGGAGAAAGAAAAAGAAAGAGAGAGAAACACTGATGTGAGAGACACATAGATTGGCTACCTCCCGCAAGACCCAGACTGGGGTCAGGGATCAAACCTGCAACCGAAGTATGTGCCCTTGACCGGCAATCGATCCCGAGACTCTGGTCCTCGGGCCAACGCTCTAACCGCTGAGCCAAATCAGCCATGCGGATTATACAATCTTAATTTCTAATGACTTACCAGTTCCAGTTTCCATGAAGTCCCGTCTTGATCCCCAGTGTACCCACATACCACTCTCCCTTCCACATCCTCACCACCTTCTGGAGTTGACCATTTCTTTATTTACACACACACACACACAATTTTTTTCTTAAGGCCCCTACAACTAGCTTACTTTAGAATGATTTCAAAGTGACCTTTGTGAAAGGGGCAAGAAAGATTATAATTCACTAGTGCTAGAACTAGCCAATCAGAATGTTGATAGCAGTACCAAAACCAAAAATCTTATACATTTTACTTACTATACATCCAGAAACACTGAAATCTGATCATTAAGCCTAGGCACAGCACACACCTAAACACAATATACACCTTGTGTTAAGGTCTCAAAATTATTTCAGCCTTTCCATTATCACAACTATTGTTTAAATGCATTTAGAACTGCCCTGGTTGATTTTGCTCAGTGGTTAGAGCGTTGGCCCACAGACCAATGAGTCTCAGGTTCAATTCTGGTCAAGGGCACGTACCTCAGTTTCAGTTCGTGCCCAGCCCTGGTAGGGTCGTGTGGGAGGCAACCAGTCGATGTGTCCCTTTCATGTCGATCTCTCTCTCTCTCTCTCTCTCTCTCTCTCTCTCCCCCCCCCCACTCCCGCCTTCCACCCTCCCTCCCATTCTATCTGAAGATAAATAGAAAAATATCCTTGGGTGAGGAGTTTTAAAAAAATGCATTTAGAACCAATAAAATTAGTTTTTAAAATTTGGGAAGTGTGATATGAATTGAATGTCTGAGAGAGAAGAATAAAGTGAGCAAACAGAAGCTAAAACAAGAGACAAAAAATAAATATTGCCTGAGTGTCTAGCAGCCTTCCACTTCCTGTTTCTGAGCCAGCCTAGCTGCATCAACTAATAATGTAGCACTATGACTATGAATTCTCAACATTAGGAATGTATTTACCAAACTTAACATTTCCCTCAGTGCAAAAACATCAATTACTCAGTAACTGTATGCTTTATTCTAGATGCTAACCACCAATAATGACTTTTCTTTATCCAAAGTGTGGAGAAATAACAATTTCTCTAGTTGCCCTATTAAAATATACAAGGGAATTTCTCTGAAAATACATTTATAATATATATGTGTATATATACATATTTCTGTTACATACATACTTTAGCTATATGTACTATATATACTTTCAATATGTTTTAGAAAGTGGATAAAACATGTGTTACTGCTAATAATAACAGCCAGAATTCATTAAGAAATAAGGATAGATGATCTCTTGCCCTGCAATGTTCCTATACCTCCACCATGCCTCCTCCAACCAAATGCCCTATATTATGTATCACAGAAATGTGATCAGGATGGATAATAATGATAGTGTAAACACTCTTTCAGAATAATCCTTTTTCGCCCTGGCCGGTTTGGCTCAGCAGTTAGAGCGTCAGCCTGCAGTCCACAGAGACCCGGGTTCGGTTCCCGCTAAGGGCATGTACCTTGGCTGCAGTTTGTTCCCGGCCCTGGTTGGGTTGTGTGGGTGGCGGCCACTCGATGTGTCCCTTTCACATCGATGTTTCTCTCTCTTCCTCTCTCTCCTTCCCGCTCTATCTGAGTAAAAAATGGAAAAATGTCCTTGGGTGAGGATAAAAAAAATAAAATAAAATAAAATAAAAAGAACAGAATAATCCTTTTTCTTTAAAAAAAAAAAAAGCTCTCTAGGAATATCAGGTTTTAAGAAAATAAGACTGTTGGTAGAAAGTTACTACTGCAGAAAATATAAATACCTACCTAGAAAGAGAATTAGAGGAAGAATTATTAGATGCAATCTAAGTACAGTAAGGTAACCAGACCCAAGACTGACATAGAAAAAATCACTATTCTTCCTAAACACTAGCAATAATTGGGAAATGTAATACAGGAAGATTACACTTACAGTTACTACAAAAATTATAAAGCACCCTCAAATAAGCCTAACAAGAAATGTCAAAACAAAAAGCTGTCCCAAAACATGATGAAGAAAATGAAAAATCTTTTACTTAAGGACATAAAATATTACCAAAACTGGCAAAGGAACACCATGTTCTTAGATGTAAGGACAAAATAATATAACAATCTAATTCACCCCCAAATCATTATCAAAATCCCATCTGGACTTCTAAATCTTGCTCTGGCCAGGTATCTCAGTTGGTTAGAGCAGCGTCAAGATATGCTAACATGCCCTGGCCGGTTTGGCTCAGTTGGAGCATCGGCCTGCGGTACAGAGAGACCCGGGTTCGGTTCCCGCAAAGGGGACATACCTCGGTTGCAGTTTGTCCCCGGCCCTGATTGGTCGTGCGGGTGGCAGCCACTCGATGTGTCCCTTCACATCGATGTTTCTCTCTCTCTTCCTCTCTCTCCCTCCCGCTCTATCTGAACAAAAAATGGAAAAATGTCCTCAGGTGAGGATAAAAAAAAAAAAAAAAAGATATGTTAACATTTCAAGTTCGATCCCTGGTCAGGGCACATACAAGAATCAACCAATGGATGCATAAATAAGTGGAACACCAAATCAATGCTTCTCTCCCTCCCCACCTTCCTCTCTCTAAAATCAATAAAATAAGTTAAAATAAAATAATATTTCTAAATCTTAACAACCCAATCCAAAGGATCTTTAAAAGATAAATATGCAATAACATCCTAATGAATTTTGAAAAAAACACAATGAGGAACTACGTAGAAAAGCATATACACTTTAAGTTTATAATTATTATATAATTAAAAGAATATGTTAATAAGATGCAGGAAGAAATAAAGATCAACGTAACCATGGAGAGAGTTTTTAAAAGATTTGTAAACATTTACAAATTTAACATATGAGAAATATGATTCTTCAAAGCTGTGGGAATTGAACAATTCACTAATTAGTGCAATGAAAAAACATTAACTTGCTTCCAACCTCAAATAAATTGTGTGTGTGTGTGCGCGCGCGCGTGTGTATATAATTAATATTTCAGATAAGTTCAAGTTGGTAATATAAAAAAATACCAAAAAATGAGATATTTTTAATAATCCTGTAAACAAACAATAATTAATAATGATTACTATCTAAACAAAATAGTTAAAACATCTATCTAGAGCATGAAATGATAAAAAGCTGTTGAAAGAACAAAAAATCTAGCCCTAGCCGGTTTGGCTCAGCAGTTAGAGCGTCAGCCTGCGGTCTAGAGAGACCCAGGTTCAGTTCCCACTAAGGGCACGTACCTCGGTTGCGGTTTGTCCCCAGCCCTGGTTGGCCCTGTGGGTGGCAGCCACTCGATGTGTCCCTTTCACGTCGATGTTTCTCTCTCTCTCTCTCTCTCTCTCTCTCTCTCTCTCTCTCTCCCTCCCACTCTATCTGAACAAAAAAATAGAAAAATGTCCTCAGGTGAGGATAAAAAAAAAATCTATACATACTGCCACAGGAAGGTCTTCTAGACATATTGAGTACAAAGAACAAATTTGGTAGGAAAAAAATCCATACAATATAATGCCATTTATGAAATGGCAAAAGAAGTATTAATATATACACACTCATATACATGTATATACATATAAAGTTCTGAGAAAATACACATCAAACCATGAACCGTTTCCTCTAATAAGGGAATATGGATCGAGGGTAGGAATTCCAAAGATTTTCATGTCTACTCTATATACTTCTATAATTGATTTTTCCTTTACACTGGAATATCTCTTTAAATATTTTTATACAACTAAAATATGCAAATTTCAAGAATAATAAAAGCTACTATAACAAAAACATTCATGCATCAACCTTTCTTTCCTGTAAGAAACAGATGGGTGATACAAATTGTGCCTGTTGGTACTGCTAGTTTTAGGAAAATGTTCTCTTAGTAGTTATCTGGAACCACAAAATGCTAAGTGGCAATCTTTAGTCCTAACTCAGTATTGTTATTTTAATTTGCTAGAATTAGCATAGAGAAGAACATGTTAACAAAATTGTATGTGTACATACTATATATCATATTTAGCCAAAGAACACTTTCTTTGACCTTGACTACATCAACTGGAAGGTTTCTAAAGCCCCCCTCTCCTTGGAAAGCAAACCAGGGAATATAAATTGCCTGGGCCTTCTGAGCTTCGTGTTCTGCTGGATCAAAAGCCAGAACTGGCAGAGCTCTCTATGAAGGAGCCGGCAGTATCACCATCAGAGTCAGCACATCTACCATACCAAGCAGAGAGGGAGGAAAAAAGCTGAATATAGTTCTTATTTTTTTAAGCAACCAAAATTAAATTTAGCAGAGTATTATATTTAATGTGTATCAACCTATGCATTTATGAGTGGAAGTTCAATAGAAAATAATACTGAGAAATTTTTCTAATTATAATTAGTATAATGGCCACAATTTACATACTAAAATTAGGCACTAAAACCAAAAAGGCAGAAATTAGTAACCAAGAGTTATTGGACAAAATATCATACTCAAAGATACACAAAACAAGTCTAGTTTTTTTTAGCTGTCTCATGAGGATATTCATCAACATCTATTTAAGAAACATTATTCTTTTGGACAGCAGTTCTATCTAAAATATGGGGGTTTTTTTTGGTACGTGCCCCTAGCAGGAACCGAACCTGAGACTCTCTGGTCCGCAGACAGATGCTCCAACCACTGAGCCAAACCGGCCAGGGTGAAAATATGTTTATTTATTTTCTTTAGAGAGAAAGAGAAACATCAATGTGAGAGAGAAACATCCATCAGATGCCTCCTGCATGCCCCCCACTAGGGATCGAGCCCAAAACCACAGCATATGCTCTGACCAAGAATCAAACCAGGACCTCTCAGTCCATTGCATGACGACACTCAATCCAGTAAGCCACACCAGCCAGGCAAATTCTATCTAAATTGTACCTAAAAACTCTCAGAGAAATCAACATAGGCAATTACTACAGAATAAATTAATAAAGAACACAGAAAATACTCTGTAGTTTAGCTAATTTTTTTTTAATTCTGCCATAGTACCTAAAGAGGAAAAAAAGTCCTTATAAGTTGTATATTGCAAGAATAAACTAATTGTGGCTACATAGATTTCAACACAAGATCATTGGAATACTTCATTTTTAACTATTCTATAAAATAGTGCCACCCTAAAATTATCTATGTTTAGTCTCAAACACCCTAGCATATAAGCTCCTATATCTGGATATTTTATATATCTGTATATATATCAGGATATTGAGAAAAAAATAGTCACCCACACTTTTATCAAGTAAAACTATTAATAATCAGACATATTGTCATTTAACATGTTTTAATCAACCATGACTATTACAGAAATATATAAAATATACAGAATAAATATGAAAAAAATTTTCCACAATTACACCTACTATGTGGCGTGTACTGTACTGTGTGCGAAGGACACAAGGTAAAGAAATCAATTCTTACAACCTAGTATCTTAGGATCTAAGAGTCATTAACACAAATATTTATGCAATTGATACACAATATCATCAGTCAGTAGTTTTCTAAAGAGCATCTACCAGTATGGTCTAATAAATCAACTACAAATATTAGAAAATATATATAGCTAACAATTTATACTTTCTTTCACATTCATAGAGAAGCATGGTTTGGTGCATTCATCTTCTTATAGTGGCCCAATACACAATCACTGATATCTGTTAAGTATTCTGGACAGTTTCTAAAGAGCAAAGAGAGTAAGAGTTGTAATTTACTACAGAGACAGAGGATATAAACACCTTCAAATAAGAATATTAGTAACAATAAGCCTAGAGGTTAAGACAGCAGTTCAATGTTACCATGGGATTCCAAAAGGCATCATTCGTGCCTACAGCTCCCTTGGTTAGACCATAATATCTAAGTCTGAATCTGTAGCCACAGAGTATTCAGACCTAACCCTGGCCTGCCATTCTGAAAACTTCAATACTGGTCTCAAGAGAGATAGGGGAAAAAAGCCTAAGTACCTTTGCACGCGCGCGCGCGCACACACACACTTATATACATATACACACACCCCAAAGGGTTAGACAACATCGTATTCCAAAATTGTAGAATCACAAATAGGCATCCCAATTTCTTTGGTCTCTATAATCTTTTTCAATTTGGGCAAGTAAGGTTTGATGAGGTTTAAAAAACAAAACACCAGATACTAAGTACTTAAAACATCTGACACACAGCACCCAATAGGTGGCAATTTTTTCTTCACCACTTCTTCCAAGAACTGAGTCCCACCCTAACTCTGTCAACAAAACCCTATGTGCCCTACCTCCCTTTTCCCTGATATTCAAGAGTCTTTCAAAGGTGAGTCTCTCAACAGACCTTCACCATATGAACCTTTAGACAAAAAAAAAAAAAAAAAAAAAAAAGTGAGGCCAAAGCAAAAACACATAATATCTTCCTTCTACCAAAAGATGATGTAAAACAGTGATGCTTATATGTGTACACTAGACTTGGGACACATGGACATGAACTAGTTTTAGGTAGAAGACAATACATGTTTTCAGACACAACTGAAAGTCTTTGAATCACCTCTGACCCATTATTCTTCTTAATCTCACGTTACCAATGGTTCTCAAAGTGTGACCCCCTAACCAGCTGCATCAGCAACACCTGGAAATCTGTCAGAAATGCAAATTTTGGAATCCCACTTGAAACCAGAATCAGAAACTCTGAGGGTCAGACCCAGCAATCTGTGTTTTAACAAGCTCTCCACGCTAAAGTTTGAGAACAGCTGTTCTACATAATTTGGTGAAGCATCTATAGTGAAAACTCCAAATTTACCTATTCCAGAAAAAAAAATCTGTTAAGATTGATGAGGTTGACATTGTTAAGTATTTTGAAATCTCATATCCATAGTATAAGAAAATGGTCATTTGACTAACAAAATCAAGAATATAAAAATTCGACTGAAAAATGCTTTTATAAAAAACTTTATAATCAGAGGTAACAATAATACAGGGAGGCACAAAAAGCACTAAAGGATGTCAGATAAAGGAGGTTACAATATAAAAAGTCATTAAATATTAACTATCAAATAAATGTGTCAGATTAGAATGAAAGCTCTACCTAAACTTTACATCTGCATTGGCCTGTGTTTCTGGTTAAACTTCTCTGAAGGAAGAAAAAAACAGCCTATGAAAAGAGTGAGTGAAAAAGAACCATGGACTGTCCTCCAACGGACACCCAAGCCCTAAGACAAGTCATCGTGAGAGGATATTATTTACCTTCAGAGGAATGTAGGCCTATTGTAATTTCAGATTCTCCTATTATTTCAGATCCCCCGAATTTCCCTACCTTTTTGCTCCTTTCTGGAAGTCCTTTAATAACCAGAGTCACTTGAGAGAAAAACAGAGATTTAAGGAGAGAAAACAGAGACTTAAAATGTAAATGTTAAGACAATTCTACACGTCAGCATGCCATCATGTTGACAATACAGTGTCTTAGATAGTTTACAAAACATTTTCACATATGACTCATAATCTTCACAACCGTCTTGAGGTAAGTAACAATGACTACAAAACTGCTGTTTATTGAGTACTTAGTGCCTGGTACTTTCCTTAAGAGCCTTACATAATTTTATTATTTAATTCAACAATCTGTTGAGGTTGGAGTCGTAAACCATTTACTAAAGTCACATACAAGGCAGGATTTGAATCCAATTCTATCTAATTTGAAAACTCATGTTCTCTAAATCTCTACACTCTGACATGATTTGGAGAAAAGGGCTTGAGTTTCAGTCCCATACTTAACAGCTAGGTGACCTTGAAAGTCACTCAATTCTCTTAACTCTTCTTCACCTATTAAATGAGCTTAATACCTGCCCCCACCTATTTCAGAGTAGCAGTAAAAATTAAATGAGGTAAACATCATAAAAGGTCTTCATAACAACAACACAAATATAAATTTATTATCATCATCATTCCCAATTTTGATAAAGAGAATAAACAGGAAATAGAATGGGTATTAGAAGGGGAAAGATGCTGGGTTTTGTCTGTTTTTTTATCCTCACCCAAGGATATTTTTGCATTTATCTTCAGATAGAATGGGAGGGAGAGAGGGAGGAAGAGAGAGGGAAACATCAATGTGAGAGAGATACATCAACAGGTTGCCCACCCACACAACCCCAACCAGGGCCAGGGACAAACTGCAACTAAGGTACGTGCCCTTAGCAGAAACCAAACCCAGGACACTCTGGTCAGCAGGTCGATGCTCTAACTGCTGAGCCAAACCGGCCAGGGGCTGTCTTTTGTTTTCTTTTTAAAGTATGCTGAAGTCCCTTAAGGAGAAACTTCAGCCTTCATAATTTACCTGGGACGCTACTGGAAATTGGACTGTGATAGCATCATCTGTACCACAATTTATATTGCCATTTTGCTAAAAATACAGACACAGCTATGTATCTGTAACTTATACAGATTTGAAATGTAATAAAAATCTAACAGCTAATCTTTTATTTTTACTTTAAGGCTTAACTCTTGTAAGAATCAGCGACCACCATATTGTTCTTTTCTACAGTGTCAACCTGGGGTGCCTATATCTTTCATTCTGCAAAGAATAAAACATAAACTATAGATCCAAAATAAATAAATCAGGCCACTCAAAATGATGAGTTTGATTTACAGGAAAATTTCTATTATTCAAAATTCCACAACTTAAGGTTAACTTTTTTTAATCCTCACCAGAGGATATTTTTCTGTTTATCTTCAGAATGAAAGGGAGAGGGAGGGAAAGAGAGAAAAACATCAACGTGAGATGGACACATCAACTGGTTGCTTCCCGCATGACCCCTACCACGGCTGGGGACAAACCACAATGGAGGTTTCTGCCCTTGTCTGGAATCGAACCCACTACTCATTGGTCGCTGAGCCAAAGTGGCCATTACTTAAGGTTAACTTTTAATAGTATTTTCAGCAAATGAATGAGAGAAGGAAGTAAAGTTGAAGTGAAATCATTCAACTGTTGTGAGGTATGTCAAATATTAAAAAAGAAAAGTATTTAACCCTAGCTTACTTACTTGTTACAAAATATCACCTCACCAAAAAGGTTCAATAACAGAATTCAGGAAAGTCACACAGTACTAATAGCTTTCATACCAAAGACAGACCTATTATTTATTTATTTATTTATTTTCATTTTTGAGCGAGAGGGAGAGATGGAAACATCGATGAGAGAGAACAACAATTGGCTACCTCCTGCATGCCCCCTACTAGGGATTTGACCCACAACCTGGGCATGTGCCCTAACCGGGAATCGAACCAGCAACATCTTGGTGCATATGTCAATGCTCAACCACTGAGCCACACCAGCTGGCCAACAGCCCTATTATTTTATTCTTTCTAAATGACATGCACAAAAATCACTTTTAGCAAGGCAAATTATTATAACAACTTACCATATATTAACAATAAAAAATACCATTCTCATTTTCAATAAGAAAATACCATTTCCTTTTACAGAAGAGAAATCATGGACTCTGATAAACTATTTCTGTAACACGTACATTTTTACTGATTAACTACATACAATATTTTATGTACTTTAAACTTACATGTAAACTCAACAGCTTGTTAGACCTAACTTTCATGCATAAAACTATGTGCAAATACCTCAATACTGAAACTCAAAACAGCGATTTCTACACTAGTTCTGGATCCAGATTTTTTGTGTAAATGTCAAATGAAAGGTGCACTGAGGAGCTTTTGAATCTAATTTATTTATTCACTCAATTCAGAATCTACCACATGTTTCTAGGCAGTGGTTCTCAAGTAGGAGCAACTATGCCCCCCAGGGGACATTTAGCAATGCCTGGAAATGTTTCTGGTTGTCACAATTAGGGAAGGGGCAGGTGGCTGTTGCCAGAAAGGTATGCTACTGGCATCTAGTAAGTAGAAGCCAAGGATGCTGCTAAACATTTTATAAAGCACAGGATAGCCCCCCACAACAAAGAATTATCCACCCCAAAATGTCAATGCTGCCAAGCTTGAGAAACTGATCTATCGAAAAGTTTATAAATACTCATCGGTCAAAAACCAGTACTCACTTCACCTTTGCTTTCTATATTATGTGCTAATTCTGTTTTTATACTAGTCTTGGGCAACAATCTTACCCTATTCCCACCCTTTCAATCAGCTTCTAACTTCCAAACCTGGCAAAAGAATCATCATCTCAACCAATTTCAAAACCGTATAATCTTTGACTCATGCCTATTTTTAATAGTAGTAGTACAAATGGTAGCAGCTAACACATACTAGCTATGTGCCAGGTACTAGTCTAAGTGCCTCACATATATTAACTCATTAAATCTAGGTTTAATTACCATGTACTCTTATTAGGCCCATTTTACAAATGGAGAATCTAAGGCCAAAATGGTTAAATAACTTGCCCAAGGTCACTCAGATAAGCAGTAGCTGAACCAGGTTTCAAATCCAGGCAGAATGGCACCAGAGTTCATGCCCTTAATAATATTCCAAAGTGATCTCTCCTCTTTCACTCTCTCTGTCAGATCATGAAGTCCTTTAAGTTCCACAAGGACAGGGACTCTGTTATACTCACAGCAACATTGTCAGAGCCCAGTAGATAACAGACGCTCAAAAAACTTGTTAGCCCAGCCCTGGCCGGTTTGGCTCAGCGGTTGGAGCGTCGACCTGCGGTCCAGAGAGTCCTGGGTTCGGTTCCCGCTAAGGGCATATGCCTTGGTTGCAGTTTGTCCCCGGCCCTGGTTGGGCTGTGAGGGTGGCAGCCACTCAATGTGTCCCTTTCACGTCGATGTTTCTCTCTCCCCCCCCCCCGCCCTACTCTATCTGAACAAAATATCAAAAAAAGAAATTTGTTAGCCCGGCCGGTGTTGCTCAGTGGTTGAGCGTCGATCCATGCACTAAGAGGTCGCTGGCTCTATTCCCGGTCAGGGCACATGCCCAGGTTGTGAGCCTGAACCTCAGTGGTGGGCATGCAGGAGGCGGCCAATCGATGTTCTCTCTCATCGATGTCTGTCTGTCTGTCTCTCTCTCTCTCCCTCCCTCTCCCTTCCTCTCTCTCTAAAATCAATAAAGAAAAAAAACAAAGACACCCTGGCCGGTTTGGTTCAGTGGTTACAGCATCAGCCCACAGACCAATGAGTCTCAGGTTCCATTCCAGTCCAGTCAAGGGCAATACCTTGATTACAGTCCATCCTTGGCCCTGGTTGGGGTCATGCGGGAGGCAACCAGTTGATGTGTCTATCTCACATCAATGTTTCCCTCTCTCTTTCTCCCTCCGTCCCTCCCATTCTATCTGAAGATAAATGGAAAAATATCCTCAGGTGGGAATTTTAAAAAACCAAAAATGGTAAGTAACTAAATCGCCTAGCCAGGCAAAGTGATTATCAGGACTTGATTCTTGCCATTTTTGCTCTACTATTCATTCCTGGAGTATTTGTTTCACTCCTGACAGATGTCTTCTATCAACAAATTATATTCATTTCCATTGTTCATGCTCAAGTTGTTTCTCCTAAACAGCCTGCCCTAGTTTTCTTGCTCCATAGATCCTATTCCTATCTGTCCTTCAAAACCTATTCCTATCTTATTCTTCATGACTTCCTCATTCTCTGAAAATCTTTGAATAAGATAGTAGAGGAAGAGGATCACCGATGCCTACCGAGCCAAGTTTAATGCATACCAACACTTTCCACAAAACAAAGCTACTTGGATTTCTTCCCTGAAAACTATTCACTCACTCTTCCCTCCTGTGTTTTAGAAAGTGATTTCAATAAAGAGTAAGTCATATAGCACCTTCATAACATGTTCATTCACGTACCCAGAAGAAAAGCTCACTCACATCTTTAATAGTAGACATGTAATTCTTGAATGGCCCCAAATCACGTGTATCTCCTCCACTAAGAAACAACTCAGCTGCCCTGGCCGGTTTGGCTCAGCGGTTAGAGCTCGGCCTGCGGTCCTGAGAGACCCGGGTTCGGTTCCCGCTAGGGGCCCGTACCTCGGTTGCAGTTTGTTCCCGGCCCTGGTCGGTTGTGCGGGTGGCAGCCACTCGATGTGTTCCTTTCACATCGATGTTTCTCTCTCTCTCTCTGTTCCTCTCTCTCCCTCCCACTCTACCTGAACAAAAAATGGAAAGAAAAAAAAAAACTCAGCTTCTTCTTGAAGTCCAAACCTAGAGCTCTCTGAATACAACTCGCCTAGCAGTCACAGATCATCTCTTTCTTTGCATTACTTCCTCCAAAACTCCAGTTCTAATGAACAGTTCACACTTCCTTTTCTTCCCCCTCTTCCCTACACTGTGCAGTACAGTATAGAATAACCTGTCTCTTTTATTCTATAGGCCTCTTCAGTGAAATTCCAGTTTGCTACCTCTCATCCAACCTCAACTATCCATTCCTTTATATAGAGGTCACATATATCTCTTTAGCTTCTCTCAGTCTTAGGATATCTAAACCCCATGAAGGTCAATTTTGTTTTTTCCCCCTTCTCCACTCTTCCTTCCTCTAGAAAAACGGTCTTAGAAGTGGTGTGGGTGGGTGCAACTCAGAGGAAATGCAAAAGAATCCACTGGGCTGCAGGAAAAGATATAAATTAGAACTCTTATACTTACTTTTCATTTCATGCTTTCTTAAATTCTATTTATGTGTACGTTATAAATTACATAACATATTAGCACAGTAGGACAAGTATAAAATTTAAAACATACATTAATTCCTGAGGTTTATGCTCTTTTACTGATAAAAGTGTATGATCAAAAGAGTTTGGAAATAGCCCTGGCGGGTTTGGCTCAGCTGTTAGAGCGTCAGCCCGAAGACCAAAGAGTCACAGGTTCGATTCCAGTCAAGGGCATGTACCTTGGTTATAGTTCGATCCCTGGCCTTGGTTGGGGTTGTACCGGAGGCAGCTAGTCAATGAGTCTCTCACAACGACATTTCTCTCTTTCTCCCCCTCACTCTTCTCCCCCCATCCCCTCTCTCCCTCCTTCCCCTTCTCCTTCCTACTCTATCTGAAAATCAATGGAAAAATATGCTCGGGTGAGGACTGAAGAAAAAAAAAAAAAGAGTTTGGAAATAACTACTCTAAAAATACCTTAATAACCAAAGTCATAGGTTCCAGACTACAGAGGAGGTAAGTATGAGTACATGCACACACAGTAGGAAGAAAACATGTTCATATCCAAAGTCCCAACCAGGCCCACCAACCTCTAACCCCTACCACCCATCTCAGAATTCTCTCCTTCAAAGAACAGAACAGAGGTATGGTTTGGCAAAGCCCTTCATTTTCAGTTGGGGGGGAGGGGGTCAAAGAGTCCTGAGATACTACCCTTATCTTTCCCAGAGAAAGGTATTTCGGGCAGGCACTGTTCACCACCCCGACCCTGCACATCTCCTGACTTGCAGATACACTTTACACGCCACTGTCTCCTGCGACTCAGTTGTTATTTCCCAATATCCCTTTAAAGCACAACTCACGTTCCCTTTGCTAACATCGGCTCATGCTAACACCTCCAGGACTGAGCCCACACCTCCCCTCATCCTTCCCTCCCCTGGCGATACTATCCACCGTCCCCGAGCCGCGCAGTCGGGTCCCAGGGTACAGGACAGTCCATCCACCGTCCCTAAGCCCACTTCTCTTTCCTTCTCCGCCCCCGGGAGCTGCCAGCCAGGCTGGAGACGGGAGGGGGAGGGGTGTGACTCGCCTCCCATGACTGGCCCAGATGGCAGCACATTCCGCCCCCACTCTCGGGCACCCTTCCACCGCTCGACCCCCTGGGGCTGCGTGTCCGCCGCCCACCCCGCCCCAACCCCACCCCCGGCCCCCCGACTCCGTCCGCCGGCTCCCGGGCACACTCACCATGCTGGGTGAAGATATTGAAGCCGGCCTCTGTGGCGCGCCCCGCCAGGTCCCGCCTGCGGCCGGAGGGCCTGGCTGCACTGCTGCCCCGGTTCCCGCGGGGCTGCGGCTGCTGAAGCCCCGGAGCCTCCCCGACGCGGCCCACCTGCTGCCCCATCCCTGCGCTCGCGTACTCCCGCGCCCCCGCCGACCCGCGGTCACATTCCTCCTCGGCTCCGGCCTCGGGCTCCTGGGGCGGCTCCGGCCTCCGTGCCAGTCCAGGCCCCGGCGCTGAGAAGCCGGGCCGCCGGCGGCTCCGCACCCGCACTTCTCACAGCAGCCGCCGCGCTGCCTCTCGGCGACTCACAGAGCCTGCTTTTCCCTCCTCCTCCCGCGGCTCCGCACCCCCAGCGCCGCCGCCGCCATCTTTAAACCACCGAGCACGGGGAGAGCGTGGGCAGAGCGTCTCCCGCCCCCCTCCGGACCAGTCACCTCCGCTACTCCGAGGGAGGGCTTCCCGGCGCCCCGCCCCGGCCCCGCCCCGCCTCCTCGCGGGGTGGGTCCCCAGTGCCCACCTCGCAGGCACGTCCCTGCTGCGTCAGGTCTTTCGGCCCCTCTGCCCCTTCCCCCACCTCGATTTCCCACGTTCCGCTCCGTACGCTACCGCCTTTGGAGGTTGGTGGGTGTCAAGCCCCCGTCCCACCTCCACCTGTCAAATCAATCAGGCCGGCGAGGCGCCCCAGGTGCGCCGCCGGTTAGCGGGCACAGCTTGGGACAGAAAAGCACAGGCCATGTGGTGCTGGCCATCCAGGTGAGGTTCCCTAAAGTGCTCAAGAGAATCTCTTTAAACTCTTGTCAGCAGCACACCTAGAGTCAAAATCATCCAAAATGTACGTGAAGATGGTAAAGAGGTACACTATTGTTTCATTGTAATTTTTTAAAAATTATTTCATGACGGTAGATTGCACTCGGCTCGGTTGTCTGCATTGTGCAGATTGACTGGAGAAGCACTTGTGGCCCCGTTCCTCGTATTGGATTACCGGGAATTCCTCTTGGACTTCTTTACCACCTAACCACATGTGAGTTTCTTTTACCCTCACAATGCTTGACAGTAAAGCTAATCTTCAATCTTCCCACTGGCGTTCTTGACATACGTCTTTTGATGACAAAAGAGGAAAAAAATCTATCTTTGATCCTGTTTCTGAGTCAGAACTTACACACCTTTATCTTATCTAAAGAGAGTGACTCAAGCAGAAGTGTTTTTGTACACGCACACACATACATATTCATGTGTAAATATTCACTTATCTCCCCATTACACATTCTTGCATCTTGATATTGATCCTGTCTTTTAAATTTTCAAAGAATTGGGTAATTATCTTCCTTCGGTTTTTATGCTTCCTTTATAAAAAGTATCAGTTAGTTATGCCCAGTCGGTGTGGCTCAGTGGATTGAGTGTTGTCCCATGGACTGAGAGGTCCCAGCTCGATTCCCATCAGGGCACTTGCCTGGGTTTCGTCCCCAGTGAGGGGTGTGCAGGAAGCAGCCAATCGATGTTTCTCTCTCATATCGATGTTTCTCTCTCTCTCTCTCTCTCTCTTCATTCCTCTTTCTCTCTAAAAAATCATTAAAAACATTTTTTAAAGTATCAATTATTGTAAGTACCACACTGAAATTTTGCTTAAAATTAAAGCAGAGAGGATGGGAGCCATGGCAAAGAAGCAACAAAACAACCACTGGGAAGATAGTTTAGGCAGAAGAGGTAAATGCTGGTCCGTTACATATCTTTCCTAGAACAAGCCTGACCTTAGATGAACCATCAACTGACAATGATACTCACTATTATAAGAGAACAATGAAATTATTCCATTGCCATCCAGGCTGTGGCCAGAAATAATTGAAATTGCCCCCAAAATGGGAACAGAACCACTATGCTTTAGCACTGAACAAAATATAAATTTTCGCCCTGGCCGGTTTGGCTCAGCGGTTAGAGCGTCCACCTGCGGTCCGGAGAGACCCGGGTTCGGTTCCCGCTAAGGGCATGTACCTCGGTTGCAGTTTGTCCCCGGCCCTGGTTGGTTGTGCGGGTGGCAGCCACTCGATGTGTCCCTTTCACATCGATGTTTCCCTCTCTCTCTCTTCCTCTCTCTCCCTCCGACTCTGTCTGTATACAAAAAAATGGAAAAATGTCCTCGGATGAGGATTAAAAAATAATAATAATAAATAAAATAAAATAAAATATAAATTTTCCATGTGGATCAAAATTTTCCTGTTTAAAATACTTTTTCCCCTTTTAATTCCCAAAGTGTTAGCAACTACCGGAGGGAAAAAATCATTCACAAGGGATAAAAGTGGTTATAGAGCACAAATTTGGTTTGTTGTTTTGATTTTTGGTATCTGGGAGAATTTCAGTTTGGGGATAACAGTCTGGCTTCTCTGCTAGTGTTATATAATGCTATGTAATTGATGCATGTTTCATAATAGATGAGTATAGTATAACAGTGTTTAGGGGCAGTAACTCTGAAGACTGCTTGAGTTCAAAAGTGGGCTCTTATACTTACTAGCTATTTGTTCTTGATCAAATAACCTTTTTGTGCATCAGTTCCTCGTCTGTGAGGTGATGATAATAACAACAATACCTACCTTATAGGGCTTTTGTGAGAAATCGATTAATATATAGAAAGCACCTAAAACAGTAGTGGGCATGTGTCACACCAGCGCTTACTACTCATATCAAAAAACATGTAATGTTTTTAGAAGTCCATCAGCCTTTCCAAGCCTAATTTCTACAAGTGGTATAAACTTAAATCATGGAACAAATTCTACAGTATTTATTCAGGTGAACCACCACCAACCACCTCCTGCCACCTTGCATTTAACTAAAAACAAAAACACCAGTCAACCAATAAAAACATGTAGAATCATATGTCACTTTATTAGTCATTCCTACCTAGTTATCACCAGCTACCCGCATATGTGAACAATCACATAAGACCTTTGTTTTTCATGTGGAAATTCCTCTAGCATTGATTCTTAAGATCCTATCTAGGCTAAAGCAAGTATTTTAAAAGGATTCTTGCGCTATCTTGTAGATTTTTTCCATTCTTTCATTTTCAAAGGGAGATGGGAACTTTCAGAAAGGGAGTGAGGGGTGTGACAGGGAGAAACAAGATGTTGGAAATTATTTCATCTCGACATAACCAAGCCAGAATGACTTGCCTGAGAATTACAATTAAACATTCCCAAAACATAAAATGAATTGAGGGCAGCTGTGAGCTCTCGGCAGGGGCAGAAACCAGTGGTGGGATGGGGGCAGGGGTAGCAGGGATGGTGCACAATAGTGAAGGGACCGCCTCACCTGAGTGATGGCCAGGGACTGGTATGAAAAATCAGACAGCACCAACACCAACAGGCACACTGAAGGCATAGATGCTCATCATTTTTATCTTCCCCAGAAGCAATACCACTATTTCCAGAAGCAAGGAGAGTGTGAGCCATGCTTCACTGATCCCTGTCTTTACCAGCCTACATTTCCAGGCTATTGCTACATTTTTACATTATCTCCCATAGCTACTTGTTTCTCTATATCTGTATGGACACAATGTTCATTTGAACTCAAGCTGGATTCTCTTGCTACTAGGCTTTTCCTCCCAGGTTCCAAACCTTTAGCACCAAGCAACTACTAAAACAAAAATATTTCTTCCTCTCATTGCTTTGACCATGCTCCGCTCCCCTCCATTATGTACAATGTCTAAGTTTTTCATCTAATGTTTCAAACTTATTTTCCAGGATACCCTGGATTATAATTGCCTAGTGTTCACCATCTCCTGTTCCTCAGTCCCCCACCACCATCCCTTTTGTGGCAGGTATAGGTACATCCAATTAGCCTCTTTCTGAGATGTCTTCTTTTTTAGCTATGACTTTTGCAATAATCATATTCTCCTCAATATGGTTCCTGAGTGACTCCCCTTATGGCACTTAGATTCTACTCAGGTTCTACCTCCTTCGTAAGCAAATCTCAGACTTATACATAGAGATGTAACAGTTTCCCTGGACTCTATTCGGTCCATACCTAAGACAAGCACAAGCTGGTAACAATTCTTTGCCTATAAAATTCAATTACCCCCCAAATGTGTTTAATTTTGACACATGGCTCAGTGTCATAGGGTTGGAAAGAATTTTAGAGGTCATCTTAACTAATCTCCTGGAATTCTTTCTTTAACAACTCCAGCGAGGGAGCCCATTTATTTGGAAACGTTCTAATTGTTAAAAAGTTCTTCCTAAAGATAAACTGATACATGCCTCCCTGAAACTTCACCTATTTCACCCCTGGTCCTAATTGTGCCCTGTAGCTACACAGAGCAAATCTAACCTTTCTTCTACACAACAGCCCTTCAAATATCTGAGAGCCATCCTATTTCCCTAAACCTTTTCGCTTACTTGTATACATGAATTTTTTTTTGGTATGATTACATTTATGCCTGTCTATATTATCTACATGGGCTAAAATGTTTATGTAGATAATTTGGAACAAAAAAGTCATTTTATAGGTAGGATTCTTTCTCTCTTTTGTTTTTTTCCCCCCAGTTTTATTGAGCTATAATTGAAATATAATATTGTTTAAGTTTAAGGTGTACAACATGTTGATTTCATATACTTATATATTGCAAAATGATTATCACCATATTATACATCATCTCATATAATTACCACTTCTTTTTTGTGTTGAGAACATTTAAGGTTTATTCTCTTAGCAAATCTCAAGTATATAATGCAATATTATTAGCTATATCATCATGCTGTACAATAGATCCCCAGAATTTATTCATCTTATCACTGGAAGTTTGTACCCCTGAACACCACCACCCCATTTCCCTCATCCCCAGCCCCTGCTAGCTACCATTTTGCCACAAATGGCAGAATTGCCTCCTTTCTCATGGCTGAATAATATTCCATGGTATATATATACACCACATCTTCTTTATCCATTCTTTTTAAGCTGTTTGTGCATGCAATACTTTGAATTTTGTTTGTGTGTGGTATATCTCTACATTGTTGTTGTATTAAACCTTTAAAGGCCTATAGAGTGCCAAGTACAGTTCCATTTACAGATCCACACTTTAAAAGTTTTTTTGGATGGCAGTCAGGAGGAGGAAGATGACTCTTATCTGGCTGGGATAGAATAAGTCAGCCTCTTTGAAGATAAGGAGATGGATTAAATGACTTCTTATTGTTCCTCTTAACTCCCATGGGTCTATGATTCAATATTTCTTCTATTAAAAAGCTTTATAAATTATTAAGAGACTATTTCAAATTGGCAGAGCACTATATAAATGTTACTAGCAGCGATAGTAACATCTATTCATTTTAAGTTAATAAATTAGTACTCACTCCTTTTCTATGGTAATAATGAAATAGCCAACTAAATAATCCATTTAACGTGTAGCCTATCACTAACTATAGTGTAATGGAAATGGGCCTGGTTTAGGATTTCTGTGAAATGGGGTTGTTTCTGTTATCTATTGCTGCATAACAAACTACCCCAACATATCGTGGCTTAAAACAACAATGATTTATTACTTCTTGCATTTCTGTGGATTGGCTGGACAGTCCTGCGGACCTCACCTGAGCTCCCTCATGTGATAGCATTCAGCTGGAAGGACAGCCGAGCTGGATGGAAGGTTCACAGTGGCCTCATGTCGGGCAGTTGGTGCTGCTGTCAGGTAGTGTCTTGATTCTTTTCCATTTGGCCTCTTGCTGTGGGCTGAGTTGTGTCCACCCCTGACTTTTGCCAATTCACATGCCGATGCGCTAACTCCCAGTACCTCACAGTGTGACTGTATTTGAAGATAGGATTTTTAAAGAGGTGATTACGTTAAAATGAAGTCATTAGGGTGAGTCCCAAACCAATGTGACTGGTGTTCTTACAAGAAGAGGAAGTTTGGACACAAACACACACAGAAGGAAGACCATGTGAACACACAGAAGAAAGCTATCTACAAACCAAGGAGAAGTCTCAGAGGAAATGCCCCTGCTGACATCTTAATCTCAGACTTCAGCCCCAAGAACTTTGAGAATTTACCCAGCCTGTGGTACTTTGTTATGGCAGCCCTAGCAAACTAATACAAACAATCTAGCCTATTGGAGAATGAACAGGCATATTAGTTTATTAGTATATTAGGGTGACTTAAAACAACAGAAATGTATTTACTCACAGTTGTGGGGGCTAGAACTCCAAGGTCACGGTGTCAGCATGACTGATTTCTTCTGAGGGCTGTTAGGAAGAATCTGACCTTTGCCCCTTTCCTAGCTTCTGGTGTTTGCTGGTAATGTTTGATGGTCTTGGATGCACAGATGCATTACTTCTATCCCTGCCTTCATCTTCACATGGCGTTCTCCCAGTGTGTGTGTGTGAGTGTCTAAATTTCCCCTTTTTATAAAGACATCAGTAGTGTTGGATTAGGGCCTGCCGGATGACCTGACTTTAACCCAATTACCTCTGTAAAGACCCTGTTGCCAAATAAGGTCTTATTATAAAGTACTGGCAGTTAAGACTTCGACATACAAATTTGGGGAAACAAATTCAGCCTATAAAACGGAGCTTTCTTAGGGCATGGTAGTTTCAGGACTCTGAGAGCAAGTGCAGAAGTGCAAGGTCGCTTGAGGCCTAAGATTCCAGACTCTCACAACATCATGTCTACCACATGCTATTAACCAAAGCAAGTCACAAAGCCAGCCTAGATCTAAGAGGTGGGGAAATAGACTGCACCTCTTCATAGGAGTACCAGCAAAATATGACCATATTTTCAATCTTCCACAGGGTCTTATCCTTTTTAAAGTAAGAATTAACGAGGTATACGGCATTGGGCTAATCATAAACACATAGATTCTTAGAATCAGAAGGAACCCAGGACAATCTTGTTCTTACCACTTAATAACTGTCCTCTGCCCTCATCCCACTTCCAGCTCCCCTTCCCTTTCTACCCATGGGCTTTTCCTGTAGGAGCTGACCATCCTCTGTGTATGTGCTTATGCTGTTTCTTCTGCCTTGAAAGCCAATACCTCCTCCTTTTATTTCCATCTTTTAAAAAAATATATGTTTTATTAAGTTGAGAGAGAGAGAGCAAGAGAAAAACATCACTGTGAGAGAGAAACATCAATCAGCTGCCTCCTGCACAACCCCTCCTGGGAATCGAGCTGGCAGCCTGGGCATGTGCCCTGACCTGGAATCAAAGTGCTGACCTTTTGGTGCATGGGACGACATTCAACCAACTGAGCCACACCGACCAGGGTTATTTTCCATCTTTTTATTGAAGCATAATGCTCATTTAGGAGTGTGTGTGTGTGTGTGTGTGTGTGTGTGTGTGTACTGCTTGATGAATTTCACAAACTAAACACATCTATGTCATCAGCATCTAGGTCCAAAAGCAGAATCCTACCAGCACCTCAGAAGCCGTCCCCAGGCTCCATGCTCTCTTCTGTTCTCTACCCATCTCCTCCTCCTTCCACAAAGGTAAGAGCTATTGCAACTTCAATGGTGTATGTTAATCTTTACATGATTTTGTACTTTATATAATGGAATCATATAGTATGAAATCTTTTGTCTGACTTTTTTCACTCAATATTACATGTGTGAGATTTGTTTATATTGTTTATAGTTGTAGATAATTTATATTTTATTGCTATAGAGTATTGCACTGTGTGAGGCTATATTATACTTGAATTATCCACTCTATTGCTGATGAACATTAGAATAGAATTCACTCGGGGCTATTACAAATAATGCTGTTACGAATATCCTTCTGATGACCATAGATAGGCATTTTGCTAGGTATTTACCTAGGATATAGGGCATGTGATGTTTGACTCTAGTAGATACTATCTAGTAGTTTTCCAAAGTGGTTTTACCAATTGAAACTCCCACAGTAGAGAAGGACAGTTTGGTTGCTCCAAATCCTCACGAACACTAGATATTTTTCATCCTTTAAAATTTTAATCCATTTTATACCTCTTTTACTGACAAACTCCTTTGTGTCTTTTTCAGACTAAGCTGAGGAGTCACCTCTAAGAAGCCCTAAATGACATGCTGGATTAGATATATGCGTGTTAATTTTCTCATTTTAATGGTTGTACTGTGATTACACAGGAGCATGTTTCTAGGAAATGCACACTAATGTGCTACAGAATGATGGTGCAGCATATTGGCAACTTATTCTCAAATAGTTCAAATACCTTACCAAAAAAATCAAGTGTATAAGTCTATGGTATTCTCTTCATTGATTAATTCAATAACCTTATCAAGAAATGAAACAAGGTTACATTAAAATGACTTGTTTTTAAATGAACACTGGTTGTCTTCAGTGGTTACTGCTTTTTTTAAATTTTTTTTTCTTTTTGCTATATGCTGACAATTTATTAATGAGTTTTTGGTTAGAGATTGATATTACAGTCTCAAAGGAACATATTTCTGAAAATGAATCACTGCCAGTCTCTTTGCTCGTGTGTCTGTTATTTTCGGGGTTGCTGCCAATGCTAGAGTGACCAACATTCCCAGTTTGCCAGGGAATGCTACTGTTTTGGCACGGGGAAACCCCTCACCTGAAGGTGGAAGGTCCCAGTTTCTGCACTGGTGCCATAGGTTCGGAGAACAGCGCAAAAGCCACCTGGCAGCGCACAAAAGTAGAGGCTGAAAGCAACACAGTTTTTAGTTAAATGGCTCCGCCTTCTGGTTACTTCCCGCTCCCCACCCAAGGCTGATATTGACAATTGTGATTATTGGTTCACAGTAAAGGATCATCTATTGCTGTCTTCCGTGGAGCAACGCAATTTAAGTGTCCTGTAATACTCAGTTTTTTGCTTTTTGCCTGTGGATTAACTATTGTGCTTTGTATTGAGATAGTGCTAGTTAATTTTTTACATTGTGAATCTTGTGGCTGTATTTTCTAAGAATGCAGATAATGAAAAAGAACAATAACAATACCTACACCAGCATGACCTACACATCACTGAAAAAGTAAACTAAACCACTGTGTCATTTTAATGAGAGGGAGATAGAGGGACCCTCATAACAGGATTATGGAGGTGAATAACCAAAACAGAGCACACTGCATAATTTTCAGAAAAGAATCGGGGACTGAACACAGTGAAGGGGAAGCACTGACACTGAGAATCTCACAAATGCAGGATGAGAAAAGCAAGCACTTCTAAATCAATCAAAAGTTTTTCATCTCCCCCAAAGACATCAGTACTCGGTCTAAAGTAGTTGCTGCCGAATTAGCTTAGGCATACCAAGCAAGCTAACATGGTTACAGTTCATTATTTTACCTTTTCCTCAATTGATCTATGAAACTGTGTAAAGGTATATTTCCTAATTCAGAGGTTGTTGCCACGAAAATGTCTTGCTGGCAAACAAAAGGGAAAATTCTGATAACAGATATGCTGGTCCCTAACAGCGTAGAGCTGATTCTGATAAGCTCTACTAACAATCATGCTTTCTGTAGTATATCAAGTGATAACTCAAATTGCAAGACAACAAAAAAAAATGTTCTCTCCTGGCTGGTGTGGCTCAGTGGTTGAGCATCGACCCATGCACCAAGAGGTCACTGGTTTGATTCCCAGTCAGGGCACATGGCCAGGTTGCAGCCCGATCCCCAGTGAGGGGCATGCAGGAGGCAGCCAATCAATGTTTCTCTCTCACCTATGTTACCATCTCTCTGTCCCTTTCCTCTCTCTCTAAAATTAATAAAAACATATGTTAAAAAAAGAAAGAATGTTCTCCCTGGCTCTTAGGAATTTTGATTTTTACAAAAGGAGTTTGAAATTGTCTCCCTGAGGCTTTTAATAAAACAGTAGAATACATAAAGGATTGTTTATACCTTGTCCAAATACAAACTGCACTTTGAGCATCTATCTGCACATTCAGCAGAGAGTGTAAATGTAAATGTTGGCAAATTCCAGTCAATCTATAAACTTCTTACCAAAGAAAATGAAGAAAACCTTACACTGCTAAAAATAATAATAAAATAAAAAGGTGATCTGTTTACCTGTGATATTGAGGCTTTTATAATAAAAGTGGTGATTTTTCAGTTTTCTTTAAACATGCAGAAGCACGTAATGAGAGATTTCACTTTATAGGAGTGGAAAGTGATAGTGTCCTTTGACATGCCTTCAAGATGGCTGTCTTTGTTGCCTGCTGTAGAAAAGATGTTGGCCTGCTGTAATATATTTTCTTTTTATACTTAATTTTTTATGGACTTTCTATTTTAGAGAGAGAGAGAAATAACACTGATTTGTTGTTTTACTTATTTATGCATCCATTGGTTGATTCTTGTATATGCGCTGACCGGGGACCGAACCTGCAACCTTGGTGTATTGGGACAGTGCTCTAACCAACTGACCTACCCAGCCAGGGCTACTGTAGTATATTTTCAAAGCATGGAGCAAGAAGAATGTCCTGCTGTAATTTGCAAGTACATTAAGGATAAGAATGGATAAAAGGATAATAGTAAAATAGAAATTTATAAGCTATTTCTCCAAAACTGATCTTTTTTTTTTTTTTTTAATTTACTTGAGAGAGACTGAGAGACAGAGGGAAACATAGATTTGTTGTTCCACTTATTGATGCACTCAATGGTTGCCTCTCACTTGTGTCCTGACCAGGGATCAAATCCGCAATCTTGGTTATCGGGACAACGCTCTAACCAACTGAGCTACCCTGCCAGGGCTGTTTGATGATCTTTAAAGAGGCCATTTAAAAAAGTACAAACTGACTACCCCTGAGTTTTTCATTGTTAAGTGTGGGTTGCAACAACAACAAAAATCACACAGTGAGCCCTGGCTGGTTTGACTCAGCAGTTAGAGCTTCGGCCCGCGGACCAAAGAGGCCCAGGTTCGATTCCGGCCAAGGGCACGTACCTCGGTTGTGGTTTGCCCCCAGCCCTGGTTGGGGTCGTGTGGATGGCAACCAATCGATGTGTCTCTTTCACATCTATGTTTCTCTCTCTCTCTATCTCCCCCCCTCTTACTCTGTCTGGAGATAAATGTAAAAATATCCTCGGGTGAGGATTTAAAAAAAAAATCACACAATGAAAAACATGACTCATTGGAAATAAGACTGCTTTAGGATCACCACAGTAAAAAGTCACCAGGAAAGGTTGGCCAAGTTAAACACTTTCTCACTTTTGCTACTAAAACTGTAATTTATTTGGAATCCAACTTCAATTTCACAAATTCAAAAGTAGCATTGTATTTTAAAACCATTTTCTCTAAGGAGGGGTTTAATATATGATGACATCCAATGCGCGCCCCTTCTCCTTGAATCTGGGCTGATCCTGTGGTTTGCTTTGACCAATGAGTATGGCAGAATTGACTCTGTGATTTCTGAGGCTAGGTCATAACACACCTTGCATCATCTACACTCAGCACCTGCAATGATTCCTCTTGAAATGCAGCTGAAAGATGTTAAAACCAGGAAAGGTCATTGTAAAACTCAGGATGAAAACATTGATCATCAGTTTCACAATTATTTCCTTAAGCAATTAATACAATTAGCATAATAAAAGTTAATATATAATCTCATATCAAAATGTAAGATAGAAATGAAAAATTAATGAAGAAATATGCAATCCTAAGAAGTTAGGCAAGTTAGACAGCAAGAAAAAAGGGATTACTACTGGATACTAATAATTTATTTTATTTTCTTGATACAAGTACATACTTAAAAATTAGAATCTTTTCTGCTATATTAATTAGCTTGATTGTGTTAATCATTTTACAGTGTATATGCACATCAGAACATCATGCTGAACACCTTAGATATATACAATTTTTATTTGTCAATTATATCTCAATAGCTATAAAAATTATGCCACAATTGGCACTAATTCTACCAAGTAAAAGGAAGGTAATGTGACCCCTTGGGTGTCAGATAATCTCCCTGGGACTCAGTTTCTTGAACTAGAGAATGAGGGATGGGTTAGATAACTAAAATATATGTATTGTTGGAAAATTTAAATATAATCCTGAGTATCATGACCAGAAAGGGCCTTCCCAAGTACAAGAAGGGGAAATAACATGATGAACAGCTTTAGGAAAAGGAACACACGTAAGCTGGGGATCTGGAGACTGATAAAGCATCTCTGCCCGTGGAAAGTCATTGTGTGCCCCAGACTATGTGTATGTCAATTTAAAGACCATTATTCTAGATGATGCAATAAAATAGGAAATAAAATTATATAAATATTGGGGAACTGATTATTTGTAGCTATGAGTGTATATTTAGAAAACCTAGGGTGCTCAATTAAAGAGTTTTAGAATTAACACAGTTAAAAACAGCTAGATATAAGTAAGGTACATAAATTTAACAGCTTTCCTTTACAGGAACGATAATGAGTTAAAAATAGAATTTCAAATAAATATGTGAAATAAGTTGATCAGAAATGTGTTAAATGGGCCCTGGCCGGTTTGGCTCAGCGGTTAGAGCATCGTCCCGTGGACCAGAGTGTCCCAGGTTCAGTTCCTGCTAAGGACATGTACCTAGGTTGCATTTTGTCCCCGGCCCTGGTTGGGGTTGTGTGGGTGGCAACCAGTCGATGTGTCTCTCTCACATCGATGTTTCTCTCTCTTCCCTCTTCTCTCCCTCCTGCTCTATCTGAAGATAAATACAAAAATGTCCTCGGATGAGGATAAAAAAAAAGAGAGAGAGAGAAAGAAACATAGATGTGAGAGAGATACACCAACCAGCTGCCTCCTGCATGCCCCCTACTGGGGATTGAGCCCGAAACCTGGGCATGTGCCCTGACTGGGAATCAAACTGAGACCTCTCTGTCCATGAGATGATGCTTAATCCACTGAGCCACACTGGCCGGCAATTTTTGTTTGTTTATTATTATTATTTTTTTTTTAATTTTTTTTGTTACAGATGTTTCTCCTTTTTTGCCCCATTGGCACCCCCTCCCCACCCCAACCCCGCCTCGTCCCCGGCTTTGTTGTCCATGTCTATTGGTTATATATACATGCATATAAGTTCTGTGGTTTATCTCTTCCCACCCTCCCCACCCCCTCTTCTGAGGGATGTCAGTCTGTGCCCTACTTCCATGTATTCCTCAGACTGTTATGTTCATTATATTCCGTATATAAGTGAGATCGTGTGGTATTTGTCTTTTTCTGCTTGGCTTATTTCACTTTGGATAATACTTTCCAGGTCCCTCCAGGTCGTCTCAAAGGATAAGAGATCTTTCTTTCTCACCGCTGCATAGTACTCCATTGTGTATATGTACCATTGCTTTTTTATCCATTCGTCTACTGATGGACACTTGTGCTGTTTCCAGATCTTAGCTATTGTAAATAGTGCTGCTATGAACTTGGGGGTTACATGTTTGTTTATTATTGATGTTAGAGAGAAACATTGTACCTGCAACCTAGGTATGTGCCCTGACAGGGATTGAACCCATGACCTTTCGGTGTATTAGTTGATGTTTCTACCAACTGAACCATGCAAGCCAGTGTTTACTGAGTTCTTATATGTACCAGGTACATATCAGGGACTAAGGTCACAGCTGTAAAAAAGAAGACAAAATTCCCTTTTCAAGAAGTTATAGTGTAATGAGGTATTCAGTCAAGATAGTAGACATCATAGTCTACTTGTGAAAGTACCAAGGCAGGGGAGAAGCCCTGGCCAGGTAGCTACATTGGTTAGAGCATCATGAGTTGGATCCCCGGCCAGGGCGCATATAAGAAGCAGCCAATGAATGCATAAGTAAGTGGAACAACAAAAATTCATCTCTCTTCTCTCCCTCTCTGAAATCAATCAATAAATTTTTTTTAAAATGCTAATGCAGAGGAAATGACCTAAGAGCACAGAGGATGGGAATCTGGAGGATGAATAAGTCAGCCAGAGGAAGCTGAGGGTGAGGAAGGCACAAGGAAGTGTCCTTCAGACCGGAAGTAATGCCAGTGACAGCATGGCACAAGAGGGAAGCTGTGAGGTTACCTATCCCCCCCCCGTTTTTTTCTGGCCTCAGCTAATATTTGTGAGTGTTTGCTGTGTGCTCTATGATAGATACAAAAGGCAGCAGATAATTGTGTGAGTGATTACAAGCGATGTCACAACTGTTGAGATACAAATTCAGTTAACATTTTAAGTGACAGCTCAATGTCACTTTTACATTCTAATTTGTTTCTTTTGAAAAGAATTTGAATGTGCAGAAAAGTTAAAAGAATAGTGTGATGAATATCTATATTCTTCGCCACTTGGATTCACCAACTGTCAACATCTTGCCACACCTGCTTTGCCTCTGTCCATATGTGTACACACTCCACACTCTTCCGTTTTGCCAAAACATCTGAAAGTAGGTTTCAGACATCTTCCAACATTACTCTTAAATGTCAGCCTGCATCTCCTCAGAACAGAAGCATTCTACTACACAAGCATGATGCCCTAACTAGAATCAAGAAAATCAACACTAACTCAATCATATCAACCAACCATCGGTCCACCCATCGCATTCACAAGTACTTGTGCCTGGAAAATAAGTGTAACCTCTTGAGGTCTTTTTCCTCCCCTTAAAGATTAGCTATACATTATTACTTATTCTACTTGGGCTTATTGGATCTGTGATTTATGGTTTATGATTGGGTCTATGAAGAAAATAATTTGGAAAACATTTGAGGACAGGCTACCATATCCCAAGTAGCCTCTAGGTGTCCTCCTTGGATAGAGGAAACCTGTAGTTTCTACTAAGGACTTGTCCAGAGCAGTCACTATTTGAAGAGACTTTTTTCTCCAGTCCACATAGACCAAAGAATCTAAAAAATGTCTCAGAATTCTAACAGAACACAAATGAGCTCAATTGATTTCGTTCTACAAACACTTGGCACACAAACAAGGTTGTGAGCTACAGAGTGTAACAATAAATCAAGTGTCAGGACAAAAACAGACCAGTGTAAATATTCACAGACTTGTTTCTCCTAGTTCTGCCTCCTTTTTCTTTTTATTGCCCAATATTTTGTGCCTTTGTTATACTCTTCAGTGATATGAGTAAAGAAACAGAATGAAATGAGCCTGAAAAAGAAGCCTTAAGAGAGATGCCTGGCAGGAGTGATTCAGAAAGTGAATAGAAGAGACCCAGAAAGGGTGGAACTTCCTAAAGACAGAGAAAAGAGTTTTTTGGGAGGGCACAGTTGCTATGATCAGTGAGGCTTTGGGGAGAAATGTGTAGGGGATTGTAAGGTATTTTACTGTGTGTTGGGTGGTGTAATTCTACTTGAACATCTTTCCTCAGATTTATTCCAGTTAGAATAGTGTTATTTACTGAATACTAATTACTGTGCGCCAGGCATGTGCTAAACACTTTGCACACATTTATTTATATTCCTAATAACAAACCCATCAACTATTATTATCCCTATTTTACTGATAAGAAAACTTATGTGTAGAGAAGTTAAACGAGTTGTCCAAGGGAATGTAGTTAGTGAATGGCAGAGCCAGGAGAGCCAAGATTCTGGTGTCCCCAGAGCCGATGTTCTTTAGTGCTCTGCTATAATATCAATCATTTGTCACCGCCATGTGCAATCTGGCAGCACATGCCAGAGCATGAAGTGGCCTTGCTGCTCACTTGCAGGTACTGGGTCCGCACTTGCCCAATATTCTACATGTCTTAGGAGTTGCTACTGTGACTTCAATGTCCTCGGGCCTTGAACATTGCAGGGTTTTAGAGTCCTTGCATGTTTTCTCAGAAGGTGGCCATGCCTGTCACCACTTCTTCATTCATATGAGACAGACACTATACCTCTCTCTCTCTCTCTACACACACACACACACACACACACACACACACACACACACGCAATTTAGATGTGTGCCCCAGGCTCATCTTTGAAAACTAGTGTTCTGAGTGAGTTCTAAGGAAATTAAAAGAAGAAGAAATGCTTAGCTTTGCTTTTCCTGAACTCTCACTGTATGTTATTCTTACCAAAGTTAACATTATATCTTGCATTGTAAAGTTGGGGTATATATCATACCCTCTACTAAGCTTGAATACGTAGGAGATGTTTAATTAGAAAATGTGTGTCCCTGCCCCTCCTCCCCTCTTTAGTGAGGTGAGCACTGGACAGTTCCCTTGGTCACCTTTATGTATTGACCCTGACAGTGACTACCCCCCTCAGTAATCACACATCCACAAAAGAGGGTGTACAGAGACCTAAAGAGACAGTCAGGGTATCTGGCTTCAAGGTGACTAGGTCACCTTGGGAAAGATAGTGTAATTAGGACTTTTGTTTTTGGGAGCTGGAAAAAAATTGTTGCCTGACCTGTGAGCCATGGATAATAGCTGTGAGAGAAAAGGTTTAGTCAACAAGCCCAGGTTGGCTAAGGTGACCAAACATCCCAGGGGATGTTTTCTAGGACAAGGGACTTTCAGTGCTAAAACCAGGAAGGTCCTGCCCAGTCGGTGTGGCTCAGTGGTTGAGCGTCGACCCATGCAGCAAGAGGTCACCAGTTAGATTCCCGATCAGGGCACATGCCCAGGTTGTGGGCCAAATCCCCAGTGGGGGCATGCAGGAGGCGGCCAGTAGATGTTTCTATCTCTCTCTCCCTCTCCCTTCCTCTCTCTCTAAAATCAATAAAGAAAAAAAATTAAAATAAGTAAATAAATAAATAAAAATAAAACCAGGAAAGTCCCAGGCAAACCAGGACAAGTTGATCACCTTACCTGACACACTGTTCCTATGGGGGATCTTGGAAAACCAAGCACCAATAGAACCCCTTTAAAAAGCAAACCCAGATGAGCTTATCACTGAGTGAAGAGGACTGTCCTCCCACAAGGCTCTACTATGGCCTGTGCTGAGACCAGGGTCATGACTGTATCAGTATCTTTTTTTTTTTTTCCCATCCTCACCTGAGGACATTTTTCCATTTTTTGTACAGATAGAGTGGGAGGGAGAGAGAGGAAGAGAGAGAGAGAGAGAGAGAGAGAGAGAGAGAGAGAGAGAGAAACATTGATGTGAAAGGGACACATCAAGTGGCTGCCACCCGCACGACCAACCAGGGCCGGGGACAAACTGCAACCGAGGTACATGCCCTTAGCGGGAACCGAACCCGGGTCTCTCCGGACCTCAAGCCGACGCTCTAACCGCTGAGCCAAACCGGCCAGGGCTGTATCAGGATCTTTAATCAATAGAGTTAGATCAGTGGTCAATGGTATCACCTTTAAACACTGGTACCATTGACCACTAGTCTAACTCTAATGACCAACTGTAGGGGCTGCCCACTGATGTTTTATTAGTTAACATCAGCTGTTTCCCATATTAGTTTATACTAGCTGTTGTATCAGTGATTTCTCTGGGGCCCTTAGCTCCTCTTCTGAGACTCTCCCTTTTCCATTTGCTTCCTAGCCACATCTGAAGTAGGCCCGGAGAGCGTAACATCTTTGGGGCTTTCACAGTGTGCTTACTACCTATGCAAATTTGGAGAATTGAGAGTTGTTTTTGAGTTCTCTGGATAGGCAAAAGCATTTTTAGGCCAGACTTGTTGCTTCTTTTTCTTTTTAATCCTCACCTGAGGATATTTTTCTATGTATCTTCAGATGGAGTAGGGGAGAGAGAAAGAAAGAGATAAACGTTGATATGAGAGAGACACATCGGTTGGTTGCCTCCCACATGACCCGGACCAGGGCCGGGAATCAAACTACAACCGAGGTACATGCCCTTGACCTGAATTGAACCCAAGACTCTTTGGTCCATAGCTGATGCTCTACCACTGAGCCAAATTGGCCAGGGCAGGGAATTATCAACACAATTCCCTCTACAACTTGGATATTTCTGATCTATTTGCTTCTGGAAAGACTCATATGCCAGTAACTACTCCCAAAGTTAGTTTCTAGGATTAGGGTTGCCAGATAAAATACTGGGTGTCCTGTATGTTTATTTGCTAAATTTGTCAACCGTATCTAGTTCAGTCTCAAGACTATCTGAAGTCTTTGCTTCTTTCCTCCACAGTTTGCTCTTTGACCTAAAATGTAAGGTTGCCTTCAGGCTCAATGGAGAAGAGACTATCTCAATCCAATTGCCACACAGCTGTCATTTTGTTTACATAGAAATCTTACTAAGCTTTTTTCACTCAAGGTTTTTTCCATCTTATCTCTTAATATTTGGAGTCTGGAAGCAGTAGGAGGTTCTAGTCCTATAAATCTCATGATCTCCAAGTTTTCTTCTTTCTCTCTGATCTCTGCTTGAATTGAGTCCACCTCTGTTCTAGTCTAGGTTCACCTCTCCCTCCCTCCCTCTCTCTCTTTAAATCCTCACCCGAGGACATTTTCCCATTGATTTTTAGATAGAGTGGGAGGGAAGAAGGGAAAGAGACAAAGAAACATCGATGTGAGTGAGACACATCAATTGGTTGCTCCCGCACAACTCTGATGGGGGCCAGGGTTTGAACCTGCAACTAGGGTACATGCCCTTGACTGTGAATAGAACCTGCAACTCTTTGATCCAAGGACCGATGCTCTAACCACTGAGCTAAAACAGCTAAGGCACTCCTCTCTCTCTTTTTTCTTTTAAATTATTTTTCTTTATTGAATTTAGAGAGAGAGGAAGGGACAGGGAGAGAGATGGAAACATTGATGAGAGAGAACATCGACTGGCCACTTCCTGCATGCCCCTACTGAAGATCAGGCCTGCAACCTGGGCATGTGCCTTGACCAGGAATTGAACAGACGACCTCTTGGTGCATGGATCGATGCTCTACCACTGAGCCACATTGGCCAGACCCTCTCTCTTAATAATAATAACTTGTTGAGAGCAGAAAGTTCAACCTGAAACACACTATCATTCAAACTCATTCTACTCTTTCTCCATTTCAGGGATTTGTGACATAGGGTTCTGTAACTTAGATGGTGTATTAAGTCAAGTTCTCTGGAAGCAGACCCTGAAATGAGGATTCGTGTGCAAGTGATGTATTAAGGAGTAACTAGGAATGAGGGAAAAGCAGAATAATGATATGATGAAATTTTAGGCAAAGGCCCAACCTCAGCTTGATCCCACAGGAGAACTCTGGAGCATCAATTACACCTCATGCTGTGCCATCTCAAAGCAAAGAAGATGAGTTTTCATACATCCTCACCAGTCAGTCATTGGCTACGGGCTGTCTTTGGAGGACAGGACTTAAACATGCCTACATTTTCAATTTTCTGCATCTATAGACAAGGGGCTGCAGTACCCCAAGAATAGTCCTCTGAAAAAAGACTCAGATAAGAGCTGGTAAAGCAAAGGTAAAAGAAGCTGTGGGATTAGCACAGGGAACCCCTAAAAAAATCTATGGGGATCAGGCAGAGCACCAACAGTGTTCACCAACATGGGGAATAAATTACCTTTTTATATTCACTAAACCCCAACTGAAATGTAGCATTTCCTTCATTCAGTTATGAATGAAGGCAAGAAACCATAGTGGTGGTATTAGTTCCTGTGAATTATAAGTCACAGATATTTCATATCATATTATGGTTATGGCATACATGTTGCAACAATATCTCAAGATATTGTTTACCCTTATACACTCATCACTACACTGAATTCATGATAGTCTCAAGATCAGCCGTTAGTCCACTGGAGACCAGATTAGCTGGTGGTGTAGTTTTAGTCTGAGTCCAAAGGCCTGAGACCCAGGAGAGCTGATGATGTACGTTTCAGTCCGGGTCTGAGTCCCAAGTCAGGAGAAGTCTGATGTCCCAGCTTGAAGACAGTCAGGCAGAGAGTGAACAATTCTTCCTTACTCAGTATTTTTGTCTATTCCAGCCTTTAAGATTGGAAGAGGTCCATCCATATTGGGGAGGCCGATCTGCTTCGCTCGATCTACTCAGTCAAATGCTAATCTCATCCAAAAAAGCCCTCAGAGACACCCCCAAAATCGTGTTTAGCCAGATATCCGGGCACCCAGTTGCCCAGTCAAATTAACACATACAATTAACCATCACATGTTAACCTTTTTATCCACACATCCATAATCAACAATCCTCGCAAAAATGGAATGTCAGATGAAATTACAGTACACAGAAAAGACCTCAAGAGTCGGTGATATGAACATTGGATGTTCCAAATCCAAGATGCAGGATTAGACAGTGATCAAAGCAAAATAATCGCGTCTCTGGCGACACACACACTGACAGTTATTAAAACTTAAGTGGTGTGACATCCTACAAATGGTGACTACAAAGAAAAGAAACGTTGATGCAGAGTGTCGATCTTTCCAAGAGAAATGGACAAATGATTATTTTTTTGTTGTTGAAGTCAAAGGCAAACCCGTGTGCCTAGTTTGTGGCGATGCGTTAGCAGAAATGAGAAAAGCCAGTCTGGAGCATCATCACAGCTCAAAACATGCCAAACTCAGTGAATTGGGAGGCAAATGCATCTGCGTAAAATCAGTGCTCTTCAGTGGAGTTTGGAATCACAACGAGCCGCTTTCACTAGGTTTCATTGTGATAAAAACAACATTATTCAGGCGAGTTACGTAGTGAGGGAGATAATTGCAAAGACGCTGAGGACTCACGTGGGGGAGAGTGTGTGGGAGTGCGTGGTGGCTGCTGCGGAGTTGTTGACATCAGACAAAGGAAAATTGTTTGAGTGTTAGTTTGTCTCCAAGAACCAACTCAGACCGGATTACTGACTTAGCACAAGATATTGAAAACACACTGAAAGATTCTGCAGGAGATTTCCAATTTTTCTCTCTGGCTTGTGACGGGACAACGGGCATAACAAACACTGCCCAACTGACTGTTTCCATGTGTGGGATAACTGCAGAGTTTGACACACGAGAGGAACTGCTGTCACTGGAAGCCACGCATGGTGCTCCAAGAGGCGAGGACTTGAGAGACTTGTTTTATCGATGAAAAAACATGAGCTAACATTTGAAAAGTTAAGCGGCCTTACTATCGATGGAGCTCCAGCCATCGATTAACCCTTTGGCTCGAAAAAAGGGTTAATTGCATTTGTCAAGAAAGACTTGAATCATCTGTCTTGATCCAAGTGATTTAGTTATATGCCACTGCATCATACATCAAGAAAGTCTCTGTGCACAGTCATTGTGGCTCAACAATGTGATGTCAACCTGAGCACGTGCCCTGAGCGGGAATTGAACCAGTAACCTCCTGGTGCATGGGATGACGCTCAATCCACGGAGCCACACAGGCCAGGCAGCAGCACTCTTCTTGAAGCAAGGACTATGGCAAGTCTTGGTGTACAAGAAAACCCTAATTTCCTCAACCCTGGACAAGTCATCCAAGACATGCCCAATGTGTTATGTTGCATTACAGTCTGTGGGAAAAGCCATCCAGTCTGTGAGAAAATAATGATTTCCAGAATCTGAGGGTATTATCTAGAATGGCCTTTCCATCCCCAGGAAATAAACAAATATAATTTTATTTGTTTGTTTGTTTTTCTTTATTGATTTTAGAGAGAGAGGAAAGGAGAGGGAGAGAGAGATAGAAACATTGATGAGAGAGAACATCGATTGGCTGCCTTCTGCCTACCCCCCACTTGGGGATTTGGCCCACAACCTGGGCATGTGCCCTGACCGGGAATTGAACCGACCACCTCTTCGTGCATGGGTCAATGCTCAACCACTATAATTTTAGTAAGGACAAATTGTTGAAGTCCTACAAAAGAGGGAGTTATTAGAAGGAAGTAACTAGATATCAAGAGAGTGCTGCAGTGGTGGTGCCCTAAAAGTTATTGATGACCGCTGGGCACAAAATGCCTTTAATGAATGTGGTGAAGTGTTTGTAGGTCCTTAAAATGATTGGGGCAAAATAGTTTTTACATTAAAAATAATTATGAGCCCTGGCTGGTTTGGCTTAGCGGTTAGAGAGTTGGCCCGCGGACCAATGAGTCACAGGTTCGATTCTGGTCAAGGGCACTTACCTTGGTTGCGGCTCGTCCCTGGCCCTGGTTAGGTTGTGCAGGAGGCAACCAGTTGATGTGTCTCTCTCACATCGATGTTTCTCTCTCTCTCTCTCCCTCTCTTTCTCTCTCTCCCTCCCACTCTATCTGAACAAAAATGGAAAAATATCCTCAGGTGAGGATTTAAAAAAAAGATTATATATAGTGAAACTCACCCTTTACTAAAACTGGACATTAGGTACCATTTCTTCTTCCCGAAAAACTGCCCTATCCCTTTGTAGTCAACCTTTCCCCCATTCCAGTCCCAGGTATTTACTAATTTGTTTTCTATCCCTATAGCATTGCCTTTTCCAGAATGTCATATAAATCATATGGTATGTGACTTTGTGAGTCTACTGCTTTCATTGAGGATAATGCTTTTGAGATTTTTTTTTTATCCTCACCCGAGGACATTTTCCCATTTTTTGTAGAGTGGAAGGGAGAGAGAGAGAGAAACATCGACGTGAAAGGGACACATGGAGTGGCTGCCACCCGCACGACCAACCAGGGCCGGGGACAAACTGCAACCGAAGTACATGCCCTTAGCGGGAACCAAACCTGGGTCTCTCCGGACCGCAGGCTGATGCTCTAACCGCTGAGCCAAACCGGCCAGGGCAAGAGATTTATTCATATTGTTGCATGTATTAGGATTTAGAATCTTAAAACTTAAGAAAAGAACTTTTTTTTAGAATATAGAGAATCATCAGACCTCTCTGGCCAAAAATATTAAGACTAGACTCCCAAAAAATGAGAATCTAAATTAAAAAAAATTAGGACAGCATGCACACTTAGAGGCTTTGTTCCAAAAACCATCTCCAATGGAAGCCATAAAAAATCAAGTCATACCCTGGCTGGTTTTCTCAGTAGTTAGAGCGTTGGCCTACCGACCAAAGAGTTGCCGGTTTGATTCCAGTAAAGGGCATGTACCTTGGTTGCAGTTCAGTCCACAGCCCTGGTCTGTGTTGTGTGGGAGGCAACCAATCGATGTTTTTCTTTCTTGCTCTCTCCCTCCACTCTATCTGAAGATAAATGGAAAAATATCCTCAGGGGAGAATTAAAAAAAAAAGAAAGAAAGAAAGAAAGAAAAACAAAGATTTTAACACACTGTTTTCTGGCTCTCACATTAAAGGGATTTATTTGATACTACTTCATCCTTGACCTGTTTAAAGGTTTTACATATGCTATTAGAAAGGGGAATTCTTATTTATCTCTGTAATTTTGGGGAGAATCTTTAAAGGGACAATCTAGTTGTACCTGTGTCAGGGATCGGGCTGCCAACTCAGTGTGTCTATGTGGTCAGATTTCTTTAGAAACTGTCTGTTCCTTAGACACATCGACTGGTTGCCTCCCGCACAACCCTAACCGGGGCTGGGGGTGAACCGCAACCAAGGCACGTGCCCTTGACTGGAATCGAACCCACGACTCATTGGTTCATGGGCCAACACTCTACCACTGAGCCAAATAAGCCAGGGTGCCTTCTGAGTTCTTAAACCCTAGTATTATGGATTCCCAACATAGCCTTCTGTCCTGTAGCTCACTTTTATCCTATTCCCATTATAGTTATTCTTCGACCTCTCCTGCAAAATAAAAGAAAGAAACTGTTCCAAAATACCCTGATCACAGAGCTACCAGTGACCTTGGATTCACTCCCAGTTGAATGCTGGCTTTGGATAAGATGCTATTTCAAAAAGTTTCCAGAGTGCAATTCTATGAGGAAACTCATTGATAAGTCATACCTGTGAAAGTATTAGCACTAATTAGCTTATCAGATCAATTAATAAGATAATTAAATATCTCTAATGTCAGGGCAGGAAAATGAGAGGCTCCTGAGGAAGCTTTTGCTTTCTAGGGGGGAGGCATCGAAAGACGAAGAGGGTGATGCTAAAGATAAGTTACATCGACTTCACACTTTGGTTTCCGGCTGATCCATTACTAAAGGAAGTACATGGGCTCTATGTAAAGTATATTAAGAATTACTATGATTAATACACCTTCTTGCAATGAGTAGCACTTTAAACGGGTTAATTTTATTTATTTATTTATTTATTTATTTATTTATTTATTTATTTGGTCTGTTAGGAATTTCAGTGCATGGGAAATATATATTTCTCTCTCTCTTTTTTTTTTTATTCTCACCGGAGGACATTTTTCCACTTTTTGTTCAGATAGAGTGGGAGGGAAAGAGAGGAAGAGAGAGAGAGAGAAACATCGACGTGAAAGGGACACATCGAGTGGCTGCCACCCGCACGACCAGCCAGGGCCGGGGACAAACTGCAACCGAGGTACATGCCCTTAGCGGGAACCGAACCCGAGTCTCTCTGGACTGCAGGCCGACGCTCTAACCGCTGAGCCAAACCGGCCAGGGCAAGATGGTTTTAGAAAAGGAAATTAGTTGAGTTAAAATTTGCCATGGAGTCTGATATCATAATGCTTTTTAATAAGTGGGAACTTGGAGCCTGGGAAGGTAAATATTCTGTGCCACTTCTGGTCATAAATGTTACTGCTTTTCAACCTGCATGGTGAAATAGGATCTTTCATTTGCTTAATATTTACCTTCCAGGTGCTTTAAGGTATGTCATGCCAAGTAGGCTAGGCTGCCAGGTGGAGTAAAGTCAGAGGTCAGGAGTCACAGGTTTATCTCATTAGGCTGCAATGTTGTTTTTTTTAAATCACATCTGCCTTTGGTTATCCAAATCCAGACATGAAGTATGTGTACAGCAGCTGGAGGAATTTCAAAAGAAAACCAGGCTTACTTTCAGGCTAGGAGAGTAGGTTTTATAGTTTTATCAAAAGAAAGGCTCTTGGTGACACTTGGAATATGTTCAGAAAAATGAATGGATTTATCTTGTTTGGGTCTTATAGATAATAAATTGTATGGGTCTCCTTGAAATGAAAATAGAACCCATTAAAAACAATGGAGCCCTTGCCCTGGCCGGTTTGGCTCAGGGGTTAGAACAGAGGCCCTTGGACCAAAGAGTTGAGGATTTGATTCTGATCAAGGGCATGTACCTGGATTGTGGTTCAATCCCTGGCCCTGGTTAGGGTCATGCAGGAGGCAACCAATCAATGTGTCTCTCTCACATCAATGTTTTTCTCTCTCTCTCTCCCGCGCCCCCAATTCTACCCCGTCCCTCTCTCTGTCCTTCCCTCCCACTCTATCTGAAAATCAATGGAAAAATATCCTTGAGTAAGGATTAAAACAATAAAATAAAATAAAAAGTAATGGAGCCCTTGACACAAGGATTTGTAAACAGGGAAGGGAGGAAAAGAGGGAGAAATGAAGGGAGGGAGACAGAAAATAAAGAACAAATAAAAAGAAAAAAGAAAAAAAAACCATGGGAATTAGTCAAAATTGATTGACCCATTAAGTACAAGATTATTAAGCACAAAAATGTTTTTATATCCCTGGCCAGTTTGGCTCAGCAGTTAGAGCGTTGGCCTGTGGACCAAAGAGTCCCGGGTTCGACTCTGGTTAAGAGCATGTACCTCAGTTGTGGTTAGTCCCCAGCCCCAGTTGGGGTTGTGAGGGTGGCAACTAATTGATGTGTCTCTCTCACATCGATGTTTCTCTCTCTCTATCCTTCCCACTCTGTCTGAAGATAAATTTAAAAATATCCTCTGGTGAGGAAGAAAGAAAAAAAGAAAGAAAGAAAGAAAGAAAGAAAGAAAGAAAGAAAGAAAGAAAGAAAGAAAGAAAGAAAGAAAGAAAGAAAGCTTTTATTATTTAATTTATTTTTAAATTTTGGTTAATCCTTACCCGAGGATCTTTTATACTGATTTTTAGAGAGAGTAGAAGGGAGAGAGAGAGAGAGAGACATCAACTGGTTGCCTCCCACACAATCCCAACAGGGCTGGGGATCGAACCTGCAACCCAGGTATGTGCCCTTGACCAGAAATTGAACCCAAGACCCTTCAGTCTGCTGATCAAGGCTCTAACCACTGAGAGAACTGACCAGGGCACAAATATGCTTTTTATGGGCCCAGCACGCTTCCACTGCATGACTCTGCTACAAAAATGCTTTTTGAAAAAAGAACTTAGTGCCCTGGCCGGTTTGGCTCAGCGATTAGAGTGTCGGCCTGCGGTCCAGAGAGACCCGGATTCGGTTCCTGCTAAGGGCACGTACCTCAGTTGCAGTTTGTCTCCGGCCCTGGTTGGGTAGTGCGGGTGGCAGCCACTCGATGTGTCCCTTTCACGTCGATGTTTCTCTCTCTCTCTCTTCCTCTCTCTCCCTTCCACTCTATCTGAACAAAAAATGAAAAGATGTCCTCGGGTGAGGATTAAATAAATAAATAAATAAAAATAAAAAAGAACTTAGTTAGCCCAGCCAGTGTCCTGTGGACTGATAGGCCCCAGTTTGATTTCTGGTCAGGGCACATGCCTGGGTTGCAGGCTCAGTCCCCAGTGGGTGTGTGTGCTGTAGGCAGCTGATCAATGTTTCTCTGTCACATTGATGTTTCTCTCTCTCTCCCTTCCTCTCTCTCTAAAAAAACAATAAACACAGACACACATATACATATGTATATAACATATATATATATATAACTTATTTAAATTAAAATGTGAAGCCTTTTACAAACTTTTAACCTGGGTTCTCAAATCAGTATATAGTATTATAAAAGTACTTAATTAAGCCCTGGCCGGTTTGGCTCAGCGGTTAAAGCATCGGCCTGTGGTCCTGAGAGACCCGGGTTCGGTTCCCGCTAAGGGCATGTACCTCGGTTGCAGTTTGTCCCCGGCTCTGGTCAGTCGTGCGGGTGGCAGCCACTCGATGTGTTCCTTTCACATCGATGTTTCTCTCTCTCTCTCTGATCCTCTCTCTCCCTCCCACTCTACCTGAACAAAAAATGGAAAAGTGTCCTCAGGTGAGGATAAAAAAAAAAAAAAGTACTTAATTAAGAGTCAAGAGTCTTTGTATTAAAGTCCAGGCTATTTCATTAATAACCTGGATTAACTTGAGTAATCCAATTAAACCTGCTTGTTTTCAGTTTCTTCATCCATAGAATAAAAAGGTTGGGTGATCTCTGACTCATTTAGGTGCTATCATTCTGTGTTGTCAGTTGCTTGTCATACCTTTAGCTCTAAATACTATCTTGGAATCTTTAATATTTATTTATTTAAATATTTATTTTGGTTAATCCTCACCAGAGAGAGAGAGAGAGAGAGAGAGATTGGTTGCTTCCCACACAACCCCAACTGGGTCTGGGGATTGAACCTGCAACCCAGGTAAGTGCCCTTGACTGGAATTAAACTCACGACCCTTTGATCTGAGGGCCGACGCTCTAGCTGCTGAGCCAAACCAGCCCATTAATATGTTGTTAAGAGACATTTCCTACAGCCTCAACTAGCATGTGTGTTTAGCAAACCGACTTCTTGTATCACAACTGCATGAGCAAATTAAGAAAAAACAGTGAACCTTTACTGACATGTACAGGTATCATACTAACTTTCTATAAGAATATCCCTGCCCGGCCTGTGTGGCTCAGTGGTTAATCATCGACCCATGCACCAAGAGGTTGCCAGTTCGATTCCTCTTCAGGGCACATGCCCAGGTTGTGGGCTGGATCCTCCGGCGGGGGGGGGGGGGTATGCAGGAGGCAGCCAATCAATATTGTCTCTCATCGATGTTTCTCTCTCTCCCTCTCCCTTCCTCTCTCTCTCTCTCTTAAATCAATAAAGAAAAAAAAGAATAGCCCTGACTGGCCCCAGCCGAGGTCATGCGGGAGCCAACGAAAGGATGTGTCTCTCTCATGTAGATTTTTCTCTCTCTTCCTCTTTTCCTTCCACTCCACATAAAAATCAAGGGAACAATGTCCTTGGGTGAAGATCCAACAACAAAAAGAAGTAAGGAATAGACCTGCTGTTTATTAGGATCAGGTTTCCTCAGACTGGCCAGAGGCAAGGCTTTTAAAACAATGAGATTGGCTATAGGTAGACTCTGACCCCTCTTTCTTTATCTCCTCCTACTTCCTAATATTGCCTTTGACCTACCGCTGGTGTCTCTCTCCTAATACTCTGTAGCTGCCACTGCCCACTTCTCCTCCTCACCTCCTCATGCCCACCTTGGTGTTCGCCCTTTATTTTTTTTATTGTTGAAAGTATTACCGCCCTGGCCAGTTTGGCTCAGCGGTTAAAGCGTCGGCCTGCGGTCCGGAGAGACCCGGGTTCGGTTCCCGCTAAGGGCACGTACTTCGGTTGCAGTTTGTCCCCGGCCCTGGTTGGTCGTGCGGGTGGCAGCCACTCGATGTGTCCCTTTCATGTCGATGTTTCTCTCTCTCTCTCCCTTCCTCTCTCTCCCTCCCACTCTATCTGTACAAAAAATGGAAAAATATCCTCAGGTGAGGATAAAAAAAAATAAAAAATAAAAAAAGAAAGTATTACAGATGTCCCCTTTTATTCCCCACTGACCTCCCTCCTTCCCATTCCCACCCCCCACCCCCCACCCCCCGCCTTCTCCCGCCAAATGTTCGTGTGGATTGGTTGTGCGTATATGCATATAAGTTCTTTGGTTTATGTTCGCCCTTTAATACAGTGCCTCATTATTAAAACCCTTTCTTACCCACAAAAAATTAGTGTCCTTTCTTTTTTTTTTTTTGTCCTCACCCGAGGATATTTTTGCATTTATCTTCAGATAGAGCAGGAGGGAGAGAGGGGGGAAGAGAGAGAGAGAAACATCAATGCGAGAGAGATACATCGACTGGCTGCCACCCACATGACCCCAACTGGGGCTGGGGACAAACTGCAACTGAGGTACATGCCCTTAGTAGGAAGCAAACCTGGGACTCTCTGGTCTGCAGGCTGACACTCTAACCGCTGAGCCAAACCTGCCAGGGCTTATGTCCTTTCTTAAAGTTCCTAATTCAGCAGGCATGATGAGGTTAACTGTCTGATTGAAAATTAATATTAAGTTGTGACTCAATCTGTAACTTGTTCCAGAAAAGGATAATTGGTGGAATTTTAGGCTCAGCATCAAAGTCAAAGAATTTTAGGGAGTAGAGGGAAATTTGGGACAGTGCAAGTGGTAAAAAGAGTTTTTCCGCTCTACACCCTTCTACTCAAAGAATGGTCCTAAGACCAGCAGCCGTAGAATCAGCTGGGAGCTTGTTAGAAATGCAGAATCTCAGACCAGCCCTACTAGTCCGAATCTGCATTTTCTACAAGACAGGGGAGGCAGTGGTAGCACGTAGGCACAGCAAAGTTTGAGAAGCGCCGGCTTATAGTGTCCCATGTAGGTGAACACCTTCTCCTTGTTCTAAAGTTGGCCACCTGTTTCTTATGAGACTCTGAATGCAAATGAAGACTAATTTTAGCCTGGCTGGTTCGGCTCAGTGGTTGAGTGTCGACCCGTGCACCAAGAGGTTGCCGGTTTGATTCCTGGTCAGGGTTGTGGGCCCAGTCCCCAGTGGGGGGCATGCAGGAGGTGGCCAATCGATGTTCTCTCTCATCGATGTTTCTATCTCTCTCTCTTTCTCCCTTCCTCTCTCTCTAAAATCAATAAAGAAAAAACCAAAATGAATGAAGACCAATTTTATTGTTGACCCAAAAATGTCACCCACATGACCCCAACTGGGGCCGAGGACAAACTACAATTGAGGTACATGCGCTTAGAGGGAACCGAACCCGGGACTCTCTGGTCCACGGGCCAATGCTCTAACCACTGAGCAAACTGGCCAGGGCTATCTCACTGCAGTTTTGATTTGCAGTTCCATAATGATTCATGATGTTGAGCATCTTTTCAATTCCTATTGGCTATTTGGTCTTTGGAGAAATGTCTATTCAATGTCAAATCCTTTTCCCATTAAAAAATATTTTCTTTTCTTTATTGATTTTAGAGAGAGAAGAAGGGAGAGGGATAGAGAGATAGAAACATTGATGAGCGAGAACACTGATTGGCTGCCTCCTGCATGCCCCTCACTGGGGATTTGGCCCACAAACTGGGCATGTGCCTGGACTGGGAATCAAACTGGTGACCTCTTGGTGCATGGGTCGATGCTCAACCACTAAGCCATACTGGCCGGGCCCTTTTCCCATTTTTAAATTGTGTTACTTGTCTTTTTATTGTTGAATTAAGAGTTCTTTATATATTCTGAATGCTATTACCTTCTGATAAAGTACAAATTATCTTTTTTTTTTATCCTCACCTGAGGACATTTTTCCATTTTTTGTTCAGACAGAATGGGAGGGAAAGAGAGAGAGAGAGAGAGAGAGAGAGAAACATTGATGTGAAAGGGACACATCGAGTGGCTGCCACCCGCACGACCAGCCAGGGCCGGGGACAAACTGTAACCAAGGTATGTACCTTTAGCGGGAACCGAACCTGGGTCTCTCTGGACTGCAGGCCGATGCTCTAACCGCTGAGCCAAACCAGCCAGGGCTATCTATTTTTTTTTTTAATCCTCACCCGAGGATATTTTTTTCATTGATTTTTAGAGAGAGTGGAAGGAGGGGACAGAGGTAGCGAGAGAGGGAGAGAGGAGAGAGAGAAACATTGATGTGAGAGAGCCACATCGATTGGTTGCCTCTTGCATGAGCCCTGATCAGGGCCAGGGACCAAACCTGTAACTCAGGTATGAGCCCTTGATCTGGAGTTGAACCCACAACCCTTTGGCACATGGGCCAGTGCTCTAATCACCAAGTACATCAGCCATATTGTTATTGTGTTATTGTTGCTAATGCTTTTGGTGTCATATCTAAGAAACCATTGCCTAATATGAGGTCACAGAGATGTAGGCCTGTCTTTTTCTGAGTTTTATACAGTTTTGGCTTTACACTTTGGTTTTGGTTCATTTTGAGTTGTTTTTTGTAATGGTGGGAGGTAGGTGTTCAACTTCATTCTTTTGCACATGGATGTACAGTTGTCTCAGCACCATTTGTTGAAAAAGACTATTCTGTCCCCATTTTAGTGACCTGGCATCCTTCTCAAAACCAATTGACCATAAATGTAGATTTTATTTCTGGACTCAATTCTATTCCATTGATCTATACGTCTAAGCTTGTGTCATAGTATTTTTTATGACCTAACAAATGACATGTCACTTTTGCCATTTTCTATTGTCTACACAGGTCATCTCTGGTATAATGTGGGAGAATCTATATGAGATTATGAGTACCAGGAGGTGAGAGTCCTTTGGGGATATGTGCAAGGTTAGGTGCCACATAACAATTACCATATAATTACCTACATTTACAGAAAAAATATGCTTTAAGTAATCCAGTAATATAAGAGGACTTCTAAATCTGATAAAGACTAGTTTCAAAATACTTACTCTAAACATCCTGTTTAATGGTGAAACATTTAAAGTATCCTCTTTAAAACCAGATACAAGACAGAAATGCCCACTTTCCCCATTCTTACTCACCATTATGTACAGGTTTCAGCCAGTGTAATAAGTCAAGACAAGGAATAAAATATATAAGAATTTGAAAGAAAAAATATGACTCTAACTCTTTGAAGATAACACGTTTTCCTACACGAAAAACTGAAAAAGAATCTATGAACTAATTAATAAGAACAATTAGTAAGATTTCTGGATATAAGACTATATCAGCAACACATAAGAAAATTTATTTTAAAATGATAGCCTTATTGTAGCAACAAAAAGTATAAAATATTTGGGATAAATCAGGCAAAAATGTGCAAGGTCTTGGTGGAGAAATTTAGAAGTTTATTGAAGACATCAAAGAAAACTAAATAAGAACAAATCTATAATATATAAATACTAAATAAATAAATTGTGACTAAGAAAAATCCAGGTGAGAGCCATGCCCTACTAGATAAAAAATCTTATCATTTAATTGTAATAACTGAATCAATGTGGTATTGACAAAAGGATTGACAAATAAACCAATGCAACTGACAATAAAGCATAGAAACAAACACCGCTGTTGGAACTCTATATACAACAGGGCTTTCAGTTTAAAAAAGATTCTCAATTGCGACTAGTAAAAAAAAAATTTATATCAAACAAAAATAAATTTCAAATAGATGATTAAAGACTTAAATGTGAAAAACAAAGCTTGTAGAACTTCTCAGATAAATTAGAGGAGACCTTCTCTGTGATCTCACGATGGAAGAATTTAAGACAGAAAATCTCAAACCATAAGGAAAATGTTACTACCTTCTATTCATCAAAATACACTAGGAAATAATGAAAAAATCAAGAAACAACCTAGGATAGATATTTGTAATGTATATAACTGACAAAGTATTAGTACTTACAACATTTTTTAATCCTACAAAGAAAATCTAATGGAAATACAAGCAAAGGTTAGATGTCATGAAAGAATAAACAAACACAAATGGCCATGGAATATGTAAAAAAGCCCAAATGTCACTGGTAACCAGAGAAATTCAAACTAAAATCATAATCAGATTTCCTATCACATGTACCAGACGGGCAAAACCCAAGGACTGGTGAATCTGGAGAGCCACAGGCACCCCCGTTCCCTACTCGGGAAAGTTGGTACAACCACTTTGGAAGACAATTTAGTATGTTTCTGTGTTTCGTTGTTATGTACAAACCACTCCAAACGTAGTGACTTAAAATAAAGTTCCATAGTCTCTATGGGTAAGCAAATTGGAAAGGGCTCTGGAATCATTCCTTCAGTTATAGTGAGACATTTGGGGGTTGGGACCAGGAAACTGGCTGGGATCTCTCTTCCTGTGCCTCAGGCCCCCTCTTTGCGATCTCTCCACATGGGTGGCTAGATGGAGCGCATAGCTCCGCAGACTGAGCCCCAGGGTGGTCAGAGGTCAGAGTGCTTATATGGAAGCCAAAGTCTTTTAAGAGCAAGTATTTGAGCCCTGGCTGGTTTGGATCAGCGGTAGAGCGTTGGCCTGCAGATCAATGAGTTGCGGGTTCGATTCTGATCAAGGGCACATACCTGGGTTGCAGTTCATCCCTGGCCCCTGGTCGGCGTGCGGGAGGCAACCAGTGGATGTGTCCCTCTCGCGTCGATTTTTCTCTCTCTCCCTCTCCCTCCCACTCTGTCTGAAGATAAATGGAAAAATGTCCTCAGGTGAGGATTAAAATAATAATAATAATAATAATAAATAAAAATAAAAAAAGCAAGTATTTGAGTTAACAAAGGAGTAGATGTATGGCTCTTTGTGAACTAGATTTGAAAGTCACAGTAGACTAACTTCTTTATTGGTTGAAACAGTTATAAAAAGCCCACCTGCTAACCAAGGAAGGGGACATAGACCCCACCTCTGGAAGGGAAGTGTGTCAAAATCACATTGTAAAAAGCATGTGGATGGATGCCCAGCAGAGTGACTCAGTTGACTGAGCACTGTCCCGTGCACCAAGAGGTCTCTGGTCCAATTCCCCATCAGGGCACATGCCTAGGTTTCTGATGGTCAGTGTTTCTCTCTCTCTTCCTCTCCTTTCTCTATCTATAAATCAATAAAAACATTAAAAAATATATATTTGTGGATGGATATTTTTGCAGTCACCTTTAGAAAATACTATCTGCCATAAGCACTGTTTACTAAAATTGAAGCTATATGTACCTTATGACTTGTGATTTTGCTCCTGGATATTCACCCTAGGGAAATTCTTTCCCATGTGCATCTGGGGACTTTGTAATTACAAAAAAATGAAAGCAATCAAAACATCCAGCAACACTGGAGTGAATATAAAAAGATATGCTTTGTAAGCGAAAATGAATGAACTTTAGTTACACACACAGACACGGATGAATCACAGAAACAATGTGGAACTAAAAAAGTAAGTGTAGAATATACATGTTATTTATACCAAGGTCACAAATAAGCAAAGCTATTTATGCCACTTTATGTTATATTGTTTAGGAATGTCTACATTTGTAGTAAATTGTAGAGAAAAACAAAGGGATGATTAACCTAAAGTTTAAGATAGTGGTTTCAGGCAAGGAGAGCAGCAGAAGAAACAATCTGAGAGGGGCACTCTGGGGGCTTTAAGGTTCTGGGATGTTCTGTTTCTTAAGTTGAGTAGTAGTTACTTATTGTTAAGTTTATTATTAATCTTTAAAACATATGCATATTTTGCAAATACTCATATTTATGATAACTCTCACAAAATTTGAAAAATGTGCATTTATCTAAAATTTTTTTGTCACATGTATGGTGTTGAGTAAAACCAGCGGGAACCTATTTTTTTAATAAAGTCTATTAGCCAAGGATAGAAATAGCAAACTTGTTTTCTCCTTTGCCAATAGAGCTTTAAAACATTGTTATTTTTTAAAAATTAATTTGAGAGAGTGATCAATCAGTGAGAGAGAGAAACACACACCCTGTCAGGGAATTGAACTTGCCGCCTGTTAGAGTACAGGATGACACTCCAACCAACTGAGATAGGGCTAAAACCTTCTTTTTGTAAGATATCCTTGAGCCTGGCTGATATGCTTCAGTGGATTGTGTGTCATCCCATGAACTGAGAGGTCCTGGTTTGATTCCCAGTCAGGGCACATGCCCGGGTTGCAGGCTCGATCCCCAGTGTGGGGTGTGCAGGAGGCATCTGATCGATGTTCCTATCTCTCCCTTCCTCTCTATCAAAAATTAATAAAACATATTTAATAAAAGATACCCTTGATATGATAGACAGATATGCAAATTTTTCACTCATTTTAAAGATAAAACATGAGACTTTAAAGACATTGGGTGTGGATATGGGACAAATGCCTAAATTTCTTGGAAAGTGGGGCATTCAAGTTTTTTCTTTCTCTGTAAGGAGATATTTTGGCAGATAAGTTTGAGAAGCGCTCGGTCTCCTGGCCAATTTGATTACTCATTATTTCCTGAACACAACCCGTGTCTTCTGACTTCCATGTTTTTCCTCCTGCCATTATCTCCAATACTAACCTTTCAAGTCACAAAATTTACTCCATAACGTACAGGAGGTGATAAGGCAACTTCTTCTTGCCCCAAACCAGTGCATTTTTGACCTACATTCTGTGCCCCCAATCTTTCAATGTGCAAGCCTGCCTTCTGACCCGAAATTTGAAGTCCTGGGTCCATTGTTTGTAATGACTCTGCGACAGTACAAACTCAGCCAGTGAGGCTGATTGCTTCTAGTTGATAGCTGTTTGGTAAGATTAATTGTTGCTTAATATTATTTTTGTTATTTAAAATGTATTCAGTCCTGCCCTGGCTGGTTTGGCTCAGTGGTTAGAGTATTGGCCCACGGACCAATGAACAGCAGGTTTGATTCTTGTCAAGGGCACATACCTCGGTTGCAGTTATCCCCCAGCTGTGGTGGGGTCATGCAGGAGGTAGCCAGTCAATGTGTCCCTCTCACATTGATGTTTCTCTCTCTCTCTCTCTCTCTCTCTCTCTCTCTCTCTCTCTCCCCTCCCTCCCACTCTGTCTGATGATAAAATAGAAAAATATTCTCGGGTGAGGATTTAAAAAATATGTATTCAGTTCCAACAACCTGTTAGGGAATGGTAGTCAGATTCCTAATGGATGGCTATTCATTACATTACTAAAACCGCCACAATTATTAGTTGAATGTTTACTGCTAATTTCTAGAAAGTTAGAATCTAGTTGAAATAAAAGGTGGACTGTTAGAATATTGCACAGAGGATCTTACCTCTAGAGAGTGGCTTTTTGTCCCTGAGTATGAAGTTTAATGTCTTCCTATCTCTCCTTCTAAAACAACCTACCAAGAAGAGATAAGTCTCACTACCATGCACTGGCCAGCCCAACTCTGAGTCTGTAAACCTCATAAAAGTTTATGCCATAACTTTTATCAACGTGTATAAATTGTTAACTGTTCCAAAGGATGCACATTAGTAAAGCAGAGAGACTAAGCTTGTTCCCTATTGCTTATGCTTTATATGTCCTGAGGGTAAAAGTCTGGACTCTTCATACCTGTCACTCCTGACTGTTTTTGAATTTCTTTAATCTACCATACCTAGAGAAATCTCTTCAGGTAAACCTCCAACTTCCTATATATGTAATTCAGTTAATAGTCAAAACCTATTTTAGGTGCCTACACTCATTGTGATAGACACTACACAGGAGAATCAAGAATGGGTAAGATTATCTCTTTTCTATTGAAGCAACACAGAATTTTGTATGTATGTTTTGTGTGTAGGAAGTTGACATAGATGGTTAAGAAGTACACAGATAACTGTAAACAAGGCAGCACACACATGCTGTGTGTAGGCTCACCAGTAACATGTGATTGAGGACAGAAAACAAATTGAGGTCCACATGCCTTATCGCTAAGTCTTCAATAGTTATAAATCAAATTAACAGACTATCAAATAAAGTATATACTCTTACCTCAACAAATAAATATTTATAACAACCAAATAGGAAAATATAAGGAAAGCTATAGTTTGTATGTGACTTATAGAAAAATGAAATGTTAAAAATGACAATTTAAATACTATTGCATGTGTCTAGATTTTTGATGATCTGTTGGATGAGGAATAAAATTAAAACATATGTAATTCATATATTATCATATATCTATGCTATAACTTTTATCTTGCCAATGTTTTAATAAAATCATTAATTATGTTTGCACTAAGATTTTAATTTATTGCCCTGACCAGTTTTTAATATATTCACTGAGTGTGCATGCAATCATCACCACAATTAATTTTAGAATACTTTTACCACCCCCAGAAAAACTCTGTATCTATTAGCAGTCACTCCCAACCCCCCCCCCCCCCAATCCACTCAGTACTAGGCAACCACCAATCCACTTTCTGTCTTTATGAATTTACCTATTCTGGACATTTCACATGAATGGAATTACATAATATGTGGTCTTTTGTGACGTTTTTATACCTTAGCAGAATATTTTCAAGTTTCATCGATGTTATGGCATATATTAGTACTTCATTTCTTTTTATGGAATACTCCATTATATGGACATACACTTTATTAATCCACTCATTGGTTGATGGCCATTTAGGTTGTTTCCACTTCTTAGCTAGTATAAATAATGCTGGTATGAATATCCTTGTACAAGTCTTTGTGTAGACATATGTTTTCATTAAAAAAAATCTTTTTAGATACAGTGGGAGAAAGGGAGAGAAAGAGAGAGAAACATCAAAGTGAGGGAGACACATCAATTGGTTGCCTCCTGCACAACCCAGACTGGGGCCAGGGATCGAACCTGCAACCCAGGTATGTGCCCTTGACCGGGAATAAACCCGAGTCCCTTTGGTCTGTGGGCTGACACTCTAACTGCTGAGCCAAACTGGCCGGGGCTGTTTTCTTTTGGGTATAAACCTAGGAGTAGAATTGCCAGGTCATTTGGTAACTATGTTTATGGTTGTTTCTTGCATACACACACACACACACACACACACACACATATATACATATATATACATATAATGTACGTATATATGTGTGTGTGTGTGTGTGTGTGTGTGTGTATATATATATATATATATATATATATATATATGTCTTTCCATTCTTTTAATTTCAACCTATGTGTATCTTTGGGTCTAAACTGTGTCTCCTGTAGGCAGTGCATAGCAGGACCTTGCTTATTAATGTAGTCTGACATTCTCTACCTTTTGATTGGATTGTTCAATTCTTTCATACTTAATGTTATTATTATCAATATAGTTGGATTTATGCCTTCCATTTAACTTTTTTTTTTTCCTGTCTCATGTCTTTTTTGTTCTTCTCTTTCTGCTTTACTGCTTTTTATCATTAAGTGAATATTTTCTATTGTAACATTTAAATGCCTTTAATGATTTTTTCATTATATATTTTCTAGTTACTTTCTAAGTGGTTTCTCTAGGACTTATATCATTTTAACCGATCAGAATCTTCTTTAGTGTGTGAGATTAAAAAAAACAACCTCTGGTGATTCAGGAACTCTTGAGGGTGTTTCCGCATGTGTGTATATCTCTTAATGTTATTACATTCATTGCCGTGCCTAAAATGGACTTTGTGGAGTCAAATAGGCAGCCTTTTTAATTGGGACAGATGGCTCTCTACCTTCTATTTATAAAGAATTCTGTTTGTAGAAAAACAAGTGATGACATAGCATGTGAGATGACTGAATCATTAAGAAAGGGAATGATGTCTGATTTCTTTGTTTGGGATCTACTCATGGCCTAGGAACTTATGCCTTCTGTTGGCTTAATTCATTTAATACATTTATCAGGTGGCTTGTACATGTTGTGCCAGGTGCTTCCAAAATGCATAAACAAGATAGGATTCCAGTTCTCCACTAATTTTCAGGGACATACCAATTAAAGTTGTCCTGATTTACACTCATGCTTCATTGTCCTTTAGTCCCCAAACCTTAACTCCTTGAGTCAATGTTTTTGCTAAGCCTGAGTGACAATGGAGAAATTACCCCTACTTGGGATGAAATAAAGACTTATCGCTTGTTTGGTATCATTAATGGAGATGTGACCCGTTGAAGAACTGAGATGTTTGTGTTTTAAAACCCGGTTTGGTTCCTATTCAGTTGTCCTTTCTGGCTCCCTGTAGAACCCAGAGTCTTCCTGCAAAAGGGCTGAGTCCCCAGGCTCAAGTCATTATTCTTTTCCTTCCCCACATCAACATTTAGTTGCATCTCTGGGTGGTAGGACATTAGATAGCTTTTATCTTTGTGCTTTTTTGTACTTGATTTTTTTTTTTCTGCGAGAAGTATGCATTATTGACATGATCAGAAAAAAAATGTTGAAGCTATTTTACTGTAAAACCAAAACAAAACTTGCTTGCTTCTTTTTTGTTGTTGTTCAGATAGAGCGGGAGGGAGAGAGAGAGAGAGAGAGAAACATCGACGTGAAGGGACACATCGAGTGGCTGCCACCCGCACGACCAACCAGGGCCAGGGACAAACTGCAACCGAGGTACGTGCCCTTAGCGGGAACCGAACCCGGGTCTCTCTGTACCGCAGGCCGACACTCCAACCGCTGAGCCAAACCGGCCAGGGCTTGATTGCTTCTTATTCAGTTCCTTTAGGTCTCAGTAGAAAGTGGACCAGTTCAGCTTAAATATTAACCCAAGTAAAGCTTATTCTTACTCCTTACCTCATTTTCCTACTTCAAATGCATTTTCTTACCTCAGTTGGCTTTAATCCTATCATCCAGACTGCTAAACCAGAAATCCTGGATACATCCTTTACCCCCACATCCAAACACTTTCAAGTTCTATCAGTTGTCTCTTTAAATCTCTTCCAAATTTGCCCCCTTCTTTCCATCCCACTTGCTACTGCCCTGCTTTAGGCCTTTATCCTTTCTCACCTGTATTATTGTAATGCTCTTCTAATTGATCTCTCTACCTTCAGTTGCATCTCTCTCCAGTACGGTTGCCTAAATCATAGCTCTTCCCTACTTAACCTTCACTGGCTCCCCACTATCTCTGGAAGTCTGAGTCAGGCTATCTCAGCATGGACTACAAACTTCATCAGCCCTTACACCAACTTTATGTCTTTTCACTTCTCAGCAAGTACCCTTCACTTCAACAACACTCAACTAGTTCCTGTCTCCTACATGGTCCACCCTCTTGTCTTGTTGGCTTTTGACCTTGTTCTTCCTTTGCTTGGAATGTTCCGCCTCCCTTGCCTGCTCACTAAAGTCCTCCTCCTACTGTTTCAGAAAGCCGGAGTCAACCTTCCTTCATTTCAACATTTCCTCTCTGAGTAGTAGGCTGTGCTAATAATTCCTTCTGCTCCCACTGTAGCCAGAAGATAATAACATCAACAATAATGATGAACTTCAATGTAGAGAATGTAAAATAAGTTAATATTTACTGAGCACTTCTATATGCCAGTGTCTGTGCTTGGAGCTTTTTAGGCATTAACTTGTTTAATCCTTACAACAACCCTGTTAGGCAATTTTATTACCTCTTTTTATTATAACATATCTTATTGTCTTGAAATGGTTTAGTTATTATCTATCTCCCCAGTAGACAGTTGTTCTTATTCATGTTTATATCCCTAGCAACTAGTACAAGTTCTGTACATGTTTTTGTTGTGTGTGTGTGTGTGTGTGTGTGTGTGTGTGTTAAATGGTCTTCCTCCTCAAAGTAAATGGCATTGCCAACTTCCCATTCACTCAAGAAAATACCTTGGGCCCTGGCCAGTTTAGCTTAGCGGTTAGAGTGTTGACCTGCGGTCCAGAGAGACCCAGGTTCGGTTCCCGCTAAGGGCATGTACCTCCTTTGCAGTTTGTCCCCAGCCCCAGTTGGGGTCATGTGGGTGGCAGCCAGTCAATGTGTCTCTCTCACATTGGTGTTTCTCTGTCTCTCTTCCTCCCTCTCTCCCTCTCGCTCTATCTGAAGATGAATGCAAAAGTGTCCTCGGGTGAGGATAAATAAATAAATAAAAAAAGAAAAAAAGAAAATACCCTGGGAGTCACCTTGTTTACTACCTTTCTTCACACCTGCACCTCAGGAAATATCCTGAAATTCTTCAACTTCTATTTCCATAGCAACCACACTAATCCAGGTCACCATCATCTATCCCATGAACTTGTCTTATTGTTCTCTGGCTTCTCCCTGTTCAATTTCTGCTCTCCTCCAAGTCATTCTCTACAAAATAAGTTGATGTAAAAAACAAAACAAGGCAAAACTTAACAAAAAAAAAAAACCAACATGATTAAGGTCTTGCTTAACTGTCCCACCTCAATCTCCTACCCTTCATGGTGCTTCAAGCCTCTTGGCCTTCTGTTCCCCAAACAAGCCAAACTTGTTCAGCATCGCACCTTAAATTCACATCCATTTTCCTCTGTCTAGAACGTCCTTTTTCCCATAGTTGCATAGTCATCTCCTTCTCCTCATTTAAGGCTTAGCTCAGATCACCTCCTCAAAAAGTCCTTTCCTGACCACACTGTTTTGTTTTATTCTCAACACTTATTCCCACCCACAATTATCTCATTTACTTGTTTCATTATTTTTCTCCACTAGAAACATAAGCTTCTAAGTGCAGGGGCTTCTTCTGCTTTATTCACTGCTGTACCCCTAGCACTGCCAACAAAACACAATCAATATATATATATATTTTTCCTCACCCGAGGACATTTTTCAATATTTTGTTCGAATAGAGTGGGGGGGGGGGAACATGGATGTGAAAGGGACACATCGAGTGGTTGCCACCCACATGACCCAACCAGGGCCGGGGACAAACTGCAACCAAGGTACATGCCTTTAGCGGGAACCAAACCCGGGTCTCTCTGGACCACAGGCCGATGTTCTAACCGCTGAGCCAAACCGGCCTGGGCACACAATCAATATTTTTTGAATAAATAATTAAGACAAAGGAAAAGTCTGGCCGGTTTGGCTCAGCAGTTAGAGTGCTGGCCTGCGGACCAATGCGTCGCAGGTTTGATTCCTGTCAAGGGCATGTACCTTGGCTAAGGTTTGTCCTGGGCCCTGGTCCAATCGAGCGGGAGGCAGACAGTCAATGTGGCTCTATGACATCCATGTTTCTCTCTGTCTCTCTCTCTCTCCCTCCCTCCCACTCTATCTGATGATAAACAGAAAAGTATCCTTGGGTGAGTAACAACAACAAAAAGACAAAGGAAAAAACAAGAATCTTCTTGGTGTGTATATAAGGTAGCCAGCATAGTCTCGGTGGAAATGAGTCCCTGTGTTTCTACTGCTCTTTAGCTAATGGGGGGGGGGGGGGGGGGGCGGTAAAGCACAAAAGCCATTGGGATCTACCAGATCCAGTTGGCAGAACCAACAATCACAGTTATACAAGAGGCAAACTGGGTAGGTTTCCAATGACTGCCAGTACTGAATTCGACTGAATGCTTGCTAATGCAGCTTCTGCCTTGGGGTGAACAGTGTGGGTGGCCAGAAAGGTGTTCATCCTCTTTATTATAAAAGGGCCACAGAGAGTAGTGAGTTCAAATAAACCTGATCCATTTATTGAGCCACCTGACTCAGTCACAGGTGGCTGTCTCAATCTGTTCGGAGGAGGGTCTGAGTGATCAGGCAGGCTAGGCTAGCTTGTGCTGGTGTTCCCAGGCTGTGTGGCCCTTCAGTCCCTGCTGCCCTCATTCCCTTTTCACCTACCTTTGCTCTAAATCCACCTACCACCTTTGCCTTCGTAAAAGCTAAGCCATGAACTGTTCTAGCTAATCTATGTCCTAAATCGCTCTGCATCATTTTTTTTCTTTATGAAGTCCCCCTTTTAATTACTCAATTGCCCCATTATTTCACGTATTTTACTATCTCCTCATCTAGTTTGCTTGAGGACACAGTCAGGTAGAGTTGACAAAGCATCCCATGACAAACGCTTCTGACTAGCTCTCCTGTTTTGTTCCTAGAGGGTCAGTTCCAACTGCAATGACCCTGTTTTAGAAGCGGCTTCGGCGCATCTCTAGAAGAGGCTAACTCCGCGGGGTGCCGTGGCGGACCCGCAGGAAGTTGTCTCGGTCCCCCATCTGCCGTACTTTGGATCGCTGGGGCAGGGATGGAAAGCAAGATGCCGCCGCGGGTGTCTCGAGCCCCACGAGCTAAGCTTCCCCCGCACCGCCACAGGGCCAGCTGGGGGCTCAGACCCGCGCGCGCGGGGAGGGGCGGGGCCCCCATGGCGGTGGGCGGAGCCTGGCGGCCTCCGCGCCCACCAATGAAATCCTGAGCCGGCACGGGCCGTGCGCGTGACGCTGCGTAGCGGGCCGCGAGGTGGGGGGCGGAGGGGCTGGGAATCCGGCGCTTTATCTTCGTCTGCGCGTGGACTGGCTGCGTTGCCGGCCTTGGGCACCTGGCGAGCTGCCCAGAGCCGACCTTCCTACCCGCCGCGCCGTGACGGCCTCTCGGCTCTGCCTCCTTGCCGAGGTCCCCGCAGCCGGGCTCCGGACCCAGGTAATGCCCACGCTCCCGATCCCGCCGCACTTCCCGTCCGGGTCCACCCACCCCGGCCCGAGAGGAAGGGGATAGAGGCGGCGGCTGCAACTCCGGCCCGGCGGGCCTGGCCTGGTCCTGGGCTGGGGGGCGGAGGCGGCGGCCTGGACCCGGGGGAGGGCAGGCTCCGCGAGCCCTGGGGAGTTTGGGGGATGGAGAGGGCGGGAAAGTTACCGTCGGGCCCCCAGAGGCTGGCAGCTGTTTAAACCTTGGTTGGAGATCGGTTTGGTGCCCCGCACATGCTGTAGCATCTCTTAAGCCGGTAGTAAAGAAAGTTAGCGTTATAAAACATTTTATTCCTTAAAAGGCAAAACCGAAAACGCACTCAAGAAGTCAGCTTCTAATAGATTTAGGGGGGAAGAAAATCCAACACAACAAAACATATATGCGAAGGGATGAATGGCATTTCAAGACATCGACATTGGCTTGTCTGGGCACCAAAGCCTTTAATCAAGCGCATGTTTTAGTCTTACATATTAGGATGTAATTAAGTTTCTGTCGTTCTTAAACGTTAATAGCCACACAGTTTAAGTGACATGCATATTTAGAAGTTATTTGTAAGGGAGAAACAACTGTAAGCCTATAGTCTATATGTAGATTAAGTTCATTGTTCACTTTTTTGTTGTTGTTAATCCTCACCCGAGGATATTTTTCCATTGAGTTTTAGAGAGAGTGGAAGGGAGGGTGAGAGGGAGAGGGAAAGAGAGAGAAAAAAAACCACCAATTGGTTGCCTCCTGCTTGACCCCGACTGGGGCCAGGGATCGAACCTGAAACCCAGATTTGTGCCCTTGACTGGGAATGTCTGCCAGGGCTGTCCCTTTCACCGTAACTGCTGAGCCAAACTGGCCAGGGCCATTCATTGGTCACTTCTTAATATTTAAGCGGCATTCGTCTGTTTAAACTAGGTGTTTTTTGTTTTGTTTTGTTTTGAGTCCTTGCCTTTCCCTTGACTACAATTCAACTTGAGGCGCTTTTTTTCCCCTGTTTGGTTTTTTCCTTGCTTTAAGTTAGATGATATGGATGAATGACTTGTTAGGGAAGTTTGTGCGTTGTCTAGGTATGAAAATGGATTTTGGAAGGAACTCTGAGGCATTCAAGAGTAATATAATTTAATTTAAAAGTAGTCATTTAAAAATGCACGTGTTGCCCTGGCCGGTTTGGCTCAGCAGTTGGAGCATCAGCCTGCGGACCAGAGAGTCCCGGGTTCGGTTCCCGCTAGGGGCACGTACCAAAAAGTAAAAAGTAAAAATAAAAATGCATGTGTCTTAATGCATCACACACATACAACTCTCAAAGATTTCCCATTTCTCTTAGGATAAAGACTCTTCCCATATCCAGTTGGTTTTGGGCCACTTGTCACCTGGCTCTCCGGGCTCAAGCCATCCTGGTTTTTTATTTTTGTTCTAAGAAAGCCTCTTTCTCTTTACTGTCTCCTTCACTTTAGGCAGTACTCTCTCCCTTTCTCCAGCTCCTATGCGTTCCTCAATTATCAACCCAAATACCACTTCAGGAAACCCATTCTGTACTGGTCAGGTTCTCCTAGCACTCTGTTTCCTTAGCAGCAGTTGATCAATTATAACAAGCTGCATTAGTTACTTAGATGCTTTGTTTCCTCTGCTAGCCTGGAAGTTTCATGAACGCTGGGCTAGTCCATCTTATTTCTGTCTTAATTCTCTCGAGTCTGGCCCAGCACCTGACACAATGAAAGAATGAATGAGTTGGAAAACAGAGGAAGGAACTTTTGAATGGGAAATAATTAACTAGGGAAGAGTGCTGTTTCCTCTGAGAAGGAAATGGAAAAAGATTTTAATAAATTTATTTTTGCAATTTATCAGGTAGGATAAATTGGTATGGTAACCATACAGATGTTCGAGAACCAGTCAGTTCTTTAGTTTTGCTAATTGACTTAATGACCCAATTCTTTGATATGTAAATATTGTGGGACTGTATTAGGGCAAACCTATGTTTAGGAAAAGGGAGAAATTTTTTTCTTCAAAAAAGATTCAGTCAGAAATGAAGAATACAATAACTGAGATGAATACATGAGGTGAAATCACCAGAAGATCATTAAGACTTTATTAAGCCAAGTTGGATGCTATCATACTGAACATTACAAAACCAAAGCATGGATTAGATGCTTAAGAAAAACTGGTTGTCCTGGCCAGTTTTGCTTAGTGGTTAGAGCATTGGCCTACAGTCCAGACCCGGGTTCGGTTCCCGCTAAGGGCACGTACCTTGGTTGCAGTTTGTCCCCGGCCCTGGTTGGGTTGTGTGGGTGGCAGCCACTCGATGTGTCCCTTTTACGTTGATGTTTCTCTCTCTCTCTCCCCCTTACACTCTATCTGGAAAAAAAAAAATTAAAAACAAGAAATAATTGTTTAGTCAATGTGTTATATTTTAAAATAGTTATCTTGCCCGGCCAGTGTGGCTCAGTGGATTAAGCGAGGTCCTGGTTTAATCCCACTCAGGGCACATGCGTAGGTTGTGGGCTCGATCCCCAGTGGGGGGCCATGCAGGAGGCAGCTGATGGGTGTTTCTCTCTCACATCCTTGTTTCTATCTCTTAGTACGTTCCTCTCTCTCTAAAATGCGCACGCGCGTGTGTGTGTGTATACACAAGTTATCTGGACAGATTTATGTCATCTTGGGTATAAATGTTTCCACTGCTACTTACTGGCTATGTGACTTTGTACAAGTTGCGTAGTATTTCCAAATCTTTTGCATCTTTTAAAATGGAAGTGTTAAATGAGATATGTGATGCACTCACCCTGGTGTCCAGCACAGTACGTGTTACTGACTTAGTAAACATTAGTGCCTTCATCACTGGACCTCTTTCGAGACGAGTCTTATGATCAGTGTTTTCACTTCCTCACTTATTTTGCAACCCAGTCTATTACATTTCTTTGTCCTTCCTGAAACTAACTGTAGAAGTAAATCATAGCTATTAATGTCCCCAAATTGTGAAATATCCCATGTCACACACTCCTTTTTCCTCCATTTAAAAAATGTATTGATTTTAGAGAGAAAGAGAAAGAAACATTGATTTTTTTTCTTGTTCTACTTATTCATGCATTCTGGTTGCTTTTTTTTTTTTTTTAATCCTCACCCGAGGACATTTTTCCATTTTTTTGTTCAGATAGAGTGGGAGGGAGAGAGAGGAAGAGGGAGAGAGAGAGAAACATTGACGTGAAAGGGACACATCAAGTGGCTGCCACCTGCACAACCCAACCAGGGCCGGGGACAAACTGCAACCGAGGTACGTGCCCTTAGCAGGAACTGAACCTGGGTCTCTCTGGACCACAGGCTGACCCTTTAACCGCCGAGCCAAACCGGCCAGGACACTGGTTGCTTCTTCTATTTGCCCTGACCGGATATCGAACCTGCATTCAACCTTGGGGTATCAGAATGATGCTATAGCCAAATGAGCTACCCGGCCAGGCCCTCCAGTTTTTTGTCCTACTTAAATTTTCCTTGATATTGGCCATAGATTACCTCATGAATTGTCTAACTTGATTTCGAACATTGCTTGCTCCTGCTTCTCCTCTAATCTCTCCTAGCCTAGCTTTTTTATTGTTCCTTAATTGTCTTGTAATATTGTGAAAATTACTTAACCACCTGTAAAATGGAATACTAGTTCCTATCTATTGCATAGATGGTTGTGAGGATTAAAAAAGCCAGAGTAAGTGTAAGGTTAATACTAGCTTTATTATTTCCTAGGTAATTTCTTTTTTTATCCTCACCTGAGGACATTCTTCCATCCCCTGTTCAGGTAGAGTGGGAGGGAGAGAGAGGAACAGAGAAAGGGAGAAACATCTACGTGAAAGGGACACATCGAGTGGCTGCCACCCGCACGACCAACGAGGGCCAGGGACAAACTGCAACCGAGGTACGTGCCCTTAGCGGGAACCGAACCCGGGTCTCTCTGGACCGCAGGCCGACGCTCCAACCGCTGAGTCAAACCGGCCAGGGCCTAGGTAACTTCTTGATAGGTGGTCTCCCTGGAAGATCTCCTTCCTATTCCTTGGCCTTAGCTGCTGCCCGTTCAGTGATGAATCCTAGATTTCCATCTTTAGTCCAAACTGTATGTTCATCTGCCTATTGGTCATCATCATTTGGCTGATCCATACTTATCTATTTCTTTTATGGCCTTAGCTGAGTTAGATAACTCACTTGGGATCTATATTTTCAACTGCCTTCTGGATATTGCCACCTGAATATCTCATAGATGCCTTCGCTTAATGTTCTAAATTTATCTCCCTTATTTCTTCTTTCTTCATGAAATGATTTGTTCATTTAATAATCTCATGTTATTTGAGCCTTACTTCAGACCTTTATAATTATTTATGTGAGCTCCGTTCTCCCTGCCAGTATCTCCTTTCCCAAGCATATCTGCCATATTGTCAACTGAGTTATCTTACTAAACAACAAATGTCAAGTCATCCTGTTGAAAAAACTGTTAGGTCCTTATTTCTGTGTTAAGTTCCAGACTCCTCAGAATGGCCCTTAAAGGGCTCTTGACCTTTGTTCCTGCCCTTCACATACCCTGTGCTCTTCCTTATTCCTTCTCTTCCTTTAAGATTTAAACTAGCCCTAGCAGGTTTGGCTCAGCGGTTAGAGTGTCGACCCGTGGACCATTGAATCTTGGGTCTGATTCTGGTCACGGGCACGTAGCTGGGTTGCAGTTCGTCCCCGGCCCTGGTCGGGTTGTGTGGGAGGCAACCAGTCAATGTGGCTCTATCACATTGATGTTTCTCTCTCTCTCTCTCTCTCTCCCTCCCTCTCACTCTATCTGATAATAAATAGAAAAATATCCTTGGGTGAGGAATTAAAAAGAAAAAAAGATTTAAACTAAAATTTACCTTCTTTGGGAAACCTTTTCTAATTTCCCATAAGCTCAGTTGGCTACCAGGCTGAATTACCTTTATACTATATGATATCTCAGCTGCTGTTCTGTAATAGCATGAGGTGTTGTAATTATGTTTTCATGTCTTTGACCTTCTAGACTTGCACTTCAGGAGGGCACAGACTGGTGGTCATCTGTGTAACCCAGAGCTTGGCACAGACCTCAGTAAAATGTTTGAAAAATATTGTAGGCAAATTGCCTTGCCTTTTATATTTAAACTATCACAGCCTTTTAAAGATGTGTCAGGGTCACTAAAAACATGAACAAGGGTCTGTACTTGTTCATGTTTTTCATAGCATGCCCTCTTCCCATCCTGTTTTGATGGCTAGCAAACTTGTTTCTTCTTTGAACTCTGGCTCTAATGTCACTTCCTCCATAAGGACTTGTTTGACTTCCCTAAATAGTTATCCCTTCTCTTGACAATTGTGTGTGTGTGTACAATGTAATGGGGTAGATCGCTATTATTACAACACAGTTATCTAGCATCATTGTAGAAAGAGGTGCTTAATATACATGAATCTTATTTTCAGATAATTGATTGGCACATAATCTTTTAAGTGTCAGAACTTAAAAAAGAGATTTTTAGTGCAAATTGCCTTGCTTTCTATGTTTAAACTACCCCAGCCTTTGAAAAATGTGCCAAGGTCACTAAAGCGTGAACTTCAGCTAAGGTCTGCTTTGATCAGTGATGTATTGGGGAACGCGTAAGAAACGTAACTCCTTTGACCACACTTAAACAAAACAAAACCCTATGCCTCTCTCTTTTTTTAACGTTGATTCCCACTTTTAAAGTTTTCTTTCTTTACTGTCATTTATAATTATGTTTCTGGCAGTCATTACATTTTTCTGTTTGAAAATGGGGATAGGATTACCCCAAATAAAGTTATTGTTAGCAATAAAGGAGGCAATGTACACAAAGGTCTTATCAGAGAGTGAAGAAAATAGTACCCACTAAGGGAACTTACTAACAATTCTGGTACTGTTTATTCTAATTATTTGAATTGCCCAGGCAAACAGTCTCTCAAGTTTGAGGTTTCCAGTGGAGTAAAGGGCATGGCCTTTGTCAGCACATTATTTTTCAGTCTCTTAGAGAACCTAAGTTTAGAATTGGGTCCTGAAGGGCAGATGTTGATGAAAAGTCTTAAGTTCTAAAACAGACCATTTTTATGTATATACTTACAGCTTAAAGACCAAACTAGGTAAATGTCTTCATTGCCTGTTTTATATTTATCTTTTAAAATTAATGGGTAAAGTTAGAAAGAAAAGTGAACATCAGTTTCAGCTCTTATACTACTAGCTTATTAATGATTGTTTCATAGACATGTGAGGCGCAGCTGTCTGATTTCCTCAATGTATGTGAAAATGCTTGGTACCCATTTATTAATCCATTCAACAAATGCATATTCAGCTTAGATGTGTTCCAGGCATGGTTCTAGATACTTGGATAAAATGGTGAACTATCTACTTTTGGGGCATTATAGCCTTGTGGGATAGATAGATAGATAGATAGATAGGTAGATAGATAATGAGTGCTATGATGTATTGGGCATTGAGTGCTTTGAAGAAAAATAAAGCAGAGTAATGAATAAAGGTAACAGGGTGTGAGAGTATTTATTTTAGTTGAGGGGGTCATTTGAGCAGAGAACTTGAATGAAGTAAAGGAGAAAGCCTTGAGGGTATCTGTGGAAATGAGCTTGGCTTACTCAAGAAATAGCAAAAGGCCCTGGCTGGTTTGGGTCAGCGGTTAGAGCGTCGGCCTGCGGTCCAGAGAGACCCGGGTTCAGTTCCCGCTAAGGGCATGTACATCGGTTGCAGTTTGTCCCCGGCCCTGGTTGGGTTGTGCAGGTGGCAGCCACTCGCTGTGTCCCTTTCACGTTGATGTTTCTCTCTCTCTCTTCCTCTCCCTCCCTCCCATTCTGTCTGAACAAAAAATGGAAAAATGTCCTCGGGTGAGGATTAAAAAAAAAAAGAAAGAAAGAAATAGGGAAAGGCCAAAACAAAGAAACTAGAGCAGAGCAAGTGAGAGAATTGTAGTAGGAGGTTGGGGGTGCTGGAGGGGAGGGGGCAGGAGGTGAGTGGCAGATCTTGGGGAAGTTACTGGACAATGGTGAGGAGTTAGAACAACATCCAGTGTTTGAAGGATTTGAGCAGGGGAGTGACTTGCTCTGAAAAGGATTACTCTGGATGCTATGTTAAAAAATTGACCAGAAGGGAGAAAATGAACAGAGTCCAGTAAGAGGTAGTATATGTGAGAGGTGACTGTGGTGAAGCCTGGAGCTCAGAAGTGTGGGCTGGTGTGGGGAGAAGGGAATTAAAGCCTTGGTGTGGTGGTATCAGAGTAAGTGAACTGGTGGTGGTCGGAGGGTTAGATGCTGGACATCAGAATTAGGAACATGGTACAGTTATTGGTAACAGCAAGTTCTAGGGGAAGGTGTGACCGGGACATAGGAGCAGCTTGTTGGAGATAGGAAGAAGTCAAGGGTATTGGAGGCCAGGGTATTGGATGGATCTATGTACATGGATGATAAAGTAGCCCTGGCTGGTTTGGCTCAGCGGTTAGAGCGTCGGCCTGCGGTCCCGAGAGACCCGGGTTCGGTTCCCGCTAAGGGCATGTACCTCGGTTGCAGTTTGTCCCCGGCCCTGGTCGGTTGTGCGGGTGGCAACCACTCGATGTGTCCCTTTCACATCGATGTTTCTCTCTCTCTCTCTCTGTTCCTCTCTCTCCCTCCCACTCTACCTAAACAAAAAGTGGAAAAATGTCCTCGGGTGAGGATAAAAAAAAATAATAATAATAGATAAAGTAAAAGAAGTGTGGAAGAATTAGTAACGGGAGGTGGTGAGTGAGGTGTTCACCTCCTCAGTGGATGAGGAGAGTGACCAGGAAGACAGCACATACTTGCAACAGGAGAGATCAGTTGTGATAATCTGGCAGATATTTAAGGAAGAAAGGGAGGAACAGTGACCTGGGGAGGAGAAAGGTGACCTGGAGATAATAGGGCACAAGGAAGATAACTCCTCTTCCAGGTCCTGTGTTAGTGAGAGGGCAGAAAAACACTGTGGTGCACGTCACATAAGGGCAGTAGTCCATGTTAGCACTTAGAAACCATTTAGCATTAATTACAGTTTGAATTTTTGACTTTGCCACAGCTCAAGTAGTTTGCCTAGCTAGTGTCTAGATTGGTAAGGGGATAGATTCAGTCCTGTTTTAGGTGAGTGGTCAAAAAGATCAGCTCTCCTTCATCCCTCACCTGGATGCCGTAGTCTGCTCACTGGTCCCTTGCTTGTGCTCTTGGCCTCATTGTGATCTGCTCTGCATACAGAGGCCAGAATGACTCATCCGAAAGAACAGTTGAGCTGAGCATTACTCTCATTCGCCTCCATTTTTTGCATCAACAGCTATATACTCTTAGCTGACATTCATGGCAGGAGGAGCTAAATATAGACATCATCTTAAAATTTTACCATTTACATGATCTGAGGATTTGGTCAGAATTGAGGTGAGCCATTTTAAGTAATAGTTATCCTTCCTAATATCTGTATGTATGACAATAATAAAATATTAGTATAATCTTGGAAACCACATGTTGTTTGAGCTGCCTTGAGGAAGTATGTCATTATGGCACTTTATTTACCCTCATCTAGTGCATCATAAAGCAAACAAGTAGTATTTGAGGGATGACATGGCCTAATGTTTGACTGTGTCATTTAGCATACAGGAGGTACGTGTGTAGATATCAGATCACTTGATTCTTTACACTTGGGTGTCAATAAAATGTTGGCACTTTAGTGTATATTACCATACTTTTTTGTGATGATAAACTGCAGTACTATTTATCTTCATTTTCTAGATGAAGAAACAGAATCAGAGAGGTTGGAGGTCTTACCCAAGGACATAATTAAATGACAGAGCAAAGACACAAACTACCAAATCCTGTGCTTTTTCTCTGTTACAATTCTTACTTCCTGCTAATAGAGGAAATTTTTTTTTTTTTTTTTAATCCTTACCTGAGGACATTTTTCCATTTTTTGTTCAGATAGAGTGGAAGGGAGGGGGAGAGAGAGAAACATCAACGTGAAAGGGACATATTGAGTGGTTGCCACCCGCACGACCCAGCCAGGGCCGGGGACAAACTGCAACTGAGGTACGTGCCCTTAGCGGGAACCGAACCCGGGTCTCTCTGGACCGCAGGCCAACGCTCTAACCGCTGAGCCAAACCGGACAGGGCTAGTAGAGGAATTTGAGGCCAATGGTATTAAAATAGACTCTGATAAAAAGGTTTTGTTATGCAAATTATCAAACAACAAATGTTGGTGAGGGTGTGGAGAAAATGGGACTCTAGTACACTGCTGGTGGGAATGCAGACTGGTGCAGCCACTATGGAAAACAATATGGTGTTACCTCAGAAAAATTAAAAATTGAACTGCCATTTGACCCAGTGATCCCACTTTTAGGAATATACCCTAAGAAGCCTGAAACACCAATCAGAAAAAATATATTTACTCCCATGTTCATAGCAGCACTACTTACAATAGCTAAGATCTGGAAACAGCCCAAGTGTCCACCAGTAGATGAGTGGATAAAAAAGCGCTGGTACGTATACACAATGGAGTACTATGCAGCTGTAAGAAAGAAAGATCTCTTACCTTTTGAGACTACATGGAGGGACCTTGAAAGTATTATCCTAAGTGAAACAAGCCAAGTAGAAAAAGACAAATACCACATGATCTCACTTATTTGTGGAATATAATGAACATAACAGTCTGAGGAATAGGGTAGACCCAGAGACGTGGGGTACAGACTGACAACCCTCAGAAGAGGGAGTGGTGGGGGGGAGGGAAGAGATAAATCACAGAACTTACACGCATGTACGCATAACCAATGGACATGGACAACAAAGCTGGGGATGAGGTTGGGGGGATGGGGAGGAGGGTGTCAATGGGGTAAAAAAGGAGAAATATCTGTAACAAAAATAAAATATAATTACTTTTAAAAAAAGTTGTTTTTTTTTTTTTTTGCCACTTTTTTTTTTTTCTTTTTCATCCTCACCTGAGGACTTTTTTCCATTTTTTGTTCAGATAGAGTGGGAGGGAGAGAGAGGAAGAGAGAGAGAGAGAGAGAGAGAGAGAAACATCGATGTGAAAGGGACACATCGAGTGGCTGCCACCCACACGACCAACCAGGGCCGGGGACAAACTGCAACCGAGGTACGGGCCCTTAGCGGGAACCGAACCCGGGTCTCTCCGGACTGCAGGCTGACGCTCTAACCGCTGAGCCAAACCGGCCAGGGCTAAAAAAAAGTTTTGTTATAAAGTTAGGGTTTTCTTTTTTGGCTCACTTCTAAAATAAGGAGATGGAGTTATGGCAGTGTGATTGTTTGTTCTCTAGACCAGACTGATGGCTCCCACTTTCATGACCACGCGCTACTTCCTTTCTCCACGGGGTACCCAGGCTTACTTGTTGTTGTTTTTGCATGTTAGACATCATTTATTTGTCAAATTTGGTTTGTTAAGAATTTTTTCACCTCTTAATTAGTGCTCTTAATCAGCATGAGCTAGCTGATTGCTCCCTGAGTTAGGAGGCTCAGCCAAAGGCCAGTGTTTTCGTTAGGCCGTATTGTTTGCCCTCTGTGACACATGTATACTTGTTTCTTTCAGTTACTGAAATATTTGAAGTAGTTTTTGCATACCTTTAGGAGTCTTGGAGACCCTTCACCCCCAATTGAGAACAATTGTTGTAGAGCTTATTGTCGAGTAGGTTGTGTAAAGCTGTTCCCAGTAAAGATGATGCTCATTGGCCTCCTCCTAGCATATATTTTCCTCTTGATTCTCTAAATTAGAGCACTGTATCTTTTTACTTACGATTATTGGTTATAGTATTAATGGATACATCCACCTTCTGTACTAATGCCCGCCTGTTGCACTCCAGACATTCCCCACTAGATTTTGGGGGATTCAAAGAGTAAACACGATGTAGTCCCTGTCTTTGAGGAGCTTATGTAGTGTAAGAGGGAGATAGTATTGCTCTCTTGAGTATAGGAGTAAGGTGATAGTCACAAGGTACACTGGGAGCGAGGAGGAATGTGAGATGACAGATGTGGTCAAGGCAACCTTAGCAGAGGACACGGGTCAGGCAACCTGGTGATTACAGAATAGGCTGTGGAATCCGGTAGTTCTGGTTTGAATCCCTGTTCTGCTCTTGGGGGAATCATATGATTTGGGGCAAGTTAAATCACTTCCCTAAACTATATCTTTCTTATCTGTAAAATGAGGATAATACCTACCTTCTAAGTTTGTAAACATTTAATAAACAAATGGAAAAGACTCAGCAGCACAGTGCCTGGTAGATGCATAATAGCTGCTCACTAAGTCAAAGCTGCTGTTGTGTTGTTACTACTGCTGTTCCAGCTGCTGCGGCTGTGACTCTTACTTTGAAGAGTGAGAAGGGTTAGCTAGATAAAGAAAGGGCAGAGAATGGGCTTTCTAGAGACCGGAAAGAGTATAATAGAAGACATGGTGGCCAAAGGCATTGTTTGAGGAATTAAATAATAGTACCCAATTTAAAGATTATATTGAGATTAAAATACATCGTACATGTAAAGCACATAAGCACTCAAAAGTAGAGTCTCTGTTTTTATTCCACTTTATCCCCTGTATAATTCCTCCCTTTTTGAAACATTTTGGTTGTTTTTGCATCTTTCAATCTATTGTTTTCGAAATTCCCTTATTTTTTTTCCTACTTCTTGATGCTTTACTTTGAGGGCATCTCTCAGAGTTTAGTTGTCTGTTCTCCCTTCTCTGATCTTTGCTCTTGGAGAACTAGGTGCTTTCTGGCTTCCTCTGTCACTGTCACACAAAGGACTTTCATATTGATCAGTTGCCCTGCCCCCTTTCCTAGGTTCCTCTTAATTGGATCTTATTGGTCTCCTAAAATTTCTACCTGACACATTCATGTGCTCTTCCCTACTTGTTTCATTTAGTCAGTGTCAGACAAAATTGAAAGGGAGCCGATCTACATTTGTCAGATTTTTACTTGGTGAAGCAGTGATATTTGAGAAAACAGTCAAGCTCACCATGTGTTACATTTCATACAGAAAAGGACATTTTAACCTAAAAGTTTAGAAAGATTATAATCTTAGAATTTAAAAAATATTATAGCAAGTTCTTCAGTATTTTTCTTTTTGCTTCAGATTAATGAGAACTTGATACGTAGTAAAACACTGCTTTGAAGTAAACCTTGTTCTGTCTTGACATTGATCTGTCCAAAATTTGACTTTGATCATATTTTTCAGTGCTTAAAATGGCTCATCACTGCCTAAGTGAAAAAAAGAAGAAAAGATCCTAATTTCTTAGGCTTTTACAGTTTGATTCTAGCTCTCTTTTCTAGTCTTCCCCCTCATCACATTTCTCTCTTATCAACTTAAAGAAAGTTGTAATAGTGGTGTTTGTAGTTTGGACTGGACTCGGGTTGAGAGCTGGCCCTGTCATTAGCTGTGTGGTCTCTAGGTGGCTGTAAGGGCCCCTGAGGGCTGCATGGGGCTGTCCTCCAGGCCTCCGTGTGGCTGCTCAGTAGCTCAGCACTTAAAGCTGCTTGGAGGTGTTCTATTGAAAACAATTTCACTGACTGTCAACATCCGAAAAGGCCATTCTGTGACCACAATGGATCAAGACAAAAACCAGTCCATGCCATCATCATGTCTGAACACAAACAAAACATGATTATTGTTCCAGTCACAAAATTTCCGGCATTCTCCTCCCCAGACTAACATCAGTGATGGTTTCTGCTTTATAAGTTCCAACTTTACCCTCCCTCTGGGGAGCCTTCCTGTAGAGATTTGTTGAGAAGCCCAGTCATAGCGTCGTCTCGGCTTTCTGACAGTACCCCAAGCCACAGTGAACCTCTGCTCTTCTGAACTCTCCCTCAAAATCTCGTAGCCAAGTCCCAAATCCTAAATAAGTCACTTCTAATACTCCCTTACTGAGTCACCCCACGGTTTCCCATGGTGTGTGTTCCTAATAAAGCCGACGTGTACAGCTGCAGGTGTGTTCCTGGTGTGGGGGTGGAGGTCATTGACAGTAACTACTTTGAGCCTTGTTTTTTTCACGTCTCTTTTGCAGATCTGTTGTGAAGATTAGATGGGACAACAGGAAGCACCCAGCAGAGTCCTTGCATTTAGTAGATACTCAACCAAAGCTTGTTTCTTGTTATAGTAAAGTAGTCCAATCAGTTGTGGTCCCTTGAATAGGGCTCCTGAGGACCTTGTTTTAACTCTTTATTACTCAAGACTCAGTCCAGATACCGTCTGTTCTGTGAAACCTTTACATCTTTTCACGCTCTCTTCTGTCTCTGACCTTCAGATATGAATTGTTTTTACCGTTACTTGACCATTAATCGTATCCTGCCTTGTGGTACCTTTGCACTTACCTTTTGTTATTGAATTCTTAATTTTTCATATACTTGTGTCTTGTTTGTTAATTAAATTGCTTTTTATGAATGAGGGCTGTATTTAAATAAGGGCCTTTGAAACCAATCAGTTCCTTGCAGCGGTTCTCAACCTGTGGGTTGTAACCCCTTTGGGGATCGAACGACCCTTTCACAGGGGTTGCCTAAGACATTACAGTAGCAAAATTACAGTTATGAAGTAGCAACAAAAGTAATTTCATGGTTGGGGGTCACCACAACATGAGGAACTGTATGAAAGGGTCACGGCATCAGGAAGGTTGAGAACCACTGCTTTATGGGGACTAATTTCTTCACATTTGTAATAGTATCTTGTACTCAGAAAATGCTTACGCATGATCAAAATGAAACAGAAGGATCAGAATGTACCATCATTTTTTACCTCTAAATATGGTGATATTGTGAAATTTGCCTAAGCCAGATGCTTAGTTCACAACTTTTTGCATCTTCTTTCCTAGATAACACGATGGTGGGTGAAGAGACTTCTCTCAGGAAACGGCTGTCAAAGTCCAGTGATGATCCTGAAGAGTCCCACGACCAGGGCAACCCTGCAAAGCAGTCCCAAGAGACCCCTAGTAATGGTGAGGCTTTTAATTCCTTTTTTTTAGGTGAATGAATGACATAGAGAACAAATTCAGTGTTCTAGAATAGGGATTGCCATCTCTTTAGCTCTCTTTATTATAAATGAATATGCCATTAGGTACTATAAAGATGCTGAAGGGAAAAATATATCGATACAGAGAATATAAAGTAACACCAATTGAATTGTCATCATAACCACCTTAAATACTACTGGTGACATGGCACATCTCATAGAGCTGAACTTTAGTGATATAAGTGGTGTTTGCAAGGTATACTTTAATGTAGGGTTTATATTACATAGAGTTTCCTGTAATGAATACATTAGAAAATAAGCTCTTCTTAATTAATTCAGTGAACATTTTTTGGGTATCTACTATATTTTAGACACCATTCATTCAGTTATTCCTTCAACCACCTATCCTACCAATAATTATTGGTGCTCTGTTAGGTGCTGAGGCTTATGGCAGTGATCAATACAGATGTGTTTGTCCTCATGGAGCTCTGAGTTAAGTGAATGAGAAACACTCCCTCTGCAATTAACATAATTAGATTATTATGAATAAGTGCTACTAATTACTCTCCTAATAGATGTAATGAGCATGAGAGTAATAACCGGATAACCAACTAGTTCAGTACGAGGCTATAAATCTTGGGAGAGATAGAGAGATTGGGAATTTTTATTGTTATACCCAAGTCTGTTTAACACAGGAATACAAGATGAGTATGACATAGTGTTTGTTGTTAAGGTCAAGGTTTATGCTTAAGATTGATAGACTTGTAAACACGTTCCAACTGATGTCATCTATTGCATCAGACTATTTTTACAATGACATTTGTATAGGTTTCATTTGAAAGGATTTGAAAGTTTGAGACTTGTTTGGTTAACAAATAGGGGTGGAACTTTGAGACAAGTAGTCTGGCATCCTGGACTTTTTTTTTTTTTTTAATTCTCACTCGAGGATATTTTTTCATTATTATTATTATTTTTTTTTGATAGAATAGAAGGGAGAAAGGGAGGGGGGAAGAGGAGAGAGAGACAGAGAGAAACATTAGTGTGAGAGCGACACATTGATTGGTTGCCTCCCGCATGACCCTGACCAGGACCCGGGTCAGGACCAGGGATTGAACTGCCACCAAGGTATATGCCCTTGACCAGAATCGAACCTACAACTCTGTGTTTGGTCCATGGGCCAACACTCTAAACTCTGAGCCAAACTGGCCAGGGTCTAATGTCCCAATTTTTAAAAAACGTTTAAATTACTCTAATTTCTATAAATTTTAGTACTGCTTATTGTTTTAGTTCATTAAGTTTTAATCATTCTAGGTTTTAGATATTAAAATTTGAATTTTTTAGCTTAAATCTTTCTTGGTTTAATATTAAGTAATACTAATCTGAAAATAGAATGTGTTTCTCTAGTTACTTAAATATTTGTCCACTTTGGGGAATAAACGGATGGGTAAAATGTGGCCTTTGAATTTTAAGGGCTTAAAGGACACCAATCCATGCGAATTAGTATGGCCCACCAACCTGGACCAGGGCCACCAACCAGGACCAGGGCCACCACATCACCTGGTGGCTTATTAGAAATGCCTCACCTCACATTTATTGAATAAAATTGTGTTTTAATAGCATTCCCAGGTGATTTATATGCAGGTTAAAGTTGGAGACACACATCGTAGTGGCAGTTTTTAAATGGGGTGTTTATTAGTCAGGGTCTTTCAGAGGAACAGAACCAATAGGATATATGTAGCTGCACGGAAGGATTTGTCATGAAGGATTGACTCAGATGGAGGCTGAGAAGTCCCATAGTCTTCCGTCTGCAACCTGGAGGCCCAGGGGAACCAGTGGTTAGTTCTAGTCTGAACCTTAATCTGAAGTCTTGAGAAGCAGGGCTGATGGTCGAAACCCCAGTCTGAAGGCCCGAGAAACCAGAGTACCATTGTCCCAGGGCAGTTCAAGCAAGAGAGCCTACGTGTGTCCTTTCTTTACCTTTCATTCTGTTCAGGCCCTCCGGCATTGGAGAGGGTGATTGTCACTCAGTCTTCTGATTCTGCTGCTTATCTCCTTGTCTGGAAACTCCCTCACAGACACTTGCAGAAATAATGTCTTAGGCTCTCTGGGCTTCCCTTAGCCCTGTTAAATCAACATGTAAAGTTAACCATCAGCCAGTGTGTGTAAGAATCACTGTAGAATGAAAAGAAACCATTCAGCACACAAAAGCATCTTCTTGGACCCCATTATAGATCTACTGAATTAGATAGAATCTCTGGGGGAGGGTCCAGGAATGTTAAGTTTGGAGAAGCTTGCTGGATAATGCTGATTGACATTGCTGGTTGTGAGCCACCGGTATCAAGAACTCTAACTCAACTAGAACTACTTTGTGATACAGCACTTTGACATAACCCCGAGGACTTTTCTTCATTAAACTCAATGTGTGTAATTCTTGAATTCTAGTAACCTATGGGTAGGGTGACTTTATGTCCTAGTTTGCTCAGGTTAGTTTTTTTGTGTGTCCAATGTAATTCTTTTTTGTTGTTGTTAATCCTCACCTGAGGATATTTTTCCATTAATTTTTTTAGATAGAGTAGAAAGGAAGCAGGCGGGGGGGGGGGACATCTATGTGAGAGAGACACATCAATTGGTTGCCTCCTACACGAACCCAGTAGGGGCTGGGAATTGAACCTGCAACCCAGGTATGTGCCCTTGACCAGGAATCAAACCTGAAATCCTTTATGGGCTGATGCTCTAACAGCTGAGCCAAACCGTCCAGGGACCAGTGTAATTCTTTGTAGTGTCTCCTTGTGTTCTTGGAAGTGCCTCAGTCCTCAGTTTGTTAGGTAAATTATATAGTTACCCAACCTTTGGGTTATTGAATTAATAGTGACCATTATAGTGATTTTACAGTATTTAGATCACATTTTGACAAAAGTATGCTTAGTGTATCCAATGCCTATTTGGTGAAACTATGGTTAACTAGCTTTCTCATGTTTTGTTTTATCTGTTTGAAATAATACCAGTTCTGAAGATAACTTTTTATCTAAATTGAAAATGTTATTATTACCTGATTTAAAAAGTAATATGTGGTAATAAAAAAAAGCTTTTATTGTGCTATGATGTATATGCAGGAAAGCTTTCAATTAATTCAAAATATACAAAAAAAGAAATAAAGGAAAGCAGAAATGATTCAAAATTCTGTCATTGAGTATATGTCCTTCCAGAGATATTTATTTTCTATAAATAAGTAATGTTTTACATAAAGAGAATATTTTACATGATGTTCAGTAGCTGGGGTCTTCAATACATTGTAGACATCATCCCATGGTCAAGTAATAGATGAATGGTTCTCAAGTATTGTATTTTATACATGGTTTATATACAATTTACTTGTACCTCTGATGAATATTGAAGTTTTGTTTTGTTTTTCCCCACTAAAAACAAATGCTAATGAATATTTTAATATATTTGTCAGATGCTTGAAAAGGAATTGTGGAGTTAAAGGATGTTATTTTAAGATATTTATTTTGATACATAGAACTGGATTGCAACATTTACCTTATAAATTTATCCTATGTGTTTTTGTTACTGTGTCTGTTTAAATTTCTTTTTCCTTTTTTATTCATTGCCTTGTTTACATTTTTAAAATCTTCTTTCTTACTATCTAACTCTTCATGACAGTGTACCTGTCATTTCTACTCTCTTTTTTCTCTTTTTGTGTGTGTGTGTTTATTGATTTTTCTGGAGAGAGGAAGGGAGAGGGAAAGAGATAGAAACATCGATGAGAGAGAAACATCGATTGGCTGCCTCCTGCATGTCCGACCACTGGGAATCGAGACCGAAATCCGGGCATGTGCCCTGACGGGGAATCGAAATGGAGACCTCTTGGTGCATGGGTTGATGCTGAACCACTGGGTCATACCAGCCAGGCATCTGCTCTCTCTTTCTGATTTACATCTCTTGTAATATGCCATGGATTGGGTTTGTTCTAGAAGTAAATGCAAATGAGGACCCTGCTTAACTTGATAGGAAAAGCTACTATGTAGAATCTTATCTAGACCCAATATTCTGCCATTTACCAGTTCTGTCTTTATCCTAAATGGAAATACGATTTGAGTAAGGATTGGTCTAAGTTCTTTTTCTCCTCGTTTTCTTTTCTCCTCTTGGTCCTCTCTTTTTCTCTTCCCTTTCCCCCATTTGGCCTTTCTCTTCTTTCTTTTTTCCATCTATTTCTTCTAATTTTTTTATTGGTATAATTTACAAACCATAAAATTCACCATTTAAAGGTGCACAATTCACTGGTTGTCAGTATGTTTACAACATTTTACAGTCACGTTGGGAAAATTTCACGAGGCGGAACCTCCTGGAGGACAGTGCCTACAGACCAGAGGAAGAGGCTGGCAACTCCAGAATTAAAGTAGGGGAAGCAGGACAGAGCAGGGTGCTGGACACCAGCAAGAAGGCGGATCTCCATTTGCTGTGTGGAAAGGGGCTGGGATCTTGATATACAGAGCCTCTAGGAATGCAGGTGGCTGTGGCCAAGTGGAAAGAGCTGTGTGTTCCAAGGCAGTCACCATTTAATGGACCTGCTTTGTAAGAACATTCCTTTCGGGTGATACAGGCTCACGCCTCTGGGCGAAATGGCGGTCACTGAGGGCAGCCTGCTTCTTAAGATGGCCGTGTTCACGCCAAGCAACAGAAACTGTGCCTAACAAATGGTCATCATTGTTCAATTACAGAACATTTTTATCATCTCCAAAAGGAACTCCGTGCCCTTTAACAGTCACTCTCCATGCTCCCCTTCTGTCTATTTCCTGTCACTTTGGATGTGCCTATTCTGGGCATTTTATATAATGGAAATCATAGAACATGGTCTTTTGTGTCTGGCTTCTTTCACATAGCATAATGTTTTCCATGTTTTAGCCTGTATCAGTTACTTCATTCTCTCTCTCTCTCTCTCTTTTTTTTATGGCCAAACAATATTCCATTTTATCGATATACTTATATTTTGTTTACTTATTAATTATCATTTAGTTGTTTGGGTTGCTTACAGTTTTTAGCTATTTGGAATAATGCTGCTGTGAGCAGTATTGTGTGTCACTTCTCTTGGGTAATATACCTGGAAATAGAGTTGTTGAATCATGGTAAATTTGTGTTTAGCTTTTTGAGGAATTACCAAACTTTTCCAAAGTCGCCACACCATTTTATATTTTCACCAGCAAGGTGTGAGTGTATATTTTCTAATTTCTTCGCATCCTCACCAGTGCTTGTTATTATCTGTCTTTTGATGATGGCCACCCCAGTAGATATGACGTGTTATTTCATTGTGGTTTTGGATTTCATTTACCTGATGTCTGTTGGTGTTGAGTGTCTCTTTATGTGCTTATTGGCCATTTGTATATCTTTGGAGAAATGTATTTTAAGTCCTTTGTCCATTTAAAAATTGTTTTTAATATTTAGTTGTAAGAACTCACCTAACGGAATTTACCATCTTAACCATATTAAGTATACAGTTCAGTAGTGTTGAGTAGATTCACATCGTTGTACAATAGATCTCCAGAACTTTTTCATTTTGCTAAACTGAAACTATGTTCATAAACAACTCATTTCCCCCTGATAACCAACTCCATTTTCTATGATTTTGACTACTTTAGATACCTTATCTAAGTGAATCATATTACCTTAGCATCATGTCTTTAAGGTTTATCTGTATTGTAGCATGTGACAAGATTTCCTTCTTGCTTAAGGCTGAATAATATGCCATTTCATGCATATGTCATATTTTCTTTACTCGTTCGTTCATTGATAGACTTTTGAGTTGCTTCCACTTTTTGGCTATTGTGAATAATGCTGCTGCTATTAACATCGGTATACAAATATCTCTTTGAGACTCTGCTTTCTTTTCTTTTGGATAAATACCCAGAAGGAAGATTGCTGGATTGTGTGGTAATTCTAGTTTTAATTTTTTGAGGAATTGGCATACTCTTTTCCATAGTGGCGGCACCATTTTACAACCCCACCAATGGGGCATAAGGGTTGCAATTTCACCACATCCTTACCAATGCTTGTTATTATTATTAGTATTTTTAAATAGCCATCCTAATGGGTTTGGGGTGATACCTCATTGTGGTTTTGATTTGCCTTTCTCTAATGATTAGTGACATTGAGCACCTTTTCATATATCTGTTGACCATTTATATATCTTCTTTGGAGAAATGTCTGTTCATGTCCTTTGGCCATTTATTTTTTTTAATCCTCACCTGAGGATATTTTTTCCATTGACTTTAGAGAGAGTGGAAGGGAGGGAGAGAGAAAAAGAGAGAGAGAGAAAGGAACATTGATTTGAGAGAGACACATCGATTGGTTGCCTCACACATGCCCCAACCAGGGTAGGAATCGAACCTGCTACCTACTTCATTGTGTAGGTCGGTGCTCTAACCACTGATCCACACTGGCCAGGGCTCCTTTGGCCATTTTTTAGTTGAGTTTATTGTTTTTTGTTGTTGAATTGTAGGAGTTCTTGAGTTGGAGCTGTATCCTGGAAATTAACATTATCAGATATATGATTTACAAATATTATCCCCATTGTATAGGTTGCTTTTTCACTCTGTTGATTGTGTCCTTTGATACATAGACTTTTTTAGGTTTGAAATGATCCCGTTTGTCTATTTTTGCATTTGTTGCCTGCACTTTTGGTGTCATATCCAGGAAACCATTTCCAAGCCAGTGTTACAGCAGTCACAAGAAACTAATACACCATCCTAACAATAGTAAATCTATCAATCCATGAACATGGGATATCTTTTGGTTTATTTAGGTCTTCTTTAATATTTTTCAATAATGTTTTATAGTTTTCAAAATGTAAGTTTTGTACTTTTTTGTTGAATTCATTCCTAAGTATTTTGTTTCTTTTGAGGCTATTGTACATGGAATTGTTTTCTTAATGTCATTTTCTCATTGTTTGTTGCTACTATATAGGAACTCATCTGGTTTTTGTGTTGATACTGCATCCTGCAATCTTGCCAAACCTTTTTATTTTTAAATACTCATCTGAGGATATGTTTCCATTGATTTCAGAGAGAGAGTGAGAGAGAAACATTGATCTGTTGCCTCTGGTATGTGCCCTGATGGGATCAAACCTGAAACCTTTTGTTGTATGGGATGATGCTCCAACCAACTGAGCTACCTGGCCAGGGCTGAACCTGTCTTTTAAGTTTAATAGTTTTTGTGTGGGTTTTGTAGTATTTTCTACATAATGATCATGCTACCTGCAAATAAGAGTTATTTGTGGGTTTTATTTAGATGTCCTTTATCAGATTGAGGAAGTTCCTTACCTTTCTCCTAATTTTCAGATTATGCTTATCCTTGGCTACTTTTTATTTTGCTGTTTTGTTCATTTGTTAGCTAATTAATTATATTATAATAATAACAACCACTAACAGGTTTATCACATGCCAGACACTGTTCTAATGTTTCACAAGTGTTAACTCAGTTAACATACTATAGTTCTATTCAAGTTCATTGTTGAGATATAGACATAAATATTTAAACATAAAGAACAACACACCTTTTGCAACAAATTTTGAAAATCCCTTGGCAAAAATATGAAAAAAACGAACATCATTGTTATTTTGTGATCTTGCCCCTTCACCTTGCATCTAATCATAAAACTAGCCAGTTCGTATAGAGCTTTTATCAACTGAATAAGTTGAGGGTACATTTTTCCCCCCTCTTAGAATCAAAGCAAAGCATGTTTGTTTTAGAAAAAGCAGATATGCAGAAGTTTAAGTGTTTGTGATTTTTTTTTCCTTGAATACATTCCTAGAAATTATTTCTAGGTCAAAGGGAATGTATATTTATAAGCTTATTTGGGTAGAGAATGCCAGACTGTCCTATGGAAACATTGCGCTCCCAGTGGTAGTATGGAAGTGCCTGTTACTTCACCTTCTTTCAGTTGTGAATGACGTGGCCTTTTGAGTACTAACCATATGGCATTCTGAGAGAAGAAGAATTCCACTGACTTGAAAAATGCTTTTTGCAATGAGAGGTAACATGATTACCAGTGGAAATAAAGTTATTGAATATTAATTAGTACTTTTTCTAGCTTTTAAGGTCAAAAGAATATCTTAGTTCATTACAGGAAGGTTAGTTAAAAGAAATGGAAGAGATTAGCTGATACTTTCTTTGACAGCTTTTTAAAACATTTAAAAAAAAATTATGCTAAAAAAATCAGCTTGAGCCCTGGCCGGTTTGGCTCAGTGGTTGGAGCATCGGCCTGCGGTACAGAGAGACCCGGGTTCGGTTCCCGCTAAGGGCGCGTACCTTGGTTGCAGTTTGTCCCCTGCCCTGGTTGGTCATGCGGGTGGCAGCTACTCAATGTGTTCCTTTCACGTCGATCTTTCTCTCTCTCCCCTTCCCATTCTGTCTGAACAAAAAAAAATGGAAAAATGTCCTCGGGTGAGGATTAAAAAATAAATAAATAAATAAAAATAAAAATATCAGCTCGAAAAAGTTTCAGATTCTAAGAGGGCCAACAAAATATTGTCAATGATTTTTTTTTCTTTTTCTGGGGTGTAATGTATTTGAGACAAATTTGTGTTTTAGGAGAATTGCTACAAAAAAAATTTGAGTACAATTTTGCGCAGGTATAGTGGATACATTCAGTTTTAAATAATGGGACATGGCCCTACCTGGTTTGGCTTAGCAGTTAGCATGTCAGACCGAGGACCAGAGGGTTGTAGGTTCGTTTTCTGTAAGGGCATGTACCTGGGTTGCAGGCCCTGGTCAGGGTATGAGTGGAAGGCAACCAATTGATGTGTCTCTCTCACGTTGATGTTTCTCTCTCTCCCTCTCTCACGTTCCCCACTCTCTAAAGCAATGGAAAAAATATCCTTGGGTGAGGATTAACATAAGTAAGTAAGTAAGTAAATAAATAAATAAATGGACAGGCATAACTTGACTATTTTGAAAGAAAAGGAGGTCTGTAATATGTTTTCCTTAAATGACATATTCTTCCTGGTTTTATCTCTATATGATGCCAAGACCTGGGGTAGAAATATTATCATAAATTATGACAATGTTCTAATGGGGAAAATATTATACAGTCCAATTTATGACAGTTTTGGGTTTTTTTAATCCTCCCTGAGGACATTTTTCCATATTTTGTTCAGACAGAGTGGGAGGGAGAGAGAGAGAGAGAAACTCGACGTGAAAGGGACACATCGAGTGGTTGCCTCCCGCACGACCAACCAGGGCCGGGGACAAACTGCAACCGAGGTACGTGCCCTTAGCGGGAACTGAACCCGGGTCTCTCTGGACCGCAGGCCGACGCTCCAACTGCTGAGCCAAACCGGCCAGGGCTGATAGTTTTTAAAGGTATAGTTGCAAGAAATATATATGGATAAATGTTTGAGGAAAGAGCTTGTATTTTTTAATTTTTTCATTTTCTGTTAAGAATATTCTAGGCCCTGGCCAGGTTGCTCACTTGGTTAGAGTATTGTTCCAATATGCCAAGGTTGTGGGTTTGATCTCTGGTCAGGGCACATACAAGAAGCAACCACTGAATGCACCAATAAGTGGAACAACAAATTGATGTTTCTCCCCCCCTCCACCGCCCTCTCTCTCACCCTCCCTAAAATCAATAAATAAAAATTTTATTTATTATTTATTTATTTATTTATTTTTTTATCCTCACCCGAGGATATTTTTCCTTTTTTTTTTTTTGTACAGATAGAGTGGGAGGGAGAGAGAGGAAGGGGGAGAGAGAGAGAGAGAAACATCGATGTGAAGGGACACATCGAGTGGCTGCCACCCACACGACCGACCAAGGCCGGGGACAAACTGCAACCGAAGTACGCGCCCTTAGCGGGAACCAAACCCGGGTCTCTCCGGACCGCAGGCCGACGCTCTAACTGCTGAGCCAAACTGGCCAGGGCAATAAATAAAAATTTTAAAAAAGAACATTCTGGAATCTAGTTTTTAATACTCTTATCAAAAGTTAAATCTTGGAATTCTAGGCTCTTAGAATAAGAATTGGTCTTAGCTTTCATTTAATTATGCACTTACGCGCAGCACATGCATCTGAGATTAAAGTCTGGTTACTGCCTTTCAGCTAACCAGTTGATCTGCTGTGTTAAGCAGTTTAAAGATGCTAAAACAAAAAACAGCCCTAACTCCTATTATAAATAGGAGTTAAGTAAATTATAGTAACTAAATGAAATAGGAGACCAACAGAGTGAGGGGTACCTTGCTTTAGAATGGAAGAAGTGTCTTCCAGAAGTAGAATTTGAGTTTGGCCTTTAAAGAAGAGAGGACTTTCAGGCCAGAGGGAGGTATGAATTTGCAAAGGCATGGAGTTTAAGATCAATAGATCATGTGTATGGTGTTTTGTTTGCTTTTAGAAAGGATTGCTAGGTGGGGAGTAGTACAGATAGATTTGTGTCTTCATGATAGGAAGACAAAATTGGAAAGGAAGTCAGAAGACTGGGCTTGAAGTTTTACCTGTGTATGTAGTCATCAACCGACTGCCTACCTACGCGGATGACTTGTACCCTGTCAGTGCTTAGATTTCCTCTTGCAAAACAGAGGGGAGCAAATGTGAACACTGTTTACATTATATAGCACTAGGTTCATGAGGTATTATTTTATCTTCTCATTGATGGTGCTGGCAGCTTTTCTGTCCCAAATCCTTAGGTAGCTTTACAGTTCTCTGCTATATAATAAGTCAACTAAGAATTATAATCTACATGAAATCTTTTTTTTTTTTTTTTTTTTTATCCTCACCCGAGGATATTTTTCCATTTTTTGCATAGATAGAGTGGGAGGGAGAGAGAGGAAGGGAGAGAGAGAGAGAAACATCGACGTGAAGGGACACATCGAGTGGCTGCCACCCGCACGACCAACCAGGGCCGGGGACAAACTGCAACCGAAGTACGTGCCCTTAGCGGGAACTGAACCCGGGTCTCTCCGGACCACAGCCCGACGCTCTAACCGCTGAGCCAAACCAGCCAGGGCTACATGAAATCTTTTAATATTTATACCAGAAATTCTCTCTTTTGATTTAAAAATAGGATCATATGATGTTGTAAAAGTTTAATGGTAATAAAGCTATTGCATATACATGGGTGGGCAAAAGTAGGTTTACAGTTATTCATATGGAAACAGACCTGTAGGTTATGATTCTTACAATAGCGTTATTAACTCTGGCGTACTCACAGTTGTAAACCTACTTTTGCCCACCCCTGTGGCAACCAACACAGTTGATACAGGTGTGTGATAAAAGAAAAATAAACCAAAATTAACTCTGCTTGAGTAATAACAGTCCTGGAGTTATTTTGATTGCAGAATAGAAATCTGTTTATAGCTTTAAAAAAGTTATAGACCAATGGTGATTGTATTTCCATTTATTGCTTTTGTAGATTACCCCTTTAAAATCTCAATATATTATCCTCATGCTAAATAATGGCTATTTCCTCTTCTACTAGACCGTGTTCAAGAAATGCAAGATACTTTGGTTTCATTAAAAAAACAAATTGCTGGGCCCTGGCCGGTTTGGCTCAGCAGTTAGAGCGTCGGCCTGTGGTCCAGAGAGACCCGGGTTCGGTTCCGGCTAAGGGCACGTACCTCGGTTGCAGTTTGTCCCCGGCCCGGCGGGTGGCAGCCACTCGATGTGTTCCTTTCACATTGATGTTTCTCTCTCTCTGTTCCCCTCTCTCCCTCCCACTCTACCTGAACAAAAAATGGAAAAATGTCCCCGGGTGAGGATTAAAAAAAACAACAAATTGCTGGGGGAAGAGAGCGGGGAGGAGGTTGCCAGTGGTAGGGTTGGGACTTGAAGAAGATGGAAAAATTTGGAACTATGTTTGTGAGGAGTGTTACAGAAATTCACCAAGAGGCAAAGACACAGATTTAATTTTTTTAAAATGTATTTTTATTTATGTTTAGATAGAGGCAGGGAAAGGGAGAAAGATAGAAACATCCGTGTGAGAGAGAACCATGGATCATCTGCCTCCTGCATGACCCCTACTGGGGATCAAGCCCACAACCTGGGCATGTGCCCTGACCGGCACCTCTCAGTCAATGGGCTGATGCTCAACCATTGAGCCACACTGGCCAGATCAAAGATTGAATTTTTTATTGCAGGCCTGGTTAAGATGGCCCATTTTCTTAATTATTTCCCTAGTACCTAGCATTTAGCAGTTGGAGGAAGCAGATAGGCAAGGTCTGGGGTTGGGATGTGGCATGGTCGGTCCGTTGTAGACTAGTAAGAAGCTAGGAAAATTCCAGGACAAGCCGAATAGGGAAACTAAGACAGTTTAACAGCAGCTTACAGGCACCTACTAAATCCTGTCTTTCCTAAACCAAGGACACTTGAGTAAATGATTTGCACTTCTCCTCCCCAACCAGAGGGTAGATAACAGAAAACCAGTTAGTGGCATTTGCCAGCCACACCCAAGGACAGACAAATTAGGAGAATAAATCTCATTTTGGTACATCAGCATAAAGCTGATGAATATTCTGTTGATCTTCCCCTAAGACCTCCTCTAAACATCCTGAAAACAAAGGACCCAGCTCTCCTTCCCAGGAGCACACCTGCACCTCCCCCACCCCTTCTCTTCCCTGACAGACATGCATCTCCTAAACTCTAAGGGACCTTATGAGGCTTGCAACCAGGGCAGCAACCCCCCTCAACCTGTCCTCGGACCCCCTTTTCTCTGATTTCCCAGTGAGCCAAAGCAGCCCATACTAGGCTGTCTTGGACGCTCTCCCTCCAGGGAGTGCCGTTCCCTTCCCCCACAGGCAGCTATCTCCTAAACTCCAAGGGGCTCCACGAGACTTGCAACCAGGGGAGCAGTGGGCAGCAGCAGCTTTATTCAGCCAGATGAACAGTAAATTCAGCCAGGACTTGGCAAACACAGCTGTGCGCATTCGTTTATGCTTGTAGCGCGTTTGGGCCTTATGGACCACAAAGCCTGACATACTTACTATCTGGCCCATTACAGAAAAAGGTGGTTGACCCCTGATTTAGAACTAAACTATGCAGTATAGTAGTCACTAAGAACTATATTGCTCAATATGATCTAGTTGATTACTTGAAATGTGGCTAGTCTGCATTGAGATAACATTGTAATTGTAAAATATCACATCGTCAAAGATTCTTTTGCATCGGTTCCTTTTTATTTTTATTTTTTTTATTATTATTATTTTTTTTAATCCTCACCCATGGATATTTTTCCATTTTTTGTACAGATAGAATGGGAGGGAGAGAGAGGAAGGGAGAGAGAGTGAGAAACATCGACGTGAAGGGACACATCGAGTGGCTGCCACCCACACGACCAACCAGGGCCGGATACAAACTGCAACCGAAGTACGTGCCCTTAGCGGGAACCGAACCCGGGTCTCTCCAGACCGCAGGCCAACGCTCTAATCGCTGAGCCAAACTGGCCAGGGCTCCTTTTATTTTTAATGTGGCTCCTAAAAAATTTAAATGATATATGTGGTTCACATTGTATTTCCATTGGAGAGCGCTGATCTAGAAAGTACTGGTAACTTAGAAAATAAACAGATAAAAGCTGTCTTTAACCAAAAGCCAATTAAATCGTGTTGTAAAGCAAAGAGAGCTTGGTACTAGGAAGAAGTATTTGACTGGGTCCAGGGTCAAATCCCAGAAAACCCAAGTTCTTATAAGTCTTCATGCCATTTCCTCTGCCTGAAATAATCTAACTCCTGTTCATAATTTTTCTGTATCATTTGAGACTCAGCTCAAATATTGACTTCCTCTGCAAAAGCTCCCTCCACCCCTGTGCTCCCACAGTTCTGTGTATTATAATTATCTTTGCGTATTTCTCCTGAGATCCTAAAGGAAGGGTTTGAAATACATGCCTAGCGCCCTGTGCATATTGGGTCCTCAGTGGTTTTTATTTAATGAATGAGTGTATAATTGAATGAATAATTGAGTTACCAATTTAATGAACTTGTTTATTTGCCTTTTCCTCCTGGATAACATTGGCTGTAGATTTGACATGGTAATATGAGTGTAGGACCATTCCAGGAAGCAGATTTGGTGAAAAGCCATGCCAGAGCAGCCCAAGTGGAAAGGGGCACGTGCAGCGTGGGCCCACTTGCTCTCATTTCACTTTTATTAACGGTATCACTCTAATAACACAGGGCAATAAATGGTCGCTTTTATTTGCCAAAAATATATGTGGTACAGTATATAATCCTTTTTTAAGGTGGTAAAGCACGTAATTTCATCAAAACTGGTTAAAATAAGAGTTTTGAGCCCTGGCCAGTTTGGCTCAGCGGTTAGAGTGTCGGCCTGCGGTCCGGAGAGACCCGGGTTCGGTTCCCGCTAAGGGCACGTACCTCGGTTGCAGTTTGTCCCCGGCCCTGGTTGGTCGTGCGGGTCGCAGCCACTCGATGTGTCCCTTCACGTCGATGTTTCTCTCTCTCTCTCCCTTCCTCTCTCTCCCTCCCACTCTATCTGTACAACAAATGGAAAAGTATCCTCGGGTGAGGATAAAAAAAAAAAAAAAAAGAGTTTTGATACTTCAGGGAGTAAAATTTAAATATTCCAGTTAAATGTAGTAGACTTGAGAAATGTTAGGTGTTGTTCATGAAGTTAAATGTTGCAAGCCTGATTTCTTGCAGATCACAGGATTAGGAAGAAACAAAATCTAGAGTAGCTTTCCTTAAGGATTTATCCTTGGGTCTACTAATTGGATATTAGTCTCAGTAAGTAAATGATTAGTTATTTGTTAGTTAGATTAATGTTTACAGTTATATCAGTAGGCCCAGGCAGATACTTCAGAATTTACATGACCATCAGTCCTGGCTTATCACTGTTTCAGGGTCAGTGTTTTAGACATTTAGAAGCCTTGAGTTGAGTTATATGGTTGGGTGTTTGTATGTAGTTCTTTAAATCTTAATGTTTTTAGGGCATTACTTTGGCTTTTATGACATTTAATTTTTAAATTTTGGGGTAGCAAGAAAGTAAAAAAGATTTTAAATAGTCTATGAAGTTAATTTTAAAGTGAAAGGAAATTAATTTTTTTTAAATGTATTTTTCTTCCACTTAACATAGCTTTCATGTCATTTTGAGTCAGGCCTTCAGAGACCCTGGTCTTAAGTGTGAACAAAAACTCTCCCTGTTGCCCTGGCCGGTTTAGCTCAGTGGTTTGAGCGTTGGCCTGCAGACCAGAGAGGCCTGGGTTTGGTTCCCGCTAGGGGCATGTACCTCGGTCACAGTTTGTCGCCGGCCCCATGGGGTCGTGTGGGTGGCGGCCAGTTGATGTGTCTCTCTCACATCGATGTTTCTCTCTCTTCTTCCCTCTCTCCTTCCTGCTCTATCTGAAGATAAATGTAAAAATGTCCTCAGGTGAGGATTAAAAAAACTCTCTCTCTTTCCCAGTCCCTGATTCATCAAAGCCAGTTATTTATGGAAAGACGGATTCCGTTAGGATAAGCTGCACAGTTAGTGGGAATGAATCTTTTACAGAGTCTCCTTCCCCACCCCGCTTCACGTGTTTGAGGACTCATCCTGTTCTCTGTGGTATTCATTTATCTGGGCAGGAGGTCTGCACCCATCTGATGTCTGATACTTATCGGTTACCCCAGTATAATAGGTAACTTGACTTTTCAGTTGAAAGGGTAAAATAAGGAAATTTACTGTCAGATTCCTTTTCTGGAAGAAGATACTGTAGTATTTGAAGATATGCTTTGAAAAATATATAAAAATGAAAGAGGTACCGTTTCAGGTTACTTAGTCTGCATTAAACTGACATGAGTTCCAATAAAACTCTGTAAACACTCAAAGACAGCTCTAAGTTGAGCAAGAAGTTGAAATAACTAAGACTATTTTAGCAAGCAAAATGAGCAGTGTAAGCAATTTAATGGGCACCAAGTTTAATAGGGTAGGCGTTAACTTTTGCATTAACACTTAATTTTTCAATTATATTAAAAATGTTGCTTAAACTAGGAATGTTTTGCCAAAGAAGAATTTAATAAATACCTCAAAAGCTAAAATCTAGCGAGGTTATTATTTGTGAAGACAAACTTATTTATGGATAAAGGCAAACTACATTCAGAATGAATACTACCCAATTTTATTAAAAGGGCAGGTATTAATTAAAACAGCTACTTGAATTATACTAGTACCATGATTCAGTATAAAAATAAGAAACTGTCTATGAATATGCAAGTAATAAATCACAATATACAGTGTATATGGGAGTCATACAGAGCAAATCCTCATAAAAACAAACATCTTAATAGCTTTAAAATCCATTTTTTAAATCATGAAAAATTCTCAAGTCAGATTAATAATTGATTAATTTATTAATACCTCAGTTAGTCAACTTAAATATTAGGAAGCTACACTACTAAAACTTTATACACGGAATGGAATCTTTAGAACAAGAGAATTATAATGAAATGAAATTTAGAATGTTTTCATCATCCCCCCCCAAAAAAATACCTGAACCCATTAGCAATCATTCCCCATTCCCCCTACTTTTACCCTCCTGCCCCATTCCCTAGACAACCACCAACCTTCTGCATGTCTCTATAGAGTTGTCTTTTCTTAATGTTTCATGTAAATGGAATCATACAATACAGGGTGGGGCAAAAGTAGGTTTGCACATTGTTCTTATGGAAAATAAGACACGAATTAAGAAATGATAATACAAGAATAAATTCTTTGTTTTGCGAACTCACAATTGTAAACCTACTCTTCCCCACCCTGCCTGTAGTCTCTTGTGGCCGACTTCTTTAACTTAGCATACTGCTTTCAAGTTTCATCCATGTATAGTGCTTCTCTCCTGTTATTACTGGATAATTTGCATTATATAGACAGACCACATTCTATTCATCTATCAACTGATGGATATTTGAGTTGTTTTCACTCTGTTATTACTTCTAATGCTGCTGTAAGCATTCATGCACAAGCTTCTGTGTGGGCACGTTTTTATTTCTCTTGTGTAAATGCCCAATAGTGGAATTTTTGAGTCATATGGTAGTTCTATTTTTGAGAACTTCCAGACTGTTTTTCAAAGCATTGCATCATTTAATCTTCCTACCAGCAATGTAGGAGTGTTTTAATTCCTCTATGTCTGGACAGTACTTGTCCCACCCCTTAAAAATTTTTATTTTTACCAAGCGGGTAACATTCTTAATAACGTTGTTGTTACAAGTATTTATGAATGCTTCTCTAATTGCATTACAGGGAAGCTATCACATCCAACTCCCTGAAATAACAGTCTTCTCTGACTTTACTCCAGCTCTATTAAGATATAATTGACACATCCTAGTGCGTAGAAGGTGATATTTCATTGTGGGTTTGATTTGTATTTTCCTGATGATCAGTAATGTTGAGCATCTTTTCATGAGGTATTGTCCATTTGTATATCTTTCTTGGAAAAATGTCGGTCCAGATACTTTGCCTATATTTAAATTGGATTATTTATCTTTATTGTTGAGTTGTAAGAGTTCTTTATATATTGTGGATATACTTTCCTGATCAGACTTGCAAATATTCCCCCCATTCTGTGGCTTCTCTTTTTATTTTCTTCATGGTGTCCTTCCTTTGCAGCAAAAAATGTTTTGTGTTTTCTTTTTGTAAATTTTGAAGTCCAGTTTATCTATTTTTTAATGTTGCTTGTGTATTTTATTAGTCACAGTTGCAGGATCCATTCAGAGAATCTAATTTCCCATGCTATCAGAATTGTATCTTATTGCATCATATGATTAATATAGTTGTAGTTACTGTGTGCACATATAGTAGTTTTGTTTATTCTACTTAGCATTTTTATTTTTTATCCTCACCCGAGGACATTTTTTTTCCATTTTTTGTTCAGATAGAGTGGGAGGGAGAGAGAGAGAGAGAGAAACATCAACGTGAAAGGGACACATCGAGTGGTCGCCACCGACACGACCCAACCAGGACAGGGGACAAACTGCAACCAAGGTACGTGCCCTTAGTGGGAACCGAACCCGGGTCTCTCTCGACCACAGGCTGACACTCTAACCGCAGAGCCAAACAGACCAGGGCTACTTAGCATTTTTATGTATAAATTTCTTTCTATTTCTATCACCCATGCTTCGTTTTCAAGAGCTGTCATGTTTTATGGTAGTACTGTAGTTTACAGTAGTTATCCTTTTTTGCTTGCTTGTTTTTCAACTTCATGATTTAAATAGTGCTGGTATCTATCAACTTAAAAGTTACATTATTTTCTCCTTAGGCCGTGTTGACATAAAAGAGTTGATAACAAAGAAGAAACAACTGGCAGCAGAGGCAGAGGTAAGTAACTCCCTCTTCCAGAAACAAAAATGTACAGTGTTGGGGTAATGAGTTTTTTTCAGTGGATTTTAAAAAAATATATTTTTATTGATTTTTAGAGAGAGAGGAAGGCACAGAGAGAGAGAGAGAGAAACATCAAAGAGAGACATACATTGATCAGCTAGCTGCCTCCTGCACACCCCCCAATGGGGATTGAGCCTGCAACCCAGGCTGTGCTTTGACTGGGAATCGAACCAGCGACCTCTTGGTCCATGGGTCAGTGCTCAGCCACTGAGCCACACCAGCCGGGCTGTTCAGTAGATTTTTAATGCTAAATTGCTTACAGAATTATTTACCTTTCTTATCATTTGACATTGTCTTGCTGTGGAACAGGAACATAAGGTCTGCCACCTTGTCATCCTACCTAAGAACCAGGTTTCCCTTTTCTCTTCTAGCCCATCTATCACTGTCATTTTTCTGACTTTTACCAGCAAAACTCGGTTTCAGTGAACCATATTACAATTGAATTTCTATATGATGGTCTGTGTAAGTACTTTGTGAAAGTAGCAAGGTGCACAGAAATCACAGGCTTCCAGTAAAAGTTCAGCCTGAATCCAGAAGCAGATTCCCTGTTACGGATTTAGAAGAAATGTCAGCTCAAAAACAGCCATGTGGAGCCATTTCAAGCCAGGCGAATGGTTCTGCAAGTCAGATTGAGCAGTGCCCTCAGGAAATTCTGGAGGAGAAAGAATAGTTTTTAAACATTTATAATCTAATACTGTGTGTGCTTGAATGTAAGTTGAGTTCAGATACAAGGCAGCCTCCCTTTTTTCTGAGAAGATTACTTCTGGAATTTATTGGCCAACATGAATATCTAAATATCCGGTGTTGTAGATAAAATGCCCTGTTTTATTTATTAATTTAGTTACATGTGCTTCCATGCGCATCTGCATTGATTTAGAATAACAGATTTAGATATTTTTATTTTTAGGCATCATATTTATATGGGGCTCTTGGACTCAATTCTAACATGGGGGCATGGGTTCCCTCCACACCCACAAGCAGTTCTCAGATGCCAGTAAGAGTGTCCCAGGAATTTAACCAAATTTGATACTGTCTACCTGGAGATAAAAATCAGATTCCACAGGCAAAGGCTCAGTCCCACATGTCTACCCTCCCTTTCAGGTGCTGGAAGCCAGTCCAGGTTACTTGTGCTTCTGAGATTGGAGGTTCCAGTGACACCCCCCCCCCCCCCCCCCCGCCACTCAGAATGCCAGTTGCAAGCTCGGGTTGTCACCTATACTTCTGACCCACTGGCTATAAATCAGAGGTTCCTTGGGTCTGATTAATTAGCCAGAATGGCTCACAGAACTCAGGAGAACCTGTTTAATCTACTAGATTACTGATTTATTACAAAGCATAAGAATCAATAGCCAGATGAAGGTCCTGAACAAAGGAGTATCTGTCCTTAGGGAGGTTGGGGCCTGGCAGGTGGCAGTACCCCAACATGTAGGGCTAACAGGTTGGCCTCTTGAGTTTTTATGGGACAGAAAGTTTTAAACCTCTAATCACATGGTTGGTTCTCCTGGCAACCCAGTTGTCACTCATCTTTATTGTACAATTTCACCCTAATCTCTAGGGTGAGAATATTGGACTAGCTGTCTCCAAGGTCCTCTTCAGAAATAACATTCTGTGTCATAATTGTGTAGCTAACATATATATATATATATATATATATATCTATATATCTATATAGATATATATATATATATTTTTTATCCTCATCCGAGGACATTTTTCCATGTTTTTTTCAGATAGACTGAGAGGAAGAGAGAGAGAGAGAGAGAGAGAGAAACTGACGTGAAAGGGACACATCGAGTGGCTGCCACCCGCATGACCCAACCAGGGCTGGGGGCAAACTGCATCCGAGGTATATGCCCTTAGCGGGAACCGAACCTGGGTCTCTCTAGACCGTAGGCCGATGCTCTAACCGCTGAGCCAAACCAGCCAGGGCTTGTGTAGCTAACTTAAACTTCAGCTTCTAATTCACTATTTCCTGTTGAGAAGGGAGTAGGTAGTCTATAGATCTTATTGGGCAGCTCTTTCAGCTCCACAGAACTAGAGTTGTTAGAGAAAATACAGTGTGCCTAGTTAAGTTTGAATTTCAGATAAACAACAAATAGTTTTTTAGTCATCATGCAATATTCGAGACAGACTAAAAAGGTTATTCGTGTTTTACCAAATTTAACTGGGTGTTTCTATATTTGTATTTGCTAAATTTGACAACCTACAAAGAACTCTGAAAATTGAGATATATACATAGTGGAGCTCATAGTAAGGAAGGCAGGGAGGAAGATTGTCAAGTGCCCAGCTCTTTTGTCTGAAGGGAAGAGGAATGAGAGAGGTTATCACATTAGTGGGTTGCAATTGGTGGGTTGAACTGACTGAGTGTCTTAAGATCACTTCTAGGTCTAAATAGTTTCATAAAACAATTTTTAAGTACTTACTTTTTTAAAAATCTGGTGCTAGTTGGTTCATAAAACATTGTGTAACCCTGAGTCATGACCTTGTGAAATCCTTAGAATTGTGTTGTAACAAGATTAAAGACCTTGGAACAGTCCAAGGGAGATTCAAATGATTAAGTCCCAACCAACTTATGTTAATGATAAATTAGCTTTGTTTTAACATTATGTTACTTCAGTTTTTTTCCTTTGGTTGCAAATAACAGAAACTTGCTTTGGCTTAGTTAAGCATTTTTGATATTTTATATTAATGTATCTCTTAGAATCCTGGGAGAAGTTGGACAGTCTTTGGAAGGGAAAACATTTTAATAGCAGGAATTCAGATATTTCTGAATTTTTCAGTTAATGAGGTTTTTCACTCACTCTTTCTAAGCTCAGAGTTTCAGATTTAAGAGAGAGGGAGAGTTGGATTTTGGCAAGAAGGGCAGGACCCATGCAGTATAGCCCTGGCCTGGCCTGGGTGCCTGTCCTCACCTTGAGGACAGTTTCCAGAGAAAAGTGAATATGTTGAGAAGAGAAAAGGAAGCATCTTTACTATCAATAGTTGTAGAATTTTTATTAATGTACACAATTTTATAGAGGAAATGTTAGGTATAAAGTGAAAATTAAACATGAAAAATGACTTACTACTTCTGTTTCTTAAAAACTACATATTTGTTGCAACATATTTCATTTGCTGCTTTTTTTTTTGGTTAATTCTCACCAGAGGATAAAAGGGAGGGAGGGAGAGAGACATCCATGTGAGAGAGACACATTGATTGGTTGCTTCCCGAATGATCCCGACCAGGGGACCTAATTGCAACCAAGGTACTATCCTTGACTGAAATTGAACCCGTGACTCTTTGGTCTGCGGGCCGACCCTCTGACCCCAGAGCCAAACCAGCCAGGGCTAAATAGCTACTTTTTCATTAGTAACAGCACTAAATGATAGAATGGGCGTAAACTGCAGTTTTTATTGTGCATTGCTTTGTTTCTGTCATCAGAGGTCAGCTCTGACGGAGTGGGGAGTGGGTGGAGCCACAGATATCTATAGAGTGGTGACTGTGTTAAATACTGTGCTGTGCATTTTTGCAGGGTTTTTTGTTTCTGTTTTGGGCTTTTTAAAAAAGTTCACACAACTGATTAGCAAGTTAGATGTTATTCATCTCAATTTTGCGCAAAAAAGTGAAATAGCTTGCCTGAGGCCACATGCAACTGGTGGAGGAACCTGAGTCTGCCTGGCTGAAAGCTCATATTTTTTTTACTACGTTATTATTAGCACTAAAGGCATCTTTTGCCTTAGTATTGTACTAGCTCAAGTATGGATTTATGTGCTACTCACATAAATTTTACTGCAGGAAAAAAAGACATGAATTAATATTAAAATAGGATCCTTTGTAGCTCAGCATACCCAGGCAGTGTTCTGCACTGTCTGAGGAATCAGCGGTTGGAGCAGAGGTTGGAGGCAGAGGTGCGGGAGGGAGATTGTGAAAGAAAGTAGGCAGGAGACTTAATGCCCTTTACCACCGTGTACTAGCCCTCACGCTGTTGAAATGTCTGTGATTCTTATTATTATCATGATGATTTTTTGCTTGCTTATTTGGTCCTCCTATCACTCTGAACTGTTCTTTGTGGCATTCGGTGCACCATTAACAATTCATGTCTTTCCTCATTGATAGCTCCTTAAGAGCAGGCTGTGTGTATCTTGTTCACCACCGGAGGTGCTGAATAATAGAAGTGCCCGTTGTTATCCAAATCTTTGTGGTCCATGAGATCACATAACGAGCTGGGATAACAAGGGATACCCTTATTTATAGGATGACTGTGAGAGAAGAAAAGGTAGGGTTCTAGGGTGTGAAGGGAAAGAAAAGGAACAGGAGGAAGGAGAAAAAAGGGGACAGTTGACAAGAAGGATGAGGGTAAGGAGATTGCTGTAGGTTTTCTTACTATATGACTGGAAGTTTCAAGTGCTTCAGAACATATGGCAAAGGCTCCTCTGTGGGCCACAAGTACATTAGGCACAGGACCTTGTGCCGTAGGAGTTGACTGCTGTATTCAACTTGAGTTGGGTGGATTAGGACCGGGTTTTAGCAGCTTTTACTGACATTCATAGACTTTATTTATTTATTCATTCATTCATTCATTCATTCATTCATTCATTCATTCCTGCTTCTGGTCTACTTAACCCAATACTTAAATTGGAAAGGAGACTAGTTTCAGAGTGCAAGGAATCCTTGCTGAAAGAAGTAGCTTGCCTTTCTTTGCCACATAACAAGATTCCAGGCTTCTTTTTTACTTTTTATCAATATCAGTGAGCTGATTGATATGAGTAAGAGGTAAAGTGTTAAGACCTTACGTGGTTTAGATCCCCTCCTGCCAACCCCCCATCTTTCCTGACCTCACTTCTTATTATGCTTTTGCTTTAGATATGAAATCCTGCTTCTTGCTATTTATGGAAGCATGCCAATGGTATTCCTGCTTTAGGGATTTTTGCATTCATGTGCTTTTCTTCCTAGTACTTAAAAAAAATAGTTTATTGATTTTTAGAGAGAGAGAAACATCAGTGTGAGAGCATAACATCCATCGGCTGCCTCCTGCGTGCCCCCTACCAGGGATTGAGCCTGCAACACTGGCATGTGCTCTGACCAGATACACACTGATTTTTTTCATATCTTCTCAAATGTCATCTAATATTTAGGCTTTTCCTGATGTCTCCATGAAAAATAACACCCTCCACCACATCCCTCTGCTTTATTTCTTTGCATATCACTCTCTGGCATACTTTCTGCCCTGTAAATTCCATAAGCAAAGGGACTAGATTTTGTTTACTGTTGTATCTCCAGTGCCCAGAACAGTACCCAGTACCCAGCAATTAGTGGAATGAATGAATTCTTCCCCTTTTAGTGTATTTCTATGTGGGACAACATTTTTTTTTTTTTTTAATCCTCACCCGAGGATATTTTTCCATTTTTTTTTGTACAGATAGAGTGGGAGGGAGAGAGAGGAAGGAGAGAGAGAGAGAAACATCAACGTGAAGGGACACATCGAGTGGCTGCCACCCGCACGACCAACCAGGGCCGGGGACAAACTGCAACCGAAGTACGTGCCCTTAGCGGGAACCGAACCCGGGTCTCTCCGGACCGCAGGCCGACGCTCTAACCGCTGAGCCAAACCGGCCAGGGCTATGTGGGACAACATTTTTGTAGCTGAAACAAAAAACCCTTTATTTGTTAATCAGTCCAATTCTACAGATTAAATGAGAAAAGAACCTTTTTTTTTTGCCATGTCATTTGGCGGGGGTTGGGAGGAGTTGTTTTGTTTTTTGTTAGGGAAACAAAATTGAAAAATTTCAAAATGAAGATGCACATGTAATTGAAAAGGAGTAAGCAAAGTGAACAAAAATAAAGTACTATTAGGAACCTTAATATGAAAAAATAATTTTATAAAAACTATTTTTTCTACTAGGGAACATACTTCTGTATTTTGTCCTTAAAACCGGCCTACATCATTCACATTTCCTGTTTGGCTTATATTTTCTCATCTGTCTGCTTTTTATCACTTAAAATTAAGTTCTATTACTTCTTCAAGGTTTCAGCTCAACTCCCAGCTTAAAAAGACATTTTCAATCATCTCATCCTGGTTTCTTTGTTTGCTACACTAGTATATGTTCTTTGAGTCTTCATTGATGGTTATATTGCTCTGGTCACACTCTTCTCTGTGTTGTTTATCTGTGGATGTCTTGTGTCTTCCATCTCCATCAGCTAGCTTGTGCAAGGTGGGACCTCAGTGTATTCTTACTGCTCAGGCTTCCAAAGGCATTCGGAACACCTGCATAGCTAGTTCCATTAGGTACATTGATATTTTGTTACTTTACTTTTAAAGGACGTGGTCAGATTCTTATTTTAGGTTTAGCCTAAATAATTTAGTTAAAGGAAGAACTTTTTTTTTCTCACTGAAGAATTAGTAACACTTTGTTTTCTCTTATATAGATGAGTCTTACCAATTTAAAAATTTTGACATTTGTCACTTGAGCATCCACGATAGGTGGCCTATTATAATGTGAAGAAATCTTTTCTTGCTTTATACTTTTCAAAAACTGGATGTTAAAAATAGTCTGGGACCAAAATATATAACAATTTTATGTTATGAAAATATGTGTTAAGGTTAGACAAATATATAGCTATGGAGTTAGAAATAAATATTATATAAATATTGGTAATGTGCAGAAATGACATGATCTAAAATATGAACAGTGGGTACTTGGGTGAAGGGGTTGCTTGAGAAGAAAGGGGACTTAAAATTATATAATACTGATTTTTATTTTTTGTTATAAGACATAAATTATCCTGTTATTTTTTTAGTAGCCATTTCTGAAACCTACAGGTCAGCTATAAAAATCATTTTTCTATTTTTACTTCTGTGAACTCACTTAAAATGGATTTCTTTGATCCAGCTCTGTTGAAGAGAACCCTTTAGAGAAATATTAATAACCTGTAAGCATGTGTTCTAATGTTTTTCTTTACTTGTCTTAAAATTCTAGGAATTGAAGCCATATTTTATGAAGGAAGTTGGCACTCACTTCGACGATTTTGTGACCAATCTCATTGAAAGATCGGTATCGTTGGACAGTGGTGGGAGTGCTCTCACGTCCTTTTCTGTTCTTGGAGGAGAGAAGAACCACAGAGCTAAGTAAGTATGAGTATTAGTTTCTTTTAATCAGACATCTAGTCTAGTACAGCTCAGCGGTCAGAATGTGGACTGCAGTAAAAACGCCTGGATTCACACCCTGGCACCAGTTTCCATTAGCTGTGTGTCCCTCTGGGCGTATTGTGTAGCCACTGGAAGGGTGGGTTTCTTCATTTTAATATGTGGATTATAACGCATATGCATACTTCATTTAAGACTGTGCTGACCCTTGAGTGCTTTTCATTTAAACCAAACACCGTATGAGGTAGGTACTATAACTGTCTGCCTAGTACAGAGTAGGAAATTGAAGCACAGAGCAGTTAAATGTTGCCCAGTATCACACAGCGGGGATTTGAACCCAGAGCCCATGCTCTTCACCATTATACTGCCTCTCTGTTGTACTCGCTACAATACTTATTATAAAGTACAGTGCATTGGTATCTCTTTGTGATAATTTGTCATTCTGTGCTTTCCTTGCTTTTATGCCTCTGTGGTCTCTGTCAGTCCCTCCTGTTCTGGAGGACACTTTTATTTTTTTATTTTTTTATCCTCACCCAAGGACATTTTCCCATTTTTTGTACAGATAGAGTGGGAGGGAGAGAGAGGAAGAGAGAGAGAGAGAGAGAGAGAAACATCGATGTGAAAGGGACACATCGAGTGGCTGCCACCCACCCACACGACCATCCAGGGCCGGGGACCAACTGCAACCGGGGTACATGCCCTTAGCGGGAACCGAACCCGGGTCTCTCCGGACCGCAGGCCGACGCTCTAACCGCTGAGCCAAACCAGCCAGGGCTGGAGGACATTTTTAACCAGGAATATCAGTGGAAGTGCTGACAGTACTGCAGAAAGCCCTAAAGAAGATGATCATGATACATCTTAACAGATTCTAGTAACTGGATTTGAGTAACCTTTAAGATCAGGAGGCTGTCAGGAATTGTCGGAAGTCCTTTGACATTAAGGAGGGTATCATACATATCATTTTCAAGAATAAACCGGTAATAGTATATGAATTGGAGTAAGTGTGGCTGGGGGCCTATGACCTTAGGGATGGATGTTCAGGAGAAGGAAGAGTGGTTGTCTGTGTGATGTCAGGAACTAATGCTGCCTTTGTTAGTTGTGCCTGACACCTCTTCCTCCCTAACCAGATAGGCTTGTACCTGCCTCGTAGCATCACTCAGGAGTAAATGAGACAACACGCATTCAGTCCTAATCACAGTACCCTGGATCCCTGTGAGAAGGCGGTTAATTAATTTTACCTGCTGTAGTTGGTAATAGTCTTCCTCTTATTCTTAGGTATAAATTTTTTATAATGCTTGAAGTACTTATATTTTGTTTTAATTTTTGCTCTTCCTAGAGATCTGAGAGCACCTCCAGAACATGGAAAGATTTTTGTTGTAAGGCGATCTCTCTTAGAGTGAGTATTTTTAGTGCTTTTGTTTATTATTAGTTTGAATTTAAAAAAAAAAAAAAACCCAACATATTCTGATTGTTGAAATCGCTGCTTAATCTATGAATGTTTAATGAATTTATTCTGTATTCATATAAATCATGTGTTTTGATGATGCTTTTTGTACATTTGCTGTCTCTTGCTTCTTGCTTATCTCCCGACTTTGTGTCTGGTTTTCAGAGGAGGTGCTAGAAATCAGAATGGCTCTCTGTCCTTTGATAAATTCCCTGAAGTTGTGCAGCAGAGAACTGGTTACCCAAAGAGCTAGAACAAACTTTTCTGCTTTGGTAAACCACTTCAAGAGAGTTTTGGTGTTGCTGCCTTTTTGATATATAATGTTTTAATCTCTTCTTTGGCTGGCCAGCTTAATAATGTGATACTGTTCTCAGATTTACTTATTTTAAAAACCTGATTATGTGGATTTTATGGGGGAAAAAACACACATCAGGCAAATGTAAATTAATTGTGATGACATCATTTGGGAACTGAAAATTAAAGGTGCCCTTTGAGTATGTATTTATTTTTCTTTTGTAATGTTCTCTGAGTAGATCATTCATTCATTCATTCGAATACTGCTGTAATTTAATCTGCATTAGTATAGGTCATCTGAAATAGTTGGGCTGATGAATCTTGTGATTATTGTGTTTTTCTTTTAAAAATGCATAATATGCTTATCAAAATTTACTTTCTGTGAGCCAAATTGGTCTGTATTACTTAATTTTGATGAGAAGGCCAAAGTTTTCTGAGCATCTGATATAGATTGTCACTCCAGTGTCATGCCACACTGTTGTTTGAAGAGATTTATCTTTTAAAATCTGATTCTGGGGGAAATGCAGGCTTTCCACATAAAAGGGAAAATAAAACATAATTTGAACATTATGATTAAGATTTTAATGATAGTATTCTACTATATGAAAAATAAAAAATATACTTTAAAAACTTCTTAAATCAAGGAAATAAAACACATATTTTATGGCTTAGGTGGGTTTTTAAAATTTTTTTATTTTTAGATCCTTCCCCGAGGATATTTTTTTATTTATCTTCAGATAGAGTGGGAGGGAGGGAGGGGGAGAGAGAGAAACATCAATGTGAGAGAGGTATGTTGATTGGCTGCCTCCTGCTGCATGACCTCAACGAGGGCCAAGGATCAAACGATGTGCGTGCCCTTGACTGGGAATTGAACTGGGACCTCTCAGTCCATGGGACGATGCTCAATCCACTGAGCCACACCGGCTGGGCAGCGTACATCTTCCCATAAAGAAAGCTGAAACACTTGTTTTAATCAAATATAAAAAGTTCGGCCCTGGCCGGTTTGGCTCAGTGGTTAGAGCATCGGCCTGCGGTCCGGAGAGACCCGGGTTCGGTTCCCGCTAAGGGCATGTACCTCGGTTGCAGTTTGTCCCCGGCCCTGGTTGGTCGTGTGGGTGGCAGCCACTCGATGTGTCCCTTTCACATCGATGTTTCTCTCTCTCTCTCTCTCCCTCCTGCTCTATCTGAACAAAGAATGAAAAAGTGTCCTCGGGTGAGGATAAAAAAATATATATATATATAAAAAGTCCGCATTTAGAAAAAGTCATCCAGAAAGTAACTGCTGTGTTTTAAAAGTAGCCCAGTCTTAATTAAATAAAAAGATCAAAGAGGATAGAAAATAAAAACATTTGTAAATGGTTAAGTTTATAAACTTACAGGGTAGTATTTGGTTATCAACATTATAGAATTACAATCTTAACATCTTAGGAATAGATAGTACTTGATATGTATATATTAAGAGTAGGGAGTGGAATGCAATAATAGGATTAAAGTTTTTAGCATTTGAAATAGTTTCTGTGTTCCCTGTTTTCATTGAATGGCTTTTTGTGTACCTTAGTTAGAAAACAGTCGTTTCTGGTAAGTTTACAAGAATGTACACCATTTGTTAGCAACATTTGATATCCACGCTCTTTTCTAGGAAGCAGGATCATTTTATAGGAAAGAGCCTTGTCCTAAGCTCTTCCATTACGTTTTACCTTGGTCATGTCATTTACTGTCTCTACTTCAAGTTTAATGTTTTGTGATTACTGTTTGAGATGTTTTTGGAGGGTGGATTGTGAATCTTCTAGACTACTTTAAAGTCTTTGTGGTGTTTTAAAATCAAACACTTTATAGATTAATCATTTTGTTTGTTTGAACTACATTTACAGTGAGCTGTTCGAGGTGGACCACATTAGAACAATATATCACATGTTTATTGCTCTCCTCATTCTCTTTATCCTCAGCACGCTTGTGGTAGATTACATTGACGAAGGAAGGTAAGCCCAGAAAAAGGATGGTTGGTTAGTTGGCTCATGGGTGTAGAGAGTTTTCACTATATTTAAATTTTGCTTCAGAAAAGTCCAAAGTAGCTGATTTGAGGTTGAGATTTCTCTCAATAAGTACAACTAAGAAGAAGATTAGAAATTTCATTACTTTTATTTTTTTAAATGGTCTATTTGAATAGACTGTAATTGGTAGTTTCTAGGTAATTTCCTAAATGGGAGAATTTTGTGTATATGATTTATCCATTTTTCTACTATGGTATACATTTCAGATTGGTACTAAAAATAAGTAGCTTATTGGAATTTAACATTTGAAAAATGTGATATTTCTTTATTTTTATTTTTATTTATTTTTATTTTTTTTTATCCTCATCCGAGGACATTTTTCCAATTTTTGTACAGATAGAGTGGAAGGGAGAGAGAGAGAGAAACATCGACGTGAAAGGGACACATCGAGTGGCTGCCACCCGCATGACCAACCAGGGCCGGGGACAAACTGCAACCGAAGTACACGCCCTTAGCGGGAACTGAACCTGGGTCTCTCTGGACCGCAGGCCGACGCTCTAACCGCTGAGCCAAACCGGCCAGGGCTGATATTTCTTTTTAATATAAAAATCAAATTGTAACTTTAAAAATGACAGTGTAGTGCGCTGGCCAGTGTGGCGCAGTGGATAGAGCGTCAGCCTGTGCTCACTAAAGGGTTGCTCACGGGCCTAATCCCCGGCCTTGGTCAGGGCACAGTGTGAGAGGCAGCCAACTGATGTATGTCTCTCACATCAGTCTCTCTCCCTCTCTCCGTCTCTTGTCCTCTCTCCCTCCCTTCCACTCTCTCTAAAAATCAATGGAAAACGTATCTTTGGGTGAGGATTAACCAAAAAAAATAAATAAAATGACAGTCTAATCATACTTAGAATTGTATACTTTATTACAAAATTAAATTTTGAGATGTTAAAATATATTAACAGATTTTTTAATTATACCTATTCCCTTCTGAAAAATCATCTTTTATACATAGCAGTGATTGCTATTTGAATACTCTAAATACTAACTTTTCCATAGAATATTTTAGAGTTTAAAATGTATTAATGTGCCCTGGCCAGTTTGGCTCAGCGGTTAGAGCCTCGGCCCGCTGACCAGAGAGACCTGGGTTCTGTTCCCGCTCAGGGCACATACCTTGGTTGTTGTTTGTCCCTGCCCGGTTGGGGTTGTGTGGGTGGCGACCACTTAATGTGTCTCTCTCACATCGATGTTTCTCTCTCTCTCTTCCTCCCTCTCTGCCTCCTGCTCTATCTGAAGATGAATGCAAAAATGTCCTCGGGTGAGGATTAAAAAAAAAAGAAAGAAAAAATTATTGTGAAAATCTAACCTTTGAAAAGTTCAAAGTCTTATTATTTTAAGTTATCTTAAGTATTTTATATTGAAAGACTGTGTTATCTTAGGGCTTTTAGAAGGTTTGTTGTTGAAATATATTGTGAAGCAGAGTCTTAGAAGCAGTTCTCTGTCTAGCACAACTAGAATAACTTCAGTGTATTAATGTTGTTGTGTTGCCTAAAGTTGAGAGTTTGGGGCCTGAAAGTTTTGAGTTCTGTGAATCAATGCCTACTTTTAAAAATGTGCCTTTGTGTCTTTTCTCCATGCTTTTTCTCCCTAGGCTGGTGCTTGAGTTCAATCTCATAAGTTATGCTTTTGGCCAACTTCCTGTTGTTATGTGGACATGGTGGGCCATGTTTCTGAGTACACTTTCAGTTCCCTATTTCCTCTTTCAACATTGGGCCAGAGGCTACAGCAAAAGTTCTCATCCAGTGATCCATTCTGTCTTCCATGGCTTGCTTTTCATGGTCTTCCAGATTGGCATTCTGGGTTTTGGACCACTGTATGTTGTGTTAACATATATGCTGCCACCAGCTTCCCGGAGCATTGTTATATTTGAACAGGTAAGGTTTTGAGTATTGCCAGTTCAATGCTGTGCTTAGTTAAAATAATAATAACAATATTGCCATTATTAAACAACATAATATTGATGTTCTGTTATTTTTAGTTGGATAAATTTTTATAACTTCCTTTATGCTATTACCTAAAATTAAAGTGTTAAACTAGATCATCTTATCTCATAAAATTTGCTTAGCTTCAATGTTCTCTGATTCTTAATACTTGAAATAAATCATATTGGGCTGTTCTGGATGAGTTCAAATTTTTATTTTTTTAATCCTCATCCAAGAACATTTTTCCATTTATCTTCAGATAGAGTGGGATGGAGAGAGGGGGGGGGGGGAGAGAGAGGAACATGGATGTAAGAGAGACACATCAATCGGTTGCCTCCTGCATGACCCTACCAGGGCCAAGGACTGAACCACAACTGAGGTACGTGCTCTTGACCGGAATCAAACCCACGACTCTTTGGTCCATGGGCCGATGCTCTAACTGTTGAGCCAAACTGTCAGGACTGAGTTTAAATTTTGTTCTTGAACGCTTTTTATAGTAGTCATCTATATTATAAAATATTTTTGTAATTAAAATCCTCACTTTTGAAATTTCAAGATTCATTGTTTTGTCATATAACTGTTCCATTCTAAAGAACGGATTTATTTTGTTAATATACCCTTTAGATTTTCTTATATTGGCTGTTTATAATGCTCTGTTTAACTAATGGAAAAGAGGACCAGGTCAGGAAACTTTCTTTGTATAGGCTTTTGATTTCTTTCTTTCTTTTTCTTTTTTTTTGTTAATCCTCACCTGAGGATATTTTTGTTGTTGTTGCTTTTTAGAGAGAGTAGAAGTGGGGGGGACTGTGAGAGGGACACATTGATTGGTTGCCTCCTGCAGGCTCCCCAACCAGGACCAGGAATTGAACCTGCCAACTGCAGAGCCACACTGGCCAGGGCTTTTAATTTCTTAATTTATAATGTATCATTGATAATGCTGTTAGGTGCAAAATAATGTGTCCTTCTTTAGGGGTTGTTTTTCCATTTGGTTTATTCCATAAAAGTGAACTTGAGTTGGTATATGCAAAATTAAAACATTCTTTGTGTGACTATAATCTAGTATTGTTCTGGGGTTGCTTGAATGAGACAAAACAATGATATAAAATTCATCTTTTTCTCCCTTTCCCTTCCTTTTTTAGATTCGTTTGATAATGAAGGCCCATTCGTTTGTCAGAGAAAATGTGCCTCGGGTTCTAAATTCAGCTAAGCAGAAATCAGGTATGTAATTCTATTAAGTCAAAGGATTATTCATAGGGTATTTTAGCCTTTGGTGTTTACTGGGATGGCATATTACATTATGTTTGATTTTAAATATATAGGCTCTACATTGATTTGGAAGAATAACTCACTATTTTTTTATTGTTTATGTTTTGCCTTGGTACCTACAAAAAACATTGATCACTAGATTCTTGTAACTTTGTGTAATTTTTGTAGAATGTTAATAGACCCATTACACCCATGTGTGTTTATTTCCCTCTGAATTGGTGCTTAAAACTCTAGAAGTTTCTCTAAGTCACAGGAATAACTTAGTGTAGAGGGATTGGTTTATTAAATCAGAATAGGAAGTCATCATTTGGGGAGGTCAGGAAGAAACAACATAAGCTGAGGAGAGGTCATTTTATTCTCCCCTATCCTGTGTTTCCTTACTCTCTGAGTTTTGTTGAGAGCTCCTGACCTAGCAGAGTTTTCCTTTTCTAGGCACTGTCCCAGTCCCCACAGTCAACCAGTACTTGTACTTCTTGTTCGCACCTACCCTCATCTACCGGGACAGCTATCCCAGGTACTGGACTGTGAAGTGCAGGTGCGGTGAGCTGAGCGAGTGTGCGTGAGCGAGCTGAGAAGGCGGCCGGGCCAGTTCGCAGGGGCCACAGAGCACGTAGAATGAGCTCATCTTCTCCACGGCCTGGGGAGCCCCGGGTGGTGATTCCAGCTGTCTGGTTCTGATCATAGTAATTCTTGGCTTAATCTACTTTATTTAGAAAATGTGTTTTGTTGCTTCCTTTCTAGGACTCCCACTGTAAGGTGGGGTTATGTTGCTATGCAGTTTGCACAGGTAAGTTTTTATATTTCCTAAGGTTTGGTGATTGGTGGGAGACGGGATTTGAATTTCTTGTAATAATTTAATCTATTTAAAGTGTTGGTAAATTCAGTCTATTGGGAGATTTAGACCTCTTTCTGATGTTTTGAATTATTTGTAGTACAGTGAATCGTGTTTGTTTTGACAACATCAAAAGTAATTTTCTTCAGTAATATAATTTATTTAATTCCATTTGATTACTTCAGTCAGCATCTGCCTTAATTTCCCCCTCCCCTCCTGTTTTTATATTTTTGGAGAGACACACACACACACACACACACACACACTCATAATCTGACACTCCCCCTCAATCCTTCTCAACCCCTGATCAGAATCAAATCTCAGAAGATCCCATTTTAAATTCTTGTTTCAATCAAATACCCATTTATGAAATAATTTTTTTTGTTATGGGTTCATGTAGCAGGAAAATCAGGTTCCATGAGTCTGATCATTTATAAATGCCGTTTGCTAAAGGTTGGGAAAAGGTATGGTAGAAACTAGGCCTGAGTATATCTGAAGTGTACAGTTTGGCAGTCTTTTTTTTTTTTTTTTTTAATATTTTCTTTATTGATTTTAGAGAGAGATATAGAAACATCGATGAGGGAGCACATCGATTGTCCGCCTCCTGCATGCCCCCCACTGGGGACCGGGCCCACAACCTGGGCATGTGCCCTGACTGGGAATTGAACTGGCGACCTCTCGGTGCATGGGTCGACACTCAACCAGTGAGCCACACCAGCTGGGCCAGTTTGGCAATCTTATATACTCGTGTTAAGTGGAACATATATGTCAACATTAGAGGTCACATATGTATCTTCTTTTGAAGGAAAAGCACCATCTTTCCTTGTCATGCCATCATTCTTATGACTGTATCTTTGTTGTGTTCCAGGTGTTTGGTTGCCTGTTTTATATGAACTACGCCTTTGAAAGGCTCTGTGTCCCCTTGTTTCGGAATATCAAGCAGGAGCCCTTTAGTGCTCGTGTTCTGGTCCTGTGTGTATTTAACTCCATCTTGCCAGGTAACATGGGTACTGGTTAATTTGGCCACTCATAAAGTTGCAAGGGAAGGAGGAAGCTATTGAACCTTTGATTTACCTGGTTTTCACTATAAACTCATCTACATTTTTGTACCTCTTTCCATCTGTCTCCTAAATGAAGTATATTTTAGTGTCAGGCCAATTTTTCCCTTGGTCTTCTGGCTTTTACTGAAGTTTTACTTTCTCTTACTGGATAATGCATATTTATGCTCTATTTCCCCATAATCTTGCTCCTAATCCAAGCAGTCCACTGAAATAGCCTTATTAAAACCACTGGTAATTTCCTGAGTCTAAATCCGGTGGCTGCTTCAGCCCTTACTCTGATCTGCATGAAGCATTGGCTGTTGTTGACCACGTTTTGAAATCTCCTTGTCGCTCTTTCTTATTCTCCCGTCTTTTTGGCCATACCCCCGGCTCCTCACTTGCTTCATTCCCCATATTATTTCCTGGAGATATGACTGCCTACTATATTTTAGGTGCTAACCACATAGCAGTGAACAGACATACTCTTGACTCCCTGGAAGCTTGCAGTTTAATTATATGTACAGTTTTCTTTACTTACTTTCTTTTCTCTACCCATTAGATGTTGGTAATATTTTCCATGATCTCCTTGTGTGTTCTTCTCTCTCTCACTCGGACTTCTAATAACCCTTCCCATTGCTCCAAGATTTACTCCAGTAAACTCTTATCTGTCCCTCTAAGAGGGTATGTGTTACATACTTGGGTGTCTTCCTCACTAGGCTGCAAATTCCTTGAGGTCAAGGATTGTATCTTATAGCCACTCGGCCAGTCACAGTCTCTCCCATATTGTCTAATCCATAGCAGATACTCTGTAAATATTTTTTGAATAAATGAGTGCTTCACATTACAGTGTAATATATTCTACATAAGGAGGATACACAAAATGCTGATGAACTTTGTATCACATTGGAGATGACGTTGAACTTTGGGTATTGAAAATAGACAGGGGTTTGCTTGGCAGAGAATTGGTGGAAAGGTGCTTGCAGGTAGTGGGATGGGTCCCAGGGCAGAGGCTTACTCTAGGGTGGCGAGTCCAGTTTCAGATGATGTTTGCAACACTGGGAGTGGAGTTGGAGATAAGTTAACTTTATCACTATTGACATTTGGGGCTGGATAATTCTTTGTTTTGGGTGGCTGTCTTGTGTCTTATAGGATATTTAGCAACATTCTGGCCTCTAACAACTAGATACCAGTAGCACAACCACCAACCCTTCTCTGTACCGCAGGCCGACGCTCTAACCGCTGAGCCAAACTGGCCAGGGCACAACCACCAACCCTTGAGTTGCGACAACTAAAAATGTCTTCAGAATTGTCAAATGTCCCTGGTGGGCAACAGGGGGGACAGGTAGCTCCCCTAGTTTTTTTTTTTTTCTTTTTTTTAATCCCCACCCGAGGACATTTTTCCATTTTTTGTTCAGATAGAGTGGGAGGGAGAGAGAGGAAGAGAGAGAGAGAGAAACATCGACATGAAAGGGACACATCGAGTGGTTGCTACCTGCACGACCAGCCAGGGTCGGGGACAAACTGCAACCGAGGTACGGGAACCGAACCCGGGTTTCTCTGGACCTCGGGCCTACACTCTTAACCGCTGAGCCAAACCGACCAGGGCCTCCCCTAGTTTTAAACAGCTGGTTTAGAGGAATGCATAAGGGCCAGATTTTAAAGTGCCATGGGTATCAGGTTAAGCCATACATCTAGGAATTTCTATTAAAAACAGACTGGGTCATTTGTCATCTGAAAAACCCATTTGGAAGGAAGTTAGTGCTTTAGAAAATTAATTAACTTTCAACAACACTATCATCTCTGGAATGAGTAAGCTGGAAGAATAATTTTTATTTTACAGAATAATTTTAGCTAAGCAGGTGATGACATAATTAACTGCTTGGTATGTGAGCTGTTTGGTAAGACTCAATGTTGTTAATGTTATTTTTAGGTGTGCTGGGGCTGTTGCTTACCTTTTTTGCCTTTTTGCACTGTTGGCTCAATGCCTTTGCCGAGATGTTACGCTTTGGTGACAGAATGTTTTATAAGGTAATATATACTTGGACTCATTTTTCTTTTCACATTTTATTATGTCCTCATTGTCAGGTGTTTGAGCATTGTTGGCTACTATATTTTTAACATGAACATTGTGAAATAATTTTCCCCCACAAGTTTTACCAATATTAAGTCCGAAATTCTGATACCAGTATAATTAGTAAAGCCTTATCTTCTGCCTCCAATACCCGTCCCCTTCATATAGCATGTGGTTTCTGCTGTATCCTATATTGGTGATTACAGAAGGAAAGCATGTGTCCAGAGGACTTTATGAGTCTTTGCTGACTGGTCTTTCATTTGAAATTGGCTGTCTGGTGCTGTAGGAGTAATTTCAGCAAATTATTCAATTTAAGGTTGTTGAAGGAAGGAAATAACTTTTTCCCCTTTTATTTTTGAAAGGCATTAATTCTGCTTAAAATAGTATCCAATACTTCCAAAGTTGGAATTAAGTTCTAGACTAGAGCCAGGGCTAGAGTTTTGTTTGTTTGTTTTGGTTTTGGTAGCTGTCCAGGCCTACCACTGTTTTCTCAAAAGAAATAGTGAATGGAGGTTGTGAATTTTACATGTCTGATTTCACTGGTCTGATCTTAAAGTAGGGAGCAAGATATACGTAAGGAGCACCAGATTTTGGAGGTAGCTACCAATTCACTCCCTGTACAACTTAAGTTCTTCTGTTTGATACCAGCAAACAGTTCTTCAGCGTTGGCATGCTACCTATGTCTGTGTGCCTTAGAATTCTGTGTTTCAGCAAGGCAGTGGCCATCTACGGATTGCTATTTAGAGGAACACTAGATTGGATGACTCTGTATTTTCTATGTCTTCCACCATAACTTGTTTTTTTTTAATGAGACAAAATGAACCTAAGGAATGAATCACATATAGAACTGGAATTAATGCCCTATTGAATATTAATAACCAAAATGCCTTTGAAGAGTTTTCTGACATCAGTATATGGACTAACAATTTATCATAACATACTCTGGGTATTATGCGTGTATGTTCTTTGGGCATATTGAGGGGTTTTTGCTTCAGCTCTGTGTATATACATATATGCGTGTGTGGTGTGTGCATAGTTTCACAGCTTTGTTTTTGCCCTCAGGATTGGTGGAACTCCACATCCTACTCCAACTATTACAGGACCTGGAATGTGGTGGTCCATGACTGGCTGTACTACTATGCTTACAAGGACTTTCTCTGGGTAAGCAGCAAGATGTAGTTGATGTTGTTCGGGAAGTGGAGATTCTTTTCGAGAAAGTGTTAATATTGTACAGCTGTCTTCAATTCTCTTATGAGCCATTTATGTCTAAGAAACTTCTGCCTTGAATAATAGGACTGCTTAGAGACCAGTATGGACAGTTACTGGGTCTAATACCGTGCTTTTGCTCTGGGTTTGATTTTTCATAATTACAAAGTAAGAATGCATTCAGAGAAATTGAAATGATCCACTAATGTGATAATTTTTTATGAATCTCACTGCTAACAAGTGATTTTCTCTAGCTTTTTCTTCATTTGCTTTTTTTTGTCTCTCTGTTCAAAGTGGAGAAACACCTTTGTTCGGATTTATATCCCTCCAATTGCTTATGTAGGTGTTTGAGACATTCTTCAGAGCAGAATGTATTTAGACTAATGAATTGTAATCTTTTTTTTTTTTTTTTTTATCCTCACTCGAGGACACTCTTTTGGTATTTTTGTTCAGATAGAGTGGGAGGGAGAGAGAGAGAGAAACATCGATGTGAAAGGAACACATCGAGTGGTTGCTACCCGCACAACCGACCAGGGCCGGGGACAAACTGCAACCAAGGTACGTGCCCTTAGCGGGAACCGAACCCGGGTCTCTCAGGACCGCAGGCCGACGCTCTAACCGCTGAGCCAAACCGGCCAGGGCTTGAATTGTAATCTTGAATCTCATGGTTGATTAACACTGGTATTTCTGGATTACTGGCTAACTGATCACGTTGTGGTTCAGATCGCATTGTATGGGAATGTTCATCCATTTATATGTGTAGTTTCATTTACAGATAAGGCAAGTCTCTTCTTTATTAATCTTAATTTTGTAACCTGTAAAAATGGAGAGGATGCCTGCTCTGTCTACCGTACTGTGTTACTTTAAAGGTTGAGACTTGGTTAATATCTAAAAACTATGTTTTGTCAATCAGAGTGACTTAAAGTATTAGTTATTTTTGTTTTAATAAATATGCGCAGCTCTTTCTTTCAACATTAATTGTTTTTAAAATGCCTCCATTTAGTAAAATAAGGACTTTTAAGCATAGATTTTTTTTTGTAATTATAATACATTTGGATTAATCCAAGGAGTAGATTGGAAAGTCACATATACATAGAATTAAATAGGTGCCATTAGCATGTGATAATTATAAGTCTTATGTAGTTCGCACGTAATTACTTCTAAAAGACTACTTTCTAATATTTCCCTTCTACCCTAGTTTTTCACTAAGAGATTCAGGTCTGCGGCCATGCTGGCCGTGTTTGCTGTGTCTGCTGTCGTGCACGAGTACATCTTGGCTGTCACCTTGAACTTCTTCTACCCCGTGCTCTTTATTCTCTTCATGTTCTTTGGAAGTAAGTATCTTGGCATGCCATGAGGGCTGAGTGATGCCAGAAGAGAAATTTAGAAAATAAAGTATAAAATCAATGTAGGAAACTAGACAGTAAGCAGTCATACCATCTCAAGGCAGTATTTGCTTATCAGATGGTAAGAACATTGATTTTGAGTAATTATACACAACTCTGTTTCAAGATGTTTATACTTTGAAGTAGAGAAATGAACCAAATAACCTCTTGGAGACTATTAGTAGCTTTGATTTGGTAGGTCACAAAAACTATAAAAATCAGCTTTCCCATTCTTCAGTTCTGTCATTGTTCACCCGCTGGAAAAAAACTGACCCTTTTCTGGGTGGGAGGACAAGTTAGAATATGAATGGTCCCATTAAATATTACTTATTAATAAATTTCAACACTGAAGCTTCATTTCTATTTATAGGATCAGTGGCCAGAGTGAAACACATATACACACAGTTGATGCTCATTGTGATAATTTGATGATTACAGCAGATATCTGAGGCTGCTTATAGATTGTTTTGATATATATATTTGTTTCTTTCTTACTTTAGTGGCTTTCAACTTCATTGTCAATGATAGTCGGAAAAGGCCAATTTGGAACGTCATGATGTGGACTTCCCTTTTTGCGGGCCAGGGAGTCATTGTGTGCTTTTATTGTCAAGAGTGGTATGCACGTCAGCACTGTCCTCTGAAAAATGTGAGTCATCAGTCAGGCTAGAGTGGAAAAGTGACATATTTGTCTTCAGTTGTGAGGGCAATATTAAAGGGAAGGAGAGTATTGGAGATCATGATGAATTAATGTTAAGGGGAGAGACACATTAGCTTATTATCTGATCTCACTGCACTGTCCTTGAAATTGTTTTTTGCTTTGAACTCTCCTACTTCTTCGTTCTCTTCTTTTGTAAATTTTCTTTTCTTTTATTGCTTTTTCTTTAGCTCCTTTTAATTTTGTGTCCTAAAAATGTAGGTGTATTCCTCCCACACACCCCTAAACACATGTATTTTTTTTACCTCTTCTTTTCCAAAATATTAACTCTTTTGTAACAGTGTTCAGCTACACTCACATGCCTAGGATCCCATTTCCCTTGATTCTTTCATTGTTGTTTTATTTTCCGTGATTATGTAAGTCTCATTCTTAGAGCTTTATCAGCTTTTAGCTGCATGTGGACAACTCTGAAACATTTAGAGGGTGCCTTCTTTATATATCTGTTTGGGCATATTTCTCATAGGCACCTATAACTGAAGATGCCAACAATCAAATTAATCAGTTTCTCTGCCAAAGCTTCCACTATGTGCACTGTTTTCGTTATACTGCCCTAACACTCCTTCCGTATTTCCTACTGATCCCCTGTGTGAATTGAACTAACTGCTCTGGACTACTAAACGTAGGGGTGTGCTAAAATAAAATGCAAGATACATAAAGAAGTAGTACCTATTTGAAATTTGGTCAGAAGTGCAATTGTGTAGGGACTTTAAAATTTAAAAGTTTCATGTAAAGCCTGTAAATCAAATAAATCTGTGCTATAGATAAGAATAATTAACATTTTTTGAATTATTGAACTGCTTATAATTTAAAAGTTACTGAAATGCTGGGAGGCATTTTAGAGGTGTACAGTATATAACATTAACACCCTCCAACCCCTCCCCCCCATACACATAGTACACGCAAGTAAACTACATTTCTTTTTTTCCCCCTTGAAGCCCACATTTCTGGATTATATCCAGCCACGTTCCTGGACTTGCCATTACGTGTTTTAGAAGCCTGGACTTTGTTTCCTTCCTGGACACTGAAGATTGGGTGTTTTGCCGGATTTGGGGCCAGCATCTGTTCCAGCTGTTACTGATGAAGTTACCTGTGTTATTTGGACCACTCAGACTTGACAGATGATTCAGTCCATTCCTAGGTCATCGGAGCTGAGCCTTTGGAAGTTTACTGGAATTATATACACTCAAGCAGTGTTTTGTTTTTGTTTGTTTTTTTTTTTGCAGAGAAGGGAGACATAGCTAATGTTATGACAGATTTTTGCTGGGTCATATTGGCTTAAGCCTCAGAAATATCGCTGTTGTTTTTTGACTATCTAATTAGAGACTAAACATCATGTTTTCTTGGCCACCGAATTAGCCAAAACACTTATGAAGAAATCATTTGAATACCTCTTACTTAGATATATTTTTCAGGCACACTGTTGGAATGTATGCTAATTAACCATGCAGTTGGGAAAGAAGAAAATATGGAATGTTTTGCTATTTCCAGTAGAGAGAAAATTTGCTATTTCCAAAAGAGAGAAAATACCTGTTTTCCAAAGATCATCTTATTATACATTCTAATTTGTGTTGTTGTTGTTGTTTTCTTCGGCCTGTATTGTTTTGGAAAAAGTTTGGTTCTATCCAAGTTTTATCTTGTTTTCACTATACAGTGTAGGTCATGGTTTCTGTGAAGCAAAATTGTATCTTTCACCTTGAATTTTTTTTTTCTTTGCCCTCACTCGACATTTTTCCACTTTTTGTTCAGATAGAGTGGGAGGGAGAGAGGGAGAAAGAGAGAGAGAGAACCATCGATCAAGAGAGACACATCGACTGGTTGCCACCCGCACGACCCAACCAGGGCCAGGGACAAACTGCAACCGAGGTACGCGCCCCTAGCGGGAACCAAACCCGGGTCTCTCTGGACCGCAGGCTGACACTCTAACCGCTGAGCCAAACCGGCCAGGGCTCACCTTAAAGTCTTAAGTTTGCATTCATAATATTATATATTGAGAAGAACAGAAGTAGGAAGGGAAAGAGAAAAGGCACAGGACAAAGAAAAATATTTCCTCTTATAGCTTTCAAAGTGTTTTTTAAAAAACTTGCAGTTGTCAATCAATCGTACTTAAATTATTTTATCATGAAACTTATGTGGAAAATAATTTTAATAAACTTTAAGGTCATAATTTCTTTTAAGTTATTTAGAAGTATCCTTTAGTATAGTTATTTTGTTGTCTAGTAAATAATGACTTGAATTATTTTTCAGACTAGTAAGTATGTAACAGAAGTATTAATCACCTCCATTAATATTATTAAAGTGATTATTAAAGATCCAGAAGCTGGCTTCTGTATTTGCACAATTATACTTTTAATGGTAGTATACTTTAGGTGAAACAAATTACTATGTGATCATTTTTAAGAAAATGTACTCTATTATATGATTATGTGATGTTTCCATGTTATAAGATGCCCATTGGTAATACAGTATAGTGTGGAGGAATTATTTTGTTTGTATATATGAGGTGTGATAATGTTTGTAAAGATTGAGCATTGGGAGGAATATCTGAGACCATGCAGGTAGTTTAATTTTCCACCCGAAGAAGTAAGACTTATGAATTATTCAAAAGATGATTGGTATGTGGAGCAGCCAACTTGAGAGGTCCTCTTGGTATTCTAACAGGCCTACTGTTGTCCAACAAGTTTTGGGAAATCTTTTCCAAGTTGTTTTAAAGACAGTTTGAGTCTCACAAGAAGGAAAGTAGAGTTTCTTAATAGTCACAATTTAATTTGTGCCACAAATGCCCAGAATAGTACCTATTTTATTCCCTATACCTTTGATCCAGATGAATTTAGGTAGTTTTTAAGCATCAAATCCAACTTCAACAGACAAAACTACACCTCAAAGGACTATCTTCAAAAAGGTTCCACATGTTCCTACGCAGTAATTATCTGCACAGTAGTAATGGAACCATAGCCTCCAAACAGGACTGCTTTAATATAGCTTCTAATTTTTGATGTTTTTATTAAAAAGAAAAATGAGTCAATCACTGCAGTTTATAACTACATTTTAAATATAATGAGGAAGCTGAGAAAAGATTGGTGTAAGACTTGGTTATGAATAAGCAAATCCACCTAAGTTTAGCTCTGTATTTCTGTTAAGTACTGTAAAGAAACTCTCACTGAGAGGACTTTGTTGCTCTCGACTGATTCTGAATGCTCTATTTGTTGGACTGATCAAAGCAATTTTAAAAAGGAAAACATCTTAAAGATGAAGTCTCATCTTTGTTTATTGATTTTTTTCCTGTCCAAGATTTTTATGTGACAAGTAATCTGTGTATAATTTTAGAGTCTTTAGAATGATAAGACCGTCTGTCCTAAGAAATTTTCAGAAACATTCAAAGGAATAGCCACTTTCTGTGAAAGAAACTCATTTGATAGCCATGGTATTATTGCTAGCTGCTTTTAGCAAAAGTCTTTAAACAAATCAATTAAAATGAAAGTTCTTACTAATGCGTTACAGAAGATTTATTGACCCCCACCCCCTTGCTAAAGTTATTTTCAGTTACTGGATGATGCTTTTTTCCTTCGAAAAGTAATGAGTTTAAAATTACTTTCCTGTAAGAAATATTAATGATAATAACTATTATTTTGGGTGTGTTATTCCAAGAGAACAAGTAAGATCTTTAACTTTGCCATAAATTTTTTAGATGCTCATGTTCTCAATCCTGGATAGTAAAGAAAACGGATTATTTTTTGGTTTTTCGGTGGATTAATCTGCATTTGCCTAGGGTTAGAATTTAATTAGAAAATTGTGACTGCTTTTAACCTGAGGGTAACTGCAACAGTTGGAAGCAAAAGGAGTGGAGAAATGTTTTTTCCTTTTTTAATCATTGCAAGGTAAAAGTAGATGGATGACATTGGCAGGTACAAGTACAGTGCATAAGTGTTCTATATTTGCACAGTTTATGTTGTAGAAGTAATTCATTTAGTATAGGCAATTCTCATTGTAATATCAAAATTTATACTTGCCTGGAAAATTGAATTCGGAAGTCTTACAGGTGTGCTTAAAAGCTGGTCATGTGGGCTGTGTAGCCTAAAAAGATTCAACTTATGAATTGTTGAAGTCTTTTATGCAAAAGAGATAATCTTTGTTTTGTGTGGTAATAAATAATTTGAATAAAGTTCATTGTTTTGTGTGGGGAAAAATAATGGAGGTAAACTTATATAACTATAGTAACCAGGTGGCCTAAACCATTAAAAAGGAAATTGTTACACTCCAGCGCAGCATCTAAAAAAGATAAAATACAGCTGCTCTGGTTGAGATAGAGATGGGGGTGCTGGAACCTTTGTGTTTGTACACCCACTTTTCCTACCCACAGATTGAAAGCCAGTGGTGCAGGGAGAAAAGGGCATGCACAGATTTTTTATTAGGATAACCCCTACCAACTAGCAGTGTGACCTTGGGCAAAGTTGCTTGATTTATCAGAGCCACAGTTTTCCTCATCTGTAAAATGGGGTAATAACTACCTCAGAGGGTTACTGCAAAGTACTAGCCCTGGCAGAAATAGGGCCTCGTTATTTTCTTACTCTCCATAAATTCTAAGCCTAAATCGAGAATGTTTCAAAAGCTGCTCATGTCCAGAAATGCTGTGAATTGGCATTGCACCCTGACTGATGCAATAGGCTCTCCATAATGGAATTGACAGAAATTTAATGAGATTGTATGTTTCCCTCTCCAAATGACTTTCACATGTATCTGTTTAGCATTAGGGGAGGGTGACGAGCTTCTATAAAGAAATGCATTTTTGCCTGGTCGGTTTGGCTCAGTGGAGTGAGCATCATCCCATGGACTGAGCGGTCCCGGGTCGATTCCGGGTCAGAGCACATCCTAGGATTGTGGGCTCAATCCCCAGTGGGGGTGTGCAGGAGGCATTCGATTGATGTTTCTCTCTGACATGGATGTTTCTGTCTTTCTCCCTTCCCCTCTCTTTAATAAATCAATAAAACCATATAAAAAAATAAATGCATTTCTGCTTTACCTACGTGTGTAAGTCGTGTGTTTATTTTTTTATCTTTATTGTTGAATGTATTACAGATGTTCCTCATTTTTACCCATTGACCCCTCATCCCCACTTCCGCCCCCCTCCTGCCTTTTCCCACACTGTTGTCTGTGTCCATTGGTTATGCATATAAATTCTTTGGTTCAACCCCCTTCTCTTTGAGGTTTGTCAGTCTAGCAACCAATTTGTTCTTCTTAATCCCTTCACCTTTTTCACCCATTCTCCTAATCCCCCTCCCATCTGGCAACCAACAAAATATTCTCTGTATCTATGAGAATGTTTCTATTCTGCCTGTTCATTTTGTTTGTAGATTCCATTGTCAATAGATATGTATTCATTGCCATTTTGTTTGTTCATATATTTTATCTTTTTCTTCAAAAAAACCCCGAAACATTTCATATAATAACAGTTTGGTGGTGATGAACTCTAACTTTTACTTGTCTGGGAAACTCTTTATATGGCCATCGATTCTAAAGGACAGCTTTGCAGGATAGAGTAATCTTGGTTGTAGGTTCTTGCTTCTCATCACTCTGAATATTTCTTGCCACTTCCTTCTGGCCTGCAAAGTTTCTTTTGAGAAATCAGCTGAGAGCCTTATGGGAACTCCCTTGTAGGTAACTGCTTTTCTCTTGCTGCTTTTAAGATTCTTTGTCTTGAACCTTTTGCATTTTGATGATGATGTGTCTTGGTGTGGGCCTCTTGGGGTTCATCTTGTTTGGGACTCTCTGTACTTCCTGGACTTGTATGTCTGTTTCCTTCACCAAGTTAGGGAAGTTTTCTGCCGTTATTGTTTCAAATAGGTTTCGATTTCTTGTTCTCTCTCTTCTTCTGTCCACCCCCAAGATGTGAATGTTGGCACGCTTGAAGTTGTCCCAGAGGCTCCTTACACTATCCTCATTTATTTTGGATTCGTTTTTCTTTTTGCTATTCTGATTGGGTGTTTTTTGTTTCTTTATATTCCAAATCGATGGTTTGCTTCTTGGATTTACGTACTCTATTATTGAATCTGTGTAAATTATTCTTTATTTCAGTTAGTGCCTCCTTCATTTCTGAATGTGCATCCTTCATTTCTGACTGGTCCTTTTTTATGCTCTTGAGGCCCTCACTAAGTTCCCTGAGGTTGTCACTAAGTTCATTGAGCATCCTTATAAGCAGTATTTTGAACTCAGCATCTGTTAGGTTGCTTTTCTCCATTTTGCTTAGTTCTTTTCCTGGAGTTTTGTTCTGTTCTTTCATTTGGGACCTGTTTCTTTGTCTCCTCATTTTGGCTGCCTCCCTGTGTTTGTTTCTATGTATTACTTAACGAGCGGTATGGGGCTAGCTGAGACCAGATGCTGCTTGTTTGAAAGAATTTAGGAAAAACCTGAAGCAGGATTCAAGACAGGCCAATCCTATGGTTAAGCAAGTGGCAACAGCTTGGGTGGGCCTGAAAGTTGGGTGGGGCGGGTCCTCAGGGAGTCACCAGGGCGGGGCTACCAGTGTGAGCCAGGTTGCTGGAGTCCCAGATATGGCGGCTGTCTGCTGCCCCAGGGAAGGGCGCACCAAAGGAACAAAGGCCTCTGACAGCACGTCTGTCCCAGAGAAAGCCCCATCTCCAGCCCTCGCTCCAATGCCAAACAGCTCAGTTCTTCCCTGTATGTCGCTGGCGCCCCTCGAGCTGCCTCCCCTCCAAGCTCAGAGGGAGAGAGTCCGATAAGTCCGTGCGCGGGCCCTTTAAGAGGAGCTGCCTGGGCCTCCCTGAGCCTCAGTTCCTGCTGGTTTTTCCAACCAGAAGTGATGGGGCTTCTCTTCCTGGCACTGGAACCCTGAGCAGAGCACCTGGTGTGGGACAGGGATCCCTCAGTCCTCAGGGAGGACCTTCCCAGCCAAGGTGTCCTCCTGATCTTTATCCACCACACGTGGGTGTGGGACCAGCCCGTCCCCTCCTCCCCTCCTACCAGTCTCGGTGTGGCTGCTGCTTTAATTCCGTAGTTGTAGGACTGCCATTCAGCTCGGTGTCAGGCGGTTCTGAATGATGGTTGTTCTGTAGTTTAGTTGTAACTATGATGTGGTTGTGGGAGGACGGATACCGTGTTTACCTATCCGCCATCTTGACCGGAAGTCCCTAAGTCGTGTGGTTAGAACCAGTATGAATACTTTTTTTTATATCCTTACCCGAGGACATTTTCCCACTTTTGTTCAGATAGAGTGGGAGAGAGAGAGAGAAACATCAATGTGAAAGGGACACATGGAGTGGCTGCCTCCTGCAGGACACCAACCAGGGCCGGGGACGATCACAACCAAGGTATGTGCCCTTGACCGAATGCGAACCCACGACTCATTGGTCCGGGGCCGACCCTCTGATCACTGAGCCAAACCGGCCAGGGCCAGCCAGTATGTATACTTTCTACTTAAGTTTTAGAATTAATGGAGAGGAAGGAAACTAATGAGCCCTAATTTCTGCCTGTGCTTATAGTCTTTGAGACAGATTATTTTTAATGGAATTTCTTAATGGAAGATAGCTTATACTTAAGTGACTTGCTTACTAATTTTGTGTAAAATTTCATGTAGCTTATGTAGTTTATATAATAGTTTATATGTATATATCATGTATATATATTTACTATCAAAAAACTGTCTTGGACATTGTTTCACGAATCTTATCTCTAGGCTTTATGTTTATGGCTCAGGAATTGAAGGAACTGGGACATAAATGTTTTGAGGAATGTTATTACTAAAGCTTATATAAGTTATTTGTGAAATATTTCTAACATCACTAAAGTTTCTATGAGGGAATAGTGTTGGAACGCAGTTTATACAGGAGATAAAATACGGCTACTCTGGCTAAAATGGAACGGAGCCCTTGCTTGGTTTGCCCATCCCTTCCCCACTGAAATGTATTGCCCAGTTTGGAAATCAATAGTGATAGAACTGATTGGCTAGTAGGAAAGCTGTGCAGTCTATATAATCTACTAAATTCTTTTTTTGTTGTTTTTAATCCTCACCTGAGGACATTTTTGCATTTACCTTCAGATAGAGCAGGAGGGAGAGAGAGAGGAATAGGGAGAAAGAAACATGGATTTGAGAGAGACACATACACATGGACTGGCTGCCACGCACACAACCCCAACTGGGGCCGGGGACAGACTACAACCAAGGTACTTGCCCTTAGCCGGAACTGAACCCTGGACTCTCTGGTCTGCTCTAACCACGGAGCCAAACCAGCCAAGGCTAATCTACTAAATTCTTAATAAAGTTTTCATTTTTTTCCTGTAAAGTATAAAGACTTTTAAATAGCTACTTCGGATTTGAGAAAAAGAAAGGGTTAATTTTAGAAGTGATAAAGTCTTTGAAAACTCTAAGACTGCCTGTCCTCCTTTTTCCTGAATGCGTTCTTCCTTATTTCTACCTTATCGCGTTGACATTTCTGCGGTCAGTATGCCCTTGAGGCTAACAGATACTTCACCAGGCTTTGTGATGTCCTCCTGTTTGTTTTAATGAAGTGGTAGGCGGACTTTCCCTTTGTTTTAAATGACTGAAACATGAGGCAGTTCTGGCACCTAGTTATTTAGGGATACATTGTGAATTCCCACGTGTAAAGGGCGTTCTTGGGTGGGGAGAGTTCACACCTAGCTGAGGCTCTGCGTTTGTGCAGTGAGGCAGCTTGTCTTCTGTGTCTGTGCCTTTCCAGCTGGTCTAATAAACCCATTGTTTTCTGAGAAAGCAGAAGGGTCTTAGAAATCTGAAGTTGTCTTAAAGTTTTTTTCTAGAATTAAAGATGTCTTTTCTAATTAATTCTTGTTTTCTCCTTTCCTGAATTCCATTGTCCTCTTCCCCTCTAAGCCTTTGTGTGTCTAATCACTGGGCCCCTCACTTTGTATAGTATGCACTGCATTCACATTAACTTAAAATTTGTTAAGCTTTAAAAAAAGTATGCATATATGCAGTAGACCCAGAGACACAGAAGTAGGGTACAGACTGACATACCTCAGAAGAGCGGGGGTGGGGGGGGAGATAAACCACAGAACTTACATGCACAGTATGTGTAACTATGGATATAAACAACAATGCTGGGGACGGTCGGGGGCAGATCGGGAGGAAGAGGTTGGTGGGGGGAAAAGGAGAAACAAACATCTGTAAAAAAAATAAATAAATTTAAAAAAATTAAAACTAAAAAGTATACATACACAAAAAGACAAAGTACTTTCTAGGTGAAGAATGTGGTAAATAAGTATATTTGGGGGAAAAACCTAGTCTGTTTTAAAAGTAACTTCAAGTGTATTCAGTGTTAACTCTATAATAACTATATATTTCATGTTCATAAATGCTTTTCACCCAGTATCAGGGAGCTTTAAATGCTGAATATAGCCACGGAGAAGGCAAGTAACAGAACTTTCTTGTCCAGAATAATGGAGAGCCGTGTTACATATTACAAAGAAGTAATGGGACCTACTGTGACTTGCACCAAGAAAAGCAGTGACACTGACTCTTGAGCCTGTTTATGTTGCTTGATTCCTTTTTTTGCTGGTCTTTTAAAACTTGTGAATGGGTATTTCTAAAAATGCACTTCCCACCCTCCCCTGATGGATAGAAAAGGACTTAGGAGCCTAATAGAGTGTGAAGATGTGTGGCCAGGAAGTGTGCCTTTTCAGACATGGCTTGGGGAGACCGATTCTGAAGCAAGATAAATTGCTTCCCACAAGAATCTTATAATAGGAACCTATTATGAGTAGGATTTGACATTGCAGCATTCTGTTGCATATACTGTCATCCCTCCGTATCTGAGGGGGATTGGTTCTAGAATCCCCCATGGACACCCAAGTCTGCGGTTGCTCTAGACCCTTATATAAAATGGCATATTTGCATATCACTTAACATCCTCCTGTAAATTTAAATAATCTCTAGATTGCTTATAATTCCTAATATATAATGTAAGTGCTGTGTGAATGGTTATACTGTCTTGTTTAGGGAATAATGACAAGGAAGAAAGGCTATACATGTGCAGGAGATGCAAACATCATAGGCTTAAATTAACTACATAGTACACGTCAGCAACAATCTAAATTTTTTTCAAGTATTTCCCATCTGCATTTGGTTGAACCTGTGGATATGGAGGGCACACTGTATAGTAGTAAAAGCCAAGAGAGTACTTTCTAGTTAACCTCCATGGGGTGGTTTTACCCATCTGCCTTTGCAGAGGAGTAGGAAGGGGAAGTCCCTTCGGAAATCAGATATGCCCCTCCTTGATTAATTTACTAAAGTTCAGGGTCCTGTCCTTTTAGGCTTAGCTTGCATTTGGACCCAAATTAAATAGCTTCATGGATCTGACTAATAAAGTAGGAGAAAACCAGTTGGTAAATATACCACAAGACATCACACATGGAGTGAAATACTCAGGTTGGCCTGGTCACTGACTCTGCTCTCTATAGAAGCCCAACTTACTGTATGGTGAGAGATGAATTTATTCTAAGCTGCATCAACACCATGTGCCAGGTACTGTGCTATGTACTGAGATACACTTGTGAATAAGACAAAAAGCATATTACTGCCCTGGTGGATAGCTCAGTTGGTTTTAGCGTTGTCCCAATATGCTAAGGTTGCGGGTTTGATCCCTGGTCAGGGCACATACAAGAATCAACCAATGAATGCATGAATGAATGGAACAACAAAAATCAATGCGCCTCTCGCTCCCTCTGTTCCCCTTTCCCTAAAATAAATAAATAAAAAGTATATTACTTCCTCTAGGCACACCCATGTGGAATCAGAAGGAGGGTACTTAGATTAATTGAAAACTGACTTACTACTAAGATAGTCGGTGGCATCATTTCAATTTTAGTGGCATGTTTGTGTGGAAGCAATACTAGAAGCTACCCTGCCCCTGGGAAGTGTTTGGCTGAGCAGGGCCTAGATTTTTCAGTGTCTCTTTTTAAACATATCTGATTAATACCTTCATTTTTTAGTTACATTAAACAATTGTGGCCTACTTTCCACTCAGACTCCTTCAGGGAGCTTTGCAGGCCGTGATTTAAGTGCCCACAAATGTGTGTGTAAACCCTGCCCACACACTTGGAAAGTGAGTTGGTAAAAAGGAGATTGTTGTGAAAGCACACCCACTATTCCTTGTGTTTTCTCCAGTTCCGGGCATGTTTGATGATCACACTGACTCTCTTCTGAGAAAATGTTCTGTTCACCAGAAACCCTGGAGGATCCTACTGCTGAATTGGTGTTAAGCTGCCACAGAAGTCAGCCAACACCAACAAGCAATTTACAACGTTGTAAATGACCCCATTTGCAACTATGACTGTCACTTTTACTATGTCTTGATGTTTCTATTTAGGAAAAGTATTACCTGCTTACCTTGCATTTTTATCTTACTCCATTTTAGGGTTCTCTTGGTAAAATTCAAAATTACTAGAGGAATTTCCCAAGTAGCAATTGTATTCTTCATTAGCAATAGGTTTAGTGTAATGTTCTTATGTCCTCATCTGTTGTGCTTTCTACTTTATATACTTGTGCAACTTTAACCCAGACCTTTGCTCAGGACACAGCATGTATAATCACACCATTGCACAGAATAGAAAATGAGAAGTAACCTTTGATGTCTTTTACTTCTCACCAATCACTTCCCAAATCCTATAGACATTACTATGTATCTCTTTAATCTGTTTAGTTATCTCCATCTCTTCTATCAATACCCTACTTGGATTTTTAAAAACTAGGTTAAGATTATGCAAGATGAGTTACTTTGTTCTCCCAGTACCTAAATAAATGCTTGATAAACCATGGATAAATTGATGTTGGAATATTGGGACCTCTGTAGTTGGTATCTTGATTATGCTCCAAACTATAATGTATCACACCACTAGTGAGGAGTGAGGCAAATGCACTTTGGGAGAAAATTACCTTCCACCTGCTAGTGCATTGCATCATGGATCTTGATGGTTGCTCGGCCTTAAAGGTGAACTATATGTGTGCTATATGTGTATTTTAATTATTGGGAAATCGAGAGAAAAGGTGATGGGAGACAGGGCTAAAGGCTAAAATGCTCAAACATCCAAGGTATTGGGTTTAAAAGGTCTTAGAGATGGTTTTCATTTTCAACATTTTGCTTGTATTTTGCTATTACCCCCCCTGGAAACCAGAATTTTGTCTATCAACACAGAAGCAACAGAACTGTCTAGCTGATTTTCAAACATCGCCTATTGAAAGTGTTTGCGCCAGGCACTGTGCTTGGTACTAAGGAATATGACGATTGAACAAGGTACGTTTTCCTTCCTCCTGAAATTTATTTTCTAGACCAGAGGCTTCTAGACGCTGGGATTCCAACGGCGTTATTTGACATTAAGCCTCCATCTTAATACAAAGTGATGCCCGTGGCGGTAACGGGCAGGGACTCGACTCCATGGTGCAAATAAGTTTATCACCTTCTTTCCAGAGAACAGGTTTTTAAACAAGATCCAACGACTTTACTTCGGTTGGCTCCGCCTGAAATGCAATCTTTTTCTCTGTCTCCACCCGAGAAAATGTCCCGACCAAGGAAGGAAAGGCTTTCGTGTGCTCTGGAGGGCGGCGCTTAGCGTCCCAGGAACCCTTGATGGAGGTGTCCAGGACGGCACACCCTCCACAATAAAGCCTCAACCGATGGCAACTGAGGTTTTTTTTTTGAATGAATTATTTATTTATTTTTTTGTTACAGATATTTTACCTTTTTACCCCATTGGCACCCCCACCCCACCCCTCCACCCTGTCCCCGGCTTAGTTGTCCATGTCCGTTGGTCATGCATACATGCATATAAGTTCTGTGGTTTATCTCTTCCCACCCCCCACCCCCCATCCCCTCTTCTGAGGGATGTCAGTCTGTGCCCCACTTCCATGTGTCTGGGTCTACTGTATTCCTCAGACTGTTATGTTCATTATATTCCGTATATAAGTGAGATCATGTGGTATTTGTCTTTTTCTGCTTGGCTTCTTTCACTTAGGATAATACTTTCCAGGTCCCTCCATGTCGTCTCAAAGGATAAGAGATCTTTCTTTCTTACCGCTGCATAGTACTCCATTGTGTACATGTACCACTGCTTTTTTATCCATTCGTCTACTGGTGGACACTTGGGCTATTTCCAGATCTTAGCTATTGTAAATAGTGCTGCTATGAACATGGGGGTACATATATTCTTCCTGATTGGTGTTTCAGGCTTCTTAGGGTATATTCCCAGCAGTGGGATCACTGGGTCAAATGGAAGTTCAATTTTTAATTTTTTGAGGTAGCACCATATTGTTTTCCACAGCGGCTGGACCAGTCTGCATTCCCACCAGCAGTGTCCTAGAGTCTCCTTTCCTCCACCCTCGCCAACACTTGTTGTTTGATGATTGTTGATGGTGGCCATTCTGACAGGTGTGAGGTGATACCTAGCAACTGAGTTTTTAATTGCCCATTTTATCTGGAATTTGGGTTTTACAAAAATATGCAAAGCAGTGAAAAAGTAGGGTAGATAAGTGTTTAAGGATGCTTGCTCGCACCGGGGGCGCCTTCCACCGAGAGCCCGAAGCCGAGCGCGGAAGGGGAGCGCGTGGGCGGCCACCGCCAGCGCCAGCGCCTGCGCACTGTCGCCGGGTGGAAGCCCCGAGCTCAAGGCACTTTCAGGCTCTGTAAGAACGGCCCGATTAAACATTTTTTTTCCTTCTCTATTTCTTCTGAACCTGTGCTGCCATTTAAAACACGTCGAGTCCCCGAGAGACGGTTGGGATTCTTAGCTATCTCCCGCCTCCGCAGGCACCGCCAAAGGCAGCCCCCATGGAGAGCGGCTAAGGCTCAGGTCCTTGGTTGCTATGACGACACGAAGGCGTAGCGAGACATGGCGGGGCGCAAGATGACTGGCAGGGAACATAATTACGAGTACGGCTGGCAATTGTCCGTTTCCCATCACCGCTGAGGCAGAGGCGGTGCGAACGATGCCTGACCTGAGTCTGGGGAGCTGGCGTGTGAGGCGCTGCCGGTGGGGGAGACCGGAGACCGAGCCGACGCGGGTGCCGGCCGTCGCGGGCCCAGCGTGTCCTTCCCTGCCTGGGCGCAGACCCTGACCCACCCACAGGCTGCTTAGTAGTGTCAGGTGACCCGAGGGGCAGCAGATATCTCCCCAGAGAAGGAAAATCCGTGCTAGATGAGTTGTCAACTCTGATATTTAGCATAAGCTTATCATAACAGCTTGCTCTCTCTCTCTCTTTTTTTTTTGCCAGCAGGTCAGTGTGGCAGCTCTGCCCAACATGCGTCTAGGTTAGCTATCTGGAAAGATATTTCAAGTTACTAAAAAGAGTGATTGGAGGCACTGTTTATTATGGCTCACCCAAAAACGTCCTCCACGTCGCTTGAGAGCAAAAAAATGAAAACCTTTGCATCCAAGGAAGAGACAGGTAAGGTTGTTCAAGGGTTCCGCAGACGTAAATAATCATGGCCATTGACAGAAATCATGGTATGTGCACCACCGTTTTTCCTTAATCTGAGATTTCAGGATACCTTCATTATCTTCGTTTTTCCATTATGCTTGTTGCAATAAAATCCAGTCATTTTATAGTATTTTTTGGCATGATGCCCCTAGCAGGAACTGAACCTGGGACTCTCTGGTCCGCAGGCCTACACTCCAACTGCTGAGCCAAACCGGCCAGGGCCCTTTTAGAGTATTTTTGAGTTAGACTCCTGTTTCACTCCTCCTCCTAAGGACTACTGTGTCATTTTTTTTCAAAGGATGATGATATATTGTTTTAAATTCATTCCATTTTAAATACTAATAGTTGTATAAAACGTTACTTCTTTTTGGTACCTAGTAAGGAACCAGTTTGTATCAGGCTTTCATAATTATTATTTATTTATTTTTTCCTCACCTGAAGAGAGTTTTGCATTTATCTTCAGAAAGAGCAGGAGGGAGAGAGGGGAGAAGAGAGAGAGAAACATTGATGTGAGAGAGACACATTGACTGGTTGCCACCCACATGACCCCAAGGGTGGGGGGGGGGGGGCTGGGGACAAACTGCAACCGAGGTACATGCCCCTAGCTGGAACCGAACCTGGGACTCTCTGGTCTGCAGGCCGACGCTCTAACCGCTGAGCAAAATGAAAGTAATTCCTTATTTAAGATTTTCATTTATATACAGATCAGATAAATGCATATCTGAATTAGAATAAGAATCTGCTAGACTCATTCCGACTCCCATTATATGGAAGTTTCTTTCAACTCACCATCATCTTGTTTGTAGGGGAAACTGTGCTAATGGCCCATTTAAACTTTGTTTTTCTTTTTCTATTTCATCAGGTACTCAGATTCCACCCCAAACTTTCAAGAGATAGAGATTTGGTAATGTGAACTTTAGAGGTTTTAATGGGGATCAAAGCAGGATACCTCCTTATGGAAATTAACATATGGAAAATAACATACTAACTGAGGGGCAGAGGCTAGTGGAGAGTCCTTTAAGAGTGACAACTGACTTCATAGGATTAGCCCTAACTTTATAACTCCTGCCTTAGTTTAACTGAGTAGAACACTTTTTGTATTGTTATTACTCTACCAATTTGCTCAGGTTATTCCGCTCTCTTCCAAAAATCCCAATTCTACTTTTATTTTTAAACCCAATGCAGATCCCTTCCACTCTATATAAATGCCCAATTTAATGCAATTATTCTCACCTTTGAACTTATATAGAAGAGACTATACTACATAATTTGACATTTTTGAGAACAGGAGGTTTTTTTGTCATTTTCACATCAAAGGAAAAATAGGCATTCCCGCCATCTTAAGGCTATTCCAGTTAATTGAGTAAGCGAAGTGAATTTTTCAACTTTGAGTTGGAATAGTGGAAGTTCATCTTTGAGCGTGAGTTTTTGAACCTGTGTCTGATGGAAGTGTAAGTATGTCAGGCAATATGAGTTTCTTTTTCTTGATCAGATAATGTTCAGTGTTTTAAATATTCTTATTCTTAGCAACCAGAGCAGTGTTTCCTCTGTTAGAAACATATAAATGGGATTGATGAGGCAGCCTGGGAATCTCCAACTAACTCCAAAAAACAATAGTGAGTTTTTCTTTCCCTTTATTTTCTTAGGACTTCCTGAACTGAGGGAGACAAAAAATCGGGTGGATCGTTCAAAACCCCTTCCTACTTCCCTTCAGAATGAGTTCATCCCTGAGGAAGTTCTTCTTTCTCTGACCTATGCAGCCAATGCTGGTTCTTGTCCTGAAAACTTATTGCCTCCTAAGAAAATTAAAACCCCAAAGGTGTGTATATGCATATATAAATTACTTTGGAACACTTATCTTTTTGGTATCTGTTTCATTAAGTATTTATTGAGCATATGTTATATATTCCAGATTGTCTTAAAAAGTATTTTTAAATTAATTTCCTATATTGAAAACGAAAGTCTTTTGCATGACTGTTTCCAAGGAAATACTTGAGTATTTCCATTAACTTGATTTTATATAATTTACCTAAATGATCACTACTACTCCACTTTGCCTTCATATTGTCTTTCATATTGAATTGTTCTAGTTTCAGTCTTTCTCTATAGTATTGAATAAGAATTTTGCGCTTTTTTTTTGTAGAATAAACAAATGCCCTTAATGTAAATACTCAAAAGAATTTAGAATAGATTTTATTTGACTAGTGCGCCCTCTACTGGGTATTCATGTTTTCTTTTCTTACCAGGGTACCCTTCCCCGCCCTGCTGATCATGTCTGGCATCACCCTATTCGAAGGAATAAATTCAAATATCTGATTGACCATCCTGTTTCCCTAACAGGAGCTGGAAGGTAAAGAAGGAAGATAGTAGGGGTAGATTTAGATGAATACCCATTTTTCATTTTGTATGGTTTCCTTGGGACAGAATTGGAAAAATCGGAATAAAAAAGTTTAAAGCTAGCAGTACCTTTGATGAGTCACAATACAATCTGAAGAGGGACCACATTATTATGAGTAGGATTGCAACAGGTGCTAGCTGTACTTACTTTAAGTTTGTTTAAGTTTTCTTTTTGCATGCCTTTCTGATTTCTTTTTTCTTTTTTCCCCCTCACCCAAGGACATTTTTGCATTTATCTTCAGAGAGAGTAGGAGGGAGAAAGGGGGGAAGAGAGAGAGAAGCATTGATGTGAGAGAGACACATTGACTGGTTGGCACCCACATGACTCCAACTGGGGCCGGGGACAAACTGCAACCGAGATACGTGTCCTTAGTGGGAACCAAACCCAGGACTCTCTGGTCTGCAGGCCGATGCTCTAACCACTGAGCCAAACTGTCCAGGGCTTCATGCCTTTCTGTTTTGTTTTTTGTTTTTTGTTTTTTTTTATCCTCACCCGAGGACATTTTTCAATATTTTGTTCAGATAGAGTGAGAGGGAGAGAGAGAGAAACATCGACATGAAAGCGACACATCGAGTGGTTGTCACCCACACGACCCAACCAGGGCTGGGGACAAACTAACTGCAACCAAGGTACATGCCCTTAGCGGGGACCGAACCCGGGTCTCTCCGGACCGCAGGCCGACGCTCTAACCGCTGAGCCAAACCGGCCAGGGCTGCATGCCTTTCTGTACTTGTCCCCTTACTTTCCTATTCCTTGTGCCCTAGTAAAAGGGACAAGATCATACAGGTAGAATTATGCCTCTAGTGCTGCTTGTATTTGTACATCTGAGAAATGTCAGCTAACGTAGCTTCAAGATGTGGAAAACCTTGAAAAGCAAGTGCTTAATTCTTGGTTTTACTCAAAGTGAACCCTTAATCTTTACACTGTTTCAGATCAAATCCATAAATACTATTTGCTATTTTTGTATCATTCCTAAAAATATTCTAAATGTTAACATTTTCCTCTGAAAGATTGTGATCTGCTCATTTTTTGTGTATGGTCCATTTGTCAACTCTGTATGCTCCTTACTAAAGTATCACTTCATCTAAAAGAAAAATGTTTACTGGAATTGGGTAGGTTATTTATCTTTCTGAGTTCTGTTTTCTCATTTATAAAAGGGAATAATAGACTTACTCTATTTTGTGTACCTCCCAGGAATATAGAACAAACAAATGAAATAATGAATGGAAGAGCACTTGTAAAATTACACAGTGCTATTTAAATATAAAGTGTTATTACTCAGCTATTATCAGTTCTAGAAAAAGTGGCAGAAACTTGGGCCATTTGACTTTTGTGTCCTGGGGCCTACATGTCATAAAGTATCTATATTTTATGCCGTCAGATCATGGCTATAATTATGAATAGTAATAAGTAGTTATGAGATGTTTGAAGTACTTTGAAAAATAATTAGCTACATCTGAATGTAGCAATTAACTGACATTAAAACTTTAATGTCAAATAACTTCTGACTTGGATTTTTTAAAATGCAAACATCTGTTTTGTAGTAGGCGGGATAATGGCTTCCCCCAGTTGTTCTCACTGTAATCCTTGGAACCTTACATGGCAAAAGGGACTTGGCGATGTGATTAGGGTTAAGGACCTTGAGATGGAGAGATTATTCTGGATAATCAGGATGGGCCCAAACGACTTGCCTGAATCTTTAAAAGTGGAAAAGGAAGGCAGTTGAATGGGTTGGAGAAATGAGACAGAAAAAGGAGGACAGATTCTAAATGTGAGAGGGATTCAGCCTTCTATTGTTGGCTTTGAAAATGGAGGAAGCCATTGGCTGCTGGGAGCTGGGGATGGCTTTCAGCTGACAACCATCAAGGAAACAGGGATCTCAAACCTAGAACCACAAGAAACTGAATTCTGTTAACAAACCAAATGACCAAAAAACCCTATATCTTCTTGTAGAGCATCTAGAAAGGGACATAGCCCTGTCAGCACCTTGATTGCATCCCAGCGAGGCCTGTGTTGGACTATTGACCTACAGAATTATAAGATAATGAATTGGTGTTGATTAAGCTGCTCAACTTGCGGTAATTTGTTTTGGCACCAGTAGAAAATTAATACATGTATGCACAATTAATAGTATTCATAATGAGCAAGGTGAGCTGCTTTGGGTAGAGTGAGGCTTCGTGAGTGGATGAGGAGAAAAGAGGGAGAAGTGTGATTTTAACTTACTGGCCACAAGCCATTCCACTATAGTGTAGAGCACGGTAGGAGGGGAAAATTGCTTGCAGGGCAGGGTAGGAATTTTCGAGAAGGAGACATTCATTTGTGCAGGGTGTCAGGAGAGAAGCCACCTATGGAAACCTCCCGTTTTCTGTCTTTAGTCCGCTTGGGCAGAGGCACGCGCCCCCTCCCCCCGCCCTCCCTTCCGAGAGATGGGCGGGAGAGTGGTACTGCGCATGCGGCTGCGCTCTCTCCTAAGTCCGCCTTTTCCGGCAGCTCTTGTCGGCGTGGTGGCGCTGAGAAGATGGCTGCGTCTGAGCCGAAGATGCCTCCTGAGAAACTGGGCCGCAGAAAGTACAGGGCAGCCCTGAAGAAGGAGAAACGCACGAAACGTCGGCAGGAACTTGCCCGATTGAGAGACTCAGGACTCTCACAGAAGGAGGACGAGGAAGAAGAGGAAGCTTTTAGTGAACAAGAGACACTGTTGGAGATAGAAAGGCAAAAATTACACGAGGAGTGGTTGCTGCGGGAGCGGAAGGCACAAGAAGAATTTAGAATAAAGAATGAAAAGGAAGAGATAGCTAGAAAAAGGCAGGAAGAACAGGAGAGAAAGTTAAAGGAAGAATGGGAAGAACAGCAGAGAAAAGAGAAAGAAGAGGAGGAGCAGAAGCTACAGCAGAAAAGAGAGAGAGAGGAGGCTGTGCAGAAGATGCTAGAACACGCTGAAAATGAGTTGGAAAATAGTGCCACATGGCAAAACCCAGAACCACCCACGGACTTAAGAATAATGGAGAAAGATCGAGTCAATTGTCCATTCTACAGTAAAACAGGAGCGTGTAGATTTGGAGATAGGTGTTCACGTAAACACAATTTCCCCACATCGAGTCCCACCCTTCTTATTAGAAGCATGTTCACAACGTTTGGAATGGAGCAGTGCAGAAGGGATGACTATGACCCCGATGCCAGCCTGGAGTACAGTGAAGAGGAGACCTACCAGCAGTTCCTGGACTTCTACGAGGACGTGCTCCCCGAGTTCAAGAAGGTGGGGAAGGTGATCCAGTTCAAGGTGAGCTGCAACTTGGAACCTCATCTGAGGGGCAATGTGTACGTTCAGTACCAATCGGAAGAAGAATGTCAAGCAGCCCTTTCTCTGTTTAACGGCCGATGGTATGCAGGACGACAGCTTCAGTGTGAGTTCTGCCCAGTGACCAGATGGAAAATGGCAGTTTGTGGTTTATTTGAAATACAGCAGTGCCCAAGAGGAAAACATTGCAACTTTCTTCACGTGTTCAGAAATCCCAACAATGAATTTTGGGAAGCCAACAGGGATATCTACCTGTCTCCAGGTCGGTTTGGCTCTTCCTTTGGTAAGGACTCAGAGAGGAGAGAGAGGATGGGCCACCATGACAAGTACTATGGCAGGCCCAGGCGGAGAAGAAGCCCCAGTCTGGCCCATTCCTACAAAAAGAATGGGGAAGCTGAGAGGAAAAAGACAAGTAGCCACAGGGGTAAGACATCTCACGGACACACAACAGAAAGTCGTGAAAGGCACAGTTCACGAAATAGAGAAAGAAAAAGGGACTGCAGCCCAGGCTGGGGCATCCGGAGCGGGAGCAGAAGCCCCAGCCAGAGCTCCTCTAGGTCCAGGAGTCATGGTGGGAGGAGGTCAAGTACTAGAGACAGAACTATTTATAGTCCCTAATCCAGATAAACAGATTTTGTTTTGGTTTTAAAAATAGTAATAATAAGAGGTAACTTGTACAGCAACCTTAAATATTCGGAGCAGAGCAGTAAAATATGAAACAACCAAGCACATAGCCTCTGAGTAATATTTTCAACAACTCTTTAAGTTAGAATTCAGTGTAGGAAATAAGACACTCTAGATTTTTAAAGCAAGAAATTGAGTATTTAAAAATTTGTTGGAAGGGGTAAAGGAGCAGGTGTGAAGCAATAGAGCAGGATGGAATTAAAAACTCTTGGAGGGTACTGCCTCCAAAGCTACCACAAGAGTTCTAGAGTCAAAAAGTAGAGACAACCTAACTGTTCATTCATTGATGAAAGGATAAACAACATGTATATTTAAACAATGGAATATTATTCAGCCATGCAAAGGAATAAAAAACAGATATATGCTATAACATTGATGAACTTTGAAAACATGCTAAGTGACAGAAGCCATTCACAAAAGGACACGTATGTTTCTGTTTATATGAAATGTCCAGAATGGACAAATTCATAGAGACAGAATGGGTGGGGAGGGGAGACAGAAGGAATTACTGCTGAGGAGTAAAGTGTTTCTTTTTGGGGTGATGAAAATGTGGAATTAGGTACTTGTGATAGTTATACAGCTTTACAACTTTGTGAATATGCTAAACACTTATAAATTGTGAATATACTAAACACTTGTAAATTGTACTCTTTGAAAGGGTGAATTTTATGGCATGTGAATTATATTACAATTTTAAAAATACCCCCTTAGTTATGTTCCAAGGATCAGGAAACTGAAATCAAGAAGCTGTCACTGCTGCTGCTGCTGTTACTGCACTGCCTTCCTGATCTTGGCAGCAGGAGTATGGATTGTGAAATGTTGCTTCAGGAAAACCACTTTTCCATAATGTTGCTGGCAGAGGCAGTTGAAATATGGCAGGAAAATGGCTTCTGCGTCACTTCTACTCCCCAAATCTTGCAAAAGTGCATCCATTTATGGAATTGTGTTCCATTTATGGAATTGTAGAATCCTATCTACAAGGTTGTCTGTCTGGGAAAGCACTTTCTAACCTCCCCAATACAAAGAGGGTGTCCAGTACACATCAGAGCCTACCGTATGTCCAGCCCCTGTACTAAGTCTCAGAAACATAACCAGACAGTCCTCAAGAAATGTCTAGCTTCATAAGTCATAACCTGAATTATGAAGATCATGTCATGTTATATATATTCTGTTTAAGAAAGCCACAAAGTTTTAAATACATCTTAGAAAGACTTAGTGTTGCTTACAAAGCAAAGATATTGATTAGGAAAATTCGATATCTCTGAAATACCCCATTCCCTGATAACTTCAGATAAAACACATGCTTATTTATGCACACAACAACCAGATGATTTGGAGAAAAGTTTGAAGTATGAATGCAATTTTATAATTTGGGGACTAGAGAAAGGGATGAAAAATTTCTTAAAATTTAATAAAATTTATTTCTTATGGCCAAAATTCAAAGTTTTTTGTTTGTTTTTTAAAAAAATAAAAAATAAATTTTCTGGAAGAGTGTAAACAGGTGATTTATCACAAGAATTTAAAAGAAGTAGCCCAGCCGGTGTGGCTCAGTAGTTGAGCATTGACCCATGCACCAAGAGGTTGCTGGTTTGATTCCTGGTCAGGACACATGCCCACGTGTGGGCCAAGTCCCCATTGGGGGCATGTAGGTGGTGGCCAGTCGATGTTCTCTCTTATTGATGTTTCTCTCTCTCCCTCTCCCTTCTTCTCTCTCTAAAAAATAAATTTAAAAAATAAATAAAACATCTCTGTTTTAATGAAAAAGTATATTCTAGCAAATTAAACGTTTTTTCTAAAAATACCCAATAATTCAATAATAGAAATATAAAAGGCTCCTAAACTTACTCTTTGAGAAAATTTGAATGACAATAACCAAACCATTTTCTTTGGAAGGATTTTGTGTGTTTATGTGTGTGTATAAAGCATTCATTGCTTTAGCTAATGAAGTTATATTGGTCAACTTACCTAGTTGTAATTGGTGTGATAGTAACTGATGTCCCATCATCCTGAGAGCAGCTTCAAAAAAATTTTTATTGGGATATCTGACACATGAAAATTGTGTGTATTTAAGGTGTACAACTTGATGTTTTGATAAATGTATATATTGTGACATCATCACCACAAGCTAAATAACATCCATTACTCCATATACTTGCCATTTGTGTGTGTGTGTGTGTGTGAGAAGAAGATTAAAATCTATTCTCTTAGTAAATTTCAAGGATGCAATACAATTTTGTTAACTGTCATCACCATGCTATACATTAGATCTCCAGAACACATACATCTTGGGTAACTGATACTTCATACCTTTTGATCAACATCTCATTTCTCCCCCTGTCCCTTCTCTCTCTCTTCACATAAGAGGTCCTGTAGTATTTGTTTTTCTTTGGCTTATTTCATTTGGCATAATATTTTCTAGGTTTATTCATGTCACAAATGGCAGGATTTCCTTGTTTTTTAAGGCTGAATCACATTCTGTTGTAGATATATATTCCACATTTTCTTTATCCATTCATTTGTCAATGGATATTTAGGTTATTTCTGTGTCTTTGCTATTGTGAATCATGCTGCAATGAACATGGGAGTGCAAATATCTTTTTGAGACCCAGATTTCATTTCCTTTGGATATATAGTACACCCAGAAGTGGGGTTGCTGGTATGTGGTAGTTCTATTTTTTATTCTTTTGGGGAACCAACATTGTATTTCATAATGGCTATACCAATTAAAATTGGGGGGAGAGGTAAAGTAATCTGAAAAGTATGTGCAGTGAGTGACGTGATTATAACCCCTGTAGGGAGATAAATCTAGTAGAGGCATGGAAAATATACCAGAGAGACTTGATAATCCACATAAAAAATAATGACAATTTGGGCTAGTGGCAAAAGACAAGCAGACCAACCACTGGAATGATTTGAGGGTGGCTGTAAAATTAATGTGTTAGAGCTAGGTGGATATCGAGGGCTAAGTATGGGAAGGAATCAATGATGGATGCTGAGATTTTGATGAGCGGTGATGCTGACAGAATTAGTGAATATAGGAGGATGAAAAATTAGAATGGAGGGGAGATATCAGCTATGTCTGGAGGTAACAAATGTGGTAAGGTAAAATTTGATGACATTGCCAAGGGAGAAAGTATAGTGAAAGAAACAGGGATGAGGACAGAATGTTGTGGAGCATTCCCATTTAGTAGCAAGAAGGTCACAGAGAAGTCCAAAGAGTAATAGATAAGATGAAAGAAACTGGGGAGTCCAGCAACACAGGATAGAGGAGAATGTTTTTTTTTAAAAAGGTGACCAACCCTGGAAAAAAATCCAGGGAAATAGTGGAAGATAAAAACTCATAACTTAGCAGTGGAAAGTCATCATCAACTTTCTGGAGAAGTTTCAGAAGAAAGATGGAGATGAAAATCAGATTTTGGGGAAATTTCAGTAAGTTTGATGTTTAACAAAGTGAGAGATGATTGATCGATTGATCTATCATGGTAACATGACAGTGCATAGCAAGGAAATTTTATAGAAAGGTGAAAGACTTGAGTTATAGACCAAAGGGAATGTTCCAATAGAGGGGGAGATACACAGAGGTTATGATTGATGAAATGGAATCGCCGAGGATGTGGGCAAAGATGAAATTAAGGACATAAGTGGAGGAAATAACCCCAAGGAAGAGATTGAAGGAAAGGAAAGAACTTGTGATGTGAATGAGAAGTTTAAGGTGGAGGAGGGAAGAATATGGGGGGGAGGGAGGACAATCATGTCTAGTGCCTCAGCCTTAGTAAAGTATGAGGTGAGACCAGTTTTGTGCCCCTTTCTACCCACGAGAAGGATATGTGTGAACCTTACCCACTCTTATCCAGTTACCAGACAAAATTGATTTTGTAAATATACTTTTCTTACTTTTTAGGGATATTTCTTTTCTGTACGATGTCACATATGTTAAAGGAGAGACTAGGGAGGGTGTACTTTGTCCCCCACATTCGGACCATTCATTACAGTCACATGATGGTGTCATTGTGCCTCATAAGGTAAATAAAGAATTTGATAATTTCATCTTCCTCTCTTTACTTTAAAAAAAACAAACAAACCATGTTTTCCCAAAATATAAAGCAATGTTGTGCTATATAACAACAACCTGCATTGCTTATCAGTTTTCATAGCACTTTTAATTATTTCTAGAAAAGGGTATTTAGTGAGAAAAGATAAAAAATATCTTATTTTAAGCCATTTCCAAACTATAATTATCTACTTTAATCTAGAAAATATAGGAGAATAGATTTGTTTTTGCTTATTTGTTTTTAGAAATCCACAGTTTATTGTATAATTCTTATTTTGGGGATATTGCTAGGGTGAATTTTAAATTGTTATTGAATGTTAAAGGGTCAGTGGATTTCTGAATAGTATATGGGACACTTGTAACTAATACTAAAACCAAGGTTATGTAATTAACATTTTTAAAAATGTATGCTCTGCTAAAATTTTTTTACTACTTGTTATGTCCCATATTACTAATATTGTTATTTTTCTAATCAAAATCTCTTAATAAATCCCATCCCTTTGGGACAGGAATTAGGATTTGTGCAATTCATTTTTTTCATCCTCTGATGTTTTCATTTTTGTCATTCTTTTTAAGCCAAAGAAACTAACAGATACTTTGATTCCTGAAGAATTTCATATTGTGTCAAATAAAGGAGTTTCAGGTTTGGAGTGCTATGATGAGTGAGTACTATGGTATATACTGAATATCTGACAATTTAGACTGTTTCTTCCTTCCCAGACATAGAGGATCCTGAAAAAAAATTCACTCATGTTCTTAGGCAATATCTACACTAAAACAAGGAAACATTTGGCCTACCATCCTAATACAATTTAAGAAAAAAAATCATTTAAAGAAACTGATGAAAAAATCTTGAAAGAGTTTGGGATTTTACTGATGAAATTGTTCTCTGTCTTTTCCTATTATTTAATTTTGACTTTAAAAACATGGATCTTTGTTCTGAATGCTTGTCTATGCCTCTTTAAGAATGGTTTTGAGCAATGACTGTGGAGACAAAAGGAAAGTAGCCTTCTAAGCTGGATTCTCATAATGTGCAATTCTAGGGCTTCGTTCCACATTGCAGACTACTCATCTCCAGTTTTTCTCTTTATGGGATTGAAAATGGGATCTTCTTTTTATTATTTGAAACAACACTTGACTGTTTCACAGTTTACAAAACTAGAACTTTGGACTAAGGTTTTATAATAAAATATCCAGAAGCTGCCACTCTTTTTACTTTATCCAGTACGTATGTTATATGGCATTTCCTTGTGATGGTGGGTTTCTGAACAATATTTTCCCAAAGAACTAAATAGAATTGCTTTTTCAGGTAAGTGTTAATTTTTATATAATTTCAAAATTATAAAAGAGTTACAAAAATAAGATAAGGAACTCCCTGTACCCTCTATCCTGACTCACTGAGTGCTTCATTTGCTTTAATACACACACACACACACACACACACACACACACACACCCCAATTATTCAAGAGCAAGTTGAAGACATCATGACCCTTTACTAACAAATACTTTAGTTTATGTTTCCTAGCAACCCAATAGTTATAGATCTTTTTGGACTTTTTTTAGCTCCATCATTTCTTCTATATTTATTAGTTCACATTTTACCATATGGACCCATGGATTTCTTTTTGTTTCCAATGGGTTATAATTCTTTATTATGATTATTTATTTATTTATTTATTTTTATCCTCACCCGAGGACATTTTTTTTTATATTTTGTTCAGATAGAGTGGGAGGGAGAGAGAGAGAGAAACACCGAAGTGAAAGGGACACATCGAGTGGTTGCCACCCACACGACCCAACCAGGGCCGGGGACAAACTGCAACCGAGGTACATGCCCTTAGCGGGAACCGAACCCAGGTCTCTCCGGACCGCAGGCCAACGCTCTAACCGCTGAGCCAAACCGGCCAGGGCTGATTATTTATTTTGATGTTAAAAAATCTTGTGTTCTTTAGGCATATCCCCATACTTCTTTGAATTTTCTCTTTATTTTCTAGCTCAATAAGATTTCTAGGTTCATCTTGTATTTCCTAACTCCAGCTCTGGAATGAGCTCTGAGTCACTTCTCCAAAGAGTATTGATTCCTTCTAGTGGAGAATGATACTTAGAAAGCAAGATCTGGGTACTAGGTGAGCTCATTGCTCCTGGGATAGCGTTGCTTCTAGTCTTTCTCACACACTCATTTTTGAAACTGAGTGTTTATATTCCCTGGAGATTTTTCACTGATCTCAAATCTGAAAATGGATTTTATTAATCAACTGTTTTTCAGTAGGGGGTAGAACCAAATGAAATGCTTATTAAGTAGGGGAAGACAAAAGATATATAAATAATAATGAATTTAAAGTAGTACTATGTCATTCTCATTATGATTCTCATTTAGCTCTAAACAAGCACTTCCAGAGGACGATAAGGCTGGCAGTCAGGAAAACTGGATTCTAGTTTCATCTCTGCTTCTTATTAATTCTATAACCATTTTAGTCACTTAACTTTGTTGACTTCAATGTTCTTAGAAAAGCCTTTTACCTTTGAAAAGGCTATTTTTATTTTTATTTTTTTATCCTCAACCGAGGACATTTTTCCTTTTTTTTGTTCAGATAGAGTGGGAGGGGGAGAGAGAGATACATTGACGTGAAAGGGACACATCGAGTGGCTGCCACCTGCATGACCAACCAGGGCCGGGGACAAACTGCAACTGAGGCACACGCCCCCAGTGGGAACCGAACCCGGGTCTCTCTGGACCGCAGGCCAACGCTCTACTTGCTGAGCCAAACTGGCCAGGGCGAAAAGGCTATTTTTATTTTATTTATTTATTTATTTATTTATTTATTTTTTTATCCTCACCCGAGGACATTTTTTTCCATTTTTTGTTCAGGTAGAGTGGGAGGGAGAGAGAGGAATATATAGAGAGAAACATCGACGTGAAAGGAACACATCGAGTGGCTGCCTCCCGCACGACCGACCAGGGCCGGAGACAAACTGCAACCGAGGCACATGCTCTTAGCGGGAACCGAACCCGGGTCTCTCCGGACCGCAGGCAGATGCTCTAACCGCTGAGCCAAACCGGCCAGGGCCGAAAAGGCTATTTTTAAATGAATCAAGGAAATTTTCATATTGTGACCTATTAAGGAATGTGATTAAGGATCCTTTACTAAAAAAGTTCCAAATACGATAAATATCATTACACCTGTATCTGCAGATGTCTGAGACTATTTCAGTATGATATTGTGGGCAAAGTGGTGGACCTTTCTGATTATCTTCAAGCTTCTTCGTTCCTTAAGCTCTTAAGTTGATCATGTTGAGATATGTGATAAACGGGCCAGATAATTGTCTTAGAGTAACATTACTTGCCTTATTTATTGCAGCAAATATACTACTCTCCTCAAAGATAATGAAAACAGGCTATTGCTCTTCCCATCCATGTAAGTACAATTATTTTTTAAAGTGTTTCTTAGAAAGAATAACTATATACATTTATATCACTTTTTCTTGATACTTTATACATAACAAATATTAAAATGAGCCCTGGCCGGTTTGGCTCAGCGGTTAGAGTGTCGGCCTGTGGTCCAGAGAGACCCGGGTTCGGTTCCGGCTAAGGGCACATACCTCGGTTGCAGTTTGTCCCCGGCCCTGGTTGGGTCGTGAGGGTGGCAACCACTCAATATGTCCCTTTCACATTGATGATTCTCTCTCTCTCTCCCCCACTCTATCTGAACAAAATATATATACAAAAAAAAATTAAAATGACAGCAGAAACTCAAGAAAATAATTGCCCACAGTTCTATCATCCAATCAGTGTTTTCATTTGTCCAAATGCATATTTATTTTTTACATGTGTATAATATATAAGTACTATAAAATGCCCTTTTAAACAATTTTAAAATTATTTTTATTGTTTTTTAAATTTTGTTTTATTGTGGGAAGAACACAGTATGAGATCTACTCTCTTAACAAATTTTTAAGTGTGCAGTGCAGTGTTAGCTATAGGTATACAATGTTGTACAGCACATCCGTAGAACTTACTCACCTTGCATAACTGAAATTTGATGCCTGTTAATTAGCAATTTTCCATTTCCCTCTTCTGCCAGCCCCTGAAAACCACAATTCCACTCTATAATTCTATGCATTTGACTATTTTAGATGCCTCATGTAAATGGAATCACGCAGTATTGTCCTTCTGAAACTGGCTTACTTCACTTAGCGTGATATCCTCCGGCTTCATCCGTGTTGCTGTATGTGGCAGAAATTCCTTCTTTTTTAAGGCTGAATAATTTCTACTGTCTGTATATACCACATTTTCTCTATTCATTTATTCATCAATGGACATCTATGTTGTTTCCACATATTGTGACTAGTGCTGCAATGAATATGGAGGTGCTAATAATCTCTTTGAGATCCTGATTTCATTTCTTTTGGATGAGTATTCAGAGGGTAGGATTGCTGGATCATATATAAAATACTTTTATGTGCTACATTAACCATTAGTATTTCTCTATTTGCTGCAGTCTTTTTTGTTTTTTCCTCTTCTTTGTCCTTTTCTTCTCTTACATTGTGAAGTAACCAACAGTAATAGCCTGATGCTTATCTCTCCACATTTTTCCTATGTTCTTACAATCGTACACAATAGGTGAATAGAATTTTGGGGGGAGGGAGCATTATTTTCTTTTATGAAAGAAATCATACTATTTGCACTTTTTCTTTTTTTAAAAAACTGTATCCTAATATCCCTGTAGATCAATACTTACAAGTCTAATGCTTTAAGATACCATTTATGTTCCATAGTATATTCATTTTCTTTATACATATTCTTTTGTGATTTGAAGATGACCTATTGTAACACTGATTACTAAGACTGCCACCTTAATCTTTTAGGAAACCCAATAAAAGAGTAGAAGTGATCCAGCTGAATGATGTGATGGATGCGATGCTAGAGAGGGCTGGTGTGGAAAATCAGGAATACACAGGGCCCACCCAGGTAACTGTAAAGATCAGTGTGACCTAGTTAGTGATTACGGGCATACACTCTGGATGAAAGAATGCCTGGACTTTAATCCTGGCCCTGCCATTTATTAGCTGGTGACCCTGGGTAAGTCATTTAATGTATTTGTGCCTCAGTTTTCTCATCTGAAAATTAGAGATGTTAATAATATTTACCTCATAGGGTTGTTGCAGGAGATCAAATTACATAGTGAATGTAAAAGGCTGAGAACAGAACTTGGCATGTGGTAAACACTGTATAATTGTTAGCATTGTGCAGTTGATCCTTGAACAACATGGTTTTGAACTATGCAGTCCACTTATATGTGGGTTTTTTTCAGTAAATATATGTCTCTTATGATTTTCTTAATAACATTTTCTTTTATGTAGCTTACTTTATTGTAAGAATACAATATATGGTACATATAACATACAAAATATGTGTTAATTGATTGTTTATATTATTGGCAAGGCTTCTGGTCAACAGTAGACTATTAGTAGTTAAAATTTGGGGGAGTCAAAAGTTGCACATGGATATTTTTCATTGTGCGGGGGTTGGCACTCCTAACCCCTGAGTTGTTCCAGTGTCAACTGTATTATTATTACTATATTTCATTGAATATTAGGCACTATAGATTATAAGACCTTTATTATTTTATGTACCAATAAGAAAACACTGACAGTTAAGTTGTGCTTCTCTTCCACTTGTAATTTTTATTTTGTGCTTAATGAAAGGGCTCTTTCTGTCTTACATAGATATATTTTTTTTAATGATGACTATTTCTTTTTTGTTTTGTAAATTTTTATTTTTATAGAATTTGAAACATATACCTAAGGCACTCCTGTGTAACCTTTACCCAGATTCACCAACTGTTTACATTGTGCCCTATTTGCTTTATCATTCTCACTCCCTTTCTGCATATATCTATCAGTATAGTTTTTTTCTGAACCATTTTAGAGTAAGCTGGAGACATTGTGCCTTTTTACCACCAAACACATCTCAGGGTATATTTCCTATAGATGAGGACATTCTCTTACATATCCATAATACAGTTTCAAAATCAGGAAATTTAACATTGATATGATAGTCCAAATTCAAATTTATCAATTGTACCTGTTACGGCTTTTATAGCTATTTTATCCTCTCTTTCAGGATCCCAGGATCACACAGTGCTTTTATTTGTCAGTTTTCTTTAGACAGCTGTAATCTGAAACAGTTCTTTGTGTTTCTTGACCTTGCTGTTTGGGAGAGCACAGTCCCATTATTCTGTAGAATGTTTTTTAGTTTTGTTTTATCTGATGTGTAGTCATGATTAGATCCAGGTTTTGTATTTTGGCAGGAATAACATATTTGGCATCAAATTAACATGTGATACTGTGACCTTCTCAGTACAGCATATAAGGAGGTACAATGATTAGACACAGATTTTAAAAAGAAGAGATCACTTTTGTATATATATATTTATAACAGAAAATGTAACTGAAATAAATTAATCAAGGTGTTTCTACACATCCAGGGTGATTAACTCCTAAAATGGTTTTTACTGACAAAACCATAATAAATGCTAATTAACTTATCTTTTGCCAGATGCACAAACTGCTACATATACTGAAGAAGGAACAGACCATTTACAATACAGTGTTCCATGAACTTATTCGACAAGTCAGTGTAGACTGTGCAGATAGAGGAGAACTACTGTCCAAAATCAGGTGAGAACTGTTGTTGGAGTATTCAGTTTCCTTTTGAATTTTATATCAGAATTCTGTTTTTATCTTTGCTTCTGCGAAAATTGCAAAAGTACACTTCTCTGTCCTCTTGCTAATAAGGAACCTAATTGTATTTTTGTTATATTTCCTGTAATAAAAATGTAATAGTTGAGAACTTCCTTAAGGTGATTTCTGTTGAGATGTTTGATATTGTATTCTTTTATGATTGGGAGTGAACTGCTGTTTGAAATAGTGGGAAAAGTATAGATTCTGAAGACAGACTGGTCTGGTTTCAAATTCTCATCTGTGTATGACTTAGGTAAAAGTCTGAGCCTTATTTTTCTCATCTGTAAGTGAAGATACCAGCTACTGTGAAAATTTTCATTTGTTTATTTGGTCATTAATCAGTCAATAATATTTATTGAATATACTCAAGCACTAAGATGCTTCATAGGATTGTGGTGAGGTTTAAATGAGAGCACAGAATTAGGTGCTCAATACATATATTTGTTATAGATGATAATGATAAATACTGTTATTACTATAATTCTTCTTATGACATTGGCACTAAGAGAAATGGGAGAATTAGAATACTGGGTTCAGTTACATATCTGCAGTTTACTTTCCATAGAACCACAGGCATAGTATAAAATCTCTCTGAATATCTGTTTCTCCTGAATGAGCATTAATAATATAAATTTGCCCTATTTGTCCACTATCTGATTTATGGAAGCTAAGCTGCCCTGTCTGACAGTGCTGAGAAACTAGGAGCAAAGCCATTAATAAGAAACTGGTCAAGATTAGACATTAAGGACTAAGTTCTTGGAACACCGTCAAGAGCTAGAGAATGCTGCCCTGGCTTGTTTGGCTCAGTGATTAGAGCATCAGCCCAAGGACCAAAGAGTCACAGGTTTGATTTCGGTCAAAGGCACATCCTTCGGTTATGGTTCGGTCCTGGCCCCAGTCGGGGTCGTGCGGGAGGCAACCAGTTGATGTGTCTCTCTTGGATCGATGTTTCTCTCTCTCTCTCTCCCCTCCCACTCTATCGGAAGATAAGTGGAAAAATATCCTCGAGTCAGGATTAAAAAAATGAGCTAGAGAATGCCAAATTAGAATGAGGATAGGGACAACTAAAGTCTGAGTTGTCGATCTAAGAACAAGGCCAGGAGGGATAGATGAGGAATCATGGCAAAGGAACTAGATGACCTACAGTGTATCCAAACCTTCCCCTTATGAGGAGTAGGTGTAATGGAGAGTCTTCTAGGTATTTTTAGGAGTTAGCTTCTAGGGAACAAAATAGGGTGGAGTCCTATCCCAGGAAGTCTAAACAGAGAGACAGGCAGGTGAGTCAAAGCCAAAATCCTTTCAGAAACTAATTCCAAACTTCCAGGGATAGGATCAGAGTAGGTCTTCAAAACCAAGGATATAGAATAGGGTAAAGTTGGAGTGAGAATAGGCAATGAGGTTTCAGGGTGATTTCTGCAAACATTGACGTGTTGTGGAATGGTGAAACACTCAGTACGGCCAGGATAATCTAATGGCCAGCATTTTATTGTGGTAGGAGCTCTTTCGAAGGTCTAGGGGCAAACTTCAATGCGAAAGTCTTCTGTTGTCCTGAGCCTGGTATCTTACAGAGTCCTCCCTTTCACTTTAAGTGTTTAAATAAAGGATAAATAATTTTTTCTGTCTGTGGGTGAGAGATCAAACTAACTGACCATTCCAACTCGAACATATAATTCTGGAGTCTCAGGGTTAGGATATAATACCTCGATCACTTTTAATATAAATGAACACTGCTCAGTTACAGTATTTATAATTTGTCATCTGTGATCATTTCTAAATATTTTGTTTGTTTTTTATCCTCACTCGAGGACACTTTTTCACTTGTTGTTCAGATAGAGTGGGAGGGAGAGGGAGCGAGGGAAGGAAGGAGAGGGAGGGGGAGAGAGAGAGAGAGAGAGAGAGAGAGAAACATTTGTTTTTTATCCTCACCCGAGGACACTTTTTCACTTGTTCAGATAGAGTGGGAGGGAGAGGGAGGGAGGGAGGGAGGGAAGGAGAGGGAGAGAGAGAGAGAGAGAAAGGAACACATCAAGTGGCTGCCACCCGCACAACCCAACCAGGGCTGGGGACAAACTGCAACTGAGGTATGTGCCCTTAGGAGGAACCAAACCCGGGTCTCTTTGGACAGCAGGCCAATGCTCTAACCTTTGAAAACTGGCCAGGGCGGTCTTTGCTTATTTTAAACAGTGGGTACATTTTGCTTAGTTTGAGAAAAGTGGTTTTATTTTTATTTATTTATTTATTTTTAATTCCTCACCTGAGGATATTTTTCTACTTATTATCAGACAGAGTGGGAGGAAGGGAGGGGGAGAGAGAGATAGAGAGAAACATTGAGGTGATAGAGCCACATTGACTGGTTGCCTCCCGCATGACCTGACCAGGGCTAGGGATGAACCACAACCGAGGGTGTGCCCTTGCCAGGAATAGAATCCACGACTCATTGGTCCTCGGGCCGACACTCTAACCACTGAGCAAACCGGTCAGGGCAAGAAAAGTGGTTTTATTCATGAATTCAACTATTATAAAACTTCCACTATATTCAAGTCACTTTGTTAGATATTATACTATGTAAGACATATTTCCTATCCTCATAGAGTTTATAATTTAGAAGAAGGAACAAAAGTCCTTATTTTGTTTTATATCTCACATATTATATTCCAAGTAATTATGACTATGGTTAAAATTCTTCACAATTCATTCATTTGCATGAGCATAGTAGGAATATATAGTCCGGATCCCTTTCCTTTTTTATCTTTGTGTCCATTATTTTTTTTCTCTAACATTACTTTCTCTCTCAAATATATTTGTTCCTTTTTCCTTTTCTTCTGCATGATGTCTTCTTTTCCTTCTTTCTCATGCAGAGAGCGGTATGTACAAATGCTTGACCAGATTGCCCGGCAGATGATTGACTTCTACAAAGATTTGGTAACTCAGCGAGTGATGGACCAGCGCATTTTACAAGAATTGTACAATTTTAAGACTGTTATTGAGGAACTAACCAGGTAAAAACTGTGATTATCATAAACACAAAACAAAAGTCAAAGCCATGTCTCTAAAGCCATGTTCTCTTTTCATGTTTAGCAAGAGAAGGGAAAAAACTGGATATAGATATAGATGTAGATATAGTTATAGAGACATAGGTTATACAGATGAACACAAAACTAGGGCTCCGTGTATATTTAATAGGGAAAAAGATCTGGTTCTTCCTTCTAAGATAGAGATGTTTATCTTAATCAGGTTTACAGAGCAAGTGCCTTCATTATGGATGTTAAGGTTCGAATGACAAGAGAATAAGCATTATATAGCAATCAAGGCTAGTGATCACCTAAACTCATAGCAAGATAATTAGTGGCAAGAATGAAAGGGTAGGACAGGCATGTCAGAGGGTAGGATAGGGCAGCCTGGAAGCCTTGCCTGTCAGCATCTGCCTTCACTCTGCACTGCAGGATCCCCCTCATCTTCTTTCTGCCTCTTCCAGCCAGCCTGACTCCATTGCCAAACCTGGCAAGATTCCATCCATAGGTACACTAGGTCTATTGATTTGGTTTGTAAGGTGGAAAAACTAGGAAGAGATGTATACATGATAACTGAGAAGATTCCCAAGTATAAATCTGATTTTTCTGCATAGAAACTTTTGGGAAATCTTCAACTATGTTTATAAAATTCCTTTGCTTTATTTCAGGGAGCTGTGTTTGGTTCGGGCACATGACATGAAATTAACAAAGGAAGCAGAGAAGGCCCACAGGGATTTGGCAGAAGCTCTTTTAGATGCTGAAAAGAATGCCAAGTAAGTTATCACATGTTAGCCATTATGTCATATTTGCTTCACACTTTATTTCGAAATTTTATAGAAACATTAGAAATATTTTTTTTATTACAACAGTGTAAAGTGCATCACATATATTAACTCCTCTGGGAACTGTTGTAATGCACATCTTGTAAATGTCTAACGTCTACTTGGGTGAGAGTTTTCCAAGAGTGTATACCTAGAAGTGAAATTATTGCATCATATAATATGTATAACCACCCTGGCCAGTTTGGCTCAGCGGTTAGAGTGTCGGCCTGTGGTCCAGAGAGACCTGGGTTCAGTTTCTGCTAAGGGCGTGTACCTCGGTTGCAGTTTGTCCCCGGCCCTGGTTGGTTGTGCGGGTGGCAGCCACTCGATGTGTCCCTTTCACGTCGATGTTTCTCTCTCTCTCTCTCTCTTCCTCTCTCTCCCTCCCACTCTGTCTGAACAAAAAAATGGAAAAATGTCCTCAGGAGAGGATTAAAAAAAAAAGTATAACCTTGTCTTGCTAGTTGTTGCCAAATATTCCACAGAGTAGTTGTACTGGTATATATCCTCTCATCAGTATATATATGTAAGAGTTCCCTTTTGCCCATATCTTATTAATTAGATGGGTATGAAAAGATATCTGGTTTTTGTTTGCATTTTCCTAATTAGTAGTATGAGTCTAGTTTTTTGGGAGGGGATTTTAGTGAATCTACTATAGTCTTAATGTTTTATTCTGTTTTGGGGGTTAGCACATTTTTTTCTGTAAAGGGTCAAATAGTGAAATATGGTTTCCGATACAACTACTCAGTCAACTCTGCCTTTGTAATACATGCCATTGTAATGCAAAAGCAGCTAAGGACAATACCAAAACATGGCTGTGTTCCAATAAATCTGTATTTGAATTTATAATACTTTCATGTGTCAGTGAAATATTCTTCTTCTATTGTTAAAAATATAAAAAGTGAAATTAAATATGTGAAAAATTGAAAATATAAAATTCTTAGCTCATGTACTATACAAGAAACAAGTAGTGGGTTAGATTTAATCCACAGGCCATATAGATTGCTGACCTCTATTTTATTTCATTTTCTTTCAGAATTCTGCTTACTAGAATCTATTGGGTATATATCAAAAGATATGTCTGATTGCATTTTTAATTGATTTAAAATATTATCATAGAAGCAGTATATGTACCTTATAAGAACATTGGAAAATACAAACAAAAATGAATAAAAAATATTATAGTCACATCACCCGTAGATTATTGCTGTAAATATATTAGTGTATATTCTTATGGATATTTTTTCTATGTACATGTGAATACATGCATTTTTTAAACCAAAATATTTATAAACTATTATATAGCCTATTTTTTAAATCAACAATCTCTACCTATTTCAGTAAATTTTTACTTTGTAAATTACCCAGGTCATATTGAAATTTTAGTAATTATTTCCAAAATGTATTTTGCATTTGCTTGTCCAAACTTGTATTCAATCTAGGGGCATACACTCATCTTGTTTTATGTCCTTTTTAATCCAGCATAATCCTCTGATTTTTAAAAAAATTTGTTGAAGAGTGATTATATGTTTCAAATGTCAAGAAAAATACAAATACCCTGGCCGGTTTGCTCAGTGCTTAGAGCATCAGCCTTTGGATCAGAGTCACGGGTTCAATTCCGGTCAAGGGCACGTGCCTCAGTTGCAGTTTGGTCCCTGGCCTTGGTTGGGGTTGTGCAGGAGGCAACCAGTCAATGTGTCTCTCACATCAATGTTTCTCTCTCTCTCTCTTCTTTCCACTCTATCTGAAGATAAAAATGGAAAAATATCCTTGGGTGAGGATTAGAAAAAGAAAAAAGAAAAATACAAATGTATATAAAATCTGAATTCAAAAATAGATTCTTAGTTTTATTCTAATTTATTTTTTAATTGAATGAGAGGGGGGGTACCTTGATCATTTTTTGCCTACTGAATGTACTACTATTTTGTATAGCTGATTCACCCTGCTTATCTTAGTAGATAACTGTACTAAACGTTGTCTTCTATCCTCATACATATCTCTGATACTATATCTCCATCCTCTTTCTGAGCTGATGACCTTGCTTTATCAAAAGAAGCAACCAGGTGGGTACTGGAAATACTGGGGAACACTTTGTAAAGTACATGATTGTCTAACCACTACGCTGTACACCTGAAACTAATACAAGATAATGCCGAATGTAAACTGTAATTGAAAATATTTTTTAAAAAGTAAAAGGCAGAAGCAAACAGAAGTTGACTCAAGCTCTCAACCCTACATCTACCCACCTGCCTGCTTCTGGGCTCACATATTCTACCTTTCCTTCTCTTAACTGGATGAACTGTCTCCTCCTTTCTAAGGCCAGCCTCGCTATTTGTCTACTAGTATATTCCCTCTTACCTACCTGAGATATTTTCAGCAATTATTCCCTGATTCTCTTGTATCATTAATTTTTCCCTCTCTACCTAATTAGTTTCATCAGATACAAATATGCTATAATTACTCCCATCTTAAAAACAACCAAAAAGAAAAACAAGCAAATAAACTCCCAAGTCTCTTAGGACCACATATTCCCTTCTAGCTATTGAACCTACTCTAATCAGGTTTCCTTCCCACCACTCCACCAAAATGCATTTGTCAGAGTCACCAGTACTTTCATATTGTTAAGTTCAAAGATCAGTTCTCCTTTAACTTGACTTAACCAGCAGCATTAGTCATAATTGACCAGCTGCTCTTACTGGAAACAATGTCTTTTAGTATATTATATTCTCCTCCTACTTTTCTGTCAGCTCCTTCCTACTCATATCCCTTATACATTTCTTTTCATCTCGCTGGTTTCTAAACGTTGGAGTGCTCATTCCTTGGATCTTTTCTCTCTGTACTCACTTCTTAAGTGAATCCATTCGGATTCCTGGATTTCAATGCCTTCATCTGTATACTCTCAACTCACAAATTTATATCTCCAGCTTTAACCTTCTCCACAGATTTGTGTCTTCAGCTTCAAACTTCTCCCTGAATTCTAGACTTGTATATTCAACAGCCTTAACATGTCTATTTAGATGCCTAACATTCCTAAACTGAATTCTTGTTCTTCCCCCAAATCTACTCCTCTAATACTCTTTTCGAATTTCAACTTCATTCTTCATGATTAGAAACCTTTGATAATACTTTTTGCTGATAATTTATTACTTTATTGATAATTTGGAAAATATAGAAACACATAAATAAGGAAATAAAGAGCATTCACAATTCGTTCTCTTAGAGTTAATTACTATTAATATTTTGATATATATTTTCTATGTACTTTTGATAAACATGAGATCAAATTGTACAATTTTATCATTTGGGTTTTCTCATAACACAAAAAAATGTTCCATGTACCAAAATATTAAGAGCATGATCTTTAGTTAGCTGGAGAGTATTTTCATCATAGAGCTACATCATAATTTTGTTTGGCCAATCCCTCATTGTTGGACTGTGAGTTTGTTTCTGATTTTTTTTCTTTGCTGTTTGCTCTTTTACAAATCGAGGTCTAACTTTCAGACAGTGAAGTGCACAGATCTTAAGGGTACAACTTATGAATTTTTATATTTGTATTCACCTGTGTGACACGTAGGGTGATTACTTTTTCCTCAGGTAATTGAACAAATAGAAGCCTCCAAATAGAAGGAGGCTTCAGGAACTGATGCCGGTGGTTCCTTACTTTCAGCAAAATTGAAAAAATTCTGTTTTGCTGACTTTGAATTCTTTTTTTTTTTTTTATCCTCACCCGAGGACATTCTTGCAATTTTTGTACAGATAGAGTGGGAGGGAGAGAGAGAGAGAGAAACATTGACGTGAAAGGGACACATCGAGTGGCTGCCACCCACATGACCGACCAGGGCCGGGGACAGACTGCAACCGAAGTACGTGCCCTTAGCGGGAACCGAACCCGGGACTCTCCAGACCGCAGGCCAACGCTCTAACCGCTGAGCCAAACCGGCCAGGGCAGACTTTGAATTCTTATAGCAAAGTTAATATTCCATAGAAGGATGCATTTAAAAAGGTTTGTCAAATGCTTCTATTCATTTTACTACTTCTGTGTTTATATTTAATCTCAGAAAGGCTTTTAATTCTGAGAAACTTCCATGTAAGTTAGAAGGAAAAGGTGCGTTCTGGTAAACATGAAGAAAAAATAATTAAGAAAAAGATAATTATACTTAAGCTTTTGGTTAGTAGGTAGGTAATTTCTTTAAATCTTATATAATTATATATAATTTGAAAATATAGTTGCTCACAACAATTGGGCTTTGTGCCTCTAGTAAAGAATCCTAATTCTATGAGAAATAAAAGCTTAACAATAACACTGCTGTATTATTATTATTTTTTTTTTCAAAGACATGAAACTTTATTGCAGTCACTTAATACTTGGTGTTAACATTATTTCCCAACAGAAAAGAAAAGAGTATCTGGACTGTCTCCAGGTTGCCCCCACAGAAAAACCACAATCTATGGTTATCAGAAACTAGTTGGTAAATTAAAATATTGTAGCAACTTTTCAAAATCTTCGTTTTCATGATTCTCTTAAGAGCATCATCTCCATGTCAAAGGATTCACTCTGAGGCTGATGAAACCTGGTTGAATGACCTCATCGTCTTCTGAAGAACCTTGGGTTCCAGCAGAAGGAGGGCAGATTGGACTGGAACTCTGTGGGGACACCCAGGATATGGAGGGCACTCAGAATTTTTGCTGAGTTGCAGTCACACGGGCCGGTGGCCATCTTGCTCCTTCCCGGAGCTCTGGGGAGAAGCAGCAGCCCCTCCCTCGGAGATCTATATTATTGCTACTTGTATTCTGAAGTTTTCATTAGTTATAGTGTTATACTATTGGAATACTGTATTGGGAAAATTCTAGTAAATGAATATGATGAAAAGTATTTAGAGCAGAGAACAATATATTGAACTTTTTACTTTAAGACTTTGTAAGATTTGTGAATTTTTTTTCAATTTCTACTGTATATTGCTGTTAATATGTCCAGCAATTATACCATAATTACCTTATGATGAGTTTGAAAGGAACAACTTGCCTTTATTAAAAACAAACTTCTTTTTAAAAAACGTTTGTCCAATATAGCTGTTTCTTAATTTTTCTTTTAGAATTATAGAAGAATACCATGACTTATATACACTACAGAGAGGAAGGATGGAGAATGATATTAAACAATTAATGGCAGAAAAAGATATCTGGAGCTCAGCCACATATGATTTGGCTCTAAAGGTTGGTTCATCTAGAGTCATAACTCAGACTCTTTTTTGTCTGGATAAAGTTTCACTTTACAAATTTCAGTTAGACAAAAAGTAAAAAAATGAAGATGCATATTTAATTGATGAATAATGTAGATATTATGGACCTTAGAAACGGAAAGGTACATTTTTTTGTTTCTTTTTCTACTAGCAATAAACTAGGAAATGTAGTTCTTATTTTTTCACATAATGTAACAGTACTAGGATCACCAGGTATCTCACTTTGGTTCTATTACTTTGGTACCCAAGCTGACAACTGAATTGAAATATGGCAGCCAGTCTTGGCCAGTGTGGCTCAGTTCGTTGGTGGTGTCCCGTGCACCGAGAGGTTGCTTGTTTGATTTGCTTCCCAGTTGACATACATGTCTGGGTTTCAGGCTTTGTCCCAGGTATGGTTGTGCAGGAGGCAGCCAATTGATGTTTTTCTTTCACGTCGATGTTTCTCTTTCTCTGTTCCTCTACCTTCCTCTCTCTCTAAAAATTTATTTAAAAAAAGAAAAGAAATATGGCAGCTTGGGAACCATTATAGTAATGCTTTAGAGAAATAGCAAAGTCCCACAATATTCTATTTTTCTAAAGTGTTTGTTGTTTGGTTGCCTAGTCTCACATCTAGGACTTGAAATATAAATAGCAAATTATGATCCAAAACAGATTTACATTTTTGTCCAATTTTCCTCTGGAATGATCAGACCTCATCCAGGACACACTGTTCTATCCTGATCCAGAATTCTATTTATTTATTTATTTAAATATTTTTTTCTTTATTGATTTTAAAGAGAGGAAGGGAGCGGGAGAGAGAGTTAGAAACATTGATGAGAGAGAACATCGATTGGCCACCTCCTGCATGTCCCCACTGGAGATTGGGCCCACAACCTGGGCATGTGCCCTGACCGGGAATTGAACAGGCGACCTCTTAGTGCATAGGTTGATGCTTACTTAACCAGTGAGCCACACTGGCTGGGCCTGATCCAGAATTTTAAAAGGGACATCATCACGTCCAGAGGAAATAATCATGATATATATATATATATATATAAACAAATATGGTAGCTAGGCATGTTCAGTAGGAGAAATAAGACCAATGAATTCCCTTGCTCTAGAAATATTTAAATAGTAGAGAACCCTGCCAGAGGGTTCTGTAAAAGAATACTTTGATTTGATGGGTCTTTGTGTTAGATCACCCTTAAATTCCTTTCCAACAGGAAATGACTGCCAGCATGTCAACCCCCTGAAAATAAGGAATTTATTTTTTTGTTTATAACTATAAGCACAGTGTCTAGAGCAGTCATTCACTGAATGACTATATAATTTATTTAGTATATCACTGGTTCTCAAAGTGTGGTCCAAGGACCTGCTGGAGGTCTATGAGACTTTTTCATGAGGTTAAAACTAGTTTTACCATAATACTAAGATGTTATTTGCCTTTTTAACTCTCCTTCTCACATGAGTATACAGTGAATTTTTTTTTGAAGCTACATGGTATGGGATATTGCAATAGATTGAATGCAGAAGCATATATGAGAATTCAGCTCTGTTCTGTTAAAGAGACTTGTAAAAATGTAAAACCATGGTGCTCTTTTCACTAATTTTTTTTTCATAAAAATAATATTTATGTTGCCCTGGCCGGTTTGGCTCAGTGGTTAGAGTGTCGGCCTGCGGTCCTAAGAGACCCGGGTTCAGTTCCCGCTAAGGGCATGTACCTCGGTTGCAGTTTGTCCCCGGCCCTGGTTGGTTGTGCAGGTGGCAGCCACTCGATGTGTTCCTTTCACATCGATGTTTCTCTCTCTCTCTCTCTGTTCCTCTCTCTCCCTCCCACTCTACCTGAACAAAAAATGGAAAAATGTCCTCGGGTGAGGATAAAAAAATTTTAAAAAATGGTACTATAGAATAATATTTATGTTAACATATATTTATTATAATGGTATATTTAAGTCAATTAACAAGTATAGATTTTGAAATAATTTCAGTTTTAATTTCCAATAGAGTAAATATCAGTAGATATAATCATATACAGAAAAGCTCTTTAAAGTTCTCAATAATTATTAAGAGTGTAAAGGGTTTTTGATATCAAATTGTGAGAGAACCTCTGCTATATACTATACTCCAATTTGGTTGCAGTTTAGTAGTTTTAGATAACATGAATTTGTGATTCAAACTAGTTCATGATTTATATAAGAAATTATGATTGAGATAATGATTGATGTGAAATTGGTTTGAGTTTAATAAATTTCAGTGGTTTGTTAATGATACAGCTTTTTAATTTTAGTCCTTTTTTTAAAATAGGTAATTGAAAGAAATAGAGTCATATTGGCTAAGAGACTTTACCTCAATGAAAAAGGCTGGAGCAGATATGCTAAGCATTTCATCATACTGCTGTCAAACAGGGTAAACCTCATTTCCCTTAAATTATGGAAAAGAGACTCCAGCTGTTAAGGGTTGAGACAATAAGAAGGCTTTGCTAAATTTATAGATTAAAATTTAAATATAGTTTTGTATTTGTGCTTTATTATGGGAGGGATGAAAAATCTAAGGAAAGGTGAATAAAGGCTCTTCTTTATATTTGTTTCCTATCCTAATTAAAGAAAGTTAAGCAATTTAAATTAATAAAACTGTAAATGTTATTTATAGTTACTCTATATATTAATACACACATATATTAATTTAAAAAAAATTAATCTCAACTAGATTAAATAGCATTCCCTGAGGTTACACAGCCAATTAAATGTCTAAGATTCACATTTGGTTCTGTTTGGCTTTGAAATCTCTGTTCTTTCCAATGTATTGCACTACTTCCCATGAAAGTTTTATGGGGGAAATTGGGCTGTTGTCGAAAAGGAAATATATCTTGTCTCTAATACTTTGTGCCATGGAAAATCTACCACCAAAGGGACTCTATAGTAGTGTCACTGAAAATATTTTAAAAGAGGAATATATATAGACACACACACACACACACACACACATTTTAGAGAGAGAAAGGAAGGGGGAGAGAGAGGGAGAGACATCAATGTGAGAAACATCCATCAGCTGCCTCCTGCACACCCCCTACTGGGGATCAAGCCCGCAACCCAGGCATGTACCCTGACCAGGAATCGAACCAGGACCTCTCAGTCCATGGGATGACACTCAGTCCACTGAGCCACACTGGCTAGGCGAGGAATATATTTTTAATTTTTAATCTATTTTCTTTAAAAAAATTTTTTTCTTTATTTTAGAGAGAGAGAGAAACATCGATGAGAGAGAACATTTATTGGCTGCCTCCTGCATGCCCCCCCTGGGGATTTGGCCCACAATCTGGGAATCAAACCCAAGACCACACCGGCTGAGCTAATTTTTTATCTATTTTCTATGGATGACTCTAGTATTACAATATGAATGATGGCCTGGTGTGTGCTAATAACTATTTGTTATATGAATCAATGAATAAGTGGTTTGATTCCAAACATTTTATCTAGGACACTTCAGACCTTGCGATGTTACAGAAGTTGACACATAAATGGACAGACTTAGTGAGTAAATTTAGACATGAAGTGGAAGGAAATGAAGAGTCTACAAGGAAGAAATTGCAAATTGTTAAGGATGGCCTTATGAAATGGCAGCAGTTCTTCAGAGATAATAAGTGAGCCTCTAAGAATCTTGTTTTTCTGATTATATTAACATTGATTTTGGTAAGGTAACAAGCAACCCCTACAAGGGCACAATCCTTTTAGGAACTTGAATGGTCTTACGGTTTCTAGTGCTAATCATCTTGGTAGTCCATCCTGATTCCTCTGTCTGTCTGCTGCTACTTCTGTTTAAAGTCCAACTCTTTCTTTTGTTTCTTTCCTCTTTACTATTAGCGAACTTGAATACTGTATGGCTCTATCTGCAAATTCTGTAGCATAGTGCATGTGCAGAGAAATGGAATCAGTGGATGGCAGTTTTAAGGAAGAGGCTGCCTATCACGTAGCAAAGTCTAGGCTGGATAACCAAATCATAGCCAAAGTTAGTGGGAATCTATACTTTGAATGCAGGCTAGACTCAACACATTTTGGTACCATTTCCGTTTAAAATTGAGAACAGTGGTTTCAGTTTTTCACATCACAGAGGGAGAGGGGGAGGGGGAGGGGGAGGAGGGAGGGGGAGGGAGAGGAGCATCGATGTGATAGACACATTGACTGGTTACCTCCCACACAACCCTGACCAGGGCTGAGGACCGAACTGCAACCAAGGTATGTGACCTTGATGGGAATAGAACCTGTGACTCTTTGGTCTGCAGGCTGATGCTCTAACCCTCTGAGCCAAAACCGGCCAGGGCTGATTTTATTTCTTTATATCTTGTTCTGAGACCCTGCTCTTTGTCTTTTTCCTTCTTTCAATAGAAAATGTGTATCCCCTGATAAAGGAAATATATTTGAATCAGTTCTTCCAGACTTCAAGCTGTGGCTAAAGGTAAGACTTTCTAATAAATAGCATGATAATCAAAATACTTGCCACTCCTCACCTCCAATCGAGTCACATCTCAATCTTTAACAATGCTTTACTAACCCTGGCAAGTTTGGCTCAGTGGTTAGAATATTGGCCCTTGGACCAAAGGGTCGTGGGTTTGATCCCCAGCCCAGTTGGGGTCATGTGGGAGGCAACCAATTGATATGTCTCTCTCAAATTGATGTTTCTCTCTCTCTCTCATTCTCTTTCCCTTCCCTCTCTAAAAATCAATGGAAAAAATATCCTCAGGTGAGGATTAACAACAAAACAACAATAACAAAAATAATGCTTTACTAAATTTTATGAAAGACAAGGAAAAAAGCAAGACTACAGGGGCTTTAAAATATGCTTAAATATTTTATTTTCAGTTCTATTTTAGATTTTTGGGTCAAATAAAGTTAGGCTGTAAGAAAAAAAATGGGAAAAGATACTTGGGTAGTCAGGAGGGTAGTTCTGATTCTTTCCTCTAATTATCAGATGTAGTAACATTTGTGCTTCTCCAGGATTTTGTCTTAAGAACAAATTGGACTTTTAAAATTAATAATATCTTTTTTTAAATCCTGGTAAAATTTACATAATATAAAATTTATCATTTTAATCACTTTAAGTGTATAGTTCAGTGACAGTAAGTACATTTACACTGTTAAGCAACCATCACCACCATCCATCACCAAAACTTTTTTATCTTCCCAAACTCAAACTCTACTCATTAAACACTAACTCCCCCATTTCCTCCTTCCCTGGTCCTGGCAATCACCACTCTACTTTCAGTCTCTCTGAATTTGACTATTCTAGGCACCTCACATAAGTGGAAACATTTAGATTAGGACTGACTACCTTTTTTCAGCGTGATGTTTTTAAGGTTTGTTCATGTTGTAACGTGTCAAATTTCCTTCCTTTTCAAGGCTGAATAATATTCCATTGTTTGTATATACCACATTTTGTTTATTGAAAACATCTTTTTAAGTGTTTGAGGTATGAAAATAGGTTTTATTAATCAAATTACTATCATGTTACAGTAGTTTGACAGAGGAAAATATGTAAGATACTGACAGTCCTCCAAAGTGAATATCAAACTTATGACCTGATGAAATCTCATCCAGATCCCAGGAAGCTATTTTCTTTTCTTTTGGAATGACTTGGGCAGAATATTCTCAGAATTGAAGATGTTTGTTGCCATATACAAATATAGCTAGTTTAGTGACTTGTTGATTTTTTTACTGTTTATCTGGCAATTATAACATTGCTTAGATAAAATCGAAAGAAATGATGCTTCTTCATTTACTAGGAATAATAATAACTCTCATTCATTAAACACTCTGTTAGGCTAACAGTGCTTTCCATACTTACTTTACTCTTCATGGCAGTCACATGATGCAGGTTTTATAATCCCCTTCTCACAGATGTGGAAAGTGAAGCTTAGAAGTGTTCAGTAAGTTGCCTAAGTTACCTATAAATGGTAAATGGTTGAATCAGAATTTAAGTCCATGTCTCTCCAACTCCAAAAATCCTACCCTTAATGCTCTGCAACATAGCTTCCTTGTAATGGTCACTCCTACTGAAACGTGGGTGATTTGATTCCATTATCTGAGTCACAGATAATGGCAAACTTTACATAGAAATTGTACTTTATTTTTTTCTACAAATATTTATTGATATGCTGAACTTGGGGTTAGACAGACCAATAAAACATGAATAAAAAACAACTATTACATTTTGGAAACTTCCCCAGTCTAGTAGGGATCATGTAAACAGATTATATCCTTACCAAACAATGGCCCCCGAATAATATAGTAATTAAACATGTTCAGCTCTCTGGGACTTAATTGCTGGTCATGAATTTTTACCCATGTAGGATTTAAGATAATTATTTTCATCCTGATAAGCCATGGATTATTTTATAGGGTAGCAAATTAATTTAAATTCACTTAAATTTGAAAATAAAATGTATGTCATAGGAGTAAATGGTATAAACAAATAATAATAGGATATTTAACTCCAAAATAATTGAAATAAAGATCTGGGTTGACTTTGATGAAATCATTAATGGATAATTTGCTAATTTCTTTACCTCACCTTCACTCTCTAGACACTGAATGAAGATAGAGACAAGTTTACTGGGGATTTTCTAGTGGCAAAATATGATTCTCTCAAGATCATTAAATATTTGCAAGAAAACTGGTCAGATATTGGGCTTGGGATATTTCGTCGCCATAAAAGTATGGACGGGGAGATACCACCAGAACAGCAGCAGATGGAGGAAATTATAAAAAGCATAGGAAGACTTTACAAAGAATTTGAATTAAGAATAAATGGGGATAATGGTAAGAAAAAAACTGATAATTAGATTGCTTGACATAAAAGATTTTAATAGTATTTTCAATACAATTAATATTTAAAATCAAGATAATACATGAATATAGTTTTAGAAATGAAGCAAAATAAACCATTGAGCATCACTTTATTGAGATATAATTCGTACAATACATTTCAGCTGTTTAAAATGTACAATTTGATACAATCCCCAGAAGAGTGGGGGAGGAGAGAGAAACCACAGAACTTTTATGCATGTATGCATGAACAATGGACATGGACAACAAAGCTGGGGACAGGGCGGGGAGGGAGGTGGAAGGGGGTATCATTTGGGGGGAGGGACATCTGTAACAAAAATAAATTAATTAATTTAAAAAATTTACTTAAGTATTTAATGAAAACCACAGACTATGCTAAACCTGGGAACACATGGAAAATTTGATACAGGCTGTCCTGTAACATTGGGTAGAGAAGGTAAAAAAAAAAAAAAAAGAGAGGCAACTATGATTAGGGCAGTGAACCACTAGATTAGAAGGTACAGAGTGAAGGACTTTCACAACAGTGGCAGCCTGTAAAGACCTGTTCCGAGTACAGACTGAACAAATTGTTGCTTCATTATATAAAGTGCATGCCTGTGCTCGAAGGACAAAAAAAAAATAAAAAATAAAATGTACAATTTGATGATTTTTAGTATGTATTCACAGATGTGTCCAACCATCACTACAATCAGTTTTAGATAATTGGGTGATATCTGGTTCTGGTTCTGGTTCTCCTGTAGTTCTTTTTTTTTTTTTTTCAATTAAAGTTGACATATGGTCTTATCTTAGTTCAGGCATACTAGGTCTTTTTAAAAATTTTATTATATTTTTTTCCATCACCATTTATCACCCCCCATACCCTTTTTCACCCACTCCCACCCCAGTCACCACACTGTTTTCCATGACTATAGTTCTCTCCACCCCTCAACCCCCTTTTTTTTCGCTTAGGTCTTTTTTTATTATCTGTAATTTGTCTTGGTTTTGAGTCAATTCTTTTCATATTCCTGGCTGTTTCATATTGATATTGGACATTGTGTGTGATACATTCTAGAAATAATTTAAGACTCTGGATAATGCTATATTTCAAAAGAGTGATTTTAGTTGCTAATTAGTTATTATTATTTTAATCATTATTAAAATGATTTTAGATTATTTCGAGTAGAGGCAAATCATTTTAACCCACACAGGGACTGAGCTGAGATGAAGTGTGGCTCCAGGTGTTACAGGGCTGGTCTGTTCTGTTTCACCGTTACTTCTAAGGGATTCAGGTGTCCCCAGTTAAAGCCTGGTGCATTTTCCAGGGCCTGTACTCATTAGCAGATTTTGAATTTCAATTTTATTTCCCCAGTGAGGTGACCAAATATCCCAGTTTGCCATGAGATACTGAAAATTCACTCTTCCGAAACCCATGAGAGACATTCAAATCCATCAAAGCATCTTTAGTTGCCATGTCATTTGTTACTTAAGAATCAATCCTTCTTAGTAAAGAGTTCCAGGCAATTCGGCTGCATTGACTACCACTGTTGTTCAACCTCAAACTACTCTAGATGGGAAAACACAATCCTAATTATCTGTAGTAGCACTAATATAGTTAGAGATAAAATGGCAATACTTCTCCATGAGAATGTGCATATAGTGGGCAGTCAAAAATGAGTTAGTAAATGGATTAAAAGAATGAGGAGTCGCCCTGGCCGGTTTGGCTCAATGGTTAGAGCGTTGGCCTGCGGTCCAGAGAGACCCGGGTTTGGTTCACGCTAAGGGCATGTACTTCGGTTGCAGTTTGTCCCTGGCCCTGGTTGGTCGTGCGGGTGGAGGCCACTCTATGTGTCCTTTTCACATCGATGTTTCTCTCTCTCTCTTCCTCTCTCTCCCTCCCACTCTATCTGATTAAAAAATGGAAAAATGTCCTCAGGTGAGGATTAAAAAAAAAAAAAAAAAAATGAATGAGGAGTCAAAATGATAAGTGATAGTGAAATTAACAGATCACTTTGAATACTCCTAAGAGATAAAAGTTTAGTAATGAAGGAAGTACAAATATTTTCATCAAGAATAAGAAAAAGTTTGCTTTTAAGTTATTTTTTTTTTTTTATATTTCTCTGAGATGGGAGCATTTTTATTTCTTATTTTGCAAATGAGATAAGAGGTTATTTTGCCATGATCTCACAGTGAATCATTCAAAGATTAGGATCCATATTTGATCCTGGTTTAGACTAAAACTATAAACTTCATAGAAACCTGAACAATGACTTAAAAAATATCTCAAGAACAATATTCTCTTTTCTCTTATTAACTATCCTATAATCATGAAGAACCTGTTTATCATCATTTTCTTCTTAACAGAAAGACAATGAATTAATGCCTTTTACAGAAAACTGTAGTTCATAGTTTCTGGGTTTAATGTATTTGGTTCTCAGCTGAGAAGACAAGATACTTAGAGTATAAGTTTTCATCACAGAGATAGTCCATCAATCAGAAAAACACCAATTTTACAGTGTTTATTCAACTAAACATTTAGGAACTACTTTTTACAAGATTTTTACTAAGCAATCTGTAGGATAATAAAAAGATGAAAAAAGATATGCCCCTGCCCATTAGTATTTTATAGTTTATTATTGAAATAGTAGACTTACAAATACTTCTGGCAATTAATGCTTTTCTCACTTTTCTAGGTAGCGCTAAAATTATTACAAGTGTGATTAGTTCTCTTGACTTCTGTTGTTTCAAGATGGAAAACCAAGAGTTTCCTGAAATGCTTCTTAAAGAACAGGAGGAACTTAATGAAAAAACCAGTGAAATGATATCTCAGTTGGATGCATTGTTAAACATTATTGGTACTGTTCCACAGTACTTAGACACAGATTCTGGCTCGTAAGTTCCCATAGGTCTCTGCTGGGCAGAAGGGAATCCCCACTTCTTAACTGCATTTTCCCAGTACCTCGCCTCAGCAACAGGTAGATGGGGTCATATGAGAAACCTTGAAGTCCTGTGCCTTCCAGGAAAAAAGCCATTTGGCTGGGAGCAGGAAAGTGAGGGCGTCCTGTGTTCGTGACTGCAGCAGTCCGCGGCGGATTTTCTGCCTCATTGAGCTGGGAGGAAAGAGTGGGGGTAGTCTTAGTTCAGACACCATGGACTCTGACCTTTCTTACTGAATCTTCACAGACTGTCTTGAATAGATGTTGCTTCAGTTGCTATTTGTTCTTAGGACCATTTCCAGAGGCTTTTGAGTTTTTGTGTTTGTTTTTTTTTAAAGAATTCTCCCCAGTTTCACTGAGGGATGGGTCAGCTTTGCTCTTTACACTGTCATGCCGGAAGCTGATCTCTTGAGAGAATTTGAAAGTTCATTCTTCTTAGCTTTATGGTCTCACTGGTCGAGAAGGGAATATAAAGGGTGAGAGTGTGATTTTTTCAGTGGAGAGCTAACACTGAAGGTAAAATCTTTATTGTCCAAAAGGCATCATGCTGGTTGCTATTGGTGTTAGGAAGCCATGCTGGCAAGTTAGCCAATATACCAGATAATTCAAGGCTTTCATTCACCTTTCCCTGAGTTCTCAAACAGTTGTCAACACTAAGTTTATTAGGCCCACCCAAATAAAACCCTTTCTTTTAACTAACAGTTACTTTTATATTCTAAGTAAGTCACTTATCTTTATTTTACTTAATTTTTCCTTCAGGGTACTTGAAGCACAGATATTTAACATGATTCAAAAATGGCATCAGAATATAGGCAATGAGATTAATAACAGTAACACTGAACTTCAGCGCCATGTACGTACTTACAGGGATTTGTGAGGTTAATTTTGCCTTGGCTGGGAGTTTTCAAGGAAAAATCAGGTCATGACTATACATTTAAAGCAGGAGGTTGGGAGGGCAAAATGGGAACTTACATAATTACTCAAATGATTTTTAATGGATTTTTAAATGCACTATGTTTCTGCCTCTAGAATGAAGTTTTAGAGATGATAGGAATTATTGAGTTCTAATTATTAGCATTACTTTTTACTTTGTATACTGAATATTTTTCCCTTAATAAGGATGTGGCCATATTAAGGATTTATGTTAGTGCCCCTGCCTGGCTGAAAGGATGACAGAAACATATTACTAGGAGGAAAGACAAGATGCCACAGTACTATTGGTCTATATTTATTAGAACAAATAGAATTTTTCTGTAATTCTGAAGAACTGAGCCTGTGGACTTCTTTTTTATTTTCATCCTCACCTGAGGACATTTTTCCATTTTTTATTCAGCTAGAGTGGGAAGGAGAGAGAGAGAGAGAGAGAGAGAGAGAGAGAGAGAGAGAGATTGACACGAAAGGGACACATCGAGTGGCTGCTTCCCGCAGGGCCCAACCAGGGCCAGGGACAAACCACACCCAATGTACGTGCCCTTAGCGGGAACCGAACCCGGGTCTCTCTGGACCGCAGGCCGACGCTCTAACCGCTGAGCCAAACTGGCCAGGGCTGAGCCTGTGGACTTCTTAGCTAGCATGACATGAAATCATTTTTAGAGGATTTCTTAGTTTATTACATTTACTCCCACCTCCTGGTCTTAATTATAATCTAAATTAATTAAATTAATCTTAATTAAATCTAATTAATCTTAAATCTAAATTAAATTATAATCTAAATCATAATCTAAATTTGAAAGGCAGAGTTCATCAGTTATATGGGAATACAACTTATTAAACATTATATTATATCACAGTCTGTCAGCACATTATATATATATATATATAACAAGAGTTGAGGAGCAATATGTTAAGACTGGAATATGGACCTGGGTCGGGAGAAATTTCTGTGATTTGGAAGACAATCTAAATTAATTTTAAAAGGGGAGCAGAATGCCTGGCATATACATAGTGGGACTCAATAATTTTTGAATGAAATAGGATGAACATTTCGTATGTGCAATTATAACAGAAAAATGTGCAAAGTACTACAGAAACATAGGAAAAGGAGCAGATTAAAAGCCAGTGGAAGTTAAAAAATCTTCTCCGATTAGATCATATTGAAGCATAGAAGAATACCTAGGAACTCACCAGATAGAGAAGGAGGCTGAGCATTTCAAGGGCATGGTGTGCTTGGCATTTGCATTTTATTTCTGGCACCCAACCTCAGGAAACACCCTAATACAGAAGTTCCCAAACGTTCTCCATTCACAGTACCCTTTGTGCCCTAGTATTTTCATACTCCTCAGCCAAAGAAATACCACCCAGTTCAGTTTATTAAGTAGGTAGGTTCAAACAACTTACTGAGTATTTATGTTCTAACAACGTAGTAACTGGAAAATTTAAAAAATGTTAAAATAGCTAAAACAAGGAGGCCATTGGACTAAGGCAGCTCCACTGCCTTTGGAAACCTATGTAAACAAACCAAAGCTAGAGTCAGTGCACTGGCATCTAAGAAAACAAAACTCAACAACAGCTGATCATAAGCAGTCAGCTAGATTTTCTCTAATATGGAAAAATGAAACTCAAGAACAATGATCATAACAGCCAAATAATTTGCCCAGATAAGGCAAACATTTAAATAATTATAGGCAATTAAATAATTGCTTTGCTTCAGCGTCTTCTCTATAAAATCTCTGCCCTACCTCCTGCCCACAGAGCGCCCCTAACCACTTTCCAGTTTTGGCATTGCCCGATTGTTGTTTGCTGAAATAAAGTTTGTAAAATTTAATGTCTCAATCACTGTAGAGCCTTGGGATGCCTTGGTGTATAATTTGGGAACTGCAGCTTTACTACCCTTGACCAAGCCAAAGAAGAGATTAATATAGTATAGTGAGCAAAAAAATATAAGGTTATACCAGCTGAGTAGTCATGATTTACTTTCATTAAGAATGATAGTGTTGCCCGACGGGTGTGGCTCAGTGGTCTCCAGTTCGATTCCCAGTCAGGGCACATGCCCAGGTTATGGGCCAAATGTCCAGTTGGGGGCATGCGGGAGGCAGCCAGTCCGTGTTCTCTCTCATCGATGTTTCTGTTTTCTCCCTCTCCCTCTCCCTTCCTCTCTCAAATAAATAAAGAAAAAAAAATATTTACAGAAAAAAAAATTTAAGGAAAAAAAAAAAAGGCCCAGCCAGTGTGGCTCAGTGGCTGAGCATCGACCCATGCACCAAGAGGTCACCAGTTTGATTCCCAATCAGGGCACATGCCCAGGTTGTGGGCCCAATCCCCAGAGGTGGCCAATCGATGTTCTCTCTCATCTATGTTTCTATCTCTCGCTCCCCTTCCTCTCTCTCTAAAATCAATAAAGAAAAAAAAAAAAAGAATGATAGTGTTTAAAATTAACACAGATATGATAATTTCTATTTTTAAATTTGGCATGGTTTTTACTGTTTGATTTATTTAAAATGAGCCATTTGTATTAAAATATTTTTTAACAGATGGATGAATTGCATATATCTATGATCAAGTGGATGGTGTATTTGCTGATATTAATGGTACCTGACTTTACTGACAAAGACACTCTCCCAAAGTTGGAGGAGGCAAGTGCTGAAAAACGGGATCTAGGAGTTGCAAAGTTAGAGCTGGACGCAACTGCACTGGCAAGAAAGTTGTCCCGATACTCCAGTTATTTGAACAGGTAAAACTTTTCTTTATTCTTGCCCCTTTGAAGATAAATGTGACATAAAGCAGAGAAGGACATTGAAGTAGCAGCAATAAGGAATTGTTTTAAAACCTTGAAAGATGCACTAGTTCAGTTTTTAAACTAGCTTCAACACTACCCAGTTGGAATATGAGATTTTGGTGTTTTCCTAATGGCTTTAGAATTCTTTTGAAAACTGTTAGCACGGGCAGGATGAGAGGTATATACAGATGTGGAAGTGACAACTAGTAAAGTAATAAAAAGACCCACTTAACTTGCATCAGTAAGAGATGTGTACTTTTGCCCAGGCTAGGGGCATTTATGAAGAAGCTTATAGTTTCCTGTGTAATTTCATGCAAAGCTGAATGTATATTTTTATATATTTCAATACACACCAACCAAAACATCTCATTTAAAAATTTTTAATTTAATGTAATTTTTTCAGTCATCATTTATTCCATGTCCTCTTCCACCCATCCCTCTCCACCCCCACAAACACCACACTGCTGTTTATGTCCATGAGTTCTCTCTCTCTTTTTTGCTCAACTCCTCCACCCTACCCCACCCCAGAGCTGTCTGCCTGCTCTCTATCTATGAGTCTGTCTCTATTTTGCTTGGTGATTCAGTTTGTTCATTAAATTTCACATATGTTTGAAATCATATGGTACTTGTCTTTCTCTGATTGGCTTATTTCACTTAGCATAATGTTCTCTAGGTCCATCCATGCTGTTGCAAAGAGTAACATTTTCTTCCTTTTTACGGCAGAGTAGTATTCCATTGTGTAAATGTCAAAACATATCTTTTAAAAATAACAAAAATACAGAAATTCTTATATTTGGAAAGCTAGAGAATCCTACCAAATAAAGATGAGGTCTGAAAAATTGTAAAATATTAACTAGTAAGCATACTGTTGCTATGATTACTTCAAATTTGGGAAGGAGCTTTTTAAATCTAGTCAATTCCCCACTTCATTCCCATTCAATGTTACCAATGATCAAGAGTGAGAGGAATGGCCCTGGCCAGTTTGGCTCAGCGGTTAGAGCGTCAGCCTGCGGTCCGGAGAGACCCGGGTTCGGTTCCCGCTAAGGGCACGTGCTTCGGTTGCAGTTTGTCCCCGGCCCTGGTTGGTCGTGCGGGTGGCAGCCACTCGATGTGTCCCTTTCACATCGATGTTTCCCTCTCTCTCCTTCCCACTCTATCTGTACAAAAAATGGAAAAATATCCTTGGGAGAGGATAAAAAAAAAAAAAAAAAGTGAGAGGAATGGAAGGAAGAGGACAAGGGTGAGACACTGAGAAAGAGGCAAATTATGCTCTTTGGTGGTTCAGTAGCTTAATTATTATGGTAAACTTCCACTGTATTTGGACTTAAAACATCTAGGAGAAGAACCAACAATAATAGGTCATGGATCATGCTGTGTGTTTTGTTTTGTTTTCCAGTTGTTGCAAAGGGATGCTAACAGCTATGGCTCTGAATATGGGCAGCAACTTACAAAAAAATCCTGCTAAGGAACTTTATGATTTGAATAAGATGAAGGTAATAACTCTGTCTTGCCCTTACTTTTGTTTTGAGCAGACATTTTAGGTTTAATTTACAACATACTACACATATTTAATTTGAACAATTTGATAATTTCTAAAATGTGTATATACTTGTAACATAATTACTATAATAAGAAAAGAGGAAAATGGTGGTGGGCAGGACTGGAGCGAGGGTGAGTGTGTGAGAGAGTGAGCGAGTGTGAGAGAGCGTGTGAGTGAACCTGAGTGTGGACGACCAACCTTGAGCAGTTTCTCTTTCTGTGAGTTCATTATTGGTATCTAAGAATGCTGTTGACTTCTTGATGTTAATTTTGTATCCTGCTACTTTGCCAATTTCATTTATTAGCTCTAGTAGATTTTTCATGGAGTCTTTAGAGTTTTCTATGTACAATATCATGTCATCTGCAGGTAACGACAGTTTCACATCCTCCTTTCCAATTTGGATCTCTTTAATTTTTTTTTTTTTTTTTATCCTCACCCGAGGACATTTTTCCATTTTTTGTTCAGGTAGAGTGGGAGGGAGAGAGAGGAAGAGAGAGAGAGGGAAACATCGACGTGAAGGGACACATCGAGTGGCTGCCACCCGCACGACCAACCAGGGCCGGGGACAAACTGCAACCGAGGTACATGCCCTTAGCGGGAACCGAACCCGGGTCTCTCCGGACCGCAGGCCGACGCTCTAACCGCTGAGCCAAACCGGCCAGGGCTGGATCTCTTTAATTTTTTCTTCATGTCTGATTGCTGTGGCTAAGACTTCCAGTACTATGTTAAATAAGAGTGGCGAAAGTGGGCATTCCTGTCTTGTTCCCGTTCTTAAGGGAAATGCTTTTAGTTTTTGCCAATTGAGTGTGATGTTGGCTGTAGGTTTTTCACATATGACCCTTATTATGTCGAGATATGATCCCTTTATTCCCTTATTGCTGAGTGTTTTTTATCAGAAATGGGTGCTGGATTTTGTCGAATGTTTTCAGCATCTATTGATATGATCATATGGTTTTTGTCTTTCATGTTGTTTATGTGGTGTATCACATTTATTGATTTGCAAATATTGTGCCACCTTGCATCCCTGGGATGAATCCCACTTGGTCATGGTGAATAATTTTTTCGATGTATTGCTGGATCCAATTTGCCAATATTTTGTTAAGGATTTTGGCATCTGTGTTCATCAAGGATATTAGCCCGTAGTTTTCTTTCTTTGTAGTGTCTTTATCTGGTTTTGGAATTAGAATTATGCTGACCTCATAAAATGAGTTTGGAAGTCTTCCGTCTTCTTGAATTTTTTGTAATGGTTTGAGGAGAATGGGTGTTAGACCTTCTTTGAATGTTTGGTAAAATTCCTGTTAAGCTGTCTAGGCCTGGGCTTGTGTTTGCTGGGAGTTTCTTGATTACATCTTCAATATCCTTATTGGTCTGTTCAAGTTTTCTATTTCTTCCTTGTTGGCTTTTGGGAGACTGTGTTTCTAGAAATTTGTCCATTTTGCCCAAATTGTCCAATTTGTTGGCATATACTTGCTCATAGTATTTTTTAATGACATTTTGTATTTCTGTGGTGTCAGTTGTTACTTCTCCTCTTTCATTTCTGATGTTTATTTGGATCCTCTCTTTTTGTTTCTTGATGAGTCTGGTTAAGGGTCCATCAATCTTGTTTATCTTTTCAAAACACCAGCTCTTGGCTTCATTGATCTCTTGAATTGTTTTTTAGTCTCTATGTTGTTTATTTCTGCTCTGATCTTTACTATTTCTTTCCTTCTACTTGTTCTTGATTTTTCTTTTTGTTTACTTTCTAGTTCTTTAAGTTGTAGGGTTGGAAAGTCAATTAGAAATTTTTCTAGTTTCTTGAGGTAGGCCTGTAGTGCTGTGAACTTCCCTCCCAGGATTGCTTTCGCTGCATCTCATAGATTTTGTGTTGTTGTGTGTTCATTTTCATTGGTTTCCAGGATTTTTAAAATTTCTTCCTTGATCTTTTTGGTAACCCATTCATTGTTTAATAACATGCTATTTAGCCTCTATATGTTTGAATATTTTTGCGTGTTTTTGTTGTAACTAATTTCTAGTGTCATGCCATTGTGATCTGAGAAGATGCTTGATATTGATATGATTTCAATCTTTTTGAACTTGTAGAGACTTAGTTTGTGTCCTAATATATGGTCTATCTTTGAGAATGTCCCATGTGCACTTGAGAAGAATGTGAGTTCTGTAGTTTTGGGGTATAAGTCTCTGTAGATATGTATTAACTCCATTTGACCTAGTGCATCTTTTAGAGTCTCTGTTTCCTTGTTAATTTTTTGTTTAGAGGAACTATTTAGTGAGGTCAATGGGTTATTGAAGTCCCTTGCTGTGATTGTATTGCTGTTGATTTCTCCTTTGAAGTCCTCCAGAAGTTTATTTTTCTTTTTTATCCTCACCCGAGGACATTTTTGCATTTATCTTCAAATAGAATGGGAGGGCGAGAAGGAGGAAGAGAGAGAGAGAGAGAAACATCGATGCGAAAGACACACAGAGACTGGTTGCCACCCACAGTTGCCACCCAACCGGGGCTGGGGACAAACTGCAACCGATGTACGTGCCCTTATTGGGAACCAAACCCGGGTCTCTCTGGTCTGCGGGCCAGTGCTCTAACCGGTGAGCCAAACCAGCCAGGGCCAGAAGTTTTTAAATGTATTTTGGGCCCTGGCCAGTTTGGCTCAGCGGTTAGAGCGTCATCCTGCGAGTCCAGAGAGTCCTGGGTTCAGTTCCCGCTAGGGGAAAGTACCAAATAAATAAATAAATAAATAAATAAATAAATAAATAAAATGTATTTTGATACTCCTATGTTGGGTACATATATGTTTACCAAGGTTATATCCTCCTGTTGGATAGATCCTTTCAATATTATGTAGTGGTCTTCTTTGTTTCTAGTTATTCATTTTGAAGTCTATTTTATCGGATATAAGTATTGCTACCCCAGCTTTTTTTTCCTTTCCGTTTGCTTGGAAAAATTTTTTCCATCCCTTCACTTTCAACCTATGTAAGTCTTTTGTTGTGAGGTGAGTCTCTTGTAAACAACATATATATGAGTCATGCTTTCTTTTTTTTTTTTTATCCTCACCCGAGGACATTTTTCCATTTTTTGTTCAGGTAGAGTGGGAAGGAGAGAGAGGAACAGAGAGAGAGAGAGAAACGTCGATGTGAAAGGAACACATCGAGTGGCTGCCACCCGCACGACTGACCAGGGCCGGGGACAAACCGCAACCGAGGTACATGCCCTTAGCGGGAACCGAACCCGAGTCTCTCAGGACCGCAGGCCGGCGCTCTAACCGCTGAGCCAAACCGGCCAGGGTGAGTCATGCTTTCTTATCCATTCAGCTACTCTGTGTCTTTGATTGGAGTGTTTAATCCATTCATGTTTTAAGGTTATTCATATGTACTTATTTATTGCCAATTTTGTTCATTATGGTTATGTTTCTCTATTTCTTCTACTTATTTATAGCAGTCCTTTGAACATTTCTTAGAGTGGTGGATTAGCCTTTTTTGGTCAGGGAAGCTCTTCATTTCACATTCTATATTGAATGATAGCCTTCCTGGATAGAGTAATCTTGGATTCAGATCCTTGTTTTTCATTACCTAGATTACTTCATGCCATTACCTTCTGGCCTGTAGTGTTTCTGCTGAGAAGTCAGCTGATAGCCTTATGGGGATTCCTTTGTAGTTAACCTGTTGCTTATCTCTTGTTGCCTTTAGCATTCTTTCTTTGTCTTTAATTTTTGGCATTTTAATTATTATATGTCTTGCTGTGGGCCTCTTTGAGTTCTTCTTACTTCAGGCTCTCTGTGCTCTTTGAACTTGTATGCCTTTTTTTCCACCAAGCTAGGGAAGTTTTCTGTCACTATTTTTTTCCAATATATTCTTTAACCCTTGCTCATTTTCTTCTTTTTTCTAGAACTTCTATGATGTGGATGTTGTTATGTGTCATGTTGAGCCACAGTTCTCTTAGGCTGTCTTCCTGTTTTTTAATTGTTTTTTCTTTTTGGTTCTCTGACTAGGTGATTTTTTTCTACCCTGTCTTCTGATTCACTGATCTGGGCTTTGGTTTTCTCTACTCTGCTGGTTATTCCTTCCAATGTGTTCTTTATTTCTGCTACATCATTCTTCATTTCTAATTGGTTGATTTTCAGTGTCTCTATATCTTTACTCATGCTGTTGAACTTCTTCATGATGATTATTCTGAACTCTCCCTCTGATATCTTGCTTAATTCCATGTCATTTTTTTCTTCTCCTGGAGAATTATCTTGTTCTTTCATTTGGGATTTGTTTCTTTGTTTCATCATTTTGGCTGTCTCAGTGGGTTTTGGAGCCTGCCAAATTTTCCCTGTGGATGTTGGTGTTTCACTGGTTGTGGCTCCCTCTACTGGTTTTGGATGAGTGTGGGAGGACCCATGATAAACACCACTGTCAAGTCTTATTTTCCTGGGTGGATTTATAAGCCAAGGTAAGGTTCTATTATCTTCTAGCTTTTTGCCTGTAGGCTATTCATCTCAGTTACTTGATCAGCCTCAATTTGTAGTCCTCAGCTGAATGAAAAATCCCTCAGGTGTAAGAGGATTTCCAGCAGGTGGGGTACTTGCTTGCTATCAGACTTGATGTTAATGAGCCTCAGTTTGCATTTCTCTGGCCTGGCCTGGTGGTGTTGAATTCCTGTAGGAGGGGCTCTGGGAAGGAGCTCTTTGAGTAATATAGCTACTGTCCTGTGAGGGAGTGATTCAGCACAAAACTCCCGGTGTCCTCCCCTCTAGCTATCTTTTGAGCCAGGAGCCCTAGACTCTCTCCACACAATCTCAGTCCAGTCCACCCTCCCTCTGTTGGAGCCCAAGGTGAGTGGCTGTAGCTGATTTGGTGCTTTTTAAAAACCCCGCTTTCTCAGCGGGAAGTGCACACAGCTAATACAGCCCTCACCTGCTGTCCGTGGGCTCCCAGCCTCCCCTCCCATGCCTCCAAGTTCCTTCCAGGCTCGATTTGGTGTCCTCTTTCTGTCCCTGGTTGTGCGGGTTCTCTCCAGCTGCTTTTCTGTTGGTTTTTCCCAATGCTTTGTCTTTATTTTAGTTGTAATTCCAGTTTGGTCCTGGGAGATGGTCTGTGTAGCTTCTATTCACTCTGCCACCATTTTCCCTCATTTGTTTTTAATAGATGAAAACTATTAAGAGTTTACTCAAGAAGTCAAAGCTAATTAGGTGAATTTAGGACTAGAACCCAGTAATTTTGTATCCCTTTTTGGATCCTCTTTCTGATATGCAATAAGACATCATCCTAACCCTTTGAATGCAGAATCTAAACTTATAAGTGACATTAACAAAACTGTGGTGAACTAACTTTTCCTCTTTAGACTTCCGTTTTCTAATCTATAACATAAGGGTTTGGATTTTACTTCTAAACTCTTTTGGCTCTGACATTTCATAATAATTCCAGAATTAAAGTAAGTCTAGCCCTGGCTGGTTTGGCTCAGCAGTTGGAGCGTTGGCCTACAGAGAGTCCCGGGTTCAGTTCCCGCTAGGCCCTAGTGGCTAGGGGCACGTACCAAAAAAAAAAAAAAGTCTAATAAAGAGAAAAATATGACATACTATTGCTTTTTGTAGTTGATATTAGGGACCTAGAGTGGGTCATTATTTCACCACACAGTACAGTTTTTTTATGGTTAAAGTGACCAAATCTCCTTCCCTAGTTTACTAGTTCCCTCTGTTTTTACTCACTAATAAGGTATCTTTTTTTTTTTAAGTGTTTTTTTTCCTTTGATTTTTTTTTTTTTTTTTTTTTTAGAGCAAGAGGAAGGGAGAGGGAGAGAGAGATAGAAACGTTGATGAACGAGAACATCAATTGGCCATCTCCTGCATGCACCCCTGGGGATTTGGTCCACAATCTGGGCATGTGCCCTGACCAGGAATCAAACCAGAGACCGTTTGGTGCATAGGTAGATGCTCAACCACTGAGCCACACCAGCTGGGCCTAATAAGGAATCTTTTATTTTATTATTTTTTTTATTTTTATTTTTTTATCCTCACCTGAGGACATTTTTTTTTTCATTTTTTGTTCAGAGAGAGTGAGAGGGAGGGAGGGAGGGAGGGAGGGAGAGAGAGAGAGAGAGAGAAATATCCATGTGAAAGGGACACATCGAGTGGTTGCAGACAGAGAGAGAGAGAGAGAGAGAGAGAAACATCCATGTGAAAGGGACACATCGAGTGGTTGCCACCCGCATGACCCAACCAGGGCTGGGGACAAACTGCAACCAAGGTACGTGCCCTTAGTGGGAACTGAACCCGGGTCTCTCTGGACCGCAGGCCAACGCTCTAACCACTGAGCCAAACCGGCCAGGGTAGGAATCTTTTATTTATTTATTTATTTATTTTTATTTATTTTTTATCCTCACCCGAGGACATTTTTCCATTTTTTGTACAGATAGAGTGGGAGGGAGAGCGAGGAAGAGACAGAGAGAGAGAAACATCGATGTGAAAGGGACACATCGAGTGGCTGCCACCGTACGACCAACCAGGGCCGGGGACAAACTGCAACCGAAGTACGTGCCCTTAGCGGGAACCGAACCCGGGTCTCTCCGGACCGCAGGCCGATGCTCTAACCGCTGAGTCAAACCGGCCAGGGCAGGAATCTTTTAAATAAAACATTGAAGCTAGATCTTAGCAGTGAGGCAATATTGGTAAAGTAAATATAGTTTTAATATTCACTTTGGTGGGTGAGACCCTCTATAGACCTTTCTGTACCTCAATAGATAAGGGGTGAGCCCTTTTTAAAAAACAGTACTTCAAATCTTTATTCATTCACTTTATTTGGGTCAGGGTGATATTTTTGAAGTGGTTAAGAGCCCAGGCCACCTGGATTAGAATCCTACTATCATGTTTAACTATATATATGACCTTAAGCAAGATATTCAATTGTTTGATCCCTTAGTTTCCTCATCTAAAGCAATGAGGATAATAATAGAATATATCTCAGTTCCCATCACAAGAAAATAAATTTTGTAACTATGATGATAAATGTTAACTGGATTTATTGTGGTGATCATTTGATAATATATATACATCTTGGTTAGTTATGTTGTACATGAAACTAGTGTAGTGTTATTTCAATTATACCTTAAAAAAAGTACATGTATCATATTGAGGATCAAATGAGTTAATATATGTACAATACTTAGAACAGAGTCTGGCTTATAATTAAGCGCCATGTTAAGTGTTTACTATTTTTATTGTTCATGTTAAGCAATTACAGTTGACCTGGTCAGTTGCATATTTGTTGGGACAGACCATTTGCCCATAGTAAATCCAACAGTGTTTCTACATCTGATTTTATGACACTTCACCACTCCTTGTCCCATTATAATGATACTGATAAGCAATGATAGGATTTTAGGTCTATATTCATATACAGATCTGTGAACTGAAGCGATATAATGTTCATTGATAGAGTTATATTTAGAGGAATTGTATTTAGCAGCTCCTCAATAGGAGTGAATGAATAAAAGAGTTAGTGTACTCTGATTTCTTCTGCTTAGTAATGATCTTCTTCTCTCTTCTCAGAGAGAATGTTATGAGTGGATCACCACATGCTCTCACCTCCTTTCTAGGATCAAAGGCAGAAAAACAAAGTTATTGACATATGAAGAAGAGGAAGACCTACTTGAAGAAGAGGTATTTGTCATGTGCTAGCACGTGTCGTTATTCAGGTCTTCCTGTATTTTAATTGATAAGGGGTCAGCAGCTTTGTCCAATCAATGTTCTGAATCCTCATTCTCTTACTCTTTCTTATCAGAAGAGAATTTCAGCTCTGACCAGAGCATTGGCAGCTCTTCTCTCTTCTCAGGGAGAGGGTCATCTACCCAAACAGCTCTCCTCACTTTCTTGGTGAATGATTTTGTCTCCCACTTCATAAAGGATGGCTTTCAGCGGGTAGCAGCCTGCCACTTCCTGAGGCATGTCCTCAGGCTTACCTGCTTCTGCACATACCCTTCCTCCTCCCCTGCAGCCTAGTCTTCCCGTCAGTGTTATTTCTTCTTTTAAGCACTTCATTCCGTGTTCACTGTCCTCTCCCTTTTGTATCTCATTGCCTTCAGGATAAAGTCCAGTCTTCCTGGCATGACATACCATGATTGTGCCCTTGTCTATCTGCCCCTAAGGTTCTGTCCTGTTGAACTACAGTACCACTGCCATCAGAGCCGATTGTGTACATCTATTTTTCTTTTTTCTTTTTTTTTTTTGCAGTGTAGAAACGAAGCTTTATTATTATTTTTTCTATTTGCTAGAGTTGTTTTTTATTTTTTTATCTTTATTGTTGAATGTATTACAGATGTTCCTCATTTCCCCCCCCCATTGACCCCCTCCTCCCCACTCCTGCCCTGCTCCTGCTTTTTCCCACAGTATTGTCTGTGTCCATTGGTTGTGCATATAAGTTCTTTGGTTTATTTCCTCCCACCCCCAAACCCCTTCTCTTTGATGTTTGTCAGTCTAGCAACCAATTTGTTCTTCTTAATCCCTTCACATTTTTCACCCATTCCCCCCAACTCCCCTCCCATCTGGCAACCAACAAAATGTTCTCTGTATCTATGAGATTGTTTCTGTTCTGCCTGTTCATTTTGTTTGTAGATTCCATTGTCGATAGATATGTATTCATTGCCATTTTGTTTGTTCATATATTTTATCTTTTTCTTCAAAAAGACCCTTCAACATTTCATATAATAATGGTTTGGTGGTGATGAACTCCTTTAGATTTTTCTTGTCTGGGAAAGTCTTTATATGGCCATCGATTCTAAATGACAGCTTTGCAGGATAGAGTAATCTTGGTTGTAGATTCTTGCTTTTCATCACTCTGAATATTTCTTGCCACTCCCCTCTGGCCTGCAAAGTTTCTTTTGAGAAATCAGCTGACAGTCTTATGGGAACTCCCTTGTAGGTAACTAACTGCTTTTCTCTTGCTGCTTTTAAGATTCTCTCTTTGTCTTTAACCTTTTGCATTTTGATGATGATGTGTCTTGGTGTGGGCCTTTTGGGGTTCATCTTGTATGGGACTCTCTGTGCTTCCTGGACTTGTATGTCTGTTTCCTTCACCAAGTTAGGGAAGTTTTCTGCCATAATTGTTTCAAACAGGTTTTCAATTTCTTGTTCTTGCTCTTCTTCTTCTGGCACCCTCAAGATGCGAATGTTGGCACGCTTGAAGTTGTCCCAGAGGCTCCTTATACTATCCTTATTTTTTTGGATTCTTTTTTCTTTCTGCTGTTCTGATTGGGTGTTTTTTGCTTCCTTGTATTCCAAATCGATGGTTTGCTCCTTGGCTTTACCTTCTCGGCTTTACCTTCTCGACTATTGAATCTGTGTAAATTATTCTTTATTTCAGTTAGTGCCTCCTTCATTTCTAACTGGTCCTTTTTTATGCTCTTGAGGCCCTCACTAAGTTCATTGAGCATCCTTATAAACAGTATTTTGAACTCAGCATCTGTTAGGTTGCTTATCTCCATTTCCCTTAGTTCTTTACCTGGGGTTTTGTTCTGTTCTTTCATTTGGGACCTGTTTTTTTGTCTCCTCATTACGGCTGCCTCCCTGTGTTTGTTTTTGTGTATTACTTAACGAGAGGTATGGGGCTAGCTGAGACCAGATGCTGCTTGTTTGAAAGAATTTAGGAAAACCTAAAGCAGGATCCAAGACAGGCCAATTAATTCTATGGTAAAGCAACTGGCAACAGCTTGGGTGGGCCTGAAAGTTGGGTGGGGCAGGGTCACCAGGGCGGGGCTACCAGTGTGAGCCAGGTTACTGGAGTCCCAGATATGGCGGCTGTCTACCACCGCAGGGAAGGGCTCACTAAGGGAGCAAAGGCCTCTGACAGCACCTCTGTCCCGGAGAAAGCCCCCTCTCCAGCCCTCGCTCCAGTGCCAAACAGCTCAGTCCTTCCCTGTGTGTCTCTGGCGCCCCTCGAGCTGCCTCCCCTCCAAGCTTAGAGGGAGAGAGTTCGATAAGTCCATGCGCGGGCCCTTTAAGGAGCTGCCTGGGGCTCCAGCCGCCTCAGCCTCCCTGAGCCTCAGTTCCCACTGGTTTTTCCAGCGGAAGTGATGGGGATTCTCTTCCTGGCACTGGGACCCTGAGTGGTGCGTCTGGTGTGGGCCGGGGACCCCTCAGTCCTCAGGGAGGACCTTCCCAGCCGAGTTGTCCTCCTGATTTTTATCCGCCACACGTGGGTGTGGGACCGGCCCGTCCCCTCCGCCCTCCTACCAGTCTCTGTGTGGCTGCTGCTTCAATTCCGTAGTTGTAGGACTTCATTCAGCTTGATTTCAGGCTGTTTTGAATGATAGTTGTTCTGTAGTTTAGTTGTAACTTTGATGTGGTTGTGGGAGGACGCGATACTGCAGTTACCTACCCGCCATCTTGAGCGGAAGTCCCCCATCTATTTTTCTTTTACTCACTCTTCAAGAAGAAACTCAGACATTACCAACCCCCTCTTTTACCCCCAACTGCTACTTGATCAAGATTAGTTATTTCTAGTATTTGACTATATGTATCCATAGCATTTCCTTGTCCACTAAATTGTAAGCTTCTTACGGGCAGAGATCATTCTTTTTTTTTTTTAATCCTTAACCGAGGATATTTTTCTATTTATCATCAGATAGAGTGGGAGGGAGGGAGGGTGAGAGAGATAGAGAGAGAGAAAGATCGATGTGAGAGGGACACATTGACTGGTTGCCTCCTGCACGACCCCAATCAGGGCCAGGACGAACTGCAACCAAGGTATGTGCTCTTGACTGGAATCGAACCTGCAACTCTTTGGTCCGTGGACCAATGCTCTAACCGCTGAGCCAAACCGGCCAGGGCACGGCAGAGACCATTCGTATTAACTTTTGTATCCTTAGTACTATCCTTATTACACAGGCTCAGTTGCAGGATTAGTGTCCTTTAAATATTTTTGAATGAATAATTGCTAATATAGCATTAAAATATTTACATACACTAAGTTATAATTATAATATTGTTTTATCTCACAGGACATTATAAAAAAATTAATTGAGCCTAAAATAAGCTTGTCTTTTAATGAGGATGAAGAAGAAAGTATGGAGGATAAGAAATTTGAGAAGGAACAGGAAGAGGAGGAAGAAGTAAGATTATTTAGTACCATTTAAAAAAGAATTTATACATGTATTGTTGAAAATAAAAACAGAACTCTTCAAGTTCAGGAAATGCCTTTCCTCATATATATTTAACCATTACTGAAGATGTATCTCTTAGTTTTCTGAGAAAGAAGTATCATTTTTCCTTTCTAAATCCAGCCATTTCCATTAGCTTCATTCACACCTATACTTCTACTGACTACATAATCAACCTCACCCTTATGCTGTTTCTTTATCCCTTCATTGCCAAGTTCTTTAAATAGTAGTGTAAACTCTGTGTTTCCACTTCTTCGGCTCCCATTCTGAGTTGCCCTTCCCCCCTCCTCCCAGCCCCATCTCCACATCTCTCTTTTCCTTAGCCTGTCTCTACCCCTGTTGGGATGTTAGTAGTAATAACCTTTCCTGGGCACTTGTAATAATAACAAAAATACAATGATAATTACCGACAACTGAGTGCCTACCATGAGCTGTATGCTAAATACATGTTATCTCTTATCTACACAACATGATTTCAAGGTAAATATTACCACCCCCATTTTACAGATAAGGAAGGTTGACTGTCTTACCCAAAATCATATGACTAGAAGTAGCACAACCAACATTCAAAACCAGATAAGTCTAGCAGAAGAGCCCTTGTTATTTCCTAGAATGAATATTGTCTTTGACTTTCAGAACTCATCATGATCACCTAACACTCTTTATACTGTCTTAGTTTACTTCCCTGATGTTTCTTCTCTGTGAATAGTTTAAATGTTGGCATGACTCCAGGCTCTGACCTAGATCCTCTATTCACTGTACGCAGGACAACAGAATAAGAATATTGTGCAACACCCAGGCCTCTTTGGACCAGCATGTTCCATATTATTTGTCACGAAATTCTGTCATACCCTATAAATCTATAATGTATCACCTCCTTTTCTCCTTCTGTGGCCTTAGATCAGGAGATTTCCTTTCTATTTTACAAACTCCTAGTTTTACAAACTCCTAGATCATCTTCTTTGTAGAAACTTCCCTGAGTGTCTAGGCAGAATGGAGGGCCCCTTTCTGGGTACACACAGCTTTGGAACATGCCTCTATGCTAACAGTAATCACGTATACCGTCGTTATCTTATTGACTATCTCTTCTACTGTCCTGTAAGTTCCTGAGGTCTAGAAGAAATCTGCTTTGTCTTCCTCACATTTATCTCCCTTGTCTGTCCCTTCTTCCCCGTCCACACTAAGTTATCACACAGTGTTTGCTGTAAGTCTTCAAAAATGCCTGTAATTTTATTAAAGCAGATGGAAAATGAAAGCTTCAGACATAGCACCAGGCAACTTGCCAGGCCACTGTGTCACACACCAGCTCAGTGACAGGTCTTTGGTATTTCTGTACCCTAGAAACCTTCCACATCTACAGAGAAGGAAAAACGCATTCGATTCATTGAAGAAGATGAAAATGTTTACTCCAGAACTCCATCTGGAGCAGACACATTATCTTCCTGGGTATGTATTTGAAACTCAACTAGGAAATTCAAAACTGGAGAGAAAAGCTAGGAAACTTGACATTATGTAAAAGTGGTATAGATGTAACATAACTTTTCTCTCCTCCAAAAGGACCAGAGGGCCCTGGCCAGTTTGGCTCAGCAGTTAGAGCGTCGGCCTGCGGTCCTGAGAGACCCGGGTTCGGTTCCCGCTGAGGGCGCGTGCCTCGGCTGCAGTTTGTCCCCGGCCCTGGTCGGTTGTGCGGGTGGCGGCCACTCGATGTGTCCCTTTCACATCGATGTTTCTCTCTCTCTCTCTGTTCCTCTCTCTCCCTCCCACTCTACCTGAACAAAAAAAAAAAAAAAAAAAAAAAAAAATGGAAAAATGTCCTCGGGTGAGGATAAAAAAAAAACAAAAAAAAAAACAAACAAACAAAAAAAAAAACAAAAGGACCAGGGGCTTCTAAATAATATATTTTCCATGTTTTCTTTTTCTCCCTGCATCATCGCTGGAAAACTCTCATTCCAGCACAACAAACAGTTCTTAGTCTCTTCTGTAAACCTTATTTTAAAATTGGCATCTCATCCTTTTCCTTAATTTAACAATACTTTTTATATTTGACCAATTTTTAAATATATTTATTCAGTAGATTCTATTGAAAACTGTGATAAGCACATACCTCCAGCCATAAGAATTACTGGGAAATTGGAAATCTTTAGACAGTGGCTATAGAAACTCAGCAGAAAAACGTTTAAAATTCTTTCACGGAAAGTTCTAGGACCATAGTAGAGGTGTTTTACCCCCATATTTTTACTGCCTTGATATTTATGAAGTTCCCTATCAAAATAATAGATCTTAATTGGATTTTGTAATGGTTTGTGCTTAGTGAAGTAAATTATTAAAATAAATATAATTCCCTTGATATTTAATTTATTATAGAAACATTTACCTTTTTATTTATTTTTAAGCCTTTCTTCCTTTCCTGTTTCTGTTGATACTGTTTTTCCTGCTTCTTCTTTACAACTCTAATTAAATCTGTGTCAACTTGCAGCATGAATAAGTTGGAAGCTGGTGTGCTATTTGGCCACAGGCAACCCCTAGTTGTTAAGGGTAGGCTTGATTACCTGCTATATAAGTATAGATAGTAGGAAAGATGTTCTGGAAGGCTTGGTCCAGAGCATCCTGAAGAAGTCAGTTATCGACTGTTGAAGACTTCCAGTTTATTCTTGTGCATATTTCCTTTGTCAGAGAGAATCAGCTAATCAAGGTACATTGGCCCCAAAGTATCTTGAAGCGATGGCTGTAATTGAACACATGCAGGATAAGTTAATGTAAGTATGAGGTGCCACAATGGTAAGAAAACGAAGATGCTGGCCAGGAGGTTTGGCTGAGAAATCCACACTTCTTGACTGACCTTTGGTTCTCCTCCTTCCTTCATCCTCACTAGTGGAATGGGTATCTCCAAATCCTCTGCTAGAGTCAGTGAACCACATGCTGTAGTAGGAACATCTGTCCTCACCCACAGTAGAGATGGAGGAAGTCAAAGTATGTGTGTATACCTGAGGGGATGGGGTGTTGAAAGTGATGTATTCAGCATGTTTCTAAGACATGAACTAGAGAAATACTGTGTGCAAGAAAGAATGTTACAGAACCCAAAGAGTAGGAGAAGCAGTAGAGTTAAGATGGCTGAGAATGCCAAGACAGAAGCGGAGCCACTTAGACACGTGCTGTGGTAGGTGGTAAGCAGCACATCTCAAGCTGGTTTTCTTGATTGTAAAATCTGTTTTCAAAGGTGTTGTTGGGACAAAAGGGAATGAAAAAAATAAAAGACTGTGTGTTTCTGGGCACTTATGCTCAGGGTGTTGTTTTTTTTTTAAGGAAGGTACTATTGGATTTAGTTTGTTGGAGCACACCAATGAAGACAAGGCAAAATTAACTTCTACAAAAGGGTTCCTTGGCTATTGGTGGAGAATTCCAAATACCCCAAAGTCACATTTCACTGAGAAATGATAAATATGTTCTTAAATTACAGCATAACTGCAACTCTGACATTACCATCCAGAGCGGCTCCCAGGCCCCTAATTCTTGGCTAATGCTGCTGCTTCCCTTATTTGTACTTTTCATCATTAGATACATTCATCTAATCTACTGCCTTTTTTAGACAATGAGTTTTTATATATGAACGATACTTTTTTGAACCTTTCCATTTTGTTGTCTTTCTCTGGACTTTGTCCATATCAGAGAGATTGGAAACAGAGCCAGACTAGCAGAGGAGAAGTTTGATGATGTAAATGAGAGACTTCATTATAGTCTTATAAGAAATAAAGAACTGGAGAAGGAACTGGAGGAAGTCTTGATGAAGTCTAGGGAGAAGGAGACTGAAGAAGGAGAAGGAGAAGAACAGGAAGGAGAAAGAGAAGAAAAAAAAGAGGAGGAGGAAGAAGAAATGAATTCAGTAGAAAATTCCTCAAAACCTCCAAAGAAAGGTGAGACTTGCTTTCTAATTAGTTTTATTTAGGCTGTATTTATGGAAGAAAACTGGATTGGGTCACAGATATCTTAGAAAAATATCAATAAATTTAGTGTTGCTCTTCTAGTTCATACTTCTCATAGGATTGCACATACATTTAACTATCTTATTCAGACAACTAAAAAATAAAAAATAAAAGAGCCCTGGCCGGTTTGGCTCAGTGGTTGGAGCATCGGCCTGCGGTCCAGAGAGACCCGGGTTCAGTTCCCACTAAGGGCACGTACCTCGGTTGCAGTTTGTCCCCGGCCCTGGTTGGGTCGTGTGGATGGCAACCACTCGATGTGTCCCTTCACGTCGATATTTTGCGCTCTCTCTCTCCCTCCCACCCTATCTGAACAAAATATAGAAAAATGTCCTCGGGTGAGGATAAAAAAAAAGGAAAAGAAAAAAGAAAATCAAAGGTCTAACAGTTGTAGACTAGTAAACTAACTTGAGATGCAGTTGTGACTTATAAAACTGGAAAAGATTGTTTAAAACCAAAGGCTACAGTGCTGGTCAGATGGGGCAAAGTAGTTAGTTTCACAGGAAACTTATGGGTGGACAGACAGATATAATCTTTTCCAAAAATAACTTGAGAGTATGTGTGGATATACCTTAAAAGCAGGTATATACTTTGACCTAATAATTTCACCTTTGAGAATCTAAGGAGAAAATTCTAAATACAGAAGAAAAAAAAAATCAATGCACAAAGAAGTTCAGTGTATCATTATATATAATAGGAAAAAATAGAAACAATCTCTCCAATCATGGGAGAAAGATTAAACAAGTTATGCTACATTAATATACCTGATTATTATACAACTATTAAAATGGTGTTTACGAGGAGTTCATAATGACATGGGAAATTTTTGTGTTTACATATTAAATACAAGAATTAAGATATGATACTATTTTTTAAAGCTATAAAAAAGACCAGAAATAAATATGCCCAAATATTGACAGACATTGTCTCTGGTTGATGGAATTTTATGGGGAATTTTGTCTCTTTTTGTTTGTTTGTTTGTTTGTTTATTAATTTTTAGAGAGAGAGGAAAGGAGAGAGAGAGAGAGAGATAGGAACATCGATGAGAGAGAACATCAATTGGCCACCTCCTGCATGCCCCTCACTGGGGATCAGGCCCACAACCTGGGCATGTGCCCTGACTGGGAATCAAACACTCAACCACTGAGCCACACCAGCTGGGTTGTCTTTATTTTCTTGTACTTGTTGGATTTTCTGTGATGAAAGGGGGGACATCTGTAATACTTTCAACAATAAAGATTTAAAAAATAAAAATAAATAAATAAAAATTAAACGAAATATTCTAAATAAGTCGATGCCAAAAAATTTCTAAAAATAAATAAAAAGTTTTAGTAATTATCGATAGAGGATAACTATGGACAGTTAGTCCCCAGTCTGCAAACAATAGCCTACACAAACACATAAAAGGGGGGCCTTTTCTGCCTTCATGGCATCTCTCAGAATCATTGCCAGGGGTTCAGAAGTGTAGGAGGGGAAGCCCTGCAGAGTTTAGAGGAATTGGCTCCTATGCAAGACAGTCCCCATGCCATGCAGGTGACCAGAACATTTTCTCTGGAAAATCCTAAGTTAGACATTCCCATGAGTTAGCCGGCAGCTCCTTTTATTTTTATTTTTTTTATCCTCACCTGAGGACATTTTTCCATTTTTTATTCAGATAGAGTGGGAGGGAGAGAGAGGAAGAGAGAGAGAGAGAAACATCGACGTGAAAGGGACACATCGAGTGGCTGCCACCTGCTCAACCCAACCAGGGTCGGGGAGAAACTGCAACTGAGGTACGTGCCCTTAGCAGAAACCGAACCCGGGTCTCTCCGGATTGCAGGCCGATGCTCTAACCGCTGAGCCAAACTGGCCAGGGCCGGCAGCTCCTTTTAAAAATACAGATAGCTCTGGAGCACTGTGACGCCCATATGGCACATACAGTATCATATCTGTCTGAGTTGGTGCAGGGAGATCACTCTTCTGAGAACTGTGCAGTGAAGGAATGGAAGATTATATACAGTAAAGGAAGGAGCCTTCTGACTGCCCAGTGAAAAGAAGATCTGGGTCCTGGTCCATTTGCCTCAGTGGTTAGAGCATCAGCCCAATGGACCAAAAAGTCACAGGTTCGATTCCAGTCAAGGTCATGTACCTCAGTTGGGTTTGGTCCCTGGCCCTGGTCAGGATTGTGCGGGAGGCAACCAGTCAATGTGTCTCTCTCACATCGATATTTTTCTCTCTTTCCCCCCTTCCACTCTATCTGAAGATAGATGGAATAGAATATTTTTGGGTGAGGATTTAAAAAAAATGAAAAGAAATGAAGATCTGGACAGAGTAAGGAGAGCTTTTTATTTTTGTTTTGGTCAATATTTTTAATAATTAGCAAATCATTGTGCTCTGAGCTGTGAATGAAGAAAGGAATCAAGAGGGGCATTTACACAGATGAATCTGATCTCAGTGAGGCCCATGATTAGGAGTGGGGAGACATACTTAAAAGCAAGACAAGGGTGCGAACAAGGTGACCAAGTGTGGTTGGAGGTAGCAGCAGCCAGTCAGAAGGTTGGTGTCATAGAGCAGGCAGGGATTGCAGGCTTCATGGCAGAGGGCCTCCTGCACCCAGCTCAAGGGTGGGGCTAGTGTAGGGTCTGTGTGCAGGATCCTGGAGAGAGGGACCAGGAGACAGAACAGGGTGCAAGGATGTGTCTGACCGGATTCTGGATACCAGCTCTGAGTTAAAAAAAATTTTTTTAACCAAGCTTGAATATGTACAAGATAGAATGAGGAAATGTTCTTCCTCTTTCTCTTCTCTCCTTGACCACAAGGTCCCCTTTTCCAGGACCCAGAATTCAGGCTGACTACGCTTAAAACTTTGGGAAAATGCATTCTGAATCCCAATAACAAATGTAGGGTCAAATTGTGGGCACAGAATCTGTTTGTAGCTTAGCAGTTAGGCAGAACAGAATTTTAAAAATGTTTTGTAAAGTAAAACATCTTTAGTAAAAACAAGATAGTGTTACAATGTTCTAATTGTTTTTGTGTTTCAGGATCACAGCGCAGGGAGAGTATTATCAACAGCAAACCCAGAACCCGGGCTAAATCCAATAATAAGATCAAACCCAAGCAGCATCCCTAGGGTGCTAGACGTCCCTGTGGCTCCCCTACCAGGACACACTGCAGGTATCTCTGTGCTGTTGAGCTGACAGTGTGGCTCTATCAGAGGTACTCCTTTTGCAGCAGCCATTAGAAAAGCCATAGCATACAACCCAAGACACTTCCTTTAAAAGTCACAGTGATGGCTGTAGGGGATCAGTACATCAGCTTACTTGCCAAATTAAAAATAGCTTGTGCAAAAGTTTTCCAGCCTCTTCATTTGATTTCCTAACAGAGTTCTGTGAAAAGTATCTGTTTCTGTCAAGAAAATAATGCTTTTTGAAGACTGCATTATGTGGAGAAGAATGACAAATCAGAAGCATTATTTTTTCATTTAAAAGAGAGAATCCTGATATTACTCTTAGGTTTCTGCAGCATTTTCAAATTTCTTACAATTTCAGGCATTTTTACAGTTTAGCTGATCTTCACAATCGTACAAAGTACATGGGGGACATACTGTTATCCTCATTTCTCTGAAGATGAAACTGAGGCCCCAAATGATTATAAGGCTCCCCAAGGACACCGAGCTGATCAGTGTCAGAGCCCCCGCTTGCTGGACCCATGTCTAGATTGTTTGACAATGGCCATGAGCCATCAGTGCTCAAGTAGTTTCCTTCACAGGGGCCCCTTTGCTGAAGATTTGCCCAGAATCTTCGTTTGTTGCTTTTATTGCTCATTTGTCTGCTCTGTCCATGATCTTGGGTCCTTCTAGGCACCAGAGGTGGACTAATCTGCAGAAGTAAGCTGCACATGACAAATGCACATTCTGGGCAGTCACTTAGCGAGAGTTCTTTCCTATCTCTGCTCCTGGGCCAGTGGGATTTGCTCCTCTCTCTCTGGCTCCAAACACCTGTGGTGAGAGTTCTGTACCTGCGGCTCCACATATTTGGTGTTGGCTTTGGATTTATCTCCTGAAATTTTAGACCTATTCCTTAAGCCTCAGACACCCCCACCTCCAACTCCAGAGCCCCTATTTAAGTCAAACCCCTCTCCAGGCTTGCCCCTGACCATCATCAAAGTGTGTGGGGGATGGGTTTAAAAAATGCTGAGCCTACTCATGATTTAGCTCTGAAGGAAGAAAACAAAAATTTTCAGACATTTGGCTGTGTTCACGGTCAAATGAAAGCCAAAGCTGAGACTCACATACAGTTACCACCTGCTGGGCATACCCAGCCGTACCCTTTTGTTTTCCTAAGATCTTGGGTGATTCTAGCAAATTTGGGGGCTTTTAGGTGGGATTTAAGAATACTATTTTAGCCCTGGCCAGTTTGGCTCAGTGGTTAGAGCATCGGCCTGCGGTCTGGAGAGACCCGGGTTTGGTTCCCGCTAAGGGCATGTACCTCGGTTGCAGTTTGTCCCCGGCCCTGGTTGGTCGTGCGGATGGCAGCCACTCGATGTGCCTCTTTCACGTCGATGTTTCTCTCTCTCTCTCTCTCTCTTCCTCTCTCTCCCTCCCACTCTATCTGTGCAAAAAAAAAAAAAAAAAAGGAAAAATGTCCTCGGGTAAGGATAAAAAAAAAAAAAAAGAATACTACTTTAGCCCTGGCCAGTTTGGCTCAGCGGTTAGAGCGTCGGCCTGCGGTCCAGAGAGACCAGGATTCGGTTCCCGCTAAGGGCACGTACTTCGGTTGCAGTTTGTCCCCGGCCCTGGTTGGTCGTGCGGGTGGCAGCCACTCGATGTGTCCCTTCACATCGATGTTTCTCTCTCTCTCCCTCCCACTCTATCTGTACAAAAAATGGAAAAATATCCTCGAGTGAGGATAAAAAAAAAAAAAAAAGAATACTATTTTTTTTTTTTTTAGAATACTTCTTTGTGAACTTAAGGGACCTTAGGAAGTTTGTGAGCAAGCCCCTCATCCACCAGGCCTGGCTCTTCCCCACCCACCCAGGCCTACACCATGCATGTGGGCACCATGTGATTCTCTCCCAAGAGATCTGGGCCTTCACTGTGTCCTACAGACTTGACCGCGGTCAGGCACTTGTCAGGTCCTTTCTGGCACGTATTGCCTGGGCTTTCCTTTTGCTCTTAGCCTTCCCTAGCTGGAGATCAGTGCCTCAGATATTACCTGGGTAACCTACATTTTGCATTTTACTTTCAAAGGCTGCTGGAAATTCTATTGGCAGGCAGACCCCAAAGCTCTAAAGCACCGTCTGCCCATTTCTGGAATTCCAAGTAAGTGTGTTACCCGCCCGCAAGTATTTTCCCACAGGAAGCAGAGAAGCAAATGCACTGACATACAGGCCAAAATTCTAGAGGACATCAGAACCCTCAGTCCCAATAGACTCTGCCAAAAAACGTTGCAGGGACCAGTGCAGTGCAGTGAGAGGGGCATGCTGAGTCATCCAGACGTAGCCCCTCCAAGGACATGGATGCAGAAGCACTGGCAGAACGGCCTGCTGGGCCTCCCAGGTACTGGGGAGTCCAAACAGCAGAGCTTGGCACCATCAATTCAAGATCGATAACCACTCGGAAGGCAGTACCTGGGTCTCATGAGAAGACTTCTGCTCCTGGGACCCTGCAGACAGTGCACCTAGTTAGTCTCTGAAGAATACGCTTTGACTATTCACTATACCCTTTCACCCAGAACACAGCTTCATAGCAATATTTATCCCCATTGGTTCCCTGCCATTAAGCCCTCCCACCCCAACAGCTGGTTAATACCTGAAGATACCACAGACCACTCAAGCAGACCCAGAAGATGCCCTTTGGCAAGCTAATGAGAAATGTAAACGTTGACTAGGCATCAGAGTAGACCAACCAGTGGGAGATACCATAGGCACTCCCCAGCTATATAGGTAAAATCTGCCTTTGATGAAAAGAAACATGCTACAAGGAATTTGTAAAGGTCCGTAAAACCCTTGTTACCCTGACATTCACTTCTCGCTGTTCTGTTCCTGGCTCTGGTCATACCTGAACCAGCATGATCCTACCTGTTTTCATTAATCATTTCAGTATCGGCCAACCCTTAATAACTGTCTATATGGGGTGAAAAGTGACCAACAACTCTTGAAGCCATCTGAACTTCAACACAGTGGTAATGAAAATGTCTTCCTGCTTCTGAAATGCTCTAATTGCCACTGGCCCTTTAAATGTGCCAGACCATCTGTGACCGTGCCCTGGCTGGTGCACAAGAGTGAACTACAAATCCTAATAGATTAGACATTCTAGGGAATCACCCAGGAGTTCCCCTGCCTCTCATTCATCTGCCTCATCGGTGTTTGCGTTCCTCTCTGGCACCATACTCCTGGCTCGAGCAGATTCCCTTATCTGCCTTTGGCTTACTTGGACTTGACTGCCTTTTAGATTCCGCACTTTGTATTTAGAACTTTGCCTGCCCCTCTGGCTTCAGAATCTCCCACTGCCTCAGAGACTAGTCTATCCATGGTTTTCAGCACCGCCATTCCCCACAACCAAGTCTGGTCCTTGGGAACAGGGACTGGGGAGATTTTTTTTTTTATCCTCACCCGAGGATATTTTTCCATTTTTTTTGTACAGATAGAGTGGGAGGGAGAGAGAGGAAGGGAGAGAGAGTGAGAAACATCGACGTGAAGGGACACATCGAGTGGCTGCCACCCGCACGACCAACCAGGGCCGGGGACAAACTGCAACCGAAGTACGTGCCCTTAGCGGGAACCGAACCCGGGTTTCTCCGGACCGCAGGCCGACGCTCTAACCGCTGGGCCAAACTGGCTAGGGCGGGAGACTTTCTCTTAACAGATGGAAGCATTTTTCAGGACTGGATGAAATAGCCTTTTGAAACAAAATTGGAAATTATCATCTCAATATATGGTAACCTTACAAGCAGGTGGCTATATTAATAAGCAAATTTAGTATGGTTGTATGGATATGTAGGTTTTGAAATCATCTGATAGTCTTGCATAATCTTGGGAAGGAAGAGTCATTGCTTGGCTCAAGTCAAAGGGCATAGCAAGGTTGGGCTAGAGCATGTGGTTATGCCAGCTGTGGATGGAGGTGAGGAGCTGGCCTGGAGACATGACACAGATGACCCTGAGAGGTTGGCATCATGATGCTACATTAAACTGCTAGGGAGTTTTTATTCCTTTTTTAGAGGGTAGGAGGGATGGCAGGGGGAAGGAGTATTGAAGTGATTGAGAGATAGCACCTTTCGTTTGGGGCCTTGTTTCTGTTATTTAAACATAGTAAGAAAACAGTCTGTCTTTGACAGACAAAATGCTACAAAAATTTCTAAGTCCACTGTTAGGAGCTCAGAATACATTTCTCTTTGAAATAATGTTCAGCAGGGTTTTAGGGGATAACATTCATAAACAAAACTTTATGGGTGTTTTTTTGTTTAGAATTTTTCTTCTTTATTGATTTTAGAGAGGAAAGGAGAGAAACATTGATGAGAGAGAACATTGATTGGCCGCCTCCTGCATGCTCTCCACTGGGGATTAGGCCCACAACCTGGGCATGTGCCCTGACCGGGAATCGAACCGGCGACCTCTTGGTGCATGGGTCAACACTCAACCACTGAGCCACACTGGCTGGGCTTTATGGGTGTTTTTATGCAGAATATTTAAAGTTCCCATGGGGAGTAGCAGGAAGACATTCCCAATAATAACATCAGATAACATGAACAGTAAAGAGGCACTTTGAAGGAGAGAAATCACCAACTAGTGAGCACTGGGGGTAGCTACCAGCATTTCTTTCTGTTACAGCAACATGGATATTCCCATTTTACTAACATAATGATTTTTAGTCATATTTTTGTAATGTTAGTAATATTTTATAATGTTATTTTTTTTTAAAGTTTCTAAGAGGATTTGCTATATATCTCAGTATTATTTACTTGGCTAATTCTTTTCTGTAGCATATGTTTCTAATTGTATAAGGCAAGTTAATGGAAAATAAGACCAATATATTATAGAAATGTATTCATACTGGGGAATATCTCTATAAGAAAAGAATACTTCAGGGTATATATAGATGACATAATGTTATTACTGTTAGAAAAATAAGCAAGAAGGTCACTTCTATACTGAAAATATATTAGCCCCATATTTATAGTGATGCTTCCTCAGATTTTAAGCAACATGTATCATTTGAATGTTTTTGTCCTTTTATTCCTCTACTTTAAAAAGGAAGTCTCCATAAAAAGAATTCCTTTTAAATTCTTTATATGCAGCCCAAGTAGATCTCTTTTACTTTCATTGACTCGGGATCACTTAGGTGTCACTGTGGTGCAGGTATCAGGATTAGGTGTGAGGACTATGGGGTGGAGTATACAAGGCTGTGTGGTTGGGGGAAATGACTAAGATGTACTTTGAGAAGCTCATAGTACAGTGGGAGCAGCAAAGACCTTGCCAAAGGGGCCGGAGGGCATCCCGTGAAAAGGACATTTGAACCACATCTTCAGGAGTCTAAGTTTAGCCATATATAGACTCAAAATTCTTTCCAAAGCAGAATGTTGGCTAAAGCTCTTTCCCATAATTACTCTGACTAGACGATATACTTAAACTTATTCTATGGCTTCTCGGTCATTACATGATGTCACTGTCTTCTCGTGCAGGTTGCTGCATTGCGACTTCGTGTATTCCAGGGGCATTCTCTCTGGCAACCGAAGCAAGGGCAGGAGTGAGAACACGCAGCGATGTGCTGTGACATGGCAGCCCCCACCTAGTCGTGTTATCCTTCGCTCCTCTTATAGCATGGGGGAATCTTTCTTTTTAGGATTCAGTGGTTCAACAGGTTTGGAAGGATTTGGGAGGGGGATGCTTCCTTGAGTTCTGTTGCTGGGAGAAGATAGGAGACTTAGCATGTCAAATGGCAAAGGCAGAACCACGGTGGAAGGTTTCTCTGTGGACAAGGACTGAAGAGTGTGGAGGTATCGAAGCTGAACAGCAGCTGGGGTGCCTGACAGAATCTCAGCGGCCATCCTCAGGGACTCGGAGGTGGCCTTCTCCCCTTCTGCAGCGATCATCTAGAGAACAGATGTGAGGAAAAGCAGAGTTTTCTTCTTCATTCCTTGAAAGTTTTAATCACTATTCACCAAGCACTGAACATCTATTATGTGGCAAGTACTGTTAAGCATAGAACAGATGGTCTTCGTTTTCAAGGAGCTTGCTCTAGGGGAGATTACTAATTGTGATTCAGTGCCAAATTTAAGGGCCCTGGCAAGTACAGTGAAGTGTTTGGGGGGTTATTAATTACGTCTAGTGGGCCTTGAAAAATTAGTAGGATTTTGCCATATAGAGAATAGGTTGGCCAATGTTCCAGGCAAAAACAGAGAATCCTGAAAGGATGACTCCCACTTCCAGGAAATTAATGGGTAAGCCTTTCAGAAGGAAAAGCACCAGTCTCACCACCTAAATGCCACCTTAAAATGGGCAAAGAGGAACAGACACACGTGTCTACCCAGAGGATCATCTTCCTCCCCTTCTCCCTCCACTTCCCCTCAGTTATCAACCTTCTTTGTGGTTAAGGTTTTTCCCACCTACTTTCTGTGCTTTAAAAGAAATCTGCCACCCTTCAGTCCTCACTCTCCTCTTCCCAAACCCCATCCCACCCGCACAAGTCAGAAGCTGCTGGCAGCCACATTTTGCTTCTCCCTGGCATGTCTGAGCAGAGGTTATAGGTTGCACAACCTTCTCTTGGCTCTGGTGTTGAGGAACCTGGGCCCTGATCATGGTTGTCCCTCCAGAGCTTGCACAGAGCTAGGGAGACAGGTCTGGGTGTCATTAACCGACAGGTGACAGGTGACTGATATTACCCAGGAAGGATGCCAGTGTAAGAGAAGAAGGATGAAGTGTGGTGAGATGCCTTTAGGGGGAGAGAGAGCGAAAGCAAGACAGTGCGGAGGAGATGGTCACTGCTAGCAATGGCCTCAGAGAGTATGGAACAAGGAAAGAGATGTTGCATCAGTTAGGAGCTTTAAGCAAGCGATTTTAGTAGATTTGGTTGGAGTGGGGCACAAGCCAGATTCCTGGAAGAATGAATGGAAGGTGAGGACATGAGCGAGCAAAGGGAGAATGCTCTGCATGAGCAGGCCTTTTGGATTCTCTGGTGCTCCTCAAGCAGCAGCCTCGGCGGGCGGGTGGCCTGCTCAGGGCTGGCTCACCCGAACTCGGGCCTGTCTCTGCGCTTCGGCTTCCACAGCCAGGGAGTGCTGGAGCCCGGCCGGCAGCCTCACGTCCTTACTGAAAGAGAAAGACGTGGCCAGCAGTCAGCTTTCATAGTCTGGCCTCCTTCCCTCCTGCTGCTTCAGGGTGCACAGAGCCCCTGATTGGCAGGCAGAGTGCCGTCCCTAGACCTTTGGGCAGACGGTCAGCAGCGTCTCGAGGGTCAGTGCCTCAAATGCAGATCTGCATTATTACTGATGATGCGGTAGAGCTATGGTTTTCTCTTTCCATGTAGATCAAATTTTCTCTTGATGGATTATGTTGATTTTTCCCCACTTAGTTTAATCTAAATCCCAGCTATTAAATTTGAACAATGAAAAAAAGCCTTGAAGAACCACACTATTAATAATAAGGGAAATCATCTAAGTTTATACAACATAATTGACTTTGAAAAGGGTAAACTGACCAAATAAGAACAATACTTAATGTATTGCGTAAAAGATACAAAATTCTATTTTTACCCTGAATGCAACCATAAAAAATACATAGACAAAAAACGGTCGGGCCGTTCCTCAGAAAGTTACATATAAGGTTACTGTATGATCCAGTAATTCCATGCCTAGGTCTCTACCCCAGAGAACTGAAAAGATGTTCACATAAAATCTTGCACATGAATGTTTATTGCAGCATTATTCATAGTAGCCCCAAAGTGGATCATCAGTCAATGAGTAGATAAACAAAATGAAAAGGAATGATGTACTGATTCATGCCACAGCATGGATGAACCTTGAAAACATGCTGAATGAAAGAAGCCAGACACCAAGGCCACATATTGTATAATTGCATTCATATGCAATGGCCAGAATAGGCAAGTCCAGGGAGAGTGGTCATCAGGGCCTGGGGGTGAAGGAAAAATAAGGAGTTTCTGCTAATGGATGCAGGCTTTCTTTTTTGGGGTGATGAAAATGTTCTAGAATTAGCCCCGGCTGGTTTGGCTTAGCATCAGCCCGCAGACCAAAGGGTCTCGGGTTAGATTCCCAGTCAAGGGCATGTACTTGGGTTGCAGGTTCGATCCCTGGCCCTGGCTGGGGTTGTGTGGGAGGCAACCAACTGATGTGTCTCTCTCACATGGATGTTTCTCTCTCTCCCTCCCTCCCTCCTGCCCTACCTTCTACTCTCTCTAAAAATCAATGGGAAAATATCCTCAGGTGAGGATTAACAACAAAAATGAAAATGTTCTAGAATCTGATGGTAGTGATGGTTGTATCACTTTGTGAATATACCAAAAACCATTGAATTGAACTTTAAAATGGTTTAAAAGGTGAATTTTGTTATGTGATTTTATATCAAAACTTTTTTAATCTATGCAGAGAAAATATCAAAGTAATTTGCCGAAATGTCACAGTGATTGTGCTATGTTTATGAGATAATAGGTATTTTTTCTCTTTTCTCCTCTAGATTTATACTAATATGGTTTACTCATGCAATGAAATTAACGTATCAAATAAAAAATTTAAATAAAACCAAAATATTTCCATTTATCATATTGTTCTTCCCAGTTCATTTCCTACCCACATTTCTGTCCTCTCCACTTTGATTCCCCAAGTACAGGTCACTGAATCCAAGGCGACCTGTGGAGGGAAGAGGTGAGACGTCAGTGACGACCTCCCGGTGGTTCTCATAGTGTCCTTACAAGGGGGAAGAGAGGGCAATGCGATGATGGAAGCAGAGAGTGGAGTGAAGTACCTGGAAGATGAGGAAACCGTGAGCTAAGAAATGGAGGTGGCCGCTAGAAGCTGGAAAAGGCAAGGAAACAGTTATCTTCTCAGAACCTCCATTGGGAACCAGCCCTGCTGACACCTTGACTTTGGCCCAGTGAGACTGACTTTGTACTTCTGGCCTTCAAAACTGTTAAAGGTTAAATTGATGTTGTTTTTTTATCCTCACCTGAGGACACTTTTTTTGCATTTATCTTTCAGATAGAGCAGGAGGGAGGGAGAGAAACACTGACGTGAGAGAGATACACCGAGAAGTCGCCACCCACACGACCTCAACTGGGGCCAGGGACAAACTGCAACCGAGGTACATGTCCTTAGCGGGAACCGAACCCAGGTCTCTCTGGACCACGGGCTGACGCTCTAACCGCTGGACTCATATTCTTTTCCTTTTAAATTATTTCTGGTGATTTGTTAGTGACTAGATAACTAGTAAGCATAGTGCACTGAGAACCCCAAGAAGACTGAGTAAGCGGGGTGGTGAGAGGAAGGGGTGTTGGAAAAGATACTGTAGAGGAGGTGGCATCTTGAAGAACAATAGGATTTTGTGGAGAAAAGGGACGTATTCCACGCAGAGGAAGCAGCCTAAGAGGAGGCTTGGCAGCTGGAGAAGTGCCAAGTAGGCTGGAATATTAGAAAGACTGGGGAAGGACAGCAAGAGGTGAGGCTACAACAGCTGGGTCATTTCTTCACTCAACAAAAACCATCAAGCTGCTATGTGATCGTCCTGTGCCAGGTACTGAGGACAAAGATGACTAAAAGATGACCCCTGCCATTATGGAGTTCATAACCTGGAAGACAAATGCATAAATACATAAATCATAATTCAGTGTAACAAGACAAGCTTGAATGTCAAGAGTCTGGACTTGATCCTTTAACCTTTAGTAGGGGAAGGATGAACAGGAAGAGAGGATGAAGGGGGCAGAGGGGGCATACTTGGGTGGTTTTTAAATTCCAGGGCAGCAGCTCCCCTGGGAGCCATTTGTTATAACTTTTCCTCTTTTTAGCTCTCTTATTTCCTGACTTCCCTTTATTTACAACCAGAATGCTAATCACTGTTTCATCAGTAACAAGTGGGACAACCCCATACATCTGGAAACTTCATTTTCTCAGATTAGTGTCTGCTCAGGCCCCATCAAAAGGATCATTATCAATGCCTTTGATCCTTGGATCCTTCTGTTGGAGGTCTCCCTTTCAGCTAGTTATGATTCATAAGCCCCTAACCCAACTCTGTACCCCGTGGCCTCAAGACAGGCTCTGTCCCTGGTGGTGACTGCCACTCGACCGATCAAGTTCCTGGAATCCTGCCTTGCTCTGGCCTCTCTCCTCAATGCCTTTGCCACCCTTCCTCAGTAGCTGAAGCGCCCACTCCGCCCAGGGGCGAGGTTGCTGAGCTGGCTGCCGAGGGTTAGCCAAGGCTGCTGCTGAGGCAGTTCGGGCTCTCCCTTCCCTTCCCGAGTTCCAGACCCGTTCAACTGGACAGCTGGGAAACCGATCATGTGAGGGTCGGTGACACCTTTTTATCTGAAAGTCTGATTTGAACTTATCATTATTTAACTTTGTTTCCCCATCTAGACCGTGAGCTCCCAGGAACCATTCCTCATCAGCTTTGCGTGCCACCAACGCCTCCTGTCCAGCCACCCCACCCGCCAGCTCCCGCCCCCACCTCTGTGTGCTATGGGGCCTTTCACGACACGCCTAAGCTGCTGGAGTAGGGGTGAGAGCAAAGACGATGGCAGTAACTGACTAATCTGCACCAGACTGGTGGCTACAATTGGCCCGGGGTCAATGTGGCACCCTTTTCTGAGCTCTCAGCCCCTCAGGGGCACCTTCAGCAGTGAACGCCTGGCCCGTGGAAGAGTCAGTAAATGACCAGTGGAAAAAATGAATAAAAGATAAAGAGATATTTCAACATGTTCAATGTTAAATTTATCAAAGTACCTTTGCATCTTGGGCGATGCTTTTCCTGTCTAGAAGAATTTCAGTGAGGGATCGATGTGCTAGCAGACGCTTCATGGTGTTTTGCACGAGGGACTGAAGAGCTTTGGACACACGGGCAAGACTGCTTAGGAGAAGAGACGCATTTTCTATTCGGTAGTAGCAGATGGCATCGATCTCCATTATAAACATGTCTTTGGTCACAACCTAGGCAGAAGACAAAAGTGTGGCTGACAGGCCTGATCCTTAGGCTTGTTTCCCATGCGGGGTTAGAGGAACTGGAATTGTGTTCAAGGGGAAATTTCTCAGAGTAAGATTTTAGCAAGAAAAAAGAGAAAAAGAGTAATTGGCCTCTTTATTCAAAATAGATGTTTTTTAAGATTATGGGTGTTTTTTTTTATTAACTACACTAAAGAACTCACAATTTAAAGGAGTCCTGTTGTAAATCCTTTTGTAAAAAAATCAGGAAGAATTTTTTTATATTTAAAAAATCAGTTGTTTACCAGGTGTTTTTAAACTGATACCAAAAAAAAAATGTGCTGAGAAGAATGATCTGGGAAACAAGCACCCCGAGTGCATGTTGGGGCCTTCTGGGTGCACACTAGGGGGCAGGCTGGTGGTTTCCAGCATTTCCACGGTTAGACACTTTCACAGGCACATATTATAAGGATTTAGCTGCAAGGATGTTATTCACAGTATTGCTTACTGTAATAAGAAATTGGAAACAACTTAATATCAACAATAGGAAGTGTAAATTGTGGTACGTACATCCATACAACACAATGCCTTGTGTCCATTTATTTATTTTATTTTACTTTTTTTTTCTATCCTCACCCGAAGACATTTCTCCATTTTTTGTTCAGATAGAGTGGGAGGGAGAGAGAGAGAGAAACATCGATATGAAAGGGACACATCGAGTGGTTGCCACCTGCACAACCCAACCAGGGCCGGGGACAAACTGCAACCGAGGCACGCGCCCCCAGTGGGAACTGAACCCGGGTCTCTCTGGACCGCAGGCCGATGCTCTAACTGCTGAGCCAAACCGGCCAGGGCGCCTTGTGTCCATTTAAAAGAAAAGGGTAGAAACATGGCTAATATATGAAAAGATAATCACAAAAATTGTTGGGTAAAAAAGTCATGCTACAAAATAGAATGTAATCTTCCATAGTAGGTATATACCACATTTTGTTTATCTATTCAGCCACTGATGGACATTTGGGTTGCTTTCACCTTTTGGCTGTTGTGAATAATGTTGCTATGAACATAGGTATATGAATACCTCTTCAAAGTTTTTATTTCTGTTCCTTGGGGTATATACCCAGAAGTGGAATTGCTGGACCAAATGGTCATTCTAGTTTTGAATTTTGAGGAACTGCTGTACTGTTTTCTATAGCAGATGCACCATTTTACATACCCATTGACAGTATACAAGGGTTGCAATCCCTGCACTTGTTATTTTCCAGCCTTTTTTCCTTCTCTTTGGTAGCCATCCTAATAGGTGTGAGGTGGTGTTTCATTGTGGTTTTGATTTGCATTTCTGTAATGATTAGTGATGTTGAACATCTGCTCATGTGTTTATTGACAATTTGTATATTTCCTTTGCAGACATGTTATTCAAGTCTATTTGCCAGGTCTCTCCAGAGAAAGAGAATCATTTGTGTGTGTGTATGTAGAAAGAGAAAGAGATTTTGAGGAATTGGCTTACACAACTGTAGAGGCTGACAAGTCCAAAACCTTCAGGGTAGGTCAACAGGAGACCCAAAAAAGAACTGATGTTGCAGCTCGAGTTTAAGAGCAGCCTGTTGGCAGAATTCGACTCTCCTCAAAGGGAGGTCAATCTTTCTCTGAAAGCCTCCAATCGATTGGAGAGGCCCAGCCACCTTATGGAGCATAAGCTGCTTTCCTCAAAGTCTACTGATTTAAATATTAATCTCATCTAAAAATACTTTCACAGCAACATCCAGATGTCTCTGACCAAATATCTGGGTATCATAGCTTAGCCAAGTTGAATCATAAAATTAACTATCATAGCTCGGCTGGTGGTGGCTCACTGATTGAGCATCAATCCATGTACCAAGAGGTCACCGGTTCGATTCCTGGTCAGGGCACATGCCCAGGTTGTGGGCCCGATCCCTAGTGGGGGCATGCAGGAGGCGGCCAACTGATGTTTTCTCTCATCGATGTTTCTATGTCTCTCTCTAAAATCAGTAAAGAAAAATTTAAAAAACAATTAATCATCACAAGTCCTTTTCCTATTTTTAATTTTTTTCTTTCTTTCTTGAGTTGTAAGATTTTTTTCTTTAAAAAAAATTTTTTTTCTTTATTGATTTGAGAGAGAGAGGAAGGGAGAGGGAGAGAGAGAGAGAAACATCGATGAGAGAGAACATCGATTGGCTGCCTCCTGCATGCCCCACCACTGGGGATTTGGTCCACATCCTGGGCACATGCTTTGACCAAGAATCAAACTGGTGACCTGTTGGTGCATGGGTAGATGCTCAACCACTGAGCCACACCAGCTGGGGGAGTTGTAAGGTTTCTTTATATATTCTGGATAGTAACCCTTTATCAGGCATGTTATTTTCAAATATTTTCTTCCATTCCATAGGTTGCCTGTTCATTCTGTTGACTGTGTCCTTTGATGTACAGGAGTTTTGCATTTTGATGTAGTCCATATCTCTATTTCCCTTTTCTACTTTTTTTTTTTATCCTCACCTGAGGACATTTCTGCATTTATCCTCAGATAGAGCAGGATGGGGAGAGGGAGGAAGAGAGAGAGAGAAACATCGATGTGAGAGAGACACATTGACTGGTTGCCACCCACAGGACCCCAACCCGGGCCAGGGACAAACTGCAACCTAGGCACATGCCCTAAGCGGGAACCTAACCCGGGTCTCTGGTCTGCGGGCCAACGCTCTAACCACTGAACCAAACTGGCCAGGGCTTCCTTTTCTACTTTTGATCTTAAGTAGTCATTTTGCCTTGGACCAGAATTGGTAGCTCAGCCATACAAAATATATAGAGAAAGTAAAACCCATCATTGGCTTACCTCATGAAAGGGTATCTCCAAGGTTTGGAGACGAAGGTCCACCTTGTGGTAGGTATCCAGGCAGGGCAAAAAGAAGAAAAGGCCTAGACGAGGGGGAGGTGGAAGTGACCAGTGAATGGCTAGCATGAAGACGGTTTGGGGTTCACTTTATTGGGGTCAGGTTGCACATTGCATTGCTTTTCTTAACCTGAAACTATACACTGCTACCCCTATAGTGTGTTTGTTGTTGCTAAGGTTACCATCTAATTTGTTGTTTAATCTGGGACACGTTTGAGGGTGACAAAAGAGCACTGTTACAACTTACTGCAGAACACTAGGCACAAACAGGGATTAGCCCCAGCAAAAAAGGCTGTATGCTCACCTTGGTGCTGACAGCTCCACATTTTGGGTTGCACATGTGTCTCCTTCACTTGATTTGAACTCCCTGGCAGGAGTGCCTTAGGCCCTATTGTTAGCTTTAGTGCCTGACTTAGGACCTTTCAGGTGCTCATAAAATTATTTTTGAATCCATGCATGTACCAAGGTGACAAACTTTAGAGCCAGCAACTTCCATGTGGTATTTCCTAAAAGGTAAGCCTCAGAGGTCATCAGAATAGTGATATCATGATACCAGCCTTCTGGTTGGTTAGTCAGTCCTCATCCACCCAATATGATGTACAGGGTCAATGTGCAATAAATATTTTCAGATTAATTTATTGAGATTTTTTTTAGATCCCACTGGGCAATGTGGGTTTCTTTACAGTCAAAGCTTTGTTAGAAGCAACAGCACCTCACAGAGCCCGGGATCTCTCTGAGGAACAGCCCAGCGACTAATCCTTTCTAGCCCCAATCGAAAAGCACATAAAAAACTAGAACCAGGACAAGACAGTCCCTGTCCTAGAACTACAGGGTCTAGCTCTACTTTTGTATAGACCCAAATATTGATCATTAGTCTTCAAATTCTGATGTCTTCTAGTCTGGTCTCTATTCTCTACCTATTTCTGTAGAGCTGGCTTGAAAGTTGAACCCTTTCCAATACATGGACCATGGGATTTGCTCCTTCTCATGCCTTCCTGGCTTGCTTGGATCTCCAAACCCCAATTACTAGACTTTTCAGACTGGCATTTAGCTCTCTGCACCCATCCTCTCTCTTGGTTATTGTGACCTGGTAGTAATGCTCTCTGAAGAATGTCTTATAACTCATGTACAAGTAACAGATTGGAAAATGAAGATATGAGTCAAGTTACTTCATGTAATCCGAGGTCCATATTACAAGTATGCATGGATTGAAGAAATGAGCAAGTCTACAGGGGGTTAAAAGAGTATTTCTTACCAGGGCCTTTGGCTCTTCCAGGAAGGAGATGCCCCAGTCGGAACAGAATTACTCTCTCGTACTCCTGGACAATCTAAAAGGAAATGTAACACTTTTGAATCACTCCAAGAAAGAAAAAGAGAATCTTCAAAAAGCCTTCACATGAGAATAATCCTGGCCTCTCTGAGGCCAGTGTACCCTGATACCAAAACAAGCCAGAGACATCACAATAATCCTAGGTATCCAGGAATCTTTTGTTTTGAGAACCAAAAACTTAATATCTAGGCTTCCAAATCTGCATTTAGTAAGTGTGGAATTTCAGAAACCAATGAAAAAGTATACTGGGCATGTTAATTTTTGAGCCTGTGAATAGAATTTTGATTTAAAGAGTCATGATTATCTAAAAATTTTTGCTTCCACTAATGTCCAACATTACCTAAATCAAAGAAACTGCAGCATATTTGCCAAAGTATATTCAATCTTGTATTTTTCTGTGCCTGCTGCATTACTAGCTTTTATATGTATCAATTATTAGTTATTTAGCAGAAGGAGGGAATATATTTTAATACCACTTCTTATATTTTCTTTCAAACTACAAGAAATACCTGAAAATAATACCCTCATCTTCTACCTTAGGACAATGGAAATAGAAGAGCAAAGCAAACCTATAGAGCAGCGGTTCTCAACCTGTGGGTCGCGACCCCTCTGCGGGTCAAACGACCCTTTCACAGGGGTCGCCTAAGACATAACAGTGGCAAAATTACAGTTATGAAGTAGCAATGAAAATAATTTTATGGTCAGGGTCACCACAATGTGAGGAACTGTATTAAACGGTCGCGGCATTAGGAAGGTTGAGAACCACTGCTATAAAGCAAGAAGCAGCAAGATAATAAAGATTAGAGTGAAAATAAATGCAATAGAAAATAGAAACCAATAGAGAAAATCAACAGCACCAAAAGTTGGTTCTTGTAAAGATCAACAAAACTGACAAATATCTAGCTAGACTGACCAAGGTAAAAGAGAGAAGACCCAAATTGCTCAAACCAGGAATCAAAGAGGAATGATGCAGGGATATCACTGCTGTCCTTCAGGAAATAAAAATGTATCATAAGAGAAAAAACGGAACTATATGCCAACAAATTAGATAACTTAGATGAAATGGACAAACTACCAAAGCTGACTTGAGAAGAAAAAGAAAAACTGAAAAGAACTAGAAGTAAAAGATAAAATTAGTTGTTTAAAATTTTCCCACAAAGAAAAATCCAGGATTAGATGGCTTCACTGGTGAATTCTGCCAAACATTTAAAGAAAGAGTAATATCAGTTAGTGACAAACTCTCAAAAAAAAAAAAAAAAATAGAAGAGGAGAAAATCTTCCCAACTCATTGTCTGAGGCCAGTGTACCCTGATACCAAAACAAGCCAGAGACATCACAACAAAAGAAAACTACAGACCAATATCTCTTATAAATATAGATACAAAAATCCTCAACAAACTTCAAACAACCCAGCAGTAACATATTAAAAAATTATACTCCATAAACAAGTGGGACTTATCCTAGGAACACATAGTTGGTTTAACATCCAAAATTCAGTTAATGTAACACACCGTATTAATAGAATAAAGGAATATAAATAGAATATCACATGATCATCTCAACAGATGCAGAAAAGGCATTTGACAAAAGCCAACACCCTTTCATGAAGAAGAGGAGGGAGGAAGAGGAGGAGGAGGAGGAGGAGGAGGAGGAGGAGGAGCCATCAGCAATGGCCCCAGCAGCATCCACAGTGCTCCTGCCAAGGGTATGCTCTTGCCTGTGGCAGTGCTCCAGACAATGACTCAGAATGGCAGAGGTACCAGGGCCTGGCCATCTGCCCATCGTGGGAATCCTCTATGAAGCCGACTTTGCCCTGGAGTTCCCTTTCAGGCTGGCCAAGGCTTTCTTAGAGCTACACCACAGTCTGAGGCTATTTCTGTCCGACCCTTCCTCTTCTCATGGCAAAGGTGGCAGACCTGCACTGTTGTCTGAAGGCTCGCGCTGCCTGCTCTTGTTCTCCCTCCCTTTACTATTCCACAGTAAGTCCCTGCACTTCCAATTCTGTCTTGGCATGTGCTTCCCAAACTAACACAGGTCTTCATTTACTTCAGGGATAGGCAAGCGTCACCACCTGTGGACCAGAGATAATTGTCATTCACGATCTATGGAAGCTGCCTGAGAAGTTTCCTGGAAATGTCAAAAGTGGACATCATGCCCTGGCCGGTTTGGCTCAGCGGTTAGAGCGTTGGCCTGCGGTCTGGAGAGACCCGGGTTCAGTTCCCGCTAAGGGCACGTACCTTGGTTGCAGTTTGTCCCCGGCCCTGGTTGGGTCGTGTGGGTGGCGACCACTCGATGTGTCCCTTTCACATTGATGTTTCTCTCTCTCTCTCTCTCTTTCCCCCTCCCACTCTATCTGAACAAAATATCGAAAATTGTCCTCGGGTGAGGATAAAAAAAAAAAAAAAAAAAGTGGACATCATGACCACTTTGTTATAGAGCGCGGATGACCCAGGTGTAGCCCTTGTTCTCGTGGGGCTCTCAGCCTAATGGGAGAGACCGGGTGTCAACAAATACTGTACACGTGGCAAGCGCTGGAATGGATGTGAAAGCAGAGTGACAGGAGAGCACGAGGAAGGGAATGACAGTCTTGGGGAGTCAAGGAAGGCTCTCCAGTTACATCTGAGCAATGTTTTCGAGAAGTGCCGTCCTGCAGGGTGAGTGGGGAGGGCATTCCATGCAGAACAGACAGCCTGTTTCCAAACACGGAAGTACGAGTGGACTGGTGGTTAGTGAGAGGCTCCAGGAAATTACTCATTGGGTCCTCATGGGATCTCACCTTTATGCAGAACCAGACAGAAAAAGGGAAGGTCACGATGATGAGGAGCAGGGATGTGAGGACAAGAAGCCACTCACAGGCCCCTAAACCAGAAGACTTGGTACCTTAAAAAAAAAAAAAAAAGAATATTGAAACTTCACCATCTTCACTGACTGGCACATGTTGGTCCAGTCCTTGGTATTAGGGTCAGACCAGTTTGTAGACTTTGGTGGGAATATTAGAGTAAGCTGGGTATCAGAGAGGTCCGTCCACAGGGCTAGGGGGTTATCTGTGTGAAGGGCTATGTGGGCTATGGAAGGCAGGCCTCTGAAAAGTCAGGAATGTATTTCCCAAACATTTGACCAGGCAATGTTTTCTCCAAGAAAATTCATGTTCTATAAAATTTATTTTTCATGTAATCTACTTTGGGAAATGCTGCTCCATCAACATCATGTTAGTTTTTGTTTTTTTTTAAAAACAATATTCTTCCTTAAGGGCAATAACAGTGTAATTGTCATGTTTAATTCATTGATAAAAATATTTCACTTGCCCTGGTCAGTTTTGCTCAGTGGTTAGTTTCGGCCCGTGAACCAATGAGTCGCAGGGTCGATTCCGGTCAAAAGCACATTGTTTCAGTTGTGGTTCATCCCCGGCCCTGGTTGGGGTCATGCAGGAGGCAACCAGTTCATGTGTCTCTCTCACATTGATATTTCTCTTGCTCTCTCTCTCTTCCTCCTACTCTATCTGAACAAAAATGGAAAAATATCCTTGGGTGAGGATTAAAAAAAAATATATATATATATTTTCACTTGTGTATATATATATATATATTTTTCACTTGTGTGTATATATATATATTTTTTTCACTTGCCAGTAGTAACCATGGCAAGTAAAAACAAATAAATGCACACACAGACAAAATTACCTTTTATAAATGGAGAAAGGCCTCAAAATCCCAGTAGTTGGGGATGTGAAGAGAAAACTAATATCTATACCCAAAACCTAATTCAAAGCTTTGCTCACAAAAGTCTCTTGGAATGGGTTCCTTAAATATCTACTATGTTTGATTTAAGAGACTAGTGAACCCTTAAATGTTAAAGCAGGAAGACTTTAGATATGACAGAGTCCGAGAATCCCCAGCATTTTGGTAAAGGGAAGCTCCTTTTTGTTTCTGCCAAATTTTAAGTAGCTTGGCTGGGGGCATGTGGTGCTGTGAGGCAGAGTGGGTGCTGCTGCCTCCTGTTCCCCTTCCTCCTGGGAGCCACAGAAACCTTCAAGACAAGGGCTCAGCAAGGCGCCTCATCCTCATTGAGCCTGCTCGTCTACTGCCTAGTGCCCCGGGCTCTGGTCACCTGATAGCTGGAGAGACAGAGTGAAACCCACACAGGTGAAGCTACTTGCTCAAGGCCATGGATGGCTGGTTGGTGGCAGTGCTGGAACCATGACCAGAAATCAGGGACAGCACCATGCAAGGAGGGGATTTTCCATCCGACTGTCTTGGTCTAGAATTCTGGCTTCTCCACTTCCTAGCTGTAGGTCTTAGGCAAGTTACTTAATTTCTCATTTTTCCTCATCTGTGATCCAGGAATGATAATACTCAGTAAAACACCTACGTTTCCTTTCTTGCCTCCCCCCCCCACCCCCGATGTGACGGTCTGAAGTATATAAATCTCAGTATTACTGTAGCATTGAACCCAATAACCATTTAATGGCTGAACGTTTCTGACTAATGACAGGGCATCAAATGGGCAAAACAGCATTAACATGGTCCATAGAACATGGTTCTGACTGCACAGATCTTTCTCAAAGCACAGTTTTCCATACTTTAGCATATACTGCATTGCCAGTAACCAGCAAATGTTAAAATTGCATAGCCAGTAGAAAGCAATACAATGCAACTATTCCTTATTTAATTTCCTTTAAGCTTCATCCTACACTTAAGGTGTAATAATTGTTTTTATTTCATTCATTATAAAAAGAATTGGAAGCAGATAACTTTGTTCCTAAGGGTTGCATCACCTGGAGAAGCCAGAGACACCTTTCCCTGTGATTCCCTCCTTTAGCCTAACTTTGTTCTCTTTCAGCTTGCAGAGATCCTGTTTTAACTGAGTGTGTTCCTTGCTCCAGGCTTTGTGCACAGTGCTTTGGCTGCCCCACCCCTTATCCTCACAAGTACCCTCTGAGCCAGGTACTGGTGCAATCCTAGGTTCATAGATGGTTAAGGCCCTGCCTAAGGTGAGCAAGTGGCTGAGCTGAGACTTGAACTCAGGTCTGGCTCTGCTGCCTCTACTTGTAGAAAAATAATCATCCCAAAGAAACTTGAACATGCTTTTAGGTAGGACTGAAGGGTGGGTGTGAGGAGGGAAGAATATGCTGCATAGTTGCCGGGATCCACAAGTTCATGCATGTCTTCACTAAAATTAGGTGCCCATGTACTCTTCCATGGCCACAAAACCAGTTGCATGGTTTCTTTGCAGTATGGCTTGGTCCCCAACCTGGACCACACTCCCTCCCACCTCCCACCTCCCATCCTTGGCTGGCCCCTCAGACCAGCGGTATTTAGTTGATCTTATTTGTACTTCTAATGCATTTGGCAGCTACCACGGGGGTGGGGTGGGGGTGGGGGCTCTAGCAGGCTCTGGTCTCGGTGGTTCTGGGCGCGGTGACTCATTCCATTTTATCTGACATACCTTGGGTACCACTTGGAGAGGCCACCCTTCCTCCCGGGTCCCCAACCTGCTTAATCGCTGTACCTTCTTCGGGCCGCTCACAATCCAGCAGCGCCAGCACTTCGGTGCCCTCCTCGCCGGGGCCCCGGACCTCATCCACGTCCACCACGGTGGCCGCGGGCGCGCAGGGCTCCCCGGGGCTCCTTGTCCGTCCGAGGTCCCGGCGCTCGCGCCCAGCATCCCGGCGCCCGCGCCCTCCACCGCCCTTCTCGGCCTTCGCCCTCTTCTCCTTGTGGGGGGACCCGCCGCCTCCCCCGCGGGCCTCTCTGGAGGAGCTCCGAGCCCTTCTCTCCATCCTCAGAGCGGCAGGGCCCGGGAGCGCGGTGCCCGGGAGTCGCCTGCGGTGAGTCTCTGGGAACCCTAATGACCGGGGCAGGGCGGGGGCGGGACCCCGGCAGTCGTAGGGCGGGGACTTCGCCCCTGGTGACGAGGGACAGCTGCTTCTCAGAGGAGCTGTGGACAGGGCCCGCCAACCCGAGGAGGGTGTTACCTCCAACAGCGAGTTCGTGTGCAGGCGGTGTGCAGGTCACGGTGTGGAAAACGTTCCCTCTAGACGATGGACCGGCGCAGGTGGCTGTGGCGGCTCTCTGGCATTGCTTTCGTGGCCCTCGGGTCCTGCTACAGGGCTTGAGCAACAGAAAAGCCATCCAACTAGGATAACGTTAAGGTAAAGTTAGAAATAACCCCCAGGTCTGCCCTTACCCCCTACAAGGGTGCCTCCCCCTCCCCCTACATATCCTGGCCCTACTCTTTCTGCTTATGCTTTAACTGGTAATGAATGGTGTTAGCACCACTCCTGGGAGGATTTAGAGGAGAAAGGAAAACTTTCAGATCTCTATTATTATTTTTACTAGGGCTTGAGCCTGTTGATGATGTGATACTTCTCGAAGAGTCATAGGAGGGGAGGGATCTTTCTGTTTTTAGGGACCGGACATTTTTTTCCTTGATGAAGCCCTGTTCCCATGCTTCCTTGCTGAATTCAGGCAGGAGTTGTGCTTTTCCAAGCTTCACTGTGGATGCTTCATCTTGCAGCAAACCTCCAGAGCTGCCTGGCTGTCTGCGGGAACCTTTAACAACGACTAGATTTCTCTTCCATTTTCTGTTCATAATTTGTTTCTCACGGAATGCGAGGTTGGTCTAGGTAACCCTACAAACTCAAGATTTAGGATTCCACCCAAATAGCTCAGATCACATGATGGCAGAAATAATGCTCACTTATTTTTCTTTTTCGATATTTGCATTCACACAGCAGTAGCTTTATCCCTCTCTCAAAAATCTTATTAAAGAATGAGGACCCAGTGGGTCTGAAAAAACCATTCCCCTACTTTCTTCCCTATATTCCAAGTTAGGCCACTGGGAATAAAGGGATTAAAAGATTGGTGATAAAGTAAGGTAAATACTGCAGACGTGGTCTTACTCTCTAAACCTTGTTGCATGGTTACCTAAGGAGGACAAAGGTTTCCTCTCATCTGCCTGCCTCCATGGACAGTCCCTGCCTAGAGCAGCACAACGGGAACACTTTGAAGCCGCATTTGGCCCAAGGAGGGAAAAGTATCATGACTATTTACTATTCACTCGAATTAATAGCTGCTATTAAACATAGCTAGTTTACCACCCTGTAAGATTTCCCTGTTTGGGAAAGTATGAAGCTGCTTTTTTCTCAGCCTTTGACTGTTACAAATTAATTTGACCTAGAGTCCTAAACTTTTAAATGAAAATTTCACCTCATCTTTTACTTCAAGAATTGGCAGGATAGCTGGAAAAATGATGTTCTCAAAACTGTACCGTGTCTCCCAACAAGACAGAGGAAAAACTGATGAGAAAAGGCCCTGCGTGGTGTTGGCTCCTATGTCGGGTGCTTGTTCTCAGTCTCTTTTGTTGCAGGACCATTGACAAGGTACGAAATCATGACTTCATTGTGTATATCCATACATAACACAATCAATACGAGTACCTACCTATGACACAAGCCTGTTGGGGTTCTGACCATGATGCCATGGTGCAGAGGTCAACGCAGCATCTGTGGGGGTGGGGGGTGCTGAGGCAGCAACCTGAGTCTCCCGCTGGCTGGCCTCGCCCACTCTCATGATGTTGCTGTTTTCTTTCAGATTCCTTTTTAATTGATGTTGGTCATCCCTTTGTTGAAAATATTATATGTACACATTTTTAAATGCTTAATACTTTACTCCTTGTTTGGACTTGTTAAGAGACTGATGTCTGTGGGAATGGGGTTACTGGAAGAGGGGAGAAACAATTGGTTGACTTTTGAGTCTGTTTCCAAGATAAAAAGTCATGAAAGATTTCAAGGCTTTTTAAATGATTACACGTATTTCACTTGGTGTTTTGAAATGTTTTATCCATTTGGATAAACAAAGGAGTGAATATTGATTTATATGAATTATTTAATGGGAAGGCTGACATTCATTGTCACTAGATAAAATTGCAAATCGTGTCTTAGAAGTGTAAGAAACTATGGGGACTGAAGTTTTTAAAAAATACTATTGATTTTTTAGAGAGGGGAAGGTAGAGGGAGAGAGAGAGAAATATCGGTAAGAGAAGCATCAACATCAATTGACTGCCTCCTGTACACTCCCCATTGGGGATTGGGCCTACAACCTGGGCACATGCCCTGACCCGGAATCAAACCAGAACCTCTCATTCCATGCGGTGATGCTCAATCCGGGTACTTGGCCCTTTTTTTTTTTTTGCAATTTTTATTAATTTATTTTTGTTACAGATGTTTCTCCTTTCCCCACCCCAAACACCCCTCCCTCCCGCCCCAGCATTGTTGTCTATGTCCATTGGTTATGCATACATGCATATAAGTTCTTTGGTTTATCTCATCCATCCCTCCCACCCCGCTCCTCTGAGGTTTGTCAGTCTGAACCGTACTCCTTTCTATGTCTCTGGGTCTATTTTGTTCATCAGCTTATTTTGTTCATTATATTCCACAAATAAGTGAGGTCATTTGGTATTTGTCTTTCTCTGATTGCATTTGCCCATTTTTAATTGGATTGTTTGTTTTTATGGTGTTGAGTTGTGTAAGTTTTTAAATAAATTTTGGATAGTAACTCCTTATCAGATGCTTTTATTGGCAAATATGTTCTCCCACTCAATGGGTTGTCTTTTCATTTTTTTTTTTTTATCCTCACCTGAGGACATTTTTTGCATTTATCTTCAGATAGAGCAAGAGGGAGAGAGGGAGGAAGAAAGAGAGAGAAACATCAATGTGAGAAAGACACATCAAGTGGTAGCCACCCACACGACCCCAACCAGGGCCGGGGACAAACTGCAACCGAGGTACATGGCCTTAGCGGGAACCGAATCCGGGACTATCTGGTCCACTGGCGGTCTAACCGCTGAGCCAGGCCGGCCAGGGCAGTTAGTTGCCTTTTCATTTTGTTAACAGTTTCCTTTGCTGTGCAAAAACTTTTTTTTAAAATCCTCACCAGAGAATATTTTTCTATTTATCATCAGATAGAGTGGGAGGGAGAGAGAGAGGGCGAGAGAGAAATATTGATGTGAGATAGACACACTGACTAGTTGCCTCCTGCATGACCTGACCAGGGCCAGGGAATAACCACAACCGAGGTACGTGCCTTTGACTGAAATCGAACCCGTGACTCATTGATCCATGGGCCGACGCTCCAATCACTGAGCCAAACTAGCCAGGGCAAAAAAACTTTTTAATTTGATGTAATCCCATTTGTTTTTTTCTTTTGTTTCCCTTGCCCAAGAAGATATATCAGAAAAATATATTGCTACGAGAAATATCCAAGATTTTACTGCCTATGTTTTCTTCTAGGATTTTTATGGTTTTAAGTCTAATATTTTAAGTCCTAATCCAATGAGTTTATTCTTGTGTATGGTGTAAGAAGGTAGTCTAGTTTCATTTTTTTGCATGTATCTGTCCAATTTTCCAAATACCGTTTATTGAATACACTATCTTTGCCCCACTGTATATTTTTGCCTCTTTTGTTAAATATTGACCATAAAGGCGTGGTTTTATTTCTGGCCCCCCAGCTTTGTTTTTTTTAATTCTCACCCGAGAACATTTTTCCATTTTTGTTGTTGTTGTTGTTCAGATAGTGGTGGAGAGAGAGGGAGAGAAAGAGAAAGAGAGAGAGAAACATTGATGTGAAAGGAACACATCGAGTGGTTGCCACCCATACAACCCAACCAGGGCCAGGGAAAAACTGCAACCGAGGTACGCGCCCTTAGTGGGAACTGAACCTGGGTCTCTCTGGACCATAGGCTGATGTTCTAACCACTGAGCCAAACCGGCCAAGGCTGGCCCCCAGCTTCTTGAGTGCATCAGTGAGAGTTGAGAGGCTCTTACCTTGCTACCCGCAGGCCTGTGGGCAGGCCAGCTAACCTCACTTGGTTGCCTTCTGAAATGTCTGGGTGGAAATTACTTTGGGCTGGCAGCTTCCAGAAGCACCCTTCCCCCAACTCTCAAACTGCCCCTGTGGGCTGAGAAAATTGGTATTAGACTGAATGTCTGTAATCTATTCTTGGCATGTGCGGTGGGAAACTGCTCTAGAGCGGTGGTTCTTCCCTTAGCACACAGCAGAGTCACCTGGAGGGCTTTCTAAAACACATTGCTGCATGCCACCATCCCTCTCACCGACATCCCCCTTTCTGATTCAGCCAGTCTGGGGAGGGGCCTGAGAACTGGCATTTCTAACAAGTTTCCTGGTTATACTGCTGCTCTGGAACATGTTGAGAAACTAATGTAATAGATGTTAGACAAAAGTGTTTTTTCCATACTCCATTTAAAGCAGCCCCTTCTTACTCTCTCACTCTGGTTTATTTTTCTTAAGAGTACTTACCCTTACATGATATTGTGTATTACATATTTATCTGCTTTTTTTTTTGCTCACTGATGTCATTGCATCTTCTAGAACAGTGCCTAGAGCTGAAAGATGTTTGTTGCTTGAATGAACATGCCTTTTGGAAGGCATCAGCCAAAGCTGAAACCATGCGAGTGAAAAAGGGCACTCAGGGAAAAGGAAAGAGTACAGAGGAGAAGGGCAAGGACAGACCCTGGGGAACATGAACATTTAATGGAATAACAGTAATAAGAAATAGAGCAGAAAGCTAGGAGCCCACACCAGTGCAGAAGTGTCATCAAAATCCACAGAGGACAGGTTTTCAGAAAGGGAGGGGACACCAGCAGCCCCGGCACATGTGGCGGGGTGGTCAGAGCATCCGCCTGAGCACCAAAGGGTTGCAGGTTCGATTTTCTGTCAAGGGCATTTACCTGGTCAGGGCATGTGTGGGAGGTAACCAATTGATGTTTTTCTCTCTCTTCCTCCCTTCAATGCTCTCTAAAAATCAATAGAAAAAAACATCCTCTGGTGAGGATTAACAACAACAAGTAAACAGCAGAAATCATCTAAGATGAAAAGATTAAAAAGTCCTTAAGATTTGTCAATTAGAACATTTGTCATTGATTTTGGGATTTTGGTAAAAGTAACTTAAGATGACCAGAGTAACAGGCTCACTGGTTTGGACTGAGTATTAAATGGTGGGTGAAAATGTGGGGAAAAAATGAGTGGACTGTTTATTCAAGGATTCAGCCATGAAGGAATGGCTAGAGGGAGATGTAGGTCCAAAGAGTTTGTTTCTCTGTCTCTTTCCCTCTGTGTGTGTTTGTGTTCTGTAAGGTAAAAAGGATTAGAGCATGGTTTTATGTGATAGGAAAGGAGTCTCTAAAGAGATGTTGAACATACAGGACTGTAATAGGAACCAAAAGTCAAGATCATGGTCCTCCAGGAGTTGGGGGACAGACTCAAGAGTAGGGTGGATGGGTAGAACGGATGGCCCCTCCCCCTCCGAGACCAGGAGGGAAGAGAGAGGGGAGCTAGTTGAGAGGCGTGGTCTGGAAGTTGAGTGGTTTCATATAGTCTCCATTTTCTCTGGGAATTGGAGCAGAGTCATTTTTTGGAATTGAGGCAGGAGTGGGTAAGAAATGTAAAAGGGAAGGCAAAGGCTTGGCGTAATTGCCGTGGGAAACTGAACCATGTCATCAAATGGCCCCCAATGGGCATAATGTTAAAAAAAACTTCAGGCCCTGGCCGGTTTGGCTCAGCTGTTAGATCATTGGCCTGCAGTCCGGAGAGACCTGGGTTTGGTTCCCTCTGGGGGCGTGTACCTCGGTTGCAGTTTGTCCCCGGCCCTGGTTGGGTCCTGCGGGTGGCAACCACTCGATGTGTCCCTTTCATGTCGATTTTTCTCTCCCTCTCTCCCTCCCACTCTGTCCTCCAGTGAGGATAAAAAAACAAACAAACTTTGGGAGGCTGGAATGCTGGGTATTGGTTCTATCATGAGTTTCTAACTCACCCATCCCTAAATACGTTTTTTTAAAAATTCTCTCATTCTTGTCATGAAGCATAATTAAAGCTTCAGAACTTAAACACACACACATTCCCCCCCCCCCCACCCTTACTGGCTGTTTTCTAAGGCAGGAATGCTGGTAGGAGCAGCTGCAATAGAAATACACTCCCAGATGCAAGCAGGGATGGGAGGAGACCAGTTAATTACCAAAAAAAAAAAAAAAGAAAAAGGGCTCTGGTCATCATAATAGGCAGCAGCCTGGAAAACACCTCGGTCTTGACTCAGAGAACTCTCTGGTGGTGATTAATTAACTGTAGGATCCGAAGAATGAACTCAACGAACAGCCTGGTACGTCTTTTTGATCTAACAACAAAAAGCAAAAAACCAAGAAAACACAATTCTAGGTCTGGGGCACAGAGGCATCTCATGAGTGAGAGACATGACCTGTCACCCCACTCCAGAGCTAAATCAGATCCGCGACCCAGAGCCTCCTGAGCATGGCCCAGACATTCCTAACGGATGCCGCTGAAACACTGCACCCCAGCACTCAAACCTTCGTCCAGCCTGTGCCCAGAGGCCCTGGGATCCCTTATGGATAACCGCTCTGAAGAAAAGAAAATACCCAAACTGTTCAGTGACAGTCACGAATTCCTGGGCCCCAAAGTGTCATGGTTTGCCATCAACATTCTGAGCTGATACGGGGGTTGGGTGATATGAACCGAATTCTGGCCCAAGTTCACCCCCGCCCCACGCGCGCTCCCCGCCCCTCTTAAATGATCTCCATGGGTGACTCTGAGGCACCCCCGGAGGAAGAACCTCTCAACCTTCCTCTCCCCGCTGCCCCGGCCCTAGGGCAGGACGGCCCACCTACCCCTGAACAAGCGGTGGTTGGAGAGGTTCTGGGCCCCACCTGGCGTCTAACAACCACGGGGAAGGAGGCAGGTCCCCGCGATCCCCGAAGGCAGCCACGACAGCCTGGGAGACTGTCCAAGCTGCCCCGCCACCGGGGTTGGCCCCAGACTGGACCCCCGAGCGGCCAGCCCGGCCAACCGTCCCACGGGCAGCGCGCCCTCGGGCTGGCACGTGGCACGGGGCGCAAGCCGCGCCGCAGGCAGCCGTGCGCAGGCGCAGAGGCGCGCGGCCGGCCTCCCCCGCGCTCTTCCGCAGTGGCTCGTCGGCCAGAGCGCCCCGCTCTCCCGGGCCCACAACGGCAGCGCCGGCGGCAGGGCGAGACCGGTGAGGGTGACACGGGGCCGGGCCGGGCGGCAGAGGGGCGCTCCACCTGCCCCTCCGCCGCCCCGTCGTGCGTAGCCCCCTGGGCGGGTGGAAGGAAGACAGCCCACACCGCCGGGGGCCACGAGAGACGTTGGGGGCGGGGAGGGAACGCCTCACCCGGGCAGAGTGGGACGGGGCGGGCGAGGAGGACCGCGGTCGGAAGCCCCTCGTGGGTCTGGGCTGGAGAAGTGTGCTGGGGTGAGCGTCTGTACGCGGGGGGAAGGCCAGGTGGCGTTGGCCTCGTCCCCAGTCCTGGTTCCCAGAGTCCATTCTGCCTCGTAGGCTAGTCAGACCCCAGACCGCCCGAGTTACAGCTGCACACCTTGGGCTCGCCAGCGGCAGTGGTTTCTTGAGACACGAGTTGGTCCGTCAACACAGGTTGAGATTTGGAGCGAGTGGTCGGGTGGGGGCGGGGGGCGCTTTGTGAAACGCGAGTTTCAGAGGATTCTCACGATATTGCTTCTGCCTTAACACTGAAAACTGGCATCTCAGTTGTCTATATTTCACAATTGGTCTTTATAAACTTTTTTTTTTTTTTTCTTTTCCGTCTTGGCTTTGCCCGCTTCTCCTTATGAGCTGTCTTAAATCCCGTAGGCCGCAATGTCTGAACAAGAGCGCATACTGGAATGCCTGCGGAAAGAAATACGGTCCCTTCTCATTTCCACCAAAGATGGGTTGACCCCGCAGCAGTTGGAAAAGGAGTACCTTCTGATGGTTGGGAACCATTTACCACTCCGAATCCTCGGTTATCGGTCCACTATGGAGCTGGTGTTGGACATGCCCGATGTTGTCAGTGTCTGCCCCTGTGGGGATGGTACTATAATACTGAAAGGTAAACTTTGTAACAGTAATCCGTTAGTCAAGTTTTCGCAAGTATCCTGCATCTTAGGGGATTTTAAGTTTTTGAGGGGGAGCAGGTGATCACAGGCACCTACCTTTGGGATTGCGGGCCAAGTTACAGCTTTAGCAAAATTAAGAAAACTTTCCCTAGAAAAAAATGTGCATTTACAAACACTGCATTTTTACATCCGATTTTGGATTATGGCACCTTAAGTTGGGAGAAACATAACAGTGGGACTTTTTAATTATAAAATCATTTTTTTAATACCTTGAAACACACAGAAATCAAAGGGAAGTTTTTGTTCATCTCAAGATTTTCAGACCTTTCAAAGGAGTCATTGAGCAGAAATGATGATACATTGGATTTTAACTTTCTTCATCCTCTGGTAGAGGAGCTAATGAGCTGTTAGCTAAAATGCAAAAAAAAAAAAAACCCAAAAAACTAGGGTTCATGTTTATCATGCTACATTGAAAATGTGTATATAGCCCTGGCCAGTTTGGGTCAGCGGTTAGAGCGACGGCCTGCGGCCCAGAGAGACCCGGGTTTGGTTCCCACTAAGGGCACGTACCTCGGTTGCAATTTGTCCCCGGCCTTGGTTGGTCGTGCGGGTGGCAGCCACTTTCTGTACCGCAGGCCGACGCTCTAACCGCTGAGCCAAACTGGCCAGGGCAGGGTGGCAGCCACTTGATGTGTCCCTTTCACGTCGATGTTTCTCTCTCTCCCTCCCACTCTGTCTGAACAAAAAATGGGAAAATGTCCTCAGGTGAGGATAAAAAAAGTGTATATAACCACAAAGGATAAGGAAGGGAGTAAGTTTTCACCCACATATGACTTCTTTTTTCACATCTCTTTAGCCATTCCAGATGAATCCACCAAAGGAATAGCAAGTTTAGTTGCAAAACAGAGGAGCAGTCATAAGGTTCGAAACTCCATGCAGAAGGAAAGGGCCAGTGTTTGCCCTGGGCCAAGCTTTCATCGGCGAGTGCCTTACCGAGGAAGGGTGCCCCCCATTCTTCCAGCTGTTGTGAAGAGTGAGTTAAAGGACCTCCTGGCGTTATCTCCTGTGCTGCTCTCTGATTTTGAAAAGGCATTTGCCAAGCGATTTGGACGATCATTCCAGTACATGCAGTATGGGTTCCTGTCTATGTTTGAAGTGCTTAATGCCGCTTCAGATGTCATTTCTGTAGAACAGACCAGAGCAGGTTCTTTGTTGATGCTAAAGAAGAGCATATCAGAAGAAAAGCAGAGAGGATGGCCATCAGGTAAGAATGTTAGCATTGGTAACTATTGTGGGTGAGCACATTTTGGAGCACTGTGACACAGAGAGGTAAGTAATGGCTAAGCTCCACCAGTTTGTTGAAGTTAAGTGTTGGCTCTACTACTCACTAGCTGAGCGAGGTCAGGTAAGTTACTTAAACTGTCCAACCATTAGTTTTCTCCTCTCTAGAATAGAAGCAATAATACTTTGCTTCTTGGAATTGTGCTGAGGATGAAATGAGGTGAGGTCTGGAAAGTGCTTGGCATTTAGTAAGCTCATAAGAAGTAATACTTATTATAGAAACACAAGATCAGCTTTCTCTAGAGCACTGTAAGTGAACAGTAGTTCTGTGTGTTCATGTAAAGAAGGTAAAACATGGAAAATGAAATTTTAAAAATAATACTAGTTAGTAGCATTTACCACCTGATCTTTGCTGTCACTGATCTTTGACGTCATAGCAGGTACTGCATTAACTTATGTAATGTAATGATAACCACTTTATTTGTATAGTATTTTACCTTGGGTTCCCATTGCCATACCAGAGACAAGTAGGTTGAGTAACCTATGTTATAGATAAGGATACCTAAGCTCAGTAAAGCTAAATGACTTTTCAAAAGTCACATGGTTGGAAAAGTGATACAGCCAGGATTAGACACCAGCTCTTCTTACTGCTCATCCAGTGCTCTACCTTCCCAATCACTGTCCTTCTCAAAGGCTCAGAAACCAATATGATCATGTGTGTAGTGTTTCTCTAGACCCTTGACAGTTTAGATTTTATACACTGAGCCTTTTGAACTTTGAGGGAAGGGGCAGTTCTATGCCTATTACAGTAGTTTTACTTTTTCTCCACAATCTGTATTTAGATTAATATAGGTGAACCATGAAAATGTCATGAGTTTACAAACCAACATTTTAACAGTGATGGATAGTGTGGTTGGACGAGGATATGCCAGGGGTTTTACATGCTTTGGTCAGGGAAGGCCGTGGGGGTCACTGAGTGTTCGGAGTCCAGTCCTCAACTGTATCAGTGTCCGTGAGGTGCTAAAGTTTAGGGAGACTAACTCATGCTGTTAAATTTACAAGAGGTTCACATCCCAAATCCATGGCCCTTCTTTCTATGATCAGGATATCTTGGAAGTAATTGTTTTGTGAGCTTGATCTTAGGATAAAGAGGTGAGGTCCTGTGACACACCTTTTATGTTGTATAATACACCTCTCCAGTGTCATTCCTCTTTCTACAAATCTAGAAGAAAAACAATCTATACTCTAGAATAATATCCTTTATTCTATAGCTTTTCATTCCTCCCATCCCCTCCTCCCTACCACTTACTGCTAGGTGGTTATCGAATTTGAGAAGCATAGTTCTAAGCAGACTCCTTGCTTAGAGACTTTTTGTCTCCTAAACATGATACAGCTTTTTAGGTTTTTACTTATTGAATCCTGCTTCTCTGTAATTATATTCAGATGACCTTAAGTGGAGTTTTATATAGACACAACTTTTTCAGTAACACACTTAGGATCTCTTGGTTTTCTTCTATTGATGACTAATCACTTCCATTATATGTAAATTTTATTGACTTAATATTTAAAATGTAAGCTTACTTTCCTTAATTTTTAGTTCTAAATAGAGGGCAGTTTTGCTCTCAGTAGCCTCTGTATATAACCACGAGATAATAAAGTAGAAATTTCTAGTGACATTTTCTCTCTCTCCTTTTATACGCAAAAGGTAAAATTTTTACCCAACCTTTTAGAATGAAACAAGAAGGATCATACCCCCCAAGCTTCCCAGTAGCAAAGGCACGCTTTTCACGACCCACTTCAAACATGGAACCACTGAAGCAAATACTGAACATGGAAAAGACTTCTAAGTCCATAAATGTAGTGGAGACCTCAAGGCTGAATCACACTGAAAAATTAAACCAGGTGAGAGATCGGAGTTTGGAGATAATCAAAACACTGAAAATGTGTTTAAATTCAGTGGTTATTACGTATATCTGATGGAAAAGCTGATCTTTTGAAATTCAAGTCATTCACTGATTTCAGACGTAACTTAAGCATTTTCTGTGGTTCTGCAGATTAGTAAGAATGGGAGGTGGCCGTGGGAAGAGAGTGCGTTCTGTCAACTCCAGGGTTTCTGCTGTTCTGCAAAGCTGTATCTTTAGTGCTAGCTTCTCACAAAATTAGAGAAGCTATTTGCAACTTACTCCGTCAGTATCTTCACCTGAATGGCTGGCCCTGACCACTGCAATCTGGTATTTTTTCTGTGACTATAATGCTGAAGGACTTTGAATAAAAACTACTAGAATATAACCAAGAAAGGCCTGGTTATGTTAGCAAGATAGTAACTTAAGTTGAGCTCAGAATAAGCACATGGAAATAAAATTCAAGAGCTTTAGTAACATAATATACATATAATAAAATTCACCTATTTTAAATGGACACTTTGAGTTTTGACAAATATATCTAATCATGTAATAATCATCAAAATCAGGAAACAGAACATTCCCATCATCCCCCAAGGATTCCTTCATTCCACTTTGTAGTCTGTCTCTTTCTCCCGCTGCAGCCACACACAACCACTGCTTTCTACAACTACACTTTCGACTTTCCAGGAGTGTCACATAAATGGAATTAAATAACATCTAGCCTTTTGTGTCTGGCTTCTTTAACAGCATGATACTTTGGAGATTCATCAAGTATGTATCAGTAGTTTGTTCCTTTTTCTTGCTGAATATCATTCCACTATATTGATACACCTTAATTTTTGTTTCCATTCCCCATTAGATGATATTTGGGTTATTTCCTGTTTGGTGGTATTATAAATAAATCTGCTATGAACATTTGCATACAATTTCTATGAAGATGGACGTCATTTCTCTTGAGTCAATACCTAGGAGTAGGCTTGTTGGGTTATACACTAAGTGTGTTTTTAACATTGTAAGAAATTGCCTAATTGTTTTCTAAATTAGCTATACAATTTTACTTTCTTATGAGCTACGTTGCAGCTTTGTTAACATTTGGTATTATCAATTTTTAAAAGATTAGCCATTTTACTGGGTGTAATACTGGTATCTCATGATTTTAATTGAAATTTCTCTAGTGATGAATAATATTGGGCATCTTTTCATAGGCATATTTCCCATTTGTATATATCTTCTTTGAAATGTCTATTCATATCTTTCACTCATTCTTAAAAATCGAGTTGTCTGTATTGAGTTGGAAGAATTATTCATGTAGTCTGGACACATGTCCTTTATCAGAGAAATATTTTCTCCTTGTCTACACTTGTTTGTTCATTTCTTTAATCTGATTTCTGTGGAGCAGAAGTAAACTTTTGATGAAATCTAATTTATATATTCCTTTTGATTCTTGCCTCCATAACAGACCTTTGTTTAATCCAACGTTACAAATGTCTCCAGTGTTTTCTTTGAGAAGTTTTAAAATTTTAGTTCTTAGATCTATTATCCATTTCACGTTAATTTTTGTGTAAGGTATGGATCAAGTTTTAATCTAGCTGGATTATAATTTTGGGTGTGTGTGTTTCTGTGTCAGTTCTATTTTGGTACTTTTAAATTCACCTTAATGTTAGGGCAAGTCTCCCCTAATTAGTCTCTTTTCAGACATTTTTCTATTCTAATATTTTTTTTCCTGAAAGTTTAGAATTGTTTATGTAAGTTCTAAAATTTCAGTGAGATTTCTCTTAAAAATAATTTTTAAAAATTTGAAGACTTCACACATTACATTAAATATATTTCTTAAATAACATACATTTTTCTATTCAGTATTATGTTCTTCAGTGCAGACGTATAGTTTTCTTTATTAGAGTTTGGCACATTTCTAGTAAGTGTATTCTTAGGTATTGTATAGTGTGATACTTTTGTTGCTATTGAGAATGGGGTTCTAACTGCTTATGGCTTATGAGGAAAGATTGTTTTGTTTTGTTTTTAAGTATTAGTTTGAAACTGGCCACCTTACTGAACTCGAACTTGTTTAATAGTTTCTCATAGGCTTTCCAAATACACCATAATGATGTTTATAAATAATTTTTGTTTATCTTTTTCAAATGTAAAGTTCTTATTTCCATTATCTGAATTGATTGTACTGACTGAAAATTCCAGAAAAAAATATTAAAGAGTGAAAGTGTACAGAGTACACTCAGAGTTGAGTGGGAGGAGCCAGGCAGTAACACATGCCTGGCTCCAACATGCCTGGCTCCAGGCACAGGAGCAGGGAGATGCAGGTGCCCCTTTTCTATGTCTTTATTTTTCTCTGAGCTTCATCCTGTGTTTACAGCTCCAAGAATTCCTTACAGACGCAACCTAATACCTACATTGCACTTCCAGTTTTGAGATTTTTGCCTTCAGAACTATTTAAATCTTGTTCTAAAGAGTGGGCTCTAATTCCTAAGCTATATATTTTAATTTCCTAGCAGGACAGACTCTATATAATCAGCAGACCCTACACAACCATATTTATAAAAAAGTACAACCTTCCATATCTTTGAAAGTATAGCTCTGTACATTTGCTAGGTGTTTCTTCAAAACACTGCGAGTATATGTGTTTTTTTGTGTACAGGAGAAAAATAAATATATAACAGCATTAGACTTAAATTGTACATTTACAGACAATTTTTATTTCCTTTTTGATCTATGTTTTGTTTTTCTGCAGTGAGCCTACATTATTTGTCATTAGAAAAACATGTCATTAAAAAGAAAAAATCAGCCCTGGCCGGTTCGGCTCACCAGTTAGAGCATCGGCCTGTGGACCAAAGGTTCTGGGCTTCAATTCTGGTCAAGGGCACATACCTGGGTTGCAGGTTCTATCCCCGACCCCTAGGGCTGTTCGGGAGGCAGCCAATTGATGTGTCTATCTCACATTGATGTTTCTCTCTCTCTCTCCCTCTCTATCTAAAAATCAGCGGAAAAATATCCTCTAGTGAGGATTAAAAAAAAAGAAAAGGAAGGAAAGGAAAGAAAAGGAGGAAGGGAGGGAGGGAATCTCTCCTTTGTAAAGTGAGGAGTGTTAATTCATTTTTACTTGCAAGAGGAACAGTCAGGGTTGGTCGTTAGTTTCCTACCCCTGCCAAATGCCAGGCTTTCTTTCTCAAAGCAAATGGCTTAGAACAATTTAAAGCCTGTTTCACAAGACATAAATAATCTTTTTATTTTTCCTTTATTGATTTACAGAGAGAAAGTGAAAGGGCGAGAGAGATAGAAACATCGATGAGAGAGAACATCGACTGGCTGCCTCCTGCATGCCCCTACTAAGGATTTGGCCCACAACCTGGGCTTGTGTCCTGACCGGGAATCGAACCAGCGACCACTTGGTGCAGGGTCGACCCTCAACCACTGAGCCATGAATGAATAATCTTTTGACCACATTCTATTCAGTTTCCCTTATTTTGACCTCTTGAGAGGAAGTTTAGATGAGGAATGAAAATGTGAATGGGGTGACTATAGATCAGCTCTGTTTTCTAGTGAGGAAGCTTCAGATGCTCTGTCAGAATTCTCTGCGTTCCTGTATAGTCCTAGATAGAGCACAGCTACAATGGTGTTACTGTGCTTCCTGTTAAGAGGTCATTGGCTCTAGGAGAGTTTGGTTGAGGAATGGGAATCTGGCATTTCTAGGGTCTCTAGCCCTAATTCTATCTGGTACCTCATCCAGTCCTACCCCAGTCTTACACATTAGAAAACTTGATGCAACATTTGGCATGAGATTTAAAGTAGGTAGACCTGGAATTATGAAAGAAAATCTGCTAATAAAATGAATTAAAAATCAGGGTTTCTTTTAGTTTGCACCTAACTTTTAATTTACACTCAAACAATTAGGTTTTTACATGAACTAGATGCTTTGCTTGTTATTGCATATAAGAAAAGAAGCTTTTATATTTCACCTGATGACTTGGCTCAGCTATCTTTTAAGAGTATTCTGGATAAATAGCTGGATATGTTAAACAATGACTGTCAGGAGGAGCAATCAGTGGGTTCATTGTTCTCTAGCCAACTTAGAGTAGCTGTTCCCTACCTATTTTCCCTTGAGTTTCAATAAATTTTTTAGTATGGCAAGTCAGATTCCATAATTGCCTAGCTTTTAGTCAAATGACATACCTAACAAATATTACTTCTGCATGTGTGTCTGTGCCAGTCTTATGATCTCTACCAGGAACCTATTAATGTTTTATCATATGGCCGAAGGTCTGTACGATAGTGCTCCAAGATGTAATTCTGCTCCTTCCTGCTTTTAGCCTCATGCATCTTCTTTCCAAAATGCGGTCACCCTCATGTTTCTAAACAACACCTAGCTGTGTGTGTGTTTTTTTAAAATATGTTTTATTGATTTTTTAGAGAGAGGAAGGGAGAGAGAGAGAGAAATATCAATGTGAGAAACATTGATCAGCTGCCTCCTGCACGCCCCCTACCGGGGATCAAGCCTGGCCATGTGCCCTGACCGGGAATCAAACCGGGACCTCTCAGTCCATGGGAGGACACTCAATCCACTGAACCACACTGGCCAGGTGCTGTGTGTCTGTATTTATTTTTATTTTTTTAAAACTTATCTTTAGCCCTGGCCAGTTTGGCTCAGCGGTTAGAGCGTCGGCCTGCGGTCCTGAGAGACCCGGGTTCGGTTCCCGCTAAGGGCGCGTACCTCGGTTGCAGTTTGTCCCCGGCCCTGGTCGGTTGTGCGGGTGGCAGCCACTTGATGTGTTCCTTTCACATCGATGTTTCTCTCTCTCTGTTCCTCTCTCTCCCTCCCACTCTACCTGAACAAAAAATGGAAAAATGTCCTCGGGTGAGGATAAAAAACAAAACAAAACAAAACAAAAACTTATCTTTATTGTTGAATGTATTACAGATGTCCCTCCTTTTTCCCCTATTGACACCCTCCTGCTCACTTCCGCCCCACTCCTGCCTTCCTCACACTATTGTTTGTGTACATTGATTAGGCATATATGCATATAAGGCCTTTGGTTTCTCCCTTCCCAACCCGCCCCTTCCCTTTGAGGTTTGTCAGTCTAACAATCAATTTGTACTTCTTAATTCCTTCACCTTTTTCACCTCTTCCCTTATTCCCCCTCCCATCTGGCAATCAACAAAAAGTTCTCTATATCTGTGAGTCTGTTTCTATTCTGCTTGTTCATTTTTGCCCCCCATTTATCTTCAGATAAAGTGGGAGAGAGAGAGAGAGAGAAAGAGAAACATTGATATGAAACAGACACATCAGTTGTCTGCCTCCCGCATGACTCTGACCAGGTCTGGGGATTGAACTGCAACCGAGGTACGTGCCCTTGACCAGAATCAAACCCACAACTGTGGTCCGAGGGCCAACACTCTAACCACTGAGCCAAACCAGCCAGGGCTCTGCTTGTTCACTTTGTTTGTAGATTCAATTGTTGATAGATATGTATTTATTGCCATTTTGTTGTTCTTATTTTTTTATCTTTTTTTTTTTTTTTCCAAGAAGCCCCTTCAGCATTTTATGTAATACTGGTTTGGTGGTGATGAACTCCTTTAGCTTTTTCTTGTCTGGGAAACTCTTTATATGTCTATTGATTCTAAATGATAGCTTTGCAGGATAGAGTAATTTTGGTTATAGGTTCTTGCTTTTCATCCCTTTGAATATTTCTTGCCTCTCCCTTCTGGCCTGCAAAGTTTCTTTTGAGAAATCAGCTGACAGTCTTATGGGAGCTCCCATGTAGGTAACGAACTGCTTTTCTCTTGCTGCTTTTAAGATTCTCTCTTTGTCTTTAACCTTTTGCATTTTGATTATGACGTATCTTGGTATAGACCTCTTGGGGTTCATCTTGTTTGGAACTCTGTGCTTCCTGGACTTGTATGTCTGTTTCCTTCACCAAGTTAGGGAAGTTTTTCTGTCATTATTTTTTCAAATAGGTTTTCAGTTTCTTGCTCTCTCTCTTCTTCTGGCATTCCCATGATGTGAATGTTGATAATGCTTAAAGTTGTCCCAGAGGCTCCTTACAGTATCCTCATTTTTTTTGGATTCTTTCTTTTTTATTGTTGAAAGTATTACAGATGTCCCTCTTTTTTCCCCATTGACCTCCTCCCCGCTCCCACTCCCCTCCTGCTTTCTTCAGCCTAGTGTCTTTGTTGATTGGTTGTGCATATAAGTTCTTTGGTTTATCTCTTCCCTCTCCTCCCACCTCCCATTCCCTTGAGGTTTGTCAGTCTGTTCCCTACTTCCATGATTCTGGATCTCTTTTAGTTGACAGTTTATTTTGTTCATTATGTTGTACAAATAAGTGAGATCATGTGGTACTTGTCTTTCTCTGACTGGCTTATTTTGCTTAGCATAATACTCTGCAGCTCCCCACATGTCATTTCAAAGGGTAAGAGATTGCTCTTTCTTACAGCTGCATAGTATTCCATTGTGTAAATGTACCACAGCTTTTTTATCCACTGATGGGCACTTGGGCTGTTTCCAGATCATAGCTATTGTGAATAGTGCTGCTATGAACATAGGGCTGCATATATTCTTTCTGATTGGCATTTCAAGCTTCTTAGGATAGACCTAGAAGTGAGATCACTGGGTCAAATGGCAATTCCATTTTTAATTTTTTGAGGAAACACCATATTGTTTTCCATATTGGATTCTTTTTTCTTTTTGCAGTTCTGATTGGGTGTTTTTTGCTTCCTATGTTCCAAATTGATGGTTTGCTTCTTGGCTTTATCTACTCTACTATTGATTCCCTGTAAATTCTTTATTTTAGTTACTGCCTCCTTCATTTCTGACTGTGCATCCTTCATTTCTGACTGGTCCTTTTTTATGCTCTTACGGCCCTCATTAAGTTCATTGAGCATTCTTATAACCAGTGTTTTGAACTCTGCATCTGTTACATTGCTTATCTCTGTTTTGTTTAGTTCTTTTCTTGGAGTTTTGTTCTGTTCTTTCATTTGAGATATGTTTCTTTGTCTCCTGATTTTGGGTGCTTCCCTTTGTTGTTTCTATGTATTAGGTAGAATTGCTATGTCTCCTAGGCTTCCTAGGGTGGCCTATTAGAGTAGATGTCCTGTAGGGTCCAGTGGCACAGCCTCCCTGATAACCCCAGCTGTGCCCTCGAGGTGCATCCCCTCGTGTGGACTGGACACCCTCCTGTTGTAATTGAGGCTTATTGCTATTGGCATGGGAGGGATCAGCAGCAAGGATTGGCTATACCCACTGACCACTAACCTCTGATTACCTTGGAGGACCAGCTGTGCAGGGACCCACCACACAGCAAGACTTACTTCAGCAGGGCTCTGGTACCCACTAAGTCCACTCCTTGACTGTGTCACTCGTGGAGGTGGTTGGGTGGTGGTGCTTCACTGTGGTCTGAAGCTGTCCACTTAATTTAGTCATCTTGAAGAAAAAACCTTTTTTTCTCATTTTCTTGAGAAGCATTCCTTTCCTGGTAAGAGCTCATCATTTTGAAATCTTGAGCCCAGTATTGGCAAATATTTTTTTTAAAAGGCCACATAGTACATAGTTAAGGCTTTGAGGGCCAAATGGTCTCTGTTGTGATTACCCAGCTTTGCCCTTGCAGTGCTAAAATAACCTTGGACAAGATGTAAATGAGTGAGTGTTGCTGTGTTCCAATAAAGCTTTATTGATGGATACTGAAATTTGAATTTTGCATCATTTTCATGTGTCACAGAAATTATTTTTATTTTTCTCCCAACCATTTAAAATGTCAAAACCGTTCTTAGTTCATGGGCTGTGCAAAGACAGATGGTGGGCCAGATTTGACCCAGGGGCCATAGTTTGCTGACCCTGTTAGAAGCTGTTCATAGAAACGAATCATGTTTGTATTCACCATTCTGCCGTTTACCTTAGTTTCCCAAACTCTTGGAATTGAGTAAAAACCAGCTCAAACCTACCTCTGTGTCCAAGGTTCTTTAGCTTTCTGCATAAAACTTGAGATCTCTGAGTCTGTTTCCTTGGTCTCTTATTATGTATGCATCTCTGTAGAATCAGCAATTCCTTCTCCACTGTATTCTTTCCTAATTTCTGTGGATTCCACCTTTGTATTATCTCCTGTTTCTATTCTTACTCTCTTAGTACTCTAGTTTAAAACTATTGCCCAGAGTTGCAGAGGTCTCCTAACTGGTTGTCCATCCCTTCAAATCTAATTTTCTGCCAGATTAAAATTCTGATAATGTCTCTCCCTTGCTAAAAGTCTCTAGTATCAGTTTTTCTTCATGTAACCAAGAAAAACTCCTTAGTTTGGTATTTAAGGTGTCCTGTAATATGACTTCAGTCTACCTTTTTCAGTTTTCTCTACTACTTTCCTAACGCCTTCAGGCAAACTATTCATTTTTCCTTTGTTCGTGAAGTTTCTTCTTCCTTCATTGCCCTCTCTACCACCCTCTCTGCAGTGTTCTCCCCATGCTTCAAGGCCCTTCTAGAAGGAAGCCTTCCGTGTGTATGTAACGAAATGAGTTGTGTCCTTCTGCACTTGTGTACCCCAGCCTTCGGTTATAGCTGTTCATACATTTATCTCATTTTCCTACTTAATTATATGTGGGTTGAGAGGAATGACACTGTCAAAAGTAACCTTTTTTTATCCCCTGAAACACCTAGCACAGTGATAATTTAATAAATTGTTGTATTGAGTCGTCAGTCAGAGCTTGTTAGGGTGTGAAAAGTCAGTTATCTTTAGATGCTTTTACTGTTCACTGGGAGAGCTTTAGGGAATCGTCTCATGGCAGATACAGAGAAATATAAAGATAAAGAACACAAGGCTGGCCCTGGCCGGTTTGGCTCAGCAGTTAAAGTGTCAGCCTGCGGTCCAGAGAGACCTGGGTTCGGATCCCACTAAGGGCATGTACCTCGGTTGCAGTTTGTCCCCGGCCCTGGTTAGGTCATGTGGGTGGCAGCTACTCGAAGTGTCCCTTTCATGTTGATGTTTCTCTCTCTCTCTTCCTCTCTCTCCCTCCCGCTCTGTCTGAATAAAGAATGGAAAAATGTCCTCAGGTGAGGATTAAAAATATATAAATAAATAAATAAATAAATAAACAAACAAACAAACAAACAAACAAACGAACACAAGGCTGAACCCTTTTGTGAAAGCTAGTGATATAATCATAGGAATTTAAAACCCCTCCCAGATCCCATTTTCCTGTCAACTTTATAAGATCAATATCTTGAGGTTATCTTCATTTTTCAGATGAAGAAACAGACCCAAAAGGTCACAGTCTATGAGCAATGACAGGCCAAGTGACAGTAAGAAAGATTACAAAATAAAAAGTTTAGAAGGAGCCCTGGCTGGTTTGGCTCAGTGGTTGGAACATCAGCGTGCAGACCAAAGAGTTGTGGGTTCAATTCCATTCAAGGGCACGTGCCTCGGTTGTGGTTCAGTCCCTGGCCCTGGTTGGGTCGTGCAAGAGGCAACCAATTGATGTGTCTCTCTCACGTCGATGTTTCTCTCTCCCCCTCCCTCCCTCCTTCCCACTCTAACTGAAGATAAATGGAAAAATGTCCTCGGATGAGGATTTTAAAACCGTTTAGAAGGAAAAAATACTGATAGTGATTTTGTTTTTGTGATAGGTTTTTAGGTAATTTGTGTGTGTTTTTTTATATCTTTGTGTCTTTTCTATTATATATATTTTATACCTAGTTGCTTCTTTAAACATCACTCCATGGTCTTCCATTCCACTTCAGGTTTCCCTCCTGTGGCTGTTCACTGGACCTTGGCGCTCTGCCCGTGCTCCATCTCTCAGACCACAGCCCTGTGCTGCCAGCTTGCTTTGTTCAGTGAGCCCCATGCCCATCTTTTTACCTTAGTGGGGTTTCCCTGTGCCATTGGCTTCTCGCTACTGAAATCTTCAGACCCCTGCTACCTGAACTTGGGCCTCTCCTGTCTTTACACCCTGTCAGTTGAGTTCAGATAATCATCGGTTACTTCCTTGACTTTATTTTCCCACTTTCTCAACTGTGTGAGCTCCCTCCCTTTCCCCTCTATTCTTAGGAGTGGGCCTTATTTCTGAACTTGGAGAACAGCAGATAGTAACTCTCTCCACCTCAGACCCCAGATCACAGAGCCTTTCTGTGTCCCTGCTGGTTCTTTCCTCCATTTCCACTTCGACAGAAGAGCTTTCTTCTGCCCTTTGGGTCCAGCCACCAGCACCCTGCTCACACTGAACCCTGCCTCCCAGGGCCTTCCGCCACCCCATCTCTTCCTGCTTGGCGCACACTGAGTATGTGTTTGATCAACATCAAATACTCTTTGTAAAGAGAAGAAAATCTAACATTTTTTTCTCGGTAAGAGTATGGGATTGAGTAATTGAAGATTCTAGAATCTAATTGTTATAGAAAATGGTAATAATTATCCTGGACAATTTCAGTGTTCAATTTTGTAAAAATTTCATCTGTAAATGTATTTTACTTTTTTTTTTAATTCTCAGCTGAGGATATTTTTCCATTGATTTTTAGATAGAGTAGGAGGGAGGAAGGGAGAGAGAGCGAGAGACACATTGACTGGTTGCCTCCCGTACGATCCCACCTGGGGCCAGGGATCTAACCTGCAACCCAGGTACATGCCCTTGACCAGAAATCGAACCCAAGACCCTTCAGTCCAGGGGCTGAAGCTATAACCACTGAACTGTACTGGCCAGAGCTAAATGTATTTTATATGTATGAAATGTTACAGTGACTCTTAAGAAGCTTTTTTATGCATTTGATTGAAATACGTTCCCTTTGATAGATATTTCCTTTGCATGCTATTCAGATTTATCTTTGAGGTTTTTTTTGGACTGGAACTTGAACTTTATTTTATTTTTCATAGTTAGAGCACACCTTCAAATCAGTTATTGCACAGATTGGACCTGGTGGGACTATCAATCCAGAACTAAAACATAAGATAAAATTTGTAAGTATTTTCTGTTTCTGGGAAATGGATAAGAATAATTGATTATACCTTTAGATATCATTTGTGGTTAAGTTTAATTTGCTTATGAGTATTTATTAGTTTTATATTTATATTTGTGCCTGATCTCTTCAAATATATTGCAAATAGAGTGGCTATTCCTTTAAGATTGTAAAAAAAACAGTAAATAAATTACATACTCTTAAAATTTTTTTTAAAATTAGAAAATGAAAGTTCCTTCATAAATGTGTTCTCTTTCTGTTTTTCTTTCCCTTACCCCAATAAATTATTGTCAAGGTCTTTCCAGTACCAGTTTTATATATATTTATGTTAAATATTATTCTAACTTGTATATGGTCCCCCATTGTTTTGCTGTACAATATTTCACTTATGAGATTTATTATTGATTAACATTTGGGTTATTTCTAGCCTTTGCTATTAAAAATTGCTGTAGTTAATGAGTTTGAACATTTATCTAGAAGTAGAATTGATAGAGGTATTGATTGGGTTTTGATAAATATTACTACATTGCCCTCTAAAAGGTTTGAACAGATTTTCACTCCCATTGACAGTGAAGTGTTACTATCCAATTATGTTGTTTTAACTTATACCTCTTGATTTTTATATTGAGCCTCTTTTCGTATGCTTAGTAGCCATTTATATTTCTTATGTCTTTGGCCTAGTTTATTGTTATATTTCTTATGTCTTTCGCTTAATTTATTGTTTCTCCTTATTAATTTGTAAAAACTCTTTGGCTCTTATATATAGGGCCAAAGGATATGTACACTTAAAGTTTTGATGGCAGCTGTTAATTGTAATTTGAATAATCAGAGTGCCATTGTGACTCTTACTGCCTTACTTCCATTTGAGCTATGTGGTTTTACTGGGAGAAAATGCAGAAACTTTCATGCTTTCAGCCCTGTCTTCTTGTTTGGACATTTGTTCAATATGACTTTTTATGGTAGCAAAATATTAGAGAAATATTAAGCATTCATTGGTTAAATTATCCACCTAAACTAGGAAATATCATGTGGCTCATAAGAAATGTTTTGTATATCTCAATTAATTTACATGGAAGTATCTCCTTGACATATTGTTGGACTTTAAAAACAGATTTTATAGAGTGGCATGTTCAGTGTTGTCCTTTAATGTAAAATCATGAATAATGTGAATATGTTTTGTGCCTAAATTGGTCTCTGAAAAAGGATGTTTTCTGAAATGCAGCAGCAACTGTCTCTGGATCATAGGATTTTGGAATAATTTTTACTTTATATTTTTCTGAAACTTGAATTAGAATTTTATTTATTTTTTAATTATATTTTTACTGATTTTTAGAGGGAGAGGGAGACAGAGATAGAAACATTGTTGAGAGAGAAACATGGATCAGCTGCCTCTTGCATATCCCCTGCTGGGGATCAAGCCCTGAAACTGGCTATGTGCCCTGACCAGGAATCAAACCAGTGACCTCTTGGTGCTTTGGACAACACTCAACCACCAAGCTACACTGGCCAGGCTTGTATTAGAATTTTAAATAAAATACATAGTATCTTGAAAAATCTAGGAAAATGCCAAGCTTTCAAAAAATTTTTTATTGATTTTTAAAAAGAGAGGAAAGGAGATACATATATGGAGAGAGAGAGAATCATTAATTTGTTGTCTCACTTATCTACGCATTCGTTGGTTGATTCTTGTATGTGCCCTGACTGGGAATCGAACCTGCAGCCTTGAGGTATCAGGGCGATACTCTAACCAACTGAGCTATCTGGCCATGGCCAGTGCAAAGCTTTTTATATTTTTTTTCCCCTTTGTTGATTTTAGAGAGAGAGGACGTGAGAGGGAGAGAAAGATGGAAACATCAATGAGAGAACATTGATTGGCTGCCTCCTGCATGCCCCCCACTGGGGACCAGACCCACAGCCTGGGCATTTGTCCTGACCCGGAATAGAACCGGCAACCTCATGGTGCATGGGTTGATGCTCAGCCACTGAAGCCACATCAGCCGGACAAAGTTTTTTATATTTTATTGGGATAGACAGAATCCATTTCTGGGAATTGAGCCTAAAAAAAAGTAATTGGACAGGTGTGCAAGATGCAGGTATGAGAATAACCAATGCAATGTTTGTTTTGATGAAAATTAGGAAACAACCCGAGGGGATTGAGTAAACAGATTTAAGTATATTTTTGAATATTTTGAGGACTCTAGCCAGTAAACATGTGATCCATATTTAATGACATGGTAAAATGTGTGTGGTTTGATATTTAAAAACTGGTTATAGAAATAATGACCTATTTTTTATATTAAATATAAGTATTTTTATGTACACATGGACAACAGTGGCTACTAACTAGATATTTTCTCTTTGCTTAACTGTATTTTCCAAAGTTTTCTATAATGGTCATTGTATTTCTTTGCTACCACTTAAAATGCTTAAAATTATGCCATAGAATTTTTTTTAAAGATTTTTTAATGTGCGCTAAAGGTAAATATGTTAGCTGAGCTAAAGAACCGTAGAAATTCCTGCAGAACTATGGCATTGCAGTGTTGTGCAAAGACTTCTGGGCTCTGGAATGTTGGGAGTCACTACTTGTTTTGTTGTGGTAATGTTATTTTAAGCTGGAAACTGACAGAAAAATATTGTGACTTAATTTCATTCACTTAATAACATGCTATTTTTATCTTTGGTACTATTTAACTTTATACTATCTTATTTTGATATTTTTTCACCCAGCATTCCAATGGTATGTATTTATATTCTATTTCATTTTCTGTTTGTTAGGTTGTGTCTAAGTTTCCAGAGGGCTTGCTTATTTCTAAACTGCTTAGGGAGTTTGAGGTGAGTGTTTCCTTTTTCACCAACCATGGTTTTTTATGGCTTATGTTTTTGGTGATAGAAATTTTGTTGCTACTTCTTGGACCCTCCAAGTCTGTGCTCTAGAACTTAAACATCTTGTTTTGCATTGTGATGTCTTTTTCTTTACTAAAAGAGTTAAGAATATTGTCCTTAATAAGTACTTCATGATGCATAGGAAGGATATTTTTACCACTTATTTTTTATAATATTATTAGAAAAAAATGTTATTTTATTAATGTATTTTATTTAATTTTTATTATGTTTTTAATCCTTACCCGAGGATAGTTTTCCATTTATCTTCTGTTAGAGAGGGAGGGAGAGAGGAAGAGAGAGAGAGAGAGAAACATCAATGTGAGAGAGACACATCAATTGGTTGCCTCCTGCACAACCCCAACCAGGGCTGAGGACAAACCACAACCAAGGTGTGTGCCCTTGGCCGGAATCAACCCGGGACTCTCTGATCTGCGGGCCAATGCTCTAACTGCTGAGCCAAACTGGCCAGGGCAAAAATGTTATTTTTAATGTCTGATAATACCAAGTAGCAGAGGGGATGTGGAGAAACACAACACCTCTATACTATTTGTGGGACAAAACCCACAAGTGTTTTGGCAGTACCAGGTACAGCTGAAGATGCACACCCCACTGATCCAGCAGCTCCGCTTCTACATGTGTGCATGGAGACACATACCTAAGACGTGCACATTGCAGTATAGTAAAAAACAAAACAAAGTACATGGCCATCAATCCAAGAATGGATAAATAAATTAGGATTGGCATTTATACAATGGAATAGTATGTGGTAGGTAAAATAAATGAGCCAGATTTATTCTGAAACGTGGGACATTTTTGGAACCATCATGTTTAGTGAAAAAAATCAAGTTGGAGAATGATAACTCAGATACTGCCACATATCCAATTTTTAAATATGTTAAAATTTAAACATATACATATGTTACATATACATATGTTAGCTGTGTGCTACTGTTCTGAATGTCTTTCATTTAGTAATTCATTAGATTTTCACAACAAACTGAGGAACAGAGAAGTTACTTGCCTAAGGGTCAGATAGTGAGTAGGGGTGGAGTCAGGATCCTACCTCTTAACTACCCTGCCATAAAAACTGTCACTTATTTACAGATATGAACAGATATTAAGAGACACTATAGCATAATGGTTAAGATACATTGCTTCTGTGCTATTTTATGGATGATATGTGAAGTCAGGATAATATTATCTAATTTTATAGCATTTTGTGAAGTTTAAATGACTTAAAAATAAAGTACTTAGAACGGTGCCTGCCACATAGTAATTGTCTACTAAATATTAAAAGAAGAAAACTTAGGAAAAATACACATCATCTCTCGGATAGTGATAGAGAAAATGTAAATTCACCTTGTTTTAAAGAAAAGTATGTTTTAGAGTCAGAAGTGTGTTTCAAGTAGGCCCATGGGAGAAGCTAAAACAAGGGCTCCTGATGTATTTTGGATTAACAAATAAAGTCACTTATCTGATAAAATTACAAAATAAAGTTCGCAAGTAATAGAATATGATTTAATTATCACAAAGTTTATGGGTAAAATCAACCTCCTATGCCAGACTCACAGCTTGGAGTGCGCAGTTTTCTACCACAAGCATTTTAGCAAATGTAGCTTCCTCTAATAAAAATTCAGGGTATTAAGGTTACAAGTCAATAGTCTTGGAGAGGCCACCATCAACAAATCATCAAACAAGTGTTGGCAAGGGTATGGAGAAAAGGGGACTCTAGTACACTGCTGGTGGGAATGCAGACTGGTGCAGCCACTATGGAAAACATTATGGTGTTACCTCAAAAAGTTAAAAATTGAACTGCCATTTGACCCAGTGATCCCACTTCTAGGAATATACCCTAAGAAACCTGAAATACCAGTCAGAAAGAATATATGTACCCCTATGTTCATAGCAGCACTATTTACAATAGCAAAGATCTGGAAACAACCCAAGTGTCCATCAGTAGATGAGTGGATTAAAAAGCTGTGGTACATGTACACAATGGAATACTATGCAGCTGTAAGAAAGAAAGATCTCTTATCCTTTGAGATGGCATGGAAGGACCTGGAGAGGATTATGCTAAGCAAAACAAGCCAAGCAGAGAAAGACAAATATCACATGATCTCACTTATTTGTGGAATATAATGAACTAAACAAACTGCTGAACAAAATTAACCCAGAAACATAGAGGTGGGGTACAGACTGACAAGCCTCAGAGGAGGGGGTGTTGGAAGGGGAAGAGATAAACCACAGAACTTACATGCATGTATGCATGACCAGTGAACATAGACAACAAAGCTAGGGATGGGGCAGGGGGAAAAGGGAGGGAGGGTATCAATGGGGGAAAAATGAGAAACATCTGTAACAAAAACAAATAAAAAAACAGTCTTGGAGAAATTAAAACAAATCTTTTTTTTTTTTTTTTTTTTATCCTCACCCAAGGATATTTTTCCATTTTTTGTACAGATAGAGTGGGAGGGAGAGAGAGGAAGGGAGAGAGAGAGAGAAACATCGACGTGAAGGGACACATCGAGTGGCTGCCACCCGCACGACCAACCAGGGCCGGGGACAAACTGCAACCGAAGTACGTGCCCTTAGCGGGAACCGAACCCGGATCTCTCCGGACTGCAGGCCAACGCTCTAACCGCTGAGCCAAACTGGCCAGGGCAAAACAAATCTTTTGATGTTACAGGGAAGTTCTTTGCCTTTCTTAGTAAACAGACTTAGGCAAAAATTCAACTTTATGATTATAAATATATAGTAAGTATAGATTTAATTTAACTTTAAAAAAATATTTTTTTATTGACCTTTTTAGAGAGAGAGGAAGGAAGAGAGAGATAGAAACATTGATGTGAGAGAGAAACATCAATTGGCTGCCTCAGACACGCCCCCCACCGGAAGTCAAGCCTGCAACCCGGGCATGTGCCCTGACCAGGAATTGGACCGGGACCTCTCAGTCCATAGGACAGTGCTCAGTCCACTGAGTCACACCAGCCAGGCACTCTTATATTTAAAGAGGAGGAAACTGAGGCACAGAGAGGTTAAGTAACATACCCAAGGTGCTCTAGCTTGAAATCTCCAAACAGCGGGAAAGTCTGGGAGCCAAGCTGCCCCTGGACAAACCGACTCCGCCGCAACATGATCACAGTAGCTACCTGGACAGGTACTGAAGCATGCTACAGGCCCACCTGGACACTCTGGATCCCATAGGCCATGTCCGCCCTTCTCCCGTGGCACAGGGAACAGATCCCAGACCCCTGCGCCCACCTGAAGAGCTGGGTTCCCTTTACACCATACTGCCCAGGCCTGGACTATGCCAGAGCCTGGAGGGCAATGATGCCCGAAGCTTGGAGGTGTTTTCTTTGCCAGCCACCTGGTCCAAAGCCCTTGGGGCTGGGTATTTACGGTACTCCAAAGAAGTGGCTTTGGCCCTGGCCGGTTTGGCTCAGCGGTTAGAGCGTCGGCCTGTGGTCCGGAGAGACCCGGGTTCGGTTCCCGCTAAGGGCATGTTCTTCGGTTGCAGTTTGTCCCTGGCCCTGGTTGGTTGTGCGGTGGCAGCCACTCGATGTGTCCCTTTCACATTGATGTTTCTCTCTCTCTATCTCTTCCTCTCTCTCCCTCCCACTCTATCTGTACAAAAAATGGAAAAATGTCCTCGGGTGAGGATAAAAAAAAAAGAAGAAGTGGCTTTGGTATCCCCACTACCCCCGACGCATCTGGAGCCTGGTGGTTATAAAAATTGCTCCTCCTGGGAGCAGGGAGATCTACATGTACCCACCCACCAAAGGTCCCCCTGACCCCTGTGCCAAGGAGACTGTGCTGAAGGCGCTCTACCAGTTCAAGAAAGGAAGAAGGAAGTTGGACAGACCACTCTGGTTTGAGATCCTGGACACCAAGAGAAGGAGGGAGAACCCGGAGTCCAGGTGTTCTGCCTTCAAGCCCCTAGGGAGGAATGGAGTGATCTTCCCTTTGTGCCCAGGCCTGGGCCTCTGCTCCTGGTGCAACAGTGTGGAGAGGAGGACACTGCCCACCCTCCCTCTCTGCCACCCACCCTCTTGCAAGGATACCACCAGCCCAGGTCACAATCATAGCCTCAGCTGGAGAACTGGGAGCTTGATTGAGGTCACCACTGTGTCCTATTAGTCAAGGCCCTGCCATCACCACCTCCTGGGACTCAGACCCACAGTTCTTTTACCCTGGTGAGCCCTGCTCTTTCCTTGAATGAGTCGGGGACCACCAGGTCACCTCCCATCACCCCAGCTCGCCCCAGGCTCGCCGCCCCTCTCCTTAGCCTGCAGCACTCAACATGCAGAATCATTGCTGTGAGCAAACCTCTGCCTCCCTCCCACTCAGCCACTCCTCTTGCCTTTGCCTAGGAACACGTGTATCAGGAAGGCATCTTTCCCCCGATTGCCCAGTTTGTATAGTTAAAAGTTGGTTCTTATTTTAAATAATAAGTACAGGCAGTGTCTATATCATGGAGGAAAAAATATATATTTAGTATCCTATGTATATTCTCTTCTGTTTATATTTGTTATAATTTTTCTTATTTTCCAAGGCAAGAAAATCAAACAGTATACTGTAGGAAATACACTGATACCTGCTTGTTTATCCCAACTTCCAGGGTGAGAGAAACAGAATTTTAAGGAAATATTTTTTAAATACCTTATTGCACGTTGAAAGTAGTAGTGAATACTCTTTCTCTGCAAATAGAGAACTTTTAACAGATTATGATTTTTGTATTTTGTGCATCCCCCTTATTTACAAAAAGACATGCTTTATAATCAAACAATGTTAAAAAGGAGAGGTTAAAAGGTCTAATTTTCACTTCAATTTACCATGTGCTCTGAAAGCAACTCGAAGTAGGCCTGCAGGTGTCATAGTGAGGGATTTACAGGTCTCTTGGTTTGTATTATACTTAGATGGAAGCAGGCCTTTACTGTAGTACTGTGTTCGCTGATCTTATAAATTTAGCTTGGCTAAGTCCAGAGTAAAGCACTGTCACGATGCCTGTAGATGTTACACTCCTGTCATCTGATGTTGCTGTTTCACGTTATTGCTGTTTGGTTTTTTGTGACAGTTAATTTTTAAAGAGCAGCTTTCACCAAAAAAATTGGGCTTTTTAAATGTGATAGAACTCGTTGGCGCTCTTAGTGACATTCTCCATGTGGAGTTCAGGGAAGGAGAGCAAGACTTACTGGTGTTTGATGCTGATGTGAAGCCTCTGCCACGTGGTGAGTTGAATTACGATATGAAGCAAACCTGCTTTTTAGTTGTCCCTGTGAGGACAAGGGAAAGAGCATTGTTTGTGTAAGATTCTTTGTTATAACCAAACACATCACACATTAGCCTTGAAAATGTTTTGTATAGCCCAGCTGGTGTGGCCCAGTGGATTGAGCGTCATCCCATGAACTGAGAGGTCCTGGTTGGATTCTCAGTCAGGGCACGAGCCCGGGTTGCGGGCTTGTTCCCCAATAGGGGGCGTGCAGGAGGCAGCTGATAGATGTTTTTCTCACATCTATGTTTCTATCTCTCTCTCCCTAAAAAAAAAAATCAATAAAAACATTTACAAAACAAAATAAATGTAAGTCAGATTACAAATAAGTCAGATTCCCTCAAATATCCCATCAATGACTTAAAAAAAATGTTTTGTATGTCATGATTACCTCATTTCTGGTGATATTTGTTGTAATAGGCTAACCGGTATTATTAAAGATCATCTGAATTTTTTCTAATTTTCTTTCTTCATATTCCAGATTTTTTTTATAATTCTGAAGACACTAGTTTTCTGAAACAGTGATCTGATAGGGAAGCACTAGGTAGTTCTTAACTCTGGCTGTGTGTCAGAAGCTGTTCAGAAATATATGGAGATTCAGAATAAATGGGTGTGCATTGGGATACAGCACTTGTGATTTTTTTTAAATAAACTTTTTATTTTGGGATATTTTAGTTTTACAGAAAAGTTGCAAAGATAGTACAGAGTTCCCTTATGCCCTTCATCCAGTGTCTCCTAGTAGTAACATTTTACATTACCATGATACATTTTTTTTTATATATATATATATTTTTTTTTATCCTCATCCGAGGACATTTTTCCATTTTTTTTTTTTTGCACAGACAGAGTGGGAGGGAGGGAGAAAGAGGAAGAGAGAGAGAGGGAAACATCGACGTGAAAGGGACACATCGAGTGGCTGCCACCCTCACGACCAACCAGGGCTGGGGACAAACTGCAACCGAGGTACGTGCCCTTAGCGGGAACTGAACCTGGGTCTCTCCGGACCGCAGGCGGACGCTCTAACCGCTGAGCCAAACCGGCCAGGGCACCATGATACATTTATTAAAACTAAGAAATTAGCATTGGTTCATTATATTAACTAAACTCCAGATTTTATTCCTTTTTTAAAAGTATATATTTTATTGTTTTTCTTTTTAGAGAGAAGAAGGGAGAGAGATAGAAACTTCAATGTGGGAGAGAGACACGAATCAGCTGCCTCCTGTGCGCCCCCTACTGGGGACCAAGCCCATAACCCAGGCGTGTGCCCTGACTGGGCATTGAACCAGGACCTCTCAGTCCATGGGACGACACTCAATCCACTTAGCCACAGTGGCCGGGCCCAGATTTTATTCTGATTGTACCAGTTTTTCAAAAATTGTTTCTTTTGTGTTTCTCGATCCTCTTCAGGATACCTCATTGCAATTAGGGTACTTGATTTATTTTTGTTTTTAATGTGGCTTAATTTTTTTCTTTTGAATTTTTTTATTGACCTTATTATAGATTCACATACATTTATTAATAACTATTACAGACTGCTTCCATGTCCTCTTTCCTCAGTTCCCTCATTGGTAGTCTTGCCAACCAATAGTGCAGTAGCATACTTATATTTTTATAAGTTTCTGCAAGTGGTTATAAGGGACAGCTATTTTTTTCCAAAGTATAAACATATCTTTGTTGATTTTTCTGATTAAAATAACCCATGTTCATTCTAAAAAATTCAAACAGCACAGATGAGTAGAGAGTTTAAAGTGAACATTTCTCATCATTTTATACCCCCCCCAAATTCTGTTAAAATTTCCCCTAGCCCTGGCTGGTTTGGCTCAGCGGTTAGAGCGTCGGCCTGCGGTCCAGAGAGACCCGGGTTTGGTTCCCGCTAAGGGCGCGTTTGTCCCCGGCTCTGGTTGGTCGTGTGGGTGGCAGCCACTCGATGTGTCCCTTTCACGTCGATGTTTCTCTCTCTCTCTCTCTCTCTCTCTCTCTCTCTCTCTCTCTCTCTCCCCCCCTCTCTCCCTCTCTCTCCCTCCCACTCTATCTGAACAGAAAATGGAGGAATGTCCTTGGGTGAGGATAAAAAAAAAGAAAAAATTTCCCCTAAATGCTGTTAGAAGTTTTATATAGCCTTCCAGACTATTTTCAATGTATGTGTAAGCAGAGCTAGATTTTTAAAAGGTTACAAAAGTTATATTTGCTTGTTTAAACAATTCCAACAATGCAGAGGTGGTAACTAGTGTTAGTGGTTTTGGGGGGTCTTATGGACCTCTTCTGTATAACATGGTTACATGACATCCATAAACTTGTCTTACACAAAACAATATATATAAATATTGTATCCTTCGCTTTTGTTGTTAATCCTTACCCGAGGATATTTTTCCATTGATTTTTAGACAGAGTGAAAGGATGGGTGGGGGAGAAAGAGAAAGAGAAACATTGATGTGAGAGAGACACATCCACTGGTTACCTCCCTCACGACCCCAGCCAGGGCCCTTGACCAGGAATCAAACCCACGACCCTTCGGTCCACAGGCCAACACCCTAACCACTGAGCCAAACAAGCCAGGGCTAAGTCCTTACTTTTTATATTTCATACATTGTGGGTGTTTTCCCATATCAGCATATACAGGTTGATTTCATTCTTTTTAACTACATATAATTCTTTTCTGAGACTGTATTATAATTTGCTTAACTAATCTCCTATTGATGGATATGTAGATTGTATACATTTTTCATCATTATGAAAAAAATACAGTGGTAAATACTGTATCTACTTATGTACTTACTAGTTTATTCATTAGGAACCACTATGGTTTTAGATGTATCTGTGGTCTGTTTTAATGTGCCAAATTCTTAAAGAATCATCATACACATGTAAATTTGAACAAAATATGTGATTGATTTGGGAATCCCCTAAAAATAAAGTCATCGTATTATGTACTACTAAGTAGTCACATACATGATATATTAGGCAACAATGAATGTTCACTACTAAAGTTGAAGAAGAAATAAATTGAAATCATAATGTTGAAAAATAAAAAAACCTTTCAACAAAGTTTAAGAAGCCTTACCAGAATTACCCTGTCCCCCAACATGATTAAGATGTGTTCCCATCTAGAGCTTCCCTTATATGTCTCCACACTGAAAGGCTCTGCAGAGACAGGTGAGTATTTATCATTGTCAGCCCAGTGCCTGGCACATAGAATGTGCTTAGTTACAGTTATAAAAATATTTTAACATGTATACTTAGGCTACTCTATTGGTCATTTCAGATGGAGCTGTTTCATCAATCAGAAGTAAATATTTAGTTCAATCAGATAAGAAAACAGAAGCCAAAACTTATGTCTCCAGTCCTCCTAGAAATACATTGTCTACTGCTGCTGTTAAGGAGACCCCATGGGTTTGGTCTTTTAAAAATCATAAAGAGCCAGAACAGAAGATTTACAAGAAGCCTAATCTGGTGGTGAAGCCTTTACAGCTGGTGAGTAAGGGTTACAGACGGGCACTGAGATTCAGCTTTACGTGTACGGGGCAGGGTGGGGGGTAACTGGATAACTGTTTCCTTAAACCAAAATTCTGCTTTAGAAAAGTCTTATTTCTGGGTATTTAATTGATATCTTCAAAGAGACCAGAGCTTTGGTGTGAAGTCATCTTATACAGCATTTATTCTGGTTTTCTATCTTTTTTACAACTAACTTTCCCTCCAGTCTCATTTTAAAGTTTTCAGATGGCTTTGAAGATTTGACAGTTCTCTCAAGATGACATCACTGATTCTCTGTCCATGTTTTTCAAAATGTAGGCTTGAAAACCAGACCGCTTTGGAGGGAAGACTTGAGCCCATGTTAGCTGTATGCTGTTAGCTATATGCTTCAACAGCTGCGGCACATTACCCCGCTCAGCCAAAGGAGCTTTTTTTTTAAAATCCTCACCCAAGGATATTTTTCCATTTTTCTTCAGACAGAGTGAGAGGGAGGGGGAGAGATAGAGAGAGAAACATTGATGTGAGAGAGATACACATCGATTGGTTGCCTCCCACAAGGCCCTGAGGGACCAAACTGCAACCAAGGTACGTGCCCTTGGCCAGAATCAAACCCAAGACTCTTTGGTCCCCGGGCTGACGCTCTGACCGCTGAGCCAAACTGGCCAGGGCCATAGGGGGCTTTTACTTTTCCTCCTTCATTACGTCTCCTCACACATTTTACCTTTTTGTGTTATCTCTGCTACTTACTCTGTTTTTATTAGGAACTAATTGCTTTCTCTCCTTCCCTCTTCCTTGTATACCTGCTTTCTTCATGGAAGAAAAACGTTTTGTTAGGAGAGCCTGCTATATCTTCTAGAGGACAATAGGAAGGCCTAAAGGAAAATAATGTATTTTAGAATGAGTGTTTGAGAAACCCTATTTTTTATTACAAGACTAGTCTGACATTTAATCCATTCTTTCAAGTTATCTTTGTTGGTAAGGTTGGGTAGGATGAGGCTCCGTCTTAGTTCAGCCCGAATGTTTGAAGTACCATGTTTCCAGTTGAGCAGCACTCTTAACTCCACCTGTTATCATATGGCAGTGGTTTCATATTTTAACAGGTAAGGATTACCTAGGGACTTTTTAAAATGCATACTTGTGGGCCCCACTTCTAGGTTTTCTGAATTAGTAAGTGTGGGCTAAAGCTAAGAATCTTCATTTTTATAATTTCCTAGGTATTCTGATAAAGGTGACTCATGGAATATACTTTGAGAAATGTCATGGAGTTTGAAATGTCACCCAAAGATTTATGGTGGCTTCTTTGATTTCTTTTTTGACTTGTAGCAGTTAGAAATTGACAAATCACAGCTCAACCTGGCAATGGCAAATCATGATATCCCACCAGATGCTGTCTGGGACAAGAAATTATGCCGGCTGCCACCGTTGGATACCAGTACCCTCGTGGGAGTTTTTGTGGAGTATATCATCTCTCCTAGTCAATTCTACATCCAGATCTATAGCAGGGATTCATCAGAGTTACTTGAAGACATGATGATTGAAATGCGGTAGGAGTCTGTTGTTTTCACTGTGTTTTTATACATCTCATTCTAAATCAGCAGTCCTCACACATTTTGGCCTCAGGACTCTTAAAAATTAAGGACCCAAGAGAGCTTTTGTTTATTGATATTTAGCATAGAGAAATTAAAACTGCAAAATTTTAAAAATATCTTTTGGTTTTTTTGTTTTGTTTTTTGTTTTTATGGTGCATGCCCTTAGTGGGAACTGAACCCGGGACTCTCTGGTCCACAAGCCTATGCTCCAACCACTGAGCAAAACTGGCCAGGGCTAAAAATATCTTTTGTTTAAAAATAATGGTAAATTCATTTGTGTGAATATAAATAACATTTTTATGAAAATAATGATTTTTTGGTAAATTATCTTTTGGGGCTTTTACTTTTCCTCCTTCATTACGTCTCCTCACACAAGAGTGGCATTATTTTACATTTTGCAGGTCTCTAATATCTCGCTTAATAGAAGGACGTTGGATTTTTAAAATATCTGCTTCTGTCTTTACTAATCTTGAAAAGGGATACAGGGTCTAAAGACAGATGGGAGTCATCAATTTATCAATAGTAGTATAAGATATGAAAATGGATGTAACACGTTATACAGCAAGGATAATAAGTAGTTGATATCTGGGTGTTTGCTATATTTGAACTCTGTGCTAAACATTCACATATTGTAAGTAAAGCTCATCACCATCCCTGTTTTCAACAAGTCAGCTGAAGCACAGAAAGATCAATCACACAGCTAGTAAATGATGGAGTCAGGATGTGGACTGAGATTACTGGTTTCAAAGCCTGAGCTCTTCAGATGTTACACTCCCTAGAGATAAGCCCCCAGAGAACCCAAACTTTTAAGGCGATTAAGAGCCAATAAAGGAATAACTATGGACAAGGAAGTAGTAGGAGAAAAGAGTGTCTTGGCTAAGTTGGACAGGATCAGATTCTGCAGAGAGAATAAGTATACTGAGAGCTGAGGAGAAAGGCTCTTGGACTTGGGAATTAACATGCCATTTTAGGAAGTTTGGGGAATGAAGTTCGATTGCATTCTTCAGCAGAGAATGTGAGATAAAATGAGTGTATACATTTTCTATGTAAAGATGTTTGTTGATGAAGAGAAGGGATTTAGATAAGAAAAAGGAAAATTAAACTAATCGGTATTAATAAATCAGAAAAAGGGAGGGTTTTTTTCTTTGCTTTTTGCCCAGACTTTCTTGCTCTTGATACACTAATATAATTGATCGTTAATTGTTCTTCCCCTGTGGGTTTCCGTATTACGGAATTCAACAGGCGCTGTTATTCTAACCAACTGGTTTCTGATCGATACGCCATGCCTGAATATTTTATCCAGCCGGGACATCTCTGTTGTGTAAGGATTTCTGAGGATAAGTGGTGGTATCGAGTAATTATCCATCGAGTCCTCGGGAAACAGGAAGTTGAAGTGTTCTACCCAGACTTTGGGAATATTGGAACTGTTCAGAAGTCCTCCCTGCGATTCCTCAAGTGAGTTAGATTTAATAAGGGTGATTATGTTTGAGTCATAGTGACGAAGCTCTGCGGGTTAGGATTGCTCTTTGTTCTCTCTTGCCTTCTCCCTCTGTCCTTCCCTGCTTACCATCCCTCTTTCTCCTGAGTGCAGATTTGGCTGATGGCCATTTACTTTTACAGTTGGATTATAATCTCTTGTGTCTTCTTTCACATGACTGTGACACTGAGTAAGACTAAATTTCAACCTCTTATTAAGAGTCTTTGGGTTATTCTAAGAATGGCATTTACATAGCATGAAGCTTACACTATTCCTACCTATATTTTAATTGCATGGTTTTTAAAACTATATTTTATAATTTTATTTCTTAGATTGCTTTAAAGTGTAAGACATTTAAAAATGCTGAAATGGAGTGAATAGCTAAAATCGAGAAATTGATAAGAAAGTTTATAACATGCCGCTTTAAAACATGATTAAAGCCCTGGCCTGTTTTGCTCAGTGGTTAGAGCATTGGCCTGCGGTCCAGAGAGACCCAGGTTCGGTTCCTGCTAGGGGCACGTACCTCAGTTGTACTTTGTCCCCGGCCCTGGTTGGGTCATGTGGGTGGCAACCACTCGATGTGTCCCTTTCACATGGATGTTTCTCTCCCTCTCTCTCTCTCTCTCTCTCTCTCTCTCTCTCTCTCTCTCTCTCCCCCCCTTCTCCCTCTCTCCTCCTCACACTCTATCTGAAAAAAATTGGAAAAATGTCCTTGGGTAAGGATAAAAAAATATATATATGATTAAATATTCATATATTTGATTATCTATTGCAGGTGCTGCTACACAAAGCTTCCAGCTCAGGCCATCCCTTGTTCTTTGGCTTGGGTGAGACCAGTGGAGGTATGTTTGCTTGTTTTCCCCTTAATCAGAAAATGTAATGCCAAGAACAGTTTTAGGTTCTCAGGATACAAAGTAAAACATGGAATGAGCCGTCAAAGAAATCAGAAGACATACATGTAGGTAAAAATAATTGTACTGTGTCATATTTGCTATAGAGGTTTTTGCTGTATATGGTAGAGGTGTACATGGAAGGGTGTACATCTCTGTTCAGGGTAATCAGGGAAGGCCCCATAATACAGGTGGCATTCAAGTGGAACTATGAAGGAAGATTAAGACTATAACTGGACAAAAAAGAGAAGACATTTCAGGCAAAATTAGAGTAGCGTAAAATATCTCAAATTTGAGAAGACTGAAGTGGCTCTGTTTGGCTATATAATACAGGATGAGCTGGAGTTGGTGCATGACAAATGATGTCAGAGAAATAGACAGGAACCTAAGGTGGAGATCTGTATTCATGTTCAGGAATCTGGATGTTGTCCTTTACTTTTGTTTTTATTTATTTTTTGTAATCCTTACCTAAAGATATTTTTCCATTGATTTTTTTAGATGGAGTGGAAGGGAGGGAGTAAGGGGGGGAGAGAGCGAGAGGGAGAGACATCCATGTGAGAGAGACACATCGATTGGTTGCCTCCCAAAGGACCCAGACCGGGGCCAGGGATTAAGTCTGTAACCCAGGTACATGCCCTTGATGGGAATCGAACCTGTGACCCTTTGGTGTGCAGGCCAACACTCTTAACCACTGAGCCAAGCCAGTCAGGGCTGATTGTTATCCTTTAGATGCTGGGGAGCAACTAAAGGGTATACATAGGGAACTGTGTTTTTTAAAGAATTCGCTAGTCATATCTTTGTGGGAGATGATTGTAGTGGGATGAAGTAGGAGGTGTTTTCATCCATGTAGTTAATATTTGTTTACATAGTTACAATTATGTACCTAACTCTGTTTTTCCCTCAGAACTCTTCATTATGCATGCCATACATATTATACCATATTTGTCTAAATAACTTATCAGTTGCTTACATACACATGGATTTGTTTATCCTTAAACATTCCTTTTAATCCTAAAAAACACAGGAAAGAGGAAAGAAAAAGAAAAAACATTACCTATAATTCTACCTCTCAAACATTAAATTTAGAAATTTGATATATGTTTCTTTCAGTTTAGCTTATTGGTTGTTGGGGGTGAGGATTTTTGTTGACTTTTGAGAGTTACATAAAATAGTAATTACATAAAAAATGTAATCCCATTATTACATAGTTCATGTTTTCACTCAGCAGTATAGTATAAACATGTTTATGTTATAGTTTTCCATTTTATTTTATTAAAATTCTTTTTTCTTTATTGATTTTAGAGAAGAAGGGAGAGAGAGATGAAAACATCGATGAGAGAGAACATCAGTTGGCCACCTCCTGCATGCCCCTCACTGGGGATTGGGCCCACAACCTGGGCATGTGCCCTAACCAGGAATCGCACCAGCAGACTCTTGGTGCATGGGTTGACGCTCAACCACTGAGCCACACCGGCCGGACAGTTTTCCATTTTAATAGATTCACAGTAATATATTAGGTAAATGTGCATTATAACCTGTTTATTCCTTTTTTGTTAGACATTCAGTATCCTTCTGATTTTTTAGTATTATAAATATTGTATGCAGAGTATGGTTTTTGTGAAAGTCAGTATTCAGGATTGTTTTCTAGGGTGCATTTTAGCCCTGGCTAGATTTCTTTTTTTACTAGTTACATCAGGAAGCTCAGGGCTAAATTTGTAACCCACTTGTAGCCAATGTTCATTACTCTCACCTGAGCCAGATTGCTACCATTAATTGGTTCTTTTTGTTTTGTTTTCTTATTTCCTTCCTAAACTGCTTCTGGCCTTAGGGCTTTGCCCCTTCTGATCAATGGAATAGTTTTATGCAAAGAATTCCAAGGTTGACTCCTTCTTGTCATTCAGTTTTAAGCCCAAATGTTATTTCTCCAAAAAGGACTTCCTTGACCAGCCAATTTAAAGTGTATCCTTCCACTTCCATCATTTGTCACTTTATTTTATCTTCATAACACTATCTGGTATTATCTTAATTACTTGTTCACATACAAAAGTGTTAGCTTCTGAGATCAGGGACATTATCTTCTTCACTAGATCACTAGTACATAAGTCAGTGCTTGGTACATGGTAGGTGCTCAGTAAATGTTTTTATTTTGTGTGTGTGTGTGTTTTTACCGATTTTTTTTAGAGAGAGAGGTAGGGAGAGAGAGAAACATAGATTGAAAGAGAAACATCCATTGGCTGCCTCCTGCACGCCCCCTACTGGAGATCAAGCCTACAACCTGGGCATGTGCCCTGACCAGGAATCAAAGGAGACATCTCAGTCCATGGGATGATGCTCATTCCACTGAGCCACAATGGCCAGGCACTCAGTAAATGTTTTCAGTTAAATGAATGCATCTTACTTTATTTCTTTTTTATGGTTTTGAAAAAAGTTAATGCAATTGATAATGGCAGAGTAGCAATAGAGGAGTAGCATGGTGACTTACCTCTTGTAGACAAAATCCAAAGGAGGCAGAAAAGCAGAAGTCTGCCCTTGGAAGTCAAACTGTGGTAGGTAAGATGAGGAATCTTTTAGTTTCTTTCCTGAGGTCACTCCCCAGTCGAAAGCCTTGTTGGTTTGAAGAGTTAGAGGACATTGCTTGGGACTGGCAGAACAGCCAGAAGTTAGGGGGAAATACATGCAGGGAGGGAGCCACAGACGGGGAATTCCAGAATTAGGATACACAGTCTGCCCAGAGCGGTAGGTGATGACTAAACTTGGCAAGCACTGGGCGGAACCCAGGCCCTAGTGAAAACTCACTAGCTTACCTAGACTTTCTTCTTCTCACCTTGCCTGCCTTATTTTGACAAGATTTTAAAAATTATTTTCCTCATTAACACTATCTTATTTTAGTGATCAGTGTAGGAAAGGCAACATATATGTGTGTAATAATGCAAGGACATTAGAACACTTTAACTTCTTTAATCTTATTTTCTGATCTATTTTTGTTGTGTAATTAATGTTACACTTTTTAACCCCTCAAGAAAGTGACTTCATAAAATTATGACATCCATATAGATTTAGTTAGACATTTCTAAGTTTCTTAGCTCTTTTTTTTTTTTTTCTTTAATTGATTTTTAGAGAGGAATGGAGAGGGAGAGAGGGATAGAAACACCCATGAGAGAGAACATCGATTTGCTGCCTCCTGTATGCCCCCCACTGGGGATTGGGCCCACAACCCAGGCATGTGCCCTGACTGGGAATCAAACCAGGACCTCTCAGTCCATGGGACAGCGCTCAATCAACTAAGCCACACCGGCCGGGCTCAAATTAATGTTTTTTTGGTTTGTTTTACTTTTAAGTAGAGTAAATTTAGTTGTTTTATAATTCATCTAAAAATTCAAATATCTGCCCTGGCCGGTTTGGCTCAGCGGTTAGAGCGTCCGCCTGCGGTCCGGAGAGACCCGGGTTTGGTTCCCGCTAAGGGCATGTGCCTCGGTTGCAGTTTGTCCCCGGCCCTGGTTGGTCGTGCGGGTGGCGGCCACTCGATGTGTCCCTTTCACATCGATGTTTCCCTCTCTCTCTCTTCCTCTCTCTCCCTCCCACTCTGTCTGTACAAAAAATGCAAAAATGTCCTCGGATGAGGATAAAAAAAAAAAAAAATTCAAATATCTAAAGTTTTTGAGGATTGTTGTTTCTTCTTTTTTTTTTTTTTATCCTCACCCGAGGACATTTTTTTTCCATTTTTTGCACAGATAGAGTGGGAGGGAGAGAGAGGAAGAGAGAGAGAGAAACATCGACATGAAAGGGACACATTGAGTGGCTGCCACCCGCACGACCAACCAGGGCCGGGGACAAACTGCAACTGAGGTACATGCCCTTAGCGGGAACCGAACCTGGGTCTCTCTGGACCGCAGGCCGATGCTCTAACCGCTGAGCCAAACCGGCCAGGGCTGTTGTTTCTTCTTGTTCTTGTGATTTGTTGTTTCTTTGTATGTTTGTTTGTTTTTTTATCCTCACCCGAGGACATTTTTCCTTTTTTTTTTTTCAGGTTGAGTGGGAGGGAGAGAGAGGAACAGAGAGAGAGAGAGAGAGAAACATTGACGTGAAAGGGACACATCGAGTGGCTGCCACCCGCACGACCAACCAGGGCCGGGGACTAACCACAACTGAGGCACATGCCCCTAGCGGGAACCAAACCCAGGTCTCCCTGGACCGCAGGCCGACGCTCCAACTGCTGAGCCAGACCAGCCAGGGCTCTTTGTATGTTTTTTATCTTTGCCTATGTACTGCTCATTGTCTTTGAAAAATTAATTCAGAATGGTTGAATAATACAGGCTGATATTGCCTACCTCCGGAGAGATTTATTCACTCTGCCAGGCACCTAGGAATAGTACCAGTAGGGAACCTTGTTAATTGAGGATTTGTGTACCCCCCAGGTGATGTGAAAATCGAGCTGTAGATCCATGTGAAGACGATTAGTTTCTTTTTCCTCTTATCCTGAATGTGTACCCCTACAGGGGCTCAGCTGAATGAAGGAGAGTTCTCTCCACTCCCCACCATGGGTTTTTGGTTTCTGTTCCCTTTGACCTGTGAGAGCATCAGAACCAAAATTGAGATTTGCCTGGATTAGCAGATACCCTTAAGGCAAAACTAGTTCCCACTTTCTCTTTAATTTTGGTTTAATAATTTGTTCCTCTGTTATCATTTTTTGAACTTTTTGGACACATTTAAAAAATATTTTATCTAGAATTTTTAGTTATTTCTGTAAGAGGACAGATCCAGTAATCTTACTGTGACAGGCACCTCTCACAGACACCAGAGAGGTGTTTATTGGACAGCCCCCTGAGTCAGAGGGAGTGGACTGTCCCCAACCTCAATCCTCATCTTCTCATATAAATGAATTTATAGGAGAGACCTTGATTGCATTACGAAGTATATTTATTAAAACACTAAAGCAAGTGAATTTATTAAAAAATGAAAGCATGCACATTTGTTAAGCAAAGCAAAAAACCTATACATCTGCTTTGTGAAGCATAGCCAGGCTCTCAGCTAATCTGAAGAGCCAGTGAGGTGAGGGGTTTCTGCCTTATATATCTTCTGTCTATAAGTTTTTTAAAAATTCCTCTGCTAAATATCCTGGCACAGATGAACTCTATAGGTCTCCCCTTCGCTTTGTTATGGCTTTGCCACGGCTTTGCCACAATTTATGGGAAGTACCTGGCTTTTGTTGTTTATACTCCTCTTTTCTCCTCCTCCCTGCTGTTCTCACAACTTCAGGATGATTTGTGCTAAGTGGTCTCTGATTCCTCCTCCTCCTCCTCCTCCTCCTCCTCCTCCTCCTCTTCCTCCTCCTCCTCCTCCTCCTCCCCCCCCCCCCTTCTCCCCCTCCCTTTTCCCCTCCTCTCCTGCATTCTTCTGTGAGGAGAGGTTTTAATCCTTTGTTCTCAAGATAGATAGGCCCTGCAAAGCTTTTTGGCTTTAACCTTCCTGCTTCAGTTTCCCTATTCCACATGTCCCAGAATTTTCCTAGCATTTCATTGTCCTACAGCATTTCTTTTCCTTTTTTATTTTTTTAAATCCTTACCCAAGGATATTTTTCCATTTATCTTCAGATAAGGGGGGGGGGGGGTGAAACATCACTGTGAAGGAAACACATAGACTGGCTGACTCCGCACTACGGACCAGGGAGCAAACCACAACCGGGGTACATGCCCTTGACCAGAATTGAACCTGCAACTCTTTGGTCCACGAGCCGATGCTCGAGCCGATGCTCTAACCGCTGAGCCAAACTGGCCAGGGCTTTTTTTTATCTTTTTAAACTTATCTTTACTGTTGAATGTATTACAGATGTCTCCTCTTTTTTCTCCTCATTGACCCCTTCCTCCCTGCTCCCGCCCCCCTCCTGCCTTACCCACACTATTGTCTGTGTCCATTGGTTATGCATATAAGTTCTTTGATTTATCTCTTCCCACCCCCTCCCCCTTTTGAATTATGTCTGAAAATGAAAGTTTTTCACCAAATAAAATTTTTTTTCTACAATCACGTTTTTTATTATTTTTCCTTTATTCTGACATTTCTCATCCACAAATCATAAATATCCTCCAATGTGTTGTTCAAGTACTTTTGTAGTTTTATTTTTCCACTAAAATCTTTAGTTCATCAGGAATTCATTTTTGCCTATGGTTACTGTAATTCATGTTTGAATTTATCATGTGAATCTCCTATCTTGATTATCTTTCAGGAATACTGGACATCCAGAGCTATTTTGCAGTTCCAGAAGTTGTGTGGTTTGAAGCCATTAGTGGGGGTAGTGGATGAATACATAGATGGAATCCTTAACCTTTTTCTGTGTGACACATCCTCAAATGAAGACGTCTATTTCCATCATGTCTTGAGAACAGAGGGCCATGCTATTGTATGCCGAGAAAATGTCCCTTCTAAGGTGGAGCAGTATTTTATAATATGTTTTATTTAATCTCAACACTTCAGGATAAAGAGAATTGAACACAGAAGGTTATTTGATATATTCTTTAGTCTTAGAGATACGTGGCAGGTTCCTGCCTTCTTAATGCGGAACAGTCTCTCTGTTTTCAGATGACCACAAAACTGCATTTGCTTACTGCCTTTTAGACTGCAAATACTTATATTTTAAGTAATTGGTTAGGAATGTACCCTGAAGTATAATTCTCTCAGGTGTTCTTGGAGAAGAACAGCACTCTCTTCTTTTGCAGTTATTGATAACAATGTCTGCATCACCATTTATATTGATGTTGATAATTTTTATGACTAGGAAAAACTTTCAACATAGAAATTGTTTTAACCATTAAATTTTAGAAGAGAATACATTTCCACAACATTTGAAAATTATGAAGTGCAAACTTTTCCTCTTTTCTCTGAGTAACTAAACCTTTTCTTCTTTATTTAATCCTAGGGTTTTAGTGAACTCAACCCCTTAGCTTTATACACTAAATCCAGCACGGGACCAGAGGACGCTGTCTTGACAGAACTGGGTTGTCCTTCCCAGCGCCACTATTTTAATGAAGACCAAGAGATAAGTCCACAGTCAAAAGAAAGTGATTTATATACCCCGGTAATAGGTTTTTGCAAATATGATTATAATTCTTTTTATTGTCAACATTAATTAGAACTTACTATATGCTAAATATCATAAATAGAACTTGAAGGACGATATATTATTTAATCTTCATAAAATCCCTGTGACATAATTACTGTAACAATCTTTATTTTATAGATGAGGCTTTCCAAACCTAGGAAACGGTCTTCACAGTCACCTATGTCTCTCACTAATTGCTGGTTTAACCCTGCGCCTCAGTCGTGTTTCCTCCTGTAGGAATTCTCACACACTCACTTCCAGTCTGCCCTGGGGGATTGGGCTCCACCTGCCCCCGAATTCTCACACACTCACTTCCAGTCTGTCCTGGGGGATTAGCCTCCACCTGCCCCCGAATTCTCACACACTCACTTCCAGTCTGCCCTGGGGGATTGGGCTCCACCTGCCCCCGAATTCTCACACACTCACTTCCAGTCTGTCCTGGGGGATTAGCCTCCACCTGCCCCCGAATTCTCACACACTCACTTCCAGTCTGCCCTGGGGGGATTGGCCTCCACCTGCCCCCAAATTCTCACACACTCACTTCCAGTCTGCCCTGGGGGGATTGGGCTCCACCTGCCCCCCCGAATTCTCACACACTCACTTCCAGTCTGCCCTGGGGGGATTGGGCTCCACCTGCCCCCGAATTCTCACACACTCACTTCCAGTCTGCCCTGGGGGGATTGGCCTCCACCTGCCCCCGAATTCTCACACACTCACTTCCAGTCTGTCCTGGGGGGATTGGCCTCCACCTGCCCCCGAATTCTCACACACTCACTTCCAGTCTGCCCTGGGGGATTGGCCTCCACCTGCCCCCGAATTCTCACACACTCACTTCCAGTCTGCCCTGGGGGGATTGGCCTCCACCTGCCCCCGAATTCTCACACACTCACTTCCAGTCTGCCCTGGGGGGATTGGCCTCCACCTGCCCCCGAATTCTCACACACTCACTTCCAGTCTGCCCTGGGGGGATTGGGCTCCACCTGCCCCCCCGAATTCTCACACACTCACTTCCAGTCTGCCCTGGGGGGATTGGGCTCCACCTGCCCCCCCGAATTCTCACACACTCACTTCCAGTCTGCCCTGGGGGATTGGCCTCCACCTGCCCCCGAATTCTCACACACTCACTTCCAGTCTGCCCTGGGGGGATTGGGCTCCACCTGCCCCCGAATTCTCACACACTCACTTCCAGTCTGCCCTGGGGGGATTGGCCTCCACCTGCCCCCGAATTCTCACACACTCACTTCCAGTCTGTCCTGGGGGATTAGCCTCCACCTGCCCCCGAATTCTCACACACTCACTTCCAGTCTGCCCTGGGGGGATTGGCCTCCACCTGCCCCCGAATTCTCACACACTCACTTCCAGTCTGTCCTGGGGGATTAGCCTCCACCTGCCCCCGAATTCTCACACACTCACTTCCAGTCTGCCCTGGGGGGATTGGGCTCCACCTGCCCCCGAATTCTCACACACTCACTTCCAGTCTGTCCTGGGGGATTAGCCTCCACCTGCCCCCGAATTCTCACACACTCACTTCCAGTCTGCCCTGGGGGGATTGGCCTCCACCTGCCCCCGAATTCTCACACACTCACTTCCAGTCTGTCCTGGGGGATTAGCCTCCACCTGCCCCCGAATTCTCACACACTCACTTCCAGTCTGCCCTGGGGGGATTGGCCTCCACCTGCCCCCGAATTCTCACACACTCACTTCCAGTCTGTCCTGGGGGATTAGCCTCCACCTGCCCCCGAATTCTCACACACTCACTTCCAGTCTGTCCTGGGGGATTAGCCTCCACCTGCCCCCGAATTCTCACACACTCACTTCCAGTCTGCCCTGGGGGGATTGGCCTCCACCTGCCTCCACCTGCACCCGCCGGTGCTGGCACTGCTCAGATGCTTCTCCCGTGTTCTCATCTTAACTCCCTCTGTGAACCTTTCAGCAGCTTCCAGCAGCTCCCCCCACAGCAGTAAACATGTTACTATTCCAGTAGCAGTAATAAAAATAAAATAGTACTGGCAACATGTATTGAACGCACTCTGTGTGGCAGGCGCTGTGGAAAGTGCTCACATACTAGTTAATTTATCTTCACAACCACTTCACCAGGTTAGTACTTTCATACCCCCCACCTTACATATAAGTGACACACACAGTAAGAATTTAAAAGATTTTCCACCGGTGAACAGGTAAACATGTCCTTTGAGTCTTACAGTCCTTACGCCAGCAAGTACTGGGCTAAGAACAGAGGGTTTGTTCAGCTGGAGTGCCAAAAAGGGGTGTGTTGTTTTTACACAACAAGGCTTATTTTCTTTGAATAAAATATGAAAATACTATTTTGTGTATGTTTTAAATAGGTGACTTTAAATTATTGATATGATTGTATTTTCTAGTAGACACTAGTTATTAGAAGAGAGGAAGGAAAGGCCATCTGGCGGCTGGGAGCCTGGCTTCGAGAATATGTGTGAACGTCTACTGCCCCATGTTTAAAGCAGTATCAGGATTTTCTATTTCTAGTTCACATTAAAATTAACTGGGCTTGTTCGTCTTTCTGAAGCCTGAATTTTTCTTAGTCATTATTACTTGATTAGAACAATTTTATTTCCTGATTCTTAAATAGTGAATTGAATTTAACCTTTAAAATTTCTAGAATATCCTATCATCACTCTATTGATGTCTTCAAATAATCATAGTTCAGTCCTAAAAATGAAATAAAGCCAACTTTTCTGCAGAAGAGAGAAGTTTTAAAAGTCCCCTATTCCATCCGGCCTATATTTTATCAATACTTCCATATACTACACACAGACACATACACATACACCAACCTCTATACACCTAGTACCCTATAATTCCTTCTCTTCTTTCAAGCATCTGACAGTTTGTGATAAATCCTTCATTACATCTTCTCAGAAGATCCTCCTTCCCTGATAATATTTTGGTCCTGTCTCTGTGAGGGCTCTGCACCCATGGTTGTACTGTGATTATCTGACTGCGTGTCTTCCTGCTATATTTGAGTTCTTTCGGAGCTGGGACCAGTTGCGTTCATCTTTAAACCCACAGAGCCATGCTGTTCACATTTCATAATATGTGCTAAATAAATGTCCTTTGGCCTGAACCAGCCTGGCAGGATGGCAAGTTGGGGGATCATGAACAAAGTCAGAAAATAATGTAGTATTTGTGTGAATTGTAGCAAACCCCTTCCCTTGCCCCCAAATATAGACATGTAGATTTTGGAAACAGCATTAGTATAAAAAATAAAATAATTTATCTTTCATATCTACTAGCAAGATATTAATGATGAAAAGGCTGTCATTGACCTCAAATATGAGTCGAAGCCATTGAAGGATTCTGAATTCAGCTCTTCGAAAACCCAAGACAAGAGCTGTGAAGAAGAGGCAAAGTGCTCCGTCCCAGAGCTAAAGGACCTGAAGGAGGAAAATGAGGTAGGAGGAGGATAGTTTTTGAAAATGTAGTAACACAGATAATCCGCGAGTGAAGGGGGCTGGAATGACACATCTCTTGAAGCCGAACTGCTGCTTTCTGTGCGGTCAGAACGTCTCCCACAGACCAGTTACAGGCTCCCCTCAGCAGTCACCAGGACCCAAGTGGAAGCCGCGTGGCCTTGGTCACAGGAGAGGGCCTTATCTGGGTTGGTGTATCAGCTCCTGTCCCACTGTCCCGCAGCTCTGAGCAGCCTTCAAGGATTGTGCAGTGATTAGAAACTAGTCTTGAGAAACAGTATTAGGAAAACCCATCAGGAAAAATGCTGACAACTCTTTTGGGGGACATATTTTTAGTTTAGTCAAATGTTTATGTACACATAACTCTTCCCCCTACATTTCCTGTTTCACAGAGTAATCATTTCCATCTCTTTTAGCTGCTGCTTTTGGAATTTACCTCTATTTCTTTCTTTAAATAATGTGCTTATGTTGTTATTTCTTGACTTTTCAGTTTTAAGGATGTATGTATGGACTCCCCCCACCACACACAAACATACTTTTTTGCCTACCATCCCACTAATATGGTCATCAAACTGCGAGCTCACCATTCAGTGTTTATACTGTTACGACTCTGTAAATGCTATTCACAGCGAAGTAGTATGTTACGGTGATTTTTCCTTCCCTGCATCACTTCTCTTTTCTTTCGTGTTAATGTTTCTTTCAGCATACAGTAAAATTGACTTTCTTTTGATGTACGTCCTGTCGATTTTAACACATGGAGTTTTGTGCTCCACCCTCAGTTTACTCTCAGAAGACCCTCTGGTGTTCTGGAAGGAGGAAGACTTGTTTCCTGGCTCCTTGAGCTGGGGTGGGCAGAATTTCGTGATCTGACTGCTGCTGCTATTTTTTTGTTTGTTTTTTATTTTTTCAATTTCATTTTACTATCAGTATTGTTTTGTATTGGTTTCAGGTGTACAGCCTAGTGGTTAGACAATCATACATTTTGCAAAGTGTTCCCCCTGATAGTTCCAGTACCCACCTGGCACCATACACAGTTATTACAATAATATTGACCATATTCCCATACTTTACATCCCCATGACTGTTTGTAACTACCAATTTGTACATCTTAATCCCTTCATCTTTTTTACCCAGTCCCCCAACCCTCTCCCTTCTGGCAACCATTAGTCTTCTCTCTGTATCAATTTTGTAACGACCTCTTTTTTTGTGTGTAAATGTTTTTATTGATTTTTTTAGAGAGAGATAGAAACATTGATTGAGAGAGAGAAACATCGATCGGCTGCCTCCTGCACGCCCCCTACTGGAGATCAAGCCACAACCCGGGCATGTGCCCTGACCAGGAATCAAACCAGGACCTCTCAGGCCTTGGGGCGATGCTCAGTCCACTGAGCCACACCCGCCAGGCTCTAACTGCTTCTCACTCAGACTTCCAGCAGTGCTTTTGTTTTCATTTCCACTTTCCCCCTCACTTCCAACCATCTTGTGTGCCAGGTCCTGCACTCCTGTGGTATCAGCGGTGTAAATTTGGGTTTCTTCTCAGTTTTTCCCACTCTAAGGTAGCTTTTCTCAGGACTGCTTAATCAGCTGTCATGTGTGTGCCTGCCCGCATCCAGAATGTGGATGGTGTTTTCTGCTCTTCTGTTCTCTTTGACCATCAATTTATGCCTTAAATATTTTTATTTTATTTGGTGATGTTCCAGGAGGGAGGGAATAATAAACTGTGTATTCAAACTGCCATCTTTACCTGGAGTCAGGAAAATATTATAAACCTAAATTTTAAAATGTGCTCATACCGAAACCTAAATTAAAGCTTTTCTTTGTCTTCTGATATGTTCTAGGATGAGATCCCCACTGGAATGCCATGCCTGGAGTCAGTGACCATAGGTGATGATATTTGGGATGAGAACTGGTTACCTTTGCGAGCTAAAATGGGAAAAGGAGGCGATGCTGCCTCCCACGGAAAGCCTTACCTGTCATATAAAGAAATGCCAGAGAAGGTTAGATCCTTGAGAAAACAGAAAGTGAATCACTACTGAAGACAGGAAATGTAAATGCAGTTGTCCTCACCTCAAGAAAGCTGTACATTCTGTGATTCAAAATGATTTATCAGAAGATAATTCAGAAAAATGCACTCTTCCAGGGATAGTAGTGGTAGGGAGGGGGAGTGGATGAAGCAGGGACGAATGAACCATGAAGTTATTGTGTCCGTCTACCCTTTCAATCATTATGATTTTTGTTTCATCACTAGCATCTGGTCAGGACCTTAGAGTTTATAAATACACTGCTTTCCCTAATTTTATTTTTGTTGCATTAGTCTTGTAAGATACTTGTGGATGTCTGCATTGAGAGGTCCAAACTATATATTTAATTTTTTTTTTTTATCCTCACCTGAGGACATTTTTCCATTTTTTGTTCAGATAGAGTAGGAAGGAGAGAGAGGAAGAGAGAAACATCGACATGAATGGGACACATCGAGTGGCTGCCACCCACACGACCCATCCAGGGCCGGGGACAAACTGCAACTGAGGTACATGCCCTTAGCGGGAGCCGAACCCGGGTCTCTCTGGACCACAGGCCAACTCTCTAACCGTTGAGCCAAACCGGCCAAAGCTATATATTTAAATTTTAATTTATTTCCCACTAGTTATGAAAAAAAAGAAATATCTGCAATTAGGGTGCTTCTTATAATTTATGGCATTTAAATACCATATGATCATGAAAATAGCTAGCCATTAAACCAGTTTTGAAGAAAATACTACAAATAAGTCATATTTGTTTTTATGAGATTTGTGTGTGCAGAGGAATTCAGGATACTGGGTATAGATCAAAAACACAGGGAGGAAAGCTATTAAGTACCCTTTCTTGTTTAATGTACATTGCCTCCTTTCCTTTACCTTGCCCAAGTTATCCCCAGTTTGGATCATGTGGCAGGCACTATAGCTCAGTTTACTGTTGCAATTTCTTCTCTGTAGGATTGGTGTTTTTCTACACGAGATACACAGGACGATTCGTGTCAGCCTCTAGGCCTTGTGAATGGAATGCAAGGAGAAGTTCAAACACCAGAAGGACTGGGTGCTCAGGAAAAAAATACTGGAACAACCAGCATTCAAAAGGTGAATGTCAAATGAATGTTGTTTTCACAGGCATGAGGAAGTGCTTTCATTTTTAGAAAGGAAAATTCTGGTTAATGATCCCTCCCTCAACATTTTGTAAAATACATATACAGTGATACCTCGGTTCTCGAACGCCTCGGATTTCGACCAAATCGGTATTCGACCAGGAGATTCGAGAAACTTTTGTCTTGGAATCCGAACAAATATTTGGAACTCGAACTTCCGAGATGAGCCGAGTTGAGCCGAATGGCATTCATTCGGCCCAGCGCGCCTTGCTTGCGTCATCAGTGTGAGTGCAGAGAGAGAGTCATGCTTTGTGGAGAGAGTCACGCTTTACACTGAATTTAACCCTTAGACATACTGTACACTTTTATTTCTTGTTGAGACTTATGTTTTTCTACATATTATATACAAATTAGGCCAGTAAATAGGCATTTTCTGGGGCTTGGAACGAATTAATCCAGTTTCCATTATTTCCTATTGGGTTTCATTGCTTCGGTTCTCGAACAATTTGGTTCTCGACCGTCCTCCTGGAACGAATTATGTTCGAGAACCGAGGTATCACTGTACATACACTGTATGTTGATTTTAAAATTTCAGTGAACTTAATATAGTTATCTCTTCAGAAGAAGATCCTGAGCCTAAAATTGAAAGATTGATTAAATGTCTATGTTAGAGGTAGAGAATAGGTATCTTTGTATAATTTAGCTACAGATTATAAGCTCTATATTTGGCCTATCATGTAGGCCTGTTTCCTTCTTTCATGTTGCTTCGGCAGACACACTAACCCTGCAACAAATTTGTTTCTTGTTTCTCAACTATGTTACAAGCATCCCGAAAACAGCAGGACAATTTGTGTGAATCACGAAATTTGTACTTTCATGTGTTAAAATTCGACACTCCATTCACTTAGCCCAAATTCAGTCTGTTTGGGAGTTCATCTTTTTTTCTCAAACCGTGGTTCCTTAATATTATGTGTCACCTCTTGCTAGGAGGCCTCTTCAACTGCTCTGTGCTGCAGGTATAGCTGTCTTCATGGCTAGCTGCAGCACATACACTGTGCCCTGACTGAGCACCATGAGCTCATTGGGGACAGGGATCACATCTTCCTGGGAGCTGGTGTGGTTGAGCACAGAGAACATAGACTGGACCGAGTTCAAATCTCTGCCTTGTCATTTATTGATTGACACTGGATCACTTACTCCAGCTGTCTGTAATACAAACACGTAACACCTAACCACAAAGCGGTCATTCTGATGTTGAAATGAGGAAATATGCAAATAATTGAGCACTGTGCCTGGCTGACCACTTGGTGAGTGCTCTCAGGTCCTGCCCCTCTTCCTCAGCTGTGCGCGGCAGCCCTTGGTAAGTGCTGCGTTTGCTCGTAGTGTGTCCAGTGAGTGTTTTATGCATTGAATTGATGGTCACTAACTTAGTGGACTTGTTTTTCTAGAGAGTATCTAGGTTCTTAAAAATTAGTTTTACTTATTTATGACCTAAAAAATCGTTGTCTTCTGTTTATAAATAAGGAAATAAAACAGGTTTAATTAATTCTTCCATTATACTAACACTTACTTTTCATGCTTTTGTCTCATTTTTTTATTTTGCAGCAACTAAACTTAGACGGTCCTTCCGACTCTCCCACCTTGCCCAGACTGGAAGAGTTCTACATCTCTCTCGTCCAGTCTCAGCAGTCGGCCGAAGGGGGCCAGCGGCAGCCTCAGGACGGCCAGACTCCGCCACAGCAGGCGGCGCCCTCGGCAGCAGCTCTCAGGTCCACCCCGGCAGCGCTCGATTCCCCAGAAGGGCACTCTGGTTCAGGTAGGTGTGCATAAAATTGACAACAGTGGCTCGCCACACTGCTAAAAACCTTATTTTTTTCAGAACATAATTTGAAAAGTTGCTGATTTTAGCATTTGTCTCAAGTCTTGGGCTCAGTGGTTCCCTTTCACTTTGCCACACTTCTGCAGTTTGGGAGATGTCAGGTGTACGGACAGTTAAATTTGCCAGTTTTCAGTATACAGTTCTGTGAGTTTTGACAAATGTATACAGTTTGATAACTACTCCCACAATCGTGATACGGGACGTTTTCATCCATCTGCAAGTTTGTCCTGTCCCTGTGCGGTCATTCCCTCCCCCTGCTTGCTGGCTTCTGGCATGTTACTTTCCCTTTTCTAGAATTGCATGTTAAGGGAGTCATAAAGTATGTAGATTTTATGTGTGAAGAAGAAAGTGACTTCTTTCACTTAGCAAAATGTTTCAGACATTCATTCAAGTTGTTGCCAGTGTCAAAAACGTACTCCTATTTATCGCAAGTGGTAGCGTTGTATGAATGTACCACGCTTTGTTGAGCTGTTCCCCAGGTGTTATGAATAAAAATGCTGTCAGCGTTCACATACAGCTCTTTGTGTAGACATATGTTTTTTATTTCTTTCCAGTACATATTTAGGAGTGGAATTGCTGGGTCATGGTGGCTGCATGTTTAACTTTTTAAGAACTGCTGAAGTGTTTTCCAAAGTGGCTGTACCATTATGTATGTATACTAGCAACACATGAAAGTTGTGATTGCTCCACATCCTTGCCAATACATGATATCGTCAGTCCTTTCTAATTTCGCCATTCTAGTGGGTGTGCTGTGGTATCTTATTGTGGCTTTAATTTACATTTCCCTATTTTCCAATGATGTTGACCATTTTTTCATGCGCTTATGTGCCATCTGTATATCTCCTTTAGTAATTACCTGTTCGGGTATTGGCTAGTTTTTACTGGATTGTCTCCTTTTTATTGATTTATAAAATATTTTTTATTTTTTAAATCTTCACCTGAGGACATTTTTCCATTTATCTTCAGATAGAGTGGGAGGGAGGGGAGAGAGGGAGAGCAAGGGAGAGAGAGAGAAACATCAACGTGAGAGGGACACACCAATTGGTTGCCTCCTGCATGACCCTGACCAGGGCCAGGGACCAAACCACAACCAAGATCTGTGCCCTTGATCAGAACCAAACCCGAAACTCTTGGTCCTCAGGCCAAAGCTCTAACCACAGAGCTAAACTGACCAGGGCTGGTCTATCTTTTTAAATGTTTCATGTATACTTGAGAACAATGTATAGTCTGATATTGGCTTAAGTATTTTATAGATACCTATTACATCAAATTGATGGATAGTGTTTAAGTCTTTTATAGCCTTGTATATTTTCTGTCTTTGCTTAATCAATTAAGTAAGAATTGTTGAACTCTACATTTATAATTGTTGATTTGTCTTTTTACATTTAAGTTCTATCAAGTTTTGCTTCAGGCACTTTGACACTCACATATTAGGATTATTATGCCCTATTAATGAATCAATCCACTTATTGCTATTAAATTTCACTCTTTATGCATGATAATATTTTTTGCTTTGAAACCTATCCTGTGATATTAATATAGTCACTCTAGCTTTCTTTTGATTCATATTAGCATGGTATATTATTTTTTATCTTTTTACTTTTAACTTATCTGTTTCTTTATATTTAAAGTGGAATTCTTATAGGCAGTATAATGTGGTCTTTCTTTTTATCCAATTCAGTAATCTTTTTCATTGGAATGGCTAGATAATTTAGTGTGGTAATCAAAATGTTTGGATTTAAATCTACCATTTCTTTATTTCTAATATTTCCTATTCTTATGCCTTTTATTATTTTTCTTTGCTTTTTAATATTTTTATAATTCCATTTTTTTCTTTATTGACTTAATAGTTACATCTCTTTGCTTTGTTGTAGGTTTTGTTTTTTGAATGGTTGCTTTAGGATTTAGTCTACATATTTAAATTACCTTCAAATTATCAGGTGTGTAGTATGAAAACCTTATAATAGCATACTTCCATTTTTCCCATCCCAACCTTGAGCTATTGTTATATATTTTACTTCTTCATATGTTGTAAATCTCAAAATTCATTCTTACTATTTTTACTACATGGTCAATTTTCTTTAAAAAAATAAAAATGAGAAAATTTTTTGTTTGTCTATTCATTTGTTTGTCATGTCCAGTGTTCTCTATTTTATTGTGTAAATTAGGAAACCTGATTTTTACAACAAAACTATTCTGTATAGAGCCAGAAAGAAAATATTTTCAGCTTTGCAGTCCATATGGTCTATGTTGCAAATACTCACCTGTCATATAGCCCCAAAGTAGCCACAGACAATACACAAATGAATGAGCATAGCTATGTTCCAGTAAACACTTGTTTTTTATGTAAAAAACACATGATAGGCTGGAGTTGCTCCACAAGCTGTAGTTTGCCAATACCTGTTGTAAATCCAACTTTCCATCTGGTATTATTTTCTTTTTGCTTGAAGAACTTTAAATTTTCTTGTAGTGCTGATCAGTTACTGGTGTATTCTCTCAGCTTTCGTACATCACAAAAAGTCTTTATTTTTCCCTTCATTTCTTTAAGATTATTATTTTTGGATATTAAGTTATAGGTGGACAGATTTTTCATTGCATTAAAAGGTGTCACTCTGCTTGTCACTGTTTTTAACACAGTCTTGTCATTCTTATTTTTGTTCCTCTCTACAGTAGTCCTCCCTTTTTCATGGTTTTCTTTCCATGATTTCGGTTACCGGTGGTCAGCTGTGCCTGAAAATATTAAATGGAAAGTTCCAGAGATAATTAATAAGTTTTAAATTGCATGCTGTTCCCTGGCTGGTTTGGCTCAACGGTTAGAGCGTCGGCCTGTGGTCCAGAGAGACCCGGGTTCGGTTCCCACTAAGGGCGCGTACCTCGGTTGCAGTTTGTCTCTGGCCCTGGTTGGGTCGTGCAGGTGGCAACCACTCAATATGTCCCTTTCACGTCGATGTTTCTCTCTCTCTCTCTCTTCTTCTCCCTCCCTCCCACTCTATCTGAACAAAAAATGAAAAAATGTCCTCAGGTGAGGATAAAAAAAAAATTGCATGCTGTTCTGAGTAGCATAATGAAATCTCATGCCATCCTGCTTTGCCATGCCAAGAAATGAATGATCTCTGCCCAGCATATCCACACTGTATACATTAACCATCCATTAGTCACTTAGTAGCCACCAGGTTATTAGCTCAGTTATGAGAGAGAAGGAGACACATATGCACCATGTTCACATAACCTTTATTATAGTATGTTGTTATGATTGTTCTATTTTATTATTACTTATTGTTGTTAATCTCTTACTGTGCCCAATTTATAAATCAAACTTTATCAGGGGTGCTTATGTATGTATAGGAAACAATAGCATATATAATGTTCGGTAATATTTGTGGTTTCAGGCATCCACTGGGGCTCTTGGGATATATCTTTGTGGATAAGGGGGGAGGGGAACTGCTGTAATGTGGTATTTTTTTCTGGATGCTTTGAGATTTTCTGACATATGACTAGTTTGCAGTAGTCTGATTATAAGTTGCCTTGGTGTGGTTCTCTTCCCATTTCTTCTGCCTGGGGTTTGTTGAGCTTCTTGGGTCTGTGAGTTTATAGTTTTCATCTGGAAGAATTTCAATCATTATTTCTTTAAATGTTTTTTCAGCTCCTCTCCCCCCTTCTTTTACTCCCGTTCCATGTTACACATGTGATAGACCGCTTGATGCTGTCCCACAGCTCACTAATACACTCCTTTTCCCATTCTTTGCTGTCCGTGTTTCATTTTGGATAGTTTCTATTACTGTGTCTCCAAGGGTACTTACTAATCTTTCCTTGTTCGGTGTGTAATATATTCTTTTCCCTTCTAGTATATATTTTTCATCTCAGAAACTGTATTCTTCATTTCTAGAGGTTTGGTGTGGATCTTTTTTATATCTTCCACTTCTCTCCTCATCATGGTCATCTTTTTTCTCTGCCTTCTTGGAAACCGGGCGTCTTCTTATAACAGCAATTATCACACCCTTCTTGTGATTCTAGCATATGTATCATTTCTGCATTCTGTCATCTGTATCATTTTTGGAATCAGCCTCTAGTGATTGATTGATTTTTCTCCTGATAATAGGCCATGTCTTTGCGTAACTGGTCATTTTTTACTGGATGGCAGACACTATGAAGTTTACACTGCTCGGCCCGAGACTGCAGGGACCTCCTTGTAGACCTCCAGCTGCTTCTCCTTCTGCAGCTGCCTCACTGGTACCTTCCCTACGATTCAGACTCTTGTCTTCTGAGCCCCGGAAGACCACACACAGTTTGGATTCTCCCTCCTGTGCTGCGCCTGGAAACTGTTTCCAGTGAGCTGGGCACTGGCAGGGCTCTCTTGGTTCCCCTCCCTGCCGGGTCTCTGTCCTGCAAACCTGGTGTTCAGGTCTGAAAGCTGTTGTCTCCTATATTTGTCCAGCTCTCCAGCTGCTTAAAGCAGGAGTGATTGTTGTTTTCAGTCCTTGTTAAATTAACATCATATCTAGAGGCAGAAGTTTTGTTGCTCTTTTAAATTTTCTGATCATGTGACCCTGCTTTCATATTTTTATACCTTTAAATATCTAAGCTCACGGAAGACTTCCTGCTAAACCACATTATTGCATTAGAACTCACTGTCTCTTTTCCTCAGCGGGCATCAGTTAGTTTTATGATTGGAGTTTTACTTTTTAAACTAACCTGTCAAATCCTCCTTGAACATAATTCATCACAAACGTCTGAAACTTACACCACATGCTACTGTAGTAGCTACTGCTAAAGATGCAGAGGGGAGTAAAATGTTGGATTATGCCTGCTTTGTTTCTGAATTTTTAAAAAATCTGTGTTTTTAAGGTATAGAGCAGTGCCTTCAAAATGCAGTCAGCACACTGACGCGTCTGTGGAGCGTTTATGGTGGACTACACGATGCGTGTTGTTTAGTGTGCCTGGGTTCTCTTTGTCTACGGCAGGGCTTTTTAAAGGAAGCCGTATGCTGGCAACAGCTCCTCTGATTGTAGGCCAGTAAGAGACACCTCGCAGACCAGCTGCTTTCGGCAGAACGGTCCAGAGTGCACACGTGGGCCCGCCCGGCATCCCCTGGGACGTTCGGAACTCGGAGACCTGTGTTCCCAGCAATTCATTTTGTTGTCAAAGGTTTTCTTGTTTTTTTAACTTCTTTTTTATTTCTTTATTTTCATTGCTTTTCAGCCACAGTTTACACTCAGTACTGTTCCACACCAGTGTCGGGTGTGCAGGCAAGTGGCCGGCAAGCCATGCACTCTGCAGAGTGGCCCCTGCCCCAAGCACCACCTGGCCTACCCCAACATCTCAGCATCAGACTGTTCTCCGCGTGCAGTCCAGATCCCTGGGCTAGTCCGCAACTACCAGTTTGTACTGCTTAATTCCTAAAAGGTTCTCTCATCTTAGCCGAAACTAATCCCTAAAGAATCACGTATGGCTGATAACTGGTTTTTAGAACTTCATAGCAACCACAGTCTTGGCCAGTTGTGTGTTTACACTGGCACAGACTTGGGACTGGGGCCACCCGGAAGTAGAGAGCGCCCAGGGAGGCACAGGGGAGTTTAGGAGCTCTGCGCTGGACTTGGAACCGTGTCCAGCCCGTTTGATGATGTCCTAGAAAGAACGTTTCCCTTCCTCGTTCGGAGAGCATTTCTCTCTCTCTCTTTGCCTTCGTCCAGACAGGAGTTTATTTCATCTCAGGGCATGATTCCCCACCCTCATTTCCTTTCCATTTGTTGATTGGTTTCTAAATCTCAGCCTCCCGATTGCCATTGGTGATCGTCACACCTCACGGAAGGTGACTGTAACAGTTGCAGAGATCTGGAACAGGAGAGAGAAGGCAGCGAGTGTGAGAACCCCTTAAAAAGACGTGTGCTTTCTTTCTTTTGCAGTGGAAAGCTCTCCAGAGAGCCTAAAGCAGGAAGATTTTTCTAGTAGCCATGCTCTTACCGTGTTCAAAGACAGGAGCCATGGAGCCATGGAGCAGCTCTCTCTGATTTTGTCTCCCGAGCACCAGGTTTCTCAGAAATTCTACATTCCTCGGAGTACTGCCACTGCTGCCTTGGGAGCTGCTGCCCGGTTAGCCACGTCCAGGAGCTTCCTGCACTGGTACCCCAGTGTGAAGAGGATGGAGGCCTGAGGGGGAGGGAGGGGGGAGCGAGGGAGGACAGACCCACCGCTTAGGCTTGGTGACTTCCCAGGCCAAACTGAGGAGGGCGCATTAGGACAAAATCCTATGTTGGTAGTTGGGGCCTTTGTCTCTCTGTGTGACTGTGTGTCGCCTTTATTGTGCTAACAGTCCACGTTGTGTAAGTATTGGTATTTATTGTTAACTTGATAATTTTTATTGATGACTTTTTTTCTATATAGTTTTGTTCACCTTTGTTTAATGTAGTAGTTTAATGGAGTTTTTATTTTATTTTTTTATGTTGCTATGTATAAATGTTTTTCTTGTACATATCATGACTGATAAATGAAAACTGAAAACTGAATGTTTTGTGCTCCATATTTAGTAAGACAAAAACTATCTCACGTTCCTATCTCCAGAAAATGGATGTGTGAATCTGAAAGCTGCTTTTTCTATTTCATTTGAAATCTTCTGTATCAGAGAATAATTCAGGGTGTGAATTCTTACCATCCTTATTTCTTTGAAGCATAGGATCCGTAAGAAAATCCACACCTGAAGCTTTGGTCACATAAATACTTTTACATTAAAAAGAAAAGGAAGCTGCGTCTGCGTGCAGGCATTCCATGGAGACAGACGGCAACGTGAGGCTGAGGTCGAGGCTTAGCCGAGCCGTCTCTCATCACAGTCCCCGGGAGCCTTCAGGTGGCCATGGTCCAACAGGTGTTTGAGCATTTACATACGTGATGTTCTCTAAAGTCTAACTGTGTGAAATATTTTGAAAAGTATGAGTTACCAGATTGGCTCCTTTCAGTTTATCATTCTTTATTCTGGGAGGCACACCTCTGACGTTCTAGTTTGTTTTCCAGAAAAAATCCTTTCAGGAGAAGACCTTCTCTCGTTCGGTAGGTTGTCTTTTCGTCGTATTGGTGGTTCCTTCACTGTGCACAGCTCTAGTTTGGTGTGGTCCCATGTGTTTGTTTCTGTTTCCCTTGCTCGAGGAGACATACCCATAAAAAGATCGCTAAGAGCGATGGCAAAGAGTTCACTGCCTACGCTTTCTTCTAGGAGTTTCACGGTTTCAGGTCTTACATCTAAGGGCTTAATCCATTTTGAGTTTATTCTTGTGGATGGTGTCAGATAGGAGGCCAGTTTCATTCTTTTGCGCATGTCTGTCCAGTTTTCCCAACACCGTTTATTAAAGAGACTGTCTCTGCCCTATTGCATGTTCTCGCCTCCTTTGTCATAGACTCATTGGTCATGTAGACGGGGCTTTATTTTGGATTCTCTATTCTGTTGTATTTTCTTTATTTCTGTTTCAAAAAGTGCTCTTTAGGGTTAATGTAGTGGTTTTGGATGTGTACTGTTTTGGTGGCCTCTCAGTCTGGGGCTTAACTGAGGGACAGGCTTGTGCCTAAACCTGACTCCAGGGCAAAGGTCAGATAACAGAAACCAAGGAATCTGCTTTCCTTACCAAGCAACTCCTTTCTATTTTTGGTGACTTCTCTGCCCTTTATACCTGTAAACAATACATTTACGTTGAAAATTCATATTGTGACATTTTTGTTCTGTTTTGAATTCAGTGAGGTGTGAGAGAATGTAGTTTTTTATTTTTTTAAAAATTACTAGTGTAACTGAAGAAATGAGCAGGGAAATTACCCCAGCTTTAAATTCGCTAGATGGCAAAGGGTGAGGGATGGGCGCAGCTGAAAGAGGAAGTGCCGGTGGCCGACTGGCGCCCAGCGCCCTGGAGGCTGCAGGCGCCGTTTGCAGGCCTGGCCTGGCCTTCGCATCAGCTGGGAGCTGCGCAAGCTCTGCAGCTGGGCCACATTCTCCCCCAAAGGCTCTGGTGTGATCAGTCCGTGTGTTTCAATGAGCAGCAAGGGCTGAGGACTACAGCGAAGGGGAGTCGTCCCAACACAAGAACCCCACACCCCACTCACGTGTAGACCTTTCTCACTATAAACTTCAAACTTCAGAGTGGGGATTCTCAAGGGAGGGCTTAGGCAGTGGTTCTCAACCTTCCTGGTGCCGTGACCCTTTAAGACAGTTCCTCATGTTGTATGTGGGTGGACCCGCCTGGAGACGCATAGAGGAGCGGTGTCTCGGTTCCTAAGACCACTGGAAATATGTAGTTTCCGATGGTCTGGGGCAACCCCTGTGAAAGGGTCGTTCGACCCCACACAGGTTGAGAACCGCTGGCTTAGGGGACCACACATTGCCCAGGTGAGGGGAGAACCTTTTCAACGTGCTCATGCTGACCCCTCCTGCCTGCCCATTCTGATAGAGCCCACCTCCCACCCTACCACGCAGCTCTGACACCCTGGGCCCCTGCGGCAAATGGGGGCTTTTCATCCCGCAGAGACACTGGCATGGAATAAGAAGTTAAAACTATTGTGTTAGAAATTCTTTTTGTTGTTGTTAATCCTCACCCAAGGATATTTTTCCATTGTTTTTTAGATAGAATGGATGGGGTGGGGTGATATTGATTGATTGCCTCCTGCATGACCCCAACCGGGGTGGGGATCAAACCTGCAACCCAGGTACATGCTCTTGATCTGGAATCGAACCTGAGACCTTTCGGTTTGCAGGCTGACACTCTTAACCGCTGAGCCAAACCAGTCAGGGCAAGTCATTTTTATTTTATATAAAAAACAGGGTAATGATAGACTACTACAACAGATTTTTTTAATTTTTGTTTAATTGTAGTACTAAAATTTAATGTGAGATCTACCCTCTAAACAGATTCCCAAGTACACGATACAGTGTTGCTAACTACAGAGGTAATTTGTACAGCAGATCTCTAGAACTTACTTATTCCAGCTTTAACCTCACTGGTTGGTTAGCACCCCCCCCCCCCAATGATTTTAACGTGGTTTTCTAATACCTAAATTCCATGTTCTTGTATCTCCTCCCGTGGTGGCATTTTCCCACTAAATACCGTACAGATTTGATGTGGGTGATACTGTGTGCTTGAATGGTGGCGTTTCCGCCTCTCAACAGCAGTGACCACACACCACTACACCATGAGAGTGTCGGAACATGCCCGCAGAGGAGCCGGTGCTAGCCAGCTCGCCACTCTTCACTGTTCGAACCCAAACGGTAACCCATTTATCTGACTTGGCACGATATACATTTGGAACCTGGATAGGAAGCTTGGAGAAAATTGAACCTCTGTAGTCTTTGGAGGGCGTCTGTAGGAATGTGGTCCGGTGTCACAGAGGTCATGGGCCGAGGGTCTGTTGGTAACCCTGCCCAGGTTTTTCTGCAACACCAGACAGCTGAGCCTTCAGAAGCCACCAACAGGACAGCATGAGCGAAAGTGGTGTGTGAAAATCTGATTTTAACTTGGGGATTATAAACCCAGGATTTCTCTACCTGAATTACTCCTTAGAATCGATTTGGTGAAGGGACTAGTTCACCAGAGCCGGATTTTTAAACAATTGTTTTGTTCTAAAAGTCAAGTGAAATCGTTTTTCTTTGGAGACTCGGTTTTGTTCTCTCCTCACTGCTAGGTGGCGCTCTAGGCCAGGAGTTCTGGTGTCCAGCCCTGCGCTAAATTCCTTTCCCTGAAATACGTGGTTTCGTGGCCCTGTAGTCTGAGAGTTGGAAATGCAGCCTGGAACTCACTTCATCTAAACTCTCTTGACTTGATAAAACAAGTTAAGTGACATTATTGAATCCTTTGGGAAGTAAGGGCCTTGGAATAATTATCATAAGATGAGAATTTAAAGTTTCCCCTAACCTGACCCTGCAGGCAGCTGCCCAGAGCTCTCTGTTTTTACAGAACTGTAGACTTGAACGCTGTGTGTACCTAAGGTGGCGGAAACACCCACCGGCCCCTAATCATAGTCAGAAGCTTCAAGGACTAATTCTATCTTGCTCCACTAAAGACATTCAAAGGGGGGGAAATCACCTTTCCATCTTTCTTTTAGACTTCACAGGTAGTTGTTTTTACCTCCTTTATAAATTTCTGTTGTAGAAAAAAACAAGCAAAATTCTTACAATTTCCACTCATCTTGAATCCTTAGGAGGACTTTCTAATTCCAGGGTGTTACATTTTGTATGGTTGTATGTTTTCTGGAGGAAGGTCCTTAGCCCCCTCAGATTCTCAAAAATGATGAGGACTGCCTTCAGAAATCCTGCATCCTGGGTCAATAAAACTACGTGCTCCCCAGGTTCTCCGGAGAGATGGAAAACAACTGCTAACCTGTGTGACTCACTTTCAAGTGAAGACAAGCAACTTCTGTGGCTCAGAGAGCGGCGGAGCTCACAACCAGATGTGGAGTCAGTTGTCATAACCATCACTTGTGCAGGGCTTTACACATCACAAAGCAGCAGAGACACCGCCATCAAAACTTAATGAGTGTAGATCGCAGTAACTCGAGGATAGTATCAAAGACAGGAGGTCATTTTCTAAGTTCAGCACACCCTTCACTGTGGGGCAGCAATGCATTTACAAAAGGGGGGGACCGCCATTTACAGGAGAATTGCCTGGATGTTAAGAGCTTCATTGACTTCATATCATGTGCCGCAAGTGGCTTGTTCCAAGTGCTTTATGTAGATGATCTCATTTCATCATTACAACAACGTCATGGGGTAGGTACTATTATTACTCCCATTTTACAGGTAAGGAAATTGTACAGAGAGGTTAAGTATCTTGCCCACACGTGACAAATTCATATTATGTCATAATGTCGTTAACAGTATATGTTTTATTTACATGTTTTATTTAATCCTCACCACATCCCTATTACTATCCTTTTTTCACAAGAGGAGAAACATGAGGTTGAGAAAATTAAGTGATTATTTACCCAGTCACATCTAGTAAGTGGCAGGAGCTCATGTGTCTGATTCCTCCAAAGGGTTGTCTACGTTGTCTCCCGTTATGCTTCTTCTGTTCTCTCTTTGAAACCACTCCAACTCCAGCTCTGCTCTGCCAAAAGCGCTCCCGTTGAGTCTCCCGTAACCTCCCTGTTGCTAATCTAGTAGTCAGCCCTCAGCTCACACCTGGCCTATCAGCCTTTGATGCCTTTTCTCCCCCTCAGGGACATCACCTTCTCCAGGGTCCTCCTACTTGCTGGTCCACCCTCCGCATCTCCTCTTCCGGCTCCTCCCCCTTCCCTGACCTCGCAGTGCTGGAGGACAGCGGGTCTCCTTACCGAGTGTCTCCAGTCTGGTGGTTTATTGCCATCTGTCTGCTGATTCCCACATTTATGTTTCCTGCACGGACCTCTCTCTTGAACTCTAATGCTTATTCGACCTCTTCACTCACATGTCCAATTAACATTTCACACTAAGCAGATCCAAAACCTAACTCATTACCCTTGTCCCATCTGCATCCCAGACCACACCACTTACTGAGACAGCCACTGCATCTAACTACACAGCCAGAATCCGCAGAGCTATCACCGACTCCTCTGTCTCTCCCACCCCACATCCAGTCACCCTGATGGCTGGACCTTCAAAATGTATCTGGAATCTGATCCCTGCTCAGCACCCCACACCTGCCAGCTGGTCCGAATCACACTGTTTAGCCTGAGTTACTTCAACCCCCTTCCCTGGGGTCCCTGCCTCCTACATTGCTTTTCCACTCTTCCACAATGCACCCAGAATCTTTCAATCACATGTCGAATGTAATCCCTCCTCTGCTCGAGACCCTCCAAAGGGGCCCCTGGTTATACTCAGAGTCCATACAGTGGCCCTCAGGTGGTGTTGCCAGATAGAATGCAAGATGGTCAGTTAAATACGAATTTCAGGTAGACAGGAAATAGTTTTTGAGTATGTCTCACGCAATATATGAGGCATAGTTATACTTTTAAAATATTCATTATTTGAAATTCACATTTAACTGGGAATACCTCTTTTTATTTGCTAAATCTGCCAACCCTACCCAAGGCCCTATAGGATGAGTGCCCCTCATTCTCTTTCTGACCTCACCTGCAATCTGCCCCTTGCTCAATCCCCCCCCCCCGACTGAACTTGCTTTCCTGGGGTCCATGCAGGCAGCTCCCACTTGGGGCTTGGCCTTGGCCACTCTCCCTCCACTGTCTGCATCTTCTCAAAGACACCATTTTGAAAATTAACTTCTTACCCTTTTTTCCACGGCACCTACTTTTATTACAGATAAAACTTTTTACTGCTTATTGTCTGTCTCCGCAACAGAATACAAATTCCACAAGGCCAGTATTTTTGTCCGTTTTATTCATTATTGTATCCTGACAGGCTAAAACAACAGCACATAGGTACCTGATGAGTATTTGAGTGAATGAATGATTTCAAAAGCCTGTGCTTCTTCCCACTGCATTATGTCCCCTCCGTTTCGACTTGTCGTATGACAGATACTGAAGGACCTTAGCGTGGACAGCCAGGAGAGGCGGTTATCGGCTGCGGTGGGAGTGCATTTATATCCAGCTGTTATGGTCCTTCTGCTGGGACATTCGGGTCAAGGCACAGGACTGTCTTCGCCTCCTGTCCCCACACTCTCAGCATCGCCCTCTCACAAAAACTAGTGTATTTTCTGTATGCCAGGCCTTTGCGAAACTCCAGAGCTGCAAGAATAAGATCATTCCCACCTGGAAAGACTTTACAATGAGGTGGAGGTTCCTGCCTCTCTGATAAAATGAGAGGGAATTGGACCTCATTAGTCACATTTGCCCTTTCCAAAGAAAGCACCACAGAGTCCAAGTCCCCTTTGTATCTTGTCATCTCCCCTAGGTTCTCCTGTTCCGGTGACCCCCAGGAGAAAGAAGAAGTGGCTATCGAGCAGCAGTGAGAGGAACATCTGCTCTAACCTCCCCGTGACCCCAGTGCAGTGCTCAGCAGAGATCAATTAAAGCGAGCGCAGGAGGCCTGTTGGCGTCAGTCTCCAATGACGACAACAGGAAGGTGGAGCGGGAGAGGGAGGGCGCGCGCACACATGGGCACCGAGAAGCAGATTTGCTGCTGGAGATCATTTCCCCCCACGACTTAGGAGGAAAAAAGTCCTTATTCCTGGGATAACGTTTACTGAATAGCTTTGTATACATTTTCGACCCACCTTATTTCTGCACTACTGTGTTCCTGAATTACTGATGGAAGAAATCCCCATCTCCATAAGCAATTGCTAAGTGGAAGAATCTAGGGTAGTTTGCAGAAGTGCAGTAACATGGCTAAACTGCAGAAACGAAGGCGGAGAGAAGTGTCTGGCGGCAGATGGCTTTCTCTTCTCCCTTTCCCCCTTCCCTCTACGTGGTCCTTGAGCATGTACGAGTCGCTAAGTGAGAGGGCTGTCATCTTCTAATTCAATGAACATTTTCTATGGACCTGTTTGACGCAGGCTGTGTAACTTCCTGTTTCCATGGCAGTAAATTTACTAAAAGAGCTCATCCTTTACTAACAGAAGACAGCGGCTATTGCAACTGACCAGGCATAGAGGGGATACAAAGTATCCCTTGGGATCAACTAAACAAGAACTTGTTCTTTCTTCTTGTAAAAATGACCCAATGTCTCAGGCCACCTTCGATGGCAGCCCAGGGTTCTACAGGGAAATCCTCACCCTGGAAGATCTTGTAAGGCAGGACTGTCCCAGCAAAATTGGGAGTGAGCCATATTCATCCTCAGCATTCTCTGGTTTCCCTTTTCAGCTCTTTTCCCTCTGACCTTTGTTCACAGTACCCCGTGACTGGCCACAAAGTTCCCCTGCCCTGCATCTATGAGTTTGTTTTTGTTTTGTTTTGTTTGTACATTTGTTACTTTTTTGTTTTATATTCCATGAATGAAATATTCATTCCTTTTCCATCTGACTTATTTCACTTAGTATAATATCCTCAAGGGCCATTATTGTTGTCACAAATGGCAACATTTCATCTTTTTTATGGCTGAGTAGTATTCCATTGTGTACATATACCTCATCTTCATTCACCCGTTGATGAACACAGGTTGTCTCTGTATTTTGGCTAGTGCTGAAAAGAACATAGGGGTACGTATACCTTTTCAAATTAGTGTTATCATATTCTCTGAATGAATACCCAGATGAGGGATTACTGGATAACATGATAACTCTAAATTGTTTGAGGAACCTTCATACTGTTTTTCATAGTGGCTGTACCAATTTACAATCCCATTCTAACAGGTGTGAGGGAGTAGCTTATTGTGGTTTTGATTTGTGTTTCACTAATAATTAGTGATATTAAACATCTTTTCACATGCATGTTGGCCATCCATATGTCTTCCTTGGAAAAGTTTCTGTTCGGATCCTGCCAATTTTTTAATCAGGTTTTGTTTTTTGTTGTTGAACTGTATGAGTTTTTAAAATATTTTGGTTATTAACTCCTTATTAGAAATATATGCAAATATCTTTTCCCATTCAGTTGGTTGCCTTTTTGTTTTGTTGATGGTTTCTTTTGCTCTGTAAAACTTTTAGTTTGATGTAGTCCCATTTGTTTATTGTTTGTTTATTTAACTTGCCTTTGGAGTCAGATTCACAAAAACACCACTAAACCAATGTCAAAGCTTGCATTTTCACCCGATGAATAGGCTGTAAGAGGAATTTGCAGAAATAATGGCTAAAAACTTCCCAAATTTGTTACAAAACCAAACCAAATGGGTTTTCATGGAATAAGCTCAAACACATCCACACCTAGACACATCACAATCCAATTATTCATGGACAAATAATATTGAAAGCAACAAGAAAAGTAATTCATCATATACAAGGAATCCTCCAACAGTTTATTTCTCATCAGAAACTGCTGGGACCAGAAGACAGTGAGGTGACATATTCAAAGTGCTGAGAGAAAAAGACTGTCAACCAAAAAAATCTATAGCCAGCAACAATATCCTTCAAAAACGAGTGAGAAATTATGACATCCCAAAATAAATTTAAAAACTGAGAGAATTTGTTACTAGTAGACTTGCTCTGTAAGAATAATATAGTGAGCCTTTCATGCTGAAATGACATTAGATAGTAACTCAAATCCACATGAAGAAATAAAGAACACCAGTAACAGTAACTACATAGGTAGATATGTAAGATCGTAAAATATAAGTTTTGTTTTAATTATTTTTCTTCTGATTAAAAAGAAAAAAAAGGTAATAATTATAAATTTGTATTGATGGATATATCATGTATAAAAATGTAATTTGTATGAAAACAGTAGCACAAAGAGCGAAGAGAATGGCACCATATAAGAGCAGAGTTTTGTATACTCTTTATATTAGTTTTCTCCAGAGAAACAGGACCAGTGGGATATTCGTTCATTCATTCATTCATTTATTATGGGTTGGTTTATGTGGTTTTGGAGTCAGACAGATCCCAAGATCTGTAGGGTTAGTCAGCAGGCTGAAGACCCAGGAGAGCCAATGATATAGTTCATGTCCAAAAGCCAGCAGCCTCAAGACCCAAGAACAGCCAGTGTGTCAGCTCAAGTGTGAAGGTAAGAAAAGGCCAATGTCCCAGTTTAAAGACAGGCAGGAGGAATTCTCTGTTACCCAAGAGAGGGTCACTCCTTTTGTTCAATTCATGTCTTCAACTGATTAAGTGAGGCCCGCCTAATCTGGGAGGGCAGTCTGTTTTATTCAGTCTACCAGTTTAAATATTAATCTCATTTTTTAAAACACCCTTAAAGAGCTAGCTACCCAGAATATTGTTTTATCAAATATCTGGGTGCCACATGACTCAGTCAAATTGGTACATAGAATTAATCATCACACTGTTGAATTGAAAGTTGGTATTAATCTAAAGTATTTGTTATAATTTAAGATGTTAATTATAATCCCTATAGCAACCACTAAGACATTAGCTCACAATATATAAAGAAAACCAGATATTCATCTCAATAGATGCAGAAAAGCTTTTGACAAAATCCAACACCCTTTCATTATTAAAACTCAACAAACGGAGTAGAAGGGGACTTCCCCAACTGATTAAGGGCCTTGATGAAAACCCACTGGCAACATTGTACTTAGTGGTCAGACTGAAAGCTTTCCCCAAAGATCAGGAAGAAGACGAGGGTGTACACTTGTGCCACGTCTGTTCAACATCGTACCGGAGGTTCAAGTGCACCAATCAGACAGCTGAAACAAATAAAAGGCATTTGGGTTGGAAAAGGGAAGAAAATCTATTTGTAGATAACATGATCTCATATAAATGAAAATCCCAGTAAACACACACACGAAACCTATTAGAGCTAAGAAACAAATTCAGTTTCAGGATATAAGATCCATATACAAAAATCAATTGTTTTCCTTTACACTAGCAATGAACTATCTTAAAATGAAATTAATAAAACAATTCCATTTGCAATAGCATCAAAAAGAATAAAACACTTAGGAATAAAGTTAACAGAAGTCCAAGACCTGTACACTAAAAACTATAAAATATTACTGAAAGAAATAAAAGATCTGAAAATGAAAAGACATCCCATGTTCATGTGTTGGAAAACTTAATATAGTTAAGATGTCGATACTCTTAAGGTGATCAATACAACCCTTATCAAAATCCCAGCTGGCTCTTTGTAGAAATTGATAAGCTAATTCTAAAATGTATATGTTAATTCAGGGGACTCAGAATAGCCAAAACAACCTGGGGGGGAGGGGCGGACAAAAAGGATTTATACTTTCAGATTTCAAAACTTATTGTAAAACTATATAAAATTTCTAGAATAGGCAAATCCATAGAGACAGATAAGTGATTAGTAGATTAGTGATTGTCAGTGGTGGGGGGAGGGAAGAACAAGGAGCAACTAACTGCTACTGGGTATGGAGTTGCTTTCTTTTTTTTTATCCTCACCTGAGGACATTTTTCCATTTTTTGTTCAGATGGAATGGGAGGGAGAGAGAGGAAGAGAGAGAGAGAGAGAAACGTCGACGTGATAGGGACACATCGAGTGGCTGCCACCTGTACAACCCAACCAAGGCCGGGGACAAACAGCAACTGAGGTACATGCCCTTAGGGGGAACCGAACCCAGGTCTCTCTGGACCGCAGGCCGACACTCTAACCTCTGAGCCAAACTGGCCAGGGCTGGAATTTCTTTCTGGATTGATGGAATATTCTGGAATTAGATAATGGCAATGGTTCCACAACTTTATGAATAAATGAAAATTCACTAAATTGTACACTTTATTTTTAAAAAATAAATGTCAGCTCTTTTTTATAAATATGTTTTTACGATTTTTTAGAGAGAGAGGGAGGGAGAGAAAGAGAGAAATATCAACCGGCTGCCTCCTGCACGCCCCCTACTGGGGCTCGAGCCCACAGCCTGGGCATGTGCCCTGACTGGGAGTCAAACTGGGACCTTTCAGTCCATGGGACGTCACTCAATCCACTAAGCCACACTGGCTGGGCTAAATTATACACTTTAGAAGGGTGAATTTTAGGACACAAGTTATATCTCAATTTTTTAAAAAGTTAATAAAAAACACCTTTTGTTGCCCTGGCCAGTTTGGCTCAGCGGTTGGAGCGTCGGCCTGCGGTACAGAGAGACCTGGGTTCGATTCCTGCTAAGGCATGTACCTCAGTTGCAGTTTGTCCTCGGCCCTGGTTGGTCGTGTGGGTGGCAGCCACTCAATGTGTCCCTTCACATCGATGTTTCTCTCTCTCTCTCTTCCTCTCTCTCCCTCCCGCTCTATCTGAACAAAAAATGGAAAAATGTCCTTGGGTGAGGATTGAAAAAAAGAAGAAGAAAGAAAAAACAAAATACCTTTTGTTGTTAGGAGCAAACCTTCTATCTGCTCAAGCAGGGAGCTGTTGACTCCCACGGAGATGTAGGACAGAGACGGCGCCACTCGCTGATGGATCTCACCCAGAGTCGATCAGAATCACCTGTGGAGCTACTAGAACGTACAGAAAACAGGCCACTTCTAAGTTTTCTGATTTAGTGAGTCTGGCAGGAACATGCATGCTTCCATGCCCCATCCCCACCCTGTCCCTAAAGTGTGGCTGAGATGTTGACGACTGTCCAGTTATTAGAGGACAACATTGGAAATCAGAATCAGGACATTTGATGCCTCTCATTGGAAGTCATGTTGGTTGTACACCAAGGCTTCTGTTCTATACTCTAAGAGCAATTGCCGCCCTCTTCTCATGTTGCATGAAGAATATTTACAAAATATCTTGGTCACTGATACTTCTTTTCCAAGTCCATGCCAAAGCAGGCATGTTAGAGGTGCTCAAGTGAAAATTTATTCTCCCTTCATTATGGCAACTTAGTCTGAGCCCCTAAATCTTTAGGAATGAGCAGCTTTCCCTAGTGGAATTTGGGATAGTGGCTTCTGTAATAACACGTGGCGTAAATTTGGAATTAAAATAATTTGCATAAGGATTTGTTTTGTTTAAAAGTAGATATGAATTCTAGTAAAAATTAGAACTCTCCATCACCGAGTGGCGTTATGTATGTAAGTCACAACCTGCCTTGGCAAGTACTAGAACACGAACTCTCTAGGGTTGTTCCAAACAAATTGGGTCCCAGAAAAGGAAGAATGACTCATGACAAGAACCCTGCAGAGTGCCCCAGTCTGTCTCCATGATTTATGATCCCCTTACTTCAGGGATGACTCCCACGACTGGAGGCCCCGTCTGACATTTTGGCAGAGGGAAGGCATATGCCATCTTGAATCTATCTTGGGCTCGCAAATCACCTTTCTTCCCTGCAAAGTTATCATCTGCTTAATTAGAGATGAGAAGTTTGTATCTGTGGCCAGAAACCAGGGCCAGGTTTAATGAAACCTGAATGGCTCCCAGTTTCCAAGGACAATCAACAGCAAGGAATCCCGCTGCAAACTTGCCCAGGCCTGGGGGCTGATGAAGGGTGCCAGTCTTCCCGCGCGCAACGTTCCCCCAGACTCATAAAGGCTGCTCACAATGTATAGCAAAACAACTGCTAGGTGACGGGAAAACCAAAATTAACCATCAAAGTGACCTCTAAAAATCACTTCATCTGTCTTCATTTCTCTTTGTTTTGAGGATATTTCTCCATTGATTTTTTAAAATTTATCTTTATTTTTGAAATTATTACAGATGTCCATCCTTCCACTGATTTTTCAAGAGAGTGGAAGGGAAGGAGAGACGAAGGGAGGGAAGGAGGGAGGGAGGAGGGAGGGAGGAAGAGAGGTGGAGAGAGAGAGAGACATCGATGTGAGAGAGACACATTGGCTGCTTCACACACGTACCCCAACCAGGAGCCAGGGATTGAACCTGCATCCCAGGTGCATGCCCTTGACTGGGAATCGAACCCACAACCCTTTGGTGTGTGGGCTGGTGCTCTAACCATTGAACACAACAGCCAGGGCTCATGCCTCTTCCTCTAACACAATGTGTAGGGCAGTTTGGTGTGGCCCTGTGAAAGGTAGGGGAGAGGGATGAAGGACTTCTCAAGATTCTTTAACTACCCATAGTATAAAATCCAATGTTTGGGAAATTTTGTGCAATCATTATTGTTATAGCTACTAACAGACACATTGTATAAAACTGAAAAGACTGCAAAGTATCTGCAGAAAATGCCTCCCTCCCGTCCATCTCCCTTGGCAGTGACGCCAGGTGCTGTTCTAGGTCCTGGGGGTAGAGCAGCGAACAAAGCAGAGTCCCTGTCCTCAGCGAGCGTACGTTCCAGCTCAGAGACGCACGAAAGAGCTTTAGGTACGGGTAAATCCTATGCGAAATACAGAACAGCCTGGCGGGACTGGCCTTTGAGGTTCTCAAGGAGACCGTGGTCCGCTCTGTTAAATGTAGTGATTTCTCCACGTGAAGACGGTTGGTAACCTTGACACTGGAGGGTAGGGAAAGGGGCTTGATTATAAACGGGCAGCAGAATGGCTAGGAAATGAGACAGCGGAGACGACGTGAGACCTCTCTGGAGACGCGGCGAGGGGGCAGAGAAACGGGCACAGCTGGGATGTGGTCGCGCAGGTAAGGGAAGTGGTGCACAGGAAGTGCTGAGCCCAGAGCCGGGCACAGAGCGGGCACGGAGCTACTCTTATGTATTATGCAGTATTATATGTTCTCCCCTAGTCTTCTCTATGTCAAAGTTCACTCTTCCCAAAACGGTCTTCCACCTACGATTGCCTTAGTTGAGTCCTGGGAATGCCCAGTGACCCCGAGAGTCATCTAGAGTTGTGAATGACTGCATCTCCGGCCACTGCAGACAGAAGTTACTCTCTCAGAGACTGTAAATGGAAGGGCCTCGTTGTAAGTGGCTGTCCGGGTGCGTTTGCTCATTTCAGCTTGAAACAATGCTTTGGAGGACGCTGCGAAGCACCTGATCTCGGCAGTAAGTGATCTTTCTCCCTTTTGCTCCGCTGCTCAGTTGTACCTTCAGCCTGATCGTCGGACAGATGCGAGAGCACCAGGGGATTTGTCGTCTCTAGACAGCTTTCCGGCAGTTCCATATTTTCCTGACAAATTGGGGGGGGGGGTGTTGGCAGGTTTGTGGATTATTTTATTTTGGCCTTTTGTTTGCTAAGTGTCTGCCAAATAGACACATTTCCCCAGTTGTCACTATTTATGCTCACTTCAATGACCAAAGACCATCCACGGGGACAGAAAGACAAAGCAATTTGCGGAAGGCCGATGGTGCTCCTCCTTCGTCACTGCAGTGCTGTCCCGCAAGGTGCCAGCTCACGGCCCGGGCAGGAGCAAGCTTCCACACCTGGGCGTCTGTGCACCACGCACAGGTCCCGTTGAAGAATCAGCTAGTTCGTCCCGGGTTCTCGTAAATGCGCCTCTTTGTACCCAGCTGGATAACCATTGTTCTGGGAAGAGAAGAACACTCCTTTCTCATCGTCACGGCTGACAGAGTCGGAAGGGACCCCTGGTGCCCCTTCTGCTGGCATCCTGAAGCTTCTGCCCTCGGAGTTGCTGCTTCTTAAACCCTCCCTCGTTGTCTCTCTAGCACAGTCTCCTTCTCCCAAAGCAACATGGTGTTTGTTCACTACGTCACCATGTATCTGTGACTTCAACCAACCATTGCCTTGTATTGGCCCATAGCTGTTTTGTGTGCGTCTTATTTTTTCGACTGTAACTGTGAACCCCTTAAACGTTGAATTCCCTTCAGCTGAGTAGAGAGCATAGCCATTCTGTAAATACTTTTGAAGTCATTTGAATGCATTGCTCTCCCCTCGGGGATCTTAGAATTTCACTGGGAAGCACGGGGTGCCCAGATGAGAGTTCGATGACAGGCAGGCAACGATCCAGTGCCAACGTGGAGCTGCAGAGCCCCGAGGTCTGTGCCGAGGGTGGCAGGGGGGAAAGCCACGGGCCGGCCAGTCTGAGAAGGCTCGGACTTGCCTGTAACCGTCGTCACTTGGCCCTGAGACGAGTCAGTAGCTGCTTCCGGAGCTGGCCCGGTTTGACAGGTGACTCTCGCTAGATGATGGAACCGCCGCCACGGGCATTTTGTCCCCTGCACAGGGATCTCTGTGCTTCCCAAAGGAGTTTGTTCTGAAGACCACCCCAGCTCCTGGCCCCTGGAGATCTCACCACAAAGTTTACTTCTGCCCTCTTTTCCCACTCTCCAAAGCTCTTTCATTGCTATTCTTCAAAAACAAACAAAGAAACTCGGTTTCTGTGAAAAGATGTATCTTATGGTTCAGCTCCCTGAAACAGCCGACGGCAGAATGGGCATGGAGAGGGAACGTATATGCTTCCCTGCGCTGCTTTCTGGGTGCTGCGTGTGTGTTTTTAATCCTGCCGCTGTCAAGCTCCATTAGGAGATTTGAGCATCAGCTCCTACCTTTGGGGCCTGGCCTCCTACCAGCCCCCGCAGAAATGAGGCCGGTGTTCGAGACTGGTAATCAAGAAGCGAGACAGGTTGGGTATTGCAAAGAGCCCTCACCCACCACCCTTACAGCCTGGCCGCCTTTCACATTGCGAGAGGGGATTCATCCCCCTACCTGCGAGCAGACTGCACTAGGGAAGCCGTCGGGGGCCCTGTGCTGGTGTCTGCAAAACGACCTTCACACAGTGGGGGAGCATCAGGGCCAAGCCTCCGTAACCCGTAACCCGTGTACCCCTTTGAAAAGGAGTGGACTTCCTCGCAGTGCTGGAGGGGAGCCCCACACTCCACCAAAGCCACCAAAGTAGGCAAAGTCATTCCGACAGTCACATCACATCCTTACAGCAGCCTTCACATCCAGCCTCCGATGGGGCTTCGGTGGGTCAGAGCAGCACCCGGACGCTTGGCTCAGAGGGTTGGCACTGAGTTTCCGGGAAGGAAGAGGACCCCTGGTGACGTCCCCTTTCTTGCTATTTGATATAAAGCAGAAAACAGTGTCATTGAAAGAAACTGATTTTTGGAGGATTTTTTCATTTCCTATTGTGGACAAGGGATTGTAGACCTGCATAAGAGAAAACCGCTGATCTAGGCTTCATAATCTGGTCCCTCTCTAGAGGGATCTGTGGTCTTAATCACCGCTTAAACAGTATGTGACATCTTTAAAAAGAAAAACTTAAATCCTAGCCCTGATTTAATACCTGGTGTGGATCTCAGCTGGTAGAGTTGACCGCGTGGAAGAAATTAAACTGACACTCCTTTTTGGGTATCTCGGGAGGCTTGCAACAGAAGAATCTGCTTTTACATAAAAAAATATTTTCTCCCAATTATACTGACAACACCAAAAGTGCTTTGGAGAATGAGGAACGGCCTCCCCAGACAAGGCAGGAGGGGTCCGCCGGCCAGGGAGGTTAGAGTGGGCCTGAGGTCATCTCACTCCTGTTCAGTGATGTGGCCCCTGTCTAAATGGTACTTTGATTTTTTTTTTTTTTAATCCTCACCAAGGACATTTTTCATTGATTTTTAGAGAGAAAGGAAGGGGGAGAAAGAGAGAGAGAAACTTTGATGTGAAAGAGATACATCGATCAGTTGCCTTCTGCATTCTCCCTGACCAGGGATTGAACCCAAGGTATAGGTATATACCATGTCTGGAAATCGAACCCACGACCTTTTGGTGTATGGGATGACACTCCTACCAACTGAGTCACACTGGCCAGAGCAATGGTCCTCTGATTTTATAATGAAAGTTGATACACAAATATTATTGACTTTACAAGTTACTTTGCTAGAATACACCTAAGGGAATAAGGGATGTGGGTAACTACTTTTTTTCCTTGGTAGAGTCCTATATATCTTTAGCAAAAAGGCCGTTTTCAGCCAGAACAAGTCCTCCCAGATTAAAACAGCAGGACAGGAACACGCACAACTGGAAACAGCTTCCGCTGTTGGCAGATTAAGTAAATCAGACCCATCCTCCTGAAGCAGAAGCTGAAGATAACTACAAGGTTGGTTAAAGGTTTATTTTTAAACTAAAATATGCTTAAAATCTTCTTAAAAACACCGAAGAGCTAAGTTAATGAAGAATTACTGGCTTTAGGCCCCAAGAGAAGATAGAAGTACGAAGAAATGAGCTTTACAATTGGGGCCACTGGGCGCGTTTGGTGATCCCGGTTAGAGCCCATGGTCCACTGGCAGTGTGGATGCTGCTGACCGACCCTGCTCGGGGTTGGGATCACACGCTCTAGAGTAAGGGGAATGGAAAGGGGGCAGCACTGGTGCTTGGGTGTGGGCTGGATTTAGTGATCACCCCTAACCAACAGTCCACAGCAAAGTGGTGGACGCTCTTTCTCTACGTGGTCTCTCATCCTGGGCGCTTTGCACCGTGGTGGGCTCGTGGCCCCTAGACGACAGGGGTGGATGTTGCAAGCCTGTTGAGGCTGAGCCTTTGGAACTCATACAATGTTACTTGCACCATATTCCACCATGTTCTGTTGGCAAGTTCCAAGGACAGCCAAAGTCAGGAGATCCCACCTCTTCATGGGAGAACAGGGTCATACTGCGAAATGTCATTACTACGGGAATGAGAGAAGTTCCCTCTGTGTAAAGAGCTTCTGCAAAGACCCGTGAATATTATACTTAATGGTGAGATTTTAAGTTGTGCTTGCATATTCATATCTGAAAAATGGCATTATAGCTCAAAAATAAATGAAAAAAAGAGTGATAGAATTGAAGGGAGAAATAGACAATTCAACAAAAAAAAGTTAGAGACTTCCAATATTCCACCTCCAGTGATGGCTAGAAAACCAGACAGAAGATCAATAAGGATACAGAAGACTTGAATAACACTATAAAACAGGTAGGTATACATCTACAGAACACTCCACCCAACAACAGCACATGAAATATTCTCTAGGACAGACCATATGTTAGGCCACAAAATAAGCCTCAATAAATTCTAAAGGTTTGACATCATAGAAAACATATTCTCTTACGAGAATGAAATAAAATTAGATAATAGTAATAAAAATAAATTTAAGAAATTTACAAATATGAATAAATTAAACAACACACTCCCAAATAACCAATGGGTCAAGGAAGAGATCACAGGGAAAATCAGAAAATTTGAGATGAATAAAAATAAAAACAACACACCAAAACGTATAAAATGCGTGAAAGCAGGGCTCACGGGAAATTTATATCTGTAAAAACATCAATATAAAAAACTCAGAAAGCCCTCAAATCAATTACCTAAACTTCCACCACAGACAACTAGAAAAAAAGAACAAACTAAACCCAAAGCAAGAAGGAAGGAAGGAAATAATTAAGATTACTGTAGAAATAAGAACAGTAGAAAACAGAAAACCAATGAAACCAAAAATACTTCTCGGAAAAGTTTAACAAAATTGACAAACCTTTAGCTGTGCTGATCATGAAAATGAGAGAAAACTCAAATTACTACACTTAAGAAGGAAAGAGAGATCATTCCCACCAACCATGCAGAGCTAAAACGGATGACAAAGGAATACTATAAACAATTGTACACCAATAAATTAGATAACCTAGATGATAAAATGGACAAATTCCTACAAAGATGCAAGCTACTGAAACTGACTCAAGAAGAAACAGAAAAATCTGAATCCACCTATAGCAAGAGGTTGAATTGGTCATTTAAAAACTGCCCAGAAAGAAAAACCCAGCCGCAGAGAGCTGATCAATTACACTGTTTCAAGATGAATTGACACCAATCCTGCACAAACTCTTCCATCAATAGAAGAGGAGGGAACACTTTCCAGTTCATTTTAGGATGCTAGTGTTACCCTGATCCCAAAACCACACAAAAACAGAACTACAGACCAATGTCTCTCATGAATATAGACGCAAAAATGCTTTAAAATATATTAGCTTTGGTTTATCATAAACCAAAGAACGTATATGCATATGTGCATAACCAATGAACATAGACAGCAATACTGTGAGGGGGAGCGGGATCCGGAGGAGGCTGTCAATGGGGGAAAAGAAGAAATATCTGTAACAAAAATAAATTAATTAATAAAATGATAAAGTCTATTAGCAAATATTGTTGCAAGCAATACATGCAAGTGATTAGATGCCATGGCCAAGTGGGCTTCACTCCAGGACTGCAGGCAAGGCTGGTTCGGTTTCAGTCCGTGGACTCTACCATATTAACAGGCTAGAAAAGGAAACAATTACATGATTCTGTAGCTCAGAATAAAAGCATTCAACAAAATTCAACACCCACATATAACAAAAACTTACACAAATATAGGAATAGAAGGAAAATGTATCAACTTGATACCTACAGCTAAATCTTTGGGATCTAGGGCTAGGCTTAGAGTTGCACCAACAGCATGACCCACTGTATGAAAAAGTGAAAATTTGACCTTATTAAAATTAACAACTTTCTCTGTAAAGTCCATCTAAAAGGGACAAAAAGACAAGCTACAGACTGGGAGAAAATAGTTTCAAACCACATATCTGCGAAAGGACTAGGATCTGGACTAAACTCTCAAAATTGAACAATGTTTCTGTAAAATATCCAATTACAAAATGGACGAAAGATATAAATGGATAGTTGACAAAAAAGAACATATAGATGGAAATATAGGTGCCAAATAAGTAAATGGAGAGATGTCCAACAACATCCATGGGGAAATGGACATTAAAACCACAGTGAGATATCACTACACACCTGTCAAAATGGCTAAAACTTAAAAAATAGTGGCAATACCAAATGCTGGCAAGGATGTGGAGAAACTGGGTCACTTACATTGTTAGTGAAGTGTGAAATGGTACAGCTACCTTGGAAAACAAGTTGACAGTCTCTTAAAAATCTAAGCATGCAACTAGCATATGATCCAGCAATTTTACTCCTGGGCACTTATCCCAGAGATATGAAACTCATGTTTGCACAAAAACCTATACATGAATGTTTCTAGCAGGTTTATTAGTAATAGCTCAAAACTGAGGAGAAAACAAGCAATAAACGTCTTCTAATGGGTGAGTGAATGGTTAAGCAAGCCATGGTACGTCCATACCGTCCAATAAATAAACCTGGATGAATCTCCAAAAAATTACACTGCATGGGAAAAAATAAAAAAGGTTACATACTATATGATTTCATTTATGTAACATTCTTAAAATTCCATAATTTTAGAAATGATGAACACATAAGTGGTTCCTAGGGGTTAGGGATGGGAGGGGTGTCAGAGAAGCAGATGTAAGGGATTCTTGTGGTGATAGAAATGCCCAATATCTTGAGTGTGTCAATATCCTTGTTGTGATATTGAACTAAAGTTTTGCAAGATGTTAACAACGTGGAAAACTGGGTAAAGGGTTCCTGGGATCTGTCTTATTATTATTATTTTTAATCCTTATCTGAGGACATTTTTGCATTTATCTTCAGATAGCGTGGGAGGGAGAAAGGGAGGAAGAGAGAGAGAAACATCGAGGTGAGAGAGACACATCGACTGGTTGCCACCCACACGACCCCAACCGGGGCCGGGGACTAACTGCAACCAAGGTATGTGCCCTTAGGGGGAACCGAACCCCAGACTCTCTGGTCCGTGGGTGATGCGCTAATCGCTGAGCCAAACTGGCCAGGGCTGTCTTATTTCTTTCAACCGTATGTTAATCTACAATTATCTCAAAATCAGCATTCTGATTTTTAAAATTATTCTTGATCAAATGATCAAGATGAATAAATAGGAGAAGATACTCACAGCCTATAACTGACAAAGGCATATAACCAGAATAAAGAGAGCTTTTATGAATCAAGAAAAGTCAGACAACTCAACGGAAAAATGGGTAAAGATTTGAACAGGCACCTCACCAAACAAAATTGAAAAAGGCTATAAACACATGCGAAAGTGCACAACCTGCCCTGGCCGGTTTGGCTCAGCGGTTAGAGCGTCCACCTGCAGTCCGGAGAGACCCGGGTTCGGTTCCCGCTAAGGGCACGTACCTCGGTTGCAGTTTGTCCCCGGCCCTGGTTGGTTGTGCGGGTGGCAGCCACTCGATGTGTCCCTTTCACATCGATGTTTCCCTCTCTCTCTCTTCCTCTCTCTCCCTCCCACTCTGTCTGTACAAAAAATGGAAAAAATGTCCTAGGATGAGGATTAAAAAAAAAAAAAAAAGAAAGAAAGTGCACAACCTTAGGAGAAATTAGGGATATGAAATGGGGTCACAATTTTGGTACCATTATACACCCACCAGACTGACAAAAATTAAGAAATCTAACATTATTTTGGCAAGGATGTGGAGTGACTGGAACTGCCACCCATCTTCGGTGGCAGTGTAAATTTTATGATCACCTTGGAAAACGACTTGGTATTCTCTAATAAAGTTATATAAGCATACCCCATCGCCTGGCAATTCTACTCCAAGGTATACACCCTAAAAAGTTTTCCCTCGCACACCGGGAGATATATTAAAGGACTTTATTAGCAGAGTTATTTGTGATGGCACCAACCACAACTGCATGCAGCAGGAATGGATGACCTCACAGACACAACCAAGTGACGGAGGCCAGAAACACACACGCAAACATTTGTGCTACACAGAAAGTAAAGCTACACTGTCGTGTTTGGGGATGCTTAACAATTTTATAAAGCTTTAAAGATGTAAAGGAGGTAATTACTATAAAGTAAGGGTAGCTGTTGCTTTAGGGGAGGGGAAGGGCTATGAAAGGAAATTGGGGGGCGGGGTGGTGGTGCTGGGTGATGGCGATGACCTGGGTGCTGATTGCATAGATTTGGTTGATGGTGATTCACGAGGCTGTACGTCTATCTTGTTTTCACTTTCTGTCTAATTGTATTTTCCAAGTAACACATCTCCTCACATTTCAGTTTTGCCTTTGAGGAGAAATGAGATGAATGTAGGTGTGAAGTTTGACTTGTGAGAAAAGGCAGCACGTGAAAATCCGAGGTCGAAATGAAAAACCTGTGATAGAGCGAAGTGTTGACGCCGCTGGTGAACCTGCCGGGAGGGTGAGATGCTAGCTCGCCTTCGGGGGTTGTTTGTTCAAGATGGTGCTTTGGGAATAGCACAGGCTGCTCCAAGTGCTAAATTTCTTACCTACTTTACAAGTTGGGCCTGGGCTGAGGGATGGAGCTTTTTATTATTTTATTTTTGATGCATTATTCACCATTGAATTGAATCCTCCAGACTACCCAGGACATGAGGAGGAAAACGTTGGGTGTGAAAATACCCCCTTTTGGAGCATCAACCTGGGTGACCCCATCCCTCCTTCCTCTTCCATCTTCAGTCCAACCAGGAGTCCGGAGAAAGGTGAACAGACCAGAGCAGGGAAAAGTTCCCTACTGAGATGCTTTGGAAGTGCTAAAGGTGACGGTTTCCTTCCATCTCATTCGGTCACATTCTCAGAGCAGACTGATGTCAGAAACGGTCGTTAGGTGTGAAGCACAGAAGCAACTGGCAGACTTTTAAACAATACAAAAGGCTGACTTTAAACAAGAAGCCTGGAGTGCCATTAACTGGAGGGGGTGGAGATAGCCTCCCCCTCCTTTCCAGCCGACCTCACCGTGCCAGCGGCAATTACACGCTCTGCCCGCAGGAGGACGGGGACCCGCGCGGGCAGGGACATCAGGTGTAGCTGGACTTCCAGGGAACCGCACAGGCCACCAGCAGGAAAACACGTGCGCCTTGCAGGGGGTCGCCAGGCAGAGCCCGGGGGCGGCTACCTCCGCTGGTCCCTAAGATTCGTTCTCAGGACTTTCCGTGCGGGTCGATCTACAGTGAGCCCAGCGCCCTGTCCGAGGGTCCCGGCGCCTGGCTCCCGAGTGTGCACTTCTCGGTGGAGCCAGAGGAAGGCTCCTGGGAAGGCGCCGCCCGCGCTGTTTACCCTCCCTGCCCCTCGAGCGAACGGGCTGTCTGGCGGGCAGTCTCCCAGGACCGGCCCGCGCCAATCAGCTCGCTCGGCACCTGCCCCCAGCCGGCCACCTGCAGGGCGGCGGGCTCGGCTCGTGCGGGGCCAGAACTCGCTCTCGCCGCGCCGCCCAGCCCCGGAGCAGACCCGGGAGTCGCCTCCGCCCGGAGCGGGCTCAGCCTCGGTGGTAACGGTAACTAACGGGTTGGGGCGCCCCCGGGCCCCGGGTTCCTCCCAGGAGAGAGGAGGGGGAGGGGCAGGGCCCGGCGGCGAGCAGGGCGCGGGTCCGGAGCGGCGGGGGCCCTCGGAAGTGCCCCTCCGCGCCCATCTCGAGCTTGACCTTGGCGCTGTCGGGCTGGGGCTGGGTCCCCGTCCTCTGTCCCTCTCTGTACCGCAAGCCGCTCACTCCGAGGGGCACGGCTGTGCTGGGGACGTGGGGGACCCCCCCTGGTGGCCGGCTGCCCGTTGCGACGTCCCCGCCTCCTGGCAGGACTCGCAGGGTCCCCGCCCCAAAGTGCAGCGCTGTGGCTCCCTCCGCCGCACCTCCCCGCTCCGCGCCGCCTTCCTCCGGCCGGACCCCCACACGCGCCTGCAGCTGCTCCGGGCCCACGACCACCCGGGACCATGCAGTGGCCGGAGCGCGACCACTGGGCACGCGTGAGTGAGAGGCGCGGGGACCCGGGTGGGGGGAGCAGCCCGGTCCGTCCGTGCGTCCAGGTTGGTCCGAGAACATGGGCACCTCTGGGCTCGGTTTGCTGGTGATTTTCGTGAAGTTGTGGGGAAAAGGAGGGAGGTGGTGCATTAGCGGAGCGGGGTCTACAGCTCTGCCGGCGCGCGTGGGTCCAGAACTGGGCTGGAGACACCGGACCCCCACCCAGGCCACCAGGCGCGTCCTCCTAAGGCCCCAGCACCGGTGGCCGCACCCCCCTGCCCTAGGACCCGTGTGGCCTGCTGGGCCCGCGGCTCCCACCACAGCGAAGCCCCGCTCAGTGGCCTTGGAGGAGGACTTGGCCCAAGTAGAGAGACGGGGGTTGAACAGGCCTCGGGACCAGAAAGCAAGCTAAGTTCAGCTGCTCCTGTCCCCTTCACCCCGAGTCTGTCCAAGGTGGGGCACGCTTGGGCATTCCTTTTTTCTGAGTGGGTTTGTGGGGACCTGGAGGTTTGCTCTTCTAGTAAGTTGGGGGGTGGGGCAGTTATGCAGCCCAGAGTCTGGGACTTCATTCAGCTGAGTGCTTCCTGCTGTCCCGGCCCACAGGTAGGGCCGGCTGCAGGATGGTTTGGGGGGAGGGAGCCTCATACGCAGGACCAGGGGCCTCCGAAGAGGCAGCAGAGCAACTGGCAGGGGTGCCTCTCTACAGGTGGACCTCTGTGCCCCACGTCCTCCAGTGTCTGAGCTGCACCCACGGTGTACATGTGTGAGACAATGATGGGGCACTTGAGACCGGCAGGTTTCTCTGCCTGAGAATGGGCGCTGGGGGTCTTCAGGGGAAGGCCGCCTCCTCTGTGTCCTGGAGAAGTCCTCCTGAGTGCCTCAGACCCTGCCCTCTCCTTCGGGGGAACTGTCTTCCCTGCAAACACTTATGACTTGTCGTGTCTCTCCGGAGGCTCCAGCTCTGTGCGGGAAGGACCTGAACCAGCGTATAGAGGGGAGTCATTGGCACCCAGGCAGGCACTACACTGTGCTCCCCAAGGTTCAGCCCTGACATTAGCCGAGTCAGCAGCAGCTTCCTCTCTCACCCAAGAGGCACGGCTGTCATTTCTACAACCGGGATGAAATGAGACAGGACCCTGTGTGAATGGGAAACGCCTCTGAAGTCCTTTAGGGCGGGGCCGGGGAGGTCACATGCATACATAGAAACCTTAGTTTGGGGCATCACTAGTATTCCTGCCAGAACCAGAAATCTACATTTGATGACCTCATCGAAAGTGTGCTGGGGAGAGGCTCTGGTGCTGATGAGGGCAAGTCCCCCATGCTTTGCCCAAGGATCTCTGTTTTGTCTCTGGCTTGCCCAGCCCTAATTGGAAATGAGCTCTGCTTAGCCCAGAGAGCGCCTCTGTCTGAACACAAACATCCTCTGGCAACAGGAGAGCCTGGCCCCCCAGGCACAGGGAGGGGTTTCAGTGATATTTCCTGCTAACTGTGGCAGGAGGCTGGGGTGGATCCGAGAAGGAGCTGGGAATCCTCTGGGTAGCTACACAAGAGTGATTTGTGTTTGCTGGGCGTTCCAGGTCTTGTCAGTTGTGAAAAGTGCCCTGAGATCCAGGATCTGGCCTGATGGTAATTGACACTAATGACAGTTGCTGCCATTCATTAAGGACCTTCTATGTACCAGACACAAGGCTTTGTGAAATCAGCCGTCTCATCCCCATATTTCATGTGAAGAGACTGAGTCTACAGTTAAATAACTTGCTAAAACCTTTAAGCTGGTTAGTGGCAGAGCTGTGATTGGAATGGAGGTCTCTCTCTGGTTCCAAAGTCTCACCCAAGAGGCATGGCTGTCCTTCCACAGGGCCACTTTCCTCCCGTGAAGAACAGACACACGTGTGGGAGCTGGAAACTCCAGAGCCCTTTGAATGACTGCTATTTGTAGGTGCAAGGGATGTTTGTGACCCCATTAGATGTCAGGGATAGTGCTGGCCTGGTAAATGCATGCTCTTCCTGCCCCGTGGGACTCGGGCTTTAATTCATACACAAAGCTCGATTCTTTGACATGTAAAGTGCAAAGTACGATGGCATACTTATTTGCCATTCAATTAGGAAACTTCAGAAAGATTGAGAAACTGCTGATGAGGTTCTGGGGAAACAGGCACTTGTATATATTGCTGGTGGGAGAATAAATTGGTACAACCTTTTTGGAGGGCATTTTAGAAACATCACTCAACATTTGAAGTGCCCATGCCATTGACACAGTGGTTCTGTTGGTAGGAGTTTAACTTGCTGTTACACTTGCCTGTGGGCACAAAGACATACGTACGTTACAGCATCGTGTGAGCTGTGAAAGAACAACCCACATGCTCATCACAGGGGCCTTGAGGTACTTCCAGATAGTCGAATACTGTCCTCTTCATCCGTAGAAAAGAGGTAGGAAATGCTTACTCTAACATCGATGTGGGACAGCTCGCAAGATACCTGGCTAAGTGGAAAACATGCACAGAGCATGTATAACGTGCTCGTGTTATAAAAGAGGAAGGAGAGTTCCGAGATCTTCGTTGTCAGTGCGTAACTGTGTACACAAACCCTCGTAATATCGGTGCCCCCAGGGAGAGTGGACCTGTAGACCCTTTGTATCTTTTCAATTTCGAACCTGTGATTGCATTAATTATTTTTTAAAATCCTCTGTTGCTCTGTGCCTGATGCTCTCTCCTGCTCTTTTCCAGCTGAATGGTGTCGGGCTACACTCCCCCCCCTCAGGTTGCTTGAGAGGTTCACTGAGATAAAAGCCGTCGGGCTGTAAGACCACACAGAGCCCATAGTATCTGGCCGTTCAGAATTCCTTCCACTGGAAGGTTGTGCTTGGAAAACTGGGCTAGGGGTGGGGGGAGGTGTTTGTAGACCTCTCTGAGCTGGGTAGGCAAGATCTGATTCTCCAACTTTGAAAGCAAAATGGAGAACTAGAAATGACCCCTCTTTTTATTGCCCTAATGCTCCTCAATACAGGATAAAGCATCAGCGATTAGATGGCATTAGTAGGGGTGAGGGAGGAACCCTGTAGTTGGGCATCTGAGGGGCAGAAGGCATGTCTGTTTATGTCTGGTGTTGCATTTGGAGAGGAAGAGAGATCCGCTTGAAAGAAAAGGGTTGGAAATTATTCTGGGGTCTAGGGCTCTGTTGCCCTAGAGGAGGAGGGAAGGTTATTTATGTGAGTTGTCATGCTATCAATCAGTGTGTCCCTGAATGCCCCTTTGGGTGCTTTTTATCAGCACATGCCCAGTGCAGTTGTCCTCCCCCCCCCCCCCCCCAAGAATTCCCTTCTGTTGATCACCCAGCCTGCAGGCCAGTGGATGCAGGAAGGGGATGGAGGCAGGGACCAGGCATTGCCTTCCCTCCTGCAGGCGGACAGGCTGTCGAAGGGCAGAAGCCCTGGAAGACTTGCTTCCAGCCACACGAAACAGGCTCTCCTGCCCGTTAGGTGGTCAGCCTTCACCGGGAACTTTCTATGGTCTGGTTACTCTGCTAAGCACTCTGCCTCCATGATGCCATTTAATCTCTTCATTGGGTATGTGTGAGAGCCCAGGCTCATTGCCATCCAGCAACACCACCTTCCTGCTCTCCCTTCCATGGCTTTTCTGTTCTCTGCGCAGCAACCTTCGACACAGGCCCAGTGTGGGTGATAACAGCGTGGGGCCGAGCATCTCCTGCTGTGATGATGGTCTGCAGTCTTTGCAGTCCGGACAAGTTTGTACAAGGCACGGTTCAGGCACAGAGCAGGCAGCGTTCTGAGTTTGGATTTCTGTCTGTCTTGTTTCTATAATGCTGGGCTGTGCGGGTGACATTCCCCAGGGACGGAGCCAGGAGAAGGAGCGAATGTCTCTGCTTTGGACCAGATGATAGTGGTGAGGATGTGGCCGTGAGGCCCTGTATCTGCACCCACGGAGCAGGGTGAACAGGGTGGCCCCTGAGCGCCAGGTCTGTGCGGGGAGTCTGTCTGCTGTTTGGAAGAAAGCAGCCAGAGAGCTGAGAGCCTGGCTCCTTGCAAACCTCTCTCCTCCCACGCAGCTCGCCGGCTGGGGCTCACCTCTGACCCCTGTTCCACTTCAGGAAAACACAGCTGGAGTTTTTCCCCAAATACATCTGGAGCGCACTGGGCAGCTGCGTCCGTGTGCTGCGCCCACAGTGGCGGGAGCGGACCGGGCTCTCGGCCGAGCAGTCAGAACCCAGCCAGGAGCGGGGAAGCCAGCTGCCCCGACTGTTTTTAAAAAGTCACCTCATGACACACACAAAATGTTGTTTAGCAAACTAGTAGTGGATGATCGATTAACCACTTTGACTTAGGAAACACCTGCTGTTCAAGGCCCTGGGAAGACAGGGCCTTGCATGTGCGTAGCATGTCCCGGGGCTCTAGCTGCCACCAGGCGGAGTGGGAGAGGGACGGTCACGTCAACAACAGGGCCGTGCAGCCCCAAGGACACGCTAGGCAGAGGCACCAGCACCGTGCTGTCCCATGCGGACGTGCTAACGTGAATCAAAGCCTGGCCCAAGTGACTCTGGGAGATTATTAAGGTCCTTTTGGAGGAGGTGAGGTTTTTAATTGGGCCTTGAAGGTTAAGTATGATTTTGATAGACAAGCTCAGTAGAAGTGGCTAAGAGAACGGCTTGGCCAACGGCACGGGGTTACCATAGAATACGGAGTGTTTAAAGGTAAATTAGGCCCTGGCTGGTTTGGCTCAGCGGTTAGAGCGTCGGCCTATGGACCAAAGAGTTGTGGGTTCGATTTCAGTCAAGGGCACATGCCTCAGTTTGGTCCCTGGCCCTGGTCGGGGTCGTGCAGGAGGCAACCACTCAATGTTTCTCTCTCTCTTCTTTCTTTCTCTCCCACGCTATCTGAAGACAATGGAAAAATATCCTCAAGTGAGGATGTTTTTAAAAAATCAGTAATGTCTGCCCTGGCTGGTTTGGCTCAGCGGTTAGAGCATCGGTCTGCGGTCCAGGGAGACCCGGGTTTGGTTCCCGCTAAGGGCACGTACCTCGGTTGCAGTTTGTCCCCAGCCCTGGTTGGGTCGTGTAGGCAGTCACTCGATGTGTCCCTTTCACATCGATGTTTCTTTCTCTCTATCTCTCCCTCCCCCTCTATCCAAAAAAATAGAAAAATGGCCTCAGGTAAGGATAAAAAAAAAAAATTGAAGCCCACAAGCACAAAGCCTATAAAGCTATAATACGTTTATATCAGATTCATTCTGCTTTTTAAAAAAGAGCAGATGGTATTTTATAGATGAAAAAAATCAGCATTTCTGTGCGCCAAACCCCTGTGTCGCCTGCATTGCTCAGGGGGGAGGCGGCAGAGCACAGGGGGAAGAGGGCTGGGGATGAGGTCCGCCTCCGCCTCACCATTTCCTTCCTGCTCACTCCCCATTCGGTCCTTCCCACGTTCAACAGGCATGATCCATGTGCCTGGGCCGAGTGCTCAGCCGACTGGGAAGACATAAGGGAAAAGCCACAGTCCCTGTACCCTCCAGGAACTCAGGCAGACTGAGGACATATGGCAGGCTTGGTTCGAGATCACTGCCATAGAGTGAATATTACAATAAAACAAGTCACACAACGCTTTTGATTTCCCGTGCATATAAAAGTTATGTTTACACTACACTGTAGTCTGTTAAATGTGCAATACCGTTATGTCTAAACATGTTACATACTTTAAGTAAAAAATAACTTTATTGCTAAAAGAAATGCTAACCATCATCTGAGCCTTCAGTGAGTTGCAATCATTTTGCTGGTGAAGGTGTCGCCCCCAGCAACATCAAATATCACTGACCGCAGAACACCATAACAAACATAATAATAGTGAAAAGTTGGAAATATTATGAGAATTACCAAAATGTGACCTAGAGACCCGGAGTGAGCAAGTACAGTAGGAAAATTGGTGCCAATAGACTCATTCAACAGAGAGTTGCCACAAATCTTCAGTTTGCAAAAAGCACAGATTCTTGCCCTGGCCGGGATAGCTCAGTGTTTGGAGCGTTGGCCTGCACACCAAAAGGTCAAGGGTTCAATTCCAGGTCAAGGGCACGTAGCTTGGTTTTGGTTTGATTCCCAGCCTGGGTCAGACTGTCAGGATGTAGGCAGGAGGCAGCTGATCGATGTTTCTCTCTCACATCGATGTTTTTGTCTCTCGAAAAAAAAAAAAATCAATAAAAACATATTTATTTATGTATTTATCTTAAATCTTTATTGTTGAATGTAGAATGTACTACAGATGTTCCTCATTTTTCCCCCATTGACCCCTCCTCCCCACTCCCGCCCCCCTCCCACCTTTTCCCACACTATTGTCTGTGTCCATTGGTTATGCATATAAGTTCTTTGGTTTATTTCTTCCCACCCCCCAACCCCTTTCCCTTTGAGGTTTGTCAGTCTAGCAATGAATTTGTACTTCTTAATCCCTTCACCTTTTTTACCCATTCCCCCAACTCCCCTACCATCTAGCAACCAACAAAATGTTCTCTGTATCTATGAGAATGTTTCTCTTCTGCCTGTTCATTTTGTTTGTAGATTCCATTGTTGATCGATATGCATTCATTGCCATTTTGTTTGTTCATATATTTTATCTTTTTCTTCAAAAAGACCCTTCATCATTTCATACAGTAATGGTTTGGTGGTGATGAACTCCTTTAACTTTTTCTTGCCTGGGAAACTCTTTATATGGCCATCGATTCTAAATGACAGCTTTGCAGGATAGAGTAATCTTGGTTGTAGGTTCTTGCTTTTCATCACTCTGAATATTTCTTGCCACTCCCTTCTGGCCTGCAAAGTTTCTTTTGAGAAATCAGCTGACAGCCTATGGGAACTCCCTTGTAGGTAACTAGCTGCCTTTCTCTTGCTACTTTTAAGATTCTCTCTTTGTCTTGAACCTTTTGCATTTTGATGATGATGTGTCTTGGTGTGGGCCTCTTGAGGTTCATCTTGTTTGGGACTCTCTCTGCTTCCTGGACTTGTATGTCTGTTTCCTTCACCAAGTTAGGGAAGTTTTCTGCCATTATTGTTTCAAACAGGTTTTCAATTTCTTGTTCTTGCTCTTCTCCTTCTGGCACCCCCAAGATGCAAATGTTGGCACGCTTGAAGTTGTCCCAGAGGCTCCTTACACTATCCTCATTTTTGGGGGGTTCTTTTTTCTTTTTGCTGTTCTGATTGGGCATTTTTTGCTTCCTTATATTCCAAATCGATAGTTTGCTTCTTGGATTTATGTACTCTACTATTGAATCTGTGTAAATTATTCTTTATTTCAGTTAATGCCTCCTTCATTTCTGACTGTGCATCCATTATTTCTGACTGGTCCTTTTTTATGCTCTTGAGGCCCTCACTAAGTTCACTGAGATTCTCACTAAGTTCATTGAGCATCCTTATAAACAGTATTTTGAACTCAGCATCTGTTAGGTTGCTCATCTCCATTTCGCTTAGTTCTTTTCTTGGTGTTTTGTTCTGTTCTTTCATTTGGGACCTGTTTCTTTGTCTCCTCATTTTGGCCACCTCCCTTGTTTGTTTCTGTTTATTACTTAACGAGAGGTATGGGGCTAGCTGAGACCAGATGCTCCTTGTTTGAAAGAATTTAGGAAACCTGAAGCAGGATTCAAGACAGGCCAATCCTATGCTTAAGCAAATGGCAACAGCTTGGGTGGGCCTGAGAGTTGGGTGGGGGGGGGCTCAGGGAGTCACCAGGGCGGGGCTACCAGTGTGAGCCAGGTTGCTGGAGTCCCAGATATGGTGACTGTCTGCTGCCCCAGGGAAGGGCTCACCAAAGGAACAAAGGCCTCTGACAGCACGTCTGTCCCGGAGAAAGCCCCCTCTCCAGCCCTCGCTCCAGTGCCAAGCAGCTCAGTTCTTCCCTGTGTGTCTCTGGTGCCCCTCGAGCTGCTTCCCCTCCAAGCTTAGAGGGAGAGAGTCCGATAAGTCCGTGCGCGGGCCCTTTAAGGAGCTGCCTGGGCCTCCCTGAGCCTCAGTTCCAGCTGGTTTTCCAGCCAGAAGTGATGGGGATTCTCTTCCTGGCACTGGGACCCTGAGCGGGGCACCTGGTGTGGGTCGGGGACCCCTCAGTCCTCAGGGAGGACCTTCCCAGCCGAGGTGTCCTCCTGATTTTTATCCGCCACATGTGGGTGTGGGACCAGCCCGTCCCCTCCGCCCTCCTACCAGTCTCCGTGTGGCTGCTGCTTTAATTCCGTAGTTGTAGGACTGCCATTCAGCTCGGTGTCAGGCGGTTCTGAATGATGGTTGTTCTGTAGTTTAGTTGTAACTTTGATGTGGTTGTGGGAGGACGGACACCGCGTTTACCTACCCGCCATCCTGACCGGAAGTCCCTCAATAAAAACGTATTTAAAATAAATAAATGCTGGTTGCTAAAATAAATAAACAACATGATAGACAGTACCAGATACGCCCAAGAGAACAAATCAGAGAACAAAAAAAAATAATAATTCTGGATTTGGCCAGCGAGCATCAAACAGTTGTTCATGTCCTTAAGTCCATGGACATTGTGCGCTCTCTGGAGAACACTATGGAATATTTACATATTAAAATTGTGACTCTATAATACCTTTGTAATCAGAGGGCATCTTATGCTAGATTCTACCACAGACATGGAATCGCAGGCACCGAGTTTGAAGAAGGAAAACTTTGTGGAACAAGGGCTTTCCGTGGAGGAGACTCTGTCAGTCATTTCTCTGTGAGCTGGGGAGACGGCCAAGGCTCTATTTTAGTGCAGGAAACCCTCAGTCCAGCTGGCGGGACCCCGGGGTTCCGCAGCAGCAGCCTTGGCAGTGTGGGGCCTGTTGACTTCAGCAAGGGCAACTTCAGAGGAGAGATGAGACCAGACCCTAGGTGGGGTTGGGTTGGAAAGTGAGCAAGATATCCACAAATAGTTCTTGAATGTCACGGGGGATACAATGTTGAGGAGGCAAAACCAAAACAGTCAAAGCCCCAGCCCTCCTGGGGCTTGAAGTCTTTCGGGGGCAATGGATTTGTCACAAAGTAAATGTAAAGGGACACTGTGATACAAACTATAATACGCAGCATTGTAAGAGAATGTACTCAGAGCTCTGGGGCCATTCAGAGAGGACCTGGGGACTCGTCTGGAGTAAGTGAGGACTGAGCAGAAATCTGAAGAATGAGCAGGAGGTGACGGGAGCTGGGGGAGGGGAGTGCAGGCAAGGCCATGGCTAGAGAGAACGTGGCATTTGGAGGTGCCAAAGGCCAGGGGACTGGGGTGCAGAGAGAAGGGGGAGAAATACGGGATGAGCAGGAAAGGTAGGAAGGAACTAGAACCTGCAGTCTTAGCAGGCACAGAAAGGATTTTGACGTTGATTCTAAAGCAGTGGGTGGTCACTGAAGTACTTAAGCAGGAGGGCGACAGTCCGACTTTTCCATTTCAGAAACATCACCCTGTCTGTATAGTGTGGACATTGTGTTTGAAGTGGTCAAGAGTGCATCCAGGGAGACCTATCAGGAGACTCTTAAAGTCGTCCAGGGGAAAGATGACAGTTGTTGAGACTGGGAGGTTTGCAGTGGGGATGAAAAGAAGATTAAAAATGTGCAGGGGGGCAACCTTTCTTCTGCCCAGGGCCACTGGATATTCATGACATCATTTGTGGGCTATACAGAAGTATCAACTTAGAAATTAGTCTGCTAGCCCTGCCGGTGTGGCTCAGTGGTTGAGTATCAACCCATGTACCAAGAGGTCACCAGTTTGATTCCCAGTCACGGCATGTGCCAGGGTATGAGCCAAATCCCCAGTGGGGGGCATGCAAGAAGCAGCCAATCGATGTTCTCTCTCATCAGTGTTTCTGTCTCTCTCTCCCTCTCCCTTCCTTTCTCTCTAGAAAGCAATAAAAAAAAAAAAAATTAGTCTGCTCTATTTGGTCAGGCTAATTTGATGAGGTGTGTGATGTTAGCTGGTACTGACTTTGCGGGCCTCACACGGCCCGCGGGCTGGCCGTTCCCCGCCCCTGGGAGTGTCACGTGGACAGGAAGTGATGTTGGGATGTGGAATTGAGCGGGGAGTTTTGAGGATGCGATCTGGGCTCCCATCTCTGTAGCAGTGGATGGTGGTATTGTTCCCCGAGGCAGGAAACAGTGAGACAGAACCGGGGTCTGGGTAAACATCACGAGTCCAACCTCAGCCGTGGTGTAGGTGAGGGGCCTTGGATCCACCTGAGCCGGGAGGTAGGCGGGCAGGTGGTATGTAAGCAGGAGTCTGGAGTAGAGGGCCGGCAGGAGCTATGCCTCCGGAAGCCATCACCATCGAGGGCATTCGGTTTGTTTTTTGTTTGTTTTTATCCTCACCCGAGGACATTTTTCCATTTTTTGCACAGAGTGGGAGGGAGAGAGAGGAAGAGAGAGAGAGAGAGAAACATCGACGTGAAAGAGGCACATCGAGTGGCCGCCACCCGCACAACCAACCAGGGCCGGGGACAAACTGCAATCGAGGTACGTGCCCTTAGCGGGAACCGAACCCGGGTCTCTCTGGACCGCAGGCCGACACTCTAACCGCTGAGCCAAACCGGCCAGGGCAAGTCGAGGGCATTCGGAACCACGGCACGGGTGACGCTGCCTAGGGAGAGGGGACCGGTCTAGAAGAGGAGGCCGGGATTGACCTCCAGCAGAGGAGGGTAAGCCTGAACAGTAAACAGAGAAGGATGATCCTGAGAAATAGAAAACAAAACAAAACCCCGGAGGTGGAAATATCATGAGAGCCAAGAGCAGAGTATTTCCTGAAGGGAAGAGGCAACATGGTGAGAAGCCAGTTCAGACGAGGTCCACTGGCTTCAGAAGGACACAGGCGACTTGGGCAAGAGCTCCGGGGACGCGATGGGCAGAGTCAGACTGCAGTGGGTGGGGAGGAAGTGCAAAGTGGGGACATGGAGCCGCGTGTGTCAATAAACCTTCCCAGAGGCTCGGTTGTAGAGCCCGGGTGGGTTCATTATGTTCCAGTGGGCGACCGTGAGCACATTTAATGCCAATGGAAAGGATCCAGTTGAATGGAAAAGTTATAGGTTAAAGGGAGGATAACTCATAATGTAAGATCCCTAAGGAGCTGGGTGCACAACTTCCCACGTGCAGGTGGAGAGACGGACTCCAAGAGGAGGGACCGCCCTTTGGGCCAGCTGGGGAGGGGGAGGAGCAGGAGGGCAGAGGTCAGTAGGTTTGCATAAGGCAGTGGGAAGGTGAGGGTGTAGCGGGGAGCCTGGATGGAGGAAGTTTATTTAATGGGGGTGATGAGGACAGTGAAGAGAAAGGGTAAAGAAACAAAGAAAGACAATAATATTGGAGCACATATTACCTGTGTGACACGGCCCGTTGTCTTACCTGTAACATGGGAAGAGTAACGATGTTGCCTACTCGAGCCGTGCCTGGCCCCTAGCAAGTGATTGGCCAACGCGGGCTGCTGCTGTAACTCGTCCTCACGGTCAGTGCAGAGCCGCACACACACCCGGTTTAGTAGGAAATAGTCATCAATACCCCTTGATTGTTAGTACCTGAGAAGTAGATGGACATCTCTCCATCCACACTTGTCTCACGTCCCATCGCTGAAGCACCAGTCTCTTCTCTGAGCACTTGGAAGCTTTTCCACTGGTTAATGCTGAGGGATTTGTATGCAGTGCTTAGCCGGGGCAGGTTCTAGGAGGGAATTTAATCATATGGGCAGGGCACTGGGCCAGGGTGAAGAGAGAAGAGGTTCAATTAATTCAAGAGCCCAATCTTCCCTGACCTCATTCATATAACAGAGGACGAGGCATCTATGGGATTTATTCCTTTATTTCTTTCATAACGTCTGTTGGAGCCGACTGTGAACCAGGCCTGCACCCAGGCTGAGATGTGGAGATGCATAGGAATGGTTCCTGCCCTCAGATATTAATCTGATCAGATAAATGGTGTAGTGACTGTATCACAAGCTGGGGAGCACAGGAGAAAGAGCCCCTAGATGTGCCCAGACTAGGCAAGGAAGGCTTCCAGAGAGGGTAATGCTTGAGCTGGGAAGTGAAGATGAACATCTTTGCAGACAAGAAGGGAAGCTTCTGGGCCCTCTGGGCAGAAGGAGGCCGGAAGTCTCAAAAGATGGCAGGGGACTGGAAACTGCATAGAATCCACTAATGTCAGAACAGGAAATGTCAGGTTATAAAGAAGAGGAAAGAGACTGGACCACAGAGGGGCTGGCCAAGAACTTTGACTTGTCCCTGGAGGAGATTGGGAGCCACTGTAGATTACTGAGCAGAGCAGAGTGATTGGTCAGGAGACAGTGGAGATAGTCCAGGAGAGGGTTGACCAGAGAGTAGTTCCGGCGACATGGGTCCAAGGTATGGCCATGGTAGTGGACGAGTGAACTAAAAGCCACTGGCATTGCGGAGGTCATGGGTATTGAAGGTCATGGGTGAGAGACGTCATCTTTGTGCACATTGAAACTTTCTAGGGTGGTGGCAGAACCTTAGATAAAGGAGAGGCGATTGCTACAGTCCTTAGTGAGGGAGGGAGAGTCCGCGATGAGGTGAAGGATAGAACGAAGAATAATCAAATAGCATGGACTTCAAAAAAACTAGGATTTTTGCAAGACAGTGGAAATACAACACTCCAACTCTAATTCTGGAAAGCAGAATAGACTCATGAAAGATTTGAACTGTTGCTGCTTATTTCCAAGGTGAGGCAGCCACCACAAAGCAGGAAGGACAGATTTCCAAGAGTCCAGACCACCCAGTGCTGCCCGAGGACACCGCTCAACAGGACAGCTGGCGCCTACAGATCCAAGAGCTCAGAGATCAGCTGAGTCCTCTTGGTGACTCCACAAGCCATGATGCTGTCCTCGGTGGAGTCCCTTCCCCGGGCCGCTCAGAGAACCACGTCAACGTCTTTGCTGAGCTCTTGCTGTTGCTCAGCCTGTCCTCTCAAGGTGACAAAGGAGTCGGGTAAACGGCACTTTTGTCTGAGTCCTGCTAGTTCAACACCACTCCCCCTCGCTTAGCACGTGGGTTTCATTGCCAACTCACTTCTCTGTTGGGCATCTACTCTCTACCTAGTGCTGTGCTGGGCACACTGGAGGATTCAGAAAAATACTAGACATGCCCGTGCCCTCAACGATCTCATGGTCCAGTTAGGAAAGCCAGAGTAGGATATGGGGAATAATAGGAGGCAATAAATACCTTCTGTAGTTTAAGGGGTAGGTGGCTGAGTACAGACTGTCAGGAAAGGAAGTAAGTGTATTGCAATAGCTAGACAAGAGTAAAGGAGGGTGGAAAAGAGAATAAAGAATCTAAAGTGACCTTCAGCTTTTTGGATGTGGGGAGGAGGTCTGAGAAGGGTGGTGCCGTTCAGAGAGACAGGGAGCACACAGGAGAGAGTTGGAGGGAGGCAGAGAGCTCAGATTTGGAAATGGAGAGTCTGCGGGCTTATTTAGGTAAAGCTGAAGGGGGAGGCATTTGCTACGTGGATGTAATGGGACGTGCTGGGAGTATGTTAATAACAAATGTCTTAACAAAGGGAAAACAAGAGTTGAGTAAATGAAGACAGTGGTAAGACAAGGATGGTGAGGGACATGCTCTAGAACATTTAAGAATGGCCCTGGCCGGTTTGGCTCAGCAGTTAGAGCGTCGGCCTGCGGTCCAGAGAGACCCGGGTTCGGTTCCTGCTAAGGGCACGTACCTCGGTTGCAATTTGTCCCCGGCCCTGGTTGGTCATGCGGGTGGCAGCCACTCAATGTGTCCCTTTCACGTCGATGCTTCTCTCTCTCTCTCTTCCTCTCTCTCCCTCCCACTCTACCTGAACAAAAAAAATGGAAAAATATCCTCGGGTGAGGATTAAAAAAAAAGAATGGATGAGATTGGTGATTGATTGGATGTGAGGAGAGACATGGGCTTGGGGACTGGGTGGACGGTGGTGCCATCGATGAGGAGGAGGAATACAGGGGGGAAAGCACTTCGTGGGGAAGAGCAGGTAAAATGATGACGTCTGTTTGGGACCATTTGCATTGTAGATTCCTGTGGGACAGCTAAGTATCCTGTGCCTGGGGCCACTTGGCAGTACAGGAGAGTTCAGCCCAGATATACAGGTTTGGGATCATCCGTAAACGGAACGCCTAAGGCAGGCATGCTGGCACAAGGAGGGACTCTCGGAAAAGACTGTTTGTGAGGGGAGTGGGCTAGAAGACACCATGGAGAGGAAAGAGTCCGGATGGCGTGAGTCGAACCAGGCGAGGTAGTGTCATGAGTGGTTGAAGAGGAGAAAAACTAAGGCTAGAGTTTTCAAGTAGGAGTGAATAGTAAACAGTAGATTGTTTCAGGACAATGGAGGGGTCAGTGGCGACCTCTGTCAGAAGCAGTTACCGAGTAGCGGGTGGGCGTTGGAAGCCAGGTTTCAGTGAGTTCAGAATGAAAAAGTTGTGGAAAACAGAGAAGCAAGTACACAAGCATTTGAGAAGCTTTGCTGCGAAGGGGCAAAGAAATGGTGCGGTCGCTGGATGACCGTTGAGGGGATGTGGGGACAGCAAGTGAGACTCTTATTCCCAGTGGCTTTGCTGGGAAAGAGCAGAGAGGTGTCAGGAGAGTGGCTTCAGGGGGCTGTCAGGAGACGCAACGGGTGGTTTTTAGTTGTGGAAGAAACGGAATCGTGTCCATGGGCTCAGGGGATAGAGCCTGGACTGGAAGGAGAGGGGACAGATGGGGTCTAGACCACAGGTAGGAGGCTGGGCTGACCAGGAGGAGGAATCTCTTTAGCCTGTAGGCTGGGAGGGAAGAGGGTGAAGTGTGGGGTCATCCTAGGTAAGATTTCGGGTTAGGCTAGAGATGGGGGCAGGAAGGTCAAGTCATTCATCCTGGATGACATCAATACCCTCCATGATGTAGGCAAGGTTGTGTGCTGAGAACGGAGACGATGGGGTTCCAGTGGGGGCATGAGGAGAAGGGTGCAGCTTGGGACAGCCCCTAAGGGGAAGAGAAGTACTGTCACTAAAGGCTTCAAGTCTTTAAGCCCATACAGCTGAACAGTGATGACTGTATTGATAGAAATGGGAGTCATTTGGGGGAAAACTTGGGGAGAATGGTAAGGACATTTCTGAGCATGTTAAATTCAGGACAGTGGCAGGGAACCAATAAGAACAAGTCCTGCCCTGGCCAGTTTGGCTCAGCGGTTAGAGCGTCGGCCTGCGGTCCGGAGAGACCCGGGTTCGGTTCCCGCTAAGGGCACGCACTTCGGTTGCAGTTTGTCCCCAGCCCTGGTTGGTCGTGCGGGTGGCAGCCACTCGATGTGTCCCTTCACGTCGATGTTTCTCTCTCTCTCTCTCTCTCTCTCTCTCCCTTCCTCTCTTTCCCTCCCACTCTATCTGTACAAAAAATGGAAAAATATCCTCGGGTGAGGATAAAAAAAAAACAAGTCCTACAGGTGATGAGACTGTCTCGGGGGCCCGCGGCTGTTAAAAGCCAGCATCCTCTCCAGCCTCCGGACTCCTCTCCTGGGGGGAGGAGGGGAACCGGTGAGAGGTTCAGTAGCACGTGGGAGAGTCAGTGAGTGCCCAGTGACATGGCCTCACGGGTGTTACCGGATTCCTCATGCCTCGTTAATTGGAAGGTCAAATGGGGGACGGGAGGCTGGGCGAGAACATGCCGACCCGACCTGGGTGAGAATGCTCGTTTGGATTCCAGAGCTTTCCTCAATCCAGGTCATCTTCCCCAGTGTTTACCCAGGGCAGACGCATAACACCTGGCGCAGGGACAGGTGAGAGGAGGCTGGAGGGGTTGGCAAAGGCCAGGTCGTGACAGCAGATGCAACCTCTGGGTCTCAAGGGACAAGTGACAGCATGGTGGAAACAGGAGCAGGTGACAGGCATGGGGTCTCCAAGCTCCTCGTCTCGCCTCCTCGAGTGCACCCCTCCTCTCGCCCCCCCCCCCCCCGGGCTCCTTTCTGAAGTCTGGAAGGGCTGGAGACCCCTCAGTGTTCCTCTGTGTACCACCCGGCTCCCCACCACGGCTCCTGCGTGTCCTCATCCCCCCACTCCTGGCGCACCAAGCAACATTCACCTTTACAGACCCAGCCCTGTCTTCATGCCTTGTGCCCTCGCTCCTGCTGCTCCCTCCATGCTAAGAGGGGATCCCGAAAGAGAGATCACAAGATTGTTCTCACCGTCAACATAGCTGCTCTCCCCTGAAATGTCTTTTCTCTAGTAAACCGGCAGCTACTTAAAATAATGGAGAAACATATTTTACATAAAACGTATCCGTGATCTGTTGCTGAATTGTAAAGCAGCATGTACCCAGCATAATCCCTGTAAGTGTGTGTGTGAGACCAGATGTTAACAGTGCTTATCAGCAAGCGCAGAGTTACAGGGGATTTTTTTTTTTTTATCCTCACCCGAGGACATTTTTTTTTCCATTTTTTGTTCAGATAGAGTGGGAGGGAGAGACAGAAACATCGACGTGAAAGGGACACATCGAGTGGCTGCCACCCGCACGACCCAACCAGGGCCGGGGACAAACTGCAACCGAGGTACGTGCCCTTAGCGGGAACCGAACCCAGGTCTCTCTGGACCACAGGCTGACGCTCTAACCTCTGAGCCAAACCGGCCAGGGTGGGGATTTTAATTTTTATCTCTCTAACTACTGTACTTATAAAATCTTCTGATACACCATTGTCACTTTTATGGCAAGAGGCAGGCAGCGAACAAAGCTGCTCGGGGGGTCTGTCTGGTTGGCCACGCTCCCAAGAGGGACTGGCCTCTGGCCGGCCACCCGACTGCTCCTGGCATCACAGCGGTGTTCTTGTCCAGGGCTGCAAGCGAGACTAATTCATTAAGAGCTTTCAGTCCCGAGGATGACAGGAGCCAGGAAAGCATCAAGGCTCGTTACTCCGACCGCCGGTAGCCTTGATGTCTGCGTGTTTATTTGTTAGCAGGGCCGTGCGTCCGCCCTCCCACACGCGCAGGGCCCTCCCAGCTGACTGGGTGCAGGTCGCATTCTGGAACTGGTACTGTCAGGCCAGCTGGCCAGAGGATCCAAACGAGGGCACCGACCCAGGGGGCGAAGTGCGCTTGAAAGGGTACTGACTGGGGGTGCTGAGGTGGGAGATGATTGAGGGAGGAGGAGCAAACCGGATTCTGGGGTCACTTCCTTGAAGGTAACAGTTATTGAATGCCTTTTCTGTGCCAGGTTTTCAGTATCGTTCTTTGCATACGTTTCCCCGTTTAAACTTCACAGTGGTTCTGAGAGGACTTGTTCCCATTTTAGAGTTGTTGAAACTGAGGCTCAGAGAGAATGAATAACTCGTTAGTAACAGGGCTTAGGTTTCAACTTAGTTGTTTCTTCACTGACACTCCACCCACCCACCCACACACACGCACACGCACACGCACACGCACACGCACATACACACACTTCCCTGCTTAAAGGCAAGGAATTTTAAAGCTTGGAAAATGTCTTCCTGATTTTGGCTTAGAAGTTACACAGCGGGGAGAAGATGCCACATGTTATTGTTAAGCAGAGGAATGGATAGTGAGTGAATGAATGAATGAATGAATGAATGAACAAAAGTAAGAAAAATTTTTAAAAGGTCATATAATCATATAAAGACAGAGAGATAATCACATTTGTAACTTATCTCATAGATCATGCTACAAATGGATGTGACCAGGATTTAATACTTCCTTCTGTTCCCTGCCCAAGATTTACAATATATGCCTGTAATGGGAGTAAACATCAGGAGAGCCATCTCTCACGCGCTGGAGAGAACAGGATCATGCTGCCTTTGTGGGTCGGTCAGTCCTCACCGCTGGGGGAGGAGGTGAAGGCTGGTTCCCTGCTTCACTGGCAGATTGGCTACCGGGCACCCTAGCACTCCGCCTGCAGGACTCCACTCTGTCCTCATGGCCTAGGGACACAGGGCGGCAAGGAAGCTCAAACCACCTGCTTCCTGGGTCACTTGGGAGAGAAATGCCTTATTATTTATTTTATTTTTTGCAAGGTTGTGTCAGACTGACAGCCTTTTCTTGGCTCCAATGAAGAGCTGGCTTTCCTCCCCGTGAGTGCTGGCAGCTCAGGGGTGCTGGAGGTTGGCCAGCGGGCAGACAGGGAGGATGCTGTGGTCTCCTGGGTGCTTATTCACCTCCCTTGCTGTGCTTAGGAAGAGCTCACCTCCCTGCTCCCAGCATCAGTCGGCCAGCGGCGGGAATGTGGGCCACTGTGTCCAGACCACTGCGAGCCTAGAAGAGAAATATTTGGGGCAGCGCGATGGTCCTTGTCTTCCAGGAGTTCACAGTTGCCTTGGAGAGAGAGAGGCCACTAGCTTTGGATGACAGCGTGAGGCCATGGAAGTAATTATGAAACACCCACGAGCAAAGGGGCAGCAGGACACTGGACTGGCTACTTTCTTCTTCTGAAAAATAAAGGCAGTCGGGCTCTCTACTTCCTCCTCTTCTTCTCCTCTGAGAATGTGTCATTCTTTCATCACAAATCTGATGGTTAATCAGGGAAGACCTGAAGGAGCTGACCTCTGGGAAAAGGCCTGGGCACTTGGAAGAACTGCATCTCAGCCTGAGAGCCGACTCGTGGTCCCCGGTGTTAGGTTGTAGCAAGTCCCATTTTACAGATGTGGAAACTGAGGGCCAGACCTCTTCTTTCCCAAATGGCAGGGAAATCCTAATGCTTGCAATCCAGTGGCTACAAGACAGCCATCTTCGCTGCTGGAGAAAGGTACTTTCCCAGAGGCCTCAGCCAGGAGTGTGAAGGAACCTGGCTCCCTCTCCTTGACCTTCCCTCTGGCTTTGCCCTTGGTGCTTCCAATTTGGACTCGGGGGACTTCTTTTAAAAATTATTTCTAAAAGATCACCCACACACACTGAGTGAGCTCTTTGTGTTTTATCTGGGAAATCATAAATGGCTCTCAGGCTAAATGAAACCTGAACCAATCAAATACCTTTCCCAGGGGATCAAAAGAAATGGTTCGCAGAACTGGCCGGCAGTCCTGCTGGAGACACCAGTGTGGGTGCAGGTGACCTTGACAAGGGACACACCAGCCAGGATTTTTTTGTTGTTGTTGTTGTTTAATCCTCACCTGAGGACATTTTTCCATTTTTTGTTCAGATAGAGCGGGAGATAGGGAGAGGAAGAGAAAGAGAGAGAGACACATCGACGTGAAAGGGACATATCGAGTGGCTGCCACCCGCACGACCCAACCAGGGCCGGGGACAAACTGCAACCGAGGTACATGCCCTTCGCGGGAACCGAACCTGGGTCTCTCCGAACTGCGGGCCGACGCTGTAACCACTGAGCAAAACTGGCCAGCGCACCAGCCAGGACTTTTATCTGCCTCTGTGTTAGGACATCGATAAACACCAGCAACAGGCTCCTGTTTATTCTCATAACGTCGGGAGAAGGGGGAGCAGAGGTCAGGGCAGATCAAATTCTCTCCGAGTGGGGGACCTGAGCCCCAGATGGAGAGCGAGCATCAGCTCATGTCCCGCAGACAGGCTTTGGTCCCTCGAACAGAAGCAGGTTGCCCAGACTCGGAGTTGGTGCTCCAACAGCTCAAATTCTGCAATCCCAAGGATTTCCGCGCACATTTCACTTCCTTCCCTTCTTCTTCCCCTGGTAGTCTTCCGTGGGAGGCAGTGTCAGGTGTCGTTCGGGCAACAAACTTGCACGAGATTCTCCCAGAGTTGGCACCGGAAGTCTCACAACCAGGGAACCTCTGGGTTCCGGGTGATCCGAGATGGCTGGCCACGCTGAAGGTATGTCACAGCTTCGAAGGAAACTCCGGTGACAGGGAGAGTGTGTCCCTGCTGGAGGTGGTCTCGCATGGTGGTTAAGAGCGTGGGCGCTGGGCACCTGGCCAGGGTGCAGATCCTGGCTCTGGCACACACCCATGCCAGACCCCAGGACGATTCACTGGACCTCTGTGCCTCAGTGCCTCATTTGTAAAACGGGAATAATAACAGTCTCTACCTCAAGAGGTTTCTATGTGGAATCATATGAGTCAACACATGTAAAGCACTTCCACGTAAAACAGTGCCTGTCTCACCGTAAGAGCTCAGTGAATGTTAGTACCACTGTTATTTTGTCACATATGCCTGTTAATGAACTGCAAAGATCTCAGGATCTCAGAGTTGATGGGATGACTGCATAGACTTGATCTCAGTGCCCAGATTTAAATGCACTTTGCACAGTATGGTGACTCCCCCTTCCGTGTCCACCTCCTGCCCCCTTTTGCTTCCTCCCCTGGTGGTAACAGCTGCAGCTGGTGGAGGTTTGTTTTGGTGGCCTCAGAGGATGCCACATGCCCTGGTGGCAGCACAGGTCGGGCGGGATGTCTAAGCACCGCTCAGACTTGAATGTGCACACAGTCACCTGGGGGTCGTGGTACACGTGGGTTCTGATTCAGCAGCTCTGGGTGGGGCCAAAATTCTGCATTTCTAACAAGCTCTCGGTGATGTCCTGCTGCTGGGCCAGGGACTACCCTCGGAGAGCAAGGCCACGCCGGGCATCAGCCTGTGTGAGTCTGAGCAGAAGCTGTGAAGTTCATGTCCAACTGCAGTTCCTCGGATTCGAGCGTCAGTGCTGGGGCAGGGGTTGGAGTTGCGCTGGGGCAGGGGCGGGAGCTGCTTAGAGCCTCAGAGGAGAGCAGCTCGGGGCTGGGAGAAGCCAGCAGGGCACTGAGACTCCAGGCGGGCGTCGCGATGTGTGGGGAGGAGTGTTCCAGCCCATTTTCAGTCTTGTAGCTGGTTCAGGACCGTGGCTTCGGACATACCCTTCTCGCTCACTTTGCCCGTGGATCTGCTCTCCTGAGCGGTAGACAGGAGGGCAGTGCCCACCAGTGCCCAGGACGCACCCACAGTGCCTGTGACGAACCCAGGTGACTGCAGAAAGGTTCGGAACCGCCGGCCTGAAGGGACAGAAGCCCGAGCTGGGCTCCAGCCTGCCCGCCCCATCGTCCCCACAGTGACCGGCCTAGGCGAGATCTAGTGATACTTCCTCTGCGACTCCACAACCTGGGTCTGGAGCTCAGGCCTCCACTTTGGGTGGACGGATCTCACTCTCTGCACCAACAATCTGATCACCGAAATAAGCACAAGCAGCGTAGCCCTCGCATTTGAGGCGCCTGGACTCTTAAGAGGCCTTGAGCTGTGGGGTCCTCTTGCCATCCCTGTCCCAGGCACCAGAGCACACTGCTGCCCAGCGCAGGGAACGTGCCACCACTCTCCGGCCCGGACGGGTCCCAGAGGCCTTCCCAGGAGAGCTCAGGCAGGTGCAGCGGGACGACCCTCTGCCCGCTGCTGCCCGGATTCCCTGCGGCCAGGCTGGTGCTAGCCGGAAAGGGGGCCTCAGGCTGATGCAGGCTAAGAGCACTGCACAGGCCCGGTGCAGCCCCGGGAAGAGACTCGGGGTGCAGCCCTCCAGTGGACGCCCCTCCACACCCGCCGCCAGCGGCCGCACCCTTAGTCTCCCGTGCCTGCCCAGTGCACACACACTTGTCCCTGTCACCTCAGACCCCCGCATGGCTGCTTCCGGCCAACTGGGCCTTCTCCTTTCTTCCCAGAATGTTCCCCAAGGACAGCGCGGCCATGCTGTGGTCGGGCGGGATGTCTAAGCTAAAGGCTTCCACTTGCTTTTGTTCCTCTTGGTGGACCCCAGCCCTGGCCCCCAACTCCTACCTTACAGAGCCTGCCCAGCCCCTGGCTACACTCGTGCTTGGACATTCATCTCTGATAGAACTCCCCCCTCCCACCACGCACAACCCCCCGAAGTACGGGTCCTGTCTGTTCCCTTTCCACCTTCGTGTCATTCACTCCCCACCCCTGGAGTCCCAGGTCATTGCCAAAACGACCCATGCCCACCCAGTCACAAATCCCACGTAGCCTCCTTGACCTCTCTGCTGCCTTGGGCCCCGATGACCATCCTCTTCCCTTGGACACTCTCAGGCTCCCTGGCACCGACCAAGACAGCCTGCCTTGGCTTTGGTCCTTGGTCCCTCTTTCTAACTTGTCTGCTGTCATGACCCATCTTCCTGACCTCGGATTGTAAGCGTTTCTGAGACTCTGTCCTCTGCCCACACCGTCTACCCAGCTGCCCCAGAACACCCCCTGCGTGGACAGCTCCTGGGTCATGGACCAGGCAGACCTCTCTCCTGCACCTGTTCCCAGTGTTGCTGAGTAAGACTGACCTCAAACTGCTCCCCTCTGAATGGCAGCCCCTCCAGACTTCCTCTCTGTTAGTGGTCCTGGCATTCTCTGGTGCCCCAGGCTCCAAAACCCACAGCCGCCTTCACCACCTTCCTCTGCCCGCGTCTGGTCAGCCGTGGGTCTGCTCGCTCCTGCTGTCCCGAGGTTCTGAGTCCCCCTCCCGTACTCTTAGTTTAGGCCTCCATTACCCCCCCCCCCCCCCGCCAGATGCTTCTTCCAGTCTGTATGCCTCTAGTCCATGGTTCCTTCTGCTGCCGAGTCTATCCACCTACTGAAGTGGCTGTCCGGGTGCAGTCCCTGGACCACCCGCTTCAGCGCCCGCTGGGGGTGCTTACTCCCCACTCCACACCCGCTGTCCAGAACTCTGAGTGGGCCCAGCAGTCTGTGTTGGGTGATTCTGATGAATACTAAACTTGGAGAATCACTGCCCTAAAACAGCATTAAGCAAGTTTCTCCTCTGCTTAAAAACTTAAAGTACTTTGTTTAGTTAGGATTAGGTTCAGTTGGATATAACAACTAAAACAAGTCGCCTAAACAAGACAGAACTCTATTTCTCTCTCACTTGAAAGAAGTCTGGCCATGGACACTGCAGGGCGGCGTAGCAGCTCCATGGTGTCAAGGTCCCAGCATTCTAGGTCTGTTTCAACTCCTAGAACATGGCTCTCTCTGTCACCAAGGTCACCTCGTGGCTCAGGGTGGCTGCCAGAGCTCTAGCCATCACATCCTAATAGCCCAGGAAGAAAAGTAGAAGAGACCAAAGGAGGACGCTTCCATCTGAGTCAGCTCACTAGACGCAGCTGAGAGACCAAGTGGCACTTCCCCTCAAATGCAGTTGGTCAGAATTTGGCCCCTCACCGCACTAGATCAAAGGGCATCTGGGAAATACAGTTTCCGTTTGGGATGGCAAAATGCCCAGCTGAAAATTGAGGTTCTCGCAGAACATTACATCCTATACGATTCGGTTTATATAACATTCTCGAGTTGGCAGAATGAGAGGAACAATTAACAGATGACTGGCCGCCAGGGTACTAGGAGTGGGGAGGGCTGGAGAGGGGGGACGAGACTGTGGCTCTCAGAGGGTGGCCCAGGAATCCCCGTGATGAAACTGTCCCGCATCCTGATGGTGGTGGCGCTCGTGCGAACCTACACGTGTGATTAAATTGCATAGAACTAAATACACATACACAAACATGCATGTGTCCCTGGAGACTGGCGTGATACTGCCCTATCGTTCCGCAAGATGTTACCATTGGAGGAAACGGGCTGGAGGGTATATGGGAATCTCTGTTATTTCTTACAAGGTACATGTTAATCTACAATTTTCTCAAAAAATTGAAGAAAGAAAAATAAAGCGTCCTGTTCCTAATGAGGAAGGAGAGAGGTTATAAGCAACGAGTGGGCTGTGCCGTGGAGGGTGCGGGCCTCTGCGGGGTCAAGACGCCAGTGCAGCAGGAGGCTCCTCCGGGCGGGCGGCCCGCACCTGGCCCGCATGGGGAGGGGGCGCCGTCCGAACTCCCAGGCTCAGTAGCTGGTTCTATGAAACAAACTAACAACAGGCAGATTAACTAGGATAAAAGGTACATAAACTTATTAATTTTAAATATGGGCACGGGGACATCAGAGGGGGGAAGCGAACACCCAAACAGACAGTGAGATTTAAGAGTTTATATAACATCTTAGTAAGGGAGGGGCAGGAGGGATGTAGGAACTTAGGGTAAAGTAAGTGATTTTTAGAAGGATGAAGGGCCCTTAGAGGAGTAGATAGGAGCTATGATGGTTTGTGACAACGTTTGTCTGTGCGTGATGTCGACTTCTAGTCTCTCCTGTGACAAGACTCCATCTTCCCTGTTGATGACACTCTCCGGAGGGGGCTACGGCCATGGAGTCCCCTTGGATCTGTCTTTAGGCCCATAAGGCGAGTGCAGAGAAAGCCCCTCCCCGCACTTGCTGCTTTTCAAGTGCCTTCAGCTCAAAATAATAAATATACCAAACGACATATTTGGGGTGGCGCGTCCTGAACTCCTCACCAGGTTAATGTTTCCTTTAGAGCATAGAGCTCTGGAGGGCAGGGCCCACCGGTGTGTCCGGAGTTTGTGCAGCACTTACTTCTTCACCCGTATGGTCCGAATAGAGCCAACAGACAATGTTCTCCCCCCAGAAGCCTCGGCTCTGGGCAGCACCAGCATCTCAGGAGTGTCGCCAAGCTCACAGGGAAGTGGCTTTGTCTCATCGGAGGGGCAGTGAGCGAGGGAGCCTTTGGATCCCCACGTAGCTGCAGGGCCCGTGAGAGCGGGGTCCTGAGGCTGTTTTAAGATGACTTTTAAGAAATCCGCCCTGTCATCTCCGTGTGCGGGAGCTCTTCCCCCAGGCGTCACCCTGCACCAGCTGCTGTCTCTGCCCTGGGCGGCTTTGCTGAACCTGACTGCGCCCCCTCGGGAAGGAAGCAAACTTGTCGGAGCTTCTGGCGGGGCCCCCAGAGGCTTCTCCCAGCAGCCGCCTTCTGAGCTCAGGGCTGGTGAGGGGGGTACCCACCGGAGTGGAGCCTCAGCCCTGGGGAGGGGGTGCCTCAGTGGCAGAAAGATTCTGAAGAGGGGGAGGGACAGGCATCTGGAGGAAGCAAAAGGGGTCTGGGCACAGTGGGAAGTGAGGGGGAGGCAGAGGCAGCATGAAGGGTCTGGCGGAGAACATGGAAGCCCCCTGGCCCCCTGGAGGAGCTCCCTGGAGGAGCAACCTGGGCCCTGCGGACAAGCTCACTCACCGCTTTGTGCGACCCCACCCCGTCTAGTTCCACGTTCCCTCCACCCCAGAATGAACCCCACCCCATTGCTTGGTTGCTCCCCAGTGTTCTGTCCCTATGAATTTGCCTCGTCTGGAAATGTCATGTCAATAGGATCATGCAATATGTGAACTTCTATGTCTGGCTCCTTTCACGTAACAATGTTCTGGGGGCTCGTCCATGTTGTGGCATGTGTCAGAAAGCCATTCGTTTCTATGGTTGAATAATGTTCCACTGTATGTATATACCACAGTTTGTTTCCGTTCATCCACTGGTAGATGAGTGGGCTGTCCCCACCTTTGGCTGTCGTGAATAGTATTTTCACGAACATGTGTGCACGTGTATCGGTTTGAGTACGGGTTTTCAGTTTTTCTGGGTATACACCCGGTAATGGAAACCTCCTACGTTTTTGCCCAAAAATTTGAACATGAGTTTAAATTCTGCTGTCAAATGCTTGTCAAAAGGTCAGTGAAGAGAAATATTACTCATGACAGGTTTTTAAGCTTCAGTTTTTGATGCAAAACCCTTTTGTCAAACAGCTGACCCCAAACTCTATTATGTAAAAGAGAAAAGCAGAGGTGGATGAGGAGGCTAGACACTCTGTGAAATCAGCCTCCCTACTCCACCACCCCGCTCTCCCACTCTCCCACCCCCGAAGACTCGAGGGGGCTCCGGGCAGCAGCCATCAGCACGGCTCTGGGTACCCTGAGCTCCGGATCCAGCTCCCTCTGAGAGCTGTGGGTGTGAACACCGCGGCCTCTGGCACACTCCTTCCAGAGACCTGGGCTCGGTTGTTAGTCCTCAGGCTGCCCTGGGAGGTACAGGAAGAAGCTGCTTTACTTGGTGGTCATGTAGCCAGCACCCTTCCTCTATAGATCCCAGCCTTCCCTGCGAGAGCATCCTCGGGAGAGGTTCCTCTCGAGGCTTAGTGCAAAGCGAAACTGAGCTCCTCCTGAACTGCCATGTGTTCGAACTGACGACATTTCCCTTTTTGCTTTGGTCACTAGGAAGCTCAGAGTTAGAGTTGCCGCCCACGTCCATCCATTCTGTATACCAGCTTTATGGCTGGCCACACACTGCCATGCTCCCCTCCACGCTGTCTTCACCTGTTTAATGTCTGCTGAATGTTTTGTATTGCTGAAGCACCCAAAATCCTTTGGGGGCTGCGGTAAGATATAAAGAAACATTTTCTCATCTTGGCAGCCGTGACTGTACTTATCTTCCCACCATGAACTCTGCGCACAGAGTTCCCGTGGGCCCAGGAAAGATCACGGGGGGCCAGAGCAGCCTCCCCTACCCCACTGGCCTTGGCTTCCAGAAGGAGAGGCCACCCAGGACAGACCCGGTGAAGGTGGCTGGGCCCAAGGCCTTATCCATCCATTGTCAGTTTCAGTTTAACGACCCTGAGCACCTACTTGTGAACAGCACTTCATAAAAAATAAAAGGCAGCGTACAGGTGATGTCAGCCCAGTAGGAATTCGGGGGGCCAGACAGCATGTACATCAGGGGTTGCGGCTGGCCCCTAGGAGTGGGCTGTGATGCGCCCCAGGAGCAAGAGAGAGCGAGACATTTTTCATTCCGTGGGTCTAAAAAACAATGAGGTTTTCTATCCAGCAAAGGCTCATACGCAGCTCCACACACAGGCCAAGGGGTTGTACGGTTAACATACATCTACGAGGCCGTGTGTGTAAGGTAGTAGGTACCAAGGGGCTTGTAATGGGGTCTGTACCACCCAGCCCGCCTAGTAACACTGTGCTCTCAGACCCCGCGGGGCCTAACAGACCAGCCAGCCAGACACACAGACGTGCACTTGATGGCTGTGTGTCTCAGGCTCCAAGCTTGAAGTACAGGGCTCGGGAGAGAGGTTCACAGCCAGGGAGACTAGGAATGTGTCGGTCTTATCTTTATCTCTGAGATCAAACCTAAATATTTCCATATACACTCATGTACTGAAAAATTATAAAAAATATTAACCGTGATTATCCTGGGTTAGGAATCTGGGTGGTTTTTATTTTCCTTCGACTTTTAAAAAATCTTTACTAATGTTTATATTATTAGAAAAGGAGCCAATAGAAGTTATATCAGAATAAGCATTTAAAATATTTTAGATTGTTGCCCTGGCCAGTTTGGCGCAGTGGTTAGAGTGTCGGCCCACGGACCAGAGAGACCCGGGTTCGGTTCCTGCTAAGGGCACGTACCTTGGTTGCAGTTTGTCCCCGGCCCCTGGTTGGGGTTGTGTGGGTGGCGACCAGTCGAAGTGTCTCTCTCACATTGATGTTTCTCTGTCTCTCTTCCTCTCTCTGTCCCTCCTGCTCTATCTGAAATGCAAGAATGTCCCTGGGTGAGGATAAGAAAAAGATAAAATATTTTAGATTGTTGATAGTCTGGGAGGGGCACAGGCTCTGAACCAGGATGCTGTGGCCAAAGTCGAGGAAGGGTTGATCTGAGCCTTTCTGAAGAGGGAGTTAGCCTAGGCTGGGGCGGGGGTGGGGGGCAGTGGTCTGGATCGGTCGGGATCAGGCCTTTACTTCGGGATAGAGCAGCCCCAGGAGAGCCCAGGTGCCCCCGGCCCATCAGGCTCCTGGTCTCCGTGCCAGGACTGCAGGGAGGTCCTGCGAGGCTGCCTGCCTGTGGGTGGCTCTTAGCTGGCACAGAGCTGCTTCCTCCCCAGGCCTTAAAAGCCCCAGTGGGCCCTGGTCCGTGGGTCGCAGAGAAGGAGCCCGGGCAGTGACAAGATGAGGTTTCAGCTAAATGAATGGACTGAAATGTTCCAGGGAACGTGGGTTTGCACTTCAGCATCTGAGGCTAAAAACTGAATACTAATATGCATTCACATGTCCTGCTCTCTGCTCCCACTGGCTTTTGCTATCCCGCTTAGATAAGCTGATAGATGTATGTTGTTTTCAAGCAGAGGTCCCAAGGCCCCCATAACAACAGGTGGGGCTTTAACTCTGGGGGTGCATGATAAAGCGGTGACATGAGGCGATGGCCTTGGTTAGAGGCCTAGCTTCCACTGGCTGGGGGATCTTGCAGAAGTCACCTCAATAAACTGAGCCCCAGCTGATGTGTTAAATAGAATAATAATTCCGCCCCACCTTGTGCCACAGGGTTGCTTAGAAGTTTATATTAGATGATGTGAAAATACTATGTGTGAGCATGTGAAGTTACTGTTGTGAATATTATCGTTTCTTTTCTGAAGAGATATGGTTGTTTTTGCCAAAGTATCCATGCCCTGAAGGATGCCTGGCCGGAAGTCTGATATTGACTCCATCCCTGGAGCAAAGCCCTGGGGGCCTGGGGTCAAATAGGTTCATGTGGATGTCATGTGGATATCATGAGACAAGGCAGGGCACACTCGTTCAAAGAAGAGCCCTAAAGATGATGGGCCCAAAGGGCCCTGGTCTATGCAAGTGTACTTTTGTGCTAAGAATAAAGATCTCAAAGGGGACCATAACCAGTAGGAGAATGTAATCTGTAAATGTACAGCCACGGTTCTATTCAGAAAGAGAATTATTTACTATTTGATTATGCCCTTTTCAAACACATTAAGGAGTTGCTGAGCTTGGCTCCCTAGAGCGAAATGGAAAATTCTGAGTGTGAAACATACTTATGACAATACAGGCAATGTTATTTACCAGCGATTATAATCAATGAGCTTGAAGAAGTGACGTGTAAACAAAGGCGAATGCATGAGATAGTGACTGTTCTCTGGGCTGTGGCCATCAGTCCACACGGGTGGGAACCATGATGCACGGCGCAAGGGCTTCTTCACGTGTGGTGCCGGCCCAGGAGCAGGCGCATCCCCCGGGAGCATGTTAGACATGCACATTCTGCAGCCGCTCCGGACCTGCGGAATTGCAAAGTCTGGGGCGGGGGCCAGCAATGCAATGTAACAAGCCCTCCAAGAGATTCTGATGCTTGCTAAAGATTTTGCAATTCCTCTTCCAGTACCTGCCCCAAAACAGTTTGCATTAACTATCTTTGTGGTTTCTCGTGTTTGCTTAAAATGCCTTAGTCTTCATGCCAGCATAACTAAAGTTCTCGGCACCGGTGAGCAGTCTGACACTGTCTAGTTATATCAGTTAGACTAGAGCTCTGTTCCCAGACTTAAACCAAAGGACCAGGAGTGTGCTTCTCAGCATCTTGGTGACACAGGGCCAGAGGGCACCTGTCAATCACAGTGTGTGGCAAGAACCGAGGAACCTACAGTTTTACTTTGAGATCTCAGAAGTAAGAGCATCTCATGGGCTTCCTGCAAAGGTCTCTTGGTGCCCAGTCATGAAAAAAAGGTGGAGATGGGAAGCAGGAAGCAGGTATGCAGGTGACTCTGAAACCCTGTGATTTAATGACAGAAAGGAGAGCAGTCGCTTTGCAGGGCCTGGGGAAAGGGGAGAGTGAGGAGTGACTGTGTAGTGGACCAGGGTTTCTTTTGGGGTGATGAAAATATTTTGGAATTGGGTAGTGATGGTTGCACAACATCGTGAGTATACTAAAACACCACTGAAATGGTTAAAACTTGAATTGCATGCCATGTGAATCTCATCTCAAGAAGTTTTTCTAATGGTAGAGTAAGGAGGAGGCGGGACTGTGCTCTGTGTCCCCCTCCCACGCCCAGCCGCGGTCCGGCGGGGGCACGCCCCAGATGCTCAGAGAACTCTGTTGCCTGGGCGACTGCTCTGAGCCCTGAGAAAGGGACCACGTGGGCAGGCACCTGGAAATCGGGACATGATGGCTCCCTGAGACAAGGGTACCTTCGTGGGAGCAAATCCTCCCTCCGGTTGGAGTCTGCCTCGGGACGGTGGAGGGGCCGAACGAAGGCGAGGGAACAAGGACATCTTGCCTTGGAGAGCCCGCTGTTTCTGCTTCCGTGATGAGCACACACTGGTTTATGCTGGAGGCAGAGCCCCAGAGGCCAGATGCCGCCCGTGGTGTGGGAACGCGCGTCCCCGGGCTGACGCCTGCCCACCCAGACACCCAGGAACAGGGCCGGATGATCTCACGGGCCTGGGTGGGGCTGCAGCCTGGACAAGGACCAGACCCCTCTGCCCGCAGATATAATCAGCTGTGATGGGCAGAGGTTGAGGCTGTTTTTCCAATTAGGGCTGTTAGAGGATCCTGGCAGGGCAGGATCCCAGGCTTAATTTAACAGACCTGGGACTCACTGAATTAGCAAATGTTGAGGGGATGAGAAGGGCACTAATGTGAGGGGTGCTGGGCAGAGATGGGCAGGTGCGAAGGGGGCCCAGTAGGCATCTGTCAGCAGGGACACAGTGAAGCCAGGTGACGTGGTCGGGGGCTGCCTCTGAATGTCTTCTATTTGTCAAAGGAGCTGAGCAAGTAGGAGGTAACCTTGCCTCCTGCCGTTCTGGTAAGGTTACCTGGTGGGCTTTGCGTGTGGAGTTGTGGATTCTTAAGGGCCCTTGCCAGGATTCTGGACAGTTTCTTGTGTCCATCTGCCTTCCCAGGGACCCTGCAGCTACTGCCGCCTCCTCCCCTTTCTAGAACCCACAGTCCTAGGCCCCCTCTACCAGGCAGCCCTCCTGGTTTGAGAGCAAAGAACATTAGGGCCAGATTGAGCCTGAAAGTTCCTGAGTCCACACCTTCCTTTTGCAAACAAGTTTAGGAACCTGTCTGACACCACCCAGCTCATCAGAGGCCGTGTCAGGGCTGCAGTCCAGGCGTCCCCATGTCTGTGTTCTCTACACCCCAACATTTCATTGAAATAACAGAAAAAATAGGAAAAGAGAATTTTATGTGTGAGAAAAGGAAGACACAGAGAGGTTTAAAAGTGTGCCCAAGGTCCCAGAGTCACTGATCCCAACTCGATGTGAACCCTTGGTCGCTCTGTGGGATGACCACTTCGCTTTCTGTCCAGCACATAAAAAACCCAACTCTGCTTCCTGACGGCCAGGCTAGGAGGCTGTAAGGAACATTGCCCCGGCTCCAGAGTTTGCTCAGACCCTGGCCGTCTTCACCCTCGGGGACACATTCGGAATAGAAGTCCCTAAGGAGCTTCCTGCCCCTCCGGGCCCACCAAGAGGAGGAGCGGAGGTTGGCTCTGGTCTGCAGTGACCGGCCCGAGGGTTCTGGAAGGCCGGGCAGTCCGGTGTTACAGGGTTGGTTCTATCTGAAGACGAGCCCGCCCTGCACCCCCAGAACCGCTAGCCTTCCAGAGCCTCCTGTCCTCTCTAAGAACGGCCTGGCCACAGCTGCACCTGCCCCTGCGCCCCCTTGGGCCTGTGCCTCCTCTCTGAGAGCAGTGGTGGAGGGAGGGGTCCGTGTGGGGGACCTGGAGCCATGCTGCTCAAGTCCACTCCCAGCTGTGTCACTTCCTAGTGACCTGGACAAGTTCCTTTAATGGCTCTGAAACGCTTGTTCGGTCTGAAAAGAAAGACAATTCTGGGCTGTTGACTTTGCTGTGAGGATGAACTGAATCTGCAGGTAACACCGTGCCCGGCACAGGGAAGGTATTCCTCGCTGTGACCTCTGCACGTCCCCCCCGCTCTGCGTCCAGGGTCGTCCTCAGGACAGCGGACGCTTGAACAACACGGGGGTGAGAGGCTCCATGCCACCCCCACACAGTCAAAACCCACGTAAAGATTTTGACTCCCCCAAAAGCTTAACTTCTAATAATTGACTGTTGACCAGAAGCCTTATCAATAACAAAACAGTCGATCTACACGTTTTGTATGTTATATGTGTTATATGCTGTATGTTATATGTGTTATATCTTAGAATAAAGGAAGCTGGAGAAAAGAAAATGATAGTAAGAAAATCATAAGAAAGCCCGACCAGTGTGGCTCAGTGGATTGAGCGTCGTCCATGGACTGAGAGGTCCCAGTTGATTCCCAGGGTTGAGGGCTCGATCCCCAGTAGGGGGCGTGTAGGAGGCAGCTGGTGGAGGTATCTCTCTCACACTGATGTTTCTATCTTTCTCTTCCTTCTTCTCTCTAAAAAAAATCAATAAAAACATATTTTTTTAAAAAGAAAATCATAAGGAAGAGAAAATACATTTACAGTACTGTACCTATCTATTGAAAACAATCTGGCGCTGGCTGGTTTGGCCCAGCGGTTAGAGCGTCGTCCTGTGGACCAGAAAGACCTGGGTTTGGTTCCCGCTAGGGGCACGTACCTCAGTTGCAGTTTGTCCCCGGCCCTGGTTGGAGTCATGTGGGGGGCAGCCACTCGTGTCTCTCATGTCGATGTTTCTCTCTCTCTCTTCCTCCCTCTCTCCCTCTTTTGCTCTATCTAAAGATAAATGAAAAAAAAAAAAAGAAAAAAGAAAACAATCTGTGTATACGTGGGCCTATGTATACGTGGGTCAACTGTACCTACATACCCAAGTCCAGAGAAAATATGATGTGGCATCGTCCCTAGAGGGCTTTATCTTGTGAAGGCAAAAACAAACAAACAAACAAACAAACAAAAAACCTCTGCACATATGAAACACAAAATTGGAAAGAAAAATAGACTAACGTTTGCTACGTTCCCGTTAGATGCCAGAGAAAGAACACGAGATGCGGCGTCCCGTTCTGTCGTGGGGAAGTTGGCCAGCGCTGAGCGCAGAGTGCCACAGCTAGATGCGGGGCTCGGCATTCCTTCCTGCCCCTTCCCGGAATTGTTTTCACCGACCTAGCAAGTGATTTGAATCTTCCCCATCCCTGTCCCTTCAACGCTGCCAGGCAAGCTGGACTCTTCTGTTGCCTGGCTACCAGGCAGGTGGTCCCATATGAGGGGGAAGAAAGCTGCCTAACCTTAGAAATTGGCCACGGATGTCACTGCAGGAGGACAAATAAATATAGAACATCAAGAGATTATTCGTTTAGAGCCCAGCCTCACCAGCATCTCCTTGCTGTGATTCACCAGATCAGCTCGAGGCACTGTAATTCAGTATGTCAGCGAGGCTGTAAGGAGAGCGGGTCCAGCCTCTGCTGCCAGCCTCCTACCCCGGCCCTCCCCCCACCCTGTCCACCCCCAACCTTCACCAGGCTTCTGATGGGATTTGTTCCTCCCTCACTGGGGAGGTAAGTTACCACCGCCTGTTTCAAGAAAACCAATGAAGAAACCATAAATTGCTGTCGACTAGAAAGGTCACTGCACAGGCTATAAATACAGGCGTTTCTAAACCAGAGTGGAGGCGCATTCCCTCCTCCACACCCACGCCTGAGGTTTTCCTTTGCACCACGGAGGACATCCAGCTGGGGATCAGACCGGCTCGCCTGCCACTGGGGTGCACCTGGGAATGGCAGCCTCTGGCGGGACCCAACTCCAGGTTTGGGTTGGTTTTTCTTCGTAGCAATTATTTCTTCACAATGTGTACAAGCTATACAAGCCCGACCGGTATGGCTCAGTGGTTGAGCATCGGACCCATACACCAAGAGGTCGCCAGTTCGATTCCCAGTCAGGGTACATGCCCAGGTTGTGGGCCCGCTCCCCAGTGGGGGGCACGCAGGAGGCTGCCAATCAGCGGCTAATGTTCTCTCTCATCGATGTTTCTTTTTTTTTTAATTTTTTTTTTTATCCTCACCCGAGGATATTTTTCCATTTTTGTACAGATAGAGTGGGAGGGAGAGAGAGGAAGGGAGAGAGAGAGAGGAAGGGAGAGAGAGAGAGAAACATCGACGTGAAGGGACACATCGAGTGGCTGCCACCCGCACGACCAACCAGGGCCAGGGACAAACTGCAACCGAAGTACGTGCCCTTAGCGGGAACCGAACCCGGGTCTCTCCGGACCTCAGGCCGACGCTCTAACTGCTGAGCCAAACTGGCCAGGGCCTCATCGATGTTTCTATCTGTTTCTCCCTCTCCCTTCCTCTCTCTCTCTAAAATCAATAAAGAAAAAAAAATTTTTTTTAAAGATATATGAATTCAAGTTAAAAACTTGGGAAAAAAACGGAAAAGCAAGTAATAACGTATAGGCCTACCCCTTAAAAAAATATCTGTTAGCATTTTAGGATATAGGCCTTTCCCCCCCTAGGCTGTATATATACATATTTGTTTTTCTTAACAAAAACATGTTTGCAGAGTGCCACTTAGCAATGCTGTTGTAGCCTGCCTGCTCAGCGGTGTTTATTTTCCCACAGTGTTCTCTATGTACCATGAAATGTGCAACTTCCCCTTGCTGTCAAGGACGGGGGTTGCGTCCAGACTTCGTTCGCAGGTAGCGGTGACTGCTGCTTCTGGGCCAGCACGCCACGTGGGTGTCATGGGTCCTTGATGGTTCAGACGCCTACATGTTGACACAATGCTTTCTAGCACAGCGATTTTCAACCTTTTTCATCTCCTGAGCCACATAAACTAATTACTAAAATTTTGCGGCACGCCAAAAAGATAATTCTATTTTTTACCAATCCCACACACACACACACAAATGGTGTAATTTTGATTCATTCACACCGGACAGCTGGTGTTGCGTTGGCTGTTGTCATTGGTTTATTTGACAAAGGGAAAAAAGGTCAGTGCCCCCTACTGAATAGTTGGGTATTGCATGTTTTTAAAATTTTTGCGGCTCACCGGTTGCACTGTTGTTCCAGAAGGTTGAACCTAGTTACACTCCACTAGTGTATGCGTGTGACCATTTCCCCACATCCTTCAGGAAAACTGACTACCAGTTTGGTGGATTAAAAGTTAAAAAAAGAAGTCATGTTGCCCTGGCTGGTTTGGCTCAGTGGTGAGAGTGTTGGCCCGTGGACCAATGAGTCTCGGGTTCGGTTCTGGTCAAGGGCACGTACATCGGTTGCAGTTTGTCCCTGGCCCTGGTCAGGGTCTTGTGGGAGGCGACCAGTCAATGTGGCTCTCTTGCATCGATGTTTGTCTCTCCCTCCTTCCCATTCTGTCTGAAGATAAATAGAAAAAAAATCCTCCAGTGAGGATTTAAAAAAAATGTCATGTTGTTTTCATCTAAACCACCACCTCCTCACACACCACTGAAGGCTCGCAGAACCCCCAGGAGCTTAGCCTGGAGTGGAAACTCCATCCCCACCCTCAGGAGGGTGGCAGAGACAGCACCAGAGTCCTAGGTCCCCCCGGGGTAGATCCAGAACCAGGTACAGGTTGGCTGAAGCAGCCGGGTCCAGGGCCCTTTCTCCAGGGCGTGTGGAGGGTGGGCCGGCTGGGGGAGCGGGGTGCTGGTGCTCCAGGCTGGCACCCTGCCACCCGCCGTGCCAGCGCACTGAGGCCTGCTGCAGGGAGAGGGAGCGAGCTCCCTAACCATCAGAAACATGGGGGGATGAATTCAATAAAGTCCATTAAGCAACCTTGACATCCTTTGACTTACAAAGCAACATTATTAATAATGTTGGAAATGAGATTATTTCAGAAACAGTAAGTGGCCATGGAAAAGTGGTATCAAACCCGAAGCAGAGTGCATCTTCAAGTCCTCAGCAATCTCTTTAGCCCAAGCTCCTCTTAATTTGTGGTAAATACGGTGAGCTGTGTGACCGCACTGCTGGGCCTGTGTGCAAGGAGCATTCACCCTAAACACGCCGATTCTTGCGGCTTGATCTAAAGTGAACATCACCGACAGCCCAAGGTACCTGCATGCATGCCTCTCTGCATTCATTCATTCACTCTGTATCTACGGAGCCCCGGCGTGTGCTGGTCCTGGCCAGACTCGTGGGATACAGAAATGAACAAGACACAGCCCCGTGCCAAAGCCTCCCTTCCCCACATTCTTTTGCAGCTAAATGGGCTGTAATCAAATAATTCCATGACCGAGGGCGGTGCTAATGGAAGGTCCACAGCACCCATTACAGACCTGGGTGACATCAGGAACACCTTACTGAGGGGCTTTGCACAAGGAGTAGGGGGAAGAGTGAGGTCTAGATGTTCACTCTTAGAGGCTCCCGGAGTTAGGGAGGGAGGCAGGGGAGGAACCTGAGAAGCTGTTTTAGGGAACTTAGTCTGGCGGCCGATTGAAGGGCCTGGGCCGAGAAGGAGACAGGAGCCCACTGCGGGCCCAGGAGAGAGACCACGGGCGGCAGTGGTCGTGGGCCCAGCTGGGATCAGCAGTGCCCAGATCCCAGCCCCGTGGGAGCATTTAGCCATCCAGTTTCCCACCTGCAGAGACTCCGATTCCACTGGTCTGGGTGGAATCCGGGGACCTGGATGGTAGCAAAACTCCCAGGTGACGTGGCGACAGCTTGGGAACTCCTGGCCCGAATTTCCTCAAGATCAGAGATTCTGGAAGACAGTGAGTTCATCCACGGACTTTGTAAATTGGAAAACGCTATGCAAATATGAGTGGTGTGTTTCAGGGTTTTTTCTCTGTAGCAGTCATTTTGTCAAATGTCTTCTCAGTGTGTGTGAGGCTGACCTTCCATCTTTCATACCCCTGTATCTGTTTCCCTGGTCCCCCAGCCTTCGGCCAGTCAAGGCCAAGAATTCTTCTCCAGCTAAGGGAAACGCTTTGAAAGTGACTAATCATGCCAGGCTCCCCGGGGGCAGTGAGAACCCCCTTCTTTTTGTTTGAATTGGACCCCAGATGCAGAGGGTTAATTTAATTATACTCCTCAATATTGCCGCTCAGATCCTCCACCTCGTCCTTTGTCACTAGTCTGTGCAAGTCCCCTCTCTCATTTCATTTATTTTATTCCTCTTTTGTTCTTGCTCTTATTCTCATTCTCCTCCTTTCCCAGTCAGCCATTCTAACATAGTTCACGTGTATCCATTTTGGTCTCTGTTTTTGTTTTATTTATTGAGGTACAGTCGGCATATAACATTATATCAATTTCAGATGTGCAACATATTGATTTGCTATTTGTATACATTGTGAAATGATTACCACAATAAGTCTACTTAACATCTGTCACCTTATATAGTCACCAAAAAATTATTTTTCTTGTGATGAGAACTTTTAAGATCTACTCTCTCAGAAACTTTCAAATCCGCAATACAGTATTATTAACTATAGTCATCATGCTATACATTACTTCTTCATGACTTATTTATTTTATAACTGGGATTTTGTACCTTTTGTCCTCCTTCACTCATTTCTCCCACCCCCACTCCCTGGCAACCAAAACTATTCTCTGTACCTGTGAGCTGGGTGTCTTGTTTGGGTTTGGGTTTGGTATGTGCTCTTAAAAATATGAATTGTTCATCTGTATGGTTGTATTTTAAGTTTATGTATGCAGTATTATACCTCCCATTCTGGGTCTTCTTTTTTTTATTATTTGTTCAATTAGCACCACGCTAAGGTTATCCTTGTTGCTATGTGTTGCTGTGGTCCATCTGGCTCATTGCTTTCAATGGCTGCGTTACCCTCTGAGGTGTGCATCTCCCTGATTTCACCTCTGCATTCCAGTGCCCTGCCACCGTAAACAGCGGAGTGCTGAACATCTTATGCGTGACCCCTTATGGGTGTGCTGAGGACTTTGGGGGACATAGGCCCAGCAGCAGAATTGCTGTTTCATGGGTTAAGTGTGAATGTAATATGACCAAGTAGTTCCTGGTCTCTCCCTCAACAGCTGCCCTTGCTATACCCTACGAGCAGTGCCCCAGGGTTCCCACATCTGCGTCAACACTTGGCATTATCCAGCCTCCTCGTAATCCTTGCTCCTACCTATGTTATAGAATGAGAGCTCATTGTGGCTTCAGTCTGCGTTTCTCAGATTACTGATGAGTTTCGGCATCTCTTCACTTTCTTGTTAGTCTCTGGGTTTCCTCTTTCATAATCCGCCTGTCCATTGCCCATTATTATACTGAGGTTCTTTTTTCTCCCCTTGATGGTTTGCAAAGGTTCCTGGCATCTCCTAGAGAAGCCCCTTCTCGAACAGCACTGGCCTCGTTGTTGCTGTAGTCACTCATCTGGGGCAAAGGGACCGATCTGAGCACCGACCCCTCAGCCTTCATCCTGGGGGTCAGGACTTGGTAACAGCCATGAGGACAGTCAAAGTAAAGGGAGCCCCTCCCTCCCATCTCCTCTGCCAGCCTTGCCTGGGGCTTGCTGTCCAGGAAGACAGGTAACAAGGGAGAAACTGTTTCTCTTCTCCCGGGCTGCTAACCCGCTGTCAGTTTCATGAGTTAATAAATGATTGGAGAAGGCTTAGCTGTATGAGAAGAAATTGAGATCAGCCGGAGCTTAGGCCCCACGCAATTAACCTCTGCTCCTAAGGGGGTCAAGCAGGGATCATTAATGCTGGTGCCAGCTGTGGCTGGCATCTCCTTGCAGCATTCACCCCGGCAGTGAGGGAGGTGACCCTGCCTCAGTGCAATGAAGGCAGTGAGGGCAGGGGTCCTTCAGAGGGAGCACAGACCCCCGGCCTTGCTGAGAGTGGGAAACCCACTTCCCAACACATTCTAGTGGAGCAGCTTTAAAAAAAAAAGTTAATGTTTTTACTGATTTTTTTAGAGAGGGAGAAACATTGATGTGAGAGAGATACATCGATTGGCTGCCTCCTGCATGTCCCCTATGAGGGATTGAGCCCGCAACCCTGGCATGTGCCCTGACCGGGGTTCGAACTGGGACCTCTCAGTCCCTGGGACAACACTCGATCCACTGAGCCACACCGGCTGGGCTAGAGCAGCTTTTAATGTGCCCGAACCTCTACTGGAGGAACGGCCATTAAGGTCGCATCCTGACCTCTTTATGGCTCCGTCCCACGCAGGGCCCGTGTGCCCTCGGCTCTCCTCGCGCTCCCTTCCTCCTGCTGTGTTCTGGCCCGTTTGCCCCAAGGACGCGAGTCCGGAGCCAATCTTGTTACCGGCGGGCTTTGCAAGGTCGCTCCCCTCCCCTGGGCCTCCCACCAGAAATCCTCCCCAGCCCTTTATTCCCGCATCATTTCCCAAACGGGCCAGATGCGAAGACCCAACCCTGTTAAAAGCACAGCCCTGGCTGGTTTGGCTCAGCGGTTAGAGCGTCCGCCCGAGGACCAATGAGTCGCGGGTTTGATTCCGGTCCTACCTCGGTTGCCATTCATCAGTCCCCGGCCCTGGTTGTGAGTCGTGCGGGAGGCAGCCACTCAGTGTGTCCCTTTCTCGTCAATGTTTCTCTCTCTCTCTCCCCCTCCCACTCTATCTGAACAAAAGTGGAAAAATGTCCTCGAATGAGGATAAAACAACAACAACACACAGATTCTGGGGCCCCTGCTGGAGACGCTGCTTCAGGAGTCTCTGTTTTTTAACATGTGGCTCAGGAGGCTGTTACCATCAAGCCGGTTTGAGAAGCCCCACCCCAGGGGACCCTTAGCTCCAGGTGAAGAACGGCAGATCCTCTGGAAGGACAGACAGCATCCTAAGGGCAGGGCGCTGGTCTGGGGCCAGGAGGCTCCACTCCCTGCGCCTTTCCGCGCTCTCTATCTTGCTGTGTGTGGGTAAGCAAGTCACCTGTGCTCTCTGAACTTGATTTCTTCATCTAGAAAATAAAGAGGTTGGTCCAGCTCTTTTAGAGTTCTCCCATTTCCATGGATCATTTTTCTGTAACCAACTGGCATGTTAAACAAGCCTACTGCATGGTTTGTCCTCAAAAAGCAACTTTGATTTTTTTTTTTTTTCTTTAAGTATCCCTTTACTTTAAAATGTATCCGGTGAGAGAAATCTTTCCCGGCCTAGATGAAAACATGGGCCAGTCCCATGGCTTTTTCATCCACTCTTGGTTAGTCTTATAGTCAGTCCAAGTTCCAGATGCCATCTCAACTCAGAAATGAAAATGCCAGTCACGAGTAATAAAACTCCCTGCCGCCCACCCCTACCCCCACCCCCACCCCCACCCCCGACAGCGTTAGGTTTCTCCTTTCCTCTAGTTTGGCTCTGCCTCTGTCTGGAAGCAGGCAGGTGGGGGGCCATGTGCCTCTGCTGTCTACACCCCCTAACTCCGCCCCCCTCCCCCAGAGCTGCTGTGTCACTAAATGAAATGGGACATTCTTAGGCACCAGGGAGACGCTTCAAGCTGGCTTTTGCTTTTGTGAATGTTTTCATGGGCTCTTTGAGGTTCCCTGCTGGGCCCCCCTCTCCTGCAGTTCCCTTACCCCCAGTGTCCCTTGCAACTCCTTGCTCAGCCCTGGGCCTCTGGAGGCTACCTCCAGCCTCGTCGTCTCAGGCCTCCAGGGGGCACTGCTGGACAGACTCAGCTGGCCAGCCCAGGCCAGCCCACAGCCCGCCACCCTCGGGGGTCAGAGACGGGGAAATCATGGCTCAGCAACAGCTCTTGCCAAGGACATCTTCCTCACCGAATCTTCACCAAGTTATTGACCCATCTGTATTTTACAAAGGGGGAGGGGGGTTCATGGATCCTGAGACAGATGTTCTGACTTTCCCACTTACCGTCTCCTGCACACGGCCTGGGAAGAGGGACCTGTCCCAAACGCGCATCTCCATCAGAACTTAGGGAGGAAGAGTCCTGCTCTGACATCGGCTCCATATGACTTCCATTTAATGAGAGTGAGACCATCTTTAAGAAAACTTGTGCCAGAGGCCCGCGTTCGGTTCCCGCTAGGGGCACGTACTTCGGTTGCAGTTTGTCCCCGGCCCTGGTTGGTCGTGCGGGTGGCAGCCACTCGATGTGTCCCTTCACGTCGATGTTTCTCTCTCTCTCTCTCTTCCTCTCTCTCCCTCCCACTCTATCTGTACAAAGAAAAAAAAAAGTCCGGAGTCAGAAAACTTGTGCCCCGCACGCCCGAGGCGGGGGCTGGAGGCAGTGTTCACGCCCAGATCGAGAAGGGAGGTGAAGGCGGGGACGGGTGACCATCTGTCTTCTCAACTTCCTCTGGAGCTCTGCTCCCGAGCCCTGCTGAGCTCAGAGGAGCGCCAGTCCTGGAGGCATGCTACTGCCTGTCCTCAGCCCTCCCCACAGAAGGGCACAGCCACCTTCTGTGCCCATCCTGTTAACGGTTGGGGTCCTTCCCAACCAAACACACGCCATTGGGGCCTGCTCTCCTCAGGACATAACAGGATGGCTTGTCACCACTAGAGGGCTCCATACCTCTCCCCGCATCTATTCCTCTAATGTTGAGGAGGTTTCCAAATGTTTCGGCCCTGGCCAGTTTGGCTCAGCGGTTAGAGCATCAGCCTGCGGTCCCGAGAGACCTGGGTTCGGTTCCCGCTAAGGGCATGTACCTCGGTTGCAGTTTGTCCCCGGCCCTGGTTGGTCCTGCGGGTGGCAGCCACTCGATGTGTCCCTTTCACATCGATGTTTCTCTCTCTCTCTCTCTCTCCCTCCTACTCTATCCGAACAAAAAGTGTCCTCGGGTGAGGATAAAAAACAAAACAAAACAAAAAAACAAATGTTTCGGCTGGGCCTTGCCTCCCCATCCTCTGTGAGCGCATCAGCACGATGATCTCATCATTACATGATGATCTCGTCATCTTGTCGGGCTTGTGCATCCAACTGTCCAGGGGCCATGCTGGCCGAGGGGTGTCGGGATATCGGAGGAAGGGAAAAGAGTGTGCAGCTCACGGGAATGTGACTGACCCAGGGAGAATGGGGAAGGGGATGGGAAAGAGGTATGCAGGGCCACCGAGAGAGGAATCAGCCACGCAGGTGACAAGGACATGTCACCAGGGAGGTGGACCAACTGGTCTACCAACTAGGTAGGACCAACTGGTCTACCAACTACTTGGGACCAACTGGTCTACCACCTAGGTAGGTCCAACTGGTCTACCAACTAGGTAGGACCAACTGGTCTACCAACTACTTGGGACCAACTGGTCTACCACCTAGGTAGGACCAACTGGTCTACCAACTACTTGGGACCAACGGGTCTACCAACTACTTGGGACCAACTGGTCTACCACCTAGGTAGGTCCAACTGGTCTACCAACTACTTGGGATCAACTGGTCTACCAACTAGGTAGGACCAACTGGTCTACCAACTACTTGGGACCAACTGGTCTACCACCTAGGTAGGTCCAACTGGTCTACCAACTACTTGGGGCCAACTGGTCTACCAACTACTTGGGGCCAACTGGTCTACCACCTAGGTAGGTCCAACTGGTCTACCAACTACTTGGGGCCAACTGGTCTACCACCTAGGTAGGTCCAACTGGTCTACCACCTAGGTAGGACCAACTGGTCTACCAACTACTTGGGACCAACTGGTCTACCAACTACTTGGGACCAACTGGTCTACCAACTACTTGGGGCCAACTGGTCTACCACCTAGGTAGGTCCAACTGGTCTACCAACTACTTGGGGCCAACTGGTCTACCAACTACTTGGGACCAACTGGTCTACCAACTACTTGGGACCAAGTGGTCTACCAACTACTTGGGACCAACTGGTCTACCACCTAGGTAGGACCAACTGGTCTACCACCTAGGTAGGTCCAACTGGTCTACCAACTACTCGGGACCAACTGGTCTACCACCTAGGTAGGACCAACTGGTCTACCAACTACTCGGGAGACAGGTCAGCATAACAGGCAGTGGACTCACTTCCCTCACTGAGCCCTGCGTCCTGAGCAGGCAGGCAGAGGGTTCTGGACGGCGGCGCTGAGAGAAGGAGACAACGATGAGATAGGATGCGGCCAGGGACCCCAGAACCCAAGGCAGCGGCGGAGGTCAAGAAAGAAGCCCTTTGGGGAACGTCCACTCCGGTTGGAGTCACAACCTGGTGCCAGCGTGAGCCTGTCTGTCCTCTCGGCCTCTCCTCTAGCTCTCGCTGACCCCCCTCTTCTCCGGCAGGGACTGATGCCCTTGGCCATGTTGCGCCCCAACTGCTGTCTGCTCAGGCCCAGCCTGTGTGACTGAGTCATCGCTGCCTCAGCTGTTTCACGTAAGTGTGAGGCCCAGGCCAACCCCCTCCCCGCAAAAGAATGTGAGGGGTGTTGGTGGGGAAGGAGCCCCAGGGAGTCCAGGTCACAGAGAGCAGGCCCCAGGAGTGTTTAGTTGGCAACAGGTTTGTCCTCTTTGGCTGCCCTCAGGCCCTGAGTCGGGCCCCACTGAATCCATTCTGTCCTGACCTTCGGGGCTCTGGGAGGAAGCCTGCGGACCTCGCTCTCCTGTCCTCAGGAGGAGGCCAGTGTGATGGAAACTCCATGGCACTGGCCCTTGGGTCCTAACTCAGACTCTTGCTGTTATGACCAGGCAAGTCACTTAATGGTCTGGCTCCCCCTCGTGTGTGTGGGGTTTTTGTACAGTCCAAAGGAGGTGCTGATTCTTTTTGGCTACATAACAAACTACCACAAACTGAGCGGCTTAAAACAACACACACTGACAATCTCCCAGTTCCCGTGAGGCAGGACTCCAGGCGTGGCTAGCCGTGTCCGTGACTTTAGGGTCTGACATGAGGCTGCATTCCTGGTGTGCACTGGGGCTGCCCTTTCACTTGACAGCTCACCTGGGGAGGGGTCCGCCTCCACTCTCATGTAGTGACTGTTCGGTTCCTTTTGGGCCACTGGATTGAGGGCCTCCACTCCTGCTGTCCAGGGGACTGGAGGACAGAAGCCACCTTCAGTTCCTTGGCACACGGGTCTCCTCCACACGGCAATTTGCTGCATCAAGACCGGCAAGGGAGAAAGCTGGCCAGCAACAGGGAAGCCAGAATCGGATACAATCTATCCATGGAAGTGATGTCCCATCACCTTGCTGTATTGTGTTGGGTGGCTCCGGGGGAGGAGAGTACACAGGACACAGGGCTCATTTAGGACCACCTCAGAGCCCGCCCGTCACAGGAACGGAAACTAGACTGCTGTTTGGATGCACTGAGTTATTCATAGGCATCTAGTTGCAGAGAGAAAATGAGCCCACCTGAAGTGATAGCCACTGGACGTGGGGACTTTAGTGCTGAATTGTACCATTGGCTCTGGGCCCTCAGGGAAACCAGCTGGGGCCTGGCCAGCTCACTGCCAGCCTTTGCCCACGCTTCCACCTCCGTGGTTTAGGATTTTAAGACCAGCCTGTCGCAGCCACAAAATATTTGGGTCTTCCTTGCCCCCACAAATAACCATTTTTGAAGGATCTTTTCGTTTACAAGGGGCCCTTGCAAACAGGAATCTCACTGTTTGCTCACATCATACCTGTAAGCTGAGTTTTTGGTTAACCTCCCTCTAACGAGTGAGAAAGGTGGTCAGGTTCCAAGCTGGGGCGGCTGGTAAGGGGTCTTGAATGGGCCTTCAGACCCGTGATTGCCTGCAGCGCCCCCTCCCCCAACTCCTGCGGTTTCCAGGCTGTTTCTGCTCTACAGCCTTCACCGTAGCCAGGCATGGAGGGCAGAAGGAGCGACGTCACTGTTCTCATGTTTTCCCATCTCCTAAACAGGCTGGGCACACCCGGGGGATTGGACCAGGACTTTTAGCAGAGTAGTTCATTGCTGCCTCCCCCAACTCAGCTCACTCCATGGGCCTCTCTGTGTCTCCTAAGCAGCGCTCAGTGGTGGAATCTTGTCTTGGTAAAGGTATATAAATCTCCCCTAGGCTGAGCTTCATCCCACACCAAATGTCCGATGAACCCCCAAACATGGCCCATCATGTCCCAGGCAAAGTCATATTGGTCTTGAATCATTGCTCAAGTCTGCTGCTAGATGTGAGCTGAGAGATGCGACTTGCTGCCCCCTGGTGGTGGATCAGAGTCATAACTGCCATGCCTGTGAAAGAAATGCCAAACTTTTGTTACATACCCGCTGTGTGCCAGGAACTGGGGATAATGCTGCAGGAAGATAAGAAACAGTGTAAAACAAAACCCCTAATCCCAAAGGACTCATAATTTAGTGGAGAAGTAAGATGTTCACACATGAATGCTGACAAGCGTCCTACCAGGTCAGCTCTGAGCAAACTAGCGAGATCGATTAGGAAACCATTGCACCAGGGCAGACGTGACGTGCAGCCTCTTCACTGACGTGGAGAATGGAAGACTGAGGGAAGAAGCCAGGGAAGAATCTGAGGATTTGAACGTCTGGGCAACTAGGAGAACATCCTGTGGCCTTGTCCAACTCTACTCTGCAAATCTGTCACCGGGGACCTTGTTACAATGCAGATTTCGCCTCATCAGGCCTGAGATGCTGCGTTTCTACCCTGCGCCCAGGTGACGCTGTGCTGTGGTCCACCCCACACTGTGATGAGCAGGTCGAGTGAATTAGAAGCAGGGCCGGGGTACATGCTGTGCTCTAGGAGCACATGATGAAGAGCAGATGGTGTCTTTGGATTCAAGACCAATATGACTTTGCCCAGGGACATGGTGGGCCATGTTTGGGGGTTTACCGGACATTTGGTGTGGGATAAAGCTCAGCCTAGGGGAGATTTATATACCTTCACCAAAACAAGATTCCACCACTGAGCGCTGCTTAAGAAACACAGAGAGGCCCATGGAGTGAGCTGAGTTGGGGGAGGCAGCAGCGAACTACTCTGCCAGGTGAACACATCAGGGTGCATGGCTTCCGTGAGCAGAAAGCAACTTGGGGTCCTGCCCCACACGCCCTTTGAGTATCAAACCACCTGCTCAACCCTTCATAGCAGCTCTGGCTCGGCCTTGCACAGACTGAACCACTGACAGACACGGGTCAGAAGTGGGGAGCCCACATGGGCAGCGGCTGATGACTTAGCCTGAGTCGAGCTGCCAGGGGGACATCGGAGCCAGGTGCTTGTCCACTAGCAGTTGGAGACAGGGCTGGAGACCCAGCTTGGGGACCCAGTGAGGGAAGCAGGATCAGGTGAGGTGGGCCCAGGGACTCATCTAACCCGTGAAGCCTTCTTCAGGGGTGACGCTCTACTTCCAACCTCTCCACCCCTTTGTTGTCTTGCAGGTCACCATTCCCTTATGAACGTAAGTGCTCATGGTCATTCTTCCATCCTCGAGATGCCAAGACTTCTCCCACTGTCCTGCTCTGTTGGCACGTCGTTCTTGGTCCCCATGAGCCTGGGACGCTCAGAAATCCCACTCAGAGTCCTGCCAGGGGAGTCTGCCGGAGGCCAGACAGCCTCGCGTCCACAGCCAGCCTCTGTCCTGGGAGCCCCGTTAGGCAGGACCCGTCTCCCAGCCTCCTACCGCCTCCGGAGCCAGAGTGCTCTCTGCCTGCTTCCTCTGGGCTCACCCGACCCTTGTTTTCCACCAGAGCTGGAAAGAGAGAAGAGACGCCCGCAAAAGGGTGTGTTTGAGCCAGGGCAGAATTAGGGAGAACTTTTGAGATTCAGACCCTGTCCCCTCCACCCGGGTCAAGGGCTCAGAGACCAGGTGTTTGTACCCCAGAAGGCAGTATGGCCATTGGGGTGAACCAGGCTGGGTGGGATCTCAGCCCAATCAATCAAAGCCCCACTCAGCATGTGTGAAATGGGGCTAATTCAGAACTAGCCCCAGGGTTCTGTTGAGGATGAACTGAGATAACTAGGAGGTGCTGAGGGCACTGCCTCAACAGACAGTCCTCTGTAAACAGCTCTTTTTCTTGGAGCCACGGATGGGGAGAGGGGTACAGTTTAAGCAGGGTGTGCGGAGAGGGACGGGTGAGGGGAGGAGAATTAAAGGAGATGGAAACTGGGTAGAAAGAAGCAGAATTCGGCCGTCAGTTCGTATTCTGCCTCCTCGCCATCCTCCCTCCGCTGTGAGCCCGTGTGAGGCTGGCCCGGCCACAGCCACCCCATCGGCAGAACCCCTGGTGTCCCAGTGCCCGGCCCTGCCTGCCTTCAGCTGTGCAGAGTGCCGGGAGGCTCCCTGCCCCTGCCCGTGCCTGTGCCCAGCGTGGCAGCTCGCCGCCCTCACCTGCCCACGCATCTCTTCGCAGAGGTGGATGGGGCGCCGGGCGGATGACAGCGGGAACAGTCGTGATCACTGGCGGAATCCTAGCTGCGGTCATCCTCCTCTCCATCATCGCCGTCCTGTGCTACTGCCGGCTCCAGGTCAGTCCGGCCGCCAGCAGCCACCGCAGACCACTCCCCCGTTACGGGGCCCACGGACTGTGGGAAGTCCAGGGGGCTGGGAGTTGGGGGCCATCAGAAGGGAGCTCTGCACCCCCACACTTCGGGCCCCCAGAGAGCTCACTGTGTGGTGTCTCCCGCACGGCTGAGATTCGGGAGGTGGGAAGGGCACCATTCTGAGGAGACGCTGACAGCTGCTCCCAGTGCCCCCAGCCCTGTCCTCAGTGACTGCATGTCCCCGCCTCTCCCGACCACGCCGGAGTTAATACACAGCGAAGGAGGGAAGGAAAGGGACGTTGCGGGGCTGGGAATCTGTGCTTGTGCAGCCCGGCCTCCGGTGCTGGGTCTGATCAGCGGTGGGGGGCAGGCACGGATGCCAAGCCTCTCAAAGGGGGCCCTCCGCACTCTCCCCCCAGTACTACTGCTGCAGGAAGAGTGGCGAGGAGGATGCAGGTGAGGAAGAGGAGGATCATGACCTGCCCACAGCCCCCGGACGCCCCCCCTGCAATGCCTGCAGCTCCCAAGCCCTGGAGGGCAGGGGCAGCCTGGCGCCTCTCACCAGTGAGCCCTGCGGCCAGCCTTGCGGGGTGGCAGCCAGCCACTGCGCCACCTGCTCTCCATACAGCTCCCCGTTTTACATACGGACGGCCGACATGGTGCCCAATGGGGGCGGAGGCGAGAGGCTCTCCTTCGCTCCCACCTACTACAAGGAGGGGGGACCCCCGCCCCTCCAGTTGGCAGCACCCCAGAGTTACCCGGTGACGTGGCCAGGCTCTGGGCGCGAGGCCTTCACCAACCCAAGGGCTATTAGTACAGACGTGTAGCCCCCTCACCCCCAGGCCCCTGCACCCCAACACTGTTGCTCCATCAGGAGCCCTGGGGCCCTGGCTGGCCCCTCGAACACCCCACAAGGACTGTCTCCGTTTCCTCGGCTTTTCTTGTCCCACGGCGGAAGGCTTGCCAGGATCGAAGCCGACAGGTGCATTGAGAACCAGCGCGTGGCCGGCCCCTGGCCCGGAAGTGGGGCCCGACGGGTTGAGTTGGCAGCTTTGCTGGTTCCGCTGTTGGGACATTCCTCCGGCCAGCTCAAGCCCCTCACTTCCCTCACTCCGGCTCCCACCCCCACCTGCCCTTTTGCCAGACTGTGAGAAGGGGGAAAGCTATGCAAAGGTCTGGAGGCCTCCAGAGTCCTTGGTGGGGGCGGTGAAAAGAACAGGGACATAGGGAGGGGGCCAGGGGACAGCTCAGACCGCAGAATTTGAGAAGGAAGAGGACTGTGCTAAAGGGACAGCGTCAGGACTTCTAAAACGGATCCAGAACCCAGGGCACAATCTAGTTTTGTATTTTTGGTTGTCATAGAGACCGCAGAGCCCGTAGCTGCTCAAATACAGATGCTGATCCCTGACCACATCACAGCTGTGTCTGCCCCGCCCCTTCCTTGTGGACCACGCTGAGCGGGCTTTAAAGGCATAAGATTATTGCGGAGGATGCACCAAACAGTGACGGTCTCACCTTTCTCCCCCCAGACCCTTTCTTTGCTTCGGAACCAGCCACCTAGCTGAGAATCTCTTTCAAATTTTGTTACTAGAGTTTGAGCAGCTGAGCGAGTGCGGTCCTGCTGACAGTCTCTGGGCCGTGGTCCCCCACACCCAGCAGTGTGCGTGGGCACAGTCCCGTGAGGGCACCTGCATTCTCAGGTGTGTGCGCACACCTGTCACCACCAGCACACAGGCCTTGCTGCCTTCAGGAGCTGCAGAGTGGGAAGGTCTCGGAGGTAGTAACTAGAAAGAAAAATCTGACCCCCAGACAGCATGGGCAAAAGGTGATTAAGGAGACCAATCCCCACAGCCACGAGGGCTGGTGCAGGAAGAGGCTGAGGAGTCTCCTGTGGGCTGCTGCCGCCACGTGAGCCCCTCTGGAGTGTTCCAGTCTGGCATTCAGCCACGACAATAGAGCCAGACCATTCATCCCACGAGGGTCGGAGGCTCCCACGCCTGAGGACCGGAGGGATCTGACTTAGCAGTTGGATCCCTCCCTCTGCCCCGCCCCCAGTCTTCAGGTGAGGGCCTACTCATTGCTGACACCCCCTATCCCCAAGTCCAACCCCACTTCCCACTGATGTCCCAGCCATGGCCCTTCACTCTTTGAGTCACTGAATGCTGCAGAGGGTGGGGCAGGGAAGGAGCTGCCCCTTCACTGACATCTTTTTTTAAATTTATCTTTACTGTTGAAAGTATTACTGATGTCTCCCACTTTTCCCCACTGATCCCTCCACCCTGCTCCCGCCCCCCTCCCATGCCTCCTGGGCACTACTGTCTGTGTCTATGCACGTAAGTTCTTTGGTTCATCTCTTCCCGCCCTCCGCCCCCTGACCTCTGAGATCTGTCCGTCTGTTCCCTGCTGCCCTGCTTCTGGATCTGTTTGGTTTGTCCGTTTATTTTGTTCGTTAGAGTCCACGGATAAGTGAGATCATGTACTTTGCATTTGAGAAAGGTTGCCGCAGCCAGGGCAGGAGGGGAAGAGAATTCACCACACCTTTCACCGCCGGGCAGGCTCACCCTGCATGTCAGTGTGTGATTAAGGCTCACGGGGCCAAAGACCAGAGGACCCCGTACGGCCACACTGCTCGCTCGTTAGCTCCAGGACCAGTCACTTATCTTCTCTGAGACAAGTTTCTGCTCACGAGGCCAGGAAAGTTCTGCCAGCCGCCACGCTCTCTGGCCCCGGTCTTGGCAGGGGCCGGAGCTCTTGCCCACTGCCTGGCCCTGGGTGCAGGGACGGACACGTGCTGAGGATGAAAGGCAGACACAGGATTAGCAGGCAAAGCGGGCTGGATTGTCTGTGAAAAGCACACATCTGTCCGACTCTCCCAGGAGTGACCTCAAATGGTAACATTCCTCTTACACCAGGAGGCGGCGCTGGGGGGGAATACTGAGACCTGCCTCCGAGTCCAGAGGGGCCAGCTTAGGGCAGCAGCTTCAACGTACCCCACACCACCGCCAGCCCTGACTGGGGCAAGCGCACCCGCTGGCATGAGTTGCTGGGCCTGGCAGCCCTGCCTGATGACCAGCCCCAGTGCCTTGCTGTCCTGGAATTCCACAGCCAATCAATCCCTCCCCCACCCCCCAAATAACAGTGTCACTGCACCTCTTGCCTTTGCAGAAACTGAAACCACCTGCTCAGCAGTCACCTGCTTCTTACCCCTGATCTATTAGGGCCCCCGAGTGAAAAGCATCTCGTGCCGTCCTGTCTCCTTAGCTCTCCCAGCCTCAGTCCTGGCAGCCCACAAAGGAACACTGGTCTGGGGGCGTTGGAGAGAGGGTGGGCGCCGGCTGTCCCATGCACAGCCCTGACCTGCTCAGGGCACAGGCGCCCGTTTGCCCGCCTCCCGGTGGCCGCCAGGGCCTCCCCTGTGCAGGAGGAAGCTCGCCCTGCTCCGCTGACTGCACCCTTTACCGATGGGCCACTCTCTGGGCACTGTCCAAACTGCACCCCAAAGGAAGAGGAGAGGCTGGGAACACCCTGTCCTCCCGCCACCCTCTCTCCACTGGCCACTTCCCTGCTCCTGCCGTATTTCTTCTCCTGCGCCTTTGATAACTGGGAGTCACAACCAAGTGAATGTCAATAAATGAGGAGTTTGAAATAGAAGTTCCACGGGGTCCTCGTTCTTCCCCTGGGCCGGGGCAGCTGGGCACGGGTGTAGGAGTGAATACTCCCTTTCATCACCCAGCAAGTCCTCTGCAGCCCCCGCTCCCCTCCCACCAGGTCGCCTGCTGTGCCCCCACACTAGCCCCATTGCCTCGGTGGGAGCTCCCATCCAGGGGGACGTGTCGTTTGTGGGAAAGGAGGTTTGCAGAGTAGCTGCTGCCCCCAGGTGGGTCACCTCACCGGGGAGCAACCCAGGCATCAGCCCTCTCCCTGCCCCTCCCTCCCTACTGCCCAGGCCCCTGGTGTCCCCACCTGTAGCTCTGGGTTCGATCCCGGGTCTGAGGAGACCCAGAGTGTCACATGACCAGCTCCTGCGTGCTGGGAAGGGAGGGGAGAGAAGAGACTTTGGGGACCAGATCCTCAGCTCTGACCCTGGCAGAGACTGCAAAAGCGGGAGCGGTGTGGGGTGAGGGCCAGAGAACCAGGAACAGCTTTGTGGGCAACAGGGAGTCTTCAAGAGGGGGCAGGGAGGGGGCACGGGGGTCTGCGTGTGCCCAGGAGCGGCTGCCCCAGCGGGAGAGAGGGACGCGCTCTCCCCACCTCAGGCCCACCCAGAGCCCTGCCTACAGCTGGGCTGTGCAGTCAGCACCCCCGTCTCCGGAAGACTGCCCCCCAGTCCCAGGTGAGCTGCTTCCCCAGGGAGTCCTTTTCCAAGGTCCCTGGGGGAGGGTTTGCCCAGGCCTCAAGGGAAGCACTTGGCTCCCACACGTCCTGTCTCTCCTGCCATCAACCATCCCACCCCTCACCCGGTTCTACCCCCCACCACACACACACACACACACACCACACACACACACACACACACCAGCACCAGCACCAGCACCAGCAGCAAGGAATCCCAGCATAGCCCAGAGTGAGAGGGAAGAGGACGCAGCTCTCTCCCAGACCCCCGGCTCCCAGACCTGCTCCGCTCAGAGGGCAGGACAGTCTGGGTCTTCACAGGAGCCAACGCCCGGAGGTTTGCTGGCTGCCGCACACTGCGCCCCTGAGATCGCCTTCCCTCCAGGTCTCCACAGAGGATCACAAGGCTCCTCTGGGCCCTGCCACAGGCCTCTGATCCCCAGGAGCACAGGGCTCCAGTGGCGGCCTGCAGGTACAAGCCGGCCCTGGCTCAGGCCAGCCCATCCCCCTGCCAATGCATCCTCCTGGGTTGGGTTTTGCCTTGGCCAGAGGTTTCCTACCCACTGAGAATTACATCCGTACTCCTGATGAAGGACCACTCCCTGGAGAGGATGTGTTCTGGGTCTAAAAACATCCTAAAATTAAAGCAGAGGCCTGACCCTCCTGGCAACATCCTCTGAATTCTTTCTCCAAACATAAAGGAGATGCAGAGTGATCAGCAGACTCCGGACCCCAGGCCCCTGCCTCCTGAGGGTCTCACCAGCCCCTCACCCTTCCCTCTTTGCCTCCTTCCCGCCCACCCAGCCCCCAGGACCCTACCCGAGGAGTCACCAACAGGAGACAATGAATGAGGAAGAACCCAAAGAGAAAAATTAAGAATGGAGAGTTTTAATTAAGAGGGGAAAATGGTAATATAAAATGTGCCTGAGATCGATTTTGGAAGGATACATAAAAAAACAATAAAAATGGCCCTGGCCAGTTTGGCTCAGCGGTTAGAGCGTCGGCCTGCGGTCCAGAGAGACCCGGGTTCGGTTCCCACTAAGGGCACGTGCCTCGGTTGCAGTTTGTCCCCGGCCCTGGTTGGGTCATGCGGTGGCAGCCACTCGATGTGTCCCTTTCATGTCAATGTTTCTCTCTCTCTCCCTCCTACTCTATCTGAACAAAAAATGGAAAAATGTCTCAGGTGAGGATAAAAAAAACAAAAACAATAAAAATGGTTTCTCTTGGGAGGAAGTGGGCAGTCCATGACACGGCAGAAACAAAGCTTTTCAGTGTCTGCCTTGTTACATTATTTTGACGTTTGTGACTCTACACTTCAGAAAGATATCTTTCTGAGTTAAATAATACTAAAACTGTGCCCGAGGATAGAGAGCGCATTCCAGATGGTCACACGCGGTACTCGTGTCCCTGTGAGCGGGGCCCCTGGGGGCACCTGCGGGGGCCTCTGCTCTGATCCTTAACTGGACGAGAGGCTGCTGCCTGAGAGGGGACCGCTTGTCACGCTCCCTCCACATGCTGCCACCTGGGGATCCTTCCAGCGAGGAGGCCGGGACACGGCCGCCCGGGGCCTCTGGGAGGACTCTCCGCGAGCGGAGGGTCTTCTGGACACAAGTGTGGAGCAAGTTTCTCCCCACAAGGCAGAAGCCCAGAGAGAAAGACGGTGTCAGCCAACATAGGTTCATTGTATACATTTAAAAAAAAAAATTTGTTGTTGTGGTCAAATATATATAATATAACATTTACAATTTTAACCATTTCGAGTTGGTGTTAATTATATTCACCATGTTGTGTAACCATCACCACTGTTTCCAGTGCTTTTTCATCACCCCAAACAGAAACTTTGTAACCATGTATGTTTGGATTACTTCTGACAGCTGTTTTAAGTTTGTGTTGAAACAAAGTTTTAAGGGAGGCTGTCCTGCCGGTCCTGCCAGGAGGGGGCTCACCTGTAGGGACGCAGGGTGACGAGGGACCATCTCTTCGTCTATGATGAACCATCTCAAATCAAAACTGGCTTCGAGGAAGCCCCAGAGATAACAGGGTTGGAATGTAGCTTTGCAGCCTCTTCTGAGGGAAAGGGGAGGAGAGGCCTGGGCAGGCGGCAGGTTGTAAGATGAAAAGGAAGAGGATTTGGACAGTGGAGAGAATGAACCAGCTGGGAGATGCAAGGCTCTCTGGGCCGAGACCCCGTGGTGGGGTGGACGCTCGGAAGCCAGGCCTCCTCCTCCCTGGCTGTCAGCACACCCAGGTCCTAGGCTGTGCCAGTCGATGGGATGGATGGCCGAGGCCTGGGGCAGACACTCAAGCGTCTCCAGGCAAAAGCTGTCCACGCGGGCAGCCCCAGGAGCCATCCTGCAGCGGACCTCACTGCACGGGCCCGCTCCACTGTGCGCTCACCGTCCCCAGGCTGCCACAGTCGGAGCACTGGCCACAGCGAGGGACGGCGGAGGGAAGGGGGAAGAAGAGCCAACCAGTTGCACCCCAGATTCTGCACCGGGACTTCAATCAAACTGATGTTTGAACGCACATGAGGTCTGTGAACCCACTGGGTTGCAATGTAAAGGCATGTGTATCAGGTGTCCAGAAAGGGTCCCCCTGCCAAAAAAACAAAACGGGAATTTTCCTGATCCTGTTCTTCCCACCTGGGATGACTTCTCAATTACAACCCAGTCCCCACACACCAATCTTCACCAGCCCAAATTTTACGTGTTCTTCAAACTGTTTCCCTGATCCGATGATTTACCCCTTGGCTACCCCCAGAAGTGACTGCTCCCTTTTCTGAATAACCAGAGCATCATCTTTCTACCTCTTTGTGGTGGTCTAGGTTGGAGCACTGGTATTTGGCGAGTCCCTTACTGTCCTGGGTGGACAGGCTGTCGGAGGAGGGTGGTTCCACCCCAGTCCAGCCCCCAGCACAGTGCTCCACACACTGCAGCCAGCCAGTCTTCAAACCGAGCTGGGTGCCCGGAATGAGTGTTGGGAAAATCCTGTTCTTCATCCTCAGGCTCATCTATCTTATCCTTGGACTTTAGCCCGTTTCACTAAAGCTCATATTTTAAGATAAGCAAACTCCTGGGATTTCCTGTTTTTCTATAAAAAAAAAAATCAGGTTTTCAAGATGAATTCAGATTTGGTAGAAAACTATTCTACGAACTATGTTGACAGATTGTTGTTTTCAGTTGAGTGCAGAATAGTGGGGGCAGAAAGCCAGGAAAGGGGGGGAAGGGGCCAAGATGGGTATTCAGGTGCTTCTGCTCTAAGATAATTGTTGCCCTGTCTGGACCCCCCACTCCCAGCACACACCTGAACACATCGCCTAGCGCACACCCCAGGTGGGAGCACTCCCGAGGCTGCACCTAACGACCCGCCTCTCCCACGGTGCTCAATGGGACAGGAGATTGTGGGCGCAGCATCGGCCCCCTGACCCGCTCAGCGTTCTCTGGCTCTTGAATTTGCCAAATGAGAGCAGTTTCCTTTCCCACCACTGGTGACCACATGCCCACCTCTATACAATTGCTATATTTGGAAATATAATCAAGAATCAGTCAACTGAGAAAAATTACGGAGATAGATTTTTGTAAAACCAGACAACCGATTTGAGTAAGGCACATTCTTCAACATCCGCAAGCAGCAAATGCAACACAGTCACAGCTAGGAATGCCGGGGGTGCCAGGAACCTTGACAGGGGCCCGGGGAAAGCCCGTTTGTTTGTTAAGCAGAAAAAACCACAGTGCAGCTGTGTTTGAAAGTCAACGTGCTGCTGCTTTCTTTGATGACAGGGATGGCGAATAGGGTTACACCTCGTGTCATCTGACCAACGGGGAGCAGCTGCCCAGAGCTTGTGTGGGTGAGGATGGGGCCCACAGCTGCCCGGAGCTTGTGTGGGTGAGGCCGGGGCCCTGAGTGGGAGCAGCTGCCTGGAGTTTGTGTGGGTGAGGCCGAGGCCCTGAGTGGGAGCAGCTGCCCGGAGCTTGTGTGGACGAGGCCGGGGCCCTGAGTGGGAGCAGCTGCCCGGAGCTTGGGTGGACGAGGCCGGGCCTACTGTGGGCGTGGGGGAAGGAAGGCTGCGACCTCTGCAGCCTGACACCTTGCAGCTCTGCCCTACTGAGATGTCGCTGAGCCTGCTGCTTCCCAAGTCCAGAATGTTCTTTTCCATTCAGGTAAGTACTCGCAGCCAAGGGCAAATTCAGTTTGTGAGCCCCAGTGAGGAACAGTGGGAGATCATTGCCCAGCACAGGAGCCATCTTGGGATTCTCTTTTCCCTTTATTGGTTTCAGAGAGAGGAAGGGAGAGAGAGAAACATCGATGAGAGAACATCAACTGGCCGTCTCCTACGTGCCCCGCACTGGGGATCGGGCCCACAACCTGGGCACGTGCCCCAACTGGGAATCGAGCCGGCGACCTCTTGGTGCAGGGTCGACGCTCAACCCCAGACCACACCGGTGGGCAGAATCCTGGAATTCTTAAAGACATAAAACAAGCTGAAACACATACTGCAGGTACTACTGGAAAGGAGGGCACTGGAGACTGAATTATTCTTCTTTACAGATTATTTGCAGATCAGGGGACACTGGTTGTGTTCTCAGGCCATCTTTTTAAGGCTAGTGCTCTTTCTTAGTTTAATATATATATATAAAACAGGGAGAGAAGCAACACCACAGTGTGACAGGGCAGTTTGTTAGTTAGAAGTGAGTTTCTATAGCCCAGTCTCAGTCTTGCTGAGGCAAATTTTGAGCACAGTGTAACACCTGAACTGTAAAGAGGAATAAGGCGTATATTACAGTCATCGGAGAACTGCTTTACATGGGTCTCTTTCATTCTCTCCAGAATTGCTGACACCCTTTCTGTAAATATATTATTATTCACAAATATGTGACTCTCAAGGCTCAGTATTTCATAATCTCATGGACACTTTTAGAAATATTTTAAAATAATCATTTTTATTTCCTTAGATTATGATAAAGGGATTTGTAATCAATAATATTCAAAATACATATATAAAGACAAATATGAACAGTGATATACAGTGCCCAAGGTACTTTAATTTTGAAAAGACAGAAAAAAACAAAACCACTATGACTTTTCAACAAATTTTAACATGAAATATATTATGCTCAGATTGGTAAACAAAAGATTAAAATGAATACTCATATTTAACTACATATTCAACATGAAAAGCAGATTAAAAACTGCTTTTATAAAATGCTATAATGAGCACTTTAACTGATTTACTTTTATAATTGCTTTATTTTCAAATGTTAAATTTTCATGTTGCTATTTGAAAAGTCCTTCTGTATAAATAAGCTGCATGGATATAAGCTTAATTCCCACTAAATGATAACCCTAATAAGGCATAATGATTATATTTTCTATTAACATTAGGTTTTGAAGTGCTACACACCCGTATATGCCGCACAAAAATCGGTCAGAGAGATGCCACTGCAGTCCCGGTGAAGGTCACGTTGCCGAATGACCACTTTCACATGCTGCATGTGTTTGCTATTTTTTGTCAGTGCTCACGCAGCCTGTCTTTAACAGACAGAAATACACATCGAACAGCTGTAAACTGTGAGAGGGTCAAAACCACCTCAGCAGCCAGCACTGTTCAGCTGTGCCCTCAGCCGGGGTCGCGGTGGCAGCATGCCGACCTCACCATGTAAACTTGCAGGCTTTCAAATGAAACACAGTTGAGTGATTTTTGTTGATTTAAAACACAGAAACAGTGTCATTACTACCTCTAGTGATAGGAATTCCCTGGAACTTCTCTGCCAATCCTCAGGACTATCCCAGAGGGGCAAAAACTCAAGTCCAGAGACAATTTCTGATTCCACCAGTTGCTTCTAGAACTTGGGTATCAATCAAAAAGTGATTTATGATCATATGTAATGTAATGAGATTTGTTCTGTGGTGACAATTAAACGGCAATGTTTGGGTATCATGTATGATGTCGTGTGCCCACAAGTCATTGTTCCAAGGCAAGTAAGCAGAATATCTCTTATAGTAATGAAAGATGAACTAAAAGACACACACAAGAAAATTTGGAAAGTTGAAAAAAATGTAAAAAATAGAAACAATTGAGTAGAAATTAACCTAAGACTCTATTAGATATTAAAATGTATTGTTTAAAAATATAAAGTTTTTATGCTTTAAAAATAATCACTTTTTAAAGACCCAGAGCTTATACTGCTTCTTTTTAAAATGATTTTTGAAATAGTAGACAGAAAACGGACAGCTGTTCCAACTGATTGCACTTATACACGTAAGGAAAAGTGTTTTTTAACAAAGGCTAAACAGCAAAAAAAAAGTTATGACTTTTGGAAATTTCCTTTTCTAAATTATATCGAAAGGAAATGATGAAAAACCATATTCAACTGAGTGGAGAAACAGGAATGTTTGTTTCAGCTCTGATCCGAGTCCCTGACTTACTGGACACGCACACTTCGCACTGGTTCCTTGTAGGTCTGCGGCAGCCCAGTTCGAAGGCACTGTCGGTTTCTGTGTGATGTAATGCTAGCATCTGAGCTCTAGAAATACAGAAAAAAATTCGAATATGGTATATAGATTTTTCTTTCATTTCCTCTGCGTGTATATTGGACTGATAGTATATTTACTATACTTTAACTTTTTATTCAGGCAGGTCTTTCCTCAACTCTGTTGGAAGATTCCTCCATAAAGTCCCAAATGAAAATAGTTCCTTTAGGTATGCCTCTACCTCAACTAAGAACAAGTAAGACTTTGGTTGGAATAGATTTATCCATTTTTTCTGCGACAGATATTTTCAAATACATTCTTCCCCTACATCTCTATGCTCGCTCTCTAGGTGTCAGTAAACATACTAAATCTTCCTGCTGTTTCCGGAACTCCATCCATCAACCACATGGCTTCCCTGCTCTGCAGCAGAGGCCATGACCTAGTCGAGACATTCCAGGAGTAGCTGAAGTAGTCCCTGAGCAGTTCCTAGGACTGCCATGGCATGGGAGAGACCCTTCATTAGGTCAAGGTCATTTACTAGAGTTCTGAAATGCAAAACAAAACACTACTGTCTCCATAAACACTGTCTCAGTCATTCTTACAATCACAAACCATGGTCCAATAATTAATACTGGCCATTAGAACCTCTTAGAAACTATTTACCATTTTTGCTTCCTCTCACTATGTATACATCTCTTGCATTTCTCTGTTAATCTAATGGGACTTCTAACTAGCAGATAAAGAAATGAGGTGCATTATATAACGTTCCATCATTAGCATCACTTAACAAGCAGTATTGTCAAGTGATGCTAATGTACTTACATAAAATCTAATATTCAATTGGTTATTAAAATCTTTTCTTCTTAAAGGACACTCACACTTTCATCCTAGACAACTGTAAAGTTCCATTCAGGGGAGACAGAAATGATAACAGAAATTAACCAAAGCATCAGAAATAGGTTAGCAAATGCTACTTTAAACATTCTATTGTCCATCTATAGGTCTTTAACTTTCATAAAAAGCGTATCTATACAATAAGCCTATATTGTGTCCTCTTCCTACTCATGAATTTTCATACATTCATTTCTTTCTACGCATTTCCTATCTTCTCAGATGTTTCCTCACTCAATCAGGGGAACTCTAATCCGATTACATCGCGTGACGAGTCCTGGTGAGACAGGCAATGCAGACCAGCTCTGGCACAAAGAGGGTGAGGGCGCAGCAGACACAGTGTGCAAATCACTGCCCTAAATAATTCAAAAGAGCTGAGGTCAAGATACAGCCAATTACAATTTCTTCATTCCCAATGATCATAAACAATTCCCCCATTGTTTCTGATTTTTGAGAACATTTCTTGAGTACAGCTGCTTTGACCTCAGCTCATTACGGAAGAAAAGTACAGTGCCTTACTCCGTGCTTAGTTAGGTGTAGTCGGCAGGTATTTGGACACCAATTTCCTTTCTTCGTACTATTCAAAAGTGCTAATCAGTATAAATGTATTCCCACAACTAAGCTACTAAAATGAGTTTTTAAAAATACTTAACATATAGAAAACATTTTTTTAAATTATCATTGCTTCATGGCTATAATTACTTGAGTCCAAAAAATCACTCTGTAGTGATCTGAGATTATTTTCCTGTGCAATAATTCTGCTGCTCTATTTTTAGATTTCAAACATCCTCAGTTATACATACCACGCTATATTTGAAACCTGATTTGCTTGAAAAGCAAGGAAGAAAAGTCAGGTCAGCGTTTGGCTTTGTCAAGCTTAGATTAGAAACATTTTTACCAAAGGAAAAAAATAAATGATTTTTTTTTTCCTAAGCAAAGCTCACTCGTGCACCTCGGGAGGTTTGCTCACATTCATCAGTCTCCTGCCACAGAAGTGGAAGGCTCCAAAGGGCCCTCCGCAGCCTCGCCTACAGCGGGCAGCCCTGCGCCTCGATGCCCGGCACGGGCTGCACGGGCAGCACCAGGTGGGAGATGCGGCTCCACAGCCCGCTCAGCTTGTCTGAGTCCATGTGGTTGAAGGAGCTGGGCATGTTCGAGTTGGTAAACCGGGCCCAGAGCAGATCTCGCACTTTTTCTTCGGTTTCCCTTGGGCCCACACTTGCTTCCAGTGTGTCCTCCTCCAGGAGAACGGTCAGCACCAGGGCCACGTCTTTGAAGGCCGCGTTCTCGTGGTCACAGTACTTGTAGAAGATCAAGGTGGAGCCTGCGGGAAGGGACTCGAAGCGGTGCACCACGGCGGCCTTCCTGCCGTCCTCGAATCCAGAGCTCAGCTCCATGTCCACCAGCAGCTTGACCGTGTCGCTGTCCTGCGAGGCCCTCCCAGCGCCGTCGATCTGAATGGCAGCGACTTTCTGGGAAGAGGTGTAGGCATCGGCAACGCGATGGCTGAGGCACTTCAGGGTCTCCCTCCCCTCTCGAGCTGCTGTGAAGATGATGGTGGCCGGCTCGGTGGGGTGCGAAGCATTGAGGTGCTTCTGGAGAAACTTCTGTCCTCTCTGCCACAGAAAAGCACTCTGGCCTGGAAATGCATCCTTCAGCTGGCTGAACTGAGCCAGGAAGGCCTCCAAAGCTGGGTTCTGGGGCACTTGCTGTGCTGGGGAGGAATAGTAGCTTTGCACAGAGCTTAGCAAAACAAAAGTCACAACCAGGAAGCCAAGAATGATGGGGCCTGTCAGGGAATGAAAAAGATAAACGATGAAATGAGAGAGCGTGAGTCAGAAATACAGCCTGTGGTGGACTGAACTGAGGCAGAGATGCTGCTGGACTCAAGGGTTGTTGGGACGTTTCCTTTGCCAGAATCCTTTCAACTTTCTGCTCTAAACTCGACCAGACTTCCTCTGATTTCTTAGATTTAATTATTTGAAGATACAATATCTTTGTTAAAAGGTAAAAGCTCATTTTGTACATTTGTTGCTATAATATGTTGCTACAATATAAAGATGTGATTTAGAAATGAACTATAGGGATTTTCTACCTTCTCAAAGTACCTACCATCCAAAACAGGCCTTTTTTTTTTTTTAAGGTCAAAATGTAAAAATGCCACTTAAGAGGGTAATCGTCTCTAACTGAAAGGCAGTTTTAGTTTCTTGTTTATGAAATGTCTTTCCTCCGGCGGGAATTCCCATTTTGTTAAGGATGGTGAACTAGCAGCCAGCACCCCTAAAGAAAAAACTGCAACTCTATTGCTCTATTTTCCTGTTACCTACTACCAAACATTTTTTTAAAAACATGATTAAACTGTTTAAATCTGCAAGTTTTCTAGGTATTTTCTGAATGTGAATCAACACTGTACCAAGACCAGCTTTGCTCTTACCATAGCTCAAATAATCCTTTACATTAATGTTTCTTAGGGCATCCTGCACGTTCTCTCTGTTTCCTTCCAATGTTTGTGTTTCTTGTTGATGACTTCCAGCTTCTGGGGGAAAAGAACATTGTTTTTAGACAGTACAAATAGCAGAGGCACTAAGTTGGGAGCCGGGAGAGATTACTGTGCACTTGCAAAATAGCTTACAAAGGCAGGTCTGGACTCTTAGTGAAGGAGGTATGTATACAAAGCAGGGAAGACAAGGTTCAGAATATTTATCAACTGTATAAAAATGTAGTCGTGGGGCGGGACACCAATCTTAAAATGTGTGGGTAAAACGGAGGGCAGTATTTTGTAAGCTAAGTCACTCTAGCCAGGGGTGGGGAACGTCTGGCCCTCAGGATGTATAAGGCCCTCGAAATCAATACCAGCTAACATCACACACACACCCCGAATTAGCCTGACCAAATATAGCAGGCTAGTTTTTAAGATGATAATTTTGTGTGGCCTAAGAATGATGTTATAAATATCCAAATGGATATTGGTAGAAAAAAGGTTCCCGACCCCTGCTCTAGATTGTAGATGTGTCCTTGACCCCAGCCAGGTACCTCATACAACAGTGAACGCTGACTATTGCCCATAACCCTCACTGGAAACAACTCAAGTGTCATACTGTATTAACATGAAGAAGTAGAATCATCTTCACCTGCAAAGGATAGTTCATTTAGTCATATCACCAAAAAACAGATGTTAAAACTATCATATCACAGAATTTAAGGACTGGAGGATCTTGAATGATCACCTACTCCAGCCCCAACCTTACCTATTAAGATCCAAGGATGTTGCGGGCTTTGCCCAAAGTCACATAAAGAGATGTGGCTGAGCCCTGGCCGGTTTGGCTCAGCGGTTAGAGCGCTGGCCTGTGGTCCAGAGAGACCCGGGTTTGGTTCCTGCTAAGGGCGCGTACCTCAGTTGCAGTTTGTCCCCGGCCTTGGTTGGATTGTGTGGGTGGCAGCCACTTGATGTGTCCCTTTCACGTTGATGTTTGTCTCTCCCTCCCTCCTACTCTATCTGAACAAAAAATGGAAAAATGTCCTCGGGTGAGGATAAAAAGAAATGTGGCTGAGCTGAGATAAGAACAAGGTCTCTCATCTCCTAGATTAGTTCATTCCATTATCATTAGTTGCTTCCCACAAATAAATAGTTTTAAAACATTTTCTTCCTCTACTCAGTGAACCTGCATACCAGTGAAATTCTGATGGCAGATAAATGGCCCAGACAACTCTCATTCATTTCTGCAGTTCCAGATGCCCCAGAAACACAATGAGAGAGACGTAGTCCTTGCCTTCACTGAAGTTACAGACTCTTCTAATGATTAACGAGGGAAACAGAGTGTTTGAGATCAAGCACTGATTTAGAGTGAGACATGACTGTCTAGCCCTCAGTCAAGCCTCTGATGAATAGAATGTCTTATATTTTATGTTCCTCTGCACTGACAAACAGGCATTCAGACTGAGCTCTTTAGAGTACTTACTTATACAACACAAATTCACACATACAACCACAGGTGAGAGCCAGAAGAGACCAGCTGGATGTCTTTGTCCAACTTCTTTATTCTACAAATAGGACACTAAACTATCAGGAAGTTAAGAGACTTGCCCAAGGTCATCCAGGTGGGAGGAGGGCACAAGCAGAATCCATGGCCCTTGGGTTCCAGTAAGAACTTAGCACATTGTAACTACTTTCTTCATAAGAGAAGATATGATACTTGTTCTCCTTAACATGCAAGTAGGGGGAATCAGATATAGAAAAATTAACTGATTTACTCAAAGTCCTATAAAACTAAAATGACTGCACTAAGGGCACTTGAACCATTGATGCTAGTGTTTAAATTTCCCACCTCTTTATTTCTGTAGCATTTAGTTCCCCCAAAACTAAAATATTTTTAAAACTGTAAGTGAAAACATGCTCATGAGAAAGAAAAAGCCAGAGGTAAATTTTTTAAATCATGCCCCTTTTTTCCATCATACTGCATTAATACAAACAGTAAATAAATGAAAACACTATTTTAAAATGCAGATTAGCCCTGGCCAGTTTGGCTCAGCTGTTAAGAGTGTCGGCCCCTCGGACTGAAGGGCTGCGGGTTCGATTCCCCGTCAAGGGCACATACCTGGGTTGTGAGTTGGATCCCTGGCCCTGGTTGGGGTTGTGCAGGAGACAATCAATCAATGTGTCTCTTTCGCATCTGTATTTTTCTCTCCCCACCTCTCCCTCCCTCTATCCTTCCCTCCCTTCCACTTTAAAATGATCAATGGAAAAATATCCTCAGGTGAGGATTAACAACAAAAAAATACAATTTATTTCACGTAATGGGATGAGCTTGTCTAGAAGATAAGAAACCCCATTCTAATCTCAACTCAGTCATAACTTTTTTTTTTAATGCTCACCTGAGAACATTTTTCCATTTTTTGTTCAGATAGAGTGGAAGAGAGAGAGAGAGAGAGAGAGAAACATCGACATGAAAGGGACACATCGAGTGGCTGCCACCCACACAACCAACCAGGGCTGGGGACAAACTGCAACTGAGGTACATGCCCTTAGTGGGAACCGAACCCGGGTCTCTCTGGACTGAAGGCCAACGCTCTAACCACTGAGCCAAACCGGCCAGGGCTCAGTCATAACTCTTTGTGACCCTGGGCAAGGCCCAAGGAAAGAGATGTTCTCTGGAAAGGGCTCTGACCTATGCTGTGTCCTACTGACAGAGCAATACTAAACAGGACAGGTCAGTGGGCCCTCTCACCTGGCTCCACCAGTCGCCTCCTCAGTCCACCCTGGTCCTCCAGCCCTGCGGTGGGATGATCACGACTCTGGGCACCCTGGGCATCTACAGCAGGTGGCTCCCGAGGAGCTCCAGGTCTGTTGCTCACTTCAGCAGGGAGGCCTGTGGAGCTGCTCCCGAACTGTGCATCTGCCTCGTCTCTTGGAGAACATTTGGGTTCTGGATGCGAGGATTCTTCACCCAGGCTTTCAGGATGCAAGGATTCTTCACCTAGACTTTCAGGATGCAAGGATTCTTCACCCAGACTTTCAGGATGCAAGGATTCTTCACCCAGACTTTCAGGATGCAAGGATTCTTCACCCAGGCTTTCAGGATGCGAGGATTCTTCACCCAGACTTTCAGGATGCAAGGATTCTTCACCCAGACTTTCAGGATGCAAGGATTCTTCACCCAGACTTTCAGGATGCAAGGATTCTTCACCCAGACTTTCAGGATGCAAGGATTCTTCACCCAGACTTTCAGGATGCAAGGATTCTTCACCTAGACTTTTTGAAGAGAGTTGATGTCCTTGTTCGCCATCCTGAAAACTCTGGTTGGCCTCACGTTCTGTTTTATCCTTCGGATATTTCCCATTTGTTTCATCTGGACTTTCTGATAGATCACCTGTATCTGCACTCTCTGGACCTATTGTTTCTACCTCTTGGTGGTCTTTGTTGAAACCAGAGGCAGGGCTTAGGGTCTGTGCATCTTCAGTGGTCCTTGCTGTGACTGTGGTCTCCTGTGCCTGAGAATTTATTGATGGGTCATTTTCCAAATCCTTTTGAGAGTCTACGGAGATAAAAATTTATCATTTTTATTGAAAAAAAAAAAATTCCCTTTTTTGTATTTTAACGAAGTCCCTGATTAATAATAAAAAATATTTATATAGATTTTTATGGTTTACAAGGCATTCTTCCACATTATTTCTCTTAATATCCACTAAAGGAAGTTAAAACAAAACAAACAGATATATTATCATGTTAATAAATTTAACAAATAATACTAATGTAAAACTATTCTGAATGACAGAACCAACTTTTGGTTGTATTAAATACATCCTCTTCCCTAAGGAAATAATGGATCTAGGTAATCATCAACTGTAGTAACTAAAACCATTATGCAAAAACCTGGTGCGGAATTTCCTAATGGATGACCAGACTGACAACTGCTGAAACAGCTGATCAATCTTAACATCACACAGAGGGAAAACCAAGCATCACTAACCTCCCGATTCAATGCAGTAGGAAGCACAATGCACCACCTAGGAAGTCTTCCTGCAAGACTGAACAGGAATCTGATCATGCTTCTAGAGCTAACTACCAGGTTCCCAGAAATACAGAGACAGGCATGTAGTAAAGTATGCCTCAGGAATGTAATCAGTAACATCCAGAAAGTGGGACATTCCAAGGGACAAAAGAATTTGTTTATTTAGGAATGGCCAGAAATAAAACCAACTTTAGCAAGAACAGAAAAATGAGAGGCGACCTGCTGATTAAGAGAGACTTCAAAGAGACACACCAACCAAATGCAATGTGTGGGTGACACTGTTTAGATCCAGTGTCAAAGAAATCAACTGTTAAACATTTGTAAGACAGGAAATCTGAATGCCAGATATTTGATGATGCTAAATAATTTTTGTTCACCTTTTACAGTAATAAAGGTATTGCGATAATGTTTTTTAAAAAGAACCTTTGTATTTTAGACATAAGTATCCAAGTATTTATGGCTAACGTTTTTTGTCCGGACTTTGCTTCACTTAAATGGCACCGAAAGGAGGAGAGAGCACAGAGGACGCGCTGTCAGCCACACGCTGACAGCAGAGGGAGCTGTCTGATGGCTCCTTGGGTTCATCTACTCTCTCCTTCTCTATGTTTGAAATTTCTATAATAAAACTTAAAAGAATTAAGCAGTTTAAAACATATCATTCAAATGCAGTGTGTGACTCCACTGTAGAAAGGAAAAACAACCCAAAAAACAGAGAACTGGGTAAATGTGGATACTCACTGGATATGTGACGGTATTAGGAATAACTATTAATTTATTTTTTAGTTGTGATAATGCTATTTTTGTTATGTTTTTTGAAAAAAAAATCTACTTCTAAGAGGAAAAATAAAACTATTTACAAATAAAATGATGCAATATCTTCACATTGAAATGTTCCAAGACAGGCCACAAGTTCAGCATTATGTAGGCGATTGTTGAAGTTAGGTGTTGAGTACCTGGGGGTTCATTATACTGTTCTACTTTTGTATTTTTTTAAAAAAGTCCTTAGTAAAAGATTTAAATAAATATGCCTTTCTTCTCTTCTGCAAAATCTACTTCATATTTTGCCTATTTTGTATATCTTCTATATACACATGAGTAGGATGAATTTAAATTTCGTCTTTCCCTATAATTGAAAGATTTCCCTCTCACTATATAGCATATCACTGTTTTCTTAATCTTTGAAAACATCTTGATTTTTTAAATAAAGATTTGTCTACAATCTTTTTTAAGAGTCACTGCATTTTCCCAATACTACAGGTTCCTACAATTGGAGTCTCCAAAACATTCATCTTTCTTATCATCAAGGTCTGGTATTATGGTAAAGTTCAGTAAATCTGAAAGAATCAGAATAACCATAACAAATTAATCCATGACATTAATTTCCTTTTTACTCCCAAACTTCAAGTTTCAGTCATCAGCGACGTCCCCCAGCGCGGGCGAGTGTCCACAGCACCAAGCCCAGCGCGGGACAAACTCTTACCCTCTGGCGGGTCCCCACGTGCTCTCTCCGCCATGTTCCTTCTCTCTCCAGACCCTGGGAAACTTCTGCTTAGTGTCTGGTTTTCCTCGTGAAGGAGTCTGGTTTTCTTCTTGTCCCAAGTCCCAACAGACTCATGCTTCCCGTGAGTGCAGGAAGCAAAGCATGTATGTTATACAGTCACTAAAATAAAACAGAAACAAATTTCAATGACTTTTTAGTCATGCGTGGAAGAAATGCCAATTTCAGCTTATTAAATCTGTTTTGTTTAAGTCATATTTCCTCTCTGAAACTTCTTCTAGTGAAGAAAAGAATGTTTTCTGCCTTTCTGGAGGATCACACCCCGTCTAGCTACAAACAGAAGAAAGCTTCAGATCAGTGGCTTTGAATGCAGAATCTCCCAGTACATTCCCATGGGGTGGAAAGGATATAAAAAGTGAAGACCAAGCGACCAGAATCTTAAAGAGCGTATCTATGAAACTGAAATAAAAAGCAAGTCTAAGAGTAGAAATTCAAGGCACTGCCGAGTTCCTCCCTGCACATCCCTTGATGTTCCATCTGTCCGTATTCATGTCTGAGTTTGCCTGGCAGCAGCTCATCCCTCACAAGTAACAGGGCACAGGGCTACCTGCAAGCGGAGGCACCTGGAGGAGGAAATACTCCTTCCGAGTTTCCTCACTGCCTCCTGAGTTGGTATTGTTTTGCAAAATACAGAGAAGTAGCTCTTTATACCATGCCTTTTTAGGCTGTACGCAAAGACCACGGATATATACATTATTTTGAGCTACCTACAAAAGGAATCAAAAGCAGAGGCCATTTGTAAGCAGTAAAAAGTTATACCATTTTATAGTTAAATCTTACTTTTTGTCAAAAACAATACTATCCAAAGTTACTTAACCTTCATTATCTGTAAAAATGATTCAAGATTGCTATGGGGATTAAAAATACAAAAATATGTGATCCTCAAAAAATTAAGAATAGAACTACCATATGATCCAGCTACTCCACTTCTGGATATTTGTCCAAAGAATATGAAAACACTAACTTAAAAAGATATAGGCACTTGTATGTTCATTGCAGCTTTATTTACAATAGTCAAGATATGGAAACGACCTACATGTCCATCAACGGATGAATAGATAGCCCGGCCAGTGTGGCTCCGTGGTTGAGCGTCGACCCACGCACCAAGAGGTCGCCAGTTCGATTCCTGATCAGGGCACATGCCCAGGTTGTGGGCTAAATCCCCAGTGGGGGGCATGCAGGAGGTGGCCAATTGATGTTCTCTCTCATGGATGTTTCTCTCTCTCTCTTACTCTCCCTTCCCCTCTCTCTAAAATCACTAAAGAAAATTTTTTTTTAAATAGATGAATAGATAAAGATGTGGTACATACAATAGAATACTACTCTGTCATAAAAAAAAGAATAAAATCTTGCCATATGCGACACCATGGATGGACCTAAGTGAAATATGTCAGACGGAGAAAGACGAATACTGTATGATTTCACTCATATGTGAAATCTAAAAAAAACCCAACAAAGAAATGAACAAACAAAACAAAACTCACAGCTCACAGATACAGAGAATAGACTGGTGGTTACCAGAGGTGGAGTATGGTAATGAGACTTTTGGTGGTGATCACTTTGTGTATATATAGATGTTGAATTATAATGCTGTACACCTGAAACTTATATGATGTTATATAACAAGTTTAATTCAATTTTTAAAAACCCACAAAAATAAATATGAAAGAGTGTTGTAAAGTGTTATATTTTGAAAGGCCAGCCAACCAGCCTTCTTTGTATCTTCCTCACTGTACACTTTTGTAAAATTTAACTTCAGCAGTTAAAATTTTAATCCCAAATGCCTAGCATAGTGCCTGGTGTAGAGTAAGAACTCCATATTTTAATTGAAAATAATATACATGAGTAAGTGAATGAACAGTGCGCCACTTATACACCGGAAGGGAGGGAGGACTCAGGGACAGGCCTCCTTCCTGTTGGTGCAGACCCACGGACCTCAGAGACAAAAACATCAGTGGTTCCAGGGAAAGAAGCGCTGACTGAAAAGGGCAGGAGAAAACGGGGTCCAGAAACTCTTTATCAAGGCAGTGGTTACAATTGTCATTAAATTTAAAATCTGTACATTTTATTGCATGTAGCATATCCTCAATAAACTTTAAAATGTACTACTTGGAAACAAAATGTATTACTAGGTTGCAGCCAATAAACAACCTGCAAAGGAACTGTCACAGGTATTTCTATAATCTTACAAATGTTCAATATACACCTTTCTGGTGTCACGGTACATGCCACTCCTGAAGTGCACTGCATTCAGGCCCTCTGTAACGTATCGTGTTCGTAAGTTCGTAGCTGGAGTGGTATTCCCTCCATAGCCCTTCTTGACACGTCCTCACAAGAAGTCACATGCTGGGGGATCTGGGAGATCTGGAGGCCACTATCCCAGAAGCAGGTCGACCTTTTGACTGTGTCCAGTCCATACCAGGAAGGGCACGCATCAGGAGTCTCTGGATTGCATAATGGAAGTGAGGCAGAGCCTCGGCCTGATGGGAATGAGGATGTTGGAGATTTTCTGCAGCTCTAGGAAACACCATTCCGTAAGTCTGTCCAAAAAAGGTCTTTTGAAGGGATCTTTTGCAAAAATGAACTGATGGAGACCCCGTGTGCTTCATATGTCATAACGACATTTACATTTAGTGAAATCCTTTCAAGTTCAATCACTAAATGCTGGTTTTCGATGCCTCGTATGTGGAGGTGATGACCCATTTTACCACGTAAGTAAAACTTGGGCTCGTCACTGGCCGTTATCTCCACTTCCCTGTGACCCTGAAATCTACAGCAAACCTTTCAGCATCTTACTTTATCCCCAGGAGGGCCTGAGACAGGTTAAGGCAGTGAGGTTTCATCCTCCATTCATGGGGGTGCATCAGACGGTAGAACGAGGAATGCCTTAGTTTCAATGTCCTGGGGCTTCTCTACAGAGAAGCTTCCTCTGCAGATGTGGCCTTTGTGCACCATCTCCCTGTACCAATGACAGTGCTGTGACAGCCTGGTAGGTGTTCACTGGCATGTACACCAAATGACCTTTGCACTGCAGTAACACCTGCAAGTTTAGCAGACTCTGACATACAAAATTAAATGCTGTAAGGGTAACTCTACAAGTTGATGCATATTACATATTATATATAAAGGTCATGACTAATAAAAACTTGAATGTATCCGATTCCTTTTATTGCTCCGTACATTGTTTAAATATACATAAAAAATAAACACAAAAAGAATAAACATCAACTTCCATTTAGTGCTTGCTTCTGTGGAAGGAAGGACAGGAATAGGCTGAGAACAAGGACGGGCATCAACTGTACCTGTAAAGTATCTTTTAAAAGAAAGAACAGAGATAAATGTGGCAAAATGTTCGTGTGATCTGAGTCCATAGGTGAATGACATTTTCTGCACTTTTCTATATGTTGGATGTAGTTAATAGTTTTTTTAACGAGTAATAAAATAAAATATATTAGCTTCCGTGGGGGAAAATGATCAAAAGAAAAGGCCTGTAATGGTAACCCTTTGAGCCCACATGCAATGAACTTACATTCCAGTCACCATTCAACTGCGGTCTCCCATACATTTTGTCACAACCGGTTGGGAGCAATAGGACAAGGAAAAGCTTCTGGGAAACAGCAGGACCTCACCCAACCTCTACTCCATCCTGAAAACCTCTAGTCTGGCCGTGGGACCAGGCAGGAGGAGGGGAGGGGATGGAGACCTGGAGGAGACCTACAGAGGAGGGAAGAGGCAGGCATCAGGAAGACTGATATCTGCAACACTAAGATGTAAGTATTGCTTTAAAAAAGAAGAAATTAGAAGTTTAGCAGCTGAGAAGGACGTAAGAGAATCAGTCAATCTAGGATGGTAGTTTAGATATAAATGCCACCATGACAAATGTATGGCAGTCAGGGCCCAATAAGTATACATCTTTGTTTCTTTTTTTTTTTTATCTTTACCCGAGGACATTTTTCCATTTTTTGTTCAGATAGTGGGAGGGGGAGAGAGGAAGAGAGAGAAACATTGATGTGAAACGTACACATCGAGTGGCTGCCTCCCTCCCGCATGACCAACCAGGGCCGGGGACAAACTGCAACCGAGGTACATGACCTTAGCGGGAACCGAACCCAGGTGTCTCTGGACTGCTGCAGGCCAACGCTCTAACCACTGAGCCAAACCGGCCAGGGCTGTTTCTATCTTTCTTTCTCTCTTCTCTCTCTCTCTTTCTCTCTCTCTCTCTCTCTCTCTCTCTCATCTATCTATCTTTATCCTCACCTGAGGACATTTTTCCATTTTTGTTCAGATAGAGTGGGAGGGAGAGAGAGGAAGAGAGAGAGAGAAACATTGATGTGAAAGGGACACATCAAGTGGCTGCCTCCCGTGCAACCCCAATCGGAGCTGGGGACAAACTGCAACCGAGGTACGTGCCCTTAGCAAGAACCAAACCCAGGTCTCTCTGGACCATGGGCCAACTCTCTAACCACTGAGCCAAACCGGCCAGGGCTAGGCTGTTTCTATTTTTAAATGCTCATTTTAGTGAATGATGCCATGTTAGGCTCTAGAGATAAGAAGCAGCAGATATCTTGGCCCTCAAATAATTTACAATCCTGCTGTGGAGAAAAATAACCTAAAACATACACGTCAACAAGAACTAACATTTATTGAGCGCGTTCTTTGGGCCAGGCAGCCTTCAAAGCACTTTATGTATCAATGCATTTCATCTTAATCTTATGATGTATGAACTATGATTATTCCTTCTCTTTTCCAGATGAAGAAAGTGGATACAGAGGTTAAACTGCCCCAAGTCACTCAACAATCAGAATTCGAAGACAAGCCCAGGTGTGCTGGCTGCAAGGCCATCATTTCCCCGTATCGAGCTGTTTTCGAGTTGCATTCCCAGGACTCATGGAGACTCACGGCTGCGGGGAACTGGAGAGCTGGAGGGGCATGACTCATCTCCCTTTTACTGGTGTCTGATATGCTGATGGCCACATACTCATGGAATGTCATCCTTCTTTTTTTTTGCCTGGGCTTGCCTGGGGTTCCTCCTCCTATGACTTACAGATGAATTGTAACACAGTCACCCATAACCCGGGGCAGCTTTCAGCGGAGGAGACATTTTCCTTCCCGTCTGCCCCAGCCTGTTTCCAATAACCTTCTACTCCCAGGTCTGCCACAAAACAACAGGAAGTAGTTGTAAATGTCTTTTTTTTTTTTTTTACCCTTACCCGAGGACATTTTTTGATATTTTGTTCAGCTAGAGTGGGAGGGAGAGAGAGAGAGAGAAACATCAATGTGAAAGGGACACATTGAGTGGTTGCCACCAACACCACCCAACCAGGGCCGGGGACAAACTGCAACCAAGGTACGTGCCCTTAGCGGGAACCGAACCCAGGACTCCCCGGACCGCAGGCCGACGCTCCAACCGCTGAGCCAAACCGGCCAGGGCTAAAAGTCATTTTTAAAATGGCCACCATTGCCAGGACGGTGTGGTTCAGTGGTTGAGCGTCAATCCATGCACCAAGAGGTCGCTGGTTCGATTCCCAGTCAGGGCACGTGCCCAGGCTGTGGGCCCGATCCCCTGGGAGGAGACGGCCAAGTGATGTTCTCTCTCATCGATGTTTCTATATTTCTCTCTCCCTCTCCCTTCCTCTCTTTCTAAAATCAATAAAGAAAAAAATATTTAAAAACAAACAACAAACCTTTTTTAAAATGGCCACATTACAGAAGTAACATTACCAACCCTTCCACAGTATGGAAGCAGAGATGGATATGGCTCACACAACCCAGAATAGCGGATAACCTGTCATGAAAACTAATTTTAGGAACATTCCTATACTTTAAAATTCATTATTTATAACTCTGAAATGGAGTATTCTAGAATGATCTGCAATATTTTAAGCCAAGTGTAGTCATACTGAAATGACCTAAGCTAAAGGGCTACAAAGCTTTCTCAGTTTTCTCCCTTGCTCAATTCTATGAACTCTCCCACATGACGCTATTTCTGAGAGTGAACCATATGAGGTATGTGAGAATTGTCTGAAGGCAAAATACCCTTCTTAATGTAATATTAAATTCAGGGTTTTTTTTGTTCCTTTCTTTTGCCCATATACTCACATGGCTTATGATGACACCACACAGAACTGTTTATGAGGAGGGCTACAATGGTGCAAGCATTTAATTAATGAGGAATATGTGATTTAGTTGTAACCTGAAATATCAAGTGGCCTTCAGTCTGATGGGAAATTTCTTTATGTCACCAGCAAAGTACACTTAACTATCACTACCTTGCAGCGTTATAAGCACTCAGTTCTACCTTTTTAAGCCAGATAATCGAACACCAGGGCTAATCCACTAGTGTGTTTCTCCAGGTATGGTCCCCAAAGGAAGTCTCCTAAGGCAGATTCCTGGGCCTCATGAGCAACCTAAGAATCAAAATTTCTGTAAGATCAAGAAATTTGCAAGTTTTGACAAGTTCATCCAGGTACTGATTTAAAAATCAATGGTATAAATCCATTTGGTTTGTCTTTACCACTAAAAGGAGAGATTGGTTAAAACAAAAACAAAAGACCTTTTCTCTATTTCACTGATAATTGAAATTGTACATATGGAGAGTATTTCTTAGCATATATCTGAAAAACTTAGGGGACAATATATTATCATAACACCATCCTTAAAAGCAATACCTCAAAGTAAATGTTCACTTTCTGGAGCGAGCTAGAGGGTAACTGAAGGAGTTCTTAACCAAGGGTTAATGACAAACTACTAGTCTTCACTGAGTTTAGCAGTCCACACAGTTTATTCAGCAATTTAACAGGAGAGAACTTCCACCATGAGAGACAGAAAGATACAGGGTAGATCTCTGGGGTACATTCTTTATACAGACTAACAAATAACTTCAGGTTTCACAACACGTGGCAGGCATGAGTTCTTGCATAAAAACAGCTGTTCATTCCTCACTTCCTTCTGAAAGAGCCCTCGTTTTATTAGGGGAGACAATGTGCCTCACCCAGGCACTGCCACCCTCCTCCCCCTCTGCCTGGCTTCCCAGGCTCCCTTAGGAATCAGTCCCTTCTGAGATGTAAGAAGAAACCAGCGAGGGGCTTTTGGGAAAGATTTCCTATAAGCCAGCGCACTAAAAGGAGAAAGCCTTCTGCTCTCCACTTCCAGCGTTGGGACTGAAATGTCTGGCACAGCAACAAGCCACACTGTAACCACTGAGGACACCAGGAGGACAAAAGCCAATGCGATAAGGATCCCAGAGGGGAAAAACAGAAAGAACCTGGGACCTTAAGAACGTTGTTGGGTGGCTACACAAGCACTGGGTTATCTAGCATCTCGAGTGGAATTCTAAACTTGTTCGGTGGCCTCTGAGATGTTCTCAACAGTTTTTTTCTAAGTTTCTTAACCCGAACTCTGGTTCTATGATTCTCACCAACAGGCGAAGGCCAGAATGTGGCTCGTGTCCAGACAGACCTTAGTTTTAAGGAAGATGCTTCCCCCAGACTGCTAATACGGACCAAGCGGAGCTTGGTAACTCCTGGAGGTCACCTCTCTCACACAGGCACTTTTCCATTTCCTGGTAGGGCGTTCTGTCACCACAAAGACAGGTCAGTCTTTGTTTATGTAGAGCCAAGTAAATGTAGACAGTGGCATTTCTGCATGGTTTTTAAAAAATATATTTTTATTGATTTTTAGAGAGCGAGGAAGAGAGAGAGAAACATTAATGTGAGAGAGAAACATCGATCGGTTGCCTCCCATATGAGGGAGGCCCCAACCTGGGCAAGTGCCCCGACTGGGGACCGAACCAGCGACCTCCCGGCGCACCGAACAATGCTCAACCAACTGAGCCACACCGGCCAGGGCCATTTCTGCATGTTTTTGTGTAACCTATGTACATGTTGTCTGATAGAATGTCATTTCTCTGAAGGTGACCAGTTATCAATAATGTCAAAGCCACACTGAGGCCAAATAGAGCCAATGACGAATATATGACTATATATGAATAAATTATATATAAAATCATTGATTAATATATGAGGTGGAATTTAGAACAATGTAGTTTCTTATTAAAATGTTAGTTCTTTTACCAAAACAATCTAGAATCCAGCTACAATGAAGATGCTTTCCCTTAGAAGCTATCACTAGAAATATGATATACACAGTATAGGGCATCCCCTCCAGGACTACTTGTCCTATGTCAATAATTAGGTTGTGGAGCTTTTTAGGAGGGGTAAGTTAATTCCAAAACATAGGCAGGAGACATGAAATACTCTGGTTCTAGATGAACAGTCTGGCCGGAACACTGACTGAATTCATGCTGAGAAAATAGGTGTAGACTACAATAGCAGATCCAACAATTTAAGCAGTTTCCCAAAGTAGTAACAGTCTGGATCAGATTTAAAAGAAATCATTTTTTGTTTCCATCTTCCTTGGATTACTAGTACAAAATCCTCTAGCGTCTCCATGATTTTGACAGTTTAAGAAGTTATTTGCTTTGGCCAAGTTTTTTGTTTAAGGTTGTATCTGTTCTGGTCAAAATTAACTGTAACGCCGGATTAAAACCAGCTATCCTGGAGTCGTGTATCCGCTTTCTAACCAGCGGAGGACCCAGAAGAAATGGGTGGCAAGCTTTTTCAAAGGTCCACCTGGTAAGATTTTGGGGAGCCCACTCAAGTGGAAAAGACCAAGGAAGAACGAGGCTTCTATTAGCAGGATTATCAGGATAACACTCAGGGCAATAATCAGCTCTGTTAATACGGTCTAAGAATACTTGGTAACATTCATTTTCAATAAGTTCAGTTTGGTACAACCAATGGCCTAGTTCTAAACTAGGGAACCACTGTTGTCCACAGTCAGGGCAATGTGAATTATCTGAGAACATTTGGGCCAGAGTGACAACACAGAAAGCAACGTAACAGTAAGAAGAAACAATGACAGAGACACTCAAATAATCTGTCCTATCACAGGTCTGGTTTAGCAGTCTCTTAAGTCCGACTTCTATTACTTGAAGAGAGTTCAATTCAGCTTGCACCTCCGTGCAATTCTTCAAGATTTCGTTGTCTATTTTTCACTCAATTACAACTCAGTCTCTCAATTCAGCGACCGATCCAGTCTATAATGTTATCAGTCACTTGCTAGGAGCCCAGATCTCAGAATAGCTCCTTCAAATTCCAGCTTCTCAAGAAAAGCTAGGGCTCTGGTCTAAATAGTTATTTTTTCTTGTGTGTTAACCAGCAGATGATCTCATGCAGAGGCACTGGCTTACTGTGCTTTGCTGGTTGGCTATTCTATCTGCTTGGTCAAAGAGAGGAGCTGACAGGTCCTCGGGTCTTTGTGGGCGCTGGCACTCTTGCCGCTGTGACACACGTACCCCAGTCTTAAGGTCTTGGCACTTTACAGCGATGTGGGGGGGTCAGGAAAACCTGGGAGAGTCCTCTTGGGCGTGGATCCAATGAAGTCTTTCTTGGGAGGACCTTAATCAGGACCCCGTCAGAGAAGTAGCTGATGCTGAGTTGTTGGAGGGTCTGGGAATGCTTCACATACCTGTAAATGATAACACTTCAGACGACTCATAATGGGTTTTCAGTTGCTCACAATATTATTAGAAACATGCATTTGGAAATCAGTTGGGTCAGTCAAGGTGGATGAGAACTGTCTCATAGGTTTCCCCACGACAATTTCATCTGGGTTCAAACTATTTATCTGTTGGGAGTTATTCTTATGCTTATTTGGGCACAAGGAAGGGTTTTGGTTCATTTAAGATTTGCATTAGCTTAATTTTTTTTAGGACTACGTTTCCTTTTTCTGCTCCTTTTACACTTTAGGGTAATAAGGTCTGAGTAATCATGTTTAACCTGGTAGGACGTTGAGATTTCCTGTATATCTCTGTTGTGAAATGGATGACATATATGGTATTCCCGTAACATGTGGGAACATTAACAATGGCGACAGCCTTTTTATAACAGACTTCAGTCCATCCAGGACAAAGCCTACAAAATTATTCAATAATAATTGAATATTGTTCTTAATAGCAAACAATAGGAAGTTGGATGAAGTCCTTTTGAAGGCTGAAAATGAAACCCAGAGGTTTGTGCACATTGTAAGTATGAAGGCAAGGAAGGCACAGTCCTGAGCACTGGCCCTGAGCTATTCTTAGAAAACATACGGTCAATCAGTTGGAATTAGCAGATGTCATCATCTTTGTCGTCCTCCATGGCATGAATGTAACAAGTGACCATGGGGGTAGCAGGATGTATAGAACAGCCAGAGAGCCACCTAGGGAGTGCCACAGACCATCAGAGCACACTGTGTACCCCAGCTTTCTCCAGGGTTATTTTTGTGAATTTTGATGCTGTGAGCACTAAGAGACACAGGGAAGCATGAGCGCTGAAACTGGATAAAGGTGCGGCCTGTAAAGCAGAGGGCATTACAGCCTTGGCTGTGGTAGCCAAAGCATTCTCCTAACAGCCTATCAACAGTAGCTGTGATTCTCAGATTTTAGAATAGCAAGTTTAAAAGGCAACTGAAGGGCAGCCTCTGACAAGGTTGCTACATGGGGCCAATATTTTGATAGAAGCCCCAGATGAGGTACAGAAAATATCAGTGTAGACACATTGATTTTTTTTTTTTTCCGAGGTTAGGTAGCAATGTAGGGTGAGAGCAACCAATTCAACTGCTCGGGCAGAGTGAACAAATGGTAGGGTTCCTGACTCCACGACCCTTGTGGTGGCAACACAGGGCAGAATGGAATTCCCTGTAAGTCTACTGACAAGAGCCACCAGAGTCAAAGTTTCAGATGTCGTGCTGGGAAGTCTTGTGTGTCTAGTACGCAGAACATGTACATGATGATGAACCCACATGATCATGGGGTTTAACTGAGAAGTCAGACCGAGTCTGACATTGAAAAGATGCAGAACTCTGGAGTTTTAGAGTGAAAGGGGAAATGCAATTAATACCACAAGATACCATTTCACATCCACCAGACTGGCAATAATTAACAAGCCTGACAATGGGGGCTCTACATACTCTAGACAAATCCCCCCACTACCCCCAAAACAGCTCCATTGGCAGGGTCAAGAGGAAGCCCTAAGCTCCATGCTCAGAATACAATCCACCCCACCCCACCCTTCATTTCTCCAACTCCAGCAGCCAGGCAAGCACTAGAGTTCCAAGTATTCCTGAATCAGGAGAACACTCCCGTTCCACATGCTCCAGACAGGACTGCCCCTCCCCTCCCCTGGGCCTTTAAACCAGTTTGGACAAGAGCCAAAGTGGGCCCTAAAGCACTAAGTGCTCAGAATAAGATCGCCATCTATTACAGCCTCCTTCCTCATTCCTCAGCCTTATCACTACTGGAAGAGTGAAGAGGGCCTTCAAAACTGCTCCTGGCAAATTCTCAAACTCTACCCCACCCCTCACCCCACACAGCTCCTAGCTTCACTACATTATCTGCTGGGAAGCATCAGGACCAAGCCTCTCCTCACACCATGTCCTTTTATGTCCTCACCACATGAAGCCAGAGCTTCCTGGCTGCAGTTCATCCCTTAGTCTCTAACCCCCGTGACTCTACGAGCAGCGAGATAACATCCCTTCCCCTTGCTTTATTCATTTTTTCTCATAAACATGTACCATTTTGATATATTAAATATTTTAGCTATTAGCCCCTATTAAAATATTAACTCCTTGAGATGAGGACTTTTTGTCCTTTTATTTACTGCTGTACATGCCCAATAAACATTTCTTGAATGAATAAACAGCAGTTTGAATCCTCATACCCTAACCACGAGAGCATACATTAGAGCAACGACTTCTGAAGTTAATTTGGCATTACTCAGTAAAGCCAAAGAGGTGCATTTCCTACGATTCAATAATCCCGCTCTTAGCTTTTGTACCCTAGAGAAATTTCCACCTGTGCATTTAAAAACATGAATAAAAATATTTATTTATGGTAGTTATAGTGTATAGTAGCAAAATAACAGCTAAAGTGTCCATGAACAAATAGAATGGATAAATAAAATGAAGTATTGTCATACAATGAAATACTGCACATAGATGAAACTCAAGAATATTGAGCTAAAAAATAAAAAGCAGAATCCACACACACACACAGTTTCCATTTACACCAAGTTTCAATATATTGTTTAGGAATAAATACGCAACAAAGTTAAAAAGGAAAAGATGAGCACAAGGGTAATTATTACCTTTAATGGGAGAAGGGAGGGCATGCAATGGAGATGATAATCAATCATATTTTTTCTTCCTCTGAATCATAAATTCTAATAGCTCACATAGTCTCTATTTAATCTTTTATCATTTAACAAAAAGAGTAGAGAGGAAATAGCAATGGGCAAGAAAAAGAAATGAATAAGAAAACAAAACGGTCACACTGTGAATAAAAAGAGCAGCAGCAGCTCCTCTGCTCAGAGGGAAAGTGGGTGACTGACCTATCGAGGAAAAGAGAGGTCCTACAGAAAGATCTGGATCTTTGCTTTGCTCATGAAATAGTAAGCAACTATCTTCACAGAAATAAGGTAAAACAGGCCTACCCTAATGTTAGCATGGAAAAGAAAGTTTATCTCGGCACAGTACATCGAGGCGTGCATCAGTCTGCAGCGAGGATAGGCACCCTCAATCCAGGCAAGAGGCAGACAGTCCAGAGAACCTCACTTGGCCAGGTATTCAACGTTGTCCTGTCTGTGAGATTTTAATACTTAACAACAATAGTTAATCTTATCTATCTTAGAACCACCATTTGTTCTAAGCACTTTATATTATATTAACTCATGCAATCCTTACAATAATCCATTTGAAGAAACAGAGAGGTTGAGCAACTTGCCCACGGTCACACAGGTCATGTAGTAATTGGTATCTGAATCCAGACAGACTGGCTCCAGAGCCTGTACTCTTAGCCACTGTGAAATAGCACCTTCTGAAGCAGTGACAGTTGAGCTTAGAAAGCCTCCACAAACTATTTGCAAAGTTTGAAGGATACTCCTCAACTGTGTGTATATACTGACTGAGGTGGATGTGGGGGGAAATTATCCCATAATTTTCCACTTCCACACAAAAAGTTTAAGGAAGTCCTGAGCTCCCTGAAATTACACATAAAAATTTTTATGCATACATATGCATTTTGGGGGAAAGAGAGTACTGCATACTTTTAGACTTCCAAAGGAATCTGAAATAGTTCAGAACCATTGGGTGTTGTTTCCTTTCTCAACGTTTTTAGCCTAAGTCAAAAGCAGTTGATTAGAGGTAAATTATGATTATTATCAGGCTTATAGAAATGCCGAAAACACCTAGAGAACCACCATTAATCTACCGATTATTAAGCATAACTGTTTAAATTATTAAGAAAACCACTATGTACTAGGTCCGATGTCCAGTTCTATGAATATAGAAAGAACAATCTTACAGGACTTCCAGATGACCAGTGAATCCAGACTGGAAGCAATTTTAGGTAAAAGCTAAGGGCTGTTGATGGAGATAAAAAGTTCGCCTGCCAAGAGCCTGGGAAATTCAGGAAGGCCCGCAGAAGAAGCTGGAATGCCTTTATTTTCAAACAAACCTAACCAACAACAGTGGGCAAAAACCAAAGTTTAAAGAGCTTCCCTAATGCAAAATACTACACAAAAGAAAAACACAAATCAGGTTTTATGTATGCATGAGAACTGCAGTAAATTTAATATTCTTCTTGAAACTTGATTAGAGAATTAGAAAATAGCACTTGAACACCAAAATAGAAAAATGCAGTTTTAGTTAATCTATTGAATTTTATATATATATATTAACAATGGCAGCTTAACACATGTTAAACAATTACCTTCTCTAAATATTCTGATTATATTTCATTTCTTTGCTATTTCCTGAATGGACGTTAGTAAGCCAATTCCAAGCTGTCCTTGAGAGACGAATACTATTCCTTTGTTCTTTTTGGTGGTAGGATAATGGAAGTTTCAGAATGAGTCAGGATTGGGTGACTTTTCCAGGCAAGTATATCCCTTAGACTTCAGTCTCAGCTGACTCATCATATGCTATGTAAAATCAAAATATAGGGCACACAGGAAAAATGTAAGTGCTTTAAAGCATCTGGAGTTCCCATTTTAAATATTTTCTTCTATACGAAGTCTAATGAGTAATCAAAAACTTTATTTTTTTGTACAAGACAGTTTCTCTAAAGTTCCAAGCACTCTAAAGTGAAATCTTTAGAATTTCATCTTTCACAACTAGTTCAGAATTTAGATGATGAGAGATGAAGGAGTGTGAAAAAAAAAAAAAGGGAATCAATCACTGTTCTTTTTAAATTCACATAAACTAAATTCTCTGTTAAAAATATATTATGAAAATAAACGCTCCTGCAAAAAGTCTTCAACCTAAGTTTTGTGAAGAACTATTTTTTTTTTAATCCTCGCCCGAGGACATTTTTTCATTTTTTTTGTTCAGATAGAGTGGGAGGGAGAGAGAGGAAGAGAGAGAGAGAGAGAAACATCGACGTGAAAGGGACATATTGAGTGGCTGCCACCCGCACGACCAACCAGGGCCGGGGACAAACCTGCAACTGAGGTACATGCCCTTAGCGGGAACCGAACCCGGGTCTCTCTGGACCGCAGGCCGATGCTCTAACCACTGAGCTAAACCGGCCAGGGCAAAGCACTATTTTTAATTTGGCAAAATCTCAATGTTACCAAGAGAAGGCACGCGAATGACCATCTTCAGCACTATTTCGTACACACACTGTTCCCTCTTATGGAGAACAGATAAGCCAAAGGAAAAATATGATCCTGACTTAAACAACAGCTGCAGAATGTTCTCCCCTCACCCCAGGAAATGACAAAACGTGTATGTGTGCACTGCTAGCGTACCATAAAGAGGAATAGTGGCTTAGAAATGTACTGGTACATGCATGCAATCTACCTTGCCCTAATGGACTATAAGTCCAGGGTTCAAATTCCGTCTACAGTTTCGATTTAAAACACTGGCAGCTAAACCTTTTGTTAATATGCAGCTTTCAACAGTGAGACCTAGTGCCAAGCTTAGGTGTTTCTATACTTGTACCAGTTATTTGTGTCCGTGTTTAAAACTAGTGCCTAAGTCGGCCCCACTTCCTCTCACCGTATCCACTGTCATAATATGCCAGTAATGTTATTTTCACAATTTTCCAGATACTATATATATTTTCTGAGTACAGAAAGTCTCCCTTCCCTTCTTACTCTTCTTATTCCCTCCCAACTCCCCTGGCTTGTATCTCAGGTTTAGGTTGACCAGTAGAGGCAAAAGCAACGCACAAAGAGTTTGCTGAGATTTTTGATGTTGGGAAGTATAAATGATCCCCGGTTTTAGCTCAACTCCCTTAATCACCTTTAGTATCTACATAACACCAACATGTTTTTATTAAACTTTTTTTTTTAACTAGTCATATGTCACATAATGACATTTAGGTCAATGACAGACCGCATATAGGACCACTTCTAAGCCTGTGGTCCCATGAGTTTATAATAGAGCTGAAAAATTCCTATCGCCTAGTGACAGTGTAGATGTCGTAGCCCAACACACTAGCCCAACACGTGTTTGCAGGGATGCTGGTGTAAACCTACTGCACTGCCAACTGTATAAAAGTACAGCATGTACAGTTATGTACAGTACATAGTATGTTACTAGTTTATGTATTTACTACACTTTTATCTTTAGAGTGTACTCTTTCTACTTATAAAAACAAAAGTTTGCTGTAAAACATCTCCTGTTTACCAGGTCTCCGACTGCATCATTTTCTCTTGTGCTTGATTTAATCTCAGGTTGTTTTGTGCAGTAACAGGCTATACGAGCTCACAGCCTGGGAGCAACAGGCGAGACCATGTAGCCTAGGTGTGTAGTGGGCTATACCATCTACGTTCATGTAAGTGCATGCTATGATATTAACATGACAAAATCACCTAATGACATATTTCTCGGAACGTATCTGTGTCATTAAGTGATGCATGACTGTAATTTTAAAAAGTTGTAAAAACAGAGCCAAGTTCCCTTATACCTTTATCCAGTTTCTCTTAAAGTCAACATTTCATAAAATTAAAGTACAATTATAAAAAACAAGAAATTAACATCGGTACAATGGCACAATTAACTAAACTATAGACTGTTCAAATTTCATCCGTTTCTCCACTACTGTCTTTCTTTTTGTTCCAGGGTCCAGTCCAGGATCACACATTCCATTTAGTTGTTAATTTTCCTAAGTCTGCAATCTTCAGTTTCTTGGTTTTTACCAGTCTTTTGAGGTCTTCCCCAGTGTTTGTGACCTGAACACTTTTAAAAGTACTGGTCAGTTATTCTGTAAAATATCCCTCAATTTGGGTTTGTATAATTTTCCTCATGATTAGAAGAAGAGGTTATGCACCTCTGACAAGAGCAACACCACAAAAATGATGATGTGTTCTAACTGCACCTTAGCATGGGGCTCCTGGTGTCCACTGGTGATGTTAAGCTCAATCAGTTGGTGAACACGGTATCTCCACTGGTAAGTTACATTTTTCCTTTGTAGCTAATAATTATCTTGAGGGAGATACTTTGAGACTAAGCAGATATCTTGATTTTCCTCAAAATTCCACCTACGAGCATCACAGGTAATTACTACAGTATTGTTTGTCTAATAGCGAGTTTCTACTTCTGCTTTCCGTGTTTATTCACTGGAATTCTTCTGTAAGAAAAGAGTTGTCCCTTCTCCCCTATTTATTTAATCAACTATGTTAGTATGGACTCATGGATACTTATTTTATTCTATGCATTAAAATCCAACACTCTCATTTATATTTTGTTGCTTAAATTGTTCCAACTTTTAGCCACGAGGACTTGATTTTAAGCACCGCAAGGTGTTCCAGTCTGATCTTGTATTTTCCCTGCCCTACCCATGAAATCAACTACTCCCCCAAAAAACACAAAAAAACGCTGGTTCCTTCTATGAGAGGATAGTGTTTTTTTTGTTTTGTTTTTGTTAATCCTTACATGAGGATTTTTTTCCTTGATTTTTAAAGAGAGTGGAAAAGGGAGGGCGGGAGAGAGGGAGGGGGGAAGAGAGAGAGCCATTCGAGAGAGACACATCGATTGGCTGCCTCCCTGGTATGCACCCCAACCGGGGCTGGAGATGTAACCTGCAACCCGAGGTACACGTCCTTGACCAGGAGACTTAGGTCCATGGGCTGCCGCTTTAACAACTGAGCCACACCAGCCAGGGTGGGAGGGTAGTGTTTAAAAACCAAGAGCTGGGTGCTCACTGCTACTGTGCTCTCACTGTCAGGCCAACAGTTTGGACAACCACCACTAATACTTGCTTCCTCACTAAACCCATTAGCTGGAAATCATTAGCATCACTTAGGAGCTTATTAGAAATACATACAAGTTCTTGGGCCCCGCCCCAGACCTACTAGACCAGAATCTTTGCAGGTCTGGTGCAGCAGTTTGTATTTTAACAGGTTGACCAGATGATTTAAGAAGCACTACTTTAAAGAAAAGTTTTCTTTCACTATAAACCCTATATTTACCTTACTACGTTTATCTCTAGTAAAAAAAAGGGAAAAATTAGTCTTAATGACTTAGATATAAACCATATTTTTACTGCCACAACTAATAAAACTATAGGTGAATGCCTTGTTTGTTAAGGTACAAGAGACCTCCCTATTCTTACTTTCCCATAAAAAGGTGTTTTTTAAATGTGGTGGTCACAGTAATAATTATAAAATACAAATACTGTTATTTTTATACAAAGAAGTTATGAGTCAGCCCCAGTCAACTCCTGCCTGTATGTTTAACCTAACAGCACAGAGTGAAGGTACAAATATAAACTTTATTCCCTGCCGGGCTGGCCTCTGGAGTCAGACTGCCCGGGCCTGAACAGCCGGCTCCAGCAGTGACCTGCTCCAGCAGTGACCTGCTGAACTCTTCTCTAAGCCTTGGTCTTCTTAACCCAAAATGGAATGACACTACCTCAGTGAGAGAGGCACCTTGAAGGCTAGAGATAATGCGGAGCACTTACCACTATGGGGCACAAAGGAAGTCCTCAAAAACTTTATTATTTGAACTAGCAAATAAAAGTACAGCCTTGGCCGTGTGGCTATTGGTTGGAATTATGGGTGAATTTTCTTCCTTTCTATTTTGGTTATCAAAATCATGTGCCAACAATTCCTTTAATATTAGTAAAAAGGAAAGTAGCCCAATTAGTAATAATAGTTTCCATTTATTGAGTCTAAACTACCCCATTTATATTCCAAATAACCCTACAATTCTCCACTTTACAGATGAGGAAGTGGACCCTGAGTGATAAGGGAGCCTGCCCCAGGCACACAGAGATAGAACAGGAATTCAGCCCAGCTCTGACTCCAAAGTCTACTCCAAAGTCACAACTAATGTTGGGAACATCCTTCTTTATTCACAAATGCTGAATTTGCTGTGCAAAAGTAATGATAAAGTATAATCGCTATATGGAATTATCTCTAGTGGGACACAGCAGTAGTCAGAAGATGTAGAACATTAATAAAATGCTAACCCAATTAAAATTATAGATGAAAAATGAACAGCATAAAGGAGACAAGGCTTCTCTGAGCACACTTTCCTTCAGAAAACTCAAGTGGTGCTTCAGAGAAATGTGGATTTCCAAGGAATACATTTTAAATGACCTCTTCAGCTAAAATAAATTATATTATACAAGACACAATATGTTATTAAAATACCCTATAATCCTCAAATAATTAACTATATTCTTAAAGTTACTTTATCTGTGGATTATAGAAGCTCTCAGCCTAGTATTATCATTTCTACACTCAGGGGGAAAATAGTGAAATAGAGCTTCAGTGAGTCACTCATGGCTTTGTGATAACCAGCAGCAAAACTGATTATCAAGTTATGGACTCTGCACTCAGTAAGCATACCGAGGAGAGGCTCTCAAAGTTCTCATAGCAAATGTCAGTTTTTCCAACTGTTTCAGTCCACACAAAGGCTTCAATGACATGTTTTAGTTCCTCTACCATAAGTTCTTTTTTTTTTTTTTATCCTCACCCGAGGACATTTTTCCATTTTTTGTTCAGATAGAGTGGGAAGGAGAGAGAGGACGAGAGAGAGAGAGAGAGAGAGAGAGACATCGACATGAAAGGGATACATCGAGTGGATGCCACCTGCATGACCAACCAGGGCCGGGGACAAATTGCAACCAAGGTACATGCCCTTAGTGGGAACCGAACCCGGGTCTCTCTGGACTGCAGGCTGATGCTCTAACCGCTGAGCCAAACCGGCCAGGGCCATAAGTTCTTTTAAATGAAATTACTTTCCTCTAGCCATTTATATACTAATCATGTGCTGAACTGCCCACAGCCCTAATTCTTAAAAAGAGAGACAAGGAAGATCCCGCTCATATAGATCCAGAATAAAATGTTTTAAAACCTAAAGACTGGTGAAACTGAAACAAAAAACTGTAAATTGAATCAGATCAAGATAACTCATTTCTGTTTGTGTATAAAGTCCAACAATTAAGCACTACTGATAAAAGAGTACTAGACATTTCATTCCTTCCTTGAAGGAGAGAGGGATAAACTTGCTCATAGGCTGTGAAATATAATTAGGAAGATATATATATATGTATCTATATATATACACCTATACACACACACCCCTACATATATATATACACACACACACAAAATATGTAAGCCAAATGGTAATTGTAGGGTCTTACTGAAACTTCAAAGTTTGCCCTTTTTAGCACCATTAAGATTTCAAAAAGGAGAGTGGGGGTTACTATCTAATAAGGATTATGTGGCAAATGTCGGGATCCTGTTAGACACGGAAGGAAAGGGAGCAATCGTCCCTGCCCAGGTAGATTCCCGTTTACACTTTGAGCCTTATAGGAATTCTGCTCGTCTCCAAGTCCAAAGCAAATTTATCCCCACCCCACCCCCGCCTTATCCTCTTTAATATTTGTAAGATTGTTTCTCATTTTTTACTCTAGAACAAAAATACCCTCTACCTGCTTCGTTTTAAGGTTTTTGCAATAGGTAGGTGGGGGTGGGGAGGGATCGTTTCCGAAAGATCTTTCAAAAAGACATCCGATCAAATATTAAACCATGGAAAAGTTGTACACACATTTTAAGTACTTACAAATTCCAGCGGAGTTTTAAATCGTCTACACTCACTGTCGGGGAGCCCTTCCGCTGCTCTGGTCCACGAAACCCGGCTGCACCCCTCGGACGGGCCGAAGAGAATGTCGCCCGGTCCCTGTCCACGTGACGGTGACCTCCGCGGGGAGGGGAGCGCCCGCGGAATGCTGGGACTGGTAGGCGCCTGCCCCTCCCCCCGCCTGCACCGCCCCCCGCACCTACGGCCCACGAGCCGCCAGCGCCCAGCAGCGGCGAGTGCGCGCAACAGAAGCGCCGATGTCCTGACGTCCCGGTGTTCTGCTGCTACAGGTCAGGAAGGCGGGCAACTCTGCAAGGAGCCCCTAAGCCTTACAAGACCCCAAATTCACAGGCTGGAAGAACCCGTGGAGCGACACGGTGAGAGGCACGAGCCCCATGATAAGGGCCAGCCCTGGCGGGCAGGACTTGGACCCGCCTCTGCCTTTGCGAGGTGCGAGGTGCGAGGTGCAGGTCCTCAAACTCAGTTAGCTCATGTCCAGTGGGGCTGCTGCGAGTAAAAGAGGTAATAATGTATGTAGTAACGGTGTCTGCTAAACGACAGTAGCAAATGATGAATAAAAACAGCTACTATTTTGATCTATTGATTTTATAAATGTGAAAATCGAGAAACGGAAAGCGATTTACCCAAGGACACAGTTGGTTAGGGGCAAAGTCAAGTACAGTTGACTGGAAAACACAACGTTGAAGTGTGCGGGTCCACTGATAACTGATTTTTTTTTTCTTCTTCAATAAATATACAGTCTGCCCTCCCTACAGGAGTTTGGCCCCGGAAGATTCAATCAACAGCAAATGGGTAACAGGACTTTACATCAGCCATTGGAATCTCCGCATGCAGAGGACTGACTGTATGCATTGTTCTATGCCATTTTATGTAACGAATTTGCCCATGCGTGGATTTTGGTATGGGCAGTGGTTCTGCAACCAATCCTCATTACATATGGAAGGAAAACTGTAGTTAAGTTTTTCCACTGGGCTGGGGTCAGGAGTCCTGACCCCTGCCTTGTTCAAGGGCTAACTGTAAATCTAAAATTCCTGTTCCTGACTTATACCAATTCAAGACAACATAGAAGAAATCTATTCATGTAAATCTCACTTCCCTGTGCCTCATTTTTCCCTAAAACACTATTTTACTTATTTTGATTTTTATCTGACTTACAAGGAATATAAATTCCAAGCAGGCTAGGAGGGTTGTCTTTTGGTTCTGTTCTTTCACTGCTGTATCCCCACCACCTAGAACAGGGTCCGGCGAGTACAGAGACTCAAATATTTATTGGATTAATGATTCTCCAGGGAACAGTGCTTTTTGGTACCTTCACATGTCAATCATCCTCTTTTGGCAGAAGTCACAGGATTTCAAAACACTCTGGTGCTGTTTAATAATTGACTGCAATCTCTAACTCAACAAAGAATAAATGGAAGAATATTATATTCCACTCATTTAACTGGGTTTAACTTTTCTTAATTTCAGTATAACATTTCCAGCTAGACATGTTCATTTGTATTCTTTTTTTTTTTTTTAATCCTCACCCGAGGACATTTTTCCATTTTTTGTTCAGATAGAGTAGGAGGGAGAAAGAAACATCGATGTGAAAAGGATGTGAAAGGGATACATCGAGTGGTTGCCACCGTCATGACCCAACCAGGGCCGGGGACAAACTGCAACCAAGGTACGTGCCCTTAGCGGGAACCGAACCCGGGTCTCTCTGGACCGCAGGCCGATGCTCTAACTGCTGAGGCAAACTGGCCAGGGCTGTATTAACAGTCTTTAAAATGTTTTGTCTATCATTTGTGAGAATGGGGAATAAATGGAACCAGCTATGTCTTTAATTTCCTTCCTCTTATTTAACATTTTAATCACTTCCTTATTAAAAATATCAATGTTGCCTCTTTCTACTAAGCTATAACTCCAAAGTTATATGCTTAGCTGAGCACAAATGTGAATATCATGCACAATGGATTGATAAGATTTTTTTCCTCAGTATATAACTGGATTTCTGCTTACCCTAAATAAAATCATATATAAAAACTCTTATTTTAAAATAAAATGTTTCATTCAAAATAGCTGCTTTATTTAGAAATCCAGTATCAATAACACTAGATTTCTAGACCAGGACTAACAGCTGTGTGTGTGTGTGTGTGTGTGTGTGTGTGTGTATATATATATATATATATGAATGCCAGTAATTTAATCTGAATTGTAATTTTTGTATATGCCTTCCCTAATACATGGCAAATTCCCTAGGGATAAAGAATAAACTCAATAATTTAATCCATATATTTATTAAACATCTATTATGTGCCAACATAGACATTCAATAAATATATGAATTAATTAGTACAGAGGTGGGCAAAAGTAGCTTTGAATTCAACCACCTCAGAAGGCAGTGGGGCTAACCCAAGCAGGTCACTGAAATTCAGGTTTGTTTACTGATTTTCAAAGACTACAAGAATGTGCAAATAATGAAGGCCAGCAATTTGAGCACTTACAAGATTGTACCCAAGTGCACTGTGCCGTTGGGACATTCCTTTGAGTTAATAAAACTACTGCAATAATCATAACCTGAATGTCTTTTCCCATACAATTGTAACCCTACTTTTGCCCACTTCTGTATATTGTTATAATAATTTCTTCTCTTACCTGTCTTCTCTTTTGATTCACGGAATTACTCTACATATTTCAAATTCCCAAAGTAATTGTCTAACATCCAGAGCTCATGCCCCCTCTTGGTATTTGGTGGCCCAGCAATTCCCTTATAATATTGGCTGTCTACGGTCTCTGTAATGTCACCTGTTTTGGACACCCCTGCTGTTTGGAAAATATCTACAGCAGAATATCTGGTTTGCCTAGAGTCTGGCTTTACCTCACAGTTATGAGGAAAGTTGGCACTATTTGTAAGGTTGCCAGGTGTGGGAGACAGGTGCCGCAGAGCTAGGATTATGTATTCTTATTTCTTAGATTAAATAGGGAAAATCCTAAACAAATGTGTGTTAACGTTCAAGTTACCATGCCTCTGATTTTACTTTAAGATTCTCGTGATTTGTTTCTTTGGGAAGCCATTCCTATGCCTTTACAAGCATTTTAAATTACAAAATAACACACTGACTGATTAGTCAATATCATGTAGAACCTCTTGTCCTCTCTTTTTTAATATGTTCCCCAAACCTAAGTTTTACAAGTCTGTATCCAAGTTATAGTCACCTGCCCTGGTAAATATCTTAAAGAGACTTTTAATATATACATTACTGTTCATAATATGAACGTTGTACATTAATACTATAAAGTTTTATATCATTTAATAGCTATATTAAAGAACTTTTACTATTATAGCTTAATGAGTAATGTAATAGGCCCCTTATACATAAAGCATTACTTAAAACTAAAGCCAGTTATCAAAAAGTACGAACACTTTTCAGCATTTTGTTGGAAAAGAAGTCCCAAAATTTTCCGAACATACTATCTAACCCAAGCTGACAGGGGGAAATATGCTTTTACTTTCCCCTTTAAAGTTTTTTTTTTTGTTTTTTTTTTTTAAGTAGCATCTCCCTTGTGACTGTTCCTCCAGTTTCTTTGGCTATATCAGATATAATAAAGCTAAGATGAACTAACAGGCTAAAACCTAGGTGACTCTCTAAAGCATTTAATTCCTTGTGTCTGTAGCCAAATACATGGCCTATTAATGAAAACATAGTACATGTTAAAATTTCATTAAATTGAAATTTTTGCTCGGTTTGAACGTGACTTGCTTAAAAGTATTGTAAGGTGATTTAAAATACTTGAAAGAAGAAACAATACTCTCAGAGTTTTCAGAATCATTCATTGTAATTCATATCCTAATTACAATTTTTAAAATCCACCCACTGAAATGATAAAAAAAAAAATTGAATAGAAAAATCCTCCAAGAAGGCTAAGTGCGTATTTTGAAGGTAACAAACTTTCAATTTTTCAGACATTACACGAACTTAACTCCCTTTCCCTCAGTGTGTGTAAATTTGGTTAGATATTTGCTGATTATCCACATCCATCAGTAAGGTATACTGATACGAAACAAAGGGTGCTTTGTATTCAAGCTTTCTTACTCAGTAAACTAAACACAGAAAACCCTAAATCAAATGCAGTGTATCAAGTCATGCCCAGAATCAAAGTAAAAATAACGGGTCACAAGTTAAATGATAGCTGTCTTTAGTCTATGTATTTGTTCATTTCTTTGTCCGTAACGCAGCACGAGGGTTCCGAACAGTGCCGCTGGAATAGAGCTTTTACACCGAACCCAGGAACGACGGCGTTTGCTGCGCATATTTTGCCAGTGGAAATCCACCCACGTACGCCTGCGGTTTCTCCTTTGTGCGCTCTCAACAGGTGCCTTAAAACTGGGTAACTGCTCTCATACAGAGCTCGACACCAAAATTTTCTCCAACAAAAGATGACACTTGCAAAAGTGTCTTTATCATCCCTCCTGCTAGGGGCATTTCCAGGTGCGGCCCAGGCGGCAGTGGGTCCTACAGGTTTCGGGGAAACTGCGCAACAGCCCGGGGACGAGGACCGAAACGTCTCCATCCCCGCCTCTCCAGCGCTGGGCACTGGCAGCCCGCACGGGCGTCTCCGCGTGCGGACAGCAGTTGCCACAAACAGCTGGGTTTAGGGCACGCCATTTGCCCAGCCAGTTGTCCCTTCTCCGTCGTCCCCGCCCTCTCTGTCCCCCAAGGCCAAGGACACCGACGTCCTCCCTCTTCTCCTCCTCTTTGGTGCCTCCAGCCAGGAGGCGGGAGTGACCCACAGCAGCTGACCCAGCACCGGCACTGCCTCTTGCACTGCCCTCGGACACACCATGGGCCCAGAGGCAGGTTTGCAGCACAGCAGCGACGACGCAGGCGGCAGCCTCGGCGACTCTCAGCTGCCTCCCTGACCACCGCGACCACCGCCCAGCACCCCGAAAAGCCATCGCCACCAACGGCAGGTGAATCTAGGGCCCCCCAAATCATCTCGGCGATAGACAGGCTACAACAACAACTATGGCGGGCGAGGGGCGGAGGGCGGAGCAGGTGATAGACGGATGGGAGCTGCACGTGACACCCAGGCCCCCCCTGCGGGAGGGTCGGCGCCGGCTCGCCCCTCAAAATGGCGGCGGCGGTGACGCGCCTGCGTACGGAACTCCACCGTCGCGCCCTGGACGGCGGGAAGTGAGGTTTTCGGAAGAGCCACCGGAAGTGTACGGCGACTTCGAGCCCCGCGTGGCCAAAGAAAAGTCCCCGATGGGAACACGAATCCAGTTAGAAGAGTTCCGGCCCTCTCCCTCAAAAGAAGAAGTGAGAGAAAGCGCCTACTACCTTCGGTCCCGGCAGCGGAGGCAGCCGCGAGTCCAGGAAACCGGAGAGATGAAGACGCGAAGGGCTACCGCCCTCCTCCAGCAGCAGCAGCACTTACAGCAGCCTCCGCCACAGCCATCACCGGTTATGACCCGGAGAGGGTTACGGGACTCTCATTCCTCTGAAGGTGAGGTGGACGGGAGCGAGGGCAGCGGGCGGACGGGCATCCCTGCCGGGCATCCCTGCCGAGCATCCCTGCCGAGCTCGTCCCCGCCAGGGCTCAGGTGGCTCCTCCGCTCCAAGGGCGTGCGTGCCCTCGCCGGGTCCACCCCGACCGCGGGAGGGAAAGACGCACGGGCGGGAACCCAGGAGAGGCCGTCGTGCGGCGCAGGGAGCGGGGCCGGGAGCTCCGCGCGTCCCGGGGCGGCAGGGTAGGGGGCTCCGCGTTGCCTCCCCCTGCGGGCCTTCGCGAGGGGCGGCGAGGTCGGCGGCCGGCGGGACATCGGATCCCTCCAGGCTCGGTTTCATTTCGGTTTCCTCTGTCCTGCGGCTGTTTCTGCTAAAGCTACTTCCATTTCCTCCTTTTATTCTCGGAGGTCGAAAGTCCCCAGCTGCGAATTACGCTTTTAATCGAACCTTCTAACCTTTTTTACATCACTGTCCACGTGGGGAAAGAGGGAAGAAATGTGTGGGTGGGCGTTCTTCGGGGTAGCTAGTTGGTGAACTGGCTTGAGACCCCACCCGAAATGGGGTACGCAGTTCTCTTGAACTTGTGAAGCCCCCAGTGTCTGGTAGGCTTGAGCTGATTGCTCTTTCTCGAGCGTGGTGGCCTGTGCCAAAAATTCGCCACTCTGGGGCCCTCAGTGTAGTCTCAATGGTTAAGTAGTCGCCAGACAAAGCAAGACTTTCAGTTTTCATCTAACTGGGCCAAAAGGATGCTGACAAAGTGCGCGTCTAGTTTTACGTGAGTCGGATGAATCAACTCCCTTGATCCATCCTCTCCCACCTTGCCCCCAGGCCCCATGTAACAAGTGATGTTTCATGTTAGCCCATGTAAGACACCAAAGAGGTAAGAAACGGTTTGAATCACAATGAGATTACGTACTTAGACCATTGATATGATGAAGAGGCTGTGGATCTTCAGCTTAGAGCAGAGTAATAGGCTGCACATTTCCCTGCTGAGGCGTTGGAAGAAGTGTTGATTTTGGAAATTTTATGTTAAAGATATGTAAGTTACTGCAGGGTGTAGTCATTCAAGACGGTTGTTTGTATGGAAAAATAATACGATAATTAATAAAGGATAATACAAGAATGAACTTTGTTTTGCATACCGTCAACTGTGAACCCACTTTTGCCCCACCCTGGATGTTCCTGGAGACAAAGAGCCTTTCATATATTTGAAGGACCATGTTATACTTCAACACTTGCCTTAATTCTGTATTTCCTTCAATACCTAGAAGAATGCTTTGCACATATTTTTTACAATACATCTGTTAACTTGTATTGACTTTTCCACAGAGCCTAATGCAGTTATGTAAGTTAATTTTTTAACACATTAAGGATATACCTCTATTTCAATACCTCTGTAAGGATCTAAACATTTCTCACTTTTCTGCTTTCTTCCACATCATTTATGACACTCTAGCCCAGTAATTTTTAACACTTTCCATCTCGTGACACACATTACCTAATTACTAAAATTCTGCACACACCAAAACATATATTTTTTCCAGTCTGATAAAAAAAAAAAAAAGGGTATAATTTTGATTCATTTGTACTGGATGGCTATTGTGTTGGCTGTTGTCTTTTTAAATTTTATTTGACAATCTAAGAGAAAAGAGGTCAGTGCCCCGGAAAATAGTTAGGTATTGCATGTTTTAAAAATTCTTGTGGCACACAGGTTAAAAATTGCTGCTCTAGCCCATCTTTTATTTATTTATTTTTTATTTTTTTTTATCCTCATTCGAGGACATTTTTCGATATTTTGTTCAGATAGAGCGGGAGGGAGAGAGAAAGAGAGAAACATGGACGTGAAAGGGACACATCGAGTGGTTGCCACCCGCACAACCCAACCAGGGCCGTGGACAAACTGCAACCGAGGTGCGTGCCCTTAGCTGGACCCGAACCTGGGTCTCTCCAGACCGCAGGCCAGCGCTCTAACCGCTGAGCCAAACCGGCCAGGGCTCTAGCCCATCTTTTAAAATTTCTAAAGTAATATACCTTTGTGTAAAGCATCAGGGAGAAGTAGTTTATTTATTTATTTTTTTATTTTATCCTCACCCAAGGACATTTTCCATTTTTTGTTCAGATAGAGTGGGAGAGAGAGAGAGAAACATCGATGTGAAAGGGACACATCGAGTGGCTGCCACCCGCACAACCAACCAGGGCCGGCGACAAACTGCAACCGAGGTATGCGCCCTTAGCGGGAACCGAACCCAGGTCTCTCTGGACCGCAGGCCGACGCTCTAACCACTGAGCCCAACCGGCCAAGGCGAGTAGTTTATTTTTTAATTTATTTGATTTTATTTTTTTATCCTCACCCGAGGACATTTTTCCATTTTTTGTTCAGATAGAGTGGGAGGAAGAGAGAGAGAGAGAAATAGCGACATGAAAGGAACACGACTGGCTGCCACCCACACGACCAACCAGGGCCGGGGACAAACTGCAACCTAGGTAGGTGCCCTTAGCTGGACCCGAACCCAGGTCTCCCTGGACCGCAGGCCGACGCTGTAACCACTAAGCCAAACCGGCCAGGGCTATTTTTTTTTAATTGTCTTGAGATTAGTTCTGACTAGTTAAATTTGTAAGTTTTGGTAAACCTAATTTCACATTTCTAAAGAAATGAATTACTTGCATTTCTGCTCATACATTGCTGTTAATATGCATAATCTTTACCCAGATCATACATTCTGAATTTTGACAATTGTCATATTTGTTCTTTAGAGGAAGAACCATCTCTGCAAACTGTTTTAAGCCAGGCAGTCTCAAAGAAAACTACCAGGAAAACACAAGAGACACCAGGTAAGAAGAGTGATTTTGTTTTTTCTTTACCTGGCAACTTTTTATGTACAGATTATAGCCTGGTTCATCAAGGGTCCCAGATCATACTTCATTCAGAATTTCAGTGAATCTTTGTATTAGGTTGTTTATTGAATTAAGCAATGTGTCAAGAAAAGATAGGGTGCATACTCTAGTACCTACTAAGTACTAGTCACTTTATATATGTTAATTCAGACACATAACTGTATATCACATAACTATTGAGTCACAAAACCCTTTCATTTTCCCCAAATACCTCACTGTCCCTCTCCCATGTAATAATTAACTACCCAGTAGTTTAAATGGGTAAACTACTTTACCTACCTTTCATTTAAAATGCATTAAATGATCTGCATGGTAAATGATGACATAATTTGGTCGGTCTTGTCAGTTTGATATTACATTTCATCAAATCTAAGATATCATCTTCTGTAAGATACAATGTCATTATTTTATGTACCACCTAGAAGAAAGAAATGATAGTATTAAACTGTAATATGCCATAGATTGTGTGATGCATCCCAATGTCAGAGATGTTAAAGTAAAAAAATATTTGCATCATAGTATCATTGTAATAGGGAAATACGCTACATTTGATAATCTACTTAAGTTTTAAAAACTATTAACTTTTGAAAAGCAGGGGAAAGGATTAACTTCAGTTATTAATGCTTAGTATCTTTTGTTTTAGTTCCATTAATTTTCATTTTGCGCTTTTTGATATCAGGACAGTCCCACGACAGATGACTATAGCCATTGAAACTGATCATCCCTGGATTTTTTTAAAACCCATTTTCTGACTTTCTTCCTTATCTATTGCGTCTAAGAAGTTTAGGCTTTATAATTTGAACTGTTCTATTCTCAATTTAGAATAAAATATATCTGGTTCAAGTTCAGTTCCCTTTATGCTTAATTCCTTGAACAACTTATGTTACTGTGTTAAGATTATAAACTATTTTATAAAAATGCTTTGAGTAATTGGTGCTATAATCAGACTTTCCAGGCCATGTGGAAAAAGCATATTCTTGACATTTTATATACAGTACATTTAATTGCATGTCCCTTATACCTGAAGAAGCAAACCTTCTCATTTAGAGTAAATTTATAAAAATTACAGAGTTAAGTGAATTGATGTACTGAAGGCTGTTGAGTACTGAAGACAGCCTATAGACCATTATAAAATAATTATGTAATGGAATGTCTTGAACAGTCTTTTAGAGTTCACATTAGGCCTGTATTTAAGGATTGATAATGAGATACGTGGCTGCATAATATGGGGCAAGGACACTGGATCTTGGTTGTGTTGCTTATCCACCCTGAGCCTCAGGCTTTTCTCTATATGATTTACCTGCCTAACTTAGAAAGTCACTGCAGAAGCGATATAGTACATGCAGAATCGCTTTGTACGCAATACAACCTACAGATACAAGGTTTTTTCCTTCTCGTGGTACTTTACAAAAGATGTGTTCATAAAATTTTGCTTAAGCATTTCTTTTTCTCAAGAAGCTTATGTTATAATTGGAAGTGGAGAAAACAAAACATTTCTCAATATAGATGGCAAATTGATGGTACCCATGCATAGATTACCTAGAATATACTGATATTACACTGTGCATGCAAGTCTAATTAGAAATAAGATTTTGCACATCTTTGGGAGATTTGAGATACTCAGGGTTCTATTACTCTAAAAGGTGCTTTTTTATATCTTTCTTTATGTAGCACTTGGCATACTCCCATCTCATACCTCTTAATGAAAGGAGAAAGAGTTTAGGGACTTATTAAATAAATGCTTGTAAAGTCTGTCTAGCAGAGGAATTATTAAATAGAAGTCACTCTTTGATGGAGCACTGCTTTAAGTACAAGTCTGAGGATAGACTTGCAGTTTGACTTGGTATTTTTAATATTGTATATTTTGTAATTGTATATAGGGGCACTGGTGTGGTCTGAGAGTTTATCCAACAATGTCCTTAAGACTAAAGACCTAACCCAAGAGGCCACTTTGTAAAAGAACCTAGTAAAAATAACTACATCACTGGTCATCTAATACCTCTTTCTGGTACTGTCTCTTTCAAGTGTCTTATGTAGGGCTATATGTTAGTGGGACAGACAGGAAATGCTTCTTAAATGAAAAGACAAGGACAAATAGTAATTGATATCTATAGATTAAGTTGAGTATTAGCTTTTGATTAAACCTGGAAAGGGTGGAAATACAGAGGAGAAAAGAAGATGGTAGTTGTAATAATGGGAGTTACAGATTTATTTTGAAAGCTAAGTATTTAAGTTCTAAAATACCGGATGTGTGAAATGCTAGCAAATGAGATATTCTTATACTCCAGAGCTAGAAGATTTAGGGAAGTCATCCCTCAATCTCCAAAGTTCCTGTCAGTACAGGTGTCCCTTTGTCAACATCCATTTGTGCATTGATTGATCCTCTTCATGATATGGAAATCATTCCCTCACTATCTGTTCTGTTTTGGAAATAACACTAATAATTTTATTTATTTATTTTTTAATCCTCACCCATGGATATTTTTCCATTTATCTTCACATAGAGTGGGAAGGGGGGGGGGGGCGGGGAGACAGACAGACAGACATCAATCGTTGCCTACCTTATGCATCCTGACTGGGGATCGAACCTGCAACCTAGGTATGTGCTCTGACCAGGGATTGAGCCCACAGCTTTTTTTTTTTTTTTTAATCCTCACCCGAGGACATTTTTCGATATTTTGTTCAGATAGAGTGGGAGGGGGGGAGAGAGAGAGAGAAACATCGATATGAAAGGGACACATCGAGTGGTTGCCACCCACACGACCCAACCAGGGCCGGGGACAAACTGCAACCAAGGTACGTGCCCTCAGCGGGAACCGAACCCGGGTCTCTCCAGACCACAGGCCAACGCTCTAACCGCTGAGCCAAACCGGCCAGGGCGAGCCCACGGCTTTTTGATATATGGGACAATGCTCCAACCATCTGAGCCACCTTGCCAAGGCTCGTAACTATTATTTGAACAAATGACTGACTATCTTTTCAGGACTTCTTTCTGGCTTCTGTAAAGGGGAAATTGGGTTAAATCAGGTTTGCAAAAACATAGGCATTCAGTGTAATGGAGGGGTGCTAGTGATAGCCAGAGCATTGTGGTTTTCACAGTTCTCCGACAGAGCCAAACAAATGCTTTTTTATAGAGGCAAATGAAATAAAACATAATCCAAGTTTAGGTATATATTCAGGTTTAGATTATTATGTGAGGCTCTTTGACAAAACACACCTTGGATTTCTAGGCTAACATTAACATTTTATTCAATGAGATTGGCTTCCCTGTTAACCCTACACCATAGTCTAAAACAAACCCTGGATAACATCAATTTTTTTTAAAACTAGAATTTGCATTATTGGAGGGAGTGTATTAACTCTCAGGAAGTTAACCCTGAAATTAAAGTATGCCATAAATAATCCACAGTGAGGGTATGCTACAAATGGAATTTGGTTCTTTTAAAAAAAATTTTTTTTTTAATTTTCTTAATTACAGTTGATGTTCAGTATTATATTAATTTGAGATGTACAGCATCAGATTTTAGTTCCTAATTGAGAAATTTAGAAGAATTGTATTTTGTATTTCTTTCCTTTTACACAAATAATGGTCTGCTGGAAAAAAGTACTTATTTTTCCATCAAGTCCATAATTTTTTTTTTAATCCTCAACCAAGGATAATTTTTCATTGGTTTTTATTTATTTATTTATTTTGTATCCTCACCCAGGGACATTTTTTTCCCCCCATATTTTGTTCAGATAGAGTGGGAGGGAGAGAGAGAGAAACATTGATGCGAAAGGGACACATCGAGTGGCTGCCGCCTGCACGACCAACAAGGACCAGGGACAAACTGCAACCAAGGTACACGCTCTTAGCGGGAACCGAACCCGTGTCTCTCTGGACCGCAGGCCGACGCTCTAACCGTTGAGCCAAACCGGCCAGGGCTCCATTGGTTTTTAGATCGAGTGGAAGGGATGGCGGGAAGGAGAGAGAGAGAGAGAGAGAGACATTAATGAGAAAGAGAGAGAAATGTCAATTGGCTGCCTCCCGAACGACCCTAATTGGGGCTAGTGATCAAACCTGCAAACAAGGTGTGTGCCCTTGACTGGAATCAAACCCGCGGCCCTTTGGTCCGCAGGCTGACACTCTGACTGCTGGGACAGACTGGCCAGGGCAAGTCCATAATTTTTTTTTATGGCAGGAAACTTCTCTCTAGTTCACCAGTGTATCCCTCTACTTAACATAATGGAAGCTCAGAAAAATCTTTGTTGAATGAATAGATGATTGTATAATAAATCTAGTATGGCCCTGGCCGGTTTGGCTCAGCGGTTAGAGCGTCGGCCTGCGGTCCAGAGAGACCCGGGTTCGGTTCCCGCTAAGGGCGCGTACCTCGGATGCAGTTTGTCCCCGGCCCTGGTCGGTTGTGCGGGTGGCAGCCACTCGATGTGTCCCTTTCACATCGATGTTTCTCTCTCTCTCTCTCTCTGTTCCTCTCTCTCCCTCCCACTCTACCTGAACAAAAAATGGAAAAATATCCTAGGGTGAGGATAAAAAAATAAATAAATTAAATAAATAAATAAATAAATAAATCTAGTATGTTGGATATTTTATTTAATATATTGTGAAATGTTTTTTCCCCATATTAGTGTTGAGTGAAGATCCTTATTTCAGCCTGCTTAGACCCCCTCTAAGAAGTTCAAGATCTGGTAAGAGATTATTTTTATCTGTTGGTTTAATATGTTTTTGTTGTTGTTTTTTGTTGATCCTCACCTGAGGATATTATTTTCATTGATTTTTAGATAGAGTGGAAAGGTTGGGGGGAGAGAGAGATAGAGAAACAGAGAGAAACATCGATGTGAGAGAGACACATTGATAGGTTGCCTCCTGCATGACCCTTACAGGGGCAGGGATTGAACCTGCAATCTAGGTACATGCCCTTGACTGGGAATCAAACCTGTGACCCTTTGGTCTCAGGGCTGATGTTCTAACTGCTGAGCCTAACTGGCTAGGGCTGGTTTAACATTTTTATAAATACAGTTTTATTTTTAAATAGGGTAGTACATGTATTCATATGGTTCAAAATTCAAAAGTTACTATAAATATACAAACAAAAATCACCCTGCCCTCTCCATCCTTTACCCACCCTTTGAGTCTCATCAGAGGCAAGCCACGTTGTTAGGTTCTTAGGTATTCTTCCACAGATATTTTATGGAGATATAGGAAATTCATTTTTAAATTATCTTTCTGTTTTTCAACACAGATTTTAGCCTAATTAATACTTTTTTTGCACCTCCATAACGTTTGTTCTTATTTTTACTTTACATATATTGTGACACATTTTTATATAAGTATATAAAGGGCTTGCTTCCCCATCCTTTTAAAAAGATGTTTCTTATATGTTGCTATGGGTTTTTTGTTGTTGTTAGCTTGATAATTTCAAACTGGGGTCAGGGACTTTTCATTCTTTTCAGTAAAAGGCTAATAAAAATTCAAGACTGAGGCTTACGGCTCAGGGCTATAAAATGTTCGTGCCTCCATTACGTTTCTTTTTGACTAATACCTTAAAAAAGTGTTACCCCTAAATTAATTTCATGACTATGAAAGGAAACTAGTAAAGTCATACCAAGCAGTCTACTTCTACTTCATTTTCAGAGTTTTTTGGTTCATAAGAATGCTTTATTATGGGAGCTAAAAGGGAAGCTTATTTACCCTCACATTCGGTTTCTACCCCTTAGTCATATTCTGTAAGAAAAAATTAGGTAGATTTTTTTTTTTCTTATATGACTGTCAAGTATAATAATGATAAAGATCTGTTAAGGTTTTGAAGATGAACTTGTGGTAAAGAACCATATGATGCATTTCCTTTTAAGCTCTAATCATCTTCTCACTATCTCTCTTGCAGATTCAGCATACAAAACAAATGGAAATACTGAAATGAGTGAATTAGGTGTGTTGATTTTGAATTTTTCTAGGTGTTTTTTGAGGATTCTGTTTATCGGTAGCATATAGGAGTATACACTTTGGGTCACTGGCTTGGTAATATTACTTTGTTCATTATCTCAGTGTGTGGGACACTGTCCCTATGACCTTTCTTAATAGCTTTGGCTTTTGTTCTATTTGAAATTATGTATTTTGTTACAGTATTGTTAAAATTCATCTCAGAACAGATATATTTTAGTTTTAATTTGCTTTTGTTAAATTTACACTGTTGAGAGAAAGAGATATCAATTTACCAATTAAGGTTTTTTTCCATGACTTAGAAGGTGCATTTGAGATGTTTTTCATAAGTAAGTACGATATCCTTTGTCATGTTTGTTGACCAGGTTTAAATTCTTTTCAGTGGCTTTGAGGTGTGTGTGTGTGTGTGTGTGTGTAGGACATGAGATACCACGAGCTGTGGCTTTAAGTGGATCTACATTGATTGTGGTCAGACTTAGTTTTAAGTTACAATTCTTTTCTAAATTTGAAGATGAGTCAAAAGGCGAGAAGCTTCCTTTTTCTTTATAAATAGTTGGAGCTTCTTTTATTTGTTTATTTTTTTAATTTTCACCCGAGGGCATTTTTCTGTTTATCATCAGACAGAGTGGGAGGGAGGGAGAGAGAGAGAAAGAGGAAAAGAAAGAGAGAGAAACGTCGATGTGAGAGGGACACACTGACTGATTGCCTCCCACACAACCTGACCAGGGCCAGGGACGAACTGCAACCAAGGTATGTGCCCTTGTCTGGAATTGCACCCTCGACTCACTGGTGCACGAGTTGATGCTCTAACTGCTGAGCCAAACCGACCAGGGCTAGTTGGAGCTTTTAAATTTATCTTTCACTGAAGCTGAGGCTAATATCTTGAGAGACTTCAGGATTTACGGTGTCTGGGTGCTGAAAATGATCCTTGCCGTATACAACAGTCATGCTTTTATCAAAACACCAGTTTCTCTGGTGCTCTGTTTTAAAACTTAAAAAAAGAAATGTTTTTAAGTCAGACTCTTTTTTTAAGCTTTTTCTTTTAAAATTGGAATATTTTTCTTTTATTGAGTTTATTGGGGTAATTAAGTCAGACTCTTAATTGGAAGAGAACTTGGAACTAAAATAATTCTACACTTTTACTTTCTAAGCTAGAGTTAGAAGTCATTTTTATAAGTATTTTATAATAAAAAACTATGCCCTGAACTGTTTTGCTCAGTGGTCAGAGCATCGGCTCGAGAACCAATGAGTCGAGGGTTCGCTTCCAGTCAAGGGCACGTACCTTGGTTAAGGTTCGTCCCTGCCCTTGGTCGGGTTGTGTGGGAGGCAACCAATCAGTGTCTCTCTCTCACGTTAATGTATCTCTCTCTCTCTCTCTCTCTCTCTCTCTCTCTCTCTCTCTCTCCCTCCCTCCCCACTCTAAAAAAAAAAGATAAAAAACTAACCCTAAATCAAGTGCTTTCCAGTTTAAAGGAAATTTCTGTGAGATTAATATAGAGAATGGAATATGTTAAATGGCTCTTCATGGAGCTTGAATACTAGTAATGTCCCCAAATAATTCTTTAATCTCTCTTCCTGCTGCTCCCCTCTTGACTGTTCTCAAAAGCATTGTTGGCATTGAATAATTTCATAGGTACCTTTCTTAAAGTTATTTATACCAGTGGTCAGCAAACTATATTTAGCCTCTGAGTAAAAATCTGACCTGCAATTCTGTTTTTGAAGCCTGTGCGCTTCAAAAAAAAAAAAAAGATCTTTACATTTTGTGAAATACGTATGTGAATGACAGAGAATTTCCAAGGCTCACAGAGCCTAAAATATTTGCTATTTGGCCCTATATGGAAGAAATTTAGACCCCTTATTTATATCAATGGCAGGAATAAAGACAGCAAATAATCCAAATTGTCATTTATTTGTTCTAAGAGTAAATTAAGAGAGGTACATACTTGCCTGGACATGGATTTATTGTAACATTCTATGCTAAGTTGTACTGACAGCACAAAGAGACAAGAGACACAATGACACCTGTGTTCTATCTAGTCTTCTCTTTGAGAACGCATGATAGTCTCATTTGTGAAATCTTCATGTCTTTGCCCCCAAACAAAACACAAGGTTAAGCAAAGTTTATATTTGCTTGAGTACCCTTCTCTCCTCACATCAGGATATTCTACAAATCTCTAGAAATAAGAAAGTTTATACAGTAATAGACATCTATACCTGGAACTTTGTTTTTCCTCAAAAACTGTGATCATGTAAAAGAAAGTGAACAAAGTGTTACAATTTGTGGTCTCCACCATAGGAGATGGTTATAGGTGATCTATTCTTGCAGCAAACACCTAGAATTTCTGAAAGTACCTTTTTATAATCGGTTGAGGTTGTTGAAATTTGACAGTTTAAAGCCCATTTAATTATTGTCATGTGTCTACATATATATCAAAGCCACAGCTTTTATAATTTCTTAAAATAATTAAAAAAAAAATAAGGGTATTGCCCTAGCTGGTATGGCTCAGTTGGTTGGGTGTCATCTTGTGCACCAGTAGGGGGCAGGCAGGAGGCAGCTGATCAATGTTGCACTCACATCAATGTTTCTATCTCTCTCTCCCTCTCCCTTCCTCTCTATAAATCAATAAACTATTTCAAAAGTTAAAAATAAAATTAAGGACATGATTGCTTCAGATAAGTTTTTAATTTATCAAAGCTTCTGCATGAGCATAGGGAAGAGTAATACCATATATATGTATTTTATAATATATATATTATAAAAGGGTGGGGTAAAAGTAGGTTTACAGTTGTAAGTACATGAAACACAGAGTTTATTCATGTATTATTTACTTATTATTGTATTATTTTCTATACAAACTGTAAAATTACTTTTGCCTTATCCTGTGTGTGTGTGTGTGTATACACTTTTTTTAATTTAATGTTTTACATTTGTGCATGTAGCAGCCAAGAAGTTTAAAATAAGGGAAGCTGAATATCAAAAGAGGGAAATGAAATTAAAACTTATGTAGTCATAGTTACTGCTGATTCATTATCAGGTGGTATTTATTTTTATATTTATCTTCATTGTTGAATGCATTACAGATGTTCCTCATTTTTCCCCCACTGACCCCGCCTCCTCCCCACTCCCGCCCCCCTCTTGCCTTTTCCCACACTGTTGTCTGTGTCCATTGGTTATGCATATAAGTTCTTTGGTTTATTTCTTCCCACCGCTTCCCTTTGAGGTTTGTCAGTCTAGCAACCAATTTGTTCTTAATCCCTTCACCTTTTTCACCCATTCCCCCAAACTCCCTCCCATCTGGCAACCAACAAATTGTTCTCTGTGTCTGAGATTGTTTCTGTTCTGCCTGTTCATTTTGTTTGTAGATTCAATTTTCGATAGATATGTATTCATTGTCATTTTGTTTGTTCATATATTTTATCTTTCTTCAAAAAGATCCTTCATCATTTCATATAATAACGGTTTGGTGGTGAACTCCTTTAACTTTTTCTTGTCTGGGAAACTATATGGCCATCAATTCTAAATGATAGCTTTGCAAGATAGAGTAATCTTGGTTGTAGGTTCTTGCTTGTTATCACTCTGAATATTTCTTGCCACTCCCTTCTGGCCTGCAAAGTTTCTTTTGAGAAATCAGCTCACAGTCTTATGGGAACTCCCTTGTAGGTAACTAACTGCTTTTCTCTTGCTGCTTTTAAGATTCTCTCTTTGTCCTGAACCTTTTGCATTTTGATGATGTGCCTTGGGGTTCATCTTATTTGGGACTCTCTGTGCTTCCTGGACTGTATGTCTGTTTTCTTCACCAAGTTAGGGAAGTTTTCTGTCATTATAGTTTCAAATAGGTTTTCGATTTCTTGTTCTCGCTCTTCTCCTTCTGGCACCCCCAAGATGCGAATGTTGGTGCGCTTAAAGTTGTCCCAGAGGCTCCTTACACTATCCTCATTTTTTTGGATTCTTTTTCCTTTTGGCTGTTCTGATTGGGTGTTTTTTGCTTCCTTATATTCCAAATCGATGGTTTGCTTTTTGGCTTTATCTACTCTACTATTGAATCTGTGTAAATTATTCATTATTTCAGTTAGTGCCTCCTTCATTTCTGACTGTGCATCCTTCATTTCTGACTGGTCCTTTTTTAGGCTCTTGAGGCCCTTACTAAGTTTGATGATGTTCTCACTAAGTTCATTGAGCATCCTTATAAGCAGTATTTTGAACTCAGCATCTGTTAGGTTGCTTATCTCCATTTTGCTTAGTTCTTTTTCTGGAGTTTAGTTCTGTTCTTTCATTTGGGACCTGTTTCTTTGTCTCATCATTTTGGCTGCCTCCCTGTGTTTGTTTCTATGTATTACTTAATGAGGGTTAGGGGCTAGCTGAGACCAGATGCTGCTTGTTTGAAAGAATTCAGGAAAGCCTGAGGCAGGATCCAAGACAGGCCAATCCTATGGTTAAGCGACTGGCAACAGCTTGGGTGGGCCTGAAAGTTGGGTAGGGTGGGCCTGAAAGTTGGGTAGTGTGGGCGGGGCCGAAGTCAATCACCAGGGCGGGGCAACCAGTGTGAGCCAGGTTGCTGGAGTCCCAGATATGGCGGCCGTCTGCCGCCCCAGGGAAGGGCTCACCAAAGGGACCAAGGCCTCTGACAGCACGTCTGTCCCGGAGAAAGCCCCCTCTCCAGTCCTCGCTCCAGTGCCAAACAGCTCAGTTCTTCCCTGTATGTCTCTGGCGCCCCTCGAGCTGCCTCCTCTCCAAGCTTAGAGGGAGAGAGTCTGATAAGTCCGTGCGCGGGCCCTTTAAGGAGCTGCCTGGGGCTCCAGCCACCTCAGCCTCCCTGAGCCTCAGTTCCCGCTGGTTTTTTCAGCCATAAGTGATGGGGATTCTCTTCCTGGCACTGGAACCCTGGTGTGGGATGAGGACCCCTCAGTCCTCAGGGAGGACCTTCCCAGCCGAGGTGTCCTCCTGATTTTTATCCACCCCATGTGGGTGTGGGACCAGCCCATCCCCTCCGCCCCTCCTACCAGTCTCCATGTGGCTGCTGCTTTAATTCCGTAATTGTAGGACTTTCATTCAGGTTGATTTCAGGCGGTTTTGAATGATGGTTGTTGTGTAGTTTAGTTGTAACTTTGATGTGGTTGTGGTTGGACACAATATCACGTTTACCTACCCGCCATCTTGACTGGAAGTTCTCTTTTTATTCTATCAGGTGGTATTTAAATATTTACCTGTAAATGTTTTGCAGCTTAAGTTAAAAAAATGAAAACAAATGGAATGTTTAAAACCTTGCAAGAAATCTGATTATTAAGCACTAATTTCAGATTATTTTTCTTAAGTTGCCAAGTACTGTTTTTTTATTTTATTTTTTATTTTTTATTCATTAATTTGTTTTTGTTACAAATATTTCTCATTTTTCCCCCATTGACATCCACCTCCCCCGCCCCATCCTCAGCTTTGTTGTCTATGTTCATTGGTCATGCAAGTATTATTTTTTTTAAGTTATGGTATGAGAAATATTAACAAAAGTCTTAACTTAAAAGCTTTTATTTTGTGATCCTAAAATCTAGTCATTAAAACAAACATTTATTTTTAATCACGTCCTATATGCCATAACCAGAAACACCAAATCCCAAGAAAGTACAAAAAAATTATTTAAAAAGTAATTAATGTAATCTATCACATCAACAAACTAAAGAAAAATTATGTAGTCATATCAGTAGATGCAGGAAAAGCATTTGAGAGACTCCCAACACCCATTCATTATAAGAACTCAATAAACTAGGCATAGAGGGGAACTTGATTAAAACTGTCTACAAAACAACAAAGAAAAACTTACAGCTAACATACTTACTTATAAGAAACTGAAAGCTTTTGTGACATTGGGTACAAGGCAAGGATGCCCTCACTCACCACTCCTTTTCAGCATTGTGCTGGAAGTTCTAGATAATGCAGTGAGATATGAAAAGGAAATAAAAGGTATATAGATTGGGAAGGAAGAAATAAAACTGTCTTTGTTCACAGATGACACCATCTGTGTAGAAAATCCAAAAGCATGGACAGAAACTGCTGAAACTAATAGACAATTACAGTAAGCTTGTAGGATGCAAGGTTCATACAGGGTGGGACAAAAGTAGGTTTAAAGTTCATTTGGAAAATAATAATATAGTAAATACTGTTTTGCATACCCACAACTGTAAACCTACTTTTGCCCCACCCTGTATACAAGAGTTGATGGCTTTTTCTAGATGCCAACAATGAATAACACATTTAAAGTTACAAACAATACAATTACCATCTGCACCCCCCCAAATGAAGTACATATCTAATAAAATGTGTATAAGATTTGAGAAAAACTATAAAACCAATTAATGAAATCAAAGAATAACTATTAAATACATGGAGGAGATACTCCATTTGTCAAGATGTCATTTCTTCCCAAGTGAATCTATAGACTCAATGCATTTCTAGTCAAAATCTCGGCAAGTTATTTTGTGGATATCGACAATCTCATTCTAAAGTTTATATGGAGAAACAGACCTAAAACAGTCAACATAATGTTGAATGTGAAGAACACAGTAGGAGGATAGTACTCAACCTCAAGACTTAACTATAAAGCTAGAGTTATCAAGATAGTGTCATTGGCCAAAGAATAGACAAATAGATCAATGGAACAGAAAAAGGAGCCCATGAAGAGACCCACAAATAGCTGATTTTTGACCAAGGAGCAAAGGCAATACGATAGAGCAAAGAGTCCTTTCAACAAATAGTACTGGGCCAATGGGACATCCACGTGCCAAAAAATAAATCTAGACACAAACCTTATACCCTTAACAAAAATTAACTCAAAACTGATCACATACCTAAATATAAACACAAAACTAAAACTATTAGAAGATAACAGGAAGAAACCTCGATTACCTTGGGTATAATGATGACTTCTTTTTTAAAAATTGTTTATTCTTCATAGTAAATCACTGTTATAATTGACAATAGGGAGAAATGAAAATACTTGAACCTTTTTGAAAATACAGAGACATTCTTGATTAACAGAATTTGTTGTAATGGTATTTCATCTATAGTATCTCATACCTTAGACAAATAACCATTAAAACAAAGAAGTCAATGACAGAGTAGTCATACAGCCAGATTACAGATCTCAGGAAACAGACATTCAGAAAAGATTTAAGGCTACCCAGGAATAGCCTCTTATAAAATCCAACAAACCTTACCATTTAATTTGACTTAAAAAGGGCCAAATATTAGTTTATGTGGAGCAAAGAATAAAATCTTCCACTACTGTCACTTTTTTCTTAGTTTTTCAATTAAATAATTAGCTGTGATTAGCCAAAAGGAGTCCATTCTATAAACCAATCTTGAAGAGAAGCCACACTGGTCTACTGGTGCCATAACATGAAGGTGCAAGTGGGAAATGGAACAGAATGGTGGCACATGGAAATCCGTTCTCACATTTTTGAAGTCAGTGAAAATTTTTCTTCTTCAAGAATGGTTTTTTCATCAGCAACCATATTCTCAATGAGTCCTCTTTGCTCTTTCTTTAGAACTGTACTGTTTCCAATATGCTTCTTTGACGCCACCAGATAGTGATGAGGTGCTGCTGCTTTGATATTTTTGAAGCAAACTAGGTCTTCTAGGTTGCAGGTTCCATCCTGGTCAGGGTGGGTGTGGGAAGCAACCAGTCAGTGTATCTTTCACAGCCATGTCTCTCTCCCTCCTTTCTTCTCTCTGGTTAACTCCTATTTATTTCTTCATGTCTTACTTCCTCTGGACAGAAATTCCCTGACCCTTTAAATCTGAGTGAGGTGCTCCTCCCACAGGCTTGCAAAATACTGCTGCTAGTTAAATCCGATGACTTTTTCTTTCAAAGGCACAAGCCATGAAAGAAATAATTGAAAAGTTGAACTTTGTTAAAAACTATTCTATAAATGACATGTGATAAAGGACTGTTTATCCAAAGTATACAAAGAACTCTTAAAACTCAACAATAGGCTCTGGCCGGTTTGGCTCAGTGGTTGGAGAGTTGGCCTGTGGTCCAGAGAGACCCGGGTTCGGTTCCCGCTAAGGGCTCATACCTCGGTTGCAGTTTGTCCCCGGCCCTGGTTGATCGTGCGGGTGGCAGCCGCTCGATGTGTCCCTTTCACATCGATGTTTCTCTCTCTCTCTCTTCCTCTCTCTCCCTCCCGCTCTATCTGAACAAAAAATGGAAAAATGTCCTCGGTTGAGGATTAAAAAACAAACAAACTCAACAATAGGAAAACAATTTGATTTTAAAATGGGCCTAAAATCTTAATAGACACCTCACCAAAGATATACAGATGGCAAAAATCCATGTGAAAAGATACTTCACATCATATGTAAGCAGGAAAATGCAATTTCAAAACAATGAGATACCACTACACACAAGCTAAAATGCAGAACACTGACAGTACCAATTGCTGGTGAGAATGTGGAACGACAGACTCTTATTCATTGCTGGTGGGAATGCAAAATGGTATTAACCACTCAGTAGGTGTTTTTACAATTTCTTATAAAACTAAACATACTCTTACCATATGTTCCAGCAATCACATTCCTTGATATTTACCCAGAATAGTTGAAAATATGTCCCCACAAAAATCTGCACACAGATATTTATAGCGGCATAATTCATGTTTACCAAGATTTGGAAGCAGTCAAGATGTCCATCAGGTGAATGGATAAACAAATTGCTACATCCAGACAATGGAATATTATTCCATGCTGAAAAGAAATGAGCTATTAGGCCATGAGAGGGCATGGAGGAATCTTAAATGCATGTTACTAAGTGAAAGTAGCCAATTTGAAAAGGATACACACTGTGTGATTCCAACCACATGATATTCCAGGAAAGGCAAAATAATTGAGATAGTAAAAAGAACAGTGGATACCAAGGGTTTTGGGGTGTAGGGAAGGGACGAAGAGGTGAAGCACAAGATTTTTAGGGCAGAGAAAATACTGTTTGGTACCATAGTAATGGATGCCTGTCATTACATATTTGTCTAAATGCATAGAATGTATACCACCAAGAGTGAACCCTTGTAAATTAAGGTCTTGGGGTGATTGTGATTTGTTAATAGTAGGTTCATCAGTTGTAACAAATGTACAATTCTGGTAGGGATGTTGATAATGGGGAGACTATGCAAGTGTGGGAGCAAATTTCCACTCAATTTTGCCATGAACCTTAAACTGCTCTAAAAAAAATCATCTTAATTCTTTAAAACATTCTTGAGTGTTTACAGTGTGTTTTTATGAACAAGACTGATGGAATGGTAAAAGGATAGTAGACTGGAAATCAGAAGAGCCAGAGTTCGGTCTTTTTTTTTTTTTTTTTTTTTTTAATCACTTTTTAGTCCTTAGTCAAGTCACTTAATATCATTGAGCCTTAGCCTAAAAAGTGTATTCCCATATGACTTTATGAGAATGAGACAACATACATAAAGGGCGGTGCTTGTTTTTGTTTTGTTTTTTAAACTACTGCCTATAGGGACTTGAATATTTATCAACATCGAATTTAATGTCTGCAGAATCAGGTTACATTCTCGAGTACAATTAGACCCGTGGTTGAAAGAACTTACTGATTTTCATTTGTATCAGACTTATTTCTGAACTAGCAAAGAGGGAAACAATATATTCTTTTTTGATTTAACAAAAAAAATAGTTTAGTGTGTCTTTATGTTCACTTTTCTTAATCTAGACGCTTTTATTTATTCCCGAGCTTTAGCTTTTGATGTTATATACATGTGCTTTCTCTTCTAGAAGCCAACAGTGTCCAACAGAAGGTCATTTTCTCTGAAGAAGGTATTTTCTTTTAAAATGTCATGCAGTCTATTCTTAATCTTTTGTGGTGGTGGTGGTGGTGGTGGTGGTGGTGTTAATATTATTAGCAATTTTGATGGATATTTCAGCATGAGAGCAGAAGAGAGTGTCTTTTTCTCCGGGGGGGGGGGGGGGGATGCTTATCTGAACTGTCAAATGAACAGGTAAAATAGTATATAGAATGAGTGTTGATAGCCTTTATGTGCATTTTAAGCATCTTTTATATGAGTTAATAATTTTAAGCAAAGCTAGCATTTTCAGTTTCTGACATGTGCTGGCCTTTGATTCTGTTATTAAAACAGTTTTCAAATGATCATAACTGGTCTATATTTGAATAGTACAGTACAATTTAGTTCATTTTTAAGCCCACCATAATCTGAAATTAGTCACCTGCATTCTGAAATGTTTGTGTATGGGCATGTATATACCGTTTGCAAACATGCAAATACAGACATGCATGTGTGCATATACTAATTTTGTCTAAATTTACACACTAATGAGGTAAACTATATAAGGTAAAATTTTTCTACTATTTAATACTTTTTTTTTTTTTAACTTAAAGCCTCAGAATATAATCTTACAGATATTCTATTTGTTTGGAATATGCCTCAGAGAACATAAAATAAACAAGCTCAATTTTAGCTTATTTAAAATGTAACTCAGAATAGCAAACATAATAAAGAGCAATTGTATATCTGATAATTAAAAAGATTTCACTTTAATGTTGAATGCTTGTTTCTGTTTTATAACCCAGATCTTTAGAGCAGTAAAGCTATACTAGTGTATCGTTTATTCCTTCTTAGGGGACACTGAAGATGATCAGGACAGCTCTGACAGTGCTGTGTCTACTGTTAAGGTCAGATCCGGGGACTCTGTTAGCTCTGGAGGTAATACTGCTTTACACACATATGATGCTAATCTTAGGAGATGCATTTTTAGTTAAAATATAAAGGTAGTCTGGGAATCTGCTATTTAAAAAAATACATTAAATTATTTTATTAAAACTTTTAAAGTTGTACACTTTTTTTTCCAGTTTTTATTTTTGTTACAGATGTTTCTCCTTTACACTTCTTTAAATTTCTTACAATTACTGATTCCATGTATACATCTGATTAGAAATATAATGTCATATATAAACAATTAAATCACTTTTTAGCCTGATTTGGTATTTATGGAATACAATATTTTTGTGCTCACAAGAAGAGTTATTTGTAGTTTAAAAAATTTTTTTGATAGGGAAACTGATCATACTGCATTAGTGCTCCCTACACTACCAGGAGTGTTAGCTTCTCGGAAGTTTTAATATACTTAGATAACAACTTTTATTTCTGGGCTGTTCAAATTCATACCAAGTTAGCAATAACAGTTTCTGATTATTCACATAAACTTGTGTTTAACTTTATTCAAGGAAAAAAATGACTGAAGAGAGGAAAAAAAAAAAAATTGTGGTTTAAGAGAGGGTACTGATCAAATATGTAACCTCTATAAATAATGAGTAATTTTATACTTTAGTCTCATGGAAGACTGTTTCCACTTTCCCCTTATCACCTTTTGAGAAGTTCTGTCATTTCTAAGTTTTATTTAATCATTCCACTTTTAAAATAAGCTCATAAGCTGGTCTGTGGGCATTTGGTATTTTATAGATTTCCCATCCTTCCTCATTTTTCATTCTTTCTTGATACAGAAATCCCAAAGGAGATATGCAACACTCTAGCATAGTGGTTAAGAACATGGGCTCTGGAGCCAGAATCCCTGAGTTTCACTCCTTCACCACTAGGTTTGTGCCCTCGGGCAATTGCTTAACTTCTGGGTTGTTGTGAGGTTAAATTAATTCATATTGTGCAAAGCACTTAGAAAGTACCTGGCACATAGGAAACACTTAAATTAAGTGCTGCTACTAGTTTTCATATGTATACTTAAAGCTCTAAAAATTAGAGACCAAGCATTCATATAGCCAATAGTTTAATGCTATTGCTACAAGGATATATAGCTCTTTGAAACTATGTGAACCCCAGGCTATATGATCTCTTTAGAATTCTAATATATTCTTATTGAAGCACACATGCCCACGTGCAAAGAAAACTAGCTGAGGAACAAAGACATGAAGCATGTTAAGAAGAATACTGGTCTTCCTAGATTATCTTTGGGGCCAGTTATTACCAAAGAGTTACAAGAAGATCCTTTGGATGTAGGAAGAAAACATTAGAATTTCATGCATATATTTTTCTATTTCAACACATTAGTTAATATATTATTTCAATAATGCATATATATAATGTCAGAAAAAAATAGGTTTTGAAAATTAATGCTTCGATTTTTTTTTTAAGATTTCACATACATGGTTTTTGTTTGCTTGTTTTTTTGTTGTTGTTAATCCTCACTAGAGGATATTTTTCCATTGATTTTTAGATAGAGTAGAAGGGAGGGAGAGAGAGAGAGAGAGAGACATCAATGGGAGAGGGATATATCGATTGGTTGCCTCCTGCACGACCCCACCAGGGCTGGGGATCGAACTTTCAACCCAGGTATGTGCTCTTGACTGGGAATTGAACCCGTGGACCCTTTGGTCCGTAGGCCGACGTTCTAGCTGCCAAGCTAAACCAGCCAGGGCCAGAACTTTTTAAATAAGAATACACTATCAAAAATATTTACACCTGGCTGGTGTGGCTCAGTGGATTGAACATTGTCCCATGCACCAAGAGGTCACTGGTTCAATTCCTGGTTGGGGCAAATGCTCGAGTTGTGGGCTCAGTCCCCAATGGGGGCATGCAGGAGGCAGCCAATCAATGTTTCTCTCTCTCTCTTCCTCTCCCTTTCTCTCTAAAAATAGAAATTAATAAAAACATATTTTAAAAAATACATTTAGCCACCATACCTGAATGTGTCAAATGCTTCTATTGCCAAAATAGCAATCTGATGGCTTTTATACAGATTTACTTATAAATTTCATTTATATATGAAAATGTTTTTAAGAAGAGTCTGTTAAAATAATGTATTGATGCTTGCAAGAGAAATTTAAGGCAAAAATTGATCTTAATGATTTCAAAAAGAACCATTATTATAAACTTTCAAAATTTCCCCTTATGCCATGTTCTTTCTATATCTATATATATGTTTTTCCTTTACAAAGTGGTTAGAGGAAAGACAGATGATTAGTTTTTTAGATACAACTTGACTGTTTAGAAACTTTTAAAATTATGCACCCAAAGGTTTAATTCCCTGGGGTTTGAGTGTTTTTGCTCTTTTGATTGCTCCCTTTTCTCTTGTAAAATTTGCGTTTAATAAGTTAACTATGCTCTATATTTTACTATATTCCTTTTTTCTCTTTTAGATCAAACCAGTGGATCAGGTCAACATCCAGAATCATTTGGGCAGTCATCACAAAGTACGTAAAGCCATGTTTTACCTTCTTAAAAGTCTACCTGTGGGCTTGGTCAATGCTGCTCTCATTTTTAAAGATGTTCTCTTTCAAGTTTAATGCAAAATGTTGAAAAGGGGTATGGTGAATGCTTTAAAAACCTCATCCTACATCTTGAATTTGCTTCTTGAGTTAACCATCTCTCTGTTCAACCTTGTATTTGAATTAAAAAACACAAAACTGCTTTCAGTGATATGTTGAATATTCTTGCTTGCTATATAAATTTGTTGATTGTTTTTAATTAAGTAATGTAGTAATTTAAACCTACTTTTATAAATATATTCTAATAAGGATATAAAATTTTTTTTTTTAATCTTCACCTGAGGACATTTTTGCATTTATCTTCAGATAGAGTGGGAGGGAGTGAGGGGGTAAGAGAGAGAGAGAAACATCGATGTAAGGGAGATACGTTGAGTGGTTGCCACCCACACAACCCCAACTGGGGCAGGACAAACCGCAACCAAGATACATGCCCTTAGAGGGAACCAAACCCGGGACTACCTGGTCCACCAGCTGACGCTCTAACTGCTGAGCCAAACCGGCCAGGGTAGGATATAAAATTTTATTTCCAGAGGTTTGGATGATGAATAAGTAATAAATGAGGTATAGTAAAAAGTTAATGTAAGCTAGGTAGTGGGCATATAAACATTTTATAGCCTTGCGTATAACTTTGAAATTTTTCATAATAAAGTGTTGAGAAAATATAACACAAGAAAAGATTGAAAGGCAGTAATGTGCTAAAAGCTAACAACAATGATTTGTTTAGGATAGTAGGCTTATCAGCGACATTTTTCTTTTACCTTTTTCCTGTATTTTGCAGATTATATACAATGAAGCCCCAGAATTTGAGTTATTAATAGATCAAAAATATCTTTGTATATAAAATCTTCAAGGACATTTTTCTTTCTTCCATATTGCCTTTTTTAAAAATATGAAACTATTTTTAAAGAAGAAGTCTTTGGAAATCTGTTTGGTTTTCTTTTGATTGCTTATCTAATTTTAATAACAATATAAAATTTCTACACTTGATATAATAATAGTTATGCGAAATACATAAATAATATTGTGTCCTTTTAAAAATATAAAATAAATAAGCAAGATGTGAAAATAGGCAGGTTTCCATTAAATGACAAATTTTTTAAAAAGAAAGTTTTGCTTTTCATATCATTTGAAAGGAAATTGTCATTTGAACAATATTCAAGTTTATTAAACAAAATTTTTAAAGGTATGTTCAGCCAGTGTGGCTCAGTGGTTGAGTATCGGCCCATGCGCTAAGAGGTCGCTGGTTCGATTCCCAGTCAGGACACATGCCCAGGTTGTGGGCCTGATCCCCATTGGGGGGCGTGCAGGAGGCAGCCAATCGATGTTCTCTCTCATCGATGTTTCTATCTCTTCCTCTCACTTCCTCTCTCTCTAAAATCAATAAAGAAAATTTAAAAAAATAAAATAAAAGTATTATATACAATGTTTGCCCAGCCACTGTGGCTCAATGGTTGAGCATCGACCCATGCATCAGGAGGTCGCTGATTTGATTCCTGGTCAGGGCACATGCACAGGTTGTGGGCCCAATCCCCAGTGGGGGCTGTGCAGGGGGCAGCCAATCGATGTTCTCTCTCATCAGTGTTTCTCTCTCTCTCTCTCCTTCCCTCCCTCCTTTTCCCTTCCTCTCTCTCTCTAAAATCAATAAAGAAAACATATATATTAAAGTATTATACAGTGTTTAACTTTCATCAGCTTCAAGTTTTATGTTGCTCCCAAATTTTGCATATAAACTGAACTTTCAAATCTGCTAACACCCATTGAATTGATTCCCCTGTGGATTCTAAGGTGTCAGATGCTTGCGAATTTTTCTTTGCTTCTTCTAACATTTCTTGTGTTTCTTCTTGTGAATGGCTAATGAGAACATCACCAGCTTGATAAGATATCTTTAAGAAGTCATCATCTGCAAACATGACGCCCTCACAGGCATCTTCTAAATTTTGGAATTTTTTTCTTTTTTACATCTATTTCTTCCTTCAGCTCTGTGATTCTACTTGTATTCGTGCAAATTTGTTTTTCTTTTGTTGATCTTCAAAAGTGACATTGACGTCTTCTGCAGCTGCCTTCATGGTGGCTGCTGCCATCTCGGGACTGTGGAAATCTGTTTTATAAGCTCTGTGTTCATGGACTTCCACTTTATATATGTATACTTTTTTGTTGTCATAATCATCGTTAATCCTCACCCGAGGATATTTTTCCATAGAGTTTTAGAGAGAGTGGGAGGGAGGGAGAGTGAGAGAGAAACATCTGTGTGAGAGAGATACATCGATCAATTGCCTCCCACACATCCTGGACTGGACTCCGTGATCACACCTGTAACCCCTAGGTCTTGGGCCATCGCTCTAACTGCTGAGCCAAATTGGCCAGGGCTATTTTGTTTTGTTTTTTTTAACTTGTCAGTAGGTTCTAGGTTTGTGACTTAAAAACTGAGAGGTAATAAAATAAGCTGCTGAAACAAAAATAAGTCATTTATGGAAAAGATCTTCTGAATTATATAATATTTTTGCCCTTTGTTATTCTAAATCTTTGATTTTGGAAGCTCTTAAATCTAGCTTTCTATTTAAATTATATCATAGTCACACATTGGACTACTATATAGCTATGAAAAATGAGTTAATTCTTAATACTAATGAGTATAGGTATCAAAATACATTTCCTTGGGCCCTGGCTGGTTTGGCTCAGCAGTTAGAGCGTCAGCCTGCAGTCCAGAGAGACCCGGGTTTGGTTCCCGCGGAGGGCGCATACCTCAGTTGCAGTTTGTCCCCAGCCCTGGTTGGTCGTGAGGGTGGCGGCCACTCGATGTGTCCCTTTCACATTGATGTTTCTCTCTCTCTCTCTCCCTCCCTCCCTCTCTCTCCCTCCCACTCTACCTGAACAAAAAATGGAAAGTTGTCCTTGGGTGAGGATAAAAATATGTATATATACATATATTTCCTTGGTCCTGGCAGGTTTGTCTCAGTGGTTAGAGCATTGGCCCACAGACCAAAGAGTCATGAGTTCAATGCCAGTCAAGGGCACGTACCTCAGTTGCAGTTTGATCCCGGCCTTGGTTTTGGGGTCATGCCAGAGGCAACCAGTCGAGGTCTCGTCTCTCTCACATCAGTATTTCTCTCCCTCCCTGTCTGGGAATAAATGGAAAAATATCCTTGGGTGAGGATTTTAAAAAAAGGTATATTTTTTTGAATCTAAGATACCATTGATTTTATGCATCACTGAGAAAGAAAAACCATGCAGTTAAACTATGACATACCATTGATTATAAGATGCTGCACTAAATCTGAGGTGTTTTTTTAAAAACTACTTTTTAAGAATTGAAGGGAAATATAAAAAAATCATGTCTACTTTTCTTTCTTTTTTAATCCTACCTGGGGATATTTTTTCACTGATTTTCAGACAGAGTTGGAGGAAGGAAGAGAGAAACATCAAGTGAGAAAGACACACATATGTGCCCTTGACCGGAATCAAACCTGCGACTCTTTGGTCCACAGGCCGATGCTCTAACTGCTGGCCAGGGCTATGTGTCTACTTTTTTTTTTTATCCTCACTCGAGGACATTTTTGCATATCTTCAGATAGAGCAGGAGGGAGAGAAGGAGGGAGAGAGAGAGAAACATCGACCGGCTGCCACCCACAGAACCCCAACTGGGGCTGGGGACAGAGTGCAACTGAGGTACGCTCTAATTGCTGAGCCACACTGGCCAGGGCTATATGTCTACTTTTTGAAAAAAAAATGTTTTGTTGCCTGGCTGGTGTGGCTCAGTGGATTGAGCATCATTCTATGTGGGCTAAAAGGTCCTGGGTCAATTCCAGTCAGGGCATATGCCCAGGTTGCGGGCTCAATCCCCAGTAGGTGGCGTGCAGGAGGCAGCCAATCAATGTATCTCTCTCACATAGATGTTTCTCTCTCCCTTTCTCTCCAAAAACACTAATGAAACCATATTATTTTTTTTAAGTATTTTATTAGTATAGACTGAAGACAAATCTGGAGGAATATACATTATCTTATTCACCACGATTTTCTACATGTAATGTTTTTTACATAGCAGGAACTTAAATAAATATTTATGAATTTTTAAGTTATGCCTTTCTAAACTGGTGCGTTTCCTTTATGGCTAGCATATATTGCATTTGTTTTCAGAAAAAAAATTAAGTTAGAAATAAATTTACATCTATACTTGTATCAGTGGGTAGAAGTAACTCATTTCTGCAGGACAGATTTGGAGATTTTCCTTGCTAGAAGTGTGATATCATTTTCTAGTTCAATGTATCATTTTCCAGTTGTCCTTAAATACCACCCCAAAAACACGTGGTAATATCTTTTATTTCATAACTACTCTGCGATGTCCACACATTTGCTTATATAATACATAACCTTATATGTGGACTGCCAGGGTTTATATCTCAGCCCGACTACTTTGAGATATACAGTTGGAAAAGTTATTAATTAGGAATAATAATAGTATTTACCACATAAAGTGTGAGAATTAAGTAAAATTACACTAACTGGTGAACTTTCAGTAGAGTTTATCATTATTTTGATGGTATTGATCCTAAAGCTGACTACTAATTATCCAATTTCTGAACATTATGAAGTTTAGAAAGGGGAAAACAATTACATATTGAATATGTTTGGGGCTGATGAAAGAAAGGTTTTGTTTTTGTTTCTTTGATTTATAGTAAACAACCAAAACATGGAATATCTTTATTGTTTTTTCCCCAAGTATTCTATAATCTTTTCTCTGTTTTTTGTTTTAGGTCGAGACTTTATAGGTCTTGATAAGCAACATACAGTGCTAAGTAAGTGGTTGGTGGTTCTTAATTAGTCAACCAATTATAACCTGTCTTATTACTTACTATGCCAACAAAAAGTACTAATAGGATTTTAAGTCATTTTATCTTCTTTGCTTTTTTTTTTTTTTTTTTTTATCCTCACCCGAGGACATTTTTCCATTCTTTGCTCAGATAGAGTGGGAGGGAGAGAGAGGAACGGAGAGAGAGAGAGAAACATCGATGTGAAAGGAACACATCGAGTGGCTGCCACCCGCACGACCGACCAGAGCCGGGAACAAACTGCAACCGAGGTACGCGCCCCTAGCGGGAACCGAACCCGGGTCTCTCAGGACCGCAGGCTGACGCTCTAACCGCTGAGCAAAACCGGCCAGGGCTTCTTTGCTTTTTTTTTTTGCCAATTTACTGGACAAGTCTACTTATCTAGGGTTTTCTTTTCTTTTTTTAAAAAATGTATTTTGTTGTTGAGTACTACAGATGTCCCCTGTTTGCCCCTCTTTGCCCCCCTCCACTCATCTCTCACCCCACTCCCAGCCTTCACCTGTCTATTGTCTGTGTCCATGGGCTATGCATATATGCATATAAATTCTTTGATTAATCTCTTCCCGCCCTACTTCCCACCTTCCCTCTGAGATCTGTCAGTCTGTTCCATGCTTCCATGTTTGTGGTCCCTTTTTTGTTTTTTATCCTCACCTGAGAACATTTTTGCATTTATCTTCAGATAGAGCGGGAGGGAGAAAGGGAGGAAGAGAGAGAGACACATCAACTGGTCGCCACCCACACAACCCCAACCAGGGATGGGGACAAACTGCAACCGAGGTACGTGTCCTTAGCGGGAACCAAACCTGGGCCTCTCTGGTCTGCGGGCCAACGCTCCAACCGCTGAGCCAAACCAGCCAGGGCTGTGGTCCTGTTTTGTTCATCAGTTTATTTTGTTTTGTTTTTTTTAATTCACGACACATTGGTATTATATGTGGTAGTCACTGTGTGATGTAGAAATGTGTTCGGAACAGTTTTATTGAAAGTAATTTATTTGCCAGAATAGATGGTTAACTTTTTCTTCTTAGTTAACATTGAAATCAAGTTCAAGTGTTAGTGAACTCAGTCATTTTCACAGACCAGAGCAAAGGACTTGTACAAAGTTTTGTTTATTAGATGATTATACAGGGATGGGCAAAGTGTATGAACTGATATTTTGGTATAATATTTTGATATATTTATTTGCTACAGTTTCAGAATATCAAAAAACCCCTCGGGAACGGGTTGAACAAGCCACGAAATTAAGGATGAGGATGCCAAGTAAGTTGATAAATCTTTACATATTATTGAAGTAATTTTATTTGCTGTTTTTCTTAATTATTTAACATACAAAATATTTAGTTCTTCAGATAAGCATTTAGGTTGTTTGTGATTCCCATCTACTTAAGCTGGCAGGAGATGGACTAGGTGTGACGTGTAGGTAGTGGTGTGAGCACACCAGTGGGTGATGGGTCTGGACTTGACGAGTTGTCGGTTCTGCGCACCAGAAGTACCTGGCATGCTGATGAGATTCTGCTCTACAGTGCCTGGTTTACTTTTCAGAGACTTTGTTTACATCTGTATGAGTAAACTTGGAACAGCTTTGGGTACCCATTATTAAGTAATAAAGGCTGAAATCCACAAATTGTACTTTCATGTTTAGGATGGGTTAGACGTCATAGAATTTAGGAAATAACCATAAACAGATGTGATGAAGCAATCGTACTTTGAATTCAGTGTCCATCATAATTTCTGTAGCAGTGTGTTTATATTAAACCTTGACTGTATAAGGTAAAAATCCATGCCTTAAGTGATCCTTAACCTCTCTCCCTTCTTTACTCATCTAACTACAGTAGGTCTCAAGGTCATCAGGCAACCCCTTACTTTTATTTAGATAATATAGAAATCCCCATCACATGTCTGTTGCTCATAAAATGACTATAATTGGACAAGTTAAGCTCTGTGGCTATGTTTTCCATCAATAAAGCAGTAATGGTCACAATTCATTTTTCCCAGCAATGAGGTTTTACCCTACAAATAAATGAATTCTTCAGCTGAGTTAGCTTTTTGCCCTTGCTTGTTATTGGCTGTCATTTTTTATTGCTGTGTGTACCTGCTATTAGAAGACCATTTCATTGTCCTGTCTTACTAGAGCTAGGAAACCAAATGTTAATTATTCAGCTTATTAGGGTTGTGTGTGTGTGTGTGTGTTATCCATTCATCTGTCAATGGACATTTAGGTTGCTCCCATGTCTTGGCTATTGTGGTGAATATTACTGCGGTGAACATGGGTGTGCAGATAATCTCTTCAAGATCCGTATTTCCTGTACCCCAAAGTGGGATTGTTAGACTATGTGAAGTTCCATTTTAAATTTTTTGAGGAGCCTCCATACTGGTTTTCATAATGGCTGCACCAGTTCATATTCCCACCAACATTGTACAGGGGTTTTCTTTTTTCCAGATCCACTTCACATACCTTAGTCTTGTTTTCTAAATATTGGTCATCCTAACAGGTGTAAAGCGATTTTGGTCATATATCTCACTGTGCTTTTTAGTTTGATGTAATCTCATGTTCTGTTTCTGCTTTTGTTACCATATCCAAGAAATCATTGCCAAGGCTAGTATCAAGCTACTTGTCTGTGTTTCTAGTTTTGAGTTTATTTTTGTGTATAGTATATGTGTGATAAGGGCCCAGTTTCATTCTTTTGCATGTGGATATCCAGTTTTCCAAACAACATTTTCTGGCACACTTGTCTAAGATCAGTTGGCCGTGTCTGCATGAGCTTATTTCTAGACTCTGTTCTCTCCCATTGGTCCAGATGTCTGTTTTTATGCTAGGATTGTGCTGTTTTGATTATTTTAGCTTTGTCATATATTATGAAATCAGGAAATGTGATGCTTCCAGCTTTGTTGTTTTTACTCAAAATTGCTTTGGCTATTTGGAGTTTTTGTGGTACTGTACCTATGAGTTTTACAATTGTTTATTTCTGTTAAAAAAAAAAATGCCATTGGAATTTTTATAGGGATTGCACTGAATCTGTAGATTACTTTGGATAGTATGGACATTTTAAGAATATTAATTCTTCATTTTATGAATATGGAATGTCTTTCTATTCATTTTGTCTGCTTTAAATTCCTTTAATCAGTGTTTTTTGTGGTTTTTTTGGGTTTTTTAATCCTTACCCGAGGACATTTTTTTCATTTTTTGTTCAGACAGAGCAGGAGGGAGAGAGAGAGAGAAACATCAATGTGAAAGGGACACATCTAGTGGCTGCCACCCACCCACACGACCCAACCAGGGCCGGGGACAAACTACAACTGAGGTACATGCCCTTAGCAGGAACCGAACCCAGGTCTCTCTGGCTTTGATCAGTGTTTTGTACATTTCAGCATACAAGTCTTTCATTTCCTTTGCTAAATTTATTCCCATTTTATTCTTTCTGGTGCTATTGTAAATAGGATCGTTTTCTAAATTTTGTGTTCATTTTGTTTATTTACTTTTTATGAGTTATATAAATATGACATGTTATATAATAACTATTATGTAGCTATTCATCATTAATATGATCATAGTATAGCACTTCACAGCATTTTTATATAAGATTATCTCATTTGATCTTTGCAACTATGGAGTGAGTTATTCAAACTAAACATTATCTATTAGATATTTTTATGCATTTGTAAGTTTGGTAACCTAATTTTGAAGCTTCTAAAAGATGTAGTGTCCTGAGCTGAACTAGGGATTGTAAAACAGTGTGCCTTTAGAGCTGAGGTTGATGTCATTTTGTTTTATTGAGGGTTTTTGTCACATGACCAAAAATAAAGTGATTTGTGGATCTTGGCAGTGCTAATTTTATTCCTAGTTTAGTTCACTGTTTCTCAAAATGAAAAATGTTGATAAATGCCAGGAAGATCCACCAAAAAAATCACTTATAATAACAGTCATAATTCCAGATAAGTGATAGATGTTAGTATTGGGACTGTAGATCATATGAATGAGTAACTTAGCCTCTCTGCCTTCTGCACCCTGTCCTTCTATAACCTCTCTCTTAGTGGTTGAAATCTGTGGCGAAGACAAGAAAAATGGAGGGAAAAGGAAAATTGGGATAGTTTTTAAATTTGTTTTCTAAAGTAATAATAATTGAGATATGATGAAGTTGTGAGAAAACTGTTTTTGAAATTTATTGTTTAACCACAAACCTAAAACAAATTTACTTGTCTATTAACAGAAATGGTGAAAAAATTTTAAATGTAATTTTCATTTATTTTTAATTTTTCAGTTACAGTTGACATTTAATATAGTATTAGTTTCAGGTGTACAGCATAGTGGTTAGATGTTAGTATAACTTACGGAGGATCTCTCATAAGTTTAGTACCTGCCTGACACCATACATAGTTATAACAATATTAGTGACTATATTCCCTATGTTGTACTTGACATCCCCGTGACTGTTTTGTAACTGCCAGTCTGTACTTCCTAATCTCTCACCTTTTTCACCCAGTCCCCCAACCAATGTAATTTTTAAAAAGTACTCATATTTGAAGTGGTCCAAAGCACCAGAATCAGATTGAGGTAGAAAATAGGGTTAAGATGGAGCTTTACATTAGGACTCCTTATCCAGATAGCCCAATAATCCATAATCCATATTTTGTCCTTTATTTTTTTTCCTCTGCAGCATCATCACCAGGCAAAATTTTCAATATATGTCAGTTTTTCAGAGAGTATTTGTTTTCTTTTATTATAGTTTTGCTTATTTACTTGGTCCTCCTAGCTTTGTCCCAGAAGTTTCATAACTGCCTTTAAATAATTTGGATCAAATACTTGAAGGCTTCATAAAAAAGTGACCGTATTAAGAATATGCTTTGGCCCTGGCCAGTTTGGCTTGGCAGTTAGAGCATCAGCCCGCAGACCAGAAAGTCCCGGGTTTGGTTCATGCTAAGGGCACGTACCTCCGTTGCAGTTTGTCCCCGGCCTTGGTTGGGATCACGTGGGTGGCGACCACTCGAGGTGTCTGTCTCGCATCGATATCTCTCTCTCTGTCTCTTCCTCCCTCTCTCCCTCCCACTCTACACTCTATCTGAAGATAAATGCAAAAATGTCCTCGGGTGAAGATAAAAAAAAAAAGAATATGCTTTGTAGTAGCCATGCCGTGAATAATTGCGAGGGAAAGAGGTCCCTGTCTTAAGGAGCTGTAACTCTAATAGACACTTCTGCTTTTTTCTTCTGTTTCTGGCTGATCTCCACCTGTTTTTCTCTTGGTGGAATTTTTATTTTCTTTCTCTGTTGGAATACTTAAGTTATGAAACATAAATTGATAGTCTTTATTACTCCTATCATTAGATGACGGCATTCAGAAATCAGTTGGAAACCAGTCTCCATCAACCTTCAGCCAACGTAAGTCTGTTCAGATTTTGTTAAACGAGTCTTTAAAACTGGTGATCCAGAATTGTTTTTTAATTGTGTTTGACAGCAAAATAATTTAATGCTATTTGAAGAATTGTATTTTAAGCACTTCAGAGGAAAACATATATATTTTACTAGCAGTGCAGTTCTTTAAAGGTAAGCTTTAAACCAGGTGAAATGACACCTGGTTTTCACCTTCACTGTATTGTCCATAAGACCAAAAGTAGAAGTTAATAACTAAAGCTACTAATCTTTTAACCAAGTAAACCTTGCTGAGTCAAAAAAACAAACAAACCACAAACAAAAACTCACATAGCATAACATAATTTACCATGAGTTTTAGAGTCCACGGGCCTGTATTTTAATTAGATTGGACCACTTACCTTCTCTATAGCTTTGGGGGCAAGTTTAGTTTTCTAAGCCTGTTTATTATCCTGAGTGAGTACTAAGAAAATAACAGTAATCCTCAGACTTTTGGTTTCAATACCACTTTCTACTAGTGAAATTAATAGTACCCCAAAAACCTTTTTTTTAAAAGTTAGGTTATACATATCTATATCTACCTGGAAATTAAACTTATTTTTATTTCTTTAAAAAATTTTTTAGCCCTGGCCGGTTTGGCTCAGCGGTTGGAGCGTCAGCCTGCAGTACAGAGAGACTCGGGTTCGGTTCCCGCTAAGGGCACGTACCTCGGTTGCAGTTTGTCCCCGGCCCTGGTTGGTCATGCGGGTGGCAGCCACTCGATGTGTCCCTTCACATCGATGTTTCTCTCTCTCTCTCCCTCCTGCTCTATCTGAACAAAAAATGGAAAAATGTCCTCGGTTGAGGATTAAAAAAAAATTTATTTTCTTTATTGATTTTAGAGAGAGAGGAAGGGAAAGAGAGAGAGATAGAAACATCAATGAGAGAGAACATCGATGGGCCGCCTCCTGCATGCCCCCCACTGGGGATTGGGCCCACAACCCGGGCATGTGCCCTAACTGGGAATTGAACCGACGACCTCTTGGTGCATGGGTCGACGCTCAACCACTGAGCCGCATCAGCTGGGCTAATTTTATTTTTAAATAATTTAGTTAGAAGAGTGATAAATTGCTTTATATTTTTTCAAATCTATTTTATGTCTGGATTAACAAAATGGAGCTGTCTTTTCTAACCTGCTTCTGAATTCAGTCTGTTACAGTATATTGTTTTGGTTGAAGTATCTGCAAAATAATCCAGCTTTATACAGATATGTAGTAGAATTTTAATAGTTTCAGATAATTGTGGATATCCTTATTTTTGATACTCTCTGAAAACTCAACAAGCGGTAGTTTCTAAATGTTATTTGAAATGTGAAATCTGAGACCATATTAACGAACTTTTGTATTCTATAAAATCCATTGGTCTTTGTTGTACTTTGAATAGAATATCATGCACTGGTCATTTGGAAAACATCGGTTCACTAAGTTACATAGTTCTTCCAAATGTTGAGACATTTGTAATACAATATAGAAAGATTACATTTGTTAATGGGTCACCACCAATCTCAAGACAAAAAGTCTTTAAGAACTGGGAGCTTTCAAACTGATAGTGGCAGATACAATATTTCCACTATCCTAATTTTCACTTGAACCTTGAATTTTATAACTGGCAACAAATATTATGAGTTGTCAGGCTCACTTTGTTCATTTTTAAGAAAATGTCTATCAGATACTCAAGTCTGAGTAACCATAGTTTGTCATTTGTTCTTTCAATTAAAAATTCCACCAAAAAAGCACTAGGTCAGCTCACATCTCAGCTCAGTTACACAAAGTTCTTTTCCTGAGATAACCGTTGTACTATGCTGTGCGTCAGAAGTGCTTTGTGTACCTGAAACCTATATAATTTTATTAACCAATGTTACCCCAGTAAATTCAGTTTAAAAAAAAAAAAGTACTTTATGAGTGCTTCCCATTTCTTCACACAAAATATTAAGATTTATACTCAAGGATTGAGTTTTAATAAGACAAATAATTTTAACTGCTTTATAAAGGACATTCTTAAGTAAAACTGACATGGCCATGAAGAATATAGACTATATTAGTATAGTTTGGGTCTCTGCCCTGTGATTCATTCTAAGGTATCATTGTTTTTCCCACCATGGTTTTTTGCACCATCAATGTAAGTGTCAACATGGGAAAAGTTAAATAATGTCTTAGTATTATGAGACCCTTGAAAGGATCTCCAGGTACCCCACTAAACACACTATGAGAATTGTTGCTCTAAAGGGTTCATGGTAAAATTATTAGCCTAAAGCAGTCAGTCAATGAATAGAAGTTGTAAAGGTATTATCATTGCCATCATACTAAGTGCATGGTATAGGAGAGAGTGCTTTATAAACTGAAAGGCACTAGATAAACATAAATTGTTGTCATGATTGCCAATAATAATTAGGGATAGGTTGCAAACTAAAATTTATCAGTGTTAACTTGCATACCACAAAAGATACGCATCAGTGCAATTAAAGGAACAGCTAGCTATAATACATGCAAGGTGTTCACTTAGAATATATTCTTTTATCTTTTTATACCTACAAACACTTTAAAAATTCCACCTTTAGCCCTTCCAGTTTGGCTTAGTTGGGTGAGCTTTTGTCTCGTGCACCAAGAGGTCACCAGTTTGATTCCCAGTCTGAGCGCATGCCTGGGTTGCAGGCTTGATCCCGGTGAGGGGCTGTGCAGGAGGCAGCCGATCAGTGTTTCCCTCTCATCAATGTTTCTATCTCTCCCTCTCTCTCTAAAAATCAATAAAAACATATTTTGAAAAAATTCCACCTTTAGAGTTTCTAAATTAAAAAGTATTTTATAAAGCATCTTTTAATATTTTTACTTCCCCAATATTAGCAGTAGTAATAAAAGTTTTGCTTTATAAATTATATTTCTGACTTGCTTATGCCATTTCATACATTTAAATTTTACTTTTTCTCTAAGATTTATTTTATCATTTTAGCGTTGAAGAGACATATGCATGCTTATACACATAACTTAAAACTGTGGATGTGAGATTTTCGTGAAAATGTATAATAAATTATTAAGAAAATAAATTATCATCTCCTGTCTTTAAATTTCTTCCTCTTTTGTCTAATATTTATAAAGATGAATATTGGTTTTATAAGTCACTTGCCCTTGATTCTATAAGAAAATTATATTTGTATTTGTCTTTTTTTTTTTCCCTGAGCAGACATGACTGGACAACCCAAAAATGCACCTTTCCTCAAGAAGTGGTGGCTAATAGTTGCTGGGCTCCTTGTTCTTGCCGTGGGGAGTTGGTGGTGGTACACTCGTGCTCCTGGGGTAGAAACCACTGCTGTGCAAGAGTTCCAGAACCAGATGAAACAGCTTAAGAATAAGTACCAAGGTCAAGACGAGAAGCTATGGAAAAGGAGCCAAACATTCCTGGAAAAACATCTCAATAGTTCCCAACCTCGGCCTCAGCCTGCTATCTTGCTGCTCACCGCTGCCCGCGATGCTGAAGAAGCACTGAAGTGTCTGAGCGAACAAATTGCCGATGCCTATTCGTCCTACCGTAGTGTCCGTGCCATCCGGATTGATGGGACAGGCCGAGCTACCCAGGACAGTGATGCTGTGAAACTAGAGGTGGACCAAGAACTGAACAATGGATTCCTCAATGGCCAGAACGCCGCGGTGGTGCACCGCTTCGAATCACTGCCTGCGGGCTCCACTCTGATCTTCTATAAGTATTGTGACCATGAAAATGCAGCCTTCAAGGATGTAGCCTTAGTCCTGACTGTCTTGTTGGAGGAGGAGACACTTGAAACCAATCTAGGCCTAAAAGAAATTGAAGAAAAAGTGAGAGATTTCCTCAAAGTCAAGTTCACCAACTCGAACACACCCACCTCCTACAAACATATGGACCCAGACAAATTGAGTGGGCTCTGGAGCCGAATTTCCCACCTGGTCCTGCCTGTCCAGCCTGAAAGTGCCCTGAAGAGGGGCATCTGCTTATAAGGGTAACAGAAGAGAAATCATGTCTCAACTTCTGAGAATTTTTCTGACTTCTAATCAGACAGAATTCAGAGCTCTTTTTGAAAGAATTGGTTTCTTTTTAAAGGAAGTTAAATTTTTATGTGAACATGGAACATCTAAATCATTTATCTAGTCTGTTACTTGTTATTTGAGAGAAGCGTTTCCCTGTTTCCATTGAGATCTGTGTTACTGGTGTCTGGGAACTATAAGTTTAAATGCAGTCCCATAGAGGATCGATTTAGATTCTGGGTTGAATCATTATTGGTATCACCAGTGGGAAGGACTAGAACATTCTGTGAAGCCTCCTGATTTTTAATGTAGAGTTTTTTATAGTTTGTTGAGTTATTAATAAGGCAGTTCCCTAAAGGCAACTGTGGGTTTTCCCATTTTGTTTTCTTTTACATCATTTAGGTGTGAGTTTCTTAGTCAGCTTCTGCATATAGGAACAAGATTAATGGAAGGCTATCTGGGTGTGTGTTGGGTTTTGGTTTTTGTTTTGTTTTTCTTCTTTGCTTTCGGAGGGTGGGGAGGAGGAGGCAAGGGAAAGGAGAATGTGTGGAATGCAGAAGGAAAGGAAGGAAAAAAATAAGTCTTAAAGGTGAAATGTTAACATAAGTCACTGAGACTTAAATTAGTCACACACAGTTATCCAAATGCCATTCTCAATTCTGTCAGGATTTGATTTGCACATGTCTTTACCTTGTAATAAATTTCTGCTCCCGAAGATTTTGAAGCATGATATCACAAGGTAAAGTATACTTGTTCTTTTGACTCTTAAGGGCAGGTAAATCCAGAGCAGTTTATTTTGGATATCCTGAAGTTTTAGATTAAGAAATATAGTTTCTGGGGAAGGAAGGGAAAAAAAGGAATATGATTTCAGGATTTGGTAAACCATTTGTTACCCAGCTTTCCTGAGCTGCGTTGAAGGATTCAATTTTCTGCGTGCCCACTTGTTGCAGTCTAAATCCTTTAGTGACACTCTTATAGCAAACATAAAGATTTACTGTGCCCATGATAAATTTTATTAAGAGTGCCTCAAGCCAAAAAGAAAGCAAACTTTGCTATGTGTGAAGAATGTTAAAGTGTACTACTGTGCATTACTGTATATATTTCACCTTCTGTAACAGCTTTCTCATCTACCAACTGCTTTCTCATTTACCAAATTCCAGAGCCACCTTGTCTTTTTAAATTATCAACAAACCTTAAAATGAAAATACTGTTTTTAGAAATCTAGAGCCATTGGCTTCACCATTTACCTTTTGAGGACCCCATCACTGGTGGTAGAGTATAGTCTAATTTCTTCCCTCTGGGACTACCAGTGTTCATACATTTATACCCCTCAGAAGTCAGATCATCTGATTTATAGAGGATTCTAAAACGAGAGTTTTTGAAAAGCTTATTTTATACCTATATATTATATGAAGAAACAAATGTTTTTATTAAATGTTTCACTGACCAAAATAATTTTGAAGTAATTAATTTTGCTTACCTTCAGAAAAATTCTAGAAGCTGATCTGTAAATGACTTTAAAAGCTATTTTAGTAATTTAAATAAATTTACTTATTTTGGTTTGTACTCTCTGTATGTGTTGTAAACTTCATGATTTATAAACTCTTTTTAATTATCCTCGAGTTTTCTTTCCACTTGAAAAATTTCAGTGACTTCTGCTAGGAGAAACAAAGGCCACTGAATTGGGTCCATTCACAAGTTCATTGGTTAGAAATATGATCACCTTGATTTTCTGTTTTATCCTGGGATTTTGAATTGTCACTAAAATGGAATTAATTTAGGTATCCCTGACTTGACAAAATAATTCATAGCAGCCTTTTTAGATATCTTTTTTCTAATCGTCTACTCCCATGAAATTGTAATACCACACATATTCTGTATATCTGTTTATGGACCATATATATTTTTGTGCTTTATACAGATGAAGAGTAAAGTTTTTTTACCCATTGGGAATGCATGCTCAAGAATATCTGTTTTAGCCCTGGCCGGTTTGGCTCAGCGGTTAGAGTGTTGGCCTGCGGTCCGGAGAGACCCGGGTTCGGTTCCCGCTAAGGGCACGTACCTTGGTTGCAGTTTGTCCCCAGTCCTGGTCGGGTCGTGTGGGTGGCAGCCACTCGATGTGTCACTCTCACGTCGATGTTTCTCTCTCTCTCTCCCTCTCACTCTATCTGAACAAAAAAATGGAAAAATGTCCTCAGGTGAGGATAAAAAAAAAAAAAAAAGAATATCTGTTTTAGATCATTGCTCCCTGAAATATTCTATTTTCTGTTTATGTTATTATAATCTTTTTGCAAGGGAAAATTTAATAAGTCATTAGCTTGAGAACAGGCACTAGCATGTCTAGAAATTAGTCACGTTGTGACAACATTGGCCCAGGGAAAACCACAGTACAGTACTGGTCATATAAATGTCTAAAAACTTAATTTGCTTCCCTTTTAATGACTTCCCTATATTTAAGGAAATTTTCTAAACCTCCAATCTTCAAGAGAAAGATCGGAAGTAAACTTGATTTTCATTCTGTGAGGAGGACTAGAACAGGGTTTGCATAGTTTGTGCTTAAACTAAAGACAAAACCTAGTTTCCCTGTGATCCTACATCTTTGGAGAGTGGCCTTTATGTTGGCAGTGTAAGGAAGCATTTCTCACTAAATGCATAAAGATAGTGCACTCTTCGGCCATATTGTCCCTATCAAGGTCATAAAGGAAAATCTCACGGTATGACGATTCTACTGGCATTAGCTTCCTGGAATGAAGACGGGAGTCCTGAGTCTGGGAAACCAAACCTGAGCAAGCTGCCATTGACTGGAAGGGGAAACTCCTGTGGGCTTGCACACCTAGCTCTTTGGCCTGGGTTCAGAGGAGCCCTGGTGTGTTCGTGGGCTCTCCTGGATGGCACCACAAGTACAGCCTGTCACCTGAGCATAAACAAGGAGAAACCTCTCACAATCTACACACTGTACTCTTCCCTTTTGCACATGCTTGGAACCTTCTGGAATGCTCCAGGAGGTTCTGGAATGCTCCTCTCCCTTTCCCCAATTTCATGCTCTGCTAATTATTTGTTTCTTAAAGCCTCAGTTTCTTTAGACAACCTCACTGAAACCTGCCTAATTCCCTTCCCCCAATACTGGTCTCACTGCCTTGTCTCTGCCCTGCTTCATCCGGTATCACTGATGACAGCAGTTAGCACACCCCACCACCTTATTCCTCTTGTGAGCAGGCGTGTCGTTGACACAGTGATCATCGCATAGAGTGAATATAAATTGCACACTCTACCTAGTCAAGTTGGATCTTTCACAGGGTTTTATTTGCTTTTTTGTTGTTATTCCTGAGCCTTTTTCTAAAACTTTATATAACTATTTTACCCTGGACTCGGTGGTGCTATGAGTATACTAAGACAAAGGGGTCTATCCCAGTGGTGCAAAGAAACAAACCCTTCTCTGGTGAAGCAAGGGTGTGAAAAGTCCCTAAGGGGAAGAGACAAAACTGGGAGGCCCTGAGGTCTTTCCACAGTGAGATTTGGAATTTGAATTTCCTTAGAAGAGCTAGCAAGTTTCCTCACATCTTCCCCTATTGCCCGAAGAGGATAAAGTTCGGATGAGAGATGGTGTGGAGGGAAGGTGGATGAGAAGGATAGTTGAGAACCGCAATTCACAAGGTTGGGTCATCGAATGTGGTGTCCCAGAGAGACTACTTCACAGAGGACACTTCAAAGTGCTGTTTACTAAATACCTTTCTGTTCAGCTCATGTATCTTCTCTCCCCAAAACACTAAGCACCGCAGTGGCAGACTGCATTCTGTCTGCCTGTCTTTGTGTTGACTCAGCTGGTTGAAGTGGAGATGGTCACGTCTTTAGTCAGGGATTGGTTGGTTGTAAATAAAAACCCTGTTTAGGCCCTGGCCGGTTTGGATCAATGGTTGGAGCATCGGCCTGCGGTACAGAGAGACCCGGGTTCGGTTCCCGCTAAGGGCACGTACCTCGGTTGCGGTTTGTGCCCGGCCCTGGTTGGGGTCGTGTGGGTGGCAGCCAGTCGAGTGTTTCTCTCTCTTCCTCCCTCTCTCCCTCCTGCTCTATCTCAAGATAAAAATCCAAAAATGTCCATGTCCTCAGGTGAGGATAAAAAACAAAAACAAAAATCTTGTTTAATCAGCAAAAGAAAAGAGGGGGATATGTGTCTCAGACCCCAAGACGTGAAAATACAGGCAGATGAAGGCTGTTGTGGATGGAGCCCTCGGCAGCCAATCCCTCTGCCTCTCTCCTTCCGGTTGCTGCACCTCAGCCACTTCCCCTGTGTGACGCAACCACACCAGCCGGGTGAATCAGACTGGATGATTACTGGGGGGGAAACATGATTAAACATACTGGCCTAGGTCACCCCTTTAACAGGAACCAGGGCGGGGGTGGCAGTCTGCTGAGGTCAGACCAAAGAATAAGCAGATACGCTAAAAGGATAACTGAATACATCTTCAAGTATATAAAGGCCTATATATAATGTGATGCTAAATTGTTAAACCATTTTTTGATTAATTAAATTAAAGGTAATGGAAATAATAAAGTTTTAAAACTTTATTGGTCCTGGTCATGGCTCCATCTAGATAAATTTGACCTAAGCAAGTTCTTTTTGTAGCTGCTACAAATGTGTTCTAATTTCTTCCCATTGCTTCTGTGCTTTCTATGTTGAAAAAGGGAAACAGCAAAACTCTGGATACTATTTTAATATCTAATGGCTACTATTTGTTGTAAGATCCTCAAAAGGACCTGAGCTTTCTTTAGTTTTCAGTCTGTTTCTTGGTAGGCAGCCGTGTACTGTTGATTCGAACCTAATGTCTCAGTGTGTTCCCGCTTTTAGAGATCAGGAAGAGAATCTGCTTCACACCCTCCCTCTACAGAGAACATTCATCCCCAGTAGTTATGTGCATTTCTTGATGGGTAAAAAATTTTTTTAATCTGTTCTCAATCTCTCATAGTTTAAATAGACTTCCTCTTCTTTTTGTACAATGAAGGTGGAAAGGAGCTATATAAAGATCTTTATATTTCAATATGTTGAATATTGTTGCCTTCACCCTTTTCTATATTTTGTTAGCTGTTTATTGAGTGCTTATTAAAGCTGTTCCAAGAGCTTTACGTGTATTAGCTGGTTTAATCCTCACAATATCCCTGTGAGTAATCCCAATTTAACAAACGGGAAACCGAAGCACAGAAATGTATAAAGTGACACTCAAGAATACCCAAGCAGTGCCCTGGCCAGTGTGGCTCAGTTGGTTGGAGCATTATCTCATGCACCAAAAGGTGGTCATGTTCAATTCCTGGTCGGGGCACATACCCAGCATGCTCAGATTGTGGGGTTCAGTCCCTGGTTGAGGCATGTGTGGGAGACAATTGATCAATGTTTCTCTCCCTTCTTCTCTTTAAAAATAAATTTAAAAAAATATTTTTTTAAATACCCAAGTACCAAGTGGGGAGGCAGAGATATGAACCCAGGGAATCTGGCTTTAAAACATCGATTCTGGCCCTGGCCGGTTTGGCTCAGCGGTTAGAGCATCGGCCTGCGGTCCAGAGAGACCCGGGTTCGGTTCCCGCTAAGGGCATGTACCTCGGTTGCAGTTTGTCCCCAGCCCTGGTTGGTTGTGTGGGTGGCAGCCACTCGATGTGTCCCTTTCACGTCGATGTTTCTCACTCTCTCTCTCTCTCTTCCTCTCTCTCCCTCCCTCCCACTCTATCTGAACAAAAAATGCAAAAATGTTCTCAGGTGAGGATAAAAAAAAAATCTATTCTGATCACGGCATAGATATAGATATAGATATAGATATAGATATAGATATAGATATAGATATAGATATAGATATAGAACCCCATATACAGTATTTCCCCCCAATCTCTTTGGGCTCTACATAGGCTGGAGTACTTTTCCGACCTGTAGATGCTCATCTGTGGCTCTCCTTTAAACCCTTTTCTTTCTTTCCTCCTTGCTCAGCCTCGTGGAATCCAGTATTGCACGCCAAAGGTCTGAAGAAGTTCAGGTAGAGTGACACAGTCATCACACAGTCCTACCTGCTGACTCATATCTGCTCACGCTGGCGTCATGCCTTTGTAACTAAAGGCCTGCAGGGTTGGCTCACAGTTCATCTTTTTCTAAATACCTACACGCACGCTGGGTGTTAGCTTTCCCTGCATACCACACCGCCTCTGTTTTCGCCCTTTCTCAGCCTTGATGCAAAATGACACCTCTTTGAACCCCTAAGATACAGCCCAGTTGTACCAAAAGCACTGGCAATTTTACAGAGACGGAGGAAAAGGATAATTAAGATCACCGGCCCTACAGTCCCAGCTCCACCCCTTTCTCACTGAATGACACTGGCAAATGAACTTCTCTCAGCCTCATTTCCCTCCTCTCCGAAATGGGGGGAAATATGGTCACTATTGTTTTATAGTGTTGGGAGGATTAAGACAGGTAGTACATGCATAGCACTCAGAAAGAGCCAAGCACATCCAAGGTACCATGTTAGCCACTTTTGTTCACCTAAATTCTAAGCAATGATTCTCCTCACCCATTCGGAATGACATCAACTGTGGCTGGTTTCTATTTCCACCCTCCTAGGTGGCCTTTATTACTCAGAATACACAAACTTTCTCACAGGTTACACCTCCATTGCAAACCCCAACTCATCACCATGTTCATTGAATAAAGGGCTTCCAGGTAAGAAGCCAACCTCTCCAAGTATCTGGAGGATTAAAAATGAGAAAGCTTACCACCATCCATATCTAGTTCTTTCTCGTATTCTTGTGGCTTATTCTTATTCAGCTTCACTACCCTGCTCTTGTCCTTAAAGACCTCACTTTTATTCAAGCATCTGTAATGTATTGGTATTACTTCCCAAATGCTGCACAGACCGCTCTGTGCCGCGCAATGGAGGTGTGCCACCTAGATTCCTTACAAGTAAGACTTGTTTGCACCAGCTGCTGGGAGCACGGGGGACAGCCTTCGCTGTCAGCCACTTCGTGGATTGCCTCAGCTGCAGAGAGCTGCTTTGCCCAAGATCACGCCCAGCGACGGGGAGAGTGGTGCACACGCAGTGACTGATGGAAGGAATATGAAGGCTCAGCCATTTGCACACGAGCTTCCCCATGGGGTTGCCTGAGGCTATAGGACCTGTATTATGGGGTGACTTCTCCTTCTCCCCATCCTGCTTCCTTTTCCTCCCTTCCATGTGTGTTCATGCCAAGGGTACTCCCTAGCAAACATCCTGCACATTAACGTTTGTCTCAGAGTCTGCTCTTCAGAAACCCCAACCCGTGTCATACCCAGCTTAATATGCACAAAGCTAACGTTTATTTTTTATTCCTCACCTGAGGACATATATATGTGTGTGTATATGTATTTTTATCCTCACCCAAGGACATTTTTGCATTTATCTTCAGACAGAGCAGGAGGGAAAGAGGGAGGAAGAGAGAGAGACACATTGACTGGCTGCCACCCACACGACCCCAACCGGGGCCGGGGACAGACTGCAACCAAGATACATGCCCTTAGCGGGAACCGAACCCGGGACACTCCGGTCCGTGGGCCAACTCTCTACCGCTGAGCCAAACCAGCCAGAGCCCAACTGAGGATATTTTTATTTATTTATCATCAGATAGAAAGGGAAGGAGGGAGAGAGTGAAAGACAAAGAGAAGCATTGATGTGACAGAGACACATTGACTGGTGGCCTCCTGCACAACCTGACCAGGGCCAGGGACTGAACCGCAACCGAGGTACTTGCCCTTGACCGGAATCGAACCCACAACTCATTGGTCCGCAAGCCAACACTAACCCAGAGGCTCTCAACCTGTGGGTCGCGACTCCTTTGGGGGTCGAACGACCCTTTCACAGGGTCGTCTAAGACATAACAGTAGCAAAATTACAGTTATGAAGTAGCAACGAAAGTAATTTTATGGTTGGGGGTCACCACAACATGAGGAACTGTATTAAAGGGTGACGGCATTAGGAAGGTTGAGTCTAACCACTGAGCCAAACCGGCCAGGGCTAAGCTAACGTTTATTGAGCACTTGATGTGTGGCAGGCACCATCATAGGCAACGTACACATAGTATCTCATTTAATTTTCATAATCCTTTAAAATGCGACTATTACTATCTCCCAGTTATAGAAGAGAAAACAAAGACACAAAGCTATACTGTTAGTAAATAGTGGAGATAGGATTTGAACTCACAGTCTGACTCTAGGGCCTATATTCTTCTTTTTTTTCAATCCTCCCCTGAGGATATTTTTCCATTGATATTTTAGAGAGAAGGGGGAGAGAGAGAGAGAGAGAGAGAGAGAGAGAGAGAGAGAGAGAAACATCGATGTGAGAGAGACATATCAATTAGTTGCTTCCCACACAATCCTGACCATGGGCTAGGGATTGATCCTGCTAACCAGGTATGTGTCCTTGACCCAGAATCAAATCTGAGACCCTTTGGTCCAAGGGCTGACGTTCTAATTGCTAAGCTAAACCGGCCAAGAACAGAGCCTATATTCTTAACCATTATGCCATTTTCTATCCCATCATAATATCTACTTCTAAGGAGCAAAAATGATACTAAACCATATCTTATAAATCAAGCATATAATGGATATAGGAAAATTCTGTAAAGCCCAAAGTATTTTGCTTGATGTGTCCGATGAAAGTTTATCTCTTAGTGTGCATAATCTGTCCACTGTCCAACAGATGACTCAAGCTATGTTTGAATGTTGTAATACTTGCCACACAAAATATAACATCTTAGTGGGCAGATTCTGGTGAAATCTTTCCCTTTAGAAATAGTCCCAAGAATTAGATTTTCTGTTGTTAACTGGTAGATTCCAAAGACCAAGTTGGCTGCTCTGAAATGTTTTTATTAGCCTTGGATAAGAAGGTTAACAGACACAGAATAAAGTGCTTTCGTGTTCAGGAAATGCTGCCGACCTATCTCTGACTTCATCTCTGCGTTTTAATTATTATTGAATCAGCAGCTCTGCTTTCGGAGGCATCTGGTTGTTCCTGGAGCAGCTCATTGACCTTTGCCATTGTACCCGAGGAGATCAATATGTATTAGCTGGTTGGACTAGAGGTTAAACTCAGATTTAGTCCTCAGCAAATAATCTTTTGCCTCTTATATCACGTTATCTTGTTCCTTTAGAAAGGGGGCACAAACATCCAAATTGACAGCAGTTGCAACATCTACCTTAAATCTTCCACAAAATGTTCAGGAAGGAATTTAAAGATATATCTACATGTTCAAAATTACCTTTGCATATGAGTTAAAATGTAAATAACTCAAATAAGAAGGCTAATATAACGCATAGCTGTAATTGCAAAGTTGTTTAAGGGCTTTTTTTATTTGTTTCAAGTCTTAAACATAAGCATATGAGTTTAAACAAACAAACAAACAAAAGCATAGTCTCATGGTTTCTTCAAAGCATCAACTCTCCTCAAGACAATGCAAACAGTACAATGAAGTCAAACTACATAAAGAGTATAAATAGAAAGGAATAAAGTGAGAAGCAAGTTGAACAGGAAAAGTTTGGAAAGTAGGTGCTGGGATAATCAGCAAGCCTGGTAAAGTCCAACTTTCAGACAGAATGAGGTCATGCTTCAGATAATAAAATACTCCTGGCGCCTTTCATCTGGAGTTCTCCAAGTGCTCTGCTGACATTATCTAATAGCAAATATTATTACCCCATTTTATTGGTGGAGAAACTAACATACTAAAAGACTAAAAAACTTGCTTAAGCAGGCACAATGAGTTGGTGATGGAACGAGAAAATTATTTCAGAAATCTGATCTACTTTCCTAGTTCATAGCACTAGGTCATCTCTCCAGGTACCAAAAGACATTTATTGGTGTAAATTTGTAGTAAATGTACTTTAATTTAATTTTTTTATTATTTATTTATTTTTATCCTCATCCAAGGACACTCTCTCCATTTTTTGTTCAGAGTGGGAGAGAGAGAGAGAGAGAGAGAGAGAGAGAGAGAGAGAGAAATATCAACATGAAAGAAACACATCGAGTGGTTGCCACCTGCATGACCCAATGAGGGCCAGGGACAAACTGCAACTAAGGTACGTGCCCTTAGCGGGAACCGAACCCGGGTCTCTCTGGACCACAGGCTGACGTCCTAACCACTGAGCCAAACTGGCCAGGGCATGTAGTAAATGTACTTTTAAAATAGATCTCTCCTGTAAACAATTCAATGAAAATGCTTTGGTATAAGTTATGGTTGCTTTTTGTGGGAGAAATTTAAGAGGTGAATTAAAAATAAAAATATAATTGATGTGTCTGTCTCACATCGATGTCCTCCCCCCCCCCCCCGTCCCTCCCTCCCTTCCACTCTATCTAAAAATCAGTGGGAAAATATCCTCAGGTGAGGATTAACAACAACAACAAAAAGTATCCACATTATGTTTAGGTTATTTAGTAGAACCCATTTTAGGTGTCTAATACAGAACCATAGTGAAATTATATCAGTTAATCCCCAGTGTCCTAATGGTTATTTTGTGTGTGTGTGTGATACATTATTTTTGGCAGGGTGGATCATGAACAGAAAAGACCTAGGAATTAATTACTTTAGACTTTCTAGCCCCACTCAGCTAAATTCTGCAATCTCAATGGGAACATATTATGGGAGGAGGGTGTGGTTCGTGGGGGTTGTCCTGAAGATGGATATAAAAATGTCCTCAGGTAAGGATAAAAAAAAAAAAAGAATGTTCCTCTTTCCCTTTAGTCCTGCTCTCCAAGCTCCTATAAATCTTTTGTAGTCTGCTTCATGAACACAAACTTTTTGTGCAAAGTCGACATCACTACTCCTGACGAAAACCACAAATATAATTTCTGTATATACTACCAATATCAAATACTTGTGCAAAAAGTAAACTATAATCCCAGGACATAAAATTTTATATTAACTGCATGTAAACTCTAACTGCATTTCAAAATGAAGAATTAATAAAGTTCTCCTCCATTTGGGCCTGAGCTCAGGATAAACTGACAGACAGGAGATCATTGAGGGCGGAGAGCCGCATATACACATCGGGGGCTGTGGACAGATATACAGGGTGGGGCAAATGCAGGTGTACAGCTGTTCGCGTGGAAAATCATGCAATAATTAATACATACTAGTGCAAGAACAAACTCTGTGTATCGAGTGCTCCCAACTATAAACCTAGGTTTGCTCCACCTGTCCATCCTTTATCACCTGTGTGCTCCGGTTAAAAGGTGACTAGAGAGTTGCAGGAAAGAGGGGAATTATGAACTCAGCAAACAGAACTATTTCTCACTTAGTCACTCGTCATTTTTTTTTTTTTTTTTTGGCCAAAGTCCCACAATCGACCCTCCAGTGCTCTTTCTGGAGAGCCTCTGGCTGCAGGGAGCAGCCAGCGGTGTGGTGGGACAGGCATGTTCTGGGTTCAAGAGGTGAGGTTCGAGTTCTAGCTCTACCACCATCTAACCAGGTGACTGAGACCAAGTCATTTCACCTTTCTAAGCACCGGCTTCCTCCTCTGTGAAAGAGGGATGATGGTGACACAGGACAGGTTTCGATGAGAATTAAAGCAGACAGTGTGGCCCAGCCAGTGTGGCTCAGTGGTTGAGCATTGACCCATGAATCAAGAGGTCGCTGGTTCAATTCCTGGTCAGGGCACATGCCCAAATTGTGGGCCCGATCCCCAGTGGGGGGCATTCAGGAGGCGGCCAATTGATGTTCTCTCTCATCGATGTTTCTACCTCTCTCCCCCTTCCTCTCTCTCTCTAAAATCAATAAAGAAAAATAAATAAATAAACAACTTAATCAGACAGTGTGTGTGAATACCTGAGGTTATACAAGTTATTTAAATATATGTTATATAATACATATATTAATTACATAAAATGCATACATGTGTATGAGTTATAATATATTCTCTTACGTATGTAAAATAATTATCAGCATATGCTAGAACAGTATATATGTTTGCTTTGCCAAATTTTTCAATTCATGCTCGATAAATATATGCAATCACTACCATTTCCAAAACCAGCTACATCTTCACCGTCACGCTTATTTCTGCCTGTCAGTTTTCCTGTTGGACAGTTCCAGCTGCATTTGCCCCCTTGCAATATTCTGTGGGCCTTCTGCTAATGCAGTAGGATTTGTAACCAAAGTCTCACATGTTCTCATTTCTTGTTCAACAGGTGGGGGAACACCCAATCTTGGGATTCCAGGAGTGTTTTAGTGGCTGATAAACCTCATTAAAACCTGTGGGTCCTCTTCCAGACTGGGCACCCAGCTGCCTTTTTCTATTTTTGGGAGGGCCACAGAAAATCTCCTGTCAAGAGTTTAAAACTTTCCACCGCCTGTAAATAAGCTGGTTTATCCTTGCAAGATGTAACCTCGTTCTGACTTATATTCTTCTGCTCTTTAAAAAATTGCAGCTGTCTTGCTATGTTTTATTGCATGTTTCATTTCTATTACCAGCCCATAAATCATCACTGAAACAGAGATGCTCTAAAGAAAAATGCTCTTCTCTTCAACAGCATTCTAAGGAAAAGGGGTTGCCAGTGTACAGGGACAGGATCGCCTGCTAAAGCTAAGCTATTTGAAAGGAATGTCACTAGGGAAAATACCAGGGAAGAGAAAGCACTCAACATTAAAAGAAACCAATCTTTGAAGGTTCATGGGGATGAAAGAGAGGAAAATATAAGTGTTAAAACTTAGAAACATTTCAAAATCAAACATTTAAGACGTATTTTTGTTCTTAACAAGCACAAAACTTAATTTGGGGAAAATGGGAAAGACTCAGTACTTAGATTTAAGTATATTGGTTGTCTCATTGATAAGTCCTGTTGAGGAAACCTAATAAGATAGGAAGCAAATCATAGCAATAAAATGATCAAAAGTCAGCCTCACCTTAATCCAGATCTGCCCCCTAATACCAGAGTTTATAATTTTTACATGTTGCTATATACTTGTATATATACATGTATCCAAAGAAAATGTATAGAATTATTTTGGTGTTTATGCACATAAACATCAGACTATCGATATCATTTAAGCAAGTTGTTTTATACACTCAACAATGCTTTTATTAAACAATGGTTTTGGATGTACCCATTGTTTCCAATATCTCACAATTTCTACAATAAATGAATCTGTGATTCTAAGGCTCTATTAAAAAAAAAAAAGTTAGCCTCAGGTTTGTGCTAAACCCTGGTTTGCTTCTGACCTTACCGGAAATAGAAGAAGGAAGAAATGCACTAACCCCATTGCCTGGCTTTGTTCCCAGAGCACTTCAGTACTCATCTTAAGCAAGGGATTAGCCTCAAAAGTGAGATGTGGGTTTGAAGCAATTTCCCAGATAATTCAATCCCCTAAAAGCTACTTTGAACTGAACAACTAGGTGTTTAAGAAGCAGATTTGGTCTGCTTTAGATGTTCAGCTAGTTCTCTTGGTCTACTTTATTGATGGAATGAACGTATCCATGCATCCATCCATGCATCCATCCATCCATCCATCCATCCATCCATCCATTTAATGAGTTTTCATTAACTGTTAGAGCTCGATGCATGGCACTGTTAAACAGGTTTATGTGTTATTCATGATTGTGAAGAAGGGCCTACATACACTTGGCGAGGGCATGTTTGTTTTTTTCATGTCAACTTTACACAGTATAGAATGTACTTCCTAAATCCTAGCTCCTTTTGCCAACACCATTATGCACCAAAAACTCCTGGTGGGAAGAAAGTATAAGTCCTGCCGTTGATTTAACTGCTGATTTAACTGCCCTATAGTTCCATCAAATCTTAAAGTCATACCCTGTATGTCAGAAAAGGATATATACTCTAGAGCCAGAATTTCTGCTAACACTAGGTCCCTCCAGGTTAAATTCCTTCTTCTAGACTCATAGGGCAAATCGTTGTGAGTACAGGGTTTGGAATCAGACGTGGGCTGTATCAACAATGCCCTGCCCTAATATGAAAGTTTCAAGCCCTGATAATCCCTGAGGTATTTTATCACAAGCATTTCATTCTCAGCACCTGGTTCATACAAAATCAAAGTTAATTGTATTTATAGATTATTTGGAGAAGGAATTTTTTTTTTTTTTTTTTTGTGGTACATGCCCATAGCGGGAACTGAACCTGGGAGTCTCCGGTCCATGGGCCGACGCTCAACCGCTGAGCCAAACTGGCCCTGGAGAAGGAATTTAAAATAAATTTCCAGACCATCCAAAAATTAGTTTGTGCTTATTTGAGCTTGTTTCTTGCTAAATTCATTTAGCTGCAACATACATTGAAAAATCTCTAATCTCTTTCCTAAGAGTGATATCTTGACTGGTATCGAGGTAAATCTTTTACCTGGCAATACGTCAGAATCAATCTGTTTCAATATTTACTCAGTGAGAGGTTTAAGTAAGTTAAGCAAAGTAAAGGCTCTGTTTAACTTTACTAGACTTCGTTTAATTAGAATTTCTTGCATACTGTAGTTTTTTGCAATGGACAGGTAACTTTTCATATTAAAGAAGAGTGAGATTCTGAGCTACGGCCGAGTTCAAATCCAAAGTTCCTCTTTTTTACGAGGTAGACAGACACTGATTCTTTTTTGGTACGTGCCCCTAGCGGGAACTGAACCCAGGACTCTCTGGTCCGCAGACTGACTCTCCAACCGCTGAGCCAAACTGGCCAGGGCCAAACACTGATTCTTATTGGTGTGTTTCAATTGCGACTATGGCTGAAATTTCAAAGAACTTGAAGGACCATTCCACATTCAGTATTTCTGACCAGCAGCAGGTCTCAACATGTGTGCTCCCTCATGGGCCATTCCTCTGAGCTGAGTCATGGTCTCAGGACTGAGGGGCATCCATCATGAGAAACACCAGAAAAAAATTTAAATTCCCATTGTTGCACATCTTTACCAATATGTAGTATTATCAGACATTTTAATTTTTTTGCCGGTCTGGTGGATATGAGATAGTTTCTCATTATTGTTTTTTTTTTTTTAATCTTCACCAGAAGACATGCTTTTTTATTGATTGGTTTTAGAGAGAGGGGAAGGGAAAGGGAGAGAGAAGGAGAGAGAAAAACATAGATTGGTTACAAATATCAATCAGTTGCCTTCTGCATGCCTGGGTATGTGCCCTGACTGGGAATCAAACCTACGACCTTTCGTTATACAGGATAACATTCCAACCAGCTGAGCCAGGGCTCCCATTATTGCTTCATTTTGTCTTCCCCTGATTGCTAGTGATGTAAGGCATTTGGCATTTTTAAAAAATTTGGTTTATTTTATTTATTTATTTATTTTAAACCACTGACATTTTCTGAACTGTTGTTGCAAATCTTCAATTTTTTCTTTATTCTTTCATTAATTTTATTCAGTGTTCCTAAGATGGACCATGCCTGCTATTGCTTTAAATATCTTCCTCTTTCTGTTTCCCTATTTTTTTTTACCATTCTATTCTTGCCTGTGGATGTTATTGGTCCTCCTATGACTAGCTTTCTGCTTTTCATCTCTACTGTCCCTCTTCACTGGCTCGGGTTCCCTTAGGATCTCTACCCTTTTTTAAAAAATATATATTTTTATTGATTTTTAGAGAGAGAGGAAAGGAAAGAGAGAGAGAAAGAAAGAGAGAGAGAGAAACATTGATGTGAGAGTGGAACATCGATCGGCTGCCCCCTGCCCCCTACCTGGGGTCAAGCCGGAAAGCTGGTCATGTGCCCTGACTGGGGATCAAACCAGCAACCTTTCAGTGCACAGGAGGACACCAACCAACTGAGCCACACGGGCCAGGGCAGGAGCTCTACTTTCGGTGAAGATCATCTAACGGCATGGTGAACAGCAAGACTCGGGTGTAAGTAATAAAAAGCAGCTCTTTTGTTCTCCCACTGCCCTCACTGTCCTGGGGAAATCCTTCTCTTCTCTTATTCTCCTGCATAAAAACTCAGGCTGGCCTCAGGACTTTTCTGATCAATTTTAGTTAGCAAAAAGTCTTATATCACATGAACTTACAAACTGTTCATTCAGCCCTGGCCGGTTTGGCTCAGCCGTTAGAGCGTTGGCCTGTGGTCCGGAGAGACCCGGGTTCGGTTCCCGCTAAGGGCATGTACCTCGGTTGCAGTTTGTCCCCGGCCCTGGTTGGTCGTGCAGGTGGCAGCCACTCGATGTGTCCCTTTCACATCGATGTTTCTCTCTCTCTCCCTCCCACTCTATCTGTACAAAAAATGGAAAAATGTCCTCAGGTGAGGATGAAAAAACAAAAAACAAAAAACTGTTCATTCAGTAATTACCATACATGAATCAACGTTCAAGTGTTTCCTGCCAGTGTGCTGCGTCCTGCCAAGGTGGGGGCGTGGTCTTCCTTTTGTCTTTTTCTGTCTGCACAGTCTCCCTTTTCTCGGGTTTGCTAGTTTTAACCTCTGCCTCTGCTCAGGATGGAAGGCAGGGAGTCGGGGAGGCAGGAAAGAGCTGGAAGAGAGGCAAGTACGTTCCCACCTGACTGGTACTATTGTAAGGTGGCGCTGCCTTCCCCAGGCTTAGTAGAAGCTTAAAGCCAAATCTTTCTTTTGGAGTATTTCCCTGCGTTCTGTAGAGGTTTTCCTGCCTGCCTCAGCATCTACAACTCCCTGGATGCATGCATTGCCCCTCCTTCAGCTGGCTACTCCCAATGTCCCCTCACCTGCCCCCAACCAAATACTCTTCATTCTGGGTTCCATTATGGCGTAGCACCCTTTGGGGGCGATTTCTTAGATTCCTTCCATTTTAATTAATTTTTAAAAGTAAAAATGCCTATTCTTTATTTTAAAATATTTATTTTTGGAATGGTTAGTATATTCACATGGTTCAAAAATTTAAAAGTACAGAAGAATCTGACAGACAAATCACCTTCTCTTGGTCATCAGTTGTCTTCCAAATAGACAGCCAGTGTTAGCGGTCCCTGCCGAGATATTTTACATATGTTCAAACAAACAGTATATACCTCTCCACCTCTTCTTAACTCAAATAGTAGAAAACTATTTACATGGGGTCCTACCTCTGGTCTCCGGGACTCCTGTTCTCTGACTCCCCTTTTGGGGCAGGAACATGAACTTGGGGACACCATCCTCTACTCAGATGCTGAGGCTGCTGTACCTTTTTTGGCCTGAAGCCAGACTCAGACTACTCTGGCTTCTAGGTTTGGAGGCATGTATTGAGCTCCCCATGTTGTCTCCTCAAAACCCCCCTCACTAGGTTGAGGTAAGAAAGAAGCTACCTCTGGACCCCACTGCCTGTTCTCTCCAAAACACTTCTCAAAGCTTCTGTCTTCAGTCTCTCCATCCTTTCATATCCGTGACCAAGTTGAAGGGTCTGATGGGAGGGGCCCAAGAATCACATAACTGGTCTCAGATTACTCCTCTGACAATGTGGTGCTTGGTGGCCTGTCTCACAGCTTACTCTGGTTGTTGCTCTCAGTTTGTCATAGGACCCCACTCAGAAATTCCAATTTACTACACAGTCACAGTCAAATACTAACGGTTAAAGGCTGCCTTCATAGATATTTTCATTCTCCTTTTGCTTTCTGGATTTGATGTCATAGAGACTTCTCTAATATATCTTGGTATGCTCCTGCACACACACACACACACACACACACACACACACACACTTACTTCTATATATGAAGATAAATGACTGTTTCTATTTTCTTGTCGAAGAAAGTTCTTATGGATAAATTTTAGTTTTTCCATAATTCTGCACATCAGAACATTAAATGCCCTAGGAAAGTTCAAAATTAAATCAAAAGACTGAAATTAGAAAAAGAAAATAACCAGAAAACTCACCCCTATATTTGGTGTTCTCATAGTTTGCCAGAATTGCATAGTTTGTTAGGTTTGTGATCTGAATGGTTGAATTTATTACTGAAAAAGTGGTGGACAGGATAACAGATCAGATTTGGCATTTAGGCTTGACATTTCCATAGAAATGTCTTTAAGCAATCCTGACATATAACTTTATTTAATTAACCTCAAATAGTGAGTGACATTATTACATCACCATAGCTGTATCACTCCATTTCTTAATTTGTTATGTCTAGAGATCACTGTCAAATTTCACATTCTCAGGGGAGAAAACATGTTGCTATTCCCAAAATTTAATTAAATTCAATAAACATTCAATTCAATTTAACAGATACTGAGTGCCTAGCTTATGCAAGGTGCCTATTCAGTTTATTTAAAAAACAGTACTTGCCCTGGCCGGTTTGGCTTAGTGGTTGGAGCATCAGCCTGTGGACCAGAGTCACAGGTTTGATTCTGTTCAAGGGCATGTACCTCGGCTGCAGTTTGGTCCTCAGGTTGAGGTTGTGCAGGAGGCAACCAGTTGACGTGTCTCTCTCACATCGATGTCTCTCTCTCTCTCTCTCTCTCTCTCTCTCTCTCTCTCTCTCTCTGTCTCCCTCCCTCCCCCTGTATCTGAAGATAAATGAAAAAATAGCCTCAGGTGAGGATTAAAACAAAAAACAGTACTAATAACTAACATTTTGGAGGGCCTACGATGTGCCAAGTACCATGTTATTTCCTTTATAGGTGTTGTTTCTTTTAATCCACACAAAACCCTATGGAATAGGTACTATTGTAATCTCCGTTGTACAGATGTGGAAACTGAGGCACAAAGAGGTTAAGTACGTTGCTCAAAGTAATTTGATTCGATCCAGGTCTTGTTGACTGCAGAGTTCATGCTCATCATCCACTCTGAAAGAGATCAAAGGCTTTACCGGCTCCTGCGGCAGGAAGTGGAAGATAAACAGAACCATCAGTAGTAGACGCAGCCCAGCGCGGTGCACAGCACTGTGGAGTTCAGGGTGGCAGAGCACTGGCAAGGTATGAGCAGGCATGGCATTTTTGCCACAGTCGGCAGCGTTTGAGCAGGTACTTAAAGAATGTGGTAGAAATCGAGAATCAGGATGATAATGTGGTTCTGTTTAGGGAACAAAGTTCTAGAGGTAGGAATGAGCAGGCCGTGTCTGAGATCCAGTTTGGCTCAAATGTAACATCCAGTTAGCGAAGTAATAACAGCCACGGTTTCTATTGATCTTTTATGTGATAGGTTATTGACAGATGTTCTTTCTAATTTTTAAGACAACCATACAGGGTAGATATCACTGGCCTTGATTTATAGACAATACAATGAAGGTTTTGAGGGGTTATAGAGCAAGTAAGTAACAGAACCGAGATTTGATTTGGAGTCTTCCTGACACCGCCTTTCTGCCCTTTTTACTTTTGTGCTGCATTATTTTAGAGAGATAGAGAGCTAGGCTTGGTGCCATGTTACGAAAGGCCTTGATGACTGAGGTGAGGAATTTTTACTTATCTTGTCAGGTAGACAAGGGCAAGGACAAAGCTCGAGCTGAATTCTGGGAAGACAGCTGCAACCATCTGGGCAGTAGCAATGAGAGAGGGAATTAGAAGGGCAGTAGTGCGACTGGACAGAAGGGGAGCAGAGTAGTTCCTCCACCTTACCCGAGGCTTCGCTTTCTGCGGTGTCAGTTACCTGTGGTCAACCTCTTTCTGAAAACATTAAATGGAAAAATTCTAGCCCTGGCTAGGTTTGGCTCAGCGGTTAGAGCGTCACCCCGCGGACCAATGAGTCACGGGTTCGATTCTGGTTGAGGGCACATACCTCGGTTGCAGTTCGATCCTGGTCCTGGTTGGGTCATGCAGGAGGCAACCAGTTGATGTGGCTCTCTCACATCACTGTTTCTCTCTCTCTCCCTCCCTCCCGTACTATCTGAACAAAAATGGAAAAGAGCCGGCCAGTGTGGCTCAGTGGTTCAGCATTGACCCATGTTGTACCAAGAGGTTGCCGGTTTGATTCCTGATCAGGGCACATGCCTGGGTTGTGGGCCAAATCCCCAGTGGGGGGCATGCAGGAGGTGGCCAGTCAGTGTTCTCTCTCATCGATGTTTCTATATCTCCTTCTCCCTTTCTCTCTTTCTAAAATCAATCAAGAAAAAAAAATTTAGAAAAAGGAAAAATATCCTCAGGTGAGGATTTTAAAAAAAGGAAAAATTTCGGAACAAGCAAATCGTAAGTTTTATTTATTTTTTTAAATCCTCACCCAAGGACACTTTTGCATTCATCCTCAGATAGAGTGGGAGTGAGAGAGGTAGGAAGAGAGAGAAACATCTATATGAGACAGAAACATCAAGTGGCTGCCACCCACACGACCCCAACTGGGGCTGGGGACAAATTACAACCAAGGTACGTGCCGTTAGCGGGAACCAAACCCAGGCCTCTCTGGTCTGTAGGCCAACACTCTAAACGCTGAGCCAAACCAGCCAGGGCACAAATCATAAATTTTAAATTGAGTGCCATTCTGAGTAGCATGATGAAATCTTTTGCAGACCCATTCTATCCCACCTGGGACATGAATCATCCCTTTGTCCATTGTATCCATGCTGTTAGTCACTTAGTAGCCATCTTGGTTATTAGATAGACTGTCGTGGTTTTGTGGTATTGTAGTGCTTGTGTTCAAGTAACCCTTTTTTTTATTGTTATAATTTATTATTAGTTATTTTTGTTAATCTATTATTGTGCCTCATTTTCAAATTAAATTTTATCTTGGGTATGTATGTATAGGAAAAAAATATATAGTATCCATGGTTTCAGGCATCTGTTGGGGGTCTTGGAACTATCCATGGTTTCAGGCATCTGTTGGGGGTCTTGGAACTATCCATGGTTTCAGGCATCTGTTGGGGGTCTTGGAACACAGAAATATATGTCAGTGGTATTTAGGAATTTACTAACTGACTGGGTAGGAGCAAAGCATAGAGAAAAATATATAATATTTTAAAACTTCTGAGCTTCTCAGTTCTCAGAAGGGTTTTCTGCAATGGCCATTAATAGAAAAACAGGGCAGTACAGAAGCTAGCTTTGTGGGATTAAGAAGAGGGAAAATGATAAACTTAATTTGGGAGGTGGAGGAGCTGGTGACTTCTCTAACAGAAAATTGGAGAATTTAGTCTAAAGATTCAGTTATACAAGGAAAGTTGAGAGTCAAAGTCATAGTAATCAACAAAGTGTAGAAAGTACAAAAAAACCCCCCACAATCTTGTTGTCTACTAAGAAGTAGGAGCAAAAAGGGAACCATATTAAACACCTATTATGTGCTTAGTACTGTGGAAACTACTGGAAAGGTGACAAAACTTTTCTCAGGAAGCTGCCAATCTTGTTCTAGAGATTAATCATGCTCACTATGACCAAACAGAACAAAACACACTCAAGAGCCAATCTGTAGGGTATGAACAATAAGACTAATGGGATGTTGAAATGGAGGGAGGTTGATGTCTTTGAGGTTTTGGGAGGTGAGGGAGAGGGATAAGCACAAGGTATAAGAGGTGGAAATTGTGCATGGGCTAATATGAGGGTAACATTGCTCCCCAGGTAGTGACAGGAACTTGTGGTATTTACTCTGTTGCTCAGGAGGTAGCATGGGGATGGAAAAGTATATATGGGCCTTGGAGTAAGGGGAGCCTCACATCTTCTTTTCTTTTCTTTTTTTTGTGGTATGTATCCCTAGCCGGGGCGGAACCCGGGACTCTCTGGTCCACAGGCTGACGCTCAACCGCTGAGACAAACTGGCCAGGGCAAGCTTCACATTTTATATCTGACTTTTACTGATGGTATAACATTGGGCAAATTACTTGGCTTTTCTAAATCCATTTCCTATTTTTTTCTTAAAGTAAGTATAATACTTAATAAGGTGGTGGTATAAATTTAGTAAAATAACATAGGGAAACCTAAATAACTTTTCTTATGTTGTTTTTCTTACTACCACTTGCACCATTGGGATACCCACGTTTCCCGTTCTTCCCTCCAGCACAGCTTCCTGGAGACACAGCACATATTTTAGAAAAGTTCAACATTTTTGTACGTTCACTTAGCTCCTATTCAGGTATAGCTATAGGCCCACCAAAGAGGGGGCAGTTACCGCCTCCCGCTTTTATCGATACGATCTACTCAACAAGTATTTATGCAGCACCTACAACGTCCTAATTACTGTGCTGGGCCCAACTGGGGTATAGAGGGATAAACGATACTTAAAAACCCTCAAAGTACTTAAAAATGAGAAACAGTCTCTGGGTGAATAGCTACTGGACTTCAGAAGGTGGGGAGAGTGATGGGTGGGCCGCTCGTGTGCGGCGAACACCTGGCGGAAGGTGCCATGGTTTGCAGCGGAGCTGTCATTTAAGCTAAATCTTGACAGACGATGGAATTCAGCGCGCGGAGACCGGGGGCAGAGGATACAGATATTAGAAGATACGCTGATCACAGGGAGCTCCTCAAAGCAGAGTTTTATCAATGCCAACACCCAACGGGAGGGATCTCCGTTTTACTTGCTCTGGAGTCTTAAGCCACCAGCCAGAGTGCATGCTGGACAGGACTGTGAGCCACGCGAATCAAAGGGCCGGTGACAGCAGTGGGAAAGCGCAGCAGCCGCAAAGCTGCGATTCCTCCGAGAGCGACTGGGGTGAAGATTTATCTGGACGACCATTCGTGAAACATCGTAAACTCCGAGCAGCTGCAATTTCTAGACTTCGAGCTCAGCCTTGTCAACCCCCTCCCCCGCACCCAGCTTGTTTTTACGGCCGCGGGTGAAATGCGCAGCCAGAAGGCCCAACTAGAGTCAGAGGAAGGAGGGCGGGGGGAGGTCTCCGCTGCGGCTCTACTTTGGCTCCTCCCGAGTCCCGCAAGGCTCACTCCTCGCCACACCAAACATGGCGTCCTCGAGGTTCCTCCCCTCGCTGTATGTCGCCCTTACTGCCTGGCCACACTCAACATGGCCCCCACTGAAGGGCGCATTCCTGTGGAAAAGTCTCGTGAAATTTCTCGCGAGGTTTGCCTGGGCGCACCCCCCCCACCCCCCCGCCGGCCAGTGCTCCCGCCCTGCCTCGCGCCGCCGCCACCGCCGCCGCTGCTGCCGGCGCCGCTCCTCCTCCGTGTCAGTTGTTGGGCCGTAATGGCGACTGGGCCGCCGCTGCCGAAGTGACTCCCGGGCGGGGGAGCGGGCAGAGACCTGCGCCAGAGGGAACTGCAGAGAGCCGCAGCTCAGGGGCTGGCTTGCTGTGGGGGAGGGGAGGCAGTCTTTCCGCCTCTCCTTCCTTCTCTGCAGACCCGCGGCTCCCGGGAGCCGGTGCGAGGCGGGCACCCGGTGCGTCCCCGGAGCGGGGAGGCCAGGCCGGGCAGCCCTGGGGCCGGTCGGGGCGGCGTCACTGCACCCTCCGCCAGGCCCCGCGGGATGCACCGTGGGAGCCGAGGGCGGAGGCGACACTCTCAGGTGAGCTGCGGGAGGACCTGGCTGGGACCACGGACGCTCACTTAGCCTCCGCTGCCTCTGTCCGCGGTCCCGGGGCCCCGGTGGCGGCGAGAGAGGCGGGGCGGGGCGCGGGGGCCCTGGCCCAGCCTGGCGTACCCCTCGGCGAACCTCCCGGGGTCCTGAGGCTTTGCGGGGAGGGCCTCCTGAGACCTGGGTTTCAAGTCCCACCGGTGCTGCCGAAGACGGGCTCTCCTTCCTTACCTGCCAGTGCCCGCCGCCCCTCCCCTCTTCTGCAGAGATGAAAGATACCTCTCCCCTTGGGTCCCCGAACTGCCTCTTCTTCACTCAGAGACCAGGCATACTTTGGGGAATTCCGGGGAACTGGTTCCAGTGGCAAGGATGCCTAGTTTCTGTTCCTTTTTGGTAGGGATCGACATTCTCAAGTGTAGGGAAAACTTTGATCTTCTGCCCCGGTCTAGCAGCTGCTTAATGTCGTCTTCCGATTTATTAAATGGTTTAAGGGGGGATTTTAAAAAGCGCTACACTTTGAAAGTTGTCTTTCCCACCCCCTGCTCTCTTTTTAAATGTAGCCCAACATGCTAAATAACATTTAGCGAATGTTACCAATAGGGGTTGGAATTTGGCTGGGTTTTGAGTTTTAAGATCGGTAGTTGCACATAGGTATAGATTTTAATGTGGCTTTAATGTAGTAGCAGGTCCTTCATATAGGAGAAAACAGGTTGTCAGAAATAGTGGTCAATATCCATGTACTCCACCCGATTGTTTTGTTTTGATGGTGATCCTTGTTTCGAATTTGGAAAAGTCGTTAATGGTTATGTTGCCATGTTAACGTATCTCCCTCCTGCCCTGTATTTTAAGGGTTTAAAGGAAAGGCTGTCTTAGGCAGATCTAGTAACGTGAAAAAGGGTTGTAGAAGCAATGATAAAACACTGAAAGCTGCTCTCCGTTTAAAAAAACGTATTGGTTTAACATTTTGTTTTTAAATAAGGCAGTGTGCTACTAATAACATGAAACTGTGACTTTGGAAGATTGATTGTTAGACCTGTGGTAGAAGTTGCCTCAAACTCATGGGTGGGCATGTAATTGTTTGGGTGTGCTAAATTGACAAACACCTGTGGAATAAAATAAGTCAACCAGTGAACCCTCATTGCATTGAATTTAAGAAAAGTTAATCAGAAAATAAACATCAAGTTAGAATACATTGTATGTGTGGATAAATACATGTGTATCATCTTTTCATAGTCAGTAGCAGGACTTTTTAATAATGGCAGGTTATATGTAAACAATTTCATACATATGTGAAAGAATTCTCTGATTCTCTGAGATATATTGGTGTGTAGTATTATGTAAGAGTATTAATACTTCACCAACCAACCTCCTGTGGGGTAATCAATTTACAAAGTAGGACATGTTGACATTTTTTCTAATACTTCTGATTGCCAGTTTTTTGCCCATTTTATAAACATGTCTGCCATATCATGGACAGAAGAAAGGTGATGAAGTCCCTATCTAACCAATTTTATTATTTACTAAATAACTTTAAGTTATAGTGGGAACACCAAAGAATAACTGACATCATTTTTTGGTGTGCTTCCACATACATTATTTTACTTCGTCTTCATAGTAATTTTGTGAAGTAGATTTGATAAATATCCTTATCTGGAATTGTGGAAACTAACACACAAAGAGGTTCACTTATTTATGTGAATGCTGCTCTTATTTCTGTAGATGATCTAGAATTATTTTTATTTATTGAGCTATAATTGACATATAACATCATATTTCTGGTGAACAACAATGATTCAATACGTGTATATGTTGAGAAATGATCACAATAAGTTTTACATTCTAGAATTAGTTTTATTTTAAATTGAGCATTAATATAGATACTTCTGGCATTTGGTTTTTTAAAATACAAAAATTTTATTTTCCTTTTGACATATCACTTGTTCCTTATGCTGATGATTGTCAGTTCTTTATTTTGTGGCATTTTGTTAATTTTTAACAAGTCATGAATTCTGATAGTGTATTGCTTTACTTCTATATATACTTTTTGCTTGAACAATGTTCCTAAGAAATTGTAGTTATTTGTTGTCTCTCATTTTGTTTGGATACTCATAGTTCTGTCATCTTTGGTACTTCGAATCATTTATACTCTTGGTTATGTAAAAGAAATATTCAAGCAACATGGTCAGTAGCATAACTGAAAACTAGTAACATCTTGGCGATTTTATTGTAGAGATAACTGATGACTTAAAAAATTTACTAACCATCTATACTTGTGATTGCTATTTTTGCAGTGTGGGGCATGTTGTGAAATAATTTTTTTTTTGTTTTTAACATCTATATGGTTTTATAAGCAATTCATGAATTGGGTAGAATCCTATCTAGGAACTAGAAGGGCATTCCCCAAATAATTACCTTTATTAGATTTTTTTACCTCATATCAAACAATTTCTAGTGTCACAAGTAGTCCCCCAAAAACGGAATAATTAAACGATTGCATAGTTTTTTTCTGCAGTAATGTTTTTTGCTTATTGTTATCACAAGTGTAACTTTACATTTACTAGTGGTTATTTTGTGTTATTTGCCTTTCTCATCTAGTCTGTAAGTTCTAGGATGGCAGAGATCCTTTGTTAACTATTTTGCACCCAGTGCCAACCACATAGTAAAATAATAAATATTGGTTGAGTGAATTAACTAAAGAATAATCCTGACATAATATTTAAAAACCAAAAACATATTCATGATTCCTAGGCACACCTCAGTTCTTCTTAGGAATATATTCCAGAGGTATATTCAAATTTGCTAGGTAGAAGGGTAATGACAGCCTGGGATTAAAAAGCCACCAAGAATGAGTCACAGGTGGGTCCTGAAAACTTTATTGACTATTTTAATGATTTGCCTAGCTGTTCTGGCAATAATTCATGTAATTTAAAGAAAATAGATGCTTTAAGACCCTACCTGTTACATTAGTACTATAATTATAGACTTGTAATAACTTTAAGTCACTTCCTAACTACAGCATTGGGAGTTTTAAATCTTAAAGTCCAGCTAATCCAATTCCCACATTTTGTATATAAGTGGCCAGAGTATAATGTGAGGGAAATAATCTCACCCATAGTTGGTTTCATAATAGGATGAAGAATTCAATATATATCTGCTAAGTCTACATTTGTTTAATGTGTCAGATAATTATTAAATGAGAGTATACTTGTGAACAACCAGGCAATCTATTCTACATCAGTGTTAGTTAAAAATTCAAAACAGGCCTCTTTTTTTATGAATCAAAAATACTTGCTAACTTAAAAATGAATTTCAACCCTCTCCTCTGGCAATGAAACTATAATTTGGTACAACTGGAACAGTGTTCTGGAAGGACATTTGGCGTTACCTAGCAAAATTAAAATTAAAAGTGCATTCTTTTTTTTTAAGGTTTAGTCTTTATTTTTTATTTATTTATTTATTTTTTAGTACATGCCCCTAGCGGGAACTGAACCCCAGACTCTCTGGTCTGCAGGCTGATGCTCCAACCGCTGAGCCAAACCGGCCAGGGCAAAAGTGCATTCTTTTTATCAGGTTTTTTTTTTTTTTCTTAATTGATTTGAGAGAGAGAGGAAGGAGAGGGGGAGAGAGAGAGAAACATTGATGAGAGAGAACATCGATCCACCACTTCCTGCATGCCCCACTGGGGATTTGACCTACAACATGGGCAGGTGTCACAACTGGGAATCGACTGGGAATTGAACCGGCGACCTCTGGTGTGTGGGTTGACGCTCAACTACAGAGCCACATCAGCTGGGCCAAAAGTGCACTCTTTTTTGATTGAGTCATTTCATTTTTAGGAGTTTATCTTTCAGAAATTTTAATACAAGAGCACAAGAACAAATCTATAAGGATGTTCATGTTAGCATTATTACAAATATCATTAACATTTGTGAATAGCAAGGGTGTCTTAAATGTCTGTTGATAGGGGAATAGTTAATATTATAGTAGTATATTTATGGTGTGAGGTACTATGCACTTGTTAACAGTTTTAGAGATATTTATATTTACTTCTGAGAAACAGCTGAGTATTCTTGAACATAGAGAGCATGTAGCAGACTTTCTGGGTTCAGATCTAACTGCATCATTTATTAGCTCTCTGATCATTAGCAAGTTACTTTAACTCATCTAAAAGGGGATATAATTATAGTTCTCTCCTGCAGTTCTGTTTTGAGAATTAAATAAGTTAATATTTAACCCTTAAGTAAGCATAGTAATCACCACGTATTTGCATTTGCTATTATGTACTGACATGGAAGAATGTTCATTATATAACATTGAGGGAAAAAAATAAGTTGCACTACACTGTGGAGTATGATTCAATCTAGCACAAACAAATACACACACACACAGGCAAAGAAATGTACTTTGATTTTTTTTTTTTTACTTGTATGTGCATAGGAAAGGGTCTATAAAGATAGACATTAAACTCTTAACTGTGTTATGCCTGGTGGAAGGAGTGACTTTTCTTTTTATACTTTAGACACTTTGTGTTATTTATCATATGTCCCACTTTGAGAGAGAGGAATGGAGAAAGAGAGAGAAACATTGAGTTCTTGTTCCACTTATTTATGCATTTGTTGGTTGATTCTTATATGTGCCCTGATGGGGATTGAACCTGCAACCTTGGTGTATTGGGACTACATTCTGACCAACTGAGCTACACGACCAGGGCCCCACTTTTATAATTTTTGAAACATTTACAAAAAAAATTTTTTTTTTTTTTGGTATGTGCCCCTAGTGGGAACCGAACCCCGGACTCTCTGGTCCACAGGCTGACGCTCCAACCGCTGAGCCAAACCGGCCAGGGCGAAACATTTTTTAAAATAAGAAAATATTGAAGAAGAATTTTTCTTCTATTATATAGTCATATAATATATTTTTGAAAACAGTTGTTTTCCAGAGATCAACAGATTTCATCAATAGACTATCACATGATTAGATTCGGTTTCAAAACTTTTATTGACGGAAGGTTAAAATTAATCTATGAAAATCCCTAATTCATTTCTTTTTCTACCAGCTTTGTGACCTTAAACCCCATTTCTGAATTTACAAAGTAAGCGCATAGGCTAGATGAGTAATTTTGAAACCGAAGATTCCCAAACTATGCCCGAAGTTACCTTGGAGCACCCCAGAACTGACATGGGCTCTGTGGGATATTTTGACATTTTTGAGGGAAGCATAGTAACATTTGACAGCTGTGGTATAGTTGACATCTGTGAGACACTGCACACACGTTTCATTTGAGGTAGTACTCATGAGATTGTTCTTAATTCCCTTGGATGACCGTATGTCTTCAAAAAGCTAGGTGTTTGGGGAATGCCATGATAAAAAGCAAAGTACTATACAAAAATCATTGTGAAACAGTAAATGAAAGTAATGGTGTCCAAAGTGATTTCAAGGTTTGAGAAGTTCTGTAATGTCTATTAGATGCACACATCTTATTAATAATTCTTGTTAGTAATAAGATAAATATTATTTCTTTCAATTTATATGTATTTTTCAAAGTTGTTGAAACATAAATACTAATGAAGTTGTGGGGACCTAATACTTAATAAATGGAATTGCTAGGTATTTTTGGGCCTAGGGTACCATGAAAAAATTACTTAGAGTTCTGTAAACTGAGAAAGCTGGGGAACCTCTAGAAGTCCTTTTTTTTTTTTGTTAATCCTCATCTGAGGATATTTTCCCATTGATTTTTAGATAGAGTAGAAGGGAGGGAGGGAGAGAGAGAGAAGAGAAACATTGATTTAAGAGAGACACATTGATTGGTTGCCCCCTGCACGACCCCAACTAGGACCGGGGATTGAACCTGCAAGCCAGGTATGTGCCCTTGATCAGGAATCGAACCCGAGACCCTTGAGTCTGAGTGCTGATGCTCAAGTACAGCCAAACTGGCCAGGGCGCCTCTAGAAGTCTTTTTGACCCACAGTAAGAAATATATTTTCCATTTCTATATATAAAATAGAATGAAAGTTTTACTAAAAAAATACCCTTACTACTATAATACACTATGATATTTTCAGTTTAATTCTGTTTGGTGTCATTAAAAAATACTAGGTGCAACTCACCAGATTTTTTCTGGAGGGGAGACCTACTAATGGGTCATAACTTCATATTTGAAGAACATGAGGCTAGATGACCTCTAACTAACTGGAGCTTCAATATGCTTTGTTCTCTGATTTGTTATAAATGAAATTGGACTACACTTATACAATAGCTACATCTCTGAAAATTTGTGTAGACACTACATTTTTGTATGATTAATTATTTTATTGTGTCATTATTATTTTTTAATCCTCACCCGAGGATATTTTTCCATTGATTGTTTTAGATAGAATGGGAGGGAGAGAGAAAGAGGGAGCGGGGGTAGAGAGAGAGGGAGATAGAGAGAGGTGAAAGATATCAGTTAGTTGCCTCTCGCATGACCCTGATGGGCTGGGGATGGAACCTGCAACAGAGGTACAAGATATACCCTTGATCTGGAATGGAATTGAACCCACGACTCTTTGGTCCTTGGACCGATGCTCTAACCACTGAGCAACTGGCCAGGGCTTAATTATTTTAAATGCTATAGAGAAATAACGATGTAAGGGAGATCTTTTTACAAATAAAAGGATATTTCTTGCAAACAGAAGTATCTGATTTATCTATGATGAGTTTGGGTTTTGGTGATTTTTAAAGAAAGTTAACCACTTAAAGTTTTTGTTGTTTTAAGTGGACTTGTAAAAGCTACTTATGGAATTGTGGCATCTCTCCTTTTTAAAACTATATTTAAGCCCTGGCCAGTTTGGATCAGCGGTTAGAGCATCGGCCTGTGGTCCAGAGAGACCCGGGTTCAGTTCCCGCTAAGGGCGCGAACCTCGGTTGCAGTTTGTCCCCGGCCCTGGTTGGTCGTGTGGGTGGCAGCCACTCGATGTGTCCCTTTCACATCGATGTTTCTCTCTCTCTCTCTCTCCCTCCCACTGTATCTGAACAAAAAAATGGGAAAATGTCCTCGGGTGAGGATAAAAAAAACAACAAAAAAACTATATTTAAAATCATTTATGAGTCATAGCACTGGCTATAGGCTTTATTTCATTCATTTTCGTAAAGCATGTCTAAATCTATAAAGTAAGTATTAAACACTTTTTTCAGTTGTGGGCTATTTTAAAATATAAAATGCATGCATACACATGGCTATTACTTATTTTTTTACATGTTATCATAAAAGAAAGGCATTTTCTGCTTAGGAATGGTTAACCTCTTCATATTGTGTGGAATAAACATGTTTGTTTTTTTGTGTGCATTTATTTGCATTTAAGAATTGGATTCTGCCCAGCCCGTGTGGCTCAGTGACTGAGCATCGACCCATGCACCAAGAGGTCACCAGTTTAATTCCTGGTCAGGGCACATGCCCGGGTTGTGGGCCAATTCCCCAGTGGGGGGCATGCAGGAGGTGGCCAGCTGATGTCCTCTCTCATTGATGTTTCTATCTCTTTTCCTCTCCCTTCCTCTCTCTCTAAAATCAATAAGGAAAAAAATTAAAAAAAAAAAAAAAAGAATTCTGAGATGTATCAATGAGAGACCATCATCATTCAATAAACAGGTCTGGAGCATCTAGTGTGTGCTGGGTACTGTGCATGGACTAGGGCTATAAAGAGGAATAAAACATCATCCCCACAGTCCCATGTAAAAAGCAGATATGTAAATAGTAGTGTGTGTGTGTGTGGGGGGGGGTAAGAGGAATGATAAAGAGCTGTGAATCCACATAGCAACTATACTATGTCAATGAGTCAGTCAAGGCTTCCGATGAAAGAAAAAGTAGTTGTCTTTGCTTTCTTAACAGTCTCTAAATTAGCTGGTATTGACTGTGGAAGGAAACTTCAAAATTATTTATTTTTCCTTTTTCTCCCCCTCAAAAAGTGATAAGTGCATCTGCTTTTAAAAAATTGAAAAACAATCTGGCTGGTGTGGCTCAGTGGTTGAGTGTCAACTCATGCACTAAGAAGTCGAGGTTTGATTCCTGGTCAGGGCACATGCCCAGGTTGTGGGCCTGATCCCCAGTGTGGGGCATGCAGGAGGTGGCCAATTGATGTTCTCTCTCATCGATGTTTCTGTCTCTCTTTAAAATCAATAAAGGAGCCCTGGCCAGTTTGGCTCAGCGGTTAGAGCGTCGGCCTGCGGTCCGGAGAGACCCGGGTTCGGTTCCCGCTAAGGGCACGTACTTCGGTTGCAGTTTGTCCCCGGCCCTGGTTGGTCGTGCGGGTGGCAGCCACTCGATGTGTCCCTTCACATCGATGCTTCTCTCTCTCCCTTCCTCTCTCTCCCTCCCACTCTATCTGTACAAAAAATGGAAAAATATCCTCGGGTGAGGATAAAAAAAATCAATAAAGGAAAAAAAATTGAAAAACACTGAAAAATCAGCTTCATATCCTAGACCTTCACTTCTCTTTGGAGTTACACTGTGTTAACAGTTTCTGCTGTATCAGGGAAGCTTTTTTTAATATTAATTTATTTTTGTTACAGATGTTTCTTCTTTTTCCCCCCTAGACACCCTCCTCCCCATCCCACCTCCCAGCCTCCCAGCATTGTTGTCCATGTCTATTGGTTATGCTTACATGCATATAAGTTCTTTGGTTTATCTCATTCATCCCCCCGCCCCTCTCCTCTGAGGTCTGTCTGTCTGAACTGTACTCCTTTCTATGTCTTTGGGTCTGTTTTGTTCATCAGCTTATTTTGTTCATTATATTCCACAAATAAGTGAGATCATATGGTATTTGTCTTTCTCTGATTGGCTTATTTTGCTTAGCATAATGCTGTCCAGGTCCCTCCATGTTATCTCAAAGGATGAGATCTGTCTTCCTTACAGCTGCATAGTATTCCATTGTATATATGTACCACAGCTTTTTTATCCACTCATCTACTGATGGACACTTGGGCTGTTTCCAGATCTTAGCAACTGTAAATAGTGCTGCTATGAACGTAGGGGTACATATATTCTTTCTGATTGGTGTTTCAGGCTTCTTAGGGTATATTCCTAGAAGTGGGATCACTGGGTCAAATGGTAGATCAGTTTTTAATTTTTTGAGGAAACACCCTGTTGTTTTCCATAGTGGCTGCATCAGTCTGCATTCCCACCAGCAATGTACTAGAGTCCCCCTTTCTCCACACCCTCGCTGGTATTTGTTTGATGATTTGTTGATGGTGGCCATTCTGACAGGTGTGAGGTGATACCTCATAGTCGTTTTAATTTGCATTTCTCTGATGATTAGTGATTTTGAGCATTTTTTCATATGTCTCTTGGCCATTTGTATATCTTTTTTGGAGAGGTGTCTATTTAGATCCTCTTTCCATTTTTTAATTGGGTTCTTTGTCTTCCTTTTGTTGAGTTGTATGAGTATTCTATGTATTTTGGAAATTAACCCCTTATCTGATGTATCGTTGGCAATTATGCTGACCAATATAGTGGGTTCCCTTTCCATTTTGATGGTTGGTTGTTTTGCTGTGCAGAAGCTTTTTAGTTTGATGTAGTAGTGAAAGTTTTACACTTTAGGGCAAAAAATAACCCTGACTTACAAACTGTAAGAAACCTTTATGGGGATATATTTCATGAAATTAATTTAGAAGTAAATATTTAGGATAACTAGATAGTGTTTGTTTGTTCGTTTATTTTAATCCTCACCTGAGGACATTTTTTTTGCATTTATCTTCAGATAGAGCAGGAGGGGGAGAGGGAGGAAGAGAGAGAGAGAAACATCAACGTGAGAGAGACATATCAAGTGGTTGCCACCCACACGACCCCAATTGGGGCCGGGGACAAACTGCAACCAAAGTACGTGCCCTTAGCAGGAACTGAATCTGGGACTGGTCCACAGGCAACGCTCTAACCACTGAGCCAAACCAGCCAGGGCAAGACAGTGTTTAATTAAAGCAAACTAAAGCAAAAATATAGGCTCTTATTTTTAGTGTGTGTGTGTGTATGTGTGTGTTTTATTATTTTTGTCTTCTGTTCTTGAGTGAAAACTAGGGATACCTTCATTTGGGCACTAATTTAGCTCTTCCTTTCATACCACTGGGGAACATTGTGTTCTTTGTGATCCTAATCCTGCCTCCTATGCACCAGCAGCCAAACTGGTACCAAATAATACATAGTTTCTCTGGATTTCTTGGATTGCAGTAGTTCATTCTTGTATTTGTAAAAGTTGTTGTTGAAGGTCATATTTTGTAAGTAAAGAGAGAAGTGAATCTAAATCCTCAGGTCACTTGTATTTGTGTGTTGTGCTATATTATGGAGTGTTGGTTATTGATAGTTTTCTGGGAACAATGTAATAGGTCTGATTTAGAGCTGGAATGTTTCCCACTTTTCTTAGCCTGGTCTCTACTAAAATTGTCCATTTTACAATGAGACTAGTTTGTACAACTATTGCAGGGTTGTCTTTTCTCAACCTTTCAGGTGGAGTTGGTTGTTATATAGGGTCTGATAGAGATGAGAGAACTGAAATGTAGCAAAGATATAGGCAATATTCTGTCCGAGAGCTAGAATGAAGTCATTTCTTTCATGTTTTATCCCTAGTGCCTGGCACGTAGTAGGAGCCCAATAAGTAATTGAGCTGAATGAGTCTGTGTGACTGAATGTGAGCACTGTCCATAAATGTGAAAGAACAAATGGCAGCTAGCAGATAATTGGGAATTGGCTATGTGATCTTCTTATCTGTGTATATACCATAGATATAGATCAGTTTCTTGAGCTTCTTGGTGTCAAGACCACTTTATACTCTTGTGTTACTGAAGACTCAAATAACTTGTTTATATGGGCAATATGTATTGTGATGTACTGTATTAGGAATTCTAATTATTTATTTAAAATAACAGTAAACACATATCATATTAACAAGTAACCATTTTCTAATGAAAAAATAATACATCTCCCAAAGCAAAAAAATAATTTAGTGAGAAGAGAGGCATTGTTTGACATTTAAAAAATCTTTTTAGCCCTGGCTGATTGGGCTCAGTGGTTAGAGCATTGGTCTGTGGAACCAAGAGTTTCGGGTTTGATTCTGGTCAAGGGCACATACCTTGGTTGTGGTTTGGTTCCCAGCCCTGGTCAGGTCATGCGGGAGGCAACCAATTGATGTGCCTTTCTCACATTTGTTTCTCTCTTTCTCTCTCTCCCTCCCTCCCTTCTTTCCTCACACTCTATCTGAAGATAAATGGAAAATTATTCTTGGGTAAGGATTTAAAAAAAATCTTTTTAATATCTGGTTTAATAGAAGACATCTGGATTCTCATATCTGTTTGTGCATTCAATCTGTTATGAATCTGTCATGCAGCTTTTGGGAAACTCCACTGTACACACTCATAAGAGCATGAGAGTGAAAAAAAGCAAATAATACCTTAATATTATTATGGAAGTAGTTTTTATTTATTTTATTTTATTTTTTAAAAAATAATTTTTCAGCCCTGGCCAGTTTGGCTCAGCGGTTAGAGCGTCGGCCTGCGGTCCAGAGAGACCCGGGTTCGGTTCCCGCTAAGGGCACGTGCCTCGGTTGCAGTTTGTCCCCGGCCCTGGTTGGTTGTACGGGTGGCAGCCACTTGATGTGTCCCTTTCACATCGATGTTTCTCCCTCTCTCTCTCTTCCTCTCTCTCCCTCCCACTCTATCTGAACAAAAAAATGGAAAAATGTCCTCGTGTGAGGATTAAAAAAATAATAATAATAATTTTTCATGTCCGGCTGGTGTGGCTCAGTGGTTGAGCATCGACTCGTGCACCAAGAGGTCTCCATTTCGATTCCCAGTCAGAACACATGCCCAGGTTCTGGGTCTGATCCCTGGTCTGGGGCATGCAGGAGGCGGCTAATCGATGTTCTCTCTCATCGATGTTTCTATCTCTCTCTCCCTCTCAGTTCCTCTCTCTGCAAAATCAATAAAGGGGGAAAAATTAAAAAAAAATAATTTTTCTTTATTGATTTTAGAGAGAGAAAGGGAGAAGGAGAGAAAGATAGAAACATCGATTGGCCGCCTCCTGCACGCCCCGCACCAGGGGTCAGGCCCACAACCTGGGCATGCGTCCTGACTGGGAATCAAACTGGGGGCCTCTTGGTGCATGGGTCAGTGTTCAACCACTGAGCCACAGCAGCTAGGCAATGGAAATAGTTTTTAGTTTAAAGACCTCCCTTCAACCCCCAAGAAGGTCTCATAGACTCTCAGAGATCCCTGGACTACACTGAGAATTAGTGATGTGGATTGTAAACTCAGAGTAGAAAAGGATCTTAGAGGTCATATAGTATAATCACCTCTTGTGGATATTTCTTGTGCAACTGGACTGAGATAGGAAATACCTCGTTTGCTTTTGGGGAATAATCATGAGTTGGCTTTTGGAGATGTTGAGTTCAATGTGCCTTTGATATTTCTGAATAAGCAGTTTGACATGTGGGTTAGGATATCAGAGATATGATTTGAACTGGAGTTTTGGCAGTCATTGGCATTTAGGTGGTGTTTGAAGCCTTGAGCATGGGTAAGGTCACCCAGGGAGAGAGTATAGTGTTAGAACTAAGAGCTCAAAGTCAAATTCCCTTGAACCATAAGATGTAAAGGAGAAGAACTAACTAGCAAAAGAGAGTGAGAAAGAGATCTAGAGTGGGGGTGGGAAATCAAAATGTAATGCATAGAAGCAACGGGAAGAGTGTTTTCAAGAGAGTGGTCAGCTGTGATAAATGCTGCCAAAATGTCAGGCAGGTTGAGGGCTTTTTATTTGAAAATATTCATTAGAGTTAGAGATGAAGAGGTTTTTGGTAATTTTAGTGAGAGCTGTTGTGGCAACCACATTGGAATTGTTTGAAGGGTGATTGAAAAGTATTCTAAGTGGAGACTGAATGTATAGTTACTTTTGAGAATTGTGTGAAGGAAAAAGAGCAGCAGCAGAGAAAGGTGTTGGATTGAGGACTTTTTTGTTTGTTTTAATTAAGAAGACTTGATTAAATATAAATGATAATAAGAATCTTGGATGCCCTGGCCAGTTTGGCTCAGCGGTTAGAGCGTCAGCCCGCGGACCAGTGAGTTGCAGGATCGATCCCAGTCAGGGGCATGTACCTCGGTTGGATTAGTCCCTGGCCCTGGTTGGGGTTGTGCAGGAGGCAGCCACTCCATGTGTCCCTTTCATGTCAATGTCTCTCTCTCCCTCTCCCTCCCACTCTACCTGAACAAAAATGAAGAAATGTCCTCGGGTGAGGATTAAAAAAATAAAAAAAGAAAGCATCTTGGAGAGAGGGGAAGACAAGATACACGAGGATAATATAATTGATGTTTGAAATTTCTTGAGAGAATGTGGGGAGATCTTGAAACAGGTGAAGTATTCTTATGGCTCCTTCCTTCTAAAAGTTACTTTTTCTGTTTTGTTTTCCCATTCTCCCTAATTATGAACTCTTAGTGTGCATGCTAAGAGGGAAAGTTAAAAGGTAAATATAATTCCTTCTTCTGAAAAAAATATTTTTTTTTCTTTAGTGGTTTTAGAGAGAGGAAAGGAGAGGGAGAGAGAGAGAACATTGATTGGCTGCCTCCTGTATGCCCCTCACTGGGGATTTGGTCCACAACCTGGGCATGTGCCCAGACCGTGAATTGAACTGGCAACCTGTTGGTGCATGGGTTGATGCTCAACCACTGAACCACACTGGCTGGGCTCATATAGTTTTTTAAAGTTGCATCTTATTTGATTTATAGGCTCTTTTACTTTTTATCTATATAATTTTAACCAGATTCTCTTTATATCGTTACCTGCTTTAATGAAATTGTGTTTCTATTTTTTTTTTCTTTTTTTAAAAAATGTGTTTATTCATTTTTTTAGAGAGAAAGGAAGGGAGAGAGAGATACAAACATTGATGTGAGAGAGACACATTGATCTGCTGCCTCCTGCAAGCCCCCCACTAGGGATCGAGCCCGAAACTCTGGGTATGTGCCCTGACTGGGAATCGAACCGGGACCTCTCAATCCATGGGATAATGCTCAATCCACTGGGTGACACTGGGCTATGTTTCCATTTTCTATAGGCAAGTTAGAGTCCTTCTTAGTTAACTTGGCAAGTTGATTATTATTTTGTGCTTTCATTTATCCTTTATGTGATACAAATAGAATTATATGTAGTTTCTTTTTAAATCCTCATGATATTTGACTTTAGTCTGAACACAAAGCAGTATTGTTCTTTTATGCTTTAACTTTTACATGAAACAACTTGTTTCTCTACAAGATGCCAGTTAAACTCACTGTAAAATGGACAGTGGAATAAAATGCTTGAGTCACTGAACTAAATAATAAAAGTATTTTTCAGTTTTCTGAAATTTAAGAAGCTTTAACATAGTAAGAGACAAAGTGCAATACAGTGATATAGATTCTGTTATGGGTTTCTGAAAACTATGGTCAGGGATTAAGAGAGGAATGGCCAAATACTTGATCCTTTAAACACACAAATGTAATCATGTCAGAGACCCTGCAAGATCTTGTTTCTTTCTTTCCTTCTCCAGCTTTCTCTCACCATTTTCACTGTCCAACTCACGGGGCTACACTTTGTCATGTCTTTATTGTTTTAGGACTGTTCTAAATATCCTTTCTACTGCCTGGAAATCTCTTCCTTGCCTACACTTGGTTTAATTTTTTTATTTATCCTTTAGGTCTTAGATTAAATGACATTTTTCCTCTCTATTTCACAAATTAGATGGGTTCCTTCAGGTTATGTTTCTATAGTACTTACATTTTTTCCTTAATTATTTTAATCTCATTTGTAATATTTTTTGAATATCAACCTTACAAGCAAGCTTTTTGCTTGAGTGTGAGGCTCTTGTTTGTTCTTTTCACGGCTGTATCCCCACTGCTAGGCACTGTTCACTCCTACTACATACTTGGCACTCAGCAAGTATTTGTTAAATGAATGGGTTGCATGTGTCAGATTGAGGAAAACATTTTTCAGGAGTGTAGAAGAATACACTCTGATGCTGCAATGGGGGGACCAAGGAGTTTGCTAAAACATCTCACCTGTCCTGTTTAATAGGGAGGGGAGAATAAAAAGCTTCATCTGTAGACATTTGTGAGGAAGCCCTGTCTTTTAGGGTAAGTTTGATAACAGTTGAGACATGTTGGTTAAATGAGCATTCTCTAAAAGAAGTTAAAAGTTCATTGAAATTAATGGAACAGAGGTTCTAAAGAGGATACAATGTAGGTGGGAAAGCAAGGTGCCTTGTGATGGAATTATAAGAGAGGATGAGGTTGTGTTATAGATGGTGGCTGAGTTTGAATATTATGAGAGGCATTATGTGAATGACCCTTAGAGGCTTTCAGAGGTTTGAGAGAGAGAGAGAGAGAAAGAGAGAGAGAGAGAGAGATAGAGAGAGAGAGAGAGAGAGAGAGAGAGAGAGAGAGAATGTATTTTCAGTTCTGTTACTTATTAGCTGAATGACCTTGGACTAGTTCTTTGGTCTGTCTGATACTGTTTCTTCATCAGTGAAATGGATATATGGATAGGTGCCTCATGGGTTGTGATGGAGATTAGAAATAATATATGGAAAACAATGTGGTCCTTGTTTGAGAAGGAACACAGAAAATGATAGCTATGATTATTAACTGCTCGCGTGGTCCTCCCCATAGTGTCAGAGGTCTGTCATTTTTGGCTTCTGATTTAAAGGGATTGTTGCTATTAAGCGTTTTGGAGCTTCAGAAGAAAGATGGTCTCAGGTGATTGGGGAATAGAATTAGTTATCTCTGCTGATGCTTATCTTTATGGAATCAACAGTATTTTTGGAGGCTTCAGACTTTGAAGAGTAGAATTGAAGATAATCTCTTAGGCTGATGTATTTTGAGATCTTTGTAGACCTTTATAATACAGGTATTTTGACTCTTCTGAGACCCACTGATTTAGAATCTCTTGTGGGTAGAGCCTCGGCATCTCTGTTTAACATGTTATCCAGGTGATTTTCCTAGAGCTGCTTTTGAGAAAGCAGGCTCAGGAGACAAGAACTCTGCAACTGCTTGGAGGAAGGCAGTGTGTGGCTGTTCTGTAATTCACTTGCAGTAGGAATGATTGGGAATATATATATATGGGTTATTCGAGAGAGAGTTTTCTTTATAGGCTTAAAAACTAGTTACAGAGGTTTTGTGGCGGGGGAGTAATGATTTTAAAGTATTGTTATTTGAAATATATTCAGATACAAAGGATGTTTTCTGTTTGGTTCTGTTTGACATGGATTAAACAATTAGCAGATACGATGAATAAAGATGCATTTTGACAGTATACTGGCATCAAAGACTTATGTTTTGTGCATTAATCTTAATACCAGTTCACATCATGTACCCAGATTTAAAAAAAAATGAACTATATTATCTTATTATATTTTAATAAATATATATTCAAATATACGTATACATACGTGTATATATTGCATATCTTATTCAGTGTGGTAAAGGTCTTTTTGAATTTTGAGAGAAATTTTATTATATATATATTTTTTTTATTTATTTTATTTTTTATCCTCACCAGAGGATATTTTTCCATATTTTGTACAAATAGAGTGGGAGGGAGAGCAAGGAAGGAGAGAGAGAGAGAAACATCGACGTGAAGGGACACATCGAGTGGCTGCCACCCGCACGACCCACCAGGGCCGGGGACAAACTGCAACCGAAGTACGTGCCCTTAGCGGGAACCGAACCCGGGTCTCTCCGGACCGCAGGCCGACGCTCTAACCGCTGAGCCAAACTGGCCAGGGCTATTATATATTTTTTTATACAGATAATATCTTTTTTAGGTTTAGAGAAGTTCATCATAAACATGTATGGTATAAATAGGAATAGTAGATATAAAAATAAGGTAATTAAAGGTGAGAAAGGGAGGAGAGGAAATCAGATAAGAGATTAATATGGTAAACAGGAAATTAAGAGGGAAAATATTATAAAACAAAATAGTAGGTGAATGGGAAAAAGAAAAATATACTACTGATATTGGAAGAGACTATGCCAGATTTGTATTTTACGGAATAAATATCAACATTTCTTTAATTTTAAGCAAATTTTCTTAAGTGAGACTGTACTAGAGAGTGAAAGAAGCAGAGATGATAGATAATAGAGGGAAAAGTAAGTATTAGGAGCCCACTTCTCCCTTTCAGCTCATTTTAGTTATAGGGTTTTAGAAGAAATAGTATGGTATGGGTTTTAGGAGACTGAAGACATTAACTTTCCTGATTAAATTAATCAAATATGATGTAGGACAGTGTGCTTACATTTCTGTTTTCAGTTTTTTCAATTTCTGTGTTAGGATTCTGGCTGCTTACTGTCCATTGGATACTGTGCACCTTGGAATCTTTGCTACTGGGTTTCAGTGTAGGTCAGGTAGAGTTCAGGTCTGTTGAGGATGGGCATTCAGCGATATCAGCATACTTCCAGAATCAGGCAACTGGATTGCTAACAAACAGAATTCTTAGCAAGGTAGATGCGTTTGCCTAGTTGTAGCCTGGTATTACCTCTCTAATAATTCCTGCAAAGAATCAGTTCAGCTGGGGCCACACCATTCCCCTCTAAGAAACACTAAGATTTTTTGTGTGAGATTGAAGCCATGGGTCTGATGGTGAATTTTTGCTCTGGGTAAGTAGCTGAGAGAAATGTCTTCTCCCTTTTTGAGTGTTTCTGATGTTCAGTGACTCTAGATGGCAATGTTTTATTGCTCCAGTTTAACTGCTCATTACCTTGTTCATGTCCAGAGAGTGAATAAATGAACCTCCAATACAGTTTATACATAGTTCTTGTACCATTGTTTGACCTAATCCTAATTAGGTTTTTACTTGATTATAGCCAGAACAATTACCTTATATTTGCTCCAGTCTTCTGATTCATTTCTGATTCATTTCACATTGGTGATGTGCTTTTATCAAATGACTCCCATTGTTTCCATGGCATCATACATTTAGCTTATATGGCCACCTGTAACCCTCTTTTTTTCTCTGTTATCATCAGCAAAGGCAATTATGCTGTGTGTGTGTGTGTGTGTGTGTGTGCTTAGTAATTTGACCGTAAATTCTTACAGGCTACTTGTAAATTAGTATATGAATTCCATTTCCTTCTTTTTCATTTCTTTATTTTTTCCTACCTTATGGACCTAGTAATGTATGTTGTGTTGTTCTTCCTTTCTTATGAGTAGTTTTCCAGCCTGGCTTTTTAACCACCTCTTGTTTTTTAGGTCATGTTTTTGAGTCACTTTTATTGATTTACCCAACCTTCTATTCCTTTTTTTTTGGATAGAGCGGGAGGGAGAGAGAGAAGAAGAGAGAGAGAAACATCACTGTGAGAGAGACACATCGTTTGATTGCCTCCTGCAGGACCCCAACCAGGGCTGGGGATGAGCCGCAACTGACGTATGTGCCCTTGACCAGAATTGAACCCGCGACTCTTTGGTCCACGGGCTGACGCCCTAACTGTTGAGCCAAACCGCCCAGGGTGCAACCCTGCCTTTTATTCTTTTCTGTTTAAATTGAGATCCTAACAGATTTCAACACTGCCATTTGTTTATCTGTTCATTGAAGGGCTCTGTCGATATGAAGATGAATCAGAAGATGTAGTCCTTAAGGATAGCTTTGTGGGGACATTGTTACATATATGCTATTTGTAAATTTATTATATAATCACATGGTATATTAACCATTTGTTTATATGTGTCTCTTCTATTAGATTGTGAGGGTTAAGTATTCAACTAGTGTTCATTGAATGAATGAATGAATGAATGAATGAATGATTGTGTGTGTGTGTGTGTGTGTGTGTGTGTGTGTGTGTAATGATAAGGGCTATAAAAAATTAACGTAGTGCCCTGGCCAGTTTGGCTCAGCGGTTGGAGCGTTGGCCTGTGGACCGGAGAGTCCTGGGTTCGGTGTCCGCTAGGGACACATACAAAAAAAAAAAAAAAATTCACATAGTGCTGTGGGAAACATGAAGTAGTAATTCTGTTCAAGGACAGTCTGTGAAAAGTTTATAGGAGATGACAGAGTTTGGCTTTGAAGGGTATTAATGCCAGAGAAAATTTAGGAAAAGAAGATGCGGTGATAATGAAAATTTCTGGGTGCTCAGAGAATGCCCTCTAGGTATGGCTGTTTGATGGGAATAATGGGTATACAGTGAAGCTAGCAAGGGGTAAGACTGTGAATTAAGGTTTTGTGAAAGCTTCCAAGTTTCATCATGCTAAGAATTTGGAACTTTATCCCAGAGTTGACAGTCATCAAAGAGTTATAAAAGCAGATTTGCTAGGTTCTGTTTTAGAAAGATAACTTTGGTTGCAGTATGAAGACTAGATTAGGAGCAGAACAATTTAAGAAGCTTTTTACCATAATTTGGGCTAAAGATGATGATCTGAATAGAGGCAAAGGGAAGAGAGAGAGAAAGAAAAGTTAAGAAAAATATCTTAAAAACTTTTTTAGCAGCTTATGGAAGCATATTTTTAAAGACAGTACTGTCTACCTCTCTTAGTTCTTGATAGATTTAACAGGCAAAAGAGAATACACAAATGTTCAGTAAATATAAATTCTAAAATTCCCATATGGCTCTAGAATAAATTTGTTGAGAAGATAGTTTCATTATTGCCCAAGAAATGATCTTGAGTATGTTTAATCTGTTTGATTTGGTGAACAGTTTAAAGTGGTTAGAAAAAGCATTTTGCAAATTAAAATTTATACTTCAAAGATAGAATTTTGACATACTAGATTCACTTCTTTTTATGAAGAGATTTCCTTTCATTGTACTTTTCTTACAATCTTTTTTCTATTTTTATAGAAAATGATTATTCTTATACATTATATATATTATTATATACAGAACAGACCTACTTAGATAGAATATCAGGAACTCTTTTTTTTTCCGGCCACCTCCCACATGACCCCGACCAGGGCCAGGGCTGGGGATCGAACTGCAACTGAGGTTCTTGCCCTTGACTGGAATCAAACCCACAACTCTTTGGTCCTGGGGCTGACGCTCTAACCGCTGAGCCAAATCAGCCAGGGCAGATATTAGAAACTCTTAAGAGAGGGTATAAAGATAACTTTTAGAGATGACAAAATCCTTTTTTGACTTTAATGAAAGGCAGGGTAAGCCAGGGCATTTTCTTTACTAACGTTATTATATTGATGCTCAATGAATGCTATTAATACGATTGCAGGTAAATTGGCAGAATGAGGAGCAGCAAATCAAAAGAGGTGCCTTTACCAAATCCAAGGAACTCTCAAAGCAAGGATACTGTTCAAGGTATGATTTTTTTTTTTTATCCTCACCCGAGGACATTTTTCTATTTTTTGTTCAGATAGAGTGGGAGGGAGGGAGAGGAAGAGAGAGAGAGAGAAACATCGACGTGAAAGAGACACATTGAGTGGCTGCCACCCGCACGACCCAACCAGGGCTTGGGACAGACTGCAGCCGAGGTACGCGCCCTTAGCGGGAACCGAACCCGGGGCTCTCTGGACCGCAGGTTGACCCTCCAAACCGGCCAGGGCTGATTTGTTTTTTTTTAAAAAACTGAACTTAATTCCTTGTTTAGGTTATATGTATAAAATTCTGGGTTAATCAATAAATGAAAATTATACATATGCTTTGATTTATAAAAGGGGATAAATAATTTAAAAAATTTAATTTTGTTTTAAAGATCCAAGGTACCTCCTCTCAAAGGCATTCTATGGTAAAGGAAAAAATCCTTTTTGAAAAAGAATCAGTACATCTAAAATTAGTTTTATACAATTTCTTAGAAATTCTGACCTAATGTCAATAAATAATATATAGCTTTTAATATAGATCTATAGTGCACAGATCATGAAAATGATAGTCTTGTTGAACTCTTTAAAATGATGCTTTTGGGGGTAACCTTAATTTAGAGTGTGATATTTTTTGAGAGACATTGACAAACTAGAAATGTGTCTGGAGGAAGATGATGGGTTTGTGAGGGATCTGGAAGTCATGTCACATAGGAGCGTTTGGAGGAAATGAAAATATCCTGGAGAAGGATGACTGACGCAGAAAACACGTGGCCTTATACTATTCGAAGGGCTGTTACATGAAAGACTAAACAGATTTAACCTTTGTTTCTACTGGTAGATCGAAGTCTGGTGTAGTTTTCTATTTATTTATTTATTTATTTATTTATTTATTTATTTATTTATTTATTTATTACCCTCACCCGAGGACATTTTTGGATGTTTTATTCAGATAGAGAGGGAGTGAGGGAGGGAGAGAGAGAGAGAGAGAGGGAAGGACGGAGGGAGGGAGAGAGAAACATCGATGTGAAAGGGACACATCAAGTAGTTGCCACCCGCATAACCCAACCAGGGCTGGGGACAACTACAACTGAGGTACATGCCCTTAGCGGGAACCGAACCCGGGTCTCTCGGGACCGCAGGCCGACGCTCTAACCGCTGAGCCAAACCGGCCAGGACCGGTGTAGTTTTCTAATCTTTACACATTATAATGTGAATTACCATACAATACAAAATTTTGTATTTGTTCAGCACATGAGGGTAAATTGTTGGAGATGTGAAAGGAGGGTGTGAATGGGGGTTAGTCCAGCTGAACTAAGCAACTCTGAACCATATATTGGGAAGCTCATATTTATTGGATGGGGAAGAACCATGTTTTGGCTCAATATAGTACAGCACTTGTTGAAAATAGTTCTGCCTAATAAAGTGGTTCTCAAACTTTTAAGTGTATTTGGGAGCCTACTAAAATGCAGGTTCTGAAGTCTACTTCAGAGATTCTGATTCAGTAAATATTAAACTTCCCCAGCAGATACAACCACATCGTGGGATGCACTTTCTCAGACCAAGGCTGCTGTAAGTAGTTATAGTTTCCATTTCTTTCTTTCTGGTTTAAAATTGATTACATGTGATTGAATAGATTAAAAATTTTTATAGTGCTTTTGGTAGAAAAATAAGGTTAACGTTTTGTTAAGTTATATAGCATATATTATAAAATGAACATTAATGACAACTATTAATTAGTAAAAGAATAAAGACACTTTAGGTATCAGGAACATTAACACTATGGCATGTAAAATATTAAAATAATTTGTGCTATTCACTCTTCTTTATTAAAATTTTCTCATTTGGTATGTTGATATGAAGATTTAAAACAGAATGAATTTGGGAAGATGGGGCTAAGGCTCAGAGTCAGGAAAAGAAAGAAACAACTACTTCTTGAATGGACTGAGTTACCTCTTTTGTGTGTATGTGTGGCTGTAATACACAGGTTTCTTTCAGCATTATTGAAGAATGACTGTGAGCAACCTGTTTACATTTGTGTGTATCCGGTCTTGTCAGGAGTTTAGTAATACAAATATATATGGCAGGTGATGCATAGTTTCTTCGAAGGGAGACCCTTTCCTTTTTCATTTGTTCTATGGGCACTTTACTAATATGTCCTTTTTTAAAAAAATCCTTACCCGACGATATTTTTCTATTTATCATTAGACAGAGTGAGAATGAGGGAGAGAGAGGAAGAGAAAGAGAGAAAGATTGATGTGGGAGAGACACATTGACTGGTTACCTCCTGCACAACCCAACCAGGGTCGGGGACGAACCACAACTGAGGTATGTGCCCTTGACTGGAATCGAATCTGAGACTCTTTGGTCCTTGGGCCAACGCTCTAACCGCTGAGCCAAACCAGTCAGGACGGAAATTTTTTACTGTTTTAAGAAATGCAACAATTAAAAAATAGGTCAAGACAAATAGAAACACTTTGATATTTTTCAGAATCTTTTTTATTTTCTTGTCTAAATTTGGGCAGCATTGCGCCAGTTGTTAGTATAGCTGAAGTAGTACATAATAAAAACACTGTATTTTTGTTCATCAAAGTAAAATATTTCTGCGTTATTTTCTACTTTGGAGAAAGGTATTGGACAATATAATTTTAAATAACTATGTAAATTGATAGTAGCTGGTTATTTATAGAGTTAACCTGTTTGTTGTGGTGGTATTTAACTTTAGCTGAGGCACATTGAAAACAAGTTAGAAGTAACCCCTACAAGTACAGCTGTGTTTGATTCTGTTATGGATACCAAGAAATCTTCTGCAAGTGCTGCCCGAAAAATAAATAGAAAAGGTATGTATGGAGTTACTTCAAAAGATCTGAGTATATTCGATACAACTTTTTCATGTTGGTTTTGTTTCAGTTTAATTTCTTATAGTTTGTGTATTGCTTGCTTTCTTGTCAGAGACTACACCTCATCAGCATTTAGGCTTTTTCCTTGGGTAATGAGTAGTTACAAAGCAGCCTCACATTCAGTGACTGTAGGTGATTTTTTCCCCATCCTTTAATTAGGGACTTAAGCAGCACCGCATCACCTTCAACAAGGAATTTTTAGTGGTGAGAATTTGATTTTGAGCCTCTGGAGTTATATGTCTTTTTTTTTCCCCCCTTAAATCTCAGGTCTTTATATCTCTTTGAAATTTAGTTGGCTTAATAAGATTTATATTTTTTGTTGGAGTTTAAAATCAAAAATGGAATATCTGTTATAGATCCTATCATAAATTCGCACAATGCCAATATTTTCTTTATATCTTATATATTTAATTCTGTGGTTTCCTATTCTGTGGTCTAAAACTTGCAGGTTAGTACTCTCCACTGAAAGTGTGATTTTTTTTTAAACCTGTGAATCTGTAGGGTTTTATCTGATACTTGTGTTTTTTGTTTTTTTAAATCCTCACTGGAGGATACTTTTTCATTTATTTTCAGATAGAGTGGGAGGGACGGAGGAAGGGAGGGGGAGAGAGAGAGGGGGGGGACCATTGATGTGAGAGACACATCGATTGGTTACCTTCCACACAACCCCAACCAGGGCTGGGAACCAAACTGCAACTGAGGTACGTGCCCTTGACCAGAATCGAACCTGAGACTCTGGTCCATGGGCCAACCCTCTAACTGTTGAGCCAAACTGGCCAGGACTGATATATTTTTTTAAAGTGAATGAGAGCCTTTGACAAAAGGGAATTTTATATATTGAATTTTATTTTGCATTATTTGCACAGAATATAATCTTTCTTTATAGATTGAGTTGCTGTAATAATTTAAATAACCTGAATAAACATTATATTTGCTTATATAATATGCATCTAGAATGCCAGAAATAATAGATACCTAAGTTGTTTTCTTAGATCGTTGCCAAATTCAGAGACAGTCGTATTTTATATCATATGTTCTTACAGATTTTTTTCTTTCTTTCAGATGGTAGATACCTGGATGATTCTTGGCTTAATGCTCCAACCTCCAAATGTTCTAAATCGCGGAAAGAGAAATCTCGTCGCCCTCTCAGAGTCACCACCCTAGAGAGTAATGTAAAGAAAAATAATCGTGTGGAATTCCGTGAACCTTTGGCTTCTTACAGGTTAGTGTCTCTTTTTAATCCTCACGTGAGGATATATTTTTTTTCCATTTATCTTCAGATAGAGTGGAAAGGAGGGAAGAAGAGAGAGAGAGCAAGAACGAGAGAGAGGGGGGGGAGAAACATTGATGTGAGAGAGACACATCGACTGGCTGCCCCCTCGCACGACCCCGACCAGGGCTGGGGACCTAACTGCAACCGAGGTACATGCCCTTAGCCGGAATCAAACCTGTGACTCCTTAGTCTGCGAACCGATGCTCTAACCACTGAGCCAAACCAACCAGGGCTAGGTTAGTGTCTTTTTTAAAAAAGTTATCAAATAGGAATAGCCTGTAGTATTTACAGTAATATTATAGTTTATTTTCTGAGATTTTCATAACACTCTGGTTCTGGTATTATTACCTTTACATTAAAATAAATAAATAAAGCAAACATTCTTAATATTATGGAACACTGACTTTCACTTTTACTGATTAAATATTTTGTGAGTGAAGACTATTTATTTGCTGGAGGCCACGATCACCATTGTAGTATCTCAGATTGGATATTTACGTAATGAACTTTGTATACGTGGTTTTTTTCTTTTTTTGATAGCATTAGTTGCCTAAAATTTCTTCTTGAGAATGTGGATTGGTTTATTGTTTTAACCTTTTGCCATTGGCTTTTTTCAGCAACTTATTTAGTCAGATGTTCAAGCCTGATGCATGAATTTTGATAGTATAGATGATATAAAATGGTTTGCATTTTTGATTAGCTGATAATTTAGGATATTTAACAGATAAAATTATCAAATTTTGTATTTGTTTGACGGACATTCTACTAATGATATAGATGTGTTTGTGCTCTTAGTATAGCAAATAATAATAAGTAATAAATATTGGAGCTTATATTTCTTTGTTGTATTTATAAGCATTTTTAGTGTTTTAAAAAGTCAATCAATAAATCAAGGAGTTTCATGATGGTGCTTGATAGTACTGGGAATATGTTTGTATTCTTAAATTTAAGAGAAAGAATTTGGGATATGGAGGTAGATTATGAGTTCAGTTTTCAATGTGTTCAATTTGATACAGTTTTGAAATATCTAGGTGAAAATATTCAGTAGCATTTGAAAATTTGGATAGAATGTGTGTGGAAAGGTCAGGGCTGGGAATATAAATTTGGGAGTTGTCACTAGTGTTGTAGTGATGAAAATGGTGAAGATAATGTAAAGAGAAGGCCAGGGGCTTAATCTGGATAAAAGTTCATAGATTAGAAAAAAGAGAAAGGAAATTTTTGAAAAATAATCAGGGTTCAGAATCTTTAGCCACAAAAATATTAAGCAACTTGCCTAGAAACATAATCACTATCAGAATTGAAACTAAAAGTACTCTTTATACATATTCTAATGTCCTTCCTGCTAAGAATACTACCTAATATTTAAAATTGTGTAAAGTATGCATCTTTTAAGAAAAAAAATTGCCTATAAGATAGCTGTGAATAGAATGCCTTTTACCTGGCCAACTCCATTTATCACTTCAAAGTCATCTTTTATCACCTTCTGTATGAAACATTGTGAGATCTGTTTCTACCCCACTCTATTCCCCCAGCCTATTTAACCCTTCTTCTGTGCTGCCATAATACTATATAACTTCCCTTATTAGAGCATTTTCTTTCATATTGTATGATATTTTGATTCCATTGCATTAGTTTATAAAAGGCTGTAAATCTTATTCTCAAAGCTCTATCTTAATGCCTATCATTTACTAAGCATTCCATAAATATTTTTCCCAACATTTTATTATGAACATTTTCATATTTATAGACGTCTTGAAAGAATTGTATAGTGAACACCCTTATATGTATTTAGCAAATATTTAGTAAATGAATTCCTTCCTTCCTTCCTTCCTTCCTTCCTTCCTTCCTTCCTTCCTTCCTTCCTTCCTTCCTTCCTTCCTTTCTTCCTTCCTTCCTTCTCAATGTTCTTCCCTTTTTAAGATATGTAACCTGTCTTTTTATGCTTTATTTTATTCTCTATGTGTGCTAATTTTAGACCAAATAATTTTAACTGTGAATTGGTACATTCTGGTCAAGATAGTGAAAATAACTGCAGTTAGTCTTGCTGTCTAGTGGAAGCTACAGGACTCAGTTCTCAGACCCCATCTTGTTGAATAATCAGCCACTCTAATAATCAGTCTAATGTTTTCTGAGGAAATCTAATGGAATCCAGTGAGAATCTGATGAAAGCTGTAGACGATCTCCTTAGAAAAATATGCATACTCAAATACTCACAATAGATATAATAGATATAATTACCATACTATGCTGTCATAGTCTTGGCTATAAGAATTTTTGAGGCAGAGTTTTCAGGGATGGGGAACCTTTTTTCTGCCAAGGGCCATTTGGATATTTATAACATCATTTGCAGGCCATATAAAATTATCAACTTAAAAATTAGTCTGCTATATTTGGTCAGGCTAATGTGGTGAGGTGTTGATGTTAGCTGGTATTTATTTCATAGGCCTTATACGGCCCACAGTCTAGTATTCCCCACCAGCATGAAACATCAAAATTAATGCTATAAAATAGGCCCATTAAATGTGGCCACATGTGTAATCTAAACATTTTTAGTAGTTACACACACACACACAAAGATGTTTTACATTCTTTTGTTGTTGTTGTTTTATTTTATTTATTTAAATATGTTTTTATTGACTCTTTTAGAGAGAGAGGAAGGGAAAGAGAGAAACTTCGATGTGAGAGATAAACATCCATTGGCTGCCTCCTGCACGCCCCCTACTGGGGATCGAGCCTGCAACCTGGGCATGTGCCCTGACGAGGAATCAAACCGGGACCTCTCAGTCCATGGGACCATGCTCAGTCCACTGAGCCACACCAGCTGGGCTGTTGTTGTTTTAAATCTTTTGAATTTATGTAATTTACATTATAGCACATCACAATTTGGACTAACCACATTTCAGGTGCTTGCTAGCCACAGGTGGCTAATGTTTACTCTTTCAGACTTGCAGGTCTGGATTGTTATTGTATACTTTTATAATTTTGTTGGGTATTTTTTCATGATTCATGTGTTCTTACCCTTGAGGCCTTTTTGCCTTCATTAACCTCCCTTTTAATAAACTGTTTCTGTTCCTAAAATATAACTTATTAGAATGATGTATAAAATAAAAATAGTCTCTGAAGGAAGATTTTTGCTAGTGTTTTTATGAATAGAGAATATGGACATTGTGATATGTACTTTGGCTATGTCTAGTCTTTTGGCTTGCTCCAGAGTTTCTAGATATGCTTTACATAGTTTGAAGCTGCCAAAATAGTGGTCTGTGGTTCAGAGAGGTTTGACTTCATTAACCACATTTATTTGAAGGAAAATATTTATTGTACCTTTACTTTATTTCTGCTCCCAGTCTGTTTGTTAATTTAGTACATTATTTAGAAGTTACACACGTGAAATGCCCGTATTTGAGAACTTTTTTTTCTAGTACTTAAGTTTTCATAAAGGAGTAAAATACACATTTTATAAAAGGTGTCAGATGAATATCCAAAATCAGATGGTAATCCTATTTTCTGTCATTCTTAAAGAAATCTCTCCACATATCTTTTGCATTTTTCTTATTTTATAATATGCAGATTATGGTTTAGAACTTGATAGAGGGGTGGTCATTGAGTCTTAATATTCGTAATGATTATTTTATTAGTTTTAACCTACTGGAATTTCTGGATTTCTTTTGGTCTCTAATTTTAGCTTAGAGTTCTCCATTTGTAAGACTGGTTTCAGTTTGACTGGTTTTTGTACTTTTTGTTTAAAACTTATTATTTTTTAATAATAGGGAAATTCATGGCACACCTTCCAATGTAAATCCCAGCCCTTTAGAGTCAAAGCATGTATATTGTGTGGATGTTACTGAAGAAAAGCCTGAGAATGGGAATCGGATTGTAAGCAATCGAGAAGAACGGAATATACGTTGCTGTGATTTTGAGAGTTCCCAGTCATCTGTCATGAATGATACTGTTGTTAGGTTTTTAAATGATCGACCAGCAATTGATGCATTGCAAAATTCGGAAAGTTTGATAAAGATGGCAACTCCTATGAGAACTGAGGAAGAAAAGCCTAATAGAACAAAAGGAAATGAGAACAATTTGAAGGCTTCTGTCAGTAACATGGGCCATGATGTTGATCCGAAAGTGTTACGGCTAACTGACTCTTCTCCCTCTTCTACGAGTACTTCTAATTCCCAAAGATTAGATATCTTAAAGCGGCGACAACATGATGTCAAACTGGAGAAACTCAAGGAGCGGATTAGGAAACAGTGGGAACACTCAGAAGAAACAAATGGCCGGGGCCAGAATCTGGGTCATATTGACCACCCAGTAATGGTTGTTAATGTTGATAGCTCAGTGACAGCAAAAGTCAGGAAAGTGGCAACAGCACCACCTGCTCCAGCTTATAAAGGTTTGTAATCAGTCCTTGTACCCTTCTCTTTCTGCCTGCTTATCTCTCTGTCTCCCCAGGATGTATTTGAGTAGAGATGATCATCTTTAGAACAGAGTGTGATTCTCAAACCAGAGAAGTAAGAAATTAATTCAAAGTGCATGTTAAAAATTCAGGTTTCTGGATCCTACACTGGACCTAAATCAGAATTTCTGGGGATAGAATCCAGAATTGGAATTTTTAATAAGTCCTTGAGGACCACTATATGAACATTTAATAAGTTGAACAAAAGAGGAAATAAGAACTAGTACATTTTCAGAGAACTGAAAGAATATTGCTCTTATTCTGCCATTGTATTTGGATTGTTATTAAGTGTTTTTTCAAAAATCGTATTTAAAAGATCAGTCAGTTTGAGTCAATATCTGGTTACAGAATATTTTGGCACTGACATTTGGTTCCTGTTATTTTAACTTTCAAGTTTTGACACTAGAGTTTTATCCTCTGTGTTTAAGAAAACAAATATTTAAATCACATTTATACTAACATTGAGAGAGCTCCACTGAGTAAATGCTTTTCAGAGAGAATTTCTGTTTTTAGCCAGCTTAAGTTTTTATATAAGGTGGTTTTAAGGAGTTTGTATTTTTATGTTCCTGAAATTATTTTCACAGAGACATCATGTAAAGTTTTTATTAAACAGTTAATTCACTGATCAGGTTAATCTGTGTTAAGACTTTTATCATGAAAACTTCTTCTATTGTAACCTTTCTTTTGTGGATATTTTTCCAAGTTCAGTTTTTTTAGATAAATGTATGAAGATCAAAATATTGTCAAGATTTGTTTCTTCTGTTAATTTTGTTGTTAACAAACCAGCTTAGTTTTTGCTGTAGTCAATTTTGTTTTGTATTTTTCTACTAAGTCCAATTTTTCTCTGACCACTTTTGTAATTTTTTGCAGTCATAACATGATTTAGTCATTTTTCCTGTAAAACAAATTTCACTGTGTACATTAGACCAATTACCAGTTCTTTTTGCTGCTTATTATGTTTTACTAGTGATATTCATTGTGGACTAGATTTTTAAAATGGGTAATTTACATTTTATCTAGTTAATTTGTGGTAAAACTGAGTAGTTCCCTTTAGAATACTGAAAAAAAAATTGCTCTGTTATCCATGATTGGTCTAATGCATTATTAATAAAATTCTTTTATGTCCTTTTAATTATTTGTGTACTATGTAGTAATCATCCACACTGTTGACAGAGCAAATAGCAAATGTTGAGGTCAAAATGTACTTGTTGGTTCTGAGATAGTGAGTTATTTTCCAAAACTTTTGTTATACTTATATCAAACCTATTAAATGCATATTGTACACTTAAGGTTTGTTCATTCTAGAAGTTAAAGTTCTGAAATTCCAGTTAAGGCAAAGTTAAGATGGTCAATATCAATCCATATTTTATTTAATAATTTACAGAAATTTAAAGTGACAATTTCATTTGTTCGAATATATACTAAATTCATTTTGTTCAGAAGTCAAAAGATAAAAAGGGTGGACCTTGAAAAGCTCTTCTCCACCCACCTGGTCCCCTTTCTGGAGGTTACTGTGTTAACAGTTTGTGTATCCTTCTAGAGATAATTTTTGTGTACATAAACAAATAAGAGAGAAAGAGAGTTAGTTTTCTTTCTTCTTTTTTATACAGTTGTTAGCATACTAAACCCGTGCTTTTTGTTATTATTATTATTATTTATTTATTTTTTTTGTCAATCCTTACCTGAGGACATTTTTCCATTGATTTTTTTAGATAGATTGGAAGGGAGGGAGGGAGAGAGAGAGAAACATCAATGTGAGAGAGACACATTGATTGGTTGCCTCCCACATGACCCCAACCAGGGCCAGGGGTTGAACCTGCAACCCAGGTACATGCCCTTGACCAGGAATCGAAACCATGACCCTCTGGTCCACAGGTCTATGCTCAGACCATTGACCCAAACTGGCCAGGGCTAGACCTTTTAGACCCTTGGTTTTTCATTTATATTTTTGTGTGCTTTATTTTTTTTTAAGGAGGCATTGTAAATTTTCTGTGAGTTTGCTTTAAAATTTGAAGTACTAAACACAAATAGAGTTTATGTGATTCTTGTCTTTTTTAAAAAAAATATGTTTTTATTGATTTTTTAGAGAGAGATAGAAACATCGACGTGAGAGAGAAACACCGATCGGCTGCCTCTTGCACGTCCCCTACTGGGGATTAAGCCCACAAACAGGCATGTGCCCTGACTGGGAGTCAAACCTGGACCTCTCAGTTCATGGGCTGATGTGACGCACAATCCACTGAGCCACACTGGCTGGGCAATTCTTTCTTGTGTTTTACTTAGTTGTTTGCATAGCTTTTTCTTTCCTGTATAAATGCCCATGAAGGTTAAGAGCCTATGTAGGTCATCCTTATTTTATTTTAGTGCCTAGTATAGTGTCTTGGACATAAGTAAGTGCACAATAATTTTTTTATTCTATTCAATAAAGTCAACTAGTACAAAAAAAAAGTGGACAAAGAGTAGAAATAAAGACGGGGGTACAGAAAGAGAAACTGATGTAGATATTAAAAGCTTCTTGAAGTTAACTTATATGTAAAGATGCAAATATAAAGAAAGGCTCCCATGGAAATTAATAGTTCTTAAAGAGCGGGGGGAATGATAGGGTTAAATGTAGAAAGATGGTATGGGGGTGATGATGAAGAGAAATGTTGAGAGAGAAATAGACTTGCATGGAATTGCCACAGTTCCTTATTATAATCTGTAGTTTATAAAGATGGAACACTATGTTTATACATTTTTTCATTATATAGATAAAGGCATAATTGTATGCCTCTTGCCACAAATATCAGGTGAAATTTAAGTTTATGCTATTATGCCTAAGAGCTGAATAGATTATTTACTATTAGACATGTATTTAACTTACCAGTACATTTTATCTAACACCTCTAAAGTGCTTTTAGAAATTTCAACTCCAACCTATTCTTTATATTGATTTAATTTTACAAATATTTATTGGCTGCCAAGTTTTTGGTAAGTTGAGCCATCTTAAAATATAAATCTGTACTACGATATTATCCATATTCATTATTTTATTATTTTATAAAGTAGCATTGCAAGTTCAGTACATTTCTTAAAGAGTAGCTATAAATTTGAAGTAGGAAGTCAGAACAGCAATTCCTAGGAAAAAGCACACGTGTAATTTTTTTGAGAAGTTGAACAAGTGTTCTAAAAACCCATTTTTTACACTTTTGGTGCATTTTGCCTATGTAGGCAGCAACTTGTCCATTAGTTCAGCTATAAGGAAAATCAGACAGATGTTAGCAACAAATACCTGTCTTCAAAGAAATGAATAAGTAGTGTAGTCTCTCTCTCGGTCTTGAGAAGGGTGGTTTGTATCTCTGAAATTTTAAATGATTAACATTTTTATCATTTAATTTATTATTTCCCCAGTTTAGTCTTTTTGAACAAATATGTATTGCTTTATCTCACTGAAGCTTACTTTTTTCAAATAGTATTTGTTAACACATTACGTGGTAGCTAATTATGCATTCCTCTCTTAAAAGCTTATAAAGCTGCTCAGCATTATTAGTTATTAGGGAAATACAAATCAAAACCACAATTGAGATGCCATTTTATGTCTACTAGGGTGTAATAAAAAAGACAGACAATAACAAGTCGTGGTGAGGATGTGGACAAATTGGAATCCTCATACATTGCTGGCGAGAATGTAAAATTGTGCAGCTATTTTAGAAAACAGTTTGGCAGTTCCTCAAAAAGTTAAACATAGAGTTACTATATGACCCAGCTATTCCACTCTTACGTATAATACCCAAGGTAATTGAAAACATATGTCCACACAAAAACTTGTACACAAATGTTCATAGCAGCATTAATACTAGCCAAAAATAAACACCCCAAATGTCTGTCATCTGATGGATAGATAACAAGTGTTGGTATACTCATACAATGGAGTATATCATTCAACAATAAAAAGGAATAGAGCTTTGCTAAATGTTATATAGTTTTGTTGAAAACATTTTGCTAAGTGAAGAAGCCATATACAAAAGGCCACATACTGTGTGATTCTGTTTTTTTTTTTTTTTTTAATTTTCTTTCTTTTTTTTTTTTTTTTTTTATCCTCACCAGAGGACATTTTTCCATTTTTTGTTCAGATAGAGTGGGAGGGGGAGAGAGAGAGAGAGAGGGAAACATCGATGTGAAAGTGACACATCGAGTGGCTGCCACCCGCACGACCAACCAGGGCCGGGGACAAACTGCAACCGAGGTACGTGCCCTTAGCGGGAACCAAACCTGGGTCTCTCGGGACCGCAGGCCGACGCTCCAACCGCTGAGCCAAACCGGCCAGGGCTGTTTTTTTTTGTTTGTTTTTTTTTTAATATATTTGTATTGATTTTTTAGAGAGAGAGGCAGGGAGAGAGAGACAGAAACGTCGATGTGAGAGAGAAACATTGATTGGCTGCCTCCTGCCCGCCCCCTACTGGGGATCGAGCCTGCAACCCAGGCATGTGTTCTGACTAGGAATTGAACTGGGACCTTCAGTGCATGGGATGATGCTCAGTCCACCAAGCCACACCAGCTGGGGTGGGGCTGTATGATTCTATTTATATGAAATGTCCAGAATAGGCACATCCATAAAAATAGAAAGTAGATTAGCAGTTGCCAGGGAATAGAGACAGTAATGTGGGGAGTGACCGCTAATGTGTACAGCGTTTCTTTTCAGGGAGACGAAATGCTCAGGAATTAGATGGTGATAGTTGTATACCTTTGTAAATACACTACAAACCACTGAGTTGTACACTTTAAAAGAGTGAATTTTATAGAATGTTAATTATATCTCGCTTTTTAAAAGTTTAATAAAACTTATAAAGCAATTTTGATAAGAATGTTCTGTACTGTTGGTATGTATTAGGCTTCAATCCTTCAGAGACCAAGATTCGGACCCCTGATGGCAAAGTGTGGCAAGAGGCTGAGTTTCAAAACATGAGTAGAGAACTGTATCGAGACTTAGCACTTCACTTTGCAGGTGAGAGTAGAGCTTTCTAAGGTTTTAAGTGTTTATCATGCATGCTATCTAACTTAAAATATCTAAGCATAAAGTGGTCACCGAGCTAAAGATATCTCCCCTTTCTAACTACATGGTATACTAAAGTAGTGGTGGTTTTAGTCTTAAGGCTCTCTCAGCCTCTAGGCTCTGCTCCAGGATTAAAATTAGCATTCATGGCTGAGGAGACAGAAACGAGGCTATTTTTAAACTGGGGGACTTGCAGAGTAAGGCCTGTCTGATTTGAAGAAAATACAGCAGTCTAGTTGAAGTTTCTGTCTTCTACTAGACCTCTGACATCTTTGAAATGGTCAGTAATTTGGCAGGCTGGCAGATAAGACACTAACATGAGGGCAAAATGCAGGAAGAAAAATGAACCTTTTAAGGAAGGGAATAATGTTAGAGAATTGGAAATACAAAGAATTTCTGGAAGATAGGAAGAGGGAAATAGGAACGTCATACTCATTAAATACCTAGTATGATTTTGGACAAGATGCTGGGAATTTAGTCTTCTGTATTTTTTATAGTTGAGGAAATTGAGGCTCAAAAGAGTAATTTTCCAAAGGTTGCATAGAGTAGTTAAGAATTGAAGCAAAGGTGGGTAAAGGGGCTGGGGGCTGGGGGACATATATAATAGTGTCAACAATAAAATAAAATAAAAAGAAGCCAAGATTCAAAGCCAACTCTGTCTGACTGTAAAGCTGAGATTTTTCTAGTAAGCCTCCATAGAGATTCTTCTAATACATTTTGTGGCATTATTCAGCCCAGTTTTTCTACTATTATTATTGGAGCAGTGTATTCAGAACTTTTTTTCTCATGTGGAGAATAATTGTAATAGTTAAGGGCAAAGATTTTTTCCTTTTTTTTTTTTTCTTTATTGATTCGAGAGAGAGGGATAGAAACATTGATGAGAAAGAACATCGATTGGCCGCCTCCTGCATGCCCATACCGGTGGGACAAGAGCAAATATTTTGGAATCAGCTTTAAAGGGTTCAAACTTGGGCTTTGCCACTTATTAGCTGTGTATACTGCCTGTGTTACATAACCTCTCTTCCTTGGTTTTCTCATGTGTAAAGTAGGGGTAATAACAATATAACTCATAGGACAGTATCATAGACAAGTACAATGTTGAATGCCAAAGAACTCTTAAAGAAGTTTGTCTGTTATACTCTTGTTGTGGTAGATGAATTCTCTGTTCCTAGTTAAGACCAACCCATCCACTTGTGTTTCAGATTCCATTTGCTCGTGTGTATTTAAGGACCTAACTTTAGCCCTGTTTCCTTTCTTTTATGTCATCAAGTTTTCCCTCTCTACGGGGTCATGCCTATCAACATACTGTTTGACAACATGCTGTTCTCTCAGCTGTCATAAAATAACCCATCTTTGGCCCTACTCTCTTCAACTGCTGCTGTTTATCTCCTGTTGACAGAAAAACTTCGAAAAGTTGCCCTACACTCATTGTCTCCAGTTTCCCTCCTCCCTTTTACTCTTGAATTCGTTCTATTAGGTTTTTGCTCCTACTTCTCTGTAAACTGCTGTTGTCAAGATCATCAGTTACTTCCACATTGCTAAATCCAGTGTTTAATTTTGATTTGTCATCTTGCTCTCTCAGCAACATTAGACATGATTGAAACTCTTCACTTGACATTTAGGATACCTTAAGTGTTTGATTTCCTCCTCTAAGTCTTGTTGCTCCTTTTCAGTTTTTTTCCTAATCGACTCCCTGATTTCTGAACATTGGCATGTCCCATTCTTAGTACTTGGGTCTGTCTCCCTCCCCTCCCCGCCTTTCTCCTACCCCTCTTTAAAACGTTTATCTATCTACATACAGAGGAGACAAGCTCATCTAGTCTCAGGGCTTTAAATATTTGTTGTCGTTGATAATTCCCAATTTTATGTCTCTAACTTCTCCTGTGAACTCAGACTCTCAGATCCAGCTGCTAATGCCACATCTTCCTTTGGATGTATAGTAGGTTTCTTAAGCTTAATATATTTGAAATGGAGCTAACTAACTAAATGGGGTTGCTGTACACCCCTTAAACCTACTCCTCAGGTCTCTCCACCTCAGGCAATCCTATTTTTCTAATTGCTTAGGCCCCTTGACCCCCATATTTTCCTTGTATCTAATATTGTCTGAAATATATCTAAAATAAAACCACATAACCTGCCTCTGTCACTGCTACCTAGGTCCAAGCCATCAGTCTCTTGCCTGGATTACTGCAGTAGCCTTCTAACTGCTTTCCCTGCTTGTGCTTTCCATCCGAGTCTGTTCTCATCACAGCTGTTAGAGTAAGCTCGTTCAAATTTAATTGAGATTATATCACTCCTTTGCTCAAAATCTTCCCCAAACTTCCCATCTCATGCTTAAGTAAAACCTGAAGTTCTTGTGATGACCTATAAAGCCCTACATGGTCTGGCCCTCAGTTATGTTTCTGGCCCTAGTTATTGCAGTTTTCCTGTCTTCACTTCATGCAAACTGGCCTCCTGCTGTTTCCTAGGCACGTGGTATGCTCCTGCCTTACGGCCTGTGACTCATATTTACTTCACTTGCCCAGAATGCAGAACTCTATGAAGTATATGTATTTAGATCTGTAATAGAGGTTAATTTATACACACACACACACACGCGCGCACACACACACATGGGTGGGCAAAAGTAGGTTTATGTTGTGAGTATGTGAAACAGTTTATTCCTGTATTATTTATTTATCAAATTGTATTATTTATTTGTATTATGTAAAACTACTTTGCCCACTCATATATATATTCCCAGATTAGAATTGAGAAAATTACTGAATAGTAATTTGTATGAGAAATACCTTGACATACTTCACTAGCATATCCATAAAAGGGCCTAATTTAGGAATATTATATTGAGTATTTTATAAAGTTTTATTCTAGAAGTTCATCAATATCTCAGCTACATAGGAATTTTTAAATGAAATTGGAATCTGAAAAAGTGTTTTACTTCTGAGATTCTATAAAGGCTATGGATCCTGGGTTGGAAAGCATTACTGTTGAAGTTTCTTCCAGTTTGTAAAAATGAGCTAATTTTCGCAAGTGTTTCCTGAAAAAAATAAACACCCAGAATTGGAACCTAATGGTAGAGTAGTGGTAATCATTAGACCTTTCCATAAGAAGAGTTGGCACTGGTAGCTGATGGGTCATAGAACCTCCGGGAAGGTTTCTTTCTCCCTACCTGAATTACAAACTTTATATTGATTTTTCATACTCGGGAGAGGATGAGTGGGTGGGTAGGAATCATTGTAATATTTGCTGTAAATGTTTCTGATTTTCAGATGATATCTCAATGAAAGAGAAACCTGTTGAGAAAAGCAAAGAGAAGAAAGTGGTCAAGCCAGTACGAAAAGTCCAAAAGGTAGCACAGTTTTCAAGTCCAGAATGCAAAACAGGTTAGTCTTCTCAATGTCACATACCTCCTAAAATTGGCCGTTACTGAAACGGCATCTGTTTGGAAATAAATGTTTATTAACCAGATGTTCTCATTGTTTGGCACACGTAAAAATGGAATACAATTTATATGTCATTTTATGTGTATGTGTTTAATTGACATAGCATAAGCTATACGTATTTAGAATGTATAGTTTGATAAGTTTTCATATATGTATATATCCATGAAGTCACATGTTCACCATGATCCTGAATACATCTGTTATTCCCCAACATTTTTTCTGTCATATTTATGTATTTATTTATTTATTTAATCTTTACTTGAGGATATTGTTCCATTTGTCTTCAGATAGAGTGGGAGAGAGGGAGAGAGAGAGAGACATCCATGTGAGAAAGACACACTGACTGGTTGCCTCTTGCATGATCTCGACCGGGGCTGGGGACAAATCGCAACTGAGGTGTGTGCCCTTGGCTGGAATTGAACCTGCAACTCATTGGTCCATGGGCTGATGCTCTGCTGTTGATCCCAAATGGCCAGAACTATCAATTTTATTTTATTTTTTAATTTATTTTTATATTTTTATTCATCCTCATCTGAGGATATTTTTTCTATTTTTTGGGTTTGGGGGGAGAGACATACATCGATTGGTTGCTTCCTGCATGCACCCTAACTGGGGCTGGGGATCCAGGTATGTGCCTTTTACCAGATATTGAACCCAAGACCTTTGGTACCCAGGTGGATCAATGCTGGCCAAGGCTTTTCTGTCATTTTTAATAGAAATTAATCAGATGAAAGGCTATGATTTTTATGTAGTGAACTTTTATATACAGAGGGATTGTTCATGACTGTCGTTGGGGAAAGTATGGCAGTCTACGCCTATAGTGTTCAGGCTGGACTCAGAATAGATCAAGACCGGGAAAAAGAATTCCCTAGTTCCATAGTGATCAACATTTCAGGCTTGATCCAGATTGCCCGGATTTATAACCTAGCTTTGTTTCTTTGGTAAATGAGTTAATTTTAGTGTCCTTCATTTTTCCCATATATAAAATGGGAGGGCAGCAGTACTTCTGACGGGGTTGTTGTGAGAACTTAAGTAATATCTAAAGGGACTTGATATAGGCCCTGGCATATTGTAATGCAAATATTTGCTATATGTGAGGCATTGTGCTATACTAAGTTTAGGCAGTAGTGGTAAGCAAGATACACATAGCCCTGCTCTCCTAGAGCTTATAATATTGTCAGGAAGACTGTAGATACATAGTTAGAATTAAGTGTGGTGATAGGGGATATGCAAGGTCTGTGGGAACAAAGAGCGGGAGTGATGGGACACTGGGTTTTGACTAGCACTGTATTTCTGGTCATAGACTAATCAATAGAGTGGCAAATAACATAATTTGTGACATCCATTGTTAACTCTAGCTGTCATAAGAGAATGACCCTCAATGTATACAGATAAAAAATAAGGTTTATAGGAGCATAAATTATCTGAACGTAAACTAAAATAATTCTTACATTAAAAAGATGAGCCTGGTCGGTTTTGCTCAGTGGTTAGAGAGTTGGCCCGTGGACCAGAGTCCTGGGTTCTGTTCCCGCTAAGAGCATGTACCTCAGTTGCAGTTTGTCCCTGGCCCGGTTGGAGTCGTGTGGGTGGCAACCAGTCAATGATGTCTCTCTCACATCAATGTTTCTCTCTCTCTTTTCCTCCCTCTCTCCCTCCCATTCTAGCTGAAGATGAATGCAAAAGTGTCCTTGGGTGAGGATTAAAAAAAAAAAAATGAGATGTGTTATTTTTTATGAGTTACTATGGAATACTGTTGTCAGGGGCATAGTTTGAAATGAAACACTGGGGCCACTATAACTTTTCAACACTGATCTTGGATTGTACTTGTCCAGTTTTGTGGTAGGCTAATTTCCATGTATGCACTGGGGCAGTGACCAAGACAGAGTCATAAAATGTGCAGTATTAATTGTTTATCAATAGTGAAAGTCCTCTTTTTCTACCAATGACTGCATGACACTATGCCAGAAAGCCAGAATTCAGAAATAACCACCCAGCATATTCAGAAGCCAACATTTATACATAACTACCCAGTATATTCATGGTTGCTTGGCTTTTGATTCAGAAAATTAAGCTGAAATTGAAGAGAGGCCTGTTCTCCCATTTTGCTTAAGAACATAAAGTTTTTTATAAATAGATGGAGCAATAGATGCAGATCTTTTTCAATATTTTAGATAGACTGTTTAAGGTTAATAACATGGTACAAAAATACTTCTTTTCTAAAATAAACACATTTATAATTCATGTTTCTTTATAATAGATGTTTTCATTAAAACTATACTTGCATTTAAACTTTTAAATTAAAAGCCCTTTTTAAAGAAACTCTAAATGGAATGTCTTTTATTAGAAATCCAATTAAAATAGCATCACAGAAAGCTTGAAAAATAGAAGAAAACACCAAAAACCACTACCCTTACTTAAATAAATTACTGATATTATTTGGTGTACTTCATTACAATAGTTTTAAAATCATAATTATACGTGATTGTAATCTTGCATATTTAAAATTTTATCTTTCTTTTTTTAGAAGCTTTCTGTATAACATTTTTGTTATTTCTTATGGAAATTGATTTGAAATGGCCACACAGTACTCCATCTTGTAGAAACCTAGTTGAATGAACCATTCACCATTCTTCAATATTTAGGTTACTTCTGATATTATAATGATACGGTGAACATTTTTATTTTTTCTTTCTTTCTTTTGTATTATTTTTATTAGATACAATGCCACTACTTGCATTATTTAAGCAAGGTAAATAAGCACTTTTGGGGTCCCTGACACGTAATAGTGTTACTATTATTATTATTTTTTTAAAGAGAAGAACTATGCCTTCTTATAGTTGAACAAGCAATGCATAAGTAGAATGATTTTATTGTAATTTTACCAGCATTGGCTATCAGTGTAAAAATCTATTTTTCTAATTTAATTAGTTAAAAAAATTTTTTTAATTGGTTTTTAGAGAGAAGAAGGGGAAAGGAGAGAAAAAGAGAAACCTTGATTGGCTGCCTCCTGCATGCCTCCACACAGGGGATTAAGCCTGCAACCCAGGCAGGTGCCCTGACTAGGAATTGAACTGCTGACCTCTTGGTGCATGGGTTGATGCTTAGTACACTGAGCCACACTGGCTGGGCTAATTAGGTTTAAAGTACTCTTTTATTATTTTATTCCATTTCTTATATTACTTTGCATTTAAATATATATTTCAGCCAGGCCAGTGTGGCTCAGTTGTTGAACGTTGACCCATGCACCAAAAGTCGCTGGTTCAATTCCCGGTCAGGGGACATGCCCAGGTTGTGGGCCAGGTCCCCAGTGGGGGCATGCAGGAGGCGGCCAGTCGATGTTCTCTCTCATCAGTGTTTCTGTCTCTCTCTCTCTCTCCCTTCCTCTCTCTCTAATCAATAAAAAGAAAAAAAATTAAATATATATTTCATGTTTATTTTTATGGTTTCTATGTTAGAAACAGTCTTTTATACCATGTGTTGCTGTTTTTAAGTTACTGTCTGTTTCAAGATGATAGTCTGATTTAAAATTTTTTATAATCTGAAAATAGTAAATGAAAATATTTTCTTCTGGTATACAGCTGTAATTACTGGAACATTCTTTTATTTTTATGAACTTTTATAATTAGGGCTGTTGAAAATGTTGATGGTATTTGTTCTTTTTTTGTTTTTGTTTTTAAATTCCTACCCGAGGGCATTTTTACATTAATCTTCAGATAGAGCTGGAGGGAAAAAAGGAGAGAGAAAGAGAGAGAGAGAGAGAGAGAGAGAAAAGAAAGAAAAGAAAGAGAAACATTGATGTGAGAGAGATACATCAATTGGCTGCCACCTGCACTACCCCAACCAGGGCTGGGGACGAACCGCAACTGAGGTACATTGCCCTTGGCCAGAACTGAACCTGAGACTCTCTGGTCTGTGGGTGACACTCTTACCACTGAGCCATAACGGCCAGAGCGGTATTTGTTTTTTTAATGTCATTATTTTATGTATAAAAATGTAGTATGTAGTTTTGGTATATATCTAAAATTTAATGTGAAATTCCATGTAATACCATCCCCTCTAAAGTTAATCACGGTTAACTGTTTGTTATGTTATATATTTCTTCAAATATTTTTGTGTGCTTAGATTAAGTCATTTGTTTGTTTAGCAAACATAGATTCTATTATGTGCCAGATACTGTGCTAGTGTTGATAAACCAAAACTTAACTTTTATAGTTAAGGCATATTTTTGTTCTGTGCCAAAATTGTTGGATTCAGTGACCTAGTTTTTGAGGTTTCAGTTATTATTTGTATTTGCTACTTAGCTTTCAAAGTATTTTATACTTATTTGAGGTGTATGGGTAAATCAAGATTTAAACAAACTCTTCATTGATTTTGGAGACTTAGGGTTAAAAGTAAAAGATTGTAAACCTTTTGACTTTAGTTTAAGAAAAGCATAAGATTATTAGAAATCTGTATGATTGAATAGATGCACTTCTTACAGCTAAAATTTACATTTTAAATTCAATGCAGAATATATATATATATATTTTTTTTAGGTAGCAGTCGTCTGATAAGTACGTCTTCTTGGAGAGATGGACAAAAATTAGTAAAGAAGATTCTGGGACCTGCACCCAAAACGGAACAAAAAGAGCGAAGAACAGTATCAAGTGACAGAAGTGGAAGAGAGAGAACTACTAAATCTGGTAAGTGATCAAATTATTAAATTATCTCAATAATTAAAATTGAGAAAAACAATTAAAAGTTGCTTGTGTAAGTACTTAAAGAGGGTGAAAATACTCTTTGGTAATACTTTATGACTTTGCTTTATATGTATAATTGTGAATGTAGCTCAAAAAAGAAGACATGGCCTATAGGGCTTGTCTATAAATAATTTCTGCACAGAGGTATTTTGGTGATCTTTATTAAGAATTCTGTTTATGTTATATTAATTACATTTAGCTGTCATTGTGAATAACAAAGCTTTATTTAATCAAATATTATTAGACTTTTAGGAACCTTAAGAGAATCAAATCCAATCTCTTTCATTCCTGTGTGCACAAATATAGACACACATTAACAGAGTTGAATTTTTTTATTTGGCAGATTAGGAAATAAACCCTGAGAGAGAATTGAGTATACAGGCAATAAGTGGCAAAATTTGAGCTAGGATCCACAGTTGCTTAGTTTGACCCATGAGTCCATTACTTTTTTCTTTTTTTTTTTTAATCCTCACCTGAGGACATTTTTTTATATTTTTTTGGAAAAATGAGTGGAAGGGAGAGAGAGAGAGAGAGAAACATCGACGTGAAAGGAACACATCGAGTGGCTGCCACCCGCACGACCCAACCAGGGCCGGGGACAAACTGCAACCGAGGTATGTGTCCTTAGCAGGAACTGAACCTGGGTCTCTCTGGACCACAGGCCGAAGCTCCAATTGCTGAGCCAAACCGGCCAGGGCACATTTTTCTTTTTGAAATGTCTTGAATGCTGTTCGCAATAACTAGTTACTTTTTCATGAACACTTATTTTGGGAAATGAAATATATGTACCTATAGGCCAGCTTTCCTTTTCAGCAGGAAAATTTGCCTTAATTTGAACTTCTGGAATAGTTTCAGTAAGAAATGCAATTGCAACTATAATTTAGTATATACAGGTCAATATATACTTTGTATTTTCTTCTCTTCACTTTTCATTTAGCTTGTAAATCAACTCATGTGCATTCTCAGCCTAAAATTAAGCCACATCAACAAATGTCTAGATAATAAAATGATTGTTTTCTATATATTTAATTTTTTTTTTGTCATTCATTGGAGAGTTGTGGCTGCTTAACATTGTTGGTTTTTTATTGAACTTTTGGGTATTTGGGAGGGAGAGTGACATTAAATAAGCACATGAGAGAGAAATTGTCATTTTCTATTAATAGATAAATATTCACATCAACAATAATATCTGTCCTTACTTCAGAAATATTAAAAGATGCATTTTTCCAGATGCCAAGGAAGGATAGTGTTTCAGAATATAGAATTTTTTCTCCTACTGTTAAAAAAGGTTTTTGCTTTCTTCTATAATATTCTTTAGAAGACTTTATATAATATTTGATTTAGAGTTTAAGATAAATCAAAATTCCCTGACTTTCTCCTGAATGCAATAATTTTTAGGAAAGAATACAGAATTTTAATACATCACTAATAGTTCATCCTTTGCAGGGGGTCATATTGGAAGAGCAGAATCTGATCCCAGGTTGGATGTTTTACATAGACCTCTTCCACGGAACTTGGAACGTTCAAGAAGTCGAGCTCGGTCTGAAAATAATATAAAGAAAGTAGTTCCATCTCTTTCAGATAATAAACAGGAGGAAAATACTGCCTTAAATAAGGACTTTTTACCTGTTGAAATTCGTGGAATTCTTGATGACCTACAGCTGGATTCTGCAGCTCAGGCAACAAGGCAAGAGACTGGAGAGTTACAGAATCAGAAGTCATCAGCACCACTACAAGCTTCAAGGAGTCATAGTCCAGTAAAAAGAAAACCTGACAAAATAACAGCTAGTGAAGATCCCCCTGTTATTTCTAAAAAGCGTCACTATGACACAGATGAAGTCCGACAGTACATTGTAAGACAGCAGGAGGAAAGGAAGAGGAAGCAAAATGAAGAGAAGAAGGCTCAAAAGGAGGCCACTGAGCAGAAGAACAAACGATTACAGGAGCTCTATCGGAAGCAGAAAGAAGCCTTTACTAAAGTAAAAAATGTGCCTCCTTCTGAACCCTCAGCAACTAGGCGACTGCAGGAAACTTACTCCAAATTGCTACTAGAAAAGACCTTGCTTGAAGAGCCGACTCATCAACATGTTATGCAGGAAACACAGGTAATAGTAGTGGCAGAAATACAAAGGGAAGTGATTTATAGTTAGGAAAAGTTTATTTGCTATAATAAACTTTAAAATTTACCGACCATTCCTAAGATTCAGATATATGTTCAGATAATATTTGTAATAATGATGGCCTTTCATGACATTATATATGAAAAGTTATTTGGTAAATATGATTGAACATAAGTACTCAATTAGTGTTTTACTATTTCTGTTACTGATCTCTGTTCATCACATCATTGCTATTAGTTATATCCCTACCTAGTCTTCATTGTATTACTGAGCAAATGAAGTTAGATTATGATAATGAAAAGCCTGGGTTTTTTAAAATATGTTTTTTATTGACATTTAGAGAGAGAATAAGCATGAGGGAGAGAGAAACATTGATTGGTTGCCTCCCTTACATACCCCATGTGGGGATGGAACCCGAAATCTGGTCATGTGCCCTGACTGGGAATCGAACTGGTGAATCTTTTGGTGTACAGGACAATACCCAACCAACTAAGCCACATCACCCAGGGCTGAAAAGCCTAGTTTTGTGATCTGCGATGAAATTGGAGAATATCCCAGTTTATTGTGATAATTTTATGAGTATTGCTAATGTTTTTAAAAATAATAAGAGTAATATTAAGTTCATACCATTTTAAAGGTTGTACAGACTTAAGCTTTGGTAAATTTTCACAACCCTGAGAAGATGTAGGTACTACTAGTGTTTCTACTTACCAGTGAAAAACTGATGTTTATTACATCCTCTAAAGTATGCAGTTAGTATCAGGTGTAATTTTGCTGTTAATTGTAATGGCTGGTTTTAAGACAAACTAAGTTTGAATTGTTTATTTTGTCCTCATCTGAGGACATTTTTCCATTTTTTGTTCAGATAGAGTGGGAGGGGGGGAGAGAGAGAGAAACATCGACATGAAAGGGACACATCGAGTGGTTGCCACCCGCACGACCCAACCAGGGCTGTGGACAAACTGCAACCGAGGTACGTTCCCTTAGTGGGAACCGAACCCGGGTCTCTCTGGACCGCAGGCTGATGCTCTAACCGCTGAGCCAAACCAGCCAGGACAGTTTGAATTGGTTTTATTTGACAGAAAAAAACCCTACATTTCATGATTTTTGTAAAGGTAAATGACTTAATATTTGTCCCATGTAGTCCCTAAATATATCTTCATGACGGGAGTCAGATAAATTTGATGTCCTTTTCTCCTAGATTAGACCAGGGTATCAGCCATCTGGAGAATCTGACAAAGAAAACAAAGTGCAGGAACGTCCCCCAAGTGCATCTTCCAGCAGTGACATGTCTCTGTCAGAACCTCCACAGCCTCTTGCAAGGTAAAAAGGGGAGAATGAAAGATGATTAAGGGTCTTTCTTTACATGAAATTTAGTATGAGGACAGTGGTCTGTGCTCAGTAAATTGTGTTGACTGACCTGTATGAGCAAGAGGTTTACTTAGAAATTGGTTTATATTTTCCGATGGATACTTACACATGGTTATATCTATATTTACTGCATCTCCTATTTTATTGTTCAACTTTTACCTGTCTTGTAATATCCAAAGTAAATGTCAGTTCCTCCTGGGGATCACTTGCAGTTAAAAGCACTCTTACTTTGAACTAAACACACAATAAAAGTTTGTTGGATGAATGAATCACAGTGAAATTAATATTTTAAAGTATTTGTGGTGAATGATTTTCAAAAGGAACTTCTGTATTCATTACTAATCAGAATTTCTTCATATGTCTCACACCAGTTTATTCATCTTACCTCTCAAAAGCTGTATTTGGAGGTGCATGTTGAACACATGAATAAGGACTAGGAAGGGATTTGATATCAGATTGGTGATTGAGGGGTATTTTACCTTAAATCTTTGTAAAAACTTTTTTTCCCTGTAATATATTGATTGCAATAAATTTTAAGAAAACAAACTATTGTGCAAGAAAGTTAAGGTTATTTTGAGATTGCATGGTTATAAATTATACTTTAAAATAACCATTTTGGGAAGAGAAAGATTTTGACATTCTTCTTTGGAGACTGCACAAATAAAAATCAAATCACTTTCCAATTTTGGGTTAATATACATAGTTCTGTCCCTCTAGTAATACTGATAAAAATGGCAAAAATTGATTGAGTAATTGTTAAGTTCCAGGCACTGATCTGAGTACTTTGCATGTGTTATTTTATTTGATACTTGTGACATTTTTTGAGTTAGGCACTGTTATTCCTGTTTTACAAAAGAGATAATTGAGACCTATAATTTAATTAACTTTCTCAAATATCAAAATGTTAGTGGTAGAGATGCATTTGAACTTGTCTGATCCCAGAAGCCTGTGCTTTACCCATTCTGCACACTACCTTCCAGTAAGTGAAATATTTCATATGATATAAGTTTGTCAATACATTTAAAATTTTAAGCATAAATAAACTTATATATTTTTTTTATTTGAATATTTATAGGTAGGTGTACTCTCCAGTTCATCTCAGTCCCATTATTGTTGTCAAACATATTCTGCTGGCTTCATGTCTTCAATTTTTACCTTGTCTTGAGTTTCCTTCTAGCTCTGCACAAGTAAGCCACTATTAAAAACAACCAAACATAAAGAAATCTATTACTAAACCTTGTTACCTTGCATATTTCTTTCCTTTCTTTTAATACCAAATTCTTTGACTTGTGATCGCCAACTTATTGCCTTCACTTTTCTCTACCTGTTCCTTAGCTTTTCCATTCCTGTTAATAGTTTTAACACATTTCAGTTACTTCATGCTTTAAAGCAAAGCATTTCTTTTCTTTGCTTTTCATGTCTCTTGATTCTTCATTAGTTGCCTGGAAAACTCCAAATTACTTATCTGATCTTGAAGACCTTGAAATGTAGCTCATAAGTCACTTTCCTTGGCTAGCAGAGTTCATTGTTCCCTGTCCACACCCTGTTGAACTTTATATATCTTTGTATTGGTACTTAACACTGTATTTTAGCTGTTTATTAATCTCTCATCCCTGCTAGATCTTGAGAAACTAAAGAGTAAGGATTAAGTCATAACTGAAGTCTTTTCATTGTAGTTTCCCCCATTTCTCTTCCATCAACATAGTACCTGCCAAAAAATTGTCATTCTAAACAGATGAATTTAAAGATTTTGTATTTACTCAGCATTACTTCTATTTATAACTTCCTTTGCATTCCCATTACTATACCTTAGTTCGAGCCCTAATAACCTCTCACCTTGCATTTGTAATAATCTATATTCTATGGCATAGAGTCTATGCACTAGTCTTCCTTTCTTTGTTCCATTTTCATAGTAGCCCTTCAGTATAAAAGACTGTTACAACATAACCTCCAAACCAAACCTTGCATGACAATGCTTTTCAATTTCCTTATCATCATGGCTACCCTTCTGCAGGTGATTTTTTTTTAACTTAATTGGTAGGACTTCACATTTATCCATACACTAGTTTGGTCTAAGGTTGCAGCCTATCCAAATAGCTTTACGCCCTGGACAGTTTTTCTCAGTGGTTAGAGCGTTGGCCCGCGGACCAGAGAATCCTGGGTTCGGTTCCCGCTAAGGGCATGTACCTTGCTTGCAGTTTGTCCCCGGTCCGGTTGGAGTCGTTTGGGTGGCAACCACTTGATGTGTCTCTCTCACATTGATGTTTCTTTCTCTATCTCCCTCTCTCCCTCCTGCTCTATCTGAAGATAAATGCAAAAAAAAAAAACCCCACAAAAAAACAAATAGCTTTGAGTCATCATTTGATAATGTAGTGTTAGCCATACTTCCCAGTTTTCTGTCATCCTCAAATTTGATAAACCTATCTTCATGTCATCATCCCAAAATAATGGACAATACCAAGGAAAAACCCTCATATAATTTTGTCTAAGGATCTTCTTAATAGTTAACAGCAGCCTTTAATATATCTATAGTATCCCTTAATACACAGGCTGTCCCTAGTCCGGAAACATAGGTGAATTCTATAGTGTTGTCTAGGACATCTTTATTCTGTTTTTAGACTTTATGGATATCCTACACTGTGTTGTATGTTTATGACTGGTACTCATAGTTTTACATTGGTACTCACTGTTTTGAAGTTCATTAATTTTTTTAAGATCTAGGTTGTAATAATCTTACTTCTTTAGTATGTATAATGTTAAATATAAATGTTGGCATTTATTTAATATTTGTTGATTAGGATAATGCATATTATGCCTATGTTAATATTCAGCAATCGTTTTCTTTCTTTGTTAATCCTCACTTGAGGGTATTTTTCCATTAATTTTTAGATTGAGTGGAAGAGAGGGAAAGAGAAAGAGAGAGAAAGGAGGGAGGGGGGGGAGAGAGAGAGAGAGAGACATTGATTGGTTGCCTCCTGTACAACCATGACTGGGACCGGGAATCAAACCTGCAACCCAGGTATGATGTACCCTTGACTGGAATTGAACCCAAGACCTTTTGGTCCAAGGGCCAACACTCTTAACTGCGAGCCATATCGACCAGGGCAAGATTCAGCAATCTTACACATTCTTTGTTATGTAACATTATTTTTAAAGGGAAAGGTAGAGCCACTGTTGTAAAGAATTTTGTCCACAGAGTTTTTAAGGTAGTAATGCCTCCTCTTTAATTAATGGCTTAAAATATCTAAGTTGAAGAAAGCAGTTTACAAAACCGTATGTCTAATAAGATTTCATTTTTGTGAAAATAATACCAGAACACAGCATACACCAAGAAAAATGTTTGGAAAGATATAATTCTAAATGAAATATTAATAGTGTCTTTTTTTGTCATTATTTAACTATGAGTGATATTTATCTTTTTGTCCTCTTCACCTGTCCTTTTTTTTTTTTTCAGTTTTTTTAATTAACTAATTAATTTTTATTACAGATGTTTCTCCTTTTTTCCTCACTGTGTCCTTTTTCTTTTTGCAGTGAGTGTACATTACTCATATAATCAGAAAAAAACAAAAATTTGAAAACAATGGTGGCTTAGTTATGAGTTGCTGTGTTAACTAATGTATTGTGACTTTCATCTGCAGAAGGGACTTGACAGAACCTGCATGGATGCAGCCTGACAGATTGAGCCCACGAGTCCACCATTCTCAACCACAGCCTCTTGTTGGAACAGCTGGAAATTTACTCTCCCATCTCTTGAGTCTAGAGCATGCAGGGTTTTTGCATAAGGATTTTGAATCTATTTTACCAACCAGGAAGAACCCTAATATTGCTTCAGGGCCATTAACTTTTACACCTCAACCATATCTGACCTCACCAGCTGCTCATCCAGATGCCTTGTTAAAATCTAGTGCCAGCCAATATAAGAGTAAACTAGATCGTATTGAAGCCTTGAAAGCAACAGCCGCTTCTTTGTCCAGCAGGATTGAAAGTGAAGCCAAGAAATTAGCTGGGGCTAACATTAATTATGGGTCAGTGTGGAACACTGAGTGTGATGTGCAGCAGACACCCCAAGAAGATGGACTTTGGGCCAAGGCTGTAAGTCCACCTGTGAAAGAGGATACTGAAGATGTTTTTTCTGCCCGAATTCAAAAGATGCTGGGAACCTGTGTATCTCATGCAGCGTTTGATGATGAGCTTCCTGGTGTAGGCAACCTTAGTGAATTTAAAAAGCTTCCTGAGACGATAAGACCTCACAGTGCCATCTCAAGCTTCAGAATGAGATCGCCTGGTCCCAAACCAGAAGGGTTACTGGCACAGTTGTGTAAGAAGCAGACAGACTCATCTAGCTCTGATCTGCAGGCTTGTTCTCACAACAAAGCCAAAATGTCCCTTTGTTCCAGCACAGACTCAGTCAGTGAAGGGCCTCTTCTTAGTGAGGGGAGTCTCTCTGAAGAAGAGGGAGGCCGAGATCGACGACCCCCTTTGAAGATAGCAGACATCTTAAAAGAAAAGGAATTCTGTGCTGGAGAAAGAAATGCTTATGAACCCATCAAAGAGTTTCAGAAGGAGGCTGAAAAATTCTTGCCACTTTTGGGGCACATAGGTGGTACACAAAGCAAAGGACCATGGGAAGAATTGGCAAAGGGAAGTCCACATAGTGTCATTAATATTTTTACAAAATCATATCAGTCATATGGAAAAGGTAAGAAAAATAAGTAAACCCTATAATATTTGTATATTATCTTAAGATAATTATTTCATAATTTTGTAAAGATAATACTTAGGTACAGATTTTTATTATTATGAGGATAATGGAAACATTGTCTAAATCAAAATTATCTGCAAGGTTCAGTTAGAGTATTGTAATTTAATCTTTAAATTTTTATTTTTTGCTTTTTATTGTCATAAAACAATCATTGATTGGTAATTATAGAAATTTTGGTCTAATTTAGAAAAATTCATAGATGATGTTCAAGATTGGTATGTATCAAAGGCATGCTAGGTTTTCTGTGACCATAGATACGTATTTGATTTGTAAATACATTTCTTAATACAGTGACTTGTGAATTATTAGGAATATAGTAGTCAAGAATTAAGAGAGGCAACTGTAGTAACATTTCTAATGTGAAAACAAATCTATTAATGTTTGTCAAAACTAATTTTAAAAACAGACTTTGGCCCTGCCCTGGCTGGCTCAGCGGTTGGAGCGTCAGCTGCGGACCAGAGAGTCCTGGTTTTGGTTCCTGCTAGGGGCACGTACCTCAGTTGCAGTTTGTTTCCATGTGGGTGGCGGCCACTCGATGTGTCTCTCTCACATCGATGTTTCTCTCTCTCTTCCTCCCTCCAGCTCTATCTGAAGATAAATGTAAAAATGTCCTCGGGTGAGGATATTAAACAAACAAAAAAATAGACCTGAATAGTAATGTAGCTCCATATTTGGTTCTTGAAACAATAACTTCTAAAGATCCCTCATTGTCCCTGAGATTCTGCAACACAATTTTCTTTTCTATGATGGTCTCCATTCCTTCAAGTCCCTGTCTCTCTTCTTCCTGCCATAGGTGGGTTGTACCCATCTTACGCTAGCATAACCTTAGAATTTCAGATTGGAAAGTGAGGTGGAACTTTAAGTCACCTCTTGGTACCGTGGTTTTTTATTTCCATTCTACATGGTGAACAATTTATTTGACAAATTAAGTAATTTCATCTATTTATCTTATGCTTAATTGGGCATCACATTGCATTTTCCCTGAATTCATATTTAGCCACTTTGTTACAATCTTTTTTATGTTTTCTTTATTGATTTTAGAGAAAGAGGAAGGGAGAGGGAGAGAGAGATAGAAACATTGATGAGAGAGAACATCGATTGGCCACCTTCTGCATGCCCCCCACTGGGGATCGGGCCCACAATCTGGGCATGGGCTCTGAATGGGAATTGAACCAGCGACCTTTTGGTGCATGGGTCGACACTCAACCACTGAGCCACACTGGCCGGGCACCAGAGGATATTTTTTCCATTGATTTTTAGAGAGTGGAATGGAAGGGGGAAGAGAGAGAGAAAGAAATAGAGAAAGAAAGAAACATCAGTTGGTTGCCTCCCACATGTTCCCTGACTGCAGCTGGGGATCAGACCTGCAACCGAGGTACATACCCTTGACCAGAAATCAAACCCACGACCCTTTGGTGCACCAGCTGATGCTCTAACCATTGAGCAACACCGGCCAGGGCTAAAGTTGTTTTGATGAAAGCAAAGTGTTTTTATTTTATTTATTTATTTATTTTATCCTCACCCGAGGACATTTTTCCATTTTTTGTTCAGATAGAGTGGGAGGGAGAGAGAAACATCGATGTGAAACGGACACATCAAGTGGTTTCCACCCACATGACCCAACCAGGGCCGGGGACAAACTTCAACCAAGGTACGTGCCCTTAGCGGGAACTGAACCCAGGTCTCTCCCACTGCAGACTGACGCTCTAACTGCTGAGCCAAACCGGCCAGGGCGAAAGCCAAGTGTTTATAAATCAATACTCTTATTTCTTTTTTTTTCCATAAGAAATTCAGGTTCTTAAATCCTTACATTAGATTTTTTTTTTTTTTAAAGATTTTATAGTTATACTGAAATATTTACAGTTGAAATGATATGTTGTCTGGGATTTGCTAAGGGGAATGATAGGGAGAATAGGAAGTTTAATTGAAACTAGATTGATCATGTATTGATAATTGTTAAAATTGGGTGATGGATTCATTGGTTTCATTCTACTTGTCTCTACTTTCATATATGCTTGAAAATTAATAAAAAGTTAAAAATATATTGTTAGATATAAAGAGAAATTAAAAATAAGCACTGTAAAAGAAAACTAAAATGTTCCTAAATCTATGTTGTTAATCCCCATGTTGTGGAGTGCTTTGCTTGGTATTTTTATTTTTCTTTTAAAGCACATTTCAATGACTACTTTTGACAGGGTTTGAAGACAGGTTGGAAAGAGGAACATCCACATTGCGGCCTTTGAATGCCAACACAAGTCCTCTAAGCAGTGTTTCATATGAAGATGATTTTGTCTCCTCTCCAGGGAGTGGGACTTTGACAGAAAAAAAATCATCTCTTGAACCTAGGTAAGATTATGTTGACAACGTAGAATAAAATCTAAAGAGTGAGGAAAGTGTACAAATGAGAATTGTAGTCTGAATATTTGTCAAATTTTGCTTGCTTAAAGATCCATGTTGAGGTTGCATAGCACAGTGGTTTTTAACAGCACAGGCTCCGAATTCAGACTGCCAGGGTTTAAGTCCTGGGTCTCCTGATTATTAGTTGTTTGTCCTTGGGTGTATTTACTTAACCTTTGGTGCCTCAGTTTTCCTCTCCGTGAAATGGGAAAGAATAATAGTATCAGTGTCATAGATTCAGTAAAGTACTTAGAACATGGCCTGGCACATAGTAAACAAAATATAGGTTGTTAAATCAAGAGTTCCCAGTAGAGGGTCATATTGGGGAGCTAGCCCATGGTATACTAATGTAAGAAGATTAAGAAATGGTTTTCTGTGCTAGAACTGAGAATGACCACATAGATCCTTGACTTCATGATCCCAAGTAATCAGTAATTTTTTCTTTTATAATTGGGATAACATCTAAAATTCTGCAAAGCATTAAAAATATAACATTAATATTTATTGAGCACTTAAATATGCAAGGCACTGAGAGGACTGAGGGACCTTTACCTATATTAACTCATTTTTATTGTAGCCTGATGTGATTAGTATTATTATTGCCATTCCCACTTCAGGAACTGAAGCACTAAAATTAAGATACTTGTACAGAGTCATATAGCAAGTGAATCAGACTGGGCCAGAGAAAATTTCCTTCCTAAATTTTTTTACTATAGTAATTACTTAAATTTAATATAATTTTCTTAATAAATTGCAAATTGTAATCCATATAAAATTATTGAATGATCTTTTAAAAATAGTTGTATTTATTTGGACTAGTGAAAATAAGTATTATTAAAATTATAGCAGGAAAAGTGTAGTTTTAAATTTTGAGCTCTAAAGAAAAGATCAAATTTTAAAATAAAAACCCGTAAGGATTTAATTGTGACATTTAATATCACCAATCAATATTATGTATTGCATTTCATTTCTAGGTTGAAGTAGAACATATTAAAGTGTTGTTCCCTGTAAGATTATCAGAAGGAAAATAATGATCATATCTAAAATTACAAGTCTGAATAGAAATTGAGGCCACATTTTCTAGTATCCAGTATATTTATTTCTCTTGTGTCTGAATTGTCCATTTTTATTGGTTTTATTTTGGTAAACAGCTCCCTGATATTTTTCTCAGTAATAATTGAAAGAATCCAGGGTTATGGTAGTAAGAAAACAAAAAAGAAAAGTAGAAGGCATCTTTGAGTATAGTTATATTCTCCTTGTGATTACATAGATATAAAATATCTATACTTTGGCTGCATTTTAATACTTGTTATTTATTTAATCACTATTATTTTTTGACAGTATTGGTGGTAGCAATTTGGGCGTTAAGGATGACCATTCTAGCAGGAAGTCAGCTTATGATCTTTCCTCTGTGGATGTTACCTCCCAGCATTCATCAGGGGCCCAGTCTGCTGCATCGTCTCGTTCATCTACTTCTTCTAAAGGAAGGAAAGGAAAAAAGGAAAAGATAGAATGTAAGTGGAATTCTACAAGGTGACTTTTTCTCTTATCAATGATTTTGTGATAGTGATCTAAAGTTATTTCACTCCAGCCCTGGCCAGTTTTGCTCAGTGATTAGAACGTCCTCCCGAGGACCAAAGAGTTGCAGGTTTGATTTCGATCAAGGGCATACACGGTTGGGGTACGGTCCCCGGCCCTGGTCAGGGTTGTGCAGGAGGCAACCAGTCCATGTTTCTCTGTGTCTCTCTCCCCTTCTTCCCCCTCCCCCTTCTTCTCCCTCTCTCCCACTTTGTCTGAAGATAAATGGAAGAAAAAATCCTCGAGTGAGGATTAAAATAAATAAATAAAAATTAAAAATCACCTGTAATCCTTCCACCTACAGATAACTGATAACTTTTTTTAGATTTTGTTTTATTTTATTGTGCCAAATGTACGTAATACAAACTTTATCATTTTAACTATTTAAAGTGAACAGTTCATTCCCATTAAGCACATTCACATTGTTGTGCAACCATCGTCACTAGCCATTTCTAGACCTTTTTCATCATCCCAGACTTTTAATATGCTAATATGCATTATTTATTTTAGGAAGAGGGTTAGGCTATAGTATGAAGTATTAACCAAATTTATTTGCCCACAGAATCATTTCTTCAGTGAACCAGCATGTTATAACATTAGAAGTCAGCTGAACACATTTTGTGAAATGCTGATCTTGTTTAGTTCTTTTATTTTGCAGTTTTATGCTTTGTTTATGTTAGTGTCTCACTTAAGGTTACTCAAGCCTGAATTCTGACTCCCAAATTCTACTACAATATACTGTACAACTTAAAATATCAACGATATATTAAGATTATAAGCAATATGATTCATTATAGGTTTTTAAAATTTAGAATCTAAAACATTAAATGTGCCCTGGCCAGTTTGGCTCAGCGGTTGGAGCGTCGGCCTGCGGTACAGAGAGACCCGGGTTCGGTTCCCGCTAAGGGCACGTACCTCGGTTGCAGTTTGTCCCCAGCCCTGGTTGGTCGTGCGGGTGGCAGCCACTCGATGTGTCCCTTCACATCGATGTTTCTCTCTCTCTCTCCCCCTCTCTCTCCCTCCCGCTCCACCTGAACAAAAAACGGAAAAATGTCCTCGGGTGAGGATAAAAAATAAATAAAAAAAGTAAAAAATAAAACATTAAATGTAATATAGGTAGTGTTTTATGGCTTTCAGATTCCTGGTCCCTCTAACAGTGACTTAAAAAAACTATTTATTTTACTTCCCACAGTATCATCTTAAACTTAATTTTCTTATCCTCAAGTCAGTGTAATTTTTGTTGTGTATACTCCATCTGGTGGTGCAAAGGACTGTATGCATGCTCTGTACAAAAAACTGCTTCCCAATGAAATTTAAAGTAGTTAGTAGATGAAAGTGGCAATCATCATTCCATACTAAACTCTGTACCCATTACACAGTGACTTCCCATTCTTCCTTCCCCTACCCCCAGCAGCCACCATTCTATTTCATGTCTACGAATTTGACTACAAAATTTAACCATTGTTAAGTGCACACACAGTTCAGTAGAAGTAAGTACGTTGATTTATTGTGCAACTAGCACCATGGGAGGGAAGGGGAGAAAGAGAGAGAGAAAGCCTCATGCACGACCTTGACTGGGAAGGGGTATTGAATCCTCGACTCTTTGGTCCATGGGCCGATGCTCTAACCACTGAGAAAAACTGTCCAGGGCTCTGCTTATTCTTTTAACGTAACAAATATTTTCCTATGCTGCTATTGAAACATGTCAAGGTGAATGGTGCACTAGATATAGAGTCATGAAGCCTGGGAAACCCTATTTCTGCTATTGAACATGTATCCTTAAGAAAGGAGCCTCATAGATCTCTAGTTCCCTCTTAATTTTTTTTCTTTTTTTTTAATCCTTACTTGAGGACATTTTTCTATTTATCTTCAGATAGAGTGGGAGGAAGGCGGGAAGAGAGGGAGAGAGGGAGGGAGAGAAACATCGAAGTGACGGGGACACATCGACTGGTTGCCTGCCGCACAACCCAGCCAGGGCTAGGCACGAAATGCAACTGAGGTATGTGCCCTTGACCAGAATTGAACCCACAAGTCACTGGTTCATGGGCCGACGCTCTAACCACTAAGCCAAACCAGCCAGTGCTAGTTACCTCATCATTAAAGGAGCATACACTACCCACTTCATAAGATGTTTAAGGAGTGCTTTTTAAATTGCCAAGTGCTTTTTAAATGTTTACATTACTATTATCTATGTAATTTAGACAACTCTTCTGTTGCAAATAAAGTTTGAACTTTTGAAAATCATATAAAGTTGTTAATGGATTATTGTACATAATTTTTGCTTGTTGGTGTCAGTGATCTCTTTAAGATACTCATTCTGAGTCAGAGAATATGAACAGTTTTATGAATCTGGCTATGTAGTACTTACCATAGAGTTTTCCAAAAGTATTGTGTAGTCCAGTTGGCAGTTGATAACATTTTTCTTCAACTTTGGGTTTTATCCTTGAAAGACTTCTTTTTGTTACTTTTTTATAGGCTTAGAATAGTACTGTAAAGTAGTCTTTTTTAGTCATTTGATTTAACAACCATTTATTTTTTTAATAGCAAATAAAGGATGTTAATGTAAGAAATTTTACTTCCCTTAAATGGAAGCAGAAGAGTGAACTTTATTTTAGATATGGAAAATAAATTTTAAAAATAAGTCAATTTTATTTTATTATTATTATTTTTAATTCTTATCCAAGGATATTTTTCCATTTATCTTCAGATAGAGTGGGAGGGGGGAGAGAAAGAGAGAGAGGGAGAGGGAGAGGGAGAGAGAGATGTGAGAGAGACACATCAACTGGTTGCCTCCACTCTAACCACTGAGCCAAACCGACCAGGGCCAAAAATAAGTCAATTTTAAAATATTCTGTTCTGCACTTATATTTTACTGAAATCTAGGTATCTGTCAATTATCTTTCAGTCGCTTCTATTGGAAATCAGCTTTATAAGAAATTTACTTTACAGGGCTGGATTCACTCACTGGAAACATTCAGAGCTCACTTCTTGATGAGGAAAAAGTACACTCTGGCTCAGAACGTGGCTCTCATCAAGGGAAAAAGTCTGAGACCGGCAGCAAACTTTCTGTCAGAGACTATGAGCAGACTCTTGACACAGAGAGCACTTTGGAGGATCTTTCTGGGCATTCTTTGAGGTAAAATAATGTATATTTCATACTGTAATTTATTTTAATTAAAGGTACAGTATTACTGATGTTCAGTGAATCCACTTAATAAATTTCTGTAATGTATGAATAGATACTGTAGTTTTGTTCATAGCTCTATTCTTTATATTTTAGAGTTTGACCATCTCTCATCTAAAATATTAACAACCTCTCCCTCGGGAATTCTCTGCCTCTAGCACAGCCCACCTTTCTATTCTAGACGCCATTGCACAGCCGCTCCCTCGCTCACCCTTGCCCAGGCAGCTGCTTCCCTCGGGTACTTGGGCAGCTCACAGCCACCCCGCAGATCAGCTCTAAGAACTTAACTGTGCCTGAAGTGTTTTCACTAAGCACGGACTCTCTCATTTCCTTTGTCTGTACCTTTTGCTTCTCAACTGTGTTCTTTTACTCTTTCAACACAACTACTTGGCATTCTTGTGGCCTCATTGTTTATTTCTTTCTCTGAATTTTTCTCTCCTTTTCAACTTATTGAAATACTCAAGCAGATTTTGAAATCTCAATTTTATATGATTATGGAGTTTGCATACTCTATTTTTTTACCTTTTGGGTTAAAGGGAATAACAAGAGAGTACTTTTTGTCATTTATTGATTTTTAATACAAAATGATATATTTTCCTCATTCAGAGACATATATTAACACATTTTTAAAGGACTAGATCTTTTATATGTGACTAATTTTATTGCTATATAATAAAGGATTTTGCCTCATACTTCAGTAACAATTTATGGTATATTTACATTGTAGAGAAAAGTGGTAGTTTAATCCAGAGACTACTTTTCCATTTTATTTTGGGCAGGTTTGTTTCTAGCTTGTTCACCACTGTAAATGCGACAATAAGAGGAGCACTCAGAGGAGTTCATTCAGCATAGCGACTGTGTTGAATGAATAAATGCCTGAATCACAGCTTTTAAAGCTGATGCTAATAAAGTAATGCATGCTCTTCTTATGAATTGTTTAGCTGGTTTCTGAAGTAGTTTTCCCTTCTCTAATGTTTTTTTTTGAAACCAATCTTTTAGTGTCTCATCAGATAAGGGAAGATCTCAGAAAACTCCAACTTCTCCCCTATCTCCAAGTTCCCAGAAACTGTTGCAGTTTGACCTTCCAGGAACTTCGTTAGAAAGATCTAAGTCCTCAGCTATAATGCCTTCATCTATAGCAGGACTCAAGCCTAATGCAGCTTTTCCTGATGTGAGCATGGCTGCCAGCAGAGCATCTGCAGAGATGACTTCAACACCAGGCAAGTCAGCAGTGCCGTTGTGATTTTAAAGATTTTAAAGGTTAATTTTTTAAAAAGGTTTCTTTTAGTTGAATCACGAGGAAATGATTTTTCAAATGGAAAACAGAAGTTGTGCAGGAAAATGAATATTAAGAAGCATGAGAGCCCTGGCCAGTTTGGCTCAGCAGTTAGAGCATCGGCCTGCGGTCCAGAGAGACCCGGGTTCGGTTCCCGCTAAGGGCATGTACCTCGGTTGCAGTTTGTCCCTGGCCCTGGTTGGGTCATGTGGGTGGCGACCACTCGATGTGTCCCTTTCACGTCGATGTTTCTCTCTCTCTCTCTCCCTCCCACTCTATCTGAACAAAATATCAAAAAATGTCCTCGGGTGAGGACTAAAAACAAAACAAAACAAAAAAAAAAAAAAAAAGAAGCATGAGAGATTCAGTAGTAGTGATTTTCCCCATCATGCCAGCGTTAGCAAAAACACATTGAAAAATGTATGCCATGTATGTACTCCTAAGTGTTCATAGTTATGTATGCATGTAGACATCTGTGCATGTTCACACACACACACACACACACATACACACACAAAGAAGTAACTATTAAAATACATGGTACTTATAAGTCACTGTCTTTGTTTTTGGCTCTTAAAATGAGAAATGAATCTTAGAAATCTGAGATGTAATTTAACTTCATGTGAACTTTCCCATTTGACATTTGTTATGCCTTCCAGGTTCTAAACGCTTTTCTCCTGCTGGCCTCCAGCATCGTATGGCAGCTGAACTGAGTTACTTGAGTGCCATTGAGGAGTCTGTGCGTCAGCTCTCAGATGTAGAAAGAGTTAGAGGCATTTCACTTGCTCAGCAAGAGAGTGTGTCTCTAGCTCAGATCATAAAGGTATTTGTGGAGTTTTCTTCTTCAGCTTTCTGTGTTTTTAAAATTTTTTCTTTGCTATTTAAAATAGTCTTAATGATGAGTTAAAAAAACATAGGTGGTCACTAAATATTTTGGTAAATGATAAATAGTTGATGTCTATCCTGTTTATTGTCTTTTTTTATTTTTCAAAAGATTTGTTAAGAAAATAGCATTGTGTTTAATATAGTCACTGTGTTGCAATCGTTTAATGTTTTAGGATTAATAGTTGATCATTTCTTTATCTTGAAGGCACAGCAGCAACGCCATGAAAGAGACTTGGCCCTTTTGAAATTGAAGGCTGAACAAGAGGCTCTAGAGTGTCAGAGACAGTTAGAAGAAACCCAAAACAAAGCAGCTCAGGTAACTTATTTTGCAGCAAGAACTAGTTATTAAACCTAAATTTGTATCTTTGAAATCACTTCAGTATTTTTTTAATTATGTAGGAGTAAAAAGGAAAAGATGTAAAATATGCAATATAGGTTAATTTCTTGTCATTTGATTCTTGTAGCAACCCTGTGAAGTTATGTAGTCAAGATTTAGCCCCAATTTAATAAGTGGGAGCTGAGGTACATGTTAGTACTTGTCTACAGACACATTATCTCATGAACAGTGGAGTTAAGACTTAAACTTCAGCAGTGATATTAAGACTCCAAGTTTTAAACTCTAGATTTTAAGACGTGAAATTCAGGTAGTAGTCCATTGGTTGGTTGGTTTGTTTTTTGTAAGGCATTTGATTCATGAAACAAATTTACAAATTTTGTGACATGACAGAAGTTCTCTTTTCATCTTCTTTTATTTACAGGTCCACGTGGAATCATTACAACAGGTGGTTAAGTCACAACGGGATGTAACTGAAGTCCTGCAGGAAGCAACTTGTAAAATAGCCGCGCAGCAGACAGAGACTGCTCGCCTCACCACAGATGCAGCACGCCAGATCTGCGAGGTGAGAGCCACTGAGGACCCTTTGCTTCTCAGTGCTTTTCATTGCAGTGTCTTGTTCATTTGAATGCACAGAGGCAGAGAAAAAGATGGAGAACTCTACATTTCTTCCCTTGAGTAAGCTTTTTAAAAATAATACTGATTTTATGGATGAATAATTTATAAATAATAACATGCATTTATTTTAAGTATACAGTTTGATGACTTGAGAAATACATAGATGCATGTATTTTATCTATCCATCCCTATAAACATCACTTTAGTCACTATTTCCAACACACTAAAAGGTTCCTTCATGCCCCTTTATAGTCAGTTCCCAATCTTGGTCCCAGGGAGCCACTGACCTGCTTTATATGAAGATTTCATTTTACCCAGTGTTGTTAGTGTTTTTTACTGTGCCAAGGATAAAGCTAGAAGTAGTTTTACTGCTGTCTCTATGTAGGATATCATAGTCAATATAGTTTCAGTTTATTTTAGCAGTTACCATTTAATATTGCTTGTGAAATTATTGTTATTAAAAAGCCATGAAGCTTCTGTGTGTTGGATACTATAGGATTGTGCAAGTAAGTATAAAATAGCATCTTTTTTCTCAGGAAAATTTTAAACATTAACAAAGATTTTAAAAACACTTCAAGTCATCAAGGCAGTGATTGAAAAAATACAAAATGAAAAATAAATGCAGAAATGGGTTAGTGACTAAGAGTAAGGAAAAGATAGTTCACATTGTTGCTCAGAAAAGACTCAGATAGGAAGTAGTAATTGAATTGATTCTTAAAGGAAGATTTAATTTTTGGTTTACTATAACTCATTATGTGACTTGAAGGTCTTCTGTCTAATTTGTAGATTGTTATAGCTGGGTGAAACCTTAAAAGTCATGTTATATTTATTTTTATAAGGAAGCTTTTGAGACTTAAAGGGTCTAAATGATTTGCCCACAGTATTCCCCTATTACTGCAAAATTTGCTTGTGCTCAGTTCGGTGGTCTTTTTAAGACATCCTACTCCTTTTTAGTTGTTCATCTACTTTTGCCTTGTGTGTGTTCATATTTAGATGGCAGAATTGACTCGAACTCATATCTCAGATGCCATTACTGCTTCAGGAGCTCACCTAGCAACACTGTACGACCACCAGCGCCAACATGCTCCAGACTTCGTGAAACAATTGAGGACCAGAGCTGAAACAGATAGGTCAATATTCGGTCATTCATCAAATATGTAATGAGTATCTCCTGTGTTCCAGGCACTATTGTGGGTGCTGGGAATATAGTGATGGGCATACAGTCTAGAGAGGAAGGTATACATTAATCAAATAGTCACTTAAGAGAATGAACACTGTAAATTGAGGTAAGTGTTATGAAAGAAAGGAACTTTGTCTCTGAGATATATAACAAAGGAATTTGAATAGCCTGTGGGTACAAAGAGTTCAGAGAAAGTTTTCCTGAGGAACTAAGGCTTATAGTGAGATATAGTGGATGAAAAGGAGTCAGTAGGGTAAAGGAGGTAAGGAATAGGCAGGTCAATACATGTAAATGTAGGAAGAGAAAAGGAAGGAGGACCAATGGGACTGGAGGCAAAGTACAAAGGGGACAATGGTAGGAGATGATCCAGGGATCAGATGATGGTAGGGTCTTTTTTTTTTTTTTTTTTTAATCCTCACCGGAGGACATTTTTCCATTTTTTGTTCAGGTAGAGTGGGAGGGAGAGAGAGGAACAGAGAGAGAGAGAGAAACATCGACGTGAAAGGGACACATCGAGTGGCCGCCACCCGCACAACCGACCAGGGCTGGGGACAAACTGCAACCGAGGCACATGCCCCTAGCGGGAACCGAACCCGGGTCTCTCCGGACCACAGGCCGACGCTCTAACCGCTGAGCCAAACCGGCCAGGGCTGATGGTAGGGTCTTGAAGACCTTAAGGATTTTGTTTATTCTAGAGCAACGAAGTCATTAGAGAGTGTTTTAAGTGGGGCTAGGTAAAGTGATCATGTTTTGTGTGTGTTGCCTTGTACATCATATTTTGACTCTCTAATTCATAGATTTTTAAGTCTATTCACATTCATTGATAGTTGGGGTAATTTGTGTTTATTTCTCATAATAAAGCAGAAGATATCTTTAATGTGTTATATACTCTTTTTGTGAGTGAATTCTTTCAAGTACTTTGTAAGTTATTTTATAATTCCTGTTCATTTATCTCATATTAATGTTGAACAGTATTTATAATCTTTTATTAGAGACTTTAAATGTTTAATACATTTTTATTTTCTTTGTAGGAAAAATCAGTCTGTTTCACTCTCTCACAATAAAGAAGGGACCTCTGACTCAAAGCATCAGAAGTATTCGTCTTCATTTGATAGTTATTCTGAATCTTCAAGATACAAGAATCACGATAGAAGGTGAAAAAAGTGATGTTGTAAAGTCTGATAAGTGGCTGAGACATTGCTTTATTTTTGACTTCTTAATCTCATTTCTTTAAATGAAATAGTGTATTCCCTTCAAAGTTTTGGCTTTCCCATCTAATTAGCTGGTTTATAAAGCAGTTTTATGTAGCAATATAGCTGCCATTCCTTGAGAACCTATATTTATAAGCACTGTATATGTATTTATTATACTTAATCTTTTGTTTTTAATCCTCACCCAAGGACATTTTGGTATTTATCTTGAGATAGAGCAGGAGGGAGAGAGAAACATCGATGTGAGAGAGACACATCGAGTGGTTGCCACCCACACGACCCCAACCAGGGCCGGGGACAAACTGCAACCAAGGTACGTGCCCTTAGCGGGAATCGAACCCAGGCCTCTCTGGTCCATGGGCCAGCGCTTCAACCATTGAGCCAAACCGGCCAGGGCTATACTTAATCTTTTATCCAGACTAGCCTAATGTTAACATTTTACTTACATTTGCTTTAGCAAGTAGAACTTCTAAAGAAGGCAGTACAGGTCAACACCATCTAATGTTGCAGATATCTGTTAGATTTGGCAGTTAGAGTTTAGGTAGAATTTATAAGTTCCAGTAGAGTAGTTGGAGTTGAAGCAGACTGTGGTCAATCATGATGTTGATGAAAAGTAAGGGAATGGAAATACCAAGTAGAAGCCCCTTTCCCAGTAGCTTGGTTTTAAAATGAAAGGAATTACCTGTGTAATAGCCTTAAAATATAGCGGTTGCCCATTGTGACTATTATTTAAATGTGAAACCTTCCTCTCTCCTACTCTTTTGTTGTTGTTAATCCTCACCCCAGAACATTTTCCCCATTGATTTTTAGAGAGAGTGGAAGGGAGGGAAGGAGGGAGAGAGAGAGAAACATCAGTGTGAGAGAGATACATCTATTGGTTGCCTCCCACACGTGCTCTGACTGGGGCTGGGGTTCAAACCTGCAACGCTTAACTAGGAATCAAACCCATGACCCTTCAGTGCTCAGGCAAATGCTCCAACCACTGAACCACCCCGGCCAGGGCCCTACTCATTTTTTCTAAAAGTTTCTTCTCAGATTTATGTATTCTTATTATTATTATATTTGATACTACATATTTTATCATTTTATAGCTTGCTTGAACATTCCTTTAGCCAAATAAGTTTACTCTAAAGTTAACCTTACGATATTGCCTTTTTTTGGTTTGTTTCTATAATATTTATAAGCAGGAGTAGTAGTAGCAGCAGCCGTCAGGAAAGTCCTTCAGTTCCCTCTTCTATGGAAAATGAGAAGAAACTTCACAGTGGCAAGATGGAAAGTTCTATTGATGAACAGGTTCAGACTGCTGCGGATGATTCACTACGGAGTGACAGTGTACCATCTCTTCCCGATGAGAAAGGTAACTTCCTTGTACATATATGTGTAACTGTTTGTTTTGGGAGGCTTCCAGAACCCTTTGAGATATTTGTGACTGAGCTAGTTAATATAATTAGAACATGGTGATAATGAAGACAAGGTTATGTGTTTGATAGTAAATGTATCCAGGTGAAACTATTTTAAGGGCATACACTATGCCAGTAATCCTAGCCAGTATTTTATACAATTATGTGTCATGATCCTAAGGGGAGGCAAAACTAAATCTAGGAGAATGTTCATGTTAATGAAAAATATATACTCAACACTGAAAAAACCTACTTTTATCCTATTATAGATATATATGTAATAAGCATAAAAAGAATACATTATTAGAACTTTACATGTTAAACTATATAAGAAAGATATAATTTTGTATAATGACAACATAAAATATGACAACTGTATTAAAATTCATTACTCAGCTCTTCCTAGATCATAAATAAAAATTGTATTCCTATCAAGTTATGGGCAGTAAATAACATAAAGAAAACCGAATCTGGCAACAAATGACACCTTTAAGACATCAAATCAGAATATTAGCAGCCTCCATTCTAGATTGTGTGTGTGTGTGTGTGTGTGTATCCTCACCAGAGGATATTTCTCCATTGATTTTTGTTGTTGTTGTTATTAGAGTGGAAGGGAGGAAGGGAGGGAGGAAGGGAGGGAGAGGGAGAGAGACTTTCATGTGAGAGAGAGACATCAATTGATTGCTTCTTGCACAACCCTGACTGGGGTCAGGGATCGAACCTATAACCCAGGTATGTGCCCTTGACTGGCAAGTGAACCCATGACCCTTTGATCCATGGGCCAGTGCTCTAACCATTAAGCCAAACCAGTCAGGGCTAGAATTTATTTTTTAAATAACTGGTTCTTAAGCTTTGTATTTGATTGATAGTAAGTTCTGTAGTCTGCAAAGCAGCGTGGGCAGGATTGTCTTTGGAGTCCAAGAAGAAAATGTTTAATTTTTCTCATCCTTTAAACATCTTTTTCGTACATTTTATAATGAAAATAATATATGGATATTGCAGTTTATGGTTATGGCAGCCCTACCTGATTAATACAGATCTTGGTACCTAGAACTGGGGTGCTGCCATAACAAATGCTAAATATGTGGAAGTGGCTTTGGAACTGGCTAATGAGCAGAGGCTACGTGTTTTGAGGCGCATGCTAGAAAAAGCCTACATTGTCTTGCAGACCCATTGGCAGGACTGGTGAAGTCAGGTGAAGATGGAAATAAGGAATGTGTTGGAAGCTGGAGGAAAGGCAGTCCTTGTTACAAAGTGGCAAATAACTTGGTTGAACTGTATTGTAGTTTTGTGGAAAATGGAAGTTAAAAATGATGAATTTGGATATTTAGTCCAGGAAATTTTTAAGCCAAGTGTTGAAGTCATGGCCTGGTTTCTCCTATGGCTTAGAGTAAAATGTGAGAGGAGAGATAAATTGAAGGAATTAAGCAAAAAGGAAGCAGAACTTGAAGATTTAGAATACTCTCAGCCTATTGGTATTGTAAATGAGAAAACATGTTCTGGAGAGAACACCAAGGATATTACTTGACAATCACTCCATAAAGAGATTACCCATGGATATAATCAACCATCTCAGCAGAAACCAGGAATAGAGATGGGATTTTACCAGCGGTGACACTGCTACTTTGCATTGAAGGGCAAGAGAAGGGATGAAATTTAGGAAGGCTTTCAGACCTCTGGGATTCTCGGAAATGAGACAGTAGGGTGATCCAGCTGTGAACATGCCTTATCCTTCAAGAAAAGATAAGAATGATCCTGAGGCTCAGAGCACAAAGGCCCAGGTGAAAAGACTGCCTACTCGTTGGTTTCAGAGGGGGGGTGGGGCACCTCCTTGGTTTCAGTTGTCCAGGCTGCCCTTGCCCAGTGGCCAAGGGGTGCAGCTGCCACTCAGGGATGAGTAGGCAAGGCCACCCTGATAGGCCTCGAAAGCATGACTGTCATTTCTGTGGGTTTGTAGAGCGTGTCATCCAGCCAGAGGGTTATTCTTGAACCTAAAATCTAATAGAATTTGCCTTGATAGGTTTTGGACTTGCTGGAAACCAAGTATTCCTTTCTTTCCAGTGTTTCCCTTTGGAGTGAGATTGTCTGTTCTGGGCTTGTCCCACCATTGTATTTTGGAAGCATATAACTTGTATTGTTTCACAGGTTCATAGCTAGAGAGGAATTTTGTCTCAGGATGAATGATACTCTGACTCTCACCCATACCTAATTAAATTATATTTCGATGAAACTTTGAATGTGTAGTTGATGCTGGAATGTGTTAAGACTTTTGGAGCTCTTGGGTTGTGAATGTATTTTGCAAACAAGGAGTGAATTTTTTTTCTTTTTAAACTTATCTTTATTGTTGAATGTATTACAGATGTCCTGCCTTTTCCCCCCCATTTGACCCCCTCCTCCCCGCTCTTGCCCCCCTCATATCTTCCCCACACTATTGTCTGTGTTAGGCATATATGCATGTAAGTTCTTTGGTTTCTCTCTTCTTGCCCTCCCTCCCCCCTTTTCTTTGAAGTTCATCAGTTTAACAACCAATTTGTACTTCTTAATTCTTTCACCTTTTTCACCATCTCTGTAGTCCCCTCCCATCTGGCAACCAACACAAAGTTCTCTGTATCTATGAGTCTGTTTCTGTTCTGTTTATTCATTTGTTTGTATATTCAATTATTGATAGATATGTATTTTGCCATTTTATTGTTCATATTTTTCTTTTTCTTCAAGAAGACCCTTTAACATTTCATATAATACTGGTTTGGTGGTGATAAACTCCTTTAGCTTTTCCTTGTCTGGGAAACTCTTTGTATGTTCATCGATTCTAAATGATAGCTTTGCAGGATAGAGTAATCTTGGTTGTAGGTTGTTGCTTTTCATCACTTTGAATACCTCTTGCCATTCCCAAGAAGGAGTGAATTTTGGGGAGCCAGAAGATGGAATGTTGTGGACTGAATTGTCTCTCCTCAAAATTCCTGTCGAAACTCTAACTTCCAGTATCTTAGAGTACTCTAAGAATTCAACAACAAGAAAATCAACAACCCAATTACAAAATCTGCAAGCCCTGGCCAGTTTGGCTCGGTGGTTAGAACATGGGCCCACAGACCAAAGAGTCACAGTTTGAGTCCAGTCAAGGGCGCATACCTTGGTTGCAGTTCAGTCCCCAGCCCTGGTCAGGATTGTGTGGGAAGCAACCATCAATGTGTCTTTCTCACATTGATGTTTCTCTCTCTCTTCCTCTCTAGCCCCTCCCACTCTTTCTGAAGATAAGTAGAAAAATATCCTTGGGAGAGGATTTAAAAAAAAAATGTGCACAAGCTCTGAATAGTCACTTCAATGAAGAAAACGTACAAATGGCAAATAGACATAGGAAAGGTATTCAATATCATGTCATTAGGAAAATGAAATTTTAAAAACTGACAATAAATTGGTGGCAAAGATGCAGAGCAACAGGAGCTTGCTGTGTTCATTGCTGAAGAGAGTGTAAAATGCGCTTTTGGAGATGTTTTCACAGTATTTTGTAAGGACCCAGCAATCACATGATTAGGTATTTACCCAAATGATTTGAAAATGTACGTCTACACAAAAACCTATCACTATTGTTCATAGCACTATTATTCTTTTTTAAAAATATGTTTTTATTGATTTTATATAGGAAGGAAGGGAGAGGCAGAAACATCTGTTGGCTGCCTCCTGCATGCCCCTTACTGGGGATTGAGCCCACAACCTGGGTATGTGCTCTGACCAGGAATCGAACCACCAACCTTTTGATGCATGGGACAATGCTCAGCCAACAGCCACACTGGCCAGCGTAGCGCTGTTTTTCTTAATTGCTAAAAACTGGAAGCTACAGTACATCTTATGAGAGGAATAGATAAACTGGTGGATCTATACAATGGAATACTAGTCAGCAATTAAAAGGAAGAAGCTATTGATTCATGCAACAACATGGATGAATTTGAAGTGAATTTTACTAAGTGAAAGAAGCAAGCCCCTAATGGCTACATATTATATGATTCCATTCATTCATTTATTTATATTTTTTGCATTTATCTTCAGATAGAGTGGGAGGGAGGAAGAGAGAGAGAGAAACATCAATGTGAGAGAGACACATCAACTGATTGCCACCCACACAACCCCAACCGGGACCGGGGATGAACTGCAGCCGAGGTACCATGAACTGCCCCTAACAGGAACCAAACCTGGGACTCTCTGGTCCGCATGCTGACACTAACCGCTAAGCCAAACCGGCCTGGGCTGTATGATTCCATTTATTTGAAATTCTAGAAAAGGCAAAACTATAGGGATGGAAAATAGATTAATGGTTCCCAGGTGTTAGGAGGAAGAATGATTGACTACAAAGTGAATGCACAGGAGAACTTTTTAGTGTGAAACAACTGTTATGCAAAGGATATTGTGTATTTTGTATGGTTTTGTATGCACTGTCTGGTGCTATGCATTTGTCAAAACCCCAGACTCGTACATCACAAACAGTAAACTTTAACATATGCAAACTAAACACATACACATCTGCCAGAATGTGTGTGTGGAAGGGTGGTGGTACCAGCATGGAATGCAGCCTGTGACCATTTCTCATTTTTCTATAGGGGTATTAGTTTACTAATTGCTTTGTAAGAGCTCTTTGTATATGAAGTGCATTACACTTTTACCATATTTGTTATACTAATATTTTTAGATATTTTAGAGTTTTTGTTCTTGTTTGTAAGATAAGTGAATTGTATTTCATGCTTACTGCTAGTGATTAGTTATATAAATTTGTTATACTGTCCCATAAAGAGGCAATAAGCACTACTAATTGAATATCTACTGAAAACTGTTATGATAAAATCTGCTGCTCCATATTCTTTTAGATTCAGCTTCTATTGCAACAGAATATTCCCTGAAATTTGATGAATCCATGACAGAAGATGAAATAGAAGAAAAATCATTTCGATCTTTATTACCTTCTGAGAGTCATCGCAGATTTAACATGGAAAAGAAAAGAGGCCATCATGATGACTCTGATGAAGAAACTTCCCCAGAAAAGACTACGTTATCTTCTGCCAAGGTGGGTTTCAGTTTACCTATAGAGACGTCATAAGTGGTTGTGATGTGTTTCCTCAAAGTTGTGAGATCACATTTTATACTTGAACTCAGTTGTCAGCTACCAAAGTGATTTCCTAAGATACCAATTTTATGTTATACTTTTGTTATAAAATATGGTTTTGCCTTCCTTACAGAGTAGAATACAAACTTATTTGTTAAGGCCTTTAAGGATCTGAGCCAAAGTTACTCTGTAGCTTTTTTATTTGCTTCACCCCTAAAGAACCTTATTCTATTTTAAAATTTATATTTATATTATTAAAGTGTAAGCCTTTTCAATAACAGGGACAAATTCTTACCTTGTTTTATATCCCCAGGACAGTACTAGCCACAGTGGTTGTTTGTTAAAATTTTAATCGCTGAATAAATTAGCAGATGAATGTTACTCCCTCTCGTGCCTTTTTTGAAGAATATTTTCTACATGATTGGCAATATTTTTAATTTATTTAATTTACTTTTATTTCTATATATTTTTATAAGTGCATACCTCTTTTTTTCCCTGCACACCTTTTTTAATGAAGTTAATTATGTTCTAAAAGGTTTAGATGATGATAAACTCAAAATAAACTCTCTATATTAGCTGAGCATGCCATTCTCAGGAGGACAAGATAGCTTTTCTAAGTTTACTATGGAGATGGTTCGACAGTATATGAAAGAAGAGGAAATGAGGGCAGCTCACCAATCTTCACTCCTGCGTCTCCGTGAAAAAGCCTTGAAGGAGAAAACTAAGGCTGAATTAGCCTGGCTAGAGCATCAGAAAAAGTAAGTTTCAGTGAACATAGTTTTCACTTTTTAATTTCTTCTTTGATTGAAAGGAAATGCTTTGTTTTTAAAGATGTTTTTATTTCCTCATTTAATTTGATTTTATCAACCCAGTTTCACAAACTAGAAATATGTCCATTGTCCCTTTTTTGAAAAATATGTTTTTATTGATTCTTAGAGAGAGAGAGGAAGAGAGAGGGAGGGAGAGAAAGAAACATCGATGTGAGAGAAACATCGATCAGCTGCCTCCTGTACATACTCCGACCAGGGATTGAGCCTGCAACCTGGGCATGTATACCCTGACTGGGAATCGAACCAGCAACCTTTTGGTACTTGGGATGAGATTCAGCCAACTGAGTCATACCGGCCAGGGGTGTGGCTACCATCCTTGAATCATGTTACTTTCACTCATGTGACTTTTTCTTTGCATTTCTGTTATCACTTAAGTGACTCTTATGTTGTTATTTTATGTTTAATTCCCTTATTATATTGTAAATTTCTCAAAGCTGTTTTCTCTTTAAAGAACACAGTCTAGTTTTTTCATACATTACATATGCAGTAAAATAATTGTTGGAATAGGAATTGTTGCACGCAGCAACTGTTTTCCTCATTTGGTTTAGAGACTTTAGTGGTTGAAATTATTGACATTAGCAATTTAATCTAATCTTTATCTTTATGGGAAATATTTGCAGACATCTACGAGACAAAGGAGAAGATGATAAAATGCCTCCACTTCGGAAGAAACAGCGTGGTTTGCTCTTGAGGTTGCAGCAAGAGAAGGTATGTTAGGAAAAAGACTCCTTTAAGAGAACCTGTCATAAGGCAAGTTAGATTGTGGATTCTGCTGTTTTGCCTGATCTCTTTTTTTATTATTACCTTAAATGAGATTTAATTGATATTTACCACTGTTTATGCCTATACCACTATAATTATAGGAGTTGCTTGGTAGTCTGCTATATTTCTCCAAATTAGGATTGCGTGTCACTGATAACTTAATACAGTATAGCAGTGATTTCAACCTGTATGCTGCAAGAATTAAAAATTTTTTTTTTCCTTTATTGAGTTTTTTAGAGAGAATGATAGAAACATCAGTGAGAGAGAGCATTGATTGGCTGCCTCCTGCATGCCCCTCTCTGGGGATCGGGTCCACAACCTGGGCATGTGTCCTGACCAGGAATTGAACCAGTGACCTCTTGGTGCAAGAATTTTTAAAACATCCACTATCTGATTATTTAGTCAGGGGCACTGACCTCTTTTCCCTCAGATTGTCAAATAAAAATATGACAACAGCCAACACAACAATAGCCATCCAGTGTAAATGAATCAAAATTATACCTATTTTTTGTAAGATCAGCAAAAAATATACTTTTTGGTGTGTCGTAGAATTTTAGTAATTAGTTTACATGTGCTGTGAGATGAAAAAGGTTGAAAATCACTGCAATATAGTTGGACTTTCTGCCTTCATTTAGTATATAAAATAAAATAGTCCTTGAAGTGCATATTTTTAAAAATTAAGATATTTGTAAGAGTCTATTTAGATTAATTTTTTTAGTCACTGTTTTTTCAAATAGATTTTCAAGACATATTAATTACAAATTGACAGATATTTTGACTTAGTGAACTCAGAAAGACCTGGAATTTTAATCCTGGTAGCATGGTGTTGTAGTAGTTAAAAATTCAGCTCTAAAGTCAGATTTCCTGAGTTAAAATCCAAAGTCTACCAATATTAGTTTCATAGCATTGGACAAGGTACTTAACTTCTCTGTGCCTCAGTTTTCTCATCAGTAAACTGAGGATAACAACGATAACATACTCTGCATGCTTGCTGGGAGGAATACATGGATTAATACATATAACAAACGTAGAGCAGCCCTTGATGCAATGGCAAGTGCTCAGTGAATGTCAGTTGGTGTTATTTGAATTCTAGCTTTGTCACTTGCGATTGTGTAATCATAGTCAAATTTAGGAACTCTTTTCAACTTTATTTTCTTATCTGTAGGAGTAAGATAATATATACTTCATATATTGGTTGTGAGGACTAAATGAGGTAACATATGTAAATGTGTTTCATATACTGCTCAGTATGAAATTGATAGATTATAGTTTTCTTTTTCCTTATTGACCTGTTGCCAGTTACTACTACTTTGTTACTGAACTTAATTATTTAAGTTGTTTATTGAGTTGCTACTTAAATAGCCTTTTCTTTTTCTTAAGTTTACCCTAGGAAACATTGCTGATCATATGAACTTGAAAAAATTCTGAACTTTGTTGTTGTTGTTTTTTTAAAAACTTGTATGTTTTTAATCCAGAAAAATTGGGTTTAAATAACTTTAAATTTTTTCATAGTTAAAATAAGTAAATAACTTCTTACAACATTATAGTAGTTTTCTGTTTGTAAAATAGAATAAAGCTAAATTTACATATATTTTCTCTCAATCTGTGGGGTTGTGTTTTCAATAGTGTGCTTTAAAGTACAGTGTTTAATTTTGATGAATCTGATATATTATTGCATGCCTGCTGATAGCACATTTAGTTTTTGTTAATTTGAAAATGTATTTATTTCGTCTTCATTTCTGAAGGATATTTTTATTGGGTATAGAATTATTTTCAGCATTTTCATTTTCCATTGTCTACTGCTTTTCATTGTTTTTGTGGAGCAGTCAGTTTTCTTACTGTTTGAAGGCTGCTTTTAAGAGTTTTGCTATTATGTGCCTAGGTGTCTTTTGTATTTATACTATTTAGGGTTTGCTGAGCTTCTTGAATCTTTTGTTTGTTGTGTTTCATCAGGTTTTGAAAACGGTCTCTTCATTGTGCTATTTCTGCCCTATCCTCACCCTCCCTTCAGAGGCTCAAAGTAGACATTTGTTAGATCTTTTGACCATTTACCACATCTCTGTTCTATTCTGTTTTGTTTACATATCATTCTTTAAAATAAGGGTGGGGAACATCTAGCCCATGGGTCATGTAAGGTCTGTGAAATCAGTAGCAGCTAATGTCACATGTCTCATCAAATTAGCCTGACCTAATATAACAGGCTAAATTTTAAGTTGCTAATTTTGTATGGCCTGTGAATGATGTTATAAATATTCATATGGCCTTTGGCAGAAAAAAGGTTCCCAACCGCTGCTTTAAAATAATTAAAAAAAAAACACGGTGCTTCAATTTGAAGAGTTTTTATTGACCAGTCTTCGAATTCATTAGTTATTCGTTCTACACTGCTGTGTGTACTGTTAAATCCATTTAATAACTTCTTAACTGCAGCTCCAGAGAAACTCTTATATGTGTCCAAAGAGACAAAAAAAAATCTAAGGATTTTCATTGTAGCATTGTTTGTAATAGTAGACAACAATCTTATCCAACCATAGGGATAATGGGATAAGTGAAATAGGTGTAAATCAATAGAGTGATATCAAAAGCAATGTCTAGTAAATAAAACAAGATTGAAAGTATGATATTATTTATAAAATTTAAAAATATGTAACCAAACAGTATAGATTTTGCAGCTAAGTACAACTATTTGTGGAAGAATTTAAAAAGAACATGCTGGAAGGATATGGCCATAAGAGTGGTTACCTCTAGGGGGTTCGGGTAGGGGATTGCAAACTGGTTTTATCTGTATTGTTTAATTTCTTTTTTTTTATCCTCACCGAGGACACTTTTCCATTTTTTGTTCAGGTAGAGTGGGAGGGAGAGAGAGGAACAGAGAGAGAGAGAGAAACATCGATGTGAAAGGGACACATTGAGTGGCTGCCACCTGCACGACCAACCAGGGCCGGGGACAATGTATTGTTTAATTTTTTTATGAAATTAAAGACAAGGAGAAAATATGACAGACTACTAAAAATTGTTAATTTGGGATTTTTGGAAATTAGTTGCTTATTGTGAACTATTCTGCATTTTTAGATAGTTTTAAAATATCTCAAACATTATTGCAAGAAATTATAAGTTAAATTATTAATGTCTTTTTTAAAAATATGTTTTTATTGATTTTTTTTTTTTTTAGAGAGAGAAGAAGGGAAAAAGAGATAGAAACATCGATGTGAGAGAGAAACACCGATTGGCTGACTCCTGCATGCCCCCTACTGGGGATTGAGCCCTAAACCTGGGCATGTGCCCTGACTGGGAATTGAACTGGTATCTCTTAGTCCATGAGACGAAGCTCAGTCCACTGAGCCACACCAGCAAGGGTTGTTAATATCTTTATTACATTTATTATTTTTGACAAGAAAAGATATGAAAACATTTATTTTAAAAAGTCTCTGTTACATTTTAACATTTATTGATAGCGAAATGTATTATCTTTTGCCACTTAATTTGCAACAGAGATGTTAATAATATCCTTTGTAGAACGAGTTTGGTTCAGTATAGTCTTAAATGTTTCTGGTGGCATTTTAAGGGGAGACAGTTCTGTTTTGAAAGCAATTTTCAAAACTATTTTAAACCCAGCCGGTATTCCTCAGTGGTTGAACATCGATCCATGCACCAAGAGGTTGCCGGTTTGATTCCTGGTCAGGGCACATGCCCATGTTGTGGGCCAGATTCCCAGTGTGGGGCATGCAGAAGGTGGCCAGTCGATTGTTCTCTCTCTTTGATGTTTCTATCTCTCCCTCTCTCTCTAAAAAATCAATAAAGAAAAAAAATTAAAAACTATTTTAAGGGCCATAAAATGTCCTAATTTTTTTTAATCTCTGTGAAACAATTATAGACATTAAAGCATTGTTGGTGATGGTAAAAGTTTTAAGGGATTTAAGAGATTAACAATAGAATAATGCTTATATTAATGAGTTTAGCTGTGGAAAAAAGTGAAGGGTATATTAAGTTTGTTTATTTATTTATTTATTTAATTTAATTTAATTTTTTTATCCTCACCCGAGGACATTTTTTTGTTCAGGTAGAGTGGGAGGGAGAGAGAGGAAGAGAGAGAGAGAGAGAGAGAGAGAGAGAGAGAAACATCGATGTGAAAGGGACACATCGAGTGGCTGCCACCCGCACGACCGACCAGGGCCGGGGACAAACTGCAACCGAGGTACATGCCCTTAGCGGGTCTCTCGGGACCGCAGGCTGATGCTCTAACCGCTGAGCCAAACCGGCCAGGGCAAGGGTATATTATGTTTAAAAAGGGCATATGAAATTATCAGTCTGTTATTACAATTATTTAAATTAAGGGATTGTGTTAAATTTTTTTACATAGATGGAGTTATGTGACTTGTTTTTCCTCTTTCTTTTTTTTTTTTTTTTTTTATCCTCACCCGAGGACATTTTTCGATATTTTGTTCAGATAGAGTGAGAGGGAGAGAGAGAGAGAAACATCGACGTGAAAGCGACACATCGAGTGGTTGCCACCCACACGACCCAACCAGGGCTGGGGACAAACTGCAACCAAGGTACGTGCCCTTAGCGGGAACCGAACCTGGGTCTCTCCAAACCGCACGCCGACGCTCTAACCGCTGAACCAAACCGGCCAGGGCTTGTTTTTCCTCTTTCAATACTTACAAAGTTTTCAGTGTTATCACTTTTATCTTGAAATAGTGTATATATTTGTTTACTTTTGTTATATGTGATGATTGGATTTTCCTTTTAATGTATTACTTTGGACCTTTCTCTTCTAAATCTCAGTAATTTTCCTAACTTTTTAAACCTTAGGCAGAAATTAAACGTCTTCAAGAAGCCAATAAAGCAGCTCGGAAGGAAAGACAGCTGATTCTTAAACAGCAGGAGGAGATAGAAAGGATCCGACAGACTACCATAAAACTTCAGGAGAAGTTAAAGTCTGCAGGGGAGAATAAATTGGTACATTACATGAAATTATTATTTGTTTTGACCTCATGCTGCTTGCTAATATCTAATTTTCTGATATGATGGGTATGCTCATTCTGACACTGTAATACATGATGAATGAGGGTAAAGTATTATGTGTGTGCCTTTATGTACAGTGACAGTATTTTGTTGTTGTTGTTGTTAATCCTCACCCGAGGATATTTTTCCATTGATAATCCTCACATGAGGATATCTTTCCATTGATTTTCAGAGGGAATGGGAGGGAGGGAGAGAGAGAGAAACATCAGTGTGAAAGAGACGCATTGATTGGTTGCCTTTCACATGAATCGTGCATTGAACCTGCAGCCTAGATTGGTACATGGGCCAATGCTCTAACCGCTGAGCCAAACCAGCCAAGGTGACGGTATTTTTTTTTTTTTTATTACTATGGAATATTCAAGGTTTGAAAGGGACACGTGGCTCATATATTAGTTTATAAATGTTTTCTATTTATAAACTCAGTTGGGACAGAGAACCTATTCCGATCAATCCAGATACATTCCTTAGAATTAAAGAGAGAGACTATTTTTGTTCTTTATGATGCTGATTTCAGCTATCCAATGTTAATGATACACGATTTAAAGGAGATACTCAGACAAAAATAAAATTTGATACTGTAAAGTGTCAATATAAGATATTATGAAGTGTCAATATAACTAGTATTGGAAAACCCAGACTGTTTGGCAGTGTGGTTAAATTACTCTCTAATATTCTCTGCTTTGAATTTTTTTTTTTCTTTATTGATTTTGAGAGAGAGAGGAAGGGAGAGGGAGAGACAGACAGAAAGATTGATGAGAGAGAACATTGATTGGCCGCCTCCTGCATGTCCCCAACTGGGGATTGGGCCCACAACCTGGGGATTTGTCCTGACAGGGAATCGAACTGGTGACTTCTTGGTGCATGGGTTGACGATCAACCACTGAGCCACACCGGCCAGGCTCAAATCAAATGCTTTTGATTTTTATTTATTTTTTAATCCTCACCCGAGGATTTTTTTTTTTTTTTCTTATTTATTTTCACGTAGAGTGGGAGGGAAGGAGAGAGAGAAAAACATAGACTTGGGAGAGACACATTGACTGGTTTCCTCCCACCCGAACCTGACCAGGGCCAGGGATAAACTGCAACCAAAGTACGTGCCCTTGACCGGAATTGAACCCGGGACTCTGGTCCACAGGCAGATGCTCTAACAGCTGAGCAAAACCGGCCTGGGCTCTGCTTTGATTTTTAAAATACACTTTGAATTTTGAAACAATCTCAAATTTATACAAAATTTTAAACACAGTATAAAGAACTCTTTTTTTGAGCTGAGAGTATGTTGCTTACAATTAACATTGATATATTACTACCATTTAATTTGTAGACCTCATTCAGGTTTCTCCAATTTTCACAATAATGTTCTTTACATCAAAACCTAAGTTCAAAACCACATTTAGTTTTCATGTCTCTTTAGTTGCCTTTAGTCTGGAAAAGTTCCTTGACTCTCAACCTTGACACTTTGTAAGATTACATGCCAGGTATTTCGTAGAATGCCCTCCAACTTGGGTTTGTCTGGTTTTTTCTCCTAATTAGATTCAGGTTGTGCATCTTTGGCAGTAATATCACATAAGTGATGCTGTGTTCTCCTCATTGCATTTGATCCTGTAGCACCTGCTTGACTTAACCATTAATGATGATGTTGACTTGATTAAGGTAGCATCTACCAGACTTCACTGTAAAGTTATTCTCTTTCCCTTTGTAATTAATATGTACTTTACATGGAGGTATTTTGAGACTACACAAATTCCTATTCTTTGTCAAACTTTAATTCTTTTATTTTTATCATTGTGGACTCATGGATTCCCATTTTACTGAGCATTACAATTTGTCTATCATTTGTTTTGATGTTCACGTGGACATCCTCATTGCCCCACTTGGGCTCCGACTCCCCTGTCCTGCACTAATTAGGTGCTCCTCATCACCCTCAGGTTGGGACACCTCATTCTTAGTCCCTTTGTCTTTCTCCACCTTGTTCTGTTCCATCTAATGATTTTAGGACTGACTTATTCATGAACGGGGAAGGGAAGGACAAGGCCTCTGCTTCATTATATTGTTCACAAAATAAAACAGTCAAGATTGTTCCTGCCCATCTTCTTGAAAAGTTGAGAGAATAAATAATTATTTGTAGCAAAGTCTTATTAAGTAGTTAAAGTTTTACTTTTGTTTATCAGAGATAATATATTGATTAAACCAATGGTTCCTAAATGTTTTTATTATGAACTTTTTATTTTGTAAAAACATTGTTTTCTGTAAGAAATATTTAAAGAAAAAAGATCCATTTGTCAGTATGATTAAAATAAGTTAGTGTTCCCTTCATTCTTTGTGTCTATACATATGTTTTATATACTTATAATGTCTATCATTTTATATTCCCTCTGAGGAGTTCAATTTTTAAAAATTAGAGAGGACATTTAGATACCAGATTAGTAGCAGCAGAAATTTTTTTATTTTTATTACATTTCTTTTTTTCTTTTTCTTTTTAATCCTCGCTCAAGGATATTTTTCCATTGATTTTTAGAGAGAGTGGAAGAAGGAATGGACCGGGGAAGAGAGAGAGAGAGAGAGAGGGAGAGAAACATCCATTGCTTCCTGCCTATGCCCTAACTGGGGCAGGGGATCAAACCTATAACCCAGGTACCTGCCCTTGACCTGTAATCAAACCCAAGACTTTCTGGTGCATAAGCTCACTCCAACCACTGAACCATGCCAGCTAGGGCTTTTTGATTTATTTTTACATCTTAAAAAATACTATACTTTGTGATTATATATAAATATATGTAAAATATACATAACGTAAAATGTATAACTTAGCCAGTTTTAAATGTGATACAATTTTGTCCTTTAAGTAATACCATAATTTCATCTATTTTACAAATACTATTTTGAAGATAAACTTATTTTAAGATGACAGTGTTTATGATCACTTTGAGATTTTGAATTACAGTAAAAGTGTAATACTTTACCCCCCTTTCTTTGTAGGACTCTCATAGTGATGATGATACAAAGGATAATAAGGCAGTCAGTCCTGGTCCAACTGACTTGGAGACCCGCAGTCCTTCCCCCATTTCCATCTCTAGTAGTGAAACTAGCAGCATTATGCAGAAACTGAAGAAAATGAGAAGCCGCATGGATGAAAAGTAATTCATTTTTATAAATATCTCCTGTTTATTTTGAAAGTAGTAGCAACAAATAATATTTTTAATGTACTTCATTAGATTGGCTTGGTATAACAGTATTTTGTGGATTCAGTAGCATTTTAGCAGAATGATTAAGTCAGTCTAGAAGTCAATTAACTATAGATCTGGTTTCTTACTTTAAGCATCAAGGTAGTATTTGCACATACACCCATGACAATGTTTTTTCCTTTATTTTACCAAAAGTTATGTTTAAGTGTGAAATTTGTACCTTCGCTGATATCTGAGGACAGGTCTACTGACTTTGGGGGAGCAATTAATTAAGGAATGTCCTGAGATCTCATCCTGTGGCTCTCTGACAGCTCTCAGGCTTATTCAAATGGAAGAGTGAAATTTAACCTTATGAGTAGGTGTGGATTGCTCAGTTGAATCCACAAAGACTCAAAGTCTCCTGGGATGTTGAATAATTTGGCACTCTACCATTCTTTCTTTTTTAATTATTTTTTCTTTATTGCTTTTAAAGAGAGAGGAAGGGAGAGGGAGAGATAGAAACATTGATGAGAGAGAACATCAATTGGCCGCCTCCTTCATGCTCCCCACTGGGGATTTGGCCTGGGCATGTACCCTGACCAGGAATTGAACTGGCAACCTCTTGGTGCATGGGTCAATGCTCAACCACTGAGCCACACCGACCGGGTTCTACCATTCTTTTAAACATTTCTAAGTATTAGTTTTTAAAGGCTCTTTTAAAGAAAGCTGCTTCTACTTAAATGTAGCTAGCTCAGTTGTATGTTAGCTTTGACCATATAAAAGGACATTTATGTGAGAGTTTACTCTATTGGATGTATATTTAATTAAATATGCTTGTAAATTAGTTACTTGTGAACCCTCTCTTTGACTATATAACCTCTACCTTCTTTAAATATGGAAGAGACTCATTCCAAATTTTTGTGGATTGTCATTTCACTTTAAGTTAGCAATTTGAACCACAGATTGAACTTGTTGTATCTTGATATCCTTTGGCAGTGTGCCACCCATCACTAAATTTAATAATGCTCTGTATTCATAAATATGCTCTATATTCAAAATAATGCTTTATATTTATTAAATCAATCTATGATTTAATTAATTTCTGAACAGCCAAGTAGCTGTAAGTCAAATCTTATTTACTATGGGTGCAGTGTTATACATTGGCATTTCATTGCTTAATTGAAATTATATTTCAAAAACGTAATATCGGCATTTCATAACTTAAAAATCCTAATTTGATTATAAAAATGAGTTTCAAAAATGAATATAGCCTGGCTGGTGTGGCTCAGTGGTTGAGCATCGACCCATGCATCAAGAGGCCGCCGGTTTGATTTCCGGTCAGGGCATATGCCCAGGTTGTGGGCCCAATCCGCAGTGTGGGGCATGCAGGAGGCAGCCAGTTGATGTTCTTTCTCATAGATGTTTCTCTCTCTCTGTCCCTTTCCATTCCTCTCTCTCTCAAATTAATAAAGACATTTTAAAAAATGTTTAAAAAAATGAATATACATTTAAAAAATAAAATATATAAGGGGTGAAACCAAATTATTCACCAATGTGTAAATATTCCTTTTGTATGATTTCCATCGCATAGACTAATTAAGGCTTTTTCAAACAGGAATTCATTGAAATTTAGAATAAAGATGTTTTCTTCCTTTCCTAATAAAATTTATCAATAGCCTGTTTAGATATGCATGCTCTGTTGCTCCAAGGATCTTTAATCTCAGAATAATCTCTCTCATAAATTTTCATAACTGATTTGACATTATATATCTGTCTGCAAATGTCTTTGAATGGTAAATGTTAGAGGAAAGACAGCTCATGGAGTAATGTCTTCATTGATCCCTTACTTGTCTATATCAGTAAGATCTTCATTGCTAGTCTCTATGAATGATAACCTAATAATTTTAATCACATCTGTAGAAGAAACGGCTAATTCTTACTTATCTGTGAGATTAGTCCATTTATGTGATGCTTATTTCAGATTTGGTTAAACTTTGACAAATTTAAGTTTGAATTTATTTATTCTGTTAATTATTTTTTCAGAATCCAAAATATTAAACCCCTTCCTTGGTCAACTACTGCAGTAAACTTCTGAGAATTTTTTCAGAGAGAATAGGCCTTGAAGCATTCATGACTCTTTTTTAATGACTTCTTGATTTGTTGTTTGAAGCGATGCAGTTGTGTTTGTGGGTAGGGATGGTGTAAGGACAGTGGTGGCAATGGAGTTAGCTTTAAGGTTTGGATGATGGTGCTAAAATTTGAGGATGAAGTGGACTATTTTTCAAAATTACCAGTGCATTAAAAAGGAATATTATTATGCATTAGTTTTTGATCTCCCGAACAAAGTAATGTGAAAACTAGTTTTAAAATACAGTTTAGCCCGCCCTGGCCGGTTTGGCTCAGCGGTTAGAGCGTTGGCCTGTGGTCTCAAGAGATCCGGGTTCGGTTCCCGCTAAGGACATGTATTTTGGTTGCAGTTTGTCCCTGGCCTTGGTTGGGTTGTGCAGGTGGCAGCCACTCGATGTGTCCCTTTTATGTTGGTATTTCTCTCTCTCTCTCTCTCCCCCTTCCACTCTATCTGAACAACAAAATGGAAAAATGTCCTCAGGTGAGAATAAAAAAAAAAATACAGTTTAGCCCTGACTGGTTTTGTGCAGTGGTTAGAACATCGGCCCTAGGACTGTAAGGGTCTGAGATTTGATTCCTTGTCAAGGGCACATAGCTGGGTTGTAGGTTTGATGCCCGGCCCCAGTCAGGGTTGTGCGGGAGGGCAACTAATCAATGTTTCACTCTCACATCAATGTCTGTCTCTCTCTCTCTCTCTCTCTCTCTCTCTCTCTCTCTCTCTCTCCCCCTCTCCCGCCCTTTCTCCCTCCCTCCCTCCCACTCTAAAAATCAATGGAAAAATATCCTCAGGTGAGAATTAACAACAACAATAACAAAATACAGTTCAGATCATCACAAACTTTAGAATTAGATCTCCTTCAATAGCTCATTAAATAGTCAATTTTGTAACAATAGACACCTAATAATAACAAAATCATTTGAGCTTTTGCTACTAGACATTATTATTTGTTCTGAAGGATATGAAAAGGAATCAAACATGAATCTTGCCCTCAAAGAGCTTATACTCTAGATGGGGAAAAAAACAAATATCAGGCTCCTTTAGAGAAGTACATATTAGTCCACTGCTACGAAAGTTAGAAGAGGAAGAAATGTTTAATATTTTTCAGAACCAAATGATTTTAGAACTGGAAGTTTCATTTAAAATTTAGACCCTAGCCCTACTGGTGTGGCTCAGTGGTTGAGCGTCGACCCATGCACCAAGAGGTCACTGGTTCAGTTCCTGGTCAGAGCAACATGCCCAGGTTGTGGGCCAAATCCCCAGGAGGGGGCATGCAGGAGGCGGCCAGTCAATGTTCTCTCTCATCGATGTTTGTCTCTCTCTTCCTCTCCCTCTAAAATCAATAAAGAAAATAACAGTAATAAATTTAGACCCTAAGTTTGCTCTTCCAAATTATATGATTTTATAATCTGTTTAAATAACCTACAGTTATATTAGCTTAGTGGGATGAAATAAAAAAGAGTTCTCATTTATGTCACATGGTCTAGCAGTTTGTTGTGGCGTTTAAAAAGTCTGAGTAGGTGCTTAAACGGAGAAAGGAAGATTCATAAAATGCTGGTACTAAATGGGCTCTTATGTAAGTTGTCTAGTATAGTCCCTTAGTTTTGCAGGAAGAAATCGATGCCATGGAGATTAAGTAATTGTCCCAGGTCACACACATGTCAAATGGCAGAGCTAGAACCGGAACCCTGGTCTCTGGACGTGAGCCAGCTAATGTTAAAATTGAGTTAAGTTGGCCTATCCGCTTTTAACCTCAGATTTTTTTTTTTAAACCAACATTGATGACTTAAAGTTATTTAAGCAGAAACTGACCCTTCTAAATAGTATTTATTGAAACTGGAAAAATGCCCATTGGCTGATTGCTGGAGTTGAATAGCTGCATAGCTCAAGTTGAGAGTGTGAAAGTGTGACTTTAAAAACGAATCAGTTACTCATGAATTTCTTAAGATTAAACATTATAGGAACATAATAATCTCCATACTGTATTAAATCTATTATACATATCATCCTAGTCCACTGTTCTGTTACCATCAGAGGTCTTGTTGGGGAGATGCCTTAACATTGACTATAAAGAGTATTAGTAGCATTTTCTTTCTTTCTTTTTTTTTTTTTATCCTCACCTGAGGACTTTTTTCCATTTTTTGTACAGATAGAGTGGGAGGGAGAGAGAGGAAGAGAGAGAGAGGGAAACATCGATGTGAAAGGGACACATTGAGTGGCTGCCACCCGCACGACCAACCAGGGCCGGGGACAAACTGCAACCGAGGTACGTGCCCTTAGCGGGAACTGAACCCGGGTCTCTCCAGACCGCAGGTGGACGCTCCAGCCGCTGAGCCAAACCGGCCAGGGCAGTAGCATTTTCTATTAGTAGGCATTTATGTCTTAATGATTCACAAATTTTATTTCTTGTGCAGCATCTTAAAGTATTGTTAACTCTAGTGTGAAGTACTGCTTCTTTTATTTCAACTTTAGTTTATTCAGCTTTTAAAGGATATTCTTTATTTCTAAAATGTACATATATTAAATATGGAACATATGTTCTGGAAAGAAGTTCTGACTTTAAGTTAAACTTCTTATACTATTTCTTAAACGATTGTATTTTCCTTTTTTATTAGCTTTCTTTTGCTGTTCATTTTGAACCTAGAGCTTTTGAATATGCTTAATCTTTACAAATGAAAAAAAAGATCTGTGTTTGTTTTAACAAAGAAAATGATCTTTTATAGGGTTGGACAAAAAAATTAAATTGTGTCAATTTATAGTTTATTTATATGTTTCAATATTCTACTTTTGTACTAGGTCATGTATGCATTTAGCAGTTATACACTTAAGAGGGTGGGTGAAATTTGAGTGTTATGAATAGGTTTTTTTTGGACCTTTTGCCAAGTACATGTTTTTTGCATAATATTTTGATAATTGGCATCAAAATAAGTTTATTATACGTTCATAAAGAATGGCAAGGAAAATTGCAGTGTCTTACTGAAATTTGACAAAATTGTTTGTCTTTGAACTTTGGTGCAGAAAATCAGGCAATCCAGATGTGTGTGTGTGTGTGTGTGTGTGTGTGTGTGTATGTATGAGTAAGTGAAGGGGAGGTGAAATAAGTTTTATGTGGGTAACAGACATTGAGATAGTCTGTTTTCTAAAGATATACGTGTAGGCAAGATTCTACATACTTTTTAAAATCCAAATGAGTGCTGGATTTATACCTAGATTTTCTCACTTCTGTGACATACTGATATTATTCCTTGCCCTTCCAAGGCAATAAATGTTGCCTTGATCTACAGGTTACTGTTGTGTGCATGTGAGCAGGAGCATGCTCTGTCAAAGAGAATTAACCTTTCCAAACTATCACTAGACTTAGTTATCCTTCCATGTATATAATGATCTATTTACTATTTCAAAAGAAGGGAAACTAGTGGGTTTTTGCTCCTTTTATAAATTTAACATGTAATTTTCTTACCTTTAACCTTGTGATTGAGCTGTCATCCACAGCATGATGTTTTTTATTGGTATTAGCTCAGTTTATTCTTAATTATGTGTCCTGGTATTTTATAGGATGGGTATTGTATTTCAATATTATTATTCAATTGGGCCTTTGTTAAATATAAAGCAAGATACCTCCACTAGGTCCTGTTAATAGCAGAAGTTTTATGTTATAGAAGTTAACAGTATATATTTACTATGAATTGGTTTTCTAAATTACATTATTATTTTAAAGTTGATTATGATGGTAAGGTTAAATAAGGCAGTGTGCTTTTTTTATTTAATATCAAGCTTAAAATATATGAAAAGGTACAGATATAAAAATCACTTGTTCAGGATTACATATGTATGTAGAATTGCTGATATATAGGTTCACAGCCATAATTATTGTACTCTATGCTAAAGCTGATGGGAAAATTTGTTTAGTTGCACAATGTACTTCTTCATTACTTTACTCACAAACAAGTAAATTTACCAGAAAGTATAGATGATGGTTAGGCAGCATGTGAGAAGAAAGGCATGTGTATTCAGAAATCATTGCTAAGATCTATAAAAAGTACATGTTTTATATGTCACACAGAGTATAACACTTGCTTTAACTGAGTAGCTTATAATGTTCTTCAGGAAACATATTAAAAGTTCTTCACTCAGCTCTTATACTTTCCCTTTCTCATTCTTTCTGCCTCTTGATCTCTTGGTTTTAAAATCTTCCTCCTTATTTTGTAGACACTGCTCTCCTGTTCACTACTTCTTCTCTGTCTTTACGTCTCATCACTGGGCCTCTCTCAGTGTCTGTTTTCCCAACCTTCATCCCAAATTCCAGCTGTATATCTACAACCAGTTGGTCAGGTAACTTTGCACCTTTTTCAGTGCACTCTTTGATAGAGCATGCTCTGTTCTTTCTGTTTGTTTTGTTTGCTTCTTTAAAAGATTTTTTTTTTTCCTAACAGCCCAGGGGCCTCTTGTCAAATGTCCCATATCTCCTTTTTTCTCTTACATTAATTTGACATGCTGACTGTTCAAGAAATGAAGTGACAATTCCTGTGCTTTTATATGAAGTGTTTGTTGGATGCGTGGGTGCATTTTTGTTGATTAGCTACCACTGCAGATCTAACACCAGTAAAATAAGCAGCCCACCTTCTATTTAGCTGTGGCGTGTACATTTGAGGAGCGTTTAATAGTAGCTTTTTAACTACTCAAAAAACGTTTCTTAAATCAGTAATTTCTCCTAACATTTTGGAGCTAAGATATATTGGGCTATTTAATTTCAAAGATCGGGTTAAATTAAGAAATCTGAGGGATTTGGTGCCTCTCACTGCAGTAAATAAACAATTATGTTTATATGCCTAAGGCATCTGACTGTGGTGCTCAGTGTTCTCTCCATGAAAAACAAATTAACTCCTGACATTGTCTCTCTTAGGTAATGGGTACCAAACTCATTGTACATGAAGCAAAACCAGACTGAATTTGAAAAAGGGACATAAACATGTTTTTTGTTTGCTTGCTTGTTTGGGGGCTACGGGGTTTGTTTTTTGTTGTTGTTTTGGTCTTTGTTGTTTTGCGTTTGTGTGTTTTCTGGCCTAAGCCTTCAGAAAAAATTTCTTATGTTTTCTCATTTAAAAGAATCACCTATGAAAAGTGAATATATATTATCAGTCATGGTTGTGCAGATTTTGGAGATTATTTTCCCTTGAATTTACCACTCTTTTTCCTTTGCTACTCTTATAATTACAAGTAAAACATAAATTCTCTCATTTTCTGAGTAAGTTGACTAATCAAAGCTTCTGCTATCTCAAACTTTTCAGAGGAGTTGTGTGAATGTTCTTTTTTACACAGCTTGTTGATAAGGTACTGAGTGATAGCGCTTTCAGAGTGGTTTCTGCTTGTAGACTTGTTCTCACTGTTTATCATGGTGTGACCATAGGTTTCTGACAAAGCGGGAGCAAAAACTAATGCAACGGCGACAACATGCAGAAGAGCTGCTAGAGTGGAAGCGACGCTTAGATGCAGAGGAAGCAGAAATTCGTCAAATGGAAAAACAAGCTTTGGCTGCCTGGGACAAAGAATTAATAAAACCTAAAACTCCTAAGAAAGAATTGGAAGACCAGAGAACAGAACAGAAAGGTAACAAAGACTAACGCTATTCAGACTACAAATTAAAGCCAAATATGACGAAAGATTTACTTCATTATTTTTAAAATTTTTATTTGTTTGTTTAAAATATTTTTTCTTTATTGATTTTTACAAAGAGAGAAAGGGGACGGAGAGAGAGATAAAAACATCGATGAGAAAGAACATTGATTGGCTGCCTCCTGCACACGCACACACACACCCCCCTGGGAATCAGGCCCACAACCTGGACATGTGCCCTGACCGGGAATCGAACCTGCGACCTCATGGTGCATGGACCTACGCTCATCCACTGAGCCACTCCGGCTGGGTCACTTTTTAAAAAAAATATGAATGATTAAGGGTGATGAAGGTGATACATGTACAAATGTTACAGAAATTGGAAAGTTGGAAGAATATTGTGAATAGTTTTATGCTAATGTACTTGAAAACTTAGAAGAAATAGGTAAATTCCACGAAATGGAATTGGGGTATTCTATGACCAAGTGGAATTTAACACATTAAAAAATTGATAAGGTGGTGAATTACTTAGATTAAAGGAGAAAAAAAAATATATGACATCTCAGTGCATTCATCTTTTCCAAATTCTACCAAATTGTCTTCCAAAGTGTTTGGACCATCGTTCACTCCTAAACGAATGTATGAGTTGTAACTGCTCTGCATCGTCACAGACTCTCAGGCCTCAGTACCTATCACTGCAGAGTGTATGTTAGAGAGTCTCTCAGTCTGCGTCAGCCAAAATTCTTAGACTGAACAGACTTTATAGTAAATATGGTTCATTAAGTGTGGGACTAAAAGATTATATCCAAGTGCAACTACTGAAATTATGCTAAAGAAAAATATAAAGTATAGCAATGAAACATTTCCCTTGACCAAGACTGTACTTTTTCTTGTTTTCTTCATCTCTTTCTAGAAATAGCAAGTGAGGCGGAATCTCCAGTACCTTCCTACTCTCATGTACACAGTGAAATATCTATTCCGGAAGAGTTGGGCAGCCCTGCTGTGGAGTATGTACCGTCCGAGTCCATGGTTCAGGAGCAGCCGGGTAGTCCAGACCACAGTATACTTACTGAAGACATGGTTTTTTCCCAAGAGCTGGAATCCTCTCCTTCTCCTAGTAAACATGTAAGTTAGTGTGTATTTATGTTCTAAAAGATCTATCATTAAGTTATATTCTTGCTCTTAACAACGTCGACGATCATTCATACCTGTAACATACAGTATATGACATTTGAATAGATATAAAGTTTTTCATTTACTCCTAAAGGTTTATAAATACATGATTTTTAGCTTTAGTGACAGTTATAAAATTACATGCTATTAAGTTTGTTAATATTGAGAGTATAGGAACTTCTAAGGTCTTTTGATAAAGATATGTGGGAAAATCACAAGTTATTATTAAAATCTGTGTTTTGTCATATAATAGAAATAATAAGAGCTTAAACCATACCAGTATACCTTTTCTATAATGTAGTTTATAACTGCTCTATAAATCATAATCAGACAAATACCACATGATCTCACTTATTTGTGGAATATAATGAACATAACAGTCTGAGGGATGACCCAGAGACGTGGAAGTAGAATACAGACTGACAACCCTCAGAAGAGGGGGTGGTGGGAGGAGGAAAGAGATAAACCACAGAACTTATATGCATGTACGCAAAACAGATAGACATGGACAACAAAGCCGGGATTGCTGTGGGGGGATGGGGAGGAGGGTATCAATGGGGTAAAAAAGGAGAAACATCTGTAAGAAAAATAAAAGAAAAAAAATCATAATCAGAATAAAAATACGGTTTCATCTTTTTAAGGTAAATCTGAAATGGTCATTGAATCTAAATTAGAATAATGATCACTTTTAGAATAATAATGTTTTCCACATTGTCCTTAATTCTGTACTTCATAAATAAAACTTAGGTGATAAAAATTTAAACCAGAAACTTAACTTTTTCCCTTGATTTTATAAAGTGTATAAAGGAATTAACCTAACAATATCAAATATTAAATGGGCACAAACATTGTGAAAACCTGTTTTAAAAAAGTAATCCACCTAAATTTAGGATAGAATATCCTTTATTAAAGAGTATTTTTACTGTGGATGTGAAGAAAGAATAGCATTTCCCTACTGAAAAGTCAGTGAGATTCACATGTGTTACAGCACTTGAAGCATTTGGAGAACATAATTTTTTTATCCAACGAAGAGCCCATTCCATGCATGTCATGTTGCAGAATATTTCAGTGTTTTGTGCACATACTTGAAAACAGCTTTTAGGTTATAAAAAGCTTCTAATTAAATTTTTATGTTAGTGATTATCTTGTTTGTTATCTAATAATGGGCTTGTTGTATAGATAATTTACTTGTTGCATGATTCCTACCTTGCAGGAATTTACAACCAAACTGTGCCTTTTGACACAATCTTATTATTTTATTACTTGCTATAAATTGATTGGGTTTTGTCTGGCATCCTTATTGAGGTCCAGGATAGCCATCATCTGATCGAATACTAAAAATAGGGTTTTTCCTCACAAAAAATATATCAAGGAAATCAAAATGAGTGTTCCTGAAAGTGGTTTCTTGTGTGGATTATCCTCACCATATTATGTTTTAAGCCCCACCTTGAAGCTTAGCAAGCTAGGAAACTTGCCCAAAGTCACAGAGATGGGAAGTGATGAAGCTAGGATCACATCAAGCATTCTCACTTCCAGTTGATGTCAGGGTAGAAATTACGTCCTTTGTAATCTCTGTAGGCAGTCTTATGCTCCATTTTCTCCCTTTCTTCCTTCTCTTCCTTCCTTCAATAAAAGTAGTATATATTTAGTATTTAAATTTTTTTCAGTTTTATTGAGATATAATTGACATGTAACACTGTGTAAGTTTAAGGTGTGCAGCATAGAACAACTTGGCACACCTCTGTTGTGAAGCGATTGCCGCACTGAGTTTAGGTTGAGTTACAAAAAAATTCTTTTTCCTTGTTATGAGAATTTTTAGGGTCTACTGTCTTAGCAGCTTTCAAGTATACCACACAGCAGTGTTAACTACAGTCATCATGTGGAACATTACATCTCCAGTATTTATTTATCTTCTAACTGGAAGTTTGTACCTTGACCATCTTCACTCAGTTCTCTCATTCTCTGTCCTCCACCTCTGGTAACCACAAATCCAATCTATTTTTTCTATGAGTTTGGGTTTTTTTAGATTCCACATATAAGTGAGATCATCTAGTATTTGTCTGTCTGTCTGTCTGTCTGTCTGTCTGCCTGTCTATGTCTCTCTCTCTCTCTCTCTGACTTGATTTCACTTAGCTTAGTGCCCTCAGGGTCTGTCCATGTTGTTTCAAATGATATACCACATGTCCTTTAATCATTTCTCTGTTGGTGGAGAACTACCATATGATCCAGCATTTTCACTTCTGGGTATATATCCAAAGGAAGCAAAATCACTATGTTAAAGGGATAGCCACCGCCCCTGCCCCCCCCCCCCATTTAGTATCTTTTAAATTGAAAAGAATAAGAGGTAAATATCACTTATACTATAGCTACTCCTGGTTTATTATAAACATCTTCTAAAACATACTTTTTTCTATACATTTAAAAAATTGAGATCTTACCTTTATAAAATTTGTAAACTGTGTTTTCACACTTTGTCATAGAGTTATTTAAAATTTTTTGTAAGTAATAATTTTAACTGGTTAGTATCTTGAGTTTTAAAAAGAATTTACAACTATATCACAGAGCAGTTCCCATTTGGTTTTCTGTTTCAACAGTCACCTCCCAAAAGCTGTACATCTGTGTCAAAGCAGGAGTCTAGCAAAGGAAGTAATAAGACTGGAGGACAGTGTCGTCTGCCTGTCAAGTCCCATCAACCCTGTTACAGTTGGTCAGATGAGTCATTATCTATGACACAGTCAGGTAAGACTAAATAATGAAAAGTTTTTTACTTTGTACTATACTTGAATTTTTCTTAAGATCTGTCCAGCTATATGCTGGTGTGATGTTATACTTTGTTGCATTTGTTTTGTTAATCCTCATTCGAGGATATTTTTCCATTGATTTTTAGATAAAGTGGAAGGGAGGGAGGGAGGGGGAGAGAAAGCGAGAGAGAGAAACATAAATGTGAGAGAGACACATCAATTGGTTGCCTCCCGCATGACTCAGATCGGGGATTAAACCTGCAACCCAGATGCATGTCCTTGATTGGGAATCGAACCTGCAACCTTTCCATCAGCAGGCTGATGCTGTAACCACTGAGCCAAATCGGCAAGGGCACTTTATTGCATTTGATAATACACCTTTTTTCTTGACAAGATTAAATTGCATGATTCTTTGCTTTTTATTGATAATTAATTGTATCCCTAATTACAATAAATATGACAAACTTATATTCTCTGATGTTAACAGGCATCATTTATTTATCAGGCATTTGTAGTATTTTCTATGTGTCGGGCATACTTATGTGTTCCTATTACACTCTGTGCTTCCACTTGTTACACCAGACAGCATATCACTTGCAACCAGATATTACCCAGGAGGTCTCCCCTACTAGAGTATAGACTTCTGGAAAGGAGAGTCTGTGTTTTGTTAAAAATTGTAGTACCAGAACCTAGCAGGTACTTTGCATTGCATGTGGTAGGTATTTATGAAATGTTTCTTGAATGAATTAATGATGACCATAAGGAGAGATGGCAGGTGTTGGAGCAGGATAGCATAAAGTGGGAGGAAAAGTAGAGAACAGACTACAAATAGCAGTGGGCAGCATTGTCTATTTTCCCATAACCTCTACCCTACTATAAATCTCTCTAGTATATAGATTACAAAAGAATGAGCAGCCTCTATTTAAAAGACTTGAAGGTGTTGATCTTGGGAAGTATATCTAGACAGACAATGCTTGGTTTATGTGGGATACATAATACCTTATTAGCCCAGCTGGTGTGGCTCAGTGGTTTAGCATTGACCCATGCACCAAGAGGTCACCAGTTCAATTCCCGGTCAGGGCACATGCCCAGGTGGTGGACTTGATCCCCAGTGGAGGGCATGCAGGAGGCAGCCAATTGATATTCTTTCTCATCGAAGTCTCTATCTCTCCCTCTCCCTCCCTCTGAAGAAAAATTATTTAAAAAATAATATACTAATACCATATTAAGTGTATAGCTTCTGAGTTCATTTTTAGTTTACTTTTTTAACTCAGTGAGGCAATTAATTTGAAAGTCTAAAGCCTTAATGTCAGTTTTCATAGCTAAACTATGTCAACTCATAAATTTTTCTTTAAAAAACTTTTTTTATTGAATTTATTGAGGTGACACTGATTAATAAAATTATGTAGGTTTCAGGTGTACAATTCTATAATACATCATCCATATATTGTATTGTGTTCACCACCCCAAGTCAAGTCTCCTTCCTTCACCATTTGTCTCCTCTATATTCTCTTCAGCCTCCCTCTACCCTTCTTCCTTCTGATAATCACCATGCTGTTGTCTGTGTCTATAAGGGTTTGTGTTTTGTTTTTGTTTTGTTTTTAATCTCTTCACCTTTTTCACCCAGCCTCGAAAGCTTCTCTCTCCTCTGACAGCTGTCAGACTGTTCTCTATCTATGAGTCTGTTTCTGTTTTGTTTGTGAGTTTATTTTGTTCATTAGCTTTCACTCATGAGTGAAATCATATGGTACATGTCTTTCTCTGACTGACTTATTTCACTTAGCATATACCTAGGAATAAATTTAACCAAGGATGTACGTGGATTATAAGACACTGAAGAAAGAAATTGAAGAAGATACAGATTAAGTGAAAGCTTAGACCATGTTCATGGATAGGAAGAATTCACATTATTAAAAAGTCCATACTAAAACAATCTATAGATTCAGAGTAATTGCTATTAAGATACCATTGGCATATTTCACAGAACTAGAACAAATATTTCAAAAATTTATATGGAACCACAAAGGACCCCAAATAGCAACAGTGATATTAAGAAGGAAGAACAGCTCTGGCCATTTTGGCTCAGAGGTTAGAGCATCGGCTTTTGGTCCAGAGTGACTTGGGTTCGGTTCCCACTAAGGGCATGTACCTCAGTTGCAATTTGTCCCCAGCCCTGGTTGGTTGGGTGGCAGCCACTTGATGTGTCCCTTTCACATCAATGGGTGGCAGCCACTTGATGTGTCCCTTTCACGTCAATGTTTCTCTCTCTCTCTCCCTCCCACTCTATCTGAACAAAAAAATGGAAAAATGTCCTCAGGTGAGGATAAAAAAATAAAAAAAAGAAGGAAGAACAAAATTGGAGGAATCATGCTACCTGATATCAGACTATACTACAAGGCCATAGTATTCAAAACATCATGGTTCTGCCCTGGCCATTGTGGCTCAGTTGGTTGAGCATTCTCCCATGCACCAAAAGGTCATTGGTTTGATTCCCAGTAAGGGCACATTCCCAGGTTTCGGGTTTAGTCCCCAGTCAGGGTGCTTAACTGGAGGCAACCAATCGATGTCTCTCTCCCTCTCTCTTCCTCTCGCTCTAAAATCAATTTTTAAAACAACCATATCTTTGGGTGAGGATAAAAAAAAAACAAAAAACACTAACTTTTCAAGTTTTAGAAGCATATAAAGCTTATCAAACTAATAGAAGGTACAGTTTTAGAAGATCAAAGATATGGATTTATACTTTATTTTAGAAAGATTATAATTTTTAGCACAACCTGCAATCCTATCCTCAATTATTGTACTAGCATCATCAATTGAATCACTGTAAAACCTCCCACTAAGAGTTCAGAACCTTTCAACTCTGAAACCAATTGATTACTTTTTTCCAGAAATTAGAAGCAAGCATGAGGGAGATATTCAGTAGTTCTCTCCACACCACTACCTTTTTTAGTTTTAAACTAGAATATATATTACCTAAAATATTGCCACATAAAACATTTGTTTCATGTGAATATTAATACTGCCACCATTTACTGAGCTCTCATAGTAGTCCAGGTACTGTGCTACATGCTTTACATACTAGTTCGTCTTCACACCAGCTCTAGAGATGGGTAAGGGCTAAACACCTGACCAATTATGAGCAGCAGATCCAAAGTTGAAAACCGCCTTTATCATTATTTCATTTTATGTGTTGATCAGTAAGTAGTGAGCTTTGCCCAAGCTAAGGGCTCAGTATGGTGCCACTGCTGGTATAAAATGGGTACAACTTCCCTAGTATACCTTATATCAGTGACATAGAAATGACAGGAACTTAGATTGCATTATTTTTAATCCAGATATTTGGATCACATTTTTTTTTAAAAGACTATAATCTTTTTGTATTTAAATAAATTCATAACTATTTCTTACACAAATTAATCTGACGTACCTGGGGTGGGGGTGGGGGGATACCCTGGTTATAAATATATGATGTAATGTTGTAGTTGTATATCTGTATCTTCAGATTTGTATACAATATTTTTATTGTAAGGTTATTAAATGCTTACTCAGCATTAGCATTTGGAAATGACACCATTGTGATTCAAGGAGGAGGTGTAAGGAATAGTCCTTTTTTTCTGTGTAGTTTCCATGTGTAGTGAAGCATTGTCTTTAAGTGATACCTATTTTCATAGTATGTGTGTGATCCTAATTATAATGAAATGTCTTTTTCATGATTTTACTATGACTGGACAGCTACTCTGTGTGTATATATGTATATGAACTTTTGGGAAGAAAATAAGATTTAACTAGCTTCATTTCAGATATTTTAAGAGCTTCCAAAGAAAGGTTACAGCACAGTATATTTCTTTATAATTTCTCTTCTCTTTTATGTGATATTAAGATCATCTGATGACTCATAATCAGTTTAAAATGGTAAAATTCCACTTTGATTTCAATATGACTTTAAAACTATTAAATTATCTATGAATAACTAAGGGGAAGACCCTGACTGGTTTGGCTCAGTGGTTGGAGCTTCAGCCCACAGACCTAAGGGGTCGCAGTTTTGATTCCTGGTCAAGGGCACATACCTGGATTGCAGGTTTGATCCCTAGCCCTGGTTGGGGTCGTGTGGGAGGCAGCCAATTGAAGAGTCTCTTTCATATTTATGTTTCTCTCTCTTTCCCTCTCCACTTCCACTCTCTCTAAAAATCAATGGAAAAATCTCCTCCTGTGAGAATTAACAAAAAGTAAAAATAAAAATAAAACAACTAAGGGGAAGGACAGTTAAAAATGACTAATTTGTCACCAGGAAAAAGTTTATTATAGAACACCTAAATTCCACTAGCCTAAAAGTTTATAAACTTCCAACTACTTATCTTTCCAAGACAGGGTAACTTGAGTTTATTTACAATTCCAAATAGTATGATTATAAAGTGAAAATAGAGGGACCACCCCCACCAAAAAAAAATAGAGATTTAGGGGAGAAGAGGAATGCAAACTCACTAATACAATTTTTTCAGAAGCTAAAATTTCTTCTTTTTAAATGTTAGGTTGACTTTATTTTTTATTTTTTAATTATTTTTCAATTACAGTTTACTCAATATTTTGTATTAGTTTCTACACTGTTAAATGGAATATTACATTGCTGCTTTTCATTAGTCATTATTGTTAACTTTACTCTTAAGTTAAAATTAAATAAAAGACTCTGTATCTCTTTCAGAAACTACATCTGACCAGAGTGACATTGAAGGTAGGATCAGAGCTCTGAAGGATGAACTGCGGAAAAGAAAATCAGTGGTGGACCAGTTGAAGAAGGAGCAGAGAAAACGGCAAAAGGAGAGACTGAAAGCCCAGGAGGCCAGCCTGATCAAGCAGTTAGAGGTTAGGCTGGGAGGGAAGGGCTTCCACATGGGCCGATGCAGAGATGAGCCTCAGATGTTTCGCGTGTCGTTAATAAAGTCCTGAGTTAGGATTTTTCAGCATTAGTTTGGTGCCACATTTTATCCTAATTCTTAAAAAAAAATATCTAGGGCTATCTAAACAAACTCTTGCTTACAATACTAAGTTAAATATTAAATTAAAATAGTAAATATTATATTATTAGGTATTAAAGTAAATATTAAAATTAATTAAAATATTGAAATAAGATTTCTTTCTGAATAAGAAAGATTATACCCATGAAAGAAAGATTGATATCTATGCTCTCTTAAGCGCAAAGAACCATTAGATAAATAATTCTAGCTGTTGGAACTGTTCCTGCCCTTTTTGTTGTTGTTGTTAATTCCCACTCGAGGATATATTTCTATTGATTCTTAGAGATAGTGGAAAGGAAGGGAGAGGGACGGGGAAAGAGATAGAAACATCGATGTGAGAGAGACATTAATTGGTTGCCTCCTCCGTGAACCCTGACTGGGGCTGGGGATTGAACCCGTAGCCCAGGTACGTGCCCTTGACTGGGAATTGAACCTGAGATTCTTCCATGCAAAGGCTGACACTCTAACCATTGACAAACACTGGCCAGGGCTATTACTGCCTTTAAAAAAATGTTTTTTATTGTTAGAAGAATGTTTCATGCCACATAACTTATTAGTATGGCTCTTTGTACTATTTGGATGGCTCCTAAATAACTCTAAACTTGACTTTCTCCTGTGATCTAGCAGCCTTTCCTGATTCTGTGGGCTGGAAACCTGATTTTGATAGCTTCTTCATTCTGTTTTCTCCTGTTCATTCAGTCATCAGATGTCACTGATTCCTTTTTATGAAGCTTCTTGCTTGTCCTTTTTCATTCCTACTGCCATCAAACTATTTGGGGCCCTTATGATCTCTTGCCTCTACTGTCTGATTAGACTCTTAAATGTCCCTGCCTCTGATTGTTTCCCAATTGCTTGCATACACTCTACCAGCCTAGTGTTCGTTATAGAATTGGTTGAAACCCTCCTATTCATCACAAGAATCCCTTTTCATAGCATCACCAGAGAAGATCCTTCAGCTTCTACCCAAGCACTTCCAATAACAGGAAATTTCAAAGTTTCAAGGCAACTTTGGTTTCATTGTTGGACTCTAGGTGCTCTAAGTATCAGAAAGCTTTTTGTTATGTTTAACCAAGATTTCTGTCCTTTTAATTGTCCTCATTGTGGCAACACCAGGCACGTGTTCCTGCTACATTTATTAATTCAATTAGCAAATATTCAGGTGCCTATGTATGTGTTTGGAAATCAGCTAGTTATACGTATTTTTTTCATTTTATTCTCAAAGCAGTGAAGCGTGGATATTACTGTTTCTGTTTTACAGATGAGGAAGCTGAGTTTCAGTGAGATTGATGTTCAGGGACACATAGCTCAAATGTGGTAAAGCTAGGGTTTTAATCTAGCTCTAATTCTAAATCCTGTGCCCCTAATGTCAATACTACACTGTCTTCCATCTGGAAAATAGGTCCGCTGACAGATCCGCAGAAAATAGACATTTACACAGTGTTAAGCAGTGGGCCTGGGAACTGAGATCGAAACTTACACAGATGTTTAGAATTAAGAAAAAGTGGTTAGGATATAGTGGCCATACTAGGAAGTTCATGTTGGAAGGAAGTGGAAAATAAAATTTAAATATAAAGAATCATGTTCAGGACCTTAGAAATCAGACTGATGAGTTTGGATTTTATCCTACAGATCAGTAGTCTTCACCCTGACTCCACACTGGAATTAACTGAGGAGCCTTTTGAAAAATACAGATACCCAGGCTTTCAGAGATTTTGATTTAATTGGTCTAGGGTGGGGCCTAGGTTCTAAAAGCACTACTATAGGTCATGAGCCATTGAAAGCTAAAGAAATCTACTAGATTGAGTAGCATTGCTCAAAAATGTTCATTAATGGATATGTTATCCAGAAAGATCTTTAGAGAAGTGCCATAAGGATCTATTTTAGTCAGCATTGTATCAAATGGTTAAGTAAAGACAAAAGAATATTCTGTGTTTAGGTTTTAAAAAGTATAGTATATGATGCAGAAATACATAATCATAGCAGTTCACAATTTTTAAAAAACCTTTTGGATTATATTTGACCACGGATTTACTAAATCAACTGCACTTACATAAGTGTCACTTTCAGATCTGAGACGTCCTCATATATACCTAGTGAGCTAGATCATCTAGCTGCAGTATATGTTTGATACCAGAAGATAATATGGATAGTGGGCGTCGTAAAAGTAGGAATTTTAGCCTAAGTTTTAGGGATCTTTAGCAATAGGCAAGCATCTATCTTCTCATTAACTTCTTCTATAATACTTATTGACAGCCTGCTTTGTGTCAGGCACAGTGGACATATAGTCCTGAATAAAACAGCTGTAGTCTCAATAGTGAGAAATGTAAAAGTAGCTTAGAAAACTAAAGAGAGATTTAATAGATGGAGAGCTTCCCTTAGATTTCATACAAATTGGAATTATAAATTAGTGAAGTTTTATTTACAGAATGGCTAATGACTAGGAAACATTTTCTGCAATTCTGAACTGTCATATTCCCAACCACAACCTTCTCTGTGTTCAGGATTTGTATTCCTAAGAGCCTACTCTTTATGAAGCTTACTGCCTTCAAAACTCAGCATAATGGCTAACTTCTGTAAAGTGTCATGGAAGTATTAGGCCATCCTTTAAAGAATAATTATATCAGCTAAAGAAGTGTTTTAATGTGGCAGGGCCTAAATTATTGCTTCATACATATTCAGATTCTGCAGATTGAGACTTTATCATTTCCTAATTGATATTTGGATTACAATTCTGTTTCTTGCTTATAAATAGACTGTTTCAAGAAGGTTATACAAGTGATTATTGATAGAGCTCTCAGGAACGACACTGATGCTAGGAGAATGATTTTTACATTTTATACTGTTTGAATATTTTATAAAATACAGTATTTTATAATTTAAGATAGTTTTAAAAATTCTGTATAGTGACTCCTCTGATTTTCCTAAACTTAGTCATATGATGAATTCATTAAGAAAACTGAAGCCGAGCTTAGCCGAGATTTGGAAACATCACCAACAGCCAAGCCTCAGATCAAAACGCTCTCCTCAGCTTCTGAAAAACCCAAGATCAAGCCCCTTCCACTACACAGGTAGAAATTTTTGATAACTTATCTGTATTCTGCCTTGTTTGAGAAAAAGAATAAGGAAAGACTTTTAGTAGAAACTATCTTAAGTAACTGTGAAATTGTAATAGTAAAAATATTGGTTTATATTTTTAGTTTCACTAACATAAAATTATTATGTACAGATTTTAAAATATATTTTGAATCTTGAAATATGATGGGTACAATGAAAATAGTATTCTCTAGTATTCCTAATCATAGCATTTTAAGTTTTAATAGACCTTTTGAAAAACAATATGGCAAAAGTCAAAAACAATTTGTAACTTTTGACTCAATAATTCCACTTTTGGGATTTTAGCTTGAGAAAATATGGGCTACCAGAAATCTCTATTTGCAAGAATATGCTTATCACAATATCTTTTTATTAATAAAACATTGGAAGCAATCTTTATGTCCAAAAATGGGTGAATAGCCCAGTAAATTATGGTCCTTTTCAGGGTAGAATACTGTGCAGTCAGTAAATGCATATGCGGTAGACACTGAGTAGCAACATAAGAATATATAATATGGCATATAAAAAGTTAGGTTGTAATATTCAAACTAAATTTTAAACATTGAGTAGGGATTAGGCAGGTCAGTGGGCCTGAGAAATAGAGGACATTTCAGAGAGAAGGACATTCGTGAATGACCAAAAGCATATCATAGGAGCTGAACATAATAGGATTTTGCTGGAGTGAGGAGAATAAACTAGAAAAATAAATAAAAACCAAATTATGAAAACTTTATACTCATTCTTAGTGGTTTCTATTTTATTTTTTAGAAGATGTAAAATCTTGCAAGGTTTTTAAAAAATATTTTGGAAATGTTTTTGTTTGTTACAAAAGTAATACAAACTCGTTACAATTAATTACCTGAATTTGAATCTTGGCTCCAGTACCAGATAGCTATTCAACTTTGGTCAAGTTATTTAACCTCTCTGTGTTTTAGGGTGCATTTGTTTGTTTTTATTGATTTTTTTTTAGAGGGAGGAAGGGAAGCGGGGAGAGAGGGGAACATCAATGTGAGAAAGAAGCATCTACTGGTTGCCTTCTGCACACGCCCTGATGATATCGAACCGCAACCCAGGTACATGCCCTTGACTGGGAATTGAACCTGTGAGCCTTCAATGCGCAGGTCGATGCTCTAACCACGGAGCCACACAGGCTAGGGCTGTGCTTCAGGTGTTTTTTGTTTGTTTTGTTAATTCTCACTCAAGGATATTTTTCCCATTGATTTTTAAAAAGAGTGGAAGGGAGAGGGGGAGGGGAGAGGGAGAAACAGAAATATCAATGTGAGAGTGATTCATCGATTAGTTGTCTTTCACATGCACTCCACTGGGCTGGGGATCAAACCCAGGTACATGCCCTTGACCAGGAATTGAACACATGGCCCTTCGATATGTGGGCCAGCGCTCTAACCATGTAGCCACACTGGTCAGGGCTGTGCTTCAGTTTTTTAATAGACTTCTATTTCTGTAATAACACCTGACTAATGAACTTGTTTTGAAGGTTAAAAGACTTAATTTAGAATAGGGCCTCGCACATAATTAGCACTATGTATTAGTTACTATTATTATTACTATAGAATATTCAGGAAAGCAGTAGAACGAAGTTTAAATCATATCATACCCAACTGTCCCAAAAAAAACGAAATGTCAACAGTTAGATATATTTCTTTATAGGATTATTTATACTTAGATTTTGTGTATATTTTTGCTACATATACATGTTTCCATTGTAAACTATAATTTCTATGCAGTATATTTATAATGGTTTTAGAGTTTTATTAACCAAGCTACTGAAGGATTTTAATCAGGGAATGATACAATCATATTTATGTGTGGAGAGATCTTTCTGACTATGATATGAAAGAAAGAAAGAAGGAATAAACCTAGAAGTAGGGAGAAATAGTCTAAGTTAGGCCTCAAATAATCAGCGGTAATAAGAATAGAATATAGGAGATAGATTTTAGGAATATTTAAGAAGTAGACTTGACTAATTAAAGGACTAGACAGGGAAGCAGGAGAAATCTAAGATGATTCCCAGGTTTCTCTTAAGTAGTTGGTTGGGTCAAGGTTTCATTAACCTAAAAGCAATAATCCTCAGATATCCTTTTTGAGAAGCTCATGATTTTGGTTTTTAAAATGTTAATTCCGAGGCGCCTGTAGTTCATCTAAGTGGAATTATCCAGGAAAGATGTCAGAGTTAGATCTCTGGGGATGAGCAGCCTAGAGATGGTGGCTGAAGCCATGAATATAGCGACATCACCCAAAGAAGGATGTATTCAGAGAGAAGAAAAGGGAACCAAGTACTCAATATGATAAAATAGCAACATTTAAGGGCATTATAAAAGACAGTAGAAGCCAAATGAGAGGCAGCAGCATGAGGTGGAGAAATGAAGAATTAAGGGGGACATTTTTTTTGAGGCTTGGTCATACTTTTACGTTGAAGGGAAAGCATCTCCAGAATGAAGGACTAGAGACTATAGGAAAGAGAAAGGACAGTTCAGGAGTACTATCGACGAGGCTGTGGTAATGTGTGGGATTTGGGGCAGAATGAGGTTCGAACAATTAGCTTTGAACAAGTGTGAGAGACACGACTTTTTCTTCCCTGCAGACAGGAGGAAATGCAGTTGGGAATGGCTGTGAATATAGATAAGTTTGTAGGTTAAAGGTTGAAGGCAAAAAAGTTTATGCTGATGGTCTCTATTTTTCTCATTAAAAGAAGCAAAATTATCTACTGACAGTGATGAGGGTCAGAAATAGGCTTAATGAAAGTGGCCCATGGTTGGAATACCCCCTGTGGAGGAGAAGAAAGAAGTGGTTTTCTAAGACTTGACTGCTTTATTTATTAGTTATTATAGTATTGGCCGTACATTTATTACTGTTCATTATTTTCTACAGATCTGAAACAGCAAAGAATTGGAAATCACTAACAGACTCAGAACGTTCCAGAGGATCCCTGGAGTCTATTGCTGAACATGTCGGTATGTAACCAGAAAAATTAATGACGCTGTATATACATAGATTGAGGATTATGCTAATGCTTACACAGTTCTCCCATTCAACCTTTTATTAATAAATGGATTTCTTAGAGATAATAGACTATTTAATATTTTAAGTTACTTTTATATTTTAAAGTGATTTACTGATTATATAACAGTTATATGAATCAGTCTTTTTAAAAAAAAATTTTTTTCTTTATTGATTTTTAGAGAGGAAGGAAGGGAGAGGAAGAGAGAGATAAAAACATCGATGAAAGAGAACATCAATTGGCCACCTCCTGCATGCCCCTTAACTGGGCATTGGGCCCACATACTGGGCATGTGCCCTGACCAGTATTCAAACCTGCAACCTCTTGGTGTGTGGGTCGATGCTCATCCACTGAGCCACACCAGCCAGGCTATGAATCAGTCTTTATTGTCTTAAATTTATTATTTAAAACTGAGACATGAAGATAATCTAAAATGACTGAGTATATCATCAGCATCTCTATATTCCCCCTTAATCAGATTTTTTTTTATTATGTATATTTTCAGTCTATACTGTTTTTCAGGGTAAGTGGTTATATTTATATACATATATATTTATATACATATAAATAAATATATATATAATTTCCATTTAATCCAAAGAAAGATAGGAATTATTGAAAATAAAGTATCAGTCAATGAGGAAATAAAACAGAGGCATGAAAAGCTTGCCTAGTAACAGTGATGAAATAACAATTTGAATTCAAAACGTTTACTTCTTTGTTAGCTCATCAAATCTTATTTTCCTCTTCTTTTGCAATTTTAGCTCTTAAAGTATTATATTTGCAGAAATAGTTGATCTTTTTTCTTTTCATTTTTTATATTCAAGAGCTTAGTTAAAATCCCTAGGAAAATTCATTCTTTTAGAAGTGTATATTGAAGTGTATTTACCCCTCCTTCATTGTTTTCCTATTTGAAGAATGCATCGCCTGGCTGGTGTGGCTCAGTGGTTGAGCATCGATCCATGCACCAAGAGGTCGCCAGTTCGATTCCTGGTCAGGGCACATGCCCAGGGTGTGGGCCAAATCTCCAGTGGGGAGCATGCAGGAGGCGACCAATTGATGTTCTCTATCATCAATGTTCCCCTCTCTCTCAGATCAATAAAGGGGAAAAAAAAGAATGCATAGAACATTTGTCACAGAACTCTGTTTTTGCATGATTTGAGAGTGATCATGCAAATCAAAGCCTTCATAAACTTAGATACATTTTTCTTCACTTTATAAGTTAGGATAACACTTAAGAAAGTGTTCCAATTTAAAATTTTTAGTCATTTTAAATGTTTGTTTATTGTTGATATGGTATATTCTCTTAAAGGAAAAACTTACCTTACATCATAGTAACCAAAACAGGTTATATTTATTGACCTAAGTGTTTTCTCACTAGGTTTGGCTTTTGTTTAAACTTTGGGTCCAGAAATAGAGATGTGATTAAATAATTTTTATGTGATCTTTTTTCTTTAAGATGCTGTATTGGCAGGTTCTGAGAGATCTGTATCAGAAAGGTCTCTATCTGCTTATGCAAAGAGAGTGATTGAATTGGACAGTCGAACAGAAGAGCATTTTCAGACTTCGTCTCCAATTCTTAGATCATCAAGGAAAATCAGAGCAGAATCTGGAGATTCTGTAGAAAATATACCTTCATTATCTCTTCCCAAAGAATTAAATGCCCCTAATAGAATTCTGGATGTGCCAGATGCCAAGGTTGAAGAAGAAGCTAGTCAAAAATCAGAAATACGAGAAGTAAAATACACAAAATTGGAGGACAGTGTGGTTGAAGAAGCCTATTTTAAAGAACCTCAGAAGTCTGATGTCTTACTAAAACTAGACCTGGAACAGGGAGATTCATCTGAAATTCTTTCAAGGAAAGATCTTTCTTTAGATGCTATAAATGTTCAGAAAGACTTAGTTAGATTAGCCATTGAAAATCTTAATAAAAAAGAATTGAAAGAGAGACAGTCAGGTCAAGATATGCATCATAGTCGAAACATCCAATCAGAAAGAGATATTCATCAACAAAAGAACATAAAGGAAAGGGACTTGTCTTCGTCAGAACATCTTTTTGCTCCTAAAGAGATATCATTCCCTGAAGATTTTGAAGTGTCTTCTTTCAAGAAAGACATTTCAGCTGAATTGTGCAAAGATGACTTTGAGGTATCGTCTTTGTTGTCACTCAGGAAGAACTCTCAGTCTTGCCAAGATAAGTTACAACCAACAAGAAGCTCTAACAGTAAAGCCAATAGCTTTGGTACTGATGATGAAATTAGCGAGTGCCTCAGTGACAAAAGCCTTTCTATTCATAGCAATATCCACTCCGAAAGGCTGTTAGAACTCAAGTCCCCTACTGAGCTCATGAAAAGTAAAGAGCGCAGTGATGTAGAACATGAACAGAGAGTTACTGAATCCTCTTCTTTCGCTTCAGTTCCTGTTGCAGATGAGTTACCTGATTTCCACATCGGTGATAGGGTGTTGATTGGCAATGTTCAACCAGGAATTCTTCGATTCAAAGGTGTGACTAGTTTTGCTAAAGGATTTTGGGCTGGCGTGGAACTGGATAAACCTGAAGGAAATAACAATGGAACATATGATGGTATTGTATACTTTGTGTGCAAAGAGAAGCATGGTATTTTTGCTCCTCCCCCCAAAATATCTCATATTCCAGAAACCTTTGAAGACTATGTAGACATAAATGAAGATGAAGACTGTTATCCAGATGAACAATATCAATACAATAACCAAGAACAAAAAGATACAGAGGGTCTCACATTTGATAGAAAAAAGGATGCAATTGAATATTTATATGAGAAATCTTTACCTAGCATACCCAGTGAAGAACCCTCAGTTGATAGAAGCCTTAAAATAGAAACAGACAATGTACAGGACATTTCTGGGGTACTTGAAGCCCATGTTCAGCAGCAGTCTCCAGTGGATTTACTAATTTTTTCAAAGGAAAACAAAGACCTTGTTTCTGGTGCCACAGAAGAGGTTTCCATTGCTGTAGAAGACGATACTTTAGACAATACCTTTTCTGAAGAGTTAAAGAAGCAACAGCAGTTTACAGAAAAGGAAGAGAACCTGTATCCTGAGGTTTCAGAAAAGTTTTCTACCCCACTTCTGGACCTTTTAACAAGAGAAAAGAATCAATTGGAAGCCCAACTGAGGTCATCACTAAGTGAGGAAAAAAAGTCAAAGCAGCAACTAGAAACAGTCAGCTTGCTAACAGATAGTTTACTGACAGTCTTTGTGACAGACACAGTCAGTCAGCTACAACAAATTAAAAAAGCTAGGAATGAGAAAATCCAGCTCAGCAATCAAGAGCTTTGTGATGATGATCAAAAGAAAGTAGCATGCCAAGGCCTAGCCCAGACTCAGGAGGAGCCTTCACCCGGTGCTCCAGGTGGCTTCTTAACATCTGAATTGGAAGATGAAAAAGAAGAGATTTCCTCACCAGATATGTGTCCCAGACCTGTAAGTATTTTGCCTAAAAGAAATATCAATAAACCTTACCTTTGTAGTGCATTTTAATTTCAGATTTTTTGGTGACATGTTGTTTAGTAGGTGAAGATCACTACTAGTTTTTAAAGGCCTTGTAACTATTTTTCTATCTAAAGTATAATTGTCCTCTATTATGTCATGAGTGGTCACTGTAAGGTTGTCACAAACACTGGCAAGTTTATGCTGGATTGACAACCCTTGAATAGTGTCCACAGATTTCAGATTCCCTTTCAGATTCATTGAACAAATTTTTCCCATGGAGCTTTCCAGTGGTTCTCAACCCAGTTTGTTTTTTCTTTGCTTATGAAATAATTTGTCTCCATATATACTCAGTTATAGTTGTTCTGCAAAGATTACCAGTTATAATTCAGTTTTACCAGAATCAATATCATATCCACTATGACATATACTCAGACCATCAACTTGTTTACAGTTGTCCATGGGCAGTTGAACAAAAGTAATGATTTTGAGTAACTTGAGCCAGATAGTCATTAAAGGTGAGAAATTTCATATCCCATCTCCATATCACAGAGACAGGACAGATCTACAGAAACAGAATAATGATGATACAAAAAGGAAACAAAAACTAATCAATAAACACTTTATAAAAATTTAGCTTATGGAAGCAGAATTATAGGAAACAGGATAGTTTTTTCCTAAATTGTTCATTAGTAGCCACCATATGGTTTTTGTTTTGCTTATTTATTAGAGATATAGTGAATATACAAATAATATATTTGTCTTAAAAAAAACTTAAGTGATCTGAGGTCACTAGGTGGTGTACTATCTGATGGTTCCATTCCTGCAGGAAAGTCCGGTGCTTGGTGCCAGTGGGCAGGAAGAGCTTGCTAAGAGGCTTGCTGAACTTGAGATCAGCCGGGAGCTCCTGAGCGTGCTGGGGGAGGATCAAGACTGGTTTGACGAAGATTTTGGTTTGAGCTCTTCTCACAAGATCCAAAAAAATAAGGCAGAAGAAACCATTGTACCTCTAATGGCAGAACCTAAAAGAGCTCTCCAAAAGCCGTGTGAAACACTCTTGGCCGTCCCCCATACTGCAGAGGAAGTGGAAGTTCTTGTACACAGTGCAGCAGAAGAACTTTGGAAATGGAAAGAATTGGGTCATGATCTTCATAGCATCAGTATTCCTCTAAAGCTGCTTGGCTGTGCCAGTAAGGGTCTGGATATAGAAAGCACTAGTAAAAGGGTCTACACACAGGTATGTGACATGGAGGATAATTCTAACTTTTAAACCTCTCTCTCGTCTGAACTTCGGGTTCTCAGCCATTTTATTTTGTTTTATTTTTCTCTGTCAAGGCGGTTTTTGATTTAACAAAAGAGATTTTTGAAGAAATATTTGCTGAGGATCCCAACTTGAATCAACCTGTCTGGATGAAACCATGCAGAATCAACTCTAGTTATTTCCGACGAGTGAAAAACCCAGATAGCCTTGATGAAATCAAGGTAAACTGCAAACCATAGAGTATCTCCTTTTTGACTTGCTGTTTATTTGCACAGATCTATACATGCTGTAAAAGCAGGTCCTCTGTTATCATTTACCTTCCTGTTCTCAAGGCCCGTCCCATCGTGGACATTCACTAAGCACTGTTTCATTGACTCCATGAGGAGTGGAGGGCGGGGTGAGAGGATCCTGAATCCTCAAGATTTTCCAAATAAAATATATATATGTGTATATATAGTCATATATATGTATATATATAAATGACTGTATAAATAGTCATACAAATAGTCATTTGTATATGTGTGTGTGTGTGTACAATTTGTCTAAGAAAAAAATTAGGAAATTCTCAGAGGTTAATTATTGCATCTCAGGTATTTTAGGTGAGTTTTTGGTAGAGATGAGTATAATATTCTAGAAGTACACCTAAAATATGTGTCATGTATCAAACATGCTCACCCTAGACTCATAGGTGTTACCTTTCCATATTTGATATTGGAGGTTTCCACTTGGTAATGTGGTTTTGAAATATGTGGGATAGTAATATGATACATAAAAAATACTGTTATCTGAGAAGCCCCTGAAAAGATGAAGTTCCCTGAAGCTACAATGACTCCTAACAAACCAACTTTAAAGTGACATTGGTGAAAATTCTCTTTTGACACATTTCTTTAATTCATCAAAGGCTGTATTTTCAGTGCAGTGCCTCTCAGGCTTGAATGTGCATATGAATCGTCTAGGCATTTTATTAAAATGGAGATTCTCACTCAGTAGGTGTGTGGTAGAACCTGAAATTCTGCATTTCTGCCGAGCTCCCCAGTGATGCTGATGTTGATTCTAGGACCACTCTGAGTAGCAAGGCTCTAGAGGTGTGTTTTCCAAACTTAGTTGATCATAGAAAGCTTTTTTTAAATTTTATTTTCTAGAGAGCAGACCTCTAGTTACTCATCTTATTGGTATTGGAGGCAACCGGTTGATGTGTCTGTCTCACATCAATGTTTCTCTCTCTCTCCCCCCCCCTCCCTTTCTCTCCTTCCCTCCCTCCCTCACTCCTCCTCCCACTCTATCTGAAGATAAATGGAAAACTATCCTCAGGTGAGGATTAAAAAAATGTATTTATGATCTGGCCCTTTACAGAAAAACTTTTCTAACACTTGCTTAGACTAAGGTAAAGAGCAAAAAAAAAAGTTTTCAAAGATTAACTTGATTCATTAAGAAAAACTTTTAAAATGATTTTTAACTTTGAGGAATATCAGAACCACCTGGGGAGCTTTCTTAAAACATTAGTATGTATACTGCCCTGGCCGGTTCGGCTCAGTGGTTAGAGTGTTGGCCTGTGGATCAATGAGTCAAGGGTTCAATTCTAGTCAAGGGCACATACCTCAGTTGCGGTTCGATCTCCGGCCCTGGTTGGAGTTGTGTGGGAGGCAACCATTTGGTGTGTCTCTCACATCGATGTTTCTCTCCTCTCTCTCTCTCCCCTCCCATTCTATCTAAAAGTCAGTTTAAAAAACAACAACACTGGTATGCTTTATTTTCTTTAGCCCTCCACAGCTGATGGAATTTGGGGACACACTGATTTGAGAATCATCACAAAATGCTTCTGATTCATAAATGTGCCCTTTATTCCATTAAGAACATTGTTTTTAAACAAGTAATAATATATGGACTTAAACATATATTTAATAGACTTTAAATATACTTAAAAAGTAACAAAAATCCAAATTATTTTATTAATAACAAAGAACAAATAAGTTGAAAATAAGACAAGCTACATAATGTATATCAGCAATATCAGAGTGCATATATCAATATAATACACAGTGATGCTCCCCACTAATTTTAATATTGAAAAACAGTCACTCTTTTTAAAAGATGATAGTTCATATATTGTTAGCAGTAAAATTACTATGCTTCTTATACTGAAGGTTGATTAATATTTTTAAATATTAACATGTTGAATCTTGGTGCTTCAAAATAATCCTAGCCAAAGCCTTGTACTTATTCACCTGGCATTGTTCCCAAATTTTTGTTGGATTTTTCAGGATCAGAGATTTATTTTATGCTATCTTGAATAATTTTGCCAGCTTGAAATCAGTAGTTCTTGGGTAGAGGGGACTCTTAAAGTGAGTTTTCTTTGCAGATTTATCAATGGGTTTTAGTTTTTTATGTTGTGTAAAAACAAACATTTTGTAAGTGAATAAAGTCTGAGTTTTGGAATGCTTTTCTCTTCAAATTGCTAAGTGGAACTGTAAGTGGAAGAAATCTGTATACTCTTTATTACAGTTGTTATATTCTTAGCATAAATCTGTTTGTTGCATTATAAACATGAAATCTCAGGAACTTTGTTTGTGTTTTATTCATTCCTCTTATTTTTACAGAACTTCATAGCAACAGAAGTACTCAAGTTGTTCAGTCTTAAAAAGGAGCCAAACCACAAAACAGATTGGCAGAAAATGATGAAATTTGGAAGAAAGAAAAGAGACCGAGTGGATCACATCCTGGTCAGTATATATAACTGAGCTGTTTCTATTTTGACCATATCTTCTGAAACCAGAATGCAATTAGATTCTTTTTTTATCCTCACCTGAGGACATTTTTTTTACATTTTTTGTTCAGATAGAGTGGGAGGGAGGGGGAGAGAGAGAGAGAGAGAGAGAGAGAGAGAGAGAGAGAGAGAGAGAGAAACATCTATGTGAAAGGGACACATCGAGTGGCTGCCACCCACACAACCACCCAGGGCCGGGGACAAACTGCAACCGAGGTACACGCCCTTAGCGGGAACTGAACCTGGGTCTCTGGACTGCAGGCCGACGCTCCAACCGCTGAGCCAAACCGGCCAGGCTGCAGTTAGATTCTAAAAGGAAAGGGAATAGAGTTGATCGTAAGTCTGTAATAGTAAAGTTGTAAAGCTTTCATTTGCTGCATTTCTGCTCTGCAGTTTTGGAAACTGCTTTCTTTTGAACTCAGTAGATGAGTATTTAACTTAACAATATTTTGTGGGTGTGGAGAACTTGAGAAATAAAAAAAGTTAAGGAAGCAAAGTTTAAGGAAATGAATTGAGAAGAGACCAGTGTAGACTCTTAAGTTTAAATTCCTGTTCTGCCACTTACTTGGAGTGTACTCTTGGACAAATCATCTAACTAATCTCTTTGTGCCTCATTTCCCTATCTGCAAAATGATAGGGTTTCTTCTACATTGTCAGCTTTAGCTCTTTGTCAGTGCCCCTCTTTGAATACAGTGCTCAGAATTGACCATTTAATATTTTGTGTGTTGTTTAAATTAGTACAGTCATACACCCTCCTCCTTTTCCTGTATACTGTACTGCCATGCACCACCTACTGATGTGTCAGTCAACAAAGGACCGGTATAGAGCAATGGTTCCATAAGATTATAATGGCTCAGTGGTTGCACATTGTCCCATGCACTGAGGGGTCACCGGTTCGATTCTCAGTCAGGGCACATGCCTGGGTTGTGGGCTCAGTTCTCCAGTAGTGGCATGCAGGAGGCGGCCAATTAATGTTTCTCTCTTTCATTGATGTTTCTCTCTTTCCTTCCCTCTATCTAAAAGAAAAAATATATGTGTGTGTGTGTGTGTGTGTGTGTGTGTGTGTGTGTGTGTGAAGATTATAATGAAGCTGAAATATTCCTATTGCTAGTGACATCATAGATGTGGTAGCACATTATTCACATGTTGTAATGCTGGTGTAAACAAACCTACGATGTACATACATGTAAGTATGTACAGTACATACTATGTTAATGGTATACGTATTTACTGTGCTATACTTTTTATTGTTATTTTAGAGAACACTCTTTCTACTCATAAAAAAAGTTTGCTGTAAGACAGTATGCCTCATACATCTCCAGTTTACCAAGTTTCTTGACTGCATCATTTTCTCTTGTGCTTGATTTAAACTTGTTTTGTGCAGTAACAGGCTGTGCAGGCTCATAGCCTGGGAGCAACAGGCCAGACCATGTAGCCTGGGTGTATAGTGGCTATATCATCCCCGTTTGTGTAAGTGCACTCTGTGATGTTTGCACAAAGATGAAATCACTTAGCGACACATTTTTTCGAAACATATCCCTGTCCTTCAGCAGCACATGACTGTACTTTGATTAATACAATTTATAATCACATTTGCTTTGTTTATTTTCATCTATGTTATTCTCAAAGGACTCAAAAAAGCTTAGGAAAACTCCAAGACCAAAATCTCAACCTGTGCCTTTGTAGTTATTTTTTGGACCCAAGTACAGGGCCTTATTTTATTACTTCATCTTGTTAAATTTGGCCCATCATTCCAAGCTACCAATACATTTTTGGGTTCTTTTTCCCAATATAGTTGTTGAATTTCCCAGCTTCATGTGTCTCTAAAATTGATGTGCCTGCCTTCATCTGGGTCATTGCTAACATTGGTGAACTGGACAGAGCTAAAGACAGCCTTTCAGCACTCGAAACCATATGCCAGATAGTAACACCGTCCTGGTCACGGGGGATCGTAAATAAAAAGAACAGTCTTGAGGAGCTCACAGACTGCAGTTCCGTGGGGTAACTACTGCGGTGGAGCAGGAACAAGAGAGATCGGGACACAGGGAGAAGCTCCTGAGTCCTGCAGGCAGTACTTCCTTCCAGGTTGATAGTTGTCTTGTTCTTTCATCAAAAAAGTACAGATCGCCCTGGCCGGTTTGGCTCAGCGGTTAGAGTGTCGGCCTGCGGTCCAGAGAGACCCGGGTTCGGTTCCCGCTAAGGGCACGTACCTCGGTTGCAGTTTGTCCCCGGCCCTGGTTGGTTGTGTGGGTGGCGGCCACTCGATGTGTCCCCTTCACATCGATGTTTCTCTCTCTCTCTCTTTCCCCCTCCCACTCTTATCTGAACAAAGAAAATAAAAAAAAATAAAAAAATAAAAAGTACAGATCCACCGAACTGATGTCTCTCTTTCCCCATGTTGTTCAAAAGGATATGGTGGAAAAGTCTGCTAAAGTCTGGCTACATTGCATTTCTCACATTTATCTCTTCTACCAGCTAATAACCCTGCTGAAAAAGGAAAATTATGTTATTGTTACACTGACTTTTAATGTAATCTAATTTTTATATAACATACATTAATTTATATACATACATCTTCAGGAGCAGGGAAATTGTAATAGAATAGACTGTAAACACCAGAAATAAAAAAATGGAGGCAAATTTGCAGGCTATAAGATCCCTTGGTTGCCATAGTTGAAGTTCCAAGTTGGGCTTTGTGCTTTCTTTTTTTTTTTTTTAAATCCTCACCCGAGGATGTGTTTCCATTTATCTTCAGATAGAGAGGGAGGGAGAGAGAGGGAGAGAAAGGGAGAGAGAAAAACATCGACATGAAAGGGACACATCGACTGGTTGCCTCCTGCACGACCCTGACCAGGGCCAGGGATGAACCGCAACCGAGGTACATGCCCTTGACCGGAATTGAACCCGAGACTCATTGGTCTGTGGGCTGATGATCTACCACTGAGCCAAACCAGCCAGGGCAAGCTTTGTGCTTTCTGGTGGCCAAAACGAGAAGGAAAACATGTTAGTTCTCGCCGGCTGAGACGGAAACAGTTTCTGTTCTTAAGGAGGAGCAAAGCTTTTGCTGATACTGATGAGAGCACTGTGGGGGCTCATCGGGGGTACCCTGAGAGGTCTTTCTATTATAAGGGCAAAAACAATTTCATTAGGACATTGCTTTGTAAATGTTGATACTGGGGAGGAAATTGCTCAAAAAACAGATTTAATGCCAAAGGCTGAGATAACAACTTTGTTTGAGCAAATAAATTCATGGGAGGTGTGAAATGTTTTATGGGGACACACCTATTAGTTTTCCCACAACTTGGTTCTCCCTCAGCACCAGCTTGGGCATTGTTGCATTAGGCTGTTTCATGTAGTGTTTTTTTGTTTCTTTTGTTTTTTTTATCCTCATCCAAGGACATTCTTCGATATTTTGTTCAGATAGTGGGAGGGAGAGAGAGAGAGAGAGAAACATCGACGTGAAAGGAACACATCGAGTGGCTGCCACCCACACAACCCAACCAGGGCCGGGGACAGACTGCAACCAAGGTATAGGCCCTTAGCAGGAACCGAACCCGGGTCTCTCTGGACCACAGGCCAATGCTCTAACCACTGACCCAAACCAGCCAGGGCACATATAGTGTTCTTCATAAGAGAGGAGCATTGGGTTCTGGTAGGTGAAAATATTTCTTGTACATTCGCACAGAATGATTCTTTGATCAGATAAATACAGGGAACTCTGAGTTAAACAAGTTCCTTTCCTGGTGGACTTCTCTTGAATAGGCCAGTGTCCATTGCGAAACTCGCAGAGGCAGTGTTCTGAAACGTGTTTGACCATAGAAGCCTTTGGGTGGCATCTCTGTTCCTGGAGCATTTTAGAGAATGAAGGAATGAGTATTTACATGTCCTTCAAACAGCCCCCTTAAAGAGAAAGAATGGAGCAGCTCCCTTGACATGTACTTGTCAACCCTGGCCAAGGGTATGTGTTGGCCAGTGCTGTTCCTCCCTTGACCAGGAATCGAATCCATGACCCTTCATTGCGAGGGCTAATGCTCTAACCACTATACCATACTGGCCAGGGCTAATATATTTATTGTAAACAAGCACTCGCCCAGACTCCTGGATGATGTGGTTTCTTCTTCCCAAGAGTCTTCTCATTTCCTTGTGATGGGGACAATTCCCCACTTAACTTTCTCTGCCTTTTTCCAGATGCAACTGTGATCAGGGCGACTCGGGAGCTTGTTGGCACATGACTTTTTTGCCAAGTTAGACTTCTGGCTAGAGACCCCCTCACTGCAGTAACTGCTGAGTTTGGGACTAGATCAGGGTTTACAATCTACCTTCTCCACCTAGCCTCCATCTCAGTGATATCATTACATATAATAATTCTATTATGTTTTTGTTGTTAATCCTCACCTGAGGATATTTTTTTCTGTTGATTTTTTATTTTAGAGAGAGTGGAAGGGAGGGAGGGAGGGGAAGAGAGAGAAAGAGAAACGTAGAAACATTGGTGAGAGAGACACATTGATTGGTTACCTCCAGCACACAACCTAACTGAGGCCAGGGATCGAACCTGCAACCCAGGTATGTGCCCTTGACCAGGAATCGAATCCATGACCCTTCATTGCGAGGGCTAATGCTCTAACCACTATACCATACTGGCCAGGGCTAATATATTTATTGTAAACAAGCAAAAATTTTGGGCAGATCTAATTTGATTAGTTTGGGGCTTACTATAGGAATCCCCAAATCCTAAAATGCAAAAGATACAAGTATTGTATAACAGTGATTTTTAAAAATATAAGCTTAAGCGATAGTACATTTTTAAAAATACTCTAATGAATATTAATTTTATTCATTTATTATTATACTCCAGAGTCACATCCAATATTATCTTTGGATATATGCATTTTATAATTGTGAAACCATATAAGTAATAATTTGCTTTCTTCTCGCCCCCTTAAGTTCTCGTACACATTATCTTCTGTGAACACAGACAACGTGCTTGCAGTTCTTCCCAACTATAAATACGGGAATGTTGTCAAATCCATTTTGACAGATTGAAGCCATTGTGACAATTTTGAAGCTACTTTTATTTTGCAATTGAGTTTTTTGTTTTTTTCTTTATTGATTTTAGAGACAGAGGAAGGGAGAGGGAGAGAGATAGAAACATCGATGAGAGAGAACATCGATTGGCCGCCTCCTGCATGCCCCCCACTGGGGACCAGGCCTACATCCTGGGCATGTGCCCTGACCAGGAATCCAACCAGCAACTTCTTGGGATGCTCAGCCACTGAGCCCCACCGGCCGGGCTGGCAATTGAGTCTTTTCATACTTTTTGCAACTTTGAAAGGGGTGTTGATATCATATAACTTACTCTTTTTTTTCTGGCTTATTTCCTCAGCCTCTACTCCCATGGATGGGACTACAAAGTCAACAAATATAAAAAGTTTTGTAGCTTTTATGGTAACTTCTAACTTGTGTTTTCTAAATTCTAGGTCCAGGAGCTCCATGAGGAGGAGGCCCAGTGGGTGAACTATGATGAGGATGAGTTGTGTGTGAAGATGCAGCTAGCTGATGGAATCTTTGAGACCTTGATCAGAGATACTATTGATGTTCTGAACCAAATCAGTGAAAAACAGGGGAGAGTGCTCCTTGTGTGACATCTTGCAAATAAATCGAACACTGAGTGCTAATATGAGTCCTAGGCCTTTCTGCCTCCTGACCCACACCCCCATCTCCATCACAGCAAGAGCGCTTCTGGACCGGGAACCTATTCTCAGACGACTGGTTTGGAGCCCACGGGACGATGCAGTATATCTGGTATTGCAGCCTCTGCCTTTAGAGACTGTCCACTGGATAATTGTTGATGTTCAGTGGGCAGGGTTGCCCGCCTGATGTTGATACACAGTATAATTCTACACCTCTTGTTAGCACCCCTACTGGGTCTCAGATGAGGGCTGAAAACTCCAGACTTACCTCGTAGCTTAGATTAGGGTATCACTTCTCAGTCTGAAGTCAGGCAGGAGAGGCATATAGATAAATGCATCATGCCATTTTTAAAATGTAACCCTGGTCCGTAATAGTCTCTAAACAGTATTAAACCCTCAACTACTTCTAAATAGGCAGGTTTGATAGTGAGTGCCTGTTGCACATTCTGGAGTTCGTTTCGCTTCTGTTCGAAGACCATTCTCTTCCCTTGTAGTGGAGCAGCATCAAGCAGACTGCAGGCTAACAGAGATTAGTGGCAGCCTTGCTTAATCAGCACCATTTTCAAGAGTCGTGAACCTTCGCATGGTTTTTAGTTTTCTTTATATGGGCACAAGAACAAAGAAATGCCCTCACTGAAGACTGGGCTCAAAGCATCGATGCAGGGCTGGCTCTTCTGCCTCTTGTCTGCCCCACACTTTTCTTACTCTTCTGAACCTCTGCTGCTGCTCCAGAGTCACAGACCCTCAGGACATCTCAGGCATCCGGGCAGCAGTGGAAGCCATTCATTTTGGCCTTCAAACTTCCAGCTCCCATCTCTCCCCGAGAAATCAGAGATGCTGTTACTTGAATGATTTAGGAAATGAGTGTGTGCACCAAAGACAAAAAGATACTGTCTGTTGTTTGTGTGCTTGTTTTGTGCTACAGAACATTTTTTAATTTATTTTAAGATAAATTATTAAGCTGAAAATGTGTGTCCCTATTCAGAAGCAAAATACCCTCCTTACAATAGTTCCACTCCATCTTGAAGCCTCTCTGGTCGTGGTCTTCGCACAGGAAACCTGCAGTTTTAAACCCACACAAATGCTGAAGAAGGCGTTTTAGTTCGGTGAAGAGAAGATCGCTTTTCCAAGATCCCCTGCGGAAGCAGGAATGGGATAAAGTGATTTAAAGACATTGTAAAATTCAGTTCTGCCTCTCTTGATGTGTTGCTTCTCACAACTATTACTTGTGTCTGAGAAGTGATCTAGACTCCAGCTGCTACATGAGAGCCGCCCGATGCTCTCCGGGACCACAGTGCCCTGCCTTCCTGACTGGTTCCTAATCAGTCCTGTCCTTCAAGTATCTAGAAGAATGTGGATAATCTTAGGCGTGAATGTAAATGCCTTAATGTCGAAGGTCCCAATTAGAAGCATGATAGAAGACATCCACTGCATTTCTACTTACAGAGATTCTGGAATGTTATAGCTTCAACACGTTAGAAAAACCCCAAAGACGGTATAATCTTTACGTGTGCACGTTCATTCATTTCTGCATCTTTCCTCCAAACCTGCCTTTGCGTCTCCAATGCTCACTATGCACACTTCCATTCCTTTTTGGTTTCATCTTGTCATTATGCGAGACTTACTGAAATAACATTGGACTATTTGCATTTTGCACAATGACTGGTATGATAGCTCTTGACAAATAAGGAAAGCACTGATTCAATGTGGTGATTGGATCTTGGGAACCGCTCAGATCGATGTGTTGCCAGCATTTCTTCTAGGCTTTGGATGCTGAGCTCTAGTCTCGTAGCCATATGAGCAAATGAACTAAGAGAAGCTGGGGCTTCTGGGTTGTTAACCAGTAGTGTGGAGATGCATTTTCACTGGCCAAGGGGAAGCAGAGGCTCTCTTTCCAGCTTGGAAGACAGCAGGTCTTCTTGTCTACATCCTTTGGCTGTTTGTAGGATAACATTGTCCTTAGGATACTGAAACATTACAGCTGCTGTAAATTTTTTATAAAGGAATATAAAGATAATATAATAGGAATATAGGTTGTTTTTTTACATCCTCATTGTTTGGACCTAAATCAGTTTTTAATAAGAAAGTTTATCTTTATTCTTTATAACATTATGATTCCAGAAAAGGAAAGAAATACTGTAAGTCCGTGGAATCGGCACCTGGGCCCAGAGTGCCCCGGGGAGGGTGCTGCCCAGAGCACGGGGGCAGCAGCCCGGACACGCCCGCCGTCCTCACCACCCGGGAGTCCGGGCTCCAGATGAGACGCATTCCTGACCAGTCTTACTCCTGGCTGGAAGTGATTATCCATAGTTTGCTAGCAGAAAACAAAGGAATCTATAATTAGCAGATTTCTTATCATTTTAATCATTTGGACATAATTGAAAGGGGTTTATTTTTAGGATTGGAGAGATAAATATGGATACCCAGCCTCTTGTTCCATATTGGGATCTTTTTAATCAAGTTCTGCCTCGTAACCACAAATCTAAATGTTCCCTCTTTGTAATCTTTGTTCCTTCTCCCCACGCTCCCATCCTCTTTCACTTTCTTCATGATTCCTCTGAGAAAAAGATCTTTGCATCAGCAGTAATATCTTTTAGAATAGCACTCAGAATTTAGTAGTAAACCAACATACAGGCTTCAGATTTACTTCTGAGTCCAAAACAATTTGTGCTATCCAGGGTGCTTGACTCTGGGTTAACTAAGTACAGGGTATCGATTCCCTCTTCAGGTCTAAACAGGAATTTTTACTCTAGGGAAAAGTGGGAAAAGCTCAAAAGTAGTTAATAAGGAAGGTAATTTGTTTTTCTTTTACCTAAAAGAAAGGAAAATTCCTTCTGTGACTACAGGTCTCTGAGAAATTATCTTTCAGAAGAGATTTCATTGCTCATAAGAGTGTTGTGGCCTATTGATAAAAACAATTTTGTTCACTTTCTTGTCTTGAAAAAAGTGGCCTTAGCTTTTTGCAATACTTGAATGAAGTGTGTACTCACACAGCATTAGAGACTCAGCTCTTCTGCAAGAAGTTTGAACTTACATCTTCTTTTACTACCTTAGGAATACTAGTGAATAAAACATTAATTCAAAGAGCAAATGATAGAAACTACAATGATGTTTAATGCAAACTGTAGGAATTTACATGTTTACAAATCATCTTAAACTGGTTGTGCAGCAATCCAATAAAATATCTTTGTATTATAAAAATGTGAAGAAAACAATGTAAACTGATGTAAAGGAGGTACTGTCATTTTAATTAACCCATGTTTAATAGCTTTTCCTTCTGGACTTTGCAAAGCCTTCCCGGGAAACACGTTGCAAAGCGCTCTGGGAGGCCCGGCCTCCGTGTGTACTGTATTGTGCAGACATTAAAACAAGCCCGTTTACTGTGTACGTGTAAATAGCCTGCTCACCAGGCCATTTCAGCCAATAGTCCCATCTGGTGCAGCTTTGCACACAAGACTTAGGGTGTGGTTTGTAAGTATGATCTGTAAAATAACTGGGATGAATTCCTATGTACACCAGTGTAAATAGATTTGTTAACTGAAATGTACTTTAAGAAAAGATAAAAATCTGTAAATAAACTGATTTATAAATTAATTTCATGTCAGGTGTTCACTTTTTCACATTTTGAGCCAAATTTAGAAAGCTAGTCCCCCAAAAATTCACTAATTCCTGCTTTCTCCTCGGGCAGCAGAGCGTCTGCCCGGGCAGCGGAGTAAGGCGAGTGGTGTGTGAGGAGGGTTCGGGAGCTGTTCCTCTGCACACACCCGCAGTGTGCAGCCATCACGCAGGCGGTCAGCACACCTCCCTGTCAGCACGGTGCAGAGTGCTGGGGGGCAGCAGAGGAGACAGCTGCGGCCCCCGGCCTCATGGAGCTTAAAATTCAGTGCAGGCGTCATCAAGATTTCCAGAACAAAGCAGGACAAACCAACAAGGGCTGCAAAGGAAGTAGACACAGGTTTGAGGACACGTAATGGGGGGATCGGCCAGGGCGGGGGTGGTCAGGGAAGAGCTGGAGGTAAGTCAGAACTCTGTGTTCTGGAATGATGAGCTTCTCTCCTGGAACTCAAGGCAAATGACCCGAGTTCTGGTTGGTCACCCTTGCAGAGGAACAGAGGGCAGCCATCTGATGACTGGGTGTGGAGGCTATAATTGATGTCTAGAAATACGAGCTTGGAGAAGAGCTAGAAATAATAGAAGAAAAAAAGAATTTTAAAGGTGGAGCGCTAGGGTAGTGAATTGTCTGCTCCAACAGATTAGAAGTAACCACCATAATCTCACCTGAGGTCCCCTAGTAGCCGCCTGTTGGCCATCCCTGCTACACTTTTAAACCCTACCCAACCATGGATGTTAAAGACATTCTCAGAAAATGATTGACCTCGAATTGTAGCAGATTCTAATAATTCTTTGACTCATAAAGCCTTTGCATGCCCACAATGTGCTGGATACGGTGCTTGGTGCTAAGGACTCAACAGTAATGACAGGTTGAGTCTTGGAAAAGACCAAATGCCATGTCCTTGACTGACTCTGGCTGGTTCTCAGTGGTTAGAGCATTGACCCGTGGACCAGAGTCGCAGGTTTGATTCCGGTCAAGGGCATGTACCTTGGTTGTGGTTTGGTCCCTGGCCCTGGTCAGGGTCATGGGGAAGGCAACCAATTGATGTCTCTCTCTCACATCGATCTCTATCTTCTTCCTCCCACTCTGTCTGAAAATAAATGGAAAATATCCTCGGGTGAGGATTAAAAATATATATATATATAAAATATATATATGTATTTAAATAATACATTAAAATATATATATATATATATATATATATATATATATATATATATATATGGAAATGGGAGCTGGGGGGATGGCAGTTGACACAGCAGTGCCAAGAACAGTGAGTACCTACAAGAAGTAAATGCTGTCACAACAAGCAGTCGCCCTACAGAATCCCAGAAAATCCCGGAAATGGGAGTCCGCGACTGCCTGGGACTGTTTCCTTGGTCACTGGGTGGCCAGGCTGTGGGGCCACGGTCAGAAGGCAGATAACGGCCGCCCGGAGAAAAGACCGTGGAAGAAAGGAGGTTGCTGAGAACAGGCAGCAGCCGCCCAGGCTCAAGTGGTGCAGGGTTTCCTTACAGCAAGAGAGGACAGCGAGGGCACGAGATCCAGCCCCTGGTAAAGCACCGTCCCCCGTGGCCTGCTGGCCCCCGAGGCCGCAGCGGGTGATGTGGCGGCAGTGGGAGGAGACACAGACAGCCGAGGGCCCCTGCCACCTGCCCTGAAGCAGAAGGGAGGAGTCCACGCTCAGCGTGAAGCAGGACCGGTGATGAGCAGCACAGGCCAGGGGGACTTTACCTCTTGGCAAGGAAGGAAGTGTTCCAGGCCTGAGGCCCATTCAGATGTGACCGCCTTTCCCACGGCCGCCCTCCACCCTGCGCAGCCACGGAAACAGCAGGTAAAGCACACCACTGCGGGCGGACCACCATTGCCTCGGATGCGTAGGCAGAGCCGGCCCCGCCCCCGAACCACCGGATGGAATCTGTTCACAGAGCTTCCTTGTCACTTTGAGACAGGGCTTCACCAGGGTCACTAGGAGGACCAGACCCAGGACGGTGATCAGGCTTCCCTGGAGGATGGTCCCCCACCAGAACCCCCAGTGTCTGCACTAAGCCAGTGAAAGAGGTCAAAAAGAAGTTGGGGGACTGCAGGGGCACAGGTGATAGCCACCCCCAAACCCGCACTGTTGATAGATCCACAGCGAGAGGCCTCAGCAGTAACACAAAGCCGTCCTGTTGCAGCAGGTAATTGCGGGCTGCTGGGTCTGTGCATTCAGTGGTTCTTGTTGGTCTGCAGCGGTTCTCAACCTTCCTGATGCCGCGACCCTTGACTACAGGTCCTCAGGTTGTAGTGGAGACGATAGAGGAGCCGTGTCTCGGTTCCTAAGACCATCCGAAATACTTGTCTTCCAAAGGTCTTAGGCGACCCCTGTGAAAGGGTCATTCGACCCCCAAAGGGGTCGCGACCTACACGTTGAGAATCACTGGTCTAGAGGAAAGTCCAGTTGCTGTGTCCCGGCCAAGCCATTAAAATGGGATCGTGGGACGAGAGGGACTTTATTCTGGGATGACAGACCCAGCATTGTTTGAGTTCGCCTCCTCGCCCCAGGCTGTGCCCGTTCGTATCTGTGCGTGGGGCAGGCCGGTGGAGATTTCCACGTGAGCAGGAAGACAGGGTCACGTTCCCACCTTGCTGTGCTCCATGAGCCCCGAGGAAGTAAGCGAGGAGCGCGGCGAGGTGGGCACGGGAACCTGCTCCTCTTCATTGCCCCTGTTGCTTGACCCAGACCGTTCAGCCCGATCACCCTGGGGAGGGAAGTCACACCCTGAATAGTCACACCTGGACATATCCTATATCACCCACTTGAGTCAGAGGTCCCCGCATGACCCGGGAACCCTAGTGCCCTGATGTTCCTTCGTCCCCTCCACCGCTCATGTGGGTCCCCCAGGAAGGAAGCACCCAAGAGGCAGCACCCGCCTCACATTTGAATTGGGAGGCCGTACTGGTGACGCCGCTTGGCCCTGAGCACAGGTCACCCCCAGGGAGTGTGCTCCAATGGGAGAAAAGGAAAAGAGCCATCAGGTGTACTGAGGCTGGGACTCCACCCGTGCAGCCTGGTCTGGTGACTGCTGGTCCTCCGGCCACTCCCAGTTTAGTTTCGCCCACTGTGTGCTGGGCGGTGTTTAACGTTTGAATGACTTTCCTTAGGCAGGGTACTGTCTGGTAAATTGTTTTGTTGATGCCTCTGTGTAGTTGTTGCTTGAGCCACGCACTTCAGTGCCATTTGGCTCTGTCTGTCGGGGTGATTGGGGACAGGAGAGCGCCACCTCACGTCACAGGAGGAAGCCCATCGCTGCGCTGTTTGGGCTGCGAATATGGTGTCACGGTCGATGAGAGCTTTGTTGGATATCTGAATGTCTGGCAAAGGTGTTTTTCTAAGCCATGACAGTGGTCTATGTCTGCATGGCACACCGGAACGGATGTCCACGTGGTAAGCCGCTGGGATCGTGACGAGACTAGCAGTCTGATGTGGTCAATTTGCCACATTTGTGTGGGGCCCAGGTCCCCACGTTGCATGGGCCGCACTCGCTGGCAGGAGTCACACAAAGTGCTGTGGCTTTGGTCTCACGTCTTTTGTGGGGGGTTTTGTTTGCTTGCTGATTGGTTTGTTTTTAAGTGCTGGGGTACAACTTTTTTTTTAATTGTTTTTTTTTTTCCTTCATTGATTTTAGAGAGAAAGGAAGAGAGAGGGAGAGAGAGATAGAAACATCGATGAGAGAGAACATCGACTGGCTGCCTCCTGCATGCCCCTCACTGGGGATTTGGCTCACAACCTGGGCATGTGCCCTGACTGGGACTTGAACCGGCGACCTCTTGGTGCATGGGTCAGTGCTCAACCACTGAGCCACACCGGCCAAGCTGGTTTCCATTTTTTGGAGGTGGGTCCTTGTGATATTGTCCATTTTTGTCTGAGGTGGACTTTTGTGGTCCCTTCTGTGGTGGACCCAATGGGCAGTCATGACTATTTGCTGAGCACATTAGGTTACCTCGTGAGTTCCATTTGCATTTTCATTGTTGCTTTTTTGTTTTGTTTTTAACCCTCGCCCAAGGATATTTTTACATTTATCTTCAGAGTGGGAGGGAGAGACAGAGAGAAACATCGACATGAGAGAGACACATCCACCGGTTGCCACCCGCACCACCCCAACCGAGGCCAGGGACGAACCACAACGGAGGTACATGCCCTTCGCTGGAATCGAACCTGGGACTCTTTGGTCCGCGGGCCATTAATAATTCTTTGTAATAGGCAATTAATATGAATGATGAATAGGGTTTTGTTCCATCCACAGATGTTGTCACAGTCTCTGTCCCCACACAGGGGACCCCTTAATGGTTCCACTAACAGCTTGTCAGTTACCAGACCATATAACGACCAGTTTGTAATGGCCTGTGAGCCCAAAACTACAGGGCAGGAAGTTGCTGCTGGAGCGGCCTGTGCGGCCACCATTGTCATATGGACTTTGGCCCATTGGGCAGTTTTCTTGCCTGGTTTCCGTGGCAAGGAGAAGACTATCAGCTTTGCGTTTACAGCTGGGACATCTGTGAGCCGTGGCGCCACCTGGCGAAGGGAGGGCGGGAGTGCACCCCTGGCAAAGCAGCTGCTTGTTTATGGCGTCAGCTGGCCCCTGGCGTCCAGGTGGGCTCCATCTTGGATGTACTTTACTGATGGCACTTTGTTGAGCCATGAGGATGGGCAGTGTGGTTGGAAGGACACACAGAGCACATCAATGGTCAGTCTGTTTTCAGGAAGACCCAAGCAGGCTAGAAGCTTCCCTTTGAAGGGCTGTATTTGGTGGCTGCCTTGGGTAATTTATGTGTCTGATCCCACGGACAAGGCACACGGGTAGCAGGCACCTGCTCTCTCAGGCTCTAGTCTGCGTGGCTAGGAGTCACGGACACGTGTCATTTCCCAGGGCTGGCAGGCTCCCCTGGGCCAATGGCAGGGCCTGTGTCACTGGATGGTGATGGGCTCTGGGGCCTCAACCTGGGTGACCTTGACTAAGGGGCCAGAAGAATACCCGGGTGTGGCGCACGCTGTCTTAGCAGCCGCATAAGCTGGCCGTGCCGAGTCTTCCTTGTTGGTGGGAATTGTCAGGGACAGTGACTTTTGTTAATCCTGTCAGGAATATGTATTTTGTATTACTGGCCCGGGTGGCTCCCAGGAACTGCAGCTGTCGAGCAGGTCCTGGACCTCATCAGGGTGGATGGCCCAGCCTGCGTGTGTCATAGTGCCCGTGACCTTTCACAAGGTTTGGTCAACTTGTTCCTTGGTTAGGCCGGCAATGAGGATGTCGTCAGTATACTGGGTGACAAGCACTTCTGGGGGTCATTGGACTTGTTGCAGGTCTAGCCCTCCTCACTGTTGGCATATTGCAGGGGTCCGAGGTTTCCCTGAAGGACCTCGGTGCAAGTACGCTGCCGGCCATTCCATGGCAACGCAGAGCGACCTTGTTCTTTATCCTGCAGAGGGATGGAGAGAAGGCATTAGACAGGTCACCACGGCCCCAGTCTCCCTGTGTCCTCGTGACGGCAGTGATACGGGCTCTGAGGGGCAGATGAAAACAAGAAATTCACTGACGTCTGAAAGGAGCAGTTAGGTCTCCTGGTCCCTGCCCCTAATGGATTGGGTCACTGCCGACCCCCTGTCCAGGGCCCTTGGGAGATCATTTATTCTCGAGAGAAACTGGACCAGAGAGGCTCTGAACTGAAGAGCCCAAGCAAAGCACAAGCATGAGGCAACGAAACAGAAAGTAAGAATTAAGTGAAGGTCTGTGGACTGACTGGAGGGATTCTGTCGGGCTTATTCAGAACTGCCTTCCCCCAGAAGGAGCCAGGAGGACCCTCCTCTGGATGGATGGATGGATGGATGGATGGATGGATGGATGGATGGATGGATGGATGAGTGGATGGATGAGTGGATGGATGAGTGGATGGATGGATGGATGGATGGATGGATGGATGGATGAGTGGATGGATGGATGGATGGATGGATGGATGGCCGTGGAGGAAAGACCTGTTATCACTACGTTTGGAGATGCCTCTGGAGTACGAGGGAACTCGCCCATCTCCTTCCAGGGAAGTCGGCCCGTCAAAGGCCCACCATGGACAGAGTTCCTCATCACGTCGGGCACACCGCCCATCTGCAGACGTCTGGGGGAAGCCACCCCCGGGAACCGACCGAGAAGAAGAAAGAAACGGAAGGAACTCTGGTGAGACAGCAGTGTGTGCACGGAGCACAACGTCACCAGAAGCCAAGACTAGAAGGAAAATGAAAATCCTCCGCAGAAGCATCGTGGAGCGATGAAACAGGAGCAGACTTCTCGGCAAGAGCGGGGGGGCAGGGGGCAAGGCAGAGCCTAGAAAATTAAAAGTACGGCAGCCATAGTGAACATTCAATAGAAAATTAGGAGATAAAGTGGAGGAAACCTTCTAGAAAGCAAAACAAAAGATAGGTACAAATAGGAGAGAAACAGATAAAATTAGAGGACCAATCCGGGAAACATCTCATTACTTGGACATCTAACAAGAACAGAGTAAACAGGAGGAAATTATACAAGAACGAATTCCAGAACGTACACGTGAGCTTCCAGTTGTTATGGTCCCTGAGAGCCCAGAAGAAATAATCCTCCACTAAGACACACCGTTCAGAAACACCAGGACTTCACAAGAAAAGAAACAAGTCTACAACTTTCTGAAGAGAAAAAGAAAAAATTGCACATAAAGGATTAGGAATAAAAGTATTATCACTCTTGCCCTGGCCAGTTTGGCTCAGTGGTTAGAGCGTCGGCCTGCGGTCCGGAGAGACCCGGGTTCAGTTCCCGCTAAGGGCACGTACCTCGGTTGCAGTTTGTCCCCGGCCCTGGTTGGTCGTGCGGGAGGCAGCCACTCGATGTGTCCCTTCACGTCGATGTTTCTCACTCTCTCTCCCTTCCTCTCTCTCCCTCCCACACTCTCTGTACAAAAAATGGAAAAGTGTCCTCGGGTGAGGATAAAAAAAAAAAAAAAAGTATTATCACTCTCCTGAACAGAAACATTAGAGGCCTTATACAGCAGGGTTTTCAAAAATTAAATATAAATGAAATACTTTCATTTGAAAGCCTGTGCTTTGTGGAACCAAGCGTTAAGGTACGACATGGACCTTTTGGGAAACGCAAAGTCCTCACTTCTCAAGCATCCTTTGTCAGCGGGCATACGCGTGAGAGAGGGAGACTGGAGACGCAGGAGCAGGGCATCCCCCAGGCAGGCGGGAGGGAAGCCAGGATGACCGCTGTCTGGCACACCCAGAGAGCCATGAGTCAGGGCTGGGGCCAGGGGACAGAGAGCTCCAGAAGGAAGGTCTCCAGGTGACAGGGAGGAAGGGAGAGGAGTAAATGACCTGATGTCTGCACAACATGAAACTTCACGGAGAAGCTGTTGGAGGTGGGGAAAGACTTGGTAATAGGTTTAAAGAAGAGTGAGTAATAAAAAAAAAAAAATGAGGAAGCAAAGCATTATATGAGTAAGGAACAATTATGGTACATTTCCTGGCTCAGCTATGAACACTATTTATAGTCACAACAACTTAAATATCGTGGTATCGGAACAGTGAGAAGATGCGGGGAGAGAAGGGAGCTTTCAGCTCATCAGCATCCACCACGTTAGCAAGTGCGACGGTTCATTCTGTGTCCACTTGGCCAGGTCACGGTACCCAGGTTCCCCATCAAACACCGGTCTCCATGTCTCTATGAAGGCATTTTTTAGGTGAGATTAACATTTAAATCAGGATTATCCTATGTAATATGATGGTCCTCGTCCAATCAGGTGAAGGTCTTAAGAGGGAAGAAAGACTGGGTCCCACGGGGAAAAGGGAATTCTGCCTTTGGACTCGAGCCAGAGCGTCAGCTCTTCCCTGGGCCTCCAGCGAGCCAGTCCCTCTCCTACCCTGGACTACCGGCCCCCCTCCTACCCTGGACTCCCAGCCCTCTCCTACCCTGGACTCCCGGCCCCCCTCCTACCCTGGACTCCCGGCCCCCTCCTACCCTGGACTCCCGGCCCCCCTCCTACCCTGGACTCCCGGCCCCCCTCCTACCCTGGACTCCCGGCCCCCCTCCTACCCTGGACTCCCGGCCCCTCCTACCCTGGACTCCCGGCCCCCCTCTTACCCTGGACTAGCCAGCCCTCCGACTCATCGCCAGTGCCTCAGACTCTCCACACATTCCATTGCTTCTGTTTCCTGCGGCTGCCAGAGGAGTACAGGAAGTTAATACCTAAGGTATTGAACCTATGACTTAGGGGATGGCACATTTTTCTGAATACAGAGGCAAAGATGCTGGAATGAAATGATTGACAATGGGGGCCTCTGGGTGACAGGGAGGAGAGGAACGGGACTGAAGACTACAGTGCGCTGTGTGTGTGTGTGTGTTTAATTAAAAGCCTTATTTATTTATTTATTTTGCTATGAAGAAGCATTACCTTAAGAATAAAAACTAATATTGCATATTTGTTTATTTTTATTTTTTTAATCCTCACCCGAGGATATTTCTCCATTGATTTTTAGACAAAGTGGAGGGGGGGTGGGGAGAGACAGCCATGTGAGAAAGACACATCTGTTGGTTGCCTCCTGCACAACCCTGGGGCTGGGGATAAAATCTGCAACCCAGGTATGTGCCCTTGACTGGGAATCGAACCCTTGCCCCTTTGGTCTGAGGCCTACACTCCAGCAGCTGAGCCAAACTGGCCAGGGCTAATATTGCACATTTAGATAGAACTATACTTCCCTTCCTCGTATAACTTCAAAGCTATTCCAATACTACTATCTGCAAAAGCTAAATCTAGGAAATTCTGCAGACTTCCGGTGAGGATGAAGGGTAGGTAAACGCGGTGTCCGTCCTCCCACAACCACATCAAAGTTACAACTAAACTGCAGAACAACCATCATTCAAAACCGCCTGACACGGAGCTGAATGAAGTCCTACAGCTACGGAATTAAAGCAGCAGCCACATGGAGACTCGTAGGAGGGCGGAGGGGACGGGCTGGTCCCACACCCTCGTGTGGGGATAAAAATCAGGAGGACACCTCGGCTGGGAAGGTCCTCCCTGGGGACTGAGGGGTCCCCGTCCCACACCAGGTGCCCCGCTCAGGGTTCCAGTGCCAGGAAGAGAATCCCCATCACTTCTGGCTGGAAAACCAGCGGGAACTGAGGCTCAGGGAGGCTGAGGCGGCTGCAGCCCCAGGCAGCTCCTTAAAGGGCCCGCGCACAGACTTATCGGACTCTCTCCCTCTAAGCTTGGAGGGGAGGCAGCTCGAGGGGCACCAGAGACACACAGGGAAGAACTGAGCTGTTTGGCACTGGAGCGAGGGCTGGAGAGGGGGCTTTCTCCGGGACAGACGTGCTGTCAGAGACCTTTGTTCCTTTGGTGAGCCCTTCCCTGGGGCGGCAGACAGTCGCCATATCTGGGACTCCAGCAACCTGGCTCACACTGGTAGCCCCGCCCTGGTGACTCCCTGAGGCCCCGCCTCACTGACTCCCTGAGGCCCCGCCCCACCCAACTTTCAGGCCCACCCAAGCTGTTGCCACTTGCTTAACCATAGGATTGGCCCGTCTTGGATCCTGCTTCAGGTTTTTCCTAAATTCTTTCAAACGAGCAGCATCTGGTCTCAGCTAGCCCCATACCTCTCGTTAAGTAATACATAGAAATAAACACAGGGAGGCAGCCAAAATGAGGAGACAAAGAAACAGGGCCCAAATGAAAGAACAGAACAAAACCCCAAGAAAAGAACTAAGCAAAATGGAGATAAGCAACCTAACAGATGCTGAGTTCAAAATACTGCTTATAAGGATGCTCAATGAACTTAGTGAGAACCTCAGTGAACTTAGGGAGGGCCTCAAGAGCATAAAAAAGGACCAGTCAGAAATTATGGATGCAGTCAGAATTGAAGGAGGCATTAACTGAAATAAAGAATAATTTACACAGATTCAATAGTAGAGTACGTAAATCCAAGAAGCAAACCATCAATTTGGAATATAAGGAAGCAAAAAACGCCCAATCAGAACAGCAAAAAGAAAAAAGAACCCCAAAAAATGAGGATAGTGTAAGGAGCCTCTGGGACAATTTCAAGCGTGCCAACATTCGCATCTTGGGGGTGGCAGAAGGAGAAGAGCGAGAACAAGAAATTGAAAACCTGTTTGTAACAATAATAGCAGAAAACTTTCCTAATTTGGTGAAGGAAACAGACATACAAGTCCAGGAAGCACAGAGAGTCCCAAACAAGATGAACCCCAAGAGGCCCACACCAAGACACATCATCATCAAAATGCAAAAGGTTCAAGACAAAGAGAGAATCTTAAAAGCAGCAAGAGAAAGGCAGCTCGTTACCTACAAGGGAGTTCCCATAAGGCTGTCAGCTGATTTCTCAAAAGAAACTTTGCAGGCCAGAAGGGAGTGGCAACAAATAATCAGAGTGATGAAAAGCAAGAACCTACAACCAAGATTACTCCATCCTGCAAAGCTGTCATTTAGAATCGATGGCCATACAAAGACTTTCCCAGACAAGAAAAAGTTAAAGGAGTTCATCACCACCAAACTGTTATTATATGAAATGATGAAGAGTCTTTTTGAAGAAAAAGATAAAGTATATGAACAAACAAAATGGCAATGAATACATATCTATCAACAATGGAATCTACAAACAAAATGAACAGGTAGAACAGAAACATTCTCATAGATACAGAGAACATTTTGTTGGTTGCCAGATGGGAGGGGGTTTAGAGGAATGGGTGAAAAAGGTGAAGGGATTAAGAAGTACAAATTCATTGCTAGACTGACAAACCTCAAAGGGAAAGGGGTTGTGGGGGTGGGAAGAAATAAACCAAAGAACTTATATGCATAACCAATGGACACAGACAATAGTGTGGGAAAAGGCGGGAGGGGGGCCGGAGTGGGGAGGAGGGGGTCAATGGGGGAAAAATGTGATGTGGAACATCTGTAATACATTTTACATTCAACAATAAAGATTTTTTTTAAAAAAAAGCTAAATTTGGGTCCCAGCTTTTCAACCTAAATACTTTTTATTTCAAGTATGAATTCGACTCAAAGTAATTAAAAGGTGTTGCTGTCATGACTAATTTAATTGGTGTATTTAACATAATTAAAATATTTTAGCACGCCCTGGCCATTCTGGCTCAGCAGTTGGAGCACTGGCCTGCGGACCAAAGAGTTTCTGGTTTGATTCTGGTCAAGGGCACGTACCTCAGTTGCGGTTTGTCCCCAGCCTTGGTCGGGTTGTGCAGTAGGCAACCAGTCAATGTGTCTCTTTCACATCGATGTTTCTCTCTCTTTCTCCCTCCTACTCTATCTGAAGATAAATGGAAAAATATCCTCAGGTGAGATTTAAATATATATATATATATATATATATATATATATATATATATTAGCATATTTGCATGTTAGAAAAAGATTAAAGATGTTTCTTTAGTCCGACCAGTGTGACTCAGTGGTTGAGCGTTGACCCATGCACCAAGAGGTCACCGGTTCAGTTGCGGGCTTGATCCCCAGTGGGGGGCATGCAGGAGGCGGCCTATTGATGTTCTCTCTCATCGATGTTTCTATCTCTCTCTCCTTTCCTCACTCTCTAAGAAAATCAATAAGAACATATTTTTTAAAATAAAATAAAATAAAGATGTGCCTTTGATGGTAGGCGAAGACCTCCACTCTGGAGGCACAGTTGCTCTTAGCTCTGTACCTCTAACACCTATAAAAATGTATCCTGGTATTATGATACTGGCATCATTTGCAAGGAGATATCAAGTTTTCTTGTGCTTTTCTTTTGAACAAGAACGTCCTTTAAAAATACATTTTACGCACGTGTCTCCCCACCTAAAGACTGTATATCAGGAAACTCGAAACCACACTTTTGTTCCAGACACATTCCAGGATTCTGAGTCTCCCCAACACAAATAGCATGTGTGACGGTCCGTTTGAAGTACAAAGTAGTTTTTTCTTTTTTAAAATATCCCTAAATTTCTTTTTTTTTTTTTTAATCTCACCCAAGGATACTTTTTTCCATTTTTATCTTCAGACAGAGTGGGGGAGAAAGAGAGAGAGACACATCAACTGGTTGCCTCTGCAGGACCCCGACCAGCGCCAGGGACTGAACCATGCCCTCGACCAGAATTGAACCCGAGACTCTTTGGTCCGAGGGCCAACCCTCTACTACTGAGCAAAACCGGCCAGGGTTCAAAGTAGTTTTTAAAATAATAATCACCTGAATAACTTCCCTAATTGCTACTACTTTGAGAAAATTAATTCAAATGATTACATGAGTGAACTGGCATTAGAACTCCAAATTCCTACGATGAGTCTCATGGTTGTGTTTCTTCACTTAAAGAAAAGGGGTAGAAAAAGCACTTTCTCAAGAATTTCTCGGGAGCTGCAATGTTGTTAATTCCTGTTTGTGGTTTTTGAGATCATCTGCCAAAAATATGTGTAACATGATGTCTTAGGAAGTATCTGTACTATTTGTTTTATCATTTTGGGGAGACCCAGATTAGAAGACAGGAGAATCTGGTTTCTGATGGAGAAGTTGAACCATGTAAGAATGTAGTGTGGTGGTACTATTTCCCAAGCCTCTGGCCTGTGGAGTTAATAATAATAATGATAAACAACAGGACTGAGTATTTATTTACTCTTGTTGGTTGCTGTTCGAAGCGTTTTGTTTCTTAGTGTTTACATGTATTAACGTACATTATTTCACTAAATCTGGACACTACCCTATGAAACAGATACTATTAGTGGACCATTTAACAGATAAAACAATTGAGGCATGGGGGTAATTAACATGCCCAATATCATTCAGCTAGCAAGTGGTGCCGCTGGATTGGAATCCAGACAATGGATCAAGAGCTCTATGTTGCACCTGTCTACAGATGTGCGCCGGCATTAAGTCTCAGATCCTCAACGTGAGGCTTGTTTGGAAAACAAGCAGAGAAGAGAGAAAACCCCTTGGGTCTGCAGCCAGCACTTTGACCTTCAGGGAGGACCACGTAAGTTTAATTCCTGTATGAATTCAGACCCACATCTGCCCTCAAAGGGCGAAGGAAGGAATGGCAGCTTCAGCATCCTGTTTAGAAATCCCCGATGCTACCTTCCTCAACCTTTCTCACAGTGACATCTTGCTTGAGATGAGTTTCATAAGGAGCTGAAAGGCAGCCTTTGTTTCTCAATAAGAACATTAAACTCTTATCAAACGATGGTCTATATTTAGCCACTAAAAATGACCTACCTCAAACAATGTGCATTTGTATGGATTTGTGTGTGTGTGTGTGTGGTGCAATCATTATTAGCGAAGGGTAAAGCCACAGAGTGGAGAATTCTGAAGGCGGAGGCTTGGCCTTCCTCATTCCAGGGCCCAGGACTGTGCCGGCTCCTCACAGCCCCCAGAGTCCCTCAGCAAGGACAACCTGGACCACGTCCCTTCAGCGCAGCTGTGCCCGGGCCCTAGGACTTACCGTCAGGGGCTTCGGCTGCTCTTTATTGTGGCTCCTGCTCTGTGCTTTGAGGTCGGCCTTGAGCAGCTTCTCAGAGGCAGCTGAGCCACGTGGTGTTGTAGCAACATCACTGAGTGTGTAGCCTTTCCCACTTGATCCTTGAAGGTAGAACACAGAATAGTCTCAGAGAGGTTGCATCATTTGCACAAGGTCACACAGCGGATACTTGGTGGAGCTGGGAAATGAACCCAAGGCACATGCAGCACCAGGACACCAGCCAGAGCAGCCCTCCCTCAGCCCTTAGCCTCGTGGAGCATCACAGGGTTTGCTGGGTACAGTGGAAATGATTCAGTATTTAAAGAGCAACTCGAGGACAGAACTGGACAGCCACCGTGCAGGTCCTCCCTGGGAGGGGCCTGACTCAGCACAGCCAGCTTGGGAAGTAAGCCCGAGCCAGTATCTGGGTCCACAGACCTGCCCCCAGCATTTGTGGGGCCAGGGCCAGAAGACAAATGGGGGCCACAGACCATATGTCTAAATATTTAAAACATTTCAAAGTTATCAATCAAGCTAATAAACTATTAAGTAAAACATGTTCTCTCCTCCTACCTTGACATATAAACCTTCACGATGACCTGGGAGGCCAGGTTTGGAGTTAGAATCCGTGGACTCGCCAGAGCTCTGTGTCTGAACGAGGAGGTGTGGAGAACGTGACCTGCCCCTCTCGCGTCCTGCTGTCTCGTACCCCCGGAGAGGCCTTCCCACCCACGTGTGGACACTGGGCCTGTGTACTCAAGCTCTGCCCGTGCCTTTTGTACAAAACTGCCGCGAGGCCACCACTGGGGCCACTCAGGGATGCTGTGCTGCCCACCTCCAGGAGGATGATTCCAGGGAAGAGGCCCTGGAAGCAGACTCACGGCCCTCGGGCTGCGAATTCCACAGTCCCAGGTACCCAAGTGTGGTCGAAAGGGCTGTGGTCATTCCCTTGGCCCCACGGACCTGCAGTGGCCCTGGCAGAGGCCCCTCCAATCTGGGTCTGGAGAGGTTGTCGCCTCCGCTTCCTTACTGTGAAATGTGGAGCATGTCGATTAATCTCTCTGCGCCTTGTTTTCCACATTTATGAAAGGGAGACAATGACAGTAAGGAAAACCGAGTGACTCAGAATGGACAAAGTGCCTGGCAAATAGCGTTATATCAGTACCATCAATTAAGTGTCATTATTTAGACTTAGTCAGCCATTCTCAAAGTTGTTACCAGATTGAGTCCTGAAAAAAAAAAAAAGTTCCTCATTTCCTGACTGGTTATGGGCAAGAGCTATTCCTGGGGATGGAGAATTCCAGGGAGCAGTCGCTTGGCCAGCCGGATCTGTCCTCAGGCCAGAGCTGTAATAGGACGGACAGCAGAGAGCGGAGAAGAGAGGGGGTGGGAGAGAGGGGCAATGGAGCTTTGCTGCTAATTCACTCCACAAATATCCCTCTGGGGGGGCACTTTCCTGGCCCTAGGCCACAGGAGTGCACAGGACAGACAAGGGTCCCTGCCTTCCTTTATCTTCCTTCTTGGGACAACGGAGGGGGTGGGAGGGAGGATATTGAACAAGAAAACAAAGAAATAAACATGATCATGACAGACAGAGAAAAGGGGAGTGAAAGGAACCAAAGAGGGTAAATCGAGGATGACTGACTGGGGACGGAGGAGGAGAGTGACTTTCAGTGGGGTGTCACCGAGGGCCCGTCCGAGGAGGTGACACTGAGATCTGCATAATGAGGAGGAACTGGCTGAGTAAAGAACTTGGAAAGGGTGTTCTAAGAAAAGAAATCGACCAGCGCAAAGGCCCTGAGGTGGTGGTGTCCCGGATGCGACGTGAGAAACAGATCTGTGTGGCTTAAAGGACGTTGGCAAGGGGAAGACTGAGGGGGGACAGAAGTCAGAGGGGCAGGGGCCAGATCGCGCCCGTCTCAAAATCCCACCTGCCGACACACCGTCTGGGGCCCTGGTAAAAGTACCGATCCAGATTCCGACGGTCCGAGGTGGGGCCTGAGGTTCTGCACCCCTGCCCCACTCCCAGGTTAGGCCAACGCGGCAGGTCTGTGGACCACACTGAGGAGCCGGGCTTTGGGCAACAGATTTTATTATAACTTCATTGAGAAGACTTTGGATGATCTTAAGCAGGACCTGACTCGGCTCAGCTGCATTTCTGAAGCTCGCTCTGGCTGCGGGGTGGAGAGTGGGTGGGAGGTAAGAGTGAGGCTGGACATCAGCCAGGAGGCAACTCCAGAGGTCCAGGTGGCTGGTGGTGGGAGGCCTGCCTCAGCCTGGGAGCAGGGAGGGTGGAGAGAAGCGGGTGGAGAGCCAGCCGGCGACTGGCTCATGGGGTGGCAATCACACATTCGCGTGGAAATGTTGAGTCAGATAAATGAGTCTTGAACTTTAGGGCTGAAAATAAAAATGTAGGAGCGTCTGCTTGCAGGTGGAGCCTCCCCAGTGAGGATGGGGTTGCCCGTGTAGCAGAGGAGGAGGCCGCGGGGCTGAGGCTGGGTTTCTAACACTGAGCGGTTGAGGGATGCGGAAGAGCCAGGGCAGTGGACTGGGAAGGAGGGCTGCTGAGGTGGAGGAGGATGAGGAGAGCAGTATGGCTGGCCTGACAGGGGCCCCAAATGTCCACACCCTAATCCACAGAGCCTACGAAGACATGACCCGGCGAAAAGGATTTTGCAGCGGCAATTAAGGTTAAAGACCTTGAGTTGGAGAGATTATTCTGGATTATCTGGGTGGGCCCAGTCTTACCAATAGAGCCTGTTAAAATGCAAAAGGAAGGTAGAAGGGGTTAGAGAGAGGCGATGAAGAAAGAGGCGGAAGAGATTTGAAATAGGAGAGGAACTTGACCCACCGCTGAAAGCTTTGATGGGGAAAGCCAAGGAAAGTGGTGACCTCCAGACTCGAAACAGACCTCAGCTGACAGTTAGCACAGACCAGGACCTCAGTCCTACAACTGCAAGGACTGGATTCTGCCAACAACCCGAATGAGCACGGAAGCAGATCCTCCCCTAGAACCTCCGGAGGGGAACACAGCGCTGCCAACACCTTGGTTTTAGCCTGTGAGACCCGAGGCAGACTTCTGACCCAGAGAACTGTAAGGTGGTATGTTTGACACTAAGTTTGCGATGATTTGTTACTGCAGCACTGGAAATGCATTCACGTGGCTTAAACTAAAAGCCCAAAGACAGTGTTTCAAGGAGGGAGCCATCGAGCTGTGTCGAAGGCGTGAGGTTGGGCAAGAGGAAGCCGGCGTGAGCACGGGCGGGGCCCACGGGCTGGTGTTAGGCCTGGCGGGCAGTTTCAGCAGAGCGGTGAGGCCAGACCAGACAGGAGTGGGCTGAGCAGTCAAGGGCAGGGCGAGGAAGTGGAGGCAGTGAGCGCTGCAACGCTATTGTGAAGCTTGGTTGTGAAGAGAAGGAAGGAAATGGGCCCACATCTGGAAACAGGACATCCCTCCAGGAGTTCTTCGTCTTAGTGGGCACCACAGAGCACGTTTGTTTGCTGGAGAAGTCGATCTGGTAGAGAGAAGACTTAGCTTTGCGAGGGCCGGTGGAGGGGCATCAGGAGCAAAGTCCTGAGCCCTGGCAGGGGCCTGACCCCGAGCCCAAGTGGAGGGTTGGCCCTGATGGGAGGAAGGCGCCGGAAGCCGAGATGAGCACAGGCGCAAGTTCGATGGGGAGAAAGCAGCTCTCGCCTGACGGTTTCTATTTTGTCATCAAAATGACCGAAGTGAGGCATCTTATGAGCACGTGAGGGTGTTGGAGGTTCAAGGAGACAGAAAAAGATAAAAAATGGTTTATCTTGGAAGGTGGGAAGCCACCAGATTACGGAAGTAGAGCAGCATTGGTCCAGGGAGGGGGTGGCCTCTGCGGTCCCCTCGCCCTCGCGCCTTCTGGCGCTGTTGACTCTGAGTGGTCTTTTGGGTCCAGGCTGGGCTCTGGAGTATGTTACTTACTAGACACAACCCGGAGCAGCTTTCTTAGCCTGCCTGAGCCTCAGTTTCTTCTGCCGCATCATTGTAATCCTGTTTGCCCTGCCTACGGCATCAAAGGAGACAGCATGAGCCAAAGTCATTCCATTTTTAATAATGCACGCGTGTGTGTGTGTGCGTGTGTGTGTGTGTGTGTGTGATGGGGTGGAGGGTGAATGAAGTGAGGGGGTACCTATTCCTTTGAATACAGAGTTCTCATATACCCACTGTCCCCACACATGCCTCTCCCACTCGCAACCTGGGGCCAGGGAAGCTCCCCCTGAACATAGGGTTCTGCCCCAGACAGCTTTTTCACGGATGTCCCTTCTCAGTCCTTCAACAGCCATGTTGGAAAGCCTAACAGAAAATGGATTCTAGCCCTGGCCGGTTTGGCTCAGCGGTTGGAGCATTGACCTGCGGTCCTGAGAGACCTGGGTTCGGTTCCCGCTAAGGGCATATACCTCGGTTGCAGTTTGTCCCCGGCTCTGGTCAGTCGTGCGGGTGGCGGCCACTCGATGTGTCCCTTTCACATCGATGTTTCTCTCTGTCTCTCTGTTCCTCTCTCTCCCTCCCACTCTACCTGAACAAAAAATGGAAAAATGTCCTCGGGTGAGGATAAAAAAAAAAAAAAAAAATGGATTCTACCATCGCTTTGCTCTGTGGCCTTGAGCGAGACCCTTCATTTTCGCTGGGCGTCAGTCTGCTCTCCAGATAGAGAATGAGGCGAGGGCGTGAACCGGAGAGGAGGAGGAGCTGGGAAGGAGTCGCGTGGCAGCCCTCTGCCCTGGCTCTCTCTCCGCGGGTGGGGTAGATTTCTAGCCCCCACCCCTCCCAAGAGACTCGCAGAAAGACAGTCAGGGATTTGGGGGTTGTCCATTCTCATTGCTGAGGCCTTGAAGGGCCCAAGTGTCGGGACCCTGTACTAGGTACAGTCCTCCCCACTCTCCAGCCTCCTCTAAGCTGTCTTTTGTCTTGGAAACCAATTTTTATGGACTGTAATCAGGGCACCCTCACACTCGGGCTTTGCTGGGGTTTGGCCACTGGGCAGCACTGGCAAGACATCAGAGGATGGATGAGAAAGAAGTGAAAGTGAGACTTTCCTGGTGCGACAGTGGTGGCGTGTTGTGGTTACAACGCTAGCTGGGTGGTCCCTCTCCCTGGGCTCCAGCTCCCACCAGCTTCGTCACAGAGTTCCCTCCCGTTGTCCCCTTAGGACCTCACAGCTCTTGTGAATTCCCTTGCCCCACACACACCTTTGTAAATAGTCTCATTAACACCCTTCAGCAGTCCTTTGAATGTGCCTTCACCTTCCTGCCACGCCTGACCCGTACAGACTCTGTGTACCTCTCTTGCTACTTTCAGAAATGACATCCTAACCAATCTCAGCTGAAAAAGGTGCATCCAGACCTAAAGACCACTTCTCTGTGGCTGGGCATTTGCCTTCCAGCTCCACACCTCTTTGATCCTCATTGCAAATGAGTAAGTGGCAAGTCACTTAATGCTCTGCTACTGTCTGACATATTCCACCCAACGTGATTCTATTGCTCATAATTATCTATATTTGTGTATAAGCTCTCTCTCACCACCTACCTCCTTTTCAGTTCACGGGCTCCCAGATCCCCTCTTATATCATGTACAAGGCCTGCAGGAATCACAAGTGGGAGAGTCAGCAGGGCTCCTTCTACCTCAGCCTCATCTGTAAGAAGGAGATAATAATCCCACCAACTTCATAGAGTCCGTGGGAGGATTAAATGGGTGTTATCTGTAAGTGCTTAGAACAGCAGGTGCAAAGTATTGGCTAATACTATTATTATTCTGTTTGGATTAATCTTGGCTCGCTTCCCTACAGCTTGTATGTAGGAAGAGGAACAGGGGCCCTGGGTAGGTAATCCTAAATCCCCCAACTTTCAATGCTTTCCTCTCTAAACCCCATTCCTGAGAAGATTTCCTTCTCTGCCATCTTTTCATCCCAAGAAGCTTCTGGAAGGGCAAGCAGGGCAAGTTGTGATTATTCCTATAGTTTCTGCTCTCCGTTTTAGGTTGGCAGTTTTCAAAGGGTGGCCTGGGGAACCCCAGGGTTCCCAAGAAGCCTCCTAGAGAGTGGGTGTTGCTCTAGGTCACACCTTCAGTTTGCTTCCACCTGTGTAAGCTTCCTTTCATGATTCTGTTGAAACAAAAGCTTCCAAGACTTTAAAAAGTTGAACATCCCTGCTCTGAGATACTGGAACCCCTCTTTTATAACTCTCAGTTATGACTTATTTGGCCTCATTGCCAAGCAACTATCTCTAATATATTCAAACAGTTTGTATTCTTCTCCACGGCTGACACTCTGGAACAGATATGTGAACAAGCACATCTTTGTGTGCTCATCTGGGGTGTCTTTCCCAGGCTGGCATGCTCAGCAGACACTGTCTCCTTAATCAGCAGGCCCCGGGGAAGAGAACTACTAGGCCGTTGAACAATGGAGACGCTGGAAGGCGCTTGACTGTTACCGGCACCTGATGCAGTCGCTGGACTCCTTCCAGGCCCTGAACCCAAGGTTACTAGAAGATCATCTATTCTGATGACCTGGGCCAGGCCTGGCCTCAGTGGCTACCCAGTATCTGGAGTTGGCTGGGGGAGTTGAGGAGATACTAACACTCTGACCAGTCAACATGTAACTTCTTTGTGCAGTTCAAGACTGCACACAGAGAACATGAGCAGATGAAGGAAGCAAAAGCCCAACCTCCAGATCTCTCCCTTGAATGCCCTTATCCCAGGCTGCCACAAGGCTTTCTCCCATACTGCACTGGGGCCTTTGGCTCAAATGTAACCGCGTTAGAACTGGGGCAAGAACCTTAGGTTCTGAGCTCTCTGGCCATTCTCCAGCCATGCCCCTTTTCACAGAGCGAGAAACCCATAGGCCAAGGAGATGTGCTCATTCATCCAAAGCCCCTGCCCTTCACTTCTTCTCGGATCATACTGTGGTTCCCCAAACCCTAGAACTCACTGGCCCAGAGGTGCCAGGCCAGCTTCCAGAGACTGCATCAGCTTTTTCACAAGGTCTATCCTCTTGAGGAGCCAAGGAGTAGCTATTTGCAGGAGGTGTGGATGGATCTCAGATGTGCAGACAGGGATGTTACAGATGCGGGCACAAGACCCCTTGAAATATGGGAGAGAGCTGGAGTGCAAAGAGTAGTAGAAAGACCACGGGACAGGGACCAGTTACCGCCTAAGTTGCCCCCTTCCAGTGAACATCTTGGGGGAGTCCAAGAATTCTAAACTTAAAATTTGCTCTTCCAGAGTATTATGAAAGTATCCTTGTCAAGATGAAAAGATAGGAATTTTACGTAAGGATTTAACTTGATATGGGGGCCTCCATTTGTACTATTCACTCTGACCCTGCAAATATTAGGGGCCAAAAAAGTAGCACTACCTCCGTCTCTCTGTTCTTACCCTATTGTATATTTCTTTACAGCATTTGTCACCATCAGACCTACACTTAGTACTTGTGTGTCACCTCTTTATCCCTATCCCCATGTCCCCACCAGAAGGTAAGTTCCATGTCTGTAGAGTTTTGGTTTTGTTTACTGCCTCACTCTTAGCACCTGGGCAGCGCCTGGCACAAAGAAACCGCACAGTAAATGTTGAATGAGTCAAGAATCTGGTCTCAGATGGCTCACAGGCCAGGTGGACTAACCCAGCAAAGAAAAAGGAAAAAGATCATTTGTGACAGCTAAGTCTCTAAGGAGCGCTTTCTCCCTTTGAAATAACTCGTATGAGAGCTACAAAAGGTGAGCAGGGAAAATTAACCATTCACACCTTAGTACACATGAACGCAAGATTAGCTATCAGGGTACTTGTGAGAGGGACATTTAAGTGAGTATGGAGAGCTGCGCGTAGACTGGAGAGTTAGATGTGGGGGACCTGGGCTGCTGGGAGCCCCAAAGGGAGTTCTTGCCCTTACAAACTTACGAGGGTGGCCAGACCCGGGTGCGGAGGAACCCTGATTCCGCTGCGATGGCCGATGGCCGCGCCAGTCCAGCCCAGCACAAAGTGGGGAGGCAGCTTCTCGTCCATGGTTAGGAATCCCTCACATAATGTCACGGGCCTCATGGGGTGAGGTCACATTTGATCTCTGTGGGAGTCATGATGGTCATCGACGCAGAGGCTGTCGGTCCATCGGTCCGTCTTCTCTCCACTTGCTTATCGCTTATTCCAACTCATTTTCGGTTGGATACGAGGCGCGTGAGAAGCCAACTGATCTCCCCCAGTCCCCAGCTGCTAAAGGAAGTCTGGTCCGTGTCTCTGCCCCGCGGAGGCCCCACTCCTTCCATTTGGGGGTGTGGGCTCCAGGGCCTGGGCCGCGCTCCCCGCCTCCTGGGGTCGCAGGCCCGACAGCGCCAGCGCGGCTCTGAGACTTGGGTAAACCGTGAAGGGGGCGCTCACGGGCCAGCCTGGGCTCGGGCTCGCAGGTCCGGCCCCGCCCGCTCCCCGGCCCACTGGCCAGCCGGCGGGGCGGGGCCAGGGGCGGGGCCGCGCGGCTCCTCCTACCGGACGGAGCAGGAGGGGCGGCGGCGCCAGCGCGCACCAACTCATCCGAAACTTGAGCGCAGTGGTGGGCGCAGCCGCGGAGGATGGCGTGGTGCAGCCGCTGCTCAGGGCCACCGCCGTCGCTGCTGCTGCTGCTGCTGCTGCCGCTGCTGGCGGTGCCCGGCGCCGGCGCAGCCCCGCGCTCGGCGCTCTACTCGCCGGCCGACCCGCTGACGCTGCTGCAGGCGGACGTGGTGCGCGGCTCTGTGCTGAACTCCCGCAGCGCTTGGGCCGTGGAGTTCTTCGCCTCCTGGTGCGGCCACTGCATCGCCTTCGCCCCGACGTGGAAGGCGCTGGCCAACGACGTCAAGGGTGAGAAGCGGGGGCAGGGGGGCAGGCCCGCGGCCCGCGCCCCCCGGCCCAGCACCTCCGCGCTCCTCTTCCTCTCTGCCGCTCCCACTCCCCCAGTTTCACATCCCTCCGCTCCGTTTTTGCGCTCTTCCCTGTCTGCCTCGCCCCTGGCCCCTGGCTCGCGCTTCCCTCCCCTCCTCGCGGCCTGGGCCCCCAGACCGGCTCTGCTTTCCTTTCCGGTCCCGTGCCGGCTTACTGCCCCCATCCCTGCGACGGGGCCTCCTTTGTTCCATCTCGCTGACACCTTTCTCTAGTCCAGCCGTGTGGCAGTCCTCTTGCTCAGGGACCGTCTTGTCGCCTTCCTGCCAGGTTCCCCAGCTGCTGTGGGGTCGGTGCCGGGGAGAACAGGAACTGACACCATTCTGCCCCCCACCCAGCTTTCCTGACTCCCAAGGCCAGTTGACCAGCTGGCCTGCAGATGCCCTTTCTCAGCTTTACCTTTGAGGCAGAGTTTTCCTGTCTCGGTTCCAGGCCTCTCCGACTTGTTGCCTCGGCTCCTTAGCTTCTGGACGTCCTTCTGTCTTCCCCTGGCCCACGCACCCTCGCAGGCCCTTCTGTTAAACCTCGTGGACCCAGAGACCTGACTGAAGGCAGCCTGTTAGTGTGTGTCTGGCCCTTGCTCCGCGTCCCCATGCACGGGCCCGACCACTCTAACCATATGGTTGTGATTCTAAGAGCCCTCTCAATTGCGAGACACGCCATTCGTTTACCAGCAGCCTGTTACAATGTTTGAACACTTAAGATTTGGAGCTGAGGAAATGCGGTAATAATAGTAATTGGTAATAATAGTAATTCATATTTACTGAGTGCTTACTGTGTGTCAGTTCCTAAGTGCGTGACATAAGTTGTTTCAGAGTTTCTGCAATTGAAAGACCCCTGTGGTGTCACACATCCTCCTAGGCCAGGTGGTGGGTATTTTGGGGGCAGGAGGGGCATGATGGTAGAGATTCGCTTCTAATTTGCTGCCTCTGAATGGAGCCACTTCCTGATTGTGTACTAGGGCCTAATGGGCTCCTGATCTGAAATGGTCACTAAATGAGAACTATGGGCAACTTAGGAAGTAGGTCTCTTCTTTGGGGAGAGAATTAGAACCTCTGCTGTGCCATCGGTATTGTTTTATAAACTCAACTGTTTGTGGTCGAGTAGATCATTTGTAGATGTTGGTTTTCAAACTCAGGCTACCTCTTCCCTTGAGTAGCTTGTACAGTGGTTATTACAGAAACCGTATGGTCCAGGAAAGTTATTTTTAAATGAAAGGAATAAACCATTTTACCTCCAATTTACATGTAGACACTTGTCTGCATGCCTCTCTGGTCCCATCACCTGAATCTGCCATTTCTCAGCAGCTCTTCACACTATTTCAGTGATGTCAACACATCTGATCAAGGCAGGAGGGAGGAAGAATGTTGACCGTGGAGCTGGAACACCTTAGGGGACATCAGGTGTTTAGGAGACTTTGTGGGCCTGAACATCATACAGATCCCAAGATCAGTTTCCACTTTGAGGCTATAAGAGGTCTTTAGTGGTCACAGATGGACTCAACCTAGAAAATTCTTACGTCTTTAGAGTGCTTAGCTTCCAGCTGACTCATTTGTTTGGCCTCTTGCAACCCAGGGTTTTACATTGAATTGCACAGCCAGGTACTAACCCAGCCTACTTCTTGATGAGGGTTTCCACTTCCAAAAGGGGTCTTAACCCAGGACAGCCCCTTTTTAAAAAAAGCAAAAGCAAAACATAGCCTTAGAAAGAAAAATGGGAGCATTGAAATCTGTAGAGGTGAGAGATTTAGGTGGAAAGTGGGGGTCTCCCATGAGCAGTGGGGGTGAGTCAACCCCCTAAGCAAGATCATGTCCTGGAGGGCACTGGCCAAACCTGCAGCGGTGAAGAATGCTCCCATTCCAATCCAAGGGGCTGATGCCCAGCTGAGAAGCCAGGTTGCTCTCCCATCCTCGTTCTGAGGTTCCTTGAGAAAGTTTGGTTGTGGGCCAGCAAAGGGCCACTATCACACCTCCCTGGGCCACGAGAGTGTGGCCCCGGCCCCTGCCAACGGCATGAGTGTCTTGGGTAAGAGCAGCAAGATTATGGAAGTTTGTGGGGAGAGAGAACTTTACAACCCTGCCCAGCTGGCCTCAGGCATTTCATCGGACTGGCTAGGGCTCATTTCTTAAGGGACTTGTGGGGTAGGTTCTCTGGGGCATTGGTTGCCATGGGGCAGAGCACTTGTTTCTAAGGACCTGGCTCACCTCTTTCTAGTCCAGAGCATCTCTTATTTGCCTCACCGTATGTTTGGGAAATCGACTGTGTTCATTTCAGACCTTCATTACTCTTCACCAGCTAATCAATCAGCAAATATTTGTTGAATGACCTCTGTGTGCAAAGCATTGTTTGCATTGCAGTTGTGGGAAAAGAGCTACACACGCAGGGAAATTGGCTCCAGGAAGAAACTGTTTGAAAAGAACCAAAAGCTGCTCAGTCATTTCTTTCTATTACAAAAAAAAAATGTTTTTAATACTCACCTACAGACATTTTTTAAAAAATTTTTATTTTAGAGGGAGAGGGAGAGAGAGAAACATCGATGATTGCCTCCTGTATGCACCCTGACTGGGGATCAAACCTGCAACCTGGATATGGGCTCTGACTGGGAATCGAACCCACAGCATTTCAGTGTACAAGACAACAACCAGCGGAGCTGCGGGTGCTCGGTCATTTCCTGTTGCGGGAATTCAGGGAAGGGGAAAGTCACAGGCGGCATCTGGTCACCAGAGGCTTTCATTCAAGCAGTTAAGTTTTACATACTTGCCTAATGCCAGGCACTTTGTTAAGGGCCTTTACAGGCCACTTATATATAATCTTTATGGGAAAATATTTGAGCAATAGATACTGTCTCTTTTTTTTTCCACGGAATTAACTTGCCCAGGATTACATAGATGCTGGAGGAAGTCCCTGAACCCAGCTCTTCATGGCTTTCAAGAGCCCGGGCAGGTGGAGAGGGGGTGGAGGAAGAAGGGAACGCCAGGTGGGATGCGGCCTGTGCAGAGCCACGGGGATGAGATTTGTAAGGCACCCATGTCTGAGTGATGGTGAGCAGTGTTGGTTTCCCTCCCTTTCTCTTCCAGGACACAGACCAGCCCTCCCCTTATACCCCTGCGATGCCTAGTGCAGAGCCTGGCACGGGGTAGGAGCCCACTAACACTCATGCAGGCCAGTGGCATGAGCCTCACTGGACTCATATGAATGTGAGTGACTGAGCCTTCTGCTGGTGCTGTGGTCCTCTTGACTCAGACCTGGGGTGTCAGCCAGGCGTGAGGGCTAGGGAAGGTATTTTCTTCATCCTGTGACCTCACTGCCCATGAGCCTGCAGCAAGGAGGAAGGGACAAGGTGGTGACCTCATAGTACTAGCTAACTCCCTGTGTCAGGACAATTTCCAGACACTGGTGGGTTCTAGTTCTGACCACTCAACCTGGTAGGCTCGTGGTGGGTCTGGCCTCTGCTTAACACCCCCAGGCCTCACGGCCGTTTTCCTTGCCAGGTGTTTGCCATGTAGCATCTGCATGGTTGTCAGAGCTGGAAGGGATGAGAGAATGTCCACCCCGGCCTTTGTTTGACCCAGGAGGAAACGGGCCTGGAGAGGGGACGTGTGCTGTCCCTGAGGCTCTGCCAGTGACAGCTATAAGCAAGTCTTGTGACTCTGGGTTCATTGTCCCTTCCCGGAATTGTGAGTTGGGGTGGGGATGCTGCCTGGGACTCCAGAGGTAGCCCATCACCCCCTTACCACAGGGTGTCCTCTCAGCCACCATCCCAAAGTCCACAGCGGTCCTGGACACACCTGCCTCCCCACCCGCCCCCTCTGCATTTGCTCGTTTACGGCTGCCGGTAGAGAAATTACTTTACAAGGCAGCAATTGCACCAGGACATTTTTTTCTCCCCTAGAGCAGGGCTGGACTGATACTGCCGATCTTGTGATGTTAGGCCGGCAGGTGCTGGTGCTCATGTCACCTGACACTTTAAAAAGCCTCTCTCCCCGGGTTCTGTTCCCGACAGCGCACACTCTGCTTTGCCCTGGAGTGCCCAGATAAGGCCCCTATTCCCGTTCTGTTACTAGAGTGATGAATAGTCAGGCCCACAGTGATTCGCGCAGACCAGATCTGTATGTCATTGTGGCTCATTAAGGTATTACATTGATATTCCTGAGAAACATTCCTCAGCCAGGACTCTCCCTCTGCCTCCCCCTGGGCCTGGGGCCACTGCGTAGAGATACAGGAGTCAGGCTTCAAGGGAAGGGGGCAGAGCCCGCCCAGGAGCCAAGGGGCTGGGCGCTCCAGGTATCGCCTTCCTTAGGACCAGCACCCACCCTCCCCGAGTCTCCTGGGAGGGAAGCCGACAGCAGCTCTCTGTTCTGTCCTGGGCCCTCTTGAGACCAGCAGAGGGGCTCACGTTCTGGGTTCAGGTCCCAGATTCACCACTGACTGGTTGTGTGCCTTGGGCACGCTTTTCGAATCTCTGTTTGCAGTTGAGGGAAGCAGGTCTCGAAATGAGCACCTTACTTTCCTTATAGGGTAGTTGGGAGCATTACACTCCATCAGTAAGGCACCGATGAGCCCCTGGGCATATAATATTATCCTCATCCAAGTAGGAGGTGTCTGTGACATTGACCGTGTGAGTTACGGAGAACGGTATGGATCCCGACCAAGCTGTTTCTACCGCTCTCTCTCTCCTGGAGGTTGTGATTGAGCGAACAGCAAAAACATGAAGGTAGTGAGCGTCCTGGTCCTGGCCAGGTGAGCATGGGAGCCTAGGACAGCTGGGAGGCCTCTCCGTCCCTGTCCTTGTTTGTGAAGCAGGGAATTGACGGCCACCTCCAGTGGGATCACCTGGAGTGTCCCCTGGCTGATCACTGAACGCCAGCTTTCTCTTCTCTCCCCTCCTGAGTCTTCGTGCCCCCGTGGGCAGCGGGCACTGGCTCTGGCCCGTGGGACGGTGACCGCGTTCTTGCAGAGGAGCACAGCGGGTGAGGCCTGCGGTCCTTGGTCGCCCTGCTGGGCCCTCACTGGTGGAAGGATGCAGAATCGCCTCTCCTCTGCCCTGTGTCTGACTGACTTGCTGCCTCTTTTGAAAACAGCTGGGCCTCTTCTGTGGGTCTCCGAACAAGGTGACCGGAGCATTAGATGCACAACCGAAGGGGCCAAGCCTCTTGTATGCCAGCTGGCCTAGGGGTGACCTGCGCTTCCTACCCTCCCCGGGCCTCTCTTGGGCAGGGGCTTGGGGAAATGACAGGGTAGGATGTGGCCAGCCTGTCTCTGATAAACACTTGTATCCCCCCCCCCCCCACCCCGACTGCCTCCCTCCAGGAGTCAGGAGTTCAGTGCCAAGGGGATTGCCAGCAAGAAAGGAAGGCAGGGGAGGGTTGAGGGTCCAGAAGGGAGAGGGTGTCGCTGTAGGCCAGCCTCAGCTGCTGTGAGTCTTTCCTTTGAGGGATGGATCAGGGGTTGTCTGGGTGGACTCCTGCCTCTTCCTGCCTGTCTTGTGGAAGTGAGGGTAACACTCCTTCCTTGCGTATAAAATGTTCTTGGTTGCTCCGATGCCTTCTGAAAGATTTTTCAGACATCGTAGGGAGCGGGTTCAGGGAGAGGTAAGAGGTCCTGGCATGATTCTCAGGGATGTTATTCAGACATTAGTGTTCTGTAATTAATGGGTGCTGGGCCCTCCACCCCCGCCCCACCTTGTACTCTAGATGAGAGGGGTAGGACCCCATGGGGGGCACTAGTGCCACCAGGCAGGCTTCCTCCTTCACTCATCTGCTCAGAAAGCCCAGGGGGCTCCAGGGTGCGGTGGCAGTCAGCCCCCACCCCCAGGCGAGGGCTCCCTCCGGCCCCAGCCCCTCCCAGCAGGGCCTGCGCTCAGCCGTCTGGTCTCCGCAGAGCCCCCAGCCGGCCGCCTCCCGAGTTGCTCGAAGTTCCCCGAAACTCGCCTGGCTGCCAGGGTTCCGCTCAGTTCCCGCCTCTCCTGCCAGGCCCATGCTTCGTCCCCAGGGCTGGTCTCCTGTGTCCAGACTCCTTTGGAGCTCTACCAGAGGGCGTGGCCCCAGCCACCTCACCCTCCCGTGGCTTCAGGTGTGTGTATCTTGCCTTCCAGCTGGAGCAGCCTCATAGTAACGTGGAACTTTGATGGGTGTTTAAGGGGCACCTTGACCTTGAATTGCAGCTCGGGAGGCCTGCTGGGTAGATGAGTTTGTTTTCTGGTTCCCAGGCCCTGGGCTGTGGCCCAGAACGGTGCCATTATTTCCTCTGCTGATAAGTTACGGAGGACTTGAGCCTGGGGCCTGATGCTGGGCAGCTGTTAATCTCCTAGACGCGGGCCTCTGCGCGTTTTCCCTGTGTTCCTCCACCCCACGTGCCTTCCCCTTCCTCCCAGGACTTCCTGCCTCCACTGCTGGCCGGGGCGCCGATCCCCGCGCCGTGTCCCACCCGCCCGCGCCGGGCCCAGGGCCAGTTCCGCCGCTGCAGACACTTTCACTGGGGGTCCCCAGGGAAATTCCAGACTTCCGGAGGATGTTCTCTGGCCTGGAACTGGCCTCTCCAGCGGGCAGCAGGGACAGGCAGAGTCGGACCTCTTCCCGGAAGGCCATCTCTGCCCCCCCAACACCCCCGCCAAGTGGCTGGGAACCCAGATGCCATTACAAGACAGCATTCTTGTGCTATTTAACTGTGTCCAAAGCACAATAAATACAGAATAGCCAGACTTTATCCGAGATCCTTTTCTGAGGAAGGGGAGACCTTTCTCATAAGAGCTTTGGGGATGGTGTGGTGGGGATTGGTGGGGGTATTGCGTGGGGGAAGGGGAGCAGGCAGGGGTGCCGGCCCATCTTTACGTGGGTGTTCCTGTCCTTTCAGATTGGAAGCCGGCGCTGAACCTCGCTGCCCTGGACTGTGCTGATGAGACCAACAGTGCAGTCTGCAGAGACTTCAACATCCCTGGCTTCCCAACTGTGAGGGTGCGTGATGAGGAGTGGGGAGTGGGCTGGGGCCGGGCGGAGCATCCCGCCAGCTGCTGCATGTCTGCCTGGCTCTGTGGGCTTCTCTGATGTCCCTGGTGTGTTTAAATCCCATCCCCGGAGGACTGTCCCTTTGCTCACTGAGACAGCGGTCATAGAGGCAGAAATGGATGTGTGTTGGGAGGCAGAAGAGAAAGAGGTTCACTCAGTCTGCTATTTAAATTCTCCACTTTATAAGGGAAGGGGGCCATGTGTAGGTGTGTTGGGGTGGACGATTTCAGCTGTGGAGACATCACCACCTGGGCTGGGGAGCTCCCCGCTCCAGGGGTCTCTCCCCAATTCCTCTCCCTCCTGACCGCCTAGCTCTGGAGGTCTGACCTAACCCTGTAAAACCAAGGTCCTGGCTCTGGCTCGTATGTGGCAGGATCAGACTCAGGTGGCCCAGTGGTCCCCCAGAAAAGGACCCCAGAGACACAGGCAAGCCTCCTCCTCCTCGGGCAAGTGCCTTGAACCCTAGTAGCTCAGAAGCGACTCGTAGCCTCACCTCACGGTCACGATGCCAAAGTGCCCCAGGTGGCAGGGATCCCCATCCCGTCACAGGAGGCTGGCGGCACACCCAGCACATGAGGGCTCTGTCACCGTCACTACAGCTCTCGCCCGCCAGCCTGCCCACCACAGGGCATGGACAGCTTCATTAGCGTCCGAGCGATGTCCACGGCTCTGTGGGAGGCCTGCAGGCCCAGCACAGCGCAGCTGTCCGGATCTACTCAGCACCCTCCCAGGCCTCAGGCCGAGCCTCCCGCCTGAGCCTCTGTCTCTCCAGCCCCCTCTGAATAATTGGCCGCCTCCAAAATGGCATCTAGAAGAGCAGTTGCTTCTTTTTTTTTTTTTTTATCATCCTCACCCGAGGACATTTTTCCATTTTTTGTTCAGATAGAGGGAGAGGAAGAGAGAGAGAGAGAAACATCGATGTGAAAGGGACACATCGAGTGGCTGCCACCCGCACAACCAACCAGGGCCGGGGACAAACTGCAACCGAGGTACGTGCCCTTAGCGGGAACCGAACCCGGGTCCCTCCGGATCGCAGGCCGATGCTCTAACCGCTGAGCCAAACTGGCCAGGGCAAGCAGTTGCTTCTACAGCCACTAATAATAATCACGAAATGCCTTTGAAAGCTGACAGGCCACGCGCTGCCCTGGAACACGCTCTCTCTGAGCTCAGGGCAGAACCAGTTCCAGGTGGAACCGTGAGCGGTGGCTCAGCCTACTCTCTCCGAGAATTCGTCCTGAGAGCCAGGCCCGGCTCCCACAGTGGCCAGCTCTGCCTCCTCGTGCCCGCTCCGTGCCTCACACCCAGGGAAGTGCTGCTGGGTCAGGAGTTCCCAGCCCGGCCCCTAGGGCCCCTTCCACCTGCTGTTACCACTCGGGCAGGGCTCAGGCCCCTGTCAGTCAGCCGAGGCCAGGCCGGTCCGGGAACAGCCCAGGGAGCACACAGCTCCGGCCTTCACTTAGAGGTGGCAGCAGAGAGACTAGAAATCACCCCTTTCAAGTTAAAAGACCTCCCTGGCAGGGCCATGCCCTACCCTTGGCCCCAAGATACAGAACTGAAAGTATTTAAAGTTATCCACAGGGAGAGGCCGGGGCCTCTGTCCCCTTTGCTGAGCCAGGGGCAGCGCCCTGAGTGGGAGCTGTGGACAAAGCACTGTGGCAGCAGGGAGCCCTTGTTCACAGGCTGTTTTCTCCCAGCGTTGGGGTCCAGCCACTGCCCAGCTGGGGCAGGGATTGGCACTGGTACCGTGGCCAGGTCAGGACCTCCTGTGGGGCTTTCTGTCTGCCTGGGAGAGGCTGGGGCTCAGTGGGTGTGGCGGAGGCGGCCAGGCAGTCGGGGTGTCTGGCAGCTCCTTGGTGCCTGCCCAGGTCACGCAGCACACGCAGCACCACAGCCCGAATACCTCGAGGGATTAATCATCTCCTTAACCGCCCAGCTCGCTGTGTCAGCCCCGGCCCTGACCTTCCCCTGCCTCCACACGGGCAGCGCCAGGTGGCCTGGCCAGTCGTCATCTGTCCATTTCCTAAGAGCCCCAGAAACGGTGGTGTAACCTCCCTGCCTCTTCCGAGCATCCTGCAGGCCAGTTTCGGCAAGGAGAGCACGTGGTGCCCTGTCTCAGGACCCAGCCTGGGTGCAGGGTGCAGGGTGCAGGTGGTCCAGCTCCTGGCGGGTCTCTGCTCTGAGGACCTAGGCAGACGCTTTCAGACATTGTGAGTGTGACCTGCAGTAAGGAGTCACATCGACAGTGACATCCAGAAGGTTTCTGTCATCACCAAAACAAATGTTTTGGAAAACAGTCCTCTTACTAAGTGCTATACACACTGATGTTCTTTATTTTTTAAAAATACTGTGACTCACTGAATTGATTTTACATCTGACTACTAGATCGCTTCTAGTGTTTGGAAAACCCTGCTCTGACAGGTTCCCGACCTGTGCAGATTCGGGCGGTGTGCCTGTGCGCCCTAGAAGGAGGCGCAGACCCCAGATGTCGGCCAGGCTGCTGGATGGCCAGATACAGCCCCGTTGCCCTGCCTGCTGCCCTCTGGGGCTGGAGCCTGTCCTCATCCCAGCCTTCTACAGTGAGGACACAGGTTGAATAGGGAAAGAGAGAGTTGCTGGTTATGGGGACAGGCCCACACAAGAGTCTGGCCACCCCCAGCGGCATATGTCATTGTCTCTGTCCTCTGCCTCCTGCCCTTTGCTACCCTGAGCAAACAGCGAGCTTCACCAGCCCAGCCTGTTCAGCAAACACCTGAGCAGGGCGGGCCGGCTGTGTCAGGACCCATCAGACTGGAGCTGGGACCCAGCTGGGAGAAAACAAAAGTGCAGGGAGGGACAGTTTGCAGCTCATGCTGGGCGGTGCTGGGGACCTGGAGGCTGGAACTTCAGGGGGGAAGGGCTTTGCCTTGGGCCACTGGGGTGCCCCTCAACCGGTAATGAATGTGGACTGGCCGCAGGCCTGGCTGGGATCGAGGTTATAGGGACCAGCAGCGTTGGGGTGGGAGAGGACGCAAGTCTCCCCTTTGGAAGATTCGGAGGAGACAGTTAGCGTGGGTTCAGATCTGGGCTCCGCTGCTTCCTGTATGCGACTTGGGAAATCCCTTAATACTCCTCAGCCACGGGCCTCAGTTTCCCTGTCAGTAAAAGTGGGGTGCTCATATCGACCTAATGGGATTGTTGCCCAGTATGAAACGAGGTCTCACACGTGAAGGTGCTGGGACACTGGTCTCACTCGGTGTTCACTGAATGTCGGTTGTCTGCCATCCCATTGCCCGGGGCTCGTGAGGGCTCCTCTGGCCATCATGTGGGTCCGGCACGGGAGGCAGTCTGTCTAGCAGCAGCTGTCGCGTGGATGTTTGCTGAGTGGATGTGTGCCCACTGTTATGGGAGAGGCCAGACATGTGAGAGGTGGCCCGGGCCCGGGAGAGGCCGGACAGGGGGTCCTGTGCACAGGGACCCAGGGCTCACCAGCTAGCTCACAGGCAGTGCGTGCCCCGGACGCAGTGAATGCCGGGCCTTTGCTGGCTCCCTGGCTCCGTCCCTCGAGTCCGGGAGAGGATTCACGTAGGAGGGAACTTCTGCTTGCGCTGAAGGGCAGAGGAGGTTTGGCTAGGAGAAAGGGGGAGTGGGCAGGGCGGAGGAGAGCCAGGGCCCTGGGCGCGGAGAAGACTGGTCTGGCCGGAGCACAGGCTTCAGTGCAGGGCTGCGGTCCTGCGGGGAGGGGGGCCCAGTAATGGCAGGTCCTTGCGTACAAGGCTGGGTGTGCGGGCCCCCGGGGGACACACAATCTGGGCCCTTACCTTCTGTGGCTCTTGCTAGAGGGTGAGATGTCAGGGAAGGGGACAGGACTCAGGAAGACGTCACCGGTGCCTCTCTGGGAAGAGGAAGCGAGCCCCTCACCGCCGTCCCTGCCCGGCCGCTGTCTCCTCCATTGACTGTCCACAGCGTGGGTGGGTGGGTAGGTGGCAGACCCTTGCGGGCTCACCGTAAGATCTTTGGAGACCGGATTATTTTTCTCAAAACTGGTTCTAAGAGCTTGGATTCTGTGCCCCTGGTGGCCACCACTGAAGTGTGCTTGCTGTCAGCCTTTTGGCCCCCAGAGGCACCGCGCCTGGTCAGGTTGGTAAAACTGCCTGACGCCGGCTGCTCTCCTGCCTTTGGGGAGACCCGGAGGTTTCCGGGGGCTCCAAGGCTGAGGAAGACGCAGTCCTGCGGAAAGTGCGGAAAGAAAGGGACGGGTGCGGACTGCCCGGGAGAAGAGAACACTCGCCGCTGGAGCCCTAATGGCCTGTTTCCTCCGCGTGGTGGTTCCCTCGGGGAGGGCGCACGCCTCCCACAGCTGACTTAATAGGAGGACAAAAATGTGCCCTGACCAGATTTTACTGTGATTTTACATGAGCCTCCGAGACGATCAAAGGGCAGAGATTCTGTTTAACTGAGCTGATGAGTTTGGAGTAGTCCCACGTCCCAGACACTGCCCGGCACCGTGGGCTGGAGGAGACGAACAAGCCGTAGACGGTCCTGCCTGCCCAGGCAGGGGGGCAGGCAGGTGCATGGCAAGGTTGGGGTGAAGTCCCTGGTAGCTGGAGTGTAGGGCATGGGAGGTCAGACCCCAGAAAGCCTCGCATGGAGTGAGCTTGGGCAGTACTCGCTGGCAGGAGGCGTGGGAGAGACCGGTCAGGCGGAAGGCACGGTCAGGGCAGAGTTGCCCTAGAGAAGTGAGCGGCGTGGCAGTGAGGGAGGCGGTTGGAAAGGGGAGCAGGTCGGCACTCCTGAGGGACTCCTTCAGCGCGCCCGGACCCGCTGGTCGGCCGGTCTGGAAGGGCACTGCCCAGAGGGCTGCTGTCACGAGTCAGGTCCACAGGACGTGTCGGCTAACTGCGGGAGGGGCTGGAGCGCCGCGCGGGGCGGGGTGGCCGCCAAGGGGACCGTCCCTGGGTGAGTGAGATAAGGAGCACGGGTGGAGGAACAGGTTGAGGGAAGTGACTCAGTCTGGAAAGGGGGTGTGGCCCTGGCACCGGTGTGGAGGGCACCAGGAAGAAACAGAAGTCCAGGACCAGCGAGGACCTGGGACAGAGGGGTCAGACTGCAGATCACGGGCAAAGAGGATGGCGCTGGCGAGGGAGACAGACAGGCGTGTTCCTTCACTCACTCTCGGGCACAGAGGGAGCCCCTCATGGAGGTGCCTCCCTGGGTTTCAAACGGGAGAGACTGCGGGCAGGACACGGCAGGGGCTGCGGGCTCGGGAAAGGGGTCCAGGGCGAGTCTGGGACAAGGGCGAGGAGAGGCTGTGAGGGTGGCCAAGGGCAGTGTCAGGCAGACAGGGAGGGTGGTGGCATGAAGGCAAAGAAGGAGAGAGTCAGGAAAATGTGGCCCAACAAACGGCAAACCTGGCCACGGGGGACGCAGCAGTGACCACAGACACCGCAGAGGGAGCCAGAAGGCCGTTGGGTTGGCCGGAGGGACGGCAGGCAGCCGAGTGGTGCCATGGCCCACGGGGTGGGCGGGGAGACAGGGAAGCGGGCGGGTGTGGCGGTGCCCGGGCACTGTGAGGACAGGAGACCGAGGAGGGCGACTCTGCTCGCGTTCCCCTTCCCTTCCGCTCCTCTCTGCAGAAGACAAAACGTTTGATTAGGAGGATTTGCATCTGTGTGTAGGCCTGGGGGAGAAGCTGGCAGAAAAGGGCGAAGAGGAAAGGGATGAATGGATAGGAAAAGGTTCCTAAAAAGCACGAGGTGTGGGAGCTCGAGCTCGGGCGGTGACATTGTTCTCGAGGTAGATGGGAGTTTCTGAGGACAGAAGGGAGGGCTGGGTGACAGCCAGAGGTAACTGAAGGAGGTGGGCCCTCCCTGGAGTCCCTCGTTCCCCTGGTCGCTCCTGCTGACCGGGCTCCCGTCCGATTCACACTGCCCGGGGCTGGGCCTGCAGGAGCTGCCCTATCTTTTCCTTTTTTTTTTTTTTGAGGTAATGTTGGCATATAATAGTGTGAAAGTTTCAGGTACCCAGCATTATCATTGAGGCTGCCTTTTGTTTTTGTGTTTTTGTTTCTGTTCAGATAGAGTGGGAGGGAGAGAGAGGAAGAGAGGGAGCGAGAGAGAAACATCGATGTGAGAGAGACACATTGACTGGTTGCCTCAGGGCCGGAGACAAACCACAACCGAGGGACATGCCCTTGACCTGAATTGAACCAGTGACTCACTGGGCCGCGGGCCGTCGCTCTAACCGCTGAGCCAAACCGGCCAGGGCGAGGCTGCCTTTTCATACCGGGGTAACCCGATGGGGATGAAGAGTTCCTGTGTTACTTCGCGGTCCCTGAGAAGTCCACCATAGCCACGGGAAGGCCACCGTGGCAGGCTTCCCGAGGTCAAGAGTGTTTCTGCCCGTGGAACGCGTCGGGGGCGGTCCGGTCTGCGCGTGTCAGGAGCATCCTCCGGGCGGGCGCTTGTGAGCAAACCGAACCACCCAGAGGTGCATTCATTATTTTGTTTCTGAGAAATAATGTCAGCCCATAAATGCCTTAACATGCTTTTCTATTTGATCTCATGTCACAATCCAAGACATCTGTGATTGTTTTTACAAGTATTAGGCTAACGTATGATTTTGTTAATTCCAAATGTGTTCAGTCACTGCGGAGAACTCCATTGTAGGTAAGTGTGTGTGGCATGTGTCAGTGGATGGTTTTCTCCCAAAGTGAAAGCTTACAGTAATGCCCTAAAAAGGGAGCAGAGTTGGGTCCAGGTGGGGTCCCAGGGAGCAGGAGAAGGGTGCAGGTGGGGAGGGATGGGCGGCTTCTCTGCATCTTTGGTCCTCAGGTGGGACGGGGCAGGTGGCCTCAGGATTTGACTTCTCTGCCTACAAATGTCTGGAGCAGACAGTACCAGGTGACCCGTGTTTCCTAGGGTTCAAGAGGTAGGAGCCAGGGGAGGGGATGATGATGATGAAGATGCTGTAGTTAACCTTTAGTGACCCCCTCATGGTATGTCCCGGGCACTGCGCCAAGCACTTTAGATGTGTTGTCATTGACTCCTCGCAGCAGTTCTTCAAGGTAGATGGTGTCGTCCTCGTTTTAAAGATGAAAAGGTTCAGAGAGGTTAATAATTGCCCAAGGTCACAGCCAGGGGTCTGCAGTCAGCCCCCAGCTCCGGACAAGGCCAACTGGCCACGCTGTGAGAATCAGAGGCCAAAGGTATTTACAAGTGGCCGAGGTTAGGGACCTCAGGGCAAGTCCCCTTCCCGGCCTGTGGGCTCTTCCCAGGCAGTGAGGCGGCCGCCAGGACAGCTGAGCTCTGTCCCTCCTGAGCCGGGAGCGCACAGGCAGGGCCCGCGGCGCGCTCTGCACGGGGCAGGAGCCCAGATGGGAGGAGCAGTCCTCTGTCCTCTCTGTCCTCTCACCCAGGGGGCCACACACCGGGCCTGGTGTCCTGTAAATGGGAAAAGGGCAAAGCTGTGAGTTCGGTTGGTCTGCCAAAATCGCCCTTCATGTCAGGGTTGGCGTCCAGAGCGGCAGGCCAGACAGTCCCCGGGGGAGCCCGCGTGGGCCCAGGTCTGAGGGACTCTTTCCTGGCCCCGAGGGAGCCGTCCCCTGGCAGAGCTCAGGGCTGAGTACAGAGAAGGCCAACCGGGCGGGGGACCGGATGTGGAGTGTCCGCTGAGCCGGGCTGGGAGTCCTCGTGGGCAGAGTCGGCAACCTCCAAGCCCCTTTTTCAAGATAAGGGACAAGGACAGCTGGCCTCAGGGGTGGCTGGCATTTCTTGGTGGGGGGGGAGCATATGAACTGACTTCTCTTGATTTTGTCAGATGGGTCTGCAAAGGGAAGGAGCGGTGTCATGTTCATTCACACAGTACACGCTGCCCCGCGGGACAGCCCCGTCGCTGTGTGGGCCGCCGCCTCCAGCCACCCTCTGCGCAGGGCTGGGGGAGGGGTTGGATGGGAGGACACAGGGAAAGGTGTCAGGTCCAGCTCCAGGAGCACACCCTCCTGACCTCACCGAGGTCCAGTCTGCCCGGAGCCACCGCTCGGTAGGCACCTGGCTGCCCCGTCACTGACGCGTCTGTTTGTTTCCAGTTCTTCAAGGCCTTTTCCAAGGATGGCCCAGGAGAGACGCTGTCAGGTGGGTGCCCCTTCTGCGGAGTTTCTGGGGGTGAAAGCGCAGCGAGACCTGCAGAGGGAGTGTCCCCCAAGGCTGAGTCTGTTCTCACTGCCCTTCCCTCCAGGGTCCTGGGGGGGTCACCACGTCCCCAAATCGCCCTTTGTGTCAGTTGGTGTCCAGAGGGGCAGGCCAGACAGCCCCTGGGGGAGCCCTTGTGGGCCCAGGCCTGAGGGAAGGGTCCCCTGGAGGAGCTCAGGCCTGAGGGACTCTGTCCTGGCCCCGGGGGAAGGGTCCCCTGGCGGAGCTCAGGCCTGAGGGAGTCCGTCCCGGCCCTGGGGGAAGGGTCCCCTGGAGGAGCTCAGGCCTGAGGGACTCTGTCCTGGCCCCGGGGGAAGGGTCCCCTGGCGGAGCTCAGGCCTGAGGGAGTCCGTCCTGGCCCCGGGGGAAGGGTCCCCTGGAGGAGCTCAGGCCTGAGGGAGTCTGTCCTGGCCCTGGGGGAAGGGTCCCCTGGCGGAGCTCAGGCCTGAGGGAGTCTGTCCTGGCCCCGGGGGAAGGGTCCCCTGGAGGAGCTCAGGCCTGAGGGAGTCTGTCCCGGCCCCGGGGGAAGGGTCCCCTGGCGGAGCTCAGGCCTGAGGGAGTCCGTCCTGGCCCCGGGGGAAGGGTCCCCTGGAGGAGCTCAGGCCTGAGGGACTCTGTCCTGGCCCTGGGGGAAGGGTCCCCTGGAGGAGCTCAGGCCTGAGGGAGTCCGTCCTGGCCCTGGGGGAAGGGTCCCCTGGCGGAGCTCAGGCCTGAGGGACTCTGTCCTGGCCCTGGGGGAAGGGTCCCCTGGCGGAGCTCAGGCTGTGAGTACGGAGGGGGCTGACCCTGCTGTTTCTCAGAACCAGCAGCCTGGGCCCTTCGTTTGTATGAGTGAAGCTGACAGGCACTGGGTCCCTTCTGCTGTCCTCACGCCCTCCCTGTGTCGTCCTCCTTTGTAGTGGCAGGAGCTGATGTGCAGACGCTGCGGGAGAGGCTCATTGACGCCCTGGAGACCCACAGTACCACGTGGCCCGCTGCCTGTCCCCCGCTGGAGCCCACCAGGTACTGGGGCCGAGCAGGCTTGCTGCAGTGTGGACCAGGGCCACAGGCCGAGCAGAGGGATGTGGGGAGAGCAGGGAAGCGGACCCAGGTTGGTTCTTCCTGCTGCCACCGGGGCAGACATCTCATTGGGCCAGAGGGCGCCCTGTTGCTGGAGGTCCTGCCCAGGCGCCCTGTCTTCCTCGGCCGACGGGCAGGTGCAAGGACCTATCCCGCAGGTGGGAAGGAAGGGGCAGGGGTTCTTCAGGTCATAACCTACTGCTGCTTCTCACACCTGTCCCAGGAACATCTGGGGGTGCAGCAGAATTTCACATGTTCTAACCCTGGGAGGGCGACTGGGAGAGTGGGCATGGGGAGGAAGAAGGGATCCGGGACCATTGAGAGGGAAAGGGGGTGAGGGCTGGGAAGAGGACAGCCCTGTCTCTGTAAAGTGGAGGTGGTCGTTTTTTCTGAGCAATGGCTGTGGCCGGGGGTGGGGGTGTGACTCTGCAGCGGGCCCACGCTTCAAGGATTGCCTCTTTTCTAAGAAAACGGGGTGCTGAAGTGCACCATGGGGGTGTGAGGACAGGAGAGAAGTGGGGAGCAGGAACAGGTACAGAAGTGTTTCCTGGGTCGTGGGGTTTCCTGGGACCGAAACCACGCCAAGACCATGTGCTGGGCCAGGGTCTCCACCAGGCCCTCTGGGGGATGGAGACTCAGGAGAAAGGGTGAGTCATGTGAGTGGATTCATAGGTACAGTTGTCGTCTCCATGTCTCCCCTCTATGGGAGAGTTAGGGCGAGACCCCATGCACCTCGGGCCCGTGCCGAAGCCCAGCCCAGTGACAGCACAGACGGGTGTGCCAGAGAGGGGGGGCCAGGCCTGTACCTCTTCATCCGCCGACTGGGCTACACCCCGGCCCCCACCTCTCTGGCATATCCGTTTGTGCTGGGTCACTGGGCTGGGCTCCAGCACAGCCCCGAGTTGTGCCTTCTGTTCACAGGTGACCACTGCCGTGTCACTGGCCCAGTAGAGGGAATGAGGTCATCAGGTTGGGGGTAAGAGGAAGAGATAGCCCCCCAGTGCCATGTCACCTGTGGGCCTCTTACACATGTAGTTGACGTTCTGCTTTTACGTGGAGTGAGGAGACACATCATTTTTGTATTATGCAGTTATTTTCTGTTCAAACTTTGAGTTATGAAAACAGTTGGTAGCTTTATTCTCTGATTTGGGGTGTAATAAAATTTGCCACCTTATTAATTTCCTCCTGTGCTCTGGGCCTCAGTTTCCTCATCTTAAAATGAGGAGATTGGATTAGATAGCATCTGTGGGCTCATGTAGCCAGGACTTTCTGCTTCTCCAGTTCCTTTCTTATGCCTACTCTAGGAGAGGAAAAATCAGGTCTCCCGGTTGGTAGTGACTTGCCACAGATCAAGGCTCGTATCTGGTGGGGACTAATTGCCAGTCTCTTAGGGACCAACAGAATCCATATTCACTGAGCCTGGGCCTTACCCAAAACATAGACAGCTGGTCTCCCAGCGTCTCTTCCCAGTCGTCCTCCCTACTCACTCTGACTGTGAACGAGACAGGGTAGCAAAGCACACCCACCAGGTGGGTGAGATGAATAACCAGGGTTAGGTAGGTGCACTGTCCTTTGAGACGAGGGGTTTGGTTTACTCCCCCTAGAGGGCAGGCTGGGGGTGACGTCCATGAAGCCTTGAGCAGAGGAGGTTCGTGTAGCTGCACTGGTAGCAGGGTGTCAGCTGGTGTCACCAGAGCTTTTGCTTCGTTCCTACCGGCTGTGGAGTGACTGCCAGCCTTGTCTCTTGCAGGCTGGAGGAGATTAATGGGTTCTTTGCAAGAAACGATAAAGAAGAGTACCTGGCCTTGATCTTTGAAAAGGAAGGCTCCTACTTGGGTAGAGAGGTGAGCTGCCCTCAGGGTCCTTGTAACTCCTGGGTAGCCCTTGGGAGGGAGCCCACTGAGTTCAGGAGCAGGCACGTTCCTACAAATTCCTGGGTCTCCGTCCTGTGCACTTCTGAGCCCAGCACTGGCCTGACCCCTGCTGGGAGAAACGGTAAGTGCAGGAGCTGGGTCTTTCTGTTATAAAACCTTTGTATGTTTTTTCCAAATTGAAGTGTAATTGACATACATTATATTAGTTTCAGGCATACAACCGAATGTTTTGACATTTGGGTACATTTTGAAATAATCACCATAATAAGTGTAGTTCCCATGTGTCACCACACAAAGTGAATACACTGTCACTGAATATGCTGTAGGTTACAGGTCTTGCGTCTGTTTTTATCTCCTCGTCGAAACCAAATTTGATAAGACCTGCTGTTCATTGAGCATTGGATCAGATTGCTGGCCACAGAGTTGCCGACGTTCACGACTAACAGAGACGATCATAGGACGTGTGGAAGATCACACAGCCAGTGTCTGCAGAGCGGGGCTTTGAACCCGCTCTGTCTGCCTCCAGAGCCCGTGTCGTCTCCACGTTGGGCCTCCTCAGCGTGTGTGCCGTGGGAGGTCCAGGCCCCTGGCCCGAGGCAGAGAGCTGTCCTCTCCGCCGCTGGCTCATGGACCTCTCCAGGCCGCTGTGGGTTCTCCCAGAGCAAAGGTGGGGCGGGCCAGTGCCTGGGAGAAGGGCCAGGGCAGCCCAGGGGGACAGAGGGACGTGAGAGGACGAAATGCAAGACCACCGTTGGCTTTTAGTGGCTTTCCTCCTGCGACTCATCAGCACAGTCGAGGGCACTGCACTGAGGGGACGCGCAGGGAGGTGGGGAGAACACCGGAGCTTTGCTGAGACATGCCTGACCCTCCCGGGGGTCCGGTTTAGGCCTGGGGTCATGCCTGTCACGTCGAAGCGATGGATAAATGTTCACTGGAATCAGCTCTTCTCCCTCTCCCCCACGTCTGTGGAACCAGGGACAGGGGCCCCTGTGGACTGTGTCCATGCAGAGGCTCGTGGGGGTGATTATCGGTTTGAGAGGCAGGAGGCACAGTGGCCAGGGGCCCAGGCTCTGCAGCCAGATCGAACTGGGATCTATACAGCCGCACAGGTGCCTGCTGGCTGTGTGACCCAGAGACACGGTTTCACCGCTAAGCCTCTGTTTCTTCATCTACAATAGTTTTATTTTTTTAAATGAATAGTTATGTACCTACTGTTTGCTAGTCACTGGTATGAGTACTTTTATAAAATGAACCCATTCAGTCCTCTGAAGTTGGTATTTTTGTTATTATAATTCTGCAAGTAAGGAAATTGAGTCAGGGAGAGGTTCAGGCTGGAGGACCAGGATTCAGCCAGGCAGCCCTAGTGACCTGCACCTCCTCGCCTGGGCTCCTGAGGGTAGTTCTGAAGATTAAATGAAGCAATCTATGTACAGTACATAGTACATACTAACTAAATGTTAGCTAACCTTTTTCCCCTTCCTAGTTCTTTCTAAAAATAAAATCATCATGACTGACTATATTTCTGATTTGGAGTGTAACTAGAAAACCTTACAAATATGAGTAAAATGAACTCACATTCTGTTGTGCCTTTTACAAACTGCTTCGATTGGGAAGAAAATGATACTAAATTGGGGCTGTCCGGGAGATCCCAGATGTGTGGCGTGCACAGTTCCAAGGCCCCTCCTGTTACCTGTGGGCAGGTGCGCTTGGTAGCCCGAGGCTCTCACTCATCACGATGGCCTGTTGGTGGAAAGGTCAGAGTGGACGGAGTGCTGGCACCCCGGTGCCCGTCAGGGCTCCCTCTGCCCAGTGGCTTGGCCGCCAGGTGTCTGATTTTCTCTGCAGGTGACTCTGGACCTGTCCCAGCGCAAAGGCATCGCAGTGCGCAGGGTCCTGAACACAGAGGGCAACGTGGTGAACAAGTTTGGCGTCACCGACTTCCCGTCTTGCTACCTGCTGTTTCGGAACGGCTCTGCCTCCCGAGTTCCTGTGTGAGTTGTCTCTCTGCCCAGTGTCCTCCCTCCCTGTGCGCATCCGTGTTCCCGCCTAGAGAGCCTGCCAGCCTGTCCCAGGGGCCCGTTCCTCTGTGAGTCTTCTGAGAAGCCCAGGGGCCGGCTTGGAGCACCCCTGCAGGAGAAGCACACGTCTGCCTGTGGCGCGTGGGGCGATGTGTGTACGGCCAGGGCACAGGCCCAGAACGCTGCCCTCGGACCCTGCCCACCCAGCTTGGCACTGCAGCCCCTCCCCCGCAGCCGTGCCCCTGTTCCCTGTCTGCCTGTGTTCGGACAGACTCGTTGGCAGGCTGCAGGCCTGGCAGGCACTCAGCTATGCCTGACCCTCCCTCCCTTTGGTTTTCTAATTGCAGAAAAGTTCATTAGGAGCCAGACAATAGCCAGTTCCAAAATGCCAAGAGAAAACAATCAGGCCAGCCGCAGCCCCTGTCAGGCTCCTGCTGCTGAATGGCCCGTTAAATGGCGCCAGATGGTGCCTTGGTGCCCTCCCTGGGCTGATGATTGATGTCGGCGTGGCCCTGAGGCAGGAGGGCCGGGAATCCAGGCTTGCTGGCGGTGCCCGGTGCCCGATGAGCTGTTCCTCTGGGCCGTTCGGGCCACCCCGCACTGAGGCTGGGCAGGGCGGCCACTTGCCCTGGCCGGCCGATCACCAGGCAGCCTGGGCCAGCGGGTGTCCGAGCGTTCTGCTGGGGGAAGGGAGCGCGATGGCCACAGGGGACAGAGGGACGCACTTTCTGCACAGGCCCAGGAAGCACGGGTCCTGGTTGGGAGAGGCGGCATTGTTTCCTCGCTGGGAGCTGGTGGAGGGGAAAATTGTTTGTGACGACGCTGCTCCTGAGCCATCTGCTCGCCGATGAACACCGGGCCAGGACGCGGAGTGGAACGCGGTGCTGCCAAAGCGGCTCCCCTGGGGCCCGTCACTGCCACTGTCCTCGTCTCCCCTCCCCGAGCCGGACCGGGGTGCCTCCTGCCCTTGAGAACTCCTCTATCAGGAGAGAAAGAAAGCAAAGGAGTTGAGAATTTTAGTGTTTTATTTTTGTTGCTACTTTTAAAAATCACACATTAAACTCCCTTGCCGTGCCTGGGGAGTCAGTCCCCTCGGACCCCGGAGCAAGCCCGTGAGCGCAGCTTCCCGGAGGACAGGCACCCTGTCCGTGGGCAGGACGGCGCTGTCCCCGAGCTGCGCTGTCGCACAGCCTCTCCAGGGCCGCCGAGCTGCTTTCCCAGGCAGGATTGGACATCGGCATGAACAGCGAACAGAGAGGCCGAAGTGAGGCATGGCTGCCCCGGTTTTGACCTCACTGAGGATGAGACCGAGTCCAGATATTTCTTAGTAACCACTTCTGTCTCAGAGGGGCAGGGGCTCCTCCTCCGAGTTAGCTCGGGTTCTGTTTCTCTGTACTCACCGCTGCTTCTCTGGTTCTCTCCCCTCCCAGGCTCATGGAGTCCAGGTCCTTCTACACCACTTACCTGCAGAGGTTTGCTGGGGCCCCCCGGGAGGCTGCCCCCACCACGGTTGCGCCAACCGCTGTGAACACGGTAGCTTCCACCGTGTGGAAGATTGCAGACCGGTAAGGCCACAGCCGTTTTCCTCACCTCTGCCCAGCTCCAGCCACCCCTGCTCACTGACGCCCCCCTGCAGGCCACTCTGGTCCTTGTCACGAATGAGCATGTGCCATGCTGAGCCCAGACCCCACAGCACTGGCCTTGGCCTTGGCCCCAGCTGCTGGCCACACCCAGAGAGCCTGGGTGTGCGGGAGCAGCAGCATTCCTGTACCCTTCGTGAGGGGATGGATACTTTCCAGTGCCCACGTTCCTTATGCTTACCTCTGCTCAAAGAGAATCTGTGGCCTCCAGACCAGCTTCCCACCCCAGCAATGGCTTCTTCAGCCAATTATTTTGTTTTTTTCATTGATTTAGGACAGAGAGGAAGAGAAGAAAATTGATGTGAGGGAGAAACATCGGTTGCTTCCCATACGCATCCCGACCAGGGATCAAACCTGTAACCTGGGTTTGTGCCCTCACCAGGAACTGAACCCGTGACCCTTTGGTGCATGGGATGATGCTGCAGCCAGCTGAGCCAGACCAACCAGGGCTTCAGCAAGTAGTTTGGAGTGCCGAGTGCCAGGCATTGTGAACACAGTTGCACAGGGCCGATGGAGTCCCTGCCCACACAGCCCCTTTATAGCATCCCTTCTAGGAAGGCACACAACTTCACTTGAATGTCTCTGGTGTCGTGGAGCTCACTACTTTTTGAGGTATCTTTGTGCACGGTTGTAAGCCTGAGAAAGCTGCTCTTCCCTCTGAGGCTCTGCTCTTGTGGTAGGTCCCCACGAGACTCTGGGGCAGGGGACAAGGCTGTGGTAGGTCCCCGCTCTGGGGCAGGGGACAGGGCTGTGGTAGGGTCCCCGCTCTAGGGCAGGGGACAAGGCTGTGGTAGGTCCCCGCTCTGGGACAGGGGACAAGGCTGTGGTAGGTCCCCGCTCTGGGGCAGGGGACAAAGCTGTGGTAGGGTCCCCGCTCTGGGGCAGGGGACAAAGCTGTGGTAGGGTCCCCGCTCTGGGGCAGGGGACAAAGCTGTGGTAGGGTCCCTGCTCTGGGACAGGGAGACCAGGCTGCTGCCCCCTTGTGGTAGGGTCCGCGCTCTGGGGCAGGGAGACCAGGCTGCTGCCCCCTTGTGGTAGGGTCCCCGCTCTGGGCAGGGAGACCAGGCTGCTGCCCCCTTGTGGTAGGTCCCCGCTCTGGGGCAGGGAGACCAGGCTGCTGCCCCCTTGTGGTAGGTCCCCGCTCTGGGGCAGGGGACAAGGCTGTGGTAGGGTCTCCGCTCTGGGGCAGGGAGACCAGGCTGCAGCCCCCTTGTCTACCACCCAGCGGTGAACCAGGTGCAGAGCGCTGACCAGGGAGCTGGGAGCTGCGTTGGGAAGGCGGCCTCCACGCGGGGCTGCACGAGAGAATTGGGGGGGAAAGGCCATCTGATTTTTAGAAGAAATTTGCATCCCAGCTGCAGGAACTTTAAGGGTGGAAAATACTAATGGAGAGATTTTTAGTATATCAGGAAGAGAGACTTAGAGGTTGGAATGGTCATTATATCATTCAAATACGATTATTCAAAGCATTTAGATTATAATAGCTGGCACTCACTGGCCTCATCTGCCACACTTTGTGCTGGGCACCTTCCATATATTATCTCTCAGTCAGATCACAAGAATGGAGGGGTAAACTGAGGCTCAGGGGCACCACAGTGGAGCAGAGAGGTGACTGTCACGGGAGACAAGTGCAGGTGGTCACCGTGCCAACCCCGTGAGCTCCCCTTGTTGGCTCCTGACTACCGTAGGAGGTAGGGTGACCCCAAGGCCCAGAGAGGCAGACTGAGTGGCCCAGCTCCCAGAGGTAGCTTCCTGAAGAACTGAGGTCAGAGTTCAGGTCTCAGGAGGCGGCTAGAGAAGCAGTCAGCACCCGGGCCCCTCCCACCAGATCCCTGAACCCAGAGCCCGAGGGAGCATTTGCCTGGGGTGGGACAGACAGCTTGGAGCCCTGCCTGAACCCCGAGGTCTGGCTGCTGTGAGGACATCAGCCCCAAATGATACACACACCACCTCCCCTCCTCCCGGCCCTGCCGCACCCGCTCTTCCAGAGCCATGCTGTGTGGGTGCACCTGTTGGTCTGTCTGTCTGTCCCTAGGAGTCTCTTCCAGAACTGAGTAAATCTCAGCCTTCCTCTAGGCCAGTGGTTCTCAACCCTCCTAATGCCTCGACCTTCTAACATAGCTCCGCATGTTGTAGTGGGCGGATCTGCGTGTGGGCGGACCCCCTGGAGACGGATAGAGGAGCTGTGTCTCGGTTCCTAAGACCATCGGAAATATGTGTTTTCCGATGGTCTTAGGTGACCCCTGTGAAAGGGTCGTTTGACCCCCAAAGGGGTCGCGACCCACAGGTTGAGGACCGCTGCTCTAGTAGCCTGATTAAAACACCTTTGGTGAGTCGTGAGAGGGACTGGCCTTGGGCCCGTAGAGGGGAACCCCTACTCTGCGCCCAGAGCTGCTGGGGTGGGCGTACATTTGTGCTTTCATTTAATCCTCTCGGCTGCCCACCTGTGAGCAGTTTATTATTATCCCCATCCTACAGGTGAGGAATTGAGGCTCAGAGAGGTTAGGTAATATACCCAGCGTCACAGTTCCTGGCACAGCCAAGAGCCAACTTAGAGGACTCTGGGACCGCCCACGTGGCCCTCCTCGTCTCGTCACCCTGGGCGCTCCTCCCCAGCCCTGCCCGTGGTTAATACCCTGTCTCTCTCTGCCCGCTCGGGCCCTCAGCTCCAAGATCTACATGGCTGACCTGGAGTCCGCACTGCACTACATCCTGCGGGTGGAAGTGGGCAAGTTCTCCCTCCTGGAGGGGCAGCGCCTGGTGGCCCTGAAAAAGTTCATGGCAGTTTTGGCACAGGTGAGCAGGGCCCTGGCCTCCGCCCCCGGGCAGCTCCACGGAGGGTCAGTGCACACCACGCCCAGCCCCTCCCTCGGGAGCTCGTGGTTCGGCTGGACATCTGGCTCCATGGCTGTTCCAGGCCACCGTGGGCTGTCACCCTGCAACCTCAGCCATGCCCACCAGCCACACTGCCAGGGGCAGCAGTGTGAGCTCTCACTTCCTGCCATGACCACTGGGGGAGCAGGACCCATGGAGGCCACAGTGAAGGAAAGAAGTCTTTTCTGAGTCTCCTCTATGCCCTCCCAGACCCAGAAGAGTCCAACCTATGTCCTGGGCCCTAGCCTGGCCTGCCTTCCTCCTTTGTCATTTCCTGCCCACGAGGCCACCTGTGGAGTGTGGCTGCTACACACTGAGGCCCCCACTTAAGGGGCCCAGGATGCCCAAGGCAGGAGGAGGTTTTGAACTGGGCTCCCAGGCCCCAGAGCCTGTGCCCTCTCTGCCATGCTTCTTGCTCCTGTCTGTAGGTGAGGTGTGGCTGCCTCTTCCCTCTGCACCTGCCTCCTGCCCTTCCCTGTCCCTCCCTGGTTCCAGATCTGCCGTGGTGCCCTACTTCAACCCACTGAGGGTGCTGAGTCAGAGCTGGGCTCTGGTCCCCGTTACAGCCTGACTGCTGACTCAGCACCCTCAGTCCTGGGCGCCAGGTCTGAGCTTGTGGGTGCAGTGGGCAGCTGGGGCTGTCACCTCTGGAGGTGACCTGCACCTCGCCCTCGGGAGCTGCCTGCCAGTCTATTCCCTCTGCCCACTTTGCCAGCCTGGCCTTCTGGCTTACTTGGCTTAGCCACGTGTGTGTGTTACACTGAGGGTCCGTGAGGTAGCCAGTGCCCATCACAGAGCCCTGGTACCATCCAGCGTGACAGCCCTCGGCCCTGCCAGAGGTCCCACCGCACCGAGCCCTGGTCTTCAGCCCATTCTGACAGTAGAGGCCTTTTCTCAGAGGCCCTGGGAGCCACTTGGTCCCCACGTTGCCGAGGCCTGCGGGGGCTGTCCTGCCTGACGCATGCCTGACACCAGAGTGCTCTACAGGCGTCTCAGGAGATGAAGGGACACCCCACCCTCAGGCTAGTCCTCCACAGAGGGACCGTCCAGGGAAACTATTTCTCGTGAGCCATCCGAAGCTGTTTCTGCCTGGCCCCCAGTGGGACTGTTGGCAGCCGGTGTGAGGGGAAGACTGGGTTCCGGGAGATGCTGGAGTCGGGCAGAGGCTGAGCAGCACTCTCCCCTCAGCAGGGCCTGGAAATGATCTGGGCGAAGGAGCCCTCCCTGCCGAGCCCGGGCCCTCAGGGCGGGGCTGGCCTTGGACTGGAGGGAGGCCTTGTTTAGGCCTCACCTCAGGAGCCCAGGAGACAGAGGATTTGGCCCTGCCCTGTTTGGGCGGCTTCTGCCTGAAGTAGTAATAGTAGCTGCTACCCTTTCTTGAGCTCTGACCGGTGCCAGACTCTGCCAGGTTCTCTGTGAGTTAGCTTGTTTGTATTTCTCGTAACAAGCCACAGAGCGAGGATCCCACCACAGGAAAGGAAGGCCCAGGGGAGGAAAGCACCTCGTCCCAGGCCCTCCAGCCAGTGGGTGGCTGAGCTGAGACGTTACCCACCGTCGTCTAACCCGTGCCCTCGGCCCTGTGCACAGGGGGCACCGAGAGCCTGAGGTGATGGTGCTCGCTCGGCCTCGGCCCGGCGTGGTCAGCCCTGGCTGTGCCCGGTGGGAGGCACTCTGCCAGTCTTGAGGGTGCCCTCCCGCCCTGCCCCTACCTGAGCCAGGGAGCTTTCTGCTCTCTCACGCGAGTGTCTGGAGGACTAGCCACTGGGTGGCGTGTGGTCACCAGGGTTTCCCTGTAGCCCAGAGCCTTGAATCCATCCTGCCTGCTGACACGGTGGCCTTGGGGCAGGAGGCCCCGGGTCCCATGACTCGAATGTCAGTGAGAGGCTGGCTGGAAGCGGCACCTTCGTGCTGAGAGCCCAGCTGTGAGCGGAGCGAGAAGGAGCAGGTCAAGGCCCGGGATTCTGTCCGGCCTCTTCCCTCTGGGGATGTGGCCACAGAGGAGGGTGGACAAGCTGAGGGATTGGTTTTCGCAGAGGACTGGGTCGGTTGGCAGGTTTTTCTGTTCAGTGATCATTCCCGTCCTCAGAACCTTTCTTCTCTCAGAGGGTTTTCTTCGCTTGAATTTTCCTCTGCCAGCCTGTGGGTGTCCCCCTGACCTGCTCAGCCCAGCCCCGGCGCTGCTCACGGCCCACCCGCCCACACCCGCACGCGTCTGTCCCTCCCTGGAGCCCTTGTGGTTTCAAAGTGCTGATACTAATCAGATTCGAGCTGACTTATCGTCAGAGCAGCTTTTCATGTTCCTCAGAGACTACTGGGAGTTACCATCAGGGCTGGGGTCTGGGCTCTAAGCCCGCGGCTGCCTGGTCCCCACTGAGCCCGTGGGACACAGATGGCAGGCTGTGTGCCGGCCTCGCCCGGCCGGCCAGTCAGCGCGTCCGCTCCAAGGGAGATCACCTGAAGAGAACGCGTGGCCCAGGCTCCCAGCAGCCCTGGGAGCCCCGAGGTGGGTGGTCAGGGGTCCGCACGGGAGCCCCGGCCCGGAGAGGAGGAGGCCTCGGGGGCAGCCCCCCCCAGCCTTCCCCCCCAGCCTCACCAGGTGCCCCAGAGCCAGGGTGGAGAGGAGCCCCAGCCTCCCGGGCAGAGTGTCTTCCTACCTTGGCCCACTTCGCCCCCCACCCGCTGGGCCGGGCCTCTGGGACGGTTTCCGGCTCACCCTGCGCTTGTGTCGCCCCAGCACTTCCCGGGCCAGCCCCTGGTCCAGAACTTCCTGCACTCCGTGAACGGCTGGCTGGCGCGGCAGCAGAGGAAGAAAATCCCCTACGGCTTCTTCCAAGCTGCCCTGGAAAACAGGAAGGAGGTGAGTCCCGGCAGCTTCGAAGCTTCTCTCCACCTCTGAGACTGCGGGTGCAGGGTACGCCGACCTCTGACCTCCGCCGATCGCATTCAGGGAGGGTCAGTGATCTTGGTTGGTCCTTCCATTAATAATAAGTTAATTTATTGATCTCTTTACATGCATATCTTTACAACATTATTTGAAGATGGATATTATCCCCATTTAGCAGATGAAAAAACTGAGGTTAAGTAATTTGTCTCAGCCCATAAGTGGTTGGGCTGGGATTTAAAAGTGATAGTGAGGCACCGGTGTCAGTTTTTAACTACTGCCCTCTGTTGCCTCCAAGCATATCATCCTACCCACTTGGCGTGGTTTTTCTGTGCCTCCCCAGGGCGCATGCTGTGCCCCACTCGGCGTGGCTTCTCTGTGCCTCCCCAGGGCGCATGCTGTGCCCCACTCGGCGTGGCTTCTCTGTGCCTCCCCAGGCTGCCATGCTGCGCCCCGCTCGGCGTGGCTTCTCTGTGCCTCCCCAGGCTGCCATGCTGCACCCCGCTCGGCGTGGCTTCTCTGTGCCTCCCCAGGGCGCGTGCTGGGCCCCGCTCGGCGTGGCTTCTCTGTGCCTCCCCAGGCCGCCATGCTGCGCCCCACTCGGCGTGGCTTCTCTGTGCCCCGCTTGGCGTGGCTTCTCTGTGCCTCCCCAGGCCGCCGTGCTGGGCCCCGCTCGGCGTGGCTTCTCTGTGCCTCCCCAGGCCGCCGTGCTGGGCCCCGCTCGGCGTGGCTTCTCTGTGCGGCTTCTCTGTGCCTCCCCAGGCCGCCGTGCTGGGCCCCTCCTCTTGCCACTGTTTGCAAAGGTGGGTCACAGCAGCCCTCAGAGGGAAAAGCCATACAGGCCTATAGGATGTCCAAGCTGGAAGGAACCCTTGAGATCAGCCCCTCATTTTACAGATGGAGAGGTTGCGGCTGAATAAGCACGTGTCTTGATCTGTGTCACAGCTTTTCAGATGTGAGGCTCTGTGTGTGCAGCCGAGGAAGGGGCGGTAGCCTGGGAGGGGACCTCGTTGGCCTCAGCGCTGTGTGCAGACCTTGGAGCCTCCCGGAAGCTCCTCATCCCCCACCTTTTCCTCTCTGTGTGCACTCACATTCCCTTTGTCCCTCAGGGCGCTGTGATCATGAAGAAGGTGAACTGGGTGGGCTGCCAGGGGAGTGAGCCACATTTCCGGGGCTTTCCCTGCTCCCTGTGGGTCCTCTTCCACTTCCTGACCGTGCAGGCGACGAGACAAAATGTAGACCGCTCGCAAGAAACAGGTGAGTCCGGGACCTGTGAGCCGCCAGGCCTCAGCCAGGCCCTGTGCTGCCTCTGCTGGCTCCCTGCTGCCTTTGCAGCTGGCCACGCACCCGGTTAGTTTGCAGCTGGCCACGCACCCGGTTAGTTTGCAGCTGGCCACGCTCACTGTTAGTTTGCAGCTGGCCACGCACACTGTTAGTTTGCACCTGGCCACGCACACAGTTAGTTTGCAGCTGGCCACCCACACGGTGAGTTTGCAGCTGGCCACGCACACGGTTAGTTTGCACCTGGCCACGCACACGGTTAGTTTGCAGCTGGCCACGCACACGGTTAGTTTGCAGCTGGCCACGCACACAGTTAGTTTGCAGCTGGCCACCCACACGGTGAGTTTGCAGCTGGCCACGCACACGGTTAGTTTGCAGCTGGCCACGCACACGGTTAGTTTGCAGCTGGCCACGCTCACTGTTAGTTTGCAGCTGGCCACGCACACGGTTAGTTTGCAGCTGGCCACGCACACGGTTAGTTTGCAGCTGGCCACGCACACGGTTAGTTTGCAGCTGGCCACGCACACGGTTAGTTTGCAGCTGGCCACGCTCACTGTTAGTTTGCAGCTGGCCACCCACACGGTGAGTTTGCAGCTGGCCACCCACACAGTTAGTTTGCAGCTGGCCACGCACACTGTTAGTTTGCAGCTGGCCACGCACACGGTTAGTTTGCACCTGGCCACGCACACGGTTAGTTTGCAGCTGGCCACGCACACGGTTAGTTTGCAGCTGGCCACCCACACGGTTAGTTTGCAGCTGGCCACCCACACGGTGAGTTTGCAGCTGGCCACGCACACGGTGAGTTTGCAGCGGGCCACGCACACGGTTAGTTTGCAGCTGGCCACCCACACGGTTAGTTTGCAGCTGGCCACGCACACGGTGAGTTTGCAGCTGGCCACGCACACGGTGAGTTTGCAGCTGGCCACGCACACGGTGAGTTTGCAGCTGGCCACGCACACGGTGAGTTTGCACCTGGCCACCCACACGGTTAGTTTGCACCTGGCCACGCACACGGTTAGTTTGCAGCTGGCCACCCACACGGTTAGTTTGCAGCTGGCCACGCACACGGTGAGTTTGCAGCGGGCCAGCATGGGACCAGAAGGGGAACACCTGGAGAAGCTGCCCAGCCCTGCCCCCTGCCCCAGGGTGGTGTCCCACAGACTGGGCATGAGGCTTCTTCCTGGCTTTCTCAGGCCATAGCTTGCTTCAGTCTTCATGAAGAGTGAGTGGTTCCATTTTCTGTGCTCCTGTGAAGAAAAGAACTCTGCTTCAGTTTACATGGCTGGTGCCATGTGTTTGAACACTTTAAAAATATATATGTATGTTTTTCTTTATTTTTAGAGAGAGAGGGAGAGAGAGAGAGAAACATGGATGAGAGAGAACATCAATTGGCCGCCTCCTGCATGCCCCACACTGGGGATCAGGCCCACAGCCTGGGCATGTGCCCTGACCAGGAATCAAGCCAGTGGGTTGATGCTCAACCACTGAGCAAAACCGGCTGGGCTGTATTTGAATACTTTGTTGTTTCTCATTGAAAAACCATTATCTAGCCGTGGCCGGTTTGGCTCAGCAGTTAGAGCATCGGCCCTCAGATCGAAGAGTTGTGGATTCGATTTCTGGTCAAGAGCACTTACCTGGGTTGCAGGTTTGATCCTCGGCCCCAGTCGGCGTCATGCAGGAGGCAGCCAGTCGATGTGTCTCTCTCACGTCGGTGTTTCTCTCTCTCCCTTCCCCCTGTCCACGCTATCTAAAATTCAATGGAAAAATCTCCTCGTGGGGATTAACGACGACGAAATCATGTTCTAGGGGAAGCTGGGGAAATGCCTTGCCCCTCCTGTCCCGTCCCTCCCCAAACCACAGCTGTTCTCCACGACCCACACTGCCTCACCCCTCCGCCTCGCCATCACAGGGTGGGCATCCAGTCCCGGCCACATGTTCCGAGGCAGCAGGGCTGTGTGCGGCCCTGGCTCGGCTTGGGAGAGGTCAGGTGGAGAGACAGTCCCTGCTCTTGGTGGACTGTGGGACAGGTGGGCAGGGGGAATGTGCCAGGCCAGGAGCCAAGGGGGAGAGAAGGGTGAGGAGGTGAGTTGTGTTCACCTAAGAATGAAAGGCCAGAGTGGGAGGCCGCGAGCCTTTATTTGAAATTTTAAAAAAAGAATAGCCCTTTGGGAAGCACTCATTCAGCAGAAACTCAAGTAGTGTTCGGATTAGGCGACAAGGCAGGAACCCTTCGCGAGAAAGGGACAGTTCCATCAGTGGGAGGAGGCATTTCTGTGGTGCAGATAAGCTCTCAGAGATGCTAATTCTAAAGAATGATTTCAGTTTTCAGTCTGGTAGCCACCAGCCCAGTAGTCATAATCTCTGCTTTGCTTCGTCATCTTTGCAAACAGTTCTTTGGGGGAAAATGTTGCTTTAGGCCCATTCCAGAGATTTGAGGCCTAAGGTGGGCGAGACAGATCCTCTGGGATGGCCGCTCCCACTCCGTTGTCCAGCGGCTGCATTTGTATTGTTTTCACAGTTGACAGTCATGGGAAGAACAGGGGTAGGAGGGAAGGGCGTCCCATCCCCGACAGAGAGGAGGGAATTAGGGAAGCTCCCAGTCATTGTGTCAGCCAGGCCCTGCTCTAGCGGCGGGCACAGCGGTACGAGGTGCGAAGTCCGTCTCAAGGGACAGAACTCCAGGGGCAGCAGACGACAGTAGACACGCAGACAGACCATCCAGTTACGGTGACGAGCGCTGTGCAGAGGACAGAGCATAGTGGGCCTAGGGAGGGCGTAGGGAGGGCCGCCCCAGGGCAGGCCCTGTGCGCAGACCTGCGGTGCCAGGGAAGTAGCCGCGGGAGGTCTGGGGAGAGCCCTCCAGACCGAGTCGGTTTGCTAGGCCCGCCATAGCCAGATGCTGCCCACTGGGGAGCTTCGGCCACAGGAAGGTGTTTTCCCACAGTTCTGGAGGCTGAAAGTCCAAGACGAAGGTGTTGGCAGGGTAGATTTCCGCTGAGACCTCTCCTTGGTTTGTAGGTGGCCGTCCCCTCCCTGTGTCTTCACACGGTCTTCACCGTGTGCGTGGCTGCGCCCAGATTTCCTCTCATTTTAGCATGATCACCTCTTCAAAGACCCTTTGTCCAAATACGGCTACATTCTGAGGTCCTGGGGTCAGGGCTTCAGCACAGGGATGTTAGAGGCCACACGCTGGCCGGTCACACAGGTCTGGCCCGGGTGGGTGCCACGGGCGGCCGGGTGGCGCCACCTGAGGGTTAGGCAGGGGGAGGTGAGCAGGGGTTTGGATTTCAGGTTCAGCATTAAGAGAACTACTGGAGAGTTTAAGGAGGGCGCAACGCAAACAGTAAGTGCTTTGGGAAGATTTCTGGGTGGAGTGAGCTACAGTGGGGGAGGGGGGCCGGGCAGCCGATCAGAAGCTTGGAACTAGTTAGTCCAGGAGAGGGTGGAGGCCCAGAGCAGAGCTGGAGGTGTGCACCTGGAGGAAGTGGTCGGATCTGGGAATACCTCGAAGGTAGAGCTGGAGGGACTCAGCGATGACTGGCTGAAGAACACGCATAATCTAGGACTCAGGGTGGACCTGGAGTTGTTGGGCCTGAAAACAAGGCAGGTGACAGGCCTGAGAGATGAGAAGTGGAGGCTCGGGGGTGGGGGGAGTGGGCTGGGGGAGGTGGCCTCACAGTCTGTGCCCATTAGACATCTGAACGGAGAGGTGGGCAGTTCAGTGTGGAGTTCTGGGGCGAGATCCAGGGCAGGGACGCCCATAGAGACTGTCGGAGCTGAGGGACTGGACGGGCCCATGGGTGGGCAGAGAAGAGGGCTGAGGCCTGGGCTCTGGGCTCTGCAGCATCTGCTCCTCGGCTGGCGGAGCAGGGCCAGCAGACGGGGCGAAGAAGGAGCAGCCCCTGCGGTTTGCAGTCAGCCGAGTGGGTGCCCCTGGGCTGCTGGGGCTGGGAGTAGTGGCGAGAAAGGCTGAAGACAGAAGAGCAGGGAAGAGAATAGAGATGATGAAGTCACTGGGGTGTAACGAGTCGGAGAAGGGATTTCATCACTGAAGTTGTTTTATCAGTCGGGATGATCTCATATTAAGGGAGACATTGATGATGCCATAACAAAAGAAAATATTTACGGGAGAAAAATCCTAAAGGAGCCGAGAAGGGATGAGGTCCAGCGATGAGGGCACCACAGAGCAGGTGGAGGGTGCCGGGAGGACGCAGAGGTGCTGCTGAGGGCACCGCGTAGGAGAGAGGCGAGGCGAGGGTGGGTGTGGGCGAGAAAATGGCCAGGAACAGTGGCGTGGGATGTGGTCAGCGGGACAGAGAATAGCATGCCGAGGTCCCAGTGGATGGAGGGGTGAGACCAGGTGGCTTTGAAGGGCTGGGGGTTTTGCGGCAGGAAGGAGAGAGGGTTTTGAATAAACAGCCCGAGCTCAGGTAGATGGAGTGTGGGGGCAGGCGGGGATATCTTCAGGGCGGAGCCCAGTGTCAGAGCAGGAAGGTGGGGATGACCAGTCCAGAGGGCCCAGTGGAGGGGACGGGGGCGTGGAGCGTGGCTGGGGGGAGGCAGGGACATTAGAGCGTGTGCAGGCCCCCAGGCTGGACTCCTGAAGCCGCGCCCCTGGGAGGAGGCCGGGGGGAGAAGTGGAGGGCACCAGGGTTGAGTGGTGGGCACTCTGGCCCCTGCCTCCCCTTCTAGCCTCTCCTCAAGGAGCCTGAGTGTTCTAACAAGTTTGGACTTTAGTAAGTGACAAGGGCCTGGGTGAGTGGCAGAGGTAAGGAACTGGGGTTCAGGAGTTTGGGAGATGGAGTCAGCTCTGAAGTGACCCTGGGAAGGGGAGAACAGTAGGCGAGGAGACCCTGGGCCCCCGTCGGATGGGCTGGAGTGTGGGGTCCCTGGAGAGGTGACCCTGGTGGGCGTGGGGACGGGAGGGGTGGAGCTGCAGGGCAGGCAGTCTGAAGGCCACTGAATGGGCCTCCTCCCCCCACAGCCAAGGCCCAGGAGGTCCTGCAGGCCATCCGGGGCTACGTGCGCTTCTTCTTCGGCTGCCGAGACTGTGCCGCCCACTTCGAGCAGATGGCTGCCGCCTCCATGCACCGGGTGGACAGTCGGGACAGAGCCGTGCTCTGGCTCTGGTCTAGCCACAACAAGGTCAACGCTCGCCTCGCAGGTAAGGAAGGGCCACCCAAGGCTGGAGTCTCCTGCAGAGGGGATGAGGTGGGGAACTTTGGAGTCTTGGACCAGAGTTAGGAGACAGGACTCTTGTCCCCCAGGTGACACCCCGTGTGTCACAGTGCACAGAGCCTTTCACACGCTGGGCCAGCTCTGCTGATGTATGTCAGTATCATTAGACCCATTTTCCAGATGAGGAAACTGAGGTTTTGACACCCTAAGACTGCTCTTCCGATGCTCTTCCAATTTTCCCCCTGCACCAGGGCCCCTCCCTCCGGCCTGTTGGGGTCCCTTTCCCGTCTCCCCTTTCTGCTTTCTGGCTATTACCCCCTTACTCAAACCAACAGGAAGGAGCGAGCTTTGCCACCCCCTGGGAGGGGCCAACAATAAAGTGTGCTGGAAAAGCCAGACCAGGTTCCTCCTGGAAAGGACAAGGCTGATCCCACAGAGGGCGGCCTGGTCTCCTGAGCCCTGCATCGACGTGTTTCTGTCCCCAGGCACAGGAGTCCATGGGTCCAGCAGGCAAAAGCACTCAACTCGGGTGGCCAGAGCTGGCGGGTGGGGAGGGAGCATCTGTGGACGGGAGCCTGGGCTTGTCTGCGGGGAGGGAGGGGAGAGGAGCATGCGTGGCTGGGGTAGACCTCCCAGGGGTGGGAGGAGGGGGCCAGGGCCGGCGGGAGGTTAAAGGAGCTGAACCGAGCAGGTGGTGGTGCAGGCCGCTGGCTTGGTCTCCGTCTCCTGGGGCCTCCTGGTGGACTTTGAAAAGAAGGCACGTGCCTGTCTCTCCTCCCACCCCTCCCCTCCCTGCCCACCCCTGCCACCAAATGCTCCATCTGACCCTCCAGCCCTATGACCTCTGCAGGCTTCCAGCTTCCCTTGGGGCCCAGCTGCCCCTGGTGGGCCAGGAGCTGGAGGGCCGGGAGCCAGAGCCTCTCTCTGAGGCACCTCGGGAGCAGCACCTCCCTTGTCTGGTGGGGTCCTTTCAGATCAAACTAATCATAGTGATGGGAGGTACAAGCTGAGCGCTGGCTGTGTAAGGCCCGCCCATGTTACCCCCGCCCCAAAGCAGCCCTCCACTCCTGCGTCATTTGCTGCTGCTCTGTTCTGCCACCTGTCTTTGCTGTTGAGCCCATTAGGAGAGGCGCCTCCCCACAAGATGGGCTGGTTGGCATCCTGGCGGCCCTGAGCCGGGCTGTGGCAGGCCCCTGGGGCTCAGCCTGGGTTCCGCCCACAGTCCTGGCTTTGCTTGGGGTCCCAGCAGCCTGGTGGGCAGGGCAACTTCCTAACTCTCCCGAGTGTCCTTTCCCATGCAGGGCCCAGGCCTCCCCACACCCACCCCTTGGAGCCCAGCTCGGGAGGAACCTCCACCCATTCTTGCCCACCCCAAAGGGCTGGTGTGGAACTACCTGTGGAATTATCGTGTGCCACAAACTCTTGTTTTAAAAACATATTTCCTTTAATTACAAAAGTAACATATCCCCACTGTATAAAACTTGGAAAATTTCAGAAAAAGGCAAAGAAGACAAATACTAGCAGACCAGCCAAAGCCTGCAGGGCAGGTTCTTCGGGTCTGGTCCAGGGGCAGAAGCCAGCAGAGTCTGCAGACGGAGACAGTGGGTTAATGTGGGGAGGTGACCAGAAGGGAGCTGTTCGCACTCCCCTGGGAAACTGGAGTGCTGGTGGGGACCGGGGAGGCCCTCTTCACCCAAGAGGCACATGCTGGGCTCTGTGGGCAGGCCCTGTGCTAGCTAGATTGTTGGCTGCCTCCTCTCCCACCCATGCTTTTCAAGGTGAACCCTTTCTGCAGATGGGAAGCTGGCATTCCCAACGGAAGAGGTCTGGGCTTGTGGGCGGGCCCCGTGTCCCAGCCAACCTGTGTGTGCTTCTCTCCCCAGGGGCCCCCAGCGAGGACCCCCAGTTCCCCAAGGTGCAGTGGCCGCCCCGTGAACTCTGTTCCTCCTGCCACAATGAACTCCGGGGAACGCCCGTGTGGGACCTGGGCAACATCCTCAGCTTCTTCAAGACACACTTCTCCCGGAACAACATCATCACGGACCTTCCTTCAGCTGGACTGGGCCCCTGGAGGGGTGCACAGAGGATGGCAGCGACCCCCAAGCCGGAGCTGATGGCCAGAAATTCTACGCTGGGCCCTGAGGAGGCTGAGATCATGGTGGGCCCAGGGACTATGGTCCTGGATGTCTTAGCAGAGAGACTTGGGGCACGTCACCCCCCGGAGATGCAGGCGGGCCTCGGTGTGGCCAGAGCTGAGCTAGACCAGGGAGCTCCTGAGCACATAGCAGAGCTTCAGGGGGATAAGGTGGAGCAGCCCTCGATCGAGCGAGACTCGGGCGTCGGATTTCTGTCTGAGCTCCAGCCCGAGAACCTTCCCAGCGGCCCCTCGGAGCTGAGACGCGTGGGCCGCAGCTCCAAGCAGCTGGCCAGTGTCCCTGACTGGGAGCCGGAAGCTGGGGCCATGCGGGGCCAAGGCCAGTGGCTGCAGGTGCTGGAAGGGGACTTCTCCCACCTGGACATCAGCCTCTGTGTGGTGCTCTACTCCCTGTCCTTCATGGGCCTGCTGGCCATGTACACCTACTTCCGGGCCCGGATGAGGGTCCTGAAGGGCCATGCTAGCCACCCCACCGCCTGACCCGTCCAGCCTGGGAGGGGGCAGAAAAGGGAGCTGCTAGCCGAGGGGCTCTTCCAGCCCCCTGCCCCCCTCTCCCCCCTTGCTCCTTGTCCAGGGAAACCCAGGAAAACCAGTGGCTCCAGCGAGCCCTCCTTGGTTATTGTGGGAAGGACTGTCCCAGAGCCATGAGACGTGTACAGGGTCCAGGCCCCTCAGACAGCACGGGCCGGCGGGCAGCCCTGCGCCGCGGAGGCAGGCAGCTCTGTCCCTGGCTCAGCACAGACTCCTCTCTTTCAGCTCGTTTGAAGTCCTGCCTCACTCTCGCTGATGCTTCAGTGTCTCCTGCTTGGTCTTGGCCCTAAATTGGGGCAAATGAGCTCCGGTTTCCAAGCTTCCCATCAGAGGAGGGTCCCGGGCTGAGCGGGCCGCAGCAGAACTCGCTGCATCCAGGGCCTCTGCACAGAGAAGGGGCAGCTGCCTCTGGCCGCGGGCCGCTGGCCTCCAGCCCCTCAGACCTCCCGGCTGGGGAGGCTTTACCGTAGGGGCTAGAAGCTTGTGGAAGCCATGCTGACCTCCCAGGTGACATTTGTGGGGGGAGTGCCCCGGGCTGGTCCTTCCCAAACCTCTGCTACAGGCTGGGGTCAGTGGGGGCTTGCTCAGCTGGGTGGGTGATGGGCACTGGGCTGGGGGGTGAGTAGCTGGCTTAGCAGGGATGTGGGGACCGAGGGTGCCTTGCGGGGCCTGGCAGGGAGGGGAGAGGGAGGGGCCGCAGGAAAGGTGGTCGCTTCAGGTGCGCTTTGGGTCTTCCCCAGGGGCTCGCCCGTCTGGGAGCTGGGTCTCTGTCTGCTGATTTTGGTCTCTGAGCCTGGAGGGTGCTGGAGTGAGGGGGTGTCATCTCTCTGGGGTCCATGCCCCGTCCTGAGAGGGGGAAGGGTCAGAGGCGCCAGTGATGCTGTACATACACACGCTTCATTTTCACTCTGCCCACTGCTGGGGAGGGCTGTGGAATAAATTATTTTTGTTAAGGCAAGCACCCGTGTGTCCTTTACCTTGCTGCTGGGAGACCTCGTGTGCAGGTCTGGACAGAATGTGCACAACCCTGCCGTGAGGGTACAGCCAGACGTGATGTCCCCTGGCTCACAGAGCTCCTGCCAGCAGGGGGCAAGGTGCCCCAGTCACAGCCCCTTTCTCCTGGAGGGGCCCTCCCCGGCTGCCCACAGAGCTCTGGCCCCGGGGCCCCAGGCAGGCCCCGTGGAAGTGCAGCCCCGGCTCCTCCTGCTCCCCCACCGCTCCCCCCACCTGCCTGGCCCTCCTCCTCCAGGCAGCCTGCATCTCCAGCTCCCTGGGAAGGAGAGGGCTTGTTTGTGAGGGGCCCTGGCCGTCTGCTCAGCAGGGAGGAGTCAGCCAGATTAGAGGGCCTGCCCCTAACTGCCCCTAATCTGGCTGCTGGGCTACCAGGATCCGAGCCGCTGATAATGAACCTCATTAAGGGGGAGCAGGAGCCTCAATCCGATTTGGGGTTTTCTCTTTGACATCACTCTGCTCAGATGGTCTGGCTCTGGATGGAGGGGGTGGGGTGCCAAGCATATCCCCTCTGCTAGGGCAGCTGGGATGGGGGATGGGGGACAGTAGGGGTCAGACCCCTCCCCCAGCTTGTGTCAGCTCTGTCACCTCCGGTGGATCCCAGCCTGGAGCTGCTCTGCCGCCCTCTCGTCTCTCCGAGGGTCCCTGTCTGTCCCTGCTCTAGTCACCACCTGTCCACTCCATCCTCCTGGGCCAGTTCTCATCTCCCCTGCCCCACAGGCCTGGCTGGCAGGCCAAGGCATGACCCACGGGCACACCTGTTCCCCCACCACCTGGTGCCCGACACAATGCCGAGTGCAGAGGATTTCCGTCGCCAGCTCTCAGAGCTCCAGTGATCGCATTTTCTAAAACCAAGCTCAGGTATTCAGAGTTAGGGCCCAGCCGTGGGGGTGGCCTCCCTCCAGCCTCGGCTGCCACCGCATCTTTTTCCCTGTCCCAGCCCCTCTGATTGATAAACAAGGGCTGGGCCTCCTGCCTCGCAGGACTGCTGCCTTTCACCTTGATTTCCCCAGGGCTCTGCAGCATCCAGCATCGATAAACCGGCTTCACCCACCAGCTGGTCCCTCCCCTGCCCGGTCTGCCAGGCCCGGGGCTGGGGCTTCTGTGGCTTGAACACCGCCGGCCACGTCCATCTAGGTTCTCTGCACCTTGGGAGAGCCCCTCGCAGGAGGGGGTCCTCGGGGGAGCCCCGCACAGCAAGGCTCCTTGGGAGAGCCCCTCGCAGGAGAGGGTCCTCGGGGAAGCCCCGCACAGCAAGTCTCCTTGGGAGAGCCCCTCGCAGGAGGGGGTCCTCGGGGGAGCCCCGCACAGCAAGGCTCCTTGGGAGAGCCCCTCGCAGGAGGGGGTCCTCGGGGGAGCCCCGCACAGCAAGGCTCCTTGGGAGAGCCCCTCGCAGGAGGGGGTCCTCGGGGGAGCCCCGCACAGCAAGGCTCCTTGGGAGAGCCCCTCGCAGGAGGGGGTCCTCGGGGAAGCCCCGCACAGCAAGGCTCCTTGGGAGAGCCCCTCGCAGGAGGGGGTCCTCGGGGGAGCCCCGCACAGCAAGGCTCCTTGGGAGAGCCCCTCGCAGGAGAGGGTCCTCGGGGGAGCCCCGCACAGCAAGGCTCCTTGGGAGAGCCCCTCACAGGAGGGGGTCCTCGGGGAAGCCCCGCACAGCAAAGGTCTGGGGCCAGACAGACAAAGCTGCCCTGCCGGCTTGTTCCCTGCTGAGCACCAGGCCGGCGTCCTGGGCTGTGAAAGATGTTAGCAGGGACAATGAGGAGGAAAAGGGCATCACGGCACGTGCCACCGAGGCCAGCAAAGGAAAATAGTGAACACGAGAAACTCTGAGCAAAGAACTCTACACAATATTTAAAGGAGCTTTTCAAAGTCGTGGGGGCCCTAGAAGCCGGAATAAGCAGGGAGGAGAGATGGGACCCCTCCTGCCGTTCAGGAGCTCACACCCCAGAGGGAAAGGGAGGGAAAGGGGATTAGGGTAGGTGCTCCCAAGCAGAGACCAGCAGGGGCTGGGGCGGAGGGGGACTCCGCCCTGAGGGATGAGGAGCCACGACAGGGAGGGGCGTAAGGGTGTCACGGGCACGGGGGGGGGGGGGGGGGGTCACGTCCCTGAGGGGTGCCTGCATTCACAAGCCACCTCCAGGCTGACATCCCAGACAGGTGGCCACTTTTGGCCTGGCTCTTCCCCAACAGCCCTGGCGCAGGGTGGGGCTGGGGGTGCGCAGGTGCAGCCCATCCTTGGGGTGTGGGGTGAGGGGTGGGCTCCAGGGAACCCACACAGCCTTGGCCCTGGAGGGAGGTCCCAGCAGTCCGAGGAGGAGGACACCTGAGTCATGCCCTGGTCGCCCACTCAGCTGCTGGTTCTAACACCAGGTGCACCATTAACCTCTTGGGCCTGTGTCCTCATCTGCAAGAGGAAGACACAGCCGGCTCCACGGTCCCTAAGACGGCTCCACGGTCCCTAAGGTGGCTTTACCTCTCTTACTGTGACACCAGCTGCTTCACTGTCCGCCCCCCGGGGAGAGGGGGGGTGCCTCCAGGGCCTTCCAGAAAAGACTACTGACTGAGGGCGATCCCCACCTATGTGACCCTGTCCCATGGAACAGCTGCGACAGGACAGTGGAGGCTCACTCAGGCTGCAGCCCCAGCGAGGGCCCCCGAGGCCCGCGCCCCAGCACGGCCTGGTTCTCCCCCCGGGTCCCAGGGACGCTGCAGGGTGACCACCCCTTCCCTGGCATCTCCCCTCCCTTTCTCCTTTCTTTTCAGGGCCAACCTCCTTGGGGACAAAGGCTGACCTCCACGCACGCACTGCTTTAAGGACTACACCAAGCAATTTCTTTTTTTTTTTTTAATCCTCACCTGAGGACATTTTTGCATTTATCTTCAGATAGAGCGGGAGGGAAGAAGGAAGAAACATCGATGTGAGAGAGACACATAGACTGGCTGCCACCCACAGGACCCCGACCGGTGCCGGGGACAAACTGCAACCAAGGTACGTGCCCTTAGAAACAACTTGTGTCTCTCTGGTCTATGGGCCGACGCTCTAACCGCTGAGCCAAACCGGCCAGGGCAGCAATTTCATTTTTACTCGGAGCCCCCTTGTGCCTGGCTTGCCCCCTCCGTCCTGAATCTGTACCCCACACATCAGTGCAGGCTCTGGCTCCCGCTCTCCAGCCTGGCCCGCCTCTGACACATGCTTGCTCCTTCCCCTGCTGCCCTGGGGGACAGCCACACCCCGAGGAAATGGCTGTCCCTCTCACTCCTCCCAGTCCTGCTCTGGGCCTCTGGCTTCTGATCGGGCCCCAGCCGTGCAGAACCCCAGTTCCTGCAGCCGCGGAGACCGTGGAACAGGAGGTCTCTGCCTGGAGTGCAGCCCCCCAGCCAGTGGGGGCGTGGTGGCCTCCGGGAGGTTTAACATGGCACGAGGGCCGCTTTCTTCTGGAGGAGCCGTGGCCCAGAGAAAGGCCTTGGCCCCTCGGTGTAGCGATGGACAAGTCCAGCCAGAGAAACACCTGACACCTGCCAGCCCTGCCAGGGAGATCTCACCCCGGAATCCAAACAGATGCTCCTCAGTCATCCTCAAGGACCCCCAGGGCCAGTCCCCATGGACTGTCCCTCAGCTTTACCTCCTCATGGCCGAGGCCCCCACCTTTGCCTTGTGACCTCGGGACCCCCTCCTCCCTGTCCCCCGCGTGCAGGGTGAGAGCTGGAGGCAGGCTGCCGAGGAGGTGAGCGAGCGCCGGACCGGCAGCCCTGTGCAGCCCCCAGGTGGATGAACCGACAAAGGAAAGAAAATGTTGTCAAGCTAACGAAGGGAAGTCTGGGAGGATGTCCTGGCCACACGGCCGTGGGATGGCACTGCTCACACACCCGGCGTGCACGGACGTGAGCGTGAAGAGCTGCTGTTCCCGGAGGGCCCCACGGCCAGGGAGCAGGGGCGGGGGTAGTCACAGCATCTCGGACAGCAGCCCTGTGGGGAGGCCTGGCGGGAGGCTGTCCCCCGGGGCTCGGGCAGGGACAGGGCTGTCCGGTCGGGCCAGCCGCCAGCCTCCCCCAGCCCAGGGAGAGGACCTCCGGCTCCGACACCAGTGTCCTTCATCCGCACCAGCCTGCAGCGTGTGTGGGAAAACGGCAAGTGACCCTGACAAGTTCCAATTTTCACCCTCCAGGAGCAACTCCCCACGGGCCTCTTGGGAGCGACACGTGTGAAATGCCGCCTTCATGGTGGATTACCAGCCACAGGAAGCTGTCACCTCCAGGCGCTGGGGGGCGGGGGGCACGTTCCGCTTGTCCCTGGGAGAATTCCTTTCTGCGTCTGGCCTGCGGCCTGAGCGACACTGTCACCACTGTCCTGTTCCTGTGACCGAGAAGACGAATCGATGTTACATGTTTTTGGAGAAGGACTTGCTAACACCGCAGACTATCTGACTGCAACAGAGTGTCCTAGGGGGCGCTGGTCCTCGCACGTTGTCCCCTCCAGGCGAGAGTTTGGGTGGGCCTCTCTCGAGGGGCAGCGACATTCTGAGCAGAGTTGTGCGGAGTCTGGAAGGGGGACCCCCTGTGAGGAGTCCCATGACAGTTCGGGAATGGCCGAGGTACTCTGGGGGCCCAGCAGTCACCTCCTCCTCAGGCAGGGAAGAGCAGGGTTCCCCAGGATTAGCATGAGAGGCAGGGGTGAGGGGGAGGAAGGCAGAGTGAGTGGGCGGCCTGAGCAGGGGCTGCAGATCTCCCTGGGTGCCCGGACTGGACCCTGCAGGCAGGAGGGGCTGGGGGCTGTTCTCACGGGGGCACAGGCTCGGGTGTTTCTCAGCAAGTGCTCCTGCTGTGACAGGTCCAGGCCTGAGGGCAAGTTCTCGCCAGGACCATGGAAGGAGGACTTGTGGGTCCCTGGGGCTCAGGCTCTCCCAGCCATGGACTTTGGTGTGTGCCCTCCCACCCAAACCCTTCCCCACCAAACTCTGGCCTGGGTTCCGTGTCCCCTCCTCGAGAGGCCCTCCTCCACCCACCCTGCTCTCAGCCTCCTCCCTCTGCTGCAGGCCCATCCTTACCCCTCTTGCTCCCAGCGCAGTGCTGGCGGTGACCACTCAGCCTCCCCACAGGCCCTGAGCTCTGGGAAGGCAGGGCTGCACCCCGTCCCTCCCTGGATCTCTCTGCTGGTCACCCCGGTAAGCACAACGTCTGACTTTGCCAGGACTCCACCCCTGCGTCCTAGGCTGGCTCGGCACCCTCTGCCCCGGATGCACAGAGAGAAGAGGTCCCGGCAAGTATTAAAACACCTACAGTTCGGTGCACCATCGGGCGTGGGCACTGGCAGACCCTTTCTGGGGAGCTGCGTGCTCGCCCAGCCCAGGTGCCCGCCGTGCAGGGCGCAGAAGGATGCCTGCAGGACCCGGCTGGCCCAAGTCCTCTCAGAGGCCTGAGGATCCGGTCCGCGATGCCAGAGGTGCTGGAGGCGGGTTGGGAGGGGCCAGCACTTGGGACAGAGAGAAGCGGCATCCCGGGCCTGGGCCAGCACACTGTGGCCTCCCGGGCAGGGACCGCAGCCTCATTGCAGCCACAGTGGCCAAAGCAGGAGGCCGGTGTGGCTTTCCCTGTGCCTCAGTGTGTGGGGTCACTTTCCCAGGCTCTCCCTTCCTTCTTCGGCTCTCGTCGCGGGGCCCACGTGGCTTGTGTAATAAAGTCCACGGAATGCCCCGGGAGAGCAGGAAGTACATCAAGAGCCAGGGAGCATTAGGGGTGAGAGAGAAGCGGGCCCTGACAGCCATAACCATGAGTCCCCAGCTAGTGACCACACCAATACAGGGCCGACAGCCTAACCAGGCCTGACAGGCCACGACGGCCACTCCACTGCCCAGGCTCCTCCCCATTCCTGGGCCGCAGCCGCGGATCAATCAGAAATTCACTCCTCCATCCATTCACAGAGCAAACAGCTAAGATGCGCCCCATGTGTCCCATGCTGGGCCTGGTCCTTGAAGCTGGAAGTGGGATGGGGAACAAGACGGTTTCTTTGCTATCAGGAGAGAGGTGTGGAAAGAAGGGGGCCAGGAAAGAAAGGTCCCTGGTGGGCCTGGGGAGAGCCTGTGAGAGGAGGGTCCCCGAGGCTAGAACATCTCGTCAGGGGTCAGCGACAAGGCTTCATCTGTCGTTACGTGTTCTCAGGACTCTCTATGTTGAGTGTCCCCAGGTTTTCCTCTTGCACTGCTCTCTTCAGGGTATATTTCAGCTGTTTAACAAATGCTGTTAAGAAATGAAGTAATTTTAGCCTAGCCAGTGTGGCTCAGAGGTTGAGCGTTGACCCATGGACAAAGAGGTCGCAGGTTCAATTCCCAGTCAGGGCACATGCCCAGGTTGTGGGCTTGATCTCCAGTGGGGGACGTGCAGGAGGCAGCCAATTGATGTCTCTCTCTCATTGATATTTCTCCCTCTTCCTTCCTCTCTCTATAAAAAAGGCAATAAAACAGCCCTGGCTGGTTGCTCAGTGGTTAGAGCGTTGTCCCACGGACCAGAGTCACGGGTTCAATTCCAGTCAAGGGCACACACCTCAGTTGTGATTCATCCCTGGCCCTGGTCGGGGTCATGTGGGAGGCAGCCAATCGATGTGTCCCTCTCACATCGATGTTTCTCTCTCTCTCTGTCCCCCACCACCACCACCACTCTATCTGGAGATAAATGGAAAAAATCCTCGAGTGAGGATTAAACAAAAAAAATCAATAAAACATATTTAAAAAAGAAAAGAAATGAAGTAATTTTATAGCCAGAAACGGAAGGAAATCAAACAAACTCTTTCACTGGTCAATGTGAAGGAGAGGAGGGACCGAATGTGGGGCAGGTGGCTTGTAGGGTCCAAGGAGAGCTCAGTTGAGACGGGCCTGTCAGTCGGGGGCCTGGGGTGCCATTGGTGCTGGGAAATTGGGGGCTGGCGAGTGGACCCCACAAGGCCTCAGATCTAGGCTCTGGACACAGCGTGCACGTGTGAACACACGACCGGTGGCTAGCAATCACCCCCAGTGGGGGACGCTCAGTATGTGTGTTGCGGTACGCGTTACGATTCTGCCTGTTTTACACGTGACCCTATGTTCCCACCTCCCGTTACACTGTCTCAGTTTATCATTCCAGTGGACATTCCCCAAATGCCAGCCGCCCGCATCTTTCTGTACCTGCCCCCTGCTTCCAAATGGCGCCCATTCAAACCCTGCCTGCGTCCAGCTCCTCACTTCTATTTTCGCCCTTTCTCCCACGAGATTGGCTTCTTTTCTCCCTTCTCCACCTATCCAGCTCCTTCCTGTCTTCCAGCCAGCTGACCACCCCTGCCCATGGTCTCTCCTGTAGCTGACCTCTGACCTCCCTGCCCTTCCCCAGAATTAACTAGCTCCCCCATCTCTGTGAGCAGTGGGGCCCGTGTCCTCTGGGCCACTTTCAAAGAGTCTGGGGGCTGTGAGTGGTCGGATAAGGGTGCTCCAGAGCAGGCTGGGGGGCAGGCGAGGGGAGCAGGGCCCCCAGAAGCCACAGACCCGGCTCCCTCAGCTGAGGGAAGAGCTCTCCAGGCCCCAAGCTGGAAGCGCTGGGCAGAGCTAATCACCTAAGTGGACACAGGCTGTTGAGAGACAGGCTCTATTCCCTAATAGAATTTGCCCTCAAGTGCAATTTAATTTTCTCCGAGGCGGTCTCCAGCCCCTCTGCTACCCTCCCCCAGACAGACCCTCATTTCTCCAGCTTCCCAGGAAGGGAGACGGGCCTCCCTGGGTCCTGTCCCAGTTCCCTTCCGTGGGAACAACCCCCACCCCTGCCACGCCCTTTCCCCAGCTCCCACCCAGACGGGACAGACACCCTGACTGTCCTCTGGAGCGCCCGCACTCAGCGACAACAGCGTCCCAGCCTCCACCTCCTCACCAGGAAGGCCGAGTCTTCCCCTGACCTCTGGTAAGTCCACAGGCTTCGAGAACCCTCTTTGTCCTGCTCAGTGTCCGGGGCTTGGCGGGGAAATAGGACGAGAGGGAGGGGACGGGTCCATGGTACACACACTCAGGCCCCAGAGACGGGGGCAGAAATCAGCTCAGAGCCCGCTGGCTGGGACAGAGCCCAGCGCCCGAGCACCCCGGGGATCCCCCGGGCTCACCAGAGCCTCTGCCGGTGCTGGTTCTCCCTCCACAAGCCCGGTGCTCCCGGATCCCAGGCTGCGCACCCTGGAATCTGACTCTGGTCATGGGAGTATCAGAGGCTTCGAGAACCCGGGCTCTGGGTGGTCTTTCTCCCTCCCTGCCAGTTTCTGGGTGGAAGCGGGGAGCATCTTCAGAAACTGCTTTCTATCTTGTTCTCTGAGACCCCGCGGGCTGCGCCGGGCTCCGGGAGGTCCGTGTGGGCTCATGCTTGGCCCCTGCCCCGGCCATGGGCTTCCCCCACCCCTGGGGGAGGGAGCAGAGGAAAGGGCGGCGCCCCTGGGCTGAGCTGAGGTGGCTTTCAGGGAAGGCAGGGAGCGCGTGGGGGACTGAGTGGTCCCTCGACTTCAGACAGTCCCCTGACTGTCCTCTTTACTGGCCTCCCTTGGGGAAGCAGCATCAGGGTTTCTATTTTCTTGGCCATCAGAGCCTTGAAAAGAGCAGAGGGCAGGGCTGAGCATGAAGGAGAATGGATGGGAGGGTCAGGGTCAACTGCAGGGGGAGAGGGTCACTCTGAGGCACAGCTCCCACTCTGTCTGGCGTGTCTGTGCAGCTGCGGTCTCGTCAGGTGTGGGGCCCATCTCTCACAGGGTGATTTTTGGGAGCATCCTCCCCCTCATTCAGTCAGCAGAGTCCCTTACTGGGTGCTGGGTGCTAGGAGGAGCCGGACCACCGTGTGTGTGGGGGTGTGTGGGTGCGCAGGGCATAGACTCAGAACCCCCGAATGGCACCGACCAATGGAAATAGAATACCAGCCACTCCCGTAGTTTAAAATTTCCGGGTAGAAAAAAAAAAAGCCCTGGCCGGTTTGGCTCAGCGGTTAGAGCATCGGCCTGTGGTCCGGAGAGACCCGGGTTCGGTTCCCGCTAAGGGCATGTACCTCGGTTGCAGTTTGTCCCCGGCCCTGGTTGGTCGTGTGGGTGGCAACCACTCGATGTGTCCCTTTCACGTCGATGTTTCTCTCTCTCTCTCTCTTCCTCTCTCTCCCTCCCGCTCTGTCTGAACAAAAAATGCAAAAATGTCCTCGGGTGAGGATAAAAAATAAAAAATAAAAATAAAATTTCCGGGTAGGCGTGCCAACAGAAGAAAGAAGTAAAGTAAATAATGGATTTTATTTAACCCAATATATCCAAAATATTATCATTCCAACAGGTAATAGAAGTTTGAAAAATCTTCATGAGCTATTTTGCATTCTTCCCTTTGTACCAAGTCTTCAACATCTAACATGTCATTTACGTTTATAGCACATCTCATTTCTGAGTGGCCACATTTCGGTCCTGAGTAGCCAGCTGTGACTAGCGGCAGCTGATGGGACAGCAGAGGCCGAGAGGGCCCACACGCAGGGAGGCCGCAGGCCGGCAGTGTCCGCGTCACCGGGCAGCTTGTTAGAAAGGCAGACGTGGTCCCGGCGCAGCTGGGTGGGAGTTGTAGTTCAACGCCCACGTGCGCAGTAAGTCTGAGGAGGTCGTGTGCCGGGCCAGGGGTTGAATGGACAGGCACAGAGTGTGTGCCTGAGGACTTTTCACAGTGGCCCTCACACAGCCCCGGGTCAGGAGACCGATCGGAGTATCACCCCCAATCAACCCAGGAGAACAGCAGCTCGGAGCGTTTCACTACTCACGGCCACAAACCCTGGCTGTGGAGAGAGCCAGGATTTACGTCTTTGCCCCTCAAAGCTCTTCCTTCACCATCACAATGGCCATAGTCACCATGTCCGAGTCCCTTCTCTGTGGGCCAGTGTTTTCAAGCAGAAAACGTTGGTGACCAAGGGCAAGCCCCTTGGCGGGGAGCCAGGGCCGTGAAGAGATGCACAGGTGCTGAGTGCCCGGTCCTTGTCCGCTACAGTTACATTTAGGGGGACTCCGCCGTGCCAGGCCCTGCGCCAACAGCTGTAGCCCTCCCGTGACGATGCTGTCAGGCAGGTACTGCTACTCGTCCCACTGCACACACCTGTAAACGGGGCCCACAGGGGCCACACTCTGGAAGCCCATCTGGTTCCAGAGTCCGGAGTCCGACCTCAGCCTTGAGGCTCCTCATCACGACCCTCCTGGGCGGGGCCTTTCTCCTGCCCCCCTGCCCACATCTAAACACCCACGTCTGGGTGCCGTAAGTCACTTCCTGCGAGGAAACCGCTGAGTTAAGCTTCTCCAGTAAAAACCTTTGCCCAAGGTGACGGGGTTTCAATAGCTTAGCCCTGACACCTGCGGCTACTTTTCAGTGGAGCCAGGCTGGGCCTCCCGCCCCCCTTCTCCATGCACAGCCCCTCTGCAGAGGCTCCAGGCTGAGCCCCGCCTTCCTGCCTTGTTTCCTCGTCCGTCTGTCCCGTGGTCGTCAGTCGATGTGCCTCCCGAGCTCCAGAGGTGTGGGTGGCCAAGGTAGGTACAGGCCCTGACGCACTGTGAAGTTCGGAAATGTTGGGTACCAAGACCATTCTTGGACGGGGGATGCCTCTGCGCCCCGGAGGTTGCCGAGAGAAAGTAGGGGAGGGAGAAAGGGTGTCAGCTGGGCCACCTCTGGGGTCCAAGTTCTCTCATCAAATAAACTTGCATATTAAGTCAACCTTAAAAACAAAGGAAAACAAAGCGCACACTTGCAGGTTGTGTGGGCAGAGCGGCTTCTGAAGAGGACAGAATGAGCGTCTTGGTGTGAGGTGGAGGCTGTCTGGGGGAGCAGGTGGAAGGAACAGTCACCTCACTGCTCATGCAGTCACTGTTGACAGCTGCCAGTGACATTTGTGCGCCTTCTATGGGGTGAACACTGGGCTCTGCGGTTTATACGCATTATCTCTAATAGGACAAGCACCCTACAATGTAGGGGGGTTTGTGCCCATTTTACAGATGAGAAAAGTGAAGTCGGTAAGATGCAGTAACTTGCCTTAGGTGTCGGGGTTGGAGCCCGGGGGCCGACTCAGTGCACCAGAAGGCTTCTCAGGGAAATCCTTGCCCAGCCGCCTCCCAGCGGTAACTTTCTGCCTCCTTTGCCTGGTACAAAAGGTGATGTTTCCATGATGGAGTTGGAGCTTTTCACAAGACAGCTAAAATTTTACCCAAGGAGAAATTCTGGCATCTTGACTTCAGCTTGTGACCATGTGTCAAGAGCAGGTGTCCTCCAACCCCCAAGGGGGGAAAACCAAAATGGCCCTAGGAGCACGGGCTTCTTTTTTCCCAGTGAATGTTTTTAGGAGAGAAGAGCTCCCAAGTCCTAGTCTCTGCTTGAAGACATTCAAGAGAGTTTCTTGTCCCCCTGGTTCCTTGCATAAAAACAAAACAAGAAAAAGGAAAACAGGCAAAATATTGCCGAGGCGGGACAATAATGATGCCGGCCAACATTTCTAGGGAGGTTTCCTAGGTGCTTCTGGTGACCACCTGGGAGGAGAGGATGTACTATTTTTACCCCACTTAGCCAGTGAGAAGGTAAAGTAAAGAACCCACCAAAGGTAACCCTGATTAAGATGTATTCGCCCTGGCTAGTTTGGCTCAGCGGTTAGAACATCGGCCTGTGGTCCAGAGAGACCCGACTTTGGTTCCCGCTAAGGGCACGTAACTTGGTTGCAGTTTTTCCCCCGGCCCTGTTTGGGTTGTGCAAGTGGCAATCACTTGATATGTCCCTTTCACATCGATGTTTTTCTCTCTCTCTCTCTCTTGCCCCCTCCCACTCTATCTGAACAAAAAAATGGAAAAATGTCCTAAAAAAAAGATGTATCCAAGTTGCAAGTACTTTGAGCCTAGAACCCAGATTTTCGCTAACCCACTCTCGACTCCCACCAGCACAAGCAGGCAGCTGCGCCTGGGGAATTTTGCTGACTGTTCACAGGCATGCTGGGAGTCCCGGAGCCAAGTGAGCTGTGGGTGGTCTGTATGCAGTACTCCAGGTCATTGTCTCCCAGGGTCTAGCAAGGAGCTGGCATACAATAGATGCTCAATAAATACATGAATGAAGGAATGATCTAAGATATGCTAGATTTTTAATGGGAAATCAAGAGAAAAACCTTGAGATTAGAACAAGACCAAATTCCCTGATTCATTCCCCAGCTCCCCATGCACACATGCCATGGGGTGTCATGGCTACATAGATGGATCTGAGGACCTGGCCTTGCCTGGTAATGCACTGTGTGTGGGCCCACCACCTGGCCTTACCCAGGAGCCTTCAGGTAAGAGTTATTTGATGATGCTGGTGGTGCTGGCAAAGCTAGAGCTAGACTACCTGTGACCATATCCTGGTTCCACTGCTTACTACCTGTGCAACCTTGGACACATCACTTGGCCTCTCTGTGCTTCAGTTTCCTCATCTGTAAAATGAGAATAATAATTGCCCTGGCTGGTGGGCTCAGTTGGTTGAGCATTGTCCCATGCACCAAAAGGTCACTGGTTCGATTCCTGGTCAGGGCACATGCCTGAGTTGCAGGCTTGATCCCCAGTAGGGGGCATGCAGGAGGCAGCCCATTGATGTTTCTCTCTCACATCCATGTTTCTCTCTCTCTCTCCCTCTTCGTTTCTTTCTAAAATCAATAAAAATGTATTTAAAATAATTTTTTTTAAGGGATAGTAATAGTACCTGCCTACAAGGCTTTGTGAGGATTAAATGAGTTAATGCATTTGGAACACCGGAGCAGTGTCGGCGGTCTGTGTCAGCTATTGTCTCCATCCTCTTCCTCAAGGGTCCTGGTGCCCTTTTCTGATTCTGTTTATCAGCCCCTCACGGACTCAGGATCTTACCTTGAGAATTAGACGCCCAAGCACAGGACCATCTCTTTTCCATGACCCTTCAATCCTGTGTCAAGGACACAGGGCAGGTTTAAGATGAGCAGCAACTGCCTTCTGACCAGCATCGTAGGGGGGGAGAGATCCCTGCAAGGTTCTGGGAAGAGAAGGAGACAAATGACAAAGTGGTGGGCTCACGAAAGGGACCTGTGACAAATGACTGGAAGGACCGGGTGGACAGATGGAGAGGAGCAAAGGCCCCTGTCCTTTTATTGGAGAACTCCTTGTGGCTCCCTGAACAAGACAGTGGCTCCCCAGGGGCTGGGCTGAGGGTTGGTCTCTCTGGCTCTCTCTGCTGGGATGAGTAATATGGACCGGGGCAGAGGGTCTATATCAATCTAGCCCAGCAGAAAAATGAATGAAAATTGAATTCCCCAAGGAGAATTGGGGAGCTGTTATCCAGACAGAGATAAATCAAAGGATGCCACAGAGATGGGGAGAGCAGGTTTCCAGCCGCAGGAGAATAATTAAGGAAACAGTTTCAAAATGCAAATGACAAAAGGGGGTTGGAGAGGAATGAAGACAAGGAGGAGATGATTGGAGATGGGGTGACGGGGAGCTGGGGTGGCGAGTTCGCTGCCCGGGGAGAAAGGCTGGGGTTCAGGGTTGCTGGCCTCTGAGGGTGAACCCCCCCACTCAGTGAAGCCCCTAGAATGCAGGTCAGAGGACGCATAAGCCGGCTGTGTGGAGTGGAGAGAGCACCAGATTGGGAGTCAAAGGCTGGATTTAATTTGCAGTTGGCTCTTCGACTTATTAGCAGTGTGACCTTAGGTGAAGCACCTAACCTCTCTGTTTCCCGATCATCGTACCCAAGCCCAGGCATGGTTCTGAAGATCCAATGAGCGAAAATGTGCGGAAGAACTTTGAAAAATGTGAAGTGCTAGACAAATACAAGCTATAATCATTTTCCTAAATTGAGTTTCTGGAAATCCTTCCCTCAGAACTGTATCCACTGACATGTTAGGTTCCCAGAAATGTAATGTGTAAATGTCCAGAAAGTACTGGATACTCTTACCAACTTATCGATCAACTGTCCTGACAACTGAGACCCGGGCAAAGGCACATCACCACTGGCCCGTTCTCTGGTGCCCACCGTCCAACCAAGCCACAGCCAAAAGGCACAGGTCAGAGGTCACTCTGAGAATTGCTGTTCCTAGGAGGTCATCTGCCAGCCCTGGGCTGCTTTCTGGGAGAACCACCCCCCCTAGTCAGCTCAGATCCACCTGAGGGTCTACCTGTGGGATGCAGCCATTCCCGCTTCTCTGGGGATAGAGACCAGCTTAGCCTCTGTTAGCCTCGGCTTTTCCATCCACCAAGGAGGTGTAATAACACCACTTAACAAATTGTAGTGAGGAATAGATAATTATGCAGGTAGAAGCACTTACCTTTCAGCAAATATTGGTTGTTTTATGACCACAGTATACAATTGTATTGCTATTATTGTTACTATCAGCAGTGGTAGGCACTGAGGATCTATTTAAGGAAGTTTTCACTGGGGTTTCATCATTAGATAGGAAAGTGGAGGTCCCAGGAGGGAAGTGACATGTCTTGGCAGATGTCAGTGGAAGACCTTGGGGATGGGACCCAGCTCACACCAGGAGACAAATGCCACTAAAATGTCTTGGCACGTGGAAAGGGCATCTATTGGCTGAGCTGCTGACTGCTGCTGACAACAAGTCCCAGGACTGAGAGCCGAGTGGACCTCCCAGAGTTCTTCGCTATTGGGTAGAAGTGACAATGGCCTCCCCTGTATCAGCGCTGGGCACAGGACAGTCCCCACCACAGTGATGCTGCCCCTCACCCAGTGACAGGCTAGTGACATGCAATGAAAAGAGGGCAGGATCTGGGCAGGTTCATACCAGGGGAGCAGGAGCTGCAGAGAGCATTTAAAATATGTAATTCTAAATTATAAAAGTAATTCACATGGGCTCTGCATTTCACTGCACTTATTTTATCTTTTAATACTATTACTGAAAAAATACAACCACTTTACAGAAAATCTGGAGAAGTTCCATAATACATCTCCCTAGTATACTTTTTACCCTAAACAGTACTTTTAAATAGCATTTTGATATCTTCCCTTTCAGTTTTTTCCCCAATGGTTTTCAAAGTTTTTTTGGGGTCTGTTTTATAAAATAATGTGTTATTGAGGAAACTAAAAAATCTAAAAGAAAATAAAAATATCCACTGTACAGATAATCACTTTTATATTTTAGTATATTTTTCATCTATGCTTCTCTTAAAAAAAATCATAAAATTCATATTGCTCCATATTCTCTTTTCCTCCCCTAATAAATCTCAGTTTTCTGCATTACTAAATATCCTTCTGTTGTAGTTTCCAATGACTACATAACATTCCATTTTATTTACTCTAATTTGTCTAATAATCCCCTATTGTTGGATATGTAGGTTATTCTCTTTTAAAAGTGTTATAAACATCCCTGCAACTATACCCTTTTAAATATTCTTGATTATTTCTTGTAGTTAAATTTCTGTATGGATTGAGTCAAATTTTTAGGCAAGAAAACATATTGCCAAAATGCTCTCAGAAAACATTGTTCCTTTTTGCATTCCCACCAGGATATTGTTTTCTAATTTCTGAACACCTTTGCCAGCAATGGGTATTATCACTGCTAACATTTTTACATTTAATAATCATACAATATTGCACCCTGTTTTTTAAAAACAATTAGTCTTCATTCCCATGTTGCTAGATTTCATAATTAGTTTCAATAATTGCATAAAATATTACCAAGCAAATTTTACTTCACTAAACATCATTTATTTTGTTGTGTATTTGGGATATTTTTCTCCAAAATGTAATGCTGTAATAATATCTTCATGTATAAAACTATTTTTAAAAATTTTATTATTTCTGTGGAATTACATGAACTAAAGAGTATGAAAATGTTATGGATTTGATGCATACTGCCAAACTTTCTTTCCAAACGGATGTAAGAGTTTAGAGGTATACCAGCAATACCTGTGAGAGTACAAATTTCCAAGCACCTTTACCAGTACTGAATTCTACGATTCTTCCCCAGGTGGTCATTTAACAGACAGAAAGAGGTATGTACTGTGATGTTTTGTTTTGCTTCTTTGAATTGCTAACAGAGGCTGGCATTTCCTTCTGTTTGTTTACTAGTTATATTTTTGTAGAAAACATTTTGGAAAATATTGAAAACGTCCAGGGTTCTTTGCTGTTTTCTTGGGGACTGGAGTCACCTCACAGGTAAACAGGGAAGAAATGATGCCAACCCAGTGCCAGTAGACATAGAAGTCATTGTAACATCATTGAAGACAAATTCTAAGCGCAGACCGTCGCGCCATCTCCTCCCACCCCAGCCCTCATGCTTGTCCCTCTCCAACCCTGGTGTTCCCTCTTTGGGGACAACACGGGGGTGGGGGGCAGGGGACGTACTGTTTTTCTTCCCACTCGAGCTGGACCCACGAGGCTGGGAGGACATATCTCTCTGCATCTCTGGAACGAAAACTCAGCAGGGGGTGTCGGGAGGGCTGGCGTCGGGGAAGCCGCTAGGTCCTGCTGCCACCGGGCTGGGTTTCCCGCGCCTGCAGTCAGGCGGCGTCGAACCTGCACGGAGACCTGCTCCAGCAGCGGGCCTTCCTTTTTATTTCCTCCAGGAACTTGCGTTGAGAATTTAAGCATTTATGTGTGTCTTGTAATTACAATAAGCAACACATGCCCCTTCGCTGGTTAGCCCCGGGTGTCCTGCCTGCACGCACGAGGTCGAGATTTGTTCAAAGCGCCCGCGGTTGCAGCGGGCGAGGCAGAACGGTCTTTGGGGACCGTGGGTAGGACCGAGCTGAGTGGACGAAGGCAGAACGGCTTGGGAGGCCCTGCTGCCCAAAGGCGAGGGGCCCCGACCCGGCGATGAAAGAGGACAGAGCGAACTGCAGGCCCAGCGTGAGGGGGCGCGCACCGTGGGCGGTGCCCCCTGCCATCTCCGCGCACAGTCCCTGGGCCCCTTCCCCCGCCAGCCGCTGCCGGCTGCGTGACTCGCGCGTTCCAGGCCGAGGACCCGCTGTCCCTGGCCCAGCCTCAACCAGACGCGGGGGAGAGAGCAAGGGCTGAGGAGCGCCGACAGGAAAGGAATTGGCCAGAGAAGAAGAGGAGGAGGAGGAGGATGGAATCTGATTACGGAGCGTGCTCGGTCCGGTGGAGAGAAGCCCAGCGCCGAGAGCGCGCGAGGGGAACACATCGTGGTGCAGCTCCGGCCACCGGAGGGTCTGCCCCGCCCTTCCCCGCCCCTCGGTCCGAATGGAGGGGCGGGGAGGACGCGAGCCGCCGACCAGAGCCCGAACCCCCGGAGGACCCGCAGGAACCTGCCCGCCCTGAGCGCCGCTGTCCGGGACCACCTGCTGCCGCTGTCCAGACCTCCGCAGTATTTATACCCGGGGAGCTAGCCGCACCGCCAGGAGCTGGGTGGGGGTGGGGGGCTGCTCGAGAGGCCCCTCCCCACTCCATGCGGCCCCGCCCCTCCCGCACCGCCGGCCCCACTTGGGTCGCCAGGACCCCTACTCTGACCGGTGTCCGCCGCTCTCTGCCGGGTGGGGGGAATTGGCTCAAGGGCGGGCCTCCCTGCGGAAAGCGACGTCACGGCCGTTCCTGCAGTGTGAATGAATCAAAATGCCTGGGTGACCGCGGCCTCCCCGGCGTCCGGCACGCGAAGGGTGGAGGGGGAGGGGGAGAGAAGCGGGCGGGGGAGGGAGGAGGGGAAAAAAGCCAGGGCTGCAGCAACAGCGTCTCAACCGGGATGTGCACCAACCCGGGAGAGCGAGATCAAAGGGATTTGAAACAGACTGAAGACTGGCGGGGGGAGGGGGCCAGCCAGCCTGTGGAATCCTCCTGGAGAGGCGGAGGGGTCCGGCTTCCACCGTGACTTCGGCGGCCTGGTTGGGTTTTTTATTATTATTTTCAAATTTCTGAATCCAGCTTGAGCGAGCGAGCGAGAGATCTCCGTAGACTGCGACTCGCTGGCTCTCGCTCCGAGATGATGCAGAGCGCAGCTGTCCCCGCGGAGGGGGCTGTCAAGGGGCTCCCGGAGATGCTTGGTGTGCCGATGCAACGTAAGACACCCCCCTTTCTCGCTGATTTAATTTAATAACAAGACAGCCAGCAGCCCTGACCGGTGCGGGGCGGGCCGGACGCTGCGCGTAGCCTGGACCGGAGGGGCCGGGCGGGGCGAGGGGCCGGCGGCCCGGGCTCAGAGGCGGTCATGGGGCAGGGCGAAGGGCCTGGCTCTTGGCTTTTGAGGCTGAAAGTGAAAGCCTCCCAGATCCGAGGGTACCGGACCCCTCATCCGCAGCCCATGGCTTTTCTAGGACCACTGGGGAGAGTGCTGTTTGGGGACACCAGGGAACAAGCTGCAAGGCAGGCCTGAGGGCTGGGGTGGTCTCCCCAAACCATCCTCGCCCCCACCCCCAGGGGCTGCAGTCAAAGATATCAGTAGAGCTATAGCAACTTCACCCTAGCTGGCGGGAAGTTGGAGAGCGCGTCCCCCGCCCCCCGTGGCTGGCAGCGCGGAAGCCCAGGCCACACGTTCTGTCCCCGAGCGCAGAGCGCGCGCGCCTGGTGCGTCCCCGGCCGCTGCTGCTCCCAGCGCCCGCCGCCTGCGCCGCCGGGGCTGCCTGCTCCTAGAGAGGAAATCCACTCGCCATATTCCATCTAGCCAAGGAATGCAAAGGAGAGAGAAGCACCAAGACGAAGTTATGAACTCAGGGAACAGCTTTTGTGCACGCGAGGGTAGGCTCTCAGGAGGTCTCTGACTCGGAATGGGAGAGACCATGGTGCGTAGGCGCTTTGCTCGCCCTCTGGCTTTCTTTCCCGCTCCCGAAATTAGCAAAGCGGCCGGAGCTCTGGGCATGTTTATCACAGGTCTGTGTGTGTATAGGTGTGCGCGCAGGGATTTTTCCAGAGGGAATCTGTCTCTGTCCCCACTCCTGAACCGAGAGTCTGCGGTAGAGAATCTGTGCGGAAACCCGAGCAAGACCTGGAGCGTCGCGCTCGTGGTGGGGGCAGCGTGAGTCCTGCCCCACAGGCTGGCGGGATCTTTGGAACGCCCCTGGGCACCGTGGAGAGACGAAGGGTTCTTTCGCTCTGTTTGCCAAGGGGCTGTGCTTCCGCCCGCGACTTCTTTAGTGGAGCGGTAACTACATCCTGTAGGTTTATTTTAAGTAAGGACCCGCTAGATGCTGGCTGCCTATGAACTAGGGCGCACGAGCGCGCCCTCCTGCGCCCCCGGTCTCCATGGCAGGGTTTCTGTCCCGGCCAAACCTCAAAGGGCAGGCTGACAAGCGTGTACACCCGGCTTCCCGGGAAGTTCCTGAGAAGGGACTAGAAGAGCATTGCTTCACCCCAAACCTATTTAGGTTGTTTCTTGACTATATCCTAGTTATCCTTTGTGCCTCATTTTGTCAACTGCTGACAAACAGTTCCACGTCAGCGCGGTGCCTTGGAGAGTTTTCTTACTAAGCTGTATAGAAGGTGATGGGGTTCACTGCCCCTTCCTGTCCCCATCCCACCGCAGGGAAGGAGTAGGTTCTATGCCCCTGCACAAACACAAACCCTAGCAAAGGTGCTCCAAGTCCCTAAGCTGATTGCAAGTCCTTCAGCTCTGCGCAAGTCAGGGGAGTGTGTGTGTGTGTGTGTGTGTGTGTGTGTGTGCGCGCGCGCGCGCGTGTGTCTCCTTGTAACCCAGTACTCTGTGCTTTAATAGTTGGGGTCCATACATGGCCTATTAGGACTGCATGAAGGACGGTTGGGTGGGCTGTGCTCTGCCAGCTTTCCTCAGATGGGATGTGGACACCTCTCTGAGATGGTCTCATTTTTTGTTTCTCTTACCCAGAAACAACTTTGATTTCCACGTCAGAAACTTCATTTCCTAAAATGCCTAGAACTCACTTTCAAAGCCAGGGCTCCGAGTCTGGGTTGGAACTGTGGAAAACTTCATAGGGTAGAGAGGGGGATGCCTCCAGCACGGTCAAGGGAGGCAGTGCCCAACCAGGAGGGATGGTCTATCCTTTTGTCTTGCCCAGGTTCTGTGGCCTGGGTTGGCCTGGGAGACTTTGGGATGCAGCTTCCTGCCCCCCTCCCCCTTTTAGGACGTGTGTGGATTGTATCCTACCCCATTGCAGCAAATCTGGCAGCTGCCTATTAAGCTCTTGGTGCTGGAAACTGGGCATAGATGGGGCGGGGCCCCCTCACATACAACAATTCTCTTTTCTGGGACAGGGGCTGTGGCTTAAGAACTCCATGTGGGGATGGGTGAGGGACATGTTCTTAGGCCTCCAGGATGAAGGATAATCCCAGCCCTGTGGGTGTGTAAATCTGGTGTGTGGGGGGGGGGGGGGGGGAAGGGATCACAGAAAGGTTCTCAAATAGGGGTCTCTCCAACCTGCCCACTGGAAGGTTTGGGTTGCCTCCCCCCCGCCCCCCCCACGCACAACACATGTTCTGCTCCTTCACCCTGAGCCACCACACTTGGGGCACTTGGGGGCGCAGGGTTAGGGATCCCAACCTCGGTGCCTCTGGTGCTCCAGAACATTCTTTTGCTTATTTGGGGATGAGTGAGGTGCATGCACTTTAGAGAAACGTTGCCAAATAATGTAATAATTTCTCTTTCTCTCGGCGGTGTCCCCTGCTCGCTCCGGGGTGGATCCTGGTTGGCGCGGTCGCCCTCTTCCTGCTTTCCGGCGCAGAGGTGGCGGGGCCATCTGGGCCTCGTGGCTCCGACAACCCCTGGGCCCCGGATCAGGCCCGCGCCGGCTGGGACTTTGCGGAGACAAGTTGGCGGGGGTGGGGGTGCGGGGGATTGTCAGGGTTTGAGGCGGAGAGCCTGGGACAAGAAGCTCGGGAGAATCGGAGGGGGCGGCTGGGGATCAGCCCGGAGCTGGCTGGGGTGGAGAAGTAGAACCCTAGCCCCTTCCATCCCGGACGCTGAGCTAGACAGTCCCTCCGCCTCGGTCAGTGTTTCCTAAGGAACTCAGGACCCGGGCTCCCTGCTCTGGGCGGCAGGAGGCGGCACCCTCGCGTCACATCCAGGAAGAGCGGAGGGCCCCTTTGAAAGGGTTCAGTGTTGTTTTTGTTTTTGTTTTCCCTTTCTAGACAGGTGGATAGGTTCGGAAAGCAACCTCGTCCTAAGCTGCGGGCCCCAGCTACTTGGACGACAATTTAGGGTCGCGGGTACCTCTCGGTCCAGGCACACCCTGCCTCTGTCCGGTCCTCCCCTCTGCCTCCCTCGGAGCGGTAGGAGCGTCAAGGTCCCAGCCCTCACTGCTCCCGACCCGGGCAGCCTTGGGGGCAGCGAGCGCCTCCCGCAACCTCTCACCTACCGAATTCAGCAGTCCTCCAACGCGCCTGCGTCCTGCTGGCCCCTCTTGCCGGCCAAGACGCCTCGAAAGTGCGGGACATGTATGGAGGTGGGTGTTGTGTCCACCCCTTGCCCACGTAGTCTCTCTCCCAGGCACCCAGGGAAAGGGCAACGGACCCCGGCTGCCCCTGAATACCTGCCAGAGAGGGCCAACCGGCGGGAGGAAGGAGAGACCCTCCCGGTCCAGGCTGGGGTGGTAAATGGGGAGCAGGCTCAGAGCGTCTCCCGTCCCTTCCTTGTCTCCTAAAATACCTACTTCTTGCAGCTCTTGAACCTCGAAGTTTGGGAAAAGGGTATTTGATTGAGCGTTCGGTAGGATCTGGGCAAAGGATTTCTCTGGGACACCCCGCTTCTCTTTCTTCTCTTTCTTCTCTCTGCCAGCTATAAATCTCCCAGCACCTGGCCTCCTCCCCACGTTATCATCCTCTTGCAGGTCATTTTGCAAAGGGTGGAGCGAACTCATTTCCCGGGCCCAGAGTTCTCGAAAACTCCGAAGCAGGGATGCGCCCTTTCCATTCCTGCCTTTTCTCCAGATGCAGGGTGGGGGTGGGGGTTGGGGGCACGAGAAGTCATCATTTAGATATTCTCTCAGATTCCGATACAGACATTCAAACAGCTGTCTCCGACAACACAAACCTCCTTCCCGCGTTCCAGAAATATTTTCAGGAGCGAACCAAGACTTAAAGGTCAGATTGGGTGTCCCCGCCGGCAGATTCGGGCGTCGCGGGTTACGGGTTCGGGTTCTCTCCCCGCGAGGGTCCCGCTCCAGCCTCGGGCCAGAGCTGCGCACCGCCCAGAGGGAATGTGGCGAAACCAGGGTAACCCCAGCAGCGCTAGCTTGGGGCGGAGGGTGGCCGAGGAGCCCGAGGGGCTAGAGGACGCCCGCCGCCTCCTTTCCTCGCCCCCATTAGAGAGGGCAGGAGGGCGGAGCGGAGCCGCATTGACGATTTAACCCGCACCAGGAGCCGGCAGGTGGGTGGGTGAGGGCGAAGGTCTGCACTGAGCGGTCCCTGGTGTCCAAGGAAGACAGAAAGTCGGGGCTGAGAAGAGGAAGGAAAACCTCCGAGTGTTTCCTCGCTTGATCCGGGCTCGCGGAAAACCAGAGCCTGGCGGGGCTGAGAGGGAGCAGCGTCTTCGGGTCCGAGAGCGCGACCTGCGTGACCTCGCCGCGACCAGGGCTGAACTCCTCCGCCCCGCGGGCAGGTGCCCATCTGGGTGGCCTGGGACTGACGCTGAATTCCTTCTCCAAGCGTTTGCTGCGCACCTGTGCGCGGCGCCGGGTCCCTAGCGCTCTTACCGCCTGTGCCTGGGTTTTGGAGGGCTCGCCAGGAGAGGTGGGTGCGGACGGTGCTCTTTGGGGGAGAGCCGGCCTGGCTGCCACCGTGTTCCGCAGCTCCGGGTAGACAGAGGTCGCAGCTGCGAAGGGGGCAAGAGAGGGCCCGAAGCTGTGCCCAACGCACGCCGCAGTCGGCATCCCCACGCCTCGGCCCCTTCCCTCCGTCCACCTTGCCCATTCCTTTTCCCGTTTTATTCTCCCGGATGGCCTCGAGCGGGTTGGGATTGGCCAAGCCTGGGACGCGTGTCCAGCCGCTTTGGAGCAGAGGCAGAGACTTTTCTCCGCGGGGAGAGGCGCGGGAGACGGATCGCGGGCAGCGCGCCCTGCGAGGGAGGCAGGGTGGAACCCTCTCTTCTTCCCCATACTCATTTCACACCAAGCATTTGGGAACTTAAAAACTAAACCCCAGAGCCAGCGGCACGAGTCTTTCGATGACTTTTTAACCTTTGGAAAGCGGCTCTCCCGTGTTGGGAGCGGCTCCTCCTGCACGGAGCCTGGAGGTGGCCGGCGGGTACAGGGGATTCCTGCGCCCGGCCCGCATTCCCGCCTCGGCTCCCCGCCCTGCTACCCGCGCCTAACAGCCCTCGGAGAGTGCTGCAGGCTCCAGAGAAACGAGGTCTGGACCTGAGCAGACGATGCAGTAAACTAAAGTTGACCTGGAGAGGGAGTTGGTGACACTGTGCACCCGGGAAGGCGAAATGGGGGCGGGCTGCAGGTTGCACCCAGGGGTCCCAGAGTAAGCCAGGCTGCGGCTGACCTGGGACTGGGCGCCAGCTTCGCTCCGGGGCTCAGAGGCTGGCTTCATCCAGGGTGGGATATTTTTTATTTTTCTTCTTCTTATTATTATTATTATGATTGGCAAGGCAAATGTCTTTTAAAAGAATCTGCAGGGTAAAACTAATCAGGAAGGAGAGGAATTACGAGCAAAGCCGGGGCAGGATAAAACCGAGAGCGGCCGGAAATGAGGGGAAGGAGGACCAAAGCGAGGTGTACCTGCCTCTAGACACGCCAAAAACAAACGGAGTTAAGGCAAGAATGTACGCTGACCGCTCTGGGGATTAGAGAGAGCACCGTGAGTCCTCGGGACGCCTCGGAGACCACCTCCACGGTTGCAAATTCCAGGGTGAATTAAAAAAAAAAACCAAGCCCTCCTAGAGGTGAGGTGGGGGTAGAGAGAGGAGGGAAAGCGGCAAAGCAATTTCTTTCCATTGAGTAGACAAAACACGGCCCACAGGAGCGTCTTGTATATTGAACAGTGACCTGGTGACCCTGCTGACCAGGTGTAGACAGCCTCAAGTCCTAAATATTTCTATTGTCCCAACTCCCACTGGCCTCGGGTTTTAGTGCCCTTTCACTCTGTGCTACAGTCAATTAGTGATTACTTAGCACCAAATTAGCAGACAGAACCCAGGGAAACACCCATGCTCAGGAGGCCACCGTGGAGTTGCACCTGCAGGTCAGGGAGGGGAAATTAGTTAATAGGGACCAACCTTTCTGTTTGGTCACATTGTTAAGAAAGCTCCTTTGAGCTTCTTGTTTTAGTCGGGGACGGTGGATGTTTGGTGGATTTCTCTGGCCGAGAAATTAGTCTCTACCTCCAAATTGCAGGCTTGTGGTGGGGGAGGGCTTGTGAGTGGGATGGAGGACCTGAGCCATTTCTTTCAATTAGGGAAATTTGTCAGGGTTAGAGCTGAGGAACTTTAGAATGCACAGAGGCTCGGAACCACTTTAGCTGATTGGAGGAAGGAAGGAATAATCTTCCCGGCTTTGGGAAGCCCCGAGCTGGAGACAGACTGAAGCAGCTGTTTGCATTGCTGGATAGACTGCTGGGTTGGGAGATGGCTGGGGACTGGGCTTTTGTGGTATTTTTGCCTTTTCTCTGGAGTGAGTGTGGACAATGCCATAACACAGGGTCTACTGCTTTGAGTAAAATTTCATTGTGGCTTGAGCGTCTTCCATCTCTCTCTCTCTCTCTCTCTCTCTCTCTCTCCCTCTCTCTCTCCCTCTCCCCTTTCTTCCTTTCTTCCCTCCTTCCCTCCCTCCCTTCCTTTCCCTGTGAAGTCCTTGCAGGGAAGAACATGGATTTGTGCCTGAATTCACAGCAAAGGGGTTTCTTGGGGGTTGAACACCCAGCAGGCTGCAGGGTGATGAGGTTCATCTCTCACCCTCTTTCTAGGAGGCCTGGGAGGGTAGGGATGTTTCTAGGTTCAGGACAGAAGCAGCCCTGGACCTGGGCTATTGTTTATGGTAGGAAGAAATCAGCAAAAAAATTTTTATAGGAGCCTGATCAAAATGGAGCACAAATCAACCATTTTGAGGCACTGCTGTTGGGGGTAGGTGGACAGGTTGGGTTTAATTGGCAAAATTGAAATGGATTCACCCTTGGAAAATGTGCTTTGGGTTAACAGTATTAGTGGAGGACTAGAAAATCATCTTGGGAGGCACGTCCTAACTCCTGTTGTTATTTGGGTGGATTTCTTTTCTCAGCTCTCCCCACGTCCTCGGCTCTGTCAGTCTGGGTCCAGCCACAGATGTTTTACTGCGGTATCTCACCCTCAAATGTCTTTAAAGTATAATTTGCTTTAATTATAATGTTAGGGGGTGAAGGGATTGGTTCTGGGAATAGCTTAATAGAGACAAAACTTGCAGCCAAATTAATTGAAAGTTTCTTCCTACGAGGGGGAGGTTGCCAAACATATGGAATATTGCTATAGAATGAGACATCAGAAAAATACATTGTGGGGATGTAACAATGATTAATTGTGTCAATGGAGTGGAAGTAGAGATGTGTCTAGAACATTTCCATAGATTGTCATGGATTTGTTTGGTGTGATTTTCGATTCTATTTGCAATTACTGAGAATATTTGATATCCTACTGAAGATTACAAATTTTATGTCAATCTATAACCTAGATGATAATCCTATACCTGCAGAACCCTACTTATATGTATATTTTATTTATGGCAAGAGTTATATTAAAATGTTATCCAGATTCATCCTTAAAATGGTAATATTGAAATTGTCCCCAGGACACTTTTGAATTTGATCTTTTATTGACGAGGTTGCTATGTTTGAGCTATACAGAAAAAGAACAAAGGAGGGTTTCCAAGGGACCCCAAACTATAAAATGAAACAAATAGGAATTGTGGTAAGAAGGATTCTGGAGAAGCGGAGAGAAAGACAATGTTAGGGGTGATAATTTCTGATAAGGGAAGAATTTTCTGACTTTTTTCTGGCTGTTAATCATTTGTCAAGACAAATAAAAATCACTAGAAATTAGATAAGACCTGTGTACATTGGTGTATTTTTACAGTATGTAAGTGAATGTAATTGTAATAGAGAATATTATTTACCTTAAGTATAATGCCAATTTTTTAAATTAGACTTTCCCAGTGTTTTTGTGGCTGGCCCAGATCTCTGTTTAAATCTGTTGTCGTCTTTGCAAAAATACCGAGATGTTCAATGCACTTTTTTTTTTTTTTTTTTGCCTTAAGTTTTCAAGAATTAATATTGGGATTTTTGTGCTTCAGCTGTGATGTTTATGCTTACTAGGTTAGGAAGGTCCCTTAAAAGGACATTTATAAAACAGTTTGGTCTCTTTAAGATACATTGGTTTAGAATACGGGAAAATATAGAAAAAGAAGCTACAAACTGTTCAATAAAAATGAATTGTCTTTAATAAGGAAATGGTAAATAAAGAGCCAGGAGAGAGAGGAAACAGGCGCACCGAGTCATGTATAATGGCATCTCCGACTCAGCTTCATCCTGTATATGGACTGCATGCACAGACTGGTCCTCGGGTCCTCCACACAGTTATCAGGTGATCTAAAAGGGATGTGATCGGACAACAGGATTTTATTGTCCCTGGCTGTGGTGGCAATTTTGAATTGGGAAGTGTTCTTTTTGACATATGAACTTTGACAGTAGAACTTTCAATTAATTGAATTTTAGTTTAGCTATAGCTCTGGTGTAATTCGTAACCTGGGATATTCCAGAACTCAGGCATGAGTTGAGGTGCCATACTTGGTGTGTCCTGTGACCTTCCGTTGATACACCTTAGAATTAGTCATTCCCAGATTAAATCAGTAAGTCCCCACTGAGAGTATTTCCCCAGCCTGCCTCTTAGAAACCAGCTCCCCTCTTTCTACTCAGAAACCTTAGGTACAGGAGCAGCGACGCCTCCCATTGGCTGTTGTTTCCTCTTATAATTGGGGAAGGAATGGAGAATTCCAAGAACAACAATTGTGTAATATTTTAATTGCATATGTGTTTTCTTAAAGCCCCATTTGGCTTCTCCTTTCAATTTGTAGTCAGTCAAGAAACTTAACAAATAAATAAAGTTATGTATATTTGGAACCGTACAGTGGCCAAATGTTACTTCAGACAGAGCTCAGGAAAACGACGTATTCCTGCAGTGAAGTCACCAGCAAAGGGTTTGGGGTGAAAGCCACCGGAGAGAGGTGACTTTGGTGAGCACAGTTGGAAGTCTCGGTCTTCCGTCAGCCCCACAATCTGTCCTAGAGAAAAAGAAGGTTCCAGCCCCAGTTTGGCCTCCAGCGGTGTGCCCTTAGGGAACCCCTTTGAAATGTAGAGGTTGACTTTTCACAGGGTCTCTGGGGAGAGTAAATGAGCTTGCAGATTTCCAAGTACTTGACAAAGTTCAGAGTGCTGCCAATCTTCAAGGCCAGAGTCACAGGTCCCGTTTTGCAGATGGAGTCGCCCTAAGCGGGCTGGGGTGCTCCTGGGTGTCCGAAGAGGTGGCCAAGCTGTCATGGAGTACTGTGAGCTCTGTGAACAGGGAGACCTGGGGGCGTCTTCCATGGACCCCTATCCTGAAAGAAGCAAGGAAATCCTTGTTCTGGGCAGTACGCTGTCAAGTGAAATTGTTTGTGAAACAAAAAGGAATTCTAGTCATCCAAAAGGCACTTTAAAATGCAAAGCCTCACGGGACTCCAAAATGGCCCATCAAAGTCCAAATTTTACAAATATTAATCTGATCTTACAGTCTGGATAAACGAACATCATTCCTATCAGTACCCACCACCCCAAACCACTTACTTTTGCAACTATTAAAGTAGTCATCAGCATTATAATACCAATGGAAATGATCTGAAATTCTATTTCTCCAGAAAGGTGTGCTTTCTTATATACATTTTAGAAATTCTTGTCAAGTGTGTTGGTTCTAGTTTTAGTCTTTATAGCGAAAAAAATTTTTTTTCCTCACCTTGTTGATCTTCTGTGACCAAAGAGATAGAAAACACCATTTTTCAAAGAATTAAAATCGATCAAACAGACGAACAAACCATTCCTGAAATGTTTCCCGGTGGCCCCTGGTTCCTTCAGAGCAGTTTCTTGGAAATGAAGAGACTGAGTGGGAATAAAATGCACAGTATTTATCATATATCACCAGAGGGGTATGGGCGGTTTGGTCTCCCACAGACCACATCAGACCTTTTGATCTCTTCCACTTACCAGCTTTCTGAAACTTCACTAATGGAGGAATTTGGGGATTTAAAACGGAATCCATTTTTTGATGGGCAACTCTGAAAAATAAGTCCCCGGTGCCCCCAGGCAGCACTTTGGGTGCCTCCAGGGCTGGGCATTCTGTTATGGGTTTTTTTGTTGTTGTTTGTTAATCCTCCCCCAAGGATATTTTTTCCATTGATTTTTAGAGAGAGTGGAAGGGAAGGAAGGAGGAGGGAGGGGGGTAGAGAGAGAGAGAGAGAGAGATGAGAGAGAGAGAGAGAGAGAGAGAGATGAGAGAGAGAGAGACTGGGGCAGGGATTGAACCTGCAACCCAGGTACATGACCTTGACCAGAAATTAAACCCGTGACCCTTCACTGTGCTGGCCAGTGCTCTAACCACTGAACACCCGGCCAGGGCTGTTAATGGGTTTTATAACCTTGATGAAGAAGTAGATTCCAGCTACAGGTAAAGGGCTCTTAGCTATTTCTTTTTTCTTTTTCTTTTGTACGTGCCACTAGCGGGAAGCGAACCCAGGACTCTCTGGTCTGCAGGCCGACACTCCAACCGCTGAGCCAAACTGGCCAGGGCAGCTATTTCTTATCAATGAAAAAACAGTCACTTTGTCATTGGGCATTTAGATGTATCCAAGGAAAGTTCTAGAAGCCTCAAATGGTCATTTGAACTCAATCCATTCTTACCCGAACACATTACGGCAAAAGTGAAGTGAGACCAGGCCGTTGATGGCCCCAACACTCACGAGTCACAGGTGGAGAGGGGACCAGGGTTAGCGAATTTGCCTTCTTCTGTGGAGGAAAGAACCTGCCAGATTCTTTTATTCCATAAACACCGGAGCCCTTGCGATGCTGCAAGATCTGCTGTTCATACTCGGTTTGTGCTGGTTAAAAAGGGGTGTACGTCTTCCAGATGCTTTAGAACTAAGGGAATGGGAGAGGATTTTGAGTGTTTTGGTGAAGGAGGGTGAGGGAGAGAAAAATAGTATATTGGAAAATAATGAAGCACAAAATAATTTCGATATACTTTAAATATATAAATTCTTCTTATTGGTGAGTGGCCATGAGAGTGGAGAAGAAAGCTGACCACGGAGCTCAGACAGGAGGATTATGGGGCAAGGTACCGTTTACTCGTTATCTGATGTGATCACACAGCACCCCTGAGGGCTCGTGGTGTTACCTCCATTTTACAGATAAAGAAACAGGCTGAAAGGGATGAAGCTCTTTATTCAAGGTCACAAACAGGATCTGAACCCAGGTCTGGCAGACACTCTGATCTGGGGTTCAGTGTAAGCAATTTGGCAGACCTAAAGATTTGAAGGTCTAAACTATACAGAACTGAAAGCTTTCAAATTCCCCCAGTAGTTTTCCAAAAAAGCATTTGAACAAAATGTTTCTGCTGCCTCCTTGCTTTCTATTCCGTCCACTGCCCTCCTTCCCCCCTGCTCCAGGGTTGGCTTCCTAGCCACAGGCAGCTTGACTTGGGAAGAGCTGGCTTCTGTTCCCCAGTGGTGATGCCTCAGCCTGTGCGCGAGGACGTGTGTGTGTGTGTGTGTGTGTGTCCGTATCTGTGGTATATTTGTGTACATCTGAATATGTATATGTATGTGTGCTAAGTGTGTGTGTCTGAGTCTATGTGGACATGTCTGTCTGCGAGTGGTATGTATGGGTGTCTTGTGTATGTATGTGAATGTCTCAGGGTAATCTTTGGGATTGTGTGTGCGTCTCTATATGGGGTGTCTGTGTGTAAATTGTGAGGTTGTATGAATACGTGTGTGTGAGGAGGTCTGCATGTATACACACAGCTGTTCACCATGTGAGGTAAGGTCTGTGCCTTCAGCCATGACACTTTGCAGGACACAAGGCTGATGGACAGGACCTGCCGATGGGGAGTATATTGTACTCTGTGGCCTGCATCTCTGCAGATTTGCTGGCTGTTCCAGGGGCGTCACTGTCTTTTCATGCCTCAGTTTACCCTCCACAGAGTCCCAAGAGAGGGCATCACCACAGAACACTTGCATGCAGATAAGATAAAAATGTTCATTTTATTTATTTATTTATTTTATCCTCACCGGAGGACACTTCTCCATTTTTTGTTCAGATAGAGCGGGAGGGAGAGAGAGAGAAACATCGATGTGAAAGGGACACATCAAGTGGCTGCCTCCCGCACCACCCAACCAGGGCCGGGGACAAACTGCAACTGAGGTACATGCCCTTAGCGGGAACCGAACCCGGGTCTCTCTGGACTGAAGGCCAATGCTCTAACCGCTGAGCCAAACCGGCCAGGGCAAAAATGTTCATTTTAAATGAAATGACTCCTCATATCAGGAACTGAACTTATAGATCAAATTCTGTCTTAGTGACCGCCAGGGTCTGCTTCTATTCCAGTTTGCAAAGTGGAATTTTGTGATATTAAGTACTGCGTAAAATAAGTTGACTTTACTAGGGATTTGGAAATCCTCTTGCTCCTCAGAAACTTTGGCTACAACCTTATTTCTGGTAGGAGACCTAGATAACCTCTGTCCTGTTCAGCCTCTCTCCATTGTTAGAGGAAAAAAAAGTGTAATTTATTGCAAGTTTTTAAAAAAGGCTTGTGTTGTTGCTCTTTGAAGATTTTTTAGATAGCTTACATTTCACAATAATCTAAAGAATTAGCCCCAGTTTGGCTCAGCAGTTAAAGCATCAGCCTGGGGACCAGACGGTCCCGGGTTCAGTTCCCGCTAAGGGCACGTACCTTGGTTGCAGTTTGTTCCCTCCCTGGTTGGGGTCGTGTGGGTGGCAACGTTGATGTCTCTCTCTCACATTGATATTTCTCTCTCTCTCTCTCTCTCTCTCTCTCTTATCCCCCCCTCCCTCCCGCTCTATCTGAAGATAAATGCAAAAATGTCCTTGGGTGAGGATAAAAAAAAAAGAATTACATGGAGCTCTGTCACCTGAAGTGTGGAATCCGAGGTCATAGATCTGCCCCCCTCACGCACAGGGATGTGTCTGAACTTGACAGGTGCCATCAGCAAGCTGGCAACTTGCAGCTGGGTAGAGGGGACCGGCCACAGAGGGTCTCCAGGGCATTCGGGTCTGTCCCATCCACGCATGTATACTCTGTCCAAAGGACCCACACCTGTGCCCCAAACATTTCCATCTGCCGGTTGTTAGGGGGCACAACTGTTAAGGCAATGTTGACCGTTTCCATTTGCTCTTGTCCCTGCACAGAGCAGCTCTGGCCTCTGCCACACTCTCCATAAAATGAGAGGATAGAGCCGGCCAGGCCGGGTGATGCCTCAGGGTGCCCACAGCCCTCGGGTCCGTTAGCCCACCTTCACACAGGCTCGCTTCAGATCCTTGTTCCCCGCCCTGGGCCCTTGGGCTCTTCGCTTGGGCTCTCCCAGGCTTAGTTTCCTCATCTGTAAAATGGGGATAAGTACACCTTCCTCACCCAGTTGCGTGGATTTTTGAGGTGATAAGCATTCAGGACCTGGCACAGTTCCTAACAGGCTCTTGACTCCTGGTTTTACTATTATTATTGGCATATTATAGATCTCTTAAACCATTTCTACATTATCTTTGTTTTAAAATCTCTCTCTCTCTCAAAACCTATAGTGGGGAAGGTTTTAATTTAAAAAGCACCCCTAGTATGTCCCTTGTATTTTCGCCAAAACCAGGGCGGGAGGACCCAGTCTGGCCACAAGGCCTCTCTCTGAGAACCCCAGTCAGGGAGCCGACCCCGCCCCGCAGGGGGCCCCCTGCAAGCTGACAGCTGCAGGGGCTCGTCTGCTCCCCGTGTTATTTCCAAACGTGATGTTGTCTGCTCGCTCGCAAGCCTCTAAAAGTCCCTGCCCGCCCTCGCTGCATACATTACCGTAATGTATTCTCTCTTGAATACTCATCATATTAAGGGTCCCGCTAGATACCTTGCTCGAAATAAATTTTATGGGCATACATCCTCGCCCTCATCCCCGTGCCTCTGCCGCCCGAGGAGAAATATAGCCGCATCTTCCCTCCCAGGCAAGGCCAAACAACAATTAGGTGGCAATCGGCGGCCTCTGGCCCCGAAGGGAGCGCGGGGAGCGGGGAGCCCGGGGAGGGAGTGGGCGGACCCTGCGGGCTCACCCAGCCCCCAGGACGCTTCTCCGTTAGGCTCTCCGAGGGTGGATTTGCCTCCGCTGGCCCGGTCCCCGGCTCCCCAGAATCCAGCCGTCTGCCCACACAGACACCCCCAGCAGGTGGGGTGCGGGGGTGCGGGGGTGCGGGGGTGGGTGGCCGACTGCCTAGCAAGCCGCGGGGTGCCCACAGGTCCCTGTGCTCTGCACCCATTTGTCCGCAAACCATTTCCCTGAGCCCGGAGGGCTTCTTGGTTAGATCTTCCCTCTGCTCCCCTAAAACATGACGCCAGAGCAATCTTGCTGACACCCCCTTCCTCAAGCCCCTGGCCCAGCAGCTGCAAGGACCACGAGGCCAACGCTGCAGGAGAAGCCCCTCCCCCTTGCCCTTTAGGACCCCGTCACCTGGGCTGTCTCCCTCCCCGCCTCCCAGGCGGGACTTGCCACCCACAGAAGCTGCCGGTTCCCCACCGGTTACCCCTCGTGGTCTCACCTGTGTGTGTCCAAATCTCTCTGCTCCTAAGGCTCTCTTCTCACCCAGCGCCCCTGGCCCCCCTGGGCCGGTTCCGATAACTCCTGGAGAGAGGCAGGGTGGGCTTGAATGCGCACCTAGCTAAGGGCAGCCTGGGCCGTGCACTGTGGCTGTGTGATGTGGGTGCTTTCTGGCCTCTCGGGGAGGGTCGTGGCTACCCAGCTGTTTGGGGAGTCGTGAGATCAGGCCAGTGGACGTGGTTCCTGACTTCCCTTTCCCTGGGCCCCAGCAGCACCGCATGGAACACCACATAAACACACCTGATGGCTGCAGTTACCTCCTGGTTACAGCAAGCCCTGAGTGAGCACCAGCTGTCTACAGCCTGCTTTGTTTAGTGTTCACAACCACCTGTGAGGTACTGTGCTGTCATCGCCCCAGGCCCTGACGGCTTTTACAGGTGAGAAGGCGAGGCAGAGAGCAAAGGGATGTGTTAAAAAGCAGAGGCAGGATTCAAACCCAGGCAGTCAAGCTCCAGAATCCAAGGTCTTACCCTCTGTCCTCTCTGTCCCCTCTTCTTCGATGGCAATTCCTGTGGGCATCATATGCTTAGTGCTTTAGCTGGGCACACCGTAAGTGCTTTAGCTGGGCACACCGTATGTGCTTTAGCTGGGCACACCGTAAGTGCTTATTGGTTGAACAATTTCTTTGTCACGGAGAAAACCTTTTGAGATAGAAAAAAAAAAACCCAAAACACACAAACTGGGACAGGTAGCAAGAGTCCAGTCTTCACGTATCTTCCCAAATGTGATTCCAGGTAGTTTTCATGGGGTATTTTGGTCTGAGAATGGGGTCAAAGGGCAAGGCATCTAAGGGGTCTGACTTTCAGGCGAATGCTGGTGGCTGCCAAAGCCGTGAAGGGAACAGGTTGCGGTTGGAGTTTAATTGGGTCCAAGATGGACATGTGTGCACAGGACAATTTAGTGACTGTCCCAACAGCCTGTGTGTAAGTTTTAGATACAATAACTTAATGCTTAGATACAAATAACTTAATACTTGATTCTCCCTACATAGGTTTAGATGTGTTCAATGTCCTCCCAGTACACTGAGGCTAATTCCCATACGTTAATGCCTTTAAATTACGTCACAACCGACAAACATGGTGTGAATCAAGAAACACATATGATTCACGAGAGATGTGGTTTTATGACTTTTGTTGACATTTTGGAGTGTGCAGGAGAAACTAGTGAAGTTTTCGAGGCGAGCTTCTTAGAGGGGATGTGATCAGATATTTGTTAAAGATTAACATCTGTGGCGGTACTCCTGCATCCGGGCACCGTGCCAGGCAGAGGACTCAAAGCTGAGAAAGAAGCACGAGCCCCGCCCCTTGAGGCCCCCACCTTCTGATGGCAAGACAGCGTGTAAACAAACACTGAGCAGTCCTGTTCATAGTGGAGGTGAGAGATACCAGCCAGACGCTTGCGCTTTTATATTGTTTTGTTCTTAATTTGTTGCCTTCCCTTTTTGGGGGGGAATGGCCAGAGATGCTAGCACTGTTGACTCATCCAACCACAGAAGCCTGACCATATTGTCTGTTTTGAAACCACTTTATTGACTCAGAACCCTTTGGTAAAGATGAAATGGCAGAAAACCGGACCTGGAATAGGAAGTCATCCAGGGTCAGAAGAAGAAGCTGGGGCAGTGGTTAGGGCTCAGTTGCAGACAACAGAATACAATACTTAAGTAGAAAGTGGCCAGTTACCAGGTATTAGGTGGCTTTCAGCTCAGTGGGGCCAGCTCGGGGCCAGGCTTCAGGAATAACTCCCAGCCCCCGGAATTTCATTTCCTCTGCCATGATTGATCTGGACATTACAGCCCCCATAGCTTCTGCATGCTCACACGGGCACCACGGGAGCCTGCCCATCGGTTGTGCCTCCATTTAACTTGGTTCTGAATTCAGGTCCCTTTTAAGTACAGCGGATTGGCAGACTCTAAATCACATTTGGAACCTGAGCTGCAAGGGAGTCTGGAAAACCAGTTTCTGGTTTGTCTGTCTGCAGCACAGGAAGGCACATTAGGAGGGGATGTTGTTGCAGCCAACCCATGGAATCCACTGAATTTCATTAAAATACTCTCCGGAGATTCTCTGGAAACACTGAGCTCCTCCCTCCAAGGACACCTTCAGACCTGGACCTAGATCACCACTCACCCCACACACAAGTCATTAGCTTTTCCGGCCAGATGGTCTCTCAGGCCATGTTGAGGCAGGGCTCACTGTGGGACTGATGTTTTGAGCCCAGATTCCGCCCCGTAGTGGAAATGTCGTGGAAAGAGAGGAGAACGTTGTTGGGTCTTCCTGGCCGGTTGCCTGTGGAACTGGCATAAATGGGGTTAGTGGCTGCTGCTGGCCTTAGAAACACAGAAGACTCCTTTGGGCCAAAGCCACCCAAAGCCAGACCAGCAGAGCATGGACGGGATTTCAGCCCCCTCGCCCCTCGTCTCTGGGCAGGGTCCAGCCTGCACAGCCGTGCGCGGCAGCCCTGGAGGTTGGGTTCTGGCTTCCCCCGTGCTGGCGGAGTGGGAAGGCACCATCCGCACGGGCCGTCTGGTTAGCGGTGCCGTGCAGAAGGCTCACGCTGCCTCTCTCCTCTCCCCACAGAAATCCCCCAGTGCGCTGGCTGCAACCAGCATATCCTGGACAAGTTCATCCTGAAGGTCCTGGACAGACACTGGCACAGCTCCTGCCTCAAGTGTGCAGACTGCCAGGTGCCGCTGGCTGACAGGTGCTTCTCCAGGGCCGGCAGCGTCTACTGCAAGGAGGACTTCTTCAAGTAAGTCGGCACTGGGAGGCAGCCTCCCTGTCCTTTCCTGGTCTGTCTCTGCCTCTTCCTGTGCAGTGGGGGAGGGGGCAGGAGCTTGCAGTGAGGCGAGGTGAGGAGGGTGGCGGGTCCATCCTGCGGAAAGGCTGCTCCTCTGAGGTTCCCCTTCGCCATCCCCATCACTGCGGGGGGCCCTGGGGTCTCCACCTCACTTGAGCTGCCGGGGGGCCGGCAGAGAGCATGCACCAGACTTCCCCAAGGTGGCTGACAAAGGGTTTTGGCAAATCCTAAAACAAGTTGCAGTCTCTGTGCTGGAGAGTTGGTGCATCAGGGCCCTTGGTGGTATCATTTCAGAGCAGGCTCTTTGAGGGTCCTATCTCAGTTCCAGAAGAGTCTTGGTGGCTGTGTTTCCCTGACCCGATTCTAGATGAAGCTGCTTCACGGGCCTCAGAGGCTTGGAAGAGTTGCTTCTGGTAGGGGTCCAGCTAGGCTCCGTCTGTGTCATCACGTTCAATGGGGACATGATGAAGAGGCAGTTTCATGTGATGGTTAAGAGATCAGGGTTTGAACCCACTTGTGAGCTGTGTGCTCTCGGGCAAGTTACTTAACTTCCCTGTGCCTCAGTGTGCTTACCTGTAAAATGGGGCTGATCATAATAGTTCCTACCTCACAGAGTTGTTAGCTTTGAATGAGTCAGTCTGTGTAAAGCCCTTAGGACAGTGCCCGGCACTGAGCGTTTAGCTCGTAAGACTGCCCTCAACTTTTCATTCTGATGTTGGGTCCATCAGAAAAATTCCTGTTGGAGCTTTGGGTCAGGGTAAGGGGACCTCCTAGAATTTAATTCCATGACACTTAGTCTGAACTTCTCCCCCAGAACCTATTACCTGAGGCACTTAGGCTGGTGCCTCAGCCAATGTGGACCAGCTGATAACAGCAAAGCCCAGAACAGGAGGTGAGGATTGTCCATCAGTGACACCGAGCCCAGTGCCGGTGGCCTGTGGGGGTGCGGGTGGGGCGTGGAGGGAACTGGGGGGAGGCTTTCCAAGGTCTGGAAACATTTGGCACGACTGAGCAAGCCCAAGAGGAGGTATGTGCTCTGGAGACAGGGAGGAGAAACACTGATCTGGAAGTGGAAGGGGATTTCTCCTCGATCCTCCCAAAGGGTGAACTGCAGGGAGTAAGTAATTTGAAATTCTGAGCATTCTCAAGTTTTTATTGCAATATGAGTTGAAAAGCACATTAAAGATTATCTTGGAGCTTTCACTGGTTTGGCTCAGCGGTTAGAGCATCGGCTGACAGACCAAAGAGTCGCAGGTTTGATTCCGGTCAAGGGCACGTACCTGGGTTGTGATTCGGTCCCTGGCCCTGGTCGGGGTTGTGCAGGAGCAACCAATCGATGTGCTTCTCTCACATCAATGTTTCTCTCTCTCTCTCTCTACCCCTCCCTCCCACTCTATCTGAAAATAAATGGAAAAATATCCTCGGGTGAGGATTAAAAAAAAAAGAGCAAATATGCATTGCTGTGTGTGTGTGGTGTGTGTATAGGCCTGTGTGTGAGTGTGACCCAAGGGTGGGGACAGTAGCTGACACACCAACAGATCCTCGATGGTTCCAGCTGAGAGATGGGCCTCTGGTTCTTCATCTAAGACTGTGTGCATACTCCCACCCCCACACCTTGTCTTCCTTCTCCTCCCTGCCCCTGACTTGGCCTTGCTTCCTTTATCCTGGCATTTACGCTGTCCCGTCCCCTCTACCCATACCCTTTCTCAGTGGGCAATAGAGTTTGCCTGTCTTCTTCCCTCAGTGATGTCCTGGCCAAGCACCATGGCAGTTCTTACGGACCCCTGATGGGGTGGATTGCATTGTGTGCAGGTGTGTGCATGCATGTTGTGTACCTGTGTGCACCTGTGAACATGAACGTATGTGTGAGGAAGGGTGGAGGAAGAAGGGGGTTGGGTGAGTTGTCCCTGCTTTCATAGTCAGGACATCATCCTCCCATTTGTCCCTGTTCCTTTGGAAAGCCTCAGTGAGCTCTGGGGCAGGCAAGAGCTCCATCACCTTCTGCTCATCTGGGGACAGGATTGGCACTGAGATGTCCCCAGGCCAGACCTCTGCTGGTCCAGCTTGGCAGGTCAGGGCAGCCTGTGGGGTGTAGGCAGAGCCTGTCAGGGCCACAGAACAAAAGCTCTGTCTGCAGAGAAGCTCTTCTGAGCCCCAGATTCACCCTAGGGTACCCTCTGGTGCTTGGACCTTGATTGGCTGGTTCTAGGTTTGGGAAAGGGCAGTGGCATCTTGGGTGCAGGTTTGGATTTGGGAGACATAGTGATGAGGAGAGAGGGTCCCCCTAGACCCAGGAGGGGCTCAGAGGGTGGGCTAGGGAGCAATTAGCACTGGCCTAAGGGCCACAAGCTCTTGACCATAAATAACAATGACAGTCACTCAGATTCATGCCCTGCCTCCCAGCCTCCATGGCCTCCCCACACTGTGGCCCTCATTTGGAATTTTCCTGGGCCTTGCACAGAAGTAACTTCCTGACTGATCCCCCCTCCCTGTAGCCCACATACCTCCCTACCAGACCAGCGTCCTACCTCTCAGCTCTGGTCCTGACCCCTCTCCCCCAGCTCCTTCAGTAGGGCCCCCTTTGCTAACAGAGTATTCCAGATGCATTGCACCAGCAGAGCCTTCTGTGCTGTGCCCTTCCTCCTTTCCAGTCCTCAGCTCACTGCTTTCCTGGGTACCAGACACCCCCCAGCAGGATGCCCCCTTGCCCAGGCACACTCTGCATTTCCCCACCTCCACACCCTGGCTCAGGCTGTTTCCTCATCCGGGGATGGTGTTCATCCTTTCAAGGCATCCCCATCCTCCCATAGCTGGAGTCCAGCTCCTCAGCAGGGAGCCCCTGGAGGTGTGGCCACCCTGTCCTCCCTCCCCGTGACTCAGCAGGAGCTGCCTTGTTTTGCTCATTCCTCATGCACCTGTTTGATCTTCCTATTGGCTTGAGGAAAGGCTTATTAGTCATTCATTTCCTGTCCCCCACATATGCACCTGGCCCCAACCCTTGCCCATTGGCCGTCATTGGGTTCAATGACAAAGAGTAGATTACACAGTGAATTTACAACTAGCTGATGACCAGCTTATATATATATTTTTACCCTCACCCGAGGATATTTTTCCATTTTTTGTACAGATAGAGTGGGAGGGAGAGAGAGGAAGGGAGAGAGAGAGAGAGAAACATCGACGTGAAGGGACACATCGAGTGACTGCCACCTGCAAAACCAACCAGGGCCGGGGACAAACTGCAACCGAAGTACGTGCCCTTAGCGGGAACCGAACCCGGGTCTCTCCGGACCGCAGGCCGACGCTCTAACCGCTGAGCCAAACTGGCCAGGGCGACCAGTTTTTTTAAAAAAAATCCCCTGCATGGTGTCCTTCACGTCTTGGAGGCCAAGCTGCCTGGGAAGCACATGTCTCCAGGGTGGAGCTTTTTGTATAGCAGGGGAGCTGTCCACAAATTCGGTGCTGATTCCCGGTCATTGACTCTGTGATAGGAGTGCCCTGTGGAGGGAAGTGGTTCTCCCCATTGCCAATGGAGGGTCTATCAGACATGAAGATTGGGCAGCAATGAGCCTCCCTAACCCCACTGGTAGGATACATGGATTTTAGGTGGTCAGGCCCCACCCAGCTCTTTGGGACCGTTGCTGTTTGGTGCAGAGAGGCACAGCTGCAGGTATAGTGACAGTCCTAGGTGAGGACACGGGGGAAGGAGTTGTCCAGGATCAGAGTGGCTTCACCTCCCACCCCCAGGGGTCTTGGGACTTACTGTCCACTCAGGTTGTGACTTGGCCACAGAGCTGGGTGCTCTGCTCCTCATGACAGCTCATTAAATGTCCCCAACACCTGCTTTCAAGTGGCACATGGGGGCACAGGTGCAGTGGGGCGCTGTGAGCAGAGAGAACATGAGGCGGGAAGGAGGGGGCAGGGCAGTCCCTGGAAGCTCAGATCCGTCCCTCGTCTCACGCTAGGCTGCAGGAACTGATTCAAGGGCTTAGACAAGCTCCTTGACATCTCTGAGCTCCAGTGTCTTCTTCAGGAAAAAGGGAAATGCTAATGGTGGCTGCTCTAGAAAACTTGGAGCATCTCACAAAAGGGAGTGGTTTTACCATCAGAGTTGTTTGCACCTCAGACCACTTTCAGCTGTGGGATTTGGAGGATGCCTGTCAGAGCCAGGGAGAATTCCTTCTCTGTGCTCCTGAAAGGAAAAGGAAAAAGGAATCACGACTGTAATGTGAGGACTGCCCCCCTGGAGGTGTGTCATATCTTGGAAATAGGGGGAGGACCAAGGGGAAAGCTGGAGAGCAGTGGTAATACTGGTGGCTGGCAGCAGAGGGCGATGTTGATGTTTCACAGACAAAGAAAGAAGTATTGCGGAAGGTCGTACTCTGTGGTTGTTGCATTTTTCTTTCAGGGGCTGTTGAACTCTGTCTTTTTCAGTAACACTGGCTGATTTGTGCTGTTTGTTGCTGTTGCTTCTCGGGTCCTTGGCTCCCATTTCTCCAAAGGAAATAAGATTCTGAGGCCCGAGAGCAGAGCAGTGTGGTTTCAAGGCTATACAATTCCAGTCGCAAGCCCAGGTACCAGCAACTCCTTGCACTGCATTTGCTAAGCTGGTACTTTCTGGGCTGTGTGCCCAGCATGTCGTGGGTCTCCTGTCTCTTTGCAAAGGGATCAGGGTCTGAGGAGGGCAGGGATCTGGGAGTAGGGCTTCTGGGTCCCCTCCCAGCCATTGACTAGGTCCTGGGAGGAGCCCAGCATCTCCCTTGCTCTGAAACACAGGGAAGGCGGGACAGGTTCTGTGTGCAGGAACTGGTGCAAGTGCTGGGTGTCATTAGCCAATTTCCTTGACATCTCTGAGCTCCAGTGTCAGCTTCAGGAACAGTGGGAATGCTCATAGTGGTGGCTTTAGACCTGGCATGCTGGACATCTCTCAAAAGAGGGCTGTCTTACAAGCAGAATGGTCTTTGCTCATCCAATTCCTGTCCTGTCTCTTACTACCTGCTTGTCAGCAAACAAGGGCTAGTCTTTCTGAACTCATTCCCTTATCTGTTAAGAGGCACTTGTTCTAACCCACAGAGTTGCCGTGAAATGGGAGCACAGTGTGTAAACTGTGCCCAGCATGGGCTGGGTGCTTGATCAGCATCTCTGGGTTTCTGGCCTGATTATGGCCACGTGACCCGCAGCCCTGGAAAGCCCGGCCGTCAGACTCCTCCCTCAGTGGTGGGCCTGTGCTGGCTCTGACCTCTCCCCCTGCCCCCCAGGTTTGAGACCTTCCCATTTAGGTGACTTTCAATGGCATAGAACCTCTCAGATGGAGGTGGGGTAGCTTGGCAGAGTGGGGAGGGCCCACAGCAACGTGCTGGGATAAACCACAGGAAAAAGATTCCATGTGAATTTACATGAAGATTTGGGAAACAAACCAGCAATTATGTTAATACAAAAACAAACATAGCTATAGAATCAAAGGGAGGGTAATATAAATATTTGAAGTACAGCACAGCCTTCAAGAACATTCCAGGCTTGTGGGGAGCTCCAGGCTGCACCCCTGGCCACTCTGCCTGCCTGAGGAGTTGTGGGGAAGAGTCAGAGACATCCTGAGGGTGATTGCCACCTCAAGGGGATCCTGTCTGAAGTACCATGCTTCTGTGGGGATGTCTCCCTGCCTCTGAGGACCTCACCTGCCCGGGTGGCAGAGATGGGCACTGCCGGGGGGCCGGGCGGGATCGAGGCCTCTGAGCCGCTCATCAGTGGGGATCCATGCCAGCCTCTGGCTCAGCCAGGCGGTTCCTCTCCTCCCCCAGCCAGTCGATCTCCGGGCAGCCTGCAGGGCTGTCAGCCAAAAGCAGGTGAGCTGCGTCCTTGGGAGCCCGGGCGCTGCTGATTTATCCCCGCAGTTCAGAACAGCCTGTTTTAGCCCCGGCACAGTCTGCCTTTGGCCCTGCCGCAGGGTGGTTTCTCTGGCTCCTGTCAAGTCTTCACCGATGACCTTGGCCCCGTCACTCCGGTGACCCGGGCCTCCATCCCTCAGCTGGGCAGATGCACGCAGGATGTGGGCTACCAACCTCTGTGCGGCAGACGGCACAGGGGAAGCAGGAACGAGTGGATGGGGGCATTAGACCTCTCTGAGCCTTACTGTCCCATCTCTGCAAAGGGGCGGGGGTAAAAACATCGCCTTTGTTGAGCTACTGCGAGGACCGAGTATAATGAAGGCAGTAAGTGCTTAGTTATCAATATTAGGAGCTGTTCTTATTAAGGTCGTGATGGTGTCTCTACGTAGGAGGAGAGTAAAGAGAGAAGAAGCGTTACAGCCTACAAAAGACCTGGGCCAGACAGGGCTCCTGCTGTGGGAAGGGGGCCTGTGTCCAGGGGCAATGGCAGGTGGGTGACTGGAACCACCGCTGCCCCCCCCCCCTGGGGCCCAGAGTGGGGCAGTGACTGTACCTCACCTACACCCCTCAGGGCGAGGTTCCCGGCTCTGCCCAGAGGGGCCTGTGCTGGTGTGGCTGCCCTGGCTGGTGCCCTGTTGCTCCAGGAAGAGGCCCCTGGAGTTCTGGGGTTGTTTGTGGGTCCAATCTGGAGCCAGGTTCTTGCTGAGCCACTTTTTTCTGATAGCTACACACCTGCGAGGCCACACACACCTCGCAGCAGAATGTGCTTGAGCAACTCTCAGGGGGAGGGTCTCTTTGACGTGTGACTTTCCATAATTTCTGAATAGTTTATAGTCTAATTTCCTTGCTAAGCAAATTAAACCTTTTAAGGTAATGATCAGATGGTGCAGATAGAGGCTGTGCGTGTGGACATTTGTAAGATTCAAACGCACTGGTGGGACCAGGCCCACAGTCATCGGCGAAGGCCGGTAATCAAGGCAGAAGCAATTACTTAGCAGTGTGGCTCCCCCTGGGACCCGAGGCTGTATATCAGGGGTGATGAGTCCGCGGACTGTCTGCCTGCCTGCCCTCCCAGCCCAGCCTTGTGACATCTGTGGAACCTGCATCCCGGAGACTTGGCTGCCTTAGGGGAATCTGTTGGAACCAAATAGTTGCGAATGAGCCTGGGAGTCAGATGGCATCTGGGCTGTGGAAATGGGGTCCCCAAGCAAAGAGGGATCCAGGTGATGTGGGAGCGGAAGGTGTGGGCCAGCTTCTCTATCCCAGGAAAACAGCAGCTCAGTCCGGTTCTCATTGCAGAAGCCCCGCCCCCTTCTTTATCCTTCACCTCCCCTCACCCCATTCAGGTACCAAGGCACAGGGTACCACCTCCCAAATGCCCTCTCTTCCTTCCTCGCTGTCTCTGTCCTCGCTCAGGCGCCTGTCACCACACCTACCTGGAAGCTTCCTCTTCTGCTGTCCTTGCCTCAGCCTTCCTGCCAGGCCGGTCCCCAGCCACGTTGCCCGTTGCCCGCATGGCTTCCTGAGACTTCCGAGCTTAGTATTCAAGGGCCCGCAATGATCTGGCCTGACCCGGTTCCCTGTGACTCTCTGGCCGAGGTCACATGGGGCGGGGCGGGGAGTGGCTGTGACAGCCAGTCTCGGGCTTGCCGCAGGGATCCTGGGACCTGTCTGTACCCCAGGAAACCTCACTTGAGGAGTCTGGGCTCTGGTGGATGTGGTGGATCAGCACGGTGGTGAGCTTGGGTGTGGAGGGAGGGGGTCAGACGGGGCCTCCGCCCCCCAATGTCTGTGCTGCTGCCTGTCACAGCGCCTGCCACACCATCGCTGAGAGTGAGTCCTGAGGTCGCAGGGACCCAAGGCTCAGCAGGCAGATGCCACCTGAGGGGTGGAGCACCTTTCATACAAGGTTCCCAAAGAGTGGTCCTTGGAACAGCCGCACCAGGGACACCGTGGGGGTCTTGTTAACAGTGTGGATTCTCCGTTTAAGCAAACCTCCCAGGTGGCTCTTGTGCTCTGTAATCTGGTAACTGCTGAGCTGCGGCCTTGGAGGAGGACAGGCCTGGAGCATGGAGGGCAGTGCAGGTGCCCGGAGGACAGCATGGGAAGGAGGGAGAGCGTGGTTGGGCCAGGGAGCCCCAGCTCCCAGCCTGTCCCCGCCGCGAGAGGGAATACACCTACCTGTCAGGGCTGTCGTGCGGTTTAAATGGGAAGCTCCCCTGGCATCGCCTGGTACATGCTGCGTGCTTACCGCGTGCTTACAAGAATTAGGGGAGGGAGCTGGACTCTCCGGAAGAGGGTCTGGCCCTACTCCCCCAGTAGGAAGGAGAAGCATGGCTGAGGGAAAGGAGAGTTGTGCTCTGACTTCTTTTCTGCTACTAACTGAGCTGTGTGACCTTGGGGAAATCACTACCCCTCTCTGGGCCCCAGCTCCCGTCTGTATTAAATGAGGGGGTTGGACCAGGTCACTGTTTCCAAATCTTTTTCAGTAGCATTCATCTCAAAGTAATATTGAACGCTCATGAGAAATAAAAACATATTTAAAACCCCCAATAAAAAGCAGAGCACTGGGGGGCAGTGCTGGTGGGCCCGGGAGGTGGGGTCGGGAGTGTGTGCAAGGGGGCAGGCTGTGTCCCCACGCCCCCGGGCTCTAACGTTCTCTGGTGTCAGGCCATCTGTGGCCCCTGTCAACGTCTGGAGAAGGCTGACCATTCTCAGGCAGAACTTTATGTGCCCGTGACATGGCTGCGGTGCTGATATATGCTGGAAATATTAGTACATACAGTAACAGTAAATATCAGCAACTTACCTGTCAAGTGTGCTGAGAGATAAAAGAAATACATGTAGGGAAGTGTCAGCTGGGAGAGAAATATACAGCCTGCCGTAAATCACCGCCAAGCAATTAAAGCATAAAAGTAAGTTATGCACTGTTTTGTTTCCTTGGGATGGTGCGCTGTGCGGTGGCAGCTCCCCCGCGCGGGAGGCAGCACGGGCCTGGCCTGGCCTGGCCCCCACTGGCTGCCTCCTGCCGGCCAAGAGCAAGGAGGAGCATGGGGTCCAAACCCCAGGTCTGCCGTTCACGGCCCTGAGGCCTCCGGCGTGTTACCTAACCTCTCGGAACTTGTTTCCTCATCTGCAAACAGGGGGAGACATATTAATGCCGTAAGCACGGGTCATTCATTATTTATTCACCAGTATTCACAGAGCACACAGCCTGGGTCGGGCTCTGCTCTGGGTGCTGGAGAAAAACAGATGCAGCCCCCTGTCCCACTGGAGAGTAGGTTAGTAGTTCACCTTGGAGGGGAAAAGGAGGTGCTGGGGGGGGAGCTGCTCCAGGAACACCCTCAGGGCAGGCTCACTGCCGGGGAGGCCTGGGAACAGGCAGGGGCCGGCAGGTGTCCCTAGCTGAGGCAGCAGAGCTGGGCCTGAAGAACCAGTGGCCGGGCGAGGGAGCAGGCCGAGTGGCTGAACAGAGGCTAGAGAGTTGATAAGGGCCAGAAAGGCACCTTGACCTTTGCTTGGAGCGAGACGGTGGCCACTGAAGGTTTGGAGCAGGGGCGTGGGCTGGTCTGACCCAGGATCCCCGAGGCCACTGTGGAGAGTGGACGTGGGGCAAGAGCTGAAGCCGGGAGACCCGTCTGTCCGGAGGCAGTTGCGGGTGAGGGGTGACGGTGCCGGACCCAGGAGGCAGCAGTGATGGTGAGCAGTGGTCCAGTTCTTGATGTCATGTTGGGTAGAGCCAACAGGACTTGCTGACAGATCAGAGGAGGGTGTCCAAAGCTTTCGGCCTCCTTAGAAGAGTGAAATCACCCTTCTCAGAGCTGGGGAGACCTTGGGAGGAGCAGATTCTGGGGAAGCGCAGGAGTTTGGTTTTGGAATCCAGGTGGAGAGGCTGAGCAGGCTGTGGGACACACCGGCCTGGAGCGAGGCGGGGGTCTGGACTGGAGAGGGCGTGCCGTCCCGCGAGTGCGGCTGGAGGCGGTGTGGGTGGTGGTGGAGAGGCTGTGCAGGAGGAGCGGAGCTGGGAGGGCTGGTCCGGAGGCCCAGGGAGGGCAGTGTCCTGAGGAGAAGGGAGGCAGGGAGCCAGTGCTATGGAAAGGTCAGGGGAGGGTGTGTGCACGTGTGTGCGTGTGCGTGTGTGCGTGTGCCTGTGAGAGAGAGAGGAGATTTATTGTAGGGTTGGCTCAGATGACTGGGAGGCCGGGAAGCCCCATGAACTGCAGTCAGCAGGCTGGAGCCCAAAAGAGCTGAGCCTGTAAGCGCCAGTCCAAAGGCCCGCAGGCTTGAGACCCAGGGAGAGCTGATGTTTCAGCTCGAGTCTGAAGCTATGACAAGACCCATGTGCCAGCTCTGGGCAGTCGGGCAGGAGCAGCTCCCTCTTAATCCTGGGAGGGTCCTGCCTTGTGATCTGCAGGCCTTTCACTGATGGGTGGTGCCCACCGCACTGGGGAGGACATCTGCTTCAGTGGGTCTGCTGATTCCTGTGCTCATCTCACCCACACACCCTCACAGACACTCAGGAGAATGTCTGACCACACGTTTGGGGGCACGTGGCCCCGTCATCTTGACACATAAAATTAACCACCAGAGTGGATTCCAGAGACGAGCAGGAGCAGGGGCGGCAGAGGCCCTGCCTGGAGGCCCCTCTTTTGAGTGGTGTTGCTCTAGGGAGAGTAGGGAACTGGGTGGGGGATGGAGGGAGATGGGGGGTCAGAAGAGGGACTTTTAAGTGGCAGGAATAATAGCATCTTCACGCTGCTGGGTAGGATCTTGTAAAGAGGAAAATTAATGACGTGGGAAGCAAAGGGGGCCGTTGCTGGAAGAATCGTCTTACTCAGCGAGAAGGGATGGACCCTGCCCAGGTGGGAGCCGGCCTGCCCAGGAGCACGGACAGTCCGGCTGTAGGAAGCGGAGGGCAGGCGGGCAGGTGGCTGTGTGGACAGGATTGGGAGCATGAGGCAGGTCTGGGCTGAGAGTTCTCTTTTCTCCGGGAAAATAGGAAGCTGGCCCCCAGCTGAGACGGGTGGGGGGCTTGGGAGGGAGAAGGTGGGAGGGAGGGAGAGTGAGTGGACTAGGGAGGTGTCTGTGGTTTCCCAGGGGCTCCTGAGGTCCGGAGTGTGAATCTTAAGCGAGCCCAGTCAGCGAGATGGTGCGTGTCCAGACCTGCAGTGGGGGTGGAGACGGTGGAGACGGTGGAGACGGTGGAGACGGTGGAGACGGTGGAGACGGTGGAGACGGTGGAGACGGTGGAGACGGTGGAGAAGGTGGTGACGGTGGTGACGGTGGAGACGGTGGAGACGGTGGAGACGGTGGAGACGGTGGTGACGGTGGAGACGGTGGTGACGGTGGAGACGGTGGAGACGGTGGAGACGGTGGAGACGGTGGAGACGGTGGAGACGGTGGAGGCTGACACTGGGGTAGGGAGCTGAGTGTGTAAGGAGGGATTGGTGAGACGGACCTCTGCCTCTCAGCTGGAGAAGGAGGTAAGCGAGGCCCGGAGGGGGGGTGAGGGTCAGTGAAAGGGTGAAGGCGCCCGCAGGTTGCAGAATCCCAGCATCTGGGTGCTTCAGGGGGTGAGCTGGCCGGACAGGAGGCGGTGGCTGGACCTGGGAAGGTTGGACGTTGTTCCCGGAGAAGCCGCTGTGCTTGGCAGCAATGCGGTCTGTGGAAGACGGCGGGAGTGAGTGGGTGACTTAGGATGGAGGCCGTGACCTCCCGGAGAAGAGGTCAAAGAATTGAGAGGGTAGGGGCAGGAAGGGGGTGACGGCAGGAGGGACAGTGACGGGGATGGTGAGCCAGGAGCTGACTTACCCAGGGATGAGGGGGCAGTGCTGGGTGGCAGTGACCACCAGGAGGGTAGCGGGCGTGGCCTGAGGGTTGATGGTGAGGGTAAGTGAGATCGTGTACCCATGGGGCACACAGCAGGTGCTTGGTGAACGGGAGCTGCTTTCATCAGTCCAGTTTCGGTGACCAGAATATGGTACCTGGCCTGGTCACAGGACAGACCCTGAAGCCGGGAATGTGCCAGAACACCTGTGGCGCATGATTTGTGTGCACCTGTTTCTGGAGGGTGTGGTGCCTGCAGGCCTGCTCAGTGCGCTTCCTGCAGGACTAGACACCCTGCACTCGAGCGTGGTCCCTCCAGGCCGCTCCAGAGCAGGAGGGGTGGACAAGTGTCCGGGCAGGGGGAAGCTCAGGCTGAGCACAAGGACATGCCTGGCCCCTTCCCGGGGTCAGGAGCAGCCCCGGAATGTCACAGTGATGTCTGGTGTCCCCCGCCAGCAGGCCCAGGCCCCCCACTCCTGATCCAGTTGTAGGAGCTTGAAGGTAGTGAGTGGGGTGTGACTGTGGGTGTGTTGGGGTGGACACCCCAGGAGGTGAAGGTTCCCAGGGCAGCCCCTGAATTTCAGGGCTGGAAGCTTTATGCTCAGTGGCTCAGAGCAGCTGGGGACACTGGAGGGGACAGTGCCCTCCACTCAAGCTCCAGCCTAGGGTAAGGGCTCCGGGCCGCCTTCTCAGCGGCCATTTGCCGTGTGCCAGCTCGGTCAGGAGCTCCGAGTTCAAACCGGCTCTCTCGTTGCTGGTGTGAGCTGCGGCCGGCCCTCCAGTCCCAGCCTGTTTCTCATCTGTTGGAAGGTATCACCTGTCAGGCGGGGCACTCAGGTGGCCTGTGTGACATGAGTGTGGTGACGACCGCAAGGGGGAAGGTAATTGTGTTTGGGACACCGGGGGCCTCCTGTCAGCCAGGTTTAATTCCCTTCTTGGAAGGGCTTCCGATAGGAGTTGCGGCTGAGTCCTCCCCGAGGGCTTCGGACACGTGCTCGGAGTCCAGGGCTCACGCACTCACCCCTGCTGCCCACTCCACACTGGCAGGGCCGGGGCGTGGCCGGTGGTGCTGGTCTGGGGGCAGTGATGCCGACCCTCCGGCTGCTCCCACGGGGCTGACCACAGGCGGCAGGGCCCGCACACAGCCGGTGCTCAGACAGGGTGCGGGGATGGCCCGGGGAGTCCAGCCCCGGCCGCACCCAGCACCCTTCATGTTTGGTCAGGTTGGTTAGACTTGCTTCTGTGTGGCAGCCAAGCTCACAGTGAGACCTCGTTTGGACCAGGGGTTTAACCACGGCCGGCTCACGATGCCTGTCACGGACGCTGTGCAGCCTCTCCGGCGGTGGTTGTGGCTCTGGCGGGCCCGAGGTCCGGAGGCTCCGAGCCAGTGTCTTGGTCGCATACACAGCCCCACAGGACAGCACCTTGTTGCAGGTCCACTGGCTGTGAGTGGGGTGGGGTGCCCCTGGGGCTGCCCATGCGGGGAGCCCTGTGGGCCGAGGGAGTGCACTTGGTCCCCATCAAGGGTCCCACTGGCTGTGTTCCAGAGGAGCAAGGTAATAAGAGCAACTTCCACTTGCCATCGGTATAAATCCCACAATCAGGAAAATTGCTTCAATTGCTAAAAAACGCTGGTGGAAAAGTCCATTTATTTTTCATTTTTCTTGTGCACTTGCCACCCTCACGCATGAATCACTGTCGGTATGTAGATTAAATTTATACCCCCGTTATCTTTCATGTCTCTGGGGCGCTGGTGTCAACTGGGTTTCTGGTTACTGAAAGCCACCGTCTGCCTCGTGGTGGCGAGAGTGTGGCCCGCTGTGTGGGGGAGGCTCCGGGGTGGGGGGGTCTGCCCTGTCCTGGAGTCTCCCCCCAGCCCTTCCCCCACTTTGGTCTCTGCCCCACCCCCACCTTTTGGTGACAAGATAGGACTTGCTTTTTGGAGAACTCCACTTCTTCTCTGGGGCTGCTTTGGCTCCACGTGTGCACCCTGGGTTTTGGGGGTTTATATGGGGGGTTTGCAGTGAGCATGATGAGGTGCTGTTTTATTCTGAACACCTGCTGTGGGAATTGGCCTGGACTGGATACAAAAACTACAGGCATTTTGAAAACATACTCTGGTAACACATGCTGTCCAGGTTTCCTTCCCCTTTGTTCCCCCAAACACACACACTCACGCACACGCATGCACACCCACACACTAATGCACACCCACACCCACACACGCACACCTACCCACGCACACGCACGCACACCCACACACTCACCCATGCCCACACTCACCCACGAGCACCCACACACACACGCACACCCACACACTAATGCACACCCACACTCACACCCACACACCTACCCACGCACACGCACGCACACCCACACACTCACCCACGCCCACACTCACCCACGCGCACCCACACACACACGCACACCCACACACTAATGCACACCCACACTCACACCCACACACCTACCCACACACACCCACGCACACCCACACACTCACCCATGCCCACACCCACCCACGCACACCCACACTCTCACCCACGCCCACACCCACTCACGTGCACCCACACACACCCACACCCACACACCCACGCGCACCCACACACACCCATGTGCACCCACACACACCCACGTGCACCCACGCACACCCACGCACACCCACGTGCACCCACACACCCACGCAGGACAGAGCTGGTGCCTGCTCGCCTTCCTCTGTAATACAGGCAATGTGATTGGATAATGGGTGTTGAGGAAGCTTGGTTCTCATCTGTGTCCTGGAAGGTACAGAACTTTCTAGAACTGAAAGCATACTTTGTTCTCCATACTCACATTTAGCCATTTCTGTGCACATCCCCTGAAGACAGGCTAGTTTATTCTCTGATTTATGATTCAATAAATGCTGACTCTAAGTCTTGGGATTGGACCCCTTTGAGAACCTGCTGGAAGCCCAGCCCCCACCCCCGCCCCAGATACATGCTTTTGAACAACTTGGGATGGTTTACAGAGCCCTGTCCTGCCTGCCCCGTGCATCCTTCCTCCCCCAGCGGAACGAAGAGCCATTCCGGGAGCTCGGAGCCCCGCGGGCCTTCAGGCCAACGCCTCAGCCCCCAGCACACTTCTCAGGTCTCCTCTCAGAAGAGCAGGACCCCGGGCCACACTCCTGGCTCTTTCGGGGTTACTCATCTAGACTTAGAGACCCCCCATTTTTCTCTGTGACACATGTTCCTGGGAGGGGGCTTCTGAAACCACAGCGGGCCTCGCCTGCTCCAGGCCCCTCCGGCCCCCCAGCAGGTATCATTACTGCATAAGAGGCCCATCATTCTGCATTAATCTGGGATTCATCATGATAGCCACGACCATAATTAATTTATTTGGTATTAATGTGGATGAAATATGTACTGTCCTTTCAGGGGAAATCAGGCTGCCTATAAGCATTAGTTAAAAGGACCATTAAAATCAAACCTTCCCCAGATCCATTAGGCGAAGTCTTTCATCCTGAAGAAGATAAAGTTGTGCTGTGTGAAATGTCATGAATAATTAGGTTGATTGCTGTTTTAAACTCTGCCCCTGCCTCCCACACCCCTCCCGCCTCCCTCCTGAAGCGGGGAAGGCTCACCTGGAGCGGAGTGCCCCCCATCGCCATGTCTTCACTGGCCCCAATTCCCTGCTGACCTCTGTGGCCACTGGTGTGGCTCTGTGTCCATGGCCAGATGGGGACAGGAGCATAAGGGACCCGCCGGACTCTGTTCTTGAGATGTGCACATCTCCCTCCCTCACCTCGGCCAGGGCGTCGGATGCCCTTCCTCTCGCCTGGGAGCCGGTCCAGAGAGGTGGAGACCAGGGAGGGGTCTGAAGCAGCATTTTCCAAACAGGCCTGCAGACTTCCTGCCCTGGCTGGTGCGGGGACATAAGTGTGCTCCTGGGCCCACCTCGACCACGTCTCGGGCTGTGCAAGGGAGGGGATGGAGGCTATGGGGGGGCTCTGGTCGTGCCGATGAAGGGGCGAGGCAGCAGAGGGGAGAGAGAGCCCGCTCTCTTGCCCAAGTGCAGGGTCTCGGGGCTCCAGAGTGGACACCACGCGCACTTTGTCCCGGCCACGCGCTCCTCTGTGGGGCGCCTGGGCGAGGAGCTTGCCGGCGGCCGGCCGCACAGTGGCGTGGGCACGCGCCGTCACCCGTGGGCCGGTCCCCTAGGCCTCACTGTAGAGTTGGAGAAGCCAGCAGGCGGACGGTGACCCCGCCTGCTCGAGGGGACTTAGCCCCGGGGAACTGTTGGGTGTTAATAGGGCCATTGGGAGCCCTAGGGTGTCAGCCCTTGAAAGGCACTGGGGATTCTTGTTCCGATCCAGCCCCTTCACTTTGTGGTTCAAGAGCCTGGACCCAAAGCCGTGAGGCCAGTTGGAGGCCGGAGGACCAGATGGCAAGCACTGGGTGGCCCGGGGGCTGATGTCCGTGGACACCCCGGAGTGGTGGGGTGGGAGAGGGGCCGATGGGGAGTGGACGAAGCCGGAGAGCCCCCGTGCCCTAATCCTTCCGTGTCGCCCTGACAGGCGCTTCGGCACGAAATGCACGGCCTGCCAGCAGGGCATCCCCCCGACCCAGGTGGTCCGCAAGGCGCAGGACTTCGTCTACCACCTGCACTGCTTCGCCTGCATCATCTGCAACCGGCAGCTGGCCACGGGGGACGAGTTCTACCTCATGGAGGACGGGCGGCTGGTGTGCAAGGAAGACTACGAGACGGCCAAGCAGAACGGTACACGCGCCGCCCCGGGTGCCGGGGCCCCTCCTGGGGCCTGTGCCCGAGTCCCTCAGCTGCTCACACCGCTCCTCGGAGGGCCACCCCTGTCTCCACAGGGACAGGCCGTTCTCAAGCCCCAGCCCCTCAGCGCTTGCTGGCTTCGCGGGCGCTGTAATCCAGTGTGGTTACGAGGGCGCACCTGTCATCCACACGGCTCAGGAAGGGACCTGTGTCATTGTCTCGGTGGCCCCTTGCCTGGGGCTGGGCTGGGAGGGTGTTCCGTCTACAGTGGACCCTGGGGCTTGCTCCTTGGCCTTGTACATTGGGGGCACTCCTGCCTCAGCACCCCCACACTTCAAAGGCTTTAGCCGGCGAGAGCCCTAGCGTTGGCCTGTCACCTTGGAAGGTCAGCTTAGACCCAGTGTGCCCCATTCGCCTCTCAGCCCGTGGGCTCGGAGAGGCAGGGACTCAGGGCCGATGACTCCTCACGTCCCCAAAGCCCTCGAGCAAGGGCCCACATTCAGGGAGACTCCAACTGAGCTGGGACCCCCACCCCACCCACCACCCTTCCCGGCCACCTCAGGGTCATGTCCTTGGTCTGCAGCAGAAGCCCAGGTGGACCCTGGTGTCAGGCCCCAGCATTTCACAGCCACACCCGGGAAATCCGCCTCACCCGGCAGAGAGGCAGCAGCTGCTCCTGCCCTCCAATGCCATGTTCTTGGGCAGCCCAGGTCTTTCCGGAGCCCAGACTGGGCTTGGACCCCCCACTCCTCTGAGCTCCCCTCAGAGAGACCGAGCTCGACTGCCCGTCCTGCAGCCCGCCCTGGCCCCTCACAGCTGGCTCCAAATTTGGCCAAACCCAGCCTGGGCGTCTCAGATGTGCGTACCCACAGACACCAAGGCTGTTTGCCTTCGACTGGGGTCTCTACCAACCCAGGGGGTCGCTGTGGACAGCAGCTCTCGTGGACAGCTCTGGGCTTGATGGAGGACAAAAATGAACAATTTCATGTCTCTTCTTCTAGAACTTTCCTGGGCCCCCACACGTATGTTATACAGATCTGATCACTACATGGAGACATTAGATTTCTGCTTAATACATGCAGTTCAAAATAAAGGGTTTGCAGTGGTGAGAAGGCAGAGTGGTCTCAGGGTGAGCCAGCTGGAGCCCAGCCTGGCTTTGGCGGAAGGTGGGGAGGCGTTCCGGGGGCGCTGAGTCGGGGACCTCCCGTCTCTCCTCCCACCATCCCCAGCTCGGCCTTTCGGGGTGGACAGGCCTGTAGTCTCTCCTCTCCTCTTCCCAGGGCCTCCATAAACCCTTCCCCAGGCGCTCTCCCTTAATGTATGTATCCGCTCCCGTTCCTTACGACTCACTCGATGCTGTGGCTTTGAAGTCAATTATGATGTCACGGAAGATTAGGGCATCTTGTCAGGGATAAACCATCAAAGCAGATGGACTGCGAGATCCCAGGCTGCCCTGGGGTCTCTGATGCCCTTCACTAGATACTGAGCCTGCACGAGCTCCCCTGGGGCCGGCGGCTGCTGCTTATTGTCAGGGGCCCCCTCTGGGCCCTGAGCACTCCTGGCCTAGTGTCCACCGCCGCCGTGGGTGGTTCAGGGAAGGGGAGGCCCGCTGGGCAGGCGGGAACGATGCAGCGGGGCTAACATAGGCGATTACTTGCGCGCAGCAGACCTCTGTGGGACCATGGCGACACACTGGACTTAGTGTCAGAACCTGGTGGGCATCTTTGCTGGGTCACTTGCTCAGTCGAGGTCCCTTCTCAGCTCTCCATGGGGAACAGCAGCGCCTGCCACACAGGGCTGTTTCCCGAGGTGTAAATAGGAGACCATAGGTGGGCTGGGATGTTAGTGAGGGTGAGACCAGCGTGGAGGAGACACGCACACCGGCAGGTGGAGCCGCGTTAGGTTTCCGAGGCGCCGAAGGTTACGCGGTATTTCTGACGGTTCCTCCTGTTTCCGCTGTCAGCGAGGCAGGGGCCGTGGCTCCTCCACCCTGGGCAATCGGGGTGATGCTGAGGGCAGCGGGTCTCTGTCTGCTCTGGGACATTTGGCTCTTTCTTTTTACGTTTTAATTCCTCCCCGCTAATCTACACCTCTTTCAGGCTTACCGTCCCCTCCCTCGTGCTACAACAAAGGATTTAATATCAGCTATTTGTACCTTCGTGTGAATGATTTTGTTCATTTATTACATCTCCCTGGATATTTGCATTTTCAACATAATGAGTTGCGTTTTGTGCCAGGGACAAGTGCTAGGAGACCCTGCATAATTCAAAACTAACATATTATAAGGCTAATTTTCCCATAGGAATTAATGTAAAAAGTAAGGGAGGGATGTACATAAATCCATAACCGGTGAAATGTATCTTTGCCTTAATGCTACTTTTTATTTTCTCAGCACTCTCTCTTAATACCTCGCAGAATGCTCTCTCCTAAATTAACAGCTTGGGTACCATGGTCTTGCTTGGCCTTCCTCGTAGCGTTTTATCACACTTAACTTCCGTACCAAAGTTATTGATTTTTGGGTACATTTTTCAGCACGAGCACGACCACTGCTACTTAATGAATACTTGGATGACATTGTTATAGGATATAAAGAAGATTTTAAATTATAATAACAGTGAATGTTAAAATAACAGCATAATAGCCCCCATAATCGCAAGAAGAGAGCCCTGTGCACGTAGACAGCAGGGCAGACGCCGTGCGCCTCCAGCCAGGGTGCCGGGGTCCCCGGCCCTGCCGTCTGGCCGCGGTGAAGGCAGCGTCTCACTCACCAGGGTGCCCTGCTTCACAATTAAGCAATCCTCGATGAATTGAACTTTGTTGGTGGTTTCATTCTTTCACATTTTATGAATAAGACTGTGTAGGTATTTAAAAAGTGTGCTATTTTATATTCACATCAGGTGCTGTCATACTGGCATCTCTATAAATATGGGCAGAAGGACTGATTTCTTAAAACAAAATTTAAAGTTTTTTTGTTTAAAAAAATTTTTGTTTCCTTTATTGATTTTAGAGAGAGAAGAAGGGAGAGGTAGAGAGAGAGAGAAACATTGATGAGAGAGAACATCGACTGGCCGCCTCCTGCATGCCCCCTGCTGGGGATTGGGCTCACAACTGGGCATGTGCCCTGACCGGGAATCGAACTGGCCACCTCTTAGTGCCTGGGTTGATGCTCAACCACTGAGCCACACCATGTTGGCTTCTATGATTGTTCCTAAGACGGGTTTCCTTGAATGGAAAGGAAGGAAAACAGAGAGAGGAAGGCAGGAATGCGGCTGAGACCCTTTTGAGGGCACAGGAGGGAGCAGCGAGGGCCCACAGGGCAGGGACACAGTTGTGGACTTGACCCATGGCTGGTATTTTCCCCCCAAATTTTGGACTGTGGTCCATAGTAAGAAACTCATTTCACGTCATCTCAACTTCGCACGCACATCTCTGCAGCGAACAGGAAACCAGGTTCACGAAACAGTAGTTGCCCTCACCTACCCCAGCCCAGCCTGTCCATCTCATTTCCTCAAAAGTTTCTAATCCACTGAATGGACTTTACAACCCAGCAGTGGGTTCTGACCCATAATTTACGAACATTTTGTAGATGGCTAGTGACTGCGGGCCACCCCTGCCATGAGCCCAGGGAGCCCTGGGGAGGAAGCCGGCCCTGGGCAGCCCCGAACCCAGACCTCATTCACTCTGGTCGTTACCTTCCCAGCGCCGGTAATAACTCCCAAGGATGTCCGACCAGAGTATCAGACGTAACAGGGAGATGTGTGGGACTGGACCCCTCCAGGCTGACGAGAGCCTTGTCGGCTGGCAGGGGACAGGGAGCTGGCAGTGATCGGAAGGCCTGTGGGCAGCATGGGCTCCAGGGTGCGGGCCTCTCCACCCACCGTCCACCCCTCGTCCCACTGCCCGCCCAGGGCAGGCAGGACTACGTCAGGGAAGGAGACGGGCCGAGACCCAGTGAGGGGTTTTCGTTGCAGATGACTCGGAGGCAGGAGCTAAGCGGCCCCGGACCACCATCACGGCCAAGCAGCTGGAGACCTTGAAGAACGCCTACAAGAACTCCCCGAAGCCTGCCAGGCACGTGCGGGAGCAGCTGTCCTCAGAGACCGGCCTGGACATGAGGGTGGTACAGGTGAGGCGCCGGCTACCCGCCCCGGACTCCTTTGCCACCTGGATCTGGGGCCCAGCGCCACCCCTGCGGGGCCGGGGCAGGGGCAGGGGCAGGGGCAGGGACGGAGGCCGTTCTGGGCCAGACTGTGTTGCCCACTACGTGAGGAGGCACGGGGACCTGTCACTGACCCTCCCGGGAAGCTGGGCTGGGGCCATGACCCTGGGGATGTGCCAAATCGGACAGAGGTTTCTGAGGCTCAGCAGAGGGAGCCCTGGGCACGTGACACTCTGGCCTCAAACTCTGCTGATGCTGAGGCTTCAGTCCCTGTCGCCAGCCACCTGTCTCGGGGACGCTGGGGGCTGCGGGCTCGGGTGGGCACCCCCGAGCGTGTCCCCTGTGCTTGTGTGGCAGGTCTGGTTTCAGAACCGAAGGGCCAAGGAGAAGCGCCTGAAGAAGGACGCGGGGCGGCACCGCTGGGGGCAGTTCTACAAGAGCGTCAAGAGGGGCCGGGCGGGCAGCAAGCAGGAGAAGGAGAGCTCCGCCGAGGACTGCGGGGTCAGCGACAGCGAGCTGAGCTTCCGAGGTGAGCGGGCTGCAGGGGCGATGCCCAGGCCTTCGGAGGGGCCTCTGCGAAGCAGTGATCCTTGACATTCAGGAGGGACCTTCCTGAGGCCTTGACAACCCCCCTGAACACAGGCGCTCCCCTGCGACTGGCAGCAGTGGGTGGGGGAACGTGGCAGTGGCCCTTTAAGAAAGCGAGAGCTCTACTGCTGAGGTGTGGAACCTGGGTTCCCCAGGACCATGAGCCCCAAGGCCTCCCCTCCTTTCCTGCTGACTGGGGGCTCCCTCACCAGCCATGCAGCGGTGAACAGAGCTGGGTCTCAGCTTGTGCCCTCAGCCCCTCTGCAGGGGCCCTGGCTCCCTCCCAGGATCCCCTAGAGTGACCCCTTTCTCCTCTCCTGGTGGTGGCTCCCCAGGCCTTTTGCCCTGGGAAATCACTGCTGGCAGTGCATGGGAGATGGAGACCAGCCTCGTGGAACCCCTCCCCTCTGCACACTTCACCCTGCCCCACCCCCAGGCACAGCCGCTTTGCAGCATGCGCTAAGTTCAAGTCGGTGCAGCAGCAACATGGCAAATGACTGCAGGTTTTGAGTCCTTAGGCTGTTTGCACGTAGCCGTAACTGTTCTCCTATACGGAGTCCTCAAATGTGGAAGGCCTTCATTGTGGGGGAAGGGACAGTACTGAGCTGGGGTCAGAAATCGAGTTTCAGTGTGGCTCTGTCACAGTGAGTCACTTCTCTTGAGCCTCAGTTTCTCCACCTTTACATGGGGAGTATCCACATCCTTGCCCATGTCACAGTGTTGTGGGGATCAATGAACAGAAAGGACTCTAGATGTGTGTGGGGAAAGCCCAGCGCTTTTACATTTGGAAGGGCCAGTTGTCCTCATGGGGAGCCTGTGGCTCCCACAGAGGGCCCTGGTCCTATGAGACGACAGGTGTAGGCAAAAGGCCAAATAGTGACCATTTTACTGGAGCTGAGCCTTCATCTTCCTGCCCCTTTAAAGGGCATGGGCTCCTCTGCCCTCCTCTTCAAATTCATGGGCGGAATGGGGGCAGGTCGTCAGAAGGGGTGGGTTGAAGGCCAGTCCGGGGAGGCCTGGATAGGAATTGATGCACAGGTCCGGGTGGGAACAGAAAAGTCTCTGGGGCAGAGGAGCAGCTGCCCCCCAGGAGCATGATGACCCGAGGGGACTGGAGCTTAGCCTGGACGTCTCTCCTGGGGCCCTGGGGACGGCTCAGGGGCCTATGCTCACCTCCTGGGCCTCTTGGCAGGGTTGGGAGAGCTACTTTATCTCATTTGAGCTGCTGAAATCAACGTCAGGAACATAAAGGATGGTCAGTCTTGTTTTGTAGCTCCTTTCTGGTGGGTGCAGGTGGGTCCCCAAGATGATACATCACTGCTCTCTCCTGTATTTCTGAAGACTAAAAACTGCACACCTCTGTGGGAGAGATGACTCCTTCCAGGTGGCAAAGATCTCATTAGATTCCCCTTAATGAAATTCTCTAAGAAACAAGAAGGTCCATTTGTCTTAATCAAGTCAACACTGTCCCAAGTGAAGACCTTATTAGGTAGAGAAACCAAGTCCTTTGATATTGAATGGCTTTCCCAGGTAGACCAGAAGGACACTGTACCCAGGTCTAAATGTGGTTCTTAGCTCCCCTTACCTCTGGGCCTGCTTGTTTCCCAGCCAACCAACCCAAGCACTTGACTCAGCCTGAAAGCTTTCAGATGAAACCCGCTCAGCACGAGGTTTCCACCGTGATGAAAGGCCTTCACGGTCCTCCGTAGAGCCTGAGTATCTTAGTACATGAGCAATACGGGCCCAACACGTTCACCAAACTGTCCAGCCTTCTGGGTCCTAGGAGTTTAGTCCCTGCAGGTGTTTCTTCTGTGTTTCCCCCTTGACCTGGGTCAGTCTCTGGGTGTCAGGCTGACTGTCGCATTGGTATCTGACCCCTGCTTGGCAGCGAGACAGCTGTCGTCCTCCGGCTTCTTTCCTGGTCATGTGTGCTCCTAGGTTGTGAAAAACGGGGCCACGGAAGTCCTGGCGCTGACAATAAATCTCCGTTCTTTTGTCCACAGAGGATCAAATTCTCTCAGAACTTGGCCACACCAATAGGATTTATGGCAACGTGGGGGACGTCACAGGCGGACAGTTAATGAATGGGAGCTTCTCCATGGACGGGACAGGACAATGCTATCAGGACTTGAGGGATGGGAGCCCCTATGGAATCCCCCAGTCTCCATCCTCCATATCGTCCCTGCCAGCCCACGCTCCTTTGCTCAATGGGCTGGAGTACACGGTGGACAGTAATTTGGGCATCATTGCGCATGCAGGACAGGGAGTGAGCCAGACGCTGAGAGCCATGGCCGGGGGACCCACCTCCGACATCTCCACCGGGAGCAGTGTAGGCTGTCCCGACTTTCCAACTAGCCCAGCCTCCTGGCTCGATGAAATGGACCATCCTCCTTTCTAAGCATCTGTCCTCCCTGACCTACCTGTCCTTCTGGCTTGAGAGAGTATCTTCAAGGATCAAAAGAGACTTGCCTTTTTAGGATCAAAAGTGCGCCAATGTGAATTTCCATTATTTTCAATGGAAGTCCTCTGCTGATCCCTAGGAGGGCACCACCCTAGGGCACTGTTCTCCTGGGGAGAGGATGGGGGTGCGGCCTCTGCTCAGAACACTGCACAGGCGCAGAGCCTCGAGCGCTAGGGTGCTGCTATGGCCCCCTCCCCCACCCTGCTTGCAGGCTTTGGCTGCTCCATGCTTGGTAGCCCCAGGTGCCTGGGAGGCCACCTTGGCCTTTGGGAACTCTGCTCCACCTGGTGTGTCTCATGAGATGCTTCCCAAACCACTGCTCTCGCCAGAGCTGAGATTCCTGAGGCAGAGACATCACAGCCCTTAAACATAAGAAATGTGATTTCCAGACCACCCTTATCGAACCCTAAATTTCAAAATAAAAAGGTCACTTATTAAAGGTCAGCGGAAGCTTGGATGGCCACAGTTTGATATTGAACCCCCCCCTCCTTGTTCCTCTGCTGTGAAAACATGACTTCTTCCCTCTCCAGAAGTCCAGGCCAGAGAGTATCTGTCAGTTTGGGTTTGTGAGAAATCCCATCCACATCACTGCATCCATCCCTGATGGCAAGAAGTGGCTTTTGTTGCAGGTGACTCTGAGGCTGGAGCTGAGTGGCCCTGGACCATCACAGCGACTGCCCGATGAGTCCCCTCGGAGCACAATGTGCCTTTTTAATTTGCTCATATCATTTACTCCACCAGACAGGCTGTGGGTTACAAAATGATCAAAATATGGAGAGACCAGAACGACAATCAGTGAAAACATTTGTAGACCCATTTGGATTCCAAACGTGCAGTCCATTCAGCCAAATCGGCAGATGCCGACCTCCCCGAGTGCCCCTCCTGCAGGGCGGAATGATACTGGAGTTTGTTCTGAGGGAGTTGGTTTAGATGAGTTTGCAAGTCCACCCCCGCCGGCAGCCAGCCCTCCCCAGCCCTTTACAGACCAGAGCTTTCTCTGCTGTGCTAGCGGACTCAGTTGGAGGACAGTCTTGGCTCTTCCAAGGACTAGCAGTGCTTTTTGGCCCATCTTGGTTGGAAGGAGTCATTTAGGGAGCAGCCTTAAAATTGTCCAGAAGGTTCCAAGTGGTCCTTGGGCTGCACGCACCTCTCCGGTGTCTGGGTTGCTGGCTGGCCTCATGCCAGGCCGTGTGGTGTTCCAGCCCTGCACTTGCTCAGAAAGGGGAGCTCTCTGGCCAGTGGCAGTGCCAGCTTTCAGCTTGCGGGTTTGCAACAGCACATCCCCAAGCCCGAGGCAAGGGCAAGGGCAAGGGCAAGGGCAACCCCTGCTGTGTGAGCGGCCAGCCCTGCACTTGGGTGGGAAATACCGTGGTGAATGGTCCCTGCGCGCCACCCCTGTCTGTTAGGAGGTTTTCCATGTGCACCCCAGAAGTCAGCCAGGGGGAATTTATTCCAATGCCCTGGGGAAGGTGGTGTGCTTCTCCCGGCCTCCTGTTTTCCTAAATGCGATCAGCAGAGCAGGAGAGGGTGAGAAGGCATTGCCTTTCTTTCACGTGACCCTAAAGACTCTTTCTTCCATGCCTGTCACGTTTTGAGGACCGCAGAGACTTCAGTGTGAGCTGGGCAGACTCAAGGAAGAAATACACCTTCCTCTTGGCTGCTGCATCCTCTGTAAACGCCTTCTCAGGACTAAACTCTGGACAGTTAAGCTTCTTCTAAATGTACAGTCCGTACATTCCTGGGACCAGCCTCAGGCCGCCTGTTCTCTGATTGGTTGTGTAGTGGACACTTACTTGTGGACAGGCTGCAGCTGTCCTGATGTTTGCCTGGGGGTCTGCAGATGGAGGCTCTTCCGGAGCTCCAGGGGTGGGGAGGGTGGAGGGTGGAGCCCCGAAGAGTCCCAGTCCCCCGAGCAGGAGGGTGGCGCTGGAGACTCACATGGGAGGTCACGGCCCCGTGAAGGGAAGGCACGTGCCGCTGTCTTTTTGGACAGATTCTTGAACACACTGTTCTCAGCAGACAGCTCGCAGTGCACAGGAGAAGGGCTGTGCTGGGCAATGGACCAGTTACAGACTGTCCCCCGGACCACTGTGCAGCCTGGTTACGTGGCACAGGAGCTGCTGAGACCAGGGGCACTGCTGGCTTTGTGTGTGGCACAGGGAGCAGACTCTCTAAGGAGCGTGCCCCTCTGCGTAGCACTGTTCCTTTAAGATCAGTCGACCAGTTTTTGTTTTGTATGTGAGTTCATCACGCTCACGCCCCAATGTGGGAGAAGGGGGCCTTCCTCCATCGGACTAAGAACAGAGCAGAATGTTCTGCGGCTGGTGCGGGCGGAGCGGCCTGGGTTCTGATGGGGCTGACTAGCTGCACTGGCCACACAGCGGGGGTCGCCGAGTCCCCAGAGCCACCTCCCCAGAGGCACCCCAAGTAGAAGCACAGCCACGCTAGGCCTTGGATTTTAAGGGGCTCTCCTTGCAAGTGGGGTTAGCATTATGGATGGGCTGGGGCCACCAATGAGCCACTGCATGTCAAGACTGCTCTTTGCCTCTTCCGTGGCTGGGAGATGGAGGTCACTGCCTGAGCTCCTCCTCCAGGCAGTCCTCTTGCTCCGCGGTCTGTGGCTGAGGTGCTGCCCGGGAGCCCTGATCCCCTTGCTAAAGTGACACAGAGGACTTTTAAAAATGAAATGAGACCGTCCAGAGCAGTTTACATCATTTGGACCTGTCTTTGGCTCTGAGAGAGCAATTAAGTAGCCACATTCATCTGCAGTCCCTGGCTGACAGACCTTAGGGTAGGAGGTTTCTGAATCCAGGAGCAAATTCATAATTAAAAAGCCCAGCAACACCCATGTTTCCAGTAGTAGCTGGTATAACCAACCATGTGACCTGCAGGGCTAGGGAAGAATCTGTATTTCCTAAAAAGTAATAAAACGACAGAAGAAATACCCAATGCAGGGGCTAAGCTGGCCCACTGGGTAACTCACATCGTCGCGAAGACTGGTCCTGGCCCTTGCTGTGCAGCCTAAGGCCAGCTCCTTTCTGTCTCTGTGCTTTCTTTCTTGCCTCATCTGGTCACTTTGAATATAATGTAAAGTGAAAATCAACTACCATATCGATAACATTATTCCTGTAAACGAATACAGTGAAGCGTCAGGGGAAAAGGACAAAACTAAGACACATAAAGCATTTAGCTGTGTTTTTTTTAAGTTTTTTTTTGTTGGTTTTTTTTTTTTTCCGACATAAAACATGAACTCTAATGAGATAATTGGGGGGCCATTTGATCTTCATAATTAAGTTCGCTTTGCAAGAAGTATAAGGAATCTGTAGAACGAAAGACGAGCATCTCTGAGGCTCAAGCTGGTTATTCGGAAGTGACTGCCTCCTTGCAGGAGTGGGCTGAAGGCTTCAGCTGAGCAAACGCTGTGCAACGTGCGCCGGCACCCACGCCCCACCCGCCCCTCCCACGCCACTACTGACAACTTGGTTATAACCATGGAAATAATGACCATACCTCCTCAGCCAGCAGGGTCTGGAAGGACCGAGGAGGCTCATTTTTAAACATTGCACTTTAAAAATTGGAAACCGTGAGACGAAGAGAAATTCAATTAAGCGGAAATGAGCTCTGTTTTATTGCCTGCTGCTGAAGGGCTCTGGGCACGCTGAAAGCTAAATAAAAAGCACATCACTGGCTCTCTCTTTCTTGGATTGGTCAGTTGGCCCTTTCTGCAGTAGTTGCTCCAACTGCTCTCCCGCGGTGACAGGAGCCAAAAAGAGAGAGCTCAGCAAAGTCATCCCACCCACACTCTGCTTGGTAGGCCCACGAAAGCACAGTTTCATGCTGCTAGCTCTGGGGGGGGGGGGGGGGGGACAGCTGCAGGCTTGGAGGTGTGCCAAGCGTTCCTTTGCTTAGGGAGGCAGGTGGACAGGGCAGGGCACACCCACTCTCATCTGCTGCCCACCTAGAGACAAGAATCATTTGTACTCCCCCCGTGAGGACTGCGTGCAGCCCAGCGGGCAGGTTCGAGGCTGCAGGATCCCAGGTGTGGCTCTGAACTTGCATCCAGACCTCAAAGCCCCAGCTCCCCTAAGCTCTGGATTGTTGCCCTCACCCTTCACAGTGTAAATTTTGTACAGTGAGAAGAAATGAAGTCTCATTTGCTGGGAAAAAAGAAAAAAAAGAAAAAAGAAAAAAAAAAAAAAGGACCCGCCTATCCTTATTTATTGCCATGTGACTTTGGAACAGAAGCTGGTGCGTTTGTTTGTATTTGCCTCCTGTGTGTTGGCATGAGATGTGTACGGTCAAACTATGTCAAATAAACATGGACGTTCTTTAGAAGCTCATGTGTTTTGCTTTTCATTTGGTTTTCTGGATGTTTTTCCTCTTGACCTAAATCAAACACAAAGCTCTGCTAACATGGAGCCCTTTTATCACCAGAAGAAAACCCAAAATACAACTTTGAAGGCCAAAACGACTTACGACCATAAATCCAGAACTGCTCAGTGAAGGGCTGGTTAGAGGAGGTTCTCTGATTTTTTCATAGCAATTTTCTGGGGCCCAACCCTCTGCTCCTAGGCTTACAGAATGGGCAGAGAAAACCCGCTGACCACATAATTTTTAGTTACTGTTTGTCCTTCACATTGAACACATTTTCTCCCTTGAAAAACGATGTCAAATGTCGCCAAGTGGCTATGAAGGGTGCAGTGGCTATACATTTAATTCCTCATCTGAGTGTCTGTTCCTAAGGCACTGGGAATGGGCGCGAGTTCCGCCAGCGTAGGCACGGTTCACGGTCTGCGGTCTTCCCCTCTCAAACCCTCACCACCAGCCTCTCTACCGAGTCTGCTTTCCACACACTAGCAAATGCTTTGAGTGTGTCAGGCTGACAATTCACTGGACTGTTTCCACTTGGTGCTCTGGTGCACCCCGGCCCCACCACAATACTAATCTGATGTTTCGGAGTTATCAGATGAGTCCTCAGCTCACAACGGAAGGAGAGGATCTGGCTTGGTGACTGGAGACAGCTCCTGAGCATGATTCTCTTTCTGACAGTGGCTTTTCAAAAGGTCGGCTGCTTAGAGAATAAAGCAAGAACTCACCAGCCAGAAAGAAGGAACTAGAACGAAGCTCAGGTGGGCCACGCAGGCTCGGCAGTCAGTCCATGTGCACTGCATTCCCTGCCGCCCCCCCAGACTCCACCCAGCCGAGGTCAGAGAAGTAGTAAGAAGAGACCATAGGCGAGTCAGTGTGTTGTAAATGCTAACCAATTGCCCAGCTCGAAGTAAAACAGTAAGTGAGGTGATCCTCAGCGTTTCTGAATGTATTTCCTTACATTTGTTAGCTGAGACATAGCTTAGAAACTGTCCTTTACAGTCCAAACAGAAAATGGCTGCACGCCTGAGCCGCACCTCTGCAGAGGGGAGCCACCTCGTCGGTCCCCTGGAAAGCAGCGGAGCTGGCCTGGAGCCTGGGTGCGTCCTGCAGCCCCAGCGAAGTCAGCAATGGGGGCCACTGTGTGAGGAAACGCTGTGAGCTGGGAGGGACGGAAAAACCCAATGGTTATAAAATGGGGCCGGATCATTAGGAAGAGGAAACTTTTTATTATCATCCTTCTGAAAGGAATAATAAAAAGAACCCATACAAACGATTAAACCAAGGTCTTCACATCATCAGCGCCTGCCCTGGGGGAGTCGATCACATCCTTTCAGAGAACAGGGGCATGCGTGGGCTTTCGATGGTAACACCTGCCTCTTTATGACTCTTTCGTTCCTTTCCTTCTCTCACTTTTGTTCAATTTGACTGCAGGGTTTTCCTTTAGAGCCCTTTCCTCTGGTGCGTCTTCCCTTGGCCCCTCCCCCGTTGAACACAAGCATCGAATTTAGGGATGTTGATACCCGGCTGTCCCTCTGTAACTAAATGAAGTCACGGGCTGTCCCCGACGGGACGCACGAGCTCCCCCCCGTGGAAGGGGCCCTGGGGAGAAATGTTGCCGCTGCCTCACTCACGCTGGGTGTTTGGAGGACCGAACCGGCGGGACTTCCAGGGCCGGGCTGTCTCCGGAGCTGGGGGAGAGGTTTTGTTTTGTTTTGCGAAGATTTATCTTTCTCTCACTTGCTGGCCAACCCCGGGCCAGGATCTCCTGCTGGTTGGGAGGGGCTTGGGGATTTTGGAAAGGCTGGGAATTGCTTCCTGAAAGATAAAATGCAGACCCTAAAGAGTAGTCTTGGCACACACTTGGAGTTGGAAATAAGCAGTTTTTTTTTTTTTTTTTTTAAGGCCATTAAAATGGTAAATAGGTTTCAACAGATGGCTTCAGCACAGCAATGGAAAGCCCAGGCAAGGACTTTGGGGTTAAAGCTCATATTTTAGTCACCTGGGATTAGCTTATTATTCTAGAAAAACAAACATCTGCACGGTTGCCAGCTCCCCTCCTCTGCCGTGAGCCCTTGGCCGTTGCCCACGCTCTGGCCAGCCGATGGGTGGCCGCCGCAGAGAGCCACCGGGGGAACCGAGAGTCGCTTTTCGACACCTGTCAACGGCAGCAGGGCTTCAAGCTCACTCAGGCTAGAGGCGTACGATAACCAAGAACCTGAGTTACTGATGGGCCTGGACTTTTATACTCGGTATGTGTGCTGGCTTTATTATTTTTTTAGAATCATTTTAACATTTAATGCTTCTCAATTAAAGTGGTTTCCCGGAGTGGATGCCAAGCTTCGTTTAGAATGTGCATTAACCACTTTCCCCATCGGTAGTTAAAGGCACAGAGGGATTTAAACAGCAATCCACAGGTCTGTTCAGTCAAGGTTTGGCCGAATAAAGCAGATTATAAACAATAATATATGTCTTTCTCTTCTTTTTTTGGAAGGGTTCCAAACTCACAAACGGAGCTAAAGTGCTATAAACATCCAGGACTCGGCTTTGGGCTCCACAAATGCAGTCCGTGAAAGCCACTGGCCCTGGTGCTGCCACTTTTATCCCGTGCGTGTACGTGGGCACGTGCTTTAAAGGAGCTTTTTATGACACAGTGTTCGTGTCCATCAACTGAACTTACCTTCTAAATAGTAAAATGGAAACCGGGATTGCTCCACCAGTGTGAGAGAGAGCAAGATGAACCCTGGCCGCGGTGTGGGTGCTGGATTCGCGGCTGCAGCCAGGGCTCCCACTCAGTCCCCTCGGTTCCTTCAGGCCCTCACCGGCCCCATGTCCAGCCACTGCACTCGGTGCTGGGTTCCCACTCTGAACGCCTCGCGCTCCATCAGGAGGCAAACGCACGTTACGGGGCAGCCCTTTGGATGGTTCCCTTGGGTTTTTAACCTCAGCGCTCTGTTGTGGACTTGTATTCATTCCTTTATGTGTAGGGAACAGAGCAGCAAGGAAGAGTGTGCTGCGTACAGACGGCACGTGCCTTGTGAACACCCCCTCCGGCTCCCGGGGCGCGAACCCTCCTATTGCTGGAGGAAGAAACGTGTCCTCGGAAGTGACTCCCGCACAGAGGCCCCCCAAGGAGAGAGAGTAAAACACCTAAAATAATGACATGCATTTCGTAACTGTGCCAAGAAAAAAATGATATAATAAAACACAGGAAAGAAAGTTTTGAAGAATTTATATAGAATTCTTCTATAAGGAATAAAATGCCACCAATGCTCAGTAACTATGGTGACCCATTCAAGGTGCAAGCCATTAAGCTCTGCTTTTCGAGCAGGAGCATGCCAGGAATATTTCAAGGATAAGTGAATAAAGATGAGGTTCAATAGCTTTTCCTGTTCAGTCCTTCAGTGTAATGCCAATTAACGCGTATGCGCAAGACTGCTCACACTTGGTGCATAATAAACGCAGGTGATACGTGTAACAAGAAAGCTTTTTTCCGTCAGTCTGATAATCATGATACTTCGGTTCACAATCTTTCTGATGAGGGAACTGTGAATGGTTATTGAAATAATTAAAGATGCTCAAGTTAAAGCTCCAATAACGATCATCATAATTTTTCAAATCACACGATCACAGAAGACTGCATCGAAGGCTTTAATGTTTTAAGGAGAAAGTCCAATGTGCATAAATACAATCCATGAAGAGGCTTGACAATGCACCTTGGAGTGTGGCGGCTTTTGTTTGCACTTGAGTTTATCCTGAAAACATGGTGTAAAACTTCTGGACTGGGTATCTCAAGGTTTGGGTGATCACCTTGATTCTATATAAAAGTCTATATAAAGCTGGGCATTTTTACTGTTTCTATTTATAGGACCTTGAACAATTTCCCTGCCAGTTCTGAGTTTCAATATCCTCACTTGCAAAACAGAAAATTTCAATTATTTCTACTTTAACAATATTGTGAGGTTTAATTAAGATACTTGTGTATAAAGTTCTGCATAAAAGGTGCAATTACTGCCATGTCATTGACTGTAAGACACATTGGCTTATGTATCACTAAGAAAGGAGATGCTGTCACTTCAACTATAACATGCCATTGCTTGTAAAAGAACCAATTCTGGATACATTAAAATGTGAAAAAAAAATGTGTGCCTTAGAATTGATCAAATATAGTATTATAAATTCTATTAAAGCATTTGACCCAAACACCATAGGAATTGGAATTTGAAATTCACTCATAAATATTTAAACTCGATATTTTCATTACTAAATTGTGGCTGGTGGGTTACATATCTATTCTGTGATAAACATTTATTTATAAAGGGATCTTTTAGAGACTTGAAGTTTGATGAAAGCCTTCATGTTTCAGCTGAAGCGTATATTAGCCCGGGCACGGACCCCTCCTGCAACCCACGCTCAGCTCTGCTCCAGTCCCACGCCTTGTTCATTAATCCTCAGAGATGCCACACTGTACACGGAATAATAACCCATAGCCAAGTAGTTAGACCTGGCAGGAAGCTAAGAAATACCTATTTAATAGAAAGGTTCACTGGATTATAGCAACCTTTTAGCTGGAAAATGCTGAAACATTAAAAAAAGATATAATAGATATGCTTCCAGATATTATACGTTGGTTGTTACCCTTCTACCTGACAAGCATAAGAGATAACAATACGTGGCCAGTTGGCTGACTTCTTACATCTTTATTAGAGACACAGTTAAAGTAGGTTTCAAAGATTTAGTGAGTTTTTGATTAGCAACTTATGAATTTCTATGAGACTTTTCAAGATATCTCAGGCAATATCTTGAAATAACACGAGTAGTTCTAAATGCACATGGTGATCTGACAAGGAATGGCAGTGGCCGAGCACAGTGCCTGTCGTCTGACAAACTCCCAAGACGTGCTGGTGGAAGAGCGTTGACACCTCGCAGGAGCTGTGTGCTCGACGAGAAAGGACCGCGATCCAGCAGACTGGGTTCCGGCTCTACTGCTGTCCTCTGGCCTCGGGCACCTGGAGCGACCTGTTCACGCCTCAGTCTTCCTCGTTCAAGGCAACACCCCATACATCATCCAGTAGGAGCTCTTAAAGCCATGGAAACTGAGTCAGTCAACAAAAGAATTCTCATTCTTGAAATACTCTAACAAGGAGCCAGAAAAAAGATTCTAGATGGAACCCATAGACCCCTGTGAACAACACAAGATCCTTGTAATCAAAACGGTCTGGCACTGGCATATAGAACAATGGAACACAACGAGGGCCCGGAAATCAACCACACCCCTATGGTCAATTAATATTTTATTATTATTTTGTATCCCCACCAGAGGACACTTTTTCTACATATCTTCAGATAGAGTGGAAGGGGGAAAGAGAGAAGAAACATCGATGCAAGAGAGACACATCGATTGGCTGCCTCTCACATGACCCCAACCGAGGTCGGGGACCGACAGAACTGCAACCCAGATATTTGCCCTTGACTCGAATCGAACCCGCGACTCTTCTGTCTGTGGGCCGACACTCTAACCCCTGAGCCAAACTGGCCAGGGCACATGGTCAATTAATACTTGACAAAGGTGGCAAGAACATACCAGTAAATAAAGACAGTCTCTTCAATAAATGGTTTTGGGAAAATTGGACGGGCACATGCAAAAAAAAATGAAACTAGACCACCAACTTACACCAATCACAAGACTGATCTCAAAATGGATAAAAGACTTAGATGTAAGTTGCAAAACCAAAAAAATCCTAGAAGAAAACACAGTCAATAAAATCTCAGACCTCTCGCCCTGGCCGGTTTGGCTCAGTGGTTGGAGCGTTGGCCTGTGGCCCGGTTCCCGCTAAGGGCATGTACCCTGGTTGGGTTGTGTGAATGGCAGCCATTTGATGTGTCTCTTTTACGTCGATGTTTCTCTCTCTCTCTCTCTCTCTCTCTCTCCCTCCCTCCCTCCCTCCCTCTCTATCTGAACAAAACAAAAAAAGTGTTCTCAGGTGATGATAAAAAAAAAAATTCTCAGACTTCTCTTTTTGTTGTTGACATATTTCCGAGGACAAGGGAAACTCAGGAAAGATAAACAAATGGGACTACATACAGCTAAAAAGCTTCTGCACAACAAAAGAAACCATCAACAAAATAATAAGAGAACCCACTGTATGGGAGAATATATTTGCCAATGATACATCCAATAAGGGGTTAATTTCCAAAATATATAAAGATACAACTCAATGCCAGGAAGACAAACAATCCAATGAAAAATGGGTGAAGGACCTGAATAGACACTTTTCCAAAGAGGACATACGGATGGTCAACAGACATGGAAAAATGCTCAAGGTCTCTAATTATCAGAGAGATACCAATAAAAACTACATGTCATAACTGCTAGAATGGCCACCATCAATAAATCAACAAAAAAGTGCTGGTTAGGGTGTGGAGAAAAGGAAACCCTTGTGCACTGCTGGTGGGAATGCAGACTGGTGCAGCCACTATGGAAAACAGTATGGAGTTTCCTCAAAAAATTAAAAATGGAACTGCCTTTTGACCCAGCAATCCCAATTCTGGGAATATATCCTAAAAATCCTGAAATACTAATAAAAAAGAATATATGCATCCCAATGTTCACAGCAGCATTTTTTATAATACCTAAGATCTGGAAACAGCCCAAGTGCCCATCAGCAGATGAGTGGATAAAAAAGTCGTGGTACATCTACACAAAGGAATACTATGCAACTCTAAAAAAGAAGGAAGTCTTACCTTTTGTGACAGCATGAATGGAACTGGAGAGTATTATGATAAATGAAATAAGCCAGTCAGAGAAAGACAAATACCACATGAGTTCACTAATATATGGAATCTAATGAACAAAATTAACTGACAAATAAAATGGAATTAGACACAGGAAACATGGAACAGACTGGACAGTGCCCCATTGTTTGGGGGGGTGGGGTGACTGGTTAAAGAAGACGAAGGGAATAGCTAAAGAACATATATGCAGCACTGGCCAGTTTGGCTCAGTGATTAGAGTGTTGGCCCATGGACCAAAGAGTCGTGGGTTTGATTCTGGTCAAGGGCACATACCTCAGTTGTGGTTTGGTCTCTGGCCCTGGTCAGGGTCGTGTGGGATGCAACCAATTGATGTGTTTCTCTCATGTTGATGTTTGTTTCTCTCTTTCTCTCTCTCTCTCTCTCTCTCCCTCTCTCTCTCTCTCTCTCCCCCTCCCTCCCTCCCTCCCTCCCTCCCTCCTTCCTACTCTGTTTGAAGATAAATGAAAAAATATCCTCAGGTGATGATTAAAAAAAAAAAGAAAGAACATATATGCATAACCCACGAACACAGAAAATTATTTCGTAAAGGCCAAGGAAGGGGGAGGTGGGGGAGGGGGAGGTGAGCGAAGGGGAACCGCTGCAATAATGGCAATACTAAAAAATAAAAACGAACAGAAAACTGCATGCAACACTTGGTCACGTCTACTGTAACTAATGAATGTTTCTTAAAACATCACTTAACGTGGAGCATGTGCGCGTTTAGCTGAACAGCAGGTTGCAGTGCAGCTGGATGGAGGGAGAAGCGCCCAGAAGCAAGAGGCAGCCCCACCAGCATGCCTGCGTCACTTCAGCACGGCTGAGGCGCGCCGGCACTGCCACAGGTAACTACTGAAGACGGAAGTCTTGGGAATGGCTTGGCTTACATCTCAGAGAACGAGATGTTAGCTTAGAACAGTCACCACGCAAGCGGATTAGTATGTCTCATTTCTGCCCTGAAGGGGCTTGTTTCAGAACAGGTTAGCGACCTCCTGAAAATCCTGTCTACTGCTGAGGGCTCTGCTAAGCAAGTTTATTGCTTGTTATCTAAACAGTGACAAATTAGAGAAGATATTTTCTAAGTGGGCACCTTTGCATCTCGACCGGTTTCCTACTTCATTGCCCTTCACATGACAACTGTCTACTTCCCTGATAAGACATGGCCAGGAATCCCCCCAGGTGGAGTGCTCTGGGCTTCAAGGAGAAAATATCTCATCAGTGGCGTACCTGCCTACCTCTTAGTGAAAACAGATGCTCTCCTGGTATCCAGAAACCCCTGGAGTCACACCCGAGTACCAGGGCATTGTGGCTGTCCCACGTGGGACCCAAGCAGGCCTCCCAGTTCAGGCTGAGCTCGGAGCAGCGGCTGCGGCCACTGGCAGGGACAGGGTGGCTGGTGAGAAGGGCCCGAGGGAGGGTCCTCCATTATGTGAAGGTGTGCTTAAGGTATCCTGACCCAACCCGTGAATTCTCCAGAACCCGTGTTTCAAGCCTAGAGTGAAGTCACTAATTCTTACTCTAAAATGCCCAAGGTTTCGAGGTTTTCAGGAAATCTGGTTCTTCCTATGACTCTTATATCCCGATGTGACAAAATTCAGTCCTTTCTTTTGCTCTCAACACCCCTCTTCTTTCCTGTCTTCCCAATTCTGTCTGCCAGGAGGCTAGACATTTTAGCTCCCTACTCAGACCTGCTGTGCACAGGTCACACAAGCCCCCCCACCCTGGGGTTTTATGAACCCCCCCCCTCAGCGTCAGTTAGAACTTTCAGTCATGTTTTGCTTCTGTCTTTTCTTAAAAGAGCAGCTGTGGTACGTGAACTACGATGTGTCTCCTCCTCTCCCCACCGCTGGGAACAGGGATAAATTTCAGGGCATGCTCAGCAGAATTGGATTGTATTATGCACAGTACACATGTTCATCGCTGAAACTGTACTCGCCGGAATGTGCAAGTAGAATGAACTGCTGAGACTTCAAAATCCCTGTGACGCAGACCTGATTTTATTAGCCAGCGTACACCAAAGGTGGGTGGTAAAAGTAGTACGATTTCCCCAGGTTCCTTGCATCACCGAAGCCCTGTGCTGTTAGGCTGTGGCTTCCCAGTCCTTTGCTTAAGCCTTGCCAGCCGTGTGCTGCTGCAACACCGAAGACACGGCTCTGCAACCTGTCACCTCCTCTGGCAGGCAGCCGTCCTGGTCACGCAGAGTGGGGTTCGCGCCGGCCTGGAGCAGCAGCTCCACGATGTCCAAGAACTCACAGGCAGCAGCTGCCAGGGAAAGCGACAGACACGAAAACAAGTTACTTGGAGACAGAGAGACTCGCCTCCAGCAGCAAAGGCAAGTGCTGAGCAGCAAGGAATCCAGAACACCGAGAGCGCTCCCTGAGACCGAGGGGTCAGGCCTCGGGACCAGAGCTGTGCCATTACAGTGCACTTGCAGACGTCAGGAAAATCAAATTTACATGTTTGGCTGCCAAGAAGTAAGCAAATAAAGCAATACATTAAAAAAAAATGTTTTTATTGCTTTTCCAGAGAGAGAGGAAGGGAGAGGGTAAGAGAGAAACATCGATCGGCTGCCTCCCCACGAGATGGAGCCGCCTACCTGGGCATGTGTCCCGACTGGGAGTGGAACCTGTGACCTAGGTGCAAGGGAGGACACGCCACCCACTGGGCCCCACCAGCCAGGGCAGAAACACATTTTTTTTTAATTGTAAAACTTTTGGATTCTATTCTTAAGGATGGGATGAAGAGAAAGAACAAAATGAGTGTTCAAGTATTGTACTGTAAACAAAACAATGATAGGTTTGTGACTATCTCAAAAGGCAAAAAATATTGTAAATGTCAAAGAAAAAATTCTGTTTTGTCTTTGAAGAAGGGGTAAGTGGGTAATCAACTTTAAAACTTGTAAATGAAAAAATAAAAGCTGGCCTAGTAATAAGACCACCCCTTTACATAATCATTTTCCCCCCCTAAATAATAAATGGTACGGTACTAATCACACAAGCGAAGAAGAGGAAAAGGACCTAGATACCACGACTGATTATGACGATGGTGTGGTACTGCCCCAGGACGGACACACATACCGAAGGGCTAGAACACAGCCATCCGTTCCTCTGCCCACATATGGAGACTTGGTTTGTGACAACGCAGGCACCACAGACCAGTGAGGAAACAAAGGTCCATTAACTAGATGGTGCCGAGACAAGTGGGCTAAAGGGAAAAATAGGCATTTCACACAAGATGAAACATAAATGGCAATAAACATGGAAAGATGAGCAACCACATTGGAAACCAGGAAAATAAAAATTAAAACCAGGGGATACCAGTAGGTGGTAAATGAAAAACGTGGACAACACCAAGCCTCGAGGAAGACTGGGCCAAGGGCACTCCCCTTGGATGGCGGAGGCACAGTGGTGCAGGCACTGTGCACAACAGTTTCACCTGCGCACTGACCCTGGACAAAGGCACACACTGACCCCAGCTCTGTGCTGTGCTCTCCAGGAACCTCTGCATGGGGTGTCAGCAAGAATGCACACAGCAGCGCCGTTCACAACAGACGTCAACGTAAGCCACCCAAACGCCCACTCAGAATAACATGTAAAAATAAAATATTGTTATACAATGAAGTCCCATACAACATTGAAAATGAATGAATTCTAGCTCACACAACATGAGTTTATCTCCAACAAGTAATGTTGAAGGAAAAAAGTCAAAAGAATATGCACAGTATGAATGCACCTAAACAGCATTTTAAAAACAGACAATACTAAATACCACCATTCAGAGACACAAATATGTAGTGAAACTACAAGAGAAATCATTAATATAAAATTTGGGATAGTGCTAATCAGCAAGGGGTGGAAGTATAGGGAAGGTTATGTAGTTAGGTAGACACACACAGATATTGGTGAGGTTCTATTAAGCTAAGAAGTGGGTACATTTTTTTATTTTTATTTTTTATTTATTTATTTTCATCCTCCCCCGAGGACATTTTTCCATTTTTTGTTCAGGTAGAGTGGGAGGGAGAGAGAGGAACAGAGAGAGAGAGAAACATAGATGTGAAAGGAACACATCGAGTGGCTGCCACCCGCACAACCGACCAGGGCCAGGGACAAACTGCAACCGAGGTACGCACCCTTACGGGAACCAAACCCGGGTCTCTCAGGACTGCAGGCCGACGCTCTAACTGCTGAACCAAACTGGCCAGGGCCATTTTTTTATTTTTATAATTTTTTTCTTTATTGATTTTTTTAGAGAGAGAGGAAGGGAGAGGGACAGAGAGGTAGAAACATCGATGAGAAAGAACATTGACTGGTCACCTCCTGCCTGCCCCCAACTTGGCCAGCAACCTGGGCATGTGCCCTGACCCGGAATTGAACCTGTGACCTCTTGGTGCATGAGTCGACGCTCAACCACTGAGCCACACCAGCCTGGCTCACTGAGTATTTTATTGCATACACACTGTATCAGCCCTACTAAGGACACTGGTAAGATTCCTGCTCTGGGGAACTTATTATAAAACAGCTGGAGAGGAATACGTAATTCAGCAACTCTACCCCAAAGAATGAATGAGTACTGTGGCAGGCAGGCGGGCAGACACACGCACACGCGCACGCAGAGGTGGGGGAGGAGCAGGCTGAGGAATCAGGAGAAACATCACCAGCAGACAGCCTGTAACAGCTCTGGAGGACAGAGCGAGCTCCCCGGTGAGCGGGGAGGAGAGGCACTGACTGCAGAGGAAACACACTGCCACAGGCACCAGAGCACCGGGGACGCTCACAGCAACCACAGAGGGTCGAGAGCAGAGAGGCTGGCTGTCAATCACGCTGTACAGGGTACCTTGAAAGCCATACCAAGCAGGCTGGCATTAATGAGCTGGGGAGTGGCACACTTCGGCTTCTGTGTGGGGGATGGTCATTCTAGAGAGAGTGACCTGGAGAGCCTAGAAATGTGTGGCAGGCGGCAGACCAATTAGGAGACTGTGGTAGTTCTTTAGGGGCTTGAAGTTAGCCAGTGTCAGCAGGAATATAAAGAAGGGCCTGAATAAGAGAGCCAGGGAAATTCAGGGAGCAGGACATAGCAACAAAGTTAAAAAATGTTAGTGAGCACTATGATCATGTTTCCTGAATAAAATGGCCCAAGTATTTCTACACTTGATATGGAACCCAGACACCATAAAGAAAATTACTGATATATCTGAATACACAGAAACCTACAACTGATAAATCTGAACACATAAAATTTTTAAACAGCTCTACTATACACACAGAAATACTACACACAAAGGTAAACTATAAACTGGGAAACATTCACATACATAAGATTGAGAAGAGCTAATCTCCTTATTATTTAAAATATTTCAGAAATCAATCCAGAACAATGGGGAAAAGTTACAAGAACCAAAGATGACACCTGTGTTTCCAGTCTGGGGAAACCACACAGATGTTGGTGACATTATTTCTAGAATAAGGAAACAGAAGAACAAGAGTTTTGGAGGAAAACAGGAACAAAAAATCATGGAGGGGCAGAGATCATCTTGCTTTGGGACATGGTGCTGAGGGACATCTACATGGATGAGTTCAGTAGCGGGTAACATTTGAATCCAAACAAACAAACCATGCCATAGCATTGCTACCTTTTTATTGTACTATGTGACCTTCTGAAGACATGTGTTTTGGCTTTAGAATTTTTAGCACTTTTTTCTGGATAGTCTGTTAAGTTTATTGATATTACATGACCACCCTGGCCAAAAAACTACCTAAGGTAGTCTCCCTTACCATGCTAGAGAACTATATTTTGAAAATGACATATGGATTATTGAAAATATCTAATGGTGTCCTTACCAACAGACACATTTATGTGGTTGGGAGGAAAAAAAAAACTTGAGGCAAAAATTGTTAATGACAGTTATTAAATTTCCACTTATGTGTGTATGTTTTTAACTACAATTTACATTCATCTACTTTGGATTGTACAAATTAACATATAGAGATTACCCGGTTTCTTAATTTTTTTTTTTTCTGGTTAATATTCACTCTTCAAAAAAATACGCTGAATTCTGACAAATGTATCTATTTATGTAACTGCTATTACAGCAGAGATATAGGACATTTCCATCACCCCAAAGTTTCCTCTGGTCTCTCTGCAGTTAATCCTCTACCCCCTCCCACAGCCCCTGGCAACCACTGAGCTGACATGATTTCTGTCCTGGTAGCTTTGCCTTCTCTAGAAATGGAAATCACACAGCATACAGTCTTTTCTATCTTGCTTCTTTCACTTGGCATAATGCTTTTGAGATTCGTCCAAGGAAGTTTCTTCCTTCTTATTGCAGAGTAATACCCGTCACATGGAGGTATGTAGACATCTGGGTTGCTTCCAGTTTTTGACCATTATGAATAAAGATCTCATGAACACTTGGACATGTCTTCATGTGGACTTGTTTTCACTGTTTTTGGTAAATATCTAGGAGTGGCCTGCTGAGTCATGTGGCAAGTGAATAGCTAACTTTTATAAGAAACTACCACACTTCCAAAGTTTGCATTCCCACTATCAAGTATGAATCCTAGTTGCTTGACTACAGGTGACTGAAATCACAGAAGGTGAACTGTGTGTAAAGGGGACTACTGCACATATTACAACTCTATGCCCACAAAGATGACCTAGATGACACGGTCCAATTCCTTGAAAGACACAATTTGCCAAAACTCATATAAGAATATACAATCTGAATAGGCCTGTATCTGCTAAAGAAATTACATGATACCATAATGATGGATACATATCATTTACATTTGTCCGTAGAATGTATAGGAGTGAACCATAATATAAACTTTGGACATTGGGTGATTATGATATATTAGAATGATGTCAACGCAGGTTTATCAACTGTAACAAATATATCACTGATGGAGAAAGTTCATAATGAAAGAGTGGGAAATAGAAAAAAAATATATGTTGGTCTCTGCACCCAGTTCCTGGCACAGAGCTCCCACAAGCCTTGTCATTTCCTAAGTGATGAGAGCACCAGGAGCATCTTTTGTTCTAATACGTGGTCTTTCTGGGTTATCTATCACGCTTCATTGATCCATATACTATCCCTGTAACATACTGTCTAAATTTCTGTAACTTTATAGTAAGTCTTGAACAAAGGGTAGGTCCTCCAACTTTCTTCTTTTTCAAAGTTGTCTTGGTTATTCTGGGTACTTTGCTTTTCCATATCACTTTCAGAATTACACTGTACATTTTTACAAAAAGTCCTGCTGGAATTTTTGATTGGGTTTGCACTGAATCTATAGATCAATTTGGGGAGAATAGATAGCTTAAGTATATCTAGTCTTTTGATCGACAAAAAACAGTATCCTTCTCCACTTACCTAAATTTCCCTTAATTTCTTGCAGCAATGCTTGGGAATTTTCAGCATACAAATTGTGCACTTATTTTGATTTGATTTATCCCTAGGAATTTCCTATTTTTTGAGGCTACTGTCAATGGTATTTTTAAAAATTTCAAATTGGTCCACTGCCAAGCATAAAGAAATACAAGTGATATTTGTATAATGACTTTGTGTTTTTAAACTTTCAATTTTCAATTGTTCATTATGAGTGTATAGGAATATGGTTGATTTTTGTATCCTGCAAACTTGCTGAATTCACTTATTTCTAATAGTTTTAAAAAATAGATTCTTTGGGGTCTACTACATAGGTGATCATGTCATCAGTGAATGAAGTAAGTTTTATTTCTTCCTTTTAAATCTATATGCTGTTTATTTCTTTTCTTTGCCTGCTCACTGGCTAGAATTTCCATATAGTGTTAAATCAAAGCGGAGAGGATGGAAATCATTGCCTTGTTCCCAGAAGATAGCACTCAGCCTTTCCCCACTAAGGATAATGTAAGCTATCAATTTCCTCAGGGTAAGCAAGTTCTCTTCTATTCCTATTTTGCTGTGTGTGTGTGTGTGTGTGTGTGTGTTTAAATCATAAAGGGAGGTTGAATTTTTCAACTGCTTTTTCTACACATGCGGAGATGATTATAAGTTTTTGGTTTTGATCTGGTGATATAGTGAAATACAAAGATTTTCAATTGCTGAACCAACCTTGCATTCTTGGGATAAACACATTTGATTATAATTTATTTTATTATTCTTGTTTATTGCTGGGTTTGATTTGCTAACATTAAAGATTTTTACATCTATATTCATGAGAGATATTGGCCTATAGTTTTCTTTTCCTTTAGGGTCATTTTCTGCTTTTGATATTAGGGTAATGTTGGCCTCATAGAATGAGTTGGACAGTGTTCCCTCATCTTTTATTTTCTGGAAGAGTTTGTGTGTATAATTGGTATTATTTGTTCCTTAAACATTTAGAATTTACCAATGAAGCAATCAGGTCCTAAAGATTATTTTTGTGGGAAAGTTTTTAGCTACATATTCAATCTCTTTAATAAATATAGGGCTATCTAGGTTATCTATTTCTTTTTGAGAGAAATAGTTTGCCTTTTCAGAAATTTGTCCTTTCTAATTTATTGGCATAAAATTGTTCATAATGTTCCCTTATTTGCTTCATAGTATCTGTAGAATCTATGTTGTTATTTCCCTTTCATTTCTGAAGTTGGTAATTTGTTTTTTCTTTTAAAAAACTGGTCAACCTAGTGGTCTTTTAGTTTTATTGACCTTTTCAAAGCTTTTCAATGGTTTGATAGTTCTGGCTTTCTATTTTAATGATTTCTGCCCTCATCTTTATTTTATTCCTATGCTTACCTTAGGCTGAATTTGCTCTTCTTTTTCTAGAAATTTTAAAGGTAGAATCTTAGATCATTGCTTTGAGACCTTTATTCTTTTCTAGTAAAAGCATTTACTTTCCCTCTAAGCACTGCTTTTAGCTGCATCCCACACATTTTGATGGGGTGTTTTCATTTTCATTTAGTTTAAAATATTTTCTAATTTCCCTCGAAATTTCTTCTTTGACCTATGAATTATTTGGACGTGTGTTTAAGTTTCTCACAATTGGGGATTTTCCACATGTGTGTCTGTTAATTTCTAATTTAATTCTGCAGTGGTCACAGCAAACTTTGTATGATTTCTTTAATATTTGTTGAAGTTTGTTTTATCGCCTAGAATATGGTTGATCTTGGTACAGTATTCCATGTGTACTTGAAATAATGGTTATTCTATTTATTAGGTGGAATGGTCTATAGATATCTATTAAGTCAAGTTGATTGACAGCACTGTACAAGTCTTTCATTTCCTCGCTGAATTATTATCTACTTGCTCTATCAATTACTGATTTACTGCCTGACAAAGGGTTTTTTTTCCTTACCTTTTTGTGTCTCATAATTTTTGATTGAATGCAGAACATTGTGTGTAGAAGGACAGTGGAGGCTGAAGTAAGAAAAAAAAAAGTATTTACCCCCAGAAAAGGGGCCTCTTCCGTCATGCCATCAGCGTGGGCAATGAGCCATCTGGTCAGCAGTTGAACTGGGCTTGACGTTTGTGAGTGTACCCCCATTTCAAACTCCTCCATGCGTGGGCTACTGCTACCTCTGCAGCCCAGGGTGCCAAAGGGCTTTTTCAGTCTTCTTGCTCCACCCTCAGCCTTCCCCTGCATGCCTACCGCAAAGACGGTCTCTCTCTCCTCCCACTGGGGCTATTCCTCCATCTCTGAGACTGCTATTGCTTATCATTCAGGATGAAACTCATGGTGGGGTGCGACAGAGCTCTCCGTCCTCTTGGGCTGGTCTCAGCCCCAGGCAGGCTCTCAGGGGTGGTGGTTTCTGTGTTCTTGTACGCACACCCACAAACGTCGGCCCGACTCTGCCTTGTATGAGGGAGAACATCCTGAGGGGGAGATGGTCTCCTGCCTTGCCCAGTGGTGAGATCTCTGCTTTGTGTTGTGCAGGGTTTGGAGAACAGTCCCTCCTTGATGAAACAGATTTTGCTTTTATTCCTCCTCCAAATCCAGTGGATATCTGCCTGGGCCCAGGGACAGGAGGAGAACAGAAAAGCTTTCTGCTTTCCCTCCAGTGGTTTAAGGATTTTGCTTAATTTGAAATAAAGTTCCAGGGAAGTGGCCGAGTCCATGACTGCATGCCACGCAGGAGGGCGCTCTCTGCTCTCGATTTCTCGTAAGAGCATCAGTCAATGATAAAGAGCACTGGAATGAGGACTCTTCTTGGGTCTGAACTATTCTAAAATATCACTCTAGCTCACTTTAAGAATGTGCTACTCTTGCCCTGGCCGGTTTGGTTCAGTGGTTAGAGCATCAGCCTGCGGTCCCGAGAGACCCGGGTTCGGTTCCTGCTAAGGGCATGTGCCTTGGTTGCAGTTTGTCCCCGGCCCTGGTTGGTCGTGCGGGTGGCAGCCGCTCGATGTGTCCCTTTCACATCGATGTTTCTCTCTCTTCCTCTCTCTCCCTCCCACTCTACCTGAACAAAAAATGTCCTCGGGTGAGGATAAAAAATAAAAAAAAAAGAATGTGCTACTCTTAGCAGTTTTCTTCTGATCTGTTTCATGGTGGTTGCCTCTTCTTCAGTGGCTCCACTGAAGGTACACAGTCTGTGTGTCCTGTAGAGACTTGTCACTCGTTGGAATCTCGTTTTATCTGCTAGATTTTAAGTGGGGGCAGAACTCAATGGGAGTTTGGTTTTAAATGATTTATTAGGACATTTCTTCTTTTGCTCTGTTGGTACTCATGTAAAGACGAAGTCGTTTCTCTGGCTCCCTTGATTGCCTTCACTTCCCCGGTGGGGCTCAGGGCTCCCTGGCTACATGCTGTGAAGTGGGCGAGAGCCAACAGCCATGAGTTCTGAACTTGGGACAGCTTTGGTGATCCTTTACATTACTCATCCTGACAAACACAGGCACCAAACTCTGGAACAGTACCAGGTTAGAGGTGGTTCTAGGTGAACAGAAGTGGAGGGCAGAAATTTTTCTGAGCTAAAATCAGACCAACTGGGAACGCTACCTCTGCCTTCAGTGGGGTTAGATTTCTTAGACGGCTACTAAAATTATAAATGTTAAACTATTTGGTGACTGAATGAATAGGGAGTAGAAGCAAAGCAGAGAAAGGCAGGAATTGCCTGTTCTAATCCTGGGACAGGTACTGGTGGGCTGAGATCATAGTTTGGAGTATGGCACAGATGCAGAAGGAGGAGAAGCCTGGATATATTTACCAAGGCCCAGGATTCAACAGGAAGTGTTTAGAATTGTAACATCCCATTGAGAATTTAAAATTATCTCCCAAAATAATACGATGAACATTATAGCATAAATCACTGTACACCAGATTAGATTCCAATGGAACACGGTTTCTTACAAAATATAATCAAGTTAAGGACACACTGTTTAGTATCAAGTAGCTGTGAGATGAGGACATTTCTCCTGTGGAGAACTAGCTACATGAATTTTTATTTTGAGAAATAATCATTTACCTGCTTTGCCACAGCTATCAGTCTCAACTTATTGTGAGAAACACTTGGTTAGGTTTGAAAATGGGAACTTTTAAAGCAGTTCAGAGGAATAAGCTTCCCCACGTATAAATCTCCAATGTAGGACAGTAACTAGCGTGACCTGTCAGACCACACTCAGCCACCTGGGATACTAAGCGTGAAGATCAGGCTGAGCAGGTGTGTGTTCGGCTGAAATCCCTAAGCCGGCCATCTCAAGCAGAGGCACGTTGACTTCACATATGCTGTAGGAGGAAGTGAGAGGTGATATAATCTATGAATACCAACCCAGGAACAGTTGAAAAATTCAAGTTCCACAGCTACAGGACAGCCAACCAGCCAAGAAAAGGCTAACTGGGCTGTATAACAATCCCCTAACCTAACAAGTGTGAATAAAATTTTAGCTGAAGTCTAACTATAAAGTGAGACTTAAGTTTAGAATGTAAGGGTTACAAAACAGTATCACTGAGTAAGAAATATGCTATCCGTAGGGCAGGGGTTTTAGTAACAAGTGCCTGGGCTTTATGCCAGGGCAGCTGGCATGAGAGCATAAGGAATCAGGAGGGTGTAGCCGAGAGACAGGGGAGCGAAGAGAGAGCCTGACTTACAGGACAGGGAAACCACACAGGTGAATCATACCTGTATGAGGCGGGAGATTCAGTTGACAGGCATCAACTATGTTTATGGTTAGCAGCGCCTCCTAGCACATATAGGTACCCCCAAAATAGTTAAAAAATAGGCTTTGAACCCCCAATTAGATGGTGAGCTACTTGATGTCATGCTTTTTTAAAATACTCTTTCCTCATCTAGCACTGTGCTGGGAACTTAGTGTTTGCTCAGAATTCACTATTAATTGATTTCTCTGCTTGGGCATCTTCAGCGAAGCACAATTCACGAGGCAGAGTCCTCTTCTGGAGACATGCGAGCTGCCCACCCCCTCACAATGGACAAAGGCAAAGAAGATGAAAAAGGGACTAACATTTTACCCAATTAATGAGGGGATATGTTGGTGCCCACAAGGTGCTGGGAAATACAAAATAGTCATAAGCCCATCTCAGAAAAGCTTGAGCACGTCTACAGGGAGCAGAACAGTTGCTGAATTTATGGTGCCCTGGGCACCTCTATTTGTCAAGTGCCGCAGAAGCAGCCCTGACACTGGCACAGGTGAAGATGAATTTTCATTCAGAGCAGTGAGCCTTCTGACTCCATTAATCCTCAGGGTTTTGATGATGAATTTCTTTCTTTTTTTATTTTATTTATTTTCACTCTAATGCCTCCTCCCACTGCCCTGTAACAGCGTGGAAGGAACAGAACAGATGGTGCTTTACGTGGAAGACCGAGGGCTCATGAGGATACAAAGCCTGCCCACTCTGAAATCACATGACTGCACGTGCAAGGAAAAGCCTTGATTTCCCCTGGGAGACACAGATGCAATGATGTTAGTATTCCCAGTGGAGGGAGAGGAGGGGAAGGCTAACAGGCCATTTAGAAGGAAGACCACACTTATACTAATATACTCTTCAGCAAGGATTATGTTTAATTACAAAATAACAGGAGGACCAATATCTGAAGATTCAAAAACACCCAAGTAAAATAGAGGCAAATAAGGGTTTTGGTCTGCTGCTATGCAAAGCCCCTTTACGAAGAACTAGTGTGGATGTACAGTAGTAGAATACTGGCCTCTAGTTAACCTGCCATTGGCTCTGACCCAGTTTTAATCGGAAGCAGCCAGGATTTACAACCTGCTTAAGGATGGAGTTTGACAACTGCTATAATCAGAAGAGCTGTCAACACAAGGACAGCTGTCAAGCCAAACCGTAATTCATAAAAAATAATAGCTAAGCCCCCAAGACATCCCCAACATTGTCTGCACTCACTGGGTTTAACAATACTTATAGTTTTATGAAAGTTCCAAGAATAGTTAAGGGTCCTAATATAATATGGAATCAACAAATAGTTACTAAGTACCTATTAAATAAAAAAAGAAAAACAGTTAAATAGTATTAAGTAATTAAAAAGATAAAATATGCCCAGCAGATTCCTTGGCATTTGGTAGGTACTTAATAAATGGTACTTATTATTATTATTATTACATGCCAAACTTCTTTTGATGAGCTGAAAAACTGGCAAAAGTTTAGTGATCTGGTTAAAAAAGAAATTTAAATTAAAAATAAATCACTCCTATAAGTGATTATTAACTTAAAATATTAATTTCATGAAACGTTCCTGGTTGTCAGAATATTTTAGTTTTATATATTTGTAATGCCAAACCTCTAATGAATGATATTATTTTAGTGTTTAATTATCTTGATTACAACATATATGATATTTATTTTGTTCTTTCTACAATGAATAACATAATCTGAGAGAGAGAGATAGAGGTTGTTTTACGAGATCAATTTTGGGCAGGATTCCTGAATCAGGGATAATGTTTATTAATGTCTAAACTCTCAGTGAACAGAAGTAAGACTATAAAAGCGCACAGACAGACACAGATATTGATATATATGTTTACTCACATATACGGTTTTGAAAAATAGCCTTGATTCACCAACTGAGGTGACCAATGATAAAGGATTTTCATTAATTTTATTTCTAGAAGAGCTTATCTTCCACAAAATAATGTCTGCTAAAAGGGCACCAGGACTGTAATTATGCCTGGGATTATGGAAAGAGGACTGGAAATGAACAAGTATCTCCTCTGCTACCTACAACTGTGTTACCCTGTCAGGGTCACTTCCCCTCTCTGGACTCGAGTTTTTCATTTGTAAATGCAGGAAAACAAAGCCGAGTGCAGGCATTTGTTGGAAAGGTTAAGAGATAATATATATGAGAACAGTAACACCACTTTATATCAGCCTAGATTTGGACTTCTTTTTTATGTGTGATCTTTTATTTGGGTATAAAATACATATAGAAGGGTACCAAAATCATGTATATATAAATTTTCTTAAGATAAACTTACTCATGTAACTAACTAGCACATAGATCAAGAATCAGCTATTTATTAGATATCAGAAGCACCTCTGCCATGTTGAATCCTTCAAGTACTACCTACCCATTTCCCTAGGGCAGCAATGATCCTGTCTACTGTGGCAGAGATGAATTTCCCTCTTTTGACTGGTATAAAAAGGGAAGTATGTAGTGTGCACTCTTTTCTATCTGGCACCTTGAACTCAACAGCATGTTATGAGATTCATTTAAGATTCCGACTAGTCGTAGGTCTTTCTCATTCTGCATGGAATTTCACTGGACGAGTATCTTATCTTCATCAGATATCTTAATTCCTGCATCTGAAGATTTCAATGTTTTATCAATTAAGAACATTATCAGTAAATATATCCTCAAATACTGACCCTTCCCTAATTTCTCCTTTTGGAATTCCTATTAAAAAATACTGAATGTGCCCTGGCTAGTTTGGCTCAGTGGTTACAAGTCGGCCCTCAGACCCACGAGCTGCACGTTTGATTCCGGTCGAGGGCACACCCCTCCTTGCAGTTGGTTCCCAGCCCTGGTAGGGGGTCCCCGGGGGAGGCAGCCAGTTGATGTGTCTCTCTCATGTTGATGTCCCCCCCACCTTCACTCTGTCTGAAGATAAATGAAAAAATATCCTCGGATGAGGATTAAAAAAAAACCCCAAACATTCTCATTTTATAAACTCAGTGTCTGTTCACATTTCCATCTCTTTATCTTTCTGTGCTGCCTTTTATTTATTTATTTATTTATTTTTTATCCTCACCTGAGGACATTTTTCCATTTTTTGTTCAGATAGAGGGAGAGGGAGGGAGGGAGAGGGAGAGGGAGAGGGAGAGGGAGAGGGAGAGGGAGGGAAAGAGAGGGAGAGAGAGGGAGAGAGAGGGAGAGAGAGGGGAGAGAGGGGGAGGGAGAGGGGGAGAGGGAGAGGGAGGGAGAGAGGGAGAGAGGGGAGAGAGAGAGAGAGAGAGAGAGAGAGAGAGAGAGAGAGAGGGAGAGAGAGAGAGAGAGAGAGAAACATTGAAGTGAAAGGGACACATCGACTGGCTGCCACCCGCACGACCAATCAGGGCCGGGGACAAACTGCAACCGAGGTATGTGCCCTTAGCGGAAACCGAACCCAGGTCTCTCTGGACCGCAGGCCAACGCTCTAACTGCTGAGCCAAACCTTTGGCCAGGGCTGTGCTGCCTTTTAGAATTATCTTTCAGTGCACCATTTTTTAACTTGTGCTAATTCTGAACTTTAACCTACCCATTGTAAGATTTCTGTATTTTTTTAATTGAAGTTCTGTTTGGTTCTTTGAAAACTGCTTCTTTTTAGAGTGCTGTTCTTATGTTTTTGCTTCCTTGATTTTATATACTCTTATTTTGGTAATTTCTTTCTCATAGTTTTTTTGAAGTTCCTCAAAGTCTAATCTTGTGGTTTTCCTATGTCTGCTGACATTCACTCAAGTGTATTTTGTAATTTTGGACTGTGAGTTCATTTTAAGAAGGGCCTCTTTCTGTAGAAATTCTGTGCCACCTTGGTTGAGGATGTGTCCTTCAAGAGAAGATTACATTGTTTCTGCTAGGTTCCTCAGAGATAAGCAGCCTAGTACACTTATTACATTAATTTCTTGACTTGAGGACTACTGAAATAATCAGAGGCTATAAATGTAAACCCCAAACTTGTGTGAGGTGGGCCTTTCTTCCCCCACCCAGATTCTGGTCTGTGGGAGATAAGCTTCTTTTTCTTTCTTTCTTCCACCAGTGGAACATTTTCTGACCTATTAAAAATTTTGTTTTAACTGAGGATATAGCCCTTTGAAGGTCTTGGCTTATGTGCAGGCTCTCAGTTCCTTCCGGCTCAAGAAGCACCGTGGTCAGGGTTTGCTGACATTGAAAACCAAGTCTATAGTTTACCCAGATTAGATCCAGTGTTGGCTCACACACTTACCACTATGGCTACAGGGCCCTTGTTTATTGGGTGGGTGGTGAAGAACACCCAAAGTCTGGGGCATCCCTTACCTTAAAAAGGATGTTTGGTCTGGTTTATCTGGCAAATAGCAGGCGCTCGATAAATATTTGTTGCATGAATAAAATATAATTAAGAAAGTAAGTCACATTCACTGCCTTTACAGAGCCTATAATATTTAGATTTAGAATAATTTAAATGTACTTTTCAAACAGGTAATATATGGATATGGTTCCCAATATAGAAGGTATTAAACGGCTGATAGGAAAACATATTTATCCGATGTTTGTATTCCAGCCCTTCCAGATGTGTAAGTTCCTCTTCCCTTAGACACCAACATTAGTTTTTTGTGCATCCTTCCAGAGATAATTTAGGCACTTACTAGCAAACATGTATAGATATATTCATAGCAGCACACTATATACTATTCTACACCTTAATTCCTTCATGTAATAATATCTTATCTGTATCAGTTCATAAAAAAATAGAGTTTATTTTAAAACCAGTCATAAAGACCTTTTGAAAAATCCCAACTCTGTTGCTACCCAGAAATGTATTTTATATATATTAACCCTAAATGGACACATTCCCCCATCCATAAAGACATTTACCTCTAATGGTTAACAAAGGGTGACAGAGTGACTTATTGACAATCTCAAGGGCACATTCAGTCCAGTCGAGCTGTTTCTCTAGTTTCTGAATGAAGACATGAAAGGAAAACAACACGCGCCACAGACGGCATTCAACCCTGCGCGAGCGGAGGAAGGGGCATGGGAACGGGCTGCGTCAGCAGGGCGCGCGGAGGCACTGGTGGGTTGCCTTTCCAAGCACAGTGCTGAACGCTGGACCCTACTGCGAACACTTTGGAGTAAAATAAGCTCGCTTCTTGAAGCCAGGCATCAGTCAGGAACAAAGGGTAGCCCTGCATTTTTCTTTCTTTTTTTTTTAAATCCTTACTCGAGGACATTTTTCCATTTTTTTTGTTCAGACAGAGTGGGAGGGAGGGAGGGAGAGAGAGAAACATCGATGTGAAAGGGACACATCGAGTGGCTGTCACCTGCACAACCCAACCAGGGCTGGGGACAAACTGCAACCGAGGTACGCGCCCTTAGAGGGAACCGAACCCGGGTCTCTCTGGACCATAGGCTGATGCTCTAACCGCTGAGCCACACTGGCCAGGGCTTGCCCTGAATTTTTCACGGAAGGCCTCAAATCACTGTGCACGGTTTCTTCTTTCTCCTTTCTGATTATCTCCGGTTGTCTGACTTTTGCCTGGTTGTCCCAGAGTGAATCACAGCCGTGGAAGTGGTCTAGAGGTTTTCTATGGGTTGAAAATTCGGGTCCAGAATGGCCAGCTCTTGGTGACGTCAGAGAGCTACATGCAGAACGGTCACAGAAACATGTCTGAGGAGCGCGGAGCGCGGTGCCGTGGAAGGAGGCACGGGGAGGCGTTCGTTTCCCTCCTTTCCTAGTAAATCCAGGGAGGGGTTTGAATTTCTGGTTCCCTTAGGTGAGTCTATTAACTTCTTTGGGTTTTATTTTCCTCATTTATAAAATAGGGACCATAATAACTACTATTTAAGGATAGGAGCTTAGAAATTACTTTACCTGCATACTGTATTTTATATTAACTTTTTTCTTTATTCCTCACCCGAGGATATTTTTCCATTTATCACTAGATAGAGTGGGAGGAAGGGGGGGAGGGGAGAGGGAGAGAGGAAGGGAAAGAGGGAGGGAGGGAGAGAGAGAAAGAGAGTGAGAAGCATCAATGTGATAGAGCCACATCGATTGGTTGCCTCCCACATGACCCGACCAGGGGTGAGGACGAACTGCAACCGAGGTAGGTGCCCTTGACTGAAATTGAGCCCAAGACTCATTGGTTCGTGGGCCGAAGCTCTAACTGCTGAGCCAAACCGGCCACGGCTATATGTACATTTTTAATGGTATATCTTTCAAAAACATTTGGTAAGAAAATATGTATGTATGTATGTGTGTGTGTATATATTATATATGTAATTTTAATTAACAAATATTTTAAGTACAGCATTGAGAGGACTATAAAGATTAAAATTTTTGGTTATCACAAATAATGCTGCAATAAATGTTCTTAATCATGTCTCATTATATACATGTTCAGTAGTATTTCTAGGGTATGTATCTAGAAGCAGACTTGCTGGATTGTAGATTTTACTAGATCTCGCCAAACTGATCTCCAAGTGGCTGCATCAGCAGGGTATGACAGTTCGTGTTCTCCATCCTAGTGCTGACATTAGTGGACATCTACATGTTGCTAGTCTGACCAGTGTGAAATTAACATCTAAAAGTCTTAGACTGTGTTCCCTGATTATTGTTGGGAGACAATTTTCCAAGAGACTTTCATGCTTCTGAAACTCTTAACAGAGGCGATGCCAGACTTTGTTCTGAATTATCTTTACCAGGATGTTTGGATGGTGGCTGCCTTGGACAACCGAGGTAGTGCTCCCTTCCAGGGCAGAGGGCAGGTGTGCTTACTGTCCAGTGTAACAGACAGAGTGTTCTCCAGGGCAGGGGCTGGCAGGTCTGCTTGCAGCTCGTTACAAAAGGCTGGAGTTCTCTAAGCTCCGGATTCCTAAGCTCTGACACACTGAGTGTGCAGGATCTACCTGGGCTTCTCTGCATAGTGACTGGACTCAAGGGTAAATAAAGGACACAAACATGAACCTCATGCTGCTTGCTGTGCCGTTAATGAGTCTTTTGTCTCTGATCTGGGAGTCTGTGTCTTTTGCCAGCATCCATGAAACTATGTCAGGCTAACTTGTTAGCCAGCAAGTTGGGTATAATCTCAGACTATAGACAATTATTAGTGAGGCTGAACATCTCTTGTTTTAAAAAAAAAGTTTTTTTCTTTATTGATTTTAGAGCGAGAAGGCAGAGAGAGAGAGAAACATTGATAAGAGAGAATATCAAATGGCCGCCTCCTGCATATCCCCTACTGGGGATCTGGCCCACAACCTGGGCATGTACCCAGACGGGAATCGAACCAGCGACCTCTTGGTGCATGGCTCGACGTTAAACCACTGAGCCACACCAGCCGGGCTTCTCATTGTTTATTGGCTATTTGGCTCTTCCCATTTGTGAACTCGCTATTCGTATTTTGGAGTATATTTTTCTATTTGATTATCTTGCTTTAACTAGGTAGGTATTCTTAATATATTCTGAATAGTGATCTTAAGTAGGTTATTTTAAATATCTTCTCCCAGTCTGTACCTTGTATTTTTACTTTGGTTATCTTTCATTTAACAGAAGTTTATAACTTCAATGTAGTCATCATAATTTAAATTATGATTTGTACTTTTGTTTTCTGTGTTGTCTCTGCATTTGCCCAGGACTGAGCCCTAGTAAAGACAGCTGGAGGCAGGCTGAGGGCACTGAAGTCGGCTATGCCCACAAGGAAGCGCTGGCTGGGAGCTGGGCGGGGAGGGAGCCTGTGTCTGGGCACTGCATTCTGGAGCAGTCTTCGCCCTGCGAAGCTGGAAAGGGAAAAGAAGGGAGTGGTCTTGTTTCAAATACCACAGACACCTGTCTTCTTTCCAAATCTCCACAGATTTTTTTGACTCAATGTTTTTTGCTATTTGTCCTTAGGATCACTTGCTATTTGTCCTTAACACCATTTCCAGAAGCTTTAAATTGTTGTATTTTAAAAAATAATTTTCTCACCCTGGCAAGTTTGGCTCAACAGTTAGAGCGTCAGCCCTCAGACCAAAGGGTCTCAGGTTCTCTTCCCAGACAAGGGCATGTACCTGGGTTGCAGGTTCCATCCCCTGCCCTGTTGGGGTCGATCAATCGATGTCTCTCTCTCACATGGATGTTTCTCCCTCCCTCCCTCCCTCCCTTCCGCTCTATCTAAAAAATCAATGGAAAAGTATCCTCAGTTGAGGATTAAAAATAATAATAATAATAATAATTTTCACTAGTTTCACAGGGAAGCAGGTCAACTGAGCCTCCTACACTGTCCATGGGAGAAGTCAATCTCTGCCTTCATTATTTGGCTTTAAAATAACATCTTGATATTTAGAAAAACAAGTCCCTCTCTTATTCTTCTTCAAAGTGCCTTTGTTATTCTTGGTTCTTTGTTCTTCCATATACATTTTAGGACAAGCTTGTTAAAGTCCACAAAAAGCCTGCTGGGATTCTTATGAGAATTCTGAATTTGTAGTTCAGTTTGGGGAGAATCCATCATTATGATATTGAGTTTTCTCATTCAATAACATGGACTGTTTCTCCTATTGATGTCTTTTTAAAAAGTGTTCAAAAAGAGAGATACATCTGTAACAAAAATAAATTAATAAAAATTGGGAAAAAAGTGTTTAAAAGAGTAATGTAATTTTTTCTATGAAGGTTTTGCATATCTTTTTGTAGGATGAGTTCTAGGATTTTGTTGCTACTGTAAATAATACCTTTAAATTTTTTTCATTTTCTACCTTGTTATACTAATGTTTAAGAATATAATTTAAAAAAATTGATCTTGTCCCCTCAGCATCTTTTCTAAACACTGTTGTATTCGTTTTAATGATCTGACTGTAGAATCTTAGATTTCTACGTAGCTGCTTGTTTTGTTAGAGATTAACGATGATTTGTTTCTTTTTATCCATCTCACATGCCTTTTATTCTTTTGCTTTTCTTTCTGTGTAGTTTAGAATTTCAACACAATATTAAAGAGACATAGTTGTGGTAGGTATCCTTTTCTTGTTCCTGATTTTAAAGAAAATACTTCAAATATTCCATCTTTAATAATAATGTTTGTACTAGGTTTGGGATATATAGCTTCAGGCCACAGAATCTTCTTTCCATTCCTAGTTTATTTATTAAGAGTTTTATCATAAGCAGTGATATTAGCTAACATTTACTGAGTATATACCATAGAGTTAGACATTGTTTTAAGCACTTTACCTGGGTTAAATCATTATATGTTCATAAATATCTGAGGTTATTTTCCCTATTTCACATGAGTAATCAGGTACACTAAAGTTAAATGATCTGTCCAAGTTCAGTAGCAGAACTAAAATTTGAATCCAGAAGTTTCTCTAAAGAGCCCCACATCTTAATCACTTTTCCATATTGCTTCTTAGAATAAGTGTTGAATTTCTTCAAATGCCTTTTCTGCATTTGATTTGACTGTGTAGTTTTTCACATGATTTGCTAATGGGAAAAATTACATTAATACATTTTTTAAATGTTAAATCATCTTTGAATTCCTGGGACAAATTCAACTTGATCATCACATTTCTTTCTTTCTTTTTTTATCCTCACCCAAGGACTTTTTTGCATTTATCTTCAGATAGAGTGGGAGGGAGAAAGGGAGGAAGAGAGAGAGAAACATTGATGTGAGAGAGACACATTGAGTGGTTGCCATCCACACGACCCCAACTGGGGCCGGGGACAAACTGTAACCGAGGTGCGTGCCCTTAGTGGGAACCGAACCCAGGAGTCTCTGGTCCGCAGGCCATTGCTCTAACCGCTGAGCCAAACAGGCCAGGGCACATATCTTTCTTTTTAAAATATATTTTATTTAGGATTTTTGCATATATGTTCAAAAGTGAGACTGACTCACAGTTTTGTTTTGTTTTTTCCTGCTGGTTTTTGGTACCCAGGTTACATTACCTAAAAGTCATGAGTTGGGGCACGCACTGGAGGACGTTTCAGCCTTTGGTATCAGGCTGGTGCATTCCATAACAGTGAGCCCAGTAATTTAGACTCCTGGACAATCCAGTGCGGTCTTGACATCCAAGCAAATGTTGCGCAGTGGACAAAATTGTCCAGGGGCACCTGGGCTACTCACTGCTGAGTGGGATCTGGGATTGCCCAAATCAGAGAACAGCCTAATGCAGTCCCTTCCGAAAGGTCTGAAGGGAGTTGATCCTTCATCTGATTTAAATTTTGATGGCTGTCTTTTATTCAACAATATTCACATGCAAATAAAAAAAGTAAGAATACTTTTAGTAGTACTTTACTGTTTACAAAACTCTTCAATATCTTTTATCTCATTGGATTTACCTAGTAGCTCTCTGAAGCCCTGTTATTTCCATCTCACAGATTATCTGCTATTTTATAGATGATTTAAATGAAGATTATTTAACTAGGCTAATTAGTAGGAAAAATGAGTTAAAAAATAAAATGTATTTTTCTTCAATTACATCAAGAAAGTATTGCATGCAGGATTGATTCTAGCTCCTATAGTAACAGTGATTAGCTTTTTAGTTGTCATTGACAGTAAAAAGAATGAAACAATAAATTTTCAAAGGGGGTTTGAAGGAGACTTCATTTCTGTTGATAGTACTGAAATGCTCAATTTACCATGAATGTGCCCATAAGAATTTTAATATATCTTCAACTTTAGAGGTTATTAATCTTTTTAATTTAATTTTTTATTTTATTGATTTTTAGAGAAAGAGGGAAGGAGAGGGAGGGAGAGAGAGAGAAACAGTTATGTGAGAGCAAAATATTGACTGGTTGCCTCTTACATGCCCCCTACCAGGGACTGAGCCAGAAACTCAGGAATGTGTCTGACCAGGAACTGAATCAGTAATCTTTTGATGCACAGAACAATGCCCAACCAACTGAGCCATGCCACCGCCCTGCGGCCAGGCTAGTAATCTATTTTTTAAACAAAAAGTTACTGTAACTGCCAGTGGCCAGACATTTTTCTAAGCACATACAGGGTTAGAAAAAGTTGAGCAAAACATATAGAGAAAAGTTTCAAATAATTATTAATAGTTTAGAAACATCTTACCATAATGTAGAGCTGTTTGACCTTCATTGTCCTATAAAAGAAACAAATAATACATTTAGAAGTCTAAGTTATTGCAGGAGTGTGGAACTACACAAACTACAGCAAATATATCCAACACTACAAAGTTCCATAGGTTTACTGGATACAGAAAATGAAGAAGTCAGTTCTTTGAGCCTCACAGTAACTTCTGACAAAGCTCTTTAACTTGGAGAAAAGAAGAATGTTGAATAGTATAGTGGTTACTTGGAGTGGGGCAAGAGAGGAAGGGGATTACTGTGTAACGAGTACAGAATTTCAGTGTGGGATGGCAATAATGTTCTGGAGATGAACAGTGGTGATAGATGCATAACACTGTGAATGTACTCAATGCTAGTGACCTGCTTACTTAAAAATGGTTAAAAGGTTAATTTCACATTTTAAATATTTCACAACCATTTAGAAAAGAAAAAAGAAAAGTAAAAGGTGTCAAAAACTGCAAGTGGCAATGCTCTCCACTTCTTGGAGAAAAGCAGTCCACAGTAGGAGAGAAGTGAGAAGTACTGACAAAGAAAAAAACAGCGGCGAGATGGACTGAGTCTCTGGTTCTTGTCCTTCTGAATATATTCTTGCCTTTCTTGGTTAGGTGAGCCAACAAAAAAATATGCCCTAGATGAATGGGATCTTTTTTGTCACTTGCAAACAAAAGTCCTCACTAATACAGTATGCAAGGCAATTTACAACCCAAACTTAGACCATCTTCCCCCCACCGATTCCTTCTCCCAATTTTGTGACTGCCAATTACTAATCAGAATTCCTATCTGGATTTGCACATCTATAAATGCTCTTCAGTTTGCTGGAAAACTATCCTGCAATCTTTTAAAGATAGTGTCTTGTTCTTTTCTCTGTTTTAAAATTTGTCTTTGATATAGTTGAGCATTTTAAGTAGGCTTATTTTATAGTCCCTAATAGTCCCTATATTTCTTTGATTTGAGTTCAGGGAGAGGAGGCAGGGTGATGAGACACATGATGTTTGTTGTGTTGCCTGAGGTCTGCGTTTCGTCGACAGTGTCCTGCTTTATAATTTGGACTGCAAACTCACTTTAAGTGGGGTTTTATCCGTGAAAAAGTCTGTGCTGTGTTCCCTGGACTGAAGGTCTTTCCCTCCACATGACTTTGCTTTGTTTCCACCAGGCACCACAGGGGTTTTAGCACTCTGAGATCCTCCTGCGGATTTCTTAGCTTGGGGATCTTTGAACATGTAAGCAGTGTAAATTTAAAAAGGGCAAACCTCTCTCCCTTTCCACCTCCCACTACTGGGCTTGGAGCTCAGGCCAAGACAAACTGTCAAACTCTGTGTTGGTAGGCAGATTTTTTAGTGCGCTTTTTTCCTGGTGGTTGTTGGTGCTGAGATCTCTGCCCCATGGGTATTGAGACTGGCTAATCCTTTCAGGGCAGCCCAGTGTTGGTTTACACTTTCCTTTTAAAGCTCTGGGTTTAAAAAAAACTCTCTTTTACAACACGTACGACTCAGTTCACTTCTTTAGGAAACCTCCCGAGTCCTCAGGTGGGGTCAGGTGTCCCTCCTTTCTACCACTGTGTCTAGCATACTCTATACTTATCTGTCTCTTCTACCGAGGCTGTAAACGTCTTATGGGCAAGTACACGTCTTTTGTCCAGGGCCTCAAAGTGTCTTGCATACAGTGTGTGCTTTCATGAAATGAAAGAATGACTATATTAATTTTCCCCCATTGGTTTATTACTTAGTCTCTTGATTACCTTTTGTCTTTTATGTGAACTTTTTTTGGAGTCCCCACATATCTCCTATAGTGTGAGTATAACGCCAGCTGTAATAATCCAATGTGGGCCCTGGCCGGTTTGGCTCAGCGGTTAGAGCGTCGGCCTGCGGTCCTGAGAGACCCGGGTTCGGTTCCTGCTAAGGGCGCGTATCTCGGTTGCAGTTTGTCCCCGGCCCTGGTCGGTTGTGCGGGTGGCAGCCACTCGATGTGTTCCTTTCACATCGATGTTTCTCTCTCTCTCTCTGTTCCTCTCTCTCCCTCCCACTCTACCTGAACAAAAAATGGAAAAATGTCCTCGGGTGAGGATAAAAAAATAAAAATAAAAAATAATCCAACGTGGGCCTAGACAATGATGAACAGGAGACAGTTTACAGTTAACCAGGTGCAAAACCACTAATATTCGAGTTGACTTCTAGTCCTTTTTTCTTCTATATGTGCGCAGAACTAGTTGGTCCCTCTTGAGAGTCTCTGCCCACGTGCATTCTGCGCTACCTAACCCTTTCTTACTTTACTGTTTTTGATGATGTCCACATTTTATTAATAATTATTTCCTTAAGGACTCAGTTTTCTTCTATCTCCAGATTGGGCACCCTTATCAAATATAAGAATTTTATTTATTTTGCCCTGGCCGGTTTGGCTCAGCAGTTAGAGCATCGACTCATATACCAAAGAGTCTTGGGTTCGATTCCGGTCAAGGGCACGTACCTCAGTTGCAGTTTGATCCACAGCCCTGGTTGGGGTCATTCAGGAGGCAACCAATCGATGTGTCGCTCTCACATTGAAGTCCCCACCCCCCCACCCCCGTCTGAAAATCAATGGAAAAATATCCTCAGGTGAGGATTTAAAAAAAAAGTTTATTTTTTATTCTACTATATAATATGAAATATTGAATATTTTGCTCAGAACTGATACAGAGGAAATACTATTTTATCCTTTTAACATTACGCCACTGATAACACTGCTGTTTTCTGTGCATAACAAACACTGTAACCAAGTCCTGATTTTTTCCCCATTGCTAATTGCATTTTTAAAACAATTTTTTTCTTTTGATTAATTTTAGAGAGAGAGGAAGGAAGAGGGAGAGAGGGATAAAAACATCGATGAGAGAGAACACTGAATGGCCGCCTCCTGCATGCCACACACTGGGGATTTGGCCCACAACCTGGGCATGTGCCCTGATTGGGAATCGAACTGGTGACCTCTTGGTGCATGGATCAACTTAACCACTGAGCTGGGTACTAATTGCATTTTATCAAACTGAATCAAAAGTCAATTTCCAAGTCAAGATTTCATATATATGTTGCAGTCATGGAAATAACATGCTTCCTAGATGTTCTCTATGGACAGAAAATTCTGCTAAGTGTTACTGGATTTCTTTTCATGTGACCATCGTGATATTGATACTGTACTTTAGTTCAGACTTGATCTCCCATCTCTGCCAATGTTAGTTCTAAAATGCAGCAGTAAGGAAGCATGAAGCATTAAACGAGTAATAACAGAGCTACATCAGAGGGAATGAATTTTCCCAAGTGCCTAACAAGAGGTTTTGTTCTTATCCAGTAATTTAATATTAAATATAACTTTTATGTTATATAAGGTGGCACTAAAGAAAATTGGTTATGAGGTATTGGAAGTAATGATAAAAATGATGAGTTAGTAATATAACTTGGGGTAATTTCTAATATTATTTCTAAGCTTAGAATGTACTGCCTCTTTATCTATGAGATCCATGGCTCTAGAATAGAATATGATTAAACTAATTTAACAATTTAGAAGTTTGCAAATGTATTTTATGATTCTTTTTCTAAGAAATTTTCTAGACACATGAGTTGAAGGTTACAGGCATACTCCTTACTGGAAAAAACAAACAAAAGGTATAGTACCACCTCATTTAACTGCCATCTTTAGAGAGGGACAAACCTGTCGGCAGGTTTTTCAAATAATCGGAACATTACCCTTTGAGCATGCAGGTAACAGAAAAGTTACTCTTCATTTGAACTCTCTGTGAACTGGAATACCAGCTCTATGCTTACAAACATTTTTCAGCGATTACAACGATTAGCTATTTCCAATAAAAACTTATCAAACCAATTAAAATCATGGTTCCTTATAAATGGCTCTTTACAGTTCCAAGCATGACAGGGTCACCTCACCTGCCCCACTCCTGATTTGCCATGTTCTTCAAATCACTGTGCCTAATTTGTGGCTTCTGAGTTCAGACTCTGAGAGCTGAAGTGTTATAGTGTTTAATGTGAAATACTGAGATTTTCTGATCTTTCAACTTAGAGCACTTAGAGCATGTCCACCTAGAAATCAATTAGAGCAGGGATAGGAGCATAAGAACCATGACTCCAGTCACAGAATTGATTGGCAAGTGGGGAACAGAAAGACAGGGGGACAACCAAGCTGTCTTCTAATTCTGTCTTCCAGGAGCACTAGAGAAAAGAAGTACTTTAAAAAGACATCAACAATGTCCCTCAATTCTGAATCGTTTATATGTCTAACTACCTTGATATGTCTAGAGAATAGGTATTTGAGTGAAACAGAGAAAGGATGATTATTTTAAATTACTCTCTAATCAAATTGTAGTCTTTAGGGACCCAAATGTAGATTATTCTTCTTGCATTCATCTTTTGTATGCCTACCACATAAAAAGTACTCAAGAAATGTTTGATCAATGAACTCAATGATTAAAACTAATATAAACCCTGTTTAGTTTTTAATCATTATTAATAATTATTTTAAATCAACTACTATATTACAATACTCTTACTATTATGATTATGATGCTCTTAATAAAACACATCATCTTATATCTACAAAATCTTTACCTCTGTTATTCCTCTTTGTACGTCAAAGTGGAATTTGGATTAAAGCAGGAATATGACTCTAAACATGTTTTTTTCCTTAACCTCAAAACTGGATATAGGAACCCAAACCTTGGTCTTTATAAACATTCTGTTTCAAAATATATTACAAAGAATAAATGGAATTGAATGTCAAGAATGAGTAAGTGAAAGCTTTTACTCATCTGGTTTACAACTTATATCAGCTAATTTTTCTAAATTTAAGTTGATTAAATTTTTTTTGGTTGTTTCATTTCAAATGACCACACCAGAAGAGGGTTGTTTGTCATGGTTATTTATGCTTTTCCTTTCTGTTTTACCTTAAAAGAAATGTTTAAATTTAATAAATATGGAGTTGTTATAAACAGCAGCAAAAACAATTCCAATAAATTAAAATCAGTCATACATTTAAAATCTTTGTAAGGGATTATACGCTAGGGTAAAATAAAAATACTCTGTTGAATTAAAAATAAACAAAATCACATAATAAAGTTAAAATGTAGACAAATTCAACCATGCTTAAAATTCAAAGTACAGACAGATCTCAGAGGGGAGGAGGATGGGGAGGACAGGAAGAGATCAATCAAAGAATATATATGCATATATGCATAGCCCATGGACACAGACAATAATGTGGTGAAGGCCTAGGGGCCCGGGACAGGGTGAAGGGAGGCAAGGAGGGGGGGAGGGAAATGGGGGGACAGCTGTAATGGAGTCAGCAATAAAAAAAAAAAATCTGAAGTACAAAAGCATAGAAATAAATGTGCAATCCCCACACTATACCTACATATCCTTTCTGTCCAAATACATAGAAGTACATAAGGAACACAAAGGACAACATAATATAGGAAATTTAAAACTCAGACTCTCAAATAAGAAAAGGAAAAATGTGCCCATGACCCCTACACGATTCTTCCCATCACCGTCGGATGGCACAGAGCCATGGCAGCTCTTCTCTGTCTAACCTGGTCCTGCTCCGACTCTTGCAGGTCTCTCAACTACCACGCTGCTCTGAGATTAGGTTTAAAAAGCGGTTACTCTTCTTTATAACTTTTTAAAAAATGTTTTGATCCTCATCTGAGGATATGTTTTCATTGATTTTTAGAGAGAGAGAGAAACTCGATCAGTTGCCTCCAGTGCGTACCCTGACGGACAACTGAACCTGCAACCTAGGTATGTGTCATGACTTGGAATCGAACCCACAACCTGTTGGTGTAGGAAAGCATGCACCGACCAACCGAGCCTTCACAACCCTTACTTAAGCTTTCTCTCACCTATCTCCATCTTCACCGGGTATCGAATGAACATGTGGTGTTCCTGCTCTTTTGAAGGTAAGGCCCATGGCACAGTTTAACTTTATAGACTCCTATTTCCCTTATCCCTTGTATCTAGCACAAAAGTTTGCATAACATAAAACTTAAATAAGACTAAAAGGATAAACTACTTGCAGGAAAACCAATATAGTAATACCTTACTAATCCAAGGACTTGATTTCTGGCCTTCTCAAGTACCTGGAATAGGGCCCAGAGTCTGGGGGGAAATGCTGTTAAGGACCATATTAAAAATGCTGTGACCCGTTGGCTCACTGCGAAGGATTGTTCTTGCTGGTTTGAGGAAGCAATTCAAGGCCAGTCTTTGCCTAAGAATATGAGATGCTACAGGAGGCAGAAGAGACATGGAAAAGGAAAAGTGAAGGAAAGCAAGGAGTGAAAGAGCAGAAATAGTAAGAGGGCCAGCAAAGCTTAATGGCAATTAGAAGAAAGAATGGGGGCAGCAGCAGGAGCAGCAGCGATCAGAAGCTGTGACAGCGGTGGCAAGTTGCAGACATTTCAGACTACAGAGAATAGCCGGCCATAAAGAGGGCTGGGCTTTGTGCCAGCCAGTAGATTTTAGCAATCTCAAGAGAGCAAGAGGAGCTCTGGCCCTACGCTTCACACCGTCTATAAATACAATGATTCAAGAAGGAAGTAATGAAGTACTGGCTATATCTTAGCAAAAATATTTTATTAGAAAAACATTTTATAAAGAAAAAACATTTAAAAAACGAAAAGCAGAAAGTAACTGTTCCTCTATTTGAAACCAACACTAATCCAGAAAGCTTAACTTTGCAAATGGGGGTGCAGGAGAATTGAGATTTTATTAGAGTAAGGAAAGAGGAACAAACATTGGCCAATTCCTATCATGCGCTGAAAGTTTTGTTTCTTTTAAACCTCACAACAACCCTATTACATAAACATAATCATTCCCATTTTCAAATGGGATAAGATGAGGCTCAGAGAGATTATATGTAACTTGCTCAATGTCCTTGGCCCTTCATCATCAAAACCCATGCCTTCTCAACTACTATGCTGCTGAAAAGAAGCAAACGGAATCAAGGCAAATAAATCCAAAGCAAGGAGAACGGTGGTTAAACCTTTATTTCTGCAGGTGAAAGACAACAGTTAGCCTAAACTAGTCTCACCCCAGCACACTGTGTAATTCCTATTAACCATGATCTCCAAACTGATACATCACATTCAGAGACTGAATCATCTTAGTCTTTAGGACCACACACTCATCTTTACTACTCCTCAGTTGATTGCTGTACTTTTCCAAGTATGCTTACATCAAGAAGCTGTAGCTAAGTCTATAAAAATTTTAAAAAATTAACTCATTAAACTGGTCTAGCATTCAAAGTTAGGTACATAAGAAAGCAGAGTCAAATTGCTTTCTCTTCTGAAGGGTGTTCTGGTTACTGCATTGCTGTTTCTATACTGTACAGTGAAAATTCAATATACTTCAATCTAATCTCTTCTATACCCTTTGTATGGTAAACAGTCAGACGTCTAGTGGAGAAATCCAAGAAATGATTCTATCCATTCAGACTCACTCTTCACTTTCACAATGAACATTTTCAGAGTCAGCTAGGTCCACAAAACAGCACCCCCCCACCCCAGAAGGTGCTAAGAAATAGACACTTTCATTTGTTGTCAGTAGGAGAATAAATTTGCATAATATTTAGAAAATGTTCATTGCCTCTGGTTTAGCATTTCTAGAATCTATTTTTAAAAATAGAAGTATTTTTAAAAATACTTGTTTTGCTGATTTTATTCCTATCGTAGTTTGTGTGCTATATCTAATAATTAGTTTCTTAACCATAATAAACAATTCCAAGAAATGTAATATAGGTGAGTTGTAGATATCTACACCCATTAAAACCAAAAATAATGAATAAGTTTATTCTCAATATAGGCACCTTTATATCATTTTATGGCTTACATTATTTGTTAAGCATGTGTTTAATAAGTGTTCTGTCAATTATCTGCTACATATTAAAATTTCCTGAAAATGTAATGAGACATCACTTCATACCCATTAAGATAGCTATTGCCAAAAATATAGAAAATAAGTGCTGGTGATGATATAGACAAATCGGATCCTTAGTGAATTGCTGGTGAAATGCAAAATGGTGTAGTTGCTCTAGAAAACAGTATGGCAGCTCCTCAAAAAATTATACATTACATATGACCCAGCAATTCCACTGCAGGTCCTCAGATACTTGTACCCTGATGTTCACAGCAGCATTATCCACAATAGCCCTAAGGCAGAAACAACCTAAATGTCCATCAACAAATGAATAAACAAAATGTGGTATGTACATACAATAAACTACCATTAAGCCTTAAAAAAATAAAATTCTAGCCCTGCTGGTGTGGCTCAGTGGTTGAGCATTGACCCACACACCAAGAGGTCACACACTCGATTCACAGTCAAGGCACATGCCCAGGTTGTGGGCCCAATCCCCAGTGGGGGGCATGCAGGAGGCGGCCAATGTTCTCTCTTATCGATGTTTCTGTTTCTTTCTCCCTCTCCCTACCTCTCTCTCTCTAATATCAATAAAGAAAAAAAAAAAGAATGAAATTCTGACCCATGCTACATCACAGATTAACCTTGAAGACATAATGCTAAATGACATAAGCCAGGCACAAAAGGACAAATATGGAACGGTTCTACTTACATGAGGTCCCTAGAGTAGTCAAACTCAGAGAGACAGAAAGTGGTTGGTGGTTTGCCAGGGGCTCGGAGGAGGGATGTATGGGGAGTTAACGCTTAATGGGTACATCAGCGAGGGAAGATGAAAAGTTCTGGAGATGGATGGTGGTGATGACAGCACAACAATGTAAACGTCCTTGATGCTAATGCTACTAAACTCTCCCCTTAAAAATGGCTAAAATGGTTAATTTTAGGTTATGTGTATTTAACCACAATAGATTGTTTTTCTAATAATGGACATTAAAAAACCCACAAAGCCCCACAAATCCTGAGATGTGTTAAATTTGTAAGGCTCACCTTCTTTTTATTCTTTTCCCTCTGTTTACTTGTGCGTTTTTCTTTCATTTTGCAGAGCCACTGTCTGAGTTTCAAAACTTTCCCGCTTGACCGGGTTCCGAACTGTCCACGCTAAGGCTGCTGCGGCGGAAGAAACCTCAGCGGCCTGCTGCCTTTCACGGCTGCGCGGGGAGAGGCTTCCTGAAAGACCTGGGAGTAGTGGCCCTCAGCCTGGCAGGGTGAGTTCAGGGTCACTGTTTCCCCTACTGGAAGCGATTCTGCAATCGACTAGATTCTCTGTGGGCGCTTTTGAGGCTTTAAAGTGATCTGCGCCTTTACTTTAACAGTGCTAGCAGAAAAGTCTTGGTAAAATGGCTTTAATTTTTTAAATTCTATTCAATAAACCATCATATATTCGTGTGTGTATGTGTTATTGTTTACTTATATTTACAATCAACAGAAGGAATTGATAAAAAATTCAGAAACAAAAACTTATATTTTCATAACTTTTATGTGTGCCAGGAACTATGGGAGGCATTTTCACATATAATTAAATCCTCACAGAAACCCTTTGAAGGAGGTATTATTATCCTGATTTTATAAAAGTGGCGACGAGGCTTGGAGAGGTCATGTGATTTGGCTGAGTCATGCAATTAGTAAGCAGTACAATCCTCATTTGAACCTGCATCTTTCTGACCCCCAAACCCACCTGAAAACATCCAATAGTCTACTAGAAAATATGGGTCTGGAGCAGAGAGAGAGGTCTAAACTAGAGAATAAGATTTGAAAACAGCTGGCCAGAGCGAACAACTGAAATCACAGGTGCTAGTGAGGTCATCTGGACAGTACACAGAGCGAGGTGGGGCAGGTGGGACCTGCTGTGTACAGGGAACAGAAGAAAACAAGCCTGGTAAGGAAGGATCCAAAAAAGTGGGGGAAGATTCAAAATGAAGCTGGGAGGAATGTCAAGTAAAGAGTGGCCAGACGTGTGAAAAGGTCAAGTGGATAGGTCAAAGTTCACCTCCTCTGAGGCAGAAACAAATGGCTCCCCGTGGGTGGCAGAGTCCTGGCCTTAGGATCTGAAGTTATTATTCTGGCTGACAGTCCACATTCCTGGATGTGAGGCTCTGCTTTAGTTAACATCTTTGCCTTCCCGAATGTCACTTACCGACAGAAACATTTCTGCTTAGCTGATTTCCTGGTCCTGACCTTCATGGCTAGGCTTGCCCTATTTTATCTGCAGTTTTAAATGATACATAGAAGTGCTAAACATTCCAAGGTTAATACTGGGTGTTGAATGGTTGGGGAGGGGAGAAAATTCTATCAACAGGAAACAAGTCATTGTGAAAATGACAATAAGTATTCTCGGTAACTGTGACAATAATTACATCCATGGGCCTTACTTATTCTACCAGAATGATACTGCCCTTTCCCCACACATACACACGTACACTTACATGCAACATATACTTAGTAATAATACCCAGATTTACTGAGCCCTCAGGATTTTTATGATAAACATAGTACCATGGATATTTCCATTCTAAATTATTCCTAATTAACTGTACAGTAGCTATTATGTTTCTAGACCTCCTGGCAGGCCAAAGTTTTTTCCATAGAGAACTGAGATTGATCCCCACCCTCTACACACACACATCTTTCTTTCTCTGTTCTACTAAACATTAAGGTAAAGGTTGCTTTAAACTTCATTATATTCAGAGACCAGATAATCAGTACTTTTCTAAAAATGTGAACATTCAATGTGCTAAAAAAAATCCTAATGATTAAGCAAAGACTTCCTTCAGTGGAGCACAGCATTTAAAACTGAGCAAGTGTCCTGGGGATTAGCGGTCTGCCTCCTTTCATGCAAAAGATTTACTTTTCACTGAAAAGTCAGGTGCATATCAAACCATACTCCAAACTCGATGGTGAATTACAGCACTCACTGATAAATCAAGCAGAATCTTTTTTACACAGATCTTAGCCAAAAGGTCAAGAAGGAATAGAAGTACCTTTTCATACTATGTCTAAGTATCCTTAACTTCCTCAGTTTGGTAAAGCAAAATGGTACAGTACTATATCTCTCAACCTTCACATATTCGTGTTCCCTTCAGATAAACATAAAAGTCTCATGCCTTTTAAATACCTTACATGAAAAGTTTCACACACACACACACACACAAATAGAAAATATGAACTTCCATGTACCCACATCCCAGATTCAACAAGTATAATGATCTTGCTGTTTGCTTCACTTATTCCTTTTTTTTCTCTCTGAATGTAACATGTAAACCTTGTTATATTTGGTTATATTTAGATTGGTAGATCTCTTAGGTAATTTTCCATCTACAGCTAACCTCTTGCTTTTTTTAATGCTATTGATGTGTGAGAGAAATAAAGTCAGCTGTTCAGTAGAATGTTCCACAGTCCAGATTTACCATCTACTTTCTTTTGCTGTCATTTACATCATTATCACATGTATTTATTTATAAGCTTTATCAGATTTGGGTTCAACTATTTTTGGTAAGAATACTTCACAAACCCTGGCTGGTTTGGCTCAGCGGTTGGAGCATCGGCCTGCGGTCCTGAGAGAACCAGGTTCGGTTCCCGCTAAGGGCGCGTACCTCGGTTGCAGTTTGTCCCCAGCCCTGGCTGGGTCGTGTGGGTGGCAACCACTCGATGTGACCCTTTCATGTCGATGTTTCTCTCTCTCTCTCTCCCTCCCACTCTATCTGAACAAAAAATGGAAAAATGTCCTCGGGTGAGGATAAAAAAAAAAAAGAATACTTCACAAGTAGTACTCTGGTATTTGAGCGCGCGTATGTGTGAGAGGATAAGAGTGAACATTACAGGCTAAGAAAACACATGAGCAAAGGCACAGGCAGAAGGAATAAGTATGTGATGTGCTCAAGGGAAGGAACGACACTAACTAGGGATAGGTTTTCAATACTGTTCACAGCACTGCACACAGGTTCTACCCCAACAGCCCTGCTGAATCAGCATTTCCAGGCTCAACTATCTGTTTTCACAAAGTATCTAAGGACACTCATGCTTTGGCCTGGAGTACAGTGTGCATGTAAGAAGTCTGTTCTTGGTATGTCAAGCTCATTCCTCCTGTTTCAGGGATTCGGGACATGACTTAACAGCATGTTATCTCCATTGAAGCCTCAGTTTAACTATTGGCTTCTTGGTAAAGTCTTACTTGATCACTCTTCATAGGAATCAATCTTCTCTCTCTCTCTCTCTCTCTCTCTCTCTCTGTCTCTGTCTCTTTCTTTTTATCCTCACCAGAGGACATTTTTCCATTTTTTGTTCAGAGAGAGAGGAAGAGAGAGAGAGAGAGAAACATCAACATGAAAGGGACACATTGAGTGGCTGCCACCCACACAACCCAACCAGGGCCGGGGACAAACTGCAATCGAGGTACGCGCCCTTAGTGGGAACCGAACCCGGGTCTCTCTGGACCACAGGCTGATGCTCTAACCACTGAGCAAAACCGGCCAGGGCAATCTGCTTTATTTCTTAGCATTTATCTGATATTGCCTTACTTGTCTATTTTCTTGTTTTCGGTATGTCTCCCTCATTAGAATTTATGCTCTCAAACAGTGCTTGTCTTGTTCTCTGATAATTCCAATGCTTAGAAGAAGCCTGGGTATATAAAAGGTACGTAAAATATTCATAGAAAGAATAAATACATTTGGCAGATTTAGGAAATTCTTTTGGGAACACTCTTATGTAATGTAGAGAGAAAGCAATAAAATTATCCTTTAAGCTTGTCTCCACTAAGAATGGAATAGTAAAGTACCTTCTTTGAGAATTTCTCGCCCTGGCTGGTTTGGCTCAGCGGTTAGAGCGTCGGCCTGCGGACTAGAGAGGATTTCTCTTTGCCATTTTGGATATTTTGCTTTATTATAGCTCATGTCACCTTATTGTTTAAAAGGAAAAATTTGGGACAGCATTTCACAGATGAGAACTCCAACTCTGAACATCTATGTAATCAGTTCAATAATAATTTCCAAATGTACTTAATGGACTATTAAATCAGTAATTAGAAATCAAATTTTGCTACGCTGCAAAAGATGTCAAAATTATGTATGCTCAGACTGAGATATTTTAAAATTAAAATTTTATTTAATTAGCATTCCTCAGAGAAAGATATTTTAAAATTAAAATTTTATTTAATTAGTGTTCCCATAATCTACATTAAAATTTATTTGTACCCTGCTGACTTATAAAAATATAGGTAAGGCTGGGTAAATTTACAGAAAGAGCTCATAGTGGTTAATAAAATTCAATGACATAAAACAGTTAACCCCCCAAAAAAGCCCAGCAGAAAAAATGATTTAGAGCTTAAGGAACAGGAAAACATTATGAATAAAGTATAAAAACTTTTATATGTTTTGGGGGGAGTTTGAAAAAATTTCTTCTTTTCACCCATACTTTTGTGAGTTCAAGTTAATGGATTTCTCCCGTATTCCTGTTGTCACCATTGCAAATGCTTTCGTATGGATGAGGCAGATACCTGGTTATTTAAGGAGCAGGATAAATGGGCCAGGACAGCTTTCCCTATCCCCAATTCACCAGGGAACGTCTGAGAATTCCACCTGACACAGGACAGCACTGTGCTCTTAAACAATCTGCAGTTTGATCCGATTGTTCCCCAGTGGGGGAGGCAGGCCACAGCTCACTCAAGAGTCATTGATTGGATTAACAGCCTAATTCCCAACAGATGAATAGAATACTGATGTCTTGTCAGCCCAGATCACAAAAGGAAAACACAATCTGCTTCTACAGCTCAGAGACTTAACCCTCTATTTGCTCTAAAGCTTACGATTTCAGATCTTTAGTGCTGTAATTTCTTCAGAATTACTTGGCTATAAATATATCAAATGGTGGTCCACATTCTTTTACAGTAATTATTAAAAATGTTTAAAAACAGGGAACAATTCTGACTTCAGTTTTTACTGTCCATATTAGCTCTGCTGCATGAATTCTTTCCCGAGTTTCCTAAAGAAATATTTAATAAACTGCTTTTTTTGGGGACCCAATAAAATAGGACATAGCCTATGGGAAGTAAAAAAAAAAATCCATATATTCAAAGACAAAACTATTTTTGAGCTATTTTTCTGGCATAAGCAACTGATTTTATTAAGGGGAATAAATGATTGTATTAAGGAGAATCGAATCTCAATAAATGTTAGCTTTAGTTCATTCCCTGCCCCACCTCTTCCTCCCAGACCTACTGTAATGTAATAACTCTGGTGTATGGCTGTACAACTAAGAATAAAATAAAAAGGTCTTACTTCTGATACAAGTTTAAAAATAAGAATGAAAGCCTTCATCAAGTCACCTATGCATTAGAATTCTACAATAAAGACATATGCAAGTGTTCACAGACAAAGATGAGCATTCTAGGCAACTTTCGTGATACTTAATTCTCTGTACCATTCTACCAATAACCTGTCAATGTAACAAGAAAGGCTGGTTTCAGTTGTGAATAAAAACAATGATGGCAGTGGCTAACCTGCTTACTGCACGGAGCAATTTACGTGTTCTCTTAGTAAGTCCACCCAATAACCTTATGATGTAGGCATTAAATGACCTCATTTCACAAATGAAGAAGTGGAAGCTCAGGTTAAGTGACTTGGTCGGAGGTTACATAATTTGCCAGTGGCAGAGCTAGAACTTTCAGTCTCTGGCTCCAAAGCTTATGCTCTTGAACACTACTGGGATTTTATGGATTTCTCTGTGTGTCTTCATATTTACATGGAGATTCCTCATTATTCTGACATGTTAAAATTAAGATGAAACCTTATGGAATTTGTTATTCTTTTGGGAAAATGTCTCTATGTGTACAAATGTCCTCCATTGGCTTTTCTTTTTCTTTAGGACAGTTTTCCAGTAGCCATGTCAGAAACAGAAATCTTTTTTGTCTATGGCTTTTGAGTCATATTCAACTTATATTCCTTTTCTTTATCTCTTGTTTTTCATCAAGTAGGGTTGATTGAATTCTCCTTCTGTCCTGTATCTTTAATTTTTTCTTTTCCACAGTAATGGACCCTATCCAGGTCCTAACATCCTAATCCACTAATTCCTACAAGAGCCTCCCTAATAATTAATCTGGTCTCCCATCTCTTTTGCAAGCATTGTCCTAAGCCCGCTATTCTTTTATTGAAGACTTTAAAGCATATTCTAATTGTCTTCAAGTCAGATAAGAATTTTTAACTCAGAATTTCCTTAGTTTTGAATAGAACTTGGCATATTTATTACGGTTTTAAAAATTAACATTGTACATTTAGAAAGTTTAGATCAGTTCAAATATGAGAATATGTTATATAGTGAATATTCTTTATACTAGATTATATAATATATATAATCATGAACACATTAATGTCTATATTATATTAGAATGTGATTCTCTATGGTAAAACATGCTTCTGTCATAGCCATTACGTTAAAGGGCATTTTTGAAAAAATAACAATTACAGGGAAGAGAAAACATTTTCTGGAAAGAAACAAGGAAAAAGTTCAACTGGCACCGATTAAAAAAAACCTTCATAAAACATGGCTGGTGTAAAGATCTTTAAGTATACTACCTAACTTGACCAGGTCTTTCTTAATTCAGACATACTTTTCTTTTTCTTTTTTTAACAGTTTTATTTTTTAAATTAATTTTTTATTAATTTGTTTTTGTTACAGATGTTTCTCATTTTTCCCCCATTGACACCCTCCTCCCCTTCCCCCTGCCCCATCCCCAGCTTTGTTGTCTATGTTCATTGGTCATGCATACATGCATGTAAGTTCTGTGGTTTCTTCCCCCTCCAACCTCCCTCCTCTGAGGCTTGTCAGTCTGTACCCCACCTCTATGTCTCTGGGTTAATTTTGTTCAGCAGTTTGTTTAGTTCATTATATTCCACAAATAAGTGAGATCATGTGATATTTGTCTTTCTCTTCTTGGCTTGTTTCACTTAGCATAATACTTTCCAGGTCCTTTCATGCCATCTCAAAGGATAAGAGATCTTTCTTTCTTACAGCTGCATAGTATTCCATTGTGTACATGTACCACAGCTTTTAAATCCACTCATCTATTGATGGATACTTGGGTTATTTCCAGATCTTAGCTATTGTAAATAGTGCTGCTATGAACATAGGGGTACACATATTCTTTCTGATTGGTGTTTCAGGTTTCTTAGGGTATATTCCTAGAAGTGGGATCACTGGGTCAAATGGCAGTTCAATTTTTAACTTTTTGAGGTAACACCATAGTGTTTTCCACAGTGGCTGCACCAGTCTGCATTCCCACCAGCAGTGTACTAGAGTCCCCTTTTCTCCACACCCTTGCCAGCACTTGTTGTTTGATGATTTGTTGATGGCGGTCATTCTGACAGGTGTGAGGTGATGCCTCATAGTTGTTCATACTTCTCTTTCTTTTAAGAAAATAAGAATTTACACTTGTGTATCATTTTACAGAACACTCATAGATACCAACTTATTCGAAACTAACATCCTGAAGTAAGTAGGTAGTAGTTCCATCTTATAAGGAACTGGAAATTCAGCGCAGTTAAATGACTTGCTCAAAGTGATACAGTAAGTCAAACAACAGAATCTGGACTTGAACCTATGCCTGCTACACAAATGAAGCAAAGAAATGGCATGTTTTGTAATTTCACTGTCTAATTCTCATTCTAGAACATAAGCAACAGTTATTGTTGAATTTGGACAAAAACATTAGTTACTAACATTTTGGCTAACAAAGATTCCTCTTCCATCCCCAAAATTCTGTCAACATTCATTCAGTTAAGCATGAAGAAATCCAATTAAGAGGAAAAAGGACAGTCTCAGTAACTAAAGTGGTACCTTTATACTAAAATGAAACCATCAAAAACAAGTGTTTAGAAGATACAAATATCATGAGCAGATTCTGAATCAAGACAGGTCCTTTAGAGGTTCCCTAGAAACGGGAAGACCCCAAGAGGATGAGCCTCTCAGCATCGGGAGGAGGGCAGAACTGCCAGGGGCTAAGACGTGATGCTCTAATGGCACAGAGGACAGTTCACAAGCTCTTGTGATATTTGTTGGTTCCTTTATACTGTGTGATCTCTTCAATCCAGAGGAAACTTTTTTAGCCCCCCAATAACATAAACTGGGGAGGTAGAAATCTTTGTTCTGGATGGCCTGGTCAGGCATCAAGTTCCTGACAATGCTGGACACCATGGTAGGCATGTCTACTAACCCATCTTTAAAAATAATACCTGAAAGGCCTATTGTTTTTATTAATACCCTAAGGTTTTCACATTTTACATGCCTACAGGTTTAGATTACTATCATATAATACAACATAGCATTTTAGCAGATATTCTAAAATAAGTCATATTAACTTATCCTTTCAAAAAACAGTAATGGTAACAACATCAAGCAAAAACCAAAAACCAAGACAACAACAACAAAAAAGAACCCAAATGATTTTAATAACAAGAAAGACAAAATCAACGGTGCATCCTTTGTGGTAACAGAGATGCAGTTGTCTGACTGTGGAAACCAGGCTAAAGACGAGGCCTCGGACAGTTGTGCCCTGAAACAAGCAGACTGCAGGTTTTATAAATACATACAGAAATAATTAAAATATAAGGGGTTTAGAGGGATTAATCTCCTTTAAATAATCTCTGCACAAAGCCTGCAAAGACACTGCTGGCAGCCGGCCACGGGAGCCCGCTGCCGATCGGACGGCAGCCTGCGCTGGCCTCCACCTGCACTGCTCCCGCCCCCCACGGAGAGGTCAGCAGAACAATGCCCAGGACAAGGGAGCTTTATCATTTGACTTGATGACCTATCCTTAGCTGAGGAAAACAACCAAACCCAAACAAGAAAGGTGGTGCTGGAAGGGAATCACAAAATGCAGGGCTTGGAGGCCTCTAGGGAATGCAGGAGGACTCCGGAAAAGTGCTGATTACCAGATCCATTCATTTAACTCCTGGCAATTTCAAAGTCACCTTTAATTATTTTCAAACTGAGTTTTAAGTAATGGAGATAGTACCCTTACTCCCAAAGGAAGCACAAAGCAACTGATAATTCATTAAAAAAAACCCTCAAACATTTATTTTGCTTCAAAGTTAGCCGCAAATTCAACAAATAATTTTAAAAGGTGATAGTGTTAATGAATTAAACAAGAATATTTATAAAAAACAGTGTTCTTTCAGTCAGATAGATTTTGTGGGGCCCTATTTGTACCTCTATTATATGGTATTTCCACAACTTTAAAAAGAAAATACTAAAAACAAACAATAGCTTTGAGGATGACATGAAATTAATGTATGTAGATTTTTTGAAGTGTTTTGCAAATATAAAATATGTATTATTTTATGAAGAGGATTTGTTCAGATGGAATGTACTTGGATTGACAGAAGGAAAAAGAAGTGTGGAACAGATGAACAGTGTCACTGTTACAAAGCATTCGGACGCTGCACTAGCAAATGGAATGTACTGAGCAGCATATGTATTCTTCCACCAGAAGGAAATGAGCCTGGGTGCCGGACCATGTTCTTCAAACAGGGTCTATCCAAGGTTCCCGAGCTTCTTTTATTCTAATTTTGCTTCTATGATTTTTGGATGTCAACAAACCTCTCACTGTGATAATTTCTTGTCAAAAGGCAATTTTTGGGGTCCCCTATTTACTACACAAGTGTATTTTAAGGTCAAGTGAATAAATAGCATGTGTCTACCTTCTACTCTAGAATAAAAGTGGGCAATTACAACAATTCTCAGTATTTCGAAGGAAATGTTTCTGATATAGCTAGAGTGAAATGTTCTGGATTACACAATTCCCCTATTTCTTAAAATGGTCAAATTTCAAAGAATTCATAAAATCAAACATAATTTACTTTTTTTTTTTTTTAAATGAGTAAGAAGGTACTTTGGGTTTTTACATGGTTAAAGGGCAGAAGATCTTGTTTAAAAAATATTAAATATCAGGATACCATAAAAGACAGCTTCATTCTACCATTATGCAGCAGGTCAGAGGAAACATGATCAGTTTTATTATTTTAAATAATACACAGGCACCCATACTTTTCTCTAAAATGAAAGCTCTGTCTTCATGTACTCCCCACCCACCCCTTCAGAAAAGGTTTTAAAGACTGCCAATGAGGAGGCCAAATGTCAAATACATGCCTGTCCATTTGACTGTATTGATATCCATCAAGACATTTTTCACACATGGAGAGTGCTCTCAGATGTTAATACCTTTCAGACTAAAAGATCTGATTTAAATTTTGAACCACTGATCCAGAGGTGAGTAACTCTTTTCACAGATCCCTTAAACCAGTGATTCTCCAAGTGTGGGTCCCAGGCCAGCAGCATCTGTTTCATCTGAAAACTTTTTAAAAATGCAAGTTATTCCACCCAGACCTGCTGAACCAGAGACTCTGGGGATGGGACCAGCAACCTGTTTTAACAAGCAAACATTTGAGGTCCACTGCCCTCTGCTAGTCTATTCTCTGTAAATGAGCACCATCTTTTGGAGAAATAGAAATAAATATCAACCACATCAAAATAATTAAATGTAATAAAGTTTCCTGAAATATTATTTTAAATAGTGTATATTTTCCTTACTATTAAACATACTTGACAGAATTTCTTTTCATCTTCCAGTGAAAGGCTGCCCATCGGATAGACCATTATGGTCTGATGCATTGTTTTTATAGTTCTGTAACACAAACTGACATTTATTGGAGCTTTACATAAGATTTTTCCATCAACGGATGTGTTGGAAGAGCAATAACCAAGTATGCTGTGTTGGGCAAATACCTACACATCAGGACACTTTTCAAAGCCATCAGGCAAAGGGGGTCAGTTGAATTTTTTTTACTGCACAGGCTAATGCTTTAAGAGTGTCTTGATGGAATCAAGGAAATTGGATTGTCCCCCCATTTGCTGGGCTAAAACAAGCCTTTTTTATTTATCCCATTAGAGGAACACAAGAGAAACCTTTTAAATGTCACTAAAAATTTCCCTGCATTGCAAAACCCAGTCAAAAGGGTTTTAATTTTCTCTGAGAACTCTTTAAGTAATGCAGTATGTCAAGGTTTAATAAATTGTAGGTGGGGATAGTTTTCGTTGCAGGCAACTTTTTTTTAAAACAGGTGCTTAGACACGCTCAGGCTTCTCTCTACTGAGAGGGGTCAGGGCACTAATCAAACACCAGTCCAACGTCAGTGCCAATAACAAACAAATGAACCATAATGGAATCTGTAAAATAGTTGAAACAAATTTTAAGAACACTTTTTAAACAGAAAATTTTAAATGTATTGAAAGTGGTGGCTAATCTTTTTTTTTTTTATATGAATTTTTATTTATTTTTTTGTTACAGATATTTTACCTTTTTACCCCATTGGCACCCCCCACCCGTGACTAATCTTTTTATAAGTATTTTTGTACTGAGCTTTTTGAAAAATGTCTTAAAGAACTGGGCCTTGAAGAAAGCTGACCCCAAAGGGGAGCACAGAGATCAGGCATTCAACAGTGTTCCCACAGAAAGAGGCCCAGGCAGCAAAGACAGACACTGTGTGCCCACACTGTACAACTCCTCAAATACTATACAAACATCAATTAATGAAAACGTATTGATTTATATGTTATATGGATAGCATATACCTTTGGAAACACACAGCAAATTGTATATATTTGCTTTCTAAGATTATATATTTATTTTGGTATATCTGTTGGGTAGATAGAACCATTAAACAGTCTGGGTTTTTGTTGCAGAATTTTCCCCTTTTCAATAGAATGAATGCTAAAAGTACTTACAAACACAAAACAAAATGTTAAAGGGGGAATGCCAGAATGGAGGGCTATTTTTATTATTTTTTGTTGTTGTTTTTTTCTTTTTTCTAGGACTATTTTTTTTTTTAATGGCTATCTATAAATGAGGGTAATTCCTTTCCTGAATTATCACCTTAACAGAAATATTTTTAACCATACTCAAATGAGAATTGTGTACCTTACTCTATGCCCTATCTCCCCACACTGAAATAGATGAATAGATGTAGGGAGGGAGGGAGGGAGGAAGAGGGAGAGGAAACTATGCCAAACACAAAAGATAATAATCTTAGTATTCTGAAATGAAATACTTAATAAGTAAATTATTCCAACTATTCTTTTGTTGCCTGTTTTTAAAAAATACTTTTAGCTCACACCAGGGCAGATGGTGTGGGGTTCGACACGAGATAGTTCTACAGGGGAATCCTGCTGGCTGCAAGTGCCCCTCTACTAACTGCTTGTGTTCTGAGTCTGCCCTGTGGCCAGGCTGGTCCAGAGGGAGGCTTAGCCAAGGGCCAGCTGAGACGCGGGGTGGGAAAGAAAGACCACCCTTTTGTCGCGTACAATCTGCTATCCCTATACTTTCATAAACATGCTTTAATTGTTCATCAACATTCGTATTTGAAAGCTAGTATCCTCTTTTAATGGAAATTGCAGCTTTATTACTTAAATTCCTAACAACGTATGCATTTCATTACTAGCCATTCTATCCTCTCTATATAGGGAGAGACATTTTTCCTCTTTTAGCTGTTAGCAACAACAACTTGGAAGCTCTGGATGAAATTCTAAGTTGTTAGGCCTGGAGAGTTCAGTTGTTGACAGCTTTCCTAATTTGTCAACATTGGTAAAAGAAATATCAATTATAAAACAACAAACTAATAAGCACTAAAGGGAAAAGCAGCTGACCGTGGGAGTAGGAGAGTATATTAAGAGATTCCATAATGAGTATTTAATCATTAAAAGGTTCTGCCATTAGCTTAATGACACTGTTTTCATAGGAGAACCTAAGCCAATCCCAAAGCCTGACTTTCAGGTGAATAGAAAAGTTGAGAATATGTAGCATTCTCTTTGCTGGGATGCAGGGATTCTAATTTTGGATTCTTAGATTCCTAGGAGATCCATGGAAGGGCTTTGGCAAGTGCATGAACCTATTAAAATGGTCTGCGAAGATTCTACATGTCTGTCCTTTCTTTGTTGTCCATAGCTTTCCCCTATTCTTCCTAAAGGGTTCCGAACCAGCTGGGGGTTACCAGTATAGATTCAACAAGACTGGCAGTTGTTGAAACTGGGTGATGAGTACATGGAAGTTCATTACATTTTCTATTCTAATTTTGCACATGGTTGAAGTTTTTGTAATTAAAAGATTATTTAAAAAAAAAAACTGCTGTGAAAGGAATTCATTATGTACAAACCAATTTTGATAAGAGGACTGTGGAATGATATCTGTCAATCTAAGTAAATTGCTAATCTATGTCACAATTCTATCTTTCCTTATGTCACAAGGTTAAGTCAAAATGAAGGTAAGGGATTTGGCGTTTTATAAAACATCAGTGTAGAAACCATCCATAAGTATGGAACTCTTTCACACCAAAAGTTTCAATGATTTGAGTTTCTTTACTTTTGAATTCCTTATTGTTTCACAAAATGTCAAAATGTGACACAAAATCAGGAAAAAGGCAGAGATGAAAAAGGTAACTGGCAAAGCAAAGATTGCAAAGACGAAGAAGGTGGCGGGTGCTTGCAGGGAGGGGCATAGGGAAAGGAATGAAGTGGTGGGTCTAATCAAATCACTTTAAGAAGCTCAGCTCTCCGAGTTAACCGTGCCAATCAGGGGGAGCAGGGGCAGGAGCAGCAGCATGTTGTGCACATTAAACTTCGCGTGTCCTTGAACCTGTGGTGCACTTGCTGCTCTCAAGCAGGCTGGGAAGGCTTCGTAATGCTCACCCTAAGAGAGAACCTTGAATTCCATTAGAAAGCTCCGCGGGAAGGAGAAACCCTCAAGTGGCAGCTTGAACCACACAGACAGCTCATACCCTTTACTGATATTAGAAATGAGCTCATGGGATTAAGTCTGCAAGTCCTAGAAAATTAAAAAGTATGAACACATAGACAAATGCCATTATATCAACAAGAACACACAAGATATCTTTAAATCCCCCCCCCCCCGCAAAGAGATGGAAAATATTTAAAACAATGATACAAAAAAGACTGGTTACTAAGTCTACAATAAAAGTCTAACTGGTCTGGTTAAAATCTGACTAATAGTATAATAATATCTGTATCTCTAAAGTGCTTTGACATAAAAGCATTCACCCATTTGATGACCTAGCTCAGTCTCTCCGAGTTAACCGTATACACAAATTACACTTTTAAGTAAAAGAAAGTATGGAGATAGCTACCTTGTGTTTCATGTTACATCTATGAAATTATTCTAGTTCTACTGTTCTATATTAATGAGAAGATACCTTATATAATTATACAGTTTTAGTATTACATGTAGGCAGATATAAACTCAACATGTAAGAGACATTTTCTAATAATCAGGTTTCTAAAATGGAATAGGCTACTTTGTGAAGCAAAGAAAAATATTCAAACCTGGCTAGCTGACTTACCCCCTTTTGGAAGTTTAGTAGAGAGAATTCATGGTCAGAAGCTGACTACATGATCTCTGAATTTCTTTGTACCATTGAGGTTTTACAATTATGCTTTAGTCAAGGCACAGAGTCAGTGGCGGAATAGAAACTGAATCTAGGCAACTTGACTCCAAGCCTAGTCTTTCTACACACAAGGTTATTATACACTCTCACATGACCTCAGGCAGAACCCAGGAAGGGTGAGGTTAACTGGACCGGGACACAGGCGGCATGGAGAACTGGAGGGCTATAGCACTGTCAACAGAGGGCAGTAGCTACTAAGCTCTCGCTGACAGTTGCCACATGGGAATGTGCCCGGGGCTGCCGTAGATTCAGATTTCTCAAGAGAATCCTCAAATCTGTATTTAATGTGAAATTAACTGGCAGTAAATTACAAACAAACTGTGGGTAACACTATGAGTGCCAAACAAAAATAGGTTTCTGGGCTGCGGATGACCCACGAGTTTGTGGCCATGACACTTTCCTCAAAAACTCCATTTCCAAACTACTGATTTTAAAAAACCCTTCTCTAGATTCTTCAAATTTATCAACATCCTTTTGGAAATACAAAAATCTAAACTTTATGCTTTATATTAATTCTATTCTATGTATAGAACAGTATTTTGCTTTGGCTTTCGCGGGTCATATTTCTATCACTACAGTGGCAGCAATAAGGTGGCTTTTGTAAGATCAGCACTCCATTGCAGTCTCATTGTTCACCTGTGGTCCACAAAACCCATCACATTTTCTACAGATGACATCTGTGCATAATCAATCTCAGTATATGTGCATATGAACATGGCCCATAAATAGTCTATAGCACTTGTTTTACAGAAAAAAAATCACCTTTTCTTTGAAGAATCATTTTTTCCCGAGTTATCTTATTCCCATCTTTCAGGCATTATCAACCACGCTATGAGTATATCAGTTTGATCATCAAAAAAGCAAGCTTGATCATTTCTAGATCTTACTCTGTTGACTCATTTGTTACTTTGTGTAATCCTTTCATCTTGAATTCATCCTCATAATGTGACATTTAGAAGAACATTTTAGACTCAGCAACACTAAGCACAGCCAAATATATTTTATAACATGCATACATTTAAATAATAAATCTCAGAAATCACCAATGAACCACCACTTCAACATTCAAACAAGTTTTAAGGAAGATGACTGATCCATTTCTTGAGTTCAATGAGGAAGAATTGCCTGCCTTTTAAAAAAGTTACAGAATTACAGAATTAATCCAATTCTGAGGGCACAGTCAACTTTAAACTACATAAAACATTATGATTCAGTAGTAGGTAGTTAAGATGTTCAGAAACCTTTATGGTGAAGAAGGTAGATTGCTCGGCGATAAGAAACAGTTCTTTTGTTTTCAAGCTTACGATAATGTAAGATGTCAACAATTTCTGGTTTATAGCAATAGCAAGAGAGAATGTAGCAAGGGGACCATTAAGAAAGAGCAATTTACTATACCAGGACATAACACTTTGACAGTGTCCTATAATTCAGTTAGATGTAAAAATAAGATGACACTGGGTGTTCTGTGAACTCAAAGTAATTTGAACTTGATTCACACTGTACTGTGAGCCAGTTCATTCTCAGATACAAACTTAGCAAAAGGAGTATTCAATATAAAAATGACAGAAAAACATACCTTATTAAATAAAATTATGAGCTGTGAGACTAGGAACATGGATTAAAAGTCACACGGAAGGAGAAAACCTGGTAAACAAAATAATGTCTACATAGAGGGATTTCATTATAAATAAGCAACTATTAATGACATGCAGGACTTCTTACTGTAATCCTCATGAAATGCCTCAGATGGCTGTAATTCCAAAAGCACCGAGTCAGTGTGATGGAGTGCGACATGCACAGTGCAGGAATAGCATGAGATTTGCCATCAAAACACTGAGGGGTGGCCCTGACCAGTTTGGCTCAGCAGTTATTCGAGTGTTGGCCCGCGAACCAATGAGTCGCAGGTTTGATTCCCGCTAAGGGCACGTACCTCGCTTGCGGTTTGTCCCCGGCCCTGGTTGGGGTCGTGCGGGAGACAGCCACTCGATGTGTCCCTTTCATGTCGATGTTTCTCTCTCTCTCTCTCCTTCCCACTCTATCTGAACAATAAATGGAAGAATGTCCTCTGTTGAGGATAAAAAACAAAACAAAACAAATAAAACCCCAGTTTCTAGCTTTGCGTCCTCAAACAATTCACGTAACCTCTCTGAGATTTAGTTTCCTCCACTGTGAAAAGAGGACAATACCATACATGATTCCTATAAGGATAACGTGAGCTAATACATATAAACTTATTTTATGGAATAGAAAAAAATGATACAAACATTTCACCTTTAAATACTGATTTTATCATCTTTGTCCACAATTATCAGACTGCCTTTGCATTGACATCTGTTTCTCTGTTAACTGGAAGACTGCCTACATTTTTTTTTTGGAGATGCAGAGATTTCTTTGCATAAGGGGCTGAATATATTTGCTTTGTTAGTCAACAAATATTTACACAATGCTAAAATTTTAATTTAGTGTTAAATAATACTAAATGCTTGGTACACAGTGAGGACTAGACTTAATCACTACCTTCACAATCCATTATAAAACTTTTTCTTAGAACAGAAGACTAATCTTAAAATAGGTCCAAGCTGAAGTGGAAGGGAAGCTTCTAGGTCCCTCTGTGGGGATTCACAGGGCACTCTGAAAATCACTGAGCTGGTAGGTAGGCCTCCTCCAACATTTCTATTCCTAGGACAAAAGTACAATTGGGTATCTCCAAAACCCCTCTTTTCCCAGCCCCTGGGCTCCATCCTGCATCACAAAGGGCCTCACATACATAAGTGCAGACACCTTAACTCCCATTCATTCCACTTTTCATTCACTTGTCCCTTGGCCACTGGTCAGATCTAGAGCATACACAATAGCAATATGATCTACCCTCAGGCTGGATCCTGAAAGTGAACTGGGCCTTTTGGACCGGTCTCTATATAAGCCAACTGAATTCCTGGTAAAAATGTGATTTAAAAGTACAAAGCATATGTAAATTTTACTTTTGGGAAGGGGAAAATTAAAGAGAGACATGATTATTTTACACCTCAGCTCTTTCTTATTTCTATTCTCATCATGAACAAATATCTTCTACCAATTTTACAAGATTCTCTATATTTCTTTCAACCATTCTTAGTTTCAAAAGTATGTTAAACAAGAAACTGCATTTCTAAGAAATAAAGAACTCTTTGAAAAAAATAAGTAACAGCTACACGAAACAAATCCCATCCATCGCCAAGATATTTGTCAAGAGCATAAGTCACTTGAACGTGGGCATTGTGGTCTCATAATGCATGACCTTCATTTAAGAGTACATCTAATTTATCTTTAGAACAAAGTCTTTAGCATCCACTGCTCAAGAATGTCTGTTGATATATGTGCTACAGCATATTTGCTTAGGTTTGCCCCTCTAAAACAATTCTCTACAGAATAAATAAGCATACCGATCAAACGTCAACAAAGTCATGAAGTATTCAGATAACCTCGTTAATATCAAAATTTTACTAATCGAATTTCTTTCTATAAATTTCTAAAAAGCAGTTTTGTAGAGGCATTTTTATTTCTATTCTAAACCTTTATTCTTTGTTCATAGTCAAACACATTTTATTCAGTGATATGTCCAGTAATGTATTAGGATTTGGGGATAGAGAAATATCAAAGTTCCTACTCTCAAGAAGGAGCCTAGAGTCTTATGAATGGATACTTATAATAAATAATGACAAATTCTATGAAAGATGTAAATAAAGTATATTACAGGAGTGCAAAAGGGAGTATCCACAGGGAGGTTGTAGTTGGAGGAAAAGGACGAGCTAGGTCAGGGTCCTCCTATAAGAGGTGATGCTTTAATGAAGAAAGTACAGAGAAAAGAATTTTGCGTGTATGTATGTGTGTGTGTGCACATGTATGTGTATGTGTTTCAGGCCAAGGGAGTATTTAATCTACAAAGGAACAATCATTTTTCAATATTTTATAATATTTACTAAATGTGTACTATCTCTCAAACATTATGCAAGAGACCAGTAGAAATATTAAAGAAACAGAAACCGTGATTTCTGCACTTAAAGATCTCATAATCCAACTGGAGAGAAAACACAAAGTGGACAATAAAGTAAATAAAGATGATACAGTAACACTAAAACTGTTGTAGAACAGTCTATACACTTAGTGGAGTTTTCTTGAGAACTAAGGTTCCTCTTCTTTAATTTTATCTTCCTTGGATAGGAATTTTTCTGCCATGCTTTCCTGAACTCAGGGTAAATAGTCTCTGACTACACTTAGATTCCAAGTGACTCATTCAAAAACTACACCTTTGGTCCCCCAATTTGCCACCAGAGGAGTTGTTATTATTATTTTGGTGTGTACACAAACTTACAGAAAATAGGTGAGTTTCAAATGAATGGAGGTCAAAACCTACAGAAACTCATCGGAAAATGACTGCATGTTGGACTGCCTTTTTTGTTGTTGTTGTTGTTTAGTTTTTATTTCATAACCACAAACTTAACTCTGCAATCCAGCTAGACTTGGAAGGGGCAAGGAAAATATAGACCCCAATGAACTGCAATGAGAGCATGAAGATCACAGAGCCTTCCAAGCCCATGGGGGTGATGGAGTGTCCTTCTGAGCTACAGAAGGAATGGTCTTATGGTTAAGATAAAACACAAGTCAGAGTTATTAGAGCTGTCCGCAGTCAGCAATGTGATCTTGCTGGTCTCGCCCTTTCTAAGCCCGGAGTGCTCCATGGCTCCCACAAGCCCATGCTGTCTTTCACCTGGCCGAAGCCCATGTCTGCTGTCCTACCACTCAGTTCCGGCAGTACAAATGAGGAGCTGGAAACAGTTTGTGTTGGTCCAGCATTTGCCATGACAAGATGCCAGGACCTGTATGCTTCATGATAAAATTTCTCCCCATAGATGGACTTGTCACCTGTGTCATTGTGGTGTGTGAAGTCATCACCTTGGCACATAAACCCAGAATAATTCTGTGAAAGCAGGAACCTTTATAACCAAATCCTCTCCCCCCAGTGCTCAGAGCACAAAAGTCTTCTGCTGCCTTTGGAACTTTGCAAACAGTTTGAAGGAGACTCAGCCCTAGGGCTTGTCTTTGACTGCGATGTTGAAGAACACAGCGGGGCTGACCTTGACTGGGAGCCACGGCTTGGGGCGGTGGCTCTGCAAGGCCTGCACTGCCTTGATTTTTTGTTCTGCTTAAAAATATCTTCTCTAAAAAGCCTTGATTTTTCCACTTTGTTTTGATAAACTAACTGAAAATTTACCAATCAGAGATCATTTATTATTAGAAAACTTGGATTTGAATCTTGACTTTGCAACAGCTGTGTGACTTTGGAAAAAATTATCTAGAAAAAATTCATTTCACAGGATTATTATAAGGAAGAGACCATGTAGATACATCTTACACAATCATTTGAAAAATAACAAGTGCTCAGCCAATGGGATTATATATAAATTTCTATCCCTCCTTTAAAAGTGAAACTATATCCTATCATTTTAAACAGCTGTTAGTGATCCACATAGGAATGAATTCGTTTCGTCGGACTGTTTTTATCCTAACCCATACTTAAGACAGACAGCACTGAAAAACCGGCAGGTGAACGCAGGTTCGGAGTGACAAACATGGCACTACAGGACTGTGTGTGGACATGCAACAATTTTGAGATTCTCCTCTTCCCAACACCCCCCAAACCTAACTCACCTACTGAGTCATAATTTCTAAAGCTGAGGCTTATTTTTAAAAAGATCTATAGTTAATGCTGGTGATCTAGATTTGGGAACTTCTGGGATATATAAAGTGAGCTCACCAACTTCATAATGTGAGGAACACTAAATAAAACAGTTTGGTTGCAGAGGTGGGGCTTTGAGAGTCAATCATAAAAGTTGAGAATTGATTCGTAGATAAACAACTATAAGAGGTTTTTGATAATAGAATTACTTAGATACAGAAGTAGCATTTAGACTATGACATTTAAGGAAAACTAATCTGTCATAATAATAATAATTTTTTTAATAGAGAGAGGAAGGGAGAGAGAGATAGAAACATTGATGTGAGAAACATCAATTGGCTGCCTCCTGCACACCCGCTACTGGGGGTCGAGCCTGCAACCTCGGCATGTGCCCTGACCGGGAATCGAACCTGGACCTCTCAGTCCATGGGATGATGCTATCCACTGAATCATACTGGCCGGGCTGTCATAATTATATAGGATCAAAGAAGTCACATTAAGCCCTAGCTGATTTGGCTCAGCAGTTAGAGCAATGGCCCGTGGACCAGAGAGTCCTGGGTTTGGTTCCCGCTAAGGGCATGAACCTCGGTTGCAGTTTGTCCCCCAGCCCCGGGTTGGGGTCGTGTGGATGGCAACCACTCAATGTGTCTCTCTCATGTCAATGTTTCTCTCTCTCTCTTCCTCCCGTTCTATCTGAAGATAAATGCAAAAATGTCCTTGGGTGAGAATAAAAAAATTTTTTTAAAGTCACATCAATAAGTTGCCACAATAATATATGAATGAAGGAATAACAGTTTGGACCACCGAAGTGTCAATGGAGACAGAACATATACTACGACGTTCTCCACACCTTACAAGACCAGCGACTACTAATCTCACGAGCTCCCTCCCTCCGTCAGATGGTGCTGAGGTTCAGTGGCAGTGATATTATTAAGGGGTGAGGGGAATGCGAAGTTGTACACTAATTAACTATTATTATTATGAACAGTAATATAATGCATAAACTAACAGTTAAGCTTTTGAGAACTAAACAGAAGTTAAAAGCATGAACAGAATGGGACAGAGGGAAACCTTTCCTGGTAACACACTAGCCTAATGGTTTTATTACACAGGGCTGTTTTCTGTTGTTACTTTTTAAATGAAAATATTTATATATAGAAAGGTAGAGTCCCATTATTCATACTTAATGATTGATAATATTTTGCCATGTTTTCTTTCTTTTTACCTTTGTTTATCTTTTTTGTTGAAGTAGGTTAAAGAAATTATAGACAGCATGAAATCTTGTCCCTAAATATATTGGTGTGCCCCTAAAAACAAGGAAAATTCCTACATAACCACACACAATTCAAACTTAAAAGAGTTAACACTAACTCCTTAATGTTAACGTAACATGGTCCTCTTAACTTTTACAGTTATATACGAATCAAGACAACATGGTTTGTGTTATGTTCCTCCCCCAAAGCAATTTTATACACTATTTTTTGAATTATTAATGGGAAAGTTAGCTCTCAAGATTAATCAACTTTGCAAATCCTTTGGATCTTACTGGCAATATGATAGAATATCCTTTATCATTTAAAAAATGTGTCACTAGGAAATGTTCATTTGATAATAACAAATAGAAGACACCCGAGTTTCACACATAGTGCTTCAGTAAGACTTTCAAGAGTTCTTGAGAGTACCACTTCTTTCCAAGTGTCACGGGTATGGACTGAACATCAGCAAGAACCATGGCATGCACAAGACTGCCCTTAAGAGAACCAAGACCTCTGGCCACTGTCAGATAATCTGTCACTATAAGCTACTTGTATCCAAGCCAGATATTTATTGCTATTGATCTGCCTGGTCCTAGCAAAAGACTTTTGTTCTCCCAGACCGGGACTTTGACCTCAATTAAGTTATGAATTTCAATCCGATAGACTGCTCCACTTACCCTACTGCTCTCCCTGACTGGATTAATTAGAATTAGCTAGGCCGAGAGTCACCCCAAGCTCCTCATGGATCATGTTATTTTAATAATAAATAAAGGAATAGCAGCAACGTACAAGAAGTATTTTGAAAGATTGCTCATCTAGAATCATCATTCAGGACCTGCCAATATCAATTTCTCTGACTTTGATTACCTCATTTACTTTTTATTTCTCTTCCTTCACTGGAATTTCCCCTTTTATCTCAGCTTTCTAAACATGCTCTTTGCATAGAGAAATCAAAGTCCTACCTGTCATTTTAGCACTCTGCTGCTATTTTAGGGTGCCATTAGAGAGTAACTCATCAAAACAATCATTTGCAAAAACATTTAATAATCTCAGAGCATCAAGAAAAAAATACCATCATCTAGGAAAAGTACCAGTCTTTAGCTAACTGCACTTTTCCTACAGCTGGTTAATGCATTAAAAACAGACAAATCAGAATGTCACTGAGAAGGCAATATCTAAGCTTGCAAAGCATAAAAATGTGCAAATATATTTATTTCTAATCCATAAGCCATTGGGGCAGACTATATATTGGCCAATGAGAATTCTAAATCTTGTTGATATCAACAATAATCGGTGGGATCAGGATTTGCTAAATATACCTTTCTAACTCTATAACGTACCACTAAATATATATAAAAAACTATTTTAAAATGTAAAGAATATTATATAAGAACGTTCACATTCTGGGATGTAGTACTTGGTATTTTATACTGAAAGTATAAGATTTTAAGAAAGTATAAAGGGAATCCTAAAAACTATTTACATTATCAACTGATGTTTTTGAAAAAGCAAAACCCCTTTTATTTCTTTGATTGTTAAAATGTTGAGTATTGATTGGCTCTAGAAACTATTAAGATTTAACTAGAATGCCTAAGTGCAGAAGTAATTTCAATATTAAAAACAATGCAAAATCAAACTCTGCCCTCAATACCAAGAACGCAATGTATATTTGAAAGGCACATTGAGTGTATAAGGATATGCACTACATTATAAATCAGTGATTTATCAAGCCTTTAAAAACGAAAGTGTTCTTATCAAATAAAAGAAATAGGTATACATAAAAATGACTCCTATAATGAAAAATAAAACAATTCTATTTCTTAAAAGTAGACCTGTTGGATTTGATCTCCATTCCTCCATACCCTTCCCACCACACCACATGCACTATCACTTGGGTTCTGTAGATTACATAAAACTTCATTTGTTTTAGAGGGGAGTTTTATATTTTCCCAAGTACTAGTAAACACTTCTTTCTCAGCATCCAAAACATTCGTAATGTAGGAAAAAAGTAAAACTTTATTTAAGAATTAAAAGAAATCATTTGAAGGCTAAGGATATTTTCATAATGATCCACTCAGCAAGAAAAATGATCAAATGACAAAATGTACTGTGTTTTGGCAAAGAGCGTCTGTTTTCACACCTGACTTTCACTAATTACATATTCTTAAGTGGAATTAAAGCAATTCTCCAGCAACTTATACAGGTGATTTAACACATTAGCCGAGACTTTCCAAATGACCCCTTAATTAGGGTCACAAAGACAAGACATGAGGAAAAACAGGAAAATTTGACCTTCGCTTACAGTTGAAATATTTGAAATGTAGACAATGACTTATTATATAAATGGTATGGGAACTACATTAAAAAAATCAGAGATCTAAAATCTCAAACATTATTTGAGAATCTAATAAATAGTAAACAGTTTATAGCAACAAAGATTCAGTATTTAAGAATAACCTGGCTGATGTGGCTCAGTGGATTGAGTGTCATCCCATGGACTGAGAGGTCCCAGTTTGATTCTTGGTCAGGGCACATACCTAGGTTGAGGGTTCAATGCCAGTCGGGGACGCATACGGGAGGCAACCGATCGGTATTTCTCTCTCCTCTGCCCCTTCTCTAAAATCAATGAAAACACATCCTCGGGTGAGGATAAAAATAAATAAGTAAATAAAAAAGCACACGAGACTCTTCCATTGTATTGCAATGTTTGAAAGACAAAGTCCTACTTGAGGAAGAGGGCATGCCTCAGACAACAAATCTCAGCCTGAACATGTTTGCCAAAATTGGAAGCAGTGTGAGGCAGGAAGCTGGATAACAAAGTTCAAAGTAGAAAAGAATCAGGATAGGGAGGGAGAGACTCACAGGCTCACCAGGAAAAGCCCTAATGAATCTCTCCCAACATACGTGGGAAAGCAGAGATAGACTAGGTCCAACTAAAGCTACAACCCAGCCCCAACCACCTCTATTCCTCATTGGCCTGATGTGCCAGCCCCTAAACCTATATTATCTGACAGAGAATAAGGTGCCTTATTTTGGGGAAAATAACACTGTCTTCAGTTTATAGTCCTTTATACATAATGTACAATATACCATAGAGAATTATGAGATACAGCTCCTCCTTTTTCTTTCTTGAACAATTCCGTTTTAAATCCATCAGCGAACGCTGAGTGAGGTGGGTGTAGAAGGGCAGAGGAGAGGAGAGCTCTAATGGTCCGGAGCAGGCATTAGGGATGAGGAGGATGTCCACACAGAAAGACGGTCCAGTAAGAAGTATCAGAGACCAAGTGGAGTGAAGTTATCCCCCAAAACGGCTGGCATTGTACTGGGTGCTGAAGCCTAAGCTGAGTGAGAAAGGCATTCACAAGGGAAAGCAACCTGACCCCAGGTGTCACAGACCAAGAGGAATGAGGAGGGCACCCTCCAGAAAAGGGGTCTGGAGAAACGTCAGTGCTTCGGTATGACGAGGGCTTCCATGCAGGAGAGAGTGATGGAAGCATGAGAGACTGGTTGCACACTGGGAGACTGATCAAATAAGTAAATATGATAAGATAATGGGAGTCAGGTTTCTCACTGTCATCAGAGAAGGGAGTTACAAATATATACAGAGAAAAGTGAATGAATCCTGTGGGATTGAACTGGAAGTAGAGGTACTGGTGTGAACTTATGGCCCACACACATACATACCCACACACAGAGAAAAAATAACAGGTGTGTGTGTGTGGGGGTGAGGGTGGAAGTGGGGGATGTGGGAAGAATGACAACCCAACAGCAATGAGCACACCTACTGCTCAGTTGTTGGTTTTTAAATACCCTGTTCTACTAAATTGAACCAGAGTTCTCTGGAGAAACTACTGTTTCCAGGGCTGGGAAGGAGAAAAGTTCAAGATAAACCTGGAAGTTATTATATCAAAGTATAAAAATTCTCAAAGAATTATGTGTGTACATCCAAAAGACACCGAGGCCAGACTGAAGTGGTGCCCACTGGCCAAATCTGGAATAATTTGAGCATAAAATCAAATGATGATAACTATGAATTATAACATTGAATAAAAACAGAGAACTATGTTTAACTGTTCCAAACTGATATAAATAAAAGCATGAATAAACTGAAATTTTGATAAAGACAGGATACTTACATAACCTCCAAGTATCTCCCCACAAAATAGTAATGAATTACAAGGGACAAAAATAATTTTACTGTGAAGATTCTGGCAGACATAACCTTAATCAAGTGATAAAAGTAAATAATATCAGTAACAGAGCAAATAGAAGGTATATGCCATCAGACAGGTTCCAAGGGTTACATATCACTTCTAAAGATATGTAACATAAACATAATCAGGAGCAAACATTAGACAAACTAAAATTGAGATACATTCTATGAAATAATTGGTCTGTAATCTTTAACAATTTTTTTTTCTTTATTGATTTTAGAAAGCGAGGAAGGGAGAGGGAGACAGAGATAGAACATCGATGAGAGAGAACATCGATTGGCCGCCTCCTGCATGGCCCCCACTAGGGCTCGGGCCCACAACCTGGGCATGTGCCCTGACCTGGAATTGAACTGGCAACCTCTTGGTGTATGGGTTGATGCTCAACCACTGAGCCACACCTGTGGGGCAGGTCTATAATCTTTAAAGGTATGAAAGTTATAAAGATCAAGGATAAACTAAAACTGCTACAGACTGAAGGAAATTTTCAGTCTCCTCTAAGCTCATTTAGATATGATAACTAAATGCAATGTGTGATTCTAAACTGAATCCTTTTGTTATAAAAGATATTGGAAGGCCAACTGGCAACATTTAAATGAAGTATAAAGGTTAGATAGTAGTAACATATCTGGTTAGATAGTAGTAAATAATATCCTGATTGTGGTGGCTGAATTGTGGTCATATAGCAGTATGTCCTTGTTTGTATAGGGGTGATAAGGTATAATATTGGTAAAATATTCTAGGTCAAGGTTTAAGGTTCAAACATACTCTTATTGTTTGTATAAGTGTGAAATTATTTCAAAATAAAAAATCTTAAATTGAGACATGTGAACAAGTAGAAAATTGTGGTAAATGTACAAAAGAGAAAACAGCCAAAAGCAGCAGCCGCAAAGATAATTCAGCTATTTGAATTGAGAGACAAGAACTATAAAATAACCATAAATATACAAAAGAAAATAAAGGAAAAGATAGAAATTTTCAACTTAAAAAGGACGAGGTAAAAGTTAATCAAATGGTCATTCTAGAACTGAAAAGTTATAATTTCTGTAATTAAGAACTCAATGCAGAATCTTAACAGCGAAAGATAAGACTAGCAAAGACAACTAGCAAAGATAGGGTCAACAAAAATTATCCCAACTGAAGCATAGAGAACAACTAAACGTTAATACAAAACAGACAAACAAGTAACAAAACAAACAGAAACAATAAAACAGAGTATATGACATGTAAAATACTGTTATGATCCAACATATGAAAAACTGTAATTCCAGATGACAAAAGAAAATGGAGCAGAAGCAATTTTGAAGAAATAGAGCCAACATTTTTGCAAAATCAACAAAAGCTATGTGAAAAGTTGAGTGAATCCCAAATGGACTTTGAAAACAAAAACAAAACACCTACCCCCTGCTGGAAATGTAAAGAGAAAATCTTAAATGTACTTAGAGCAAAAAAGACACATGATCTTCAGAGAAAGAACAATAAGGATAACAGTTAACTTCTCAAAAGAAACTATGAGAGCTAGAAGACAATGGAATGATAGGTCTAAAGGACAGAAAGAATAAACTGATCAACATAGAATTTTCTAACAAGCAGAATTATCTTTCTAAACTAAAAGTGAATAAGATATACTCAAACAATTAAAGCTGAGATTATTCATCACAAGAAATCAATACATAAGAAATATCAAAGTAAGTTCCTTAGGCAAAAGAAAATTGGTATCAGATAGAATCAGGAAAGTACAAGATGGAATGAAAGAGCATCTGAAAGGGTAATAATGTGAATAAAGATAAAAGACTATTGACTGTTTAATGCAAAAACAGTATCTTGTGAAATAGTTAGCAAATATAGAAGTAAAAATATATCACAATTATAGCAACAAAAGCAGAACTCCCCCCCCCCCCCCGATTTATAGCATTTTAAGAATTATACACTGTTCAGGATATGGCAAAAGTATTAATTTAAGGTAGATTATAATAAGAGAGTATTTTATAATTTTTATCATAACCACTAAAATAATAATTCTAAAATGAATAGCAAATACCCAACAAAGACGGTAAATTGGAATAATAAAAATAAAAAAAAAAAATAATAAAAACTTAATAAATACAAAAGTTGGGAAAGGAAAAATGGAAACAAAAAGCAGGTGGGACAAACAGAAAAGAAATAGAAAGATGGTAAAATTAAACATATCTGTACCAGTACTTATATTAAATAAATTAAACACTGGAATTAAAAGATAATAGACTGGATAAAAACCAAGACTCGACCACACACTATTTACAAGAAGCACACTTTTAAATATAAAGACATAGTGTTAACACACTGAATTGTGTCCCCTCCCCCAAATTCACATGCAAAAGCCCTAACCTCCAATGTGACTATACTTGGAGATAGGGCCTTTAAAGAGGTAATCGAGGCTAAATGAGGTCATAAAGGTGGGCGCTGATCTGACAGGCCTGGTGTCCTGTAAGAGGAGGAAGAGACACCACAAAGCTCTCTGCACAAGTGCACAGAGAAAAGGGCATGTGAGGAAAAAGGGAGAAGGCAGCTGTCTGCAAACCGCTGAGAGGTTCATCAGAAACCAGCCCTGCCAGCACCTTCGCTTGGACAAAGCCAGAGAGATGTGAGAAAATAGAATATCTGGTATTTTGTCGTGGCACGCCAAGCAAACTAAGAGAGGGATAACATAACAGTTAAAGGACTGGAAAAATATACAAGCAAGCACTGTACAAAGGAAAGCTGATGTGGCTATATAACATTGAACAAAGTATACTTTAAGGCAAGAAGAATAAATAGATTTTAAAATGCCCATTTCTCAATGGTAAAGGATCAATTCAACAGAAAGATAAAACAATCTTTTTTTTTTTATCCTCACCCACGGACATTTTTTGTTCAGATAGAGGGGGGGAGAGAGAGAGAGAGAGAGAAAACATCTACGTGAAAGGGACACATCGAGTGGCTGCCACCCGCACGACCAACCAGGGACGGGGACAAACTGCAACCGAGGTACGTGCCCTTAGCGGGAACTGAACCCGTGTCTCTCTGGACTGCAGGCCGACGCTATAACCACTGAACAAAACCGGCCAGGGCACAATCTTAAGTTTATATCTAATATCATAGTTTCAGATATACAAAAATGAACATAACTAAAAGGAAAAGCAGATAAATCATAATTGGAGATTTTAATACAATTCTCTCAGTAACTGATAAACAAGCAGACAAAAAAAATCAGTAAAAATATAGAACACTTGACTAACACTATTAACCAACTTCATCTTAATGATACTTGTAGGGGACTACACCAAACAATTGCAAAATACAGTCTATTCAAGTGAATATGCAACATTCCCCAAAATACAACATATAATGAACCAAAAGGCAAGTTTTAATTTCAAAATATTAAAACTCTCCAGAGAAGGTTCTCTCCTCATAATATAATCAAACTAAAAAATGAATATAGAAAGAGAATTTAAAAATCCCTAAATGTTGGCAATTAAACAACACACATCTGGATAAGCCATGATTCAAAGAAAGAAGTCACAATAAAAATTGAAAAATATTTTGACTCAAGGATAATAAAAATATATCAAAATCTGCTAAATGCATTTAAAGCAGTGCACAGACATTTGTATCTCTGAGTACACCTATTAGAAAAGAATAGTTGAAAATCAGCCCTGGCCAGTTTGGCTCAGCGGTTAGAGCGTCGGCCTGTGGTCCGGAGAGACCCGGGTTCGGTTCCCGCTAAGGGCACGTACTTCGGTTGCAGTTTGTCCCCGGCCCTGGTTGGTCGTGTGGGTGGCAGCGACTCGATGTGTCCCTTCACGTCGATGTTTCTCCCTCTCTCTCCCTCCCACTCTATCTGTGTACAAAAAATGGAAAAACATCCTCGGGTGAGGATAAAAAAAAAAAAAAAGAAAGAAAATCAATGATGTAAGTTTCCACCTCAAGAAGCCAGAAAAAACAACAGCAGCAAATTAAACCCAAAGAAAGAGAAATAATAAAGAGCAGAAATCAATGACAGACACCAAATGTATAATGGAAAAAATCAACAAAGCTAAAAGCTCATTCTTTGAAAAGATTAACAAAGTTGACAAACCCTTAGCAAAAATAATCTGTTAAAAATAAATTACCAATATCAGAAATTAAAAAAAAGAAATATTACTACACACTCTAAGAGACATTTACATGACACTAAGATGATATTATGAGTACCTGCAGGTCAATATTTTACAACTTAAGATGAAAAGGACACTAGCCTGAAAAACCCAACTTATTAAAACTTACATAAGAATAACATAAAAAATGTGAACAGTCTTATATCAGTTAAAGCAATTGAATCTGTAATTTAAAGCCTTCCAGGGTCAGATGATCTCACTGGTGAAGTCACCTAAGTATCAATTTATCTATAGTGTTTGCTATTAAATCTGTGTATAGGATTTTTAAATGGTTAATCTAGGTACTGCTGTGTGTAACTCACTACTCTGTACCTGCATCTCCTTCCCGCCCGTCGGCAGTAGGCAGCGCTGCCTGCCCCGTCAGGGTAGTGCCAGAAGAGAGAGATCGAAAGAAAAGTGCCAAAAAGCTCTGATTCAGGCCATCACCTTGTTTATCCCTCTACTAATACCATCACCTAAGCAAAGCCCACAACTACTCCCCTGTACTCACACCCTCTGGGTTTCTTTTTTAAAAGAGTAGTTTATTAATTTTCAGAGAGGGAGGAAGGGAGAGGGAGAGAGAGAGAAAAACTTCGATGTAAGAGCCTAACATTGATTGGCTGCCCCTTGCTCGTCCCCTACTAGGGGTCTAGCTCATAATTCGAGCACGTGCCCTGACCAGGAATCAAACCAGCAACCTTTCAGTGTGCAGGACAACATCCAGTCAACTGAGCCACACCGGCCAGGGCCACCATTCAGGTTTCTGTCATGACATACTTCCCCTTTGAGGTAACCACTGTTGGTCCTTTCAAAGCTGATTTCACCCATGTAAATATTTCAGACAAGTGAGAGAGGATGGCAACATGAGTCATAAATGATGATCTGCCTCAAAAGGGCTGGCCCTGAGTCCATTATGTCCCACAACTGATTTTGCTTCTAAAGAACCTTACTATACTTTCTATGGTCTTTTCCCCCTCAGCTGATTTAAAAAAAAGGGGGCTAGGATCTGAATAGTTTCCCCAGAGAACAAGTCAATATGGCCAATAAGTACATAGAAGATGCTCAATGCCATTAACCATCAGGGAAATGAAAATCAAAACCACCATGAGATCCCATGAGATACACTTGCATGGCTATAATCAAAAGACAAATAGTGTCGCCCTGGCCAGTTTGGCTCAGCGGTTAGAGCGTCGACCTGCGGTCCCGAGAGGCCCGGATTCGGTTCCGCTAAGGGCACGTACCTCGGTTGTAGTTTGTCCCCGGCCCTGGTTGGTCGTGCGGGTGGCAGCCACTCGAAGTGTCCCTTTCACATAGATGTTTCTCTCTGTTTCTCTCTCTCTCTCTCTCTCTCTCTGTTCCTGTCTCTCCCTCCCACTCTACCAGAACAAAAAAAAAAAAAAAAAAGGAAAAATGTCCTCGGGTGAGGATAAAAAAAAAAAAAAAGACAAATAGTGTTGTTAAGAATGTGGAGAAATGGGAACTCTCATATATTGCTGGTGGGACTGTAAAATGGGGCAGTCTCTTCGAAAAACCATAAGCAGTTCCTCAAAAATTTAAACACACAGTTACCATATGACCCAGCAATTCCACTCCTGAGCCAGATGCAAGATAAATGTAAAAAGATGTGCATATGCCCATGTTCAAGAATGTTCACAGGTGCTTTATTCATAATGGCCAAAATTGAAGGGGAAAAAAAACCCTAAAAACTAAATATCTATCAAAAGAAGAATGGACAAATTGTGGTATATGCTTGCAATGAAATGTTACACAGCAGTAAAAAATAAAGAAACAATGATATATGTAACAACATGGATGACTGTCACAAATGTTATATTGGGCATAATAAGCCTGATCCAAAAAAATATGTATTATGTGATTCCAAATATTTGAATTTCAAGAGGAGGTCGAACTAATTAATCAATGGTGAGAGAAATCAGAATAACAGTTACCTTGGAGTAGGGGTGGGGTGAAAGGACTGATATTGGCAGGAAGTAGGTTAAGAAAACAAACTTTCTAGGGGTTTTGTAAATATTCCAATTTGATATGGGTAGTAGTTGTGTGTGAGAAAAATATATATAAATGATGCCCATATATATGTTACTTTGCATTATAGCTGTGGCAAATAAAATATACACAGGTATATAAAAATGCATTAAGTTGTATCCTTAAGATTTTTATACTATCTGTACAATAAATGTATTTTGTATTTCCAATGTTTTAAATAATGAAGTAAAACTACTCTATGTACAATATTGTACCAAATATCTTTAAAATGTTACATATAAGTAGAGAAAATAAAAATGAGAATGAAATGTTCTCAATTTCATAGTGGAGAGGTTAAGAACTCAGGCACTGGAATCAGAATGGCATGTTCAAATCTAGATTTTGTCACTTAATAACTCTATGACTTCTCAAAACTCCTGTTTCTCCATCAGTAAAACACAGAAAATAATATACCTAAATGAGGTTGATGTGGTGATTAAAAGAGACAATATATGTAAAATGCTTGGTACCCAGTAAATACTAAAGAACTGTTTTATATCAACACCTCCCTCATGTAATATAATTACAGATGGTTTTATTTACTGCTTTATACCTTTCTCGTGTTTTTTTCAGATGATGGAGAACTCTGAATTCAAATACACAGAATTTGGAAGTTATCCTATAGGCAGTGCAGTCATGTGAGTTTTGATCAGGTCAGTGGTGCAGTCGACAGCAGCTGTGGGAAGGCCGCTGTCAGTAATGCTCGGTGGACTTGGCACGGAGGAGACTTGGCAGGAGCAGCAGGGCAGCCTTGAGGTGGAGGGCCTACTGTCATCATTTTAAGCCTCACAATATCCAGGTAAAATCTAGAATTGGCATCCCCATTCTTTCATTTTAAAATACTTTCTATTTATTTCCTGAAACTATATAGAATATCTTTTTTTAGATTCATTCATTCTTTCATTCCATAAGTATTCTTTTTTATTGATGTATAACTGACATATGACATTAGTTTCAGGTGCACAACATAATGATTTGATATTTGTATATATTATGAAATAATCACTATAATAAACCTAGTTAGCATCTCATGTTTTCAAAATCTTTTACAACGCACCGATGGTCACCAAGGTACTCACTGAGAGGCTGTGCTGCTCTGTGCCATATACAAACCATAAGTTTATGTAATTTATAAATCACAAAGTCCTTAAATGTTCAGTACCACTCAAAATAATTTCCTTTTGAATTTCATAACCCCCAGCATATGGCGCAGACACCTAACACAACCACTGCTCCCACGCCTCCCGCCACTCTGCTCACTTCCTTCATGTTACTTTCCAGTAAATCTGGGAAGACCTAGCAATAAATCTTCAGCATTCAAATACTTTTTAATGTGCTTTGGGAGTAGCTTCAGTCTTTCTCCAGAGCTTGAAAGATCAAAGTTACTCAAGAGGTCTGTGGGGTGTATGTGTGTGCATTTAACCTATGTCTCAATCTCAAATGTGGTTAAGAACTTAGCTTCCAGAGTTGAACTAAAAATCAGTAGCAAGCAGTGGAAAAGACAAAACAGTGTCCATACACTGCCAGATAACAAATGAAATCTATAAAGGATCTTTCTTAGAAACAAAATTAAAAGTTCCAATTCCATCAGTCACAGAATATAAAAACTGCAAGACAATAAAGTATATAAGAGATATACTGAAGGGTAAAAATGACAGGAACACACAGAGTAGACTGTGACATATCTCTAATTACTACTCAGTTTCAGGCTTATAGTAAAAATTAGTCTTCAGATAGTTGATAACATCAGCCTGTCTCAGCTGGTTTAGTAACCAAGATCTGTGGCCAAGCAAATACTTCTAACAAAATTGATTTTCTTTTTTGGCATCCAATAGGCCAGTCAATAATAATGTTGTTTAAGAAAGACTGAGTCATGAGAGAGATGAACCTTTACTTCCATTTATTATGTTTGTATTGTCTATATTTTCAAAGAGTTTCAATAATGAGACCAAAGAAGAAATTACAAGGGGAAAGCTATTCTGAGAGCTAATTTCCAAAAGCCCCCTCTGACTTGGAAGCATGTTAGCAACCCAAACTGACAAAGCCAGACCATTCCCTAACTGAAACTAGATCACATGAGTTAGGACTGTCAATAACAAAGGAAAATCAAGGCTAGGGTCAATAGAAAGTGGTCAAGTGAATACAAGAGAAAAAAGAAAACACTGCTCAGGTATACAGTCCTAACTGATTCTCCTAAAAACCTTTTACTTTGCATTAAAACTGATATTCAGTTAAGAATGTTCAGTTAAGAGTGTTCTGTTAATGCCACGTAAGGCAGTTTTTGGATTGTCTGTCTTATCTTATCCAAACAAACAGGACACAGGAAACCCACAGGCAGAAACCTTAGGCTATGCCTAACTTGGGGACATTTCCCTCCAAAATACTCTTAAGAAATCTAAAACACTAAGTCGAAAAAATATATACATCTCTATGTTCATTATGCAGTGTTATTTACAATAGTTAAGATATAGAAACAACCTAAGTGCCCATCAACAGATGATTGGATAAAGACCTGGTACATATATACAATGTAATATTTTTACAATGGAACACTACTCAACCACAACAAGTAGTAAAATCTTAAAATTTGCAACAATATGGATGGAACTACAGGGTAGTATGCTAAGTGAAATAAGTCAGATAGAGGAAGACAAATACCATATAATCTCACTTATAAGTAGAATCTAAAGAATAAAATAAATGAACAAATAAAACAGAAACTGAACAAACTGAAGGTTCAGATGGGACTGAGGTGGGGGGATGGGTAAAATAGGTGAAGGGAGTAAGAAGTTACAAAATAGTCACAGTGGCTCGGTGGTTAGAGTGTCGACCCAGACACCAAAGGGTCTTGGATTTGATCCCCAATCAAGGAAATGTACTGGGGTTGCAGGTTCAATCTCCGGCCCTGGTTGGGGCACATGCGGGAGGCAACCAATTGATGTGTCTCTCTCACACTGATGTTGCTCTCCCCCTACCACGTCCTCTCTAAAAATCAATGAAAAAAATATCCTCAGGTGAGGATTAACAACAACAATAAAGTATAGTATAGGGAAAATAGTCAATAATATTGTAATAACTATGTACGGTGTCAGACAGGAAGAATTATCAGGGAGATCACCACATAAATTATATAATTGTCTAACCACTGTGTAATACACGTAAAACAAATATAACATAATACTGAATGTTAACTGTAATTGAAAACCAAAAATAATTTAAAAAATATGCTCAATCCAAACCAAATAAGAGACACAGGTTGTACCAATAGATGGTTTCTTTTGTTTTTCTTTTGTTTTTTATCCTTACCCATGAACATTTTTGCAGTTATCTTCAGATAGAGCGGGAGGAAGAAAGGAAGGAAGAGAGAGAGAGAAACATCGACATGAGAAAGACACATTGAGTGGTTGCCACCTACATGACCCCAACTGGAGCTGGGCACAAACTGCAACTGAGGTACGTGCCCTTAGCAGGAATCGAACCCAGGACTCTCTGGTCCACGGGCCGACACTCTAACCACTGAGCCAAACCGGCCAGTGCTGTTTTGTTTTGTTTTTTAACTTAGGGATGGTGGTGCTGATTGGGAGAAATAAGGATTGGAAAGATTTCAAAATTCACACAAAAAAATAAACAAGGAAAAGTTCTGAACAAGTAGGGAAGGAATCTATCCTAAAAGATATTAAAACATCTTTTGAAGCTATAGTGCTTAAAAAAGCCCAGCACAAGTATATGAACAGAAAAACAGAGCAATGGTATAAAAAACAGCCCAGAAATACATTGAGGGGACACAGGTAATGACTGTTTAGTGGGTACAAGGCTTCCTTTTGGGATGATGAAAATACTGTGCAACAAGATAGTGTTGCTGGTTGTATAACACTGTTAAATGTACTAATCCCACTGAACTTTACAACAGTCAATATGGTAAATTTTATATTATGTGGATTTGACCACAATTTTTTAAACAAGCTCCCTCTTCATCACTCTTACCTGAGAGTTAATATCAGCTCTGTATTGTAGCAAGACTGTGACAAGTTCCTTGTGCCCTCGATCGCATGCCCAATGGAGCAGAGCTCTGCCCTAAAAACACAGAAAGAGAGAAACAATTTGTTAATACAGCTGTGGGGCCATATAAAAGGTATAATGTTTTAAGAAAGACAAAGTAATATGTAAAACTGAGTTAATTATTCTAAGAATGACTGATATAAAATGTTCTATGGGAGAAACAGTCAACTTTTCGAAATCATTTGGAAATCCTGAGTTCTACTTCTGGAATTCATTATGTTCTAGCCCAATGACTTATGTCAGCCTGATCAGTCTCCTCATCTACAGAGCAGAAAAAAAGATAATATTTGTTGAATGAATGAGCTACAATATAATGCTTTGTGCATTTTAAAGTACTACTTTATAAATGTAAAAGATAGTTTTCTTAAATTATCACATTCACCACTTCTGGTGAAAGAAATCTGATGGATTAAAAAATGAGTACTTACATACTCATTAGATGAGAAAACATAATCTAAATGTAGTATATATAAATTTACTCAAGTTTATTTCTTAAAATGTAAGAAATTTTAATCAGTTTGAAAACAAGCATTCCCCCCTTAGTATCATAGATTTACACTCTTTTGTGTGTGTGTGTGTGAATCCTCACCCAAGGACATTTTCTCATTGATTTCTAGACAGAGTGGAAGGGAGGGAAGAAGAGAGGGAGGGGAGGGAGAGCACGAGAGAAACACTGATGTGAAAGAGACACACTGACTGGTTGCCTCCCAACTGTGCCCCGACCAGGGCTGGGGATCGAACTTGGAACCCAGGCACGTACGTACCCTTGACTGGGAATCAAATCCGTGATCATTTGGTCTGTGGGTCAATGCTCTAACCGCTGAGCCAAACCAGCCAGGACCCAAATTTACACTCTTAAATATCTCAAAAACACTAGCAGTTTACTTGGTGTCTAGCTTCAAACATTGACTGTGAAAGCCATTTGTAAAAGAGAACAGATGATTAACTGTTAGGAGAGAAAGTACTAAATATGAAACATTATTTTAATTGCTTTCTACCAAAGACTCAGTTACTATCAAGTGTGTTAATTCTATTCTGCACCATTAGAAAATCTTGGTTTAGTTAATGAAGGAAGCCTACTTGGTCCAATGAATAAACAAAACCCCAACAGCTAAGGACTTCTCAGAAGCAATGAATGGATGTATGACTTAACACCACCTTCTGAGGGTGGTAGTGATGGTATTTTTAAGAACTGGAATGTTTTTCCACATTAAGTTGAAATCCCTGCTTTATGTCCTTTTAGAAAAGATTTAAGTGGGACAAAGTGGGACAAAGGAAAAGCACCTTTCAAGAAAGATTGTCTATACTCATTCAGTCTTTATCTTTCTGACTCTCTTTAAGCATTATTAGTTCAACTAATTAAACCGGATCTATTCTTGAAAAAACAAACAAACAAAAAACACAACAAAAACAAAGACAACTTCTTCTCTACACATTGTTCTGTGCCTTTTCTTTCATTTGCTCAACTTATTTTTATTTACCCGTGAATGTTTTCCAAATTCACACACAAGGGAGGCAGAAAATAAAAACATGTGGGCTAATCATTCAAAATTTGTTGTAGTAGCAAAACTATTTTGTTCAGAGCCCACTAAGAATCTCTTTAAATGGAGACAATTCTAAAAGCCAAGTAAAAAATGTGCTGTCAAGTAGAGAACAGTTTTTCTATGTTAAAATTTCTGCAACTCTGATGACCTGCTGTTAGCAGATCACTCATTTCAAAACTCTCCATATGGATAATTACATGTTCTAATAGACTCTCAGAACAAATACCAATATATAAAATATTTTATAGTTCAATGTAACTGTTTCACAGCTTTTACATTAAAAGAATCAGATAAAATTTCTAAGTCTCTATCATTTTTAGTTCTAACTTTAAGTGTACATTTTATGGCTATTAAGTTAAACTATTAACAAGAATTACTACATAGTTAAAATGATGTGTGATACACTTTAACAGGGCACCTACCAGAGCTACCTAACAGTTAAGTAAAAAAACATAATATTAATATATCTACTACTTTTACTACAAGATGTACAGATAATGTCTACTTCTCCACCAGGTTCCTTATTTCTCCTTAGAATTAACCCAATAGGGTTACATCGCTTAATACTAAAATATAAATCCTTAGCTGTTTCGATGGGAAAGCAGACAAGCAACACATTTTACTGTTAATGGGAGTTATATTTTAAATTTCCCATAAGTGGTGCCAAAAATTTACTTTAGGGGAAACACCTATGACTGGACCTCAGTAGTGATTTCTCCCTCGGATGTATTTGCCAGAAGGGTGCACCGTACAGCAATGTTTTAAGGAGGATGATGTGCTCTCAGACACTTACACTATGCTTTTTAACACATTGCTTGACCTGCAATGTAATTAATTTTGGTAACACATTATTTTAATGGTACACTAATTAACCTTGAATTAGAATGAATTCTCTGACAATGACTTTCTGGAGAAGTGCTGAAGACATCTACATTAAGACTACCTAATAATTAATATTTTTATGCAGTATTAAGAAGCTCAAGAACAGGATTAAACCTACTTGTAAATAAGCACAGATAAAATAAATCAGGCTTTGGAATTTTTGCCTTCAAAATGTTTTGTATTTAAATGAACAAAGACCAGCACAGCCAAGAGTCTGAATGAGATGACACTTTACTTCTTCAAATTATAAAGATCCCACAACCTGCCCAAATTTATGATTATCAGTTCAAGTAATAACATAAATAATAATTTGCAAAGATACTATCCTCATAGTCATTTATGACAACATCAGGAACTAAATAAACACCTATGGTTTCTTTCCTTTCTCTTTCCTTTTTCTCAAGAAAAATCATGAATTAGGTGCACATTAAAGCTGTATCTGCTTAAAGACTTTATCCAAATTTATGAAGCACTTCACCTACTTTTTCTATATATTTGTTTTATCTTCTATGAATGATACAATCTCTTACAAATTTTCAAGTTAAATTTATTTTTACTGCTACCACAAAAGCTGACAATTCTTTGTATCTAGTTTCAATAACTCTTTTGCAAAAAACAGCCCAGAAGTACTGAGAAGAAAAGGGGGAAAACCATTATTAAAAGGAATCTTTGTTAGGCCACCAGAAGACCACAAGCACTGTTTGGAGAGCTCTGGATAAATTCTGGAATTCAAATACAGTAAAACACAGGGGGAAAGAGTTCTCATCTATTAACCAGGCAAGGGTACTACTACTGTCCTACCCCAGACAGATGAATGACTCAAGTGCTTCGAAAGTGCAGGTGGCAGCTAACCTATTAAGTGGTGTTACTTTCACACCTTCTGGAAAATACAGTGTGGGTCTTAATATTTTAAATGCTTCTCTGATATTCTTAGTTGCTTGTCCTCAAACCATGTAATTTTTAAAAACTAGATTTTCTCTGGGATAGCACAAATTAAGTAAAGAAGATTGTATAATAAAACAAGTCTTGATGTTCGTATGGTATTTGGAGAACAGATACAAAGCATGTACACCATACACACAGTAGACAAAAACATGGCAAAGTTGGTTATGTTTAGATTTGTAAGAAGAGTCACCTTGCCACTGTACCAAAGACGGTATGATACAGTACTGTCTAACAAATGAAATACAGTAAACAGGTCAACTTCAATTTCTCTCTGCAAAAAAAAAAAACCTGAGTTTTAATTTACAACTGTAGTGGAAACTGACTTCAGTACCAATACCCTGTAGTGACTCTGTGCCCTCTACCCTATCCCTAGCTTCTCCCCTTTACTGCTGTACTGCAGTAGTAGCTGCTACAGTAAGAACTCCCCACCTATAACCATTAGAAACTGCATAATGCCTCCTACTTCCACCTCTTCTCAACAGTGAACCCACAATGTTATTTCAAAAACTTAAAGGTAGGAATAGGATTGGAAGGCAGTTTAAGATCTCATGAAAGCCGGTAGCTTCCTGTGGAGTAATTAATTTAGCAGCATTAAAAAGCAAACTACACACCAATATGTGTGATACACATTTATTTATTTTTTAAAATGTTTTTATTGTTTTCGTTTTTTTTTTTTTTGAGAGAGAGAGGAAGGGAGAGACAGAAACATCAATCGGCTGCCTCCTGCACGCCCCCTACTGGGGATCAAGTCTGCAACCCGAGCATGTGCCCTGACTAGGAATTGAACCAGGACCTCTCAGTCCATGGGATGGTGCTCAATAATACACTGAGCCACACCAACCAGGCTGTAATACACATTTAAAATCAGCAACTATTTGATCTCTTTCACTGGCTAAGATCTAAGGTGTTGCTGAGTTAGCAGGGAATATTTTAAATCCCTTCACAAGCATTAACTAAGCCATATGTTAGTGACATAAGAGTGAAGAAAAAAGCAAGGGAGATATCACTTCATCCTGTATAAAATAAGAAATAATAGCAATAATAAGTTGCCTGCATGTTTAAAATTTTTCTTAATTAAGTGTTAAGAAAAAAATCAAACAAAAATTTATACATCCACGTTTAAAGCAGCATTATTCACAAGAGCCGAAATATGAAAGCAACCCAAGTGTCCATAATGACTTTGGATATACAAAATGCAATACATACACATGATGGAATATTATTCACTTTGAAAAAGAAAGGAAATTCTGACACGTGCTACAACATGGATGACCCGGAAGACCTTATGCTAGGTGAAATAAGCCAGTCACGAATGGGCAAATATCATGATTCCATTTACATGAGGGATCTAGAGTAGTCACAGTCATGGAGGTAGAAAGTAGAAGGGTGGTTGACAGGGGACGGGGGAGTGGAAAACGGGGCATCAGGATTTATGATTGCAGAATTTTTATTTGGAGATGAGAAAGCTCTGGAGATAAATGTTGGGTGATAGCTGCATAACAATATGAATGAAAGTAGTGCCACACACCTATACACTTAAAAATGGTTAAAATGGTAAATTTTATGTATATTTTACCACAATAAAAGTTCCCAAAGCTCGTAAGAATTTAACTACTTTCACTGTTTTCTGATTTTGTATTAAATAAGAGTTTCTGATATAAACTATTACCATATTCTTAATTTTTAAATGGTGTTAATGCAAATGAACATAATTGGACATTTCTCAATTATTAGTATGAACAAAGTTCCTTAAAATTAATACTTTAATCAACTATACAACCTAAATAACATATACTCAAATGTAAAACGTGATTTTAAAAGATGCTTTTTTTTCTTCCTGTCTCAAATCTTAAATAAAGGTACAAATTTAGCCGTAGTATACTGGCTGTCTCCTAAATCCTGTGCTTCTTTGTTTGGTTAATACTAACAGTTCTGCCAGATTTTCCAGCAGTTTCTCAAGACAATAACTTGTAGATTGTATTCTGCACGAGCCACAGATTTAAAACAAAGTGAGAAGGGAAAAAAATGGAGTCAAAAGAAAGGTGATCTTCCTTGAAATATTTGAAAGGATCAATAAACATATGGAAAACGGTAAAAACAATTATACCTTCAAAATGATAGAAAAGAAAGAACTTAACTAAAGAAATAGCTCAATAAAAAAGTAACTTGGGAGTGCATTAGTAAGAACCTATGGAAACCAATGAACTGTACGAATGCTTTTGGGAGGACCAATGCCAGTTTGCACCAGAATACTATAACCTGTTTTGTTCAAATACCATTACATTGCTACATTGGTCCTAAAAATTTTAAATTAATGTAAAGATTTAAAATATTACTTTAATATTTTAAAATAAGCATGTATTTAATGTCTATTGTATATGGCACTGATTTGAGAAAAAATGTGTGTGACAGGAATTATGCAGATATAATTTGTGTCTGACAACTAATAAGAAATACTATAAATTATTTAAATCCTTATATCACACATACTTTATAAATTTTTTAAATCCTTCTTTACCCTTAAAATATATATTTTGAAAAACATAAATATTTGGCATGTGTAGGGAGCTATATTAATATGGATCAATGATAAAAATTGAATCACCATTTAAAAAAATTAATAGGTTCTTAGATCTTCTCTTTTACATTCCTCTTCATATTGTCTATCTCAAATTCCAAATATTTCTGCAAATGGTTAAGAAATGCAGTAAAAGTTGTATTTTAAATAAAAAATGAGTTTACAGAGCACCATGATGCTATAAACTTGGAACTTAAAACATCTGATGTGTGGATAGCTTCCCGAATAGTAAATATAATTGCAAAACTTTTTTCCATTATGTGAAATATATACAATGTCCTAATTACTGTATCAGTAGGTAACACCGTGTAAATTTCTCAAATTAAAAATATATGCTACGCTAGTAGTAATTACAACTTGAATAAATAAAAGATATATATCAGGAACCATACTTATATATAACAACTTCATTATAAAATATTAATATTTTAATATTTTATTTAAAAGGCATCTGACATATATTCATGCGCTATACTAGATACAGACCCAAATATATGCATTTCAGGCACTGTAATAATTGTTCTTATTTCAAATATGTGGGAATGAGAATGCAGTATATTTTATGACTATAATCAAATGTCTTCCCTGGCCAGTTTGGCTCAGCAGTTAGTTGGCCTGCGGTGCGGAGAGACCCGGGTTCAGTTCCCGCTAAGGGCATGTGCCTCGGTTGCAGTTTGTCCCCAGCCCTGGTTGGGTCGTGTGGGAGGCTGACACTAGATGTGTCCCTTTCACGTCAATGTTTCTCTCTCTCTCTCTCCCTCCCACTCTATCTGAACCAAAAAAAAAAGGGAAAATGTCCTTGGGTGAGGATTAAAAAAAAAAGTCTTTATGTGCTCATAGCAAATTTTAAGAGCAATAAATGCACTTTTTAGTCATCTAAGGACAAGACTGAAATTGAGCTGAACCTGCTGGATAAACATTTTAAATAAAGTCCTATTCCATCCCAAAGAATCTTAGACAACCAAGAGTGAAATGTCTCAAGTTCACATATCACACAGATAAACACAAAGAAGAACCAAATGTCCTTTCACAACTGCTAACTGTTATCCAACTCATTACAGAGAAATGTCATTTTTCTGATAAAAGAGTTAAAAGCATTTAGCTAGCAACTTAACTTTGAGGTTATATACTTTTAGTCCATCACAAAGGCTTATCAAGTTGTTGTTTTATTTGCTAGAGCTTTAAACATCATTAAGCAGTACCATTTATTTTATTTAGGATGTTAAATTTAATTCTCATTTTAAGCTCTCATCTCCCTCATGTTCTTAAATTAATTCATACAAATCCCTGATTAATAATAAAAAGGCTTGCCATCAGTATTCAAAGCCCAGCCTGAGTTGTCATGGCTGAGAGGGCAGAAATCTGTTTGGAGCAATGAGAGAACCCAACTGAATTCTTGGCGTCTCAGTCTATGAATGTGTAAGCACTTCATCGAATGTTCTGACAGATCGGGGTAAAGGCAGCTGCGTGGGAAACAAACTGGAAGACCTAGGAAGCTACTACATCAAAGTAACTAAATGACAGGAAACAAACTGGAAGACCTAGGAAGCTACTACATCAAAGTAACTAAATGACAGAAGCAATACATTTTACAAGTATATTTTAAATAAAAAAATGTGTTATTAGTGTAAGCTGTTTGTGTTCTAGACACTTATTTTATCCCTTTCAATGATGTCCAACGATCCTTACAAAGGTCACATGTGAATCTGATTTTCAGTATTATTTTTATACATTTATCCAAACCTATAGAATGTAGACAACCAAGAGTGAACCCTGAGGTAAACTAGGAATTTGGGTGATTATGATGTCTCAGTGTAGGTTCATCCTTAGTTTTTTTTTTAAAAAAGGTAACATTCTGGTGAGTGATGTTAGTAAATGGAAGAGGCAACACATGCATAGGGTTGGGAGTATATGGGATATGGGAAATCTCTGTACCTTCCTCTCAATTTTATTGTAAACCTAAAACTGCTCTAAAAAATTAAGTTAAGCCCTGGCCGGTTTGGCTCAGCGGTTAGAGCGTCGGCCTGCGGTCCAGAGAGACCCGGGTTCGGTTCCCGTGAAGGGCATGTACCTCGGTTGCAGTTTGTCCCCGGCCCTGGTCGGTCGTGCGGGTGGCAGCCACTCGATGTGTCCCTTTCACGTCGATGTTTCTCTCTCTCTCTCTGTTCCTCTCTCTCCCTCCCACTCTACCTGAACAAAAAATGGAAAAATGTCCTCGGGTGAGGATAAAAAAAATAATAATAATAAATAAATTAATTAATTAATTAAGTTAAAAAAAAGAGGGAAGTGGTTTCTTCTTTCATCTCTTCATTATATTCTCATTCTTCATTCATATTATTCATTAAGAATAATCAAGATAGCCCTGGCCGATTTGGCTCAGCTGTTAGAGTGTCGGCCCACGGATTAGAGAGTCTCGGGTTCAGTTTCCACTAAGGGCACGTATCGCGGTTGCAATTTGTCCCCAGCCCCGGTTGGGGTCATGTGGGTGGCAACCATTCGATGGGTCTCTCTCACATCATTGTTTCTCTCTCTCTTCTTCCTTTTCTCCCTCCTGCTCTATCTGAAAGATGAATGCAAAAATGTCCTTGAGTGAAGATTAAAAAAAAAAAGAATAATCAAGATAGCTAAAATCTATTGAGTGCTCACTATGTGTATGTCAGGTACTGTTTAACTGCTTTATACATATTACCTCATTTAACGCTTAACACAACCCTGACACAGGTGCTGTGGCTGTCTCCATTTTATACATTAGGAAGTTGAGTCACAGAATAAACTTGAAAGGGCATACACTAGGATGTGATAGTGCTAAGTCTTGATTCCATTTAGTCTAGCTCTTCACCATTATATGATACTGCTTCTAGTTTTTCATTCTTTCAATCATCCATTAAATCATCAATTTTTTTTGAGCATTTGGAATATGCCAAGAACTGTGATGGAAACATTTTCAACAAGGAAGATCTCAAAACATCTACCTTTCTCAGGCAGCTACTACAGGAAATGCTCCATCAAAACCAGGAAATGAATAAAAGGAGTTACTGGAGGAGGTACTCCATCCAAAATGGGAAATAAACAATAAGAGATTAAGATCCGGAATCCAGAAAACAGAAGAATCCAGGAGAAAGGAGAAGAGAATTCTCAGGATGGCGGTAAAGCATAATCCTAGGATGACATCTACAACAGGTCTGGAGATTAGCCAGTTCAGTTTAGAGATGAAGAAGGAAAGAGGGTTCTAGAAGGAATATCGCCCAAAAATATATGGGATTGATTACCTGAAGTGTTTCACCACAGTGAGAATGCCTCTGTTGGGCAATTTGAGGAAAAAAAGTAATGACAGAAACATAGACAACTAAGAAAATACAAAAAACAAAAATGAGGTCATTATTAACCGTAAGAAAAACAAAATGTTGTACCAAGGTATGCATACTGTATTATTCATAACTACGTAATTATTCATTCCCTTCCCACCCTTCCCTTGCTTCTTTACAATTGAGCAGACTTCTACCATACCAACTTGGGGCTTCGCCTCATGACTTGTTTTGGAGAAAGGAATCTGAGTAGATGTGACAAATACCACATCCAAGCAAAATCTTTAAATGCATTTGTGGGGTCTGGTCTGTGTGCCTTTAGCTTTTGCCTCAGGTAGTGTCTCTCTAATGAGACTGAGTCTCAGAATGAGAAGATACATAAAATGAACATGAACTGATCCCAAACAAGGCTAGAGAACCCAGCAGAGCCTCATGTGATCTAAAACCCTTTTGAAATATGAGCAAAAAAAGAAATGTTTTTGTTAGCCACTGAAATTTGGGGTTGTTTTTTGCTATAGCAAAAGTTAACACACACAGTAGTCCCTAGCTCAACAATGAACAATATGTTGTCATAATATAATTAATTATATTACATTGCTAATTATAAAATCAAGAGATACAAGTAGATTATTAAGAATTAGAAACAACTAAAAGAATTGTAAGTTTTTGCCTCAAGGGGAGCTAGAATCAAATGTGTGAAGGATGCAGGTAAGGGAGTACTTTTTGTTATAACATATATAGTACTATTTGATCTTCTCTGAACTATCCACATGTATTAATTTTATAAAAATGTTAACTCACGAGCACAAACAAAAAAGCAACAATAAAACCAGAGAAGCAATCATGCCTGATTCACTAAAAAGAAAGTATTCTGATCCTGAAAGGACAAAAAGACCCCTAGCTGGAATCATGACCTGGTTTTATTATTTCACAATCTGGCGTCTGCTTTTCTCTAGCTTTTCTCGTTGTTGGCTCTGTTTATTCACTACTAGGGGAGAACAAAGAGTACTACTGGCTCCCCTTTACTGTAGAATTAATTATAGCCTAACATTTTCAGTTTCAGATGTCACTGACGATATGTTACAGGAAAGATGTTGCCTAAAAGTGAGATAATACAGGGTGGGCAAAGGTAGGTTTGCAGTTGTTCATATGGAAAACAATACAATAATGAATAAGTAATAATACAAGAATAAAATCTATTTTGCATACTCACAACTATAAACCTACTTCTGCCCTACCCTGTATTAAGAGCTAACCTACACAGAAAACTCTCAGTTAATACATAAGTTGATTATTTATCTACTCTACACATTATCTAAGATCACTGCATGTCCTCTTCCTAACAATTGCCAGCTTCTAGCCAATTCAATCAGCTTTCCCTCTATTACCAAAGAATAAGAAAAATGATTAAAAGTGAATTAAAATTTGCTTCTTTTTTAACAACTATAATTCAGGGACAATATAAGCTCAGTATATCAACAGTTTTATTCACAAAACAAATACACTTAAGAAGTAATTTACAAAATATATTTAAATTGTGGGCCCACGTTTAAATGATTGGATTTACCAGAGTTCTGTCAGTTTTCTAGAAATATACTTATTGAGTAAAGAACAATATAGCATTTAAGATATAATGATAGAGGACACAAAGCTATTTAAAAACAGTTCCATATTGCCTACAGACTGCATTTATGTGAACAGTCTCTCCCTCCATATGAATAAACAGGAGTTATTTGCATGCGGGTTTCACCTAGTAACTTCTATACCATGGACAGAGACATGTAGGAGCCGGACACAGAAAGTACCTTAACTGGGGCGCACCATCTCGTTTAGATATTCTGACATACACCTGACCATACCGGACCTGACTTGCAGTTCACAGGCCTGCCATTTAGAAAAAAGTACTGGGCAGAACAAGAAAGCATAAGAAAATAATTATAGGACACGTTTTTCATACCTCTTCATCTTTCATATTCACATCCACATTTTTCGATTTGATGACTTTGGATATATGGTCAATGTTGTTTTCCCTGCAGTAATCAAATATGTTTTTGTCTTCTTCCCTAATGAGAGTAAAAATAAAAAAGTGTTTGACTTCCTAGGTAATCCATAAAAGTTATATATTTTAAACACAACCCGTTTGCTACTGACAAACAATGAAATCTCTGATTTTTTTGTTTTTGTTTTTTTAAACTTTTCATCAATTATTTATTAATGGTTTTTATGCTGAATACAACAGAACTATTTTTTTTTTTTTTTTTATCCTCACCCGAGGACATTTTCACATTTTTTGTTCAGACAGAGTGGGAGGGAGAGAGAGGAAGAGAGAGAGAGAGAAACATCGATGTGAAGGAACACATCGAGTGGTTGCCACCCGCATGACCGACCAGGGCCAGGGACAAACTGCAACCGAGGTACATGCCCTTAGCGGGAACCGAACCCGGGTCTCTCTGTACCGCAGGCCGACGCTCTAACCGCTGAGCCAAACCGGCCAGGGCGAAATCTCTGTTTTTGTAAAGAATTTTCCATGAACAATAATGGATTTTCAATACATAACACATCCAGCCCCTGAACAGATGACGGTTCTCATCAACGACAATTATAGAGAAAAGCCTCACTGCTTTCCCAGTCACACTGACACACCACTGTAGCATCTTCAGCGGGTGACCCCGGTGCTCTCTCCAGTCACTTCCTTCCACACATGGACAGGCACACACTTCCTCTGACTCAAACTTTTCAACCGTAGCACTGCACTAAGAAGCATTGTATTGTCCATACAGAGGTATCGAAAGATCAGAATACAGCTTACTGCTTGTCTTACAGAACAACAGGATGATAAACTGATTGCTACCCAAGTTTAAAATACACACACACACACACACACACACACTCTAAAGTAATTTTCTTAAGGCAAAGATAATTGAAAAGTAATTTTTTTTAAAGGAAAGATAAGTTAGGGCATCACAAAATTCAGAAATTCTTAATGAGATAATAGAAACAAAGACTGGAACAAAAACTGAGAAGCATATTATGCACCCAGCACCATTCTAAATACATCAATGTACTAAATTTACTTTTATCCAATAACTTCACAAAGCAGGAGTAAGGAGAGATTATATGCCCTGACAAATCCATCGAGTTTATCAAAGGCAGAACAGGAGAGCTAGCACTCACTCAGATCAACTGGTTTTCTATATAGTACATTTTTCTATCATATCTTGACTAGTCAACTGTAGTCTATTCTAGAAAATAAAGCAGTTCTTAACATGAGGTCTATGAGTTCTTGAAAACAGGAAAGAGAATTATCTGTGTTAATGCATGTGCATTTTTCTGAACATGTGGTGTGTGTATGTGTGGGGGGGTGTTGAAGATGGGGGTCAGCTTCAATGACATCCTCAAAGGGATAAATAATTTGGAATATTAACAATGAAACTGTTTCCTACTTGCACTGAATTTTCTGGACAGGCTTAAAAGAATGCAATTTGAGTTCCAAAAATTATAACTAGTGTTTTATAACCTCAAGACCGTAGCCTCCATTCATCAGAAATTAAAGCACCTAGCCACAGAAGTCCTCCTATTTTAAAAGCCAATTTAAATACCTTATACCCTATAAAAATCATTTTTAGTCAGAGGTAATTAACTTAAAACACACTACTTTGGCCTTAATCATCTAAGTTTTCCTTATGCATGTGATATATTTAACTGAGCACCTACTACATGCAAAGCACTGGGCAAGATTCTGTTAACAGATAACAAGGATAAGCAAGAAGCTTTGTATTCAATGCATGCCCAGTAGAGTTGGGATGACAATACTGATACACCATTAATATAAGGTAAAACTGGATCTTCAGAAAGGCCTAAAAGAGTACAGAGGAGAAACAGTCTGCTTCAAGGTGGAGAAAATGAGGCATGTGTCCAGGAAGAAATCATGTTTAAAAGGAATACAGGGGTGTGCAAAAATGGGTTTACATTTGTTTGTATAAAATATAATACAATAATTACTAAATAAAACAAGAATAAACTCTGTGTTTTGCATACAAACAAATGTAAACCCACTTTTGCCCAATCCTGTTTATGGTCTCTTGATAATGTCCATTTTGTAGAAGAGAAAAATACATTTTTACAGATTACCTATTCTGAAAGAAAATAGAGAAAGAAGTCTGAGGCTAAAACCCCAGAAAGGAGAGGTCTGATATTTAAAATTAAGGTTGCAAATAGTACCACTTTAGCTATATTTTAACTACCACAAAAAAAACCCACACAACAAAACATAGTTTCTAGGCAAATGTGCATTCAGAATATCAGCTTTGGAATAACAGGGACCTATTTTTCTCCAATCCAGTAACAGAGACCCCTCTAATTCAAGAGGCTGCAACTTCAACTGAGAGAGAAAGGATTGTGTCATTTTAAGTCAGAATATAAAATGTACTACTTACCAATTGTTTGAATTTGAAACTAATGGGAAGCTGCTGGTGGGGCACAGAAAAAAAGAAAGAAGGATCCTCGGGATGTCAATTACTCATACCCAGTCATAGATGAGAGGACCTTTTGAGTGTTCCCTCTTCCTGAACCCCAAATGTGCATATATACCTATGCCATAAACAGTAAGAGAGTCAATATAATAAAAGCCTATTTAAATTTTTGCTTTGCTTAATATACTGTCAGTTTCTTATATGCATCAAATATTTTGATTTGGTATATGAGTTTTTGGAGGGCAGGGGGCAGCTTTTCATCTAAATATTTGCTTACTGTCTACAGTTTGTCACTGCTAAATAGGTCAGGCACATAGAGGTATTTATAAAATATTTCAGGATAAAGTATATAGTGTAAATGAAAAACTTTAAAAATTCAATAAAATCACCACAAATGTGATACAAAGTTGAGATATATTCAAATATATATATATGATATATATATATGATAACACGTGGACTTAGTAGTTGAATAGTTATCTACCCAACTCAAGTCTGAGTATCTTACTTGCCAGCAACCAAGCTGTCAATACAATGCCACCACCTAGTGGCCAGAATGGAGAAACATGTGGAAAAACATCTTTCCACATCTAATTTCTTGCCCCTAACAAGATTGTGTACAAAGTACAAATCAAATTCTTTTACCTCTGCATTTCCCTGTTAACACAATCTCCCAGTGGCAACCTTGCCCTCTAGAGCCATCCCTAAAGGAAACAGGTGCAAGTGATTCCAACCAGCACCAAATACAGGTGAGCCTTAATAAGCATTAGTGCCCTTCCACGTGTTCTCAACTTATCTTCCTTCTCTTATGCTTATTATCCAGTTATCTTTCTCCCTCTCTTTCTTAAATGTGAGAGATAAAATTCTCATATCCGTTCTTCATGGATGAGTATGAGTTATGTTTGTGATGCTATCCTCAAGATTGTCCCACATTGTCCCTAGCACAAGACAGAATGTCTCTCTCCAAAATTTCCGAAATCGACAGAAAATATATTTATGTATCCAAAGAAAAAAAAGTATCACTGGCTTTCTTTGAAATTCTTTTGAAATATAAAGGCACACCATTATGGAAAAAAGGGATGGTGTTTAAGTATGGCCATCTTTCATCAATCACAGGAAGGACAGAACCTCGCCCATTCCTAAATATTCTAGCTGCACCACTTTCTACAAAGAGTGCATTTCCCTACCCAAAGAATATTTCAAATAGTCAGGCTTCATGGCAGGCCACCTAGTCCATTTAACTACTATTTCACCTATCTCATAGAATTGAAAAATCACATTTATGGGGCTAGCTCAGATATGTAACTATCTAATAGATACATTAAATAAATATTTCAATTCAGTTCATATATTTACCAAGCAACTAGTAATCAGATATAAAAACAGCATTCCAGTAAGTAGACAATGAAAAATTATTTCTTGAATAAAAACACACAAGAAGAGTAAGCCAGTACTCCCACAAATATAAACCACCGCTCCCAGTTCCTCAAACTGATGGATGTCTACCTGCGGGCTCCAGAGGTATACCACAAAGACCTTTAAAGGGATATATAGGTATGGAAAATTTTATGTGACTTAATTTTCAGCTCAATTTCCATATAAATACACTCTTTCCTAAACTGACCCACTGAAAAGGCTCCTGTGGTAAATATTTCCTCACCATTCTCCTTTTTAACATTCCTTCTTCTCAATCACTACCCGCCCCTCTCCCTCCCCTTAACTTTATAAAAGAAAGGCACATACCTCTCTCCTTACTATGGTCTACTTCTAGGAATTAAAACCAAAAGACTTTACTAAGATTTAGCAAACAATTATTAATTAAACCTGTTACTCCCTTGCATAAAAATACTGTTTAACTAATATACTAGGAAAGGTTTGGGGGAAAAAATATCAACCCTAGGTTGTACTGCATCAAGATAATAAAATCTTCCATAGTACTAAATAAAGGGACAATTTGGGTAAAAATTTGGTGTTAAAAAGCCTTCTGTAACTGAGGTTAGAGGATGAAAGAGCTGAAATAAAACAAAAAAATGACTTGATGCTAAACTTTGTCTCATTCTAATAGAAATATTCATTGGTTAAACTAGATATTTTTAAAAACTTCATTGATACACTTTCAATAAAATTTTTACTTATGTTTAATAATTAACAAAATTTATAATGTGTGTTATATAAATAATTGTAACTCAAATGAGAAAAAATTTTATTACTTAAAGCTTTTGGGTAACAAACTTTAATTTTTTAAAAGACAAACTTATATACATATTTTTGTTGCAGAATTATGGTAGTGTGATAATACTACACAAAATAGAATACTTTGAAATATGTGCGAGAAGCAGAATAGAAGAATAATGTAAATTTTGTAAAATGTCTAACTGTTAAAGCACTTGTTCATGTATTTTTAAGTCAAGATAAGAATTTTATTTAATTAAATTTATTCAAGACAGTTGAAGATTCACATGCAGTTGTAAAAAATAACAGGTCTTGTGTACCATTTCACCAGTTTTTCTCAATGGCATGTTCTTTTTTATTTTTAAATCCTCGCCAGAGGATATTTTTCTATTTATCTTCAGATAGAGTGGGAGGAAGGGAGAGAAAGAGAAACATCGTCCTGAGGGGACATATTGACTGGTTGCCTCCTGCATGACCCTGACCAGGGCTGGGGACGAACCACAAACGAGGTACATGCCCTTGACTAAAATCGAACCAGCAACTCTTTGGTCTGAAGGTCGATGCTCTAACCACTGAGTCAAATTGGTCAGGGTGGTAAGCATGTTCTTGTATTTTATTTTATTTATTTTTTATCCTTCACCCAAGGATATTTTTTCTACTTATTATCAGATAGAGTGGGAGGGAGAGAGACAGAGAGAAACACTGTGACAGATGTGATAGAGCCACACTGACTGGCTGCCTCCCGCACTACCCAACCAGGGCTGGGGACGAACTGCAACCACGGTGTACGTGCCCTTGGCCGGAATCGAATCCACGACTCATTGGTCTGAAGGTCGACCCTCTAACCAATGAGCAAAACCGGCCAGGGCATATGTTCTTGTATTTTAAAAAATTGATTATCATTACGGCATTTAGATTCCATTGGGTACTTCTAAAAGTACGATTTTTATTTTAAATTTTCATTATTTACAAAATGCCAGAAATCATGCCCTTGAAAATTATTTAAGCTTTTAAGTAATTTTTTAGATGTTACCTTAAAAATGTAAAAGGGAACACGGTCTTCCAAAATTCTCTTAGGGACTACATTAGCAAGAAAGTTTTTGAGTATCATTGCTCTAACCTAATATTCTAGAAGGTAGAGGCCCAAAGCAAAGAGCAGGCTAATCAAGGATGACCAAAGAAAGCAATATAGAAAAGTTGACATTGTAGCCTAGCTTTGAAGGATGAGCTGACAACCCAGCTGGGTAACTGAAGGGTTCTGAAGAAAAAGAATGAAAAGGAAAAGGATCACCAAAAAGAAGTGTTCAGAGGAACCGCAAGCATTTTGTTATGGTTGGGTGTTGGGAGATAAGGTTAGAGCGATAAACTGGACATAGATCCCAAAGAGCCTTGGCATGCTCACTACATATAATATAAGGAACAAATGTAGGCAATGAGTTAGCTGGCGAACAAAACAGTTATTCACCTTCCAAAACCTGAAATAAAGGGAAATAAAACTGCCCTCTTACAGTTAAACTAAATAAGCTATTAAAGAGAGGAAAAAGGAATGACTCCCACGTAGACTTAAAGAACTATTTGATTCAGACACTAACCTTAACACATCTGAAAAAAAACAAAAACAAAACAAAAAGACATCTAAGGGGATAAAAGTCAGTGACGCCAAAAGAACACAGACCAAAAGAACAATCTGAGGAAAAGAACATTCTGCAGTACTTCTCCCTGGCAGACGGTTTGCTCACAAGATCTCATTTGAACCTTGGCTAAAGCAACTCTCCAAAAGATTCACTTTCTCTCACTCTATTTATATGTTTACCAAGGGTCATCTGACTACTATCTGTCTTTCTGGGTCCCTCCATACTCACACCGATGGTACCCAAGCACTTGGATCACTACCATGATATAGCCTGTTGGGTAAAAACAGTAAGCCTTTTAGTTTACAGCTCAGTTTCAGATGTATTTTAGTGTTGCTCCTCTGTCTCTGAGGGTCTGCTCATCTATGTGTTTTTTTCTAGATCTTTGAAACGAAAGACTGGACCCTGATCTATGGTAAAATCACCTAAAAGCCACTCTGTGAAATTCCTTGGGAACCAGTCTTTCTAGGAAGAAAACCTGCACGCTGCCTTACAAAATTCACAGGTACTGCTGGTGAATATTACTTCTCTGTAGGAATTGAAGTTTCTATTTTATATGTTGGATGTATGGCCAGAAGTTGTAGACCTAAAAGGTAAAGGATTCCTATTCTGTCCAAATACAATGTTAGGAAATGATAATGACATCTCATTGATTTCAAGCCTCACCTGGGAGAAGCAAAACAGGTAAAGTCAACTCCTAACTCAGGGATTAAATGGTAGTCATAGCTGTCATATTTAGCACATGAGAAGTCCCCTCTTTTAATTAACATCAAATTCAAATTTTAGATGTTAATTTCACCTTGTAAAACACTTTTCGAGTTTCAATCTTACCAAAGACCATAAATGAGAGTCTACACTATGATCCCCAGGTAAATCTTGTAAATGGTACTGTATCTTTCTGAAATACCTTGATCCTAAGCCCTGGAGGAGGCAAAACACTTGGGCAGTAACTATGTTCAAGAAGTCTAACATTCAGCCCTGGCCGGTTTGGCTCAGCGGTTAGAGCGTTGGCCTGCGGTCCGGAGAGACCCGGGTTCGGTTCCCGCTAAGGGCACGTACCTTGGTTGCAGTTTGTCCCCGGCCCTGGTTGGGTCGTGTGGGTGGCAACCACTCGATGTGTCGCTTTCATGTTGATGTTTCTCTCTCTCTCTCTCCCTCTCACTCTATCTGAACAAAATATCGAAAAATGTCCTCGGGTGAGGATAAAAAAAAAAAAAAAAAAAAAGAAGTCTAACATTCAGATCAAGGCATTTAAGAAAGTGTCTTTTTGTTGTTTGTTGTCGTTTTTTTTAAAGAAGTTTTTATTAATTTTTAGAGAGACAGGAAGGGAGAGAGAGATAGAAAACATCGACATGAGAGAGATACATGGATCGGCTGCCTCCTGCATGCCCCCTACTGGGGACTGAGCCCACAACCCAGGCATGTGCTCTGTCTGGGAATTGAACCAGGACCTCTCAGTCCATGGGATGCGGCTCAATCCACTGAGCCACACTGGCCAAGAATGTTGTGTTGTTCTTAAAATAATTTTTGAAATCCTAGCTGACAGACAGACATTTAGAAATTATAACTGATTAGTGGCACTAAAAAAATAATAATGGTGTTCTAAAACCAATGGTGCTTTAGAGCCAAGGAAGTAATAGGGTAGGTTCAAAATACACAGTGTCAAACAGACAAGTGAACAATGACTGAAAGAATTCATATACAGCCCTGACCGGTTTGGCTCAGCGGTTAGAACATTGGCCTGTCAACCGGCTCCTGCTAAGGGTATGTACCTCAGTTGCAATTTGTTCCTGGCCATGGTTGGGTCATGTGGGTGGCAGCCACTCGATGTGTCTCTCTCACATCGATGTTTCTCTCTCTTTTCCTCCCTCTCTCCTTCCTACTCTATCTGAAGATAAATGCAAAAAAAAAAAAAAAAATTGTCCTTGGGTGAAAATTTAAAAAATTCAAATACAGCAGTAGGTGAAAGTAGGTTTACAGTTGTGAGTACATGAAACAGAGTTTATGTTCTTCTTTTTTATTAATTATTATATTATGCATTCATATTACAACTGTAAACCTACTTTTACCCACCCCTGTATACTGAATCACAATCCAACCCAGAATTCTACGAGATCTACAACTGGTTTCAGTTATGGGAAATAACCAATTAATAACTATTTTCAGACTGTGATATATAAGCAGTGTACCTAGTTATAGGACTAGAAAATTCTAAAAGCCTCAAACAAAAAGTTCTATTTATTATTTCATTTATGTTGTTAGTATGTTATTAAAATGTTTTTCTCACTTTTTTCCCAAGCAAGCAATGACAAAGAAAAGAGCAATGTACACTTCTTGCAGATAACTCATTATACTGGAAAAGTTATTTAGCCATGATTTATAAAGGCACCAAGTTACTGAAAAAAATTTTCACCTCTTAAATCCTGCTTAGCTCTAAAAGAGATGGTTGAAAATTTCTGATACTTTCATTGCCTATAAGAAAAAACATAGTTCAATTCTGATCAATTCTTGCAAAACCAGTGGCCACATCAGAAAAATCTATAGAATCCCTTGACTAACAGGCTCTGCAGAGCTGAATTATATTCTGAACCATTAAGGTAAGTCTAAAATCAATGAAAACAATTAATCCAAAGAAAACATCATCATCATCAGTATACTGATAAATGAAAGACTAGTGTCTAATTTTACCAGTAAAGTGCATTTTTAAAAACACTAAGTAGAATGGAATTTAATTCAAAAATTTAAACTGAAGATATTTGCTGTATTAATATAATAACAACTGTCAAATTCAATTTTATCAGTTAGTGATTACAATGATTCTTCAAATATTTCAGGGGCAGTAGTGTAGCAATTAAGAGCAGTTATTGCCCTGGCCGGTTTGGCTCAGCGGTTAGAGCATCGGCCTGCGGTCCTGAGAGACCCGGGTTCGGTTCCCGCTAAGGGCATGTACCTTGGTTGCAGTTTGTCCCCGGCCCTGGTTGGTTGTGCGGGTGGCAGCCACTCGATGTGTTCCTTTCACGTCGATGTTTCTCTCTCTCTCTCTCTCTCTGTTCCTCTCTCTCCCTCCCACTGTACCTGAACAAAAAATGGAAAAATGTCCTCGGGTGAGAATAAAAAAAAAAAAAAAAAAAAAAAGAGCAGTTATTAACCATGTGACCTAGGGCAAGTAACCTAACCTCTCTGAGTATCCGTTTCCTCATTTGTAAAACACAGATATTAATAATACCTACATCTCATAGGATCATTCTGAAGATTGCATGAAACAATATATAACAAGTGGAACATAGTTACTAGCATATAAGAAGTGGTCCATAGGCCGGTTTGGCTCAGCGGTTAGAGCGTCAGCCTGCAGTCTGAAGAGACCGGGGTTCAGTTCCCGCTAAGGGCACGTACCTCGGTTGCAGTTTGTCCCCGGCCCTGGTTGGGTCGTGTGGGTGGCAACCACTCGATGTGTCCCTTTTACATCGATGTTTCTCTCTCTCTCCCTCCCTCTCTATCTGAACAACAACAAAAAATGTCCTCAAGTGAGGATAAAAAAAAGAAGTGGTCCATAAATGTTAGCTAACATTATTACCATAAGATTTTAGCATATATTGTAAGCTGGGGCCATTTCTCACATATCCTTATATAACACTGTCAATCAATTCATCTATCAAACATTATTTTGACCTTCCAGGAAATAAAAGTAAGCCAATGGAGTTGAGGCAGAGTGAACAAAGAGGTGGTGGGAGGGGAAAACTGGCATTAGATGAAGATGATGAAGGGCCCTGTAAGACATGTTAAGGATTTTTAAATTTTATCCTAAGTGCTATAGGAAATCATTAAAAGGCTTTAAGCAGGAGAGTGATATGATGAGATCTGAGTTATAAATCCGGGGAAGAGACAGCACAGGAAGTAAGAAATCCAGTTCTCAAACTGTTCTGTAGTGTCCTGACCAAGAGACAATGGTTGTTAAAGAGTAGCGATGATAATGCAAAGGGTATGGTAGTGGCAATAATAAAAAGTAGATGAATGTGGATTATTGTGGAACCTGAAGAAACAGAATTTCTGGTAAGTTAGGGGATGAGGGAGAGAGTAGAACAACATGACACAGAGACCTAGAAATGACATACCCATAAGTATACACATCTATAAATGTGCACACACACATATACACACTCAACTTTGTAAACAAGTCTAAGTGCCTAGCATTTCACAGGTACTACATACAGAAGGAGAAGACAAAAATTAGAAGAAAGGGTAGACATAAAAGAGAGAACAAAGTAGAGAAAAGAGAGAGGGGGAAGAAAAAAGGAAGGAGAGAAGAAGAGAAGATGATGAATTGGCTTCAGTTGATGAGTGACCCTCTTGTTCAGAAAAGGCTGTTGATCTGCAAACAGGTGGATTTGCCTATATGCTTGGTTGGCATCAGGACACTGAGGACACAGGAGCTAAATAAAGCTCGTAAGAAAAGGGTGAATATGAGAGCCAGGAGACTCTTACAACAGTTACTGTTTATGTCAAGACCCACTTGTCTCAAGGGACCCATTTTCACATAATCTATAATTATCTCTTCGCTTTAATCGCCTTGTCATTCCTGAGGCTCTCATGGGCACTGGAAGAGGAAAAGCTCATTAACTAAACCTTTTCTCCTCTCTCCAGCCACCCATGGCTTTTAATTGCTTGGTGTGTTATTATCTAGGAGTGCAACTGGGATCATTTTCATAAGAAAGGGAGGTAGAGAGGAGGAAGGGAGCCACTGAGTCCCTGAGGTATGCACCACAGACAAACCTTTGCTTTCTCAATTATTTATGCCAGCTGAGGTTTTACAGGCTGAATAAATCCATAACTCAAGTTCATTCTGAGCAGTCAGATTCTCAAGGGGGAGTTTCCCACTTGCCTATCCACACTTGTGTAGTCCTCAAAGAATAACCAGAATGTAACAAGACATATGTCATCCAATTTATCACCTATCACCAAAGAGTTAACACAATGTTGATCATGAGCAACACAGTGAAATAGGGAAGGATTTCACTATTACCAGCCAAACAGATGAAAGGAAGTAGGATAATCTTTTGGATGTTAAGGGCAGTGGTGTTAATGGAACAGTGGCATCCCAGAATGACTTAACCTATAGAAAGCATAGAAATCCAAATATACAATTTTTTAAAAAAACATACCATTGAAGCCTCAAAGTCTTACATAAATTCATTAAAAACAGAAGAAAAAAATACCAATAAAACAGACAGCTATCTAACAATGAGGCTCTGTATAAATAACTACATAAATTGTATACTATTTCATTTTATAAGTCACTTACAATAAAACAGTATTTATTGTAGCCTTTTCTCCAATCATACCTCTTCCAGAAGAATTTTAGAGTATAATATCTGTATGACAGGCTCTCATACTACTTTCATTGCAGTTCATATTTTTACCAAATAATACAAAATTAAAGTATAAAATAATCACATTCATTCTAGTTTTTAATAGGTATACCCTCCATTTTATAATCAGAACTAAAGAGCAGCCAATAAAAAGATATTTCTAAAATATTTTCAAAATCCATTCTTGTTTAAAAATTTTAACTTTATAAGTCAATGATGCAAAGCATCTCTTTAAAATTCTACAGGCTTTTGTGTCTGACCACAGCAGTGACCTCTGGTATTTTCTGCCAAAACAGTTCATTTGTCTCACAGAACAACTAATCAATTCCAGAGCCCATCAATCATCTTAGCTGTATACTGCTCTGGTCTTGCTTAGAGAAGGTCCAGATGGCTGCCTGTGTAAGTGGGATTAATAAAAGTCTGATAGATTACATAGCATCAAACTACAAAATATAACAGGGAAGATCAAATATTACTGCAGGGTGAGATGGATATTTACATGCTTCATTTATTGTATTTTTAATTCTTGTTCTAATTCTCAATTTATGTGCCAAGTTCTAGACAAAACCTGCTACATATACAAGTCGCCCAAGTGTTTTCTTGTTAAGTCAGTATATGGAGTACAGAATCATCTGACTCTTTGCAAAGCCCCATGCTTATTAACCAGAGCGTTTTCTGCAAGTCTGCAGTATAAATGAAACACAACAGATCTCAAGACTAGAGCAACTGACTGTGAGTTACAGGTTTCTTACTCTGTTGCTTTATAGTTCCAAACTCAGATCTAGCATTGGCTCCCTCTTGTTTCCAATTTCTTCTGTAAAAGCAAACAACCTGTACCATATTCTATGATCACACTGACATGATTTTTAGCTCCTAATATAAGCCCTCTGTCCTGGGTCTTAACTGTGGGGACTCTGGAGACCAAGACTCTTAAAGCTGGCAGTGACACAGTCAGTTATTTTGTGCCAGATACTGTGCTAGGACGGCTGCGAGCATGTATTCCTATAGTCCACATCAGTACCACAGGAGAAATGCACAGCGGTTACCCCCATGCCACAGAGCTACAAAGTGGTAGAACCAACATTTGAATGTGGGCAGTTTGGCTACCTAATTTTTTATACTTCATTAGCCTCACACTGTATCGCCTCTATTATACTACAGAACAAGTAACTAGCTTCAGAAGGAGAAACTGGTGTCCGGAACAGTAACACAGAGCTCTGTACCGATGGCATTATATTGTCACTTTCGGTAACACAGTGGAAATAAAGGTCAGAACCAAAACAGGTAGAGAGCAAGCTCAGACTTGGCTCCAGGTGCCCATGGCTCAAAAAGTTACAATGAAACTAAAATGGGCCCTGAACGTATCAGCTACCGTGCACAGCCATTGGGAAACCTGCCACAACAATGGAGCCTAGGCCTTCTGAAATTGGTTTATAGAAGCTGGTTTTCCTGGTCTTTAAAAATTTGAAAAAAAGACAGAAGTTTACATATTAAAGTATCCAAAACAGACCTTCGAAATACATTTGTAATTTTTTTTTAAAAACAATGGTTCTGTAGAGGAAAACTTGTCCTTTCATTCAAGTCAAGCATTTTCTGTTTCTAGAACCTATCACTTTCACCTTGGCTAAACTAATTCAGCCAAGAAACAGCAATTAACTTCAGTTAAAGCAGCACTTTCTCTTGGAAAAAGAAAACACCAGCTACTATATTTTACAAAATCCAATCAATATTTGATTACACGAAAGTCAACAAAAAGCCCATTTTCAATGCTGCAACTGCAGTCTTATACTTAAATGATAAGGACTAGATGTGGTCCTTCACTGGAGTAACCCAACATTTCAGTACGGAATAATTTTCACCATGATCTAGTTTGTTATGCCAGAACTCTGTTCAATTATAAAATGGATTCTCTAACATAAGAAAATTAGCAGTTGCTGTAATTTCTGATCTGCTATAGCAGTAATAAAATTACTGTTTGTAATAGTTAAAAGGCGTTCAGTGGCTTTCATATTCATGTTTTTTACTGTTTCATATATTAACAATATGTTTCGGAATACAAAGACTTAGATCATATCATGAGAAGACTAACATTTAGTGACTTAATGAAATAAGGCCAAGACTAACCAGTTTGGCCGTAGCAGAGGTTCGTATTTCATTCCATTAACCAATAATGTTTATTAAACATACAAGTAGACGTAAAAAAAGTAGAGAACATACTATTAAAAGGTGAAGAAGCTGAGAAGCACAAATATCCACAATGTTTTGTCTCAGATTCATAATAAATGTGTTAAGTTGAATTAAAATATCCGCTTTATAAAAATAAGTGATACTATTTTCTCATGTTTCTTATGATCAAATTCTAAATACTGATTTAAATCTAAGAGTCACTTTTTTAGGAATTGGATGGAGGATAAGCAGGTAGGATAACTCTTCCAATGTAGCTTAGCTCTATCTTAGGAACACGCCAGTTACCCAGATATCTACTGTCTCTTCAACGGGAGCACGTGTGATTTGCTTTCCGCAGAGGTACTGGAATCATTCTGGTCACTGGACATTCCAAAAGAAACTGTATTCAACATGTCATTTTGAAAAATACTACAGTCTGGGAGCCCTTAAAGAAATTGGCACACAAAACAGGGATCATTATTACTTATAGATAAGTGATTGATATTATTAGAAAGTACATATGGTGATTTTTAAAAAGCAAAGTCAAGAAACTATCTCAATGTATTTATCTAACTAGGAAAGTAAAATAGCCTATACATTTTCTTAAGTGCTTAGAGGAAGAGGTGGATGGGCAGATCACAGGAAAGCCAAACCAGCACTCTCTGCTTTGCGAGGCCACGAGGCCAAGGTTATGTGAGCAACAAGCACTGAACCATCAGTTCCTCAGGGAAGCAGCCGGGGAGACCTCCCAAGCTCTGGGCACTTTCACCAGATACCTACTAACTTCTGGGAACTTTCTCAGATAGAAAGAAATCAGAAAGGAATAAAATATGCTCCTTGATCTCCAAAACCTAAGTTCAGTGGAAGGATATTGTTGTTTTTTTAAAATTATAATTCATTGTGGTATAACATAATAAATGCTGTAAGAAAAGTGTGAACGAAGGACTATGGGCAAACAGAGAAGGAATGACTAACCTCCCCTCCTATCATGTATGAAAATGACTTGAACATTTAATAAAACTTTGATTGGTAGGATTAGGGTTCTAGTAGACTCCAAAGATGGAATATACAAATTAATAACCCCCAAAACACTTTCTGAATATATAAGGGTTAAGGGGGAAGGGGAGTAAATTTTGAAAATGTTTTTTAAACTCTGCTTCCTCAAAACTGTATGGGCTCCTCTCGAGTTCTCAGGGACCCTAAAAGGGAACAGGGCAGCAGATGTACTCCAGGCCAGTAGCAGCCTCAAGGGTACCTTTATTCCCCTTAATTCCCCATCAGCCTTTCCTATCCCAACCCAAATAAACATTTAATCTAAGTAAAAAAACAAAACAAAAAAAAAACAGTGAGCTTGCTATGCAAATAGATTCAAGAGAGGACCTCTAGTATTAACTGACTAATCGTTAACTGGAAACTATGAGCATTTCAAGTTTTTGATTCATAGTGGATCAGTAACTTCCCTCGCAGGATGCTACCTGGGAGTTCATCACCATTTCTTTAGGTGGTGGATGATGTCAGCAAATCCTTCTGCAAGAGTGAACCATAAATTTTTGGTACATTTCTTTCTTACTCTATGAAGATAGATATTTGTCTTCAATTATTTGAGGTAATTCCAATTTTCCACTTGAAAATTAGAGTTCATTTACATCACGTTAATGAGGAAGAAAAGTAAAGTTTAGATAACTCAAAAAGAGTAAAAACATCAGAGATTCCCATTTCGTATTTATTGTATTTGTAACTTAGAGGAATATGTCACATGACTTTCAAGCAGAACAGAATCCTTTTCCTGATTTACACAAGCAGTGCTGAAAGAAAAAGATTATCCACGATATTTTATACATAACATACAAAATTTAAGACATTTATTAAATAATACAAAATGACCTTTAACATTTTTTAAATTGTGGCAAAAATCATACAATTTATCATCTTAACCATTTCTATGTGTACAGTTCAGTTAGTGCTAAGTAAATTCACATTGTGCAACCATATCCAAAACCTTTTCGTCTTGCAAAACGGAAACTGTGCCCAGTGAATAACAACTTCTCATCTCCCCTTCCCTTCAGCTCTTGACAACCACCATTCTACTTCCTGTTTCTGTAAATGTGACTACTCTTTTTTTTAAAATTATTTTTCTTTATTGATTTTAGAGAGAGGAAGGGAGAGGCAGAGATAGAAACATCAAAGAGAAAGAATATCATCTGGCCACCTCCTGCGTGCCCCTCCACCTCCCGGGGGATTTGGCCCACAACCTGGGCATGTACCCTGACCAGGACTTGAACTGGTGACCTCTTGGTGCATGGGTAGAAACTCAACCACTGAGCCACACTGGCCAGGCATAAATATGACTACTCTTGATACCTACTATCAGTGGAATCATATAGTATTTATCTTTTCGTAACTGGCTCATTTCACTTAGCATAATCCTGAAGTCTCATCCATGTTCTAGCTATGCTTCAGAATTTCCTTCCTTCCTTTTCTCCGTCATATATACCATATTTTATTTATCCATCTGTCAATGGACACTTGGGTGGCTTCTACCGCTTGCCTATTATGAATAGTGCTGCTATGAGCATCAGATTCCGCTTTGGATATAGAACTAGAATTAGAATTGCTGGGTCACATGGTAATTCTCTGCTTAATTTTTTGAGGCACCTCCACAGTGTTTTCCTTAATGCACCATTGTTTTATAATCCAAAGTGATCTTTAATTTGTAGCTAGAGTAAATAAACGATAAAAATTAAAATCTTAAAAAAAAAAAAAAGGAATGGTATTTTGAGGAAAACAAAAACAAAAATTCATAGCTTTAGATTTTCTGAGACACAAAATCTTGCCCTACCAACAACTTACACGGCAAAAAGGGTTATCATCTGGCACTGATTCAGACACTTAATGATTTTAAAGATTATATACGTTAGAAATTCTTTCCTGCCATTTGTTATCCTAGTAGAGATACCATCAAATCAGTTTCAGGTTAAGAAAAAGTTCTTCACAAATGGACGTTTTCAGGATTAAAAATATATAGATACACACACACACACACACACACACATACACACAATATATATACATTAAGTAGATAGATAGATAGATAGATAGGGAAATATCCCTATTATCAAAGACCAGAAGAGAAAATTACCTGATGATTTCTTCATGATACAGAGAACTAATAACTGGGCCACCAAAACCAGTGGGTGCTTCTTTTCCTTTCTTCTCTGGTGACTGTGGGGGAAAAAGGAAGAAAAAAGACACATGGATTAAAGCAGTGTGTATTTAAACCAGTTACAAAATACTACTTCGTTAAGGAATACCAGAAGTGTGACTGTCCACCACTTCTCCAAGGCACTAGTCAGTTTCAAGATGGTATCAGAAGGGCAAGCAGACTCCCAGGCCATCTGGCCGTGGCATGAGTACCCACCAGCAAGCTAAGGCCATTCCACTACTGCCTCTGGGGTCACCTAAATAAAAGTCATTCCCCTAGCTGATTATAAGATGCTAGTTATGTTCACTGTAGAAAATATGGATATTCCATGTGGAAAAATGAAAACAAAATATGAAATAAAGGTGATCAGGAAAATCGTATCTACATTAACAAAATTAAAGTCCCCCCCAAATAAAATAAACTGTAGTAAACCTTAAAATTCAACCATAAAAAAAAATTATTTTTGGTGGCCAGAAGGTAGAAGGGTGGGGAGTCAGGGTGGGGGGAGATCTAAAATAAAAAAGAACCAAACTGTTACAGAAACATTTTCCAAAATCAAGTATTTAATAGGCCCTGCCCCTTGTTAGTCTTAAAAAGCACAAGATGAAGATTAAATTTGGAAATAAGATTCTTCCAAAACGTGTAATGTGGAAGCAGGGGGCCTGGATGCTAACGCTGTCTGAAAGGCTTGCACTGCAACCTGTGCAAAAGCCACGTCTCCTGCAATACTGAGTGTCGACACCCTTACCGAAAATCTGTTGGCCGTACAAGTGAGGGCTTATTTTTAGATTCAATTCTATTCTACCGGTCTATCCTTATGCCAGTACCACAATGTTATATATAATTACTGCAGTTTTATAGTAAGTTTTGGAACTGTAAGTGTGAATCTTCCAATTTTGTTCTTTTTCAATATGGTTTGGACTTTTTGGGGCCCTCTGCAAATCCATCTGAATCTGAGGACTGGCTTTTTCACTTCTGCAAAATGGCTTTTAAAATTCTGATACAGATTGCATCGAGTCTGTAGGTCACTTCGGGTAGTACTACCATCTTAATATAAAATCTGCCAATCTATGAACATGGGATGTCTTTCCACTTATTTAGATCTTCTTTAAGTTGTTTCAGCATTAATTTATAGTCTTCAGTGTAAAACTTTTCACCTCTTTGGTTAATATTCCTGGGTATTTTGTTCTTTTGGATGTTATTATAAATGAAATTTGTTTGTTGTTTCCATTTTGGGGTGTTCATTGCTGGTGTATAAAAACACAAATGAGCCCTGGCCAGTTTGGCTCAGCGGTTAAAGCGTCAGCCTGCGGTCCGGAGAGACCCGGGTTCGGTTCCCGCTAAGGGCACGTACTTCGGTTGCAGTTTGTCCCCGGCCCTGGTTGGTCGTGCGGGTGGCAGCCACTCGATGTGTCCCTTCATGTCGATGTTTCTCTCTCGCTCTCCCTTCCTCTCTCTCCCTCCCACTCTATCTGTACAAAAAATGGAAAAATATCCTCGGGTGAGGATAAAAAAATAAAAAAAAATAAATAAATAAAAACACAAATGATTTTGGCATGTTGCTCTCGTATCTTGCACATTTGCCAAATTCATGTATTATTAACCCAAGTAGTTTGGGGGGGGGGGGGTGTCTTTCGATTTTCTATAAGTAGGATCACGTTATCTAACAAGAAAGCTAGTTTCACTTCTTACTTTCCAATATGAATGCTATTTATTTCTTTTACTTGTCTAATTGCTTGTAGAATTACGTACAATGTTGAGTAGCAGTGGTAAAAGCAGGCATCCTTGTCTTATTCCTGATCTTAAGGGGAAAGCTTTCAGTCTTTCACCATTGAATGTAATGTTATTTGTGGCTTTCTCATAAATGCCCATTATCACGGTGAGTAAATTTCACCTTCATTTTTAAAGTTATCTTAAATGCGATAGAATTATGCCTCGATAGTTTTTTTCTTTCAATATTGTCCCTACTGACTTCAGACTTCTGAAAATTAGTATGCTGTAGTTCTCACCTTTGTTCTTCTCTCTCTTTTTTTTAATCTGGATGCTTTTAAGAATTTTTTCCACTGGTTTTCACCAATTTGATTATGATGTATCTTGGTGTTTCTTCTGCTTGGGGTTCATTAAGCTTCTGGGATCTATGGATTTATGGCAGTGATTCTCAACTAGGGAAGATTTTTTGCTCCTTCTATTCCCCCAAGAATATCTAGCAATGTCTGGGGCAATTTTGGTTGTTGCACGTGGATAGTCCTATTGGCTTCTAGTAAGTAGAGAGTGGAGTTGCTACTAAACATCCTAGAATACACAGTTCAGCCTTCCACAACAAATAATTATCCTGCCCCAAATATCAATGCTGCAAAGGATGAAAATTTTTGGTTTATAATTTTCATCAAATGCTTAAAATATCAGCTATCATTTATTAAATTTTTCTTTCTTATCTCTCTTGCTTTTCTCTTATTTCTGGGCCTCCAATATGCTATATTGCTTGATATTTTCCCATAGTTCATTGGGGCTCTGTTCATTTTTTACTCAGTCATTTTATGCTCTGTGTTTGATTTTTATTAGTAACACTTGAGACATCTTCAAGTTCACTAATCTTTTCTTATGCAATGTCTAATCTGCTGTTAATCCTACCCAGTGTCTTTTTCATATCAAAGATTATTTTCTTTCTTGTCTAGAAGTTGCATTTAGGTCTTTTTGTATCTTTCATTTCTCTCTCCATTATGTTCATGTTTTCCTCTACTTTTGAGAATATATTTATAATAGCTGTTTTCATCTCTATCATTTCTGCTTTCATTGACAGGTTTTTCTCTTGGTTATGGGCCATACTTTTCTGCTGCTGTCCTTGAATGCTTGAAAGACTTTTACTGTAAGCTGGACATTGTAAATTTTACACTCTTGTTTGCTGATTTTGTTGAGTTCCTTTAAATTATGTCAGACTTTGTTTTGGCATGAATTCAGTTATGTGGAATCAATTTGATCCTTTCAAGGCTCACTTTGAAGCCTTGTTGAGGCAGGGACAGAACAGCATTTAATCTAGAGCTTAATTTAGCCTCACGACTGAGGTGAAATCCTTTTGAGGCCTCTAACATGTGTTCCATATATTACATTTTCTTTCCACTCTGACTAGTAGGAAATGAAATATTCTCAGTCCTATGTCAGCTCCAAGAATTGTTTGGCTTACTGCTTTCTTTTATTTCTTTTCCCAGCCTATTAGTTTCCTTTCACACACACACACAGATTAGTATTCCATCAAAGGGACCCTTCTGCAGATCTCTGGAACTCTCTCTCCATCTGCAGGAACATCCTCTCTAGTATTCAGCCCTGCATTTTCTAGCTCAAATCAGCAAGACAACCAGACTCTTTTGGATCCATCCTCCCTTCACTGTAGCCTGGAAATTGTTTCCAGGCAATAAGTTGAGGCAATTGTAGAGCTCCTTTGTTTCCCTTCTCTCCTAGTTTTATACTACTTTCAGTGCCAGGCCTGAAAATTATTGTTTCATCTACTGTGTCTAGTCCCTATTACTCCACCCCCAGAAGAAGAAGTCCCATAAACATGCATTTAAAAACCAGGTTAACAATCCATGCAGTAATGTACTATAATTTACTAAACCATTATCTGACAGTGTCTATTTAGGTTATTTTCACTTCTCCACTCACAAAGATACAATGAATATATTTGTACATAAAGCATAATACAGTTGTAATTAAAATATGACTCCATAATTTGATTATAGTGTATTCTAAATATATTTCTTCTTCCTGGGATTAATTTCTCTTTCTGAAGCAAACATGTTAGAATGCTGCTGACAACTTTTTTTTTCTGGGGGGTGGGGGAAAAGGGGAAGATTATATCTTAAGCAGAAATAATATTTCAAAAATAATCTGCCATTATCAGATTGAATTCAGAATAAAGCTGCCAAAGATGCATTAGTTTTCGTCTCCATCCACTTCATCTACAAGAAGGGGTAAACTTTGGCTACTCTAGCCTCTAGATTTCCACTCCAATGAAATGTTTCTCATAGAGGCTTAAGAAGTTTATTCCATTTCTCTCTACTCAAAATCCATTAAGTTATTTTTATGTTGCATCAGCAGTTAAAGAAAGAGACTCCAGTTTGGCAGCCAATAGGATAAAATTTGCCAATTCTTACATTGCCTCAGACTATATTATTTGAGACACTGAAATGCTCCTTCACTCAGAGGGGAAAGGATAAGTTGTTGGCTGAATCTTTACCATTTGGATTCAGATTCCACATTAGTCAGTTGCAGGGTCAAGACTTAAAACCTTGTGAAATTTTCTTTTCCATCTGAAAAATAACTATTCCAAATGTTATCAGACTAATGTATGCAAGGAGGGGGTTTCTTGCTAACACGTGCAACCTTTTTGGCTTCTGTTCTATTGGTTTGTTTGCTTAATTTGTTTATAGGTCTAGCTGTACAACTGTGGGTAAATCAATCTCTCTGCTTCAGATTCCTCATATGTAAAATCAGGAATAGTGGCTATCTCATCTGAGGGTTTAAAGTATTTTAAATATATATATCAAACAGAATGGTGCTCAGCACAAAGGGGACACTAGATAAGTGTTACCTAATATAATATTAGTGATTTTTCCAAAATATTGCCATTTCTCCAAAGTGAAAGTGTCTCAGCAAGATAGATAGAAGATGTTTTGAGGTGGAAACTGACAATACTGAATCATGAGTCTTTATCTAATATTCTCCTGATAAAACAACAAACCCCAAAACCAAACAAAAAGTTTAACATAATAACTGTCATTAAGAAAAAAAGAAAAGCAAACTAAGACTAATGAGTGTCTTCCATATGCTTCACACTCTACATACATTTTCCAGTTCCAACTTCAAAGCAGTTCTGTAAAGTTGGCAGTTTATTGCATTTCATTTAATTAAGACATCAAATTATAAAGAACACCATTACTTTATGTAATGTTAAGAAAGAAAAATATATCCAATTAAATAAAATACACCATCAATTTTAGGACAAATTCAGTTTTTTTAATGTTAAAAACTGAGTAACTGCCTGTCTTACATTTGAAAAAATATATTTCCATTTTGCAGAATGTAAAGCTGCACACAGGGCAGTGAAGGATCAGTGCCACACAGTAAGTGCCAGAATTGAGATCTTCTGATTTCTAAAGCCTGTGCTCTTTTTATTAAGTTATGCTACCTCTCCAAGCTTCTTTAGGAACCATTATTACATATTTGCAACATTCTGAAATAAAATTTTGTTCTGTTTCTTAGGTGTACATTAAAAATATTAAGTACCTCATTAACTCAAAAGGAAACTTTAAAATTAAAATAAACATATACTAAACTTTTTTGAGGCTGATTTATTATGATAAATTATATATAAGTTAATCAATTAAATAAACTAATACTACAGTGCTAAACACTTTTATTTATTTATACTTACTTATTTATTTTTGTTAATCCTCACCCGGGGATTTTTTTCCCACTGATCTTTTAGAGAGAGAGGAAGGGAGTGAGGGAGAGAGAGAGAGAGAAAGAGACACATCAATGTGAAGAGACACATGGACTGGTTGCCTCCCGCATCACCCTGACCAGGGATCAAACCTGCAACCCAAGTAAGTGGCCTTGACTGGAAATTGAACCCATGACTCTTTGGTCTGTGGGCTGACGCTCTAACCACTACACCAAACTGGCCAGGGCGTTTTAAGCACTTTTAAAAGAACATTTTTCTAATAATCCTTTAAAAATATTTATTATAGTTTTTCCCTGAAATATGAAGTTGTCTGCACATAGAAAAGTATATTAATCTCACCTCAATTATTACCTGTCATCAAGAGCATTAAAGAAAAGCTTTACCATGAAAATATTGTTGGTTGCTATTTATAACAGTAATAATACTTATAAAATTTCTCAAAAATGGTCAACTCCATAAACCTATGGTTTTTAACCACAATTTCTTTAATTTTTTTTTCCTTTATTAATTTTTAGAGAGAAAGGAAGAGAAAGGGAGAGAGCAATAGAAACACCGATGAGAGAGAACAATGACTGGCTGCCTCCTGCATGCCCCTCACTGGGGATCAGGCCCACAACTTGGGCATGTGCCCTGACCAGGAATCAAACTGGTGACCTCTGGTGCATGGGTCAACACTCAACCACTGAGCCACACCGGCATGACAACCTTAGTTTCTCTTAAAATTATAAATGTACAGCAGAGTTTACAAAACAATCATTTCCTAAAACCTTAATAATGGACATTTAATAAGAATATCATTTATCTAGAAATATTACATAAATATTTAAATTACTATTGGAAAATTATTTTTATTTTTTTTTAATTTTAATTTTTATTTTTTTTATCCTCACCTGAGGACATTTTTCCATTTTTTGTTCAGATAGAGCAGGAGGGAGGGAGAGAGAGAGAGAAACATCGACGTGAAGGGACACATCGAGTGGCTGCCACCCGCACGACCAACCAGGGCCGGGAACAAACTGCAACCGAGGTACGTACCCCTAGCGGGAACCGAACCCGGGTCTCTCTGTACCGCAGGCCGACGCTCCAACCGCTGAGCCAAACCGGCCAGGGCTGGAAAATTATTTTTAGATAAAAGAAGAAATAATATGTAAAAGTAGACATTTTATTCAAACCTTCAAATTTCAACATTTCCTATTTTTTTGCATATATACTACATATAGTAACTTAAAAAGTGATGATAATTTTAAAAGGTAAAAAAACTAAACCTCCCACCCATTTTTTTTTTTTTAGTTTAATCTGTATCACTAAAATATGTGCGATAATCTTCCCAGATGTGGCGAACAGAACTCCTATGGCACCTTTGTAATCCACCCGTAAATTTCATTACTCTGTACAAAACAAAAACCAGTACGTTGCTCTTTCACCACTCTATGACGAAATTTAAGAATAAATGCATTAATTTTATCTTCTTAAAATTCTCATTGCTGTCAATTATCTTGGTTTTGGGGTACTTTAAAACTTGGTTCTTGGGTATTTTAAAAATAAGGTACAAAAGATTACCACTTGTACACAGGCCCAGCTTCTTTGTGAAGGAACTGTATTTTAAGCAAATACAACATACAGCTACTATATTTATAATATTATAAGCAATATATCCAAATGATCACATATGTAAGAAAAACATTAAGACCCACTGGATAAACAAACCATGAACAAACAATTAGGTATCTGAAGTTATACAGAAGTTTAAAAATATTAGCACACTTTCACTATTTTCACCATTAACACAGATTCTGAATATAGTAAGAAAAAAAAATACAATCCTGAATTATAGTAACTTTGTATAGGCTTCAACCACAATCCTTTCTGTTGCTCATCTTTACATGACATTAATGTTCTTAAATTTTTAAGATAGAAACATGGATCAGGAGAGATTTGGGGGTCTATACCTCCCTTTTCTGTTGTTTTCATGAAGTATTTGAAAATCTGGCCTCTGGGATACTTTCAAATTGCTTGGCTCTGGTCCTCACTGCCACTTTTATCAGTACTCTCTCCACTTGTTTTTATTAGCCTTTTCCTACTTGGTTTTGATAAAATTCCCAGCAGATTCCTCTGTGTGAGGCTTTTTACTGAAGGAAGCTTTGGCTAGTTAATTCTGGAAGCTGTACAGCTCAGATAGGTCCAGAGAACCTTACCAAGAACCCCTTATACTCAGACATGAATTGAAATTCACAAAAACCCCTTAAAAGTTCACCTGCTGGCAATTTTAGGATTCTGCCGTTCTAGGTCAGTCAGACTCCTCTTGTTCTCTCCTATGGAGATGCCAAAGCTACACAAATCTTAAAACTGTTCATGGTTTGTCATTTTCTTTGGTCAACTAGTTTTGTTACAGATATTGTCTAAGAGGCGTGGGTTATGCTATCCTGGTTATTCTGTTAAGGAAGCATTTGGGAATAATCAAAAACTGTACTACAACCACTGTTATCATCCCAGAATTCCAATAACCCTGAATAATTTTTTATGAAATACATGAATGGGAATACCCAAATGAATAGATTAATGTTGCTAAACTAGGTGTATTTCCATTCCATACCCTTTTCCATTACATTTGCCTCCATTCAACCAACTATCTTAATAGGTGATTTCATGAAAGAGAGGTAGCGATTGATAAAGGAAGACAAGTCTAGTGGATATCTTATTTGTGGTTTATCAAGTCTTTGAAACACTATCTCAACACTTTAATAGCTTTCCATATTGTGCATCCTAACTTTCCAAAAGAGAATCCTCAAAACCTCATTTCTCAGATTCCCTTGCAGCTAAAACATGCAGGCTCATGACCTAAATTCTATCAATCAGATGTACAGACAAGCCACTTGGATATAGAATGGAGAAGCCTATCATTGACCTATAGCAAATTACACTTCTCGACTCAAAGCTCAAAATTTGATTGAAATAATCCCACCAACAAAATTAGTGTGTTTGATAAAAAGTTGACTCTTGAACACAGTTTGAACAGCATAGGTCTGCTTATATGCAGCTTTCTTTCAATAAATACTGTAAATGTATTTTATCTTATGATTTTCTCAAAACATTTTCTTTTCTCTAGCTTACTTTATTGTGAGAATAGCATGTAGAGAAGGAGTCACACCGCCACATGCAGGTCCTTTACATGTTGAAACCTGCTACTCTGTCAGTCCTAAACCATTCTAGTAGGCTGAATTGTCCCCAATCTCTGTTCAAGAGAGACCTACCTTTTCTTAGCATTCACTTGCAGAGTCCTAAGAAAAGAAAGGTCTCTTATTCCATCTCACCTTGTCTCAGTGAGAGATCAGAGGTTACTAGTTCACTGGCCCGCTAGACTAGAAAAAAATTAGATCTGCCTTTGTCTATCAGTTGATTATTGCTCGAAAGACCTCAATAATCAGATCAGTGCTAAGAAAACTTACAATCAGTAGTCAGAGAAAAATTATAATCAGAGAAAAATTATAGTCACTTAAGAAGAGGGAGAGGCTAAGATGAATCAGATGAGTGGCTTCTTTGGAGGGAGGCAAAAATTGATGAAAGAAACAGAAGAGAATTTTCATATAATAAAATGTAAAGACACACATACACAAACACTACATGTATTATTCCATCAAAATCTCCTACACTATAAACATTAACTTCTTATCAATGTTGATAATATACATGCTGGCTTAATATCTCTCTCCTACAGCATGGCTCAAGATAGCCTGTCAGTGACTAAGTATGATTCAGCAACTGGAATATTTTCAAAGACAATGAATAATGTACACAATTGTTAGAACCACATTTAGAGAGCATGGGTGCCAACATTAGGAGGCATAATTGATGTTAACAAATATCCTTAACTTTTTTCAGTTCAACTCAATTCAACACAGTAAGTACTTTTAAGCACTTACTCTCTTAAACACTGAGTTTATCACTGAAGGTATATTAATCAAGGTACCTGCTATAAAGACATAATATTACCAGGGGTTTAGGATGTTACTGCATAAAATAGATAAGAAACGATATAAGAGCCCTGGCCGGTTTGTCTCAGCAGTTAGAGCATTGGCCTGTAGACCAATGAGTCACGGGTTCCATTCTGGTCAGGGGCACATACCTCAGTTGCGGTTTGTCCCTGGTCGGGGTTGTATGGGAGGCAACCAACTGATGTGTCTCTCTTGCATCAGTGTTTCTCTCTCTCTCTCTTTATCTCTCCCTCCCACACTCTATCTGAAAATAAATGGGAAAATATCCTCAAGTGAGGATTTTAAAAAAAGAGAGAAACAATATAAGATAAATAATATCAACTATTAAAATGCACACTAGAAATAATAAATGTGGTAGATTTATAGAAAAGGGGAATTAGTGTGGAATGAGGGCTTCATGGAATGAAGAGGAATTGATTAGGTCTAAAAAACCAGGTAGAAACAGTAAAGAAGGCATTTCAGGAAGTGACATAAGATCCGCTGTACTTGAGGAATGATGAGGAGGTGTGTCAGATAGGAGGCCACTGACGCCATGTAAAGTTAGAGACAAGTCCGGATTTACAATGTTGGTGACAAGAGTTACAGGTTACAGAGGAGTTGAAAGTAAGAATTAAACACTTATATTTGGGTTAATGGTTCCTAAGAAGTTTAGTATAAAACTAACTGTCATTTTCCTGTTGAACTTTATTATAAAGAGAAACAAATGTTACAGTATTAAACTGTTCCTCTCCAAACGTAAAACACTCACACTTAGAATATACCAAAATTTTAAACACATAGTTTCGAATGTTCTAACAAAAGTAATAATATTTTTCAGGATCTCAGTGGTAAAAAACACTAAAAATAATTCATATTATAAACTCTAAATTTATTCATAACATTAAGATACTGAAAGTGACAAGCTTATCAGGCAATCCGGTAGTATACCAGAATACTTAAGATAGTCCAGTTATTCAAGAGAAATATCTAATATTTTAGTAATTTGGCCCAGTCCATCTTAAATGTTCTGATTTTGAAACCATGGTCAATAATTAAGTGCTTTTTGTTATTTTCTATAATTTACCATTCTATTTCCTAAAATCCCCCCCCCTCAATTATTTCTGCACAGTTCAGTAAGGGTATCTTTGGATGTGAGGAAACAGCAGTTCATCAAGCCAGAGACTGAAATGTTCACTCTTAGGTAAGGAGACTCAGCTCATAATAGCTAGGACTCACAGCAGGTGAACAGCTAATGAATATCCTGATGATGACAGGCATATGAGAAGATGGGTCCTTGGTCACTGTTCTACTCCCAATATAAAGATCTGTTTACTAGGGACTGGGGATTTCACACATTCATTTTAGTTTAACTATAATGTACACAGTGAGAGGGCTCTGGCACCCCATCTGGTAATATATGTGCAATGCCAAGATCCTCAAGTTCCATAGGGAAGAGAAAAATTGTTAAGTCAATTAGTTATTTAATTCATAAATTCCTCTTACTCAGGATTCTATTAAATAACTGATGCTTGTACAAGGAAAAGACTGTTATGCATCTTGTTTTATTATAAAATACTTTTAAATTTTACAAATGAAAAAATCAAACACACATGATCTCAAGAAAACATTTAAACCCAGTAAACTGCACATTTTCTCTTAAGATGTTACTTTGGGGGAAAAGGTTAAATTTAGTAAGTTTTGACTCAGAATGTAAAATGAAACTATTAGCGTGTTATTTATTCTAATTATATTCAATTTTAAAGCAGCAAACCAACAATATAAAATTGAAATGTAAATACAGCATATTCAAGAGGGATTTCCTGGGACTACTTATGACCATATTTCTACAAAAATATGTACTATACATGTGATTTGGAAGCAGTCTCTAGCAATGAGGTTGTAACCTCTATAACAATTAATAATTTTGAGTCATTTATTTTCAAAGCACCGATAATATTTTGAGAGTTAAAAGAAAGTTTCATAGACTATGTGATTAAATATAAATGATATGCATTATAGTATAAGATAGTGATTTTTAAATTACGTCGACCAAAACATCAAAATTCCAAAGGGAAACACATAATATCCATTAAGGCATTATTAATGAACAGCCTAATCTGGGTGTATTTTATCACTTCCAAGACTGTTAGAAGAATACTTTTAGGCTATATCAAATAATTTCCAAGAGTTATGGAATCCTAAAAAACAAACAAACAAAAAACCAAACCACTAATCTGAAATAATTTTGTCTAGTATAGTCAATACTCAACACACGAGGTAAAACTAGTACCCTGAACTGCCAACCACTCCAAACTATCTTTACCTACGTGGGCTTTCCTTTTCCCTGAATTTGCTGCTCTTTCCCTTACAGACGAATGACAGTAGCTCCTTCAGACATTGCACCTCGGCTAACATGAGTTATGGTAGAATCTAACAAGCAAGGTCTACCTTACAATAGAGCTGAGCCGATACACTGACTATACTGAATACCAAAGGTTATGAAAGAGAATCCTTCAGACCTTGGTAAAACAAAAGTAACACAGTAGAAATTACAAGTGTAAAAGAGAAAACATTCTTGACAGAATTTTTTCTATTTCTATATCTTGGTAAGTGAAGTATAAGCATACTAAAATCAATGGAGGAAAAAATGAACATTTCACATATTTTATGATTACTTAAGAATGCATTTCTATTTACAACTGTTATTATGAAAGTGTATATTAACATATCACATTCAGAATTCCATAAAAATCTTAACAGTTTTTCTTTAAGGATATTAGATCTACATATCACTCTGTAACTTTCCTATAACAATCTACCATTAAAAATTTAAGCACTAAAGATACAGTCACACTCTTCTACTTCTTGTGTGTGTGTGTGTGTGTGTATACATTTTCTTTTCTTTACTGAATTTATTGGGGTGACACTGGTTTATAAAACTATATCAGTTTCAGATGTACAATTCTATAATACATCATCTGTATATTGTGTTGTGTGTTCACCAATCCAAGTCAAGTCTCCTTCCATCACCATTTATCCCCTTTATTCTTTCATATAAAGTCACAAAACCTAGCTCTTCTATATATGAATTTTTCTAGATCAATATCTAAACTTCCTACATTTAAGTTTAAATCATTACATTAATAATTCCCAAGTAATAATATAAGGTCTGCCAAGTAGTGGGCATTTAAATATTTTTGAATATATGAGTGAATCATACAATTTAAAAGCAAAATAATGTTTTTCCTTTAAAAGAACTGTAAAGGGTTGTTTCTCTTCACTCTAGACAGAACTTTATAATGCTGCTAAAATAACAATCTAACCCTATCCACCTATCCATATTTTCCCAACCAATGCCTGATACACATCAAGCTTCTCTGCATTTTCTAACTATGCCAAACTCTCTTACACTTCTATTCCCTTGCATCTGCTGCCTCTACACGAAATGCTGCTCCATCCTCCTCTTCCACTACTGCACCTCCTCAAACTGCGAGACCAGCTTAAACGTCACCTCGTGGCTTTCCACCAGTCAGCAAGCAGATAGTCACTCCTGTGATTCCACAGCCCTTGTTCACAGTGTCATTGGTATTCTTCATGCTCCACCAAAATGACCAGTTTAAATGTTTCTTTCTCTTTCATTGGATTTTAATCTCTGAGAAAAAGGATTATTTACTTTTGTATCCCCAAACCTAGCACTAATGCCAGGCAAATTGAGTGAATGAAAAATAAGTAAATAAACAAACAAATGAACATATTAAATCTTCCTTTGTAACTCAGTAGCTATAGCATAGTGATACAATGCAAATTACAGAAATTTAATATTTTGTTTGTTACCTTAACATCTACTGAATTACAGAATCTCATGATTGGGAAGAACATTGAAAACATTTAGAAAGAAAATAAATTAACATAATAAAAATAAATAATAAAAGAAAAACAATGATCAATACACAGTTTAAACCATTGTCTTTACAGTTAACCATTTTCAAATATTTCAAAGATGTGACATCATCATATTTCTTACTGTCAGAAAAATATCAAGTACATCAAACTAATTATCCTTAGTATCATTTTATCTAAGACGATAGCGCTACCACCTGATTTGGATTAATATAGACAGTACTTTAAATATTCTAAATTCTTTAAGTTCATAGGCTTCTGGTGGTCACTGGCGAGCTAGCACGTGCTCTGTAAGTGGTTTCACAGTTTGATTATAATGCTCGTTCAACAAGAGCCTGGCCCTTTCCCAACACTTGTGGTTTTCTTGACTTGTTGGAGAAAAAAATTAAGGATGTATTATTGGGTGTATTTAGATTTTAAATAAAATACTTCGTTTTATTATTTAAAACAATTATGACAAATCTTCATTAAAATGTATCGTTATTAGTAGTTTGCCTATGCCAAAAAGCTTAAGATTCACAAAACTTAAGAAATACTTTCTAATGGTACAGAAAACTTGCTGCTTCTAAGTGATTTATTTTTATTTCCTAGTAGTTATAATCAAGATCACTTAGCTTTTATGACTGAAAAGTGAAACCTGAAACACATACACAGAAACTCTCAGTGATAACTTGGAAAAAGAATCAGCATAAAGGAGGCAACAACTCCCAACACCAAGAAATTTGCTATTCACTTTACAGGGACCCTTTACTCCGGAACCAATCTAATTACTTGTAGTTTAAGCTACTCATATATAAGTTGGCTAAAGTAACTGGTAAACACTCCTAGGGGGCATATCAGGTGTAACACTGATTTATTGGTCTGCTACCTCCCAGGATAGGTCTGACCCTGAGATTATAATTAGGCTACATAACGTGGAAACAGAATGGTGGTTCACTATCTCACTTTATGAAACGGTACAGACATATAAAATGAAATACTTGATTAAATGAATTGAGAATATTGATTCTACTTATATAGCTTTGAAACATTTTTATCAACATCATAACATTTGTCCACAAAGCTCAGTAGCTATAGTTCTGCAAATGACTCAGGAAATATATATCACACTTCACTGTATATATGTATTATTTTTTATTCATTAGTTCAACTTATAGTCACTGCCTCCTAACTAGGAGGACAATAGTGACCTGGACAGATGAGTTTTCTAAGCCTCTCAGAGCTTCAAGGTTAGAGGAAGGAAGAGACAAGTATTTAGTCAATTAAAATGTTAGTAAATATGATTAAAGGAAAGTTATCTACATAGATTTTAAAGTTATGTTTCATTCTTTTCCTCCAAACCCTATGGAATAGTCTCTCACATTTTGTTTTCATTCTTTACTATGAAGCAATTCTGGCTCACAGTTTAGTCACAGACTTACCCAAAGGAAAATCTGAAAATCATATGTGGGCACAAACACACCTGATTTGTCTGGTAACTTAATTTGTCAAAATGGGATCACACTAAACATAGTGACCTACACTTTATGTCACATAATATGTCATGAACAACTTTCTATATCATTCTTTTTATTGCTAGATAGTATTCCATTATATATCATTATTTAACCATTTCCCTATTGATGACCATTTATGGTCTGCAACTTTTCAGGAAGGTAAACAAATCTACACTGTATATCTATCTATCTCTATCTATCTATCTCTATCTATCTATCTATCTATCTATCTATCTATCTATCTATCCATCCATCCATCCTCTAGAACTTCCCCATATTTTGGGGGAATAGAGGCTCAGAAGTGGGATTGTTAGTTTCGTAGCCCACATTCCCTAAAGAAAAGAAGCTGAGGCAAAGCTTCAAAGCTCAGGAATTCTTAGGAGGTGAAATCCCAGGATATGAAGAATGAGAGGGAAAGGGAGGTAGGGCAGGAAAGGAGGAAAAGCAAATAAAAGTGTAGTTACTGAGCTGGCTTCACTGACTGAGGTCACACAGGATAGTTAGACTAAATGAACCATCATGTCTTGGAGGAAGCAAAAAAGAAAGGAAGAAAGGAAAAGTAATTTCACTGCCAGTTCCTTCCCATTTCCTGCCACCCCTTCGTCAAAGTCTGCCTCCTTCCCCCCATCCCCAAACTGGGGTTGCTACCTAACACTTCCAAGTCTGCAGCACACACCCAGTCCTACCACTTGAGCCTGGAAGGAATAGGAGGAACCAAAGTTTCTATGAGTCTGGTCAGGTAGGAGGTCCTGCTGAAGCTGGTCCTCTCATCAAAGGGGGCCAAGTAGGCAGGTGTTTTTAGGAGGTGAAGAAAACATCTCCTATAAGACAGCTGTCGATTCACACTCCACTAAAAGCACACTCCTGAGATTTTCTCATGCTCTGTCAACAAGCCTTCCAAGTTAATCTATCAGCTGAGAAGCAGTATACACTGTTCGAGCCTACATTTCTTGATTAGTAGAGAGATCAGGCATCTTCCACTATTCATTGGCATTTGTATTTCTTCTGGGGATGGCTTATTCTTATAAACTTCAGGTATAATGTCTTACCCTTCCATTAAGAGTCTATAATTAAACCACAGGATTCTGTTCTTCTCAGTTCTGCCCTATTTCCTAAAATTATGCCAACTTACCTATAAATGAGATGCTTAAGGCTAACAGTTTGCTTAAATACAGCATCACAAAGTCTTCACTGTTATTCTCTCCACAGCTGTAACAGAAAAGGACAAGGCAAGCCCTGGCCGGTTTGGCTCAGTGGTTAGAGTGTCGGTCTGCGGTCCAGAGAGACCCGGGTTCGGTTCCTGCTAAGGGCACGTACCTCGGTTGCAGTTTGTCCCCAGCCCTGGTTGGTGCGGGTGGCAGCCACTCGATGTGTCCCTTTCACGTCGATGTTTCTCTCTTCCTCTCTCTCCCTCCCACTCTATCTGAACAAAAAATGGAAAAATGTCCTCGGGTGAGGATAAAAAAAAAAAGAAAGAAAGGACAAGGCAAGAACATGACAATTTCCTTATCCCTGGTTTCCATAATTACATTTCATACAGTTAGAGAAACCGGCATATGAGAAAAGTTGACATATCCCATCCAAATGCTTCAGTACCAGTCAGAACACTGACCTCGCCTGCCACCATCATCTCTGTCTCTGAGCCAATCAACCTCACTACCAGCGTCCATTCTGAATTTTCTTTTACCATAGATAACCATCTCCAACACAACACGTTCCATACAAGGACAGGCACCAAGAAATTCAGACCCAATTTTGTGGTTAAAATCTCTTTTTCCTCTTTGCTCTTTTTTTCTTTCAATTACCTTGATCTTTTTTTTAAATTTGGTTTTTTAAATTGTATCCAAGGGCCAACCCACCTCCCCACTCTCTCCGTTTCATCTCTGCCATACTCTAAATACTTAAAGAACAATAAACATGTACGTAGCTTTGAGTGTCAAGTTATTAATATTTTGGGTCTCAAACTGTAAATTGTGTCAAATAGCTGGAAGTCTTACTTCACACGAACTGTGATGGGAATAAAACTACACTGTGCCCAGAAGACACTACTCTACTGAAAACAATGTAGCATTCAGACAGTGTTTTAAGCCCAAGCCTTTGTAATATTTTTTAAAAAATGAACATATTTATTTTCAACTTGGTTAACAAAATCTAACTCATACAGCTGATAGGCATGATATATATGGAGAAAGACTGTCTTTTCCAACACTAAATTAAAGGAATATGACTTAGATTTAACTAAATCAGTTCTTTATGAGTCAGAGTTTACACTCACAAAAAGGAAATGTATTAACTTTTCCCTCTGAATAATTTCTCTATAATTTCAACCTAGTCATTTATTTAACATAGCCTACCATGTGCTATGTTATCACTCACTAACTTCCCCAGCTACACTAATATTGCATCCCATTTATTTTTGGGTAGCATATTAATAACATTCTTGCCTCTGTTAAATATTATAATTGGTATAATAATAAAAATAATTTATATTGGCATTACACTCTACAGTTTACAAATTCTTTTCTACATAATCTCAATGAATTATAAAATGTTCCTTCACAACTTTTTTTTTTTTTTTTTATCCTCACCCGAGGACATTTTTCCATTTTTTGTACAAATAGAGTGGGAGGGAGAGAGAGGAAGAGATAGAGAGAGAGAGACATCGACGTGCAAGGGACACACCGAGTGGCTGCCACCGCACGACCAACCAGGGCCGGGGATAAACTGCAACCGAAGTACGTGCCCTTAGCGGGAACCGAACCCGGGTCTCTCCGGACCGCAGGCCGACGCTCTAACCGCTGAGCCAAACCGGCCAGGGCTCCTTCACAACTTTAAAACATGACCATACACTACAAATTTCCAAAGGCAAATCATATCAAATATTGTAAATAAGATTCTAATAATAAAAGACCAAAAGAAGTATAAAGAAATCAACCTGCCATTGCCTTCTCACCTTGCTCCAAAACAACTCCACATTTGCAGTTGGTTCATTTTCCCAATTTAAGTTTTTTAAAAAAATACATACGCAATTTCCCTACATTGTATTTCAATCAACTGCCTAAGCTGAGGCTACAATGTTATAAATAAAGGACTCGATCATAAATTTCTCAAAAGACATAAAATCAAAGACACCCAACACCTACAAATTAAATGCAAAAAACACAAAACTAAACAATGAAAAGGAGTTATGATATGAAATTTAAGTTGATCAGTTAGTTAGCCAGTCTATTCTGAACAGACTTAGTCTTTCTTTATTCTCTGTACTGATATTAAGATTATAACCATGCACCAAAATCATCTTGGTGTAGTCCTTTCATTTTATGGTTTCCTATAAATTATGGAGATATGGGGAAAAAGTCAATCACCTTTCAGATGTTTGACTGCAAAAGCACTACTTAGAATAGCAATGATGTAAGTTATTTAAATACAGGACTCCATATGAAATGAGGGCTATCTGTAAAACAGCACACACTTAAACTACGGTATAGATTACATTTCAAATACTTAGAAAATCTCAAGCCTCCCGTGAGTCTATATTTACACAGCTGACAAGGAACTCCAGTACACAGGGAAGGGGGAAAGAAAAAGTGGTCTAGGAAAGTGAGCAAGATAGCTTTTACTATTTTCATACAAACAATGCTATCCCCACAGAACCTTACCATAGCCAGGCATCACAAGGCTACTATGCTTGTGCTTATTATAAACAATATTTTAAAAGAATATGTAAAGTTACACTGAATAGATTTTTAAAGTACATGAATGAGCCCTGGCCAGTTTGGCTCAGTGGTTAGAGGGTTGGCCTCTGGTCAAGAGAGACCTGGGTTTGGTTCCTGCTAAGGGCACGTACCTCAGTTGCAGTTTGTCCCCGGCCCTGGTTGGGTCATGCGGGTGGCAACCAGTCGATGTGTCTCTCTCACATCGATGTTTCTCTCTCTCTCTTTCTCCCTCTCTCCCTCCCACTCTATCTGAACAAATAATGGAAAAATGTCCTCGGGTGAGGATAAAAATATATATATATAAAAAAGATAAAAATTAAAAATAAAGTACATAAGTGGAATGGCATTTAAATCAAATGCCATTGTGTGGAGATGGGCTAAAAATATTTAACCATTTTTTTTGTTGTGGTTAAAATAAACCCATTTCTTTAAAATGTATTATTTGAATAGAAGTATATTCTAAGTTTTGCAAAATTTCAGAGCATTTTGCACTAACCTGTGAAAATAACTTAATAGAAACTTGCAACTTAAGAATTGTCATCTTGCCCTGGCCGGTTTGGCTCAACAGTTAGAGCATCAGCCTACAGTCCAGAGAGGCTCAGGTTCAGTTCCCGCTCAGGGCATGTACCTCAGTTGCAGTTTGTCCCCAGCTATGGTTGGGTCGTGCAGGAGGCAGCCACTCGATGTGTCCCTTTCACGTCGATGTTTCTCTCTCTCTCTCTCTCTCTCTCTCCCCCTCCCTCCCACTCTGTCTGAACAAAAGATGGAAAAATGTCCTCGAGTGAGAATAAAAAAATAAAATAAAATAAAAAACAAATGTTTAAAAAAAAAGAATTGTTGTCGTGTTCACTTTGCAATTGTATAATTTCTTGTTCCTAAATGATATAAATAATCGAAAGTTAATATGTCGTCTTGGAAAAAAGGCCATAAGTGACATTTCACCCTTTCCCAATAGGCACAAGGTAGTAAAGACTCCAGATTTTATCTAAGCACAAAAATAGTCAAACAAAAAAACAAAACTCAAGTATGGTTGGTATAGCAAATTGTTAAAAATACATGGTTTTTAGCCTGAGTAGAGGTTTATACATGTTTCCTTAAAAATCTGTCAAAGATACACACACACACACACACACACACACGTAAACAAAGAAAACTGTTTACATCTCTAATTACTTATGTTTTTCATGAGATTATTTCTGATGTGCTGAAACTTTAGTAACTTACATGTACATGACCTTAGAGGGCTCCAAGTACAGTGTCAAATTCTTTCTTTAAATTAACATATCATTTAGCAAACATATTTAGGTACCAAATATGTTAACTCTTCTATTACTTCACTACTCAGATTTGATATACATGCTTAGGTGACACCTGGCAAAAAGCAAGACTGTGAAAGAATGCTGCACATCTTACTGATAGACAAGAACAAGAGAGTATCCAAAGATGACAAAAACAGCATCATGACTTAGGAGAGACTAAGTTAAAGCACCCCATCAGCATCCCTGGAAAGTCTTGATAAAGCCAAGGAGGTTAGTTATTGGTCTAAAGGGAAACATCCCCAATTTAAAGTTCCTTGGAAGATACTACAAACACAAAGCTGTGTGTGTGTGTGTGTGTGTGTGTGTGTGTGTGTGTGTGTCCAGTAATTATTTTAAAATTTATAAAATCTTCTATTGCAATTTTCTAAGTCACAACCCAATGACAATAATTAGACTGGATGATTTCATGATTTTACATTGATCAGCAGAAATGCTACAGGCAAGAAGTAAAAACTAAGTGATCTGGTATCTTGAGTTTACTAGGAAAATCACATTCAAAGTGCATAAATTCTTTAAAAATTTCAGATGACATATAATTAATCATTATTATTACGAGATTTCAGCAGGATTACAGCATTAGTTTATGCTAAGTAACGCAACCTGAAAGGCTCAATAAATCTTAGCTCAAGTGAATCTCAAAGGACAAATTAACATAGTCACCCCTAGTTTTACAACACAAATAGATCTGAAAAGAAAACAAAAGCACTTATAAGTATAGAAATCTAGTAGAGTACTGAATAATGAGCAAAAATATAGAGTAATTCCATAGAATAAAAGATATACAAGAGAAATGCTCCATGGACTTAATTAGCATGTAGAAAGGACACAAATATTAAAATTGTAATAAAAATGATTTGGTCAACTATTGTACAAAATATTAGACATTTTAAACATGAAATCTCTCAATATATAAAACTTTTGCACATGACACAAATTTGGGGGATGGGAAGGGAGATCAACCTTAAAACTTCCCCATCTAGGTTTATAATACAAAATTTTAATATCTCCAAATGTTAGGAATTTTAAAAACTTTAAAAAGGTAATATACTAAACTGTCCAAACACTTTATTGTAAAGTACGCAATAGAGATAAGGTTATTTGGGGTGGAATGTTAACACCAAATGTAGACACAGCTTTGCTATTTTTAGGTTCTAATGTTATCTAATTTCTTAGTAACACCATCAAACTTCCTTTGCTATAATTACTGATATTGAATACTAAGCAATAGCAGGTGGTATGGACATTTAAACACAGACACACACAGACACACAGACACACAGACACACACACACACACACACACACGTTATGTATACACATGACAAGTTAACAAACCATCATCTCCAAAACAGAAGCTCTGGATTCACTTGATTTAAATATTTCTTATAATCTTATACTTGTATTACAGGTTAATCAATATCTATATTGATTTCTGGTTATATATACATACTGTATGTAATAAAATTAAAATTCTAAAATCATAATATTTATCCCATGTTGAGATTTCTCCTCACTGTAAATCTCCAAAGTAATACTTCTAGCCCTGGCCGGTTTGGCTCAGCGGTTAGAACGTCGGCCCTTGGACCCAAGAGTCTCAGGTTTGGCTCCCGGTCAAGGGCATGTACCTCGGTTGCAAGTTCAATCCTGGGCTCCAGTCAGTGTTGTGCAGGAGGAAACCAATCAATGTGTCTCTTTCATATCGAGGTCTCTCCTCTCCCTCCCTCCCTCCCCCCTTCCCACTCCATCTAAAAATCAACAGAAAAACATCCTCAGGTGAGGATTAAAAAAAAAGTAATACTTCTAAATACTTCCAAAGACTGTAAATTCTCACCAAAACGTTATGGAGACTTTGGCTTCAGAATAAAGAATAAAGAGGAAGACCACTTTCCTATTATTTTACGATTTCTAATTTATTAATGATTCTGTTAATATTCATTTATATCCACTAAGATATATAAGAAATAATAATACTATGCTGTCAAGAAAGATACAAAGCTATAAAGCCACCTTGAAACATATCTGGGGTTTATTTCTCTTTAAAAAGTTATAAAATGAGAAGTATACTAGACTAGCTTAAAATACAATGAAATCTATACTTACTTTTAAAAGGGTAAGTAGTCCTAGAAAAGAGCATCAGATTCCAATACAATAGGGTCAAATATTTGATGAATATTTTAAAAAAAGGCACAAATAAAATAATATATCATGAAAGCATTTTGAGCAATATGGTGCAGAAAAAATAGTGCATGTCTTTTAGGCAAGCCTAGGTCTGAACCTTGTTTTGTATATTCTAGCTATGGGCTGATTACTTAACTCTTGGTTAAAATTCTTAACCTCTCAAAGGGAATAATAACTTACCCTACAGGACTGTTAAACAATTAATGAGACTAGTAACATATTTTACTCTGAATCTTATATATATATGTATATAAGTATGAATGTATATGAAAGATAATACTTTTCTGGTATATATTAGAATAGAAATAGAATACCTCAGACTAGAAAAAAATACATGCATTGAGTTTCTGGTATATTATTTGACTGACTTTTGTACCACCATATATTTTAAGTAAGTGGGGAACAAAAAAATTATCTTCCCTGGGTTTCAAATAAAAATTAACATATTTTCAGGCCTTACATTTAAAATGTCCCAGTGTTATAACTATCATATGATAAAATGCTATAATAAAACCTAATTATATGTTTAAAAGAGTAGATGGGACATACCTCAGTTTGTAAAAAATTATCTTTCCCAAGTATATTTCCCTTTTACTTAAATTAATATACATTACTAAGAGTTCCACCAAAATTTTTGAAATGTATGAAATGTTCAACCTAAGGAGAAACTACAACACTGGAAGATGACACTGAGTATGTCTCAGGCAACGCTGGAAGAAACATCAACACTAACACCCCTCATATTTCAGAATCTGGTCCCAGTGCAACCTAATCCCACGAATATCAATGAAAACACTAGAAGTTTATTCCGAAGCAATTTTATATGAGATCTCTGATGCAAAACTGTCGTGTTATTCAAAGGTAAAATGTGAGTCCTAAAAGCATTCACAAGTTTTGCTTAAGTTAATACCACAACATTATTTTTTTAATGAAGTTGTCACTCAAAGTTTTACACACACATCCAGGCATATACACATACTGCTTCCTTTCTTCAAATGGCAAATAAAATAAAAGACAAGTAAATACATGGAAGAAATGTGAAAATACCCAACAATATATCAAATGAATATCAATTTATCTATTCCCCTCTGAAGCTAACTAAAACATTACCCATTTTAAAACCACAAATAGGGTGCCTTAGGAGGCTAACACAGAAGGGTACAGTAAGTCTCCATAAAACCCAGAGAAGAGATGGTAAAACTCCTCTTTGGATCCTGTCTGGAGTCACAACTGAAAAAAAAAAAAAAATCGCTTCTCGGACTTTTGGCTAAGATCAAGTGTAGTAAAACCACAAATAGGGACCACTAGATTAAATTGGCAAACACATACACATACACGAGCATCAAAAATGCTATAGTTCCGTACTATGCAACCCTTATAAAGTCTGTGGGGGTTGACCACGTTGTTATACTAATGCACCATGCTTTTCTGTATCAGACATTACTTGTATATGGAGGCTAATAAATTTGACCTAAAATATTTTTTAACAAAAACAGATCTGAAATAATAACCCACACCAAAGGGACTATTCCTGCATTATCCTGCCCATGACCTCACTAACATAATCCAATTAGTATGCTTTAATGTGTGATTGCTTTTCTTACAAAGAAATATATCCTGTTTTACTATATAAATAAGAAACTCTTAAGAAATCTTCTGTAAAAGAAAATTTTAGTTACACAGACACTAATTTTCTAATAAATTTAGATTACCAAATGAAATTTATGCTGCTTATTTTTCTTGACTTACTTGACTTGAATAGGACAACAAAATATTTTCTCATTTTTAGTTCTCATTTATTATTCCAAGATCAGAACATTTTTGGATATAAATATATCCTTTATTGAAGCTATATCTTTATCTTTCGTTAAAACATATTTTGACTTATTACATACAGCTAAAGTTTTTTATTTCTAACCTTAAAATTACTATAATGTGTATCTATAAGGAAAACAAAAACACAAAATAAACAATAAAAGTGTATTTATCTTCACAGGAAATTACAGTAACTTTAAACTGTGAAACACTGCCCTCTATAGACAATTCAATTTACCTATCTCAACAATATAATCCAGACTAGGAATTCTGGATTTTCTTGCCTGTTCTTGACTAAAAATTCTTCTGCTCCATAAAGCTTTTTTAAAATGTTTTTTTCCTTATTGACTTCAGAAAGAGAGGAAGGGAGAAGTAGAGAGAGAGAGAAACATCAATGAGAGAGAACATCAAGTGGCTGCCTCCTGCATGCCCCCCACTGGGGTCAGGCCCACAACTTGGGCATGTGCCTTGGTGCACGGGTTGATGCTCAACCAGTGAGCTGGGCCATAAAGCTCTTTTTAAAAAACAGATTTATGCCCAGCCAGTGTGGCTCAGTGGGTGAGCATCAACCTATGCACCAAGAGGTCGTCAGTTGGATTCTAGGACCGGGCACATGCCCAGATTGTAGGCCAAATCCCTAGTGGGGGGCATGCAGGAGGCGCCAATCGATGTTCTCGCTCACCAATGTTTATGTCTCGCCCTCTCCCTTTCTCTCTCTCTAAAATCAATAAAGAAAAACTAAAAAACAAAACAAAACAGATTTGTTCTAGAGAAATTCCTATTGCAAAAATTCTTCAGCCTCTCTTTTGTTGTCATTAATCCTCACCCGAGGATATTTTTCCATTTTTGGGGGTAGGGTGGGGAGTGGGAGGGAGAAAGAAAGAGAGAGAGAAAGATATTAATGTGACAGACACATTAACTGGTTGCCTCCCACACGATCCCGACCAGAGCCAGGGATCAAACCTGCAACCCTCTGGTCTACACGATGGCACTCTAATTGCTGAGACAAACCGGCCAGGGCTCTTCAACCTCTTTTAAAGTCTCTCCCCTCTGGCTCACCCAAGACTCCATGTGTGTTTCAGATAGAGCACTTAGAAGCAATGTGGAAGACAGACCTGAGTGGGACTGATGTAAAATAGGGATAAACATAGAAGGTTTCCAACAGCCCAGCCAAGAGATGACGATGTACGAAGATAACAGTAGTAGGGATGGAAAGAAAGTGATGAATGTAAAATATTTAGAAGGGTAACTAACTTGAGTCACTAAGAAGTATGAAGGAAAGATCAGGGATTATTCCTAGGTTTCTCACTTGAATTAACTGGGTATATGGCAGTATCATTAAATAAGATAGGGAGCCCTGGCAGGTATGGCTCAGCGGTAAGAGCATCATCCGTGGACCAGAGAGTCCTGGGTTCGATTCCAAGCAAGGGCACATACCCCGGTTGCGGTTCGTCCCCAGCCCCGGTTGGAGTTGTGCAGGTGGCAACCAATGTGTCTCTATCACATTGATGTCTGTCTGTCTGTCTGTCTGTCTCTCTCTGTCTGTCTGTCTCTCTCTCTCTCTCCCCCTTGTTCCCTCCAACTCTACCTGAAGATTAATGTAAAAATATCCTCGGGTGAGAATTTAAAAAAAAAAGATAGGAAATAAAAGAGAAGAAAACAGTTGAAGGCAGGTGAGGAGAATAAAGAGTTGATGAGATGAGCTCTATCTTGAACTTGAGTTTGAAGTCCCACTGTAATTCTAATTGTTCAGGAAGTAGAAATGCTCAGGAAGTATTTCAACATGTTAAACTAAAAGTCAAAAAGGCAGAGCCCCTCAAGTTGAATGTGACCTGTAGGTATGTTTGATTTGGTTCATGCTGTGTTCAACTTTTTTTCTCAAAGCCTCATTGAAGAACCAAGAGATTTCACACAAAAACCTGGATTCCACAGCCAATCTGGCACTACTGGGCACTCGAAGTAACCACTGGTGGGTGTAAGGTCCCATCCCTGTTTAAGCAGGGCATGCCACCCCTGTGAGCCACAGCTGCCGTGACCATGTAAAAAGCTCAGCCCGCTTCTCTCATTTATGCTACTGGCCTGGCTCCTTCAGGCATTTCACTTTAAAAAAAAGATTTTTTATGACCCTGGTCTAAAAATCCTGAGCCCTGATCACACAGGAAAGGTCAGGGCTAAAAAGCAATTTCAGAATTAACACAGGCTATAGTTAAAACTGTAAGAATGGTAGGGAGAAAAATCAACACAGGCTAAATCCTCGGGCAAAACAATATTTAATCATGTAGACTTTTGCTTCATGATATTCTTATCACCTTAAAAGTGGTGAACATTCAAATCTTAATTCAAAATTCACTTCCCCTATCTGTGTATATTTTAATCTTTTTAGTAACATTGTTAATCCTTAACCACAAATGTTCTACTTACTTCCAGGTAGGTTTTTGAGAAATTAAGAGCATCCTGCATATGCTCTGAAAATGCTAGCTGAATTAAATGAAGCAATTCTCCTAATACTGAACACAGGTTATGCCCTGGAACTTGACAAAACCAGAAAGGAGCCAGGAAAGGGTTAGAAATAGGTGCTAAGAGAGAAATGCAAAGGAACTAGTGTCATTTGAGAAGGACATCAGAATAATCTAAGAGTTATTTAGTAGACACCTGTGCCCTGAGCTAAACCTTGTGGGCAGTATGTCCAGGACACAAAGATGAATGCAACACGGTCTTAGGTTTTGAGACGTCTATAGGCTACATAGAGCACTAGCAACTATAAAAGTTAGATAAGGTCCTTTCTGAGATGAGGGGTTTAATACATGAAAAAAAAAATGTAGCTTAAAGAATGATACTCTAGCCCTGGCCGGTTTTGCTCAGTGGTTAGAGTGTCGGCCTGTGGTCCAGAGAGACCCGGGTTCGGTTCCCGCTAAGGGCATGTACCTCGGCTGCAGTTTGTCTCCGGCCCTGGTTGGTCGTGTGGGTGGCAGCCACTCGATGTGTCCCTTTCACGTCGATGTTTCTCTCTCTCTCTCCCTCTCCCACTCTATGTGAACAAAAAATGGAAAAATGTCCTAGAGTGAGGATAAAAAAAAAAGAATGATACTCTATCATAAGGCAGCTAGAGAAAAGAAATGCGATTCAATACTAATACTTGATAGTTGACAAAAATTAAACCTGAATTATGAGCAAAATATCAAAGAAGATAAATTTTTGGCAAAATTTTAAAAGTTATGATTTAAAAAGGTAAGTATACTACATGTATGAATTTAACTACTCCGATGTCCAATGAATTTTTGCAGGTAAAAGGTAAGTTGACAATGCTGTAAAACCCAGATGAAGAGAGCAAATTTTACAAAAGGCTAGATGGCTACTAGACAGCGAGCTAGCCACTAATTTGGCTATCAGAGTAAAAGAGAGCAGAGTGATAGTTCTCCCTCCTGTGCTATTTATCTTCATGTATAATGCACAAATATAATACAATGATGCTAGTCTAAGAGTCACCAAGACCAGTAAGGTGACAAGAAATATGGTTACAAATAAATATAAAAGTTTTAAAGGTCCAAGGGAGTAAAAAAAAAAAAAGGCAAGAGACTAAATGGTCAGTGATAAGCAAGGTATTAACAATACCACTGAAACACACAGAACATCCTAGAATTCCTGAGAAGAATCGTATCATTTTTTATAATGAACGTTGCTCCCTCTTGTGGTCACAAGAGGTTTTACCAGGTGTGAGTAGAAATGGAGATACAGTGATTTTCAACCTATTTCATGGCGCACACACATTAATTACTAAAATTCTGCGGCACACCAAAAGCTATATCATACTTTTTGCTGATCTGACAAAAAATAGGTATAATTTTTATTGATTTACAAAAACTAACAGTAATTACCTACCCTTTTTGTTCCAAAGTGACTTTTAAAATAACCAAGTGCCTATACTTGTAGATAAGGATTTCTGGTACCAAGAATTAACCAATCAGATGAAACCTTATTATGTGACATGACCAATAAGATGAAACTCTATTCTCTCTCTCTCTCTCTCTCTCTCTCTCTCTCTCTCTCACACACACACACACACACACACACACACGGTTAAAGAGAGGGCATTCACACCAGACAGCTTTGTGCTGGCTGTTGTCATTTTTTCATTTGACAGTCTAAGGGAGAAGGGATCAGTGCCCTGACTACATAGTCAGGTAATGCATGTTTTAGAAACCCGAGGGCACAGCAGCTGGAAGTCCCTGAGGTAGAGGGCACACAGAAATGAAACAGCAGGAACTGTCCACATCAACTTCACCTATATGCCAGACAAATAAATGTTCTATTTACAAAAAACATTTCTTTAAAAGAATTTAGAGTTTAGTGTTATGGAAGTAGCAATGAAGAATTAAAGAAACAGTCACAAGTGGATAGATAGTTCTAGAAAAAGAATTAAATGAGTATATAATAATGGGACAAGAAACTTGACAAACGTTGCATTTTATACTCTTCCATTCTGTTTGAATTATTTCCATATGCCTAAATTACTTTCACTAAATTATTTACTGGATAATATAGAAGAATACCTGTATCTTTTATAACTTTACAATCAGAGTATTTTCCTTCTCACTCACAGTAAAAGCCACAATCCTACCCTACCTCATTCCCTGTCTCTGCCCCCTCCCCCCATCACCATCACCATTCAGTCCTCCTCGCAGTTCCCAGGGCACACCAGGCATGAGCCTGGCGTAGTGACTTGCACTGGCTGTTCCCTCTACAATGCTCGTCCCCAGATAACTGTACAGCTCACTCTTTCACTACCTCAAACCTATGCTCAATGTTATCTTTTCAATGAGCCTTCCCTGACCATCTTATTTAAACTTGTAACGCACCTCTTGTACACCCTAACCTTCTCTCTGCTTTATTTCCATAGCATTAATCATCTTCTAATATACTACAAAACTTACTTATTTAATTGTGCATGCTTGCCAGACTATAAGCTCTCCAAGAGCAGGGATGCTTCTCTTTTGTTTCCTGCTGTATCCCTAGCCCCTAGAGCTATAACCTGCACACGTAAGAGTATAATTAATGAGTAGAATGAATGAATAAGATTAATAATACCTTAACAAATAACCAAAAAAGGAACAAAGGCCTCATTTTATATTTGGTTCAATATGAAACAGTTAATCTACTACAGATTAGGATAACATTTTAATTATATATGCAAAATACATGGTATTAGTCTTTTAAAAGTGAGATTTACTGAAATTATTGTGTGTTTTTTTGCCTACCAACAGATACCAAATAAGTTCAAATTAAATTACTCCACTATTAGTACTCAAAAGAAACAGTACTCATCACACTATGCACATGAACAAAGGAGTACATACATCTTTACGAGCGTTTCCTCAAAAACTAAAAATAGTATGCCCACATGATTCAGAAATCCCACTTCTGAACATATATCCAAAGGAAACAAAAACAGGATCTTGAAGAGATATCTACAATTCCATGTTTATTGCAGCATCATTCACAATAACCAAGATATGGAAACAACCTAAGTGTACATCAACAGATGAATGAATGAATATATACACTCAATGGAATATTATTCAGCCACGAGAAAGAAGAAAATTCTGCCATTTACAGTATCATGAATGGACCTTCAGGGCATTAATGCTGAGTGAAATAAATCATAGACAGAGAAAGACATATACTGTATAGCACTTATATGTGGAATCTAAAAAAGTCAAACTCACAGAAACAAAGAGTAGAGTGATGTTTACCAGGGGACTGGGGGAGAGGGGAGGGAGAAGGAAAAACCTTGGTCAAAGGTCACAAACTTAGAATTATAAGACAAGTTCTGGGGATCTAATGTACAGCATTGTGATTATAGTTAATAATCCTGTATTATATACTTGGTAGTTGCTAAGAGAGTAGATCTTAAATGTTCTCAATTCGAAAAAGGAAATAGTAATTATGTGGCATAGAGGAACTACTAGCTATGGTGGTAATCATTTTACAACATGTAAGTATATCTAATCAAACCAACATGTTGTGCGCCTTAAACTTGCACAGTGTTATATGTCAATTACAACTCAATAAAGCTGGAGGGGAAGTTGACAGCATGGCTCTGCTAGACCTTGATTTCAGACCTCTAGCCTCCAGAGCTGTGAGAGGATAAATTCCTGTTGTTTTAAAGTACAAAGTACCAGTTTGTAATTCCTTGCTGTGGCAACTATAGGAAAATAATACATCCTAAAAATCTTGTGCCAGAAAGAAAATCCTCAAAGGACGACGGGGATACATCAAAAGGGCACAGGAGCCACCTTGAAGGGACTCCCAGTGGCCAAATAAAGAACGATGGTAACAAATAATAACCCATTGAATAAAATAAAAATTCATGAATACATAATGATAAAAATACTACATACATGTTGGGAGAGGCAATAAACCATGGACCCTGAGTGTCCCTGTAAACTCTTGTTCAGTATGCCAGGCTCTGACCACTCTTCACCTGAGCCATTTCTCAGGGATGTGTGCAGTGAGCCACCTTCGGGGATGAGGTAATGTCTTCCCAACCCCTGACAAAGAGCAGGCTTGCTTCCACCTGCTACAAAAGTGGTGAATTCCCAAAGCTCAGTGCTCCTTCCCTGGAGCATAACCCACTGCATATGCAGGAATCTATCTAGGCCCACCTGCGTCATCCCCAGGGGAGCTGGGGCACACGAGAAACCGATGCAAATCAAATGAAGCTCATGCAGGTTGCCATGCCATGAATAATCAAGTCCTTTGGCTCAGACCCAGGAGTCTTGTACCTCTGCCAGCATCTAAGAAACAGTAACAGGCTAACTTATTAGCTTGCAAGTAGGGTACAATCCTAGATCTTTCACAATTCTTGACAATGAATAAATAAATAAATGGAGGAGAAGGGAAAATCCATCCTTACAGTGGAATAGGCAAGTAATAAATGTAGAAGAAATGATGGAGTTAAAAAATCATTAATGGATATTAAAATTAGTGAGTGAAATCTGATTAGGAAAAAGATATTTACACAGTCTCAAAGTATCTCCCTGCAAATTACTCGCTAATTACAAAGGGAAAATAGGGACTTTACAGTAGAGAAATCTGGCAGACGCCACCTTAGGCAAGGGATCAAGGTTAACATAACCAACACTGGGACAAAAAGACATCATGCTTCTCCTGGTGTAATGTACTGAGAGGGACACAACTCTGTGGCACTCCCCCTAAAACTGAACGATCTGAATCTAATTATGAAGAAACATCAGACGAACCCAAAATAAAGGACATTCTACAAAATGACTGGCCTATATTATTCAAAACTATCACGATAAAGAAAAAAAAAGACAAGCTGAGACAACATTCCAGATTAAAGATTAAAGAGACATGACTACTAACTGCAATGCATGATCATGGATTGGATCATGAAATCAGAATTTTAAAAATTAACTACAAAAAACAGTTTTTAGATAAATAAATGATAAATTTGAATATGAACTATGTATGGGTTCAGTAATAATACTGATTCAATGTTAACATTCCTGATTTGTTGTGGGAACGTAAATTGGTATAGCCATGACAGAAAATAATGTGGAAGTTCTGCAAAAAATTAAAAACTCCCATATGATCCAGCACTGCTGGGTACATACATAAAGGAAATGTAATCAGGATCTCAGATATCTGCACTCCTATGTTCAGTGCAGCACGGTTCACAATAGCCAAGACATGGAAACAACCTAAGTGTCCACGTACAGATAAACGGATAAATACGGTACAGTTCATATATACAATGGAATATTATTTAGAAATGAGAAAAAAGTAAATCCTGCCATTTGTGACGACATGGAGAAACCTGGAGGACATAATGTTAAGTGAAATAAGCCAGATAGAGAAAGACAAACGCTTTACAATCACCCTTATATGTAGACTCCAAGATAATTAAAAAGTCAAACTCATAGAAGTAAAAAGTAAAATGATGTTTACTAGGGAATGGGGGGGGGAGGTATGTGAGGGGAATGGGACATGTTGGTCAAAGGGTACAAAGAAGCCAGTATGTAGGATGAATAAGTATAGAGATCTAGAGATCTAAGCTGTACTATATCAGAAATTTGTTAAGAGAGTAAATATCAGATGCTCTCATCACAAAAAAAGATAACTATGTTAGATGATATATTAATTAGCTTGATGTAGTAAGCATTTCACTATGTATATCAAGTCATCATGTTGTACACCTTAAACATGTCCAAATGTGTGTGTGTGTGTGTGTGTGTGTGTGTGTATATATATATATATATGATATGTAGATATCAAGGTCCTACAGGGACTCTTGAGCCCAGGGGTTCTCAAAAAAGAATTTCAAAAGAATTCATAACACCTCAAAATAAATTTTTTTTAATCCCAATGTCCCGCAGAGACTATGAGCCTAGGGGTTCTTACAATAATAACAATAATTTCAAAAGAATTTGTGACAAAAACATAAAGAAAAAATTCCCAGTTTTGACAGTTATGGGGTAGTTGTACAAACCCTGTTCCTAGGAAAAATTGAAGCATTTAGTGATAAAGGTACATGATATCAACAACTTATCTAAAGTGGTCCAGAAAAAATTTATTTATACATATACATGTGTTTGTGTATGTATGTAAACAGAGTATGTTAAAGCAAATGAAAAACAATTGGTGTTCTAGATAAAAGCCATCCAGAAGTTCCTTGTATTATTCTTGAAACTTAAAAAAATTATATCAAGTATACGTTAGTTAATAATAATGCATTGTTATTAGTTATTTCTTCTTTTTTTTTAATCCTCACCTGAGGACATTTTTCCATTTTTTGTTCAGACAGAATGGGAGGAAGAGAGAGAGAGAGAAACATCGATGTGAAAGGGACACATCGAGTGGCTGCCACCCGCACGACAAACCAGGGCCGGGGACAAACTGCAACCGAGGTACATGCCCTTAGCGGGAACCGAACCCGGGTCTCTCTGGACCATAGGCCAATGCTCTAACGGTTGAGCCAAACCGGCCAGGGCAATTTCTTAATAATAATATATTATAAACTTAAAATTTGCTAAGAGAATATATCCCAAGGGTTCTTCTCTCTCACACGCACGCGCACACACACACACACACACACATCCACACACGGTAACTATGAGAGGTGATTGATATGTTAATTAGTTGATATGTTAATAGTTGATTTGTTAATAGTTAATTGATATGAAATGATTGTGATAATCATTTCACAATGTGTGTGTGTGTATATATATATCAATATCAAAACATCACATTGCACACCTTAAATATATATTTTTGTCAAAAATAAAAATTCACCCTCCTCCCCCTAAAAAAAGCCATAAACAAGGCAAAAAAATTGCCTTGCCCTGGTCGGTTTGCTTAGTGGTTGGAGTGTCGGCCTGTGGACCAGAGAGTCCCAGGTTCAGTTCCTGCTAGGGGCATGTACCAAAAAAAAAAAAAGAGAGAATTGCCTTGATTATATTAGATATTCAACACAGACTTTTTTGTTTGTTTTAGTTTTTTATCCTCACTCGAGGACATTTTTGTATTTATCTTCAGATAGAGCAGAAGGGAGAGAGGGAGGAAGAGAGAGAGAAACATGATATGAGAGAGACACACCAAGTGGTTGCCACCCATGTGACTCCAACTGGGGCCGGGGCACACTGCAACCAAGGTATGTGCCCTTAGTGGGAACTGAACCTGGGACTCTCTGGTCCACAGGCCAACGCTCTAACTGCTGAGCCAAACTGGCCAGGGCTCAACACAGTCTTAAGATGAAACCTAACAGAAAACATAGTCAAAGGGTTGCATTATATTTTATTTTATTTTTTTTTAATTTTTTTTTTTATCCTCACCCAAGGACATTTTTCCATTTTTTACTCAGATAGAGCGGGAAGGAGAGAGAGGAAGAGAGAGAAACATCGATGTGAAAGGGACACATCGAGTGGCCGCCACCCACACACCCCAACCAGGGCCGGGGACAAACTGCAGCCAAGGTACATGCCCTTAGCGGGAACCGAACCCGGGTCTCTGTGGACCGCAGGCTGACGCTCTAACCGCTGAGCCAAACCAGCCAGGGCAAAGGGCTGCATTTTAAAGCATTGTTCATTTTATACTTGAGGTACCATGTAGCTTTAATTAAAAAGTAACTACCTTTACTTGAAATGTTTTACATTTATGTTTATATATATCTATATACATATCCATTTCTATATATATCTATTTATATATATAACTATGATATATATATATGTTTACATATATCACAAAGTTCTATACACATGGTAGCTACAGAACAGGGAGCAGAGTGGTTAAGAGTGGGGCTCTAGATTCATATGAGCATAGACTCAAATCCCAGCCCACCATTTATTAGCTGCCTAATCTTAGCAAAGTACTAAACCTCTCTGTACCTAAATTTATTCATTTTTATTTATTTGTTATTTATTTATTTATTTAATCCTCACCCGAGGACGTTTTTCCATTTTTTGTTCAGATATAGAGGGAGGGAGAAAGAGAGAGAAACATCGACGTGAAAGGGACACATCGAGTGGTTGCTGCCTGCATAACCCAACCAGGGCCGGGGACAAACTGCAATCAAGGTACGTGCCCTTAGCGGGAACCAAACCCAGTCTCTCCGGACCCCAGGCCGACGCTCTAACCGCTGAGCCAAACTGGCCAGGGCAAATTTATTCATTTTTAAAATGCAGACAATAGTTTCTAATTCTTAAGATTCTTGTGAAGATCTCAAATGTGAATACATGTATAAAAAGCTCAGCACATTTAACACATGAGAGTTATTATTTCATTGTTTTTAGAAAGAAATCTCAAAAGAAATGAGTCTTTAACCTAAAAGATCATGAACTGAATGCCAAATCTCTTGAGACTGAGGTCACAATCTGCCCCATACCACTGCAAAACAAGGAGAAAAAGCTGAGCAAAGGGGACCAGCTCAGAGTTCTTAAACTAAAAATTTAAATGTAAATGAAACAAAACTCCTCTTACGAGATTATGATGTCAAAATATATTTAGAACAATGTATTAAAGAATAGTCTTTATTTGAAAGTACCTTTGATTGTGCCTGGTTTACAAATCAAGTTTATGTTCAATATGTGAGATACAGATATTTTTAAAAAGCATCCTTAATGCCTGTCTGAATCTCCATAAGGAAGAACTACCTAACCACGTGGACTCTGCAAGTTTGTAAGAGTCATGGTTAACAGAATTTTATTTAGTAATTAAGGTATTGAAGGTAAGAAATCATAAATGCTGTCATTTATCAGAAGTTAATAAATACTGGACTTCCGGTCAAGATGGCGGGTAGGTAAACGCTCTATCGTGTCCTCCCACAACCACATTAAAGTTACAACTAAACTACAGAACAACCATCATTCAAAACCGCCTGAAATCAAGCTGAATGGAAGTCCTACAACTACGGAATTAAAGCAGCAGCCACATCCAAACTGGTAGGAGGGCGGAGGGGACGGGCTGGTCCCACACCCACGTGTGGCGGATAAAATCAGGAGGACACCTCAGCTGGGAAGGTCCTCCCTGAGGACTGAGGGGTCCCCGGCCCACACCAGACGCACCGCTCAGGGTCCCAGTGCCAGGAAGAGAATCCCCATCACTTCTGGCTGGAAAAACCAGCAGGAACTGAGGCTCAGGGAGGCTGAGGCGGCTGGAGCCCCAGGCAGCTCCTTAAAGGGCCCGCGCACGGACTTATCGGACTCTCTCCCTCTAAGCTTGGAGAGGAGGCAGCTCGAGGAGCACCAGAGACGTACAGGGAAGAACTGAGCTGTTTGGCACTGGAGCGAGGGCTGGAGAGGGGGCTTTCTCGGGGACAAACGTGCTGTCAGAGGCCTTTGTTCCTTTGGTGAGCCCTTCCCAGGGGCAGCAGACAACCGCCATATCTGGGACTCCAGCAACCTGGCTCACACTGGTAGCCCCGCCCTCGTGACTCCCTGAGGCCCCGCCCCACCCAACTTTCAGGCCCACCCAAGCTGTTGCCACTTGCTTAACCATAGCATTGGCCTGTCGTGGATCCTGCTTCAAGTTTTTCCTAAATTCTTTCAAATGAGCAGCATCTGGTCTCAGCTAGCCCCATACCGCTAGTTAAGTAATAACACAGAAACAAACACAGGGAGGCAGCCAAAATGAGGAGACAAAGAAACAGGTCCCAAATGAAAGAACAGAACAAAACCCCAAGAAAAGAACTAAGCGAAATGGAGGTAAGCAACCTAACAGATGCTGAGTTCAAAATACTGCTTATAAGGATGCTCAATGAACTTAGTGAGAACCTCAGTGAGCTTAGTGAGGGCCTCAAGAGCATAAAAAAGGACCAGTCAGAAATGATGGATGCACAGTCAGAAATGAAGGAGACATTAACTGAAATAAAGAATAATTTACACAGATTAAATAGTAGAGTACGTAAATCCAAGAAGCAAACCATCGATTTGGAATATAAGGAAGCAAAAAACGCCCAATCAGAACAGCAAAAAGAAAAAAGAATCCACAAAAATGAAGATAGTGTAAGGAGCCTCTGGGACAACTTCAAGCGTGCCAACATTCGCATCTTGGGGGTGCCAGAAGAAGAGTGAGAACAAGAAATCGAAAACCTGTTTGAAACAATAATGGCAGAAAACTTTCCTAACTTGGTAACAGACATACAAGTCCAGGAAGCAGAGAGAGTCCCAAACAAGATGAACCCCAAGAGGCCCACACCAAGACACATCATCATCAAAATGCAAAAGGTTCAAGACAAAGAGAGAATCTTAAAAGCAGCAAGAGAAAGGCAGCTAGTTACCTACAAGGGAGTTCCCATAAGGCTGTCAGCTGATTTCTCAAAAGAAACTTTGCAGGCCAGAAGGGAGTGGCAAGAAATATTCAGAGTGATGAAAAGCAAGAATCTACAACCAAGATTACTCTATCCTGCAAAGCTGTCCTTTAGAATCAATGGCCATATAAAGAGTTTCCCAGACAAGAAAAAGTTAAAGGAGTTCATCACCACCAAACCGTTATTGTATGAAATGATGAAGGGTCTTTTTGAAGAAAAAGATAAAATATATGAAGAAACAAAATGGCAATGAATACATATCTATCAACAATGGAATCTACAAACAAAATGAACAGGCAGAACAGAAACATTCTCATAGACACAGAGAACATTTTGTTGGCTGCCAGATGGGAGGGGTGTTGGGGGAATGGGTGAAAAAGGTGAAGGGATTAAGAAGCACAAATTCATTGCTAGACTGACAAACCTCAAAGGGAAAGGGGTTGGGGGGTGGGAAGAAATAAACCAAAGAACTTATATGCATAGCCAATGGACACAGACAATAGTGTGGGAAAAGGCGGGAGGGGGGTGGGAGTGGGGAGGAGGGGGTCAATGGGGAAAAAATGAGGAATATCTGTAATACATTCTACATTCAACAATAAAGATTAAAAAATAAATACATAAATAAATAAAAATAAACTCAAATACCTACATAGGCCAGGCACTGAAAAGAGTCAGCAGAAATCAACAGGGAAGAACTGAGCCCACGGTGACCTGAAGAGTCCACCTAAAGACATTCAAATTCTGTTGTTTTGTTTTAAATATTGTGCCATGTGTGTTCAGGCTGAGTTCAGCTCAGAGGGGCACCTGTTTTGACCATTATGTATAAGCAATATTAATAAAATGGTATATTTCCGAGAATGAATACAGATGTACATAAAAAAATCAGGAAATGTTTCAATGGCACCCAAAAGGCAGTCATATTACTAAAGATATCTGTCCCCCTTTCTACTCATAATTAAGATATAATTTTGTCATAACACATCATCTTTAAGGTTCCTCACAACTGTGACTTTTTTTCTTTTTTTATCCTTTGTTCACATAGAGTGGGAGGGAGAGAGAGGAAGAGAGAGAGAAACATCGACGTGAAAGGGACACACCGAGTGGCTGCCACCTGCACGACCAATCAGGGCCGGGGACAAACTGCAACCCAGGCATGCATCCTTAGCAGGAACTGAACCCAGGTCTCTCTGGACCGCAGGCCGACACTCTAACCGCTGAGCCAAACTGGCCAAGGCACAACTCTGACATTTTTTAAAAATAAAAGTTTATTGATTTTTAGAGAAAGGAAGGGAAGGAGGAGAGAGAAACATTGATTGGTTGCCTCCTGCACCCCCCGCTACTGGGGATCAAGCCTGTTAACTCGGATATGTGCCCTGATCAGAAACCCAACCAGCAACCTTTGGTGCCCAGGATGATGCCCACCAACTGAGCCACACCAGCCAGGGTGCAACTCTGACATTTTAAGATTCCGTGATTGATGGAACAACATTCCTTCATGCTGGTAATTAATATTGAAATAACTTAATTATAAAAAAATACTGCAAATTGCTGAATTCATTCACTGCTGAAGTTTGGCCTACATATTTTTATTTATTTATTTTTTTATCCTCACCCAAGGACATTTTTCCATTCTTTGTTCAGGTAGAGTGGGAGGGAGAGAGAGGAAGGGAGAGAGAGAGAGAAACATCGATGTGAAGGGACACATCGAGTGGCTGCCACCCGCACGACCGACCAGGGCCGGGGACAAACTGCAACCGAGGCACGCGCCCTTAGCGGGAACCGAACCCGGGTCTCTCAGGACCGCAGGGCTCAGCGGTTAGAGCGTCGGCCTGCGGTCTGGAGAGACCCGGGTTCGGTTCCCGCTAAGGGCGCGTGCCTCGGTTGCAGTTTGTCCCCGGCCCTGGTCGGTCGTGCGGGTGGCAGCCACTCGATGTGTCCCTTCACATCGATGTTTCTCTCCTCTCTCTCTGTTCCTCTCTCTCCCTCCCACTCTACCTGAACAAAGAATGGAAAAATGTCCTTGGGTGAGGATAAAAAAAAGAAAAGAAATATATTCAATTTGTATTTTTGACATGGTACCAATCCAGCCTTTATCCCACTGAAACACCTACCAATCACGATTTTAAAAATTTTAAAGTAGCAACTCCACTTTTATTAAATGCTTTACAGATGGTAGCCAATAACTATACTAGAAAAAGAGAGTACATTTAAGTGAACAATATCCACTGTCCCCAAAGGCCAAAGTAATCTCTGCTTCCACTAAATTTCCTAGCACTTGGGTATTATTGTTTTATACTATGTATGTTTCATCTTCTCTAATACACTTGAAACCACATAAAGGCAGAAGCATGTGTTATTCACATTTTATTCCTATCAATAATCATTTTGTACTTGCACAGAAATGGCTCATGAAAAATACCCCAAGAGATATCAACCATTTCTTAAGAGAATAATGATGATATGATATTAAACTCTCTCCAATTCTGAAATAAACTGAGTTTTTATATGGTTGAAATTATTGTTATGCTTTTAAAAAGTCTCTACAATTCAGAAATGTTCTCGGTATCAGTAGCCGGTCATGTGACTGTTTAAGCAATAATATTTTTAGATAGATAAATACTGCAATAAGTTTAGAATCTTTTGATTTGAGAAAACTTTAAGAAAGGTACTTAAGCCTAAACTTAGATTTAAACATTTATTTGAGAGAAAGACATAGTTTTAGAAAGTGTTACTTGTAATCGTTAAGTCTTACCTGAGGATTCCACCCTGGATCTAATTTTCTAACTGCTGCGATATACTCCTGCATTGCTTGGCGTGGGCTCGAATCACCAAGTGCTTTCCATGCTTCCCTATAGCAGAGTATCCAAAACGACCATCATTAACTATGTAAGTAACACAAACAGCATGTTTCTTTTTATTTAAGAAATTGGCATATACATTTTACGGGTCTGGAGATATGGATATAATAAGCCATAGATGAGCAGCCCTCTCTATTCTGCATTTACATTTGTCTATAGCAATTCAGATCTTCTCATCCCACCTAAAGAGCCTGTTAGACCTTTTTTTCCTAATCACCTTCACCCAGGACATTTTAATAATACAGATATATTGCATACCTGTTGAATTCTGGAAGACCACAAACTAGTGTAATATCTAAGATTTTATAATTCCCCAAAACCAACTTTCACCCCTGTTGAAAATGTCTGATCTACAGACCAACAAAAGTAGGTCCATCTTATGAATTCAATGTACTTATGGCATTTGGTAACAGAGAACTAACCATCACACAAAACAACATTCCCTGGAAAAATGCCTCAAACGTCTTGTGTAAGAAGTGAGAAATACACCTCCCCTCCCCTCCTGCTGTTATCTCATCAAGCTGCTGGCAGTGGATCCTGAGGCCTGGGCAGGGACTTCAGAGGGCTGGGGAGGACAGAGTTAAGAATACGAATGGGTGAGTGGGCAGGGACTTCCCGCACTATCGATACCAAGAGTAATGTTTTAGTCCTGAGTAACAGTTTAGTCTTCTTTTCTGCAAGCTTCCAGGACAGGCTCCTTCCTGGTTTTCCCTACCAATTCTACTTCCAACCAGGAAGTAAACCCATGATCCACTGTGACCCAGAACTCAGTTCCACAGTTTTTTAACCACCTTTCTGCTTCTATGATGAATATAACCTTTCTGAGATTTCTAATTTTCTTTTTACTGACTCTCTTAATTAAGAGTTCTTGGTATATATCCTAACACTTTACCCATAAATATATCAGCATATATCAAACTGAGAAAATTTAACATCAATACAATCAGATTTCCCTATAATTTCCTTCATAGCTTTCTTCTCCCAGACTCTGGGAGCCAGTCCAGATTCATACATAGCTTGAGTTTCATGTAGCTTTAGCCTTTTTTATCTTCCATGATATTGATATTTTCAAGAGTCCAAATCAGTTGTTTTATAAACGATTCCTCAATTTGGATTTGTCTAATTGTTTTCTCACCTACAGGGTATTCATGCCAAAAGCAATTAATCACGATTAGGATCAGGTTAAATATTTTGTCAAGAGCAGTGCATGGGTGACATGTCCTAGACAACGCGCGCTGTCAGAGGGCCCGTGATATCAGTTTGTTCCGTCATCAATGATGAGACTGAGGACTTGGTAAAAGCAGTATCTCCTGTTTTCTTCTTTATAATGAATAAGTAAACTGTGGGTCAGCGTGAATAAATATTGCTCCCTAGTAGTTTTTCATCTACTGGTTTTAGCATCCAATTTAGATTCTTGCCTGAATTATTATTAGTGGTTGTAAAATCTAAACTTTGTAAAATTGTTAAATACAATTTAAAACCAGGCAAGTATAGGAAAAAATAACAAAGCTATAAATTTTCATAAATTAAAACAAAAAACTCACAATAAAAGTTTTGTCAGTTATTCTCTACAAAGCAATAAAGCGCAATCAGAGAGTTATTCATTAACACTGGCAAAGAAACCCTGGGCCAGAATGAAAATCAAAGCACTGCTTCCTTTGCTGAGAATGTCCTACACACATAAGCAGGTCAGCGGAACTACGCGGTGCGCCTTATGCCGTAACTGACGTATGGCTTCAAGCACGACTTGTGCAGGGGACCACATTCTGAACAGCACTGCTCTAGAAAGTACAGCTAGAATCCATTTTTAGCACTTCTATCTACAACCATATTTCTTTCTTTCTTTTTTTAAACCTACCCTCTATATATTTAATTCTAGGGCTAATGCTTCAAAGTCCTTCCTGCTATAACTAAGGTTCCCTGTTGTGTGCAATTCCTCTTTTCTCATTCAGACAAGGTAAGAGGAAATAAGGCCTCATATGATTAAGAGGAAACCTCTGAATTTCAAGTAAAAAAAATTGGGGAGGGTATAATTCTTTTACATATTCAAGAAAGAAGTGAACTAAGTAAGCATCTGTTTTTTTACCTCCTTCTTCGCAAGAGGTTACGGTCAGCACTTCTTTACTGTGGTAGGTGGGGCAAGGAACAGAAGAGCACGGAAGAGGAGATAAAATCGGGGCGGGGAGAAGAGGTGGCTGTATGACAGGAAAGGGAACCTCCAGCAACAGCTCACAGGGCCACTCTCTAAGAAGCTCTTCTTATGTAAGGGATGCACGCCTGTTGTGAACTACTTACATACCAACATCATGGCACAAGAACCCTTTAGGAGACTTAGCTAAAATCGGATTCTTTTAATCTCTCTCCCAATTGCCTGCCCTTAGCAGTCTACAGCAGAGAGATTAATATAAAAATAATTCTTTAATCTGCTCACCCCTTTCTAATTCCTAAACACCTAAACCATTTCCAACCATCCCAATAGAGTCCAAGAATTTCTCACCATTTTTGCTTTCCTTCAAAATCAAAGAAGCCTGGTTTAGGAGTATTGCAATTTCCAACTTTGACCTATATGAAAAGGGAGAAAAATAAAGATCTTATTTTTCAAAGAAATGCCAGAGAAACCTTTTATTTTCAAATTTACTATGTGTACTCAGTAACTACAGGCTAGAAAATACCCACATTTATACAGAGTAACAAAATTTAACATTCTTTGCAGAAGCAAACAAAAAGACAAACTTGAAATACAGGCTGGTTTTGCTTACTGTACAAAACAAATTATCTAAATATGTTTATCTAATACTACAATATTTTCATTTTTTTTCCTTTATTGATTTTAGAGAGAGAGGAAGTGAGAGGGAGGGACAGAAACATCAATGAGAGAGAACATTAATTGGCTGCCTCCTACATGCCCCCCACTGGGGATCAGGCCCACAACTTGGGCATGTACCCTGACCTGGAATCGAACTGACGACCTCTTGGTGCATGGGTCGACGCTCAACCACTGAGCCACACTGGCTGGACTAACACGATAATATTTTTTAAAATATGAGTGACAAACAGTTGCATTTCTAAGTTAATACACAAATTATTTATGACAAATTATAAATACAGATTATGCAATCCCAATTACCATTTATAATACAGAAGAATTTTAAAACATGCAATTAACAAATTTTAAAATACAGTTTATCACAACTCATAATATTGTTTGTTTATGTTGAACTCATAATACTCTTAGCATTTTATTTCTCCCCAATTCCAGGATAAAACACACTATTTTTAAAGTGATCTATTATCAACTAATCAATATAAATTTACATGTCGGAAGCTGTGCAAAAAATTTGCAATAGTTTCTCAACAATATAAATTCTAGCTATTCCACAATCTTTTCTTGTTTGTGGTCAATACTTATTTTAATCCAGTTAAACCATGCCAGTAATCATCTTCACTGTGAATAAGCATAAACAAAATTCACACAAGTGCAGAAATCACTATCCAGCCCAGTTCCCACTGCCAGAATTGATCTCCCTTCCTGATGAACTCTCATAGCACTTACTCCTTGTGATACAATCTACGACAGCACTTTTCACTTTTACTTTCTGTTAGGAAGTTTTGTATAAAGACTCATCTTTCTATCAGAATACAGCCTGTAAGAAACCATTCTTAACGTAATCATAGCACCTAATAGTGCCTAACTTAAGGTAGTAAAAAATGCTTGTTGAATATACCATGACTGTATTAAGCATATGTTCAAAAAAACACCTACTTTTCCTAATGCTAAACACCACAATCTGACCCCAATCCACTCCTTGGGGACCTTCCCACTACTTCCAGTTACTCTTCTACACTTGAATTTTGTTAAAATCAAAGTGATGGTCTACTCGCTAACCAGACTGGTCTACTCACTCCCTTAGGGATTTTTATTCTGAGTTTTGCTCAATGTAATTCTCTTCACCAGAAATGCCTTCTCTTCTCCCCTGAGCTTTCCAAAATGCCATACCTCCTACTCAAGGCTCAGATTCTAAGAACCCTTTCAGTCCACAATGATCTCATCCATCCCTGAAGTCGTAACAATGATCATCTATCATTTGCTTAGTGATTTGTCACAATTAATCTGGTGGTTACTGAAACGCACACTTATACAGGAACAGCCCTGCTAGGAAAGGACAGGGAAGTGGAGAGCAGCAGCTGTATCCGCTGCACGAAAGCTCCACCTATGGTATATCGAACGAGCCACACAACAATCCCGTGAGGTTTGCCACTGCAAACTCCTTTTATAAATGAGAACAGACGGTGGAGGAGGGTTGTCACAGTCCACACATCAGTAAATCCTAATCACTAGTGAGGATTTGAATCCAGGACTGTTTGACTCCAAAATCCAATATTCCTTTACTATATAACATTCAGTTGTACATGTTACACAGAATCTAGGCTTCAATTCTGGCATCTCTAAAATCACCTGAACTGCTGGACTGATAGAAAAGAAATATGAAATGAGATGAACTACTAGACATCATAAAAAGAGCTATTACTATTTTTGTTTTTTAACCAGACACCAGCCAGTGGCAGAAACAAATACTAATATCTATTCTCCATTTCTCCTACAGTAATAGAATAGAAGTCTCAGACAGACAAAAGGTCATCCAGCTAAATATTACATGTAGCCATGCAACTTCTGCCTCAGCCAAGGGACTGAGTATGTGTAAACGTGATATAAATATCTTTCTTAAAAAGAAAGGGGGCTTGTCCTTCCCTTTCTCTTGGCCTGTCTAAATCACACATGTGCCCATAGTGAGCCATCTCTGGCCATGGACAGAGAATCATACGGCAGCAGTTCTCAAACTCTTTGATCTCATGATCCCTTTACACTCTTAGTAACTGAGGACCCCAAAGAGCTTTGTTTATGTGGGTTATAGCCATTGATATTTACCACGAGAAATAAAAAGAAACTTAAAAATATGTTTAATTCATTTAAAAATAATAATAAACTAGCCCAGCCAGTGTGGCTCAGTGGTTGAGTATGGACCCAAGCACCAAGAGGTTGCTGGTTCAATTCCCGGTCAGGGCACATGCCCAGGTTGTGAGCCAAATCCCCAGTAGAGGGAATGCAAGAGGCGACAAACTGATGTTATCTTTCATTGATATTTCTCTCTCTCCCTCTCCCTTCCTCTCTCTACAATCAGTGAAGAAAAAAATTTTTTTTAAATAATAATAAACTCATTACGTTAACATAAAAATTTATAAAAAATAGCCCTGGCCGGTTTGGCTCAGCGGTTAGAGCATCAGCCTGCGGTCCAGAGAGACCCAGGTTCGGTTCCCACTGATGGTGCATGCCTTGGTTGCAGTTTGTCCCCGACCCTTTTTGGGTTGTGTGAGTGGCAGCCACTTGGTGTGTCACTTTCATGTCGATGTTTCTCTCTCTCTGTCTCTCTCTCTCTCTCTCCCCCTCCCACTCTATCTGAACAAGAAATAGAAAAGTGTCCTCGGGTGAGGATAAAAAAAAAAGTTATAAAAAAATAACCATACAGTCTAAAGCAAAAAGAAAAAATAAATTAGTGAAAAAAGTGACATTGGCTCTGGCCGGTTTGACTCAGCAGTTAGAGCACTGGCCCATGGACCAGACAGTCTTGGGTTTGGTTCCCGCTAAGGGCACGTACCTCGGTTGCAGTTTGTCCCCTGCCCAGTTGGGGTTGTGTGGGTGGCAACCACTCAACGTGTCTCTCTCACATCGATATTTCTCTCTCTCCCTCCAGCTCTATCTGAAGATAAATGCAATAATGTCCTCGGGTGAGGATTAAAAAAATAAATAAATAAAATACAAAAGTGACATTGTTTTACATTTTGCAAATCTCTTTAACATCTGCTTTAGTATATTCTCAGATATCTACTGCTGCATTCCATCTACTGCAATATGTTGCTTTGGTTGAAGTATATGAAGAAAATTCAGCTTCACACAGATATGCTGTTAGAAAGGAAAGAGGTATTTTAGCAGCATTTTCAGATAACTGTGGATATTCTTTTTTGATACCACACCAAAACTCATAAGTGGCAGTTTCTTTAAGGTTAGCTGCAATCTGGAATCTGAAGTCATATCAATGAATTTTTATCCTGTTACATTAAAATCCATTGTTCTGACTTGCACTTTGAAAGGTTCTTTTACCCACACATAACTTGTAACATTATTTGGGAAACATCGTTACTGAGTAAATTATGCAGACTTTCCAAATGTTAACACATTTCATTACATAACAGCAAAAGTTCACAATTATTAAAATCACCACTAAACTAACCAGAAAAGTGTTTAAGTATTAGGACGCTGTCAAGTTCATGTGGCAGATTTTCCATACATCTAATTTTCACTGGAAGGCTCAAATGTTATCACTGGCAACAAATACTGTCAGTTGTTTTCCTTAAAGTGATAGGCTCCCTTCATTCATTTTTAAGAAACTTTCTCCTAAATGCTCAAATCTCAATAAGCATAGTTTATCTGTGAGTTGTTCTACTAAGTAAAAATGTTTACTTAAAAAGTGGATAGCTCTGCCCTGGCCGGTTTGGCTCAGTGGTTAGAGTGTCCACCTGCGGTCCGGAGAGGCCCGGGTTCGGTTCCCGCTAAGGGCATGTACCTCGGTTGCAGTTTGTCCCCGGCCCTGGTTGGTCGTGCGGGTGGCAGCCACTCGATGTGTCCCTTTCACGTCGATGTTTCCCTCTCTCTCTCTTCCTCTCTCTCCCTCCCACTCTGTCTGTACAAAAAATGGAAAAATGTCCTCGGATGAGGATTAAAAAAAAAAAAAAAAAAAGTGGATAGCTCAGCTTGTAACTCAAAAATTACACAAGTGGTTTTTCTTGAAAAAGCCAACATAATTCAATATGCAGAAGTGCTTTGTGTATACCCTCCATTTCATTACATACAATATGAAAGAGACTTGAACTCAAGAGTTCATAGTTAATAAAAATCAGTAATTTTTACTGCTTCAACAAAGACATTTTAAGTGAAACTGGCTATTTTTTTTAACTCTGAGTGCATGGTGGGGAAGAAATATGACTACTGGTACAATTTATTGCCAGTGCCTTGATTCATGGTAATGTACAGTCGTCCCTCGCCACTTCGCGCTTCGACTTTCACAGCTTCACTCTATCGCGGTTTTTTCCAAATACATTTATTCAAATTCATTTATTATGGTAGTCTGGAACTGATTAACCGTGATAAACAAGGGCCGACTGTATAGGCAGTTTTATCCACCATGACAGCACAGAAAGAAGTCTATTAGTATTATTATAAAAATAGTTTGATCTTACAGATCCCCTGAGAAAGTCTCAGGCATTCTCTGGGGTCCATAGACTAAAATTTGAGAACTGGCTGCCTTGGGGCATGGCTGAGCTACAAGACAAAGACCAAGCCCCTGCATGATCTCCTACCAGTCCGAGATCACCTACCTCCAGACCATTATATGAGCTGAAAATACAAGTCCAGCAGCTGACCCTGTATCCCAACTGACACAGAGCTTTTGTATTCCCAAATTCAGTTCTGGATCCAGAAAAGACAGAGAAAATAAAACTACAGGGTTTTAAGACATCATGAGTAAGATTCCAAATCATTAGATAATAAGTCATAAGCTACAAAGCAGAGTTATAAAATGTACCACTTTAACAGAGAATCTAAACTCTGTTCTCTCTGATATATATGATATATCCAGTGCCCTCGAAACAGAATATATCAGCAAAGGTTGCCAATGGTGAATTCCAGTGAATCAAGTGTACCCAGGTTCAAGTAGGAGGACATGGGTAGTCTAACCTGTACTAGTACTGAAGGCTCCTATACAATGAAGCCAAAAGGAGTTTGAAAATTTCATTGTCCCAATATTTTCACAGGGGTCAATTAGTTATCTTTCATTGGGAGACTGTAGGCTAGTGTTCAGAGAACAAAAAAACAAAACCTGTCAATTGGTGTGATCTTTTTGAAATTTCACTAAAAGATTATTTTAGAGCCATAAGCTTACCTGAAATTAAAAGAGCTGTTAGGTAAGTTCAGGGCTCTGTCGGAGAAAAGAAGGTTCATATCCTAGTTTATTTTTATCACCTTCCTGCTGACAACCTGAACTATTTAGCCAACAAAATAGGGTGCTATTCCGAATACAAAATGTAGTTATTTTACGAGAAATTTTCCACCACGCAGGAATTATATTGCACATTCAACTTTATTATTCTATCAAAGATGCTATTTTTAACACTGTCTCAGAATTCTGTTACAAATAAGATATTTAAAAGATATTGATGAAAACTGTGTCCCGATGTCATATCTAAGTAAGCATAATCTATTCCCCAATAATGAAGAATTTTATTTTCCAGATACAGAGTATCTCTAGACACCATACCATCAAATTCTTGAAAAGATGAGGAATACGCCTCTTCCAGACTACCTGGATTAAGTGAGTACACCTGAGACAGAGTGGTTGACAGGTGGCTGTAGTTCACTGATGACTTTGAAATCAGATCTTTAAAAATGATGACACTAATGTCAATAATAAATATATGTCCTAGAAAAAATTTTCTCTAGAAAATTTGGAGAAATTCAGTCTTACACTGCCCAGAGAATCAATCATCAGTGGGACATGTTACAGGTCCTAGCACAATGATCAAGAAATTCTTGTTAAATAATTGAAAGTGTTATTGTAATGTAACTAGGATAGGGTAAGTGACCAAAGAGAAAATAGATATCCAGAACTTCTGCAAGAAAGCAAATTACAAGGCCAATTCAGGGACAATTTTCATTTACACTATGATTTATACCATTTGCATCGACAATTTTCTCTCTCAGGAATGTAACTGATATTCATCAATCTTCAAAAAAGATTAATCTCTAGTCAGTATATTTCAGTTGAAGAATACAGAGTGACCCCACAACTATTTTTTAAAAAAGAAGAAAAATACAAGGAAAAATAAATACCAAGAGGCAAAGGAAAAGTTCTTTAAAATTTGATAAAATACAATGGGCTAATATCCAGCACTTCGTTGCTTCCAATGTTCTAAAGAGCTGGAGTTTTCCTGAATTGTTCTTTAACTCATCAGCGAGTTTTCAGAAGTGTTTAAATCTGGACTCTGGACTCCTCAAGTAACTTTGTAAGTCTCCTGAAGGCAAATATCATGATGCTCTTGCTTCTTTGCACTCCTTGTAGGCATAACACCCAAGAGTTTTGCACATAAAAGATGCTGAACAAGTATTTGATGATCATGATAAAGCAATTATTTTTCCTTCTGATACTTAATCATATGACTCTTTGAATGACTAAATATATCTTAAATGACATTATTATTATTTTTATTTCCGTATTTCCAAGTAAAGTTCAGGGCCTTAGTGTCAGGAGCTACAAGGTAGTTCTAGTTCTCACTGATTTATCTGTATGACCCTAGGCAAGTTACCTACTCTCTTTGGGAATCTCTTTCCTTTTCTGTAGAAGAAAAGCATTATTTCATCTGGTGTTTTCGAGCTCTATTATTTTTATAATTGTATCTAACAGACAGAAGCATATGCAGCCAAAACATGTCTCAAGTATTAGGAGTTTTTAAAAAAATCAAAGTAATAATACTTTATTTTGTATTGCGTTACCCCCCCGCCCCTTTTTTAAGCAGTCATATATTCTCTTGGATCTCAAAATATTCATTTTTTAGCATTACCTCCATATGACGCTTTGGCAAGAATGAATGACAAATCTTATTTTGTCATCCTCATTTTGTAACAGTTCTAAAGCTGGTAAAAGCATAAATGCAAGGTCGCTGAGCAAAGTCGGAGAAAACAGAAAATCTGTCATTCAGTGTCCATGGAGCTAAACATCGTTCTTAGGATAGCAGACAGGTCCTTTCCATGTCCATAAGGATGCTAATCTTTACGGGATGATGAAAAAGCAAACAAACAACAAAACAAAAAACAGCACAACACACAGACACACAGACACCTCATTACTAGCCATTTATCAAGTACGTTTACTGTTAGTGTTTGTTGGAAAGAGAAGGCCCTCATCTCTCTCCCGCATCTACCCCTCCCCTGCGACTTTACCTGCTTGTACCTGGCATACAGGTACAAGAGCTGCTCCCTGCTGGCCACGTGAACCAAGCCCTGGAGGTGCGCTGCAGCCTTCTCAAACAGCTCGGTCAGGCTCCCGGACGCCGCGGTCTCGGGGCTCTGGAGGGATTCCACTTCACCAGAGTCGTCCCCCGAGCTCAGCTCTCCGCCGCTGTCGCCCGTGGTGGTCCCCGCGGACAGGAACGGAGAAGCCATGTGTCCTCGCCCAGTCCGACCCTCGGAGTCCGCTCGGTCGGGTGTAACGCCGGCTCAGGGGCCTGGCCGACCAGTCCGGGTCCTGGGCCCGCGATGGAGTTGGACCCCAGCTCACTTACTCCGCTCTCCCTCCCCGACCTGTGCCTCCCCCTACTTCTCTCCCGGGGCGTGCCGGGCAGGTTCGGCTACCCTCTGCAGCCCTTCCCGGTGGACCCGGTTTCCTCCAGCTCCCAGGGGCTAACTGTGGGCTGCGGGCGGCCCGGGGCCCCTCCAGCCGCGCGGGGTCCTGGGAGCAGCGTAGCCAGCTCTCCTGGAGAAGAGGCGGCAGTGAGCGGCGGGGGCGGGGCGACGTGGGCGCGGGCGGCGTGCGCGCCTGGGCACGCGCACGAGCACGCGCACGGCTACGCTCCGCACCACAGGAGATAACGTGCGTGGTCCCACGTTATGCGCCGTCCTCTAAGGGGCACTCTGGGACCCTGCTGGGGTGACAGCGCTTAGGGAAGTTGTTCCCCGTCGTTGGGGTGTCCCTTCATCGGTTAGCTGAAATGAGTACCCAGAGACTCCGGAACCCGTCTCAGAATGGGCCGCCGGGAGTGGGCGAGGCCTGCGACTTTGGTAGTGTAGCCGGAGGAGTGGCGTCTCGGGAAACAGAGGCGAGGACTAAGGTTCCGCCTGCGCGCCCGCCTCCCGGGTTTTGTGCCCCGGCATCCCGAAAGAGGTGCATCTGTTGTTGGCGAGTTTGACTTGAAGAAATAAAATGGAGTCGCTATAGTCAAGCTGCTAAATTACGAAAATCAAGTAGTTGAGTTAGGAGGAAATGATTTCTGTTCTTGTTTTTAACTAGCCTGCAAACTGAAACTTTTGGACTTTCCAGACCCATGAAAATGCCTGGATATACATCAAACGTTCAGATAAACCTTGGTAACCCCCTGAAGAGCAAAAGAAAGAATGTTCATTTACCTAGACCACCAGTCATCTAGAGGATCACGGTCTAGAACCAATCCCTAGGCTAAGAATGCAGGACTGGTTCCTCTCAAAAATGTACTTTTTATTACAAGAACTCTCAGCTTTTCTTCTGCCCAGTTGTATTTCTGGTTGAAACCTTAAGACCCATGAATAAATCTTTATGTTTTATTTCTAGCCAAAGCCTCCTGGTTTCATTTACACTCAGCTGACAGGCTCTAATTTGAATAATGAATGAAAAATTGGGAGATGGGGCCTTTACAGCCCCAACTGTGTGATTGGTTGAGTCAGCTCCTCTCTGTGTCTTGTTTTACATGCTTTCGGGGGAAGAAGAGGGATCCCCAACTCACAGGATTATGGGGACCCCAGTCCCTGGCCTTCAGCGCTTTGCCACTGCACTTTGCAGACACTGTAAAGTGAAACCAAAAAGTAAGATAGAGTTACGTCCTAAAGAAACTTGCAAAAATACAAAAGCTATAAATGATTATAATAGTTAACATTACTGAGTAGTTATTATGTCCTAAGTGGTTTTAAAAAAAAAATACAAACACTATATTCCTTTAGTACTCAAAACACTGTAATAAGTTCGTCATAATAATACACGGAGAGTGTTCTAAAGGATAGTTATTGGCCCTTTGGGGTTAGGCTTTAGACAGATGGGAAGGGGAGAAGGATAGACAGGATGAGAGAATAATTAGAAAAAAGCAGAAAGATGAGAAAGTTTGGATCAGGATTCAAACATTGCTTGAGTATTGTCAAAGTTCATTTTAAAAAAAGTAAAACCAACAAATGACTTATTGCAATAATTAGTAAAAGTTTATTATGCACACACCAAAAAGACAGTTTGAGAACCTGGAGCTAGCTTTCAAACACGGAATGAGACTCAGAGGAATATTGTTATAAAGCAGCTTACATACTGTGGAGGCATTGGCTGTTTACTCATCACAGTAATTGGTCATTATATTAGAATTTTCTTAAGTGAAAGAGAATTGGTTAGTGACTACCTCATATCAATTTTGGGGAACAATTTAAGTTTTGCTTATGATTTTCAGAAGCATAAGCAAAAAGTGACCTAGGTCAAGTTGGCCTCATTTGCCTTGCAAAATAAGCTAAATTTATTTTTCTTGTATGACTAACCTGGTTTTGTCTGCTAGGGAATTTTCAAGTCTGGTCTCCGCTTGAGGTTGATTTTAACAGTATCCAGATGTGCCATTCAGTCCCTGCCCTCAAGGCACTCACAATCCAGTCTAGGGATGACTGACGAACAAATTCTTGCAGTTAAAATGTGATAACTTATTGAATCCCCTATTGTTAATTCTTACTACTTTAGGTAGGTAGAGGCGTTTCCATTTAGACATAGGAAATCAGCACAGAATGGTTCAGTAACTGGCGCAAGGCTGCACAACTAATGAGTAGAGAAACAGGTAGAGAGGCTAGTAAGTAGAAAAGCTAATAAGAGAAGCTTCTGATATTCAGAAGCTGCCCTGGTGCTCACAGCTAAGCCATGTTATTCTCCTATTAGCTAGAAATAATCTCATAAAATACCAAGTTCAAACAAGGCCATTCTGAAAACATGATAAAATAAGACAAAGCAAAGCACTCTGTAAGTTTGCCTAAGCACAGACAAACACAAAATCATTCTGCCAACCATAAAATGCCAAGGAACCCTTTTCTTGGCCAAAATGGGTGAATACTACCTCTTCACGATTACAGCTTTATTCTCCTCCTAGTCTTCTCTCCCTACAGGTAAGATTGATTAAATTGCCCAGTCGTAGGTTTGCCCCAACTTCTGACAGCATCCAGTCAAGAGCAAATCCCTCTTTGGCCTCTCTTTCAAGTCACCAACCAAAACCCAAATCCTATAATAGCTTCCTTCTGAACCCCTTCTTCTTGAAACAGCCCATGGTTCCCCACGTTGTGTGTTCTTCGCTGCAACAAGTACACCTAGGTTTACTACAGGTGCCTTCCTGTAGGTCTCCAGGAGCTGGAGGGTTTTGACACTTGAGAACACTTGATTTCTTGAAGATTCAATTAAAACTCCCCAACTATCAGGATCTAGTGATTTTGAAGGAATAGATCTTTTATAATTAGTGTTCCCATTCAAGTATTTCTTGGGAACTGTATATGTTTTTCTAAATCTCAAGAAAAATCACCCGACAAATCAGGAAGACAGGAGAAAGTATTACCTTCTGCTAGAATTAAAGTTCAACGACCAAGACAGAGGGGTTACAATTCAAAGGGATCCACTAACAAATTGAAAGCAATAGCAGGAAATGCTCACACCTGGAGTCCAACGTGAGCCAAAGACGGACGAGTAGGCAGGAGAAAAGTTGTCAAGTTCTCATCAGTCTCGCTTGTAGTGGTTGCCAGGTTGTACATATGTTTATGGCTCCATCTGCTGCTAACAGTGAGTCATTCCTGCAAATAAAATAAATATTATATGTATAGTATACTTTATAAAAATTCTATGAGTGATGTTCTGAGTAATAAGTTTTGGAAGCAAAATAAGCCCTTAAACTGGCATTTTCTTTAAATGATTCTAAGTAGTGCTGTTAAACTTTGCTGAGAGATCTGAATGTTAGGTTATTAAACTACTTACTGCCTGACAATGTTTGCCAGCGGTTTTCAATACTCGGCTTTGTGAATGGCTTTGTGAAAACTCCAACACAACATCCTGAACTACTAATCTGAAATCTGGATGAACAAAAGTCATATCTGTTTCATTGGCAAAATCAAAGTTTGGGCAAGCAGACAAAATATTTTCACTCCAAAGTAACTGCCCTGGATTGAGTTCTGTGAATTATTGACATTTTTTACATTATGATAAAAATATGCATTAATTTATCAAAACTATGTTAATTCCTGATGTTTCAGGCACAGTGCTAAGCCCAAAGGATAACAGGATGAACAAGATTAGTCTTCCTTCCTCTCCTTCTATGCAACCATTTGGGCCTCCTTATGGTTCTACAAACCATGCATAATCCAGCACACTCCCATTTTAGTGCCTTTTCAGTTGCTAGTCCTCTTTCTGGAACACTCTATCCCCAGATACCTACTTGGTTTGTCCTCAACTCCTCCAGGTCTTTGCTCAAATGTCACTCTAGTCAAATCTTGGTTGACCGCCCTATTAAAAACTGCAACCCCTTTTCTTTAGACGAGTCGCCACCTAACTTACGATGTATTTTATTCATTTATCACATCATTTTTATATAAGTTTTAAGAAGGCAGGATTTTTATCTGTGTTCATCATTGCTGTATTCCCCAGACCTGGAACACAGCTAAATCTTTATTGAATCAATAAATGGATGAATGTATAAAAGACACAATCATAGTTCTTTAAGGCAGCGATTTTCAACCTTTTTCATCTGATGGCACACACAAACTAATTACTAAAATTCTGTAGCACACCCAAAATTATATTTTTTTGCTGCTCTGACAAAAAATGGATATAATTTTGATTCATTCACACTGAATGGCTATTATTGTATTGGCTGTTGTCATTTTTTCATTTGACAATCAAAGGGGGAAGGGGTCAGTGCCCCTAAGTAAGTATTGCATGTTTAAAAAATTCTTGTGACACGCTGTTGAACCACAGAACATGGGTTGAACATCCCTGCTTTAGGGGATTACAAATAGAAAATTGATAAGGATGATAAAATATTACAAATGATGCGGAAAAGGCACACCAGGCAGAAGAAGTAGCATGGGCAAAGGCACAGTGGCATAAAAATAGCAAGCAATGTTGTTTGTTATCACTCAGTAATAAATAAGATTCAATAAGCAAACATTAAAAATATAGTTAGTTGTTTTTCTCTCTAACCCAGCATGAACTAAAAATCACAATCTATGTTAACCTATTCCTAAGAGGAAACCTTTGCTTAACAAAGACTGCAGTTTTTGCAAATATTAAAAGAATAGCATTCTTATAGGTCAGTGGCTTATTTTAATGTCACTAAATCAAATTGACAGTATTTATCTAGGACATAATCTTCTAGAAAACCCGTGGCCTTTAATCCAATGCTTTAAGCACATTAGTGGGACTCTAGCATATAGACAGATAAGCAGGTAGAGAGAGCTATTAGACTGTATTATCGAATTTGCATAATCTTGAAGTTCTTTTGACCACCTTCAAATAAATAATCAGCAGAATTATACTAAATGCAAAAAAAAGGAAAAAACAAAATACCACAACAGGAAAATCAGACTCCTGATCTTGGAATCTTTGTGAAATCTGTATAATGAGCAAAATTAAATTTAAAAAAAAATCACACCCTCAAGTTCTCAGTAATAGATATTTCCTACTAAAACTTAAGGAAAAATGTGATTAATTTTGAGACTATTTCAGCAGAGGCTGTTTGATGATAATGGACAGCTTAATCCAACATGAATAACAGAAACTTCTGGAGAATGGATTCATGGGTTTAGAAACTAACTTTATAGTAGAGTCTTGTGTAATGCTATGTATCATTACATGGATACAATTATAAGGGCAAATCACATGCTACAAAGCAAAACAGGATTAAATAATAAAATCTTAGCTTACTCTTGGATCTCAGTCCCAAAGAGGTTCCATTGTGCTTGACCACAAAGCAGTACAGAAATCGGTGGACTCAATTAAGTACTTAATGTTGGCTGACTTCTGGCCTACATTTGGGACATTTTGATTGTTGTTGTTAATATATTAGCTAGTACATTAATGAAGTTTAGTGAGTATTCTTTATTAGTAAATGTATTTTTAAAATTTTACGTTATTTTGACTTGCTAAGAATTAATCAAAAGAACTATTTAATGCTGACATTAATCTTTCAGGTAATGTAATCTGATAAAAAGTACACAGGCTGGGGAGACTGATATCATCCTTGTCATCAAGTAACTTAAATTTTAGTTGGAGATATAATGTTAGGATTCATGACACAATTAGAAAATCAAACTAAGACAGTAAAATTAAGTGCTAAATTTTGTGAAGCACATTGAAGTGAAATTATGATAGATTTTTTAGCTGCATATCTTCCTCATAAAAGTCCTCAGTTGAAGCCCTTTAAACGTTAAGTTATTCGCATGAGGACTTACATTTAGATGAGTGACCAAGGGCATTGAACACCCAGTCTTCTTAGCAGTTGGGGCCTTTTATGTCTACTAAAACACACTATGCTCAGAATTAATTAAATTGCAAGAGAGCACTAGTCAATTGGCAGAAGCTAAAATGAACAATTTGTATATGCATTAGAAGTCAAAATGGCCCTGGCCGGTTTGGCTAAGTGGTTAGAGTGTGGGCCTGGGGTCCAGAGAGACCCGGGTTCGGTTCCCGCTAAGGGCATGTACCTTGGTTGCAGTTTGTCCCTGGTCCTGGTTGGGTTGTGCAGGTGGCAGCCACTTGATGTGTCCCCTTCACGTCGATGTTTCTTTCTCTCTCTCTCCCCCGCCTTCCCTCCCACTCTATCTGAACAAAAAATGGAAAAATGTCCTCTGGTGAGGATAAAAAAAGTCAAAATGTTTAAGGAAATTATCTTTGAACTCGAAAGTAAGATATTAAAATATTTCTTATCCATCTCTGTAATCTTTTGGGGGGGTAAAATTTGCTGGTTTGAAGAATAAAGGAGCCAGAAAATAAAAACGCAACTGACACATTTATTTCTTGTAAAATATAATTTTTTATATGAAAAATAAGTCCTGTGAGATTGAGTCTCCTCTCTGGGTGGTTCAAGATTCCAGATGCCCATCATTTTGCTGGACACCGGTGGCGTGGAAGGGTAATATACATATTGGCCACATGGTGGCGACATAAAGCCAGGTTTGTGTTCAATCAGTGTGATGAGCTTGCTGGATTATCTTTGCCCTTTGGGTCTTTATGCTTAGGAAGGACACAGACCTTGCACGTTGTATGGCACAATAAATGGAACAATTGTTTCTGTAATTCTATCTTTATTTTAAAAAGCAGCCAAAACCTAATTCTGTTTCTTCTTTAAACTTGGAACCCAAGAAGTGAGAATGAAGAGGAAAACAGGCTTTGTTAAAGATGTGCTTGGTTTTTAAAGAATGTTCTGAGTATCCACTTGTTATTCTGAATGTCACAGTAAGAAATAGAGGTCATACAATGGAGAGTGAGATAAACTTAGCTTTGCATTTGCATTATTGCTCTCTTTTGATTGCTCTTGGTTGTTACTTTTGTTTATCTTTTTCTTGAGTATTTTAAAATTAACAAATAATATTAACTCAATGGCTACAATACATCTATTAAAATAGCATTTGGTTGACTTGGTTTTTCTTCTTTCTTTTTCTTTTATCCCTTTGTTCTTCATAATAATCTTTTATCTCTTTCCTTTAATATTGGTCATAATATTGACCAGAAAAAAATTGTATTAACCTTTATCATATTAAAGTATTTTATAGTTGTATCTAAAGCATATATTATAATTGAGCAGTAAAAATAAATATATTCTAGTAGTTTCCTACTAAAGCCTTTAAAATCTATCTAAAGCCCAACCTTGACCTCTCTGACAGATCTACCCAGGTAGGTGCACACCTAAGAGAATCAGTCCCCCTTAGGGGGCACCATTCACCCATCTGAGTTCTGCCACATTAACATTGAGAGTGTTGATTAGTTGGTTAGTTGGAGTTGACATGAAGACAGGTTATGTATTAGTAACACAAAACCCCAAACTTTAATGTTTAACACCACAAATCTTTTATTTCACCCATGTTGTGTTCTTTGGCTCATCAGAGAACTCAGGAACCCACACTGACAGAACTGGTCTTGATACTTGTTTCCATAGTTTCGAAAAACAGCAATAAAGGAGAATGTAGCAAAAGTGTGCACTGGCTCTCACAGTTTTTATTCGGGAGTGACGTCAGTCACTTCTGCACACATTTCATCCGCCAAAGGAAATCACATGGTGGTGCCTCACTTCACAGAGGACAGAGAAGTGCAGTCTACTGTGCTCCTGGAAAGAGAGAAAAGCAGACAATTTGTGAACATCTGCAATGACATTCACGATCCTACTCTTTTTTCCCCTTCCTTCCTCCGTGCTTTTTGTGAAAACATATTATGGAAAACTCCCTGCCAGGGAAGGGTCACTTGCTGAATGATAAGAGATGAGCTGCCTCATGCACATTATTCCTTTGAAAGGTAACCCTACACAGTATTTTATAGGACTAGAATGTAATTTCTGCAAATATCGGCCAATTCAGAGACCATCTGTAGTTTATGGAAAATATTAACTGTAGTGAACATAATGGCACTGAGTCACATGTCAGCAACATTTTCCTCTTTGCCATGGAAACCAGGAGACATTTTGCAATTGATCAACAAGTGTGCTGCCAGATTAGAGTTGAAGGCTTGCTTGCAACTCATTGTGCTTGTCCAGGCATGGTCCAATTATCCCTAAAGCATGGAAGAAATAGCTGTGTGTTTCCCACTGTGCATCTTGAACTTCAGCTGCTGGCTGAGTCCTGAGCAATGCGTTATGTTGTCACCTTCCTGCAGGGTCAGTTGAGGGTTTTCTGTTTTCATTATGGGAATGACGAACATGTCTTAGCAGTCAGGAGGAGTTAGTTATCTGATACTTTATGGTATGTCAAGGGCACTGGCCTTAACATAGAAAGAGCTTTGCACAGGCTTGCCACCCATGTATGTTTACTTACTTTCTGCTATGATTTTCTGTTTTGTTTTTCATTTTGCCACCTGTTGGTTTCAAATTTCTCTCCTTCAGAATTCCTTCTAAACGTTGTTACATGCTCATGACAAAGGTCATGGCTAAAGACTAGTAAGACTACACTTTGAGTTGTTTTCCCAGGAGGGCAGACGTTAGGTCTGCTTTGTTTGCCACTGAATCTCCATTGCCTGGGATGGTTCCTGGCACATGGTGTTCAGTAAGTGCTACTGAATTAATAGAAGAAGAAGTCGCAGATAGATAGAGAAGATATTATCGGCTCACCTGTGTGGTAGTTCTCTATTTTTCTTTGACCAATGGCAAAAAATTGTAAGCTTCTGGACTGGCATGAGAGGTGCAGACACCTTTTCCTCATTAGACTAAGCTAACAAGTCCGTGTCCTTTTCTCTCCGTTATTTTAGTTGCTGGATTGTTTTCATCTCCCACCACTCCCTCGTCGCGCCCAATTTTCCAGCCAGACTGAACTACCAACTGTTCTCAGAATGGGCCTGCTCCTTGCTATGGGTTGAATTGTGTCCCCCACTCCCTAAAAAGATATGTTGAAATCCTAACCCCCAGCAATTCACAATGGGAACTTACTTGGAAAAAGTGTTGTTGTGGATGTACTTATTTAAGAGGAGGTCATACTGGAGTAAGTTGACCCCTAATCCAATATGACTGGTGTCCTTATTTATTTATTTATTTTTCTTTATTGATTTCTGAGAGAAGGGAGAGGGAGAGAAAGATAGAAACATCGATGAGAGAACATTGACTGGCGCCTCCTGCATGCCCCCCACTGGGGACCTGGCCCACAGCCTGGGCATGTGTCCTGACCAGGAATCAAACTGGCGACCTCTTGGTGCATGGGTCGACACTCAACTACTGAGCCACACCGGCCGAGCCATAACTGGCATCCTTATATGATGGCCATGTGAAGACAGAGACACATGGAAGAATGTCATGTGACAACGAAGGCAGACACTGAAGCCATGAAGCTACAAGCCAAGCAATGGCAAACACTGCCAGCGAGTGAGCAGAAGCTAGAAGAGACAAGAAGGGGTCTTTCTCTCCTCCAGGTTTCAGAGGGAGACTGTCCCAGTGCCTCTGATTTCCGACTTGTAGCCTCCAGAACTCAGACAATACGTTTCTGCTGTTTTAAGCCACCCAGCTGTGGCCCTTTGTGCCAGCAGCCCCAGGGGACTAACACACTCCTCGTGCCTAGAAGCCTCCTTCCTCTATCTGGCCATCACCCCGCTGTCCATCTTGAGAACCCCCTTAATATCTCTTCTTGGGTAGACTGTCTAAATCATCTCCCAAATCTGAGACTGGCCGACTCCCGTTCCCTCCCGCAGAACATGTGTCCATTGCAGGGTGGACAGTGACCAGCAGGGGGCATTCTGCACAGAGAGCTCCGAAGGTATCAAGGTTAGTTCTAAGAAATAAAATGAGTGAGTAAATGAGGGGAGAAGTATATTGGTCATTAAGACCTGGGAGGAAAACAAGGATGTGGACCAGCAATACAACACAAAAGCTTATTCGAAAACGAGGTTTTGAAAGCAAGGCTGAGGCTCCAGGAAGGGCTGCACGGCCCAGGTGAGCAGACAGTTCCTAGTCTCCCCGGCAAAGAGGCTTCCTTCCCTTGCTAATGAGAAAACCGCTTGCCACGGAAATAATTAACGATTAAAGGCAGAGCCAGATATGGTCCAATAGTTCCACTTGACTCAAGGAAGGTCTGAGAAAGAGTTTGGGTTGGTGGTGCCACAAAGAATGTGGTCATGAGATAAATATTTGAGTTACACATAAAACAGCAAGCTCATGTTTGAATGCACTTTGATTTACCAACAGACGGAGAGAAGCAGAGGCAGGGAGGCAGGGAGGGAAAGAGAGGGCTCTTCTGGGTACGCCTGTTGTTTCTCCCGTGGCCTTTTGCTCAAGTCAATTAGATAATAAATTATGCATAACCATCTTTACTGGCATTAAAACACTTGCAATGAGAATTGATGGATGGTCTGCTGACCCACGTAAATTCGCTTGGGGTCAGAACAATTGTCGCAGCCTGTTGCTTACATTGTTCTCCTTATCCCAATCTTCACCTAGGAACTGGGCCTGGCTAGGGAGGAAATAAATGACTGTTGATCAGTCAACACGCGTCTCCGGTGTAATGCATATCTCTTGGGGCTCTAGTCATCTTGGTTGAAATAGCAGTGAATAGCCATCAATACAGTGAGAATGAGTCAAAGAGACAAATTCTGGGATGGATGGGGAGGGAAGGGAAGAGGCAGTTTGACTGACAGAAAAAAGCTAGAAGCAAGGGCTGAGCCCTTGGGCTGTGCTGGTCAGTCTTCACAGGCCCTAAGGGTTTGATGGGGCGTGGGGGCGGGGTTGGGGGGCCTACTTGCTTCACTCATAGGCAGACTAATCGTAGGCTTTGAGCACTAGCAAATCAGGCCTCCAAAATATTTGGGCAGGAGGAGCATTTGACAGATAAAAGGAAAAAAGCATTTAAATGGTCATCATTTTTTTTTTTTATCCTCTCCCGAGGACATTTTTCTATCTTTTGTTCAGATAGAGTGGGAGGGAGGGAGAGAGAGAGAGAGAGAGAAAAACATCAACGTGAAAGGGACACATCGAGTGGTCGCCACCCGCATAACCCAACCAGGGCCGGGGACAAACTGCAACCGAGGTACATGCCCTTAGCGGGAACTGAACCCAGGTCTCTCGGGACTGCAGGCCGACGCTCTAACCGCTGAGTCAAACCGGCCAGGACTAAATGGTCATCATTTAATAGATTGCAGTTTATGCGAACTTTATGGTTTCTAATTTTAAAATGATAGTTAATGTAGTTTTTTTTTTGCTTGGAGTTTTAAAGGTTTTAGTCCAGTCCTAGGTGTTTGAGATGGAAGAAAGCTGGATTCTGTCCAGAGGAGATTAGGAGTTGAAGCTGGGGATCAGTTCCAACATGAAGGCCAGCAGCTCAGGTGTGGGATGGAAACTGGGGAGCTGGATGCAGTGGGTAGAATGGGAGAGGTCGCTGATGGGAAAGCTAAGAATCACAAATGAGCAGCCTGTGCGCACGTGGGGGATGGTCTGGAGAAATTCTGGAGACTTAGGCCGGATGCTGCAAAGGGCTTTCTGACCACTTGTGTGGGCAAACGAGGTAGGAGGTGAACGCCAGCAGTGTAGCTCACGCCCTTGACAGAGCTGCTGACCTTCTTGAAGACATCACGGGCCAAGTGGGAGACTCAGCGGCACCTGTGAGTACATAAGAGCCGGAGGACAGCCCTGGCCCTGCCAGATTATGAGGGTGGGCCCTGCTCCCAGCCTTCAGAAGGAAGCTGGTGCCGGAAGATCCCTGCCCTGAGGCAAGCCGACGGTGGGGGTAGCAGCCTCGGTAGCTGGTGCACTATCCCAGGACTTTCGTGAATTGCTTCTTCCGTGGGGGCTGGCGTCAGGGAGAGTCACTGCAGCCCTGTACATACACGACAGCACTTGGAAGCCATCCTAGAAACCCTTCCCCATTTCAAGCAAGTCATTTTTGTGCTAGTATCAATTTTCATTCTGCTTCTCCCTGAGGCTGGCGACCTGGGGAAACTTCCTGTGGCACAGAGAAGGCTGAGTGCCTAGGACCATTGCTGATGCCCAGACATGCTGGCTTCGTAAACTTAGGGGGTTCCGACTCATTAGAATGTGCTAGAGCTACTCCAGGTGAGTCAGTTCCACCTGATTTCATCAGCAAGCGATGGACTGCCTCTGGGGGCCCAGGAATGTCCACGGACTCTGGGCTCTGGGTTGGCTACTTCAATAACTAGACATTATCTCCAGCTTTCTTCGACCCGGGGCAGTGCATGTGTTGGTGTAACCTGAGTGTGACCACGTCCACTGCCCTTCTTGCAGCAGCTCCAGCTCCGAAGTCCTGCTTCCTGCTCAGTCCTTGACGTCTGCTCTCTCCCCCTGCAGGCGGCCCAGGCACAGACCCTGCCTGTCTCCTCTCTCTTACCAGACACCACTGACACAAAGCAGTTGCACATAACAGACTTCTCCTCCGAAGATGTGGTTAATGAGAGCAGACAGCGCTATTAGAGCCTGGTGCAGAAATACTCTCAATACAACATCAGACGTCCTCATTCTCAGAAGGGCATGGCCCTTCCCCCCACGAGCCACTTCTCTCTGTGTCCCTCCTTGGTACTCTCAGGCACTTTGCCCCCAAAGAGACCAAGAAATATCCTTCCACATGGATGGAACTACCATTTATTAAGGGCCGGAGACTTCATTACCTGCTTGTATTATCTCACTTAATCCTCTCGACAACACTGTGGTAGACACGCTCGTTTTACACAGGAGAAAACAGACTCAGAAGAAGTAACTTGGCCCAGGACACACAGGGAAGATTTGAACCCAGCGCCGGGTTCAGGCTCTTCCGGCTACAGTTGCTGCCTCCTTGCGTAGTCAGATTCTTCGCATGCTCCTTAGGTCATCAGATTTCAAATCTATTACTCTCCCCTGAACTCAGCAAAGTTTTCTGTGGAGTCAGGTAAAAATTTCCCTAACCTTTCTTCCATGCAATTGAATCTTTTCCCAGGAGCTGTTGCTCAAAAACAACCCCCTCTCTCCCGGGATATGGTTATATCCACTTTGCTATTTCCACGGGATGGTTTCTGCTCACTTGCTCTGAGAGATAACTTTCTGCTGTCTCTGCTCCCTCCTCCCAATTTCTCTGCTCTGTCAGCTCTTCTATGGAAAAGGCCTCAGTTAATCCCAGGATTGGATCCATTTGCTCCTTCTTAAAGCAGGTGAATCGAGCCCCACAGAAAAGCAACGGGGTGTTTGAGTCCCAGGCTGAATCGCCCAGGTGTCTTCTCCAGTGGCTGGAGGGAGGGGTTGGGGAAGAGAAAGAGGGACCCTCCCCAACCTGAAGCTGTCTTTTCTTCCTCCTGTTTCCCTGGCCTTCTTGGAACTAAGCTGAGCTTGGCACTCTATTAAGCCAGGACTCCCAGCCCTCCTGAATCCTCATAAGTCTTAATTACGTCCCTGCCACCGGTTGCGCTGACAGCCATAGAGGAGAGAATGCACATTCCAAATGGAGTTATAAAGTAAACACGGTTTCTCCTTCCTGATCCTGTCCTGAGACACTGTAACAACACGAGTCTTCAGTCCACAGCCACCTTAAACCAGGGGCTGCAGAGAAACAATAGCTCTGCTACCCAAACGAATAGATGGCCCTAGCTCCAAGCACCAGGAGATTAGGATTCATGAACCAATCGAGAGATGCTTTTGAGTACCTACTTGGTACTCAAATAGGATGCGATCAGGGAAATGTTATTTTTAAAGAAAGGAAGAAAGATACGCCGGGACTGATGGGACTTACAGCCTATTTCCAGAGACAGGATATAAGAGATAATTATCCGTACTAGAGAGGATATGTCAGGTTGTAAATGTGTTAGGCAGACAGCGAGAGCTAGTTCAGGGGAGGGAGACAGCCCTGACCCGGGAAATGAAGGCGAGCTTTGGCTGCAGATGAGGCTGGCAGGCAGGGAGCCTTTCTCGGCAGGAAGGGGCAAGGGCATCTGGAGGAGAGGGGCATGAGCCAAGGTGCGGGGGCAGGAATGTGAATGATGTGTTCAAAGGACAATGAGTCATCCCTGGGTTGTTTTTTTTTTTTTTTACAGTTGCCACATAACAGTGGGCACATAACAGGTTATCATTTTTTCTTTAAAACAAACAAACAAACAAAACAAACACAAAAATAAAGCGAGACCTAAATTCTCAAAATAGAAAATAGACACCTGTGATGTCAGTGCCCAGGGACACCCAGGAGATGAGAGTTCCTGAACCTGAACCTGACAAGATTCTCACCCTCATTTGCTGGAGACTCCATTTATTACATGCTGTTGGACAGGAGTCTGTTCTTTGGGAATCTGAAAACTAACCTGGTCAAGCCTTACCTTTATTTCTTTTTTTTTTAATTTTTATTTATTTTTTTATTCTCACCCGAGGACATTTTTCCATTTTTTGTACAGACAGAGTGGGAGGGAGAGAGAGGAAGAAAGAGAGGGAAACATCGATGTGAAAGGGACACATCGAGTGGCTGCCACCCACACGACCAACCAGGGCCGGGGACAAACTGCAACCGAGGTACATGCCCTTAGCGGGAACTGAACCCGGGTCTCTCTGGACCGCAGGTGGACGCTCTAACCGCTGAGCCAAACCGGCCAGGGCGCCTTACCTTTATTTCTAAGCACAGCATCAAGCAATTATTTTGGCTTTTCATAATTGATCACCAACTTCTCTGCCGTTTTAAAATACTTGAAAACTGTCTGGAGCCAGGAAATGTCTGTATGAGGAAAGTAATCCTGGTAAACTTACCTGCACACACACACACACACACACACACACACGTACAGGTCTTGTGCTGCTGTCAGCAGTTGCTGTGGGGGAGGGGCGTGCGGTTTGAGGTACATTTCCTGAGGATTCTGAGAGCTGTTGTTGATGTGTGCTGGCCTGTGTCTCTGGATTTCCGGCTCTGTATTAATGGTGATGGTGGGTGGGGGTATCCTAGAGGCTCCCCAGCCCAATTAAAGCATTCCTACCTCTTAGACACAAGCAGGAAGATTTTTTGCATTTCTGGTCTTTTCCATTGAAGATGTTTTTGTTTTTCTAGTGTTTTCTATTGAGGAATATTAGCTGTCTCTAACTCCAAATCAATGGGAAGTTCTTCATTTATCATGTTTTAAAAATAACGTGTAACCCTCTAGCTCTCGCAAATGGTTCCTGTCCATTTCTAGGGTATTTAGAAAGGACATGGATTCTCACTGCTCCGTTGTAGCAAAGCAAAGGTTACCGGAGTGCAGCAGGGACAACCAGGGAGGCGCTGTGTCCTCTTCGTCAATGGCACATACTAGGAAAAATTCAACTAAGCCTCCAGTTGGGTGCATTAAAATAGCCCTTTTTCCAGCTCAGAATCACATTTCAAAGGGTGCCTAGGTGCAAAGCTAAGTCAAGTATAACCCAGCTACACAATAGTGCCAGGGCTAATGCGTTGTTTTCCATTTTGCTTTAAGCACCAGAAGGAGCTGCTATGGACATGCAGAAAACTAGCGGTGATGAAAACTGAGCAGCAGGCAGCTGGGTGACCTTGAGCAACTCACCTCATCTAGCTGGGCATCCTCATTTAAAACGGAGGGGGAAATGCCAGCAGGCCTCACCACATAATGACCAAATGGGAAAATGTATGCAAAAGACAAATTACCTGGAAGACAAGGGGGTAAGATTTTTCTAAGTTCTTCTGTCCAGAGACACAAGGCCTTTTCTGATGAACCTCAAATACACCAGCTGAACACACTGATTTTATTTGACCACATAATATATTGTTTTCAAATAAAGTAAAGAAATAGAAGGTGGCCCTGGCTGGTTTGACTCAGTGGTTAGAGCTTTGGCCCGTGGACTGGAGAGTCCCAGGTTCGGTTTCCGCTAAGAGCACGTACCTCGGTTGCAGTTTGCCCCCGGATCCGGTTGGGGTCGTGTGGGTGCAGCCACTCGATGTGTCTCTTTCACATAGATGTTTCTCTCTCTCTTCCTCCCTCTCTCCCTCCAGCTTTATCTGAAGATGAATGCAAAAATGTCCTTGAGTGAGGATTACAAAAAAAGAAATAGAGGGTATTCCAGCAAGTCACATGGAGGGAGATGTTGAGGGGAAGGTGTTGGTGAAGGAGGAGAAAAGAATGTCGAGGGGAGCCGACCAGAAGTATCAGGCAACCACACTGGATATTTTCAGAATTGTAGTCGGGTAGACAAGGCCCTGCCTGGTGAATGGAGCACATTGGCGAGTCCCCATCTGCCTGTGCCGGTGTCTGGGCTTCCGCTGGCTCCGCCTCTCCTCCCCATCGCTCTGCTCTTTTTTGAAGGCTGATCAATAAGAATGGCACAGGGGACTTCCCAAGAGGGCCTTTTTATCCAGGGAGGCGGCCCTGCAGGCAACATCAAAACACCAATCTCCTGATGCCTGGCTGTGCTGCCAAGGCGGGGCCAGCACTGAACCCCCACGGCTCACTGTCTCCCCAGGAGCTCATCTTCAGAGTTGAACTTCTAACTCATTTCGTCTGAGGCAAGACTGTGACCCCAGCTTTACTATGGGAAATATCATTTCTCAGCTTTTTAATTTTCTGATTGATTTTAGAGAGAGGAAGGGGGAGAGAGAGAAAGAAACATTGATTTGTTGTTCCACTATCTATGCACTCGTTGGTTGATTCTTGTATGTGCCCTGACCCAGGATCCGACCTACTACCTTGGCATGGGGACGATGTTCTAACCCACTGAGCTACCCAGCCAGGGCTCAGATACTTTTCGATATTCCTTAACAGTTGACTTTGCCCGTTGGCAGGAGACTCAGTTGCAAACAGCCCTGATCACATCCTACGATGGCTCTCACAGCCTCTTCACACAGTGATAGGATCCCATTTGCTGCACTGCTAACAAGCCTGGATTCAAAGTAATCCACAAGTTCCCATTTCAGTCTGCACGGAGAAGGAAGTGCCATGTCGCAGTGTGGCGTCAGAAGGGCCGTGTTTGACCCAAGTGCCACTTTCTCCACCCACTGCCCTCTCCTCTCCAGCTGCTGGGATCTCATGTCCACACGTCTAAAGTGCTGACTCTTTTTCATCCTTAGGGACCATAGTGACAGCCCTGAGACTGATTTTTTATTAAAAAGCAGACAAGGAAGTTTTTATGAGTGGGATTTTGTCTAACAATTGTATAGGACACACATTCCTGTATCTTGTTGGTGTCGATGGAGTTCTACACCCCCGGAGCAAGCCTCAGATAAGGCTTAGGGGGAGAGAATTCATTGATGATGTTTATTGAAAGCTTCCAAGGTTGCTTCCTGTAGATAAAACCTGAGCACCACCAACCACCTCTTCTAAAGTTAGGTCCTTAAACAAATTAATTCCTCTGCTTCCAAGGTTGGTTAACCAAGACCACAGTGGACGTAACATAGGAATATATCACTGAGAAGAAAGCTTTTATAATCAAATAAAACAAAAATGTTAGTTCACTGACTTATTTATTTGACAAATACTTGTCAACCACTGCAGGAAACAAATGAAGCATAGGTATCTCTGTTTCCTAGGAACTTACAATCTAATTGGGGAAAAAAGCATACAGCTATTGTAATTTATATATGTTAAATGCAAAGAGTTGGAAAATACAAATGTAGGACAAATTGTAAACTTTTGTATTGGGTTCCTTATAGCATTTTACTTCATTTTTATGTGCTTTAAAAAATAAAACTGCTATCATACTATGAATACAGTTGTGTACCCTGCTTCTTCCACATATTTTCACTTACCTTGAGAATTGGGAAAGGAAGGTTTTAACCCCCTCTCCCAACTTCACAACATACGTGATGAAGGGTTCATATCATGCAGGTAAGGGCTCTTACAAGTTAAGGAAGAAGACGAAACACTTCAATACAATAGGCAAAGAACTCACGAATAGAGCAGTCACCAAAAAAGAAATATGTAATCAATGTATGTATATGTATATTTAAAATATGCAAACTCCCTAAAAATAAAAAAAAGAAGCAAGATAAATAAAGACATCTCATTTTCACCTATCAGGCTGGCAAACATTTTGATAACATTCGGAGCAGTGGCATTCAAAACCCACGAGGGGAATGTACATTAGTCCCACTTCTGCAGTGGGAAACCCGGCGACACGAATCAAAAGCCTGCATATGTTTATATCTTTCTCCTCTGGAATTTTTATCCATAAGAAATAAGCGTTATAGCCCGACCGGTGTGGCTCAGTGGTTGAGCATCGACCCATGCCCCAAGAGGTCACCGGTTTGATTCCTGGTCAGGGCACATGCCCAGGTTGTGGGCCCGATCCCCAGTGGGGGACATGCAGGAGGTGGCCAATCAATGTTCTCTCTCATCAATGTGTCTATCTCTCCCTTCCTCTCTCTCTAAAATCAATAAAGAAAAAAAAAAAGAAATGTCTTATAATTTACAATAGAAAAAAACTGGACATAATCTAAATGTTTGCCAATACAATTGATTAAATTATTGCATAGTCATCAATAAAATGTGTACGGAAATTAAACATGGTTTTCAAAGTACAAATTGTATAATGTTCACAGCACATTGTTGAGTGAAAAAAGCTGATTATAGGACTGTGCATAGTATGAGCTCAGTTTTGTTTAAAAGTTACACATTTATTTATATATTTAGGTATTGTTATATAACAATAATTAACAATGGTTATTTATATTTAAAAAAAATATTTGTATTGATTTTTAGAGAGACAGGGACGGAGAGAGGGAAACATTGATGTGAGAACCGAACATTGACCCACAGGCTGCCTTCTGCACACCCCAATGGGGGAATCGAGCCTACAACCCTGGCATATGCCCTGATTGGGAATCAAACCAGTGATCTCTCGGTGCATGGGGCGACGCCCCCAACTAAGCCACACCGGCCAGGGCAACAATGGTTATTTCTGTGCTTTTTAAAAAAAATCCAAGTTTTATATTGTGTTTATGTATACATTAGTGATTAGGAATAAAAGCAACTAGTTACACTTTTAAAAACGAGAGATATGAATGTCAAACACTCTGTGAAAGACCTTCTGATTTAGACCTTTATACAAGTGATATTTGATGTCCCCATCTCCCTCAACTTGACCAGGCATTATAACATCACGTCTCAAATATCAGGGATGAAAATTATTATTATTAATATTATACTGTAGCTACCATTTACTGAGTGCTTACTCTGTGCCAAGCAGTGTTAAGAAATTTACATGTATCAGTGCATTTAATTCTCACAAGTACCTCCTGAGATAGAAATTACTATTATTCCCAGTTTACAGATGAAGAAACTGAGGCTTAAAGAGACAATAAGAGACCACCTAGCTAGTAGGTAGGGCTGGCATTTGAACCCTGGCTATCTGGATCCAGAGCCTACCCTTTTTACATTATACATATATTCTTACTCTTTTCTTTGCAAAGCACTTGGAAGGTCCATCCAATTCTTAAATTTAGTAAAATCGGATTTGTTGCATAGAGAGAAGGTATTAGTCTTGTTCAGTAGGAGACTGTGGGACTCGATGTGAATTACCTAGAATTTTGCTCTCAGGGCTGCTAAAGACACTGGCTGCCCTAGCTCATGCAGTGGTCAACAGGACTGGAGTCAAGCCCAAGAGCTCGCCCCAGAGAGTGCATGCCTTTGCCAGCCACTACACAATGCCTCTTGGGGTGTCTGCCCAAGTCCCCATTTCTTGAGAGTATTGGGAGTAAAGAGGAGATGTTTTCCACCTGGAATTCCATCTGGTCCCCTGATATCTCCACCATCAGTTGACAAATACCCTTCTCTGGTGCAAGGCTCTCTGAAAGCCCTCGTGATTCAAGATGCTCGTGTGTCCCACTTTTTCACGCCTCCAACTCCTGTCTCCAAATTTCCTCCCGTCACTGTACATCATCCACATAGCAAGATTTTTACTGTTAAAAATCCAGTCCACATCTCAGCATCTCAGAAATTGATTGCATTGTCTGGTGGAGCGTGGGAAATGTGTTCTTGAGGATAGGGGTCACTGTAAGAAAATATTAATGTTTAAACAGAAGCTAAAACAAACAAACAAAAAAACCCATCACATGTATTTCCAAAGGAGGAAGTCCTAATGGTTTTCTGAATGCACAAATGACAGTTTGTGAGAAGCTTTTAAAAGCTTTTCTGCTAACTCTAAAGGTCCAAGGTTTGCTTGTGTGTTTTTTTTTTTTTTTTTTGAGGTTTCTTAATGGAATCGAAACACTTCATTGGGTTAGCAGAACAGCGAGCTGAATGCAAAGTGGCAGGCCTCAGAAGGGAAGCCAGCAGTTGGAGCACAATTTGACCACATGAAATAGGTTAGTTTTTTGTTTTCCTTGATGGTATTTAAATGTTCCTTTGAGAGATGAGTATTAGATTGTTTCCTTTTTTCACTGCAGGTCACTAGCAGGGTCATCCCCTCCCTCTGCCTTCCAGGCGTCATGCCCAAGCGGCCACTTGGGGGCACTCTCATGCCTCCGTCCCTTTCCATCGCCATTTTCCCACTTGTCTTCTCGGCACAGGATTCTTAGGCCCTTGACCTGGTTTCTGGTCAGTCCTCATATAATGGTCGTGACCAACCTCAGCAGTTTCTTGAAAAGAATCAAAGGGTCACATTCTTAACATAATTGAAAAATAAGACATCACATGCAAACAGTTTGTCAAGGAGCGTTCAAGAGGACTATTCAAAGGAACCTCTTGAGAAAGGCAGAGCAGGTGTTCTGACCACTGTTCTTAGAACAGACACCTTGGCTTGGGGAGGTGAAGTCAATGTTGAAGCCTCAAATGGTTCTGAAAAGCCAGGGGTCTTTCCTCCAATCATTCTGGAATAAGATCCAGCCTTCTTTTTGAAGGAAGATCATTTTTGATGAAGACATCAGAACAATAAACAGCGGTAAGAATAACACAACAGAAAAAGAAGATCCCATAATCACATTTCTTTTCCGGTGCCTACTCATAAAATGGTTTCAACCTCCAGAAAGAAAGAAAAAAAAAAAATCACAATCCCCTTTAAAATTTAATATAAATTCACTTGAATGTGGAACAGACGGCTTGCCCAGCCCCTTTTCCCACCCTTCCATCCACACCAGGCAATTTAATGAATGGGCAAATGGCCCGGTGGCGGAGCTTTCTGATAGAGTGGCGTGAAGAGTAAGAGCCATCCTTGCACGGAGCTTGTTGGCACGGTGCTCTGGCTGCATTACAAAAGCAGAACAGAGTCTTATGTTTCCTGGAAAGTAATAATTTGGCAAGGCTCTAGCCTTGGGTGCATCCATATAGAAAAAGCGCTCAGGTGGCCCTCACCGGTGCCAGGGCCAGGGTGGATGGCAGAGGGTGTGCACTGAATGTGTGTGTGATGGTGTGAGGTACTCAGGTGGGGGGAGGAGGACACAGCAAGGGGAGACTGAGAGACCCATAAAAACGAGACTGTAGATCATTCCTGCTTCCTCTGCTCTGTAATCCGTTCGTTTAGGCAACAAATGTGCACTATCTATTGTATGCTCAGCACTGAGCTCAGAGTTTTTGCATAAATGAGTACAAGAGATGAACCTTTAAAGGATTAGCAACAGCAATAACAAAAAAGGCCGTGCTTTTGATAAGCTTCCAGTTCAGACAAGGACATCGTTTTTTCAAGAAGTTATTTAACAAATGCTTACTGAGCATCTACTCTGTGCAGTGGGGGTATCTGACAAGCCTCAAGGCTCCAGATTGAAATACTGCTACATTATAATGTAGAGAAAGATTTTAGAGCCCGTTCTACTGACGTGGCCAATGTTACACAGACGCGCAGAAGAGGATTGTTTTTAAAACTACCTCAAGATTGTGGTCACTGGTGAAATTTGAATCAACAAGAGAAGAGTTTGAGGAATTCGCTGAAAGTCCTTCCAGGATTTTTAAAAAGGAGGAGGCAGAAGGGCAAACCCCCATCAAATGTTGGCCAATCAGGCATTTGCCCTGTTCCCAACACCAGGACTTGTTCTGAGAGGCCCCGCCCCCCTTCATTTAAATGTCTCTTACAAATGTGAACCTCAAGCATAGTCAGCATCATGTGACTGGCTTCACAGAAATGTCCTCAGCACTGTGGCTGTGGACTCCAGGTCCTTGTCTGCTCCCAGCAAGTAGCAGCAGCAATCCTGTGGACAGTCTAAAGGGTGTTGGGATCTCCCTTTTATATGGAAACGCCTTGGAGATCAGAGGTTTGTGCTGTGACCTCACACTCTGCACACACCCGTGGTGGTGCATCAGCCTCTTTCTGCAGCTGGTTGGGCTCTCAGCCAGTGTTCAGCCTGTCCCCTGCTGCCTTCGGGTCCTCCACGCTGGGACCTTTGGGTGCTGCCTCCATCCATCCTTTCTCCATGTATTAATTTTGTCTCCATCTATGCGGCATCATGCAGTGATGGTGACAGCCGCTAGAAGGAAGAGACCAGCCTACCAAAGGTGCCACCTGAACACTAGCATTACCCACCAACTTTACGTGCAAACGAGGACCCAGATGTCCATCCAGCTTGTTGCAAAGCCTTTCAGGAAGTCACTCTGCAAAACAAAGGTCTGCACAGACAGCAGAGCACACCTTGGTTTCACTTTGTCCCTAGCTTTGCTTTAAGCAAGTCATTTATCTTCTCGGTACCTTAGCTTTCTTATGTGTGAAACAAAGGGCAAGACCCATGACTTATAAAGTCCTTTCAGCTCGAACTTTCTGTAGATGTAAAAGCCAAAGGGGAAAATAAAGTCAGGCAGGCGCCAGTAGGATGCACTGCCCTAGAGAGAACAAAGAGGATTCTGGCTTGAACCACGGGAAAGTTAGGTAAGTTGCCATCAGTTGAGATGGAGAAAAGTGTGGTGAAAGCAGTTCGTGGTGAGAGACAGGGAGGTGGGGTGGCAGTGAAATTGGAAATTTAGTGTGGGACATGTTTGGGGTTCATTCAACTTCCAGAAAGAGATGTTGAATTAGCAGTTGAATATATGAGCCTGTAGTGGAGTGAGTCCATTTTCGTCCTTCTGTGTTTGATGGAGAACCAGTTTCCTTCAAGAGCATGAAGAACTGATTCTGCTCGTTTCCAATCAAGGGCGACTTCAGAGTTCCCAGTCCTTCCACTGCTTATTTCCTTACGGCCACGTTTCAAAAAGGGGGTTTCCTTTGCTGACCAGATAAGAGGTCTCCAGGCTCCGTCCGCAGCCTCACTACAGAAAGACGATCCTAGCTTTGGAAAGATGGAGGTAGTATGTACCTAGCTCTCCAGACTTTTGGTGAAAAGCAACTGAATGCTCACAAACTAGATTTTGCCTTTTTTTTTTTTTAATCTTCACCCGAGGATGTTTTTCTATCTATCCTTAGATAGAGTGGGAGGGAGAGAGAGGGAGACAAAGGGAGAGAGAGAGAGACATCGACGTGAGGGACACATCAGCTGGTTGCCTCCCACAGGACCCAACCAGGGCCCGGGATGAACCACAACCGAGGTAAATGCCCTTGGCCAGAATCAAACCTGAGACTCATTGGTCCACGGGCTGACACTACTGCTGAGCCAAACCGGCCAGGGCAGATTTTGCCTTTTTATCTGAAGTTTTACCTGTGTGGTAATTTAAGGCTTTCCCCCAAGGAAAAAAAAAATATATATATGGTAGCATTAGCTAGTCCTGCTCAGGGTACGTGACAAGAAGCTCCAATCATAGACTAAGAGAAAGTGTATGTTACAGAGGAGCCCAAACACCTCACTATAATTAACCGTGTTATCAACTGCTTTGGAAACATATCATTGAGAATTTCCAAAAGAAAAAGACTTAGGTTTCCCAGCTGAGACTGTTTGGAACCAGGTCGCTGGGGTTTCCATTAACTAAACTATCATTAAACATCTCTTCCACCAAAGGGAGTCATTAAGGGTACAAACCCATTTGATTTCAATTCCTACATATTTTGGTGGAGAATCTCTACATAGATTTGTGTCCCTAAGGTAGAAAACAAGGTAATGACATTTATGCATCTTAGACATGTAGTTTCACAAAGGTCAGATAAATAATTTAACTAGACTTGCAATAAATGATGGAAGCTTATGCCCACATATTTTACATCAACAATGGGTTCTTGTTTTATTTCCCAGTTAGTAAAGATGACCAGGCACTGGCCAAGAGAAGCAATTCTTCCCTTATATTTACCCACTGGCCACATAGCAGTGCTCAGCTCTGTGTGGACACGGAAGGAGGTGGGCTGGGGACGGTCTAGGACTGCCTGCCCACAGGGACAGTCCCGTGGAGGAAACACTGGGTTCGGAGAGCAATGCCTTTGAGTCCTGCCCTCATGTCAGGTCCTCTGACCTTCAGCAGAGGTCAGATGGAAGACAGTTTGACTCAGAGGAACTGTTCTATGTTGATTGGTGTCACCCTGGTTTTATGCCTTATTTAACATCTTCTGCTAGCTTGGTCCTGGGATTATATACCTGGGATTCAATTTCAGCGGGTACCTGAACTTGGACTGCCTCAACTTTACATTGATTTCATAGACTAGATTCTAGTGTCCAGCGTCAGCTTCCCCAGCACCACACTCAGCCTGTCCCTGACTTTATCTCCACAGTGTCCCAATAGTCAGGTCCCCTGGCACCCCTACCCCTGACTCACCTCAAGCCCAGAGGTTTCTCTATGCTTAGGTCCACCTCCCATGATGCTTTCCCCTGGAGTTCTTAGTGCCACCTCCAGCTGCCTCATCTCCCCATTCTTCCAAGTCAGACTCTGGACCCCTTAAGTGGAGAAAGCAGTATTTAACAACATGGGGTCCTCCAAGTGTTGCAATAGGACCTGTGGTCTTATTGCAGGCCTAAGAAACCAAAATGAATACATCGATGAATAACAATCCCACTTACTCACAGGCTAAGTAATTCCAGCCAGCCTTCTGCCGCCACCACCACCGGTGATGAATCACCCAGGTTGCCACCGGGATGTGACATTTTGGGACCACGCACATATGACTTCAGACACAAGGCGGGGATGGGGGATAAAAAGAATGAGACCTCCCAAGAGTATGTTTTGCAGCAAAAACATTCCCTTTATGTTATTTTGTATTTGGGAGTGGAGAGAAAAATCCAGCCTGTCTTCAGAGTATTTTGCAGCTACCCATGCTCCCTGACCTGACACGCTCAGCAGCTCTGTGACCCATTTAGATTATCTTCACCCAAACAAAACAGGCAGCACTTTCTTCCTGTTCCACCAGCACCCTCGACTCTCCCAATACAGTTACCTTTTTAAGAATGAGATAATCACATGGGGAGCATTTAGAACAATGGCTGGCACATACTAAGCATTGAATACGTGCGAGCTGTAATTATTATTTTTGTCTCTTGTCTGCAGATAATCCCATGCCATTTGCTTCCACAGATGCCAATATCTTAACGCCCTCCTGACCCCAACACCACCAGGTCTTATCTCAATGAACAAAACAAACAACAATAACAGCAACAGAACAACCCTAAGCATGATCATCAGACATGCCATGTTGTGCTGTTTAGGTTGCCTTTTCAAAATGAGGTAAGCATGATCATCAGACGTGTCATGTTGTGCTGTTTAAGTTGCCTTTTCAAAATGAGGTAAAAACAAAACCACTAAGGATGGGGAGAGTGATTTTAAGTGCACAGATGATAACCAAATGTGATATGAAGACCCTGTTTGGGTGCTGGTTCAAACAAAACAACTGTAAAGAGACACCTTAGAGACAATAAGGGAAAGTTAATTACAGACTGGGTATTCGTGATACCTAAGTGCTGCTGTTAATTTCGGTCGGTGTGATAATGGCATTGTGGTTATGTTTTCCTAAGTCACTATTTTGAGAGATTCAGAGGTGAAATGATATGATGTCTGGGGTTTGCTTTAAAGTACCTCAGCAAATAAAAAAATAAACACAAAAGGGAGATACATCAAGCAAATGTGGCAAACTTTTATGATTATTGAATATGGGTGATGGGAATATAGTGGTTTCTTATATTATTTTATTATTATTTTTTTCTATCCTCACCCGAGGACACTTTTCCATTTTTTTGTACAGATAGAGTGGGAGGGAGAGAGAGGAAGAGAGAGAGAGGGAAATATCGATGTGGAAGGGACACATCGAGTGGCTGCCACCCGCACGACCAAGCAGGGCCGGGGACAAACTGCAACCGAAGTACATGCCCTTAGCGGGAACCGAACCCGGGTCTCTCCGGACCGCAGGTGGACGCTCTAACCGCTGAGCCAAACTGGCCAGGGCTTTTTCTTTACTTGACTGAATTGGCCCTTACCCCCCAAAACTGTTGCTGATCAATAATCTTGAGGTTTAAGTTCCCAACGCTGGAAACAAGGTTGCGAGGCAGCGGAGAGTAATGGGCGCAGGGGGAAGACTGTAACCTGGCCCAGAGGGGAAGGTGCTGGGGCGGGTGGTAGGAGGTTTGGGGTGAGCTTGAATCTGGATCCCTGGAGTCTGGGGGAGAGAGAAGCATAGTGAACGGAGACCAGTGCCATGGCAGGGACTGAGGAGGAGGAGAGAGAGCTAACGCAGAGAGTGACTGCAGGGACACCGCCTCTGCCTGTGGGGTGGCATCCAGGCCATTGTGCCCCAGCCTCTCCTTCGAATGAGCCACCGTCTTTCCATAGTCTAGTCCTCGGCTATTCTTTCCTCTGGAAACAGTGGAAACTTGTGGGGAGTAAAAAATAGGAAGTGCCACTTTCCCTGGAGCCCACATGCCCTAAAATGACAAGATTCTCTTCACGATGCTTTCAGGAATAGGTGTGATGTGATTCTGGGAGGCTTGGGGACGACTGTCTCTGTTCCTCTTTACCTACAATGCTATTTTAAAGGGGCAAGGTCTTTCATTTGCTATTTAGAGGTAAGTTTACAGTGTTAGCATTCTTAGGTTATGACTGCAGCTCCTTCACCCTACAGTGGAAAGACAAGATCACATCCTCCCCTCCCAGGCTGGTGAAAAGCAGCACACTGCCGGGGCCCTGAGCACTGGGAGGATGAAGACAAACTTAAATGACCTGCTTCGCAACATTGCTGAACACTGTTTACCTAAACCTACTGGCCAAATGGACGTGGATGCGGCGTCAGCCTTGCCTGTTCTCAGCAAACATGGATATAGGCTAAGGAGCTGTGTGAGAGGACATATCCTTCACGAGTGGCTCAGGCAACTGGGGTGCCTCTTTCCCCCCAAGCCCTGTTCAGGAAAAAAAAAAAAATTTTTTTTCACATGCAATTCAATTTATCTACTTTTACAACTTATAATTCCAAAGGCTTGGCTTCTGTGTTGGTATGCTTTATTAGTTCAAATCAGGAAATCCCACGTTCTAGCCCATGGTGATGATGCAACGTTTGGGACTGAGCAGTTCGTTTCATTGCATTCCAGTGATTCCTGAGATGCTCTCCTGGACTCCGATCCCTCCTGCTTGGACGACGTGTTCTGTCCGACCTTTGCTATAAATGATTGCACAGCCCTTCTCTCCCGTCAACACGCTAATCCGAGGGATGTTCTCGTGTTCGGCATACTTATTATTGTTGTTGTTCTTATTGCTGTGGGACCGGACAAGTCAGGGAGAGGGAAAGCTCTCTGACAACCTAGTGGCCCTTATGCCTCACGACCAAACCTTTCTTTAGGGCTCGGACTACTGATTTCTTCAAAGGGCCATTCTACCTCACCCTCTTCCTCTCCCAACGCACAGGCGTCTGGATCATGGGGCTGCTGGATATATACAGAGCCACCAAGGACAGTCCTTGAGCCACGGTGGCTCAATCACTTTTCTTGAATTTCTGAAATGGGGGGTGGAGAGAGAAAAGAAATACCGTACTTCTGTATTTGCCTCTTCCCACTCTGGGATTTTATATGAATCAGTGAACGGCCCCCTGATGAGAGCTACCTCTATGTGTAATGGAAACGGTGCCACTTTCTTTACCTATTTCCTTCAGCTCTCCTGTTATTAATCACCCAGTTTGGGGAAGTATGAAGAATTTAGTTTCCACTATATTAATTTCTGACTCGATTCTATTTTTAAAGAAAAGCTAGGTTGTGTTCCCACTAGCAGGACAATAGAATAATGTGCCGAGGGGGGTGCAGTAGAGTCACGTTAATCTCGTCCACAGAGCAAGGGGAGATACGTCATCTCATCATGGGTCTCTCTCGGGACCTGGTCAGTGTGCTGGGCTCGGGAGAGAACACCGAGAGAAGAGTCCGCAGGAAATGCTTCCCTCTTTGTTTGATAACATCCTCCTCCATTTCTTCGGGGACTTGCCCCTCCCCCGCCTCCGGTCCTAGTGAGGCTGCCAATTGCACAACCCCAGTGCCCGTTCCCTCTCTTAGCTGTACTGGGGAGTACGCTGACCCCAGACGACCAATCCAAAGATACCATCATTCCAACCATTGTCATGAATTTAGAGGTAGACACATGGCCCGAGCAGGCCAATGGGGGCTGTCAAAGGCTGGCACTGCACAATCCAACAGAACTGCCTGCCCTGCAGTGATGTCCTTATTGATTTGGTGCCATGGACCCCGGCTCTGTGGTAGGTGCACACTCTTGGTGCCCAGCCAGGGCAGCTACATCCTGATGTACCCCCCAGTGTAGGCTGTGTGTGAACCAGAGCGGAGTCAAGGTTCCAGGACCACAGAAGCTCCTGTGGTTGTCAAAGCCAAGCCTCAGACAATGCTTTGGACCTGCTGAGGTGAGGATGAAGCAATCCACCAGAGAACAGATGCCCCGAAGGAGAAACTCACCAGGACAGAAGGACGATCTGGAGCTTGTGACCTGGGCTCTGTGTCAAGACCTAAATACTTTAAGATCAAGTAACATCTCGATGGGCTTTTGCAGATCACAGATAGATCCGTTTCATCCTTTTCCCCAGGGTAACAGATGCCTGCACACAATTACACCTGGACAAGCAGGCAGGAACCATGCAAGGACCAGGCAAGAGAGGAAAAAGATGCCTCAAGGTGATCTGAAGTCACCTCTAGACATTGGATGGACTGTTATAACTTGTAAATACCTTCCTCAAAGCCCACAGTGTTAATCCTTACCCTTTACACATGAATACTTTGAAGAATATGTTCTCCAGAGACAACCTGGTACCCAGAGGTGGAAGCAGGGTTTTCTTTGGACCAGCATGTACCTGGCATAAGAAATGTTCGAAGCCTTTCTTGTAGGGCAGACTAGGAAATTCAGGGATCCAAGGTGGGTTCAGAATTTAGTGCCTTTCAAATTGGCTTAGTGCTGGTGAAGCTGACAGGAGGGGGTGTGGTATTTTATTTTCACTGGAGGACAAGTTTCTAGGGTAAGGCCACCTTGACATTTTACCAGTTATAGGTGCAATCTGGCCTTGAACTTACCTGGCACCCTACTTCTACTTTATTCTTGAAAGGACTCATCAGAAATCGGTACCTAAGTCAGCTGTCTGTGTGTTATCTATGATTCCTTTTTTGCACCCTCTATGCTCCCCTGACCTTCTTTAAAGAGGTCATGCTATCTCCCACCCGGGGCAACGGCATGTATTAATCACAGAGCTCTGCCGATAAAGGCTAATCTGGAGTTGTCCCTGTAACTCACAAAGTGTTCAGGGCTCACTTTCCCACCCACCTGTCCCTGAGGCCTCACATCAGCGGGCCCTGCCAGTGGTTACGTTGTCTCTCTTAGGCCTTTCTGGATTTTTCATGTTGTAATGCTAATGAAAACTTCATCCAATTTATGACATCCCACTATTAGCAATGCTGGCATGCATGGCTCTTTGCTATCCTCCTGGCTGGTGATAAAATGGTCTGTGACTTTAGTTAGAGCTGATTTTGACTCGAGGGTTTCTTAGCCAGAGGCAAATGATTTCTTTATATCTATCCTGGTGGCTATCTGAATTTTATAACTTTAAATGCTCTCCTGTCAAAGAAAATATCCCAGGTAGAAAGTGTGACCGTTGTGTCTAGGGAGACAGAGAATGGTGCTCAAATCAGATTACTTCATGTAAAAATAAAACCATATTCTCTTGTGTGTGTTCTGCTTTAAACCATCTTTAGGACACATAAAACCCTTCAGAGGTCAGTGATAGGCATGGGAACTCCCTAAATGGAACATCACTGAACAATCGGCTGGTAAAAAAGGAAGTAAACCTCTTTTGTTAAAGGATTCTATTCTAACACGAGAAGGCAAAACAATTCAATTTCAGGTTCTGCCTTCTGAGACACAGCAAGATAAAATAGATTAGGGTAAAAAATAAAACAGAGCCAAATTCATTTAAGAAATGCAGATGGAAATGGCCAGGAATGAACCCGGGTCCAGGCAACATTGGTCAGTGTAGAGGGTGACTAACTATCTTGGTTTGCCCGGGGCTGTCCTGGTTTTAGCTCTAAAAGTCCCACAAACCAGGAAAACCCCTCTGTCCCCGACACACTGGAACATTTGGTCATCCTAAAGGGGGCAAGTCACAGGCCACAGGCCGTGGCCAAAATAAATAGACTGTCTAGACTGTTCAGGTATTTTCACGGTTGATGTATATTTGTCTCAATATCTTTGTTTTAGTAAAAGAAGGGTTAACATCCTCAACCTCCCACTCAGAATTGTTACAAGAAATTGCTTCAATGCATGGCTAGGCAATTTGCAAATGTGAGATGCTATACAATTATAAATAATAGCTTGGAAGTGATTTTCCCGCGGCTAGTAGACCTTACCTGGCTGATGCCAAGGTCTTGCTGTGTAACTCTGAGAGCTTTCCCTATGGAGAAAATCTAGCCCATTGTGAGTAATTTTACATTTCTTTCATCTTGCTAATGCTAGGCCACCTCTCAGGACAATGCAGGGCAACCTTGGCTCCGATTTTGTTCAACCCGGCTGGATGCAGCCAAATTATGGGCTTCTTTTTGGGTGGAGCATATTTTTGTGGCTGTGGGAGACCTGTAATTTTTTTTTTTTTTTTTTTTTTAATGCAAAGCCATTTATAGCTTTGGGTGATGTAAAATCCACAGGGTGCCTACAACAGTGTCGGGCAACCAAAGGGCTTCCCACATGATCCATCTGGGACTCAGTGGAGCCAGGGCCTCACCCAAGTCTCTGTCCACCCACTTCCCACATCTCCTGCACCCACCAGCCCCCAGGCAGGGCAGCAGCCTGCCTAGCCTTTTACTTCTTTCTTTGCTTGTGGTTCAGAGGTTTCAATTACCAGCCAGGTTTTCTTTTCATCCAGAGAGAGCTATTGTGTGATGCTGTGCATTCATCCATCCACAAGCACCTCACATCAGTCTGACTTGCTAGCTTCAGAACCATGGCAACAGCACAGTTTTGTGCAAGAGGGCTCGATGAGGAGGGAAACCTCATTTTTAGGCCCAGCTCTGCCTTGGCTTGGCTGATATATCACAGGCTGATTGCCTTACCTTGTAGGTTTCTGTTCCCTCGTCTGTTAAAGGAGAAGGTTGGATTAAATGAGCTGTAGGGCCCTTTTAGCTTCTAAAGTTCTGTGATTCCACATGAGTGTTAACTGGTGGTAACTATGGGAAAGAGATGGAACAGACACAGAGAGGCAGGGAAAGGTCTAAGCAGGGTGGACAGACTGCAGAGGAAAGGTGGCCAGGGTGAGACCCACAACCAAAGGGCTAACCAACGACCATTAGGACAGAAATAGCTGCTGTTCAGTTCTAAGGAGTTGGCTGGGCTATGGTGTAATTTTACTTCTCTCCCACATCACCCTGACTTTCAGTAAAAGTGCTACCCAACAGCCTTCCACTGAGGGTGATGTGGAAGAAAGATGACCATGAGGTCAAAAAAGATAACGTTAAACAGTTGGTTCTAAGGAAGCAACTCGGAGAGTCACTGTATTAAAATCCATTTACAAATAGCTTATTTCTCAACAAAACAAAATAACGGCACTTCTGTAGATCTCAGTGGGAAACCCCGAATTTGGCAAACAGCCCTACACATGCAAGTTCTTGGAGATCGCTACACACGACATGACTGCGGGAGAGGCAGCGAGAAGCAGACATCATCACTGCTGCCTGGGCTGGCCTTCACTCTGGGCTCTGCTGCCTGGTCCGTTGCTCTTCATTTCAGACATCCAAGACTTCTACACTATAAAGGATCTTGTTAATTGAGGCAGGCTCCAGAGAAAGACCATATACTACCAGAAGTCTTTAGTTCCTGATGTTATTGGTGGGCCTCCATTATTGCTACTCCCTTTATCCTAATTAACTTCTTGGGTACTAGTCCACAAAGGAAAATAACAAAATATTGTCTATTATAGATTCTTTCATCTTGGGGTGTCTAGTATCCCTGGGGATATCCACAGTAGTAATAAAGTTCTGAAAGCTACTTTAGTCATTTTCGAAGCTGTATTGACAATTATTTCCCCGAGTCTGCTCCATCTCTGAACCTTTGAATGTAGGTACCATCTCATGCACTACACTCCAGCAGGCACATTAAAGGGTGTCAGGAGTTTATTGCAGTCCAATCTCTGTTTACGGTTTGATCCCACTGCTGGCTATTATGATCCCAACCCTCTAATCCCTCCAGATTCAGGCACTTGATATCCTACATTTGGTTTCTAGGATTAAAACAAAAACTTTGATTATGGAAAATTTTATATAGATGCATAGATAGAAACAGACAAAGAAAGATGGGAAAAAATAGAGAAAGGAGATAGTATAGCAAACCCCATTACCCATCACCGAACTTCTATATAATCAACTCATCTGATGCCCAACACTTCCCTCCTTTTGATAATGAAATTATTTTTGATGATACTTATGAAATAAAACAAATAATAATAATGGCCTCCAATGGTGTCTCAATAACAAAAGAAATACTAGAAGGTGCATTTAGAGATACTTGGCATTTGGATTTGGGGCTGCATCTCAGAGTTTGTAAGAAATAGAGACATGTTTCTTCTCTGGCCCAGCAACTACTGAAATTGTTATTTTATAGTTTTTCATGGTTGATACATATCAGAAATAACTTTGTATAACCTATGCCTTTGCTGGCTAAGTTAACATAGAGAACACTCAGTTCACGAAATGTTCAGTAGCATTTACTTATTTTATAAGATCTTGTAACCTTGCCCTCCAACAAATTAGATCAGTACATTATACACCTGAAACCAATACAAAGTAATATTGAATGTAAACTGTAACTGAAAAATAAAATTTAGAAAAAAATGCATTATTTTTAATAGTGATAAATAAAAGGAATGAATCGAGAAAAAAATTTTAGCCCGGCCAGTGTGGCTCAGTGGTTGAGCGTCGACCCATGCACTAAGAGGTCACCGGTTTAGTTCCTGGTCAGGGCACATGCCCAGGTTGTGGGCCAAATCCCCAGTGGGGGGTATGTAGGAGGTGGCCAATCGATGTTCTCTCTTATCGATGTTTCTCTCTCTCCCTTCCTCTCTCTCTAAAATCAATAAAGAAAAAAATTTTTTATAAAGAAAAAAATTTTATAAGTGTATACTTTAAAGTTTTTTTGTAAATTAAATTATGTTTTAAATATCTGCTTAATTTAACTTTTTAGTGCCTTAGGAATATCAAAAATGCTATGCTTAAATGTTTTAAGGTTTCGTATTATCAGTCATCTTGGGGTGGGAAAATCTGTATTGGCCTTTCTATTTTCAGTTCCACTGAGGGGTTTGAGTCACCATGTTCCAGGCCCAATGAATTAGCGATAAGAGGAAAGAAAACAAAAAGGTTATCAGGAAGCAGGGTTATCTGGTGTATTTGCTCTGCTCTCCCCTGGCACCTCTCAGTGGTTGCTCTTGCCTGAACACGCTCCTCTTTTCCATCTGCCTCCCCTACCCCACTGTGGAATAGAAGCTCAGGAGGCATTCGCTGAGGGTTATTGGAAAGGCCAAATCTAAACTACAGTGGTGACTAGATGCTTAGTGGCAGCCAACCTACATGTATGGCAAGAAGTTGGGACCGAGGGAATCTCTGTGAATCCCTTGGGGTCGGCACTAAGACCTGTTATTCACTGTCCGGAAAATCCAGCCGGGGTAACAGGTGGTGTTGCAGGAGATGGGCAGAGCACACAACACAGCAGGGATTTGGAGAACGGGATCCATGGAGATCACATACGCAGACAGCTCTCAGCACCAGGTTGTCTGTCAATGCTGAACAGGCCTTTGCACAGGCCAGCCATCTGAAGCAGGCGGGTGCTCAGCCTGGCTGGGGTGTGTCCTCCCCTCGTTGTCCACTCTGAAACGTGAGAAGCTGGAGGTGCCTCCACGGCAAGGTGGGAGGATGATACCCAAACAAGTCGACTCAGCAGATCTGAGATTGGCAATGGGTATAGTCATATTATTAAAATGATTTTGCAAATCAGAGTTCTTTTTTCTTTTTCTCTTTTCCCTTCTTAGTCTGTCCAGGTGTCTGCAGGGAGACAAGCAATCCACGTTAGTCATGACAGTGGGGCAGGTGTGGAGGGTGGCCTGCAAGGACTCACCAGAGTTCTCATTTCTTTTCAGGAGGAAGCTATCAGGAGGCTGATGTGTGGGCCAGCGAAGCCACCCAATTCTTGGCAATATTTGGAGAGAGGTAGAAAAAGCAGAGATAAGACTGAACTGGCTTCTATTCTGGCTGAAGAGATATGACTGTGTATGGTCTTCCCAGACTGGTGAGGTCTGGGACATAGAGTAATATGGTTGTGCTGTGAACGCTGCCATCCAGACAGAATGTGGCTCCCGATCAGGTGACAGGTAGGCAATAAGTAATCCAGGGACTCAGGTATAACATCCTGAGCAGTCCCCTGAGACCAAAGATACAAGAGGATGTATCTCATGTGCATTTTATAGCTTTAAGAATGCTGTAACTTGCCCTGGCCAGTGTGGTTCAGTGGTTAGAGCATTGGCCCACACACTGAAGGGTCTTGGGTTCAATTCCTGGTCAAGGGCATGTACCTGGGTTGCAGGTTCTATTGCCAACCCTGGTTGGGGTGCATGTGGGAGGCAACCAATCGATGTGTTTCTCTCACATCGATGTTTCTCTCTCTCTGTCTCTGCCTCGCTGTCTCTTTCTCTCCCTCCCTCCATTACACTCTCTAATTATATGCCAATTCTATCATTCTGATTGTGATGTACGGCTTTTAGTCTTCAACTGATTTAGGACACTGTCTGGTTGCCAAAAAGAGAAAGTGGGGGGGGGGGGGACCATCCCAATGAACCCAGTCCCCTGAGCTACTGGAATCAGCTTCCTTCACTCTCTGGACTAGGACTAGGCTGGTACTAGGCCGAGGTGCCTGGGATGAGCTGGGGTGAGGGTGCCCAGCTGTAGCACAAGAAGGTAAGTGGGTGAGCATATTCTCCCTGCCTGCTGTTCACTTTGGCCCGATCTAGGCTAGTGTGCTCCAGAACACTGTGGGAGCTTTTACAACCCACTGCTGCTTGGGTCCCACTTCCAACCAATTAAATAAGAATCTCTAGAGGTGGAGTCCAGCATCCATGGATTTCAAAAGCTCCCCAGGTGACTTTAATGTTCTAATGAGAACTATTGTTCTATGCCCTTCTCTGACCCCCGCGGCCTCTGTTTTGCTTACTTGACTTCTCTGCTTTGGATAATGTCCCTGTAGTATCAGCTATTTTATAGGCCAGGAAATATGACTAGAACACGTGTTCCATGTCACAATGGGGGCATAGATGAGATTCACTGGAAGGGTTCTTTGTTCATACGGGACCTGTCTCGTGCTGACTCCTGGGTCTGTCCAGGCCTCACACCTGCTCCTACTTCTCTTAGCTTTGGCATCCCCCGTCTCATGCTTCTCTGCTCACAACGCATCACTTCCCACCTAGAAGCTGGTCTTCTCTTCTCGGGCCCATCTAAGGGCTGGCCTCTGTGGCTAGGATTAAGAACCCCTCCTGGAGAATGATCCCTGCAGACCATGTTGATGGCACTGGCTGCTGTCCAGGGCCTACTCCTCCTTGGCTTCTGCCTCAGGGGGTCCAAGTCCCAGATTGAGCCATAGAGAAAGCCCAGATTTTGTATTTCCAGAACAAGAATTGGTGGATCCCTCCAAACACCAATTTTCTTCCAAGAAGCAGGCAGGGTAAATAGTGGTATGCTCCAAATGGTAGCAAGGAGGGCCTGGCGGTGGTCAGTGCCTGTGCATGTGCATCTCTGAAAATCGACATTCCTGCTCTCTCTGGAATTTGACCTCTCTCTGGAATTTGACCCCTTGAACACAGATGATTGGGTAATGACCAGCTCAGAGCCCTGAGCAGGACACAGCAAGACTTTTGTATTATTTATTCACTTTTTTTTTTTTATCCTCACCTGAGGACATTTGTTGTTCAGATAGAGTGGGAGGGGGAGAGAGAGAAACATCAACTGGAAAGGGACACATCGAGTGGCTGCCACCTGCACGACCCAACCAGGACCAGAGACAAACTGTAACCGAGGTACATGCCCTTAGCAGGAACCGAACCCAGGTCTCTCCGGACAGCAGGCGGATGCTCTGACCTCTGAGCCATACCAGCCAGGGCCATTCACTACGTTCTTAACACGTGCCAAATACTACGCTGTATGCTGAATATACACACTGGTGAATAAACAGGCATGGTCCCTGGAGCCTATGAATCTTATCTAGTCACAGATAAATTGAAAATAAGATGAATGTGGAGGAAAACTGGGAGGGAGATCTAGGAGTAGGATGGGTGGGAATGAAGTGCTGGAACACACAGAGCTTTCTGAGTGCCTATTTCACCCAGCCAACAAGGGACCACCCTGACTTTTTCAGAGACCCAAGGCCACACTCAAATTCTCTAATCAAACAATAGGCTGGTGCATGACGGAGCCATTTCTTAAACCCAACTGTTGACACGGAGGCTACAAATCTGTTGGGAAAGCACCCCTGCCATTTACAGCTGTCTGGCCTCCGGGTTTCAGTGAGAGGAGGGAGCAGGTTTGAGTGTCTGCAGCCTCTGGAACTCCGCACGTGCCTGTCTGTGCCCCGAGGCTGCTGCCCGGCTCTGGCTCCCCTCTAAGAACAAGAGTGATTTTTAGAGGCATAAGAAGGAGGGTTTGCATTAAATTATTAAACAGTGGGCACTGAAGATGTGTTTTCGTTGACCTCCTTACCACTGGCTTTCACCAGGCAGCGTTTTCTCGTGGGGAGGCAAAGATTTCTAGAACGCGGCACCAGACGATGCCTTCCTCCTTGGAGTATTTTCCAAACTTATTTAAAACCCCCGTGATAAACTTGAAAACATCACGTGCTCTCCTTTCATTTTTCTGAACCTAATCGTGAATTTCAGGGGGAGGAAATGCTCTGAAACAAAGCATTGCTTTGTTTCCGAACCAGGCTCCCTAACCCAGCCCCCTGGAGATGCTGGATGCTGGTGGGGGCGCACGTGGGAGCCTGGCCTCCCTCCCCCCACCGCCAGTTCCTAGGCATCATTGTTCTCAATGGCAATATTAACATTTGCCATCTTCATTTTCGGGTGACATCCCATTAGCATTTTCAGTTGTAAACGTTTTCTCTGCGACATAAGAGATGAGGTGGGACCAATAACACATTGTGACAGGCTTTAAACGTGGAAGAAAGAATGTGTATAACCAAATGAGCACTGTGATTTCGAAGTGGCCCCTTTGTGGCTCAATATGCGTTTACAGGGCTAATGCCATTGCTTAAAAAAAACAAAAAGAAAAAAAGACAAAAGTGAGGCGTGCTCATTTGGGCATAGCACAGGGCAAAAAGCGTGAGCTTTGGAGGCAGGTGACCTGGCTGCAAATCAAATTGTGACACTTTTTAACTGTGGGGCCTTGACCTAGTTGCTTAAGCTCTCTCTGAGCCTCAGTTTCCTCATTGGGAGAATGAAAAAAAGGACAAGAAAAGGCTGTATATAAAGTGTTTGCACATCCCAGGTAGCCTGATAAATATTGATATCGTTACCGCTAATGACCTGTGCTTTGGAATTTCATTAAAAGAACTTTAACTGTGATGTTTTGGGGGAAATTCCAAGTTTTCAAAGTTAAATTAGTAGAATAAAAGTGGCTAAGAAGTGGCTAGAAATTCTAGTTTTTGTGGGAGGGAAAGCAGTCATTGCTATAGTCGTGAGCCTAAAATTTGTTGTGGCTCATTAAGTAACCCTGAAGTTAACTCCAAAGGATGCTTCCAAATGTTCCGAAAGACCACTCACACCTTGGAGTTGTGCAAGGGCTCCCTGGGTGGCCACTTTGAAGTGGATACAACTCCTTCGAATGTTTAAGTCAAGTCACACCGCATAGCTGGATCTACTAAAAAAAGGCTCAATTATTGCAAATCTGCCTTGTCATTTCCTCTAGGTCCTGACATGTGTTCTTCCTTTTTTAAACTGTGGTGTGTAGTAACCAGTCTCCCCCCACTTTTTTAATGCACTCCTTTTAAATTTTGAACCTTTGTAACTAAAAAGGGATGTCAGGCTCAGTCCCTGCAATCAAAAGCTACTGTCATCATCCCACAATTTCAGGAGGCTTTCATTTCGGGTTCCCATTTTCCTCGTCTCACCCCAGATGCCTGGCATACGCGATAGCAGCGAAAACAAAGTCTGTTGCATTTTTGGAACATTATTAATGTGTAAGCAGTCCAGGAATTGCGACAGCTAAGATAGCACCCCCCGCCCACTTTTTTTTCTTTTAATCCAGAGAGTAAGGAGCAAAATTGTGCATAAATAACCTGTCTGAAAGAGTCACCCAAATGCATTTTAATCCATGAATTTCCCTCTGCTTGCCACCCCACCACCCAGTCTCTATTTCCCGATAGGAAAATCATTTTAGGTGTTAGACAATGATATTACACAATAGAACTATAAATCTAGTGTTTGTCTAGAATTTAAATGGCACTTCATAACTCCACCCTTCCTCCCATTAATAACATCAGAAGAGGAGTTAATGAAGGGCAAAATCAACTGTTAGTGTCTCTGAGTGGATTTTTAAATCCCACCCCCACCCCTAGGGTCTTCTAGGATTTTTAAATAGGAACTGAAAAAAATGTAGGTCTATAAGCAATTTAAGATTTAGCATGTGTAGCAATTCCCATTTTTTAAAAAAGGGATGAACAAATTCAGCCCTAAATGTGAATATGTATGCTGTGTAAGGGAACTTCTGAATCCTTCATAGCATCTTGAAGTCTTTAGGAGGGAAGCTCTTAAGGATGTTGGGTTATAAAATTCATTCTCTCATTTCTGCACTTGAGGACCTCTCTCTAAGCATAATAAATGCAAGATCACAATGGAAGGTGCTTTCAGCTCATGAAAGAAAGATTTCTCCTTAACACAGACAATTCTATTTCTCTAATGAAATCATATGGTGCCTCTTTTCATTAGACAATCCTATCCACCCTTCCCCTTCCCTAGGCTGATGGTATTCATCCCCTATAGCCAGAGTGGTCGGCAGGGCTATATGGATTTAGCTGCCATGGTCAGGAGATTGCTACAGGGGAATTGAGCAAATAAGTAAGATATTGAGAATAGTGGGAGCCAGGTCTCTCACTGTTGGGCAGATTTACATTTGAGCTACAGATACAGAAAGGAAGAAGGTTAAGATAAAATCTGTGGTGCTGGATTGGAATTGAAGGTATCTGTGTGATCTCCTGGGTTGTATGCAAATAGATTAATTCAATTTATGTGTATTTATGTGTGTATAAATAAATTTATACTTACATAGGCATACATATATACAGACATTATCTATCTATCATTTACCATCTATCTATTTTTCTATGCCTGTGTAATTTCTTAGCTGTAGGTGCACAGAGTATTTGGAAATAAATACACTCAAGTAGCAATGAGCATACCTAGCATCCACATCTTGGCTACTACATATCATTCTCCATTAAAAGGAACCAGTAGTCCTTTAAGAAATGACTGATTCCAGAGAATGATAGGCTAACAAATGGTCCAGCAACTGATATTCACATCCTAATCCCTGAAACCAGTAAATGTTACTTTTTGGAGAAAAAGGATCTTTGCAGATGTGACTAAGTTTCTCCTCAAGTGAGGAGATTATTTTAGATTATCTGGGTGGGCCCTAAATACTATCAAAAGCATCCTTATAAGAGAGGCAGAAAGAGATTACAGGCAGAAGAGGAGACAGTAGTGACAACAGAGGCAGAGACTGAAGTGATGGGCTGTCGGTCAAGGAATACTGACAGACATCAGAAGTTAGAAGAGACAAGGATTAGATTCTCCCTAGAGCCTCGGGAGGTAGTGTGGTCTTGGTAACATCTAGATTTCAGTCCAATGATACCAATTCCAGACTTCTGGCTTCCAAACTGTGAGAGAATACATTTCCATTTTATGAAGCCACAAAGTAATGATAATTTGTTACAGCATCCACAGAAACTAATACATGAGGCTAGGACAGTGAATGAACCCAGAATCCCTTGTTGTGCCAGAAAGTGAGGTAATGCTCAGGAATGATGAGGACATATCAAAAAGTCCCAACTTGAAGGGTACATCATTGGCCAAATGAGGGGCAACTAAGAATCAAAATCAATTAAAATTAAGAATCAACATCAATGGCAAGACTAATTATTACAACCCACCATAAATAAAGTGAGTTTATATAAATCCACATGAAATGAAATCAATAAGTAAATAAGAGAAAACTCTACCTCATAGTAAAATGCCAACTAATAAATATAGAAAGCATGATAGAATTAGAAAATCATTTGGCAACCATCATAATAAAAATTGATTTAGGCAAGGATCATCAATGGACTCTGAAACTGGTGGATGAAAATTTAATGAGAGTATCTACAGCATCTCATAGTACCTTCCAATAAAATACTGATTGATTCCTTATTTTTAAGTACAAAATGCTTATTAGTTGAGTTTATGGTAGAGAAATTTGGCAAATGTCAGCTTAACTAAGTGACCAAATTTAACAGCATCAGTAATGGGCCAAAGGACATCCTGTATCCTGATATGATACTTTGAGAAGAACAAAGCATTACTCTGTGGTAGCCCTGTCAAAATGTATAATGGGCCCTAGCTGGTGTGGCTCAGTTGGGTGGGCATTGCCCTGTGCACCAAAGGTTGTTGGTGTGATTCTGGTGAAGGGCACATGGGCTGGTTGGGGGCTTGATCCCCGGTAGGGGACGTGCAGAAAACAGCTGATCGATGTTTCACTCTCACATCAATATTTCTCTCTCTCCCTTCCTCTCTCTCTAAAAATCAATGAACTACTAAAAAAATGCATAAAGGAAAGCTAATCATGAGGAAATATCAGATATACTCAAATTGAGGAATATTCTACATAATAACCAAATGTACTCCCTGCAAATATCGAAGATATGCAGAACAAGGAAAGGCCGAGAAAGAATTCCAAATAAAAGAGACCTGACAATTAAATGCAATACATGCATAATCCTGCATGGGATTCTAGCCCCATGGAGGATATTGTTGGGACAGATGGTAAAATTTGAATATTGTTTGTGGATTAGATGGTAACACTGCATCAATGTTTGTACTGTGGTTATGCCGGAAAACGTCCTTGTTTTTAGAAAATGCATACTAAAATATTGTTATACTCAGGCATTATGTCTTTAACTTCCTCTCAAATTTTTCAGGGAAAAAAATATATAAAGTATAGAAATATTCAGAGAGAATGAAAGACAAATGTGGTAAAATGTTAACAATTGGGGGATCTGGGTGAAGGGCATCTAGGAGTTTTTTGTGATGTTCTTGCAGCGTTTTTGTAAGTTTGAAATGATTTCTAAAGAAAAAAAAAAGGTCATTGTTCTTTCATGTTACCTTATCACTTCCATCCAAAGAGGCCTTATGCCCACAGCGTTATTCACAACAGTGAGAGGGCTCTGGGGGGAAGGCAGGAGATCTGGTCCTGCCAATGTTGCTCACATGTGAACCTCAGTGTCCTCTGCTTACCATTCTTTCCCCCTCTATACCTCAGGCACTGGCATCACTACTCGGCTGACTTCAGCTCTAAAAGAGACAACCGATGGCACAGTTCAAAGTCATTGCCTCCGAACGGGAAGCAGCTGCTAAGGGGCATCAAATCCCATTTCATTTCGCAGGGTAAAATGTTGCAAAATTAGGTTGTGATGATGGCTGACTAACCTTGTGACAATAATGAAAAACAGGGAACTGTGCACTTTGATGGCTGAACTTTATGATATGTGAATTCTCAAGAAAGCTGTTATAATCTCTGTTGCTCCTTTCCTCAGCTCACACCCCACTCGACAGAGTGGCATGTCTGTGACAGTGGCGATGGTCTAACACCGGCATGAGTAGAGGACTTACTCTCATCCCAGAGGCAAGTAAGAAAGAAACAGCAGCCCTGGCCAGTTTGGCTCAGCGGTTAGAGCGTCGGCCTGCGGTCCGGAGAGACCCGGGTTCGGTTCCCGCTAAGGGCACGTACTTCGGTTGCAGTTTGTCCCCGGCCCTGGTTGGCCGTGCGGGTGGCAGCCACTCGATGTGTCCCTTCACGTCGATGTTTCTCCCTCTCTCTCCCTTCCTCTCTCTCCCTCCCACTCTATCTGTACAAAAAAAATGGAAAAATATCCTCGGGTGAGGATAAAAAAAAAAAAAAAAAAAAGAAAAAAACAGCAAAGGAACCTTGCGGAAGGGACAGAGTCCGAGGGAGTGCCAAGTGCCCGCCTTCCAGGTGCTGTCATCGTCCTCTGCTCTTCTCACTCCGTGCACAGCCCCAGGTGACAGGATCCACACCTGCCGTGTCAACTCTCTCCCATCAGTTGCTGACTCTTTGTGTGATTTAGGATTAGATGTTGCAGCAAATGAAGGAGAACTCAAATACCACCAGTTTAAAAGCTTAAACAAAAGTCTGAGTAAATAGTCCAGAGCTGTTAGGAAGCTCCATGACATCAGAGACCCAGTCTCCGGACCTCCATTTGCAGCCTCACAGGAAGCATAAGGCACATACCCAGCAGGAAGGATCCCTTCTGAGGAGGGCAAAGTGCTGGTCCGGCCCAGGATCCTTCTCTCTGGTTTTTTTCTTTAGGTAGTCTCAAACTTATTGTCCAAGACGGCAACATCTATCATTTTCCAGGCAGGAAAAAGGAGGAAGGGACAGCTGCAAAAGGAGGGGCACCCCTAGGCTGAATCTAAAGTAAGGTTTCAGAACTTCTCACATGAAACTTCACTTGCTTATTGTCTAGATCTAAGTCATATGACCATACCCAGTTGCAAAAGACGCTGGGAAATGTAGTTTTTCTTCTAGGTGGACTTCCAACAACACTTGGATGGAAGGGAAGGAAGGAAGGAAGGAAGGAAGGAAGGAAGGAAGGAAGGAAGGAAGGAAGGAAGGAAGGAAGGAGGGAAGGAAGGAAGAAAGGAGGAAGGAAGGAAGGAAGGAAGGAAGGAAGGAAGGAAGGAAGGAAGGAAGGAAGGAAGGAAGGAAGGAAGGAAGGGAGGAAGGAAGGAAGGAAGGAAGGGAGGCAGAGAGGGAGGCAGAGAGGGAGGGGAAAGGGAAAGAATTCTAGTACAGAAGAATAAGAAGCAATAAATAACACCAGAACAACTAGCAGTCTTGGTCATTCTTTCCAATTCACACTTTTAGTCCAGATCCATACAGCCCACTATCTCTTGGACATCTCTACCCGGATGACCCACAGACAATAAAACTGAGCATGCCCTAACTGGAAAGCACTGTGCTAACCCACTCCCCCCATCTCATACCTGCCCCTTCTCCTGCGATCTCCATCTCAGTGGACGGCAATGTCAGCCACCTAACTGGATGTGAATCATCTCAGACACTTTCACTTCCTTCCCCGCCTGCCCTCCACCCTGCGCTCCTGCTGCGCAAGCTCTGCCTCCAAATGGCTTATATCCATCTTCTCCTCTCCATTCCTGTTACTTCAACTCAGACTCTCATTGTTTTCTCTGGTCTGGATTACTGTAGGGATCTCAATCTGCACTCCTACAGTCCTCTCCCCACATTATACTCAGGGTACTCTTTCTCAACATGCACCTGGTTTGCCCCGCCCCTTCACTGCCCATACTTTTGGTGGTAAAGTTCACTTTCTTTAAGCAAGCCACCCAAAGTTCTTCATGCCCTGACCTCTGCCTGCCTCGCCCCGTCCACTGCCTCACCCACAGACACCTTTGCTCCAGTCTTACTGAACTATCTGTTGTTCCCTAAGCAGTCAGCGGTTTTACCCTGCCTTTGCACACGTTTTACCCTGCCTTTGCACACGTTTTACCCTGCCTTTGCACACATTTTACCCTGCCTTTGCACACGTTTTACCCTGCCTTTGCACACGTTTTACCCTGCCTTTGCACACGTTTTACCCTGCCTTTGCACACGAGGCCCACTCTGTCTGGAATGACCTTCCCATTTTTGTCTATGCAACTCCTACTTCTTCAAAACTCAGCTCGAGCGTTGCCTCCCCAGGAAGTGTCCCCAGGTTCCCCAATCTGATTTAGACGTCCTTCCTCTTGCTCCCATAGTGTACCACCCACAATGATCTCCCTATTCATTTCTTTGTATGTCTTTCCCACTAGACTGTAAGTTCTTCAAGGGATGAAATCTTGCCTCTTTTGCCTTTACATCTCCAGTGTCTGGCACATACATGTACATGTTTTTATATATAGTATTTAATTCTCATAAAACTGAGGCTCAGGAGAATTGCATGACACGGCAAAGGCCACAGAGCTAGTTAGAAGTGCAAATGGAGATTAAATCCGCTGTCTTGCCTCCCTGTGTTCCTATTTAGACAAATCACATTTGTGGCTGTTATGAATTGAAAGATGAAGCACTCACTTTGGAGTGGGTTAACTTTCCTCCTGAATCACTGCCAGAAATGCGTATTTCTTCTCTTTCCCCAAATTCCTGGGTCCCTGAACACAATTCTAGGGTACTTACAAAACACAGAGTCTAGGGACTCAGTTTCCTTGCCTCCTCCTGGGAAAATGCCTTTATTAAACTCAGATCTCTAGCAGGGGAGTCTGTTTCTTTTTTCATCCACTCTTCCAGTGACTATTTATTAAATACCATCTATGTGTTCATGTTAGTCTCATTCACAGGCAAACACACAGAAACAAAGATGTTTCAGCTCTCAGAAATCTTTTCATCCTTTGTTGGTCACAGAGGTTCAGCCTTGTGTAAGGATACAGTTACAAATGAAGAGCAAGCAGCAGAGCTGTACTGTGTGTTCAAGGTTACATGTTATTGTTTCTCTGTAAGCAAGGCGTGGACCATCCTCGTATAGGAAACAGGTTTCAGGCACAATAAAGAATGTGCTCCCTTATCTCAGATGTACTCGGGCAGTTCAGCGAGTTGTTTACCACGTAGGTATTCCTTATTCAGCAGTTTTCATACAATAATGATACCTTTAAATTCCCTAATGCTCTACCCTCCCAAAACATAATTAGAAATCGAAACTGCGTACTGCTTAAATGAATTCATTTGTGTGGAGAACAAAGCCATTTTTTACATTCTCCTGCAATGTCCATTTGACTGGAAGCCAGAACATTTTACACGGGCAGCAAAATCCATCTCCTGGCATTGATTCCGGTTTGGGCCGATGACGGGGCAGGGAGGTGGGTAAGAAAAAGAAAGGCACGTGCCTGTAATTGCTTTTGGAAGCAGTCCCAATGACAGGGCTGTTCTTGAAAGTTGCTCTTTTAGCTTCACTTAAATTGTCTTAATGGAGCAGTAAGGTTTAGTAGGAACAAAGAAAAGCAGGGAAAAGAGAGCTGGTTTTAATTTATTCATTTAACAAATGTTCAGCACCCACCACATTAGGACCTGTGGAAACATGAAAATTAGTCACACCGGGGTTTTGCCTTCAAGAGAGTACAATACAGCAGGCAAATTAACAGGCGCGCGCGCACACACACGTGTGTACACAACTGTATTATCCTCACTATTCCAAACTCTTTATCAGAACGTTTGCTCACCAAACTCAGGAACTGAATAGATTTAGACACATTTTAAAATAAATTAATCTCTTTCCAAACTTTTACTGCTTGGTTTCCAAAACTCAAGAACCTCAGGCAACTCACTATCCAAACTGTCAGTCTCTGAACTCAGGGAACTGATCCACGTGGCTAGCAGAATACGCGGTACTGTGGGAACAAGATAAGGGCTGGAGGCTTGGAGGAGCCTGAACTACCTTCCAGTAGGGGAATAATTTCGTTGAGAACATATTTTCATCGAGCCCTGAGGGATGGGTGGAGCTTTTTATCTCCGACCTCCGTGCCATTTGATAATCCTTTTATTTGTCCCTATATACTCCCTCCCCAAATCTCCCTACCAGTTCTTCTAACCCTTTCACCACGCTTTCAAGCCTCTACCTTGAATCCCTCATTCATTCACTTGCAGCAAATGACCTTACTTCCTACTTCAGAGAGAAAAGAGGGGCTGATGGATGCAAATGACTTCATTTTCCTGACCATACTCCCCTCCCTCCAATAAGGACCACCATCCCTTCCATGCTTCATCCGTCCTTATCTTATTCCCATCTGTCTCAAAGGAAGGAACCCCCTAGCAAAGTGACCTCATCCTTTGTCCTTTAAATTCTATCCCCTCCCACATCTGTGGGTTCATGATAAGCATCTACCATGTTTTTTTCCCCCTTGTCTGCTCTGCATTTCTTTTTCTTTTTCTTTTTTTTTTTTTATCCTCACCCGAGGACATTTTTTTCCATTTTTTGTTCAGGTAGAGTGGGAGGGAGAGAGAGGAACAGAGAGAGAGAAACATCGACGTGAAAGGGACACATCGAGTGGCTGCCACCCGCACAACCGATCAGGGCCGGGGACAAACTGCAACCGAGGTACATGCCCTTAGCGGGAACCGAACCCGGGTCTCTCAGGACCGCAGGCCGACGCTCTAACCGCTGAGCCAAACCGGCCAGGGCTGCTCTGCATTTCTTCCTTTTTAACTCCCCCTCTCATTTGGCACATGCGCTGGGCTGTCAGTAACGTGATTCTGCTTTCCCTAGCACAGGTGAGGCATCTCCCAAAAAGGTCAATTAGAGTTTGTTTCAAGGATGGACAGGGGCGCTGGAGGACAGTTGGTTGAATTATTTTCTTTGGAATTGCCAGCTGTAAGAGCAATGTGAGCCTGCCTATCCTATATAGAGGGAGCCTAAGGACAAGGCTAAGGAGAGGCAAAGGATGCCAGGAAATACAGAGCTGGGGTACTGCTATGGATGAATGCTTGTGTCCCCCGAAATTCATAGGTTGAAGCCCTAACCTCCAATGTGGTGGTGTTTAGAGGTGGGGCCTTTGGGAGGTGATTATGTTTAGATGAGGTCATGAGGGTAGGGTCTTCATGATGGAATTAGTGTCTTTTATAAGAAGAGGAAGTGACCAGAGTCCTCCCCTCCCCTCTGCCATGTGAGGATATGGTAAGCAGGTAATAATCTGCAAGCCAGGAAAAGGGCTCCCACCAGAACCTGACCGTGTTGGCATCCTGAATGCAGACTTCACAGCCTCCAGAATAGTGAGAAACAAATGTCTGTTGTTTAAACCACCCAGATTACGCTATTTTGTTATAACAGCCTGAGAGAAGACAAGTACTGACAACATTGCTTTGAAATTTTTGGATTTTTCAATTATGTGAGCCAAATACTTTCCTTTTTGCTTAAGGTTGTTTGAATTGGGTTTCTGTTGTTTACCATCAAGAATTCTAATTAAAGTTGTCTTTTTTTGCCCAGCTGGTGTGGCTCAGTGGTTGAGTGTCGACCCATGAACCAAGAGGTCATCAGTTCGATTCCCGGTCAGGGCACATGCCCAGGTTGTGAGCCTGATCCCCAGTGGGGGACATGCAGGCCGTGGCCAATTGATGTTCTCTCTCATTGATGTTTCTATCTCTCTCTCCTTCTTCTCTCTCTATAAAATCAATAAAGAAAATAATAAAGTAGTCTTCTTTCTTCATCGGCTCCCCCCCTCTCCTATAACTTTGGTCTCTCCCTCACAATGAATTCCTTTCCTGTACACATACCGCAGACTCCACCGTCTAGGAAAACTCTCTTGGACCCTACAGCCACTACTGCTCTCCCTGCTGCCAGGCTTGGTAGGTGACAAAGTTGTCACTAGCCTGTGGCAAAAGCAAAAAAAAAAAAAGGACAATGCAGTAAGGTTTAAATTTGGTTTATTGAGGTACAATTTAATATAATAAACTCACCCTTTTGCCAGTATCACCCCAATAAGTTTAATTAAAAAAATTATCCTTTTTACATATATAGTTCTGTGGGTATCAAGAAATGTAAACAGTTGTATAGCCACCACCGTAATCTTGATATAGTATATTTTCATCACCTCTAGAATTCCTTTTTTTCCCTTTAAAGTAAATCTCTCCCCATTGCCCTGGAAAACACTGATCTAACTTCCGTCCCGATAGTTTCCTTTTTCAGAATGTCATATAAATGGAATCATACTGTAATTAGTCTCTTGCAACTGGCTTTTACTTAGTATTATTATTTTGAGATTCATTTATGTTATTGTGTGTTTCATTCATTTTTTTTTTTTTTTTACTCTGATTTTTAAAAAATCCTCGCATGAGGATAATTTTCCATTGATTCTTAGAGAGAGTAGAAGGCGGGGAGAGAGAGAGAGAAACATTGATGTGAGAGAGACACATCAATTTGTTGCCTCCTGCACGACCCTGACTGGGATTGAACCTGCAACAGAGGTATGTGCCCTCGACTGGGAATCAAACCTGAGACCCCTTGGTCCTCAGGCCGACGCCCTAACCCCTGAGCCAAACCAGCCAGGGCTAAAGTATCTTCTTAAAAGTAATAAAATGGTCCGGCTGGTATGGTTCAGTGGATTGAACATCGTCCCATGGACTGAGGGGTCCTGGTTCAGTTACTGGTCGGGGCACATGCCCGGGTTGCAGGCTTGATCCCCAGTAGGGGGCGTGCAGGAGGCAGCTGATCCATGTTTCTCTCTCACACTGATGCTTCTATCTCTTGCACCCTTCCTCTCTCTCTAAATAACCAATAAAAACATTGAAAAATAAAAATAATAAAATGATGACAATAAGAATAGATAGGTGTGTGTGTGTGTGTGTGTGTGTGTGTGCATGCACCTAGAAAAATTGCTGATTAATGATTCTATATTGGTATCATAGGTCAGGTTCCCCAGGAAACAGACAGAAATTTGCATGTGACAGACTGTCTTGTTGACCAAATCCTACTGAGTCTCCTCCAAGGCCTCTTCTCAACTAGGTGTTGACCTTTGACTTTGATGTCTGTCCTTGTCAGGTTGGCATCACTCAGTTTTAGCCAGAATCCTATTAAGTCAGTTTAGAGAGAATCTCTCACCCTCGATACCTGATCACCTTCAATATCTGATCAAATCCTTCATCCCCTAGCCTCCCCCTCATGAAGTGTGACTGCCCTGACCTGCCTTCAGCAAGAATTCTGTTAGGTCAGTTTAGTCAGAGTCCCTTCTTACCCCCGATTTTCCTATAGTAATTTTTATCCACTGACCCCACCCTGCTCTTTGGCTATAAAACCCCACTTGTCTTTCTTGTATTCAGAGTTGAGGCCAGTTTTATACAGAGATCTCTTTTGTCCGATTGCAATAGTCCTGAATAAAATGTTCTTACCGCTTTAACTACTGTCCAGCTCTGTTTTGTCTTTGACACATGCAGGGATTTTATTGAGTGGGGGAGGGGTGTTCTACCAGGAACAAGACCTTTAAGGGTGGGAGTGAAACAGGCAGAGGGAGACACTGAATTATGATGCAGTTGCACAGAGGCCTCAGCTGCTCCCATGGGGAGCTCTGGCGCTGGGATGGCCGCTCAGAATTCCCTGAATACAGGGAAGAATCAGGACCCTTGCGTTCCTCAACTCCTCCCCCACCAGATGAGATAACGTGTGAAACTAATATAAAATGTGGTAATGGAGTGAGAGAGATGAAGTATTTGAACCGTAGTAAGTCTTGGTGAGCCTGAGGCAATCCTTCGAGAAGGAGAAATAAAACAAAACTAATTAGTCAATTGTGCAACCCTTCCCAGAGTTCTGTGACCTCTGCCACCCAGCAGCCATGTATCCTGGCAACAGTCTCTGGGCTGTATGCCTAGTTTGCATCGTTTCCCACTGGGCCGAAGACATCCCTGTTACCTGTTTCATTGGCTTTGTTTTGTTTTGTTTTGGCCATCAGAAAAAGAAAAAAAAAAGGGTACAGCTATTTTTGTCTGAAGCAAATGGCTACCCTTGCACCTGGCACGTCTGGATGGTAAAGAAACTGCAGAAGAGAAAGACTTCATGGTCAGAGTGAATCCTAGGGGACCTGCACAAGGCTTTTTATGAGAACTTTCATAAAGGAGAAGTCTTGAGGGTGTTCTGCTGGTTTTAATTTACATGCTGGGGCATCATTCGTGCACGCTGAGCTCTCCACCCCACTTCTCACATTGTTGTCAGTCTAAACCGAACAGACAGACAAAACCTCAAAGCCACTCACCACCCAGCTCTGCGCCAATAAATCTGAGGACCCGCTAAGAAAAGAGAGGCTGTTCCTTCCCTGAGGTGGTCCTCCTGGCCTTCCCTAGTCCTCTCAGCAAAGTGCGCTCCCGGGAGTCAGAGCTGTCGGGAGAGATAAGACTTATCTGCTTTCATATTTTTAATCTGACCTCCTCGAAATGCGGAAACTAGCCGAGGACCATTAGACGAGCTTGTGGCCAAGCCAGAATTAGAGGCAGACCTTCTGTCTCTCAAGTCAGCTGAGCCAGAAACCACGAGCTATCCTTGATTCCCCTGCTTTCCCCACCTCTCACACCCACTTCGCTAAGTTATGTTATTTTGACTTAAAAAATGGCTCTCAGCCCTGGCCGGTTTGGCTCAGCGGTTGGAGCGTCGGCCTGCGGTCAGGAGAGACCCGGGTTCGGTTCCCGCTAAGGGCATGTACCTCGGTTGCAGTTTGTCCCCGGCCCTGGTTGGTCGTGCGGGTGGCAGCCACTCGATGTGTCCCTTTCACATCGATGTTTCTCTCTCTCTCTCTGTTCCTCTCTCTCCCTCCCACTCTACCTGAACAAAAAGTGGAAAAATGTCCTCGGGTGAGGATAAAAAAAAAAAAAAATGGCTCTCAGACTCATCCCCTTCCCCCAGTTATCCTTGTTACTTCTTTGGCTTAGGTTCTCCCTAATCTCTTGGGCAACGGCAGTAGCTTCATAACCAGTGTCTCGGCCTGGTTTCTTTCTGGGCCGCCCCTCTGCACACGGCAGGGACCTAGTTTATAAGCATGGATCCAACGACTCATGCCCTGGCCTAAAGTTTTTTGTACCTTCAATTTGTCTTTGCGATAAGGTCCACCTACAAATGTCATTCTTGGCATGACAGCAGTTGTGACAGATTTGACTGCAAGCACAATTAATGGTGGCTTTCACCACAGGATATTTGCTGTTCCCTTAGCTAAATTTGACCACGTTCTGACTTTCTGCCTTTTCTCTTTCATCCTCGGTGTGTGGTATCCACCCTAGGACTCCTCGCTAAAGTCACAGATGGCAACTCTAGATGTCACATCCTCCTATGACCATGTCCAAATCACAAAGAGAGGGAGGGAGGGAAAAGAGAACTCTTCCTGGTACAGAATTTGTTCTTTTTCTTTTTTTAAAATCAGTGATAAAACTCTTTCCTCAGTACCTTCCACCAGATTTCTTCTATTTTTCTGGCCAGAACAGTGCCGTACTCAGTCCTAGACGCAGCATTATTATCAAATGTAAGGGGGGTCGCTCTCTTTGACTTAGCACAATTGCGATTTATGCTCTGGCCCTGGGCACTTTACCACCTCAACAAAATCAAAATTCTGTTAGCAAGGAAGAAGAATGGCTCGTGGAATGGGAACTTCCAATGTGTGCCCAACCAACCCCACTGGTTTCATCTGTCATTCTCCTTTATTCTGCCTTTTTTTTTTTTTTTAAATACGTTTTTATTGATTTTTTTAGAGAGAGAAGTTGAGAGAGATAGAAACATCGATGCAAGAGAGAAACATCAATCAGCTACCTCCTGCACGCCCACTACTGGGGATCAAGCCCACAACCGGGGCATGTGCCCTGACCAGGGATCGAACTGGGACTTCTCAGTCCAGGGGACGGTGCTCAATCCACTGAGCCACACCAGCTGGGCTATTCTGCCTTTCACTCTAGCCATATGGAACCACTCACTTCCCAGAACAGGCCTCCATGGCTTTGCACATGCTGCTCCCCCTGCCTGGAATGTCCTCCCCTTGATCATCTCATGAATCCTTATTCTCAGAAAATTCAACTGAAACATTGCCAACTTTGTAAAATCTATCCTGATCCTCCAAAGCAGGGAGAAAACAGGGTTCTAAGTTAAAGAATGTAAGAAAAAATTGAAAAAAATTGAATGAAGAAAGGAAGGAAGGTGGGAAAGAAAGAGTGAAGAAAGGAAGGAGGAAGGGAGGGAGGGAGGAAGGAAGAAGGATCGAAACCTTGTGAGTTAAATAAAATGTCTAAAGTTGTTTAGATTGTTGCTTCCAGGAATCTCTGCCTAATTTCTTTGAACTATGACTCAGGTCCTTCCCTCGGGGCCTGTCTGTTCTTGTCCTGACGGAACTTTAAACTGTTTACTCCATACTCTGTCCAGGCAGCTTCTCCATTCTTCGAGTCCAGCCATTTCTCTTGCAGGCAAGAGTCACAGATGATCAAGACACCTGCCTGGAGCCCACCTGACAGGTGCGGTTTTCATCTTCCCATCACGCTGCTGTCCCTCAGCTCCACCGCGAGGGCTGCTTCCACTCCCTCTCTCTGCCTCGTCCTTGGTCCCCTGGGAATGTCTGCAGCTGAGGACTAGGCTCTGGGGGCTGCATGGGCAGGAGAGGACTGGTTACATGAGACGCTTTCTGGAAGGTGTGTCCAGCCATTTTAGCCAATGTCCTTCAAGTTCCGAAAAAGTACATGCCTTCTAAAAATCTCAGATGGGAGCTTCTTGAGGGTGCCCGCAAGAACAGCCAGAGCAGAACTGCACAGGGAGAGAGCTGGACTTGAAGTCCTGGGGTCTCCTTTGGGTGCAGCTGTGTGCCCCACGCTCCCTCAGGGCACCCAGTGCCCTCCACTATCTCTATGGGCCACTGGCAAAATATGCCCTCAATGATGCAGCTGCTATGGCTAAATGAGAGACTTCTCTGGAAAGGTTTTAAAACAAGGGGACTAATGACTATTTTTGACAGCTAGGAGTATCAGTACCAAGGAAAGAGGGGCATTTTATAGGACATGAAAGGCTTCTTGTTACTGTGATATCATACCTCATGGGATTCAGCCTCTCCTGGTCAAAGTTGCTCTGTATTCAAAATAAGTTGTGAAGTTTCCTCTTTTCTGAACTAAACTCCAGAAGAAGCATAATCAAGCTAACTTTTACTGAGCACTTACTATGTACCAGGTATTTTGTCAAGCATCTTACATTATTTTCTTCTCCAATTTAGGTAGAATATCATTTAGGATCTTCTTGATTTATCTGAACCAAACAGGTATAAATGCAAAGGGTGTTTATGGGCTCACCAGACTGGGAAGTCCAGGTACAGAGCTGGCTTCAGACATGACTGGACTCACACAATGCTATCAGAACCCCGTCTCCCTCCATCTCCTGGAATAACTCCACCTTCCTTTGTGTGTTTGGCTTTGTTCTCAGGTTCCATGTGAGGGCAGGTGGCTGGAGCTGCTCCAGCCAGACAGTTTTCCAGTGTCTGTTCTCAGCAGGAAATAGAGAGCTTCCCCCTGAGTGCTCAGATGCGCTCTAATGAGACGGGGTCACGTGCTCATCTGTGCAAGGGTCTCACGGCCAGGGCCTCAGAGTCTCCCCAGGGTCGGTCCAGTTTAATAGATGAGGAGACTGAGGCTCGAAGGTTTATGTAAACTGCCCAAGGTCACTGCTAGTAATTGGCAGAGCAGAGGCTTGAAATCTGTTTGTCACATTTAACAAGCCATATTTGTTGTTCCATTTATTCAGAGGAAATATGTTTACTCTTTAAATAAATACAAACAAGAATGCATAACGCGTAAATAAATTCGTTGTGAATTTTCCACAATGAAAAGCATGCCGAACTTGTCCTGCAAATTTATCCCAGGGGACAGACTAGAAGCTCTCTAAGGAGGCATAACTCTCCAATATGCCATTGGCCAATTTCCACAGCTACAGGAAAGGAAGGGGGTGTGGCCAATTTTTAAAGATACAGGACATGCTTCTGACTTCATTATCAGAATGACTTGAACCAAAAACTCTGCTGGCTTCATGAAAATCAACGTGTTAAGTGAATTCGTGATGTAATTTTTACTTTCTTAGACACTTCAGATGGCTCAGCTTCCTCCTGGAAGGATTTCGAGACATTCCTCCAGGAGGCATGATCACTGTTGATTTTGTGCTGAACTCTTGACCACAAGTGGCTATAAAGTCTGTTATTAACGGCCTTATCATACTGACACAGGGCCATGTACTAAGTAAGATAGAGAAACCATGGTGTTCACTGCAGGACAGAACACTCAGTTTAGAGTTAGCAGAGTCCTGGTTCTGGCACTAATTAACTCGGTAATATCAGACAAATTGCCTGACCTTGCTCCTTCTCACTGTCTTCATCTATAAAATGATGATAACGCTTCTTTCATAGGTTTTTGTAGAATTCAGATGATATAATGTATTTTAAAATCCCAGAATATCTGCAAACTTTTAAACTGTTCATAAATATGAAGGATTATATAGTCCTTCTGATCTAAGAAACTGAGGACCTCATGGCTGCCTATTAATATTTACAGGAGAGAATACCAAGAAGCAAGAAGGTCTACATCAAGTTAAAAATGAAATCTGCAGCTTCAGTGGCTGATTCTGGAAAGGTAACAACCACTTGTTTAATAAGGACATGTGGCTTGCAGCAACACAAAACAAAAGAAAGAAAACAAAGCCACAAGTGTGTTTCAGTGGATTGCAATGCAGAAGGGATGTGATAGAAGTGTAGCATCAAGTTCTGAAGCACAATTCGCAGTTACCAGAACTCTGTATGATCCAGCTTTGTCTGCACATGACCTCTAGAGCTGTAATTCTAATGCAAAATGTCCCATAGGATCCTTAGCATCCCACATCCATCACCCCAAATATGATCAAATCTCCTTAGCAGGAAACAGCATTCAGGAGAAAGACCCACAAGGTCTAGCTCAAATAAAAGTGGACCCTGTTTGGGCAGGTCAGTGGCCAGACCTGCAGGCGGGCAGAGGATGAACTTCATCAACACTGGGGAGCTATCGTCCTTCCAAAGCTCCATGGTATCCTCTGCCTCACAGCACCAAGGCACAAAGAACTTAGCTCCTTTCATCATCTCAGAAAAAATGGTCAAAGACTATGTTTCTTGGCCTCTCCTGACTTTCCTCTTATGAAACATTGAACTGAGCACCAGCCATCATTTGTTTATGATGGCTTGTTTATAGGATTGGAAGCCGAGAGCCTGCTGTGTTGCTTGGTCACAGGCACTGGAGATAACAACTGGAAAGCCCAGTCTCTGACCCAAATGAACTCTCCCACTGCAATGTTTTGGGACTGCAGAGCTGGTAGCTGAGCTGAAGGGTAGGTCGGAGCCAACCTTTCAGACAGGGGTAAGGTGAGGGATATTCTAGGCCAAAAGAACAATGTGAGCTGAGGAAAGACACAGGAGACCATAATGCGTTTGAACTTTTATGTCCCTATGGCTGGGCAATAGGGTGTGTGGCTGAGAAGAGGTTGAGAGAGGAGCCTGGAGAGGGAGGCAGGGGCTAGATCATGGAAAGCCGGGGAAACCATGTTTTAACATGAACCTTTCTCATGAGGGCAAAGCAAAGGCATTGCAGGGTTTTAAGCACAGAAGTAATCTGACTAGGTGTGCATTTAAATAATAACAAACAATGTGTGTCCCAAATAAAATTTGGAAAATCAGAGAAGCACATAATAGATATATCGAATGTCCTGGACATGCTGCAGCTCCAGGAAGAAGCAGCTTCTTACTCATTCCCCTGCTGCTCTAGAAAACCCATTCTAGAATGAAATCCATAGCTTTTCTGATCCTATTCTGTCTAGAATGCTCTCATCTGAGTACTGCAAAAGTCATGTCAAGTCTAGTATTACACCTTAGTCTTCTGTTTATTTTAAAACTCCTCTTTCCTCCAGCTAGACTTGCTTCAGTCTGGGAAGCTTGGAGTGGAGGAGTGCATGGTCAGTCTTTTCTTTCCCTTTTCTAACCACCAGCTGCTCTTCCCTTAGGCCCTTAGGAAAGACTAGGGGCAACTGGCCAAGACTGGTGTGACTGATACTGCTGTCATCTGGTGTGGCATCTCACCTTGGAGATCCATCTACTAGGGACCTCTGGCTATAGTGCACTTCTGCCAGGTCTCTTGGCCTTCCAGGAGGTTCTCTTAGCTGGCATGCCATTCCCAGTGGCCCATGAGGGATTTTCTCCATTCCATGGCCCACCCCTCAGTGAAAGTGCAGCTTCCTGCCACTGAGTCCTCTTTCTTTGTTCTGTCGCAAGGCAGGCCTCCCCAGCCAGCCATTCACCTTCAGGCTTCTTCTGGTGACAGGCAGTCTTCAGTCCCTGGGTCCCTCAAACTCCAGGAGACACAGGTCAAGACCTCCAAACGGTTTTTGCGAAGCCCTCTCACTTGGTTTAAGGTGAGGGGGTGTTTCCAATGGCAGAGTGGGGGTGAGATGGGCTGTGGGACACAGCACCAGGGCCACGCTCCACAAAGCCCTGATATGGCCTCTTGAACCCTACAAAGGCTGTTTCTAGCTTCTGTTCCATAGCCTGAAGGTGGGTAACACGCTGCTGCTGGCAGCTGGTTCACCAGGTCGTTGCAGGCCCTGCGTAGCCAGGTGGCCTGGCGCTTTCTTTTAGAATGTGCTCAGGACCTACCATTGTATTCCCAGCCTTTGCAGGCTTGAGATACTAGGAGAAGCAATTTTCTGTACAGAATGAAAATCACCTGTAATCCCACTAGCTCCCCTCCTTGGAAGCGTAGAGAATGAAGAGTAAAAATCTCCTTCCCTCCTTCATCTTTAACAGTTTGGTGTGTATTTTTAAAAATTGTCTTTTATGCTTATACAAATCTAGAAAATAGATGACAGATAGATACATAGATAGAAAGATAGATAGATAGATAGATAGATAGATAGATAGATGATTTAAAACATGGCTCCGAAATTTTTCACATTAGTCCCCTCTAGAGGTGGAGTTCATGTTCCTTCCCCTGAATCCAGGCAGGCTGGTGACTTTTGGCCAATGGAATGCAGTGGAAAAGGAGCTATGTGACTTCAGAGGCTCGGTCACAAAGGGCCATGAAACCTCACCTTGCTCCTGGGAGACACTAGCGCTGGAAGCACCGAGTTGCCACGGAAGAAGTCTGACTACCTTGAGGCCATGATTTTTAAAAAAATCCTCATGATTTTAAAGAAAGAGGAAGGGGGCGGGGAGAGAGAGAGAGAGAGACAGAGAGAGAGAGAGAGAAAGAGAGAGAAACATTGATCGGTTGCGTCTCGTATGCGCCCAGACCAGGGATCAAACCCACAATCTAGGTATGTGCCTTGACTAGAATCAAACCCACAACCTTTTGGTGTATAGGATGACACTCCAACCCACTGAGCAACCCGGCCATGGTGAGGCCATGGTTTTGAGAAGGCCACACGTGAGTCCTCTGGTCGAGAGTCCCCGTGAATCCATCCTTCAGCATTGCAGCCCACGTGCCAGTCGTACAGGGAATGAAGCATCTTAGGATTCCACCTTCCGACTCCAGCCATTCCAGCCCCGGCCTCTCAAGTCCTCCCAGCTGTAGATCTCACAGGGCAGAGAGACACCAGCCCCACGATGCTCTGCCTGAATTCCTGACCCACAAAATCTGCGAGCATAATAAAGTGGCGGTTGTCTTTTACCACCAAGTTTTGGCGTGCCTTGTTACACAGTAATAGGCAACAGAAACAGACAAATATTCATGTTAGAAAGTTCATTTATTTTCAAATGGTAAGGATGGAGTAAAGGGAGCAAAATTAGGGGCAGGAAGACAGCGTGCAAGGCTTTCGCAGTAATCCACATGCAGAAAAAGCGTTAAATTAAGGTGGTGGAAGTAGGAAGGAGAGGCGGGGCTCAGCAGCCTGCCCCACTGGCCGGCGTCGAGTCTGAAGCATAAGAGATGTGAAAAGGTGCAGAACAGGTGTCCTGTGCACTGTGAGTGTATGTCTCCTTCAGTATACCCCAGCCTTTTCCTTGGTGTGCGGAGTCGTCTTCCTTACCCCAGGAGGTGATTACATGGTTTAGTTCCACCAATGAGAGGCCCTGAATGGTAGGCTATAGATGACATTAATCAATCTATTTTGTTTTATCTTACATGCTCACTTAAAAGTCTTTTATACTTAGAAAGAAAATGTATGTACAAATCAGCAGAGCCTCGTCATCTTCTTAAGCAGAGCTGTTGTACCCCGGCAGTGAACAGAGCAGCCCTGGGTGAGCAGGGTCCGTCGACAGCAATCAACCTCCCTGCAGCAGGGCAGCGAGTGGGGTGGGAAGGACGGCGTGACCAGAACAACCAAAAGACAGAGAAAAATGTCCCATAGCAACTTCACTCACACTTCAAGATACATGAGGCTCATGTGATCCCCTGTGGGGGCGTGTGCAGGAGGCGGCCAATCAATGATCTCTCTCATTGATGTTTCTGTCTCTGTCTCCCTTCTTCTCTCTCTAAAATCAATAAAGAAAAAATTCTTTTAAAAATGATTAGGCCCTCACAATTTCACTCATCTTGCCCGTTCTTATCAGCACTGGTGTTTCCTCCTGGTTCTACTTTAGATCAACCTTTTTTTTTTTTTTTATCCTCACCTGAGGACATTTTTCCATTTTTTGTTCAGATAGAGTGGGAGGGAGGGAGGGGGGGGAGAGAGAGAGAGAGAGAGAGAGAGAGAGAGAGAGAGAGAGAGAGAAACATCGATGTGAAAGGGACACATCGAGTGGCTGCCACCCGCACGACCAACCAGGGCTGGGGGCAAACCGCAACCGAGGTACGTGCCCTTAGCGGGAACCGAACCCGGGTCTCTCTGGACCTCAGGCCGATGCTCTAACCGCTGAGCCAGGGCAGATAAACCTATTCTTGATCTTACTAGACGAAGAGGTCAGAAAAGCAATAAGGGACTACTTTACACACAATGTTTGCGAGCCTTCTGGTTTTCCCTTTCAGAATTCTTTTCTAAACCCTTCTGTAACACTCACTCCGTGCCCTGAGTGCTCCGGGCAGCCTCTGTCCCCCCCGCCCCCATCTTCTCTACAGTGCCAGGTCTGTGGTCTTTAGTAACCGATGTCAGTGCTCCCAAATCACTTCTCTGTCTGGCATTTCTCATTCCCTACCCTCCATCCAAGTGCCTACTTCTCAGGTACAACTTAAGTTAGATGTAAGAAATAGTCAATAAGGCCCTGGCCGGTTTGGGTCAGCGGTTAGAGCGTCGGCCTGCGGTCCCGAGAGACCCGGGTTGGGTTCCCGCTAAGGGCACGTACCTCGGTTGCAGTTTGTCCCCGGCCCTGGTTGGTCGTGCGGGTGGTAGCCACTCGATGTGTCCCTTTCACATCGATGTTTCTCTCTCTCTTCCTCTCTCCCCCTCCCACTCTACCTGAACAAAAAATAGAAAAATGCCCTCAGGTGAGGATAAAAAAAAAGAAGAAGAAATAGTCAATAAGTGTTAAACTAGTTCACATCATTTGAATAGCTAATAACTTCATACTCACTGGGTTTTAAAAGGGGTTGCCCAGTTAATGCTACTGTGTCTCAATAGTCTCGAATCTAAAGCTTCAGTCAAATGCAGATTTTCACACTCCCATTATATCTGTGTGTAAGCAGGTCATAACCGCTTTTAGCCAAGCGGGGAAGGTTCTCTGTAGCCAGGCGCCATGGCCATTACCATCAGATAGAGCGGGAACTAATTCAGTCATGTTGATGGATGCCCAGATGGTGCCCAGACTCATCTACAGTCAGAGCTACAGAGCTAGAGTACAAGTAACTAATTTCTTCCTGGCCTAAAGTGCTCCAGGTCACCCCTGGTTACAGGGAAAATGACATGACTCACTTGTCTCCTGAGCCAGCTCATCCAGAATGTTGTGCACAGCTAAGACAGCCAATAACAACAGGTGTATGCAGAATGCGTGTTGTCTCGCCCAGCTTATTTCAAGGAGGGAGCTCTGATTTCCCAGAGAAAAAAGGTTAGGGAGACTGCAAAATGAAGTAGTTTAAAGAAAACATTTCAACCCAATACCCATTAGGGGATGAATTGCAGACCAGCTTCTGAACTCCAGCCAGTGAACCAACTGAAAACAAGGCTGTACCTGCCCAAGAGAATCTCTTCCTGGGGCACCTTGAAATTATTTGGAGTATTTTCTGCGGCTTCTTTCTGTAGAGGTGGGAAAATATATATATTTATATGCCAAGGTTTCATTTATTAAAAACATTTTAAAGTACTTACTACGTGCCAAGTATGGTGCCAGACACTGATGCTTCAAAAATGCATATTGATCAGTTCCTGCTCTGAAGGAAGCCACAGTCTAGTTAGAGAGTGGCAGAGGGGATTGGAGCAAAGGATGAAACAGACAGAAATAAAACGAATAAGCCCTATAAGAGAGTGGAGGAGGACAGAGAAGAGGAAGTACTTAATTTAAAAGTCCTCATGCCAGGAAGGAGGAGGAAGTAGGAATGGGGGTCAGTGGGAGAGAGCTGGGAGGGAGTGAGGAGCAGGTGACCCTGGAGTAAAATCTTCACTCCAAGGGTAACTGTTAACCAAGTGGATAGAGGGGGTACAAGTGAGGAAGGAGAAATAAACATTAGAGCATATTTATCTATGAAGGAGAGTTCCAACTCTAGATTTTTTTATCAGCTTATCTTCTTTTGCTTCTTGCTTCACTCCACAATTAAAACAAAGTGGGAACATTTTGTAACCCCTGAAAATTGAAACAGCACAATTTGATCTAGTAATTCCACAGTGAAGCTTCTTCAAATCTTCATTCCTCTTCCATGAGCCTTTGGAGTTACACTTGTCCTACAAGAGAGAGCAGAGAAATGAAAGGGAAAAAAGGGAAAGTCCATTCTTTTTAAATAGTTGGTTTATGTCTTATAATCTATTTCTACAGAGATTCAGAGGAAGCAACTAATGTATTTGTTTGACTGATCCAGTTAAAATGATTGTGAAAAAATTGGAAGCAAAAAACTACATTTCAACTTTATTTCCTCAATTACCCTGATAATTGGGAGATAAATATAGCATATGCTCCAAAATAAATTTACAAGAAAAATGCCAGAGCTCTGGCTCTCTGATCTTTCTTTGTAAATAATAAAGGAGTCTCAGATGCTCTTGATACACTTCTGATCTTACGTGGCGAACTGACTTGATATGTATTTCTTTTAAACTATTTTTTAAAAATTATAAGCAATATATGATATGGGCTAGAATAAAAGTAGAAAGGGAATAACAGTCACTCCCCAGAAGTGATCTGTCAATAGCTTTGAGAATCTTCTTCCAACATACATATTACATCACGATTATATTATAGGTTATGGCATCCTCCAAAATTTCTATATTGGAGAGGCTTGGGAGAGGTAATCTGGCTAGACAGGAAATTTCATTTGCATAGTAACCAGTTAGTATTTAGGTTAATTTTTATTTGTCATGGTTTGTGGGGGTGGGGAGCTAGAGATGATGGGAGAACATAGAGTCTTCTCAGGTCCAGCCGTAACGAGCAGTGCCGCATATATACCTCCACAATTTCCTTTTCAAGTTTAAAAGCATGTCTTGAACATTTCATCATATCATCAACACATAGAGACATGCATACTACCTTCTTTTATAATAGTTACCTAGGATTCTATTTTATTTAACTAGACTATTGATAAACATTTAGAGTTTTTCCAGTTATCACTAAGCATTATGTGTTTGTGTGTGTGTGTGTGTGAGCGTGTGCGTGAGCGCATGCGTGCTTACACATATATATAATCTGCTCATAACAGGAGAATTTCTATAGAATAAAGTCAGAGAAGAAAAATTTCTAGGGTGAAGGATATGTGCACTTAAAATTTTGACAGAAAACTGTCATTGTTTAATATACAGTTCAAAGTACAGTTGTTCCATGACCCTACTTCCATTGTGATGGCAGAATACTGTCTTGAATAATTAATAGTGATCCTATCATTTTGTATCCAAGCCAAAACACTTTTGAAAGAGGAAGTGGATGCTATTAATTATTATACTGGGAACACAGGCAGAAACTAGGACTCTCCTGGGCAGACTAGAACATTTGATCACCCTAATAATTACTAACGTAAGTATTATTAATGAGAATAATATTGCAGAAAATGTAAAGCAGCTCTGCAAATAGCTTAAGAAATTTCAATTATCCTCCTTTTCTCCTTCCCAAACCTACTTTCCAACTTCCACAGTATTACACTAAAAAACTACTCTAATTTTCCAGTAACCTACTTGTTGGATTTCATCTTAATGATAGTAAACCAAAGATTTAGGGAAAAGGAGGAAGGATTAGCTTCTATTAAATATTTTGCACTTTTAAACTTTCCATTTGAAAAAGGAAGATTCCCAAACCAGGAATCATAGTTGGATGTCATGGATTAAAGAAATAATATGGAGAGAAGAAAAAAGTGTTTTGAGAAAAAAATCAATAAATTATTATCACAAGCCCGGGCCAGGTGGCTCAGTTGGTTGGAGCATCATCCCATACACCAGAAGGTTGAAGGTTTGATTTCTGGTCAGGACACATACATAGGTTGAGGGTTTGATCCCTGGTCAGAAAGCGTGGGAGATGCAACCAATCAATGTTTCTCTCTCACATGGATGTTTCTCTCTCTCTCTTCCTTCCTCTCGCTCTAAAAAAAAATCAATAAAACATATCCTAGGGTGAGAATTAAAAACATAAAATATTGCCCTGGCCGGTTGCTCAGTGGTTAGAGCATTGACCTGCGGTCCAGAGAGACTCGGGTTCGGTTCCCGCTAAGGGCATGTACCTTGGTTGCAGTTTGTCCCCGGCCCTGGTTGGGTTGTGCGGTGGCAACCACTCGATGTGTCCCTTTCACATCGATATTTCTCTCTCCCTCTCTCTCTCTCTCCCCCCCGCCATCTGAAAAAAAATGGAAAAAATATCCTCAGGTAAGAATAAAAAAAATATATTATCACAAAAACATTTGCTTCCTGTCAATTCAGCATTAGTATTCCCTGATAAGCTCAAATGCTATGTAAAAACACAAAAAGAACATATCGTATTCAGTGTTCTAAAGACTATGACTTGGGTTCCAGCAGGCCGAATGTCAGGCAATCCCTGGACTAATATTAACTTTTATGGCTCAACCTGAGAACATATATTCTCTTTCGTGTCCTCTAAAATGCTGCCAGGGTTTTGTCCACTCCTTTGGTTCTCTTTGGACAGCCCAAGACCTGAGATACCAGACATATGGCGTTCTGTGAGTGCAATCTATGGCATGTGTCACTTCCCACTTCTAGGACAGCTGCAAAAATCTCATCTTGTTCCCAGGCAGGATCAATCTATGGTGAAAGTCTTTGTGCGTTCAGGAGACAACTGGTTGCTTCCGATGAAAAAGGAGAGCCCAGCACACGCCTTGTGTGTGTGTTCCCGTTCGCCAGCAGCGCCCTTTGTTATCCTTTAAGGATTACATTTCTCTTTCTGCCTGTTATCCCGGGCTCAGGAAGAAAGCCCTTGACGGGTTAATGAATTGCCCAGCTCACTGAATCATCTGTCTTGTGTTTCTCACTAAACGAGAGGCTTTAACAGATCAGCGCTGAGGTGTTGGGAAGCGTGTTTCCAGCTAATGGCAAGCTATTGGAAATGCCCCAGAGCCTACAATCTGCCACCTGAAGGCAACTCCACGAGGGAGTAGTTTCCAAAACATTCCTCTTTCCACCTCTTGTCCATTAGCTGCTCATTCAAAAAGTGAATGTAATGGCCCAATTTTTTTTTAAGTCTTTGTTACAATAGCATACTGTTTAGTAGGAGCAACTATTAACCTATTTTGATTTTTTTCAATGTATAGCACCATCACCACTTTCTCACCTAGACTTCGTTTTGATTAAAGCATGCATTGCAAAACATTTGGAATTGATTCTGTTTCTGCGAAACAGATGTTTTTCCTTTGTCAAAAGCTGAGATCAAGTTATAGAGGCTGGCAAAGAAAGATAGCTAAGATGTTTGCTTGTTAAAAAGAAACAAAAATCGCCAAACAGTATGTATGGCAGATCCCATTTATGTAAAAATATGTATAAATATAATATGTGTTGGTATATGAATAAAGGCAACTTGAAAGTCTATGTGCCACATTGTTAATAGCTGTCTGGAGGGAGGAATTGCCAGGGCTTTTTACTTCCTAAGACATCCATATGATTTGTGTTTTACACCATAAGCATCTGTTACTCTTCCAGTCCTAAAGATTGGGTGCAAAAATAAAGTTACTCATAGGAACTGAACTGATTTCTTAGTCCTACAATGAATTGGGCTGAGCTGACCAAAAGCTAACGTAAGGAGCTCAGCAGGGAACAGACAGTTCGTGATGTAGAAGGCAGCATTATTATCAGTTAATAAATATATATATGCTTCTTAGGGCTGAGGAAAAGGACAAATGCCAGAGACAAAATTTTCTACAAAATTTATTACATGTTAGAAACAGACCTGTATTAAAAATAAACTGGTTTTAAAAAAATCTGCTTGGAGTATTTTTTTCAAACTCACTGAATTATTTTGTGAGTATTTATTTTGGGTACATCATCCGAACTCTCAGCTTAGGAAAATGTTTAGCTGGAGTGTGTCAGGGGTTAGTTGCTAGTGCCTGATGGCAAATTATCGATATGTAAGTCAATTACATCAGATATAACCTACTGTTTGGTGAGTTATCCCAGTATGGTGTAGTGGAAAGTACACAGGCTTTGGAGCGTCAACCTGGATTCAAGTCTTTCCTCCCTCACTATAGGTGCTATTGATCTTAAATTAGTTATTTAACCCTATTGAGACTTCTTTTTTTTTAATTAAGTGTATATTATAACAATAACTACTATATGGGGTGGTCTGTTAAATGTACTTTATTACCTGTAAAATGTTCTGCATATAGCAGACACTGAATATTGAGTGAGCGAATGAGTGAGTGAATGAATTAATGAACGAGAGAATATTATTCTGGATTTTCTTAAGTGTCCATATATCAAAGTGAAAGAGAAAGGGGGTGGGGGTGAGAGGGAGAGAGAGAGATGGGGAGAGAGAGAGAGACTTAGAGACAGAGGCATTCTAGTTCCCTCAGATACAGACTTTCTTACGAATGAAAGTGACTCATGATTTAGAGAAGGAGAAAAGTAAATGATAGGCATGGAGGCCCTAGATGTAGACTAATGCAGCCTAATTCTGCAGTTGCCACAGACGTACACTGTACACAGCACCTATCATCCTGAAGGGCCTTCCCTGATTTCCCAGGCAGAGGTAGGACTGCCTCCCAGGGAGGGCCTGGCATGACGAGGTTGGGTGTGCCAAGGAGGTTCTCTTTCAGAGGAATTAAAATGAACAGAATTGAAAGAATTAGCTAGTTGGCGAGAAGAAGAAACCCACTTACAGTGTGAGTCCCCTTAATGAAAATGCCTGAACGTGACAGTTCTAGGATCCGACTCTACTCTTGGTCCCACAGTTAGGAAGAGGTGAAGTCAGGCATGTACTGAAGGATATTTACCTTTGTTATCCTCCGCACGTGGTTTGGGAGAGTGTAAGTACCTCAGAGAGAAGTTTAAAATCCCTGTTCTTTTAGAAATAACTCGCTCTGACAGTTTGTAGAAGCCACTCATAACTTTCTTCCTTATCCTCAGCCCTTCCCACTCTTCCATTGGCCACATGATGCTTCCAACCTGCAACGTAGACAGCAGTAACATTTGAGGGACCCCAGAGCCAAACAGTTCAGCTGCGAGTCTGATGGCCAGGAGAGAGCTAGGGACCAGAGTTCTAGATTTGGAAGTCAACACCCAAACTGTCGATTTATTATCCACGAGAGTGGATTCCGCGTGGGCTGTCCCCTTGCTCTGGGAAACAAATCCTGTTGAAGCGGTCCTTCGGGCCCACTTCGGGCAAAACTCGAGGCCTGGGTCCTTTGAAAATTAAAAGTTGAAAAACAATTATGTTTTTCATTAACTGACTACTCTGTGCCCAGAAAATGTAAGCATTTCCATATGTTACCTTGTTTAAGCTTCATGACAATCCTACAGTTTTTACAGTTGTCCAAGGTCACAGAGATAGTCAATAGCAGAGACAGCATGTGGGCCTAGGTTTTACAGGTTCCAAAATCTGGTCTCTTCGCACTGTGCTTCAGTGTCTCCCGTGGAAAATGGGAGAGGGTGGAATGCTGGTACTTTGGAGGCATCTGCTTGTGCCTGTACTGTGCCTGATAGAGTTGGTCCAGTTCTTTGAGGATGAGCCTTGGCTTCTGGAGGATTCTCTTCCAGGCCCTTAAGGTACATACATCATCCCTACTATTCACTTCAGGGCCTGAACACCAAGCAGAGGAGCTGGAACACTGGTGGAGAAGAGATCCAAAATCTCTCTAATTTTCTCATGTAGTTGTTTGTTCATTCATGTATAGTCTTGAATTGAGCCTTCCTCCTTTGCACCCCTGAATTCCCAGGGCAATTATGCCTCTTCCTTTCTTTTAACCTCCTTTTTTGTCTGTCCAAAGCCAGAAAAATCAACAGTACATGATGAAAGGAAAATAAATTATTTCAGAGTGGCATGCTTTCTGAAATGAGATTTCAATGTATTATACAAAAAAAAAAAGAACTATTTGGCCAGTTAGCTTGTTTGTACAAGAATTATTTTATTACTCGATTCAGCCATAGGTCTGTGTAATGAACTGTTATTAGATAAAACAAAAAGGGTCATAATTAAGCAGAAGTTGGGCAATGGGGTTGACAATCCTTTTTTCAGAAGGTTGTGATCTTGGAATATATGTAAATTCATGCATGTATTTGATGCTTTGTCTAAAAATGGCCTGAAAACCTGGAGCTGCACACAACCTTGGCAGCAGAGCAGGAAGGGACAAGGCCTGTTGTGGAAGCCGAAGATTTTAGAGATGAATGTTTCATGGTGGTTATCCAGTCGTTGCCTTGTTTGACAGACAAGGAAACTGAGGCTCAGAGATGCTACATGAACTTTCTCAAGTCACCTAAGTCGTTAAGACCACAAGCCCAGGGCTTTCTGGTTACACCTTATTATTTTACCTATTGTTTATTTCTGGAGGTTATTTTTGTTTGCTTGCTTAATTATGTTTAAATTCTTTTATTTTCATTTTTGTTGTTTTAAAAATTATAAAAACAATACATGCTTGTTGTAAAAAATTCTAAACATAAGTATATAGAATAAAAAGTGGGTCTTTCTTTTACTTCTCTTTTCCGAATAACATTTTCTCTCTCGAGACAACCTCTGTCAATGAGGTGTTAGTTCTTAATTTTTATGAAGTCTAATCTATCAATACTTTCCTCTGGAAGCTCTCCCATAGACAATGAAAAGCTCAATGTGGGAGCAACATGGGTTACTTTTACTCATAACTCCGTGGTCAGAACTGGTCACACGGCCCCACCTAACTACAGAGGGACCAGGGAGTATAATCCTAGCCCAATCCCAGAAGGCGAAGAACTGGAAATACTCAGTGAGCAGCTTGAATAACTTCCACGACGGTCTAAGTCAGAAAGAGACTGCCAGAAACCAGGGGAGAAGGGTAGAGTGATAAAGGAAGTGTTTTGGGGCGAGAAGACTGTGATCAAATAATACAGAATTCATTCCAGTTGAGTTGGGAAGATGTGACTTCAGGAAGCTGTTTCACCTGAAGTGAGCCTAGAATAGGATTCTGAAAGAGCCACATTTTCTGGAGAAGTTGATAGAGTTCTTAGTATTCAAAGAGTGAGCACAGAAAAACTGTTTTTCTCATTAGCCATTGATTTAATCCTGATGTGAGGAGTTTGTGTAGATCGTCCAAATATTAAGTCACCAAGCCAGAGGGTATTTTGAATACATTTGGGGAATGGCGGAGCTGTCTATTCTTAAATAAATGCCTTCCCAACCCCCATCCTCTGTAAGCACTCTTAGTATGTGCGTGTGCACTTCCGTGAGAGGAAAATCAATACCTTCTTGGATAAATTGAAATTGAGCTATGTCAAGGCATACATGCATTGTCTGATAGCATCTTTCTGCCAGGAATCTAATATATTGATCAAATTTCCCTAGCAGAGCATCCATGCAATATGCAATAGCAAGACAGACTAATGCAGGAATGTTGGCTATACAATTATTTGAAATGTCTCTTTTAACCAAAGAAATCAAAGCTTGAGATCACTATGCAGGGCACTGTCTCTCCTGATGAGTGTCCTAATCTCCTTGCAATTTCTGACAGGGGTCATGAGCAACGCTCCCTGTTCCTGTGGTTCACCTGCTCCTGACCGAGGGTGAGAAATGATTTCTCAGTTGGAACACTGCTGTCAAAGACAGTGTTCTGCCTCCTCCTCTCCTTTGCCTCCACCTCTTCCTCCCCCTTCTTTGAGGCAAAGCCACGTTTCCTTTCCCCCCCCAGTAACAGCAGCAAATGTGTGGGTGGCGATTTGGCTGTGGCTCCATAGAGTTACGGCAGTTGTACCTTTGCATTGTGCACGTGCAGTTGAGATTATTAATAACTTTTGTTATCATCGTTGTTGTTAAAAGGACAACGGCAAGGAGGAGAAGGGCTCTCTGCCTGGCTCTTTCAGACGTGCTCATTCCGAGTTCAGAATGATGACACACAAGCACAAGGGGCGCAGGCTGACACTGTTCATGCCTGATGAGCCTGCCTTCAGCGGCTCAAGAGGAAGGGACATACAGCAGCAGAGAGGAGGATGTGCCTGTATTTTTAAATAAACTGTCTTGTGATGCAGAAGGCCTATGAGACATTTCAGGTGTTGAACCCTAGATACATGGAAAATTACTCACATGCCTTTATATCCTCCCCCCCTCCAAGTGACTCTAGTGATCCAAAGGGAAATTATTCTGGTTAAATGACTCATCTAAAACTCATTTTTTAAACTGCATCTTGGGCAAAGAAGACTCTATTCAGAGGTAACTATTATTTAACATTTGGACAGATCCACAGAAGTATAAGTCAATTGAGTCCAAATAAAGAAATGTGCTATTTTTACCAACTTCTAGATGTTCTTGGCAGAACCTAGGCTAGACTTTGTTAGGGGAAAAAACAGTTTTAGGATCCTTTTTTTTTCTTTCAGGTTTTCAATAAAGATTTGATAATCAAAATAATATATTTTTTAAAAAGCCAAGAAATAGCCTTAGAAAATTTTATGAAGATAAGATGAAAGGGTTAACAAGAGAAAAAGGAAGGAAGGGAGGAGGGGAGGAGGGGAGGAAGGGAGAAAGGGAGGAAGGGAAGGAGGGAGGAAGGAAGGAAGGAAGGAAGGAAGGAAGGAAGGAAGGAAGGAAGGAAGGAAGGAAGGAAGGAAAGGGAAGGGAAGGGAAGGGAAGGGAAGGAAGGAAGGGAAGAAGGAAGGGGAAAGAAACTGCCCTGGAACTAGAAATAGATATTTATACCTGAAATAGATAAATTGTAGTATTTATATTACTTCATTCCTGGTATTGCATAGATTGTTAGAAAAGATTTCATACATTGAAATATGCTTTTATTTCCCTGTAGAAAATATTTCATCCTTTAGAAATGAAAAATACCATCTTATCAGAACTCTGTCATTCAAACGTCAACAAATCTAATAAGGGATTTTTATATTTCACAATGTTTCCAAAAATGTCACACATATTACTTTATTTAAGAAGCATGCATTCTTATCCATTAGGTAGGGTATGTATTATGAGCCTTGTTTTATTGATGATGAAATGATGACCACAATAGAGCAAAATAATAATAACATTGAAACTCATTTCCTCAGCATCAAATCTATTACAGCATACTGCCTCTTTAGATAAAAACTTACCATATTTTTGGACACACATATACCTTCATTTTCTTTCTTTTTTCTGGGACTGAGTTTAAGCCCATGGAAGTCCTTGATATGTTTTTGTTTGATGTATAAAATTGTTATCTTTCTTCTGAGGGAGTAACAAATGAGAGTTTTGTTCCCTTTGTAGTGAAAATGGATATTATGCCGTGTTTTGAAGGCCCAAAGAGGAAGAATTGGCTCCATTTTATCTTATATCCTTTTCCAGTCAGTACCTTCTATTTAGAGTAACTTATTCTGTGGTTACTTGCAGTAACAATGGAGAAATTAAAACAGGTATGCCATGATAATCGGACAAGAACACTCATAAATCCAAAATCAGAGTCATAATACTATCAGGTAACAATCTGATTCCTAGCTCTCTTAACTTTTTCTATGTTATGCAGTTTAGTTCTTCACTATTATATATGTTTTGTGTTCAAATCTGGTTTTACCAACACATTGTCCATAGATCGAATGTAGGACTTCTCTTGTAACCCTACAGCTAAAACTGGTACTCTTTAGAGTCCTCTTGAAACTTTCTTCACTTAAAAATAGTCCATGCTCCATTTTTGCTGAATATTCTATGTTTATTGACTGCCATCTGTACTGAATTTAATATACTCTGTAAATATCAATACTAATTCATTCCTTCATTAATTCCTTCATTTATACATCTATACATCTAGCATAGCTAACATATATTGTGCTCCCATAATATTTACCACATCGTACTGTCATTTTCTGTTTCCCTTTCCAGATTTGAACTGTTGGGGAGGAGAGTCTGTGTGTTTGTAATCTCTCCATTTCAGAAGGGCCTGGTGCGTAGTGGGTGTATAGTGAATGTATTTAGATGAATGGCGTCTAGTGAAACACCACATACCCGGCAGGCAATGACTCAGTGCTACCTAGTAGTGAAGACACTGATTTCTTTTACTTTCTGCTTTAATTATTTTCCTTATAAACAAAAGGTTTGAAATATTTGAAGGAATAAGACACTACTTTTTAAAAATTAATTAATTAATTTTTGTTACAGATGTTTCTCCTTTTTTTCTCCTAGACACCCTCCTCCCAATCCTGCCCCCACCTCCGGCATTGTTTTCTATGGAAGACACTAGTTTTTGAGTGGAGTTTAAAATTTCATTACCAAGATCCTATTTAGATAAAACAAACAATCTATTTTGGGGGTGGCTGGATATTGAATGCCTCTGAAACTATTCAATCTTTTATTAATATGCATGTTTTTTCCAGTAGGTTGATATATGCATGTTATAATGGTAAGAAACCTTAGGTGGAGATCAACAGATACTACATTTTAAATGAAGGTAGAATAAACAAAATAATGGGGGTGGGGGGGAGCCATGGATATTTGTTTCTATTTTCATTTGAAATTCTGCCTCTGGTTAAACCAAGCAGCCTTTTCGAAATCACCTGAACTATAATAACATGCCACTAAATGCTTTGCTTGTTCAATTTTTCATTTGCAAAAGTAACGCCTGCTTTAAACCCTGGAAACCTCTGAAATATGCATCAGGCAGGAGGCTGGTGTGGGGATTGCCTTGAGGTCAGGGCTTTCAGCTCCTCCGTTGCTGAGTCTGAGGTTTCTGCCAAAGGCCACGAAATATCCCTTCATTAACTGGTTCTTGGCGGCAAATATAATTAAGAGCTAGCCATAGAACAGAACGTTGGAAAAGAATAGGTGTCTCCTGTGGTGTGAAATCAGGGCCAAAGATGCTGATCTGGTGACAGGAGTCCTGTGCAATCACTGCCCTGTAGCTGGTGGGGATTTGATGTAACAGAAGGGCTTGGAATGAAGCAGGGCTGTGGTGCTGGTGACTTCTGACAGACAGTGCGATCCTTTGTGGGGCTGGCATGTGCAGGACGCAGTGACTGGACTCCGCGTGTTGGCCATTCCTCTGGTTTCCAGAGCTCTTCCCCACGGACACTCATGTCAGGTCAGTTAGGTACGTGTTTGTACAGGTGGTGGATCAGCTGTTGTCCCTGGAAGTCAACCTTTCCCTTTCCGGTTTTCCCATCCAGGGTCACTCAAGGGCGACAAGAAGGTGACTGCCCCTTGAAGGCTGAGCCTGCTGTTGTTTTGGCTGCCGACACACAGCCTCAAAGAGACAATGATTTGAACCTGCCTTTCTGCCTGCTGTCTCTAGACTCCCTGGCACCACTCAGTTTAGGGAAGAAAAAAATATACCTGGTAGCATTCAAGTCTAGAATTGTAATGAAATTAGGGTGTCCCGAGGTATGCTTTTAAAGGGATTAACCCATTGTTCCAGGAAACCTTTGGAGGATAATAAATTATTTACTGTTTTCAAAGGAGATCGGAATAGGAAATCTTCAGTCGTGTTCAGGGAGATTAGAATTTTAGATAGGCCATTTTTGAGTAGGGAGGAGGTAGCTGTTTGTGTTACACAGAACATACCCACAGTAGATCTTTGTTTTCACCTGGGTCATTAGTGCATGCATGTTTCTGACCCTGCCAAGGTCCCTGGGTACACCAATTACACTCTGCCGAAGTCTGCTATGAGAAAATTGGATGATGTGGTTAAAAGAAAAATCCCAAACCATCTTGGGCTGGGTAGGAGGGATTTTGAAATGCTAATATTTGCCTTTGCAAGATGACACACTGCTGATAACCCCTTCCATCATGCAAGTCTCTCCTTCAGCTCATTAAAAAGACTTGAAACATTTGCCAAAACCTCCCTTCACACCCTTGACACTAGTCAAACCGGCTTCCTTGCCATTTCCTGAACACAATAGCAAATAAGTATTTATCAAGTCTCTGCTATGTGCCAGGCACTGCGTTATGTGTTCTATACATGAGGACAAGAAGCTCTTCAAGGTGATTAGCGATTGTATATTCTTTTATCCAATCAAGACTTACTTCATGAGCACCTACTATATGTCAGGCATGTGCTAGGATGTGAGGGTGTGGCCATGACAAAGCAGGCATGAGTTCACAGTCCAGCAGAGGAGGTAGATGTTACATAATAACAAGGGGAGGCTAGGGAGGCGTGAGGACTTTAAGCAAGGAGGCCTGACCCTGAGGGAGGGACGTTTATCCTGAGACATGAAGGAGCCAGTGGAATTAGCCAAATTAAGAGGATGGGGATCATGCTGGGGCCGAGGGAGGGTCCAGAAGGGTGAAAACAAGGTCAGAGTGGCACAGTGATGTGCACTGCACAGCCAGTATTCCTGGGTGAAATCCTGGCTGACCACTTACTTTCCTTATAACTTTGGGCAAGTCACTTAACTTCTGCGCCTCTATCTCCTTACTTTTAAATGGGGATAGTCACAGTACTAAGCTGATCATTTTGTTGTCCTGACAAATGAGTTGCTATGTGCCCAGCACGTAACATGCATTATTTAAGTGTTAGTTAATTTAACAAAGAAGTGGGGGTATTTTGAGTTACTCTCTAGCCTAGAGTATAGCCTATAAAAAGTACAGAGAAAGAGGTAGGTTAGAAAAACTGATAGTGTTTGGATTATGGGGGGCTGGGGCAGGGGGAGGTCTTGTAAACATGTGAAGGACTTTCTGGATCTGTAGAGTAGTAGGAAGTCACTGAAGGGTTTTGACCAGGACAGTGACACAATCAGGTTTGTAAGAGCCATGCTGGTGGCCATAGATATAACCCACAGTGTGTGGACTGGCAAGACATCAAGGAAATAGAATGAGCAACCCTTGCTTATGGAGTGAACGTGTGAATGAGGAAGAGGGAAGAATGAAGGAAGACTCCCTACACTTGAAACAAGCCAGGGCCCTTCAAATGTCCAAATAGCAAGGAAAAGTCAAGGGTAGCTGTGGATACATCTGGGTTGATAGGTTTGCTAAGGGCTCCTCTCTTCTCAGTGCTAGGAATCGGGCTCGCCTGCTGGGAATACGTTGAGAAAAGGAAGGAGGAGGAGGTTTGCAGAGGCATGATCTGAAATGCTGGTTGTAGAAAGTAGGAGAGAACGTTTACTAGGGAAACCCAGTCAGGGTGGGGGATTCTGGCGAGGATGGCGATGTTTAATTTTTAGTGGCACCTGCCTGCCTAGGTGTGAGGTTTGCTCAGCAGCTCCTGGTAGCTCTCAGATGCAAAAGAGACCGGAGCTGCTGAGAGTTAGCTCTAGGATCAGGATAATGAGATAATGATAATAACAATCGTATCTAACATTTATAGCTTTACCGGTTTACCAGGTGGCAGGTGCTGTTTTAAGAGCTTTCCATACATTCTCTCATTTAATTAGACACAGGCAGGTCTTAAAGTTGCATGAAATGTACTAGACGTGGCACATTAACTGACTAAATTCAAGTCAGTAAATAGAAGCGTAGTAATTTGGCATGTTATTTACATGATTACTGTACAGAAATTGTGTTTCTCTGGCCTCACAAATCTATGAGAAAAATTAGGGTCAAAATAACAGCAGTGAAACAATGTCTCTGGCTCTATCCTACTCACTCTGAACATCTCCTTGTCTCCAATTCTGGATTAGTTTCTGAGGGAGGCTGTAACAAAGTACCACAAATTGAGTGGCTTAAAACAACAGAAACAATCAAAATCAAGGTGACCGCAAGGCCATGCTACCCTTCCTTGCCTCTTTCTAGCTTCTGTGGTGGTCCTCAATCCTTGGCATTTCTTGGCTTACAGCTGTATCATTCCACTGTCTACTTCTGTCATCACTTGGCATTTCCTTGGTGTGTCTCCATTTCCACATGGTGTTTTTCCTTTTTTCATATGGACATCAGTAATATTGGATTAGAACCCACCCTAAGGACCATATCTTAACTTGATTGCATCTGCAATGACCCTATTTCCAAAAAGGTCACATTCTGAGGTACGGGGGCTTAATACTCCAACATATCTTTCTGGGGGACACAATTCAACCCGTAATAAATTTCTTCCAAAGAACTGTGAAAGTCCTGGATGGTCTGGAACTAGTACTTTTTGTTTCCACATGCTTTTCTCCTCTCCTTAATACCACTACCCTTGGTGTCCTCTTCCAGATATAGGTTGATCTGCTGTGTCCATTTTGAATCCTCACATGTCCTACAGTTTGACCTGACCCCCTACCTGTGCCTCCCCACATGGTTTGTAGACAGATCTGCATTAGACTTTGTTTTTGTCCACCATCCGCAGGTCATGCAACCTCAACTCAGCTGGGCTGGAAGACAATCATAAACACAGATGCTGTTTGGAACTTAATCATCCCTCCCACTGACACTGACCTTGAGCCAGAGTCTTTGAACCAATCTTATGAGCCGCACCTCTCTTGTCCCCCAGTCTGATGGCTGTTATCATGCCCCTTGGTACAAATAAAACCTCTGCTATACCCAGACATGTCCAGAAATATCAATAGGGATACTAGAGTGAATGTAGCTTAGCTTCTAAGACTACAGTATCCTGTGATACAATTTTATGCAAAAATTAATCCGCAATACGATGCCAGTCATTGATAACTGTTGGATTGGGCTGTCTACTCGATATCCCACTCAGATTTTGAAATATCTTCTGCTCTGTTAGAAAGGGCTTTCTCCATATGCCTCACATTTACTCTTCTCCTCTTTCCAAGCCTACTGAATCTAGTGAGATGTTTCATTTCAGGCCACAGTCCCTTCTAGCCAGTCATAGCCTCTCACTGCATGTAACACAACCATGCCAGTAATATTTAGCTACAGAACGTCTTGATGTCTTCTTCTTGTAAGAGGCCCTATCATTAAAGTAATTATAAATGTTTGTACCTAACCCTCACTATGACAGTTTCACTTTCACCACAGTAAGGAAAGGGTTGACTATAATTATACCTGGGTGCTGTGTGCGTGTGTGTGTGTTTTATTTCTTTTTTATTTTTATTAAAGTATAGTTGACATAGTATATCTGGGTGTTTTTTTTAATTTTTTCATTTTATTTTTTGGTACATGCCCCTAGCGGGAACCAAACCCAGGACTCTCTGGTCCGCAGGCTGATGCTCCAACCACTGAGCCAAACTGGCCAGGGCATATCTGGTGTCTTTGATCCTAACCTGCCTCCAGGTGTGATACCTTTCTTCCCACTCAAAATATCAATCTAAAGTTAATCAATCTGCCCTGGCCAGTTTGGCTCAGCAGCTGAGCATCGGCCTGCGGACCAGAGAGTCCCGGGTTTGGTTCCTGCTAGGGCCACATACCACAAATAAATAAATAAATAAAGTTAATCAATGGACAGTATTTTATTTTATTTTTATTACTATTTTTTTTTCATCTTCACCTGAGGACATTTTTCCATTTTTTGTACAGATAGAGTGGGAGGGAGAGAGAGGAAGAGAGAGAGAGAGAGAAACATTGATGTAAAAGGGACACATCAAGTGGCTGCCACCCGCACGACCAACCAGGGCCGGGGACAAACTGCAACCGAGGTACATGCCCTTAGCGGGAACCGAACCCGGGTCTCTCAGGACCGCAGGCCGACGCTCTAACCGCTGAGCCAAACCGGCCAGGGCTCAATGGACAGTATTTTAAAGGTCCTGCATTAGGAAAAAAACAGACACAAGAAAATTACCTTTTTGGTAATTATTATTTTAAACTCTTCAAACTTAGATAATTTAAACCACCCACTCAAGAAGTGCTGAGCATCTATGGTGTGCCAGGTACTAGGGATACAACAGAAGCAAAACAAACACCATCTCTATCTTCTAGGATTCTACCATCTGCTGGGAAACCTTAACAGTCTTACAAATAAACATACATTCACCAATGGTAATAGAACTGGTAAAAGAAATGTACGGAGTGCTCTGTATCATAGGAGAAGCTAAGTGAGGTTGGGGCGGTCAATGATATGTAAGCTGAAGTTCGAAGGGTGAGGAAGAAAGGAGGGGAAGCATGTCCCATGCAGAAGATCAGGATATGGGAAGGCTCCGAGGTACAAAAGAGCTCGATGCCTCAAAGGAACTGGAAAAATACTAGTGAAGTTGGAGCACAGTGAACGAGGAGGAAGGCGAGACAAAATTAAGGGGAGAGGAGAAAGGGAGAGGACTTGATCCAAAATGGCCATGTAAGGATTCTGGATTCCAGCATCTGTGCCCCGGGAAGCACTGAAGGATTTTAAGGAGAAATGCATGATGAAATTCATGTTTTAAAAGATGCTCTGACTGTCGCGTGCACAGTGGAGAAGAGCTGGGAGCGGGACACCAGCTAGGAAACTTACTGCAGTTGAGGTAGAGAATATAGTGACTGGGGCTACGGTGACAGGAAGTGAACAGATTCAAGAGATACTTCGGAGATGGAGTCAACACGTTCTTTTCAGAGGAGTGTGAAAGAGAGCATTACCCAATATATTACTAATTGTTTAGTGTCTAATCTAAATAATCTGAAGTTAATCACCTGCTCAGCACTGAAGTCACCACTGAGAACCTGTCCCATTGTGTTTCAGGCAAGATAGCATTGAGCAAGACTCAAACCTCCAGTTCTCTTGCAGAGAGAAAAATCAACTTTCATTTTCGTGTGTGCTTTGACGGGGTCTGTGTGGATCACTTCAGGATTTCAGGAAGTAAACAAGTAAAAGTCGTGGGATTTTTTTTTTTTTTTTTTTGGCTGTCATCAGAAAACAGTTTTTAGAGCTGAACAGAGAGCAGGAGCAGGAAATGATGAATACTTTTCTTAATTAAGTAGACAGTCTCCTGATTCTCTCCTCCCCCATTCTTTGCTTCTGCCTTGACACACACTAGCAAGAGCCCATAGGCGATATTTTCAAATTATACCTGCCCAATCGATACTCCTTACACACTCCCAGGCACACTGACATGCTCCGCTTTGTTCACACACTCCTGTCTCCCTATCTCCGCACGTCTGATTCTTCCCTTTGCCCTCTTCCCCCTCCTCTACCCTGATCCTGGCTCTCAGAAGCCGGCTGGAAAGACAGGAGATGGAATGCACTGTAAACTGGTAGGAAGGATGTGTTGGGTTTCTCTAACTGGTTTTCCTTATTATCAATCTGTCAGGCCAAGAAGAGGAACTCCTTTCTTTGGAATCAAGACAAAACATCTCTTTGTTTTAATGGCTGAGTCAGAGGTTTTGGGTAGCGCGTGGAGGTGTCTTGTGAAGGGGGGAGGGGGTGCTCTTGTCTCAGAGACCAGTACTCTGATGTCAGGAACACTTAACACTTACAGAAGAGGGATACATTTCTGCTCCAACTTCTCACTGTCTCTAACTCCTCAACTCTGTTAACTTAAAAAGACAAAACTGATAGGCCCAAAGGTTGATAGTGGTTCCTCGTGGGTGACATGGAAGCTCTATTTTTTTCTGCTTCTATATACTTTTCTGTGGTTTCTAAATTTTCTACAATTAGTGTGTGTTGATTTGATAATTAAGAAAAAAACCTAGCCCTGGCCGGTTTGGCGCAGCGGTTGGAGCGTCGGCCTGCGGTACTGAGAGACCTGGATTCGGTTTCCGCTAAGGGCACGTACCTCGGTTGCAGTTTGTCCCCGGCCCTGGTTGGTCGTGTGGGTGGCAGCCACTCGATGTGTCCCTTCACATCGATGTTTCTCTCTCTCTCTCTTCCTCTCTCTCCCTCCCGCTCTATCTGAACAAAAAATGGAAAAATGTCCTCGGGTGAGGATAAAAAAAAAAAGGAAAAAGAGAAAAACCTAAAGTGAAAGTCAAACCTCCCTGAGGTTGGGAGTTTTTTGATTAGATGTATTAGCAATTGTATTACCAAAAGGCTTACATAACCCAGCGGGACTTTTAACATATTTGCTAACAAAAGCCCCACTCTCTGAATTCTTCAGGCTTCTCGCTCTTTTCTGGACTGTCTGTCTGTCTTGCCCCTTGCTTATAGGTCTCTCACTCTAGCTTTAGTTTCCAGCCATCCCAAGAGTTGGAGAAAAGTCCAGATTCTGATGACATGTTTTTATAATAAGAATGGAGCTGGCTGGATTAAAAAATTGTCATGCTTTTCACTCCTGGGGGGAAAGCACATATTAAAGGCTCTATTTATTTTGCTATGTGGAGTCTACTGTGATAAGTGCTGTTAGGAGTGAATAAGAAATGGTTCCTGTCCCTAAGGACCTAGCTACAGTTTGGGAAAGGTTATTTCTCCATCTTTAAAGATGTAAGTGTTGGCAGAAAACAGAGATTCTTCTTTGATCAAAACATCTGTGAGACTCACAAAAGACAAAGGTGTGTCAAAGTGAGCTACGTGATGGCCTACAGCAATTTTTAGAGTCTGAATAAAAAGCAAAAACTCTTTACAGTAACCAAAACAAATAACCTAAACCACTATCCCATAATATTTTGAGTGAATAACAAAATAAACATATCTTTTTTTTTTAATCCTCACCCAAGGATATTTTTTACATTAATTTTCAGATAGAGCTGGAAAGAGAGAGGGAGGAAGAGAGAGAGAGAGAGAGGAACATCTATGTGTGAGAGAGACACACTGATTGGTTGCCCCCAGCACGACCCTGACCAGGGCTGGGGACAAACCACAACTGAGGTACATGCCCTTGGCCGGAATCGAACCCGGGACTCTTTGGTTCACGGGCGACGCTCTTACCGCTGAGCCATACCTACCAGGGCAAAATAAACATATCTTATACTTTTTCATTGTTTGCAGCATCGTTTGTTTGTTTTGCTTCTTGGTCAGGGCTTGGGTACAGATACAGAAATCTGCTGCAGCAATTTTGAGCAGGAAAGGCTGAAGACAGGGAACTAGGTGCTTCCAAAGTCATTGGAAGGGCTGGAGAAATGGCTGCTGCCTGAGAAACCAGAGAGGCCTAGAGGAACTCCTGGTTACAGTACCACATTCATATACTGTAACCTGAGGTTGAACTTATAAAGTTCACCACCTCCTACCACACAGGAGTATAAAATACTAGGGAAAAAGGAAAGGGCAAGCCAAGGAAATGTGTTATTCTATGCATGACAAAGCAAAGAAGAAAATGGGGTAGCTAATGCAGACCTTACTTCTGCATCTGATCCAAGCTCATAGTTGGTATTTATAACTTTCTTCCACTCCCATCTCATATTCCTTTTTGTACCTTCAGCCAGCACCTCAGCTAGTTGTGCTACTTTATCTGATGGGGTAACTCAAGCCTTCATTCTGAGGGGTCTGAACGCTTGGTGATCCTGCCTGTATTGTGTTGCTATATCTTTAACTTCTACCACTAGACAAAACAACATTAAGGGTGACCTAGAGGTTCCTCTTGGTTTTAGAACCACTCATACCCATTATTTCATTTGTAGTGGAGACTGTTTCCCCTTGAAAATCAGGACCAATCACTTCAGCAGTACAAGAACCCCTTTTACTTGTTAACATCAGGAAGAGCTCACATTGGCCAAATGGCTGTCTCAACTTCCCCTGTAACGGAATCATTGTTGAGTCTTTAGGTGGGAGCAATCTTTCTCTGGGCTTTAAGTCTTCTAAGCCAGCAGAGAGCCAAGCATCATGAAAACAGATATAAAAACTTTGTAATTAAGTCCTTATATGTAATGATGATTCTACTCCTTGGTTTCTAGACTCATGTAGTCTGGGAAAAGCATCACCATAGATTGGCTACTGGTTAGAGCGTTATCTCGTTCTGTAGCACAGCACTCCAACTACTCAGAATGGTGTCTCCTGGCTGTTACCATAACCACGTCTTCAGTAAGTCATAATATCTTTCTGTAATGGCGTGTGTTTGTAGATGATGGGATATATGGCGAGATCAGTGAAATCCATAGACATTTTCCCATTCTCTCACTTTGGTAGAAGCAATATTGAATGGGACAGTGTGATAGTAAATAAAGACATTTGCAGCTGGTATTGCTGGCAAAGAAGGCAAATGTATATCTGGAATAACTATTCACGTGAGGATAAATTATTGCCCTCTCCCCCCTCCTATGATGAAAAGAGATCAATGTAATAAACCTGCTACCAGATATCTGACTGGTCTACTTCACCCCAAATATGGTATTATATGGACTCACCATTGATCTCTGCTGGCAGGCTAAACAATCAACAGTTGACAGATCAGCCTCAGCAAGGGAAAGGTAATATTTTTGAGCTCCTGCATATCCTCCATCCCCTGCTACTATGACCATTTGCTCCAGGAGCCCATTGCCCAGGTCCCAGGTGGCTGGAGGGAGAGGCTAATTGACATTCACAGAAAATCATTATGTTCACCTGATTACTGACTACCTCCTCAGCAATAGCCAGGGGCAAAGTTCTTAATCTCTATGACCCACCCAGGGTTCTTGGCTATAAACAAGAAAATATGACACTGGTTAACTTAAACAGAAATAGATTTTATTGGATGGCTTTGGGTTGCTCACAGTATCAATGTGAAGACCAGTAAACAAATCTAAGAAAAAGCCAGAAGCCAAGAAAAGCTCACAGCCAAGAACAGAACAGTGCAGAGTTATGGTCACAGAAACAATTAGGTTAAGACAATGCCTTTGGCCGTCCAACTTTGGACACTCGCTGCCATTTTCACTTCTGGACTCTTAAGTCTGCTGCAGCCTCTGACAATATGCTCTACTTACGCCTGAGTCTGTAAGTACTTCCACATGAGGCAAGTTCTGTGACAGGAGCATCTATTTGACCAAATCTGGGCCACATACTTCCTGCCAGGGTGGTGAGATAAGGATATCTGCCCACCTTAGGCCTAGTAGGAGCTGGGGTCTTGCCTCCCATCAAGATCTAAGAGATGGAGGATGCTGCCATCTAGGAAGGCAGCTCCAACACCTGGCAAATGCCCACCATATCCCCTAAGCCTCAGTTTTCTCATCTGCACAATGGACATTATAATATCCTTTTATAATCCTTATCCTTTGCTATAATATTTTATCCTAATATCCTTTTAATCTTTATCCGTTGCCATGAAGATTAAATAATACATGTGAAATACAAAAAAAAATTATTCTTTTGTTTCCATTAGTACCTCGATGTCTTTATCTCCTTGTCTTGAGGCAATTTCTGAAGTTCCTAATCTTGGAGCAATCCCACTATTCTTTCCCTCATCCCCTGCTCCTAGACTGCTGAGTATAGCTGGAAAAATTGATAAAATCAGCCCCGTTGATTCCATTACAAGTAAATAGTTTCCAAACTCAAGGAGCTACTAGAACACCTCTTTCCCAGTTCTGCTCCCATTTCCCCAAGCAAACGGATGAATGTATCTCCTCCAGAGAGGAAAGAGGAAGTTTATGGGCAACTCCCCTAAATTCCCTCCCCTCCAACTACAAACTCATATATGTCTTCCCCAATCACTACTATCACTCTCACCCCTAAGTCTCAAATGATGTCAAGTCTCCTCTCAAATGATGGCAGAGACTAATCCCTCCCTTTGTCTGTGCTCTTCAGCCTTTCATGGGCCCGAGCTTGAGCTCCCATTCCCTTGATTTTCTGTATCTCCTAGTCCATTGGTTTCTTCCCTGTGGCTTACACTGTCTAATACTGCACAGACACTCTTTCACACTCCTGGGGCATCGCTGGTTCTGGGGTTATTTAACACTATTGTTTTTGTAGATTTGATAAATGCACTTTGTAGACATTGAAAGCAACACAAAAATACACGGAGTAAAAATCCCTTGAAATCTCTAATCCAGATCTCTAAACCATTCTGAACATTCTTCTTATTCAGCGTCAATGGGAGGTACAGTATAAGATTTGATCCTTCTGCAGGTCAGTTCCTCGCTCTTCAGCATGATCACTAGTTTCATTTGCTTAAGCAACAGTGCAATATTTATATTTATCACACATAATTCTAAGTTTTAGAACAGTTACTTTGTGGTAAGTATAACTGTTCCCAAACTTAGAATTACATGTGATAAATATAAAGTGTTCAGACTCAGCACTTATGAATTTCTAGGTAAATAGCTGAGTATGCTATTAAATTTTCACTTTTGGTGATCCTACAACATGTACACAGAATAAATATAATTTAGGATACACAAAAACAAAATGCCGTTTACTGCTCAACCTTCCGTAACCCATCATGCTATCAAAGCCACTTTCTCTGAGGTTACTAGTGACTCTTTAATTGCTAAACCAATGACCTAGAAGTCACCCCTACTCAACTTCTCTGTAGATTCTGACATTTTTTGATCACTGCCTCCATTATGAAAATTCCATCTTTTTATGGCCTTCTTGACACTACTCTCTCCTAATGCTCTTGCTGCCCAGTCTGGCCATACCTTGTCCCACCTTCATTATCAGGCTCACACCAGGAAGTTCCCTTGAACCCTTTTCCATTTCAGTGTATGCTCTCTTTCCGGGCAGACTTACCAGGACTTAATTATTACCTAAATGTGAATGGCTCTTTAGTCATTACTGTTTTTTCCCCAAGCTCTAGTTCTGTATCGTCAGTTGGAGTACTGTATGTCTCATAGGTTGCTAACTATTTAACACATCCAATAATGACCCAAACCTGCCCTCCACTTCCATTCCTTATCTCAGTTCATGGCAGCACCCTCTACTCAGTCACTAGAGAGTCACATGTCACACCTCCTTCTCTCCATCACTATAGCTGGTGTGGGTTGTTGTATCAACATTCAGCATAATGTAGTGGTCAAAAGCAAGGACTCTGGAGCTGGATTGCCAGTGTTCACACCCAGCTCAACCACTTACTAGGTGGGTGACCTTGAGCAAGATTCTTAACTGTGCTGTCTCATTGTACTCATCTCTAAAATGGGCATAATGACAGTAGCAATCTCCTGGGGTCCTTGTGAGGATTAAATACGGCTGTATTTCTAAAGCATTTAAAACAGCATCTGGCACAGAGTAAGTGCTATATAGGTGCTTGTCAATTAATTGGCCTCTGGTTTGCCTCCACTCTAGTCCATCCTTCACACAGCTAACAGAGGTTTTAGAGGGGCAGCCAATTTTTGAGGAGTCAACCAGAGGCCAGTCATTGTGCTCAGTGCTTTATATGTAGTATCTCATTTAATCCTCATAACAACCTGTTAGGGAGGTGTTACTACCCCTATTTGAGAGATAAAGAAACCGAGGCCTTAAGAGAAAATGTACTTTGTTCAAGATCACACAGATTTCAAATGCCAGAGTTTGGATTTTAAGTCAGGTCTGTCTTTTCCCTGAGCCAGTGTTCAAAGCCAGGAAGTAGCATTATACCACTTTCCCAAGGCTGACTGCTTAAACCTCTTTAAAGACCCCACACTGCCTATGCTGACATGATCTATTCCTTCACAGTGTTGTTTCCACTTAACTTTATTTCCTTCAACTTCCCTTCATGTGGACTGTCCTTTCCATCCTCCTTCCCTTTCCCCCTTCTTCCCTTTCTTCTTTCTTTCCTTTGTTCCTTCAACATTTATTGAATGATTGAATGCCAGCCAGGCACCATGCTAAATTGGAGAAAACAAGAGAAATGAACAATGTGTCTTGAAGGAGCTCATTGTCTTACACAAGTTATTATTGACAATACAGTGAAGGGTGTGCACCAGGTGGACATGGGGGCCAGCCTGGGGAAGAGAGAGGAGGGGATAGGGAGAGTTTCTTTGAGGAGGAAACACTTAATTGCCTTAAAGAATATTCTGGTCAGACAATTTCTTGCCATTTGTTAACAATCCTGAATCCTTACGTTTTGTCTTTGAGATTTTTAGGTGTCTTTCTCCCAGTCAGATTATTGTTTAAGACTGTGTTTCAAAATCACCTTCTCTGGATCATCATCCAGTTGGATGTGTGTTTCCTTGTACTTGCCTCAATTACAGCACATATCACACTGTGGTCTACTTATTAGTCTGTCTGCCTAAATTTCTGACTGGATTGTGATATCCTCTAAGAAAAACACAGTCTTATTTATTTTTGAACTGTCCTTCATTCTCAAAATGGCATGACTGGCATATCATAGTGCTCAATAAAGTTTTGTTAAATGAAGAGTTATGTGCTTATTTATGAAAAAAGTGTAAGGCCTGGGACCCTTCTGATTCAGAGTAAAACTATTCAGAATATCATTCATAGTACCTAGCCCACTGTTCTACAGAAAGTGTTTACTTCCAATAAATGCTAAGTATATGATGGTTCTATCAGTGAAATATATGAAGTAATGCTAGGAGTAAGGAAACTTATTAGTAAGTCTACTTCTGTAGATAAATTAGGATTTTCATATTCAACTGAGTCTCAGGACTCCAGATCAGGCATGAGAAAAATTAAGAATTGTTGGTTATAAAGCTAGTGTTGAGGATTTCTTTTCTTCTCTGGGTTGGACCATGGTTCCAGAATACTGTGCACTGTTAAGGCACCAAGATATGGTGCTGTTTGGGAGCAGGATGCCATAGTCTACAGGAATTGCTGCCAAGAATCTACCATTCTAGTCCATTCTGGCTAAAGGCCCAGCAATCTCGTTTGCAGCTGCTCCTGGTTCCATCTTCTTAGGTACACTGTACAGCTATTTCCTCTCTGTGGTGTGCCTTCTTCCTGGGAGTATAGCCCTCTGTTTTGCTGAGCTCTTTCTCCTGGCAACATTTACCTCCAGTAGAAGGGAATTGTTATGGTGGGCAGTGGGTATGGTGCTGAGAGGAGTCCTCACTCCTTTTTCTCTTCTCTTCTTCTTCTTTTTTTTTTTTTTGACCCTGATTACACTTTGAGAAAAGGTTGAGGCTTTTGTATAACAAAAGTCAGAAAGACTCATAGCCTATGCCTGTTTTCCATTATGCCTGGTTCCTCTCCTGAGACAATGATTGCAGAACCCCTACTGGCATGAATTAAGAGGAAGGGAAAGGGGAAAAATACATAGAGAAATAAAAGACAAAATTTTTAATTTGTAAAAATTAAAAATTAAAGGACATGTAAGAAATTTAGAATTGTGTTTGGTACATGGACAGTGAGTGCTTAATAAATGTTAGCTATTATTATCTAGGGCTCCTCCAATCAGGGAAGGACCTGGGTTTCTGTCCCAAGTCAGGTCTTCCAGGACAATTACTATTACACTCAAAGTAGTGTCCCATGTTCTTGGAGGATAGTTCAGCCTGCATGCTGGACCCATTTCTGATCTTCCTGGGTGTGAGGTTGCTACTGTACCTCTAGGGTATTTTCTTTCCTCTCAACATTGGTTTCCCTTTAAACCCTACTCCTAATCCTCAGAAAGCTTACTCACAGGTCCAGTTGGTACTGCCCCAGTCCTGGTTTGAGGCTATGTGTTGTTACTGGCTTTTCTGGTAGATCCTGGACTGGATAATTACATTGAAATTCAGAAGCAGCATGCAATTTTTGGTAATGATGTCTTTAGTTAAATTCAACAAGCATTTATTGAGCACCTAGAGCAGGTAAAATCTGGTTCCTTTAAATACCTGTGGCTTTTAACTATTAGCCTGTTTTAGTTACTCAATTTGGATTAATTCTGATCCATCCATGTAGGTAAGTTAAGGGTTTTTTGAAGAATAAATATTAAAATAGAAAACATTAGCACAATTCTTTGCAAATACAAACGTCTTTTGTGGATGACTGTTGCTACAGTATTAATATTAAAAGCAATAACAGCACTGCAGCTACCCAGGCCGACTGTAGAGAGCAGCTGTAAGGCCAAAAGGAGCCAGACGGAAGAGGTCAGGGGAGGTGCCTCCAGCACGTCCGGCCCAAAAGAGGCGGGGCCTTAAGGAATGCGGCCAAACCCCGCCCCTTACCCAGTCCCTTCCGTCGGCGCGGCGTAGGCGGTTACCATGGCGATGACGTAAATGGGCGGGACGGGGCGGGGCTATGGAGAGGAGGAGGAAGATGGCGGGAGGGCGGCTCTGAGGAGACCTCGGCGGCGGCGGAGGAGGAGAGAAGCTCAGCGCCGCGCCGCGCCGGGGCCCATGTGGGGAGGAGTCGGAATCGCTGTTGCCGCCGCCGCCGTCGCTGCCGCCGCCTGTAACTGTTGGACCCGAGTGGGAGTGAGGGGGAAACGTCAGGATGAAGTTTGCCGAGCACCTCTCCGCGCACATCACTCCTGAGTGGAGGAAGCAATACATCCAGTATGAGGTACCGGCGGCGGCCGGGGTGTGGGAGGGCTCAGAGGGGCCGCCGTCTCGCCAGTGCGACCTCCGCGGCCGCCTTCCGCTCTTGCTGCCTCCCCGCGCCGGGGCGGACTTTGACCCGGTGCTGCGGGAGCCACTGCGGCATCCCCGCCGCGCCGGCCCTCCGGGCCCCGCTGACCTTCCCCTCCCCCGCGGCCCCGCTGCCGGCGGGGTAACGGATATGAAGGCGGCGGGCCGGCAGGGAGGGCACTGCCCGCGGGGCCGGGGCCCGGCGGTGGGAGGGCGAGCGCAGTGGGGTTCGGGGTGGAGGGCGGCCGGGGTCGCGGAGCTCCGCGCTGGTTCCCGCATCCCCGTCACCCTGACCTCGCGTGCCCACCCCGGCGAGCGCCCCCGCGACCGGGCTCGCTCGGGTTGCTCCTCTCACCTCTCCGCGGAACCCTCTTCCAGGATAAGCCCCTCCGACGATTTCCGTCGCCCCGCAGCCCCCTCTGCGTCTCCGCACTTGCCCACTGTCGACAAAGGCTTTGTAACTGGGTTAAAACTTGATTGAAATGTGTATCACAGATGCAGTGGGTACGGTGTGCAGACGTGTTGTAGTCAACTGTTCTGTTTTATCACAAGTCTCGTCTTTTTATTGATTGCATGAAGTACACAAAGTAATCCTATTTCAGGTTTTGGCTCTTCGGGTTTGGAAGGGATTGAAGGGGAAGAGGAAGGAAGAAAGAAGAGAATTATTAAAAAATTCAGGTTATCCCCCCCCCCAACATTTTTGTTAACTAGGGAGAAAAGTACTGTATTGTAAACAATGTACTTTTAAGCCATACCTGCGTATTAGAGAAACATGGTACCCCTCCCCCCTAATTTCTGTGATAACAGCTCTTGTGTGGTATTTAATAGATAGTGATAAGGAACCTTACATTAATACAGGGAAAAGTAAAGATAATGAACCCATTTATAGATTCAGAAGGTAAGATACCTGAAGGGATTTAAGCAAAGCAATAGGTTATTCTCAGTAGCTGGCAATTCAGCTCCTGGATAGAGAAAGAAAGACTTCTCTGTGAGCTCCAGGAATTCACATCTATATTATGTGCAAGAACAAAGAGTACAAAATCAATATGAACACACGTATGCTAGCTAGATTTTTTGAAATAAAATATTTTAGTCCTCTATTTCATTTACATTCACGTTCAGTGATAGGATGTTTAGTCAATAGCACGAGTTTATTCATATAGCAGTTGTAATAATTGAAGAAGACGGGGAGAGGGATGTAGGTAGGTTAAACAGAACCTTGGAAGATTGTAAAATAAATTCACCTTGTAACATACAGTATTTGATTATTGCCAGAAATGAAAGGCCTAAAATTATTAATGCTTTTCTTGTCACTTAATTTTCTTACAGTGTTTTGTGGCTACATTTGTAAGAATGAAATAAGGAACTAGCTTTTCAGCCTGGAGAGTTTTTGATTTATTGTTCTTAATAACATTTAGTCAGTTTTAAAACCTTGGCTAGAGTCCAGACGATGGTTTTTATTGAAAGGAGGGTATTGGTCTTTCATCTTGCTTGTAGTAATTTTCAGCACCACTGCCAGTTCTTCATAGAGGCGTAGGACATAGCATGCTGAGGCAACATCTTGTACTTGCTGTATAGTATGGCATGCTTGATTTGGGCAGAAGTAATAGTGGCTGTATGCTATGATTCATTTTAAGTGTTACAGCACTTAACTGTTTCATAGGATTGTATTAATTTGGAATATCTGGGGCTGGAAGTGGAAGCATATGATTTAGTTTGAAAATGCAATTACCTCTTGATTTGTAATGTCAGCTTTGTGGCTGGAGTAACCACAGTAATTCTGGGACTCCTCATTCACATATATGCTCCATTTGGATACTAGTCTTAAATGGTTACTCTAGGTTTGTCACAAGAGGGACAAAATTCCTGAATAAATGTGTGATTGCATTATCTCTCCCAGGCCAATTATAAACCATTTTTTGAAAAATTCATTTACTGTGGATAATTGAAATTTTATTCTGCAGAGAGTCCCTACTGTGTGACTCCTGTCCTGGATAAGCTCATTGTTTGGTAGGCAAAATTATAAGGAGCACTTTTCATTGTGAATTGGAGAGATTAAAGACATTGTTTAAAATAGGGCTAGGAGGTATGTGTTGTATATTGTTTCTTAAGAGCTTTAAAAATACCTAAAGAGGCATACATAAGAGTATTTAGTATCCAGAAATTTGGGCAGCTTAAAAATTTAGGGGAAAAAAATAACATCATAAAAGATCTTAGCCTTTGCTAGAAAAGAGAACCTTCTTGTAATGCAATAACATGTAGCTTCTCATGTATGAAGATGATGCTCTTGAGACACTTTTAGTAGAACAGACACTTGAATTTGTTATTCAAACATTGGTGTTGTATTTTGGTATATTACCCGATTTCTAGCCTGTGGTGGTTTCTAGTGCTGTGAACCATTATGCTTCATCTTTGGTTTTTATGTCATTTCGCTATGTTAAATTTTACTTGAAATAAACAGAGCACTACATAGAAGCTGACAATTTTGTTTTATATCTATAATTATATATATTATTGTGTATACACGGTCACACAGTAAGTCCTGGTTCTTGTATATGTTAGCCATGAAACCCTGGGGACAGTGTTTTTGCCTTTCCATAGGGTCAGAGATTTTTAAGGTTCAGTGTAGTTCATAGGTTTTTTATTTAACTTTTATTTTTCTTCCTTGGATTGTTAAAATTATTTGTTAGTGATCTATAAATATCTTGAAAATTATTGGAGTTTCTAATTGGAAACGATTTAAATTGTAGAGGTCCTAAACTAGGTCTTAATAGGCAGAATAAGAAAGCATAAAAGAACAGAGCAGCATGGAGAACTGTATAAAGAAAATCTATTTGATTCACTTCTGAATAGTTTTTTTTTTTTGTACAAAGAATAAAGAATAAACACAAATGAGCGTAGACTGTTCCTGTTTCCAGTAATCCATCTGAGTGTAAATCTTGGCATATAAAATAGAACATAAATAAATCTTTGTAAGAACACTTTTTAAAAAAATTTAGAATCAGTGATTGTATATTTTAGAGTTCTGTAACTGATTAATTAAAATTAACTTAGACCAGTTTCAACCAAATAGACTAGTATGACTATGTTAATATTTTACAGAATATTAGCAAAAGAAGCAAATATATTTGGTGCCTTAGGCTGCTGACTTGTGTTTTCTTCCCCAGGGTCCTGGGCTTCTTTGGTTTCTCAAGAATCAGAAATGGTTTTTGTCAGTGTATGCTGTAGCTTTGAAAGATACTAAAATAATGAGGTACCTACATTTTAGGATTTTAGAATTTAAAGGAAATTTAGAGATTATCTCCTTGTTTTTTTCAAGCAAGGAAATTAAGGTCCAGAGACGTTAAGTCACTAGTCCAGGATCATATGTAGATAGCTAGACTCTTGAGCACAGATGTTTAAGCATTGGGAGTCAGGTCATACTAGCCTGGCTCTGTGACCCTGATTAAATCATTTTCTTTCTGGGCTTTAAGTTCTTCTTCTGTTACCAAAGCCAACCAGATTTGATGGTTTCTAATTCACAGCCTTATATTTTCTAAGGGCTCATCTGGCTCTAAATTTATGTTTGTATGGTTTAATTATGTTTGATATATGAAGAAAAAAGAATTTAAAGGACTATTATTAATAACATTCTTTTAAATTATTAGTGTTCTTTCAAAAATGTTTGATGAGATTTTAATCTGTGAATGGAAAGCTGACCCAAAGAAACTATTATTTAACTTAAATGAACGGTGATAGTCATGGATTAATTTTTTGTTGCAGGATTTAGGAAAGGAGAGATTCTGCATAACTGCATATCTCCTTATTTTCAAGTGTAAGAAAGCACTGCCATAACATTATTGTGATTTTCATTTATAGACCTCTTCTATGAGAACACTTGTGTTGTAGGCTTCAATTTCCCAAAGGTATTGTGTTGATTCATTAGGGTTTGCTTGCCTTGCTGGAACTTGTTTGAAATTTCCAGTTTGGCCACCCGATGGGGCACAAATCACACTTTTTCTTTCAGCTCTTCTGCAAATGGAAGTACATTATAGCATATTTAAGATACACTTGTACATGATTGTGTCAGTAGGCTGCCTAGCATTTACAGATGTATCTAAATGAGTGAACGAATGTTGTATAAGACAGGAAGATATTACTGCTCATTATTATCTTTGTATAATGAAATGTGTTAGGGTAAGTATCCTGGAAAGATTATACTTGTCCATTCATTCCTGCAGGTTGGTTTTGGAACAGCTTTTGGGTGAAGGCCCAGATCATAGGAACTTAAGAATCTTATTTGACCTGGGGTGACCATGGAAAATTAGTCCTGGCTTCAAATCTAGTCTTAATCTGGAAAGCATTTGAGAGACTGAGTTGTGCTGGTTAGGGGTTTCAAGTAATTTGCGTCATAGACCTCAAAGGAGAGTACCCAAAATTTCAAAGAAGCAGAAGATAGCATTAGAACTATTAATTATGGTCATTTTTATGCATAAGACAAGGAAGAAATAAAATTTTACTAAAAGTGGATTGATGTGGTAGCCTTGGTATTCTGAGGGAATTTTTCAGTGTATAGTCATAATCAAGTTTCAAAATCAACTGAATCCTGAAGTTTGAACTAGAATACTAAATCACAATAATATTAAATTAAATTAAATTAAGATTTTAAAAAATAATGAAGCTTTTCAGTTTTGTTCTCTAAAGTATTGTTATTGATGCTAATATGTTTGATTAAAAATATTTTTGTAGTATTCATAAGTGAAAGGTAAAAGTTATTTTATCATTGTCTCATTTTTTATTTTTTTTATCCTCACCCGAGGACATTTTTCCATTTTTTGTTTAGATACAGTGGGAGGAAGAGAGAGAGAGAAACATTGACGTGAAAGGGACACATCGAGTGGTTGCCACCCACATGACCCAACCAGGGCCGGGGACAAACTGCAACTGAGGTACGTGCCCTTAGCAGGAACCTGGGTCTTTAGGGACCACAGGCCGATGCTCTAACTGCTGAGCCAAACCAGCCAGGGCATTGTCTCATTTTTTAATAACTTCTATTTTAAAAATTCTGTGTTTTGGCCCTTGCTGGGTAGCTCAATTGGTTAGAGTGTTGAGGTTGTGGATTTAATTCCCAGTCAGGGCACATAAAAGAATCAACCAACGAATGCATACATAAGTGGAACAACAAATTGATGATTTTTCTCTCTCTTTGAAATCAGTAAATAAAAATATTTTTTAAAATTCTATTTTACAATGTACACAGTTTTGTTTTGTTTTTCTCATTGATTTCAGAGAGAGTGAAAGGGAGGGAGGGAAGAAGGGAAAGAGAGAGAGAAACGGACACATCCATATGAGAGAGAAACATTTATTGGTTGTCTCTTGCACGTACCCTGACTGGGACCCATTGAGGATCAAACCTGCAACCCAGGTACTTGCCCTGACCAGGAATCAAACCTGAGACCTTTAAGTGCATGGGACCATCTCCAACCCACACCAGCTGGGCAATAATAAGTAAATATATATAGGAGGTACATAATACATCTCTCTCTCTCAATTTTTTGATAGGGATTTGACATAAAAAATGTTTGGAAAACTGCTCCAGTTGTACAACTTAACCAAAGCTGGGTTGTGGGTTGCCTGGTATTGAATTGGCTTTTAGAATTGAGAGAGTGTCAGAATTCACTAGCGTTCTCACCTTTTCAGGTCTTCCCCTTACCTAGCAAATGCTAAAATAAGCCAAATAGGCAAAGTTCATGAACATAAATACCTTAAAAATGATTCATTCAACCAATATTTATAGGGGTTCTATTTGCTATAGGCTGAGATTTTGTTATTAAATTTTAACTCATTATCTTAAAAATAGGGGGGAAAAAAACCAAGTTGTGTGTGTGTGGGTGTGTGTTTTGTTTTCTATTTCAGTCAACATACTGTTTTCAAAATTAAAAGTGGTGGGGAAAGGGAAGATTACAGATTGAGGTTTTGGAATATTGCTATAAAATTGGATCACTTGTGTAAATGATATGGAAGATTTCTCCTTCCTTTTTCAAACTCTTTATGTCATACACCTTTAAATCTAATTTGTTTATGGGAGGAAAGAGCTATTTTTCCCCATCACTAAGCAGGTGTATGGTATCTATAGGGACTGATCAGAAAATTCTTTAAAAGTTGTTTATTTATTACAGGTCAGAGGAAAGTATAATTAACCTGTTGTAAGCATAACTTAACAATTTTGTTATCTCTGTAACAAGAGGGTCAATATGTTGGTTAAGAAAATATAGTCATCTCTTATTTATTGAGGATGACCTGCAATATTTAGACAGACTACACACCAGTAATAAGGAGAGATATAAGTCCTTAGACCCAGTTCTGTCACTGACTATTCATAAATAGTGAACAAGTGATTTTTTTTTTTTGAAGATTGAAGGGCTGAAATGTAATCAGACATGAAAGTGGGGAGTTTTTAGATTATTGTGTGAGTTACTTATTTAGGCTATGTTGGTAAAATTGTAATTCACAGAATCCATGTGCTTTGTGGGCTTTTTCTATACCTCAGAAAAGTGTTAAACTTTTTGGTCTCTGGACCACTTGAAACTCTTAAAGTATTGAAGATTCCAATGTTTATTAATATATGCTGTATTAGAAATTAAAACTGAGAAATCTTTAAAATTCAAAAGTATACAAGCACATTTACTAGCCATCAGAAACAGGATATCACACTTCATATAGCCTCTGGAGTTCATATAAACTCCACTGTGTACTCTTGATAGAATGAGAGTGAAAAAAACGAATGAAGTAGTATTATTATGAAAATAGTTCTGACCTTTTGGGTTCTTTGAAAAAGTTTCTGAGAGTTGCTGCCTTAAGAGTACAAGACTCCTATTAGAAAGCAAGGAGGTGGCCTGAGAAAAAGCTCTCTACGGAAGCACATAAGAGGATAAGGGAACCAATTAGGTGAGGATTCTTTGGTATCCACCCCCCTTGCCCCACCACTGTAAAGGACAGCTGGCTCCCTGGGATTTCATTCTCTTTTCTTTGAATTGAATTAGTGGAAATATGGTCAGCTTGTCATTATGAAGAAAGGCGTTAACCTTTATTGAGCAGTTAGGAACCAGGAGTCAGCTGTTTTATAACAGTTTTGTAAGATAGATGATTTATTATCTCCATTTTACTGATGAGGAAACCTAGGCTAGTGGAGCCATAATTTGAAATCAAATCTGTCATACTTTGGAGCTCTTGCTTTTATGGGAATTGTATGTAATAACACTGGTGGTAGCAGTGGCAATAATAACAGATGTTATCTTTTGAATACTTTCTGTATTGGGCACTATGGTGAGTACTTTAAAAACGTTTTCTCTTTATAGCAAGATGTTTAGCTAGGTGGTTAGCTTTGTTTATAGATTGGTAAAACTGAATCTTTGAGCCATTAAGTAATTATGTTGATACTGCTAATTGTAGGTAGCAGAGGTGAGATTGTAAGAGCCCCTGCTCTTAATTCCTACATCATACATACATTTAGTTGTGGTCTGACCTGTTCTCTAGCACCTGCTGAAGTAATGGCTGGTCTGTTTTTTTGTTGTTGTTGTTAATCCTTATCTGAGGATAGTTTTTACATTGATTTTTGGAGAGAGTGGAAAGGAGGAAGGGAGGGAGGGAGAGAGAGGGAGCAATTGATTGCCTCCCACAGGCACCCTCACCAGGGCCAGGGATTGAATTTGCAACTCGGGCATGTGCCCTTGACCAGGAATCGTACCTGAGACCCTTAGGTGCTTGGGTCGTTGCTCTAACAACTGAGCTCACTGGCCGGGGTGAGTTCATACATTTTTTTTTTTAATTCCTCACCTGAGGATATTTTTCCCCTTATTATCAGATAGAGTGGACGGGAGGGAGAGAGAGAGAGAGAGACAGACAGACAGACAGACAGACAGACAGAGAGAAACCCATGTGATAGAGCCACATTGACTGGTCGCCTCCTGCATGACCCCACCAGGGCCGGGATGGACTGCCCCTGAGGTACATGCCCTTGATGGAATCGAACTTGCAACTCATTGGTCCACGGGCCCACTTTCTAACTTCTGAGCCAAACCAGCCAGGGCTAGTTCATACTTTTTTTTTTTTTCCATTGAGGACATTTTTCCATTTTTTGTTCAGGTAGAGTGGGAGGGAGAGAGAGGAACAGAGAGAGAGAGAGAGAGAGAAACATCGACGTGAAAGGGACACATCGAGTGGCTGCCACCCGCACAACCGACCAGGGCCGGGGACAAACTGCAACCGAGGTACGCGCCCTTAGCAGGAACCGAACCCGGGTCTCTCAGGACCACAGGCCGACGCTCTAACCGCTGAGCCAAACCGGCCAGGGCCATACTTTTATTTTATTTTTTATCATCCTCACCCGAGGACATTTTTCCATTTTTTGTTCAGGTAGAGTGGGAGGGAGAGAGAGGAACAGAGAGAGAGAGAAACATCGATGTGAAAGGGACACATCGAGTGGTCGCCACCCACACAACCAACCAGGGCCGGGGACAAACTGCAACTGAGGTACATGCCCTTAGCGGGAACTGAACCCGGGTCTCTCCGACCGCAGGCCGATGCTTTAACCGCTGAGCCAAACCGGCCAGGGCTAGTTCATACATTTTTGATAAACCTTTCTTTTTGAGTAGAGTAAGCTGTTGAAATATGAGTATATTTCAAATTATGTTGCTATTAGATGTTTGCTAAAGAGGGCTACAAAATGTTTTCTCTAGGATTTGTTTGCTTAGTGTAGTGGACTTTAAAAATTCAGTTCTTGATAGATTGAGAAATTAGAATTGAAATTGTGATAACTCTGTGAGTTTGGGCAAGTCAATTAGCCGTTCTGTGCCACAATTTTCTCATCCTTAAACTGGGGATAATAATAATGCCTACTTTAGAGGATCATGTGAAATAAAATGAATTAATTATTGGAAATCACTTAGACAGGAAGTATCACTTAGACACTAGTATAGATTTAAGGGGTGAGGGAAGAATTCATTATGATTTAAACCTAGGGAAACTGGTAGAAAAGAGCTACTTTTGGGGAGGTAAACTCTTGAAATTAGATCTTAAATATGCTGATTTCATGTGTGAAATGTCTATAAGTAGAGATAGGTAGCTGGAATTTAAAAAATTGTATCAAAAGATAAGGACTGTTATTAAAATAGTAAATAAAGAGTTAATTTACTAAGAGAAAGTAGTGTGTAAGGCAGAAAAATAGAGACAAAACAGAGAAACTCTTGGAAAATACATTGTCACAAGAATCGAGTCTTAAGGGTAAATGGACTATCAGAAGTGATATTGTAAACAGGTCAATGAGAAGGAGGATTAAGACTAGGATTTTGGATATGCAAAAGGAGCCCATTGGTGAATTTTTAACATTACTTGTGTTGCTGACTTTATTCTGAGGGTTTTTTGTTTTTTTTTTTTCATTTTTTTTTTATCCTCACCCAAGGACATTTTTCCATTTTTTTGTTCAGATAGAGTGGGAGGGGGAGAGAGAGAGAAACATTGACGTGAAAGGGACACATCAAGTGGCTGCCACCCACATGACCCGGGGACATTGCAACCAAGGTACATGCCTTTAGCGGGAACCGAACCTGGGGCTCTCTGGACTGCAGGCTGACGCTCCAACCACTGAGCCAAACCGGCCAGGGCTTATTCCGAGTTTTAAAAGGTTAAAGTCATTGAGGCAACATGTATGTACTTTCATTTGAGAAATTTGACTGTCAGCAGGAAAATAGGATAGAAATGAAGAATGAGTAGAATACATGAAAGGGTTCCTTGAGGATATGATATCTATTCAGATTTGAAGGCAGTAGAGAAAGTAGCTTTAATTTTATATAAATTTTTGCTTTAATTGCATGTCTCTCACTTACTGGCTGTGACACCTTTAAAAAAACATTTTATTTCTCTGAACTTTAGTTCTTTTGTGTGTAAAATGGAAATAATATTTACCTTTTAAGGATATTGTGAGGATTAGATATAATAATATACGAAAGTACCAGCAAGGACCTGATCTATACAAGGTAGTTTTCAATGAAATATAGCTGTTAACTCCTATCATTAAAAATAAGTCAGAGGAGTAACTTTTATTCATTAAACATTTATTTTAGGATATTGATACTCAGTCTTCAGTATAACAAGACCCTCTTTCAGTGTCATGAAATTTCTTGGAAACCAGTTCCTTGAGAATCTATATTCTGACAAAATGAATGACTATATTTAGCAGATTCTGAGATACACATTCTCCTGTTCCACATTCCAACACCTTTGAACTTGGGATTCATCATACAGATGTCATAGTTTAATTGGGAATGTTTTTCTTCCTTAATGGAACATAAAATAATGGTGTGTCTTACAATTAACATAATCGAAAGTTGGTAGTATTTTGTTAAGGACAGATATCTTCATATATTTTGACAAGTAGTAGTATATTTGCAGAAACATTATGTAGCCTACAGAGAATATCTAGTTTATTAAGGTTTTGCAATATTGAAATTGGGGCAGTGAAGTAGTCTGAGACCCATGGATTAGAAATTCTTTGCATAGGAATATAGAAAACAGCCAGAGATGTTGGTTATTGCAGAACCTTTGGGTTCCTTTTTGTTTTATTAAACTGGCAAACTGTTACTAAGAATTTATGTTGTGATAACTATTACATTTGGGCAAAAATCCAACATGTTTTACTGACCTGTACAAACTTTATATGTTAAAGAGGGCTAGAAGCCAAAAGCACTAAGAAACTCTCTTGGGATTAGTAAATGAAAGAGGTTTGAATTTTGTTTAGAAATAAAAGGTGATGAAAATTAGGACTTTGCATTTTGATATTTCATGAAACTGAAAATGCTGATTTATTCATCTGACAGATGAATAAATCAGCATCTTCCTTGTCTAAGGATCCTATTCTGAAGAGAAATCTGGTAACAAATGCTCTCTTCTAACTAATTAATTCTCATTTTTACATTTATTTATTGTGGAAACAGTTGTAAATTCTCTGAAGGTAGAGAGCAATCTCACTTCAGTTTTTATAGTTCACAGCATCTAGCACAGTACAAGTTCAAAATATGTCTGTAAATTGCACAGATTTTCTAATGCAAAATCTAAATGTCCAAAATCAGCACATCAGTTAATTTTTAAGTGCTAGCTATTGTTATTTTTATTGAATTATTTGAGAGAGAGAGAGAGAGAGAAACATCGACGTGAAAGGGACACATCGAGTGGCTGCCACCCGCACGACCAACCAGGGCCGGGGACAAACTGCAACCAAAGTATGCGCCCTTAGCAGGAACCGAACCTCGGTCTCTCTGGACTGCAGGCTGATGCTCTAACCGCTGAGCCAAACTGGCCAGGGCTTTCTCTATAATTTAGATGCAGCATTCCATACAGCTCAAGAAACAAAACATCTGTTAGTATAATGAACCTTTTCTTGGTTTGTTTTTTTCACTCAGATATTCTCATTTATCTTTAAATTATTTTTTCCAGCTCTGTTGAGATATAAATGACATATAACATTGTGTAAATTTAGGTCTACAACATGTTGATTTGATGCATTTATATACTGCAAAATGATTATCACCATAGCATTAGCTTAATACCTCTATCCCATCACATAATTACCATTTCTTTTCTGTAGTGAGAACATTTAAGATACACTCTTCTCAACTTTCATGTATAGAATACAGTATTATTAGCCTTAATCACCATGTTGTACATTAGATCCTCAGAACTTGTTAATTTTATAACTAGACTTTTGTACACTTTGACCAATATCTCCCCATTCCTCTTTTTTCTCCCCTCCCCACCTCACCACAGCCCCTGGTAGCCACCACTTTCTCTACTCTCCGAGTACAGCTTTTTTTTCTTTTTTTTTAAAATATGTTTTTATTGCCCTGGCCGGTTTGGCTCAGCGGTTAGAGCGTCGGCCTGCGGTCCTGAGAGACCCGGGTTCGGTTCCCGCTAAGGGCATGTACCTTGGTTGCAGTTTGTCCCCGGCCCTAGTTGGTTGTGTGGGTGGCGACCACTCGATGTGTCCCTTTCACATCGATGTTTCTCTCTCTCTCTCTGTTCCTTTCTCTCCCCCCCACTCTACCTGAACAAAAAATGGAAAAATGTCCTCGGGTGAGGATAAAAAAAAAAATATATGTATATATATATATATGTTTTTATTGATTTTTTTAGAGAGAGAGAGTAAAGGAAAAAGGGATAGAAACATCGATGTGAGAGAGAAACATTGGTCAGCTGCCTCCTGCATGTCCCCTACTGGGAATGGAGCCTGCAACCTGGGCATGTGCCCTGACTGGGAATTGAACCAGGACCTCTCAGTCAATGGGATGACTCTCAATCCACTGAGCCACACCAGCCAGGCTGAGTTCAGCTTTTTTAGATTCTACATATAAATGATAACATATAGTATTTGTCTTTCTCTGACTTATTTCACTTAGCATAATACCCTCAAGACTTATCCAGTTTGTTACAAATGGCAGGGTTTTCTTCTTTCTCATGGCTGAATAATATACGTGTGTGTGTGTGTGTGTGTGTACATGCATACATACCATATCTTCTTTATCCATTTATTTGTTGATAGGTTATTTCCATGTCTTATTATTTCCATTGTGAATAATGCTGCAGTGAACATGGGGGTGCAGGTATCTCTTCTCTAAGCAGGCTTTGAGAGTTTTTAGTGTGTCTTCCTTCTTAAAATGCTCCTTTACTTTTTGTGGCACCATATACATCTAATTTTTTTCTTATTGCTGCATTGTATTCCAAAAGATTCTGTCATTGGCCCATTCCTCACTTTGTGATAAATTTCATTTACCTAAATAGATGATTTCCAACTCTTAACCACTAGTTTTGACCTACCTTCCAAATTTTGGTTCTCTGTTTTCATCTATTTGCTGATTATCAGTTGTCCTGTGGATACCTAAAGTGATTTGTCAACCCAAACTTCTGTCTTTTGCCCATGTTTTTTTCTTTGGTGTTTTTCCAACTCAGTTAATACTATCACTAATCATCTTTCTTTTTACCTGGGCTCAAAATCTTGGAAATATTAATTTCCCTCCATTCATGTTTAATTGTTTGCCTGATTTTTTTTTTTTTTTTTATTCTCACCGGAGGACATTTTTCCATTCTTTCTTCAGATAGAGTGGGAGGGAGAGAGAGAGGAAGAGAGAGAGAGAAACAAGGATGTGAAAGGGACACATTGAGTGGTCGCCACCCATACAACCCAACCAGGGCTGGGGACAAACTGCAACCAAGGTACATGCCCTTAGCAGGAACCGAACCCAGGTCTCTCTGGACCACAGGCCGACGCTCTAACCTCTGAGCCAACCCGGCTAGGGCTATTTGCCTGATTTTTGTTTTCCTTCTTAGTATCTCTCCTTTCCCATAGTTCATCTACTTTTATTTTTTCATTACTACTGCCTTAGGCCTTCAATATGCTTTATTCATCTTTTTTTTTTTAGTATTTAACATGTATATTTTAATTGACCTATTTATATGTTTGCCTTCTTGTTTGATTCATCATTACAGTTGACTCTTGAACAACTTGAGCGTTAGGGGCGCTGTCCCCCCTCCCCTGACAGCTTATTGTTGACCAGAAGTCTTATCAATAACACAGTCAACACATATTTTGTATGTTATGTGTACTATATACTGTGTTCTTACAATAAAGTAAGCTAGAGAAAAGAAAATCATAAGGAAGAATGAATACATTTACAGTATTTCTTGAAAGAAATCCATGTATAAGTGGACCCATGCAGTGCAAACCCATGTTGTTCAAGGGTCAACTGTATTCTTTAGAGCCTTGCATAGTGTACAGAATAGACATCCAATAGTGTTCATTGAATGAATAAAGCTTAGTAACTTCCTTAATAATACTATTAAAATCTAGAAATATCTATGGTTCACCTCTTTTATACAAGTATTGGCAAGATGGTTAAAACCATGACTTTTCAATCAAATGGGGAACAAGTAACAGATAATTAAAACATAAGGTAGAAATAAGTGCTATAAATAGTTTCAAATGGTGTACTACAGTATTTCAGAGGAGAGAATGATGACATCTAGCTGGAGGAATCAAAACAAAGCATAAAAGAAGTTAAATTCTATCTGGATCTTAAAGTATAGTTAAGATTTGGAAGTTAGATTTAAAAGATGAGGGTAGGGGTAGGGGGTTCCAGCTAGAAGCAATAGTTGTAAACAAGGGCAAAGATGAAAGAAATACTGCGGTTGCTAAAATGAGTAACAAATAATTCATTTTAGCATTAGGGTTAGGTTATGAAAATGAAATTGGTTTTCTCCAGTTTGGAAGATAAGCCTACAAAGATAGATTGGACCATTTTGGGTGCCTTAGAGGCCAGCAGAGGAGTATGGGCTTTATTTTGTGGCCATTGGGAAATCCTTGTAAGTTTTGAACAGGAGAATCAGATCTGGTGCTTTGGGAACATTGATCTGGCAGCAGATTGTGAGATGTGTTAGAGGGATGAAATCTTATATGTTGGTAAACCAGTTAAGAGTTTGTTGAAATAATTCAAATAAAAGGAAAGGAGAGAATGAATATGAAAGAGATTGTGGTAGTGGCATTGACTGTACCAGATCACTAAACTCAGAGGTGGAAAGGAGAATGAAGAATGTTAACTCCACTGGGACAGGGATTTTTATTTTCCAGGTGCCTAAGAACAGTGCCTGGCACATAGCAGATATTCAGTAAATTATTTGTTGAATGAGTGAGACCATAATAACAGAGATTGTGAATTTGTGTGATTTAGATACTGGCAGTGACATTAACAAATAAAGAACACAAGAAGAGTAGGCTTTGGGGAGAAAATGAATTTTGGGCATTTTGATTTTGTTTTTTTTATTTATTTATTTTTTATCATCCTCACCCGAGGATATTTTTCCATTTTTTGTTCAGGTAGAGCGGGAGGGAGAGAGAGGAACAGAGAGAGAGAGAAACATCGATGTGAAAGGGACACATCGAGTGGTTGCCACCCGCACAACCAACCAGGGTCGGGGACAAACTGCAACCGAGGTACATGCCCTTAGCGGGAACTGAACCCGGGTCTCTCCGGACCGCAGGCCGACGCTCTAACCACTGAGCCAAACCGGCCAGGGCTGGGCATTTTGATTTTGTTAGCAGACATGTGATTGAAAATACAGGTTTGGGATATATTCACATAGAAATAGTAAAAGCTATGTCAGTGTTAGTACAGAAATATATAAATATGAATGTAACATGATATATTTCAAATTAGTTCTTCCTATTATAAATTATATATTTTTATATACTTAATATACATTTAATAAATTAAATAATACAATGTTGTAACAACTTTGTAAAAAAATCCTCACCGAAGCATATGTTTTATTGATTTTAGAGAGAGTGGAAGGGGGAGATAGGGAGAGAAACATCAATCGTTTGTCTCCTGTATGCACCCTGACTGGGTATCGAACCCGCAACCTAGGTATGTATCCTGACCGGGAATCGAACCCTCAACCTTTTTGGTGTAAAGGCTGATGCTCAATTGAGCCACTGGGCCGGTGCTGTTGTTGCAACTTTTGCATATTGAATTGCCTTTTATGGTACTTTTGAATTCCATGAGAGGAATCATGCATACTCCTTCTAATATACTATAAGCTCAGAATTATTAAGTAGGTAGAAGAGTACATTAATTTTAAGTTCTAGTATATTAGATTATAAGAATTTGTGTAAGAGTTCTTATTGACTTTATAGATTATTTCTATCATCAAAAATAGCTAGGTTAGCCCAGCTGGTGTGGCTCAGTGGTTGAGCGTTGACCCATGCACCAAGAGGTCGCTGGTTCAATTCCCGGTCAGGGCACATGCCCAGGTTGTGGGCCTGATCCCTAGTTGGGGGGCATGCTAGAGGTGGCTAGTTGATGTTCTCTCATAGATGTTTCTCTCTGTCCCTCTCCCTTCTTCTCTCTCTAAAAATCAATAAAGAAAAAAATATTTAATAAAACAAAAAACCCCCAGTTAGGTTAGTTTATTTCTATTTGGGGATAAAAATGAAAATTAATTAGATGAGGATTCTTTTTACAGGACACATGAGAATGCTAGAATGCCCTGAGGTTTATCATTTGATTTACAGAACTGTCCTTAGCACTTTAGCATTAGGAAAACTTGACTAATTTCTAGATGATGAGACAAAAAAACCAGGTCAGATGTAATTGACTTGCAAATATTTACAGACTACCCAGTATTTCTGGTGGAAAAAATTAAACGGGATACAAAAAGAGGAAGTAGAAACTGAAAAAGATAATTGGAGAACATTTCTGTGGTGCTATAGATCAGCACCGATGTACATATTAAAGAATATACCCAAATTTTATTGTTCAAGAGTTCCATTTGGAAAAGTTTTCAGATAAAAAGAGTCTGATGTAAATTTTATTCAATTATAAAGCACTGATTATGACTCCTTTAAAGTATATAACAAATATTTCCTGCTCTTTCTCTTCAAATGCCTGTTTATTTTATTGTTTGTTAATCCAATAATTAGATTGCATGCAGTGTGTTGACTTTGAATGAATGTTGAAACAATGAGAACCACATAGGTTAGATATTATTGATAGAGATGATAATATTTATGGTATGTTATATATGAGGCTAATGGTGAGATGATAAAAAGTAGGAATTTTTCTAGCTTCTGATCTCCTTGGTCTGTGAAACCCATCTGTGCTTTGGAAAGGAGATCAGAGATGATATGCTATGGGTTATAAAAAATTAAGAAATTTGTATTGGCAGTATTATTGAATACATATTAAATTTGAACTGTAACCTATTTTGTACAGTATATTGTAGAAAGTTCAAGTAATGTATTTGGAGACCTTGTTATTTAAAGCATACGCAGTTGGGTTTTGCATGTATTTTCTTGGGAGTCTATAGGTTTCCATTGAGAATTAAAAATACAGTGTGTTCATGTCAGCAATCATCTGAAAATATAATAGGAGCGTATTCTAAATCATCTAGATGTCTATTTTATAAACTAGTAATGCCAGATTATAGTGCTTATGTTTATTCTTGTTTAGTCATGTTGGCTCCAGGTAGTACTGTACTACTTTGTGAAGAGTTCATAAGAACTGAAGCATATCTAATGCGTAAATGGCCAGTAGAGGGCCAAACGATGCCCACGGCCCACTGTATGACATAAGTTTTGTGGTAGTTCACATTCTATTAACTAACATTCTTTGAGCAACTTCTGTGTTCTAAGCATTCTTCATATATAATCATAATTAATATAAGTGTTTCTGTTTAAAAAGTTTTTAATTTTCACTATAGACCAGTGAGGTATATGCAGTAACTATTCCTGTGTTACAGATGAGGGTATTGAAATACAGAGCAGTTAATTTTCCCAAGGTAATAAATGGTAGAGTTGATTTTCATATACACTGTTTGACTCGGTAGCTCTTAGCCACTCTCCTGTGCTGCTTCATGTAGAGAGAGGCACTAAGGGAATTCCATCACACCTGACACAAAATCATAGGCATTCCAAATTCAGAAGAACAGGTATATTGACAGTCAGCATGGTGTGCATATTACCAGTTGAGATTTTGTCTCCTCAAACAACGTCTATTGTTCTGTCAAGTTAATGTTTTTGGGTGAATAGTGTTGGTTTTGTGGTTGTATTTGGATTTAATTTGTAAGATTTTACTGTTATATGGTTTCTTATAAACACTAAGAAGAGTTTTGTACTAGTTTACAGCTATTTCAATAACATTATAACAGGAATAACACTCAGAGATGCCGATGAATAAGATTGTTTTGAATCCTTTGGAAATCAAAGAAATCTTTTGTAATGGACATAATGAATATGTGTTGATTTTATTTATTATGCAGATTCAGAGTTTTATATAAAATATTGGATGTCCTTAAAGTAAAAGAGCAAGAATTTAGGAAACTGTTTGAATTTGTTGTTTTGTATATTTGGATGTATTCTTCCTAATCTAGGCAAGTGATCTGGGTACTAATATATAGGCAGTACTTTGTAGGCTTTTCCCACCCCTGGTTCCCAATTGAGGGCTGTTCTATTGTCACAGGTATAGACTGATATCCTATTTACGGAGTTTTTTAGAGTCTATTACTGTGAAAAACATAGAAGGTCTTTTATTCTGAGGAAAACTGAAGTAGTAAGAAGTAAAAAGAATTGTACATAATTTTGCTGAGGGTTGTCTTGATTTAAATGAAATTATGATTCAGTTTTATAATCAAAATGAAGACTATCGTTTTTCTCTTTATAAAATTTTAATCATTTGAAATGACTTAATTTGGTAAGCTTTTCTTTTGCAAATTTAATTCATTTTCACTACATGTCAGAGAGTCTTAGTGTGCTTTTTCAATCACCTTTAAAGTAATTTTCTCCAAAGAAGAAACCCTTTTGAATTCAAGAATTTTTTATTGAGCTCCTACTGTGTACAAGCCACTATGCTAGTTATTGATGGTTTATTTGGTTCCTTATCACATCGTTTAATTTTTGTACACATGCCTGTTATACTCCTGAAGTACAAGAACTTCATTTAAACATTTAAATTTCTGATACCTGCTCCCATGATAGATTTATTTCCATAAGTATTCTCTGGCTGTATTTATTGGTTCATTTCTTCTTAAATTTTTATATTTCTAGCTATTTACTCTGCTCTAAGCAATGTATTCATTTACTGTCTTAAAATATCCTGTGGAAAAACTAACATAAACACCACTCTACCGCTGTATAGACTTTAATATAAAATATCAATCTCTAAACTGAAATAAAGACTTTCTGATGTTTGGTTAAGATATTCTGGACTAAATTTTTTTTTTTTTAAATGAAAATAGTGGTCTCTGAGACATCTGAAATTGTAAAGAAAATAGTGAGTGTGTACATACATTTTTCATTCATTCATTCATTCATTCATTCATTCATTCATTCATTCATTTTTATCTTCACCTGAGGACATTTTTCCATTTTTTTGTTCAGATAGAGTGGAAGGGAGAGAGAGGAAGAGAGAGAGAGAGAAACATCGATGTGAAAGGGACACATCGAGTGGCTGCCACCCACATGACCCAGCAATGGCCAGGGACAAACTGCAACCAAGGTACGTGCCCTTAGCGGGAACCGAACCCGGGTCTCTCTGGACCGCAGGCCAGTGCTCTCTCAGCTGGGCCAAACTGGCCAGGGCCATACATTTTTCTTAAAAGAAGTTCCATACCTTTGTCATATTCACTTAGGGCATTTGTGCACAAATAAGTGTAAGAATTAATGGTCAGTAAACATGAGGCTGAGCTTCAAATGTAATCTTAGAAAAACTGTGGCCCACTAATAAAGGTTTTTTTCCTAAAATATTTCTGTTTGGGTATTTTCTTTCTCTTTTTCTTTTTTTTTTTTTTTGGTACGTGCCCCTAGCGGGAACCAAACCCGAGACTCTCTCTGGTCCGCAGGTCAACACTCCAACCGCTGAGCCAAACCGACCAGGGCATGTTTGGGTATTTTCTATCACCGCTTCTGACACCAAAGGTGGTTCTGTTTTTCTGACACCTACAGCCATTTCTCCTATACCAACTATATGTCTAATAACTCAGTTCAGTTCTGACACTAACTCTCTGGAGTTAGTACAGACTCCATCAGTTAAGGGCTTAGTCCCAAAAGACTGTTCCCACTTAAGATACCTGCTGCAAATGGAGTACCCAAGCTACCCACACTTCTGCCTGACTGACTGTAAATTTGGGGATTCGTACGACCCTCACCTCCAGGTTTGATAATTTGCTAGGATGACTCTCAAGACTCATGAAAGTGCTATGATTACTATTACAGATTTATTGTAAAGGACACAACTTAAAGAACAGCCAAATGGAAGAGGTGTACAGGGCAAGGTATGGGAACAAGGGTGGCACAGAGCTTTTATGCCCTCTAGTACATTGATGTATTCATCAACCTGGAAGGTCTCTGAACCCTGAAGTTTTTTGGAATTCTTATGGTTTTATTACATGGGTATGATGATTAAATCTTTGCTATTGGTGATCAAACTACTGGGGATCGAACCCGCAACCTGGGCATGTGCCCTGACTGGGAATTAAACTGGGACCTCTCTGTCCATGGGACGATATTCAATCCACTGAACCACACTGGCCCGGCTGTTTTTGTTTTTTTTAAATCCTCACACGAGGATATTTTTCCATTTATCATCAGACAGACCGGGATGGAGGGAGAGAGAGGAAACATTGATGTGAGAAGGACACATTGACTGGTTGCCTCTCACGCGACGTGACCAGGGCCAGGCACAAACTGCATCCGAGGTACGTGCTCTTGACTGAGGCACGTGCCCTTGACCGGAATTGAACCTGTGACTCATTGGTCTGTGGGCTGATGCTCTAACCACTGAGCAACCGGCCAGGGCGGGCTGTTTTTTTTTTTTTTTTTTTTTTTTTATATGCTTGAATGACTTTAGGCCACTGGTTATGGGGATGAGTGATTTTGTTCCCCAGGGGACATTTGGCAGTGTCTGAAGACATTTTTGGTTGTCATAACTTTTATGGGGTGGATGCTACTAAAAATCATGTTATGCACAAAACAACTCCTCGCAACAAGGAATTATCTTGCTCCAAATGTCAGTTTTACAGAAGTTGAGGAAAGCTGGTGGCCAGTTCAGGAATCCCCAATAGTAAGATGGTATTTGAAGCTTTGAAGCTGTGGGACTGGATACACCCTCCTCAGCTGATGACCAGCTCTTTAGCTCTGCAACCTTATCCATTTAATTAATTCTGCCATTTTGATAGATATGAAGCAATGCTTTTCATTTCTGTCTCCAAACAACTTAAAGAGACCAAAGTGCAACCATTCAAATTTACCTAAATTGTCGTTAGTTGATTTCATGGTTTGGAAAAAAACAAACCTTTTACTATCTTTATAGTCCTGAACTGTTAGGGAGGACTTTCTTCACCTCCACTGAAAAGTTTTTCTATCCAAGATGAAAAGAATTCTGGAGCCCTTGCTGGTTTGGCTCAGTGGTTGGAGCGTCGGCCTGTGGACCAAAGAGTCCCGGGTTCGGTTCCCACTAGGGGCATGTACCAAAAATTAAAAAAAAAAAGAATTCTGGAGATTATCTGCACAATAGTGTGAATGTACTTAACACTACTGAACTGTACACTTGAAAATGGTTAAGATGGTGAATTGCATGTATATAACACAATCTAAAAAATTTGCGTCCAGTGTTTCTTATCTTCTTATGCAATGTTCCACTGTATTCCTCTAGGACTGTTGTTCTCAGTTTCTATAACTATTATCTTTTAGTCAAAGAGTTGATGATCTCTCGGGTGACTTTTTTACTGTTTTCAAATGCCCCTTAATTTTTAAAGTGTACCAATTAGCCCTTGTCTTAAAGATTAGACAATATTGGATTGGTATGAAAATATAGCAGTTTTGTTTTACCTTATTAAGGTTAATGGAAATATTTCACTAAATAGTCTATTTTTATTGTTGACAGTATTACAGATGTCCCCCATTTGTAGTCACTATTGTCTGTGTCCATGGGCAATGCATATATGCATATAGTAAGTTCTTTGGTTAATCTCTTTCTGTCCCCTCCTACTCCCTTTCCTCTGAGATCTATCAGTCTGTTCCATGCATCCATCTCTCGACCTTTTTTGTTTGTCAGTATATTTTGTTCATTAGATTCCACATATAAGTGAGATGATATGGTATTTGTCTTTCTCTGACTGGCTTATTTTGCTTAGCATAATAATCTCCAGGTCCATTCATGCTGTTGGAAAGGGTAAGAGCTCCTTTTTTTTATAGCCGCATAGTGTTCCACTGTGTAAGTGTACCACAGCTTCTTTATCCGCTCATCTACTGATTGACAGTTGGGCTGTTTCCAGATCTTAGCTATTCTAAATAACACTGCTGTGAACATAGAGGTGTATATATTCTTTCTGATTGGTGTTTTGGGATTCTTAGGATATATTCCCAGATGTGGGATTGCTGGGTCAAATGGCAGTTCCCTTTTGAATTTTTTGAGGAGACTCTATACTGTTTTCCAGTGTGGCTGCACCAGTCTGCATTCCCACCAGCAGTGTACTAGGGTTACCTTTTCTCCACATCTTCGCCAGCACTTGTTGTTTGTTCATTTATTGATGGTAGCCATTCTGGCAAGTGTGAGGCAATACCTCATTGTTGTTTTAATTTGCATCTCTCTGAAGATTAGTGACAAATAGTCTCAGCAGTCTTGAGAAAGAAGAACAAAGTTGGAGGGATCACAGTACTGGATATCAAACTATACTACAAAACCCTTGTAATCACAACAGCCTGGTACTGGCACAAGAACAAGCATATAGATCAGTGGAATAGAATAGAGACCCCAGAAATCGACCCATGCCATATGGTCGAGTAATATTTGACAAAGGAGGCAAGAGCATACAATGAAGTAAAGCCAGTCTCTTCAATAAATGGTGTTGGGAAAATTGGGCAGGTACATGCAAAAAAATGAAACTAGACCACCAACTTACCAACTTACACCATACACAAGAATAAACTCAAAATGGATAAAAGACTTAAGCCATGAAACCACAAAAATCCTGTAAGAAAACATAGGCGGTAAAATTGCAGAAATCTCATCTAGCAGAATTTTCGCTGATACATCTCTTAAGGCAAGAGAGACAAAGGAGAAAATTCACTAAATTCTTAATTTAGGGAACCGTAGTCATTGTGTGGATATTGAAAAAGAAGTAATTGTTTAGCTTCAAATGCTTTTAGTATAAAGATGACTCAATTCATGTATTCCTTTTATTTCTTCCTAATAGGCTTTCAAGGATATGCTGTATTCAGCTCAAGACCAGGCACCTTCTGTGGAAGGTAAGATGCATTAACTCCTTCCTACATGTAGTCACATAAAATCTCTTTTTAAGGAATGATATTTTAAACTGCACAATATGAAACCAATATAACCTATCCTATTATGTAGATCTTTAAAAATTTTTATAAGATATATTATGATTATATTTCAAATTTTTGTTGGTTTAGTTCACATTTACCCTATGGATCTCTTATATGTTCTTAAATCAATTTTAGAATTGTGAATCACAAATACTGGCTTAGAGTCTTATCTGTGTCATTTTCACCCCTCACTCCCAAATGTATTTTCATATCTGTCTCTTTATCCATCAATCATCAGTGAAGCCTTAGTCCAAAATTAGTCTGAGCAACACAGCTTTTTCTTTATATTTATGCCGTGCCTTTAGAGTGGGACTAGTAAAACAACAGAGCATATTTACCCGCCCCCTCTGTGTGTGTGTGTGTGTGTGTGTGTGTGTGTGTGAGAGAGAGAGAGAGAGAGAGAGAAGCATTTATATGTATGCAAGTGCACAGTTTGGCAATCATAAAATAATCTAAGTGCAGTTACCTTTATCGATCCTTTTTCTGTTACCTCAGCTTCTACTCACTAGCTCATTCTTTATGGGTTTAACCTTTGATAGGTTTGGAGAGTTCTAAGTTAAAGTAGGAGGGGCACCCTGGCCGGTTTGGCTCAGCGGTTAGAGCCGGGGCCTACAGTCCAGAGAGACCCGGGTTCGGTTCCTGCTAAGGCACATACCTTGGTTGCAATTTGTCCCCGGCCCTGGTTGGTTGTGCGGGTGACAGCCACTCGATGTGTCCCTTTCATGTCGATGATTCTCTCTCTCCCTTCCTCTCTCCCCCTCCCACTCTGTCTGAACAAAAAATGGAAAAATGTCCTCAGGTGAGGATTGAAAAAAAAAAAAAAAAAAGGTAGGAGGGGTTCTTGTGTCAGTAAATATTTAGGAGCTAATTCAACAACTATTTCTCAAGGGAGTGTTCTTTCTGAGGCTGGGTATTCTTTAAAATTTTTACATCACATTTTTTTTCAGGAGAGAAGAATGTGAAAAAGTATATGCCAAGAATATTCTAGAGTAATAAAGATTAATATCTTTATGAAATACCAAACAGGAATTCTATGAAGTCATTCTAATGACAAGCTTTTTCAGGCTTATTTTTATGACATAGATGCTGAAGTTGTTTAATAAAACTATAAATCTGTAATTTAAAATTTTGTTTTCTTTAGTGACATAGAAATAAACATCTTTCATTTCTAACCATTTTGAATTGAAAATGTGCTTCTTTCAATATCTCAAAGTCTTTACCAGGATATTGGCACTTAGATATCACTGAATTTTGGTTTATAATATATTTTTTCTCTAATATTTAACTGAAGACATTTAAGATTTATCAAAATATTTAGTTCTTTTTTGGGTTGTTATCTCTTATTTGATGTGTCCTAAATATTTTAAGAATTTGAGAAAAATGAAATTACATGGAAGTTAAATGGATTTTCTTACCCTGTATAACTTGCTTTATTTTTTTTTTTTTTTTATGAATTTTTATTTATTTTTTTGTTACAGATATTTTACCTTTTTACCCCATTGGCACCCCCCACCCCACCCCCTCCACCCTGTCCCCGGCTTAGTTGTCCATGTCCATTGGTCATGCATACATGCATATAAGTTCTGTGGTTTATCTCTTCCCACCCCCCCACCCCCCATCCCCTCTTCTGAGGGATGTCAGTCTGTGCCCTACTTCCATGTGTCTGGGTCTACTGTATTCCTCAGACTGTTATGTTCATTATATTCCGTATATAAGTGAGATTATGTGGTATTTGTCTTTTTCTGCTTGGCTTCTTTCACTTAGGATAATACTTTCCAGGTCCCTCCATGTCGTCTCAAAGGATAAGAGATCTTTCTTTCTTACCGCTGCATAGTACTCCATTGTGTATATGTACCACAGCTTTTTGATCCATTCGTCTACTGGTGGACACTTGGGCTGTTTCCAGATCTTAGCTATTGTAAATAGTGCTGCTATGAACATGGGGGTACATATATTCTTCCTGATTGGTGTTTCAGGCTTCTTAGGGTATATTCCCAGCAGTGGGATCACTGGGTCAAATGGAAGTTCACTTTTTAATTTTTTGAGGTAGCACCATATTGTTTTCCATAGCGGCTGCACCAGTCTGCATTCCCACCAGCAGTGTATTAGAGTTCCCTTTTCTCCACACCCTCGCCAACACTTGTTGTTTGATGATTTGTTGATGGCGGCCATTCTGACAGGTGTGAGGTGATACCTCATTGTTGTTTTAATTTGCATCTCTCGGATGATTAGTGATGTTGAGCATTTCTTCATATGTCTCTTGGCCATTTGTATGTCCTGTTTGGAGAGGTGTCTATTCAGCTCCTCTGCCCATTTTTTAATTGGGTTCTTTGTCTTCCTTTTGTGGAGTTGTGTGAGCTCTCTGTATATATTGGAAATTAACCCCTTATCTGATACATCATTGGCAATGATGTTCTCCCATACAGTGGGTTGCCTTTCCATTTTGATGATCGTTTCTTTTGCTGTGCAGAAGCTTTTTAGTTTGATGTAGTCCCATGTGTTCATTTTCTCCTTTATTTCTGTTGCCTTAGGTGATGTATCAGTGAAAATTCTGCTCCGTATGATGTCCGAAATTTTGTTGCCTACATTTTCTTCTAGAATTTTTATGGATTCACGGGTCACATTTAAGTCTTTTATCCATTTTGAGTTTATTTTTGTGTATGGTGTAAGTTGATGGTCGAGTTTCATTTTTTTGCATGTAGCTGTAACTTGCTTTAATAGTGATTCTTTTAATTTTATTCTCAACGTTGGGCAACTTATCTTTAATTTTTTTATTTTTAAGTTTTAACATCTATTTTAACAAAGATAACTCTGAGATATGTTGGAAGTTATGATGATCTTTCTTCAGCCCTCCATGCTGGATCATGTTGTAATTTTCATATACTTTGAGCTGTTATAGAAAAATGGAATTCCATGAAAGTGCGCTAAAATGAAAATTATTTAAAGTTAAGAACTTTTTCTTTTTCTTGTTAATTTCTCTGGACCCTGTTGTAAAGGGAGTATTATAGGCTGATCATCCAGATTGTATGTGCTGCTTTTATAAGGGAAATATCTGCACTTGTTTGTTCTTTCTACTCTCAGATAAACAGACTAAAGCCATGTAATTTTTAATCATCTTAAAATGAATTTTCTTTTGAGACGCTGGAGAATTAAAGGTATTGGAAAGTGGTTTAAAGAAACATTTATTCTGTTTAATATTGAGGTTAGGGAAAGTTATTGAAGGAACTGTAATTTGTTTCTCATTTGCGTTGTGATACTATATTAATTTACTATTTTTATATGGTGTTAAATTTTTGTCATTCTTTTATTCTTGCTATTGAGTTCATATATCTAGGTTTTTATTTAGCAGTTATCTAAAAAATAATGCAGTATGAGCAGATTTATCAACAAAGTTTATCATGGGACTTTCAACTTTTAACATTTTTAAAGGAAAAAAGTTTGATAAGCCTTGATTATTTTTTTAATATTGTCTTTTTCTCTTTCTGTCACTGACCTTTTCTCTATACCTTAAATTTTAGTATGCTTAAAACTTTTGGTGCCATTGAACAAGGTTTCTTTCTTTTTCTCTATTTAAAAAATATATTTTTATTGAATTTCTAGAGAGGGGGGACGAAAGGGAGAGATATAGAAATATCCATGTGATAGTGAAGCATCAATCAGCTGCCTCCAGCACATCCCCTGTGGGAGGTGGAATCAGCAACCTGAGCATGTGTTCTGACTGGGAATCGAACCAGCAACCTTTTGGTGCATGGGACAGCTCTCTAACCAACTGAGCAACACTGGCTTGGGCTGTTTTTTTTTTTTTTTTAACTCTTAAAATTGGAGTATACTATAAATTGGTGGTTCTTAAATCTACAGCACATTTAACTCAATTTACCTGTGTTTTATTTTTTTTGTTAATTTTACAACTACAAATACTGATCATTTCAGACCAATTAAAATAAGATCTGGGGGTGGAGCCCAGGCCTTGGTGGTTTTACAGTCTCCCCAGTTGAGAACCTCTGCTATAAATCTTTTTTAAAAATCCTCACCTGAGGATATTTTTTCTGTTTATCTTCAGATAGAGTGGGAAGGAGGGGAAGAAAGGGAGAGAGAGAGAAACAACAATGTGAGAGGGACACATTCACTGGTTGCCTCCTGCACAACCCTGACCAGTGCCACAGACAAACTGCAACTGAGGTATGTACCCTTGTCCGGAATCGAACCCACGACTCATTGGTCCTCCAGCCAATGCTCTAACCGCTGAGCAAGACCAACCAGTGCGCTGCTATAAGTCTTAAATAATTTTCATTAGACAATAATTAGCCAGCAGGTTTGTAGCTTCTTAAGTTCATTGGTAGTTTGATTTATTCTGTTAGCACAGAGGAGTTTTTTTGTTCGTTTATATCGCATTAGAGGATTTTTATTTTTAAAATGTTTTTTGTATTGAATTAAATTTAAGTAATAGCTATACTGATTATTTACCTATGTTAAATGGTTATAACTTAACATCATTATTAGAATTAAAAATATTTTGCTGATTTGTTACTTAAGATGATAGTAAAATAAGTTGCTTCCTCATATTTCACACTACTTTTAAGATGGGGTGGATGTATAAGTATAGTGAAATAAAGGTGACTTGAAATGGATTCTTGAAGAGTGAAGTGAGTGTATTAGATAAGAGGCACAGTATATGAAAGTTTTTTTTGGTAAGAAGTTGACTACTCACAGTATTTTTTACACTATTGAATTATTATTTTCTTCTAACTTAGGACGTTTCAAGAGAGTGCCTTTACTCCTCATTGATAAAATGGATTTTTTGTCCTACTTAAAATTAAATCGACCAAAGAAAATAATTTTAGTATATTAAGAAATTAAGGATTATTTACTTAATGTTGCTTTTATTACTGAAACAAACATTTGGACTTATGGTTATTTTACTTTATTCTTTGAGAGTGAATTTTATGAATCATTTATTTATATACTAATTCATGAAAAAGTCTTTATTTTTATTTGAAATAATTGTCTTATGATTATAACTGGGAAATGCTCATATTCTAAAGTAATAGAAATGCTCATATTCTAAAATAATATATATAAGAATGTTTAAAGACTTATTTTTAGGCGTTCTTTATCAATATATCTAACCTTTTTTAATATACATCATTATCTACTCTGTATAATCTCTTATTTTTGGTAACCATTTACATTTAGAAATATATGACTGAGAAGGTAACAGAATTCTATGTTAAAGTTATATACGATATTGATTTTTAAATAATGGCATAAATAATTATATTACTATTTATTTTGTTTGTTTTTTAATAGAAAGACTTGTAGAGCAACATACATGAGTGTAGAATAAAGGTATTAAAAAGTGACTAGGATTGTGGGTTTTTTGTTTCATTTTGTTTTAATGTGGAGGGGTAGACACACACTTAATGTCCTTAGAGTCAGTCTTTCATGGAAAAATGTTTCAAGGAATTTTTGGAAAGTGATGTTAAAAACTTTTAAACTGCTCTGGCCGGTTTGGCTCAGCAGTAGAGCGTCAGCCTGCAGACCAGTGAGTCTCGGGTTTGATTCCAGTCAAGGGCACGTACCTCGGTTACAATTCGTTTCCGGCCCTGGTCTGGGTTGTGTGGAAGGCAACCAGTTGATGTGTCCTTCCTATGTTGATGTTTCTCTCTCTCTCCCTTTCTTTCCCTCTCTTTCCCTCCCACTCTATCTGAAGATAAACAGAAAAATATCCTCGGGTGAGGATTAAAAAAAACACCCCCAAACCTTTAAACTATATTGTGTTTTCACAATTTCTTTTGTTAATGAGGTATTGTCAATGAGATATTTACTGGGACAGGTTAAAATTAAGCTGCAAACTTAAGGTTCTCCACAGTGAATCATTTACACCATAATAATCAAGATTGTTTCAAGGAAAGACAGTGTATTTTAGATATGAAAACAGAACTGTTAATAGTGGTACCCATTTGATATACCAAATTTTTAGTGATAGAGAACAATGGAAAATATAAGTTGTTATACTTTTCACCTTTTCTGTCTTGATTCTCCCCCACCCCCCAATATGGTATCTCAGTCACTTGATGGAATTAATCTACTTGGGTACATATTCATAACTTTTTTGAGGAAACTTTCTCCTTCCTCAAGATAGCTTTGGTACATATAACTTATATATATAAAATTTATATACTATTCATTTACTTTATGTACTACATTAATCTCACTTTTATTCTGAATTAATTTCAGTTAAAGCTTCAAACTTAATTTTGCCATTCTCTTTTTAAAATGTAGTGTCTTTTGTTTAGAAGCACTAATGTTTTTCACTCTTGTGATGGAAAAATCTGAGATTCTGAAAGTCAACCTTGGTCACAGAAGTAAGAGATCATTGACATTTCTAATTGAAAGGGACTTTAAGTGACCATTTTGCCTCTCCCTCATTTTAGATTTGTGTGCTCTGTCTGAGACCAAGCTAAGCTTTCATGACTCAATAAGAACATTCAGGATTACTTAATGCTGTATATGGTAACAGAAGGTGAATTCCAGAGTTCAAACTAGTATTAAAACATAAAAAGACTTTTCTTATATTGACTCTGCATTTTTATCCAAATGATATCTTTCAGTAAAATTTTCAATTGAACATTTCTTTTTGTCTCTGTATTTTAAAAAGATTTATGAAACGTTACTTTGAATAATATTGAACTATTTTATTTGTTGGGGCAAAGCTAATTATATCTTTCAAGAAATAGTCCTCTACTAATTTTTTTATTCTACATAGTTCCCAGAAGTATTGGGAAAGGTTTATAGTATTAGATAAAATATGTTGGATAACGGTAGTTAGTAGAGGTTAGAATAAGGCAAAAATGAAGATAGAATAGTGAGTTAAAGGTGCAGTAAATTTAATATAGAGAATAGATACTATAAAGATCCTGGAACAGAAAAGAACACCAGGTAAAAATGAACAAAATCTGAGTAAATTATGGACTTCTGTTAATAATAATATGTCAGTCAATAGTGGTTCATTAATTGTGACAAATGCACTATACTAACATTAGATGTTAATGATAGGGAAAAGTGAATAAGGGTATATGGAAACTCTCTGGACTGTCTTTGCAACTTTTTTGTAAATTTGAAAGTATTTTAAAATTAAAAGCTTATTAAAAAATAGATATCATAAGGTTTTATATAAGTGCCAGATGCTAATTATAAATTCAACTCTGAATTTTCTCACGTTCAGAGAATAGAGGAGAACATAATTAATTTCAGAATTCACATAAGGTAAATTTATACCAGTTTCTCAGAAAAAGGTCAGCTTTTAGTGAACATAAGATTTGAGAAAACCATTCTTTGGGCCTTCATGAAGAGTAGTATTTTGTTTGACGTGGTGAATAATATCCCCAACAACAATTTTACAAAAAGCATTATGATGAGCTTCGTAAGACTGTTTCTTACAATCCAGGGGTGTAATGTAAAAATTTATTACTCTGACCTACAAGACCCTAAATAATCTAGTCCTGTGTCTATGACTTCACCTTCTGCCATTTGCCCTCTTGTTCACTAGGCTCCAGACACACTGCCTTTCTGTCTGTCCCTAAATCAGTCCAAGCTTGGTCTTACTATAGGTCCTTAGCTCTTGCTCTCTGTTGAGAATCATTGGATCATTTTTGAAGGGCAAGTAAGTGACTGTGCCCTTCAGGAGGCCTTCTGAATACCCAATCTTATGTAGCTACTTATTATTTTATATTATATAATTCTAATTTATTTCTTTGCATAACATTTGTCACTTTCTGATATCTTGTGTTTTTTCCTTGATTTCTTCTCTTAAAACCAATTCAAGTCCCTTGTGACCAGAGATTTTGTGCTTTTTCACTGTTTTATGCCTAGTATCTAAAATAGTCACATACTTTACATATTTACTAAGTGCATCAATGAGTTGGAATAAAAGTAAATTCTTTCCCTCAATCTTCCTTAAAATCAAAGTACTGTTTATGGGGGTTGGGGGGTAAATTAACCTAGCTTGCTTCTTTGTTTTTTAATTTTTAACTTTTCTTAATTTTTAGATGCAAATTTACTTGCTGGGTAGATGGCTACATGTATTGTTTATTGTTGTTTTATAATGCTGATACTTTGATTTCATAAGGTATAGTCTGAGGTGACACATGTAGCATTTCTTTAAAACCAGAAGAGAAGCGGATGCTATAAAGTCCTAGTTTAAAGATTTTGTGTTTTTGTGCATTTGTGTTGTCTGAGTGCCAAACATAGAGTTCCCTTTGATTGCTGAGAAATCATATTTTATAAGCTACTGGCTGAGTGTATATATTTTGTAAGATACTAAACCACTTTATGTTTTTACATATGTGTTATGCCTCCTTTCAAAGATACATAAAATAGGCATAGATTTGAAAAATCATATATGAATTATGGGTTAATTTTTTCATAATGTCTACTCAGTGAAATATATATTTTTAGATTATTTGAAAATGAAAAGACCTACAGATGCTTTGTTTTCTTTCCACATTTTGCCTCTCGTTACAAAGTATCACTTTTGATGGGGAATATACATAGCTAGTGTTAGCTTATACAGCTCTCTGACTTTCTGAAATGGAATGAATAGATATAGTTCAGGACATAAGTCACTGACCACTACTACACTAGTCTCTGCTTTTCCGCCATTTCTTCTGTAAGTCCACTCCCCAATATTGTGAACAGGTTTTGTTGGATCCTTTTTGCTTAGGTTCCCTCTGCTTATTCTATTTGGTTAGCATATGTGTTGCAGTATCCCTAAGCTCCTTAGAATTCAGCTCTTAGTAGCATCGAAGATGAAAGTATGCTTGTAAATTATTCATTCTGATTATATGCTTGAATGGACAGAGTTCACTTTAGGCATCTTTATCAGCCTCACCTCTGTCCCCTGGTCTTTGTTGTTTTAACAGATGCGAGCTTGCTTTTTAGTTCTAGAGGATGGGAAACTGAATTAAATTTCTAAAATTCATGAAGTAATTTTTGCATGTATAGGATTACTGTCAAACACATGCTTTCATAATACATTACTTTTATGTTATTTATAATCTTGTGTATCCCCTCCCTCCAGTTTTCTATTGTGTTATTCTGTATTATCTCCTTAAAATTATTTACATGGCTTTTCTGACCTAAAAATAAAATCATTTGTTATTTATACTAGAGAGAGCTATTTGCTACATTCTTGGCTAATTTGCTACATTTTTAGCTGAGCAATAGTAGGAGAGTATCTTTACTGAGATTAGTTTCTATTAGTTTTGTTCTGTGTAGTCATTTTTTGTTGAGTTTCAAAAATCTTTTTGCTTGTAGTTGGTTAATGTTGCATGAGAAGACTGTGTATCAGGGACTAGCAGACAGTTTAACCCCAAAATTGAAATGCTGAATTCATTTGTAGCCACTGCAAGCTTTTTTGAGAGCCATAAAAAAGGTACAGGTGGCTAAAAGTGAAGTTAAGACAGAGCCAAGATAATTGTCATCTCTTTAAGAATGATATATATTTTTTTCCTTTGTTAAGTTACTTTAGAAAGGTTGAAAAGACTTGATTGATATTTAAAGCCATGTAATGTAATGAAATTATTTCTGATGGGCGTGCTTATTTCATGTTTACTTTGGAAAAGGATTGCATATTCATTTGTATTGCAGAAATATCAACTTCTAGAGCAAATATTATCTTCAAAAATAAACTTTCGTGAATTCTTTAAAGATGCCATTAATCTCAAACTACTTTAGTAGTGTGCTTCTGAGTAGTAAATAGCATTACTATTCGAGTTGATGAAATATCTCCTTTCTTGCACAGAAAGAGACTTAAATGTAATTTAATGCTCATTGCTAGAACATAAGATGGTAAAATTATATGATAAAAATAAATATAAGCTTTGAGTAGCATACAGGTAGGAAGCTAGAAGAAATGAATAAATGCTTTGAACATGTAAATAATTTTTTAATAATTTTATAAATGCTTTATAATCCTTTCTTTGTGACACAGAATATTTAAAGTATTTTTAGTGTTTAAAATTTTCCTTTGGCCCTGGCCGGTTTGGCTCAGCGGTTAGAGCGTCGGCCTGCGGTCCAGAGAGACCTGGGTTCAGTTCCCGCTAAGGGCATGTACCTCGGTTGCAGTTTGTCCCTGGCCCTGGTTGGGTTGTATGGGTGGTAGCCATTTGATGTGTCCCTTTCACGTCGATATCTCTCTCTCTCTCTCCCCCACTCTATCTGAACAAAATATTGAAAAATGTCCTCGGGTGAGGATAAAAAAATAAAAATAAATTTTTTTCTTTGCTTATAAAAATCAATATACATATAAAGGCAATGAATTGATTATCCACGGTGCTGTTTTCTTTTTTTATTGGTAAGTTTGAGGAAAGGTTGTGAGGCAGAGAAGGAATAATTATAAAACATTACATGATGAAGCAAAACAGCTGGGAATTATTGGAATATACATTATAGAGGGAAAGATAACAACATACCAAATTAATGAATCTGGCAATTTTAGATAGAATTTTCTAGCAGCTGTTAGAAAACTGGAACAATTTTAAAATCTTACAGTTGGCAGAGTTTAAAAGAAAGGAAATTCTTCTTTATGCTCTTTTTGTTTTCTTTAGGCAGGGCCACCACCTTAGGTGTTTAGTGAGAGAATATGAGTGAGAAAGGTAGAAAAAAGAAGCATAAAAAGTTTTGATCAGAGAGTAGTTTTCCAGCACTAGGTATACATCATAGAATGAAAAAACAAAATTCTTGCCCTCAGAATGTAAAAGATGCTCTAAAATCATTTAGATTTTCAATAACTTATACTTATTGAGACAATGAAGAAGGAATAGGTAGTCAATAACTGAGAGAGTAGCTAAACCCTTGTTGGTTTTCTGTCACTGCTATAACAATTTACCACAAACTTAGTTGCTTAAAATATGAGAAATTTATTCTTTCAACAGTTCTGGAGGCTAGAGTCTGAAATCAAGGTGTTGGCAGGGCCGCAATCCTTGAATTTTGAGGGGTGAATCTGCCTCTTCCAGCCTCTAGAGGTTGCTGGCTTTCTTAGCTTGTGGCCACTTCACTCCAATCTCTGCCTTTTCACTTTACCTTCTCCATCTGTTTGGTCTCCTCCATGTATCTAAGGACATTTGTTACTGGATTTAAGGCCACCTATATAATTCAGGATACTTTCATCTTTGGATCCTTAATTACATTGCAAGACCCTTTTCCTAAGTAATAACATTGCAGGTTCCAGTAATTTGACATGGATATCTTTTGGGAGAGTCCATTTTTGACCTATCATATTCCCAAATCTGAACTGGAAAAAACAACACTGTAATGTTCTTTCTTCAAATTGTGAACCAGAGATAGAAGTCCAAATGAGGTATTGCTTTCACATTCTGCTCTACCCACTTTGAAAGGAGCTTGATCAAATGGTATCAAAGAAAAATTCAGGTATGATACCCAGAAAGTGAAAAACTGGCCAATAGGCTTGAGTGTATAATATATAGGAAAGGACAGTTTATCTGTCTTTAACCAGTTACCTGCAAATTATTCTAAACCAACCCTCTTAAGAATTCTTTTATATTTCTAGTGTCTTTCCTGAGGAAACAAAAAAGCAAGCTACTTCCCAGCACACAGGTTACGTGTCCCCTCCATGCACACCCCTCAATTTTTATTATGGAAATTTTCAAAGACATAAAAAAATAAAGAGAATGTGTACAAATTCCTGTTTAGCCATCACTCAGCCTTAATCATCATCGATATACAATGCCTAATCTTTTTTAAGCTTCCTCGATTATTTTGAAGCATATTTCAGAAATTGTATCATTTTATTTGTAAATTTCTAAAGGATAGTCTCTGTCCCCATCACACATAAAAATATTGCCCTGGCCGGTTTGGCTCAGCTGTTAGAGTGTTGGCCCATGGACCAGAGAGTCCTGGGTTTGGTTCCCGCTAAGGGCACTTAACGTCGGTTGCAGTTTGTTAAATGCAAAAATGTGCTCGGGTGAGGAAAAAAAAGAAAAAGAATTACTCTAAAGTAATTTTGGCATATGTTTTTGCTTGCCAATTTTTAAATCTATATTACTTATAGAAATATATTCCTGTTTTGATCTTTTCTTGCACTCCTATTTAAGATTTATAATTTTGGGGAATCAAAATAAAAACTCAGGAGAGAATTTTTCTTTTTCTTTTTTTATAGTACTTGGAAAATAAGCAGCAAGGTCAGAAAACCCGAATATATATATATATATTTTTGTTCACTTTTGAAAAGAATGAAGTAGTTTACTATTGAAGTGATTTTCAAATTAGAACTATCCACAAGGTATTTGGTTTGGGGAGACTACAGCTTTTTACGGTGCTGACACACCACTGTCTGAATAAGGCTGTGGGATATAGAGGACCTCATTCGTCTCTGTTCTTATTTATAGGTTGTGTGTCATGGACCCAGAAAGGTGAAGGCTGTGCTTCCTGATTTTAGTTTTTCTTTTCTTGCTTTTACCCCAATTCTTAAAAAAACAAAAAACAACAGTACTCTTTTTGTTGTTTTTAGAATGTCCCAGTACAAGCAAAGCATTGATTGTTAGAAATTTTGCACATTTGTGCAAAATATTTTAGAAAGATTTTAATTTTTTATTTCTTAGTAAGAAAAGCCTTTTTGGGGGTCCTGATTTTGCTTGTGGATATCTTCAGTCTACATACTAATTCTTTTCTCATGGTCTTTTGTTTTTTCCATGGAGGTGATGGTATTGCTGCTAACTTAACACGAGGAGGATGCCAGTGGTATTTCCAATGAGCCTTTTTTATGTTTTAGAACCCCTAGTGAGAAATTAGAGTAAGATAATTAGGTCAAATTCATTTAGAAAAGCTAAGGAGACTATTTAAGGCACTATTTTTAGTCAATAGGATACTGTTTTTAGATTAAGTAAAAATGCAGTTTAATTGAATATATCTTACAATTATTTTTCAGAATTATCAGATGAATTTAATCACTAGCCAGTAGTTTTGCCTACTGTTTTTGTGAATATTAGCATCTGACTTTCACATCATCTGTGGTTTACAAGACTGGTTCTACTGTGTGTGTTTGAGGTAATGATGAAAAAGTTTGGAAATAGTGTTGATGGTTGTACAACATTGTGAATGTACTTAATACCACTGAATTGTATACTTAAAAATGGTTAAATGATAATTTTATGTTATATAATTTTACCACAATAAAAAGAACAAGATAAATCTTATCAGTAAATACATACTTTTGAATGCTAAACCCAACTTTGCGTTGCTGGGATAAATACCACTTGATCATGACTTTTGCTAAAATGTAGTGAAGGATTTTTGTGTCTGTGTTCATGAAGCATATTGGTCTATAGTTGTCTGTTTTTGTAATTCCTTTAATTTTGGAGTTTGGTGATTAGCAATAAATTAATTGATTTAAAGTCCAATATTTTAAAATCAAAATGCATTTATGAAATAAAGTTATGAATACATTTAGAGTTTTATTATGATTAAAATGTGACAGTAGTATTGACAAAATGTTAATAATTGATGCTGGGCATTGAGCATGTTGGACTAATAGTATTCTCTCCATTTTCTGCTTTATTAATTTGGAAACTTCAATATATGGTTTAAAAAAAAAACACCCAAAGTAATGCTAGGCATAATGCATTGAAAAGGAACGTGTAGCTGGTGTGTCCTGAAAATATAATGCATTAGAGTTTAGTTTTTTCCTCCTTTAAAATCGGTTTCTATGTAATTTTATGTGATTATAGCCTTTCTCGGAAAAACAAATAATTGGTACGTTATATTGGGTACTTGTACAGCCCCTTGGAAGCTCACAATGCTCTATGAAATTCTTCCCGTGACAACATTAATATTTGAAGTAAGAAAGTGTAGATTATATTTGCTAGTAATGTGCAGAGAGAGAGAGAGTTTCCCCTATAGGCAGTTTCCCCTGGTGTGCAGAGCTCAGTGTTGTTAATAATGGTTGTGCTAATTCCTGGTACTTTTTCACGCACTAGCAGACTATAGGGATCATGCCTTTAAGTAATGAATTGATGAGTACAATCCTTGGTCCCCTGGGTGAAGGTGGTATGAGGGGAAGCTTCTTTTTCCTTCCTCTTTCACCCTCCCAGAGTTCCTTTCTTTTTTCCTGCCTGCTTTCCTTTCTCCTTCTGCCTTTGTGCCTGTGGCCTCTCTGTCTCTGTTAGTCATTTTCCCTTTCATGCCCCTTCTCTGTCCTGATATCTGCTTATCCTTGCCTGTCTTTCTCTCTCTCACTGACAGTTTCTTCTTGTCTCTCTGACCCACTGTTTCACTTTATTTCTCCTTGTCTTTCTAATATGTCTCATCCTTGTCTGATCCTCTCTCTTGTGTCTCCCCCCATTTGTCCATCTGTTTCTGTCTATCCCTGTCTCCTCCCATCAGTATCTCCCCATCCTTGACTGTTGGTCCATCTGTTTCTCCCCTTTCTGCCTTTGGTCTTCCTTTCCCTGTCTTTACCTGTCTCCCTGTTCATCATTTTGTCTCTCCCAATTTGTCTTTCTGTATGTCTTTGTGCATGTCTCTTCCTGTCTTTGTCTTCTCTTTATGGTTCTTTCTGCTATGTTCTAAGCTCTCTTTATCTCTCTTTCTTGCTTTCCCATACCTCCTGTCTGTCTCTCAACTCCTGTCTCTCCCTTGCTCATTATGTTACTTGTTTAGTCTTTGTTGCTAACCTCTCACTCATTCTTTCACAGAATAAAGTCATTGCAGATATCTACTTTATCTGAGGTACCCAGACTGTGCCCAGAGATGCCCTGGGGTGCCACAGGATTACCAATGGAATATTTAAAAATTTTGAGGGGTATATAGCATTCCTTGACATCTACTGGAAATTGCTCAAACTACTAGTGCTACCTTCACAATTTCAATGTTAGATCTTACTACCTTCCTTTAGAATTTATTTGTGAAGATGGATTTTCAGTGTGTTTTTAGGTAAAATGCAAGTACCGTGTGGAAATCACTAAAATTAGGGAATGAATGTAGTGGTGTCTAATGTGCTTTCAGTTATGCAGTGCTCAACAGGACATAAATACTTAAGTTATTTGGACCTAACTACTTAGTCAATAGAACTTATTAGGTATTTCTTTTGGCCTGGGGTCAGCATGGGACAATTACTGGGACAAATTATGGTGTGGTTCGGGTAGATTCTGAAACTGTGTCCCAGAGTGGATACGAATTGAGGTATATTATGTGGCCCATGATTATAATGAGGGGCTTGATAAAAGCATGGGGGACATTTCAAGTTAGAGGTGAGTATAATTCCTGAAGATAATTCCTGGGAAAGAAAAATTTACTTCTCTTATGTGACTCTCTTTTACTACTCACATAGAACACTTCATTTCTAAAACTTCTGGTTATCAAATGTGTAGGGTTTTTTCCCTCACCAAGCAATTCATCCGCTGGATGGCCTATAATTTTATTAAATTCTGACATTGTCCACCTGGAGTTAGCATCAGATCCCACAAATTAAGGGCTCAGTCCCACAAGGCTGCCCCTCTTTCCCCCCTTAGACACCAATTACAAGTCTTAGGTTGTCACCTGTACTTCTGATTGACTGGCTATAAATCAGAGTTTCCATGACCCCCTCCTTGGGTTTTATCATTTGTTAAGTTGCTCACAGAACTCAGGGAAACACTTACTTAATGTTTACCAGTTTATTATATAAGGATGTAATAAAGAATATAGATGAACATCTAAATGGAAGGGATACATAGGGCAAGGTATATGGTAAGGGGGACAGAGCTTCCAAGTCTTCTCTAGGCATGTCACTCTCCCAGCAAGCTGGAAGCTCCCTGAACCTGGTACCTGTGGGATTTTTATGGAGGCTTCATCACATAGGCATAATTGATCATTAACTCAGTTTCCAGCCCCTCTCCCCTTCCTAGAGGATAGGAGATGGGGCTGAAAGTTTTAAGCTTCTAATTATGGTTTGGTTTTTCTGGTGACTAGCCCTCATTCAGGAACCCACACAGCATTGCCTCATTGGAACAAAAGATGCTCCAATCACCCAAGAAACTCCAAGGGAATCAAATTAGCTACAATCTTAATTGTTGAAATCATCACTTCCATTCAGCTTCCCCATTCTCCACCTCCCAAGGAGAAAATGTCTTAATAGTGACTATAAGAAAAGTTTAGAAAGTTAAAAATATACTTCTTGCAAAGATTTTTTATGTTTTCCAAAAGATACGGCCTTTGATTGCCCAACTTACAAATACTTTTTTGAAGCTCATCTGTCACTTAAAGTGTATTGATAGTTACCAAAGTTTTTCAGTGACAGACCCCCATATACATAGTAATAGGTTTTTTTTTAACTCACAAGAACAGCTGACAAGGCAGGCTATGGTTATTTACATTTGGATATTTTTGCAGACATTGTCTAAAAAATGACCAAAGTATCTCTTCAAGAAAAACAACCAACACTATTTGTGGTCAATAAAAAATTTTGAGCTTTTGTCCAGTCAGTGTGACTCAGTGGTTGAGCGTCAACCCATGCACCAAGAGGTCACCAGTTCGATTCCCGGTCAGGACACATGCCCAGGTTGTGGGCCTGATCCCCAGTGGGGGGCATGCAGTAGGCGGCTGATCGATGTTCTCTCTCATCGATGTTTCTCTCTCTCCCTCTCATTTCTTCTTTCTCTCAAATCAATAAAGGAAAAATATTTTTTAAAAAATTTTGAGCCCTGGCCGGTTTGGCTCAGCGGTTGGAGCGTCGGCCTGTGGTGCGGAGAGACCCGGGTTCGGTTCCTGCTAAGGGTGCGTACCTCGGTTGCAGTTTGTCCCCGGCCCTGGTTGGTCGTGTGGGTGGCAGCCACTCGATGTGTCCTTTCACGTCGATGTTTCTCTCTCCTCTCTCTCCCTCCCACTCTATCTGAACAAAAAATGGAAAAAAATGTCCTCGGGTGAGGATAAAAAAAAAAAAATTTTTTTTTGAGCTTTTGAGCAAAAATTTGAGTTTTGAAAGCTTATCTACTACTTATGAAAACAATGTAGAACAATGGCATTCTTCTCACTTAGCTTTCCATGTTAATGAGATTGCATTTTACTTTTTAAAATATGTTATCATTGATTTTTTTAGAGAGTGAAGAAGGGAGAGAGAGAAGGGAATAGAACTGGGACCTTTCACTCCTTGGGATATTGCTTAATCCACTAAGCCACACTGGCCAGGCTGGGATTGTTTTTTTTAATCCTCCCCCGAGGACATTTTTCCATTTTTTGTTCAGGTAGAGTGGGAGGGGGAGAGAGGGGGAGAGAGGAAGAGAGAGAGAGAAACATCGACGTGAAAGGGACACATTGAGTGGCTGCCACTCGCACGACTAGGGCCGGGGACAAACTGCAGTCGAACGCGCCCTTAGCGGGAACCGAACCCGGATCTCTCTGGACCGCAGGCTGACGCTCTAACCACTGAAACAAACCGGCCAGGGCTGGGATTGTTTTTTAAATTGAGATAATTGACAAAGCTTTGTGTGTGTTTTAGGTGTACAATATAATGAATATACACACATAGTAAAATAATTACTTCGTTAAGTTAAACATACATCACCATTTTTAAGTGTAAAAATATTGTAAATGTCTGTTTTAACTTCTAGTATGATATATATTCACAGATATAACCCATATAAATAAAGCACTTTAGGGTCATCAATAGTTTTTAAGAGTGTAAAGGATCCTGAGACCAGATAGTTTAAGAATCACTGGCTTGGACAGTGTAATGTATCTTAATTGGATTTTAACTAGTTACTATATTGTACTTCCAAAAACCAATCTTATTACCCTCTTGCTCAGAAACTTACTGTCTGTCAGATAAAACTCATGCTTGTTTACTTTCAAATGGATTTACCCCACATGAACTTTTTAGGTGCACCTCTCTGTATTCTCTGAAGTAAACTAGATTGCTTCTTTTTAAAAAAAGCTCAGCATGTTTTTTAATGAGTTGATTTTTGCTTATGTTGTGTCTTCTTCCTAGAAGGAATGTAATTATCTTCCTATATCTGCCAATAGAACTTTTAATAAAATTATTTGTTAAAATTGTGGTATTCAGTAGATGTTTACTGCATGCCATCTTATATGGAATATAGTTTTACTTAAATGAAAGAATCTAAAGAAATAAAATGTCACAGTTTTTTTTAGAACAAGAAAACACATATGGAATGGCTAAAAAAGAACTTTTTGAAAGGTACAAAACCATATAATTCAAATGTAATACAAGCATACTTCATTTTATTGCACTTAGCTCCATTGCACATTGCAGATACTGCATGTTTTACAAATTGAAAGTTGTGGCAACCCTGCCTCCAACAAGTCTATTGGTGTCATTTTCCCAACAGCATTTGCTCAGTTTGTGTCTCTGTGTCATATTTTGGTAATTCTCACAATATTTCAAACTTTTTTATAATTATATTTGTTATAGTGATCTGTGATCAATGATATTTGATGTTACTGTTGTAATTGTATGGGAACACCATAAACTACCCCCTATCAGACAGTGAACTTGACTGATAAATGTTGTGTGTTCTGAGTGCTCCACCGACTGCCTGTTCTCCCATCTCTCTCCCTTTCTTCAAGCTTCCCCAATCTGAGACACACAATATTGAAATTAAGCTATTTAACGATCCTACAATGGCTTCTAAATCTGCACATTAAAGGAAGAATCTCATGTTTCTTACCTTAAATCAAAAGCTAGACATGATTAAGCTCAGTGAGGAAGGCATGTTGAAAGCTGAAGTAGGCTGAAAATTAGGTCTTTCATGCCAAAAATTAAGCCAAGTTGTGAAGGCAAGGAAAAGTTCTTGAAGGAAATTAAAAGTGCTACTACAATAAACACACGAATGATAAGAAAGCGAAACAGCCTAATTGCTGATATGGAGGAAGTTTTAGTGGTCTGCATAGAAGATCAGATGAGCCACAACATTTTCTTAAGCCAAAGCCTAATCCAGAGCAAGGCTCTAGTTCTCTTCAGTTCTGTGAATTTTCTAACGTCTATTATGCAGCCCATGGATTAAGGAAACATTTCAACTTTCAATTCTTACTATCATTTAAGAAATACATTTAGTAAGGCTTTAGCTGCCATAGCTAGTGATTCCTCTGATGGAACTGGGCAAAGTAAATTGAAACCTGGGAAGGATTCACCATTCTAGATGCCATTAACATTCATGATTCATGGGAAGAAGTCAGAATACCAATATTAATAGGAGTTTGGAAGAAGTTGTTTCTAACCTCATGGATGACTTTGAAAGATTTAAGATTTCAGTGGAGGAAGTAACTGTAAATGTGGTGGAAAGAACAAGAGAACTAGAGTTAGAAGTAGAGCCTCAAGATGTGACTGAATAGCTATAGTCCCGTGATCAAACCTGAACAGATGAGGAGTTACTTCTTATGGATGGTCAAAGAAAGTGGTTTCTTGAGATGGAATCTACTTCTGGTGAAGATTGTTGAAGTGACAACAAGGAATTTAGACTATTGCATAAACTTGGTTGATAAACAATGGCAGGGTTTGAGAGGATCCACTCCAAGTTTGAAAAACTCTACGGTGGGTAATATGCTATCAAACTAAATTGCATGATACAGGGAAGTCATTCGTGAAAGGAAGAGTCTTATTTTAAGGAATTGCCACAGGCACCCCAACCTTCAGCAACCACCATGGTGATCAATATTGAGGCAAAACCCTTCACCAGCAAAGATACAAATCACTGGAAGCTGAGATGATGGTTAACATTTTTTAGCAGTAAACTTTTAAAATTAAGATATGTTCATTTTTTTAGACAATGCTATTGCATACTTAATAAAGTACTTGTAGAGTGTAAACATAACTTTTATATGCCCTGGGAAACCAAAAAATTTGTGCGACTTGCTTTTTTTGCAACATTTGCTTTGTTGTGGTAGTTTGGAACCAGACCTGCAATATCTCTGAGGCATACCTATATATGTTTGCAGATCAAAAATGATTGGCCCTGGCCGATTTGGCTTAGCGGTTAGAGCGTTGGCCTGCGGTCCAGAGAGACCTAGGTTTGGTTCCCGCTAAGGGCACGTACCTCAGTTGCAGTTTGTCCCCGGCCCTGGTTGGGTCGTGTGGGAGGCATCCACTTGATGTGTCCCTTTCACGTCAATGTTTCTCTCTCTCTCCCTCCCACTCTATCTGAACAAAAAATGGAAAAATGTCCTCGGGTGAGGATAAAAAAAAAAAATGATTGGAATGAATTGCATGCTGTCAGGGAAAAATGAGTTAATGCCTAGTTCAAACTGGTTTTAATAGTGATGTTAATTGAAAGAGAAGAGTAGAGCTTTACTTATAGTTGAGAAGAATGAAATCTAGTGGAAAGTTTGCAGATAGAGTTGCAGAAATAGGAATTGTGTAAGGGACTCTGAAAGATAAGCTTGGAGAGGCATGCTAGGGTTCTGTCAGGTGGATCAAAATATTTGAATTAGACTTTTAATGAATACTAGTGCATTTTAGCACCTTTCCAATATTTTATGTCTTAGAGATTAGTAGAGCCAACGTATGGTGTATGAAAAGGCAAGGGGTTCCGACCGAAGAGAGAGAGTGCTAGGGGATGGGAGAGGGGCTGCTGTTTAATATACTAATAAAGTGTATGAGATTATCTTTCAAGGGAAACAAACTTAGTTACCTAAACCAGAGACCTCAATTCTTAGAGAATAAATCTGATTAATGAGGAGTGACAAATATAATTATATAGAGACATAGGATAGAATTTCTGAAGACTTTCAGTTTCCATTGTCTTAAAGCAGTAGGTAATGTGACAGCTTTGCTTTCTTGGTTGAAGTATATTATAAAGACTCAAGGAAATAGGCCACAGTCATTGCTGTACAATAAAAGAAAATAGAAAACTGTTACCATTAAGAGGCATTTATAAATTGATGAGTTAAAGCAATCTGAGCCCTGGCCGGTTTGGCTCAGCGGTTGGAGCGTCGGCCTGCGGTACAGAGAGACCCGGGTTCGGTTCCCGCTAAGGGCACTTACCTCAGTTGCAGTTTGTCCCCGGCCCTGGTTGGTCGTGAGGGTGGCAGCCACTCGATGTGTCCCTTCATATCGATGTTTCTCTCTCTCTCTTCCTCTCTCTCCCTCCTGCTCTATCTGAACAAAACAAAAAACAAAAAACAAACAAAAAAAGCAATCTGAGCTATGATTTTATGTGTAGGGCATGAAAATGCATATTACAATTTAACATTCTTAGATCAGTGATTTTCAGAGTGTGATTTTTGGACCAATATCATCAGTATCACCTGGGCACTTGTTAGAAATGTCAATTTTTTGCGCCCTGGCCGGTTTGGCTCAGCGGTTAGAGCGTCAGCCTGCGGTACAGAGAGACCCGGGTTCGGTTCCCGCTAAGGGCACGTACCTCGGTTGCAGTTTGTCCCCGGCCCTGGTTGGTCGTGCGGGTGGCAACCACTCGATGTGTCCCTTCACATCGATGTTTCTCTCTCTCTCTCTTCCTCTCTCTCCCTCCCGCTCTGTCTGAACAAAAAATGCAAAAATGTCCTCGGGTGAGGATTAAAAAAAAAAAAAAAAGAAATGTCAATTTTTTGGACTCAGCCTAACATGAATCAGGGAACGGGGCTTGGGCCATCTGTGTTTTAACAAGCTCTTCAGGGGATTCTGATGCATGCTGAAGTTTAGAAACAAACTTAGAATGTTACTGTCCTTTCTTGTACCAGCCAGTAAATAAAATTATCTATATGTTACTCTCTTCAAGAGTTTTATGCCCTTATAGAGTGCTTTAATCAGTTAAATTTATAAAAAATAAAATTGATAAGAGTAAAGTCAGAGCATGTGGTGATTAGATGTTATTACAATTTAAAAGATAGTTCTCCATTCTGTGCTGACACTGGAAAAATTTAGGTTATAAGAATTCAGTATTTTAGATAACTTATCTTTCCATTTCTTTCTCTTTGGTACCATTTGTTAACATTTAGCCAACTAGTCTGAGAGTGTTGAGTTTGACAAACTAGGATAGACTTAAGTAGTTGCTAGTAACTTGTCTGGAATGTCACTTGGAATAGTATCAAAACAGGTTTTTGTAGAGGTGAGGAAAGAACTTGTGCCTATCTTGGATTTGAGCAGGAATTGAAACCATCATTTTTCCATTGGTTATGTGGGTCATAGTTTGAAAGTCATTTTCTGAATACAGTTAAAATGCATCTTTCTCCGAAACAGTATTAGGGTTTAGATTTTTGTTATACACAATGAACATTTCAACACACATTTTTTAAAGGAGAGAATTTAACCTTAAATCAGAAGCATTTAAAATGTTAATTTAAATTAACTTATACATTCAGATATATATTTTAATTTTATTTAGAACTCTTGTTTTAAGAAAAGACTAAATAAAACTGAATTAGTTGAGAAATTGGCCTGTGGTGTGAAATAATCTGATGTATAATGTAACTTAGTTGAACAAAAATGTAGTTTTATTTTATTCTTAAGTGATAAATTAATTTATGGTTATTAACCTGAGATGTAGCTGTTCTTTTGAAAAATCTGCCTAAGAAAGCTAAATGCTTGACCATCAGAACACTGCTCCCAAAATAGAGTTCAAACTGTTTTTCAACTTGACACAGTTGTCTCTCTTGCTTTGCTTTCCTCCTGATATGATGTTTCCATTTTTGGGATGGGGAGAGCTATGATTATTTATAGGCTAGTGTGTTTTGGACAGGTGGTGTGTTTACACAGATCAGGGGAATTATCAATGTTTCATAAGACCTTTAATGTGAATACATTTTATTTTGTCATCACTCTGTATTTAAAAGAATAAAATAATTATATGGGGTGAATGGAGAACATTCTCTTTAATTTTGTATTTTAACACGGAAGGTGTTCTTTATATATTAGGATTTTGTCACAGTTTTTGAATGATAGTTACTGGTAAACCATATAGCTTTGAAATTTGAAAAATTTTAAAGATTGTTACTGCATTTTCTTAAAGAGCATAGAAATTATAAACATATTCTTCCATTTTCAATTTCTGCTTTTTATTTGACAGGAGATTTTTAGTGAGTTGGACCCTGTATAAACCTAAAGTATGCATAAATTATTGAAGCCTTCCATATTACGTAATTCCAAAATTATAGTAAAGTCAGTACTGTACTGCATAACAAAAACTTTACAACTTAAAAAAAAACTTCTGAAGTTTAGCGTATGTACATATTTTTCAGCTCTAAATCATTTTTATATTAGTTATGTAAGTAATCTTTAATTGTACGAGGGCCATTTTGCAACAAAAGGCATCAAATAAAATTCTGTCGACATATATATCATAGTTGTCTTCTCTAGTGAAGAGGAGTCCACATAAGGATCTGCTTGTTGTAGTAGGCAGGAATTACTTTCATTTTATTCTTTTTTGGGAGCCCCTGCCTCTTGAGAACCTACTCCCATCTGCACTGAATGATATACTATAGTACCATTCCGAAAGATATTGAGAATAAAATCGCCCCTCCCCCCCCAATCTGTCTTCATCTCCTTCTGGAAGCTCCTCGTTGTTCTATGTCCATTAAGCCCTGGTCAGGCAAAGCCATCTTCAGGTTTCTCTGTTCTTTATTATCCCATATTGATAACGCATTGTAGGATCATTCAGATACTTCATCTACCAAGAGTAGTTAGCTTGCCTATTGAGACATTTGGCTATTTAATGACTATAGCACATGTTAGAAACCTCAATCTATCTGTATATTGTGTGTGACCATTAGTGCTCATCAGTGTCTTCTGTTCTTGCAGTTCTTATTTTACCCATCCTTCTATAAAGATGGGGAGAAGAAGAGTGGGTTCTCCTAAATACATTTACCTTTAGTTTAGGAAAAAATCAGAAGTGTGTTCTAAATCCTGGAGATGAGGAGAGGTGGTAAAAAAATAAAATGAGTAAGCCTGAGAGAAAAAAGAACCAAGTGCTGTGAGAGTAAGAAGGTGACCTTCTTGCCTTGAGGCAAATTTGTGACTAGGTCAAAGAATATCTAGAAGAGGTGACTTTCAAGCAGATTCTTGAAGCAGGGCTAACTTATCCATTAGGTACCGTAAGAACAGTTTTAGGGCCCATGTTTCTCTTAGGAGCCCACAACATCTGTTTCAATTTTAATTTATTTTAAAATCAGAAGAGAAACGAGTAAAAGTAATAAATATATAATGAATTCCACCTGGATTATATTCATCTTTATACTAATGCAATTGTAAAATATAATTTTCAATATTTTAAAAAATGGAGGTAGTGGCTTCCAAGTCAAAAAGTGCCTGGGACTTGTGCAAGTCATAATGTGGCCTGCCTTGTTGAAAGGTAAATAAGGGTTTCTGGGGGCTGGGGGCTGGGGGCTGACATGGGCAAAATCTTGAGTAACAAATTGATAATTAAACCACAGTATCACTTTAAGGAGCTTAAATACTAGTTGAAGCTCAGTGATGACTAGAGAAATAAACAGTGCTTAGCTAGAATAAACACCACTTGATATTCCAGATCCCAAATAAAGATGCCATTTTTTTTTTTTTTTATCCTCACCCGAGGACATTTTTTGTTCAAGTAGAGTGGGAGGGAGAGAGAGGAAGAGAGAGAGAGAGAAACATCGATGTGAAAGGGACACATTGAGTGGCTGCCACCCGCGCGACCGACCAGGGCCGGGGACAAACTGCAACCAAGGTACATGCCCTTAGCGGGAACCGAACCCGGGTCTCTTGGGACCGCAGGCTGATGCTCTAACCGCTGAGCCAAACCGGCCAGGGCAAAGATGCCATTTTAATCAACAAATTAGTCATTATTATGAGAGGCATTATCTATTTTTAATATTTACTCAGTTATCAATTTAATATCGAGCTTTTCAGAAAAAAAACTTATAAGATATACACATCACTGATAACAAATGTGGTTAAAATATGGTGGTGTGAAAAATATATCTTTGATTCTAAGAGCACTGCAGTTATTTTGGCTCCATAAATCCATTACCATAAAACTCATATTTCAACATAGAATGAATATCTCTGTGGTGAAACAGGGATTGACCATTTCAGGCCTTGACTTTAGTCACTGTTATAAACTATAACCTGTATCTGTAGGATAGTTATAACTATTATTCCTATTCTACAGATGAGAGAAACAGTCAAAAAAAGATTAGAGTATCTTTTCCAGGGTCAGATGTTTAGTAAGAAAGAGGCAGGGTGGGGATTTCAACTCAGGTAGCCTTGATTCCAGACCACTGTAAGTCTTGTTCCTAACCATTACACTTCCAAGTGGCTAAATTAAGTTCTGGATATGTTGAGTTTAAGGTGTTTGTGAGATAGTCTATGGCAAATATTCAATGTATTGTGTGAGTCTGGAGCTCAGTAAGTAGTGATATGGGCCAGAGTTAAAGATTTCTCTGTTCTCCTCATAGAGAGGTAGACTTTAGTAGGAAGAACCTATTGCTGAAGATTAGTATCTTGGAAACCAAAGTGAAGGGATAGGAACTATAAATTCACCTTATGAACTATAAGTCAGTATTGGAGGAAGGGTCTCAAAAGATAAGGACTGAAAATAAGTTTAAGTAAAATCATTGTTTTTAGAAAATTCAAATTAGGTAATATATAACCTGAATTATTTTTCCTTGTTGCCTTAGCAGCCGCAAGGATGTCATTGGTATCTATGGCAAAAGTTAAGGTTTTATTTAATCAGCAATGCCTTTCTGTATTAGAGGGGGGATGTTGGAGCAGAAAAAGATTAACCTCAGAATGTGACCTTATTTAGAAAAAGGGTCTTTGCAGATGTAATTAGTTAAGGATCCTGAGATCCTTGTCTGTAATGAGCCAGTGAGGAATAACAGAGATGCAATTTAGTTCCTTTGACTACTCATGAGGGAGAATTGATCTTTAATATGTTTTTATTGTGGCTTCATTGAATAATGCCTGTTGAAAAGCAGAAACACACTTAAATCCATATTACATATTGTCAAACAGAGTGTGTCTGTTCGGTATTTAATAGTCCAAGTCTGTTTGAAAACTGATCAAATAATGTCTTTTTTAATGTTTTTAAACAGAGTTGGGCATTACATTATGGCTCTCTAGACGTTTAACTTGTTTAGACTTCAGAAAAATTGATTTCCAGTTAACACCAGATTTCATAAGAAAGAAAATATTGGCTGAATAAATATTCCATGAAATGACATGTATTCCAAACAAAAACAGGCAACATCTTTTAATTCAGTTGGGAGAACAAAATTGAGCTTGATCCTTTTATTTTTAAATTAGGTATTATTCAGAATTTTTTTTTTTTAATCCTCACCCAACGATATTTTCCCATTTATCTTTAGATAGAGTGGAAGGGAGGGAAGGTGGGAGGGGGAGAGAGAGAGAGAGAGAGAAACATTGATATGAGAGGGACACATCGACTGGTTGCCTCCTGCATAACCCTGACCAGGGCTGGGACGAACCGTAACTGAGGTACATGCCCTTGCCCGGAATCGAACCTGCGACTCTTTGGTCCATGGGCTGACACTCTTAACTGCTGAGCCAAACTGGCCAGGGCCAGAATTTGTTTTTGTTTTTATTTTTTATTTTTTGTTTTTTCAGAATTTGTTTGTTGTTGTTGTTGTTGTTAATCCTCACCAGAGTATATTTTCCTTTCCTTCCCTTTCCTTTCCTTTTCTTCCCTTCACTTCCTCTTCCCCCTTCCCCCTTCCCCCTTCCCATTTTTAAGAGAGAGTGAAAGGGAGGAGAGAGAGAAACACCAATGTGAGAGAGAGACACATTGATTGGTTGCCTCTGCAAAACCTGACAAGGCTGGGGATCAAACCTGCAACCCAAGGCATGTGCCCTTGTTCAGACTCGAACTCTTGACCCTTTGGTCTGAGGGCTGGCACTCTAACCACTGAACCAAACTGGCCAGAATTTTTATTTGAAGTATCTTTTAAGTACATTTGGTGACTAAACTGTGTCATATCAGAATTTGAAGTATTTGATTTGTATATAGTCATTAAGTATTTTATTGATTGATCAAATGGTGAGAGCTGGTCAGCTGACATTCCCTTAATTTGAACTCCCTGTTAATGATTGCCTTCATCTACAATATAATAATAATAATAATATATTATCTTAACTCTTAATAACTCTGAGGCACAATAGTTTTTAAAATTGAGTTGTAAATAAGATAGTAAAGAATAAATTATGTTTAGAAGTTTTTTTATATATTTCATTGTTTTCTAATTATTTGAAATTTTGTAATTCACATTATAATAAAATATTTTGGAGAATTTTGAAGGTCCTCTAGTTTCAGCTCTTAACCTTTGCGTGAATCCCTTTTACATTATTACTGAGATGGTCCCACAGCCTTATTTTTATACCTCCAGGGATAGGAAGAGCATTATCTCTCAAGGCATAGAGCAACCAGTTGTGCATGTCTACCATATATTAGACACCAGGGATATGATAAGGCATTGAACAAAATATGTCTTCATGGAATCTATAACCTAGCAGTGATTTTGAATAAGTTATTAGAAATTTGAACAAGGTGAGGAAGAAATATAGAAGAATATGAGAAGGAAATTTAACATAATCTAAGAGGGTCAGAGAATGTTGCCTTAAATTATTAATGTTTTAGCTGACACTCGGAGGATGAATATGAATTAGTTAGGAAACAGGTGGGGGAGTTTTTTAAGTTAAAGAATCAATATGCCGCCCTGGCCGGTTTGGCTCAGCGGTTGGAGTGTCGGCCTGCGGTACAGAGAGACCCGGGTTCGGTTCCCGCTAAGGGCACATACCTCGGTTGCAGTTTGTCCCCGGCCCTGGTTGGTCGTGCGGGTGGCAGCCACTCGATGTGTCCCTTCACATCGATGTTTCTCCCTCTCTCTCTTCCTCTCTCTCCCTCCCGCTCTGTCTGAACAAAAAATGGAAAAATGTCCTCGGGTGAGGATAAAAAAAAAAAAAGAATCAATATGCCATTATTTTCTGGATGTTAATTTTTATCCTGCTACTGTGTCAAATTCAGTTGTTAAATCTAGTAGATTTTTGATAGAGTCTTTAGGGTTTTCTATGTACGTTATCATGTCATCTGTGAAAAATGAGTTTCACTTCCTCCTTTCCAATTTGGGTCCCTTTTATTTTTTCTTCTTGTCTAATTGTTGTGGCTAAGACTTCCAGTATTATGTTAAATAAGAACTGCTAAAGAGGGCATCCCTGTCTTGTTCCTGTTCTTAAGGGAAATGCTTTTAGTTTTTGCTAATTGAGTATGATGTTGGCTGTAGGTTTTCGTATATGTTGAGATGTGATCCCTTTATTCTCACTTTGCTGAGCATTTTTATCAGAAATGGATGCTGGATTTTGTCAAGTGCTTTTTCAGTGTCTATTGATATAATCATACGATTTTTATCTTTCATTTTGTTTATGTGGTGTATCACATTTATTGTTTTGCAAATATTGTACCAGCCTTGCATCCCTGGGATGAATTCCATTTGGTCATGGTGAATGCTTTTTCAAATATATTGCTGGATCTGATTTGCTAATACTTTGTTGAGGCTTTTGGCTTCTGTGATCATCAGGGATATTGACTTGTAGTTTTTCTTTGTAGTGTCTTTATCAGTTTTGGAATTAGGATTATGTTGGCCTCATAAAAAAAGCTTGGATGTCTTCCTTCCTCTTGAATTTTTGTAATTGTTTGAGGAGAATGGGTGTTAGTTCTTCCCTGAATGTTCAGTAAAACTCCTCTGTGAAGCCATCTGGACCTGGATTTTTGTTTGTTGGGAATTTATTGATTACAGCTTAAATTTTCTTAGTTGCTATTGGTCGGTTCAAGTTTTCTGACTCTTCCTGATTCAGTTTTAGGAGGAGACTATGATTCTAGAAATTTGTCCATTTTGCCTAGGTTTTCCAATTTATTGGCATATAATTGTTCATCATATTTTCTAACAACCCTTTGTATTTCTGTGGTATCAGTTGTTACTTCTCTTTCATTTCTGATTTTGTTTATTTGGGTCCTCTCTCTTTATTTTTTGGTGAGTCTGAGCATTCTTATACACCCATAATGAACATTCAGAAATGAAAAGTAAAAAAAGAAAACAATCCCATTTACCACTGCAACAAAAAAAATAAGATATCTAGGAATAAATTTAACCAAGGAGGTAAAAGACCTGTTCTCAGAAAACTACAGGACATTGAAAAAAGAAATAGAGGAAGATATGAAAAAGTGGAAACATATATCATGTTCATGGATTGGAAAAATCAACATCATTAAAATGTCCATACTACCCAAAGCAGTCTACAGATTCAATCCAATTTCTATTAAAGTACCATTGGCATATTTCACAGATCTGGAATAAGTACTCCAAAAGTTTATATGGAACCAAAAAAGACCCCGAATAGCCACAGCAATCTTGAAAAAGAAGAACAAAGTGGAAGGGATCACAATACTACCAGATATCAAGTTATACTATAAAGCCATCATAATCAAAACAGCATAGTACTGGCACAAGAACAGGCATATAGATCAATGGAATAGAACAGAGAACCCAGAAATCAACCCAAGACAGTATGCACAATTAACATTAGACAAAGGAGGCAAGAGCATACAATGAAGAAAAGATAGTCTCTTGAATAAACGGTGTTGGGAAAATTGGATAGATACATGCAAAAAAATGAAACTAGACCACCAACTTACACCATACACAAGAATAAATTCAAAATGGATAAAAGACTTAAATGTAACTTGTGAAACCATAAAAATCCTAGAAGACAATAAATGTAAGCAGAAAAAATCTCAGACATCATACATAGCAGAATTTTCACTGATACATTGGCCAGGGCAAGAGAAACAAAGGAAAAAATTAATAAATGGGACTATGTCATGCTAAAAAGCTTCTGCCTGGCAAAAGAAACCAACATTAAGCCCAGGCAGTGTGGCTCAGTGGATTGAGTGTTGTCTCATGGACTTAGAGGTCCCGGTTTGATTCCTGGTCAGGACACATGCCCGGATTGTGGTCTCGATCCTTGATGGGGAGTGTGCAGGAGGCAGCCGATCGATATTTCTCTCTCACATCAATGTTTCTATCCCTCTCTCTCTAAAAAATCAGTCAAAGCATATTAAAAAAAAATAAAGAAATCAGCATCAAAATGAAAGGGACCCACTATCTGGGAAAACATATTTGCCACTGATACATCAGATAAGGGGTTAATATCCAAAATATATAGAGTACTCGTACAACTCAACAAAAGGAAAACAAACAGTCCAGTTAAAAAAATGGGCAGTGAACCTGAATAGACACTTCTCCAAACAGGACATACAAATGGCCAGGAGACATATGAAAAAATGCTCAACATCTCTATCATCAGAGAGATGCAAATCAAAATGACTATGATATATCACCTCACTCCTGCCAAAATGGTGGCCTTCAACTAGTCCTCAAACAACAAGTGCTGGCGAGGGTGTGGAGAAAAGGGGACTCGAGCACACTACTGGTGGGAATGTAGACTAGAAAACACTATGGCAAAACAATCTGGTGCTTCCTCAAAAAATTGAAAGTGGAATTGCCATTAGACACAGTGATCCCACTGATAGGAATATATCTTAGGAAGCCTGAAACACCAATCAGAAAGAATATATGCACCCCTATGGTCATAGCAGTGCTGTTTACAATAGCTAAGATCTGGAAACAACCCAGGTATCCATCAGTAGATGAGTGGATAAAAAAGCTGTGGTGCATTGACACAATGGAATTCTATGCAGCTGTAAGAAAGAAAAATCTCTTGCCCTTTGAGACGACATGGAGAGACCTGGAGAGTATTATGCTGAGCGAAATAAGCCAGTCAAAGAAAGACAAGTACCACATGGAACTTACTTGTGGAACACAATGAATAAAATAAGATGTCGACCAAAATAGATCCAGAGTTATGGATGTAGGCAACAGACTAACAAACCTCAGGGGGATGGTGGGTAGTAAAGATAAACCAAAGAACTTATATGCATATATGCACAACCAATGGACACAGATATTATGTTGGGGAAAGCAGGAGGGGGGTAAGAGTGGGAAGGAAGGCATCAATGAGGAAAAAAAGGGGAGACATCTGTAATAATTTCAACAATTAAAAAAAAGATTCTGAGGAGGGATTGACTCATTGAAAAGCAAAATGTTAATCTTTAAAGTAGCTTCAAATTTTTTGCTATTTAAAGAATAGTCACGGGGATGTAAAGTACAGCATGGGGAATATAGTCAATAATATTGTAATAACTGTGTATGGTGTCAGGTGAGTAATAGATTTATCAGGATCACTTAGTAAGTTATATAATGTGTAATCACTGGGTTTGACACCTGAAATGAATACAATATTGTATGTCAACTGTATTTGAAAAATGAATAAATTATTAAAGCAGCTTCAAAAAAAAAAATTAGAAAAGAAAAAGAATCATTATGTACCAAGCTCTAGAGTTGAAAGTATACCACATTAAAGGAACCTGAAATAATTACGAGAGGTCATTCTCCTCATCTCCGTATTGTATGCCCCTTATATATTGAGGATTAAAGGAACCTTTTAAAGATTTGTGTCTTTGGAAAGTCAGCTTTAGCAATAGTAAAGCACTTCTATTAAGTGACTTTATAAGAATCAGACATCAACAAAACAGTGGCAGGATGTGAAGAACATAACACCTGTGAGACATCTGTGGCCTCCTATAAATAACTGGGGTAGGGGTTGGGTTGGGGAGTGGAGACCAAAAGGATAATGAGACATTATGCAAATCAACGCAGCAAGCAGTAACATTGGATTTACCACTGATATACCTCCAGCAATTCAGATTATATATTACCTAATATAGATTTTTCTTTAAAAAAAATGATTTGACTTAAACTATTTTTCCCCTCTTTATTTCATCTCCCCCTCTTTGCTGTGAAGTGGCCTCTTGCAATAATGATAATATAAACTGATACTGTTTTTTGATTGCTTGACATTTTGAATTGTATTTTTCAAGATAACATACAGCAAGATTAGCTTTTTTTGGTTGTTTAGTTCTGTGAATTTTAACACGTGTAAATCTAGTCCCATCACTCCCCAAATCTCCTTGAGCTATTCCTTTTATTCTCACTCTGCTACATGTAACCCCTGTCAATCACTGGTCTGTTTCTATCACTATAGATTTGTCTTTTTGAGAATATCATATAAATAGAATAATACAGTATATAATTTTTTAATACTGGCTCCTTTGAGATTCATGTGAGTTGTTGCTTGGATCAATAATTTATTCCTTTTTATTGCTGAGTACTATTCCATTGTAACATGTACAGTACAGATTGTTTCTCTTTATCTGCTAGAGGACTAGAGGAATTTTGGGTTGTTTCCAGTTTTTGGTGATTATGAAAAAAGCGGCTTTAAACATTTGTGTATAGGTTTTTGTGTGAATGTAGCTTTTATTTCTCTAAATACTCAGGAGTCGGATTGCTGGATCATTTGGTAAGTCTGTTTTACTCGGTGAGAAACTGCCAAACTGTTTTCCAGAGTGGCTGTACCATTTTTCATTCCCTCCAGCAACATGAGTTCCAGTTGTTCTGCATCCTCACCAATGCTTGATATTGTTAGTATTTTTTATTTTAGCTATTCTATATGTGTGTAAATGATATCTTATTTCTTTAACATTTTTATTATAGTTTACATAACAAAAATTACTCATTTGAGGTAGACAATTCAGTGGTTTATAGTATATTCACAGAGTTGTACAACCATCACCACAGTCTTAAGTTTAGAACATTTTCATCACTGTGGTTTTAAATTTTGCTTTTTTCTAATGGCTAATGGTGTTGAACACCTTTTCCTATGCCTATTTGCGATCTCAATTTCCTAGTTTCTTGCCCATTTTGTATTTGGGTTGTCTGTATTCTTACTATTGAGTTTTGAGAGTTCCTCATATATTCTGGATACAAACCTTTTGTTGATTATGTAACTTAAAGATATTTTCTCCCGGTGTGTAGCTCATCTTTGTAGTCACTTAACATTGCCCTCTGGTAAACTGACGCTGGTTTGCTGGTACTTCATTCTTTTCCCTCAAACTATCTGTTCCTGTTTACTTTTGAGAGCCCACAAATAACTGCTGCATGTATTCTGTTTATGCTTTATTGATGGATTCGGTGGGAGAGACAGATGGTGTGTGCTTACTAATCAAAACCAACACCTTGATTGCTTGAATTTTTAATAAGATATTTAAAAAACTATTTTTTTCTCCTCTCAACAAACAAAAAGACCTTGCTAGAACTGAGCTATTCTTTAATACATTTCCTTTGGTAATCTTTATAAGCTTTTGAAAGAGGATCTTTTTTTTGGTTGAGGGACATGAGTATAGGAATTACTTAAAAGTTTGTTGTCCTATATATAAAATGCCCATCTATCTACCTAGCTCTAAAATATATTTATTTTATGCAGCATGGTTTATAGCTCATATTTGAAATTAAAGTCTAATAATTATATTGTTTTTATGATGAATAGTTTTTTATTTTTAATCATTAGTAATTAATACATGCTTATTTAATGTTTGCAACAATTACTTCACTCACAGGCTATTTAATAATTTTGATCAAGGCATTTAAGTGTTATATAATTTCATTGCCTGAATACAAAATTTAGCTATTGGTATACTTTGAAAAAATAAAAGAATGCAGGTAATCTTAGCAATTTAGCCTCATGGTGTTATTGTAGTTGCCTATAACTGTCTTAGTTTTTACTGGCTATCAGCACTGGCTTTCAGAAGATGTAACAAATATGGGGTGAAAAACAGAAACTGATTTTAAGACACTTATGTTAAAGCTCTTACCATTCATTTGGTAATGAATAGTTTATGTGTACTTTTTAGTCCATAAAAGTTCACAGATGAATGCATTATTTTCTTTATAATTTGCCTTAATTATTAGATTTTAAGGTTCTTAAATATAGGCATTATTGTTTCTTCAATATTACTGTTTTTCTACCTAATAGATACTCAGTAAGTTATCTGGAATTCAGATTAATGACGTTCTTTTTTTCTTCACTAAGTTAATAGGCAAGACTTTACTAATAATTAAATGTGGGATGATGCAGATGTCTGTAGAGAATAAGCAAAGCACATGTACACAGAAAAATAGAGTCTTTCAGTTGCCATGGCTTCTCAGTTCCCACCAGGCACACCTCCATCAAGATTTATGTGGGTGGGTCCCTAGCTTTCCAACCAAAACTCATGTCCATGTGGCAAACCTCTTATTTAAAACGATTAGAGTATCTGTTCTTTGAATTTAAAAGAATATAACAAAACAATTTTCCACTTAAACATTTGCAAAGAAAAACATCCTTATGTGAATTTTAATATTAAAGTTAAAAGTTTTGTGTACATTATATCCTTGATAATCTGGTATGATAGAGCACAGTTTTAGCCAGTCATACCCTCGCTTGAATCACAGTGTTACCTTTTTACCAACTACATGATCTTGAACAAATCACAGCTGAGGTTTAGTTTCCTTGTTTGTGAAACATGTATATGCTGTCCAGCCAGCAGTGTATTAGAGCTGATTTGTACTGGCTCACAAAAGCTGATTGTTAAATTTTTAGAAATCTTTTTTTTTTTTTCTCCAATTCTCACTCGAGGACATTTTTTTTTTTTCTATTTATCTTCAGATGGAGTGGGAGGGAGGGCAGTAAGTGCTCACATCTCATCACTCCCTAATTATTTTGTTACATTGTAGTAGTATTCATGTCAATTATGTCTGTATGATGAAATACTATATAATGACATACTCTTCCCAACTTTGTGTTCAATGCTATCTCATTCATTGGTAGCTTGAAAGCTGTCATGGTAGTATTTATACCAAGGAAATTGGTAAATACTATAAACCAGAGCTTGATTTATTGTTTTGTTGATTGTCTGGATTTAAGAAAGTGCCAATAAAGCAGACTAAACTTGGAAGTTTGTTGTATCTGTTGCTTGTTATTGTGAGTAGCACAAATGGAGGGCATATTCTAAACTATTACCTAATTTAGCAAAGCAGTTGCTCATGTCACTGATGAACAGGTGAGGTTATGTCATACATCTTTGTCATTTCACTTTTTTCTCTTATTTTTTAATGTAAATGAAAATATCAACAAAGATTAGAATTATACCCATTTATCATTTGCAACGCTAAGTTGACTTCTTGTGACTTTGGCAATATCAACAAGAGCATTTTGTGAGAGGCATGTGGGTCTGTGAAATTTACAATAAAGAGTATTGTATACCTTTTATTACACTTTTAAAATTGTGTTCTATACTTTATATCAGCAAAATATGTAATAAACACATATACTTTTCGTACACATATGTACATCTGAGAACTGATTGTTCAACATTTATCAGCATACCACTGTGTGTAGCATAGAGCAGGCATTCATTAAGTACTGCTTTTTCCTATCCTTTTCTCCCCTTTGGCCTTTTCAAACAGAATCAAAATAATCTGCTATAGGAAATGTAATCAGGGTTGGTGAAAGAAAATTTTAACATTGATTTTAGCTAAAAGGCTATTGTATCCTCTAGTATTATCACTTTCACCAGCATTAAAACTACCTTAGTTAAAAGAACAAATGAAGGGATGAGGGAGTATGATTTTCTTTTGAATTTCATATATGCTGGGAGCATTGAGGTCTAAAAATACTTCATTATGTTTCAAAGAGAGACAGTACAGTATATAGTATATAATATATAATATTATTGAATATTGAAAAACAACTATGAATCATAGCAATTATCAACATTTTCTTGCAAATACTTTTTCAACAAATGGGAGTAATTTAAATTTTGGTTTTAATTTTTATTTCTTTTCATCTTGTCACCTTCCAGTGTTAACAAGGAAATGATTTTATAAGAAGCATTTCAACATTGGGTACAATCATGGGCTGATTTTTTTTTTCGGTCACTACAAAGATATATTCTAGATTCTTTGACAACATTATGTTTTCCATTATTATGATGGTTTTTCTTTCCAATTTTAATATGAAATAAAACATTTTCTAAAGCTTCTGTTGATTTTTTTTTTCTTTTTCTTACATATTCAGGATATATATTAGGGGTCATTATAGTCACTCTTCTCACTTCTAGTTTACCTTCATCTAGTTTAAATAAAAATAGCTATATTTCTGTAATATGTAGCTGATTGCTATCCAACTCCCATAGGAGAGGAATTAATTGCTGAACATAGAGAAGATGAAACACTGAGATTTAATGTTACTAATCAGGGAAAAGTAAGCCTTTACACGTTTTAATCCTGTTACTCCAAAAGAATAAATGGACTAATAGTGTTTCCACCTCATGAATGTTTGAAAATATATAAAGGAATGATTGAATTATGTTGGCATCTTTGTAGGAAACCAGTTGACCATACATATGCAGGTCTCTTTCTAGGCTTTCTATTGTACATTGTAACACTTGTCTTCATTACTAACCTGTGTGATGCAAGTATTTTTAAAACAAGCAATACCTTAGTCAGGGACACTGACCTCTTTTCCCTGATTGTCAAATAAAAAAATGACAACAGCCAACACACTAGCCATCCCGTGTGAATGAATCAGAATTATACTTTTTTTTTTTTTTTACACATCTCATGTACCATGAGATGAAAAATGTTGAAAAGCTCTGCATAGCTTCATAGTAAATCTTGAATTTGGATATTATAAATCTTTTTTTTTCAAAATTGTTTGGCTATTCTAGGTTTTTCGCATTTCTAAATTTCAAAATATATTTCTCAAGTTTTGCAAAAAAGTCTGCTGGGACTTTTTTGGGGGTTGCATTGAATCCATAGCTCTTTTTTTTTTATTTTTTTATCCTTACCCGAGGACATTTTTCCATTTTTTTGTTCAGATAGAGTGGGAGGGAGGGAGGGAGGGAGAGGGAGGGAGGGAGGGAGGGAGAAGGAGGGAGGGAGAGAGAGAGAGAGAGAGAGAGAGAGAGAGAGAGAGAAACATCGATATGAAAGGGACACATCGTGGTGCTGTCTCCTGCACAACCCAACCAGGGCCGGGGACAAACTGCAACAGAGGTACGTTCCCTTAGCGGGAACCAAACCCTGGTCTCTCTGGACCACAGGCCGACGCTTCAACTGCTGAGCCAAACTGGCCAGGGCCATAGCTCATTTTGGTGAGAATAGACACTTTAACAATATTAAATAATGTAATCCATAAACATGATATATGTCTCTACTTATTTAGGTCTTATGTACTTGATTTTGCAACATTTCTAGTTTTCCATGTAGTTTGGTTTTCCATATATAGTCCTTATCTGAAACCTAGCTAGGTTCATTTAATAGTTCTAGTTGTAGTGGTGCTTTTATATGGATATGGTACGTACACATTATATTGCCTGTGAATTAAAACAATTTAAATTTTTTCTTTATTTCTGATCCATATGCATTATATATGTATTTTTTCCTGTCTAATAAATACTAATTTTCTTATTTCTCTGATTTCTGTTTTAAGGTAATAAAATTTTCTGGGGGGGGGGGGGAAGGTATTTAATAACACTCAGATATCCCATATTAATTTGTACAGAGCCAGGCTAAATAAAAATTGTCAAATTGAATTTATGGTTACTGGCCTAAAATTGGGGGGAGAATTGCTCTGATACATGCTTTATATTTTTATGATTGTTCATCCACAAGCTACAAGACATTTCTTATTTGTGCATCTTTTGTCTAATTATTAGTAACTTCCTTAATTTGAGATTATAATGATTAATTTTCTTGCTATTAGTAAACAGAGGAATTTTTTTAAAATTTTTTCTTTATTGATTTGAGAGAGAGAGGAAGTGAGAGGGAGAGGGAAATAGAAACATTGATGAGAGAGAACATCGATTGGCTGCCTCGTGCATGCCCCCCACTAGGGATTGGGCCCACAACCTGGGCATGTGTCCTGACTGGGAATCTAACCATGACCTCTTGGTGAATAGGTTGATGCTCAACCACTGAGCCACACTGGCCGGACAACAGAGGAATTTTTTAATATAGTTTTTCTAAGAAAGACAGTTATTCAAAGCATGAGTTTTATAGCAGTACCTAATAAATAATACTTGAAATGAATTTATTAAAAATGGAAGTTTCTATTTTTACAGAAAACTGAAGCCATATATTTTAAGCTGTATCTTTTACCTGCACTGTTTAAAAATTTAGGGCAGTTGTTTTATGTTAGTAGATTTACTTTGTAAGCAGTAACATTAGTTTTATAAGTTAAATGGCAATAAAAGGGAAGTCAGCCCTGCTGATAGCATTTTAAAATTTTCTGTGTGTTCTTCTATAATATTATTATTGTCACAGTGCATTACTGTTTTATAAATTTCCTGGAAAATTAAATGTAGGTCACTTTCAGAGGTAGAATAATTTCAGTGAACCAATAGTTCAATTTGCAGTGACAGACCCTCTGTCCTATAAAATAGAAAGAGCAGATGGCAATAATCATTAAAATAAATCTCACCAACATGTGTATAATTTTAAGTGTGTAAGGGATGGTGAGCTCATCTTTCATATAGACTATTGAAAATTGTTTCCATGAAGGAGGAAGGAGAAAGGAAGAGTTAATGTCTAAGGGGAATAAATATGTCGCCCATAAGTCTGGGGATATGAGCTTGGACCCTTATAAATATAGAAAGCAATGTAATGATAGCATCATCTATGACACTTAGTAATGGAAAAAGAGAAAGGAGATAGTATGAGTATGAGTGAAAATAAGATTGAAGGTAATTAACATTTACTTGCAGACTTGAATGCTAACCATGGCTAGCAGAAGATGCAATGTGATGGAAAAGGAACTTTGGTTATAAAAAAAAGACCTGAAGAAATGTGGCAAAATAAAGCATAGTAGTTAGCATAGATGAGTAAATTTTAAAAAGAAATATATATATATATTTTAGAATTATATGTTTAAATGTATTGGTTCTCTTTGGTATAGTTTTATTGTAGAAATTGAATAATTAAGATTATTTGGATATGAAAGGTTACCATAAAACATTAAACAATATTGGTATCTCCCTATTCTTATATATATCTTTTCTGAGAGCTTTAACAATAGCAGTTTCTTACCAAAAGTCTTATATGCTTGGTTTTGGGTATATGAAGCTTGTCTGGTTTTCATCTTCTTTGTATAGCTATTCCTATCATTTTTCTTTGGAGATTTTTAGGAATTTCCTTATTGCTCAACTGTACACCATGGGTTAAACAATTTGATTGTGGTGAAGAGGTTTGATTGACTGTAATTTTTAACTGAGGATTAATTTATTTTGATTTAGTAGATCCCAGAGGAAGAATGGTCTTCCTTAGGCTGTACCTTTGAAATGTCTTGATTGTACAGTAAAATTAAACATTCAGTTATTTTTTTAAAAGTAATACAACACAGATCTTCTGGCTTGTTACTAGATCATCATAGACAGTATCAATGTACTTTTAAAGAGTACTAAAAATATAAAGGTAAGGTTACTAATAATGATTTTAGATAGGCACAATGAATTTTTGAACTAAAAATTACTTCTCCAATTTGATATTGAAACATTAAGCTTTAGAAGTTGTTAGAACTTCTACCATACAGTAAAGAAGTATCAGGTATCTAAAAGTTGCTTTTAATTATTTACAAAGAAAAGCAGAAGGTAGTTTAGGTGTATATTATATAGAAAGAACATTGTTTTTTTTGTAATCCTCACCCGAGGATATTTTTCACATTTATCTTCAGACAGAGTGGGAGGGAGGGAGAGAGAGAGAGAAAAAAAACATTGATGTGAGAGAGACACATCGACTGGTTGCCACCCACACAACCCCAGCTGGGGCCAGGGACAAACCGCAACCAAGGTACATGCTCTTGGCTGGAATCGAACCCGGGATTCTTTGGTCCGCAGGCTAACACTCTAACTGCTGAGCCAGACTGGCCAGGGCCTGAAAGAACATTGTGTAAGCCGCAGTTGTATCCTGACTTTGTCACTTAGTTGAGTTTTGGCAAATCACTTTGAGCCTAACTTTGTTCTGTGTAAAATGGTAATTGGAATTCTGACAATTCAGGACTGTTATTTGCAGGCCTAGCACAGGACCTAGCATATTGTAGACATTCAGCAAATCAGAGTTGAATCTCTTCTGAAAATAAGTAGAGCAGTTGGAAAGTACCTGTTAATGTAGTCATCTTTAAAGAGGCAGTGCTGAAAATGTTAGAACTGTCACTTCAGCTGAATTACTAAGAAATATGCTGAGAAGAAGATTGATTTTCTTTTTGCATAATATATTATGCATTTCATCACTAAATTATGTACCATCTTGTAATGTTCTCAATTTGATATACGTATGTATAATCAACATATTGTATTTTGGCTGAGAGAAGGAAATGCCTTCTACTTTTAGTATAGTCCTAACACAGTGCTAAACAATATATTCATATATGTGGTTAACAAGTAGATGAATATGTATTTTAAATTGCACTTTTATTTCTTCAGCTTTCACAACTATTGTTCTTATAGTTGTCTTACAGTACTATTTCCCACCACTGAAACCTGTCCGTCCTCAAACATGTTAAATTTTCTTTAGAACCTTTATATTTTTTATTCCATTTGCTCTCCCATCTCTGCAAGGCTAGTTCCTTCTTGTCATTCAGGTCTCAACTCGCCTCTTCAGAGAGGTGTTCTCTGACCACCCATTCTAAGGTCACTCTCCATGCCCTTGTAACACTATCATATGACCCAGTTTCATTATCTTCATAGCCATTATAGTAATCTGAAAGTATCTTAATTTATTTAATTACTTGTTTATCCTCCTTGTATGAGTTCCTAAGAGCAGGGACCTGGTATGTCTTACACTATATGAATAACTCCTGTGGAAAAGTTAATTTTGACTATTAGTCTCCTTGCCTATATCCAATCTATTTGTTGTATTCCTGCTAGTTGATAGGGGTGTGTGTATGTGTGTCTGTATAGATATATTCATATATATTCATTATACTGTCCTCTCTAGTTTTGTATATGTTTGAAAATTTCCACAATATAAAGTTTTATAAAGGATAAACTGATTTATGTTACAGAGAAATATTTAATGATAACTCGTAAGAGTGGGCTCTTCTCCTCCCTAAAAAATTTTCAGTTCTCCTTTTTCTTAAAGTCTTTGTTTCCTTTTACTTCCCCATCTCCCTTCGAATCCCCCCCACCCCAGTAATTTATTCCAAAAACCCAGTGTATGGTATGGAACCTGAATGGGACGAGGAGGGTACCTGCATGGGCTGGAGTGGGTCACTGCAGCCAAATAAGTAAATATGTTGAAGGTAATAGGGACCAGGTTTCTAATTTTTAGGGAAGGAATTTACAGCTATGGAGAAGGATAAAGCTAGAATGAACTCTGTGGTGTTGGGTTGACATTGGAGAAATTACAGTGAACTCATGGTTTTCAACATATATGGTAGATAGTCATGGTATGTGGATGTGTATACATATATGCCTTAGCTCTATCTACTGAGAGGACCTGGGAATGGATGAACACACAGCGTGTCCAGATGTTAGTTTCTAAATATAATTAGTTCTGCTATAATACTTGTTTTGATAATATGAGTTTGTTCACAGGCAGTTAATATATTAGGGAACAGGTGGAATACAAGGTGAATTTTGCATGTATTTATGTATGGTTTTGCCCTTGAGAAACACTAGGTAAACTCAGAATATTACACACAGCTGAATCGAGCTGTGTAGAAATGCACAAAATGCCTACCCAGTCTCTTGAAAATAAAACAATTTTAATAGGAAATTGAATTTAGATATCATAGGTGTGACTGGTTAAAAAATAATTGAAATTTTGTTCATTAAAATGGTAACAGGAGTTGCAGTTTTCAAGAGAGAATAGACTGTTAAAAGGTGGATCTATTCAGTCATTTTAATAGTGTAGAATTTTTTTTTAATATGTAAACTGGTAGTTCTTGGTACATTTCTTTTTTTCTCAGGATTTCTATAGAATATTAACTTGATAAAAGTTGCTCCTGGCTTCTCATTATATATATTTATTTGAAAAAATAATATTTGGTGATCTTTTAAATATAATTTTCAAGTAGTCATAGGAGATAGTGAATTAGAAACAGTGGTATAGAGGATAAAAAAAAAAGAAAAATTGGTATATATCTGGCAGAGTTATGTTCCCCCCTTTTCAGAAAATACAGTCATTTGGTTTATTTTATTTGGGTTAATTTCTTACTTTTTTTTTTTAATAGTGCTTTTACATTCATCAACTCATTGAAAAAAGACTAAAAACAGATTATTGTAGCAGTTAACAATTTGGGCTCAAGGCCTAGGCTCTAAGCCTAGTTCTGCCAGTTAGTAGCCTTGTGTCTATGGACAAATTTCCTAACTTCTTCAGACTTGTTTCTTTATTTTGAAACTGAGGATAAAAATATTACCTGCCCTGTGGTTGTAAATGTTAAGGGAGATAAATCCATACAATTTACCTTAGAATATAGTAAGTATTTAATAATTGTTAGGTGTAATTTGATTCTTTCATCTTCTCGTGAAGTCATCAGGACATATACTATTACTTCCATTTTATAGATTGGCATGAAGTTCAGAGAAATTCCAGTGGCTTCTTCAAGCTCATACATCTAATAAGTGTTTAGAGGTTCAGACTCAACCACTGTTTTGATTACTCCAAGTCCAGCATGTAGATATTATTTAAGAATATTTTAACCAATAAGAGATTAGATTAGGAAATTTAAAGATATATTCTTCAAAAAGTTTCTGTGAATAAATTACCAATTTGGGTAATCTAGTATGCATTTTAGAAATAATTTTATCACTTAATTGTATCTGTTTTTTTGGGTTTTTTTGGTACGTGCCCATAGCGGGAACCAAACCCGGGACTCTGGTCCGCAGGCTGACGCTCCAACCGCTGAGCCAAACCTGCCAGGACGCTATCATGTTTTTAAGGCTCCCTTATACAACTGTAAATATTCTCATACTCTGATTTTACCTTAATAATCAGGTTTATAGGCAGAAAATGCAAGGGTGAAATTGTGTATTCTAGAATGGCTTCAAGTAGCAAAATGTTGAAAAAAATAATGTCAATTTGCAATAATATGAAAATGAAATAAAGTAGAATATACACATGCGAGAACATTATGAAGCCATTAAAATCATGATGTTAAAGAATATGTAATAGCACGAGAAAGTACTGCTAGCATAATATTAGATAAAAGGATATAAACTACACACAGATAATGATCCCAATTTTATATAGCACATACATATTCATATATGTTCATAGAAAAACATGCCAAAATAGTGGTTGAGAACTGATGATTTTTTATAATGTAGGTTTATTACTCTTATAAGAACTTTAAAATTTTTTTAAATTTAAACTTAGTAGAGGTTGTCCTAGAATTAATGTTTACTGTGAAGCTTTATTTAGTTTGAGTGCTTTGTGAACACAAGAAACTATATATTATATCCTGTTCATAGCTTTCTAAGAGGCTCTGCTTTATTCATAGACGATTCATAGGTCTGTTTCTGGACTTCATGTACCAAAAATAAATGGTGAGAATTGATGCTTCTTTGTGAAACCCTCACGTCCCATAATTCTGTTAAAATCTCCTTTTGGCAAATGCCACCTGAGTTTAGATTAGAGACATGACTAAGATTACATTTATGCAATTCTTTGTGACACTGAGAACAAAAGATGAAGAGGATTTTGTATAATGAAATCATAATCAGGAATTTCACTCTGCAGGGTTTATGTACACTACCCTTTAATAAACTTAACTAGAAAATATTAAATGTGAGTCTGAGGAGCACTAAACTTTGCTATAAGAATTAAAGGCTTCTTATTACACTGAATATATTCCAGCCTCTTAGACATTTCAGATCCCTTCTTTTAGTAAATAGAGCCATTTGTCAGTGTCCCCAGAACTTTAAGCTATTGTTGTTAGTAATGATTCTCAGAATCTTGCCCAAATAAAATAACTTCCCTTTATGAAAATAAAAATTCTAGACTAAAGATTTCAGTAAGTTCAGAAATAAACAATGCTTTTCACTGGCTAACATTCAGTAAATTCAGTTAGCTGCAGTCTGCATGGACTAATTTGTTCCAGGCATTCTGGAACAAGGAAGAATTGCTGTTGTATCCCTTTCTCTTCACAGACTTTAGCATTCTGAAACAGTAGGTCTTAACTTTCATGAAGTATTTTAAAAAAAACAGAGATGTCTCATGGAATCTGTAACATTTTACATTTAGTTCCAGAAGGAATTCCTTATAGTCTGTGAACTTCTGGTTAAGAATGCCAGTTTTAGGATGTCTTTGATTTTCTTTGTCTTTTTTTTGGTCTTGGGAACTCATTTTGAATAGTGTTTGTCCTTTTCTAAAGAATTTCTACCCTGTTGCTTCCTAGAAATATTGTATTAATTTATATTTTAATGCTTATTTTTCTTAGTTTGATGCTTTTTTAAATGTTAAACAAAAGATCGGATTTTCTTATGAAAGAGTCATTGAGGTGTACTGGTGCATGTTCAGAGTTAAACACGGGAGGATGTGGAACTGCAGTCCTGTACACACAGAGTATGTCCTCCTATTGTGCAAAGGAGCAAATTATTGAAGTTGAAAAAGCAGAGGTAGAATTAAATACCTCTTACTCTCAAATTAAGCATAATCTTTATTAGAATAATTATGATATCTCTTAGCACTTAATGACTAATAAGGGCATGCTAACACCAGGCCTTTGTGAGAAATATGGGAGCCAACGGCTGTACAAAGTCTAGTGACTTTGGCATGACAAAGTCTAGTGATTTTGGCATGAGACATGAAAGAGAGCTAAAAGATGTTTATATTATTTGTATTTATAATAACTAAGTCACCTGAAGAGAACTGCATTTATACTAAGGAGATGACTCATTTGTTTTAAGATTTAACTTGTGTAATAAAGTTGCCTAAAAGGACAAGGTAAGCTTACATTCCCCTAAACATGTACTATGATTCACTCTGTGACAGATACCCTAAATGTAAGTAGAAATTATTCACCTCTGAATGTATGATATGTTCTATTTTAAGTGTAGAAATGATCATCAATTGAGTTCTTTATCGCCGGCAATTAAAGTTGAATGACTAAGTAAAATGAGGATTTATTGAATGATGTTATGTTAATACATAGAATGGAAAGAACAGAATAGCTGGATCAACTGGAAAGAAAAAACCTGGTCAACTTTGGTACTCCCAGCAGTAGGGCCCGTGGACTTACTTTTATAGCATGTCTATCAAGTTATCTGTGCTGAAGGACATCTTTATCTGTTGGTTTTTAATTTGTATTCTTTCTTTTAAATAATCATTTTTGTTTTGAGCTTATGACTATGTTTATATGTAAGTATTGTTAATTTTGATAGTTTATAACTCCATTAGCTAGCATATCTCTGCAGATGTCCTTGGGAAGGTAGTCTTTTGCTTCAGTACTCAGCTTCTCCTGGGATTTGTATTTTCTCTTAGCTTTTGGCCTCTGAAAATGTCTCTTACTTTCAGCTGCGCATTTAAAGAGATGGTTTTTCGGTTTTATCCAGTATTTTAGGTGTTCTGTACAGTGAAGGTTCCTCAGTAAGTCTGTCTGCTTTGTTTCCAGAAATGAAAGTCTCACTCTCTTCACCCTCAGTGCAAAATAATCTTGTTAAAAGTATGTTGGCCACATTACTCCCCTGCTTAGTGTTGTTTACAAGTACAATAAACCCTCAGTTTTGCGGATCTTGCTATAACAGACCTTAGATTACATGGACAAAATTCCTGGTCCATTGTCATATGTGAAAATTAACAGCATGTTAATTTTAAATGCTTTTAACCAACATTTGCTTATAATTAAATTAACGGGTTATTTTTTTGTTAGTAATTCACTGTTATTTTTAACAAATTTTAGTGAATAAGCCATATATTGGAAAAACTATAATAATTTCACTGGCGTAGACATTACATATCTACAAGTATAGTCTACATATTTAAATCCAAGAATCACTGCTCATAACGAGTGTTGGGCAAAATTATTAGCCCATGATCACACCGCATTGCAAGTGGTATTTGGTAATTGGTTTTGTTGTCATGTGGCGTGACTTTCTGCAACAGTTTTAACACCTGCTGGCTGATGTTCCCATGTGTGCTAAGCCACGCCCCAGCCATGTGCATTTGTTTATTCACCGTGCAAGTGAATGCCCTCATTTACTAGACCTATTGAGTATAAATTTAAAATTATTGGAATACATGTAGAAAACTTTTCTGTGAAATTAAGCTTTTTATAATACTTAATTACACAAATATGTCTACATAAGTAAAAACAGGTAAACTAACTAATTTGTTTTTTGTTTTTTTTTATCCTCACCCGAGGACATTTTTTCATTTTTTGTTCAGATAGAGCGGGAGGGAGAGAGAGGAAGAGAGAGAGAGAGAAACATCAATGTGAAGGGACACATCGAGTGGCTGCCACCCGCACGACCAACCAGGGCCGGGGACAAACTGCAACCGAGGTACGGGCCCTTAGCGGGAACCGAACCCCGGTCTCTCTGTACCGCAGGCCGACGCTCCAACAGCTGAGCCAAACCGGCCAGGGCTAATTTGTTATTTTTTTAACACACGCATTCAGAAAACTTACTTTATGATATGACAAACTTTCAGCTTTAACAGATATCCCCTCTCCCAAATTAGTTCATCATATTGAGATTTTACTGTATTAACTAACATAGCCCCTTCATCTGCACCCTGCCTCTCTGTTCAGCCTCATTTTCACTTGGTATGGTTCAGCAGTATTGGATATTCTTCTCAAGTCAGCCATGCTCTCAACTCTTGCATTCTTTCCTACCCCACATCTCTCAGTTCTTTCTTTCTTTTTTTTTTATCCTCACCCGAGGATATTTTTCCATTTTTTGTACAGATAGAGTGGGAGGGAGAAAGAGGAAGGGAGAGAGAGAGAAACATCGACGTGAAGGGACACATCGAGTGGCTGCCACCCGCACGACCAACCAGGGCCGGGGACAAACTGCAACCGAGGTACATGCCCTTAGCGGAACCGAACCCGGGTCTCTCCGGACTGCAGGCCGACACTCTAACCCCTGAGCCAAACTGGCCAGGGCTCTCAGTTCTTTCTTTATATCTCAATTGAAATGTCATTTCCTCAGGAAGACTTGCTTGACCACTTTACACCCCCTTAGGGCTTCCCTTTTTATTACCATGCATTACTCTTCTAATTACTTGTTTAGTATTTGTTTTCTCTCAAAGGGTGGGGACTCTGTTAGCCTTTTTGATCACTGTACTTCTCTAGTCAATAGCACAGTATCTGGCACATAGTAGACATTTAAAAAATATTTGATGTTGAATATATAACATTTATATTTAAGACTTGTTATTAGATTTCCTATAACTTAAGCAGCGTGGGGAATGGTATATTACAATTAAATCATTCTCTCAACTAGTTATGAATTATTTTTTATTTTTAAATTTGCCTTCAAACCCTGGACATCTTGAATTAGTCTTTCTTATTTAAAAATCATTTTAAATTTAAAGAAAAGTTACAAGAATAGTATAGAGAGTTTATGTATACTCTTCATCCAGTTTTCCCTATTGTTCACAGCTTACTTAACCATAGTGCAGCTGTCAAAACCAGGAAATTAACATGCTGATACAACACTATTGAGTAAACTACAGTCCATATTAGAATTTTACCAGATTTTCTCCTCATGTTCTTTTCTATACAAGGATTCGGTTCGGGATCCCACATTGCGTGCATTGAGTTGTTTATCTGTTTAGCCTCTTTCAATCTGTGAGAGTTCTTTAGTCATGACTTTGACACTTTGATTACTGTACTTTGATGAGTTGTTTTGTACAGTATCTCTGAGTTTTTTTTTGTGTGTGTGATTTATTTTATTAATAGATTCAGGTTATGTCTTTTTGTCAAGAATGCCACAGAAGTGATATGTCATTTAGAGTGCATCATTTCAGGGGGTCTATGATGTTATTTTACAGGTTATGTTAACCTTGATTACTTGCTTAAAGTAGTGTCCACCTAGTTTCTGCACTGTAAAGTTACTAATTCCCCCTTCGTATTGATAAATATCTTCCTATTCCTTAAACTTTTGCCCACTGATTTTATAATCTATGGGTGGATCTTGTCTACAGTCGTTTAATACTGTGGTGTTTGCCTAATGGTGATTTTGTTTTACTTTCATTCCTTCTACATTTAGAATTCTTCTGTAAGAGAGAACTATTCTTTCTCCCACATTTATTTACTTATTCAATTATTTAATCAATGTAGGTTTTATTCTATGGATTATAATACAGTACTATAATTTATCCTATTGCTTTGGCCATTGGGAGCTTCTTCAGGCTGGTTACATGCCCCCATTCTTTTGTGAGAATTTCTTTTCTGGTATCACAAGATATTCCAGGCCCTGGAATCAACCTCTTTTCCCAGAAGTCCTGACTCCTTTTATTGGAGAATGATATTTAGAAATCAAGATCTGAGTGCTAGGAATACTCATTGCAATTAGAGTATAATTGCTCCTATACTCTGATACCAGAGGGCCAGGAGGAGTATATATGTATATTAACCCTTGCATATACACATATGTATATTTCTATGTCTGTCTGCATATATATTAACAACCATTAGTTCATACTAATGATATCTCTGATTCTTCTCCAACACTACAGTTTCATTGTAGCTTTTCTCCTTTTCTAGCTTCCCATGGCTTTTTCCTAGTACCCTTTCTCATTCTGTGCCTGAAATTAACCTGATACTTCATGTCCTAAGAGGTAGTTTAGTTATAGTCAGTAATTTAATGTGTTAAGTATGCTCAGGGCTATTCTGGTTCATAATGTCTCTGAGGAGGGTTATTTAAGAGGGTGTCAGGGAACAAGGAAGGCAATGTGAGTATGAGTGTTGGGCTAAGGGAAGAGATGGTTTTGGGGTGCTTAGGGAGAAAATGTTCAGGCAGAGCAGTTTGTGTCAAGTAAGAAGAAAGTAAAAGGATGGCTGGTTCAGGGAACTGAGTATAATTCAGGTTAGCTATAGAGGTTGAGACAAAGTTTCTAGTTTTATACAATTGTGGTTAGGAAAGATCCTTGATTTGAGTTCAGCCTTGAATTTATTAAGACTTGTTTTGTGGCCTAACATATGATCTGTCCTGAAGAATGTTCTTTGTGTGCTTGAGAAGAATATGTATTCTGCTGTTGTTGGATGGAATGTTCTGTAAAGTCTTTTAGGTCCATCTGATCTAACTTATTGTTTAAATCCAGTGTTTCCCTATTTGTATTGTCTGGATGATCTATGCATTGTTGAAACTGGATTATTGAAGTCCCTTACCATTGAATTGCTATCTATTTCTTTCTTAGATGTGGAGTCCAACTTCTTCTCTCCTCTGGGAGAAGTTGGAGTTCCCTCTCAATTATCTGGTGCTTTGCTGGAGGTGGTATTTATAGTGAGAGTGTTTTCAGCCTTTCCTAACCATTTCAGTGTGGGCATTTTTTCATTCAGCCAATGTGTAAGAGTCACTCAGCTAGATTCTGGCTTTCTTTCAGAGGAAATTTGTTCTGAGTAGCTGTAGATTCAATGTGTTTGGGAGAAGATGAACGTAGGAGCTTCCTTTGTCACCACCTTGGACTGGAACCCCCAGTTCACGTTTTGTTTTAAGAAAGGTACAGCTATAGAATATGCTTTAGTTGCTTAGATGGTAAATTTGTCTATATAAATTAAAAGCCCACCTTTGAATTTTGGATCAGGAATTAGTTAAGGTTTTTTAATTTAATTGAATAAGTTCTATTTTCCTCAAGGAAATAGAAACTAGCAGCCTGTTCAAATCTTCTATTTAAATATATAAAATGACCAAGCATTTGCAAAATTTACATTTTAGTAGCAAGTTTATTTCTTTAATTTCATTGTTTTATATATTTTTCCTTTGTTCTGTCATCTTACTCAGTTTGATTCTGGGATGTATTTTAATTTTCAGTCAGTCATCGAAAGAGTCTCTTTATAAGTGGCTGCTTTTCTGGTCTAATTTGGAGAATACTGAATGGCCTCAGAATTTAGAGGAGGAGGGAAGCAGGTAAAATCCTGGCTTTGCCCTGGTGGGTGTGGCTCAGCGATCAGAGCATCAAGGGTTTGATTCCCGGTCAAGGGCACGTACCTGGATTGCAAGTTCTATTCCCGGCCCTTTCTGCTGCCTTTCCCCTTCCCTCCATTCCATTCTCTCAAAAAAAAAAAAAAAAAAAAAAAAATCAATAGAAAAATGGTCTTCGGGTGAGGATTAATAAAAACCCTGGCTTTGAGGGAGTTTAAGCCAAGAACTTTTTCTTTTAAGTTGGTATTTAGCTATGAAATTGGAATAAAACTTAGGAATATTGGAGGAAATTTTCGATAAAGTTGTAGTTTCTGCATCTTAAAGAATTAACAAAGAATGAAACATACTTTGGTTTATGTCTGACTGGAATATTGGTATTATGTTTATTATAATTGTCTTTAGTTCTGTGCCTGCCACTTCAGAGAGAAAGAAATTGTTACATAGTTATAGTTATTTGAAAGCTTTATTTATTTATTTTTTAATTTTTGTTTTCTTTATTGATTTCTAGAGAGAGAGAGACAGAAACATCCATGAGAGAGAACATTGATTGGCCGCCTCCTGCATGCCCTCTACTAGGGATTGAGCCCACAACGTGGGCATGTGCCCTAACTGGGAATTGAACCAGTGACCTCTTGGTGCATGGGTCGATGGTCAGCCACTGAGCCACACCGGCCGGGTGGGTTTGTTAATTTTTTTTTCTATAATTTATATATAAATCCTCACCCAAGGAAATGTTTTCATTTATCATCAAATAGAGTGGGGGAGAGAGAGATACAGAGAAAGAAACATTGATGTGAGAGACACACATTGATTGGTTGCCGCCTGCTGGACCCTGACCGGAGCTGGGGACACAACCACAACCAAGGTATGTGCCCTTGAATCGGATTCGAATCCACGACTCTTTGGTCTGCAGGCCAACGCTCTCACCACTGAGCCAGACTGGCCAGGGCGGTTTGTTAAATTTTAATACATATTTCTTCACCCCTTCACCCAGCTTCTTCCTGCCATTCTCCCTTCACCCAGCCAAGAGGGATTGTAGTGTTATGAGAAACTTTGGGAAATGCTTTATACTATGTCTATTTTTCATAGAATAATAACAATGTTTATTAGCATAAAAAAGGTTCTTTGGGTCTCTATCAATTAGACTCCAGTAACACCCTCCCAGTTCAACAACAAAAATGCCTGCAGACATTGCTAAATGATTCCTGAGAGGCAAACTTATACCTATTTGAGAATTTCTATCTTAAAGAGATCAGCTTAATGCTGTTTATACTTGTATTTCCCAAACTTATTTGAATGTATTGACATTCTTCTCCTTCACCCACATACATAATGTCCTGGGAATGATAATTTTAAATTATTGAGTAAAAGTAAACTAATTCTCTGTAATACTTTCAACAATAAGGATAAAAAGCAAACCAAACAAACAAACAAAAAAAGCAATTATTTCTCTTTCCCCTTTATTTTTAGACTCCTTAAAACCCTTCGGTACTTTCCATTGAACTTAGATTAAAATTCAAACTCCTTAACATGGTCTTCCTGTGTGTAAAGGCTTTTGCCTATCCCTCCCTAGCCTTATTTTGACCTGCTTTTGGGTCCTCAGGTACCCAGTTTCTTTCCTAATATGCCATTCCTTCTGTTGGGAATTATTTTGCCCTTGATCTTTTTTTTATTTTTTTGGTTCAGGTTTCAGATTAAATGTCATCTCCTATGGAGAGGTCTTTTCTGACCATCGCTTACTCTGCCAAAAAGGATAGTCATCCATCCTAGTACATACCCTCTGTCTCAGTACCTTGTTTGTTGCTTTCACAACATTCTTTAATTTGTAATTCTTTGTTTATTTGTATGGGTTTCGTCCTGTCTCAGGCACTAGAATGCAGACTCTACAAGGGCAGGAGCCACATCAATCTTGTTCATTATATCTCCAGTGTTTAGCACAGAGACTAGTATGTAATAGGCAGAATAATTACTTGTTGAATAAATGAATATGCTTTCATTTATCAGTGTGTTTTTGTTACAGGGTTAAACTTAGAGTTAAAAATATTTTTAATGAAATATAGTTCAAACATTGTAAAACTCACCTTTTAAAAGTGTATAATTCAGTAGTTTTCAATATATTCACAGAGTTGTACAACCACCACCACTGTCTAATTCCAAAACATTTAATCACTCCCTGTTCTCCCCTCTGCCAGCTCCTGACAAACATTAATCTACTTTTGTCTCTGGATTTGCCTGTTCTGGACATTTCATATAAATGTAATTATGCAACATGTGGTCTTTGGCAGCTGGCTTCTTTTCCTTTGACTATGTTTTTATGGTTCATCCATGCTGTTGCATGTAATAGCACTTCATTCCTTTTTATGGCTGAATAATATCCCATTATATGATTATGCTATATTTTGTTTATCTCTTCATCGATTTATAGATTCTCGGACTTTTTCTACTTTTTTGACTATATGAATAATGTTGCTATGAGCATTTGTGTAGAAATTTTTGTATAAACATATGTTTTTCACTTCTCTTGAGTATATACTTACAAGTGGAATTGCTAGATCATATGGTAACTTCATAATTAAGTTTTTGAGGATCTGCCAAACTATTTTCCAAAATTCCTCACCATTTTACATCCCCCCACCCAGCAGTATATAAATAAGGGCTCCAATGTCTCCCATCTTTGCCAGCACTTGTTATTGTTTGTCCTTTTAATTATGGTTTTGATTTACATTTCCCTAATGATTAATAATGTTGAAATGTTTTTATGTGGGACTGGCCATTTGGAGGAATGGCTGTTTAGATCTTTGCCCATTTTTAATTTGGATATTTGTCTTTTTATTGTTGAATTCTAAGAGTTCTTTATATATTCTGGATACTAGACTCTTATCTGATATATGGTTTGCAGATATTTTCTTTCATTCTGTGATTGTCTTTTCACTTTCTTGATAGTGCCCTTTTTTTTTATCCTCACCCGAGGACATTTTTCCATTTTTTGTTCAAATAGAATGGGAGGGAAACAGAGGAAGAGAGAGAGAGAGAAACATTGACATGAAAAGGACACATCGAGTGGCTGCCTCCCACATGACCCAACCAGGGCCGGGGACAAACTGCAACCGAGGTACGTGCCCCTAGTGGGAACCTAACCCGGGTCTCTCTGGACCGCAGGCTGACGCTCTAACCGCTGAACCAAACAGACTTGCGCCTTTTTTTTTTTTTTAATTCTCACCCGAGGACATTTTTCCATTTTTTATTCAGATAGAGCGGGAAGGAGAGAGAGGAAGAGAGAGAAACATCCATGTGAAAGGGACACATCGAGTGGCCCCCACCCACACGACCCAACCAGGGCCGGGGACAAACTGCAGTCAAGGTACATGCCCTTAGCGGGAACCGAACCTGGGTCTCTGTGGACTGCAGGCTGACGCTCTAACCGCTGAGCCAAACTGGCCAGGGCTATAGCGCCTTTTTAAACACAAAAACTTTTCATTTTAATGAAGTACAATTTATCAGGTTTTTTTCTTTCATTACTTAGGCTTTTTGTGTCATATTTAAGAAACCATTGCTTCATCTAAGGTCATGAAAATGTATGCCTGTTTTCTTTTGAGAGTTTTATCTTTGACATTTATGGCTTTTCTCCATTTAGACAAATTTTTGTATATGGTGTGAGGTAGGGGCACAAGTTTATTCTTTTGCTAATATATATTCAATTGCTGGAGATTTATTTTTTTAAAACTTTAATAAAGCATCATTATTTTCACAAAATTATTAAATTTGTTTCAATATTTACAATTCAAAAAAATATTGTATGGAGCACATACTTTGTATCAGACATTATGTTGGGTATAAGGTCTATAAAGATAAAAAAATAATCCCTACCAATATCTCACAGATCTGTCAGTTAAGCAAATTGAAAGCAGCAATAAAAATTTGAATGGAACATGTAAGATATTTGAAGAAGTTACTAGTGGTTTTAAAGAATTGATTTTTGAGAGGTTGTATGTGGAAGATGACACTGATGGTATAAAAATAAAAGTATTCCTGAAAATTGCTGTAAAAAAGCACTTAATGGTGGTTGCTAGGCAGTAGGAATATTTTATCTTTATTAAACTCTGAGGGTTGTTTGCTGTTAACCTAGTAATTTGGGGGTTGATGAGAAAGAAGTTGCCTGTCATCCACAAATTGGTGGTAAGACCATAATAGAAGTTACAAAAAAATCTTTGCCTCATTCTCTCTCTCTCTTTAGTATAACTGACTCAGTTAATATTTATTTAATTCAGAGCAAAGTATTCTCTGAGTCTTCACCAATTCTAGATTTTTTTTTACCCCTTTGTCTTTTTTTTCTGTTGATGCTAATCTTATAATTATTGATGTTCTTGATAAAATTTTCACTTAATTGTGCTAGCTTTCTTTGAATTAGGCTTAGTCTTTGGTGAGTAATTATTGAATTCATGTTAAGTTCATTTTTGTAGTCTGCTAGGGCTGTCATAACAATACCCAAGACTGGGTGCCTTAAACAACAGAAATTTAAGTTCTCACAGTTCTAGAGGCTTGAAGTGCAAGATCAAGGCACTGGCTTTTCTGGTAAAGCCCCTGGTCCTGGTTTACAGAGAGCTTCTTACTGTTTCTCACATGGCCGTTTGTCAGTGTGCACATCAAGGGAGAGAGAGGTCAGGTGGGAGAAGGATGGCTCTTCCTATTGGAATAAGGCCCCACCCTTATGACTTCATTTAACCTTAATTATCTCCTCAAAGGACCTATCTCCAAATAAAGTCACACTGGGGATTAGGGATTAGGGATTCAACATATAAATGGGTGGGGGGTAGGGGAGGATGCACACAATTCAGTCCATCATATAACACATAGTAGTTACTTTGATATTCTTTATTTTATATTAAGAAGATACAGTGAGTGTCTGTAAAACTTTACATTCTTACTGGAAGGGGACAAAAACCTCATGTTACCTAAATTCTCAGCACCTACTCTTCCTCACCTATAAAACAAGGGAATTGGGCTAGTTTGTTTCTGAGTGCTGAAATTCTCTGTTTCTCCCATTTGAAGTTACTAATTTCTAACATTATTCAGCAGATGAAGTATAGGAAGCATCTTGTAATAGAAATTGATGTGTAAATCAGTATTGTACCAACTTCTCATAACTGAAGTAAAAGGCATAATTGTTCTATGTGCCTCTAAATTCTATGTACCTCTAAATGGATAGATACTCTTTTCAACTAGCTATGCTGGTTAGGTTTTATTCTGTATAATTTAAAGATTTGGGTGTGACATGTTTCTCTTTTAGTTCCAGTTAATATTATACAACATAAATTATCCTTCATGAATAAGTTTCATTGTAATGGATTCAAACAATACAGTAAGTGTAGATAGCAAAATGTGAGAATCCCTCTCGTAACTACTCCTCTTTCAAAGGAGATGACCACAATGAACAGTTTGGTATGCATCCTTGCTGTTTGCTTTCTGTGAATGAACATAAGAATATTAATTTATGCACATATTTTTTTCATAAACAAGATCATGCTTTATATATGCTGTTATTTAAAGTTTTTTCTCAACAGTGTGTTTGGGGATTATCATATATACCAGGATGTATGTATATAATTTTTTTAAATGGCTACATAGTATTATAGAGTATTATTGGAATTTATTTAACTGTTCACCTCTTGATGGACATCACTTTGTTTTCTTTATCGCTATTAAAAATAATGGTTCATGAACATCCTTGCATATACTTCCATTTGTGCAGATTCCTTTAGAATATACTTCCCATGTGAGATTGAACACACTGAAAATTTTGATAGCTACTGTCTTTCTAAGAGGCTTTATAAATTTACATTTCTACCAACAGAGAGTGAGAGTATTCATTTACCTTCACCATTGCCAAAATAATATTAGCATTTTAAAATTGCTTCCAATATGATAGTTTGAAAAATTATATTTTATTATTTTAAAGGTGCATTTATCTGATATCTGGGATGTTGAGGATCCTTTTATTTGTTCATTGGTCATTATTATTATTATTTTTTTAATCCTCATCCGAGGACATTTTTCCATTCTTTGTACAGACAGAGTGGGAGGGAGAGAGAGGAAGAGAGAGAGAGGGAAACATCTATGTGAAAGGGACACATCGAGTGGCTGCCACCCGCACGACCAACCAGGGCCGGGGACAAACTGCAACCGAGGTACATGCCCTTAGCGGGAACCGAACCCGGGTCTCTCCGGACCGCAGGCGGACGCTCCAACCGCTGAGCCAAACCGGCCAGGGCCATTGGTCATTATTTTTTAATGAATTGCTGTAATTTACCCATTTGTCTTATGGAATATCTTTTTCATATTGATGTGTAAGATTTTTTAAAATGTATTTTGCATGTGAACCCTTTATTTTAAATGTTACAGATTTGTTTTTTTCATTTTTTAATTTAAAATATTTATTTATTTAGTTAGTTATTTTAGAGAGAGAGGAAAGGAGGGGAGAGGTGGAAATATTGATGAGAGAGAACGTCAATTGACCACCTCCTGCATGTTCCACGTGGGATTTGGCCCAAACCTGGGCATGTGCCCTGACCTGGGATGGAACTGGTGACCTCTTGGTGCATGGGTTGACACTCAACCACTGAGCCACACTGGCTGGGCTTCCCTGTTTTTGTCATGTGATGTAGCTTATGGTATCTTGTGGAGTGGAGATACTTCATTTTGTGAGAATGCTAGGCATTCCCTTTATGACCTCTACTTTGTGTAGTTTTAGGAAGACTTTCCTCATATAGAGTTATTTAATATTTTTTCTAGTATTTTATAATATTGCTTTCTTAACTCCATTTGGAGTTGATTTAAATGGATAGTTATTGAACCCATTCCTATTTATTATATAGTACATTATTTTTTCACTGTCTGAAGCCACCTTTTACCTTAATTTAAATCTCTGTGTATATGCAGATTTATTTCTGGACACTCTTTTCTGTTCTTTTCATTATGTTTTTCTAATTCCTTCATCAATAGTGTACTTTTAATTGCACTTAGTTATGATTTCTTTTGGAATCTGAGAGGACAAGAGCATTTTACTTCATTTAATTTATTTTGCATAACTATTCTTGCTATTTTTATTTGTAGTTTTACTTTCTCTTTTCTCTGATTGCTGTTACTTCTTAGTGTTGTTGTAACCTTACCATCCCTCTTCTGATTTGTGGCTATTAAGTTATATGTGAACTAGAAAACTAGCTAACAGACGGCTGGTATTTTAGATAAAATAGTCTCTAAGTTGAGAAAATGAAGAATTCACCTGAGATTGATTTATGGATAGAATGTTCATACTTTGGTACTTAAAATATGTCACATATGTTTTAGTTTCTCAGAGGTTTATATTACAGTCAGCCCTCGTTTATCGCAGTTAATCAGTTCCAGACTCTACCGCGATAAATGAATTTCCCCGAAGTAGGATTCTTTATTTATATACAGTCGTCCCTCGCCACTTCGTGCTTCGGACCTTCGCGGCTTCACTCTATCGAGGTTTTTTCAAATACTATACTGTACTGTACTATACTGTACTATACTATACTATACTATACTAGAAAAAAACCGCGATAGAGTGAAGCCGCCAAAGTCTAAGCGCGAAGTGGTGAGGGAAGACTGTATTTTTATTTCTAGGGTTTAGTAATATTTTAAATAGTTGAAGTTGCTGAATATGCAGTATCTATATAAACATTAGTATATATTAAAGTTATTTTTAAAACAGAAGCTATATTTAAATTACTTTGCTAAACAACTTTATTTCTATCACATTAGGTTAATGAAAGTTGTCTGTTATTAGGGAAACAAGTAAATAACAATAGAGAATAAAAGATAAAGGAAAAAATGGTAGGTCATTAAGTAGAAGAAGGTATTACTCTTAGTTTAAATCAGCTAGAGATGCTATTATAAGAGCAGCATCCGTTACCATGGAGCATCTTTAACTGAAGGTCAGGTCTGTGCTTTGAAAAAATAATTTTTAGTAACCTTGGGCAGCTGTAGCCTTTATTGTACCTAAATTGCTGAGCTTACATGAGGAATGTAAAGTGGCATCTCTTTTTTACTGCAAAATCAATAGAATCCTGCATTATCTCTACAGTTCTATAGCATATGAAATAGAGAAATAGATGTATATAAATAAAAGTTAATGTTTTGTGTAGTACTAACTTTTTAACATTTGTGTTATTCACATTAACTGGATAGATTTGGCTTGCTTTTTAGAACTTCATTTTAAGTATTTTTTAAAAAAGTATCTCTGGTACACCTTGGCTGGTTTGGCTCAGCAGTTGGAGCGTCGGTCCACACACCAAAGAGTCTTGGGTTCAATTCTGGTCAAGGGCACATACATCGGTTGCAGTTTGGACCCCGGCACTGGTTGGGGTTGTGTGAGAAGCAACCAAATCGATGTCTCTCTAAAAGTATCTCTGGTGCTATGAATATACATATGTGTGTGTGTTGAGTATTACTCAGGGAAATACTATTTCTGTTATTCCTGGACAAGTGAATTATTTAAGGGTTTTTGGGATTGCACTAAGATTTGGGGTATTTGTTGAGGGGGGCAGGTGGGGAGCATAAAAGCACCTGTACTTTTTCTAGACATTTTAGGCTTAGAGTGCCCCAGAAATCCAGAAATAGGATGGTTCTATATTATGATAAGTATCTGAAGTCTAGTCAGACCTCACTTGGGCAAGAAACATACCCTTTTAGGCTTGGGGCTTCCTAAAGCTGCATATATTTGTACTTATGGGATTTAGTAAATCAATGTGCTGTATGTCTGAACTCACACAATGGATTCAGCCTGCAGACTTAGATTGATTGGTGCTCACAGTATTTTTAAAATATTTATATTTATGGCTTCTCCTGAAAATTTGGAGGATCTAACAATCTGGGTCCCATACACCACATGGCAGCAACTAACTAGATGGACATGTGCTCTCCATTTTGCCAGAATACATTCCACTCCTTATCCTAAAGGTGGCAGTTGCCATTTCTTACCACACTTGCACAGTCAACCACTTGCTCAGTTCATTTATGTTCCTAACCAGCATCTGAAGGTTTGGAATATCTAACTTATAACTATCGGTCTATATCTCGTTTTCTGTGTCTGGTGCAGCTACAGTAAAAATGAGTAGACAGCAATTTAATATTGTTAGAACAGTCAACTCATTTTTCCAGAAACATGGCATATTCGTGTCTTCATTGTCTCTTGCATCTTTTTTCCCCTGAAATATTTTATCTACTGTCTTGGAGAATCCTATCCATTTCAACTGCCAACACCTTGAATCTTCCTTGATCACCTCTGACTACAGTAGTGTATTCCTCTTCTAAAGTTTTAGAATACTTATTTTCTTCACCACTATAAATTGATTGTGGGAGAGGATTAGAGAGTCTCACTCAAATAAAAAAAATTGTGGGAAGAAACCTTTGATTAGTCTTTTATTTTTTTAAAATATATTTTTATTGATTTTTTTTTTTAAGAGAGAAAGGAAAGGAGGGAGAGAGAGAGAGAGACTGAAACATCGATGTGAGAGAGAAACATTGATCAGTTGCTTCCTGTACGCACCCCAGTTGGGGGCTGAACCTGAAACCTAGGCATGTGCCCTGACCAGGAATCGAACCAGCAACCTTTCCGTGCATGGGACAATGCTCAATCACTGAGCCACGCTGGCCAGGGCTAGTCTTTTGTTAATATGGTTCACAGTTCATTTTTTCAAAGAAATCCGTATATTGTTGTCATTTTGAAGATTTAGAAAGATAACCTTTCATTTTATTTACCTAGTTTTCCTAATCGGCGTTCAGACATTAAATTTGAATATTGTTTTCCTTGCTTTCAGTTACAGATGAGGACACAGTAAAGAGGTATTTTGCCAAGTTTGAAGAAAAATTTTTCCAAACCTGTGAAAAGGAACTTGCCAAAATCAACACATTTTATTCAGGTGAGTGTTTTTTTTTGTACAACATAAAAGAAGCCATTTCTGCTTCTAAGAATGGAAAAACTCTACCATGTCATTGTTTTAACTTATGGTCATTGTTTTAAAACTGGGCCTTGTTTCCCTCACTATACTGCACTTAGGGATATTTTCTTTAACTGAGGTGAGTACGCATCTGCTGTCTCAGGGTTTAAATCTTACATGGTTATTGCCTAGATGTTCTTGTAGTTGCAAGAATTTGGGAACTACTTTTTGTAGCAGTACCTTGATAGAGCTTCACTATAGCCCAGTCCAAAGCTTTAAAGAGTTAGAAATTTGATTGTATCATTTCTCTCAGAGCTGAATTACGTGCTTTCAGCTTTTTAATTATGACAGTTTTATGCCCCTCACCCCCATTGCGTTGTGGAATACTCGTATCTATCTAGAGCACAGTTTGCAGAGTGGCATCTATAAGATGCAGTTGAAGTTGAGAAGAAAATAATAGAATTTCTATTTATTTATAACTTACTCTTTTAAATTTTATCTATAATATATGTTTACTTCCCCCTTTTAACATCTGTTTTGCTGTCTCACAGAGCTTAAGTTTCTTGACTCCCTCATTGTATTCATTTCAGTTGATCAGACACCTCTCAGAAGTACTTCCTTCTCCATCAGTCATTTTAACCACTTCCTTGCTTGTTCTTTTAATCCCTTTACTCTTATTGCCTTGTAATGCTTCTGCCTATCAAAACTCTGTGACCGATGCAGCCATTTGCCTTCTTCATACATATCCCTGAGCTGCTTAGAACAGCTGGGAAAAAAATCACAGAGCAGAACAAATTTGAAGCACTATAAATTCATTGTTGTATTCTTAACTGTGTCCTCCAAGCTGCCTGTGTGTCCTAATCAATGCCCTTTTCTGTGCTCCAAAACGCTCATCTAAACCCTACCCCATTCTTTTGAGTTCTCTCACCCCACCATCTTCCCCATCATGCTTATTAACCTCCTACTTTACCAAAAATAAATAAATAAAAGCCTTCAATTCCTATTGGTGTATGATACTTACGTGGATCTATGCCACTCCCTCCAACCCCCAAATACCTATAGACATTCTTACTCTTATTCATTTCCCTCCAGTCATTGTAGAAAAGATCACTATTCAGTCCATGGCAAATCTCTACAATTACTTACTGAATTTCAGTTCCTTGAGACCTTGCTCCAGTAATTATCTCCTCTAAGAATTATTGAATAAATGTATTAACTTCTCTTTTTACTAGTTTAGTCTCCTTAACAAGTCACTCCCTTCAAACAAAAAATAAACAAAAAGGGAAGCAAATATCTTCACTCTGTGTCCTCCTCCTCATCTTTGATGGATGGCTGGACTTCTTCCTGGGCTGAGGGAACAGCTTATGCAAACACACAAAGCCATTAAAGGACATGACATATATACATGTCTTCCTCACTACATTATAAATAGCTAGAGACAAAATAGAAATATTATTTGAAACCATGAAAATGGATAAATTTTCAGCAAGGGGAAAATTTGTAGAAGGAATGACAGTTTTCAAGTACAAACATCATTTCCATAATCAGAAGGAAGAAGATACAAAGGAACTAGCAGTGTAGATAGCTGTGTAATGTAGACGGAGGAAGAGAAGATTAAAAGAGGAAGTCATTTGCAGTTGAAAGAGTGTTGAGACTGAGAAAAAGCCATTGGATATGATCTAAGGCTATAAATGAAAAACAAATGAGGTCAAGTTTAATAGCATCTTCTTTTACTATGATTTTTTTGGGGAGGATTTCTGAGCCCAATTCTAAATGGATAATTTAGATCACAAATAATAGACAATGCTTCTTATTCCACAAAGAAAAATAAATATCTACTCTTAACAATAGATACATACCTTTGATATTTTGAGTTACACATAGATATGTGTGTTTTGGGTATGTTCATATGCATCTATATGTGTGTATATGTAATATATTTAAATATTTTTTCATGAAACCATACTTACCCTTACTACTTGAAATTTATTGTTTTTTATATTTAACTATTTCTATTTGATTTGATTTTAAAAATCCTGACTTGTGATGCACTAAATTGCTTCTATGACTCCCATATTGTATTAATAACCCTTAGTTTGAAAAATGTATCTTAGACTTGATTACTTTTCAAGAACAATTTTAGGCTTTCTACTATTAAAAACTTGGGGGCTGTGATTTAATGACTTCCTTTTTCTGTGTGTATTGGCAGGGCCATCAGGGCATGTCTTTTGATGTCATCACAGAGTAGGTACAAATTCATAGTCTTCAGACTGACTTTTTGCCAGGTCAGGAAGTGATGGGTAATATGAAGACATGATTGACAGAAATAAAATTTGGCACTTGTCCTAGACAGTATCATTTTTCTCCTTATTTAGTTGCCTTTTTCATGGGAGATTGTCATGTAACTGCAATCCTCAGACACCAGGGCACATAAGAAGCTATAAATAATACAGAGGTGAGGTCAGCTTATACACCTATCTCCACCCACTTACATCTCACAAAAATATTTAATGGTCAATTAAAATGGTCATTTTTAAGTGAGATATAGTCTTGACTGAAGCCTTTAACACCCAAAACAAATACTATAAAAGCCAAATAAACAAAATATAGATTGAATACTACTAAAATGTGGATATTTATTTTCACACTGGTTCTGTTACCTACCCAATTACAGTTTGGATTTTTGAACCTTATTATTTTTTTAGAGGAAGTTTACCATTTAACATTCCTAGACATCCATATATACTTGCTTGTAAAATGAGCAAATTGATTCCCAGCCTTCTAGGGTTCCACATGTGAGGAGTCAGAAGCGATTTTCAAAATTTCAGAAAATCCTATGTAAGTTATTTTATAGCTCTTTATTATATATTTTTGGTCAATAAGATTTATTTAGATTTATAGATAAAGTCTTGTAATATTTGAAGACCCTGAGAGGAGAGGGTAAATTTTTAAAGGAATGGTCCTTTTTGGTGATGACATTACTAATCACTGACTTAGAAGTCTCCCAGGTTTCCTCTAACACTAAAAATGGCATCAATTGTGAAGGCTGTAGTTTTGTCCTTTTCCATTAGTAATACTGAAAACTTCATGTTACATCTTTTCTTTTCTTGAACCAGTTTGCTTTCTTCCTCCATTCAAAATACTTAGCTTCTCAGAAGAGTTTTTATGTTCCTACATAAAAACAACAACAAAACCCACAAAAAAACCCGTAAAAACAACTTAGAATATAGATCTGTTGCTTTTAATATTCTACAATTAAAACAGGCAAACTCTTTCTTTCTCTTGTCTGGAATGTTTTAAAGAGCTAAGAGCTTTTTCCTTTGTTTCTAGACAGTTTCAGGGTTTTTTTTGGCCTGTCCTAATTTTTTGGCTTCAGTTATTACGTGTTTTCCTTTTCTTTACGGAAAGGGAAGGAGGGAAGGAACAAGATTGCAGTAGTGTTATTTATAAGTAGGAAAATTATGGCAGTAGAAAGATTTAATTCTTGGCTGTTAATTATTTTCTTGCATTTTTTCTTTTTTTTTTTAAGAATTAAAATTTTTTATTTTACCTATTTATTTTTGTTACAGCTTTTCTTTTTGCCCCACTGATTTCCTCCTTCCCCCCTCCCCGCTCTGTCCCCAGCTTTGTTGTCCATGTCCATTGTTCATGCATATATGCATATTAAGTTCTGTGGTTTATCTCTCCCCCATCACCCCCTCTTCTGGGGATTGTCAGACTGTACCCCACTTCCACGTCTCTGGGACTACCCCATTCTTCAGACTGTTATGTTCATTATATTCCACAAATAAGTGAGATCATATGATATTTGTCTTTCTCTGTTTGGCTTGTTTCGCTTAGGATAATACTTTCCAGGTCCCTCCATGTTGTCTCAAAGGATAAGAGATCTTTCTTTCTTACAGCTGCGTAGTACTCCATTGTGTATATGTACCACAGCTTTTTTATCCATTCGTCTACTGATGGACATTTGGGCTGTTTCCAGATCTTAGCTATTGTAAATAGTGCTGCTACGAACATGGGGGTACATATATTTTTTCTGATTGCTGTTTCAGGCTTATTAGGGTATATTCCCAGAAGTGGGATCACTGGGTCAAATGGAAGTTCAATTTTTAATTTTTTGAGGTAACACCATATTGTTTTCCATAGTGGCTGCACCAGTCTGCATTCCTACCAGCAGTGTACTAGAGTCCCATTTTCTCCACACCCTCGCCTACACTTGCTGTTTGATGATTTTTTGATGGCGGCCACTCTGACAGGTGTGAGGTGATACCTCATTGTTGTTTTAATTTGCATCTCTCTGATGATTAGTGATGTTGAGCATTTCCTCATATGTCTCTTAGCCATTTGTATGTCCTGTTTGGAGAGGTGTCTATTTAGTTCCTCCGCCCATTTTTTAATTGGGTTCTTTGTCTTCCTTTTGTTGAGTTATATGAACACTCTCTATATATTGGAAATTAATTCCTTATCTGATATATCATTGGCAGTGATGCTCTCCCATACAGTGGGTTATCTTTCCATTTTGATGATTGTATCTTTTGTTGTGCAGAAGCTTTTGAGTTTGATGTAGTCCCATGTGTTCATTTTCTCCGTTGTTTCTGTTGCCTTAGGTAATGTATCAGTGAAAATTCTGCTGTGTATGATGTCTGAAATTTTGTTGCCTACAGTTTCATGTATGGATTTTTATGGATTCATGAGTCACATTTAAGTCTTTTATCCATTTTGAGTTTATTCTTATGTATGGTGTAAGTTGATGGTCTAGTTTCATTTTTTGCATGTAGCTGTCTAATTTTCCCAACACCATTTATTAAAGAGGCTGTCTTTACTCCACTGTATGCTCTTGCCACCTTTGTCAAATATTAATTAAGCATATTGCCCTTGGTCCATTTCTGGGTTCTCTGTTCTGTTCCACTGGTCTATATGCCTGTTCTTGTGCCAGGACCAGGCTGTTTTGATTACAGTGGCTTTTGTAGTATAACCTGAAATTTGGTAATGTGATTCCCTCCAACTTTGTTCTTCTTTTTCAAGATTGGTGTGGCTATTCGAGGTCTATTTTGGTTCCATATGAACTTTGGAAGTATTTCTTCTAGTTCTGTGAAATATGCCATTGGTATTTTGATGGGGATTGCACTGAATCTATAGATTGCTTTGGGTAGTATGGACATTTTAATGATGTTAATTCTTCCAATCCATGAACAAGGTATGTGCTTCCACTTTTTTATATCTTTCTCTATTTCTTTTTCAGTGACCTGTAGTTTTCTGCGAATAGGTCCTTTATTTCTTTGGTTAAGTTTATTCCTAGGTATCTTAATTTTTTTTTGCTGTGGTGGTAAATGGGATTTTTTTTTTTTAGTTTCCCTTTCTGTGAGTTTATCATTGGTGTATAGAATGCCATTGATTTCTTTTTTTTTTTTATCCTCACCTGAGGACATTTTTCCTTTTTTGTTCTGGTAGAGTGGGAGGGAGAGAGAGGAACAGAGAGAAAGAGAAACATCGATGTGAAAGGGACTCATCAAGTGGCTGCCACCCGCACGACCAACCAGGGTTAGGGACAAACTGCAACCGAGGTACGCGCCCTTAGCGGGAACCGAACCCGGGCCTCTCAGGACCGCAGGTCAACGCACTAACCACTGAGCCAAACTGGCCAGGGTGCCATTGATTTCTTGACGTTAATTTTGTATCCTGCTACTTTGCCAAATTCATTTACTAAGTCTAGTAGTAAATTTTTGATGGAGTCTTTGGGGTTTTCTACGTATAGTATCATGTCATCTGCGAATAATGACAGTTCACTTCCTCCTTTCCAATTTGGATCCCTTTTATTTTTTCTTCCTGTCTGATTGCTGTGGCTAAGACTTCCAGTATTATGTTAAATAAGAGTGGCGAAAGTGGGCATCCTTGTCTTATTCCTGTTCTTAAGGGAAATGTTTGTAGTTATTGTCCCTTGAGTAGGAGGTTGGCTGTAGGTCTTTCATATATGGCCTTTATTATGTTGAGATATGATCCCTCTATTCCCAGATTGCTGAGCGTTGTTATCAGAAATGGGTGCAGGATTTTGTCAAATGCTTTTTCAGTGTCTATTGATATGATCATACGATTTTTATCTTTCATTTTGTTAATGTGGTGTATCACATTTATTGATTTGCGAATATAGTACCAGCCTTGCATCCCTGGGATGAATCCCACTTGCTCATGGTGAATAATTCTTTTGATGTATTGCTGGATTCAATTTGCTAGTATTTTGTTCAGGATTTTTGCATCTATGTTCATCAGGGATATTGGCCTGTAGTTTTCTTTCTTTGTAGTGTCTTTTTTTGGTTTTGGAATTAGAATTATGCTGGCCTCGTGAAAGGAGTTTGGAAGTCTTCCTTCTTCTTGAATTTTTTGATATAGTTTGGGGAGAATGGGTATTAGTTCTTTGAATGTTTGGTAAAATTCCCCCATGAAGGCATCCGGGCCTGGGCTTTTGTTCGCTGGGAGAGTCTTGATTACATCTTCAATTTCTTCTGTTGTTATTGGTCCGTTCAAGTTTTCTATCTCTTCCCTGTTCAGTTTTGGGAGACTATGTGTTTCTAGAAATTTGTCCATTTCGCTTAGATCCTTGAATTTGTTGCCATATAATTGTTCATAATATTTGTTAACAATACTTTGTATCTCTGTGGTGTCAGTTATTATTTCTCCTCTTTCATTTCTGATTTTGTATATTTGGGTTCTCTCTCTTTGTTTCTTGGTGAGTCTAGCTAAGGGTCCATCAATCTTGTTTATCTTTTCAAAGAACCAGCTTTTTGTTTCATTGGACCTTTGAATTGTTTTTTGGTTTCCATGTCATTTATTTCTGCTCTTATCTTTACTATTTCCTTCCTTCTACTTGCTCTGGGGTTTTCTTTTTTGTTTGCTTTCTAGTTCTTTAAGTTGTGAGGTTAGATAGTTTATTAGAAATTTTTCTTGTTTCTTGAGTTAGGCCTGTAGTGTTATGAACTTCCCTCTCAGAACTGCTTTCGCTGCGTCCCATAGATTTTGTGGTGTTGTGTGTTCATTTTTATTGGTTTCCAGGAAGTTTTTAATTTCTTCCTTGATCTCCATGGTAACCCATTCATTGTTCAATAACATGCTATTTAGCTTCCATGTTTTTAAATGTCTTTGCATGTTCTTGTTGCAGTTGATTTCTAGTTGCATGCCATTGCGATCTGAGAAGATGCTTGATATGATTTCTATCTTCTTGAACTTGTAGAGACTTATTTTGTGCCCTAACATGTGGTCTGTCTTTGAGAATGTCCCATGTGCACTTGAGAAGAATATGAATTCTGCAGTTTTGGGGTGTAATTTTCTGTAGATATCTATTAAACCCATTTGATCTAGCACTTCATTTAGAGCCTGTGTTTTCTTGTTAATTTTTTGTCTAGAAGATCTATCCAGTGATGTCAGCGGGATATTGCAGTCCCCTGCTATGATTGTATTGCTGTTGATTTCTCCTTTGAAGTCCTCCAAAAGATTTTTAATATATGTTGGTGCTCCTATATTGGGTGTATATATGTTTACCAAGGTTATATCTTCCTGTTGGTAGATCCTTTCAATATTATGTAGTGGCCTTCTTTGTCTCTAGTTATGGTCTTCATTTTGAAATCTTCTTAATCAGATATGAGTACTGCTACCCCAGCATTTTTTTTTGCTTTCCGTTTGCTTGAAAGATTTTTCTCCATCCCTTCACTTTCAACCTATGTGAGTCTTTTGTTGTTAGGTGGGTCTCCTGTAAACAATATATATGTAAGTCATGCTTTCTTATCCAGTCAGCTACTTTGTGTCTTTTTATCGAAGCATTCATACCATTCACAGTTAAGGTGATAATTGATATGTACTTATTTATTGGCATTTTTGTTTAGTGTGGTTCTGTTTTTCTTCCTATTTCTTCTACTAATTACAACAGTCCTTTTAGCATATCTTGCAGTGCTGGTTTGGTGTTAATATATTCCCTTAGCCTTTTTTTTTTTTCTGGAAGGGTCTTTATTTGACCTTCTATTTTGAATGATAGCCTTGCTGGATAGAGTAGTCTTGGATTCAGATTCTTGTTTTTGATGACCTTGATTACTTCATGCCACTCCCTTCTGGCCTGTAGTGTTTCTGTTGAGAAGTCAGCTGAGAGCCTTATGGGATCTCCTTTGTAGGTAACCTGTTGTTTATCTCTTGCTGCCTTTAGGATTCTCTTTTGGTCTTTAATTTTTGGCATTTTAATTACTATGTGTCTTGGTGTGGGCCTTTTTGGGTTCTTCTTACTTGGGGCTCTCTATGCTTCTTGAACTTGAATGCCTTCTTCCTTCAACAAGTTAGGAAAGTTTTCTGTCACCATTTCTTCAAATATATTCTTTAACCCTTGCTCATTTTCTTCCTCTTCAGGGACTCCTATGATGCAAATGTTATTACGTGTCCAGTTGTCCCACAGTTCTCTTAAGCTGTCTTCCTGTTTTTTGATTGTTATTTCCTTTTGGTTTTCTGAGTGGTTGATTTTTTTCTACCCTGTCTTCTAATTCACTGATCTGGTCCTCAGCTTCCTCTACTCTGCTGGTTAGTCCTTCCAATGTGTTCTTAATTTCTGCTATGTCATTCTTCATTTCCACTTGGTTGGTTTTCAGTGTTTCTATATCTTTACTCATGGTGCTGATGTCCTTACTGATGCTGTTGAGCTTCTTCAAGATCATGGCTCTGAACTCTACCTCTGATAATTTGCTTAGCTGCATTTCATTTATCTCATCTTTGATAGAATTCTCTTGTCCTTTCATTTGGGATTTGTTTCTTTGTTCCACCATTTTGGCTATCTCAGTGGGTTTTGGAACCTGCCAAATTTTCCCTGTGGGTGTTGGTTTTCTGCTGTTTATGTCTCCTTCTACTGGTTTTGGATGAGCCTGGGTGGGCCTATGTTAAACACCACTGTGAAGTCTTACTTTCCTGGGTAGATTTGCAAGCCCAGGAAAGGTTCAGTTATCCTCTAGCTTTTTCCTGGTGGCTAGTAGTCTCAGTTACTCAGTCCCTTGGAATGTAGTCCTGGTGTTCTGCATAAGAGGATTTCCAGAGGGTGGGATAGATACTGGTTATTAATGAGCCTCAATTTGCATTTCTTTGCCTCACCTGGGAAAGGCTGAATCTCTGAGCGGGGAGGGCTGGTGCTTTTCCCCACAGCTTTGGGAAGGAGCACACTGGCCACCGTCCTTTGTGGCTGCAACTCAGCAAAAACCCTGAGTGCCCTCCAAATCCCGGGTGTCCCCACAGAGTTTCAGCCCAGTCTGCCCTCCGTCTGCCATAGCCCCCAGGTGAGTGGCTGTGGCTATTTTAGCGCTCTGTCCCAGCTCTGTGGGCTGTGGAGCGGGCTTGGTCTTTATTCCCCAAGGGCGCTCCTCACAGCTAAGACTGCTGCTGTCTGTGGGCTCCCAACCTGCCACTCTCTCGTGCATCTGCAGATCCTACCAGTGTCCCAGGTTATATGGTCTTGTCCTGCTGCTTTTCTGTTGCTTTTTTCTAAGGATTTGTCTTTATTTTAGTTGTAATTCCTGCTTGGTCCTGGGAGATCGTCTGTGTAGCTTCTATTCACTCCACCTCCATTTTCACACCCTCCAAGCCTATCTTGTGCGCAGCTGGGTCGCACAGGCCTTTCTGGTGCCCCGGCACCCTGCAGGTCCCGCGGGTAACTACATTTCACAGTCCCTTTGGGCTGCTGGGTCCCACAGGCCTCTCTGGTGCTTCAGTACTCCGCAGTTCCTCAGGTTAATTGGATGGCACAGTCACTGCTGGGTCGAACAGGCCTCTCTGGTACCCCCACACCCTGCAGTTCCCACGAGCAGGCAGCTGGATCACACCAGTCTCTCTCAGGCTCTGGCTTCCCACTGCTCTTGTGAGCTACTGGACTGCACAGGCCTCTGTGGAGCCCCAGGTCCCGCCACTGGCGGCTGGGGAGTGCTGCTGCCCAGTGGGGCTCAACTCCTGCTCAGCTTTTGCTATAGTTTTTGGAGATGGGTCTCAGCTGCTGGTCTGTGCTTCTGTTGCCTGGGGATGGATATCTGCTCCCCAGCCTCTGTTGCCGGGGGTATATCTCAACTCTGATCAGGCTGCTACTATGGGGGATGGTGCTGGGCTCCTGGCTGTCAGCAGCTTCTGCTACTGGCACCTTGGGAGCTCCACTACTGTGTAACAGTCTGTGTTGACACAGTGTCCACTGGTCCAGTGGTGCCAGGTGTGCTGGTGGGCTCAGGTTGCTGGGCTCTAGCTGCTCCCACTATCTCCTCCCAGGGAAGACCCGAGATCTTCCAAAATGGTGGGACCTCCCCGAGGCACAGGGAGAAGCTCCCTGAAGGGCCGCTTACCGTGGTAGCTGGCTGCTCCGGTCCACAGCACAGGAACTTTCTGCTCCGCATCTCTGCACTGCTTGGGTTTGTCCACCTCCACGTCCACTCACACTCTCTCACACACTCGCTCACTCTCTCACACACTTACCCTCCCTCCGGTCCTGCCCACCGCCATCTTTATTTTCTTGCATTTTCATATAAATGCAAGACCAACTGGATAATAGTTATTCAGAACTCTGCACAGTTATTCCTATAATCCGGTTATACAGTGTCTTGCTGTATGTTCATTTTTCTTTATTCTTACTGAATTTGAGACACTGTATATTGTTTTATCACTAAGTATGTGTAATGAAACATAAGAATCTCTTTCATTAAAATGCTAAATGTTCCTTTTAGAAGTGATCATAGGTAACTAATACCCACATATTTAAACTAGGAATTGATGGCTGGTTTTGTTCTTTGCTTTTATGTGTGCTAAAAATGAGGATTAAATGTATATTCAATTAATTAGAGTAAAATGCCCATTGTCTTATTTACATTTCTTCCTACATCATGACTACCTTGAATCTTAAGTTCATTATAGCAGAAGCAGCTACTTAAGAGCTACTAAAAGATGAAGGTCGAGGGGAAGTGAGTTCAAGCATCGGCCTGGCTTGCTTTCTTGTTAAGGAGCATCTGATGAAAATTATAATTATTTATATACTATCCATAATATATTTGCTTTCTCCATTTTGTTAAAAAAAAAAGTGATTGATAAGCTTCTATTAAAATCAAGCTATGTGAAACGAACTTTATTTTCTTCCTCTGCTTTTTTTCTTCTTCCCGTCTTTCTTTTCTCTGCATTGTTTTTTCTTCCCCCAAACCCTGGCAACCACTAATCTATCACTATAGATTTCTATCTCTGTAGATTTACCTGTTCTGACATTTCTTATCAATGGAATCATACAATATGTGGCATTTTGTATCTGGCTTCTTTCACTTACCATGATGTCTTCAAAATTCATCCATGTTGTAGCATTAATCAGTACTTCATTCCTTTTTATGGCTAAATAATATTTCATTGTACATATATACCATGCTTTCCCTATCCATTCATTAGTTAATTGACATATTGGTTGTTGTTTCTACTTTTTTACTATTATGAATACTAGTTTGTATACGTACACAAGTTTCCGTGTGAACATATGTTTTTCAGTTCTCTTAGGTATATATGTTGGAATAGAATTGCTGGATCTTAAGGTAACTATGTTTATCCTTTGGAGAGTTGCCAAATTCTTTTCCTAATTACAATGTGGCTGCACCATTTTGCATTCTTACTCTTAATGGCTTTTTATTTTTATTTTTTAACAGTTGTTTAGTTTTTATTTCATATTCATAAACTTAACTCTGCAATCCAGTTAGACTTGAAAAGAGTAAAGAAAATATGGAACTCAACAAACTGCGGCAAGATCATGAATATTATAGACATTCCAAGTAGGTGGGGGTGAAGGGGTAGCTCTCCTGAGCTACAGAAGGAATGGTCTGGTAGTTAAGATAAAACACAAGTCAAATTTATGAGAATTGTCCACAGTCAGCAATGGTGATCTTTTTGCTGGTCTTGCCATTCCTGGACCCAAAGCTTTCCGTGGCTGTCACAACATCCAGCCGTCTTTCACCTGGCCGAAGACCACGTGCTTGCCATCCAACTACTTAGTCTTGGCAATGCAGATGAAACACTGGGAATCATTTGTGTTGGGTCCAGCATTTGCCATGGACAAGATGCCAGGACCCGTGTGCTTCAGGATGAAATTCTCATCATCAAATTTCTCCCCATAGATGGACTTGCCACCTGTGCCATTATGGCGTGTGAAGTCACCACCCTGGCACATAAATCCTGGAATAATTCTGTGAAAGGAGGAACCTTTATAACCAGATCCTTTCTCCCCAGTGCTCAGAACACGAAAGTTTTCTGCCGTCTTTGGAACTTTGTCCGCAAACAGCTCGAAGGTGACGCAGCCCAAGGGATCGCCATCGACGGCGATGTTGAAATACATGATCGGGTTCACCATGGCTCGAACGGTTCCAGTACGACGGTGTCTGCAAGGCCTCTTAATGGCCTTATAAATTCTATCTTCATTTGTAAAAAGAAGGATACACTTGAGGTTTTATAGAGAGGGAAGTATGGGGTAGAATGAAAGGAGGGTGTTGTACCAAACATTTTTTTTTCTGTCCAATTCTAAACAGTACATGTAACTTTTTTTCCTAAAAATTTTAGGCAAACAAATAATTAGTAAAAATTCAGACAAGTCAGTGAGAAATTTCACCACCATTTTTATCTTGATAATTCGACAATTCTATTTTATTTCTTATAGAAAAGCTTGCAGAAGCTCAGCGCAGGTTTGCTACACTTCAGAATGAGCTTCAGTCATCACTGGATGCGCAGAAAGAAAGCACTGGTGTTACTACGCTGCGACAGCGCAGAAAGCCAGTCTTCCACCTGTCCCATGAGGAACGTGTGCAACATAGGAATATTAAAGACCTTAAACTGGCCTTCAGCGAGTTCTACCTCAGTCTTATCCTGCTGCAGAACTATCAGGTACTTAGATTCTTACCCTGGAGAATGGAACCTTCAAATAATTGAAAAATGATAATAAATGGAATTACCTGGAACTATACTAATGGGTCAGTCCAGAAAGGGAAATGCTTAGCATGCCATTATTCTTTAGGTTCTTATTGAGACCTCTGATGTTCTTGCTGGATAAAACCATGTTAGCAGGGGTGGTTAAATAGTTTAATAAAACTTCTGTTTTTGAAAATCAGTTTTCTAAAAACTTTTTGTACAATATTCAGGAGTAGCCCTTGACTTAAGGACTAAATAGTTTGCTTCCTATATTTAGAGACACCTCTGGCTGTGATGAGTAGAAATCAGAAATAATATATGTCTACCCAACCACTGCTGGTTATGTAAGAACTTCTGTATTCCTGCAAACCTGTAATGAAATTTTCATAATTGCAGTTGGACAGTTAAGTTTCCTGCAGTTAACACTAACAATATAAAAAATACTGACTTTTTTTTTTTTAATTCTCACCTGAGGACATTTTTCCATTTTTTGTTCAGATAGAGTGGGAGGGAGAGAAAGAGAGAGAGAGAAACACCAACATGAAAGGGACACATCGAGTGGCTGCCTCCTGCACAACCCAACAGGGACAAACTGCAACCGAGGTACATGCCTCTAGCGGGAACCGAACCCGGGTCTCTGGACCTCAGGCTGACATTCTAACTGCTGAGCCAAACCAGCCAGGGCAAGATACTGACTTTTTAACTTGCCACTAAGAATCCTTTTGGTCTTATTATTCAGAGACTGCAATATAACTATTTTTTTAATGTTGTAAATAAAGAAATTTTCACAGCAAATGTGTATACAGACTGAACATCTAAGATACTATATCACTTAATATTTTAAAAATCCAATCTGCAATTGAACTATGTATGTGAAATTTTGGAAATACAGGGCATTTATTCACTGTTTTTTAAAATATATTTATTTATATAGTTAAATCTATAAATAATTTATTATTTATTTTAATTTTAATTTATTTTTTATCCTCGAGGACATTTTTGCGTTTATCTTTAGACAGAGTGGGAGGGAGAAAGGGAGGAAGAGAGAGAAACATCGATGTGAGAGAGACACATCTGGTGGTTGGTTGCCACCCACACAGCCCTAACCGGGGCCAGGGACAAACTGCAACTGAGGTATGTGCCCTTGGCGGGAACTGAAGCCAGGTCTCTTTGGACTGTGGGCCAATGCTCTAACTGCTGAGCCAAACCGGCCAGGGTTAATTTATTATTATTTTTTAAATATTTTTTTCTTTACTAATTTTAGAGAGAGAAGGAGGAGGAGGGAGAGAGAGATAGAAACATTGATTAGCCAGTATATCTATTGTCCGCCTCCTACATGCCCCTCACTGGGGATTGGGTCCACAACCTGGACATGTGCCCTAACTGGAAATTGAACCAGCAACCTCTTGGTGCATGGGTCAGTACTCAACCACTGAGCCACACTGGCCAAGCTATAAGAATTTATTGAAAAACAGGTGATTCATTCTATAATAAACATGTAAATTAGGCAAAAGCATCTCCCTCATCTTTAGAGAGACCTTATGTACTATTCTTTTTCCTAGTTTATTCTTATGATTATTACATCTAATCAGTGGTTGGGATCATCACAGGATCATATACTATATAAAAACTAAAGGCTGTACAACAAAAGTATTACCAGGTATAAATACTGGTATTTTAAAATAAAAGGTCAGTGTAGTCTCATGTTTGCAGTGATCTAAGTTGTTAATGCATGTACTTATTTCTCTTTTTTTCTTTTATAATTCTGCTTTCTTCTTTGGTGGTTTAATATTTTATCATTGAAAGAACCACCCAGTTGGAAAATAATTTTACAAGAATATAATTTATTTTTACAAAGAAATAAAACGGTTCTGGCTAGGTGGCTCAGTTGGTTGGAGCGTTGTCCCATACACCAGAAAGGTCGCAGGTTCAATCCCTGGTCAGGGAGCATATAGGAGGCAACTGATCGATGTTTTTCATGTTGATGTATCTCTCTCTCTCTTTCTCAAGTTAATAAAAATATCCGGATATCCACAAGTGAAGATTTTTTTTTTTTTATCCTCACCCGAGGACATTTTTCCATATTTTGTTCAGATAGAGTGGGAGGGAGAGAGAGAGAGAGAAAAATCAACATGAAAGGGACACATCGCGTGGTTGCCACCCACACGACCCAACCAGGGCCAGGGACAAACTGCAACTGAGGTATGTGCCCTTAGCGGGAACCGAACCCGGGTCTCTCTGGACTGCAGGCTGACGCTCTAACGCTGAGCTAAACCGGCCAGGGTTCAGGTGAAGATTTTATAGAATATATTTCTTCTTTCTTATAAAACATTAGCATTTCATATTTTATTAATTATGACTATACATTACAGGGAAATACCTTGTTAAATTTTTTAACTTTCCTAGAAGCTTTTGTTTTGGGTCATTATAAAAAGCTCCATGGGCCCTGGCCGGTTTGGCTCAGCGGTTAGAGCATCGGCCTGCGGTCCTGAGAGACCCGGGTTCGGTTCCCGCTAAGGGCACATACCTCGGTTGCAGTTTGTCCCCGGCCCTGGTCGGTTGTGCAGGTGGCAGCCACTTGATGTGTTCCTTTCACATCGATGTTTCTCTCTCTCTCTCTGTTCCTCTTTCTCCCTCCCACTCTACCTGAACAAAATATGGAAAAATGTCCTCTGGTGAGGATTAAAAAAAAAAAAAAACTCCATGGGAAGAAAAACTAATTGTAAATTATAAGGTTTTTTTTAATCCTCTATTCTTTGAGGGTTGTTTATTCTGTAAGAATACATTTGTTTTGAGCATGAGAAGAAAGAAAAGTTGATGGTAAGCATTCTCCAAGTCATAGTGTTATGTACCCCAAGGAGAATTTAAGGTGATCCATTAAAGTATGAGAAAGAAATTATAAGCAAGCAAGCAAAGGCTAGTTTGGAGTGAGTGCTCATTTTTTTTTTTTTTTTTTTTTACTAATGGGCATATATGACCAGCAAATTTGAGAGACTTCTGGTTTAAAAAACCTTGCAAATCCATGGTTTTCTGTTTTTTTTTTTGTTATGTTGATCAAACAACAGAATTTGAGAATGTAGAAAAGTAGGATTTTGATACTGTAAAAATGGAAGAAAACTACTAGCTTCTATCAGTTATCAGCAAAATCCTACAAGTATGATCCCTTCTTTTCTACTGACTCTTTCTTGCAATCCCATCTCCAAACTGAGAATGGATGGAAGCAAAGTTAAGAGAAATAGATGATCTATTTTCCATGCTGGTTTATACATGCTTGTATAATAGTGGGGGGAAATGCATACCTATACCAGTCCTTCAAACAGCAGAGATCTTATAAATGTATTTAGCATGATAAATCTGAAATATTTTCTGAAAATATTCTTTTGATCAAAGAATCAAAAGAATATAAATTAGCTATGTTGAGAACTATTTTCCACAGGAAAATGGAAACAAAAATGTTTTGAGTTTAGGACTTCCATTAATTTACTTGATATAGAAATAATAAGGTTCATATTTAGGGTTTTTTTTTTTTCTATCACTGATAACATACTACTTTGAAATAATTAAATAAAATAAGAAAAGAGTCTTATCCTTTCAGTAAATGCTTTAATGAAAACATTGCCAGTTCCCTCGGTACTCAATCCTCAGTCAGCTCTGTCTACACATAGTACTTGTTATTTTTCATCTTCTTTTATGATGGTGGAAATGATAGTAGTGTTTCTCTTTCCTTCTGTAGAATCTGAATTTTACAGGGTTTCGAAAAATCCTTAAAAAGCATGACAAGATCCTGGAAACATCTCGTGGAGCAGATTGGCGAGTAGCTCACGTAGAAGTGGCCCCATTCTATACATGCAAGAAAATCAATCAGCTCATCTCTGAAACAGAGGTATAGTAATTTCACTTGTGTGCCACATATTTTCAATAATTTACATGTCTTATTTTTAATGAAATAATCCCTCATTTCTGTTCTCCATTATAATTGATTGCTAACTTAGAATATAAACATATGTTCTTACTGTGATTTTTTCTTTTGCTTAATCAGTACTCATTCACCAAGAGGTTATCAGAGTACCATATATATAAATGGTTCACAATTATTTATGCATTATTCAAGTTTAGTGTGACCTGTGTCAGAATTTAATAATGTTCCCTGGACGGGACGTCAGTTGGTTGGAGCATTGTCCCATGCACCAAAGGGTTGCAGATTTGATATCTAGTCAGGGCACATACCTGGGTTGAGGTTCGATCCCTGCTTGGTGTGCATATGAGAGGAAGCCAGTCAATGTTTCTCTCTCTCCCCAGCCTGCTCTAAAATCAATAAACATATCCTTGGGGGATGATAAAAAGAAATTTAATCATGTATCTTTTTAGGCTGTAGTGACCAATGAACTTGAAGATGGTGACAGACAAAAAGCTATGAAGCGTTTACGTGTTCCCCCTTTGGGAGCTGCTCAGGTTAGTATTTGTTTCCAGTTGTTTGTTTGGTTTAATTAATATAATCTGTTTAGCTGATAAAATATATTGATTTCATTACTTTAAAAAATGTTTCAGTCTAGCCTGTGTGGCTCAGTGGTTGAGCATCGACCCATGCATCAAGAGGTCACTGGTTCAATTCCCAGTCAGGACACATGCCCAGGTTGTGGGCCTGATCCCCAGTGGGGGGCATGGAGGCGGCTAATCGATGTTCTTTCTCATCGAAGTTTCTCTCTCTCCCTCTCACTTCCTCTCTCTATAAAAATCAATAAAGGAAAAAAAAAGTTTCAGAGTTTTTAAGTAGTTAATCCTGTTGTTATTTTTGTATTAAAAAATTAGATGCCAGATCTCACTTAATAATGAATTTTAATGTCTTCCCACCTATCTCTTCTTTTCATATACTTCTCTTGTTCATTTTTATTGACGTGCTAACTTTTTGTTGACTTATTGACATAATCTCACCAGATGATTAAGATGAGATGTGTATTTGGTGATGGTGGGGGAGTGGGTTGTTGTCACCTGTGCTGGGCTACTCTATAGCTTTATTCAAAATACAGTAGTTATATCTAAAAGCATTTATTAGCCCTGGCCGGTTTGGCTCAGCGGTTTGAGCGTCGGCCTGCGGTCCGGAGAGACCCGGGTTCGGTTTCCGCTAAGGGCACGTACTTCGGTTGCAGTTTGTCCCCGGCCCTGGTTGGTCGTGCGGGTGGCAGCCACTTGATGTGTCCCTTTCACGTCAACGTTTCTCTCTCTCTCTCTCTTCCTCTCTCTCCCTCCCACTCTATCTGTACAAAAAATGGAAAAATGTCCTCGGGTGAGGATTAAAATAAATAAATAAATAAAAATAAAAGCATTTATTAAATGACACTTGTTATATCAAAAAACATTTAAGTGATATGTTCTGTGTGATAAAACAAGTGTCAATAAATTAAATCTTCGAAAGTGTGTTTTCTGTCCACAATGGAATGAAAATTACAGAAAGAGCTTCCTTATCTCATTCTAATAAAATACATTTATGAAAAACTTACGACTGATATCATACTTCATGGTGAAACACTGAGTGTTTTCTTTCCAAGATCAAAAAAACATACTCACTTCTCTTCAGTATTGTACTGGAGATTATAGCCAGTGTAGTAACATAAGAAAAATAAGAGGCATTCAGATTAGAAAGAAATAAGTAAAACTGATGGTTTTTGTTTTGTTTTGTTTTTTTGCTCATGACATGATAACCTAGAAAATCTAATGAATATAGATTAGCTACTAGAGCTAGTGAGTTTAGCAAAGTTGCTTAATACAAGATCAATATATAAAAATCAAATTACATGTCTATATACCATCATGTATAATTGGAAATTAAAATTTTAAAATAATGCTGTTGATAATTAAAATATGAGATATTTAGGGATAAGTATGACAAAAGATGTTCAGAGACCTAGAAATTGCACTAAATCTTTCCTATAAAAATCAGAGTATATATAATTTAATGCCTAAATTATAATCTTAGTGATTTAGTGACTCAGATTTCTATAAAAGAATTTAAATAACTGGCAACTTTATACAAGTATAATAGAATGATGAGGGATGATTCTCTGGTTCAGATTTATAAAAATACAGATTTTAAAATATTTTTGTTTTCATGGTAGAACTTTGTGGTTCATACCACTGATTTATGACAGCATATGCTAAATGTACTCAATATTTTGCCCTATACCCAAAATTCTGTTTTTCTATCCACAGCCTGCACCAGCATGGACTACTTTTAGAGTTGGCCTATTTTGTGGAATATTCATTGTACTGAATGTTACCCTTGTACTTGCCGGTAAGTAGTTTAAATTTTAATTAAATTATTTTTATAATGATATTCTGTCCTTCTGTCAAAGCTACTACCAAATTACTAAAGCTACTGAAAAAGAAATCTGTTAGGGCTAAGTTTTTTGTTGTTATAAATAAGTGGGAATGGGGGAAGTCATTTGTTTTGGTTTGTTACTCCCTTTGGGTATATTATCTTTTAAAATATTACTAGTTGATGACTTCTTATTCTTCATCATTTTCCAATGTCTGTATACAGTTTCTTCACACTTTTTCAGTGTTCTGTTATCAAGAACCTCAGCTCCCTTGATTACAGATGAGAGTAAATAAAATATTACAAATTATGTACTGATTTATATACTTTGCTTTTTTGACACTCACATCTTTTCCATAAACTATTTACAATTACCTTATATTTAATTTTAAGAAGCTTGGTTATATAATATCCTATTCTATAGAAGTTTAAAATTAGAAAGAGGTAGAAGGAATTGCTAGAAGCAAATGCATTCCCAACACCAAGAAATGATATAACAGTAAGGGAGGTACAGTCTTACTAAACCTCCCAACAGAAGTATTTGGCATTGTTGATAGCTCCTTCTGGAAACTTTTTCTTCAATTGGTTTTGCTGGAAAACTACACTCTGCTGGGTTTTCTATTATATTTTTCTGGCAGTTCTTTTCAGTTTCCTTTGCTAGCTTATTTTCTTCTTCTTCTTTGTGACATCTAAATGTTGGGGAATACCAGTGGGCTTAATCCTCAAATCTCTTTCTCTGTCTACATGTATTTCCTATCTAGGCAATCTTATTCAAATCTTTGGCTATAAATACCACCTATATACTCATGACTGCCAAGTGTGTGTGTGTGTGTGTGTGTGTGTGTGTGTGTGTATATATATATATATATATATATATATATATATATACTCTTTTCTCTGAATGCTATCTAATTGGCTACTTGGATGTCTAATAGGCATTTCAAACTTATATTGACAACAATTTTTTTTTACCCCCAAATATACTTTCACTTCCATATGGCATCACATTTCATCAGTTTCTCAGGCCAAAAACCTTTAGCCTCTCTTTTCCCTCTTACCACATTTCCAGTCCATCGCAAATCCTGTTGCTTTGTCTTCAAAATAGATTTTGATCTGACCACCTGCACCAGTGCCATTCTTAATATACTGCACTGGTCTTTTGAACTTGTTTCCTTGCAGCCACTTTTACCTCCTTATAGCCACCACTGTCTTTAAAAAAAAATAAGTTAGAACAAATTAATCTCTTCAAAACCCCGTAATGGCTTCTCTCATATAATTGAAACTTCTTACTACATCCTGTAAGACCCTGCATAATCTTGCCTCTATGGGCCTTTCTGACTTTACATCCTGTCATCCTCCCCACACTCAGTTTCACTGTTTTCAAACACAGTGTCATTATTATTCCTTGAATACCCCCAAGCTCATTCCTATCTTCAGGCTCTTGTAATTGCCTAAAAGGCTCTTCCCCAAGATGTCTGGGCTTACTCCCTCAGTTCATTCAGATAGTCTCTATTCAAATGCCACCTCCTCAGTAAGGCCTTTCTGATCACTCTACCCTAAAGTAGCTTGTTCAGTCCCTGTTTTCCCACTGGAATGTAAGTTCCTTGATGCCTGAATGGCCATTTGTTTCTCCTGTTCACCATCTCCAGCACCTACAACACTGCCTGGGACATAGTAGGGACAATGCTGAAACAATATTGGTGGAAGTTTAAATGGATAGAAGAGAAAGGACCAAGATGAAATTAAATGATACACACACAGACACACATCTCAAAGGTTCTTTCATTTGAAGACTTTAAGGGCAAATAATCCTGGTATACCTCAAGAATTTATGTACTTACCCTTATAATGATAACTGTGAATCATGAATAAAGGATTAAATTCTGCTCAGGAAAACATGCAAACATATATGCCATAAATGTTCTAAGCAGGCCAAAGGAACAAGCGGTTCCTTTTTTAAAAAAAAAAAATGTCTTTATTAATTTTTAGAGAGAGAGGAAGGGAGAAAGAGATAGAAACATTGATTGGCTGCCTCCTGCACGTGCCCTGTTGGGGATTGAGCCAGCACCCTGGACATGTGCCCTGACCGGGAATCAAACCAGGACCTCTCAGTCCATGGGGTGCCGCTCAATCGACTGAGCCACTCCATCTGGGCACAAGTGATTACTTTTAAATGAGAGCATCAGGGAAGACTTTATGGAAGAAATGCTAGTTATACTGGACATTGATGGAGGCAGGAGACAGATGAGCAGAGATTTCATTTTAGTTGGCCCGGGTAAGGGATGGAGCAGAGGAGGAGGGAGTGGGTTACAAAGGAGAGAAGTGATATATTCACCTATGGTAAAGGAGAGTATTAGATAATAAGAAAGATAGCTTGAGATAAGTTCATAGAGTTCAGTTAAGAAGTGTAAGTAAAACATGTTTTTGATTGGGAAGCTCTACATCAGTATATATGGTGTGTATGTTGAGAGTTATTCTTTCTGTAGGAAAAACCTTAGTCATATATTTGTGGAATTTTTTAATTTCCAAGATGACGGTGGTATTATCATCATCATTAAATAAGACATAAGAATAAATAAACTTCTTCATTCTTTTTATGTGAATGAATCGAAAGGAAGTTTTTTAAAATTCAGGGACAAGTTGAGGTTTTGTTTTCTTTCGTAAATATAGATTAAGTTTTAGTTTGACACTCGGAGTTGTTTTTTAATGCGTGGTTTATGCATTTGGTGTTGTGCATTATGTTCTTTCATTTCAGAGCCCTTCTTTGTTTGATCTTTGTGTTGGTATGGGGAGAGTCAGGGTAAATATAGTAAAAGCCAGCTGTCTATCCTTATTTATCTCCCAGCGGGTGCTTAAAAGAAAACAGTGTTGAGAGAAAAACAAAGCAGTAGTAATGCGTGTACAAGCACGATTCTTTTTTCAAACATTCACATAAAAAAACAGTGTGCAGTCCTGACCGGTTTGGCTAGCGGTTAGAGCGTCGGCCTGCGGTCCTGAGAGACCCGTACCTCGGTTGCAGTTTGTCCCCGGCCCCGGTCGGTTGTGCAGGTGGCAGCCACTTGATGTGTTCCTTTCGCATCGATGTTTCTCTCTCTCTCTCTCTCTCTCTCTGTTCCTCTCTCTCCCTCCCATTCTACCTGAACAAAAAATGGAAAAATGTCCTCTGGTGAGGATAAAAAAAAAAAAAAAAAACAACAGTGTGCATAACTGCTGTAGTTTCTCAAAGGACATGACCTGATATGTAATGATTTGTCTGAAATTTATGTATTTCATATATTTACTTTCATGAAGATGAAAAATTACCTGTTTAGATTTTTAAAATTTCTCTTATATATTCCTAATGACCTTAATTTTGTACAGTGACAATATACTTGTTCCTTTGCAGTCTTTTCTTCACATGACAGCTAGAGTAGCCCTTTAAAATTATTAATCTGGTCATGTCACTTATGTGTAAAAACTTTTCATTGGCTTCATACATCAGAGTTAAAGCTTAAGTCTTGACAAAGTACTACAGAGACCTACCTGATCTGCCCCTGGTTATCTTTTTACCACTTTACCTCTCATTTATTCCGGTCATAGTGGCCTTGGCCTTCTTGTTCCTGGAGCACATCATGCTCATGCCTGTTGTCGAGCCCTTTTACTGTCCCTTTACTTGGAGCTCTATCCCTTCAGATACTAACATGAGTCATTCTCTATTTCCTTAAGGAAATGCAAATGATCTACAAATAATCATATCCTGAGAGGTCTTTTTTTTTTTTTTTTTTTTTTATCCTCACCTGAGGACATTTTTCTATTTTTTGTTCAGGTAGAGTGGGAGGGGGAGAGAGGAAGAGAGAGAGAAACATCGATGTGAAAGGGACACATCGAGTGGCTGCCACCCGCACGACCAACCAGGGCCGGGGACAAACTGCAACCGAGGTACGTGCCCTTAGCGGGAACCGAACCCGGGTCTCTCGGGACCGCAGGCCGACGCTCTAACCGCTGAGCCAAACCGGCCAGGGCCTGAGAGGTCTTTTTGACCACCTTACCTAAAATAACACCTAACATCATTCTTTATTTCCTTACCCTACATTTTTTTTCTTCAAAAAAAATTATCACTATCTATCTGACATTATACAGAATACAAGTTTCCTGAGACAGGTATTTTGTCTGTTGTTCATTACTGAATCCCCAGCTCTTAGAATGGTGTCATGTATAAGCATCTAATAAATCTTTGTCAAATTAATGAAAACATTGTTTTAGTCATTTAATATATGTTGTCATATTTAATCTTAAACTTTTAAGGAAGAACAGATATTATCCCCCATTGACCAATAAGGAAACTGAGACTTAGAAAAATTAAATAATCTTCCTTTAGTATAGCTAGGATTTGAAATCTAGTTTATCATATTTGACTCTAAAGCAAAGGCTTTCTCTGCCCTGTATTTTTAAATTATTAATGTGCTATATACTATAGAGAATACAAAGTTAAATAATTGATTATTTAAGTGTTAAGGTAGTATATAATTAAATATCAAATGAATGGTACTAACAATACATTTTATAGTTATTTAGAAAAATTGAGTAGTTGTTACCCAAATTGAAATGTTTGGCACATAATAGGCTCAAAATGAAACATATTGGTTCAATGAATTTATGAATGACGAGGATATGGCTCTTAAATTATAAGTAGAATTTGAATTTTTGGAAAGAAAGAGCAGGCCATTTTACATACAAGGGGCAACATAAGCAAATGTGAAACAAGAACTTGTTAAAAGGATAATAAAACTCATCAGGAGATAAGAATTAAAATGTTTGGGGGTACTATGAGATAAATTTGGAAAAAGTGAGTTGGAGATCAGATTGTGGAGAACTTGATTGGAAGGCTAAAGTGTTTGAATGTTATTAGAGAGCTATAGAGTAATAGTGATACTGAACATTTGTGTGGGCATATGGGCGATATAATGTAGTGGTTAACTTTGAAGCAAAACTAAGTTAAAATTTGGCTTTGCCCTATATACTAGCTTATTAACCCTGAGCAAATTACGTAACCTCTCAGTGCTCTAGTTTTCTCATCAATCAAATGGTGATAATAGTTTTCAACTCATAGAGCCATTGTGAGCATTAGATGAGTTATTATATGTAAAGATACTGAGAACAATCCTTAGCACACCATAAGCATTCTATAAGTATTAACTGGTGTTATTTATATCACTTTCTAATTTTCACATTGCATCATGTGTACTATTTCCTTTAATTTTCACAGCAACTCTGTAAGGTAGGTATTACTTTATCAAGTTTTAATGATGGACAGAACAAAGCTAAAGAAATTGTGTCATGCCAGAAATCCCCAGCTGACAGAACTGATACTATAGTAGTTCTAAACTGTTTTACCTTGGTTCTCTGTAATCTAAGAAACTAATGGAACAATGGACTAACATGCCTAGTGGTCAAATTTTAGGAAATTATTCTGTTGGGATTTTGCAGAGGAAATGAAGATGGGATAAAACCTAGAAGCAAGTTTACAGGCTCTTAAGATCATCTAAATTTAAGTTTTATTTATAAAAAATTCCTATGCCAGAGCTATGTTATTAAGAATTAAGAGAAAAGGCAATAAAGGAGACATTATGAATATTCTAACTAACCAATTAATTGATATTCTTTCAGCTATATTTAAACTTGAAAAAGATAGAAGTATATGGCCCTTGATAAGAATCTATCGGGGTGGCTTTCTTCTGATTGAATTCCTTTTTCTACTGGGCATCAACACGTATGGTTGGAGACAGGCTGGAGTAAATCATGTGCTCATCTTTGAACTTAATCCAAGAAGCAATTTGTCTCATCAGCATCTCTTTGAGGTAATCAAAGCAAGGCATAAAGTTTCACAAATATAATTTTCATTTAGCTGTACAGCTGGTTTGGTGGGTACTGAAATCCACCTTCTACTTGAAGAGGACACTTGACTTAATAACTAAACATTTTTCTTCCGTTTGTTTTATTAAAGAGATTCTGACTAATGGTAAAAATAAAAAACAAAACAAAACAATTTTTTTCTCTTTTTGCCTTTTCCATCCTTTATCAGATTGCTGGATTCCTTGGGATATTGTGGTGCCTGAGCCTTCTGGCATGCTTCTTTGCTCCAGTTAGTGTCATCCCCACATATGTGTACCCACTTGCCCTTTATGGATTTATGGCTTTCTTTCTTATCAACCCCACAAAAACTTTCTATTATAAATCCCGGTTTTGGCTGCTTAAACTGCTGGTAAGTCCTGAAATTTTGTATCATTTTTAGAGTGGTATACTGTGCTGGTCATTGGTTTCCTCCAGGATGAAACCCAGGCGCTATATTGCACAGCTCCAGAAGCATGGTTCACACTGTAATCTATGTGAGTGGTGCCCCAGCTCTAGAGGCTAAGAATGCAATATGACTGGTACTCCTGATGTTACACAGTACAGCATCTTTGGCAAAAGCATACATCTATTTTTTTCTTCTGAAACTGGAGTATGAAGTTTCCAGATACTGAAATGGTTTTGCTAATAATAATAATTAATTCATGATTGATTTAGTTACTTCATTATACAGATTAATCAGCTCTGATAACATGTAGAACTCTATAAGTTTCAAAAGCAATAGGAATATCTTGCTAGATCACCAAGTTTAATTTGAGGAACTGACTTTGATTTTGTTTATAATACATTTCATTTCTTCTTCCACTTTATTTCTTAATGACTGCGAAATCATGCAGTCTCAATATTAGGGAATAGAATATAGTATTAGGATATGCAGAAATGGTAGGTGTATTTTTTTGTGATGGTGTAAAGTGAACTCTGGGAAGGAATTTATGCTTACTTCTAAATTAAACCAGCTCTGTGTTGAAAATCAATTGGGAATGCTTTCATATAATTATTTTTTAGATTATGAATTATAGCTAACAGGAGAATAAAGATTAGTGATTAAAGTGACCAATTTCTATACAAACTTTCAGAATTCCCATAACTATTGCCTCATTTTTTTTTTTTTCACTTTAGAAAATATACTTCCTTGAAAACTGTAGTTTTTGTTTCTTTTTATCCTTTTATGTGTCCCTTAGGGTTCGCAGATTTTTCTTGTTCTTAACAATAAATTTCCTATATATAGCATTAACTAAATTTTTTAAATCTAAAGACATAAAATATGGCCTTCCTATTTAAAAAGTAAAATAAACACTCAACAAATGAAAAGCAGCCTATGTTTGAATATAGGTAAGTATTCATAGCAATCAGGAAAAGAAGATGGCTCAAATTACCTTCGTTTTTCCCCCCAAAGTTGGTTGTTTTTTATTTGTATTTCTTATTTCTTCTTTTCCACTAGAATTCATCACAAATTGAGAACCTCCCTCTTTTCCTTCAATTTCATTAAATATAAATAATTAAAAGAGCCAATACTTTCCTTTACGTAAAGCACCACAGGTCTACCTGTAGATTTGATTCTGAGTATGGAACTTAGATATACAAGAGTATTTTGATAAGTCATAAAGGATTTTTTACAGATCAGAAATATTTGAGCCATTTCTCTTGAAATCTATGCTAAAATCATTTCCAGTTAGTACAATATTATGAGATTACTTTTCTTATTTTGAGGTTATTTGTCATTTTATTGCTAGATTTTGTGGAGTATTAAAACTTATTTGCATTAAAAAATGTAGTATTCTTCTGGTACAAGCAAATGACTTTGAGATTATAAATATCTATTATTCCCTGCCTCAATTATTGTGAAATTTCTATATAGTCATTTTGAAATGAGGTTTGAAAGACTCAGAAAACTTAGGTGTTAATATGACTATCTCATTGCAATAACAAAGTAATACAGTTGCGTACATTATATGCTAAGTGAGCATTTCCCCAGTGCATCCTTCTTTGTTTAAATAGTAAGCTATATTCATGCATGACCAGTTACTCTTATTAGTAGAATGATTCCCCATTGAGTAGACATTTATCTATGCATCTGCTGTGTGCTACTAAATGAGGACTTGTTGATGGAATAAGTTGGCAACAGTAATATAATAAGAAAAAATCATAGAATTATAAAATGTACTATCAGATGCAGTAAAATACAGAAGGAAGCATTGCGATTTGTTCTATTTGTAATAATAATTGTTACCAGGAACATTTTTTATAGATCATTTTAATATTAATAGACCTATCAACTTAGTTGAATTCAAATCTCACTGAGAAAATTTACTCTTAGACTTACTTCTAACAGATTTATAAGAATGTTTCCACCCTAGTTATGTTTCCCTGATACAGCTCTTTTTAAAGCCTAATCCTAAAGTAAAACTACATTTTCCTTTTTTTTTTTTACTTCTTTAATTTTTAGTGGGAAAAGAATATAGGTCACACCCTGGCTGATGTGGCCGTAGTAGTAGGCAGTAGGCACCATTTATGTCTGTATTTAAATTTGAATCTGTGGAATTGATATATGCTACTTTTCCCCACCCCACCCTCAAGCTAAAACATTTTTTATAGGAAATTTATTTATTTTTATATTAATGTTATGTGTCAAAATAGTATTTTTTATATTCATTAGGTCATACTTATATCCTCTCTATAGATCTGTATTTGCCCTAATTGGAAATCCAATTAGGAAGCATAAACAACGACTCAGGTTTTCTAAACAAAAGTATCTTATTCTTATCGAAAGCTACTTAAAGTTTTTAAATAGAGTACATTGCAATATAATTTGGGAATTGGTTTTTCCCATATTTTCTTTAGTTGTGTAGAAAAAATTTTACATGTCTCTACTATAAGAATAGATGTTCTCATTTAATAATGCACTGTTCTGGACATCCTTTTACTAAACTATGAGGTTGGGGCTGCTGTTAATCTAAATTTTATAAGTGAGGAAACCTAGATTCAGAGAAGTTAAATAAGATCACAGTAAGTGTTGGAGAATAGGGTATGAGCCCAGGCAGTCTGGCTCCATAATCTGTGCTCTTAAACACTACCATTTAACTGTTAGACCTGGTAGTCACTTTATCTAAGATGTTTAACTTTGATTGAGTGGATCAAACTAATGGAATATAAAAATCAAATCTGGAAAGAATGTGATTATTCACAAGCTTGTAAAAAGTAGAAATTAAAATTTTATCTCCTTAACTGTTTATCTGCCTTAACTTAAAAGAGGATGTTAGCATATATCCTTTATAATACTTTATTAGTGGCTTTTTTCCTCCAGTCCTCACTGTAGGATAGGCTTTCATTGATTTCTACAGAGAGAGAGAGAAACATTGATGTGAGAGAGGAACATCGATCGGTTGCTTCCTATATTCTCCCTGATCAGGTATCAAACCCACAACCTAGGTATAGGCCCTCACCAGGAATCGAACCTGAAACCTTTTGGTGAATGGGACGATGTTCCAACCAACTGAGCCACCCAACCAGGGCAAGTGGTTTTTGTGTGTGTACATGAGTAAAACATTGTCTCTAGCTTTCTTACTACTTTGCTCAGTGAATCGTTTTTAGTTTTAGTCAGGATCACAAGGTAGAAGTTTGAGGACCTTAACCAGAACAAGAAAGGAAGAAGGGGAATTCTCACTCAAAGGGGGGAATTCAGATAAATCTAAGATGAATTTTTTACTGTGTGTAAATGTCAGGAGTTTAAGTATGATATCTTTATTTTGTACTCCCACCTCACCCTTATCACTGACTGAGATACTTGCTCCTTTTTTGTATTTCCAGGGTATTTTGTATGTATATCTGAAATAGCACTTATTACACAGTCCTCTCATTATTTCTTTAAGTATTTATTTGCCCAACCAGACTGTGGGTCTTTGAGGTCTTTGAGAGTAGAGACTATTTTTTAATCATCCCTATATCTCCACAATGCCTGACATAGTAAATACTTAATAAATAAATCTTTGTTAGATGCATAGATGACTATAATTATATTATTTCCTTCATTAGTTGTACCAACATTTATTACTCCCTTCTTTCTTTATCTTCTCTTCTGTCTCTTCCTCCCAGTTTTTATTTTCATACCATTCCCTTCCTTTTCCAGTTCCATCCCTCTATCTTTGTTTCTTATTTAATGCATTCTCCTCCTCTTCTGTTCTTACAGAGGTTTTTTGTGTTAGCCAGGTAAAGAGATATAAATATATATCTATATCTCTATATATAGAGATACAGATATATAGATCTTTAATTAATTTTAGAGAAAGAGAGAGACAAACATCGATGCGAGAGAGAAACATACATAGACTGCCTCCTGCACACCCCTCACTAGGGGATCGAATGTGTCCTGATCAGGAATCAAACCAAAAACCTCTTAGTGGGATGATGCTCAACCAACTGAGCCACACCAGCCAGAGCTGTATTAGCCAGGCTGTGAGGCTGGGTTTGACAGATTTTGAGAGTGATGGTAATATGTCTCATGTCAATTAGAAATCAAAAATTTGTCTTAGACTACCAGTTTCACGAGTCAGTGACTAGAGGTTGAGTTGGACTTTCGATCCTTTGGTGTTATATCCTAAATTATCCTCTTGTTTCTGTCTCTGAATTCTATACCCTACAATTTCTTAAAACACTATATAAACTGGTATCAGAACCTCTTCATGCATAAATGTCTAACTGCCCACTCCCCCCCCCCCCCAAAGAGTATGCTGTATCTGGAGCTTATGGTTGCAGACAATATATGGCTTGTCTCTCTGGTTTACTATACAACTTATTGAAAGAGTGAGTGAGTGATCAAGAGACTGAGCCATGGACTCAAAATATATCAGGTCCAGAACATAATGTCTCAAAGTCTGTGTTGTGTCTTGCAAACACCTACCTGGTCTAACTTCCACAATTGTAAGGCAGTACCTGTCACAGGTAGTTGACACTCAGGATTGATTTGTAATATAGCCATTTATCTTCCTGAAATAATAAAGGGAAATATCTAGAGAAGGAATAGAAAAAAACCAGCCAAGTCTGAGAAGAAAGAGCCATAGTTTTCCAGACTGAATATATCTACTAAATGAATATAGCTAGATGGCAGGAGAGCTACAGATTTTTTTTCTCAAAACTGCTACTTAGTCAGAATTCCTTTTTTTAGGAGTCCATTCTCACCTGTTCTAGATAGAAAGGGCCTGACAGAGTGAGGATTAGATCTGCTTTCATCCTATCTTGACTTCTCTCAAGGCCTGTCAGGGCATTCTGCATACAATTTGAGGTTATGTCTGGTGATTACATTAGAATCTTTTTTTTTTTAATTCTCACCTGAGGACATTTTTCCATTTTTGTTCAGATAGAGTGGGAGGGAGAGAGAGAGAGAGACATTAACCTGAAAGGGACACATTGAGTGGCTGCCTCCCACATGACCCCAACCAGGGCTGGGGACGAATCACAACTGAGCTACGTGCCCTTGACTGGAATCGAACCAGTGATTCGTTGGTCCTAGGGCTGGCGCTCTAACCGCTGAGCCAAACGGGCTGGTGCTACATTAGAATCTAATCCTGCCTCTCTGCAATGCCAGAATTTCTCTTTGTAGTGGTAAACAGGCTTGCACAGAAGAGGTCAGGATGAGTTGTTGTAGGTCTTCTGTAAAATGGGGATATGAGTAATACCTATCTCATAGAATTGTTATAGTTAGTGAATTATGAGAAATGCATTTATGAGAAAAATACACAGCATGGATTAGTGCTCAATACATTTAACCTGAATTCATTTATCATTGTTTTCATAACAGTAGGGTTGTGGGATGATTTTTGTGGCATAATTTCAAGACAGATACAATTATCATCATGGTATTAGTGAAACAAAAGTGACTGGTTAGAGAAGAGGGCATGCTTCAAACAGTGAGATGAACCTTCCTGTCGATACTTTATAGGCCAAGGAGAGCTTTGTATTCATTTAGCAAAGCTCCCATCTGAGCTAAAACGGGAGAATATCCCAGAAATTATCATAACACATGGGTCTCCAGCAAAATTTACCTTACAGCCTAATGTTAGACATCCTATCAGTACTTCTACATTCTGCCAATCTCTACTTTCGACTTCAACTCTTCACACCTCTCTGCTTTCTATTTTCTAACTAGCTATTTCTGCTTTCCCACAGCCGGCTTTATTTCCTTTCTTAGTTATGCATTCAACTTACTCCCTTCACTACTAATTCTCCATCTAGCCACTGTTGCCAGGTCCTTGTGTTTGTGATTGGGTCATTGGTTTTCATTTTATTAGCAAAAGTAATGCTGCATGGTCACACATGAATTAGAGAAGTTTAATATGAATTTTCTTATTTCTCTCTGTTCCTTTTTTTTTCTTTTCTTTCTCCCAGTTTCGAGTATTTACAGCTCCCTTCCATAAGGTAGGCTTTGCTGATTTCTGGCTGGCCGATCAGCTGAACAGCCTGTCAGTGATACTGATGGACCTGGAATATATGATCTGCTTCTACAGTTTTGAGCTCAAATGGGATGAAAGTGAGGGCCTGTTGCCAAAGAATTCAGAAGGTAGAGTATGAATGTGCATCCACACTACTAAACTGCCAATGTACACCAAGAAATGTTGGGAGAGATAGCTGAGACATTTAAGATCATGGTGAAAACTCATCCAATAATATTACAAACTTAATTTAATATACTTGGCACTTTTTTAGCAATCTCTTTATCTGACAAAATTTGGCTCTTAAATTATGTTACGATTTTGGCCATTCATTTGCCAAGAAATTTACAACTTACATTTAAAGAATTTATATAGTACATTGGTAGTTATATTGCAAATGCTTTAGTGCTAACAGTTGCCATCACAGTATTGCTTTTTAATGATCAAAAATACTAATTATTTAGAGTTAGACAGAGTGCTTTGAGAAAGTCATCAGTCAATTTTTTTTATCTTGCTGGGAACCTCGTTTTTCTTCTGGCTCTTTTTTTCACTCTTAGTTTGTACCAGGAATTCAAGTTATAAAGGAATTTTGCCTTAATGACAAAGACCAAATTTAGACAGCTTATGTAACATCAGACTAACAAAAGTTAGTGAAGCCAGTGCCAACACATTTTCATTGATTGCCAGCAGATGACAACTGTATTGTAAGTTGATCACATTCCCAGAATTTGAAGAAAAATTGATTTATCAACTCCTCATTTAGAAACTAAACTGTGTTCTCCATTTAAAGAAAAAAGGAGTATAGGTGCATGAACTAGCTATGGTAGATATATTATAGTGGTTTGGAGTTCATGAAATTGATGAGTCACCAGTGATATGTGTAGGTTTTTCAGGTGTTTCAGATACAGAGCTAACTAACTCTTTGACTAATATACTTATCTTCTAATTTTATTATGGTTTTATCACACTGCAAAGAAAGTGATTCCAGAAGAGATGTCAGAAACCTGTGAGGGTGGATTTTCCCTCTAAGTCCTTCCTATGTATTTTACCTTCTCTCATTAGTTCACTTACCACTAAAAAGTTTGAGACTAAAATAGTTGCAAAGAAGAAAGTGATTCTGAAACCCAGACTCCTTGTTTTTGTGGACTTCTAGTGGTTACAATATATGACTAAAGGATAGGAACAATTTATTTTTTTTAATTGTAATTTTTTCTTATTTGACATTTTTACAGAACGAGAAATTTGCAACAAATATTCATATGGTGTGCGGGCCATTGTTCAGTGCATTCCTGCTTGGCTTCGCTTTATCCAGTGCCTGCGCCGATACCGAGACACAAAAAGGGCCTTTCCTCATTTAGTGAATGCTGGGAAGTACTCTACGACCTTCTTCATGGTGACGTTCGCAGCTCTTTACAGCACTCACAAAGGTACTCCATGACTGACTCGAAGGAAGTTTTCCAAATCCTTAGTTTTACTACTTGAATCTGTTCCTTACTCTGCGTACTTTTCCAGTTGTCATGTTCTTTTTTTCCACTGAAGTTCCAGTCCCCTCAGCACTACTAGTTTGTTCTTGAGCACAATTTTATTCTCATTCTAATATTTACTAACAAGAACCATTAAAAAGAATCAAAGCCTGCACGGCCAGTGTGGCTCATTGGTTGAGTGTGGACCCATGTACAGAGAGCTTGCTGGTTTGATTCCTGGTAAAGGCCTGTGCCCAGGTTGTGGGCCTGATCCCTAGGGTGGGGCATGTAGGAGGCCACCAATCGATGTTCTCTCTAATCAATGTTTCTATCGTTTCCTCCCTCTCCTTTCCTCTCTCTATCAAAATCAATAAAGAAAAAAGTTTTTTTAAAGAATCAAAGTCATCCAGGATAGGAGGATTTGTGATACCGTTTGAAATCGTGAATTATGTTTAATGGGTTCACTCTATATGGACACTTTTGATTTGCATTTGTTTTTTTAGACTTGTTCATTAATGAGGTTGGAAAATGCTAGGTGAAAAAGAATCCCTCTGGCAATTATGTATATTTTTAATCACTCTCCTTCACCAAGGTGTAAGGAGTGTTTCCAGCCCATTTAACTGCAAATTGAGTTCTCTGATCTCTCTAGTTTCTTATCTCCATGGCAACCAGTTATTACTTGAGACTGCTCCTCTGTCGGGAGGAGAAAAAAAGCTTTTAGTTCTGAGCCACATGCAGTCACAGCTTTTGAATTTTTAACCTTTTTCGAAGAACTGTCTATCAAAGATCTTGCTTTCTTTCACTAAAATGTGTTCCCCTTTGTCTGTTTAAGTAAGTATCAGCCCACAGCTTAGAGCCTGCACTCTCTCATCAGTGGGTGGTAAAGAAATGTTACTAATTCAAATTATTACTATTCTTTTTAAATACTTTGATAATTTTTTGGGTAGATTTTTCTTTTTTTTTTGGAGACATTTTATTTTAGGAGTTTTGGTGTTCTAGAACCGCTACTTATCCAAAATGTGTCTAATGGTCATGAAAGATTGGGGTGGTGTGGTTTTTTTTGTTTTTGTTTTTGTTTTTGTAAAGCTTGCAGTTTGGTCCCCAGAACACTTTATGACATACTTCCACTTTTTGCAGTAGATTCTGTGATTACAGTAATACTAATAATGCAGCCAATAATCTTACCACTGTGTAGGCTCTCTTGTTAGATGATAATTTAACTAAGTACCTCAGTGAAGGAAACATCCTCAAAGCTCATTATTTTAACTCTTGACGCTGTCACTCAGTCAGACTTGTATCATGATTTAGTTATTACTAGAGAATTTGTAAATCAGGGAACTGATTTGATACATGATATTCTATCACTCAGGAACTCTTTACTACCATGGGAGGGGTGGGTGCGGGGAGGAGGGAGTCAATGGGGGAACAAAGGCCCCCCTTTCAACAATAAAGATAAATAAAAAAAATAAAAAATAAAATCACAATGAGATATCATTATATACTTAACAAACAAAAGAACCCTTTACTTTTCTCCCATTCTGGATAAAAATAAGTACTGTTTTTTGGTTGGCATTTTAGGGCATATCTTCAACTATACTAATACAATTTAGTATGAAACTGAAAAGTAAATTCCTTAAATCTGCAAACACTCCAAATCTAAAAACCTAAGGCTAGAACAGTTGTTTGGATAGTATTGTGGTCTTTAGACTTTTTTTGCTCGTGTACCCATTCAAAGAATTTTTTAAACTAATTTCATTTTATTATTTTAAACTATTATTATTTAAACTGTATTACTTCTTGGACATTTTTCAGTTTACATCTGAAATTTTTCATTTTAAGTTTAAATAATAACAAAAATGTAGTTTCCAATGTATTTTAAATAATCACATTTTAAAACAAAACTGCTAAATATTTTTATTAAATGCATCCAGGTAATCTAAATATAAAAGTACGATACCATGATTTATTTTTTTAATGAAGCAATTCTTTAATAGTTAGAAATTTTACATCTATTTTCCACTGAACTTTATTTTAATGTAATATATTTTTATGTTTTAATGAGTTTGTCTGAGATACGTACATGTAATGTACATTAAATGATTAATTTTCTATTACTAGAAAGTGCTATGAGATTATATTTTTTTCTTCCTCTATTGTAATGATTATTACCCTGATTATTGTCTCTAGTTGATCAAAATAATATTATAAGTGTAGTACAAATTTTAATTATACATAAACATCTCTTAATGAGAGAAATTTATATTACTTATTACTTATTATTGCATTTTTCAGTTTTTATATAAGTAAACTCTGAGAAACTTTGTTAACATAGGTATATACATGAGAATGAAGTTTTGTTGTTGCAATGTCTCAGTTTTTATGAACAAATCCCAAGTTCTGTGACCAAAAACTTGCATAGTATTCTGTCATCAATAATTATTTTTAGTGATCTGTCAAGATTCTTTGTTGAAAATAAACTGATAAAGTAAGGAATTAAACATAAACTGAATAAAAAGATTTGCTAACTAGTCATTTGAGTCATTCACTTCCTGTTTTTGAACAGTATACCAAAAAGCTTGAGTAGGATCATTTATATGATATTTAATTTTAGAGACTCCTTGTTTAGTGAGACATACTCAAGAAACAATTAGGAAAATCAAAGTAGTGTTAATTTCAGTAATGTTTGGCAGTGCAATTTTTTTTTAATGAATTGCTTTTATCTTATCACATTCTTTAAATGTATTTTTTAAAACAAGTCTTGGAACTGCAGGTTATATTCATCCAATTTATCAAAAATATCTGCCATATACCCTAGTTAGAAAACCAGTTGGCCATATCAGAAAAAGTTTTGACTTAAATTAACATATTTAGATAAACTCCTGTATACACCTCACTTCTCAATTCTAAGGTGGGTCAGTAAGTGGTTGCATAGAAAGAGAGCAAGCGTCATTCAGTATTTTTGAGAATATTTTATGAATCAGGCTCTGCTAGGCACTAAAAATAGAGCTACAGACAAAACATGATTCTTGCCCTTAAGAATTTATAATCTAGCCCTGGCCAGTTTGGCTCAGCAGTTAGAATGTCGGCCTACGGTCCAGAGAGACCTGGGTTCGGCTCCCGCTAAGGGCGCATGCCTCAGTTGCAGTTTGTCCCCGGCCCTGATTGGTCGTGTGGGAGGCAGCCACTCAATGTGTCCCTTTCACGTGGATGTTTTTTTCTCTCTCTCTCTCCCTCCCACTCTATCTGATCAAAAAAAAAAAAAAAGAATTTATAATCTAGTATAAGCAATAATCAAGTGAAAAAGGATTAATTAGTTGTACGACAATGTGACTATACTTAAAAATTTTCAACTGTACACCTTAGAAATTGTTAAGATGGTAAACGTTATGCTTATGTGTGTGTGTGTTTTTTTTTACCATGATAATAATTTTAAAAAGACATTAAAATAAAGGGTAAAGAGATAAGCAAGATACCAGAACAGCCTAACAGCATAAGTCCCAAACCTAGCCTCTAGGCCTCAGGATGAGAAGTACAGAGAAGACTTCCCAGAGGTTAAGCTGTATCCTATTGTCTCTATTGAGTTAAGGAGGATTCCAGATGTTCCATTATGTGTTTTGCCCAGGGCCATGAAATTTGTGAGTGGTGGAAATGTTACTGTTCATCTTTGGCCTAGGGTTGTTGTTTTTTCTCCCTAGATAAAGCCACACCTTTAAAGTGTAAATAATAATATCTATTCTGTTTATTTCACAATTTGTAAGGATTAAATAAGGTAGTACTGTAGTGCACATGAAATCACTTTATGCACTCTTGCTACATAATTGGAATTTATCATTAAATGAAATATAAATCTCATTGCTGTATAGAGCTCATGTATGTGTGTCTTTCTTTTGGCAAGTCTTTTTAAGAGAAACCCTTATGATCACCTTGGGTGGAGGGCTTGTATGGGATAAGTGTCAATTGGGAATGTGTTTGCTTTTTGTTCAAGTAACACATGTTTGCTCACTGAACTTGATTCATATGCCCACAGTCAAGTTTTTTAAAAAACAAACATTTTTTTTTTCAACAGACCATTGGTTATATATCTGAACTATATCACTAAGTTTAAATATTTATATCACTACATTTTATTTTAACCAAAAAGCCTAAAACAGGGGGAAAGACTGGAAAGACAACTCAAAGGGACCATTGACAGAAAATATAACATTGAGTGATAATCAAAAGTAGCATTTGATTTCTGTTGTTTTCTTGGGCAGTATTCCAAGAGAAAAGACATTAGAAAAATAAACTTTGGAAATAATGGTTGGCCCAAAAGAATAGAATCTGTATGATTCATGAGTTAGATCTTTTTCTATTATATGTGTATGTGCTATTATTGCAAAGGATACGTTTTATGAGGGGGGAAGGGGGGAAGATGTTGAAGTAACCTTGTTCAAACTCTTGAGTCCTTTCAGAGAACTAACCTGTAAGAGTTACCATAGCAACAGCATTATTGGGGGCATTTTCAAGATTTTTTTCAAGATATGTCTTAGTTTATCTGCATAATTTATAAAAGCAGAGGCACAAGAATTAACTCTATACCTAGAATCATTTTTTAAAAGAAGAGGGTGGTGGTTTAGGCCCATTTTAGGGAGGCTATGGATAATAATTTTGCAGATAGCCCTCACGTGTTGGAGTAAGAAGGAAACACATTTTAAACATTTCAGTATATTTTCCTTTCTATCATTGATTTTAGGAACAAAAGAATGTAGCTAGCAGCCAATCTCTATATTTTAAGAATTCACATTTCATTACAAGCCTAAATTTGATGCCAACTCCTACAAGTTTTTTGTTGAAATTGGGATTGGAAGAGACAGGAAAGTGTTTTAAATGGTTTTTGCGTGTCCTTGAGGTTCTTTGGTTTTGGCGAGGAAAAGCCTGTGGGAGGTCAATAATAGAAAAAGTCATTGTGTTGTCATTTCTACCCTGTTTATGGGGAATGAGTGCTTCATTCGATTTTGTTTTTTCATTTACAATTTCTAACATTCTAAAGTATTCATATGTTCTTAGGGTATTTTGCTCTTTGATGTTCCCTGAATATATAGAAGAAAAAACTTCTTTTAAAAATACTTAATATTTTACTTGAAACTTTATTGTTAATAATATGCTAACAAGCATTTGTTATTAGACTTTTTAAAATACTTGGGGAAAACAAAAGATATTCTCTACTGACTTAAAAGCTGAGTTCATTTATATTTGCTCATTGTTTTCCAGTGTCCAGATCCATTCTAGAGCCCTTCTTGTTTAATATTCTGGAAGAGGTGCTGTGCTCCCTAATGAAGATTCCTCAGCAGTAGTTCAGTGCCTTCAGTGCAAATAGTCATTTCATTGTTTGAGTGAGCACACACAGTCCTGAAGCTTCCTCTCTGGGGGTATGGCCAGTTTGTTACCCTCTTTCTACCCTGAATAACAGGCCACTATGCCTGGATTTTCACGTTTTAGTCTTATTATACTATATAGAAACACTAATTCTTAAAAAATTCTCTAGGGAAACTTTCATTTTATTAATTTTTAAAAAGGCTTACACACAAAAATTTTTTAAAGCCATTTGGATAAATGTTTTTATTTTTGGCTTACTATTGAAAGTAGCTTAGATCTTTAATGCTTTTGAAATTTGATATTCTGCTATAATTTCTCTAGCTTAATGCAGACAAGAAATAGACTATTATATCACATAGGAAATAGTTATTTTAGAATTTATTTTATTTTATTTTTTTTTATCCTCACCCGAGGACATTTTTTTTTTGATATTTTGCTCATATAGAGTGGGAGGGAGAGAGAGAAACATCGATGCGAAAGGGACACATCGAGTGGTCGCCACCCACACGACCCAATCAGGGCCAGAGACAAACTGCAACCGAGGTACGTGCCCTTAGCAGGAACCGAACCCGGGTCTCTCCAGACCTCAGGCCAATGCTCCAACCACTGAGCCAAACCAGCCAGGGCTAGCATTTATCATTTGTCAGTATTGGCTTAAGTCCTGCTGCTGCCATAAAATCAAATGTTTGATATTAATTGCTTCTAATTATTAATTTAACTTTAACAGGTATTTCTTGAGTAGTTTTTATCTACTTGGCATTGTGCTAATTTAGAATATTACACTAACAATCTTATTTGTGTTTTATCTTAAATTGCTTTTAAAATATTATAGCTTTGGCCCTGGCCAGTTTGGCTCAGTGCTTGGAATGTCAGTCCATGGACCAAAGAGTCATGGGTTTGATTCCAGTCAAGGGAACATACCTCAGTTGCAGTTTGGTCCCTTGCCCTGGTCGGGGTTGTACGGGAGGCAACCAATCAATGTGTCTCTCTCACATCGATGTTTCCTTCTCCCCCCGCTCCCCAACTCTATCTGAGGATAAATGGAAAAATATCCTCAGGTGAAGATTTAAAAAAATATATTATAGTTTTGAATAACTTAAATTGTATCTTTTCTTCTGTCCCCATTTTTTTCCTAACCCCTGGCAATCACTAATATGTTCTTCATTTAATAATTTTGTTATTTCAAGAGTGTTATATAAATGGTATCATATAGTCCTGTAACTGTTTGAGATCTTCCCTTTTTTCACTCAGCATAATTCTCTGGAGACTCATCTAGGTTGTCACGTGAATCATTAATTTGTTCCTTTTTATTGTTGAGTACTATTCCTTGGTTATGGATGTATCAAGATTTAACCATTCATCTACGGAATGACAGTGGTGTTGTTTCCAATTTCAAGTTATTATGAATGAACTGTTATAAACATTCATGTACAGGATTTTGGTGAACATAAATTATCATCTATCTGTGATAAATGCCTGGGTAGTATGTTAGCTGCATGTTTAGTTTCTTAAAAACTACTAAACTATTTTCAGAGTGGCTGTACCATTTTATATTCTCATCAGCAATGTATGAGTGATCCAGTTTCTCACCAGCATTTTATGATGTCACTATTGTTTATTTAAGCAATTCTGATGGGTGTATGGTGATATCATTGTGGTTTTAATTTTGTTGAGCCTCTTTTCAAATGCATATTTGCCATCTGTATATCCTCTTCAGTGAAATGTCTCTGTCTTTTGCCCATTTTCTAATTGGATTCTTTTTTTTTAATTGTTGAATTTTTAGAGTTCTTTATATATTTTAGATACTAGCTCTTTGTTGGACGATATTTACAAATATTTTCTCCTAGTCTTCAGCTTGTCTTTTTTTTTTTTTAATGCACTATTCAGTAATGTAGCTACTAACCACATGTAGCTACTGAGCATTTGAAATGTGCCTAGTCTAAAATGATTGTGTCTTATAAGTATGAAGTACAAACTGGATTTTGAATACTTAGTATGCAAAAAAGAGTGTAAAGATCTCATTAATACTTTTACAACTGAATGTTAAAATTATATTTTATATATATTAAATTAAATAAAATGTATTACTAAAACAAATTTTACCTGTTTTTTAAATATTTAACGTGGTTATTGAAAACTTAATATTAAATATATAACTGTTCCTCCAGCTTTTCATGTGCCTTGCTTCTTATTCAGGTATCAACTGAGAGACCTCTGCGAGACCATTATCTAAAGTTTCCATCATGTCATCATATTGTGTTTTCTTCATGCTACTTTTCACTGTCTGAAATCATCTTGTTTATTTGTATGTCTGATAATTGTCTAACTCTACTAAATAGAAAGCTTCATTGGGGCAGGAACTATCTGGTATATAGTAGGTATTCACTTATTGAATGAATGAATGAATGTTTTCTACTCAGTTGGATGTGGCGCGCTCAGCCTCATAAACCTGTGTAACTAAAGATTTACCTTTCAATACTCAGCTCAAGCAGCAGAGCCTCCTCCAGGAAGCCTTTTCTGGTTGTTCCCTGAAAACCTGGTTTATTGAGTCCTCCTCTGTGCACAAGTCTACAATTGCACTTACATATTGTTTCTATTTACTTTTTATCTCTCCTCTTTTATACATAGTCCTTAATAGTTCTTCAGTACATCTCCATTCTTTAAAATATACCTGGTTACCCAATAGACATTCAGCTTATGTTTATTTAATAGAGAAGTAAACAAAAATTTTTGGAGTTACTATTAAGGATTTTGACCATGTCATAAGTAATGCAGCTTGTAGTAGACAACAAATGTTTGTTGAATAAATGAATTCCTATGTACTATTTTTCTTTTTTTATTACAAAAGCAATATAACATTAAAAGCTTGTTTAAATCATTTATAAAATATCACCACCCTAATAGCAACTATTTTTCTTAGCCCGTTTTCTATCTTTTTAATTATACAAGTAAAACATAGATATCTTTGTATTAGTATAACAATAATATTCAAATAATATAGAAATACATAAAATTAAAGGTAAGTCCCTTTAATAATCTATATCTCTCAAGAGGGATAGTCACTTCTGTCTTTTTCTATAAATGTGATTTTATATACAGTATGAAATAATATGTATATAGTTTTAAATTCTATTTTTTTATGTCTTAGAAATGTTTCTGATGTTATTACTTTATAGTTTTATGGAACTGTTTCATTTTAGAGTTGAGATGGACTTAGTGAAACAACATTGTCTCTTACAAAAATATTCCTTGGATAAAGATTCCTATTTCTAGGTTCCTCATTTATGCTTAGGCCTAGTGATTTCCATTTATGTCTCAGTCATTTAAAGGTTCTGAGTTCCTATAATCACAAAGTTGGAAAGAAACAGAGTCTGGATTTAAACCCAGACCTTCTCAGTTAAAATCCAGTCATCTTTCCACTTATTGACTATCTCTCTGACCTTTAGCTTCCTTAACTGTAAAATAGGAATAACAGTGTCTTTCTTCCTCCCCTGAGGATAAATATGATAATCACCAAAGGGGTAATGAATAGGACCTTATGTATTAACTAAGATCCACAACAGATCAGGGAAGTATCTATATTCATTCATTTTCAGAGAACCATATTAATCTCATAATTCAGTGGTTTGATTATTTAGGTAATAGGAATAAAACAAGGATTTGCTGGATGCCAAACTCATAACTCAGCTTGTCCATATGTCTTTGGGTTTTGAAAATGGTGTCCAGTCTAAGTTACTTGTTTTCTTATTTAATTTCAAATTATAACTAGTAAACTATTACCAGAGTAGAAAGATTTGGGTTTTCACATATTGCTGCTTTTTTCATTTAAAAAATATCTACCCTGAAATATGTTTTAAGATGATTTCATGTGTAATTTTTCCTGGCATGTTATTTTGTTCTATCCTGCCTATGATGGCTGTGGGTAAAAAACTCTAAGAACCTTACTTTTATTTGTTTTAGATTCAGCTGATGTCATTAGTATAAATATATCCAATATGAATTATGCTTCTAACATGGCAGGTGTGTAATAGAAGCTTAGGGGTAGAATAGCAATGACTTGATTTTCTGTGATTCTGAGCATCATTAAAGTAGGCTATCAGAGTTAGCCAAGAGAGAATTAGATATAATTGCTTGCCTAAAGTGATAATATTTTTCCATCTCTTGAATACCAATGAAGGCAGATGATTTCAGGGGGAAGACTCCTCATTTGGGAGATGAGAAAGATCAAATAAGGGTAATAATTAAAAAGAGACCAAAATACAGCGTATGTATACCAGTTGTATGCTAATCATTGTTTAAAAAGGTCCATAAGATAAAACATTTCTTATTCCAAATTATTTTGTTAAAGTATTTGTTTTTTTAAAGTCATTAAGTCCTTGTGTATGTTTTTAGAAATTTTATAGAAATAATACAGCCTAAGAGAGGAGGGAAGAGGCATTTGACTTGTACCATTTTAAGAATTATCCTCTAGCCCTGGCCGGTTTGGCTCAGTGGTTAGAGCGTCGGCCTGCGGTCCCGAGAGACCAGGGTTCGGTTCCCGCTAAGGGCACGTACCTCGGTTGCAGTTTGTCCCTGGCCCTGGTTGGTCGTGTGGGTGGCAGCCACTCGATGTGTCCCTTTCACATCGATGTTTCCCTCTCTCTCTCTTCCTCTCTCTCCCTCCCACTCTATCTGAACAAAAAAAAAATGTCCTTGGGTGAGGATTTAAAAAAAAAAAAGAATTATCCTCTAAGGATAGGATTTACATTTAAAAATCTAAGAGAAATAAAAGAAAATTAGCACATTGCTTTTACTTTCATTTTTAATTCTTTTATTTTACTCCCCCCCCCCCCATAATCTCCTTTTATACAATAATTTGAACTCAGTGATTTCAGTAATTAGGAAAGAAAATCAGCTTTCAATAATAAGACTTGATATTATATTACTTATACTTACCTGATAAATACTTATTTTGTTACCTCCTGATGAGTGTATCTTTTACTGTATTCTCAATTCATTACTTTTTTCCAGCAAACAAAATGATGGTTGTGTAAAGTAAATGAGATATTATATGTAACACTTGGCATATAGTAAGCATTAAATTAAAAAAAGTTGCAAATATAATTTACAGCTCAGTTGTTTGTCTTAATCTCTTTGTATTGATCTTGTTTTGAAAATATGAGAACAGTGTGAATTTTGTTAAGAGGCTAAATTTGCTTTATTTCTTGTAAACCATAGTAGATGAGTTATAGGATGTTTTTAATGCAACCATGATGCTAATAATTGAACTGTACTACTAAGCTAGACCTTGTGTCTATCTATAGAATGAGGTAAACAGATATGTCAGAGCACATCCAACTAAACCTAGATAGCTAAGGAATGTTTTGTTAGGCCTTTTAAGTTGATGATTCGTTTGGCACAATGTTGTAGTATAAATATTTCACCTAATTTGTTTTTGATGAAAAAAAGTTTTGTTGAAGTAATTTAAACCTGAAAATGTGTTTATATCCAAGCTTGACTGTTCATTATAATCACTTGTGAACTATTTAAAAATATTTGTTTCTGTTCCTTACCACTGACTTTCCAGGAGATGCTGCACAATGGTGTGCTGGTACATGTTTAACAAACCAGCTCGGGGGGGGGGGGGGGGGGACTGATTTTCAGTGCTTGCTGATTTCCATGGGGTAAATACTTCCACTATAGCCAATTCCAAGCTATTAAGATGATAACATTGAATGTTGGGAAAAGATATATAACACTGCATAGTGTTTCCATCATACAGATAAAATAAACATACATAACCTAAAAGAATAATAATAGCAAAATTTAGTAATTAAGAAGTAATGGGTTTTGAATTTGTATTACCTTTGTTTTTAATATAATTATTGTAAGTTTATGCAGTTTAATTTTTAATAATGACTGTGTTTAACAGCCAGCTTACAAAGTTTATGAAAATTTAACAGTTCGCTCTCATGAGCCTGGTACAAACTCACACAATACTGGAGCTCTGAGATATCTGTATTTTCTTAACCAACTAAATAATTCTGATGTAAGCAACCAGTCAAACAGTTATTTAAAAAAAAAATACAGATCTGATCCTAAGGCACAAGAAGGCATTCTACAGTCAGGCACAAAATGTCTCTTCCAGCCTCATTTCAAGTCATACCCATTCCCTACGTCCTCTGTGTTTCACCCACACTAGATTTAGATTACTTACAGCTCCTCAAACACACATTGCACTTTTCCACTCTCATGCCTTTTCTTTATCTTCCTTTTGCCTTGAATGGCCTTGCCTCATCTGCCTGACTTTTGTAGCACTATTTATTTACCTTTCTAGAAATAACTCAAATGCCACTCCCTCTTATTTCCTACTGTTGGAAACATTCCAATTCTCCTTGATGTTCTCATAGCACTTTGTTTATAATTCATTTTGAGCTCAAATTTATTATCAGTAACAAATGGTTGTTTTGCTTACTAGATTACAAATGGCTAACGGGTGGCTTTGAATCATACTGTACTTAACACTTTAATACCTGAAAATGATTAATAAACACTTGTTTATTTTAATAGAAAGGATTGTGGATAGTGCATGATACATCATTTACTTCCTATGCCTTTGGGAAACTAATCAAAATTTAAACTTTTTAAAAATGAGGTGCTTTGTATCTGTTCCACCTGATGATTCAGGACCATATTAGTAGTTATATGCGTATATCCTGCTCCTAGAAAACACAAATAATATCATGACGACTCTCAAAGTTAAAGAAATATTTCATTAGAGAATATATGAAGCACTTAAGAGTGACAAAAAAGACCAAATTTTATAACTACATTTACATATTTTTTATTTTGATTTAGCGCACTATAAAGACACTTTTTAGCATAAAGCCAAAGGTTATAGTGTTCCCAGCATAAAGTCACTTTGAGCCTTTGTATCAATAAACAACCTCTGTAAGAAATAAAATAATTATGCTTTGCTTTGTGGTTTGAGAGAAATTTGCTTGTATACATGTTCTTAGGATACATTTTTCATCATTTGGTTGCTTTCTGGTATTTTATCTAGAAAATTATCTGATTGTCGTCACAAATAAGTATGACAAGACCTAAGTATATGAAGGAAATGTTCTAAACTAAAAATAATTCAGTAAATTTTTGAAGCAGATACAGTGCATTTAAGTAGTGTTTCATAAATGTTTTTCATGTTTGACCCTAAGCTGCCACCTGATGGCAAAAACTAAAATGACATCTTTTGTAAGTAATATTAAAAACCTCCATTGCGCCCGGCCTGTGTGGCACTGGTTGAGTGCCGACCCATGCACCAAGAGGTTGCTGGTTCAATTCCCAGTCAGGGCATAGGTTATGGGCCAAATCCCCAGTGGGGGCATGCAGGAGGTGACCAGTCAGTGTTCTCTCTCATCCATGTTTCTGTCCCTCTCTCCCTCTCCTTTCCGCTCTCTCTCAATTCAATGAAGAAAAAATATTTTTAAAAATAAATAAATAAAAGTTGTAGTTATTTGGATTTCTATACATTAGGCATAAAGCCTCCAAAATTCCAAATGCACATTTGTACAACATTTATGAGTTTGATAAATGTTAAGAATCTGTTCCTTAATTAGATTTATTGAATAAAGAATTATACTTGAATCTAGTAATTTTTCCTTTCCCTTTTCTTTCTTCAGAGCAAGATCATTCAGATACCAAGGTATTCTTTTACCTGTGGGTTGTCTTTTGTGTCATCAGTTCCTGCTATACCCTCATCTGGGATCTGAAGATGGATTGGGGTCTCTTTGATAAGAATGCAGGAGAAAACACTTTCCTCCGGGAAGAGATTGTATACCCCCAAAAAGTATGTACAGTGTTTGTGTGTGTTTAAGAAAACAAAACGAACAAATAAAACCTCAGGTGTAGCTAAATACTATTACAATTTATGCTCAACCCCAACCTAATAAGAAAAAATAAGTGTTTACTAAAAAATACTCATTCAGTCTGCAAAAAGTATCAGGTGTTTACTATATGCTGGACACTGTAGAAAATGAAAATAAAGCCCTGGCTGGTTTGGCTCAGCAGTTGGAGTGTCAGCCCACAGGACCAGAGAGGCCCGGGTTCGGTTCCCGCTAAGGCATGTACCTTGGTTGCAATTTGTCCCCGGCCCCAGTTGGGGCTGTGTGAGTAGTAACCAGTTGATGTGTCTCTCTCACACCGATGTTTCTCTTTCTCTCTTCCTCCCTCTCTCCCTCCCGCTCTGTCTGAAGATAAATGCAAAAATGTCCTCGGGTGAGCATAAAAAAAAATGAAAATAAAGTTAAAGAGGCCATGAACTATATTATAAACAAATAAGTAAACAGATTGCAATACCATGTAATAAAGGTTAACAGAGGAACAAATAGCTTACTATGATTTATGATTTATTTTTGAACATGCAATTTCCTCCTCTCAAATGCCCTCTCTTCTCTGCCTGCCTTGCAAACTGCTGTTCCTTCTTTTTAAAAGTCAGTTCTAGTGCTACTTTCTCTAAGAAGCCTTTATTTCTCTAAGCATATTTAGCTATTCATCCTAATCTCATTTTACTCTATACAAACTTCATTGTAGCAGTTACTGTATTATAATGATCTGTTTAGGTATTCATATCCCTCACTGCCCTGCATAGTTCCTGGTGTATAGTAGACTTAATGTGTGTGGAATGAGTGTGTAAATACTTGCCTGAAGGAGCAGTGCTGTCGAAGGCAGGAAAGGGAGTGCCTGATTGCTTGGTGCATCAAGAAAGTTTCTTTCATTCATTTCAACCAGCTTTTGTTAAAGTGCCAATTCAATCTGGAATATATGGATAATTCTTTAGGAATTATTTTAGGATTTATCTATATATGAATAAAAACACGAGAGGCTCAATTAAAAAAGTCAAAAGACCAAGCGTATCTTTACTCAGATATTGAAAATAAATTAAACAGTGAACGGGAAGCCTGATAAGTGAATTCTAATCACTCTCTAATTAGCTATATAACTTTAGGCAACCAGACTACAGTGTATTCTTTTCTATAAGGTTGTGTGTTACACTAGGTTATTTCTTGATCTTTTCCCAGTTATAAAATCCTGTGATGTGGAGGGGGGGAGTCACTAATATTTAATACTATGGCGGGATTCCCAGTCAGGGCACATACCCAGGTTGTGGGTGCGTACTGGAGGCAAGCAGTCAGTGTTGCTCTTTCACACAGAAGTTTCTCTCCTCTCTCTCTTCCTCCTCCTCCCTCTCCCTCTCCCTCTCCCACGGCTCCTCCCTCTCCCTCTCTCTCCCTTCCTTTCTCTAAAATCAGTTTAAAAAAAAGAAAGTACAAATAACACAGCTAATAAATCTGTCAGTCGTTTCTAATATTAGCTGTTGAGTCATTAGCATATCAAGTACATATTAGAATGTCATCTCAGTCAGATTGAAGATCTCATTTGGCTTGTATTCCTGGGGTCTAGAAGAGAGCCTGGTGGTATACAATATGGGAATGAAGATACTATATTTGTTAAATGATTACTGAAATTCAGTTAAACTTCATTTTGAATGTTGCACCCTTTAAGAAAAGAAATTAATTTGTGAAATCTTTCTAAAATATAAATAGAATAAAATTTTTCTTCTTGAACCTGAGCTTGTTGGTAAGGTATGCATGGTCATGTTGCTGAGATAGGTGTGCTTATTTCTGAGAAACATGATGTACTCAATTTGCTTATTATTCCTCAGGCCTATTACTACTGTGCCATCATAGAAGATGTGATACTGCGCTTTGCTTGGACTATCCAAATCTCAGTTACCTCCACGACTTTGTTGCCTCATACTGGGGACATCATTGCTACTGTCTTGGCTCCCCTTGAGGTTTTCCGGTAAGCAAACTACTGAAAAGTTTATCAAAGATTCTTTTTACCTAAAATTTGTCCGAATTAACATTTATTAGAGCTTATACTTGCAAAGCTTAAATTTTACAACTTGTCTCAATGTTATCAGCCTCAGAGTTGGAAAATTCTGTGGGACTAAGAAATTAATTTTTACAAAGTTAAGTAACTACTGATGAGGACATATAAACATTTTTAGAATTGGGCTCCATCAGAAGGGGTATGAGTAAAATTTAGGAAATAAAAATTCTTAGAACAGAAATTGAAAAGCTTTTGAGAATCATTTTTTGCAACTTTTTAGTTTTGGTTATTCAGTCTAATGTTCTCACTGGAAACAAAAGGATACTGGATAATGTGTTAAATCTTCCTAAAAATATCAGTGATCTAACAAGATAGCCTCAAATCTAAGTGAAAGCAGATACCCCAAAATAAGCAGAGCACTAAAGCCAATTTTGCACTAAAGAAATTTGCTAAACCTAGAGATTTGAGATTAAGTTGTGATAGCCAGTTCAGATTTGTATGCATCTAATAACATAGCTTTAAAATATGGCATTGCTAAAAAGTAGACAATGATGCATTTACAATTTAGAGAAAGATTTTAACATACTTTTCTCAGTAATAAACAGGTAGTCAACTGACCATCTTGACCTAATTGACTTGCGCAGACCACTGCATACAACAGTGACTAAATACACATTATTTTAAATGCATGAAAACATTTAACAAAATTAACCATATGATGGGCCACAAAGGAAATTTTAGAGGATTAAAATCATAAAAAGATAACTGAAAATTCCCAAATACTTAGAAATTAAGCAGTACGTGTCTAATGGGTCAAAGTTGAAATTGCAATGGAAATTTAAAAAGTATTTTGAACAGAATGAAATTGAAAATGTGACAAAAGAAAACGTGGAATACAGCTAAAGCCATGCTTAGAAGGACATGTATAGCCTTAGATGTACATATTAGAAAAGCATGCAGCTAAAAATTTGGAAAAATTTAAAAACAAAATCAAACCCAAAAGAATGTAGAAGGAAAGAAATATATATTTTTAAAAAACTAGAAATTAATGGAATAGAAAATAAACATACAATAGAGAAAAATTAACAAAGCCAGAGTTCTTTAAAAAGACTAATAAAATGGATAAAAACGTCAAAACAGGACTGATAAAGCAAAAAAGTAAAGCAGGCACAAATTACAAATATTAAAAATATTAAAGATTTTTAAAAAAAGAGCAAGATGATATTGAGTAATTTTATGCCAATAAATTTTTTAAATAGACAAATTCTTCAAAAAGCACAGTTTACCAAAACCAATAAAGAAGTAGAAAATATGATAGGCTTATAGTATTTTTTTTTTTTATCCTCACCCGAGGACATTTTTCCATTTTTTGTTCAGACAGAGTGGGAAGGAGAGAGAGAGAGAGAAACATCAACGTGAAAGGGACACATCGAGTGGCTGCCACCTGCATAACCAACCAGGGCCGGGGACAAACTGCAACCGAGTACGTGCCCTTAGCAGGAACCGAACCTGGGTCTCTCTGGATCGCAGGCCGACGCTCTAACCGCTGAGCCAAACTGGCCAGGGCTGTATTGTCTTTTTTTTAATCCTCTGAGGATATTCTTTTATTTATCTTCAGATAGAGTAGGAGGGTGAGAAAGGAAGAGAGAGAGAGAGACACACACATTGACATGAGAGGGACACATCGACTGGTTGTCTCCCACACGACCTTGACCAGGGCCAGGGCCAAACTGCAAATGAGGTACATGCCTTTGACCTGAATTGAATCCTTGACTCATTGGTCCGTAGGCCGATGCTTTACCACTGAGCCAAACTGGCCAGGGTGTAGGCTTATATCTATTAAAGAAATTACATCCATATTAAAATCTTCCCCACAAGAAAACTATAGGCCCAAGGAATTCTTCCAAATACATGAGTAGGAAATATTATCAATTTTACAGAAATTCTTTCAGAGAAAAGAGGCAGTAAAAGGAGCACTTCCAAGTTCATTTTATGCAGCCATCATGACTTTGGTATCTAAAACTACAAGGATGTTTCAAGAAAGACCAATCTGTCTCACATACAGAGATGCAGAAATCCTGAATATTAGCTAATGAATCCAACAATATATAAAATATGAACAGCCAAGTTAGGTCCATTCTAGGAATGTAATATTTAATATTTAAAATCATTTAACATTTAAAAATCAATCTGTGTAACACCACATTAATAAAGGGGGAAAACCCTTTATATGTAGAAAACCACCATTGAAATAGTTCAATACCTGTTTATGAAAAAAATAGATTTTCTATAAAAAACAGAAACAGATCATATTTAATGGTTAAAACACTGTAAGCTTGTCCTTGAGATCAGAAATGAGATGAGTATGCCTACTGTCACCATTTAACATCATACATGTCAGTATAGCTAGTGCAATGAGGCAAGGAAGTATCAGGGTTAGAAAGGGAAAAAATAAAACTATAATTATTTACCAGTGACATGATTGCATATGTAGAAAATTCAAGAGAATGTACAAATACACTATTAAAATGAATGTAGCTGTGTCCCTGAATACAGGGTCGGTGTAAATTAGTGTTCTAAAAAGCAGTCACAAACAACTAGAAAATGAAAAATTTTAAAGCCATACCATTTTGAACAGCATCAGAATATATCAAACACCTAGGAATAAATTTAATGAAAGATGTATGTGTATGAAAACTGAACTTATACTTTCAAACATCAAGACTTATTATGTAGTTACAGTAATTAAGACAATGTCTAGCATTGGTGAAAGAATAGACAATGTCCACTGGAACAGAATAGGAAGTCCAGAAACATCCACCTGTGTTGACACTACCTGATTTGTGACAAAGGTGGCTAAATAACGGTGGAGAAAAACAGGTTTTGTAATAATGATATCGAGTCAACTAGATCCATATAGGGGAAAATAATGAATCTCAACTCCTACAGCAGACTATATGCAAAATTGATCCCAGATGTATTGCAGAGCTAAATACAAAAGGTAAATCAGTGAACTCTAGACGATAGCACAGGGGGCCATAAATTTAGGCTGCTTTGGTATATGGTAATACTTTATTTCTTATTTCTGAATGGTAGTTACAGTGTGATAACTAATAATAATCAACAAACTGTACACTTACTATGTGCACACTTTCATATTATACTTTAATTTAAATGCTTATTTAAAAACAAAGCAGCCCAAAAGAAAGGATTATCTTCAAGGAAAGTGGCAGTTCGATTGACAGCTGACTTCTCAACAGCAACAATGAAAGTTAGGAGTCATTAAAATGATACCATCCATATGCTGAAAGAAAATACTGCCTATCTAGAACTCTTTACCCAGTGAAAATATCTTTCACAAATGGAGGTGAGATAAAGATATTTTCAAACCAGGTATATACCATTTATCAGGATTTAACATATATCAGGATGGCCTGATAAAATAAGAACCTAGAAACAAAGATAAATGGGAAAGATAAAGATTGAATGTGGAAACAGTATATTTGCTCTCTCTAAACCATTTGTCAGCACTTCTTCACTGTCACAAATGTCAAGACCTCCCCCACCCACTCTCTCTTTCACCTATGCAGCTTTATAAATTAAATTTTTTAAAAAAGATTTTTGATTAATACAATCAGATGTTCTATTACTCATTTAAAACAAAAGCAAAAAACTTTCTTTGCCCAATTTTCCTCTTCCATTGTCCAATTTTTCGCTCTCCTTTATAACTAAATGAGAAATATCCATGCTTGCTGTCTCTATTCTTTCACTCCTCCCCCAGAATCCCTTTAATTCAATTCAGGTCTTTTTTTCCCATACTCATACTGAATCATTTTTTAAAATCTATAATAGCAAGCACTTCCATATTGCCTGTTAGGTACCTGGTACTGTTCCCAGCCCTTACATATATTAACTTATTGAATCCTCGCAACAATCTTATGAGGTAGATACTGTTACTGTCCATTTTATTGGCAATACTGAAGCATAGGTTAAATAACTCATCCAAGGTCATTACACCTATTAAGTGTTGGAGCCGTGATTTGAATCTAGATAGTCTCCCAGAATCTGTGCTCCTGGGTCATACTGCCTCTCTGCTTTGCAAAATCCAGTGGTCAGTTCTCTACATATTTTACTCTCAGCAAAGCACTTTCTTCACTTGATTTCTCAGAAACTACACTCTTCCGTCTCACCAGCTATTCCTTCTTAACACCTTTACTGGTTCTTTCCCTTCCCGAATTGTAAATGCTAGAGTGCTCCAGGGTTTAATCCTCTGCCCTCATCTCTCCTCCACTTATATTGTTCCTAAGCCTATGACTTGACATACTGTCCTTTTGTTGTCTCCAGCCCTGACTCTCCCTTGAAATGCAAGCTCTTGTCCACCCAGCTACTGAACTTCCCCCTTGGATATCTAATGGCTCTAGTCTAACAGGAACAACCCAGATCTCTAGTAAATGGTGTCACCATTCCTTGAGACCACTCACATCCCGGTAAATTCTGTCAGCTCCATCTTTATAAATTCTAATCTGCGGGCTTCTTTTCACCTTAGTCTGAGTCTCCATCTCTTTCCTGGACTACTACATAGCTTCTGATTGGTCTTCCTTCAGCTGTTCTTATCTGCCTCTGATCTATTCATTGTACAGCAAATAGAATGATCTTTTTTTTTTCCCAAAATATTTTTTTTATTGATTTTTGAGAGAGAGGAAGGGAGAAGGGAGAGAGGGAGAGAAACATGGATGAGAAAGTACATCTATTGGCCGCCTCCTGCATGCCCCCCACTGGGGATTGGGCCCACAACCTGGGCATGTGCCCTGACTGGTATTCAAACCAGTGACCTCCTGGTGCATGGGTCGATGCTCAACCACTGAGCCATACTGGCCGGGCAATCTTTTTTTTTTTTTTAACACAGATCACATCATTCTTCTCAGAACCCTCCTTGTTTTCCATCACACTTAAAATCTAAACTCTTTATTATGGCATATAAGGCCCTCTGTGGATCTTTTCCTGCCATTTTAACCTCCTGTTCTACTCCACCCCACCGGCCACCTTCTGTTGTTTCAGTACACCAAAGGCCTTTCCAACCTGGGGCCTTATACATGCCATTTCCTCTGCCTAGGACACTTTTATTCAGGATTTTACATGACTTACTTCCTTGCATTATTCAGATTTCTGCTAGATGCCATCTCTTCAGAAAAGCATGATCTATTTTCTTGCCCTGCTTTATTTTCTTTAGCTCATTACTATTTGCTGATTATTTATTATTTCTCTGCCCCATTAGGGCAGAGGCTTGGTCTGTCTCATTCAGTGCCTTTTCCCATTCATATTGTAGGCACCCAATTAATATATGTTCTTATAGTGAAAGAAAGAATACTCTGAAATTGCATTCCATGAGTCCTTCCCTTTGCCTACTTCATTCTTGTTCCCCTACCCCCCTCACCATGCCAACTTTTCCTATTTTATTTTAATATTCTAGCCCTTAGTTCCTTGTTTTTGGCTTTTATGCATGGAGACTTGATATACTGGGAGGTTTACAGGTTATAGTAGTATGTTCACATTTTATAAGTAATTTGCTTACTCTACTCCATTTTGCTAAGGCGATTTGTGTGGAACTTCTTCCGCCTGGAGAATGAACATCTGAACAACTGTGGTGAATTCCGTGCTGTGCGGGACATCTCTGTGGCCCCTCTGAATGCAGATGATCAGACACTTCTAGAGCAGATGATGGACCAGGATGATGGGGTACGAAACCGCCAGAAGAACCGGCCATGGAAATACAGCCAGAGCATATCTCTACGCAGGCCTCGCCTCGCTTCTCAGTACGTATGGCTTCCACTTATGTGAGAGAAAGTTCCTTCAGGTTTTAGCACTGGATAACATTTAAACTAAAAAGCTAACAGGGTGAACCAAATGAAACTGCTGGTATTCAGCCATTTTTCACCTGCGAAAAACAGCAATAACAATAATTTCACATCCTCCAACCTATGAAAAAGTCTTAATGAGCACATAGAAAAATGACATTAATACATTAATGCCCACTAATTTAGTGTTAAAATTACACTGGAGAAATTTTCTTAGAGAATAATTTATTTGACTCTTCAGTATGTTTTGTATACAAATAATTTCAAGTTATAGGAATTGTGGCTCTGCCAGTTGCTGTCTATATAACCTTGGCCAAATTACTTAATTTCTCTATATTAACCCTCATCTGTAAATTACGATTAATATGGTCCCTGTTCATAGGATGGCTAAGTGGATTAAATTTGTTGTGAATGGGGTTTAGTCCAGTTTCTTCACAGAAAGAACTCAATAAGTATAAGTTATTTTTATTTTATTTTATTTTATTTTTCTTTATCCTCACCTGAGGACATTTTTCCATTTTTTGTTCAGATAGAGTGGGAGGGATAGAGAGAGAGAGAGAGAAACATCGATGTGAAAGGGACACATCGAGTGGCTGCCTCCCGCACGACCCAACCAGGGCTGGGGACAAACTACAACCGAGGTACGTACCCTTAGCGGGAACTGAATCCGGGTCTCTCTGGACCGCAGGCCGACGCTCTAATCGCTGAGCCAACCTGGCCAGAGCTATTTTTATTTTCTTACTAAATAACTACAGTAGTATTTTTATCAGTCATTGACTTTGTATGTTGCTAAAAATAACAATAAATATAACATATATTGTGGCTGCATTTGAAATTTAGAGATAGTACATATCATAGTGGATTGGAATGAAGGAGGAGACTTAAAGTCAAGCATGAGCAGTTTTATAAAGGATAGAGGGAGTGTTTGAATAGGCCAGAGGCCCAGTAAAGACAGAAGAGTGGAAATGAGGGGCTAAAAGAAAAACCATGTGATTAGAACAGTCATAAGAAAATTTAGCTGAATAGATGAAGTGTGATTGTGAAAGGCTGAAAAGTACAAGCTTAATCGTGTAGGCAGAAAGGAGTCACAGAATTTTTTCAAAGAAGAATAACATTATGAAAATAGTTTCATAAGTTTTAATGGCACTGCAATATATATTAGTTTCTTAAAGTATGGGACATTAAGGACTTGGATTAGAATGCTTACAATAGGTCTAAAAGGAGTGTAAGAGATGTTTTAAAGGAAATAAAAAATAGGCAGTAGTAATGATAACCTGTAAATAGAAGGAAGCAGTGTAGAAATTGCCCAAGTTTTAGATAGAAGTTGGAAATGCTCTGAAGAGAAGAAGGCCGAGAAGAAAAGAGAGCAAGGAACTGAGCCTTAGGGAACAAACACAGGCAAGAGAAAAAAATAAATAAAAGGACAAAAAAGGAATGGTCAGGCTTTTCGGTTGAAACCACCATCTTCCAGTAATTTGCCAAAATGACTAACACAAAGGGAAGAGGAGAGGCACCCACTGTGTGTTCTCTAGGTCTTTTAGAACACATGGAATTGTTCCTTTGGCCACATAGATGCAAGTCTACAAGAAAGGTAATATTGTAGACATCAAGGGAATGGGCACTATTCAAAAAGAAATGCCCCACAAATGTTACCATGGCAAAACTGGGAGTCTACAATGTCACTCCGCATGTGGTAGGCATTGTTGTGAACAAACAAGTTAAGGGCAAGATTCTTGCCAAGAGAATTAATGTATGTATTGAGCATATTAAGCACTCTACAAGCTGAGATAGCATCCTGAAACATGTGAAGGAAAGTGATCAGAAAAAGAAGAAAGCCAAAGAGAAAGTTACCTGGGTTCAACTAAGTGTCAGCCTGCTCCACCCAGAGAAGCACACTGTGTGAGAGCCAATGCAAAGGAGCCTGAGGTGCTGGAACCCACTCCCTATGAATTCATGGTATAATAAGTGTAAAAAAAGAAAGAAAGAAAGAAAGAAAGAAAGAAAAGAAAGAGAGAGAGAGAGAGAGAGAGAGAGAGAGAGAAAGAAAGAGGGAGGGAGGGAGGGAGGGAGGGAGGAAGGAAGGAAGGAAGGAAGGAAGGAAGGAAGGAAGGAAGGAAGGAAGGAAGGAAGGAAGGAAGGAAGGAAGGAAAGAAAGAAAGAAAGGCTTCTGTGCTGATAAAATTGTTTCTCTTAATTGAGTAGAAATGTTGTGTTCTTTCCAGCCCACCAAACAAAGAAAACCTGGTGTCCTTAAAAAAAAAAGGAGTGGTCAGGGGTCAGTAGGAAGAATTTCAAAACAGTGCATGCTACTATTATAGCAAGGAACCAGAGTTTTGAAGAACAGAAGGAAAGGGTGTAGGGGCAATTGGGGTCAGCAAGATAAATGCCACAAAAGGCTGGAAGACAATGCTGTAGGTGGTTATGTCCGTGAGCTCCTAAATTTGAAAATCTAGTCCTTGTTAGTTGCCAGCAGAGGGCAATCTAAACATACACTATTTCTGTTTCAAAAACTAGGAAACTCTTTGGCAGTAGATTATGTTCAATTTCAGGTGTTCATGGGAAAACACTGCAATACTAGATTGCAACCAGAGGGGAAGATGTTTAGAAAAATGGAACAGGTTCTGTGCAAGTAGAAAGCAGGGAATCTAAAATAAGATCTGCATTTGAGTACTTTGTGACTCATGCAACTTTGAACACATCCTTAACTTTTTTGAATGTCAGTTTCTACCTCTGTCAAGAAGGAATAATAATATCTACTTCACCAAGTACCATTTTTACCTCATGTGGCTTATGAATTGCAGCATATTTTAATATTATCTAGTCTGATTTTTCATCCAGTGAAGGAATCTCTTCTGGAGCATCTTGAGTAGACATCTTGGTCATCTTCTGCTGATTGATATTAGTGGTAATGGAGTTTATAATTACACGAGGCACGTGGTTATTGTTGGATAGTTACCATGATAAATAGCTTATGTGGGACTAGATATGTTTCACTGTAACTTCAGACTAAGTTATCATAGAGAGCCCAACTAGGATCATTTGTCAATAGTTTGAAGACAACTGTCATGCCTCTCCTTAGGTCTTGTCTTCTGCAGGCTGACTCTCCTGGTTTTTCATGTGTACCTCAAATGGTATTATTTGTGCCATCCTCATCATAATTCTTTGTATTTGTTGAATGCTTTACTGATGCTTTTTACATCCATTTTCTTACTTGATACTCACACTATCTCCATGAGGTGAGAATAGTATGATGTGTAATATGTATTTTTATTACTGCTGTACAGAGATTGAAAACTGGCACTCAAAGAAGTTAAAGAGATACATCATAACATCAGAATCAGTACTCAAATTCAGATATTCTTATTACAGAATACGACTCTCTGTTGCACATGACCTGCCATTGTTCTTATTGCCTTCCTCAGGTTGCAGTCTAGTTTACTGGTGTTTTTCCAATAATACCTAAAATTGAATATGAAACTCCAGGAATAACCCATCTGGTGCAGTATATAGTGCCTGTTTAGAATCTGTTCTTAATGGTGGTCAGATTGGAAGTGGACCTGATACTGTGGATGTGTTTGTCTTTTAGTAATAGACTAAGTGCTATTTTCCCCTTCTTACCACTAGATCCAAGATTCGTGACACTAAGGTATTGATAGAAGACACAGACGATGAAGCTAACACTTGAATCCTCTGAAGTCCAGATTAACGTCCTTGGTTTTCCTACTCTACAATTCTTTCCTCGACCAACGCAACCTCTAGTACCTTTCCAGCCGAAAACAGGAGAAAACACGACGCATTTCCGAGCTCTTCCAGATCGGATCCTATGGACTCCAAACAAGCTCACTGTGTTTCTTTTCATTTATTCTGGTTTAATTTTTATTTTCTATTTTTAAAACAAATATTTACTTCATTTTGCCAATCAGAGGACATTTTAAGGAACAAAAACATAGTATCAAATGGATTGTTTACAATCACAAGAACACAGATACCTATCAGGATGAAGAACAGGCATTGCAAGGACCCTCTGATGGGACGGTACTGAGATACCTTGGCTTCTGCTCGGCCCGGTTTTGACTGGTTGAAACCGGACATTGGTTTTTAAATTTTTTGTCAATTTATGTGGAGAATTTTTTTCTTTCCTTCATACCCAGCGCAAAAGCACTGGCCGCACTTGCAGGGAAAGTGCAACTTAGAGCAGTACCTTCATTCATGAAGCTACTTTTTAATTTGATGTAACTTTTCTTATTTTGGGGAGGGTTACTGGGTGGGTGGGAAATATGATGTATTTGTTACATATAGTTTTCTCATTATTTATGAAACTTAACCATAAAAGAATGATATAACTCCTGTGCAATGAAGGTGATAACAGTGAAAGAAGATGGGGGAAACTAATGTTGGACAGCATTTAGGAGGGTTTAGTCCACAATACCTCTTTCATGAGACAACTTGCACCCGTTTGACAGAGTTTTTTCTTTCTTTTTAATTTTAAGCCAAAGCTTCATTACTGATTTTTTAAGTTGCTGCTGCTTTAGAATTCTGAACATGTCTCTTATATCAAAGCATCCACACACTTTCACACAACTGGTTGAAATTTATTTTAAGAGGTCTGATACCTTTTTTTTTTCTTTAAGGAACAGATGTGGAATACATTGGCCCATATTCCAACCATAACAACTAAAGTTATGCCTTATTAAGCTTCAGCATGTAGGATAATTGAAGTATAGCCTTTACTAACTCTGAATTAGAAGACAAAGCTATGTCAGAGACCCTACACCCTCATTAGATAGCTCTTCTTCTGGAGTCTCACTTCCGTTAGCCAGATTGTGATCAAATTAAGTCTGTCTTGGGGAAACCATGTTTTTGAGAGCATAGAACAAATCCTTCCTTGTACTTAGTCCTCTTTCACATTACACTGATAAAATAGACGTTGGCAGCCATTTCTCCCAGCAGTTTTAAAAGATGAACATTGGATTTCATGCCCTCCTCTGTTGGAAAACCCACTTTTAAAATTTTGGGGGTCTAAGCTTCGTCATACACAAAAAGTATATTACTTAGATATTTCAGATTAGAACTGTCTGTTCACAATGCCCATTTTTACTTCTTTGTCTAATTTCTTTTCTACGTTCCTAACCTTAACCCAAATAAGCCCGAAAACTGTAAGGAATTTTACTTTCTTGAATGTGGTTAGCATTAAATTTAGCATTTCATTATCTAACAAAATTAATATAAATACCAGGAAAAGTAAAATATGTGTTAATCCTCCCATCCCCCCTAGATCCAGATGAAGATTCCAAATTTGTGAAATTAAATTACTTCTGTCATTTTCAGCTTAATTTTAGACAAAGGAACAAATTAGTGGAAGGGCAGCTGTTATCATGTACTTAGTCTAAAAAAACATACGGTTACTGTCCCATAATATACCCCTTCTATTATCAGCTCTTTCCCCATGCATCACAGTCTTTACTCGTTCCTGTTGTAATTTCAGTAGATTATATTAATGTTACCCTGACTGATAGTTAACTGACAGATAGGTTTTTTTAAAGGGGTTTCTTCCATCTTGATTTTGACAAGCTTCCAAAATGTTCCCTTTGTGAATCAAGATTTTTTTCTTTTGAAAAAAAATGTTAGAGCTTTTACTGTTTTTTGTGTGTTTTGCCAAGCATGTATCTTGTCCCAAAACTAAAGAGGAAAATTTAATTACTGAGGTTTTTTTTAGTTTAAATAAATTAAATCATAATAATCAGGGATAACGAGTTAGTGCTCCATAAGAGATTAAAGGTTGCATTATTTATATTTGGGATTTTTCCCCCCTAACTATTGTTTTTGTACTTTAAAACTATGGGGGAACTATCACTGGTCTGTCAGGAAATGGCAGTAATTATTACTGAGTTATATAGATAAGTCCAGTGGACCAATCATTTCTTGTACAAATAAAGTTGGTGGTACTGATGTATATTCAGAACAATTTGAATGATCAGCTTCATTACTCTATTAGTAAATCTATATAGTGACACACATGAAATCTTACAGTTGACTTCTGGCATATGAACTCAGTGTGTCCTATAGCAAATTTGGTCTTTCTTCATCTGCTATGATTCTAGGCCCTAATCAGTATTATTTATTCATAGATAATATAATGTTAGAATGTATTTTTTTCTGGTGTATTTGTCCTATTAGCATAGTCTATTCAAAAATGATGAGACTTATGCAACTTTCAGCTTACTGTGACAGATGCTTAAATATGTATTTAAACACACACAGCTTTCTGTTTCTTCTAAAGCTATAAAGATAAAAAGGGGGCTTTTCCTCATCAAGAGGAAACAGTTTGGGAAACAGAATATACATTGAAATTTTTTCCTCCAAAAAAGGCAATGTGCATTTTTCTCTCCCAAATTTTATGTTCTAGCAGTTGCGAATGCTATGTCCAACCTAAAATTTTCTTGGACTTCTGTGCACTGAAACTCTCACTAGGACTCTTAGGAAATGAATATCACAGTCATTTGAAAGGAACAGCAATCTAACCAAAGGTAAAATTTTCATCTGATTTTAGGTTTAGAAATTCTAGTTATGTTTTATTTGAGAATTATGCAATTTATGGTATTAGTTAAAATACTCCCCAAAGGAATGTAAAGCAAGTATAAATAAAATAATGAAGTTCATTTTTCCTTTTATGATAGATAGTATGGGTGTGTAGAGAAACTAGAAGACAAAAGTGACTTACTATCTATGCACAAATATGCATCTATATTTAAGGTTGCCTATTCCATTAAAATGGAATAATTGATGATTTCATATTATACAGAGAGACAACAAAATAAAGATTAAGTCATTGTTAATTAGGTTATAATGGTTATTTTTAAGATTGGAAAGAAGTTGAAAACCCATGTGCAACTTTCTTTTCCAGCATCTACCATTTTTCTCCTTAAGAAAGCTGCTTAACTTCAGCTCCAGAAGCAATGGAGTGAGAGGGGAATGCCAGTTATCTCAGCAGTAACCTATATGGACCCTTAAAGAAGGAAAATGGGACTCATCCCCTAGGATATATGACTTCCCAATATTCTTAACATGAGAGTTCTAAGAAATTAACTGAGATTTTGCTAGAAATAAAATCCACCATGGTTGACTGAAGTACATTCATGATAACTAGAGAAAGCAATTCATCCTTGCTTACCAGGTAAACTAATGCAAATTAAGAATGGAAGAAAGTAATCTGTTGCTGAGTCATACAGGCATTAGATTAACAGACATGTAGTTGAAGAGAAACCAAATGATTGTGGAGACAGCAGAAAAGAGCAGGAGGAAGCTGGACCTGGGAAGCAGATGCAGGGCAGTGAGAAGGGTACATGGTCTCCATGGTGCAGAGGTGATGCCTTGTTGACCTCTCTTTCCAGTGGTGTTGCTGGTAGGGACCTGCCTTTATTTTCCTGTCATCTTTCTCCATTATTTTGCATTATTCAGGAAATGGTTCTTTATGCCCAAATGTCATTTTCCAAGCAATGACTAGAAAAATTTCTTAGTCTAAGGAAAATAATTTAGAAAATAACCCTATCCATGGTATCATTTTATTCAAAAACAGAATTCTCTGAAGTTAATGCACTTTATTTAGTGAACAAATTTCAAATTATTGTTTTCTTTGTTAGTTTGCACAAAATTTGCCTTTCTTGCTATATAACATTTAAATTTTAAAAATTAAGATAGCTTCTCAGATTTAAAAAATAATCATGCTGAATCTATGCCTTTCTCAACTACCAAATCACCACACTTTTCCCAAATCTAATGAAAAAGCCAATCTATAGTCACTAGGTTAAGACAATAAAAATTCTATTAGAACTTTGGGAGAAGTTAGGTAAAGAGTAAATCATTTATCAACTTTGTTCTTTTTCTTTTTATGGTGCATCTAAGTTTTATTTTTTGCTTATAATTAGCTGAAGCAAGGAGAGTTTAGGTGAGATGTAACAGATTAAACATACATTCTTCATTTGAGGTATCAGTTGATAGTAAATATTAAAAGCTAACTTTCCACATTGAATTTCAATCTGTACAATGTCAGAGCACAGTGGTAATTTGGGATAGAATTGATTAGAGCATACGAAGTTTATGCTGGTCAGTGCTACAAACTAATAATTTAAGCAGCATTAAACCACATTCCACCCACCAGATATGAAAAAGTAAAAGCATCTCATTAGATTTGGAAGAGCTTAATTTAAGTGATATGAGAAGTCTGGCTCATAATGCCTTTGTTGGCATTATGAATTGGCAAAACTCTGATATTGAGTTGCCCCCTAAAAACAACCTTCCAGAAAGTTACTGGCTTACCATGGAAGAGGGCATGAGAGGGGCATGATGAGAGTTTCCCCTGAGCAACTGTAGTAATTTTCATCTAATGTATGTTTCCTGGTAGCAGACCTTTGGTTTATTTTATTATTAAATCAAAGCCACCTTCAGTGTTTGTTTGTTTGTTTGTTTTATGGTGCCATCAACCTAAGGAGGACAATCAAATAACCAATTGTTTGCCTTGGATTCAGTGTGTCTGCTAATTACAGTCTCATCTATATATCTTCAGACCAGTTACTTGACTAAACTTCCACCATATTACCTTAGTTCTTCCTATGCCCTTTCCTCTGAACCACCACCAGTCAGAGGGAAGACTTACTACAAGAAATATGTTGACTTGTAAGAAAGAGCAAGGATTCCATCTCACTATTTCTATCATGATCTCTGAAGTCCCTACCCACACTTCCCTGATTGTCCTAGAGCAACACCAGCATGGTGGGAATAATCAGAACGATTATTAGGTGAAAGATTGTGGGGAATCTCAAAAGAATAATCATGACATTGTTATTCTTTTGAACTGTAAAGTAAAATTGTGAGCCACTCACATTTTCAAAAAGAGCAGAACTCAAGCTTTATCACATTGTGAAGGTTAATGTCTTGCTATTTTCCAGATTAGCACAGAAGCTTGTGTCAATGAAGAGTATTTAGGAGGGGAATAGGGTGTAAAATTTGTTTTTTTTCAAACCCTCTCCCTCTATTCATGTTTCCTGTCATGCCCTACCACATTGTGTTGGTCAAATGATACTATTCTATGAAACCCTGAGCTATAGTTGTCAAAAGTAACTATGGAATGTGATTAGTCCTCTGTGGGTGCTCTTTTCCCTCTTTTTTCTGCCTTGCTTTCTTTCTTACTCTCCACTCTGGTAAATGGAAAAGGTGACGTCAAAGAATCGATGCTTGCTTGGACTCATGTTGTATCTGTGACTATGCTATGAGCTGTCTCCTTTTTCCTTCTTATATGGGTAGAATTCTTATGAAGTGTGGAGTTCCCTTCTTGATAAGTAGGTTAAATGCACAATGTGGTACTGTTTTATAGTTTTTAGATGGTTGTATAAAGCAAAAAGTTAATGTGGTTATGTGTTTTTAAAAGAAAATAAGTGATTGGTTACAAAACTCTGTTCTTTTTTCATTATTACAAGCTCTCTCTGTTTTCCAAGTTTGCTGACTCCTTTGTCACTGGTGTATGGTTTGTGTGATTGTGTTTTTCTCTCTGGGTTTCTTGGATTCCTGAACATGAGTCCTCTTGTGAAAGGGTTTTAGGTCAAACATTTTAACTCTTAATAATCTTAAATGACCTTTTTTCTTTAGGTAATATACAAAGTGTGGCTTTAAACTAATGGGATTGATGCAAAGAATCTCAAGTATTGGGTGAAATGATATGTTCAGTTGTATTTTGGAGAGCTGGACACCTGGTATCACTACATATCCATGCCCTGTGTGGGAACATAGAACTTTCTGTAGAATTTCTGGATTAGTTATCACTCCTTATATCTGTCTAGGAAAAATTCTAAAGTTAACCCTAAGATGAATGTACTCAAAGTACAAAAAAAGAAAATATTTTCTTGACAAAAGCGTAAAAGCCTTTTTATTTTAATACCCCAAGCTCTTTTCTTACTATAGTTCTGTGTAGGCTAAACCAGAATGTGATAATGTGGAGTTTCCAGATTAAATTCAAGATACATAATTCAAGATACGTTGTGAATGTATGTAAATCACTGGATACTTAATACTCCTTCCTATAATCTGATGATAATACATGCTCAACATTTGTATGCATATAGTATTTTACATTTTCCAAATATATATAGCATCTCGGATATGTCGGTTAACAAGTCATCTCAATTTGTAGATGAAAAGACAAAGACTTAGACCAGCCGAGGGTACAATCCCAGATGATTTGTGGAGGCCACTCACCATCCATCTATCTTAGACATATCCAGAATCCTTCAGCTATGTTTGGTGACTTAGTATCTTTATATGGACAACTTTGCTTAGATCTTTTTCTAAGTTTATGAGAATAGTAATAACTAATTTTATACTTTCTGATTTTCTTCCTAAGAAATTGAGGTTTTGAAATTTAAAAAATTAAATTAGTATGTGTTTATTGAGTTCCTATTATTATAGTTTTATAATACAGAGAAGCAGAGAAAGGTGATAAAATCATTTCTAAACTACATATCTAAAACCACATGTCCACTCCAGGGGAAGCTGAGTTTTCTCTCTTAAGTTAGAGTTTCCTCTTCATCCCTTCATAGGCAGATACTATTCTGGCTTTTTAATTCTTTAAAAAAATACTAGTATTAGATCTGTTAAGATTTATTTCTTAAGAACTTTCTAGGGCCAAAAAACTGTTCTTATAATTCATCTTATAATTCCCTTATTAGAAATATCTTATCTGAATGGATGTACTTCTTTTTTTAACAACTGGGGACAGCTTCCCACACAGGAAACATTTAAATGATATAATTAAGTAACACATTAGCATCAAAGTTCAACCAGTGTTTACCTTTATAAAATGAAGTCCCCCCTGAACATTAATATATTTCTATGGACCGCGTAGCTGAGTGTCGGTGAGGATGATGGAGCATCTGCCTCGCTCCAGCAAGACAGCCCCATGGCGTCTTTTCTGCCTCAGTGAATAGAATAACCAATGTTCATGTGTGATTTTTGTGTAGATTTACTCTGCTGTTCTACTTTGGCGTGGTAAGTTAATAGGGTAAGGAGAAAACCAACTAACTCAAGAGAAATAGGCAGATAAAAGAATCCAGGAAAAGCATATTAACATAAACTCCCAAATCCTTTGCCACTTTACTAAATTTATAAATTAGTCTATATTGTGTGAAGTAAACAGAAATTTCTTATTTGTCACTTCTTAAAGACTGCCTTCTGACTAAAGCAGTCAGTAAAACTAAAAATTTTGTTTAATCAGGACCGTATGCCTTTTATGAGGAAGTATCAAAGATAGTTTAGAAATATCAGTTCACCAAAGATTATTCCTGTCAATTATTGGATTTAGACATATTTTTCTGCACTTATGTAGATTCCTTTTTAAAAGTTGGTTGATTGACTTTAGAGAGAGGAAGGCAGAGAAACATCAATTTTTTGTTCCACTTTTGTATTCATTGGTTGGTTCTTGTATGTGCCCTGACTGGGGATCTAACCTAAAACCTTGGTGTATCGGAACGACGCTGTAACCAACTGAACTACCCAGCCAGGGACTGAAAAACGTTAAGCCCTCCCTGGCAGTCTAGTCAAAAGACTCACTGGGCAGGGTGTGTGCCCTGCGGCCAGTTATTGTGTCCATGAAGACACACCCTGGTTTCCCTTTGTGGCACTGTCCCAGTCTCGATGCTCTGAAACTAGTAGTAATGCAGTTCGGGGGAAGAGACATTTGTTCCTCCAAATGTGCTCTGTTGTCACCAGGAAGTCACACAAAATATATTTACGAAAATATTTTGAACATTTAGTAATAGGGACTTAATAATTATTTGTTAAACTGAAAGGTAACTTCTAGAGTCTATCAGTAGATGAGCTGCCCAGTGGATTTAGAGGGTATTGTCGTTTTTGATTGCTACAGAGGCTGTGCCTCTTAGGAATACTTGCTCACTAGCAAACTGGTCAGTCTCCTCACTGGTCCTGTGTGAAAAATTAATTCTGATGCTCTCTCCTGATAATCAGTTGGTGCTTCTTCATTCTGTGGACTTTTTATTCTGTCCCTCAAGAGCAGAGCGGGTCCCTCCAGGGCAGAGTAATCACTGCTTACCCTCCGTGCCCACCACAGGCAGGCACATACCACATCAGAGTACGTCGTGTAGTGTTCTTTCCATTTATACAGGAGAAAACCAAGTATTAGCACTCAGTTCTGACTAACTCTCCAGCCCACATTCACTCTCTTTAAAGAAAAGTGGGGGGAAAGTTTTTTACCCGCTTGGCAGTCAAACTAGAAAGTGGCTATTGAATTACTGCTTTTTTCGAAAGCTATGCTTGGTCAAAATCAGAATGTGAGCATTTTCTTTTCTTTTACTTCTTTATTGATTTTTTTAGAGAGAGGAAGAGAGATAGAAACATTGGTGAGAGAGAACATTGATTGGCCACCTCCTGCATGCCCTCCCCCCCCCCCCCCCACTGGGGATCAATCCCATAACCTGGGCATGTGCCCTGATGGGGAATTGAACTGGTGACCTCTTGGTGCATGGGTCGATGCTCAACTACTTTGCTGCACCAGCTGAGCCAGAATGGAACCATTTTAAAGAAAATCAAAGAACAGCCTCCAGCCTCCCATGAAACACACACACACACCCTAGGTACCTCAGCAAACTGGGTCCCACTGATTGCTGCTTTCTGGGAATTTGTCCTCTGCTCCAGGGAAGACAGCTCCTAGGATTTAATTAAAACTAAATAGTAATAACAAATTAGCTCCCAAATTGACTGGTTTTCACAGGATTCCTCTCTCTTGAGCCAGCCACCTCCTGTCCTTTCCTTGTTAAAATCTTAATTGGGGTGAATTGGGTGGGTATACTGGAAGAAGACATGTACTTGCAGTGTATTAGGCATTTGAGATTTAAAGAGGAGAGAGAACTATAGAACACGGAGATTGGATGCCTATTGCTCAGTGCCATTGATGCCAACAGAAGGATAATGAGCAGCTGTGGGCGAGTACCAGGCAACTGAAAGCAGATGTGGAACCAGAGGGCCTTTTTGGTTGCAGACAAAGAAGCTCTTATCTCTACAGTAGGAAAGAAGAGAAAGAGGATCAAGCCCAGGACTTAATAGAGTAGCAGAATTTCAAAGATAATTTAAACACCCAACCAAGGCAGGCCTATTATGCAAGATCAGAGCCCTGATAGGAAAAACCTGACGCATCAGTTGCAACATCTGGGTGGATCCTCCCACCCCAAAGATTTTGACTCCCTATCCCCATTCCATCCATGATGGGAGACGTTAATGAGGCCTCTTTTGTGCAAGACAACATGTGCAGCACTCCAGATCCTCCGTGACTCAGCTGGGGACCTGCTGGACCTGCTAAGGGAGGATAGGGACTGTACTCTGAAGGAGCCATAAGATAACAGTCAGCATGTACTGATAGGAGCTGGAGATCTTGAAGATGCTTCAAGAAAGGGGCCAGAATATAATTGAATAGAGAAGAATTTTTGACTTGGAAGTGCTCCCCAAGATACAGAATTTAGCTCTCTAGTAAGGATTCCAGTAGTTGAAGCAAACTTGCTACTAGCATGGCTCCGAGAAACATGGAAAAAGTGATGGTAGTGACCCAACTTGTACTCAGGTTATACCAGTAGAAGAAAAAAAGATGGATGACCAGGAGGCTGGGGGTAGTTTCCCCCATAAAAAGTCACAATCTCTTGCCCAATGTCCAAACCTAAGTCAGTTTTCAGACCCAGAACTATTGACAAGAGAAGTGGCTAGGTCTGTAGGAGGAAAAGCACTGTAATATCATGGCAAGTATACACAGTAATGATCCCTTACCTAGACCTTCCCCATAGGCACTTATGGTTATTTACTCAGGTAACTATGCACCTTGAGAGAAAGGGAATACCAAGGTATTTTGAGGACTGTTGGACATAGGGCTTGAGTTGTCATTGATGCCCAAAGACCTGAATCATCTTGGCCCCCATGTTAGATTTGGGTACCATGGGAGCCAGATAATAAATGTCCTGACCAATTTCCGGTTTACAGAGACCCACCGCACCTAGTGGTCAGTTACCCAGTCCTCAAATATATAATTGGGATGACCTATTTAGCAGTTGGCCAAACCCCCACGTTGCATCATTACTTGGCAAAATAAGAGCTACATTGGGAAAGGCCAAGTGCCAAGTGGAAGTCTCTAAAATTAACCTTCCCTCTAGGCATAAATGGGGAGAGATGGGAATAGAGAGTAGTGTCATATTCTATCTGTCTGTCTGTCTGACTGTCTGTCTTTCTCCTCCTCCTCTCCATCCTTGTTTGTTTGACCAATCTGGTCCCTGGAGAAACTGGATGCATTAGAAGAGGCACTGCAGACCATCACAAGCTCAATCCAGTATAACCCCAGTCTCAGGCACAGTGCCAAATGTGGTATCTTCATTAGACCAGATCAATACCAACTCAAGTGTATGGTATTTAGCCATTGATTCGGTGAAGGCATTTTTTTTCCCCTTCCAATCAAAACAGAGGATCAGAAACAATTCACATTTCCCTGGAAATGACAATATACATGAATAGTTTTGCTCCAAGGCTATGTTAAGTCCAAAGAGATCTGGACATTCATATAACATCACATTGATCCATTACATCAATTACATTATATTGACTGGGTCGGATGAGCCAGAGGTGGCTAGCAGCACACTGGAGACCTTTATAAGGTGTGTGTTCCAGAGGACTGGAGACTCTCTTTGGCCTGCAGTTGGCTGCTTTCTCTGTCTTCACATGACCCTTTCTCTGTGGATGCATCAAAAGATTATTTTTAAAAGGGCACGATTATGCCTCTCATATAGCTATAAAATGAACACGTGTCAGAGATTTTATTTGTCATTGATGAGAGAATCAGTAAAATGTTGCAACCTGTTCAAAAGAGAATCCTAAACACACACACACACACACACACACACACACACACACACACGGCATCTGGAAAGCTGGGAAAAATTTACAAGTAAGTGCAAAATTAGCAAAACTGGTCAGTATTCATGGGGCAGATCCACCAAATACATCTGGCAATTCTTTGGACAGAAGTCATTTGCATTACTAACAGTTATTCTACAACGTATGGAATTACGAGATACTCAGATAATCAGAGAGGATGCACTAGAAACAGTACACCCAGTAATCTTTGGTCCATATCCAAGTCTTTCATGTTTCCCCTGCATTTTAATTAATGGCTAACTCTTCCACCCCAAATATGCATTTGTCTATCAGGTCACATAATTTAAAAAACACAGTGAAATGCTTTTGTTCTCAATACTCTAGAGAAAAGTCCTTTTCAGCTTTAGCCTGTTAGCTAATACCAGCATCCTGGTTTAAGTCTTGGGGCAGATGGCATCCAACTCAGTTCTCTTTTTATTTCTAAATCTTTACAGAAATGGCCCAACTCTAGCAAGAAATGTTATTAGTAAGAGAAATATATTTTTGTCTTAGATGCTTTATACTGAAGAATTAGGAAAATCTAACCCCCTTTTTGGTGAACTGTAGCTACAAACCATGATTCTCACCACTGCTGTCATGGGTGCAGAGACAAGGCCCCTGGGCTCGGCAAAATGGAGCTGGACATCTGGGGAGAGGCCAAGGGGAGACAAGGGAGTAGGAAATTAGGTGATTCTGGGTGAGCAGCCTCTTGGAGGGCAAAGTAAACAGCCATGAACCACTCCACACAGGACCTTTCCAGATGGGGCTGCTCATGAAGAGGTGATGTGGAGCCCAGTGGGGTGGGACTTTCACATACAAAATCAGATCTCAGGTGCTTGACAACCATCATACATTGGCACTCCCAGAAGACTTTCAAGAAGTTGTATGGAATCCACTTTGTCCTAGATCCCTGAGGCCACTGGCCTCCTGGGGACTCTGAGGTCTCTGCTCAGCTTAGTGGAGGTGGCATGCTATACCCTGTCTCAGCCAGCTCAGACCCTTCCCCAGTATGCTCTGAGAAGGGCATGTCACAGCCACTTCATCATTAAGCACATATCTCTGCACACAGAGGCTACTTGGGGCAGCGTCTTCCCAGGGGACCCCTAACCTCTCCCTGGATCCCATCTACCCCTTGCTCTCCACCGTCATACTTTTAAACTGATTTTGGACTCAACCTCTTGGGTCAGTAGCTCCTTACCTTTTTTTTTTAATCCTCACCCAAGGATTATTTTTCCATTTATCTTCAGATAGAAGGGTAGAGAGAGAGAGAAACATTGATGTAAGAGAGACACATTGACTGGTTGCCTCCTGCACAACCCCGACAAGGTCCAGGACCAAACCGCAACCTAGGTAAGTGCCCTTGACCAGAATCAAACCCGTGACTCTTTGGTCCACCGGCTGACGTTCTAACCACTAAGCCAAACTGGCCAGGGCACTCCTTACCTTTTCATTACTGGCTAATCCTCTTATTGCTCCCATATACCCTAAGTTTGTAAAGATTTTGTCCAACAAACCAACCATATTTATTGCATAATAATCCTGTCCCCATGACAACCAATGTCAAACTGAGTTGATATAATACCAGTCAAAAGCAAAGACACTTTTCATGGTAAATGTGTTTTCCATTAGACTTCTTTAAATATTGGAAGTAGCTTATGCTTCCCTCCTCATTAGGTGTGTAGGGAGCCCAGGTTGGGAAACTTCTATTCTGAGGACTAATGTTGAGTGAGTGCCAACCGAGTCTTTCTGGTTCTCCCTCTTTACAGATGGGCAAACTGAGGCTGTTTTAAGGCGAATCGGCTCAATCAAGCTGACATAGAATCAGAGTGGAAATTGAGATTTTTTTTAGAAGTCTCTCTCTTTTTTGGTCTCAGCACTAGCCTTTTCAAAATAAAATCAAGCTGGTCTGGGCTGTCACTTGCCCTGAGGGATCCTTTTCTGCATATAACCTGGCCCTTTCTGTGGGACCTTGGAATCTGGGGTACAGCAGCTGCCTGCTCCTCCCCACGGGGTTGAGAACACCCTAGACTATCCCAGCAGGAATGAACCTGAGAGGTTATCAGGACCAGGTTGTCCCCAAGTATATCCCAAAGGATGTTTATTGCTCTGGTGAAGGAAATGGCTTCTGTGGTCAGTTACCTCTGAGAAAAGCAAGGTTCAACAAAGGTTCATTTTGTTTTCACCCCAGGATTTCCCCGAGCCTTTGCAATGCCCTTGAGCCTAAAGACCTGCCAGGAGGGTGAGGTGACACATTTTCTGCCCAAACTTACTGGACCTGAATTCTCTTTTTCCTAGGAGACCTATTAATACGTCAGGGGACCTGAGGTTCTGAGGAATTCAGTTCGGGACCTGTTAGTCCAGTTGCCATTTCCAGGTGAGGAACTAAACTGCGCAGAGTGACCAGCACTTGGTCCCACAAGTAGGTGGAGCTTACCCAAAGCTGAATTCAAGCTGCCAAAGTCTAATCCTGGACTTTTCACATTTGGGTGTCTCCCTCCACACCTCACTCATCAGGTGCTTTAATCTAATCAGGGAAACTTTCCAATGGAGTACAGAAGTGGAGGGAATTCTGCTCGGAGAGGCTGCTTCTGAGGTTCATTTGTATCCTCAGCAAAACCTCCCAAGCTGGTGGGGGTGGGAGGGAATGGGGAGGCAGGAACCCCCACAGGACAGCCTGGGGTTTGGACAGGGCTTTGCTCCTGAAGGCCCCAGACAGTGGTAGATCTGGGGAGCTAGTCTGCACCAGGAAAGTCCTGAGGGCAGCTTCCACATCAGCAAAAGCAGGCTCCCCTGGACCCTGAAGACTGGCCTTCTCTGGTGGGTACCCCTCCCTCCCTGCCTGCCCGTGTGTTCAGGGGCTGCCAGCAGCAGGATAAAGGGGCACCGGGCTCCCTTTCCAGAGCAGTCTCAGGCATAGTCCAGAGAAAGGGCGCAGAAATGATAGAAAGATGAAGGGAGGTGAAATAGCACCACCTCCCAGGTGGCCGCATGTGCTCTCTTTCCCTCACCCAAAGCAGCTTCTGAGACGCTGGGGAGACCCTCCCCCACCCACCATCGAGAAACTCCACTTGGCCAGGTCAGACCTTCCTCCCTCCCGGGCCGCGGAAAGTGTGGGAGGGGCACGGTGAGCAGCTGTCCTGGGGTGGCGCCCTCCCCTCGTGGAGCCCAAGCCTGTTTCTCTTTGGGCATTAGTGGGGTTGGAGAGGCTATGATTTGAAAGGAAAATATTCTTGGGGGCACCCCTCCAAGAGCCTGGTCTGGTCGGGCCATGCGTGGGACTCTCTGGAAGGTTAGTCCCTGCTGTAACTCAGCCAGAAATCCAGTTGGCAGGTCACCCCCAGCCTTGTAACTGTGGACAGATTCCTAGGCCGCCGTGAGTCTTAGCTCCTTCCTCTTCGAAATCTGACTTGCGCTGCTGCTCGAACGCACGTGCTGGATGGGCCTTTCACAGGAGGGACAGCGGGAGGCAGGTGACAGTGGTAACTCCTGTCCCTGCCGCGTGGGAGGGAGCACTGTGGGAGGGGTGTTCACACCCAGGGTCCCAGCGCTTCAGTCCTGAGTGAAAACCTCCTTAGACAGTTTCTTCAACAAGTAAAATGCATTTCCACTGTCCTCATTACCAGTCTCTCACTTGATCAAGCTTATACCCAGACCTGAACTTGAGCCTTGACCAAGTTAAAGCTTGGGTTTTTCATAGTACACAGTCATATCATCTACAAAGTATAATGACTTTATATTCCTTTAAAATAATTTTACATTATAATTATGCTCCTTTTAAATAATTATACATTTCAGAACTTACAGACCATTGTTAAACAAATATGGTTATGCAAAGCATTCTGGTTCAATGCCTAATTTTGATAGGACCACCCTGGGGTTTCACCATTTTGTAATATGTCGGCTGTTAGATGTTGGATTTAAAAAATATATTTTTGTTGTGTTGAGGAAGACTCTACTTCTATGTGCGTTGTTGAATTTTGTTAAAAACTTTTTTAGCTTCCATTGAAATCATTGTAATTTTTAATGGAACAATTGGTGTGAGGACTATACTAAAATAATTTTTCATAGTTTCTCATATGTCTTAACTAAAACATTAATATGGTACTAAGCACTTTCTGATTTTTATGAAGATCAAAAACTGTCACAAGCATGACTGTTGGTCTTAGTCATCCTCCAACATCTTCCTCCCTGAATCTGTTCTCATTTTGTAGATGAGAAAATTGACTTGAACAAGATGACAGTGATTATTGATAGACAGGTCAAAGCCAGGTGTCCTGTTGATGACAGCCTTCCACAGGGCAGGCATGGCGGAGTAGGAGGGACAGTGTTAAAATATTTCCCTGATCACAGTCATGTCCCTCTGATTGAGATTATGAACTGAAAATCTGCAGTTTGGACTAAGGCATGGGACCAGATGCCTCGCAGAGTCAGGGTAGATACGGGGTGAGTGGGCCTCCAAGCAGGGAAGTCTGTCCCATCCCAGTGGGCTCCCTGCCTGCCAGCCTCGGGGAGTGGTGCAGGCTGACCCTGGCCAGGTAAGAACCCCATTTCTGTTCCTCTTGGGACTTAGTCCATTCAGGTAAGTGTGGCATGGGAGAGCATGACATACATGTGTTTGCACATGTGTGTGTACGTGTGTGTGGGAGTGTGCAGAGAGGCATAACAAAGAGATAAGGTGGCTGCTCTCTGGAGGTGCCCTGCTGTCATGTTGTCCAATGCATGTATCTCTGGCATCCTCTCCCAGCTGTTTCCAAAATTCTCTCTTGTTTTCTTCTCCCTGCCCCCATTCATTCTTCTTCTGAGAGCTGGCTGATCTCCGCATGGAAGCGAAGGCCCACCCTGCTCTCTATGATCAATGACCACTTGGGGAAGGTGGGAGAGGGGCAGGGACAAGGAGGCCTGGGCATCAGGTGTAAATAGGAGTCAGTGCGGAAGCCCGGGTGCTGTCCTGCCAGTGACTGACCTCACAGGCCCTGGGGCAGGACCAGCCATATTGAGTGAATGAACCAAATCCTTTGGAAATGGCCTGATCCTCTTAGCAAACGGAGCCCCTCTTCTCCTCGTAGGCATCCTAACTTGCTAGGGATGTTTTTCCTTTCATTGAACCATCTGCTGTTTAGTCAATACCTTTTGTTGGCCACACATTAGGGGCCAGGGACAAAGATACGGGCCAGGAAGTGCTCCAGGAAGCGTCAGATGTTGACAACTCAGCGCGATAAGTGCTCTGGCAGGAGGGCGCCCAGGTGCTCTGACCGGTCAGGAGGGCTGGGGAAGGTGTTGGGGGGAGCCCCTGAGGAGTGAAGCAGGCGCCCCAGACTGATGGAAAGCCTGGGCAGAGGCGAGGAGATCGAGCCGTGCGGCAGTCGAGGGGACTGGAAGCAGTGTGATATGGAGGGCTTGCAGGACAGGGCTGGGGCTGGGGTGGTGAGAGCTGAGGCAGGAGGGACCATGTGCTACAAAAAGTGTTTGAGTTTTAACCCCAGGACTTGTGCTTCTCAAAACTGATGAGCCTCAGAATCACCTGGGCAGTGTATTAGAGAGCAGGTTCCTGGGCTTTACCCAAGCTAAGGAATCATAATCTCCATGGGTGAGGCCGGTGTCCCCGGAGAGTCTCTACGCAGGCACAGGCCAGACCAGCCCTCGGGAAGTCATGGGGAGGCTCTAAGCAGGGGAGAGGCAGGTGCCTATGCTAAAAGGAAATCAGGAGGCCTGAGTGAAGGTCCTGGGGCAGAGAACAGGTGTTCCTCAGACCACGTGCCCCATGACCAAGACAGGGACAACCAGAAAATGCAGTTTCCTGTTCGACAAGGTCCTTCAGGCAGCACAGCAGAGGGATGGTGCCGGTGTCCCCTCCACCCCCCTGGCTCTAACAGTGTGACCTTGAAGGACTTTGCTTCACCTATGCCTTTATTCTAGGTGAAACCCAGTTTCCACATCCCACAGGGCTCCTTATTCTGGCTGTGTTCAGAGCATGTTGGGGGGGGGGAGGGAGAGAGGGATGATGAGGCTTGTGTTTTCAACCAGGCTGAGTGGACGGTGGGTCTCCCTAGTTGTTCAAGTGGAGGAAGAGGGCTCTGTATTGCTCCTTGCCATATATTTGTGTTCTTCCTAGATTTCTCTCCAAAAGGTGGTAATGAAATGAGAGTCTGATGCATAGGATATAAAATAGTTCCCAGCCCAGAAACGTGCCATGCTGAAGGGCTGAGGCCCAGGGTAGACCACCTTCTAGGGATTCCCACTTTGCAGGATGGAGTGTAAATCCCTCACCTGGCCCCGAGACCCTCAACCAGGCCACGCCACCTGCTCTGCAGCCTTAGCCCTCCCTGGCCTTTCCCAGTTTAACTTATACACTTAGTAATTCTGAAACCAGGCAGTTTCACACTTCAGTGCCTGTGGTTATGCTAATCTCTGTCTGAAATGACCTCCCCGCCTCTGTCTGGCTAATTCCTGTGGATTCTACGAGACCCAGCTCTCTGTGATGCCCCCTCCCACCCAACACACACGTCAATGTGTTCCTGGGAACCAACCGAGTCCAACACCCTGTGCTACCTTCAGTGGGAGAGCTTATACAGAAAATTCACGTGCCTGCCCCTTCCATGCCCCACTTCACCAGAAATTTTCAGGGACAGGCACTGTGGTATTGCATGTTGTCTCCCCAGTGTCTGGCGCACAGTAGGAGCTCGACAGATATTGGCTGAACCAAACAGAATGCAGATGAATGAGAAGTACCCTCAAATTCACATGTCTCGGTTCTTTAATAGCATTGGGAGAATTTGCTTATTGGTGTTTTTAAACTTGTGGTATTTTAAAGGCTCTGTATTGATATGACACTCTATTCCCCTAAGTGTAAAATAAATTTAATGAGTAAACTGAAGGTGATTATTTGCATCTCAAAGGTTGGGGGGCAGGTTTCTTTTAAACATTAAGCCGTTGCTGGAACTTTCAGAAACTTGCCTTAGAGATCATTAACTTCTCGGGGAGGGCTGGGAGCAGGACTCACGGAGAAGTTACCTCCAAGAGCCTGAGTCCGGAGATGCCTCTGGAAGAGAGAAGCAAGACGGAAGATCTTGGAGCCAGACAGGATTGGTTCAGATTCTGCTTTGCTAGCTGTGTGGCCCTGAGCAAGTCCCTTAATCTATCCATACCCCAATTTATTTATTCCTAAAGTGGTTGTTGTAAAGATCTAAAAGATCCTATGTAGAGTACCTGAGCTCATAGGAGGTTCTTGATAATAATAATGGTATTCTTGTTGCTAGGTTTGACATTGCATTTGGAAGAGAGGAATGGTTTTACCTTGAATGGCAGGATTAAGGAAGGCAGAAAGGACCTAGAAGGAAAGAGCCAGACATCATGGCTGTGCTGCATATTTTGATTATTACAGCATTTTATTTTTTTAAACTAAAGCTTTCCACGTGAGGCTGTGGACTCCAGAAGGCCTGCTACTTACTAGCTCTGTGACCTTGGGCAGATCACCTAACTCAGTTTCCTCATCTGCAGAAAGGAGACAGGGCACAGTGCCGTCTTTGAAGGTTGCCATAGAAGAAATGCAGAGTGCTTAGCTCAACACAGGTGCACAGTCCACCCTCATAAACGGTGCGTTCCTCTCTGATGAAGTAGCCAGTACTAACGAACAGTGTGTGTGCCCTGTTGGAGAAGCCACTGGCTCTGGGAACGTGTGTGGTGGGGGGATTAACTGCCAGAGCACTGGCCCCACCTGGAGACCGCCTTCACGAGAGCTGTGGGGACTGGGCCTGTTCTGTAAGACAGAGCGTGCGCCCTGATGATCTCGCAGGTTCCTAAAGTCGCCCGAGGCGATTCTACCACAGCTCCCCACAGCTGTCTCAGGCCTGGTGCTTTGGCCCTGGCCAGATGCCCCACCTTCTGCAGGGAACTCCTCACTCAAGAGGCAGGCCTCCTGGGGAAGCTCCGTGGCCTCCACCCGGTGCCCACACTTGGCTCATTGTACGTCCTTACTGTTGCCTGTCATCCACATGGTGACTGCAGTGTGCACGTGCGAACAGAGGAGCAGCCCATGCTTGAGAGGGAAGCTTACTGGCTGCAGGAAAGATGAACGAGCACTTTCCCTTTGCAGAGAGTTTCAGAATCTCCTGGGTTCTAACAGTTTCCCATCCTGTGTGGGAAAACAGATTTGGACATCTCTCTGGGTGGAAAGACAGCTCTGGTGGGTTTGGGCCACAGCTGCCGGTGAAGCCCAGGTCTGGAAAAAGTGACCGGGTGCCTTCGGGGGTCCCCAGAACCCCGAGAACCTGTCCCTACCCCAGGGGGCTGGCAACGCTGGCACCAGGCTCTCCCCTTGGCAGGAGGGGTGAGGCAACCCACCTCCACTCTGGTTCCCCTCGCGCCTCTGTAAGCAGAAACGAATGACCTCGACCTCGTTCGGCTCCCGCGGCCGATGGGGGCGGCCTGGCAGAGAGGGCCCGTGACGCCTCTGGAAAAGCTGTCTAAACAAAGGGCATTCCTTAGCTCCCCGACAGCCGGAGCGCACCCAGCCCGGGTGTAGAGTTACAGCGCTCCCGCCACGCCGGGACAGCGCGCGTTTCCGTAGCTTTCGCTCCGGCTGAGCCGCATCCCACAGCTGCGCTGCCCGCGGGCGCCCCGGGGCCGCCGGGTCAGCTGGGCCGGGCGCCCCGAGCCCCGTCCCCGCGCAGGGCCCAGGCCTCGCCCGCCCTCCCGCCCTCGGACGTGTGCGGGGCGCTCGCTCCCCGCCGCCGCCCCGCCGGAGAAGCGGCCCCCTGGGCTGGGCGTCCGGCAGCACCGCCGGCCGCGGTGGGCGCCCAGGGCGAGGCCGGGCGGGGCGGGCCGCTGCTCCAGCCCCTTCCGCTCCCTCCGCTCCCTCCGCTGCTCCCCGTCCGGCCCGGGGAGGCGCAGGTTCGGCTTCTTTCCCCTTCGTGGCACAGCCACGAGCTAGCAGCCGATGCCACTGCTCTCCCCGCCCGACCCGCTTCGCTCCTCCGACCGGGAGGGAGGCCGCGGCCGGACCGCACCCGGGCCGGGGCCGCCTGTCCGGCGGGGAGCCGAGCCCGGCCCCAGGCCTCGGAGGGAGAGCGGTCCAGAGGAGGGCTCGCCGGTCCGGGGATGGAGGGGACGGAGGAGGCGGAGGCCAGACCTGCCGGCGGCGGCCCTCAGTGAGTACGGAGCCGAGGAGCCCGGCGGCGGAGGGGCGGCCGGGTGGCGGGGCCGCGGGGCTGGAAGGGTCGGGGGAGGGCCGCCCTCCGTGCCCATCTTCATTTCAGCCTGAGTCTGAGCCGATGCCGCGCTCGGGCCACGGGACGGGACGGCTCCAAGCATCAGCACCATGATCCCCCCAGGCCGCCCGCAGTGCCCCCTCGGGAGGTTCTCCCCAGACGGATTAGCTCTGGAACACAGGTCCACAGTCTACCGTCAGAAAGTTTTTCTTCCTTTCTTTTTAAAACTTGAACTGCAGCCGCTCCCATTATATTTTAATCTCCCGTTCTCCGGGTTGAGCCTTGGAAGAGAGAAATTGGTGGCTGGGTTGCAAGGAGAAAGTGGGTAAATTCTAGATGAACTGGCAGAGTGACTGATCTCGGCCTTCTCAAGAAGCCCTTAAACTTCACGGCTTGGAAGCTGATGGACATTTGCGCTGTGTGTATTTTACCTTGAGAAATATGCACATGCCTGAGACGTTTATAAATTGAATTGTAATAAACAACTAGAGAGGGACTTGCTGTTTCTAAGAATTAATTCTATGGTGAATCTTTAGTCAACACATGAAGTGAATAATTAACTCCTAAATTGTAATATATGTCAATATGGATTTTTATAGACACAGTTTACTTCAAGTGCGACATATCTAGATGTGTGATAATGAGGGAACACTTTCTCAGAGAGCAGGATAAATATTAAGACATTGTAGACTGTGTGTGTGCACAGAACTTGGTGAATGAAATCCCCAAGCTCATTTCCATTCCCTGTAAAGACGTTGACATCAAACCATGACACCAAGTAGCTGTGTCATTCTGGCAAGTCACTGGACCTCTCCAGATGGATTATCCTCATCTGCAGGATAAGGGGAGCGGGGTGCAGTGACCCCTGGGTGCTTTGGAGGAGCCCTGGCTTTGGAACAAGAAGCTTTGCATGCCAAACCAGCCTCTCCTTAGCACCCATGTGATGTAATCTCACTGTACCTCAGTTTCGCCATCTGTAATAATGAGAGGAGCAATGCTGTTCTGGCTGACTCGTATGTGGACTCTTTGAGAGTATGTTTGAAAGCACTTGCAGGCCTGCCTGGCACAGAGCAGATGCTGGTAGGAGTTAGTGACTGATCATGGCCACCCTTTGAGCACAGCACCATGCTGTGGTCCTGTGGTTTGGAGGGTGGGAGTGGGGGTGTGCATGGAGCACCCTCCATCCTAGGATCAGACCCTGAGATCCTGGGTGCTATCCCATCTTCACTGAGATCACCTGTCAGGAAAGCAAGAGGCCAGGGACTGGGAGATCTGACCTAGTTTTTCACTCTGGTCCACATTTGGCATAGGGTTAGATGTTTGATGCTTGTGCACCAACTGCAAAATGGGGACTGAAAACCTAGAACACTGCTGAGACTTAGAAGAAAAAAATCATTAATACCTTATTTGTATCATCCACTAATTTTTACTTTTCAAAGTACTTTCACATCTACAGGGTATCCCCTGCTCTGTTCCCGGATTACTCTTGTCTGGGCAGGGCTCTTGGGGGACCTAGGAGGTTGCCAGATCTAGCCAGGTGCTGGGTCTATGGAGCTCTGTCTGTTTTATTTTCCAGAGAGCCCAAAATGGGGAGCAGAACAGCCAGATCCATGGAGGTGACCCCTGCTATGGAGAGAAGTGGCAGAGAGCCACAACCCAATAAGGGACATCTCCCAGGACCCTGGCCGTGCCCTCAAGAAGACAGAGCACCCAACCTGATGATCCCCCACCCTCCTGGGGCACGGGGCATACAGCTCCAAGGACCCTCCGTGCTGGAGTCCAAGGTCAGGGCCTTGAAGGAAAATATGACAACAAGCAAAGAGGGGGCAAGCCCCTGCCTCACTACCCATGAGCGGCCATCCCCCAAGAAACCCAAATGCCGGCGAGTCAAGATGGGAGGGGCCAGGGCTCTGTCAGCAGGGTCTCCCTCGCCAGATGCCGGTGTGGTCCTCCATGCTCAGAACCCAAATGAAGGACTGCTGGACAACAGTGTCAACAAGGAGGAGCCTGCCAGAAACGGGGGCCCCACACCTCCAAGGCCGCCCGCTCCTGGGCTTGAGTGCTATAATGGGAGGAGCCAGTGGACTCCAGAAATAGCATGGACCCTGCCGGACCATGACAGGGGTCTGCTGCCAGGGCCCAGCTCTTTGCAGAAGAGCCCCGTCCACAGAGTCACTCCAGGCCGAACTGGGGGCCCCAGACCTTGTAACAAAATCACCCATGTGCCCAACCTGAGGAAAGGAAGGTCATGCCCCCTTCAGGATGATCTAGTCACAGGAGGAGACCTGGACAGCTTGTCTCTGACCTCGGAGGAGGACTTTGTCCCGAGGCCACCCCTTCTGGGGGGGCTCTGGAGAACTGGAGATCTGGGGGCTCTGGGCACTGGGCGCAGTGCCCTGCCCTTGTCTGAGCAGGTGGAGAGGAACCGCCTTCTTCTGCAGGAGATGCTCAATGTTGGGGGTCAAGGTCACCCCAAGGTGGGAATCCCCGCCTGGACTCCATCCGGGGACAGAGCTATACCAGGTAAGGCTCACTCTGCAGGTCTGGGTGGTGGGGACAGCAGAAGGGGGTACTGGGGAGGGGTAGGGCAGGAGAGGGAAGAGAGTATGCTGCCTGTCACCCGAATCATCAGGGTGTCCTCTTATTCTTGGCTTTGACATAGATCCTTTGCCACTTCACAGCCAGCCCCATCTGCTGAGCACCCCATGACTCCCCAGGCCAAGGGGAGGCCACCCTCTGTGCTTGGGGGTGGCGGCTACTATAGCTTCTTTCCTGTGCCATGTAGCCTTTTCCAGAGTGGCTCTTTGCATCTCCCTCCAGTGACATGCCCTCACCCCCAGTGAGCCCTCCCCACAAAGTGGCTGAGCATCTTGTCAGGTGGGCTGAACCAGGCGGTAGCACCACTGGGATGGGCAAGTGTTCGGCCCGAGGAGACACCTCCGCCCCTTCTTTCCCTCCCCTCCCCAAGCTCATTTCTCGCCGCTCCCTAGAGAACCCTCCCGTGTGGGCCCCTTAGCCGGGGCAAGGCCCAGCACGGCCACCGGACAGGCTGTGCCTCCGCCTCTCAGCCGAGACACAGGCGGAGGAAAGGGGTGGATTTCCCTGGGGGGTACATGGCTTCTGGAGAAACCCTTCTCCTTGACATTCTTTAAGTGGCAGTGGAGAGCCCAGCCGCCGGCTCTGCCCTGATCTCTGCTTCTGTTCTGGTTCCTAGAGCAACCCTCTGGGGACATGGACTGGGACTCGGGCATCTCCCTGCAGGACTCAGACCAGAACAGGTGAGAGCTCAGAGCGCCTCTTTTCTCTCCCTCCCTCTTCACCATCGTCCCTCCATTTACCCAGCGTGGGGTGGGGGCACCTCCAGAAAGCACAAGGGCAGGCAAGCCTGTGTGGCAGACCAGGGGACAGTGGGCCACTATGGACGGTCCACCCTGAGACAGAGTAGAGGGTGCCAGTCACCCCATGCCCAGACTGGGGCCCGCCTGCCGCTCGGGCAGAACCACTCACTGGGCACGAGGCTCGGTGCAAAGAGCATCGCAAAGGACCTGCTCTTGCTTCCTGGGAGCCCGTTCCCCTGGCCTCGGTCTCTTCATCTTTAAATTGGGACGAAGAGTATCCATGTGCTGGACTTCGCAGGACTGGGAGTCTAAAATGAATAATGGTGGTAGAAACCCTTAGGGAAAGTGTATGAACACAAAGCATGTACCGCGCCAACTCCTTTCCCAGTCTGGTGGTGCGCTGGGCGTGTAAAGGCTCCCCCACCCCAGTCTCGCCGCGATAGCCCACTGAGTTCGTCCGGGCCCTCCACCAGTGTCTGGGGAAGGTGGGCACACCAGGAGGTGACGGGCGGGCAGTGGCCCGACGGGAAGGGTGGGAAGGTGCACTCGGTGGGGGCAGGGCATCTGTGGGCCTGAGCTCCTGCCCACGGCTGTCCGCTCACAGGTGGCCTCCGCACACATCTGTGCTGAGATTCCTGGTGCACCAGGCTAAGAGGTCCCGGAGCTGGGGGCTGCCCCACGTCCCCAGCTGACCAGTCACGAGGGTCTCATGGTCTCTGCTGAATGCAGAGGTTAACGTGTTGCTTCTCCATCATCGGGTCACTCCCTGTATAAATTCCACTCAGTCTCACCTGCCCTCCAGGAAATGTGGACAGGCCCCCCCAGTCTCGCTGACAAACAAGGGCTGCCAGATTCCGGTGGCTCTGCTTCTGCTCAGTGACCCTGACCAGGGGCCCGCCGGAGAGGGCTGTCTGGCTCCTTTGTCCCTCCTCGTTCATGATTTGGAATCAGCTGCCTCCCTCTGTCAGAGGTCTCTTCTCCGCCTTCACGGCCACTTTCTCAGCCTCTCCTCCATCCCCACCCAGCCCTGTCACAGTGTGGGGGAGTGTGACTGCAGAAGGGACTGGGGTCCCCCCTCCCCTCCTCCTTCCCCCGGAGCCCAGAGAGGAGAGGGGTTTGGCAGACGTTTCTTGCACCTCGAGTCCGAGTCCGCGGAGACGGTGCGTTTCCCCTGCCTCCGCTCTTGCCACCCCTGCTGCCACCCTTCCTCCCCTGGGTGCCGCTCGGCCTTGTGTCCAGAGGTCGCTGGAGGTGTGTCCAGAGGTGAGAGGAGGAGCCAGAGCCCCTGACTAGCATGTTGGATGATAAGTAGTAAGCCCCCAGTTTAAAGGGGGAGAGCCTCGCGTGTGGGGCAGGGAGGGGCTTCCTGGTCCTGTGAGGGGTGGCATTTGTGTAGGGCCCTCCAGATGGGGGTTCTGGACTGCCATTTAATCTGGCCGCCAGCTGCAGCATTGAGGGTTCAGGCAGGGTGTGTGTGGGCACGTGTATGTGTGTGTGTGCGTTGTATGATGTGGATATGTGGGGGGGGTGCACATGTGCATGTGTGTGCATTGTATGATGTGGATATGTGTGTGGGGTGTGCATGTGTGTGCATTGTATGATGTGGATATGTGTGGGGGTGTGCATGTGTGTGCATTGTATGATGTGGATATGTGTGGGGGTGTGCATGTGTGTGCGTTGTATGATGTGGATATATGTGGGGAGTGTGCACGTGTGCATGTGTGTGCGTTGTATGATGTAGGATGTGTAGGTGTGTGTGTTTTGTATGTGTGTGTGCACATGTGTAGATTGTGTAGGTGTGAGTATATTTATTGTATGATGTGTATATATGTAGTGTGTATGTGTATGTGGGATGGGGTGTGCATGTGTAGGATGTGTCAGTGTGTCTGTGCATGTGTAGGTGTGTGTGTATTGCATAATGTGGATATATGTGTGTGCATGTGTAGGATGTGACTAGCATGTGTGTGCATGTGTAGGTGTGTGTATTGTATGGTGAGGATATACGTGGGGGTTTGTGGGGGGGGCTGTGTAGGTGTGTGTGTATATTGTATGATGTGGGTATATGTGGTGTGTGTGCATGTGTAGTGTGTAGGTATATGTGTATGGCATGACGTGGATATATGTGGGGGTGCGTGTGTAGAGAGAGCACGTGTGCCTCAGTGAGTTCTAGGACTCTGTGAGCATGTGTCCAGTCACAGAGCTGGCATGGGGAAAACTCTGTGCCCTGGTTTGGACAGAAGATGGTCAGAGTGCCCGCTGGTGTCTGTTGGTGATCTACAGCCAGGCCCCTGCTGAGCAGACACCCCGGCTGAAGGGCCAGAGAACATACCTAGTTCAAGGATGGGGAAAGGTCAGCCATGTCTCCAGGCCCCCTCGATGGGACAACTCATTTGGCTCGGTCCTGCCTCCCGGGCAGGTGTCAAGTGGTCTCTAACGTGGCTCCTTCTGTCTCCTGCGGGGATGGATTGATGGAGGCCACTTCCATGCGGCTGAACTTCCCAGGGAACCTTGGAAACAAGGCATGCTTCTCTCAGCTCTGTACCCCGGGAGGGCCACATGGGATCGGGGTCCTGGGCTTAGTGTATGTCCCAAGGGACGTAGGACCCTGGCAGTGGTGTTCTGAGGTGGTGGCCGTACCCCTTATGGCCATCCTGAGGGGCCAGGACATCAGCCAGGACATCCTCTGGCAGTGAGCCCCTCAGACCTCAGGGTTGAGGCCTGAAAGGTCCCGCTTCACACTGTCAAGTTCAGCATCAGTGCCTTCAGTGTCACGAGCGAACAACCATTCTGACCACGTTAACCCAACATGTGCTTCATTGTGTCCACGATTGTTACTGCTCTGCACGTGCTCAAACAGGAAGCTCATGGATGACGAGTGCCCAGCTGGAGACGATCGCTGTTGGCTGGGGGGCAGTCACAGGGAGTCAGCTGCCAAGGGAACACCAGAAATGCCCCAGGACCCCAAATGCTAAGGGTCGAATGTGGAGGAGACTTCCCTCCCTCGCCCCCAGGGAAGTCCCCTGTGCTGAGGAGCAAGAGAAGGCTCCGTCCTGGAGGGCTGGGTGTCCCGTGGCCAGTCCTTCCCTCCAGCCCTGCTGCTGCCCAGCCGTTGTCTCGTGCCAGGTCCTGGGCGAGGGCTGTGCCCATGTTCTCACTGCATCCCGCGCACTGTTCCTGTGTTTCTGGGGAGAGGATCAGTGGCTTGCGCAGGGCCGTGCTGCTATCAAGGCTCGGAGCCAGGACTTGCACTCAGAGCTGCTTGGCACCGAGGTCTGTGCTCTGACCCTTACACTGCACTGCCTCACGCTGTCTCCTGGAGCTGAGCGTCTGGGGTCTTCTGCCTCCCCAGCCTGGTGTTCTCAGGTGTAGTCAAATAAGGGAAGGTGATAGGCTCCACCAGACATGCGTGTTTCTCTCATACACCACCGGTGACCTGATTCAGGAAATGGGGTTTGGATTTGGGGGAGAGGATGAGAGGGTTATAGAGGGCACAGGGGGGCCAGTGCCTTCAGTGGCCTTGATCACGGGCGGGTGGAACCGAGTCCTCAGAGCAGGAGAGGGGAGGAAGGTGGAGCGGGCACTCTGCCCGGGCTGTCCTGCCCACACCCTCCTCCCTTCTTAGAAGCCCTGTGGATGCCCATCCCCTCTTTCTGTAAAATGGCCAGGACCAGCTCTGCTTCTCCTTCTCTTGAAGTAATCTTGTCATCGGGTTACAGATTGCCTTAGGATCCCAAATTAACCCAGTTTGAGCAAAAAGTATGGGGAGCCAGAGGAGCAGCAGCAGTCAGTGCCCTGCTCACCCGGACCCCGCACCAAACGCAGCTGGTGTGTGCCTTGGGGCAGTCTCGTCCCAGAGGCTGTGACCCCGCTCACCCTGGTTCAGATCAGGACCTTGTGTGTGTGTGTGAACTTGGGGCCCCCAGATCCTGCATGTGTTTCGGGTTCTTATTTCCTGCTCTGCTGGAGGAAAATGTAGAGGAGAGGGTCTCTGAGGGGAGTGGGGGGTGTCTTCCTCGTGCAGCGATGATGAAGGTACCCCAAGGACTTCCTAGGTGGCTGATGGGCCCCCATCCCTGAGACAGGAGACAGGGAGCAGAGAGGCAGCCGCTCACCCTTGGGGGGTCCCAGTTTTTGGGTCCCTGTTGTGATTACTCAGGCTCCAGCCTCCTTACCTCGAAGTAGCACGTAGACTTCACAGCCAAGGGCAGACAGGGAGCCCTCAAGAAAGACAGAGGCCTGGCCTGTGACTAAGGTGGTCAGGCCCACAGCTCTGAGCAAATCTGAGACTTTTAACATTAATATGTTGCCTGGCATTTTGGAGACTCTCCCGGGAACCCACCACTATGTGTGACTTGAGATGGAATTCCTGTGTTTGCTCCCGCATGCCCGCTCTGACCACTTGTGGCCACAGCTGTTGCTGGTGTCTCCTCCCGGGGCTGCCTGGGGGCAGGAAGAGACCTGCAGAAATGCTCGGAAAAGGTCTGAGGTGGCATGTGTGCATGATTCTGGCAGGATCCAGGGCGGGCAGGAGGCTGAGGCCATTTATGGAGAGTTTTTAAGTAAGGCAGTGGGCAGTGGAGACATTTGCCGTCTTCTCCTGCCCCATCCACGTCCTCCGTCGCAGGATGACCTCCTCTCCCGGCCGTGCTGGGTCGTGTCGGGCCCTGGCCTGGCACATGTGGCATGTAGCCGAGTGTTTGGTGGTCATTCTGGCTCACGGTCAGGTTCCGGATCTTCTGGGCCCCTAGGATCAGGGGGTCATGATGAGACCTGGGGGTGAGCATGGGAGAAGAGAGACTCCTGCACCTCCTGGGATTCTCGGGGCTGTAGGTGCACCTGAGGACACCCTAGGGCAAGAATGTAAGGAAGAATGACTGAGCCCTGCCCACCCTGCTTATCCCCCTGGTCCCCATCCTGCCCACCGACTTAGAGACACAGACTCATGGGAAACTCCCCAAACCACCCAGACCAAAACTAGAGAGAAAAAGTAGTTTGACCACTCACCAGTGTTTTCCAAGACTCACTGTGCTCCGGAAGCATCGAGTGTTCTAAACCCGAATGGAGGAGGAAGGGTGCCAACGCCTGAACCCTAACACACAGCCGGCGCCTCCTGGGACGCCCACGCCATGTCATTATCACTCTCACACTCACACACGAACATCGCGGTAGGGTCCCCATCTTATGAATCAAGAGGCTCAAGAAAGCTAATTTACCCAAGACCAGTCATTTGTGGGGAGTCAAGCTGACATTCAGAAGAGGAAGCCCTCCCCCCTTCCTGGCCACCAGAGCTGAGCAGGCCATTGCCCCCCCATGTGGGGTGTCTGGACACCGGTCCCCACACACCAGAGGGCCAGCCTTCTTCACAAGGCAAGGACAGAGACACTTGGCACTCCCCCAGGGAGAAGTTGACGTCAGAGGGAAGCTCTGTAGGACTCCACCCAGACCCTCCGACAGGCGTTAAAGGAGGCGTGTCCAAGAGCCCCGTTCCCAAGGGCGCCCTCTCCTCCTGTTGACAGAAGCTCCTGTTTCTTGTCCCGGCCGCTGATTCCCTCTGCTGCCCAGCCCCTCCTCTGGGGCCCGGTTCTGTGGATGTGAGTTTCTGCGGAGCCCCGTCAAAGGTTTCTGAAAGTCCAGAGCAAAGCCACTGCCAGGCGCTCTGCAGCCCGAAGCCGCAGTTTCACTTCCAAACTGGGCTGCCCCCCAGACCGCCGGGGTGACTGCTCCGGCAGGCGCGCTCAGTTCCCGCTCAGGAGTGCCCCCTCTTTGCTCAGGAAGCGGGGAGAAACCGCAAAATAATGGTGCTGGTAATAACAGCAGTCATCATGATAAATGTTACCACCGATGAACTCTTACCAAGCGCCCAGCCCTGCGCTGACCTGTTTCAAGGGACTCGATCTCAATGTGACCCCCTGCCCTAGTTAAGTGGGGAGCCCATAGTTAGCAGATGGGGAAACTGAGGCTTAGCCCCTGAGAAACCGGTCAGGGTGACACAGCTGGGGAGCGGCAGTCCAGAGTTAGAAGCTAGGCTGGCTGCCCCAGAACCCTGCTCTGGGCTCTGTCCTGACAGCGTCCCGCAGCCCGGGAGGAAGGTGCCCAGGATAAGGCCCCCGCCCTCATGAGCACACGTCACAATAAAAAGTCGCAGGCTGCCCTGGCCGGTTGGGCTCAGCGGTTAGAGCGTCGGCCTGCGGTCCAGAGAGACCCGGGTTCGGTTCCCGCTAAGGGCATGTACCTCGGTTGCAGTTTGTCCCCGGCCCTGGTTGGGTCGTGCGGGTGGCAGCCACTCGATGTGTCCCTTTCACGTTGATGTTTTTCTCTCTCTCTCCCTCCCCACTCTATCTGAACAAAAAAATGGAAAAATGTCCTCGGGTGAGGATAAAAAAAAAGTCCCAGGCCTGTCTTTCCTGTTCCTCTCACTCGGGAGGCTGCGCGTAGTATGGCAGCAGGACGCTCACCAGAGGCTAGATAACACAGCGGAGCCATGCCAGGCAGAAAGTTGGTATATGTTCTGTACACCGTATTTCCTCTCTACCTGCCGCATCCTGTACACTGGAAAGTGTCAGGCTGCTTTGTATTCAGATCATTTCCCTCAATCATGTTCCTGGGATAAAAGGGTTAAACCCAGACTTGCTGGAGCTTATTGCTTTAATCCAGGATGAGGATGGCTGCAGGAAGAGCCCACTCTGTGCCGTTGAGGTCCCTGGCTAGGAGGGAACCGAGCTCTCGGCCTGCCTGTGCCTCCACCAGGAATCTGGCTTAGATGGAGAGACCAGAGGGGAGGGGTCACATGCTGCCCTTTGTCCTCGGGGAGCAGCTGAGGACACTCACTGTGGTCGGAGGGGCAAAGGGAAGGGCCGGAATACTCACCTGGAACTCCACGTGTCCTAACAGTCAGGTCTCTGTGGGGTTTGCTGCTCCTTGAGAGCCAGCCATCTGTGGTGTGAGCCCTGTAGGGAGAGGGCTTCTCAGCCCCCGCCCCACATTGGGGTGCACCAGACTCCCTGGCCAAAAGCAGGCTCACAGGGTAGTGAGTCCTCTCCCCATTAACTGTTAGCAGATGGGGAGACGGAGGCCCAGGGAGGAAAAGCCACGTGACCCTGTGCCCTACCTGCTGAGCGGGTGAGCCCCAGATGTGCGACCTTCAAGAAAGTGGCAGCGCTGTCTATTCTTCGGTGGAGTTGCCTTCACCTGGCCCTGTACTGACTGCCCGGCCCTCCCAGGAAACTTCCCAGGAACTGTGAGGGCCGGGCTGATGGGTCATAGTGCGCAGCGGGGAGGCTTTGGCTCCAGGGCCGTGTGCCCATGGCAGAGGCCAGGGTGGGATCAGACTGAAACTCTCCCTCAGAGGGAAGAATCTGAACCCACCTGTCTGCTGGGGCTGGCGCCCTGTGGGGGAGCAGGACGGTGGGTGATAGGCGGTGGGCAGTTAGGCCGGACAAGCTCTCCATCCCACGGGGCCACCTGCTTGCCCCCTCTCGGGAGAAAGACCCCCTGCCCTTCCCAGGGCTGGGCAGCGCCCGCCCTCTCCAGCGGCACCTCGACTGGGAAGTGCCTCCCTGCTGACCCTGGCTGCCATCTGTGAAGGTGACTGCCCCTCCCCCTTGCTCAGCGTGGGACTGCATGGATGCCTCCAGGCTCCCCCAAAGCCCTGCTTTTCTAATCAGTGGAGAAACCAGCTTTTGTGTGCCAGGAACCAAAGCAGGGCAGCTGATGGGGAAAAAAAAAAATTAACCACTCCAGTTTCAGGGAGAGAAAGGAAATAAATAGCGAAGCTGGAGAACAGCTTAGGAACCTGGGGCAAGGCCGAGCCGGGCAGCATCTGGCCAGCTGCCTGGGGCCCTCCTGCCTGCCCACCAGGCCTTGTGACAAACGCCCTCCGACAGCCCGGGACCACAGCTGTCACCGGAAGGCTCCGCGAGCGCAGGCTGGCAGCCAGAGGCCCGCAGCTGCAGGGTGGCTCTGCAGGCTGGTAACCTCATTATCTCTGCGCCGGCGCGGAGCCCCAGGGAGCGGGCTGCTCTCCGCAGTGCATCGGAGGAGCTGCCTGCTCAGGGAGCTGTGGGGCCTGGAGGCGTCTTCGCGTCACTCTGGTCCACCCTCTGGTTCCAAGAACTTCCTGGGCTCTGCCAGGGTTCACAGCACAGATGGTGCCTTTATTCTAGCTGGACTTTTTTTCCTTGGGTCCCAAAGCACGGTTAGGTACAAATAATAAGAGAAGGAAAGGGAGGGAGGGTGGGAGGGAGGGAGGGAGGGAGGGTGGGAGGGAGGGAGGGAGGAAAAGAAAAAATCCTAGACTGCCCAGAGCTCGTCTAAGGATGCCCCACTCACATCTAGGAAACTACTCGGTACCTTTCCCGGATCAGCACGAGGCCCCCCTCTAGGTTACATAGGGGGTGGGAAAGAATGGGGTAGGCTGAGCTCTAAGGCTGCTGAGCCTCTCCCTGCCAGAGCCTTCTTCCTAAGGACCCTCCCGGGAGGACAGGGGCAGCCACGGCGGATGCTGAAGTCACACCAAAGAGCATGCCTGACTCTAGCAACAAACATCCGCACCCTGCCCTGGGACCCAGGAAGGAAAGGGGCCAGAGGCCGGGGGAAGGGTGCTGGAGGCCGTGGGGCTGGCTGTTGTCTGCTCTGCTCTCAGCTGATGTCTGACCTTGAGCAATGAGCCCAGCGTGCCTCTCTGCTCCGGAACAGCCTCGTCTGTCAAACGAGAGAACACCTGCCCTCGGCCAGCCCGGCTGGGAGCGTGAGCTCCATGGAGAGCAACATCCTCTCCGTGGGAGGCCTGGGGCTGCTGCTGCTGCTGCTGCAACCCCGTGCTGGCCTGTGTCACTGTCTGGGAAGTGACACACTGAAAAGGCTGCTGTCATTTTCGGCAGCTCTGGACTGGGGAGGCAGCACCTGTGAGGGCTGGTGAGAAGCCTTATTATGATGAAAATCGAGCCATTTGCCGACTTGGTGTGGGTTCAGCTTAATTTCTCTCAGCTCTCAACGGATGCCTGATGGGTCTGGGTTGGGACTGAGGCAGGAAAACACCAGGATTTATGAAAATGTCATACCCCCAAGGAGCAGAGCTGAGCTGGGGAGAGGCCCTGTGCCTGTGAGGGGAGCTCAGGGAGGTGCTGGGTGGCTTGAGAGGGTATATGTGGGTGCAAAGAGACAGAAGGAGAGAGGGAGGTGATGCGTGTAAAGACCATCTGGCTGGGCACAGGCCCAGCCCCACAACCCAGGCCCTGTTCTCCCCCCGCCCCACCCAGATAACTCCTGCTGTCTGCCTAGGGAAGGAACAATAGAATAATCTGGCGACTCCCCTACCCTTTTCTAGATCCTCCTGGGCCTCTAGGCCTGTGGTTTCTGAGCAGATGTCCAAGGTGGGCCAGCTCTGCAGCCCTGTCCAGAGTAGCTCAGGGCCATGCCCCAGGCCCCAGGCCCCAGGCCCCAGGCCGGATGCCCTCTGTGGGAGCTGGACAAGAAAGGCTGCCATGCAGGGTTCTTCCGCATAGCTCGCTAGACACTGTTAAAGCCCTCCTAATCCGTGTTATTTTCTTCTAATCCCTCCCCCGGCCGCTCTGGTCTGTGTGTCATCCTGTAGGACCTTTGGACCCAAGCCAGAGCCCGTGCTGAGGAGCCCCAGGCACGAGGAAGCCAAGCACCTGCTGCAGCGTGCCCGCATGAAGGCCAGGACCCGGCCCCTCCGTGCCAGCCATGATATCATGCCCACCATTGACCAGGGCGGCCGGTGAGTGGGGCCTGGGACAGGCTGGCCCGGGAGAAGAGATGGGAACCAGCCAACATGCCTCTGTTCACTCCTCCCTCCTGTATCCGTGTGCGTGTGTGTGTGCGTGTCCCACATCAGGCACTTGCTTTGATTCTTTTGGTTGGTCAGTATACCTTTACTGAGGGCCTACTGAGTGCCAAGCATTGAGCATTTGAAGAGATGAATGAAACATACTCTGAGCTCCCTGTGGGGACAGAGGTCACTGTCTCTAGGTAGAAAGGCAGGCAGACGAATCAATACGAGGCTGTGGATTGGTGTAGGAGAGGAGAGACGTGGTGCGGGTGGGAAATCTGTGGCTCCTCCTGGGAGGGACGGGAGGCTCCAGAGGAGGTGCTTATAAGTTGAGGCTTGAAAGAGACATAAATCTTTACTGGACAGAGGAGGAAGACAGGGTTGAGCATCCCAAGGCAGAAACCACGAGCAGAAGCACGGTGCTAAGTTTGGCCAGGCTGGAGCCCGAGGACATGCTGGGTGCATGGCGTGAAGGCCAGAGAGCCCCGTGCGGGCCAATCATTTGCATGTCTCTCCTAACAGCCGGTGCCATAAAGGTTGTTTTTTTTTTTAGAGAGAGGAAGGGAGAGGGGGAGAGATAGAAACACTGATGAGAGAGAAACGTCTGTCAGCTGCCTCCTGCAAGCCCCCTGCTGGGGATCAAGCCTGTAACGTGGGCATGTGCCCTGACCAGGAATCGAACCAGCAACCTCTTGGTGCCTGGGTCGATGCTCAACCACTGAGCCACACCGGCCGGGCAGCACCACAAAGGGTTTTAAGCACGTGGGTAGCATGATCACATTTGCATTTCAGCAAAGCCATCCCGGCTGCAAGGGTGTGTTGGGTCAGGGGTTCCGGGGGCAGTGAGGAGGCTGCGCCATGGTCCTGGTGCAGTGTGATGGGGAGGAGGGTTCGGAGACGAGAGACTGCCGGGAGCCAGAAGCAAGCAGGTTTAAGGAGGCAGCAGAGAGGTGGTAAGAGACTCCGGAACCAGACCACTGGGTTGGATTCTGGCTCTGCCACTTATCAGCTGTGTGCCTTTGGGGAAGTGTCAGTGCCTCGTTTTCTCACCTGCAAAATAGGGATTACAGTGGCGCCTGTGCTGCAGGGTCGCTGGGAGGGTTGTGCGAGCTAACAAAGGGTGTATAATAGCTCCTGCATGTAGTGAGTACTCTGAGTGCTACCTCTTAAAAGTAATCTACAGCCATCCCCCCTTGTCCACAGAGGATGTTCCAAGACCCCCAGGGGAAGCCTGAAACCACGGATAGTACGAAACCCTGTACATCCTATGTTTTCTCTATACATCCATACCTCTTCACTTAGAGGAAGCACCTTGCAGCTTCTTTTTGGCGTATCCAAATAGTCAGCGTCACTACTGTTGCTCTTTGGGGCCATTATTAGGTAAAATAATGCTTAATTGAACACAAGCACTGTGATACCACACAGTTGATCTGCTAACTGAGATGGCTACTGAGTGGCTAATGGGCCGGGAGGACATGCAGTGTGGAGACACTAGACAAAGGGATGGTTCACGTCCCCGGTGGGATGGAACGGGACAGTGCAAGATTTTATTACATAATGCAGAAGGGCATGCAGTTTAACACTTATAAATTCTTTATTTCTGGAATTTCCCATTTAATATTTTCAGACCGCTGTTGACTGCAGGTAACTGGAGCCATAGAAAGAAAATTCACAGTTAAGGAGGGAACCACTGTAATTAACAAGATGCAGGAAGTATGAGGGGGAACCCAGGATGGAGTCCAGGGTTCTGACTTGGTGTCTGAAGGTTTGGGGTGAAGCCTAGGTGCAGGGTGAGTCTTTGGATGGGGTTGGCTATGGACACCCACTGGAGACACTTATCAGGCAGTAGGATATGGGATCTGTAGGGGACGAGAGAGGTCAGAACTGCAGATCTGGGTGTTACCCTGTTTCCAGGATGCTGGAGCTGTGGATGAGCATGAGGATGAAGAGGCAGGAACAAGTTCAAGGGCGTTCAGACCTTCACATATGTGGCTGTTCCTTGAGTGACACCCCCTCACCATCATTGTGACTGTCCCCTATAGGGTACCCTGCAAGGAGCCACTTACACAGGAAGTTCTGGGCCCGAGATGAACCTGCCAGCCCATGCCAGATTGTACCAGGCCTGAGAGGCCCCTCTGTGTGGTTGACAAGGCCTGTGGCTTCCTTGGCATCATGGGCATGCCACGCCTGCCTGTGTGCATCACCACGTGGCACTAGAGGGAGCAAGGCTTCTCAGTGGAATTGGACCACGTGCTATTTGATGGAGGATGCTGAACCCATTCATGAAAGGCTGAGGACCTTCATAGCACCATTGAGATGACTCCAGCATGAGCAGGGGGCTGTGGCCTGCCTCTGTGTTTAGTCTCAGTGTGACCCTTAAGAGAGGGGCTCAGGAGACCTCATACCCTGGCAACAGGTGCCAAACAGCTACCCTTTTATCTCCAAATTTTGTGCTTTGTCCTCCTCTGGCCGGAGGACAATAGTTATGAATGGGCTTGGCTTCTCTGAAGTAACCTAACTATTCTCTTCTGCATGTATATGGGGTCCAGAGCCTTAGACTTCCAGAGAACCCTCCTGTTCCAATTTCCATAGGTATATAGGCTGGGTTGGGTAGCCTCAAACAAGGCAAATCTACCTGCAAAACAGACTTGACTGTGTAAATGTACTCTTGGATGCTTCCTCTTCCCCAAATCACATCAGCAGCTCACAGCAACTCCAGTCACTGACCTTAAAGTATGTTCCCCTTTGCCAGGCTGTCCCCTGGCCTTAGAAATGCGATAGAAATGCAAGGTGACCCACTTTAGCAGCTGCTGTGTCCAGAAAGGAATTACTTTGACTTGGCAGCGCTGGTGAATCCTCAGAGGGTAGAGCTGAAAATCAACACCAGATGGCTTGCTACAGATGCTTCTAAAGGTTACGCTTGTCAGATCACCCTGGAGAGCCATGCTGAGTTAACATGGAGATGCCACGCGGGCCCTGGGCCTCGGTTAGATGCAGGCTCGCCCCCCGCCCCCGCCCAGAGCCATCACTCCTTCCAAAGAGCAGTTTGGTGAGAGACGATGGAAGCGTGGGGCAGGCACAGCGTCTCCAGAAGGCCTTCCTACCCCAGGTCTGGTGGAGGCGGCGGGGGAGCCCAGGCAGGCAGGCAGGCGGGCAGGCTTTTCCAGGAGGCGAAGAGTAGCAGTAGCTGCCTTTTCTGGAAACACACAATGTAGACCGGGAGCAGCTCCTGGAGGCACACACCCTTGCTGTTTTGGGGACAGGCACACCTGGATTGTTAGTCTAATCCCAGGAGGGAAGAACATGGCAGCAAGACGCAGGGCCTGGGAGGTGGCGCCCTAGTGCGTTGTCCTGCGCCAGAGACTGGCTGTGCGGGGCGTAGAGCTGTGGGTGGTGTTGACTGTGTGCTTAGGGCAGCGCTGGTGCAGGAAGTGGGCTCCAGAAAGGGGCCTTCCCATCTTCCCAGGGCCGTTCCCCCCAGGCTCTGAGCCCGATGGGTCCTCCCCGAGAGGAACGTTGAGGCTTCCGCTGGCTGTGTCATCCCGAGGAGCGTGGCAGGTGGTATCCGCTCGCTGCCGAAGTGCCCGGTGAGCTCTGCCCGCATCTCCCGGATCCTCACGGCGCGGTTTGCGCAGTCCCGGCACTGTGGTGGCGGCCTCTGGGCTTCAGTACTCGAGCTGAAGGTGCCTTATGTGGTTAAGCTCTCCTTTGGGAACAAAAATGTTAATTCCACCTTTGGCCTGATTCCAGGATGGCTTAACTCACCATCTTGTATGTATCAGGGAAGGTTAGAGATGTGGCTGATGGGACCCAGACTCCCTTCTTGGGGGAGGAATGTACTGTAGTCTTTAAAGCTGGGCTTTTTCTTCTCATCCTGTCAGCGGAGGGGTCATTGCCCTCCGGGACCCTTGCGTCCAAGCCGGGGTCCCGAACCTGCCGGTGGCCCTCCTGCCCTGGGCGGCCTGGCAGCCGGTGTCCTGCCTGTGCAGGGCAGGGCTCTGCTCGGTGGGCGCCCTTCTTTCTCTGTGGGCGAGATGATGCTGTTTCTCTGTCTAAAGCCTTTCTTTCCTGGACAAGAATGTTCTGGAGAGCTGACCCGGGAACCCCACATGGACAGTGACCCCCCAGCAGTTGTCCCAGGGCCCCTCCCTCAGGCCCTGACAGGCTAAAGCTATCCAGGAGCAGGTGGAGCCCTCAGTATGGTTCTTACTCAGGTGGCCTCTGACAGAAAATGGCCCGTGGACCTGGGACACAGGTAACCCAGCCGCAGGGGCCCTGGTGTGAGCTTTATGTACATGTTTTCTTGAGCGGAGCAGGACCTGACCACCAGGCACGGTGTGGCCCAGAGCAGAGGTTGATGACGGAATGCGGAGACTTTTCCTATCACAGAATTCTGGTCACAGCTCTTCAGGATGAGAGTGTGTGGAAGGGGCGGGGCAGGGCCGGTGTAAGGAAGGGGTGTGGGGCCAGACAAGCCAGAGCACCCAGAGCAGCGGTGTCCCTCTGTCTAGGCCTTGTCTAAGCAAGATGATTACCTGGAGCAAGAGCAAGAAACCCCAACATCAGGTCCCACACAGTCTCTGTCGAGACATAAAATACACTCTTCCCACGAACTCCTCACAACAAATACAGCACTGTGACAATTCACGCGCCAGCCAGGCTCATGTCCTCTTCTGCACACGCACGAGGACTCTGGTGTCATCCCTCCGCACAATCCTGAGTTTAATAAGTTCTCGTCTTACCTCAGGCTGAGCTGGCAGCGAGGGGCGGGCACCGTGGACGCCGTCCTGTCGTTCTGCGCAGCGCTGTGTCCCAGGGTCAGGATGGGCTAAGCTGCTCTGGTTTGCTGCATGACTCCCCAGGCACCTGGTTTGGGGTAACTTTGGGGTGGCAGTTAACCACGGAGTACCCCAGGTACTTGCTCCTCACTTCTGCCTGTGACCTCTCCCCTGTCTCCCCATCAGGGATGGCGGGAGGAGCCCCGCCCTGGACGGGAGGATGCCCTTTGCCTGCAGAGACAACCTGCAGGGCGGGAGCACAAGTGACTCCTCCAGTGGGGAGTCCAGCAGCGGGCAGTGGCCGAAGCGCGGCTCCTCCCCGTCCCGCGTCCGCTTTGAGGACGAGTCGGCCCGCGACGCCGAGTCCCGCTACCTGGACCGGCTGCAGCAGCGCCAGGTGCTGAGCTCCGTGCTGCAGGTGGCGGACCAGGGCCCCTTGCGCTCCAAGCCCCACCTTGCCGACTACATCGCGGGGGGCCTCCAGCGCAGGGAAGCCGGCGAAGCGGCTCTGCACAAGCTCCTGGGCCACCCGGACCCAAGGGCCTTCTCCGCACCGCCGCCCACACGGGGCAGCGAGAGGATGTGCCCAGCCTGCGGGAGCTGCATCGAGGACCCCCGCCCTGCCCTGGGGAAGACAGCTCTGGACCCCGGGGTCCTCCGGGAAAGGGAGGCTGCCTCTGGGCTGGAGGGGGTGCTGGCAGAACCCCTTAGCTCTCGGGGCCTGAGCGCCCCCTTCAGGCCCCTCCCCACCGAACAGAGGCTCCGCACCGAGCTAATCCGGGAGACACACATCGGAGACTCTGTGCGCCGGGAGGAGGTGGACTCCGCCCTGGACAGCACCGACACCTCGGACAGCTGCAGGACCGACAGCGAGGAGGCTGGGGCCTCTCAGCCCAGCAGGGCCCGCGGCAGCAGCCCCCGGCTGCGGGGCTCCAGGCCGCGTGGGGGCCACAGGTGGTTCCGGAAGGTGGAAAGGGAGCTGTCGGGGAGCCCTCCGACCCCGCCTGGGGTTGATCTGCTGGAGGTTTCAGATGAGGTGAAAGAAGGCAGAGGACACACGCGTGAGGGGACTTTGTTCCCCCCAGGAGACCCTTTCTCCCAGCCTTGTGTGCAGGCCTCGGAGAGGGCCTCCCTGGCGCCCCAGGGGCAGCCGCAACCAGGACTGGGAAATCACTGGGCCCCCCCTGTGGACTCCTGGGCTCTGTGTGGGAAAACCTGTGCCAAGGCCTCGTTCAGAAAGCTGGCATCCCCGGGGCCAGGCAGACAAGACCAGGTTCTAGAAAGCCACAAGTCTCTGGAAACTGCCCCCCAGCAACAGAGTCATGCAGAGCCTTCTGCCCCACACCAGGCCCCGAAATTAACTGCTTCCCTTTCCCCAGAAGGCTGGCTGCCAACTCCTCCTTCTTCCAGGAAAAGCACTTCACCTGGGTCTCACAGGAAGGCACCCCGCAGGCCAGGTGACCAGGGAGAGCCCGTGGACACTCCCCTGCCTTCTTCCGCAAGTGTAGTTCCCAGGACCTGTGAGCTCATGCCCCCACCAACCCAGCCCTGCAGCCAAGTCAGGCATCCACTGCTGGCCCTCTCCACCAACAACTGCAACAGCGGCGTGCCTGGGGGGCTGCAGGAGTCCCGGGGAAGCACCATCCTCGAGGGCAGGGTGGAGAAGGATGCCAGCAGCCGGGAGCCCGAGGCACCCCTGGAGAACTGCAGAGATGGTAAGGGATTGCCGCGGGTCTGGGGCAGTTCTAGAGCCGAGACTCCAGGCCAAGTCTGTGGCCTCACACACCCTTCTCTTACTGCTCATCCTCAGAGGTGACATAGCCACACACCTTCCCAGCAGCCCCTTGGAGCCCTCCAGATCGATGGCGGGTGTCAGGGAAGCTGGCAGGGTCTGTGGGCTGGGTGCAGGGTTCAGCATCAGCCTGGAGGTGGGTTAACCAACTGCCCCTGGGGAGGCAGAGTGTGAGGAAGCGGTGCTGGTGCTCTGACTTCTGGGAACCCTGAGGGGTGCATAGAAGCTCCCAGCTGTGTGGCTGCTGGAGGCCTGGGCTGCAAGGGGATTTTACCATCAGCAGAGCAGGGAGAAGCAGCAACTCCAGGATTTACTGTTTGCTTAGAGTAGTAAATGCCAAATGCCCCTTCAGCATCTCCATTTCATTCATTCACTCCTTCATTCAGCATTGACTGTTACATGCCAGCACCATACTAGACACCGTGGGGAATGAATGTGTAAGTGAATTAATTCAGCAGAAGTCCTGCTTTTGAGACCTTCTGTGGCTAGATGCAGACATGCTGTCCAGAGGACACAGTGACCAGCAGGCAAAGCTCTTACAGGGACCTGGGGTTGCTCTCCTGTACCTGAGCTCTTCCAGACCCCCTGGGCAGGCTGGTGTGTCTCAGCGGGAAAGGATGTGGGATATCACCTCTGCCCTTAGAAAGGGTCCTCATAGTGAGGGCAAATCCTGGGTGTCAGCAGCCTTAGCTCTGATCCCCGATGTGAGCGGAGGTGAGCACCGCAGCCATTCACTTTTGGGCAGAAGGAAGAGGCCCACCCACGTGGCCTGCTTTCACGTGCCCACAGCTCCGGCAGCCCTGGAGCTGGGCTGCTTCAGGGGAGACCTAGGGCTTGGACAAGTGGAGGAGAGGACAGGCAGACGACAGGCCACACTGACCTTACTGAGGATGACCTTACTGAGGATGCCAAGACTCCCCCATCCTGTGTGCTGGCCACCCCCTCCACTGCGCGCGCACACGTGCACACACCGACACCCACACACACTTTCCCTCTCCCTCCCTTGCTCACATGAACCTGGGGGAAGTGGGCCCCATTCTGAGCTCTCTCCGCCCTTGCTAAGGTGTGGTTTCCTTTCCTGGTGGGCTCTAGGCTGGCTGCCCCTAACCACTTCCTGTGCGGCTTCTATTCTGAGAGCTGCTCACCTTGTGGGGCAGCCCCACCTTCACCTCCTGGGGCCTGGGGCAGAGGCCCAGGTGAAGCTCCTCTTCTCATTAGCCAGGAGGTCCTGGGCATGTGACTTAACCGCTCTGCACTCCAGGCTCCTGCACTGTAACTGAGTAATAACAGGACCTATCTCCTAGGGACCCTTGAAGTAATCTCTGAGGAGGGTTTAACTCACTGCCTAGCACATCCCAGATGCCCCGCGAATACAAAATATTCCCCTGCTCCCAAATATGTCTCTTGATATGGGAGGGACATGACTGATGACAAGCAGCTGCTCCATTTACTAGGCATTAATTAACCACCTACTGTGTACCAGGTACTGTGTTGGGGGTGATGGGGTAACAGCAGTAAGACAGACCCTGTCCCTGCTTCATTGACCTCACCGCATGGAGCTCTCTCGCTTCCTCTGGCTCTCCTGCCTCTGGGCGGGGACTGTCCCCTCCCTGTGCGGGTGGGCCAGTGACACGGGAGGGATGTGCGGTTGTTGCAGGAGGATGCCATGACTTTCTCACCTCTGCAGGTGTTAGCACCCTCAGCTCCATGGGCGTCACCTTCTCCCTGGCTTTAGAGGAGCCGGAGTCCAGCCAGGAACCAGAGGGAGTCCTGCAGAGGACAGAGTCCGGTTCCGAAGGGCATGTATCATCTCGGTGAGTGACGGGAGCAAGAGAGCCCTGACCGTAGGAGGTGGGCGACCGGGGACACTAAGTGAAGAAAGAGCCCCCCTGGAGCGGTAGTGTGAGTGACTTACGTCTAACCACGCCCCCCAGTGCTCCTCTCCCAAACATTTCCAGTCTAATGTGTTGGGTCATTCATTCACCAAACATTCATGGAATGGCCTCAAGCTCCAGGTGCTGTGCGGGGCACAGTGGCCAGCCAGCCCCAGCACTCCGGGTACCCCAGGATGGGCAATCCGCCTGAGAGGACGTGCTCCTGGCCCTGGGCTTGGGGACAACCGGATGCTGAGGAAACATTCTCTCGCAAGCCTGGTGAGCCAGTCCTCCAGCCAGGGCCTTCTCTTCCCTGCTCTGCACCAGCCCTGGTGACACGTGACCCAAGCTTCACATGCCGCCGAGAGCCAGGTCTCCATCTCCAGCCCTGTGTGCTCCCCAAACTCCAGACCTGTGCACCCAGTTTCCCTGACGTGTCCACTAGGGCATCTGAGCGCCTTGCTGAATTCTCGACCTCCAACAAAACCGCTGCCCCAGGTCCCCGTCCGGTGCGCACACCGCACCGCACAGTGCTCACACCCGGACCTGGGCGTCCTCTCCGCTGCCCTCTGCCATCCCTCTTGACCCTTCTAGTCCCTTCTCCACACAATAGTCAAAGGTATCTTTTGAAAACTTTAAGGGATGTCATTTCTCCTACTTAAAACGTCGCATGGTTTTTCCTTTAGCTTGGAATAGAATAGAACCTCTTACTTTGGTCTACGTGCTCAGTGTAATCTGGCCCCGGCCGGCCTGCCTGACTTGCCGGGTGCCCCTGCCCTTGCTCAGGACGCCCAAGCCCTAATGCCTGGCCCCTGTGATCTTGCCTGCACCGAGCCTCCTCCCGCCCCTGTGGTTTCTTCTGGAACTCTCCCCTCTGGGCTCGGCGGGCTGACTTCTTCTTGCCACTCAACTCTCAGTTTAAACATCACCTCCTCCGAGAGGCCTTCCTGGCTTCCCTGTCACTCTGCTTCAGCCTACTCTGCAGACACTGGTGCTTTCTCTCCTTTGTTCCCTCGCCTGCTGTTCATGAGCCCCCGAGAGGAAGGCCCTTGTCCGTCTGTTTACCACTTACTCTGGTCATTTGCCACATGTCCCCTATGAGAGGCCGAGAAGAGGTTCTTAAGAACAGAGAGTGAGCAGATGGATGAATGACTGGGCGAACCCACAGTTGTGTGACACAGAGTCTTGTCTGAGCTGTTCTCCCTAAGCGCTACCGCACAGAGTACCCTGTAGAAGGCCACCGGGCCCTTCTTTCTGCAGCCTGGCTGTCACTTCCTCCTTCTGGGGCCCACAGGACCCCGCGGTGCAGTCCGCCCTCGCCCCCTCAGCCCTCTTCCCCCACCTCACGTCCGCCCTTGCATTTCAGAGCCCTACGGGGGGTCAGTGCAGGAGCCGGCCCGCCCTCAGCTGCCCCTCCTGACAGGAACAAGAAAACCAGCGGCAGCACCACCACCCTGGGGCTGAAAAAGTTCTTCCTGGCCCTGGGCCAGGGCACACGGCCCAAGCTGGGCAAGTCCCGCAGCTACAGTGTGGAACAGCTGCAGCCCCCTGCGCCTGGCCCGGCTTCACACGCCAGCACCCCCAAAGTGAAGAGGGCCCCATCGTTACAATCCCTGCATCTGGTGAGTCCTCAGGGCCCAGCCAACGGCTGTGTGAGGCCAGCGGTGGTGCAGCCACCACTGCAATGGATGGTGAACGGAGAAACGGAGTGCCGAGGAGGCTGCCAAGGAGGCCGAGCTGGGGAAGGGGAGGCTCCTGTCTCCCCAGTTGACCCCTGAGACTTGGGTCCCCAGGGCACAGTGGGGGTAGCAGCACCCCACACTTCCCCACCAGCTGCCTGGCCTGGGCTCATCCTAAACTCCTTCCTTTCCCTCTCCCTCAACTCTGTCACTACTGCCAAGACCTGGAGTCTAGAAGGTCGTTCTAGAACCTTCTTCATGGCCAGAGTGACTCCTAGTCTAGCACAAATGACTTCACGCCTGGATTACTTCAGCAACCTTCTGATTGGCAGCCCTGCCATGTCTCCACTGGCTTCCAGAATGTCCTTCTGAGAGCAAATCTGGCCCTGCCACTCCCTGGCTTCGCACAGGCCATCGGTCCCGTATCACCCTCAGGATAAAGTTCAGCTCACTTGACATTGCCAGAGGGTTTCTGATCCGACTGCTTTCTTCTCTCATCACTCTCCTTCTAACACCCCATCCCAGTTGTCTTTGACCTTGAAGTTCTGTAACGAAGGCCACACACTAACTTTGAACCTTCATCTGAAACATTTCTCCCACCTTCTTTTCCTGCTAATGTCTACTCCTCTGTGGACACTTTGCTCATTGCCTCCTCAGGAACTGAGGGGCCGGTGCTCTGTTTCCATCTCATCCTGGGCTTCCCTCCTTGGTGGAACTTGTACATAGTATTTGTCTCTCCCCTCACTGCAGTGTGACTTCTTTGAGGGATCACCCCTTGACCTCTGTGTTCCCAATATTTAGTACAGTGGTGAGTATAGTAGACACAATGCACAGTGAGTGAGTGTGTGAATGAGTGTGTGAATGAGTGAGTGAGGGATAAGTGAGTGTGTGAATGAGTGAGTGTGTGAATGAATGAGTGAATGAGTGAGTGTGTGAGTGAGTGAGTGTGTGAATGAATGAGTGAATGAGTGAGTGTGTGAGTGAGTGAGTGTGTGAATGAGTGTGTGAGTATGTGGATGAGTGAGCGAGTGTGTGAATGAGTGAGTGTGTGAATGAGTGAGTGAATGAGTGAGTGTGTGAATGAATGAGTGAGCGTGTGAATGAATGAGTGAGCGTGTGAATGAGTGAGTGAGTGAGTGAATGAGTGCATGAGTGAGTGTGTGAATGAGTGTGTGAGTGTGTATGTGGATGAGTGAGCGAGTGTGTGAATGAGTGAGTGAGTGAGTGAGTGAATGAGTGTGTGAGTGTGTGAGTATGTGGATGAGTGAGCGAGTGTGTGAATGAGTGAGTGAGCGTGTGAATGAGTGAGTGAGTGAGTGCATGAGTGAGTGAGTGAATGAGTGCATGAGTGAGTGTGTGAATGAGTGTGTGAATGAATGAGTGAGCGTGTGAATGAGTGAGTGAGTGAATGAGTGCATGAGTGAGTGTGTGAATGAGTGTGTGAGTGTGTGAGTATGTGGATGAGTGAGCGAGTGTGTGAATGAGTGAGTGAGTGAGTGAGTGAATGAGTGTGTGAGTGTGTGAGTATGTGGATGAGTGAGCGAGTGTGTGAATGAGTGAGTGAGCGTGTGAATGAGTGAGTGAGTGAGTGCATGAGTGAGTGAGTGCATGAGTGAGTGAGTGAATGAGTGCATGAGTGAGTGAGTGAGTGAGTGCATGAGTGAGTGAGTGAATGAGTGCATGAGTGAGTGGATGCAGGGCAGCCTGCTGAGTTCTCCCTCCCCACAGGCTGGGGGATAAACAAACAGCAGCTCACTGACTCTCCACTAGGTTTCTGAAAACCCTGTTCTGTTGCAGGTGTTTCCAGGTATTATGTGGGTTCTTCTGGCCCCTGTTCCCCTCCTGAGCAGAGGATGCAGGTGATTGTGGTTCGTGGTACTGGAGTTTTTATTTTCAGGCTGAATGAAAATTCCATTTCAGTCTGGCACCAGGAACAGTACTTGGTATGTGGTTGGCGCTCAATAAGTATCTGCTGGATGAATGAATAGAAGGCAAAGAAACAGAAGCAAAGCATCCATAAGCTGGGAAGAAGAGCCTAGAGTGGCACCGTGCCCAAGGAATTCACTGGCCCCGTGGAGTTAGATGTGTCCCCTGTGATCTGAGCCAGGGCACCCAGGTGTGTTGCCCTCAGAGCTCTGGTCTCTGTAACCCCCTCAAGGGAAGTTAGTGTAATAGAGATTTTGTAACACAAGTGGGCAAAGAGAGAAAGTAAGCTAGTGAGATAGGGTGGGAGCAAGTGCAGGGCGGACTGAGCAGTAGAAAGAAATGTTCAAGGTCTAGAAAAAGAAGATAAAAGAAGAATTGTCTGGCCCAGAACTGTTCATGACATAGCTCACGGTGAGCGACTTCCTGTTCAACTGCTGTGCCACCGGGCATGTGGGCTGAGAGGGTGGGCGCATGCTGCCTCGGTCTGTTCTACAGTTTGCCCTCCCGAGCGGGCAGCGGCCCTGTCCCTACACCCAGCCATCCCCAGTGGCTGTGGCTCTGCCTCCGAACCTGCACGGAAGGTTCTCCTCCCCAGGAGCTCCTGCTTGCCCTTCAGGTCTGGGTTGAACACTTCTCCCAGGGAGCCTTCTCGATCTGAGACAAATCAGCCCCGCCCGCCTGACTTCTCTGGAGCGTGGACTGCAGACGTAACACATGTCTGTAATGTTTGTTTAAAGGTCTGCTTCTCCCTGTCGCCATCTCTGTCGTCTCCACCCCCACCTTCAGAATGGCCTCCACACTGGGTCAATTTCTGGGCACAGATCACATCTTGTAACTCTTCTAATGAGCATCAGTGGGGGCTCCTCAGTAGGCCACGTAAGGTCCTCGCCGGGCTGGCCTGCTCCGCCCATCTCCCACCACCTCGGTGGCCTAGCCGCCAGACCAGAGGTGTCATCCAGACCTCCATGCTTTCTCTCGTCTGCCCGTGTCTTTGCACCTGCTCTTTCTTCCGCCTGGCACCCTGGAGAGCTCGTGCTCCAAGTCTCGCTCGGTGTCAGCTCCTCTAGGGTCCCCGAACCTCCAAAGCCAAAAGAAGTCTCGTTCTGCTTCCCTGCACATGGTCCATGCTTTCAGCTGAGCAGTCAGCTGCATTGAGGGCTTTCAACGAACCTGTGCCCACCCACACTCACCGCTGGGGACACCCTCGAGGGACTTTGGTCTTCTCCATCTTTTTGTTCACAATGGTTTAAGGTGCACACTTAGATTTAAAAAAAAAGTTTTAATGTAATTGATCATAAAAGGGATACTAAAGAATCACCAAACAATATTTAAGATTTTAACTCTAAAATTGTTCTTCTGTAATTAATTTGCTTTTACTTTTTTTTTCTTAAGAAAATTAAATTTGTCTTAATAAGTGAGATAATCAGTGTTAGAGTACTAAGTTGTTATTTCAGCAAAGAAACTAAAACAGCTTGAAGCTTCAGACCGTATCACCTGTGTAGGTGTACGTTACTGGATTCCTGTTGAGCACTTTGAAGTAATGACAAAAACTCCTCCCATGACTTTGAGACAGGACCCTCAGGTCCACTGTTGGGGTCCTCTCTGTCAAGCCCTGCAGAGGTGTTTTCTCACCTGCAATATTGGACCTTTACCATTAGGTGTCACCCTCTCACCAACATCAGAAAGCTGCCTCCTTTCAGAACCTCCATTCTCTGCTGAGTGGCAAGGTGGACCGGTCCAGCCTGTACCTGGTCGGGGAGCCAGGGGACCACAGTGAATCTGGCAGGTAAGAACGAGCGAGTGGACAAGTGTTCTGGAGGACGAACTCAGAATGGACAGTGGAGCTATAAGCTTAACTCCCGCTCAGCGGCTGGCCCTGACTGGGATCCTAGTAAGACAAAGGGAGGCCAGTTATCTGAGCCCCAGGTGCCACAGGGGCCTTGGAACCCCGCCTCACTGCCATGCCCGGTGCTGCTGAGCTCTGTGAAGGTGTGGGGTGCTGGAGGGGTGGACTTGGAAGGTCTCACTCCTCCATTCCTCTGCTACCTGGTGACATCTTGAAATCAGAATGTTCAGAGAGCTCCCTTAGCCCAGCTAATGATCAAATGAAAGATTCAGAGACAGGATCCTCCAAAGAGGCCCTTGACCCCTGACTCTACCTGGAGACGAGACCCTCTAGGTTAGCTGCTGTTACCTGGAGCTCCACGGAGGGACGTCAGGGTGTCTGTTAACTCCTGGAAATTTTATATAAAATTATAGCTTTCATCAGGTTATCAGAGAAGTCTCTGCTGCAACGCTACCTGGAAAGATGAAAAATGACTGCTCTTGGGCTGGGGGGCTTCTGGTTCGGTAGCAGGTCTGAGGGGCTTCAGACATCTGCGGGAACACGCCGACTCAGCCCTAGCAGGCTCTTCATGCCGGTGGAGAGGCAACAGTCATCTTTGAGCCAAGGGGCTGGAGCCCAGTGCCCGCCCTCTTTGCCCTCACTTTGTCTTCTGTCCCCTCGCAGGTTCGCCAAGGCCCCTCCCCGGCGTGCACTCAGTGTGGAGGATGTGGGGGCCCCCAGCCTGGTGCGCACAGTGGGCCGCGTGGTGGAAGTGTTCCCAGATGGCACAAGCCAGCTCCAGCTGCAACGCTCCCCAGAGGGCACTTTTGGCTTCTGTGTGGCGTCCGGGAGTGGGCGCCGGGACTCAGGTACACTCCTTCTGCTTTCTGGGCTCCCCAGCCCGGGGACCTTATAAACCACACTGGTGCTGTTGGCTGTGGTTAGAGGCTTGTTCTGGTCTTTGGCTGAGCAGTGGAGGTCTGGACTCAGAGAGCCTCTTATCAAAAGGGCTGGAGTTCCCCCCCAGGGCCTCTTTGGCAGGCTTGACCCCAGTGTCCCTCTGCTGTCTGCTGACATTCTTGAAATCAGAATCTTGAAGGCCAGCTTTTCACGGGGAGTCAGAGGGAGATGGTTTGTGCTTGCTGTTTCTCAGAGGCGATCCCTTTGATGTGGCCGGTGTGTTTAAACGTCCCCTCCTCCAGCTGCTGGGTGTATGGGCGCACAGAGTGTGCCTGCCAGTCCTTGCATCCACGTCCCTCCCTCAGGGCTGGCTCCTCAGAGTCCCCTTCACTTGCATCCTGGCTCCTAGACCCGGGGAGTCAGAAGGAGCATCCGGTGCCCTACAGAGAAAAGTGCCTGGTGCTTTGCTCCCCTTTCCTCTTCAGAAGGAGGTGTATTTGGGCAGCAGAACTCCGACAGGGAGCAGCAGCACCTGTCGATGTGAGATCATACACAACCAGGCGTGCACTCTGCCCCCATCTTCTGCCCCCATCTTCCCCGAAAGGCCCTTTAGGCCCCTTTGCAGGCAGGGGGACCCGCCCCCATCACCTGTCATGGAGTTCTGAGGAGCAGAGGTCTGTACCCCAAGGGCTCCTTGGGCTCTGGCCTGGCCTGATCCCCCGGGTGCCCTTCAGCTGGGTTGGTGAGAGCTCTTCCCTGCCCTGCCCAGGCGGTGCCCTGCCCCTGCTGCTGCAGCTGGTCACTGGAGGTCACAGAGATCCCCATGCCTGCAGAACAGGGCCTCCTTGCCCCAGGCCATCCTCCCGCTGTCAAGAGTCCCTTTTCCTAGGCCTCAGAGGGGCTGTGAGCGGGAGTTGGTTCACATTCCTCCCTGAAATGTCAAGATGCTGGCGCTAACTTACCACATCCGATTCTATACAAGCATAAGAGAACAGCAGGCTTTTTGCCTTCTGCTTCTAAAACGACAGAGAGACCATACATCCTTAACAAAGGCCACGTCCAGCAGACAATAAATGCCTACAATAGCAGACTCTCTGTCATATTTCTGTCATGACTTGCAGAGGTGAAACCTACCCCCGGGTCTCCCCGCAATGGCTGGCATGACATCAGTGTCTGCTCTGGCCCTAGCCGCATTCTTCTGGGTTTTCTCAACACTCCCCACTTCGTGGCCTGCTGCACAGCAGCCATTTCTGCAGGCTCCACCCCTCCCATCCTTACCTGCCTTCCCCAACATGCAGACAAGCAGTTCAAACACTCAGGCAGAAGAGGTGGAGCTAGGGCAGGGCTGGGAGTGAAGCCCGGGCAGTCAGGATGGCAGATGTCCCTGTCGGGAGGGAGGCCACCTTGCAGGAAAGGCTCAGGTGGCTGAGAAGCACCTAAAGGGAGCTCCCCCACTCAGACCAGGGACCTGGAACTGTCAAACGATTGAATTTGCTAAACCCAGAGCTACAAACCTACAGGTGTCTGGAGGAGATGTCAATGCACATTCAACCCGTGTTTCAGAGGCAGGCTCTGGAAATCGGGGCTACTGAGCCAGAGGCTGGGCTGGTGGGCCAGAGAATCACTTCCCTCTGGTCCAAGACGTGTGAAACGGCTTCAGGTCAGAGAGTGAGGAACCGGACAAGACGCCCTCTTTAGTCCCGTCTGAAGAAGCTGACCCTAGGAGGGGGGGAGGGGAGTAATGCACAGGCGGCTCCAGGGTGGAGGGAGCCAGCCAGCTGGGTGCGCAGCAGGGAGGTGCGGGGGTGGCGCTGAGCTGTCCCCGTGAATTCTGCAGGTGTTGTCAGCCACACAGTGTGTCCCCTGCACTCCTCCAGCGACCTGGGCTGGTGCCTCAGACACCTGTGCTCCCCCAGATCTCCCTGGAAGAGCCCCCCCTCTTCTTATCTCTCAGATGGAAGCACCTGAAGGGGTTTGAAAGGCAGGAGTTTAGGTGAGAGGGGCTCCCTCTGCCACACTTCCTGCGCTGTGTGGCCAGCAGGGGCCAGGGACACCCGGCCTAGCGGCCCTGAGGCCCTGCACAGCCTGACCCACCCACGTGGGTTCCCCAAGTGGACCTAGGGAAGGAGGAGTAGGGTCTCCCCAGGCTCACGCTGCACGTCAGAGACCTGGGAAAGGGCCGCTGGCCAGGCAGGGCCTCTTGAAGGTGGTGGGGGAGGGTGGGTGTGAAGAAGGGAAAAGCGAGCCCCATGGCTTTAAATATGGGGGTAGGGGTTTTATGTTTCTGGGCTTTTTTGCCCAGAGGCCTCCAAATTCCAAGTGAGGAGCCATAGCCGAGGAAGAGTGGGGCCAGGGCTCGCTCTAGAAAATGCCATGAGGCTTGGATGGGACCCCGGCTACTTCAGTGAGGCCCCCAGACTCCAGCGACGAGGGCAGAGTGGGGCTTGTTTGTGTCGCCCAGCACAGAGCCAGGCACGGCGTAGGGCTTTTTCTCGGATTTCAACATCACTTTCCTCCCTATTCTACAATTAAAGCTCATCTCAGAAGCAGCTAAGCTCAGCTCATTCACACTGGGGTATACGTGAATAATTACAGCTGAAGGCATTTTGCAAAGAGGAGACGGAAAAATGAAGTTGTACTATGGAGACGGGCACACTGTATCTATGTATAAAGCCAGTATGGCTTTGAGTGGGAATAATGAGGCTCTGTGTGTGTGTGTGTGTGTGTGTGTGTGTGTGTGCGCGCCCTGTATGAGCACCTGCCCCCGCCCCCCCAAACAGCACCCACCTGTGAGCATGCCAGAGCTGCATGTCTTTAGCTTCACTTGCTGCATTCTCCTGTTTTCCTTTGCAGGCTTCTACGTGCAGGAGATGGCTGATGCGCCCACGGCCAAGCTGTACTCGGGGCTGCTGGGGGTGGGCGATGAGATCCTCGAGGTGAACGGGGCCAAAGTCGCAGGGCTGGGATTGGCTCACGTTAAGGAGCTCCTGGCCCACGCAGAGAGCTTGTCACTCCGTGTGCTGAGGCAGAGGCCTGTCCCACGGTGATTCAGAGGTGCTTTGGTCCTCACTGTCACCCCCTCGGAAGCCAGGAGGCACCCCAGTGGGGGGTGACGGGAAGGCACTTCACGAAGCTGCTTGGAAGAGAAGGGTGGTGTGGAATGCCCTGGGCCATGGCCAGGCTTCTGTGATTGACCACGCTAGGGAGAGGGAAGGAGCCTATTTGTATATTTAAGGATGTAATTTATGCAAAACAAGGAAACGAAAATATGGCTGCCTCTGCCTGAGGTGGGGTCGACGGCTTCCTGCACCTTTGTCGGCAGAGGGAGGAGAAAGTCATCGAATCGTTCCGTTGGTCCCTGAGCACTGTCTCAGCTCCAGGTCCCATCCCACTCCTTGTGAGGGGTCCCTGCGGCTTCCAACACTCCAGAACCAAAGAGGCTGAGCTACACTGGCCTGCAGCCTGCGTTTTCAGTCTTGCTTCTCCTAGCTCCCATTCCACACCTTCGTTCTTTTTTCAGAAAGGGCCAAAGTGTCCTAGGGTAACACTCTTGCAGACATTGACCAACATTTGGAACATGTATCTGGTGTGGGAACATCTAGGAAATGTGATCTGGTAGCCAGAATATTAAGAATGTTTTGTGATATATAAGACTGAAGGGGAAAAAAAGAAACTGAGGCCGAATTCAGGGAAGTGCAGCTGTAGCCCACGAGACTGGCCTGATCAGCCCTGTCCCACCACCCTGCCCTCTGCGTCTCCCAGAGCAAGGCTGGAGCTACCAGGGCCTGGCCCAGAGGGCCTCTGTCTTCTTCTGTTGCACTTGGACACTGGCTGCAGCTGGTGCCAGAATCCCCGGCCACACGCTCTCTGCGCAAACTCCCTGACCGCAGCTGTAGGTCAGCCAGCAGAGGGATGGCAAAGCACAGGCCAGGGGGGTGGCCTGTCCCACCTGGTCGCTTCCCTCCTCGAGGCCTGAACACCACCCAAAGAGTTAGGACTCTGCGAATGGATGACCATGTGTCTGTTTTAACTTATTAAAAAGCAAAGCTGAAACTTCTATCCTGAGTTGCTATATTTGGGGCTGGATGTTCGCTCACTCACTTGACCTTTACTGTCCATAAGCAGAGTCCTGGGGTGGGGGAGGAGGAGGGAGGACAAAGGCACAGCAGTGAGGACGCACCTGCGGCTGGGGTGACAGGGTGAATGCAGAAGCCTCCAGAGGCAGCCCCTGGGCTGGGAGAGGAGCCCTGGGCAAGGTCTGTTTATGAGCCGGAGGTGAAAGGAAGCTAAGGTGCCTTGAATAGGTGCGACGGGGGGTGCGTGACGTGGGCAGCTCAGGGCTGTTTTAGAACTTGGCCAGGTGCAGGCTGTGGTGAAGGACAAACACAGCCTTCAGCAGAACTGGGTTAAAATGAGTGCTAGGCAGCTTTCAGGGAGCAGATTTACTGAAGGAGGCACCGGCCTAAGAGAAGTGAGGAGGGGAGGGGCAGCAGTACTGGGGAGTGCGAGTGCTCTCCCGCTCCAGGCATTGTGCACAGGATTGTTCCCTTCATACTGCCCTGCAGACTAGGGGTGACGGGGGCTCCCAGAACCCCACAGCACGGCAGCGTGGGGAGCTGGGCCGACCTGGGCTGGGAGATGAAGGAAGAACGGGACAGCTCTAGCAGGTGAGCGGAGGGGCCAAGGGAACAAGTACGTGGGCCTTCAGGGTGTGGAGAGGGAACCGGGACACCTTACAGACCAAACTGGGGCTCCCCAAAGTGTAGTAATGGCCCCACATAGCAGGAAAGTACAGGCGTGGGGAAACCCTGGTGGCTCCTGTAACCCCATTCCTGGCCTTGAGATCTTGACCCAAGAAGAAATATACCTTCCCAAAAGGGCTCCTTGTGGTTACCAGGGCCCGAATTCATAACCAGAGCCTAGCAGCCATTATTTACAAAGGCCTCATGCACACTGCATATCGGAGAAAAGCCACAGACTGAGGTGACAGGACAAACCTTATAAAGGAGTTCCTGGAATCATAATCTCAACCAATGGGCGGAGACCTACCCTGTCCAATCAGATCTGCACAGCAATATCTTCCTTTGCATCTTTATTGACCAATTAGAGTAACTCCATAATGACCAATCAGAACATGATTCTGACCAATCAGGACAGTGCTATTTGCACCAATCAGGCTGTGCAAACTTGGATTCCTCATTTGCATAGACTTGGACCAATCAGATAGTAGGGCAACTTCTATAAAGGCAGACTCCATGCTGTCTCAGCAAAGCCACTTTTGGTTTCTAGCAGAGGTTGTGTTTCCCTGCTTTGCAGAATATTCCATTATCTGAAGTTTCTCCTTTTTGTGCTTCTGTCCACTTTAGGTTGGTAGCAACAAACTTGTTGACAAAGGTCATGCAACTTTGGGGGAAATTTCCTGTTGAATAAACTTCTAGGGGCAAAGGCACCTGTTTTCTCTACAGTGAGGACACCTTGCCTTTCCAGCCCCAGCTGGGAAGAAATGGAAATGGGGGTGGGGGCATGGGAGTTGGGACAGGACAGGGAAAGGGCTCTAAGGCGTTCTGACCATCTGCATCTATTACCTCCCGGGATGGGGTGCCAGGCTCTTGACACATCTTATTTAGTCCTTAAAGTAGTCTGCTGGGAATGTCCTGTTTATTGTCTTCATTTGTACCCACAATAACAGGGCGTTTGTTCAGACCTGGTTCCTTTGACTCAGGACCCACTCTTTCTACTACAGTGCCCCCTACAGGCCAAAAAAGGCTTGTTAGAAGGGCATGGAGGGGGGCAGAAGGGGGGTAAAGGGAGGGGGAGATGAGGGATAAAGGGAAAGGGGGAAGAGAAGAGGGGGGAAGAAATAAAGGGGAGGAAGAAGGGGGGAGGCAGTCTGGACTGTGAAGTAGACCTGCCTTGCTTTAATCCATGATGGCAGAGGGTACTCTTTCCTGGGGTAAAGCGATGGCAGGGCCATGTGTTATCTAGGTAGGAGGGGACTTGGGTTCCTCCAGATGTCCTCCTTACCGTCCCCATCTCTGCTGCCTAGGTTCCAGCCTTGTATCACCCACAGGACCATCAGAACCCTCACTTAGAACTAGGACCCTGGCCCTGTGTCAGGCAGGTGGTCAGGATGCGGAGAAAGGCTGTACCTCAAGCTGCAGAATCTAGGAGAGACGCTCAACCATTACCACAAAGCCAGGTGTGTGGCGCCTGGCCCAGCTCACGTGGGTAAGGAGCCTGGGAGTGGTCAGGGATCAGCTGGGGGAAGGAGGCTTGTGAGGAGGTGCGCCCACGCAGGGCTTTGTAAAATGGGTGGGAACTAACGGGAAGGGAAAGGACCGTCAGGCACAGAAAATGAATGGCATGTGCGAAGGTGTGGCTGTTTCCTGTGTCTCACCTGAGCCCCACCTCCACCCCAACCCCGTGACAGTTGAATGGTACTCTGTGTGTCCAGACCTCGATTCACCTGAGCACAGACAGTGGCACCAACTTCAGCTATGATACAGGTCAAGAGCCTTAGGATGACGGGGTGGGAGCAAGTTCAGAAGCCACTAGCAGAAGCCGGGCAGTCCTGGGCAGGCCGCGCCCCCACTGACACCTGTTTTAACTTGTTTTCGGGGGCGTGTCCCCTCTTCAGGCGCCACGCGTGCCAGGTGCCCTGGGAGGTGGGGACCAAGGTCTGTCGCGAGCCAGTGACTGTGCGCCGGTAACCGCCCTAGGCCCACCGGCTCGCTCCAGTCCACACCCTCTGCGCGAGGCTTGGCTGCGCTGCGGTGTCGCCTGCAAGTCAGGACAGGGGCAGGGCGGTGCTGCGGGTCCGGGCTCTGCGTCGGACTGCGCGGTCCCAGCCACGCGGCCACCGGGGCGGTACCGGCCTTGCCGGCCTGGGTCGTCGCGCCTGCCGCTCCCCGCTGCTTCTCCGGCCGCCCTCCCTCGCCGCCGCGGAGGCGGGAGGTGGACCCCGGGTGCCCTGCCCGCCAGGACGGCCAGGCAGCCGCATGGCCCGAGCCTGAGGACCTGGGCCTGGGTTCCTGGGGGTGGAGGGTAAGGTTTACCCGCCCCACTGCCTACGCGCAAGGCACTGTGCTTGGAGGCTGGGATGGAGACACTCTGACCTTGTCCTCGAGGATCGCGCGGGGCGGGAACGTAAGGGCGACAGCGTCTGGTGACAAAGGCGGCGCGCAGAGCGGCCAGGGGACGAAGTCAGAGCTGGTGGGAGGGGCACCCGCCCGTGTGTGGGGGCGGTGAGGGGCGCAGGGGTAGGAACCGGGTGCGGGCGGTGTCCCGAGGTCTCGCGCGGGAGGAACCGCACGCGCGGCTGGAATTTGGGAAACAAGGTTAACCTGGGAATTCGGGCACGTGCAGGCACCGCGCTGTCTGCTGTGTGCGCCTCATATTCCAGAGCTCTGGTGGGGACATTCAGGACACAAGCCTGAATCCTTAAGGCACTTTTGCAAGGGAGGGGCCACTTATCTCCGCGTTATAAATTAGAAGCCATAAACTCAAAGGGTAAGTTACTTATCCAAGGTCACACAGCAAGTAATTAGCAGAGGCAGGACTTGAACCAGACCTTGAACTACTAGCCTACGTCCATCCGTCCTACCGGGACCCTGTGGAAGTCACCTCACTGGGAGGCCCTCAGGCACCTCCTCCACCAGCACAGACTGCAGGCAGAGCGACAGCCTGGTCACCCCTGACCAACACCCATGGCCCCCACACTGACCTCCACTCAGGAGGGTGTAGGGGCTTCGCTTAGGTTTTCCTGGAGGGAATGGGGTTGGCGTTCCCAACTGCCCATCAAAGGGCGGGCAGCTCCCTTTCCAGAGTGTTTCTGAGCTATAGGCGTAACCCACTTGTGGGTCACAGAAGCTGTCTTGTAGGTCAAGACCAGAATTTTTAAAAAAAATGCTTCCCACAAGGCCACAGTAGGTTTTGCTTGGGGAAACCCTTCTTCCAGGTGTGTGTCCTGAGTTGTAATTTAGTGTCATTAAAGGCCCTGCACTGGAGGGCAGTAAAGAACTCGCCCTGGAGCTAAGGCAGGCAGGGTGAAGGCAGTGTGGTCCCTCCATGTGGCCCCTGCTGGTTCCTAGGGTGTGAGCTGCCGGCTGGGAGCTACCAAAACCTTCCCGGCCTGGCACCTGGGCAGAGTGCGCCTGGCCCCTGGGAAGGAGGCATCCTTATCTTACCTCATGTTGCCAAGAGGAGGCTCCTATCCCGGGAGTGCAATGACCAGACTTCCTGGTTCTCCAAACTGGCCTCCAGGCAACAGGATTCCCACCTGGGTATCTATTCATTGGCAGGAGCTGGGTTATATTGGTTCCCTGATCTGGGGACACCCCAACTCCAAAAATTCACCCACCCATTTGCTTAGCTTATTCCGTGCCTTTGCTAGAACCACCCTTCTCCTTGTCCACTTATGGATCCCCTGGCAGCCTTCAAACATATGAGGTGCCTGCCCTGGGAAGCTCCACCTGACACCTGGGTGCTGACCTTGGCCCCACCTCTTAGCTCCCATAGAATCTGGTACCCAGGGCTCTTTGTTGTGGTTCTTTGAACATAGAATTGCTTGTTTGTCCTGCACCAAACTTACCGGTGACAACTGGATTGCCCGAGTCCATCTGCCCAACCCACTTTCCACCCAAACCCCCAGGCTGGCTGTGGAGCTATTCAAAGACCCTGCCGTCACTGGACCCCCCTCCTCCCCTCCCATCCTCTGAAGTTTCCATCTTTCCTGTAGAGCCAGAGCGCCTGCTCAGACATGGCAGCAGCCTTCCTTGGCAAGAAACTGCCCAGCTCTCTCAGGCTGTGGGTTTGACCAGGTCACCGAGTGCTGGGCCCCAAGGAGGCGGGGCTGCTGGGATTGCTCTGACATCTGCCTATGGAGCCAGGCCTTCGCCGCCCTGCCAGGCCTGGAGGGTATCGGGCTCTCCTGCGGATGTGGGGCTGCCTGCTGGGCCTGCCTTTGTCTTGTCCTTCTGCAATCTGGGCTCAGGCCCCTACTCACAGTGTGGCGCTGCCCTTCGGGGTCTGGCCAGGTGCCGGGTACTGGGGAGAGGCCTGCCTTGCCCTTGGGAAGCCCATCTCCCCTGGTGGAGACAGACCAGTGTGCCAAAGGCTACAGTGGGAGCCCCAGGCAGGAGGCCCGACTCCACCTGCTGAGCAGAACATCTTCCCAGAAGAGCCAGCCGCAGGCTCACCAGCCTCCACCCAGCTCTGGTGTCATCTCGGGAACAAGGAATGTTGGCAGGCTTGCAAGCCCACAGCAGTGTTCGGATGCCACAACTTTGCTTCTCATCCTGGTCTCCTCAGGCTTTCCTGAGTTTCTATGTGTTTGACTTATTTTTTGTACACATTTCCAACCAAATAAACAAAACCCCCCAAATACAGGGGTGGGCAAAAGTAGGCTTACAGTTGCATTGTAACATTGTTTTGAGTTAATAATACGACCTCATGTCTTTTTCCATACAAACAGCTGTAAGCCTACTTTTGCCTAACCCTGTATTTTATCAAGGCTGACCTGCCCGAGATCCTTGACCAGATCTCTTGAACTCCACTGTGGGTTTGTAGGGCGTGAGGCGTGGACATGGGAGCTGGTGTCCACGCGTGTCTTGGGCACTGCTAGTTCATGCGCGACTCAGCGCGGCCTTGCACCACAGCTCCCTGGACCCTCCTCCTCTCCCGAGCTTTCCTTCCCCATCGCTCTGGTTAGAGACAGCTCAGGGACACCGCTTGCCACCACTGAAGTGGCACCTTTTTTTCTTATAAGGGAGGTAGTATAATGGTCCAATCGGTCCTGGATTCCCGTTTGACCACTTATTAGCTGTATCCTTGGGCACATCTCTCTTAATTGCTCCATGCCTCAGTTTTCAGGAATAAACTGGGCCTCGGCAGTGTTTCCCTCGGGGAGTTGTGAGAATTAAACCCGGGTTTTGCTCCCCATCAGGTCTCTAAGCCTTGGTCAAAGACCTGCCTGGCACATCACAGCAGGTGCTCAGTTACCCAGTGAGGACAGTGGTGGCAAATGGGTTGAAGATGCTGCCCTCAGGCAGCTTGTGGACCTCCTCCCCTCCTCCCACACAGAACTGGGGGCGGGCTCTGTGGCCGGCAGTGTCCGCCAGCGTTCAGCGCGGGGAGGAGGCCTCCCTCACCTCCTCCTGCGTTCTAGTCTCCGCTCCCAGGCCTCTAGTCCCAGCCGAAACAGCTGTATAATGTTCTCAGTAGGGTATCATCACTGGGGGACCTGAGAATCCACACACCCCCTCGGCCAGAGAACGCAGTCGAGCCTTCAGACCCTCGGCAGCCAGAGGCCTTCCCTCCGCCAGGCCCACGCCCACGCCCACGCGGGGCAGAAGGCAGGGAGGGCGCGCGTTCAGACATGAAGAGAATGAAAACAAAAACCGACCAAACTTAAAAAACAAAACAAAGCAACCCAGGACAAAGCTCATGGTCTCTCCATTTCTCTTTAATACTGAATAGAATTCTTTATACATTCGTAACACGACTTCAAGAGCAGAAGAAAGAAACATTGCCGATAGACTTCAGGGTGTAAAAATATCACTTTGAAGGAGGGCTAGTTGAGGTTTTATTTTACACAAGTATTAAAAAAATTTTTTTTCAAGTTTATAGGGTTATCACATCTTGTTCGATGTCAGGGTTACAACCAACGCTGTGGACTATGGTTTCGTTTGCAGGGATGGGTATTGGTGGTTCTCAAGCTGGAGTGGGACTCAGAACCCGCAGAGGGTCTCGGCGAACAGCCCGCTGGCCCACCTCCCAGTCTGACTCAGCAGGTTCCCAGGGGATGCGGCTCCCACAGCACCCCTGGAGACCCCCGTGTGGAGGAGAGCGGTCCATCTGCCTGTGACCGGCGCTGTACACACCTGGCATCGGGCTCTGGTGCTCTCTGGGCAGGGGGGCGCCCCTCCCTGCCATCTGGAAATCACCCAGGCCTTTTTCAGTTCTAATCCTTCATCTCACTCTTTTTGTACCTTCTAGTTATTTAAAAATAAGATGCTATAAGGTTATTGATCCTCACGAGAAAAATACGACGGTTTAGTCCTGTGCCCATTGCCACTATTACACGTTCTATTTTTAAATCACACTAATTTCTAGTAACGTGAGCCAGTGAAAGTGTATTCTCACAAAAATGAGTCCATAATAATTTACAGCTTGCTCTCTCTGGCCCCTCCCTGGCTTCCAGGAGACCACCCTGGGCAGTCTCCCAGCCTGGCTCACTTAGGACACAAGCACAAGGCATTTACAAGCAGTTCCAGTGGCTTATTAGCGACACCTTACTCGGGACAGCTGACTGGCCTCTCCTTACCCTGCACAGACGACAGGGCACACTCTATTCCTGAGTATCAGGACATCTGCCTCTCCCAGAACAGACCTTAACTGTGGGATCGAAACGGCCATTCAGTAGTGGGTCCCGGCTAAACCGACTTTCGGCAGAGCACGAAGGAGCCACCTTGAACTCGGCCCCACCCCAGGGCTGACAGAGAGCTTGGCTGGAGAACAGCGATGCTGGGTGGTCTGGTATCTAATGCCCCCTGAATCATGTGGCTTCTGGGTTTGAAAACTCATGATCTTAATGGTATAATACTTTCTCACAGGGGTCTGGCTGCCGCGGGCAAACCTGCTCCGTGCAATGTCCACGTGGAAGCCAAGCAGGAGGGCGGGTCTGGGTGCAGCTCCCACGGCACAGCCTCGGGAAGGGCAAAGGTCACGTCAGAAGGAAAACAGCACCAACACATGAGCGTATGTCAGAGGGACACACCCACCTCCCCAAACCTCTGTCTTGTCACCCTGACGCAGAGAACTCCCGTGCATATGTGGATGGCAGCACCTGGCTGCGGTGCGGCTTTCTGAGCTTCGGCGTTTGTCCCTCAGCAGACAGCGTCAAACAGCAGGGGCGACCACAAGTCACTACCAGCCTAGCTGAAGCATGTCGCTGAGGTCGGCCTGCCCAGAGCCTGCGGGCCCCTGGGCCAAGTCCAGGCTGCATTGCAACACACCAACCGACTCCTGTGTCTCTTCCGGTAGCTGTAATCGTTTCATCTTTAAAACAAGGATAAGCCCACGGAGCCTCCTGCAACACCAACCCCAGACGTCAGCTGGTTGGGAGTTTCAGCCCCAGACCAGGCTTCAGACTCAGAGGGCAGAGCAGGGCTGCTCTCTTCTCTCGATGTCTGGACTCGACCCTAGACGGCAGCTTCCCAGGGAGCACTAGTGAGCACGGTGACAATGACAGGCCTCGCAAGGACAGGGCCTCCTTATTTTAAGCATAGGCGTATATTTTGGGAAGACTGGGAGCTGGGTAAGGACAGCGGCCACTACAGGAAGACCACCTGCTCTCCTGGCAGCCAGGTGCCCTCACACAGGAGCAGAGGCCCCGGGCAGAGCCTCTGACGGCCTCCCAGCATCTTCCCATGGGGCACTGTCTTCGAGACCAGACCTTGGTCAGGGGCGGCGTGGAGGGACTGGGGGGCTGAAAGTCTGCAAATCCTTTGGTTGCAACTTCTCTCTGCTCTTGATGAACAAAGAACACTCTTTAAGAAAAAAAATTCTTAAAATATCTGGGAGGGAACAAAACGCCAGGGGAGGAAGCAGAGGGAGAATTGCAGGTGGTGCATTCCAGCTAGAACCTCAGCCTTCCGGACGGCCTGGATTTGGTGCTTACCAACTCGTCCCGCAGTTTACAAGGTAGAGCTGAACAGTTCAAAGTCCACAGAGCTGAAGAGCAACTCATATCTATCATTTAGTATTTAGATCTTCCAATGCTATGAATTCTCTGGAAAGGTAACGGTCTCACTTGACAGCCAGGAAAATTACCAGGAGAAATCCTGGCTCTGCCACCTTCCCATGCAGAAGGTACCGCACTTAACAGAGACAGACTTCTGTTGGAGTTAGATTGGGTTTCTCTTCACAGCCCTTCATCTACGAGGTGAGAAGGAGGGATGCTGCCAAGTCGTTGGCTCCCAGACCCATCAGTCTGTTTAACTCTGGCTAAAAGCAGAGAATAATGGGCAGGTTACCAAGCTCCTCCCCCTCTGGCGTGAAGATGCTCATGTAACACACCACCGCCACACGGAGCGGCACAGGGGCCCTGGGACTGTCCATAGTCCACACAGACAGATCGAACATTCGACTGGAAACTAATGGATCCGGTTTTGCAGGTGGGCTCCCACTCTGGCAAACTCCCCCAGTGGTTCACCCCTACTCTACCCCCAAGTCAGCTGATTTGTAAAATGCTTTTCCCATAAACAAACAGCTCTTTCTGTTATCCAGGCTCTTCTACCAGCTCTCTAGAGGGGCGCGGGACGAAGCGTGAGGACTGCAGGAGCCTCACCTCACCTCGGCCCTGGCTTGTCCTCTCGGATCGCCAGCTTGGAGTCTGGCGTAGGGCCTCCAGATGACCACTTGTCTGTAGTGACTGTCCTGCCCAGCACCACAGGCTCAGGCCCGAGATCAAGCCATTGGGGCCAGAGGTGATGGCTGGGCAGAGCCAGCTCGGAGCCAGTAAGAGGCCGGCTGTCGAAGAGCAGCGCCTTCACGCTGTGGAGAGCGGAGGCCCTGCAGCGGGAGTGTACGCGGTGCCCCTATTCTCAGTAAACATTCCCTCTGTTCGGCTCCAGCCCGAGTCTGCTCTCCAGTAGCCACTGTTCAGCGGACACCCGCAATGGGTGAGGTCAGCAAGCCGATTCTGAACACACCCAAACGTGGAGCACTTCACCTCGGGGTCACAGCTTGGTCCCTGCAGTCAGGGCAGCTACTCGTTAAAGGTCAGGGGTGTTCCCACAGGCCCTCCTGCCACGCGCGGTTCCTGGGCGCAGCGATCTGGTAAGAGCAGACAGCACGGCTCTCGCAGGGCAGCCGGGAATCCAGACTCGGGTGTTCGTGTGGCCGAGAGCACTAAGACAAGGCCCACGTCCTAGCAGTTTGCACAGACTCGTACGTTTGAATGCAAATCTAAGGACCATCCCTGTTCCAAGTTTACAGAAGACTATTTGAATGTCTCCAAACTTTGTACAACAAATAATCTAGTACGCTACCTCTGAAGCCCTTTGTGATAATTACCTTTTTTTGAAAAGAAATGAACTTGTTTATATATCATATGGGGCTGAGTGTGAACATGAGCTCAGCATGCAGATGCCTTACCGACCACCACCCTACACATGAGAAAATACCCTTCTTTAAAAAATTGTTACAAACATTTATTAAAAAGTGCTATTCAAAAGTTAGCTGGGCAAGTACAGCATTGCAAATCACCAAAGAAAGAAAAAGGGAAAAGGAATAAAAGCCCCAAACAAAATAAAAACCAAGAAATACAGACAGAACAAGAACAAAAAGTGAAAAAGTTAGGGATGGGCCCCAAAAGAGGAGGCGATGAAGTCAAACCTAAAACTCCACCCCGGGGTCACTGCGCTTTCCACGTGCAAAGGAGGATGGGAGACGCGGCCTGGCCGCCAGGCTGACCCGGACCGTCCGGCTGCTGCGTCGGCACTGGGGTGGCTGTAACAACACCCTATCTATACACACGTGCATGTCGGAAGCATTTACAGAGTCGCCGGAAGCTTGAAGTTTAGTGTCTCGGCAACTCAAACTCAAGGGGAGCGAGTGTTACTTAAATTTGGATTGGCTCAGTGACTGGAGTGGGTGATAAAAATCAAGTTGTCACCTTGGGGGGAGAAAAGCAAACCAGTTCATCTACCCCTTTTTGCCATTATTCACAGGGCAAGAGCAGCCTGGTGCAGAGCTAGGCTCTTGCCATTCCAGTTTCTGACTAAATGTAATCGATGTGCTAACCCTTCCCAACCCGGTCCTGCCCAGGGAGAGGGAGCCGCAGGGTCTAAATCCATTCACGGTGCCGCACAGCAGCCGAAAATGCAAGATGCACCGCTGGGGAGGAGGCTGCGGGCCAGCCACCTGAGTTCAGCCAGGCAGTGACCCCCAAGCCCTTCCTCCCTTCAACTCCAGACAGGTCGCCAGCACTCCCGAAGCCCAGGGCTTCTCATCGGTTCCCACTCGTTCTTACCACAGAAAGGGGTGCCTGGGAGAGCAATTTTCTCCCAGCAAAAAGAACCATGCGTTTCTGTCACAAACTGCTCCTGGGCCTCCGTCCCCATAGGGCCAGCTCTCGGGCTGCAGGACGCTCCCACGAGGGCAGTGGAGCAGCCCAGGGTCCTTCGGGTCGGGCGGCACCGCCGTCGGAGCAGGGAGAGGGTCGGAGCAGGAGGAACGACCCCGAGGGGTGCCATGGCGACAGCGGACACGAGGCGAGTCTGCGGATTCCCGGGACCCCGGGAGGCCCTGCGCGGACAGGTCCAGGGCGGCAGAGCAGGGGCGAGCTGTCGTCAGGACAGGCGGAGCCAGGAGCGTGCAGCGGGCACGTCCCCTTCCCACGCGCCCCGCCAGCGCGGGGCGGAGGCGCTGCCTCCCGGCGCGGTCCCAGAAGTCCGGCGGCCGTGTTCTCAGGAGGCAGGCGAGCCGGCACCGCGTGGGCGGCCTGTGCCCCGGTCCCTGCGTCACAGCACTAAGAAGAGGAGCAGCACGACCAGCAGGACCGCGAAGAGGACGGCGATGGCGCACCACTGGCGCCGATCTGCGAGGCAGGACACGAGGGTTAGCGCTGGGACTGGACGTTCCCGAAGACAGTCACGTGGACACTGAGGCCACATCTGAAGCGGAAAAGCGACAGGACTGCAAACGACAGGGGCAGAGGGGCCCTGGGACCTGCGGGGCTCCTGGCCTGCGCTGCACCTGCGTCGGCCACTCCTCCGTCCCTGAGGGCTGCCCCGTGACAAGTAGGTGCTCCATGTCTCAAGTCCTTAATTAGAACCCGAGGCCCCTAGCCTTCTGCTGGTGGCTCCTGCACCCTGGACAGGTGCTGGCCTGGCCTCATGGATCAAGGCCCATCTGCGCTCACCTCCCACCAAAGTCAAACCATTCAAATCAGCAGTAACCTGTCCCGGTCTCAGCACCGCGGGAGGAAGAAAAGGGGATGAGAGCTACTCCTGGTCACTTTGGGGAGTGAAGAGCTGAAAAAGCAAGCTCCAGGGATCATGGGCCTGAGTAATGACACCACACCTAGTCAAGAAAGTAAGATTACTCAACCAGTGACCGTGTTAAAGTAACTTACACCGCTTCTCTGTAAATGGACGTACCCTGTCTCTCCTGAAACTCGGCCCCACCAGAAAAGGCTCAGGGAACAAAGTGGCTAGAGTCCATCCAAAAGGCAGAGAGCAAGGAGGCCCTAAGGGACAGAGGGGATCCCAGCTGCAGCCCAAACCTGACTGTGACCCCGTCTCCACAACAGCTGCCTCACAGGGCTGCCGGGAGCCCAACAAGAACACCCTCGGGCACATTCCTCATTGGGGTCCTTCCTTCACTTGCATAGACCTAGACCGTAAGAGGTCTTTCCATTGATGAGTCCTGCCATTTTCCAGAGGGTCACTGGGAGAAGAGAATTTTACTAGCCTATGAAAATGTAGGTCAGCTGCTAGAAATAGGAGTTCCACTTAAAGGATCGTGTACTGATTCATCAGAAGTTCATTTGAAAGCCTGCAGATTTCAACACACCACGGCTACTGAGAATCACAGTATAACAAGGCCTGACCTAGGAAAATAGATTGTACAACTTTCCACAGGGCAAAGCTAAGTCCACAAAACGTGAACTTCAATTAAATGACCTGGAGAGCAAAGTCTTCAGAGGAGCCAATACAACTTCCACTAAGTGATGTAAGTGAAGCAAATACCTCCTTAGTGCTGCCCAGCTTGCTCTGCCTCAGGCAGGCTAGAAACTCACTTCCTAACTGACGAGGACAAAGACCCCAAGTCTCTAAGTTCCTTTGCTGAAGCAGAATGATTCCAAAGCAGGCAGAGCTGGCTTCCCCAGGTACTATTTTTAATGTTTCACCATTACTTCAATGGTGAAGAACAGTACCATATTTAATGTTCCTTCATCTTTTTAAAAATGTTTACAATAATTTGAACCACTGTCATTGAAAATAGACCATAGTCTTCCAGGGCAAACAATGCAGGTCATTGTTTCCTAACCACACCCCATCCCCCTCACACCTCATTCCTGCACTTACCCCCTACCCCCAGGCAGCCTGCCATTTCCAAAACCGGATTTCCAACACCGAACTGGCTTTCCACCTTTTGGCTTTCCATCAGCTTCCACCCCCACCCCCCCCCTTTCCTGCGACTGCATCGAGTAGAGGTTTTCACCCAGGAATGCGCTTTAAAGCATCTTCCTTTGAAGTGGGAGCTGCTGCTTTGAAGCATAAACCAGGTAACCGAGAGCTGTTCCCTGAGCCGAGAGCTGTTCCCTGAGCAGACTTCTCCCGAGAAGGGGCGGGACTAACCCAGGGCTCCCGTGACCTCCGGGGAGAGGGCTCAACCAGGTTTCCAGACCTGCCTCGGGGCAGGGGGACCAGAGAACTCCAGAGGCAGTTTGGTTTTTTTTTTCCTCCCAAAATATTTTCCTCCCCTAAAGTGAAAAGATGAACAACAGAATTTCAGAAGGTGAGGGGAAGAAAACACCTTGGTATCTACTCAAAAGGAGATGCTTCGGGTGGGAAAGTGACGAGCCAGAGTCTCTCTCGGGTAAGCGGTGGCCACGGGACAGATGCTCGGCCTCTCAGGCCGGGAACCGGGTCCGGTCACTGCCTATCGAACTGCAGTGTGTCTTCACATGCTTCCTGCGGTGTGGGCTGGATGGAAAGGCAGCGAACTTTCCCAAAAGTTATGGCTGCAGAGACAAGTACCAGTGGTCGCCCTAGAACTGAAACAGGCACCGCCAAGCGGGGGGCCCCGGGCAATCCCCAGGGAGCGAGCAAAGAGGAAAATGCAAACCACAGGCCAGCTGTGCACCCTGAAGGGCCTCGGGCCAAGTGCTGCTTCCTGGCGCTGTCCTACACAAATATAACCCAGGTTCTTCCTTTGCTCCCCAAACTGTTCTTTTGGGAGAAAGGAGAATAAAGCATGAGCAAGTTGCGGGGCTGTTTATACACGCAGGACAGCGGCCACAGCGCGAGTGCTTCTCCACGGTGTTCCTGCCGGGAACGCGGGGAGGCAGACACAGCGCGTCTTTGTTCGCTTGCTCCTCCCCAAACAACTGGCGCCGAAGGAGCCACTTGACTTTGCGACTAATACACACTAGTGGGAGGCCCGGTGTTTACACTGGTTCTACCATACTTCATTAAAGCTCTTCTGTACGCAGAGGGCTGGGGGCAGGAGGGGAGAGAGCAGAGGGAGGGGATCAGAAAGATGACTGCAAACCTCTCTCAATGTATCAAAGATGGACTAAGCTGTGTCTGCTCCAGGCCACGATGAGCCTGCTAGAAGCATAAATGTACGATCCTGGCAAGAACGGAGGAAACAGGCCAGGCTAGGAGCTTCCCTTGGTTTTGGATATAACAGGTCACTGGCCCTTAGAGCCATCTTCTGCCTGTCTTATGATTTTTTTAAAAACAAACATTTACCAAGTACTAAAATACATGGGAGACACTGTTCAACACTTGTACGTGAATTATTACGATTTCATGTAACCCTCACAATGACCTTGAGAGCCAGGCATCACCCTATTTTTTAATCAATGAGAAACTGAGCCCCAGAGAACTGTTCACATAACCTGACTATGAGTTAAACTGCTGAAAAGCAAATATACACATGTATTTTAATCTTGCCGCAAAAGTCTAAAGAATTAGACTCTATAACATGTACCTGACGGGGAAACCAACAGAAAAACGAGGTGTCAAGGGACAGGAAGTTCTCATGGGGGAGGGGGTGCTATGGTTCAAGAGCACATCAGGTACCTGAAGGCTTCTCTTTCCTCTCACCACACCACCCCCATCAAGTAAAGAAAAAAAGATACTGGATTTTCTTTTTTTTTAAATGTATTATTTCTTATGTAATAGAGGAGACAGGTTATAGTAATAATAATAACAATAAAAAAAAATAGTCACTGGAACACATCTTCCTATCTGGTAACTAATTTGAAAAATGCTATTTATTCATCCCTGTCCTGGTGCGAATTTGCTGAAATAGTTCACTGTGGACTTAAATCTAAACAATTTAAATGAGATCTGCAAGGGCATCTCATTCTGAAATGGTAGGGGTTTTCTTTCAATGAAAGTCAGTCCAGGAGAAACTGTAACAGGCTCCTTAATTACTATTTTAAAATAAGCTCCCTATTTTGGGCAGGAAATCGGAAAACAAAAAATAAAAAAAGGATTTTGTAATTGCAAAGAAAGTTGCCCCATCAGGAGAAAAGCCACCAACTACCAACTACGTGTGGGGAATGCTGTGTGGAACCCCCAGCCTGTTCTAGAATTAAGGGAGGGCTCTCAAACACCGTACATACCACTGGTCATGTGAGACACTTTTGCAAGTTTCTTCATCACGTTGTCCAGCCGAGAGTGAGTGCTCTCCAGCTCGTGGGAGAAGTCGTCCAGCATGCTGGGGAGAGAAGCAGGTGCACACGGCCCTGGTAAACACGCAGCCTCGCGACGCATGGCCGTGGGACTCATCGGGGCCGAGGCCTTAGTCTCAGCAAACAAGACCAGCAACACGGGGGTTCAAGCCCCCAGTCTATTACCTGAACTCCTTAGGACAGATTTTTGAATTCAGAATTTTTGATATTTAACGAAGTGATATGTCTTATATGCCACATATTAGCCAACATCCTCAGCAGGCCCAGGGCAGGCCCCATAATCACACCCGTGAATATTTCTGTAGAGGAGACTGTGAGCTGGGGCTAAGTCAGGGCTTTCAAGGCCACACGCACCTTCCCATCCCGGCAGCCCTCCCTCTCCTGTCACCACTTAGTGACGCGTACTCATTCACATCGTGTCCAGTCTGCCCAGTAAGTGGTCCTCTCCGATGGCAGACATGGACTCTTCTGTTCACTACTCTGAGGACAGGTGCCCAGTCTAAATTCAGTTAGTGAGTGTGTAACTCTGAACACAAAACTGAGATGGGAGACCTTCTGATGTATCCTAGTGGACTCTTGTTTGTTTTCAGAAAAAAAATATATCATAAAATGGTAAAGGTATTATGTAGTAGCATTTAAGAATGCTGATTTTGGTATCATACTTCAGTTTAAAAAGACTGTGCTTAAGGAAAAACAAACCCAGCTATGTTTCCTTGTGTGGCTTTACTTTTGATTTTGAAAGGGGAAGACTTTTTACTAATTGGAGTTAAATTTTTAAGTTTTTCTCATGAAGTTAAATTTGAGATGCAAAGCAAAAAGTTCTATTTGATGTAGAGGGAGAGTCGCGGGATGATAATGTCAGCTCGTGTCCTATCCCCTGCAGGACACAGGTCTCCCCAGAGGCCGCAGAGCCGTGTCTCCCACTCTCAGCCCTTCAAGTACCTGCTCAGAGGAATTTGTATCTGTTTTTGCAGGTGTCGGGGAAAAAATCATAACTTTGCCTACACCCTGTTTAATATTTTAACTGATAATTTGCTTCTTTTGGAGAGGCTGGTCTCTAAAACAGAATAAAAATGTAGTTATAAATAAAATAGTTTTTGTTTTACGAGTCCTGTAACTGTCAGGCTTGGCAGGGGTCCTGGGACATGGCTCCCCCCGAGCTCAGGGCCCCCGAGGGCGTCTCATGCTCACACGGCCTGTTCCTCCAGCTCCCCTCCGATGCGCTGGGACATGTTCTTCAGCACCCCGATGCTGCCAGAGACCAGCTCCAACTGCTCATCCTGCTGCTCCACGATCAGCTGGCACCAGAGAATGGGAAACAAGCAATTAAAATCCATCCTACCTGGTCCCAAGCCCAGCACTCCAGCAGCTGCCAGCTTCTCTGCCAACTTGGGACAGTTCTCATTCAGAAGCAAAGCCCAGAAATCAAAGGACCAGACCGGCGCCTCCAAGAACACACTGTTCAAAAAGCTGGATTGTCAAGCTACTGCTGTCTCCTGCTGATCCGACTTGTGAACAGTCAGCGGGGCTCAACGCCACCGAGAGAGATGCCTCTGGCTGGCGGGAGTCCAGCAAGGAACAGGTGATGGCCGAGAGCACCTGTGCAGTGACCACTGCGACGTGGGGATGCTGGGAAGAGGAGGCCCACTGCCAGGGCCAAGGTCTCAATCCACAGCAGGCTCACACGAGAGGCTGGCAAAGCTCTGGACGTGGAAAACCACGTCCTGTCCTCTCTCTCAAGGACACACCAGAGGCAGCCCTGTGACAACAGTTACCTCAAGGACAACTGCTAAGGGACAAATATTTCATTTAATTGTGTGGTAGCCTCCTCACTTTTATTAAAAAACAAAACAAAACACTTTTCTTGGTAAATAGCAATCTAAGCAGACAACTGGTTAAGCAAACATGCTAATGGAAAACAATCATATAACCGATTAAAATATATACATTAAACAATATGTAGGAACCAATAGCTTCAACGGGCAGATCATCCTCAAATCCAGGTGTACTATTATTAGCTCCCTTTTATTACAACAACTACACATCAAAAGCAGCAACAGACACAATCAACCTCCCTCTCCTTCGACCCTTCACCTCCACTCAAGCGATCATTTTATATACACAATGGAACCAACAATAATTTTCCATGAAAAAACCAGGACTCAATTTTTCTGAAAGCGTGCCTTTGTTGAAATGAACAAAAAACTGAGTCTGCGAGTGGAGGCTGGGGAAGAGGGGTTCTTTTGTTTGTTTTTGAATCAGTGGCCTTGTCTGTCAGCTTTGGAGGTCTGGTCTGCTTCTCCTAAGGGACCTAATCAAGCTGGTTCCCTTGAAGCGCGCTCCGGAGGAGGCATTAGAAACCCTTTACATATGCAGTCACTGCACAGGTAGGCACGGCCGCCGCAGGGCTAGCTCGGGTCCAACCTGCCTGTCATTAGCAACAAAGGCCCCTGGCTGCCAGAGGAGCCCGGGAGGCCCCCGCCTGCACGTCTCTGCCGCGCGGTTCCAGTACCTGTTGCTGCGCCTGCTGCTCCTCGATGAAATGGGAGTTGGCTAGCTGGAGCTCGCGGTCCAGACGCCCGTATTTGTCGGGGGCTCCGGTGCTCCACTTCTGGCCGCCGCTGTCTCCCAGCAGCGCCTGCGAGAGCCGGGCGGGCCGCCGGGCAGGGAAACGAGTAGTTACCATCCCCGAGCCAGCCCGCCGGGACGGAGGGGTGCAGGTGGGCGCCTGTGTGGTCTGCCCTGTCCCCACCGCTCCCAATGGGACTCACAAATGGGCTTTGTCCCATTACAATGCAAATAAATGCCAACTTTGAATCAACAAACACCCATCTGTACACAGCTTTACAATCTAAAAGAGCTTGGTCTCTGGGCCGGCTCTGCCTAGCACCCGAGGAAGTCCACCAGAGACCCACGGAGGGATCTGTTGGGCAGGTACGGCCACAGTGGGTGCCTGATCTGATAACTGGGGCAAGGGCTGGCCCTGAGGCAGTGTCACCACTAGGATCCCCGCATGGCAGGGTCGGGTTCCCCAGTAGGAATTCAAGGACGCTTGTAGCCAGAAGAGGGTAAGTTTGGGACCGTCCTGTGCAAGAGGCCAGACAGGAACGGGGAGCCGGGTCTCAGCAGCTGGCTGGGACCCCGCAGGCCTTTCTGAGCAGCCGGTCAAAGACACTGCTCACCGCCTGCATGGAGATCCAGCTCCCGCTGGTGACCGAGGTTCTTTTTCCTTACAGAGCTGCCAGACCTTCTTACCAGCTGCTTTTGATCTCTAGAGCTGCCAAAGGCCTCACTGATTACTTGGTTCTGTCTGCAAAGCCCCTCAATCCTGTCACTGACCTCAAACGGCAGTCGGGGCTAGGCCCGGGGTGCACAGCATAACCCGGGCAGTCGCGAGAGGAGGACCAGGACGTCTGAGCGTCCAGCTGGCCTGCACCCTCGTCTCTTCGGGAGGCTGGATGGTGACCGTCTCAGGTAAAAGCAGACCAAGGCTTTCTGTGGACGGCTCTGCCCCACCTGGCCTCAGGGCTGTCGAGCTTTAAAACATCTACTGGTTCTCCTGCAAAGACTCTAAGGACCTCTACAGAGTTCACTGGGGCTCAATGACAATTTTTTCAAGGTCAGAAAATGGCTACAGTGAGTCATCACTGTGTGTGCTCCTGGAGCCAGAGTCGGGGCTACTCCTTCTGGCTTATGCACGGGCTACACTTCGCTGGACATCTGACACCCGTTAAGAGTTGTCTAGGCTTCACTGTGAAGTAGCTTGGATTTCATCAGCCTGACCTCCCAGAGTCTGCTGGAAGGGAGAGAAGATGGAGGGAGGGCCCAGAGCACTGGACGCCCAGCCTGCGGTGGGTGCCAGGCCGGGCTGCTGGCACGAGGCGGCGGCAAGAGGGACTCCCTGCCCGAGGGCGTGGAGACCCTGGCGGCCTGTGACTCCAAGCCGGTTCACTCACTGCCCCAAACAAAACTCCAAGCTGCGCTCGGAAAGGCAATGGATAAACGTGCATTTTAATTGTTAGTTCAACTAGACTGTCCAGCGAGTAGGATAGGGTTACCTACCTCACCCTCCCAGGGCAAGTAGGCAGGAGAAAAAAACGACTTTAAGATGAAACGCAGGGAAAGGAAACAGGAAAATTAAGTGAGGTGATGCTTGGAGAGCCCCTCTCCTTCTTTGAGCTTTTATATTTATTCTAAAAATTAAGTGGGTCAACAAATACCCACAGGTGTAAAGTAGGGATTTATATTGTGAACTACTGACTAGTTCAAAATGGTGAGCTGATTTCTTGAGTTGACAGTCTACCAAATGGACTATTGGTAACTTTATGGAGTCTGAATAAAATCTAAATCAAGCCTATATTTTAAAGTGACTATTGTATTATTTATTTATTTATTTATTTATTTATTTATTTATTTATTTATTTATTTTGGTACGTGCCCTTAGCGGGAACCGAACCCGGGTCTCTCAGGACCGCAGGCCGACGCTCTAACCGCTGAGCCAAACCGGCCAGGGCAGTTTTTTTTTTTTTTAAAGGACTGTATTATATCAGTTGGAAAGGAATTTCTATCGTACACCAAAGTGTCTAATTTTTAAAAGATACCTAGAACAGGGCTTTTGTGGCTTTTATTTTAGATGTGTCAATACCCATGCTCTGGTTTCAGAAATGTATTAGGTTGCATAATTTATTTGTCATAACTAATGAAAACTGGACCTCATCTCAAAAAAAAGATACTTAAAATGATGCAAGATTTAATTTAACACATTAAATTCACACACATTTAAGATTCTTCAAATGTCTTTCATTTTATTTTAAATTTCATAAAATGTCAATCATTAAATATCTAGTTCTATGGGGTAGGCAATGTAACAGCAGCTGGAAATTAAAGAAATTCCTCACTCTCTAGGAGCCTGGGGTCCAGCAGAGGAAAAGACAAGTAACTAAGCAATTACAGCCCTTAGCAGAACCTGGCACACAGAATGTGCCCAGCAGGTGCGGAATAAATGGCTGTGTGGAAAGGGCTAGGCAAGCACAGGGCACGAGGAAGCCCAGAGGAGATGCGGAGGGTGGGCGGAGGGGGGAGGGCAGGGACAGCTGACCATGGGGCAGGGCGGGCTGGTGACTGGCCTTTCACAAAACCTGCCCGCCCCGTCCAGGCTCAGCGTGCACAGGATTCTGCTTGTGTACATGATACACAGATGTCAGCATTTCAAAATTCCAGCATCTGTGTCTTGTCTTTGATTTGATACTCTGTATTCAGATGTTGACTCACCTGTCTGTTTTTTCTTTCAGCTACTGCCTGCACAGATGAAGCTGACATCTGATCCTTCATGTCCTAATGAGGTAACCAGGAAACAAATGAGTACCCCCAGACGAAGCAAAGTCACGGTGAGCATTTCCTACACTAGCAAAATACGCCTAACAAGAAGACAGCTTTCTTTGGCTTTTTTCAGTCTCAAAAATAAAGGCAATAAAGAGAACAATGTCCCCTTGAAAAGAGGTACCTGGGTACTAACCTTAAGTAGGAGAAGAGAGGGAAGGAGCTTGTATTTCCTGGGAACCTACTCTGAGCAGAAACACTGTTCAACGCTTACGCACATTACCGCTGGCTTTTCATGACGACCCTCTGAGCCGGCTTGGCCTCTGCTCTACAGTCGAAGAGACTGAGGTCTAAAAAGACTGGAGCTAGTTTCTCAAGGTCACAGTCAGAAAATGGCAACTTTGGGGCTCAAACACACACGCCCGTGCTCAAGGGCTGGCATCTTCAAGTACATGTGAAATCCCACGCACGTCAGGACAGTTACCACTAAACACCTGTGAAATTTCTAACAGTGAAACAACAGGTCACTTATTTCACCTTTGCGTTGGATTTATGTGAATATAGACTATTTCAAACACCACAGTGAATTTCCAGAGTGGCATCAGAAATCATTTCCTATGGGAATAAAATGAATGGACCCATTACTTACGATGAAGAAAAAACACTTTGTTAAATATGAGTCATTTTGCTAATCAACTAACCATGACCCGATATACTTTAAAATGATTTGAACTGAGTACATAATTACTATAATACGATTTTTCTTCAAGGCTGCCAAAATACTTGATGATTTTCTACCGGCCAGTAGACTATTTTATAGATGCCAACACTTTTAGAAGCTTCTTCTAAGACCCATGACAAGTGAAGGGTAGACCAGAGAGCCACAACTTTCGTAACTGCTGCTGCGGGACGTCTGAGTGACAGCCACGTTGCTTCGACTTTCAAAGTGGCCACTGCTTCCTCTCTCCTACGGACTTCAGTTAGGCTTTATTTAAATTAAGAGCCCTGGCCGGTTTGGCTCAGTGGTTGGAGCGTTGGCCTGCAGACCAGAGTGTCCTGGGTTCGGTTCCCGCTAAAGGCACGTACCAAAAATTAATAAATGAATAAATTAAAACAAGAATGGCTAAGAACCATCAAGTATTCAGTTGGATCACAGCTGAGTGTGGCTTAGACCCCGGCTCTAGAAGCTACTTTGTGACATACAGACCTGATTTAGGGCACTGCTTTCAAGGGCTGAACTTCAAACAATTTTCCGATATCAGAAAACAGACTTTGGGTTCTACTTCAAATTATACCAGCTAACTTAACACTCAATACATTAACCTCTGAATTTCAATTTGCAATATTTACAAGTACAACCTTACAGAGAGAACTTAAATAAGGTCAAGATACATAGCTTTCACCATAAGGCACCATTTAAATACCAACATCTACAGAAGTGTCCTTCAGAAAATCTGAAGGATTTTACAAAAACTAAAAAAAGCAAACTATATTTATAGACAAATAATGGCGATGGATTATCTGCCTTACCAAACAATACATCGCCAAACAATGGGGTTTCCTGATCAGACTAGCTTTCTTAGCTGGCTAGAAATATCTAGTCCAAAGGCTCGTTGTGCAGATGGGGTCGACTGGAGGTCCGAAAGGTTACTGCCCATTAAAATGTTTGTTTATAAACAATTTTTTAAAAAGTTTTTTTCTTTATTGATTTTAGAGAGGAAGGAAGAGAGAGAGAAACATCGATGAGAGAGAACATCGACTGGCCGCCTCCTGCATGCCCCCCACTAGGGATCTGGCCCACAACCTGGGCATGTGCCCTGACCAGGAATCGAATTGGCGACCTCTTGGTGCATGGGTTGACGCTCAACCACTGAGCCACACCAGCCGGGCTATTTAGATATCTGTATATAGAAAGGCAACTAATGAATAGAACAAAGAACAAGAATATTTCAAGTTCAGTGATAATCTATCATTTGAAACAATTTCAAAAGGAAATCACATGATATAAAGTCTTTGGCAAATGGATACCAAGGTTCCTGCCTAAGATGACTCTTAAAAAGCCATATGTTAGCACTGATATGATCCCAACTTTTTTTTATTCAAGGAAGCTGCTTTCTAGTACATATGTTAAAGACAGCTGGTTCTCTTACATCTAGTTATGCTAATCAAATGGCTTAGCCATACAGTTTCAAATGACAAACGTATCTTAATGCTACAATTTTTTACTTAAATGCTATCTTCTCTTAGGTTTTTAAACAACAGGTTATTTTCTAAATAACTGGAGGCTAGATATTTGTTCACATGCGCTGGTTTCTGCACGGGGAGATGCCGCCTGCTCTGGAGAAGCCCCCAAACCCTGTCAGGCAGTGTATGTGCAGATGTCAGCAACGGGGCAGCGGGAGTTCCAGAAGCTGAAGTTCAGGTGGTGAGAGGCTGCCGTGCAAACCCAGGAGAGTCACTCTGCACAATGCAAAGTGATCGCCAATCCATCCAGAAACCACATGGTTTCTACAATAGTAACTCTTCATTTGGCCCAGAAATACAGTGGAGAGGACCACAGAGGGAATGGTAGCTGGTCTGGAGGAAGGAGAGGTGTGGACAGGACAACACCATTAACACAACTTCCCAAAGCCAGCCGACTCTCATGTCTGCTCTAAGAAATACACCCGATGATGCTAAAGACAGACTTCTCTTTTCTGCTAGAGAAATTCTGTGTGGGAAAGCGGCATTTAATTCATATGAAAAACATAGCTGCAGAGTTGATGTATTAGTTTACCATTAAGAGAAAGAGTTCTGAGAAGTTTGGCTATTTCTTGCATGATAAGATCACATTCCTTACCCGGACAACTTGCCGAGTGCTTGTGATGAAGGATTTTCTTATACTCAGTTCGGTTGCATCGAGATTGAATTTTCTAGGATTTGCTTCAACTATGCGTGGGTCAAGAAGTCAAGGTAAAGCCGTGTCATCGTGAAGTGCCTAACAAACAACATCACACTGGACCACAGCATCCCTCACGGGCAAGCAATAAAGTCCTGCAGATTTCTGAAGACAGGCAACTTGACAGTCATCCTTCTCAGACCTTCTCTGCCTGCAGTTTTAGTAGGACCCTGTGCCCCTCGGCGGAGACACCTGCCAGGCTGAGGACCCACAGGCCTGACTGGGTCCACCATCAATTCCTGGCTGGCTGACGCAGCTGGGCTGGGCTCTCCCAGATGCCGGCCAGCGTTTGGTATGTACCTGTCCTCCTGACCCAGGTCACCTTTCCCCGCCAGCTTCTGCAACCTTTTTCACTTAGAGTTCCAAACCCTTCCACTTACGGCAAGAAGCTGACCCTGACTCTTTTTTTTTTAATCCTCACCCAAGGACACCTCATTGATTTTCAGAGAGGGAGGGAGGGGGGAGAGAGAGAGAGAGAGAAACATCAATGCAAGAGAGACACATTGCTTGCCTGCCTCCTGCACAACCCCAACCGGGGCCAGGGATCAAACCGCAAGCAAGGTACGTGCCCTTGATCAGAATCGACCACGAGACTCTTCAGTCCGCAGGCCGACGCTCTAACAGCTGAGCCAAACCGGTCAGGGTAACCTTGATTCTTAATCTAGAGATGGAGGCCCCTTTAGCAGAGCTTCCCCTGGTCTCCTGGCCCCCAGCCTGGTCCTGTCACCCCACATCGGACACTCACATGGCACTCTGGAGTTTTCTCTCACAATCTGCAGCATGCATTTGTGCTATAATCTGATTAATGTCTGGCCCCCTAAGTCCCTCTCTACCCTTCACTGTCATTCCATGAAGGCTGGTATACTGTTTTGCTTAGCAATCCAATCTCAGTAATCAACAAAAAGTCCAGCACATGATATACTCAATAATTATTTGCTGGTTGATGAATATTTATTAAAACTTTTGTCTCCTGACCAGTACGGCTCAGTGGTTGAGCATTGACTCAGGCACCAAGAGGTTGCTGGTTCGATTCCTGGTCAGGGCACATGCCCAGGTCGCAGGCTTGATCCCCAGTGGGGGTGTGCAGGAGGCAACTGGTTGATGTTTCTCTCTCATTGATGTTTCCATCTATATGTCCCTCCCCTCTCCCTTCCTCTCTCTCTAAAAATCAATGAAAAACATAAAAGTTTTGTCCTCTTTCTCATAATTTCGCTACCTCCTCCAATCTTTTTTCTTCCCTCCTATCTCAAGGGGAGACGTATCTTCCTGTAACTGTGCTTTAGATCCCGTCCTCTCACATATTTCGTGCCGCTCATTTTAGAGAACACCGTTATCTTTTAATAATTTAAAAGGTGCCCGGGGTCATTATGATGAATAGAAATGATGGTTTCCTTGATGTTTTATCACACTTGAAAGAAACAAACAAAACAGAACTCAGAACATGCAACTGGCATGCCTTCAATCTAAAGTCCTGATTAAACAGAATTTTTTCCAGTGGAAAAGGCCACATCATTTCAGCTTTTACAGTGCTCTGGTTTGTCAGATCAGTGGACTTACTGAACATCAATAGCATAACTTAGCATAATAGATCTTTTACTAAATGCTGTTCATGAAAAAGATGCCTCTCGCTGTGTGGGGGGCACCATTCTAAGCTACCTACCTGTTACACTTTCAACAACCCTATGAATTAGGTACTGTTATTATCCTAACTTTCTACTGGAAAGGAAACTGAAGCACAGAGCAATGTGCCCAAAGTCACACAGCAATGTGTCCAAAGTCACACAGTTAGCAATCGGCAGAGCCAGGACTTGAACACGCAGCCTGACTCCAGGGTCTGAGTGCATAGCCATTGCGCACGCTGCTCAGTGTGCAGGATTGGCCACACACTGGAGAAGAATTTGGCTGTTCTACCTTAGCTTCCTGGGCAATTATTTTAAGTGTGTCACAGTCCAAATGAGAACAATATCCATCGATCATAAAAGGAGATGCCCAATCTATGTGCTTGAGACCTGGATAAAAACTTGTCCGTTTGTCTGTTTGCCCCAAGGGGCTCAGACTGCACCGAAAAGGATATTGATGGTTTCGTCAAGGTCCTCCAGGTCCCACTCTATGCTCCGGAGGTTGTTTCTCAGCTCGTTGGTGGTCCAGTCGATTTCCTCCCTCGTGGCCGTGGCGGGGTCCTGAAGGAGCTCTGTCCATCTCTGAAACAAGCCCTGGGCAGTGTTGACAGCTTTCTGTACCTCTCTGTAATCAAGGAAGGAAGGAGAGGCGTCACAGACATGGTCCGCGACAGTTCCTGCGTGACTTACACTAACATGGTCACATCCATTCTCAGCAGCAACCACCATTCCCAAAAGTGTATTCAAGTCTTTATAGAAGGCTCTTCATGGACAAATACCAAAGTTCAAAACTCTAAAGTAACAATCTAAGTATTATGTTCTCAGCTGAGGTCCAGAATGAAATAGCCATTATTTAAGCAGCTCTAATATCAAGTTTGTTTGAGAAGGACAGAAATTTAATTATGCTCCGAACAGACTATGCTTAACACAGTACTAGAAGCGATATTAACTAAAGGGCCATTAACATTCCCACGTGCTGCCATTCGGTGGGACAGTAATTTATATTCGATGGAAAAGTCCTAACACAGCTTTTCTTTCCTTTGGGGTGGGGGTAGGGGTAAAAAGCATGGAGAAAGGGTTACTCTAACTCTGCTAATCTTTTAGGGGTTAAGTATTTTTATTTGGGACATTTAAAAACCCCAAATCTCATTAGATTTCCCAACATTATTAGCTTTAAATATATCCCCTTCCCTGGACTGAGCCATGGTGTCGGGCAGATTGGTGTGTTTGTTGGTTCGAGAGGGCTCAGGCCAGACGCACTATGTGCGATCCAGTGTTCTTTTAGATTCGATGTTGTCACAGGGTTTTAAAAACCTTTCCCCCGCCGCTGGACCACTATCGACCAGTTAAATGCTATCATCTAACACTACCACATATAAAAGCCAAAAAAAGGAGTCATTTTATAATCATATGGTCTCTTATGTACAAAGATAATAACTTTACTGCTCCCAAACTAAGAGATCTGTTCTGATTCCCCCAGGATTTCTTAACCAATTCTGTGCGTTCAGTCAGGGTGTTTGTTGACTGCAGCCTTACAAGCAAATTTGCACACATCCTATTCCTGCTGACGTTTCAAGCACCAGGAGAGAAAGCGCTAACAAAAATGAAGAAGTGTCTGACAACATTTCGCCTGTGGAATACTGATGAGCGGGAGGCTGTGTTAGACCCAGCCGCTGGGCCCGGCTGAAGCAATCACTGCGCCCCGCGGCCCCAGCGCATCCGCCAGCTCGTCCGTCCAGTGCGCTGGGCAGGTGCTGTCCTCGCTCCTCTCCCTCAGCCTTGCTCCAGTCCTGAGAAACTGTCTGAGACAAACAGGGGAAGGCCTGAGGAAGTGAGATGTAAATGCACTGTCTTTACTCTTCACTGGGGTTTCCGGCTGGTTTGGTGGAGAGAGGTACACATCTTCCCATCATGGGAGGCACTCGGTTTATTCGTAATGTGGAGTATCATCTATGGTAACGGAAGACAGTCAAGAGGGATCGAGAACAGTGATCTCATTTTAAAGAATATAAAATGTATTAATTCTGTAAAGTAAATATAAATTCCTTTTGGAGAGCTAGGCACGTCAAACCCAAGAAGCCTCAGGCTGGGGCACCCCACGTTCCCACCACCTGTGATGCTGGAGTCAGCCCTTAAGGAGCAACCCCTCTTCACAACGCCTGAACACTCCGGAGAACTTAAGTTGATAGAGAAATTCAAACAGACATTTAAAAAGATACTTATCAATTAGTTAAAAATCACAATGAACTTACTACATGTTAACACATTTTCATAAAAAAATAACTTAAAAAAAAAAAATAGCGGGAAGAATAGCACTGTTTAACATTTTTATTTTTTCCAAATTTCTTTAATATGTGGTTTAACAAAAAACAGCTGGATTCTCATAACTGTTTTTACATTCAGTCTGTTGACATACATTTTGGTTGAGTATATGATGAAAATCCAGCCTCATTAGATATATAGTTGGGGGAGGGAGGAGTATTTTTAATACTTGCTGCAGATAATTGTGGACCAAAACACGACAAATGGCAGTTTCTTTTTTTTTTTTTATCCTCATCCGAGGATATTTTTCCTTTTTTTTTTTTGTACAGATAGAGTGGGAGGGAGAGAGAGTGAGAAACATCGACGTGAAGGGACACATCGAGTGGCTGCCACCCGCACAACCGACCAGGGTCGGGGACAAACTGCAACCGAAGTACATGCCCTTAGCGGGAACCGAACCCGGGTCTCTCCGGACCGTAGGCCGAGGCTCTAACCGCTGAGCCAAACTGGCCAGGGCGACAAATGGCAGTTTCTTAAAGGTTGCAATGTGGAACCCGAAACTGTATCAAAGACTTTTTGAACTATCACACAATTCCAGTCCATTACTCTATCTTGAATGTTGAATGGGTCATTACCCAGTATGCCTTTATAACATCATGAAATGCTGATTCATTTCATTACACAGAACTCAAAATCATATAATACCACCACCAATCTCATCACAAACACAGAAGTATTGGGAATTTGTAAGATGATAGTAGTTGATAAAAGCTTTCCAGAATTCTTTTTAAAAAGGGGGGGACGACTCTAATTTTATCGTCAGCAAAAATACTGTCAGGTGCTTTCCATGAAGTAATGGGTTTGCCCCATTCATTTTAAAGACAATATCGCAAGTATTTTTTAGATAATTTTGAGATTTGAGAACATATGTGAGTCTCAACAACCAGTTTGTCAGTTATTCTTTCAGGTAAACATGAGAGTCTGTGCGGGGACGACCAGGTGTTTTAGCTCGGGACTCGTCCCAGCCGCACTGTGCCCGGAGACCGTCTTATCTCTCGGGGGAAGAGCACGTGGCGCAGAGCGCGGAAAAGGGCACCGGGCAGGGGGAGAACTTTGCAACTTACACATCTGATCCATGTCACATCTTTTTTGAAATATTTTTAAATCTCAAAACTTAACAATATATTTTTAAAACTCTAAATGAAACAAACGCAATTTAAAAAAGGGCAAAACATTTGAACAGTCCCTTCACCACAGAAGGCAAAGATGACAAGATGCTCGGTACCATTAGTCATCAGGAAAATGCAAATGAACTTCACCACGAGATACCACTACATACTTAGAATGGCTTAAACAAGAAAGCGAACAACACTGACAGTGCCAGGTGCTGACCAGGTGACAGGGAACCTGGACCTCGCATGCCTTACTGGTGGGAATGCAAACCGGTCCAATCGCTTTGGAAAACCGTTTGGCTGTTTTTAAAGTTAAGCGTACACTTACCATATGACCCCAAAATCCCACCACTAAGTGGGTAGATACGTAGTAATTTTCCGATTATTCTTGTGGGTTAAAAAAAAAGTTGTCTTAGTTACAATGTTGCCTCAACCTGCTTCTGCTTCCACAACCCCCCTGGGATGGTACTACTGTCACCAATGATGCAGGTCAAAGCCCTGTCACCTGAGCTCATCCTCATTTTCAGTGGATTTGACACTACAGCCTTCTCATCTATTTTCATGAAACGCTCACTTCCTTTGGTTTTGTGACACTGCCCTTCTAGTTTCTACCAATGTTCTCTGTGCTCTGCCTCCACTTGGTCTCAATGTTTCTTCCTCCGCAGCCTTTTCACAGCTTCTAGGTTCTGTCTACACTCACAGGGTCAAAGATCCCTTTAAGCCGATGGCTCCCCAAAGGCATTTCCAACTCTCACCACCCACCCAGGATTAGCTCCTATATTTTTAGCTGCCTATAGGATCCTTCCATTTGCTTAAAACCAAACAAACCATGCCCTCCCTACAAAAAAGGCAAGTATTCAAACAGAAAGATAAAACGGGTTAAAAATCTGCTTCTGTCTCTAACTTCCCATTTTAGAAAATAGTGCCACTGTTTTCCAAGATTCAAAACTTGTCTAGACAAGCGTCATCTTTGACTCTTCCTCTTACTTCTCACCTTGCACAACCCCTACTTAAGCCCAATCACCGGAGTTTAGATCTGGAAGGAACTTTCAAGATAACTAATCTGCACTCATTGAGCAAATAAGAGGGCTGGGGCTCAGCCACCTTGGCTGCTTGCCCCGAGTTTCGGACTCTGAGTGCGAGGCACCTTTCACAATTAAGACTCTTCGATTCCATCTTTGCTAAGCCTCCAGACAAGTGGATTTTCTTTGTGGACTCAACACCTGGGCTGGAGCCCCGAAAAGCTGTTTGACCACAGGCAAGTGAATAGTCACTGGAGTGAAACCCGCCTCCTGGTTAAGAATTTATGATGAGAAACAGATTAAATTTAAACTCGTCAGCTGGGTATTCCATGCCTCTGCTTCCCCCAAGCTGGCCGACTTTAATATCCAACCTGATTTCTCACTAAAACAAATTTGGTTTCAGTTGGCAGGCATCTAGGCATCTTCCACCCCCCCCACCCCCCCTTTTTCTCATTCCTGGCTCTAGACTTGTGTGTGTTTCCCCAGCTTGGGAGTCTTTACACCTCTGCAAATGAAAAGCAGACATTTCCTTTGAGGCCCAGATTGAGACCCTACTTGCGTCACTCAAGTGTCCTTGACCAACGTTCCCACTCGGGTCTTTCCTTTTTTCAATTTCCACAGCACCTCAACTCCAGTCCAAAATCGTACACACAATGCACATTGTCTTCCCCTATCCTCTTCGGTTCTGCACAGTGTTCTCCAAACTAGACGACAGCCTCAGGAACCAGATACAGTACTCAGTGCATTTAGAACCAATGTTTACAGTGAAACATCTGATTCTGATTTTTAAAAAGTAGGAAATGAGATATGACCTACATCCAATTGTACTAGACTAAAGTTCCTCTGCAAACAAGAATTATTTTTTTCACAGTGACGGTCTCCAGAAACAGTTTTCTCAGCTTCGTGAGCAGGAAGGATGCACACGCTGGCCTTCAAGGAACTCATGCTCTAGACCAGGGGTTCTCAACCTTCCTAACGCCGCGACCCTTTCATACAGTTCCTCATGTTGCGGTGACCCCCCCAACCATAAAATGATTTTCGTTGCTACTTCATAACTGTAATTTTGCTACTGTTGTCTTAGGTGACCCCTGTGAAAGGGTTGTTCGACCCCCAAAGGGGTCACGACGCATAGATTAAGAACCGCTGCTCTAAAAGGATTCATATACAGCCCCGGCCAGTTTGGCTCCGTGATTAGAGTGCTGGCCCGTGAACCGAAGGGTCGCAGGTTCTATTCCTGATCAAATGCATGTGCCTGGGATGCAGGTTCGATCCCCCGGCCCTGGTCAGGGTCGTGCGGGAGGCAACCAATCAATGTGTCTGTCTTGCTCCCTTCCACTCTACCTAAAAATCAATAGAAAAAATATCCTCAGGTGAGGATTAACAAAAGATAAAAAATAAAAGGTTTCATATACAGATAAAAGGCAGTGACAGGAAAATATAACACGACACAAACCATCTTGCTCATCTGCTTACTCATGCCACTATTTCAGCACTGGTCCACAGCCCCGAACCTGGACTAAAGCTCTGGTGGGAGGGCACAGACGTGAGCTCGGGTAGAGGAGCCAAAGCCGGAGCGTTGGAGAAAGTTCCAGAGATTCCTTATGATGGCACCAGTGGGATGCGATGACAGGTGGGCCAGGACTGAAGGAGACTGCGGGGTCAGGAGTGAAGAGGGCTAGAGGACGAAGGACCGGTCAGGTGCTCATAGGCAGGGGAAGGAGAAGAGGAGATCTCCGCCCACTGCGTCGGATATGCAGTAATTAGTAGAAAAGAGAACCGCACCCAGGAGAGTTGCACCAGAGTGACGGGCGCAGGAGGTGCACAGACACACAGGGGCACCTGTGGCAACGGGAACAATGGAGGTACCCAGGGAGAAGCACAGAGGGTCAACCAGCGAGGCCACGCTGAAGGGAAGGATAGGGCACCAGCCGGCCAGAGGTGATCAGCAGAGCTGGGAGGTTCAGGCCTGGAGTGTGAATTACACCCCAGTGTGTACCCTGGGAATGTCTGCACCAGGCAGGAACACACTTGCCCTAAGGGGCACCCCACCCCACCCAGCAGTGGGCTTTCCTCCTCTGTGCTCTGCCTCAGTCATACTAACTAAAGGAGCCTCAAACACCCAGGCATTCGTCACTGCAGTTAAGACAGCTTTCTAACTGGTCTCCTTTTTCAACTTTCCCTCCGCCAATGTAGCCAATGCTACTACCAAATCAACATTCCTAAAACCCTAATTTCATGTCATTTTTCGGCTTTAAAATCTCCAGTGGCCTCAAGATAAACTCTCCTTGACCTTATTCTACCTTGTACTATGAAGTGTTAACAGTGTGAGAAGAATTAGGCAGTGCAAATTTGAATCCTGGGTCGACTACTTATTAGCTGTGTAACCCTGGGCAAGTAACTTAACCCCTCTGTGCTCCCTCAGTTCTTCATCTCTAGAATGTGGCCAAGACCCACATCATAGAGCTGCTCTTACAAAATGAAAAGTCTCACACAGTGCTTACTCAGCACACAATGCCTGGCATAGGAGTGGCATCCTTGAAATGTTAGCCATTATTATTTCTTCCCAGATAAACTTCCTACTCCACCTGGGATGTTTGCCATGATTTCTAAACAAACAATGCTCATCTCGGGGCCTTTGCTACTGGCATTCCCACCCGTGCACCGCCAACACCACCACCAGCACCACCATAGAGTATTCATTCAACATTTATGCTAAATATTCAAGGTGCTGGGCTGGAAATACAGGAAAAATAAACAGTCCCAACCCTCAGAGCTCATAATCTAATGCTGAAAGGCACAGGAAGAAGTGCAATAATGTGTTACAGGTGCCAAGGGGAGCATGTCCTGGAGGGAGTGGAGATGCTGACTCCGGATCTTGAGAGCCGAGTGGGTGAAGCAGGCAGGGCTGGGGCAGGTGGAGCAGAGCATCCAGTACTGTGGTCAAGGTCACGGCACTGGGTCAGGCATGGCTGGGACTCTGAGAGGAGGGCAGGATCACGCCGGTCATGAGGTGTTTGGGTTTTATTCTGTAGACAACAGGCAGCCACTAAGTGGTATTAGGTTGGGAACCCCTACTTGGGTTCTGTGCTGCCCAATACGGAAGCCACATGTGACAACTGAAGGCTTGAAATGCGTTAGTGTGACTGAGGAACTAAAATTTTAATTTAAATTCACTTAAATTGAGAAACTAATGCATACTTCAATTACTAGTAAAATTTTTAAGTATGCTTGGAACAATTTGGGTATGTGACTCTACTTTCTCCACTCTAAGTTTAATAAACTCTAAATACAGATAAGTATTTCTGATGAAAAATTAGCATCCAAACCGAGATGTGCTGTAAGTGTAAAATATGCACCAGATGTTGAAGACAATACAAAAAAAGTAAAATGTCTCATTAATAATCTTTATTGATCAATCACATGTTGAATTATTTTGAACCTATGAACTTGAAGATGGCATTAAAATTAATTTCTCCTGTTTATTTTTACTTTTCAAGGTGGCTCCCATGTATTTTGGATAGCACTGACCCAGTACAACCAAAGGCAGAGGAAAGAGACTGGGAGCAGGAAGACCTGAATTACCTAAATTCTACCCATCTTCAAAACCTAATTCAAGATGTAATACTACCTCCCAAAGCTTTTCCAATCATAACCATCCCTCATGAGTCACCTTTCTCCAGACTCCAGGGGCACTTATCTTCTGTAGCATTCACTTCAGCACTTTATCATTTACACCTGTCATTTCTACTTAAGCTTTGAGGTCAGTTGTTTCTCAGCTGAGACTATCAGCTCCTAGGGTAAGGGCCACAATTTAGGCATCTTTAACTTTTCCACATTGTGTGATGCATTTTCAATACTTTTAATGAACAGAGGGACATACATGCCTTCCCAAATACTGGAGACACCGATGTGGCTAACTTTACTTTTGCACAGCAGAAGATATTGTGAGTCATTGCCTTCAGGCACACTAAGGACAGACAATAAGATGATGTCAAAATCAACTAAGACTCCAGGCTAATGTTCCAATAAAGCAGTGATATCTAATCAGTGAGCAAACATCGGGAGTCTGTATTGGATACTCTTGAGGGGGGGAAAAATGTCAGGAAGCAGAGCAATTTAACATTTTCACAAATTCTATTAAAAATCAAACAGAGTTCTGATTCTCTCTGGTCTCCACTGCCAGAGATAACCTTTGCAACTTAAGAATTAAGAACTTTTATTCGGGGGAAAAACACACAGCTTTAACATTTAAAAATTAATCCCTAAATCAATCCATCTAATAAAATATATAACACATTTTCCAGGCGGAGAGTCACATATTACTAAAAAAAAAAAAAAAGTACAACATAACATTTTCCCATCTAAAGTAAGGTGAAGAAAAACCCTTTTAGGGAAATGTTAAGTGTATAAATAAATTTTACTGTATCATGGATAATAAAATATTTCACCTAAAGCACCATTTAAATTTTCTAAGACGCCTTAAAAAAAAAAAAAATTAAACCAGGTCAACTTTCACCATTACAGAAATAGGAAGCTAGTAGCAACTAGTTGAAAGCAAAGGAACCCCGTGTGGTTATTAGTACTATCTTCTGGGAACTTTGTAGTTCTTAGATTTGTTCGTTTGATATTTATAACATAAAGCTGACAAGTTGTAAAAACATCAGACTCCATCTTTCTTGCATTTGTTTAATGGCTACAAAGCTGATACAGTACAAAGTGCAATTAAAGTTTCTATCTCCAAACAATGCAGTAATCAAACATGGAGTCAGGAGAGCTCAAAGGGAAAAACAAGTGAACAAACCTGTCAAATAGCCTGGATGAAATCAGGGAGTTGAAAAGAAAGCACTCGTTTCCTTTAGCACTGTGGGAAAATCCCGGTGCTAACAGAAAGCCAAGGAAAGTTTAGTTTGGCTGATTTCATTTTGTTTTCCTTCCAACATCATCACTGAGCATGAACGACTGCTTTCCTCCCGTCCCATTACTCAGTAAAAACTCCCCCACTGAATTGAGCTGTCTTCCGGAGCCCAGCTCCCCAGCCTCCCAGAGCCGCACCGCCCCCGCCTCCCAGCCTGCAAACGTGCTGGGGCGCCTCCGGGCTGCTTGTGGTCCCACCAGTCTGCGGGCCAGCGCTCGGATCTCAATGGACAATGGGAGCTCACCCCCGTCAAAGCCAACTACAAAGCTCAGGAGGGCCATTTCCCTTTTCCTGCCCAGATGCTGTTTTCCCTCCTTCGAAGCAGAGCCCGGTGCTCCACTAGAGCCCCAGTTTGGGCTGGGACCCGAGTCTCCCTCCCCACCTGCTGAGCTGCTGAACTCCTCGACCCCCACTTAAGTTACACAGCAGCGCACTGGCCAAAGGGGACCCCCTCCCCAGGGGCTTGGTTGGGGGCACGGATTTCACAGTCCAGGTAGGTCAAGGAAGGGATGTCTCTGGACGCTTGGTCATGGCCCTGAAGGCTAAGCTGTCCCCATGCCCCTCCCCAGCCTCAACTTGTCTCCCCTCCCCCTCCAGCAAGGAGAGCGGGGAGGAAGGGGCAGGCAGCATCGCCACCTCCTCCTCCCGTGGAGCCCTCGGCGACACTCACCCTTTCACCACAAAGAAGGGGTCCTCCATGGACATGGCGTCCCGGCCCCCGGCCGCCTCCTGCCTGCTCAGAGCACAGGGCGCCCGCGCCCTCTGATCCTTCCTCCCGCCTACTGCAGCGCCGGCGCCTCGGATTGGGGTGACCCAGAGCACCGGGCGCGCGCAGGCCGGGGTGCACGGGACCGCCGCTGGTCCAGCACCCGGTGGGACCACAGATCGAATCCCAGACCTAGTGCCAGCCCCCACTGCTGCCTCCTCCCCCAGCTCCTCCGGGCGGGTCTGGCCGGCCTGACCCCGCCCCCGAGACCCAGGCCCCGGCCAACCACCAACGCGGCCTGCGACACCACTTCCGCACCCACTCTCACGTGACCAGTCTGCTCCGCCCCTTACTGGGCGGGGCCTTGCGCGCGTCACTCGACCTGGAGGCCGGGCTCGGGGGGGGGGGGCGACGGAGAAGGGCGGGTCTTCTCTCACCCCGCCTCTCAGGAGTCAGGAGGAGGAGCCGCTTGTTTTTTCTTAAGAAGACAGGTGGGTGTTCAGGATACACGATAGTACCTGATTTGCACAATCCTGTCGTTCGTTACCTCTCCTCTACGTACTTTTAATACTTGACTCTGATAACGTGATTTATAAATCCATCTTGTCCTCGACTTACAGTAAAGTGTGCTCATATACATGATCCGACTAGGACAATGTTGCACAACTCCTTTAGGTCTTACTCCGTGTCCGGCAATGCACTAAAAGCTGCTTATGCATTACCTTGATATTGGTTGGAGGTAGTATTATTCCCATTGGGTAGATGAGAAAAGTCAGAGAGCTTTCAAGATTTCCTGTGGCCACACAGCCTGGACAGGGTAGTCACAGATTCTGTGCGCTTTCCATCAGACCAGGATGTGTTTTCTGTTGCTGAGCATTCTGCAAGTAACCGGTAAGGTAATTTTTTCATACAGTGGTGCATCCCTGGGAGAGAGCACCCCTGAGGGACAAAGGAGGGGCCAGGTATGGCAGCTTCCTCTCAGCTATGGTTCAAGAGTGCTTCCAGAAAGCATTTTAGTCAGAGCAATTAGCCAACTCATATGGTAAATATGCTTTGGGAGTTGTGAGCTTTAATCACTGATAATGATTGAGCAACTACTGCGTGTCGGGCACTGTGCTGTTATCTCAGTTGCTCTCACAATGAGGTGATTACTGTTATTATCCCCATTTTCCGAATGAGAAATCTGAGACTCTTGGAGGTTAAGTGACTTGCCTAAATCATCATTTTTTTTTTTTTTTTTAAATGAAAGAGTTTCTGGAGCCAGACAAACCCTCTATCTCTATGAACCTGGGCTCTGTTACTCAGTTTCTCATCTATAAAAGGTGAGCTCATGGGTTGTTGCAAAATGTGAAACAAAAATGCATGTAGTGCCCGGCCAGTGTAGCTCAGTGGTTGAGCATCAACCCATGAACCAAGAGGTCGCGGGTTCGATTCCCGGTCAGGACACATGCCCAAGTTGTGGGCCTGATCCCAGTGGGGGGCATGCAGGAGACAGCCAGTTGATGTTCTCTCTCACTGATGTTTCTCTCTCTCCTTCTCCCTTCCTCTCTCTCCAAATCAATAAAGGCAAAAAAAAAAATTTTTTTAAATGCATGTAGCCCTGGTTGGTTTGGCTCAGGGTTAGAGCTTCCCCTAACCCCACCCCTCCCACCCCGCGATCGAAGGGTCATAGGTTCGATTCCTGGTGAAGGGCACATATCTGGGTTGCAGGTTTGATCCCTGGCCCTGGTCAGGGTAGTGTGGGAGGCAACCAACTGGTGTGTCTCTCTCACATCCATGTTTCTCTCTCTCTTTCTCCCTCCCTCCCCTCCACTCTATCTAAAAATCAATAGAAAAATATCCTCAGGTGAGGATTAACAACAACAACAAAAATGCGTGTAAACCCCAGGGTCCCAATGGAGTGAGGTAGTGAAGTCGGAGAACCAGTCGGGAAGCTGCTGTGGTCATCTGGCCTGAAGAGATAAAGACCAGACTGAGATGAATCTAATAAATGCTCCCAAGAAAAAACAAAACAAAACTCCTGGGTGTGATGAGAGATTGAATGGGGTTAGGGAGGAGAGAGTTGGAAGTTACAGACTAAAGTCTCTGAGACTGAAGGAGCAATGAAGATCAGATGTGGAGAAAAGAGGCTATGAGGAGCGAACTCTTTATCTGATTATGGGGAGTATCTATTTATACTGAGATGGGGAGGTGGAAAGGGGTCATCTTTCATTCACTCAACAAATACATGTAAGCTGAGGGGCAGATGAGAACAGTGATTAAGAGCCAGATTGCCTGAGTTCAGATCCCAATTCTGCTGCTACTTGTTGTGTATTGGGCCAATTGATTCATCTCTCACTGTCCGCAACTGTGAAATGGACACCATAAGAACACCTTTCTCATAGAATGTCATGCGGATTAAATGAACTGATGTGTGAAAAGTGCTTAGAACAGTGCCTGGCATGTGTTGTGCTCTTACTATGTGCCAGGCACTGAGGACACAGAGAAGAACAGGCTTAGTCCTTGCCTTCATGGAATTCTCAGACCAGAGATAGGTAGTCACACACCATGAGAGAAGGGCACAGGTTGCCATAGCAACACAGAGACAAGATACCAGTTGATGTGTGTGTGTTTATGTGGAGGGGGTGGTTTCTAAACAGTGACAAGAGCACGCAGGAGACAGCATGACAGCCTGTAGGGGAACCACAGCAGAGGGAAGTGGAAGGAATGAATGGATGGTGGTAGGAGGAGCTAGAGCTGAAGTTAAGAACTGTAGACATTTTCCTGTAGATCATGACCGTTGAGGGAATTGACAGGGCCAGACTGGCATTGGAGACAGATACTATGATGGTGGCCGGAAGGTCAGCTGGGAGGTCATGGTCCAGAGGAGGGATGAAGGTGTCCTGAGGTAGGCTCATGGCAAAGAGATGGAGAGTAGGAATACATTTGAGAAATATTTCAGAGGCAACATCAGCGGGCTTGGTGACTGACTGTTGGTTCAGGGAGTTAGGGGGTTGGTGAAAGCAGAGGGAGGAAGGCTCGCTGGGTTCTGGAATTGGACGTGGGTAGTTGTTAGTTCCAATCACCAGCAAAGAGAACACAGGAGGAGGATTAGATATAGGGTGGATATAAATTAGCATGTTGCTTTTCCCCGCTAAACCCTAAACTCCTGGAGGGGGGGAGACTATGTAAACATTATTATCACCTCAAAGCCTAGCATAGCCTCTTATTATCTATTTAATGAATTTATTAATTAAACCACACATGAGAGGTTGGAAACAGAGGATAGAGGACAGAGGCTTGGAGAATTCCCATAATTAGGGCTTTGGAATGGAGATAGTGGAGGATTGAACTATGAAATGTATGTGTATGAGGTATAGGGTGTCCCTTTCTTTAATATGTCACCCTCCTTCACCCTCTCTCAAACCAGACAAGTCCTTGGCTTCCACTGCCCTTGGGAAAGGAAAGCTATGATTAAAATGCAAGCATTTTTTCATGGGTTTATTAACCATTTGTATATCTTCTGTGGAGAAATGTCTATTCAAGTTTTTTGCTCATTTTTAAATTGGGTTATTTGTTGTTGAATTCACCCTAAATCCTTTTGAAAATAACAATGAGTAGGAAGAAAAGTGTTACATCGATGTTAGGTATTATACTCTTCATCATTACCCCACTCTTTAAAAAACCCTGATATGCAGATGCATGCCCTGGAACACTCCAGGAGACATTTACTTATATTGGCTTTCACTGGTCCAGCCATAGCTGTCTGCATGTTCCAGCCCCATCCCCATCCCCAGGAAATAGCCACACACACTGGGTATGTTTTCTTCCTTCTTCCTGCTTCTTGGTTGTTACCAACACCTGCACGCTTACCCTCTACACACTGGTTTAAAATAAACAAGGAGGAATTCTAGTCAACTTACATATCCAGTACTAGAAAGTGATTAAGAATTTATGGAATACCCATTTGATGGTCATTGGGAATGTTGTTTAAAAGTGCTTAATGACATGCATGGAAGATAACAAGACACAAAATTTTGTATATGATATGATTTCAACTCTGTTCATTTTATATATAGAAATATTTTTATACATAGAAAATGTTTATGCATAGTAAAAATGAAATGCATTTAAAGTTTGGCACTATGAACTGTTTACTGGGATAATCAGAAATATAAAAAAATTAAAAACAATGTTTAAGAGAAGTGAGAAAACCAAGTAACCACATTTGCAAAAGTACATCAAATTTCAGTTTTAAATTTTTTGAGAGTAAATTAAAAATGTATGAATGACTAGATTTAGGCGCATATTAAAGGTTAAAATACATTATTCAAATTCAGTGAATTTTTTGACACACTGTAAATTTGAATCATTGTAGGAGAGCAGGTATGCTCTTTGCCATGTCTATGGATTTGTTGGTGAATGGAGAGGGAAAACCACAGTCTCTCTTGGTAGACTAGTGAATACCAGTATAGTACTAATGATTTTAACATCTCCTTACTATGTAGCAGACATTGTGCTAAATGATTGATATACATGCATAATTTTCAGAAGTAACTCCAGAATTTCTCCATCGGGCAGGTTTTAGAATGTAACTTAAAAGTTTGAACAGCACGGCTAGGAGGCTTGAACTGAGGTTACATGGCAGACCCACTGTCTCTTCTTGAATTAGAGGTTTATTGGGGGTGGCTCAAGACGGGTGATAGTGATTCTGTGTGTGTGACTCTAAAGTCCCAATAAGTCTCCTATTGATGTTATAATAAATTACCATGAAGCTAGTGCCCTAAACAACACACATTTATTCTCTTGCAGTTCTGGAGGTCAGAAGTCTGAAAGTGGGTCTCGTGGGCCAAAATCAAAGTGTTGACAGGGTTCCATTCCTTCTGGAGGCTCTAGGGAAGAATCTGTTCCCTCTCCCACCAGTCCGAGAGGCCGGCTGCATTCCTTGGCTCCTGCCTCCATCCCAGCAGTGGCATTACTTCAACCCTGCTTCTACTGTCACATCTCTGACTCTCACCTTTTTGCCTCCCTCTTTTAAGGACCCTTGTACTTACATTGGGCCCACCAGATAATCCAGGATAATCTGCCCATCTCAAGATTCTTAATTCAATCATATAGGCTAAATCCCTTTTGCCATATAAGGTAAAACAGTCACAGGTTCTGGAGATTAGCACGTGGATATCTTAAAGAGGTGTATGTGTGTGTGTGTGGGTGGGGGGTGGGGGGTGGGGGGGGCGGACATTATTCACCTGCCACAGAAGGAAATCAATATGTATAGTTCTACTACTTACCAGGTGCATCATAAACATAACTTCATCTACTACTTCAACAACTTTATGAAATATATGTCAGGACATGCTTTTAAAGTTAAAGAAACTAGGCCTCAGCTCAATTTGGGATTCTGCCCAAGGTCAAGTAGCTGGGATGCAAACCCTGGTCCCTTGTTGCCTAGCCTCCATTCATCTCTCCTAGACACCTCTACTTACTCTTTCCTGTCTGGGCCTGTCCCCCAGCTCCCTGGATAAGCTTAAACTGTTTCTCAACTTGTCATACTCTCCCGATGACAATGGAGTCACAGCTTAATCCTGGGGATTGCTAATCAAGCAAGTCAAGTGGCTGCCCCTTGGAATCTACTTTTAGGCCTTTTTCTTGCTCTCCTTTATTCAACAAACTTTTTTTTTTTTTTTTTTTTAAGTTTACTGTGCTGGGTGCTAGAGCAGCCGGGAAGATAAACTTCAGCTAAAAATGCTAAGACAGTCTAAGTGACATGTGCTATATCAGCCATATGCACTGGAGCGTTGTAGGAAGCTGGAGCAGGGAGTTCCAAGTCCTGGGAACCTTGTATGAATCTTACCCATCCACCTGGGGTAAGATCTATGCTCCAGGGAAGAAGCAAAGACTTCTTTTCTTTTGCGTTTCCGGAGGGACAAGGAATGATTCATCTTTGGGTTCCCTGTGCCTTGCACATAGCTGTGCTCCATAAATATTTAAAAGTTGGGAATAAGGCCACTTGAGACTAATACAATATTGTATGTCAAATGTAATTGAAAAATACTTTAATAATAATTCTAAAAGTTTGGGAACAGGATCTAGAAAGGCACACCCAAAGGATCAAACAGTGCCTGAAACCCAAAGGGTTAAAAACACTGGGGAGCTGTTTCTCTCCTACCTAGCAACTGCTGACACTGCATACTTCCCCTGTTTTTATTGGGAGAGGGCCGTGAGCGGCAGGCAGTCGCTAAATCACCGAGGACTGGGTGGAGTTTAGGTTCTTGTAAGGTCCACAGGGACTTGTCGGTGTTTTGGTTCAAAGGATCTGAAAGAAAGGCCTTTCGGAGGGCTGATGGTGCTCCTGTTACCCCTCCTTATTGTCTGTACGGTGGAGCACAGCGTTGCCCGTGAGTATCCCGGCTCTCAGCCGCAGGGGGACAGCTTGTCTTCCTGACGCCGCAGGTGACCGGGAAGGCGCCTCCCCGCCCCGGACCCGGCGGAGCGCTGCTCCGGGAACAGTTTTCCGGCGTCTGGAAAGACCCCCTGGTGACGTCCTCACTTTCCTTCCGGGCAGAGCCCCCTCTTTCCGCCCAGACCCCTTCTTTGACTTCTGCTGCTCCTCCGCGTCGCACAGGCCTCGAGCGGCGGAGCGGATTCATTGTTCAGGTTTATTTACGGTTTTCTTCCTTGCCACAAGCTCCACCTGTGACAAAAGATCCCAGAAAGAAAAACTGTGGTTCTGGACCTGGTTACTGGGTGTGAGAGATGTCAGCCGAGCCGAGGAGTTTTTCACGGTTTAGGGGCCCATGTAACTGGGGAAACAGTTACCCCCAATACTTGAGAAGGCCCATGGGCTGGAAGCAGCAGGCTTCTCTGCCCTAAGTGGCTCCCCTTCCTGGGGACCGGCTCCCTGACTCAGCCCCATCGCGCGGTGACTCATGGGAGGACCCGAAGGACTCTTTCACGTCGTCTGTGTACTAATTACACAAATGTTGGTTGATGGCCCACTACGTGCCAGGAACTTTGGAGGCTACGACGCTGAACAAGACAGGCATAGACATTTCTGCTTCTACAGAAATCGAATCCAGAAAAATCCCACCATTTAAATCAGAAATGGGAAAGATTGGGAGTGAGGGTCAGAGACAGATTGATGGAAAGAGGAAGGAAGGAAAGGGTGATATTTCCAGGAGGTAAAAAGCTTGTATATTACCTGCATTTGATCCTTAAATAGCTCTCCAATAATATGACCACAGTATCCCCTAATCATAATCTTTCATGTGATGGTCTCACCAATCCAGGCTAAGAAAACTCGGCCCAGAGAAGTTGACCCAGCTCATGTAATGAACAGTCTGACATACACAGTGGCCAGGGCTTCACGACAATGTCACCGCGCCTCTGGATGCGGACATAGGCACTTTGATAATGTGTGGAATGTGAGATAAAACCAGTCATCTATAAAGAGTAGGGAGGGTCTACTTTGTGCCGGTTATTCTCCTTTTAACTCCTAGACGTCATCCTTCTCTGTCTCATCTTGTGCCCTGAAGGATGACTCCTGCAGACTGTATCACCCAGTCTCTCTTGCAGGCTGATTTCCACCCAACAGGAGACACAAAGCAAGGAGGAAAGAGAGGCTGGGATATTTCACCTCCTCCTTTCCCCTGTTTCTGTAATGTCTCTGTTGGTAGCTGTGTCCCTCTGCAATAGTGTCCCCCTGCAGTCTAGCTTTCCCTGAATAGCCCCTTCTTCATATGGTTCCAGCTCCCACTGGGCTTCAGCAACACAATTTGCTACTCTTATCTTTGCAACTCTAGCAATCCCATCATTGCTAGCTTCTGGGCCTCATTATCTCTCATTTTTTTCCTTAACCTTGCCCATACCACATAGAAGGAGTCCTTTCTTAAGGTCTCTTCATGAAACTCATCTGGAGCATAGGCTGTTACCTGCCAGGACCCTGACTGAGAGTTCTTGAACATGGAGGGATGCTGGCAGGGAAGGGAGCCAGGGTTAAAAAAAAAAAAAAAGACTTGGTCTACTTGATACATGTGCCTAATGCTGGCCCTCAGTAGGAGCTTCTAGACATGGAAATGCAGGGAGCATTTAGGGGCACAACTCCAGGAAGTGTCAAGATAACTCCAATGATCACTTCCAGTGTGTTGTTTTCATTGACTCCATAGCCTGCAGTAAGTAGACTGCTCCTTCCTGTGTACTCACTCCCATAGCTCCCATTCACAGTTTTTTTAATTTCCTAATTACAAAGACCTTTCCTTCAAGGCTCTCTTTAAAGCCAAGGAGAATTCTCTTCATTTTTTTCTTCATTTCCCCGGCACTACCTAGTGACCAATAGGCACTTAATGCCTCCTGAGTGAATTTATGTTCAAAGGTAATGTCCCTAAGAAATTGAAGTTATCTGACTGTGAGCCATAGAGAACTTGGGCAGCAATAATGACTGCACATTTGCAACTCTGGTTTACTATAGTAGTTGCAGAATTTCTATGGGAAAAAATGATGTTTCATGCTTTATAGCTCATCTTGTTGTTCCCTTCAGCCCGTGTGCAACTGTGACCTGGTGATGTGGGTGGGTGCATAGGGCATGCACAGAATCTCTCTTGCATAGCCATATGTGGTTTGTGTTTCATATTGAAATAACCAAGGTCAGTCTCTTGATATTATTTATAATTCTATGGATGTATCAACCTGCTATATCAATTTGCCTCATGAATGATGGCGTCCTTCAAAGATAAAGACTGATGCCTGACCGGTGTGGCTCAGTGGTTGAGCATCGACCCATGCACCAAGAGGTCGCTGGTTCGATTCCTGGTCAGGGCACAAATCCCCAGTGGGGGGCATGCAGGGGATGGCCAATTGATGTTCTCTTTCATTGATGTTTCTCTCTCTCCTTCTTCCTTCCTCTCTCTCTAAAATCAATAAAGAAAAAAATTAAAAAAAAAAAAAAAAAGACTAATGCTGGATAAGACCCCTAAATTGACAACCAAGCTAGTGTACAAAACACAACCTTACAGATTATCTGTTTAGATATGACCTTGAGTTCAAAGAGTTAACATGAGAAAATATGGGCATTTGCTATAGACTTTATAAGCCTTCAGTCTGTTTCCATGGAGCTGTTGCCAAGGTACATGCAGTAGAAATTTCTCCAAGACAACGTTTTACTCCCCTAAGGCCCTCTTCTTCTTCGTTGACATGGAATCTATCTAAATACGAGAAATTCAAGTAATTTGTAGATTTTTTTTTTTCTGATTAGTTGAAATATCTATTTTCACTAAAATCCATTGACCTCAACCACCCTCTTACTCCAGAGGAGTTCCAAGAACTGGAGGAAGGGGGCCTAGGTTAAAGATCAAGCATGTGGCTCTTTAAACACTTGCTTTATGAAACTCAAATTGAGACAGATGACAAAGGACATTTTTTTCTGACACCCAAATTTATATTTATTATCAAAACCCTTTCAAGAATACAACGTATCAAATCACATTTTGTTATGACTTCAATGAATCATTTAAACAGAATGAAATTCACAAAACTGGAATTCTTCTGGGAAATATGAAACATATGGTCATCATTGTATAGAGAGAGTACTGAGAAAAGTAAAACAAAAAACACCTGAGCTCATTCATTTATTTCTTCTCTGATGTCCTTTGTGGTCCTACAGTGGTGTCCTTGCTGCTCCTCAAACACAACCTCCTCGAGGACTTGGGCTTACTGTCCTGCCCGGAAGGTTCTCCCATGGCTCACTTCCGCACTGCATTCACATCTGTGCTCAGATGCCGCCTTCTCAGAAAGGACTTTCCTGGTCCTTCTAGCTAAGAGATCAGCCCTCGTCACACTCTATCTCTTTCTCTGCTTTATTTTTCATCACTGCCTTCTAGAAATTAGCCCATCGGGTTGGGACTTTGCTGTGTCCATTGCTGCATCCCTAGCACTAGGGCTGTGCCTACTGGAAATTCAGAAAAGAATAAAACTTATACAAAAGGAGACATGGGTAACCTCCAAAAGGGTAGCCTCAAAAGAGGAGCTAAAAAGTCAGCCTGTCACATTCAGCACTTTGGGGCCCTCAGTAAGTTCCTGTAGTTAGATGAATTCTTGCTGCCCCATAGAACCATCCACAGCACTGCATGCTTGGTTTGAGAAGTGTCCAAGGGTCCTCTTAACTAAAAATATCACCATCTACTTCTCCCCCTCATTCCCGAGATGCCTGAAATTCCAAAGAGTAGTTCCCAGAAATTATAATCATTTTGACTGTATTAAGGCATAAGGCTGCTTGGGAGGGCCAACAAATAATAGGGACTTTGTTGACCTGGTTATCCAATCAGGGCCCACAGCCAGTTGTAGGAAGGTCAAGCCTGAGCCTCCAGGGACTGGGAAATAAATCAGTGACAGTGAGTCATCCTTGACACAAGGGGGCGGGAGAGAGCAATGGTGATGGAGTGGGGAGCCTGAAGCAGTCTGGGCTGGGGAAGTGCCCCTGCCTTAGGACAATTTGGGTGTCTAAGGCAGAGGGGCTTCCAGTTTGAGCGCTCAGAGAGTGAATCCTGGCTCCTGCACGTATGGATTCTAAGGATGATCTTGGGCTGTTTTCTTCCTCTCTCTGAACCTACTGAAATTGGAATTTTAAAACCTATCTCAAAGGGTTGCTGTGGCCCTGGCCGGTTTGGCTCAGCGGTTGGAGCGTCGGTACAGAGAGACCCGGGTTCGGTTCCCGCTAAGGGCATGTACCTCGGTTGCAGTTTGTCCCCGGCCCTGATCGGTAGTGCGGGTGGCAGCCACTCGATGTGTTCCTTTCACGTCGATGTTTCTCTCTCTCTCTGTCTGTTCCTCTCTCTCCCTCCCGCTCGGGTGAGGATAAAAAAAAAAAAAGGGGAAAAGGGTTGCTGTGAAGAGTAAAGGAAACTCATGTTTATCAAAGGCTTAGCCTAGTATCTAACACATGGAATGTACTCAATACATAACTGCAGTTGTCACGGTTATGATTCAGATGCTGTGGCCCTCGGCCCTCCGTAGCTCATTGAGGGCCCAACTTCATAGAAGGATTGTCACCTCCTCCTTGGAGCATTTCAGGATTGCTTCACAGGAGAGCAGGCTCTCTCTGAGCACAGTCAGTACCTTGTTCGTGGCATGTACGGCTTGCTGCCACGTGTCACCGCACTGTATCAATTTATGTTACATGCTTTAGTCCTCCTATAGTACTGTGAGTTTCTGGGGGAAGAACTGCTGTCTGATTCGTTTTTCTCTTCCTGACATTGCCTCACAATTCCTTGCACATGGTACATACTCAATAAAGATTGCCCCCGTGGATGAATACCTGAAAACACTATCAATTATTTTTTAACCAGACATTTTCACAGCCTTTTGTAAAAATGGCCTAACCAGTTAATCTATAGGTTAAAGGAACATAATTTAAGATCCTAAGCAACACTATGTCTGGTCAAGAGCCCTTTGGCTGTGTTGCCTGGGCTTTCCAGCAGCGTCTGTCAGAGGCTATCGGGACCTGCAGCAAATGCCCTTGGAGAAGAAGCAGCTTGACTGGCCCGAACAGAAGGCCACATTCTACATTGTAACTTTCAGCTCAATAAGTGAGTTGATGCTGATAGTTCACCAAAAGGAAGAGAGAAACCTAATTTCAAATTATTGGAGCAAGAAGAAAGAATCAGAAGATTCTTAGGTTGAGTCATATGAAATTGTCATTTTAGTAGATCAAAAATGATCAAATGTAGGTCTTTTCAAATGATTCAGCCTTCTTAGTTCTACTAGAAATCTGATCGTCTGGATAATATATCCATAGGATACAGATGATCACAAGGTCTAATGTACTGTGAGAGAAAAGACTTCCCCGATCTCTTCTGTTCTGAGTCACTGATTTAACATCTGTCCACCAACCACCCATCACAGCCGAGGTCACATTTTGGAAGCCCAGCTGAGGAGTAAGCATGACTTGTACCTGTGGACACGCCAGATGGGTAGCTGGGCCCTCGGCAAAGGAAAGGGAGGGCGGCGATGTCCTGGAGCGGGGCCAGGCCGAGCTGCACGAGGGGTGGACAGGCAGATGACCGACAGATGGAGGCCAGCCTCTAGGGGCAGAGCAGGCTGGCAGGTGGCGGGCTGCTGCGAAACCAGGAACTAGACCTGGTTTCGAGATGAGGGTGGAGAAAAGGACAGTACACTGGACTTGGACAGCATTGTCAACAGACCATATTTCTCCTATTTCCTCTTGTAAATTCTGGATAATAGAGTTTTAGGAAATAATATTTTTTATACGAAAGAGAAATGACAAAAATTGTAAATACTGTGTGTGGTGATGATGTCAGTGATACTCAGAAAAAATTCTCCCATTGAACAGTAATGCCCCAAGATGACAAAACCTTTTTCTTTGTACTTGTTGGCATTTACTAGGCATGCAGACCCAGATGTCATAAATGGAACCCCAGATTCCAAGGGAAGTTCTATACTAATGCAACTTAGCTCAGTAACACATTCTCTTTTCAAATTCCTGCTTCCTTCTCCTCTCCCATTCTGTGCCTGGAATTTGATTTCTGTGTTGTTGTTGTTTTCCTATGAATAACTGTGGAAGCAATTCCTACCTCTTTCTTTCCCCCTTACTGCCTCAGCTCCAGCCACAGCCTTCTTGCTCTTCTCTGAACATGCCGGGCAGGTCCTTCCCTCAGGACCTTTGCACAGCGCCCCCTGCCTGGACTGCTGTGCCCAGGTATCTGCCTAGCTCTTCATTCCCTACAGAAGTCACCTTGAGGAGGCCTCCCCTAACCACTGTGGTTTAAAATTGTATTGCTTAGTCCTCTTTGCAGCTTTTCCCCTCCATTATACTTACTTTTTTTAATTAAAAGATTTTTTTATTCCTTTATTGATTTTAGAGAGAGAGGAAGGGAGAAGGAGAGAGAGATAGAAACATCGATGAGAGAGAACATCAATTGGCCGCTTCCTGCATGCCCCCCACTGAAGATTTGGCCCACAACCTGGGCATGTGCCCTGACCAGGAATCGAACCAGTGACCTCTTGGCGCATGGGTTGATGCTCAACCACTGAACCACACCGGCTGGACTCCATTATACTTATTAAAAGACATTTTATATTTCATTTATTTTTGTATTGTCTGCTCCCTTCCCCCACATTAGAGTGTAGGCTCCATAAGGGCAGACATTGTATCTGTTTTGTGTGTGGTGTGCTCAGGGCCTAGCACAGAACCTGGCACAGAGGGGCCCTCACGTTTGCTGAATACACAGACGGATACAATTAGTGTGAGCACGAATGTTCACGACCTGTTCTTCCTTTTGCCTCCACCTTTAAACAGTTGCGTTATCTGCAGAGCCACAAAACCTTTCCAGATGTGGAGGAATAGAACTGTTTCAAAGCCAGTGACAGATTCGAGCACACCCACCTTTTGCAGACTCCATGTAAATTAGATTTCACTCTGCTCCCCATTCACCAGCCTGCGCTTTATAAAAGTACTTTTTAAAGTGTAAGTTCCAGGTTAAAAGAGATTCACGTCCATTTCTGTATATTTCCTTATTTCAAAACAGAAATAAAATGTTTTGTCACTGATCTAAGTCACAAATACTTAGGAAGTTCCTGCCACATGCCAAGGAAGAGAGCTAAGTGCCAGTGCTTAAGTGTTTTAGGACCGAACGCAGTGGGTAGGAGGTAAGCAGGATGATAGGAGAGAAGGCAGAACGTGGGGATATTGGTTTGGGGATAGAACTTGTACTTCTGCTTCCATCCCTGGCTCATGTCATAAGAACCAGCATCTTTGTGATGAGATGCCCAACCTCAGAGACTTCCACTGTGTTGCCTCCTACTCTGCCCCGCCCCCACAAGAAGGGAAAGGGGGGAGGTAAAGGGTCAAAGCAATGCAGAGGGCCCTTGGGGGCCCTTGTGCTCTGCCCAAGCCTGGAGAAGAACAGCCTCCATCTTACTCAGAGCTGCAGCTGACATACAGGACACCTCCTCTAGGGAGGTGCTCAGGGGACTGGGGGTCCACTCGGAACCCTAACTAGCTGCCCCGCCCCAGCTAGAGGGGCAAGGAGAAAGGGGAGAAAAGTTATGCTCTTACAGACTGGTACAGTCAGCGCCTCCAGCAGGGTAGGTCAGCCCCTGGGAATCCTGTCTCCCTAGTGGTTAAGGTTAGGGTACCCTGGACTCCGGGTGGTCGGTTCCAACAGATAGTCTGCACGTTATTGATTCTTTCAGAAGTAGTTTCAGAGAAAAGAAAAATAGAGGCAGACTGCATGCACAAAGCTGACCCAACCATTTTGTGAGCTGATTGTTAACATTTTGTTTTTCTTAAATATATATTTATAAATTAAGAGGAAGGCATGAGCATCATTAGGTGGTAGTCAGCCTGGGGAACGGGAGCCTGACACCCACCCAAGGTGCCCTGCACTGACAAGGGCCACAGCACAAGATCCGAGTGCCAGGGAGGAGTGGGCGCAGCTGAGCGTGGAGCGCTGTGCGGGGATTGAGGGGACCGCAGCTTATGCGTCTGGATGGCCTGTGACTCTAAATAGCTTCCTTTCTGCCTCCCTCCCAGGGACTCATTCTCTGAGATATTTCCGCCTGGGCGTTTCAGATCCCAGCTATGGGATCCCTGAATTCATTTCAGTGGGGTATGTGGACTCCCATCCCATCACCACATACGACAGCGGCTCGCGGCGGAAGGAGCCGCGCGCGCCGTGGATGGCGGAGCACCTGGAGCCGGATCACTGGGAGCGGTACACGCAGCTGCTGCGGGGCTGGCAGCAGGCCTTCCGGGTGGAGCTGGAGCGGCTGCAGCGGCACTACAATCACTCAGGTGAGTGCAGCCGATTGCGTCCCCTCCCTGGTCCCCACCCTGGCCCAGAGGTCCCTGGGCGGACAGCGTGTGTGAGCTTCTGCCAAGTTGCCCTCTCGGCGACTTTTGGCAAAGCCTGGACAATTTGGTTGATGGGGTTCAGTGCCTGCCATCTGCCCTGTGCATCTTCCCAGTTGGCTGTCACCCTCAGGAGCCCTTTGTCCTTTGCTCCCCATATCCCTATCCCAATATCACTCAGGCTTGCCACCTGTACCGTCTCCTTTCCATCTAGATGCGGCCATTCCGTGTCATTTTCTGGTGGCCAGGCTTCGTGAGTTGTTCACTTATGCATCGTGACTTATGACATTAACTTTTCCAGGGATATTTCTGGCTCTTGCATATTCTCCCTCCTCCACTGCACTATAAAATGGATCAATCAATCATTCCCATTATAGGAGTTACCCTATAATTCCCCAAGGCAGGAATAATCATGTTCCTTCGGCACACAGTAGGTACGCCGCAAATATCTGTTGATCGATGAGATTATGTCACAGGAACCTCCTGGTGACAGTCATGCCATGGTGGACCTGTAGGGTGCTGTCCTGGGGTGGAGGGTGCTCCTAGCCACGCCCCCGGTCACATCACCTGGGCGCCCACCTCCATGCCACTGTGCAAACCCCTCTCTGGCCGGTGTGTTCCAGGGTTTCACACGTACCAGAGGATGATTGGCTGTGAGTTGCTGGAGGATGGAAGCACCACGGGGTTCCTGCAGTATGCATACGACGGAGAGGATTTCATTATCTTCGATAAGGACACGCTGTCCTGGACAGCTATAGGTAGTGTGGCTCACATCATCAAGAGGGCATGGGAGGCCAACCTGCATGAGCTGCAGTACCAGAAGAACTGGCTGGAAGAAGAATGTATTGCCTGGTTGAAGAGATTCCTGGAGTATGGGAAAGATACCCTGCAAAGAACAGGTAAAAGGAAAGGAGAACACCTTGCCCCGCACCCCCAGGACACTTGGTTTTATACATAATTTCCTCTACTCCAGGTTATATTCACCCCCTATTCTGAAATCCATCTTGTTAGTCAGACCATCATGATGACTTCCTGTGAACACTGACTGTCCCTAGTTACTTTCTTACCAGCATCTTGATGAGATTCAGCAATTCCCCTCGAGAAAGTGGAGTACCTCCGGGGACACCTCCTTTGGTGGAGATCCAGTGACACCGGTTCTTCCGTCTTGTCAATGATAAGTCGGAAATACTTTGGGCAGGGGGGCAGTTCTTACAAGTCGTGTGGTAACTAAGGGTCCCCCGACACCAGTATGAGTGACAATCTGGACTTACAAAGAAGACAGACAGAGGGTCTTTGCTTTTCTAAAGGATTTATGATAAGATTTCTTTCAGTGAAAAACTCCTTTTACACATTAACAATTGGATTTAGTTGGTCAACTTTTAGTTACTATGGAACTTTTCACTTATAATTGTGTTGAAAGTGAATTATGTCTATGATGCTACAGGAAACTGCTGGGCACAGTGTGCCTTTACTACGGGGGTGGTCCTTAGTGGGGCGTTTCCGGAGCCGTGGTGGGCCCTCAGGAGGCACCTGGGCCCCAGCTCTGAATATGGACCATCTTCCCAGGAGCCTCTGCTCTGGAGGCGATAACTGGGGTTCAAGCTTCAACTCTCCCGCTCATAGCTGAATAGCTGTCTCAATGTCACGGCTGTGGTTGACAGAGCCCCACTGTGACTGGCCTGAGCACAGAGTGGAAGGCCATTGGACAGGCAGGAATCAGGGCAGTGTGGGGACCTGAGGACTTGAAACCAAGCTTTGAATGGTTTTCTCCGAGAGGAGGATGTGCAGCCAACACAAAGCTCGTCCTCACAGTGTCGCCATTCTGGGAGGATGGGCTTCTTTCTCCTGGCTCTAGTTGCAAACATTTTGTTTTTTATCCTCACCCAAGAACATTCTTCCATTTTTTGTTCAGATAGAGCAGGAGGGAGAAAGAGGAAGAGAGAGAGAGAGAGAAACATCGACGTGAAAGGGACACATCGAATGGCTGCCACCCGCACGACCAACCAGGGCCAGGGACAAACTGCAACCGAGGTACGTGCCCTTAGCGGGAACCGAACCCGGGTCTCTCTGTACCAATGCTCCAACTGCTGAGCCAAACCGGCCAAGGCTGCAAACTTTTTTTTTTTTTTATCCTCACCCGAGGACATTTTTCCATTTTTTTTGTTCAGATAGAGTGATAGGGAGAGAGAGGAAGAGAGAGAGAGAGAAAAACATCAATGTGAAAGGGACACATCAAGTGGCTGCCACCCGCACGACCAACCAGGACCAGGGACAAACTGCAACTGAGGTACGTGCCCTTAGTGGGAACCGAACCTGGGTCTCTCTGTACCGACGCTCCAACCGCTGAACCAAACCGGCCAGGGCTGCAAACATTTTTAATCACAGGAGGACTCTGGTTGGCCTCAGTGGGGTCACGTGCCCCCCCCCCCCTTGCTCTAATCACTGTGCCCATCAGATAAGTTTCTAAGACTGACTGTGGGTGACAGAGTCAACAAGAACTAAATGGCACATCCAAGATGTTTAACTGAGTGGAAGTCAAGAAAGAGATTATTTACAGAGGAACAGTCAGGGCTGGGGACACTGGGAAGGGATAGTGAAATACCCCGAGACTTGCAGCAGAGGGAAGCCATTACACCCCTTAGATCTGAAGGCGAAAGAGGAGGGGCTGTCATTACCAGAGCCCAGCAAGGGCTGGTACCCTGGGAGAACCTTCTAGCAAGAGCTGTGGCTGTGGAGGACCACGGTCACTGGCAGACTGCAGTGGCTGGGCACCTGTGGACAAGCCTTTCTCTCCTCTAGTTCTCCGATCTTGCGAAGGGTAGTCCTCCCAGAGGCCCGACCCAACAGGGAGCTGGGGGCGCGGGAACCCTGGAGCCCAGCCTGATGAGCACTGTCCCCTGGGGCAGAGCAGGGCACAGAAGGTCTGCGATTAGAGCTGGGAGCCAGCGAAGAGAGAATAAGCAGGGCACACCGTTCGGGTTATGTTTGGGTGGCAGGGTTGAGATTGGTACCTCTGAAAAGAATCATGAGCTAGGGTGCCATGGACTACTTTTCCAATACAAGTAGTGTGTTCAGGAGAAGGGCTTCTTGTTATCAGAAAAACGGGGCTAATAGATGCTAAGCCAGCAAAGCAACAACCCTGAGTAAAATTAGTAGGTGCAACGTGCCCGCCTCACAGAGATCGCTGTGAAATAATGTGTATGAAACTCTGTACACTGCGGGTCTGTTTACGCGTTAAATGTTACTGTGGCCAGACTGAGGAATGTCTGACAGCTCAGGCTCTGGCTGAAGTCGAAGGCCAGCCAGGGGTTATGGGAGACCCTGAACCATGAGGCACTTTAGGCCGAGACCAGCCAGATCTGAAGAGGGGCCACGGGAGCCCCCACCCCCCTGCCTTGATTAGCAGCGGAGCCTTGGGTAGCAGAGAACACCCAGCTGCTCAGCCTGCTGATCTCGGTGCGCCAGCGCTAGGAGCCGGCCGACAGAGTTTAACTGGGATTTGAAGGCTAATACCCGTTGGAAAAACGGGGGTGGGGGGAGCTTGGGCACCTGGTTTGTGTGAGAAGAATGTGGGAAGTCTAACTTCAGTGTACCTACGCCCCCTCTAAGCCTCCTCGCTCTCTACTGTGGGTGTCCTAATGGGGTCTCAACCCTTTGGTCAGAACCCACTCCTAGAAAAGGATCTGTGATCATTTCTTAGGTACTGTCAACAAGCAGAGTCTCTCTTGGTGGTGTTTAGGTTACCTTGTTAATGTTGGAAAGCCCCATCGTTTCTCCTACAGGAAACAGAAGAGGAAGGTATTGTGGAGGCGAAGGCTCCTCCCTGTATCCGGGTGGCAGGTAGCGCGGTGGGGTGAGGAAGTGAGTAGAGATGAGCAGGAAGCAGCCCCTCCGGGGATGGCGTTGGGCTCTGTGTGGCTCAGGTCTTGGTGTGACTCAGTGTCAGCAGGAAACGCTAAGGACAGCACCATATGGAAAATGAGCAGCATGGTCAAGAGGAAGCAAGACCACAAGTGGACAGTTCTTTGTCATCTCTCCATGATATGAATTTCCATAGCCCCTCTGAGGGCATAACCATGACGTGATCTGTTGCATGTTTGTGTTGCATGGTTGTGTCTTAGTCCATTTGGGCTGCTATAACAAAACAGCACAGACTGGGTCACTTCCAAACAACAGACATTTATTTCCCACAGTTCTGGAGGCTGGAAGTTCAGGATCAGGGTGCCCACAGGGTCAGATGAGACCCTGTCCCAGGTTTCAGACTGCTGACTTCTTGCTATGTCCTCATATGGTGGAAGGGGACGAGGGATTAGAGCTGGGAGCCTCTTTCATAAAAAAGTAATCCCATTTTTAGCGTCCTACCCTCATGACTTAAGCACCTCCCAAAAGCCCCACTTCCTAATAGCATCATCTTTGGGGGTTAGGATTTCAACATATGAATTTGGGGGAGGGACACTAACATACAGACCACAGCAATCGCCAAGGTATCAGCTGAGTACGAAGGCAGTTCAGAGCCGAAGCTGAGCTGAGCTGACTGTGATATCTTTGACTAGTACAGGACTGAGAAAAAGGAGCACGGAGTTCTAATCTCCAGACTCGCTGAACTACTTGTCATGCACGGTCACATGCAAACCGTGCAGCTCCGCTACACGGCACAACTCCACATTCAGTATTCCTGAGCACACCGCCCTAGCAGGAAGTATACCATAAATCTGTTGTTGGTAAACCTGGGTTCCAGGTCCTTCTTGGTTTTAGATGTTTCCCGCAGTGAAGAAAACAAATTGGGAAACCCAGGTGCCAAGTTCTAACATTGTATGCTCAATATATATATGATATTTCTATTCAACTTTACCTTCTCTTTCCTAGAGCCTCCATTGGTCAGAGTATATCACAAAGAAACCTTGCCAGGGATTACAACCCTTTTCTGCAGAGCTCATGGCTTTTACCCCCCAGAAATTTCCATGATCTGGATGAAAAACGGAGAAGAAATGATCCAGGAAATGGATTTGGGAGACATTCTTCCCAGTGGGGATGGGACCTATCAGACATGGATATCCTTGGAGCTGGATCCTCAGAGCAGTGACCTTTACTCCTGTCACGTGGAGCACTGTGACGTCCACATGGTTTTTCAGGTCCCTCAGGGTAAGGACAGGGTGTGCTTTCAGGGTGTGAGACAGGAAGGGGGGAGAGCAGCAAGCCTGGGTCACTGCGTGCATTGGAATGGGTCCTTTAAATCAAAGGTCTCACCTGTTGGTCTCAGGGCAGGATTGCTGAATGCTCTTAAAAATGACTGAGGATCCCAAAGAGCTTCATTTATGTAGATCATCTATATCGCTATTTACTATATTAAAAAGTTTTTCAATTTAAACTCCCGAGAACACAAGCACGTATTTCATTCATTTTCAGAGCAAAGGTGGCGTCCCGTGTGATACAGCCTCTGGAAAGCCCCATTGCACAGGCGAGAGAAAAGGCAAATCACGATGTGGGCCTCTTGCGCTCCCTGCAAGGGTCTTGAAGCCCCCTGGGGCATTCAGACCCCCGAGAACTCCTGTACCCCTGTTTTAGATTATTTCCCTGAACGGAGCTGTGACGTGGGAAGCGAGAGTAAGGGAAATGGTGTTGGGCTTCCTGATGGTCACAGGGACAGAAGTGCCCAAGAGTTAGTACAGAAGGGGAGGAAGGCTTGTAGACTTTCCTCATGTGCTTGCTTTCAGATTCGGGAACTATCCTTCTGGTGGTAAAAGCTGTCTCTGGGTCCATTGTCCTTGCCATTGCCCTGGCTGGAGTTGGCTTCCTGGCTGGCAGAAGAAGGCCCCGAGGTGAGAGGCACGTGGAAGGGGCCATGGGGGTTGCGATGGTCACTCGTACAGCTCCACAAGCTTTATTTTCTGCACCTGCCATTCTACTGTCCATTTAGGAATTAGTTGGGCCCCACTCTGTGACCACAGCAGGACCTGGAACCCCTCTTCCACCACATGGGTAACACACACGTAGATAACGCCCGCGAAGAGAGTGGTTTGGTACGTAGGTGATGCTGATGTCAACAGAGGAGGACTTCCGTCCCCATGAACTGTTCTCCTAGAAGGTGTGGCAGAGAAGATACAATGATCTTGATTTGTCTTTTTCTAAACTATATCCTTATCATTATTTACTATTAACTTTTTGTTTTGTCCTTTGTTTCGAGACATCAGTGAGTTTTCTCATTTTGACCAACATTTTCTGACCCAATTATATGAAAGTCCTTTTCCTTCTAAATTCATCTTTTAGCCCAGCTGGTGTGGCTCAGTAGATTGAGCATCGCCCTGTGGACTGAGAGGTCCCAGTTTGATTCCTGGTCAGGGCACATGCCTGGGTTGTGGCCTCAATCCCCAGTAGGGTTGTGCAGGAGGCAGCCGATTGATGTTTCTTTCTCACATTGATGTTTCTATTTCTCTCTCCCTTCTCTCTCTAAAAAATCAATAAAAACATATTTTTTAAAAATAAATAAATTCCTCTTTCAACACACGAAATGTTGAAGAGTAGATAGATACCTTTGGAAAATGGGACTCAGGGGAAAGAAAAGGGGAAAGAGAAATGGGAGGGATATAGGCTCTTGATGCCTTGGGGAGACCTTTCATTCACTCCGTATATATGTATTAAATACCTGCTATGTTCCAGGCACTGTACTGGATGCTGGGATGTAGCAATGCAAAAGACAGAAATGATCTCTGCTGTCTTGTAAGGTCATCTCCCTCCTTCCCCCGCATCCCCCGGCTTCAGTAGATGCTCAAGTTGATCACAGCATAATATTGATGAGACCCGATTTATGGGTTTGAACCCAGTGTGGGCCAGGAGTTTGGTGTTGTTCATAACCACAAACTTCAACCCCAATTCAAGTGATATGGTAAAAAGCATGTTATAAGTTTTTTTTTTTCTCTTTATTGATTTTAGAGAAGAAGGGAGAGGGAGAGAGCAATAGAAACATTGATGAGACAGAACATTGATTGGCCACCTCCTGCATGCCCCTCACTGGGGATCGGGCCCACAACTGGGGCCTGTGCCCTGACTGGGAATCGAACCAGCGACCTCTTGGTGCATGGGTCGACGCTCAACCACTGAGCCACACCAGCTGGAGGGGAAAAAAAAAGCATGTTATTATATCAATGTATAAACTATCCCATTACTAGAAAATCAACTCAGAGAGTAGTGGGTCATTCTGATGTTTTCTTTACAAAGTACTGCACTAATCCCAATTCAATAAATGAGAGTTACTGAAGCAAAAAAAATATATATATATATATACATATATATATATATATATATATATTTTTTTTACAATGACACACCTGTCTCAAGAATGACACACTGTGAATTCTTGCTTTTTATCTTGTGGAATTAGTGAATTTGAGTTAAAATGTGTCGAATACTAAGAGAATCTTGACAAAGCAGGCTAAAAATGTCAATGCCAGCTTCTCAGATTTTGCTTACCATTGCATAATTTTTTTGAGCTATAAGGGAAAATGCACGTATCTGACTAAAAAGTCTTTCTTTCAGAGAAAAATGAAGTCATCTACCTTCCTGCACCAGCTCAATGATTGAGGATAGCTGTTCCAGTTGTCTTTCCCCTGGGAACCATGGTCACCTCTGTCCCCTGTGGACTCAAGTCCGGTACACCCACAACAGGCATGGATATTACAGGATTGAGCTTTTACGCCGGAAGGATGGGAGCCACAACGTTTTCTTTGTTCTTTGGCTCCAAAAAGACTGTCAGCTTTCAAGCTCTTTTGATGGACTCATTTATCACATTTGGATCTAAATATAGCTTGTCACATGACACAGCACTACCCTATATCCCATCTGTCAACGATGATTTACAAGTAAATTAGAGAATCTCAGAGCTGGAAGGAACCTTCCATGAGAGGGCCGGATATGTCTTCTCCAGCGCCTTTGACTTGAGCATTCAGCCTCCACTTGAATAGCATCAGTGAAGGGCACCTCACTACGTCATAAAGTGGCCTTTTTCTTCCCTCATGAGAATGTATCATGCAAGAGCTTTGATCATGGGTGCTATGACTGTGACCCTAGAGACAACGTTGGACCACCCTGGAAAAGCAGCCAGTGAGTTTCTCTGATGGGCTGTGAATCGCCAGATCGTTTTACGTATTTCCCTGCCTGAGAGAAAGCCAGTGTCCATTTTTATGGCATCTCTGCCTGGTAGCTTGGAATCTTGGAACTATGCCTGGTCGGATCTGAGGAAGTGATCTCATTCTTTCTGTCTTCTGTGGGAGAGTAAGAGCAATAATTTTCAGACACATGATCACCTTCAGTGGAACTACAAATACCTAGATACAAGTGTACTATTTTAATATAAAAGTGATACTCCCTGGCTGGTTTGGCTCAATGGTTAGAGCCAGGGCCCGCAGACCAAAGAGTCTCAGGTTCAATTCCGGTCAATGGCATGTACCTCAGTTGCAGTTCATCCCCAGCCCTGGTCAGGGTCGTGCAGGAGGCAACTAGTTGATGTGTCCCTCTCACATCAATGTTTCTCTCTCTCCCTCCCTCCCTCCCACTCTATCTGGAGATAAATAGAAAAATGTCCTTGGGTGAGGAGTATATGTATATGATGTATATGTATATGTATATGTATATGTATATGTATATGTATATGTATATGTATATGTATATAATATAAAAGTGATAGTATGTGTATCAGAATAGGGTTCAATTCTAACTTCTGTCCTTCCTCTACTGGCTTATTGTGGATGGGCCACACTCACCTTTATACATATGCTTGTTCTCCACACTTATTCCCCATCCACTGAGAGTAAATAAAAGCCCCACTGTGAGAATTAACACTCCCTTGATCCACCTTACTGTACCCCTAAAATCTTTTCTATCGTTTACCTCTTGTTCGCCTGTCATCTTTGATTCTCAGTAAGAAGGTCATATTCTGCCAGAAGGGAGATGCTGATGTTTTTCAGTCAGTTAAATGAGTTCAGACCCCAGGACCCTGGACTCTCCTGGACATAAAGTTTCTAGAAACACTCAGGCCATGGGGAGCCGTAATGTGGCTGGAGGGGAACTCACCAGTGTTTCCACTGCGGTCTCCTTCCCCAGCAAGTGTTCTTCTAGCTTCCCCACTGTGGGCTTGGCTGAGTGAAAAGAGCACCAAATATGGCCACTTGCAGGAGTAAGTGAAGATAAACACCATGTATGCCAGCAAATGTATCTTTGTTGTAAATCTTCTTTTACATTTATTCCATCTCTGGCCTGTGAACCATCTGAGGTTATGAGCAGAGCCACAGCTAACCCATATGGGACATTTGTTCAGATTGGAGAACTTTTCCTTCCTTTGGGTGGACACAGACCCAGGCTGGGTGACATGGCTTAGTCAGTAAAACATGACATGGCAGCTCTGGTCATACCATTAGAAAATAGATGGATATTGGTTGTAGATTAAGATGAATGAATTAACTTGGAAGGGAGGGGTGGTAGTGGAAAAAACAGGTCAGTTTATCCAAAACAGTAGAACTGGACACCCTGTTTGTATATCAAAGAGCTAAAATTATCTGAAAGGTTTTGCATAATCCTATCATGGAGTTTATTTATGGCCATCTATTTTTAAATTTTTGTCATATTACACAGTCTGTTTCACAATGCCTTGTATGTATGTAGTAGGAACCCAGTAAATACTTCTTGAATGAACCAGTACAGTATTTTAATTAGCTAGTCCTCATGTACTGGTGAAAAAGAACAGTGTCATCTTACAACTGAAATCATAGAGGGGAAATGTCTCACTCAGGATCATATGACATTCCAGAGCTCAGGATGAATGCCCCAAGGACCAGTCTGAATTCTTCAAAGGTTTCTACAGCATTAACATTATTTAATAACTTTATCTTGTTATTGCCTTGTCTGTGAAATTAGGATCCCAAACATTCTAACCACACTGCTTCTCCCCACACATTAGGGATAAGGACAGAATTCAGAGGTTCATACAACCACCATTTTTCTTAAAGGTCTATGAGAAGGTCTAAAGGTGCTAAGAAATGAATTCTCAGTCATCCTGGGGGCCCTAAATTTGATACCTAATAGCTATCTTTTTATTCTTGAGACCCTTAGAGCTGTTATATAATCTGGATTTTTTCCCCCCTCTATTATCATTTGGGTCTTTATTTTATTAAAGTTCTTGAAATACTAATTTCATCAGTTCTTATCAATGACCTTGGGAGTATGTGAAACCCTCTAAGGAGGATGGATCATTGTGCTTTTCCCTCCCCCTTCTTCCCTGAGTTCAGCCCTCAGGCAGGAGCAGCTGCATTTGTCCCTTGGCAGGGTTTGGTGTGCGAGTGTTTGGAAGCAGAAGGTTCTGAGCCGAGCCGGCTGCAGCTGGACAGTGGGAGCTGAGGGACCTGGTAGAAGGCCGGGCTGGCCTGCAGCCCTGGTAGCGGAGGCTGGGTCAGAGGCAAGTGCATGGCAGCAGCCAGACCTCGGAAGAAGCAAACCAGGGCCAGAGAGTGGGAACAATTGAGAAGAAAAACACCTTCTGAGAAAACAACTTCTCGAATGGAAAATAAATTCAGGGAACAAGAGGCTGCAGACCAAAATGGGAAGAAGCCACCAGAATGGAAAAGGAAGTGAAACCAAGGATGAAATGAGGCAGTCGACCTCAGGCCGAAGCTGCCTTGGCTTGTTTTCCTTTTGGAGGAAATCAGTGTGGATTTCAGGTGAATCTATGACCTGAACTGAGTAAAAGCTCTTTCTTTCTAAGCAACACGACAGTCGCATGAATAGAGAATTCTGGGAACACATCGAGAAGACACAAACTCTAAAAGGTGATGATTCTGGGGCTACTTGGAGGGCTGGAAATAATAAAAAGTAAAACATTTTGAGTCTCATCAGCTGCTGAGTACAAGCCCTTGGATGTGCTTGAAGTGATCTAAAAGCCATTACTCACGAAACGCTACAAATATGGGCCTTACACACAACAGGAAGTTGCAAACCAGATGGAACCCCTGAGGCCAAGAGCTTGGGCTGCCCTCTACTTTACTCTTTAAACACTGAATTAGTCATCGATCCCTGCGGATCCAGGAGGGTTGAAGATGGGAGGCAAGCTGCTCTAACCTAACGTGGGCCTTTGCAATAGAAATTAAGATCAAATCTCAAAGATTCGTGAATTTGCCCAGCTTCACTGACTGGAAACCAGTTTACATGGTAACGTGTTTACAGGCACAGTGATGACATTTTCAAGGATTGTTCCCTGCCACAAGAAATCAGTAGTTCTCTGTGTGTCACTGTATACACTATATTTTCATGAATGCCTCAGAGTTTATTTAAGAATTTTCTGCCACGAATATTGATATTCAAATTAGATTCTTGTAACCTTTGTTAGTTAATCAGCCATTCATCGAATCCAATGTATGTTCCATGAGGCCTGAGACTCCAGTGCCTGGCACATAGGAGTTACTCAATGCATATGCATATTGGCAAAATGAATTTCAGTAGTACCTACTGTGGGCCAACCTAGAGGCAACAGAGCCCAATAGAAATGTTTTGAAACTTACCAAGTGCAGAAATGGCCCAGACATTTGCTTATAAGCAAATCAAGCTTACATCATAGAAAATGACTTTCAGAAAGGTAATCTAGAACACATTTCTATAAAATAGACCTGGGTTTTGTGTTATAGAAGAATTACCACTCTGACAGTGACCTTTTGTGGTAATGCTGAAAAACACAGCTTTGCTGATAAAACTTCAGAGTGGAAGGGGAGGCCTGCATATCAATATTCCATTAATGGGAGAGGAGGGAGGGGGGGACTGGGAAGCCTGAGCGCTGCCTCCGTCCCTGCAGCAGCTGGGCGGGGCTTCCAGGACAAGCAAGCAGTTGTGATGGTGACATCCGGGCACTCAAGGATATTCAGTGAGATAGAGCGGGTTCTAATCCTCTATTTCCTTTTGCTTTCCCCAACTGGCCAATCCTCAGAATTAACTCCCTCTCTAAGTTGGTAAATGCTTTTTGGCTCTGTTGTTCAACTGGCACGTGGCCACTCTGTGTTGGTTTTTATCTGTTGCTGCCCGGCTTATCTCTCTGGCTAGACTATAAACCCCTTAAGGACACAGTTTGAATTCCATCTCCTTCACTCAGTATCAGGGTGATCTTACGTTATTTAACTTCTCAGCCTCAGTTTTATAAAAACAGGTTTGTAACTACCTCTCTCCCAGCATCAGTTGATGTAGAAATTGAATGAGGGGTGTGTGTGTGTGTGTGTGTGTGTGTGTGTGTGTAGGCACATTGCACAAGGGGTGGCACATGCCTTGTCTCTTTTCCTCTAGGTTTTCTTCAGGGACACATTCCCTATGTCACACAACCATAGCCACCATTTATTGAGTGCTTACTATGAACTGGGCACATATGTTATGTCTATTCCTCATAACACTTTTTTGCCAGCAGGTATTATCATCTGCATTTTGCTGAAGTTCAGCAAGTTATGTTTTTTGACAAGGTCACAGTTAATACGTGCAGAGGTATGATTCAAACCCAAGTCCTTCTCCATCTATAGCTAGTGCTCTTTCCAGGACACCACCCTATCTGCACACAGTAGGCACTCAGCTGATGCTTGATGAAAATTGTAAGGTATCACCTCCTCAGATCTATGCTCCATAGTGAACCTTGGGAGGAAAGGAATAAAAACTTTACAATGAATCAGAAAATCAATAAAGTTCCTTATAAATTCATGAAAGTCTGAGTCTTTTTGCTCAGCCTTTGACGATGTGACTTAAATGCTGAGTAAGGCCTGGAGGGCCAGATGAAGCCCATAGGGAGTTGTCACACATTTCATGGGAATGTCAATGAAGGCCATGGATAAGATTTATTACTTGTCAATTCTTGGCAGATGGGAACAGCTGATGCCCAAAGGGAAAATGAAAGCTCTTCGCCTTGCAAACAAACGCACCCAGGGGGGATGCAGTGCTTAGAGCTGGAGGCTTGTTTAGGGGTCACGTAGTTAAATTTTCTCATTTTACAGATGAAAAAAAAATCGAGGCTTGGAGAGAGTGAAATTATTTGCCAAAAGAAACTCTGAAACCAATTATAGACTTCATGTCTTTACAAAAATATGTTCCACATCACTAGTCATTAGGAAAATGCCAATTAAGACCACAGTGAGGGATCACTGCACACCTGTAAGAACAGCTAAAATAAAAAGGAGGGACAACATTAAACTCTGACGAGGACGCGGAGAAACTGGATCACTTATCCACTGTTGGTGGGAACAGAGAATAGTAACGGCATTCTGGAAGATTTCTGGCTATTTCTTTAAAAACTAAACACATGCTTACCTAGCAATTACACTTCTGGCTGTCGACCCCAGAGAAGTGAAAAGTTATGTCCCCATTAAAATCGGTGCACAGTTCTTTGTGATAGTCCCAAACTGGAATCAACCAAAACATACCTCCATAGATGAATGGTTAAACAATACTACATCCATGCTATGGAGTACTACTCAGCAGTATAAAGGAATAAACTATTTATATAGGCAATCATTTGAATGAATCTCAAGGGCATTATACTGAGTGAAAAGGGCCAATCTCAAAAGGCCACGTACTGTATAATTCCATTTCTATTACATTTTCAAAATGACAAAATTATAGCCCTGGCCGGTTTGGCTTAGCGGTTAGAGCGTCGGCCTGCAGTCCAGAGAGACCCAGGTTTAGTTCCTGCTGAGGGCACGTAACTCGGGTGCAGTTTGTCCCCGGCCCTGGTTGGGTTATGCGGGTGGCAGCCACTCGATGTGTCCCTTTCACGTCGATGTTTCTCTCTCTCTCTCTCCCTCCCACTCTATCTGAACAAAAAATGGAAACATATCCTCAGGTGAGGATAAAAAAAAAAAAAAAGACAGCCCTGGCCAGTTTGGCTCAGCGGTTAGAGTGTCGACCTGCGGTCCCGAGAGGCCCGGGTTCAGTTCCCACTAAGGGCATGTACCTCGGTTGCAGTTTGTCCCCGGCCCTGGTTGGTGGTGCGGGTGGCAGCCACTCGATGTGTCCCTTTCACATCGATGTTTCTCTCTCTCTCTCTCTCTTCTCTCTGTTCCTGTCTCTCCCTCCCACTCTACCAGAACAAAAAAGGAAAAATGTCCTCAGGTGAGGATTAAAAAAAAAAAAAAAAAAAGACAAAATTATAGAGATGAAAACCAGGTGAGTGGTTGCCGGGGTTGGGGACCATGGACGGAATGGGGTGGTATTACTGTAAAGGATAGCATGAGAGAGATATTTTAGGGGTGGGGGTCCTGTATGCTGATTGCAGTGGTGGTCACATGAATCTACCCATGTGATAAACTGACACAGAACTATGCACACATCTTGATTGTATCAGTTTCTTGATTTCGATATTGTACCACAGTTATAAGATCTAACCATGGAGGAAACTTGCCAAAGGGTACATGGCACCTCTCTGTACTATCTTTATGCTATCCTGTGACTCTATAATTATTTCAAAATACATTGAAAAAAAATTGAAGGACAATGCAGGAACTCATTTCTGTTAGGATAACTTGTAATTATCTGGCTTACATGAAACTAGTTTCATGTAGAAATTGGCCAAATAACAAAAGTGACTGACAGTTGAGCTTGTTAGAGTAATCTGTGCCTGTTATTACAGCTACCCCCCAAAATTCCTTTTTAGAAAAATTCTATTTAGTTTGCAGTCAGTAGACTGTAAATTAAGACACTTCGGGGGACCCCTTAACAGTAGAATAATCTGAAAAGGCCGTATTGTTAGAATTTGGTCATCTTGTGTTGTAACGTCAAAAGTAATTTGGAGAGTGCTGGGGGCGTTCCCACTGTTTAAAAAACCCCTAGAAGAAAAGGTACAAGGCATTTGGTGCCTAGATCTTTCATCATTGGAAGGTGCCCTCCCCAAGGTGAGCGCCATCTACCTGTGTGACCGACAATTCTCATTGCTTGATGGGGGCAGCTCAAGGTGATTTGCACTTGAAGCCTCGGCAGTGGGGCTACCCCTTAACACTGATTACACTGAACCGTTCTGATTACTGGGTCTCGGGCTGGTTCCTTTGCAGCAGCTGTGTTCTAGCTGTTCACAGCTACACCTTGAGTCTATAAGTAAACCACCCATTTTGGGGGGCTCTAGGATTATGACCAATGCTTCCCATTTTGCCTGTACTTGTCAGCCTCATGAATGAACTTCCATTAACTGCATATTTCCTCAGAGGGAGTTCCCCGTGAGATTTATCCACATATTCAGTTAGGCATGATGGCCACAATCTCAACTCTGCTGGGCATTCAGTTATAAATATAGCCCTGCTCAGTTTTGTCCATAACAGCAATTCCAAGTGCTCTTCAGTCCCTCAAGTTCCCTGCTTGGTCCCACCCCATGTGCCTCCAACTTCACAAAGAAGGTGGAGGTTATCAGAAGTCCCACAAAGAGACCTGCAGCCCAGCTCCCTTTACCTTCAGTAGAGGTGTTCTACTCTTTGCTCTGGGTGGTCCTTCATTGTAGGCTCTCGATCGCACCCTTTACTGACTCCCCCCAAGACCTTTCCTCACCAATTCCCTCTCTCCCTGCTGCAGCTTCGACTTCATAGACTCGTGTAAGTGTGTATGGGAAAGGCAGAGATTTCACAGCCGGCCAGACGAGGGTTTGAATCCTACCTCCCCCATCTACTAGCTGTAAGAACTTGTTAAAATTGTGCTAGAATACACATAACCTAAATTCACCGTCTTAACCATTTAAAGTACACAGTTCCGTAGGTGCACATTGTCGTGTACCTGTCTCCAGAATGCTTTTCATCTTTCCAGACTGAAACTCTACACTCATTAAACACCATCCTGTCCCCCTCTCCCAGCCCCTGGCAACCACCATTCTACGTTCTGTGTCTATGAGTTTGACTGCTTCAGGTACCTCATGTGAGTAGAATCATACTGTGTTTGTCGTTGTGACTGGCTTATTTCACTTAGCGCAATGCCCCTGAGGCTTATCCATGTTGTAGCATGTCTTGAGTGAGTTTTGGTGAAATTTATTTATTTATTTATTTATTTATTTATTTATTTATTTATGTGGTACGTGCCCTTAGCAGGAACCGAACTCGGGACTCTCTGGTCCGCAGGCCGACGCTCAGCCACTGAGCCAAACTGGCCAGGGCTTTGAGTGAGTTTTAAAAACCATCTCCAAACCTATTTCTTCACCGATCAGCCCTACAGCTTCCTGAGAGTTGTTGAGAGGACTCAATGTTGGTTGGTTCCCTTTTCTCTTCCTCCCGGTGGCCCTCCCCTGGATGAAGTTTCCTTGCCTTTCAACAAATCTTTCTCAGCTTTCAGAAACCCTCCCAAGTTCCTGGATTTCTCTCTCCTTTCCTCATTGCACAGAGTTGCTGAGAGAAAGCTGTCTCCACTCCTCACGTCCCCTCCAACGCTCCGCAGAAGGACTTCGCCTGTTGCTGCCACTGCAGCTATACCATTGCTGGGGAGGTCACCGGGACACTCCCAACTGCCAATATATTTCTCAGGTCTAATTTCACTAGTCTTTTCTGCAATGTAGGACATGAATTAGCATCACTGAATAGACTTCCTTTGTTGAAATCTTCCTTGGCTTCTGTGATGCCACCGTGTACCACTCTGAACTGGTCAAGAGGTAGTTAGGGTTCTTATTGATTTTAGAGAGGGAGGAAGGGAGAGGGAGAGAGAGAAACAATGATGAGAGAGAACATCAATTGGCCACCCCCTGCATGCCCCCCTCCCCTTCCCGCACTGGGGATCGGGCCCACAACCTGAGCATGTGTCCTGACCGGGAATTGAATCAGCGACCTCTTGGTGCATGGGTTGACGCTCAACCACTGGGCCACACTGGCTGGGCTAATGTTCTCTTTTTATTCATTCAACGACTACTGTTTGAGCACATTATGTACCAGCTACTGTCCTAGGTGTTAGAGATACAGCAGTGACCAACACAGAAAAATGGGGTGTTCTAGATTCTTTGAGGGAAGATGCTAATTCATTAAGGCTTAGTTGGTGGCTGGAGTTCCCCCGCCCACCCTCACCTTTCTTCTGTTCATTATCCTCTTCTGCAACTAGTAGAAGAATAAGTAACTCAAACTCTTTCTCTGGCGCTGTGAGCCATGGCCCCCAGCTCTCCCTGTGCCCCCATCACAGAGGAGTTACCTTTGCCCTCGGATCCCACCCTTGTCCCTTCACGTAGTCCTGTTGCAGGACTGATCACAATGAAACCCTATGCTCTCACCAGCCTCCCTCCCCTGCTAGGAGGCGAGCTGCGTGCAGGCAGGCTGGAGGAGCTCGTACTCACCCGGTGTTTCCAGGGTCCCCTACAGTGCCTAGTCCATAGCAGGCAATCAGTGAATCTTCACTGGATGAATGAAGTAGAAGAATTTATTTTTTTTAAGTTAATTAACTAGAATATTATGATGGTTCTTTTTGTCGTCTTAACATTTTGTCAGTTTAGGACCTGAACTGCAGAGATTTCAATAACCCCTAGAAACATTTAGGACACGTCGCATCTTCTTTTTCCTTTAAATAGTCTTCCACTGCCACTAATTTGGCAAATAAAGCTAGGCTACTCAGAGTCTTTGTCATTCCTCTTTTTCCAGTGTGTTGGACCTTAGATGAACCTTCGATGTCACTGATTAGAATCCTGAGGACTAAAGTGCCCTGACTTGCACAGGGTCACCCGATTGTCGAGGGGCAGAGCTCACGGGGGGATCTGATTTCTCATCCAGTGTTCTTTCCACTGTCCCATGCTATCTCTCAAAAATTCAAAGCAACCCGTATTTATGGGGCACCAATTAGGTATGAGACAGTAGGCTGAATTCTACTGGAGAAACAGAGTTTGAATAAAGGTCCCTACTTTAAACCATTTCATAATCTAGTAAGAAGAAAGACATGCACGCAGAAAACTGTAGAGAGTTTATGCAAAAATAAGGTGCATGAAAAATTAATGTGGCAATGACCTCCAACTGGAAGGGCTGGCTTTGGAGTGGCTGAGCCCCTCTTCTCATTTGGGAGAGTGGTTATGAGTGTGTAGAGATGGGGCACGGAGTCCTTCGTGGTCCCCGAGACCATTTCCAGCACAGCTGGTGGGGTTGGAACACTGCTCGCCCCGCCCCGGGCGCTTCAGCAGAGCCAGGGACCATGACCGCGCCTGGACCAACCACGGGTTTCCTGAGCAGAGAAGAAAGAACCAGGCTCGGTATTTCAGGCACGTATTTACAACCTTATCTTTTCTTAACCTAAATGTTCCTGAACAAGGGCTTTTGAGCCAAGAGTCTTAGTTTGCAATTCTAGTCAATGCAACTTGATTTTGTAAAACAACCTCCAGAAAGGCCCAGGATATTAAATGATACAGGACTGCAGAGAATAGGCAGTAGAATTAATGTGCTAATGAGGCAGTAACACAGCTTTGCTCAGGATTAACACATTCAGGAGCCAACCAATTAACTGCCCTCTCTAATACCTCCCAGGCATATTCTGTGCTCAGAATTTGGTAAAGTTCCTGGCCTATGTAAATCTCAGCTGTCCGGTGCTTTCTGTGGTTTTGTGTGTGTGTGTGTGTGTGTGGAGGGGGGGGTGCTGGGGGGGGGCGGTTTAAATAAATGAATGGCCTTAAAGCTAGCAGAGGGGACACATCCCAGATTGAACCATCTTGTCCATATACTCAGTTTTGGTTACATGCCTGCATAGTCACGTATTTGCTTAGCTCATCCCAGCCCTTCACGGACCCAGCCTCCCCCCCTCCGATCTGAGGCAGAGCCCAAGCCTGCTGCGCTGCAAGTGGTCTGCTTTGCCTCCGTTCTGGCACTGACCTTGCCTCCTGACTCAGGTCCCTCAATCACGCAGGGTCCTTACCAAAGTGAAAATAATGTGAGCATCTCTGGATCTGAAAGTCCAACATCTGAGTGAGCTGCAAATGCCTTTGAAGGAGGGTCCTATGGAATTAGCACACCACATGTATACTCCCATTTCTCTCTCTTTAAAAGCCCACCCATGGTCTCCAAAAGATCCCTTCTGACCATGAGGTTTTTGCTTCTTTAGGATGTTTCACCGAGTCAAGGATGGGAGAGATAATGTAACACTGTATTTGTATTACTCCTCCATCCTCTTTCCTGGAAACTTTTTCCTCAAGGGAAAAATAGCTGTTTTTTCCCCTCTCTAAAGCATTAATTCAACAACCGGGTGCTGAGTGTAGCTCTGTACAGTCCTAGGTGCTGGAGAGAACACAGAATAAGTCTTGTTGGAACATCAGAGTTAATCATAGCCCTTCTCTATTTTGCCTATCTGTCAGAAGAAAGTTTGCCAATTATATATTCCCTTTTCTAGACTATCAGGAGAAAAAGAGGTAAGATATGAGTATTCCAAGTGTCTTCCTCTACTATTTAGTCTCCCATCCATTCATCCATCCATCCATCCATCCATCCATCCATCCACCCCAACACTTTGAGTCCTTCCAACATTTGAGTGCATTTTTTGGACCAAGTTCTGTACAAGGCACTGGGATACCGACAGGAGACCTGCTGCTGCCCTCGGGAAGTCCCAGTCCAGAAGGGCGTGGCCGTATGATCAGAGCATGAACTCGAATGTCGCTGTTGGAGTGGAAGCGTGTACACAACGCAAAAGGAACCAAACCTACTGTTCCTAGCAGCTGAGGTTGATTGTGAATTAATTAGTGGAACAGATTTCTGTTTTTGATAGCTATTTCAATACCCACTGGGTATATTTTCAGGGAAATTTAAAAACAGCAAAATCTAGACTCCAATTTGATATGTGTAACCTTTTAACCCTCTGGGGGAGTGTCCGGTCCTTCCACTTCGTCGCTTTCCTCCCCTCTCTCCAGGCTCCCGACCTTCTGGAAGACCTGCTGCCGGTCTGCTCCCTTTGCTTCGTGCATCGTGTGCTTCCCTCCCATGCACGTCCCCACTCGTGACAGGAGACATCCCAGGACCCAGAGAGCCTGGGCTGGCAGAGCAGATTGGCATGTGGGGGTGTGAGAGGCGGTTTTCCAGAGAAAAGGAAGAGGAAGACGTGAACGTGGCCGGTTCAGAGAGCAGAACAGGGGGAACAGAAACAAGGAGAGGACAAGGCAGAAGAGGCAGCACCGCCCTAATCGGATCCCTCTCCACCTGGTGTTGGGCACTGTCTGTGACGGAGTCAGAGGTAAGGAAGGGCTGGCTGGAGCCGGCCTCCCAAACAGGGGCGAGGTGAGCAGAATTGCAGGAATACCAGAGGACCTGACTCATTCGCGGAGTTGCATCTTAAAGGGCAATTTTGCTTCCAAATTATGAACAGAGGGGGAAAAAAAAAACCTCCCCAGCACCCATCATGTGTTGCTTTTGAAAATTATTATTTTGGAGCACGAAGCGGTTTCCTGTCTTTAAAGCCTATTATCTATTTCCCTTCCAGGTGGAGCCTCGGCTGCCTGCTAATTTAATCCCCTGGGTTTCCCCTCTGCCTTCAAGATCGAACAGAGACGCAGGCTTCAGAAAGAGGGCACCTTTGTGTCTTCCTCCCCTGAAGGCCCCCATCCACCCTGGCAGCCAAGGAGATGCTATTTTGGGAAACAGCAGCTGAGTGGGAAGGATTGTTAATTGTTTGTCAAACCCTTCCAGTCTAGTTAGATCTCATGGCAAAAAAAGAAGGCAAAGCCATACCCTTTCCTGCATTTTCTTTTACTCTCCCGTCTGCACGAGGGGAAGGGGCGCAAGGGCTCCCTTTCCTCCTCCAGCGCAGGCACCGAACTAGTATTTGGTTTTTTAAATAAATCCAATTCTTCAAACCAGTTGGAAACACACAAAAAATAACGTTGGCCCCAAACCAAGCACAATACAATAGTTTAAAAATCATGTATCAGCTTCAAAACAAATAAACAAGCCATAGGTCTTCATCATAACAGAAAAGAGACATCAGGGGCCCTGCTGCTCATTCAGGTCATAGCATCCATTCAGCCCCTTGGCTAAGCAGACCCCTTCCCTGACAACACCCACCGGTACACTCCCACTGACACGGTGCACAACAGACACATTGCTCGGAACATCCGTGGTGACACGCACTCACTCCGTCACGGCGTGGAAAAGTTCAAAATCAAACAGAAGGAGCCAGACAGACGAGAGGCTCCTCTGGCTTTTGACCTCAGCCACCACAGGCTTCTGAAACTTCCCAGGCGACACTCAGCCTGGGGCCCGAGAAATGGCCGTGGGGGAGGGGTTGCGATGGGGGAGAAAAGGCTGGGAACCAAAATCTTACTCTTCTTAAAAGAACATGTTATAACCACCTGGAGGTTTGTTTTTCTTTCTCAACTAATTCAGTCTCATAATTAAGGATGTGTATCCCACCTTGACTTTTAAAGGACACTTTTTTTTTCCCTCTCAAAATGATCTGTTGGTGTTTTCAGAGAACACCAAAAGGAATGCTCACTTATTAGGAGAGGAGTTGGACTTAGAGAACTTGATGAAACGATGTTGCAGGGAAGGATATGAGAATGCTGCCTATTTTAGTCATTTTCCTCAAAAGAACTCAGACTGCCTTATACACACACATCTGCTAATCCACACCCTGACTCCCGGTTAGATAGCAGGTCTTAAACTTCCTTTTACACTGGAGAATGTGTCTGTGTAAATACTCAGAATTTGCTTAGTCAAAATGAGCACAAAAAGGGGTAAAGAGTTTTGGTTTTCTAATTGAATGAGCCTTTATGTTAACATTATGTCAGCTGTGTTGATCTAAAAGGGACTTGACTGATGAATTAGAAGTTGTTCTATTAGAATGGAAGTGGGAGAAGAGGCAAGACTTTCTTATTGGCTGAAATATATATATGTTGCCCCTAAATGAGGGGCTGATACCCAGTAAAGTTTGCAGTACATCACTAACCTGTGATAAATGTTCCATCAGAACAGAGTAGGCAAGCAATTACTTTCTCAGTAATAAAATCACACATTCATAAATAGTATGGTAGAAAAAGCTAACTGTCTATCAAAAATCAACTTGTTTTATGTGAAAAAGTAGCTTTTATAGGGAAATAGTTGAGCTTAGGGTCATGAGTGACTATGAGCTAGAGTAAGATGAAATTATTTGCAGTGATAGTTTGGTTAATATGCCACTAGAATAACTCATGTTGAGTATTCCTTTTTTTTTTTTTTTTTTACCCTGGAATTGGCTGTGTTTAAATATTTTAGCTTCAAATTTTGGTAACTCATTAATTAATTTATCAAATAGTTATTGAGATATGTACATACCAATCACGGTTCTGGGTGTAAATGAGTGTAATGCAGTGTCTCCTGGAACTTGATAATGTTCCTGGGAAATGAGAAATATATCTGCATACAAGTTAAATAAATAATTATGTGAGTAAATACAATACAAAACCAAAATAAGAAGTATCACAAGATAACACGTAATATTGTGGTTTTAAGTAACAAATGACTGTTAGGTTATGAGAGTGTGTGTCCAAGTGAGCACTATAAACACCAGTGGGCATGATAGGCTTCTTGGAGGAAGCAGTAGTATAGAATTTGGGCAGAAGGGAGTTGTCATTTTGTTGAGGAAGTAGAGGAAACATATCCTTCTATTTTTTTTAATCCTCACCTAAAGATATGCTTATAGGAAGGGAGAAAGAGAGAGAAATATTGATGTGAGAGAGAACATCAACTATTTGCCTGTAGTACGAGCCCTAACGGAAGATTCAACCTGCAACCCAGGTATGTGCCCTGACCCCAAACTGAACCCACAACCTTTCAGTATATGGGACAATGCTCCAACCCACTGAGCCACACTGGCCAGGGTGACATATACTTTTGATTAGACCTGCCTAGCTGGGGAAGAGGTTGGGCATTTATGTTGCTAAGGACGGCGGGAAGGTTGGAAGATTGCCCAGACAAACAGAATCATGGAGTTCCAGACCTGAAATGAGACAATCAGCTAGTCCACTGGTTCTCAAGTGTGGCTGTACATTGGAATCACCTACAGAGCTTAAAAATCCCAATGCCTGGACCTCACCCCAGCGATTCTGATTTAAGTCATGTGGGGTGAGACCTGGGAGGCCCCAGATTCCAAAGCTCCCCAGGTGATTCCAATGTGCAGCCACAGCTTGAGGACCAATGATTTTGTTCTACTCCCCAGTTGACAAGGTGAGCACCGTGTGCACCTGTGCCCACGCAGAGCCGGTTCTGTCACCACCCAGGCTGCTTGTCTCGGGCAGTGTACTGCGTACCACTGGAGAGCAGGCCCCGGGGTGGATTTTTGTCTAAAGGTCACGGAGAACCACTGGAGGTTTTTGTGTAGGAAAGTGACACATTGAAAACAAATGGTCCTGTAACTTCCAGATGAAAAGAATAAATGCACCCGATAACACCTGAGAATGATGCTCCCCAGGAGAGTCCTCCCTGAAATTTAAGGGTGCGTGTGTGTATTCCACATTTAAAAATAATACTGTGATCAATCTCTGTGTCATCATATTCAGATATGTAGAATTGTGTTTCTCTGCTTCTGTGATGACTTCTCGGTTCTAGAAAGAACTCTCTCCTGGTCAGCTAGGTCTGGTTTTTACATATTCCTTTGATTTTCTCCTCAACTCCACAACTGTTTTATGTTTCATTTCCTTTTTTATCTCTCCTCTCATTTCCCTCTTCACCAATCAAGGTCCTTTGTTAATTGCTCACAATATGTTCATGCATATTTATATGTCCACACCTCCCTATCTCTTTATTACCCCTAGGGCAATATTGTCCCATAGAAATATAATTTGAGTCACGTGTGTAAAAAGAAACAGGTTAAATTAATTTTAATAATATATTGTATTTAATCCAATATATCCACAATTTCATCATTTCAACATGGAACCATTCTAAAAATATTAATGAGATATTTTGCATTCTCTTTCTGGTACTAAGTCTGAAATCTGCTGTGTGTTTTAAAATTACAACATCCATTCCGAAGCTAAATTTTCCAACTTCAGAAATAGGACACAAGAAAGTTGGGTTTCAGGGCAGGATTTTATATATCATGTTTTAGTTTTTAGGTTTGAATACATGGAATTTAAAATTCAATTGCTCAGCTGCACAGGCCACATTGCCTGGTGGCCGCTGTATTGAACAGGGCAGGTTGTAGACGGTGGTGTTTCCGTATTCTGTGACTTGAGAGGGTACTCGGTTCATCTTCATGAGTTTGAGTGCTCTACTTATTGAGGAATTTGCTTTCCTTAGGAGTATTACAGAAGGTGAGGTATGATGAAAACAAAGTTTTGCCTGGCCGGTGTGGCTCAGTGGATTGAGCATCACCCCATGGACTGAGAGGTCCCAGTTCGATCCCTGGTCAGGTGGTTGCAGGTTCGATTCCCAGTGTGGGGCGTGCAGGAGACAGCTGATGGATGTTTCTCTCTCACATCGATGCTTCTATTTCTCTCTCCCTTCCTCTCTCTTAAAACAAACAAACAAACAAACAAACAAAAAACCAATATAATATATTTAAAAAAAACCCCAAAACTGAAGTTTCCCTGAACTGAGATATGAAATTTGGGACAAGAAGGGGGGTGGGGCTGTAATAGTTTAGAAGAGAAAATGGGGAGACGGAAAGAAAACAGGTTTTGGTGCCCACCTCTAGACAACTGCTATTTAGAGATAAAGAAATTCTACAGTAGTCCAGAAGCCAAGAGGAAAAAGGGTGTAAAATGTGCCAGAATTGTGAGAGAGAAAAAGTTGAATTAAAAAATATTTTGTCTCTTCAGAAGAGCAAGAGGAGTATTGCTTACATAAAGTGCTACTACTGTATTTTTATAGGGTTTTCCCCTAAAGAACTCAGATGTCATACAAATAATTATTCATTCACATAAGCAACTTTGACCAAAAAACTTTCAAAATTCCTAACACTGAAAGGTAGGCACAGTGCAGATAACTTATTTTTTTTAGTATCAAACCTTTTAAGATTTTTAAATTGAATTTTTTTGGGTGACATTAATAAAACCATACAGGTTTCAAGTGTAGAGCTCAATATAACATCTTTTGCACACTGCATTGTGCGCTCGCCACCCAAAGTCAAGTCTCTTTCCATCCCCGTTGAACTTACCTTTATTTCACTCCCCCTCACTTCTCACTCATTGTTACTTCTCACAGAGCTATTGTGTGCATGATCCATAGTGAGTTTGCATTGTTCTTATACGGACGAGACTCAATTCAAGGCAATATAAGCTCTGTAATCATCTGATAATACTTAGTCTTCAACTAGTCATGCAAACAAGAAATAACGTCAACAGCAGTGAGCAGACAGGCCCTGCACTCAGAGGAATGCCCAGGCCAGAGCTCAGACAGTGCCTGAGTGAGAACAGCCGTGGACAATACCCAGCATGCCAGTCTGCTCGTGCCAGGCTGAGAAGATGGGGGGGGGGGGGTGGATGGACAGAACAGACCCAATGGAAATGCTTGGCCACTTCTTCCAGAACAGTTGCTTCTGTCTTTCTGATACCCCTAGTGTTTCTCATGGTGCTAGTATATATATATTTTTTTTAACTGAGAAAATCTCAAAGATTGGTGCCAACAAATTGCTTCCTAAAGTTTAGAAGAATATGTTCTCTATCTTCCCACTTTTTTGGTAGACGGAGGTGAAGCTCGCTGACCACAGAGCCAGAGCCCTCCAGAGATAAGGTCTCAAGTTTCCATTTTGTTGTCTCAGGGTTAGAGAAGATTCTGATAATAATAGCAATCATGCCCAATCTTAAGGCAGCAGACATTTATTGAGCACCTATTATGTGGTATAGAAGAAAAAAGCATTTACAATTCAACAAGTACTAACAGTGCACCTCCTATGTGCTTGGTACTGAGCTAGGCACTGGTGGAACAATAAGAACAGCTAGACTTATAAAGTGCTTGTGTGCTGCTAGAAACTGTACTAAGCATTAGAGGTACTTTTATTCTCATTTTACACAATAGGTGACCGAGGCACAGAAAGGTTGAATAACTTGCCCACATCACAAAACTAGATGTGAAAGAACTCCAAAAGTCACACAACAAGAAAGAAGTGGAGCAAGGCAGTGAACCTCGGAGCCCCACCCTCAAGCTTTAGGGTTAAACAGATTCTGAGTTGAATCCCACCTCTCCACCTACAGCTGTATGACTTTGGGAAAATTACTCAACCTTTTAGAGTCCTAGTTTCCTCATCTGTAAATGGAGAAAATGACATGTGCTTTCAGAACTTTATAAGGATTATAAATAATGCCTGCAAAGTGAATAGCACAGTGCCTGGCAGACAATATCATTAGGGGTTCATTCATCCAAGTGCATAATCAATCACTCAGTGTGCACTGGTATGGCCATCCCAGTTGTTAAAATACTGAAACGCAGCCATGCCAGCTGGCAGAACCTCTGCCCTAGGTCCCTTGAGTGACTCCCTTTCTGGCTATCCAGCCCCTCCAACAGGACCCCCCTCCCATAACCCTTGTACTCTAAGGGCCTCCAGGACTCTGTTCTGGTGGTTAGTGCCTGTGTCACCCAGTTGTTAAATACTTTCACTATCTCCTGGCTACAAATAGAGATGGGCTCCTGCCTTCGTTGTGCTCTCAATGAGCACACTGGGGAGGGGCCCTGGGTGTGACACGGGAAAGTGATGAGGGCAATGATGAAGAATGCTTCAGACGGTGCAGGATGGCGAAATGCCCAGCTCAGGTTGGCCGAGAAGGCTTCACGAAGGCTGGCTCTATTCGTGACCTGGATGGTGGCTTCCTAGATCATCACTAACGTTCCTTTTGACTCTTGTTTTTTCATTTGTGCTATCTCCACCTAGTTCAGGTCTCGGGACCCTTTGCCTAAACTTCTACAAGAGCTTTATAATTAAGTGGTCCTCCTTATAATGAAGTATACCGACCATTATAGAATCCATTCTGTTGTTCTCTTACTCAACAACCTTTAGTAGCTCCCAGTGGCCCCATGTCTTCATTGAGCCCTCCATGACCCACTATTATGTAGGCCCAGCCGGTTTCCAGCCTTTTCCACCTACTCTAGGTGCCTGGCACACCTGCCAACTGGGATGTTCCCCACGTAGGACCTTGTTGCTCCAGCTGCTTGGAACTTGTGGATCCTACTTCAGAGTTTTCAACACAGCTTCTTTCTCCCATCTGTGTTCCCTCCACGCCCATGTCTCTTCTCCCACCCCAAGCTTGTGCTGGGGGTGATGTGTTTTGATAACTAAAGTACATTGGTTGCTTATTATGTGCCAGGCTGTACTAAGAGATTTGCATGTTACCTTGTTTTACAAACAAGCTTTTGTTGTCACAAAAGCTCTTTAAGAGGTAGGCAGTATTATTATCTCTTACACAGCAAGTAATAAGTGGAGCTGGGAGCCCGGCCAGTGTGGCTCAGTTGGTTGAGTGTCGTCCATGCACCAAGAGGTCACTGGTTTGATTTCTGGGTCAGGACACATGCTAGGGTTACAGGCTAGATGTCCAGTAGGGGGCGTGCAAGAGGCACCTGATTGATGTTTCTCTCTCTCCCTCTCCCTTCCTCTCTCTCTAAAAAATCAATAACATGTAAAAAAAGAAAAAAAAGTGGAGCCGGATTCCAACTCAGGAAGCTTGTCTTCAGAACCTGTGCTCTTAACCAGTGTTTTATAGTGACTAACAACTCTCAAAGAAAGAGGAAATAAGAAAATACTTCCCATGTTATTTATTGCTCAAAATATACAGGTTGCTTTTGTAATTATTTGTGTTATAATATTATGTCCTTCTTTATATGAGCTGAAAATATAAAGGAACTATAGGTCTCATGGACTGATGTCTCAGTTACCATCAATCAGTTGTGGGCATAGGTGATGCCTCTGATTGTGAATTGACCATAATCAAGCCCCCTTTTCACTACTATTTCGCCTAACTAAATATAGCAAGTTCTTGAACAATGTCATTTTGTTCAAAATTGTTTCCTTATAACGTTGATGAGATGCCATAGGAACTTTACTCTTGTTTATGTCTATTAGCCTATGGTAAAAATTGGTTTTGTTATACATTGTTTCACTTAAAGTCACAAAAACATATTTACTATACACCACTTGGCCAAACCCTGGTCAGGCCATCCAGTGGTTCCACATAGCCTCCAAGAAGGCTGAGCTTAGTTCTATGATTCAGATTGTGGCTGAGTTGTCATTTATATTCTGAATAGAGCAGATGTGTATGTGATTTCTCCCTTTAAGTGCCCCGAGGTTATTTACCCAGAGACATCCGGCAGATCTGTGGTGGAGTTTAAGTGGGACTAACTGGAACTGACTCTCCAGGAACTCAGTCCAGGACCCTGGGCAACCCGATGGTGATTCTGCCCTAATGCCATGTCCTAAGTGTCAGTAGATGTAAGCTGTTGACTGACCAGAAAATTCTGGAACACTGTTCCCTTATGTTTTTACCTTGACACAAAATAAGATTATGACATCATGATGAGAACACAGGACTTCTCTATTTGTATTTTTAGAACTTGCTAGATTTTTCCAAGGGTGGCTGGTCAGTCCTCCTGTTGAAGAAAAATCATTGTGGAGAACCTGTACCACCTTCCGTGGAAACCTACCTGACAACTGTGTTGGTTCTAAAATCTAGGGAACAAAGTGACAGATGCTGGCTTTAGTGGAGAACCAACAACTTTGTGCCTAGATACAGTTTCTTGATAAACAACCCAAACTTATAGAATCCCCTTTTTCTTTTTTCGGGTTTAGAATCAACAGATGCTAAGGGTGTGTGTGACCCTAGGGGGGGTAAGGGACTCATACAAAATTAGTATCTGCTAAATATCTTGTAGTAATAGCATTTGTTACCCAGCGGTATTCCTTGTCACGTTTAGCTGTCATCTCCGTTTCTGCCAGGGGTGACCAGGAGCTTTCAGGTGTGCGCAGCCTTAAAAATGAAGGTGGAGGTGGGGGTGGGGGGATGATCAGGGAAGGATCGGACTTTATTGCAGAGCAAAGTCCACCTCCATTCTCGGGTGAAAGTTTAAATGGTTTGTTTTGCTTTGGTGCTGGCAAGCCAGCGCACAAGCCAGAACCTTTACTACAAACAGTGTGGTGGCTACGCCTCCTCCCTGCCACCCACCCTCTGACAAACCCACCGCCCACCCCATCCGTCCCTGCTGCGTATCTTGTCCCCTTTAAGAGCCTGCTCCGCGGGACTAACGTTCGAAAGGCTCTGGCGCCCCTCCTCGGGCTCCGATTGGCCGCGCGCAGCTCATGGGGGCGTGCCGGCCCGCCCCGGAATGGTTGGCGGTCCCTCACGATTGGCGGGCGAGGACCATATATAACACGCAGGGTGGTGGCGCTGCCCTCAGTTAGCGACCGGACGAGGAACTGGGTGTTTGTCCGTCGTGGGGGCGCGGTGGCCAGTGAGCGCGTCATCGGAATCGGTGCCTCTGGGTAGTCGTCAGGTACCGAGGGCCCACCCCTAGGGCACACTTGTTGAGGCGCCCGATTCCTCTCCCCGCGGCCGAACGTTCCCGGGCTCAGCCCTCACCTCCGCGCCCGCGCGGGCCAAGGGGCGGCAGGCAGGATGGAGTTCAAGCTGGAGGCGCACCGCATCGTCAGCATCTCGCTGGGCAAGATCTACAACTCGCGGGTCCAGCGCGGCGGCATCAAGCTGCACAAGAACCTGCTGGTCTCCCTGGTGCTGCGAAGCGCCCGCCAGGTCTACCTGAGCGACCCGTGCCCCGGTCTCTACCTCGCGGGCCCCTCCGGGACCCCGCTGCAGCTGCCCGGGGAGCCGGCGGCCGGGCCCTCCGCGGGCTGGGGAGAGCCGCCCCCGCCGGCCGCCCCCGCCGCCTGGCCGGACCCCGAGCCGCAGCCAGAACAGCCCGCGGTCCCAGACGCGCTGCGGGCGGGCGACGCTGAGTCCGCGGCTTCCGCGACCGCTTCCAGGGACACACTTCAGGCCGGAGAGGCGGCGGCCGGGGGCACGGGGGGCCAAGCCGGAGGCTCGGACGTCTTCCCCCAGGGGCCCCGAGAGGCTCGTCGCTACTGTGGCTGCCCTCCCGGGGGGGAGGACAAGCCGGGGGCGCCGGGCGCGTCTCCCCACGGTGACTGCTGCTGCGCCGAGGACGAGCCCCCCGCGCCGCCCCCCGTCTGCCCCCGGAAGCGCAGCGCGGCGGGGGTGGGCGGCTGTGGCCCCGCGGGCTGCCCGGCGCCCGGCTCGACCCCTCGGAAGAAGCCCCGCCGGGACTTGGAGGAGCAGCCCGGCAGGGCGGGGGAGGAGGAGGAGGAGATGGAGACCGGGAACGTGGCAAACCTCATTAGCATCTTCGGCTCCAGCTTCTCGGGACTCTTACGGAAAAGCCCGGGGGGCGGCCGGGAGGAAGCCGAGGGAGAAGAGAGAGGTCCGGAAGCCGCCGAGCCCGGGCAGATCTGCTGCGATAAGCGGGTGCTGAGAGACATGAACCCCTGGAGCACAGCCATCGAGGCCTTCTGAACCCCCGTTCCCAGGCGGGCTGGAGGGTGAGCAGCGGGCGTCCGACGTGAGGGCTGGGCTTCTGGCCGCGAGGACGCCCCAGACCGCAGGCGCTGAGCGCGTCGGGAAGACTGGGTGCTGCGGGGCCCACGGACTGCCCTTGGCCTTGGCGGCCCTGCTGGGTTGGCCTCTCACTTGGGACCTCTCTTGAGACTGGGGAGCGTGAGGCTTATCGGAAGAGGACGACCGTTAATTTGTGTGTCTGTATATGTTTGTGTATGTAAGTCTGTCTTGTGAATTAAGACTGTTTTTGTCCTTCTGGAATGCAGCGCCCCTTCCCCAGGGTTGAGGAGATCGGGGGCAGACAGGGACTTTCCTCTATCAGCAGCGCCGAGAAGGAAGCGGCTGCCAGGGCCGGGGAGTTCCCCATTCGTCCTCGAGGCAGGAAGGGACTTTACACACGTCCCTCGCACGAAAGCTAGAGCCATACCAAGGCCAGGCGTGGCGTTTCCTCGCAGGATTTCATAAGACCAGAGTGCTTTAGCCGGGAGCAGAGACTTGTATTATCTCCCTCCCTCCCCATCGTTCTCACTGAAGAAACGTTTAAGCCCCGTGATGACTCTGGGAGAGGGGGATCCTGGCTGCCCTTGTCTTCCCCGCAGGGAAAGAAGCTTGATGAACTTCACAGAAGAGTTCAGGCTTGGAAATAATGGAGTTTATAGAGAAAAGGTATATTTTTAAAAGCTCTAGCTCAAAACCTACTACACAGTGCTTTTAAAAAGTGTTTAATGAAACAAAGTTTACAGACAGAACCCCTAAGTGGAAAGACCTTATGGTTTTGTAGATACGGTGACTCCAGTCTTTGTTGTATAAAGGTTGGGGGAGCTGACGAGGTTTTTGTACAGTATTTTCTCCTTCGTTGTATTGATTTTTGTATAAAAATGTAACTTTACGTGTCTAACACGTATTAAATATTTTGAAGCAATATCTCTGCCTCCTTGTCTGTGATCACCTGTCTGGGTTGGGACAGAGGTGGGGGAGGGGAACTGTGGTCCAGGCTCGAAAATTGAAGGTGTGGTTCTTAATATCAGTCAAGAACAGACTGGGGATATTGTTTGCTGACTTCACTAAGTATCAAGAGAGACACGTTTAAGGTTTCTCCCCCAGATCAGAGGACTGCTATTAGATATTAATATCAGTGGCCTGCCAGTTTCTTTAAACTTGTCACTACAACTGCCTTTTTAAGAAGTCAGTTTAGGCCAACTTGACTTTTTACAGCTCAATCTGATGGTTTCCTAATATTATTATTTTTTTTTTTTTAATCCTCACCTGAGGGTATTTTTCCATTTTTTGTACAGATAGAATGGGAGGGAGAGAGAGGAAGGGAGAGAGAGAGAGAAACATCGATGTGAAGGGACACATCGAGTGGCTGCCACCCGCACGACCAACCAGGGCCGGGGACAAACTGCAACTGAAGTACATGCCCTTAGCGGGAACCGAACCCGGGTCTCTCCGGACCGCAGGCCGACACTCTAACCGCTGAGCCAAACTGGCCAGGGCTGGTTTCCTAATATTAAATAACTTAAGTGCCAACTTTTGAAGCCTTTCCTGTCCACAAAAATGTTTTTCACTAAAACTTTCATTTTGTCTCCTGTTAAAACTATAGAACATGTTAAACCATATAACGTCTTTCATCTTTGTTACTGAAAAAAACCTGACATATGAGGGAAACTGATGAGACTGAATTGCCCAGCTGGTCAGGTCACCTGTGCATTCCAGTGGCTGTCAGGACAGACTTTTCAATGTATTTTTTTCTTTTGCTGTTATAGCTGTAGAAAGTAAAAGCAGTTTTCTCAAAGGAAATTGCTTGTGTCAAACCAGAAATGAGAGGAGGCCCAGGAGGGCTAGACAAATTTAACTTATTTAGCAAAACTTCCTGATTTGCTCTTGTCATCCAAATGGTGACATCATTGTTTGGGTGGTGGTAAACACTTAGGTGAGCACAGCCAAGTGATCCGTTCATTTTACTACAGTTACTGCACTGGAGAGAGCTTTTTGTCTAAGGCAAAATAGTTATTCAATAATCTATTTTCAGAAGTAAATCAATTAGAGAACGGTGTCTTAAAATATGGTTGCTAGTACTTTGAAATATGGTATTGGCCTATAAAGCTTATGAATAAAGAGTGTTTAAGAGATGGGAGAAATTAAGGAAAGATTAGACAAAGTAAGGAAAGATGAGACAAAGTTTTAAGTAAAGTTAGGGCCTTTGAGCAAAAGGAACACATGAACAGTGGCTTTGGCCTTCCTAAACTCCTGATGATGTGAACTTCGGTCACAGCTGAGTGGGCCGGTGCCTTGATGTTTTTGCGAATCTATAGGTGATTCATTAAGCATAAGGAACTTGTACTTTACATTCTCTCACCATAATAAAATATTCACAGAATTAAACATTCTCTAACCAGGGCCTTGTTAAAATTGACTTGTTTTCCTTTCATAGATAGCTACTTAAGTTCTGTTATAGCCACAAGAGATCCATTGAGTGCTGACTGCTTAAACAGAAGAAGGTGTCTAGGGCCTTAATTTTGCAAACATTTCCTGTTGCTAGAAAGTAATTATGATGCTTGAACAGCCATTTCAGTGCATTCTTACATTTGAAAGGGGGTAACATTTGTTGTGTTTAAGAGAACTGATTTGTTTTAGATGAGACAAAAGTTCCTGTTGATCCTTGTTTTCACATTAAGATGGACCATAAGACCACATGTCTGCTTAATTTTAGAGGCTATTAATGGACACATTTGATAGGGAGGTACAGCTTTGTAGGAATTCAGAAAAGGTCATTATCTTTTTTGTTGCAGAAGCAGTATGTGTAATGGTTAGAGCAGGGGTTTTTGAGCCAGACTTCCTGGCTTTGTATCTCAGCTCTGCCACTTTGCTGAGGGCCTTTGGACAAGTCACTTCGTCTCTCTGTGCCTCAGTTTTTTCAGATGTGAAATTGAAATAATCATCTACCTCATAGGGTTGTGCAAATGAATGAGTGAATGCCCCTAAAGTTCTTAGAAAAGTACCTTATACATAGTAAGCAGTCAGTTGTTATTGTTAAGGTAGAAGTGAATTCTGTGTATACATCAGATATATTATGGTCAAAGAACTGTGTAATTTACAAGAAAGGAGGGGAAGGGAGAATCTATTTGTAAATTATTCTACCTGTGAATGTTGGGTTCTTTTGTTCTTCTGTTTTTCTCTGGATACTTGGTATCCCAAAGCTTAGTTCCATCAGCATCGTTTTGCTGTTTTGCTGGTCGGTATGTCTCACACCAACCCTGCAACTTTCCTGATTGTATCAAACAACTGTTTTCACAGAGTAGTAAACAGGAGTGAAAACACTCAAGGAGCAAAGATCTTGTTGACATGCTTTCTGTGGATGAGTAAAGGAAAAAAAAATAGCCCGCAGAGTTATTTTTAGCCTGAATTGCTTGGGCATAGACTGTTTCTTAAGCCGTGTTAATTGATGGGTCCCGGAAAAGAGCCCGTCCAGTGCCAGGATGGGGTTATCACACAACTAATCAGATTCAGTGTGACTAGGGTTAGCACCTAACTACTCTCGACCACACTGGGTGGGTGGGTGGGTTTTCTTGATCAGATTAACCTTAGCTCTGGTCTAGAAAAAACCTTTTTTTTTTTACTGCCATGTAAAAACCAGATATTCAAAGTGCTTTTGACAAGTGCTCCGAGAAGATCACTTTAATAATGAGTAAAGGTGTTAAGTTTCAGTCCAGTACTTCTCAAGCATGTCTCTTTAAAACTGTCTTCCCACTCAGATTGAACCTGGGGAAAGGAACTAATGATACACAACTTGAACTGCCCCTTTGAAGTGACTGCGTTTGCTCTAAGGTACCTAATGCAGTGATAATAACCTCTCCATTCCTACCATTCATCACTGGATTTGGGGGTGAGAAGTGAAAGAGAATGGGCCATTTAACAACTTCGGTAGAATGCTTCTCAGAATAAAGATATAGTAAATATTGGGAACAGAATTAATAATGACAAAACTCCATTTTGTCGCTGGATTAGTCTGGGTCTCTTACTGCAGCTTGCTAGGCATGACAACGCAGCTTAGAGCCTGTGAGATGGGGTCGAAAGGCTAATACCCACTGTGACATGGGGTTTGATGGACATTTATTTCCTTATACTTTTTTAAGTAGAGTTAATTCAGTTCACTGGATAACCAAAGAACTTCTGATCTCTTGCCCTAAATATTTTATTCTGGTCCTGTTTGTGAAATTTTTATTCTCCTAGCCTTGCTTTTATCCCAGCAGTTACTGAAAGAAAACGAGAATGAAAAGAAACACTGATCCAACCCTCCCGTGACTATGAAAGAAGCCATTACTATTAGGTGCAGAACTCCAGTGGAGAGTGAGGTCTGCTTCCCAGGATTCCTGGCACTCTTTCCAGTAATGAACAGTTTGTCTCTCGGCCTTTGAACCATTGTTCAGATTTAAAATTCTACCCAGTGGAAACCTTGGGAGGAAAAATATAGTAGAAGCAGAGTTATGTTAGGAATCATTGTGATCTTAACTCAGGCCCTCGGAGTTTTTCAGACAATTCGTGCGGGCACAATGGAGAAGGGAACATGTGAGAGCAGAAGGTGTAACAGGATACACACATCTAGTAGAATGCTTCCTTCCTGATCCAAACACAGTCTTTCCCAGTGCCTGCCACCTCCCCCCTCCCCCAGTGGGAAGGAGGGTTTTAAAAATAAAATCCCTCTCTAGCAATTGCTCTATCCCAGAGGAATATAGCCCAAAGCATCTCTGCTGGACTATATCCTGGGGTTTATCTCAGACATTTGGAATCTTACAAGCTGGGCGGGAGAAGCCTCCAGGGACTGCATTCCTGAAAGGGCCTCTCTCTCCCCTGCTCTTCTGACCAGCTGCAGCCTCCACCACTGGACCCTGCCCACTTATGGGCAGAAAGAGGCTGCCTACTTATGGGAAGGTGAGAAAGAGGATTGGCCATCAGGTTTTGAAAGCTGTGGGGGAAAAGGCTGGTCCCTAGCGCTATATCCGAGCATCTCTAGACACTATTCTTTTAGGAGCCTGGCATAAAGTCGGCCTGTAATATTTGTTGGTAAATCTACTTATTTTATATGATCGAGTTTTCTGGAACATGGTCACAAACCCCTATGTCTGTGTGATAAGCCACATCCCTAACTTAAAGGACGAAGGTGAGACTCAGCTTCCCCTTTTCTACCCATTTAGCACCAGGTGGGCCTTGGTCCCAGCTCTCTGCTTTCCCCTGTGAACTAGGCCTCTGCTAGGCCAATCATTCCAATAGGCAGACTCCTTTCAGTGTTCCCAGAACTTGGTGATGTGCCAAAAGCCATGTGTTCCCACCTGTTCATCCTTTGACCCATTCCACCTCCCAAACCTCGGAGCAGGGCAGCTGCTGGAGACTTGTTTTCTCTGTGGTGAAAGAAAACCCTTCTGTTTCCTCTGCTCAAAGCACTGCCGTTGTCTCTGATGCAGGATTTCTTAGGCTGCTCCCACACTTGACCCCCGTCCTGAACCCAGGTACCACCCATTCGAGTTTTTCTCCAACTTCATCCACATCTGCTTGGCTGTTTCTGGCCAGCTGCAGCACCCCTGCCCTCAGTGGACGGACACTTCCTTCGGTGCATGGCCTTGCTTCTCTGTCTGTCTGGGTCTTTCTACGCCTCCCCTCCCCCACCCCTCCTGAAGACACTCACAGTCATTGTTGGCCCGGGAGAGTCTGCACAGGGAACGCTGCCACCCACTAAGAAGGACAGAGTTGGATTTCTTGACCCTGAGACTGGCAGAGTTTCCAGAGATTCCACGCCTGCCTCGGAGATGAAGATCAAGCCACAGCTGTGGTAGCTGGGCATCTAACCCCAGAGCCTCACCGACCCCCAATTCCATCACAGAGGCTGGGGGGGGTATCCATCCTAGAAACAGGAGCAGCGCTGAAAACCGGCTTGGCTGGCGGCCAGATGGAGGGAAGGAGAGGCAAAGCCAGGGCCGCCCAGACGGGGGCCACACGGCGCTTCCCATCCCCCTTCCCTTCCCTGGAGCCGCCTCTGCCGCTTTCTAGAACAGATAATGAATCACAGAGCCGCTCTGATGAAGCAAACCCAAAGGCACCTCTCTGCCTGGTCTCCCTGATCTGGGCTTTGATCGACTAATAGAAACTTTTACTGTGAGTTACCAGAATTGGGGAGTCCTTCTAACCCACCGGACTCCCAGAGGTAACCAGCAGAGGTGAGCTAGAGTCTCAGTGCGAAGGGAGACTGTGGGGTGGAGGACAGTCACCAGGAGGAATTGCCACTGAGTCAAGTTCTGCTCAGGGTCTTCGGCGGGTGGTGGACCCAGGGAGGAGCAGCCCCTCTTTTCTTTCTCCCTGGCTTGTCTCAAGCTGCACCCAACCTCCCGTTTTCTTCCCACAACTTCCCAGTTTTATTTTTGGTTTGGAAAAGGGCGAGCGTGCCTTGGCATCTGCATTTATCAGTTATCTCTCTCTCTCTCTGGTTGTGTGACCTACTTTAGAGACTGGAGTTGCTTTTCTTTTTATGGCCGTGGGAGAAATCCCAAGTTCAAGTAGCTGAACTTGAAGTACATGGGACGACGCTACGCTCAGGTGGTTATTACTCTGATTTCTGTGGTTTTCACCCCCATTACAAGTCAATCCGGGCCTGCCCTGTGGAGAGCAGTTGTAAAGATACTGCGTGTCCTGTAGTCACCCCAGCATCAGACATCTGGCCCACCAGGGAGCCAGAAGCTCCTTGAAGCGCCTGAACTCTCCTCTGAGACGGGAACAGAGAGGGAGAGTCTACTACTTACCAGTCAGGAAAGAGTAAACGAGGCCCAGACAGTGAGTAGGTCGACTTGAATGATCAAGTGAGGTCCCAAGCAGAGGCAGGGATAGAATTCACCTGGACTGGTTCCCGGGACCCCTCTGAGCAGGGACTCATGGACCAGAATCTGAAAATGTGACTCACGACTTGGAGAGTCATTCCCTGTTTCTTTGGTTTCTATTTATAGTAAAAAAAAAAAAGTATCCACTTGCCTCACATTTGTGATTTGAAGATAAATCAGTGTTTGTAAAGCAAAGCTAGAAGATATAAACAATTCAGCCCTGGGTCCCATCTATTAAGTATTTACAGGAACACCCAGAAGGAACTCATCAAGGGGGAATACAAAGATGCAAACAACAGGATCTGGCCCTCAAGTCAGACCAGGGTCCAGAGGAGATGCCAAAACAACATAGAACCTCCACTTCCCCAAATCTGACAGCAGCCCCTTGCTTTCTCAGTAGGGTCCAGGGACCAGCAGCAAGGGTGTCATCTGCAGTTCCTCAGAAAAGCAGACTCTCAGGCCCCAGCCCTGATCAGCTGACTGCATTTTGACAAGATCCCCAGGTGATTTGCATGCACTCGAAAGTTTAAAAAGTGGCTATTTCCACTGACCTCAGGGTCAAGTGTGAACTCAGCTTGAGGTCACTCAGAGGCTTAGCTCCCTCTCGCTACTCCTTCCCTCACATCCTCCAGCCATAAGATGCTATCTGCAGGCCTCTGGGCCTTTCCAGCGCTGCCCTTTGGGGGGACACAGCCACCTTAGAGATGCTCCTTCGAGCTGAGAGCATACTCTCTCCAGGCAACAGAGAGGGCGGACTGCTCGGACCTGGTAAGGGGGAAGCCTGAGGGTCGGGGTAAGAGGGAAGAGGGCGCTACCAGCAGAAACTCAGCTTGCAGAGAGGTGGGGGTAGAGCCCCAGGAGATGGGCAGCAGAAAAGTCAGGGAAAATGAGAACAAAGACCGCGTCACTGACCTAAAGCTTGGTGAGTCTGGGGAGAGGTTCTGGTAGGAGACAGGAGAGAAAACCCCATTATGAAGGGAGGGGATGAAGCGATGTGGAGGCTCTGGCTATATCCCCTTCCCCAAGAAATTTGGCATAAAAGGCAAAAGAGAACCAGGATCCTGGCTCAAGAGGATGTTGGCTCAGTTCAAAGGGCCTGCGAATGTCTCAAGGCGTAAGTAGTAGCTGCAGAAACAGTTATTGAGGTGAACGGGGCCTGAATACATAAACTGCTAAGGATGGGTCTCTTATCAGAAGGCATCGACACCTTCTTCTCCTGACAAATAAAAGGAGACTGGAGACACTAATAAATCACCCCAGGGACCTTGTTAGTATCAGCAGCCCACATTCTCTTCCTTACTCCCCGCCCTGACTGCTCCAGCTCACCAGTTAGCAGGGTAATAAACTGAGAGGTTCTGAGGATGAAGGACCTTCCCCAAACCCAGTGCCACCAGCTGCTAATCTAAACCTTTCTGGGGCTTCATCCTCTTTATATACTAGGAGTTTAAAACACATTGGAATGCAGGTTTGTGCTATGAGGAAAGCAAAATTTGGGGTTCTCAGCAGAAAACACACACACACACACACACACACCCCCCACACACACATTCCTGGTCTGTTCTCATTTGGAAAGCCAGTTATGAATGAGTGTGGTTTGCTGGGTAAAAAGCAAGTCTGACCTCATCTGTCATTGTCAGTGTTACAGAGGATTAGTCTGAGGCTGAGAACAGGTTGAGACATGTCCTACAGAGGCTCCGGATGCTGAGAGAAGGAAACCGAGCAGTTTCAGTCTCTGAAGGCAACTGCTGAGAGCTGACGGAGATGAGAGGAGGAGTAGAAGAGGGAGGATGGATGGATGGATGGGAAAAGCAAGAGAGACAGATGTCTGGTGATTTCAAGAGAAACATGAGACTACAATAAACTCAGAGTCAGAAAACAGGAAGAATGTGAGCAAAGGAAAAGGTAGCAAATGGACTGAGAACTGCAGTGTATTTGATAGCACAGCCCGGTCCAGATGGGGACGTGGCATCAGCCCTCAGCAAGGTCCTCTGCAAATGGGGGGAGATGCAAAGAGCGAATAGCTCTCCTTGGTGGTGGGAGCATTTTGTGCTGAAGCTGTAAGAGATTTACAAAGCGACATCATTACTGGACCTTCCTTACAATTTTCTGAAAGGATAACATGAGGAGGCCCTAACTTGTTAGTCTTTGCATGCCTAGACCACCCAGAGACAAAATTCAACCCAGAGCTCAAAATTCCTCCGTCTGTTTGCTCCCTGTCCTAATTAGCTGAAGCTATTTCTAAAAACAGACCATCTCTCACAGATTCCCCTGCAGCCCTTCCCCACTGCTACCTGCCCCCAGTGCCTTCTCCTGAGTTCTGTCTGCTGCTTCTATGCCAGCTCCTCAGGTGCCAGGGCTGCAGACCTTGACCCCCCCCCCCCTCTTGCCAACACATCTACACACTTGCTAAAGCATATAGCATTGCCTTCATTCACAGGGAAGCTCATTTCCATTCCTGCTTCTCAGTTCCCACTGTCACCTTCTTCATGATTTACTTCAAGCCCTTGTGACTTTAGTCCATTCTCCCATTCCCTCCTAGCCCTACCTTAGAACTAACAGATGATGCATCTTACAACATCGTTTTGGTGATGTCGTCAGTCTCAGATTCAAAAGCCTCTCATGCCTTCCCATATTCTACGTGAACTTCTCTGCCTGCCATTTAGCCTTTCATTCAACCGTTAGTTATCTGCCAGGCACTGAGTACAAAGATGAGTGAGGAACTTGGTGCCTGGGGGGAGAAGAGGGGTGAAAAACTCATTACAATTCAGGTTTAATACTATGGTGATCCAAGAATATTGATGAGGGGTGCTTAACCCAAACAGAATGTCAAGAAAGGAGTCCTGGGAAGAGGAGGTTATTTCTGTGCTGAGTCCCTAAAGGCAGCTAGAACTGCATGTGCAAAGGTCCTGAGGCCAGAGAGCTGATTGTATCTGGACATTACAAATGCTTCTTTGTGGTTGGAACATAGGTGTGGAGTGGAACATGCCCCGAAGGATTAGGAGAGGTCAGACCACAAAGGCCAGGCTTGGAGGTTTGTTCATTTGGAAAGATATGGGGAAGCCAAGGAAGACTTTTAAGTAGGGATGGGATCCAATCAGATTTGCATTTAGATCCATCACTGGCTATAGTATGACAACGGGACTGGAAATGGTAGAAGAGAAAAGACTGGAGGCAGAGTGAGGCAAGGGCCAGTTAGAGGGCTGCTTAATAATCTAGGGGAGAACTTAATGGGGCTAATAGCAACAGCACCCTTCTCCTCGGGCACTACTGTACATTGCCTGGTATTAATTTCCTGGCATCCTCTACCGCTCTCTTCCCCTCTGAATTGTAAAGTCTTTGAAGATAAGTGCTGGGCCTCAATCTTATCTACGTAGAGGCCCTTCTGTGCCAGGATCTGCACTGATGTCTGTTGAGTGATAGAAAGTTAAAAAAAATGGGAGCTAGCCTAGAAGCCTCAGGCAGGAGGGAGCACACGGCCACAAGGAGAAAGGAATGTGAGGTTTCCAGCCTCACTTCCTGCAGCCCAGCTGGGTGCCCTCTCCAGTTTCTGAGTCACCTCTTTCTTCCTAAATTGTCTTCCCCCAAAGGATCTGAAGGCTGCAGGGGTATTGAGCAGAGAGGGTAGTGGTGCCATCCGATTCTTTTCCCTTCTAACGATACAAAGAGCCGCGATGTGACAATGGCCAAACCGAGAAGAATGCAGCAGAACAGAGCTGTCTGCCTCTCAGCCCTGGGACCTTGCTGCTATTGAGGGTGCAACTGCCCTTGGAAAATAGGCAGAGGGTGGGGAAAATAGCCCCGAGAAGCTGAGTGGAAGGGGGCTGGAGGGCAGGCAGCCGCCTCGCAGGCAGTGAGGAGAATCGAATCGTTGCAGTCACCTCTCCGGCTCCCCGGCTGTCTTGTAGATAATTGCCTGTTTACGCACTTCCAGTTCTCAGAGGCTGTTGGACTCCTGCTGCTCTGGGAATTGTGGGCGTATAGACCCCCCTTCTCTCCTCACCTTCTCCACTGTATTGAACCCACTGGGAAGAAACAAAGACCAGAGTTCAAGTTCTAATGAGGTCTCCAGTGAGGTAGAGGTGCTAGTCTTCATTCGTCCCAGACAGAGAGATGTTGAAATCCCAGAAGAGTCTTTAAATTGGCTGCTGGCCTGGTGCTTGGAATGAGTACCCCCTGGGGGTGGGAGGGCTCGGGCATCTGGGGTGGAGTTCTGGGAGGGGGGCTTGAAGTACTAGTAGTGCTACTCTGGCTCATCCTTCCCCAGTCCCTACCCCCAGGGCATCTGAGTGCAGCATGTAATGAACCCCTGAAAGTCAGAGTGGATTAAAAATGTGATACACACAAGTATGCAACTTGTACTCATAAGGAAAACAGTAGAAGATCAGTGAATCCTTGTGTGTAACTATAACCAGTAAGAGCTTGGACTAATGTTCCCCAAAGGGAATAGACATTAACTAAGTTCCTTATCTGCATTCTGCATTTCTATCATGAGGAGTGGTCAAGTATTAGTTTCAGTTAGACTTTGTGTGCGTGGGGACCTGAGACTCCGAGAAAACATTGACAGTTTGCTAGTAAAGCAGTTGGTATGCAATCATCTCCTAATTAAAGCACATTATTGCTTATTTACAAATGTTAGGGCTGCAATAACTAACCCTTAGGAGACCCCCAGGTCAAACAAACAAAGATAAATTAGTATAGCATATCAACAGGAACCTATTTGAAGAGTTTACTGTTGCTTCTCCTTAGGGAGATTAGGTCCTCAAGGACTCTTAGCCTTGATCTCTGTTCAAGTTCAATTCTCCCCTTTGGTGAGGACCCCAGGAGGCACTCGGAGTCCCGACCAGGAGGGAGAAGAGCAGTATCTCTGATGGCATCAGGGGCATCCCTGCCCCTTCTTTTCCTCCACTGTCCTCTGCTCTCAGCAGTACTTGTGCCTCCCCCAACAAAACCATGTTTTCCTGGGATTCCTGGACCTCGTTCCCCAACACCTGCCAATTACTCCTTGCAGACATTTCTTGCTGTAATTATTTGCTCACATGTTTCTTTTCCTGACCAGACTGTGCCCTCCCCCCTTCTAAATCGCATTTATCTCTCTATCCCCATAATCTAGATCAGAACCTAGCACGTGGTAAGTACTTAGCATCAGTTGGTGAGACGTTGTCTGGAGAGACCTGAGTCTTGGTTTGGCCATGCACAATCCGCATAACTTCCAGCTAGTCACTTAATCGTTCTGAGTCTTAAATTCTTCATTTTCAGATAAATTCTGCCAATTCCAACTCAGGGTTACAAGTGAAAAATGAAGCCACCGTGGACGTGCTGAACAGAGCGCCGGGACGGAGGTGGCAGGAGGGATGCTCAGCTCCAAGCAGACACATTTGTCTTAGTATGTTCGGGCTGCCATACCAAAAGACTGGGTGGCTTACACAACAGAACTTATTTCCTCACAGTTTTGGAGGGTGGAAGTCCGAGATCAGGGTGCCAGCATGGTTGGACTCTAGTGAGAGTTCTCCCCGGCGAGCGGACAGCTGCCTTCTCACCCTATCTTCACATGGTGGTGGTGGAGAGAGCTCCCTTTTCCTCTCTAAGGCCACAGTCCTTGTGACCTCGCTTCACTTTATTAACCGCCTAAAGATCCTATCTCCAGAATCAGTCACGTTGGGGGTTAGGCTTCAGCCTAGGAATCGGAGGGGGCAGGTTCAATTCAGTCCATAGTAATATTAAATGAGATTCAACCGTACCTGGAACCCTTTAGTCCTGCCCCCCTACCTCTCAACCTGCAGATCGTGAGTCCAAGCACCCTCTTATCTTGCTCTCTGGACAACAGACTGTCTTCCTGGTCCTCTGTCAACATTTATTCTTTATGACTTCCTGTCTGCTTATTGCTGGGGCTACTCTTCTAGGCTTGGATTGGGTGCCTACACTTGGAGCATGTAGTAGTCGAAGCTATCTTTTAGGCTAAGAAGTCAAAAGGAGGTCTTTTACTGATTGGTGTTTTAACGCCCACCTGAGTCAAAGATACAGGAGCGGACCTGGAAAAACAACTGAATTTCTCTGTGATGGAATTTCTTCCCCAGTTCAGAGGAGACTGCAGGGGTTGTCTGTACCTTGCTAGCATATCTGGAGAAATAACCAGCAGTCCTGGGAAAGCATTTTGTAGCTACAGTACATGAATCATGACTTGTGTGCTTACTTATAGATGTCCACAAAACGAAAGCATTTGTGTGGCATATCCTATAGTTTATGAAGAATTCTCATACATTGACTCATCTCATCCTTATAACACCATTTCACAGATGAGGAAACTTAGGCCTACATAGCCCAGCAGGTCCTCCACCTACATCCTCTGTTCCTTCCTCCAGACCAAGGTAACCGCACTATAACACTTCCAAGAAAACGCAGGGCTCTAAAAACTAGCCAAGTTGAACTCTTTATGCTCCCCCACTGGGAACACAGATCGCTGGTACTCTTGTTTTATTGCCCCATGTGAATCCATTTTTGCTCTGGTGTTTTATGGAGTTTGAGGAAAAAAATATATGTGCAATGTGGTGACATTCTTAGAAGAAAGGCCTTTATTAATGCAAGACATTAATTATTGTATTATGTTCGTTTGATTTGGGACCAAATTTCAAAGGACCCTGAATACTTTCTGAGCGTATTTCCTTGGGATGCTCGCCCACCCAGCACAACTGAATGTGGGAGGCACTACCTGGTTTTAATCATCTCATTTGCTAACCATCAATTTAGTTCAGAGCCTTCTATGTGCCAGGGGCTCTGTCCTGAAGGAAACTCACATTCCAAGTAAGTCGAGTAGGCTCTGTCCCTTAAGAAGGACAGTATAAATGGAACCCTCTTTGGTATGTCCCTCTTCTTCACCCCAACCACACACACATTTGGTTGGTCAGAAAGTCTCCATTCTGACCCTATCAACGTGGATGCCAGAGACACTCTTGGGGATCTGCAATGTTCCCTCTTCAGCATACCTACACCTCGCACGGGGTGGGGGTCACGCACCATCCACATCTTCCTCTGGTGGGGCCGTAATCCCAGATTGGAGCAATAGGTACTTTTTTCAACGGTGCAGTGCACTTGGGGAGGGGGTTCCCCAGGGCGATTCCCCTCCAGCCAAGTGCTTCCTCGGCCCCCACTTTCCAGTTTCTCCTGCCCTAGTGCAGGAGAGGGCCTTCTTTTCCAGGTCCCTGGCCTCTGCCAAGGTCTCCTCCCATCCCAAGAGGAAGGGCGAGTGATCCGGAGAAGATCTCCAGGGGCAGGGAGGCTGGGCGGGGCCAGGGGCGAGGAGACGAGGAGACCAGCCCGGGAGCTCCGCCGCTGGGGAGCTTCCTCCCTCGGCCGGCCGCCTTTCCGCCCGGCCGGCGGCGGGGAGGGTGGCTTCCTGCGCCGGCTCCCCGGGCGCCCCGCCCGAACGCTGGCGGGGCGGGGGCGGGGCCAGGTTCAGGGTTGTCTCCTGCAGCCACGGCCACTGTTGCCGGGGCAACCAGGGGGGGCACTCAGGTGCGGGCAGGCCGCTGCAACCCGGTGGACGGGCCAGCTCAGCAGGCGGGCGGGGGCCGGAGTTGCTGCCTCGTCACCATGGGAACAGTGCAGCTATTTCCAAGCCCCGGGTGGTGCCAGTGGCTCGGTGCCAGGGCGTGAGGGTATTGCAGGACAGCGGCAATCTGCTGCGGCTTGGGACCTAACAATGCGCCCCTTCTGCAGCGCGGGCCTCCAGCAAGAGGCCCGGCTAATCGGAGGGGCGGAGGATGCCCCCTGCTCATCACGCTTCCTCTCGGGCCCTCGGCGGGGAGCCTGGCGGCCCTGGGCGCTCTGGCTGCACGTGCTGCCCCCGCCGCCCTCTCCAGACAAAGCGGGGCTCTCGCGGGCGTTGCCTTGGCGCCCCCCTTCGCTCCACCGACTCTTTGATTTCCTCCCACTCTCTTCTTCATCTCTCAATCGGTCCACCCGCACAACTGCCTCCTGGGGTGCTTTCTCTATTGTGTCGCCACCTCCAGTTTGGCCCTCACTCCAAAGCTTTGCCTTAAAACACGACTCCATTGGACCTTGTCCCACCCCCATGCTGCCCGCTCCTTACTACATTGATTAGGAGGGCGACTGCTTCCCTCTCCTTGTACTCTGCAAGCTCCGAGCTACCTTTTCTATTGTCTGCTCCCCTGCCTGTTAAGCCTACTTGCTGTACTCAGCCTTTGGAGGCTTGCAGAACCCTCTGGACATGCAGAGGCCTTTCCTGGTTCCCTTCCCACTCTTTGTCTCAGAGGGCTGTGGACAGCGGAAGAGAGAGGGCAAATGGCTACATAGATCGGGCCCCCCTTGTCTCTCGCTGACACCACCCTTTTCCTGCCACCCTGAAATCACATTATTGGGGTACCATGGGTGGGCCGGTACGTGGGGGGTTCTGCGCTGCCATTAGCAGCCTCTTTGCTTGTGAGGTTAACTAAAGGAGAGTGGGAAGTAGCCAGGAACCCTTGGTGCAACTTGAGGAGTAAATCATCCCTCTTCTTCCACCTCGGTGTGGCCACTCTGTGCTTTAAGCTGGTGCACCATGTGTCTCTTCCCACCTCTGACTCCCTTCACCTCTGCCCTCGCCCCCCTCAACATCACATTGTCCATCCCTTTGGCACCCGCCCCAGGAGAGGAAAGGGCAGGTCCTCCTCCCCAGGAAGGAAGGTGGGGCAGAGCAGCTCCTGCAGGAAGGGAAGGAAAAAGGAGGGAAGGAAGGAAATGGCCAACAGAAGAAGGTGGAATCCGGTGGGAGGGCTTTGCATTGTGTCCACGTCTTTCCTTTTTAGCTCTGCAAAGCCAAGCCCAAGGCCATCCAGAACCAAGGTTCTGCTGCCATTTCCCAGAATCCATGCTGGGCCTGCCTGCCTGGGCCTGGAGGGGACAGAGGTTTTGGTGGACACGTTTAAGGCAGGCGGGTAGAGTTCAATGTGTGCTGCAGACAGTGAGCACTTAACATCGGTCGTGTTTCATTTCCTTTTGTTTCTTTTCTGTCCAAAATAAAAATCAGCTTTTATTTTGCACCTCCTCCCCCATTAAAAGCCCCAGGGTAGAACTATGCCTCAGGTAGGAAAAATGAGTCTAAATATTTTCTGAGGACCTTCTCTGTGTGAACCTACTCTTATGGTCTGTAGTACTTCACATTTGCGTAGGGTGTTATAGTTATAAAGGTCTGTCACTGAACACTACCTCGTCTCAACCATTGTTATCACTCCTACTTGGACTTTCCCCGCTAACTTTCAAACTCAGCCTTTCAGGGAATAAATATTCATGAGTATTGCTCTTTGGTATTCCCTCCACTCTTTTTCCTGGCTCAGGCCCCAGGAACACAGGCAAGGAAGTGCTTTGGTCCCTGCTAGGCCTGTGGTCCAGTCCCAAAGGTGCTTAGTTATGTGACTATTATTTGCGTAGTGAGTGTTGCATCTCCATTCACTTAATAGCCAGATGCCTAGAACCCTGGCAGCCAGGTTTATGGTGCTACAGGCCGCATCTTGTGCGTTGAAAGCCTCAGAAAGAAAAACAAAAAAAATGGACTTGTGCTTTGGAAAAGCGGTCTGAAACCCAGTCCACAATGAACTGCTGTTTGTCTTCTGTCTTCTGGATTATTAAGTGTCATGATCACTGAGCAGAAGGAGTAGGTTTTTGTTTTTTTCAGTCTAGGAAAGCTCACCCTCACTGGCTCTGTAAGCATGCCCCGAGGCGGGAAAGTGTTAGCATCAACATTCTGATGGCCTGGGATGGGGATGAGGGTCAGGATGAGAGCCCAACAACTCTAAGGTTTTTGTGTGTGATTTTACGGTGCTGTTTCCTCAGCAGAGGAAAGTGTGAGGGGGCGGAGACCTGGCTATATGGAGTTGGGACAAGTATGGGCAGAGCCAGGGGTTGGGCTTCCTTTCCTTCTGTTCTGCTTACCCAGGGTTCTAGAGGAATTTGCTACTATCTTCAGTTAGCAAACCAATCTGCCAGGGCACTTACTGGGGCACTGAGCTAGGGTGCCTCAGGGGGGCTTAGGGTCTCACAGCAAACACAAGTCCTGCAAACATTTCCGTGGCCATTGTGTGGAGTGTGGGATGCAGCGGTGGGGAGAGATTTCTGACAAAGTAATAGGATTTTCTCCTAATCGGAGATCTCAATGATGATGGCCTGGGCTTCCTGAGGGTATTCATGGTCATGGAGATCGTCAAGGGGTCTAGGGTCGATGTCCACCTGTCAGAAATCCTGCCCTGCATGTTCCTGTGCTGGGAGGGGAGGAACTGATGACCTCCATGGTCCCTTCTAACTCTGAGCCTGCAATTTTGAAATATACTAATGGTCCTAGGCAGCACTCAATGAATGGCTCCAGTTATGTAGGGATTCCATTCATCAATTATATACTGAGTGTACTTTGTACTGCTGCTCTGCTAGATGCTGTGGGAGAGTCAGAGATGTGAATGGTGGCGTTGAAGATCTTTGTAGAGGCCACTGATACTCAGAGCAAACTGAGGCAGGAAGGGTTCCAGGCCAGAGTGAGGGACCCTGTCCCCATCACTTCTCAATCAAAGTCCAGAGGTCAGCATCCTCTACACCATTTCCCTGTGAGATGTTCCTTCCTGAGATGCTGGATTAAAAGATTTCCAGAGCTGCCCGGCTGGTGTGGCTCAGTGGCTGAGCGTCGACCCAGGCACCAAGAGGTCGCTGGTTCGATTCCTGGTCAGGGCACATGCCCAGGTTGTGGGCCCCATCCCCAGTGTGGGGGAGGGGGCTTGCAGGAGATGGCCAATCGATGTTCTCTCATGGATGTTTCTATCTCTCGCTCCCTCTCCTTTCCTCTCTCTTTAAAATCAATAAAGAAAAGAAAAAGATTTCCAGGGCTTTGATCTGTACGAGAGGGGCAGAGAAGAGCTGAGGGAGTGGGGTCCTGTCTGCAAGGGTGGAGGCTGAGTGACAACAGAGCCCACCCGTGGGGATATACTGGGGTGGGATGGGGACAGGATTCAGAATGGGGAGGGGGATGAGGTGGGCATGAATGGGCCCCTGTAGGAGGAGGTAATGAGGTGAATCAGAGAAATCTGTCACTGAGTTCCAGGAAGAGACCAGCAGGTGTAGTCTCTCTCGGTCTCTTTAAAAAACGAGCAGTGCCGATGAGAGGGCCTGGACTTGGGCACACAGCTCTGTTCTGTGGGCTCCTACCGGGAGCCTGGGGATGGAGCAGGTGAGGGCTTGCCATGGCTGCCGTGCAAGATGACATCCGGGCACTGGGGCAGCCTGGAATCAGCCCCCCTCCCGTTTGGCAGGAGGAGTCCTGCTAAGCCCCAAGAATTCCTTCCCTGGCCAGTGCTCAGCACCCTCCCATCCGCCTTCAGCAGCCTCCTCAGGAAGAGTCCCAGCATCTGTAGGGACTGTCAGGACCTGTGAGCCAAGGAGGCCCCGGGGGTGGGGGAGGGTGGGGGAGCCAGGTGGAGGTGAACTGCAGGATAGTGAACGTTTGGGGGGCAGGAGGGTCCCTCACAAGGATTCTGATTTGCTTATCTATTCAGGGGAGCAATCCAGGAGTCAGTTTAATTGGAGTCATCAGCATCCTTGGGCTGGAAACCGCTGCTTTGTTGGTTTATGTTTGTGCGTGTCCTAGAATAGCCTCCCTCTCCCACAGTGGGGACACTTTTGGAATCTCAGGCCCAGATATCCTTCAGGGGATCATATCTTGTAGCTCTGGAAGGACCTGGGTATGTGATCGAAGGGCCTTGTGTGTGTGGGTTGGGGGGCACTCACATGCCCCCAATCAGGATTCCTAGCCTGCAGCTTCTGGGGGGAAGGGGGAGAGGCAGCTTGGATGACCATCTACTGCAGGGACCGGACCAGCAGGCACAGAGAAGAGCCACCCAGCACAGATCAGGAGCCCGGAGGAATGGGGTCTAGGACCAGGAGTTTGGCCGAGGGCAGGAACAGGTTAAGGGAGAAAAATTCCAAACACCATGGCTAGGGTCAGGAGTCATTCTTTTTTTTTTTTTATCCTCACCCGAGGACATTTTTCCATTTTTTGTTCAGATAGAGTGGGAGGGAGAGAGAGGAAGAAGAGAGGAAGAGAGAGAGAGAGAGAGAGAAACATCGACATGAAAGGGACACATCGAGTGACTGCCTCCTGCACGCACGACCCAACCAGGGCCGGGGACAAACTGCAACCAAGGTACATGCCCTTAGTGGGAACCGAACCCAGGTCTCTCTGGACTACAGGCCAACGCTCTAACCGCTGAGCCAAACCTACCAGGGCTCAGGAGTCATTCTTGCTGTCTTCATGCCATCCCTGTGAGCTGAGGGACTCTGAGCTGACCCCAGGGCCTGGCTGCCAGCTCGAGGTGCTCAAACACTGGACCACAGGGCCCTGCCCCCATGGCTGTGGCCTGGGCCATCCTAGAACCTCTCTGGGATAGGAGAGTGCAGGGATAGGATTCCTTTCTGTGCTGAACTTGAGAAAGAAAAGGCGGCTGCTGAGAGTTCTGCCCTTGTCTGCATTCAGATCATGGCGGGTTCTTTGCTTTGACGAATGCACCGAAGCCAGGGGCTCCGTTGACAGGGGCTCTGCAGGGGACTCGTGGGATGCTCTGTGGGCTGCAGGAAGCTCTTCTCCTGCCCAGATGATGGATGTGATGGGCTCTGGGAGGGATGCAGCCAGATGCCAGTTGCTTTTCTGGTTTTAGCTCTCGGTGGTGGGTTTCAGCTGCCAATCTCTGGTTAATATTCCATGCAAACCAAAGGAGGGCCAGAGGCACCTCACGTAAACTCAGGGTCCTCCGTGTCACAGACCTGGGCAGCAGCCCTTGAAATTCTGCCTGCAAAGGGCAAGGCTTTTGAGGGGCGGGACTGAGTTGGGAGCTGAAAGACATGGGGTAGAAGATGAACTCTTTAGCCTCCAAGGAACTGACCTTGAAGCTGGTGCACTGGGCAGAGTGACCAAGAGGGAGCCATCCCTTTGCCCACTGTGGCCCATCAAGAGTGAGAGCTGAGTTGTTGACATGTAACCCAGGCAACTCAGCTACTGGGAGTTGGCCATTCTCGGATACCCCAAGGCCACTGGGGCCTGTCTCTGTGTTTTACTGTTTGGCTGAGATGTTCAAGAGTTCACTGGGCTTAGAGGACAGGACTAGAGCTCAGCGCAGTGCCTGATATGCAGTCAGCACTTGTTTATCTGATGTTGACTGTCCTTGTCTCCACCCCTTCCACTAGAACTTGAGCTCCGTAGGAGCAAGGATCTTGTCTTTCTTGTTTACTGCTAAACCCCAGTGTCTGGCACATAGTGGGCCTGCGATGAATATTTGTTGAATGAATGGATGGACGTCATGACCGAGCTGTAATTTGCATTTTGACTCTTCCCCTGAATACGGGACTGACCGTGTGTAAGTTACGTGGATGGCATGGTGGGACCAGGCTCCACTTCGAGTCCTGCAGCTTGTTGTGCACAGGATTTCCAGCCCTGTGCACGTGCAAATCAGAAAACCAGAGGAGTTGATACCTGTGGGGTAACTCGTGACCAATAGGGAACCACAGCAGTGGATCAGTGCGTCCCCTTTCTTCACGGTGGATGACCCTGAGATACATTTCCAAGTGTCCTCGGATGGTCTCACGGGACTGGTCAACCGCTCTCCCCTTACGTCCAGCGTCAGGGCAATGCCTGATTGGCGTTCTCTTCTTCCTGGTTTCTGCCACCTTGGGTCACATTCCCAGAGGCACGAGTGACTCACGTTTCAGCCTTTCTTCAGGCTCTGCTGTTGGTAGAACCCAGGTGAAGACCATGGGGTTCCACTCCTGAATTTACTCTTTTCTAGTTGTGTCTTTGGGTCAAACCACTGAACCTCTCTGTTCCTGTTGCCCCAGCTGAAGATGGGTGTCATAAAGCCACACAAGGTGGTACCATTTGATAATGCAGAGCGTGTGACAGTGGCTGTTTTCGCCCCTGTGTATATCAGGCCCTTGCTAAAGGTGTCTGTCTGTCCCTCCCACCTGCTTTGGGAGAAGGCAGGTCTAGGAGGCGCCCTCGGCCTCCGAGCCCGCGAGGCCTCGTGAAGAAATGCTGCTGAGCCCGGTCCCGCCCTGGTGGGAAGCAAAGGGTGACTAGGCCGATGACTCAGGCGTTTGGCAACCGGATCGCTCTTCTTTGGAGCACTCTGTAAACACTGGTCAAAGGAGTCTTGCAACATGCCTGCCAGGTGGGAGGCGGGAAGAGGCGAGGGTGTGGAGGCAGGGAGGAGGCCAAACATGTTGCTCACAGGGGCCAGAGTGGCATGTCTGGGATGTCCTCTGGCACAAGCACGAGGCCACATGTGGGGCCTCTTCACGGGGCGGGCAGCGGCGTCTCCAGTTCTCTTTCTGTCCCCCACTTGTTTTCCTGTCCCCCACACCCTCTCCCAGATGGCATCTTTGGCTGCAGAGAAGCTCCCAGAGTTCTTTGTGGGCCCCTCCCTAGCACGCTGTCTTCCCAAGGAGCTGAAGTGCCTCAGCCATGAGAAGGAATCTCTGGCCTTCCTGGGATTTGGGGGCAGATCTGCCTGGCTCCCCCTTAAATTGTATACGGTACGCCTTCTCAGCTTTAGGTAAGGCAGGTTCCGGGCACACGGAGCCCCTGGCCACTGGGAAGTGACTCAGGAGGGCTGGGTGTGCTCTCTCGGCATTTAGTCATCATGCCTTTCAGCTGTCAGCCCCCCGCTTCCCACCCTGCCGGGAGTCATGCTCCGCTGGAGCAGCCATGCCCACTGCTTTGCAGGGGGACAGCCTTTCCTTCCCGCCTTCCCACCCCACTCCAGGGGACCCGCAGGCGGGGGTGGGGCAGTGGATGCCTGGATGCCATCCCTCCACGTCCCAAGGGACGAGGTTCCTGCCCTCCTGGACATCTGGCCGACATCTGGCCCTGGCTGGGTCCTCTGAAGGAACCCGGGGGGGAGAGGGACAGTTGCCAACAGAAGACAGCAGTGGCTGGGGCCGTACTGTCCCCGCCTCCGCTCTGTTCCTGCTTAGTGCCTCCCTCTCCAGCGATTTATCTGGGCCCCTCGCCCACTGGTCAGCGGGTTCCGCTCTTACTTACTGTGACCCCCTGAAGTCTCTGTGCCTTGTCGTCAGGTGCGCTTAGAGACCCGTGGCATGGCTCACTCTGCCACCCCACCCCACCAGCCTGCTGCCCTGGAGGCTCCAGCGCACAGAAGCTCAGAGAACTTTCTCTGGAGGGAAGCAGTTGAGGGGGGGGGGGGGAAGAGTGAAAACAGCTGGGAACTTTCATCTCTAGGCTCCCAACTCCCAAACTGCTACACTCATTCAGGGATGAGCATTTGGTAGTCACGTGTGTGTACACCGCTAGCACATGTGTGTACGCTGCTAGCACGTGTGTGTACGCCGCTAGCACATGCCGAATTTCAGTGTCGGTGGCTGGCCTCAGTCACTCTCCTTTCCATCCCAGCCCTCCTCTGCACACCCTCTGACCCTCCCCAGACCCTAGAGCTGGGTAGTTGACCACAGATTGTTTGAGTCGTGGCCTGTATCACTGTGGTTCTCAAAGCGCCTTTCTCCAAGTCCAGGGGACCAGCCGCATCAGTGTCACTGGGAACTGTAAAAGCAACTTTGTGGGCTCACCCCAGACCTACTGAACCAGAACTCTGGGGCTCAGCAGTCTGTGCTTATCAAGCCCCCCAAGTGATTCTGATGCTCTCTGAAGTCTGAGAACCACCGCCTTGTGACAACGCCTGCGAGGGTCTGAGCAGAGGAACCTTGTCCAGAGCAGAGGCCGCGGCTGGGCTCTAACAGATGGGCTTCCCGGGGGCACCCAGCTTGCTGAGGGGCTGAGGCCGCCACCCACGGACCCACCACCGAGGCGTCGGGAACACTGAGAAGCGCTTCTCACCGACCTTTCCCGCCCAGAGTGGCGCTCGACAGAGGAGCAGAGGCACCCTGCCCGCGGGCATGCGAGGAGAGAAAGGGAAGAATGGCTTCTCCTCAAGGATGCTTTCCAGCGACCCAGAGACTTGCACGAGGAAGCGCATTGGCTCGGAACAGGGTGGTCCGGCCGTGTCCAGTCCTCTTCTCTGGAAGGGCACCAGCCGTGACAGGCAGCACTTGGGTGCTTCTGGGAGACAGACAGTGCCTACTGCATGGAGGCATGGACACCAGGGGAGGAGCAGTGGACCAAGCCAGGAAGCATGAACCCTTCTTCCCACTTTTGACGCATCTTTGTTGTGACTCAGGGCAGCTGTTTCTGGCCCCAGTTTCCCAACCCATAGGAGAGTGATATCAACCTCATTCCCTGAAATCAAAGCTGTGAGGATAGGATAAGAGCCTTGTAAAAAAATTTTTTTAAAGTTTAAAGTGTTTGGTATCTAACCCTACGATGCTAGATACACACACACACACACACACACACAGAGTTTCTGTGATCTGAACCGGAAGTGCATACAGAATCAAGGCAGGCTGGTATGTCAGAGAGAACAGCTGGGGGGCAGTCAGGAAGCTGGGGCTCCAGTTTCCATTTTGCCATTAACCAGCCGTGTGGTTGTGGGGCAGCCACTCTCTTTCTGGGCTTCAGTTTCCTCATCTGTAAAATGGAGACATTACACGAGATTGTATCTAATGTCACGCCAACATCTATCAGTCTGAGAGCCCATGATTTTGAGTAGTTGGTCCTCATGGTCTTTACTCCAGGTCGGCTCCATGATGGTCGAAACTTTGCAACGTGGAGGGAGAGAAATCAAAGGAAAGAGGAGGGCAATCAGGACATGGCTGCTAGAGCCAGGAGTCAGGACCCAGGGCATGGAGGGACCACACAGAAGGCAGAACTGGAAGACAGGTCATTCTCAGAGAATCTGCTGAAAGTCTGGGTGTTTTCTTCACCCATGAGGCTTAGGTTGGCAGTTCATAAAGAAGGGCGCTCCCCAGAGAGAAGCAAGTGGGATGGCTTTATCAACTTTGTCTGTCCTCTTCCCTTGTTGGCTTCATGACACTGGAGGGAATGTCATGTTGACGAAGCTGGAGACATAGAGACCAGAAGGGGCCGGGAGTGGGGGCAGGTGGAGGGAGGTTGGGGCTTAACATGCTCGACCCCACATGTATTCCTCATCCTTAGCGAAGGCAGAGAGCAGGCCACTGGCTTCAGGAAAGGAAAAGAGAGCCCAGCATCCCTTTAACAGGACCATTCGGTCCACCCCCCCACTCCCATCCTGCATCTCAAACATCATCTCTGGTTCTCTTGGCCCTGGATGCTCCCCGCCTCTACCCAGGTCAAGAGTATGTGCCCTGAGCCTCATTTACATCCTTCTTTCTACCTCTGCGGGGGGCCACTCACAGCTTTGGGGAGCAGCTGAAGTGGCAGAACCGGTGTCACAGCACCCTGGGGCACTCTGAGGCTACAGCTTCTACTCCTGGGAACAGCCCGGGGCTATTTCTACTCCCTTAGTCAGCATGGGCGGGAAGGGTGAGGGCCTGGGAAAGGCCAGTGGTGTGAGCTTCTGTAGCAATTGCTCCTCCGTAAACACAGTAATAGCAGGTCTGGATCATGGTTGTCACCCCGCTAATTATCAGCTGCAGCGCATTCCCCCCTGGGTGGCCACACCGAGCCAGCTCATCACAGCACAGGGGACTGTGGAATATGCTCTGGATTTCCCAGATCCCTTCCTACAGTTGCTAGGCAACTGGGAGTTTGTGCTGGAAGTAGGGATCTCATTTAGGAAAATCTCCCCAGGTCTCCCAAATCTCTGAAACCAAAATTGATTGTTCTCTAAGTGGGGTTCTTGGATGACCGACAGCTCACCTGGGAGGGTCAGGGGCTGCCCCAAATGCACGGATAGGCTGGGCTGGTCACCGAATGAGGGGCCAAGGCAGCCCAGGGGATCCCGGGGGAGGGGAGGCTGGTCTGAAAGTCACCCTTTTGCTGAAACACCATAACTGCTGTTTAGGGCACAGGGCTGAGTTAGCATGTGTATAGCTGTAGCTGGTTGGGGAGAGAAGCAGCCCAGGGGTGTCTGCTTTGTGCTGGCCAGAGAGGTCACAGAGGTGAGCCAGCAGAGAAGAGGGGGAGGGAAGGAAGGTGGGTTTATGTTAGGCTTGTTTTTGAAGGCTTGTTATGAAGGCTTGTTTTTAGTGGCAAGCCCCTAGGTGTGTGTGTGTGTGTGTGTGTGTGTGTGTGTGTTAGGGAGAAGACCCCAGTATCTGGTTCCACTCCAAGGCTCCTAGACCAGTGTGTGAAGGTCATAGGTGATGTCATTTAGGGGCTGGTGAACTTAACCTCATTAAAGAACCTAATGTATTATCTCAGGAATGAGTTGGAATCTGCTCCCAGGACCCTCAGCGCTAGGGGCTGGCGTGGGTGCAGAGCCGTGAAGGGGGAGGAAGTGGCAGGGACTGTTGGTCCTGGACACTGTTAACTGTGACCCAGCATGAATGATATTTTTCTGTTTAATGTTGAGTCTAACTTGGTTTCCTTGGTAGAACCTTCTGGCTCAGAAGCAGAAACCAAACACAAAGGAGTTAAAATTCAACAAACCTTCCTGGACCATGTACTTGGCATGGCGCTAGGTGCCAGGAGACAATGTGGACTAGAGGGACCCAGGCCCTGTCCCCAAGGAGCTCTCACCGTAGCCTGGTGTCACACTGCTGAAGCCAGAGGTTGGGGCTCTGTCCTAGGTGGGGGTGATAAAAACCTGTTTATCTTCCCAGAGTAAGACTTGCCTTGGGGCCTGCATGTCAGAAACAGGCTCTCAGTGTGCCTGACTCAGGCTGGGGAACACCTCCTGGTCCCTGGAATCCCGCTGGGCAGGCAGGCCGTGGGTGGCAGGCACACCCCCAGCGTGGGAGCCGAGGGGGTGGACACCAGCAGCTCCCTTCTCAGGGGCTGGTGTCCGGGCAGCCCTGGCCCCGCCACCTGGCCGGTACTGCCCCGAGGAGACGTGAGGAAAAGATGGAGCTGCCCACACACTCCGGCTCACGGTATATAAACAACATCGATGATCATGATCACCTTCAGGTTGAACGGATGTTCATGGCGTTCCCATCGTGTGCTGGCTTGGTGCGTGGCGCACGGCTATTTTATTTAGTCTCCATTCTTTCAATAATCCCATGAAGCAGGCATCAGCCTCATTGTACAGTCGAGAAAACAGAGCGGTGTAGGCCGAGGAAGAGCACATAGTGACTGTGCACAGGCAGGCTGACCTCTGCTGCTTGGGAGTCTGTGGGTACCACGCAGCTGCCCTTCGGGTACTGCAAACTCAGTTTATCTAGAGCCAGGTTCACTACCGTTGACTCCTCAGTTCCCTAAGTAAACGGCCATTGGTCCAGCTCCTGAAATGGGGACTCCCTTTCTCTCATCCGTATGGTCTACATTTGCTTTTCTGACCACTCAAGTATCTCTCCAATCCATTTCCTTTCTGCATTCTGGGCCACGGTTCTAACCCAGGCTCTAATAATGTATCAGCCTGGTCATCACAGTGGCCTCTGCCTGGAGCCTTCCCCAGCCTCTCCCACCCGACCTTCTGCTGGGGAGGGCCTCTCTGTGGCCTTCAGGATAAACGAAAACCCGTTCTTTTGACTAGAAGGCCCCTTTGGACTGGACCTTGGTTATTTGTACTGTCACATCTCTCAGCTCTTCACACACTCCTGCCCCCCCCACCCGGATCTGTTTGCAGATCTGCCCGTGTGCCCTGTGACCCCCACCCGCATGCTTGCTCAGGGTGGTCTTTCTTTCTGGACTGCTTTGTGTCAGTCCCTTCCAGAGACGTGCCCATGTATCCCCAGGCACCGACTCTGCCCCTGGGGAGCAGGAGAGGTACAGCCAAGGACAAGTCTCAGAGCAGGAAGAGCTCCCGGGGCGGGGAGCTGGACAAGGAGGGACTTGGACATTTCACAGTGCTGCTAAGTTCCTGTCCTCCCTCCACCTCGCACCCCGTCTGCCCCGCAACCCTTTGAGGTCAGTGTGCAAGCTGTGACTTCCCGTATGACCTCTACTGTGAAGGTCATCTGGACACTGGCTGCTCCCTCTGTGAGGCCACTGGGCTGCCTCATTTGACTGCTCTTCCTCCTCCCCCTCCCCCTCTCTTCCTCCCACTCCTCCTTTTTTTCTTCTGGAAGAGGCCACCCTGAAGGTCTGAAGAGCCCACACACAAATGAGGACAAGCTCTGGGAGCCTCTTCCCGTTCAGCTCACAGCATTTAGTGCTCTCCATTCCCCGTCTCTCTGTTTTCTAGAAGTTTTCATGTTGGCTCATGCTGAGCCACTGCGGGAACCCCCTTGAGTGGCCTTTAGAAACCACAGCAACCAGCACAAACCAGACACTTCTAGTCCCCCTTTTTAACCCCCAATTTCCCAACAGTTCTCCCTCCTGGGCGAACCCTTGTCTGGTTTATGCCCCAGCCCCGCGGCTTCTCGCAGGCCTGCTGGGGAGCGCTGCGGGGGCATTCCTACAGGGGGCGCCGCTTCCCTCTCGGGGCGCCTGCCTGTCCGGTGTCACCGCCGGGTCCCTTAGCCGGGATACCGCCAGGTCTCTTAGCTGGGATCCTGCCTGTCCGGTGTTACCGCCGGGTCCCTTAGCCGGGATAGCACCGGGTCCCTTAGCTGGGATCCTGCCTGTCCGGTGTCACCGCCGGGTCCCTTAGCCGGGATACCGCCAGGTCTCTTAGCTGGGATCCTGCCTGTCCGGTGTCACCGCCGGGTCCCTTAGCCGGGATACCGCCAGGTCTCTTAGCTGGGATCCTGCCTGTCCGGTGTTACCGCCGGGTCCCTTAGCCGGGATAGCGCCGGGTCCCTTAGCCGGGATACCGCCGGGTCCCTTAGCCGGGATAGCACCAGGTCCCTTAGCTGGGATCCTGCCTGTCCGGTGTTACCGCTGGGTCTCTTAGCTGGGATAGTGCCAGGTCCCTTAGCCGGGATACTGCCGGGTCCCTTAGCGGGGATACCGCCGGGTCCCTTAGCCGGGATAGCGCCGGGTCCCTTAGCCGGGATCCTGCCTGTCCGGTGTTACCGCCGGGTCTCTTAGCCGGGATAGCGCCGGGTCTCTTAGCCGGGATACCGCCGGGTCCCTTAGCCGGGATACCGCCGGGTCTCTTAGCCGGGATCCTGCCTGTCCGGTGTTACCGCCGGGTCTCTTAGCCGGGATAGCGCCGGGTCTCTTAGCCGGGATACCGCCGGGTCTCTTAGCCGGGATCCTGCCTGTCCGGTGTTACCGCCGGGTCTCTTAGCCGGGATAGCGCCGGGTCTCTTAGCCGGGATACCGCCGGGTCTCTTAGCCGGGATCCTGCCTGTCCGGTGTTACCGCCGGGTCTCTTAGCCGGGATAGCGCCGGGTCTCTTAGCAGGACGCCTGCCTGTCCGATGTTACCGCCGGGTCCCTTAGCGGGGATACCGCCGGGTCTCTTAGCGGGGATACCGCCGGGTCCCTTAGCGGGGATACCGCCAGGTCTCTTAGCGGGGATACCGCCGGGTCCCTTAGCGGGGATACCGCCGGGTGTCTTGGCGGGGATCCTGCCGGGTGTCTTGGCGGGGATCCTGCCGGGTGTCTTGGCGGGGATACCGCCGGGTGTCTTGGCGGGGATCCTGCTGGGTCTTAGCATTCCTCATTCACTCACCCAGCCGATGGTTGCGGGACCTGCTGCGGGTCAGGTGCTGTTCCAGGAGCAAGGCGTGCGGGGGAACATGATGGAGTTCTTGCGAAGCTGACATTGCGGGGAGGGGTCGGCTGTAGAGACATAAAGATAAATAAGCCAAAGAAGCAAAACAATCCCAATAAGTGAGTCAATAATATACTTTCACATGGTTGTAAGTGCTGTGAAGGGAGGAAAATAAGGCAGTTCCCAGAGTCACAGGAGAGGAGAGCCCGGCGCCAGGAGCCGGAGGCCAGTGTGGTGGCCCCGGGCAGTGGGGGGCCCGCGGAGGGACATCGAGGCAGCGGCTGCTCCCTAGGGCCTCAGACGCCACAGTGAGGGTTAGATGCCATTGTCTCACCCGGGACCCCGAGTCCTGGGAGTGAATCCGAGTCCCCTGCCCACCAGCTGTGGCAGCTGTAGGACAGCCCTCCCTTCTAGTCCGCCCTTCTAGAAAATTCTGATAGGGGCACTGCCCCCCGTCTCGGGCGCGCAGAGGACATCAGTGCCTGTGCTAGAACACCGCCCACGCTGCTTGCGGGATGAGCGTTGCGTTGCGTGTACGCCCGGCCCGTGGCTCCCGGTCCAGGGGTTTCCTGGGACCCCATCTCCTCCGCTGAAGGGTGAAAGGGACAGGTCTCCCCCAGGCTGGGAGTAGGGGATTCAAAGTAACTGGGTGAAGGGTGTGCTTGGGATCACCACCTCTCAAAGCAGGGACATGGGTCTGGGCAGGGCCTGGAAGATGCCAGGGCTGCTGCGAGGAGTGGTCTGCAGGGCTGACGGAGACTGGACAAGGCCGGCTGCGAGCAGTCCCTGTTCAGAGGGGTGGCTGGTGGCGGTGGCTCTGGACATATGTGCTCTGCTGGGTGAGGGAAGGCGGGCGCGGGAACCCTGGATGGGCTCACAGGTATCCAGAAACTCTCAGCACGGCTGGGCTTTGCCCTTCGGTGGGTGGAGCAGGTCAGTTTCGAGCCCTTCCCACGAAGATCTGAGCAGAGGCCCCGCTGGAAACCACCTGTCCCGGGGCCCTGTAGGAGGAGCCAGCTGACCTGGGCGGGGATGCCCGCACTCTGTACACCGAATCAAAGGTCGCGTGACGTGGCCACGCTCACGGCTCCGCCCCTTCCTCTCAGCCCTCTGCGGCCCGGACTCTGGAACCGCAGGTTTCAGAAGGGAAGTGAAGGCGAGCTGACGTCAGCACCTGGCACCGCGCCACGCACCATGCAATACCCACGACGTGTTGGGGAGGTAAACATTATCTCCATTTGTTTACCCTGGGAAAGCAGGCTCGGAGAGAGAAAAGTGTCTTTCCCCAGTCATGTGACTGGGCATGGGCGGCCAGTCCACCCACGGCTTAGCTCCAGCTCCTCTGCAAGTCATTGAACTTCTCTGAGCCTCAGTTTCCTCGTCTGTAAAATGGGGATCCAAATACTTACTCTGCAGGACTGTTGAAAGACGAGGGATATTCCCGTAATGACGTAACATAATGCGTGGTTCAACTCACCACTGAATAAATAAATGGTAGCCGTTAACATTATATGCTATATCATCAAACTTCCCTCAGGGGGGCTTCCCACAGTTTGCTCCTCTGTGGCCCAGTCACCCATTGCTGAGGCCCCTCCTTGGCACAACCTGTCCCATAGAAAAAGCAAACTGTCAGCCATTCTTCCTCCCTCCTGGGAAAGCCCAGTGTCCCCACAGGCCATCAGGCCCCGCCCCTGGTGCTTGAGGCTCAGACATGCAATGACACTCTGCTTTTCAGCTGGCAAGCGTGCCTCCCTCCCCGGGGTTGGCCTGGGGCAGGCTGGGCAGGGGGAGCTGGCAGGGGGAGCTGGCCTGGTGCTGAGGAGGCTGGCCACATGCCCTGCTCCTCTGCCAGCTGGGCGGCTGGGCTGGGCAGCAGCTTGGACTAGCTTGAAGGCCCAGCAGGGGCCTCTGTGGGCGGCACCTCTCTGAGCCCCTCAGCTAGCACTAGGCCATCTGGTGCCTCTGTCCCCTTTTGTGTGCCTGAGGGGAGCGGGGGAGGCAGTGGGGGGGGGAGGAGACAGATTTCTCTGGCCAGCTTTCTCTCCAACTAAGGAGAAGGAGGAGCTTGAGAGCCAGTGGCCCAGGGCCTGGGAAGGAGGAGGAGGGCCCTCCAGACTCAGGACTGGGGAAGAAGGGACAGAGAGAGCCTGAGCCCTGAAAGGGGGAGGAGGAGGAAGAAAGCTCAGAGGAATGGGGGCTCTAGGAGCCCAGGTCACAGAGAAAAGGGAAAGAGCAAGAAAGAGAAAGCTGCGTGGAGAGCAAACTTGTGTGCAGGGAATACAAGGTGCAGAAAGGAAGCGAGTCCCGGAGTGGAAGCTACACAGAACAGCTCCAAGCGCAGTGTGGAGGTGGTTGCCCTGCTTCTGTTCTAGGAAAGAGGAAGTGAGACCGTGTGGGCCGTGGGTGCAGGGAGGGGTGGCTGAGAGGCAGCTGGGGTTCCTTCCGCTGAGCAGCCTGGGGTCCAGCCCAGCCCTGCCCCGCAGCTGTGAAGGTTGGTCCCAGTCAGAACTGCTACCAACCACAGACTTGTGGAAAGGCTGTAATGATTAGTCTCTAGGGATGGGGAGAAGGTGTGTTGACAAATACACCCTTTGATGCAGTTCCCCTGGAGAGTAAAAGTGTGCATTCCTGAGGCCATTAGGAAAATGACTTGAAAGAATTTCATATTTGGGAGTTGGCAGTGGCTTTGAGGGAGCTGTCCCCTGTCAGGTGGCAGAATATCTCTCCTCCTCCATGCAGGCCTCCAGGCAGAACGTCACGAGTAAGGCAGACACAAAAATATCGAGTGTGCTGCTTTGTGTTTCTCTGGTCTTCCTTTGGGCTCACATTCTGCATGTGGTGACGTCATGGAGGACACAGAGAATGGTCTGTTTTCTCTGCTGGGGACAGTGCAAACTGGCCTTGGCTAATGGCAATGGTTTCCCTGGCCCTTCTCTTGTCGGGGGTTCCCGGTGCCCTCTCAGAGAGAAGCTGCCTCCCCTCCTGGGTTGCCATCCGCTCTCCAGCCTGAGATGTCGCCACGTCTGTGTGAGGCCTTCTCAGCATCTGTCTTCCCGTCCCATCTGCAAGGTGGGCCTAGTCACCCATCCGTTCCCTTCCTCGAAGCAGGAAATCTGCACTGAGAACTAATTCAAACCTAAGTGTGATTGATTTCGTGCAAACGAGTCCATTTAGCAGCAGCCAATGTGGGATTTTTTCCTCCCCTTTCCAAGTCACTTGAAGATCATCAGTTGGTGGCCCTGGGAGCACTCAGCTCCAGTGGTGGCGGTGGGGGGTGCCCGAGTGGATGAGCGTGTGGTGAGGGGGGCCTGCTGCTCAGCGAGGAGCCAGGAGGAGCAGGGTGGTGACAGGGCTGCCCCTGGAGGAAGGTCTGGCTATAGCTCAGAAACCCCCGAGAGGTCACTCGCTGTAGCAGGGGGACAGCAGCAAAGGAGCAGGGCTGACGGGAGATGGCTGTGCACGTGTGTCTGAGCCACCCAAGGAAGGACTAGACTTTGTATCAGGCGCTGTGTCATGGGCATTTACAATGTTAGTCCTCCCAGCAGCCCTGGAGGGCAGAGACCCATGGCCCAGAGGCTAAGGGGCTCTCGCACCCTCCCTCGGCTAGTGAAGGGCGGGCTGCTGTTCACACCGTGGCCAGGGGACAAGGCCGCCCCCGCAGAGCCATGGAAGGGACTCAGGAATGGCCCCAGGGAAGGAGCAGGGCTTTGACGCTTAGAAGTGGAGAGCGTAGCAGGCACGGAGGCCCAGGGCCCATGGGGATTTGGGCAGAGAACATTCCATGGAGATATGCTGGGGAGGCCAGGGGAGCCGTTTTGTGGCGTTTTCTCCAGCGGGGTGGGGTCTGACGGAAGTGTTGATGCCGGAATCTCTCGGTCAGGGCTGTCCCAGCAGTGGTCTGAGGGGACAGAAGGAGAAGACATAGTGACAGAGGCCAAGGTAGAAGTCGCCGCTGTGGGCGTTGGGGGCGTAGAGGGACAGGTGTGCGGGCCTCAGGCCGCATTGCAGGGTCACTGGGTCGGGGGAGAGTGATGAGTGGGCCAGAGAGCTGGGGGCCTGGGAGGAATAAAAACATGACGGAAATGTTGGCTGGGAGGATGGTGGGGTTATTTATAGAAATGAGAAGTTGCAGAGAGGAGTTGCTTTGGGCGGGGGAGGGGATGGGAAGATTTGCTTTTGAACCTGGTGAGGTCAGTTGTCGGTTGGACTTCCAGGATGGCCACAGATAATGAACCCTAAACGACACGTCTTGAATGGTCAGCTCATTCTGCCCTGAGTGGCCGAGCTCACTGACTGGCGTTATCTTGGAGGTCCTGGGCGCTGTGGCCCATGCACCAGCACAACTGCGCAGTCCCTGCCCCAAACGTCAGTTCCTGAGACCTTCAGGGCCGTCACAGACGAAGAATTTCCCCAGACTGCTGCTGGCCAGGCCTGCTCTGCCCGTTTCCCCAGGGAAGAGCTGCCTTCCCTCCGCAGCTCTGGGCCTTGTGGGAGGCACAGAGCCTTGTCTGGACACGGTGGCCAGGCTCGGACCACCGACAGCTGCGCGGGGAGGGGGTGGGTTTTGGCTCAAGGGGCCGTGGGAGGAGAGAAGAGGCCACGTCCTCTGCACCTTTACCTCCGGTGATGGGGAAGGAGCAGCCGCTCTGAGTGGTGACTGCCGTTCCCTCATTCCTGCAGTTCTTGGCCTCTTCCCAAATCTCCCCCTGCACAGGGCAAACACCTCGGAACCCAAATTTTGGATTTAGGTTAACTCCAATTCTTTGTGAGAAGGTCCAGTTCAGGGAAGAGGCAAATCATCATGTAAATAAGACCCATCATTCATTTTTTTTTTTTTTTGGTCCAATAAGTATGTATCTAGTGTCCACTCTGGGTCAGATGAAGGACAGATAAGCTAAAGGAGCTAAGAGTTGGGGGTTACTGATGCACACGTGGGCTGGGACAGCATAGGAGGGGCCCATAACCCAGATTTGGGGGGATGAGGATCCCTCCAGAGGAAGGAGGTTCCGGCTAAGATGGGAGGTAAGCGGGAAACCGTTCTCTGAAACGGGAACAGTAGGAGCCCCCCCCCCCCCCCCCCGGAAGATTCTGATTCATGGGCCTGGAGAATGGCTCAGGCCCTGGCATTTTGAAGACTTCCCCCATCATTCTAACTTGCAGTCTGGGCTGGGACCCCTGACCCACCACTGGGAATGACGCCGCCTCCTCTCCCCACTCCTGTGGCGACCACTGGCCTGTCCTCCTATAGGGGAGGGAAATGGTCCTTTCCTCCACCCACTTTAGGTGCCTCGCCTTGGGCCCTGCAAGCAGCCCGACAGAAGCCAGAGGAAAACACACAGAAATGTACACACATGGGCATCCACTCGGGAATTCTCCGAGATGAGTAACTGGAAGGGTGTTAGAATGCGGGCTGCTGTAGCATCGTAACAAGAACAGTGGGTCCTAGGAAGGTGACAAGACGGGGAAAGGGTGGTGGGTTTGTAAGGGCGGAAGCGGTGCAACGGCACCTACGTGGGGCAAACTGGTGGAAGGTAAGGGCTAGTTAGTCGAGTTTATGGTGTAGGTACCTCTGGTGCCTTTTCTGGGTGCATAAGGGTCTTAGCTGGCCTCTGGTGATTGACTTCTGACCTTGGTAGGGAGAGGAGAGGGCACACGTTTACAAGTTTATGTTCTGCTTTTAGGCAAATAGGGGGCAGGCAGAGAGCTTTCTTGAATTTTCTTCTCAATTGCCTCCAACTCAAAATAATCGTTACGCCAAGGTGGCATATTGGGGCTGGAGTATTCTGCTCCCCTTTGCCCCCCGGTCCTGATGGCCTCCCGCGCAGAGCGGGTGCTCAGTGGGGATGAGGATGAGCCGGCTGAGCATCGCCCAGGCAAAGGTGACCGCGGCGGCCTCACTGCTGATGGACACAGGAGTTCGGCCGCTCTCCTGGTTTCAGCGAGGAAGCTGTGCTTCCCCCAGAAGACGAGAGACTCGAGAGACTCATCGAAGGTCACTCTACGCATGACAGAGCGACATTCCAGTCTCAGTTTCGGGAACTCTGCCTCGAGCTTCTCCCGGCTCTGTTGATGATGCTGGATTTCACGGCAGAGTCGGGGAGCTGCTGTGTTCTCCCCACCTCTCCTCTGTCTGCCACCCCAAGTGTCCTTGCGCCCCCACTTCTTGTCTGCCGTCTGCCTGATGTTATCGTAGGTGATTTATTTTGGGTTTTCACCACTGACCTCTCCGAGGGCCTGCTGACAATTCTGAGCTGCTCAGGGAGTCTCCTGGCCTGGGGCCTGGGGGTGGCATGTCTTGCAGGAGGGGGCAGCTGGGGACAGGGAGCAGTGGGTCTGCTAGTGGCGTGTTCCTGCCTGCGTGCTCCTGGACCTGTGTCTGAATCTGTGTGGCAGCAGCCAGCCTGAGGCCGAGGGCGGGGGAGGCATGCCTGGGCATGTCCCATGGGCTGGCTGGCCAGGAGCACACTCGCGTGAAGACTGGAGACCCTCAGGAGCTGGGACCAGATTGTGAGGCCTGGCACACAGGGCCCGGAAAGGAACCTTGTCAGGAGAGGGCAGGGGGCTGGCTCAGGGGGAGCAGGGAGGGTGTGGAGGACGGTATGCTGGTGGTGGTCGTGGTGGGCAGCATGTGTCCTAGATGGCAGGCACCATGCTGCCGTCCTTATTCGGTATTGGATCACTTTATGCTCAGAACAGAACCTTGAAGGGAGACTTAATCCCGCTGCCAGAGTTTACAGTTTGCAATTTGCAGATGAGGAAACTGAGGCTCACAGCTCCGGTCTTCAGGGGAGCCCCCGTTCGTTTGAGTCTGACCACTGTCCTCTCTGGAGATCTCAGGAGTCCTGCTGAGACATCCAGGAATACCGGGTGGGGTGTCTCGGGGCAGGGGTGGGGGAGCGGATGTGACTCGGGAGCAGTCAAACACGGGGTTCCTCTTGTTCCCGTGTCTCAGACTGGTGGGGTCTGGGACATCTTGGGTTACCTTATACATCTTTAAAGTCCAAATGGCTTTCACTCTTTACTCTAAAATAATGTACTTTCTTTAGCCTTTGCTCATAAAGAGGTATGGTTCTCTTTAAAAGACTTTTAAAAAATGCTTCCTGCTATGACCCCTCTGGGCCATTCTACTATGAATTGGCACAAAATCCAACAGCTGAAGCCCTTCTGGGCAGAGCTACAGAAGAAGATAAATCTGAGCGTCAGAGCTGGCCACCAGCTGAAGGCGGGCCCCAGCAGAGGCCGGTTCCTGGGGAGACGCTGGGCCCATGGGAAGGGAGGTGGCCTCCCTTGGCGGAGGGGCAGAGTCCCTGCTCTGTGACCTGGGCCCCAAGGGTTTAGTTACAGGTCCCTGTTAGGAACTTGGAACCCCTTCCTTCAGAGGCGTATTGTTACACACGGAGGGGAGTTCGGCGGGTAGCCCTGAATGCCCACCTGGAGCTCCGGACCGTTTCCGAGGAACACAGGAGAACGCAGCGCAGCGTGGGTGCGGTTTCGCCTTTGTCGGGGCCGGGAGGTGCCACTGGTGCTTCACGCGGAGCTTGGTGTCGCGGCCAGAGCTCAGCTTCTTTCAGTTTGCAGGTTCTTGGTATTTGGCACTCCTCTGCCTCCTCCCCGCCCCCCGGATCTTTCTAGAAGGCTTTCAGCTTTCCCTCAAATCATTTGCATGTGTGTGCACACTAGTGCATACACACATACACACACGCACACAGCGGGACACATCTCTCAGCCCGTCACCCAGGCCTGCGTCTGAGGCACATGCGCACTCTTGTTTCTGTGGCTCGTGCCTGAGATGGTCCTTTATGCACTTTCCTAACATCTGATGACAACGTGACAAAGGTCAGTCCTACCTCCCAAATAGACTGCCCTCCACATTGTATCTCCATCCTTCCAGCTTCATTACCCACACCCTGGGGAGACAAGGGCAGTCGCCTGAGGGGCTTCATTACTTCCCACTCCCTCCCCGCCCCACCCCCAGCTCTGTCTCACACGGTCGCCAGAGGGGCCTCTGGGAATGTCATCAGTTCACCTCGCCCAGCACACAGAGTGAGACCCAGCTCCCACCCCGACCCTGCCAGGCCCGCGTGGCCCTCTGCCTCTCACCCCCTTTCTTCTTCTCAGCCCCCACACCCCTGGGTTGCTGGGGGACCCCGGCTCACCCCTGCCTCTGGGCCTGTCTGGCTTCCTCCCAGAGGAGGCAGGCAGGTGTCCAAGTAAATACTAGCCCCCTCCTCAGGGGAGTCTTCCTCGATCGCCGTTTCTGAAGGGCTTGCTCCTGTGCTTCCCCCCACGGGCCTCTTGACTTCCGTGGGAGAACAGAGGGCACGCTGGCAGTCCACGGCTCCTGCCTGTGGGGTTCCAAGGACGCCAGGCTCGGCCGGCCTGCCGATGGCATAGCTGCGGTGCCCAGAACAGCGCCCGGCGGGAAGGTGTTCAGAGGTTTCGGAATGAACGCGTCCGAGGTGCATTAGAGACAGCGAGGGAGACTGCACCTGTGACAGGGAGCGTGGGGAGTGTGCGGAGGTGGGCATGGCAGAAACCCACGGAGTCCTGATGACGGCCACCGGCCCAAAGTCAAGGTCACGGCGGAGCTGCACGCGTCCTTGGTGGTTGGAGGGCATCCGAGGGGTTAAGTGAAGATGAGGTCTAGAAGCACAGACCCTGGGTCCGTGCCAGCCAGGAGTGGTGTAGGGTCTGATGCTTCCGAAAAGGTCCCAGGGGAGGTATTGTAGCCACTGGGTTAGACCTAGTTCTGCCCGTGCTTATTACAAACGGGGCTTCGTGGTTTAAACAGCCACACGAGTCCCTCTTTCCCATCTGTATTAAGTGGATGGAGAGTGACATGACTGGGTGAAATTAATCACGGTGGCATTGATGTTAAAGACGCTACTGTTTGTGTTGAAAGCACAGCGATGTGGGCGCACACGTGAGGGTGTGACCTCTGTGCCACCGGCTGGGATGACTAATGAGTGGGGCAGACCCTGCAGAGATAACAGGGATGTGTTTGCGACAAGTGAAGTAGAGCTCAGGAGAATCCAGGGTGCTCATGGATTTGCGGTGAGGAGAGAAGCGAGCGTGAGGAGGGGGGGCAGGGTTCCCTGCACATGTTTGTCTTGCACTGAGAAAGGACTGAGATATTACTTCTGAGATATTAGAATAATGCGTTTTCACTCTCAGTAATCAGTGCGCTGCTCCCCCGATTCACTGGGTCTGTGGCTTCCGGGTAGTCCCGCCCACCCCAGAACAAAGGCGTCTTACTCAGCTTCGTGTTGCAAACTACATCTTTGAAAGTCACAGCAAGCTGATTAATAATCAGTAATCTTCAGATCCCGTTGTGGAGAGGGAGAAAGTTTTCTACTCGCCAAGAAGGTCCCTTTTCTTGTGTGGAGAGAAGCTTGGGGATCTGAGTGTAGAGAGGTGTGCTAGGCCATGGTGCTGAAAGCGGGGTTCAGCACAGAGGGGTGCCTGCCTTGTAGAAGGAAGACAAACCCCCCAGGTGCTGGGAGAAGCCTGGAGCCAGACGCAGAAGGAAGGACTGAGGAGGCAGGGTGAGAGAGAGGCTGTGTGCCCCGTCCAGCACCCTCGGACTCAGGGTGGGGGTGGGCAAGGCGGTAGAAACAGCCTACATCCGGTGACAGGAAGGGGGTCACGGGGAAGAACATCCCTTGCAGGTGTCTATGCAGGGTGCCCGTGGACGGCACGGTAGAAGGCTGGCAAGTTGTGTTTCAGAGGAGGGAGGGCCTGAGAGTGACCTTTGCTTCTGCATGTCCTGCCTGAGGCTGTGTTGAGAATTTCTCAGGTTCATAAGGAAGCTAGGAATTAAGAGTCAGCATGCCTGGTGTGGGGTGACTGAGTCAGGGTGCCCCTTGGCAGCCTCAGAGATAGCATCCAGAGCTGGGGCCAGAGGGAAGATGTGGCTGAGCCCTAGTGCCAGGGACACGGAGGAGGAGCCCCCATGGCTGGGGATGGCCAGGTTGCCCAGGAGCACTGTTGGGCACCCCAAACCCGGTTGGACAGGGGCAGAAGAGGATGTGGCTTAGGGACAGCACATGGGAAAGGCACCGAAGGGTTTTCATTCATGATGAGATCGAAATGAGTCCCCAGTCTATGAAGACCCACGAGATAAACGGAGGGGTTCAGTCTGGTTCTGTTCCTCTCATGCTGGGGTCTCACTTGGGCACTGAACAGACGAACCAGACCTGAAGCGGAGAATGATGGGAGGACACGGGAAGGGATGAAGGACGCGTGGTCTGGACAGGACAGCAAGGAGTGGCACACTGCTGAGGTCCTGTGTTCCCAAGGGCAGGCTCAGTCTGTGGATGGTTCAGGGAGAGATTCATAATACTAATCTAATAACGTTACTCGGAGTGGGCCTGAGTCAGGACAGAAGGCACCCCGGAGTGGGTGTGTTCACGCAGGGGCCGGGACGCTGCAGGGCAGGCAGAACTCCGCCTGGGTCGTAGGCCCGGACAACCCTCCGAATGCCTTCCAGCCTGACGATTTTGTGAGCTGCTGAGTGAAATTCTAATTTTGTCATTTCTAACTCAGAGGAGTCAGAGTATCCGTGCGGTCAGACCGACCTGGCTTTCAGACTGGCTCTGTCCCTCTCTCGCCGTGTGACCCTGGAGAATTCCTTCACCTTTCTGAATTTGTTTTCTCGTCTATAAGATGGTGATACTTACCTGGCAAGGTTTTGTTGGTATTAAGTGAAACAATCTAATAAAAGATCAAAACACAGAAGCGAGCACGTGTGCAGGGAGAGTACAGGCCTTTGCGGGGCTATAACGTTGTGCCTCCTGCTTAATTTTCTTCCTTGTGAGAGCAGCTGACAGAGGATCAGGTTGAGTGGAAAGATAACAGACTCTGCTGGGTGTGGACAGAGTCTGGCTCGGATCCTCCTCCAAGCAGGGAAGGGAAGGGTCCCCCAGGGGAGAGCAGCGGTACCTATGACCATGCTGGGATAGGGGCCAGAGAAAGTCATCCTCTGAGAGCTACAGACAGATACCCCCTGACCCTTGTCCTGGCCTCCTGGCCATGGGACGTGTCTGGCTGCGTAGGTGTCCACCTCTTGGAGAAGGGAGTGGGCCAAGCTCCCCTCCACGGTCTGTAGTGCGGCCTGTTCCGGGAGCAGCCCGCGGGTGCGAAGTGGGCACGGGTTTTCTCTCTGCACTTACTCCCTGCCCCCAACTCCCTCTTACTCCATCCTCCTAACTCCTCTGTCTCGATGTCCCCTTAGAAACAGCTCGACTTGTTCACGAGGAGGTGTCAGTGACCAACAAAGCTACCTCTCCCAGACACACGGGCACCTCACTTTCGATCCGGGTCTGACTTTTCACCGGGGGCCTCTCCCATGGCATGAGAGTGTAGGAGGGCATGGGCACAGCTGGCACCACACCAGTGTGTCTCTTTGCAAGGCCGACCTACTCGGGGCCACGACTGTCTCGAGCACTGGTGGACAGTGGCAGAAAAACAGGCCCGAGGCTCTGCGGGGGTGTGTGTGGGGGTGTGGTGTGGTGGTGGGGAGTGCCCCCCCTCTGCCTGGTTAGAGGAAGTGAGTGGGTCCTGCCTCAGGGCCTGACTCAGTGATTCCTGGAAGTTGCTGATGTCACAGTGACATAGCGGTTCCCTCCCCCCAGTCAGTAGGAGAGTGAGTGGCCAATGTGATCCCCTGGCACTGAGCTCCGAGGTCCCCAGATCTTGCAGGCCACACATGTAATGACACCTGCATTAATATCTCCCTTTCTCCAAAGTGTCACAGCTGGGACCACCTATCCCTGTACGGGCCCCATATCCTGGGCAATCTTGATTGATTTTAAACATCGTGCCTCTTATTTTTCTGTGTAATCAGATCCACAAGTCCTAGAAAACCGTCCCAGGTCTGACATGCCTCCCGGGCTTTGGAAACACGGAGCCACCAAGCTCGAACCAAAGCAGAGCACATGATAACACGTGTCTGTGTGTCTTTCTCCAGTTTCACATCTGCATGTCTTTCAACAACAGTAATAGCTTCTGGGACTGGAGAGCTGTGTCCCTTTTTCTCTTTTGTCTTGGTAGAGAGGGGGTAACTACCGCTCCGGGCCTGGCCAGGTGCTCCCTCCCGTTCCTGCACGGGGCAGACGCAGCTGCTGGCAGGGCGCTGGGACCCCCGGGGAAGGATCCGTGTTATACAAGGTGACAGTAGGCAGTCCTGGTGTGGGTTTGGGAAAAACCTGGCTGGACTTGCTGGGCCAGGAGTGCTTTCGGAAAATCACTCCCCGCTCCCTTGTTCACCGAAGACGGACTCCCTGGGAGGCGCGTGTCAGACCCACGTGGAGTAAAATGGGTCCTTTGTCAGCTGGAGTCTGAATTCAAACGCCGCCTACGCAGCCTTTCCCAGACCTCCGGTCTCCGGGGAGCCCGACGCTGCGGTGCACTGGCCGATGCTGCCCCCTGCAGGACGACTGGGCGCACAGCCCGCACCTGCGGGCTCCTCGGCTCTGAGCCTGTGCTGCCCAAATGGTGGCATTTCATCACCTAGAGTTGTCAGAGCAGCTAATAGCCCATGAATGTGAAGAAAATGAGGCTTCTCTAAGTGAACTGGGTGTTGAAAGACACTGAGATAAATGGTAGAGACAGCGAGAATGACTAATGGAGACTCAAATCTGAGGTGACGGGGTGGGGTGGGGGTGGGAGAGGGAGCCAGTGTTTACTGGGCCATTTCATTAAATCAAGGTCACAATCCGAGAGGCAGGTGCTCTGAGCCCCTGTTTGATGAATGACGGAATCGAGTCTTAGAAAGGTTAACTAAAGTGCCCAAGGTCGTAGGGCGAGGAAGTGGCAGAGCCAGGGCTCGAACCCAGTGATCCCAGAGCTCCGGGACGGCTGGTGTCCCTTCACCCCATGCCGAGAGCAGAGTCCTGCCCAGCACGAAGACCCCTTTATCTGTGGTGTGCACTGGGCTCGTGGCACGAGGGTGACATTTCAACAGCACTATCCTCACTAGGAGAGTCTTAGCTGTACCTCTGTGGTGTGATTTTAGGGGTGCTGGGAAGATCTCCCGACTTGAAAACATCTCCCCAAGTTGCCCATCATGTTCCTTTGGTTAACATGAGCCAGGTGTCCCCCTTTCGTGAACTGAAAGGGAGGTGTCTCTGATTTTGTTACTGGCCGTCCCAGGGACTCCTCAAACTAGTCACAAACTAAGTGCTTCCTCCATGTTCTCCCCGCCCCTCCCCGTTCCTGGACCCTAGGGGCCCAGACATCTTCAGTCATCTTTCGCGCGTCCCTCTGACTGGTCACGAAGTCCAGCCCGGCCTGCCCCTTAAGTGGTACTTGAACTGTCCCCTGCGCACCTGCAGACTCTGGTCCTCTCTCGGCCCTCGGCAGCTTGTCCCTGGCTTTCTTGTTCTGGGCCTTTATTATTCAACCAGACCACAGAGCAGCAGTGCGAGAGAGCTTTCTAGAACATACTCCCTTTTCCTCTAAGACCCTTCATAGCGCCTCGGGAGTAGGAACTCCTTGGTATTTTACACAGGTCCCCGGAGCTCACTGCTAACCCTCTCCTCTCTCTAGCCCTGGCTTTCTGTCTCCCCTCTGCCCCCTCCTCCTCCGTTCCACTTCCAGCCTTATTATCTGACATTTGACCTTTGTTACCTTGGGCGTTCTCTTACCTCTCCAGGCCTATCCATGCTTTGTTTTTGTTAGGAAGCCCCTCCCCTTCCCTGGCCAGCTGGCCACTCCTCCAGGTGGGAGGGAAGCCATCCCTTTAGGAGCTCCGGGGAAGCCATCCCTGGTTCCCACCCCATAGCTGGAGGAGGAGGTCGGTTTTCAGGTCTGTTTCCCTTACTGTGCCCGGATGAACGGAGGAAGGAATGAATGAAGTGGGCTGCTGAGGGGGCTCTCCATGCCAGAGGCTGGGCTGCTGTTTTGAAGTGAAAGCTAACCAGACCACGGTCACGTTTCCGAAAGCTGCTATGACGTGCGGAACGTGTGTGTGTGCATTGCTGGGAGGTGCGGACTCTGCTACGAGAAGTTCTTCATGGGCCTTGAACTTACACAAGTGGAATATTGTGTAACAGAACATTGCCATGGAGACGAAGGAGGACTCAGACCGCAGGGTACCACTTAGGCAGTGAGGCTTTTTACAGAGAAGGGGCTTAGGTCACCTTTCTTGTCAAAAAATCCCCTAACTAATGGGAAGAGTGGTTCAAGGCAGACTCAAAGCTTGCACCCCCGCACTGAACAAAAAGGCCCTGAAGTTAAGGAAGCAGGCAGCGCAGGTCAGGAAGAAGGTAGACCGAAAGCAAAGGGGGAAGAGGGTGCTGGAGCCTGCGGTGATGCTGGAGTTCCCACTGTCAGCAAACGAACAGAGGAAGAAGAGGTCTCAAATATATAATTACATGAAAGAACACGAGGAGGGAATGCCGTGGTGGGAAGTGATGGGCCATCACGAAGAATATCAGGGCCGGAGGAAACTGGTCCCTTGGACCGTGGCAAAGTGTTAATCATTTTTATTTAACTGGAACTAGGTCTGCCAGTTCTTCATCTGCAGAGAACGACCTTCCCTGTCATGTCCTGTCACCGCCCTCCACGTCAGGGAATACATTTGTATACATCACTACTCTCCAGTCCCAGGACCACACCCGCCCACCCCTCCCCAATTCCACATTTTCAAGCTGTCCCAGCAATGTCTCTCTCTGGTCCAAGATCATATCCAGGGACACATGTTGCATTGTCCTCTCGCCTCTTCAATCTTCTGCAGTCTGGAGTTGTCCCTCAGTCTCTCCTTGTCTTTCGTGTCCTCAACTCTTCTAAAAGAGCACAGGCCTGCCATCTGTAGGATGCCCCTATGGAAGGGGTCTGCCTGGTGTCTTCTCATGACCAGGCTTGGGTCATGCTTCCTTGTTAAGAACACCGCAGGAATGCTGCTGTGATTCACGTGCGGGGGGCTGGGGGAGACATGACGTCAGCCCATCCCACGCCTGGTGATACTGGTCTCGTTTTGGTGCCCTTTGACCACCATGACCCATTTTGTCATGTTTATGGTGATTGCTAGTCACGTCAGTGTCTGTCAGCTCTCTTCCATGGGAAGTCACTATTTCCCCCCTTTCTGCTGATTGGCATTTTGGAGGGAGATATTCCTGCTCTTTATCAATCATCCACCCGACAACATTGGCCTCCACCGATGTCCCCTGCTGCAATCAACCATCACTCTGGCTGTTGCCAAATGATTGTTTTCTATTGTCATCACTCCTCCAACTTTTCTTAGTTGGAGGAAAGAGTTTTCCCACTTGCTGTGCTTATGTATTTAGTTTAGTAAGCACTCTAAGTTATTCAGTAGGTTGTATTCCATTGCTATCCTTGTTTATTCTTATGTTCGGGTTGTCCCAGATATGGCTGGTGGTCTGTCAGGGTGGCTCCTGCGTCTGTCCCCAACCCCCTCATTCTCGGACTTTCTCACCTTCTGGCACAATGACACGTTCCAGGTTCATCTTGTACGTTCCCTACTTGTGCCTGGGATTAGCCCTTTAGCCAAAGAACCCTACTTCTTTTCAGTGGGGGATGGTATTAGACATCACGATCTGGGCGTTTGGTGTGTTTGTTGTTACTGGGGTGTCATTGCTTCTAGGTCCTTTCAGCGGAGAGAGCTAGGAAGTCATGTATGCGTATGCACACACATGTGTGTACACACTTAAATCTGTAACTGCTTGTATATCTACCTGTGCTTATATAGGCAAAAACCACAAATTGATACTTATGCCTCCAGTTCCAATCCACCTTCAAGGTTCTTCCAAGCTCTCCCCGGTATAACTCCCTTCTCCAACCTGGCTCTCACGTTCCTCAGCATATGCACCTATTTGCTCCTTAAGTTTACTCATTTGCTTAGTGTAACCAGCTGTGCCATCGCCTCCTCTCCCTGACTCCACTCCCTGACCCCACCCTCCAGCCCCCTGTGTCCTTGGGACCAACGGGACCAGCACAGCACCTCCAGGGGCGGCCCTGTCTCCCTGTCTGTGGCCCTGGGGGCCGAGGCTGGCCCCTCCGTGTGGGGCGGGGAAGAAGAAGGGAGGAGGGGAGCGGGAAGAAGGCTGTGCCAATTGTCCTGATGTAAGAGGGAGGGGAAGGAGATGCCATTTTACCTGATCAGCCAGCGCCTCACCCAGTATTGATCACTAGAGAATACAGATAGATGCACATGCATGTATGAGTCCGTAATGAATATTGTTTTACTACATCCTCCCGTTATTTGTGTTTAAAATAGAATACCTCGTTAATGTCCCTTTCTTCACAAATGCCACAAAACCTTGCAGGGGCAGGGTGGGAACTATAAAATAGCAGTGACAGGGTCAAATAAATGTCCAGGGGACGAGTCACAGTTGGGCACGTCTCAGAATTTTGCAAACAAAGTTAAAAAAAAATCTATCCCCTGAAATCGAAGCCAACGAAAATCAGCCTCAAAGGAATGCCATTGACCACTTGTGGATAGAACCATCTTGAAAGATGACTTGTCACTGGCCACTGGATACAACCAGGGTCCCTCCAGATCTCCATCCTTCTAAAACCCATCTGGGCAGTCATGGTTCATTCTGCACTAGTCATGTCCACGTCTGCCAGCACAGTTGTCATTCCTGCCTGGAAGTATGTCACGGTCTGCTAAGCACGGACAGGATACAGCAGGGGAGAAACACCGTCCTCATACTGAGAAAGTTCTGGTCGGGCTGGAGGGACAGACCAGGAAGCAGGGCCATTTCAAGACATGTGCTAAAGTGCCTTGAGAGGGGTGAGCATGTGACGAATTGGTGCCTTCGGGACGGGACGCTCAGCTTTCGTGTGACGTTGGTGTCGCAGACTTCGGGCACCACACCAGTAGGCCTGAGCGATATCTCGGTGCCAGTGGTGGCAGCACCCGGACGCCTCTGGGGACTTTTCCAGTGCCGACGGCGGGGGCTGTGTGTTACATCGCAAAAATCCCCCAAGTCTGAGTGACTTAAAGGTGGGGGCAAAGGTCCCCTTGGGAAGATTATTTTTATGTCATTTCTGAAAAGTCCATGCTGCTTATTATGGGTTGTTGTGATAAAAGGGGTGAGTCTCTGAACTGGGAAAAATTAAACGAAGGGGAAGGAGGGGCTTAAATAATTAAAGCCATAAAATGTCAGAATTATTACTCGGATCTAGATTCAGAAGTCACTGCATCCCATCCCACATCGCTGCATCCCATCCCACGTCACTGCATCCCGTCCCACGTCACTGCATCCCGTCCCACGTCACTGCATCCCGTCCCACGTCACTGCATCCCGTCCCACGTCGCTGCATCCCGTCCCACGTCACTGCATCCCATCCCACGTCACTGCATCCCGCCCCACGTCACTGCATCCCGCCCCACGTCACTGCATCCCGTCCCACGTCACTGCATCCCATCCCACGTCGCTGCATCCCGTCCCACGTCGCTGCATCCCGCCCCACGTCACTGCATCCCGCCCCACGTCACTGCATCCCATCCCACGTCACTGCATCCCATCCCACGTCACTGCATCCCATCCCACGTCGCTGCATCCCGTCCCACGTCGCTGCATCCCGTCCCACGTCGCTGCATCCCGTCCCACGTCGCTGCATCCCGTCCCACGTCGCTGCATCCCGCCCCACGTCACTGCATCCCGCCCCACGTCACTGCATCCCGTCCCACGTCACTGCATCCCGTCCCACGTCACCGCATCCCGTCCCACGTCACTGCGGGCGAGCGGAAGTTGATGTATCTCCAAGGACCTCGCCAGACACTTCGGGCAGCGCCCTCTCTATCAGAGGAAGGCCCGGCCATGGAGCGAGAGCCCCCTGCTTGTCACAGACACCCCGGGGCTGTTGTGGGAGCCAGATTTAAGGGAGGTCTTAGCAGCGCCTGCGATTAGGAGCAAGAACGTGGACTGTGGAGAGGGTAGAACTTGGTTTGAATTCTGCCTCCTCCACGTGTGACTGTGGGCCTGTGGCTTAGGGGCTCTGAGCTTCTCCGAGCCGCTGTCTTCCTCCCTGGAGCAGGGGAATGGGAGACCTTTCTCGCAGACTCTCCTGACTGCACAGGTGCAGGTCTGGTGCCCACTTACTGATGGTGTCATTTGCTCTGACCTCCGGAACGAAGGGAACTCGGATCCAAACTCTCCCCTTGTCGCCCGCCCGGATCCCACCCTGCCTTGCTGCGTGCGCTTTCCATTCCTGTAGCTGCGTTTTGCTTCCCCGACTAGCCTGCTACTTCTTTCAAAACAGACATTCATCTTTTTCCAGTTTCCGTTGGAGTCTTTGCCTGTAACACTTGTTCGAAAAATGGTGATCGCTTAATATTTCACCTCCTTTGTCTCCTGAAGATCGCCCGGCTGTGAGCTGAACTAGCCCCGGGAGGCCTGCATGACGAAGTCACGGTTTATTCGTTATCCGTCCATCCAGCAGCCCGGCCGCGGTCACCCAGCCCAGCGAGGGCTGCTGCCTTGCGGGAGGCTCTGTGACGCCGAGATTCCACGGGGCCTGGCACCTGTCACAGCATCTTGGAACCGCTGCCGGAATCAGTGCCAGGCAGCCTGGGGAATCCTCACCCCTGCTGGGAGGAGTTATTTTTGGAAACAATGAAAGCCATCCTGGCCAAGTGTGGTCGTGGGGCATTCAGGGGTGGGAGGGTGTGGAGAGGGAGTGATGTGGACGATAATCAGTGAACCCTTTATTGGGCATTCCCAGTGTGTCAGGTACTTTACAGGCAGTCTTGTTTTAATCCTAGGATCGCTCTGTGAGGCGGGTGCTGTTGTTATTTTTGTCCATTGCTAAGCTAGCGTTAGGGGGCCAGGAGGCAGGCAGGACAGACATACCCGGCTGACCCCCCGCACCTCTTCAGAGATGAGGGGCATGGCCACCTTATCTAACGACAGCCAAGTCCAGAACGATGACTTTAGGACTAGTGGCAGCAGAGAGGGGGTGGGGAGGAGCTGAGAAGGCTGGTCTGTTCTGCTGCACAGGCGAGTGCGTGCTCCCCCCGGAGAACCCCAGAGGACTGGCCAGGAGGGGACTGTGAGCAGAGGGGGCGTGGCCACTAGACTTCCCAACCTCAGCTGTTCCTTTTGAGCCTCTGTCTTTTTCTATTCTTTTAAAGTTGTGTTTGTCTTTGCTGACTATGAAAGGAGTTCAGATTCACTGTAGAAAACCTGGAATGGAGAGAGAAGTGTAAAGAAAATAAAAAAATGTCTACAAATGCTGTCTCTTCCCTGAGACTGAAAGCCTTCCTAAGCCAAGGCTGCCGAGCAGTTCGGGCACATGAGGTTATGCGAACACTCCCTCCTTCCCACACCCATCCCCTCTCTGCCTGGGCTAGAGAGGGACCTTCGGCCAGGACATTCCCTTGCAGCCCACGCCGGCTGCTACATAAAGCGCTGCCCTTCTGGGGGCTGGGGAGCGGCATTCCTTATCTCTGGGCAGCAGGGTTCCGATCATCGCCCAGTTGGCAGGCACTCTGAGGTGCGCCAGTGGGCTCTGGTGCTGCTATCAGGGCCTGCAGCCCTGGTGTGATCGGCTTCTCTGGTCCCTGCAGAGACTTGGCCAGTGATGCTAACTGAAACCTTCAATACAGGAAGTCGTTTGCTCATTTCATTAGAGGGCAGTTGCCAGAGAGCTGAGATGAACTTGATGGGTTTGGCATGGGTGATGGGTGTGTCCGGCACACGCTGACTCCCCCGGCAGTGTCCCCTCCTGACACAGCTGTGTCTGCCCCCACTCCTTCAGCCCCCACCCTGACATCCTCTCTCTCCTCGCTAGCTCTTGGCTCAGGACCGTCTTTATCCATATGGCTTCTGCAGGCAAAGGCCTTCCGTGGCTGGTGGCCGGCTGCCTCTCAGTTCCAGATTTCCAGGCTGGACTTCTCCCTAATCGAGCGTGGACTATAGCAGATGTACTCGCTTTGCTTGGAAAATAAATTTCACCAAGTGAGGCAGAACCATTTTATTGCTGCAAGTTGGGGCAGAGCAGAGACAAGAGAGGCCTCCTGAAAAAATGCCTCAGCTTTCATTCAGACAGAGCTGGTGTGAAATCCTAGCTTCTCCGCTCGAAAAGAGGCGTCATTTTAATCAAGTTATGCAACCCGTTGGGACTTCATTTCCTCATCTTTGAAATGTAGAGTATATCCTGAGTCTTAGAACTCAGGCAAAAATTAAATAGGATGACATATATAAAGCACCGAAGACATATAGTAGATGGTACTGTGGTAGTTATTATCATTTTTATTAATATTATTTATGACCATTTGGATGGGGGGGAGATGGTGGATTCTTTTTTCTCTCTCAGATTCCAGATTCAACATGGAAATTCTTAATCTTGTTAAGAAACCCATCTAGGCAAGTAGGTGCATGTTTCCATTGATATTTAAGGGTGTTTTTCAAGTTCTCAGAGAATCTTTCCCAAGTAACATCTGGGCCCTGAGGAGGTCATGGTTCAATTTTGTATTGGCTTCATGAAAATCAAATCAGCCTTATACAAAAAGTCAAGTTGTCCTTATTTTTCAGTCAAAATTCAGTAGCAAAATCTTCCTGCTTTAAGCCACAAGGGACTTCAAGATGGAATTATTATATATAAAATAACAACAATGAAAACATTATTTATTAGCATTTAGGAGGTACAGCTAAAGCAGCGCCCAAAGGAAAATGCATAGTGGGATTTTATGTGTCAACTTGATTGGGCCCCAGGGTGCCCATTTATTCGGCCAAACATTATTCTGGGTATGTCTATGAGGGTGTTTCTGGCTGAGATTCACATTTAGTTGGCAGACTGAACAAAGTAGTTGGCCCTCCCCAGGATGGGTGGGCCTCATCCAATCTGGTGAAGGCTTGAAGACAATGAAAGGCTGAGAAAGAAAGAATCCTTTTTCTCTGACTCTCTAAGCGGAGATTTCTTCTTCTTCTGTCTTTGGATTCAGACTTAGATTGATACTTACACCACTGGCCCTCCTGGGTCTCTAGCTTGTCATCTGCAGATCTTGGGATTTCTCAGACTCCATAATCACGTGTGCCAGCTTCTTAGAATCACTTTCTTTATATATCCTATTGATTCTGTTTCTCTGGAGAACCCAGACTAACACACACAGTCTTATAATGATTTAATAAAATATTAAACAGGGATGACAAAATGAAGAAGCATTTGATTGAAGTAGCTACAAAAATGGAAATAAGCCTAAGGAAAGTGGAAGAAAGGAATTAATAAAATTTAAAGCAAAAGTCAATGAATTATAAGACAGAAAATTTTATATTTAGTGAATTATAATAAATGATAAAGTCAAAATTAATTATTTGAAAATACAATCAGACTTACAAATTGTCAGCTAACCCTTTGAAGAGTAAAGAAGGAAGAAAGCACAAATAAAAAGCTCTAGGGGGAAATAACCACAGATGGAGGGAATGTAAAGAACCTTTAGAGACTATTTTGTTGAATTCCATGTAAATAAATTTTTTAGAACTTGCATAGTAAAAAAATTAATTTTATCCCCAAAGAAATCTGGCTGTTGTCCTTGGTTCCTGGGAGGTCATCTCTAGGCCCTTGGAATGTCCTGCCTGATAAAGGTGTCTTTGTTCACCTGGGGGCCCCAGACCACAGCAGACGGTCTAACCATGTGACTTATGATGGGAGCTTTGGGCCACACACTACCTGCTCTATCTCTGGAGGGTCTGGAGACTAACGGCCAGCCACCTGGGCAGTCGGTCATGTCTGTGTGATTGAGCCCCAGTATGAAGTCTGGACAGCAGGGTGCACGTGAGCTCCCCTGGTTGACAAGTCTGTCACTGTTGTTGCATCCTGGAGCTGGGGTTAGCAGCCTCCCCGCGACTCCCTGGGACAGGACGACCGGAAACTCGGTGCTGGAAGATTCCTGGTGTCTGCTTGGTGCACCTCTCTCCTTGACTGTCTTAATCCAGGTCCTTGCACTGTAATCAACTGTAACCATGAGTAAACAGCTTTGGGGCAGTTCTGTGGGTCCTTCCAGCAAACTACTGGGCTGAGGGTGGCCTTGAGAACCCCCTAACTTTGCAAAATCTGATATATATTGGATACTTTTCTGGGAAAATATGATTTCCCCCAAAATGACTCAACATCATATTCAATGACATATTCAGTGTCAGTTTTGTCTTAGTTGACCCATAAGTTAAAAGAAATCCCAATAAAACTAATAGTTCATATGAAAAAAGAAGCTGGAAATGCGTGGAAAGCCATCCCTATAAGATATAATACATATTATAAAATACAGTAATTAAAATAGTATAGGACATCTTGCCATTGGAGCAAAATACGAAGTCCAGAAATAAACCAAATGACAAAACGTATTGGGAATTTAACTTATGATGACATTTTAAGTAGTTGAAGAAAAAAGATGAATTATTCAATAAAGGGTGTTGAGAAATTGAGTAGCCATCTGGAAAAAACATTTAAGTTGGATCTATACCTCATTTTTTATATCAGGATACCTACCAGAATAAATCAGTTATTTAACATTTTAAAACTGCTAGAAGAAACTATGGCAGATTAAAAAATAATGACTAATTTAGAATGGAGAAGAACTTTCAAAGTATGACACAAAATACAGAAACCATAGAGAAAAAAAACAAACTTCTATTGCATTAAAATTCATGTAGGGAGGCCTGGCCGATTTGGCTCAGCGGTTGGGGCATCGGACTGTGGACCACAGAGTCCCGGGTTCGGTTGCCGCTAAGGGCATGTACCTCGGTTGCAGTTTGTCCCGGCCCTGGTTGGGGTCACGTGGGTGGCAACCACTCGATGCATCTCATGTCCATGTTTCTCTCTCTCTCTCTTCCTCCCTCTCTCCTTCCTGCTCTATCTGAAGATAAATGCAAAAATGTCCTTGGGTGAGGATAAAAAACAAACAAAACAAAACAAACAAACAAACAAAAAATTATGTAGGGAAAACCCAGCAAAAGCAAATTCGAAGGGTAATGTTACACCACAAAAAATATGGTAGTATTTCTAATATGTAAAGCCCTTTTACTAATCAATAAGAAAAAGACTATATGGCAGGAAAATGGACAAAAGATAGGAACAGAGAGTTCACAGAAAAGGAAACACAAATGATTTATAAATATATGAAAAGATGCTTCCCATTACTCATAATAAGGGAAATTTGTAAAATAAAGCTACAGAGAAATGGCATTTATCATGTTCACTTATCAAGTCAACAATAACCAAAAACTGTTTATACAACTGTCTACCCTTTACCCACAGGAGATGTGTCCGCAGCCCCCAGTGGATGCCTAAAATGGAGGCTCCTACCAAACATTATTTTTATTATGTTTCTTCATATGTATACATCTATACATTTTCACTTAAAGGAAGCACTTTACAGTTTTTCTTTGCATATCTGAATTTTCAACATTACCACTCTTGTGTTTGGGGCCATTATTAAGTAAAATAAGAATTACTTGGCACTGGCCAGATGGCTCATTTGGTTGGAGCATCATCCCATACACCAAAAGGTGGCAGGTTCAATTCCCAGTCCGGGCACATACCCAGGCTGCAGGTTCAATCCCTGGTCGAGGCAGGTGCAGGAGGCAGCTAATCGATGTTTCTCTCTCCAGCCCCCCCCCCCCCCGCCCCGCCCCGCCTTCCTCTCTTTCAGGAGGATGACTTAGACACAAGCACTTCAACACCACCACAGTCAATCTGATCACATCCAGGGCGGGATGGACTGGGACATCTGGAGATTTCATCACGCTCTTCAGAACAGCGTGCAATGTAAAACATACGGATTGTTTATTTTCTGGGATTTCCCATTTAATGTTTTCAGACTGAGGTTGACCATGAGTAACTGAAACCAAAGAAAATGAAACCACAGAGAAGTGGGGACAACCATACGCACTTGGTAAAAATATGGGGAACAGAAACTCTTCCGTGTTGCCAACGGGACATTGAATCCACGCAACCTGTACGGATGGCGAAAGGTAACGAATTGCATACCTGCTGACTAGCATTCCACCTCTAGGAAGTCATCACTTTGGAAAAAATGAAACATGTACAAGGTTATTCATCGCAGCATTGTTTGTAAAAGGTCGGAAACCACCAAAATGTCCATAAAAAAAGGACTAAGTGAATGCTGGCGCAGACAATGGCACATTATTTCAGATGGAGGACTCTCCTATGTGCTGACAGGGCAGGAAGGTCCCAGAGACACTGGGAGTGAAGGAAATAAGAGGCAGAACAATGTGTGCAAAAGCGTGTGCTATCGTTTCTGTAAAATGGGGAAGAAAAGAACATCTGAGAACATAGTGAGATCTAATACATGTCAAACTTCACCCCATCCTATGAAGGAGGTACTCTGTTCTGCAGGTGGGGGTGTCTGGGGCACAGAGAGGTGGGGAGGGGACAGGGAGGTAGGGAGAGAGGGGAGGGAAGAGAATGGCCCCCTCACAGTGCCCCTACTCTCGGCCGCTGGAGTTTAGTTCTGTGCCCACGAGGGGAAGAGAAGCTCCCCTCCATGCTGGGAGAATTGCTGCTTTTGCTGGCAAGTGTGCTTCCTCTTTTCTGATTTTAGAGAAAACGTACACGTTTCCCTCAAGGAAAGGGGAACCGGTTCCTGAAGCCGTCAGAACAGTGGCCTCTGAGGTTTGCCAAAGAGCTTGTCCTGGCTGCGGAGAGGGCCCGACACACCCCTGTCCCAGAGGCGGCCCGTTGGGGCGCAAGGACGTTTCTCCTACATCTCGCCTAGTTTTAGGGCAGCGGTGCTTAGCTGTGAACGACAGAACAGTGGCCCTGGGAGCTTTAAAGAATCCTCTTGCGCCCTGGCCAGTTTGGCTCAGCGGTTAGAGCGTCGGCCTGCGGTCCTGAGAGACCCGGGTTCGGTTCCCGCTAAGGGCACGTACTTCGGTTGCAGTTTGTCCCCGGCCCTGGTTGGTTGTGCGGGTGGCAGCCACTCGATGTGTCCCTTCACGTCAATGTTTCTCTCTCTCTCCCTTCCTCTCTCTCCCTCCCACTCTATCTGTACAAAAAATGGAAAAATATCCTCGGGTGAGGATTAAAAATAAATAAATAAAGAATCCTCTTGCCCAGGTAGCGGCTGAAGTCAGCTGAATATGAAGCACGTGGGGTGGGCTCTGGCGTGTTTGAAATCTCCCCAGATTACTGGGTGCAGCCCTTGAGCATCTTAGTTCAAGTGTGTGGTTCCCATAAATGCCTCTTTATTTACAGCTTGAAAACCCAATTCTGGTTAAAAGATGGGTAGGTGTTGCCCTGGCTGGTTGCTCAGTGGTTAGAGTGTTGGCCTGCGGACCAGAGTGGCCCGGGTTTGGTTCCTGCTAAGGGCGTGTACCTCGTTCGTCCCCCGCCCCGGTTGGGGTCGTGTGGGTGGCAACCACTCTGTGCGTCTCTTTCATGTTGATGTTTCTCTCTCTTCCTCCCACTCTATCTCAAGATGAATGCAAAAGTGTCCTCAGGTGAGGATTTAAAAAAAAAAATCAGGTGTTCCTGATACTATAGTGTTTAAAATGAGGCCGAGTCAGCTGGGCCTAAGGGGAAGGTGCATAGGGCAAAGGGCAATCACCAGCATAAAACACTTCTGAATTAGCATGCGGCCGCTTCCCCCCATCGAATAGCTGTTTGTACTCGGCGTAGGCCCCCTCTTCTCGTTCCCAGGGGTGAGTAAAATTCCACCTGTACCTCTTGTCTTGCGTCATTGACTCCCTACCTTTGTACAGACCCAGACTCTTATGAGTGTGTCTTACTCAGCTCGGGCTGCGGTAACAGAAGACCATGGACGGGGGGACTTAAACAAGGGACATTTCTTTCTCACAGTTCTGGAGGCTGGGCAGTTCACGATCAGGGTGGAGCATGGTGGGGCTCTGGTGACAGCGTCTGACTGGTTTGCAGATGGTCACTGCATAATATCCTCACACGGTGGAGAGCGGGAGCTCTGGTCCCTGTTCCTCTTCGTATGAAAGCATTAATCTCATCATGCGGGCCCCACCCCGTAACTTCAGCTAAACCTGATCGTACTTCAAATGTCCCACTTCTAATACCATCACAATGGGGATTAGGGTTTCAACGTATGAATTTGGTGGGGACACAGACATTCAGTCCATAGCAGCATGATTATCCTGTTCCACCAAAAAGTTTTCTCATCCTTACAAAGGAATTAACAATATCTACTTTATAAATCAACTTTGAAGGCTTGGGAAACACCTAATTCCTGGCTCATAGCTGGAAAAAACATATCACAGCCATTATTGTTATTATTGTTCAGAAATGTTGGTTTTGTTAGTTCTAAATTTTTGAAATTGACATTGTGATTTTTATTTCTTAGTAATTATTTTACCTGGGACCCAAGGCCTAAAATTTCTTTTAATTATTGTATGCCATATATATTTCCTTCTCATTCTTGAATGATAGTTTAGCTAGGTATAGAATTCCATGTTGATTAGTAACTTTCTTTTCTTCTGGAATTCCTATTAGCTGTATGTTGGGGCCTGCTAGTTTACCTTCTAAGCCTCTTAACTGCTCTTTTATATATATATAAACTTAGGCATTGGAATATATAAACTTAGTAGTAGTTTAAATGTTATGAAGTTATAATGGAAGAGAGATCCATTAATTAGAAGGCAGTAGTGAAGAAATCACTCATAATGCAGCACAAAGAGAGGAGATGTATTTTTATATATATATTTATTTATAAATAAATTTATTTATATAATGCAGCACAAAGAGAGGAAATGTATTTTTATATATATATTTATTTATAAATAAATTTATTTATATAATGCAGCACAAAGAGAGGAAATGTATTTTTATATATATATTTATTTATAAATAAATTTATTTATATATATATAAAAATACATTTCCTCTCTTTGTGCTGCATTATGAGTGATTTCTTCACTACTGCCTTCTAATTAATGGATCTCTCTTCCATTATAACTTCATAACATTTAAACTACTACTAAGTTTATATATTCCAATGCCTATATTTTTCATTTCAATTGGTTCTTTTTCATTGCTTTTGTTTAATTTGCCCATTTGTTGTTTCATTATATATATTTTTATATATGGTTGTTATTATTCCTTTATATCTTTGAGGATCTGACATTTCCTCACAGCACTTGTTACTACTTGGCATATTATAATATTAAAAAAATTAACTGTGTCCTCCACTAGAATGTAACTTTACTCCAATGGAAGTTAGAGTTGAAAGTTCAAGTGTCTGTCTCATTCCACAAGGATGCCAATGAGGGCAGTCCCTTTGTTTTGTTTATTATTATGTCCTCAGCACTTAGAATAGTCAACAGTACCTAGGACATCCCAGGTGCTTAAAGTATATGCTGAATAAATAGTGAATTCTTACTTTAAAATTCAATATCAGATTGCCCTACTATTTTTACTTCCTCTGCAGTGAATTCACTTCTTGTCATTACATTTTTTTTTTAATTGCAATTTTTAATGGACTTTCTTAGCTTTTCTCTCTGGAGAGTTATTATTAGTAACGTTCATCTGTTTTGTGTTCACCCCCGCCCCAACCTAGTAGTTTTGCAGTTGCTTCCTCTTGGCCTCCACAGGACCCCTGTTCAGAACCAAATTTTCTATCCTTAGCTCAGGTGTTCCTGCTGTCATGATTTGGGGATACTCCTGACCCTGTCGCTAGGCCAGGGGACCAGATTCCTCCTCATTTGGGGCTAAGAAGTTTTGTATAAACCTCAGCCCCAGAAGCAACTTGCTACGCACTTTATAGCCCTGGATCTTGGGTATGGGAGACCCACACAGTCCTGGGTTTGGGGACACTGTGTCATATATCATGTGGTATTCCCCATCTCAACACAGGGGAGAAGCTCCTCACCACCTCGCCCGTTCCCTGGCCTGGTGCCTCACCACCCCACAGCGTCATCCCTGTCTCTGCTGTCCTGACGCTCGCAGCCTGTCTCTGCTGTCCTGACGCTTGGAGAAGCTGCTCTTTTTGAGCAAGGCTTTGACTTTAAATTTTTGTATTTCATCTGTTATTAAGTTTTGGAGCAGAGGAGGCCTTAAAGCGTGAGTTTATAGTACCATTCCGCCTTTCAGTCCTGTAATTACTACCCTTTGTGACTCCCCATCAAACCTCTGGTAACCCCAGGCCCGCAGGGCTTACTCTTGAAAACTGGGGAGGTTGAGGCTGGAGAATGCACCACAGCTCACCTCCCTCCGCCTCCTCATTTCACAGAGGAGGAAACTGAGACCCAGTGATTTACTCGGGGCCACACATTCTGTTAGTAGCAGAACCGGGAAGGCAAACCTAATTCTACAGCCTGGGTCTCTGAACACCTGCCTTGGAACATGATTTCTGTCAAAGGCTTTCCTCCGTCCCAGCCTCACTCACAGGTTCAGAGCCAGCTCAGGCTCCACCCAATCCTCCCTGGGCTCCCCCTCCAGAGGCATATGGCACTTAGAGCCAGAGAAATGGACCAGCTCTAATAATTACTGAGGCTTCCCTTGCAAGCGGCTCCGCCAGCAGGGGCTTCTCAGTTAATGGTCATGCGAAAGCTCACATTTTATATATGCCACTGCCCTCTAGTGGACATCAGATGAACAGTCTGGACCGGCACGTAAAGGGGCCCAAGACCAGTTTGTCTTGAACATATTAAGCTTCCCATAGTCATGACTTCCCTGCCCTGCGTGGAAACATAAATCCAAGTCCTACGTACTTGATATTTCAGTGCAAATCAATAAGATATGTATGAACCTAATCTTAGCAATAACAACACAATTCTACTCAGTTGAGCCTAGCCTTTGTTACCATGCACTTGGCATTGCAATTTCACCTGGCTGGTTTTCAGGGCAGAGTAATGGAAGCTGACGGAATACTGAAGAGACGCCTTGGTCTTTAATACAGATGCTTCTGAAGTGGTGCAGGGTGGGGCTGTCTCACCGTGCGTGGCTGGGGGAGGAGCCTCTCTTTTGGGAACTGGGGGCTTTCTTCTCTGTACGGTCTGCCTTTCAGTCCTGTAATTACTTCTACTCTTTGTGACTCCCCATCAAACCTCTGGTAACAAACACCAGGCCCACAGGGTTTACTCTTGAAAGTTGGGGAGGCTGAGGCTGGAGATTGCACTAAAGTTCACCTCCCTCCGCCTCCTCATTTCACAGAGGAAGAAACCGAGGCCCAGTGATTTGCTTGGGGCCACACATTGTCAGCGTACACACACACACACACACACACACACACACACACACACACACGAGGAGTGTCTTCTTGAAGTAGCTTCAAACAGCTGGTCTCTGGGTCCCCTTTTCTCTGATTGATGTTCGCTTTGACTCACCTGTCTGCCCTGCGTGTCCTAGCAGGTCACAGCCCTATCCCAGGCTTGGAGGCTGATTTTCAACCTGTCTGTGAAATATGCCTCTGGCCACCCTGTCTAGAAATGCAAACCTTGAGCTCTCTGCTCCGCCAGTCACTAGGGTGCTCATTAGTAGTTGTTTCTGTTTCAAATATAACCTTTATGCTCGTTATAATATGGAAAAGATGTTAGCAAATTGAAATTTTGTAAATCAAATGATTTTGATTGCTCGAGGACCTATTTAAGTAATCCGATGGCAAATTCTTTTGTAAATTTAGTCATCCGCTCTGTATCTGTTTTAAAAAATCCAAGCTTTAATGTATTATCTTGCCAGAGGGGATGAGTTTACGTGTATTAAAAAGTGAAGAAAGATGCAAAGGAAGGATGGCCTTAGCGGGCTCCCCCCCCCCCCATATTTAAACCCTGGTAAGTAATCACAATGATCCAGCAAGCAATTACACTCACTGTTAATAAAGGGACCCGAGTCAAAGAACTGCCTGGGGGCAGGTTCTGTCTGAAAGTCGGGGTTAATGGCCCCAGTCATTGTTCTAATGGATTTTCAATGAGGTGTGAAGATGACGGGCCAATACCGGTGACATTTTATGATGCAGCTAAATAAACACAATTAGCAGCTAGCCTTAGTTCCCCCTGACCTTGTTTCTGTTTTTATTGCTTTACAATCCTGGTGAACGGAGTCCTTGAGTGCTTATTTATTAATTTACGTTGAACACAATTCGCAGCGCCTTTGTGAACTCAGAGGACAGGTCCTACCTCGGCTGCTTCTGTGGGAGGGGCACGAGCAGAGCCCGACTCTGACCCACCCCATTCTCCTGCAGCTCCCGGCCCTCTGCCGCCCAGCGCCTACAGCCTGTCATCTGGAATAACCAGGCAGCTCATCTTCCCGAGGCTGAGGCGCAGAGGCTTCAGGGGACTTGTACAAGGTCACCCACAAGGGCTCGTGGGTACTTTCCTGAGAACCCGGGTCCCCCGCCCCCACCAACTTGAGGATTAGTTGCTGAGCAATTATACTCATAGTCAGATAGCTGTGAATGGAAAGAGGATGCTTTCTCTCGTTTTCCCCAGCTCTACTTGGCTTCTCAACGCAGAACCACGGGAAGGTCACGTGGCTACACCAAATGTGCTTACCTCTGGGGAGGGGGCAGCTGGGAGGAGCCAGGGGGGCCCTGCCCCCCTGCTGCGTGGAATCTGGCTGGACTGAGAGTGTGGGTGTGGGAAGGGAAGACTCAGGGGTCCTCGGCCTGACAGAGAGGGTGGAGCAAGGGGGCCCGGAGCCCCAGGATGCCCAAGCCATTTGTTCTTTGTCTGAGGATGAAACTGACCACAGCTGTTATTGAGCCTTTCCCTCTGCTCACGGGCCACGGGAAAGAGCGGTCACAACAGTTCCCTCCCGACAGTACTCGTCCACAGACGCTCACTGCAGCAGTCTTCACAGTAGCCAAAGTACCAACACACGTGCCCAGCAGCGGACAGAGAATCGCTCGGGCGTGTCCCCCCACTGGATCAGCCTTCAGCCATCAAAGGTACGCCACCTGCTGCGACGTGGGTCGCCTCAGAAACATACTAAGTGAATGGTCACAGGCATAAGCCACCACTGGATTTGATGTATATGCCATGTCCAGGAAGGGCATATCCCGGAGACAGAGAGCACAGGACCGATGGCCAGGAGTTGGAGGAAGGGGGCAACGGGAGGTGGCCTGAATGGGTACAGAGTTTCCTTGTGGGGAATGAAACGTTCTGGAACTAGGTAGTGGTGACAGTCATACAACATTGCGAATGGACTAAACGTCACTGAATGGTACGTTTTTAAATGGTAAATTTTAGGTTATTTTAACACACACACATCCCTAAAGCCCCTGCCCCCTGCATTCGTCAACAGAGAGGAAACAGACAACTAACAAAGAAATATGTATTTAAGTTAAGTGCTGTGAAGACAAAGAAGACAGGCTAAGGGGACAGAATGACAGGGAGATACTCTTCTACAGGGTGGTCACAGTTGGCCTTCCTGAGCAGGAAGAGGGGGGAGCAGGCTAGAGGGCACCCTTCCAGGTGGAGGCCACGCCCTGCAGGAAGGGGAGCGGGCTGGAGGACACCCTTCCAGGTGGAGGCCACGCCCTGCAGGGAGGGGAGCGGGCTAGAGGACACCCTTCCAGGTGGAGGCCACGCCCTGCAGGGAGGGGAGAGGGCTAGAGGACACCCTTCCAGGTGGAGGCCACGCCCTGCAGGGAGGGGAGAGGGCTAGAGGACACCCTTCCAGGTGGAGGCCACGCCCTGCAGGGAGGGGAGAGGGCTAGAGGACACCCTTCCAGGTGGAGGCCACGCCCTGAAGCAGGAGGGGCAGGGAGTGGGGAACCGCAGGAGGCCATTGGCTGGGGCTGGGTAGGGGCTGCAGGAGCCAGGTAGGGAAAGGAGGCCCCCTGCCCCAGGGGTGTCCTGTGGGCCAGGGCAGCAGGGAACCCAGAGGGGCAGCCGAGGAGTGGAGGAGGGTAGGGAGCAGAGCAGGGGAGTCAGCCAGGGGGCTATGCGACAGACAGAATTCCTGTCTGCAGCATGAACAGGGCCAGGAGACTGGGAGGCTCTGATGCAAGTAAAACCCGCGTGTTATACAGATGGTGCCCCCTGTCTTGCTCACCACGCGGCCAAGTCATGACTAAGCAGAGGTGTAACTGAGGATTTTTGTTGCGCTTTTTCAGTTCACGGCTGAGGTATGTCCACGATTTCATTTTTCATGCAGGTTTGAATTGAATGACATACTGTATTTCACACAGGTAGGTCCCCTGGTGTCCCCCTGCCAGGGCTGCTCTTCAGCCTACTCTCTTCTTCCCCACTGTTCTTATCAGCACCCCTCCCAGGTTCACATCACCGCCATGCTTCATCTCTGTGCCAGTGTGGCTAGGCTGTAGCACCCCGTTATTTCAGTCAAACACTGCCTAGTGCTGCTGTGGAAGTATTCTGCAGACCTGGGAAACATCTGCAATCAGTTGACTTGAAGTAAAGACTTGTGATAGGTTGGGTGGGCCTCGTCTAATCAGTCGAAGGCCTTCACTGAAAAACCGGTTTCCCTTCAGAAGAAGAAACTGCCTCAACACTGCATCCTCGAGTCCTGCCTGAGGTTCTAGCCTGCCAGCCTGCCCTACAGAGTTCATACTTGCCAGTGCCCACAATCACATAAGCCAATTCCTTTTTATTTGTTTTTTGGTACGTGCCCCTAGCGGGAACCGAACCCGGGACTCTCTGGTCTGCAGGCTGATGCTCCAACCGCTGAGCCAAACTGGCCAGGGCAAGCCAATTCCTTCAGACACACACACACACACACACACACGCCCTTCCACTGGTCTGTTTGTCTGGAGAACCTGACAACTATGCAGGTTCCAGAGGACAGGGTCTGACCTGTTCTTCCTGGCTGTGTGCCCAGTGCCCACAACAGTGCCTGGCAATGGTAGGTGATCAGTCAGTATTGTCCAGTGGGTAGTTCTTCATGGTTCTTGTTTATTTGCGTGGTTGTTGACTCAGCTGAAAAGCAAGCCAGAAAGAAAAAAAAAAAAAGAGCAAGAGAAACAAGAAGAGGCACCGTGGTCTTATCTGAGCTGGGTGAGCACGGGATTTCCTGGTGGGGCCCAGAGCCCTAGTCCTGCTGTTGCCCGTGAGTCTGTTTGCAGTAAATGCTGTGACGGTGAAGAAAAGTTGCAAATTTAAACTCAAGTTCAGGTTCCCCTAGCAACGTGCACACCCCGGCTGCTGGCTGGTGCGATCCAAGCACAGATGTGTGCAGCTGGGACCGGCCCTGCTGCTAGAACAATGCCTCCCCTCTCCAGCCCCTGCAGTGGCCACTGTGGGGTTAGGAGGGTGGCCGAGGTGTTGCCTCTGGCTTCCCAAGTTGTAGTTTTAAAGCCCGGTGTGTCCGAGGACCCCTGAGTGGGAGAAGCAAAGGAAAAGCACAAGCCCGGATTGTTGTTTGTGTGTTTAGGAACCAGCGGTTAGTGCAAAGTCTCGTTGCCGAATGTGTCCCAGACGGGTTTGCACGGAGGGCCCCAGCCAGTAGGAGCTGATGAGACAACCAGTTACCCACCTACACTGTCTGGCTCTCCGCTTCCCCGGGCCATCTGACTCAGGGCGTCAAGTATGGGGTGCATCGGGGTGGGGTCCAGGAAAGAAGAGGGCCGAGCTGGCATTGGCTGGGGCCTGGAGAGATTGGGGTCTCCAGATTTTGCGTTCACTTAACTACATTCACAGATCATCCTGACCTGAATCCCCTGTCCAGTCATCCAGGCCAAGTCAGCCCGGTTGAAAGGAAACCAGAAGGCTCACGTCCTGGCAGCCCTGACTCTTTGTTGGCCTGCAGAGGATGGTGTGGTGGGGGAGGCCGAGACAGGAAGAGGCCAGAGAAAATCCCACGCCTGCTCCGTCCCCCTTTATGTGTGTTGTCTCCAGGTGGTGACCACTCTCGTGTGGTGTTCCTGCTCCCCCTTTCCAGAGCAAGAAGCTGACCCGGCAGGGCTGGGCTGTTCCAGTGCTGACGCGGAGCTGAGCCGGCTCTGTCCTGCTCCTGTCGCCAGGCTGCTGCGCTGCCGGGAGACGAGACCTTCCAGGGTCTGCTGGGAACTTGGGGAGCATCGCTGTGGGCCTATTTTCCAAGAGAAGAGCCTAAAGAGAATACATGTTCCCTCCTAGCGAAACCTCAGCTCCAGGAGGAGTAGGGAGCAGGAAAAAACACTATGTATTCACTGAACCGACTTTATTTTCCCCTTGACACATGGAAAGACTATTTCTGAGCCTCCACAATAGGCAGGTGGTGTCATGGGACTGAGCCTCTGGCCAATGCAGGGGGCTGGCGACGAGGGAGAATTACCCCCTCCCCCACTCTAATTCTTAGCTGGTCTAGTAATAAAACAATAACATTGAGCCCAGCCAGTGTGGCTCAGTGGTTGAGCATCGACCCCATGCACTGGGAGGTCGCTGGTTCTATTCCCAGTCAGGGCACATGCCCAGGTTGTGGGCCTGATCCTCAGTGGGGGGCATGCAGGAGGCGGCCAATTGATGTTCTCTCCTCTATGTTTCTATCTCTGTCTCCCTCTCCCTTCTTTTTCTAAAATCAATAAAGAAATTTTTTTTAAAAAAAGATATGAGAATTTGATAAAAAAAAAAAAAACCCCAACAAAAATAACATTGATACAAAACTAGATTAACAGGAGAAAAACAGTAAGTCTGGTAATAAGTCTGTCTCTTCCTTGGTCTGTTGCTCCAGCTGTTTTATGGACCCGCAGGTAGATTTGTTTCTCTGCAGGGCGCACACCTCTGCAGGTAGACTAGTGGAGGTGTTCATGTAATCTGATGCCCCAGGTGGCCAGGGGTGTCACAGGCCAAGGTCAGGTGCCATGATTCTGGGATTATACCTTTGAAGTGGTTCCAAGTAGCACCCTAGACAACTGTTTTGGCTTCTTCATCGCACGTGTTTTGGAGGATCGTAACGTTTATTCCACTGGTGCCCCAAGGAGAGAGCTGCAGTCCAAGTTCTATATAGTAAAATCCTCAAGACATCTTTGATCATGGAAATCTCCCATACCGAACTTTGTATTTTTGGATGTGTTTTTGGATCTTAACTTCACGATCCCATCTTTTCCCTCTAAATAAAAAATCTCTCCTCTGAGGAGTTTCTTTTCTCTTTTTTAAATCCTCACCCGAGGACATTTTCTTTTTGCATTTACCTTCAGAATGAGTGGGAGGGAGAGAGGGGGGAAGAGAGAGAGAGTGAAACATTGACATGAGGGACACATCGACTGATCACCACCCACATGACCCCAACCAGGGCCAGGGACAAATTGCAACTGAGGCACATGCCCTTAGCGGGAACCGACCCACGGACTCTCTGGTCCGCGGGCCGATGCTCTACCGCTGAACCAAACCGGCCAGGGCAAGGAGTTTTTAATTGTCAGGACTTAAGGGTCTTACTTTTTAAGCAAGTGTATTTGGATTTGCCTATACAAATAACAAAAAAATGACTGAAGTCATTATGGATCAGAAACGTTGAATGGTGATGGTTTTTGTTCTTCAGGCCCTGCGGGCCGCCTCTGCCGCCGATTCCTCCAGCCGCCACTGGGTGGCGCATCCGCCCACAATGTGCGGGCTCGCGTAGCAGCTAAGGTTCCAGGCGTGCCTCCCGCCTTCCGCCAGCAACCCCCTATTCCCAGCCCTATTCCCTGTCGGGAGCGGGGCTCCTGGGGAGAGGAGACGAAAGGAAGGGGGCACCTTCCCTGGAGCCTGGGGGGCGGCTACCAAGTTATGGGGTCCAGTAGGGCTGAGCAAGGCTCAGGGTCATTTGAAGAAAGACCAAGGTGGGTGGGTGGGTCAGGATGCTAGGGGGTGGCGTCGGGGACCTTAGGAGGGATGGGGAAATGAGGAGGATTCCGGAAGCTTTTTCCCCAGGGAAGTCCTCTCGGGAGTAGAAGGGTCTGGAAAATTGCATTTGAAGAGAGGAGTGGTGGGTGGTGGTGGTGGTGGTGGTGGTGGGGGGGGGGGGATGGTATCTATTTAACAAACAAAGCGCTTACTGCCAGACATTGTACAGGTGTTAACTCATTTAAAAGCGCAACCCCCAACCGCATTTTACAGTTGACACTGAGGCACAGCTCACCAGCCAGTAAGTGGCAGAAGGGGGGTCCACCCAGGCAGGCTGGCTCCGTAGCCTCCTTCAGGGCTGGGTTAGTCCCCCTCCTCAGCGTGGGGTGGGAGGCTGTGAGGGAGGTGTGCTGAGAGGCAGCCTGGGCTTGGAACTCTACAGTTCAGCTGTGATGTCCTCCTGCCTCATTCATCCATCCATCCATCCATCCATCCATCCAACAAATGATGCAGGGCTTCCTGCTTGGGGCTTGGAAATTGGGCTATAATGGTCGGCAAGACCAGCCTTGTCCTTGTCCCTGTCCTTGTGGAGCCAGTGGGGGAGAAAGATGAATCAGTCACACTGGTGACGGGCTAGAGAAAGGGGCATCGCTCTCCCTCTCCTGCCCCCACTCCATGCCCTCCCAGGCCCAGGCCCACTGGCACGTCTGAGCCCCAGCACGTCAGCTGAGATGCTAGCTCAGAGCTACGGGGATTGGTGGTGACCTCACTGAGCGGCAAGGCTCTCTGAGACTCAGAAGGCAGCTCTCGTCCATTGTCTTGCTCCGCCTGGTCCAGGATCGGCTGGTGTGATTCTCCCGGGGAGGGGAGGCGGGGAGGGGAGGCGGGGAGGGGAGGCGGGCCTCTCAGAGGGGGTGTTCAGTGCAGAGGAGATTCCGGGTGAGGCTGGAAAAGTCTTTGGTTTCAGGCCTGGGTCTGAATCCAGACTGTTGCCTGATCTGCAGTGTTCACCAATTTCTGTGGCCCATCTGTTGGTGGATCTCACGTTCCCAGTGGGGTGTCACGGAACGAGGAGCTGGGAAGAGAAGCACCGTGGCCTCCCACGTCCTGTGTGAGCACTCTCCAGCACACCATTGGCAGTGTCTGTGTGAACTAGGCAAGTGGCCTTAACATCAGTTTCCTCATCTGTCCAATGGGCTAACAACACCTCCCTAACGTACTGGTGTGAGGACCAAATGACCTACTGCTGCCCCCATCTCACTGAATCCTTAGCACGGCCTTTCTCCTTCTAATTATTTGGTTTCATGTCTGTTTCTCCAATGAACTATGGATTCCTTAAAAGCAGGGGTCATGTCACATTCATCTTTGTGTCTCCAGTGTCCAGCACAGGGCATATAGTAAGTGCTCACTAAGTGTGTCCCTTTCCAACCAAAGGTATGGTCTCGTGAGAGCAGATCACATGGTGGGGATGTTCTCAAGCAACAGCCACTCCTAGAGAGGGCCCTTCCTCTAGACTCTCTATTTTTTTCTGCGACTTTGGGTGAGTCACCCACTCCTCAGCCTCGGCTTTCTCCGTGAGCCCGGGGAGGTTTGACCCACTGACCGCTGTGTGGATCTTTCTGGAGGAGCCATAGAAATCTGTGGTCAGATTTCAGCTTTCCAAAGTCTGTGCGCCATGTGGCATCCGAGGGCTGGTTGTCGGAGGGACCACCTGCGTGTCTCCCTTGGGACACCTGGAACCCCGTGCCCAGATCTCTAGACTTGGAGGCTGGTGGGAGTGGGGGCTGGACATAGCCATGAGGAGCCGGCTCCTCTCCAGCTCTCTCAAAGTTTCTGGAGTAGGGCGGAGGGAACACCAAGGTGATGAAGTCGCCACCCCCAACCTAAAAAGCATGCCTATACATGGGAAAAGGAGTCACTCTGGCCCTCGCCCAGCCAAGACTCGAATTTATCATCGGCCTGCCTCCCTGCTCCAGCCCGGATGCGGCTGGAAAGTCTCCCTTGAACCTCACTGGTGTGAGGTGGGCCCTCCCCGAGTCTCCTGTGTTCCCTAATACCTCCCTGCTGTCTGCAGTCTCCAGCCTGGCATTGCCCACTGCCGCCCACGCGCTGCTCCCTCCTCTGCCTGCTTCCCTTCCTGCTTCCTGGCTGCCCCTCCGTCCCCAGGGGTGTGTCCCTGCGGTGAGGGGCTGGCCAGCGTGGGGAGCGGGAACGGAGCCATGGGGAGACTGATCTCCGCGGGAGGCTGCGGTCCTTGGTTCTCACGCAGGCCACTGTGTACTTGTGCCCACCAGCTCCGGCTGCTCCCACGCGGCTGCTCGGGGAGCGTGCGCATACTGGTCCTCAGCATGGCCGTGGGCTGTTTCCCGTCTCTGAGCCCGCAGGGTCTCTTCTCCCAAGCAGTCCACGGGGAAGAGCCCTCTCCCCCTTCCCTTCTTCACCAGGCCCCTCAGCCAGGTGTCTTTGAGGCCTTTTGCCCTCTGAGACCATATCCCATTGGTTAACAGGTCCTACAGAGCTCGCCATCACTGTTGATTGGCTGTGTCCTCTCCTCTCCACGCCCACCACCACTCAGTTCTCCACCAATTCACACCTGGACTTGTGAATTCCTAATGGTGCCTCCTGCCCCTTCTTTATTCAAGTATGTTCCTTAGCATAAATCTACTCACCTAGTCACTTTTTCATTTCTTCCTGACAGTGCACAGAGTCCAGCTGTTCCAGGTGCCGTTCCAGGTGCCATTCCAGGTGTTGTTCCAGGTGCTGTCCAGGTGCCGTTCCAGGTGCCCTTCCAGGTGCTGTTCCAGGTGCCATTCCAGGTGCCCTTCCAGGTGCCGTTCCAGGTGCCGTTCCAGGTGCCGTTCCAGGTGCTGTTCCTGGTACTGTGGATATGGCTGGAAGCAGGACAACCTGGTCTCAAGTGTCCTTGGGCAGCTCTGTCCTACGGCCTCCAGGGGGTTTCCAGGGACAGTGGGTGAGGTGCACACCCCCCAGTGTGGGGTTTAGAGTAATTCAGGGTCAGCCTCAGACTGTTTTTGTGGCCATCCCCTGCCTTTTGATTTCCATCTCCTGCCTCTGAGCTCAGTTCCGGCCTGGCCAGCCCCTCTGCATTGCCAGTCACACCCCGCACTTTCTTTGCTCTGTGGGGCCCTGCTGTGCCCTCCCCCACTGCTTCCTGGTCCCCAGCTCCAGAGTAAGGGCTCTGGCGTCCTGTGCTGTCGTTGGCTGGCACCCTCGAAACCGGATGCAGTGAAATGGGATGGATGGAGTTGCCGGGAAAACAGGAGACCCTGTATTTGCAAAACTGAGCAGAGAGACCTTGAATTTAACCTTCTTGAAGCACGTGTGTGAGGTTCTGGCGTGAATGCTTCGCTTCCTTTGTCTGCTCAGTAGGATTCTGCTTCCCAGAACTTGTCTTGGCAGGCCCTGCGCAAGTGTTTGTGATTGTTTTTAGAAGTCAGTGGCTTCCCAGTGGCCTCATGAAGGATTTGAAGTCTCTGTCATGAGATAAAGGCCCATGATGAAAAGTAATTTTTGACACAGACAGTAGTGCGGTGAAGACCTGGGGTGGGGCAGGAGCTGGGCGGAAGGGCAAGGGGTGGGGGATGGCAGGCATCTGTAATACTCTCAACAATAAAAACAAATTAAAAAAAATGTTTGGACACCTCCTCTCCCTACTAGTTTCAATGAAAAACAGAGGAAATAATATCAAAACTCTCATGAAAAGACAGGAACCGAAAGCTAAAGAGCAAGAGAAGAAGGAAAACATTGGAAATGTGCCTCTGGCTAGGGACCGTCATGGGTGGATCTCAGACGCCCACGGTTAGCTGTTAGCTCCACTAGCGCGTGGCCGTGGCTGGTTACTCGCCCTTTATAGTTGCTCTGACAACCGAGTGAGACTGTTCACACAGACCAGCTCAGAGCAGCGTCCAGGCGGTGCGCACTCAGTCAGCGCTGGCGAGACACATCCGAGCTCTTCCTCCGCCTGGGCAGGGGGAGCTCATCTCATCCCCACTGAGGTCAAAGCCCCCAGTGCCGTTCTGGCAGCCAAAAAACTCGGAGGGCCCAAAGCTGTTCTATTTGTTTGCAAGAGACTAATTTGGTGGCATAACCTGACCTGTGCTGATGTTGGCCTGCTTGGAGTCTTGATAAAACCCACTGAATGTCAACTTTCAGTCCACACACACAGTGCTCTGCAGAGTTGTTAGGCCGGTGAGCCAAGAGGTGCTAGCCCTGCCCCCCCCAACCCCGGGGCAATTGCAGAGTAGAAATAATCTACACGCTAATCTCTCAAAAACTGGAAAATTCGAAATTCTGAAATGCGTCTAGCTCCAAGGATTTCTGCTGGGGGATTTCAGATCATGAATTTATTATGGTCTTGGGATGAGGAGTCTAGAGTAACATGATAATCACTAACATTCATTCACCCAACAAATATTTATAGCAGTTTAAAAATAACACAGAGCCATTTTTTCCCCAATCAATATGAGGTTTCTGTGAATGCCTATGATAGCAAATGGTGTAAGTGAGCATTGATCTCTGTCTTGTTTCATCACCTTTTAAAAGTGATACAGTAGCCCTCCCTTATCGGCAGGAGACCCCCAGGCGATGCCTGAAACCGAGGATAGTATTGAACCCCATGTATACTATATTTCTACTACGAGAGAGAGAGAGAGAGAGAGAGAATGAGAGAGAATTTATTCCACTTATTTATGCATTTATCGGTCACTTCTTGTATGTGCCCTGACCCAGGATGGAACCCACCACCTTGGTGTATCAGGACGACACTCTAACCAACTAAGCTACGCCTTTTACTTAAAGGATACACTTCAGACCTCAGGCAGGCCTCATTACTCTTGCTCTTCAGGGTCACTGGTAAGTTAAATAAGGGTGACTTGGACACAAGCACTGCAATGCGGTGACAGTCAGTCTGATAAGGGAGGTGGCTACCGAGTGACTGGTGGGTGGGGAGCAGCGACAGTGTGACCATACTAGACAAAGGGATAGTTCACATCCCAGGTGGAATGCAGTGGGATGGTGCAAAATTTCACCATACTACTCAGAACAGTGCATACTTGTGTATTGTTTATTTCTGGAATTTTCCCTTTAATCTTTTCGAACTGCTGGTAACTGAAACCATGGAAAGCAAAATCACCGAGGAGAAGGGCAACTGGGGTTGAAAAGTTGAGACCTTATTTACAGTCTAGATCCTCACCACAGCTGAAGATGATTTGGTTAGAGGGCGCTCAAATGCTCCTGTAGCACCTTGACTGAACGAAAGCATTGTCGCCCTGGCCGGGTGGCTCAGCGGTTAGAGCAGTAGCCTGTGCAGGTTGGATCCCCAGCCCAGGTCAGGGTCATGAGTGAGGCAACCAATCAATGTGTCTCGCTCACATCGATGTTTCTCCCCCTCCCCCTCTCCTTCTCTCCCACTCTAGCTAAAAATCAATGGAAAATGTCCTCAGGTGAGGATTAAAAAAAAATAACAAAAGCATCGCCAATAAATAGTATCTAAAGTGGCATAATTGGATTAATTACAGAATAAGCATAATCTGCCATCTCGGGCTTCAGTGTCCTCCTACAACATGAGGATAATAATAGCGACACTCACTGCGCACTCGCTGGGCGCCAGGCAAAGTTCTAATTACTCTTCATATTATTTACGTGACTCATTGCATTCTCACAACAACCTTCTAAGTTATGATATCCCCACTTTACAGACGAGGAAACAGAGGCACAGGGAGGTTAAATCACTCGCCCACGGCTACCCAGCGAGTCAATGGTGGGTCTGAAATTTGCACCTCGGCAGTCTGGCCGCAGAGCATGGTCGCTGATAGTAAGTGTCCTCCTTCTCCTGACTCCCCTTTCTTTTTCTGGACTGTTGAAATGCTAATTACGAATCAGTCTAATCCATTCCTCTAAGTAGCCTCACTATTTCACTAGTTCTGCTAATTGGGGAGTTATGTGGTTTAGTTGCCTTTTCTTCTCTTCATCTGTCCACTGATCCATCGCCCATCTATCCATCCATCCATCCATCCATCCATCCAAGTTCAATGCAATATAAATAGTTACAGGGGTACCACTTACCAGCTGTTGGCTTCTAACCTCTCTGAACGTGAGTGTACTCCTCCATGGCATCACGATACGTACCTGCCGGCCGCTTGTGAGTACTAAATGAGCTGTTTCAGGTCTGACGTGTAGCCTGGAGTTCATATTACCCTGTGAAGTTGAAAGAAACATAATGACATTGAAAAAAGCTCTATCACTGGTAGAACTGCAGATTTTACTACTGTTTCCGCCTTTCACATTTCTGCTAAGTCAGTGATGCTCTCATTAAGCAGAATTTAACTGCTGCATCCTGGGAGGAGATGGTCCTCCTGATGTTGACCTGCCTAAGGAGCTCATGTCCACCTTGGCCACTGGCCTCCTGGGATGGAGGGAGCCATCTGCCTGTCTGCTGGCAGGGACTCGGGCACAGTGGGGTGGCCCAGTCTCCTTCCCTTCCTGAGCTTGCTGTTGACAGATCTGGGCTGCTTCTCCCTGGAAGAGGAGGGTGGGAGGCTCTGGAAAGGGGCTGGTTGTTCCTTCTCAAGGGAGGCAGGGGGAGGAGCCTGGGGGAAGGTGGGTTGGACTGGCCCAGGAGGCAGCTAGAATATGTGTTAGTTTCTAAAGAGTGTTCCAACAGCAGGGCCAAGGTCTAGACTCTTGTCCTTCTGATCCTGAGTGTGGTTGGAAATGGAGGCCGACGGCCTTTTGCCAGAGAGAGCTTGGCACTCAGACTCCTGCCATCTGGGCTGTGAATGCTGTGTGTGTGTGCGTGCGCACGTGTGTGTGCATGTGTGTGTGTGTGTGTGTGTGTGTGTCTTTCCATAGACAGACTCTCTGGCCAGATGTCAGAAGGTCTCCAAGCAGGGGAAGGGAGATCTTGATCAACTGTCCCCCGAGTTGCACCCATCCTGCCACTTTCCACAAGTTAAATGTGGAATAGATTACAAGTCAAAAGAAGTTTGTTGTGTTACAGCTATGATCCAGGTAATAAGCTTTTATTTATTTATTTTATTTTTATTTTTTTGTTTATGCTCACCTGAGGACATTTTTGCATTTATCTTCAGATAGAGCTGGAGGGAGGGAGGGAGAGAGCGAGAAACATCGATGTGAAAGGGACCCATTGACTGGTTACCACTTGCACAAACCCAACCGGGGTCAGGGATGAACCACAACCGAGGTACATGCCCTTAGCGGGAATCGAACCTGGAACTCTCTGGTCCGTGGGTGACGCTCTAACCACTGAGCGAAACCGGCCAGGGCGGTAATAAGCTTTTAAAAGGCAGTCCATTATTTTATAAATCATCAATGGTCAAGTCATGACACAAACCAAAACCTAAGACAAACCAACCAATCTCAGGCTTAAAATATTTGCTGTAGGCCCTAGGAAGAGCTGATGTTTCTGGGTCACTCTCCACAGTCAGGGGACAGGAGGGGACGTAGTGAACTACAGTGCCCGGCTGGTAGACAGTTAGGACACCAGCCTGCAGCCCACAGCGGAGGCTGAGCGGAAGGGTTGGCTGGCCTTCGCAGAAAGCCAGAGGCCACCCCGTGGAAGAGCGTGTGTGTGGCAGAGCTTGGTGAAGGGGGAGACTCAGAGGGAGGGGACCCCCAGATTCTGTGTGGAGCCCACGTGGAACATCTCACCTCAGCTGGAGAGGAGCGACCGCCGCTCCCGGAGTCTGAGGAATAGAGAGCATCGGGCAGGGATAAGGCACGTGCCTGCGCTTGTGAACACCAAGGCTCATGGGACCATGTAAGTGTAGAAGGGACGTGCAGCTACTGGACAAGCACTTGTTGACCGTGTAGGCCTCCTGATTAACCCTGAGGGTTGCATGATTCACACACTTAGCAAATACTTACCTGTGGCAGGAGCTGTCTGGGTGCTGGGGATACCCAGGGCACAGAGTCCTGTCACCACCGAGTCTACCTCCTGGTGGGGTGACACGGACCATAAATAAGTACAATATGTGGCACGTTGGCTGGACATAGGTGTCTGGAGTAAAAACAAGAGACAGGGAAGGAATGTTGGAGGAAAGGTTATACAGTTTTAAGTGGAGTGGCAAATATAGGCTCCCTGAGGTGATACTGAAATGAAGACCTGAAGGAGGTGAGGGAAGAAGCCGTGTGGATGTCTAGAGAGAGACTGGATCAGACAGAGGAAATGACAGGTGCAAAGGCCCTGGGGCAGGGGAGGCCAATAGGGCGAGAGCAGAGGGGACAAAGGGAGGTTGGTTAGAGGTGGTACGGAGAGGGGGTGGATCAGGTGGGACTTTGTTTTCGTCTTGAGGAGAGAAGGGAGGCTGTTGGAGTGTTTCTGGCAGAGAAGGGACTTAGGGTTTTACGGGGTCACTTTCCCTGGGATATTGAAGGGAGACTGAAATAATGTTTGGTCCCCGCTGTGGAGTGAGACAGTTCCCAGGAGTAGGAGAGGACACCTTCAAAGCGCAGGGGAGCAGGGGGATCTGTTCGTTAGCTGAGCCTGTCTGACGTGACGGGCTGTTCGTGTTGGGTACCTGGCAGGGAGGTTGGGCGAGGAAACAGTGAGATAAAGTCACAAACACCCCGTGACAAAAATGAAGAAAGCAATCTGCAGTGTGCTAATGCAATGCCACCTGTGTACAAATGCACACGTATGTCTGTGAGCAGTGTGCGGTGCGTGTGAACTGGCCCTCAGGAGCAGGCAGTGGGTTTGTCTAGTGGCAGGTCATCCTGACGTATTCCCCCAATACATTGCTATGTTGTTAAAAATTGTTATAATAAGCAGGTATTATTGATCTGACCACGAAAAAAATCCAACAGCGCTGTTTTCACCGTGGAATAATGAGAGAGTCAATGCGATGACTGTGGTTAGTTCCGTTAACACATTTATGTTCTCAGCCCCCGAATAACCAGCCTCCATCCTGGGAGGTAACTGATTGACTGGGGTGGTGCTGGTCTCCTCTCCAGTGGGTCAGACAGCTCAGTTCACGTGGCTGGGCTCCAGAGGACTGGCTCAGTGTGTCCTGGGCTGGGAGCAACCTCTCTGTGCTGTGAGTTCACTAACAGCCGTCAGCATCGCTCCAAGTTCATTACTGTCGAGAGGGGGATGCATTGGAGATTTAGGGCCCAACCTCACCAGGCGTCTGATTAAAAGCGAGGAAATAATAAAGAAGAAGCAACTGCCACCGCCCAGAGACGCTGGGCTGCAGAAACACTTGGGCTCGCCCCGGCCCCTTTCGGGGACAAAGAACAAGCAGGAGGCAGGTGGGGGCCTCCCCGGCTGACCTCTGCTTCCCTGCAGAATCCCCTCACATGAATAATTAACCTTCCCACAGACAGGCCGAGGAGCCCAAGCAAGCAGAGATTTCATGAAAATTTAAAGACCTGAGCCGAAGCAGGCACCCCGTGGTTCTAACAGTGGCTTAGATGCCTTTGAGGGCCCAAAGCTTCAGCGTCTCCCACGGAGGCCACCGTGCTGTCTGACCGGGCTCCCTGGACCCCGGAGCCCTGGGGGCTCCATTCCCTGGGAGTCTGCAGGGAATGAGGTGGTGCCCGGTGGTGCCGGTGCCCTGGATCCCTGGGCCTGATACCTGTGGGTAGGTTACAGGTACCCTCAAAGCCGTGGCTCCCCGCTGTGGGTTACCAAGGAAACACTGGCTCTTCCTGGGATGGGGGTGGGGAGGAAGGCCATGCTGACAGAGTAGGATTTGCAAGCTGCCTTTCCAGAGGGATTGGGCTAAAAATAGCCCACAACTGGCACTTGCAGGGAGCCTCCTCCTGTCTCACACCCCAGTGGTGTTCCCACACTGCGGGCGGGGTAGGAGGTGGGCTGCCTGGGGTGAGGAGGGCGGGCGCTGGAGAAAGCTCATGATGACCATAAAAGCCATGGTGCGCAGGGGTGAGGTAGGGCTGGTGTGAAGAGGAGGCAGTGTTTTCCTGGCAGACACAGGGCCAGCCTTATCTGACCGCACCGGAAGCTGGAGCTCGGCCACTCGGGGCAGCCTACCTGGAGCAGTGAAGCCACCGGTGGCTCCCAAGGGCCCTGGAGACAGGTGCAGAACGCTCTCATGCCCGCCCTGCCGCCCCTGAGAGGCTGCTGAGGTGGCTGCCAGCCTGGGCCCAGGCCAGCTCCGGATGTGCTGACCGTGTGGTTTTCCGCTCTGCTCCGTGCCGGCCGCACCATGGGACGCACGTCGAAGCAGAGATGAGCCGAAGCCCCTGCCGGTCCCGGGCTCGCAGCCTGTGCTTCCAAAGGCAGCCCTGCTCTGGGTCGGCATGTGCGAGATGGGGGCGCCCGGGTCTGCTTTGCACTGCTTGTCTCCGAAGAGTGTGGGCACCAGTGTGTCCGGGGTTCTGACCTCAGGGGTCTCCACCAACAAGGACCTCCAGGGCGGGCCACTGAGTCCAACCTTTGTGCCCTGTGGGATGGTGATGTGGACCGAGGCTGAGACAAATGGAGCACACACACCTGGTGACAGGACACTCCTGGCAGGGCTCAGACAGGAGACCGCTTGGCTGTCAGAGGGCCCGCCAGCTCACACACAGTCCACCCTGGCAGCAGCCTCGGGATTGGTGCTCTCAGGCCGTGTGCGCCAGGGAGCCGCCAGGTGCGGACTCAGCAGGGCTGCGTGCGGCCTGAGACTACCTTTCTCACCAGCTCCTGGTGCTGCCCACGTTGCCTTTCTGTGGGCTACCTGCGGGCAGGAAGGCTCAAGGGCAATGGTTCTCAAACAGGGGAGCACATAGGAACCCCATGAGGCATTTTGTTTTATTTTTGATTGTAGACTTTTAAAACTTCATTTTGCAATTACAGTTGACATACGATTATATTCATTTCAGGTGTACCACATGGCGATTCAACACTTCTCTATCTTACGAAGTGATCACCCCCACAAGTCTAGCACCCACCTGGCAGCATACATAGTTGTTAGCATAGTGTTGACTGTATTCCCTGTGCTATACTTTACCGCCCATGACGATTCTGTAACTACCAATATGTGCTTCTCAATCCCTTCACCTCTTCCACCCACCTCCCTCACCCCCTCTCTTCTGGCAACCATCAGTGTTCTCTGTATCTATGAGTCTGTTTCTGTTTTGTTTATTTTGCTTTTTAGATTCCACATATAAGTGAAATCATCTGGTACTTGTCTTTGTCTGACTTATTTCACTGAGCATAATACCCTCTAGGACCATCCATGCTGTCACAAATGGTAAGATTTCATTATTTTTTATGGCTGAGTAATATTCCATTGTATATATACACCACATCTTCTTTATCCATTTGTCTATTGATGGACACTTAGGTTGCTTCCATATCCCAAGAGGCATTTTAAAATTCCAAAATCCTGGACCCCATCTGTGACCTCCTGAGTCAGAGCCACCATGTAGCAGTAGGTCGGAAAAGGTAACAGGAGGTTGGACGCATGACCTTGACTTATAAACGGCTCTCCTTGAGCCTTCAGTGGATGGCTAGACACGGAGAAATGCCTCCCCAAACCGGTGTGGTCCAAACATGTCCCTCTTTTTAGTAAGATATACCCTGTGCAAACCTGGCCGACCATCATTCATTCCTCAACAAATATTTATTAAGTCTCTTCTGTGTTTCCATAAGGGTCTATTTTTCTCTTTTAGTGGATGGGCAGATGGCACATGATGGACCCTGCTCCATGCCTCCGGGGCTGCACAACTGGGTTAGGGAGCTCACGGGGGGCTTGGGGCTCACTAGGCTGGTTTCCTTACCTGGCTACAGAGCTGCCAGTGTGTCCTTTTCATTCCTTTTTTTTTTAAAGGTTTGTTTTTTTCTTTATTGATTTTAAAGAGAGAGGAAGTGAGAAGGAGAGAGAGATAGAAACATCGATGAGAGAGATCATCGATTGGCCGCCTCCTGCATGCCCCCCACTGGGGATCAGGCCCACAACCTGGGCATGTGTCCTGACCAGGAATCGAACCGGCGACATCTTGGTGCGTGGGTCGATGCTCAACCACTGAGCCACACCAGCTGCACTGCCAGTGTGTTCTTAATGAGCTGCTCTTTACTTATGCAAATAGCAGGGCACGGATGCCAGGGGGGTTTTGGCTTCGCAGAGAGGCCTGCCTCTGCACATCACTCCTGTTTTAACATGGGAGCTGCTGTCTTTTGGGACCTATCCCGGTTTCTCATCTGCAGTAGCGGCCGCACAGGCAGTGTGTGTGGGCGAGCCTCCGTGTGTATGTGCTTGGGGGTCTCACCCGGCCTCCTGGCACGGAGGCAGCTCCACTGGCCAGAGGTCCTGGTGAGAGTCACAGACCTGCCCCTGCCCACGTCTGCCTCGTGCCCACTGGCCTCTGCGAGGACCAGTGACGGCGGATGGGGGCTTTTGAACTACATGATATAATGAGCTTGCTAGAGCCAAGCAGTGCTGTGAATTGAATTTCTGATCTTCAGGAAAAGCTTTTAGCAAAGTTTTCTTGCATCTTGTCAGAGCATCAAAAAAAAAAAAAATCACTCTCTTGATTTCTCTCCTGTTCTCCCAAGCAGCATCCCCATCCACAGAGAAGACGCTGCTCAGGGTGAGGCGTGAGGTCTCTGAGTGTGTGGCTGTGGCATCGGCACCGCCATCTCCATGGTCACAGAGGAGTGTCTCTCAGGGCCTGTTGACATTCGGTTCCATACCAGGCACCGTCCAAAAAATGAAATAGCCTCTCTTCTCATTCCCAAGAGCTCATAGGAATATATAGAAAAAGCAAAAGCTTTCCAAACAGGCATGGCATTGTGGGGAGAGGGGGCACCCCACCTCTGATGTGCTGTGCTTCTAGGCCCACCTCCCCGGCCCTCGGGAGCGCCGCTTTGCCGCGGGCTCCTTATGCTGTGCGGACTGGCTGACTGGCGGTGCCATGGAGCAGGCTCTGTGCTCTCTGCTGGGGGTGGGCTCCCCTACCAGCCGCCAGGCCCGGAGCCTGGGGGCAGCGCCACCTGCTGAACACTCAGGCATGTGCTTCTGCACTTGTAACAACTCCCCACCCTCCCCTTCCACCCCAGTACCTGGGCCGTGCCTCCTCAGACCCTGACCCAGCCTACGCTCTCTCTGTGGCTGAGGACTTCTCAGCTGTGACCCCAGGTAGCTTCTTCTGGGAACCCAGCCTGGCAGGAATCATGGGCCACCAGGGCAGCTGGGAGGGAGCGACATTGTCTGGTCTGTGCTATTCCCTCCAGCCCAGGAGTCGACCCCTTTCACCAGGACTGTGTCCCTAGAGCAGGCGAGCAGACACTGGCTTCCTGGGCAGAGGGCTGTGGAGTGGGGGTGGGAGGCGGGTGGCGGTGGATGGCGGTGTGGTTCCAGTCCCGGCTCTCGCTGACGAGTTGTGAGACATAAATCACCTTGTCTCATGCATCTCTGCAAAATGGTCTTGCCCTCTCGGGCCCACAAGGATTCACAAAAGCAAAAAATCCAAGAACAAAACACGTGGGAAAACCGTTCGAGCTAACACTTAGAAGTCAATGTCCTAGAAAAGGATGCGTTTCTGGACACATGGGCATATTTGGCAACATCGCTGCCTCTTGGCAGCCACTGGCTGCAGCTGAGTCACTGCCTGCTCTGCGGGGGCTCCTGATGCCAGTCGGTTCCCTCGGCTGCGCTCCTAGTTGGTCCTCTAGGCACGTGTGTTAATTTCTTAGGGCTGCCACAACTCATCATCGTAAAACGAGTGGCTCAGAACAACGGAAATGTATTCTCACAGCTCGGGAGACCAGAAGTGTGAAGCCAGGGGCTGGCAGGGCCATGCTCCCTCGGAAAGCTCAGGAGAGGGTCCTTCCTTGCCTCTTCCCAGCTTCTGGTGCATGCTGGCTCCCTGGTACTTCTCGGCGTGTAGATACTTCCCTCCAATCTGCCTCCATCATCCCATGGCCTTCTTCACCCGGTGTGTCTACGTGTGTGTTTTTTAATCCTCACCTGAGGACATTTTTGCATTTATCTTCAGATAGAGTGGGAGGCAGAGAGGGAGGAAGAGAGTGAGAGAAACATCGATGTGAGAGAGACACATCGACTGGTTGCCACCCACACGACCCCAACTAGGGCCAGGGACAAACTGCAACCAAGGTATGTACCCTTCGCGGGAACTGAACCTGAGTCTCTCTGGTCTGCAGGCCAACACTCTAACCACTGAGCCAAACTGGCCTGGGCTCTAAGTGTTTTTTAACAAGGGCGCTCATCGTTGCATTAGGTTCACCCTAATCCTGTATGACCACATCTTGGTTACACCTGCAAAGACCCTATCTCCAAATAAAGTCATATTCTGAGGATGATGGTGAACGTGAATTTGGGAAACACTATCCAAGCCCGGGTAGCACGTGGGCTGGCGACCTCTGGGCCAGCTGGCTTCACGCCCTCCGACTTGCTGTCCTGCCCTCTGCCTTCAGTTTTCTTTCTCTCCGTAGTGCTCACTTCTCCTCCTCCTCTCTGGATGTGACGAGGAGGCACCAGAATCTTCTCGTTTTGGTTTGGCCACTCGAAGGGCTACCTTGGGGACAGTCCTTGCTCTTTGGGGTGCTTTGTTTCCATGTGTCACTGCAGGACAACAGCAGCAGCTACCCTTGGCTGAAGTGGGAGTTTGCTGGGAATGGTCATTTGCCACCCTCGGTGGCACTGTGTCTGAGCAGCGCCGTCCCCACCTTGTCCCAGAGGCCCACTGCCCGTCCTCCGGGCTGCCACAGCACCTTGACGTACCTGTGTTCCAGCACTTAGCTACTGGGTGGCAACGCAGTGTTTCTGGAGCTGTTTCCTCTCTAGACTCTGAGCTTCACGAGGTAAAGCCCAAGTTTTCACCCAGACATTCGGCTAGGAACTCGGGGGTGCTTGGTAAATGTTAATGAGATGCTGCTACAGGGAACTCTGCCAACTCTGTGATCAGGGCGGGGTTGCCCCCGGCCTGCCCCCCCTTCATGCCACTGCGGGCCCGAAGCTGCTGTTTTGTTGTGTTGAATGCTCCAGCTTATGACTCTTCCACGGTCTACCATCCTGGCTTGGGTGGCTGAGTGAGAGGGGACGGAGATCTGGGCCCTCTCCTGACAGCCCTTCGCGACAAGGTCTGACGTGGTGTGTATTTTGGACTTTCCTTGCCCAACCTTCAATCCTGTGGAACAGAAACATTTCACTCTGTTTCAGGAGACTCTTCGCAGATCTATCTCCAAAGGTTGGATGATTCCCGTGGTCTATCCTGTCCTGGCAGATTTCACATCCTTGTCAAGTCCTTCACCCCACTGGGCCTCAGTCTCCCCATCGGCTATGTCCATGCTTCATTCATTAAGTCCCCCCCCCCCCCAGTAAACGTCTGTTGGGTTCCGATCATGCACCAGATGCGGATTCTGCTGCTAGGAATAAAGTAGTGAATGGATGAACATGAGCCGTTGTCACGGAGTGTTCTTTGGTTCAAACTGTGATAGGTCTCGTACAAGCCGAACGCACAGCCCTGTGTCCGTGTCCGTCAGGAGGGTCTGACTCAGCGTGAGGGCTACGGAAGCCGGCTTCCTTGCAACACGGCATTCGAGCTGTGCTTCGAAGGACACCTAGGGATCTGGTTGGCGGAAGGAGGTGGGGGACAGAGAATGGTGGGAACGGGATACGTGGGGACCCTGGGATGGGAGAGTGTAACAGCGAGGAGCAGGGAGGAGGCCTGTGTGTCTAGAGCGGGGACAGTGAGGGGGACAGTGGTGGCAAGGCCAGAAAGGCAGGCGGGGCCAGATCACGCTGGACCCTTCTGACCGTGCTGAAGAGGTGATGCACGGGAACGCCGGTGGCGTTTTAAGCAGGGCAGCGGCATGTCCACATGTGCTTTACGCGCGCCGGCCTGGCTGCAGAGCGGGGGACAGATTGGAGGGAGCTAGAGGGAAATGAGGAGAACGGTAGGAGGCCGCTGGCATCATCTCAAGCAAAACTCAATCGCTTGGACTGAGGTGCAGGAAAGTGGGGCAAAGAAGGGGGACATGGGTAGTATTCGGGGGTCAGAGGGACTTGACAAATAGATTGGATTGGGGGTGAGGGACAGGGAGGTGTCAAGGACGACGTGAAGTTTCCAGTTTATCAAACGGGCTGGTGGTATCCATCTTGGTGAAGAACAATGAACGGGGAGCCAGGTATGAGGCGAGAACACCAAGAAATCAGTTTGGGATGTTACCGCACGTAGTTCCTGGGACCGATGGCAAGTATGTTGCTCATGAAAAGTCTTGGGCTTGTCCAGCCGATGTAGCTCAGTGATTGAGATTGATGCATGCACCAAGAGGTCGCCAGTTCGATTCCCGGTCAGGGCACATGCCCAGGTTTTGGGCCCGATCCCCAGTGGGGGGCATGCAGGAGGCAGCCAGTCGATGTTCTCCCTCATCGATGTTTCTCTCTCTCTCCCCCTCTCCTTTCCTCTCCCTCTAAAAATCATTAAAGGTATAAAAAATTAAATTGAAAAAAAGAAAAATCTTGGGCTCTTTAGAGAAGCCTCTGTGGTTAGATTCGCAGACAAGCCACTGTGTCTCTTCTGTCCTTCACGTGAGTCCTCCCTGAGCCTGGCAGGGACAAACACTCACTAGGGGGACTAGCTGGACTAGCAGGAAGCAGTGTCACGTGGGCATTAAAACAGGTGGTGCCCCCGTGTCCTGAAAGGGTTACGTGTCCCCCACAGTGAGCCGATCCCTCAGTCTTTGTTACAGCACAGGTGGGTGGGGAGCAGTGAGCTGGGCGTCAGCCACCCATATGCTCTGTGACCTCGGGAGGTCACCTCACATTTTTGAGCCTCCACTTTTGACGGCGAGGTTCAGATATGATGGTGTGGCTAGGTGGCACTAGAAAGGTAGCTGTCACTGTGGCGGCATGTCCTCAAGGCGCCTCTGCTGCCCCGGAAGGGGCGGAGGAGGAGGAGGAGACCTTCGGTGACCACGGCCTCACTGCACGGGTTGGACTGTCAGCATCGCCCCACCTGCGGCCCCGCAGCCAGATTTTTATTGCACGCGACACAGTTCTTACACAAGAATTTTGCAAATTCGGTGTCTTCAGACATCACGCCAAATCCTTCAGCAAAATCACTCTTCCGCATCTGCTCTGTTCCCGTGAGTCACTCGTCTGGGCACTTGGACTGCAGAGAAAACCCTCTCTGGGGGAGCTGTGCTGCCCTGGACGAGGGAGCTGGTGCTGCTTGACGTGCGCTCCCACCCACCCTGAGCAGGTTGTGTTTATTTCCTGTGTTGTTCCGAGTTTGGAGAAGTCCAGCACTGATGCGCCCTGCAGGGCCGGCTGCCCGCGGGACTCCGCAGCGCGGGGCCCGGGGTCGGGACACCCCCACACCGCGGGACTCTGCAGCGCGGGGCGGGACATGCCCACACCGCGGGGCGGGACATGCCCACACCGAGGGACTCCCCAGCGAGGGGCCGGCTGCCCGTCCCGCAGGCACTTGGGGCAGCTGCTCCCGAGAGGAGCGGCACCTGCCCCTGTTTGCCTCCAACCAAGGGACAGGCAGAGCCTCGCAGGTGACGTCCCTCATTGGCGCCGCGAGCCTGGCCCGGCTGTTTGCGCTGTGGGACTGCAGACAGGTCTTGAGTTTCGCTAGGCCTCCATCTCTCCATTTGTAAAAGGAAGGCAGCTAAGTTGCCCTTTGTGGCCCAGAAGGTCGTTCATTCATTCCACAGACAGCTGCCCCAGGTGCTAGGGGCGTAGCTGTGAGCGAATCCGATGCAGACCCCTGGCGTGGGGTCGCGAAGTCCTGGCGCTGCAGGCGGACTGCTCGTCCACTCAGGACGCGTGGCTGAGCCTCCTGTCCAGGCCCGTGCTGGGTGCGGGACGAGCGGGGGGCCATGGAGGGCTGGGCGCTGCTTTGGGAGGGAAGGGGTGACAACCCAAGGTCCTTATTGTACTATGAGGAGGTGTAGAGTAGGGTGCTGGGATGCTAGGGGGTCACAAAATGCAGGACTGCCCCGTCTGAGGGTCAGGGCAGGTCTCCCGAGAGGAGAAAGTTGAGCTGAGAGGAAAGGGGAGGAAGAGGGGAAGAGGGGTGCTCAGCCAGGGAAGAGCCTTTGAGGAGGTGCGAACTGGGAAAGGTGTGAGGTGGCTGAGCTGGGAAAGTGAGGGGCAGTGGGCTGGCAAGGAGCTGGGCTCTAGATGGGGACGGATCCCCAGAGCCTGGTAGGCCTCAGAGACGGGGGCCGGAAGAACAGGGCTTCTTGGACCCCTCAGAGTGAGTGCTCCTAGTGGCAGAATCGAGCCTGGGGGTGGCACTCCCAAATTGGGGGTCCTCTTCGGTCAGCCTGCTTCTCCCTCAACTTGCTCTCAGGTCCTCAATGTCTTCTGGGCCGCAGGGTCACCCCGTACATCTGGTCTACCTGATTACCTGCTCACCCACAATTTTGTTCTTTTTTTTTTATCCTCACCCGAGGATATTTTTTTCCAGTTTTTTGTTCAGATAGAGTGGGAGGGAGAGAGAGGAAGAGAGAGAGAGAGAAACATCGACATAAAAGGGACACAGCGAGTGGCTGCCACCTGCACAACTAACCAGGGCCGGGGACAAACTGCAACCGAGGTACATGCCCTTAGCGGGAACCGAACCCAGGTCTCTCTGGACCGCAGGCCGATGCTCTAACCGCTGAGCAAAACCAGCCAGGGCCACAATTTTGTTCTTTTAACCTTTTTTTTTTTCCTGAAGAGATGTTTATGGGATTGGGGCATCCAAGGCATTTGACAATGGGAAGGAGGCCTGTTATAACTGCATAGTCTTTTTCTCAGTGAGCTCGTAGCTGCTTTTTCTGCACATTTTCTTTGGAAGCCTTGCTGAGGGTTTGCCTGAGACCTTAACTTTGGCGACGAGGCCATGTAGGAGCTGGGGGGACTGATTAGGAACCATCACCAAGTACCAACACCAAGGGGACCCACAGACATGCCCCCCACTTTTGAATAAAGAGCCAGTGCCATGCTCTGACCACTCTGCACTTGAGCAGCATTGAAAACAACACTCTTGGTTACAAGTAGATCATATGTCATGTTGCCTCCCGCCTCGGGGCCTTTGCACATGCTGTGCCTGCCTTCGGAGCACTTTGCCCTTCACATTGTGTGTACCTCACCTGACTAGTGTCCCCTTACTCACCCTTCTTAGCTCAGCTTATATGTCACTTCTCCAGAAAACTCTTCACTGACCCCCTGGCGAGATTGAGTCCCCCTGTGCCCTCCCCCAGCTCCCTATTCTCTTCCTTTATGGCACCACGTTGGCTTGTTTTTACATATCTGTGAAGTGTTTCAGCCGGTGCCTGCCTCCCCACTAGACTCTGTTCTCCAAGAGCAGGCACCGTGTCTGAGCCTTCATTGTGTCTCCAGCACGGGGCACAATGCCTGGTACATCATGAGTGCTCCACAGACCTTTGTTAGAGGAACAAACTCTCGTGAATCACAACTGCTTACCCTTTTTGGATGTGTTGTTGCCTTGAGGGACCTCAGGTAAGCAGAAGCCACGCTCTCCTTCGATAGTTTTCTCGTGCCTTTGGTAAAGGTGGGCTGCTGAGGCAAGCTTGGCAGGACACGTGTTTTTTTTTGTTGTTGTTGTTGTTCAGATAGAGTGGGAGGGAGAGAGAGGAACAGAGAGAGAGAAACATCGACGTGAAAGGGACACATCGAGTGGCTGCCACCCGCACGACCAACCAGGGCCGGGGACAAACTGCAACCGAGGTACATGCCCTTAGCGGGAACCGAACCCGGGTCTCTCTGGACTGCAGGCCAACAGTCTAACCACTGAGCCAAACTGGCCAGGGCAGGACACATGTTTTAATCCAGGTTTGACAGTAGCGTTGGCCAAAAGGGAAACCAGTGGAATCTTTGGAGGTAGGGAGCTCAGTACCCTGAGAATAGGACGAGACATTTGGGCAAAGAGCTGGGAGTTTAACTCTGATGTGGTTGAGATGCTCGTCAAATGTCCACATGCTCCCTACGTAAGCTGGCTCCCCTTGTGATTACCCTGGAGCCATGTGCCTGGCTCTTCCCAAAGGAAGTGATGGGAGCCATTTCCACAGAGGCAGGGACAATGCCTGTGCATTTTCTCACCTCTCTTCCCTCACACTGACGGTCACAGGACACAGTTGCAAGATGAAGAAGGGTCTCTGATAGCGCCAGGCTTCTTGTGAATAGGAAGAATTGAGAAATAATTCTTTGTTACAGCAAGCCTTTAAGATGAATTTTATTAAGATTTCAGGATTTCTTCGTTATTGCAGCATATCATAGACTGTCATGCCTCATACTCTTTCACTATGTTAAAGCTTTTTCATGACTCAGTTTTTCTCAAAAGCAAAATAGTTATTTCCTTTTAAATTTATACCTGCTAACTAGATGGCTTCCCACTTTCTGGAATTCATATTAAGAATTCCAGGCATCTCGCCAGTGATTTGCAGACACCATGGCTCCCGCCAGCATTTGGTTGTACCGGTCTCTCGACTTGGTTTCCTTCTCCTTCTCCAGGGACAATGCTTCATGTTAAGTAAATGTCTTCCAGCCCCTGGCGACATTTCTGGCAGGTTATAAAAGAGGGGTTCTGCTTGGCGGATTCCTGGAGCATCTTGCCCACTTTTCAGTCTCCCTCTCCCAGGTGAGCGGGGGCAGAGAGCGCTCAGGCGCAGGTCCCCATCTCCCCCTGTTATGCGGCAGGCTCCAGCGGACAGACTCAGAGCCTGAGCCGATAACAACAAACAAAGCCCAACAGTCACTTCTAGAATAGAGGAGGCTCTTCTCTATGGTAGCTGCTGAGGGATAGCTCCTGGGTCCTGGCCCTTCATTCTCTTTGCTCCTTTAAGAGCCCCTGGGGGGTATCAGGGACCTGCTGAGGAGGAAGGGGCTTCTGCTGATCCTTTTAGAGCTAAAGGCAGCCTCTTGCTTGTCTCGGGGTCTGATTGGCTGGCTTTCCCTGGGCAGACCACTCCAATGTCCTCATCTGTAAAACCAGACTGGGGTGGGTGGTATCTGGCTCATCAGTTTTCCAATCACTGATCCTCAGGCATAATAAGGATGAATTATTAGGACACTGCCCCCCCCCCCTTTTTTTTTGCCAGAAAAGCCCTGCTTTTTTCCATTGATATATTATTTGATCTAGTAATCCATGCCTCGTTCTGGCTGTCCCGAGGGACTCCAAGGAATGAGGCGAGTGTTTTTGTGCCATCATGTAAGCAGGGAGTCAAACTTTTCCTTTTGGAGTTCTAGACCTAGGGGTTTGTTTTCAGTGTTTGCGTTTCAGGACAAAGAAGTCGTGCACAGGGAGGACCACTGCTCCCCAGCCTCAGTTTTGTTTGGAGGTGGGTAGCGCCGGACCAGAGGAGAGGGAGTCTGGGGTCAGCCTTCCTGCGTGAGAGGACCGGGCAGGGGCCAGTGAGCAGGGAGACCTGCGTCTTGCTGCCGAGGTGGGGGTGGCCAGTGCTTTTTGGAGGCCAGTGATATGGCCTTGAGAACTGCCAAGGGTGAGTCTCTGTGGTCAAGTATGCCGTGGTGAATGGAGTCACCAAAAAGGGCCTTTCTGGGTCTTGCTGAACCGCAGGGGTTGGGAGGTAGGAGAGGGTGGAGGAAGGTGGCCTCCTCTGTAAGGAGCAATAGTAGGTGAGGGAGGAAGGGCAGAGCCCCTCCCCAGTGACCGGAGGGGTGGGCTGGGGCGAGGGTGCTTCAGTGACTGGCTGTTATTGACACCGGACTCCTTGGCTACCATGATGAGTAGACGCGGTGCTGGGTCCAATGTGCTTTACCAGCATCAGGAAGCGAGTGGCGGAGGGAATCCTGCTCTGCTGTGGGCCTGCGGATGGCAGCTCCTTCGGGGAGGAGGTGATGAACATCTGCAAACCACTGCACTGCGTGCCCTCTGCAGTGCCTTCTGGAGCAGACGGTCTATGACACTGTCGTGTTAGTGGTGACTTAAGGGTGGTGAGTGTCTCAAACTGGGGACAATCCTTCTGCATCATCCCCCACCCCCGCCCAACTCTGTGCTGCCCCAGGGGCACACTGGAAACTGGAGTTTCAGCCGTGGTTGGCGAGTCAAAAAGGGTCCTCCTACCGACTTGGAGCCCAGGCCAGAGAGCACACGTGAGACTTTGGGAGTGGCCAAGCCTGATGCATGATGGGAGAACCTGGATCCCGCTACGCCTGAACCAGTAGTGACCTGCTGATAACTGGAAGCACTCAGCAAATTCACATGTTAGACCTGCTGGGTCAGCCAAACGATCCAGCTTGGTCACCATTACTCAAAGCACAGCGCCTGCAAATGAGATGAGCCATGGGCCCCACTCCGGGGCTCAGCTGGGGTTCACGTGAGGGACACAGTCACAAGAGTGGCTACCCAAATGCATAGATGAGCTGGGGGTTCATGTGCCTGGTTACATCACTAACTGTCCTCTGTGTGTCACTGGTCCGTGGGGGCCTTGACCAGTTGCAGGTTCCTTCTGTTCTATGAACTTGAGTCTGAGTCGATTTCTCACTTGCTTGTGCTCAGGGCCAGATTTACCTGGTGTGAATGAGGCAGAGGCCCCCGGCCCGGGGGTGGGGGGTCCCGGGAGTGTTCCATGTGCAGAGGGGAAGGTCTATGTAACCATTTCTGGTAAATTCCCTAAAGAGATCTCTTAGCCTTCAGTAATAACTTATTATTTCTTATCTTATTTGAAATAAATATGCTCGTTCATCCCTAATTTTATATTAGGTATTTTGTGTTCTCTTTCTTACAGTGGACACAAAAATTATATGTTTCAGGCATCATAATACCCGGATCAGTCCCTGCTGATGCTGATACACGTGTGACTCAGGATATGTTTGCAATAATCAGTGTGTAGACAGGAGGGTGTCCAGATTCCCCTAGACACACCCTGCCGGTGCTTCCGTTCAATCCAGTTCCCCCTGAGAGTGTCTTCCCAACCCTCACGGTGGCTCCAACGCCCGGGTCTGAGCCAGCCTCGCCTGAGCTCCACATCCGGGCGTAGCCAAGTGGGATTTCTCCCCACTTCTAACAGCCCTATGCATGCTCTCTGCACTCCATTTAATGAGTCCTCGTGCACAACCTTGTGCTACGTCTTCTGTTGTTTTGAATGGAAAGGCCAGCCCCAGACTGAGACTTTTTACATTGTTTGTCACACCTCCCGAATCAGAGAGTAAGCTCCTTGCGGACAGGGCTGCCTTCACCAGCGGAACCCGCTGTTTCCCACAGAGTGTGGCTCACACTAAACTTGTGGCACATTTTTGTTGCTTTATTTGAATAAGAAATCCTAGAATGTTTTCAAAGTTTTAAAAACGTACTATATTATTCATCTTAAAGAGACAGAATGGGTGCATATCTTCTCTGCTTTGTATAGTTGAAAAATTCAGCTGAGGTACAGCTCCTGGAGGAACCTGAATTAGACCATTGTTCGGAGGTAAGATAATTATAAACCATTTTACAGAGATGCTTCCATCGTATTTTTCTCTTTCAAGAAAGTAGAAATTTCTAGCAAGTTCCTTTCTAGCTGGTCCTGTTTATCGGAATGCCATCTCTTCTGGCTCTCCTAACCTGCTCTGCTCTGATTTAAAGTTTATTTGCATTTGTCCCACACCACTGGAGAGATCTTTCCAAAATACTGACCATGTCAGCCTCCTGCTTAAAATCTTCCAGTGAACTGAACAGAACCCAGCATCTCCCGTGACTTCTCATCCTGACCACGCTGGCCCTGCCCACACCCCGGCCCTTCCTGTCCTCCTCTGCTTGCTTGCACTCTGCTCTGGACACATGGTTCTTCTTACATTTCCTAGGATAAAACCGAGTGCATCCTGCCTCAGGGCCTTTGCACATGCAGCCCCTCTGCCTCTGTCCCTTATCCTTGGGGTCTCTGCTTAAACATCACCTTCTTCATCGGGCCTTGGCAACCACTCCTCATGAGGAGGCCGCTGTTCTCCAGACTCTATTACAGCACTGTATTTGTTTCTGGGCAGAGTTTTTCACAGTCTAAAATAATTGCAGTTACTGGTAGCTTCAGCTGTTTATAACCCGTCTTCTCCACCAGGGCTGAGAAGGCCAGAGGGAGCTGGTGAGTACCACGTGCTGCTTGTCTGGCTGGGAAAGTGCAGTTCGGGGACCCCCTCCCACTGCCCCTCACATCCCCATCTTTTCCTGAGCCCCCAGGTGTGAGCATTGCCACTCGGCCAGGCAGACAGGGTGGACTCGGTGGTTTTCCATTTCAAGTGGAGGTGGGGGTCACTCAGGGAGATGAGTCCCTATGAGATTTTGAAAGATGCCATTGCCTAAGGTGACAGGGAGCAGCCCACTTGAGGGTCTGGGGTCTCCCTTGGAGGGTCGATGGAGAAAAGAATGCGTTAGTGACTGGAGGCACAGAAACCAGCCTCTGAGGCTTTTTCCAGCTGCTCAGCCATGATGCTGTCCAAGAGCTGACCTTTAATGTGGGCGTGTGGGGCCAACCTGCTGGGCAGACCAGGAGAATCAAGCCAAGAGATACTGATGGCAAACCTACATCTGCCAGGGAGAGCGGCCAGGGGCCCAGCCTGGCAGGGAGGGAGCTGGGAAACGGAAATCCGCAATCAAATGTTTGAACGGGGTCCCGGGAGTACAGGGGCTTTCGTGGAGGCTGGAAACAGGGAGCCACGCAAAGTGTGAAGCCTGACGTCCCAAATGATGTCTCCTCATCTTGAGAAGTGTTTTCCCTCAATTCTTGGAACTGCCTTGTACCAGCTATGACAGGGACGGAAGGGCTACGCCTTTTATGTGAATGGAGAGGGACCCCAGGCAAGCCTTCCTGGGGGGACTTCCCTGAGCCCGGCTGCCTGGCGGGCCTGCGTGGGGTCTGCACGCGGCCTCCACGCTCCCCCCAGACCACTGAGGCCCAGTTTCTGGGGACAGAACTGGGAATGGGCTTCCAAAGGTCCTCGGGAGATTTGGCTATCTAAGTAGCCATGGAACTCACTGAGAGTATTGATTTGCTTTTCTGCCTGGGCTCAATGTTTACTTTTGTCCGTGGAGAGTGAGCGTGTGTGTGCGTGTGAGGTAACCTTTGTGGCCCCCTGCTCTGTCGGAGTTGTGGGAACGACAGAGTTGTGGTTTGGATGTGGGCTTTTGTACCAGAGCTCATCCATTGTCAGGTCGGTGAATAAGGCGTATTATTTGTTTCTGTGCTGCTGTCACGATGTGGAAATTTCTGGATCCCCCCCCAACCCCGCTCAGTACACGGTGGCTATTCAGAAGGCACGCCACCTGCTCTCCCATTCGCCACGTCCCGCTGAGTCAGGGAAGGATCTGAGGGCCGGTGTTCTCCCAGGTCAGCGGAAGCAGGAGACCAGCACTGAGCAGCAGAGAAAGAAGCCCCCCAGCCCTCCGGCCTCTTGGGGGGTGTAAGCAGACCGCCAGGTTGACTCACTTAGACTGGATTCTCTCTCCAGTGGGCCCCCGTGAACCTCCACCCTCAGAGCTGGGTGGAGTGCTCGGAATGGAGCTGTCTGTCTGTCTGACCTTCCCCGACTGTTCTGTCATGGCGAGTGGGCTGATTTCAGTCCCCGAACCTCCTGTCCGTAGATGAAATCTCGAGATCCGCTGTGTGGTGCACTCGGGGCCGGGTCACATGGAGCTACCCAGAGGGCCAGGCACGTGCTGTTCTCATTGCCTCCCAGCAAGGGAACTGAGAGAGAGCTACGCCCAGGCAGTCACGGCGGGTCCTTGGGCCTTCATGCAACCTCCGGGGACAGAGGAGGGAGCGGGCCACGCCATGCCAGGGGCACGCCCACCCAGCCAGCGCCTCCCCCTCCCGGGGAAGTGTTGGGTAAGGCAGTTCTCTTTCAAACGCAGAGGATTTCGAGGTGCATTTCCATGCGGTCAGGTGTGTGTGGGGGACCCCTACATGGACTTGATATTTCCTTGCACACAAATAAACAGATGAGAAAGCAGACAAAAGCGAAGAGAGGCCTGCCTTCCAGGCCTGGGGCCTGCTGCGTTTCAGGTCTCGAGTGAGCTCTGACCCAGGTGACTCGGGTCCCCAGCAGTCACTTCTAAGGCTCATGTGACACCCGGACTCCCAGGGCCGGTACGTGGTTCCAGGGCAAGCGGGAGCTTCATGCGATGCCAAGGCCTGGAGCCAGGGTGGCTTTGGGGTCAGCGGAACTGGTTCGGTTCTCCCCGCCGCTTACTGCCTTCGTGAGGTCTGGGACAAGTCGTGGTGTTGGCCAGGGTCCCATCAGGGAAACAGAAGCCACGCTTAGTCTTTCAACAGAGGGTATTTAATAACATGGGCCGTGGGAGGGCTGGGGAGTCAAACGGGTGGGGCACCCAGGCCCAGCTCAGCGGGACCCAGGTCTTACCAGAGTGTAGAAACCAGGGGAGACTGGTTGGAACTGGGACCCGGCGGAGGGAATGTCAGGGAGCTGGAATCATGGGGGAGGCAGAGCCATGGCTGGAGGTGAATTCAAAGCAGAGAGAGATGAGGAGCAACACCCCAGCCTCTCCCTTCCTCCCCCTCCACTCTTCCCTGGTGTGGTGCCCCCAGGGGCTGAGCTGCTGGAGGGCCAACGAGCCTGGGACACGAGTCTTCTATGACACAGAACAGGGCAGGTGTGTGGCTTGCACGGCCACTAATATCTGTGAATAAACTGTACCTAAGATGAACCACTCCCGCCACCCCTGGGCGGAGGCACATGTGGGCCAGGAGCTGACGGCCGGTCACCTGGGAGAGAGAGAGATGGCAACGCAGGTGCCTCCTGCGGCCACAGTCTCCGCCCGCTGTGATCCCCTCGGGGACACTGTGCACGGCCATCTCGCTGCTTTGTCTTTTTTCTTTTGGAAGCCACCTACCTCCTCTAAGAAGATTTTCCAGGCACAACCAGATCTGCCCGAGTGACTTCAGCAAAAGGGATTCGAGGGAGGGTGAGAAGCAGGCACCGAACGGCACGTGTGGGAAGCACGAGTCAGGCCAGCCTGTTCCCTGGCTCCCTGTGTCAGCGGGTGGGCAGGAAGCCTGGGCCTTCCTCACCTTCCTCCCCTCCAAGCACCGTCCACCGCCCCATCGCTGTCCCTTCAGATCTCTGTCGGGAAGAGCGGGTTTAACTGCAGGACGTTTAATGAAGGTTCTATTTATGCACGGACGGCGTTCAGGGAGCCCACGCAGAATGGTGACGCATCAGGGATGAGCAAAGCTGGGAGCTGTTACCACCCCCAGGCCATCAGGGCCAAGGGCCGGGAGAGCTGGAGCTTGGAAGAGGGGTCACCCCCCCGAGGCTGTCGTCACAGAGACGCGCAGCCGCTGCCCTGCCCGGCAGGACATGGAGGGAGCAGATAGTGCCCAGGCGTCTCTCCTGCTGCGCTCTGGCCTCCAGCTGCGGCCTTGCACTGGCTAAACCAGAAACTGGGGGCCCGGGTGCCAGTGTAGCAGGCTATGGAGGGCCGCCTTTGAGGTCAGAGCGGGACAGAGACGGTGGCAGTTTTGGGGACTACATGGAGAATAGTCAGCACAGTCTACCCTCTGTGTCACTTGGCATCTGTCCTTGTCCTTTCGCTGGTGAAGTAACTTGTGTCTCCAACACAGGGGGCTCCCCTCGTGCCATGAACCCCCCTCTCATCATAGGGGATGTTGCGTCCATCCCACTCCAGCCTGGAACCTAAGCTGCAGTGTTCGCCATGGCTCTTCATGGCAGCAGGAAACAAAGAGGAAGAGACAACATAATGCTTCTCTTCCTCCACCCCCGCTGGGTCCCCTCCCCGCCAGCACGGTGACTGTTGGGCTCCTGGTAGACCGTCCACACCCTCATATCCACAGGACCCGTGGCCTTAGCGGTCCCATCTTTATCGGTTGCCACAGTTTCCCACGGGCCCATGTTACTGGAGGCGGGAGCAGAGGTGCCACTGGGAAGCCCCCCGATTGCCGCGTCAGTCCTCTCTGCCCCCTGGTGTCGCGGTGGCAGTTTCCCCGCGGCGTTTGGGAAGGACCACCCCGTCCAGCTGTCCGTTTACAGCAGGAAGGGCCCAGTGGCTGGGGCGGGCTCCGCTCCCACCGTGTCTCTGCTAGGAGCCTTGCTCCACGTGCGTTTGTGGGGTTCCTCCACAAACTGATCTGGGGACAAGGACCAGGGTGCAGGTAGTTTATTTGGGAGGTGATCCCGGAAACATGAGTGTGGGGAAGTGAGAAAGGAGGGGAGAGAGCCAGAAGAGGGTGAGTGAATGAGCAGGTTACTGTGGGCAACTGCACTCGGTCCTGCTGGAGACCTGAGAAACCAGTGGAACATACTTTGGGATCATCCCACCAGAGACCAGGGAGGCTTCGACTCCCATCCCTCACTGGTAGAGGGTTTCACCTGGGGGTGGCTTTGCCGTGTCTTCTAGGCTGTCTGTGGTGGAGAAGCCCCATCGGCGAGAAGAAGAGAGGTGCAGCTCAGGAAGCTCACAGCAGGCTGGGACCTGCCCGCAGCACAGGGTGGGTGGGTGGGGGGCTCAGGTGGGCCGAGGGAGAGCAGAGGGTGGTGTCATCACTGAGCCCCAGGGAGGCAGAAAAAACCCTGAGAGTGGTTGTTGGGCATTAAGAGGAGTCCATCTCACCTTGGCCTCTTGGCTCCAAGGACCGGGTTCTCTGACTTAGGGGAGATAACACCATATCTTGGCCACTGTACCTCACCCTGTAGGAGAGCATCCCAACCTTACAGGGCATGGGTGTCCCCGCCAGCACCATGGAAAAGGAGATGCCCTGCTGAAGCTGTGGCCATAGAGGGGTGCACACGGCCAAAACCTTGGTGAGGGCGATGGAAAGAAATACTCTTTCCTCTCTCCTCCATTTCTTCCTTCTCTAGTCTGCTACTGGAGCCCCTCATCGGCTGACCTCAACTAGAAGCAGAGGGCAAGGTGGTCTGGAAACTGCGTCCGCAGGGGTCAGTCTGCAGACAGCACGAGGCAAGGAGAGCCAGAAGGATGGGGGAGGGGTGGCCATGGAAGTTAACCAGTCCCCGCTATGACTGATTGCCTGCTGAACGCACCGTCTTTGTGTCCCACCCCGTCCTCTTGGGACAACCTGCTGATGCATCTCCCTCTCTCCAAGCCACCTTTCCTAGTACCTGCGACACAGACTGATCCCATCACTCCCCGTCAGAGGACTCTCCCAGGCTCCGCTCTTTACCAAAGGTGGCCAGGAGCAAGGAATTTTAGGGGATAAAAAGCTGATTCAGAGACTTCACATCTTATTTCTAACAGGGAGGATAGGGATTAAGAAGCTAGAAATGAATAACTTCACCGAGAGAGAGGTATGGTTACTAATAGTTACTGAGCACTGACTGCCCCAAAAATACCAGGTAACTTCCATTAGATGAGCTCATGGCCTACAGGACACCTCGTGTCACCGCACACTAAACCAAACTTCACAGGTGTTGCAAGACCCGCCACTTGCACAAAGGTTATGACTCACTTTATTGTGATACTCACTCTATTATGGAGGTCTGGAACCGAACCCGCAACATCTCCAAGGTACGCCTGTACTTAACACCCCAGGGAAGAGTTTGCAGATGAGGACTAGAACTTAGAGAGGTTTTATAATTTCCTGGAGGTCCCACGTTCACGAGCCATGGGGCTGGGAGGTGCGCGGATGCCCACTTTCCCCGCTACGTGCTGCCTCTTGGCACGTCCGCCACCTTCTGCACCAGCGCAAAAGGTGCTGCCCGGGCTGGGTGCCTTTACCACAGAGCAAGCCCAGTGCCTCCCAGTCAGCTACTTAGCCAGCCGTCTCTCCTGCTGGGCGTACGATTCTCCAAATCAGGGCTGCCTCTGAATGACATGTTCGTATTCCTAGAGTCTAGGGGAGCATGTGTACGTACAGGAGCTGGAGGGAGGTTGGACCAGAGACAGGCACTGTGGAGTCTTCAGTGGAGGTGTGTATAATCATACCCATTTTTTCTTCCTTATGGTCAAATTTATCTTGGTGAATACATTTTGGTACTTTTACTGTAAAATATTTCAAGCATACAAATGTAAAGAATGATAATGAAGATCCGAGTACCTATGACCTGTCAGATCTGAACATTTGCCATATTGCGTCTCATGAACACACACACACACACACACACACACACACACACACACGCAGTGCAGATCAACCGAAAAAACTTATATATTCCTTTGGTTCTCATTTCTCCTCCCTCTTTAGAAGTACCATTAATGTGAATTTGGGTTTGTTATCTCCATGTGTATTTTTATATACTATTGCTATGTAGCCATAGACAGTATGTAATTTTTTTATGTTTTAAAATGTTATATAATGGTTTTCACAATGTATGTATTAATCCTTAACTTCTCTCTTTTGCTCAAAATTGTTGTTTCAGATTTATCCATGGTGCTATCATATAGCTCTAGTTCGTTCATTTTAACTTTTGTATAGTATTTCACTTCACTTTTATAGTTTTTTTTTTTAATAACAAAAGTAAAAGTAATACTTACTAAATTAAGTTTAGAAAATACAGCCCTGGCAGGTTTGGCTTAGCAGTTAGAACATCGGCCTGCGGACCAGAGTCCCGAGTTTGATTCCGGCCACGGACATGTACCTCGGTTGCAGATTGTCCCTGGTTGGGGTCATGTGGGTGGCAACCAATCGATGTGTCTCTCTCACTTTGATGTTTCTCTCGCTCTTCCTCTCTCTCTCTCCCTTGTGCTCTATCTGGAGATATATGTAAAAATATCCTCAGGTGAAGATTAAAAAAAAAAATACAAATGCATATAAAGGAAAGTTACCCTGCTCCTGTTCTATCTCCCGAGGTAACTCGTGATAGCTGTTTGGTGGGTGTCCTGCACAGATGTCTCTGGGCTCAGACAGCGTACATACAGCATATCTTCCTTCCTTCCTTCCTTCCTTCCTTCCTTCCTTCCTTCCTTCCTTCCTTCCTTCCTTCCTTCCTTCCTTCCTTCCTCCTTTCCTTCCTTTCTTTCCTCTTTCCCTCTCTCTTTTGTTTCCACCTTCCTTCCTTCCCTCACCTCCCCCCCCCCCTCTCTTTGTAACTATTAGCAAAGTGGGATTCTACTAACCACATTACTCTAAGACATAAAACATGTTTTGTTCCACTTAATCTGTGCACACTTATTTAATGAACGGCTTGCTTATACTTTGTCCTATGTTTTGTAAGGTGGGAAGTGAGGTCAGGGACTATGCCTCTCACCAGAGAGATGGTCTCTCTGCCCTTAAGCTGGTGAGAGACGATCCCAAGAGAGGCAGGTAGGAAAGAGGTGGGTATACTCAGATGGACCATGTAGGAGCACTGGGCTTTGGAGCAGGAAGGGCCTTAACAGTCATCTAGAACAGCTCTGCACAGACAAGGATATGTGCAAGTTGGAGTCAGGCTACAAGGAGGTTTTAAAAAAAATAATAACGAATAGAATCTTTACAGTTTTTTGTTCAAGGTTATCCATGGAGCAACCTCATGTTTCACGTAACCTTGCATCATCCATGGACTGAGTTGTGTATCACATACACCTGAGATGTAATCCCACCCCACCTCCCACCTCCTGCATCACCTGGGTATTAGTTAGGGTGCAGGGTTTGCTGCTGTAACAAAGACCTGTATCTGGAGCTGGCCCACATTTTCAGAAATTGTGAGAGCTGTTTGTTACATATAGCCATTATTTAAAATTAAATTATATGAACTTAAAAGGGGATAAACCGTATTAAAAACAAAGGTCATGAATACTCAACACTGGCCACTTATAACTATTTTACTATTTTCTGTGCTCTTATGGTGATTTACCTCTATTGCGTGTGCACAGTGCAAGGCTCTGTAATGGTGGGACACTGCAGCCCCACAGTTCTGATATCCAGGCTCTTTTGATCTTGTGGCATCTTCATACTTACATTTATTTCATTTTGGGCCCAAGGAAGCGTGTGGAAGTTCTAACATCCTGCCTGTACCCTAGCCACAGGAAAGAGGGGAAAGAGGAGAAGGAGGTTCATGCTTTTTCTTCTCAATGTTTTGTCTTGAATTTGTATACACCGCTTCTGCTGATATTTCATTGGCCATATCTAGCTGCAAAGGAGTCTGGGAATATGGTCTTCATCTGGGCTGCCATGTACCTTGCTGAAACTCTGTTGTGCTAGGAGAGAATGGATATTGGGGGGACAGCTGGCACTCTGTGTTATAACATTTCAGGGGTTCTTCTTAGCTCGTTCCAGGCCGCCAGCCCTATCCTACCCTCACCTCTACTCCTGTGAAGGCCTGTTACAGGGAGCCTGGGAAGGCTCTTGCCACTGTCCATAGACATGTATGTAGACATGTATGTAGACATGATGCCTTTCAGCCGGTCTCACATCCTCAGCCTCCAGGCAGCAAGGGGAGACTGAGCACATGGATCAGGACCATCTTTTTTGGAGAGAGCACCGACAGATGACACTGGTGTAGGGCCCCCCTCTGTTTAGGGCTGACCTAGGCTCTGGGTTGGGTGGATACCAGGAAAAATGAGAAAGCACCTGCCTCAAGGACCTTCTAGTCCAGATTAAACCCTGATCCTGGAAGATCACTATGAACACAGGCAGTAACTCTTAAGGACAAGTGAGTTCTTCTCTAATTTTACATTCTGGGCAGAGAACCAGTCTCTGTGAGCAACCAACTCATTGTTGGATGAAGCTCTTGTTTTTAGATTTTACAGTTATAATCAAAGTTAGGTTGACATTAGTTAAAGATCTACATAATTGTTCTGCTGCCTGGCAATTAGGCAGAAATGGTAAGCAATTCACATAAATGACTGTAATTAGCATTATTTTTACATAGTCCAACAAAGTTTTTAATTTTCCTGGTTACCAATGGTTTATTGGTTGTCACTCTTGGCTCCCATCATAACAAACACATTGCAGTACGTAAGTCGCACCGGCTCTCTCCAGCCGACCGCCAGTGCCCCGAATGGTCTCCACCAAGCCCCCTCTCTCCTGGGAAGCAGCCAGGCAGGGTGGTCAAGCGCTTGGGCACTGGAATCAAAATGCCTTCACAACTCACTCCATGACTTCAGCCGGGTGACCTTAGTGACTGGTTTAATCTTTCACTTCCATAGGACGTGCCTAGGACACACTTAATAACACAGTTTAGTCATTGTGAGTCATTTATTCTTTTCTCTATTTAACTAAGAACTGTAGTGTCTGCTGTCAACCAGGTGTTCTTCTAGGTGCTGAAAATCAGTAGTCACCAAACAGTTCTGCCCTTATGGCTGACATTTTAGGGGAGAGAAACAGACAATAAACAAACATTGAAGATTGTCAGGCAGTGGTAAGTCTGATAAAGAAAATAAGGGATAGTGAGGTAGAAGGGGGAGGGAGGTTGCAATGTATCCGTCAGGATAAACTAGGCAGAACTACAGTAAGAAACACTTCCGCATCCCAGGATGTGTGCATGTGTCACTTCCAAGGTGGGGCACCAAGGGATTCCAGTCCACGACTTTATCACTTTGGGGTCCAGGCTGACTGAGTCTTCGTCCTCTGGACTGTCACTGGTCATGAGCACAGATGGAAAGGGGATCGTGATGACTCTTGTCTGGAAGTCACATTCTAACTTCAGGGTGGGTTCAGGGAATGTGGATCCTCCCTTATATCTGGATGGAGGAATCTGCGTTGGCCCCAGATCTGTTCTGTGTCCTGCTCTGCTCTCTTGTGCTTGATCTCCATGGACTGTTCACCTGGCTCCCTTGCCCTCTGGCTCCTGGTGGGATTTGACTGAAATGGTGCACCAGCAGGAGACCCGAGGGTGGGAACAGGGCGAGCGTTCGTTCTCCCAGCTCAGCCACTTTCCACGGTGGTTGTTTCCCCAGCGCCACAACTCCACGGAGCACTAGCCCAGCCGTGGTCCCAGCTCTCAGACGGGCTCCGGTAACACCATTTCCTCCCTTGTTCCTCCAGGACCAAGAATGACTGGAGATGGTGTCAGTCTCCCGGTGTTGCTAGTCCTTGGGAACTCCAAACCTCTTGCTGGTTTCCTGGATGAACAACACCTCATGAAAAGGTCCCTTCAAAGGTCGTAGACGAGTGCTCCACCTGTGTGCTGCTAGGACCCCGATACAATAGGTAAAGATGTTTATGCCTCCGGGAGAGAACAGGTCTGAGGATCGAGGGCTGGGCATTCTAACATCTAAAAGTTCCAAAGATAAGAAGGCGGCGGCAAAGGGCATGAGGAAGGGGAGGCTGGAGGGGAGGAAAATGAAGCGATAAAGTGTTTCAAGGAGGAGGGAGTATCAGTGGCATCGAATGCTGCTGAGAGACTGAGTCAGATGAAGACACTTCCAGTCTTAGCTTGACCGGCCTGTCCTTCAACAAGTCTATTCTAACCTCCAACAAGTCTATTCTAGCCTTCCGACTGCCCTCACATGCCCACTGCTGCTTCTCTGTGCTGTGCCCGTCCTGTCATGCCCATCTGCCCCTGTGCACTGTTCCCTGAGGGCAGGGATGGTGTCTGTCTCGTGACGCACACCGAGCTCAGTGCCATGTACCTAGTAGTGTTAGTTCACCTTAGTGCGCAAAATAGTCAGCATGCTGTACACACCCATTCCTGCCTCCCCACGTACGCTCACTGTCCAAGTCTCCAGATTTTATTCCCAAGAGCTGAAGCTCCCTGCTTCTTCCACTTTCCAGGGGCCTTTTAAGCATCCCCATGGGAGTAGCTGGTGCCCACACCCACAGTCCTCCTCCTGATGATGCTGAGAGCTCCTGGGACAATTTTCACTGGTTGAGCAATCTGGGTACCACGGGATGGGCTGCAGAGACATGGAGATGTAGGTTTGTAGATTGTCTGCCCTGATGGTGACTCACCGAAATCGGAGGGAGAGATGGGGGCAGGAGGTGAGAGGAAGAGGGAGAGAGAGAGGGAGGCAGGATTGGAGGGAAGGACTGAGGGAGGGAGACAGGATGGGGCAGTGGTACAGTGAGCGTAGAAGAGGTGGTCTTGGAGAAATGAGCTTCTCTTCTCTGGCATCTCAGACATAAGTGGTTTAGCTTAACATTTTACAAAGTGGGCACTGAGGCTGAGCGGTGAGTGACTTACCCAAGGTTTTGAGTTGGTGGTGTGGCAGAGCTGGCCTGGGCCACATACCTGCTTCTCAGATCAGTGCATTTTCTGTAACCTGATGGCGACTCTGGAGACAGGGTCGTTGTCTCCTTCCCCAGGCAAGTATCTTCTGTTTATTCAGTGATACCTGGAACCACTTTAAAAGACAACCTTTGGTCCCACAAATGAGAACAGAGAGGCTAAAACTCCAGTGATTCAGAGAAAACAGTGCTTTTCTGTTAAGGAATAAATGATGGGCGTCCCTAGGGGACAGGGGAGGAAGAGGGCAGGAAAGGCCCGGGGTGGAATTCAAGTTGAAATTGAGTAGGTGAGCGGGAGGGAAGCATTCTAGCTCTCCTCCTTCTGAGCTCCACCAGGACCATCTCATGATGGAGCGACTCAACCGATCACGCGAGAGGGGAAGCAAGGGGGAGGCCCATCTCATCTGACCAGGGAGGGAGTGTGGTATAAATCTTGATTCTGCTCCTGTTAGGTGGCAGATGGTCTGCAGAGGAAGGCGCAGGTCAGTGGGGTTTGAGTGTGACCAAGTAGGATCCGAGTTAGGATGTTCCGGTGACTGCTTCAGGGTTCTCCCGGGAAGCATCCCTCCTGCCCTGTTGGCCAAGGGGGAGGGGTGTGCCCCAGGCCCTACTGAGGTCTGAGAATCTGCACAATCCTGCGGTTCAGCAGTGGGCTTGCTCCTCCGTGTTCCTGGGTTTGCTCGAGGCTGGGGCGTCGCCAGGCTCTGGCTCCCCTCGCTCTTTCTAGGAGTGCTCACTTCCAAGCACAACCGGTTCCATCAAAAGCTTGGCAGCCTCACCTTCCTGCTCAGGGAAGGTTTCCTAGCGGAGTGCTGAGAAGGCCTCATTGCTAAGCCTTGATTATTTTACAGCGTATACTACAGGACTGTACGGATATGCCGTGAAGCATTGTCCTAATTAAAACTAAACGACTCACGTCAAATGAAAAAAGCAGAGCACGTTAGGGTAGCCGGGCTCTGGCTCGCAATCGCGTGTTTGTTTCCTTAGTAACTGGCCGAGTTTAATAATCTACAGCAGCCTTTTCTTCTCACTAATATAAATTGCCGATGCTTCAGACCAGGTCTGCTGGGAGCCCCGGCCGGGGAGACAGCGTGTCTGACGAGCGGTCCCACTGTGCCGCCTCGGAAAGCTGTTGAATCACCCTGTGCTCAGGTTCTCCTGTGGCAAACGTAGCATGATCCTCACCACCCACCCACTTGTCCTGGACGCTGGGGACATCTGAAGAGCCTAAATATTCTCTCCTCTGGGCCTGCTCAGTCCAGGGGTCTCGCAGTGTTTGGAAGGCTAGTGTGCAAGTCAGGGCTCTACCAGACAAACAGAATCATAGGAGATTCTCTCGCTCTGTATCTATATTTATATCTCTCTATATGTATGGTATATCTATCGTATATGTATGTACAATAGTGTATATGGTATATCTATAGTATATATATGGCAATAGTATATATGGTATATCTGTAGTATATATGTGACAATAGTGTACATAGTATATATATGTACAACAGTGTATATCTACAGTATATATATGAATGTGCATATATCTAAAGAGATTTCATGCAAGGCCTTGGCTCACACAATTGTGGGGGCTGGCTAGGCAAGTCTGCACCCCATAGGGTGGCCACCAGGAAGGGCAGACCAGACAGTCTCAGGTAAGGGCTGGAGCTGCAGAAACAGGCAGAATGTGTTCTTCCTCAGGGAAACCCCACTTCTGCTTGTAAGGCCTTTCATCTGATTGGATCAGGAGCCCCTTGATTATTGAGATCATCTCCTTTACTTGAAGTCAACGCATTGTAAATGTTGCCACACCTCCAGAATACTTCCACAGCAGTACCTAACCCGGCGTTTGCTTGGATAACTGGGCGCTCTAGCCTAGTTAAGCTGACACGTGAACCTGACCCTCGGAGCAGCATCCAATGTAACACTATTGCCTTTGCTTGGTTCAGCTGGATAGAAAATAATGCTGGAAAATGCATGGGTTCATTTAAATTTTAAGAGCAAGATACTCTTTCAAATATTTCATTTATTCACTTTTTCATCAGACATGGATGGAGTCCTGGCTAGGGGCCCCGCACTGTGTGAGGAACTCAAGGCACATGTATGAATGAGCTGTGGTTAGTCTGTGCCACAAGGGAGCTTGAAGTCTGATAGGTGAAGTAAACACATACACAGAGGACAACATGGTCAGTGGGACAAGAGTGATATGCACATGGCTTTCGAGGAGCCCAGGGAAATCAGAGAGGGCTTCCAGGAGGAGGTGATATCTGCATGTGAATCGATAGGGAAAGGGGGAGGAAAGAGTGTAAAGAAAACATGGAGATAAAGGGCCTTCCGAGCAGAGCGGACACACAGCTGAGCAAAGGCACGAGGGCCAGGAGAACCATGGCTTTGCAGGGCATGCGCAGGTGTGAGAGCCCGAGCGGGGAGGACGAGGCTGTGGAGGCAGTGAGGCTAGGTAGGGGGTGGAGGCTGCATTCTGAAGAGCCCCACAGAGTTTGCCCTTGTCTGTAGGTGATGGGCACACACCATGGTGACCTTGCATGGTGAAAGGGGCCCTCTGGGATCTGTGGAGATGCTGCGTTGATGAGGGAGGCTCATTAGAACTGGAGACGCTGAGGGTCAGGACCAGGGCAGTTATTTCAGGACTGGAGAGCAGGCACCCAGTGCTCTTTGGGAGGTGCCGTCCATGGTGGTTGGTGGTCCTGTGGGTGTGCTCGAGTCACGTGAAGGACACACAGCTGCCAGCTGCACGGATGGATGTAGGGCCCATGAAAGGCGTCTGGGATGGGTATTTGGGAAATTAGATGTTGGGGAACCATTAGAAATGGTGGTGGTCCAAAGCATGGAGCAGTTAAGATATCCGGAAACAGCCCTGCGAGTCAGACATTGTCTTTCATTCACAGAGGGGGAGACGGAGGCTCAGAGCACACCCGTCATGACATCACACTGCGTGTCCACTGTCACTTACCCGCCTGCCCCCCTACCAGACGCTGAGCTCTTGAGCACCCCGCCGCTTCATGGTGGGTGGATGTCATTCCTGTCACCCGGTGATGGCCACATGTGTAGATGGTCACACTCCACATACCCCCCACCTGTTAGCTGATGGCTGACTTTCTACAATTTGGAATTTTTCATTTTGGTTTAAAGCTCCTATTTTGCGAAAAAAGGCCAATACCGATGGGAGCTGCATGTGCCACGTGTTGTGCGCACCTCCTTAATGAATGAATCCTGCCGGGCTCACACTTTCTGCAGGCCAGCGGCCCTCTCAGCGGGCAGGGGACCGACTCAGGGAGTTGATGCAGCGACGGACGGCAGCTCTGAGGTGGAGGAGCTGGAGCTGGAACCTGGGCCCTTGAAGTTCCAGCCAAGTCTACCCCTTTGTGCTTTGATTGGATGGGTGCCGGACTCCCAGCAAGGGGGGAGGGGCCTGGGGCGGCACCTTCACCCCAAGGCAGGTTATTGTCACAGTGATACCCTCTCCTGGTACTGCCAGCCAGTAGTGTTTAGAAAATAACCCAGGCTGCCATGAACCAGTTGGCATAATTTAGAACCAGTGTGAAGAAGAGGGTAAGAGAAGGTGAGCAAGGACAGAGTTCGGCCAGGAGGGAGAAGGCAGCGCCCAGACGCTTCCCTGAGTGGTGCTGGGCCCAGGTCTCCTGGGAACCCAGGCTGCAGCCACTGCTTTGGTCACCGAGGAGCGCCACGGTGCGAGCTGGCCCTCACCTGCCCACGTGGTCAGTGTGCCGGGCTCTGCACAGACCATTCAGGGCGGTGTTAGCTACAATCCAGTGCACTTTGCACAAAAGCAAAGAGATGTGTATGGGATCCTACAACATTCGTTGCTATAGCAACATCTGCCTTTATTATCACCTAAATCCATTCACCACATAAATATAGTAACTATTTGACTTCCCCACCCCCAGTCTACTTGGTAGAATTTTTTAAAATTGTGACAAAAAGACCCACAAACTGCGGTATCACTGTGTGTGTGTGTGTGTGTGTGTGTGTGTGTGTGTGTGCAGAGGGGACTTTGGAGGTGGGGGAAGCAGGAGGACAGAAGGACATCTGTGGTTGGGCTAGATATTCGCAGGACACAACTTAGTGAAAGTGGCTACTTCTTATAACTGATTCAGGAAGGGCAAATCCCTGGGGGAAATGGACCCATTTCCAAAGGGACAGTTGACAGCGAGGGAAGAAGTGGGAGAGGTACAGAGGGACATGCTGCAGTGGAAAGAATTCTAGTTTGTAACCAGACAGACCAGGGCTCAAAGCTTGGCATTCCCTCCGCCAAAAAAATTTGGCCTCCCTGTTAACCACTCAATCCCCCAAGGCTCGGTGTCCTCAGCTGTAAGGTGGGAAAGCATATTCTGCAGCCCACTTCAGAGACTCATCTCCTTCCATGAGGCCTGAAGACACCAGGGCCTGGTTGGGCCAGGGCCTGAGATCTGCTCTGCAGGGCCAGGTGAGAAGGGCAGGGGTTGGCGAGAGTGGGCATCATGCCAGTCTGGACAAGGGGGCCAGGCCAGCCGGAGAGGGCAGGGCGGGCATATCAAGAGAGAACTCCTGCCAGTGGATGCTCCCTGGGCCGTGTGTCCTTCTGAAGACCCATGCGAAGTCATGAACCAGGATTGGATGGGGGTGGAGGAGGAAGCCATGGGCAGAAATCCAGCATCCAACAGCCCTTTTTGGAAAACCTGCTGTGAGCCAGGCACGGGGCTGGGAACTGGGAGGTGATGAGGGATGGATACCGTCCCGCTGAGGCCAGAGACACTGCTGCTAAAGGAGGGACAGACCCTTCTCATACCCAGCCCGAGCCTCCGGCTTCCTTGTCCCTGAGATGAGCTGATCTTTGTCTTGGAATCCAAATAACACAAGCAAACTCCCAGCACTTGCTTCTTGCCAGGCACTGTGCTAAGAACTTTGCAAATATGAATTCCTTTAATCCTCAAAATAACTCCATAAGGTAGAAACTAACATTGTCCCACTTTGCAGATGAGCAAACTGAGGCACACAGAGTGACAGGCACAGGAGTCGTGCGGGTCTGTAGGTGCTGGCTGCAAGGGTGAGGCCCAATCTGAGAGCTGTTTTTTCTAGAATTCTCAGATGAGAATATAGATGAAGCATTTAGCCTGCGGCTGGTCAGAGCTCAATAAACGCTGGCTATTATTGCTGTGATGGTTATTCTCTGGTGGAACTGTTGTCAGGCTCATGAAGTTTACCCCCCACCCCCCTTTTTTTCTTTTGGAAAGGCTACTCTTTGTCCTCAAAATCTTGGCTTGGGAGAACCTCTTCCCATTGTGACCAGAAGTCTCTAGAAACAAGTCATTCTTATTAGGAGGGAGGTGAGTGGGGACAGGAAGGAGCCAGGCAGGAGGACGAGGGTTCTGCTGCCCAGGAGACATGGATTACAATCAGGCAGGCCTGAGTTCAGATCTTGCCTCCTAAGTATTTTTATTGTTTTTGAGGCGATTGTGAATGGAATTGCTTATTTCTTTTTCAGATATTTTTTTGTAAGTGAATAGAAATGCAACTGATTCTTAGGGAGAAATTTTTAATGGGCTGAATTAAATCGGGTGTATTCTCTTTCTCTAGTCTATTTTCTCTTTAAAAAATAAAATGGCAAACATCCCTTTGCTTTAGAAACATGACAATCAATTTGTTTCTTTTATCCATTCTCCCCAGTCATAAGTAGATAACTTTCAAGTTGCTAATAAAGAAGAAGAAACCCTTTGTCCTCAATGGATATTAAAATAGCAGATGGTGGTGTGAGATTTTCTCCTTAGTCTCTCCCTGGCCTCCAATTTGTCTCTGTGAGAATCTCAAAAACTGACTCGGAGCGTTTGTCTTCCAGCCTGAATCTGCCTCCTAAAATGAATTTTAAACATGGGTTCCTGATAGATTTCAGTGACGTCCTGAGTCAGTTCCTTCTTCTGTCCATCTTTCCGATTGTTGGCATAAATTGTTGAATGCCTACTAAGTGAAGTACAGGTGAACGTTGTAGATTCTATATTTATGATTTTGTTCGCTTGCCAAAATTTATTATAACCCCCAAATCAATACTCATGGCTCTTTCGTGCTCATTTGTGGACATGTGTCGTGCGGGGTAAGTTTGCTCTGCCTCCTTGTTCCCTCTCATACGCTAACTAAGTACCCTTCTTGTGATGCATTTACTGCCATGCTTTTGCGTTTTTCTTGGTGACTTCTTTGTTTAATTGCCTGGTGTTTCCAAGCACGAGAAGGTTGCGGTGTGCCTTAGGGGGAAAATACGTGAGTCAGAGAAGGCTTTCTTCAGCCCTGAGTTCCATGAATCAACAATATATATTCGACAAGGTGTCTTGGAACAGAAACACACATAAAACAAGGTTATGTGCTGATTGGCTGATGAAATGTTGTGACCAGAGTATCCCAGGAGTCCAACCCCGTGTTTTCCCCTAGGAGCAATGGTTCAGCGTTGGCTGGTTCAGTGTTCCCAGCCACTCTATAAAACATAAATACCGGGAGAACCAGACCTGACTGTATATCAAAGGGTAGCAGTTTACCTTGGGAGATGAGAGGAACACACATAAAAACAAATAATGCGCAACGGAAACAGCAGAACGGCACAAATAAGAGAGGATGGGAAAACTGGAGTGAGCTAGAGGAAGGGGTGGTCGTGAACCGGGGTGCTGCAGAACGAGGAGGTGTATGCAGCCCAGGCAGCTAAGTGTAGCACTGAGGAAGGGTCTCGTTTGCGGAGGGGAGGTGTAAGCCCATGTGCTCGAATTTGAGGGTTGTTGTGGACCTGGGCTTATGAAAAACAAGTTTGGAAAAGTAGTGTGGGGAGAAGTTATGGAGGGTCCTCAGTGAAAGTCTGAAAGCATCTGGGTTTGTTCTTTTGACCAACTTTTTTTTAAACAGAACAACTTTATTGAGATATAATTTACATAATATATAATGCACCCATTGTAAGTGTACGTCTGATGAACTTTGACAAACGTATGCAACCGAGCAAACACCACCACAGTCAAGATCTAAAGATCCCTTTGCAATTAATACCCCTACTGTTCAGAATACTTGGCAAAAAATATAGCATCGATTTGCCTCTGGTAGAATTTCATAAAAATGAAATAAAAAAGTCCTCTTATGAGACTGGCTTCTTTCGTTCAGCATATTTTTGAGATTTATCCATTTTGTGTGCAATATATAGTTTTAAAAAAAATGCTGAATCATATTCTATTTTATAGATGTACCAAAACTTGCTTATCAGTTCACCTGTTGTTAGACATTTAATTTTATTATTATTTTTTTTATCCTCACCTGGGGACATTTTTTCATTTTTTGTTCAGAGAGAGAGAAAAACGTCAATGTGAAAGGGACACATCGAGTGGTTGCTACCTGCACAACCCAACCAGGGCCGGGGACAAACTGCAACCGAGGTACATGCCCTTAGTGGGAACTGAACCCGGGTCTCTCTGGACCACAGGCTGACGCTCTAACCGCTGAGCCAAACCGGCCAGGGCTGTTGTTAGACATTTAGATTGTTTCCAGTTTTGAGCTATTATAGATAAAATTGCTGCAGCCATTTGAGAAAAACTCTTTTTGTGGAAATATGTTCTTACTTTTCTTGGGTAAAATCCTATGAGTGGAACTGCTGGGTTGTATGACAAGTGTAAGCTTAACTTTTTCATAAACTGCTCAACTATTTCCAAAGTGGTTACAACATTTTATATAACCCAGACATCTATGAAAATTCCAGTTGCTTCATCTCATCACACCTAATATGGTCAGTTAAAAATTTATTTTTGCTATCTTAGGGGATGTATAGTGGTATCTCCTTGTGGTTTTATCTTAAATTTTCTTTATGATTAATGATGATAAATATATTTTCATGTGTTTGAGATTTGTATATATTATCTTATAAAGTATCTGTTCAAATATATTTAAATTTAAAAATTGGTTGTTTCTTTTACTATAGGGCTTGAGACATTATTTAAATATTCTGGACATTAGTCCTTTGTCACACACATGTATTGTTAATATTTTCTTATGTGTCTTGCCTTTCTATTTTTGTAATGGTGTCTTTTGAAGAGCAGAAGTTTTAATTTTTGATGAAGGCCAATTTGCCTATTTTGTCTTTTATAGTTCATGTTTTTCGTATACTCCTTGAGAAATCTTTGCCTATCCCAAGGCCACAAAAATTTCCCCCTATGGTTTCTTCTAGAAGTTTTATAGTTTTAGCTTTCACATTTAATTCTATGATCCATATCAAGTTATTGTTATTTTTTGTATGATGTGAGGAAGGATTGAGGTTCATTGTTTTCTATAGAGCTATCCAGCTGTTTCAGCAACATTTATTGAAACAACGATTTCCTCCCCATTGGATTTTCCTCTTGACACTTCTATAAAAAGTGATTAATTGACCCATATGTGTGCAGATGTATTTCTAGATTTTCAATTCCAGTCCACTGGTTTTTATGTTTATCCTTATACTTATTCCACACTGTCTGGATTACTGTAGCTTTATAGTAAGTATTGAGATCAGGTAGTGTAAGTTTTCTACCTTATCCTTTTTCCAAAATTATTTTGGATATTTTAAGTTATTTGAACTTTGATATAAATTTTAGAAACAAGTTGTTAACTTCTACAAGAAAACTTGCTGGCATTTAAATTGAAATTTCAATATAAATCTGCAGATCAATTTAGGGAGAATTAATCTTAACAATACTGAGTCTTCCAGTCCATGAATATGGTATATATCTCCAATTATTTAGGTCTACTTTAATTTATCTAATGTAACAATATTTTGTATTTTACAGTTGATAGCTTTTACAGATATTTTGTTTAAATTCTCCCTAAATGTTTCATGTTTTTTGAAGTTACTGATAATGATCTTTTCAAACAATTAGTTTTGGTTTTATTGATTTTTTTCTATTTTGTCAATTTTCTAAGCCATTAGCTTCTGCTTTTATTTTTATATTTTTCTTTTTAATTTGGGTTTAATTTGCTCTTTGTTTTAACTTCTTAAGGTAGAAACTTGGATAATTTACTTTAGACCTTCCTTCTCCTCTGATACGTGTTTAAAGTGATGAATTTCCCAATAAGCACTTCTTTAGTTGCATGTTTTGATATGTGTTTTCATTGCCATTCAGTTCAAGATGTTTTAATTTTTAATTATTTTTATTTGTCCCATAGATTATTTGGAAGCATTCTGTTCAATTTCAACACCTTTTCAGATTTACTAGATAGTTTTTTTTAATCTTATTTCTTCATACTATTGCAGTCAGAGAACATTCTCTGAGTACATGGTTCTGAGTGGGATGGACAGTGTTCTATAAATTTAAATTAGTTCAAATTGGTTCAAAAGTTGTTAAAGTCTTCTGTATTTTTGTTGAATTTTTGGTTTACTTGTTCTATCAATTACTGAGAGAGGCATGTTGAAATCTTCAACTATAATTATGTATTTATCTATTTCTTCTTTCAGTTCTATATGTTTTGTTTCTTGCATTGAAAACTTTGTTGTCAGGTATAGCAGATTTAGGATTATTATGTCTTCTCGAGGAACCGACCCTTTTATCATTATTAAATGTGGCTCTTTATCCTTGGTTATATCCCTTATTCTGACATTAACATAGGCACTCCGATTTTCCTTTAGTTAGTTTTGCATTATACACCTTTTAAACATCTTCTTAGTTGTAACTTATCTTTGGCTTTGTATTTCATGTTGGTTTCTTCTAGACAGCATATTCTTTTATGTTCTGCTTTTTTATTCAGTTTATCTCTGCCTTTTAATTGAACTGTTTAGACCATTTATTTTTAATGTAATTATTGATATAGTTGGGTTTAAATGAATATCCTTTATGTTTTCTCCTCAGGTTTGTTTTAATCTGTTCGTTGTTCATATTTTCCTCTTTGTCTACCTTTTTTGGATTGAGCATTTTGTATTATTCTATTCTCTCCCCATTACTGGCTTACTAGCTATATGTGTTCATTCACTCCTCAGGGTTTCTCTCCAGCCTTTCTGATTGGTTTAGGGACGCTGGACGTGAGGGCTCAGAGTGAAGATCAAGAGCAGTGTTGGGTCCTCTGGGGCTGCAGAAGCCTTTTTAAAAAAATTATTTTTTCTTTATTGATTTTAGAGAGAGGAAGGGAGAGGGAGAGAGAGATAGAGACATCGACGAGAGAGAACATCGACTGGCCGCCTCCTGCACGCCCCCCACTGGGGATCGGGCCCACAACCTGGGCATGTGCCCTGACTGGGAATCGAACCACTGGCCTCTTGGTACAGGGATTGATGCTCAACCACTGAGCCACACTGGCTGGGCCAGAGGCCTTTATTCCCATGTCCCAGAACTCCATGTTGACACCTTCCCATGGAGATTTCTTGGTCAGGCACAATGTTTCTCTTCCTAGATTGTTGAAACAATCATTTAAATCTATAATTGGGGCTCAAGTAGAAGGGATGGAAAGAGCATGAAAAATGTCATATCCTGAGATAGTTTTGGGGGTAATGCTCAGCTGTGTGAGGGAGGCATAATAAACAAAAATCAATTATTTCACGAGCAGGTGGGAAGCACTTGCAGCTAAGAATTTTTATCTATAGCAAGCACATGCCATGTTACCACAGCTTAGAGTTAAATACAGTTTTAGATTATATTTGTAAAGACACAGTATCTAAGCATCTCAAATGAAGAGTTTCATTTTACTTTGTACTGGCCAGTTTACATCTAGAACGTTTCATTCATTTTTAGGTGCCGGTCTTAAGAGAGCTATAGCACATTGATCTCTTAATGTATTAATAAGTCAAATGGGAAAATAAAAGGATTTGAAACCAAGTGATATCTGAAATGGTCGAAGGAAGTCTTGTGTTGCTCTTGCAGAAGAAAGGACTCAAAGGACTTGAGAACTTTCAAACATCTGACAGGCAGGTCTGTGGAACAGGAACTAGACTGGATCTGGTGGACCCAAGAGATGGAATTAGGAGCAACTCAAGGAAGTCTCAGGGAAACCAGGTAAGGGAGAACTCTGCTCAATCAAAACCATTCCAAGATGGACTTGCTTGTCCAATGGGGTGGAAGTTCCCTGTCACTGGATAGACTTGAGGAGCATCTGGGGGAAATATTGGGGAAGTTTCCAACATCTGGAAGACACTGGGATTGTTTGATTCCATGACTTTTTACTCTGAGTGGTGGGAGATAGAACTCACAGATACCAGAGGATCTTGGATGTGCAGATAAAAAGGGTGACTGTCAGAGGCCCCAGTTCTGAGTCATATCTGAGCTACCCTTAGAGGCAGGGTAGAGGGAGGAAAATAAAAATCCCAAGAGGGAAAACACCTTCTGTTGCTCTTGGCAGACATGTGAAACCACACCACCAGTCTTACGCAGCTCTAGGGGGGAGGCTGGCTACTGGTGCACTGGCCCCTCTATCTGCCTCTACGGCCCAAGGCAGGGGGCTGGTCTTGGACGACCTTCACTCTCCATCTGGGAGGTAATTAGGCCCTGGGGTGGTGGGTGGAGTAAGTGTGGGTCTGTTGTCACTAACAGGAGACAGAGCTTACACCAACTCTGAAGCTGTGTTTGATATTTCCTGGCACCAGGATAGAATCTCAGCTGTTCTTTCTCCCTTTGGCTTATTGAGCTTTCTCAGTCTCTAGAACGTATGGGCCTTATCCCCAGGACACGTGAGTATTTCCGAGTTTGCTGCGGATGCCTTCCCTCATTTGAAATCAGTGTATTCTTCATTCACTGCCTTTAGGGGTCTCTTTTTACATGTCCTTGTCTTATATCCCCAGTAAACTATAAAAATCCTGAGTTAAGGGTTGGCTCATACTTTTGTGTATTTCCCATAGCACCTGCCCAGTTCTCTTGCATAATAAAAGTGCTTGTTCAAGTATTAAGGATAAACACCAATTTGTCAAAGTAAATTTTTGGGGCGGGGGAAGGAGATGATATCAACTACTTTTGATCTAGGGAATTTGTTGGACTCTTCGTTATGAACATTAATCACTGAACACCAGATCTTTTCTTTTTAAAAGGCCCTTCCGGTGTACTGACGGGCTTCTATCATTTGAAAATTCCCCCACGAGAGAGTGCTCTCCTGGCCTAGCGTTTGGAGATCACCTTTGAGGTCTGCTTGACCGTTTGTTACAGTGTCTTTTGGGGCTTCTGCTGCTGATGACATGAGTTCACTCAAAGTCAACAATACACTACCACCCTCAGAACAAATAGAAGGATTTTTCAAGAAGCCACATATGCCTGTTAAGTTCCTACATGTCCAAAAGGAAGAGAAGTCTAGAGTGGGCCAGCTAGAGGCATCATGGAGTGCTGGCTTGGTGTGCGCTGCACACAGCCCACATGAGCTTACACACCCCGTCTCGGCCCTTTCCCTCTTCCCTCTGGAGAAGGCTTTCGGGGAGGGCAGGCAGCTTGGCGCCTGTTGAAGGAGAATCTTTTCGAGCAAAAGAAAGCCCAACATGGGGCCATTTTACCACCTGGCTGAGAGTTCATGTGTGGGGAAACCAAGGAGACTACCTCCGAAAGGCTGCGTGCGGATCAGCTAATAGAATGTGAAACCGTGCTGCTGTATTTTAAAAATAACAGAACTTGGCAGGTAAGGGGAGCACGCCCTGGTTTAATTGCCTTGGGTATTAATTAAAAAAGAGAACAGGCTTTCAGGGAGGGAGTTTCATGACTGTAGGAGTGCTTGAACATTATCTTTGTGTGTATATATATATATACACTATAAATCATTACAAGAACTAAGATGACGAAGAAGCATGACCAACTCATTTTACTGTCCACACAAAGAATTTGTTCGCAATAAAGTGCCCCAGGTCCCCATGGGAGTCTGTAGGGAGGCATCCTCATATGTTCAGCCTTAACTTTTCCTTTCTTGATTCAGCTTTATCCTGTTGCCCAATTATCTTCCCTTGTGCCACTCAATTTTTTTCCTCTTGGTACTTTACTGTGAAACACTGAACCAGCGTCTCGCTCCATCCTTTTAAATCATTGCTGATAGAGCTGGACTAGCTGGCTCGGCTATTTGATCCTGACTTCAGCCCCTTCTTGTTCACCTAATCATTATGTTGTTCTTCTCTGGAAACGTGCAGGATTTATGGCGAAAGCTAAGACAGATGTGAAGAAGAGTCCTGTTGCTCTCAGCTCTGTCTCTCTCCAGAGTGCTGAGCAGCCCTGCCTCGTTTTTCTTCTGTTTTTCAGATGAGAGAAGTAAAAAAAAAAGTGTCTAGTGCTGCCCCTGACTAGGAGTGACCTCGTGGGAGCTGTTTCTCAGGGTCATGGTTTCTCATCTTTAAAACGATGGCATGGGTTGGATTCTCTCTAAAGGTTCCTGTGGCTCTATGATCTATGATTCTGCTGCAGCTCAGCATTCTCCACCCTGCTCTACACCCCACGGCCCATGGGTGGGCAGCAAACAAAAAAATGGTTGCACTTCAAGGGAAGGAGAGCTGAGCCCAAGTGAGCGAGATGGCATTTGCAGAGTCTCGAGAAGCGGAGCCCTGCAGCACAGAAGAAATAATATGTGAATTCATTACAATGTCCTGGTACAATGCCTTGAGCGCTTTAGAGGAAAGAAGCTATATAAATCGAATACATAAATGATTCCTCTCTCCCTCTAAATCATATGCTTTCTATAGGGTAAAATGAAATCTCAGCGGTGTCTAAGCTTGGGGTATAGATTTTTTGCACCCCCTTTTTTGTGCTGCTCAAGGCCCATTTTAATTGGGCTACAATAAGAAGGAGCAAGTAAGGGCCAAAGTTGGTGTAGGGATGTGGGGATGGTGCTGAGGGTGGGCAGTAGCCTGGCATCGGGCATAAGCTACAGATGGAGCCTGCTTCCCTCACTGAGGCACCAGAGTTGTCTGAGGGGCTCGGCGACCCAGAGACTCGGAGAAGCCAAAAGTACCTTCGCAGCAGCCCAGAAAGGCCTGGACTAAACACGTGACATATGTCTGGGGAAACAGAATACTAAGCACCGTTAACCTGGAAACGAGAAGCTTTGGGAATGACATTGGAACCATTTTCTAACACTTAAAGGACTGTCACGTGCAAAGGGGAATTCGGCTTTGGTGTGTGTGCTTTCAGAGTACATTACTGACAGAAAATAGATTTTGGTTCCATTGCAATAAAAATATTCTAGGAGCATGTTAGAAATTGGAATGATAAGATTTTTACAACTTTATAGTGTTTTTCATATCTAATTTTTTTAATCCTCACCCAAGGACGTTTTTTCCTCCATTTTTGTTCAGCTAGAGTGAGAGGGAGAGAGAGAAACATCAGTGTGAAAGGGACACATCGAGTGGCTGCATGGTCCCAACCAGGGCCGGGGGTGAATCGCAACCAAGGTACGTGGCTGGAATCAAACCTGCGACTCATTGGTCTGTGGGCTGACACTCTAACTGCTGAGCCAAACCGGCCAGGGCTCATATCTAATTTAACAGCACTGTGAGCTAGAGAGTTACTGTTATTGTCATCATCATCATCATCATCATTACCACCAATACCATTGTTTTAAATCAGACATGAAAACAGAATGTACCAAATGATTTAAAGTCATGAAGCTATTACGTAGGTAACTTTATACCCTCAGCCTTCCGCTAGGTGTACAAACATGCACACACTCTCCCAACTATACAAATATGTGCGGAGACAAGACGCCTGTCGCCCAATCTCTGCGATGGGCCGTCTGACCACGCGGTGCTCTTCCGAGCTTTCTCGAATCCCTCTCCCGGAATAGTAGCTTCGGCTCGCTGGCTCCCCAGGCTGTCTCCTCGTTCTGCTGGGCCTGGAATGATCTTCTTCTAACTTTGGCCCAGATCATCTGGGAAGAAGCAGCAGGTGGGACTGGGAACCTGGGGTGCTAAGTGGCTGATTCACGGTCTAATTTGTGGGGCCCCACGGAGCAGCTGAGTGCATTTCAAGGTGCACAGCTGGTTGCTCGCGCGTTGCTATTATAGGATTGTTGGAAATGGCAACCGCCAGCAAGCTGCGGGCCCTGTTCTCGGCTCCGAGGGAAACGCGGCAGCAGCAGACCAGCCTCGGCCCAAGGGAGCGGGAACGAGAGGTCGGAGGAGCAGGAGGATGCGAAACTCACTTTTGGGAGCACGGGATGAGCCTCCTTTTGAAAGGTCTCCGAAGAATAATTCCATATTTTGCCCCAGTTTCTAAAGTGCTTCACGTTGGCAAACCCGACTCTCTCCTGCTGACATCTGGGGAGCGGATGACAGCCCCCTCGGCGGGGAGTGTGTCAGGATATGCATGGGGACACATGCCGCTCCCCGACTTCAAGGTGTGCTCATTGTCAACTTCCCAAAAGAACAAAATGGTAATAGTTGGCATTATGATGGGAAGTGCTAAAACGCCATGAAAAGAGCTATAAAAATTGGGGCACAGAAACGCGGCTCCATTTGCTATTCAAGACTATATACATATTTTTAGAAAAAGATATCAAGCCCTGGCCTGTTTGGCTCAGTGGTTAGAGCACCGACCTGCGGTCCAGAGAGACCTGGGTTCGGTTCCCGCTAAGGGCACGTACCTCGGTTGCAGTTTGTCCCCGGCCCTGGTTGGGGTCGTGTGGGTGGCAGCCAGTCGATATGTCTCTCTCACATCGATGCTTCTCTCTCTCTTCCTCCCTCTCTCCTTTCTGCTCTATCTGAAGATAAATGCAAAAATGTCCTTGGGCGAGGTTAAAAAAATAAATAAAATTTTTTTTTTGTCAAAATAGAAAATAAAAACAAAGCTTATGAGCATGTGAGAGGTTGGACATGAGTAGGGTTCGAGCAACGACAGGCCAGGGACTGCCTTCATCTCTATGTTTCTTCTCCCTTCCTATCTCCTTGTTCCCACTGCAAGGTCTGTCAGCCCAGGGTCTTCTTTTCCATTTCTCTCGGCTGGCTTTGGGGACCCTCAGGCCAACGGGTCACCGTGCAGCCTTCCTAAGCAGTCCAGGGCCGGAGGTGGTTTTGCAGAATAGACCTGTCCGGACACCCCATCCAGACAGTAACAGCGGCAGACAGGTGGCCTGTGGTGAGGCCTGCCGATGTGAAGTGGGTGCCAGGATGGGTGGTGTAGTCAGGGAAGGCACCCCGGTGGAGGTGGGCGGCCAGCATGTTCTGAAGGTGGTGGGTGTTCTGCCTGGGGGCCTGGGCTTAGAGACAGAACCTTGGAGAGAGCAGACTCCAGCCAGGCTGGACGTTAATTGGGAGGGATGAGAAGGTGTTCCAGGGTGCTCATCACGATTCAGATCCTTAGACTGTGAGGCCTCGCTTCCCTCCCCACACTGCGTATCTCCTCCCCTCCCTCCTGCCTGAGCACACCGCCAGCTTTGCACTGCACAGCTCTCGGGCCAGATGGATGGGCCGAGAACAGGGACGTCCACTGGATTTTTTATTGAATCTTCTTACTTGCTTAGCATAAACAATTATCTTAAAAACGAAGGCTTTACTTTCTTTTCTTTTCTTTTTTTTTTCATTCTAAAAAGCTCCGCTTTAAATACCAAGAACCATCATCTAGAGAGCTGAGAATTTAAAAAGCAGGATGGCATAATTTATTTCCCACTCAAAAACAGATAAAAATGTGACCAGTGGGGGAAGGAGGAGAGCCAAAGCAAAGTGGATACAACTAGAACTTAGATGCTAGAACTTCAGAGTTTCTGCGAAGGGGCCCAGCATCCCTGTTCCTTGGGCTGAATTATGGGGGTGGGGGTGGGCACTGAAACCGTAGATGGACTGAAAGAACTCCAAGAGCAGAAGACACTGCATCTCTCTTCCTGCACTGGGGCCCAAAGACCAAGTTGCCCTGCCCCCGACACGGCCCTGGGCTGTACAATAGTGATGGGTGGGGAAAGTCTAGGTTGGCAGCATGAAGACAGCTTCATGAAAGCCCACGTGATTCCGTCCTTTCCAAGGTGGTGACAGAGGACATCCAAAGAGTTGCTTGGATTCTGCAAGGAAGATGCAGAGTGCCCGTACCTGCTGGTGAGAAGCCATAGCAGGGTGATGGGTGGTGAGGACCTCAGAAGATGAGGCACGCCTCTGCGGAGCCGGTCAGTACAAAGGACAGCTCAAAGACCAGGTGTCCTTCCTCAGAAGCCAGGACAGACACCTGCCCCTCTCCAAAACAGGAATCTAGAATAAGAAGGGAAGGAGAGCAGGTAGTGGGGACAGTATGCATCTCAAATTAACCATATTTAAATCCTAAGGAGGCTGAGTGACCTTGGATTGGAAAGGTTGATTTCTACTAGAGAGAAAGAAACGAGGGCACATGAGTTAATTTCTGTTACAGACAATAAAAACACTGCATTTTTTTTTCTTTTTGCGGTGCATGATTGCATGTTTAACTTGATGTACAGGTTTGCCTAGATGCAGTGAAGATACTACAATGAAGTAGAATAGGGGAAGAATGCAGAGACTGCAGAGGGGAGGCTCAAGGCACATGTGAGCTAATTACAACGAGAACGAGTTTCCGAGGGAGCTGGGAATGGAGGAGAGCATGCCCATGTAGCAGACAGGAGCAGTGAGAACCAACTGACCTTAGTTTCCCAACACATTGACCAGTTTAGTTGGTGACTCTTGTCATGCCCTCGACTAGCTCTTTACAGGGAATCATTACGAACCCGTGGATGGCTCTGGCTTCTCACCCACCCTCCCAGCTCGGAGCAGGGAAGCTTGTCCATTAGAGCCCCGAGCGGCTCCATACTTGAGCCATGGACGAGGTGCGTGAGCTCTGCTTCTCCCGGCAATGCATGTGACCTGGGGCCAGACCTAGTTTCGCTTGGGCTTCACTGTCTGCTCCTGCGGCACCTGGTGATGAGAGCGAGGCAGCCGAAGCTGAGATGAACTCGCTCGCTCTGACTCAGAGTGTAAGCTAAACCACATACCCCACTCATATTTCCGATCACTGAGCAGCCACCTGTGAAATTTAGGACAATTGTCAGCTAGTCCTCTAGATCAAGACAGACTTGCATGAGGAGAATGGGATTATAGCATCAGCCCCTGGCTCTTCCTTCTTCACAGGGACTGGGAGCCTCTTCCTTCTTCCAAGGGTCTCCTAGACTTCCTTGGTCTGCACTGCTTTCCACCTTTGCTTCTTCCCTTCCCTTTCTTTCTGTTTGTCTTTCCTGCCCTAACGCTTGACCTCCAACTGTGGTTCCCTGAGCTTCAGTGTTGTATCCCAGGATAAAAATGAGACTCTCCATCCTCAGGAGGAACTGGGTTTTCTATGTAATTTCCCGGATCTTTGTGAAGTTCAGAGAAGATGCATCAGGGATCCTAGACTTATTATAAATTCTGGGTTTCATTCTCTCTGAGTAATTCTGCGTGTGGAGCAGGTTTGCTAGAAGAGTGTGAGCCTCTGCCACAGAAGAGAGGGATTCAGAAAGACTTAGCACATTAGCAGGGCTGATAACCCACTGCAGATACCATGACCGCAGGACTCTACGGGGGCGGAGGCATTGCTTTCTCAATGGGTGTAAAATTGTGTATAACTCTGTATGTTGCAGGGGTACATTATGATTGAACAGCTGCATACACTACAAAGTGATCACCGCCAGAAGTCAGTTATCATCCATCACCGTACAGTTGACCCCTTTTCATTTCATCTACCCCCATCTCCCTTCCTCTCTGTCTAACCACCAACCTGTTCTCTGTAGCTATGAGTTTGTTTCTGGTTTTTGTTTTGTTTTAACACAAAGAGTTAATATTCTTACTATAGAGACTTTCCCTCTTAACTTTCCTTCATTAATTTGTGCACGAAGAGCAGAATGCATGCTTGATTCTTTCAGTTTCCAAAAGAATGAGTTGATTTCCAAGGGTGATCAGTGAAGGTTTTTTAAAAAGTGTAATACCAAATTTGTGGATTTAAACTTATCCAACGCATTTTAATTGACTACACTTGTCCTTGAGATCAAGTTGTCCCATCTCTGGTAGGAGGGGTCTATTCAAGCTGGCTTCTGTATCCATTTGACATGACTCTGGTAGTCTTTGATAGATTGCTTGCTTTCTGGTATTTTGTGAGATATTGTCAAATTCTAACCCACACAGGGTTATATCATTTTGCTTTCCTACTAGCCTTTCAACAGAATATGATGTCAAACTTTAGATTTCTATGGGTCTGATTGTTGAGAGCTGGTATCTCAGTATAGTTCTAATTTGCTTTGCTCTTACTATGAGTGAGGGTGAACATCTTTTTATGTGGTTAGGAGTCATTTGCATTTTTTCCTATGAACTCTTAATCCATATCTTTATTATATATTATATTTTTAAAAGTGTTCTTGGTCTCTGTTTTTAAAAGGTCTCTCTATGTTAATGATATTAACCCTTTGTTTATGAATAAGTTACAGAGTTTTTCCTACATTGCCACTTACCTTTATTCTTTCCTTTTTATTGATTTTTTTAGAGAGAGAGAAAGGGAGAGAGAGATGGAAACATAGGTATAAGAGAGAAACATTGATCAGCTGCCTCCTGCACGCCCCCTACTGGGGATCGAGCCTGTAACCCTGGGCATGTGCCCTGACTGGGAATCGAACTGGGACCCCCTCAGTCCATGGGACAATGCTCAATCCACTGAGCCACACCAGCCAGACTGCCTTTATTCTTTTCTTAGTGTTTTTCCCCCCATGCACATGTTTATATTATTTATGTAATTAAATGTATCAATATTTTTATTGCTTCTGGATTTTAAGTCATAGTTAGGAAGGTTCCCCCTATTCCAAGGTTCTAGAGGCATTCACTCTCATTTTTCAACTATTTGTATGATTTAATTTTTTATATTTAAATCTCTGATCCATTTGGAATGTATTCTGGAGTACAGTATGGGCAGTGGATCTGATCCGATCTTCCCCTATATGGTTATACAGTTATTACTTCATGTTTTCTCCCCTGATCTGAGTGCCATCATGACCAAATACTAAATGTTACACTTTCCTCTCGGGTTTATCACTGTTATTTTGTTTGGTGTTTACTCTCCATAGCAGAAGCAGAACTTCTTTTCCAAGAGTGTGAAGTTCATGAAGGAATCCAGCCTGGGACAGGCTCAGTACAGATCATTTTTGGTCATAAGAGTCTTTCAACAATGATTTTTCAGCTCCATCTATGGTAAAGCCGGCCTTTTCCGGGTTGAGGCTGGTGGTGGGTTCGCTGCGTCTCTGAAGGGGCATTTCCTGCCCCTTGGGTCCCGCGCCTCAGTGTGGCCTTTGTCAGCCCTGGAGCTGGATGGCGTCCAGGTGTCACACCGTCCACCTCCGAGCCTGCTGGCCTCATGCTCAAAAGCATTCCAGTTTTCAGAGCAGGTGTAGGGTCAACAAGAGCAAAATCTCTTTAGATCCCCTGTGTATGAGGATGTTCCTCAGTCTGACAGTGAGATGCCACCTCGTCACCATCAGGGGAACACTGTGTCTACACGGGCACAAGGACCCTGATGAACAGCCACTGGATCTAGCACACATTCCGCCCTTTGGATAACGTTCATAGTTTGTGATCTTTCTCCAGTACCACTTCGTTCGTTAAGCCTTTCCATTTGTCACTAATCTCATTCTTCTAAACTCTCTCAAAGAACAGAGTGCCCGGGACTATATCATCCCTTATGCTGTCTTCTAATAATTTCATGTGCACATGTCCCGTCTTTTCTACCAGACTACAGTGACTCTGAGGGCTGGGTCCCGTTTCGTAAACAATGTATCTACCCAGCAATGCCTAGCACAGGGCATGCTATTAGAGTTGAGTTGAGTTTGAAACCAGGAAACAATTTTGACAGCTCAGAACTCTGGGTTCGCAGCAGAAAGACACGTCTGCAAATTTCACGGTAGGTGGTCTTGAAACTATGCTGAAAACACACCAAGAAGGACAGGCTGATTTCATTAATTCAGGGCTCTGAGTATGCAGCGCAGGACAGTAGGAGTGAAGCTTTAAAAGAAATAAGTAAATAATGGATCTGTGTATTTGAAGATTTCAACATAAGTCGAGGGGCTTACAGCCAAGATGAGAATTATCAAGAAAGTAAACATGGCTATTTCAACAGCTTAGCGATTTAATCAAGTGAAATCTGGGGCCATGATCCTGACACTTTAATTGAAATTAAAATTTAACATCAGTAACATAAGGACACAGCACTGAATAAGAGAAGTGCTTACTCTCACCTTGCAAGCGAAATGCCAACTTGACTTTTTTATTTTATTTTTTATTTTCCACTCAAAAGGCTCTGTGAGCCCAAGGAATTTTCTGAGCAGGGTGCCTTCAGGTCAGCCACGATAGTTACATTTTTCTTATTCTAGTCACAAGTAGTTCTTGAATGGTCTGCATCCATCAATTGGCTTCTTGGCCCAACAGGATATACTTTTTAAATTGTTCTGCCGAGAGTGCTCCTGGTTTTACTTTACACCGTGTGGTGTTTTTCTGATTCATCCTGTGAATAAGTCTCATTGGTTTCTTTTTCCTCTGAATTTCCAGCATTTATTGTCCATACTGCCCAGAGACTCAAGTCATCCCGTCTGTGGTGCTCAGCGAATTCAGCTCACTCAGTCTGCTCACGAGAACACCGAGGCCCAGAACGTCGTGGTTGGTTCTCCAATGTCGTACAGTAATTTGATGGCAAAACTGTGATGAGAATCTGAGTCCTCACTGACATGGCACTGCCTACACTATCCACATGTAATGAGAGTAATAATGTGACATTTCTGTATAATGCTTCCTTTCTATTTTTTAGAGGCTGAACATTGTATGTATACACCACATTTTCTTTATTCATTCATAACTTGAAGGATTTTAAGCAAGGGTGTGACCCAGTCTGTGATTAGAACAGTCACTCTGGGAGTGCAGGGTGGTTTCAGAAAGGAGACCAGGGAGGGGCGGTGCAGTCGTCCAGGCAAGATGATGGTGGCCGGGCCTCAGGCCTGGCCGTGGGTTTGAATTTTAGAGACATTTTAGAAGTGGAATTGGCTGGATTTGGTAAAGGTAACGAGATATTTGTTTTAACTCTAAACATCCAGAGGAGGCTAGGGTCTTTATGCTTTGTTTATTAAATGAGTTTTTTAAAAAACTATGATCGAGGCCCTGATGGGGTAGCTCAGTGGGTTAGAGCATCACCCCGATACACCCAGATTGTGGGCTCAGTCCCTGGTCCAGGCACATACGAGAAACAACCAATGAATGCATAAGTAAGTGGAACAACAAATCAGCGGGTTTTTTTCTCTCTCAAAATCAGTTTTAAAAAACTTAAAAACTTTGATTAAGATAATACTGATTTGATTAAAGGGCTAGCCCCTAAGGTGAGTAACACTATGCCAACGTGTTCCCCGAGGACCAAGCTCTGTTTTGGGATGGGGATACTTACTTCGACTGTCCACGGCCTGGAGAAAATGTGTCAGCACCATCCTCCTTCTTTGTTGTGATGTTGTGCTCACTAGGCAGCCTTCGATGACTAATTTGGTTTCGCAGATACGCTGACAGCAAGAACGAGGTGTGCTGGCTACAGAATCCAAGTCCATTGCTCCAGGCCCCAGAAAGGACAACCCCACTGTATACATGGATAAACTGGCTTTCTAGTTTTTCAGTCTCTGGAAACTTCGGTGTAGGTGCCTTTCCCTCTGAGGCTGGTTAATTTCGAGGGGACTAACACACAGCTTCCGAGACTGCCCAGCTGAGGTCCGAGTCTACGTGGGGCTGCCCCTGCGGAGCTCGGACAGGCTGCGGGGCTTTGCTCAGCCCGCAGCCAGCCTCGCTCTTGGCTGTTTATGAAGATTTCCTGAACTGTGACAGCTCCAGATCATCACAGCCTTCTAGCTACTTCACTGATGTTTTCTGTTTGGAACGTCTCACTTTATGCCACGGGCTGGGTATGAATAAGGCCTGATGACAAAGTCAGGTAGAAACAGACTGGGGGACCCGCAGGCAGTTCTAGACAGCTGTGAGACAGGAGCGAGGCCTGGGTTTTAATTCAGAATAGGGCGGATTTAAAAAATAATCCTGGAGTCAATGAGATTCTTATATTGTTTACCAATTTTCCAGAAAATGCATTGTCACCTACATTTAGGATAAACAATAAAGGGGCCTGTACCTGGACCTCCAACTATTGCCACTTTAACACTCTCTCATAAGCCACCCCCAAAACTCAGAGACTTTAAACAATAATCATTTTTTTTTTTTCAAGGAGCAGCAGGTCAGCTGGGGTGGCTTTGCTTCTGGTTGCAATGGCTGGGCCAGCTTTGTGTACATGTCACTCCTGTTCCTCCTGGGACCAGTGTGCCAGTCAGGTGATTCACGGAGGTGGCAGAGGGACAGCCACAATGTCCAGCTCCTGCTTGTATTATGTCTGCTGTCATCCCATTGGCTGAAGCAAGTCACGTGGCCGTGCGAATCAAAGACCAGGAATTGTCTCTTGCCTTCTTGTGGGAGGTGCCACCAAGCTACTCAGCAAATGGTGTGGATATGGGAGGGTGAAGGACTCAGGACATTAAGGCAATCTGTCCCAGGTCAAATTTGAAATCCTTGGAAACATGATGTTACTTATGTCCTTGGGGAGGGTTTTTCTGCAGATGAAAGCCATTTATGTATGTATGTATGTATGTATGTACGTACGTGCCCCTAGCGGGAACCGAACCCGGGACTCTCTGGTGTGCAGGCTGGCGCTCCAACCGCTGAGCCAAACCGGCCAGGGCTGAAAGCCTTTTAAAAGAGAATGTGAACACAGTTCGGTGGTTCCTGAAAAAAACAAACATAGAATCAACATAGGGTCTAGTAATTCCCATTCTGGGGACAGACCCAAAGAACTGAAAGCCCGGTCTCCCCCAGATATGTGTACACCCATGTTCATGGCAGCTTTGTTCACAACAGCCCAAAGGTGGGAACGATCCAGATGTCCACCAGCAGATGTATGGATGAACAAAATGTGCACATGCGTGTTAGTCAGTCCTAAAAAGGAGCGGCATCTGACGTGCTGCAGACGGACGAACCCTGAGGCATCACACTAAGTGGAATAAGCCAGTCACAAAGGACACATACTGTGTGACTCCACTGCTATGAAACACCTGGGGTAGTTATACTGATAGGTAAAGTAGAACAGAGGTTACTAGGAATTCAGGGAGGAGGGGATGGGAAGCTGGTATTTAATGACTAAGGAGTTTCAGTTTGGGAGGATGAGAAGTTCTGGCGGCGGATGGTGGTGATGACGGCACAGCTGCTGAATTTTATACGTAAAAATGATAAAGGTAAGTTTTATGTTATGTATGTTTTATCATGTTCAGAGAGGTGGGGGCGTGGGAGGTGCAGAGATGATGCTCAGGCCCTGCTATGGACTCTGATGGGAAGACCCCTGTGTCTCAAAGGTGGGATATTTGGATTCAATGTCCTTACAGAATTTTATTTGCAGAATTAAATTCATTTGGCCAGTCTAGAAGCTTGCTCACTCTGTGGAAATTGACTCAGTATTACCTACAAAAACCCAAGAAATAGAAGAATTCCAGACTAGGGGAAGTAAAGGTGAGGGTACTCTGGGGGCTGGTGAGAGTGTGGTTCTCTTTTCTCTCTTTTAATCAAACAAATGACATAACAGAGCCAATGGACGCAAGGGGGCGGATTCTAGACCAACAAAGCCAGCGAAGGGGCACCAAGCCCAAAGGGTGCTTTCCTGCACTAGCAGAGCTTGTCTGGGGAAGATGCGAGAGAAAGAGCTGGTGAAGCCCTGGCCAGTTTGGCTCAGCGGTAGAGTGTTGGCCCACGGAGCAATGAGTCTCGGGTTCAATTCCGCCAATGCCCCGTACGTACCTCAGTTGTGGTTCGTCCCCAGCCCTGGTTGGGGTCGTGTAGGAGGCAACCAGTCGATGTGTCCCTCTCACATCGATGTTTCTCTCTCTCTCTCTCCCCCTCCCTCCCACTCTATCTGAAGATAAATAGAAAAATATCCTTGGGTGAGGATTAAAATAAAAAAAGAGTTAATGGAATGGTGCCCAAACCTTCCTATTAAGAGGACTGAGCTATTAATACATTTTTCTGGAGAGAAAAAGCTAACAAGTGACTCAGGAACTACCAATTTCTAGTGGACAAGAAGCTGGTTTCACCTGTCAAAATATTTGTGCTTTCTTTCCCCAAACAGCTCTTCACAAATACGCCATTGCCACCGACTGCTCAGTGCAGTCAGAGAAGCGAGGTGGCGTTTGTCTCGTCATTGATGACTGAGGAGGTCCCCCCTTGCACAAAGGTTTTATGGTTTCATTGTTTTTCCTTTTCGTCCTCTCTCTCCTGTCCCCACCTCAACTGGCCTAGGAAAGCCAGAGACTCTAAACCGCCACCTCTGCATCTAACAGCAGTTTAAGAGTGTCGTGCATCTGGAAGGCAGGGTTGACACGCCGCGGGACGAGGCATCCGTGGTCTGACGGCGGTGCTGGGCAGAGAACATTTCAAACTCTTCCTCTATGGCTCACTTGCTCTTTGCTTGAGGATCCTCGGCCTTGATGACTTGGGCACTGCTGGGCTCTCTGAGCGGACACACTGCCATTTCCGCATTCCCGGGAATGACGATGGGGAACTGAGGTTGCTTCCTTTTTTCTGCTTAATCCTCAACCGAGGATACTTCCCCACTGATTTTTAGATAGAGTGGAAAAGAGAGAGAGAGAGAGGGAAACATTAATGTGAGAGAGACACATGGATGGGTTGCCTCCCGCACGACCCTCACCGGTGCCGGGGATCAAACCTGCAACCCAGGCCTGTGCCCTTGACCTGGAATCAAAGCTGCAACTCTTTGGTCCATGGGCCGATGCTCTAACTGCCGAACCAAACCAGTCAGGGCTGATGTTGCCTCTTTGGCCTTGGACTTTCCTGAGGCAGATGTGGCCCGGGGGAGTCTGGGTATTACGGGCGTCCCAAGAACTGTGTGTAGGTCTGGGTTCCCTGCCAGGGCTCCCGAGGGCAACAGAGGCTGCAGAGCAGAACCAGCAGCAGCAGATCACAGGCCCCCAACGTGGACACTTGACTGGGTGGCCTCGGGTCCAGGTGATGGAAAGCGAGGGGACATTGGTGAGTCATCGTCCGTGTCCGTGAGGCTGAGGCAGAGGCTTCTGGGAGCACTGCTGTTTAAGGTCCCTGCGGCCGCCATCTGTCCCGATCGATGGAAATGAATTCTCGCTTGTGCTGTTCTGGTGGCATTAGGTTAAATTCCGGCTCCCTCTCCTCTGATTCGACACATTCCACAGGGACCAAGTGGAGACAGAATCAGATCAGTTGTCCTTGGAGCGAAGACCTGGGGGCGGCTTCTTCGAAGATCTGTCAGGGATGTTCTGCATGGGGGATCAGTCACACCTCTGTTCACCGGAAGGCACCATGAGAACCTGGGAGGCCTCAAATGGCCTATGGCAGAGGAGAATTCACAGACTGAAGGTTTTGAAGAAATATGGATATGCCGGGCTTATGGGTGTTCTCTAAAGCAGTCAGGGTGTGTGTGATGTAGGGTTAAATTTGCAGCCTTCTCTGAGAGGTGGCAAGGTGATTCTGGACCTCGGGTCAGTGTCAGCGCCAGAAGCGGGCAGGGGAAGCGGTCGTGCCCGTTTCCGTCTCCAGGCAGGTCCAACCCGGAGAGCTGACTCAAACCAGCTACTTTTATTTTTAACACTTCAATGAAAAAATTGTTTGGTAATCTTCGTAATAATATTCATTGAGTCTTTTCTATGTTCCAGGCACTGTTCTTAGTACTTGTACCGGACAGGCCTTGTCTCCTTCATTGGCGCGGGAGGAAGGTGTTGTCATTAGCATTGTGTAGATGAGGAAATAGGTTAAAACTGTGCCGAGCTCAGGTGCCGAGCTCAGGTGCTGCTCGGTGAGGGACTGAGCAGGCGTGCGCCCGGTGGTCAGGCCCAGCCCCGCCTCTGGACCGCGGAGGGAGCCTTCCTTCGCTGTCTCTCCTCGGTGCTTCTTCCTCGGTTGGTCCCAGGCTGTAGCAGTCAGCATGGTGACGCGTACCCCGGAGTGGGTGGCTTTAGCAACAAAAAGTTACTGTTTCACAGTTCCGGAGGCTGGGCATCTGAGGTCAAGGTGATGGCCGGATTGTCGTCCTCTGAGGCCCCTCCCCTTGGCTGATGGTCGGCCTCTGTCTTCACGTGGTCTCTCCTCCGTGTGTGGCTGCGTTCTAGCCTCTTTTCATAGGGACACTGGTCATATTGGACTAGGGCCTGCTCCAGTGACCTCGTTTAATTTTAACTGACTCTTTTAGAGGCCCTGTCTCCAAATGCAGTCACATTCCGAGGTGCTGGGGGTTAGGACTTCAATATGTGAATTTTGGGAGGGGACACAATTCAATTCATAACACGGGGTGGGGCGGAGAACGTGGGTCTCATCGAGGCTCATGATGACTACATTGCCTCTTGTTCTTCTCTTCTGTATGGGGGATAAGTCACACCTCCGCTGTTTGCCTTCCGGTCTTTATTTTCGATGGGCTAATTGTCTACATTGTTCCTTTCTCCACCAGTGAGTGTGTTTCCCTTCAGGTTCTGTTTTGTAAGTGGTTGGATCAATATTGAAAGCATACTCTATTCACTTACATCTGATTTTTCTCTTTCCTCCTACTGATTTCCTAGACATTGCTCATTCTGGGTTGGAGGGGAAAATTGAGAGCAGAGATGGAGGACATAAAAGAGTGCAAAAGAGATGGACGTTTGGAAAAGAATTCTGATTTCTGTCTAACGTACCCCTCAGGTGGCCCCGTAGCACTGGAGCGGGGTCCTTGTCCTGTACCACAGGGCAGAGTACTAGGCCAAAGGGCTTCTCCTATATGTGAAAACCTTTGGGAACCACAGAAACGGAGAATCGTAGCAACACAAGATGCCAAGGCTCAGGGAAGCTAAGAGCCCTGCTCGAGGCCTCCAGAAATCTAGGCCCCCATTGACCACCCAGTGCAATGAGTCTCCCTGTTCCCGCAGCGACCTGAGCCCTACCACACTGTCCACTGAGGGAATGAAATTATTGCCTTTCTGTTCTCCTTTATGCCATCAAAGTCTGCAGAAGAGTCTGGCCATTACTTCCCCATAGGCCCCCAGCTCCGTGTGTCCTGTAGACTCACTGGAGGAGGTGATACATGAGCATGAGTGGATTGGAACGCTTGATTTGACGAGCCCGTCTGGGCGGTGTCCCAGATGTGTAGATGGGGCCATGTCTGAGGCGAACACTATCCGGAGAAATTACTTTGCTCCTATGTGATGAAGAGAACCATTTAGAGCGGCTCCGGGAAAGGGCGGTGGAAAGGGGGGTGCTGTTGTGGAAACCCTGTCCCATTCCCGTGGTGTATGCTGGCCGGGTCCCCCCATCTCTCAGAGCGGTCTGTGAATTAGTAATGTGGCTTTCTCACTCTTTCTCGATGGTTGCACAGGGGAGAAAGGACGGGTCTATCTGACCCTTGGCTGCTGCTAGACCCTAATTAGTCTGAGACTCTTCTAAAGCAACTGGAATATTGAAATCAGAGTTTTCGATTTGCTTCCTCCAAGGTAAAACCAGAGTCCTAGGCAAGTTCAACGCGATTACAATGTACTTGACTTGAAACTCTAAACACTGACGGTGATGAAATGCAGACCGAGCAACGAGTGAGCGAGTGAGCGTGCAGGAGTGAGCGAGCTGCATCTGCTGAATGGTGAGCCCCAAGAGTTCAATTACCCCAGATCCCGCCGTACAAGGTAACCATGGAAACCTCATAATCCAAAGCGTCACCAGTCTCCAAGTAAAGCACACGCACACGCGCGCGCACACACACACACACGCACATGTCCCAGGAAGGTAGTGTGTATGTGTGTGTGCCCACGTCTCGCTTGCTGTGTGTGTGGGGCGTGATGCCCTGACAGCCTGTGTGTGTGTATGAAATCAATTGAGCGTGAGTGTTCGCTGCCACAGGCTTTCCGGTTTGCTCCAGGGTGGTGAAGGAGCGTGGGTGTGTCCTCATGTTTGGGTGCTGTACTCGGAGCTGCTTGGAGCATGTGGGAGAGGACGAGTCTTTTCCTGTGGTGGGGGGTGATGTGGTGGCATGGTTTGGGCATCCAGGAGGGTTTTTAGCTGACTTGTTCCACATCAGACTTCTAGTGCACAGAAGGACTTGTTTTGCTCCCCGGCTGGGAGGGACTGTTCCCCTGGGATGGGAAAAGTCAGCATGGACCCATCTTGAGCTTCTCCACTAATGGAGAGGCTAACTCAGGTGTGGGGCTTCATTCTCACAAAGCAGTGTCTTTTTCCAGGATATGTGCTGGTCTTTTTTCTTCTTTCTCTTCTAGCTGTCTGCTTTATATCTTTCCCTTCTTCTGAAGCTTGCTCAGCCTGCCTGGGGCTTGAAGGTCATGAGAACGTGGTGCTTGGGGAGGGGGTGGTGGGGACAACTCATGGAAGTCTGCTGATGAAATGTGTCATTCGGCATGTGCGTGATATCAGGAAGATGACATGTCACTTGGCAGATCTTGGAGGGTAAGGCAGCTCCATCTGGATTAAGGATTGTTTGGGGGGAAAGCTACATGCAGGCTGGGGCTGCAGAGAGACATGCCTGTGTTTCTGTGTCACGAGCATGGACTGTACACCCTGCAAAGCCGGACCCTGTGCGCGAGTCTGTCCCACTTCCTGGGAGCTCTAGGCACATGAGTATGAGGTTTGTGTGTTTACCGGCTCCTTCCCACCCCCTCTGTGTAGCGCGTGAATGAAACAGAATGCATCAGGGAGTGCTAGGAAGAAACCCTTGTCTTCCAAATCCTTGCCTTTCATTCACAGTCACAGCTAAGGTTTCTAGAATGGATGGGTCTTGTTTGCCCATCAAAAGATGACTATTTTCTTTTTTTAAAGCAGCCGCTTCCCGGATGACAGAAACCCACCCTGGTGGCTCCCAGTGGGGGTCAGGAACACCGCTCACGTTGGCAGCCCCTCCGCTGCTGGCCCGTGTGCCCTGCGGCACTGCCCCTGCCCCGTCTGCTCCCGGATGGCCCTGCTCCCAGGAGACAGTCCGGCTAACCGGCTGCAAGCCCCTTGATGTCAGGCCCTCGCCAAGAGCGCCGATACCTTGGAGAGAACCGCCGTCGCTGCCTTTTGAGTTTGCCCCCGTGGTACCAGGACAACCTCAGAGAAAGGCTGACAGGAGCCGCCGTCTGGTGTGACCCACTTGTCCACTCCTGCTGGAGCCCATCCCCAGTCCCCCTAGGAACTGTTTTCATTCTTCACTGTCCCCACCGAAATATCTGAAAGGGCCCCTTGAGCTGGGCTCCCGCTTCATCAAAACGGCTGGGGGAGGAGCTCTCTGGCCCCCACCCTGGTAGTCCGGGTGGCCGAGGCTCAGAATGGGCTCTCGTCTGGCTTCCTCATGCCGGTGCCTCCAGGGAGGGTCTCGAGTCTTTAAGAAGCAGGGATTCAGAAATCTGTGGTTTGAGGTGATTTCTCCTTCAACTCAACCACGACTTGCTAAGCAGCCCCCAGGGACACAGCAATGAGGAGGCACGGTTTTGCCTATAGCGAGCTCACATGCCAGGTGCGGTACCAACAGTGGAGGAGACGGGTAGAGTAGGGCTCCTCTGGGCACCCTGGGGGCTGACCAGGCAGGCAGGAGGGCTTCTCAGAGGAGCTGATGTCTGGTCTGTAACCTGAAGGATAAGGGGGTTAGCCAGGTGAAGGGAGGTGATGGGACACTTTGCAGCAAGGGAGAAGGGAATGTTTATTGAAAAACAAACAAACTGCTTTATGGTGCAATCCGATGGCAAATGATATTCATGAGAGAAAAACAATGAGAGAGACACACAGAGAGAGATGTAGATATGGAGAAACATAGGAAACAAAGAGGCAGAGAGAGGGAGAGGCAGAGACAGCCAGATAGAGAGGCAGCCTGGACAGAGACAGAGAGAGGGCCATACAACATGGATCGTGAGAGCTGGAAGGAACCGTAGCGAACACCCACACGCCTCCCCTTTTGCAGATAAGAACACTGAGGCAAAGCAAGGCATCTGCCAGTCAGAAGGGTGTCGAGTTGGGATGCTGAGTCAGGTGGCCTCACTTCCAGTAGGTCTGAGAGGAAGAGAGAGAGGGATCCGATGGGGAAAGAGGGAAGTTGAGGCACGTAGCTGAGACTCGCCGGCTGCACACCTCAGGACTGGCACACCCTGTGGGATGAAAGCAAAGTTTAGATGAAATCTCAGCTGGGTTTCCTTCTTTTCCCTTCTCCTTTACCTTCCTCTTTCTCTCCCTCTCTCTCCCCTTCCAACCACATCCTACGTACAACTAGATGTCAGGGAACTGGTTGCCATGGCTACTAAATGGCATTCAAGCAGGCTGAATTATTAAACCAGGGTCTTTTCTTTGAAGCCAGGGCCCCAGAATGAAGTCCCGTTAGGGGGCGCGGTATGGGGCGCAGGTCTGCGGCAGGGCTGTCCAAGGCCTCCCTCGCTGGTCTGGCGGGAGAGGAGTGTGCTTGAGCACGGAGACCTCTCCCCCTGCTGCGTACAGAGAGGCGCAGGAGTGGGGAGGGCAGATGTCCGCTGGGGTGCAGAGGTGGAGGGAGACAGGCCAGCACGCTGAACCGAACCCTGTACCCGGCCAATTCCCCACCGCCTCTGCCTAGAGCGAAAGGCGCTGGACAGCAGCCACGACGCATCCAAATGGGAGAAGAATCAAAACCAATATTTTTGTTATGTCTGAAAGGACACCATATTGTTCTAATTAGTTGTTACTTGAAACCAGAGAGGCGAACAATGACCTGGCAGGTGTGTCCAAGAGCTCGCAGTGCTTGGCATCTGGGGCGGTGCCACCTTCCTGGGTAGGTTAAGGCATCTGTCCTTGAACCGTTGGTGGTGGGCGTGGCCCTCTCCCCGGAGGGCGAATGGGCCCATGAGGCTTGTTTGTGGGCACAATTGTTGTTTGTTTGGATGATGGAGGGGGCTGAGTGGATGCTCTTCTCTTCAGGAGACTCCAAGCCAGGAAAACCTCCAGCCTTCTGGTCTCCTAGCTCTGTAAACTTTTTCATTATAAAAAACCCAAACATTGTCGTATGAATGCTCCTGCTTGCGGGCGGACGGACAAGGGGCTCAGTGGCTGGTAATCACATGTGTCTGTGTGTCTTTATGTGGGAGGGGAGCACGAAGAGTCTATTTTGGGGTTAATGGAGTCACCCCCCTTCTCTGTAAATTCTGCAGTTGATCTCCTAAAGTGGAAACATCTCTCCCTTTATCCCCACGTTGTGCTTCTTCTCTCTGGAGAGGAGGGGTTCTGATTTAGGGTGTCCTAGGATTTGCCTCCCCTTGGGCAGGGCCCAAGATTGCCACAAGGGAGGCTCCCACTGCGTTCTGATGCTCGAGCTGGAAAAAAACAATCTTAATAAGGAAAACCAGATCTGCAAGGCTTTCCAGAAACATGTCAGCCTCTGAACAACTGATGTATAGCCCTGATTCTCTTTCTAATACCCAGAAGGAGCAGTTTTTAATGTCAGGGCTAAAGGCCTGGCTTTCCAAAGCCTAATTCATAGAGGCCAGAGACTCACCTCCTTTCAGGGTTGGTGATCATTTTTAGAACTTACCTGACTCAGAGGTCGAAGCCCCGAGTCCCCACAGACAGACCCTCCCAACCAGACCGGAGGGTGAGTGGGGACCAGCCAAGTGGCTGCTCAGCCCTTGGTCTTCCCTTCCGTTCCTTCATCCTAAACTAAGAGGCAGGGGAGAGGAGCCCTGGGTCCTATGGCTACTCAGTTCCCTTCAGTGCATGTTTTCTGCCATGTGCCAGGCGGGGGCAGGTGGATGTACAGGATACAAGCTTGACTAGAATCCCTGCTTTTAGCCGCAAGGAGCTCCCTGCTAAGTAGGGAAAGAATGAGACAGGGAATTGACTGTTCTCATTCCATTCTGGCAACCCTCAAACTAAGCCTGCAGAGGACTTGCCCCATCTGTGCGACGGCCTTCAGGAACAGTAACGGCCAGGGAGAGACCCCGTTTTCCTTTCTCCTTCTCTGCTTCTTCCTTTGTTTCTCTTCTTGTCCCTTTCAATCCTCCTCCTCCTCCTACTTCAATCTCTCTCTCTCACTCTCCCTCCCTCCTCCTCCCCTCTCTCCCTTCTGAGCGGTTCTGAGCTTTTGGTGGCAGGTGGGCAGCTCTGTGTGGCCACCTGGCAAAGCTGGACTGAAGAGGTGGGCTGGTGGGGTTTCCACACAAGGGCTCTGGGAGGCATTTCTGCTCTTCTGCAGGGACGGCCCTGCGGTCAGCGAAAGGGTGGGAGAGGGCACCCCAAGCGATTCAGATCTAGAAAGCTTGGAGAGGCCAGTATGACTGTTTAGGGCTATTTTATTTATTATATGAATCTCCCCCTCCGCGTGGGAACAGGGTCTTCCTTTGGGCTCCCCATCCTTGGGTGGCACCTGGCTCAGGGACTGGTCTCTCCATACTTCCTCCTCCCTTGATCCGTAAAGTCCCAGCTCGGATCTGCTTCTGTTTAGATGCCACCATGCTCTCCCCTTCAAGGCCTCCTGCCCAGCGAGGCCAGCGCCAGCACCCTGGACCCCGCGGGAGGTGCACGAGCAGGATCTTGGCACCCACTCCTGCCTACAAACGGGGACTGTGCTGTCGAGTGGAAATGGCCTGTGGAAGTTTGAGGCCACTGAACTTTTGCACTGAAACCCTGCCTCAAATTTCTCTCCCCAGGCTGTTTACTACACAGAGCCCCGCCCGCAGGCGAGCCCGCCCCGCTGCCCCGCCCCGCAGCCCCGCGCCCCGCCCAGCCCGGGTGTGCACGCTCCCGCCGCCCGCCGCCCCGCGCCCGCCCGCGCCCACTCGCGGGTGCTGCCCGGCCTGGACCGCTCTTCCTCCCTCGGTCTGGAGCCAGCTCCAGACTCCCCGTCGCCTTTGTGATTCCGCATCCCCCGCCCCACTCCGTGTGCCCCTCCTGGGGGCACGTGTGCCAGGTCCCTTTTACATTGTCAGAAATTTCCTTTCCACTCTGTGGGCAGGAGACAGGTTTTGTACAAGACGGTCTCTCCGATTTTATTTCCCGTGTCACTCCCCTGCCTCCCCCCGCCTTCCTGGCCCCTGCTCTCTTCCGATTGCTCCTGCTCCCCCTTCAAGTTCACCGTCTCGCCTGCTCCCTCTCCTTCCCCTCCCGCCACGCGTTTGCTCCTTGGACTCGGTGCGAGGATGCCTCGGGCACACTAGCGCGCTCCTCGTTCAGCCGCGCGGGACTGCGTTAATTCCAGGTAAGCCGGCCGGGGTGTCCTGCCTCCGAAACGGTTGTCCGCGCGTGGGCCCCTGCCTTCCCCGGCCGCCGCTGAGGCTCGGCCCCCGGGCTGCTACCTGTTGGGGAGGCACGGACCTGGAGAATCCTACTTTGCCCGAACCTCGGGATCGTCCTCTAAGCCGGTTCTTCTTCTCCACGCGCTTCCCTTTGCTTTGCAACTTCCGTGGCAATTTCCCCGCGTGGGGAGGCTCCGCACTGCTGGGGTGTGGGGGTGTGAGCAGTGTGACCCTTGCTGGGTGCCCAGGGCTGGCATCTGGTTCGCGGTCGTGCGTTTGCTCGGGCGGCAGCGAGAGGAGCTTGTGCCGCCCAGGAGCGAGCCGGGCTCCGAGCAGGCGCCACCCCAGCCCAGGTGCCACCGCGGGGCTCCGCGAGCCTGGGGTCTCTCGCCCCAGTCCCGGGCACCGGGAAGTTTTGTGGGGGGACCACTCGAGGGGAGGGCTCGCTGAGCAGGGACTGAGCTCCCAGCGAAGTTTGTGCGGAGGAAGCTGCGGGCGCCTTTGGAGGCGGAGCGGGACTGGGTGTCCTGCAGCCGCGGGTCGGCAGGCGGCGAGTGGACCTTCGAGGGAGAGGACTGGGCGTTCGGGCTCAGAGGAGGAAGGGTGTGAGGGGAAGCCGGACTCCCTAGAGTGACTGCTTTCCCACGCAGTCTCGTCTCCCTGCACAAGAGTGGTCGGTGTCCTGTCCTAGCCATGGAACTCCCAGCTCTCCGCGCCTCTTTGCTTTGTGTCCCTGCCCAGGAGAGGACGATGGGAGACGCCACCTGCATCCCCTGAGCTCCAGGCTTCTGCCTCCCTCTGGGGACTGAGGGGTGCAGTTTAGCCACTTGCTCAAGTTGGGGGATCCTCCCTTTTCTTGGGGCTGTGACTCTGGCTGCTCAGAGTGGGTGGTTCAGGCTGAGTGGGTGGGTGGATGACCAACACCTGGGGGCTTTTAATGATTCACATGTTCTTCCCTTTGAAGGCCATGGTGTTGGAACATTGATTCTTACCTGTTCTTGGGGGCCCAGACCATCACCATGTCGTAGAGACATCACCATTAGGGGGAAGGAGCCAGGATGGCTTAGTACAGGAAGTGTTTTCACCGAACTAAAGGATACTTCTAATGCTTAAATAAGAGTGTCGCTTTATCTTCACTGACATCAGAGCCAGAGAAAAGGGGCTGTCTTTACTGGGGCTGGGAGCTGGGTTGGACACTGTGGGAAAACTTCCGGTTGACAGTTTCAAGAGCAATCACTAATGGAAAATATGAAATTCTCTCTTCTGCAAATGTGTGGGTTTTGATGATGGTGCAGCCTTCTCCAGAGCCTCGAAGACTTTCCCTGTTTGATTCCACCCTGCTGTTCTCCGTCTCTGGCCTGCTAAGATATTCTTACCACTTTGGAATTGGGGTAATCATGTACCTTATTGTCCAAGCCAGGACGCTGTTGAGAGTGGACAGAGACATTAGTAGTAGTTACACATGGACAGTGGACACTGTGCAGACGGATAGGGTTGGGCGACTAAACTGAGAGAGGCTGTGTGGTTAGCGGGGGGTGTGTGGGGGGGAACCGCTTGAGAAGCAACAGCTGAGGCTTTTCCCATCGTTTGTATCTTCCTTCCGAAGTGGTTCTTCCCGAAGCAGATCTCAAATGGACTTTCTCTCAGTTCCTTCTGCGCATCCAGCTCTGGATACAAGTCTCTCTCCCGGCAAAAATCCCATTCCCAGGAGGGAACTTCATGCTCTGACCACAGGGATTGCAGATCGAGGGTGATTTACATGGAGCGCCTCCTCTCTCTCTGTCTGCTTCTTTGTGGTATTTATGGGTCTGGGCTCCCAGGAGACTGTCTGTCTGCCAGGAATTGTGAGTGTTGTGTTGGTGGCAGCATGATATACAGTGACCCTCCAGTCACACGGCTGAGCTATTGGATGGCTGCTGTCAGACCTCCTGGGCGCTCCGAGGCTGGGGTTGGGGTGCCTGCATCTTGTTGAAGAAGCGACCTGTGGCAGAGAAGGTGCCCAGCTTTTACTTCCTGGCTCATGGGAGGAGCGATGAGGATTCTGAGGGAATGTGTCAGTCACAGCTCCGACCCTGGGAGCCCATGGGTCTGCCAGATGGCCAAGTCCCTGCAGGGCTCCAGAAAGTTTAACTACCATTTATTGAGTGCTTACTGTTATTCCAGCTAGTGTACCAAGCAGTTTCTGGACTTTATCATTATTAATCCTATCCAACCATTTTATGGGTAAGGCAACTGAAGCCTAGAAGCGTTAAATAACTTGCTTAAGTTCACCCAGACAGTAGGGGCAGATTCAAACCCAAGGCTAGCTGACCCTCCCTGCAAGGGGTCTCTTTGTGCTGAGGTTGATGTGGTCAGTATTTGGCTCACAGATGTAGTACCATCTGTTTGGGGTCCTGGGCTAATGGATGATTCCAAAGTCCGAGGGTTGGGCAGTTCACTTGGCCATCCTGCCTGGTTCTGGACTCATGTTGCCCCTGTCCTGTCCGTCAACATCGTCCTTTCTTGGTGTCTGAAGTTCGTGCCCCCGCTCCCTGTCCTGCTGCCTGGACCATCACTACTCCATTGTCTTCGATTGCCTGGGGTGGTAGGATGGTCTCAGGAAGGGCAGAACCTACATCACTCTGGTTTGTACCTTAGTTATTGAAGTCTGTCTCTCTCAGGATGACAGCTGAGTGACTATAGTTATCTCAGAGGTGGACCAAGGTCTAGACGTGGAGAGAGCCTCCCCACCCCTTGGTTTGCCCGGAAGTAATTCTATGGACTATCAAGGGAACCTGACCGTATCCAGCTGACAGGTTCCTCAGAGCCTCTCTCTGTCTTAAAGGCAAAAATAGAGCCTTAAATAAATAATTCTAGACATTGTTTCCACCTCTTCATCATTGCTGTTTACCCTGTACCACCATAATCGGCCAGAGCAAGAACAGCAGTGGGGGAAGGGCATTAACTGGGGGCAGGGTAGACTTGACTTGACTCCTAGCCCTGACTCAGTCCTATGAAGCAGCCATGTGATCTTGGGCAAGTCACTGACCTCCCTGGACCTCATTTATCTTGCCTGGAGATGAAGTCTGGGAAGATGCTCCCCAAGTCTTTCCCAGTTCCAACAATCTAAGAACCCACAGTTCAGGGTGGCCTTGCACTCTGTGTTCTGCAGATCCTGGCAGGGCACTGCCCTCTCTTCGGTGGGGAGTAGGGAGCAGATGGGGATGATGGACAGCAGATAGATGGAGGGGTCCTGCAAGATGCATTTTCAGGAGGAGCCGTGACTGCCCTGGTCTCCTGTGGGCAGGCCTCAGTCCAGTTCTGCTCAGGAAAAATGGGGTGGTTTATCTGGCCAGGGGAGAGCTTTTCCTCTCTCCTTCCTGTGTTACCTTGCATCCCCGATAAGTTCTATGATTTTACATCCCCAATAAGTTCTATTGCCTTGCATCCCCAATAAGTTCTATTGCCTTGCATCCTCAATAAGTTCTATGACCTTGCATCCCCAATAAGTTCTATCGCCTTGCATCCCCAATAAGTTCTATGACCTTGCATCCCCAATAAGTTCTATCGCCTTGCATCCCCAATAAGTTCTATCGCCTTGCATCCCCAATAAGTTCTATCGCCTTGCATCCCCAATAAGTTCTATCACCTTGCATCCCCAATAAGTTCTATCACCTTGCATCCCCAATAAGTTCTATCGCCTTGCATCCCCAATAAGTTCTATTGCCTTGCATCCCCAATAAGTTCTATGACCTTGCATCCCCAGTAAGTTCTATCGCCTTGCATCCCCAGTAAGTTCTATTGCCTTGCATCCCCAGTAAGTTCTATCGCCTTGCATCCCCAGTAAGTTCTATTGCCTTGCATCCCCAATAAGTTCTATTGCCTTGCATCCCCAATAAGTTCTATGACCTTGCATCCCCAGTAAGTTCTATCGCCTTGCATCCCCAGTAAGTTCTATTGCCTTGCATCCCCAGTAAGTTCTATCGCCTTGCATCCCCAATAAGTTCTATCGCCTTGCATCCCCAATAAGTTCTATTGCCTTGCATCCCCAATAAGTTCTATTGCCTTGCATCCCCAATAAGTTCTATGACCTTGCATCCCCAGTAAGTTCTATCGCCTTGCATCCCCAATAAGTTCTATTGCCTTGCATCCCCAGTAAGTTCTATTGCCTTGCATCCCCAGTAAGTTCTATCGCCTTGCATCCCCAGTAAGTTCTATTGCCTTGCATCCCCAGTAAGTTCTATTGCCTTGCATCCCCAGTAAGTTCTATTGCCTTGCATCCCCAGTAAGTTCTATTGCCTTGCATCCCCAGTAAGTTCTATCGCCTTGCGTCCCCAATAAGTTCTATCACTTTGCATCCCCGGTAAGTGACAGATTGTAAGTGACAATAGTCTGCTAATCAGCATCTGGAACATGCCTGGCTAAAGCAGGGTGGAGGGGAAGGGGCGGGCGGTAGGTCAGTGGAGAACGTGTGTCCTCATGGCCCTCACACTGTGGAGGGGCACTTGGATCTAGGCCATTGGATAGAGAATACATGTGACCAACTGTACAGTCATTTGGAATAAAAATCCCATCCCAGACCCATTTATTGTAGTGCAGACTTGATTATGGGCAAATCAAGCACCTTCCTGGCAGGTGCGAAGGTGGGTAGCGCCCTTTCCATTGGAACCTGGATAACCTATGCTAGGGGTGTGATCCTCATGTCTGACATGAGGGTCCTGGTGTCTCCTGTACATGCGTGGACTTGGGGCCCTTGCCATGAGTGGGGTGCTAGGACGGAACTGGGTTTCCCGAGGAAAGGCCTTCCCACTTATGCTCATGTGGTGTTACTTGGGGAGCTCCATCCTCTGGAATCACAGAGCTCTTAGGAAAGTACATTTTATAAAGTACACAGTTGAATAAAAAATGTTTCCCCCTATAAATGCAAGTCTGGGTTTGAGGTTAAGCGAGAAGGCTCTCGATCCTCAATATAGGGTTACTGGTGGCAGCAGCTGATGGGGTGTTGCGGGAGGGCACAGAGCTGGGGAGCACTAGCCGAGGGTGCTGTCTTGGCTCCAGGCCAGGCACCGCAGGCTGCGGCCAGCAGTGTGTCCACCGGGGACTCTTTCTACGATGTCTAACCTGGGCCACAACGTCAGGGGCGACACTGATGGGTGCGCCTTTCAGTGGTGGGAATTTCCTTGTGGCTGCAGAAGGCCAGCCTGGAGCCCAGTAGTTCTGTCATCTGTGCTGCAGAGGGCTCTGTGTTTGTGCCTCGCTGTGTCTCTGTGGGGCGCCCCACCTTCTCAGCCACCAAAAGTGTACTCAGCCTTTTGCTAGGAGGACTGGGAAAATGAAGGTGGAATGACATGGTTCTCACCCTCAAATAATCGGTTTCTGTCTCTGAGCACAGTACGGAAGAAGTCTTTATCCCTTTGACCAAATTCTGTGTTTTCTGACCATGGCATAGTGGACCTGGTCTCGCTCTGGTTCTTACTGGCTACAGACTACGGACAGATCAGACAACTCCTGGGCCTTGGCCACATTACCAGTACGGGGCCCTGGACCCCATCTTTCGGAGAAGGGCCTGGGTCCAGGGGACACTTGATGCTCCTTCCTACAAAGCAATGACATTCTATGGTTTTCATTTCTTTCCCTCTCACCCCTCCCTGTTCTCCTCTCTTCCTCTCTTCCTCTCTCCCTCTCCCCCTCCCTCCCTTTCCACTTCCCTCCCTCTCTCTCTTGCCCTCTCTCCCTCCCTCTTCCCCTCTCTCTTTCTCCCCCTCCCTCCCTCCCTATCCCTCCCTCCCTTCCTCCCTCCTTCCTTCTCCCTCCCTTCTTCTCTTCCTCTCCCTCTCTCCCTCTCCCTCTCTCTTTCTCTCCCTCTCTTTTTTTCTCCCTCTCCCTCCCTTCCTCTCTCCCTCTCCCTCCTTCTCCCCCACTTCCTCTTTTTAATCTTCGCCTCTTCCTCTTACTTAGACATACAATAAAAAAAACCTTTATTGTTTGCTATATTTACTGAATAGGAATTTTATTCTTTGTTCTTCATTTAAAAAGAACACTTTATATTTCTTCCTCTTAAAAAAAGCAAATTGAATCTCTCTTGATTTATTTGGTCTTTGATTGATGTTTTATTGAGTGTAATGGGCCTAAATACAGACAAACCTTCATGCCTTCTGTAGGGAAGGGACTGATGAAGGTAGGTGAACACATACCTGCTCCCTGCTTCTCTTTCTGTTGGAGCTCAGACTCAGGGTTAATGAGCTGTTCTGCGCTGAAGTCTGAGAGTCCTGAGTACCAGCCTGCCAACCTCAGAACCTGGGTGCCAGCCCAGAGTGGCCCCCAAGTTGGGTGTAGGGGAAAGTACTCAGGCTGGGGGGCAAAACCTCAGATGTGAGTCTCAGCTCTGCCTCTTAGCGGACAAATCACAGCCTCTCTGTGCCCCCCACCTCCTCTCCCACAGTCTCCCCACCCTCCTCCTGCGAATGCACCCTGCCTCTTGTCCTGGGCCAGGCAGGGTTTGGGTCCAGGGGACAAGGCAGACACATTTCCTACTTCTATACTGTCCTGCAGGAGGAGGGAGAATAAATAGACAAGCACATTTGTAGAACAAAAGCAGACTGTGATAAATGTCACTCAGAAAATTAATCTAGGGGGACGTGACACTGACGGGGTAGCTCTTCGGGTCGGGATGTCGGGAAGGCCCTGAGGAGGTGACATTTCAGTTGAAGGTCAGGATGGTGAAGATGAGCCAGGCTCCACATCACCGAGGCTCCGTGGCCATCGTGAGGAGCAGGTGCGTTGTGCGTGAAAGGGTTCGTGGCCTGCAGAACAACGGCCCCACGTTCCGTATCTCGTTAGGCAACGTCCCTTGAAGATACGCCTTTTGACGAGTTAAGATTTGCAGTCTCCGTACCTAGCATGATTGTAAATGTGGGTTGAAAAAATCACGTATATGTAATTGGGAGTTCGGAGGGGATTCTTAAGAAATAAAATAAACCCAAGTGCCCATCAATAGATGAATGGGTAAAAAAGCTGTGGCACATGTATACAATTAAATATTACTCGGCCATTAAAAAGAATGAAATCTTACCATCCACAGCAGCATGGATGGACCTAGAGGGTATTATACTAAATGCAATAAGTCAGTCAGAGAGACAAATACTCTATGATTTCTCCTATATGTGAAATCTAAGAACGAAATAATCGAACAAGCAGACCAGAGACAGACTCATACACGCAGAGAACATTTTGAGTGTTGCCAGATGGGGAGGGGCTTGGGGGATGGGTCGAAGAGGGGAAGGGACTGAGAAGTACGCATGGTAGTCACAGCATAGGGAATCCAGTCAATAACACTGCAGTGACTGTGTACGGCGCCAGGTGGGTACCGCAATATCGGGGAGCCCATTGTGAAGTACATGACTGTCTCACCACTGGGCTGTACACCTGAAACGCATACAAAACAATATTGAATGTACACTGTAAAAAAGAAAGAAAGATGATGTGTGTGACACACCTTGTTTTTTTCCACTCTTGTCACCACTGGGCTTTCCTGGAGAGTTTTGTCCATGATGTCTTGGGGAGAGCGAAGACGCTTCCCTGGGCATCAATCACCAGGGCAGAGACGGGTGGAGAGGGGTGGAGAGGGGTGGGCAGCTCTGAGGGATCAGACCTCCCAAGGAAGTTCCAGATTGCTTTCGTTGCTTTTCAGGTCTTCTTGATCCAGAGCCGAGGCTAACTGATCTGAACTTGGGGGGAGATGCCACAAGCTCCTTCTCGCCCTCCACACCTGCGGCCCCTCCCATGTCCCTGGACCCTCTGCCTTCCTCTGGCTCTGCTGCCATGCACCTCTTCTCTCCAGCCCAGGGCCTGGCTCATCATGTGCCCAGGAGGCCCCAGTCCATTCTTCCGACTGTTGGCAGTGACTGTGCAGACCTGCTCCCCTCCCTGCCATCCTCCCGAGGGCTGAGTCAATGCAGCCCACCTACTGAGTCCCCGTGAGTCACGGCTTTTCAGACACGGAGGTGTGAATCACTCAACGCGGAGCCCTTGAGATGTCTTGGGTGACAGCTGAGGGAGAAGACTCTGTGCCTGTCCCTGTCCCTGTCCCTCACCTTCCTGGTGCTGCATCATGCTTCCTCACTCAGAGCCTACAGCTCTAATCCCACAGCCCTTCTCTAGGGTCACACGACTAGTTTGGGGTACATGGAGTGGGTATTCACTCACATAGTGGGGTCCTTCAGGAGAACGTCCTGTCTCAAAGTGTGGTCCCCGGACCAGCAGTATTAGCATCTTCTTAGACATCCTGAATCAGAAATGGGCCGGGTCCAAACCCTCCCCACTTTAGAACTACCGTGAGAGACACAGATGGAGGCGCGTGCTGGAGACTTGGTATCTAACCCCTCTCTGAGATACAGGAATTGTTATTCCTGTTTTTAAAAAATAATTAAAATTTTTTCTTCTATTACAGTTGACGTACAGTATTATATTTGTTTCAGGTGTACAACATAGTGATTATGAAGTGATCACCCCGATAAATCTAGAACCACACATAGTTATTACAATCCTTTTGATATATTTCTTCTCGTGCATATACACAATGGATTATGACTCAGCCATGAAAACAATGAAGTCTTGCCACCTGCAGCATCATGGATGGACCTGGAGGGTATTGTTCTGAGTGCAAAGGTCAGACAAAGACAAATGCCATGTGATTTCCCTTACATGTAGAACCTACAAAACAAAACAAACGAACAAGCAGACCAGAAAGAGACTCACATGTACAGAGAACATTTTAATAGTTGCCAGATGGGAGGGGAGAGGGAGGATGGGTGGAAAAGGTGATGGGATTAAGAAGTACAAATTGTTATTCTTGTTTCGTACAAGCAAACGAAGGCCTCCAGAATGAAGATGACAGTAGGTGGTGGAGCCCGGATCTGGCTCACGTCTTGACTCCAAAGCTCTACTGTGGGATTTAGACCCCTAATTAAAATGCAAATATTTCTGGACACATCTGTTACTAACCAGGAACACCTTAGTGCTAATTGCTTTCTTGGCCATTTACAATAGACTTTTGAGAAGATTGTGGGAGCAGCCCAGATGGAGAGGTCTCTCTGGGTGTTTCACTGACCATCTTTCCTTTGGTGAGCTCTGGCTGGGCCCCCCAGGTGGCAGCTGAGTGACTGATCCTGAAATGAAGGGACTTCCTGGTCCCAGCCTTGACCCTTTTTGCTTCTTATGGTGCACACCCCTCAGGGGGATTTCATCGCTTCCCTTTGCTTTGGCCGTCACCCACATGCTGATGACTTCCAACTTTGTTTTCCAACCCAGGATGCTCTTTGAGTTTCAGAATTTCTCTCCCACTGACTACTGGACATTTCCATTCCAACGCTTTATATACGTACCTCAAACTTCCCTTGCTCCAAACTGAACCCATCATCGTTCACCAAATCCTGTCCCTTCTCACAGGGTGTTTTTCAGCAGGTGGAACCACCGTCCATTCAGTTGTCCAACCCAGAAACCCAAGAGTCATCTGTGACTCCTCTTCTTCCCTTTGCCCTGTCCCCTCGTCTACATCCTGTTAATGAGAACGTTCTGCTGATTGTTCCTCCTTAATGCCACAGCATTCTGTCCCTTCTCCCTCCCCGTAGTACCACTGCACTCGTCATCACTGGTCTACTGCACACGTCTTGGCTCCCTCCAATCCGTATTCTACGTGGCAGCCGTAGCATCTTTCTGAAATGCAGATGGAAGCATGTCATTCTTCTTCTTGACACCACTCCAGGGCTTCTTTTTTTCTGAATAAAGTACACATGGCATGATGTAGAAAACCTTTCATGATTTACCCCTGTGCTTGTCTCTCCAGTCAAGTTTCTGGATATTTCCACTCACTGTATCCCTCTACTCTGCCCCACTGAGCTACTGCAGTTACCTAGACGTGCCTTTCCCTCTGTGTCTTGATATCTGTCTTAGCCCCTCCCTACAAGGGTCTGGCTCACAGATGCCAACCTCCCAGACTCAGTAACCCCTCCCAGGGAGCCTTCCTCGATCCCCTGCACGCTGCACTAGACACTTTTCCTCTGCGCTCGCTACCGTCTTGCCCTAGTGAGCCATTGTCCGCCGCCTGCCTAGACTGTGACATCTTCGATAGCAGGGATGGCGTCTCTCACCAGTGTCTCCTCCATGCTTTGTACTTAGCAGGTGACCAGTACGTTGACTGAATATATAAACAAGTAGAGAGGTCACTCTGGAACCTTTGGCAAATCCTGATATCTTCCCTTCTCTTGCGGTACCATCGTCTCTTAGATGGGGGCATTGTACTCACCACCTGTGACTTTAACAGAGTACTCGTCTGTTGGCTTTGAAGTGACAGCAAGAACTCATTAACTCCTCTCAGAGGCTTCGGAGACAGAAGATAGTGGGGGGAGGAGAGAGAGAGAGAGAGAGAGAGAGAGAGAGAGAGATATTTCATGAAGCCTGAAGTGGAAGAATCCAGGCAGATTCTATAATCCTACAGCTTTGTAGTCAATAATTTTCAATAATAGAAAATCGGAGAAAGGTTTTCTCTGATTCCCTTATTTTTCCCCTTTAGATGAAGAATGTGTCTTGGTTACAATTCTATACACTTTCTATGTTGTCGGTAACAGGGTAAGTTCTCGGTAAGTTTTCAGGGGGGCTAAGGGTCAATGGCAAGCGCTCCGGGAAAGATTCTGTGACGAGAGACCCAGGGCCGGAGCCATGAACCCGCCAGGCCAGCTCGTTCCCATGGCTTCGAAGGCCATCTCTAGGCCCCAAACTCCTTTATCGGTTAACCTTTTCTGCGTAAGAAGTCATCCCCAAACTCAGTAGTCTAGAAAAACTAAACCTTTAGTATTTCTCACAGTTTCCCGGGTGGGCTGGGGGTTCTGTCCTGGGCTGGCGTGGCTGGCGCTGGAGGGTCGAGGCTGGCCTCACCTTTATGGTTGGGGCAGGCAGGCAGCTGGCATGGCTGGCACTGGAGGGTCGAGGCTGGCCTCACCTTTATGGTTGGGGCAGGCAGGCAGGCAGCTGGCATGGCTGGGGCCTCGCCTGGATTTCTCAGAAAGGGTGGCCCAGGCCTGTTCACACGTTGCAGAAGGGTTTCCAGAAGCAAGAGAGAGGGCACGCGCCGCAGCACAAGCCCTGTTCAGTCCTTTGCTTGGGTCACATTGCCACCGTTTCGTTGCCTAAAGCCAGACACGGTCAAGCTGAGATGCAACGTGGGACCGCCCTCCACGAAGCAGACAAAAAGATCAGATTGCATGTGCAAGGATTTGATTGGGGAAAACTCCTATGGAACGGAATGGGAGGGAGCCGGGGAAGTCAGGAAGAACTGTCAGAGCGCCGTGCACGTGTGACCTGTGTTGGGGAGGGGGAAGGAAGGTTGGGAGCAAGGCTCCTGACCCGTGCCATCTAAGGATGCTCAGCAAGGCCACTGGGAAGCCCTCTGGCCAAAGTCTGCCATCCGGGGGGTCCTTGCTGCCCAGGAGTGGGCCACCTCAGTGTCCCTGCCCTCCTCCCTCTGTGCAAACGCAGTGATGGATTTCAGAGCCCAGCAGCTGGGGCTATCGGTCCGTTAGGCAGCTTGTAGTCAGACACCTGCCAGGTACATTACTCAGATGCTTTCTCCCAAGTATCCCAAAGTTATCCTTCCAGCTGAGACCTGTCCTTTAAGATCCGGACCTCTGTATCTGACCGCTTGCTTAATGTCCCCCTTGGCTGTTCCAGAGGCATCTCAGACTCACTATGTTCAGACGAAAGTCTGCATGTCTACCACCCAGCCTGCTTCTCCAGCCTTCTCCGTCCGGGGGAGTGGCACCTTCGTCCACCCTGAGGTCCAGTCTCCCCGTTGGTACTCGCACCTCTCCATGCCCTTCGGCAGTCTGACCTTGTCACTGTAACTGCCCACATACTTCTTGACCCCGGGTTCTTCTCTGCACCCCCACTGCCACCTAGATGGGATCCTGGCTCTCCCATTCACTGCTGAGTCGCTCTGCACCAGTGACTCGTCTCTGAACCTCAGCGTCCTTAAAGGTAGGAGTAGGACCTACCTCACAGGACGTGTGGAGTCGGGGTCAGCATAAGCCATCAGCAAACGTTAGCTGGAGATGTTGAGACTTGTTTAGCGTGGGGGACGGTCTGAGCTCTCGGGAGAGGAGGCAGAAGGGCAGGAAGAGGTCTAGTCAACGCTGACAACATCTGAGGGGGCGGGCAGGGCAGGTTGCCTCGGGCCCCTTCTCTGAGGCATGGCTTTGGTGGGATGGAAAGTTCTGAGGGTTTGGAGGCACTAATATCCAGAGGCCATTCAAACCGGTAAGGCAAACACAATTCAATGAAAAAACACAAATTACGGCCCCTTCATTGCTTTTTGCTGCCTTTTAAAGTTTGCAGAGCAAAATTCTCAAAGCCCACATATTAAGTACCAGTAACATAATTTGCTTTGTTAGCCCAGAGCTTGGAGAATATGGGTAATGCCAGCTGCGTGGGGCATAGCTCCTGAGAGGTGTGCTGTTTGGTCCTCGGAGGTAGAGGAGGCTCAAGGTCTGCGTTGCCACTAAACTGCCATTGACGAATTTTAATTCCTGCTTTCATCGGTCCAGAGCAATCTTCTGTTGGGGGCAGTGGGGAGGGTGGACACTTGAAGGAGCCCTAACAGATATAATTATACCCAAGGCCTCACCCAAAGTCCAGTACATCAAAAAATAATTAAACCTCCAGGACAGTGATACTTAACCTTCGGAGTCAGAGGATTAAAAAAAAAAAATTAATCAAGGCTGTGGACTAGACCTGGTAAAATGCACACCCCAAATATTCATACAATATTAGGGGACTCCGGGTCCTCACAAAGCCCATTGCACTTGGAGCCTGGTTGGACTGCCCGGTGCACGGTGGGTCACAAGGAGACTGGGCAGAGTGCAGAGGACAGAGGAGCCAGGTGGAGAGGCAGGCCCGGTGTCCGGGACACACGCAGTGTGCAGACTCGCCCTCTGAGGGTGCCTCCTGCCCTGCACAGGGACAGGGGCTCCTTTCCACAGTTGTGAGCCCCGACACCATCCAGGAAGCTGGTACGGGCCAGCATGGCCACAGGAAGCAATCGGCAGTGACAGCAGAGGGCCATGCTGAGCCCCTTCCGACAGGGACTCTGCACAGTTCCGTGGAAGGGGCTTCCCCTCGGGCCTCAGCGTCTGCCCACACGTCTTCCCTTCCTAGAATGCCCTGTTTTCTCCTTTCTGGCCATAGTCCAGGGTCTCTCCTCCGGGAGGTGCCTGGCACCTCTCCAGCCCACTCCCTGAGTGTCATCGTGGCCAGCACGTCCTCTGAGCCCCACGTTCTCGGGCTCCTTGTCTTTTTGGTTGACTTTTCAGCTGTAGGACTGACTGCATTTAAAGGGCCGCTTCTGAAGGTCGGGCTGCACCTTTTGCCTGGCTACCGAGAGGCTCGGGGTGAGATGTCCAAGCAGAGACCAGTGTGTTATTTAGGGGAGCAGCCCGGAGAGGCAGTGCAATCCCCCGAAAGCCAGGGCCTGGGGGGGGGAGGGGCTGGTGGAGGTGACCATGCTTTTCAAATTCCTTCCTCCTCCGGAAACCATCCATTTCTCCTTTTCTCAATGCAGCACCAATCCCCCAGAGTTGTTGGATCCAAATTCTGTCCCTTTAATTTTCTTTTCGAATTCGCTTTTATTGTGGAAAATTTCAAACATATACTAATGTAGCGAGAATAGGATAATGAACCCTCAAGTACTACCGCCCAGCTTCAATAATTATCAGCCAGTTGTTTTCCACCCAAGTCTCCCTTTTCTACCTCCCCACTGGATTATTTTGGAACAAATCCTGGCCATCATATAATTCTATTCCTACATCTTTAAGTACCAGTCACTAACAGATAATGGATTAGAAAAATAACCATAACCGGCATTACCACACTTGCCCAAATTAACAACGGTGTTGTAAAATCTTCGTATGTCTAGTTGGTATTCAGATTTCCCCAATAGTACACATTTTTTAAAGCAATTGGTTGGTGTGAATCAGAATCCAGATAAGGGCCACACGTTATATTTAGCTGAAAGGTTTTTAAAAAATCTTATTCGGGGGGTGGGGGGGGGTGCAGGATAGGGAGGAGGGTGTCTGTGGGGAAAACGGAGAAACATCTGTAACAAAAATAAATTAATTTAAAATAATTTAAAAAAAAGAATATTAAAGAAATCTTATTCTGTAGGTTCCTCCCCCCATTTTGCTGTTGGCCTTATGGTTTATTTGTTGAAGAAACTTGGTCTTGTTTCCTGTAGATTCCTCCACACTCTGGGTTTTGCTGGTTGCACCCTTTTGTGCTGTTGAATGTTTTTGTTCCCCGAGTTTCCTATAAACCGGGACCCAGTTCCATGTGATTCAGATTTGATTTTTTTTCTTATTTTGCAAGAATACCTCCTGGGGCAATATGTACTTTCATCAGAGGCCCTTAATGTCTGTTTTTTCTCTCTTCTTGAGACATTAGCAGCCACCGAGGATGGTTGCCTAGATCAGAGTTGGCAAACCTTTCCTGCCAAGGGCCAGACAGTAAAGACTTTGGTGTGTGGGCCACGCATCCTCTGGCTCGACTCCTCAACATGGCCACTGTATGTGGAAGCAGCCACAGTCAATACACACATGAGAGCGCGTGAGTGAGTGCCAATAAAACTTTATTTACACCAACAAGCAGGCCAGACGGAGCCCTAGGGACATGGTTCGCTGACCCCTGCCTGGATTGCTTGTTTTACTAGGGGGCTTTTAAAAGGTGGATATGCTAGTCCTCTCATTCTTTCCTCGCCTGTTAGAATAATTTATAAAGAGAGATTTCCCCTGCACTATTTGACTACCCCCATTCCTTTTGAACCCTCTTTCATGAGGTTCCTCTTGACCCCACACCCAAAATATGTTCTTTCTAGGGTCACCAATGACCATCCTGTTGCCAAATGCAGTGGTCAATTTTCAGTTTTCTTCTTGAGACCCCTGACCTACCAACAACATTTCACCGCTGATCACTCCTTGAAATGGCTTGGGGTCATAGCACCCTCTGCTGGGGTTCCTCCTGCACCATTGGTAACTCCTTCTGGGGGCATTTGTTATTTCTTCCTCATCAGTCAACCTGTAAGTCTTGGATACCTCAGCTCAGTCCTCAGATCTCTTCTCTTCTTTATCTACAATCACTTATCCAGAGCCCTCTATGCAGATGACTTCTAAATAGTAAACATACAGCTAAATTTTTGTGGATATTGCATATTATACCTAGGCTGATATTACATGTGTAGCTCTAGCCTGAACCCTACATGTGTCTACCCAGTTGTCCATGAGACATTTCCACATGGATGTCCACGAGACATGTCATAACTTACATGTCCAATATGAATTCTCGATCTTCGCCCAAAACCCTGCTTCAACTTTACTGTCTCAGTTAATGAAAACTCCGTCTTTCTAGTAGCTCAGGCCAAAAAAATCTCAGCATCGTCCTTGACACCTTCTTCCTTCTTTCACTCCCCACATCCAGTCTGTCAGCAAATCCTCTTGGCTCTGTCTGCAAAATACATCCACTTCTCACCACCTCCGCTGCTGCCACCCTGGTGCAAGCTACTGTCACCTCTCCCCAGGATTGTCACAACAGCCTTCTCCCAACTGAAGCAGGTGGTCCTGCTCCCCGAACCGGAGCGAATTCTTGACCCAGCAGCCCAAGGGACCTTTGATAGACTGTAAGTCAGGATACCCCACTCTTCTGCTGACAACCCTTCAGTGGCTTTCCATCTCATTGAGAGGAAACTCCAGCGTCCTTAGCGTGGTCTCTGAGCCCTGCAGGCTCTGAGTCTCTCACTCACCGCTTACCTCTCTGACTTCATACCCTAGAGCTCTTCCCCTGTCTCTCCCTGCTCCAGTCACGCAGACGCCTCGCTGTACCTGGGAACCTCGCGTACTCCTCGCCTCTGGCTCTTTGTGTTTGCTGTTCCCTCTGCCTGGGGTGCTCCTCTGCAGATCTTTGAGTGGCTTTTCCGTAACCACCTTCAGGTGTCTGCTGAAACATCACCTTATCCGTAGGGCCCCCCCTGACCATATTGCTGTTCCTTCCACCCCTGCACCCCAGGAAAGAAGAAAGGAACTCTGCAAAGGGAAGCTGGTCTTTCCCCTGAGACCCTTAGGAGCAGGCCCTGCTCCTAAAGTCTGCAGTGCCCATGAAGCGTCAAGGCGGAGAGGTGACACCTTCTCTCTCCACGCAGGACACCCTCAGCTCCCCTAGAAAGAGCCCTGTTTTCTCTTCCTTAGAAAATAAGGTCTCAGACTCCTCTGGGTTGCTGGACAAGCTGGGGTGTCCCAGGGCTGGGGCTGGTGTGGGGTGCCCTCTCTGGGTTCACAGCCAGCCTGGGGTGCTGTCTTCAGTGTTGTATGCCAACACTGGAGCCTGGAGCCTGCACTGGCCCAGAAAAAGGCCGTGGTGGCCTCCTTTTGGGGCATTTCTACCCTTTCCATCTGTCGTCCAGGGATGACCATGTGCCTTGGTTCCTGTCCATTCATCTGTGTGAAAATCCTGTCTGTCATTTTGAATCTGAACCCACACCTGACATATGAAGACGTGTGGCTCCTGCTGAGGGGAATGGGGATGATGTCAGGAAGCAGAGATGTCTGCAAAGCTGACCCCGTGGAGCCGCTCGCCAGCCGGGCTGCTCGCGGTCCAGTCTCTGGCCCTCACCTTACAGCATCACAGACTCTCGGAGCTGGATGGGGGCCAGTGGTCACCCGGACTAACCCTCTGCTCTTCTGCAACATTTCTGATAAGTAGCTACCAGACGACCTCAGTGCTTTTGAAGACAGCCATTCTATTTTCAGACAGGTCTCACCATTAGGAACACTTGAGACCTTCAATAATTGAGATTCTTGTTTTTCTTCTTGATGGGGTGCTTTCATTTAAATCCTTCTCAAGTGAGGGCTTGAGTGAGGATATAACCAATTAGGGTCCCCTTTCCTAAGGGCGTGAGGTTCTTAGTGAGGTTCTTAGTGTCCCCTTTACTAAGGGGATGAGGTTCTCTAATTTTTTTTTCTTTATTGATTTTAGAAAGAGAGGAAGGAGGCAGAGAGAGAGAGAGAGAGAGAGAGAGAGAAAGAAACATTGATGGGAGAGCATCAATTGACTGCCTCCTGCATGCCCCCCACTGGGGATCGGGCCCACAACCTGGGCACGTACCCTGACCGGGAATCAAACTGGCGACCTCTTGGTGCATGGGTTGATGCTCAACCACTGAGCCACATTGGCCAGGCAGGTTGAGGTTCTTAAAAGCAGGATCCTATCCTATTCATCTTCGTGTTCCTAGCACTTGGCACAGTTCCTGGATGTAATAGGTGCTCAATAAATGTTTGGTAAGGACAATGATAAATAAGGAACTGCTGCTACTTGTAAGCACTTATAATGTGGCAGACACTGTTCTAAGTCCTCTGTTTGCCTCAAAACACCCAATTTAGTAGGCAGTGCCAATGTTACCACTTTATGGATAAGGAAACTGAGGCTGAGAAATGTTAAGTACCTTGCCTAAGGTGACATAGTTATGAAAGGGACTAGCAAGGATTCAAACCCAGGAAGGTTGACTCTAAAATTTATTCTCTTCTTCTTATGTCACTGAAGGTTTATTTCTTTCTCTTTATTTTTTATTGTGGTAAAATATATATAGCATAAAATTTACCATGTTAACCATTTTTAAGTGTACATTCACATTAAGACCATAATTACCTTCTATTTCTATAACTTTTCTTTCTTCCCAAACTGGAACTCCATGCCCATTTAACGATGACTCCTCATTTCCCCCTCTCCCTAGCCCTTGGAAGTGACCATTCTACTTGCTCTCTCTGAATCTGATTCCTCAAGGTACCTAATACAAGTAAAATCATATAGTATTTGTCCATTTGTTACTGGCTTATTTCACTTAGTATAATTTCTGTAAGGTTCATCTATGTTGTAGCATGTATCAGGATTTTTTTTTACCTTTTTAAGGCTGATAATATTTCATTGTATGTATATGGCACATTTTGTTTATATATTCAGCCATCAATGGACCCTTGGATTGCTTCCACCTTTTGGCTATTGTGAATAATACCGATATGAACACGAGACTGCAAATCTCGATTTAAGTCCCTCCTTTCAATTTCTGGGTCGATAGCTAGAAGTGGAATTACTAGATCATATGGTAATTGCAGGTTTAATATTTTTGAGAAGCTACCATACTGTCTTCCACAGTGGCTGCACCCTTGTACATTCCCACCAGCAATGATCAAGGATTCCAATTGCTCCACATCTCACCAACATTTGTTATTATTTTTTAAAATAGCATCTATCCTAAGGGCATAAATTGGTATCTCATTGTGGTTTTGATAAAAATTTCCCTGATGATTAGTGATTTGAGCATTTTTTCATGTGCTTATTGATCATTTGTATATCTTCTTTGGAGAAATATCTATTCAAGTACTTTGCCCATTTTTAAATTGTTTTTTGGTTTGTTTTTGAGTTGTAGAAGTTCTTTATAATAAATCTTTACAAGATATATGATTTGTAAATATTTTCTACCATTCTTTAGATTGCCTTTTCACTGTATTGACAGTATCCCTTAATGTGTAATAGTTGTACATTTTGATGAAGTCCAATTTACCTTTTTGAGTTGTTGTTTCCTACATTTTTTGGTGTCACATCCAAGGAATCACTGCCAAATTTAATACCAGGAAGCTTTTTTTTCTGTTTTCTTCTAAGAGTTCTATAGGCTTAGCTCTTACATTTAGGTCTTTGATCCATTTTTAGTTAATTTTTGTACATGGTATAAGATACTGGTCTAAATTCATTTTTTGTATGTATATATCCCGTTTTCTCAGCATCATTTGTTGCAAATACTGTCCTTTCCCCATGGAATAGTTTGGCACTCTTCTCAAAAAGAATTTGAACATATAGGTGCTTATTTATTTCTGGGCTGTCTAATCTATTTCATTGATCTATATGTCTGTTTTCATGCCACTACCACACTGTTTTGGTTACTGTAGCTTTGTAGTAAGTTTTGAAATGAGGAAGTGTGAGACCTCTTTGTTCTTTTCCAAGATTGTTTGGCTATTCCAAGTCCCTTGAGTTTCCATATGAATTTAAGTCTTAGTTTTTAAAAAACTGTTGCAGGGACTTGGATAGAGATTGCATTGAATCTATTGATCGCTTAGGGTAGTATTTTTTTTTTTTTTTAACCACATAAAATTTTACTTGTATTTTTATATTTTACAACAAAACATCTCAAGTTCTAGCTATCACTAAGTAGAAACAAAGCACACACAGGGTTATATTTATAGCCACTGAACCTTAATCTTGGCATTTAGAAATAAATAATATTATTATCTTTTTTCTTTCCAGATCCCTCCCCACCCGAAACCTTATTAGTATTATGTTGAAAATCTACTCAAACATTTTTTAAAAGTCATAAAATAGAATTAATATATAACCAGATTTTACTGTACTGGTCAATAGTGTTCAGTATATTTTTGCTATTTTGTCATAGATCTTAAAAACTTTTTCATCTTGGAAAACTGATCTCTATACTCTTTAAACAATTAGTCCCTATTTTCTATCCCCCCCAGCTACTGGTATCCACCATTCTACTTTGTTTTTCTATGAATCTGACCACTTTCCATACCACGTAGTATTGACATCTTAAGAATATTACGTCTTTCAGTCCATGCACATGGGATGTTTTTCCACACATTTGTATATTGTTTAATTTCTTTTAGTAATATTTTATAGTTTTCAATACTTTTATTTTTAAAATTTCTCTCCATTTTTACCCAACTAGTTCTCCCTTTAGAAGGTAACTACTATTATTATTTTCTCATATATCTTTCTATTTCCATATATATATAAATAAAATCATAATATACAGATTTATTAAAACAAAATAGTAATATATGTAATTTACTGTTTACATCTAGGTATTTTTTCCACTTCAGAATTGGTCTTGGAAATCCTTTCAAATCAGGACACTTAAATCTACCTCTATTTAAAGGTTATATACATTTCATAATTTATTTAGCTGATCCCCTTTTGATGGGCATATGGTCTTTTTCGTAATATTTCACTATTAATGGTTCAATGAATAAACATATAAAGATGTCGTTTGCACACATGCAGATATATGTGAAAGAAATTTCTCAGAAGTAGAATGTGGAACCAAAGAATGAGTTTAAAACTTTGTGGTATATGCCTGGCCAGTGCGGCTCAGTGGTTGAGTGTCAACTTGTGCACAAAGAGGTCAAGGGTTCAATTCCTGGTCAGGGCACATGCTCAAGTTATGGACCCAGTCCCCAGTGGGGGGCATGTAGGAGGTGGCCAATTGATGTTCTCTCTCATCGATGTTTCTTTCTCTCTCCATTCCTCTCTCTAAAAATCAAGAAAAAAGAAAAAAAAAGAAAAAACAAAACCAAAAAAACTTTGTGTTATAGGCCCAAGTTACTGTCTGTGGAACTGTGCTGCTTTGTCCATTTTCCAGCAGGTGACTGTTTTCTTGTATCCCTGCCAACGTACAACATAGGTGTGTTAACAAACGTCTTTGGCCCTTGATTCTGTAGGAGATTAAAAATGGCATCTTCTGGTTTCAGTGCGTCTCTCTCTTACTGTGGGATTGACCATCTTCTCAAATATTATGAGCCACTTCTATTTCCTCCTCTGTGAAATGATCAAATCCTTTGTACATTTTCTTATTAATCTGTAGTTCTTTATATATTAAGAAAATCAATCCTTTGTCTATAGTATAGATGCAGGAAATAGTTTTCCAACTTGTAGCTTGCCTTTTGAAGTCTGATGTGTGGCTTGCCTTTTAGCATTGTTTTTATGACAGTTTTTATATTTTTATGTAATTGAATGTATCACTCTTTTTATTACTGTGTTTTGGTTTTATATTATGCTAACCAAGGCCTTCGCAACCACAAAAATGACACACTTGAAACAATTCTAGCTCTTTTATGGTTTCATTTGTTACATTTGGATATTTTATTCGTTGATAATTTATTTTGGCGTAAGACTTGTGGGAAGGATCCTATTTAATTTCCCCCATATGTCTCCTCAGTCATCCCAGCACCATTCCTTGAATAGTCATCTCTTCCTCGGTGATCTGAAATGCAGTATTTCTTATACATATTTGGGTCTTTTTTGTTTTTTAACATTCTGTTTTATTGATCCATTTGTGCATTCATATGCCAGAATGCGTGTTTTAATTAAGGCAGTTTTATAACGTCTTTCTATGTGGTAGGAATGGTTGTTTTGCCTTAGATTCTTTCCCAGAATTTTCCTGGACATTCTTGTTTAGTTATTTTTTCATACGAACTTTAGATTAAACTTATCTGTCTCTCCCCCAGATTTATTGGTGGTTTCGCTGAGAAAAATCCAGTTTATAAATCAAGCTTAGGGAGAATGTATATCTCTACGATTGTTTAATTTCTTTATCTGTGAATGTGGTGTGACTTTCCATGTAAGTTCTTCTTCTGTGTCCCTGTGCAGTGTTTTAAATTAAACATTTCTTCATACATCTTGTATATTTCTTATGAAATTCATTCCTAGGGCTTTAGTTTTGTTTTCACTTGTTACTGTGAGGATCCATATTGTGAAGTCACAGGGAAGCAAAGTCCTAGAGAGCTTAGTGTGCTTTCAGAAGCCCAGTCACACACGTTCGCCACCTTCCTGGCCTGGGTGCTCTAGGGCCCCTAGAGGAACAGACATCTCCCTGAGCATTGTCACTTGTTCCGGACTCGGGCGATGATTCACCATCTGTCTTTACTTTCTGAAGACTGGGTTCGTTTCGGGCCCTGATCATCTTACATTTGTCTAAAAATCTCTTCCATAGATGCTATTTCATTTGCTCCTGATGATAACCGTGAGATGCTCACAAAGAGGGCATTTATGTGTGTCCGTTTTAAGGAGGGAGTACTCACACTTGGGCAGATGAAGAGGCCACCTGAGAACGGGGGTGGGGGGGTGGGGGGGTGGAGGAGCAACCACTGCGGACAACAGTGCTGAGGTTCCTCAAGAATTCAAAGTGGAGTTGCCTTATGACCTAGTGACTCCACGGCTGGGTATCTGTCCAAAGACACCCCAAACCCAATTCAAAACAATATATACACCCTATGTTCATTGCAGCATTATTTATAGTAGCCAATATATGGAAGCAGTCCAAGTGCCCGTCAATAGACGAGTGGAGATATATAATCTAATATGCTGTGAGATATATAATGTAATATGACTTTACCAGAAAAAAGAGTGAAATCTTACCGTTTGTGCCAGCACAGATAGACCTAGAGGGTATTATACTCGGTGAAATTATACTCAGTCAGTCACAGAAACACAAATATTGTAGATTTCACTTATATGTGGAATCTAAAGAACAATGCAAACGAACAAACGCAATGGAAACAGACTTACAGACGCAGAGAACAGACCGGTGGCTGCCATAGGCGGGGTGGGGGTGGCCGGAGAACTCAGTAAAAAGGTGAAGGGATTAAGCAATGCGCACTGGTAGTTACAGAACAGCCACGGGAGGCAAAGTACCGCACGGGGAGTATCGTGGGTAATATTGTAACAACTTTGTATGGTGCCAGGTGGTACTAGAAATATCAGGGGGACACTTTGTAAAGTGTATGATTGTCTAACCACTGTGCCGTACACCTGAAACCAATACAAAATAATGTTGAATGTAGTTGTAATTGGAAAAAAAGAAAAGTAAAAACGGGGGTGGGGGGATGATAGAGAAGAGGCTTTGAGCTAAGGCCTTGCAGAGGTGGAAATGGAGAGGTGGGGAGGTGTGAGGGCTGCCAGGGGCACTGAGGGACAGCAGGAGGCGGGCCGTGAGGACGGGATTGCAGTGCCTGCGTGGGCGGGCTTGTGCACACGTGTGTGCGTGCACGTGGGACCATCTGCGTGTTGCAGACGAGGCTCCGATGGAACAGAGGCAGAAGAGCTGTGACCCTGGTATCAGGACCTTCGGATTCCTGTCTCCCCTTTTAAGTCACCACCAGCTGTGTGACCCCGAGCAAGTCACTTGCCTTCTCTGTACTTCAGTTTCCTGTGTGTAGCTGTCTTTCCAGACCTCATCCAGCCATAGCGCGTAAGGAGACATTCTGAGTAAAGACCCTCAGGTCCCTGTCATTACCGCCTCTGAGTACTTCCCTGAGGATGACAGGAGGGGACGGAGAGGAAGGGGGTCTTTTAGGGCCCTGCACCCTGGCCTGGAGCCTGTCTCGGAACCACCAGTGTTTATGGGGAGAGATTTACTGGTGCTCCCAGGAGTCCGTTGCTCCCAGGCAAACCAGAGTCTGAATTAATGCTTTAATTATCCAGGCCGCTTCCCGAAGGCCCCGTTCCCCATTGTAATTCTGGGAAACTCGTGTCTGATGTTCTTTCCTCGATCTGTCGTTTGCCAGGCTGGGCGCACTGGCCTGCAGCCCAGTGGAGGGCATAGGGGTGGCTCCCGGTGCCAGGGCTCTGTCTCCCCCAGCCGGAGCGGGTCGCTGCAGCTACTCCCCAAGAATGGGGTCCTGTGAGAAAGAAGGGGTGCAGGGGAGCCCTCACTCCGGGGCTTTGAGCACCTCTCCTGTCTTCCTCCTCTCCTGCTCTTCCTCCTCTCCCCTCCTCCCTCCTTTCGTGGCCGGGGGCGGGGGCTCGGGTGTGTCCCCGGCTCCCTGTCTAACCTCATGGACTAACCTGAGGACCCGTGGGCCTCGCCTCACCCTGGACTGAGAGAACCAGGTGTCAGAGACTCTGGGACAGCACCCCGCAGAGGGCGGTCCCTGGCGGAGGAGCAAGCAAGGTTATCAAGAGGCAGCTGACGACCCAGAAGAAGGTCAAGTGCTGCCTTAATGGTCCGAGAAGAAGGTCAAGTGCTGCCTTAATGGCCCGTAACATATATGGGAGAGCAATGTGGACCCAACTGAACTATTAGGGCCTTGTTTTCCGTTGAAAGAGAGAAATTCAACTCACTCTGGCTTAAAGTGAAAAAAGGCAGGTTTTTGTTCATGTGACTGGGAAGACTAGGGGTGGGTCTAGCATCAGGTCCAGCCAGACCGAGTTCAAACAGCGCTGGCCTCCTCCTCCTCCCGGCCCCTCACCATCCTCATGCTTTCTCTTCTGTTTCTTTTCTTTCTTTCTTTTTTTTATTATTATCCTCACCCGAGGACATTCTTCCATTTTTTGTTCAGGTATAGTGGGAGGGGGAGAGAGGAACAGAAAGAGAGAGAAACATCGATGTGAAAGAGGCACATCGAGTGGCTGCCACCCGCACGACTGACCAGGGCCGGGGACAAACTGCAACCGAGGTACATGCCCTTAGCGGGAACCGAACCCGGGTCTCTCAGGACCGCAGGCCAATGCTCTAACCGCTGAGCCAAACTGGCCAGGGCTCTTCTGTTTCTTTTCGAAACGGACTTGACCCCTCAGTGTCACAGACTCACGCTGAGTGCCGAGAGGGCGGTATTCCCAAGCCTCCACACCCCCGTGCACAGCCGCTTCCCAGCACCCATACACACGGCCGCAGGAGGACTGCCGCCCAGTCCGGTCAGACAGCCACCCCGACCAGGTTACGAGAATGAGCTACTCGGCCGGGCCCCCATCGCTCGTCCAGCCGTGACAGAAGGTCAGGTAGGTGCCGCGATGGCCCTTGCCACCAGAGTCACATGACCGAGGTGCTGGCCAGAACACAGCAACAGATGCCCGCTGTGGGTTCCCGTGGCCCTTATAATGATGGCGACTCAGCTCTGAGGCACCCTGGGGCCCAAGCAGCAGGTTGGGGCCAGAGGCGGAGAAACTGGGACTTGGGGGTCGGGGCTAAGGGGAGCTCCACCAGGGTCCTGAAGAGGGGTGATCAACATTCCATGTTACGGTGTCCAAAGGGGCATGCTGACCTGGATCCTGATCTGGCCCGAGAGCGGGCGATGAGGGGGGCGTCCCAGCAACGGTTTCGGGGGTGGCCGTGCTCAGCAGGCAGGCTGAGAGCCCGGCTCCTGTGTCCTGCCCGCTGTCCCGCTGGAGCAGGGGAGGGGCTGACGGGAGGATTGGGAACGAGGCAGCTTCCAATAACGCACCGATCTAACAGGGGAGGAGGGAGGCCGCCCACCCAGAGCCCCTGGAAGGCCGACCCTGAGCGTATGACTCTCTGGTCCTTGGGGGATGAGGCTGCTGTGGGCTCTGTTCTGGTGCAGCGTAGGCAGAGCCGAGGCCGTAGGTGACAGGCTGAAGCGGCCGGAGGGCGGGCGATGGGCCTTGAAGAAAGGTGGAGAGGATTCCGGGAAATAAGAAAGGCGAGTGTTACAATGAGCACACAAGCAAGGGTCAGTGAGCATGTCTAGACTGGGTTTCTGTCTCAACAGAGTCATCCCCATGACTCAGCCTTGGGAATGGTCAGAAATGTCCCCTCATCTCCTTTGCCTTACGTGTCCCCATAATTTTTCCATCCAGAACTTCTACAGTTAAAGGATTAGTTAATTAATTCACCAGATATTAAGTGTCTACCATTTACGAGGTGCTGTACAGGGGCCGAAGGTTTAGGGGAGAGTAAGACAAACGTAGTTCCTGTCCTTTGGGAGGGAGTCTACCAAAATGGCCACCAATGGCCTGGAGCTGCAGAATTTGGGTGTTTACCACGGGGAACAGGGATTGAGATGTTGTATCAGTTTTTTGCAGTGACTGTAGCAAATTCTCACATGCCTGGCGACTTGGAGCAGCAGAAATGTATTCTGCTGCAGTTCGGAAGGCCAGAAGGGGGAAGTCTGTTTTCCAGCTGAACTCGGGTCTGCGGGCTGAGCTTGCTCTGGAGGCTGGGAGGGAGAACCTGGTCCTTGCTTTTCCAGCTCGTGGTGGCTCCTGGCATCCCTGTGCTGAGCGCATCCCCTCCCATCTCTGCCTCCTGGTCACATTGCCTTCTTCTGGGCCACATCTCCCTCTGCCCCTCTTACAAGGACACGGCCATTGCGTGTGGGTTAACCCAGATAATCAAGGACATGTTCCCCATTTCAACATCCTTCATCACACTTGCAAAGTCCCCTTTGCCATGTGAGGTAACATTCACGGGTGTGGGGATATCAGAATGTGGCCATGTTTGGGGTCCAGCATTTAGGCCGCCACCCACGTGATTGTAAAGGAGGGGGTGGGGGCAGGGAGGGCAGGGTCCATCACCATCATCTGAATCAGATTTGCTTCATGCCTGGTTGGAGCCCTAATAAACACTGGGCAATATTTGATTATATCTCCAGCTATGTATTTTAATTTTTCATTATATCTTAATCCTTTCATTCCCAGGAGAGGATTTGACCAGCAGCAAAGAGGGATGGGAGGCTATGGTGGCAGAAGCCCTAAATCTTTTGGTTGTTTCAACTTTCTGTGTTTTCAGTAAAAAGCCTCTGACACCAAATAAAAGGGCACAGAGCAGTGGGAAATGACAGCGTCCGAGTGAGGAGGGTGGCAGAGGAGGGGGACTCCCCCTGTTATTAAGAGGGTCCTTTCCTGACATCAGTTCTAAGTTCTTTACTGTCAGACTTTAAGAACTCATGAACTTAAATAATTACATAAGAGAAGAGTAAGTAAAAAAGAAAACACTGTATTTCCTAGATCTGTCAAAGAAACAGTGAGGTCTCCTACCTACACAGTCTTTCCAGAAATATTGAATTTCTTTTTATTATTTCTGAGGTTAAACAAGAATAAATTTGAACAAGAATAAATTTGAATACTTAATATGCTGGTCTCTCTCTTTAACACCCCCTCTGCCACTTGTTAGCATCTGTATCATCTTAAGGTGCTGAGAGGAAAGACACACATCAGAGGTGGTTGTGATCGGAAGGTTGGGGGTCCTTGGCAGTAAGCTCCTGGGGGTTTGTTAATGTCTGCTCTCATCGATCTGTCTCAGTGCCGGACGCAGATTGACGAGCCCTTTAAAATAAGACATCCTTTCTGATTGAGATGGGGGGGTAAGTGCAGGCGAGGGGAGAGGAGCATCTGGGTGGCCCCAGGAGGGACTAGTGAGCACTGCTCTGACCAAGGGAGGGCAGGACAGGGACTCGGATGGATCCTCAGTGTCCCCTTCAGAGTGGTCTGTGGGGCCTTCACGCTGCCCTGGCTTCTGGACAGCCGCTGGCTATTGGCTGTGCCACTGTCGGCTCCATGTGTGTGCATCACTGCCAGCTCCATATACTGGGAGTTACGGGGTAGCTGTTTGGCTTCTAATGAACCAGTGGCTTCTTCCACTAGCCTAGAAGGTCCATCATCTCTCTGGGGTCCTGTGAGAGGCCTTCACTTACATACTCCACAAGCATTTAATGGGAGTCTGCTATGGGTCAGGCCCTAGGGATACCACAAAGTGTGCTACAGGCTTGGCCCTAAGTAGCTTCTGCCTAGTGGGAGAAACACAGCTAATAGGCAGTCATAATAGAGTCGGACAGCTGCTCCAGCCCCGAGTTCAGGGTTATCTGAGCGCACAAACCTGGTCTTGAGAGTCAAGGGTGGCATTCTGGAGGAATACATATCCGCTCTGAAGTCTGGAAGATAATTTGGGATGAGTCAAGGAAAAGGTAGAAGAAAACATTCCAGGTAGAAGGAATAAGATATAGACAAGCTCTAGAGAGAGAGAGAGCACATGATGTGTTTGGGGACTTGCCAGCAGTTGGGCATGAATGTAGTGTTGGGTGAGGGATGGGGTGGGAAGAGAGGGGGTGAATCAAGTGTGGACCCCGAGGGGGGACATTAGGGCAGTGGGCCATGAATGGGTTTAAACATGGGGGTGACATGATCGGATTTGCACTTACTATTATTTTAGAAACATCACTCTGGCTGTCGTGTGGAGAATGGTTTGGGGAAGTTTTAGGACTCTTTAAGAGGGACACCAGTTCAGGGGCTGTTGGAGTCATCTGGGTAAAAGATATTGGTGAGATGGACTAAGGTCTCAGCAGTAGGTATTGGGAGACAGTATTTGAAATATTAAGAGTGTAGAAGTGACAGGACTCGGAGGTCATGGAGGGCGAGAGAGAAGGAGGGTTAGAAGATAACATCGGCTTCATTTTTTGAGCAGTCGGCTGAATGATGGTCTCATTTGCTCAGGAAATGCAGGAGGTACAGCAGACTTTTCAGAAGAGACACTGGGTGTGAGATGCCTGTGGGATATTTGAGGGGAGGTGACTGGTCTGGACTGCATGTGACAGAGCAGGGCAGGTGTCTCCGAGTTGGATCCTCAGGACACGGGTTGTAGTTGAAGCCAAGGAGCCGTGAGAGCTTCCAGGACTAGAAGTGGATGAGAAGAGATGCGTCCATCACGCTCCCATCAGCTCTCGCTCCATGACAAATGGCCTGCAAATGTACTGGCTTAGCACAACAACTCTTTTACACGATCTCACCATTTCAGGGGTCAGGAATTTGGGCAGGGCTCAGTTGGACAGTTCTTCTGGTCCACGTTGACTCAGGTCACCAGTTGTATTCCGCTGGCAGAGAGGCTGGTCTGGAGGGTCCAAGAAGGCATCGCACACACACCTGCCGCTTTGGTGGAGACGGCTGGAGGTCAGGCTTGGCGGGCAAGGCAATCTCAACGTAGCTGGCTTTCCTCCATGGAGACTCGGATTCCCAGGTGGAGTATTCTACGAGAAGGGAATTAGAAGCTGTCACTTTCTCAAGCCCTAGCCAAGAAACTGGTGCTGTGTTTTCTAGTGCATTCTGCTCGTCACAGAACTGTCCCGAGATTTAAGGAGTGGGGGCACAGACTCTAGGTCGTGACAGGAGGGGTGTCAAATGTGTGGCCACCATGCTGAGAAGGAAGGTGATGAAGGTGATGGTAGGAGGCCAGGCTATTATTTAGTGGCAAAGAATTCGAAGAGATTCCCTGACCACTACAGTGGATAATTAATTGGCATGTACTAATACTGCCCACTGGATTGTTAAAAAGTAAGTGTTTCCCTGAACAGTTGATAAACAGCCATTTACCCAAGCTCCTGAGGAATGTCTCACTGCCCGGCAGACTTGCTTCCACCCTTGGACACACAAATTGGAATTTTACTTTATTTGTGTTTTATTTAAATTTACCAAAGTTATTTTTTCCATTGATTTATAGAGAGTGCAAGGAAGGGAGGGAGAGAGAGAGAGAAACATCAATGTGAGAGAGACACATCGATTGGTTGCCTCCTGCACGTGCCCCGACCAGGATGGGACCGGGGATCCAACCTGCAACCCAGGTATGTGCTCTTGACCGGGAATCAAACCTGCAACCCTTTGGTACACAGGCCGGCGCTGTAACCACTGAGCAACACCACACCGGCCAGGGCAGAGGACTTCTTTTTTAAAACAGTTGTCTATTGTAATAATAGGCACTCAGTCCAAGTCAGCTCAGTGAATGAATGAGAGGGAGACCAGGACCTATCACGGTGGAACTGAGTGTCTGCCGTGTGCCAGGCACGTTCCGGGCACAGAGAGAGACAGATCATAAACAAATACGTCCAATCTGTAGTGCGTCGGATGTTGCTAAGTGCCGTGGAAAACCCAGGCAGGGGGCAGGCAGTGCTGGGGAGGAGCTGCCATTTGAATCGGGCTCCGAGGGACGGCTGCCCCGAGAAGGAGGTTTTCCCTGAAGAAATGAACAAACCTGCTCACGGGGTTTGTTTGGAGCACTGGAGTCCACCTCATCCAACTCCAGACCTTCCTCATCAGCTTCCCGCGGTCAGCAAGGTCCCCCCAGCGACAGTTTGGGTTGTCTGTCCTTCACCCCGATCTTTCAGAGGAACACTGAGCTGCAGGTGCCGTCTGAGCCAGGCTGGGAGATTTGCCGACCCCCCCGCAGGAGGAGGTGCTCCTAGCGGAGGGGGTGTGGGAGGAGAGGCCGACAGGAGTGACGTGGGACTGCGGGAACTGGAGTGCACGTGGAGAGAGGAAGAGGGAGGAGGAGGAAAAGAGGGATTTTGCCCTCAAAGAAACCAAAACAGAAAAATTTAAATGGCCAACCCCAAGCCTCGTGGGTGGCGTCAATAAATGGGGTCCAGGATCTTGCGACCTCTCCTGGGCAGGAGTCTCAGGACACCTGGCCGCGTTCAGGTGTGCGAGGAGGTCGGAGGCCAGAGCCCCGAGGAGAGCTGAGCTCCACCCGAGAACCCCCAGAGGAGGGGGAACCTCACAAACTAGAACATCCCAGGGGAAGGGGTGCAGTGAGGTGGTTACGCCAGGCGAGGCCCTGATCTGACTGCACGGGTTCGAATCCTGGCCCTCCCCACACTAGCTGGTGACTGTGGGGAGATTGTTATCCCGTCCACATCTATTTCCTCGTCTGAAAAATGAGAGCAACACAACTCTCCCCCTAGGGTGGAGGCGAGGGTTCCACGGGGCGCCGTGCACAGAGCCCTTGGCTCGTTCTACTGATACGTAATTAGAACGCCATCTGGGAAGGACTCCTGTAAAGAGCACTCGTGCTGGGGACAGGTCCGTGACTGCCAGACAGTTGCTGGAGGACAGGGGACTAAAGCTGACCCGGCAGGAGGCGTCGCCCAGTGTGGAGGCATCGGAAATGAAGGTGACACATCTCAGACTCCAGGCAAACCAGTGGGACATCGACACCCACTTCATCAGACAATTTGCACCCTATTTGGTGACCCAAAATTTCATAGTGTAGATGCCGAGTTGCTGGACATTGCTCATTTATCTGTTTTCTTTTTCGCAGTACGCCTCTTTCACCTTTTCATCGGCACTGTCGGGACACACGCTCCTGTGTCCTCAACCCAACATGCATTGTTTTGTGCCTTTCTCTCTGTCATGTGTCATTTTAAACAGATGTAGAGATTGGGAGCCATCTGTGTCACTGCCTTATGAAGACGAGATCATCATATGTACACGTTTTTGGCATCTTGCTTTTCTGGTTCAGTAACACTTCCCACAGCCCACTTTTAAGGAACACCTTTATGGATGAACTGAGGCACACGGTGGGCAGGTGGTCTGGGTGGTCCCCAGCTACCTGTGGGGGGGTTCTATTACATAACTCACGCAGTCGTGAGGGCTTATGGGTGTTTCTTGTGAGAAGCGGCCTGAGAACCTGGGCTGACCCCACTCTGCTGAGGTCAAGGATAATGCTTTCAGCTCACCTGCCCACCTGTGCGTCCTGCCACAGCAGGTGCAGGTAGGTCTTGTCACCTTTGCGTCCCAGTGCCGTCTCGATGCCTGGTGCCCAGGGGAGCAGGTGATGTCCCTGACTCATGCAGGTGGCTTCTGTGGACAGATTTATCAGGAATGTTCCAGATGACTTGGAGGTGCTTGCGGCCGAGTTACTTTTCCACGAACTGTTGGGAAGGGGGGCATGAGGATGCAGGGATGGAGAAGGAAGGCAGGACCTCTCCAGCCACCCTCTTCCCTGGCTGTTGCTTTTCAGTTATTTGTGAGTGTGTCCAGGTGGATTGTGACATTGTAGAAGGCGGTTCTTGTGCCACCTGTTTGCTCTGTATCTGACCCATAGCACTGCACCCTCTCCTCCTTTAACAAACGACTTTGTGCATGGTGCTTGGGACACGATGATGCATGATAGACCCTTGGTCTGACTGTCTCTACACGTGCGAGCTCTGGCCTGGCATGTCCTGCCACCGGGCCTGGCTGGGAGGAAGGGGTCCGGGCCCTGCGGTCTCAGCCTGCGCCGGCCCTGCACATCCTGGATTTCCTTGTCTGGCCCAAGGCGGTGGGGAGCGGGGGACTAGCTTCTCACCACCCATGTCTCTCGCCCCGTTCCCAGGCCCTGGTGGGAGCCCGTGTTCTGTGACTCCAGTGGACAGAATAACTGGTTGTGCAGATCTGTTCTAAATATAACCAGTGCGGCAAGGAGGCTCAGCTAGGGGGTTTGGAGAAGTTGTACTCGGGTAAACGGCCGTTTATTCTGATTATTCTACCAATGATCGGAGCTGCCTTTCCCGGGGTTTCCTTAGCTTCATTTTTCTTCGGCAGCAAATGTCATTGCCTCCCCCTCTCCCTTTCCACCTGTGGCTTCCTCGCCTGCCCCTCACCCGTTTGAAAGGAGTCTATACTCTTGTTCTTGCATTAACCCCAACAGCTGGCTGGGCACACTGTGGGCTGGGGCAAAGCTTTGGGAGCCCTGGCTGGTGGAGGTGGCGCCCACTCCTCCTTCTTGGGGTTCAGAGTCCTCAGGAACAGGTCCGACCTCACACTGCCTTGCTCAGAAGTCCCCAGGGAGGCACTTTGGGAAGTTGAAAGACAATGTTCATCCCCATCTTCGTCTGAGAAAACAGGGCTCCCTTCTCAGACACCTGGTGAAAGACCCACCTCGCTGCCCTGTCCCGAGCTATAGCCCCTGCAGCGGGGACAGACTCCTGTGCTTGTTTCCCTAATTTTGTTTCTCAGTTTGAAATAAAGGACACTGCCAGGCACCCTGTGTGAGCTCCGTTCGCATGGGCCGGTGGCGATCATTCATAGACAAGATTGTCGCCTGTTATCCGAAGGACCCCTCCTCCCCGCCTAACCCATCACTGCTGAGTTTGAGACAAACAGAAGGGTGTTTGGTTTTCCCTGGATTTTCAAGTGATGGGGATGAACCCCACACAGCCGAATGGCACTTGGAATGTAGACGGAGGCTTGGAACATCCAGTCCCCCAAGGTAGCCTGGAGTGCCCAACCTGGCCAGACAGCATCCCTGGAATCTATGCCTCTTGGCAGCAGGGGGCGGGTCCACCAGGGAGGGCTGCTTTCCTGCTGCTCATTCACGGGGAACGGAGGAGAGGCTGGTGAGCCACCGGCGTTTGCCCCGGGAGGGAGCGAGAAGTTGGCTGGTGCAGGGTCCTGTCAGTCACACGTCAGGAGGTCTGCCCATTGGCTGAGTGTAAGGGGAGGGGAGTAGAGAGGGCCTGCCGTGCCCTTCAGGAGAACAGGAAGGTGCTGGCTAGCAAGACGAGACTGGGTGGCCTCCGCCTGCAGCTGGCTCTCGTAGGGAAGGCGCCATCTGCCTCAAGGCCGTGACCCGAGCCGTCTTACACTCCTTCGGTTTTGAGGGGTCCAGGTGGAGGTAGCCTTTCTTTTGTTTGGAATGGGTAAGTTCTACCCACTACCCCTGTGTCTCACCAGGAACTATTTCTGGAGATTTAACCAAGACTGTGGCAGCATGCAAAATGACCCCAAAGGTCATTCCCTGGAAGGGCCCTGGACATGCTGGGTGTGAGCAGCGGCTCGGCCACCACTAGCTATTAGCATCCTTGGCCAGCCCCTTGCTTTCCTGGCCTTAGGTTTCTGCTTGTGTAGCCGAGGCCTGGCACGATCAGCTCACTCAGCCGGTATCTGGCCACCAGTGAGGCCGGGCGCCACACCGTCAGCCTGGTCGTGGATGCAAAGGGAGAGGCCTTGGAGGAAAATAAAGGGATCCAGGGCGTGATCCGGGGCGGGGCCTTCACTCCCGGTGGGTAAACTGCTATCAGCCAGCGGAGCGTGACACCGAGAAGTTGTTTGCTGGAGGAAAAGCCAGTCGATGCAGCAAACTTCATTGTTGTCATATGTTAAGAAAGTGCCACAGCCACCCCGGCCTCCTCAGGCACCACCCTGATCGGTCAGCAGCCGTCAGCATCCGGCAAACAGATTCGGCTCCCGGAAGGCCCAGGTGATGGCTAGCGTTTGTTAGCAACAACGTGCTTTTAAGTTAAGGCGTGTGCCTTGTTTTTCGCGAGTTCCTTTGAGTCCGGCGTACCTTGGGGGTACTGTGGGTTGCTTCACTGCAAGAAAGTGAGTCACCTGCATTTTCTTGGATTCCCAGCGCATGCATGTTTATTGTGATCCATCCAGTGTGCGTCTGCACCGTGTGTCATTTCACAGGAGTGCTGCCGGCATCTAATGGGACAACGGATGTGGGAACACAGTGGACTTTGCCAGATGCCAGGGACACAGTTTTCGGGGATTATTATCCCGGACTCTCTGACTGCCTAAAGGTTTGCCAACCCTCTTGAAACACAAAGATCTCAGAAGCAGCTCACCTGAGGCCTCTTCTGTAGTTTAGCATGAAGCATGATGGGAACAAGGTTTAGAAATGGCATCCAGGGAGGAAAATGGGGAGCTGGGGAGGGACGTGCCGCAGCAGAGGGGAGCAACTGCAGACAGACTTCCATCTGCTCGGTTTTCCTCCGCCGACCCCGCCCCTCGGCTGTCAGTCTCAGCCTGTGGCCTCAGGAATCCCGTCGTGAGTTCACACCGGAGAGGTTGGGAGAGACTGAAAGGACACATACTGTGTCCCATCTAGGCCCCCAAAGGCCCCGTGGACTCCGTTTCCCTGGGGGAGCACGACTCAGCTCCCCCACGACAGGTGGTGGTGCAGGGGTCGCCTCTTGCCGCCTTCTCTGAAGCCCCTTTTCTCGGCTGCTGCACAGTGAGCAGGACAGACAGACAGACCGCGTGCACTTCGGGGTCAGGTCCATCGGGTCGTCTGGAGGGCAGGTTTTGTGCCTCGTCTGAAGGGTCTAAAGAAGCCGAAAACGGTCACTGCTTCCCAGGCACAGTCTCCCTGAGGAGATGAGGAATAGATCTACGAGAACTATTCTAAAACGGAAACAAGTAAAACAAACCCCTTCCCGAAAACTTGCCCCAATGTGCGTGTGGCTGTCATTGCCGCAGCACCTCGGAGCATTCAGACAGCGGCCAGGACGGCCAGGGAGGGGGGAGAGCCCCTGTTCGGAAGGGGTGAGAACTGAATTGTGACTGTGTCTCGGGTCCCTTCCCTGGAGGCAGACTCTGAAATAAAGACTGGTTTGCAAGTGATTTTTTAGGAAAGCACTTCTAGGAGGGCCCAGTAAAGGGCCCGGGAGCAGGGCGGGGCAGGGACGGCACCCAGCAAGGGTGACGTTGCTGTGTCAGCCTGGCCCTCGGGAGCTCTGGCGCCTGAATGACGTGGCTGACTCTGCAGGGCCGCTGGGCAGGGACCTGGGCTCTCACAGCCTCAGGTTGTCTGCAGACTGCTGCAGGCCAGGGCACAGGTACTTCTGGCTCTCAGCTTGGTGGTGGCAGGGCTCTTGGCAAGGTCGCAAGTGCCAGCACCCAGAATGGAGGGTGGCACCCAGAAGTGACGGGAGGGATCCAGGCAAAGCGGTTTACCCAATAGTGACGCTCAAGGAGATGGAGGTGGCGGAACAGGCCAGGCAGGCACCTCCCCCTGGGGCCTTTGCACCCCTGTCCCCAGGACCTGGGATGTTCTTCCCCCATGGATGTGACTGGCAAGCCCCCTCAATCCTCGGCTTTGTTCAGATTTCATGTTCTTGCTGAGGCCTGCCCTGACCCCATTCCTAAATCCTGCCGAGCCTTCCCTGCGCCCCACATTTCGAACCCCTTTTTCCTGCTCTGCACTGCCTTTCCGCGAGCTCTTGTCCTCTCCCGGAGCACTTCAGGGCATGCTGCTGCTTCCGCCGATGGCTGGCCATCCTCCTCCTTAGAGCAGGGGTCTCTGCTCGCCCGGCGATGCGCCTGCGTGCTGAGCAGTGCCGGCCCCTGCAGGCTCCGGGACGCATCTCCTGTCCTGAGTTGCTGTGAGCCGGAGGCAGGATGGAGGCCAGGGAAGGCGCTGGAGAGGAAGGTCTGCACCTCAGAGACATTTTGTGGAAGAAGCAACGGGGCGATGGAGTCAACACGGTCGAGTGGGAGGAGGACAGGCAGATCCTGAAGGTTGGGCCAGTAGCATGGCACGGGGCCGTTGCCGAGTAGCTCTGCCCAGGGGCGGGGCTCTAGGTGGAGTGGCACAGTGGAGGAGTACACGCGGTGAGGTGGCAGGGGCAGGCTTCCCTGGAGGGGGCAGTGGGGTACGGCAGGGGTGTACTGTTCTCGGATCCTCTGGGTCTGTTTCTCCGCCTGTGCCGGGGAAGCCGGGTGCCACAGCAGCAGACAGGAGGCTTCTCGTCCTCCTTCCCGCCGGCAGGGCCGCTGGGATGACGAGGGGTTCGCAGGCCTGTCTCTGCACAGAGCCCTTGGCAGATGTTCCAGCCCAGCCTCCCCTCCCCGAGGGGCCGGGCGGGTGTCATTCACCCCTGGCATGGGTGGGCAGCAGCGTCAAGCATGCACTTTGGGGAGGAAGATCCGTTTAACAGAGCATGTGTGTGAGTGTGGGGGAGGCGGGCAGCCTTTAGAGCTGGGGCTCAGCACCCCCCGGGAAACCTGAGGAGCTGAGGCGGGGCTCATATGTTGTTCTACTGACAAGTGAGCAAGAGGAGACCCGGGCTGGGGTGGGCTGTCCTCCCTTCCCACGCAGGGACGCGATCTGGCTGGCAGCGGGGAGGGTGCCGCAGGTGCCAGCTCGAGGAGCTGTCTTTGCTGCCACGGCCTTCTGACCCCGCGATTCTGCTTCTGGGAATGTATCCAAGCCCGAAGCATCGATTCGAAAGAATAAATGCACCACCGTGTTCGCTGCAGCGTTATTTACAATAGCCAGGGTTTGGAAGCAGCCCAAGTGCCCATCCGTAGATGAGTTGGTAAAGAAGCTGTGTGACATTTACACAATGGTATACTACTCAGCCATGAAAAAGAAGGAAATGTTACCTTTACAACAGCATGGATGGATCTGGAGAGTATTATGCTAAGTGAAATAAGCCAGTCAGAGAAAAACAAATGCCATATGATTTCACTTATATGTGGAATCTAATGAACAGAATAAAGTACCAGACAACGTGGAGACAGACTCGGGGATACAGAGAACAGACTGATGGCCGTCAGAGGGGAGAGGGGCTGTGGGGCTGGGTGAGAAGGTTGAAGGATTTAAGTAAGAAAAAAAGAGGAAAGACTCATGAACACAGATCAGAGGGCAGAGGGAAGGTGGAACAGGGTAAAGGAGGGATAAACTTTGATGGAAGAAGACTTGACTTGGGGTAGTGAGCACAATACAATATACAGATGATGTACTGTCGAATCATGTACCTGAAACCTGTATAATTTTATTAACCATGGCCACCCCAACAAATTCAATTGAAAAAGGAAGCTGTGTTTGCCTTGGTGGGCAAGAGCCTTCTGAGGTTCCTGTAGCTCAGTTTTACCTGCCAAAGGACGCGGCGTCACTGCTTAGAACTCACTCCTCCTCCCGTTGTGTCTGTGCTGAACCAGGTGACCTTCTGCGTACACACCCCCTTAGCTCCCTTTGAGGCTGCCGACGGGAGGGTGGCGACGGGGCCCGGGTGTTCGTGTTCTTGGGACAGCTCTGCGTCTCCAGCCCCCCACGTCTGGAGAGATCCGTTCCAAGGGGCACTGTGGCGGCGGGCCCACTGCTCCGAGGGTCCAGGCCGACTCTTCGTGGGGCTCAGTTTGTCAGGGGCCTTCTGCCGGGTGCCCGATCCCGAGGGCTGCTCCCGACACTCGCTTCTGAGCTAAGCTGGCTGGCTCATCTCCCCTTTCACACTCCCTTCTCCCCGGCTCGGGCCTCAGGAACTGTTTCTCAGCTTGTACTAGGGCCACCTGGACATTTATTTTTCGTGTGCACCGCAATCTTGAAAAACATTTAGGAGGCTTGAAGATTAATTTAAAACAATACATAGATATCAAAGTGTGACGCCCTCCAGATGAACTTGATTTGGGTTCATCCGTAAGTTTATACTTTAGGCAGAAGTGAGGATAACAGACAGGAGCTAGTTGACTACCTAAAAGATTGTCTTATAAGGGAAGGGCAAGTTATGGTAAATTCGCTTTTCTATTTTGATAATTTTCCAGTGCAACAAATGTAATTCTGTTCCAGAACCATGAGAAATATGCCAACTTATTTGTCATTCCCTCTGCTTTCCTTGAAAAACAAAGAAAAAAAGCTTTCGTGTAGTTCAGAATAACCTGAGCAATGCTGTGGCGGGGAACCGAGAGAAGTACTTGGCCAAGGGAAGAGGCATCGCAGACCAACCAGAATCACCGAAAAGAAGCGGGTTGGGTGACAGATTGAAATTCCTTCCACAGAGAAGCAAAATCTTGAGGACAGTTCTAAAAGGTTCTTAACCAACATCTCCATTAGAAATAATAAAAGCAGCTGAAAATCGAAATCAGAATATCAGTTCGAGCGAGAAAAAGGTGGTTTGGATGCGCAACAGAAACAGTTCAGACCCCCTGATGGAGCCTGTAGTAGAAGCTGCGCTCCAGATTTCCTATCTGACGCTGTCGTCTTGCGGGGACAGACGCTGTTGTCTTGCAGGAAGCAGATGGGGTGGAGGAAGGACCGCTGAGGAGGATGACAGGGCTGTGACCACAGTCCGCGTTAACACAGGTGGCCGTGCGACCGATCTTGAGAAACAATTTTCTACAAAGAAGGCCAAAAGAAACATTTTCTTTTGTGGTCTTGATTTCCACTGAATTTGTTTCCATCATTCCAAGGACAGAAAGAAAATATCACAGAGGCAGCCTGTGGGGACGAGCATGGGCTTTGGAGTCAGAATTCTCAGTTCCACACTTGGGGGAGGCCCTTGTCCTACCTCCCCGTGGGTTCCTAGAGGGGTCGGATGACGTCTGGAGGTAATTTAAAAGGAACACAGCAAGTTCTTTGTAAGTTACTGCCAGGATTTGTGTCGATGTTGATGTGTCAAGAGGATGACGGTGTGAAAGGAGCATCATCGAGCCCGTGCCGCTGAACAGAGTGGGTTCTTTTGTCTCAGCGACTCCCTGGTTCAGCTGGGATACCCCTCACTTAATCATGCAGGCCAGCGAACAGTGGCATGTTAGCATTTCAAAGCTAAGTTGGCTCCACGGTATTTCTAGCTTGGAAATTTCCACGAACTCAAGCCTTGCACGAAACGCAGCGTGGGGGTTGAGAACTGGAGCAGCTACCTGGCCTGCTACCAAGTCTCTGTGACGGCAGGCAGCCTCCCTCCGTGTCTGTTTCCCGGGCTGACGGGCCACGGAGAAAACTGCGCCTGTTGTGTCCTGAGCCTTGCTCGGACTGTCGGTCACACTTGTGAGCTCAGCAGGCCACGTTATCGAACTTTCTCTCCAGTGAATTTGTTGAATGGAAGTCATCCGACAGTGCCGATGTATGAGCCTCAAAGATGGGGATGTCACTCGACGTGAAGGAGACACTTCTTAGCAGCTGGAGCCAGCATCACGCAGGACACCCAGAAGAGCCACGGAGTTCCAGTTCCCAGGGCCAGCCCTGCAGGCATTGGAAGGCCACGGGCCTCTTGTCCATTGCCATCCAGATGCCTGAGTTACTCCTGAAACTCCAACATCATCTGATTCATAAGCAACAGCCTTGGCAGGAAATTTCAACTTGGAATTAATTCAGTGTTTGCCCCTGAAGGCCTGAGATACCTTAAAAGAAACGATTTTAAGTCAGTAGAGTATACATAGCTTTAAACAGCAAGTTTGAGTCCCCCCACCCCAACCCAAGGGATTGGTGTCAATAATAAAAGTGAATTTTAAAGTTAAAATGAATGACTTATTTCACTTAGCATAATACCCTCCAGGTCTCTCCATGCTGGCTGACAAATAATCCAATTAAAATGGGTAGAGGACCTGAATAGACACTTCTCCAAATAGGACATACACATGGACAGGAGACCTGTGAAAAAATGCTCAACATCACTAATCAGAGAGATGCAAATTAAAACAACTATGAGATATCACCTCACACCTGTCAGAATGGCCACCATCCACAAATCATCAAACAAGTGCTGGTGAGAACATGGAGAAAAGTGTGCCCTAGCACACTGCTGGTGGGAATGCAGACTGGTGCAGCCATTATGGAAAACAATATGGTGTTTCCTCAAAAAATTAAAAATGGAACTGACAATGGACCCAGTGATTCTATTTCCAGGAAGATATCCTAAGAAGCCTGACACACCAATCAGAAAGACTATGTGCCAATCAGAGAAAGACAAGTACCATATGCTCTCACTTATTTGTGGAACATAATGAACAAAGTAAGCTGTCGACCAAAAGAGATTCAGAGTCGTGGAAGTAGGGAACAGACTGACAAACCTCAGAGGGATGGGAGATGGGAGGGCTGGGGGGAGAGATAAACCGAAGAACTTACATGTGTATATGCACAACCAATCGACATGGACATTAGGCTGAGGAAGGCAAGAGGGGGCTGGGAGCGGGAAGGAGTCAGTGGGGAAAAGGGGGGACATCTGTAATACTTTCAACAGTAAATAAATAAATAAAATAAAATGAAAATGAATGAAAGAACAAAGGTGTATTTTTTTTTTAAACCAATCTGAGCTGTGCATACGTTTAATGTTTGCATCTCTACAAGTTTCAAGCCGTGAAGATAAAAGACATGAAAGGCGACTGGAGTGAAGGGTGACTACCAGATGTGAAGAGCAAGCCGAGCTGGCCCACTGCACGGTACTGCATCGCAGGGACCTGGACTTCGGATCCGGCTCCGAGCTTCTCCGGAGCCCGAATGCAGAGAGAAGCACAGCAGTGCCGGGTGTCACATGTTTATAAGGCGGAAGAAAAGCAGTTGCTCCGGAGAAGTTTTCCAAACACTGCAGGTGGAGAGACCCGAGGTGCTGAGTGATGCAGTGGACGAGTAACGAAACCATGGCGTTGGTTAATTCATTCGACACACATTTCTAGATTCCACACAGGGTGCAGGGGACGAAACTGAAGGAGGCTCGGTCCTGCCCTCAGGGAGCTTACAGCCCCGCTGAGTTTCAGGTAGCTGTGCCCGCGGGGGCGTCAGTGTGGCTGGGGGCGTCAACCTTACAAGCAGTCCTGGCCAAAAGAGGTTTTATTAGGGGTCGAATGCAGGCTGGTTGGCTTTGTCGCTCATCGCTAGGCTTGTCTGGTGTTTAGGTTTTGCTAGGAGGCTCTATAAAACTGAAAAGGAATTCGTGCATTGGTCCCTTACATATTTATTAGCACTTACTTGTACCAGCTACTAGGGGAGACACCGAGAGGAGCAGACATCAGAGGTCGCCTAGGCTTTGTGGACCGTCACGACAGTGAAGGTAACACGCAGAGGCGAGTCCATCAGAAGGGAACATGGCAGGGCAGTTACAGAGGGGTGCGTGGAGGTGTCTGGGTGCCTGACTCTTCCAGAGCGAGTCGAGGAGGGGTCGCCAGGTGGAGAAGCCTGAGCTGGTTTCTGAAGGAGCAGCGAGAACCACGGAAGCAAACACTTGGCACAACTACCCTAAACCCTGGGTGGAGTGTGTATATATGCTTATTTGTGCCATCGTTTCATTAATGCTTGCCTCTCCCTCTGGACGCCAACCTCCATTGAAGCAGAAATGGCGTGAGCGTTTTCTTACTGTTTGATCCCTCGTGCAAGAGCTTGGCTCAGCAAGGCCGTCAACAAATGTTGGTTGAGTGAGTGGAGCCAGCAAAGCGCCTGAGCTGTATGAAGACTGTGTGGGTGGTCGAAGCCCAAGGCGCAGGGAGGTGGGATTGGGAGATATTTGGGACAAACCTACGAATTAGGCCATCTAAGTGGCTGCCCCTTTCACTGTCGTTTGCTTTACAGTAAACCTCGGCCAGAGTTGCGCGTCCAGAAGGTGAAGCTGTTTAGTTTTCTGGGCAGAGACAAGGAGGGACAGTGACAGTTTGCCGAAACCTACCAGAGGTTTCCTGAGCCAGTTCAGGGGCGCAGAACCTGCAGGGACGGGTTTTTACATCTCAGTCCCCCCCCCCCCCCCCCCGCTTCTGCAGGGGACAGGCAGAGAGGTCATGCTGAGAGGTGGCTTGTGACTTGCCTTTCTTTGTTCCCTCCTTCCCCAATCTTTTGGGAATGTCCCTCAGAGCTTGGGGTGGGAGGGGTGGGGAGTGGTTCTGCCTCTGGCTTTTCTCGGGGGGCTGCAGGGCCGGCAGGACAAGGCTCGGTTCTGCCCTGTGACACCGTTAATTCCAGTCCGGAGCTTCAGCTGCCTCCCAGTTTCTATTTCCAGGGGAGGATGGCGCCCGAGGCTATATTTGGTGGGGTGTTCTGCTTCTCTTCGGCACACTTGACTTCACGAGGCTGCATTAATTAGACAAGTTCAAGAGCCTGGAAACTAGCAAGTGGGATTTCGTGGCCTTTGCTACGTCTGTGGCCCCGCCAGGGCCACTGTGGCTCTTTGGGGCTCAGTTCTTCCTGCCATGTGCTTGGTGAGCTCAGCTTCTCCCAGGAAGAGCTGGCCAAGGAAAGAACTCACCGATGGTCTTCGCTTTGAATTTCCCCATTGGTCTTCTGAGCCAAATGAACTTATTTGTTCATTGAGTCGATGTTTATTGAGTGCTTACTAGCGTTACCATTGTAATTGGGGATTATTGTAGGAAAGGAGCAAAAGGGAGGCCAGACATCATAAGCATGACCATCTGGGTAGCTTCACCAGGAAACTGCAACTTTGTACTCCCCAGGGAACCACTGACCCATTCCCTGCTGCTCACCGGGGGTGGGAAAGATGGACGCATGTGCAGTCAAGTCGAGGTGACTAGGGAAGGTGCCTGTCAGTCTAATCTGCAAACCAATAATTTGGCTGGGGGTGCAGAGCCACTGCAAGCGTGCAGAATCCTGAAGGCTTAATTGGTTATGCTCCTAGTTAAAATCCCCAGACAAAGGAATTCTCTCTTTTTTTGTTCCTTTGTGTTGCTCCTGCTTCCTTACATTTGCCTGTGTTCCTAGACCCACATGCAATGGACTACAGCTGGGAACACAGGCTCAGCCAGCCTGGTGCTGGATTCGACTGTGCAAATACGGACTGGAAACCCAGGACAATGGCTTTAGTTCCAGCTCTGCTGAGGACACAGCTGGTCTTCCTCCGTGGCGGCCGGAGGGAGCGGGGACCTTGGAGACTCAGGGATTTAACTCCACACAAATAAACACCACTCATTTTCCTGTGTGAGTCTCAGAAAATTCATTTTCTCACAACATCGCAAGAAGCCCACTTTCACTCACAACAGGTGGGGGCACGGAGAGCACCCCACCAATGATAACACTAGGAGCCCAGGTCTGTTAAATTCTAAAAAGCACAGTAACTGGGAGGTCATATCAAAATCATGGACATTTATTGCCGAGAGGACACAGAGATGGAATATTTTGAGAGTGATCAGGTTAGGCTTTATAGGGAGATGGAGCTTAAGTTGGACACTTCGGGATGGATAGGATTTTGACCGAGGTAGGTTTGGGTGGAGGGGGCTATAGAATGGAATTCCAGGTGGAGGTGATTATGTGAGTGAAGATCAGAAGAAAGATGTATTTGGGATCTGGCAAAAGGATCGGTATTATTAGAGCGAAGGCTTCATGTGAATGTAGTGGTGCTGGAAAGATGGATTTAGAGATGAGGGCTGGGGATAGAGAGTGGGAACACTTTGGAGGTTACATGGGGAGCCACAGAAGGTTTTACAGCAGGGATATAATAGGATAGAACTTGGATTTTACGAAGCATCTTGCAAAAAAGCACTATCTCCTGGAATATAAGTGAAAGGAAGGAGAAATTGCAAACGAAGAGACAGTTCGATTCAAGTCAATAATACTAGCTAACACACAGTACTTACTGTGTGCCAGGCAGTGTTCTCTGCATTTCATTCATCAAGTCATTTAATCTTCAGACCCTTTGTTTGATACTGTTATCTCTGTGTTATAGCCAAGAAAATGAATGCACAGGGAGGTTAAGTGATTTGTCCAAGGTCACATAGCCCTTGAATTGTGGAACCAGCATTTGTACTCCCTCTAAATACTATACTACACTTGTTCCCTATTTTTATTGAGCCCCAACAATGTGCAAGGAATTGCTAGCAACATACAAATGGTTTTGTCTTTCATCACTTAGTTAAAAATTATTTTAATAGTTCAGATGATAATTATGTTTTTAAAAACTCAGACATAATTGATATGTAGCATTGTGTAAGTTTGGGTACAACGTGTTGGTTTGATATACATACATTGCAATATAATTGCTACAGTAGCATTAGCTAACCCCTTTATCATGTCACATATTTGTCATTTCTTTTTGTGTGTTAAGAACAACTAAGATTTAGTCTCTTAGCAACTTTGAAATTTATAATACAGTATGGTTGACTATAATCACTATTCTGTGCATGTATTTCCAGAACGTACTTCTTTACTCGTTGTAAGTTTGTACCCTTAAACAACATCTCTCGTATTCCCCTGCCCCAGCCCCTGGCAACTACCATTCTACTCTGTTTTTATAAGTTCAGTTTTTTAGGTTCTGCCTATAAGTGATACAGTATTTGTCCTTCTCTGTCTGAATGATCTCACTTAACATAATGCCTTCAGGGTCCATCTATGTTGTCACAAATGGCAGGATTTCCTTCTTTCTCAAGGCTGAATAATACTCCATTGTGTACAGATATTTTTTCTTTTATTCATTCATCTGTTGATGGACACTTAGGTGTCTTGGTGTTTGTAAATAATGCTTCAGTGAACAAAGGAGGATAATATCTTTTCATGATAGTGCTTTCTTTTCCTTCAGATAAATACCTAGAAGTGGAATTGCTGGATCATATGTTAGTTCTATTTGTAATTTCTTGAGGAATCTTTATACTGTTTTCCATAGTGACTACACCGATTTACATTCCCATCAACAGTGCACAAGGGCTTCGTTTTCTCTACCTCCTCGCCAACACTTGTTATTTCTTGCCTTTTTGATAGGAACCATTCTAACAGGTGCGAGATGATATTTTATTGTTGCTTTGATTTGTATCTCCCTGATGATTAGTGATGTTTAAGACATTTTCTTATACCTATTAGCCATTTATATGTCTCCTTTGGCAAAATGCCTTTTCTGACTTCTCTGCCCATGTTTAAATCAGATTGTCTTTTTTCCTATTGATTCGTGTAAGTTCTTTATATATTCTGGATTTAAGCCCCTTATCGGGTATATGATTTGCAGATATTTTCTCCCATTAAGTTGCTTGCCTTTTCATTTTGTTGATGGTTTCCTTTGCTGTGCAGAAGCTTTTTGTTTGATGCAGTCCCACTCGTTATTTTTGCTTTTGTCGCCTCCTTTGTGAATGTTGATTCAAATGTAAAAGATGGGGCAGGGTGAGGAGCGGAAAGCAAGTGGCATACAGGAGCTCTTGGGAATCCGTAGGCTCAGGAGACTGTGTGTGGTGAAATGCCTTTGAGAACTGGGACTCTGTGCGTGAGCCTGACCACCATGTGTAAAATAGTCTGTGGGGAGGTATTTTCCTTTTAAGAGCATCAGTCTGATTTTATTACAGAACTCAGCTGGGAAAATAGTTTTTCATTTTAGGAATTTTTTAGAACGTATCTGTGGCAGAAACTGGCAAGTGCTCACCAAACTCATTTCCTCTTCTGTGTGGGCACATAATTGGACTACATTTCCCGGTCTCCCTTGCGGTTAGGTGCGGCCATGCGACTGAGGTCTGGCCTGTGGTGTGTGGGCAGAAGTGATGCATGGCACCCAGGCCTGGCCCATACGACCTCCTGCGTCATCATCCAAGCTCTTTCTCAGCTTTGCCTGCTGGCCACATGCCAGAGGTCCGGTGGAGAGCAGCACTATCTAACAGAATGTTCTACGGTGATGAAATATTCTGTGGCTCTGCTGTCCAATATGGTAGCTATGTGCTCGCTGAGCATGTGAAATGTAGCTCGTGTGACTGAGAGGCTGAATTTTTAATTTTGTTAAGTATTCGTGAATTTAGATAGCCCCAGTGGCTGTGGCTACCATACTGTACGGAGCAACTTTAACTGGAAGGGGTCTGGTCCCTGAGTGACTGGATGGGGCAGAGTTCTGGTCTACCCTTAATGCATGGTGACATGCATGAAAAATAAATATTTACTGTGTTAAGACACAGAAATACAATATCTGTTTCATCAAGTGAGGGATACCTGCTGATTTACATACACTGAAAACGCATAGTTTGCATCTTCAGTTGGGCAAAATATGGCTGGACAAATCCAATATCAAATATAAAACTCAGTTATGTAGTATCATTCTTAAATGGACACTTGAAATTTTCACCTTTGTTGAGCTCCCAGTCTTGCCCCACACTGTCTTACTGCAGGGGTCGGGGAGGCCTTGAAACCAACGCTACTCTTTTTCCTGCACCGGGCGGCAGAAACCGCCCAGCCTTCTGGTTTCCCCTCCGCCCTAGCTCACCGTGTGGGATCGGGCAAGTCACATTGCTTCTCTGGTTATGGGCTTCCTCGCCTTTCAAATAGTGATTTCCGGGTTTGCTTGTCTTTCTAAAATGCATCTTTTAAATATCTGCCTCTCCGTCGGCCTGCGGTCCGGGTTCGGTTCCCGCTAAGGGCACGTACTTCGGTTGCAGTTTGTCCCCGGCCCTGGTTGGTCGTGCGGGTGGCAGCCACTCGATGTGTCCCTTCACGTCGATGTTTCTCTCTCTCTCTCCTTCCTCTCTCTCCCTCCCACTCTATCTGTACAAAAAATGGAAAATATCCTCAGGTGAGGATAAAAAAAAAAAAATCTGCCTCTCTCCTGCACCCTCTGTTTCTTCTCCTTGGAAGAGGTGACCCTTACTCCCAGTGCTCCTGGCTCAAGCCCCTCCCAGGCCCCCCCACATGCTATTCTGTGCCCCTGCCTTCAGCCTTAGCCATCTTTCCCGGTTTTCTGCCTCGTTCCTCTTTACCAATGAGTGGGCCCCTTCCTGCTGCCGTACTGCCCCACACCTCACTCACCTCTGCCTCTCCAGCCCAGCCTCTGCTCTTATTCTCTGCTGAGGTGGCTTCTAGGATTTTTCCTTTAATGAGTATTACTCTATTCAAAAGGGTGGGCTCTGGGGACAGGATGAGTCTCTCCTGACTGGGCAAAGACAGACACTTAATCCTGTCACATGGCTCTTCTCCTCTCATCTGTAAGTTCTAAACGCTTCCTTCCGTCACTCTCAGGGTGTCGGGAGAATGACAAGTTTGTAAATTGCCTTGAGTTCCTTGGGGATAACTGGCAAGGGTATAGAATAGAAATCATTTCATATAAAGCTGTCGGAAAAATAGGCAGTGAATTGATTCACAGCCTCAACCTTTGGGCTTTGATTATGAGCAGCTCAGATGAAATATCACATTTCTGCCAGACAGGTGATGCCTGTGTTAAGGCTGTTAATTGTAATAAAAGGCGTAATTTGCACTTCTGTGTGTTTCTCACTGCACTGGGTGGAGGGCTGCAAGCATGAGGCTATTCAGGGAGGCTCTATTAGCCTGTCCTTGAGCTGCTGATGGGAAGATGATTAGCCTAGTGTTGCATAGTCAAAGCCTGACTGCTTGGTGCCATTAGCTCTCAGCTACTGTGTTACTCAGTAACACCATCGTTTTCCCTGTCTCCTGAGGCAGAAACTTTGCATCCATCACTTTTACTCACCTCCCTCTTCCTTTAGCTTTCTTTACTTTTCTCTTCCTCTCTCTATCTCTTTCTCTCCTCTACTACCCTCCCTCCCTCCCTCTCTCCCTTTTTTCCTCCCTTTCTTCCTTTTAGTCCTCAAAAGTTTGACCTAGTGTACCGAACAGACTGGAGATGGGATGGTGAATGAGAGAAACAAGGCCCCTGCCCTCATTTAATTTTCAGACTATGGTGGTTGACAAACAGTGATACAAGGACGTTGAACAAAGAGCTATTCGTTCACTCATGCATTTATTCATGCATGCATACATTCATTCAACAAATGATCGCGAGACCATACCACGAGCCAAGCCGTGTTTGGGGCACTTGGGATACATCAGTGAACAGCTGTAGTGGGCTCGGATGGGCAAAATGCAGACTTCTCTGTGATTGCGAAGTGATAGCAAAGGAGAACTTGTCTCCTCTAAGGTCAGGAGGGACCCCAGAGACGGGATGCTTGGACTGAACCCTGCAAGGCGAGAGGAAATTGGTTGGCGGGAGGGGCCAGGGCAGTGGTGCAGCAGCTGCTGGAGGAGCAGCTCATGACAAGGCCCGAAGAAGCTTGCTCAGCGTGCTGGCCGCTGCCCGTGGCCCGTGGGGGCAGAGAGACACATGAGTCCCCAGAGCCCGGCAGGGGCTGCCTTTCCACCATGGCCGTGAGTTTGGAGTTCACCCTAGGGTGTCTGAAGGACGCTGAAGGGAGGAAGGACAATCCGGATCCGGGCTGTTCTGTAGAACTTTCTGTGATGATGGGAATTGTCCTCTGGCCGGTAGGGTAGGACCTCGCCAGTAGCGATTGCTTGAATCGTGACTCGTGTGACTGAGACACTGAGTTTTAAATTTTATCTTTTATTTAAATTTAAATCACGACGTGACTAGAAGCTACCATACTGGACAGTGCAAATCCGTATTGTCTCCTCGTTATATCCAGAAATCGAATTTCTCTGGCCCAGCACCCCATGGGGCCTTCTGCTCCTCTTACACCTTCCTCACCATGGGGCCTGTTGGAGGGAGGGAGAGGGAAAGGGAAATGGAGAGGGAGAAAAAGAGGGCGGAAGAGAGGGAGAGGGAGAGAGGGAGAGGGAGAGAGAGGGAGAGAGAGAGAGAGAGAGAGAGAGAGAGAGAGAGAGGGAAACATCAATCTGTTGCCTCGGATATACGACCAACTAGGGATTAACCTGTGACCTAAGTATGTGCCCTGAGAGGGAATTGAACCCGCAACCTTTTGGTGTATGGGACGATGCTCCAAACAACTGAGCCACCAGCCAGGGCAATTTTCTACAGTTTTCATGTGTTCCCCTTCCCCGCAATGAGGCTGCCCGCTCTCCGGGTGGGGACTGCTCTTGACTTTTGTATTCATCCCATGGCAGGATGCCTGGCCTGTGTTCACTAGATAATTTTTTATTGATTGACTCCTGTTTCCCTTCGTGGGCTGATGGGTGGAGCGCTCAGGGATGCAGGTACCAGCTTGGACTCGGAGCCCCAGCCCCTCAGGGCAGAGAGGAGCCAGACCACGTGGTCGCCGGGAACCCTTCCAAAGTCTGTTCCTCGCCTGTCCCTCGAACACTCCCTGCTGTGGGCGAAGTGAGGTGGGGGGATTCTCTGCTTCCCCACGGAAAGGCAAGATGTGGCCTCGCGGGGCCTTGTCACATCCTGAAGACCGGTGTGGCCGCCCTCCCGAGAGCCTTCTCCTGATGCGGAGCCCGCTTCCCATTCCTGTTACTTCTCTTGACAGTCAAGTCACTGTCCCAGGGAGGTTTACAGTGGAAAATGATTGGAAAAGGGACTTGTTTCCACGCTTATGTATTCGGCTCAGCTTGAGGCAGAAGAGGAAATGTTCTGATGGTAATTGCTCTCAATCGATTTGGGGATAATCAGTGATCTGCCACTTTCCAGCTTCTCTCAACTCTCAGAGCCAACGACGGGGGAAGCTCACGCCCTGAGGGAGAAGCGTTCCTGAGCACAGCAGGCCCGTGTGGCCGCCGGGCCAGACACCCTCTCTCCGGAAGTGCAGATGGTGCCGCCCCAGTTCCAGAGCCCGCAGGGAAAGAGACGGGGACCTGTAGTGACGGAACAGGGATCGTGCCCTGGCAGAGCCTTGGTCTCCACTTGGGGAATCTGTCTTTCTAGAATAACAGATTCTCAAGTATCATTCAGTCATTGTTCCTGTTTTCTCAGGGTCCCCTTTGGTGGTTGTCGCCTGCAGTGACAGGGACCTCTTTACCCCATGAGGCTGCCCTCCCATCCCCAGCCCTTCTGGCTGCTGGAACGTACTTCATTGAGCTCAGATCCCCCTTTGTAGTCTTCCCTCCGGGATCCTGACCTTCTCCGTGGGACCCCCTGGGTATTTGATGATAGCTGACTCCTTCCTTCTCCAGAGAGGCTCTCAGAATCCCTTTAACAGTTTCTTGGAGGATGAACTATCGAGCATCATGGTCATCTTGGCTGACAGTCCTTAGTTTCTCCCCAGAGTGGAGCACACATGTCCCCGTCCACCCGTGGCCTCGGAGCAGGTAGAGAGAGCCGTGTCCTCGCTCGTTGTGAGTGATGCTCTCCCCGGTTCACGCAGCCCCGCAGCACCGAGGGCGACCAGAGCACGCGGGCGCAGTCCTAGCTGCTGTTGGCGGTCACGTTCCCAGGGTCGCGGTGGCTGCACTGGCCTAGCGGGAACACAGGGCCCGGTTCCGTGAGCCTCTGCTCTCCACGTTTCCACCAACGATCAACACATCGCTTGTTTTCTGAGCATTTCTGTTTAAAGACACCTGTGTGTAGAGAGCGTTGATTCGTTAACCTCGGTCTCGCGCCGGAACCGCGTTTATCTAACACATGTATTTTCTCCGTGAGACCCATCACTGCTTGCTTGTGCTTGGGGACAGCTCTTCGGCCCTGGGCGTGGGGACCCTTTAGAATAAGGAAATCACCCAGACAGAAGCACAAGTATGCAGAGCCATGGCGCTGGCCGGACAGTGCAGAGGACGCTGTGTGCAGTGGGGGCTGGGAGGGGGCAGGGCGCTGGCTTGTTCTGCGTCCACGGTGGGAGCCTCAGGTTCTGTGCCCCGCTGTGCCTGTCAGCGGGTGGTCGTGAAAGGGCCTTGAGCATCGGCTGGGGCTTCCATACACATTTTGGGGAGTAGGTGGTCTGGTAAATGTGGAGTCTGTGGATCACGAGGGTCAGCTGTGTCCTGAGCACGGGGAGGAAGCAGAAACGGGGCCAGCTTGGTGTGGAGACCAGGAGAGTGAGGGCCGTGGACAGACGGTGTGAGACTCCACGTGAGTGCTGGTCACGAGGTCCTGCCCACGCACTGGGTGAGGGCTGTTGCTCCTCAGCTCTGGGAGGACGTGCCTCTCGCCTCATGGACACCGGGTCAGTGTCTCATCGGGGCGGGTCCTTGGGGAACATTTGCTGTTGGAGTCGCGGGGTGATCTCTGCTGGTGCAGAGCAGAGGGACCGAGGAGAGAATGAAGTAAGACAGGGATGTACACTTAAAGCGAGGACACAGAGCTTGAGAGCGACGTGCACACACGAAGAGGCAGTGGAAGGACGTGGAGGAGGAGACTGACGGGGCCGCAGCCGCACAGGGAGGACAGGAGATGCAGGCTGCGCCTTGGGATGGGATGCGAGGGGCAGAAGGCTGCGCTTTTCCATCGCCCGGGACATCTTTCCTTCTGAGAACAAGAGGTCTCCCCTGTGCATGACGGAGCTGCTCGTCACGACCGCTCCCCGAGGCCGGCAGGGCCCGTACACCCGCTGTCCTCACGAACAAAGGGCTTGGGGTGAACGCCACGGCCCCAAGGGAACAGGGCCAGTGATGGACCCAGGGCTCCCACTGCCACCGACTTGACCGTGGGAATGGCTTCAGGCAATCTGGTGATGGTCAGAAGAGAGGATGCCATCTCTCTTTTTCAAATGAGTTAGGGAAGTGGGAGAAGTCGAGAGAGCTCATAAAAGCAGACTTGCCGTTTGTGCTGTTTGATGATGGTGGTTGGGATCAGTTCAGTTGGACCTCGTTGAGGTGTCCTTGCTGCTGGAAAGAATGGCATCCTGGGCTGGGCAGGGAAGGGGTCAGTATGTAGCTCAGGGCCCCCTGCCATCGGCAGGGGTGTGGCTTTAATCTGAGACGGAGGAAGGACAGCAAGGGCTCAGAGGGCTGCTGCAGCCATCTGCTCTTGCACAGCGGGGGCTGGAATGTGGACTCCGCTGCCTAGAGGCGACTGATTCTGTTCCATTCAGCTTTCCGCTCAGTGCTGGGGCCTCGGGCGTCACCCTGAGACCCCTAGGTGCTGGGATCACAAAGGCGAATTCTACACAGTGAGCTACGACCAGTGCCAGCCCAGCAGGGGAAGTAGTCAGATGGACAGGTGGCTCTGTAATTATCATGTTTCCCCTCTGCTGTGTGATTATGAAGGGGAGAGAAATTGCTTCCTCCTAGAAGGGCTGCTGGAGGCTTCACGGAGGAGATGATTGACATGCTCTTCTACCCCGACTCTGCCCCTGCCCTGCCCTGCCCATCTCCGCACTTTCCGCCCAGCTGGTGGAGTGAAAAACCTGGGGGAGTCATTACTGACTTTTCCCTGCCCCCGCTCCTCACCTCCAGTCTATCACCATGCGCTTAGCGTGTGTCTGCAGCATAGAGCTCGGTTCTGTCCACGTCACTCTTGACTCGTGGATGCCACTGAAGCCCTGGACACAGCCACCTGTTGCTGGGACCGTTGAAGGAACCTCCTCGGTGGTTTAAAATTCTACCCATCTTCCCCGCCTGTCAGTAGCTTTTGCAGCAGCCAGAGGAATCCTTCCCAAAGGTCACTCAAGATCCTGCCACTCCCTGCTCAGAAGCCTTTGTGGCTCCCTGGAGTAGCCAGTGGCCCATCAGGTGTTTCCACCAGGGGGCGTGCTCATAGGGTTTTGTTGCATAGGTACATGTAAAGGCGGTGGGGGGGGGGGCAATCCAGAGGAGGAAGCCACCTCCCCCCCAGGCTGAGGGACCCCTCTGCCTGGGGGGAGCTGGCACCTTGAAGGGAGGTGGGAAGCAGCAAGGACAAAGGAGACACAGCTGTTGCTATAAAATGCCACCTAGAGCCAAGAGGGAGAGGGAGGAATACCCTGGCGTCTCCCTTCTTCCTGTCCTCCAGTCTCCCACTGGGGCCTCCTAGTGGCCGAACTTCGTCAGAAGCGCATTGTCAGGGGAGCCTGAGACAGCCTGAGGAGGGGAAACATCCGATGGAGAGCACCCCCAGCCCTCTGCGGCTGCCTGCAGGGCTCGCACCATCTGCCCTGGCTTCCTGTCCCCATCCAGGGCCCAACCTGCCCTTCCCTCTGGCGGCCTGGAGCAGCCCTTCCTCCCCCGCCCGACTCTGCACAGTGCCCTCTTTCTGGAATAGGCATCGCTTGGCTGCCCGGCCGGCTGCTGCTTCACATCCTCTGTCTTAGCTCACGTGGCACCTCCCCGAGGACCTTCCCCGACCACCCCGGCTAGAGCAGCCTCCCCCCAGTGATGGCCACTCTGTAATATCACCCTGGCATTTCCTTATGCCACTGACTCTAATCCAAACGAATCTATTTGTTTGTTGTTTCCTGTCTGTCTCCCCTCACTTCATTCAGGTCTCGGATCATTTCCAGCCCCCCCAAGCCAAGTAGTGCCCCTCCCATCACGTCCTGTTTCATTACACAGCTTTATGATTATTCGTACTTGTCTTCCCCACTACGGTAAACTCCACGAAAGCCTCTTGTTCTCTCCACGTGGCTGGGCCCGTGTGTGCTGTTCAGCAGCGTGAACTGCTGCGGACACGCCCAGCCCGGGGCGGGTACCAGGCGGAGGGCCACCTCGCCACCACCCGTGGCGTGAATACATCAACAGCGCCGAAGCTGAGCACACTCTCCAGAAGCAGTGGTCGGAGAGGGGAGAGAATGTTCTCAAACAGTGGACAAGCAGAAGTGTAAGCAGAGATGTGGGGAAGGGTACATGTTGGGAAAGATGAGAACTTTGGTTTGTTGGGGTGTAAAGGACACGACGGATGGCAAGTCAAAAGAGGCAGGTTGAGAGCAGATTGTGGAGGACCATAAAGGCTGTTAATATTATTCACTAAGGTAATAGGGAGCCATGGAGAGTTTTTGAGCAGGGTCATGACGTATTCAGAATGGTGCTTTGAAAGGTGCATAGAAAGTATCTAAAGATATACGTAATTTTTAATGCTGGTGAGTGTTTTTGAGCTATCCTACTGTCATAATTGGTTTCCACACAGTGATGTGCATTAGCAGAGACTGGTGAACTTAGGGGAACTCTAGTTTGGTTAATTGATTGAATCATTTATTCATCAAGGATTTGAGAGCCTGGAAAGAACCAGGTTCTGTCAGCGCAGAAGGAGAGGCATTTACATGTAAAACAGGGTGTTCGTGTAAATGTAAGAACAGGCTCACTGTCTAACAAGGGAGATGAATGTGTAAACAGATCATTTCCTTGCGCTGTGATACGTGCTAACAGAACTCGGTGTCGGCGTCTGGGGCCAGGGCAGGGCGCAGCCAGCTCTTCCCGGGGTTCACGAAGGTTGCTCACATCAAGGCCGAGCGTGGAAGGTGAGCGGCTGATGGCGGGTGAACAAAGGTGACGGGAGATGAAAGCAGGGGTCAGCATGAGACGCAGAGGGTTCAGGAGCATGGCTGTGTAGAGAACAGGGAGCAGCAGCTCTGTGGGGAGAGTGGGGGGGGGTGCGGTGGGGGTCCATGGACATGAGAGATGGAAGGGGCGGTGATGAAGACCTTTGCATGTCCCGGTAAGGAAGGAGTTGAGGAGGAGTACTTCCCGTCGGCCCTTGACTTTTGCTCGGAGCAGAAACAGTCTCTTTGTAGCCCTGACACACTAGTTTATGCTCATTCATACTTGGTTTTCCTAAGATATTTAGTAAGTTTCTATTTTATGGCACACACTGTTCTACCCATTGAAACTCTGGTGGTGAATCAGGCAAAGAGCTGCCCTGATGGAGTTTATAGTCCCGTTGGGAAGATGCATACACATATGTGCATATACTGTGGGTGTATATCTATTTTTTGCCAAGTTAATGATTAATTCCATGGAAAATAAAACTGATGTAAGGAAATAAAATGTGATGAGAGAGGGATACAATTTAGCTCAGGAGGTCATGGAAGGTCTTTCTGTTCTGTGGGGGTGACATTTGAAAAAGACCTGAATTGAGGACCCAGCCATGTGATATGGTGAAGAGTGTTTTAGGCAGAGGGAACAGCAAGTGCAAAGGCCCCGAGGCAGGAGCGTTCCAGGCGGAGAAAGGAGGATAGTAAAGCTGGAGCACAGTGAGTGGGGGGAGAGGACGGGAAGGGAGGAAGCGAGGGCTGGGAGGGTCCAATCATGGGGGGCTTGTAGGCAACAGAAAAGGTTGTGGATTTTATGCTCAATGTGATGAGAAATCATTAGAGGGTTTTTAAAAAATGTTTACTGAGATGACATTGGTTAATAAAATTATATAGGTTTCAAGTGTACATTCTATAATACATCATCTGTATATTGTATTGTGTTCACCATCCAACGTCAAGTCTCTTCCCGTTACCATTTATTCCCCCGTATCCTCTTCTATCTCTGCCCATCCCCCACTTTTTCTCTGGTATTCACCCTACTATTGTCTGTGTCTATGAATTGTTTTCTTTTTCTTTTTCTTTTTTTTTTTTGCTTAATCCCTTCATCTTTTTCACTCAGCCCCCCAACCCTCCTCCCCTCTGACAGCTGTCAGTCTGTTTTCTGTATCTGTGAGTCTGTTTCTATTTTTTGTTTGTTTATTTTGTTCATTACATTCCACATATCGATGTCACGATGTCACGTGGCTTCCACTGTAAACAGGAAAATCTGCTTCTGAGCAACAGCCTGTGATGGGGCAGGTGGGGCGTGCGCGGGTCAGGAGCCTCGCAGGGGTGCCGGTGGCAGACGGGGCGGCTCGGTGCCGAGGGGCCGCGGTGCTGCTGCTGGGAAATGATCAGATTCCAGAAGTATTTGAAGGTGAAGCCAGTGAGGTTTGCTGATTTGCTGAGTGTGGGGCGTTAGGCACAGAGAGACATCAGGGATGGTTTTCCAGGTTTTTGACTCGAGCACCTGGGTGAATGGCGGTGCCATTTACTGTGACGAGAGGCGCTGACAGAGGGCAGAGCGTAGGGAGATGAGAGTTAACCCAGAGAAGCCTATGGGACACCCGAGTGGAGACGCCGGATGGGCATCTGAGCACACAGGTCTGAGGTTCAGAGCAGCAAGGTCAAAGGTGAGGTGGACGTTTGGGGCATCCACAGATAGATGGCGGTTCATTGCTGTCTCTGTGAGTCCTGACGAGTCAGTGCTGTTTCATCCTTGAAGCCTCCCTTGACTGTCCCAGGACGTTCCTTCACCTCTCTGTCCTTCCCTGTAACAGAAGCCTGTCACCGGGGTTGCTTAGGGGTGTTGTGGCTTCTGCCTCTGACAATGAAATCTCTTGGGGCCTCTCAGGCCTTGACTGGGCAGGGGCCTGGCTCTCCCTAGCGGGCGGGGCACTTATATCTAGAGGCAAGTGGGCCATGTTTCCTAAGGTTGTATAGGGTTGGTATTTGGGGTCTTTCAGCCTGGACCCTCAGGGTTCTCGACACACGTCGGATGGATTCAAACATCATCAGGGAAGCCAAAGACCAAAGGACACGTACTGTATGATTCTATTTATATGAAGTGTCTGGACTAGGCGAATCCATAGAGACAGAAAGCAGGTTATGGTTGCCAGGGCCCGGGGAGAGGCCAGTGAGAGAATGCTTAGTGGGCGCAGTTTCACATGAACTGATGAAAAGGTTCTGGAACCGATAGCGACAGGTTGCGCAACATTCCAAACGTGCTCAGTGCTACTGAGTCGTAGGCTTTAAAATAGCAACTTTTATGGTATGTGTGTTTCACTACAGTGAAAAACGGACCAAAAAGTGTCCTCAGTGATGACAGTGTCCACGAGCCGTGTCATTCTGCTCTCTGTTTCGAAGCCTCCCCCTTCCTCCGGCTCCCTCTGCCTGGCTCGGGGCTGGAGGCCGGGCCAGGCACTGCGGTTGGGAGGTTGGACGTTTGTGGCCGGCGGCTGGCACTGACCTGCTTCAAAAGCAGTCTGTCCATTGTCGGGAGAAGCAGAGGGAGACAGGGTCGGGATTGTGGAACAAGTGGATTTATTCCCACCTAATCTGGGGTCCGGGATGCTCCTGGGGGTGGGACAAGGCCTGGCCACAGGGAGAACTGGCGATCGGGCAGCTGGGATGACAACTCTTTTGTGGCCCAGTGGACACCAGGGGAGCTCCTGACACCCCTTCTTGCTGAGCCCCTGCTGCCGGAGGTGCTGGGGAAGTCTGAGGGGCTTGTGTTGCTGGTGGCGAATCCTGGCCTTTCTCCAGGCTCATCTCTCAAGTTTCCCAGCTGAAATCTTCCCCCTGGTACTGGACTCAACCGTCACTACTGCACTCTCCTTACATTTGCTTATGAGGTTCCCTTTGGCCAGATCCTGTTCACCCCTGAAGAATAGCTCGAACCTTACCTCCTCCACGAAGCCTTCTTGCTTTCCTCCAGCCCCCAGGGAGCTTTCTCTCCTTCTCAGAATTCCTAAAAGGCTTAAAGCTGCTTTCGCTACTTGATGAAGTCATAGCTTTTCCAAAGAGAGCCATTTCAGAGGTGTCACCACTGCAGGCCCAGAGCGGACGCCTGGCCAACATCTGGTGAGTGGAACTTTACGCCATCCTGAAGGGCAAGCAGTCAGCGTTAAGAAGAAGAAAAAGCTAAGCAGGTAGAACTGCGTGTGATTAATGATTAAGGAGCACCCCCTGCCCCCCCCCCCCGAAGAGCATGCTTTAGGAATAAGACAGCAGCGCAGTCATTGGAAGCAACTAGGAGATTGTGGCTCCTGGGGAGAAGGGAAGCTGCCCCTCGTGGATGGGTAGCTGGAAAAAGACGGTGGTGGAAGAGGCTGAGATGGGGAGCGGGCTGAGAAAGCTTCGTGCGAGGAGCTTGTGGGGTGCTGGCAATGTTGAAGTGTTATGTTTAGCAATGAATAATGGATGAGTGATCTGGGGGGAGGAAGGGCAGGTTCTGTGGGAAGGTAGGAACGGCATGTGAGATGATGGCTGAGCTAAGTGTGGGTAGCTGTGTTGGAGGCTGTGGTGTCTGTTTACCAACCTGGATGCTGCCTGAGTGCCCGGATTTGCCCCGTGGCGTGCTGCAGCCTTAAACAGCCACAGGCGTTGGTTCCTGTCCCACTCGTTTTGCTGAAGTGTAGAGTATTAGCTCAATACAGGCCGTGGGGCTGGGCTGGCTGGGTTCGAATCCTGCCTCTACTCCTTGCCAGTTCTGGTACCTTAGGAATGTTACTCTTCGAGCTTCAGTTTTCTCATCTGGAAAATGGGGGTAGTAAGGGTCCCTTCCTTACAGTGCTGTTGTGAGGATTAATGAGGCATGGCATGTGTAAAGCATTTCGGAAGACCTGGCATGTTGTGAGAGCCAACATAATGCTAGTTATCGTTGCCACTGGTGGTCCGTGTCTGCACCGACTTCACGACTTCACGGCGTTGAGGACGGGACCGCGGGCAGGGTGGGTGCTCTCTTCGTGGGCCAGCGGGTGCTTGGCTGGCCTCCAAGGCTTTGAAAGCTCTGATGTTCCAAATATTTGGAAAAATGTTTGCCACTTTCAAAAAGGAAGAATCAGGAACTTTTTCCTGGGTTTGTGGGTTTGAGGGACTGGAGCGGTGTGGGTGACGTCAGTCACCATGGGTCACAGGTGGGGTTGGTGCCTGCTCCTGGGGCCCGGAGGAAAGGTAGGGATTGTCTGCCAGTCTCCAGATAGGACCCTGAAGGGACATCATGAGAGCATGATGTGGTGGATTTTTCTGGGCCAAAGACAGTTGTCTCAGGTGACCACTGATCCCTGAGCCATCCAGGGTCTGGTGGGTGTTTGGGGGACGAGTGAGATGCACGGTGGGGTATCCTCAGGGGTAAGTGCCAGCCAGGCCCGGATTCAAATCAGGACTTGGCTTCTCATCACCTATGTGACTCTAGGAAGCCACTTCTCTGAGCCCTGGAACGTGGGAGGAGTAAATGGGATAATGTACGTAAAGAGTCTGGCTCATAGCAAGACTGAGAAACGTCTTCTCCCTTTCCTCCGGTTTTGTCATCTGTAAAGTGGAGAATAAAACATTCTCGCGAGGCTTCTGTAATAATTATAGATAATAGTTTTTTGTTTATTCACTCAACAGAGTATTTTTAGTGTTGACTCTATGCCAGCCGCTGTCTTAAGGGCTTAGGGCACATTAGCAAATAAAGCAGACAACAGATACTTGCCCTTTTTAGTTTACATTTTAGCAAGGGGAGATAGACAATACAATAAAGTTTCTAGTGTGTTAAAAGATGTTCAGCTTTATGCAAACCAAATGGACGGAGGTTAGGAGGCCTGGGGGTGCCTGGGGGTGGGGCATATGCACATTTAATAGGATGGCGGGGACAGGCATCATTGACAAGTAGGTGTCTGAGCAAAGATTTGAAGAAGAGGAGGAACTTATTCATAATGACATTTCGGGGAAGAGCATCCCGTGCAGAAGGAACAGCACGCGCAGATGCTGTGGGCATGTGCCGGGTGTTGCGCAGGAACAGCATGGAGCCAATGTGGCTGGAACAGAGTGAAGGGAGAATGGATAAGTCACGGCAGCACCAGGGAAGCCAGGCCTGTAGGGCCTTGCTGGCCACTGGGATGGCTTTGACTTTTACTCTAAGTGAAATAGGATACGTTGCAGGGTGTTGAGCAGAAAGCAATGGTGTGATCTGCCTGTTTAAGAGTATCACCCTGCACGCTGGCTGCTATTCAAAACAGACCGCACAGAGGTGAGGGCGGTAACAGGAAGCCAGTTAGGAGGTTATTGCTGTGTCCAGGTGAGAGATGATGGGGGCTTGAACTAGAGCGGCAGTAGTCGTTGGTGAGAAGTGACTGGATTTCCTTATATTATTGCAGGTTGAGTCAGTAGGATTCACTGATGGTCAGACGTGGACTATAAGGAAGATAGGAGCCGAGGGTAGTCTGAGCAACTGGGAGAATGGGGCTGCCACCAATTCAGAAGAATGTGGAACAGGTTTGAGTGGGACTAATTAGGAGTTCACTTTGAGCATGCTGACTTCTCGCTGTCTAGTAAATACCCGGTGGAGAAGCCATGTAGACAGTTGACTAGGAGAGTCAGGTGTTTGGGAGAGGGATCGTGCTAAGATGTAAAGTTGGGAGTTGGTAACATATAGATGGTAATAATTAAAGCCACGAGACGGGATGAGATCTCCAAGGGAGTGAGTGTAGCTATAGAAGAGAAGAGGACGAAGGGTCAAGTCTAGGGCCTCCGATGTGAAGAAACTGGTCGGAAGCAGAAGAAACCACAAAGCAGTGTGAGGGGAGGTGACCCAGGAGGCGGAAGGGAAACGGGAGAGTAAGTATAATGGAAGCCAAAGAAAGAATGTGTTTCCAGGAGGAAAGAGTGATCAATTGTGTCAAAAAATGTGCTGGGTCAAGTGAACTCATTTAATTATCTGATGTGGAAAAAATTACTCAGAAATTTAGTCTTAAAACAACACGCATTTATTATCTCACAAAGTTTCCGAGGGTCAGGAATCGGCGTGGCTGAGCTAGGCGGTTCTGACTCAAGATGTCTTGCAAGGTCGTCGTCAAGCTGCTGCTGTTGGCTGGGCTGCAGACCCCTCCAGGCTCAACTAGGGCCCGAGAAGCCAACTGCAAGCTCACTCTCGTGGTTTTTGGTGGTCCTCAGTTCCTCACTGGCTGTTGGTTAGATACCTCAATTCCTCACCATGTGATTTTCTCCATAGGCTGTCTGAATGGCCTCATCACACGGCAGCAACTGATCCAAGACAGAGAGAGAGAGTGCAAGAGAGCCCTCAAGGTGGTTGTCACAGTCTTTTGTAGCATAATTCTAGAAGTTTCATACCATCCTGATGCTCTCAGTCCAGCCCAGGCACAGTGTGGGAAGAGCCTGCACAAGAGTTTGAATACCAGGAGGCGGGGCATGTGCGAAGTGAGCCAGCAGATCAAGTAGGACGTGAACGATTGATCATGGATTTAGCAATGTGGCGGTCATGGGTGAGCTTAGCAAAAGCCACGAAGAGAAATGTTTGATGCAAGTTGGTATAAGAAAGGATGGGAGGAGAGAAATGGAGACAATGAGTATAGACAACTCTTTTGAAAAGTTTGATGCAGAAGGGAGCAAAGAAATGGGGTAATAGCTGGTGAAGGAAGTGTTTCTAAGATGAGAGAGATAATACTACATTTGTATGTTGATGGGAAGAGTCCAACAGAGTGTGAAGTATTGGTCATGTAGAAGAGAGAGCCTTTCTGGAGCATGGTTCTTGAGTAGGAGAGATAAGAACTATGTCAAGGAGAGGCTCATTTCAAATAGAGGCATGCTGGGCTGATCTATAGTAAGAGTCGGGAAGACAAGCTAGGTGGTAGGTGGGCAGATATGGTTACGGGAGTTTGTGAAGTTGCCTCTGTTTGCTTTATTTTTCTCAGCCAACCAGGAAGCAAGTCATCAGCTGGGCTTGTTAGATGGTATATATTTCTAAAAACTTATGGCCTTGATACCTTTGATAGCTTTGATGATGATGGAGAACTGTGGCCGCAGTTAAAACACCTTCCCTGTGATTCCTTTTACTTTTAGTCAAAAGGTAAAATTTTTATTTTTATCACTTGTCCAGATGGTAGAGCATCTGCAAAGTCATGGTACTTTCTGTGGAATAGCATAGACACAGATCTATTTAACCCAAAATAAATACTTTATGCTAACACTGATAAAATCATCTATCACATTCTTACATAGACAAGCGGTAATAGATCTCAAGAGTTTAAGAAAAACCAATTACAGAAGAGAAATCTTAATATTGAGAAATTCTTTTTATTAACCAATTTTTCTTCTGGGAATTGGGAGGAGATTGGAGTCTTCGTATTTCGGGGGTGGAACACGTCTGTTCCGCTTGCAATGGAAAACTGCAGGGACCGTTGGGAGCTGTCAGAATATCTCTGGAATAGGCAGGAGCATCAGCCCCATCCCTACGCCTCCCAGGCTCCCAGGAGGTCTTACATGATCAAATCCTCTCTTCTTATTAGATCTCACTGAAATAAGTAGTGATTAGGACTCCGCCCTGGGCCCCTAAGCAACCCAGTCTCCTGCCTAAGCAGGTGACAGCCTGCTGAGCCCACAGGACAGCTCAAGGCAGGAGGAGGACAGTGACAGGATCTTTTGAGTGGGCCACATCTGTGATGACTGGAATCCAGCTGCAGGACCTAGCATCTCTCCCTCTGCCTTCCCCTCATCCTCCCTTTCCAGGCAGCTCTGCAGCCCTGGGGCGACCAGGTGAGGCCTCAGCCCAGATCAGCCATTGGCTGTCCTGTCCTGCAGGCTGCTCCCACGGGCCCTCTCCTGCATCTCCAAAGCCCTCGCCTCATTGGCTGAGGCAGAACGCAACCCTGGAGATCCTGGACGCTCTCCTAGCAACCGTGCCAGAGCTGGTGGCCACCTCGCTTTTGCAGAGACAGATGCTCCTGTATTAAGAACAAGTCAATTAGCCAGCCTGATGCCAATGTGCTAATGTCACCTTGTCAAGCTGGTGCTTGGCCTGCAGCAGCCACCTCCTCCTCCCATCCTTGCTCTGACATCAGTTTTTCATTGTTGCTTCAACCCCAGGCTTCTCGGGGGCTCCACAGGCTGCGAAATTCCTGCAGTGGGCTGACCCTTGACCTCTGTCTATTCTGAGGTCAGTTGTGAAATGAAACCACTTCCATCTTGACATTGAGGAAGACCAAGGGCTCTGCCCAGGTGTTTCGGCTGAGGGAGGGCTGCTTAGTCCCCATTCCCCATATAGTCTCCAGAGTGTGAGGAACAGCTGTTCTTTTCCTCCCTAGTTCCTGGAAAATAGAAAAAAAGTGACAAAACTTTCAATTAGATAATAGTATAAATAGCGCTTTTCTCCATTAGCTTTAGAGCTTAGGAGGTGCTTTCTCACACTTTATTTAATTCTCATTATAAATCTATTGGAGGTAAGGACCATTAGTTACCTCCATTTTACAGATGAGAAAACAGAGGCCCACAAAGGCAGACTGACTTGTTCAAGGACATCAAGCTGGAAAGTGACAAAACCAAGGCTAGAGGAAGGAGAAGAAGGGCCAGAGAGGGCAATTCAAGGCCAAGGTGACTCTGGAGAGAAATCCTTTGCAACTGGAGCCCAGGCTGCGGGGAGCGCTCTCCCCTGGGGCGTCGCTGAGGGAGACCATCCTTGGAGCACCGACATTTCCCTGCCTCCCCTGCTCCCAACCTGAGTCACTTTCACGGCGACAACTTCCCGTTCTGTCTCATTTTCAGGGAGGTTGTCTGAGCAGCACTGCTGGACCTGTTCCAGTATTAGTTTCCAAGGGCTTCCACAAAAAAACAAAACAAAACAAAACGAAGCACCTTTTTTGAAATTTGTAGCCCATCGCTAAAATTCAGACTTTTCTTTTGATCAAAGGACAAAAAGCAATGGAGAGCCAACTGGAAACAGAACTCACTTCCTCCCTTCTAGGGGGTCCTGCTGTATAGAACGTCACTTCAGAAATTCTGTCTACGCCATGACGACATAAATATTAGGGAGAATCTCCTCTCTGGATTCTAGGTGGACCAGTTAGCTGCGATGTGGGCTCTTGGTTTAGCGACCTCAGTTCCTGAATTCAGTAAAGAAAGAATTCAGAGCCAAGAACCCTAGTGCAAGAGGAATTTTTTTTTTTTTTTTTTTTTATCAAAGTGAAAGTTCTCGTGAAAGAAAGAATACAGCAGGCTGCTCAGAGAGCTGCCTTGACCTTTTAGAAAGAAAATTATCAAGGCAGAAGAAGTGAGCCAGATGGGCTGTGTGGACTCAGGAGACAAGTCACTGAGGCAAAGAAGGGCCCTTGGAGAAAGAAAGCAAAGATATATACCTTAGGGAAGAAGGAGGTGGGGGAGGCAAAGGTGTGCTCCAGAGAGGAGTGTTCGAGTACATTGGGTTCTTTGCCTTAAGGGTTTTTATCTGTTTTCTAAAGGCAGGAACTTGAAGGGAGGTTTCAGGGGAGGATTTCAATAGAATATTCATCAGCTTTCCAGGTGTGTCCTTTCAGGGTCCTGGTCTCTACTGATTGGTTGGCGGTGGGGTAGGGGGTCAGTGGTCATTGCACCTGGTCCTGATGTCAGCCACAGTGTTGCTTCATCTGGTTTTGCTGCTTCTCTGGGCCTGGAGCTTGAACACAACTGCGGTCTAGATATTATATCTGTAGTTTGACCAAAAGTCTGTCTCTGTGGTCTACAGACCCGAGGCTTTATTCCTAAGATAATTTGATGCTGATCAGAAGCTCATTGTCATAACAAGGGAGTGGTTGTGTAAGGAAGAAGGAAACAGGTGAGTCAGGGTGCTGGATGGGGCCAGTTTGAATCAGCCATCCGTCCAGTTACCCCATTCCACTTGCCAAAGATTTTTCCTAGCTTCTCCCTATCCCACTGCAGACTTTGATCCTTCAGTGAGTCCCCTCACCCACCTCCCAAATCCTTTAAAGACTGTCCTAGTATTGTGACCTTTCTGCCCCTTTTCTGGAGTTGTGGGAGTTAACTCTTCCCCAAATAACTCAACTCACAAAGTGGTGGCTTGTGGCAAAGTTACAATTAGCTTTTCACTGGGAAGAAAGCTCAAAGGGATTTTTTTTTTTTTAAAGAAAAAGAAATAGAAGGAAAAGAAGCAACTGCAAAATCTTGCGTTCTTCTAAGTCAGTTGAGGAAACACTGAGTTATTTTAGTGGAGTGCTATTTCGACAGGAGACACATTGATTTTTGCCTTGTCTCCATTGTTTTCATTGCTGATTATATCCTTTTTTTTTAGATGGTCAGCACTGGGCATAGGTGAATGAATTAGTTTTTCTCACCATCTATTGATTTCTGTGTTGACACATCGATTTCAGCTCAGAATAAGAAAGACTATCCTAATAGAGCTACCTAAAGCTGGAATCATTGCCCTGGAGGCAGTGAGCTTTCTGTCAATGGAGATGTTCAAACATAGGTAGGCTGTGCAGGGGATATTTAGAGCTGACTCAGTCAATGACTGGGAGGACAGCGTGGGCCACCTTTAATGTCCTCTGTCTCATGTTCAACGTTAAAATCTTGGATGACTTACTCACTGTAGGGAGAGTCTACCTGTCAACCAGGACAGTGTTTCCCATGTGGTAGTATGCTAGATGATTTCCATTTGGGAGGAATTTATTGTTCAAAACAGGAAAATGTAAAACAGCAATGAGACACCACTGTGTACCTATTAGAATGGCTGAAACTCAGAACACTGACATCACTAAATGCTGGTGAGGATGTGGAGCAATAGGAACTCTCATTCATTGCTGGTGGGCATGCAAAATGGTGCAGTCACTTTGGAAGATACTCTGGCAGTTGATTACAACATTAAATAAACATATTGTTATATGATTCAGCAATCACACTCACTGGGACTTACCCAAAGGAGCTGGAAACTTATGTCCATACAAACACCTGCACACACGAGTTTCTAGCAGCTTTATTCATAATTGCCAAAACTTGGATGCAAGATGTCCTTCAGGAGGTGAAGAATAAAGAGGTGACCTGTGCTATGTCTGGACAATGGAACATCATTCAGCTAAAAGGAAATGAGACATTAATCCATGAAAAGACAAGGAGGAACCTTAAATGCACAAGTGAAAGAAGCCAATCTGAGAAAGCTACATACTGCGTGATTCCAACTTTATGACATTCTGGAAAAGGCACAGTGATGGAGACAGTAAAAAAAAAAAAAAAAAGATGGGTGGTTGCCAGGGACTTGGGGAAGGGAAGGATGACTAGGTGGAGCATAGAGGCAGCGAAAATACACTGTATTTATACTGTGCTGCTGGATACATGTTATACATTTGTCCAAATCTATACAGAATGCCTAGAGTAAACGCTAATGTCAGCTCTAGTCTCTAGGCAGTGATGTTTCAGTGTAGTTTCATCAGTTGTGACAAATGTATACTCTGGTGGGGAGCGTTGACCATGGGGGGGCTGTATGTCTAGGAACAGGAGGTGTATGGGAACGCTCTGTACCTTCTCCTCAAATTTGCTTTCAACCTAAAACTGCTCTAACAAATAAAGTCGTTTTAAAAATGAAAAAAATAGTAAAAATATAATTGGCACATCAAATCATGATTTTTATGGATATCATTACCCAGGATGAAGCTAAGATGATCAGTGCCATGGCAACCCACATTAAGACTGCACAATTACAGGTGGGGTCCTAAGACATGACCTGGAACATTAACAACCTTCACTGTGCAGTTTCAGCCCTAATTGTTCCAAAGAATGGATAGTGCAGACGAGCCAGGTGAATAGCGACGACCCGTCTCCCGCGTTTCTGCGCGACATCTCAGTGCTGTTTGCGTGACACTGTGAAGCGGGTTTGACTTTGCACAGCTACAGAACTCAGGTTAGAAAAATGTAGCTTTCATTATTTTCAGAACATTGTTTGATTTCGGATTCCCCAGCCCCTTCAATGGAAAACAACTTGATCTATTCAAATCCATGTTTCCTTAGGTTTAGCCTGAGATTTTCTACCTAATTCATGGTTTGTCATTTCTTTTGTTGTTGTTAATCCTCACCTGGGATAATTTTTTCATTGCGTTTTTTTTTTTATCCTCACCCGAGGACATTTTTTTTTTGCATTTATCCTCAGATAGAGCGGGAGGTAAAGAGGGAGGAAGAGAGAGAGAAACATTAATGGGAGAGAGACACATTGAGTGCCTGCCACCGACACGACCCCACCCAGGGCCGGGGCCGGGACAAACTGCAACCGAGGTAAACACCCTTAGCAGGAACCGTACCTGGGACTCTCCGCTCCGCGGGCTGACACTCCAACCGTTGAGCCAAACCGGGCAGGGCTCATTGGTTTTTTAGAGAGAGGAAGGGAGGGAGGGAGGGAGGAGGAGGAAGAGAGAAACAAACATTGATGTGAGAAAGGCACATTGATTGGTTGCTTCCCACATGCACCCTGACTGGAGCCGGGGATCAAGTCTACAACCCAGGTACATGCCCTAGACGGGAGTCAAACCCGAGACCCTTTGGTGCACAGCTGACGCTCTAACCACTGAGCACACCGGCCAGGGTGGTTTGTCATTTTTTTCATTAACTACACAGTTAACAAATACTCTGTCTTCTGCCCTTGTTTTTCCTGGAGCTTTCATGGCCAGACGTAGGGGTGCGCATCTGGCAGGTCAGGACTGTGGCCGGACCCCCCTTGGGTCTGTAGGCCGGGGTGTGTGTTGAAGCCAGGAACCCGTCCTGTATGTCCAGGGACAGGGGCTGTAGGAGCGGGCCTCGCTGTCTCAGGCCTCTCTCTGCCTTCATCATTGCTTGTGGCTTGTTGCGTTCCTGTCGCCGGCGCTCCCCGCCCCGCAGTCCAGGGAGGAAGCAGGCACCCTTGCTGGATTTTCGCTATAATAGCTTCCAACCGGTCTCCGGGCCTTTGCCTCTGCCAGTCCATCTCCACAACAGCCAAGGGGGACAGTGTCATAACTCTGCTTAGAACCCTCCAGTGGCTCCCCATTCATGCAGAGCAACAGGCCAAGGCCTCCACGCCAGGCCTCCACGTGATGGCTCTGCTCAGCCCCAGCTGCGCCCGTCCTAGCCACACTGGCTCTCCTGGCACATGCCAGGCAGGCCCCCTCGTCCGGCCTTGCCCTGCCTGTCCTGCCTTGCCAGCTGTCTGAATTGCTCCCTCCTTCCCGTCCTTCAGATTTGCTCGCACGTCACCTGCTCAGGGAGGTCTACCCCAACCATGCTATTTAAATCGTAACCCACCCCAATGCCCACCCTCCCTGCCTGGCCGACTCTTGCATAATGTACAGTTCTCCGCTCAAATGGCCTGTCCTCCACACAGCACCCCCACCCCCAACTCGCCAGTGCCCGCGTGGACGCCCAGAGCACCTTATTCTTTTTCCACGTGAGCTCTCATCATGGTGTCATCTCAGAGTCTGTTTACTGGTCTGGGTTTCGCCCTGATGCCTAGCACTACGCTTGGCTTGTGACAGGTGCTGGTGTCGATGTGTTGAATAGATAAATGATTGGATGGATGAGAATGGCTCCATTCGGAAAAAACTCAAAGGTTGTTGAAGATCAGCTCAAAGGCTTAAAGAGCCAGTAATATGGAGTGTGGCTCAAAACCAGGTCGTTTATACTGACAATTTATATGATGTGGGAGGGGAGGGCTTCTTGCCACCGAGATTCCATATTGCCTGTCATCTAACTCGTCCCGTGAAAAGGGCACTGATCTTCATAGAGAAGAAATCAGGCTAAAGGCTTGGACAATATGTGCTGGATGGAAGGGACAGTCCTAGGTTTTCTTACACAGGACAAGCGAGACCCTTCTTCTTCTTTTCTAATCCTCACCCAAGGATATTTTTCTATTTATCTTCAGATAGAGATAGTGGGAGGGAGGGAGACAGAGGGAGAGAGAGAAAGAGAGAGAGAGAAGGAAAGAGAGAGAGAAACATTGACTTGAGAGGGACATCGACTGGTTGCATCCCACATGATCCTGACCAGGGCTGGGGACCAACTGCAACTGAGGTACGTACCCTTGACCGGAATCAAACCCGTGACTCATTGGTCCGCAGGCCAACGCTCTAACCACTGAGCCAAACCGGCCTGGGCAGGTCCCTCTTCTTATCACCTCCTATTGTCACTGCCTGGCTGTCAAGTGGCCAGCTCCCTGGAACACTGGCACCGTAGGAGGTGCTAATGTAATTAAATGACTTTTCCCCCCTCTAACTGAGAGCCTGGTGCAGGGGAACTCAAGTTAGGCTGGGAAGAGAGTTAGGGGGAAGGCAGGATGGACTTAACCATGTGTGTGATGACATGACGCTCCCAGTTTCATGTAATTATGGTTTTCTAATATAGGAAACTGTATGAGACATTTCTAATGTATACGTTTGTACATCAGAGAAGAATTCTTTTAGTTTTGAACTGAATAGTCAGGTTGCCTTAATCATGGGGAGTTTTTGTACATGGTATGGTGAAGACAGGAATTTGGCAACAGTTGGATTGGAGGGTGGTGTCAAGGCCATGGCCGCTGGAGGCTGGGGCAGAAGATGGGGGGCGGGGAGAGGAGCCTGGGGACTAGGAAAGAAGGTGGAAAGATTCTAAGACTCGTTTTGCCCATTTCTTCCTTGTTTCATCCCAGAGCAGAGTTGCTGCTCGATTCTTAGCAGGTGATGACAAACCGAGGTGGGGACCCCGCTCCTCTGTGGTGACCCTGCATGGTGCTGGCGGGGAGGCCAGGGACTGCGGTCAGGCCGAGAGCTCTCTGCCCCATGCAGTGCTTTGCTGAGGTCGAAGGAGCCGCTGACCACAGCTCTGCTTCTCCTGCACGTACCTGCATGAAGGGGCGGGGCCAGGCCTGGGCGCAGGACCAGGGGGAAGCTGGCGCCAACATGCATGAACTTATTGCCCCTACACATACATGTGCGTGCAAGTCACTGAGACACGCAGCTGGACTTGTACCCAAGGGATAGGACCATCTGAGCTCCCATCCAGTACAGCTGCCTGGAGAGACGCTGGGTGAGCAACCAGATACTGAAGTTCAGAGTCAGTGTTTAGCTATGTGACCTTGAGTAAGTTTCCATTATGAAATGAGCATAGTAATAATACTTACCTTATAGGGGGCTAATAAACACGAATTTCTGGTCCAGAGTGAGTGTCCAGTGAGTGAGTTATTGCTACCATTGTTATCGCTACAGTAGCACCTCATCAGGAAAGGCAGTGGGTGACAGCCTGATGTGGGGGCAGCCAGACCTGGGTCACAGTCTCTTTAACTTCATGATTGTGACCCCAACCTTGGGGACATACTTCACCCTTGTACGTCTCAGTCTCTTCATTTGTAAAACTCAGCTAATAATAGTTGTTTCATAAGATTTTTTCAAAAGAATGAAATGAAATCATAAAGGATCTGTTGCATGAGGCCTTTACTCTAGTACCCAGCACAAAATGAAAATGGAATATTAATCATTGTTTATTGATGCTGATAATGACTATGATCACTGAATCTTTTTGCACTAAATTACAAGTTCTTTTTCACATAATCCAATTGTAATGTTCCCGTCCTCACTGAAAATGTCCCGCTGGCTTAGTTGAATTTAACCTGATTCACTTTGGGTTGAGTCATGTTCTCATTATACCAGGGATTCTTAGAATTAGAATCCTAGTCTCCAAATGGGATGCGAGACCAACGTCTGTGTGTACAAGATGAACAACAACCAAACACCACGCAGAGGAGAGCGTGAGGGGACTTCCCCCTGATGTGACCAAAACAATGGAATGGTTTTGTAGGCTGTGGAGTCCTTAAATCTTACCATCGTATGGGTGGCTGGGGGGCTCCTTCCGTTCACATGCTTTGGGGTGCAAGGGACAGAGAATCGGACTCAAATAAGTGGGCTGCAGCCGCCAGGAGCTGTATGGCCTCGTGTCGCGGGTGGTCTGGAGGTGGGGTGGCTCCCGGGTTGACTGAATCTGGGGGCGCCGTCTCCATTGCTCGTGCCGGGCTGGGCCCCACTTCCCCCAGGTGCCAGCTTCCTCCTCAGGTTGGCAGGGAGGTGGAGGCACAGTTCTAAGGTTCACATCTGTGTGGGACAGGTCCAGAGAGAATTCCCTTGCAAGGTGCCCTTGAAGGCTGGGAAGATTTCCCCCAGAGCCCCAGGGAGCTTTGCCTCGTACTTCCCTGGCCTGCAGTGGGTGGTGTGCTTTCCTTCACTGACGGCCGCAAAGGGGTGGGGTCGCCTTGCGTGGCCTAATCCAGCTGGGACCCACCTGGAGTGGGGGCCAGAGCGCAGGGCGGGCATGGAAGGACCTCGCGAGGCGGCCCCGCTGCTTGCTGCAAACATTAGCTTGTGGGAGGGATGCGGACACGTTCAGTTTGGTCTAATTGTGGGTTTGCTCTTACAACTGTCATATTGCACGACTCTGAGGGACACCGGCCTGAGCCGCAAAACTGGAATTGCCAGCGTTGTCCACTGTGTGTATTTATTGAGCCAAAAAAATCACATTATCCCTGAAAATGCAAATTTTGTTCTCAATGAATTCTTTGGCTAAAAATCAGGTTAATTATAATATCATTATTTGTGAGTATGTGGGAAAAAACACAGTAAGTGACCGGGGGAAAAGCATAAACACGAATGGTCAGAGAGCCCAGGCGTGAGGGTGGGATGACGGGAAGAGTCAGTGTGCAGAGCGCAGATCTGCATCGGAGGGGTCTGTCTGTCCTTTTCCATTTCCCTGGGTGCCCGCGTATCCAGCTCCGTGTCCGTGACCCTTCCGCTCGTTGGCTTCTTTGAAACTTCCCACGTGTCTGATCACAGCTGGGAAGGTGGCTGGACAAAGGCTGGGTTCGGAGACAGGTCTGACATCTGGCGCTGCCCAGCAGGATCGGCCAGCGCTCAGGGTCTGGAAGGACAGCCACCCCACAGGCGCTCACAGGCAGCCGAGATGCAAGGCCCTCCAGGGCTGTAGGCTTGCCCTTCCTCCCTGGGGCACACGGTGGAGACCTTGAGTGCCGGGCTTGGGGCTTTGCACTCGTTTCTCCAGGTGGCAGTTCAGACCGGGTCTCTCAGTGCAAACCACGTTCCCTGTTCCCTGCGAGGGGCTGCTCCCAGCGAGGGGCTGCTCCCAGCGAGGGGTGCTCCCAGCGAGGGGCTGCTCCCAGCGAGGGGCTGCTTCCAGCGAGGGGCTGCTCCCAGTGAGGGGCTGCTCCCAGCGAGGGGCTGCTTCCAGTGAGGGGCTGCTCCCAGCGAGGGCCTTTGGAAGCTGCTCTGGGGTTAGGCTCCGTGAGTCCAGCTGGCTGAGCACACGGCCCGTCTCCCACCCTAACGTCCCTGCCGCAGTAACCCAGTCCTCTTTAGAAAAGAACTTCCAAGGGAATCAACTCAAGTACTCCTGGTCGGCGTGGGCGGGAGGGATGTCAGCAGGCTCCCCAGTGCTCCTGGGATTGACACTTGAGAGGTGTTTTGGTGAAGAGGAGGCTCTTGGAGGAGTTTTGCAACACTGTGGACTCCGCTGTCTGAGCCTGATGCTGGGCACACACCTTGTGGTCTCCTGGAAGTTGGTCCCCAGCCCGTCTCTGTGCCAGCCGGGCAGCAGTGGCTTCTCCACTCTGTCCCTGCAAGGCAGGGGGCTGTGGTGTTCTCCCCTTTCCAGTTCTATCATTACTGACTGCGGGCGACTTTTCCGGCCAGAGACTCTCTGAGGAGTAGTGTTCTGTCCTTAGTCTCCTCCTTCCCATAAGGGCCGCAGGAAAAGTACAGCCCCTTGTTCTCTGTATCTGTCTCTCTGTCTATGTCTCGGTGCTTCAGGGAAGTAGAGAGAAATGCCAAACCCTGGAGAGAGGCAAATGCTCCAGGAATCTCCAGTTACTCGTGTAGAAGTAATTCTTTTCTATATTAAAAAGTAACTGTGTGCCTGGCCTGTATGGCTCAGTGTTCAAGCATCAACCCATGCACCAAGAGGCCGCCGGTTCAATTCCTGGTCAGGGCACATGCCCAGGTTGTGGGCCCGATCCCCAGTGGGGGGCGTGCAAGAGGCAGCCAGTTGATGTTCTCTCTCATCGATGTTTCTGTCTCTCTCACCTTCTCCCTTCCTCTCTCTCTAAAATCAATAAACAAAAGTTATTAAAAGAAAAGTAACTGTGCTATATATATTTTTAAAGCTACTGTGCTGGACCTAACCCCTTGGGTTTTCCCTGGACCCTGCTGTGGGCACCAGTTTTCAGAGCTTTGCCCAGACCCCCACTCAGAGGAGTACTCGGGAGACGCCCGTGTGTGAATCTCGTCCTCTTCGATGGTGATTTCTGCACAGTAGTATGTTAAGGCTCCCCTCCCTTATTAGACTCTTCCTTCCCTTCTCAAAGTCAGGCAGGTCTTGGGCAGGTTCTAAGCAGCTTCTTAAAGCAGAATAGTAAATGTGACTATTTAAGCAAATTGGAAAGTTGCCAGCTAAAGCCCCTTGAAACCCCTCGTACCCACTCAAGTATAGTTGCAAGGATTCTGCAGAAGCCAACTCTTAAAGAGGACTCATTGGCCACGGTAGCAAAATTATGGTACGGTAACTGCTGAGCATCTTCCTTCCTCTCTACGGCCGCCCCCTCCCCCAACCCCTCCCCGCATTCCTTCCGTGTATAAATACTTATTGAATGCCCTCGAGGCAGGCTGATGGGGATACACTGGTGAATAAAGCAGGTGTGGTCTCTTGTAGCAGAGGAGCTGGTGTGTGAAGGGGTGGTCTCCAGTCAAAGGGCCGTAGAGACTGATATGTCTGTGAGGGGAGCCTGCAATGTAATTGATTAGGACCCACCAACATTTGACATTGTTGAGGTCTTGTTTTCCAAATTGTCAGAATCCTTTGGGGAATTGATTGTTGATCACACTATTCGGGGTTTCTCCCTTTTCTTTTCCGTAAAATATATCTGTTTATCTCTGCACTCATTAGGATGTGGCTAATCTTCAGCCATTGATTAGTACCCCAGGAGATTGGCCATACTCAATGGATTTGATGTATTTGTAACTATTTCCTTTGTATTTACTTTTGTGATTCTTTCATGATGCAAACAGTAATAGTGGAATGGAGATTGCTAGACTCATCGATAGTGGTCTCTCGTCTTCCTGGCACACAGGGGGACTGCGTTTCTGCTGTCCTTCAGGGGAGCAGGACTGGTGACAGGTGACAGTTCTAGCTACTGGAACCCGGGGAGGCGCTATGCACCCCTCTAGGTCTGGCTTCTGGACCTGGTGCAAGGTCCGCCAAGCTCTCTTCTTTTTCCTTTGTCTCCGGGCTGGAGAGAAAAAGTCTAGTGAACTCTGGAGCTCTAGGCTCAGGTGTTAGCTGCCTGTTTTTGTTAATAAAGTTTTATTGAAACACAGCCACACCCATTTGTTTGTGTGTTGTCTACGGCTGCTTTTCCATTTCAAAGGCAGAGTTGAATCCAGTAGTTCCCCCTTATCCACCAGTTCATTTTCTGTGGTTTCATTTACCTGCATTCAGCCACAGTCTAAAGATATTCAATGGCAAATTCCAGACAGAAACCATTCATAAGTTTTCAATTGCACTTTGTTCTGTGTAGCATGGTGAAATCCTGCGCCATCCTCCTCCATCCTGCTGGGGGTGAATCACCCCTCTGCTCTAGCACGTAGGCTCCTAACCTCTGCTCTTCCCCCCACCGTAACATAACCTGCAGTCTCCAAGTTCCTTCCCTGTCTTAACCGATGCTCACCACAGACTTCTGTAGCCTATATCATCATTCTCATTGTTCAGGTGTGGAAACTGACCTAGAGACAAGTGAGTTGCCAAAGGCTCCTTGATTAGCAAGTAGTGTGACTGCACCTTGAACCCAGGTCTTCTGACACCAGATCACAGGCTCTTTCCACCCCCAGCGAGACCCTGCTGGTTAAGTGATCGCTCCATGACCAAAGCAGAATGTTTTCTTGGGTCTTGGTTGCGTTCAAAATGCACCAGCCTGTCGAATTGCTGTTGGACTGAGCCCATCCTTGAACCGTCACCATGACAACATGGACGTATAGACAGGAATGTGGGATGGGCAAAGACTGACGCTGGTCCAGGGAGGACAGAGTTTATAGGATGGGGGCGGGGGGAGGGACTCATCCGGGATACTTTCGTTAACTTCATTTCATGATCTAGATGGAACATGGACGAGAGGGTTACTGTCCTGGGGCCTCTAACACCCTAATTCACCTAGGGTGGCGTGTCTTACAAACTTAGCACGACCTCTCAGGGCTACATGTTGCTTTTGGGACAGTTTATCCAGACGTGATTCCTAGGGGGAGAGGGTGCTATAAAACACATAGATTCCTGCCTGGCTGGTCTGGCTCAGTGATTGAGTGTCAACCCATGCACCAAGAGGTCACCGGTTCGATTCCTGGTCAGGGCACATGTCCAGGTTGTGGGCCAGATCCCCAGTGGGGGGCATGCAGGAGGCGGCCAATCGATGTTCTCTCTCATCGATGTTTCTGTCTCTTTCCCTCTTCCTTTCTCTCTCTCTAAAATCAATAAAGGAAAAAAATTAAACATGTAGATTCCTAACCCCACCCAAGAGCTACTGCATGGGAGTCTCTGGAGGGAGGTCTCATGAAGCTGCATTTTATTTATTTATTTATTTATTTATTTTCCTCACCCGAGGTCATTTTTTTCCTTTTTTTTTTGTTCAGATAGAGTGGGAGGGAGAGAGAGGGAGAGAGAGAGAGAGAGAGAGAGAGAGAGATATCGACGTGAAAGGGACACATCGAGTGGCTGCCACCCGCACGACCCAACCAGGGCCGGGGACAAACCGCAACTGAGGTACGTGCCCTTAGCGGGAACCAAACCCGGGTCTCTCTGGACCGCAGGCCGACGCTCTAACCGCTCAGCCAAACCGGCCAGGGCTGAAGCTGCATTTAAAAATAAGCGAGGTAGGTGACTCCCCTGTGCACTCAAGAACCACAGCCTTAGGTGGTGACAGCATATGAAATAAAGTCCTACTGTGACTCCTTTGTGGTCAGGCAGCAAGCAGGCTCCAATAAGAAGACCCCACACGAACATTTGTTCCTACACGAGTGTTTCCTCTCTGAGCAGGCGGCTGAGAATGATGAGCGAGCGGGTCATTCCCCGCCTTCCCTTTGCCGGGCAGGGAGCCCATGTGCTCTACCAGTTGTCTTCTCTAGGGAGTCACTTGTGGGTGGGAACGTAGCACGGTGTCTCGGCTGTGTGGTATCGTGTCTCAGACATTGCTCCCCTCATGTGGCTTTTCACTTCTCACAGTTGGGAATTGGGACCCATTTGCCTTCTTCCTGCCCAGGGCAGACAGAGGGAACACAGGATGTAGCTCAGGGTCATCTTGGGGACACTTGTGTGCCCACCACTCATCTTCTAGTGACCACCAGCCCCATTGCTGTCCACTGCCTCCCACCTGTGCCCCGCGGTGGTGCAGGCTGCTTCCTCCTTGCTGAACCCAAGCTGCAGAGTAGGAAGACCGCATCACAGAGCATAGCTTGCCTGACCCCGGGGTGTCGATTTCTCCTAAGGTGGCTGGAGGATGCGCATGCTCTGGAGGGATCAGGAAGTGAGCCTGAGGGTAGGAGAGGGGTGGGCACGAGCCCAGCGAGAGGAGGGTGCGTGACCTCCACAGGGCGACTCTCCTGCTGGGCCTGAGAGGCACGGACCGGCCAAGGGGATTCGCGGGCCATTATTTCTAAAGCCACCAAAACTAGATGAATGAAGAAAAAAAAAGATTCTTGATAGGATATCAAGGGAAATGTGCAAAGGTGGAAAATCTTCCTTCGTGGGGGCGAGAGAGGAGGCTAGGGGCAGGAAGGACTCACTACTGGCTCGCGTGTCTTGGCCGGTGCTGGTGCTGGGGTGGGGGTGGCAGGGGAGAGCCCTTCCAGCTGCTCCCTGGCAAGCAAGGGAAGAGTTTTGATGGGGCTGCTGCATTTCGAATGTGTCACTAGGCCCTTTTTCTGCTCAGGACCCCCATCATTTAAAATCCCCTCCCCTGCCCATTAGCCAAACAGCCAAAAGGAATCAGAAGAGAGGTGGGTGGAAAGCGAGGGTTAGAGGAGAAAGACAGGTCCCTTGAGCTTTCGTGCGCTCATGGGCCAGTATCTCAAAGCAAAGGGCTTGTTTCCTCCTGTGAGGGGCGGGCGTGGGGGCCACAGCAGCCGCTGTGCCCTCGGGACGCTTCTCACGTGGTGTGTGCAACCTCGACTCTGTCCTGTGGGTCTCCGGTCCCGCCTTTGCCGGGTGCTCTGTAGAACCTGCTCCCAGGGCACAGACTGAGCGACAGTGGTGGAGTCCCAGAGACTCAGCTGAAAGTGCAAAGTGTCCATGAGTTTACAAATAAAGTGCTACCAGGACACAGTCACACACATCATGTACGTGTTGTCTGGTTGCTTTCATGCTACAACAGCAGAATCTGAGTACTTGCAACAGAAATTTGCATGGCCTGCAAAGTCTCAGATATTTGCTATCAGGTCCCTCATGGAAAGACATTGACAGTCCCTCTGGATCTCGAGCCTTGAAGTGACTCACATCACGGCACCCCCAACTCAGCGGCCAGATGATCACAGGACCCCGCTCAACCACAGTGCACCAGGAAGCACCTCCAATCTGTGCCCAGGAGGGGAACAACCAGTGCACCTGGTACTAATGACCACAACAACCTCCTGTGTGTTGGACTCAGTGCTGGGTGCTGGATATAGAAAGATAAGACCAAATCCCTGATCTCCAAGAACCCAAGGAATGCAAGGGTTTGGGGGCAGGGAGGGGGAGGCTAAGCAGAGTAGACTCAGGTGTCCTTCCTCGGAGTAGACTCTGTCTCGTCTAATTGCCTGAGTTGGAAGACGCTCTGTCAGCTAGACCATAGCCAGACCTGGGGACTGGCCGGTTGGCAGGCAGTGGGGGCAACAGATTCCCCTGATGAACATTTATATCAATAATAGAAGGGTTGTTTAACAGGAATTCTTAAAGGAAAGATGAGATAATTCCATGTTTTGATGTTCGTAAAATTGATTCCGTTGAAACCGGAGCTCTGCAGTGCGTATTGCCGCTGCTGTAATTTGGGCAAAGATGTGGTTCAGACTGGCAGTGTCTGGGAAGGGGGACCCGGTAAGGGAAGAGAGGGCAGGGGGGCCAGGAAGCAGAGGCAAGGGCCAGTTCTGGTGGCCTGGCGAGAGCTGGGAGGGGGCCCAGGAGCCTTTGCCGTGGAGGGACACGGGGAAGGAGACTGCTTGAGATTCTGGTGGAGCTGAAGCTGCTGACGCGTGGGAGCAGCTGGGGAGGGCTGCGTGCGTGCGTGTGTGGTGGGGGAGAGACATTTAAACATCGTAGGAATGAAGGATAAATTTAAAATCCATCAAGAACAGTTGAGACAGAATGACAACGTGAGGAACATGAATCACTCTTTCTAGGGACCCACCCAACTGTTGGCAGGGTTCGTAATGTATGTTCCCCTTCATTTCTGCTCCCTCCCGAGCTCATCCTGGACCCTTTACTTCCGTCCCCTTGCTCCCCTGACCCAGCCCTGGTGGCTGAGGATGGAGCGCTGACCAGCATGTCCCCACGGAGGAGGCAGCATCCCCAGGGAAGGCAGGGACAGGGGCTGAGGACAGCGTTCTGGGAGGACCCCTCCCGTCCCCGGTGCAGAGGGAGCTCACAAAGCCCCGGCTGAGTGATCTGGACGCCAGGGCTTCTCCCAGTACACACAGCACAGGGCACTTCCTAGAGCCAAGGGCATGTGTGTGCCATGTGTGGTCACTGGGGGCGTGGTTTGGAATGTGGGTGGCTGGGAATTAGGTGCTGGGCTCTCGGCGTGGAGGGAGACAGGAAGCAGGTATCTTTCAGGGGTGGTGAGTTCAGGTCCTCTCAGGCCAGCAGTCTGTCCCCGATGTCCCCGTGAGCTCACGTAGGTACAGGCCTGCCTCAGTCAGAGCCTGTCATGTTGTGTGGTCAGAAGTTCTTCCTGTGTCTCCCCAGAGGAGGACATGGACTAACCCAGCTCATCATGCTGTGCCCAGTGCCTGGCGTGGGGTCAGCCCTGGGCCAGTGTTGACCGAATAAGTACGTCTTTCAGGGGCAAATCTGGCCCCGGCCCTGGCAAAGGAAGGTGAAGCTCAAGGGAGCCAGCAGAGGCGCTATGTCCACCCTGCTCCCCAGACCCTGCCCCATGCACGCTGCTATAAAAGCACTGAGCCCAGTTCTCAAGAGCAGCCCGCCTGCAGCTAGGGTGGGGGGTGGGGGTGCTGAGTTAGGGCAGCAAGGTGGGGGGCTCTCCAAGAGGAGCCAGGGCACGGGGGAAGGGTTCTTTCTGCACAGATGGGAGAGAACCCCCAGCTAGCCCTGAGAAATTTATCACTGTCACCTATAACTGTTTCCTCAACACGTCTTCTGCACTGGACTGGGAAGTTTATGGGGCAGAAATCAAGTTGACTGTGTTCAGCTCTTGGTACCCAGCGTCTGGCGCCCAGCCTGGTCCACTGAGGGTGCTCCTGAGATGGGAATCATGTTTCCTTGCTGTGTGCCCGTGTCTGAAGCCGTGCGCTGGAGGACAGTGTCGTTAACCCTTCTCTCTTCTCTATTTCCCTCCCCTCCCCTCCCCCATCCTTCACCTGCATCCCCCGCAGAGCAATGTTCTGTGATGGTGCCCGAGATGCGTGGACTGAGCCCAGGCCGCAGGCTGCCGGAGCCCGCCCCCTGCCCAGCTGCAGGCGGGAGCCCTGAGCCAGGGCCCACGAGCTGCCACCGCCACGTGCTGGCCCTGCCCGAGGAGGCGGCATGGCGGCCCCAGCAGAGCGCGCTGCTCGAGGCCGACGCCTCGGAAGAGGTGGGCATGCTGCCGGCCTCCCCGCGCACCGCCGCCTCCGGCTTCGACACCTTCTTCCCGGTGCAGGAGGGCGAGGGCGCAGGCTGGGAGGGTGGCTCCAGCCCCTTCCTCCCGGTGAGCCCCGAGGTGATGAAGCGGAGGCGCGGGGGCCTCATCGAGCAGCGGGACATCATCAAGGCGCACGAGGCGCACAAGATGCAGAGCACTCCGCAGGCGCGGCGCAAAGAGTGGGAGTGAGTACGCGGGCGCAGGGGGGCAGGGGGGCAGGGGGAGGAAGAGGGCGGGGGGAGGCGGGGGGGAGGCGGAGGGAGGGGCAGGGGGAGGTGGGGGGGAACCAGGGGAGCCAGGGGGAGGAGGGGGACAGGGGGAGCAGGGGCACGCGGGGCGGGGAGCCAGGGAGGAGTGGCAGTGGGCAGAGCCCCACCTGGGGTCTGGTGGGGGTGTTCCCTCGGAAAAAGGGCCCACGGGGACAGATGCAGAGGTCTCTAAAAAGGGGTTTGACCTCTCAGGGAGGTCCCTGTGGTCTGGCCCCATCTTTCCAGTGTAGGGTGAAGCCGCTTAGATGGGGTGAATGGAGTTTGCTCCCCAAACACACCTAGTTTACTAAGAGCCGGAGGAGAAAGGACGGGTCTTTTCACACCGGCTCCGGAAAGAGGGACTCTGGCGCCTGGAGAACCCTCCAAAGTGTGTACCATCTTTCCTTCCAGAACCGCGGGGACCCTGCTCTTTCTTGTGTCATCCTTGGGAGCATGAGCTTGTTTTGGGGCAAGTCTTCAGTGGATGGAAAACATTGACCCAGATCTGAGCCTCGCCCACCCCATCCCCTGACTTTACCTCTGATCTTTCAGTGTCGATGGAAAGGATCTGTCTGACTTTGGCCGCCTTTAACCTAATTCGTGCCCGTTGAGAACTTGGGTTTGTAATCCCAGGAGTCGTAAATTAAAGGAAGATCATATTTCATTTAATTCTCAGTTTCCCCAGGTTTATCCCACACCCCTGAGAGCTTCGTTTTGTCCTTTGGATGCTAGTGTTTATTCTCCGTATTTGCGTGTCCCCTGGTCTGCATGTGTTTATCCCCTCTTGCCTTAGATTGAAAAGCTGTGAGATGCCATCAAGTGCAAAGGAAGTAGCAAAAGGTGCTTCTGATTGTGGTGGTCATGGTGCAATCTACCTACCTGGTTTCCATGGACGTTCTAGATGGTGCGCCGGGGCAGATTAGCTGGTCTTTGGTGCTCTTCTCCTGTGGATGTCAGTCTCTGTGTTCCATCACTCATTCATTCACTGGGCCCCGGTGCGTGCTGGAATCCTGGGGTTCAGAGCGGCGCTGGGCACCCAGCACTCAACAAACCTCCCCCGTTGTTCATTTCCCAGCACGGATAGTCTCGGAAACTTACCAGCTCTCTGTAAGTGCCAATAACATTCTGAGCACCTTACCTATATTAACTCATGTTAAGCCTCACCATCACCATGAGGCAGTCTCATGATTATCCGCATTTAAACAATGAGGCCCAGAGAAGTGAAGTGAGTTTCCGAGGTCACGCCAGTCGTTACTGTGTTGTTCCTGTGACTTGTTACTGATTTCATCATTTGAACCCTGGCAGTCTGCTTCTAGAATCGATGCTTTTATCCACCTAGGATCTTCTATTCCAGTTCCCACAACACTTACCTGCTTGTCTCAACCACCCATCGAGAAGCCACGGCAAGAGCCACTGGCTTGGGGTCTGATTCCCAGGCTGACCTAGCATGATGTGACCTTGAGTAAGTCACCTCCCCGTGGCTTTGAAAATGAGGAGGAGGAAGGTGATGATCTGGATGCCATGCAGTCGGCTCATTCTTTACATTCAGAGGTGCTGTACTTGTGTACACCTGCACCTTGTCTTCCTGAGAGGACCCTCAGGGGGACGACTGCAGGGCAGAGACTGTCTCGCACATTCTTCATGTCACTCGGTGTCACCTGGCCGATCTCAAGAATTCCTGCAACACTCACCGAGAAGCTAGCTTCACCATGACCAGCACTGTGTGACTAGCTTTGATGTGTTTCTCCAAGTTAAACTTTCACTAGTTGGGGATACGTAGGCCGAATAGCAACCACCTGCTTGGGGTGGTAGTGGGGGTGGTGGGGAGACTGTGTTTTCAGCTGGGCAGGTCCATGAGGAGGTGGCGGGGCCGACAGACCCCTGGCCATGCCACCTTCCTCCTCGTGGCCATGAGGAGGGCCATGTAGAAGTTGAGTGGCCGAGGAAGTCAGAGCACAGGGACAAGGACGGGAAACGAAGAGCGTGTTCATTGCAGCCGTCTGGAGAGGGCAGACATAGGAGGACCTGAGGGAGCGCTGGTCCGGCCTCGGACGGGACCTTCACGGGAGCAGCTTCGGCAGGGTGAGGGGACCAGGTCCAGTGCAGTGGGTTGAAAAGAAAATGCGAGGTGACGGAGACAGTGACGTTGCCCACCCTCTCCTCCTGTTGCAGCTCCTCCCTGCTGCAGCCAGTTCGACTCCCGGCCATGCCCCTCAGGGCAGTCTTAGCTGTTTACTGCCCTCCCCATCTCTCCCTGGTGATTTTCACATCCACCCTGGCCTCTTGGTTCCTTAACCTCTTTGTGCAGGGCCTTTGTCTGCATGCTTCCTGCTGAGCCCTCACCCCTGGCTGCCTGGCCTCTGGGAGCCGCACTGAACCTCAGTTTCAAGCGTCCCGCTGTCCGGCCGGCACCCGTTTCGTCCACTTGATTCGTGAATCTCACTGGCATCTGCAAGGCATCGGTCCTGTTTTCTTCTGTCCACCTTCCCGACCACATCCCACTGCCCATCTTATCCAATCAAATGTCATTGTCAGCACGGAAAACACTCCCCAGAGCAGAATGGTGACATTTCCCTCGCGGTCACTTCCCCACCCTCTCAACTTCCTGTGAGCCTGCCATCAGCCAAGGGTGAGGGTGTGGGTCCCTGTCTCCCTCCCGCTCCACCATGGGTGCCGCCGCCTGTGTGCGCCCTCAGCTTCCTGTGAGCCTGCCATCAGCCAAGGGTGAGGGTGTGGGTCCCTGTCTCCCTCCCGCTCCACCATCGTGGTGCCGCCGCCTGTGTGCGCCCTCAGCTTCCACGATCCTCTGCTGCACCCTTGCCATGGTCTGGTGAGACCCCACCCTGCTTGCGTCTAGCTGGCCTGTTCTGCACCCCGCTCGGGCCCCGAACATCGCTAGAGAAAACCTCGCGGCCGCGCTGGCTGGTTTTGCTGTAAATACAGGACCCGTTCCTCGAGTCCGCCCTGGTCCTGCCCAGAAATGCGGCTACGTTCCCTCGTCCATTCGCCTTCACACCATTTCAGAGGTCATTTCACAGGCCTTTCCCGTAATTCTCAGACTGCGGTGCCTCCTGCCCGCCGATTCCTAGCTCCTGACCACAGTTACCGCTCTTAATTCTCCCTCTTCTTCTGCCCGGCTGCCCTGGCCCAAGACCCCTGGCCGCGCTCAGACGATCCCACCCCAGGGCCTTTCCTCCGCTGTTCCTCGGCCAGGGGTGCCCACTCCCTTTAGACCCCGCGCTCCCCCCTCCTAGGTCTCTGCGCAGGGCACCTTCCTGATCACCCCGTGGAGAATGCAGCCTGCATCGGCACCTGCTCTCTCTTCTGCTTTATTCCTCATCACAGCCCTTATTGTCATTTCCCCAACACACACACACACAAACACGTACGGACACACTGCAGGAGCGTGCACATGTGTTTTGTATGTGTGTGTGCGTGTCTGTCTCCCAGTACTGAAGTGTACGCTGCTTTTTAAAAATATATGTTTTTATTGATTTTTTAGAGAGAGAGGAAGGGAGAGAGATAGAAACGTCCATGTGAGAGAGATACTGTACATTGATCGGCTGCCTCCTGCACGCCCCCTACTGGGGATCGAGCCCGAAACCTGGGCTTATGCCCTGACCGGGAATCGAACCAAGACCTCTCAGTCCACGGAACGACACTTAGTCCACAGAGCCGCACCAGCTGGCTGCTGCTTTTTAAAAACATCCTCACTCGAGCCCTGGCCGGTTTGGCTCAGCGGTTAGAGCGTTGGCCTGCGGTCCGGAGAGACCCGGGTTCGGTTCCCGCTAAGGGCATGTACCTCGGTTGCAGTTTGTCCCCGGCCCTGGTCGGTTGTGCGGGTGGCAACCACTCGATGTGTCCCTTTCACATCGATGTTTCTCTCTCTCTCTGTTCCTCTCTCTCCCTCCCACTCTACCTGAACAAAAAATGGAAAAATGTCCTCGGGTGAGGATGATAAAATAAATAAATAAATAAATAAAAAACATCCTCACTCGAGGACATGTTTCTTATTGATTTTTAGAGAAAGAGGAAGGGAGAGAGAGAGAAAAAAACATCGCTGTGTGAGAGAAACATCAGTTGGTTGCCTTCCATATGTACCCTGACCATGGATTGAACCCCAAACCTAGGTATTGTGCCCTGACCAGGAATCGAACCCACACCTTTCGGTGTGTGGGATGGCACTCCAAACAACTGAGCTACCCGGTCAGGGCTGAAGTCTCCGCTTCTCAAAAGCAAGGACTTTGTAGCATACAGAGCGATGCCGCTTGTGTAGCTGGCTCACAATGAATACTTGATTCGTGACCGAGGAAATGCGTGCTTGGGGGGGAAGGGCACCTATCCCGGCGGCTAGCTTCCAGGGAAAGGCGGCTGGTGGCCCGGGGCAGCCGTGCGGCTGTGCAGGTTGCTGCGGCTCAAGGCCCTCCACCTGAACAGTCAGCAGGGGACACGGGCGTCTGATCTCTGCCCCCTTCAGGGTTGCTCAGGACCTGCACCTATCACACCCTGGAGAGATGGAGCCTTCTCCTCTCTGTCTCCTGCCTCTGGCCCCTCTGACTTACGTCCTGTAGAGAGATGCTCTGCAGCAGTAACCCAGGAGGGGTTCACTGTGTCCCTGCCAGTGTACTGCCCACCCAGAGCCCACCCACCGTCCACACACGACAGCCCAGGCCCCTCTCCACCAGCTTTATAAACGCTGCCTCCCTGGCTGGGGCTCAGGGCTCCAGGGATGCACCAAGCAGACCGGGAACCCACTTGGGAGGTTTCCAGTGTTTTCTGCCGTGGGCGGGTGAGCCAGATGCTGGTGGTGGGAGGAGGTGAGAGGGGAGGAGTCCTCAAGGGAAGGGTGTTTGTTTTCCTGTGGACAGACTATAGGTAATTCAGATGAAGCCGATTTTCTTGTGCAGGCTGGTGTTTTCCAAAGAACCCTTTATTTATTTATTTTTATACTTACCCGAGGACATTTTTCCATTTTTTTTTTTTGTTCAGGTAGAGTGGGAGGAAGAGAGAGAGAGAGAGAGAGAGAAATATCAACGAGAAAGGGACACATCGAGTGGCTGCCACCTGCACGACCAACCAGGGCCGGGGACAAACTGCAACTGAGGTACATGCCCTTAGCAGGAACCGAACCCGGGTCTCTCTGGACCGCAGGCCAAACTGGTCAGGGCCCAAAGAACCTTTTAAATAGGTTTCCTCAGGCCCACTGTGTGGGTTATGGACCTCTCGGCTAACACTAAGCATCCCTTGTGTACTAAGTTTTGTAGTTTCCGTGAGTGGGCACGAAACCATGTTTTATTAGTACTTGCATAGAATTCTGCCCAGCTTGCAAATGTTTTCATATGTGCTATCTTACTGGACCCTTACAATAACCTTATGAATGAACTATTATTATTCTTGATTTACAATAGAGAAAAATAGGCCTGGAAGCTAGGGGCGGGGCTGGGTTCAGAAACCGGCGTGGTCAGCATGACCGCCACCGTGGGTCCGCGGCGCTGGTGGGTGCTAGGTGCTCTGCACGCGAATCTAATGGAAACCCTGGAGACTAGGCACACTTCCTCTGGGACTGTTGCTGCAGCCGGGTTTGGAAGGAGGGAAATCATGTGTGACTTGGAAGTCTGCGTAGGTCGGTGAAACTGAGTCTGTAAAGAGGAAGGCAGTAGCTCCGTAATCATGGTACTTATCAGAATATATTGTAATTGCCTGTTTACACGTCCGTGTCCTTCACTAAACTGCAGAGCACAGAAGTCTGCCCCCCGCTGTGTTTCTGTCACTTACAACATTGCCCGGCACGTGACAGACACGTCATAGATGTTTGCAAAATGAAAACAAGCAAGGTGATTTTACGCGCTAGGGAAACCCGGGCTTGATGAGGTCCCGGGGGTGGATCGGTGTCACATACCTCGTGCGGATTCACAGCGGGCCCTCTGACTTCTGCGCCTGTCCTGTTCCCCTGGGACTTCCTGCCCATGTCAGGGTCCCCTACAGTGATGACACGGCGCTCAGCAAATGACAGGAACCCAGTTCAGACTAGCCGGGGCTGACTCTAGCGACGCTCCCTGTAAATGACGGGACCTCTCTGCATGTTGAGGGTGGAGGTGGGTGACAGTACTTACCTGGCAGGAGTGCTGTGAATTTTGACCGTGCTCATTCGATCACATATGTTGGTGTGGGTCCTCAAAGTTGGTGCTGGTGAGCCTCGGGGTCGTCCTGGGCCCCTCCTCTGCCGGCACAGTCTCCCTGGGGACCTCACCCAGGTCCAGGCATCTGCAGGTGACTCCCAAAGGTAGATTTCTCAAGAAGCCTGGACTCTTCTCGCCTGGTGCTAGTCTGGCATCTTCATGCTGTGGTCCAGTCAGCATCCAAAACTAAAACTTAACATGGCTAAAGCAGAACTCCTGGTCCTGACCCAGCCTGGTCCCCTCAGATCTCCCCAGCTGCTCAGGCCAGAGAGTCTCATTATCCTTTACTCTTCCCCTCCCCTCCCCTGCCTTCTGAGCAGCTGGTGAGCCCTGTCTACAAGGCTCCTGAGTTCTCTCCTAAGCCACCGCAGCGCCCCCAGCTGGCGTCTCTCCTTACGCCTCTGTTTCTCTGTAATCAGGAATGTACCTGTTCACACAACAGACAGGGACATTTAAAAAAGATGTAAACCGAATTTCTATGATGTAACGTTGCTTGGCACTCAGAGAAAAATCTGAGCCCCCTTTCCTGGCTCACAGAGCCCACACACCTGCTCTCTGAGTGGCCCCTGACCCCATTGCTATGACTCTCTCCCTTGTTCCCTATGCTTCTGAGTGCTGACCTTTCAGGCCAGGCCTGGCCTGCTTCTGTCTCCTCTTGCCTGGGATGTTCTTTCTCCAGAGCTTAATGAGGTTGGTCCATTCTTGTCATTGACACCTCAGCTTAAATGATACCACCTCAGAGAGGTTGCCCTTCACCACATAGTCTAAAATAGACACCTAGTAACTTCGAGTCACATCACCCTCTGCAGCTGACTGTGTCCCACACAAGAGTGGACGTGTCACCCTACTTTGTCCACTCCATAGCTCTAGTGCAGGAGACAGTGCCTGGCACCTGGACTCTGTGAGTACTTGTGAATGAATGAATGAATGAATGAATGCCAGATAAGCAGTCGATGTGGTTATGATCACGATATAGATGCTCACCCCACCTCTGACAGCCCCCACACATACTGTCAGGCCTTGCTCAGGGAGCTCAGGACACCAGGGCTCTAGGTCTAGACCAGGGTCAGCCCGTGGGGTATGCGGCCTCCCAGGCTGTGAAAACCCAGGTTGATTAAGCTGCAGGTTGTTGGGCACCATCCGCCTCCACACCTTTGTTTGATCACCACTCAACCGTGGATTATTCGACCTTGGGAAAATATCCAAGCTTTCTGACCTCGTTTTCCTCCTTTGTGAGACTGTGGATTCTGGAGGACAGTGATCTTTTGAATTGTTGCAAAGAGCACGTAAAATCCTTAGTCCCGTGTTTGGTTGTTTTCTCCCAATGTCTCATTCCTCACGTTCGGGGCCCCGTCATTGCCATTGCTGTGGGTACAGCAGGGCGCGGGGTTGCTGACGTGTGGCTGGTCCAGGCAGGGTGGCCCCAGCTGAGCACAGCGTGGCCCCAGCAGCGCCCTGGTGGTGAAATGAGGGAATGCACCGTGCCCAGCACGTGGTGAAGAGTCAGTGCACATCCGGCCTTATAGATGTCTCGGTCTCAAAGCTTCTGGTTGAATTCTAAAAGCCACGGGGCCACTTGTTCTCTGAACTCTTGAGAGGCAGCTGACCCCTTGCACACCTGTCAGACTGAGCGGGGACTTCGTTCCACCGGCTGCCACTTGCTGGCCAAACCAGGCATCCCTGGTTTAGGTTTTAGAATACCAGAATCTGTAGAGATCTTATTGACAGAAAGGCTTACAGGAAGAATTTAATGCAATATAAATGCTTTGTTGAATGATCTGATATTTAAAAAAAATTTTTTAAGTTGATTTTTAGAAAGAGGAAGGGGGGGGGAGAAAACAATTGATATGAGAGAGAAACATTGATTCGTTGCCTACTGCGTGCTCCCTGGCTAGAAATTGAACCCACAACCTGGGTATGTGCCCTGACCGGGAATCCGCCCTGCCCCGTCGGTGCATGGGATAGTGCTCAACCACGGAGCCCCACTGGCCTGGGCAAATGATCCGGTATTTTAATACCATTTAAATTTGTGCTTCTGGAGGGGCAGGAGCTCTCTGGGTCACTCCAGCCCCCGCACCCTGCTGCCTTAGACGGGGCCCTTCCCTCCTTTCGGTGGCCGGGCTCCTTCCCTCCTTTCGGTGACCGGGCCCCTTCCCTCCTTTCGGTGACCGGGCCCCTTCCCTCCTTTCGGTGACCGGGCCCCTTCCCTCCTTTCGGTGACCGGGCCCCATCCCTCCTTTCGGGGACCGGCACCCAGCTTTGGCTTAGGCACCCAGCTTGCAGCTGCTCAGAGACGAGGCGCTCCGGGCTCCGGGGTGGCAGCGGAACAGGCTTGCAGAAACCGGGACATATGCCAGCGGAACAGAAACCGTGGGCCTGCGGAGCCGCGTTATCACCAGCCACCAGCGTACTTGAGAGCCGAGCCAACTCGGGACCTGGAGCATATGTCCTGCTTCTTAGAATTCGGAGCAGAAAGGAAGCCACCGAGAATCCAGACACCCGGGCTCCCCCGGGGACTCCTGGAGACTGGCTTGACGATGGGCCCTTGCGGGGGACTTCAACACACATCCTTGAATTTCGTCACCCGTCCTCCGGGGATTTGGAAAAGGGGTCTTTCCAGGTCTGGTCTCCAGCAACTGTCTTCCCCTCCTGCAGACCTTCCGGTTTTCTGTAAGAGCCTCCCTCGGAGAACAGGCTGTGGGGTGCCCGCGGCGGGGAGGGGGCAGTGGGCTCCCTGAGCCGGTGCCCAGCCCTCGCTCACCTGCTGTCACCGAAACCACTGGACACCCCGAGAGAAAGCGGGAATGTTTTCATTTTCTCCAGAGCATGGTGCCCGGAGCCAGCGCTCAGCAGGGTCATGTATTTCTCTGGTTCCTTCCTTCAGCGTCACACCAAGGAAGAGGAGGTGGGGGAGAAGAGTTAGGGACTGCAGCCCCAGGTGTCCAGTCCAGGTCAGTGCTCCCTTTCATGACACCATCAGTCTTGTCCCTGTTTTGAGGGGCAGGTGAGCCAGTCTCTTCTCCTTCCCACCTCTGACATCTCCATTTGGCTGGCGTGGGCCATGCCTGAGCATCTTCAGAAGGAGATTGTTCAGCCTCCTGAACATGTCACGATACAAGCGAGGCCTCTCCCTAAGCCTCCTTTGAGAAGAAAATGGAAAAAGCGTCGCCCTCTACTGTCTGCTGCGCAATTTGTCACCCTTGCCCTCTTTTGCTTAAGAAAATTTTCCTGTGTTATGGTGCCCCCGAGTGGTCATTTCTGTGTACTGCACCAGCCGTGTCTGGAAGCTTCACAGAATGTTATGCAGCTGGAACCCTGGGGCAGCGTAGTGGTCACCCATCACGTCGCAGGTGAGGACAGAGAAGCCAGAAGGCGGAAGGGCCTTGCAGAGCAGGTGAGCACCCAGGAATCCTGCTCTCATCCAGGGCTTCCCATCTCCCTCGCCGCCCTGACTGCCTTTCCATCTTCAGTGAGCTCACCTGGACGCTTGGCTGGAGACAAGCCCAGGCTGTTTCTCTCCTGGATGTCACTGCATGGGTGGAGACACGTGTAGAAGAAGAAATATTTAGTGCTGAAGGATACACACACACACACACACACACACCACCTGCAGTATTCAAGACACTGTGACAAACAAGATCTTTAAAAACATCATCTCACATCCTTTTCATTTCATGTGCATGTGAGAAGGTGGGACACAGAGAAGGAAGTGCATCGCCACAGGCCATGCGGCCCGTCTGCTGTGATCTGTAGACTCTGCTGTGTTCAGTGGCTGCGCCTCCTCTCAGCCCCGGCGCCCTGGGGCGCACTGCTCACAGCCTACGCCTACCCGCCCGCACTGTCTTCTTCCTCTTCTCTCCTGCTGTTGGCTCCCCTCACTCTCGCTTCCTCTCTTTCTCTCCAAAGCCCAGAGTGAGAGAGAATGAATAAATGCAGAGCCGGGGACCTTTCTGCCTCTGTCCTTCCTTCTGCCTCTTCCCCAGGGACCTCCATTCAGCCGTCTGTAGTCTGCACACATTCCAGCACCCAGCCCACCTCTGCTCTCCGATGGGCGCCTCCCTGCCTGTTGATCTTAGTGACGGGAAACCTACATCCCTTTCCAGGTTTATGAAGGGTACAGGGAGGAGTTGGGTAAATTCCCTTTCTGTTCAGAGAGTGCAGAAATAACATACAGAAATATTTAGTACTCAGGGACAATGCTCTAGGGTGTGGGGCAATGTTGGCCCGACATACCTGGCTTGGGTATGCTGGGGTGCAGTTCGTTTCATCCCTGCTCCCCAACTGTCATCTATGGTGGTTGCTCTCTGCTCATATTTCTTACTTAAGCTGGAAAAGAACTTGTGCCTCCCCTTCCTTCTGTCATGACAATGGAATCACATTCGACATACAGGTCTGCGTTTTTATTTTCTTTTGCTTTTAAGAAAATGAACACTGCATCATGGGCATCTCTCCTCGGCAGGCTGGAAAGCTGTCCATGCCGGCTCTTTAATGCTGCGTCGTATTCCTTAGCCCGCTGAACCGCAGCCGTTTACACGGCCCCTCCCAAGGGGAGCTCCTGGTGGCTTTGTGATTACAAGCAGCGCTGCGGGGACCCGCCCGATTGTGCCTTTATGACGGTGCTTGTATTTCTGTGAGACAGAGCCCCCGGAAGCCCGTCTGTGGAGGGGGCGTTCCCACACCCTGCCCCCGCCCCTGGAGACTGGGGCCTCTCCAGCAGCCCCTCATCTCGGCCTCAAACTGAAATGTGAACTTTCGCAGTCTGTGTTGTCTCTCCGGCCCCACCAGAGAGGCCCCATGAATTAATAATCTGCCGGCAGGAAACAGAGAGAGAGAGTCATTAATTGTCAGCCAGGGGGCCCAAAACCTCTAGGCTCGCTAATGAGCACCCTGACAGCTTCGGTTTCATCCGGAGCCAGAGCGATGCTTCGGGGACATGGGCTCAGCTTGTGGCATCCGGCGCAGGGGGGACCCTGGGACCTTCCTGGGTAGGGTGGGGGCAGCGTTGCAAGAGGCTTGCTGAATTCAGAGTTCCTTCGGGAACCTGCGTGCTGCCTGGTGGGGGGTCCCATAGAAGCGGCCGGGGTGGGGGCAGGGGTGAGGGTTAGCGTCCAGGTGGTGCTGGTGGTACGGGCTGTTCTCCGGCCCACGTGGCAGGTGTGCGATTCTGGTTCTGCCGCAGGTGAGTGGTACTTGCCAGCTGGGTTGGGTGGAGTTGTCTCAGGGAGGAGCCTGCCTTCAAACCACAGGCTCCCTCTCGGGGGAGGTGGCAGAGGATCGACTGCACATACGTACTGTTGCACCCCACGCCCTCATTCCTGACATGCCCGGGGTGCACGTCAACGCGGGCGGTGTACAGGGCCGAGCTCACACGGGGTCGCTCAGGGGATGTTTCTGTGGAGGAAACCGCCACCACTGGGCCCCTGGCCAAGCCTCTTCCTCTCTGGTCCTGTGTGTGATGAGGACTGCAGCTGGCCCTCCAGTGCTGTTGGAGGCAGTGTTGCAGGTGGTCAAGGCCACAGATTGCCGGGCCAGCTGTCTGTGTGTGGTCCCGGCTCTGGCACCCGCAGGCTGGGTGGTTTGGGGCAAGTCACGTCACCTCTCTGGGCCTCTGTTCCCTCATGATCCAGTCACTGGGTGCAGACTGCCCAGCAGGGTGACATGACCTTGGCCCGGGAGGCCAGCGGCAGCCAGGGCAACTCCTGAGGTGGCTGATGGCCTTGGGGTCTGTGCCGACAGCGTCTGGCAGTGGGGGGTAGGGTCTGCTGTCCTGAGGTGAGACGGGCATGTCACAGTGGCTGGCCAGAACTTTCTGGAACACCGTCTGGGCCTTGCTCCCCGGAGGGCACTCCTCCATGGTGAGTGCCTGCCTCTGTGCTCCGAGCTCTCCCCACCCCATGCAGGTTGTCGGACCCTGCTGGTGGAGGGTCCGAGTCTTTCCTCACCTGTCTGCCCAGAGCCGTGCTGGGCTCTGCCGCAGGCTCCCCAGATGTTCCGGCGGCAGAGCCCCGTGGGAGCCGAAGTCTTTGGCCCGGGTCAGACCTGCTCTGTCACTCAGCCCCCGGCACGTCCCTAATCCTTCAGACTGAGGACAGTAACAGCTCGGGCTGTCTGCCCACGTGCTTACCTTTACGCTCTTGTGACGTGCTTAGTGTCATTTCCATGCGTGTCCCCGTCCGGGCCTCAGTGAGCTCGGCAGCTGTGACAGTGCCCCGCGCGCTGGGGCGGGGACAACAGGAACTTGTTTCCCGGGCCTGGCTGGAGGGGGTCAGGGTGCGCAGGTGGGGCTGGGGGCTCGTCTGACGACTGGCTGTGAGCTCTCTGGCCTCTCCTTATAGGGACACCCGCCCCATTCCCGAGGCTCTGCTCTCGTGATCTAATCACCCCCAAACAACCCGCCTCCAAACACCATCACATTAGCATTGGGGCTGCAGCGTAGAATTTCAGGGGAACCCATTCAGTCCACTGAGGTCTTTTCCTGTCCTGCTTCCCCCAGGTGGTGGGCTCCCCACCCCCATTCCCAGTTTGCTTTAAAAACTGTGGGTGTCTAGACCCCAACTCTGAAAGGTTCGCATTCAGTCACTCGTAGGTGGCGTTTTGGCATTGAGAGCTACTTTGCAGAGATGCACACGCACACATTTATTGATACATATACTTTCCCAGCTCCTCGGGTGAATCCAAGGTGCGGCCGGGGGTTGAACCATTGATCTGGACCTGTGCCCAGCCTTTGTCGGGAGTGAGTGCCATCTTTCCAGGGGCATAGCGGACTGTCGAGACTCTCCTGGTGATCTTTTCTTTATTTTTTATTTTTTATTTTTTTATCCTCACCCGAGGATATTTTTCCATTTTTTTGTACAGATAGAGTGGGAGGGAGAGAGGAAGGGAGAGAGAGAGAGAAACATCGACGTGAAGGGACACATCGAGTGGCTGCCACCTGCACGACCAACCAGGGCCGGGGACAAACTGCAACCGAAGCACATGCCCTTAGCGGGAACCGAACCTGGGTCTCTCCGGACCGTAGGCCGACGCTCTAACCGCTGAGCCAAACTGGCCAGGGCTCTCCTGGTGATCTTTACATACTCTTTCTGGGGGCAGACGGCTCTCCTGGGTCTGTAGAAGGCACTTGGAACTTCTCTGAGCGGTCCCTGATCTCTGCACGCGTAAAACAAGGGGCCAGGGCTCACTACATGGTACTGGTCTCCCTTAGGCTGAGTCCTGGGGTGATGGGCTGGGGACGGCTTATCTGGATCTGAATCCGGTTCGAATCCAGCAGTTCTTAACTGTCTGATCCTGGGACAACGACTTAGCCTTGCTGAACCTCATCTGTAGGACAATATGTGCCTTATGAGAATAAATTACATTCCTAGAACATTATGTAGTTGACAAAGCACATTCACTCCCTCATCTAATTTGAGCTTGTAAAGACCTGGCGAGTTGTTACAGACAAAATAAAGGGCTTGGGGAGATTAAATGTCTTACCTGGAATCACACAGCTAGAGGTAGGATTGAACTCACATTTTCATTTACCTTACAGCTTTGCTGGTGGTGGACTTTGCCTTTCTCCATGTGACTGTCCGTGAAGCCCACAGATAGCGCAGGGACTGAGGGACAGTTCCAAGGGACCAGGCTACCCACACTTATCTTTTTGGAGGTTCAGAAATTGCTAGTTAGACTTTCTCAGAGTTTTGGATTCCTCCAAGTACCCCAGGAACACATACCCTACACACACCACCACGAACAGTGCTGCCCATAATTTATTTTGTTGATTTATTTCATGCGCATGAAATAGGCAAATGACGCTCCAAACAATTATGCCTGCCCCTCGATTTTTCACGTGGCAATTCATGACTATTTGCTAAACAAATTTAATCTGTACACGTAAAACCAAAGGTAAATTTAAACCCTGCCCAAGAAGAAACTTCACTAGAAGATTAGAAGCATGTTGTTTGCCTTGAACGAGGAATTGTGGAGCGATTTTTGATGGGGCAGGATAGAGGGTATATGTCATCTTTGCTGTCTAGTTAGTCGCGTGTGACGTATAATGACCCTGAACCTGAGAGCTATGTAATTTCATCATTTTGAAGACATCCACGACTCTGGAAGAATCCAGAAGGGGCTCCCCAAATAGGAATTCTTTTGATATTGTGTGTTCTGAGCCAACGGGAACCAGGGCTTGACTGAGTGGCCAGCTCTGGGAGCTGCAGACTGTCGTAGGTTGTAGGGAAATGGGGTGGCTGCTGATTCTTTGTGACCCGCTTCAGGACACCAACAGAAATGCCGTCGACCCCGGGGTTTGATGTCACTCGGCAGAGAAATCCCTTCCTGTCCCCTGGACGCCGACCACAGAGCACCACAGCCATTTCCAGGACGCGTGGCCCCAAAGGTCTCATCCTGCACTCACACTCTTCTGTGGGATTTTCCAGGGCAAGACTCTCGCCTCGGGGCACCTGCAATTTGGGAAAGTTTCCGCCTTCGAAAACAATCTTCTCATAATTCATTTTCGACCATGTGATGGACAGACAGAAGGTGCGTTTGTGGCCTCCTGTTTCCGAAACGGAGTTGAACCTTTGGTACGGCAACCTGGAGAAGAAGTTGGGGTTTCCTTTTTCTCTCGACAGGAAGCCTGGGGGCGGCAGTGCCGGACGGAGGTACTGGGGCCTTTCCGCCCAGCCCTCTCCTTTCGGCATACCTAGCCCGAGCCTCATTCCAGCGGGCTGTCTGAGTGGACGCCTTTGAAAATCAATCGTAATCTAGCAAATTGTTTCTCCGAGTCTGTGAGCTGCTGGTGCAAATTAATGCAACTGGAGGAGGGTCCTGGGAGCCTCTGATTGACAGCTAGTGGGTCAGAGGGACAGGTGACCAGCAGGACTTATGAGCATCCGAAGTGGGCGGAGGGCTTGGGGTGGGGAGCCGTCTTGTGGGACTGAACCCTTAACCCGGGGAATCTGATGCTGTCTGCAGGTGGATGTGTCAGAGCTGAGTCGAATTGTAAGCCACCCACCTTCAGGTGTGGGGGAGGGGACCAACCGTTGAAGTATAGCCCGCCAGTCACCTTCCTCCACCTTCACCTGTCTGCCCTGCGCCTGACTTGAAGTCTGGGTCCTCCTGCCGGTCTCGGCCTGGCCCTGGAGAAGCCCCCCTGGCCGCCCGCCGATCCCACTTTATCTGGGCAGTTGAATGTTCTCTCAGCTGTGCATCCCACAGCCTGAACAGCCTTCGGCCACTTGAAAATATCCAGTGATCCGGGTTTCTTCCCTCTCATGCCGAAGGACATGCATTGGAAACAATCAGAAACTATGGGGGAGGTTACAGCAGAACACAGAAACCTCTCAGAATGCCCACCCCAGTCCAAACACTAACCTTTGCTGTGTTTCCCTTTGGATTTTTTCAAAGCATTAGATAAAACATACAAATGGGTTTAAAAATTTTTTTTGGATCCTCACCTGAGGATATTTTTACATTTATCATCAGATAGAGTGGGGGGGGGAGGGGAGAGAAACATCGACGTGAGAGACACACATCGACTAGTTAGTTGCCTTCCACACAACCCAACCAGGGCCAGGGACAAACTGCAACTGAGGTAGGTGCCCTTGACCGGAATCGAATCCGAGACTCATTGGTCCACCGGCCGATGCTCCAACCACTGAGCCAAATGGGCCAGGGTCATACAAATGTGTTTTTCATTTCTTTTCCCTCCTCCAAATGCAGCTGTTACAGAATATGGAGTTTTCTAACCTGCTTCTTTTACTTTTCATTATATCGGGAGCATTATAACGATATCGTCAAGTATTGTTTGAAAACCTGACCTGTAATGGCCAGTGGTTGAAGCTCAGGGAGAGCGTGTGCTTCTGTGAGGCTGTGGTTGAGCCAGAGATGCAGGTTCCTGTCCTGCTTTTCAGTCGTCCTCCCCCGAGCTCCGGGCCTCGGGAACTTCACGTGCCAGAGAAGTAGCCAACGGTGAAATAAGGAACTGCGGATATTTCAGCTGGGCCCTGGCGCCTGAAACCGGCTTGTCCATGCTCCTGCTCATTGGTCACCCTGGAGTCTTAGACGACCCCGATGGCCTTGAGTGTGGCTTACGTACATGGCTCTGTGTGGCTTTGGGCAGACTACTTGATCTCTCTGGGCATGTCCTCTTCTGTGTAGTGGGGACAGCAAGTGTGCTCACCCCTAGGGTTTTGCACAGATTAAATGACGTGAACGAATAATGTGCTTATACAGTACCTGGCAGATAGTAAATGATCAATAAACATTAGTTGTACCATTTTCCTGTCACTGGACACTTACGTAGTTTTAAAACTTTTCATGATTATAAACTAATTTATCAAGAGTCAACAAATACTTATTAAGTGCCAAGTAAATGCTGGGAATCACAGGGGAACCGTGGCTAGACAGGTGTCAAAGTCAGGAGTATAAATTTTAGTGGAGAGATATGATAAACAGACAAGGTAAGATCAGGGGCTGCCGGGCTATGAATAAAATCAAGCCAGATCATGTCTTGAACTAAGGGGTAGCAGCTTCAGGGAGCGTGGGCAGGGAGACCTTTCTGAGTAGGTGACCTGAGAGTCAAGGAGAAGACCTGGGGAAGGGTGGGGTGGAAAGTCTAAAGTGGAATGAACTTGCAGAGTTCAGCAGACATTCAGAAGCAAAGGGGGTGGGGAGGGGCTGGGAGGTGTGCAGGGCACCTGTCACATGAGGCTTTGGAGGACAGGGCCCGGAGAGTGGACTTCAGTGCAGAGGGGAAAGGACACCCACTGGAGGCTCCGTGCTGGGAGTGACACACAGGCGGTGGTTGCTCGGCTCACAGGGGCTCCTGACAGTCAACTATGCCTGTCCCTTCCCAACTAACTGTTGAGTGACGTCACTGTGAGCGACATCACACTGGTGATTTGGAACAGCCACGTGAGAGTATTTACACCACTGGAGTCTGTACCAGCTCAGCACTGGAAGGACCATCGAGGATTTAAAATCACTTCTTCAGCTGCTCCGTGGAGAACGAATTATGGGGAGACCGCACCGCCGTGAACATTCTGGAACATATTGTTTTGACGGTAGTTCTGAGTACTTCTTTAGGAGGAATTACTAGAAGTGATATTACTGCACAAAATTATCTAATTGCTCCCTACTGAGAGTTTTCACCAATTTATACTTCCACCAGCAGTGAGAGACAATTTTCCTGCACCCTTTCTAGTAGTGATTATTAGCAAGGAAAAAACAAAATGTTATAATGCAAGAGTTTATTCGTGTTATTATTTATTCATTATTGTATTATTTTTCCATATGAACAACTGTACACCTTCTTTTGCCCCACCCTATATACCGAACAAGGATTTTTTTCTTCACTGATGTTTAATGGTACCTTATCATCATCTACAATTTGTGTATTAGGGTCTCTTTCTGTCTCTATTTCCACTGATCTATTATTTCCTCATTACTATGCTGATTTCATCTTTAGCTTTAGATATATTAGGATATCTGATAAGGCAAAGTCCCATTTAGTATACTCGAGAATCGCTTTGCAATAATATAAAAATATAAGGAATTTTTTTGGGGGAATTGCAGCAACCCTTAATTGGTTTGGTTAGAAAGGACATTTGTAATACTAATTTCTTCCATCTTGTGACATGGTATTTATTCAAGACTTCTCATACCTTTTGCAGTAAAATATTATAATTTTCTTCCTTTATACAAACCCTATTTCTATGTATCTTTAAAGGTTTCCCCCCACCTGATATAGTTTTTATTGCTATTGTGACCAAGATACTTTTTTTCTGACATGTTATCAGTGATCTACTAAGAAATTGTTTCTCTGAGCTGTAGATGATCTATATAGTTTGTGCATGTGTGCTGAACATTTATGGTTTCTGATCTTCCAGGGCCTGTAAAACTCGGTCTCGGGCACGGCCTGCCCTCCAGCTGCAGCTCCCGCTCCTTCTGTGTCCTTCTGTGTCCTCCGGGCTGTCTGCTTGTTCTCACTTCGTCCACGTGCTGAGCTCTTTGTTGCACCACTTTGCACAGTCTGTTCCTTTGATCTGAAACTTCCCTTTCTGTTCTCTGTGCAGGTGGTTCCTTTGACTACTTCCGGTCAGGGCTCACATCGCCTCTCTTCCAGAGGACTTTCCTGGCCACCCTATCAGTCTATAGTTACTTATTTGCAAGAACCTGGCCATCTCTTTACCAAGTCATTCCCAATGTGGAGGACAGCATCTATCATATAACAGGCTCTCAAAATACGTTCTGGCGAACTTGCTGACCTCTGAAATAAATTCTAATACGGTCAAGGCGTTCTTTTACGTGCGACATTCAGTACTGGCTTATGCCAGCTTCCTGCTATTTCTGGGGTTGAGGTAGCTTGCGTCCAAAACGAGTTCAGTGATTGATAACAGGATACTATGCAATAAAATGCAACTGGATGTCGGTTACCATTACACCTGGACAAGAACTCCGATCGTTGCAGATTCGAGGGAGGCTGTCGGGACTTCCCTGGGGCTCCCCAGCGGCATCGGCCTGCCCATTGTAAACCCAGCCGACCACCCATCACCAGGCGCCACATGCAGCCTCGTGTCCCCACAGGCTCCCCTCTCACGACACGGCTCGCATGTGCAGTCTGACTTCTGACAGTTTTATATTCTCGTTTTCCATTTCCCACATGTGTTCTCGATCTCATCCTCCCCTCTGCCGCACCCCTGGTTTCCCTCTCTCTTCCAGATCATTCCCACCCCTGTAAATACAGGCAGTGGCTTCTCACACTTCCTAAGGGCCACCCTCCCTGGCGTCCTACCCCTTTGGCCTCTGTCCCATGTCTCCACTCGCCTTCCCGGCTGTCAGCAGCTGTCTCTACCTTCTCACCTGCTGTCCCCCCTCCGCCCCATCTCCTCGGTTCTGTTTGCTAAAACTGCTCGGGTTCAAGTGCCTGATGGTGTCCCTGTTACTGAGGCCCCAGGTTCCTTCTCTGCATCTATTTTATTGTATTTCTCTATTTGGCACCGATGACGCCTCTCTCATCCTTGAGACACTTACTTCTCTTGGCTTCATAATAACACGCTCTTCCAGTTTCCCTCCTGTCTGCCCGTGGAGAGTCTGTGCTGCCGGACCTTCCTCTCTGCTTGACCCCTGGCGTCGGCGCCTCCGGGCTGCGCCCTGCCCTCTTCTCTTGTCTGGACCCACCTCCTAGGATCTCATTCATTCTACGGATCTACCTACATCCTCGTGCCGACGACTTCCGCGGTATAGATCCAGGCTTCACCTCTCCTCCGAGGTCCTGAGGCTTAAATCCAGCCGCATCCTTGACATCTTAACTCAGGCGTGGTGGGCACCTGCACCTTAACACAGCAGGACTTTCCACTCCCCCCCCTTCCGCGGTTCCTTCCCCGTCTTCCCTGATGCGCAGACGACACCACCGTCCCCAATGTGGCTTCGATCCCAGCTTGTGCTAAAGGATAATTAAGGGAGAAGTGTGGCAGCAGGGACAGTCACCTTCCCCCAGGACGCTGTCACCGGGCTGTGTCCTCGCTCCAGTCTGACCCCCCCACTTTTGGTAGGAGATGCCTCAGAACACAGTCTGTGAGGACAGTCCGTCTCCCCCCACTCCCACTCCGTGTCCCTTCTTCTTAGGCGTTTGCACTCGTACTGGCTCTAGGAGCACAGGCCCTGAAGGCCCGGTGGGCAGAGGGATTCTGTCACCTCGAAGCTGTGCCCGTGCAGGTGGGCTTCCCCTGTCCGGGCCGTGCAGCCCCCGGGTCACTGTGGCGTGGACAGGACTTGCGGAGGAGGGACGGTGCAGTCAGGGAAATGCATCCAGGCCAGTGTGTCTTTCTGTTCCAATCCCATAATCAGTTTTTTTTTTTTCTTTTGGAAATGTGCAATTTGATTTTGTCTATTTTTTCTTTATCCTCATGGTGGGGAGTGGGTGAGTCTAAATCAAAGACTGTCAGTCAGACGGTATTTTAAGCTAGAAAGCCCCAGAAAAATGCAAATATAAACAGTTATGAGAAACTTCTCTACGTCCATCAGAAAGGCGGATGATCCCGTGTTGGCTCGGACGTGGGGAGATGGGAGCGTCAGGGGCTGCTGGTGAGCACCTAATGGGCGCCACAGCTCTGGAAAGGGGCTTGGCCCAGCCTGGTGAAATCAAACGTGTGACTGTGACCAGAAACCCCACTCGGGGATGTGTGTGCAGACAGAGAGAAAGTCTCGGCCTCGGTCTGAAAGGCTGTGCGCCAGGATTTCACTGTCTGTTGCTTATGATGGCAAGGAGCCGGCAGGAACCTGGGGGAGCCGGCGGGGACCTGGGGGAGCCGGCTGGAACCTGGGGGAGCCGGCGGGGACCTGGGGGAGCCGGCTGGAACCTGGGGGAGCCGGCTGGAACCTGGGGGAGCCGGCTGGAACCTGGGGGAGCCGGCGGGGACCTGGGGGAGCCGGCGGGGACCTGGGGGAGCCGGCAGGGGACCTGGGGGAGCCGGCTGGAACCTGGAGAGCAGGCAGGAACCTGGGGGAGCCGGCGGGGACCTGGGGGAGCCGGCGGGAACCTGGGGGAGCCGGCGGGAATCTGGGGAGCCGGCGGGGACCTGGGGGAGCCGGCTGGAACCTGGAGAGCAGGCTGGAACCTGGGGGAGCCGGCTGGAACCTGGGGGAGCCGGCGGGGACCTGGGGGAGAGACGGCACCGTTGGGAGAAGCAGTTCTGGGGTACCTTTCATCGCATCGCTTCCTTGGCAGTTTGCCGTATATGTACGTGCCCTGGCAAGAGGCTTATCGAGGCATTGTGTCCCCCCAAAGGCAGGTCTAGTCCCCAGAGACGGTGTGGTAGAACACGATGGCATCTGGTCACAGGAGAAAAGCATTAAGACCGACTTTCCTGAAAGAAGGCCACACGCGTCCCCCAGGGAGACAGCACCTTCTCCGTTTCGGAGATGCCTTCATGCGTTCCGTCCAGGCTCGTGCCCTCTCCCAAATGTGCGTTGAGTGCGTGCTCAGTGCCCGGGAGAGACGCGGGGCTGTCCCAGCGAGATGGCAGGCGCTCTCGGGGAGTGGCGGGCCGGCTGTGGCTGTGAAGTTCGAGTCCTTATGCACGGGGACAAATGACAGGAACTGAGGAGGACTTCCATTCACAGACTGCTTTGTACTTCCTGTCGGTTATTTCAGCACGACTTGGTGCCCATAGTCTCGGGCAGTCCCGAGATCAGGCAGATGCCGCTGTCTTTGGAAAATGGTCTTCAGCCTTGGGCTGCCTCTGTTTTGGGGTGCGCGAGTGTGCAGGGGAAAGAGGCGATGCCCTGTGTGTCTGTAGGAGAGGACGGAGCCAAGACTGAGAAGTTTCCATCCCTGGGGGTGAAACCTTTCATTAATGATTCCCACCCCTGCTTATTGGGTCCCCGCGGGAGTCTTGAAATTCGTCAAAGGAAATTAATTGTAATTTACTTCAATTTTTACAATACCCCTATGTGCTGCACAGCACAATGCTTCCGGGCAGCGGGGAGGCCCAAAGAGGTGGCCTGGAACCGGTATGTGTCAAAGAAGCTGTCAATCAGCCAAAGAACAATAGGGAACTGAAACACCCCCAGGTCTGGGGGCGCGATTGGTCTGCGTTCACACCTGCAGAGTAGGCAGAGGCAAAAGGGGCTGGTGTTGGTTCCCGAAAAGCTGACATAACTTGGATGACCGGGTGTCTCCTACTCCCAACAGAAGACACTGTGCCGGGGGCCACAGCTGTTGAGTTGCCCCGCTCTCCCTGCATATGGAAAAGCAGACGCCTGGCCCCCGTGAGGACGTCAGGTCTGTGTTCCACTGTGGGTGGTGAGGCCTCATTGTACCATTGTTATTGTTAATGGGTTAAGTTATTGATTCAATGTTGTTGTTGTTTTTTTTTTTTTTTTTTGGTACATGTCCCTAGTGGGAGCTGAACCGAGGACTCTCTGGTCCACAGGCCGATGCTCCAGCCGCTGATCCAAACCGGCCAGGGCTGATTCAATGCTTTTAACATTTGTTTGTTGATACCTGCTCAGTCTAGGAACGCAGCGGTGGTGGCCATTCTGTCCCTGCACTACCCAGATCAGCGCGTCAGGTTTGCTCGCTGTGGCCTGTGGTTGGTGCAGACATGTGGGTCACAGTGCTTTCTGGGGCTCAGAGCCTAAAAGGCATCGCCCTGGATGGGCGGAGCTCGTTGACAGCTGGGCCCCGGGGGGCTCTGTGGCTTGCTGCCTGCGTTCCTCCTCCTGGGCGGGCGTGAGGGGGGGGTCTGCGGGTTTGGGGCTGGAGGCAGACTCTGGAGTGTTCTTCGCCTGATTCCACGCAGCGCAGCACGGGGGGGCGGGGGGGGGGGAGCGGCCAGGGGCTGGGAGCAGGAGAGGCCGCTTGGGGAGCGGGAAGCAGTCTGTGAGCGGGAGACGGAAGAAAGGGGGGCGTGGGTTAGGAGCCTTGCCTGGCTCATCGGCAGCTCAGAAACAGGTCCTGCGTCTTGTCACGGCTGCGCTGTGGGCGCGGCCTAGCGTTCAGGGCCCCGTGGACCTTGGACTCTGGCACGGGCCGTGACGGCTGTAAGAACATCAGCTCTGCTTCCTGTGTTTCTGGGGGGACATGGCGAGAGGGGATTGCTTTAGTGGGGAAGGGAACAGGGCTTCCTTTTTGGTCCCCACTTTGTTCTTGAATCTTCTCTTTCCAGCAGCTCCACAGAGCGTCCCAGGGGCCTGCCTCCCTACTTCACCAAATGGCAGGGGACCCCAAAGGCCTCTTCCAGCTTCGGAATGTCCTGATTCTCAGTCTTCAGATAAACTCAAATGTCCTTAATTCTCACTCTTTCCACACCCTTTGGTCCCCTTTCTTTCTTCTACCCGTTCCCGCAGGATGCGGTAAATGGTGAACTAGGGGCTCAACGAGGGGCGCGCCCCCCTCCGTGAGAGCACCACGTGTCTCCTCGCTGCTGTGCCCAACCCCCTCCTCAGGCCTTCGCTCCCGGGAGGTCTGTCTTCCCACTGGCCCCGCACCCAGGAGCACCCTGCTCACCGCGACTTTTTTTCTTCCCCTCAGCACGGAGGGGGCACAACAGCAAGTTCATAAACCAAGGAGAGGGAACGTGCAGACAGCGGTGAGCCAGCCGAGCGCCAAGGGGCAGCCTAGCGCAACAGGAAACACAGTGGACCCGGGTTCGAGTCCTGCCCTGAGCTTTGCAAACTATGTGAGTTTGCGTGAGTGACTTTACTTTTCAGACTCCGTTTCTTCCTCTGCAAAATGTCTCTGCTTTCTTCTCCCTCACAGAACTCACACATCAAATGTGCAAACGCACTTCGCAAAATATTAAACACCAGACGAGGGTCAGGTGCCCGACAGGACGGCACAGCCTCAGGCTTCTCGACCAAGGCTCCAGGTCCGGTCCTCGGTCCGCCTCCCACACACACGTGGCACTGTCCCGATCTCGACCTCACATTTCACAGCTTGTCTCTTCCCTGCCACTTCCCCCATTGCTGGGGTGCGCTCTTCTCTAAGGTAACGGAGGTGACCGAAGAAATGCCTTACGCATATTGTGAGCCCTGGTGCTTTGGAACAAAGCCAGTTGCCGAGGACAAACACGGGGGGAGTTGCAGGTCTGCAAAGAGGCCAACACACTCGCAGGTAGGACCGCCCGTCTTCTCGCTCCACCATGAACAGGACAGGTGCGGGGATGGTGCGTCTGTGATGCAGCGTGGCGGCTTCCCCTCCCCTTCTGGAGATAGGGAAGTAGGTGTGTGAGCTCGCTCCAGTGGTGAGTGGTGAAGCCAGGATTTGCGCCCAGGTCAGTCCGACGCCAGCACCCATGCCCTTCCCCCAGCAACACAATGTGCCTGACCGTGCGTGGGCTCCGGACAGCGAGCCCCGTCCCGCGCCAGCCAGCTCGGCGCAGGGCTCGGCGATCGGGTGAATCTGCAAGTCCAGCCCCACAGCGCGCTGCTGAGAAGGGGGCCCAAGGAAGCAGACATTCTAGAAACACTTCCTTGAATTCCCTTTTGACATCTCTTCTTCTCAGCTCCTCTTCCAGGGGCGACTCCCCTGTTCTCCCCCACTCTTTCCCTTTGGAACCCACTGGGGCCGCGCCCCTCAGCAGATGAGCCAGGGCGAAAGCAAGGAACACGTCAGGGCGGGCCAGGCAGGTGGGGCGGTGTCCCAGGTAGACAGCAAGGAAGCCCCACATTCAGAAAATCTATTATCTTCCCTTGACTATTCTTTCTCCGCCCCACCTCAAATCTGGTTCTCTTCCAGAATTCTCCATCTCATTCGGCCCTCTTGCCAACATCCTAGGAGCGACCCTTCCTTCCCTGTCTCTGCCTCCCCAGGCCCTGCCATTCAACCTGCAGCACCTCAGCTGTCTCCTCTCTCCCCACTGGCCTTCCGTAGCTCCCTCCCTCCCTCCCTCCCTCCCTCCCTCCCTCCCTCAGGCCCTCCCACTTGGAACCATATAGAGAAAAACCCTATTTTTAATAGCAGAGTCCTCCCTTGCCTTGGACGACGCCAGCTCTGTTGGGTGAACGCTTGGATAAGCCATTTGGGGACACGGTGGAGTGACCGCAGACGCTCACTGGACTGCCACCAAAGGAAGCCAGCTCCTCTCGCGGCCTGGTGTGCGCTGGCCAAGGTGGCTGATGAAGTCCTGGAACAGTGGGCTCCCCAGGAAGCAGGGGGATAAGCCTGATACGCAGGCAGCGTTTGGGGAATATTTCCAGTTAGAAAGTTAAACACTGTACCGTTGACTCATCTGGCCCCAGCTGCACCTCCCTGGCATTAGAGGTTCACGCGGTGAGGGTCATGCAGGCTCCGCAAAGGGAGACACGAGTGTAGGGAAGGCGTCGGCTCTTGAATTCCCGTTGGTTCAGAGAGAATCCTCAGCAACGCCACTTTTGGGGAGATGAAACCTCTCATGGCCCCCCACACCGAGCACCCAGAGCGTTCACAGGAAGAGGGGGATGTGAGGATGCTCGCACGTTCTTTCTGCAGGTGACTGTCGCTCAGCCACCTTGGGGCCCACCTGGCCGCCCGCTCTCCAGGTAAAATAGCATCCTCTCCCAGGACTGTCTCCTTACGTGCCCCCGGCAGGGCTGGCCTCGCAGAGTCTGGGGCATGGGGCCGTTGTATTTACCTCACTAGGCTGATGTTCTGTGGGGGGCTTCCAGGACTGGGAAAGAGATGTGGCAGGGGCCAGTCTGGGTCAACATCAGTGAGGTCGCCACACAGGTGCCCCCCTGTCCTTGCATCACGGCCTAGACATTTGCCTCTGCCCGTAATGGAGGATGAAATGGATCCCAGCCAAAGGACCCAGGCTTGCTTGATGCCAAGTGTTGCGTTCTGAGCATGAGAATACAGTGGGCTTGAAGCTATTATAGATGATCAATTAACACGGCAGACCCGTTTCACTGAGCGGGCGACGGGATCCCATCAACACACGCCGCTTGGAGTTACTGCCGTCAGCTCTTTTTGGGTCTCGGTGTTCGGTAGCTAATGCACTAGGCGAGGGTTCAGAGGCGTTTAGTGAGGTGGTCAGTGCCATGCTGAATGAATGTTTCCAGCTTCTTGGCTTGGCTCCCAACGTCTAGATGTACGCAGAACCAAATGTTATGACTTTGTCTCGGTCCACCTCTCTCTGCTCACCACCGTTATTCCTTGGCACCTGTGCCCTTGGGGACTCTTGCGTCCTGTCATTGGCTGCAGAGCACATTCTAACATGATAGGGGGCACCATGAAACGTGCCCTGTGTGTCTCTGGGCAGCTCTTCTAAGTGGCTGGTGGGGCTGTGGCTCCTACTGGATCATGGTGTTATTCCCAGTTACCCGGGTTTGCAATAAATGGCGTCTGGTTTGCTTCTCCCTCCAAATCACACCCTCTTCCACACGTTCCTGGGAGCTGGACCTGGCGGGGCCTTTCTCCGTTCCTGAAGAAGCTGGGCCACTGCGACCTAAGCTTGAGATATTCTCCTGTGTTGCAGGGTGGTTTGGTAAAACCCGACTCTCATTTCATTGGCAGATGCTAGTTGGAAAGGGCTTGAGTGAGTGTCTCAGGATCCAAACATCGAGGCCACGCTGGCTTCTCTGAGGACTGGCTCACCGCGCTGAAGAACACCTGCGTGTTATTCCACTTGGGGACTTCTTTTTCCTATCACAACAGAACTCTATTCTAAAGTTAGATCTGTATACACAGGATCGTGCGGTAGCTTTTCCCTCGGTGCCGTGACAAATGACCACCCATCTGTTACCTTCCAGTTCCGTGCGGCGGACGTCGGGGCTGGGTCTCAGGGGACTGATATCAGGGTGTCAGCAGAATGCTCCTTCTGGGGGCTCCAGGGGACACGGTGTCTCCTGCTCGCTCTGCTTGTTGGCGGAGTTCATGTCTTTGCAGTGTAGGCTCCTGGCCCCCATTCACTTGCTAGCGGCAACCCTAGGGCTGTCTCCTCCTCCAGGCTGCCGCAGTCCCTGGCTTGTGACCTCCCCCTCCCCCGTCTTCAAAGCCAGCAACAGCAGGGAGTCTTCTCCTGTCACAGCTCCCTGACCCACTTCCTCTTCTGCCTTTAAAAGCCCAAGTGATTAGAGCAGAAGTCTAGTAATTAGTTAGGTGAGACCCTGATACTCTGGGATAATCTCTCCATTTTCCGGTCAGTGGATTAGCAACTTTAATTCTGTCTGCAACCTCAATTCTCTTAATTTACAGGTCCTGGGGATTAGGAGATAGACCCCTTTCGGGGAGGCATGATTCTGCTGACCACACACAGTTGCTTCAAAAAGCCCACAGTGCATTTGTTTTAACTCTAGAGAGCACAGTGGGGAGGAGGGAGGCTAACATTTATGGAGTGCCTGCTGTATACCCAGCACGCTGCTGGACATGCACACGCTTTGTGTGCATGGGGCACGTTCCGTCCTCATTTTGCTGATGAGCTAACCGAGATTTGGATAATTAAAGCAACTTGCCTAAAATCGAAAAGCCGGCAAATCACAGAGCGAGGGTTTGAACCGAATGGGATAAGACTCCGCAGTCTGAGCATCGCTCTTCCCACCACATCACGTCGTTTCTCCTGGGATCTGAATGGCTTGTTTGCATTCAGTTGTTCCCCGGTTCCCTGCAGTCCGCCTGAGGGCTGGCTTCCGGTGGAGCCGTGACCACATGCCCCGCCTGCAGCCGGCGTTTCACTTTACCTGAACTGGGGCCAGAAAGATCACGAAGGAAGTGAACAGACTCTGTCTCCAGGTCGTAGGCGGGGCTCAGCTCGAAGTCACCTCAGAGTGGCTGAAAGTGGAAACAGACACTTCGCCTGACTGCGTCCTCCCCTGGGGGTGGGAAAGCTGGTTAAAGACGCTCCTTAGGCCCAGGCTGGTTTGGGTCACGGTTAGAGCATCAGCCCCTGGACCGAAGAGTCGTGGGTTCGATTCTGGTCAAGGGCACATACCTCAGTTTCTGTTCGGTCCCTGGCCCTGGTCGGGGTTGTGCCAGGGGCAACCAGTCGATGCATCTCTCTCACATTGACGTCTCTCTCCCTCCCTCTCACTCTGAAGATAAATGGAAAAAATATCCTCAGGTGAGGATTAAAAAAAAGCCTCCTTAGTTCTGCTCATCTCAGCTCCCCCCCTCCCCCCCCCCTGCAGCAATGGCCTTGGGCAAGCAACCTCCCTCCCAGTTGTCTGGACTGAGGGCCTGGGGTGGTCACACCCCGTGTCCAGGGTGAGATCAGCAGGAAAAAGGCTTCAGGATTTGCAGAGACAAAGGGGACGAGGTGGGGCAGAAGGGCGGGCCAGGTTTGCTGTGGCTGTAGGCAAGGCCACGTGGGCAGAGCCCAGGGCATGGCAACGGCTTTCCTGCAGGCGCAGCTGGTCTGGATCTGTCCGCGCTGTGGCACTTTGGGAGCTCACCCTTTAAGCCCAAGGTCGCCGGTGCGCCTCAATGCAAGGCCTCCGCAGCACCCAGTCCCATCCCTAGGGGGCCTGCTGCAGGGCAGCTCAGGGCAGCTCAGGGCAGCCCGGCTGTTTCAGCCTCATGTGCAGCGTGCACACTCACGTATGCACTTTGTCACGGGTCGGCTTCTGTCCGGCTGCAGTGTTCTTGCCCCTTTCTTCCAGGCTGTGGCAGGCCGGCAGCCACCGCGACTGTCTCTGCACGTTGATTAAAGCGACTCTGACAGACCCGGGTTGCAAGTCGCTCCTGTTGGCGGCGGAGGGCTTTGTAATGTCTGCCCTAACCTCTTCTCCCGCCAGCTCCCGTGTCCAGGCAGTGTTGTGTGAGAGGTGTTGGTGTCTTTCTGTTTGCATCCGGGAGGGTGGGAGGCCCCAGCTGGAGCCCGGGTGGCAGATACCTGGCCTTTTCCCGTGGACCACTCATTCCCAGCACATGGGGGACCTGCACTTGGAGGAGCTGGGCTGCGGGCTCCTCTGTTTTCTCAGCAAACACTGATTAGACATCTACTTGGGATGCTCAAAGACAGAAAACAATAAGCAAACCTCTCCTTCAATGAAGAAGGCAAATACAATAGAGTGTTATAAATGCTGTGGGAGGCAGAGCACTATGGGGACACTCAGGAAGGCACCCAACTCGGTGTTGGCAGTGGATGGGCAAACGAGAAGGGCTTCCATGAGGAAGTGACATACAAGCTAACCCTGAAGACAAATCAGGGATCTTCAGGGGTGTGCGTGTGTGCGTGTGTGTTTCAAGAAGATGTGAAGAGTTCCAGGTAGAATAAATGTCAGGAACAAAATCCCAGAGGCCAGAGAGAATTAGGTGAATGAGAGAATTGGAAGCAGAGGTCATGGGTGGGCCTTCGAGGGCAGTAGGATTAGAGATGGGAGGTAGAGAAAGATGAAAAAGCTAGATGATGACCCACGGGCCAATGGAGAGATCTGCTCTAACCTCAGAGAAACGGAGTGCTACTGGCCGATTATAGAAGAGGAGTAACACGAGCAAGCTTGGCTTTGAAGATGATCTTCACTGGGATGTGGAGCACAGCTTGGAGGGGGCAGCATCAGAGTCAGGGAGACTCACTGTAGTCATCCTAAGTGAAAAAAACAATAGCCTTGAATTTGGGGATGGAGAAAGTGGGTGAATTTGAGAAACACTTAAGAATTGCAAAGGATAGGAGTTGGTGATTGATTCAGCAGGGTTCAGGGAGAGGGAGTAGCATAAGAATTTACCCAGATTTCTGCCTTTGGCAACTGGATGGATGGTAGAGCCCCAGGGACATAAACGTCAGAGCAGGTGGGAGGCTGGGGTGGAAAAGATGAGTGCAGTGTGGGCTTGTCGAATGTGAGGGGGTGTGGGAAAACCAGGACTGAGTTTTATTTGGTACTTACTCATGCAGTTGAGCTGGTTATTGAAATATAAAATAGTTCTGTACTGTTGATAAAGAGCCACTGCCCTGAACATCCCCTCTTCCCTGTTCCCCTTCTACCGACTCGTTTGCTGTAAATCACCCATTCACTAGGACCTCCCCAAGATCTATAAGCTAAATGGATAATGCAAATCATGAGTGGCACAGCAGGGCCTTGTCATACCAGTTCAATATTTTTAACATCTCCCCTTGTCCATTAGGCAGTGAGTGATAAAAAGTCAAGAGCACAGGAGAAAGAGAGATCATGGCTAGGAGTACTCTATTTGAGGTCATCAACCTAAAGGTTGAAGCCTTGGAGTGGATAAGAGTCTTCAAGAAGTGTGTACAGAATAGAAAGAGAGGTCCTAGGGCTAAGGAATTTAGACTTGACCCTACACAAAGTGAAGAGCCATTACACTATCTTCAGCAGAGGCAGGAGACAACTCGTGGAATTCTCAGGACTAAGAAGAGTGCCAAAGAAGTCTGACAAAGACTGTTGTCCTCAAGGAATTTAAGATCTCATTGGGGTAGCAAGATACATTCTGCCTCTTGGAAAGGAACTGGCTCACCACTTGTGATGATTCAGTAGCCAGTGAGTAGCACTGTCTCACAGTAAGAAGTTCTATCCCACAGCATAGCCTGGAGCCCCCAATGGGAAGATTTCTCCTCCTGATGGTGAGGGTCACTGGAGCGATTGTCAATCAATTTGCTTTTGTTGGAATTGCTTCTTGGGACTAAATGACTTCTGAATTCCCTTTCAAAGCCCAGGTTCTTGAATAAGTAAAAGGGCTCTTAATAAAAGTAAATACTTTTCTGCGGCACTTTGCAATGTACAAAACCCTGTGATGTGTATTATCTCATTTTATCCTTTTAGCAGGCCATTGAGGGTGTTGCATAGATAAGGATCTGAGGCTCAGAGAAGTTTAAAGTTAGCTAAGAAGTTATGGGGCCAGCCTTCAAACCTGGGTCTTAAATCCAAGGGTTGGCTGTTTCACACTTTCCCAGTGGTTTGCAAATTGTGTTCCTTGGAACCCCGAGGGGGCTGTGTTGAGTCGTAGATGTTGGCAATCATCTCGGAAGCAGGGCTCCGCTCCCAGCCTCCTCAGCCTGCCGTCAGCAGCTGTCAGTTTTCTGGATCAGCCTTCTGTGGAAGTTTCCTCCCAGGGAAGCATTTCCCAGGGTGGGGAGCCGACACCATCCTGTCTCCAAGGCTCCTCTAGGCAGGCCTGTCTGTAAACCATCCTCCAAAGTTGGTGTTGGGTCCTTTGTTTTCCACACACAAGACCCAGCACACCTTTGTTCTCCCCCTCACCCTTCCAGCTCCAGCTCCAGCCTCTTCCCTCTGGACCTGAGCTCTGGGGGAAGGTTCTTCTGAGCAGCAGGTGTTTGCTCTGCGTCCTCCCGCCCCCTCCTGTAGATTTCGGGCAACTCCAGACACTGGGAGAACGAATATGAAAACTAGCCTCTTGGATTCGTTCCCGGACAAGCATTGTTGCTGACCCTGGGCAGTTCCATTATCTTCAAATCTGGATGGACTTGTATTTGGACACTTAGTGGTAGTGTTTTGCTGAAACCACTATATTGCAAGCATTTTAATTTACCAATTCCCTTGTCTTCAGAAGTTATACCTTCATTAATCCCTTTTCCCTGAAAACGTTTTTGTCAAAGGCTACAGTTGCCTTGATGCCCGAGTAGCTGTGAGTCGAGGTAAGAGGAAAGGGCCCAGAAGCGAAGAAAAGGATTTTATTTCCTAATTATAAAGAAAAATCAAGAATGAATATTTCTGTGGTTTCTGTTTCTGAGAACTGCCTAGAATTTAGTGGCAACTTCCTGACTCAGTTTGTGAAACACACACAAACTAAGCGTTTCTCTTCCTCTTAAGTACTTTTTGAGTTCCTGTAGTAGAGGTACAAAGCTTAGTTCTAGACTCTGTGGAGGGGCCAGAGACTTTAAGAAATGGTTCTGTCCTCAAGGAAGTTATGGCCCCAGCGTGTACTTAAATAGTACACAGAGGAGGCAGAATGGAGTAAGTGTTGAGAGTGGCCTGGAAATGGAAATGATCCATTGACTTCAAGGTTCTGAGTTAGAACATTGGGTTTATGACAGGTGACCTTTAATGTCCTACTCCAGAACTGCAGGGGTGAGGGGAGAGTTCCAGTGGGGACAGAGGCAGGGACGGTCCAGCTAAGTATAGCCGACGCTGATAAATCAATGCCCAGCCGCCGGTGTGGCCGATGTGGAGAGTTCTGGCCTCATGACATTCTTGTGCTGGGACAAACTCGGGGCGTTTCAGTAGGGTGCTTTTGAAAATCAACTGGATCACCAGTAGCTCCTGATCTCTTAGCTCCTGACAGACGGGAGCTGTGGGGGACCATACTCCGTCACAGTCACTCATCAGACCCCCAATGGGAGGACCCAGGCTCTGGAATCAGAGACCCGGGTTCAAGCCTCTGCTCTTCTTTCCCCGCTGCTGTGTGGGTTGTTAAATGTTGTTGCCTCAGTTTCCTTCCAGGGCGAAGGGAAATCACGCCTGCCTCGCTGGGTGAGGCGTCCGGAACGTGCCTGGCGTGGAGGAGCCACTCAGGAAATGGTAGCTCGGTCCTAAAGGTGAAAGTGTGAGTCTAAAGGCTTCATGGTGGGAGCAAGGGCCACGGGCCGTGGTGGCCTGGTGCAGATGTGACACTTCACTCACAGGGCGTGGGACAGCCACGCTGGACGGCGGGGTGAGCGTCTAGAGATCAGCCCTGCCCAGCGCCTCTTAGGGACCTTGGACACACTGATGAAGTGGAAGTCAAGTGAAAAAAATCACAGCATTCTGAGTTGGAAGAGTGCGTCCCATACAATGTCAGGGCACTTAACGGGGGGGGGGGGGGGGCGACGGCTGAGGCCTGGGAGAGGTGAGGTGACACCCCAAGGGCAGAGCAGAGAACAGGCCCCGTCTTGACTCCCATTATAATGCTTCTCCTCTACATAGTTGCTCCAAAAATTGGTGACAACTCGGGGGTTTGGGAGGATTAGTTCATGAATCATGAACTAATGATTGTTTGGGCCAGAGTACCAAATTCTGTGACCAGACCACACAAACTTGTCAGATTTATTACGGACAAATCTGTTTTCATCAGTATCATTCAAGGATTCATAGCATAAAGGTAGCATAAAACGGTGGTAGAAATGTGCTATCTTCTGTTTTCTTTCTTTCTTTTTGTTAATCCTCACCCTTGATTTTCCATTGATTTTTAGATAGAGTGGAGAGAGAGAAACATCAGTGTGAGAGACACATCAGTTGGTTGCCTCCTGCACGACCCTGACTGGGGCTGGGAATCGAACCTGCAACCAAGGTACATGCCCTTGACTGGAAATTGAGCCTGAGACCCTTTGGTCTGAGGGCCGATGCTCTATCACAGAGTCAAACCGACCAGGGCCTGCCCTCTGTTTTCATGGCTTACCTCCCCCCTTATCATGGTTCCTTATGGATTTCCCTGCTCTGACCTGACACTCACTCACTCGGTGTTTGTTCCACGTGTACAAGGCTTTGAGCACTACGGGGATATAAAGAAATATAAGACAGAAATGGACCTGAAAGGTCTTACTATCCAGCATGTTGTGAAGATGTGCACAGTTGAAAAGTTGGATAAACAATATGAGAGAAAATAAATCTAAACAAAATGCACGGCACTGTATGATTAAGTGTAAAGCCGGAGATCTATAACTGTGCTTCCCAAACGCTAATTTATGGGTCGGTGCCTGTTGACAGCAGCGTTTTCATCAGTTTGCTGTGAAATGGGAAAAATAGAGCAAGTAGTGATTATTGCATAAGGCTGAATGTCTATGTCTTGCAGGATTTTCTGAGGCTAGATCTTTTTAACATTGTAGTGCTAAAATGCCCTTTCTTTTATGCAATGATGGGGTAGACATTTTGGATGCTTGTTTTTGAAAGTCTACGCTTAGAAAAATAAGAAATTGGCCACATCATACTGGTTTCCCTTTGAAGTGTTTGCTCATCTTTGAAATCCAAAAGCAAGGGAACCACAGGTGTACAGGAATGTCTGGAGTCCAGGGGAGAAGCAATTAGTGTTCAGCAAAGCTCCCAGGACAGGGACACACATCCATCAGGAGGTGGGACCAGGGAAGGATTCGATCAAGTGAAGGAGGTATAGGAGCCATCTCCTTGAAGGAGTACTGTGAGAACTTTGGGACTAAGACTAGAGGGTTAATTAGAGGATAGGATGAAAGGTTTGGAAATCTTGTCCATGTACCTGCTGTGCCCATAAAAAATTCACCCAGCTGTTAGCTTCCACAGTCCAAACAGATCTCTGGCTCCCTGCATTAACCAAGTCACTGTCTTGAACTACTTGCCCCAGTCGGTCACTGACGCAAGGCCCAGCCCACCTGTGTTCCAGTTCTGGCTACGCTCTCACTTGCCAGGTTTGACCTTAGCACTTTCACCTGGTGCGCAGTAACTCATTTCCAGTTCTGATTTCATGCTCCATCTGTGACCACAACTGGGCCTCAGTATTGGGTTTGACCGATTGTGTTTATTCTGGCCTTGTTCTGAGATATACACCCTGCACCACACCCTTGAGGGCAGAACCCACACTGAGTTAGGCCCAGCCCCTGAAGAAGGCCCCGACAGTCATGGTGGGCGGGGTGCACTGCAGGGGGGACGGAGAGAATGCAGGAAGGCTCAACAGGGCAGGTGACCGGGTAGGGAGGGAGGAACCGGGGGCCTGCGCCCAGTGTCCGGAGGTGGGATGATCGCCATGGACTAAATGGGAAGGGAACCTGTTTGGAAGAGGACAAGAATTTGCGTTCAGCGTGGCTGAGTCCAGGAATGGGAAGGGAGCGAGTGCATCCTTGCTGCAGGTCCGAGTGAACCCAGCAGAGGAGGAAATGAAGAGAGTGTAGCCTCCCGTGAAGGCTGGATACTAGTGCAGGAGGGACTGGGCAGGTGGGCAAGGGGCTGGGGAGTCCTTGGAGGGCAGGAGAGAAACCACTAGCCTAGAGGTCATAAACCTGGATGCTGGCCAGCACCCACACTTTCTGGACTAGAGCCTGAGGGTTTGTTCTGGGAGCCTCTGGGAGCCCTGAGGTCTTCCCTCGGCACAGATCTCTGCCTCCTTTGCTTGGTGCCCTCCAGTCCTCCCCTCCTCCTGCTCCTCCTCAGTGGGAAGAAGCCCTTGCTTCCAGGAGCTGAGTGGCTACAGGGCGTGGAGGGTAGGAGCCAAGGGGGCACCCTGTTCAAGCCTCCCTCTCGGCTGCTAAAAGCAGCGGATCTATCTGAGCTTATTTATGAGCCTGGAGTTGAGAGCCCATGTTTTGCTTATTTCACCAGCTTTTCATGCTGCAGGAAGGTGCTAAGCAGCAGAAATTCATGTTCACCCTCTCCCCTCTCTCTCCCTCCCTCTCTCCCTGGAATTCTTCAGCTCCAACGGGAGCTAATATTTACCTGCAGCACAGCGGTGGGGCCGTGGGAGGTGACAGCTGGAGGTGGAGAAGGCTTTTCTCCCTTCCTCCTCCACCTGTCTTTCCGTAGAGGCTTGAAAAGGGGAACATTATAATTGTAATGTTCACGACTGCCTGGCTGAGAATTCGGAGATCGCTGGGAGGAGTCAGGGGTCTTGCGTTAGCTTTCCAATGGAAAGGCAAGGATGGAAGATGGGCTTTGGGAGCACGTGGCTTTTGAGAGATGTCGTAGAGATCGGGCCAGCCACTGGGCAGCCCGGGAAGGTGAGGGGCTGGGGGACACTGTTCCTTACAGTCGGAGTGCCTCCGGCGCTGGGGACTGGACGGCATGGATGACAGTGTGGCATTACTGGGACTGCTCTCACCCGGTGCTGGCCAGCTTGGGCACCTCTGGAGGGGAGGCCTTGCAGATTTCACACGGCTAGGCACACACCTGCCCCCTGCCCCTGGGAAGGTGTGTAAAGGACGAGTTCCCTTCAAGCTCACTGCCCGGTGTTGACTCAGCCTGCGTAGTCACCGCTCACCTATCAGGAGTCGAGCATATATAGGACGTTGAACAAATGTCTGAAGCCAGGAATAGGAGAAATGTCTCAGCTCAACATGGTTTTGTGAGTGACAGACGAGTCACTGATGTTGTTCTAAGGCCATGTTACGTTCCCACCGTGGGAAAGGTGTCCCGGGGATGCTGGAGGAAGGGACAGGCAGGGGAGCCAGCACAGCGAAGAGAGGAGCTTCAGCGCTGGGAGTGGGTGGGATGTCACCCCACGTAGATTCTGGGCGTGGTGTGGTCCATCTGTGTCTGAGCTGGCTCCTCTCACCCCGCCAGCCGCCTCCTCTGCCTGGCCAGCCACTTCCCAGAAAGCCTGCTTCTCTTCTGCAAGCTGCTCCGTTCAGTTGCATGTCATGATTTTCTCTCACCCCAGTTTGTCCCCTTGTTGCCATGGCAGCTGGCTAGGGGTCTCCAGCTGGCTGGGGCTGTCCTGTAGGCAGGGCATGGAGGCAGAAGACACAGGTGACCCTGGGCTGGAGTTTCTGAAACTCCTTGGATCTAAGCCCCCTGTGTGTCTCCCCCAAACCCCCAGTTCCCTGCGGTTCCTGCAACCTATACCCACCGAAAGGCAAGAGCAGGGAGAGGAAACAGTAGTTTCTTTCCTGGCTGTTTCAGAAACAGCCTGGTGAGGCCTGGATGCCTCTTTCAGGGTGGGGCTATGGAACAGCTGATGGGGATGGCTGGGTGGGGAGACCCCAAGGGAACGAGGTGGGCCTGTTTGTCCATCCACAGCTGGAGAGGAAAGGGGGCAGCAGAGAGGGAGCAGGGTTTCCCCTGTGGAAAGGAAGCTCTAAGAAACATGCACAGTCGGACGTGCTGTGGGCCCTTGGCCTCCGCGGGCTACGCGGCCCCTAGCTGAGTCACGGGGCCCAGGGATGCAGTCCTTGGACTCTTGGCTTCGCTTTTGAGAACTGTGCTGAGTCCTGTGGTTTGGGTGCATTGCATCACCACAGGGTGTAGTCTTTTCATCTTTCACGTTGGTTTTCTGTCACACTTCATGTCTATTTTTCACAAGATAAATTTTAAATCTTTTATTTACCCATCCATCCATCCATCCATCCATCCATCCATCCAACCACCCGTCCATCTATTCAAGAAATAGTTATTGAGCACCTACTACAACTATGAGTTCCAACCATGGGGATACCATAGAGAACAAGTTTGATAATCTCTGCTCTCAAGTAATTTACATTCCTGGGACACAGATCAACAACAAATAAACAAGAAAATGCATCCAGTGAAGAGTGGAAGAGGAACATGCTGTGATGTCTTACAGGGTGCTGGTGGGTGGCCCAGGAAGGCCTGTGGGAAGGTAGCCTGTGAGGCGAGTTGGGAGCACTGGGAAGCAGCCACTACGGGAAGAGGAGGGAGGAAGCTTCCCAGCGCAGGACCCGCCAGCTTCCTGCTTAGCCTGGAGATGCAGGAGTTCCTGCCAGTCACGGAGGTGCTAGATCCTCACACACATTCCTCTGGGGATCCGCGGGAGGCTGGGATCTAGCCCTACCCTGTGAGAGGCTCAGAGCAGCATCGTCTGTGAACGACCATGGTGGTGCCCGTGTGAGACAGTTCTGTTCAATTCCTTTTACAGATGGAAGGTCCCAGTTCTTCTGACAGTTGTGCCTTCCCTCTTTGCGGTCACACTCGGGGCATTTTCTCCTTGACGCTGTCTTCTTCAGTTCTCAGCTGAAAACAGTGCCGGTTCTTGCAGAATAAATCATTAATCGCTGATGTGAAGAACTCCCGTGAGCCTTTTGAAATTACAAAAGTATTTTATGTTTGCTTTAGAAAATATAGAAAGGCACACAGAAGAAAATTTAAGTCATCCCCAATCCCATCAGGTACAATTACTCACTGACATTGGATCCATATTTCTTTTAGAGTTTCTCTCCGCCCCCATACGGAAGTATGTGTACTCTCATCCATAGACCCATGTACACGTTACTCCACCAAATGGGGATCCTAGGGTGCAGATATTGCTTTTGTAACCTGCTTTACTGATTGATAATAGACTGTGAACAATTTTCTGTGTCATGGAATATTTTACCATAGAATTTATTTTAGCATATGATTTTTATTAATTAAAAAATTGTCCAGTTCCTTACTGTTTATTTGGATGGCACTTCTTCATATTAGAATTAACAGTCTAACGGACAGTGTTACAAACACATCTTTGTGTGCCAGTTTGATGATGTCATGAGGACACGTTCTTGGAAATGGCGTTGTTGGGGCCCAGCTATGCCCGTGGCTGGGACTCTTGAGAAGCATGGCCCCGTCTTCCTTAGGAGATGTGGACTCTGTACACTCTGCCAGTAGCGGATGAGAGTGCCAATTCTGTGTATTTCAATTAGTAAGATGATCTGCAGAACTTCTCTTAAACATGTATTTGAATTATGGTATAGTCCAAATATTTAGTATAGAAAACAAGAAACATCTGTATACCCACCACCAAGATGAAAGGGATCATAGCTTTGGCCATATTTGCTTCATTGATCTCCCATTTCAAAGAAAGAAAATGTTTCAGATGCATTTACTTACCCTCATCCCCAGAAGTCACCCCTCCTCTGAAATCGGTATTTCATTACCATGTGCATTTTTTAATTTTACCGCATATGTATGTATTAGTCAAGTATATATGTGAATTTTTGTGAGTTCTAAAATTGTATATACATGATATATGGAATGTGTCCTTTAGCAGCCAAGTGAACATTTGTTTTTAAGATTTACCAGTAGTATTGCCTGCACACTTATGTTCACGATGTCTTTCTGCCTAGAATTACATTGTGTAAATATGTCGCAGGTTGTTAGTTTACTCCCCTTCTGATGGGAGCTGGGTTGCTCCAATTCTTTTGCTATTATAAGCAATGTTAAAATTATCCTCCTCGTCCACGTCGTCTTGGGCACACGTGTGATGTTTTCTCCAGGATAGATGCCTAAAAGCGGAATTGCCGAGTTTTGGAACACACCCTTCCCGCTTTGCTGGGTATGGCCGCAGTGACTGCCATCTGCCCTCCCCCGTGGGCAGGATCCTTCTGTGCATCGTCCACAACACTTGAGAAGATCAGAACTATTACACTTTGACCATCTTCTGAGTGTGAAACGAAATCCAATCGGTGTGTTAATTGCATTTCCCCTGATTCCTAGTGAAATTGAGCATTTAACACATGCTTGTTGCTCATTTGGATCTCTCCTTATGTAAATGGTAGGTTCATATCCTTCACCCAGACTTCCATCAGGTAGTTCCTGTTTTTTCTTATGATTTGTGAGAGTTCTTATAAACATTCCAGATGTGATTTGTGGGTCACAGATAGCCTTTCCCTCGCATTGCTTGTCTTCGTCCCTTGGTTTATGGTGCCTTTTGTCATAAAGCTATTAATTTTAGTGTGGTCAAATTTATCTGCTTTTTTTCTTTATGACTTTCATTCGTTTTGTCTTGTTTAAAAATTTCTTTCACATACTGAGACAAAGAAAGAAGTCATTTGCGTTGTTTTAACCTGAAAAGTTTAGTTTTGCTTATAACATTTGGCTCTTTCAATCCATCTGGAATTAATTTTTGTGTATTGTGTGAGGCAGGCTATAATTTTATCTCCCCCCACCCATCCCTTTGATTAGTCCTTTGTCCCAGCACCATTTAATGACTAGTCAATTGTTTCCATTGTTTCTGGGCATCTTATTTTATTCCACTGGTCTAATGGTATATCTGCCTCACCCGTGTCTTGCTAATTTAGTTTTTATAGCTTTGTTGTTTTGATATGTTAGCATAGATTGTCCCTACACCCCTGCCCAATTTTTTATATTTTCCCTTTAATCACCCATATGACTTTTCGAATAAGCTTGTCATATTTCATTTAAAAATTGGATTTGGATTGAACTGAATTTAGAGATTTATTTGGGGGAGGATTACCCATCTTTAAGCTATTTGGTTTTTCCATCCCTGAACATGACATATTTCTTCCTATGCTGAGATCCTTCTTAAAGTCACTCAAGAGTTAAAATTTTTGTCTATATCTTTCATTGCACATACTGTCATTAGATTTGTTTTTAGGTGCCTTATACTTTAGATTCTATTGCATGCCCTTTTTTTTTTTTTTAATCATTGTGTTTTCTGGTTCTTTGTTGTAGTTGTATCAGAACTTATATTTTTGTATTCTGATTTAGATTTGTTTTTAGGTGCCTTATACTTTAGATTCTATTGCATGCCTTTTTTTTTTTTTTATCATTGTGTTTTCTGGATCTTTGTTGTAGTTGTATCAGAACTTATATTTTTGTATTCTGATTTCATGTACAGCATCTTTGTAGAACTCTGTTATTACTTTGAATGTTTATTTTTTGTAGGCTCTTTTATATTTTGTATGTAGACACAATCAGCTATGAATAATGCCAGCTTTGTTTTTTCCTCTACAATTCACATGCCTTTGCTTTCTTTTTCTTTGCTTATTACATTGACTGGCACTTCAATTACAATATTGAATAAAAATAGTTTTAGCGGGTGTCCTAGTCACACACCGCACTTCAAAGATGTGGCTTGATTCCAAGTCTGTACTCCTGGAAAGTATCTTGTGATGATCATTCCCACCTGACATGGTGCTGTTGTCCAGTGAGATAGCTCCACTGTGTGTGTGTGCGCGCGCAAGCGCACAAATCTATGTATCTATCTATGTATCTATGTATCTATCTTTATTTTAGATTTATCCTCATGTTTACCATTACCTTTTGCCCTCCCTACCATTTTCTTACAAGCCATTTGTCTATTTAAATTTTCTTCCTGAGGAATGTTGTATAGTACTTATTTTACCTGAACTTCAGTGGTAAAATTTTCTTTATTTCTCTGAGAAAGTCTTTATTTCAATCTCAATTTTGAGTAATAATTTAGCTGAGTATTTTTGACACTTGAAGATGTTATTTAGTATATTATTTTCTGACCTCTGTTATTATAGTTGATAATCTAATCATTGATTCTTATGGGTAATCTGTCTTTACTCTCGGGTGCTTTTAAGGAGTTCTCATCACAGTTTCATATCTTTTGACATTTCACTAGAATGTGTATAGGTTGGATTTATTTTTGTTCATCCTGCTTAGAACTCATTGAAGTTTTTGACTCTGAGGGTTTATATCTTTCATTAATACTGGGAAATTTATTTTTTAGCTCTTCAAATATCGTCTCTCTCTATTCTCTCCATTATCTAATTCTTCAACTCCCAGTAGATATATTTTGGATTTTTTTCATTCATTCCTCCCTGTCTCTTATCTTTAATTATATTTTTCATCTTATTATCTCTCTGTGCTGTTTGGTGGAAAGTTTCCTCTGATGTGTCTTCCCATTTACTAATACTCTCCTTAGTTGTGTCTAGCCTAAAAGGTAACTTACCTACTGCATTTAATTTCAATGGTTACATTTTTCATTACAAAAAATGATATTTGCTACTTCACTTTTTTTTTTATGGTATCCTATTATTTTCTTTCTTTATATACCTTTTATATTATTTCAAGCTACGGTGCTCTAATTCTCTTGTTTATTGTATTAGCTAACTTTTCCTTATAGTGGATTGTTTCCTTGTGTAATTAAAAAGTTTTGAGTGCAAGTTCATGTCTAGTGATGCTTGTTTTTCCTATGGAAATACAGTATAGTCTGGGTTGTGAGAAGAGCTTCGTAGGGTGGTTTTGTTTGATTCTTTTTCTTAACCAAGGATAGTTACTAAGAATTATATTAATTAATTATTTGGTGTAAGGGTTCCTGAATCCTCCTGAAATGTAGTGTTAATATAGCTCATAAATTCATGTAACATACAAACTTTGATTTCTCAGGGTCTGGCTTTTCTCATTCACTTAGAGATATTCTCTGCTTTTGCGGTAGAGTTGATTTTTCTGCAGTTCATTGTTTAACTGAGGTGTAGTCCTTCAAGTGCCCCAGCTTAATGCAGAGTTTTAGTTTCTATGTCTGTTCACATGTGCTCTTAAAACCTTATCTCTTGATCTTGAACCTGCACTAAAACCCATCCATTAAGCCCTCTGGGTTACCAGGACTAATCACTCTCCATCGGACAGCAGCGGTTTTGGTTCACATGCTTAGTCTTATGCTTGTCATTTCCTCTTAGGAATTTCCTTTTTTAAAAACTTTTCATGTTCAGCAACACATCTTAAAATATATTTTAAAATATATTCCTGTACTCAATCTAGTTTTCTAGAAATTTATAGCAAGAGGTTTTTCTCCTTTTGCCATCTTGCTGGTACTAGATCCTTGAATGACTTTTGCAAAGAGAATACTCTGAACAAGGGAAGCAGAAGATGCTTCCTGAGTCATGCACAGAGTCCCCCAAGACTTATACATGTGGTGTTCCTAATGGAGAGGTTGTCAGGGTGCTGGACTGAGCGCAGGGGAAAATTTAAGGAAGGAAGTGAGGGAGAAACCAAGTGCATTAACGGGCAGTTACTTTCTGCCCCCTCTGCTGATACACCAGCGCCTAGCTAATGGCAGTTCACTTAGAAGCGCGATCATTGATACGTCTTTACCGGTAGCTTCTAAAAATATCTTGCCGGCCGGGATGGAGTCTTTCTAGGAATGCAGGGTAGGAATGTAAAAGCAGGGAGGTGCCTCTCAAGTTCTAGTGAAGATGAAACCTGGAGGCCACGGCGGGGCCCCATGGGGCGTTGGGGGGAGGAGAAGTTGAAGGACGGAAGCTGCGCTCCAACTTTAGACACCAGAAGGGGAAGAGAACAGAGGGGCGAGGGGGTAAGAGAGTGATCTGAAAACACGAGTGTAGACATCTTCGCTGAAGACAAAGCCCGTTTGAGAGGAAGCCAGTCTCCGTGGGGCCTTGCGCCCATATCTCTCAGTCTCCGGGCTGTCAGTCCGGAGAAATGCTGTTGTGGAGATCCAGGTGCTAAGCCTTCAGCAGGTGGTGTTGGACTGCGATCACTCCTGTGCCTTCAGCTTTAGTTCTCCTTGCGGTTTCTGCTAAGAGTGCGTCTCTTTTACATTGAGGTGTGGAACCTCCTGTGGGGCTGCGAGGCCACTGGGACACTGGAGGCAGAGCCCCAAGTTCGCTCCAGTTCCCAGGATGTGAGGGAGGGAAGTAAAAGCCGTGCCCAGGTGCCCAGGGCATTCCTCTGGGAGGTACCGCATTCCAGGGCTGATGCGACCAGTTGCGTGATCAACAACGCATTTAATCACTCTACACGGTGGTCTCAACCAGCGTCAGTTTGGCGCCCCAAGGGACACTGGAGATGTCTGGGCACGTTTTTGATCGTTGCAATGGGGGATCGGGGTGCATGTGTTAAGAGGCCAGGAATGCTGTCCAAATAATGCACAGGACAGTCCCCCATGACAAAGAAATATCTGACTCTGCTGCCAATAGTGCTGAGGCTGAGAAACCCAGTTCTCCAGGTCCTTTCTCACCTCACAAGTGGAGGGCTGAGAAGAGGAGGGGATGTGCATGTGGCTAGATTAGGTAAGCTCTGTTCAAATTACCCATCTATCTAACACGGACCACGTCAACCCACTTCACATCCACAGAAACACAAAGCAAATGAAATGAATTAAAAACTGTCCCTGCCCCCCTTTTCCCCCAAAGAACAAAATCTTGGGCTCAAAATGCTGGGAGCTTTGCAGGCTGCCAGTGACCGTGGTGTCTGCCTCCACGTACTGGGTCACTTACTGTGTCAGGTGATGTCTGTGAGCTGCGTGTACCCGTGAGGTGAGAGTTGACGGCAATCTTCCTTGAGCTGAAGAGACCGTCTTCAGAATAAGCACTTCTAGCTCTTCCCGTACAACCTTCCCGACAGGGCGCAGATTCTAAGAAGGCCAGGTCCTGTCTGTGTCCACGTGGCTTTGCGTAGAGTGACCATTCATTAATTCATTCAAAAGCATGTATTCGGTACGCACGGTGTGCAAGGCAGCGTGTTCGTGGCTATGGAGAATGCAAGGATGGCTAAGCCAAGCCCCTGGCAGTGCAGGCGGGGAGGAGAGACCCCGTACCCCATGGTCTCTAGGCAGGGAGACACGAAGTGCCCAAGATCCTCAGGAGAGAGACATCGTGTTTGTGGTATCATCGCACATAACTTCACAGATGAGATACCATGTGAACTGGGCTTTTAAGTCTGACTTTTTGACAGGTGGATATAGAGAAAGGGGGCAGGAAGGGAGAAAGAAAATGAATATGATCGGCAGGAGGATGCGTTCAAGGTGTGTGTGTAGAGTGGTGAGCAGCTCTGCTTTGCTGGAGTAGACAGTGGGTGCTGGAGGCAGTAGGAGATATTTCTGGGGGCATAGGTGGGGGTTGGGGGGCACCCGTCCTGGTTCTTAAGATAAGGACTTAGATCAGATGACACTTAAGTTCGCTTTCAGCCCTAAGATTATAAGTGCTCATGATTCCATAGTCATTTATTCATTCTATAGAAAACTCATTTATTCATTCAATAAAGATATGTGTTTAATGACTTTTTACCAGACACTATACGAGCACACGGATACAACATTGAACACGCTCTTGAAATGTATTGCACGGAGGGTAGGGCTAGGGTCACGGTTGGGCTGTGATGAATTGTGCTAGAACCTGGAAGAGGCAGATGGGTTAGAAGGCCCTTCTCATCCTCTGAGGGGGAGGTATGAAGTTCTGAACTTGAGAGGTGGTGATGCAAGTGGAAAAGAAAGAGAGACTGTGAAAGTGGAACAGAGAGGAAAAAACGTGATAGGACTCGGGGAATGGTTGGTGTAGGAGGTGCACGGGAGGAAGCATCAGAGATGCACCCAAAGTTTTGCACCTGAGTTAGGGGGAGTCGGTGACGCTGCAAACAGAATTAGAGACGTGGGCAGGAGCTGGTTGGGAGGCAAAGATGAGTTTCTCTTTAAAGCAGCTGATTGATGTACAGGGCTCTCTGCTTATCCAGGTGGAGGAGCCCCATAGTGAAGGTGGCACCTGACTTAAAAGGAACAGGGAGCCTTCCAGAGATTAGCTGTCCTTGCAGCCATTGGACGGAGGAGATCACCGAGAGGGGCGTGTCCACAGAGAAGGAAGGAGACAGGCTCTGAGGAAGGCAGAGGGATGTTTAGAGGTGGAAGAAAAGGTGGAGAAGATGCCGGGTTGGTGAGGGAGGTGGGAGAACACCAGACTGGACAGGATTTCGGGGGGCAGGGAAGCCAACTCCTGCCCAGTCTGAGGGCAGCACGTGTGTACACACCCCGGTAGCTTCCCGGGAAACAGACTCCTGCTTTAAATACCCCTTGGAATGTATTGAGCCACAAAAGCCTGAGCCATCTGATGATTTTATCAGTGCGCGGTGCTCAGCCCAGGAGAGGAGGAGGGTGCGTCATCCCTGCTGCGCGCAGGTTGTGAAGGGTTTGTTGTGACAGCAAGCTGCTGGGTCTGTTGACGGGGGCTCCTGGGGCACCGGGGCAGCAGTAGTGTTAGAGAAGGACACGGTCTTTGCCCCTGAACGCTAAGGGAAGATGCTTGGGGACTGTCCGTGGTTTTGTCTGTGCCGGCCTGCTCACTAGCCTGGGTGGTTGAGTGGCTGGGTGGCGATTTGTGCTCGTGTGAAACCTAGTTTCCAGGTAAACACACGGTTCATGCCTTGACTCAGGCTGAGGAGGAGGCTTCGTGCCCCCTGCTTGACTCTGAGTGTGGCCCCAAATCTTGCACTGTGGGCTCTTCACGCCATTCTTGTCCATCTGCAAAGTGCAGGCACCCAATCCGTCGGCTCGTCTCCTGCACTGAGGTGTAGTGGGCACGTGTAACTCGGGTGTCCGGCAGGTCCGGTTCCAAGTCTAGCTCTGCCACTTACTAGCTGTGTGACCTCAGTGTAGGGACGTCAATGTCCTCATCTCAGCTGAGTGGTAGGAGCTCAACCTGCCAACCAGAGGGTTTCTGTGCCATCAGACGAGGTGCCGCACGCACAGGGCTTGTAAGTTAGACCTTCGGCGAGCGTTCGTTATTGCTTCTGCTTTGAAACTTCGATCATTTTTCTGTTTAGTCTCTTTCTGTTGAGTTGTTTTCAGAATTTCTTTCCCAGCGTTTTCCACTTAAAAGAAAAGTAACTAATTTGAAGAAAATTATAAGCTAACACCCCTTAGCTGGCTGCTGTCTGGCTCCCTGGGCAAATAAAGGGCCCTGAATGCTTTGATTGTTCTGGCACAACTCCCTTTTGGAAATAGAAAGCTGTCTTTTGACACCACCTGTACTGCCTGATGTCTGTCGCTGGAGGTAGAACAATGATACCACCCACGTGGTGTGGCCTTCTACGTTTACAAAGTGTTTTCACACCCTGTTCTCAACGGTCCGAACGTCGTTTTGGAGGCTGGGTCTTTCACCCCAGTGAGCTGGTGACTGTCTTCAATTTTTAGGGGTGTGTGTGTGTGTGTGTGTACACGTGCGCCCTTGCACACACTTGAAGTATAGCTTCTTTTCTTTTACCACAAACAGCTAAAATTTCAAAGCAGGTGGGTGTGGGTTAAACACTGTTCTAAATGGCAGGCCTGCTGTTCGTGGGGAGGCAGAGTGGTCTGAAAGTTTAAAAATAACCCGAACATTATAGACGCCTGTGAGTTCTACAGCCCAGAGCACCGAGTCTGTGGGTGTCTTACCTGCTGGAGAGCAGTCAGGAAAACAAGTTCAGAAGCAGGAGGATTTAAATTTGCTGAATCCTTTTGTGGTGTACATTGGCAACAGAAGGTTTCGTGAAAAAAAACAACAACAACAAAAAACAAAGAGAGAGAGAGAGAGAGCGCCAGACCTAAGGACCAGGATCGATATTCCTGAATCGTAGGGATAGTGCCACCCTTGGATTGCTGAACACAGGGTGCTGGATAGTTTGGGGTATGCAGTGCAGTGGACCCTCCTCTTCTGCTGCTGACCATCATCTCCTCCCCCCTTCCCTCCGTTCCTGACCCCTGCAGGGTTTGACCGACAGGAAGCTCAGGGATGGGAGCATTCGGGGTAGACCTGGCCATTCAGTGAAAGACTAGTAAATGGTGTGTGAAACACGTCCATCATGAGTAAATCATGTGCAATAATATACCCTTTGGATTTTGAAAAGTTTGAAGGGCTTAAGCAGTATTTGGAGGGGGACCCGTCTCCTTGCGTGGCTGCACTGCGTGGGCCTCGCCCGGGCAGCAAAGGCTGCAGCCCGTCAGGATTCTCTCAGCAGCTCGTGTTGGAATAGAACATGCTTGAGAATCTATTGTCGCTGTCGGTTTATCAGAAGTCTCCTGAGATTCAGAACACAGGCATGACTGTTGTCATGTTTGTACATGGGGTGATAAACCCAACCAGGACTGAGGTAGGAGTCTCCTGTCTTATCCAACATTCTAGTAACTCACCTACTCCGAGGCCCTCCCCCACCTGCTGTGGTGTCTGGACATTTTCTTGTCTATCGGACGTGTAGGATCACGACATAAAGTGATTAGCCCAAATCTCTAGTAATGACATCAGTGAGAGGCCCTGCAGTGCGGTAGTGAAGATAATGGGTTTAGGAGTCAAGTAGACCTAAAATTGAATTTCTGCTATCATTTACCACCTACTGGACCTGGAGGGAAATTATTAGTCTCTCTCACTCTTGCTTTTCTTATCTGTAAAATGGAGATTATAATGGTACCTACCACCTAGGATTTTCTTAGTACAGTGCCTTGCAAATAATCAGTACTTGATACCTATTACAGTTAATACCATGAACCAGTTGCTTGTACTGTTCTGTGTAATTATTCTTGTTTGACACCTGACCATCTTTCTCTTTGTTTGTATAGTCCTGATTATTTTAACAAAGGGAAAATAGCATAACAGGAAGCTTGGGGTTATTATATTAGTGCTTGACTACTTAACATCTGGCTGAATTGTTTTGAAGAATGTGACTAAGTGATAGAGTGATTATGTAAAAACAACAACAACAAAAACAAACAAAAACCAAACAACAAGTCTAGAAGGGATACACTCACATATAGTCTGAGTGTGTGTGTGTGTCCAAGGGGTTGAGTATTTCCGAAATTCTTTTGATTGAGAATTACATCTCCACCATTCTGATGTTTAAATGGCATGTTAGGATTATTTAGAAATCTTCAGGGGAGCGTGTAGATCTTCCTGTCTGAGAGCACTGTGCTGAGCCCACCCGAGAGCTCCAGGCAGCTTAGGAAGGTGAGTTGCACATGTGTGTGCCCTTGGGTGGCAGAACCCGAGATCAGCTCAGAATCTAGCATGTGTCTGCCTATAGGAAGAGGATGTGTCCCTTTCACGGGTGATTTTCCCTAGGGGAAATGGGTATGATGATGGTTGTTGTTTTGTAGAGAGAAGAGAAAAAACTAATTAAGACTAGTTGATTTTTTTTTTTTTTTTTTGAAGCAGAATTTCATTCTTCTCTGTTTTATTTTCTATGGAAAGGGACCTGAAGCATTCTTTATGTGGGGGTCTGAATGTCTTTTTAATAATCGAGTCTCAAGTCGTATTTCAACCACAGTGGGAGATACTCCTCATAAGAGATTGAACCATGAGCCCAGTAACTTAATGGTTGATAAAATGAGGGTGAGGCTGTTCTGGTGCTGGAAAAGTTCCCTGAGTTAGAATCATCTCCCCTACCAGAGAGGTGAGCACCCTCCCTCTCTTGATACAAAGGGGAGGATGAACACTCACCTCAGAAGGAGCAGCTGGAAACATTGTAACAGCAAAGGCTCAGAATTAGAGCCAGGATGTATTAGGGGAAGGGGGCCCCTCAGATAGGGACCAGCTGCCTGGTTGGTGCCAAAAGTTTATTTCACTAAAGGGAGATGCAGGAGACTCATTCATTCATCCGTTGGCTGTGTATTTAGTAAAGACCTGCTATGGGGATAAGAATGCAGGCACTCTGTGTAATTATGTGAAGGGGAAGACATGTCCTCTGCCCTTGAGAAGCTCACACCACAGTTGAGACAAGGCGTACATAATCGAAAAAATTTAAGGGGAATGTACTGGTGAAGTTATATTCATGACAACAGTGACAGCGAGTAAGCAGGGAACTATAGGAAGCTCTGTGAGTTTACAGGAGGTAGCGATCACAGAGTTGAAGAGTTACGAAGGCTCATGGAGAAGGCAGCATTGAACCGAACCACCCTCTGAACCATACCATGGAGTTGGAGAAGCAGAAAAGGGGAAGGATGTTCATGGGTCAGTGTGTGTCAGGTGCTCCGAGCAAGTTTTGAGGTCGGAGTGGGCATGTCATGTTCTAACCATGTTAATACTATGCTACATGGTGAGATGGTGTTGGAAAAGTAGATTGAATTCAGATTGTCCTGAGTTGTCAGGCTAAGGAGTTGGGCCATTTTTTTAGGTGGAGAGGAACCACTGAAGTTTAGGGATTGACAGAGAGAATGATGTCACCGAGTAGAAACTGGAATTGTAGGAGAGGGAGCTTGCTTTGGACGAATGATAATGAGTTTACTTACAGACACATTGAGTGTTAGAGGATGACAGACAGTCCATGTGGAGCGACCCAGTGCTTACTGGGCATTTGGATTCGGAAATGGGGTGCAAGGTAAGGGTTGGAGACTAGATGTGATTGGAGAGGGGTAGTTGAAATTGTGGCTAGAGATATGCTCCCAAAAGGAGAGAGGTCAGAGAGAGAAGATAAAGGGGTGGGGACGATAAAGACCCATGGGGTGCTCCCACAACAGAGGAGGAGGAAGAAGAGAAGGAAACACAGTGAGAAACTGGGAGGTATGGAGACTGGGGCACTAAGGCGCAGGGGGGACTCTGAGAAGGAGGGGACATCAGTGGTGTCAAGCGCTGTAGAGTGGACAGAAAAAGGGTACAACCAGGACCACAGGAAGTCCGGGGAGTGGAAGGGGCCGAGCCAGCACATGGTCTGGCCGATGCACATCTCACGCCTGGCCTTGAGCCCGTGGCATCTGGGAATGCCTCATTCACTGCCGAGCTTATACCAGGTGGGCGTGGCCAGCTGCTCAGTGGGAGCGAGTGGGAGAGCCAGGGCGTGGTGATGGACAGGTGGTGGCTTCCTGCCCAGGATTCCAACCCAAAGAGTCCTGTGAGAGGCAAGGCTGGTGGGTGTGGTGAAACCGAGTTCTCTTCTCCGGGCCGGTAGGGATCCTCTAGGCTCCCTTTCAGCGGTGAGCTCTCTTTCCTGCTTAGGAATTTGTTTTCAAGGGTGAAATGTGGGGAGAGGACGGAGTGCAGCAGGTTCAGGGTGCGGCCGGGCACCTTCTCACCCTGGGCTCTGCCTCCGAGGCTCTAGCACCCTGACACCACGGAAGGGACTCACTTTGCCTCCTGAATGAATGAATCAGCCGGATCCCACCCGGGCTGAGTAAGCTTGGCGCTGTGTGGGCTGCGTTTTGTTTTCGGAGTCAAGAGGCCAAGGGGGCGGATGGGCGTGCTTCCGTCAGCTGTTCTCAGCCCTGGCTGTCAGCACACCCTGCTCTCGCGCCCGGGCGGAGCGGGAGTTCTGCAGTGTCCTGCCACCCTCTGAGTGTCCTCCACTCGGCTGGGGAGCAACTCACCTGGAGGCCGGGACCCGAGGTGCCCAGGGACAGGGCTCAACACTGAGCCTCCAAACTGACTTTCCCAATAAGGGTTAATGTCTATTAGGTTAAGCATATTTGACTTTTTTTTTTTTTTAATCCTCACCCAAGGATACTTTTTCCATTTTTATCTTCAGATAAAGTGGGGGGAGGGGCATTGATGTGAGAGGGACACATCGCCTGGTTGCCTCCCGCACGAACCCCGACCCAGGGCCGGGATGAACTGCAACCGAGGTCTGTGCCCTTGACCGGAATCGAACCTGCGACTCTTTGGTCTGTGGGCCGACGCTCTACCGCTGAGCCAAACCGGCCAGAGCAAGCACATTCGACTTTTGTGCAGGCTGAAAAGTGACCTCATCTTTTGGACAAAAAAGGATTGAAGTGGCAATCCTGGAATCTCTGTGGTCCTAGATGCAGTGAGAAGCAACAAAATGCTGACGGGTTTTCAATCCCATGCAGCTTGCGGCCCCTCCATGGCCCAGGCATGCTGTCCCCACGCCCACAGGGCCTTCCTTTTTTTTATCCTCATCTGAGGACATTTTTCCATTTTTTGTTCAGATAGAGTGGGAGGAAGAGAAAGAGAGAGAGAGAAACATCAACGTGAAAGGGACACATCGAGTGGTTGTCACTCGCACGACCAACCAGGGCCGGGGACAAACTACAACCGAGGTATGTGCCCTTAGCGGGAACCGAACCCGGGTCTCTCTGGACTGCAGGCCGACGCTCTAACCGCTGAGCCAGACTGGCCAGGGCCCTCAGTGCCTTTCCAAGGGAGCTCCCCAGTCTGCCTTTCTCCAGGGCAGTGGTTCTCAACCTTCCTGATACCGCAACCCTTTTATACAGTTCTTCATGTTGTGATGACCCCAAACATAAAATTATTTTCGTTGCTACTTCATAACTATAATTTTGCTACTGTTATGTCTTAGGCGACCCCTGTGAAACCCCCAAGGGGGTCACAACCCACAGGTTGAGAACCGCTGCTCCAGGGTGCCCCCAGCAGGAGGGGCGGTCTCCCTCCTTTCTGCCCAGGGCTCTCGTATGGAACACACTACCTTCTGCCTTGGATTAGAGCCCTCCACAGATATGTTCTCTCCCTTCTCTCTTAAACTGGAAGCTCTTAGAGGCTGTGACTGTGTCTAATTTATCCTTGAGCCTCAGAATCCCTGAGAACAATGCCTGACACACTAAAAGGGTTTAATGAGTATTCAATAACTGGGCTTATGAATTAATTAGTAAGTAAACATAGTCTCTCCCAGATACTAAGACCTTGGGCTCTCTGACGCTGGTCTCTAATATCGTTTTGCCCATTTGTCTTTCTGACCGAGTCTCAGACATGTACACGCCTCTGCTCCCCCATCCTCTCCACACACCCCGAAGCCCTCCCAGGGCTGGACTCTGCAGTCTGCTTTCAGAAAGAGAAAGCTGCCCGATTGGCAGTGTTTGCTGGTGCTACTGTGGTCCCAGCTACCACAGCTGAAATGCATTTCGCAAACACTTACGTGGCACTTACTGTGTGCCAGGTACTGTTCTAAGAGCTTGACACATACCAACTGAATATTCTTGACAGCCCTACGGGACAGGTGTTATGCATTCATGGAATTTAACTCTTTGGGAGACTCAGTCTCCAAACCATTCTTTACCTCTCCAAGGTCCAAGATCATACCTGTGACTGGACCCTTAAGCAAGGAGAACATTATTTCAACATGCAGTATGTGAACAGTGGCCACACATTGTGCAGAATCCTGACTTTATTATTGGAAGACCCAGTTCTGCTGTTTCCTAACTCTGTGCACTTGGACAAGTCCTTGATGCTCTCAGCCTCAGACATCAGAATGTGCCTCACAGTCCTGCAACAAAGTTGCAATGAGATGAAATTACCATGGTTGGCACCCAGGAAATACTGAGTTGTCATAAGAGAATGTTTTTTTAAAGCATTTAAAGCAAACTTTGCAGATCTGTGGTGCTGTGGGGTTTCTCAGGCATAGGTTAGAGACGGGCTGGTTCTAGAGATGGGCATTGCATAAGGGTGTGATGTCACGTTTTCACCTAAGAGCTGTCAAGGATGGTGGGAGCCACCCGCCTCCCAGGGTGTCTGTAGTGCCACGATGCTCCGGTGCTCTGCTCTGATTCTGCACATGGTCTCCTGCCAACTTTTGTCTTGAGAACCTACTCCCAAGCCCTCTCTGCATTATGTTTCCTAGAGCACTGCTTTGCATAAGCGTCTATGTCTTGGAAAAGCTCAACAGAGGAAAAGTAGAACGAAAGGGGTTCTGATAACTTCAGTATAAGCTATCTGAGTGTAATGGCACGTTATGGGGAGATGAGGGAGTGGGGCTGGCGGGAGGGGCACACACATTTTGGATGAGGTTGGATTTGCAGACTTCTCAGAGATGGGCTAAAAATCGCACGAGAAGATGGCCCACAGCCTGACAGATCAGGGAAGAGCTAAAATAAGCTACATTCTTGTCCAACCTTGGCGCTCATGTCTGTCTATCTTAGTACAAACTCCCATGGCCTGCCCGGTCAGGGGAAGTGTGGCCACTTTGTCTTATTCCTTTTCCAGAGGAGGCTGGAGGGACCCCCCCCACTCATTACCTCCCCTCCCACCTGAACTTTGCATGGGACACTGGAGTCCAGGGGCACAGGGTGAAGGCTTTGATTAATCTGGGAAAGATTTTCACTTGCTTTTGCATTTCTAGTTTGCAGCTAACTGCTTGCAAAGAAAGCATTTGGCTGTACTATCTTAACTGTGTGTGTGTGTGTGTGTTGAGTTGACCTTGTGCACAGTGTGTGGGGCTTCACTTTCTAAGGACTGTGAGATGTGCTGGTTGCATTGTGGTGAAATTTGGGGCTTGGCCCTCAACCATCTCCCACAGGAGTAGAGGGCTGGTGACAATAGGTCACGGTTTTAGGAATGTCTAGGCTCTGAGGTGTGGTGTCTGGGTGGCACCTGAGCTCACAGAGATGTGCTCACAAGTGACCAGTAGATGGTGCTGTAACAACAGGAAAATATGGCTTCTGTCTCCTGGGCTGGAAAGGGGTTTTCAGAAATTGGTTTCCAATCAGTTATGACCAGCTGCTGATTGTCTACGTTTCCATTTGTGGGTTTTTAAGTGGACAGTGGAACGAGGGACCCTGGAAGCAGAATGCCCGCCAAGTTCCTTTATAAAAAGCATTATGGTTGCTCTGACCGGTTTGGCTCAGCGGTTGGAGCGTCGGCCTGTGGATCAGAGAGTCTTAGGTTCGGTTCCCTCTAGGGGCACGTACCCCCCCCCCCAAAAAAAAAGAGCATTATGGCAATGCCCTTATCTCAGGATTTTTCTAAGGATCCTCCTGGGTCTTGAGGCAATGGATGTGTTCCCAGTTAAGCATCTTCCCAGCATGGTCCCAGGAGCATTTGGCTACTGACCAACTTCAACTTGAGGATTGTAAGCTAGCAGTCCCAAGAGCTTAGCATGATCAAACAGTTTCTTCTCTGGACGATGAACAGTTTGGAATTAATGCTATTATGCCCAGAAGAGGTTAGTATGGATATTTGAAAGAGCCATAAAGTGGAAGTCAGAGGAGCTGTTAGAAGTCCAAACTCTGCCTCCCTCCAGATGTGGGCCAACTACTTAATGTTTCTGAAACTATTGATCTGTCCACCAAATCAGAATCATAAGACATGCATTGGCAGGCTGACCTCAGAGGTTTAGAATGAGGTTTCTATAAACTGAAAACTATTAAACACACATAAAGTTCTGTTCAGCCATTAAAATCGTAATTCTCTGGGGCTGGGGAATGGAGGCATTGGACAACGTGAAAGCAGTTCATGGATCTCAAACGTTCCAAGAGCAGTGCAAGTGTGTGCCTTGCTCCCTGAGGTCAAGTCCATTCCCAAAGCCATTTATGCCACTGTATTTGCCTCTGTCCTCTTGGGCTGCAAGAATTCCCATTTATAATTCCTGCAGAGGTGCTCATACTCCCAAGGGTCTTCAATATTATCCTCAACCCATGCATCTGTGATCCCTCTCTCCTCAGAAGGCGGGAAGGCAAGTCTCAACTCCAGTGGGTTCTCACATTTCAATGTGTAGCCCCGGTCTAGCAGCCACAGAGGACACAGGGCATTGTAGAGAGAGGAGGGGGAATGAGTGCTAGATCTCCACTGAGTGGGTAACATTGAAGACACAAGTCAAAGGTTCCTGATCAGCCAAGAATCTCTTCTGGAAAGAATCACTTCGGTGAGTCCTACTTCCTCTGAGCAGTAACAGACAGGCCTGCCACTCTCCAGCCGGCCAAGGCCAGGCCACGAAGGGAAGGGGTAAAGCTGCGGTGTGGGAATGAAGTCCATCAAGCATTCCAGCCAGTGAGGGTTAAAGAATCTCATTTCAGCCTGGCCGGTGTGGCTCAGTGGATTGAGCATCCTCATCCCATGCACTGAGAGGTCCTGATTAGATTCCTGGTCAAGGCACATGCCCAGGTTGCCAACTTGATCCCCAGTAGGGGGATGCACAGGAGGCAGCTGATCCATGTTTCTCTCTCTATCCCTTCCTCTCTCAAAAAAATCAATAAAAAACATTTTTTTAAAAAAGCATCTAATTTAATCCAAGAGGATACATTATTTTTGTCATCTGTTTTGTTCATTATTGTATCTGCAGTGACTAAAACAGGGCCTGGCGCTCAAAAATATTTGCCAAATGAATGATTTGAATGAATTTTGTGCTGTGGATTATGGTCCTGCCTGAAAGCATGGATTTGATCATTTCTGAAAGCTCATTTTGATTCTCTAGTTTATAGGGTTACTGAGATAGCCACTGTGACGGGTTCTCATGACTAATGGGCTGATGGGGCTTCCTAGCACAATTGTCCCTTTTTCTTCCGATCGGGTGTTCAGACAGAAAAGGACCCTCCACTGGTGGTAGGTGGAAGAACAGAGTAAGGCAGTCATGTGAAATTGCAATACTAATTAGAGCAGACTCACCTTGAACTATCATTTGTCCTGAAATGGGTTCCCCTGAATCAAAAGGTCAACATGCTGTCCCCAAGGGCAGCAGTGCCTGGTGGGGTGGGCATGGTGAGACCATTCCTTTGGTTTTCCAGAACCCAGAGAATTTCACTTCACACATGCACCTACATTCTCACACAGTGGCCCCTTGTCAGTGCTCACATGGCCTTGCCCACACACAGACACAGACACGTCGGAGCTCACGTGCCTCTCACCCAGATACACCTCCCCTCCCACCAGGTCATCACACACAGACGCTGCCTAGTATACGAGGGAAGCCAACTCACCCAGGATTTCCAAGAGAAGGGGGAGGGAGAAAACTGCTCTTCCAGTGCCCAGGTAGGGAGGATTTGGATGGCACTGTGTGTGGAGGACAAGGCAGGAGGAAGGGGAAGGTGTGCTCTAGCTAGTGTGGACATGGAAGGGACAGTTTGGTGCCTGTGCTTGATCCAACCCACTGAGTCACCTGTGGGGAAGAGCTTGGTTGCTAAACCCAGGGGCTCTCTCTCTAGGGCTTGGGGCTCACTTTACCTACTTGTGCAGTTCATACACTAATTCTGTTTTTATCTTCATTAATGGGTTTGAGGAAGTTAGTAGAATGGGAGGATCCTCCTGGTCGTTAAGATTTTGAGAAGGCTAGTTTTAGCCCAGAACTCACCATGTAGGGCTCCAACATCTGGACCACCCTCCCAGGAATAGAGGAGCAAGTCTGTGTCGGAGCCAAACCCCAGATCGCCCTGATTGGAGAGGGAGGGCAGGTACTCTCACTGGGAGCTGGCACCAACCAGAGTGTGGGGTCCTAGGGTCCCCCCAGGCCGCCAAGTGGGCAGTTAAGAGAGGGGGTGCCGCCTTCTCTGTGGAAATCCTCAGGCAGCATTGGTGGAGCCTGCGGGGTGCATGGGAGAGGGGACACGGCCCAGTGCACCGCGTGCAGGGCGCAAAGGCATCGACTCCGGGCTAGGGTCGCAGGCCAGGCGGCGCATCTACCTTGCCCCGGGACAGAAGGCGCCAGTGCAGGCACCGTGCCGTGTGCCCCGTCAGGTCTCGGCTTCTGCGGAGACGCCGCCAGCTGAGCCCGCCCCTCTCCTCTTAGCCTTACTTGGGGAGAGGCCACTCTTCCCGGACCTTTGCAGAGGTGTTGGTCCTCTACCCTCGACTCAGTCAATCAGCCAAACCAGCCCTGCATCCCAGGAACCCGCAGACATTTGGCCAGGGTCCTTCTGGGTCCATCCCCGCCCCTCCCCGGCCTCGCCGGCCCCGCCCCCGCTTCCCGTGGAGCCCGGCGCAGGCCTCGCGGAGCGGCTGCGCTCTGCTCGCTCTCCCCCTCCCCGGCCCTCCTCCCTCCGATTGTCTTCTCCCCTGCTCTGCGGAGCCCGGCTGCTGGAGTGGAAGAGGAGGACCGAGTCCGTAGTAAGCAAGTTTGGTCCCTGGACAGCTCCCGGGGCAGGCCGCCGCTGAGCTCCGCTGCAACCTGTTCCTCCCCGCCCGAGGGCTCGCCACCGCCCGCGCGGCGCCCGCCTCTCCCGGCGCAGCCGCGGATCGCTGTTGCCTGCTGATCGGGGAGGCGGCCGCGGCCAGCGCTCCGGGCGGATGCTGGCACCGGGGCTTCGCTGCTCGCTGGATGCTGCTCAACTTCTCTCCCCGGCACAGGAGCTTGGAAGTCATTTGTCTCTCTGCCGTTGGATCCGCTTCTTATTTTGATATTTTGGGCATTGCGGTTTACGCAGGGACCTCTGGGCCGCTCTCCCCCCACCCCCTCTCCCTCCACCTCTGGATGCGTCTGTGCTGGCAGATTTCAAGACCCAAGTCTTGGCTGTGGAATTTCTTGAATTGACTTTGCCGGGGCTGGTGTTCTAAAGCATGTCACCATAACCCTGCCCTTGTCTTCTTCTTGTTGTTAAAGTTCTTTTGTTTTCATTTTTTTTTTTTTTACCTCCCCCCACCAATAAATCACCAAACTGTTACCTCGCAGGCCGGTGCCTGCCTCTCCCCGGACTCGGCGGTGCGTCTGCCCGAAGAGGAGCTATGTTTGGAGAGCAGCCCACTCCGCCCCTCTCCTCGGCCCTTGAACGCCACCGCCACCGCACACTGGCATTTTGAGAAAAAAAAAAATTGCCTCCAGAAACTGAGCACCCCCCAGCAGCCCTCCCCCCTCTTTTTTTTTTTTTTTTTTTAACTCCTTGAGGAATGGAGCTTTGCAGAGGTTGCATTTAGATTCAACAGTTCAGAGCAGCGGGGTCGCCGCTGCTGCCTTTCCAAAGAGCTCGCTCGTGGCTCCCAGGAGGCCGTGGCCCCCGCCCGTCTGGATGCGGCTCTGAGTCTCCGTGTGTCTTTCTGCTTGTTGCTGTGTGCAGGTGTTCGGCCGCGATCACCTTTGTGTGTCTTCTGTCTGTTTAAACTTCAGGATGGCTCGCTTCGGGGAGGCAGTGGTCGGCAGGCCGGGGTCTGGCGATGGAGACTCGGACCAGAGCAGGAACCGGCAAGGGACCCCCGTGCCGGCCTCGGGGCAGGCGGCCGCCTACAAGCAGTCGAAAGCGCAGAGGGCGCGGACTATGGCTTTGTACAACCCCATTCCCGTCCGGCAGAACTGTTTTACCGTCAACAGATCCCTGTTCATCTTCGGAGAAGATAACATTGTCAGGAAATACGCCAAGAAGCTCATCGATTGGCCATATCCTTTCTTGCCCACCATAACTCCCCTCTCCCCCTTCGCCTTTCTTGGGTGAGAGGGGAAACCAAGCGTGGAATTGATCCCCCATTCCTTCCTGGTGCCAATGTGCCCCTTTGCTGAAGTGCATTCTTCACTTTAGTGCATCTAAGGGGCAAGCCTGGTGCCACAGAGACCAGTGTGGGCACTAGTGGTTTTCAAGGTAAGACTTTTGGATTTTGATTTTTCCTGTGGCAATTTCCAGCAAACCTGGGTGCTGGTGCTGTGGTTTTTGTCTGATTCCCAGGTCCCCCAGTCCCTTCACATTGAAAGGGTCGCCCTAACCTCAGGGCTTTCTTTCACACCCTGTCCCCCTTTTCCCACCTCAGAGCCACCCCCTTGTCTCCACCCCCACCACCTGGAGAGACACCTGCATTATCTGCCCATAGGGGAGGTCCAGGCTCCATGAGGGGATTTCTCAGTTCAGAAGGTCCAAGAGCTCTGGCCAAAAGGCTATGAACAAATAGATAAAATAAAACAAGCTTTTGCCTAGGGACCCAGCTAACTCTGGGGACTGAGTTGAAATCCCACTGAAAGTAAAGTGAACGAATGTGTCGGGGAGGCGATCTCTAATGACATAGCCCAGACAGCTCAGCTGGAGTTCTCTTCTGAGCCAGGGAAGAGCAGCTCATCAGGGTCCCTCCTTTCCTTAGTCCTGAGTTGGGTACCCCAGCCTCTTAATACTTGACCTCACTGAGTGCTCTCCCAGTGCCCAGGATCCAGGCAGATCTGCTGGGCCTGAATTCATCAGTCGAAGGCTACATCAGCTGAGCCCAGAGGTGTGCAAGCAATCTGTCTCTCCTGCCCTGAAGGAACTGCTCTCCACAGTGAGCTGGTGGGGCATATCTGACGGTGGCAGTGTCAGGGTGAACTGGCATAGAAGGAGCTTCTTTGCAGGTTTAAGCAAGTGCACCGAATACAAGCTGCTGATTAGGCATCTCACTGCCTTGTTCTTCATTAAGAATTTGGGTGTCTGTCTGGCAAGATCTTTAGAAATTGTGGATTGGTGGTGGTGAGGGGGATTAGTAGGAAGCAAGTCAGTGGGGTGGTGGTAAATATGGGGGCAACTTGGAGATATGGGACTTTGCTGCTTTTGGAGAGATTTCTTGGGACGGATGCACCTGCAAAGGAGGCTCCGCCTCTTTCCCCCTTCCTCCCTCCTCTACACCGCACCTTCCAGGTGTGCATCACTGAGACAGCTGGAGCCCTGCTGGGTCCCTGGTGTCAGTGAGGCATGCTGTTCACTCCCCTCGGGCCTGAGCATCTCCCTGCTCCCCCCTGCCCCAGTCTCTGTCCTCCCCCTGCCTTCTTCCCTAGTTTCCTGCCTCAGCAGCACCGCGATTGGCTGGCACGTGGTACTTCCAGGCAGCACCCCTCATTAGAAATGAAGGAGCATCTCTAAGCAGATATTATTCCTGCTGTTGCATGCATCCTCCTGCAGCCACCCAGGCTGGGCTTCCTCTCTCCTCCTCTCTGCACTCTCCTCCCCCCATCCCACCCACGTAGAGTGATGGGGCCATGCGGTGCTTGAGTTAAATGTATCTGGGGTGGGGGTACTGGGAGGGAAAGGATCGGGTCCCTGCAGCCCCACCCACCAGTGCGCTGCATAAAGCAGACAGATCTCATTGTGTTGCACGCTGCGGCTGCAAACACTCCTCCAGTGAGGTCTCTGATTCCCCGAGCAGGGCCCCCTCCCCCGCCTGCCTTCTCCAGTTCCCTAAAATTTCCCACCCACCAGGTGCTGCTTCACCATGCCCCTCTCTTAGGGGCGTGTTTACTCAGACAGGCGCCCTCGGTTTCCTTGCGGTAGACAAAGCCACCCAGCCATCCCGAGGGTGGCAAAGTGTGCCGGCAATCATCGCTGGCACCTTGGACAGCGCCACCGAAATCCCCAGGTGGCTCGGGCTCCACCATCACCCAGGTTCAGCACCTCGGGCACTTCCGGCCGGGCTGCTCCGGGCCGGGATCTCCAGCACGTTTCCCACACCACGCGGTCGCTGCTGTTCACGTTTTCTCTTCTGCTGCAAAGACACCGCCTTGCTGCCAGGCGTTGGGAACACAACGTGGGACTGGATTTTACTCCTCCCTTTCCTTGTCTCTGGCCAGGATAGGCTAAAGACGGAAAAGGAGTCTAAGGGAGGCTGGGGAGCGGTGTTAGCATCATGCTCGGTGCCTTGTCTGTGAGCCTGTCCCAAAGGTCTCCTCTATCACCACAGCTGGAAGTTCCCCAGTGCTTCTACAGCATGTAGGCAGTTGTAACAGTGTGCAGAGAACACCTGCCAAGGGGTGTAGAGGAGCCTGGTTGGCAAATTTAAAATACACCATGTTTGCTTTTTTTTCTCCTGACTGTACAAGGTAACCACCACACCTTCCCTCTGGTGGTGACCATGGGGGACCATTGTGCTTCTGTGTGGTCCGCGTTTTCTCCAGCACCACCTGCATCGAGGTTCCTAGTCTCACTTTCCTTCCTCTCTGAACACCCAGCTTCCCAAATATCTTACTTTTTTACCTACTGGGGGTCAGTGTGAGCTTCGGTTACCAGCAAAGCTTTAGAGCGAGGCCCTCTTGGTTCAAATCCCTTTCTTTCACCAGCTCTGTGACCTTGCACAGTCACTTCAGTACCCTGCACTCAGTTTCCTCGTCGGTAAAATGGGGAAGATGAGAATGAGTCACTGGAAGAACTAAACGAGTTGCTATGTATCGAGGTCCTAGAATATTGCCCAATTACCTAATAAACACAAGCTATTGTTACTAGTTAACTCCGTCAGAAATTTCAGCAAACCTTAAGGGAGGGGTCTTAGTTCTAGGTGAACAAGTCTTCTGAGCCTTGCCTCTCAAGGACAGCAGGGGACAGCATCCTTGTCCCCTCTTGATAACAATATTCGGGATCGGAATCCCAAAGCCCACTTCAGACTTACTAAGTCATGACCTGCATTTGAGTAAGATCCCCAGGTGATTTGTGTGCACACTGAAGTTTGGGAAGTGCTTCTCTGCTCCCCGGAAGGGGCACATTTTGAAAAAAGGAAGGCTCAAAAGATACATGTCAAGACCTGGCTTTGAACTCACATTTGCAAGGTGCTTGAGGATTGCATGGGTGTGCTATGCGTTTGAGCCTTATACAACCGCAATGGGTTGCAGATAGTCTCCGGACTTGGAAGATAATGTGCTCTTCTGTGTGCTGTTAGTGGTCTCTTAACACTGCATGTTACTGGTCTTTAATCAGATTGGGCTGAAAAGATGAGTTAAATAACAGGAATGATTTAATTTATGCTTGGAGAACTCTCTGACTTGTGGAGGGCAATATTATCCAGTTATTAATATGGAAGGTCTAGTTTTTAGGGGAAGGAAACCCTAAGATGACCCAGACTTGGCATGAAAGATGGTGGTACGTCAACAGCCCACTCTGACTGTATTTCACTTTTCTTGGAAGCGACATCTGCAGTGGGAGATAATTTTATTTTCTTATGGCACTCTCTTCTGCAGTGGAGACCATAACCTTTTGGAAAATGCTAATCTGATTTAAAACATGGTATTACATTTTATATGATTCCTCCTTTTCTTTCTTGCTCATCTAATAGATCTAACAGAAGGGCTCTCTTCTTTTTAGGGCATTGGCTGCTCTGAATGTCCATATGCTTACCAGTTCTAGCCCTTCTGTGCCCAGGCTCAGTTACCCTGTGGACATACAGGGTCTCCCTCAGGATCTGTGAGATGCTTCGCACTTTTTGCACTTGGCCAGGTGAGAGGTGGAAGGGAAGACCTTGTATGTCGGACTCGGAGATGCTGTGCTGTTGATGGGCAGGGGGAGATTTTTTTCCCACTGATGGTGTGAGTCATCTCAGCAGGGGAGCACATGCTTCATGTGGATGTCAACATGGTTTAAAGGAGAATGATCACTGAGGTGGTGAAGCTTGTTACAGTGGACCTGTGGATATACATCCGTAATTTCTTATTGCAGAGAATGTCATTGTAGCCCCGAAGACCTCGGGTCAGAACTTATATGCTGTATTATGGTGAATTTCCCATTGGAAATTGTCCATTTACTTTGGAGGACTTTGGTGAAGATCACTGAAAACTTTGATTTCCACATCTCCCATTTTGGCAGTTGCTTTTGGTTGCCTCAAAATATACAAGCTCCTTGCAGGATCGTAGACTGTAATCCTGGCAAGGATTTCAGGTTTGATGAAACTAATGGATCATGAGTCAGAATGCCTTGATTAGGGCAGAGGGTGGCAACTAACAAGGACAGAGCCTGTAATTATATCCTATGATCAAATAATGCAGAAAGGCTTCCCATCTGCTGTGTACCTGGGCATGGATGCAGATGGTGAAACAGTTACTGTAACTGGCACCGAGGCTGCAGGACAAAAGTCTTCATTTTCTGAGGCTCCTGGGGCAGCCTCCAAATGGCCCATTGGCTTTGCCCTTGAAATGAGATATGGGTGATGCTTCTTCTAAAAACCGGGCTATGAATTGTCGTGGGGACAATTGGCGTGTAGTGGAGGACTTTGACAAGATGAATGACTTGATGACGGCGACAGAAATATCTTGAATATGGCAGTTGAGTCTGTTGGCTGGCATGCCATCATGTCCCCACTTGCTTTCCGGCAGAGGGGGCGGGGTGCACTGGGAACTAGAGGAGGAGGGAAGTACCGAGAACAGGCCTGCTTTTTTTTCTTCTTCTGGAAGATCCAGACTCTGGAATTATTAGCTCCATTCCAAAACTGCCTATCTCTTTTTAGCTGTTGTTGCACGGAATGTAGGTGTTTTGTCCTCCTCAAACTCTGCTGCTTCTCCCTCTCTAGAGGAATGGCTAGTTTCTTTCCATCTTCATATTCTTCGTTAAAATAAAACTGAGTCAAGATTTGCTAAACTGTCCAGCCCCTGTGGCTCAGTGGCTGAGCGTCGACCCATGCACCAAGAGGTCGCCGGTTCAATTCCCGGTCAGGGCACATGCCCAGGTTGTGGGCCAAATCCCCAGTGGGGGGCATGCAGAAGGTGGCCAATCGATGTTCTCTCTCATTGATGTTTCCATCTCTCTCTCCTTCTCCCTTCCCTTCTCTCTAAAATCAATAAAGAAAAAAAAGTTTTTTAAAGATCTGCTAAACTATCAGAGCTCTTGCAGACCCTTAGACTCCCTGTGTTCCGCCTGCAAATCATTAGCCTCTCTGTCGTGCTCAGGGCTGCAGGGGGAAGGGCAGCTCCCAGCCTGGCAGCCCAGCCCATCAGAGGTGACTCTGACCATGTTATTTTGTTCATCACTGACCACAGCAATATGAAACAGGGAACCTAAACGTGACTGTAATTAATACCTTTCTATTCAAGGAGAGAGAGACCAGGCCCTTCCCTTCCCTTTCTCCTCCTGTCCTGTCCTCTGACCTTTTCATCTTCCCATGCTTCTCCCTCTCTCATGTTCAGGTTCAGGCCTTGTGAATAATTCATCACGTGTGTGAGTTTTTTCCTAGGATTTTTGGAAAAGGAAGGTTATTCGTCTTTCTCTTGGATATGAGCAAGGTCTCTTTTTGTGCAGTGGGACTGGGCCATGAGCAAGGTAATCGGGGGAAAACAATCTCTTTTATTTTAATCCTTACCTAGACATATGTTTATTGATTTTAGACAGAGTAAGGGAGGGAGGGAGGGAGGGAGAAACATCGATGTGGAAGAAACATCAGTCAGTTGCCTCCCCAACCCTCTACCCCCCAACTGGGGATTGAACCTGCAGGCTGGGTATGTGCCTAGGGAATCAAATCCGCATCCTTTTGGTGTATGGATGATGCTCCAGCAAACTGAGTCACCTGGCCAGGGCTCCAACATCACTTTTAATTTAAAAAGTTGAGCATCGAGGTTTTAGGTTCCTCCAGCTTAGTGCTCTCTTACGTTTTAAGCCACCTCAAGGAGGTGTCTTGTGGTGTATTTGTGCCCACTGAGTGCCCCAAGAATGTTAACCCAGTTTTCCATTTCCTGAATCTTTGGCCAATCTTTGGCTGTGAACTCTTGACCTATAATGGCCCAGATTCAGAACAGCACTGAATGACTTGAAAACATGTCCCTTACCTAAGACAGCCCTGCCCTGTGCCTGACAGAGCAGTGGGCACTTCTCAGGAACATCTTTGTTTTTTTTGAAAAGCCAGTATAAAGCAATAATCAAACTTGAAACTCATATGTGGTGCAGGAGGGAGGGGCTAGGCAGCAATCATTTCTCTCACCAAGTCACTACACAGAACAGCAAAGCGTGAGAGGGGGGAGGAAGCCAGGAAACAGACCTGCAGGGGGAGGTGAGCATGAAAAAACTGGAGTTGCCGAAGCTGTGATGACCGGCATCATTTTCTTAACACCACACCCAAGGATTTGTCATGATGGCTGGGCTTTGACAGGGTTTTAAGTGTCTACAAAACAGAACCTTCAATTTAAACTTTCGATTCAAGTTCTTAACATTTAGGGAGTGGAGCCTGGATCCCATGGCATTATAAAAGTCTTGACCATCCATTAGAAAAAAGCCACAGGCTGGGGTACCGGGGTGGGGGCAGGCCATGAAGAAGGCTTCAGAGGTCCCTGCTGGCCCGGGGACAGCTACCTTAGTGTCCAACATCACAGTAAAAACAATTTGCTTTGAAAGGCAGAGGGTTTAAGGGAAGAGTGGGATGGGGCAGTGGAGGCACGGGCTGCTCCCTCCCCACTTCAGTTTTGGGTAGGGCTCTTAATGCAACCCAAAGAGTCTCTCATACTGGGCCCTCAACAGCGCCTCAAATCTGCTATGGCTTTGTAGCGCAGCAGCAATAGATAAAAATTTCATCCAAAAAAATAAAATAAAGATTTTTGTACCCACCCCCCACACCAATTCCTGGTCTAAAGTTAACTCATTACTTGTGCTGTTAACACTTGACTAATACTTCATTGGAAACTTAGATCCAAAAGACTGAAACTGGACCTTCACCCCTCCCCAAATGAAAACAAAATAAAAAGAGTAACTTGAGGTTTATGGCACGTGGTTTAGGGCCACACACGAGGAGGAGGGGAAGAGCAGAGCTGGGTGACGGAACCCATTCAGTCAGGGCAGATGTTTACACAGCTGCAGTGGAACATCAGGACAGCTCCGTGGGGATTCGCTGGGGCGCCCGACCTCCCCATGGCACGTCCAAGCACAGGGTGCACAGGGACTAGGCATTGCTGTCATTCCGGTTTTAGAAATGCACATCAAAGACCAGAGTGGCGGTTGGTGGGATGATGCCCGGGTGCCCAGTGGCACCACAGGCATAGTCTGGGGAGATAGTCAGTTTGGCTGTCTGACCCACACTCATCTGGGCAACCCCTTCTTCCCAGCCTCGGGTCACCCCCTGCTTGCCTAGCATAAACTTACAGGGCTTGCTTCTCTCCCGGGAAGAATCAAAGCATCCGGTGTCGTGCCCACGCAGGTCTGGCCGCGCCTCGGGATGCTGTGCCCGTCTCAGGGGATGGTCTCCACCTGCACTCCCACGGTGGCAGCAGGACGGACCGCGTGGACCAAGACCCCACCTGGCGGTTGCGCGGCTACGCCTCATCCCTCCACGCGACCCCTGCGCACGCGCCCCCGCACTCCCCCGCATGCCCCGCCCTGCGTACCAGGAGCATCTTTTTTAAAATTGTATTTTGAGTTCCAAGTTTGTAGGACTAAACAGTTCCACTCTTAGCCTTCTTGAATAGTTTTTTTTTAAAGACCCATTTTTAAAGTAGTTCATCTGGAGGCAGATGGGCAGGGCTTGGGATTATACCTCCAGGCCAAGCCCCAGCTACAGACCCCAGAAGTACAGCCACACGAGGGCCTTCAGGGAGGGGCCCTGCCTGGCGCCTGTGCCCAGTGTGGTGTTTTTGCCTGTGGGTGGTTGATTTGGATTGTTGTTGCAACTCTGCACAATTTTGAGGTTTTTTTTTCTACATGTGGTCCTGCTGCATTTAGTTCTCTGCATTTCTGGGGAATCTGGAAAGCCTCTTTTAGATGTATCCATCGGTCTTCAGGAAGGTTGTGTCCTTAAGCCAGGAGTGGGGTGCCTTTATTTCCCCCTCCCCTTTCAGAGAGGGTTGGAAAGGACTTGGCCGAGCCATGGGTAACAGGGTTAGAGTCACCGTAGGGAACTAAGGCTTGTCGGGTATCAGGCGCTGGTATCATTTCTGTGGCTGAGGCTCAGGGTTTTGTGAATTGCCTTCTGGGCCCAGAGAGGAGGTTTTGAAAACCAGCCCCAGGAGGAAATTAATCCTCATTAGCCTTTCCCAGCCTTTGGCTTAGCAGGAGGCTTGAAGTTTTTCAAAGTTTTTGTGCCTCTTTCTAGATTTCCACATCATTGTCTCATGGGGCTGGTCAGAGTCAAAAAGCATGAAATGGATTTTCAACAGTCACTCACTAATGTCCTGGCAATTTCCAGCTGTGGGCTGTTGGGAACAATTTAGCCACTGTTCTGTCAGTGCCTTTTCTTTAGAGCAGGCGGTTTTTAAAATTGAGTTTATTGGGGTGACATTGGTTAATAAAGCCATACAGGTTTCAAGTGTACAGCTCTGTGATACATCACCTGCATACTTTATTGTATGCTCGTCACCCCAAGTCAAGTCTCATTCTGCCACCATTTATCCCCCTTTGCCTTCTTCCACCTCCCTCTACCCTCTTTCCCTCTGGCAATCACCTACTATTGTCTGTGTCTGTTATTTATTTATTTATTTATTTATTTAGCCTTATTCCTTCACCTTTTTCACTCAGCCTCCCAACACCCCTCCCCTCTGACAGCTGTCAGTCTGTTCTCTATATCTATGAGTCTGTTTCTGTTTTGTTTGTTAGTTTATTTTGTTCATTAGATTCCACATATAAGTGAAATCATATTGTACTTGTCTTTTTCTGACCGGCTTATTTCACTTAGCATAATGCCCTCCATGTTGTTGCAAAGGGTAAGATTTCCTTTTTTATGGCTGAGTAGTATTCCAGTGCCTATATGCACCATGGTGTTTTATCCACCCATCTACTAATGGGCGCTTGGGCTGATTCCAGATCTTGGCTATCGTAAATAATGCTGCAGTAAACATAGAGGTGCATATATTTATTTGAATTAGTGTTTTGGGTTTCTTCTGATATACACTCAAAAGTGGAATTACTGGGTCATAAGACAGTTCCATTTTTAATTTTTTGAGGAAACACTGTACTGTTTTCCAGAGTGGCTGCACCAGTCTGCATTCCTACCATTAGTGCACGAGGGTTTTCTTTTCTCCATGTCTTCACTAACACTTGTTGTTTGTTAATTTATTGACAGTAACCATTCTGGCAGGCGTGAGCTGATATCTCATTGTGGTTTTAATTTGCATTTCTCTGATGATTAGTGACATTGAGCATCTTTTCATACGTCTATTAACCATCTGTATGTCCTCTTTGGAGAAGTGTCTATTTGGGTTCTTTGCCCATTTTTAATTGAATATTTTTTTTGTGTGTGTGTTGAGTTGTATAGTTCTCTGTACATTTTAGAATTTAACCCCATATCAGATATATCATGGATGAATATGTTCTCCCATTCAGTGGGTTATCTTTGGTTTCCTTTGCTGTTCAAAAGCTTTTTAGTTCAATGTAGTCCCACTTATTTATTTTTTCTGTTGTTTCCTTTGCCTGAGGAGATATATCAGAAAAAATATTGCTATGAGAAATGTCTGATATTTTACTGCCTATATTTTCTTCTAGCATTTTTATGGTTTTACAACTTACATTCAAGTCTTTAATCCATTTTTAGTTTATCCTTATATATGGTGTGAGAAGGTGGTCTAGTGTCCTTTTGCACTTATCTGTCCAATATTCCCATCACCATTTACTGACTAGACCTCGTCACTCCATTATATGATCTTGCCTCCTTTGTCAAATAAAGGTGTGGGTTTATTTTTGGACTCTCTATTCTGTTCCATTGATTTATACGTCTGTTTTTAGGCCGGTACCACCCTATCTTTATTACTATGGCCTTGTAGTATAGTTTGATATCAGGTAGCATGATTCTTCCCACTTTGTTCTTCTTTCTCAAGATGGTTGAGGCTATTCAGGTTCTCTTGTGGATCCATATAAGTTTTTAAAATATTTGTTCTGATTCTGTGAGGTATACCATTGGTATTTTAATAGGAATTGTGTTGAATCTATAGATTGCTTTGGGTAGTCTGGACATTTAAATGGTGTTAATTCTTCCTCCATGAACACGGTATATGCTTCCACTTATTTGTATTTTCCTCAGTTTCTTTCTTCAGTACCCTATAACTTTCTGAGTACAGGTCTTTTACCTCATTAGTTAAATTTATTCCTACGTATCTTATTTGTTGTTGTTGCAATTATAAGTGGGATTGTTTTCTTAGTTTCTTTTTCTGTTGGTTTATTATTGGTATATAAAAATGCCATCAATTTCTGAATATTGATTTTGTATCCTACTATTTACTAAGTTCATTGATCAGTTCTAGTAGTTTTTTGGTGGAGTCTTTAGGGTTTTCTATATAATCACATCTGCAGATAATAACACTTGTACTTCTTAATTTCCAGTTTGTATGCCTTTTATTTCTTCTTCCTGTCTGAATGCTGTGGCTAGAACTGTCAGTACTATGTTGAATAAAAGTGGTGAAAGTGGACATCCCTCTCTTGTTTTTATCTTAGGGAAACACTTTTTAAAAATATGTTTTTATTGATATTTTAGAGAAAGAGGGAGAGAGAAATAGAAACATCGATGTGAGGGAGAAACATTGATCAGCTGCCTCCTGCATACCCCCCACTGGGGATTGAGTCCACAGCCCAGGCATGTGCCCTGACCGGGAATCAAACTGGGACCTATCGGTCCATGGGACAACACCTAGTCCACTGAGCCACGCCAGCTGGGCATAAGGGAAACAGTTCTAATTGTTGCACATTAAGTATGATGTTGGCTGTGGGTTTGATATAAATGGCCTTTATTATATTGAGGTACATTTCCTCTATTCCCACGTTGCTTAGAGTTGTTATCATAATTGGGTGCTGGATTTTATCAGATGCTTTTCCTGCATCTATTGATATGATCATGTGACTTTTTTTTTTTTTTTTTACCTCATTTTGTTTATGTGGTGCATCATGTTTATTGGTTTGTGGAAATTGTACCAATCTTGCACACCTGGAATACATTCCACTTGATCATGGTGTCTGATCTCACTGAGACCCTCCATTTTCCCCTCAGGTCCTTGAGCATTCTTACACCCACTGTTTTCATCTCGAATCTGGTATCTCCGTTGCTTCCGTTTCATTTAGTTCTTTTTCTGGGAATTTCTCTTGTTCTTTTATTTGGGGCCTATTTTTTTGTCTCCCCATTTTGTCTGCCATTTTGTGTTTGTCTCTGTGTGTTAGGTAGATCTACTATGACTCCCAGACTTTTTATAATGGCTTCATGATGTAGGTGTTTTGTGGGGCTCACTTGACCTATATGCACCAGGAATGTTTCTTGTGTGGGTTATGTGTGCCCTCCTGTTGCAGCTTGCGTCTTGAATGCTGTTGGCCTGTTTGTGAGTGGAGTTAACCCTCAGCCCGGCTGACTATAAGGATAAGCTTTGATCACCATTATGAGTTGCTGAGCAGGGGCTGCCCCTCTAGGCAGAGTTGTTCCCAGCAGGGTCTGGGGCCTGCCGGAATCCCCCTTTGAGTGTGCAGCTTGTGTGGCTAGTTGAGTAGAGCCGTGGTGTGTTTAGAAGCCTACCACCGGTTGGTTGGTTCTGGGTCCACTTGGGTGGGGTTCCAGTGCAGGTCGATGTCAGACGTTGGGTGTAACCAGTCTTGGGCTACCTGTCTGGATCTACAACACGATTCACTGTTGGAGGCTGCATCTACGGGGCCTGGGTGTGCGTGGGAGGGGCCAAGCTGTGGACCAGGGTTGGCTTCCTCCAGCTCTGAGCTGGGGGCAGATTCACAAAAGGTCCAAGGCTCCCTGAGGTCTGCCTCTACCTGTCGGCTGCTCCACCCCCCCCTGAAGTTGCCTGGTCTTCTTCCAGAGCCTTCCGAAGGAAGACTGAAAAATGGGCCCAGACTGGCCACGACCTACAGACCCTTCCACAGAGTGTGAGCTCAGTAGGGCAGGGTGACGGGTTGGGAGGATGGGACTGGTGTGTCTCTTACTTGGGGACAGCACAGTGAGGCACTCAATGGGGAGAAAGTGGCCCCTTCTTTAGAGCCATACCTCTCAGTCTCTGCCAGAGTCTCCAACCCTAGCCCCCAGGAGAACGCACTGCAGGTTCAGGCTGGGTGCAGCCAGCAGGCTGCACTGCAGGGGTAAGCTCAGCAGGCGGCGCCCCCGACTCCTAGGACAGACCGGAGTCTCCAACCCTAGCCCCCAGGAGAATGCACTGCAGGTTCAGGCTGGGTGCAGGGGTAAGCTCAGCAGGCGGTGCCCCCGACTCCTAGGACAGACCAGAGTTTCCAACCCTAGTCTCCTGGGGGAACGTACTGCAGGTTCAGGCTGGGTGCAGGGGTAAGCTCAGCAGGCGGCGCCCCCGACTCCTAGGACAGACCAGAGTCTCCAACCCTAGCCCCCAGGAGAACGCACTGCAGGTTCAGGCTGGGTGCAGCCAGCCAGCCGCACTGCAGGGGTAAGCTCAGCAGGCGGCACCCCGACTCCTAGGACAGACCAGAGTCTCCAGCTGGGGGTGGTGCCGGCCATCCTGCAGGAGGACAAGCATGTCCCCTCACCCCTGTAGAGCAGACGAGTTCCATCAGCACCCAGGATACTTCCTCTTTTCGTGTCTTTGTGTTGAAGTCATTTGTGTGCACTCTGCCCGTTCTGTCCACACCACTAATTGTCAAACTTCAGCGTGTCTCAGAATCTCAGAAGGACTTGTTAGAGTACAGACCCCTGGACCACACGCTCAGAATTTCTGATTCAGTGGGACAGAGTAGGGCCTGAGAATGTGCACTCGTCACAGGTTCCCAGGTGACACGTGGCCTTCGAGAGCCACCACTGTCCATGGTTTTGAGATCTCCTGGCAATGCCTTTAGAGAAGGCCAGGATCGCAAACAACCCGGGAGAGCCCCATCCTAACCCTCTCTCATCTTCCAGCCTGACGCCTTGCTGCAGACAAAAACTTGTTTTTGGGGTTCAAGAATTGAGGCTTTGAGACTTTTCATTCAAAATACAGATGATCTTGGGTGAGGGGACATGGTAAGCTAATGGATGGCATTGTCAATGTCAGTGAGCTCTTGTTATTTCTGGCCCTGTTACTGAGAGCAGGCCCCTGTGAGAACTGGCATAGGACATGCCCCACTGAGTTCCAGCACCCAGCTCAACGCTGGCCCTTGGTGGACATTCGGTAAACTGTTGTCGAGTGATCTAATTAACCAGTTACTATTCATTACTAACGGGCATTAATGAAGTGCCTGTTATGTGCCCAGTGTTGCCCTGACCGGGCCCTGTGGGTGCAGGCATGGCCCTAGTTGGGGGAGAAGAGGTGGCAGGAGGCAGTGAGGGCACTGGCTGGCTGGGAGGGGGTTGCAGGGTCGTTTCATGGGAAGCTGGAGGTTGTGTAAGACAAGCTTTTCCCTAATTCATGGTCTTGCCGAGGATCGTCCAGGTTCTGCGTTACCTAACACAGGCTGTGAGAAAGTACAGTGTTTGTTGCTATCTGGCATTTTGTTATACAGAACTGCTTATTATTTGTCACCCGGAGATCTGTGGTGTAATAACAAAGGAGATGTGTGCCGATGGCCTCCGACACCGCAAAGTGCCGAATGCGTTCTGAATATCACCAGTGCATTCACTGCATCATGTTCAACAAGGTGTGAGCGGTGTGTGCAATTCACAGAGCTTTCGCAAATTATAACCCATGTTGATGACACAAAGTAGCCCTTCAGCACTTTTTTTTGTTAAATTGACCAACACATTCTTCTCCAGCTACACCAGATAACAGGGGACTCTCTCTGCCTAGTTCCAGAAGCCATCCTTTCTTCAGCTCTAGAAATCCCGCAGGACCCGGAGAGGAATCCTGGCCCAGTTGTCACATTGCCGGTGGCGGTTGGAGCCGTCATTGTTTGAATGGATGGGTAACTCAGCAGGCCTTAGGTTTGCTGGGTGAGTTCTCCAGCTAGTAAGCTGTGTTGCATCTACTGGGCGTGCCTGTTTCTGTAGGCTAATGTTGAAAATGAACCACCAAGATTTCCAAGAGAGCTTCCAGTAGGTATCTCAGAAAAAGGTTGACATACCTTCCCCAGCTTGACTGGATTATCCACCTTTTATGCTTTGGGTTGTTGCCATGCTCCTGATACCCCCATCACCTTCTCCTTCATCAAGCTCAGGGGATGAGTTGACTGGAAACTGTTCAGTTGCAGGGTGATGGTCTGTAGATGTTTAGACGAGGGAGTGACCCGAGCGTCTATCTAGATGACATCTAGATGAGTCTTTTGGAGAAATGGAACTATTAGGTCACTCCAGTGTGGTGTTTATTCGCTTTCTGTAGTAGGACAACACATCCTATAGAAATCTGATCGATGCTACGGACTCCTCTTTCCTGAAAAATACACATACAGTTTTGCATTGTTTTTCGGGGGAGGAGGTCATGGATTACAATTTTAAAATGCTGACTATGTTAGGAAATTCCCACATTTGGGTATATTGGGATGTTGGGCAGACAGGAATAGTGACTCCCAGCCCAACGTCCTCCTGTCCTGTAGGTACCAACATGGCAGGGACCGCACATGAAGGAGACACGGAGACACGTTTGTGCTAGTGCACCAGCCAGACCATCACGATATCACATGAACCTTCTAGCCAAGGAGCATGAAGTCAACGCAGGAACTCTCTCTACGTCACCCTGACAGGTGGCCATCAAGCTTCCGGGGACAGAGTGCTCTTCTTTGACTGAAAATCTTAAGGTGTAGAAAGTTGAACTATTCTCTGTATGGCTTCCATCTTCTTGTTTGCTCCTCCTTCTGTTCTATGAAGCAACACAGACTAAACCTGCTTCTTGTTCGTTAATGGTCCTGGGGCACTGAACAGGGCTGTTGGCTAGAGCTTTCGGTGATGGTTGGTATGTTTTGACCCGTGCTATCCAGTACGGTAGCCACTGGCCACACATGGCTCTTGAGCAGTTGCTGTGTGGCCGTTGTGACTGAGTATGAAACTTTAAATTTTATTTCATTTTAAATAATTTAAATTTAAATGGCCACACATGGCTAGTGGGTTTAGCACAGGACAGCAGAGGTAGAAAACCCGAGTTCCTGTCTGGGTTCTTTCATCTCTTTGCTTGGTAACTGGGTAAGGTTTCCCAGCCTGGTCTACAGGGCTTCCCACGATCCACTCTGCGCATGGCAACCACCTGCTCAGCCACATAACCCCCTTCTCTCCAGGGGGCTGTCCTCTGGGCCTGTGCACTTGCTGCTTCCTGTCTGGAATGTCTTCTCTCACCTTGACTTCTGGCCTTTAAAACTCAGAGGTTATTTCCTCCAGGAAGCCTTCCTTGATTTCTCTCGGCAGAGTAAGACCAACTTCCTCCCCTGGGTTCCCGTATGGCACCTGGTTTATTACTTTATTGTCACACTTACCATGTAGCTTTAGTATTGGCTTAAAATCCCTGCAAGGGAAGGGGTATTGTCTATTAGTTTTTAAATTACCAGATCATAGAACAGTAAGTATTCATATTGGCATTTAACACATTTGTTTAAATTCAGATTTTTTTTTTAGTTTAGTTTTTTTTTTTTTTAAGAAATGGCATTCTATTTCTGACTTGACTGAGGTTGTAGTCAGCTAAAAACCCTGGTTCTTTTCATATGAATCGATGACACAGTTAGTTTTACCTCAGTCTGTTCTCATTCAGTTTAATTTTTGAATCTATATTCAGGATACTTTTTTATCTCAAGCACATTGTATCTTCTTGCTTTTGGTCCGACAGTCCGTCCCGTAGAAATCTCTTTCGAGTGGGGACCGGGAACTAACACTGAGTGTCTGCCACGCTTCAGACTCTGCATTTTGACAAACCAGTCTAATGAGATCACTGTTATCCACATTTTAATTATGAGACAATTGAGGCTAGATAAGATTACATCGCTTGCCCAAGGTCGCTGCCAGTGAACTTCAACCCTGGTGGGCTGAGCCGGAAGTTTGTGTGGTTTCCATGACGCACCGATTGCCCTAGGCCCTCGTTTAAGGGGTGCGCTCTCCACCCCGAGCTCCCTGGGCTGTAGGCTTCATTCGAGTAACTGATAAAAATATGGTTAGGATTGGGGGCCCTTCTTCTGCTCATCATCAGTGCCCTGGGCAGTGCTCATCGACTGTCTCGCTGTCCTCAGACGTTCTGATCTGGGCCTGGGCCAGCTGACATTTCTCTATTTTGTCTGTAAGAATACTATGGGAGATATCCTTGTCACATGCTTTGCTGAAATCAATACACACCTTAACGACTATTTCATCTTGCTCTCTCCAAAGTCCACTGTAGGTGTTGTTTGCAGAGACTCACTGAGACAGTATTTTATTTCTTTACATGACAATAGAAGCGTTGAAACCTAGACTCTCATGAGTTTAATGGACATTCGATGGCACCCTGCCCAGGGCCCAGTGGATAAATGTTTTGCCCTAGATTTTAGGATTTGCTCTCATCTCTGTTTGGGAGCATTAGAGCATCGCAGTTAAAAACATGGCTTTTGGATTCACATTGTGGTACTTCCTCGCTGTGTGCCGTGGGGGGAACTTCTCAACCTTGCTGTGCCTCTGATTCCTCCAACAAAATGGAAGTAGGGTGTGCAGATCGGATGAGAGAACACATGTGAAATGTTAGAACAATGTCTGGCACATAGTAAACTGTGAATAAATCTTAGCTGTTAGTATCTGGTTAGTTCCTGGATGAGTCAACGTTAAGCCCATGCAGCTAAGTTTTTTCCTTCTCACAATACCATCCACTTTCTCCCGAGTCTTGTCCAGTCTCCAGCCCGAGCACTGCCATGTCCTTAGGTTGGTCTTGTAACTTCTGTGAGCCTCAGAGTCTTCCCGTGTGACCTTGGTGGAGGTCACTTTCCCAAGACTGTTGTGAGGTAGCCTCCGCTGATGTGTATAAAAGCCCTTTATAAACGTGTTAGATCTTAGTGCATCCCATGCGGTATTGCATTTAATCCTACGGAGATGCATCTGTTTTCTGTCGCTCACAGGTGGGGGAGCAAGGCCCGGAGAGGTCAACTCATTAGTCTGTGTGCACAGCAAGTGGGGGCTGGAGGCCTGGGTCGGAACCCATGCTCTCAGCCACTGCAGCGAGGTGGTCTTTCCACGAGTTTTATGTTTCTTCTCAAAGTTACTGGGTTTACCTTTTTTTAAGATAAATTTTAGAACATCTATATCAAACCCTGTCTTTCTTTGTATTTTTCTACTGCTAATTTTATACCAATATCGTTCCTAAGGACACATTGGATTTATAACCCAGAAAAAAATATCTTCAGGCACAACAATGGTGTAGAATTTTTCCAACAACCTTTTGATAAGAATGGATCAGATATTCAAAACCGTCAACCCGAAACAAGCTTTCTCGGTTTGGTTTGTATTGGTGCCTCAGTGGTAGCCAGAGGTTTCAGATGGCTCCTTTGGTGGCCTGTGGACGGACCCCTCCCAGGGTTCCAGCTTGGCCTCGGGACAGTTTTCTTCTCAGGGGTCGCCAGCCTCCTAGCGACTACTCCCTGTCGGTAGGTTTGTGGGTATTCAGTGCCTCCTTCTTTGTTCCGTCAGACAAGAGAGTCATGATCAGACTCCATCAACTGTGGAGGAAGATTCCGAAAGGATTGGAGGGAGGTGACAGGGAGGCATGAGCTCTCCATGTCTGGGAGCCCTTGGACACTTGCCTAATGAGCCTGGTGAAGGTCATCTGACCAGGACACTAGAGGACATTTTGCCTGAGGAAACTGGATAATGATGTGGATGTGAATGGAGATGTAGGGTGTGCCCCTTGGTTTCTGGAGACCAGGCAGCAGACTCAAAAGAAATTAGGGAGTGGGCCTAAAAAAAAAAAAAGAAAAAAAAAAAAGAAAGTGACTGCCTCTTCTTTCTGCTAACTTTGGATTGTATTTGCATTGGAATTTGTGTTGATGAAATGACTGAACCATATGGATGCTCAAGGATGCATGTGTTCTGGTCTGTTGATACGAAGAGCAGTTGAAGGGTGTGGGCTTGTCTGGAGGTGGGGTGGGTGGTAACAGGAGGAAAGGGCAGTTCTGGGGAACATGGGCCTATGTAAATTCAGAGGATCTGGACATTTTGGCAAAATGATGCTACCTTCTCATAGATAGTTGTGTATGTATGTATTTATTTATTTTTGAGATCACCATCTGCCCTTCCTCCCACAAAGTTCTATGGATAAGAATGTTCTATCTTCTCTGGGTAACTTCTTTCCCTGGTGATGACTAGGGAGTAACAGGCAGATGCCCACCCTGAATGTACGGGCTCAGAAAGACAGCTCATTTCTGTCACAAACATCAGTAGACAGGCTCAAACGAGCAAAGCGAAGGCATAAATTTGGGGAAATGAGAACTGGCCCACAGATTTCCACATTTCCCCTGTGAAAGGCAGGGTTTGGAGCAGTGCTGCACAATGATAAGGTGTATCATCTCTTTTTCTCTTACCTTCATGTTTTTTTGCCATATCACTTTACCAACATTCTGTAGGGTCCATGGTCCAAGCCTGGACAGTCATCCATCCCTCAGTATGTATCCCTGGAGAGGACAGAGGAACTAACCTTTAATGAATGCCTGTTGTTTGGCTGACACTCTACAGTGTGCTTTAGAGACATTGAGCATTTAACCCAGCCCTGTGTTCTCATATTGTTGATGATTAACTCAAGGTCACAGGAAGCTGTGGTCTGACAGACTCCATTGGCTGTACTCTTCCCATTGTGCTGCACTGCCTCAGGTCAGACCAGAAGACTAGCAGGTGCTGTTCCCCTTTTTGGGCGACATTATAAACTGCCTGCCTATCTGTATCTGTGGCACCCACTGCGCATGAGACTAAACCACGGAGGAGTAAAGGATTGCTCGACGGGAGAAGAGCAAAAATCTCTTACCATCATCATTGCCATTCTGAAATGGGCCTGACACGTCTCGCTGGGTGTCATTGGAAAGTGGGGCCCTTTGCTATTTTGTCTTCCTTTCTCCAGAAACTTCACTGTCACACTTTCTTTGTCACTTGACAAAGGACCTTTGATTTAGAAATGTCCATCATCCTTCTCCTTTCATTAAAATTTTAAATATTTTCTTGCCCTGGCCGGTTTGGCTCAGCGGTTAGAGCGTTGGCCTGCGGTCCAGAGAGACCCGGGTTTGGTTCCTGCTAAGGGCATGTACCTCGGTTGCAGTTTGTCCCCGGCCCTGGTTGGGTCATGTGGGTGGCAGCCACTCGATGTGTCCCTTTCTTTTTTTTATCCTCACCGGAGGACATTTTTCCATTTTTTGTTCAGGTAGAGTGGGAGGGAGAGAGAGGAAAAGAGAGAGAGAGAAACATCGATGTGAAAGGAACACATCGAGTGGCTGCCACCCGCACAACCGACCAGGGCCGGGGACAAACTGCAACCGAGGTACATGCCCTTAGCGGGAACCGAACCCGGGTCTCTCAGGACCGCAGGCCGACGCTCTAACCACTGAGCCAAACCGGCCAGGGCTCGATGTGTCCCTTTCACATCGATGTTTCTCTCTCTCTCTCCCTGCCACTCTATCTGAACAAAATATAAAAAAATGTCCTCAGGTGAGGATAAAAAAAATTTAAATATTTTCTTAATATTATTAGCATATAAAGTCAATTTTTTTTTTTTCCAGCTCTCAAAGAAGTCTGTCCTCAGCCCTGTTTCCCAGGGCACTTCTAGTGTATGGAGGAGGCAACTCGAATGACTTTTTCTTGAACTTGCACCTTACTGAATGCTTCTGTTTTCGCAGCTTGTTCAGGAAATGGGTGTTGGGGGCGCAGATGACCACAGAAAAGACTTATATAGCATCCAAATAGAGAGTAGAAAAGGCTTGCAGTAGGTTTATGGAAAAAGTCTTATGTTCACCCCCAGGCCACCATTATGAAGATTCCAAGCTATCATTAACTATCTCTTAGAGATGTTTCTAGCCGGTACAGCTTGTCATGGAGCTCCCGTTCTTGAAAATTTAGAAATATCATCATTAACTTAGATACTTAAAAGGTATTACTAGGTGTGCCAGGATTTCCATTTTGAATGTTATTGTTGGATATCCTAATTAGTAGCACCACCCAAAATGGTTTCTCTCGATTGTAATAATGGGCATGCCTTCTTTCTCCCTGAATTCCCTTCCATCATGTTACCTATTAGCACCACAGAATAATAGAATATTAGAGTTACAGGGACCCAAGAGAAACTCTAATCAAACCTTCATTTACCTGTAAGAAAGCTGAAAGCCAGAGAGGTTAAATGACGGGCCACAGGTCTCTCAGTAAACAGCAAAGCAGAGACTGGAACCCAGAGCTCCAGACTCTTAAGTCCAGGACTACTTTTATCATGTTTCCTCTTTTCTTTCCTCACAGTATCCCTTTCTCTGCTCAGTCACCTTTCTTTTAGCCCCTCATCCTCTTCTGGGGCTTTTTCATTCTTTGATTAGTAAGCAAGTATATATTGTTGGTGTTTCTCTTGGGTTGGGGCATAGGAGGCTTGATATAGGGATCATGATTGATAAGAAAAGACTTAATAAAAAATATGAATGTCACCCCAAAGCAGCAGAATATACATTCTTTTCAAGTGCACGTGGAACATTTCCTAGGATAGACCACATGTTTGGAAAGAAAACAAGTCTTAGTAAATTTAAGAAGATTGAAATCATACCAAGCATTATCTCTGACCATAATGGTATGAAACTAGAAACCAATCAGAAGAAAAAAACTGAAAACATAAAGATACATGGAAGCTAAATAACATGTTACTGAACAACGAATGGGTTAACAATAAGATCAAGAAAGAAATCAAAGGATACCTTGAAAGAAATGAAAATGAGAACACAACAACCCCAAATCTACAGGATGCAATGAAAGCTGTCCTAAGAGGAAAATTCATAGCATTACAGGCCTATCTGAAGACATGAGAAAAATCTCAAATAATCTTACTTTTCCCTTCAAAGGAGCTAGAAAAAGAACAACAAACAAAGCCCAGAGTAAATAGAAGAAAGGAAATAATAAAGATCAGAGGAGAAATAAACAAAATAGAATCTAAAAAAATAATACAAAAGTCAGTGAAACCAAGAGCTAGTTCTTTGAAAAGATAAACAAGTTTCACAAACCATTAATCAAACTCATCAAGAAAAGAAGAGAGAGGACCTAAATAAATAATTATCAGAAGTGGAAGAAGAGAAGTAACAACTGACACCAAAGAAATACAAAAGATTTTTAAAAAGTAAGAAAATACTACAAACAACTATATGCCAACAAATTGGACAATCTGGACAAAATGGAAAAATTCCTAGAAACATACAGTCTTCCAAAACTGAATCAGGAAGCATTAGAAAATTTGAATAGACAGATTACAACTAATGAAATCAAAGCTGTAATAAAAAAAACTCCGCACAAACAAAATTCCTGAACCAGATGGCTTCACAGGTGAATTTTACTAAACATTCAAAGAAAAACTAACACCACTCTTCAAACTATTCAAAAAACTTCAAGAGGAGGGAAGACTTCCAAGCTCATTTTACAAAACCAGCATTATCCTAATTCCAAGACCAGATGAAGACACTACAAAGAAAGAAAATTATAGGCCAATATCCTTGATGAACACAGTGCTAAAATCCTCAACAAAATATCAGCAAACTAAATCCAGCAGTACATTTAAAAGATTATACACTATGATTAAGTGGAATTTATTCTGGGGATGCAAAGTTGGTACAATATTTGCAAATTAATAAACATGATACACTACATAAACAAAATGAAGGATGAGAATCACATGATCATATCAATAGATGCAGAAAAAGCATTTGATAAAATCCAGCACCCATTTATGATGAAAACTCCCAGCAAAGTGGGAATAGAGGAAACATATGTCTCAACATCATAAAGGCCATATATGACAAACCCATAGCCAACATCATACGCAATGGGCAACAACTAATAGCATTTCCCTTAAGACTGGGAACAAGATAGGGATGTCTACTTTCATCACTCTTTTTTTTTTTTTTTTAATCCTCACCTGAGGATATGCTTAGAGAGAGAGGAAGGGAGAGAGAGAAACATAGATGTAAGGGAGAAACATTGATCAGTTGCCTTCTGTATGTGCCCCAACTGGGGATTCAGCCCGCAACCCAGGTATGTGCCATGACTGGGAATCGAACCATCAACCTTTCAGTGTACAGGACAGTGCTCAACTAACTGAGCCACTCCGGCCAGGCTGCTTTCACCACTATTATTTAACATAGTACTGAAAGTCCTAGCCAAATCAATCAAATAAGATGAAGAAATAAAAGGAAAGGAAAGAGTAAAATTGTCATTATTTGCAGATGACATGATACTCTACATAGAGAACCCTAAAGATTCCACCAAAAAACTATCAAAACTGATCAATGAATTCAGTCAAGTAGCAGGATACAAAATAAATATCCATAAATCAGCTGTGCTTTTTCTTGGTACATGCCCTTAGCGGGAACCAAACCCGGGACTCTCTGATCCACAGGCTGACGCTCCAACTGCTGAGCCAAACCGGCCAGGGCCAGTTGCATTTTTATACACCAATAATGAACTATCTAGGGGAAACTGAGAAAATAATCTCATTTACAATTGCATTAAAAAATAAAATACCTAGGAATAAATTTAACCAAGGATATAAAAGACCTGTACTCAGAAAATTATAGGATACTGAAGAAAGAAATTGAAGAAGATACAAATAAGTGGAAGCATATATACCGTGTTTATGGATAGGAAGAATTAACATCATTAAAATGTCCACACTACCCAAAGCAATCAAGAAATTCAGTATAATTCCTATCAAGATGCCAATGGTGTATTTCACAGAACTAGAATAAGTAGTTCAAAAATGTATATGGAACCACCAAAGACTCTGAATAGCCATAGCAATCTTGAGAAAGAACAAAGTTGGAGGAATTATGTCACCTGATAGCAAACTATACTACAAGGCTATAGTAGTCAAGATAGCATAGTACTGGCATAAAAACAGACATATACATCAATGGAACAGAATAGAGAGCCCAGAAATAAATCCACACCTTTATGGTCAATTAATATTTGACAAAGGAGGCAAGAACATACAAAGGAATAAAGACAGTCTAGTCAATATATGGTGTTTGGAATATTGGACAGATATGTAAAAAAAAAAAGAAAGAAATTAGGCCACCTACTTACACCATTCATAAGAATAAACTCAAAATGGATTAAAGACTTATGTGTTAGACTCAAGACCATAAAATCCCAGAAGAAAACATAGGCAGTAAGTCCTCAGACATTTCTCATAGCAATATTTTTTTCTGATATATCTCCTCAGGCAAAGGAAACAAAAGAAAAAATAAATGGGACTACATCAAACTAAAAAGCTTTTTACTCTGGAAAACCATCAACAAAATGAAAAGACAACCCACTGAATGGGAGAACATATTTGCCAATGATACATCTAATAAGGAGTTAATTTCCAAAATTTATAGAGAACTTATACAACTCAACACCAAGAAAACAAATAATCCAATTAAAAATGGGCAAAGGGCCTTAATAGAACTTCTCCAAAGAGGACATACAGATGGCTAATAGACATATGGAAAGATACTCAATGTCACTAATCATCAGAGAAATGCAAATTAAAACCACAATGAGATACCAGCTCACACCTGCCAGAATAGCTGTCGTCAATAAATCAACAAACAAGTGCTGACAAAGATGTGGGGAAGAGAACCCTCGCGCACTGTTGGTGGGGATACAGGTCGATGTAGCCACTCTGGAAGGCAGTGGGGAGTTAACTAAAAAAATTAAAAATGGAACTGCCTTCTGACCCAGCGACTCCACTTCTGAGAATATATCCAAAGAAACCTAAAGCACTAATTCGAAAGAACATATGCACTCATATGTTCATTGCAGCATTATTTACAATAGCCAAGATCTGGAAGCAGCCCAAGTGTTTATCAATCAGTAGACGAATGGAGAAAAAACTGCGGTATGTTTACACAATGGAATACTACTTGGCCATAAAATAGAAGGAAATCTTAGCTTTTGTGAAAGCATAGATGGACCTAGAGAGATTATCGTGCTAAGTGACATAAGCTAGTCAGAGAAAGGCAAATACGATATGATGTTACTTATATGTGGAATCTAATCAATCAAATAAACTAACAGACTCATAGATACAGAGAACAGACTGACAGCTGTCAGAGGGGTGTGGGGGTGGGAGGCTGGGTGAAAAAGATGAAGGGACTAAACAAAAAAAAAACAAAAACAAAACAAAAAAACCACCACAGACCACAGACAATGGTATGGTGATTACTAGCATGAAAGGGGAGTCGAGGAAAGTAGAAGAGTAAATGGGGGACAAATGGTGATGGAAGGAGACTTGACTTGGGGTGGTGAACACACAACACAATATACAGATGATGTGTTATAGAATTGTTCACCTGAAACTGATAACATTTTATTAACCAATGTCACCCCAATAAATTCAATAAAAATAAAACAAATCAAAAAGAAAAAGTAGGAATGAATAAGAAAAGAAGACTTTGAGAAGCCAACCAGCACAGATCCAGTGAAAATGAGAAACAGTGATTCAGAACAATAATGTTCTCATTTTCCAAAAATGTTGCCAGAAAAAAAATCCCTTGTGGGTTTCTGGGGAACTTTACGACGTGATAGCTCTGCACTCAACAGGCTGCCGCCCAGGGTGAAACCAAGGTCACGTCTCAGCAGATGATGCTCAGGCAATACAAAGATGGCCTCTTCAGCAGCCCCAGGAAAGGTAAACCATCCAAATCCCACCTTGAGAGATACTCTTGGGAGCAGTTGAGTAGTCCTGGGCTAGAAGTAAACTCAAATAAAAAGATCCCTTTCTTTTAGGGCTCTCAATTTGAGCCAAGAAGAGTTTGATTTGGTTCTTCTGATAATAGGTTCCTAAGCCTTGCAGGGCATGAGGCTGAGAATCCAGAGAGGCTTCCAGTCCTGGCTCTGGGAAGGTCTTACTCCTCCCCTGCTCTCATATTGGGATAGTCAGTCGGACGCGAAGCCATCTTTCCGTTCTTCCTTCGTGTCTGGGATTCTGGTTTCCTTGTTTGCGTCACCTGAGTTGACGACACCATTAGCTTCTGTTGCCTCCAGATAGAAAGCAGTGTTCTGTGCCCTGGCTGCACGCTGCAGTCGGCCTCGAGTCCTGGTGATGCTGATGCCCTCTCAGTAGCAGCAGAGACAAATTAATTCAGAAGTTTCGGGGATGGGACACCTGTATCCTTAATTTTTAGAAGCTTCCCAGGTGCTTGGAGTGTGCAGCCAAGGCTGAGATCCACTGAATGAGTGTGCTTTTGCCACGTGTCCTGGCTGCTTCATCTCGGTTCTCTTGCAGGCTGTGGTGAACTAACAGGAGCCCCCGGGTACTCCCGAATCCAGCCAGAGAGAATGGGGTGATGGGTTCTCATGGTTCACAGCACCCACAAACCATTCACCATGGCTGCTCCTGGCACACGCCCAGCTGCGCAGGTACCAGCCTTCTGTGGTAAGGGTGATGCCGCTGACTTCATGAACTCAGGTCTAGGTCAGGGGACAACCTCAGGCTAAGGGACAGAGTGAGTCATGCTAACCCAGAGGCCCTTGAGCAGTGACTTTAGACTCACTGACCTTGCTTCCTATGCACTGCTTAACCTGTGTGCATATGAGGGTGACCCAGCTCAACTACTACCAAATACAGGACTTTCTTGCTCAGTATCCGTAATGGGCTCCCAGAGCCACGGAGCTCCCAGTAAGGGCTGGGCTGGCACTGGCTAGTCCCAGCTCTGGGCTGTTCATCGTGCGTCCCTCTTCCCAAACCCTTGCACGTTGACGTCAAGGCGGCGGCTTGAAATGGAGAGTATTTACACTCCAGACACTGCCAAACGCTACACATCAGGGCTCTGTCCCCTTAGAGAGGCTGGTTGGTAAACACTCATTAGTACAACAGTCAGTTTACTACTTAACACGTCCATTTGCTTGTGGAGCAGGAGACTTCTGTGCATTGCCCTGTCTGCCTTGGGGTGGGCCCTCCACCCCGGGGTCTGCGTCTTACCCTCCGGAATAACTCCGGCAACTCTAACCTCCCTGTTACAAGCCAGCCCTTCAGCTATTTGAGAACAGCTGTGAGGTCTCTCTCCGGTCTTCCCTTTCCAAGCTGAGTATCCGTTGTGCCCTCGTGTTTGCTCACGTGGCTTGGGGGCTCAGCGGGTAACCCTGAACACCGGGGTACCGTTGCAGGATTTTCAGAGGAAGACGAAAATTCTCTAGGGGATGGTCTGTGGACTCTCACAAAAGGCTTTTCATTTTCTTTGTACCTTCCGAGTACTGTCTGACGCCCCACAAAGGGAGTGTGGGTACGAACTAGGGTGCAGTCTTGGGGGTGGTTGCTGATGGCAGCCCACACTCTTCCAGCCCGAGCATGCGCGGTGCTGCCAGAAGTCTTAATGGTCCCCAGCTCAGAGTCGTCAATACAGAGGCTGGTTTCTGGAACAGGTGATTTCCCACCGCTGTTTTGCTTTCTTCCAGAAGACTCTGCCAGTCCCCTTTGCTTTCTTCCCTTTTCTGTACCCGTCAGTCATCTGTCTCCTGCATCACACGACAGCGTTTGAGTCCAGGATTCAGTCCGACACATAAAGGTGAATGTGTCAGGCTTACCCAGCCGACCGTACCCGAGGTAGACGACGAGGCGCGGGGTGCTGCCCACCCTGCCTTCTGCACTTGGGCTCGGACGAATCTGGAAGCGACCTCTCTCTTGTTTAAGCCGAGTAGTACTAGTGTGAACTTCTTTTCAGCTGTTTTATATGGAGGGCAGGGACACGGGAGCAAAATGGGGATTCTTGGGTCTAAAAGCAATGAAAGTTTGAATGCAGCTTCAAGACAACATTCAAAGAGTAATAATGCTCGAGATCTTTTATTTTGAGTAACTGAGTCCACTGACCTCCCTCAGAGAGCAGCGGGTGGCGCTGGCCAGCAGAAAGCCTTTGGGTCCCTGCCTCTTTGCTGTTTTCTCATCTTGCTTTCTCTGGTCTTTCATTCATTAGGATGTAAGTCTTTAGGAGTAGGTGTAATGGCATTATCATCTTCTTGACAGCCGGAGAGAGAAAAGAGAGGGGGAGAAGGAGGGAGGTGTGTGTATGTGTGTTCAGGACTGCCTGTCAGAGGGCGAATTTGAACAGAGGCAGCTGTTGTCATGGTGATGGCAGGTTGCATCCCACCACCATGGAAACCAAAGTTAAAAAATTGATGTTAAGGCTGGAAGTCACATGATACATTTTTGTTTTGTTTTAAGAAAGGAAAGGGATTTGGTTTTTCAGTCTGATCTTTTTTTTTAAGATGAGGTTGGGTAGTGAGAGAAATTGTAATAAGCAAAGCGATGAGATCATGAAATGGGCCAACACGAAGTAGGCGGGGCTTCCACCTCATTTTTCGGCTTGTAAACGGTGCGTGTCTCCTGCCCCGGGTGGGTGTGGACGGGAATCCAGTGTGGATCTCCAGGTGCGCGGCCAGGGTGGCACACTAATGACTGTTACATGGAAGGGCACGGGGGTTTGGCCCTCTTGCTGTTTGGTGACCATGTGTGGTCTACCCTCTGTCCATCAGCCCAGGACAGAGACTGGAAACCTGAAATTAAGAACTGAGAAAAGAGATGGGAACGGAGTTGAAGGTATGACTTGCCCCAGATTTGAGGGTGGCCACACATTGATAAGTTTGGATGATTGAGATGTTTTCCAGGAAATTAAAAAATTGTAGCCCCCCAGAACCTCAAGGAATAGTTTCCATGTTGATTTTCTCTTCTGGGTTAGTCTCCTTTGGGCCCCAGTGTCCTGCTTGGTCAGCCACAGGAGTGAGCGCAAGGAAGTCTGGGAGGAGCCCCTGCGGGCACACATCGGACTCCGGGCCAAGGCTCCTTGGCCTCCGCTTACCGGTATCCCGAGTGCACCGGGGCGGCCAGGGTGGAGAAGGCTTGCCAGGGACCTCTCGGAATCTCACCTTTTCATCTCATACTTACTTCTGCTTCCTCCCGGGTTCTGGAGCAAAGGTGACACAGATGGCCTTCCAGCAAGGACAGCTGGCCCCGGGCCTGTTTGATCAGGGCTGGCTTTCACTTTCTTTGCATCCTGTGGAGGCTTGAAGACCTGCATCGTGGCCTGAGCGGACAGGCCGGGGCAGATGTTCCCGTGAGCAGACCAGCCTCTGAGGGTGCTGAAGACGACCGGGGCCGGGGGGGTTGGGGGTGGGGGGGAGCAGACAAGACTCTGGAAATGCTGGTGGTGACTCCAGCTATGTCTGGGTGTTAGGTCCAAGGTCCTGTCTCTTCAATATTGCTCATCCTCCCAGGACAAATGTATCATCCTCACAGCCCACGCGAGGGGAATGTGATCTCACCAGCATGATCTCAGTGCATTTCCATCAGGGTCTGTAGGAGCCGGTGCCGGACTTCTGTGATGGTTCAACCCTCCTGTTCGTAGCCCTGGCCTTGGGTGTGATTAATGTCCCTTCTAATCACTGAGCGAAATTGCATCAGAGCCATCAGCTTCATAAATCCTCCTCTGAGGACTAGTGTTTCGATGTGCTTTCCATATTCCCAGGGGGTTCTGGGCCAAATGTCTTTGCTCTCTTCCCGGAGGCCCATTACCATAATTTTCTTTTAAATCCCTTATTGCGGTGGGTCTCCTCAGTGTCATCCTGCCTGCAGCCGGCGGACTGCTCCCGGCGGCGGTGGCCACACGCAGTGGCTCCCCAAAGCTTGCAGCCAGAGCAGACACTTGGAGATTGATTTCGTTGGATGATAAAAACGTGCGTTTGTGTAGCACCTACAGTCTTCAGAAGGCTTTCATCATCTTGTGCCCCGTTAGACTCTGATCCATTTGCACTTCTTGCTTGGTTCTGGGGGAGCAGCGGGGTGGCTTTTCCAGACCTAAGTGCCATGTGGGGCGGTTCTGCAGTGAGAACCCTGGCTGCCCATTGCTGGGCTTCATTCCCGTTGCACTGCGGGTGGCGAGGGAGTTCCGCGTCTTCTCACATACGGGGAGCAGCGAGCCAGCCTGGGGTCGCCGTCTCTCACTGTCATGCCTAGTTGAGGTGTTTCTCTGGAGTAGTCTTGTGGGAGTCCCACACTAGACAGGGCCCCTTCCCATGACTGTGTATGTCAACACCCTTCTTGCTGGAATGATATCTATGTGCAGGTGGGGGTGTGGGGTGTGGAAGGACATGCAGAAAGCCCCCCGGCTGCTCTCTGTGGCTTTCTCCTGTCTCTTAGGAGCCTGGGGTGGCAGGGAGGGGAAGGAGACAGATGTTCTGTTGCAGGGAGAGTGTTCTGGGCCTGGCTGGGGGGCGGATGTGGGTACAGAGGCTGAAGCCTGCTTCCCCCTGAGACTGGGCTATTCTAGACTCCCCAGGAGTGTATAGGCGGTGCCTGAGTGGCCACAGGCTGCTCCCCACAAAGGTGCCATCTCCATTAGGCCCGGAGTCGGGGAGAGAGTACAGCATCTTGTCTGCCTGCTGGTCCCTGGTGGCCTCGGCCCCTCTGCACACATTCAGGCTCCTCCGGGTTCTGGTGCCACAGTCGCTGAGAGCTGGCAGCTGAGAGCATATGGGACTCAGGGGTCTAGAGATGCATGTTCCCACTGGGCACCCACACCTGCTGCTGGAAGCTAAGTTCTTTCCGGTGTCGCCCCTGAGAGATGGTGACAGGGAGGCTCTGCCGGGCGGGACGGGGAGGGCTCAGCGCTGAGGCCGGGCCCCCCGCACTTGGTAGCCCCACTGTAGCTGAGGGGCAGCCCTCTCCCTCTGTCCAGCTTTCTGGGCTTCAGGAAGGAAGTAACAAATGGCAGGTGTGCCGGCCAAGCAGCGCTGACCAAATTAGCTGTGTTGCTAAGGAAACAAGTCAACCATTGGAAGGAAGGAGCTTTGGGTAAAGGAGATAAATCAATAAGTGAACCTATTTTTATCATTTCCTTAATGATTGTCTTGAAGCTGCTAGACAGGAAAGAAAGTTGGAGCGACACAGGTCCTCATTAGCAGGCTCCGGGGGAGAGAGGAGCGAAGGGCTGTTTGGGGAGATTGCAGGAAAGTTTACGAAATCGGCCTCTGCAACAGAGACAGGTACAGGAGCCCAGAGTCCTGTGCAAGGTGCAGAGCCCTTCCGTGCCATTTCCTCCTCTGGTGGTCCCTTTGTCCTGCATTGATCTTCCGAGAGTCTTGTACTGAGTTCTGTGGCCCTCAGGTTGGGGTGGGTGTTTGTGTTGATCTTCCGAGAAGTTTTGCACTGAGTTCCGTGACCCTCAGGTTGGGGCGGGTGTTTGTGTTGGTGGGTTTTTTTATTATTTTATTTTTTCCAGAGTGAATATAACTCTAAATGATTTTATAATTGTAATTTAATCCGCGCTCGTTATAACAGACAATAAAGGAGTAAAGAAGAAAGAGAATCACTGCTATCCCAAGAAAACCCGTTATTCTTATAGCAAGACAGATCTTTCTCCTTTAAAAATAATTTCTGTTGCGTTCAAGGGGTCTTCGGTGCACGCTGGTTTCTTTTTGCGAATAACTGACACGCACACACAGGGTACAGCAGAGAAAGCTGAGATGGGTAGAAGTATGGAGGAGGACAGGGCGCCTGTGCACCTCTGGCAGCTTTCCCTGCACCGTTCTCTCATCAGCTGAGGGACTGATTAAAGAATAGTGACTGAGTGCTGCCTGTGTTCTGGTCCCCAGGGGTACCGAGGTGAGTAGACAGACAAAGCCCCACCCCTAGGCTTTCACACTCCACTGCTGCGTTAGCTCCGTCTGTTCAAGATCTCAAACCACAGTCAGTGTGGACACCAGGGAGAGTGAGCGTCCACATGTGTTTAGTGTCAGGCACAGGATGGAGTAGCAATCACTGAATTCCTGGGCCGAAGGAGTCAGTCCTGGACGGACTTCCATCCACCCTGTCCCATGAAGGGCCTTGTTTCTGGAGGCCTTGGCCACTGGAGCGTCCTTCGATCTTCCTAAGTCACCCCTTTGTCTAGCCTGTGAGCTGCATTCGCTTGACCTCAGGGCCGTTTGAGTCTAGGCTCTTCCCTTTGGGGACGTGTCGGAGCCATTCGCGTGGGGTGTGAGGTTCTGCGTACAGGAGGAAAGGGACTGTGCCTCTGAGTCGGTCGGTCCCTCGCTGGGGACGAGCCGGAGGCCTGGCCTGAGCCTGTGGCTACAACTCCGTCTCGTGATGGCTCCTCCGTGGAGCTGCCCCTCAAGGGGCGGACCCCGTTCGTTCTCGTCTGCATCTGACGTCGAGTCAGCCCCTGCTGTGTCCCAGGAGCTCTGTAAGGACTGGGGTGGAGGCATGAGCGAAACACTGTCCCTGCGAAACACAGTCCTGCTTTCAAGGGATAGTTGTTCTGGGGGGAGATAAAGATGAGAAGACAATAAAACTGCACGATGCACAGGGCTGCGGCGCACACGGAGAAACCTTCACAGATGAGGTGACATTTCAGCTTGATCTTGCTAATTGACCCAAAAGGAGGAGAAGGGCCATTGCAGGAGGAAGCAGAAGCACCAAGTGTCCACTCTGTGTGTTTTTCAGAGGGATGCGGACAAGAGGATGGGAAGAAGGGCCATAAGGGAGAGCGGGTGGGCAGGCTGACCGGTATGCAGTTCCTGCCGTCCTCCGCTAAGATGCCTCCTTCAGCATCTCTCTTTCATCTAGTCCACAGATACACCCCCCCCCCAGTCTGACCTTTTCTTCTGCGTCAGAGCCTCACCTTGTAGTTGCCCCAGACGCGAATTCATCCTGAGCCGTAGACGATCTTTGAGGCCTAAAGGGACGTCCCTCTCAAGGGGCGGTGCACTTGGACAGTTTCAAACTCACGAGCCAAAGAATCACTGCTCTGAATGGGGCTTTAGAGGATGGGGTGGGGGAGGCACGGACATGAGGTCTTCGCAGAACCTCTGAATCACCAAATCCTTACCTTCCGATCCTAGCCTCCGGGCCTTAGCTAGTGCCGTTCACTGAGGCCTCTTGGCTTCTCTGCCATCCAGACAGCTGGCCTGTCACAGGGAGTCTGGCTCAGGAGCACTGGGGCCCAGAGCTGTTTCTCCTCCCCCGAGCTCCCTGGTGGTGATGCACCTTCCCGAGGCTAGCCCTGTGCTCCCTGACAAGCCTGCTCCCTGCGCTTGGACTTACCGGTTAGGCGAGCTCAGAGATCCTAGCGGGGAGCTGTTGAGTCAGCCCAGCTGACTAGGACGGTGTGTGAGTGACGTGAGGAGTGGGCCACACAGGAGCTGCAGCGACCAGCCAGGAGGCGGGCACTGCTGGCCTTGGAGGTGGGCCGGCGCCAGGACCCGACTTGCCCACAGGCCAGCAACTAAGGACTCATTTACGTTGAAGTCTCTGGTGATGACTTGAAGGTGTTCAGGGGAAGAAGCCTGAGCCCTAAAAAGCAATCACTGGCTTCGGTCAGACCAGGGAGAGCTCGCGACATCTGCAGCTCGAAGGAGACCATGCGCGGCCTGCTTCCCGGCCCCTGTCCCTGGTTGTGCTGAGCAGCTTTCCAAGCCTGAGTGGGGCCTCGCCAGCCTCCGCGAGCAGCCAGCCGAGCCCCAGGCTGTCAACACTGTTGTTAGGAACAAGGACAGGCTGTCGTTCCACTCGTCGGAGCCACCGGCCCTCCTGCCCCCTTGGGACTGGCAGAGAGATCTGCCCTCTGTACCAGGGCTTCCCCACGACGTGTTCCCAGAGCGGTGCTCTGACCACAGGGGTAAATGGTGACAGGGGTTTGGGAACCTGGTGAACCATTCCCGACCCAGCCTGAGGCGGCGCTCGTGTGCAGTTGCATAGAGGCTCTGAGAAGTCCTGCTGTGGGGAAACCTGCTCCGCTGTACTGAGCCCCGGATCCCCTCTTATTTGGTCGCAGGTTCCTAGATCACCGCTGTCCTGTGACCTGCATGTCAGGAACCCTGCCCTGAACGCCTCCAACTTCTGCTGTCGTTTGTCAGTGACCTGCAGGCGTGTGCTCAGGTCCCTTTCTGCACCTGTTGCCTAGGCCTGGTCTCAGGAAAGGACCTGGCCCCCTTGGCCCCCTCCTCTGCCATGTTCCCATCGTCATCCTACCCTTTTGCTCTGGGGAGTTCTGGGGGCCTGAACCAGGCCAAGGACAAACTAGCCCGTTCGGAGGGCTTATGGGACCCTGGGTCCTGGTGTGGCCGCTGGATGCTCTACACTTGTTCAGGGCTCTGGGTCGGAGCCCATGATGGGAGGGGAGGATTAGTGAGCCCTGTGGTCCGTGGGCAGTGGGCAGTGGGGGCCCTGGGTGAGCCGTGTGAGAGGTTAGCCCTGAGAAATGGGCATGCAGGCTAGGTGGGCACCTGTGGTGTGTGTCTGACAGTAGGGTTAGGTTTCAGGGGCCTCACTTAGCACCCAGAGAGAGCAGAGGGTGGGGATGGCTGGGGGACCTCAAGCAGTGACTGACTGGAAGGGTCCCAGCAAGCAGAGTGGGGTGAGGAGGGGGCTGCCTCTGCAGTCCACTGAGCCATCCGGTTTCAGGTCTGATGGCCGAGCCCTGGAAGGAGTCCTGCGTGAGTGTCGGGGTGCGTGGGCGGGAAGGATGGCCGCTGCGGAGAATGGGTGTGACTTGGGGGTGCACGGGGATGGGGAGGCAGTGGCTCTGCCAAATGCGACCAGTAAGGGCTGGAGGCTGAGATGCCGCACGTCGCCTCAGGCCCTGCAGCCTCCCATTCCAGCAGCAGGACCCCAGCAGCACCTGCCACCTCTGCCTGCAGCTGTCCATGCCCTGCCCTCCTCTGAGGTGCCCTGAGCGCTCACTGACATTGATGTCATGGGGGAGGGGGAGGCGTCGTGTTAGGACTGGCTCCCCAGGAAGGCTCTGGTCCTACATCTCACACCGCCCCCCGGTATGTGCCGGGAGACGAGAACGGTGCCTTCCCTTCCCTCCGCTTGGCCAGATCGACGACTCCTCTCTCCCGCCTGGATTCCGGAATCCGCCAGAGCATGGGTTGCTCAGCAAGACCAGTGGCAGCAGCTGCCTTGTGTTTGTCACAACAATAGTTAAAGAATAAAATCCAACATGCAGAGTGACTCCACTCCGGAGCCCGCGATTCCCTCTCTCCCTTCACGCACAGTCCCCGCGCCTGCCCCCCCCTGGGCTTGTGGCACAACCTTTCCGCGGGAGTCAGGATGCTGGCACCAGAATCATAATGCCGTTTTCTCCGAAGGCGCGGGGAGCCTCTCACCTGTCTGCAGAAACATGTGGCGGGAAGAGCAGCCCAGAGCCTTATCCGTTCGTTTGTAGTTTGGGTTCTAGAGGCTCTGGCTTTGCTGGCCTGGATTCAGGCTCGTGATTGCGTCTCTGTTTCCTGTGGCTGGAGAAGCTTAGGAGAGAAGAAGGTGGGGCACAGCGAGCTCCTCCTGGCCCCTTTGAATAGGTTTCTGAGCGGGATGTTAGAACAGAAGGGAGCTCGCGTGGAGGGCAGAGGTTCCAGAGCAGGGCACTCAGCTGTGACTCTGAGACCGCAGCAACCAGCCGCAGCCGTGTCCTTGCTGGAGCATCAGACAGTCCAGCGGCGAGGGCTGGGGTGAAAAGGGGTCTGCAGGCGTTAGTGACCCTTCCTCCTGTCCTTCATCCTCAGCCTTAGTTAGTTCCCAGCTATGTCCTTGGGTTCACTAAGGAACTGGAGTGTGCTCATGTCTAACTGTTATTTATTGGCTCCACTTTTTTTTTTTTTTCTTGGAGAAGATGCTTTGTGTTCAGAGCCCCATCAGAAGGGTTCTAGGTTCCCGGGCTGAGGACCCGCGCTGTCCCGTGTGCTGGAGTAAGTCACGCGGACGGCACAGACGCCGCGGGGGTTGGTCGGGTGTGTGTTAGTGTGCACAGCCATTCGGAGGCTGCGCCCTCTGCTTCGGCGAATCTGTTCCTTAACTCCTGCTTCCCACGCCATTTGAGTACATGATCCTGGCCACCATCATTGCCAACTGCATCGTCTTGGCCCTGGAGCAGCATCTTCCCGAGGATGACAAGACCCCCATGTCCCGAAGACTGGTATGTGCCTCCCTCCTTTCCCCTTCCTCCCACCCCGTCCTCTTCCCTGGGTCCCTTCTCCTCTGCTCCATCACCTGGCCCCTTCCCCTCCTCCCCACCCTACAGGACTATGAGGAACCCCAATGGGATGCACAAGGGCAAGAGGACCGACGTTTCAAACCCCTGCTGCCAGCAAGTTCTGAGGGCATTGCAGACGCTGTGTACCAGCTGCAGGGCAGCCAGACAGGAAGAAGGGGCGGGGACAGGGCCCATTCTCTTCCCTCCCTTAGTAAGGGACTAAAGGGAGGTAAAGGGGAGAGGATGGAGGATGCTCACAGCCTGTGTCCTCCAGCCCCCACATGTCCTACCTGTGCAGGCGTCCCATAGGAGAGGGGGCAGGTCAGAGCGGGGTGGCCAGGGCATGCGTTTGCCTGCCCCTCACAAAGCTTAGCCCTCCCTGACTGGCACTCTGCTCCGCATCCCACAGGAGAAGACGGAACCGTATTTCATTGGGATCTTTTGCTTTGAAGCTGGGATCAAAATCGTGGCCCTGGGGTTCATCTTCCATAAGGGCTCATACCTCCGCAATGGCTGGAATGTCATGGACTTCATCGTGGTTCTCAGCGGGTGAGTCCCCTTCTTGTCTCTTCTTTGTGCATGGGGGTGCTGTGGTGTTCTGAAGTAGCTGATGCAGCGCACCCCAGGTGCAGAGGAAACAGTCGATGATAAAATTCTCCCAAGGTGCTGGACCATAGGCGACCCCCCGCGCTGGTCCTCTGCGGGGGCCATGGAACCACGGTCTGGCTGCCGCCGCCTCTGGTTTCCCATCCTGTGCTTCGCTAGTGCTGAGCACATGTCCCGGCTGGTCTTAGCCTGAGGGGCACCCCCAAAAGATGGGCCAAGAGATGCATCAGGTGCCGTTTTTGTCCTAATCTGGAGAAGACCCCCAACCTATCTTCCGAACTGATCACTGAGGCTCGCGTTGTGACAACAGACATGTTTATGATTTGCAGATTTCTCAGCACGAGGAGGCACAAAACGGAATCCCACTAATGCTCCATAGATCACCCTTTTGGACATTAGTGCAGCGGTAGCACATGGCCACTGACGCGAGTCAGAGGCAGCACGTCTGTCTGCGTGTCTGACTGTCCGTCCCTTCCGTGGGGACGAATGGGCCAGCCTGTTTCGGGCCGAGCCAGCGCCACTGGCAGCTCATGGGAGGGGCCTCGGGGCTGGTGGTGACGGGCATGCTCACTGGGCTTTTGTGGCTTCTTGTTGGCCTTTGTGGTAGGTGGTTCTCGGTGCCTGTCGAGGAGGCCAGCCCGGTCCCTGGGCAGCCTGCGTCCTCTGTGGGCGTGGCAGCAGAAGGGGGCATGGAGATCCTTACCCAGCGTCTGTCGGACAGCAGCTCACACCTGTGAGGGAAAGAAGAGCGTGGACTAGAAAGAGAGGGGGCTACGGGCTACCATTATGATTGGCCGAAGTGGGCGGGGAGCAAAGTAGGATTTCTTCCAGGGAATAGCCAGAGGAGGGGGCAGGGAACGTCTGAGAAGAGGAAGAGCTTGGGAACATGTGTGTGTATCGGGCGTCTCCTACACTAGACATAGTACTCGTCATTTTAGCCACACCGACTGCCATCAGGTGAGCGGGCTGAAGGTGTAGAGACTGGAACTCACCAGGGGAAGCTCCTAGGCCGCAGGCTCCTCCGTGCGGGGAGCAGAGACATGGAAAGAGATGACTATTTGTGTTGAAAAACACCTGTTGCCTTACGAACGGCCTTTCTGAAGGTGCTTGTTCTAAAAGAAAATTCTACTGCATTTTAAATATGAGCTAGTACACAAAGACACAATTTGTACATAGCGTTTCAGAAATACGTGGTCATAGAACATGCAGCACACCTGGGCGATGTTTTATTATTTAGTTTTCCCAGCTCCGTCGGGATATGATTGACAAACGAAAATTGCCTGTAGTGAAGGTGTATCATGTGATGTTTTGAAATACATATACTTTGCGAAGTGATTATCACAGCCAAGCTAATTAACATATCCATCACCTCACCTAGTTACCTTATTGTGTGTGTGTGGTGAGAACCCTTGAGATTGCTCTCTTAGCACATTTCAAGTATGAAATGCATTATTATTACCTATGTCACCATGCTGTACAGTGGGCCTCCAGGACGTATTCATCTGAAAGTGTCTACCCTTTGATAGTTTCTCCCCCTTCCCCCGCCCTCCAGTCCCTGGTAACCACCACTCTTTGTTACTATAACTTCGATTTGTGTTTTCAACGCCGCACACAAGTGACGTCATACAGAACGTGTCTTTCTGTGTCTGGCTTATTTCTTAGTATAAAGCCCTCTAGGTTCGTCCATGTTGTCACCAGTGGCGGGGCTTCCTTCTTTTTCAGGGCAGAATACTATTTGATTGTGTGTGTGCTGTGCATATACGCACACCCACACACACACATGCAGCACATTCTTTATCCCCTCATCTGCTCACAGCCTCAGGTTGTTTCCGGGTCTTGGTTCCTGTGCACAGTGCTAGATGAACATGGGAATGCAGATGAGTCTTTTCATGACAGTGATTCTGTTTCCTTCAGATATGTACCCAGAAGTGCAGTTGCTGGATCCTATGGTAGTTGGAGTTTCCATTTTGTGAGGAACCTCCATACTGTGTTCCACAGTGGCTGCGCCAATGCACATTCCCACCAGCAGTGCGCGAGGGTTCCCTATCCTGCACATCCTCGCCAACACTTCATGGTTTTGCTTTTTGATGATGACTGGGTGATGTTGTAAGCATCCCTGAGACCAATAATATATGCTATGTAGTAACAGGCATAGGTAAGAATCCATCGTTTAGAAGTGGGATTCTGTCTAGAAGAACAGTACTGTGATGTGTGTGGTACATGTTAGATCACCTGAGTCCTTGGTCACCCTGAGTCCTGTGTGTTAGACATCACGTGAAATTTCTCATCTCATCTATTTATTTTTATTTTAAACTATCCTATATGTTCATTGAAGAAAATATAGAAAAGACAGATAAGTCAGAAGAAGAAGAAGAAGAAGAAGAAGAAGAAGAAGAAGAAGAAGAAGAAAACCAGTTCGTTGATGAAAAGTTCCTGATTGTTTTGTAGTATTTCCTTCCAGCCCTTAAGTGCTAAGCAAGCTCTCTTTTCTATGCCTGTAATTTTCCTGCCTGTTCTTAACATAGTAAGAGCATATCATGTGTGTCTCCATGTTTTCGTTATAATCTGTACTGACTGGTCAGCAGTTTGTTAAATAGATCGGCACAGCGTATTTCCCCAGTTTTGCAAGGATTTGGCACTTAGGTTCCTCTCTGTTTGGGACTGTTATTAATAATTATTCAAGATGCTCCAGTGTACCTCGTTGGGACGCCCCCTTTCAGAGGCATTGTGACCTGCTGAAGTGCTTCTAAAGGTGCAGCTGCCATTCTGGTGTAGCACCTGGGGACTAGGCTGCGTGGGGGAAGGTGGAGGACTGGACCCTTCGGCGGGATGAGAGCAGACAAAGCAGGAGGCCAGCACCGCCTTCCCACAAGGGCTGCGTGTGGTCCAAGGAGCGGATTTGTGGGGGTCAGCAGGGTCCTCTGTCCACGCCTGCATGAGTGGGGGTACGGGTTCTGAGCCCTTGGCCAAGTCACTCACCCCTCTGTTCTATGTCCACCCAGCCCTTGGATCGCCCATTGGCTTTGCTGAATGGCCCCTGCTGTCCATCTGAGCCAATAGGACCTTGTCCCGTCCTGCCTGCACCTGCTGATTTCTTTCCGTCTCCTTCATTCACATGTGAACACGCTCGAGGGGAAGGCTTGGTGTCTTGAGATCGGCACTGAGGGCTGCGGCCGTGTGCCCCAGGACTGGATGCTCAGGTCCGGCCTTACATGTACACGGTGCTCCATCTGCCACATCACCTTGCGTCTCAGGCACACATTTCTCACGCTGGGACATCTCGAGAATCAGCCTGTGTCTTACCGTCACGGCATGACACAGGTTACTGACAGCATTTCTCTCTCTTTCTCTGGTATATAGTCATGGGGCCTCATATTACTGCTGGGGTCTGCAATGCAGTGAAATGCTTTGTGACATGGGCCCAGGGAGGTGGCGGAGCAGGCTTGGGAGAGGGGTCACCTGGTGCTCGGAGAGGTGAAGTGCTCAGCTCAAAGCCATCTGCCTCTTGACAGCAGGTGCAGGGGCTGGAACTGTGCCCTCCGACCCAGGGCTGGTGCTCTTCCCCTGCCCGGGGCAGCCCCCTCCAGGCTCCCTGACACCTGCCCCCACAGCTGTCCTGCTGGCAGCTCTTACTCCCACCTCAGCTCCAGGCGTCACCTCCCATTTTGTCCTGTGTGCAAGAGGAGTGACAGGTGCCGGAGCCTGACACAGCCCCGGGCAGCGGCTGCATGACTTCTCACCTCCTGGTGTGTGACTGGAGCGGAGGGAAGAGGGTGTTGGGGTGTCACACAGCTGGCTCCCTGAAAGGCCTCTGTCACTGACATTTGCTAAGAGAAGGGGCACCTGGGTGACCACGGTCTGCCTTCACCTCTGACCTTTATCATTCTAAAGTCCGGAAGTTGTGGGCGTTCGTGATGTGAAAGTCCATTTGTATACATTATTCATCCAGTCCTCATAATCCCCCCAGTGGGATCTTGTTACTGTATAGAGGAAGACAGAGAGGCTTGTGACCCACCGGGAGTGACCGGCTCAAGGGCTGCAGCCCCCGCGTCTGGCTCCAAGCCCCTCCTCAGCTCTCACAGCCCACCCGGCAGACGTGGCGCAGCTTCCCAGGCTCCATGGGTCTCGCTCCTTGAATGCACATCCCTTCACCCCCTCGAAGCATGTGCCCTGGGCTTCGGGAGGGGCACAACCAGGCAGCTGTCCCTGACCCAAAGCTGAGGCTTCACTGTGACTTGAAGAGGACCCGAGACCCCTATATCCATCCTGACTTCTCTCTGTGGGCGGGGAATAAAACTTTCTGGTCTGTGGTTAAGAAGGCGTGTAACGCTCATGGCTTAATGTGTAAAGTCTGGATCGGAAATTCTAGATTGTTTCTTCATTAATTGGCTTGTTCATTCACTCATTGTCCATCCGTCCATCCATCCATCCATCCATCCATCCAACAAAACTGTGCTGTTGAATACTCAAGCAGCTGCCGAGACTGAGACACACCAAAGTTAATGTATTCCCATTTCTACAAAAAAAAAAAAAACAGTGGAATTTGCCATTTTTTAACCAACTGTTAGCTTACATAACTTGCAATCTTCTCTTGTATCGGTGACAGTTCAAGAGATGCTATTTCTAAACATTTGTCAGGCCACCTGGAGAATTCAAGATAATTTTAAGCCCCTATTATATATTAACCTCAGTAATAAGCCACAGCGCCTGGAACAGATGGACAAACGGCAGAGGAGGGTGGGCGCTCAAAGGCTCCCCTGAGCCATGGGCAGAACAGGAACGCGAGGCTGCGGGCTGCGTCCTCCAGTCCCGCTCATCTCCGGAGCCCCGGGCCTGGATGCCAGTAGGTACTTAATAAATGCGAGTTGAACTGACTGTTTGCTTCACCCCAGATTCTCTCATCCCCTGTGGGAATCAAAGGCGGGCGCTGAGCGAGCCCGGGGCTGGGCGGAGGGTTGTCTATTCCCAACCCTGCTTTCCCCGTGGTCTGGCTGAACCAGGCAGTACCCACGCCCGTCTCACACACCTGTGGCTCAGCCCCATTTGCTCGCGTTCTGATCACTCCTCCAGGGAAATGAAAGCTGGGAGCTCAATCTCTGGGTCAGTGAGAGATGAGCTTCCAGCAACTGGGGCTATTTATGGGTTTACTCGGTGTTACCTCTTGGGGATTGCCCCCTGGGTGATGGGGTGGGGGAAGGTCAGGGCTAAACATGAAGACCCAACCTCCTAGAGGTGGCTGTGGGTGGGGGAAGGGCAAGGAGAAGGCAGCTGACTCACATCACCTGGCATTAGCCGTAGAATGACAGCTGCCATTTATCGAACCGCCCGCCAACAACTATGTTTTTATGTCCACATATATAAATAAATACGTGTCATTTCTAATCCTAACTATCGCACTGCCAGATAAGCATGATTAGGCCTGGTTGTTACCCAGGCCCATTTTATGGATGAGGAAGCCAAGACACAGACAATTTGCCCAAAGTCAAGTGGTCGGTGTGGTAAAGTCAGAATTTGAACCCAGGCCTGTTTGCTGAAGTCCGGGGTGCCCTCCTAAGCTCAGTGATGTTGCCTGTGCCGCCGTAGGAATTGAATCTTGTCTCCGTACGTCTCTGTGCCTCTCCAGGGTCGGGCTGCGTGGGGAGAAGTGTGCCCCCCTTCAGGGTGGGAACGCCTTCTTTTCAGGTGTATGTCAGAGTGTTGGTGCTGTTACAGCTGCAGTGGAATGTTGGTGACTGTTTATCTTTCCACCAACAAACTCAATCAGCTCGGGACAGTCTGCCACCGGTTTTCCGCTCTGCTGCACCCTTCAGGCGAGTCCCCGGGGCGCTGCTGGAGAGGGGGCAGGTCCGAGCCTGGGCTCATCCTCCTTCCTCTGCCAAGGCCATCACCTGTCCCCGCCCCCCTGTCTTCTTCCAAGCTCTTCAAGAGACGTCATGGAGTACCTACAACTTGCCAGGCACTGTGCTGGGTGTGGGTGGGCAGGCTGAGAGCCACATCCTGGAAACCCAAAGGGCACCAGTCTCACTTTGGGGGACTCGGGGACACTTCCTGAAGGAAGAAACCTCTCCAATGGGCTATCAGGATGGTTAGGCAGACAAGGAGAGGACCTCCTCTGGGAGAAAGGGGGCCGTGCACGTGAGAACCCTTGAAGGTGAGCGTGCTTCTGGGGACGTGGGGGCTGAGCCCTGGGAGAGGAGCCCGCAGCGCCCCCAGCGGCCAGCTAGCCCGAGCCGGGAGCTTGTACCTCCGCCCGAGCTAGTGGGAGCCACTGCAGGCTTTGAGCAGCGCTGCGTGGTCGGTCTTATCCCGGAATCAGGTCCCAGGAGAGGGCATGGAAGGGAGAAGGAGGCCCTGGCCATCTCCTCAGCTGTCGTTGGGCGGGGCTGTGCACCACCCAGCAGGGCGAGGGGACAAGGGAAGGGAGCAGGGAGGGGGAGCCCGAGGAGATGCTGCAGAACCGCTGGGCGCTGCTGGTTGCTGTGCGGGGGGGCCCCGCGGTGGCCAGTGGCACCTGCGGAGCGGTGCAGCCAAGCCCGTGGGCGGGAGGACGCCATCTGGAGCTAAATATACCCCCACAGGCATTTCGAGAGGGTTTCTGTAAGGAGGCCACCCTAACACTTGCTTCCCGAGCAGCGAACGATCGAGGAAAGCACACTTTTCCTGTCGCAGCACAGTCTCCGAGGTGCTGGGAATGTGGAGGAGGTGTCGCGATGCAGTCCTGGGGCCCCCAGCCCGATTTAAATCTCGGCTGTAATGGTTCGCTGCACTTGGTATTTATATCGCCTTTCCGCGCAGCGAGCCCTGCAAGAGGGGCAGACCTGTCTTCTCCTCTCTGCTCTCAGGGGGCGCAGCGGGGGTGGGGAGCACGGCAGGAGCTGGGGAGGAGGGGTGGGTGAGAGCCTGGCATTTTGGAAATGGGGAAACTGAGGCCGGGGGAGGCGATGTCAGGGACTCAGAGCTACTCAGAGGAGCCCGCAGTAGCAAGAGACGCGGCCTCTTGTGCCTTCAGGCTGAGGTCGAGGTGCTGCCTCTCGGGTCCCCTCTCCCGGCTGAGCTGGTCTGCGGGGCCCCCCTCCTCACCAGCTCCGGGGGAGACACACAGCTCTTGCAGCCTCTCCTTGTAGGAACAGCGCCTGCTCTCCCTCCTGATGGGTGCAGGAGGGGAAAGATCGAGTTCAAACAGGGGGTTTTGATTCAGGGGAGAGGTGGGCACAAAGCAGCATGGGGAGCTGACAGGTCTCTCGTTAGCTTTGCGCTAGTGACAAACCCGCTCCTGCAGGGAGGGGCCACGGGAGAGGCCCGGTTGGCCGGTGACAGGCAGCCGAGCTGGGATCACTCCTTGGGTGATCGACACGCGTTTCTCCTCTATGTTCTGTCTCTCTTCTGTGTTGAGAGTCATCATTGGTTCGATCAGTAGATGTACACTGCGTCCCTGCTCTATTCTAGGGGGGAGACACTGCTGTTGGGACGGTTTCTCTGCGCCCAGAGGCTCTTCTTGCCACCTCGCTGACTGACAGGAGCTCAGACCCAGGAGGACTGAGCGGGGCCGGAACTGGCCAAGGTGCCAGCACAGGGCAGGAAGGCCAGAGGGAGCGGAGGAAGCTGCAGAGTCCCTGGGTGGTTTGCTCTGGGACTGTTGTCTGGCCCTGCAGTCATTCAGGGTCACATAGGGAGAGAAATTACGGCAGGTGCTTTCTAAGTCCGTGGCCCTGGGCCTGGAGGCCCATCTGGAGGCTGTTTTGCGCTGTGCGTGAGCGTTCGGCACAGAGGACAGCGGGGCGGAAAATCGGGGGCTGTTTGCAGAGATGGACACAGCAGAGACGCCGGTCTCTGGATTCACAAGACAGAGTGGGAAAGAAAAGGAGTGCGTGCATCTCCGTTCTGTGGGTGCACGCGTCTCCGCGCCTGGGGGGAGGCGCGTGCACCCTGAGGCCAGCCCGCCCACAGCTAAGCATGAACACGTCCGTGGAGCTGGGACCTGCCGCAGTTCTGTGCAGTGTACGTGCCTGAAGTCTGGGAGCAGCAGAGGTGGTGAGGGCAGAGGGCAGAGGGCAGAGGGCAGGGCAGCATGGGCCGGATAAAGAACAGGTAAAGGAAAGTTTAGGCTTGGCTCGCTGAAACCTCATCCTGGCTTTTACACCTGGGGGAGTAATGAATTTGTCCATCTTCCTCCTCGTCATTATTTTTCCCAGAAGAGAAAACTGAGGCCCCAGTGGCTAAGTCACTTGTCCAGGGTGGCGAGCGGGGGCTGGGATCCTGGTTTGTGTCACCCCAAATTCAGGACGCAGTTATAGTTATGTCCCCTTACCTCTGGCAGTACCTGCTACTTGATTGGGTTCAGGCCACCAAGCTGGTAGTAATAAGAAATGCGTTTGTGTTTTAATCAGGTGGCTGCGATCTATATGTACGCCTTATGTGGAAATAGTTTAACGCAGTGGGCTAAGTGGACGGGGGGCCCTGGGTCCCGGTCCCCACCCCACTGTACGTGCTGTCATGACACGGGGAGATACGTACCCCATCTCAGTTTTGGTTTCCTTATGAGACCTCACATATGAAGTGAAGGTGGCACCGCACCAGCTACCTCACCAGGCTGATGACAATGCTGTGGCCGACGGCGACGGCTCCCGGTTCTTATTCTACATGTGGACACCTGCAAATGTCATCTCAACGCCTGCGCGCATTGTTTTAAAGGTAGGAACATAGAACACGGCAGACATCGGCTCCATTTCACAGATGGGAGACCGAGGCTCAGAGGCTCAGTCACATGCTTGGAGCCCAGCAGTTACCAAGGGGAGGGCTGGCGTTTTCATTCCGTTCTCAACCAGTCCAAAGCTCGTGCTGTGTCTACCCACAGCGTGGCCGCCTCAGCAAAAGTGTTTTGAAAGACAAGGAGGCAAAATACAAAACCGTTGAGCAGTAATAGCTTTCCCCCACTACAGTGATATTATGAAGATAAATGTTAAAACACACGCAAGCACCTGAGTGCCTAAAATAAAAGGTGAATAAAAATTGGAAGTATGGTTCTGCAGACCTCATTCCGAATAGTCATTTATCTCCATAAAACTTGCTACCACAGAGACAAGTTTCGCTGCGACCTTTTGCAAATTTCAAAATTATGGTGAATTTAAAATCTTCACTCGTTGTCATTTTGTTTCAAGACTGTTTACTAAAAATTGAGCATAGACTATATATCTATCTTAGTTCCTCTTAGTAGTGGGTCTAATTTTCTCAAAACCAGTCCAATCCTTCTACAGTTGTCAATGACAACAAAGAAATTCTGAGAGAAAAAGTTGAAACACCAGGCCTTCATTTTTAACCTTATCGACGATGCAAATAATCTACTTCCCTGATTCTGTTCTTTTTGTCTTCCCTGTTTGTGTCTTCGCATTCACAAGTGAGAGGGCTGTGGATGTCACAAAGGAAGGCTGGAGAGAATGTCCCTCTTCCCTTCGGGGGGGACGTCCAGCCAGAGACCCTGCACAGAGCCTTCTGGTCATCGCACTGAGGAGAGCTAACAGGAGATACCTCCACCTTGTCATTTTCTTCTGTCTCGGCTGCCACTCTCCTGTCGGGAGCTGGGGCCTTGATGACAGATGGTTAGGAGAGGGACTCGAGGCCGTGGCCTTTCTCCCTGGCCTCAAATTCCGGGACAGTGACTGGGAAGCAGAGTGACAGGTGTAGCTGCTTCCCACTTCACATGACATTTGCAATGAAGAGTCGTGATCTCTGTCCCTGGGGGGGGTCCCATGCATCTCCCCTCTTCCCCACCACCCATCTGGGGTCAGGCTGGTCCTTGGGGAGTTGTTCCCTAGTCCAGGACCACACGGATGGCCGAGGGGGACCTGAACTAGAACAGAATGGGTTGGGGGTATCGTTGCTCTTAAGTCTTAATCAAAACTCTGGGTGGAGCTCCCAGCCCCGGCCCACTCAGGGCTGAGCCTGCCTAGCACCCATATCTGAAACTTTGAGATACGGGTTGGGGGAGACAGGGGGAGTCAGGAGAAGGTAAGAGAGAGGCAGCCAATGATAGCTGAGCGCCTCCTATGCTCCCAGCACTGTGCGGCCCGTGAGAGACACAGCCGTGCAGAGATCGGGCCCCTGTGGCCTTGGAGTCTGCTGCCAGCACAGGAGACAGATGTTCAATTAAACATAAATTGAATGGTGCCACGAAGGAGAAGTGTTGAAGCGCTGGGAGGATTCTACAGTGGGCCCTAACCTATCCTGAGGGGGAGAGCCAAGACAGTGGCGTGAGACCTAAAGACTGGGTCGCATCCGGTTAGAAAAACAAAAGAGAAGAGGGCAGGGGACAGGGTGAGGAGCGTGGAGGCAGAGGACAGGGCTGGTGACGGGAGAGGGCAGCGCAGGCCGGGGAAACACAGGGCGGCCAATGGGGCCTGGCATGCGCGGTGACCGAGAGGTTGGACCGAGAGGCAGGGATCACATCACTGGGGCTCACTGGCACCACCAAGGATGCTCCCTGGGAGGCCTTTGAACAGGGAAGTAGGCAGGTCTGCAGAACATGAATAGAAGTGGGACCATGTTTGCTCAGAAGAAGAGAGAACAACTTCCCTGAAAGATTCGAGTCTGCTCTGAATTAGGTGCACAGGCTGAATGTCCTCGAAGCTGCGGTCTCTTCTCTCGTGCCCCTCCTTCCAACACTGGCCCTCCACTATCATCTAACCTATTGGAACTGTTCCAAACCCCAGTCTATAGACCTTATAATTCTAGCCCATTACATGCTGAAGATCTGCTAACTCTGCCCGGAGCAGACACATCGTCCTGCCTTCTGGGCTTACACGCTGAGCATCTCCTACTGATTCGGATAATGGTTCAGAACTGATGAGTGTGTGGGCTTTTATTTTTGATGCTCGGCAGAGAAATTATTTTAAAAATGCTTTGCTGAGAACATTGCTATATGATTATTATTTTTCTGATAGAACAATAGAAGATCAAGCCAACCCACCTGCTTGTTTAGGGACCGGGTCTCTTTTTTCTACTTGCTAAGCTCCTGGCCCATCATGATGATGAGTCTGGATCCTCACTGAACCCTGGTTAATAACCACCAGAAATACAGCATTTTGTGATCTAGGGGCCCCTTCAGAGGAGAGCTCCAAGTATTCTGAAATTCACCCTCTACCCACTCCTCATTGGAAAAGGAAGTAGAGTCTCCCTCCCGGTTTCCTCTCTGAGTAGGTGTTACATTCTCGGTTCTAGAGACAGGCCACCCAGATGGATGCTTCACATCTGGGCTCTGGTACCAGAGATGGGGAGGCGTTCACTGGTTACCCAGGTTTTCCCACTGACGACTCAATTCCACATCCTCAGTTCAGATGATGCAGCCAGGTCCTTATTGCTCGGCTCCCTCCTCTCTGCTCTTTCTCTGTCCTTCTCTGTCTTCACGTGTCACCTTGGTTCAAAATAGAAGACTGGGTGAGCTGGAGGCAGGTGCCATGAAGGGTGTGTGTGTGTGATGCTAGTTCTGACGGACTCTTTCGTAGACTTTTGTCTGGTAGAGTGACATTGGCATCCAGCTCCTCCCCTCCCACAAACAAACCCAAGTTCAGAGTGGGTTCTCCCTATTGGGAGTCTGTTAGCTCAAAGTTTGACCAGTTACTACTGCAGATAGAGGAGGAGGAACTTCCATGACTTCACTTCCCCCCAGCTGTGACTGATCTGAAACGGAACTGAAGCTAAGCACCCAGAAGTCACCCAAGAATTCAAATTTTAGGACCACAGACAGAAAGTTAAGGCAGGACTGTACCTAAAGAGTGACCTCGTCCTAGTCCAGGGGTTTTCAGTCTGTGGCCCCTGGGACTGGGTAGCCCCCTGAGCAGTGGGCGTGAGAGCCGTGGCCACGCCCAGCGCTGGCTGTTCTCTGAATACATTTCACGTAAATGTGTACCACGGTATCATTTTTCTAAAGTGTGTGGGTGCCATTGTGATTTATAAAATATAAACACATTTAGAAGCATTGTTGAATAAATACTGGCTTTTTATTCCATTTCGTCAAGCACACTAACTAAATTAATAATTTGAGCTTTGTAGACAAGCAGACCTGAATTTACATTTCTGCTCCGCTGACTATCAGCTCTGTGGTTCGAGGCAAGTGACCCAGCGGCCCTGAGCCTCAGTGTCCTCCTTTCTATTAAAAAGCGGGGGAGGGGGTGAGTGGTGGGTAATCCCTTCTGTTTAAGAAAGGTGTAGGGTCCTGTATGAATGAAATAACTCCTTCAGGGGTAGAATGGTTCCAGGACTTTGACATTAAAAGAGGCGCCTCACACTTTCAGAGAGAACTGCTGGTCCAGGGAGACCCACTGTTACAGAGGAGGGGCTGAGACCCCGAGAGGGGTTCAGGGGTGTGAGCTCCCGTGTATGCCTGGTTGGAAGGGCCACTCCTGTGGCTAAAGCCTGATTCTAATTCACTTACAAATCTCTGGTATTTGGTCTGGTGTAGGTGTGGTGGGAGAGGAGAAGGTAGACAGTGTGTACACTCCTGAGGGGACTCTGGTCTGATTGTGGGGGGATGTAGCCTGTATATCGTAAGGCAGCTGGGCACAACGCGGTCAGGAGTAGTCTAGTTCTGGGTTTAGTGGTCTGGTCTCTACGGGCGGCCAGAAGGGAAGGACGTGAATTGAGATAGGGTCACTTGATTGCTGTCCAAGGTCAGGCATCCCGTGGTCAGCCTTTGGTGTCTTTGTCTTGACCCTTGATCAGAACTGGCTTCTTGGGTAGCTAAGTCTCTTCTGGTGGCTGCTTACAACATCTCTCCTTGACCTTGTGTATATACACTCCGTCTTATTGTCCCAACAGAAAATATATCTTTCTCAGTTTGAATATAGATCTTGATTTGATGACCGCTATTTATAAAATATCCTTGCTGGCCTGGATTTCACTGCTGGTTGACATCTGTCAAACTCCAAACACCAAACAGAGGGTCAGGAGCCAGTTTCTGAGGGGAAACCAGTGTTTCAGTTTACTAATGTCTTTGCTCAACCTTCTCTGTGCAAGCTAAGCATGGAAGTCACGCGGCCAGTAATGAACTGTGTAATGAACTAGACTTATCAGGGTGATTACTTGGCAACATATAAATCTCTAACCACTATGTTGTACACCTGAAACTAACAAAATACTCTATAATTGAAAAATAAGATTTAAAGAATGAGCAGATATATTCCTTGATTTATTCTAAGCCCCACAGAAATTTTTGCGGAAACCCGGATGAAGTTGAGGTCCCTGTATTTTTCATCTGTTATCACTTTCTTTGGGTCATACTAGCTTCTAGAATGCACTAAATCTTGGATGGACTTCCAGGTTCTGGAATCACATCATATATGTGGCTCAGTAGTTGAGCATCGACCCATGCACCAAGAGGTCGCTGGTTCGATTCCCGGTCAGGGCACATGCCCAGGTTGTGGGCCCGATCCCCAGTGGGGGGGGTGTGCAGGAGGCGGCCAATCGATGTTCTCTCTCATCAATGTTTCTATCTCTCTCTCTCCCTCTCCCTTCCTCTCTCTCTAAAATCAATAAAGGGAAAAAAAGAAGGAACAAATCATAGCTGAACAACTGTATTCACCTAATGACCACGAAGCAGGTGTGTACCTTGTGAGGCCCAGCCCCTGTTGGCTACGAGCAATAACCCTGCTAGGCTGACGTGTGGTCTTCTCTCCTGCTAAACACTTTGTCTCTCCAGCTCTGGCTTTAGATCTATGTATTTCAAGACATCCATCCATTCCATTTTCTCTCTTGTTCCTTATTTACTTCCCATCTCTTCATACTTATATAATCAAAATTCCACAATTCTGTTTTGTTTTTAAATTTTTTTCTGATTGATTTTAGAGAGACAGGAAGGGAGAGGGAGAGAGAGATAGAAACATTGATTGGCCGCCTCCTGCATGCCCCTCACTGGGCGTCGGTGCATGGGTTGACGCTCAACTATTGAGCCACACCGGCTGGGCCACAGTTCTGATTTTGTGTGTGTGGCTTTTCAATTACACATCTGAGTCTTGTTCTTTTGAGGGAGGATAACACATTAATATTTATTGTAATAAGTGATCTATTTTCTCTGCTTTCTTTCACTTATATAATATTTGCCACTCATTAGACCTTATTATTTATTTGTATTTTCCTTATTTTTCTGAATTGGTCAGAGTCTTATAAATTTCTTATAATAATAACCAACTAAATTATTAAATTCTATCAAGACAGTCTTTTTTTTTCTCTGTTTTATTTCCTATATCCTCCCCTATTCCATTGTAGGCTTGTAAACATGCATACGTATGTAGCACTAGACTCATTGCTGAATTGATAGTAGATGTTTAATATTTATTATATAAGTGACAGTTTGACAGCCCAACTCAGTCAGTTGCCATGAGAAATTGTGCACTGCAGAAGAAAGCCCATCCGAACCAAAACTGGTCAAGTCCTGGTCGGGCCTTTTGGCGGCATGATGGTAGGCTGGTTGCCTAACCTTCGCAGCGAGCACCGCTAGCCTCCCGGAAGGCTTGAGGAGGCTGAATGGAATGGCATGTGTGAGTGTCTGGTTCCTTCCTGGGGCTGGCACCCTCCCTGCCCGCCGCCCCCCGTGCCTTCCACGCCTCAGCAGGAGAAACCACGGAGGCACCTGGAGATCCCGGCCATGGTCTGCAGAGAAGCACCATTGAAGTTGGACAGTGCTCCTGGGGGCTGTGGGCAGGAGAGGTGCGATGGAAGAGAAGAGGAAGAATAAGGACTAAGAATAAGAATAAAAAGAGTTTCAGCTCTTGAAGATAGAGGCACAGGCTCGTGGTATGTTCTATCCCTGTGTGCCTGCTGATGGATCGTTATAGATTCCTGCCCGAGGCTGCATCAAAGGACAGCTGTATCTCACCTTCCATCGGGAGCCTACGTGCCGTACACCGTCAAGGAGAACTCTCGAATGCAAATGGCACGGCCCTTGGTTCTCCCAGCAGCCCTCTCTCTGTATCAGTGATTTCACTGAAAGGACTTAAAAGCTGTTTCCTTCCACTGGCGAGACCAGGGCTTGTTTCTGTGAATGGTTCCAAGGCTGGATTCCCCTGCCTCCCTGTTAACTGCTTTGAGGGCATCTCCCTTTTCTCTTCGCCACTGCAGTAGCATCCCCTACCCCAGCCCCGACCAGTCTGGTCTTGTCGTTGCCAGGAGGACCCAACCCTAAGACTTGGCTGGGGATGAACTCCCCCAGGTCATCAGTTCCGGAATGCAAGTCCTGAGTCTGGATGGACATTTGAAAATGAATTTGCCACAAGAGGGACAGCAAGTCAGCTCTTATTTTAGTCCTGATCCTGTAGCATAAAGAGAAAGAAACCAGCCTCCTCTAGGTTGTTTGGGTAACGAAGATGGGGTACGGGCTGCCTCTGAAATGGCAGGGGGAACGCACTGTCCTCCCACACAGCCCTCAGTGAGGCACTCCACCCCATGGCACCCCTTCTCCACCTGCAGCCTCGCTAGCCTCCACACACTGTAGGCTCAGTCATGGTCTACGGTGTTATTCCTGCTGCATGGGGTCGGGACTGGGGAGCACACGTGGGCAGAGGAGGAGTAAAACTGGGTCCATGATTCTCACACCCTCCTCCCCCGCCCCCCAGCTCCACAAGCTCATTGATCCCACATTTAGCCCATCTTGGTTATTCAGATAATGCAGAGGAGAGGAGGTGATTTTCCTTCTCTTTGTGCTTCTTTGTTGTTGTGCTTTGTTTCAAATAAATGAAGTATTACTACTGCCAATTGTCAGATTGGCACGGATTCCTTTTCCTCCAATCCCTCTTCCCTTCACCCCTCTTCCCCCGACAATTAGCAAAATGTTTGGTGTTTGGTCTTTGGTTTGGATGAATAATTGATTCAAAAGCTTTGTGAATGATTCATGGCCCATATGGTGGGGCAACAGGGTGTGTGTGTGTGTGTGTGTGTGTGTGTGTGTGTGTCCAGCGCCTGGTACAAAAGGTCAGAGGCTCCTCCCCCTCTCGGTGGAGGGGCAGAGCAGGTAGCACACCTCCCACTCTGGGTTCTATCACAGGGGAGAGGGTGGACTCTTCTCCCAGGAAAACAAGGTTCTCTTTGGGTGTCTGCATTTCAGTCCTTCTGGATCGGTGGCTCTGTTTTCGGTCAGGTTAATCAATGAATTGGAGTTTATCACCTTTAAACTCGCTATTGGCTCTCCCCAAGATGGATGGCTAATTTGATTTTCAGAGTTTGAGGAAAGGGGATATATTTTCTTCCTTCCTTTACTTTACAGTAGTTTAAACCTTCCTAGTCAGGACATCTTAGAGTCTTAACCTAGATACTGCCTGCTACTACACTACTTTGGTTTCCTTGTGTAATGTCCTTCCCTGGAGACGGAGCACACCTGGTTACTACTCACTTTATCGCTCTTCTTTGTCTTTGAAAACATATTAAATACTTGCGTGCATGCGACCTGGGACTAATACCTAATTTATACAAACCTTCTCACTTTTAGTTATTTTATAGGGGAAAATTGCTCATTTTGTAGGGAGGGGGGGACGACTCCTGAATATGCCCTGATTTTTGGAAGCCAGCTAAGAAAAAATAATTTTGTTACCTGAACAGACTTCACTGTGTTTTAGGCGGTCAGACTCCACATTTGCTTGTGGGGCGTTGAGACCGAGGCAGTGGTGAATAAAATGCAACTCTGAGGATGATACGGCAGGGTTTTTACCCAAAAGGTCATAAAGATATTTTCCTATATTTCCTAGTGCAGTTTTAAAATTATGTTTGTCATACTGAGGTCCTAATCCTTCTTGAATTTATTTTTGTGTGGTATGTGAGGTATGGATATACCTGTGTTTTCCCGTAGGTTCCCAACTGCATTTGGTGACTTAGCACATCTTTTGCTGCTGACTTGTAGTGACACTTGTGTTCATGTGCTAACTTCCCATAGATGCATGGCGTGTCTTTAGGCGCTCTGTCCTCTCCCACTGGTTATACTTTATTATCCTATTGGTGACTTATTTCTTGTAAATATTTTTGATAACTGATGGTGTTATCAAAATATTTGTCTTTAAACTTGGCTAATCTTGGGCAGTATATTTTTATTTGTCTTTAAATTTGCCTAATCTTGGGCATTATATTTTCATGAGAATTTAGAATGAACTTGTCAAAATTTTAAGATTTTTGTTTGGAAATGTGTTGTATTTATTGACTGACTTGGGAAGAGCTGACATTTTACACTTTTGAGTTTACCAATATCTCTTCATTCATTTGGGATATATTTTAGATCTTATAAGAGTTTTTGGAGATTTCTCCATTTGGGACATGCACATTGTTTATTAGGGTTATTTTTATGTAATTTTCTTATTTTTTATCGTTTTATTGCTCTTGTGAATGAATTAATTTTCTTTGCATTTCTAATTGAACATTGCTAGTATATAGAAATATTACCTTTTTTGTTGATATTTTATCCAGCAATCATGTCAAGCCCTTTCATTAATTAAAATCATTTATTTGTAAATTCTCTTATCTATGTAGAAAATGACCTCAGCTGCAAAAAAACTGTTATTATATTTCTTTCTTTACAATTTACCCACTATATGTACTTTTTCTTATCTTATTACACTAGCTAGAACTTACAGGAAAATAATGAAAAATGGTCTTAACAGAAGCTTTTTTATTTTGTTTATCATATTAAAGGGAAAATTTTTAAACCTTCATCATTATGATGGATGTTTCTTATGGTGTTATGGTGGATACCCTTTATAAAGTAAGTAAAGAATAAAATAATTTTATGAATAGCTCAATATTTTCATTTAATTAATAAACTCAAAGGTTTTAGAAGTTTATTTTGTAGAAGGTTTAATATTGAAAGTACTGTGAATGCTAATGAAAATTCAATTTAAAAGTTTAACATTAACAATAAACTTATTTTTGGAGTGATATGCATATAATTTTGGTGTTATTGTTTAAACAAAGTTTTTACTAAATTAAGCATCCTGTGCAATGAACATATATGGAGCTGTGATGGACACATACTTCTTTTAAAAAAATTCTTTTTCTTTATTGATTTTTAGAGAGAGAGGAAGGGAGAGGCAGAGAGAGATAGAAACATTGATGAGAGAGAACATCAATTGGCCGCCTCCTGCATGCCCCTCACTGGGGATCAGGCCCACAACGTGGGCATGTGCCCTGACCTGGAATCGAACCAGTGACCTCTTGGTACATGGATTAATACTCAACCACCGAGCCACACCGGCTGGGCAACACATAATTCTTAATCACAGTGAATAAGATTTGGTATTCTGTAAGTTGAAATAGAAGCTGTAGGCAAATAGAAAAGGGTAAAGGAAAATAGCAAAGGAAAAGGGTAACAGAGTCAGAAAGTCCATCAAAAGGCAAGAAAAGAGAGAAAAGAAACAACTAGTAAGAAAAACAGATATGTGAATGTAGAATTAAGTCTAACTTAATAGCAATCAGAACAAATGTAAATGGATTAAGCTTACTTTTTAAAAGATAAGAGACCCTGTGATTTTATTTAATTGTTAACTTTCATGTTTGAAAGATTTAGCTAAATGAAAATGGAAAATTGGAAATAGACAAGGTGGGAAAAGGTGCTAGACAAATGCCAACCAAAAGAAAGTGATTCTAACAGTTTTTTAAAAAACATTAAAGTGAAAGCATTAAAGGGGACAATGGTGACTTTTATTCTTATAGAAAGAAAATCCTTCAAGAAGAGGTAAAAGTTATGTGTCTTTATGTCACATCAGCATAAATGTTTGTTAAATATTTAAGGGTAACTGCTAAGGAGATTTCCAGCTGCCTTTGAACAAAATGAACCAAAATTTCTTCTTTATAAGAAAGTTCAATATCATTTACACACACACACACAATTATTTTAAAATTTTAACCCATCTTACTATTATTCTCTTTTACCCTTTGTGGTTGATGATAATTCTAATGTCAACCTGAATATTTCTTTTCAGACAATTAGCATTTCCCCCTTAATTTTGGTGTTATAAAATTTTACTAACATGTATCTTATATGGTGATTTTTTTTTTACTTATTTAAAATTTTTTTCATTCAAGTCAGGGGGTCCTTTCAATCCAAAGGTTCTTATCCTTGATTCAATTCAATTCTGGGAAGTACTTCAGATTTGTTTTCCTTCCCTTCAAATTGCTTCCTCCTTTGATGAAAAATATTGCTTTTCATCATTTTATGTATTCTTTATTTCTAGCATTCATTACATATGATGTTGGGACTCTATATATCCTTTATGTCTTTTAACTTTGCTTTTTAAAAATCTTTTTATTGCTCTATGTTGATTTCTGGGAACATTGCTCAGTTTCATTGTCCAGCTCTCTAATTCAGCTGGCTCTTCTACCATTCAGTCTATTCAGCCATTTGTAAAAATTTCAGTTGTTGGAATTTTCATTTGCTCGATCTCTAGCTATTTTTCTAAATGTCTGCAACGTTCTCCCCCTTTCCCCTAAGCTAGTAATTACATGTATTCATTTTCATTGAGTGTGAGTTCTTTGATTGTTAAGTTTGTTTCCTCTCTGTGGTATTGAATTTCCTCCAGCATTTGTTGATTCCTGATTGTAATGTCATCTGTCATAACTGCCTGTGTAAACAGCTTGAAAGGGACATTAGATTCTGAGGTTGACAGTCTAGTGAGAGCGTGGGAGGGGTGAGGCCAGCTGCTGGGTGGGTCATTTTGACGGCCAATTGCCTGCTCCTTTCAGACAGAGAGGGGCTCAAAGGGTGCTGCCCACTTTCTCACCCAACACCCCAGCCCGTTGCTCCATATTAGAGGCAGACAGCTCTTTATTGCTGCCCAGTCCAAGGAGGTAAGGGGGGACGGAGGTAAGGAGGAGAGAGTAAAGGGCTTGCTTGATGTTCCTGACACCAGACCCAAGCTGTTACCCCTGGATCCCTCGGGACCCCAGGTTCGCCATCTGCAGATGGGAGCACCCATGAAGCCAGCCCATATTCTTGGCGGTCACATCATCCTCTGGAGGCTGGGAGCTGTGGTTTCCTTTAAAACATCAGATGACATCCACTTTCTATTCTGAGGGCATTCTTCACAATCTCTATTCTACCAAGGGTTGGTTTCCTTCTTGCTTCCCAGAGTGGTTATTGTATTGGAATTTATAAAGTGACTTCTAGGCATTCGAGGGAAGAAGAGGCCACAGCTCGTGCTCAGTCTGCCTGTCAGGGAGAAGCTGGGTCTGCTTCTAACCTCACTGAGCCTCAGTTTCCTCGTGTTCAAAATGAGGTGGTGATGATGGCGGTGGTAGTGATCATGGTGGTGGTGATCGTGATGGTGATACTTAGCTAATATTTGAAAGTATAGTATACGTCAGGCGTCTAAGTTCACACTTTATGTGTGTGAACTCATCTTATTCCTCAACAGCCCAATGATGTGTTTATTATTATTGCCATTTTATAGATGGAGAAACTGAGGCACAAAGAAGTTAAGAAATTTACTCAAATAAGAGGTAACCTACTTCATAGGATCAGTTTGAGGGTTGTTGAATTAATATGTAAAGCAGTAAACATGGTGATTGAAAAGTATTAAAACCACAAAAAGCAACAGAGTTGGCTGGTAACAGGCACCAATAAGTATGTGATGAATGAATGAAAAGATAGCAGGTCACATTACACTGGGTCTGCAGGAGGTCATGTAGAGGTCGTTGAAGGTTTTCTTGTGTAATAAGAGTAACTGTGGGCTTCTGCACATTAGCCACTTGGTCCCCACTCCACCAGCTCAACATTTCAGATTTAGAGGTATTGGTTCCTGGTACTTGAAAACATTTTAACTTTTTTTTTTTTTTTTGTCATATAGTATGATCGCGAATAACTTAGTTGATAAATTTTTTATTTTTTTGTCCTCACCCGAGGACATTTTTGCATTTATCTTCAGATAGAGCAGGACGGAGAGAGGAAGGGAGAGAGAGGGAAACATCACTGTGAGAGAGACACATCGACTGGCTGCCACCCACTCGACCACAACTGGGGCCAGGGAGAAACTGCAACCGAGGTACGTGCCCTTAGCAGGAACTGAACCCGGGTCTCTCTGGAGCACGGGCTGACACTCTAACTGCTGAGCCAGACTGGCCAGGGATAGTTGATAAGTTTTTTAAAAATTAGTTGTTTGTAATTTCTCATGTTCAGAATACTGAAAAGGATATTGATTTTCAGGGAAATTACACTCTAATTTTCATACACATAGACATAACATGTACATTTACATGGACTGCATGAGAAAAAGTTCCTTCATTCAATATTGCTGTATTGAAAACCAGTGTCCAGTGCAATGCCTGGTACAGAGCAGATGTCCAGTAAAATACTGCTGAAGAAATGAACAGGTATGTACCTAGTCTAAGGGACGACAGAGACTTCTAAGAAGTAATTGGACTGCATCAGTGCAGTGATGTTCTATAGCCTGTATCCTGGGAGTATGGAGGAAGGAGAAGGTGACTAGTTGGGTGGAAATATCACAGGGGAAATTATGCTTGTTTTAGCTGGGTATTTGAAGATGGGTAAGGGGTTGCCATGGAGACTGTGAGAAAGGACATTCAATTGGGGAAAAGGGAGGATGTCACCCAATATAAAGCAAAGTGAATTGCACAACCCTAGAATCTACAAAGTGAAATGTGTTCAATGATACCATTTAATCTGAAAAGGCTTCTGTTAAGTTTTGAAAAAGATCTTGCAAAAGATGATAACCATGGATGCTGAAAATGCAACATGATTACACAGTACTTTGCTTGGAGCCCTCCTGCAGTTCCCTGTTGTCTGCGGCAGTGTGCAGAAGCCGCGCAAGGTCCTGCTGACTTGACCACATGCAGCCTGCCCTCCAGCTGCACTGGGCAAAGGGCAGTCCTTTGAATGCTGTGCTAGTTCAGGCCTCCTTCCTTTCAAATGTGCCCTTTTGCCTCGCTGTCCCTTTAGCGGATTCTTTATTTCCTTCCACCTTCTTTTTCTCCCGACCAGGCTCACTCCGAACTTCACTGCCACAGTTGGAAATAGTATCTCCTTCAACCAGATGAGTTGCTTGCTGGGGGTTTGAGGACAGGTGTTATTTCTTATTCTTATTTGACCTCCTTGTGTGCTTGGCACTTAGTAGCAAATATTGTTGCAAAATAGATGAATGACTGAGCAAGCTAGTGAACAAATTAATTAGCGACAGATACGAAAGGGGGGAGAATTTAAGAAGGCGGTCAAAACATTCCAAGGATGTTCTTAAGGCCAAATGGAGAAATGCCAGGTTGATGCGGTCTTCGTCTAGGGATCACCTTCATGAGAGGAAGAACATATCATCCCCAAGCTCTGTCTCCTTCCTCCAGTGGTCCTTCAACATTCCTAATGCTGCACATGAGCCCTTCAGTCCCCGGGCACCTCCCTGGAGCAGAGAAAAAGCAACCTGAAAAGCCCTGGCCAGTTTGGCTCAGCGGTTAGAGCGACGGCCCGCAGACCAACGAGTCGCAGGTTTGATTCCAGTCAAGGGCACGTACCTTGGTTGCGGTTTAGTCCCCGGCCCTGGTCCAGGTTGTGTGGCAGGCAACCAATTGATGATGTCTCTGTCACATCAATGTTTCTCTTTCTCTCTCTCTTCCCTGCCCCTACTCTATCTGACCATAAATGGAAAAATATCCTTGGGTGAGGATTTAAAAAAAAGAGAGAAGCTTTTTTCTTCGTTAGTAGAAATCCTTCCTCTGAAGGATTAACCTGTGAAGATTAGCTACAAGACCACGCCGTTACTTAAAGGATAAAACTGTTAACAGTCCTTTGCATCATAGAACTTAGACAGAGGCTGGACTTGGCTCTCAGTTGCCGTATGTAAGAAGTGGTGTCCAGTGAAGCTGAGTTTTTTGATCCGAGACCTTCTGTTGAAATAGGACAAAGGTGAAAATGGAAGCCAGGATGTCTGATTTCAAGTCCTCAGTCTTACAAGTAAAAATGGTTCCTTGTCAGTTCCTATTTGGTCTCTATCCTCCTTATCATGACCATCAGCGGATACTTGATGAACACCGGCTATCCGAGTGGGACGTCCTGTTGTGTGGCGGCGACACAGTGTACGGTTAGAGCCTGTTAATACCGAGGGAGGCAGAGGGTGTCCACAGTGTCCACATCAACAAAACCACCTTTCCTACTTCGTCGAGTTGGATCTTTAAAAACATTGTTTTTCCAATTATAATTGTGACATACAATATTATGTTAGTTTCAGGTAGACAACACAGTGACTAGACATGTATATAACTTATAAAGTAATCACCTGGATTAGTCTAGTACCCATCTGACACCACTCATAGTTATTACAATATTATTGACTATATTCTCTGTGCTGCACTTTACATCCTGGTGACTACATAACTGCCAATTTGTACTTCTCAATCCCTTCACCCTGAATACAATACAACACGCAGAGGTCTTTGAGCGGTGCCTCGTCATCAGGCATTGCCTGTGTCCGCACCCGCTTCCCCTGTGTTCATGACCAGAGCCATGCTGAAAGGCAGAAGGGGTGTTAGATGATTTGATGGCAGTGGTTTTATGTCCTATGTGCCTAACACTCTAGAGTCATCCAGCAGTGTTTGATGAATATTGAATAAGCCAATGAATGAGTGGTAGATATGAAAAGGGGGAGAATTTAGGAAGGTGGGCAGATATTTCAGGAATGTCTTCAATGTCTTAAGGGTCCTAAGACTGAGCATGGGTTTAGGCAAAAATCTTGTGCTTTCCAGTTTGAAAGAGCCGAGGTTTCACACTCAACACTCTACCGCCATGATAACGGCAGCTAAAGATACACCTTTGGAGGGAATTTCTAAGGAGCAGGGTTTTGGAGCTAGAGGTGGGAGCTGAGGGACATGCCTTCTGGTGTAGCAGAAGCCGGACTGTTGAGAGCGCAGATGGATTTAAATGGGTGCTCATCTTCCAGATTAGTTAAGAAGAGCCTAATTAGCTAATGAGCAGTTCCAGTGCTGTGTTCTGGGTAAGCAGCAGCTGCAGAAGCGTGTGGACATGCTACCACCAAGCAGATGAACACGTGCTGAGTTCTGACCTGCAAAGGCTGGTCTTTTTGAGTTTCTGTCCTTAAAGGAATATCGGAGAGTACGTTTAAGAAGAAGAACAGAGAGGCCGCAGGACCCAGTGGCCTGGACTCTGGAGCCAGACGGCTGGGGTCACTTACTAGCAGAGTGTCCTCACCTGCTGGTCTTCATGTCCTTGCCCAATCCTCACCCACTTGTGTCCAGGCCGGTCTGTGAGTCAGAGAATGTGGCAGAAGTGAGGACGTGACTTTTGAGCCTCGGTCATAGAAGACTTCTGCCTTGTTCCCTTGGATCACTTGCTCTGGGGGGAGCCAGCTGCCATGTCGTGAGGACACTCTATAAGCTCTGGGGAAGGTCACGTGGTGCGGAGCTAACTGGGCCCTCTGCCAAGCCCGTGAGCGAGACGTCTCGGAAATCGGAACCGTGGAGGTTGCAGGTAGCTGCAGCCCCTGCTGACTTCCTGACAGCAAGGTTCTGAGCAAGCGCCGTGCAGCTCAGCCGCTCGGATCCCTGACCCACCGTGAGAGACAAAAGCTCATTGCTGTCTCAAGCCACTAACTCTGGCTCTGCAGCAACAGACAACTGAACAAAAGACATTGTAAAGACCTAGTTTAAAGGAGATTGTTCGCGGCCCTGGCTGGGTGGCTCAGTTGGTTGGAGCATTGTCCAAAAGGCTGCAGATTCCATCTCCAGACAGGGCACATGCAGGAGGAAACTGATTGATGTTTCTCTCTCACATGGATGTTTCTCTCTCTGTCCCCCCCTCTCTAAAATCAATAAAAACATGTCCTTGGGTGAGGATTAAAAATAAATAAATAAAGGATATTGTTCACAACAGACTTGATTTGATAAAATAAATAGTGGCATACCCTTTTCATTTTTATTTCTGCTGCCGAATACGTCTAAAGTAATGTTTCCCAAAGTAACTTCCTGCAGGCTGCTCTGTAGAAAAGGGGGTTGATGCTTATGTAACTTTAGGAGAAGCTGCACATTGGATATACTTTCCTGGAGATTCACTGTGCCCACACACACATTCAAGGATCTGAGAAGTCCTGAATTAAGGGTTTTGTGGCTAGCCCAATGTTTCCCAAACTTATATTACCACGACATTTATCAAATAGAAATTGGTAAAATGCTGTGGACATCTGTAAGAAACATTACTCTCTAGCACCGACTGTCAGACTTAAGCCGAGGTCAGAGTCACTTGCAGAGCTTGTTAAACACATTGCTGGGGCCCACTCCCAGAATTTCTAATTCGGGGATCAGGGTAGGGCCTGGGAATTTGAATTTCTTAGAAGATCTTGGGAGATGCTGTGGGCATGTCCCTGTGTGTGAAGGGGGTGGACTACACTTTGAGAAGCACTGTTGAATAGGGTCCCAGCTTTAAACAATGAGTATGTGACTGGCCAGTGAGCACAGGAAGGGATGCTCGACATCCTTGGCCATTCAGGAAATGCAGGTCCCAGCCACAGGGAGATACTTCTTCATACACACCTGGATGGTTATAATGAAGGAAACAGAGCAGCAGTGTGGGGCAGGGATCTGGAGAGCTCAGCTCCCTCCCACATTGCTGGTGGGAATGTAAAATGGTGCAGCCACTTTGGAGAACGGTTTGTCAGTTCCTCAAATGTTAAATGTAGAGTTCACCATACGACCGAGCTATTTCATGTCTAGATATATTGTTAGGAGAAATGAAAACATATACCCATACAAAAACATGTCCATGATGCCCATAACAGCATTATTTATAATAGCCAAAAAAAAAAAAGGAACCACCCAAGTGTGTCCATTAGTTATGAATGAATGAATAAACAAATTGTGATTTCTTATGCAATGCCATGCTATCTGAAAATGAAAAGGAATGAAGTACCGATTCATGCTACAACATGCGTGAACCATGACAAGCGAAAGCAGTCCTTCACACAAGGCCGCACGTTGTATGATTCCACTTACATGAAAAGCTCACAATTAGCAAATCCATGGGAACACAAAGTAGGACGGTGGTTGCTAACGCTGGGGAGAGGGCGGGCGGGGAGTGGCCGAGAGGGCATTTCTGTTTGGCGCGAAGAAATGTCCTGGAAGTAGATAGTGGCAGTGGTTGGACAACTCCGAATAGACTGCAAACCACTGAATTGTACACTTTCAATGGGAGACTTTTGTGGTTGTCAATGAATTCAGTAAAGCTGCTCTGTAGAATGCCTGTAGCTTCTAAATTAGGATAGCCAGGAAAAGACAAATATCCAATCAGAGCACCCATTGCAGCTCTGTCGTAACTTACACGGTGCTGGAGGCACAAGCAGACAGCACCCTCGGGCACGGCCGCCCGTGACTCTCTCCTCGCCCTCCTCCCCCGAGGAGATGATAGATGTCTCTGGTTTTCTTGGGGGTCTGAGTGAGCGGTGGAAGTGATGGTGAAGCAGCCGCTGACCCCAGATGTTATGGTCCTTGGAGAGAGTACAGAGCCCACCTCTGATCTGTCGTTCACCCAGGACAGTAAGTGACAGCAGTTTCCAGGGTTACCCTTCCCAGGGTTAACTGGCTTGCTCTGGTCATTGTTGTTGCTTGTGTTGATGTGAAAAAGGCCGACAGTCCCAAGTCAGAAAAGTAGCGTTAGAATGCATGATCAATCTCTGGGGTTCTTGTTGACAGAGCAGAATTTTGGCCTTACCCTGAGAGGGTCAGAAATCTGTATGCTGAGTAGACATCCAGATAATTCTCCTGCAGGTGGTTCACGGACCCCATTGAAAACATTTGGGCTTGAATAACACCTAATTATATTGGGAAAGTACATAAGTCTGCATAGGACTGATATCACCAACCCCAGGACAGTGCTTACTCTAGGAAGGTAGGGAGAAAATGAGTTGGCGGCAGAGCCTAGCTGTACCTGAAATGTTCATTTCTTTAAAACTTGATTTGGACCCTGGCCTGGTGGCTCAGTTGGTTGGAGCTTCATGGGGTACACCAAGCAGTTGTAGGTTTGGGTCACGGCACATGCTGGAGGCAACTGATTGATTCCCCCTCCCCCGTCTCCCTCTCCCTTTCTTCCTCTCTCCCCCTTCCTCTTTCTCTTTCTCTAAAATCGATGAAAACATATCCTCAGTTGAGGGTTAAAAAAACCACCTGATTTGAATCAAATATCAGAAAATGGTCCCTCCGTTACATATGGGACTATGTACCTTGTGTCTTATGTTAATATCTGAAATATCTCAATGAGAAACATAACAGGATAGTTTATAAGCTTTCGACACTTAGGTTCGGGGTGTGGGGTGCTTTCAGGGGTGCCCACATGGGGCTGTTTCCCGTGGGCTGTGGGTGCTGGCCGTGCTCAGCTGGGGAGTGCCCGCCCACCGCTCTCTGCCTCCCACAGCCCTTCTGCAGTGAGGGGGCCCGGACTGCGCCCCGCTCCGCCGGGCTCCGGCGCCGGCTCCCGCGGGGCAGGAGGCAGGAGCTCTGGAGGCCTCGGGATAGAATTTCTGCTGACGGAACAGGAGAGACGGGGGACAAGCAAGCCACAGCTGCCTGCTTGGTCCCGGGAGACATCTCTAGTAGCACGTTCCTTCTTCCCCTGGGGGTTTCAAGACCCCTGCCCTCCCCGTCTCCAGGAGAGAGGGCTTTTTGTTTCTGGGTCACAGGCTACCTCAGGGACCCCCTCAATCCAGTCTCCATCTTTGCTGTTTTCTCCAGATGTCTTTGTTCCTTGGTCCCCTCTGACATGGCTGTGCACTGCATTGGTGGCAGATGAAGTCACCAAACACTATTCCTGGGCCGCCTGCTGGGGTGTGGGGACGAATGAGAGGCTCTGAACCGCGAACGTCTCCCGTGTGCTGAGCGGGTTGGGGCCTCTGGGAGGGGACCTGAGCGAGCCACGCGCTCCTGGGGAGGCAGCAGGCTGGCCCTCGATCTTGGGTCAGTGGAGAGCACACGTCCAGCAGACGCAAAGCTTGGTTTGAAGGGGGATATGTGCCAAGTCATCAAGTTTACAGCAGTCTCTGGCCAACTGGGAAGCCTGCCAGCGAATGCCACCCCGAGGAGGGGGTCTGGCAGAGAGCACTGACCTCGGCTCCCGACAGCCCTTCTCTCCCTGAACCGCCGCCCTGATGTCCTAACAGGCAGCGTCCTGTCCGCCTCTGGGCAGCGTGAGAGCATGTTAGGGCCTTTGGAAGGCTGCGGACTCACAGTCCGTCCCTACGATGCTGCTGCGGACTCACAGTCCGTCCCTACGATGCTGCTGCGGACTCACAGTCCGTCCCTACGATGCTGCTGCGGACTCACAGTCCGTCCCTACGATGCCATGAGGCCCCGGCTCGGTCACCTGTCCTCCCTCCTGCTCCCCGCTGCCCCTCTCTCCGTGCCAACCTGCAGGGCTGTGCCTTCCCGGGCTCAGATAGGCAGTCCCCTTTCCCCTCACATACTTCTCTTCTCATTTGATGATTTCCAAGGTTTCTAAAGATCCATGAGGGATTTTGGGGGGTTCAGAGTAGAAGGGGGCTTGGAGTTGTTAGACAAGTGTCCTTCGATTCACCTGGGGCCAAGCACTGTGCCAGCAGCTGTGGGAGACACGACGTGCCCGACGCCCCTTCTGCATACAAAGGGGTCTGCGCAGCCAGGGCGCGCTCGCGACCCTGCTCTGCCTCTTCGGGCCAACTGCCCGCCTCTCAGGGCATGAGACGCTGCGGGAATAGGTGTTGGGCTCTTTCAGACTCGGGGGTGGGGCCAGGCATTCACCTGGGGTCAGTGGTGAGGTGTAGGTCTCCGACTCACCAGTTTCCTGCTTTCTTCCTACCTGGCTTTCTCAAGTCTTGTCTGTCCTTGTAAAAGAAGCAACTGTTCTTCCCTCAAGGTCACCCTCCCGGCCACCGGCCCACATCCTCGTCCTCTCAGTAACCTGGGTGATTTCATGGATCATTGGTTGGCTTCTTGTCTGCATCTCCTCCCCAGTTTCAGTCTGTGGACTGTCGTGAGAATCTCCCTAAAGCCCCTCCCACCGTGAGACAGCCCTGCACTGCTGTCTACTTCCTGTTGTCCAAGGTCTGACCGCTTCTGCATGGCCTTGGAAGCCTTCCTCAGCGGGTGATGCTGTCCCCACCCGCTCACCTCTGTCCTCTTAACCACACCTTCACCACTGCCTTCCACACCCTGCTCACAACCTCCCCTCACCTGAAGTCCCTTTTGTCGTCCCCCCTTATTCATCCCCTGTGCACCCTCAGCCTCCCCCGTGACATCAGCACCACAGTCATGGAATCGGAAGGGACCTTGGAGATCCTCGAGTGCAGTCTCTCTCCAGAGGCCCCGAGAGGGGGTGTCACCTGCTGGTGATAGACTCCGAGGGACTCCGGGACTGGGCTTCTCCCTCCTTTGCGGCGCCCCTTTGGTCACAGGTGCCTGAGGCTCGCCGGGGTGTCGACAGCGATGAGACACAGAGGAAGTAAATAATGATGCTCACGGAGGGTTTCTTGCTCGCTGCCTTTGCCACGCAATTAGTGCTTTATTATAGTCTGGTCTCGTTCTTGTCAGTTCCACGCACTGAGCCCTTTATTATATCAGAATATAACACTGCCTTGCTCACTAATTACCTTATGCATGGAAGTCAAACCGTCTTCACTATGCTTTATAGGCCATGGCATCTCCCACAGTTCCAGGCGTGGAGCGGAGCTCACTGTCTGTTCGTGGATTCACTGAGTTTCGGGGACGATTCGGGCAAGGCCTTCAGCTCGGCTATCAGTGGTGACGGGGACCTGCCCACCCACACGGGTGTTGGTGTGGCCTCGGACCTCGATCAGAGGCTTCCTGGAGCCTGGAGTTGGAATTCGGTACCCCTCGCCCCCGTTCTCGTGGCTCTTTATCAGCGCCTTGCTTGCTGCTTCGGTCACGTGGCTTTATTCTGAAGAGACCCTGCTCCCTCTGGATTCTGAGCGTCTGGGGACAATGAGTCCTTCTCCGCGTGGCTGTGGGTTTCCTTGGCCACAGTTCCTTGCACGTGGTTGTGCTCTATACGTGGTTGTTGAATTGAATGCTATAAATAATGACACGGTTCACGCCACCTCATCCACGTGCGGTTTATCTGCGCAGCCCAGGGCCCCTTTCCACACCCTGGCCGAACCCCAGGCTGGAGGACGGCCAGGGGGAGGGCTGGGCAGCGTTTCCAGGTGGGCAGAGGCGGCTGCCTGTCTCTGAATGTGTCTCCAACCGCCTCTCAAAGTCAAACAGACAATAAATTACTTCGGTTTTATCCATCACGGTTGGTTGGCTAAGTCTCTTTCTCCCTCCCTCAGCCCAGATAATGAAAAGATGACATTTCACTGTTTACTCGGTGGCACAGAGAAGAAGGCACGTGCCCAGGTGACCGGATTGATGTGGTCTGGGGAGGAAAGGTGTCTGGGGGAGCAGACGGAAAGAGGATTCCGGCTCTGAAGGCTGGAAGGTCGGATTTCATTTTATGAAGGAAGAAACGGAGGTCCAAAGAAAGAGAGGCAGCCCCGACCTGCCGGCAGCCCAGAGCCCGTCCCAGGCGGTGGAGTGGGGTGGGGACCAGCAGGGCCGCTCCGGGATGGCTTTGCTCGACACCTCAGCTCCGTCAGGGCAGGGGCATCACAGCTGGGACTCCAGGCAGCGCTGGGGGCATCCAGAGGGAGCAGAGGGAGTAGATTGGAATAGGGGTGCAGAGGTCACGAGGGGCTGAAGCGGGGGAGCCGGGCATTTGCTCTGCTCCAGGATCACACCACAGGTCCTCAGGCCCTCGGGGCGGGGCGGGGAGGAGAATTGGCAGCTCACCCCCAGGCTGCTTCCAGATTCACTTAAATTTTCCTTAAAATGGTATTGCGTCTGTTTTAGAACTTTCTGGAAACATCTGGCGAGTGAACTGTCCAAAGGGGGGGAGGGGAAAGGAGGAGGGACCTGGGGTGCCCATCACAGTTGCTGGAACAAGGGTTGTCGGCAGAAGGGGCTGTGGACAAGTGGAGCCCCTGGGGCTGGGCATGAGTCTTTCGTTGGGGGAGGGGAGAGGGTAATCCTTCCCCCAAATCTCGGGGTAGATCTGTAGTCCGAAGTAAATGATTAAATGATCAAAGGACAAGTGGCAATGTCCTGAATCAGGACTTCCTAACGGAATGACTTCGGAACCAGAAGGTAGAGCAATGGCTTCCCAGCGGCGCAGAGGGAAAGTTTCTGTGGTCTACCTAAAGGTACCTCGTCTGGCTGTGCGCTCCTGGAAAGATGGGGTCCCGAGGAAGGGCGGGAGAGTACACGTGCTCTCGTGACTTCACCCCAGTACACGATGCGCTAAGTGCTGAGTCAGGGATCCTGACCCTCTGGAACGTCCGTGGCAGGTGGCAGGACAGTGGAGTCCTGGGCACCAGAGTAGCTTGTTGACAGGTGTTTGCAAGCGCCTCCCAGTGGATGGCGAGAAGCCCCCGTGGAAAGGTCGGGGGAGCTGAAGATGGAAGAAGCCTCTCCCTGCGGGATTCAGAGAGTCTGGGAAATCAGCCCAGAATCCAGCCATGGCCAGCAGACAGGCTCTAAGGCAGGACGGAGCAAGGGGCTCCGGGAGCGGCACGGAGGAGGCATCTGGACCCCTGGAGGAGTCTGGGAAAGAGGCCCCTTTCCCTGTTGCTTGAGAGGGGACTTCTCAGAAGGGGTCTCGGCGACGAGGTGGGGCTGGGGAGGAAAGGCACGGAAAAGGGGCGCACACAGAGGCCCAGAGGCCCGCGCACGGCTGCCTTTGGAGAGCAGCAGGTGTGTCGTGTGCAGGGCTGGAGGGGAGGGAGCCTGAGGGAGGGGGCTCCCGCTGCCCAGGCCCGGCGGCATCCGGGCTTTTACACCAGGGAGCTTTTGGATTCTGTCATGAAAGCAGGAGACTCCCTGGATAGAGAGGACCCCCCCCCCCCCCGTGCGTGTGTGGGCCGGGTGATGACCAGAACCAAAGGGGTCAACTGGAGCCTGAGCACGTCAGGGGCTCCCCTCCGTGTGTCACTGTCTAGAAAAGATGAAGGTGTGAACCTGGCTGCGTCAGCGGGACTGGAGAGGAGGGGACTGACATAACAGGGATCTTTAGCTGGGGGAATGGAGGGAGGGAAGAATCAAAGACGAGTCTCGGGTGTGGGGGATGGGGGCCCTCCCCTGGGAGAGAGCACACTGGCTGAGGAGGGTTCTGTCTTCACTGGGCGGAAGACGGCTTTGGACCAGGGGCTTGGCGCTCAGCACAGGGGTCCAAGTGGACATCTGTGGAACGGTTGATGGCTGAGGTCATAGACCTGGGTCAGGCTGGCTCAGGGAGGCCAGAGAGCGAAGAGGCCGAGGAGAGACTCCAGGGGACCCCTCGCTAAACAGGTATGGAAGATACGGGTGACCCGGGGCCAAGGCTGAGAGGCAGGTGAGTGGAGACCATTAGCAGGGAAATGAAGGAGAGTTTGAAGAAGGAAATGGTTCACAGGGTCAGATGCTGGCATTTGTTCGAGGAACCAACCTTGTCTGCCACTTGCCAGAGAGACGTGCCTTTTCTTTGCAGAAGGCAGCAGAGTACAGGGCCCTGCCTGTGCGCGGGCATGTTGCTGTTTCTGTCTTCGACTGCACAGGTGAATTTTGTTCTGATTCTAGGCTTCTGTCGGAGAGCAGAGGACAGTCACCTTGGGGCAGTTCGCACTGAGAGGCGGAGGGACCTGGTGGGAGGGATCGGCGCCTTCATTTTAGCAGATAATCTGAGCTCCTTGGAAGGCAAGCTTTATTTCTGCATAAATGGAAAGTCTTATTATTATTACATCCTCACACTGTATCAGAGCCAAACACGGGAGTTCTTGATGCTGTATTTATTGCCCTGGGCTCTTGGAGGGGTGGTGAAGAATGGGACATTTAGGTTGCTAAGTGATCATGCTTCTAAAAATAATAATGAAATGTCCCAGTAGTTCCCACTCCTGGGTTTTTTTTTGGGTGGGGGGGTTAGAGTAAGATGGTGACAAGGTCAAGTTAGGGATGACAGGCTTTGTCTCCAAGCGGCCTCAGGGCAGGCTATTGGGGAAGGGCCAGAGACATGCTCCTCCTTACCCGCACTCCCTTAGGGCTCACTACTTTGGGAAATTGCAGGAAAAACTGGGCCTCCCTCTGCCTGAATTGAAAGGCCTTGTGAGGTAGTCAGCCCCAGTGGTTGCTATGGTGATGGTAGGTGGGTGGGGGGAGGTGGTGATGACGCACTGGCCCACGTGGCTGAGGTCCCCATGCAGGCTGCTTAGAGCTCAGGCTCCTGATGCTGTGGACAGTTTGTTTAGGGTTCCAGAGGGTCACTGGCTGCGGGGTGGGAATCTTCAGACGGCCTTGGAGACCAGACGGCTGACTCCTCCGGGGTTGAATATGCATCTCACAGGCCATTCGGGCAGTTGTTCAAGGATCAGGAGCTTCACAGTGACCTTGATGGGGAAGGAGTGTGGGGAGGAGAGCTCCGCGCAGGGCAGAGAGGGTGGGGTCAGCCTCTGAGAACGGAAAGTAGATTTGAAGATCATCTAGTTCATCAGTCTCTTCAACAACATCCCTGATGGCTGGTTACCAAGTAGCTGCTTGGACTTTCCCTCTGATGGAGACCTCACTGCTGGTCAAGGCACACCATCCATTGTTGGATAGCTCCGAGGTCCCCCCCTCCTGTGCCCTTCCCCCCCTTCCCTGTCTCTTCCCCTCCCCACTCTGCTCCCTCTCCCTCCTCCTCCCCTCCCCCTCCCTGAGTCTGTCTGTCTTTCTTCCTTGACCCAATCTGACCCCTTTTTAATTTGATCCACTAGTTCGAGTTATACCAGGAAAATAGCATCTTCAAGTGACAGCCACTTACCACCAAACAGATCACTCATATTTTTCTCAACCACTTCTCACTTGCCATCATTTCGAGACCCCCTGTACTATTCCCGTCCCCCACATTTCTCAGCGTAGCTGTAAAATATGGCACTGAGCGCCGAACGGAGCACTCTAACCATCTGCCTCTAGGAAGTTCCTCCGGGGGTACCACAGGTCTGGAACAGTCAGAGCTTATTGTTCAGCCCCTCATCACACCATTGGCAGAGACAAGCTTGCGATGGTCAGCTTCAGATCTTTTACGTATGAACAGCCGTTACTGTCCTCTAGTTTTCTGGGGTTTTTTTGGCTATTGTCATCGAAACGTTGATAAATATGTTGAAATGGAAAGAAATGATGATAGAACTCAGTGGCACACCTCTAGAGACTGCCCTGTAGGTTGAAATTAGTAACATAATTACATTAATGGCTAACGTTTACTGTTTATCTATAAATCTGTCTAGCTAATCAACTAGTCTTCTGAGATGGTTGCTATTAATTGTCATTATTTCTCATATGGGGTAGTGGAGCCACAGAGAGGTTAAATAAGTTGCCCGAGGTCTCAAAGATTCTAAATAGCTAAGTCACTATTTGAACTACCCCTTTCAGTCACTGATCCCTGTAATTTAGGCAAGATTTTTCACAGGTTAGAAACTCACCCAGTGGTACCCTCCACCATTTTGACAGCGTAAGCGATTTTGTCACAGGGCTTTGCTGAAATACAGGACACAGATCCTTAGCATTCTCCTGATATGTTCTTCCAGTACCCCTATCAAAAAAAAGAAAAGAAATGAAGTTGGTTTGCAGGTGTTTGTTCCAAGCGGTCGCAGGCTGATTCCCGGTCATGAGAAACAAAGCCAACAGTGACAGCCACAGGCTTCAGTTCACGGCGCCCTCACCTGCTCCGGGCTCCGGGCTGAACTCCTCACGCGTGACCTGACCGCCTTGTCTTCTCGATGCTCACAAGCTGTTTACCAGAGCACTACCGCGTTCTCTGGGGATTGGCAAGGGGCTCGCTGCTTATCCTTCTAGAATCATCTTTTTTTGGAAATCAAGGTAGTTGCTCAAGTTTTTGAGGTCTCTGGTTTTAGCCCCAGTTTGTTACGTGCCGGATTGGATGTTCTTGCCGTGCTGAGTCTAAATGAGCGGCGAACGTGGGAGCTGGAGACTGGCTTCCAACCCAGTTCTATTACCACGTTTCCTTTATGGGACTGATAGCAGATCGCTCCGCCTTCTTGAGCTGTGCTCGCCTCATCTTTTAAATGGGGACAATAATCCCTTCGCAGAATATTTCTAGGGCCGTCAAGATGCTCTTGCGGGAGAATGTTTATATAAAAATGCTTCTCCGACTGCAAAGTTCCAGACCTACTTGAGCCATTGTTATTATTTAAAATGGTTAGGTATTCTCTCTTATATAACCTCCTGTCTGGGTTTCACTGTTCCCGGAATTTGTCCTACCCCTTTTAAGTTATGTTATATACATCTGAGATACAGCTGAATGTTGGTCATCAGACCCAGAGAGAGCCACCGCCCTGCCATCTTCCCCGCTGGCTCGGGGGCCGAATGGGACTTGCAAACGCACAGAGGGAGAGATTATCCTGTTTGAATTCTCTCGTCCCGAGTCCAGCTTCCCTGCCCGCTCTCCTCAGCGGAAGTCCTCCAAGAAGCAAGACACATGGATCCCGGAAGGAGGGGGCCATATGCATTGATTGTCATTCTCTTGCCTTCCTCCCTCTCCCAGTATGTCAGCAGGGTGGTCTGGTGCCCCCTGCAGGCTCTTCTGTTGTTGCTGTGGGAGGGAGCAACCAGCTTTTACTTCGGTGGCACTAACAGCCTTCTCTCTTATGCCAACTAAGGCACGAAAGGACAGCAGAGCCAGGAGCTGCCCTGTTCCACCCTGGCGCTGGCTCTTGCAAGACGTGGTCCATTGGATTGGAAGCTCTAGGAGGGCAGGACCGTGGCCATCTCGTTACCCTTGCACCCTCCCTAGTTCCTCACAGTCTGGTACCCGCTGCCTATGAAATGTAAGCCTGTGCCCATGCAAGGATGGAGGAGTAAGTGAGGGGGGTTCTTTCTCCTGGGGACCGTGGCCCCTGCCTGTCTGAGTAACACGCAGCCCTTAAGCTTTGTGGCGAGGATGCCCAGGAAGAGCGAATCAGAGAAACTCCAGCAGTCTTCACTCTTTAAAGCCGGTCAGCAAGGATGGGACTGTTCTAGACAGGCGGAGGCACAGGCTGGACTAGCAGGTGACTGGGGAGGGAGGCAGGTATGCTGGCTTCTCCAGCACCTGTCACCAGTGAGGACACTGTAGTCGCGAGGATGCCAGATGGGTTTTCTGCCTCAGATATGATTATAGACTAGAGCGGTCCGGGGTGACTTCGCCCCGATGTCCTGCAGGCTGGCATCCGCACCCCTTATCTCTCTGTGGGCAGGGGTGCAGAACACCTTCATGTAGGGTTTGCACTGTAGTGGATTATCGCACATTTTCATTCCACGATGTCCCTGAAAGACCCTCCTGCCTCCTCATGTCCCCATAACAGCCACCTCTAAAGCAAGAATGTACATGCGAGCAGGAACTCAGGCTCCCTGCATGGTCGCAGCAGATCTTAGCTGCTGGAAGGGATGGCACCTGTGGGTGGCGGGGGCAGGAGGTGGAGCTGGCTCCCCCCCTGGACAGCTCCCCCCAGAGATCCCCCGTGAGCGCTGCTCCTTTGAGTGCCCTCCTCTTCACAATGGTGCCAGGACCTTCTCCCACAAGAGACGTCACCACGACCCTCCGATCCACTTCCCAAACTGCGTTGGCTGGGAGGTGCATGGCCTCCGGCCATGTTTGGGGGCTAGAGGGAAGAAGTCGAGGGGGATGAGCAGGCACTGTGGTCTTAGCGAAGGAAGGACGGAAGGAAGGACATGCTCATGCCTCCAGGTCTGAGGGGCTGAGTCCTAGTCTCTCGACTGGAGACCAGCTCGTGGGCTGCCCCGGCTGCTGCAGGAGGTGTGAAAACGCGAGTTTGGAGGCAGAACCAGACAGTTTGCGAGTTCACAGCCTTTCTTACAGTGCACACAGAATCTTCAGTCTCCCTGCATTTCTTTTTTCTAAACAAGTCAGAGACAGTGAGATCAGCAGGTGCGGAGCATCTCGTGGGGGAGGAGCAGGGGCTGTGCTGCCCCCCCCCCCCAGCCACGGGAGAAGGGGCTTTGGCAAGGGCGGGGGCGGGGGAGGTGTTGCTACTTCCTTCACTGTCCTCCCTGTGGCCCTGGTTGCTGGCTCCGGAAGGCCCAGCCTGTCACCTTCAGGGCTTGGCTGCCCCACTCATGAGGTTGCCAAGAAAAGTGACCACAGATCTGGTGGGATCTGTAGGGAGGGCAGCCTGAGAGGTCCGTGTGCAGCTCAGGAGCACCTGCTGATGCTTCCGTTTGCCTTCGTCTTCCCATCTGGGAAATGACACCAGCGACTCTAACCTTACTGCGGTCACCCTTACTACAGCGCCCAGCTCGGTTCTTGTTGACATCTTCAGACGTTTTCATGGTCCTGCCACAACCACGGGCCGCGGGCACATCCTGTCGGCGTGCTCGGTGTTCTGGGAAGACGGAGGTGGTGGACTTCCTCCTCATCCCACTTACTGCCACGGAGTTCAGACCCTCATTACACCCCAGTGGGACTGTGGTGGGGTCAGCTCCCGCGCCAGGTGTCTCTGCTCCCCCTGGCCACTGTCTCCACCACTGTGGATGGCATCATACGGCTGAGCTCTGCTCACGTCGTCCCCACGCTCAAGAACCACGCAGGGCTCCCCCTGCCCCAGAGAGGAGGGGCGGGGCTGGTTGAGCAGAATTTTGCGGAAAGGACTCAGGGACAGTAAGACAGTGAAATGGCTGCTGGAAGGCCCGTTGGAATCAGAGTGTAGGGTCCCGAGCACGATTCACACTGGTCCCACTTTTAAACTCAGTCCCGGTCTTTGAACTGGGCCCTGCCTTTGAAGAGACAGAAGGAAGTGGTTCGAGATAACATTGTCCAGAATAACTAGAGTTTGGCTTACAGAATAGTTATGAGATGAGAGAAGAACGAAGGGTGTGAGCCTGGAAAAGAGAGAGATTCCAGGAGCCTGTGATGCTTCTCTTTGAACACATGAAGGATAGTCCTGCAGCTACATGAAGAGGGGAGACTTTGTATAACTCCAAGGTCCGGGATGGGATGCCTTGGAAGAATGAGACCTGCCCATCCCTGCAAGGGTTCAAATAGGGTAGGACAATGTTAGCCCAGAATCACTATGCGGTGGCTGGGAGTTGGGGCTTGATATTTTCTTTCTTTTTTTTTTAACCCTCACCCGAGGACATTTTTGCATTTATCTTCAGATAGAGCTGGAGGGAGAAAGGGAGGAAGGGAGAGAGAGAAGCATCGATATGAGAGAGACACATTGACTGGCTGCCACCCACACAACCCCAACCAGGGCCAGGGACAAACTGCAACTGAGGTACATGCCCTTATGGGACCCGAACCTGGGTCTCTCTGGTCTGAGGGCCGATGCTCTAACTGCTGAGCCAAACTGCCTAGGGCGGGGCCTGATATTTTCCAAGATCATTTTCGACTTGAAGTTGATCTAGTCACTCTTTCCTGTAACAGACATTTACTGAGTCCTTACCATGTGCCGAGTGCCTCGCCATAGACTGACCGTGCCCCCCAAATGGATATGTTGAAACCTCATCCCCAATATGGTGATGTTTGGAGATGGGGCTTTTGGAACATGATTGGTGGATGGTATTAGTGCCCTTGAAAGAAGAGGCTCAGAGAGCTCCCTGTCCTTCCGCCACGTGCGGGCCCAGTGACAAGTCTACGAGCCAGGAGCCGGGCCCTCGCCGGACACCCCATCTGCCAGCACCTCGATCTGAGACCCCAGTCTCTAGAACTGTGAGAATGAATGTCTGTTCTTTCAGCCACCCAGCCCAGGGTATTTTTGTTACAGCAGCCCGAGTAAACTGAGACACACCTTACTCCATGGAACGAGAAAGACGGCACAGGCCTTTTCCAACAGAACTCCGTGCAGTAGGCACGGCCAGTAAGAGAACTGAATTATAGAAGGCTGGGGCACAGGCGGAGGGTTCCCAAAGGAAACCTCGAAGAGTTTTGAGGGAGATGCTTGGGAAGAGCAGGTTATACCCAAACATGGAAAAGCACCAACGGAAGCCCTCAGATGTGAGAAACTGCAGGGAATCATAATTAGTTCAGGTGACTGGAGGGGGCCGTGGGAGGCACGGGAAAAGGCTAGAAGACCAGGTGGGGGCCAGGTCACGGCCGCAGTCCACAGTCATCACGGAGGCATTAGACATAGAATGATGAGACGCTACAGGACAGACTTGAATTTTAGAAAGATCACTCTTGACTATTCAAGAAACAGAGAGGAGACTGCATGGCTGGTCCCGGAGCAGTGGGAAGAGCAGAGGGAGGGGACGAGATGAGAGAGGGAGGCAGGGCCCGGGTTACGTGGGGCATTGTGGGAAAGGTGTTGGACGTTGGATGTGTGATGAGAGGCTAGAGTGTTTTAAGCAGGTTGATCTGATTTGAACTTGACAAAGTTCACTCCGCTGCGTGAAGGTGAACTGTAGAGAAGGTGCCAGGGGCCCTGTAGGAGGCTGCTGGACTGTGCACTGGACACCCCCACGGTACCGGATACGCAGGGACACAGGTCTTCCCTGGAGATCAAGACTGGGGAGCCATTCACATGCAAGAGACAGTTGGATGCTTGGTTTCGGTGAGGCCAAGAAAGAAGATTGAACACGGAAGGAGAGGGAGGGGTCCAGTACGAAACAGTGCTTTGACAGGGGGTGGGGGAGAGGGGTAGCCAGAGGATAAAAGGGAGAACTCCGAAGGAAAGGGAGGGATTACAAAGAGAGGGCACCAAATACTAGAGAATTAGAAAGGACTGTAAAGGGAGGGATTACAAAGAGAGGGCACCAAATACTAGAGAATTAGAAAGGACTGTAATTTGAATCCCAAGTACAGATTGGATTTGGAAACCTGAAGGCCACCGGTGACCTTTAATGAGAGTCATTTTCTTAGAGGGAGGGCAGAAGCTAGATGGCCCTGAGCCAAGGGGAGGTGGCATTACCAGTGCTGAGAGTCCAGAAGCTGGACAGAGAAGTGAGGAGGGTGGAGGGGGGCTCCTCGAGCACCCACAGAATTGCTGTGTCGATGGTTAGAGAGGGAGGAGTTGAGGAAACAGGAGAAAGGGACTCGCAGCTGCTGAGCAGGCGGGCTGCCGGGCATGAGATGAAGGGTTGGTCTGCAGTGTGAGCGACAGCATCACTCCTGCTCGGTCCCCATTGTGTCAGAAGGTCTTGACGGTTTTAAGTAAGGATCCAATACTTATGGGAGAATTTTATTCTGTATTTGTTGAATTTTAGTCATACTTGAAATTTAGCAGTCAAGACATGTCTGTAGTTCCTTTTCTTAAAAACATATTTTTTTATTTATTGATTTGAGAGAGAGAGGAAGGGAGAGCGAGAGAGAGATAGAAACATTGATGAGAAAGAACATCGATTGGCCGCCTCCTGCATGCCCCCCACTGGGGATCGGGCCCACAACCTGGGCATGTGCCCTGACTGGGAATTGAACCGGGGACCTCTTGGTGCATGGATCAATGCTCAACCACCGAGCCACACCAGCTGGGCTATAGTTCTTGAGATGATATAAAATTGCCATCCAGTTTGGTGGCCCTCCTGGATGGGCCATGAATTGCTCTCCCTGTGATGCTGACTTTAGAAGATTAGAGAGATACTGCAAGCAACCTTGCCTTAAAAAGAAAAATTATGTTTTTCTGATTACGCAAGGAATACATTCTCATTAATGAAAATTGGGAAAATACAGATAAGCATAAAGAAAATACAGGTAGCCTGTAATCCCACCTAAAGATAATCACAGTTACCATTTCGGTGCATTTTCTTCAAGTCTTCTTCATTTATGCATTTCACATTGTTGAATTTATATTGTATATAAAATATCTTCTTTTAAAAATTATACTATTTTTCCCCTTAAGACATGTGATGACCTTTTCCATGTTATAAAAGTTCTGCAGAGATAGCATTTTAAGGGCTGCGTAATATTCCATTGAGTGCATTGTGGTTTACCCCCGTGTGAAACACTCTCTGTGGAAAATGGTATGGCAGGTCCTGAAAAAACAACACACGAACATAGAATTACTGTATCACTCAGCAATTCCTCTTCCGGGTCTATTCCCAGAAAAACTGAAAGCAGGGACTTGAACAGATATTTGTAGCGTCATGTCCATGGCAGCATGATTTACCGTAGCCAGAAGGCGGAAGCAATTCCATGTGTCCACTGATGGATGAACGAGATGTGCACTGTAGAGACAATGGACTATTATTCATTCTTAAAACGGAAGAAAATCCTAACATAAGCTCCAACGTGGGTGAGCCTAGAGACATTATGCTGAATGACATAAGCCAGTCACAAAAGGACAACTATTGGGATTCCACTTATGAGGTACACAGAGTGGTCGTTGCACAGGGACAGAAAGTGCGATGGTGGCTGCCAGCGGCAGGGGTGGGGAGTTACTGCTGAATGGGCACAGAATTTCAACTGGAGAAGATGAGCGAGTTCTGGAGATGGATGGTGGTGCTGGTTGCACAACAGTGCAAATACTTTTGCCATTTTCTTTTTTTATCCTCACCCGAGGACATTTTCCCATTTTTTTGTTCAGACAGAGTGAGAGGGAGAGAGAGAGGAAGAGAGAGAGAGAAAAAAAAACATCGATGTGAAAGGGACACATCGAGTGGCTGCCTTCCACATGACCCAACCAGGGCCGGGGACAAACTGCAACCGAGGTACGTGCCCTTACCGGGAACCGAACCCGGGTCTCTCGGGACTGCAGGCCGACGCTCTAACCGCTGAGCCAAACCAGCCAGGGCAACAGTGCAAATACTTAATGCTACAGAGCTGTACACTTCACAATGGTTACAGTGCTACATTTATGTTATGCACATTTTACCACAACTGAAAAACACTAAGGAATCCTGATTATTTTTTAAGTCAGGTTTACAGAGGTATAATTTACCTATAGCAAAACCCATCCTTTTTATTTTATTTTTTATTCCTCACTCGAGGATGTTTTTCTATTTATCATTAGCTAGAGTGGGAGGGAGGGAGAGAGAGACAAACATCGATGTGACAGAGATACATCGACTGGTTGCCTCCCACACGACCTGACCAGGGCCAGCCAGGGACACACTGCCACTGAGGTACGTGCCCTTGACCCGAATCAAACCCATGACTCATTGGCCCGTGGGCTGATCCTCTAACCACTGAACAACTGTTTAGGGCAAAACCCATCCTTTTTAGATACATAGTTCTGTGTGTTTCACAAATGTATATAGTTGGCTAACCACCACCACAGTGAGGACATACAGTATTTCTTTTCCTCTAAAAGTTCCCTCAAGTGCCAATCTGGTCAGTCCCCTCTCCCCACCTACTGATCTGTTTTGTCCTTGTAGTTTTGCTTTTTCCAGAATATCATATAAATGGGGTCAGATAGTAGGTAGTCCTTGATTTTGGCTTCTTGCACTTGACATGATGCTTTTGAAGATTCAGTGTGGTTGTACGTTTCAGGAGTTGGTTCCTTTTTATTGCTGCCCAGTATTCAGTCTTGTGGGTGTATCACCACTATTCTCTTCACCGTTTGAGGGGCAGGGAGATTGTTTCCAGTTTGGGCAATGACGACGATAGCCGTGAAGAATGACTTCATTGGTGCGTCATGTAGCTAGTGCACGTTTAACTCTCCAGAAGCTGCAGACTGTTTTCCAAAATGGCTGTATTTTTTGTTACCTGCCTGCAGTTTATGAGTTCTTTCCAGTTGCTCCACAGTCTTACCAACATTTGGTATTATCAGACTTCATTGCTTTGATGTTTGCTTTAGCCTTCTGATAGGTGTGTAGTAATAACCACTGTGGCTTTCATTTGCATTTCTCTAGTGATTAATAGCATTGCCTCCTTTCATGTGCTTATTTATGTCCCATCCACACCTCTCTTGGGGGAAGGGTCTCTTCACTTCTTTTGACCATTTTTTAATTGGGTTGTTTGTTTTCTTCGTAGTTACTGGGGGGTGATTTAAAAATGTTTTACTATCTTAAAAATACTTCAGGGAACATTTATGGAAAACTTTGCCCTCATTTTGGGGTGCGCTCTTAAAATACTTCTGAAAACTTCTGCATTAAAGAGAGTAAGCATCTTCGCCCTGGCTGGTTTGGTTCAGCGGTTAGAGCGTTGGCCTGCGGTCCAGAGAGACACGGGTTCGGTTCCCGCTAAGGGCGCATACCTTGGTTGCAGTTTGTCCCCGGCCCTGGTCGGTTGTGCGGGTGGTAGCCACTCGATGTGTTCCTTTCACATCGATGTTTCTCTCTCTCTTTCTGTTCCTCTCTCTCCCTCCCACTCTACCTGAACAACAACAAAAAAATAATGGAAAAATGTCCTCGGGTGAGGATAAAAAAAAAAAAAGAGAGAGAGTAAGCATCTTCGATGGCCTATGTACACATGGTCTGATAGTGTTTCAAAATGGTTATTCCCGTGCACTGTCTTTCTAGTGGCAGCAATTCGATAAGCAGAAAAGGCTACTGTGTGGTTTTAATTTGAATCTCTTGGACTATAATGCTCCGGACCTTTTGCATATAATCATTAAACATTCTGTGTTTCTTCTTTGGTGAACTGTCGATAGCGTTGCCTTTTCTGATGCTAGACTGGCGCAGACGTTAGCCATGGCTGTGTCCATACAGGGTCAGTTACAGAGGATGTGAAACTCAGAGCCAGGAACAGTGGTTTACAGTATTTTCATAAAATATTAACCTAGTCTCAGCCTGGTTTCTTACATGCTCAGAGGCCATGAGCTCCTTTGCATGGCTGGCAAGGTAAAAATAACTTCAGAGCTGACAAGAAGGATCACTGCCATCGCGTTAAACTGGACCCTGCGTGTCAGCCCTTCTACAAGGACAGCAGTCCCTTCGCCTAGACTCCATTATTAATAGATGCGCTCTATTGTTCCTTAGAAACAGAGAAAGATACTCTTTTAAATTCCTTCCTGAGAAAGTGGCCACGCCACTCAGCTCCTCTGCTGGGAGAGTCACCTCTTGATTCCTCCAAGAACTCAGCACTTTATTTATTCACAGTGAAAGTAGAATTAAAACCGCCTACTTTGCTGGTGCTTACATATCTCTGTCACAGAGGTGGGTAACGAGGAAAGAGCTCCTGTATATAGGCACCAGTCTTTTGAATTATTAAAGTGGCTTATATTTTATTGTATTCTAAATAGGTGGTATGGGATGGGAGATGACTTGAGCACTAGAATGAATTTTGGTTTAATGGCTCTAAAAAGTCAAAAGCATTGTGTTGTCTGTGATAGCTGGTTCTGGTCCACTCGGGTGCTGTGTAGACACTGGATGTTGTTAAGCAGCTTGATGGCAGCCTCTTCGTCACGCGCTGTAATTGTAGGTTTGTCTTCTGTGCAAGTATGGGAAATTATCTGGGTATTTTTTTTTAAATACGTGTCATCTTAGCAGACAGATGGCATATGCCGGACACACAGATCAATCTCTCGAGCGTTGTGGGCAGAACTGGGAAAGTGGAACTATGGACGAATATACTTTTTCTAAAATTTATGGATCCATGATTTTTCTGAAAGTCATTGGTTTGAGAAGGTTTTAGAAACTCAAATAGGTTCTTTCAGCCAGATATTTCCATATATATATATAAGGCCCCCTATTTCAACACACTGTGGGAAGGTAGAGCTTTATGATTTAGGTATTTCTTTTCCTTTTCCTTGGGAGGATCCCTTCAGTGACCCTTCCATCCAGTGTCAACCCGTAGGCATCAGCATGCGATGTTTTGAGAAGAGGACTCTGGCTCTCTCCAGGATCAGGAATGCATATAACTTTTCAGTCTTTCTGAAGATGAAGAGAGAGAGCAGTGTTGAAGTATCTTAGTCACTTGCTAACATGACATGGAGAAAAAAGCTTGCGTAGCCACTAATTGGTATATTGGCTCCATGCCAGGGGCATGGTTCTGAGCTTTTCATGCATCTTAGCTCTTGACTGGCCATGCCAGCTATATCAACTTTCACTTTGGTTTCTTATTCGAATGGTATCATCTCAACAGAATGGGTGAATGGGTCAGTGTGAGTGTCTGAACTCAAACTAGTTTTGGCAAGGAGGGTCTTTTCAAAGAAGGGGTATCTCACAGAGCCACCAAGTTGCAGAAATGTCAGGAAGTAGGCAGGCTTCAGGAATCGCAGGATCAAGGTGCTAGCTCCAGCGGAATTCCTTCTTTCAAATTTCTCTTACCTTCTCGGGATCAGTTTTCTCCTTCTCTTTGACTGTGGCCAGCTTTCTTCTATAAAAGAAACATGACCAAGAACAGCTCCTGAAGCCTTTTGTGTCACGACCTTAGCTGCTTCCAAAGAGGTCAACCAAACTGTCTAAACATCCCAGGGAGGAACTCCCTGCCCCTGAACCTAGTAACTGGCCAGCAGCATCATGTAAGCCCATTGCAGTTTGTGAAAAGGGTGGTGGGGATGGAGTGTAGTTGTTAGAGGAAGAGGAGGAACAGGCAGTGCAAATAATCAGTGGCCACTGCGTGTGGACAGTGTTGGATTCTACAGCTGGTCTCTCTGATCTGATACTGGAGCTAACTGGTACCTTTTCCTAAGAGGCCAGCATTAGAGGCTCGGCCCCCACGTGAATAATGAGCTGGGTCTGTGCTTCTGCTGGCCTCCATCCCTGACTCGCCATCTCACAGATGCTCATTATTGGTCCTGAGGGAGACCTGGGAAGAGAAAGTGTGTGGGTGGTAGATTAACAGAAATCCCTCACCACTACTAGCAAAACAACTCAAAGAACATGTATTTATGTTGGTGAGTTCTTATAACGTGGGATTTCCCTCTCCAGCAATTCTCCACTTTTGCCAGCTCTCTGAAGCACAGTTTTGGTAACACTCATATGATGCTGCAGCCACCGGGCACCATGACACTGCAGAGAGCAGCTCTGTGGTCTTCTTCGAGAAGGCACTTGTCAGCTATGTGTGCCGTTGGGATATATTTCTAGCCATTAGCCATTATCTTTTGTAGCTACTGAAAACGCTCCAAATTTGGAATCTAAATTTCTGCGTTTGAGTCTCAGTTTAACCATGTACTGTCTCAATGACCCTGGGCTAGCCAATTTCTCTTTCTGAGCTTAAATTCTCCAACTTAAAAGATGAAGGATAACAGTACCTATATGGAACAGAGCTTTGGAAACTATGAAGCAACAGTGAGGTATTTTTCTTTTCCCCCTCTTCCTCCTCCTTCTTTTCCTCCTCCTCTTCCTCCTCCTCCTCCTCATCATCATCATCATTGTTGTCATCTCCTGGACCTGAATGACAATGATAAAGTTTCTACCCATCACTTGGCTTTTCTCTTTGTTGTGTCTGAGTGAATAACTAGAGACTTTCTTGTAAAAAAGAAAGAAATCCAGGACCACTGGTAGGAACTCAACCTTTGCTTTCATTACACTGAGATTAAACAAATAAAACCCTCTTCTGTGTGTTTTCTTGTTCTTGACCCTGCATCATTTGGGGAAACATTTCTTTTGGATCAAGGCTCCCTTTGGAGATGTGTTGGGGTTAAGCTTCATGCAACCCAAAGGATGTTTAAAGAAGAAGACAAGGGCATTTTCATCACTGCTGGCCAGCCCTCAGAACTGTGACCTGTGGCTGGGGGTCATGCTGCCAACCTCATTTCTGCCCGAGGGGCTGTGTGTGTTTCTCCCAGAGAGGATAGGACTAGTTGTGAGACTCGTTCATTACATTTGATCAGGCTGTTGCTCAGTTGGAAGGAATTGCTGTCTGAGAGTTTCTCCTACAGTAATGGTTCTCAACCAGGGATGCCACCCAGAGGACATTTGGCACTATCTAGAGACATTTTTAGTTGTCATAACCTGGGCAGGGAGCTTGGTGGGGGGTTATTACTGGCATCTAGGTAGAGGCCAAGGGTGCTGATAAACATCCCATAATGCACAGACAGTTTCCCACAACAAAGATATGGTCTCAAATGTCAATACAACCTGCTCTCCTTGGTGGCTTAGACAGAACCCCAAGGTCACAAGGATTGCGGGCTTGAAGAATTCTTTGGGTGACCGTCTTGGGGAGAGATCATTGGATTGTAATTGCCCAGAGCCTCGCTCCCACTGTCTGCCCTGCCGTGCCACTCCGGTGGTCATGCCACACCCCGGGGATCATCTCGGCCTCTGTGCTCTTCCTACCTGCTGACAATTAAAAGCAAAACCCTTAGAGGTAGGGCTGAGCCACGACATCCATCAGGAATCTGCTTTTGAACCTTTATAATGTGCAGAACGCAGCGTCTGTGCTGGTGGTGGTTAGAGGTTCACGTTTGTTCTCTGACTCTCCTCTGCTTGGGGGGTAAGCAGCAGTGAAGCACCCGCCCTCTGTGTACAGAGCTCTCCACCAGGCTCTGTGCTCACGGACTCAGAAGAAATGGGAGGCACAGGCCCTGCTCCTGCAGAGCCGCACGCGTGTGCCTGTCCGCAGGGTAGAGAGCGTAGTTAGGCTGGCACCAGCTCAGAGCTGGAGTTACCCTCGGTGGCCTCACTCTGATTTTGTGGCGTGTGTGACTCTTCGTGGCTGTATTTGTAGATATTGTGACAGTCGTCACCTGAGATGCATGGAGCCTCCCACCCTGCTGGTCTTGGGAGGGATTTGTGGCAAGTCTGTGGGATGCCGTGACTTGTGGCCTTGGAAGGAAGGGAAGCAAGTCCGTGGCCTTGGTTTAGAAACACGGGGACTGAGGATCGGGGCTGTCCAGCGCTGAGCAGACCTCGTGCATGATGGAGGAGCCAGAAAGGGCTGGGCTTGGATATCAGGAGAGAACCGACTTGAACTCCTGGTCTTGCCGTTTATAAGCAGTTTCATTTTGCTGAGCCTCAGTCTTCTCTTCTGTGAAATGGGGGCAATAGTAATACGAGGATATGTTCGAGGGTTTCCTGAGATAACATATTTGAAAATGCTCGCAGACAGCACTGTCTTTGTGACTGCCACATTTCCCATCGGCATAGGACTTTGTAAATGCCTCTGTTAGGACTCTCTTCATGGTGAATTATAATGACTTCATTTCTATGTCTGTCTCCTTCCACGAGACCGAGGGCCAGCACCTTCTCCTGCTGTTCACTTTCCCCTCGCCTCCTGCCCAGGGCCTGCTACAGCCGAGGCCAGAATTGCCCTGAGCTGTGTACACTTGAGACTTGGGTTTTCCAGGAGACAAGCTTTACATTTTGTCCCCCTCCTGCCCTGTCTCTTTCTCTAGCTCTCCCCCTGAAGATGGGCAGGCCCTGTGCATCTGCCTGAGGGTAGGAGTCTTAGGACGATATTGGACCGTCCTCATTACACTGAAATGCTCCGGGACAGATTTCCAGTGCACTCCTGTGTGGTCAAACCGACATGTGTTTGAGTAGCATCCACTGTGCTACCTGCTCTTTCCAATGGGGATTTCTAGGATTTCTGGGCTGGGTGTGGGGGACAGAAAGATGAGAACATCTCTGCTTGGGGTGTCCCAGATGTCGTGGGGGAGCCAGGCAACAAATGGAATTTCTCTCTCAGTTGGTAAGGACCACGGTGGCAGTTGGCATGGAATTTTATGGACGCTCAGAAGCAGGGTCCTTTTCTTCAACTATCTTTCCCCCTGAGAGTCCCATTGCTCCTACATCTGACAGGTGGACAGGGGAGCCAGATCATAATTTCCATCCACAAAAACAATTTGAACACTGGGAGGTAGGGATTTGAACACCAGTGGCCAGAGGGCCTCAGCTAGAGGCCTTGCAGAGAGCCCTCCTGCACTGGAACCAAACCAAGTTCAAGGGCAGGGGAGCGCGGGCCACAGGCTGCATGGCCCTGGCTGCAGTGTGGGGAGCAGGTCCAGTCGGTCCCACCGAGGGCTACGCCTTGTGTAAAGAACACAGCCCTGGCTGGTTTGGCTCAGTGGTTGGAGCATCAGCCTGCAGACCAGAGAGTCCTGAATTCAGTTCCTGTTAGGGGCACGAACCAAAAAAAAAAAAAGAAAGAAGAACATGGACCCAGCTCGTGGCTGGTACCCCTGCGACACACACTGTCTTTCTGCTTCTCTCTTTCGGGTTAGATTTATTCTTCTTCTCTTGCCACTGAGTTTTCTCATCTCTGACATTTGCATCCCCTCCAGCTTTGATTTCTTCTCATTTTCCTTCTTTCCATCTCCATGTTTTCTCTCCCTGCTCACTTTCCACTCCTCCCGTCTCCTTTCCCTCTATCGCTTCTCTCTGTCTCTGCACTTGTGCCTTTGAACATTTCTGCCTCTACCTCCATGTTCTGAAATGTATCTCACTCAGCTCAGGGTTGGGGAAGACGTTTTCCTTCGCCATGGCTTTTTATGTTATCAAAGAGCACCTCATGTGTCCGGGTTTCCCAGCAAATTCTGGTTTGTGGCTGGGGCAGCTTCTCCCTGCTGTTTGTGAGCCGGAGCGAGCCGGAAGGAGAGCAGGGTCCCCGTGTGCACCTCCGGACGCCAAGCTCAAGGCTGCCTCGTCTGTCAGCAGAATCACCCGAACAGTGACCCATTTCCTGCCGTTCCAGTTCCCTGTCTCTCCACTTCTCCTCGAAGTTCCTCTTTACCTCTTTCCTTTATGGTTTTTTAAAAAATTTCTGTTCTATTTTCCATGTCTCTCTTTGATCTCTCTCCTCATCAGTTTTCCTTGCTTTTGAGAAATTATAGCAACCTCCTCCCTAATTTCCCTCTTTGGCCTTGGAAGCTAGAGTAAAACACGGTCAGAGACGCCGCTGTCTGAGTCCCTCCTTTGCAGACGAGGTCGGAAGCCCAGGTCAGGACAGATGGAGGATGCTTGGACGGCTGGCCTCGCTCCTGAAATTCTTCATGGGAGTAGGATCGCTTTCTGGTTCTTATTTTGAGCTTGGATTAGCTAGAGTTACAGAATCTTAAAGTCTGAAGGAATGTCTATTGATCCTTTAAAATACCCTTCGACCCAAGAAGGAACCCTCTTAACTTCCTGAGAGAGGGTTCTGCAGTCTTCTCGAGGACTGTCAATGTCCGGTCTGCGCTGGCACGGGGCAGCTCTCCCCTTGCAGAGACATGATCATGGTTATGGTCCTGGATCTGAGCGCTGTCTTCCTGTGGACTCCCTGTCTGCTTCTCAGAGACACAGCAGATGCCTTTCATTCACTTTCTCTTTCAAGTACTGAAGGCACTTCAAGTATCTTCTTCAATACTTGAAATGTTTCAGAGGGGTTCTACCGAAAATAATTAAATGGAGTGAAGTATTCTCGGCACCCTGGAACTATATAGATAACTCCGTTTTCTAAATGACTCATGCCCCAGTGGTTCCAGATAGCTGACATTGTCCCGGGATGACTCTGAGGGAGGACGGCGAACCACCCCACAGAGAGAAGGCTAAAATTAGACCAAGTGGCCGAACCGATTTTAGTAATGTTTGTGTTACATGTAATGTCTGTTTTGCACATTATAGTTTGCAGACCACTCTTGATGTTCAGTAGCATGTCATTTTACTTTTCTACTGAGGCCTTCTGCTCCCCATTCTGTAGGTGAGGGTAGCGAGGCTCATCCAGGTGGCGCGGTTTGCCTCAAGTCACCCAGTCGGCAAGCGCACGAGTCAGGGCGCATACCCAGCTCTTTGACTCTTGGCCTTTTGCTGTGTCTTTCATTAATACTTAAATGTCTTTGTCTCTCCAAGTGTCTGCAGTGTCATGGGGTTATACGAAATAAATTGTCTCCTCAAGACAAGGAACTTGGTATTCACAATCTAATAGGATTTTGTGTGTGTGTGTGTGTGTTTCTGGATATGGCCGTGGAAGGTGGGAATATGGAAGTGAAGAAACCAAATCCAGGGTACACAGTGATGAGGGACAATTATAAAAGTACTATATGGGGACCAGCAAAGTGATTCCCTAATTATACGCATCCATGTGATTGATTTGTCTGGTAAAATCCTAAGTGGAAGGTGGAAAAGAATGAGCTACACCTTTATTATAGTTAATCCAGAGACATTTTCTGAAGGAGACAGAAGACAGGAATCTAAGAAAATCTTGAAATGAAAGATGTGAGGGCTTTGGTGGGTTGGAAAAGGGGAAGGAGGTTGCAAGGAGCAGAGAAGAACATAGGGAACAGGACGGGACAGGCGCTGGAGACCTTGTGTCCTACTCATGATTTGGAAGCAGGACCCTGCTATGATGGTAAGTTTTCCTTCTTTGCAAAGTGAAACCCATGGGGCTAAATTTAATTCCGCTTGGAAGCACTGGTGATTCACCCTAGCTCAGGTGCGCCCACATGCAGCTGGCATCGGCTCTGAGTGCTTTCGGGCGGATCCTTCTTACCCAGCATCCCCCTGGGGCGGGGAGAAAGCCAGGCCTCGGTAACCTCGACCCTCTCTGTCTCCGTCTGCAGCATCCTGGCCACTGCGGGAACCCACTTCAACACACACGTGGACCTGAGGACCCTCCGGGCCGTGCGTGTCCTGCGGCCCCTGAAGCTGGTGTCCGGGATACCCAGTGAGCACTGTCTTCTTCCTGCTCTGCCATCTGCTTCCCTGACCAGTCCTCAGCTGCACCGGGTCTGAGGGAATGTGGGATAAACGAGAAACAGCGTCCCCTGGGAGTTAGCCCCAGTGGTGATAAGCAGTGTGGGTGCAGCCACCTGACATAACATTTCTTTTTAAAATTTGGCAGCTTTTATTCCGTTTTAAAAGAGAATGGAAGAGCTTTATAGAAACCTTGGAAAATACAGAAGGTGATGTAATATGGAAATGAAAAGCACTCATTAGCCTATCAGAAACAACTTTTAACATCTCAGTACATTTTTTTCCTGTGCCTTTTAAATATGGTTGCGATCCTACTGTGTAGAGTTTTAGATCCTGCCCTAAGTATTGGATTCTCCTGCCATTAAACGTCTTTCAGGAAGTGTTACGGTCTGTAGCACAGACTGTGGGTCATGACTCACTTAGCCTTTGCTATGCTGCTGGACATTTAGGTTATTTCCAGTTTGCTGGTTTTTCTTCCCCGACTGGACCAGCGCTGTGGCAGACATCCTTTTACTTCGAGCTGTTCACATCTCTGAGTCTTTTACTGGGCGAGAATCCTAGAAGTGCAGTTTCTGGGTCAGAGGATGTGGTGTTCGATGACAGTGGCTGTACTGATTCAGCTCTTACCACGGCCTGGGAGAGCTGGGAGAGATGGGACCATGGGGAAGATGCCTCTGTCCTTGTTCTCTCGGGACCCACAGCCTAGCAGGGCGAGGACCAGTTCCCTTTAGCAAACAGGCGTGTTCTAGCCAGTTTAATCTATAAGAGGGACCCGGAAGACCACGGGGGTGAGGCAAATGCAGGAAAGGGAACAGGCATGGAACAGGTCCGGTGCTCCGTGGGGGGACCAGGGATGGCCGTTTGGGCTGGACTTGTCCTGGCTGTCGCTTTGCAAACGGTTTGTGTCATCGCAGGACCAATGGTTCCTTTCCCTGCACGACTTGCCCCCCCCTCCTGGGAGAGGGAGATGAGCCCACTCTGGAGGGTGGTGCTAAGTGAGGCTCCGTTGCCCTTCTCTCCCCCCCTCGCAGGCCTGCAGATCGTGCTGAAGTCCATCATGAAGGCCATGGTGCCCCTGCTGCAGATCGGCCTCCTGCTCTTCTTCGCCATCCTGATGTTCGCCATCATCGGCCTGGAGTTCTACAGCGGGAAGCTGCACCGCGCGTGCTTCACGAACAGTTCAGGTGCTCGCTGGTCTCTGCTGCTGCTCCCCCTTCTCCCCGGGGTCATCGGGCCACTTCAGGGCATTGGTTAGAGACTGTCCCGCCCTACAAGTAGAACCGGAAGCTTCCTTCGGAGGCACAGCCAGCCCAGATGGAGCATCTCCGTTGGACACTGAGCTTGCAGAGCTAGTAGCCTCCTAGGTTTGCAGACGGAGGGTTTCCAAGGAGGTCTCAGCTCCCTCGTCCATGGTAGAAGGCTATCAGAATGCATGTCAGAAACCATCTGTCCAAAGAAAGACCCTTTGTCCAGTGGCCTCTTTGACCCTCAGGCCAGTGAGACCGAGGACTTCACAGTCAAGACTTGAGATGTATCTGTGGAGATGTCTTTCTTCGTGGGCCATCTCCCTCTCTGCTGTGACCCACACACAGTGTGGAGGAACGGAGGCAGCTCCGAGCTTGGCTCGGCCGGGGTGCTTGGGAAACTGGTGGGGTCCACAGACCCCAGCTTCTGCTCTCTTTGTAGCCCATTTGCCCTTTGCAGGTTGAGTCAAGTGCTGTAGGAGGAAAGGGGGTGGGGGAGAGGTTGAAGGAGCCCAATTAGGCAGCGTGTGTTTTTATGAAATAATCTTTAAAGGACACCTTCCACCTTGGATTTTTATTTTTTATTTTTGTCTTTTAGTCAAGACCAGGTATTTAGGCCAGGAGGAAAAAAAAAAAAAAGAGTTAAAACTCACCAAAGGGATTGTAGTGTATGATTGTCCCCAAGAGACCCAGCAAGAACTCAGGGTCTGTCCTGGGGTCTGAAGTCTAGAAAATCAGTGAGATTCTGCCTTCCCCTCAGACCTTTCTGGGTGCTCTGGTCCTGGAAGTTTCGGGTGCACACGTGAGGGTGGAGGCTGTGGCCTGTGGAAGGTCGGGGGCCATGTGCAGGGGCAGGTCCATTTCAGAGGGTGGAACACTGGGTCGAACACGTGGCACCCAAGTCGTGAGGTGTGGAAAGGTCAGAGATGGACAATGAAGGACACATCTTTCTGTGGGAAATAGAATTGCATTCTTGTGGCTTCCTGGGGTCAGCTCCAGCTCATGCTAAACACCACGTGGCTCGTCTCCCCCCCTCCAGGTGTCCCGGAAGGACTTGACCCCCCTCACCCGTGTGGCGTGCAGGGCTGCCCGGCTGGTTCCGAGTGCAAGGACTGGATCGGCCCCAACGACGGGATCACGCAGTTCGACAACATCCTCTTTGCCGTGCTGACGGTCTTCCAGTGCATCACCATGGAAGGGTGGACCACCGTGCTGTACAATGTGAGCGGAGCGGGCGGGTGGGAGCAGAGGGACACAATGGGGCATGAGGCCTCTGCATTGTTTGGGCTGGTCAGCCTGGGGAACGGGAGGGCTGGGGATGTGTGTGCGTGTGTGCGCGAGTGTGTGTGCGCGCATGCGCGCTCAATCGTGGGAAATCTTAGCCTCCATTGTCTGGCCTCTTGCTAAGTGGAAGTACACAGCGTTGTAATATAGGAAATTACACCTCATATCTGCTGGATGAACAGCTAGTTAAATTGGACCTACCCAGCAGTTCCAGACGATGTTCTGTGACAGGTGGGACGTGGTGGTGGGATTCAGTAAGGGTACCAAGAGGTACATAATTCTCGGTTACTGTCTTCCGAGAGCTTACCATTGGTCTGGGAAGGCATTACAGTGGTTCTCAACCTTGGCTGCACATTAGAATCAGCTGGGAGCTTTAAAAATTTACACCCCCGGGCTCCACTCCAGATAAGTTAAGTCGGAGTAGCTAGGGGTAAAGGCCTGTCATTGATTTCTTTTTTCTAAAGCTTCCTGGCTGATTCTAATAGTCAGCCACTGTCAAGAACCACTGTGTTACAGGCACATAAGAAATGTCCTTAATTGTAGGACTCACTGGGGATGCCGGGGGAATTCAGATTCCCAGGCCCTGTCTGTGCAGGGTTTGCTTTTGTGTCACTTTGAATTGTTGGTGAGCTCGTCACAAGTGCCCCTCGTGGTTCACATGATCAGACACATTCGCAAGGCTCTGAGTTGGCACACACGGCCCCTGTCTGACTGCCTGTGGGGATGTTAGAGGGTCCGGCATGGGGACAGACGGTAGGCAGGTGACCGCTGAAGTCTCCTGTGGCTCCTGGAGTCTGACTGAACAAGTTGTAAAAGGCACGGTGCAGGTCTAAGTTCTCCAGTAAGACAGGGTCGGGGTTGGGTGTGATTTGATGCCTAAGGAGCCCAGGTGGGCAAAGCCCTTCGGGCAGGTTGCCGTGTGAGTAGGTGCTTACAAAGGTCTGTACCCTCCTCTGCATCCAGCCGGCCCACCCCCACGCAGACACCGTGGGAAAGACCATCCCTCCTGCCAGCATTTCCTCAGCCCGCCTTCACCCGAAGGTGCTCTCTGCTCCCCTCTGACCTGATTCCATCTGGTAGAATGTGGTGGACGGGGCACAGTGTGGCTCATACAGAGCCCCCTCTAGGAGGAGCTCTGGGCACAGGCTCTGCTGGAGGGAAAGGAAACACTAGATCCCAGAAGAGACTCAACCACGTTGCAGTGCCTGAGCAGCCGGGCTCTGCATGCAGCCTGCACAGGTCGGCGCTTGGCAAATGCTGCCGGCCTGCATCTGGCCGGCCGGGCCGCGCGAGGCTGCAGGGGCTCGCAGGACCGAGCCGCAGGCTGCAAGGCTCATCTCCTCATCCGGACCAGACCCAGGGACCAGCTTGTGCCCTGCAAGCCCAGGGGTCACATGTGACTAGAAAACCCTTGAGGAGACTGGGATCCCCACCAGCCGTGGTGGGGTGGCAGGAGGGAGGGAAGGAAGGCAAGGTTGGTGAGTGCAGTCTCTCCTCATCTGGGACATCTTGGGGCCATGTCACTCAGATTATCCAGGCACCTCCAGGAATGACAGCACTGGCCCCATGGTGGCGGGTGCCGTGTGTGGGTCTCGGGGAGTGATGCAGTTCAGTTGTATGTGTAGACTCACCTGGGCGACGTGATAAATGCACGGGAAGCCCGAAAGGAGAAGTGTTGCTGTTGAAGATACAGGCGTGATCCGTTGGTCCTCCAGAGCCAAGTCGCAGATGATATTGAGACAGGCAGGAACACAGATGGAGAATCACTCATCACTTATATTGGTTCCTGTGTTCATTCACTGAACATATACTAAGTGAGCATCTACTGTATCTCAAGCACTGTGCTAGGCATCAGGGAAACGGAGAAAAAGTGCCATGGTCCCTGCTCTCATGGTGCTCTCTTCAAATTCCCATCTCTCCCTAGTCACTTATCCAACATATGGATGGAGGTCACACAAAGGGATGGTGACCCTGCTCTCCTCTGTAGGTTCCTGCCACTGAGGAAGTAGGGACGAGGAGAGGTCAGGCTGCAGGCCCTCTGAAGCCCCTCATTGCCTTGGCTCCCGGCCAGCCCATCCGCCCCTGAACATTGTACTGAATGCATCCTGCTGCCCCTGTGGCTAGGTCCAGGGTTGCGGGATCTAGTTGAGCTGTAGGACTGGTTTCCAAAAAGTAGCTGGATGCCCATGGGCAGAATGACCCATGTCCACTTTGAGATGACATCACTTTCCGAAGCCTTGGATCTAGGGGCACGGCGGGCAGCCAGGAGTCCATGGGCAGAGGCGATAGTCATAGTGAGGTAGATGACTACACCCAAATTCAGGGAAGTTGGATGGAAAAGGCACCCCGTTCTCAGCCAGTGGAACAAGGACAAAGTCTGGCTCCCTCGGAAGAGGAAGAGTCAGCAAAGGCTGAGCTTCGTGTGAGCTGGGAACTGGGTGTGAAGCGTGACCCCGGCCGTGCTCCCTTAGAGGAGCAGGTGCACACTCTGGGGGGAGGGCGTCTGCTCCCCGAGGAGCAGGTTCAGCATCCTGGGCCCTTCCTAGCATTGGGCACAAAGCTAGCAGTATGTGGAGTCGTCGCATCATAGAAGGTTTTAATTTACCCAATTTCAGCCATCCAGCTTGGACGGGAAAGAGCGTCAGGGACAGGGAGAAAAATGACTTAAATAGTCCAGGCTCATTTACCTGCCGATCCTTTCGATGGGATTAGAGATGCCCAGGATCTTGGCCGAAAATTGCAGATCCTGGTAGTCCGTGTCCGCACTACCTGAGTCTTTTCCTTCTTTTAATTTTAACTCCGAATTTTGTAATGCAACATGGTGCATATATATTAGAACTGGTTGCACACCACGGGCTCAACGATAAACAACGAGTCAACTTAGCATCATAAATACCCGTATATATGTATGTTTCTCCACAGAATCACTCAGTACGCCAAACCACCGCCGCCACCACAAGCTACAAATGGAACTGTGTTGCTTCCCCTCCCTGCCACCCATTCTGGGAAGGCCCTCCAGCCGCTTATTTCCCCACACAAGGAAAAGGGGAGCCCCTGTTTCCCAGTCCAACACCTCTTCTGTTCATTGGTGGCAACAAATATGGGAGATTTACTGGTGCCAGTTGGTCCAGACCAGCAGGTACACAGAAGCTCTCCAAGCACTGGGACTCGGTCCCCCCCTTTTACATACAAGTAAAGGCTTCTCTGTGTTTGCATCTCTTACCTGCGGCACCGGCTCCCCCTCAGTGCCTCCCGTGACCTTGCGGTGCTCTACCATTGATTACTCTTAACTCCACTTACACGTAGCTTTTCTTCTTGTAATGATTCCTATAAAGGGGCAGGAGGGTTCCCATTGTCATGGCAACCCGAGTCCCGCATGCTCCTTCGTCTCTACGAAAACTTCCCCTCTGCTTGGTCAAACTCCAGCTGTATTCTTGGCTTCCCTCTCTCTGGTGGTGGAAAGAATGCAGAGCAGTCTGTGGTTCTGCCGGCTGCCGCTTCCTGTTTTGACTGTCTCTCCAAACAAAGGTGTCCTCACAATGGAGGCTCTCCCCTGTTCTTGCTAGTTTAATCCGGGTATTTCTCCTAATCCGGATGGGGGTTCCCCCTCCGGTGCAGCGCGTGCTCCCTCCGCCAATGCTGTTCACCCTGCAGATGCAACTGTAACTCAGGTAGCAGCTTCTGACCCTCAGCACCTGGGCCAGATGTGACTCCCGGAACTGGCTTTTCCCCTGCTTCTGGCCTTGTTCCTCTCTTGTCATTCTGGGTTTGGTCATCTGCTGCTTGCGTTCTGAGGCCTCAGGTACAGGTTGCGAGGTTCCCAGTCTGTGTCTGCTTTTCCTCCGAGCGGTGCTCAAGCCCACTGTCTCTTCGCCTGCGTTTCTGCGGCTGGAGCTGCTGCTGTCCTCACTGGGTGCTGATGAACGTGTGCAGATGCAGGCATTGCGTGGCGACGAGCTGTTTCTCCAGCCTAGCAGCTGTGCCAGCTGTGTCTGTCCCGACTGCCTGGGACGCTCTGTGCTGCTGGGTGCGTGAGGTTTTTATAGACGTTCCTGGCTTTGGGCAAGAAGAGACACCTCGTCGTCTGGTGCTTTCTGAGGGTCTCCCCGAGCCCTCCGAAGTCCTTTGGCCTGCAGCGTGCCCACGGCCCTCTTTCAAGTTGCCTTCTCCCCGCTGCACATGGTTAGTATTTGTTACGTGGTTAACAGGGACTCACTTCGCCTTGTTGACGGTGTGCTTGTGCGTCATGCCTGACAATAACGCCGTATCCAAGGTGAATGAAGACAGTGCCGTCTCCGACTTCCCGAAGCGTCACTGATTTTATGGTATCGACAGAGAACGCCGTTGGTCTGGGGTCCATGAGACCAGGGAACCAGGGAATGTGTTTACACCTCTTTGCTCCAGGCTGCCCCCCACCTCCTCCACATGCCCTGGGAGCAGAACATGCTCAAAACTCATCTGACAAATCGGGGGCAGGAGCCTCCCGTCATGTAGCCGGAGCAGTAAGTGCCCAGGCAGACCTCAGGGCAGGAACATCGTGGGAAAGTGTGTAGATTCCTGTACCCAGGATCAGTCACTCTCTAGAACAGGCTTCTCCTCCCCCACATCCCTGTCTGCACTGCCCTGTCCCTGTGTCCCTGCAGGCGTCTGGGACCCTGTGATACAGATGACCCTTAGAATCTGCTACTAGCGTTTATTCATCCGTGACTTGTCTTACACGCAGAGGAGCTGAGAGGTGCGTCCCGGGAGTTAGTCTCTCTTCTTTCCCTTGGAGGCTGAGCAGTGACACAGGTTGGGAGGAAGATTCAGAACCGAGTTTAGACATGAGTGAAGAATTTGCTGTGCTTATTTGATACGGTGGTGTCAGGAGGGAGTTCGATAAATGAGTGTAGGGTAGGAGTCTAGACTGGAGATATAAATCTGGGCGTTTTCAGTGTATGGATGGTATTTGAAGTCGCGGGACTGGATAGAACAGCAAGGAAGTGAATATGAAATGATGGGGGGAGGACAGGTTCCAGGGGGCGCTCCTGTGCAGATGCTGGTAGGTTGCAGAGTGGCCAGCAAGAAGGAGCAGTAGGGGGAGAGGTGAGATCGGGGAGTGTGGCATGCTGGAGGCCACCTGAAGAGAGGAAAGAGGAAACGGGATCACCTGTGTCAGCTGCTGCCCATGGGTCACGTCAGACGACGGCTCAGAACCCACGTCGGGGGCCCGGAGGTCCGAGTGGGGCTGAAGTGCCTGGTTGGAGAAGGTTTAAAAGGAGCTGGAAACAGCGCGTACAGACTGTTGTGTTGCGTTTCGACAGGAAGGGAAGCAGAGAACATGGGGCAGGTGGGAAAGTACCATTCATCTGCTGGCGAGACTGACCCACTCGAGATTAAAGTTCACTGATGACGAAGGAGAGGGCAGACAGTTGGTGGAGCCACCACCTAGGCAGGTGGCAGGGGCTGGGATCCAGCCATTCGAGCCCACCTGGGGGGCGCGGCTGGGCCAGAGCTCCGCGCTTTCTTTGGGGTTAGTGCTGATGAGGTTAGAGTGAGACCCGTGAACGTGGTGTGTTTTCCTCTGGTCACAGGTGGCCACCGAGGTTCAGGCGGGACGCAGGTGGAGAGTTGGCTTTAACCAGACAGCTCTTGCCAGGCCAGTGGGACTAGACGACAGCGGCCCAGCCTGCTGTGAGCCTGGCAGGGAATCCCAGCGAGGCAGGGAGGGAAGAGGTGGGGTGGACCCATGAAAGGGAGTAGAATACATCAGATTGCCGGCCCTTTCTGAAATATTACTCTTGAATTTTCTGGACAAAGTCCATCTGAGGAGTAAGTTGAGAAACCCGTCTCAAGGCATAGAGGAAGTAGGAAGTGGATTCTGAAACCAAATGTTCTGATTTCTAATTCGATGCTCCCACTGCCCCAGCAGGAGGGGGACGCGTGTGTCCGTGAATGAATGAGGTGTGTGTGCCGTGGCGGAGTGAGCTGTGGCCAGCCGGTCCGCACCTTCCGGACCCCTGAGCTCCCGCTCCTGGGCGCCTGCTTCGGCCCCGTTCAGAACATTAACTTGGGGGAACAGCGGGGGCTTGACGCCCACCAGGCCCACCCACGGCCCTCCCAGGCGTTGTACTCCTCCGGGGTCCGTCTGTCTTTACTCAGCACAGTCACGTTTGCAGCTCCTGCTGCTGCCTTCGGAGTCCTGGCCTCCACGTTAGTTACCTGTCCTCTCACCTGCGCTGGGCCGGGAGCCTGGTGACAGTCCTCCGCCCCGGCTCCCTCTTTGCAGGACACCAGGGTTTTCTTTCTTTCTCCTTCACACACCTTTTCCTTTATAGCTGCCCCCACCCTGAAAGTATTCCTACTCTTTCACATCCGGCTTGGTTTCTTGGTAATTCGTCGAGCCAGAGAAGCCGTCATGTTTGGGGCTTATTCCAAATCCGCTAAGTTTGCCTCCCGATCGGGGGCCTGCATCTCACACCCCGCACCAGGCCAGTCTCCAGCTCCCTTGGCTGTGCAGAGCCGGCAGGCTGGCACACGGTGCCTTTCTTGTGCCCCTCGTAATATGCAGTTTAATCGCTGATCCGCGACCAGAGGCCGCGGGTGCCGGATGAGTCACGAGGTCTCGGGCTGTAATCTCTCTGCGTTGAGGCGCCGCCAGGCCCGAGGGCTCGAGGGCAGAAATGAGCTGCAGCGGTGTGTGTGCCTCTGGCTGTTGCAGGCGCTCCCCACTGGACCCCTCCGGAGCCCAAGGCCTGGTGGGAGCTCAGCCGCACGGGGTGGCACCGTGCGGTCTCTGGCACACTGGGTGAGCCGAGAGGTCTCTATCCGTTGTTTCCTCAATGTGTCACTCTCTGGAAAGCTGTTTATTGAGCATTTTCTCCCAGTGGGTCCATCTGAGGATCACTTGAGGGCAGTTGGTGTCACTGCGGATCCCTGGGCTCTGATGGGATCTGATGGACCCGCAGCTCCAGCAGGAGGAAGCAAGACTCTGTTTTTGCAGCAAGTTCCTCGTCGTTCTGAGCCACACCGGTGCTTGAGAGCCGCTGTTGCGCGTGACCATGACGACCCGGCCTGGGGAGGGCGAGTCGGGGTGCAAGGTGGAGAGAGTGCTCAGGAAAAAGCCTTCGGCCGGCCCCTGTCCCCACTGGACGGGCTCCATGAGGTCATACTTGATTCAGAATCTGTCTGATATAAAGTGACTGGCACTCATGGGTAGCTCGGGGAAGATGACCAAGGCCCACTGGCATTTCCATCCTCCGGAGGGCACTTGGCCCAGTGCCTCGCCCCTTGCCCGCTGGGTCTCACTCTCCCATCTACCATGCCCACTGCCCTTCGCCCTGACAGAGGACTTGTCAGCTGAGATCTGTGGATGGCTTTGGTAGCATCTACAAAATGTATCTCGAGTTTTGTTTTCAAAATATATCTTTATTACCACGCTTCCTTGAATCCAAGTTAAATACCACTGATGATGAGATCGACTGAAAAATTTCCTAACAGCCTGTCCAGGTGGGGGGACAAAACCCTACTACCTTCTGTCTGTCACATATCCGTATATTGTGAGTTCCAGAACCCCAGCTGCAAGGAAAGGACACCTTAGAATTGAGGGAGTGGAACATGGCACGAAATAGAAAACCGCCCTCATTTAAGAAGTCACACGTAATCCATGTGCGCTGGGCCAAATTCTCACGCCCAGAGACCACCCGCGGTCGTGCTGGTGCGGCTCCTTTCTGCGCAGACCTTGTCGCAAAGCGTCTTTGTCATCGGCACGTTCACTTGAACTCCGTGTCAATGTGCTGTCGATCAGAACACCTGTCGTTCCGCGTTAGTCTGTTCAAAACCCCAGGCCTGGGCTTGTTTGCTCACGTGACGTGATATAAGTGAGCACACTCTTACTTCTCTGTATGATTCAGGGTTTTCCCAACACTGTGAAAATCAAACCACATACAGACATAACTGGATGCCAGAGCTGATTCAAGATGCACGACAGTCATTCCTAACCCCGGCTTCAGATGCTTTTCTTCCTGAAAGCAACCTCACCTTTGGAGTGATCGATTCTACATCAGAAACATGTTGTTTATTATAATTCAAAATATACTTATGTTAAATGGGTAAAACACTTTTACGCCAAACGGTGCCTGTTTTTGTAAGTTGTGTACATTTATGTTCGGTGAAGATCTCATCTGAGAAAATGGTTTCTGTGTTCGAGGTGGGTTAGGAATCCTGGTCCCACCTTTCCTCCCTGTGTGACTTGGGTGACTTACTTAACCTCTGTGCCTGGGCTCCCTTCCCGGTAAAGCGAGGGTAATTGTGGTGCCCACCTCATGGACTTGTGCTAAGAATTGAGTGGGACAGGTTGGCCCCCAGGAAGCACTGTGGTGTTACAGTGTCATTTAGAGTGTCTGCGAAAACCACTCGTCTGCTGTAGACAAAGCATCTATCTCCGCTGCCCCCTGTGCAGATCAGACTGGTCCCTTCCTGTCTCACTGTGTCTCTTCCCTTTGCATCTTTCCCAGTTTTGCATCCACGTTCTTTGAATTACCCGAGCTCAGTTTTCCCTCCAACGTTTTGGTACCACCTCCTCCAGCAAGCCCTCCCTGACTGTTCCTGAGAAATTCAAAGGAGAGATCTTTCCTCTGAGCCCCTTTCCCCAGAATTAAATATTAGTAGCCCTCATTTGGCTTCTCCCGGGTTTCCCTATTACAAGTTGCCTTGCAGGTTTGTCTGTCTTTTTCCTGTGGAATTGTCATTCCGTCTCCCGCAGTTCCCCCAACCACGTTAAGTATCCCGCAGGTATCCATCGATGAACTGATTCCACCGAGTGGCTCTGAGGACCCAGCAGAGGGCCTCGGTGCCCAGACTGCCCGGCTGTTCAGATGAGCGCGCTGTGGGGGGTGTGTGTGTGGGGGGGGAGGGGGCCCTGCTCGCCCGCCCTGGGCTGTCACCGCCCTGGCCGCTGGCTGCTTTCCTGCCCCGCTCCAGCTCACCTCCCTGCTCCCTGCTCCTCTGACAGGTAGAGGAGGGGAGAAAACCGACCAGCAGCGGGGTGGTAATTTATTGGAGTGTTTATATTTTATAGAGGTTTGTGTGTAATTAGCAGTTTGTTTCTGTGACACAGTTGGCCTCTCTGGCTTGGAAACTGACTCTGAAATACTCTTAAAGAGACCCACACCTAGGCCACCCGAGAGAGGGTCCCGGATTTGGAACAGAAGGAAGAAAAAGCAGACCCTGTCTCTGTGATGACACATGACCAAGACCAGCCCCCAAATTGAAGACTCCACACACACACACGCATGCATCCTGCAAGTTTTTTCTCGGGTCACTCTCTCTGTTGCTGAATCCACCTTTGACTTGGACCTTCCTACAAGCTCCACTTTTTACCTTTGTGAATACCAGCCTGGGATCCGATGTTTACAGTGAGGATCAGGGCTTGGCCACCGGATCCCCTCCTGCCCTGAGCTCGGATCGCAGGCGGACCACCTCTGTCTTCAAGTGTCCACGAGCTGAAGAAATGAATGTGCATTAGTGTAGTCAGTAGTGATGGGGGTAACCGCTTGCTGTTCCTACTGCAGAAGAGTCTTGTAGCAATTACATGAGCTAAACATATGAAAGTGCTTTGGAAACCACACCCCGCCCCCGCTCTGTGAGTGATCTTTGTATGACTTTTTGCTTCTGTGAGCTGTGCATGTGTAAACTCGGTTTTGCAACATGAGCAGTTTTTCTTTTTCCTATTCAAAGGGAGCATCTGGTTCATCAGGGGCACAGAAGGCAAATTCTCCATCATGTGTCCTGCTTCGTGCCCTGGGTGTTCTCGTGACATGGGTGTTGGCTTAGAAGTACAGTGTCGTTTATATTATAGACAGCTGAAGAACATACCTGTAGGTGATCATACAGTTCGTGCTCAGCTGCACGGCCTCGGACTAACTGGGGCAATGCTGATGCCGCAGCTGCCACTGAACCCCGAGGTGCTGTCAGGAGGCTCTGCCCTTCGTACGCGGCAGGGCAGACCTGGCATTCATCCATGGAGTGTTCCTGAGTGGGCAGGACGGAGCCCTTGATAAAGTTTTCACCAGCCTGGCATAATGAGGAAATAATGACATGGTATTTTTTCATGAAACTAAATCTGTCCAACTTGAAAGTGAATTTTAAAAAATGATCATGTTCTTTCTTGGCAAAAGCCTGTTGCAAGCTTGTATTCTTTTGTTTTGGTTTTGTGAAAATTCTCTGATCTGTGAAAGCTAAAATGATGTATGGTAATACAGATTTTATTTAACTAAATAGATTCATTTATTAATATAATTATATTGATATAAGTAATTTACTTGTGGACACACAGTATTGCTGTTAGCTTGGTGCTTGAGTTTTCTTTTTCGTTCTGGTGACACTGAGCTTTTTATGTTGATTTTAACAAGAATTAGTAGTTGCTTAAGTGACTTGTCACTGAAGAATGAATATCTTAGCAAACCAATTAGGCTGGTGTAGTGAATACCATAGGAATCGGCAGATTAGGTATTGGATTGTACTCAGAAGACTCGACTGGGTTTGAGTCCAGGTTTTGCCTTTTATTAGCTCCCCCCACCCCCACACACACACGGAGATCTTCAGCAAGTCACATGATCTCAATGAGACTCATTTTCCTCTTCTGTGAAATCGGAGCACTGACTCAATACTGAATTCATATTGTGTGGTAAGAATTCAATGGGCATGCGTACGTGAAGCTTTGTGCACCAAGATATGTAAGGTTTTATAAAAATACTTGAAGCTTTTGAACAGTTATATTGGGATGTTCACTACTGGCTCCACAATGCAGAATTTCTACATATCATCTTTAAATGCATTTTGACAGATGTGGCCAATGGGGTCCCTTTGAAGAAAGGTGAAGTATTGACGATATTGTTGGGATCTTTCTCTTTCCTTTGCGCTCAAAGCATCATAATACATGAGCGTTTTCAGCCGTCTCCTTGATAATATACATTAGAACCCCGTCCTCTGAGTGATCCGTATACAAACAGATTCCTAGATGGAGGCAAGAAAGGGAGGGTGGGAGTTTCGTCCTTTCCCGGGGGACTCCACCTTCATCTGAATGATGGAGGGGTGTCCCCACCTGCCTTGGGGTGCTGCTGCTCCAGCTGTCTTGCTGAATCCGAGAGGCTGCCCTTCATGATTTGGAAGGAAAGGTAGCGCCCAAAGGGCAGCAGGCAGGTGCACACCCAGGTGAGCTCACCTCTCACCACCGTCATCATCATGTTCAAGTCCTGACCCCACACATGTCCCCCAAACACAGGAGGGGCTGGGTGGTCAGTCAGGCCGGCACAGGTCAGTCAGCAGCTCCCCTTTTCCTAGGCTTTCCGATCAGGGCTCCCTCTCTTCACCTTCCTCATCTTCCCCAGGTTTCCCACGCTCCTCTTTCTGGGACAGGCTCCTCTTCCTTAGCAGGTTACATCGGGGTGACATCACACCATCCCCCAGGGAGCACGCCACTGGGGCGAGTTGGGAAGTGTCGGCAGCCAGGCACCCACGGCTTGCCAAGTCACTAAGATCCTGCTCCCCAAAGAGGTGGGCACCCGGGGCACCTCTGGACGACAGATTCCTTTGCCTCACTGAGCCAGCATTCTGGGTCTTCCCTCCGGGCCCTCATCCGCCCGGGAACACCGACCTGTCTGCCCCCCGAGCTACTGGAAGCAGCTGTGACAGCCGCGCGGCGCCTGGAGAGGTTGCCGCCGGGAGTAATTGCCCGCGCTTGGTCGGTGCGCCTGTGACAGCAAGAGCGAGGGCGCGAGCCTCTCTTTTGTATCCAAGTTATTTATTGCATTCGCCTTACGACTTCCATTTAGAGCTCAATAAACTGCAAAGTAGGTTATTTAAACTGGATATTGGGCGCCTTTCGCAAGGGGGGAAGTGGGCAGTGAAGAGGGAGGGCTGGCAGGGTGGACAGAATAGCTCCAGAGGCAGGACCCAAAGGAACAACCTGGCCCTTCTCCTCCCTTCCGCGGGGTCAGGTGTGCTGTGCAGCTCGCATAGCCGGGGCCCCTTTGCTGGAGGGTCTTGCAGAGCCTTCGCTGTCTCGGGCATTTGGGAAGTAGCCCCTTGTGGACATATCTCGATTTACAGTTGATTAAATAAACGAGTGAAGGCGTGGCCTAGCACTGCAGATTGCACTGACTACCTGGAAAGGTGTCTACCCCACCTGGAAAAGTAGCTCCCCACCTCTCTGGGGCCTGGCATGATTACAAACGTGCCCGGGCCTCGTGCATCCCTACAGAGGGCAGACAGGTAAGGGAGCGTGTCCTCAGGGCACTGTGGTCACTGCGCCCAGATGCGGTGTCAGGGGCTCATCTACGTGGAGTAGAGTGTCCCCAGGCCTGTGTCTGCGTGAACATTCTATCTCCAGCTCCCTACAGGCCTGGGCAGCTCTTTGTCATTTGCAGCAGCTCTTGGAGGATCAAAATCACTCATGAATTTTCTTTTGTTCAGATTTGATAAAGGGTCTTTCTTGAGCACCAGAAGTACTGTACATAATTCATAACACGAAGCGAGATGAAGTAGAAAGAGCGAGAAAAGATAATAACTGAGGAATTAAAAGTTTTAAGCTTTGTCACAAGCTGGGAGGATGAGTCAGCAGCACATATGTCTTGAGGGGGAGCTTTGCACAGGCTGGTTTTGGGGTTGGGGCCTAGGTCTCCAAAAGAAGTGGCAGAAGGAGGGGTGTGGAGGAGAGGGCGTGAGGGGCAGGGAGGAGAGGGGCAGGTCGTGCGTGGGGGTGACTTCTTGCCCTGCCCTGCCTCCTCCCCTCGCCTTGAAGGAAAGAAATATCCTAGGCCTTAATCATCTCCCCATCTCTCTTTTCTCTCCTGGTTTAATTAAATTCCTATTCTAATTTGGAAGAGCTTGCATATCCTTTTCTGCTATGGGGACCAATCTCTTCTATGAGACCCGTCCTGGCACTCAGAGGAGCTACGACCTCTGTGGGGACTTGGAGAGGCTGTGGCTTTGCAGCCACGGGCAGTGCAGTGCTGAGCAGGTTGCTCAGGCGGAGAAAGGGCATCTTTTGCTGCTGTCAATCATCTTCTGTGTGCCAGGCACTGTGCTGGGCACTGGACATGTGTGACCTCTAATTCTTCGGTAATCCTGAAGTTGACTCTGATGGTTCCTTGTTTGACAAACGAGAGAATGAGGCACCGAGAATGAGTGACTCAGGTTGTCCAGCTGTTAAGGCGGAACATCTGGATCGGAACCTAGTGGTGGTTAACAGGGAAAGCCCAGGCTCTTTCCATCACTCCGCTGCCGTGGGTTAGAGCAGAGTGGGATGGGTGGGTGGGTGGGCAGCTCAGTGCGACTCCATTTCCACATCAAACCAGAGTGCCTCCTGACTGCCAGGACCTGTGCTCGGTGCTGGAAGGTAAAAGATGCCGTCCCCACCCTCGAGGAGGGAAGACAGACTTGTTCACTGGGTGCTGTGATAAGGTGTAGTAGTTCGAGTGCTATGGGGACATGAAGGTGATGGACTTATTCTGGGCTTCATAGAGAAACCTCCCAGGGGCTTGTTTGGCCAAATGGTTGCCTGGTGGGTTCAAGGAACAGCAAGAAGACCGGAGACCACCCCAAGAGGGATGAGGAGAGGGGAGGGATCAGGGTCAGGGCCAGAGCACACTGGGTCGCGTGGGGTTTTGTTTTTCATGTGATGGGAAATCTTTGAAGTATTTTGAGCAGATGAGTGACGTGATCTGATATCTGTTGAAAGATCACTGTCTGCCGTGGAGAACCGGCCACAGTGGGACAGGAGTGGAGGTGGTTAGGAGGCGATGGTGGCAAAGTCTGGGGTGATCATGCCGGCGGCGATGAGCGGTGGTCAGATTGGGCTGTATGTTGAAGGCAGAGCGGTAGGACTTGTTGATGGATGGACTGCAGCATAAAAGAGAAAGACAGGGACCAGTGATGGCTCCTTGGTTACATTCATGTGTTAACAGTGGTGCCGTTTACGGAGACGGGGGCCTAGAGAAGGGACAGGTTGGTTGGGGAGGGTCAACAGTTCAGTTGGGGACAGGTTACATTGGAGATGCCTGTTGGATGCCTATTATTTATCCAGGTTAGAGATGTCATGATGCTCAAGTGGTTGATATGTGAATCTGATGGGTCTGGAGCAGAGGAGAGAGCAGGGCCCGAGACAGGCATTTGAGAGTCATCAATTTATTGATGGTTTTAGAGTTGTGGGATTGATTGGCTGATGTCCCATAGGAAGAAGGCATAGGGAGAGAAGAGGACCAGGGACAGAGCCCCAAGGAACTACAATTTAATATATATTAACACAGCTGTAGACCTGTTACTAAGGCAGTGAGAACTTGGGAGTTTTCTCTTACAGCTATTTCTTCTGGAATTTAGCCCAAATATAGCATTATTACTTCTTTTAGGAAGTTATCAGATAGTAACATGCTCTAGGGCTAGTTTCTTGATTGTGACAGGGAGTACTTTGCCATAGGGGCAGAAAATAGGTGTTCCCAAGCCAGCCAATGAGCTTGTTTGGGACAGCTAGACTTTCAGGTGTGGATGGAGCTTTTCAATCTGTCTGCTCTGCTCCGGCTCAATTTCCTTTTGAGTGCTCCTCTTCTCCTGTGAATGTTATATTTTCCCTCAAGATGATGCTGTTTATAAAGCTGTGTTTTTATTTCTGTAACTGTACTTCTTTTCATCCAACAAAATGTATCGATGATCGGCTGTGTACTAGACCCCGCTAAAGGGCTGGAATGCTCCCCTTCCTACCTTCTGGCTCCTTTTTAAATTCCTTTCCTGCGTTCAGTGACCTCCTCTCTTCCCCTGGTCTTGATCTGTTTACGTTTGTTATGCATCCCCCTGTACATCACTATTCATACCTGTTACAGGCAGACCTCAGAGATACTGTGGACACAGTTCCAGACCACGGCAATAAAGCGAGTGTTGTGATAAAGCAAGTTGCCACCTTTAGCTGGTGGAAGTCTTGCCTTCCATTTCTAATAAAAAGCAACATTTGTGACGTGCAGTAACACAAAACGCAATAAAACGAGATATGCCCGTATGTCATTCATCGTTGGACATGGCAGCTGCCGAATCTTGGAACCATTCTTGATTTCTCTTTTTCTCTTGCACCCCACATTTAATTCGCCAGTAATTCCGGTTGGCTCTGCATTCCGTTTATTCAGACCGACCACCCACCCTGACCTCCAGCACTGCACCCTGGTCCAAGCCACCATCTCTTGCCCGCGTTACTGTAGCGTCCCCTGCTCGTCCCACTTCAGTCTGTCCTTACCATCCTGGTAAATGCAAGTCAGAGCACGTTACTCTGGCGGGCAACCCTCCAATGGCTCTCCTGTCTCCCTGAGTAATAGCCTAAGGTCTTGCACGGGTCCTCAGGACCCTACATGATCTCCCCAACTTGCAGCTCACCACCTCCTCTTCCGTGCACCTGCCCCAGCCACAGCCCCAGCCCAGCGGCCCTCTTGCCGCAGCCTGTTAGGCATGCTCCCGCCCCTAGAGCCCTGCTCTCTTGCTGGCATGTTCTTCCCCAGTTAGCAGAGTGCGCTCACGCTGTCCCCTCCTCAGGGCTTTACGCAGTGACTCCTTTCGTGACACCTCGTTCAAATGCAACTTCCCCCTTCCCAGCACTGTCTATCCCCTTCCTGCTTTCTTCCTCTGCAGAGAACTTAGCACCGTTTCGCACAGTGTGTATTTTACCCATTTGTTTTATCTGAAGGCTAACTTAGCCCACTAGAGTATAAACCTCATGAGGGCAGGAGTTTGTCTCACTTACTGTTATGAACAGTTGCCGCCGTACTTGGCACAGTGTCTGCCGAATGACTAAATGACGGTCGGGTTCGCGGGGCAAAGGGGAGGTCAATGTTCTGCATCTTTTATGGTTCCTGTTACTTCCTTGGTCATTGCACCAGGTCCTCGGGTGACCCAGTGCCTTTGTGAGATGGTGGCTGCCATTAGGGACCTAATTTTTGGTCTTAGAACAGCACTGCCATGCGAGAGGCCAACTGGCCTCCGCAGGGTTGGTCCATTCACCTGGGTGTCCTTAGTGTGGTTCGCGAACTGACCATCCCAGGTTTGAGGTTCGATCAACCCATAAAGGGCCTCACTGAGGTCCTATTAACAAAAGCAACCGTCACTCATTACAGGGCCCACAAGATCCATATTTCTGCATGAAGACAGCTGTGGGGTGACGGGGGGACAGGGAGGAGACCAGAATCCCCAGGGCAGTCCTCATGATGTCTTCATCCAGGCTCCGAGCTGACCTCAGCAGGCCTGACACACTGGGGGGTAGGGTTTGAGTCTGTGAATGAATTGGAGGTAAGTGAACCTTAAAACCAGAAATGAGAACCTAGGGCCCTAAGAATTGGGAAAGCCTTATTTGTATCCTTGGGGCTCTGTAGAGTTGCGAAAGGAGCACGGTGAGGAATCGCAGTGTTCTAAGCGCTTTATAGATATAAACGCACCGAGTTTCCCAACGACCCTTTGAGATCGGACTGCAGCCCTGTTTTATAGCCGAGAAAAACCACCGCAGTCCGTTCCCACAGTCTGTGTTTTCCACCGTGTGTTGCAGCCGTCTCGAAATGAGTGCTGCTGAAGGACCATTTAGGAGAAGAAGAAGTTGTTTGATATGCTTACGTACTGTGTTTTGATTCGTGATCTTGTTGTAGGGAGCAGCTGTGTGTGAAAACTGACGACTTTATGAGGCATGCTTATGTGAACACTAATTAGTATTCCCAAGGGAGAACACCTCCCCCCCACACCCCCACCTGCCCTCCTGCTCCTAGCTGGAGGCTTTGCTCATGACACATTTTCTTTCTTTTCGTGTTTTCCTAAGAGAGAATGTTAAGGCGGGACTGTCCTTTTGTTCCGATGAATGTCCTGGAGGGTTTGGAGCACTTGAATAGCAGTCAGACGCTATTAAACACTTTTCACCTTTGATCCTCTGTACTGAGGAATTCTTGATTATCCAGGAAAGGTTCTAAAGTCATCCGAGGTGCCCATTCCTGCCTTTCCATCCCTGGGGAGGTGTCCCGGCAGGGCAGGGGCGGCCAGGTCTACAGCAGCCCCTGCAGGCCTCCAGGCAGCTCAGGCAGAGAGTGTTGGGGAAAGACACACAACACTTACCTGAGATGACGCGGGGGTGCCCTCTGACCCGTGGTGACAGGTGGCAGCTGTCTCATCCTGCGAGCACTGAGTGTTTGCTGGACTCATCCTGATTGCTGACTCCCGGGCGTGGTACCCAGATGCCCAGCCCTCACGCCCCAGTGCCACCTGTGGCCTGTAGCAGGTGAATAGTTTCACCCTGACCCTGCCTCAGGCTGGGGTCCCATCTCCACTGCCAGAGTATGGGCCTTTGGGGAACCCACTCCACCTCTGTCGGTCTTCCTTTTGGGGGAGTAATCAGGCTCCTCCGACCCTGTTACCCCCCCGCCCACACCCAGATAGACCTGAGTCCAAACAGCTCGGAGAACAGTGTCCTCCCTGGGGCTCGACCGTGCTCAGTGGGGAGGGCGGCTGTGGACTTGTTTGGGAAGAGGAGCCCAGGTTGGCCACACTTTCTGGGGGCTGAGCCTGGGAAATGGAAGAGGCGGGGCGGTGGGTGCGGCCCCGAGTCGGTGTGACATGGGGGCCGCGGGGTGGTGTTTCACATCGTTGGCCCTCACCCTGTCGTAGGCTCCTAGCGCCACCTCCTCCTGAGAAGGGCGAGCCGGCTGCCCAGTCACTGGCGACGAAATTGGGTCGCCTGTGACGGTTCCTAGGGGACTGAGGCAGAACTGTGCTCACTGCACACCCTGCCCTACTTGAACCTCCACTGGGTCTGATGCCACATGTCAGCTGGAGGGCGGCGAGGAGGCCTCTCGGGGCCACTGTGATCTCCGAGGGCCGGGCTGGGCCCGGGCTGCGTCCCTGAGCCTGGGAGGGAGTTTCTAACGGAGGCCAGGGCGCGTCTTTGATCCCTTCTCGGTCCGATTTGTAGAACAAGGGAGGACAGTGGCCCGAAACCCCTCTGCGTGTGGGAGGGACAAGAGGGGCCGATTTGTCATTCTGAGCATGGAGGAAGGGACGGGCGATTCCCCGGCGTCTTTGCTCTGCCCAGAGCCGCGCTCCCCAGCTGATGGCTCTTCTCTGGGAATGGAAATAAGGGGACCTGTCCAGAGAAGGAGCGAGCGCGGGAGGAGAGGAGAGGAGAGAGTCACTCTGAGTGGGTGTGTGCATGCTCCTGCATTCACGCACAGCCCCCAGGAGGCAGCTGGGGAGGAGACAGAAATGACAGCGGTGGGGGAGAGCACTGAGCCAGGGGAGGAGGAGGCGGAACGTGGACAAAGCAGGGACTCAGCTGCCTGGAGCAGCCGTGGAAGAACCTCATGTGACCGGGAGAACGGCCGGGGAGGGATTGAGGACCAGGGCAGGGAGTCCTGTGTGCGTGCACGCGTGGTGTGCACGTGTGTATATTCATGCGTGTGTGTGCATGTGTGCCCATGTTTGTACACATGTGCACCTGCCTGTGGTATGTGCGTGTGTGTGCATGTGCGTATGCATGTGTGGTGTGTGCAGTGTGTGTGTACACGCATGTGCACACACTCCATATTCCAGGTCTGTAACACCCCTTATCCTGGAAGCCAGGGCGATGCCCGAGCGTGGAAACCTCAAGCCAAATCACATGCAAGAAAAGAATCCCCTTTATTGTGTCCTCTTCTTTACGCTCTTGAAACAGGAATAACAATTTTAAAAAATACAGAGAAAAAAGAGAGGCGGGGGGGGAAATCTGTCAAGGAGGTATGAAAATTTAATCAGTACCCAGTGTTCTTAGCAGCTCGGGAGCGAGCTCAGATCCTATTATCTATCTCTGGCTATTTCTGTCACCCCCGGGCCCTCAGAGCAGGCTCACCACTGCCCAGCATCTGGGAGGCGAGCCTGGAGCCCCCATCCTGGGCTCTGCTGTAGGAGGGGAGACAAGAGGGCCATCATCTTGGGAAGGTTCGGGGCAGAGGTCCTGGGTTCTACCTCGCAGGTATTTACGCAGAGGGTGCTTTTAGTGCCGACTTTCAACCAGAGGTGCTGGCTATAAACTCGAGGTAATTCAAGCCTTGGAAACTCAGCCACGTTGCCTTGGGTGCATGGACATGGACTCGTCTGTCCTGCTTTATCTCAGTGACATGCCGCACAGTCGCTCCTTCCCTTCCTCTGGAAGCTCGTGGCCCTGGTGACATGCAGGGTCCTGTTCCCTTCCGTCTGTCTGGCTGCTGCTTCTCCTCCGGGCCCTGATTTCTTTTCACACACTCTTTCTCTGGGGGATATCGTTGAAAGTCCCCAGACCATGCACTGATGGTTCGAATTCATAGTTCTAGCCTAGAACTCTCTTCTGAGCTCCAGGAGTATGTGGCTAATTACCTACAGTTAGCACCCTTCCTAAATACCTCACATTAATGAGCCTTAAACTGACGCCTGGGTCCCCAGTCTCCACCCCAGTGAAAGAGCCACCGTCTATCTAGGTGCGTGAGCCACAAGCTGCGGCACGTCCTTGTTCCTTCCTGCTCCTCCCCTTCTGTCCCCATCACACACCACGTCTGATGACGCCGCCTCCAAAATCTACCCCAGCCTGTTCCCGGGTCTTCATCTCCATCACGACTACTCTGGTCCCCGGATGACTGTGACACCCCTTGACTGTCCTCCCAGTCTTCCTTCAGGTGTGTCTTTATTCCGTTTTCTCCCCTGCAGCCAGAATGATTTCTCAACCTGCACATCTCCCATTTCACGTTCCTCTCCAACGTGCATGGGGTTTCTGTTGCACTTGGAATATGGACAGAGATCTTTAACGTGATTTCAGGGCATGTGGCCTCTGCCAGCCAGCCCAGCCTCGGTGGCCCTTGGTGTCTGTACTGTGGCCATACTAGCCTTTGTCAGAATTATGCACACACACCCCCCATCCCGTCCTGTCCCCAGCCCTCTGCCCTGCTACCTTTGGACTTCCTGTTCTGTATGTGCAGCATGTCCTCCCTGGGGAGCCCCTTCCAAGGACAGACCCCGGGAAAATCTTTCCCGAACATCAACCCTAAACAAAGTCAGCTCTCCCCAGAAATCACACGCACGACTCTGGAGCACTTGCCACTGCTGTACTATTCCAGCGGTTTGCGTAATGTTTTATGCAACGTGTGCCTCCTACTAACGTAAGCTCTATGAGAGCAGAGCCGTGTCTGTCCTGCTCACCTTGGCGTCGCCAGGAGATGGCACCCCGCCCGCCCACTGTGGAGACCCAACAAGTATTCTTGAATGTCTTGACCACCTCGTGTCCGGGGCTTTGACTGAAGCACAGGGTGGGGCTGGGGCAGAACATTCAGAAAGGTGTCACAAAGCATCTTGCACTTAGGACTCCTTCGTACCTGGCCCTATCCCGTTTGGCGTGTCTCCGGCATCCCACACCCTGTGGCCCAAACCACCTGGGTTGTGAAGAGCCAACCGCTACGTGTGCTGGGCCGCGGCTCCTGCCTCCGGAAGCTGCAGCTCTCTGCGGAAGGCCAATGGGATCATTAACGGTCATGCACCTTGTCTACCCTTCAGGGTGCTTGTGAGGAAAAGGAGTTCATTTGTGTCCAATGCTTTGAGAACAGTGAAGCTCCGCGGAGGGTCGGAACAAAGCGAGGCTGCTGGGGGCCGGGGGAGGAGCATGGCTCGGCGGCCGTGGGGCAGAAGGTTCCTGGAGGGGGGTTGGGACGAGCTACGGAGACGTGTTTCAGGCGGGGTCCTGGCAGGAAGCAGCAGGTGCCTTCAGGGGGGTCTGAACAGGGTTCCACGAAGGGACAACTGGAGAGACGTGGACAGGGCCAACAGGCCAGCAGGAGGCCCGGACCAGGTACAGTGGGCTGCCGTTTCTACCCACGCAAGGCGAGGAAGTGAGGTCGTGAGAGGCCGAGGGGCTGCCGGAACGTGATCACAGAGGGACCCAGGCAGCCAGAATGGCCACCCTGCAGCTGGAGGCAGTTGGGAAAGATGCCGTCCCCCAACTCTGTCCTGCTGCCGCTGAGTCCTGTGATGAGCTGGAGGGCTGGCCAGGGGGCACAGCGTGCAGGTGCCAGCCTCTCAGGGCACAGAGAAGGGCCGAGAATAGATGGGGGAGGAGAGACAAAGGGAGAGGAGCCGGCACCGGTGGGTGCACTTGGGGAAGACCTGAGCGAGGAGCTTTGAGAATGTCCAGGCGAGGACAATGGTGTGAGCAAAGGCAGAGAGGCTGGAACGTATTTAGGGAGCAGCTGAAGTCAGTGGGAAGAAGGATCTGAGAAGGAGGGAGCATCGCCCAAACCAGAGGCTGTCAGGTTCGGACAGTTGGGTTTCATCCTGCCGACAAGGGACATTGAAGATGATTCCACAGGGAAGACCCCTTATGAAAACTGTTGGGAGCAGTGTTTTGGGCAGAGGTGTGTAGGTTGAGGGAAGCAAGGTGTGGCTGGCAGGTGGCTGTCATGGGACCTGATGGGAGGGGCCAAACAGCCCAGTGAGAATGGACAGTGCTGGATGAACTCCAGGACCATTGGAAATGGATGGGGCTTGGATGTGCAGTTGTCATTCACTGGGGACGTTCACAGGGAGCCCCCAATTCTGACATTTCTGGGCGGCACCCTTTGCTTGCCCTCCCCACAGGCCCATGCCAGGGGCCTTTGTGACCAGTGCTGGGCTCTTCTCACCCTCGGGCATCTGTGCTATGGCTGCCTGCTCTCTTGTTTCCGGGGGCCTCGCCCACATCTGGGTACTGCTGCACGTTATGACTGGAAGACTCAGGAATGACCCACTGAAGGCTTCAGTCTGCGGGGCCGGGGCAGCGCCATTTCCTGGCTGTCTGAGCCCCCTGCAGCCTGGACCGACCGGCAGCTTTAGACTCAGGACAGTCACGTCCAGAGGGGAGCCCCTCGGGGCAGCAAAGAGTATTGAGCTTGGGAAAAAGAAACGAAGACAGAGCATTTTTCTCCCCTGCCTTTTTTGTTAGCTTTGCCCAGCAGGGCCACCTCCTGCCCGGCTCTCTGGTGCCCTGCCTTTATTGTAATGCCAATTCTTATACATCATCTGCCAGGCACAAAAGGTACATGGGGCCCCTTGGAAACAAAGTGGCATTCTGGAGGTGCCTCCCAGGCTTAGGCCTGAAGTAAGACAAACAAGAAAAGAAAGCCTCCCCAGGAGGTGATGGCCCGGAGGAGTGGATAGGACCAGCTTGCTTCCCGGCTGTCTGGCCCCTCTGTGCCCCCTTTCATTGAAAACTTTTCTTTTATTTGAGAGATGCTTATGTTTGGTGAGTTTGTTTTTTATTTCTTTTGTTGTTGGTTTTTGTCAATGGTCAGAGAATGGAGGCAAGATGTTTGGAAAGGATGAATTTTTGATGGGGACTGTTAAACCGAAAATAGCCAGGTATGATGGGGAAGTGTTTAGCAATAACGGCCCCAAGTGTGGCAGAACAGAAATCGTGAGAGAGGCACAGTGGGCAGGGGAGTGGACACCCCAGATTCAGTGTGGTGGAAGGGCACTGGGACAGGGTGGGGGGCGGGGAGGTGGGGAGAACTCTGCCTGGTGCTTGTGTGCAAACTGTAAGAAAATCGCCGATGAGCCAATGCAAGTCATCATAATCATTTATTCATTGTGGCAGGAAGCACTGTTCGTGTTCTCTATGCATTATCTTATTTCATTTTCACAACAGTTCTAGGGGAGCGAACTATGAGTTTCAGTGTGTAGATGACAGAACGGGCCATGAGTGAGTACCTTGCATCAGTGGCGCAGGTGACCCTCACACTCAGGTGGGTGAACCCAGGATTGCGAGGGATCTGGATGTCGCTTAGCCAGAACTCCTAACTGGCCAGCCGGAGTCCGAGTGACCAGCAGAGTGCATCCCCTGTCCGCCTTCCATGTGTTTGGTGCCGGTCCAGAGATGGTGAAGAAAGGCTGAGGAAGGTCCTATCTGTTTGGCGTGTCGATGTCTCTTCCTGATCTTCTTACCCTAAAAGCCATGCTCCCATGTTATATAAGGTTGAGAAGAAATCTCCTCCCGGACAGGTCTGTGGGTGACTGGGGATCCACAGAATGCATAGGAGGAATTGCTGGGAGATACCCAAGGGCATAGCTTTTCTGCAGCACTTGCTACCTCGCCTGTTCTATAGAAGGCGGCCAGCTGCAGAGGACGGTATTGAGGACCTTTGGTTTTGAAGTTTGACGTGCCAAATAGTCTTAATTATTCTTTGCAAAAGAGGAAGAGCTTCTGATCCAAACGTTGTTTCTCATCTTGCATCATTGAGAAGTTTGAAAGTGGACCTCGTGAACTTGATCGAAAGTCTTATTGGTGAAGACCTGTGCTTGCTCGGGGAGGCATGCCAAGCTGGCGCTCCGCGGCCCAAGAAAGCCCTGCTCACATTGTCACGAGCTCGCCAGCCTCAGCGGGCATCTGGGCTCGTGCCCATGGGACCCTTCCATGGCCAGCTCAGCACGCGGCTTTGCTCTGGTATAAATAAAAACAATGGAAAATGGCTATTCACCGGACTTTCACTATATTCTGGGCACTGTGCTGAGGGCTTTAGATCCGTTATGTCCAGCTCTTAAATTGTGATGCAGCATCACTGTCACTTCTCAGATGAGAGAACAGACACGGGACATTCATAATTATCGAGGTCACACAGTGAGTAGGTCTGTCTGAAGATTCCTCAGTTCATGCTCTTTTTTAAATTAATTAATTAATTAATTTATTTATTTATTTTTTATCCTCACCCGAGGACATTTTTCCATTTTTTGTTCAGGTAGAGTGGGAGGGAGAGAGAGGAACAGAGAGAGAGAGAAGCATCGATGTGAAAGGAACACATCGAGTGGCTGCCACCCGCACAACCGACCAGGGCCGGGGACAAACTGCAACCAAGGTATGCGCCCTTAGCGGGAACCGAATTCGGGTCTCTCTGTACCGCAGACCGACGCTCTAACCACTGAGCCAAACCGGCCAGGGCTCAGTTCATGCTCTTAACCTCTACCCAGTTACGAAAGATCTGCTTTGTCCCACACGGTAGCCCTTACAGGGAATAGTTCACCAGCTAATCTATTTCCATGACAGTGAACCTCCGAGCCAGACCTTGGGCAAATGGGGAAGTGTGTCTTCTAACTACCAGCCTTCCTTTCCTTGGGAATCGGGTTTGTCAAGCTCCCCACCCCCATCATCACAGTCAACGCAGGCTTGCCTCTCAGTGGGTCCCTGTCAGCTTCTCTTTCCCATTCATTCACTCCATTGTGGGGTGTCAGTGGGTCCCTATCAGCTTCTCTTTCCCATTCTTTCACTCCATTGTGGGGTGTGTATTGCCTGCTCACTCTGTAACGGCTCAGCTGTGGGCAGTGCTCTAAGGAAAGGCGTTAATTTTTGTTACTTACCCTTTGGCTTGATTTTAAGTCAGTGTTTTCTCTGGGAAAACAGTTGCTGTTGAAGACTGACTTCTAATCAGAAAATGAAACACTTTGTCAAATACCAGCAGCAGGCAGGTGGTGTGATGGTCTGGGCAGACACACCTCTGCTGTCCAGCCAAACAGCTGCCTTTTCCCCCTCAAAAGTAAGATAGACTTGAGGTGCATTCGAGTGTGATTTGAATCCTCCTCCAGAGGCTCTGTCTCACCTGATGATCTGTAGATTTCATGGGGGCAGAGCGCTTTCCCCCAGAGAAATCAGCCCGCTGCCCCTGGCTCCATCTCTGCATTGGCTGCTCGGAAGGACCTTATTGCCAGTTATTCTAATGTTAAGCTGTTGAGGTTATTCACAGATATTCAACATTGAAAGACCCTGTGGTTAGGAGATTTTTTTCTTGGGCAGTTGGCTTAAGAATGTTACAATTCTTGCCCTGGCCGGCTTGGCTCAGTGGTTAGAGCGTCGGCCTGCAGTCCGGAGAGACCCGGGTTCAGTTCCCGCTAAGGGCATGTACCCTGGTTGCAGTTTGTCCCCGGCCCTGGTTGGTTGTGCGGGTGGCAGCCACTCGATGTGTCCCTTTCACATCGATGTCTCTCTCTCTCTCTCTCTCTCTCTCTCTCTCTCTCTCTCCCTCTCTCTCCTTCCCACTTTATCTGAACAAAAAATGGAAAAATGTCCTCGGGTGAGGATTTAAAAAAAAAAGAATGTTACAATTCTTAAGAGAGGACCACTCGTATCTGGTCTTTCTAGTATGCAGCCAACTGTCTGATCACCCTTGGCCTGTGGACAAACAATTCCCTTAATGTATACAGGAGGTGAAATGAGGTATCCTTTAAAAATACAAAAATAAGAGAAATGAGATCTCCCTCTTCATGTCAATACACACAGCTAAGACCGTCTGCTAGTCTGTCTCTCTCCCAGGACAAATTACGATACATATTGTTAGGGTGTTAACATAGGTGAACAAAACATGACCCTCCGAGGGGGTGCTGGCCACCTGTGGAAGCAAAGAAAAGAACCCCGGAGGAGAGCAGAGGAGGGGCCCATCCCATCTGCAGGGGAGAAGGTGCTCTGGCCAAGGGCTGGACAAGCAATAATACCAAGCAAGAGACCCCTTCATTCACTTATTAAATATACACGAAACTGTCAGGTTGACTGAGGAACTTTTCCCACCTCCACGTCATGGAGATAGTCTCCTATTTCCTACAAGTTTTATTGGCTTATTTTCACATTTAGTTTTCAGTCCACCTAGAATTGATTTGGATGGGTGTTGTAAGTGGGAGTTAAGATCCCCCCTTCTCTTTTCTTTCATCTGGACGCCCGATTGACCTAGTACTATTTGGTGAAGACTATTCTTCATTACGCTTGGTCACCTATATCCTAAGTCAAGTGGCCGTATGTGTATGAATCTGTTTCCGCACGCGACTCATTTCGTTGTGTCTCTGCTTGCACCTGACACCACAGTTTCTTGGTAACTGTAGCTTTAGAATCCATTTTGATGTGCGAGGATGTAATTCCTCCAAATCCGTCCTCTTTTCGGGTTTGTCTTGGCCATTCTGTTTCCTTTGAGCACTTTCATGTAAATTTTAGATTTGTCCACTTTTGCCCCAAACAAGTACCTGCTGGAGTTAGGGTTGGAACTGCGTTGACTGTAGTTTGTTGGGGCAAATCGACACCTTACAACACTGAGCCGTCCCAGTCGTGAACTTAGGACGTTCCTCCATTCCATGTATTTCTCCTTTAACTTTTCTCAGTGATGATTCGTGGTATTCTGTGCAGAGGTCTGAGGCATATGTAGCTTTTATAAAACAATGGTGTAAAAAAAAATTTTTTTTCCCTGTATTGATTTTAGAGAGAAAGGAAGGGAGAGGGAGAGAGAGAGAAACATCGATGAGAAAGAACATCGATTGACCACCTCCTGCATGCCCCCCGCTGGGGATTTGGCCCACACCCTGGGCATGTGCCCTGAGAGGGAATTGAACCAGCAACCTCTTGGTGCAGAGGTTGATGTTCAGCCACTGAGCCACACTGGCCGGGTTAAACAATGGCTTTAATGCTCTTGTAATTGATATTTTTTTTAAAGTTTGTTTTCTAATACTTTTTGCTAGTATATTAGCGTACAGATTAATTTTGCATGTTGAATTTGTATCCAGCTGTCTTGCTAAATTCACTTATTTACTTTAATAGTGTATCTGAAGATTATTTTGGATTTTCTGCATACATAATTATGCCATCTGCAAATAATGATAGTTTTATTTCGTCTTTTCCAGTCTTTATACCATTTATTTCTCTTTCTTATTGCATTGGCTAGGACCTTCAGTACAAATTAAATTGAAACTGTAAAAATGGATGTTCTTTTTTTATTTCCAGTCCCAGTGGGAAAACTTTCAGTATTTTCTCATTAAATATGATGTTTGCTGTAGGTTTTCATATATCTTGTTTTTCAAGCTAAGAAAGTTTTCTGCTATTCCTAAATTGCTCGTTTTTTAAAAATCATGAACAGATGTTGAACTTCATTAAATTCTTTTTCTCTCTGTATGGCACTGATCACCATTTTTCTCTATATTCTTTTAATATAATGAATTACACTGATTTTCCAGTGTTAAACTTTCAACCCTAGACTAATACCAACTTTGTTGTGCTATGGTTTTTCCATGTCACTGGGTTTTCATTGGCTGCATTTGGGTTTAGGATTAGATTATCTATGTTCATAATAGGGCTTGACCTGTTATTTTTCTTTTCTTGAAATGTCCTGAGTAGGCTTTCATATCAAGGTTAGGATTCCCTCATGAAGCACAAGATACATTCCCTTCGTTTTTCTATTCTGTGGAAGAATTGAGGGATTGAAGTTGTTTCCTTATAATTCATTCATGAAGGCATCTGGGCTCGGTGGGGTTGTCCTCCCCTGCCCCCCAAGTTTTATTCTGGTTTTATCTAAATTCCAAGTTTGTTTCATAGTGGAAAATTAATCAATGTAATTCACTATATTAAAAGAAGGATGGAGAAAAATCGTGATCAATGCAAAGATCAATATAAAGAATTTAACAAAGTTTGTTTTGTTTTGTGATTTTTTTTCTAATCAGAGATTTAATTTATTTGTTAGACATCAGACTGTTCAGCTTCCTACCTCTTCTTGTGTCCATTTCTCAGCTGTGCCTTTAAAATAATTTTACATTGCATCTTAATTTTCAAATGTAGTTGCATAAAGTTGTTAGTCATGCATTATTCTCTTATTTACTATCCATAGGATCTGTAGTGATGTCTTGTGTTTTTTTTCTCGATTTCTGATATTGATAATCTCTGCTTCTTTCTTCTCTCTTGTTTATTTTCTGCCCAGTCTTGCTAGAGGTCTATCAATTTTGTGAGTCTTTTCAAAGAATAATTATTGGTTCTGTTGATTTTCTGCGTTGTAATTTTTATTTTTATTTTTATTTTATTTTTTATCCTCACCCGAGGACATTTTTCCATTTTTTGTTCAGATAGAGTGGGAGGGAAAGAGAGGAAGGGAGAGAGAGAGAAACATTGACGTGAAAGGAACACATCGAGTGGCTGCCACCCGCACGACCCAACCAGGGTCGGGGACAAACTGCAACTGAGGTACATGCCCTTAGTGGGAACCGAACCTGGGTCTCTCTGGACCGCAGGCCAGCGCTCTAACCGCTGAGCCAAACCGGGCAGGGCTGTGTGGTAATTTTTAAATCTTTATTTCTGCTTTCTATTATTTTCTTCTAATTTTGTTGGGTTTAATTATTCTGTTTCAACCTTCCTGTGCATCTTTGTATCTAAGGTGTGTTTTTTAGACACAATTTTTATCTTTTAATTGATGTCTTTGGTGTCTGTTATGTTCATTATGGTGAGTCGTATGTTCCACTAGAAAATACGGAATGGATGAGTAAATTAACATCCAGGTCTTTGTCAAGAGCAGGAGATTGGCACAGAGATAGTCTGGGATCTGAGTTTGTCTAGCCTCAAGTGAATTGGTGCAATTTCCTTGGGTACCTTTGTTCCGTTTGGTTGCCTCTGTGATTATGATTTAGCAGCTGTTATGCTTATCTGTTTCATACTAATCCCCTTATCGAGGGCCTCTGCCTCCCTTCTCCCACACGGCATCATACACAATTACAGCAGTGAGAGGTGCTGCAGGCTTCAGCCTATACAGCGTTCTCTGCCCCGATCCCGAAGGCCCCCCTTTTCCGTGTTCTCCCGAGGAAAGATTGCCTCCCACACCTCTCTCCGTTACAAAAGCGCCCAAATGACTCTGGGTATTTTAAGGGGCACAACGTTGTGACAGTGACAGAGTGATGTGGTATTAGCACAATGACTCCTTTGGAAGTGCCATTAGGGCTTTTCATGTCATCTGGGTGACTGCTGCTTTGTCCACATTTCGATGGGTGAGCCCAAGAGCTGAGGGGGTTTATTTGCAGTGTGGGAAGAAAAGCTTCTTGCAACTGCATGGCAACTCCGTTTTTTTCCTTTCTTTCTTTTTTTTTTTTTTTTGAGACTTTAAACTTGATCTGACTTCTGCCCCTGTCTTGCTCCCGGGACCCAAAGCTGCAGACAGCGAGGCCCTGCATGACATTGAATTTTCAGGGATGTTTTGAATGTTACAAATGAACCGACTGTGAGTTGCTGTGTCTGTATTTATGTGGATATGTGAGATGGGGGACTAGGTGAACCAGAGAGAGGTGTTCTTGGGAAGAGTGGGAAGATGCCAGAGAAGGGGCGGCAGTGTGTGTGGCAGATAAGATTCACAGTGATAGAAGGGACATCAAAAAGTCATCTGGTTGAGTCTGCTGATCTTGGGTAGGTAAAGAATTGTCATCTATATTTTAGAAGCAGAATAATTACTGTCCAGAGATGCTTCACTACTTGGTGAAGTTAAAATCGGATTTTGCTAGAGTGTATGTTTAATTAATTAATTGATTGATTTTATTTATTTTTAATCACCATTTATCTATTTTAAAAAGTCAAAGGCTATATTTTCCTTGGTTGCTGTTGTATCCCCAGCACCTATTTTAGTACCTGGCACATTGTATGTACTCAATAAAGGGTGTTTGTTGAATGAATATCAAATATATAGCTGTTGCTAGTACAAATTTCTTCAAGGTTAGTTACTCTTGAAGTTATTTTGAAGAGTGTCTGCTTAATCTGGTCTAAAGTACTTTATGATGATCAATTTTGGGGGGGTCACAGGTACACAGTAATAACAGCTAAGATAAGTAGCTTTCAGTTTATTAGAGTTCACTCGGATAACAAACTTTTAGTGAGCATCTGCTATGCACCAGGCACTGGTCTGGGTACTGGGGATACAGCAGGGAGCAAAAACTATTCAAAGCTCTGCCTCCATAGAACTTACCTTCTAAACAATGTGAAAGCAAAAGAGATAAGCCATATCCGTAGTGTGATAGAAGGGGGTTCCCTCCGAAGGGGTGAGTGCAGTTTTGGTGGGAGGGCCCGACGGTGCTATTCTGTAAAGGGTGACCAGGAAAGGCTTGCAAAGGAAGTGGACTTTTGGATACAAAGAAGGCTGGGAATTAAGAAGCATGCTCTCTGGGGAAACAGGCATTCTGAGAAGGAACTGCACGTTTGAGAGCCCCGAGGTAGAACCTGGAGGGCTGGGAGGACGGTGTGGGTAGAGCTATTCAACAGGAGGGCAGTTGTAGGAGACCAGGGCAGATGCGGGAAGCAGCCCACGTGGAGCCCTGTAGGTCATGATGAGGCTTTGACCTGCACCTGAGTGAGACAGAAAGCCTTCCGAGAACTTGAAAGACAGTGGTGACACGATTTAGCTTACACGTTAACAGGGTCGCTGCGGGATGTTGAGCACAGTCGGAACGAGGGAGAAGGCGAAGGAGCAGGGAGCTCCATGAGGAGCCCACTGAGGTGACCCAGGGGCTGGTGGCTCAGCCCAGGCAGCAGCAGTGCGGGGGCCGAAAGGGAGTAGACTTCTGGGTAGGTTTCGAAGGAAAGGCTGACGCATTTATTGATGAACCAGGAGGATGTGAGAGAGGGGGGTCAAGGGTGACTTGAAGGTTTTTGGCCCGATCGCTAGTAGAATGGCATTGTAATCACTAAGATGGGTAGAACTGTGGGAGAAACAGGCTTGCGAGGGGACCACGAGGAACTCAGTTTTTGACATGTTAAGTTTGAGATGGCTATTGGACAACCACAGAGGAACTGCAGCTGGACATATGACTCCAGAGTCCAGAGAAGAGATTTGTGGTGAGCATACATGTCTCTGGGTTATTATAACATATAAATGGTTGTTTATTTTTATCTTGTTTCATTTTATACATGCTTTATATTATTCTATTTATTCTTATAATATGTAAATGGCCATGGAAATTAGATGAGAACAAAGTTGACGTCATGCATTCCATTAGTCTACGGCCCAGGTAGGTTTTCTTATTTGGGGAGCCGTTGATGGTTTCAGGGTCACCAGTGCAGTGCTAACTCTGCAGGTGAGCCTGGTGAGGGAAGGGGGCTGGGTCAGCAAGTGGGAAAGCAGCCCCGTGGTGAGTCAGCCGCATCACCACCCTGCTGTGAAGGGGAATACATCCTGATGGCTATGACAGATATGCAGATGAGCTCACCTGGATGATGGCATTTCACCATGCTGACACCCCTCCTCCACATGTTGAAAGCCGAGCTGACACGTGCAGCTGAAGTCATTTCTTGTTTTTCTTAGGGCTCATTCATCTCAAGGGGAGACTTCGAGGTAGAGTTGACAAATGGACCAGAGATAACAGAGCAAAGCATGCTTAGGGCTGGTCAGCGCTTGACTGCCCCTGAAACAGGACTCGTGTCGGATGGTGGCCCCTCTCCAGGAGTCCCAAATAGATTACACTGCATTCATAGCAATGGGGTAGGCGTGGGGGTGCAAAGAGGTAGAAGGCTTGGAGCATTCCCTCAAGGGACCTACTACCTGGTGGACTTACGTGGAAGTTCAGACAGTAATGCAAGAGAGAGGGAGCGAGGAGCCAAGGGCGTGGTGTAGGCAACGCGTGTCACGGGGAACGCAAAGAAGGTGCTGGGCGCCACGGAGTCAGAAAAGGCTCGTTCCCATAGGAGATGCGGCTGGTGCTGGTCTGCCAGCACTGGAGGGACTTAAGTAAAAGAAAGAGAGGGAAGGCTCCGTATGTGTCTGTGGAGTATGTACAAAACTAACTAGCGTCGTTTATATCCTAGTCATGCGCATGATCACTGGCCCCTAGACAGAGACACTCCAGGTGGGAAGAAGAGCTTGGGGCAAAACAGGAGGTAGAGTGGGCATGCTGTGGTCATGTGTGTGAGGCTAGTCAGACACCCATCTACTTACTCAGCAGATGTTCCTTGTCCAGCAGCAACGAGCAGGCCACACTGACGTAGTGGGAGACTGGTGTAGGAAGGTCGTGACGAATGTGTGTGGTGGGTGCTACCTCCGTGAGGCCTTGGATGTCAAGCTAAGGAGTCAGATGTTTCCCTGCGAGACGGTCAGTCACCAACTAGAAGTTTTTGCATACGAGATGGAATGTTTTGAAAATAGTGTTCCAGAAAGATCTTGGTAGCCGGGTGCAGGCCGCCTTGGGTTATGAGATGCCTGGTGGTGGAGACAGGAAGGAAGGCCACAGGGTAGGAGAAGGGTTCAGAGTGTTAAACTACTACAGGGAGGGTTGGTGGGAAGGCATGGACCCATTTCCACGCAGAGAGCCACAGGGTGGACCGGACATCAGTGAAATGGGTGCTTGTTAAATGCTTAGCGTGTCCGCAGTGCTCGTACATGTAAAGGAAAGACGGGGAAATGAACAAATGGCTCTCTCTCTCAACTGCTCAGTGTCTAACTGATAATAAAATGCATGTCTACATTGCACGTCAATCTGCCAGTAAGACAACTTAATAAGCAGAAAGAGATATGGTAAGTACATTTAGTAATTGCCAGGGCCACTAGCGTTTATGGAGCCCCATAATGGCTTCAAACATGACCATATGTTATCACCCGAGATTTTCACTGCAACCCAATGATTGATATGCTCGTCCCTACCTCACAGCGAGGCCGGAAGCAGCAGGGCGTGTCTCAGGCTCTTGACTGCTGACTCCAGAAATGATGCCTTTTCTCCTTCCGTGTTGCCTTGTGCTGCATTTTGTGTATCTCCTCTGTAGCCATGGAGACCCTGCAGGACGTGTAGGGAGGATTGTATGTGTGAGGATGGGGGGCGCATTCTTCACCACTAGCTCTGTGTTTTATGGGGTGGAGACCTGACTCTGGCCAGAGCCCGTCGTTCACAAAGCCCAGGTGAGGGCGCATATGCTCCCGTCATTCACTCTTGGTCGTTCACAAAGCCCAGGTGAGGGCGCATATACCCCCGGAGCCAGACTGTCCGCCATGTGTGGGTCATGCTCAGCCCCACCTGAGCGCATGCCCGCCTCACTCAGGAGGCACAGCTGAGCTAAGACATTGTACGGGCCTCTCTCACTGCCCAGAGCGACGTGGCCTAACGACAGTGTCCTCGGGTAGCAGAGTCCCTCCTCCCCTCTCCTGGAGGTGTTAGGTCAACAAGGGCCTTACCAACTCTCCTTGGCACGGACCCACCAGAGCTGCCTCATGTCCCCTTCAGGTTTTCCTTGGCATATCCAAGGTGGTGCCCTCCACTTTCTTGCTCTGGGGGCCTTCCACAGTCACCTGGGACGCTCGGAAAACCAGCTCTTGGCTGAGTAGAGAGCTGTTCTGATTCAAGCAGTCACGGTTCTTCCATTATTGCTAGTGAAGCCAAAAGCCCCACAGGCTGGGGGTTTCAACAACCGGAATTTCTTTTCTCACCGTCTGGAGGCTGGAAGTTCGAGATGGAGGTGTCAGCAGATTTGGTTTCCTTGGAGGCTTCTCGCCGTGTCCTCTGGTGGCCTTTCTCTGTGCGCATGCCTGGTGTTACTTTCTGTGTTCACGTTTCCTCCTCCTGGAAGAACACCAGTCGGATTGAATGAGGGCCACTCTGACAGCCCCGTGTTAGCACAGTGACCTCTCTACAGACCTTCCCTCCAAATACAGTCTCGTGCTGAGATACTGGGAGTTGTGAGGGTTCCAACGTGAATTCTGGGGAGAGAGTGCAGCCCAGCAGAGTGGGGGGCTTCTTCTTACTTCACCTTCCTCCATCTGCCTCCACTCCCCCAACTCCTTTTCTTGGAGTCCATCCGGGCTGGAGCCAGAGGGTATAAAAGTAGGATCTGAACCGTTGGCTCAGCGGTTAGAGCGTCAGCCTGCGGTCCACAGAGACCCGGGTTCGGTTCCCGCTAAGGGCATGTACCTTGGCTGCAGTTTGCCCCGGCCCTGGTTGGGTCGTGTGGGTGGCGGCCACTCGATGTGTCCCTTTCACATCGATGTTTCTGTCTCTTCCTCTCTCTCCTTCCCGCTCTATCTGAGTGAAAAATGGAAAAATGTCCTCGGGTGAGGATTAAAAAAAAAAAAAAACCCTACACAGTACATTCTTCAAGGACAAGGACCACACCTTATGCTCTTTTTTTTTCTGATAGAGTTCAGCAGAGAGTAGAGGCAAAGTAATTTCTCAAATGTTTACTGAGTGGTCGACTCAATCAGGAGACTTGTCTGAAGCAGAGGTATTTCTTTGAGACCATCCATTTAGAAATTTCTGTTTAATCACGTACAGTACTTAATGCATTGCTATATAGATTTTTTTAGATTATGAATTTTGCAAAAACCAAACTGCCGTAATACACGTTTAAATTCCAACGTGTAAAAGGAATCCCACCTGTCTTCAATGCGTGGTGTGAAGCCAAGGACACGAGAGCTGCTGGAGAGTTCAGGGACCTGCACCGCTTTTCACCGGCTTGTGAACCTCGGGAAGTGACTCCGCTCTCTTAGGACCTTTCACCATCTGCAGCAGGCGGGGAAAGAATCTCAGATGGCAACTGGGTCTCACATTGCATGCAGTTTTCAGTCGATGGATTTGGTTACCCGGAGAAGGATTCTGAGACCAGGTCCAATCCCACCTTTGAAGAGTATCTTGAGTGATTAGCCATGTTTGCCAAACATATGGGAGGGAGGGGAAGAGGCACTAGTGGAGATGTTCTCTGAGGTCACTCTGAGCAATAAAGTTCTATGAATTTATGATCCAGAAAAAGCACTGCAGAAACTTGAGGGGCCCCACAGTCATCACCAAGAACATTTGCTTGTGTTGTGCTGTTGAAATGTAGGAGTGCTCATTGGCAGAGATTTCTGGTCAACCAAATGCTGGGTGAGTACACAGTGTCTGACTTGATCTAAATTCAGGACAGCATGCACAGGGCGTAGGACTTCCACATATATACTTATTTAATTACATTGATGTAAAATGTGCAATTAAGAGGGCAACGAGAGTGGCGATCTCTAAGTGATGATTGTAGGTTTTTGTTTTTGTTTTTGTTTTTCCTGTTTATGCTTTTCTGGACTTTTCAAATATTCACATATGCCTTTTATAACCAGAAAAACAAACTCTGATAAAGAATAATTAACTTTGCCCTTGCCGGGTGGCTCAGTTGGTTGGAATGTCGTCCTGAACACCAAAAAGGTTATGGGTTTGATTCCTGATCAGGGCACATATCTAGGTTACAGGTTTGATCCCCAGTTGGGGTGCATACTGGAGGCAACTAATCAATGTTTTTCTCCTTCTCTCCCTCTTCCCTCTCCCCCTCCTACCTTCCTTCCTCTCTAGGGTGAGGATTAAAATAATAAATAATAATAATAATAATAATAATAATAATAATAATGATAGCAAGGTGAAAGACCAAAGAAAATTTTCAAAATTCTGTTCAGCTCATTTCAACATTTTCATCCATATCATTCAATACATATTTATTTAGCATTTACAATATTACAAGTACTGTGAATGTTACAAATAGTTATGCTTTGGGATGCAGAGCTGTTCTGAGGATAAGACATTAACAGAAGAGAAAGCTATTGAACTAGGCCTCATGGGAAGAGTTAGCAATCGATGGAAGAATGAAGGTGGGCATCTCAGGCAGGGGACACAGCACCTGTATCTGGAAGCTTGTTGTGTTGTCAAGGGAAAGGTCAAGTGTAGGTCTGTGGGAGGGATTGAGTCTGGAAGTGAGGGGGAAAAGGTTCGACATACAGCCTGGGCTCAGATGGTGCATGTGGCCACTAACTGGTGAGCTGAGGGGGCCACTGCGGAGTTCTGAGGGGGAGGGGGCACTGCGGAGTTCTGAGGGGGGGGAGGGCACTGCATAGTTCTGGGAGGGGCACTGCGGAGTCCTGAGCGGGGGCGGGGGGGGGAGCACTACGTAGTTCTGAGGGGCACTGTGGAGTTGCGGGGCAGGGGGTGCAGAACAGGCGCTTGACCCACAGCCCCACAGCAGCTGGAGGGCGGCTCGTTGAGAACTTACTGCCCGCTCCGTGGTTCAGGGAATGTTGTCAAGACATTGCTGAGTTTGAAAAAGGCCTTTCAAGATGGTAGAGACTTCTGTGAGCACCTTCTCCCCTGTGCTCTTAATTATTACACGTTAGAGAGAGTGAGGGTTGAGTTGTGTCCCTAACACACTCACTCAGCGAGTGGGACTAACGGCACTGAACTCCACACCACTGTGCTCCGGTGCTGTCGTCGTTTAGTGCGTGTGCTGCAGCCCACCTCTGCCTTCTCTGTTGTCATCCTCTACCCCGCTCTTGACATGTAGTCCATGTTCATTTTAGGACGGAAGTGAACAAAATTGTTTCTGTGTTATGAAATTTCTTCGTGGTTTTCTTCTTTTTTTAAAAAAAAAAATAAGACTTAACTAGTCCATGATTCTGGCTTATAAGAATATTTCGCATGCTCTCAGACTAGTTAAGTCTTATTTTTTTAAAAAAGAAGAAAACCGCGAAGAAGTTGGAGTGATGGAGTGTTGAGATGGGTCGTGTGTCCCTCGGGTGGTGGGTCAACGTCAGGGACCTTTGGATCCTGTTCCAGGTGAAAAGCTCAACTGTCTTCTCGTGCGCCCAGTTCTGAGCCAGCACACCGGTGACCCCGGGGCGTCTAGGAGCCTTCCATTTTCTCAGACGCTTCAGCAACCCCAGGGAAGGAGAACATTTACTCCCAGGAATACACGGGAACACGCTGGGGCTGAGTTCCGTTGCATTGACAGAGTGGGAGCAGGGGCTCTTATTCTAAAGGAGGACTCAGTATATCTCTCTTCTGTGAAAACATTGAACCGCTCTCTCCAGGAGCTCACTCCAGTGGCCTCATTGTCATCTCAGCTCAAAAACATGTTGCTTCTGAAAGACGGGATCTTGCAGTGTGAATGCTATGACATGAATCATTTTTTTTTTTTATCATAGAGAAGTCTTTGGGGTGGAGTGTTGATGTCAAGATTAATGCAGAGAAAATTGGCTGCAGTTAGGGTTGAATGATAGTGATCATCCCCAAACTCGTTAAGAGTCTGAAAAATGCATACCGAGACCAAAAGCCATTTGTCCCCGAGGGAGATATGGGAGCCGGAGAAGGGCAGCTTGGCCAGCCTGAAGTGTAGGCGGACCTCTCATTAGGAACCAGGCATGCTCTCAAAATTCCGTGTCAATCAGCTTTTAGTAAATGGAATCTTTTTCTCCCCATTAACTTACCCTGTAATTTCAGCGATGTTTAACATTCATCCCTGATCGCTCTGGAGTTGGCAGTTAACGGTGAACATTCGGCGTTGGATGTTCATGCTTCTTTCTTGATCTCTCTTTCTTTGCTCCCTTTCTTTCAAGCGATGAGGATAGCACAGACTCTCTCTGTCTAGGGAGGGAAGGGAGGGGGTAGGTGTTGCTTGAGCTGAATGCTGAGGCAGACAGAGATGTGAGGAGGGGCTTGGGTGATGGCCACCAGAGATGGCCAGGTCGGAGGTGTGGCTGGGATCCACTGGGTGGGAGGACTTTGGTGTTGAATAGTGTGTGTTGGGACAAGCCGCTGGCCATCAGTGGTCTTCACTTAGCCTCCTACGTGGAGTGAATGTTGGCAAAGCGTTGTTCTCAACCTTTGTTTCCCGACTGGTCGAGAGGGGTTACTTTGCTATTATTTTTCTCTCAAATGTTCTGTCAGACACACTTGGGGGATTTTTGTCGTTTGAATTGTGTCACTTCAGTCTGTACATTCAGTCCATAAGATCAAATTCATGAATCAGGGCACCTCTAAATAAGTTTGAGAAGGAGAACATGAATATTTTAAGGAGGACATGAATATTTTAATCTCTAGTGGAAACTCTAATATTTGACTCAGCTACTTAAAGAAATTATTACACAGAAATGACAAGTTTTTCAGTGGTAAAGGACACCATAAGTAACAGCTGAGACAATGACACATAAAACAAAGTTCTAATATAACGATGTACAACGAGGTTCTACAGATTTATAAGGAAAAGACAACCAACCCACCGCTTGGGAAAGTATACAAAGGATCTGAGTAAGCAGTTCAAAGGAAAGGAAATACATCTGGCCAATAAACACACGAAATGATGCTAATGCTCAGAAAAAATACAAATTAAAGGAAGAAATAGGACTCATTTTTTCATCCTTCAGTTTGGCCAACATTTAAGGCTCCTTACCTGTGAGGACGTGGAGGAAGAGGCAGTCATGAATTTTTGGTGTTGTATTTGGTGGGCTGCTACAACCTTTGGAGGAATTAATACCGAGAAACCATTGTTGAGACACCCACCGACTGAAATGGAAAGGCCAGTCGGCAGGGATATAACACGTAAGGGAGGGTGTTTATTCAGCCTAGTTTACAGCAGCAAAAACAAACAAACGAACATCGGGAGAGAGATCGCTGGAGTGTTACAGAGCTGCGGTTCTGTGTATGTGTGTTTGAAAGAATTAAATCTATGTGTTGGTCCCGGAGGGACACTCCTAATGTGTTTTAATTAAGAGAAGCAAGTTACAGAGTAATGTGTATAGCAGGATCCCATTTGCCAAAGCAAACAGCAGAATTCTGTGTGGAAGCCGAATGTGCGTGGGGGTGGAGGGGAAGCATGTATGCTGGGCCATAAGCACAGCAGGTCGGGCATGCGGCGAGGGGGACGAAACTTTCTTTGTACACCTTTGCATGGTTTGACTATTACTTATTCCTAACACGTACTGCTTCTGTAATTTGAAAATTCACAAATAAAACTAAAAAGTCCTTAAAATTAAGAACCGATGAGGACACCTTCTCTGCTCCTGCCTGGCCACGCTGTTGCTCAGAGCAGTGGCAAACCAGCCCCCGATGCCCAGCGCTTCACGGGTCGAACTCACAGCGTGACTGCCACACCTGCCACACCTGCTTGTTCACCATCTCTCGCCTGAGGGATCATCTCGGTCTCGATGGTGTGCTGTCCGTGTATCCTGGCTGTGAGTCCGGCTCACCTCCCAAGTGTTAGTGTTGTTTTCAACTCGGACCTAACTCCTCCTGGGCAGGCGGGCAGGCGGGCAGGCGGGCAAGTGGGCAGATGGGCAGGCAGGCAGGCAGGCAGGCGGGCAGGCGGGCAGGCACCTGAAGGCCTGACAGGAAGGTGCTCCTTGGAGGCCTGCTCTCCAAGAACAAACCGACCCGGCCTGACACTGCCCAGTAGGGTGCTTTCGCGGGCAAGGTGCCCAGGGTGGCTGAGCTGCCAGCCGGGTGGGTGACCCTCAGCTGATGGGCTGATTGTCCTCGGTCCCGCACCCCGGGCCGTGTGTGATGAGTGTGGGCCGACTTGGAGGCCTGTGGCTGAGAATGGACTTCCTTTGCAAAGAGCGCTCATATTTCAGGTCTCGGAAGGACTTACCTCGTGAGAAAGTCTTGTAGGACCACACAGGCCCTCCGACCCTCCGCCCTCTCCGAACATCGGAGTGGTTGTTTTGTACATGGTTGGCTGTGCCTGTCCATTCTCCCTGACCGCACGGTGGCTGCCTGAGGTCGGGAGTTCGCGCACAGTGTGCTCCCCACGGCACAGCATTTGGGGCACAGCTGGAGTGTCAGAGGGTTTGGGTTGTGCCTTGAGCTATGTTCCCAGACAGCAGGGGCCTGTCACAGTAGGCTGGGCCGTGAGGATGGCCCTTTCGTCACAGTGCCTCCTGTCACATCAGCCCCTCAGAGTGAAGTGAACCGGGGAGTAGCTGAGGGGAGGGAGAAGCTGGGTCCTCTGCTCACAGGGACCGCACTGGACGCTCACCTGTTAAATGCCCATGTTATCCCTTTCCATTGCCAGCCAAAGGGGCAGAGTTGAGGAACCCTCAACTGGACCAAGTGTTCTGACTGGTGGCTCTGGCTGGGCCATGGGAGAGACCTGGTCCACACAGCCTTCTGTGGGGCCCTGGCCTGGCTCCGTGAGCCCAGGGGGAACAGACCAGCTCAGCTCGGTTTCCTGTGGTGGTGGGGACACTGCTCAGCGAGTCTCAGGACGCCACCAGAGCTCAGGGTCCAGGGGTGGGGGTGCAGAGTCAGCACACAGAGCTCAGCGGACGGCTGTGAACGGCACGGGAGGGACGAGCTCATCAGTGTGGCCTCAAGTACGTTGGGCTGAACAGATTCACGTTGGACTGAATGAGCCGACGCAGCCTCGGCAGCTACACATTGTCCACACGCGACGTCTTCTCTGGACCTTCCTGCACCCCGCAGCCAACACGGGGCTGGGACTGAGGCATAGCAGCGGGCGAGCTAACGGCTTCATGGCATTAAAAGGGCACATCTGGGCATGTTCCCTTGCATTTCCAGAGGAGCCCGTCACAGAGGGGGCAGCATAACCCAAGGGTACAGCTTTGGGAATAAGGGAGCTAGCTTCTATTCCGGGCACCGCCACCGGCTCTGTCACCTTGGTAGGAGGTGGGTGGAGGGAGAATTCCGCTGGGGTCGGCTGTCCCCCAAGGAGCGTCCTGCCTCCCTCACTGGGACGCTGAAGGATCAGGTCAGCCACACCTGTCTTTACAGATATGAGCTTTGCTTAACATTTAATTGTTAAAGGACTAAGAATAACAATAGCCCGTATAACCTACTTCCCTGGTTGGATGTGTATGGCCCACTTTTTTCAAGTTACACATGCCATCAGAGGGATTTCGTTCCCCAAGTCCCTTCCTGCTGAGATTGTGTGCCCCGGTTACGAGCCCATGCGTGTCAACATCGCGGAGATGAAATTCGTACCCCCTGGGCCCATGCAGACTGACTTGATTCCAGGCTGAGTGGAAATAGTCTGCCCGTGTCAGGTCCACTTGTAGAGGGTCTGCTGTCTCCAGGGTGCTTGGAGGAGACGAAGTCATTCAAGACGCAGTCTCGCTCCTCAAAGAATGTCCAGTCCAGCCAGCGGTCTTCTAACACTTCCAGTACTTGCATACACACCGGCAGTCTTTTGAGTGTGTGGGCCATCATGATTGCTGTTATCGATTACTCTTTATGGACGCTGTCTGAGATACAGATTCAGGCAGACTTCGGAGATACTGTGGGTTCGGCTCCAGATCACGGTAACAAAGTGAACATCACAATAAAGCGAGTTGTCATCTCTTTGCTGGTGGAGGGCCTTGCGGTCCATTTGTAAGAAACACAACACCTGGGGAGTGCAATAAAGGGGTGCCTCTACCTTTGATTGGGGCCCCCGGAACTCAGCTCTGCACCAGAGCCTTACGTGCAGAATGTATATTGGGGTGTGCTTTCAGGAGTATCCCCAGAGGAAGTGAAGCCAGAGGAGGGCAGAGGAGAGGCTGACCCACCCTAGCAGAGCTGGGTGCCCGCTCATAGGTTCAAGAGCAGTTCCCAGTGAGGGGTGGGGCTGGGAGCTGCCAGAGACACCTGTCCCCAGCAGCTGGGAGATGGGAGTGTCCTCCCCAGGGGAGGAACTGGCTACGTGCATGGCAGCCACCGTCCAGTGCTTTCTGCCTGCCGTTCCTTGGCTGCTTTTCTTCTCATCCATACATTTTAGAGATGAGGCCATGGAAGAGCAGAGAAGCTAAGTAACCTACCTAAGATTGCACAGCTAATACATGGTGGGCAGAGGGGTGGGACGGGCGGGGAACTCTCAGACTGCGCTTCTCACTCGTCACACACTGCTCCATGACGGGTTATCATTCCCATTACACAGGTTGGGAAACCGAGGCCCTGAGAGGTTAGGTGATTTGCCCAAGGTCCCAGAACCAATCGGAGGCGAGGCCAGGGTTTCCCGTTAGAGTCTGATGGTTAGAATACACTGTCTCACAGCGGTAGCCTGGCCAGTGAGACATCCCCAGTTCTGGCTGGAGTAGGCATCTCAGCCCTCGGGAGATTCACGAACCAGTTCTTCCGCGCTCCGTGATTGTCAACAGTCACGTCCTCGGTCGGGGGTAAAGATGTTCCAAGTCAGGCAGGAGTGGGGTCGAGTCCTAGCTCTGTTAACTTAGCATCTCTGATCTCAATTTCCTCATCCATAAAATGGGGGCAATTATGACTCATTGAGGGTAATAAAATCTCACTGACTCATTCTGAGGACTGAAAGAAATCAGGTACGAGAAATCTCTCAGCACATCCTCCTTGCACCCCGTCCCCCCAAAGGGTCCAAGGCTGCACGGGATTTTCTGAGGGCAGACACCCTGGACGTAGCTCGCAATGGTCTGTCAATCCCATGTTTCATTTGCTCTCTTCTCTCATGCAGAGAGGAAGAAAGCAAGACAAAGCCTTCCCGGCGGTTTGCTGAGAATTCCAACACTGGCCTGTTAGTCTAATCATAACACAGTTCTTCTTGGAAACAAACATAGCAACAGCAATTATATCTGACTTTTAATGCCTAATTGGCTGTAAACTGGCTTTTGCTAAGTTATTTCCATCGACCGCGCGGAGCATCGTGCGTTTTGCTTATCTCGGCGTCCTTCTGCAGCCCCGTCCTGCCTTTATTAGGGAAGAAGCCAATTAGTCGCCTTGGCCTTGTGGGTGCCCTGGCAGCCCCGCAGCCCCAGCGAAGGGCCATGACAATATTGTGAGCCGTCTGCTCCTCATTATCCCTCTCCTCTCCCATCAGCATCTCTGGCCTGGAATCTTCCTCTGAGTTCCGCTCTGGTTCTCCTGCCCCATTTGGTGTCCTCTCCCGGCTTCTGGAGGAATCCTTCCCTGCCTGAGTCCTGCCTCCTCTGCTCCTGGCCCTGCAGCTCAGTGGGCTGCCCCCTCCTCTAAGCCACTTGTCCCTTCTCCCAGTCAGTGCCACAGGGCCCCCGAGCCACCCAGCCAGCTGTGCTCGGAGTGAGCCGGTGCAGAGGGACAAACCCAGGTGCCTCCACTCTGCTGTGTCTCCGCTGGCTGTTGGGACTGATCACCCCTGTCTGCCCTGATGAAGAAGCCCAGCTTGGGGTAGAGCCCGTGCTGGGAGCTTCTCCCTTAAACTTTCCCCTCACTGTGTTTTTCCAACTCACTGAAGCTTAAATCCTTCTGCAGGGCAAGGCCTCAGCGTAGGCGTGTCTGATGCCTGGTCATCCTGGGGAAGGGGGGGAGGAGGGGCTGAACCTGTTGCCATGGCGGCACCCAGCTGAGATCATGAACCCATTTCATTCCCAGGAGATTTCAGGGTGAATCAATCTCGCCCACTCCCTTCTCCTCCCTCTCCATCTCTCCCCACACCCTTCTGTCGTCTTGCCTCCTCCCGACTCAACCTCAGGCTTTCTCCTTCCTCTGATCTGTATTCGCTGGATACATCAGCACAGCAACCGAGGCTACTCAGGGTGGCGTCTCGTTTGTCCTTAGACCAGTAGCTCTCACACGTCAGCAGGCGTCACCTGAAGGGCTTGTTAAACCAGATGGCTGAGTGCTGACCGTCACCCCTACAGTCCTGATCTGAAGGACATTAAGACCCCAGACCCTGCATGTCCAGAAAGGTCCCAAATGGTGCTGATGCTGCAGGGCCAAGGGCCACCCTTTGAGAACCACTGTTCAAGACTATGTTTGCCCAGTTTGGTGGTGGCTGGATTATTCCTTGACGTTTTGATAACAAATGATTCGACTAGCACAGTCATCCATTCATACGACAGTGTTTACTAAGCACCTGCTCAGAGCCTGTGGCAGGTCCTTGCTATACAAAGAAACCCAGAGTCCCACCCTCCAGAGCTCACAGACTTGTACAGGGGACAGACAAGTAAGTAATTACTATGTGGTGTGATAAATGTCACAATAACCTGAAAATCATAAAAGAAGTCTAGAAGTGGGCCCCTGTCTCCTAGCATCAGGCAAGTAAAATAATTAGATAAGATGACTATAAACAATAATGATACTTTTCTACTCTCCCCTTTTAAGGGTTATGGAAGGGGAACTGAGCTCAATCCCTTTAAATAACATTACCATCTCATGTTTGTGACGCATTTATTATGTTTCAGTTACTCTACCAAGTACAGAATATATTCATTAAGAGTGCTGGGGCCAGACTGCTGACTGTGGTACTTGCCCTGTCCCTTACTATCTGTGCAACCTCAGGCAGGTTACTCAACCTCTCTGGGCCTCAGTTTCCCCATCAGAGAAAAATGCTGCGGTACTAGTATCTGCTTCAAAGGATTCTTGAGGAGATTAAACGTGCTGATGTAGTAAAAATGTACACAGTGATTGCTGCAAAGAAAAAAAAGTTGAGCCCTGCCCTGTTTGGTTCAGCAGTTAGAGCATTGTCCTGTGGACCAGAGAGGCCCTAATTCAGTTCCTTCCCATAAGGGCACGTACCTTGGTTGTGGTTTGTCCCCAGCCCTGGTTGGGGTTGTGTGGGTGGCAGCCACTCGATGTGTCTCTCTCATGTCAATGTTTCTCCCTCTCTCTCTCTCTCTCTCTCTCCCTCTTCCTTCCTCTCTCCCTCCCACTCTATCTGAAAATAAATGCAAAAATGTCCTCAGGTGAGGATAAAAATAAATAAATAAAAATAAAAAGTTAACTCTTATTGCCCTGGCCAGTTTTCTCAGCGGTTAGAGTGTCTGCCTGCGGTCCGGAGAGACCCGGGTTCGGTTCCCGCTAAGGGCACATACTTCGGTTGCAGTTTGTCCCCGGCCCTGGTTGGTCGTGTGGGTGGCAGCCACTCGATGTGTCCCTTCACGTCGATGTTTCTCTCTCTCTCTCCCTCCCACTCTATCTGTACAAAAAAAATGGAAAAATATCCTCGGGTGAGGATTAAAAAAAAAAGTTAACTCTTATCAATATTTTGTGACCGCGTGATGCATATCAGAGAGTTGGCCTAGAAAATTGTATACTCTCGCCCTGGCCAATTTGGCTCAGCGGTTAGAGCGTAGGCCTGCGGTCCAGAGAGACCCGGGTTCGGTTCCCGCTAAGGGCATGTACCTCGGTTGCAGTTTGTCCCCGGCCCTGGTTGGGTCGTGCGGGTGGCAGCCACTCGATGTGTCCCTTTCATGTTGATGTTTCTCTCTCTCTCTCCCCCTCCCACTCTACCTGAACAAAAAATGAAAAAATGTCCTCGGGTGAGGATTAAAAAAAAAAAAATTAAAAAAAAGAAAAATGTATACTCTCTAGACTAAATAAATTGTCAGGAGACTGGTTGGGGCTGGGTCTGAATGTGGGGACTAGGGACCTCAGAGCGAGCCTGAGTACCCCTGGGGCACCAGTCGGGGGAAGCAGCCCTTGCTGGGCAATCAGGGCGTGGCATTAGAAATGGGGCCTTAGAAAAGCCTGGAATGGCTTGTGTTTTGACAGTGCATTTATTGTTAATTTTGGGGGGGCGGAGGATAAGGGGCGATTTTCAGGATTGAGACTGAAAAGCATTCCCAGCAGAGAGAACGTCTCTGCTCCACAAAGCTCGCAAGGGTAGACCCCCTCAGGCTGGGACTAGAGTTCCCAGCTTAGCACTGGCATTGAATCAGGATCACCTTCCCCGGGAGATACTTTTTCTCCCATCACCTTCCTGCCCAGATGACGTCTGGCTGGTGCTGTCAGCATCGCCTGGGTGTCTCCTCGCAGTAACCACCAGGCAGAGAAGCTGCTCTTTCTGGTGTCTCCCGGGAGGGCCTGCCCCCTTCCCCTGGAGACACCGCCCCATCCCTGAGAGACGAGGCTCTCTGTTCGTGTGCTGAGATCAGGGAGCGTTCCCCTAATCTTTGTCTGGGCCCTGTAAGGTCCACCTTCGTGTTGAGTGTGGAGTATATTTTTTGCCACCTGGGACCCAGGCTTACATCTGAAACTATAGCTGGAGGAGACGGCTTGTTTTAATCCTTTCCTGAGCTCATCAGAGAACGGATGGAACTTTCTTCTTCTGGAGAGGATTAGAGGAGGAAGACCTTTGTGGCAGATACACCTGGGCAGGGCTCATTACGTGATAATCACTGATAACCCCTTCTGCTCATCCAACAACTCTGCCCTCGTAGTGATGCAAAGGTCCTCTAGACATTCAATTAACTCCAAGACATCCTCTTTCTCATCACCTTTTCCTTCTTTTCTCCCTTCTGCTCGACACACATTCAGCTTCTTAACATATTTACTTATTGATTCATTCAACGCACACTTGCTGGGCACCTGTAGAGAGCTCCGCTGGGCTCTGGGCAGACACATAGACAAATAAGACCTACTCCTTGTCCTGAGCGGTGTCAAGACTTGCAGAGGACGGCACAGCCAGCGGTGACCGCGGTACCTGCGGAGGTGAGAGGTCTGGTAGCTTCCCGTGCAGGACCTGAGGGCGACAGGCTGGGGGAAGGTTTCCTAGCAAAGGTAACAGTTAATCAAGGTCTGCATAGAGGCTCTTCAGGTGGAAAAGGTGGAGTCGGTGTTCCAGGCAGTGGAGACAACACGACGAGGAGCGTAGAGACAGGAAAGAACTCTGCATGGGAGGGAATTACAGGAAGTGGGGTGTGGCCTGTGAGTTGGTTCACAGGAAGGCAGGGATGAGCTAGAGAGTTTAGGCTAGAGGGGTGAGCCTTGGTGGGAGGGAATCAGGGCCTCTATGTTGGTTAGAAATGACAACTGTGCCCGGCTCAGAAGTCTGAAGCCAGCTGCGGGTGGAAATCTCTTGTCCCACTCTACCGGGTCACCCTGGCGACGGAGTGGCTGTTGCACTCCTGGCCAGAGAACTTGCTGTGACAGCCTTTCAACCTTCTCAGACTCCCAGGGCTGAGAAGCAGCCGCTGAGTGAAGGTGGAGACATCAGAGGCGTTGACACAGTGTGACACCCTGGGAGGGTTACGATGTGAGCTTGGGCAGAAACTGTTGGCTCTGCCGTGTGTTGTTGTACGTAGTCAGCCCTCCATGTCTGCAGGGTGTGCATCTGCAGATTCAACCAACCTCAGTTCGAAAATCTTTGAGAGAAAAAAAAAATCTCAGGGAGTTCCAGAGAGCAAAACATGAATTTGCCATGTACTGGGCACTACACTGAATCCACATGAATGAAGGGGTGTGTGGGCCCACCCTGCTGTAGCCTAGATGCAGATATAGGTTATATGTTTATACTGTGCTATTGTATATAAGGAACTTGCACATCTGAGGAATTTGCTATCCATGGGGGTCCTGGAACCAATCCCCCAGGAATGCAAGGGTTGACTACTTTCATTCATAGCTCTGTTTTCACAAACATTCCAAGTTAAAATGACATTACTTCTATCCCCCCCCCACAACATACAAAGGGCAACATAAGGTAGCGTCTTGAGAAGTCAAACACGGGTTTGGATCTGGGGTCTACTCTGTACTGACCGTGGGACCTTGGGCAAGTTCCCTGAGCCTTTCTGAGCCCGGATTTTGTCATTTAACATGTAAACTTACGATTGTACTTCTCTTGCACAGAGTTGTGAAGATTAGAGTTCATGCATGTTGTGTACCTGGTTTGGTGTCCAGCACAGACGGGTGCTTTAGCAAGTGGAAGCCATGACTATTTTTCCTGCTCGGGTACCCTGGAACCTTAGGGTATAAGTCACAGGAAAATACACAGATAAAGAGGTTTTAATCAGGTTCTCTTAGGACTTTCAGAAACCGGTGTAACTGGGTTCATTTGGAGCTTCCTTCCAACACTGTATATGCATTCTCGTGTTAGTCACCGGTCATCATTGATCTCAGTACCTTCCACCCTGATGCACAGCGAAGAAAGTTGTGCAAAGAATGGTAGAAGCTGAGAGGGATTCTTGCCAGTGGTTTCCAGACCAAAGAAACAATGATCATGTTATTTTATTATCTGTGTTCTACTTTAACCTCATTGTACTGTCAAACCAATGGGGATGCTCAGTTGGAATGAACTTTGTGTATCTTAGGGGAAAGAGGAAGGACCCATATACATTTCTAAGCAGAGTGAAGTCAAGAGATATAAGTCCAGAGAAGGGTTTAGGGACATGGTCAAATCAGAACCTGAGTGTCCGAGTCCCTAAGAGAGGAGAAGCCGAGTGAGGAATGTGGGTCTGAGTGGGAAGGCACCCCACATCTGCTGTCTGGTGTAGGCACGTATCCAAGTGAGGAATTCCCTCCTTGGTGTCCCTGACAGATGGTCATCTGGCACAGTGATTCCCATTCTTTTTCACATCATGGCACACATAGAAAATAACATTTGTGTAACGCTGCGGTGAATGGACAGGATGGCTCACAAATGGAGTCGACCAGCCCGCGGACTCTGGTTGTGCCAGGCTCGGCCAGCAGCCATCACAGGTGGGTGGAGCGGTCTCTCGGGCACACCTGTGGCCCAGCGTGCTTTGATAAGCTGATCTGGCAGGACCAGAGTGGAGAGCCTCCCCCGATGTACTCTCAGGTGCTCTGGCGGTGAATAGGCACGTGGGACTGGGCATTTCATTATCTCCATCAGTGGCGGTGTAAATTTATTGAGCGTGCTCTTGAGAGGTCTGTCTTGGATTCCGAAGATACCGAATCTTAAAAGCCATGGTTTCTTGATTTCAAGCTGTTCTAACTAAGAAGTAAGAGCTTCCCGTGACCACAAAATAAATGAAACTAACTGGCCCGGGGCTCCTCCAGGCATTAGTAGAGTGAACAGAAATAAAAGATGCAGTTCTGTCTTCGAGAAACACTTAACCCTGATGGGAAGGTAGGACCAACGTGGGAAAGACAGGAGACATATAAAGAAAGTGTATAAATAAGTACAAGTGAAAACCCAAGTGCCGCCCTTGATGTTTTGTTTCCCATTATAGGTATTTAGACTCACGATTTGGTCTTTTTACGGATACCGAGGCCCTCGAGGACTGTTTTCCTTTCTTATTCATCTTGTGTAGAGTACGCACTCAGAGGTTTGCATGAATATGTATGCTACAGGGCGAGCCTGAATGCGGGGGGGATTCTGCAGTGAAGTGGGGCGCTGTGCGAGGGGAAGCCTGGCAGAGGCTGCCGGTGTTTTCCAGCAGGAGGGACCTCACGGTTCGGCAGAGGGGAGAAGGAAGAGCTCACGGGGAGTGCACGAATCCAAACAGACACTCAGGCCACTGTTAAGGGCCCTCTGTGACCCGCTCATCCTCGTCTTGCTAACTGCAACTCTTTGCGGAATCATTTTTCCACTCCCCCCTCCTTCCCTCTCCTTGGCCTCTCTTCCTCTCTCCATTGGGTGATCTAAATCCTCCTCCACCTTCAAGTTCAGGTGAAGGCACAACCCAGGAGTCTTCTATGACACCTCCAGCCTTCCCCTTTCTTCCTTCAATCAGTTAGCAGTGTTCACCAGTCTAAGCTCCATGCTTTGAACCTTTAGAAGAAGTGAGAGACTTCGTTAGAAAGGTCTTCACCTTGAGGTAGCTTCCAAATAAGATCATCGGCTAGACTAATTACACACATAAGTCACCAGAGGGGACAATTTAGGGCTAAAACTAAGTGTAGAATAGCAATGTAGACTAGAAGGGCTGTGCGGGGCGGACTGGAGGCTGGAAGTTCTGCATGCTAGTTCTGTTTCTAGTCAACTGGTGGAGTACCTTTCAGCAATCACTTAGCTTTTGATCCTTGGTCTTTCATCTGTAAAATGAAGGGTTTGTGTGAGATGCTGTGATTCCCTCTAGCTCTATAATCTGCCAGATGAAGAAGGGTAAAGGACTGTATTTATATTAGACTGAATGGAACATAGCGATTGGTTCGCTGGAAAGGACAGGGGCCAATGGAAAAGCAATAGATAATGACAACTGGAAGGATTGGTTCTTGAGGACTGTGGCATAGAGTGGAGATCCAGCTAGGAACTGATTGAGAACTTGACCTGGTATCATCAGCAGCTTTTCTAGAATACAGCAAGCCCTCCACAAAGCTCTCCCAGTGTAGCAGGTCTGTGAGCCTCATGTACCCTTTGTCCCTTGATCTCGACAAAGGGTCTTCTCACCTGTCATTCTTTGAGCTTTCTCTGGTGCCTGACTTTCTTGAAAGAGTACATCAAGTCTTTCATCAGCAGGCCCTATAGAATGGGTTAAGGGTGCTTTAGCCAATCACTATAGGCTACATCCTCTTTAATTTCCTCTTTAAACCATCTACTTTGGCCAACCTGCATATGGTGGTGTCAGAGCAACACACTCACCTTTTCCCAAAGCAAATCGGCATCCCAGACTGGATGGCTCACTACAGTCAACTGTCCTAGCTACCCAGTGGCCCCAGGAATTGCTGCCTCCTCAGCACCCTGGCCTGCAGTTGAAGGGCAGGAGGACCTGGTCTTTGATTTTTTCTCTAATATTTTTTGTCTTCTCTCACTGTAAACAAAACACAATTACTGCAGAAAAGTTGCAAAATATGGAAAAGTACAAAAAATAATTTTAATCACTTATATCTACCTCCTACTTATCATCACTATTAACATTTTTTATTATTTTGACTGAAAAAGGCTTTTCTCTTAAAATTCACACAAGATCCTGAAGTACGTAAACAAACTATTCTTCTGGGGAAATTTAAAGCCTTTCATTACCGAAATTTTCAAACATACACAAGCGTAGAAAGAACAGAATATTAAACCTCTATGTGATCCAAATCCAGCTTCCACAGATACAAGACCTTTCAAAGCTCTCTCTTCTCCATGCTGGGCCAGAGTTCAGAAAGGGAGGTAACAGGGTAAACATTACGTAACAGTGATATTGGGGTCATTAGGGTTTAAACAAAGAGATTTTGAGCACAGCCGGGCTCTGAGTCGGATGGGTTTTGAGGAGCTGGCTTGTGTGGACAGGTCATGGCAACCTTCTTGGTTGGAGGTGGCACTGCATACCCTCCCTCAGTTTGATATTTGCTCTTGAGTCACCTTGCCAGGAGTGCCGATGGGTCTTCACTGACATCGATACCCAGCACCAGTGGTGGTCACCACCCATGACCGGGATGCGGTGGCCGAGCTCCTGGCCCGGAGCTGCTGGCCCGGTCTCCTTGGCACCACACTGCCGCCTGTGGATGGGGGTGGGAGTGCTGTTTCCTCTGGCTCTCCTCGCCAAACTGCTTCTACTCTGTTTCCCACTGAAAAGAGAAGGGGAAGAATAGGTGGTGAAATGTCCAACAGGAAGTAACTCCTAGAGATACTCCTGCATCTGGACGAAGGCATTGATGCATCCTCAGAGACAGCCATTGACAGTCCTGGCAGGTGGGAGAAGGGGGCTGCTGGCCATCAAGTCCAGGGTCTCGGAACAACCAGAAGGTGTGGGGAGCCTCGATTCCCGGTTCCTTATAACAGGCCGCTGGCAAAGCTCGTTTGTGTGGGGAGACTTTGCGTGTTTAGTAGACACGCTCAGGGGTCTGAGCCACGGTGAAATGCTTTGCTCCAGGACTGGCAGGTTCAGCTCCTTGGTGGCTGTGTTCCATCCACCCTGTTCCCGCTCCTCCCACAGCTCCCTCACCCTCTTTCTTGCTGGGGGGCCAGGGCGACTGCTCTCCTCTTCTGGCTGCCGAATCCTCGTGTCGGCTTTGCTGTTTGGTGAGGTTGACCCGTTGTGGTTCTAGACTGTTCCCAGTCACTTTTCTTGGTTGGGCCTCTGTTCCCTGTTCTACCAAGTGATGGTTCTAGAATGTGTTCGCATCACCTCCCAAAGTCATGGCTAGATTTCCTGCTACGCCGAATGCCAGGTTGGACGCTCTGTAGGCCTTTAATCGCCCAGTGTTGAAACGTGTGCTGTACATTGTGTCCCCTTCCTAAGAGGAGTGCAGGCGGCTCTGCCCTTGGAAACACCTTCCAACCCTGTGACTCGGGCTGGGTGTTGGCTGCTTTGAAGGTTGGTCAAAGCCCTGATGAGAAAGGGATATACACCTCAAGTCAGATTTCTTATACATTGAGATTTGTAGGGGCAGAGATTCTTGTGCAATGATTTATTGAGAGACTACTCTCAGGAGAGACTTGTAAGGGTGTGAGGGAAGCAAGATAGGTCAGGGGAAAACACTAGACAAAGTTTAGCTTCAAAAGTTATAGCCTCAGCCTGATCCCACGGGTAGCTCCAGGGTATGGATTGTACCCCAGAGGTTGGCCATTGGTACCCCCACATTGGTGAGTTATTGGGGACAGGTCACCCTCCCACCCCATAGACTGGCATAAACACACAGGTGAGGCAGGAACAGGCTTCTGTAACATGCCCCTGCCGCTAAAGAGGACCTGGGTGAGGATAGCCCAGAATCTGTCACATCCAGGCTGGTGAGCTGGACAGGTGCGGGGCAGGAGGGAGGTGGGAACGAGCTATTCTGAATGTGAGTTCCTGAGCAGACGTGAGTCCTGAGCAAAGAACGTGATGGCTCTGTGCGAAGGGAGGTAGCTATCCAGGTGGGATCGTCCGACCAGGCCGACCTGAGACCAGAGAGTGTTCCATTTGCAGTGGGTGGATGGTGGCTAGGAAGGGGCGTGAGGGCTGCCCTGGGGCACGTGGTTCAGCACAACATCCACGCAGGGGTTGGGGGCTGCTCTTGCAAAGTGGCAGCATTCATTCCCAGAGGCCCCCCCTTTTCCTTCTATGCCCCCCACTTCTTGGCACTTCTTAAACTTAACCTTTCCCTCCTCTTTTGTTCTCCTCCAAATAAACCTTTTCTCTCCCTTTCTGGACTCTGCTGTCTCAGCAAAGGTCGTTTTTAGAGTCTCGTGTGATTCTTCTCTCTAAAGCCTTCAGCGCATCCTGTCCTGCCGCCGGGGTGTGGACCACGTGGCTGCACACCGCACACTCACGGTTTGATGCAGATACTCTGTGCTGTCCCTTATCCTGTTTCACACGGGCCACGGCCTGAAATGATTTGCTCATTGTTTGTCTCCAGCACCTAGGACCGCGTCTGCCACACGCTGCGTGGTGCCCAGGTTGCTGAACACACGCGGCACCAGCTCTGAGTCGTGGACTCCAAGGCCCTGGGGTGGGAAGGAGCTGCCACCGTGAGCGCTGGCATGAAGCGGGGGAGGGGCAAGTGCCGGATGCCCAGCTGTGGCCCTTAGGGAAGGGGGTAGGCAGCTGACTCTGCCTTCGGCCTCTGTGCCTTTCCTTCCCCGCCCTTGCCTCTCTGAGTTTTCTCTCGGGGTGGTGGGCGGAGGCCTAGCCCAGACGCTTCGGTTGGGTGGACGGCTGCCCTCTCGGTGGTTTGAGTGGCCTCTCCAGCCATCTCTGGACCTGGGCTCGGTTGGTAATCCCAAAGATCTCTCCCGAGATGGAGCCTGGAGGCCAGCCGTCAGCTGCAAGCTGTCTCTGCCCGCCCTGCCCCCCGTCCCCAGGACATCGGAGATTCTGGAGACACTTGGTTGTCACAGCCTGCTGGGGGGGCTACTGGAGTCTGGTGGGTAGTGGCCAGGGACTCTGCTAATGCACCACACAGGACAGCCCCCCACCAGGAAGACTTCTCCAGCCCAGTCGGTCCAGGGCTCGTCAGCAGGTGCTGCCTTCATTCTGGGGACCAGGTGTACCCCAGAAACCCTTCTTTTTTTAAAAAAAGACCCTGGAATCAGTATCCTAATTCCAGTCCCAACATAGTCTCTGGCCAGAGCTACTCTGCAGGCAAGTTCACACGTTTTCCAGAGCCAGGGGAACATTCCTAGAGCTGGTTCCAGGGTGCAGCCGAGCCTCCCCCACGCAGCCTCAGGCCAGGAGAACCAGGGACCCCTTCTTCTTGCTGTCTCCATCCCTCTCCCCCTCTTCCACCCTGCTCTTCCACCCCCACCTTCCGCCAGCTCCTCCAGTCCCCCGAGATTAATGTGATAATTGCCTTGTGTGCCTGTTTACACAGGAAGTGGGTGCACTCACCACCCCCACTCAGGCGGGTTCCCAGAGGAACACATTCCCAGGGTGTCAGGACTGGGACCCAGTGAGCACTCCCGTGCAGGTGGGCTGCCACCTCCGACTGCGTCTGTCATCAGCCCCCTCATGCGCACGTGTGCTTGTGTGTGTCACTCAGGGAATCAGCAGGTGGGAAAGATGCGGACCAGCCCGCCTGCCAGTCTCAGGGAGGGGAATCAGCATCTCAGACTAAGAGGACATTGCCCCCAAAGAAAGCAGGCCTCTGTAATGCCCGGCGCACGGCAGGTGTTCTGTGAACGGTGAGAAGGGAGGCTGGCTCTCTGTGTACAGCTTTCTTCGCAGGGAGGGGCGTGGTGTACACTTCCATGCTCCCCCTGGTCCCGGGGCACCTGCCGCCTTGGGAGTTGTGGGTCATGTTCTTCTTTTATAATCCCCCGAAGAAGCTTCAGTAGTTGTCTCTCCTACACTGGACGACTTCAAGGTTTTAATAATGATGAATCAGAAGGAGATTGAAGCTCTAATTAGCATCAGAAAGAACCTTGCCATTTCGGAGGAGGGAAGTGTGAAGTCCTCTGCTGGCCCCTCCTGCTGGGGCATGTGGCCCTGCCCCCCAGGACTGGGCGTGGCATTGAGTCAACAGCAGGCAGGTGACGCCAGGGTGAGGCCACCTGGGGAGGGAAGGTGGGAGGGACAGGAGAAAGGTGTGGAGAGGGGGCGGCAAGTCTGTTAAAAAGATTTGTGAGCCCTGGCCAGTTTGGCTCAGCGGTTAGAGCGTCGGCCTGCGGTCCGGAGAGACCCGGGTTCGGTTCCCGCTAAGGGCACGTACTTCGGTTGCAGTTTGTCCCCGGCCCTGGTTGGTCGTGCGGGTGGCAGCCACTCGATGTGTCCCTTCACGTCGATGTTTCTCTCTCTCTCTCCCTCCCACTCTATCTGTACAAAAAATGGAAAAATACCCTCGGGTGAGGATAAAAAAAAAAAAAAAAAAAAAAAAAAAAAAAAAAGATTTGTGAGTAATCTCTGGGCTGTCAAGATGCTTTCTCCAGAAGAACCTTTTAAGCTGTCAGTCAACTCCAACAGCCTCTCAGGGCGTCGTGCCTGGTTGCTGGGGTCCTCCCAGGTTTCCCTCTTCTCCCTCTCTCCCCTTCCTCCTCTTTTGTTCATCCATCAGGCCCCAGTGCCACAGTGGATGACTTCTTCTTTTTCTGTTTAGCAATTCAGACAGAGCTGCACAGATGGAGAGGAGGATAGCAGAACGATTTTTTTGGAGTGTATTTCAAACACGAGAAGCGTCTTATTCAAAATGTGGTTGTTTATTGATTAACTGAGCAGCTATGTGCCAAACACTTTGTTAGGTGCCAGGTACAGAAATGAGCAGACCGTTTAGGTTCTTGCCTTAGTGTAGGTTACAGCCAAACCAAAGCATTCTCACAACACACTGAATAAAAAGACCACCGTCGGGATTTTCTAGGATTGGAAAGCAGATTCCAGACGCTGGGGCAGTGACACTTTAAAGGTCACAATGTCATCATTGCCATCACTGACACCGACTAATGTTTATCGGCAATGGAGCCCTGATCCGGGTGCTGGGAGCCAACTCAGTCCTTGATGACAAAGAAGTCTGAGGGCGGCCAACCAAGAAAGCCACAGGGAGAAGGGAACTTGTCCATCTGAGCACCGCTGGTGAACCGTCGAGCTAACTCGTTTTACAAAATGTTGCATTTATAACCATGAATAAAGTCAGAGTTAGCACCCTGGCCGATTTGGCTCAGTAGTTAGAGCGTCGGCCCGTGGACCAATGAGTTGCAGGTTCAATTTCGGCCAAGGGCAGGTACCTCGGTTGCAGTTTGTCCACGACCCTGGTCAGGGTCATGCGGGAGGCAACCAGTTGATGGCCTCTCTCTCTCATATCGATGTTTTTCTCTCTCTCTTCCACCCTCTCTCCCTCCCACTCTATTTGAAGATAAGTACAAAAAAAAAAGTCCTCGAGTGAGGATAAAAAAATAGAAAAATAAAAAAAGGCAGCGTTAGCTGTATTTGTATCATTCAGTCTACCTTTGGCTCCCAGGAAGGCCTGTGTGTCAACAATGTCAGAGAAAACCAGTCTCCTATGTCATGAAAAGCCCTGAAGTCCCTTGGCGTCTAGTTCTTCATATTTGAATCGGGCACTTTTCTCTGAGGTCTGGCCCACATCTTCCCTGCTTACCTTTAACTGAGCACACCTGGTCACCCCAAAGAGTGACATCTTAGACACAGAAATTAGCAAGGCCCTGCCTTTGTCCCATCCAGTTCAGGAAGTGTTTGTGTTTAACTTTTATTCTGCTTCATTAGCAATCATCTCTCTCTGAACAGTGGAGGGAAAAAAGACACAAGTTTGGTCAAAGTGCTTGCCTCAAAAGCTGTTTTTGTTTTGTTTTTTTCTTTAATCCTCACCTGAGAATATTGCTTTCTAGATAGAGTGGAAGGGAAGGAGAGAAGGTGAGGGGGTGGGGGGGAGAGAGAGAGAGAGATCGATGCAAGAGTGACACATTGGTTGCCTCCTGCACGACCCCCAGCGGGCCTGGGAATCAAACCTGCAACCCAGGCACATGCCCCCTACTGGGAATTGAACCCGAGACCCTTTGGTCCTTAGCCCAATGCTCTCTAACCACTGAGCCAAACCAGCCAGGGCTCAAAAGCTCTTTTTAATAGAAAAATCTCCTGTACAGTGATGGCTGCCATAACAACCAGTGGGAGGCTGTCTGTGGAGGGACCTATTTGAATGGGAGGCAGAAAGAAAACGAGGTGACTTGGGAGAAGAACAAGGGAGAAAACCACAGGCGTCCACAGGAAGCACGCGTGCCGTGAATCAACGTCTGTTTGCCACATTCAGTGGATGGGAGAATCACAGGACACTTTGCCACAGAAATACTGAGTTCACCGCTTCATTTCGCTAACTGAGCAGGCGAACTTGGGGCCAGGCATCTGGCTTGGATGCCTCTGTCTCCAGTGAACTGGGGATAAAATGTCTTTCCAGAAATTATTTCGAGCCGGTGTTAAAGTTTTCCGTGTGTGGTGGGGGGAGAATTTCCAAGCCCTGCATGTGTAAAATGCAATCCAAGGAGACTATTTTAAAAGATTTGGAGGGAGATCAAGGAGAAGCCTAGTTGAGAGGCTCGAGTGTTAGAGGGCTTTTCAGCAGGCTCCCAAACTCCGTTTCCAGGGCTTAGTGAGACGTTCTGGAAGAGTAGCTCCCACCGGCTGAGCCGTGTGCTGCCCTGTTCCTCGGCTCCCCGCCGCTCAAGGGCCTCGCCTCTAACTGGTGGTATAAGAATCTAGGATATGGAAATGCATGCATTTTTCAGGTCACTGTGTGTGAGTATTAGAAAGAGAGTGAGGGATTTATTCCTTGTTCTGTCCAGAGCCTTGCTGGAGCCAGGCCTGGGCCAGCTCAGCACTTTGGGTCTGTGACGGAAGAAAGCAAACCAGAGCTCGGAAAGCCAGAGGCCAAGTCAAGGCCGAGCAGGAGGCGGGTGACCCTGATTTTTCCCAAGCAACCCCATCAAGGCCTCGGCCAGCACCTGTGGAGTAGAGTGATGGACACAGCCTGCCCCGGTCTTTTAGAGAATCGATCCAATTCCGCACGCAGAAACCAGAACCCGCATCATCAAACACTAGAAAACCAGCGACTGTGTGATCTAGGAAAAGTAGTTGACCTTTCTGCGTTCTGTTCTCTCCTCTGTTAAGTGAGGGTGTGAGACTATGCCAGCTCAGGGTGTCCTCCACCACGCATGTGGGCGAATGCGTTAACCCAGTCGCGCCAGTTTGGGAGCGGGGCCAGGCACTGTCCAGCTGCGCTGCCTGTGCTGAGCCCGTCGCCCTGCGTGGGAAGCTGCAAGACGAGAGGCCTTCAGCTGGCACCTGGTTTTGATGAATCATTGAGGAACCATTTTTCTTTCTTTCAGACCAATGATGCCTTAGGAGCCACCTGGAATTGGCTGTACTTCATCCCCCTCATCATCATTGGATCCTTCTTTGTTCTCAACCTCGTCCTGGGAGTGCTGTCTGGGTAAGCCACACTTTCCTTTTAACCTCTTTCTGGCCGCACACGGGTGTCCCTGCCTCGTGGCGGATCCATTCATTGAAGCTTCAGGTGGACAACATGTACTGAGCAGCCCGTGTGCCTCGTGGTGTTCCTGGTGTTGCGAATGCAGTAGTGAACTGTCTTATTATTTTTAGGAAGAAAGAACAAACTTTAGACCAGCTACAACATTGAACACAGTATCTACTGAGAATTCATTTAATTCACTTAATTACTTAGCAGCCATAGACCTTCAGTGTCAAACTCGGTGCTGGTTGTTAGGGATAGAAAGTGGAATAGGACACAGGCTCTACCCTCAGAAGATTCTTTAGCATGTATTGGGCATCAGATCCCACATTTGAGGCTCGGATCTGAGTGCCTCAATCAGCCAGGACTCAATGGCCAGTGCCATGGGGGCTTTGTAAGGAGCATGTGATGCATACGTCCCGACTCCTGCCTTTAAGGACCTTGTTTTATAGAGAGGGCAACACAGACACTCGAAACAGCTAGGGAATGGGACTTCTTTTACTGACTGATATAAGATACAGATAATTTGTATTTTGGGGAAGGGACGAATCTATATCGTCTGAAGTTACCAAAGATGGTTTTGTGAAGAATTGAGATTTTGCTTGGAATATAAAATATGTGTTACTAAGCAAGGACTCGCTGCCTGACATGCGTAGAAGCCACTGCTATGGCACTGGCTTTTGAGACAAGCAAAAGCAAAAAAAAAAAAGCTTTTATTTCGAGGTTGACTGGGAAGGAGACAGGAGGCAAGTCTCAAATCTGTCTCCCCAATTGGAGGTTTGGGGCAAGATTTGAGAGGTTTCAGCACTAGGTAGCCCTGGACAGCGGGCCCTTCTCTTCTAGAAGGGTTCCAGGGTTCCTTTGGTTTGGGGGTGGGGAGGCAGTTCAAGGCTCACAGGTGTTTCTCAGAAGTGCTGTGTCCATGGTTTCAACTCTGGTTCCAGGTCTTGTAAAAACAGGTTAAGACCAGTTTGAGCTGGTTCTGTGGTTATGTATGTAACAAGATAAAATGGAAAACATGGGCATAAACATACCAGGAAGGGGAGCGCCATACCATAACCAAAGATGAAGAAAGGGGACTTGTCATGGAGAGTGGGTTGATCATAATGCAACCGAACTGAATCGGCGCAGAAATCACACTTTGGGAAATCTCGCTCTAGGAGGGCTAAAACGGGGCTCAATTTTAGAGAACCGTGTATTTTTCTAAGCAAAGTTGAACTTTCTTGTCTGGGTGGCATCAGTTTTTCAAGTGAAAATGTATAAGGTGAGATGGTTCTGTTTAAACACGGCAGATTGAACCAACATGGTCATCTCTTGTAACTACTGACAGGAAGTAAAATTTAAGACAGACACTGTGAGAAAAAGAACAGGAGAAGAAATGACAGTAGATGAGAGATGTCAACCAAAGTTTTGGTGGTAGGGAACACACGGCCGCTGACCCAGGGGTGGCTTTAATTGCCTCAGGTGAGGAAAGCCAAGAGAGAAGCAAGAGGGTTGTGCTAGAACCCACGGGGCCCTGGAGAGGCTCGGGAAGGAGAGGCATCAGGCATGTCTGAGACCTGGGGTCTGGGTGGTGCTAAAAATAAGAGCATCGGTCAAAAGTCCGTATCAGGAACACTTAGAGCCCTCTCCCCAGCACCCCGGATCTCCCCCCTACACAGCGCTGGCAGGCATTCGCCACTCCCAGGCTTCGCCCCACACTTAGAAGTCTCACTCCCCATGGGGCTGCATGGGAGAAGCTGGCAACGGTAACATCGGCGCCTCTGGGGGGGCGGTTCCCACGTTGTGGTGAGGACAGGGGGTGAAAGGGAAGTGCACAAAGTGAGTTTCAGTCCTCCCTCCCACCTCGGCTGCGTGGCTCTCAGAACTGGAGCCATCTGGCAGGAGCCCAGCGCGCCGGTGGGGGTTCATTTTCTCTGTGGGGAAACTATTAAGCTTAAGAGAAAAGACCTACGTCTACTGATCATTGAGGGTGACCAGAGAACCGGTTCCTACCTATCCCCTTAGTGAGGCTTACGATATTAGTTTCCTAGGGCTGCCAAGACAAATTACCACAAACTGGTGGCCTAAAACTGTGAGAGAAATTAATTCTCTAACATTCTGGAGGTCGGGGTCCAAACTCTAGCAGGGCCGTGCTCCCTTCAAGGGCTCTGGGGGAGCATTTATTTCCTTCCTCTCCCGGCCTCTGGTGGCTGCAGGCATTCCGTGGCTCGCGGCTGTGCCACTCTGGTCTCCGCCTCTGTGGTCACATTCCCGTGGTCACATTCCCACCTTCGTTTCTGTCTGTCCCTCTCTTATGAGGGCATTTGTCATTGGACTCAAGGTTACCTGGATAATTGAGGATGACCTCTTCATCTCAAGATTTTTACCTTAATTATGTCTGCAAAGGCCCCTTTTCCAAATAAGGGAGGAGTCACAGGCTCCAGGAATTTGGATATGGACATATCTTTTTTGTTTGTTTTTGGTGGGGGATGGTGGCACTACACTCCCCATTCTACAAACCTCAACCGTGCACACAGCTCCCAGCAAGTCCTTTGCATCTTGCCCTTAAATATGAACACACAGCTCGAGATCACTGTCATGTAAGAAAAATGTCTGATATAAGGACAGAAACAAAAATCAATAGAAAAAAAGGAACTTGAGGGACTATGAACAATGCAGAGGGCAGAAGGTAACTTTTAAAAAGCGTAGCTGGTATCAGCAGCAACAGATAAGAAATAATTTTATCCACAAAGTAACAGATTGCTGTAAAGAGAAAAGACTTAGCAGTTAAGAAGAATTCTTGGACATTAATGTAAAATAATTCATGTAAAATTTACATTAATGTAAAATAAATTAATGTAAAAAAATTGTGTAATAAAAATAAAAGATACTGAATGGCTGGAATATAAAATTGATGAAATCATAAAGAAAATAAAGTCAGAGGGTAGGCCAGCCATTCAACTAATAAGGTTACATAAAATGCAAAAGAAGAAATTAACAAAGAAAAATACCAAAAACATTCCCAGCACTAATAAGTTCCAGATTAAAAGAGCGGTTAAGATGTGTGTGAGGATACTCTTTCCAGCATTATTTCTTGCTGGTGGGGAGCTGGAGAAAACCGAGTATCCATCCGTGACTGGGAGAGTGGATGGAAAACTGTTGGATGTACTCTGTGATGCACTGTGTAGCACTTAGGAGCAATGAACACCATGTATACATGGCAACATAGAGTGTCCTACAAACACCGAGTTCAGTGAAAACAAGAAGGAAACAGTGTGATATATGACTTATAGAAATAGAAATACATGCACACAACAGTTTATAAAAAATGCATTCAATAAAAAGTAGACATGTCTATATTGTATCGTAGTTTTAGGGCAGGAAGATGGGAGGTGGATATGGAGATAAAAGGGGAAAATGTGTAATAAAAATGTCTACTGAGCATTCAGCATAACTAATAAAAAGAGACCATATCAAGATGAGTCATCATGAAATTTCAGAGCATCTGGGTAAAGGGAATATTCTAAAAGCTTCTGGTGATTGGGAAGGGGATAGATTTTATGTACAAAGAATTATGAATTAGAATGGCTTTGGACTTCTAAATTACAGTGAAAATTAGAAACCAGTAGAGAAGTCCCTAAAACTTTCTGAAAGAAAACATTTCCAGGACAGAATTCTATACCCGACCAAAATAGCAACCAATTATGTGTGAGGATGGAATAGTAATATTTTCAGACACTCCTTCTGAAGTTACTGGAGAATGTGAGTCACTAAAATAAAGCAGTTATTGAATCAAGAGAAGGACATGATACTCAGGGAAACAAGGGACTTAATGGAGGAGAGGGGCAAAGGGGGTCCCCAGGATGAGGGAAAAGGAAGTCTAGGACGAAAGCTGTCAGAGGCCGCGAGAGAAGTGGGATCGGATTTGAGTAGGATGACAGAGAGCTGCTTTCTTTAAGAAAAAAAATGAAAGTAATATATTCCCTGATGGGTAGTGTATTCAAATGAGTTTCATGGTTTTATCAAAACTATATATATATATATATATAGATATAGATATAGATATAGATATAGATATAGATATAGATATATAGATATATGTGTGTATGTATACATACACTCAAATAACAAAATATATATGACTATATATATATATTTGTATACCCATGGACCCCCTGATCAAAGGTTAATTCCACAAAATACAAAAGGAGAAGAAGCACAGCAAGTCCTCGAGGCAGAAATGTCACCCACATTTTCATTGTCAAACTGGACTTTGAGGTACCCCGATGGTGCTATCATTGCTGAGAGGGACGGGGACAGGCACGTGGGGAGGGGGAGTGACTGCCAAAGACTAATCTTCGATTCCACAATAAGGGAGTCTTTAAGCAATATCTAAAATTGAAAGACAAAGAAATGGAAGTGGTGTATGTGTAATATTTTGAAAACTGGAAATGAATACCAGAAGAGACAGGTAGAAGGATTCTCAGTGCTTGCCTCTGGGGAGTGAGATTCAGAGACGGGTGGGGGAGGCGGTGAGCTGCTATTTTTTCATTATGAGTATTTTTAAAATATTTGAATTTAAAACTTACCATGAATTACTTTAAGAAAATAGAAATTAAGTTGAAAAGTAAAACTTGCACATTCAAAAAGGTGTCGCACTAGAGGAGGAAGATACAAGCTCGTTGATCTGGCGTCTGTGGGGGAAGGATTAGCACAGGAAGAGACCAGACTGCGTAGGATTGAGGAGGGGGTAGCCATGTCCATCCATGGGGACTATGAGCCCATGGTGCCTTATGAAATGGTTGTGAAGGAAAAACAGGACTGTGAAGGAGTTCTTAAAAGTGTGTAGAGTGGTAAGACGTTATGGGATTTCTCTGTAGTCACCCGTTCGCTGAGCACTATTGCCAGCTTCCTGCCCGAGCAGGGCTCTGGGCGATTCCCTCCGCAGCCTGTCCCTGTCCCGGCAGCTCTAGGCCCTCAGGGGCTGCTTGCCCGGGAGCTGACCACACACTTCTTCATGTTTTCACTGCGGGGAGCATCTCTGGTTGGTGTGATCTCACCTGCTGTTCTTGATCATTACTCATTTCCTAAGTGTGTCCATGTTCTAGCTTAGAAAATTCAAGTCAGTCTGAAGAGTGAGGAAGCAGGTGCTGTGCTCACAGGTCCTCGGTTTCCAGCTCAGACTCTAGGGCGGGTCCCAGATGGATGTTCACGGAGCAGGAAATGGACCGAGCGCTGCCCTGCGGGACAAGTCCCGGCTCTGACCATAGCCACGCCGGTTTGGAACGGTGTCTTCATTCCTCCTGTGTCCTTCTCCGGGTGGGAAAGCTGGCACCTGGCAGTCATGGGGAGAACCTACCGCTGCCCTTACTAGCCTTGTGTATTCGGGCTGGTTGCTCTGAGCCTGCTCCCTCCTCCATGTAACCGGAGAGCAGTGTCTCTCTCCTAAGCAGAGGTCACCTGGCCCAGGGTCGGGCGCGGAGCAGCCATTGGCTCCTTAGAGAGCATTAGAGAGCAATGACCTTGGTTTCCTCCACCGCTTAGGTCTGGGTGGCTGTCATCTGAGCAGCGGCAGCCTGTCATGTTTGGTTCAAACCCGTCGCGAGGCCGTCAGCTCCTGGGGTTGGGAGAGGAAGCTGAGCTGAAGTGACATTTGCCTCCTTAGCACTTCTGGGGAAGCCTCGGCAGTGACCACAGCAGCTGGCAACAGCTGGTGCTACTGAATGGTGACATTTACAGGGGTGTTAACAACAGGGGCTCACAGGCTGCCCTGAACCGTTTCCGTCCAGGTTTCTGTTCCACCTTCTGATGCTCGACACAGATGCGGAGGGCTCTCCACTGGTGTCTGCGAGGGTCCCGTGTCCCGGGGTGGGGGGACACGCTCTCTCTTCTGCTTGGTCTGGCTTCACGTGCCTCTGGAGGGGGAGTGGGCTTTCTCCTTGGGGAAGGGCGAGTTGGGAGTTGCTCCAGAAAGCCAGGGACAAGCTCTGAAGGTGTTGTCTCCAGAGGACGTGCCCCCAGTGAGCTCAGGCCGTTTGAATGTCATGTCCAAGGCTGTCCCAAGGCAGAGAGGAGGCAATGAAGGCAGGCACCCCTGTACTGGGCGAGTGACAAGGAGAGTCAGGTGCGAGGGGACGCCAGCGGCCATGCCCACTGGACACCACGGGTGGAAGTGGCCGAGGCAGCCGTCCCAGGGCCATGGGTGTGGGTGGGAGGAAGGCTCCGAGATGAGTTTGTCGGCTTCAGTGTATTTAAAGAGGAGTGTGCACAGGGGCATTGCAGCATTGTCCTTGTCTCAGAGGAAGTGGGAGTTGATGGAAACCGCGGGCTTAGCTTTGAGGAGAAGCAGAGCGTCCTGTCTCCATGAAAACAAACAGGCTGCACAGGCACGTCCTGGAGCGGGTCAGGTGCTCGGGGCAGGAGGAACGACCCTGAACTGTCCACCCCTCCCTGCTGCTCCCAGGGCTTCTGGGGAGGAGGTAGGCTGGGGGAGCACTCGGTCTGTCCCCACACTGGCGTAGGGACAGGCAGGCCAGGGACTGCTTACGAGTACGTCCAGGGAATGGAAAACCTCCCGAGAGCAGCACGCCAGGGGAAGAGGAGGAGCTGGAGCTGGAGACAGACCTTTGTTCTGTGTTCCTCCTCAGCACCTCGTAGCTCCACTCAGGAATCTAGCAGCAGTCAAGAGACTTCTGTCTTCTTTCCACCCCCACTGTACTCCCGAACACACCCACTAGTCACCCAGTCACGGGATCCATCCGGCGACACCTCCCGGATGTGGCCCACCCTCTGCACCCCCCTCCAGTGTTCTTCCCCCCTCATTGCTTCTCGGCCTCTCTCCTCGGCTGCTGCCCCTGGGGATCTCCCTGCCTCCAGCCTAGACTCTCTCCTCTCCCTCTAGGGTGATCACCCCCCACTGCCAACCAGTCATCTCCCAAGCTTCCGCCTGAGAACCTCCCCCAAGCTCCTGGGATTGGTTTCAGTCATTAGCTCAGCCCATTTGAAGAGCCCTGCTTTTTAGAGGAGGAGCTAATATTTACTTCATAGAAGAATACAATATGAAGTAATGCTTAAGAAGGTGGCTTTGCCCTGGCTGGTTTGGCTCAGCGATTAGAGCGTCGGCCTGCGGTCCAGAGAGACCCGGGTTCGGTTCCCGCTAAGGGCACGTACCTCGGTTGCAGTTTGTCCCCGGTTGTAGTTTGGCCCAGGTTGGGTCGTGCGGGAGGCAGCCACTGGATATGTCCCTTTCACGTCGATGTTTCTCTCTCTCCCTCCCACTCTATCTGAACAAAAAATGGAAAAAATATCCTCGGGTGAGGATAAAAAAAAAAAAAAGAAGGTGGCTTTGCTACCAGAGAGACCTGGATTTTAGTCACCTGTCTGCTACTATGCTCTAAAGAGTGCATCTTCGCTTAGATGCCCCTCAGGGGTTTCACCCGCAGGATGTCCCCGTTTAAGTCATTGTCTCAGTCTCCTGCCCCACCTCTGATCACACCCACGGTCTCCCGTATTCTTCCTCTGTTCATCTTTTATCACATTCTTATCCTAGATAGTAACTTTAATTAATCTTCATACTTTCTTTTCACTTATTCTCTGTATCTAATTGCTCATCAAGACCTACTGATTCCACCTTTGAAAGGGTTCATGAACTGCCGGCTGGTGTGGCTCAGTGGATTGAGCATCCTCCCATGGACTGAGAGGTCCCAGTTCGATTCCTGGTCAGGGTACATGCCTGGGTTGCAGGCTGGATCTCCAGTAGGGGGCGTGCAGGAGGCAGCCGATCGATGTTTCTCACATCGACGTGTCTCTCTCTCTCCCTTCTCTCTCTAAAAAATCAATAAAAACATATTTAGAAAAAAGGAAAGTTTTCATGCGCTGTACCCAGGACTAGCATTTGTCTCTTTAAATGTTCTCCCTGTGTGAAGCCAGCCTGCCTTCATGACCAAAGCCGTCTTTACAAACTAGACATTTAATTACACAATTTCTGTACCTTAATTATTTATAATGGCTTCCTACTGCCTAAATAATAGCATCATTTATGTGTTCCTTTGTTCAGTTTTTCAACAAACAGGTATTCGCTTTTATGTGTGCGACACAGTGTTCTAGAAGCAAGGAGGACAGCAGCGAGGAAAGCAAACAAACCCCGTCCGCATGCAGCTGGAGGCCCAGTGTGCGGAGAGTCCAGGGCTCGTATGTTCTCTTCTAGGGAAATGGGAACACAAGCTCTGTTCTCGAAAAGGAATACTTCAGTTCACAAACATGTCTATTCCTCTGAGTGTCGTCTGTAATATTAATAAACACAGATAAGACTTTTACTTTACTAAGTGGAAATTTATCTGGAAATATAAGTATGAATAGCCAGGACATTTTTTTTAGAAAGAACAGTGAGGAACAGGGACTTTTTCTACAAGTAGTACAATATATTCTAAAGCTACAGTCATTGAAACAGTGTGGTACGCTGTAGGACTAGGAGGACCAAAGGGAGACAAATATATACAGGGTGGGGCAAAAGTAGGTTTACAGTTGTGAGTACACAAAACACAGAGTTTATTCTTGTATTATTCTTTATCAAGTATTATTTTCCATAGGGACAACTGTAAACCTACTTTTGCGCCACCCTGTATATGGGAATTTATCATATATATGTGGCATTTCAAGGTAGTGAAGGTAAATTATTTAATGAATGGTATTGATTAATAGGCAGTCACATGGAAAGAAAAGAAATGAATTGACTCCCATTTCTCATATTTTATACCAAAATAAATTGCAGGTGGAACAAGTACATAAAAATTTAAAACTAAACCATAAAAGCATCCAAAGAGATTGTGGACATTAAAAGAAGTCTCCAAGGAGGAAGTCCTTCCTAAGCGTGATACAGATCAATAAGCCATTCTTTGAGGAAGCAATTGACAAATTTGAATTTGTGAAAATAAAAATACTCTGCCTGCCCTAATTCCTTAGTAAGAACAAAACTTGAGTGAGTTTTGAATTTTCAATGGATTCTGCAGAGGATTCAGAAAGGAGGTAACCAGTGGGGTTGATTTGCTAATAGACTAGAGGAAAGTTCTGGTTGCGGCCGCGAGGCCGAGAAGCTCTGAGAGCTGAAGGGAAGCGTGTGCGGACTGCAGGGTGCGGGCAGGTCAGGACGTGCTGACGATCGGCGTAGTGGCTGAGGGAGGGTCATTCCGGCGTAGACCCCAGGTTCAGTTGTGAGTGTCTTGCAGGACTTTGGCTGCATTTACTGAGATGAACAATAGACAAAGGAATACAGCTCTTGTTCTGGGAGGAAGATGTGTTCAATTTCAGAGAGACTTTGAGGTCCCAGAGGGCCAAACAAATAGACAGGATCAGCCAGTGTCTCTGTTGTAGGAACGGAGGGAGATGCGGCACTGTCACATTTGATAGAGAAAATGGTAAAAATAGGTAAGATGGTCCACAGAGATTTCTAGAAACACTCATCACTAAAGAGTTAGAATATCCAGATTGGTCAGGAGGATATTGAGACAGCGTCACGCCACGGAGGACGAAGAAGTACAGGGGTTCAGAAAAGACTGAGAAAACCCAAATGCTGAATGAGTCATAGGGATCTGATACAAAGATGACTAAAAAAATACCTGTGGAGGTTGGCAATGTGGAGGACCTGGACGGCTTAAAAAATTTTTTATTTTGAAATAATGACAGAGTTGCAGGAAGTTGCCAAAAAAAGCACAAAACATGTAGGGGGATCTCGTACCCTTCACCTGGTTTCCATCAATGGTAACATTTTGCTTAACTCTAATGCAGTGCTACAACCAGGAAATTGACAGAGCTTATTCATGTGTGCATGCATGCATGATGCCTGTGTGTGTGTGTGTGGGGGGGGGGTTCCATGCAATTTTATTATAGATTTCTGTAACCACCACTACAATAAAGATGCAGAACTGGTCCGTCACAGGACTTCCTTATGCTAACTCTTGATAAATCACACTTAACTTTTCTCCACCCACTTCCCACAACCCCGGGTAACCACTCATCTGTTCTCCATCTCTGTAATCTTGTCATTTTCAGAATCTTATATAAATGGAATCGTACAGTGTGCAACTTTTTGGAATGGACTTTTTTCCACTCAGCATAATTCCCTTGAAATCCACCCAGGTCACTGCATGTTTCAAGAGCTAATTCCGGTTGGTTTCTGAATACGGTTCCGTGCATGTGCCACAGTTGTTTCAACCATGCACCCCTTTGAGGGCATTTGGGTTGTTTTCTGGACATCTGTGTACAGGTTTTTGTGTGAACGTAAGTTTTTTTCCCTCTGAGATAGATGCCCAAGCGGACAGTGGCTGGGTCACGTGGTAAGTGCATGTTTAGAGTTATAAGAAACCGCCGATCTGTTTTCCAGAGGGGCTGGACCATGCTACTGTATGCCAGCAATACGTGAAAGTTCCAACCTTTCCACATCCTCACCAGCTAGCTTAAAACATTAACTAATAATGCATAATGAACGTTAAGAAGTACCACAAATTTATGTTGAAATTTTAAGACATTGATTATTCAGTAAATCACATTTTAAAAAAATATTATGGACCAGTAGACTCTCAGGAAAAGCAAAATAACAACAGCAACAAAACCCGAACATCTGGTGGGTAGAAATGATGACTATAGACTTAACTTGTATTCTAACAGACTTTAAAGCAAACAGAATAATCACAAACACAGCTTCACCTGCTAGCTTCTATTATCCTCATTTGATTGAAGAATCTGAATGAAGGGTCCTTGCCTTGTATGACCTCTCAAAGCTCAGCTCAGCCTTCCTTTCCAGCCTCGGCCCCACGTTCCCTGTCCGTCAGCCCCCCACACACTCTGGTCCTGCATTTCTCGGGTACACACGCCTCCATTTTTGTTGTTGTTGTTGCTGTTGCCTAGAAATAACCAACCTCACAACCCCCTCCATGCACCTGCCTATTGGACGGGAACTGACTCCTCTTCGAGGTCAGATTCTCCTTACGTTTCCTCCTCTGTGTTCTCTTCACACTGCCCATCGTCCTCTGTTGGAGCACGTGTCTTATTGTATAGTTCTTTGTGGAGCTCTCTGCCCCTTTTAGAGCTTATGCAGGAGGTACCACTGTGTGCTCACCTTCCCTTTCCCAGGACTTAGCAAGTATAATCAACAGCCCCCATTGGCTCCCGGTAGATACCTTCCAATGAACGACTCAAAGGCCACCCAATACGTGGGTGTCTATACTCGTCAGAAATTTTCCTGAATTTTGGGCGTTGTTTTCAATGGGTCTATTCCCCCACAGCCCAAGTTTAATCTTAGTTGAGAGCTGAGCAAGGTTACTATAGCAGAACTCCATTATTTTGCTGGTGTCAAGAAATGACTCGTGCTTAGACCTTCTCTGTTATGAGGAGAACAAGGAATCGCTTGTCATTATCAGTAGATGGACGTGACCCAGTGTAATCAAACCGTTGCTATTTGAGGGGGGCATTTATTGGCTTTCCTTCTTTCTTCTTTTTTGCCATAATGCGTCCCGTATGTTCACTTCACTGTAGCTCTTATGGCACAGTCTTGGGCTTTTCGAGATTAGAAGAAATTTTTTTGCTTGAACCTGCGTTTCTCTTTCTGGTCTGTAGGATCTCCTAGTAATTGACTTCACCACATGGAAATTCGTAATAGTTAGAGCCTCGCTTCATTCTGCGCTTATAGCCCATAGCCCCTATAATTAGACATGTTTCCTGTGCACTTGCAGACATGTGCACACGGAGGTGGCTGAAATAATACCTTCCAATTTCCCCAGCTGATAATCACAATCTTTACAGCGTGGTTATATACTGGGTGCCTGGCATTCCTCGCTGCTCAGTTCTGATGCTGTTCGAGGTGTAGTAGGATGAAAAGTTCTTGTTTTCCCCTTGATGTCAGGTATGTCCTCAACACCGTGTTATCACTGCATCCCAAACAGTCCTCATGTAGTAAAAATAGTGAAATCACTGTTTCCTGTTGAAGAAGCAAATTCTGGAGACCACCGGGAAGCCATGCTTCACAGAGAACCCAGGAAATGGACAGCTATCGAGATTGTTTGGGGGAACAGGAGGGATCCCAAAGTCTGCTGAAGGGGCCCCATCACTCTTACCCATGTTAAGCTAAGCTTGGCGACTAATCTGCTTCCCAGCTGTCAAGTCCTTAAGCTGAAGTTGACCACACCAGAGGAGGCCCCTAGTCCTCACCAGAGTTGACTGGAACATCAGTAAAAGGGGGTGTGGTCCTTCCCCACTGCCCCCCCACCCAAGACCTGCTGTGCTGTACACGGAGAAGTACCTCCTCATCTGGCCACCAGGTTGTCACAATACTTTTCCTTTAGACCAAGTTACCCAGTGATCAAATATAATACAAGAGAGCAAGGATCTTATTACCAGACATTTATACCTCAGCCAACAATTGAGGGAAGAAGACACAAGATACTTTTTTTTCTTTATTGATTTTTTTTTTTAAGAGAGAGAGGAAAGGAAAGGGAGAGAGAGAAACATCAATGAGAGAGAATATCGATTATCCACCTCCTGCATGCCCCCCATTAGGGATTGGGCCCACAACCTGGGCATGTGACCTGACCTGGAATTGAACCAGCGACCTCTTGGTGCATGGGTGGATGTTCAACCACTGAGCCACACCTGCTGGGCCAAGATAATTTTTTAAAGTAGAGGTAGTTAAAAAAGAACCCAATTAAAAAACGGGCAGAGGAACTAAATAGACACCTCTCCAAACAGGACATACAAATGGCTAAGAGACATATGAAGAAATGCTCAACATCACTAATCATCAGAGAGATGCAAATTAAAACAACAATGAGGTATCACCTCCACCTGTCGGAATGGCCCCCATCAACAAATCATCAAACAACAAGTGTTGGCAAGGTTGTGGAGAAAAGGGGACTCTAATACACTGCTGGTGGGAATGCAGATTGGTGCAACCACTATAGAAAACAATATGGTGTTACCTCAAAAAATTAAAAATTGAACTTCCATTTGACCCAGTGATCCCACTTCTAGGAATATACCCTAAGAATCCTGAAACACCAATCAGAAAGAATATATGTACCCCCATGTTTGTAGCAGCACTATTTACAATAGCTAAGATCTGGAAACAGCCCAAGTGTCCATCAGTAGACGAATGGATCAAAAAGCTGTGGTACATATACACAATGGAGTACTATGCAGCTGTAAGAAAGAAAGATCTCTCATCCTTTGAGATGACATGGAGGGACCTGGAAAGTATCATCCTAAGCGAAACAAGCCAAGCAGAGAAAGACAAGTATCATGTGATCTCACTTATTTGTGGAATATAATGAACATAACAGTCTGAGCAATAGGGTAGTCCCAGAGATGTGGAAGTGGGGTACAGACTGACAATCCCCAGAAGAGGGGGTGGTGGGGGAGAGATAAACCACAGAACTTATATGCATGTGTGCATGAACAATGGGCATGGACAACAAAGCTGGGAACAGGGCGGGGAGGGAAGAGGAGGGGAGATTGAGTGGGGGGGGGGAGGAGAAACATCTGTAACAAAAATAAATTAATTAATAAAAAAATAATAAGTAGAGGTAGTTAAGTGGGAAAAATACTCACGTTATTATTAACATATTTTGTTGGCCAACAGTTACTGAGCCACCTGTATGTTGAACAATCTGAGTTTGAAAGTGGGTAAGAAGATGTGGCCCCTCGTCCCCATGAGGTTCATATTCTGATGGCTAAGACAGAAAACACATGACTAGACAAGCAAATAACAATATCGTGGTCAATGTTAGGAAGAACATGAACAAGCTTTGAATAGTAGCTCTGACTCGTCTTGGATAAAGAACACCAGACTTGAGCTGTCAGACCCTGGTAGTCTGCATGGGTCTGACCTCTGTGTCAAATACGTGGATGTCCTTTCTCAGCTGGCACAGCTGTTCCCCACGGGAGACATGCCGTGTGTTTTTCCCTAGTGGAAAGTGTCCGTTGTGCTGAAAATGGTGTTTACAGCCAGTGGGGCTACAGCAGGTACCCGAGCAACAGCATCTCGAATGCATTTATCAACTCACGTGGGACACCGCCTGCTACTGACTTGGTGGCTGACAAAGTGCCTCTGTGCTAACCAGCAGTGAGAGATTCACTAGTGGATTAAGTAACTTCCTCTCCTTTCCAGAGATAAAGAGGCGGAATGCAGGGCTTGGCTCTTCCTGACATCTCCGCCCTCCGCGTGCCCTCCGCGTTCACTGTGAACGGGAAGGAAAAGTGAACCGGTCAGGGAGAACCTGCAGGCCGGGCTGTGTCCCAGATTGTCTGCCCCCAAGAGGAGTGTGTTTGTTAGTCATTCAGTCACTCATGTCTGCCCCCTTTTCTCTGCACCATCCTCAGAAGCAGTAGCAAGTAACCGACTCTAGGTTGGGCTGTGCTGGGCATTTCTCAGACGAGCAAAAATCAGCCCTTCTTTCTAGGAATTTCTTGTCCACATAGTCTCTCCACCCTGGTCAAGATTGGCTCCTGGCAAAGTTGCAAAGTAGGTGGCATTTTCTATTAGAGCTCATCCGCCTTTGCTCTCCCCCCATTTAATGTCACCTGACCCTTTCCCCATCCGTCTGTGGGGAAGGGGCGGGGATGATTGGAAAGAAAGCCCTAAGGAAAGGGTTGCGTGCGGGTAGTTTATTTGGGAGAAGTCCCCTAGCTGCAAAAGGGAGCGAGCGGAGAAGCAGAGAAGGAGAAAAGGCCGAAGAACACGTGTTGATAGATGGGTTACGAGGGACTGCTCAGGCTTACTCCACTGAGGACCCTCCAAGGCACCATGCAGAATGTGCTCAGCCTTGCTCCGCAGAAGACTGGGGAATGGGATGCATATCTCCAGACAACCTCCACCAATGCCTGTCCCTCCTTGAGTGATGCCACCTTGGGGCTGCCCAGTGTGTGGACTAAGCAAGCGCCTGGGGAGTGGAGAAATCCCCGGGGCAGAGAAACAGAACGACTGGGCATGTGAGGGAGCTTCCGCACCTGGGAGCATGCCCAGGATCTGCTCACTGCAATGGCAGGTCAACTCAGAGGTGGTCGGAGGGCATTTGAGGTGAGCGTATTTGCTGAGCACCTACTATGTGCCAGGAACAGTTTTTCTGCGGTTAGTGTCCAGGGGAGTTCAAAGGAGCTGGGTGAGAACAGGTATGGAGTTAGCTGGTGGAGCAGGTGGGTCCACTGCCCAGAAGAAGGGTACTGCCTCCCGGGGCTGAGACAGGTGCTCTGGGTGTAGGTATGGCACTGAGAAGCCAGGGGCGAGGCAGGACACTCCTGTCCCATCCTGCAAGGCCAACCCGTCCTGAAAGTTTAGGTCAACATCACCTTGCCCCTCTCTGCAGCCTAGTTCCCCCTCCCTGCCCCGTTCGGCCGTCCATACCTGACACCTGCCCCGCCGGCTCGAAGCCATCTCTCTCCTGCCTTCTCCTCTCCATGCGTGCCTGCCACGGCATTTTATCCGTGCGCCCTGTCTGGCTCAGCGTCCTGCCCTCCTCACCCTCCTCCCACTGTGAAGTGCAGTGTGCCTGTTGTCATTGTTTGGACCCCCATCTGCACAACTAATCCTGACAAGAGCCAACGTAAGCAAGGCTGGTGTCTGGGGCGGTCATGACTTAAGCAGCTGGCGACCTCCTTGTGTTCCCAACGACGAAGGATGCAAAGTAAGCAGAGTCTCAATTAAAATTCTCATCCATCCTGTTTGAGGTCACCAGAGCCTAATCTCAAACTCAATAGGCCTATAAATTAAAAATATGGGGTCTCGCCAGTGTGGCTCAGTGGTTGAGCATCCACCCAGGCACCAAGAGGTCGCTGGTTCGATTCCCGGTCAGGGCACATGCCCAGGTTGCGGGCCCGATCCTCAGTGGGGGGCAGGCAGGAGGCGGCCAATCGATGTTCTCTCTCATTGATGTTTCTCTCTCTCTCTCTCCCTCTTCTTTCCTCTCTAAAAAATCAATAAAGAAAAACAATTTTTAAAAAATAAAAAACAGAAATACGGGGTCTCAGTAGCTGGAGGGCCATTCTGTCTTGGAGCCTCTGGGTACTGCCTCCGTAATCTGGGTCAGGCCGCACCTGTCAGTTTGCACCTCCCTCAGCCCAGAATTTGTTTTCTGGCCTCGGCATCTTCCCTGTGGAGAGCAGCCCAGGTGAGGCTGTTGTCAGGAGAAAGGAGGGACCCCTGCACCTCTCGGGTCACCTGGACCCCAGCCCAGAGGGCCAGAGCAGAGGTCCTCGGTGCCAACCCCGTAGCAGCTGCGTGGACCAGATAGCCTTCCAGCTGCAGTCCCGCCCGCGTGCCCGGCCCACGCGCTCTGCCCTCTGGGGGGGTGGGGGGCTGGGTGCCAGGGCCCGCCTTCCCCGGCGGCTCACATGCACTGTGGAGGCCCAGGCTCTCCTTTCCTGGGTTCGTGTCTTTTCCCTCTCTGTCTCCATCCGGTTTTTGATAGCAAAGGTTCATGTTATAATTAAACCATCCATTTAGCACATTTTCCTTGGGGATTTCCTTCCAGCGGCTGCCACTCCTGTGATCTCCAGGAAGCCCCTGTGAAGTACACCTGCGGCGTATCCCTCTCCCTTCTCTCCCTTGCTTTTCTGAGGGCTGCTCTCCAGGGCCAGCGAGCGGCAACTGATCCCGCCTGCCCAGGTTTACGTAAGCGGGAAGGGATCTGTCTGCTTCTCAGAGCGGGGAGAGGGCAGGGGGGCATGCCGAGGGCAGTCACCCAAGGCCTTGCTCCTGGACATCACGGGGGTTTGGGGGCTAAGAATATTAATTGGAAACAGCGAGGACAGGGGCAATTTCAAATACCCGGTAGCAACGTGCTGTGCTGAACTGGTGTGTGTGACAGAACGGTCACCGGGCGGGGGCGGGGGTCCTATTTCCTTCCGTGTTTTATTTCTTGTGCGAAACATATACGTGGCAGGAGACGGGAATAGGGAAAGGGGAGTGCATGGAGGGGAGATGAGCAGGAACATGCAACTTTGAAAATTCCAGTTGCCATGACAACATAATGAGCTCCAAAAGTGGCATCTCTGAACTAGTTTCGCATGGGAAGGCAGGGGAGCCCAGAAGGAAGGAAGGAATGAAAAGAAGACAAATAATGAAACAGGGATCACAAAGCGAAGGACAGTTGGGAAGAGGCTGTGAGCACTTCTCGCCGCTCTCTGGGGCCTGGGCTGCTGGCTGCTGGCTGCTCGCTGGCCCGGGCAGGGACGCGGGACTGTGGTCCGGCCGGGAAGCTTTGCGCAGCCCCCAGGGCTCCGGACAGGGTGCGGCTCAGAGATTCTGACAAAAGAAACTGCATTGTGTGTGAAGCGTGGTGTGGGGAGAAGCCTCTGGAAGTCAGGCCTTCTTCCTGCTCTGTTTCTCCTTCCTTTCTTCCCTCCCACCTGTCCTCCTTGCCAATAGCCCAGCCTCACTCCTTCCAGCGGGCCCACTGTCCCCTAAGTGACAGCGTGTGCAGCATGCTTGTGCCACGGCAGTTGAGAACACCCCGTCCCCAGTGCTGGGCACTGACCGCAGCTCGGAGGCTCTTCTCCCCAGGCAAGGGCCACGTGGGCTGCAGACAGGAGAAGGCAGCAGAGCGAGCCTTGCGGCGCGAGGGCCGAGGGTTCGCGGGTCACGGTTGGCTCGTGTCCCATGCCCACGTTGGAAATGCACCCTGAGCATCTTGGAATTGTTTATTCTTCCAAAAAGTATTTTAATGAGGAAATCCCTCAATACTGCCTGTCCTGGCTCCAAGATCATTCTTTTTTTTTTTCCTCATTAGAATAGCTATAAACATGGCAAGACACATTATATTCTTCTCTCACATTATCGGCACTTATCTTCAAGCATTTTGAAGGAATCCAGGAGTTCACACACTCATTCTCAGAACCGGGTGAATCTGGGGACCCTGCTGCCACCTTGTGCTTGCTTGATATTGGTGCCTGCTGGTCTCCTGCACTTATGTCTCGACTGCCACGCACGGTAGCTGGCTCACGTTCATTACTCAGTGTGTGTTTGTTGAATGAATGAATGAGCCCTTGATTCACGCTGAAGTAGCAGGCCCTCCTTAGTGTATGTACTCTGGCTAGACTCCAACAATCGGCTGTTTGGCAATAATCCACATCAAAGTCAACGGATGATGTACAGGCGTACAGGCGAATCGATACCCCCGAGGTGGGCAGCGGCCGTACTGAGCAAATCTTTGAGAGTCCTTTGGATCAGCAAAACCAACCTACTGATTTTCTAGCCTCTTTCAGAGCGTATCCGGTTCATTTATTAGTTGCATAATATTTTTGCTATGTTTTCATTTTTAATATATTTTAATATTATTCGCATAACAATATTTTAGAAGCATTTATTGATGAGAGGAACCTCTTTTTCCGTGTGGAGGAACTTCCTCTGGAAAACACGAAGTTTCTCTGCTCACCCCCCCTCATTCATTCCCCTGACTGGAAACTGGTGAGCTTAGAAGTAGGGATGCTTCTCTCCGCCTTTCTTGTTTTTAGAACTGGTGTGACCGCCAGGTGCGAGCATCCTCTCCTTTTTTATTTTGTTTTTTTTCTTTATCGATTTCAGAGGGAGAGGGAGAGATAGAAACATCGATTGGCCACCTCCTGCATGCCCCCCACTAGGGATTTGGCCCACAACCTGGGCATGTGCCCTGACTGGGAATCAAACTGGCGACCTCTTGGTGCCTGGGTCGACGCCCATCCACTGAGCCACACCGGCCGGACCCTCTCCTTTTTGCTGTTAGCTTACAGGTGCCCTGTAAAGGGGCAGGCCTAGACTGACATGCTTGTGGCCACCCCGTCATAAAGCTAAAGCCATGTTCTCCAACGGGCTTTATCAGAAATAAGCTGATGTTTTTGTCTTCATCTATCTAGTTTCCCTCCATTGGTTCCATAATCAGGAGGAAGGAAAATATATTGATCCACAAGGTACTGTTATGCTTGATTAGAAAGTCATTTTGTTCCCCCTTAAAATTCTAAATGACACAATACAATATCAGACGTGATTTTTGTCACATCCCAGGGATCTAGACATTCTAGTGCGTGTACCTTAAACATTTACATCGAAGGTCAGTTGGGAAAGAATAGTCATAAAAGAGAAAGGATCTTGGTAGCTCCCTTGATTCTTGCGTGGCCTTCTGATCACCACGATAGAAGAATGCTAAAGAAGTATGAGAGCTGGCTCTTTCTCGCGGGGCTTCTATCCTCCCCAGGAAGCTGAACCTGCCGTTCTGTCCTGTTGGCCACCGCTGCGGTGAGCGTCCGGCACTGGGGACAGCACTGTGGCTTCTGTCAGGGCAGCTTTGTGGAAGAGGGGGTAGGGCTGTGAAGGGAGGCTGGAAGTTAGATAAGGCAGGGATGGCTTGGAGTGGGGCCAGGGGAGGAGCATTTTAGGCGGGAGGAGCAGCTTTGAGGCAAGCCCGAATTCACGGGGGGACAGAGAGGGCGTGGCATTTGAGAGTGGCACAAACAAGGTTGGCTTGGTCGAGTCTGGCCAGATGATGGAGGCGCTCACAAAAGGTTAGGCCTGGCCCTGCAGGTGGGCGAGTTACCATGGATACTGGAGCGAGGATGCAGGATGACCACGCAGGAGGTGGCATTTTTGGAAGATGAAATTGTGGGCGTGTCCCCAGAGGGGGCCGAGCGAACATTTGTGCCATCGAGGCCACTGCTTTCAGATTTGAGATGGGACATCAGGCTGCTCGTGACTGCCCAAGAAAGACCTTTTTTATTGTAGAAAAGTGAAAAATCAGAAACAATGAAGTCACCAGTCACCTGGAAACACACCGCTCACCGCTCTCTGGGGGCAGTGGCAACGGCTGTAGGTAATAGTGACGGTGATGACAGCGGCTGCTCTTTGCAGTGTGTACTGCACAATAGGGCTTCCCTTGCTGTGTTCTGGTACGTCTCTAACATGCATGTCTCTAACAAGGACACCTGGACAGGCAGTAGGATTTTAGTGTGTTGGGGGGAAATACAGACAAAAAACGCTTGATTTGAAGATTTTGGAAGGGCTTCTTACCAGAAAGTGGGGGGCAGTCTGACATGGTGTTTTGAGGGGAATTAGAGGGCTCCAGCCTGAATCCTAACTCTTCATGTAACTAGTTGTACGTCCATGGGCAAACTTTGAACTTCAGTCAGCTAATCTATAACATGGGGTCATAATACTTCAGAGAGGTTTTTTTGCATGTGTTGGTTTAATAAGATAACAAACACAGTGAACTTATCACAGTGCCTGGCATGTACTCGATATTCAAGAACGTAGAGATATGTTAAGAGCCTCCTTAACTAGCCTCCTGTGAAACCTAATGTTTCTGTAGCCCTTGTATCTTTGAATTGAGGCTCTGTGAGTCTGGAAATAACCACAACCATGAGATGCGGCGGAAGGGACGTTTCTCCTCACGATCCTCTGCACAGCTCATTTATTAGCGACTTGGAACAACAGATCCCCAGGTGAGAGGCAGGGCAGAATATTTTACTAGCTGGAGCAGGGAGCTGTAAAAGATGAAGGAATCTGGAAGAAAGTCGGGGGGAAGGTAACGGAATGCATTGACTAACCGCAGTGTGGTAGGTAGGAAAGTGTTCATGTGTCATCTATGTAATCTTCACACGACTCAGTAAGACGTGTTCTCCTCATGTTACAGGCGGGGAAACGGGGACTCTGGGAGATTACATGAACTTGCCCAAGGATCTCCAGCCAGTAAATGGAGGGCCTGGGATTTGGGCCCAGGTCTCCCTTAATCCAAAGCTTGCATGCTTTGTCCTACACTCTGCTGACCCTTGGGAAATGCACAGAGCAGTGACACCTATTGAAGGCAGGGACATTCAGGGGGCCACGTGTCCTGGGAAAGCCAAGGGGAGGCTCAGGGCGTAATGCCTGAGAGCCCAGTGCGAGCATGGGAGAGAGGTGGACGGTCAACAGGGACATGGAGGGGGAGTGGAGGAAGAGTATACTTTCACAGTAGTTCCAGTGTCCCATAGGGCTGGCTTGCTCTGGGGGAGACAGACTGAGCCCCTATTCACTCTCTCAAGGCACAGCCCCCATCAGGTGTTCTGAGAGGGGCTGCCCGATACCCCTATCAGTGGCTGGGCAAAGAGCAGGCCTAACTGGGCCTCAGCCTGGGGAGCTTAGGATAGACAGACCGCCACTTACTTGCCTTAGCAGTGTGCAAAATTGACACATCCACGCCCAGAAGAGGACTGACGTCAGCGAGCTGATGTGCTAGGGATCTAGAAGAGGACAGGAGTCAGAATATGGAAGGAGGAACAAGTGGGGAGGGCAGCGAGTGGGCACAGGAGATGGTCCTGGAGGTGCTCCCTGGGCAGAGGCGGGTTTTCGTGTGGCTTCTATGTCCTTCTTGTGGAAGTGGGCGGGCACCTTTCAAGGAGCCAGGTCTGGTGTGTTGTGATGCATGAACCTCCGACCATCAGGTGAGGGATGGAATTTGAGGTGAGAGCACAAGCCACAGATATGACAACCAAATGGGTTCGAGCGAGTGAAAACTGTCACAGTGAGAAATGTGTAGGCTGCCAACCAACAGGGTCAAGGAGAGTCCAGGAAGCATGTGTTCTGCCAGCCCGTGTTCTCTGATTCACACGCACACGGACCCAGCCCAGCCGACCCTGCTTCTCAGGCTCCCTGCCCCCAGAAATGAAGAGCCAGGACAAGAACGCCACCTGACAGTGGTTTCTGCACTTTTCCAGACGGAGGTCCACTCAACAGCAAGGTCCACCACAGCCCTGGACCTGTCCTCAGTTACCCCAGGGAATCCCGGTGGCCGAATCAACAGTCTCTCTCAGCTGGGAAGCTTTCACATCTTTGAAGCATTAGAAACATTAACATCTTCATTGAGATCCTCCCTCTTCCCTTAGGTCTCTCTCTTTTTCACTTCCTAGGTTTCTGACCACCCCCCCTCAGTATTAGTTAGTGTAGGTTAGGCTATGTTGCTGAAACAAACAACCCCCAAATCTCAATAGCTTAAAACAACAGAACTTTATTTTCTGCTCAAGCTGCAGGGTCAAAGTTGTTTATCATAGATGCCGCTCAGAGACTTCAGCTGAGAAATGCTTTGGCATAAAAGTGTCACCTACCAGTTCTGCTCGAATTTCATTGGTCAGAACTAGTCACATGGTATTGCCTAAAGTCAAAGGGGAAGAACAGCATCCTCTGAGTGCCTGAAAATCGAGGAGAACTCAATAGGGGTGAATATCAGCCGTGTCTACCTCACTGTCTTTGCTGGTTTCTTTGTCTCTAGGTCCTGGTGAGACATCAGTTGCCCACAGGGAGCCCTTCAAAGCCTTATTGTCCTGCTCCTCCTGGGAAGGTCTCATTTAAGCCTTCCATGTCCTATGACCCTCAAATCCAGTCCCCAACTTTTACCTCTCTTCTGTGCTGCAAAGCCATGTTTTTAACCGTGTGCTAGATCTGAATGAATTACTTCAAGCTCATTACACTGCAAATAAAATTAACTTCCTATACCAGACACCTCCTCTCTCTACTAACACACCCACTTAGCCATCCTGGAGGCCTTGGGGATCTCTGGCTCTTCCTTATCTGGTTTACAAATTTCTTTTTATTCTGTGAAATGTCCATTGGCCTCTCCATCCTCCTTCCCATTTTCAACGCCCTTGACCTTGCCAGTCCGAAGTGCTCCAGCTATAGCCTACCAAGCACTGTCCCCTTCTCATCTTCGTCTTTGGTACGAACATAGCTATTTTCCTAAAAATATATCTAACTGTGTTGTTCCCTCTTGCAAAAACCTTTGAGAATTTCCTACGACCCACAGAATAAAGTAAATTGCATCAAGTCCTTGGGGAACGGGGGTTGTATCTGAACAGAGTCAGACAAGGACTTGAATCCTGGTCTACCACCTACTAGCTGTGAGTAAGTTATTTAATCTCATTGATTCCACTTTCCAGTTGATAAAAAAGAAGATAAGAATACCTACCTAACAGGGTTGCTTTATTTTTGGCTCCAGTTACATGCCCATCATCCAGTTGGCTTGGGGCTCTGTGCCAAGTTGACACTGTGCCGTTCTAGAATCTGGGCTGTTGGGGCACCCACTCTCTGACCTCATCACCTCCTACTCTTGCCGTGCCCAGTGCACTTCAGCCGCACCTTCTCGTGCTGTGGCAAAGGAAAACAGAACTCTGGAGCCTCTTGCCCTGGCAGGGAAGCGTTTGGCCTCAGACGTACTTGCCAGAACTGGTCGTGTGGCTGTATCCAACCTCAGAGAAGGCTGAAAGCCAGAAATAAAGTGAACAGCATTCATGGCTACCCCACGCTCCCATAGCAGTCACCACAGACCTTGTTCTTTGGATGGATTGCCTCCTTGCCTGATCAAGTTCTGACATAAGACTCCCTGTGACCATTAGTTAGTGAACCTTCTCAGATTTTTCTTAGCCATCTTCAAAAAAGGATGAGACACACAGTCGTTCTAAGCATATCAAGGGCTTCAAGACACCTGACCCTCAGAAATGCTCCAACTAGAAGGGATGAGGGATGCAAACCATCTCTTAGTTAGTTCTACTCATCATGGATGAGGAAACTGAAGGGCCAAGAAGGGCAAGGCATCCCCACACAGTGTTCCCTGGCTTCTTAGACTCAGGGTGTCCACCACTCCTGAGTCCTCATTATCCCTTCAAACAAATCCCATCATCCAGCCTGTGTTTGCTCAGTGGCTGGTGTCACCATTGATTCTCTACTCACCCTTCGAAACACAATGGACCCTGCCCTGGACCTTCCCTGATTCCTCCCATAGAGTTGGAGTCTCTCTCTCTTCCCTGTTTCATCCATGTCCCATATATAGCATCTGCCATATTTATTGTCTGTCTCCTGGGAAGACTAAATTTACATAAGTCTAGGAATGGTCTTACACATCTTTGTATTTTCCATTCTAGCAAGTGGCTCTTTACCCACCGGATACGATTCTGTGTCTGAATGATTGGGAAAAAACAGAATAATTCTCATAGCTCCACAAATAGGCAGTGGCAGAGTTAGTACCAAAACCTCAGTCTCCAGTCACTTACTATTGAATTTTATTCAGCTTGTAATTTTTCAGTCTCTTACAGAATCGTGTCCCATGGTTGACTTTAAGAGACTGTTTCTTATCAGATTTTCTGCCTCTGTTCTTCATTAGGTTTGCTGATTTGCTTTATTTATTTCTCCTTTATTGATAATATCACATTACCATTCAAGGTGGTTTTTCTCCCTACACATAAAGATTTTTGTTTTGTTTTGGCCTTTTTATTATCATGCTATGGGAAATAAACAGGTCAGTTCTAATTTGCAGTTTCACCAACTTTGACTTTAAAGGGGTCTATCTGGCTTTGGGGCTTAATGTAATGCAAAGACTGAGTTGCTATTGAGATACTCGGTATGAAAGTGTTTTGCAGACTGTGAAGTGGCATACCCTTACAAGAATTACACCGACAGCTAATAATGTTATATTACACTTAACATCCAGCACCATGGCTGGTGCATAACAGAAGCTAATTGAGAATGTGGTGACTAAACCAAGATCCCCTCTGCACCCCGGCCAGGTGCATGTTGACAAAGAAAATGTTTCTTTACCTAGCTGGGTGGCATATAGCCCACTTTGAACTTTTCAGCTTGTTTTTACATCACTCATTTCATGTCCCCATAACAAGCTGTTTTACAGCCATATACTGCACCCCTCTGTCAGTGCTGTGTTCTGAAGACCTTGGACAGGTCCCGGGGGACCGGAGCTGGACTGAGGATAACTAACCCAGTGCAGTCTGTTTGCTCCCAACAGCCCACGTCACCATTGCCCTTCTTGGAGGCCAGTCACCTTTCCCCCACTAACTCAGACTGTCTTGATGCCTCCTTTTTATTTCTGAAAGGGTCCCAGGTCTTCCCCTCCATGTTCCAAATGCCCATGTTTGGGGCAGGTGTGTCCGGTTGTCAGAATCACATGAGAAAACCCATCTCTAGCAGGTGCTCGGTCCTGGTCTCAGTCACTTGGTAAACACACATGGTTCCCACTGGGAGCCCGGGGCTGTGTTACCTTCTGTGGGAGAAGCGTGAACAGACCTGCATTTATGAGAACCTCTCGAAGTGTGTCTGTAAAACTTTCCGGGATAATTTACCTATATGCCAGTTTTATTACCCCTGGTTTCCCAAAGCTTACTGATTTTGTACCCTGATTGCTTTACATTTTACATCACCTGGCTTTTCCCTTCATATTCTTCATCCCCTGCATGTGAGTTCTGTAGATTTCTCTTCCTGGGAGCAATTAGCTGTGGCTAACATTGGGCTTCGAGTTCGAAGCCTGGAGTGCTCGGGCTCCAGGCCCTTAGAGGACATTTCACAGCTGAGGTATTGTCCCACGGATTGTCCGAAGACCCCGAGGTGGCGAGCGGCATGTGGAGCTGGAATCCAGGCCCCCAGCTCCTGTTCAGTGCTCTGTGTCTACCCAGCCTTGTCAGATGAACTGTTTGATATTTGACTTCCATCCTTGTTACCGCTTTCTCCCTATCTGGTGCCAAGACCACAGTTTCTGTCCCCTAATTAGATCAGTACAGAGCCTTGGACCTCAGGTTTCCAAGCGATGGCTGATGCCCTGTGGCTGGAGGCAAGGGACGGGCCTCTTACAATCCTTACTGCTACCCGCACAGGCCGTGCGCATTGCCTCCAGCAGGAACGTCAAGGCACGTCATCCCCGGAGGACATGCTCAGAGGACGGGCGAAGGTGGTGGTGCTAGCAGGACTTCCAGTAGAGCGGTGCCCCGTAGGGAGGTGTTTGGGAAGCAGGCATATGGGTGAGGGGCAAAGAGAACTCTCTAGAGACTCTACATTAAAATTTCTTATAGCTCACCTCCCAGAGAGTGGGGATCCCGGTGACTCGTGATGCTGATTGTATTGCTATGCCTGCTGGTACTACAGGTGTGTCTTTGGTTATGTCCTTGGCAAGAGGAATGTGATTGAGAACATAAGACGGGGCCTGGGGGGTTCAACAAGTTCCTCTCAGTTCACAGATTTCAAGAGAGGTGGCAGGTGGGGGCACAGAAGAGCTCCCGTTGAAGGAGAAGTGCCACCTAACCTCCCATAGACAGGTGGGTGCTGGGCCCCTGGAGTTCTCCGTCACCAGGGAAGAGTAGAAGGCCCTTTCCCACCAACCTTCCCAGTCTTCCGCTGAAATTCCTGTATTCTGCTGCCCATTCGTGTGCCTGCAGTGAGCTCTGGAATCTGTGGTTCTTTATGTTCCAGAGAGGCCCTGGGAGGTCCGGTTTCTTACTTACTTAAAGGTGGAAGGGGGGGGGAGGCTGGGGGTGGTTCCTCACCATCTCCTCCAGGCTTGTCTAGCCCGCTCCCCAGCTGTCTGGAGCTGGGTCTTTGGGAAGGTGGTCACATGCACAACAGGACGGGGCGCCAGAGGCCGTGTGTATGTGAACCCCAGCGGGCCTAAGTGCTCCAGAGCGCCTCCTCCCTGCGGGGGGCAAGAATTAAGATGGTTTCTGAGTGCTTTTATGAGGCAACTGTGAAAGAAAGCAGCCGCCAGACCCGGTTTCATGAACTGGAAGAAAATGATTTCCTGTTGGTGATGTTAGGGTTTCTGCAGTCATCTCGGATCGTTTTATGGACGAAAAGGGACCCCATGCCGACCTGACAGGCTCAGGGGAGGCCTGCGTGGTGGCCTTACAAACAGAGTCCTCAGCTAACCACCGAGGATGGTCTGAAATGAAAACTTTTCAACTAAAGGCAGTTTATGGTGGGTTAGTCATATCCTCCGCTAGATATCTTCCCTGGCAAAAGTCAATTTCACCTTAACTAAGCCCGTGTTGTCTTTTTGCATCTATGATAACATACCTTTGGAATGTCGAAGTATTTTCCTTTTTTCTGGACCCCTCAAAACACAGGCATCGAATCCCCTCATTGCTGTTGGATTCATTGTTGACTGTTAACTATTCTGTACCTACCTATGTAAAAGAAGTATATGTCTACTATTTTACTTTTTATCCAATCCCAGAGGTTTCCCCACTTTGCTTTCTCCCGCCTCCCAAATCTATCACCAATGGATTTCATGTAATGCACTTACCCCTTCTCTTTTGATTGTTATGCATAAAATAAGGTGCAGCACTGGCCTTCTCTGGAGCATAATCTCAATCTGTTGAGATTATGCTCCCAGACAGTTGTCGACAGTTTGGCTCAAATAAACTCATGAAAATTCTCTACAAGTTTGAATGTTTCTTACATTGTTGGCTTGTTATAGTTTCCAGAACACCTTTGTATATGTCTTTTTTTTTTTATCCCTACCGTAAATTCAAGAGAAATCATCGCCCCACTTCGTAAAGTAAGAACCTGAGGCTGCTTGGTGACTTCCTTCCCCAGAACCCCGCAGCCAGGACAGGTCAGAGTGGGAACCACCACCCAATGCTCCCAGCCCTGTTTCTTCTTCTTATTCAAGGCACCTGGACTCCCTCGTAAGGAGGACGCAGTGTCTTTACATGACTCATGGTTCATCGATTTACAAAAACCCTTGGGTCTGAAACATTTTTGATGTACAAAAGAAAAAAAATATGTAATTTTATATATGGTGTGTACCATATTTGTGGTACAAGCGTTAATAAAATGAGTCTCTGGGTACTCACAATGAAGCGTAAGAGAGAGCATTACCAAGAGAAGAAACCCAGTGGGCACTGCCCAACTGTATCTGCCCTTCCCCCTCAAGGGTACTGCTTATCAGCTCTTCAGTTTTCATTAGTCTTACTACCTATGTGTGTGTCCCTGCACAGTAAACCATTGAATGGAATATGACTTGTAACATCCTTATCAAGTTTCAAAAAGACTTCTGTTAAGAAATGTATTGAATGCTTGGTATTCTGTCAGCACACTTTAGGGAGAACTGACATTTACTATAGTAAGTCCATCCCTGACTATATAGATGTCTTAATTTATGTGTGCCTTCTTAATAGCTTCCTTAATAACTATGTAACTCCAGAAAGGTCTGGCACATTTTTTATTAGATTTATTTCTGGGTACCTCATGATGTTTATTGCTAATTTATCATTACTATTAATTGTTCTGGTATCTAGTTTCTAATGATTTGTGGATATCAATATTTATAGTCATTGATATTATTATACTCTCCTAATTCCATTAAATTATACATAGATTCTTTAGGATTTTCAACACATCGGCAGTCTTATTATCATCAGTGAATCATGGCTTTTTAAAATTCTTTTGTTCATTTATTCTTCTTATTCCCTCTATCACCTATGAAGTTAGCATTCTATTTTTCTTCTTTTGGTGGTTAAATTTTAATTTTTTCCAGGCATTTTTAAATTAATGAAATTTTCATAAGCTTAATACTTCCTTCCATGCAATATAAAAAGTAATTAATACCACCTTGTTTTAGCCTATAAGCTAGTATTAACCAATATGTAGTTCTAATTTACATTTTGAACCCAGCAATTGAGTCATAATCTTTAGTATTTTAAACAAATATATTTTGTTAGATTTACTCACTTCTACCACATTTGTTTACCATTCTTTCTTGCATCTTAGACTTGTCTTTTTAGATTGTTTTTCCTTGTTCTAAAGTACATTCTCCAGAGGTTCTTTAGCAATGCAAATTCCTTCTGTTTTTATTTATCTGAAAGTATCTTTATTTTGACCTCATTCTTTTTTAATGATTTTTTTTTTTTTTATCCTCACTCGAGGACATTTTCCCATTTTTTTGTTCAGATAGAGTGGAAGGGAAAGAGAGGAAGAGAGAGAGAAACATCAATGTGAAAGGGACACATCGAGTGGCTGCCACCCGCACGACCCAACCAGGGCCGGGGACAAACTGCAACCGAAGTACGTGCCCCTAGTGGGAACCGAACCCGGGTCTCTCGGGACCACAGGCTGATGTTCTAACTGCTGAGCCAAACTGGCCAGGGCTTGACCTCATTCCTAACAGTTAGTTTGCTACGATACATAATTCAAAGTGGCAATTATTTTGTCTCAGCATTTTATAGCTATAATTCCTGTATCCCGGCTTTCATCATTATTGATTAGATCTAATTGTCATTCCTTAATAAGTGATCAGTTAGTTTTCTTATTTCTTAGGCTCTTTTAAAACCTTTTTCTTTAGTGTTGTATAATTTTACTCTAATAGTTCCAGTTATGGATTTCTTTTCATATATCCTTCTGTTAGATGTACCATGCTTACTATATCTATATATTTGAGTATTTCCTTAGTTCTGGGAAATTTAGGTATTATCTTTCAAATATTTCTTCTCATTCAATATACTCTCTTTTTATGGAACTATGATTTGACTATTTAAGACCATCCCATCCAATATTTCTACTAACTTTCCTTTTCATTTTTTTTTCATCTTTTTAGTTTATCATGTTGCATTTTAATAAAAAACAACCACCTCACAGTCCGCTGACATTTTCATCCATGCTACCTGCTCTGCTGTCTAACTTCCTAAATTTCAAAGGAAGATTGAAAACACAAATGATCAACACTAGGAATGAAAGGGAGGTTATCACTACAGGTCCTACAGAAATTAGATAATAAGGGTATAGTATGAATAATTTTCTGCACGTAAATTTAGCAACTTAGATAAAATGTCAAGTTTCTTGAGAAGATAAATTGCCAAAACTTATGCAAGAATTGAAAATCTAAAACCCATAACTATTAAAAAATTTAAAACCTTCCCACAAACTAAAAACTCCAGGCTACATGGATGATTTCACCAATCAACTCTACCAAACATAGTATCAACCCTTCATGAGCTCCTTTAGAATATAGAGGCAGATAGAACACTTCCAAACTCATTTGACGTGGCAAGCATAACCCCAATACTTAATCCTGACAAATACATCATAGGAAAAGAAATTTATAGAACAACATCCATCATGAACATAGATGCAAAATTCCTTAACAAAATATCAATCAAATCTGGCAGAATATAAAGGGTAATACATCACAACCAAGTGATGTTTAATTCATGAATGCAAGGTTGATTTAGCATTTGAAAATCAATCTATGTAATATGTCATATTAACAGTATAAAAGGGAAAAAGCATATGACAACCCTTCGTAGATGCACAAAATGAGGTTAACATAATCCAACACTCTTTTTAATAAAAACTCACAGTAAACTAATGATAGCGGGAACTTTCTTAATATGATAAAAGTGCATCTTTAAAAACCTAAGCTTGCATAATACTTAATGGTATAATATCCCTTTTCCCCTATGATCTGGAAATGGGCAAGAATTTACCTTTACCACTTTTATTTTTATTCATCACTGTTCTGTAGGTCCGAGCCATTTTAATAAGGCAAGAAAAAGAAATAACAGGCACACAGATTAGAAAGTAAGAAGTAAAACTGTGATTTTTTTTTACAGATGATATGATCATATGTTTTGAAACTCTGACAATAGACTCTACAAACTACTAACTCTAATAAGCCAAATTAGCAAGGTCACAGGCAGGCCAATATATAAAAAGTTAATTGGGTTATATATACTTGCAATGATCACTTTCAATTTAAATGAACTAAAAATTAATTTAAAAATGATAAAAAGTAACACAAAATCAAATGTCTACACATAAATCTGACAAAAGGTCTGAAAGACCCCTATGCTGAAAACTACAGAGCATTACTGAAATAAGAAAGTGCTTTAAAAAATGGAGGGACATGCCATCTTTATGGATTGAAAGACTTACTGTCATTAAGATATCCATTATCCCTAACTCAAAATATAGATGCAATGTAATCCCTGTCAAAATGTCGGTAGATTAATTTGAAGAAACAGGCAAGACGATTCAAAAAAATTGATCAAGAAATGCAAAAACTTTGGACAAGCCAGAACAATTGGGAAAAAGGAGAACAAAGCTATAGGACTGGATGACTTGATTTTAAGATTTACTATAACGCTACTGTAACTAGGACAATATTGTGCAAGGAGAGACAAACAGGTGAGTAGGAAAGAAGAGAGAGCCCCTCATAAGAGAGTTGGTTGATTTTTGACAAAGGTGCAAAGTTGGTTCAATGGCGAAGGGAAAGTCTTTTTAATAAATCATGCTAAATTGACTGGATATTGGTATGGGGAAAGAATGAATCCAGACTTGTACTTCTTTGTAGATAACTATTAATTTGAGAATCTCTGTGAGAATTTGGGGCGGACAAATATTTCTTGGACAGAGACAAAAGGCACCAACAATAAAACAAAACAGTTGATAAGTTGGCCTTTGTCAAAATTAAAAATATCCTGTTTATCAAAGAACAGCATTAAGAACATGTAGATAAACCACAGACCAGGAAGAGATATTTACATAAAACGTATCTGTGTTTGTGGTTTTGTTAACCACGGAGATTTGTTACCTTCCTATAAGCTCGGGAATGCATGCACTGGCCTGCCTGTTGAATTTATCAGGCATCTGGGAGCTTCCTGGGTAAGATATTTCAGGAAGCTAGTGCATCATTCTGCCGGAAGTAAAGTCAGTTCTTCGACTTTTCAAATTCTCTGGAAATTACAACAGTTTTCTGATCAGCATTCAGTGGAAATTCAGTTATAACACTGCAGTGACTACCTCATTTGCTACTTTAAGCAGAATTATTTTAATTTTAAGCAGAGTTTTTCAGTCAAGTCCTGGCTAGTGACCCCTTCAGCAGTAAAGCCAGTATTTACTAGTTTCGCTGGTAGGACTTACTACAAAGGAGAAGGCCACACTCAGGGAAAAAATGTGGACGTGGCGTATGTTTTCAGGCATCCGCCTTCCTATAAATGGGGCTCTGGCCCTACATGTATGTATGTGTATACCCATATGTGAGCATGCACCTTTCCAGGACTGTGGATGTAGCCACATGTATGAACAGCTAATATTTTCAGATGAGAAGTATTTTCAGGTAGGAATGAAAATTTAGGAGGAGCGATATTGTAACTGAAACTTAGAATTCATTGAATATTAGAATGCAGGAGCGTTGTAAAAATGACGTGTTTATTAGCAGAACATGTTTCCTTGCAGAACGATACGGCTGTTATTTACGCTACTGAAAATGGGTTCTTTTAATGGGAATTCATTTCTCTTAATAACAGGGCAACTTAAATTTCCTACTTTCTGCACACGGTGAGAATATGAATTCGATGCCTCCTATGGCTTTCTTTTCTCCACTGCAGGGCAGGGCAGACACATCCTGTCACAGAGTACAGGGGCTTTTGTGACCTCAGGTCCTATGCTTTCGGTTGAGTCCAACCTCAGGGATGAGAGACAGAGGGAAGACAGAAAAGGAAAAGGATGAAAAAGAAGAAAAGCTTAAGGCAGAGGAGGAGAATGCAGAAATAAGGAAGAAAAAGTTACATTGAAAAGATGTGGCAAGCCCTGGTCTGTTTGGCTCAGTGGTTAGAGCGTTGGCCTGCGGTCCAGAGAGACCCGGGTTCAGTTCCCGCGGGGGGCATGTACCGCGGTTGCAGTTTGTCCCCGGCCCTGGTTGGTCGTGCAGGTGGCAGCCACTCGATGTGTCCCTTTCACGTTGATGTTTCTCTCTCTCTCTCTCTCTCTCTCTCTCTCTCTCTCTCCCCCTCCCACTCTGTCTGAACAAAAAATGGAAAAATGTCCTCGGGTGAGGATAAAAAAAAAGAAAAGGAAAGATGTGGCAAAATGCTACCAATGTAATCTTAATTGGCTCAGACCTCCTGGCTCCTCACGCGCCTCTCTAGACCAAGTTGTGGTCAGAAGAATATTGGTTCCTGTCATGCCTCATTTTATGACCTCGGACAGGCGTTTTAACATCCTCTGGTCTCATTTTAAAATTGAGAATGACATCATGTATTTTGTATTTTTATGAAAATTAAATGAGATAGTGCTTATAAAACATTTAGCAGAGTTGCTGGGACATCATGAACACAAAATTAAAGGTAATTAGTATGATGATCTCAACCCCAAATCTTCTAGCCATAAACAAATGGCTTGGCTTCAGACACGGTTCCTTCAACTATCTGTGCCTAGTGTGGATTGAAACATGTGTAAAATGCAATTGTAAGAATCATGGATTTACATAAAAATGAAATTAAAGCCTGGCCGGTGTGGCTCAGTGGTTGAACGTTGACCCATGCACCAAGAGGTCGCCGGTTCAATTCCCGGTCAGGGCACATGCCCAGGTTGTCGGCCCGATCCCCAGTGGGGGGGCATGCAGGAGGTGGCCAATCCATGTTCTCTCTCATTGATGTTTCTCTCTCTCTCCCTCCCTCCCTTCTTCTCTCTCTAAAATCAATAAAGAAAAATAATTTTTTAAATGAAATAAAAAATACAAAGAGATAGAAAATCTAAGCCCCAATTTTTATTCCTCTATTCAATAGCTATAAAACATTCATTAAATTGCTATAGAAGTTACTACGCACTTTCAATTCCTGAATGTATCTTATCACGAACTAGTAACAGTGCAGATGGGCACGGGCCCATGGGCCACACTTTGAATAGCACTGCTCTGTGAGGAGCAGATCTACCAATGGCTATAAATTCCTAAGGGTGGACCTCGGGGAGGGAAGACCCTTTGGAAGCTCTTCGAAGTCTCTGCTGTGGTGGGGGTTATGATAGGCAGCTTCCTCCATAATATATTAATTTGCACAAATGTCCCACAACGTTCCAAACTCTAGAAAGTCTTCTCTGAAGGAAATCTTCATCAAAAACCCTGATGCAGAAATGGTTTCTTCTGAAGGTGGCCAAGTTATTGAGAAATCTGTGAGGTGAGCCGTCAGGATGGAGAAGTAGTCAAGTAGCCTGCAAACAGTCAGTGATGCAGACTTTGTGAAAAGATGTACTTTCCTCCTCCCTGAATGTCACTGGTGTTCCTTCCTTTCTGGTGCTGAGTTATATTATCTTTGACTCAAATATGTTTTGAGTTAACATCCCAAGGGGATGCAATAGTGAGAGTCATTCATTCACACTGCTTTGGAGTTTAAGAGAACCGGCTACTTTGGGGCTTCGGATTCGGATTCAGCGCGCATATATTTAAGATTTAGCATGCTAGACACCGTGATGGGGGCCTTTGGTGTTGTCGGCAACAGCAGCTCAGTGAGGTTGATACTTTAATCAAGGTCATTTTATTAGAAATTAAGCCTCAGAGAGGTTAAAGGACTTGCCCATGGTCTGATTCAAAGCTGTGTGTACCGAGTCCAAACACAGTTCTTTTTTCACTGTAGTACACGTTTAGCTGTCTTTCCTGACATCCCATTACCTGCGTTGTGTATTTGTTGTTACTGGGTCCCCCTGGAGAGCGTGTCGCCTACAGTGTCCCTAAGTTCTCATCTGCCTCCGGCCGGCCTTTCAAGAGGACATCTTTGCTTGTACATCACCTGCTTTGTAGTATGTGTCTCTAACAGACATTGACGTTTTCAATGAGATAATAATTACATTTTAATGAAGAACTTTGATTAACTGTAAAACAAGCTGAAGAAGGTGGTGATTTATTAAATAGCCTCAATTTAAGAAAGACTTCTAAATAAAAGATGATAGCCATCAACCGAAGGGAGACAGCAGAAGGAGAAGGTCTCAGATGCAGCGGAAAATATTTAAGCTGACTATACCAAAGGATTTCCTGCTGTGGTTTTGAAAGTTCAGATCAAATGTCCAGGAAAAGATGCTGAGCTTGTTTTCAGATGGACTCGTTGAGAATTAATTCTTGGCAGTGGAGAGATAGGGTCCACGGTGGTCATGACCCCAGGTAACCTCCAGAGAAAAGAATACATAATTCTGAATGTTCTGTTACCTTCACTTATCCATCCAGCACGTATTTGATGAGTTCCTCTTTGGCACTGGGCATTATTCTGAGCACCAGGGATGCAATGGTGAACACGGCAGAAAAGACCCTTTCCTCAGGAAGCTTACATTCTTGTGAAAAGTAAAACAAACAAACAAAAAAGTAGTTGAACAAGGTAATCTTTTTGCAACAAGCCTTATTAGTAAAATACAACAGGTTATTATAGTAGAGTGTGACAGACAGTGGGGATTATTCATTTGTTTCTGGGATCAGGAAGACACCCCTGAAGTCAGAGATAGAACATGCCAGACCCATGGAGGGTCTTGCAGCCCCCAGTAAAGAGCTTGGATTTGAACCAGGGGATGCCAGGGGAGCATCTTAACTGGGGGAGAGGGGTAATATAACTTATTTTGTATTTTAAAAGTCACCCCTTATTTTTCCCCCATGAGGGAAATAGGGGGATTGGGACAAAGGTAGAAACGAAAAGTGAGTTAGGGAGGTAGTTAGGGGCTCCTGAAGGCAGACAGGGTCCAAGCAGGAGACCGGAGGAGGCTGGCCACTGTGACAGCAGTGGACTTGGAGAGCAGATGCTGGGAATCGCTTGCGGGTTGGATCGTTGTTGCAGTAGGATAACGGGGGACTTGGGACGGCTCTTAGCTCGGGCGGTATCATTGACTGAGATGGGAGACCCAAGAGGACGAGCGAGCGAGGGAGAAATCGTTCTGGCCATGTTACGTGTAGATGCCGGCTCCGTGTCCAAGTAGCTGACATCCAGCAGACAGTAGCAGTAACGGGTTTGGAGCTCAGTGATGCGTTGGGGTGGAGATAGACATTCGGTAGCCCTTAGCACAGACAATGTTGAGTCCAGGGGCCTGTTCACATTCCTGCAGGGGAATGGCTAGCGGAGAGGGCCGAGGCCTGCGCCCGGGAATGCCAGTGTTTAGAGAAGCAAAGGAGACTGTGAACCCGAGACGCCTAGGAGGAGAGAATCAGCAAGAACCAAAAAATCCACACGTACCTCCCATCCCCCCGTGAGTCTGTGCACGCTGGATCTGCCCGTCTTCAGCACTGAGACCCCGGGCAGGCGTCACACTCATTCCACTGCACCCGTTCTCTCTTGTTCCCAAATCCGAAACTGCTCTTTGTCCCTGGTTGCCTGTGTGGGGGCTGCAGCTCGTTCAGTTAGTAAACTTTGGTCGAGCAGCCGGTCCATGCCGGGACTGTGGGCGCAACACCGAATAAGGACAGTTCAGCCCAGCCCCCGCCCTCACAGAGCTTCCAGCATGGAGGGTCCCCAACACATGGACGGTGGCAGGGAAGGTAAGTGGTGGAGGTGCAGCTGCTGCTTGTCTGGGCAGGTGTCATTTGGGCCGAGCGGAGTCGCTGTGCTGAGCCTTGATTTTCTGTCTGAGAAATGGAGCGGAGTTTGAGGGCTTTCTGAGGGTGTGACTGAATGGGTGTGTGAATGAACACCCCCATCTGGCCCACCATGGAGACGTCCAAAGGGTCACGAGTGGAAGGGCCTGGCCAGCCCCTCCGTGGTGAGCTCGCTCCCGTGCCTTATCCTACAGGAAGTCCCTACAGTCTTCCCTTCGGGCGTCCTCATCCCCCTCCCCTCAGGTCTCAGCTCCCCTCCTGCTGTCCGCCTTCCCCCTCTGTCCACTCCAGGTCTTCTCTCTGGTTGGGGGGGGCCCAGCCCGAAGCAGAAGAAAGGGCTTGCTTTAACAAGGGGGGATCTTCTGATGCTGAACCAGGACGATTTTACCTTCCGGAGAACCTTTAATGTTTCATCATCTGGGGACGTTGAACAAAGGCTTCCGGGAAATTCAAAGCTCTTTACAAAAGGAAAGTGCCCACGTGTGAAGTGGATGGTGAACTCGCAGTCACGCCCGTGAACACGGCCGCACCGCTCCCCGGGCGCCTCCGAGCCTTTGGGGAGGGCGCCGGCCGCCGAGTGTCTCCCAAAAGAACAGCCGTTTGCTCTCTGTCCAGATCCTCTTTGCTGCTGTAATTAGAGAGCCGTGGGGAGTGGAGAGGGGGAGAAGGAAGAATGCCGAGTGCTCCCACTTCCCGTGGCTCATTCTCCTGCACCACGGGGCTGCGCACCCACTGACATATTGTGACTGAGACACGCACTGTTGTACGCGAGAGAGGGCCGCGTGTGCAGGGGTCCCTTGGCGGTGTCTGTGTGCTGAAGCGAGGGGGCACAGGCTGGCTGGTCATTAAACAGCAGGGGGCCTGAATTCTGTGTTGTAACTCTGTGTCTTTCATGAGTCACGTGGATTCTTTCAGCCTTTAATTTTCCCAGTCTGCAAAACAGGGGTGAAAGTGCGGTCCCGATTCCCTTCTTCTTTCTTTTTTCTTTTTTTTTTTTTTTTTCTTTATTGATTTTAGAGAGAGAGCTAGAAACATCGATGAGAGAGAACATCGACCGGCCGCCTCCTGCATGCCCCCCACTGGGGATCTGGCCCACAACCTGGACATGTGCCCTGACCGGAGATCGAACCCGTGACCTCTTGGTGCATGGGTGGATGCTTAGCCACTGAGCCACACTGGCTGGGCCTGGTGCCCTTCTTCATAGGTTGTGAGGACAAGCACGTGAGAGCTCAGGACTTGGCAGCGTCCCTGGTACAGGCTCTTCCTGCTCGTCCGCTAATGGAAGGACATGGTGAAGTAGTTGGAATGAAATAGGGCAGCATTTAAGAAGACATGAGGACTTTTTTGTTTTGAATTTCACTTGCAGCAATTTCTTCATTACATTTTGCTGAACATCAGTGAGCACCTTTCAAGCACATGCTGACAGGAGAAGGGGGGGGGCGCTGGAGAGAGTCTAGCCGGCTCGGTGTGCTGCTGTCGTCTCATATTCTCAGCCAACACCAACCACAGAGTAGGCGCGCGATAACTTGTATTTGGGAGGCAGAATCGGGAGCTGTGTGTGTGCACGAAGCCTTGATCGTAGGTTGCGTGTATTAGGATGCGTGCTCAGGAGTGGCGGTGATACTGCAGACGTGCTTGGAGCCCCACCCTGTGCTCGGCGCTGCCCTTCCCGTCTGTTCTCCGACTCGGGTCTCACAGCACTCGGAGACGGTCTGGGGCCTGTGCCTATCTTACAGATGAGGAAACTGAGACTCAGAGAGGTTAAGCACTTGCCCCAGCTCCCACCCTAATGGAGCCAGGATTCAAACCCAGTTCAGTTCCATTTCAGAGCTTTTAATCATAGGCTCTCACAGTCTGGATTACAACAACTTCAAGGTTAAAAAGTAAAATCAAAGCTTGGCCGGTATGGCTCAGTGGATTGAGCGCCGTCCCATGGACTGAGAGGACCCGGTTCAATTCCCAGTCAGAGCACATGCCCGGGTTACAGGCTCCATCCCCGGTAGGGGGCGCGCAGGAGGCACCCGATCGATGTCTCTCCCTCACATGGATGTTTCTATCTCTCTCTCCCTTCCTCTCTCTCTAAAAAATCAATCAAAACATGTTTTTTAAAAAAGCCAAAGTGGAAATGTAGTCCAGTTCCATTGTTATCCCCTTTATATTCATTGCCAGGCCTTCCCCTGCACCTGCTCGAACAAATAAATAAGATCCCAGTGTCCGGAAGAGGGAGAGAAAGAAAATGACCGTGTGTTCCCCGTAATCCTAAAAGAGCCTGCCTCTGAGTTCTGATGACTGAAATGTCCCGAGGATGTGCTGTGGCACTGGCTTTGGAACCCAGGGTGAGCGACGCTCAGGTCAGCCGCCACGCTGCAGGCCTGGGACCAGCCAGCCACGTGCTCTCTCTGGCCTCGGATTCCTTGCACGTAACAGGCGAGGCTGGGAGAGGCGATTGCCAGGCCCTCCTCACCTGATACTCTGGTCTGGGGGGCCCGTGGTCTTTCTTCCATTGCTCTGGGTGTCGGTGGAGGAGGGGGTGGGAGACAGCGCTTCACTGCGTTAGGGGAGGGATTTCTCACGGAGGAGCCCTCCCAAGCCCCTGATCTCTAAGGAGGAGGGACCCAGTATGATGCAGAGGTGGGGTTCATGCACCCCTCACCGTCCTGGACGCCTGTCCATCCTGCTTATCAGAGTCAATACTGGATGGCATTTAGAGGACTGCTTCTTTATTGACAGCCTAAGTCTCCTTAAATCCTTTCTGGTACAAGTCAAAGGGTAAGGTGTAAATATGTGTAACACGGCTGGAGTGTGTGACCTTCAGTAAGGTGTTTACCTGCTCGGGGCTGTGTTTGCTCCTCTGAAACATGGGAAAAATACTCCCCGGGCATGTAAGAACTCTGGAAAGCTGTTTAACCCCACCCCATCCTCCAGCCTGTTTCCCAGTGAGACTGACATTAAACCACCGCCAACTCACAATTGCCGATCTGACTTCCCCGTGTCTGTTTGTTTTAGAGCATATAGGCTTAAAGAGGTTCCTCCCTCCCGAAGCAGACATGGTACAGGAAGACTGGTGCACGGTTCCCTTGGGCTCCGAAGATTAGCAGGGATGTGACCATGTGGCCGTTTGTGTGCTTGGCAAAGCCTGTCTGCATGTGTGCCTGTGCGTGCCAGTGTGAGCGTGTGTATATTTATGCCAATGTGTCTGATGAAGCGTACAAGTGTGTACAGGAGTGTGAGTAAACAGACCTTTGAGTCACACAGGCAGCCCATCCTGGCGGGCTTTGTCTTCCTTTTGGTTGCCATGACAGCGGCGAGGGCCTCTGCATCAGTAAACAGAGCTCCCCCTGTGCATTGAATCAGGAGGAAGGGGGCTGGAGCTAGAGGCCGGGCTGGAGCCAAATAGCCCTGCGACAGAGCGTGTCTTGTCAAAGCAGACCTACCAGGACATCCTCCTCACCAGGTCAGCGTGGAGACACCTGCCCGGGAGCCCAGGGGCTGCAGTGACATAACGAGGGCAGGAACTGCAGGCTGGACTCACTCCTGATCCCCGAAAGTTAGTCACCTCATGATAACTTCCAGGCCTGTGAATGACCGAAGTCCCTCCCATCACCCTGTGGACTAAAACCAGTCACTTTGATTTGTCAGATGTGTCAGTGGCTCTGTTATAGATCTATAAGTTCTGTAAATACCAATGAGCTTTAATCGTAACCTACACAGGACTTAAAAGACAACTCCATCCCCCCAAGACACACCCCCAGTCACACATGATAAAAGTGTGGGGTTTTATACCTTGGCTGTGATTATATAATCTAACACTTCGTCTAATTATGGAAAGTATAGACTTGGTTGTGTATCAATAATTGATTGTTACCAATTATGCCTCTCATGTAAACTGCTGGAAAATCAAAGTGGTCAGATATTTAAATCACGAACTAGGATTAAAGAAGAAATTTGTACTTAGCCGTGCAGTACACGGAGATCAGTCTCTTCCTAAGTTCCCATAATTGGAATTTAAAATTTAACAACCCAAACCTCGCATACGGATGTGACAACCGGAACAGAGGCTTGTCTGTGCTCAGCTCCAGCTCACCCTCCTTTTATCTGCGTGAGAGCAGTGTCTCGAGGGGGGGCTGCACGTTAGCCCCTGGGGGAGAAGCAGCAAAAATTATGGACAACAGAATCGGGTAGGAGGTTCTACAGTGCAACTCAGTTTGTTTTCCTCCAGCTTTATTGAGAAAGAACAGGCACATAGCTTTTTATTGGTTTAAGGTATAGTGGCCTGATATATGTATATGTGGTGAAATGATTACATCTATCACTGCATATCGTCAAACATGTTTCTGGTGATGAGAACTCTTAAGATCTACTCTCTCAGCAAATTTCAGTTATTCAATACAGTGTTATCAACTATAATTACCAGGTCAGATGTTAGATTCTCAGACCTTATTCATCTTATAACTGGAAGTTTGTGCCTTTTGATCTCCTTCACACGATTCTCCCATCCCCACCACCCCTCTGGCAGCGGCCAATCTGTTCTCTGTTTCTGTGAGCTCACTTGGTTTAGATTCCATGTACAAATAAGATCATACAGTTCTTGTCCTTTTCTGACTTATTTCATGTCTTCAAGGTCCATCTATGATGTTGCAAATGTCAGGATTTCCTTTTTTTTATGGCTGAATAGTGTATATATTCCATCAGTGGACATTTAGTTTGTTTCTGTGTCTTGGCTATTGTAAATAATGTTGCAGTGAATGTTCTTTTTGAATTAGAATTTTAATTATTTTTTGGATATATACCCAGAAGTGGGATTGCTGGATCCTATGGTAGTTCTGTTTTTAATTTTTTGAGGGATTCCATACTGTTTCCCATAGTGGCTGCACCAATTTGCATTCCCACCAATAGTGCCCAAGGGTTCCCTTTTCTCCACATCCTCACCAGCATTTGTTACCACTTGTCCTTTTGAGAATATCCACTCTAGCAGGTGGGAGGCGACACCTCATTGTGGTTTTGATTTGCGTTTCCCTGATGATGACTGAGGTTTAGCACGGTCTCATGCACCTGTTGGCTGTCTGTGTGTTCTTTGGAAAAATGTCTATTCAGTTCCTCTGCCCATTTCTAATCAGATTCTTTTTATTTTTTGCTATTGACTTGTGTGAGTTCTTTATATATTTCAGGTAATAACCCCTTCTTATATATATCATTTGTGAATATTTGCTCCGATTTCTTATGTTGCCTTTCCACTGGATCATTCTCCAGTGTCTTACATCGATGGGAATGGAGCCGATGAAAAGGAGCTGGTTACTCCTGCTCTCACCCTAAGCCAAGAGGACTTCGGGGCCATGACTACTGTTCTGCTGACAGCCAGGTTCTCTCCTTCTAAACTTCCTGATGCTTTATCTAAGGGAGCTGGGTAAACTGGGATATTTGGAGGGCCTCTCTGGGAGGCACCTACCTTTCAATACGAACTTTGGCAGTGGTTATCTGAATGACCCAGTGTAATAATGGTCATGCGCTTTATCTTTGTAAAAGCATCATCATCTGAATGGCCCCCAGGATCCTCTGGGAAGAGGAGAGAGTACTCTGATCCTCTGGAAAGAGGAGGAGACCAGTTAGACGGACATGCTTCCCTTTCCCGAGTCACCAGAGTGGGGGAGACGTTGTTCTAAGGTCAGTGTAGTCAGTTACTTTTTTTTTTCCTCATCCGAGGACATTTTTCCATTTTTTGCTCAGACAGTGTGGGAGGGAGGGGAGGAGAGGGGAGGGGAGGGAGGGAGAGAGAGAGAGAGAGAGAGAGAGAGAGAGAAACATCGATGTGAAAGGGACACATCGAGTGGCCTCTCGCACGACCTACCAGGGCCGGGGACAAACTGCAACCGAAGTACGTGCCCTTAGCGGGAACCGAACTTGGGTCTCTCTGGACCGCAGGCCGATGCTCTAACCGCTGAGCCAAACCGGCCAGGGCATCAGTTACTTTTGACAGGTAGTGGAACTGACTGTTGCTTGTCCCTGTTCTCTCTAGAATGCAACATGTGTATAAATAGATGAGGACTGTGGTATGGATACAAAAATCAAGCAGTACATCACTAGCTTGACTAATGCTATGAATTTTACACTAGGTCTTTATTAACCCAACACAGAACAATGGATTGTCATACTGCTTCTCTATTAAAAAGACAGTCCTTTTAGAGAAAAACACAAACACTCTTGCTTTTATATCCTTATTTTCCACAACCTTAGGCTGAAACAAAATCCCTGTTGTAGATTAAAAAAAAATTTTTTTTTCCTTTTTATTGATTTTAGAGTGAGAGGAATTGAGAGGGAGAGATAGATACATCGATGAGAGAGAACATTGATTGGCCGCCTCCTGCATGCCCCCCACTGGGGATCAGGCCCACAACCTGGGCATGTGCCCTGACTGGGAATCAAACCGGCACCCTCTTGGTGCATGGGTCAATGCTCAACCACCGAGCCACACCGGCCAGACTAGATGTTAAAGGTTGACGTCTAGGCAGCAGAGGAGACAGCTGAGGCATCATGCAAACAGCGCTCAACCTGGAATCAGACGGCATTCAGTTGAATCCTGGCTAATTGGGTGATCCGGGACAAGAACCTTTCTGAATCTCCAGGGTGTTTGCAAATATAAGTGAACTAATAATTTACATGAAATTAAAAAATTCACAAGTGTGTGTTATAGGAATGTTAGCTATTCTTAATATGTGCCTTCCGTGATCTGTGGAATCTGCTGTAATACGGGGCCCTGGATTCACCTTCAGAGGTCCTCGTTGGAATGCCGTTCGGTGGAGGCTGCTGGGCCTCAGGGAGCCTGCAGACCAGTCGGGAGATGAGCGTGGGCACAAACAACGGTGACAGCAAGGGACGGAGGAGAGTGTCAGGAAAGATGCTGGTGCCAGATTTTCTGCCCTAGGCTCCTTGGAAAAACGGAAAAGGGCCACCCGATAAACATGATACAGAAGCCCCCGCCCCCACACGGTTCTTCCCCTGCTGGGGTGCGTCTGCTGCGAGGCGCTGTCCCCATCGGTACACATTCTTTGTTTACTCCCTTTAGCCAAGAAGCTTCTTGAAAAGCCCAGGCCCGTGCTCTGAGCAAAATCTGGGCTCGTGAGCCCCGCAAAGATGCCAGGTGGGAGGGTGGGGGAACCGAGGTTCTGCGATGACAGAGAGAGCAGGGAAGCCGGCGGGCGAGACCGGAGCCAGGAAACTGCCACGTACAAGGGAGGCTGGCCTGGGATTGTTGGCCTGTCCCACCGGAAATCAAGGACATTCCTGGGGCCAGCTAGAGACCACGCACTGCATACTTTATCGACGAGTTCTGCGGAGATTTTAGCGGAGCCAAAGAGAAACGGGTGGCAGTGTCCAGGAGTCACCTGGCAACTAGTCATTCCCACAGACTCGCCTGGCTCACTTTGGGTCAGTGCACAGGGGCGTGTGCCTTCGTTTAGGCCTTTGGGGCCCAGGGCAGAGCTAGCAGTGTGCTCCCCAAGTCAGCCTGGATACTTTTCATTAATAAAACAATCCATTGCCCGGCCGGTGTGGCTCAGCGGATTGAGTGTCATCCCATGGACTGAGAGGTCCCAGTTCGATTCCCAGTCAGGGCACGTGCCCAGTTGCAGGCTCGATTCCCAGTGGGTGGCCTGCAGGAGGCAGCCGATCCATGTTTCTCTCTCACATCAATGTTTCTACCTCTTTCCCGTCCTCTCTCTCTAAAAACTCAATAAAATCACTTAGAAAAACAGTCTATTGAGCGTATACTGTTCCAGGCCTGTGCCCGGGAAGACACAAAGACAGACACCATGCTTTCACAGAGAGGACAGAGTCGCACGTTCAGCTCACACAGTGAAGGTCTGGCTGGACAGTGGGCTGGACAGACGTGGAGAAAGGTAGAGGGAGGCCAGAGGACTAAGGAAGTGGCGGGAGCGCGGGGGCGGGGCACTAAACGGAGCAGGTGACATTTCCGCCTGGCCTCGAAGGAGGATTGTCACAGACTCGGGCGAGGGGAGGGGTTCCTGGCAGAGACGCAGTGGGCACCAAGCCTTGAAGGGCTGGGCTGCCCTTCGGGAAGGTGGGAAGTGTCTGTGGTCGGAGCCCCCGGAGGTGGGCAGCCGCGGGCGAGGGATGGATGAGAGGGATGGATGAGAGGGATGGATGAGAGGGATGGATGAGAGGGATGGATGAGAGGGATGGATGAGAGGGATGGATGAGAGGGATGGATGCGAGGGATGGATGCGAGGGATGGATGAGAGGGATGGATGAGAGGGATGGATGAGAGGGATGGATGAGAGGGATGGATGAGAGGGATGGATGAGAGGGATGGATGCGAGGGATGGATGCGAGGGATGGATGCGAGGGATGGATGCGAGGGATGGATGCGAGGGATGGATGCGAGGGATGGATGCGAGGGATGGATGCGAGGGATGGATGAGAGGGATGGATGAGAGGGATGGATGAGAGGGATGGATGAGAGGGATGGATGATAGGGATGGATGAGAGGGATGGAGGGATGGATGCGAGGGATGGATGCGAGGGATGGATGCGAGGGATGGATGCGAGGGATGGATGCGAGGGATGGATGCGAGGGATGGATGCGAGGGATGGATGCGAGGGATGGATGCGAGGGATGATGCGAGGGATGGATGCGAGGGATGGATGCGAGGGATGGATGCGAGGGATGGATGCGAGGGATGGATGCGAGGGATGGATGCGAGGGATGGATGCGAGGGATGGATGCGAGGGATGGATGCGAGGGATGGATGCGAGGGATGGATGAGAGGGATGGATGAGAGGGATGGATGAGAGGGATGGATGAGAGGGATGGATGCGAGGGATGGATGCGAGGGATGGATGAGAGGGATGGATGAGAGGGATGGATGCGAGGGATGGATGCGAGGGATGGATGCGAGGGATGGATGCGATGGATTGATGCGAGGGATGGATGCGAGGGATGGATGCGAGGGATGGATGCGAGGGATGGATGCGAGGGATGGATGCGAGGGATGGATGCGAGGGATGGATGCGAGGGATGGATGCGAGGGATGGATGCGAGGGATTGATGCGAGGGATGGATGCGAGGGATGGATTGCGAAGGGATGGATGCGAGGGATGGATGCGAGGGATGGATGCGAGGGATGGATGAGAGGGATGGATGAGAGGGATGGATGCGAGGGATGGATGCGAGGGATGGATGCGAGGGATGGATGCGAGGGATGGATGCGAGGGATGGATGCGAGGGATGGATGCGAGGGATGGATGCGAGGGATGGATGCGAGGGATGGATGCGAGGGATGGATGCGAGGGATGGATGCGAGGGATGGATGAGAGGGATGGATGAGAGGGATGGATGAGAGGGATGGATGAGAGGGATGGATGAGAGGGATGGATGAGAGGGATGGATGAGAGGGATGGATGAGAGGGATGGATGAGAGGGATGGATGAGAGGGATGGATGAGAGGGATGGATGAGAGGGATGGATGAGAGGGATGGATGAGAGGGATGGATGAGAAGGATCCGGATCCGGCCGCGAGACACCTTGAAGGCCCGTTCGCTGTGTGCACCTCACTTAGCAGCAGGCAGAGGAGGCTGCGGAGGGGAGGGTTAGAACCGGAAGAAGATGGAATTTAGAAGCTCCGAGGGTCCTGGTCGTCTTCGTGGCTATGTTCTTGGACACGTGCCCCCACAAAGGGGCACTTGGCGCCCCCTTGGATTCAGTTTTCTGAGCTGGAACGTGGAGGTGGTGGTGATCTGCCCCAGATGCTAAAGGATTACTGTGTCCTGGTCCCAGCCTCCTTAAAGTCCCCTTTCGGAAGGTCTTGCTCGAAAGCTCCCTGGAGTCCCCCAGAGCATAGCTGACAAGTGAAGACTCGTACACGTGAAGCAGCGTAGAAAACAACAAACAGATGCGCCCCTGGGCAGATGTGGGGCAGGAGGGGGCTGGGCTCATAGTGCAGAGGGTCTGGACTCCAGTCCCGGCTTCACCTCTTAAACCTGAACAGGTTGTTTAACTTCTCAATTGAGGATGAAAATGCATGTCCTGCCTTCTTCTCCGAAGGACTGTAAAGACTAAATGAGGAAAATATACAGAGGTGCTTGAAAATCAGAAAGCGTTCCCCAAACATTCCTCGCCGTAGTTATCAGTTTACATTTGGAAGCGATCGGATCCGACATGTGTTTTTGAAAGATGATTCTAACAGCTGTGAGATGGAGGAAATGAAGGGGGGAGAGGCAGGTGGTTGAGACACCAGGTAGGCGCTGCTGTCGTGGTCCAGGCAGGAGAGGACGGGGTCCTGGAACCAGACAGTGCGGATGAAGACGGAGGGTGGACCTGGTGTCCTTCTGAAGACAGAACCTACAGAAAATGAGCGCTGATGAGTGGGAGGGATCCAGAGACGATGAGGAGCCAATGGTAAGAACTTGGTAGAAGGTGATGCCATATACGAAGCCAGCCCCTTGTCACTTTCTGATTGTTGAAACCTATAAACAGAAGTGGGGAAAGGGGGTACCTCAGGGTTTGAATTGTTACCTTGTCATTCACTGGCCCTGGCACTCACTTTGACCCTCCCCCTTCATCCTCTACGGCACCCTTGGTAGAACCCACTGAACCTGAAGCCATTGTGCCTTGTACCCATGTCCTCAGCCTGACTGTGACCACCATGAGGTGTCTGTGCCAAGAACTCCATCTCTACGTTGGCAGAAGGGACCAGATGAGGTCCCTCCCATTCGCCTGCACAGGGCCGGGAGCATGTCCCTCAGCCCTGGCTCATCTCTTCCTCCCTGGACATGAGGGAGTAGCTGGCAGGACCCACAGTGGGTGCTGGACTTCTTCCTCTTCTAGGGGCACCTCTTTGTTAACAGGGAGCCCTTGACAGCACCCTGGCAGAGGAGAGTGCCTGAGCTAGGGCTGGGCGGTGCTACTCTAGGAGGGACATTCTTGCTGGAACGGTGTTTGGTGACGGGAAGGGCATTGGTAGAGGTGGTTTCTGGAGGGACCGATTCACAAGTGACTCTTTCTTGATCCCCATTTGCTCGCCCATTGAGTTGGATCGTCTTCCTGTCTGCAGGCCGCCCTCATGCCCCTTCTCTTCCTTTCCCATGGGGCTTTACTCTTGTTGTCGTGTGCCACAGTGTGGCTCTGGTCCCCTGTGCCTGCAGTGGACTCTGTCTTCTCCTTGACCCTCACCTTGGCTTTCCCGGTCCCATTAGCTCCCTTCCGCCCCACCCCACCTGCCCCGTCTTCCTCCTAGAGTCCTCCTTCTCTTGGTCCTTTTCTTATTTCTCCTCCACCAGCCATCTTCAACTAGCATTTCAGCCCTTCAATGCCATCGGCCTTCAGTGACAGCCATTATTGAGCACCACAGCATGCAGGAGCCTGAGGGAACACAGCCTTCTGGTTAGCGATCAGGTTCCAGCAAGTTACTTCCTCCTGAGCCTTGTTTCCTTATCTGTTCGGCAAGAATTGTAGTAGCGCTGGCTTCATAGGGCTGTTATGAGGACTGAATGAGTTAGTGGGTGTGAAGAGCTTCATACAGGGCTGGCGTGTCATGAGTGGTCAGCATGCAGTAATCATTTGTGTAATTCAGAATGTCGAGAGTAGCTCTGCCCCTCGGAGGGCTGGGGGCCTCCATTGTAGCTGGGGACATGGAGCGTGTAGCATTTGGAGACCTGGTTTGTCGCCGGACTCACAGAACACCTTTCCAGACAGAGCGGCGGAAGGTGTTGGTGCTGATTGCAATGGAGCCGCTCTGGGTAGATTCCTGCATGAGGCCGAAGGAGGAACGTGTCTGAGCGACCTTTGAAGGTGGTCACAGACGCAGCCCGGGACCCAGGAAAGGGGAAGCGGGGTGCCCGGAGGTGCCTGCTGAACCTCTCTCCTCCTCGCTTCGCCCTTTGTCCGAGTCATGACACTGCCCAAACCCGGTGAATCGTGCCCTCCTTGTCCGCAGGGAGTTTGCCAAGGAGAGGGAGCGCGTGGAGAACCGCCGGGCTTTCATGAAGCTGCGGCGCCAGCAGCAGATCGAGCGGGAGCTGAACGGGTACCGCGCCTGGATCGACAAAGCGGGTAAGGCCGGCGGGGCAGCGGGCTGCACGGGCGTCGGGGGCCTCCCCGCCGCTCGCCCCCAGTGCTCCAGGCAAAGGGCAGCCTGGACCAGGGCAGAGAGAAGCTCTGGGTGCCTCGTTCGCTCTGGGGTTCCCTGTGGGTCCCACTTTCCTTTATCTGGCATCTAATAGTCCCTGTCCTTCGATGAAACACCTTCACGAGACCCGCATTTTAGGAAGGTGCTCTCAGTCAGAGGGAACGTAACCCAGTGCTGGAGCTGAGCGTGGGCCGGTAACATTTCATACCACTGCTACTACGACAGCTACTACTAATAACGACAACCGTCATTGCGCAGTATTCACTGGGATGCCCTTTGTGCCAGGCCCCGTTCCAGGCCCCTGGGTAAAGCTCTCCTCTGGCGGAGCTCACGGCCTCCAGGTGGGAGGCAGCAGCGAGCAGGACAGTACAGCAGTCACCCTTCAGAAGGTGATGAGTGCAAAGAGACCCAGGAGGGGCCTGGGGTGTAGGGGAAGTGGCGGTTTTAGCTAGAGGGGTCGGGGTACACCTGTCTGCGAGACATCTGAAAGAGATGAGGGGCGAGCCACGGGGAGGCCTGGGGGAGGAGCACTCCAGCGCCCAGGCTCCAGGGTCAGCAGGGGGTGAGCCAGGATTGGGGGACAGGAGGGAGCCTGTGAGGGCGGTCAGGGGGTGGGCAGCGGATCCGGCATGACCAGCGCTGTAAGCGTGAGTGAGGCCAGGACCACTGCAGCGTTTTGAACAGAGGAGGACGAGCTCTGATGCAAGGACCCGAACAGGCGGTAGGCGGACAAGGCCAGGAGCAGGGCGGCCGTTGCGAGGCCATCCCAGTAAGCCAGGGACTCAATGACGGTGAGGACTGGTGCTGCCTGTTCCCCGAGCTGTCACCACTTCCTCCCTCTGTGGCTCCTGCATCAGAAAGGACCCTTGCCACCCTGGCCGGTTTGGCTCAGCGGTTAGAGCGTCCGCCTGCGGTCTGGAGAGACCTGGGTTCGGTTCCCGCTAAGGGCACGTACCTCGGTTGCAGTTTGTCCCCAGCCCTGGTTGGTCGTGCGGGTGGCAGCCAATAGATGTGTCCCTTTCACATTGATGTTTCCCTCTCTCTCTCTTCCTCTCTCTCCCTCCCACTCTGTCTGTACAAAAAATGGAAAAATGTCCTCGGATGAGGATAAAAAAAAAAAAAGAAAGGACCCTTGCCTGGCCCTGAGTATAGGTCCAAACCTACCAAGATTACACGGTCCCACAGAGCCACCGGATCAAGCTGGACCATGACTGTGCATGGGGGACCCCGGTCACCCCGTCGAGGTCAGGAAAAGGAAAAGGCTATATGTGTTCGCCTGGCTCTTTGAAAGGCTGGATTGCCTCATTTTCTTCCTGAGCAGAGAGTAGATTTTTTTTTTTTTTGGGTACGTGCCCCTAGCGGGAACCGAATCCGGAACTCTCTGGTCCACAGGCTGACACTCCAACCGCTGAGCCAAACCGGCCAGGGTGAGAGTAGAGTTTTTAAATAAAAAATGACACGCAGTCAGCACCTCTTCTCGATGCCTGGTGGGAAGCACAGCGCAATGCGAGGTCTCCAGGGGAAAGGTGCAGGGTGACCTGATGCTTAGTGCCTGAGCCGTATTCGTCCAGAAGAGCCCTGGAATGAGGCCAGGACAGTGGTCCTACCCACCGGCTCGCAGAGCTCTCTCCGCTCTGGGGTCCACTTGATGATCGTAGGGGTGAGAGAGTGTGATGGGAAACACTGTTTCAGACCGGCTCCGGGGGACCGGCTGCGTGTCTCTGCCTCCTCTGGCAGCCTGGGCCATGCACCTGGACGGCACTTCTTTTGCCCGTTCCCCTCGGACCCTCCCCTCTTCCCAGAATGGTAACTCAGCCTTCCTGAGCAGCTTAGCTGCCGGGCCAGGCAGGCAGCATGAAGTCCCAACGGTCATTGGCGTCCTGGGCGGAGGAGCCATCTGACAGACCAGCCTAGCAAGTGGGCTGGCGCCAAGGCTGGGAAGGAGCCCTCGCCCTCTCCACGGGTTCAGGGGGCCTGGGATGCCGCTGTGTGTGGCTCTGCCTTTCAGATCCACGCGGGAGGGTGAGGCTGCGCTTCCTCCCAGTTGGCAGAGCCGGCTCTCCTTCTAAGAACAGAGCCGCACGCGGCGTCACCTGTGCTTCCGGGCCCTTCCCTTCGCCATGGAGCCCCAGTGAATCAGACATATGGGTTACATTTCCCTGGAAAGACACGTTCCAAAGGAACTTGGCAAAAGGCATTGGGGGAGGGGTGGTTTCAGCACATCCAGAGCCCTCAGCGCTTCCCGGAGATGCTCAGCAGCTCCACACACTTCCCTCCACTTTCGGGGTCCTCGGACCTGCTCACCCCAAAGCCCAGACACTGTACACAGCCGACAAGACTCCGGCTGAGGTCACGCGGGTTGCTCCGAGGCATTTTAATGAGGACCTATTTTAAAAGGGTGCCCTCAAACTGTACAGTCCAATGACTTTAAAACCCTCTTTGTCTGCCGGAGCACCCGCCAGTAATTCTTAACCTGTTAACTTAGAGCTTCGCCCGAGGCTATACTTAAAAAAGAAAGCTAAACATCAGGGCTTGGTATAATGGCCATCCTTCGTGTACCCTCTGAGCCTCAAAATGCCCCCCTCCCTGGGAAATGCATTCATTTATATGCAGGTGGAATTGCGGTAATGACTTTACCCTCTTCTGCTTGCCCTTGAACTTGTTACAAGTGCTTAAATGAAACCATCCTTCAACAGGGCCTGCTGCAGGCTCACCCCGCAGCTGGGATCCTCCGCACGTACTGCTTAGGTCTCCGAACCGGCCCGTTACAGGCCGAGTGAGGGCCAAGTAGGGGACCCTGCATCCCACCAGACCTGGGCTATTTTGTTGGCAGGTTTGAAGGGAAGCTAGCGAGGCTTATTCTGACAAGTCTTAGAAAATAGTGTCCCGCCCACGATGGCACCTCTGGAACACGGGGCTGCTCCTGGGGGGCCACGGGACCGGTGGTTCTTTTGCAAGCACCAGCCACCAGAGGTATCGCTCCAACGCAGCCAGTCCTGCCGTTCTCCGACACACGTCACCCAGCAGTTCAGTTCTGACCCTGAACACCACCCGGCTTCGTGCACACCCCACAGCTGGAAGGCTCCGTCCCGCAAGCCTGCCCCCACGCAGAGGCCAGCCACAAGCAGAGTGCCTCAGCGACCACAAAGTCAGAGGGTCCCAGGTTTGAAAATTCGCCAGAACAACTTCCAGAGCTCAGGGAACCCGATACTTCCTCCTGCCAGCTCTTATGAAGGGTACAACGCAGAAACAGCCAGAGGAGAGAGAGAGCTCGGAGTGCGGGGCAGAGTTGGGGGCACGGAACTGCCGTGTCTCCAGATGGGCCGTCCTCTCAGGATCGTGGTGTGCTCACCGACCCAGAAGCTCCCTGAGCCCCGCTGTTTAGTCTTCTGAAGGCCCCGTCACATTGGCACGATTGATGACATCACTGGCCATTGATGATTGATTCACCTCCAGCCACGCTTCCTTCCCGGGAGGTGGGAGGGGGAGGGGCTGCCAACTGTCCTCCGCTAATCCTGAGGTTGGTTTTTAGGTTACCAGCCCCCATTCTTCAGCTGTCTCGGCCTCCCCCACAATGAGTCATTTCATTTGGTACAAAAAAAAACAACAGTCAATTCCAAGGGTTTTAAGAGTTCTTTGCTGGTAACAGAGTCTGCTGTCACGGGGACACATTCAGGATGGGCCGAGCCTGGTCAGCTCGAGCTTGCTCAGCGAGGCAGGTGGAGGCGGGGATGGGGGAAGCCAGCCCTCCAGCCCCCCGCCTCTTCCTGCGAGAGCCCGGGCATGTCCTCTGCCCTCTCCTCGCAGGGCAGACGGTCCAGGGCCCAAAACACAGCCCCCTCTCCCGAGTGAGTGAGCCCGAGGAACTAAGGAAGCTCCCATCACTAGGAAAGGTTTAGGGGGCTAGGAGGGACCAGAACCTGGGTGGAAGAAAAATCAGAAATGGGAATGTTTCGTTCCTATCCATTGTTAGGGGGTTTTAGTTAAAAAGACCATCTCTCCCTCTCGTGAGGGTCCTCCCCAACAAGCATCTCAGACTCTGCTGGATTTTACCAATCATCCCCCACACACCTGCTCACCGAGGACGCCCTCCTGTTCTGAGGTGTGTCGGGAGCTCTCTGTGACCTTCGTGGCTTTTCTGCTGCTGGTGCTCGGGACCAACTCCCAGCCCTTGGTCCCGTCTCTGTTGCTCTGGAGTCATAGGCCTCCCTGAGGGATTTTCATGTTGCAAACTAATTCGCCATGTACTAATAACTGACTAAACCATTGTTTCCGTGTAGAAGAAGTCATGCTTGCCGAAGAAAATAAAAATGCCGGGACGTCAGCCTTGGAAGGTAAGGCTCCTGCCAACGCTCCCTTCCCTCGCAGGGCCCCCTCTTGATCAAAAGAGGAGAAAGAAAGAAAAGAGGGGTGCTCTGGGATTTGAAGCCAGAGTCTCTCTGTCATGAAATCCCTCGTGCTTTATAAGGAAAGGAATTGAGTCACAGACTTGATACTTTTTAAAGTGATGAAAACCAAATCCAAAAGGTACTTGGTTTCAGGGCGTGTCATTGATCACATGAAATAAAAAAGTCCCTCGCCCTGGCCGGTTTGGCTCAGCGGTTAGAGCGTCGGCCTGCAGTCCGGTGAGACCCGGGTTCAGTTCCCGCTAAGGGCACGTACCTCGGTTGCAGTTTGTCCCCGGCCCTGGTTGGTCATGCAGGTGGCAGCCACTCGATGTGTCCCTTTCACGTCGATGTTTCTCTCTCTCTCTCTCTTCCTCTCTCCCCCTCCCACTCTATCTGAACAAAAGAAAAATGGAAAAATGTCTTCAGGTGAGGATTCAAAACAAAACAAAACAAAAAACACGTCCCTCATACAACCCATGGCATGGAAAGCGATTGTCTTTGGAAAGCTGTGGGGATCCTCTTGGGGCCACTTCCATTCCCAGGACGTGGCCTCTAGACGTTGGTGGCTTCTGCAGCCCTGGCTCAGCCGATTCAGGCAGTGGCCCGTGTCACAGAGGCCTCTGGCCCACGGGCCCAGTTTGAGCAGACCACCTGGTTGTGCGTGTTCTCACCTGCTCCCTCCCCCGGTGCAGTGCTTCGAAGGGCCACCATCAAGCGCAGCCGCACGGAGGCCATGACGCGGGACTCCAGCGACGAGCACTGTGTCGATATCTCCTCCGTGGGTGAGTGGACCGGTGAGGTCTTTCACTTCTCCGAATCTCCCATAAAAAACCACGAGCCTGTCCTTTGGGAAACACCACAGGAAGAAGAGAATCCACAGAATCCAGAACCCAGAGGTGTCATTAGAGACAGGTGTGGGACTCTAAACACATGACGACTTGGAAAAAAAAATGGACCGGGGGACACTGTTTACATGAAACATGGGCACAGGGCTAAGAATCCAACCCAGATTGGGCACGTGTGGTCATGTGAGCCATTGGCCTGTCTCCCCGTGGGTTGACGAGACCCCCTCGGAGGTCTGCTCTGAGGAGTCTGAGGGTCTGTGCCCCTGGTGACCCCCATTTGAGAACCTGCAGTTATGGCTCAGCCATGGCAGGGCCCACTTCCTTTCGCCACCATCCTCCACATGCTATTTAAACAAATTCCTGCTGACGGCCCTTCAGCATGGCTGGTGTCACAGGTGTTCATCCCCAGGTTCTCTTAGAGATTCTGGCTGATGGCAGAGATAGCCTCCCCAGAAAGGGGTCTTCGTCCTTAAACACAGAAGAGGCGTACGGAGCTCACTGCCTCCGCTTTGGCTGCTCGTGTAGAAAGATCTGGAGGCAGCAGGAGCTCAGCCCCCGCAGCATAGAAAAGGGAAGGCCAGAGAGAAGCCCAAACACAAACACCATCCTAGCAGGACTCATGGCATCGGGCGTAGGCCTGGCGTCTGCCCAGGGGCTCTCCCGGGACTGACTGTGCCCAAAAGCAGGGACTTCGACTGTGGAAACTCCTTAACATGGGGATTCCCCAGGCCTGCAGCATGGCGGGCACCCGGCTGGGGGGCGGACGCGGCCCACCTTGCCCCTTGAATTCCCCCTTGCCGGGAAGGGTGATCTTTTTTTAAAAAAATATTTTTTTCCTTTATTGATTTGAGAGAGAGAAGAAGTTGAGAAGGAGAGAGAGAGAGAGAGAAACATCGATGAGAGAGAACATCAATTGGCCGCCTCCTGCATGTCCCTCACTCGGATCGGGCCCACAACCTGGGCATGTGCCCTGACCGGGAATTGAACTGGCTTCCTCTTGGTGCCTGGGTCGATGCTCCACCACTGAGCCCCACCAGCTGGACAAGGGTGATCTTTCTGTAGCCTCATTCTCCCTCCTGACTTCTCCCGCACAGGCACACCTCTGGCCCGAGCCAGCATCAAAAGCGCCAAGGTGGACGGGGCCTCCTATTTCCGGCACAAGGAAAGGCTTCTGCGCATCTCCATCCGCCACATGGTCAAGTCGCAAGTGTTCTACTGGATCGTGCTGAGCCTTGTGGCTCTCAACACTGCCTGTGTGGCCATCGTCCATCACAACCAGCCCCCGTGGCTCACCCACCTCCTCTGTAAGTGACCAGGGCCTGCGGGCGCTTGGGCTGCTGAGTGGGGTGTGGGTGGCAGAGAGCCAGGCCTCGTCTGGGCCTGGCCGTGGCTCTGTCTGCCCGGAGTTCTCCTTCTTCACGTTGTGAGGCAAGCCGGAGTTGTCCCCAAGGGGACGGCGTCATCACATAACCATTGCGATCTCGTTCGTTATTGAATCAGATAAACAAGTCCTGGCTGATGAGTCACAGGACAGCATTGCAACTCGGGTGCCCTGAGGTCTTCACTTAGTATTCTAAGGAGGCTCAGTGGCGTAGGGAGTTGTGGTCACTCGTGTCCTCGGGAGAAGTTCTTAGGGCAGTGGATACCTCTACTAGACCAAAAAGGGAAGTCCGGGGTCAGCTCCGGGGAAGGCTGCTGCTGGTGCGGGTGGGGCTCCAGAGGCTGTCACGGCTGGGGGCGCAGGGCCGGTCTGACTGTCATCAAAGCAGAGTAAGGCCTGGTCTTCCAGAGAGCCACCTACCGTTAGAGGGCAGTGACAAACCCACGTGTTGAAGGAGAGCAGAGCGGCCTGTGGAGCGCCCGGGGCTCCTGCTGGGGGAGGGCGAATTCAGACACCACTAGGTTTCCCTGGCACTGGCCCGTGGTCAGCGACATCCTCCTGAGTGTGGGTCCCGCCGGCGTGGAGGGCCCCTGTGCAGGTGGGGTGTTGGGCTGGGGAGCAGGAGCCCGCCATCCGGGCAACAATGCTCCTGCTTTCGATGCTTTCAGACTATGCAGAGTTTTTGTTTCTGGGCCTCTTCCTCCTGGAGATGTCCCTGAAGATGTACGGCATGGGGCCTCGCCTCTACTTTCACTCTTCATTCAACTGCTTTGATTTTGGGGTAAGTGCTCAGGAGCCACCTCTCCTGCTTCCTGTCCCTGCGCCACGCCCAGCACGGAGCACTGAAAACAGAAATCATACCAGGGGACTCGATTAGCTAACAGGAGGTCAGGGGTGGGTGAATCCTTGCCATACTGGGGTTGGTGGTTGGTTGGTTTTAAGCTCTTTTATTTTTAATGTTTTTATTGAAGTGTAACACACGCCATGGAGGGCACCCTTAAGTGCATAGCTCAGGGGATTTGACACAAGTACCCAGAGCCAGAGTTTCGAACCACTTATTATCTAGGGGGGTGCCCAGGACAGAAGGACAGATGACTTGATTCCAGAAGGCAGTTCAGTAGAAAAAGAGAAACTTATATATTGGGGTTTTGTAGTTCAGTTGCAGTTGGGAAAATTGTCTAGATCGGCCTTCATACAGACACGCCCGGGGATGCCCACACAGCTGTTAGAAAGTCCCCACATGGACAGGTTCGCCCAGTGTCCGCTTCCTGCGTAATATTGATGAGACCGGGCTTCGAGGGCTTCCCCGTACACTTTGTCCCCCGTGGCTTTCAGGAGCCTTGTCCTCTCGCTTGCGTGTCAGGAGCTAGCCTGCCCGTCCACAGAGGACCTGTGTCCCAGGTTCACGTAGCCTGTGCACAGCAGTCCTGGGTCCAAAACTTTGGGTTTCTGAATCACTTCTCTCTGCCAGATTTTCAGCTACGGGCTAAGGGTCTGAGCAGTTGCCAACCTGCATTTTAACTTGGAACATGTGTTTCTGGGTACAGGCAATTTTCAGGCTTAACAGCCAGCGAAAGACCATTGTCACCTGCATTTCTTTATGTATTTGCAGAATTGCTGTGAGGATGAATTTCTAAGGCAATGTACACGCTATGTCGTGGACAATCGATAGGGACATCATTCAATCCAAAACCACATTCGGGTTTTAATTGGACATGGTTCCTTCCTACAGCGATCAGATTCTATGCCTCACAGTAGCAGCATCACATTAGGCTGTGTGGGACCTGAGAGACCGAAAGATATTTACTATGCAGGGGACTGAGCCATTCTTATGAGCCCCACATTCGAGAACAAGAGAATGTGGACCTTCCCCGCAATTTTTATATTGGAATGCAGCCTAGACAGAATGCAATCTGTACGAGTTCAAACTTGGTTCCTCACTTTGAGGACGACTCTTACGTCTGTTCAAGAAGGTTTCATGTAAGAACAGTGACGGCTACCCCGTGTGTGCAGAAGTGGCCAGGTGTAGTTTCCGCCAAGGACGGAACAGCAGTCAGTAACGCCGCCCACACTGTGAAGGATTCAAGTCAGCAAGGGGAGCAGAGAGCAGTGGGCAGGGCCCTGGAACCTCACTTGGCCTCGGCCGCCTTCTCGGGTCCGCGGTCCTCCCGGAGGCGGGCTGGGCGGGGAGGGGAGAGTCTCTGTTACATCAGAGCCCAGTGAGAACTGGTGATGGCTGACCACCAGAGTAGCCCTCTCTGCTCTTCCTCCTCCTCTTACTGTGATGGCTTTGACTCTTTAGGTCACAGTGGGCAGTATCTTTGAAGTGGTGTGGGCAATCTTCAGACCTGGTACATCTTTTGGAATCAGTGTCTTGAGGGCTCTCCGGCTTCTAAGAATATTTAAAATAACCAAGTAAGTGACCGGGATCTGGACTCGTCCCAACCACCTTAGAGAGCGGAGGCTTCTCTCGGCCTTATTACATGTTCCTCCATCGCCTCATCCCCTCATCCCTCTTACCATGTGTTCCCCTTCCCTACCCCACTCCTGCTCCTCCTTCTCCAAAAGTCAGACCAGAAGAATCATCTATGGTGCCAAGTCCTGTGCCACATTTCCAAGGGGATCCAGGCTGTTGCTGCCATCTCTCCTTCCTACAAGGATTAAAAAATGCAGCTATTCATAGACCCCCAGGCAGATGCCCTGCTGGACTTGCGGATAACTTGGCCTCACTGTTCACCACCGTAATGTCATCTGGGTTTTGTAGGTACTGGGCATCCCTGCGAAATTTGGTGGTCTCCTTGATGAGTTCCATGAAGTCTATCATCAGTTTACTCTTCCTCCTCTTCCTCTTCATCGTTGTCTTTGCTCTCCTGGGAATGCAGCTGTTTGGAGGCAGGTAAGCACCAACTAGCTTTCCACCCAAAAGAGCCTTAAAATTTCAACCTGTGAGAGCCGGGGTCACGAATTCATTCACCACGTTCCCACCTTGTTGGCTCTTGTCCATGGTCCATAGCAACCACTGTGTGTATTGTGGGACAGGTGTCTCTGCTCGTGATTTTTTCCACACTGTACAGGGTTCTTGTTCCAGGGACCCTTCCTCTGGAACTCGCCCTGAAATGTACAGCACAGGACCCTGTCACTCAGGATTAGCCCACACCCCGTCCCATTGCCCCTGCCCTTCTGCGAGCACAGTCCTTCAGCCGTAGTCTCCAGTGCTGTCTTTACAAGTTACATGGAAGGAGGGAAGAGGGTCACGTGGAGAATTGGGGAAGAAGTGGTGAAAAGGGCGTAATCTTGGGAAGGGAAAACCTGGTGTGTAAGAATTTTCATTCTATTCTCTCTGACTTTCCTTGTCAGGTTCAACTTTAATGATGGGACTCCTTCAGCAAACTTTGACACTTTCCCTGCCGCCATCATGACTGTATTCCAGGTATGAAGCCAACTGGCCGGTTCTGGGAGGTCCCTGGTCTCACCCTGCAAGGTGACATGTGTTAGGAGAACCCTACTCTCCACCCCCCCCAGGCTCCTCCCAGGCCCTGGGTACCTTGCTTGTTGAGGATTTATCACCACATTAATTCCTAGGATTTCTGTAGCTCATTTCTGTAGTTCCTACCAATGATAGAAGAACCCCACTGTGATGACCTCATTGGCCTTCTCCCTACATTTGTGAGTTTGTAAGAGATATCAAGTCAAAGACATTAAGTAACATATCACATGTATGGTTTTCTAAAACCAGAAGCATCTTCTAATACATGTGATCATTTAATGAAGTATTCAAAAATAGACTTTATAAATACTGGAGGAAATTGAAAAATCACTAATGTCTCAGACCTAAGAAAGACGCTATGTAGCCAGAATCTGAGGCTGAACTAGAACCCAGGTTCCCAGAACTGGTGCCCACAAAGCTCTTTCTGACAACGTTGCTGTCTCAGGAACTGCACTTTGGCCGCTCGGTGACAGGTGGGGAGTGACTACCTGGTCCAAGTCAGTTCTGGAGGCCTGGCCAAATGGAGGTGGGAGGAACTCTGTAGTATGAGGAATAGAATCTTTCCTTTTGATGCTCTGTTTCTAGTTTCAATGCCTAGAATTCTTTTCCATATCAGCAAAAAGTTTAGGTTTATGCATGGGAGTGACATTATGCGTAGACAGGAAAGACTCGGGCCCAGATCTTTCCCCTTGATTTGGCCCCATCTCCTTAACCAGCCCAGGGGTCTGATTGCCTGCTGTTTGCTTCGCACAGATCCTGACAGGCGAGGACTGGAATGAGGTGATGTACAATGGGATCCGCTCCCAGGGTGGGGTCAGCTCAGGCATGTGGTCAGCTATCTACTTCATTGTGCTCACCTTGTTTGGAAACTGTATCCTTTTTAAGATGCGCCTCTCTGTGCTGCCTTCCTGCCAGTCCAACATTTGCGGAGGAGAAGGGAAGAAAGAACGGAGATGGTTGTGATGGTGGTGGTGAAGGAGGAGGAGGGTCGTGCTAGAGGAGGTGGTACTGGAGGAGTTAGAGGAGGGGGTGATGGTGGAGCAGGAGGGTGGTGATGGTGGAGCAGGAGGGTGGTGATGGTGGAGCAGGAGGGTGGTGATGGTGGAGCAGGAGGGCGGTGATGGTGGAGCAGGAGGGCGGTGATGGTGGAGCAGGAGGGCGGTGATGGTGGAGCAGGAGGGCGGTGATGGTGGAGCAGGAGGGCGGTGATGGTGGAGCAGGAGGGCGGTGATGGTGGAGGAGGAGGGTAATGATGGTGGAGCAGGAGGGTGGTGATGGTGGAGCAGGAGGGTGGTGTTGGTGGAGCAGGAGGACGGTGGTGGTGGAGGAGGAGGGTAATGATGGTGGAGCAGGAGGGTGGTGATGGTGGAGCAGGAGGGTGGTGATGGTGGAGCAGGAGGGTGGTGATGGTGGAGCAGGAGGGCGGTGATGGTGGAGCAGGAGGGCGGTGATGGTGGAGCAGGAGGGTGGTGATGGTGGAGCAGGAGGGCGGTGATGGTGGAGCAGGAGGGCGGTGATGGTGGAGCAGGAGGGCGGTGATGGTGGAGCAGGAGGGCGGTGATGGTGGAGCAGGAGGGCGGTGATGGTGGAGGAGGAGGGTAATGATGGTGGAGCAGGAGGGTGGTGATGGTGGAGCAGGAGGGTGGTGTTGGTGGAGCAGGAGGACGGTGGTGGTGGAGGAGGAGGGTAATGATGGTGGAGCAGGAGGGTGGTGATGGTGGAGCAGGAGGGTGGTGATGGTGGAGCAGGAGGGTGGTGATGGTGGAGCAGGAGGGCGGTGATGGTGGAGCAGGAGGGCGGTGATGGTGGAGCAGGAGGGCGGTGATGGTGGAGCAGGAGGGTGGTGATGGTGGAGCAGGAGGGTGGTGATGGTGGAGCAGGAGGGTGGTGATGGTGGAGCAGGAGGGTGGTGATGGTGGAGCAGGAGGGCGGTGATGGTGGAGCAGGAGGGTGGTGATGGTGGATGGTGGAGCAGGAGGGTGGTGATGGTGGAGCAGGAGGGCGGTGATGGTGGAGGAGGAGGGTAATGATGGTGGAGCAGGAGGGTGGTGATGGTGGAGCAGGAGGACGGTGGTGGTGGAGGAGGAGGGTAATGATGGTGGAGCAGGAGGGTGGTGGTGGTGGAGCAGGAGGGTGGTGATGGTGGAGCAGGAGGGTGGTGATGGTGGAGCAGGAGGGTGGTGATGGTGGAGGAGGAGGGTGGTGATGGTGGAGCAGGAGGGTGGTGATGGTGGAGCAGGAGGGTGGTGATGGTGGAGTAGGAGGGTGGTGATGGTGGAGCAGGAGGGCGGTGATGGTGGAGGACGAGGGTAATGATGGTGGAGCAGGAGGGTGGTGATGGTGGAGCAGGAGGGTGGTGTTGGTGGAGCAGGAGGGTGGTGATGGTGGAGCAGGAGGGTGGTGGTGGAGGAGGAGGGTAATGATGGTGGAGCAGGAGGGTGGTGATGGTGGAGCAGGAGGGTGGTGATGGTGGAGCAGGAGGGCGGTGATGGTGGAGCAGGAGGGCGGTGATGGTGGAGCAGGAGGGTGGTGGTGGTGGAGCAGGAGGGTGGTGATGGTGGAGCAGGAGGGTGGTGATGGTGGAGCAGGAGGGTGGTGTTGGAGGAGCAGGAGGACGGTGGTGGTGGAGCAGGAGGGTAATGATGGTGGAGCAGGAGCGTGGTGATGGTGGAGCAGGAGGGTGGTGATGGTGGAGCAGGAGGGTGGTGATGGTGGAGGAGGAGGGTGGTGATGGTGGAGCAGGAGGGTAATGATGGTGGAGCAGGAGGGTGGTGATGGTGGAGCAGGAGGGTGGTGATGGTGGAGGAGGAGGGTGGTGATGGTGGAGCAGGAGGGTGGTGTTGGTGGAGGAGGATGGTGGTGATGGTGGAGCAGGAGGGCGGTGGTGGTGGAGCAGGAGGGCGGTGATGGTGGAGCAGGAGGGCGGTGATGGTGGAGCAGGAGGGTGGTGGTGGTGGAGCAGGAGGGTGGTGATGGTGGAGCAGGAGGGTGGTGATGGTGGAGCAGGAGGGTGGTGATGGTGGAGCAGGAGGGCGGTGATGGTGGAGCAGGAGGGTGGTGGTGGTGGAGCAGGAGGGTGGTGATGGTGGAGCAGGAGGGTGGTGTTGGAGGAGCAGGAGGACGGTGGTGGTGGAGCAGGAGGGTAATGATGGTGGAGCAGGAGCGTGGTGATGGTGGAGCAGGAGGGTGGTGATGGTGGAGCAGGAGGGTGGTGATGGTGGAGGAGGAGGGTGGTGATGGTGGAGCAGGAGGGTAATGATGGTGGAGCAGGAGGGTGGTGATGGTGGAGCAGGAGGGTGGTGATGGTGGAGGAGGAGGGTGGTGATGGTGGAGCAGGAGGGTGGTGGTGGTGGAGGAGGAGGGTAATGATGGTGGAGCAGGAGGGCGGTGGTGGTGGAGCAGGAGGGCGGTGATGGTGGAGCAGGAGGGCGGTGATGGTGGAGCAGGAGGGTGGTGGTGGTGGAGCAGGAGGGTGGTGATGGTGGAGCAGGAGGGTGGTGATGGTGGAGCAGGAGGGTGGTGTTGGAGGAGCAGGAGGACGGTGGTGGTGGAGGAGGAGGGTGGTGATGGTGGAGCAGGAGGGTGGTGATGGTGGAGCAGGAGGGTGGTGATGGTGGAGCAGGAGGGTGGTGTTGGTGGAGCAGGAGGACGGTGGTGGTGGAGGAGGAGGGTGGTGATGGTGGAGCAGGAGGGTGGTGATGGTGGAGCAGGAGGGTGGTGATGGTGGAGCAGGAGGGTGGTGATGGTGGAGCAGGAGGGTGGTGATGGTGGAGCAGGAGGGTAATGATGGTGGAGCAGGAGCGTGGTGATGGTGGAGCAGGAGGGTGGTGATGGTGGAGCAGGAGGGTGGTGATGGTGGAGGAGGAGGGTGGTGATGGTGGAGCAGGAGGGTAATGATGGTGGAGCAGGAGGGTGGTGATGGTGGAGCAGAAGGGTAATGATGGTGGAGCAGGAGGGTGGTGATGGTGGAGCAGGAGGGTGGTGATGGTGGAGGAGGAGGGTGGTGATGGTGGAGCAGGAGGGTGGTGTTGGTGGAGGAGGATGGTGGTGATGGTGGAGCAGGAGGGCGGTGGTGGTGGAGGAGGAGGGCGGTGATGGTGGAGCAGGAGGGTGGTGATGGTGGAGCAGGAGGGTGGTGTTGGTGGAGGAGGAGGGCGGTGATGGTGGAGCAGGAGGGTGGTGATGGTGGAGGAGGGCGGTGATGGTGGAGGAGGGCGGTGATGGTGGAGGAGGGCGGTGATGGTGGAGCAGGAGGGTGGTGATGGTGGAGGAGGAGGGTGGTGATGGTGGAGTAGAAGGGTGGTGTTGGTGGAGCAGGAGGGCGGTGATGGTGGAGCAGGAGGGCGGTGATGGTGGAGGAGGAGGGCGGTGATGGTGAAGGAGGAGGGTGGTGATGGTGGAGTAGAAGGGTGGTGTTGGTGGAGCAGGAGGGCGGTGATGGTGGAGGAGGGCGGTGATGGTGGAGGAGGGCGGTGATGGTGGAGCAGGAGGGTGGTGATGGTGGAGGAGGAGGGCGGTGATGGTGGAGGAGGAGGGTGGTGATGGTGGAGTAGAAGGGTGGTGTTGGTGGAGCAGGAGGGCGGTGATGGTGGAGGAGGGCGGTGATGGTGGAGCAGGAGGGTGGTGATGGTGGAGGAGGAGGGTGGTGATGGTGGAGTAGAAGGGTGGTGTTGGTGGAGCAGGAGGGCGGTGATGGTGGAGGAGGGCGGTGATGGTGGAGCAGGAGGGTGGTGATGGTGGAGCAGGAGGGTGGTGATGGTGGAGCTGGAGGGTGGTGATGGTGGAGCAGGAGGGCGGTGGTGGTGGAGGAGGAGGGCGGTGATGGTGGAGCAGGAGGGCGGTGATGGTGGAGCAGGAGGGTAATGATGGTGGAGCAGGAGGGCGGTGATGGTGGAGGAGGAGGGCGGTGATGGTGGAGCAGGAGGGTGGTGATGGTGGAGGAGGAGGGCGGTGATGGTGGAGCAGGAGGGTGTGTGGGAGCAGGAGGGTGGTGATGGTGGAGGAGGGCGGTGATGGTGGAGCAGGAGGGCGGTGATGGTGGAGCAGGAGGGTGGTGATGGTGGAGCAGGAGGGCGGTGATGGTGGAGCAGGAGGGTGGTGATGGTGGAGCAGGAGGGCGGTGATGGTGGAGCAGGAGGGTGGTGATGGTGGAGCAGGAGGGCGGTGATGGTGGAGCAGGAGGGTGGTGATGGTGGAGGAGGAGGGCGGTGATGGTGGAGCAGGAGGGTAATGATGGTGGAGCAGGAGGGTGGTGATGGTGGAGCAGGAGGGCGGTGATGGTGGAGCAGGAGGGCGGTGATGGTGGAGGAGGAGGGTGGTGATGGTGGAGCAGGAGGGCGGTGATGGTGGAGCAGGAGGGTGGTGATGGTGGAGCAGGAGGGTGATGGTGGAGCAGGAGGGTGGTGATGGTGGAGCAGGAGGGTGGTGATGGTGGAGCAGGAGGGTGGTGATGGTGGAGCAGGAGGGTGGTGATGGTGGAGCAGGAGGGCGGTGATGGTGGAGCAGGAGGGCGGTGATGGTGGAGCAGGAGGGCGGTGATGGTGGAGCAGGAGGGCGGTGGTGGTGGAGCAGGAGGGCGGTGATGGTGGAGCAGGAGGGCGGTGATGGTGGAGCAGGAGGGTGGTGATGGTGGAGGAGGAGGGCGGTGATGGTGGAGCAGGAGGGCGGTGATGGTGGAGCAGGAGGGCGGTGATGGTGGAGGAGGGCGGTGATGGTGGAGCAGGAGGGCGGTGATGGTGGAGCAGGAGGGCGGTGATGGTGGAGCAGGAGGGCGGTGGTGGTGGAGCAGGAGGGCGGTGATGGTGGAGCAGGAGGGCGGTGATGGTGGAGCAGGAGGGTGGTGATGGTGGAGCAGGAGGGCGGTGATGGTGGAGCAGGAGGGTGGTGATGGTGGAGCAGGAGGGTGGTGTTGGTGGAGGAGGAGGGTGGTGTGGTGGAGCGAGGAGGTGGTGGTGGTGGAGGAGGAGGGTGGTGATGGTGAGAGGGAGTGGTGGTGGAGGAGGAGGGTGGTGATGGTGGAGCAGGAGGGTGGTGATGGTGGAGCAGGAGGGTGGTGATGGTGGAGCAGGAGGGTGGTGATGGTGGAGGAGGAGGGTGGTGATGGTGGAGCAGGAGGGTGGTGATGGTGGAGGAGGAGGGTGGTGTTGGTGGAGGAGGAGGGCGGTGATGGTGGAGGAGGAGGGCGGTGATGGTGGAGCAGGAGGGTGGTGATGGTGGAGCAGGAGGGCGGTGATGGTGGAGCAGGAGGGTGGTGATGGTGGAGCAGGAGGGTGGTGATGGTGGAGCAGGAGGGTGGTGATGGTGGAGCAGGAGGGTGGTGATGGTGGAGCAGGAGGGTGGTGATGGTGGAGCAGGAGGGTGGTGATGGTGGAGGAGGAGGGCGGTGATGGTGGAGCAGGAGGGTGGTGATGGTGGAGGAGGAGGGTGGTGATGGTGGAGCAGGAGGGTGGTGATGGTGGAGCAGGAGGGTGGTGGTGGTGGAGCAGGAGGGTGGTGATGGTGGAGGAGGAGGGTGGTGATGGTGGAGCAGGAGGGTGGTGATGGTGGAGCAGGAGGGTAATGATGGTGGAGCAGGAGGGTGGTGATGGTGGAGCAGGAGGGTGGTGATGGTGGAGTAGAAGGGTGGTGTTGGTGGAGGAGGATGGTGGTGATGGTGGTAGAACTGGAGTGGGGCAGGAAGGATCCTAAGGAATTTGTATACAAGTTGGCTAAAGGGGACAAATATGAAGAAGATTGAATACCATCCAAACCTACAGCACACACAAATGATAACATATGATGCTAATGGAGTGAGTGGTTGGAGATACTGTGCGCTGGGGGAAAGAAGAGAGGACAGAGCTCACTGTAGGCAGTGAACAGTGGGCAGATTCTAATACTCATGAGTTAATTTCATGTTAATGTAGAACAGAGCCTGCCACGTAATAAGATCTCAAAAACACTAGTATTATGATTAATGCCAATACTACTATGCATAGCTAACATTGATTGTATGTGTGCTATTTGTGAGTCTCTGTATGTCCTAACTGCTTTAAGGGCACTATTTCATCTAATCCTTACCTTATAAACTTAGAAGAAATAATTTGATAAAGATCAAACAATTACTCACTGTAAAGAAAGAGTAGAAACCAAGTCCATTTAATTCCAAAGCCAATGTCTGGTCACAGGATCTAGATCAAGGGAGATTAATTTTAATCACAGCAACTCTTCTTACAAGCTGTGTGGCCTTGGGAAAGTCACTTAATCTCTTTGAACTTCTAGTTTTTACATGTGAAAGGAGAATAACAATGTCTTCTTTGTTAGCTGTGAACAGTGAATTAGATAATTTATTGGAATACACCTTGTAAACTATAAACTTCTACGTGATCATTAGACGTTTTAGAGCAGTGGGACCTTCCTTGAATCGGGATTGGTAAACATCGAGAGCTATGTGATATAGCTGTGGTTTTGCTTCTTATGTAACTTCACAGAGAAAAGATGCTACTTTAGGTTTTCTGCCCTGAAAACGAATAGGGGCCAGAGCAGACCATCGACTGAAGAGAACCCCAGAAGGAGAAAGCTGTGCGGTGCATCCCAGAAATGGAAGGCCAGTTGGTCACAATGGCACCTTGACTTCCCTTTTACTCTTATGAGTAAAAGCGAGGAAGACCTGGGCTTTTATGCCAGAACTAGTTCTTTGTTCCAGAACATATGGGCCCCAAAGACAATTGCAAAACTGGGACTTGAGAGGTTAGAGCGTAGAATAGAAATGGGTTCCATAATGATCCTGTGAGCTCTTTGACACTTTGTTAAATGAAAGATGGAAGTTGTCTAGGACGAGAAGAATGAGAGGCATAAATCAGCATCTCATTATTGAGAGCTGGTCAGTGATAGGGCTGTGGGTTCTCGTTTCTTTTCATCTTTAAGAACAGAATAACATGACTGGTCTAGCTGGGCTTCAATTCCAGCCCCCCAGAGAGGAGAGATGAGTCCTACATTGAGTTCCCCACCCAACTTGTTGGTCACTGATTCTCTGTCATTGCTATGAGTAGGCATCATAGCTGTTTAAAGGCCTTCTCACCCCATTCATGTATTTCTTTGTCTTATACAAAAAGACGATATGTGGAAGGAGGGAAGACATATTCTCCTTTCATCAGAGTTGCGTAGTATCTCTGTCCCTCCTCCCATAGTCCCTGCTTTAGTGATTCTTTGGGGTGGCTTCTGGTGTCCCAGGAGGAAGGACCTGGAGATGCCCTCTCAGCCTTGCTTCGAAGCCTTCTGCTTTTCTTGCTTGCCCACCCTTAACTCATCACCCCAGACACGCTACTGAACGTGTTCTTGGCCATCGCTGTGGACAATCTGGCCAATGCCCAGGAGCTGACCAAGGTAAGCATCAGTCTCTGGGGATGTGATGGTTCTCCAGGGCCACTGGGTGCCCTCTGGCCCTGGGGCTCTCTCCAGAAGTCTGTGTTGTCTGGCCCCTTCTGGGAGCTCGGGACAGTCGGAGAGTCAAGCACCCGTGAAGGAAGCCTGGTTCACTTTTATTGAGTTAGGTGAGCCTCAGGCCAGCCTCAGTCTCCCATGGAATACAGAAAATAACAGCTTAGCCACTGTGAGCCCTCAAGGGGGCGCCCTTTGCAGGATCATATCATGAAGAATGAAGGAAACACTGAACCCTGGAAATGCTTAGCTGTGCGGGGAGGAGGGCACGGCGGGAGGCTCAGCCTCAGCTGCCCCTCAGGGGTTCTGCCTGGAAGGGCCCTGTTCCCCCACTTCCAGACAGGACGTCTGACAGGTGCCTGCTGCGGCCTGTGGCCTCCCAGCCACGGCCAGCTTCACCGAGGGCAGGAGCTTGGCCTCGCCTGCACGGCTCTCCTGGGCGCCTGTGGGGCCGGAAGGAGACCAGAGAGGCAGCCACGCCAGGGCTAAGGAGGCCCAGCGCGGACCATCCGCGGCCTTTCAGCCGTCTCCCCTCAGCTGCCTCGTTTCACCTCTCCCTTGCTCCCCTCACCCCTCCTGGTGTCCAGAGCTTGTCAGGAGAGTCAGGGTGCCCCCTCTTCTTCGTGGGGTCCCAGGCACAGCATGTCTTCTCTGTGTCTAGGATGAGCAGGAGGAAGAGGAGGCCTTCAACCAGAAGCACGCGCTGCAGAAGGCCAAGGAGGTCAGCCCGATGTCTGCGCCCAACATGCCTTCTATTGAGTGAGTCCCCCCCCCACTGTCCCCGCCCCGCTGAGCTAAGAGGCAGTTCATCCGTCCAAAAGCCGTTCGTTATCTGAGGGCACCCCCTCCACGCCCGGAAGTGTCCTGCCGGTGCAGCAGCGAGCACCCCAGTCTGTTTTCGCGGAGCTTCCGTGTCCGTGACCGAGATCGGTAATAAACACACAACGGCTGTGAAACACGTGAACCGGGAACAAGGCAGAGGAAGAGAGCTGGGTGAGGTCCTTCGGGCAGTCTAGGAGGGCTTCTCAGAAGAGGTGACATTTAAGCAGAGACCAAAATGTGTCTGAAGAGTCACGTGACATTTGAAGGCAGTGCACCCCCAGCACGGGGCTGGGGGAGGGGACGAGAGGAGCAGTATGAGGCAAGTCGGGCAGTGGGCAGGAGCCAGCCCGGGAGGCCCTGGAGGCCCAGGTGAGGGGTTTCAGCTTTTATTCTCACTGCAACCCTAGGAGAGTTGCAAGTGGAAGGATGCATATGACATGATTTATACTTTTAAAGGTCACTGTGCTTTGTGGAGAGGGTCCTTATTGGTGCCATGAGTAGCAGCAGGGACACAGGAAGTTAACTCTTAAAGTCGGTGAATGGCGACAAGTTTTAAAGTGGGCGGCGGCGATGGACGAGGTGGGAAGGGATCCCCCGGTCTGTTTTGGAGGGTCACCCGACAGGGTGAACTAACATGGACTGAGATGATGAGGGTGAGGCTTAAGCGAGTGGGTAGATGGCGGCGGTGTGTGTGATGCCCTGAGGGCCGCGTAGAGCCAGGGTTCAGCTGGCCACACGAAGCCTGAGGTGCTTCTGAGACAGCCACATGGAGATGTAGACCAGGCCGTTGGCTCCCTGAGTCTGGAGCTCAGAAGAGAAGTTGGGGTTAGAAATACAGATTTGGGGGAGCATTTGCATTTGGATGGTATTCAAGCTGCCAGTGTGGGTGACCTGACCCAGGGACCGTGACGGACAAGGGACACACTGAGAACAGAGGCCCAGAGCCCTCCTGTGTCTCAAGGTCGAGCAGAGAAGAAACCCTCCAAAAAGACTGATGGGACGCTCCCAGGAGGTGGGAGAAGGAACCCGGATGCAGGGTGTCCGGGGACTAGAGAAGGACACCCTTCCGGAAGGAGAGAGTGGGCAGTGGAGTGAAACACTGTTAAACTATCACATGAAGTGAGGACAGCAAAGGGACCGCTGGATTTGGCACCACGAAAGCTGTAAGTGACCTTTGTGAGAGTAGTGTGCCCCCGGGAACCGAGTCCTGCTGAGCGGGTCAGGGGGCGAATAGAGGTGAGGAAGTAGTCAGTGAAGACAGACTCTTCCGAGGATCCAGCCTGGACCTGTGGTCGCTGGTGGAGCCGGGGGCAGGGGCCGTGGGCCCTGTGTGGGGCTGACCCATGTGATGCTGGAGGAAGGTGTTGGAGGAGAGGCCAAGATGTGACCACAGAACTGTGGGGTTCCTGTTGGTGCTTCGGGGCCTGCATGAGGACTGTTGAGTGGCCCCGCGGTATTCACGGGTAGGGTCTGAGATCCCCAGGAGGGGGCACCAGACCCTGTCATTGACTCCTCGAAGCACGAGGGGACGAGCCCGTTTTTGCCCAGTGCTGTGTGAAGGGCTCACCTCGTAGGGGCACCCCCTGCCATGCACGGCCACCATCTTCCCTCAGCCTTCAGAAGGGTGATGGTCTGGCCTCTGGGCCCCTCCTCCGTGAATGAGAACCCTCCCCCAATAATTTGTTTAAAAATGATGGCGCAAAGCAAAACATTAGAATATTCTCTGGACCTTGGGTAGCTTCTACCCCACCTTCCCTAAACTCATGAGTTTGGGATAAGAATACACACACAGCCCTGGCCAATTTGGCTCAGCGGTTGGAGCTTCAGCCCGTGGACCAGAGAGGCCCGGGTTCGGTTCCCACCAGGGTATGCTCCTCGGTTGCAGTTTGTCGCCGGCCCCGGCTGGGGTCGTGTGCGCGTGTGTCTCTCTCACATCGATGTTTCTCCCTCTCTCCCTCCCTCTCTTCCTCCCGCTCTATCGGAAGATAAATGCAATAAATAAATAAATAAATAAGTAAATAAATGAATACACACACAGGTGTCCCAACGTGCCGCTGGGTAGGACTGGCTGGCCCTGGCGCTGGGGGCTCTGAGGTGTGGAAGTCTGGGGAAGGGAAGAGTGAGAGGGGTTTGGAGCTGTGGGCTGGGAAGGTGCTCGGAGTGAAGGGATGAACGGAACGCAGGCGGCAGGCTATAGGCGCCGAGCGGTGTGTCCGGGCACCGTGCCGTGGAAGGAGGTGCTGTCGCTCCAGGATGAGCAGAGGGGCAGGTCTGGCTGTGGGACCCGTGTTGTGAGGTGGGTGCTGCTGGCAGGTACCTCGCCAGGTGTGTACCACTCCGAGTATAAGCAAGAATGCGGCTGTCCCCGGGAACCAGGGGAAGAGCATCATGACAAATGGAAAGGCCCGAGTCCCGTCTTAGCTCTCTCACCTATGCTCTATGACCTTGGCAAGACCCCTTAGGGTCTCCGTGCCTGCTGCCCCATTTTTGAAGGGGAAAGAATACTGACTGGCCTTCCTGGTCCACATGATCACTGTGGGCTGTGTGTGAGGTCACAGACGCCTGGGTTGGAGCTATGTGGATGCATCTCTGTGTGATTTGAGGAATGAAGGTGTGTTAATGATTCTGATGGGATGTGAACTTGGATCTTTTCATGTGTGATGAAGAAAAGAGGGGCGTGACGCGTGTGTCTGGTTTGTGTGGGAATTAGCGATCGGTTTCTCAGGTGTGTGTGTGTACACACGGGCGTGCCCAGGCGTGCATTTGCAGGAGAGAGAATTCTCCGTGTACTTACACTCTTGCACACTCCTCTGCCTCCAGTATTTGAATACGCGAGCCTTTGTGATTCGAGGTTAGAATGTGCTTTCTGCAGTGGGCATGCATGATGCCTGTCTCGAGTGTGGGCTTCTGTGTCTCTGTGCGGCCCTGCTGCCCCGCACGCGCCTGGTGACGTAGCGGCTGTCACAGCTGAGGGGTGCGTTCAGCTGGGGAGCTCGCAGGCGTGTGCACAGGTTGTCTGCATCCGCCCTGTGGGTGCTCATGTGTACTGTCCCTCTGCCAGACACCGCGGGGGCCTCGAGCAGCGGCCCCTGCTCCCCCAGCCGCACCGAGTGTCAGGCTCTGGCAGACCCGGGGCATGGCTGCCGCGCGGCGCTGGTTAGTCTAGCGTGGGCGCCACTTTTATCAGGGAAGGAGGGGCACTGGCCAGCCTCCAGGTCCAGGCAGTCCGTTGGGCCAGGCCGGGCCTGTCCGCCCAGGAACTGGGACAGGCTCTCTCCACAGGTGTCCAGATGCCTTTCCTCCACCTGAGCACTGACCTCAGCCCCCAGTCTCATTTCTCCGGGAGTCCCGTCTGCCTTTGCGGCCGGTGCCTCACCTGCCACTCTGACCTGCCACTGCCTATTTGCAGGGGCACCGCAGGTGTGTGTGTAGGGGTTTCCCTGTGCAAGGCCAATACTGGGCTCTACCCAGCTGAACAGACCGAACCTTCAAGGCCTCCGGCTAGGGCCACCGCGTCACAAAACACAGGGTCACCACGTATCCTGGAGCACGGGGCTGGCGGCCACGGAGTGGTGGCCCTGCCTGTGGCCACACTTCCGTGGCCGCGATGGTGTGCATGGCAGAGTGCTGTTTGCTGCACGTGTTGCGAGACTGGAATTGGGACCCAGCACTGCTGTGCTGTCCTGGGAACGACTGGGGGAAATCCAGCTGCAGGACTTCCGTCTCTGAGGGGCATTCGGGTGGAGGTGGGGTGACTCAGTGACGCGGGACGTGGATCCTTTGCGTCTCCACTTGTCCGCTGCAAGATGCCGATCCAGGAGTCCACACGACAGGGAGTCACGGCTCGCCCTTGGAGAGTGGAAGGTTGGGCGCTGCAGAAGGCGGCGGGCCCGCGGAGGCCGTGTGGGCGCGGGGGACCCCGCACCCCTCCCTGCAGGTCGGCAGGCGGCTGTGGGGCTCGCGGCTGCCCTGGAGGCTGGAGTGAACTGAACCTGTTCGTTTTTCTTTCCCAGAAGAGACAGAAGGAGAAGACACCACATGTCGATGTGGGAGCCACGCAGCAGCCACCTGTATGTGTGGACCGGTTTGCGTGTTTGTGAGTGGTTCCGTGTGGGTGCGGGGACACCGTGTCTTTGTCCTTGCTGTGGACAAAGTGGCGCCGGTGTGCACGTCAGTGGTGTGTGCGTGTGTGTTCCCTGCACATGACTCGTGGACATGCCCCGCTGCCCTTTCGACATGTGCTTGTATCGGTGTGTCTAAGGTATGTGACCCTGTGCGCTGTTCGCTCGTCTGCGTGGCCCGAGTGGGCATGTGCCGGCGTGGGTGTGCCTTTCCCGCAAGCGGCGGTGTGCAGCCACACATGGCCTCCGCGAGGGCGTGTGTGGGCGCACGCGAGTGGCCCCTTAGTTTGCAGCTGTGCACCCTCAGGCACGTGCGGGGAGGGAGTAGGTGGCTGCCCTCCCGCCGTGTGAGCCCCGTGTGCTCCCGTGTGTCACGTTTGTGTGTTCTCGCTGCCACATGAACCCTCCTCTCGGCCCTGAGCCGAAATGCTCCACGGGGCTTGAGGAAGAGCTGCTGCCGGGCTCGGCACGGATGGTGCTCCGAGGCTTCATCGGCCTTGGTGGACAGACCCCCAGCGCTCTTGCTCAGTGAGCGGGAGCTGAGACATCATCACTGTCGTCACCCTTGGACGATACCTGCCCACTGTACGCTCTGCCCTGCAGTCCCAGGCTGTATTCTGAGAGGGCAAGGGGAGGGAGAGCAGGCGGAAGAAGGTCTCTGACCTTGAACTGGGGGCCAGTAGTGGGCGCAGAGTGGGGAGAGGTTGACGCCCTGAAAGCAAAGTAGAGCAGGGGCGTGGAGACCTGGTGGCCTATGTACTTCGGCCCTGCAGGCCCCGGGCACTGGGAACTGGGTTCTGGGCGGACCCCAGCCACCCGCCCCCCAGCCACGGCAGAGCTGGGGTGCCAGCGCGAAGCCCCTGAACGGGGAGGCACTGGTCCAACCACCTGCTCCTGTGGCCCCCCTGCTCCCTGCGTCTTTCTGTGCTTCCTGTCTGCAGGTCCCGGGCTCTTCCGTTGGCCCCTCTCACTGTGTGTCCCTCCCTTTTCCTTGGCCGCTGAGGGCTCCCTCGGGCCTCCAGCGGGCGGGTCTGACCGTGGCCTTCGCCCTCTCTCCCCTGTGCCAGGAGGGAGCGGAGGCGCCGCCACCACATGTCGGTGTGGGAGCAGCGCACCAGCCAGCTGCGGAGGCGCATGCAGATGTCCAGCCAGGAGGCCCTCAACAAAGAGGAGGCCCCGTCCATGAACCCGCTCAACCCCCTGAGCCCCCTGAGCCCCCTCAACCCGCTGCATACCCACCCCAGCCTGTACCGCAGGCCCCGGCCCATCGAGGGGCTGGCCCTGGGCCTGGGCCTGGAGAAGTGTGAGGAGGAGCGCATCAGCCGTGGGGGGTCCCTCAAGGGCGACGGAGGGGACCTCTCCAGTGCCCTGGACAACCAGAGGAGCCCCTTGTCCCTGGGCAAATGGGAGCCACCGTGGCTGGCCAGGCCCTGTCATGGGAACTGTGACCCAACCCAGCAGGAGGCTGGGGGAGGGGAGACTGTGGTGACCTTCGAGGACCGGGCCAGGCACAGGCAGAGCCAGCGGCGCAGCCGGCACCGCCGCGTCCGGACAGAAGGCAAGGAGCCCTCCTCCGCCTCCCAGAGCCGGTCTGCCAGCCAGGAGCGGAGCCTGGATGAGGGCGCGCCCGCCGAGGGCGAGAAGGACCGCGAGCCGAGGGGCAGCCATGGGGGCAAGGACCCCGCGATCCAGGAAGGAGAGCAAGCCCGGGACTTAAGGAGGTAAATCAGTCCCAGGAGCAGCCTGGAGGCACAGAGCACGGCTGGTGTCAGGGAATCTTCCGTGTAAGCCTCTCCGAGCTTCATTTTGTAAAGCGGAAGAGATGCCAGTGCCCCTTTCTAAGGTCTGTGCAAATACGACAGGCGGTGGGGCCCGTCCCTGCAAACCAGAGGTTCTGTTCTAGGGCGTCTCCCATCGGGAGTGGGTCATGGAAGGGTGGACGGAAAGCGGGCGGTGGGCAGTGCCCACGGGTCTTGGCTCCTCGCTGCCGTCTAGGCGGGAGGCTGCAGATGCCTGGGTTCCCCAGCAGGGCGTCTCCAGCTCCCCTCCCGTCCCCCTGCTTTGAAACAGCTCCTTGAGGCCTGAGCACCAGCTGTGCCCTCCCCTGTCTCGGCAGGACCAACAGCCTGATGGTGCCCAGAGGCTCCGGGCTGGCAGGGGCGCTGGATGAGGCCGGCACACCCCTCGTCCTGCCCCAAGCAGAGCAGGAAGCGGGGAAGGCGCTGCCGGAGCAGGAGCCCGAGGGCAGCAGTGAGCAAGCCCTGCTGGGGGACGTGCAGCTGGACGTGGGCCGCGTCATCAGCCAGAGTGAGCCCGACCTCTCCTGCGTCACGGCCAACACGGACAAGGCCGCCACCGACAGCACCAGCGTCACCGTCGCCATTCCCGACGTGGGCCCCTTGGTGGACTCGACCGTGGTGCACAGTGAGGACACAGCCTCTGCCCCCCCTTCCCCCCATGCCACCCAGTCTGGGGGGAGTCCTGGCTCCGGAGTCAGCGCAGTAAAGCTGCGTGGAAAACCCCATGAGCAGATGAAATCATTCTTCAGCAAGTGCAAAACAGCCACAGTTTTATTCTGATTTGCAGGAAAAATAAGTTTGAATTTTCTCAAACTTAAGTTTAGCCCATTAACTGTCCTTAAGCCTCTGGCCCCTGGGACCCCTCCCCCCCCCCCCCCCCACACACACACCTAGAGTCTTTAGAAAGATCACATGTGATTTTGTGCCCAGATGCACATTCACCTGTTCGATTTGCATGAATATTTGATGGTCTCTCTGGGACTTGCAAGGTGCTCTGCCACCTGGGCAAATTAGGGCGCGTCTGATGGGGCAGAGATGGCAGCAGGGCCTGGTGGCCCTGGCTCTGCTCAGCGTGTGGCCTCCAGAAACCCTCTGTCCCCCTTCCGGCCTCTGTGTCATCTATAAAGTGAGGACACTGACATTGGTATAGGTCCCTGTGCTAACATTTTGTGAGTCTATTACTCTTTTTTTTCCCCAGTCCTCACCCAGGGATATTTTTCCATTTTATTTTCAACAGTGAGAGAGAGAGAGAGAAACATTGATGTGAGAGAGATTGGTTGCCTCCCGTACGATCCCAACCAGGGCCAGGGACCACACCACAACCGAGGTATGTGCCCTTGACGGGAAACAAACCCGCGACTCTTTGATCCATGGGCTGATGCTCTACCGCTGAGCCAAACCAGCCAGGGCAGGAATCTATTACTCTTATCTACTGTTTTTCTCCTCCAAGATTTTAGTCACTTTCTCTCCAGTTCCCTCAGGCAAAGGATGTTAACCTGGGAGTCCTTAAAGGGAAACAGGGCCAAAAAGCACTAAACCTGCACCCTATCTCTGCCCTAACCCCACCCCCAGCCCTGCCCCAACCCCAACCCCACCTGCCCCAACCCCAACCACAGCCCTGCCTTAGCCCCATCCCCATCTCTGTCCCACACCAAGTCCTGCCCCAACCCCGCCCCCAGCCCTGCCCTAACCCCACCTTCATTCCTGAGCTAATGCCACCTGCTGCCCACGGTCACCGAATTGCAGTCACAAGGTTCCACCCTTGCTTGTTTTCCTCTCTGACGTTTCCACCTTTTCCCCTTTTCGGAGGACAGTCCTGTTTCCTTCTTACCTGTTCCGTCCCGTCCCTTCGCCTCTGCACTCACAGGGCCCGAACTGCTTGAACGGTGGCTTTCCTTCCCCTGTCCGTGGCTCCTGGGGGCTTGGTCACGCCTCCCATCTCAGACTCACAACCGCTTCTGGAGTCTGTTGAGTTTTATGCTCCAATAAATATGTGTTCGGGACCCTCTCCTATGAAAAACAACACTGAGAAAGTTTGACCCTCTCTCTGTACCCGTCCTGCCACCGGGCCATGGCCTTGGTCATAGACGAGAGCATGCTGTCAGGGACTTTTGGATACTGCGGATGACGTCTTTTATGGAAGGTCCCAGAAGGGGCAGAACCTCAGAGTTTGCCGCCTCCGCAGGTAGAGCCATTCCCTGGGTGGAAGAGCGGGAGAGGGTGACGGGACCCCTTGCCCCACGGAGAGCCTCCACCCCTCTGCCACCGAACCCCCTGCAACTCACATATACAAACAGGGAGTAGCCCTGGCCGTGTGGCTCAGTTGGCTGGGTGTCCTCCCGTGAGGTCGCCGGTTCAACTCCCCGTCAGGACACAGGCCCAGGTTGTGGGCTCAGTCCCCGGTAGGAGGAGCGTAGGAGGCGGCCAATCAACGTTTCACTCTCAAATCACATCGATGTCTCTCCCTCTCTTCCTTCCTCCCTCTCTAAAAATCAATTAAATATGTATGTAACAAAAAGACTTAACTCAGAATAAAATGAAAACGGGAGCAGCGGCCCCGAGAGCCCCGAGAGCCCCGTTCGGCGTTAAGTCGGCCTCTTTGGCCCTCAGCCTGGAGTGCGGCCCTGGACCCAGGTTCTCGTGGGCATCACATTCTCATCTCCACCTTCTCTGTGGCTGGAAGCAGCCCCAACAGAGACGCAGCTGCGAACAGAGTCATGGTTTCTAAAATCCGGCCACCGCAGTGTGATCTCCCTAAAGGATGTCGGATTTTAGACTGAACACCCATGTTGGCTATGTGACCTTAGGATAGGTGTGCGACTTCCACCACCTTCACGTTCCCATCTGTGTAATGGGAACAGTGATACATGCCACTCAGGGGCATGTGAACATTCGATAAGTGAATAAATACCAAGAATCCAGATTTTAGATATAAATAAACTTTATAAGCTTCACAACAGAAACCACCCTTCTGTTACCCAGGGAAACATGACAAGAGTGAATGATTTATATGGCAAAGGCTACACTACATAAAATTAGGGCGAGGGTAAGGCTCGGAGGAGAGCAAGGGCTGAACTCAGCGTAACTAACAAATACCCCGACGTGTGCGGGGCGCCTCACTCAGCACACCCCTGGGGTCCTTCCGGGCCTCCCCACCCCGTCCCCGGTGGACATGAAGGGCTCCACTCTCGCCTGTAGCGAGGTCTCTGAAGATATCAACGTGTTCCTCTTGCAGTCAGCAACAAGACTGATGGCGAAGCCAGCCCCCTGAAGGAGGCGGAGATCAAAGAGGAGGAGGAGGAGGTGGAGAAGAAGCAGAAGAAGGAGAAGCGGGAGACCGGCAAAGCCATGGTGCCCCACAGCTCCATGTTCATCTTCAGCACCACCAACCCGTAAGGCTCCCCGTCTCCCACCCCGTCCGTCAGCCCCAGGGTGCACAAGCAGGGTGTGGCCCAGGGCAGGGTGATGGGGAGACTAGCGGGTGGGTCATGGTCTGAGGAGTAATTGAAGTCAGGAGAGCATGGACATGTCACGAGGAAGGGACGTGTCACCTGTTCTTTGGTCAGTAGGTGTGGGGGTGGAGTCTACTTGGAATGTGTGACCAGATAGTCCATGGCTGACACTATGGAGCCTATAATGATCACACTGCCCACTGGCATTAAAGACTATGGATCCCACTGCTTAATCCGGAATCCGTGTGGATTTTGAAATGGGTGTGTTTAGGGGCATGTGATGGGGTTGGCAGAGAAGAGTCTGGAAGGTGAGATTCAGGAGAGATGGACTTTTGAAAGACAAGCTTTCTTCTGCCTTTTAACTGAGCAAGATACACACGTAGACCAGCTTCTGGGGCCTGGAAGACCAGGCGAGGAGGTTCTTGGGGACCCCGTGGGCAGTGTCTGGGCGGGGCCCTGGGAAGGCAGGGACCTGGGCTAGGCCTGCCAGCCATGGAGGCCAGAATGCAGTCCATGGGGTGAGGTCCCTTTACCCCATGCCTGGAACTCATGAAAACCTACTGTTGCTTTCAGTGGAATCTTAGAATCAAGGTCTATTTTTATGTTTCTTGGTTCTTCTGATCTGCTCGCTCTGCCCCAGTTTCTGTACGGTGGAGGGCACCCCGAGTGTGCTACTCGGAGGCTGGCTGCTCCCCAGGGCTCAGACGTGCCTGCAGATAATGTGTCTTGGCTCGTGTACTGCAGCCTCCAGCCAATCTGATTACCTTCCCCCTCTGGGGCATTAAATCAAGGGTGGTGCCTGAGAAATTAAATTGTGCTTCCCAAGGCTTCCTGGGCCAGGGCCCGCTGTCTGGGAGAGGCCACGCCCGGGGGGCGGGTGGGGCGGGGGCGGGGAAGCCGCTCAGCGGGCCCCTCCCCTCAGCATCCGCAGGGCCTGCCACTACGTGGTGAACCTGCGCTACTTCGAGATGTGCATCCTCCTGGTGATCGCGGCCAGCAGCATCGCCCTGGCGGCCGAGGACCCCGTCCTGACCAACTCGGAGCGCAACAAAGTGGGTGCGGGGGGCCCTTTGCCGGCTCCCTAGTGCCCCGGTGCCCGCCCCGCCCGTCCCGGCACCTCCCTGTCCCAATGTTAGAGGTGACCTGAGGGAGAGTCCTGGGGGATGAGGAAGGAGTGGACTCCCTGGAGCCCAGCAGGGCTTTGAAGGGGGTCTGCAGCCACCGCGGGCTTGGATGCGGGGTCTGGCCCAGGACGTGGGTGCGAAGTTGAGGGGCACGTGGGTGTGTGTCAGGAGATAGGAAGGAGGGGGAGAGGATGGGAACTGACAAGGACTTCGGATCCTGAGCTAGGACTGGGGGAAGGTTTAAGGGGCAGGTGAGACCTGGCCAGCACGTCGCGGGCTCCCCAGGACCGTGGCTCCTCTCTCCTCTGCGTCCAGCTGGTGGCTACGATTGCAGGCTTGCGCTCTGCAGTGGAAACGAGGGAGGCTGGGTGGGCAGACAGGACCGCGTGTCTCAGTGGGCAGGTGGGGGTGGGCAGCCTGGTGGCCACGCATGACTCTCCCCCTCTACTGTATGTCTTCCAGGTCCTGAGGTATTTTGACTATGTGTTCACTGGCGTGTTCACCTTTGAGATGGTTATAAAGGTAAAAGCCTCTGGAGAAACCTGGGTGGGGTTTGGTGGGCCACCAGTCAGCTCCTCTAGCATAGTGACCTTCCCCAGGACTGTCACCTGCTGGCCAATGACAGAACCTCAGTGAGGCCTCTGCAGACCCCTCCTCTGGCCTCAGGATCTGGTGAAGGCTGTCCCAGCACCCTGTGACTGAGGAGGGCAGTTTAGACAGGAGCAGGCCTGTGGGTGTGGCCAGGGGAGGAGTCAGGCCCACCCCCAGGAGGCAGCGAGAGAGCAGACAGACTAGGAACAGCAGTCACCTCCCCAGTGTGTTCACTGGTCTGAGCCTGGCTATGTGCCAAGGCAAAGGGTTAGACGGGGTGAGTTTTCCTGGATTCTGTCTAGTCCCAGCTGCACTCTCTGTCCTCTGGTCTGTTCCCCATCGCCCAGCACCCACGTTTCCATTTGTTCCCAGCCTCACCCATCTGGGATTTTCCCATTTGTGTGGGTGTGTTGATGCCCGGAGTTCAAACCACTAAGGAGGAGGAATGTGCCAGGGTTCTGTGCAGCCGAGGGTCTGGTTGCACCCTGGTGGCTTTGAGAAGGGCCCTCAGGCTTCGCAGTCAGTGAAGACACCTGTGCTCTGCTCTGCAGGCCCCGCGGGGGGTCGGTTGCAGGGATGATGGCAGCGGGGGCATTGCTATGGGGAGCCCAGAGCTCAGGGCACACGCTGCCTGCACCCCCTGGGCTCATCGGCGCTGTTCACTTCTCCTGCAGATGATAGACCAGGGCTTGATTCTGCAGGACGGGTCCTACTTCCGAGACCTGTGGAACATCCTGGACTTTGTGGTGGTGGTTGGTGCATTGGTGGCGTTTGCGTTGGCGTAAGTAACTCTCTTTCTAGTTGGATTACCTTCCCTGCCTCCGCCCTGAGACTGGCCAATTGGAGGCCATCTCCAGGGCCGGCCTGAGAAATGGTTTATGCAGAGCGGTGCCCGGGAATGCTGCCCTGGTGGCCCTTACAGAGCCCCTGGGAGCCCGGTAGCTTCAGCTCATGCTCTGAGTGACAGGCTGGTGAAGGAGGGACAGGGAGTCACCAGGGAGAAGTCAGAGGCCTATAGGTCCTCTCCTGGAGATGAGTAAGCATGGACAGGCGCTCACCTGTGTGGGGAATGTGTCCATGGACTCCAGGAGGGACCCAGGCAAGGCTGGTGGACACTTTCATTGCCTGATTCTGTCAGACAACGGGACAGCCTGAAAGGAATATGCAGAGGGTAGAGCCGAGTTCAGGGTCACAGAATCCTTGGTTGGGGAGGCTCTCTGCACCTCATTCCACTGGAGCAGCCTCACCGTCTCCCAGGCGGCCCGTGGACCCCCTCCCGCCTCTAGGAGCGGGTGTCTGGGCGGGGCTGGCTGCAGTGTGAAGGGACAGCGAGGAGTGGCTGTCCCTGCTGGCAGTACAAACGGGAAGGAAGAAGATGCCAGCACAGGTTTGACCTTGCAGGTCCCAATGTCAGGAAGGGCTCATCCCTGCCACCTTCTCCCCACGTACCGTCAGCTTCCAGGTCTGTGCATCCTGGCAGAGAGAGAAGGGGGTGAGAGTTACGGAATTGCTCACCTGGCCAAGGGCAGGAAGCTCTCTGTCCACGGGAGAGACGAAAGATCCCAGCTGTGGAAACCTCCCGGAACCTAGGAGTGTCCTGTGTCCATCACTGCCCCAGCCCGGGCGTGTGGCTTCTGACCCGAGCTGGGCTGGCAAGCGGGACAGTGCCAGTGTCCCTTGCTCCCCAGTGCACCAACGAACTACCCCCTGGGAGTCCGTGTACTCACCTGACGAGTGAGAAGGCCTCCTATTAGGTGTGCTGAGCCCTTCCAGAGGGACTGTCACAAAGGCACAGTGTCTCCCAGTGGACCCTTTATGGATTCTCGCAGGAAGATAAAAAATAAAGGCAGCTCTGTCTCTATCAAGGGGACCCCCGCTCCTCTTCCTTCTTCTTGGAAGGAGGCATTCAAGTCTGCCTTTGTCCCCAGGAGGCCCATTCTTTTCCTTAGAGATAAAGAATGACCTTGGGTTTTGAAAAGTCAAGTTCCCTTCTCATTTTATCAGTTCATTTGCATACATTGTTTGCCACATTGCCCTCTTGCATTTGATGTCAGCAAAGAATGGGTCTCTGAGAAAAAGTAAGGGGTGGGGGCACAGAAGGAAGAACCCCGTCCTCTTAGAAGAACAGCTCCCGGGCTAGCAGGAAGGCGGGCCCTGGGCTGTGGAGCCAGGCTGACCCTGGTTTGAATCTCCCTCCCCACTGTGTCCTGGAGCAACAACACAGCAAGATAGCAACGCTCTGAACCTCAGTTTCTCATCTCTGCAATGGAGACAAAGTCATGCGTGAACAGAGCTTACCACGAGGCCGGCAGTGAATGATCGAAGCGTGACCTCCCGTCGTTACCTGTTCACTCTCCCGTGGCATCAGGACTCTGGATAGCAGAGCAAAGTCGAGGTGATGCATACGTATGCAGATGAGGGTGAATGCAGGCTAGTTTCCAAGACTTGGTTGTTACACACACACACACACACACACACACACACACCCGCCCCCTGGCCTGTGTGCCTGGTAACCAGGCAGGTGTGTTGTGCCTGCACACCTGCCCCGTGTCCGCAGTTCAACTCTCTCTGCTCAGATCAGAGCAATGACGCCGGGCTGGAGGGTTGTCCTCTGTCTTGTTCTTTCTTGTCCCTTCAACCCATGGCGGTGGGGCTTTGGTGCTGGCGGCAGGGGAAGCCTTAACACCCCAGAGCCAAGGCCTCTCTGTTGGTCCTCAGACCAGGTACAGTGCAGGGAACCCCAGGAATCCCTGGGTTCTGGGGTCCACGCTTATGTGATGAATTCAGAGTTACAATCCATCACTTGCTTCTTGTGATGTCACTCCTTGAACTTTCTATTTCTCTCCAAAACGTGCATGGACTTGTTTCCTTCTCCATCCACGCTCTCTTCTGTTATCATCCTTCCTCCGGGCCCGCCGTGTACATTTCCTCTCCCGTTCTCCTGCTCACAGAGCAGGTCACACTCCCCCTCCCTGGCCTTTGTCGCCTACGCTAAAGCCCAGGTGGCACTTCTCGCTCGTATGCTCTTGCTTCCTAACTCTGTCCTCTCCCTGTCCCTGTCCCTGTCCCTGTCCCTGTCCCTCTCCGCATTAAGGGCACCAGATAGTTCAGCTTCCCCATCACCCTGCTGGGACCAGCCCGGGTCCCACCCACCTGGGGAGCAGGGCTTGGCCGAGCAGACAGAGGACCAAAGGCCGTGTCCCACGGCAGGGCCGTGGTCGGGCTCAGCCCCTCAGGAAGCCGGTTGTGGGTGTTCTGCAGGCCCTTCCAGGGCCTCCCTCCTTGTGGGTACAGCTTCCATCGTCATGTCCGTACATTTGCCTCTGGGAACGTCCACTGTTCACATAACCTCAGTCCTGCCCGTCTCCTTGAAACTGAACCTTGCCTGGCAGAGGCTCCCGCACAGGCTGTGGCTTCACTTCGGCAGAACTGGGAGTGATCGCCATGGCAACACCTCTGTGGGCTCCCCAGGCATCCGGCTGGCCTGGCATCCCTCCCTCCCCTGCCCACCGGAGGGAGCCTTCTCAGCCCCCAGCCCAAGTCCCAGAGCAGTGCCCCTCAGCAAGGGAGGCCTTAGCTGAAGCGTCAGAGGAAGCCCGTGCCCGGGCCCTGCTGTGGCGGACGCCTGCCCCGCGCCCTGCGCCCTGCGCCCCGCGCCCTGCGCCCCGCGCCCTGGGTGTTTCCCTGCACACACGTCTCTGTGCCGGCTGAAGAGCAGCTTCCCTTCTCCATAGCTGCATACGGCAAGTGAGGCTTTTTATAAGGTAAACCTGACAAAGTCCATTCGGCAGCCTTAGGACTTTTGAGGAGGTGGGGGAGGGGTTGAGCGTGTGTCATGGTCGCGGGGTAGGAGGCCAGGTCAGGACTGTGCCACGCAGGGACTCTGGATCACAGCCGCACCCGGCCCTGCATTAGTCGGTCCTTAGCCAGAAAGGAAAAGCGTGAGTCAATCGGCCTCCATGGCAGAAGGATCCGGAATTCCCACGTTAGCTTTTACTGCCTTCTCTCAGTGAAGCATGTTGCTGCTGACACTGGACACGGTGCCCTGGGAGGGACCAGGTCTTCGGATCAGGCGGCACCAGCCGCAGCGGCAGCGCAGGTCTGAATTCATTCGCTGACATGCGCGGGCACAGCCGGTCTTAGATTTGGAAGGGCCCTTGCGGAGCCCGAGGATCTGGTACCCCGGTTCCGGCTCAGCTGTGGCGGCTGGTGTTTGAAGGTGTAATGCGCACACCGAGACCGGAGGGGCTGCAGCTCGTCCCTGCTCGTCCCTGCTCGCGCTCAGCAGAGCGTCTCGCCGGTCACCTGGCTGACCCCGTGTTCCTCACCACCTGCCTGTGTCCACGGCCGTTCCCCTCCCGCCGCAGGCTGTGGGTCGGGCCTTCTTTCTTGGCAGCCCCCAATCTTCTAGAACTGAAAGGGGCCTCTCCCAAAGGAAGCCATGAGTACACGTTCATCATACAGGGGGACACGAGAGTGGACAAGTTCTGCCTCAGGCGAAGAAGACCCATTTACCACCGGGTGAGACAGGCCATCCGGTGCCACTGTTCTGTGGAAGGAAATGGTTGGACTAAAATTAAGTTGAGCCGTCAGGTAGCCCATTAAGTGTGGATTTAGGAGGCCGGCTGAGCTGGACCGGGCGCTCTCCAGCCGTGAGCAGATAGAGAGGTTGTTCTGCGAGAGTCCAGCTTTACAAGTCACTTTGAGAGTGACTTTATCTGACTCTGCACCCAGGTGGGGACTCTTGGGGGCCAGGGCTGTATTCCACGCTCGCGGCCGTGGGAGGTACAGGGAGGGACAGAGGGAGGGCCACGTGGAAGGAGCGCCTGAAAGGGGGAGACGCTCCCAGTCTCCCCGCTCTTGGCTCCCAGTCCCAGCATGTTCGTGTGCTGGGGGTGCTGGTGAGGCCCCTCCGTGGAATGTGCGCCTGGACACCTTTACCAGATGGGGCACTGCGTGCGCATGCCCAAGTGTCTTCTCCTTATTCACAACCACAAATCTGGGAGATGGTCAGTCGTAAATGGGATCTCAGACTATGGCCACAGAACCAAGCAAAAAGAAGTGGTCCAATCAGAGGACACAGGCCCCATCTACATGGTAACCAACAATGTGGATAACGAGACCCAGAGGCACAAAGCACCCTGCACAGCAGGGGAACCTTCACAGCCACGGGGAGAGCCAGTCCCTGTGGGATTCGCAGAAACCAGTCACGCTGCCCTCAAATATAAAAGTAGTTTTAGAATAATTCAGGTCAGAAGAGATCGTGATGGGATTGGGAAGTGTCAGCTCAGATCACGTGACCTGCCTGCCATCTGCTTAATCCACACTGGCAGAAGCACAGCTGAACATTATGAATTAGTCTCCAGCTGGGAGGGGGGAGTGTATTGACTGGACATCAGCCAGCACCTAGACCTTCTTAGAAAGATCAGCAGATGAGGGGGTTGGGGGTGTTTAGAATATGAAGACTAAGGGCCAAGACATCAGGTCCCTAGATTGACCAGATTGAATAACAAAACTGCTGGGAGCCAGTTGGATGCTTTGCTGTCTCCTGCTGCTCCCTGCTTGGACAAAAGTACCATCCAGTCAGAGTACGGTGCTATGTTTTGCAAAGGAGAATGTTTGCAAAGACAAACATGCCTGTGTTCAGGGAGCTTGTTGAGGTCCATGTGCAAGTAGGAAAGAATTCTACACTAACCATCTAGCACAGAGATAGCGTCTGGTCCCAGAGCATAAACAGTTGGCAGAGTCACGGCGGAATGAGAGCTCATGGGTAATGCTGAGGACGTGTAGCCGGGAAGAAAAGGGATCCCACCTGGCCCCGCCAAGCGGTGATGAGGTCAGTGGCTGAACTCTCTTTCCAGAGACGGACACTGCCGGGGCGGAGGGGGAAGCTTCCTCCTCGTTCCCCTGGGTCTTAAACTTTGTAAAGTGCTGTCACTCTCTGTCCTTCGTCACTGGACAGTCCTGTTTCCAGCTGAGAAACAGTCTGCCTGAGGTTTGACTGTTGACTTGGACATAGCAAAGCCAGCTCTTAAACAATTGATTTTTGTTTTCATTTCAAGTTCGGGGCTTTCTCCACGACATTAAGCTCCCTCTATCTCTGATATTCTAGTTAGTTCCAAGCCATTAAGCCCTGCAAACTCAAAGCAATGGCTTGGTCTGGCTCTCTCCTCGGCCTACAGATTCTTCTGTCTCTGCCCTGCTGCAGACAGGACCTGTGTGCAGATGGAGAAGCTGTGTCTGACCTCATCCATTTTGCTGTTCCGTCTGTACCCCCCCCCCCCCACCATGAACCCTCAGAGACCCTAGACTGATTACGGATAGTAGAATAGATCTCTCAGCATCTGAACTCAGGAACTGCTGGCTTCTTTGGCTGTTTCCGTCTTAGGCTAAACCCCTCCCATGGCTTCCCACTGAAAAGGCATCATGACCTTGGGAATAAGGCACAGGTTTCAGAGTCAGGTAACCCTAGGTCTGAGTCTCAGCACTATTTTTTATTAGCTGCCTCAACTCTGAACGTCCCCTTGCTCATTTGTAAGTGCAAATGAAAAACAAGTACATTTTGCTCTCGTGAGAATTAAATAAGGTATAGTGTTCGGGGTAGTGCCAAACATGTAATAAGTGCATTAGTGAGTGTTTTGCCTGACAAGTAATAGACCAGACAGGTTAGCAAAGCTCAAGGCTCCTCCCAGCACGACCCCTCCCCCCCCTCACGCTGCAGCCAGCCTGTCTGCTCCCTAACTCAGGAGCCGCCTTCAGAGCCCCTGTGTTCCCTCCTGGGCGCGTGGGGGGCACAGAGGCCAGGCCGCTTAAAGGAGGAAAGGCTGTTCAGAACCTGATGTCCCCGCTCTGCCCCCGTGGAAGGAGGGCTGGTTTGTAGCAGAGCACGTCCTTCGAGGACGGGGACCTGGAGGCGAAGAGCAAGGTACCTGAATGACTCATGAAGGACCTGGGGGCAGCCTCACACCTGCGCTGGGAAGTCCGCCTCGTTCTGAGGAGACGTAAGGAACGTGGCCTTGTTTTCCCGAGAGCTGCCAGGCTTACAAAGACGTGAGGAGGCCCTGGCCGGTTTGGCTCAGCGGTTGGAGCGTCAGCCTGCGGTCCGGAGAGACCCGGGTTCGGTTCCCGCTAAGGGCGCGTACCTCGGTTGCAGTTTGTCCCCGGCCCTGGTCGGTTGTGCGGGTGGCAGCCACTCGATGTGTCCCTTCACATCGATGTTTCTCTCTCTCTCTCTTCCTCTCTCTCCCTCCCACTCTACCTGAACAAAAAATGGAAAAATGTCCTCGGGTGAGGATAAAAAAAAAAAAAAAAAAAGACGTGGGGAGTAGAGGGAAGATGGGGGGCCCAATTAAGCCCCAATTAAACTGGGACCAGTGCATCCTCTCCTGTGAAGTTTCCTCAGATGTTCACACTGGAGCTCATTTTTAAACCTGATAAAATTCCACTAATTAGTCAGGCAGTGTTAAAAAAAAAAAAAAAATCTGATGGTACATTTAGTAGCAAAGACTAGCAAAGGATCATCAAATGAGTATATTTCCGTGATTTGTAAAAAGCACATGAATTATTCCTAAAACAATGTGCCACCAAGCCCTCGAAGAGTCTGTGCTGTGGGTTTGACAAACCACCTCCCGGGTGATGCTGCCGACTTTGACGGTGGCGTGAATAGCCCTTCCACGCCCAGATTCGGGAAAGGTCGTCGGGCCTAGCCCACGTGTAAACTGGGAAGTTCTCATCAATGGGGCTGAGGTGTGGAGGCTACTCCTGACTCTGTGTCTTTGTTACCAGTGTGCCTTTCATTTCAAGTCGGTGCGGAGCATATGTCGGCACAACTGAGTGTGCTTTTCTGCACCCGCTCACCATCGGGGCTTTTCCGTGGCTCCTGTGCCGCAGGAGACCTGTTGGAAAAGGTTTCACTTTGGACCCGTGTCTGATTACTATCCCTGCTTCAAATCTGTGGGAGTCAGAACGGGACAAATAGCCCCCACCCCCACAGTACAGTGGCAGCTACAATCAGCCCCGAGGATCAAAGCATACCATCATAAAACCCCGTTTTCCAAAATAGGGACACAGGTCACGATGGTCAGAGGTCCCCTCTGCTCTGTGCACGACATTCTTATTGTGGTTCTGGGGTATAATGAATCGTAGAGAGCAAATTCTGTCCTTTATCCAGGTGTGTGGGAAGAGTGAGAATGATGGGCCTTCCTTTACAGGAGGGTGTCAGTCTGAACGTCTGAAATCCTGCTCAGAGGCGACCTGGTGTAAAGGTCTTGGGGCTAAGGACCTGGGATCAGCAGAAGTGCAAGCCTGGAGCACGTGACCGCTGACCCCTGCCCATCCACTGATCCGACGCTGTTCTCCCATTTTAAAGTAGGGAAGGTCTTCCCTTAGCTTTTGCTCGAGACGAATGCAGCCTGGGGAAAGGAGGATGACCTATATTCCGTGTAGTTGTTCTCGTCAACTCTTCAATCACATTATTCCGCTCTCCCCGGGACATGGAGCTCGCGATCGCGCTGTCGTGTGTTTGCTTGTTTACCTGCGGACTGTCCTACGACTAGACTAGGGAAGCTCCTAGGGGTTAGGGACCTCATTCGGTTTGTTCACAAGTGTGCAGCCAGCTCCCAGAAGGGTCCCTTACGTAGGTAAAGGCCTCCGTGGACGCTGTTACATGAACACAGGAAGGTTTGTTGTCTCCTGTGTGAGAGGGTGCTGTTAGCATTTAGGGGAAGGCATTGTCTCTGCCCTCCTCACATTTGGAGATGATCACATGAGGGATTTAAGGTTTATGAGGTCTTTTGAGTTTCCTTCCCAGATCACTATTCATTTGTCATCTGCAGTGAAATGAATATAATTTTGAGTACTGAGTAAAATGATCATGAGAAGCCTTTGTGGTACATGGTGGTGTAACGTGGGTTTGTGGTACGTTAAAAAAAATCAAGACGAGAAAGAAAACTCACCTTCACTGCATCCAGCAGCTGAGAACCAAGTGCTGAATGCCAAGCACTGCTCTGTGGCCGCAGACGGTCACGTGGCACTGCAGTGTGCTCACCACGCGACGTGGTGCAAGGAGCGTGACCCTGGCGCGTGGCTCCCTCTGCGGTGAAGAGGACTTTGGGGATCTCTCCAGCCCAGGGCAAAACCTGCTGGCGCAGTGGCTTAGTCCAGAGCGGGAGCTCCGAGCATCTTGCAGACTTGGGCGGACATCCCAGCTTCCCTGCCAAGGCTGGGCACCCACTCAGCCTCTCTGAGTCTCTTCTGCGAAATGGAGGTAGTGGTACCTACACCCGAACGTTATTAGGAAATCCAAATAAGGAGTTGCACTAAAAGTGCTTAGCTCAGAGTCCAGCCAGGTATAAACATTTAGAAAGTTAGCTCTTGTTACTTCTATCTCACCCTTTTAATAAAATTTTAAAATTGATTTTAGAGAGAGAAGGGAAGGGGGAGACAGAGAGAGAAACATCTATCGCAGCCTGGGCATACGCCCTGTCCGGGAACTGAACTGCTAACTTTTCGGTGCATGGGATGGTGCTCAACCAACTGAGCCACACTGGCCCGGGGAACTCACCCTTTTTAGTGTTGTTAAGTCTCACCAGTAGAACTCGGGTGACTTTTCTTCAAGCTGCACAGTACATAGCTCACAATGGACAGTTGGTCATTTCATGTGTCAAAAGGCATCCCTCTGTGTGACATCAGGACCTTGATAGACAACACCTTCCCCCCGCTCCGAGGCGGTTTTATGGTGTTGCGCATCTGCTTTTGACAGATGTCAGGGTGAGTGTCTCAGGGCGGTCGCATGCTCCTCTTCACATGAAGTCCTTCGTGAGCATAAATACGCACGGTGACGAACGCCTTTGCAGAGAGGTGCTGCCTGGCCCAGAATGGGTGGCATTCCTGCAGCCAGCTTCTTACAGATTCACGGGAAGCAGGAGCCTTCATCAGAAGGTGACTAAAGAGATGGAAGTAACCGCCTACGTTTAGAAACGTCAGTTACGAGCTCCCTGGAATAAAGCAAGGTGTGGGGACCTGGGGAATGCCACCTAATTAGGGGCCGCCGCACCCTCTGCCTCTGCGGGGCGGGGGCGGGGAGCAGGTGCCTGTGGTCTGCTTTTCACAAGGCCCGTGGGCTCTGCCTGGGCCACGAGCCTGCCAGCAGGATCCCACGGGCCTGCGGGCTCCAGCTCCCCCGTCTTGTAAGGTTTCCTTTCTCCGGGAAGTTTCTGACTCTTCTTTCTCCCCATCCCCTCTCCATTCTCCCTCTCCCTCCTCTTCCCTCCCTCTTGTTTTTACTGCTTTCTGCTTGGATCCTCCATAGGAACGCTTTGGGGTAAATATTATTCTCGATTTTCTTTGAAGGAAAAAACACAGGAGTGGGTGGGAGGAGGGAGAGGCGTGGCTGGGAGGGAAGCTGTGGCCTGTGGAGACAGGCGCGGTGACATAACGAGTGGGGAGTTTTTGTGAAACCCAAGAGAACACAAACTAGGGATCACCAAGCCTTCCTGAGAAGTGACCCTTCTTATTGGTTGGAATATGTACTTGGCTTATAGGTTGCCTTTCATAGATAGGTAGACAGATGCCCTTGATACAGTAAAAGAGCTTATAAAATGTACAAAACCCCGGCATGCAAAAGACCTTATCAGTGTGATATTTTTGTGGATTATTTATATTCACATTCGAGGTTGACTGAAAGTGAGTTGCAGGTCATGGCCTATAACCATTAAGAGGGTCTTTACATTTGCAATCTGAGCATGGCCAGCATTCCTTGAATTATATTAAGCGTCTCCCTACCTTGGATGGACTTTTGTTTTCCTGTCCAGAGTGGGTATGACAGGAAGGACAGGGTCAGGAGCAGGCAGAGGCCCCCGGGTTCCCTTTGGACGCTCTGGGTCCCGTTTCCTCGGGTAGTTGGGGTGATGGCCGTCAGGGCCAACACGAGGGAAGGACCAGAGCCTGAGCTCACTGCCGACGGTCTCATTCCCACCATCTGTATGTTTTACAAACTGCTGTTGTTTGAATTGAATGCAGAGATCTCAGGGGATGAGCAGGGTGGAAAGAGAAAGGCAGGTTGATGTAGTCACTTCATTCAAAATAAAAAGAAGTGTATTTTATCTGTCGGAGCCAACATGGCCCAGGGAGGTCACTGGCCGCAGGGTGGGATGAAGGTGGGCAGCAGGACTGCGTGTGGCCCTTCTCCAGTGGCGGGGCTCGCTCTCTCTCTGCACTTTGTGCTGGCGCCCAGCATCTGACAGGGGGAGGGGCTGCAGAGAGAGCCAGCCACGCAGATAACTGGGTGTGAGCCAAGGTCCTGGCAAGAAGCCTGCGAGACACGCTGTCTCTGGAATAGGCAGCCCTGCACCGCAAGGGTGTCAGGTCCCCACCAGCCTTCTGCACCCTGCACCCCCTGAGCTGATGAACTCCGCAGAGCCAGAGAAAGCGCTAGGTCAAGTCCCCTAATGAGACTTGCTCTCAACCCTGGGTCACTAACCCACTTAACCAGTGTCATTGGAGAGCCCACCACGGCAGAAGCAGTAGCCGAGGCACAGTGGAGATGCACAGTGGGTGGCCCACGGTCATGTTCCCTGGTCACTGAATCTTCCTTGTTCATTTTGCCCGTGTGGTAATGAGCAGCATTCCGAGGGCTCGCAGGGAGAGGAAATGTTTGTTAGTGCATGTGCGTGGATGCCTCTGTGTGTGTGCATGTGTGCCTGTGTTCCTCTGTGTGAGGATACATGGGTGTGTGTGTATATGAGTGTGTTCGCACTGGGGAGTGCACTGAAAAGTTTCCCAAAGCATGTTTTGGGGGTCTCCCAGAAGGACTCTGACCCAAGTTCTGGCCTTTTGCCTACCTCTCTCCCCCTCTCCCCTGTTGTTAATGCAGTAATGTGAGTCACTTTTTCTCCCCCCATCCCGTGATTCCCTGGGGGCTTTTCCCCTGCAGAACCAACAAGGGGCGGGACATCAAGACCATCAAGTCGCTGCGGGTGCTCCGAGTGCTGAGGCCCCTGAAGACCATCAAGCGCTTGCCCAAGCTCAAGGTGATGTTCTCCACTTCTTCCCAGCACGCCCCCTGCCTGTCCTCTCTCTTCAGCCGCCGTCGGCGTGTGTTTGTAGAATTGTTTCTGGAAATGTTTCTTTTGCTCACGTGGGGACTGAGGTTCTTTTCACCTACTTGCCTGAACTCTGGGTCTTAGTTTCGAAGGAAAAGAACCAACATCCAAGAAATCTCTAAGGAGCTTTTGCCTCTTGAGTCCAGGTGATAGTTCGTACACTCTGGTGTGGCCTGTCGTTCAGGGAGAAACCGTGTGACTGTCCTGGGGGTCTCCCCAAAGTGGAAGCAGTGGGAGCCCACTGTCTGTGGTCTGCACATGAGGTCAGGGCAATGACCAGGATGGTTTCTCTCCTCGTGGTTCTAGAGGAGAGACTCTTCCAGCACTGACCCTTCCTGGTTTTGAGGCGCAGGTAGGTCAATCACTTGCCCAAGGTCAGAGGCATTTGGGCAGAAGCAGAAGAAGTGAGCGAGAGTGAATTAAGGACCGGTGCTTTCTTTCATAGGTATGTCACCCTGGTGCTCCTGCTCCCTGACTCACACCCTCCCTGCTCACCCCCCTGGACCCTTCCCTGATTCTTCCTGCCCCCAGGGTGTGCTTTACCATTCAGGTCCTATTTGCTAACAGGTTGAACCTGCCTCCCACACTCACATCCATTGCTGTTATGGGAGCTGAAGTCTCATGGGAGACAAGTTATCTCCTGAATTCTTGTGAATGACAGCCAGGCACCATGGGGAAGGAACAAGGGATTCCCCTTTCTCTTTGGGTTCGCATACCCTTTGATATCCCCCCAACCCTTCTACCACTGCCCCATGCTGCCCTCTGGCTCTGCAGAGAGGCAGCAAACAAACCTAGGGTTATCGAAGGCCGGGACTGCAGGAAAGTTGCTTCTGAAAGGCCCCCAGCTGGCAGGGACATGGCTTCCTCTCAGAGCCCAGGGCCCTGGCAACCAGCCTGGGTCCCAGGAGAGGTACTCATGCCCCACAGGAAGTGCCCTCACTGCCTGCTCTCCTCCTGCCTTGCCTTCCCCCCGGAGGAGGCACCTTCCCCAGTGTCAGGCAGGCCTTCTCTTACTGCTCGTACACCCTCCGCCTGGTAACGGCCCAGCACTGGGCCTGGCCTGGTCAGTGCCCTTCAGCATCTGTTCCTTTCTGTTCCCCCCCCAACCAGATTTGGCCAGGAGGCCTGGGCCCTAGCCACTTTTGTCAGCTGCAGTCTAGTGGTCTCGACTCCTCCAAACTACGTTGGGGTCCTGGGGAGGGTACAGGCGGCATGAGGAGATTAGTTAACACACTGGAGGGGCGACCCCAACCTTGGTTAATTCCATTTAATTAAGAAGTGCCGGCCCCCCTCTCTGCCGCCGCGTAACCGGAGGGAAGTGTAGGTGGCTCTGCTGATGCCACAAGGCTGCATGCCACTCACAGTCCCTGCAGTGTTGGACTAATTACCCCAGCAGTGTTCACCCAGCCCTGGGAAGAAGCATCTGCAGAGATGCAACACACCGTAGGGCTAGACGCTCCAGCGCTAAACCTAAAAACCTAGAAAATAACCTAAAAATGGCTTGAAATGTGTCGCGTTCCCATGGAACTTCTCATGGCTTAGGGCTTACAGTGGCTTCTCCAGAGGGGAATCCATTGCCTTTAAGTGAGAAATATCCTGATTCGGACACCAGGTCTCCCCATGTCCACGCGGGGCCGCTGTCTGTCCCTCCCCACGTCACCTGTTGCACCTTTATCCCAGCTTTCAACTGGAGAACATTTACGCAAAGGTTGAATGTTATTGGAGCAAATGCATGAACTTCTAAGACATCATTAAAATGGACAAAGATGATAATTTAGTATCACTCTAATCCATTTAGAAAGATAAAGAGAAAACAATATATATTCAGTATATGAATCAAGTCTAAGAATGTCACCAAATAAATGTAAGGTCAGAAAACAAGCTATTTAATGGTTAAAATGGTAAATGGTCTCAAAGATCCCTTTCTGCAAGACATTTCTGTCTTCCCATCAGGCAGAGTGTACCTAATGGGGTTCCTCAAAGGGGTCCCTGCATTGCCTGATGGCAGCTGTCTACTGCTCTGGGTTCACTATCAGATTCAGAGCAGGTGTCCTCTTCCCAGGTGGTGGGTCCTGGTAGCCATGGCCAGCTTGGAAGCCAGCTCTGCATTTCATGGGTGTCCCTGCTTAGCAAGGCGTCAGCTCCTGAAGCACCTTCCCACCGGGCTGGCTGGTGGTGGCGTAGCCCCAGCTCAGCTCTAGGCAAATGCACAGGCCCTTCCAGGGACTCACACGCCGGGCTCTTCTGTGCACAGGCTGTCTTCGACTGTGTGGTGACCTCACTGAAGAACGTCTTCAACATCCTCATTGTCTACAAGCTGTTCATGTTCATCTTTGCGGTTATCGCAGTGCAGCTGTTCAAGGGAAAGTTCTTTTATTGCACGGACAGTTCCAAGGACACAGAGAAGGAGTGCATGTAAGTGCCCCCCCACACCCGAAGCGTGTTCCCTGGAGGCCCACTGGACCTCAGACATAGGTCTGTTCTTCCTCCTGTGCCCTTCACGTTCCTCCTGCAGGAAAAAGGCAAAATAGGAAGTCGCTCAACTTTTATCGAGCCCCTTTTCTGTGTCAGACATGTACCTGACATTTTACCTGCAATTTTTTTTTTTTTCATTTTAAATCTTTATAACGACCTTTTGAGATAGGTTCCATTTGCATATTATAGATACGGAAGCTGTGGCTCAGAAAGTTTCAGTAAGTTGCTCAAGGTTGGGCAGGGACTTCTGAAAGGATTAGATGTCAATCTTCCATGACTCCTGGGCTCCAGATCCCATTTTTATTCCACCATAATTCACTGCCTTTATTAAAATTCCTTCTTCGTTGCATTTGTGTGCTGATCATCTTCCCTCTGCCTCACTGAAGTCCGTAGAACTTCCTTACTCTTCCCTGAGCTGCAGTGAAGAGGTTCTGTTTTGCTTCTGCACTGATTGTAGAGGCAACTACGTAGATCACGAGAAAAACAAGATGGAGGTGAAAGGTCGGGAATGGAAGCGCCACGAATTCCACTACGACAATATCATCTGGGCCCTGCTGACCCTCTTCACCGTCTCCACGGGCGAAGGATGGCCTCAGTGAGTGACACGCTTACTTGTCTGTGAGCTGGGGTGGGCCACGTGGCAGCCTTGAGCAGGCGACTCAAGACGAACAAGGCTGACCTTCTGGTATTGAACCACGCAGCGTGAGTGGCTACAAGTGGGTGAGAGAGCAGGACAGAGAAGGACGGATCCTGAAGGCAAACATTGAGAGGGAGAGGACCAAGTCCGGGAAGTACTTGAAACTCTTAATGTTTTAGCCAAGTATTGGGGGGTGGGGTGGGGCCATCTGATGCTATAGAACAAATGAGTTTTGACCAGCTCCCCACCCCTTATGAGAGTCCCTGGGAGTCATTTTACACAGATTTATCCTCCAAGTTGGTTCTACTCCTGAGGATGGGGGGTTAGGGATGAGCTGGCAGAACCCAGAGACACTTTCTGTGATCAGACCGCTTCCGAAGAAGATACCCAAATGGAGGTTTTCGTGCTGCCCATAGCCATAGGGCGAGGTCTGAGAGATTGGCAGTTATTAAGACAACCCTTTCTGGTGGCAGCAGCTCTCGTTGGCAGCAAAATGCCGAATGGAAATCCAGGAGTCTCTCTTTATCGAATAAGGCAACCTAGACTGTAAAATAATGTCACCCTCTTGCTTAAAAGCTGGATGCATGGTGGAATGGGCTAGAAAAGCAGTGGCTTTAGGGTCATTGACTCTCCACCAACTTGTTTTTATGGACCCCAAACTATTCATGGAGGATCTGCCTGAGCAAGGAGGTCAGATAAGAACATATAACAGGTGGCGCGTCTACTGAAGCCTTGAGTAAGAGCAGCGGCCAGGTGGCCATCCACCACGCGGGCCCCTCATTCTGTCCCCGCAGAGTCTTGCAGCATTCTGTCGATGTGACGGAGGAAGACCGAGGCCCGAGCCGCAGCAACCGCATGGAGATGTCCATCTTTTACGTGGTCTACTTTGTGGTCTTCCCGTTCTTCTTTGTCAACATCTTTGTGGCTCTCATCATCATCACCTTCCAGGAGCAAGGGGACAAGATGATGGAGGAGTGCAGCCTGGAGAAGAACGAGGTAAGGCAGGTGGTCTGCAGCGTGGGCAGCGAGACCTCCAGAAAGGAGACTCGGACCCGCAGTGGCAGGAAAGAAGACGGAGTTTTCTTAACTTAATAATCTTTGAGAGAAGATGGGGGGTGGGGGATGAAGACATCTGCTCACTTGGCTGTGTGTGTGTGTGTGTGTGTGTGTGTGTGTGTGTGTGTTTGCTTTAAGGGAAGAGGATATGACTCGCTTATGACTGGTTTTCTAGAAACAAGCATAGTCCTGGCACACGGGGGGCTTGGTCACTTTTGTAATGGGATGGCACTAGAACCGAGGCTGTAAGAGAAACGCAGGTAGAGCGCTACGGGAATGCAGAGAGAGAGTTTGACTTTGAGGGCATCGGGTGAGGTTTGCTGCGTGAAGCCTCAGCCACTCACCATGTGGAAAGGGACATGATTAATATCTATGAAGTTCTTACCCCGTGTGACAGAATCCCCTAGTTCTGTTTACGGTGACATCTCACCCATAGACTGTCCCTATGGCCATTTTTACGTCTTCTGGGCCACCAGTGTCGAGGCATGGGGACCAGGGCGTGGGCTAGAAACCAGTCTGACTTCCCCACAGAGGGCGTGTATCGACTTCGCCATCAGTGCCAAGCCGCTTACCCGCTACATGCCGCAGAACAGGCACACCTTCCAGTACCGCGTCTGGCACTTTGTGGTGTCCCCGTCCTTTGAGTACACCATCATGGCCATGATCGCCTTGAACACCATCGTGCTGATGATGAAGGTGAGAGGGAGGTGGCGGAGGCACTGGGGCGGGTGAACCCCGGTGACTCTTCCCTCACAAAGGGGTTGCGTGTGAGCCCGAGACACTGGGGTACACACCAGCCTGAGAGTCCTTCCCTACATTTCCATTGTGGACTCTCCTTCTGATCCTTCTCACTCAACAGCCAGCCTCTGGGTCTTTGGGGCAAAAAACAGTGAAACATAGCAGCTGTCCAGTATCTCCCAAGACCAGAGGTGGTGAAGGCAGTGAGTCAGACGGGTAGAATAAGGAGATGTAGATGATCACGGGTTCTGATGGAGGGCTGGAAGAGATTTGGCCTTATGTAATACTAAATGGGCAAGTAATGAGCTCTAGAAAATGTTTATGTCTTGCCCACCTTCATCTCGAGGAAGACTGGCTACTGCTAATAGACGGGGGGGCGTGGTCTGTGTTTCCCTCTGTTCTGCCACATGGAATAGAGAAGCTTCGCTCCGGCATCCCATGTCCATCTTTCCTACACATGCACCAGAGCGTCCCCCAATGGCAGGGATGAGAGATGGCCAGCCGCGGCGACACGGAGTGCCCCTCTCACCTGGAGGGTTGGTTCTGTCTCTCCTCTTTTCTCTTCCTGGCAGTACTACTCCGCTCCCTGTACTTACGAACTGGCCCTGAAGTACCTGAACATCGCCTTCACCATGGTGTTTTCCTTGGAATGTGTCCTGAAGATCATCGCCTTCGGCTTCTTGGTGCGTCATGGAACATCTCTGCATCGCACTGTCTCCCCTTCCTTTTGGGTGCATCCCCAGCCTTTGTGGGAAGGGGCTGCTTACCACGACTCAGTGACGGGTGGTATACCTACCCACCTAACTTGGGGCTCCTTTCGGCTGCTCAGTAAACTGCCACAGAGACAAGATGACATGCGAGGGTGTTGGGAGAAAGGGCCAAAGAAACGAGGTCCCCAGCTCCGCTCTCAGGTAGCCGTCAGCTCTGGTCCTGTCCCATCCTATCGGCGGCCCAGGGGTGACCGCCATTGGGTTTCGCGAGCACTGCGGTTTATCCGTCACGAGGGAGGAGAACGAGAGGGACGAATAAGCCTGCAGTGCTTGTTTACCGTGAAAGGTATAAAATTTTATGACGCGGATGGGAGATACCTGTCCCTCTTAGCCTCAAACATGGTCGATAATAGGTTTTCACCAAATTGTCCTCCTCCCCTTGGTTACACAGAGTCGTTTCTGCCAACAGAAATGTTTATTAAGCCTACAAAAGTTGATGGCCTCCGGAGGGTGTGTGTGGGAGGGAGGGAGAGGTGCGTGCGTCTGGGTGGGGTTTGGGAAGCGATGGGATGCGTTCTTCTGCCAGAATCCGCCTGGTCCTTCTCAGCTGCTAATTATACTCGGCAGAGTCTCGCATCTGCTCTCGGAGCGGTAAGCAAACCCAGCTGGTTGCTTCAGTGACCGATACACACAGTGGTCCTCTCTGCTCCCCGCCCCCCTTCCGCGTGTACAGTGTGACCAGTGGGACGCAGAGAACCCACTCAACAGCTGTTGCACACGTATCTAATGTGTACGCTTCCGTTCCAAATTCTATATGGATCTGGCTTTCTCTGCAAGAAGAGAAACTTTGCTTGTTCTCTGAGTGAGGGTTTGATCATTGCAAGGGCTGCTCGTGGGGTGGCTTTGGCTCTCCCTGTGGCCCTTTGGGAAGTCATTCCTTTGGGGAGGACAGTTGAAGGCAACCACTGCAGTGGCCGTATTGTTGTTTGCTTCACTGCCTTTTGAGTGTTTGGAGACTTGAGACTTGGGGAAATAAAAGAGTTAAAAGAGAATACCACCAACAAAGATGCCTGGATAATAGCCCAGCCCTGCGTAGGGGCTGGGTGATGGAGAAATGGTACCACAAGGAGAATTTCTCGTGCATCTTGATTACTTGCGTGGGGTATTGACTCCGTCTGTGACTTAAGCCCCCAATTATGTGTCTAATTATGGTGAGTACTGAATACATACTTAGAAGCTTCTCCAGATGATTTAGCCCCAAAGCCTGCCTCCTTCTTCCCCCCCACCTTCGCCCCCATATTTTCATCAAGGTCTCCAGGCATTCCCACACCGTAAAAGGCACCACTGGGCCCCGCGTGTCTGTGCGCTCATGGAGCGCTGTGGGTGCTCAGAGCACCCCAACACGTACTGTTGTGTCCGGTCTCAGTGACTCTGGAATAGCCATGGCAGATGTCATCCTTATCATTGTTCATTTCAATGAGGAAACTGAGGGCCAGAAAAATTGTGTAGCTTTTTGAGGATTATACCGTAAAAGGCAGTAGAATTGGAAAGTGTAGGGGGATAAAAAAGAAAAACAGGGGAGAGAATGAACACATGCGGGTTGTCTGTGAAGTTCCAGGCACTTTGCACATTATCCGCTGGGCTTCGTAACAGCCGCAGCGGGCAGGTCGTGGTCTTCCTTGACGGAGGCTGGCCCGGGCTTTCTAAGAGGCAGAGCCAGCGTGCAGTTCCGGTCCGGCTCATGGGAAGCCCTCGCTCTGCCGCCACAGTGTGCTGGTCTGTATTGCACCGAGCTGTTCCATACCACACTGCCTCGCTCCGCTGCCTCCCAGGTCTTTTGTCCTCTGAGACCGAGCTTAGTGTTCTCTTCCCCTTGGGGGGTGCTCCCAGAACAAGGCAGCTTCCCCAGGCTGGGGACGGGAGAGCCTAAGAGCGGAGGGACTTGGAGCCTCCCCTTGGCTCCGGTCATAAAGGAGTAGGTATTCCGAACGGCTGGCTCTGTGCCTCAGTTTCTCTACGTGCCTGGCAGGTAGAGACGGCTGTGGAACCAGACAAACCTCACTTTTCTCATTCATACAATGAGGACGATAGCCACCTTGCAGCTTTAGATGCTCGTTGGGCGTACCCAGTGAGGCAGGGTGCCCCGGGCACTGAAGGCATCTAGTCCTGCGTTACATATCTCGTCTCTCCCCACACTCCTGTATCTTTGTGGCCTCTCCTCACTGTTCTTACCAACCCCACCACTCCACATTTTATGAACAGAGGCATCACTCTTTACCTGTAGACTCCATGGGAGGAACAGATGAGTTGAAAGGCCTGGCCTGGTATCTGGCACACGCGGGAGGATTCACGGATGCCAGCCCCGAGGATGGGAAGGGGTGCTCTCTGCAGTGCTCTGAGAGTCTCTTATGGGCAAGCGGGTGACTTTGGGGAGACCCCCGTGTCCTGTGTCTTTCAAGGAGTAGTCCAAGGTCTGTACCCACCTGGGCCCTGGAGATGGGCGCATAAGCCCACATTAGGCAGAGTGTTACCTGATTGGTGGGTTTTCTGAGCCCTTTATTTCTCCTCCACCTCCTTCAATCCACTCATTTTATCCCTGGTTCCTGTATTTTATTTCACTACATCTCCTCGAAATGTGTAACAGCAGAGAAAGAGGGGAAAGGCTAAGTCTACTGATCCTATTGCAAAGCAGCAGTCGGTTTGAAAAGGCTCAATGGAGTTCGAGGAGATCGTTGGCACCTCTTTGGTCTTCAATCGCTTAGGACATCGCTGTGGCTTTTATTAATAATTCAAAGTCAGAACTGTTTCCTTCTAGGGTCACGTGATACAAGATGGGTCCTTTAAACAGTTACAGTTGTAGAAAACCTTGAAGTAACGTTGTAAATAATTTGGTTGTCTTGTAGGTGACAATGATCTTTTTTGGACTTTCGATGTTCTTAGCCCCAGATTTCTTTCTGACACAGGAGCTGTTCAGTGACCCCTTCAGTCACAAGGTCTTCCGGTGGTGATGAAACTGCTTCCCAAATGCGAAATTCCCAAATTCACCACGGAGAAGTGGCATTTCTGGGTAGAAATAAGAAACCGAAGCCAGTGTTAGAATGAACTTGTATATGAATTAACACATTTCAATTCCAAGGGACAAAGTTATGTAAGGAAAGACACCTTTTCTCCCATGTTTATTTCTTCCCGGTTTTCTTTTCCTCCCTTACCGATGCTCCCATGACGGAATCCGCTCGGCAGAACTATTTCCGAGACACCTGGAATATCTTTGACTTCATCACCGTGATTGGCAGCATCACAGAAATCATTCTGACAGACAGCAAGGTGAATGGTTCCCAGAGCTCATCTTCAAACTGGGCCCTGGAGTAGCATTTTAAAAAAATTAATTCTCTGCACGTTCAGTCCATTTTAAACTCATCAGACCAAATGTGTAGCCCTCTGAGGGGGGGCTCTCTGAGCCCTCACGTCCTCGCTCCTGAGCTCTGGCCAGAAAATGCAAACATCGGAGGACCCTAGATCTCATGGAAACTCTGTTCCATGTGCGGGACTCCCGTGGCCCCATCTCACGGGGTCCGTGGACTGAACGAGGGTGCCAGGAGAGACCTACTGTGCAGGTGTGCTAAGCTAAATTCCTTCAGAGATACAGCAGAGGCACAGTATCTTCGCCCTCCGCGTGGTTAGACCTGAATGTCTCCTTACAACTGTTCATCCCGGAGACGGCTTGGAGCCCCAGTGTAACTCTGAACACCAGAGAGCCACCATGCGCTGGAGGGTTATTACACCTGCTCTTCTGGGTCTAAGTGCAGAGTTGGGACCACTGGTAGAAGGCTAGGAGGCCGGTTCCATCTACTGCAGGGCACCCTCGGGGCTCCCACGCCCTTGTCCCTGGGAGTGGAAGGCCGGCCTGGGAAGGCTCAGGGAGCGGGTCCTTGCGGGCCTATGCGCTGGCGAGGGGCTTAAAAACGAAAGGCAGAATCCACGTCCAGTTTCAGGATCCGAATGAGGGGTAAACACACAAATGCTAACTGGAGCTCAGTTTTCCTACACGACAACAATGTCACTAATTCCACGTTTCCTTTGGGTCCGCCAGCTGGTGAACACCAGCGGCTTCAACCTGAGCTTTCTGAAGCTCTTCCGAGCCGCCCGCCTCATCAAGCTTCTGCGCCAGGGCTACACCATCCGGATTCTACTGTGGACCTTCGTGCAGTCCTTCAAGGTAAGAGGCGCTCCCCTCGCGGAGCGTGCAGGTGGCCCTGGCGGGACAGCAGTGTAACGGGATAGACCCTCGTTCTAGAAAACCACCTCCACTTGGTAACACAGTTCTCCTCTCTGTCCACCGAGGCAGGGAGCTTACGTATAAGCTGCGCTTCCCTCCCGAGGCGTTCCCCAGCCCGTCCACGTACAGTCACGTACCCTCTGCATGTGCAGGGACACCACAGTGGCTTTATTTCATGTAGTTTTTCAAAGGACTCCTTGAGTTCTGCTTCACGGCAGGACGAGCCCCGCCGGTCCCAGCGTGTCCTCATCGGTGTGTGTCTCCCGAAGCACGGAGCATATGGCATGCTAGTTAGTGGTCACCTCTGGGCCCTGCGTCCCCGTGGCTGAGTGGCGAGGGTGACACGGTCAGCGTCTTCCGTACGATCGTGTGGGCCGTGCAGAGGTGCATGTTTAATTAAATATCAGTTAGAAACCAATACCTGGGACCCACTTGAGTGGCAGAGAGTTCCAGTAGAAGTTTTCCAAGCCAAGCGAAACATCTCCAGCCTTCAGCAAATGCCATAACAAGTTCTTTTCAAGGTTCTAGGGGCTTAAGTGCTGTTCCAGTGCCTACTGTTTTCCTCTTATTTAAAAAAAAAGTGTTTCCACCCTGGCCCGTGCGGCTCAGCAGTTAGAGTGTGGGCCCGCACCGCAGGGTCGCGAGTTCGATCCCTGGCCAAGGGCACGTACCTGAGTTGCAGGTTTGATCCCCGGCCTTGGCCAGGGTGCTTGTAGGAGGCAGCCAATCGATGTCTCTCTCTCACATCAATGTTTCTCTGCCTCCCTCCCCTTCCCTTAAAAAAAGTTTCTCCACAGATGTGTTTTAAAAATAAATTTGATGATATTAAGTGATTCGAAGATAAGAAATGACAGAATTATTTTTTTTATTTTGATTATTTATATATTTTCCTGACCAATTGTGATGGAGAAGGCCAGCCAGTGTGTGCGGTCTCACGTCATTCGGGCAGGGCGCTGGCACCCCACACCCTCGTCGCTGACTCCCTCCTCCATCCAGGCCCCGGGGTGAGATGTGAGACCAGCCAGAAGGATGCTCAGGCACCTAGGATCAACCTTGACATTTCTGCCGCATCCAGATAATTGTTTGATGTGGTAGCTCCCACAGAGGCCTTTGGAAACCATTTTTTTCCGAAGCGAAACGGCAGAGGAGAAATCTAAAACCTTTGAAAGAATTTACCAGATGAGTCTCAGGTGAATTCACATTTGGACTTTGAAACCAGATGCTCTTCACACTGTTTCAGAGGCCCGCCTAACAAGCTGCCGTTTGGAGTCTCTCGGGAATACGTGTCAGCTGTCATAGTACATGATCGCCAGTTCTCTGTGAAACTGGGTACTATTGAGGGCAAAGAAAAAGCATGTCAAAAATTGATGGTCAGCTGGTTGGCTTATTGCAATGAATACACAGAGAAGGGTGAAGACCAGGGCATTGGCCTCCAGGGGACCCTGACGGGGAGGCCTTTCCTGTTCGGAACAGTCCCGGGACACCACACAGAAGGTGTTTCCGTAGCCTCAGCTTAACAAAGGATGCCTCTGTGAATGCACAGCCGAAGCCACACCATATAAACAGCATGGCCACTGCCTGTCCCCACCCTCCCTGCCCCGTTCTCCACCACTCACCCCTACTCAGTTCTTCCCTTTTCCTTTCTTTCGTGTTGGAGTTTATAACACAGTAGAGGAGATTAGAATGGAGGTAAGAAACGAGATCAGAATGAGTCTCGGGTGAACTCGGGACTGGAGCCTTTGGAGTGGAGAAGGTAGAACAAGGGCAGGAGGTGCTAGAAGGTGGCCCCATCCAGGAGACAATACACCTGCCTCCCTGTGGTCCTTTCCGCAGAGGGAGTCTTCCCATGATCCTTGAGATGCAGCTGTTCTGCCCACAGGTCTTGGGAGTCAGCTTCCTTGCAGAGGGGTGTCTCCCACCAACTGTCACCCTTTATTCACGTAACAAAAGTCTCCCATTTGGAGACTTTCCATCTGGACGCTCCATTTGCTGAGCTCTGTTGGTAATAAGCCCTGCCGGCCCCTGCAGCCTGAAGCCTGTAATTGATCTCCTGGGGTCTGTGCTGTCCACACTCCAGACAGATGGAGTGGCGCCCATAGCTGCACCCTCCAGGGAGCTCACGGGGCGACAGTGAAGAGGGATTTCCACGTCAGCACTGAGATCACCGCAGAATTACCGAGCCCGCCCTGGCCCCACACCAAGCCGCCCTGTGTCTGCATGCTCCCCGGCCACGCGTGGCAGCTTCCTCCTCCCATCTCCTCCCCGGGCCCCCTGCACCCCGTCATTGAGATGTTATCCCAAAGCGGCAGTCGGCTCGCGTGGCGTGGAACTGGCTTCGGGCTGGACTTGGTGGTGGCTGACACCTAAAAGGCATTTGGGGGATTTCGCAGGAGACGCAGGGAAATGTCAGGAGGCTAAAACTTTGGGGAAAGATTTCGGATCAGAGGATGAAGGAGCCTTCTGGAAACTGTCAGACAGCTGAGACCCCAGCATTTGAGTTGCTTCCAGAGTCTCTGTACGGGCTTCCCCTTCTGTGAGGGTCTGGAGGGGTAATGCAGACTCCGGCCAGAGCCGGACCTCGCTGTGCAACTTGCATCGCCATGGCCCACGTTACTCACTCTGCCTGCAAAGTGGGATGAGCCCCAGGCCCTGGAGCTCCCCCAATTCTCCCGGCAGGTCTGGGCCACACTTCCGGGGGAGGGAATATTCTTGACAGAAGGTGAATTACAAGCCTCTCTGCGGCCAACAGCTTCCCTGTCTGTCGCAGGACGTGGACATCTGCAATGTGGCCCCCAAAACAGGACAGCGCAGGGAACAGAGCTCCCGGAGAGCCCGCCTAAGTCAGCCTCGGGCACAGCTTCCTGCACTGCCCAGGTCGGCAGGTCCTTGCGCCCGGGAGCCGCCTGCCATGAATTCACGGTGTCTCTGCTTCCCTTCCAGGCCCTCCCCTACGTCTGCCTTTTGATAGCCATGCTTTTCTTCATCTACGCCATCATCGGGATGCAGGTGAGCGCGCACGAGGGGCCTGGTGGGGCGGGTGCTCCCCAGATTGTCTCCGGCTCACCAGCCTGAACAGGCAGGACCGGAGTGCATTAAAGGGGCACGTTCCCTGCCCTGGCCAGTTTGGCTCAGCAGTTAGAGCGTCGGTCGGCCTGGGGACCAAGGAGTCATGGGTTCGATTCCGGTCTCAAGGACACATACCTTGGTTGCATTTCAATCCCCGCCCAGGTTGGGGTTGTGCGGGAGGCAGCCAGTCAACATGTCTCTCTTGTGTTGATGTTTCTCTCTCTCTCTTCTTCCCACTGTATCTTAATCAATGGAAAAATATCCTTGGGTGAGGGTTACAAAAAAGGAGCACATTCCCAAGGTCTTGTTGCCATGGGACCCTAGGAATCTCCCGTGTGCCGGCTTCCCCACTTGGGTTGCCCAGGTATTCAGTGTAGTCTTGTGCGGGGGCTTCATCTGAGGTTGTGAGTCCGTGGTGACGACTTACAAGCAGCTGGACTTCCATGGGCACAACAACAAAACCACAGCAAAGATGGGACCAGGTTCTTAGCCAGAAGGCCCCCATGAGACTACAGAGGGGCAAAGCTCGTGCCCCTGCGTTGCTCGGGGTCTCGCATACTTGAGCTAGACCAAAAGAAAGTCAGATGGTTGTTCTCCTGTGTATAGGAACGTAACGTGTGTCTGAGTCAAGTCCTGAATGGCCGAGATTTAGGCCCTAAGATGTGTCATTGGTAACAACCCGCAGAGTTCCTGGCAGCATGCCAAGCCCTAGATGCCACATTCCAGCTCATTTCTGTCCAAGGGCCAGCAGCTTGCTGGTTACCGCATCCTTTCCAGTTTGGGAATTGAGAAGTGGAGGTCAGGCGCCCACCCTGATATTTATGCAGTTGCCAGAGGCCCAGATTAATGCAGCAGAAGGGGCCAGATCTTTCTAAGGCAGCTGTCCGTTAGGGCCTGTGGGCCATGGACCTACTCAGGTGGATGCACAGGCTTTGCTGTCCCGGGGAGACTTCCTGACTTGGACGTAGGGAGACAAAGCCCCAGCACAGAACTTCAGCCACGTGGCAGCCCCTTGGGCAGTCTGGCCACCCTTGGACCTCCCGCCAGCTGTCTTCTCCCTGCACCTGCTGTCTGGAGCCACTGGACACGCCGCCCAGGCTTGCCACCAGGCTTGCCACCAGGCTTGTCACCCAGGCTTGTCGCCCAGGCTTGTCACCAAGCTTGCCACCAGGCTTGCCACCAGGCTTGTCACCCAGGCTTGTCACCCAGGCTTGTCGCCCAGGCTTGTCACCAAGCTTGCCACCAGGCTTGTCGCCCAGGCTTGCCACCAGGCTTGCCACCAGGCTTGCCACGTCAGCAGCCCTTCCCGGAGCACTTCTGAGAGGCTCTCCTCCCTGCTCCTCTCTCTCGCCTGCACGTCTTGATTTTGTTCATCTCCTCACCCCATTACTGGGGAGTTTTGTTCTCCAAAATTATGATGGAATATCGAGTGTCAAAAAGTGTGAGGCTTGGGGGGAAAGTAATGAGTTCTCCTTCACGGAGGACGTTTCAGCGGAGATTTAATGATGATGTCTGGGCTGTGTGATGCGCTGAGTCCCAGCGAGCCTTGGGATCGGCTCGATGACTTCTAGTAAGTCCCTGCGAACTCTCAAATGTTTGATTCTGAAATTAAAATGGTCTTGAACAGCCAAATGAAGCTTGATTAAATTAAGTTCTCTTATGCTTAAAACTAGTTCTTACCCCCCTTTTTCATTTTCCAACAAAATAAATTAGAATTACACCATCTTCAATACTTGCCAGGTATTAATACCACCGGTAATGGTGATAATGTTGTTTACCATTACTTGAATTCCTGAGTGAGCTAGACACTATGCTAAATGTATGTCCTTACCCCTCCCTCCCCCGCTCTGTGTATGTACGAGAGAGAGAGAGAGAATTCTAACTAGAAAGATTGCATCTCGTATTGATACAAACAGAAAAGCTAAAGGGCAGGAGACAAAACATTAAAAAGATAAATGGCAACAAGATGTCTCCAGGGGAAGGACTGCTGTTCTGAACTTTCAGAGTCGTCCTGGAAGAAGAGAGCTTTGCAGAGGACTCTGAACATGGGAGGGAGGAGCAACTTGCTGGGTACGGAAAAGCGCCCTGGGGCTACGGGTCCTCAGAGGGGAGGCTTCAGCCTTTGCCATCGCTGATCAGCTGTGCAAACTTGGTCAAGTCGCTGAACCTCTCTGGGCTTCACACACTCGCCAGCACAGTAGAGGAGTTGGATGCATAGCTTCACAGGTTCTTCCTCGTTCTGAAGTTCTGTGATTCCAAGTGAAAATGGATTTAAGCCTATACTTCTTGTTAGTTTTCTGATGGGCCTCAGCAGCCCTCCTTTCTCTTCTCTACCCATTTGATGTAGGAGATTTGAGTGAGTGACAAGGACTAAGTGAAAAGCTAAAAAAAAAAAAAGTGAAAATATTGTAAAGACCACCTTCACAATATATATGCAGTTTTTGCTGGAAAACTTTCTTGGAGTACACTCAGTCTAAGCTGTGGTCTCTTTCCCTGGTGCACACCGGCAGAATCACAGCCTGCCCTCCAACTAGTTCATGATTGGAGAAGGTGTTGGAGAAAGTCATGATGAGGACAATGAATGATGTCTTCGGGTGTGTCGTAGGAAGAAAACACACGAAGTTTAGTATGTGATGAATCAGGGATAAATCATAGGTTCTGAACCAGGACGGTGGGAGAGAGAAGGAGATCGCACACAGCAAGGGGACCTGCCGGGTTCCTCCTGGGGCGTCTAGAACTAGATCGTCTGTTTAGGGGTCCCTTCTTACCTTCCGCCTGCCCCACTTCCCCAGTGCTGCCTAGCCGGCCCCCTCCATTCTCCCTGAGAAACAAGTAGTATTTGGGTTTGGAAAACAACATTAAGAACAAATTCCCAAAGCAGGTGTCAGTGGGAGTTACATGAGCGAAATAGCTGGGGGCAGAGATTGATTGTTCCTCAACTGCACATTCTGAAAACTGTTAGGGGGGATGTGTTGCATTTCGCATAGTTAGATCAACGGAAGCATGTTAAATATAGGCTGAAGTGGTCTGAAATGGCTGGGAACTGACCTGTGAGCCTTCAGGAGTGCACCCCGGGAGGAAAGTGCATCTGGAAGGACAGCCTTCCGATGGGAGGAGACCTTGAGTCGGCCTCGGTCCAGGCAGCACTGTGCTGGAGAGTCCATCCTTCACCATCTGCCGATAAAGATCTGTGGGTTTTCCCTTTCTTTGTAGATCAGGTTGCATGGTGACTGCATTCTAAGCCCGGTGACCAATGGCAGAGCAGTAAACTCACTCTGTAGCCAGATCTGTCCACACCCATGTCCTTCTTCCTCGTCCAAGCATCCGTTGCCCTGACTTTCCACATCCTACTGGCCTGGACTTGTGTGTGTGCTCATCCTCGTGGTGGGCAGATTATAGGCATATCAACCTTCTGAAATTTGACTCTCTGGATAGAAACACATCCAAGGAAGCCAGAGGTGCCCCTCCCTGACCTACACTGCTTGTGAACTTGAGGGCAGCCTCTTCCCAAGCCATAAATCACTTCTCCTGCGGATACAGATGCTTCCATCCCGAGACAGGCAGAGAGGGGTTCCTCCCTGACTCCTGTTTTGGGGTGCTGTCTTTGACAGACTGCTTGAGCACTATGGTGAGCGCCATGGTGACAGGTACCATGGAAATAAAAAGACAAAATTAGGTGTGGGAGGAATTACATATGGGCAGAATGATTTCAAAAGATCTTGCCTTCCACAGTCTTCTTTTTCCTCCTGCCTGTCAGGCCCAGAGCATGGGGTCCACCCCCTCTGAGTCTGAGTGCCTGCTTCAGGGTGAGGCCGTCGGGAGGGGCCCTGCGTGCGGATCGGCCAACCGTGCGTCTGATGTCCACGCGCCAGGTACACCTCACAGCTCAGTAATGCGCGCTCCTCTGTGTTTGTTGTTCCCCTCAAGGTATTTGGAAACATCAAGTTAGATGAAGAGAGTCACATCAACCGGCACAACAACTTCCGGAGTTTCTTCGGGTCCCTCATGCTACTCTTCAGGTACCTGGACATGTAACTAGCGTAGCTGGACCCTCCCACCGAGGGGACAGTTGGTCTCCTCTTCCACTGCCTTAGTCTCTTCACTCCACTTGCTCTGCTCCTAGCAGGGTTGCAGTGGAGGGGGCAGGGAGGGGTGGACACAGAGCCTCCACCAAACCCCCCGTGGCGTTAGAAAGCTTCCGCGACGACTTTGACTCGCTAGTGAATTTGCATATTGCAGCTCAAGGTGTCCTTCAGGGGCCTTCGAAGGGGAAGGCGAGGACCGTTTCATGCAGATCAGCTGCCATGTAAGGCCTGAAACCCTGGATGGCCAGGTCTGTGTGGGGTCCTAGAAAGTCCCACCATGATCAGCAGAGAGTCTTCCAATCACAGAGAAGCAGCGAGTGAGGTGGCAGAACCCCAGAGAGACCTCGGCACTCCCCACCTCCGGTGGGCACAGCGCCATGACCACAGCGCGCACCCGTGGGGCCTTCGGCAGGAGAAGGGGACAAGTGAACGGGGAAGGGGGGCCGAGGAGGGGACAGGACCTGCAGGCCAGCTACTACTAACCGAAATGTCTTTTGGGCTCAGGAGCGCCACGGGCGAGGCCTGGCAGGAGATAATGCTGTCGTGCCTCGGGGAAAAGGGCTGTGAGCCCGACACCACGGCCCCGTCGGGGCAGAACGACAACGAGCACTGTGGCACCGATCTGGCCTACGTTTACTTTGTCTCCTTCATCTTCTTCTGCTCCTTCTTGGTGAGTAACACTGTGCGCTTGGCTTGCGATGTGCCCCCCCATCCCGACCACTGACCCACAGTCACGAGCTGTTCCTTTGGCGGATGGTCACACACCCCAGCCCGCGCCAAGAACCGGATTTCTCCCAAGAGAACTCTTGGAAGCCAAGGTGCCTGTCTGACCCCAGGGTGGGTGACTGCCGTGGCTGGACAAAGCCTTTGCTGCTTCTCGGGAGGGATGGCGGTGAGGCCAGGTGGTGGGGAGGGCCGTGAACGGAGCAGCCAGCTTCGTGTGGAACCCTGGGCAAACCCTTTCTCCTCTGTACCTCGATGTTTGATGAGCAAGGCCAAGAACATCTTCTCTCTCTGGAGACCTCTGAACTGTTGAAAGACACGAGGTCTTGAAGACATGAGGTGATAGCGTAATAGAGTCGAACAAGGACCGTACGCGAGGTAATGGATGCGATTCTCTCTATGTCATTATGTTTGGTGACAGCTGGCCGGCTTGGTAGCCATGAGAGGATGCCAGTGCTTCAGGTTCTGGTAAATAGGGAGTCGCGTCTGTGGGGCACCTGCCCATGGGAGTGAGAGGCCCTGGGTGCCACCCTCCATCCTTCTTTGGGAGCAAGTGTAGATCGGCACAGAAGCATCCGAGAGCCCCACGCTGCCGAATCCCCCCAGGGAAGATAAACAGGGTAATGATTGAGATGCTCCTTGCAAACCAGTTGCCGGGCCGGTGTGTGTGGCCCCCCTGACACCCCTCAGCTGCTTCACCGTTCATGCCACTGGCTGCCCCTGAGAAGTGGGCAGTTTCATGGCTGGACCTCACAGAGTGAATGAATGGCTCTTATCCGGGCATTTCCGCCTCTAGAGTGACCCTAAGGGGACTTGCCACCGGTTCTCGGGTGCGGGGTGACTCGCAGATAGACGGAGGGTGACCGGCAGGAAGTGTACAGAGAGTGAACTCACGGCCACCTCAGTAGCCCATGTTGAGTTCTGGGCTTTGCTGCTATTGTACCTTCTATAGGATGGGAGGGAAAAGGACTTGATAATAACAGTATTCTTTGCATGGTGAATGGATACATGTGTTTTAATATACTCCCTGTGGGAGGTTTTTTTTTATTTTTTATCCTCACCCGAGGACATTTTTCCATTTTTTGTTCAGGTAGAGTGGGAGGGAGAGAGAGGAACAGAGAGAGAGAGAGAGAAACATCGATGTGAAAGGGACACATCGAGTGGCTGCCACCCGCACAACCCAACCAGGGCCGGGGACAAACTGCAACCGAGGTACACGCCCCTAGCGGGAACCGAACCCGGGTCTCTCAGGACCGCAGGCCAAAGCTCTAACCGCTGAGCCAAACCGGCCAGGGCCCTGTGGGAGGTTTTAAAATGAAAATAAAACAAAACAGTATCCTGTTTAGAAATATGGAAGTAGAATGTCTAATAAAATAACTAAAAAGCAATTTAGAATGATATTAATTGGAGTTTTAAGTTGATTCATTCACATATGCAGCGCATTTGTGCTGAGTGGTCATTAAAAGGCTCAGCTCTGAGGTGAAGCTGTTTGTTAGGGTCTCTCTGTCACCTACAGTCGGGGGGGGGGACATCCAGGGGTCCCAGCGCTTACGGATGGAGTGAAATGGGGCGTATGGAAGGACATGTAGACATCATAGTTTTATCTTACAAGGAGTGTTTAATAATAAACATTTGAAAGAAACCAAAGAGAGAACTGGAAATTTTAGAGACTCTACAGGTACGATTAGAATGCTGAGGTGGAGCACGCTGCATAATTCACGCTGACGTTATTTTTAAAGAGGCTGTAGTCAGTCTGAGGGGACCTCCTTTCAAGTCTGAGCCCTGCAGGAGACTTGGTGACCTTGGGCAAGTCACACAGCTTCTCAGCTCAAGGCGTCCACCTAGAAAGATTTACTGATGCAGCGCGATGGGCCAGGCCCTGTGCTTGGAGCTAAGGATGCCCGTGTGTGTAGGAAGCACTGTGTCCTTCCTCGAAGGACCGATGATGATTAAAGCTGCCTTGTGAGAAGGTAGGGCGAGATTGAAACAAAGAATAGGTGTGAACGTGCACACCAGTATAAAGGATGATGCAAATGTAACGCAATAGTAAGTACTTAGTGGTTTTGTTACTCATAATGATAGGTACCGAGATACGTGTGGATAAAAGATACGTGTGGATACGTGGAAAACCCTCTATAATCCACACAGCCACCAAAGGCATTCACTGTGGCTGTGGTCTCAGTGACAGAACGAGGCCGGTGCTGGGATCAGGCTTGGGCGCACGAGCCAGAACTCCTGGGTAGCAGGGCTTAACCGGGAGGGACTTCTCTCCCTCCGGCATCAGCGCAGTCTGGACGGAGGCCACATGGGCTTGTCGTGGTGGCTGACAGAGTGGTTGGCACCCCGACTCTTTCTGCTCCTTTACCTCCGGGGGTGTCCCTCCACTGTGTATGTGCACCATGGCTCTCTCACTCCACGTGGGCTCTTTCTTCAGACACCCAGCCTATGGCTCCAAGACAACTGCACAAGTCCTCTCACCTTCAAGACCAACGGGGAAGAAAGTTTTCCCTGAAGGTTCAATACCATTTTACTGGCCTTGACTGGATCACCGGTCCCTATGGCCCAGGGCAATGGGATCCAATGACTGGGGCACACCCAAGTGGTGCCCCACTGAGCCACATTAACTAGGAAGAGCCAAGGAGTGGGTCCCCAAAAGAGCAGAAGTACAGTCAGCAGGCACGGGGCAGCCAAGAACTGAGGAAGCAGTGCTGTTCGGTGTGGCTATCTTCCCTGACATCCAGTTCAGGCAGCTGTCCTGCCACTGGGCACCGTGATGCCCTCCGCTCTGCTGCCAAGGGTTCTTTCTGCGTGCAGATGCCCCTTGGTCCCTTCTGGTTTGACCCCTCCAGTGCTTCCTGTTGCCTGCTGCGTACGTAATCCGTACCAGAGGTCGGCGGCATCGAGCCCACGGGCCACGCCCGGTTTGCCACCCGTGTTTGTAAAACACAGTGGCTTTTTCATTCTCACATGGTTGAGAAAAACATATCAAAACATGAATAATATTGCATGACCTGAAAATTACATGAAATTCAAATCCACACTCCTTTCTGCTCCCACGGTAGCCTGCATATGCTGCTCTCCTGGCTCCCTTCAAAGAATCTGTAACATTTGTCTATTTGCAATATGTCGCAGTCTGTACTAAGTCTTTAAGAATATGCAAGTGACAACATCGAGTGAATGTCTGCTGTGCTTTAAGCAATGGGCTGGGCATGGGAGTAGAACTCTGGATGGGAACTTGCATATCCCCAGCACCTGGGTGTCGGTGTGGAATACAGTGGGTAGAAAGTAAATGTTGTTGAACAAGAAAGTGGGAGAACAGGGTCTTGGAAGTCACTCAAGAGCTGCGAACAGCTTCAAGTCGGCACCCAGTAAGCCATGCAGTCGGCTCCGAGACATCTCACTGGTTCTTTTGGCTCCTTTGGTGGGGGAGGGACTGGAGGGGAGGGTGGGCATTAGGCCTTGACTTCCTCTAGCCTTTGAGCATGTTTCCGCTGCTGTTCTCTCTGCTGCTACAATAACAAATCAATGGAACAGATAATAAAAGTGAAGAGTGACTGTGGAGTACTTTGCAAATAGAACGTGGCATAGAAAACAAATAATGCTGTTTGCACAGTGAAATGTGCAGACAATGCAAATTTGATGCATTCAGCCAGATCCACTGGGTGAGTGCCTTCGGCCTGACACACTTTGGAATTGTTGATTGGCCTGGAAGCCAGGTTTTCTGCTCTAGGATCCCCCTCATTCTTCTCTCCCCTCTTACTCTTCAGATGCTCAACTTGTTTGTGGCTGTCATCATGGACAACTTCGAGTACCTGACTCGGGACTCGTCCATCCTGGGGCCTCACCACTTGGATGAGTTTGTCCGTGTCTGGGCAGAATATGATAGAGCTGCATGGTGAGTGGGCCACTCGGCCACCCCACTGGGGACTGTGGCAGGGGTCTCTCAAGTTCTCAAGGACGAGGTTGGCAAGGAAGAGGTTGGCATAGAGCCACCCAAATGGCTCGCCTGTTACAGAAGGAGAGGGGATTTCTCTCGGCTGTGGGATGGAGAGGCTGGGTCTTCAGCCTGGCTCTGGTTTCAAAGACATAGCTTTTCCCCACTCTGTCCTCCTGTGACAGGCTTCCCCTGTCTGCCAGTCTCACCGCACTGTCCGTACCTCGGGGTGTTTGGGTTCAGTCCCCAGAGGAGCTGCCAATAATCTTTCTTCTTTTCCTGCCTAATGGTTGAGTCATCAGGGGCATTGACAAGGGTTTTGGGGGCCAATTGGATATCTGGTCACCATGGTCGTAACAGTAATGTTTTATGTCTCTCATCCCTCTCAAAAAGGTACAGTTTGAGAGAATGGAAATTATATTTTAAAAAAACACGCAAGTTGCCCTTCCAACTGATCCCTTAAATACTTGTGGATTTTATTGCATGCAAGTGAGTTAAATGTCAGGAATTTGGGGGGGGATAACCCCCCACCCCCACCCAGGTCTCTTTCACCGTCCCGTCGTTCTCCACTGGGCCTGTGAGCAGGGGTTGGCTACACCAGCCTGTGGGTTAGCTGTGGCCCAGTGCCTGTTTTTGCAAATAATGTGAATTGGAACACAGTCATGCTCACTCCTCTGTGGGTCATCCACGGCTGCTGTCACACTGCAAGGCAGGCTTGAGTAGTTGTGACAGAGACAGTCAACTCAAGACTATTTCCTGTCTGAGCCTTTACAGAAAGTTCGCTGACCCCTGCCGCAGAGTTCAAAAGCAACAGTTGAGCTCATGGTTGAAGGTGGGTGAGAGCCCTCCCAGGCCTCACTCCCCAGGTTCTTTTCTGTCCCATGTCGTGTTAGCTTTAGGGTCCTGTCTCACCGGTCTATCCATTCTGGGCCCCTCTGAAAATATGACAAGAAATGCCATCCTTCACAGGAATGGGCCAAATGCTTCCACCTGGACCCCTTCATTGTCTGAGACTCATCCCCAAATCTGTCCTTCCACGAGGCCATTGAACTTGGGTCACTGCTTCACGGGTTAGAACCCTGAATCAAATTCCTCTTCCTTTCAGTACCTAGGAGTGGCTTAGGGCAGACTCCTCCCCATGCATTCCTGTTGCAGTGCCGAGCAATGGCTTCGACCTTCTGGATTACTTCCGAGTAGAGAGGTTGATGAGAAAGCCCTGGGCAGTGTCAGGGGAGCAGCGGGACCGCTGTCTATCAGCTCCGTGGCCTTGAGCAAAGCACTTGACCGCTCGGAGCTTCCTCCTCTGTGAAACGGTGATGATGAGACCCACCCTGAAGGCCGGCTGTGAGGATTCTATTAAACCCCGTGTGTAACTGTTGTTATCATGGACAATAACCACATGGGAGAGTGTGGAAAATTGGTGTGTAAAGCACGGATGGCCGTGGGGTTGGGAGCCTGAGAGAGGAGAAGCCAACCGCAAGCCAAGGAGTTCATGGCTCACCTAGCCTCACTCAGTTGTCCTTGGTTCTCAGAAACCCCAGCCTCCTGTGGTCTCACATTATCTCGGGATCCGAACGCCACAGGCGTTACACATGTCCCTCCGCCCTCGTTCCCGCGGCTGGCAAGACACAGCCCCAGCAGGACTACTCCGGCGTGAGCTGTGAGAGCGAAGAGAGGCCAGGGAACCTCTTCCGTCCCCTTTGACACTCAGCGTAACTTGCTGTGGTTAGAGCTGCACCGCAATGTCTTGGCTATGAGGTTGGGGTGCAGGAGACCAGCAAAGGTACAGTGAGTCAGCGTCTTCAAAGACAATACTGATAACAGAGACCACTGGCCTGTAGACAGCGGTACCAACCCACCCACGTCCCAATCACAGTAAGAAAGACAGAAAAACAAATGGTTAAGTGAACCCCTCTCGAGAGTTAAGAGGGCTGGAAGTCTCTGGTGAGCTGCTACTTGGAAGAAGAGAAGGGATCGATGCCCAAACCAAACCCAGGCTACTAAGAGTGAAGCTGGGGCAAAGCCCTCGTCTCCACATGGCTGCTGGCAAGGGTTGGTACTCGGAGGTGGAGACCTCGTTCACACCAGGATGCGTCCAGATCCCTGGCTACTGCTTTCTTGTCCCGACCCCTACGGACCAGATGCATTCACCACTGAACACGAATCGGTTGTTGATTCTGTGCTTTTCACAGGAAACCAGAACTCTCCAGCAGGCCGCTGGGGAAGGGGGTTGGTAAGCTAGCTAGCTCTCATAGTTCCTGGACTTCTGGCTGGATCAGCCCAAGGGGCCTGTGAGCTGGGCAGTGGCGTGGAGCTGGGGAGAGGGCTGCTGTCTGAACACAGATCCGGGCAGGCGCCCCCAGTGCGGAAGAGCTCACCTGGCTCAACTCAAGACAGATCTGCCATGTGGCAGCTCCCCTCAGGCCAGCCCTGCTCCCCACTAATTGGCCTCGTGGGAAATGCGTCTCGAGCAGTCTGCAGAAAGGCGCCGACTTCCTGTCCGCTGCCAATGGGTCCGAGGAACTGACTGTTGGCCGTGACCGTGGAAGAATGATTCTGGCCCTGGCCTGTTTGGCTCAGCGGTTGGAGCGTTGGCCTGCGGTACAGAGAGACCCGGGTTCGGTTCCCGCTAAGGGCACGTACCTCCATTGCAGTTTGTCCCTGGCCCTGGTTGGTCATGTGGGTGGCAGCCACTCGATGTGTCCCTTCACGTCGATGTTTCTCTCTCTCTCTCTTCCTCCCTCTCTATCTGAACAAAAAATGGAAAAATGTCCTCTGGTGAGGATAAAAAATAAAAAAAAGAACGATTCTGCAGTCCGTCCACCTCGCGGCAGCCCGGCAGCTGCTCCTGACAGCGGTCAGGGCTTTGTTCTCCTGGCCTAGCTCCAGCCAGGGCCCATTTCCTGCATCTGGCCAGGGCTGGGCCGGATAGTATCTCGGGGTGCTCTTGGTCACGAGGCAGCCACTTTGGACACTGGACGGGCTCGACTGCCTTGGAGAATTGGGGGCCTTGCAGTCCCCAGGCTGAGGCTTCTGGGGTGCTTACTGTGCTCGGTCTCTCCTGGTCGGGCTTTGCCAGGCTCCAGAAAGAAGCGGCTCTCCCTCTTCCGGCGTGTCCTTCGTGGCCGAGCTGTCGTTCCCTTCCCGCCTCTCTGCGTGTCCTATTAACCCACTTCTGCTTCCTTTGCAGCGGCAGGATCCCGTATAAGGACATGTACAAATTAGTGCGGGTCATCTCGCCGCCTCTGGGCCTGGGAGAGAACTGCCCCTACAGGGTGGCTTGCAAGGTTCGCCTCCCAGTCTCCAGCCACCGGGCGGTGGGGCGCCACCCGGACCCCTCCTCTGTCCCGCTCCCCACCGCCGCGCCACGCGGGGGAACTTCATGTTGCTTCCCTTTGAGTTTAAAGAGGTCCCAGCCCTCCCAGAAGCAGCAGCTGTTACACGAGGGAGAAGGACACAGTTCAAGGGGAAAACAGAAAAAAAAAGAGTTCAGGGCTTAATAACAAAGGCCAGTTTGACCTCACTTTCTCCCCGTGCACACCCTCATTTGCGCGTGGACACACACGCTGTCTTCCCACCCCACTGCGATCCAGATTCAGCCAGAGGGACCTCTCCCTCCGAGAACGCAGAAGTCTTTGATGAAAAGCAAGTTCTGGTTTCTCCTCAGTGGAGACAGACACGCCTCCTTTTAGCAAGTGGCATCACCACCCCATATATAATGTCACCAGGTGTGGGTCTAGTCACCCTACCTCTGCCCACCCTCCAGCTCCTGGGTAGTTTGGCCAGAAGCGATGATAAAAGCTGTGGGAAGGAAAGGAGGTGAGAAACAATGAAGAATGAGGGCAAGAGGCGACAGTAGGTAAAGAGCATCGTTTGGGGGGCGTGTGGAAGAAGGTAACAGCTCAGAGGGGCTAGGAAGGGCGCAGTGGGGGAAGGGGTCTCCTGAGCACATTGCTTGCCTTCGGGACCTGCCATATACTGGCAAGGGGGCTGAGGGGGTCTGCTGGTTTATGAAACCAAGGACATGTTCAGGGGCATCTAGGACCCCCCTTCCCAGCTCTGCCAGATCCTGGGAACTCTAACATCCCAGGGGCTCTGCCCAGAGACCATCCAAGGCCAAGCACGCTAGAGAAGGAAGCCCGTCAGGAGCTGCAGAAGGGAGCGTGGGCTCCCTGGGGCACAGCCCAGCCGGGCAGCTGGAAGGAGACCTAGACCCAGGAAGGGGACCACCTGGGCAGCAGGCAGGAGCTGGCCTGGGATGGTGACGCAGTGGTACCCGGGAGGCGGAACAGCTGCCTCTGCGGAGACTCTTTAAACTTGGCCCTGGTGAAGCCTGCAGCCGCATGAGGGGCGAGCCGGGGAGGGCAGCATGGCATGCAGGCGCTCGTCCTCCTCCTGGCTCTGGCTCTGCTGTCCCCAGCGTGCCGTCACCCTGCCCCGTGCTGGGGAGTAAAGACCGCCCTTCCCAGCAGAGCCAGGCGGAAGCCACGGGCCACCCTGACGGCAGCCACAGCCCACCACTGTCACGCGCGCCTCCGCTGAGCAGCCGCACAGAGGGGGATACACAGCACCCCGCCTGTGGGTTCCGAGCCTGGGATCCTCCCCCACGGCGGAGCGCCGTCTATCCGGTTTATACCGCTCGCACACAGCCCTGGGAATGGAAGCCAGCTCGCGCTGTCGGGGGCGATGGCGTGAACAGGGAAGGAGGGCGATGCTAACCCGGAGGAGCGACCGCCCGGTCCCGCGACTGTGCGCACGAGAGTCTGAGGGACTGCAGGTTGCCACCAGCGTTCCCGGGTCTGTGTGGGGCTGATATAAATCTGCACCACGATGGAGTCACCTGTATGATTTGCCTTGATTAACAGGTTTCCTATTCTTTTCCTGTTTGTCCATTTTGTTTTCCTCTCCTGTTTTCTGTATAATGTGTCCGTCTGTTTTGTTTTGGCTCTTCTGGGAATGCCTGTTCTCCTCTCCCACCTGTCTGCATCCTTCTCCCACTCCTGCCACCTGCCCCGCCCTCCTGCCCCACCCCCCTTGCCGCCCTTCATGAGCAGTGGCCGCATCCATTACACTGAGATGTATGAAATGCTGACTCTCATGTCACCACCGCTAGGCCTCGGCAAGAGATGTCCCTCCAAAGTGGCATATAAGGTAGACCACCCCTTCCTTTGTTCTGGGCTAGAGACCAACAGAAAAGGGGCCCAGCTGTGGGGAGGCCAGACCCTGGGGAGGAAGCGGGGCTCGGGAGGTGGAGGCGGGGACCAAGGACAAAAGGAGTGAGGAGACAGGGTCAGGAAGAAGGGTGCCATCCGCAAGGACACAAGGGATGGGCTGCAGGACGCGACGTGGGGTTCGTCCTGTGTTGCCTGCGTTGAGCGACAAGCGTGTGGCTTCTCGTGAGGGGTCCCTGGGAAGGAAGTGTTAAGTGGAGAGTTCGCTTTCAGAGGAGGCAGAGCGGTGGCCTGCAGGGACCCCCCGCAGACAGCTCTCAGCGCACAGAAAAAGCAGCGCCCCCAGTCGGAGGAGCTAAGGAGATGCTGCAGAAATTCCTCGACACGAGGTTCAAGAAGGAGCTTTTGTAGAAGAGAGGAAAACTCTTAACAAATTGCTTCCCCCGTGACATGGGGAGGAAGGGTGGCGTGGTGCCCGCTAGGTAGCAGAACACGAGGAGCGTGATTCTGCCGCGTGGAGTGTGGCCGGCGATGCAGCCCCTTCCCCGCCAGCCCGGCCACCTCTGCCCCGGGCACCACAAGGGGAAGGCGGAGCGTGGGCCACGCTGCATTCAGAGTCTCGCTTCCCTTCTTGGCGTGACTGCGTTATGGAGCCTGGCCCCGCACTTAGGAGCGGGTTCGCCCTGGTTCGCAGAGGGCAGTACTGTCCCTTAGGGGTCATCTGCCATTCAGGTGCTCGTAGTGTTGAGGCCTGAGTCTGTTTTCTCCACAGTTAGCAATAGTTACTGTTCACTCCCGTCTGGTGTTGAGACGGACCCAGGCACTGGGCACTTTCGTCCCCCTGGGACTAGCCCACAGCAACGTGGCCCCTTCTCTAGCAGCTTACGGAAGTGGGAGGGAGCTGGAACTCAGGCACAGATAGGAAGCCAGCGTGACCCTGTAAGACGCCGTGTCTGTGGAATCACCGCAGGCGAGCTGTTTCGGTGGAATCTGAGACCCTGCCTCGGGAGGAGATACGTCCCTCCCTGCTCGGCCGGTGGTCTTCTCTTGCTCTCGCAAGGTGTATTGCTCCAGGAGCGTCTCCCTGGAGCGGGGCCCATGAGGGACCCTCGCCCACCCCAGTGCATGGCTCCCCAAGCCCAGCCTAGGGGCTGGCATCCTTTTAGCTCATGATGCCACGTCCAGATGTACCAGGTGGTGGACTGAGGCTCTGAGTTCTTTGGGTTTGTGGGATGAAGTGTGGTAGGAGGAGGAGTGGTGGGATTGGAGGACACGTTGAAAGAATTCCAAAAGCAAGATACTCTCTGCAAAGTGGATTTGGCCATTTCGGTTTGATCCCTTCCTCTGGGTAAGAGGAACACGCCTGCCCACTCTGCTCCTGCCTGTTCGCCCTTCTCTCTTCCTCTGCCCCCTGCTGCCCCTGCCCGTCTGCTCTCTGCCCTTCTCCACCCGCCCCTCCTCCTCCATCGGACAAGTTGCTCCTCTGCATGTTCACTCATGCGCTGGCGAATCCCATCTTGTAAAGACTCAAAAAGGGGGGCATCAGGATTTATCTTTCTAGTCAGATAAGCAAAGCAAAATCTTCCCCCTTACTGTCTTTCCATCTGAGATTTGGGGTGTTCATGGGACAAGGGGGAATACAGAGCAGCCTCGAAGCAGAGCTGCCTCCTTTCCCCGAGGACTCGAAATCACTTCCCGTCCCTGTGACACATTCTTAGGACCACAGAAGAGTCCTACAGAATGATTGGCCCCCTTCCCTTGGAATTTGGCATCATTCCCTAGTGGGGGAAAAAACAGCAAATGAGTCTCCGGTGAGGACTAGGGAGAGTAGGGTTTGGAGAGGGTGGGGATCCTTGCCCTTCTTTTTTGTCTCTGCATTTGACCTCTGCACTTAGCTTCCCTTCTCACCAAGGTTTCTTTTGATGCGTTTTCCCTGCTGTTTCTCTTCTCTCTTTCACCCAGAGGTTGGTCCTGATGAATATGCCCGTGGCCGAGGACATGACAGTCCACTTCACCTCCACCCTGATGGCTCTGATCCGGACAGCTCTGGACATCAAAATCGCCAAAGGTGAGCCTAGGAAGGAAAGAGCATTCTGGGGCAGCATGCAGGGTGGTGCAGGACAGAGGTGCCTGGACTGGCATCCCTCCGACGGCGCAGGGACCTGGGGATCACATAGCAGGGTCCTCGTTTCAGCTCTGAGATTCAATAACTACAACATTGCTCGCTTCCTCCTGGTGGAATTAATGGTTTGCTCATCCCTGAGGCTCCTGCAGCTTTAGCAGTATGTGACCCTCAGAGTCTGGCACATAGTAGGCATTTTAAACATGTATGTCTTGCCCTGGCTGGTTTGGCTCAGCCGTTGGAGCTTCGGCCCGGAGACCAGTGAGTCATGAGTTTGATTCTGGTCAAGGGCACGCACCTCGGTTGTGGTTCGTCCCCAGCTCTCGTGCAGGGGGCAGCCAATCGATGTGTCTCTCACATCGATGTTTCTCTCTCTCCCTCCCTCCCTCCCACTCTGTCTGATGATAAATGGAAAAATATCCTCGGGTGAGGAATGAAGTAAATACATGAAAATAAACAAACATGTGTCTATTCAACAAAAGTGCTTTAAGGTGGTTTTTTGTTCTCGTGCGCCACCTTGAACGCCTTGGAAGGCTTCGCAGTGGGTGCTGGCCTGGCAGAACTGGGTTCCTCTAATTTTTCACTCGGTGACTTAGGAGGGAAAAGGTTTACTCCTTCTCGATGATCCTCCAGCCTTTCTGCTTTGGCCTGAACCAAACCCTGTGTAAGTCGGGTCACTCCGGCCAGAGTCAGAGTTCCAGGAAGAGGTGACGTCTGTGGAGTGAGGCTGGGGGGCTCCCGCGTGGCTCTTTCACTTCCCCTCTGAGATATCGAGCGCCTGGTGGCTTCTCCAGTGAACGAGGACGCGGGTCCAGGTCTGGGGGCAGGATCTCTGTGGCAGAATATCCCTGAGTGACTGCGGACGGGAGCCGACTCTGTTCTGCCTCCGCAGCATTAAGACCCAGCACTGCGAGGGCCAGTCCCTAAGAGCCAGGGTGTCCCCTGGGACTACGAGGTGCCATGCTGGCTCAGCTCCTACCCCCTCAGTCCTTGTTGCTTCTACGTCTGTGCTGTTTATTGATAATGTGTCTCACTCTGTCCAGGTGGTGCTGACAGGCAGCAGCTAGACTCGGAGCTACAGAAAGAGACCCTGGCCATCTGGCCTCACCTGTCCCAGAAGATGCTCGATCTGCTTGTGCCCATGCCCCAAGGTATGGCATCGCCTCCTGGGTATCCTTGTCATGGGAGGCCCGCATGCCATGGCCACATTTTTTGGGGGACACAGAGTGGTTGAGGAAATAAGGGAAACGTGTGCTTTTATCCTTAAGAAGTGAGGGATTTCCGTTTCCTAAGCCCCTTTTGTCATTATGAATGGAAAACATTGTCTCAAATTGGTCACTGTGGTTGCAGGTGAAAGTTCTCGGGTGTGTAGCTCTCCTCCCCGTAAAACTCGTGGCAAACCCGTGTGCGGCAGGGGACAGGGTGTCAGTGTAAGAGATGGAACTCTAGACCCGTGGAGGCGACGCTCACTGAGGCCATCACCCTCCTGGATGGCTGTGGAAGCCCCCTGAGGAGACACGCGGGACCCGTTCACCTCGTGTCCTCAGTGCCTGGCGCGGACCAGCCTCCGAGGGTCGAGAGCAAGCGTTAGAGGTGTCCTCGCGTTGCCCACCTGTCCCCTCCGTGACCCTCCCTGCCGCGTCTGTTTTCCAGCCTCTGACCTGACTGTGGGCAAAATCTATGCAGCAATGATGATCATGGACTACTACAAACAGAGCAAGGTGAAGAAGCAGAGGCAGCAGCTGGAGGAGCAGGTGAAGGTCAACGGCGGTGGGCGGGTGGGCCAGTCCCGTGTCCCATGGCAGCTCCTGAGCAACAGGCCTGGGCATCTCCGCGGTCCGGAACCTTCTAGGGTCAGGGGATTAGAAACCCAGGGGCTCAGAGGTTAAAATAGTCCAACAGGGTATCAGCCGTGCTCCTCTTTTACCCAAGTAAATTGCATTTTCTCCCAGTCACTTGAGGTTTTTTGGCTTCTGCCGCAGAAAAACGCACCCATGTTCCAGCGCATGGAGCCCTCGTCGCTGCCACAGGAGATCATCGCCAACGCCAAAGCGCGGCCTTATCTGCAGCAGGACCCGGTTCCAGGCCTGTGAGTAAACCAAGGGCCGCGGCTCTGCTGTCTGCCACCCAGGCCAGCGTGCAGGCCCGGGAGCCCACTGCCCGGGGAGGCCGAACAAATAACATTGACGCTGAGGTTGAGAAGATGGGGTGAGCAGACCGAGCCTGCTCGAGAGACAGCACAGGGGATGCCCGAGGGCAGGAAGGGTCTGTGTTGGCATCACCACTCTAGAACTGACGGAGCTAGAGATCTGGGGAGGTTAAATAAGTGGCCGGGAGGAAGCTGAAGAGGAATGAAGTCATTTATTTCTAACTACAGTGTTCCCACGGCACAGTGTGGGAAATGAACAAAAGGAAGCTTAGGTAGGGCAAAAAAATTCTGTATTTTCTGCATTGGCAGTAGAAACGAAACGTCCCAGTTTGGTCTCATCCATCTCGGGGGAACATTCTCTTTCTGTCATCAGCAAGCACATACCAAGTGCCAAAGCACTGACGTCCCTCTGGCCGGTGCAAATGCGCGTCTGTGGTTGGGTTTAGCGAGCCCCACTCCTCCGGGAACCAGCAGTCACTACCCAGCCTCGTAATTACCAGGGCAGGGGGACGTCTGTCGGAATGCCATCTAGAATCCCTCACACCGTTCGTTTCTCTCTGCCTGTGGTGTTGGGGACCTGTTTTTGAAAAGCATCATTTTCGGAGGTCACAATCCAGCGCACTTGAAAGAAAAGGCCCAGAGTCAAGACCCAGGCCATCGGTCATGTTAACGAACGTTTGATGTGACGAGGTAGCAGGGTGTAGGTTCTGTCTGCAGAAAACAAGGAGCTGTTTCTCTTTGGTCTGTGCAGTGAGGAGTCAGAGTGCCGACTGGAACCACCCGTTGGAAGGAACTAGTGTTTTTCAGGGGTTCTTGGCTTAGAAACGGAGGACGCCCCTCCCCCCTTTGATCCATTTTTATCCACACAATTCGCTATACAAATTACCTCCCATCATAGAATCACTCCAGCTTCTCTGCCATGTTTATTGACTCATTTCCTCATCCATTTGACCCATATTTATGTGACCCCAAAGCTGGCCTGGGGCCTGGGGATGCGGCAGTCAACATGATCCCACTCTTTGTGGAGACAGACCTTGAAAAAGGAATTCCAGGAGTGATCACGGTTAAAATGCAGATGGTAGGTTGTTGCGTAAACAGGAAGTGGGGTCACTGGGAGGAATCTAAACTGTTGAGGTGGGCGGAGCACCGTTCATGGAGGTGGCAGGTGTGGAGCTTGGAGAGCCCCATGGGGTCCGGAATGGAGGGGCATCCCGGGCAGGACACAGAAGTGCAGTTTCATCCAAGGACCATCCAAGGGCCACGGGGTTGTATGCATCAGAGTGACACGATCTGATTTGCACTTTATAGAGATCATTCTCGGATTGGAGGAGAGCAGTTCGAGACGGGACACCTCTTAGCAAGTGACTGCCATTGACAGCAGTTGTACACATTATTAATGACTGTGGCTTGGACTAACAGGAGCGAATTGGGGAGAGGAGGTCCGACTTGAGCGGTAAAGGAGGCTCTGGTGATGGATGTGCTCCACAGCGGGGACGGGGGCAGGCGGCAGGGATGACCCTCAGGGTGCTCGTGGATGTTGGCACATTTCCTGAGATGGGGACACTAGCGGAGCAGCAGGCTGCTGCCTCGGGACCACCTGTGTTTCTTGAGCTTTAAATTGTCCCAGTGGAGACTGCTGGGAGGGTACAGCGCTGACTATGACGGACAGGCTCCTCCCTCCTTAAGCTTACATCTGGTGGGAAACCAGACACGAAACAGAATTATTGGAAAGAGAAGCCTTATTTTCCGTGATTAATCACAGTTCTGATAAGTGGGAAGAAACAAATGCGTGTTGATCCGAGTGCGTGTGAGAGGGAGATCTGACCAGTCAGGTGGGGGAGAGAGCAAAAAGATTTGCTCAAGGAAGTGACTTTGGGAGGGTGAGTTCAAAGTAACATGGGCAGGCTTTTCAGGGGGGCAGCCTGTCCAAGTCTGGAAGCGGAAAGAAGCCACAGGCAGTGGATTAGAAGGAGTCCGGTGTGTCTGGAACTCGGCGAGCAAGGGCTAACGCAGGTGACGTAAGGACCGGATCACGAGAGAGGTCGTGTTCAGGACTCTGGGCTTGATCCTGACCAGGAGAAGCCAGGCAGTGCTTTTGAGGTAGGACATCAGAGTCTTCAACTCTGTGAAGTTGTTCAGTGATTCCAAGGGTCCTCTCTTACCTGGTGGGGATCCTCTCTGTGGGTAATTACTCATTTCCTGTAGGACAAACGGGGACCTAGTCCTTATGATAGCAGTGTTCATCTTGTTGCCAGTGGTTCTCAGGAGAAGACAATGGACAGTAAAGCAAGTCATTTAAACATCAGATGCTCGGGAGAACTGTGAAAAGTCTGCTGTCCCGCCCTTTCCCTGTGACCCCAGTGAGCTGCACCTTGGCTTGTTTTGAAGTAACTGGCAGTGCGTGCTCAGGACTCAGATTTCACCGGAGTCATTAGCAGTAGACTCACCTATGGCTCCCATCTCTCCCTGCTAGCTGCCTGGCCACTGTCCCTCTTCCCGTGATCAGGAATTTCATTCTTGAAAGGCCAGAGGGTACTTATTTACTAGTGAATGGTAGCAGCAGACAATGTTTTAGGAGAGATTGGGTGACTCTCTCTCCTAACCAGCCCCGAGGATCCCATTGGCTAACAGTGTCTGCAGAGACCCAAAGTGGTTTTAATAACAGGCAGCTGTCCACACCTTTCATTCAGAGCCTCTAAACACTCAGCTGACTTTGTCCCTGTTCTCTTACATCACCATGTAAGCCTTCTACAGGGTCACCAAGCCAGAGGTGGTAACCTCCTTACCACCACCTCGGGAATCATCCCTCCCAGTTCAGACACTTCAGTAAATGTTGGTGGCATTGAATTGTTGAGTTTGGCCAGGGATGTTGGCACAATACGACCATATTCTTCCTGAGCGTGGAGGAAATTTTTTTAAAAGACCGTGACGGCTTAATATTTAAACAAACTGTTCCCTGTGTAAAGTATGGCATTTTTCCGCCGATGGAGAAACTGAGCATTGGTCTCCCATATGGCTGAGTGTGACAGATGATGTCATTTGTCACAGATACGTTAGTCACCAGCTGAGTGATGAACAGTTCCAAATGCAGGTTAAAAACGGTGCTTCCTCCTTTCCAGTGTTTGTTTTTGTTTTTTTCTTAAAAATGTTCTATTCTAGGGCCAGCTACCTGTTAGTTACCAGGCTGACAAGCCAGCCAACACGAAGGGTGTTGCCCTGCCTGGCTGGGTAGGAAGGGGTAGTGGTGGCGACGGCACATCTGTTTCTCTCTCACGCACTCATCACCTCTGAACTTGGCACTGCTTTGCAGGAGCGGCCGGAGTGGGTACCCATCGATGAGCCCGCTCTCCCCGCAGGAGATATTCCAGCTGGCATGCATGGACCCGGCCGATGATGGGCAGTTCCAAGAGCAGCCGCTGGTAAGGGAATGAGTTACAAGACTTCCAAATAGTTCCTTGGTTTCCTGATCCCTCCCCCTCTTTTTCCAATTTGATTTCATAGGCACAGTCCACCAGGCAAACCCTTTCTGACAGTTCAGCAAAGGACCCTGGGAGTTTCCCGCTGTCTCCTTTTCATGGCTCAGTTTCTCTGACAAATGCTTCCTCTTTAGGTTTTACCCTCCCAGGGGCCCCTTATCTGCTGAAGGAATTTATATTGCTTCAGGCCGAACCCTCTTCATTCATGCCCTTGAGCATCATAAAATCTTGCCTTTGATAAGGAGCTTTAGGGTAATATCGTAGAATGCGTAGTACCCACGGAGCAGCTTAGCATACACAGGAGTGGCTTGGGGGAACAAGGGACTGGCCCCTCCTGGAGAACTCAGGGTAGCCTGTCCACCCGCACACACAGAAGAGTCTCTTGCCTCTGCCCCTTTCGGCATCCTTTTGGCCACAATTCTACAAGGTCAAATACATTCTAAGAGGTCCCTAAAATCACTTGCCTGAGCCTAAAGGTTTTTATTAGCACAAATGGTGAAATTCCTGAGAAGCCTACTGAGCCCAGTTTAAGCTTGAAGAGGACAGATTAAACCTTAGGTTTTGCTAATACAAAGCGCTAACTGTGGTTCCCAAACACAACAGACTCTACTTGCATTATTCTCAGTTCAGGGCCATCGAGTTCCCTCCTGAGCGGAGAATGAAAGCCCAAGGGTTCATTGGCCTGGAGAGAAAAAGACAAAACCCCACAGATGCCAAAGTCGGATAGACAGCGTGTGCCGAGTGCCATGTCACTTTGATTGTAACTCATCTGTTTTTCTCTCCTGACCCCTCCCGCTGCTCCCCCAGAGCCACCCTGAAGGGATGAGGTGGGTGGAGAGTGGCCTGCTCATCTGATTGAACGGGCACCAGTCAGAGGGGGCAGAACCTTCAGTAGCTCAAACAAATGTGATTGCTCTCCTGTGATTGCTGAGTCAAGGGACTGTACACGGTTTGGTTGGGGAGACAGCCAGACCACACACTGGGAGCCCAGCGTGTCAGCGCCTGAGGCATTCTTGGTAAGGTGGGTAGGAACCCTTGAAGGAATTCTCTGAGGAGCCCAGTACCAAGGCCCAGGGACTAATTGGTACCAAGAGCTTGATTCATAAGAGAGCCTCTCAGCACTTTAAGGCTTGCCTGGTGATGTGTCTGGTGGGGACAATCTCAATAACCTGTCCTTTCTTTCACAGGGAGATTTCTGTCTCTCATCAGCATTTCTGCGGGTCCCCAGGGCTGAGCCCTAGTGCCAGGACTTTTTGGATATGTGTTCATCTCATTGTCAGTACTGGTGTCTGTGATTCAGGTGTCGGCCTGTGCTCCACACTCACCCGTGTGCTCCTGCCCGTCCTGGGGCCCCTGCTCCGGTCCCCAGGTGTGGCCGTGGTGTATGTGTGTGTTGCACCACCTCTGATCCCCGCAGCCCACAGTGTTGTTGCCACGTGTTGAGTCAGACTTGTGTACTGTGCAAAACATACACTGCAGACACTCCCTCAAGGGCACACAGCACAGGTCCTCCCATGGACACCGGAAGCCACTCGGCCAAAGGGGCACGGAGGCGCCCTACTCAGACACCCGGTTTTCAGAGAGGCATTTCCTCAAATAGTTTTTCTCCTTGTATAATCTCCAGATGTCTAAGGTATGCCTAGGTCTCTTTGCTTGGTGGCCCCTGTAACATTTCTGAGGCAGCTCCACTCTGTATGGAGGGACACTGGCCATCTCTTTGGGGCATATACATTCGCCAAACACTCTGTGGCCAGGAAAATAACATGACAGGGCCCAGCCCAGTCCAGTCGCCCCTGCCCACAGGTGGCGATGAGGGACTAAGGGTGGCTAGTCCAAACAGATGTGCTCCAAGTGGAAAATACAGACCCATGTCAAAGAACTCAGTACCGAAAAAATGTCACATCTCGATTTTTTATATAGATTACATGTTGACATGAGACTATTTGGATATATTAGATTACATAAAGTATATTAATTTTCACATTTTTTTTTAAATGTTACTGGGAAATTTAAAATTACATAAGTGGTTTGCATTATGTTTCTATTACACTGTCCCCGACTAGAACATCCCTGCCAGATGGCCACCCACCACGTTTTGGGGGGATGGTTCCAATCATAAGAAAACTCTTTGCTAATAAGATACTGTGTCTTAAGGTTTGAAAAAATTTCTGACTTTCCCTTAGGATACTGGTTTCCATGTTAGTGATAAATAGCTTCTTTAGGTTGAAAGAATAAACCCAACACTACCAACTCTCAAAAAGTAAACTTCACATATCTAAAAAGTATTATGACCAATAATGTTTATTTACAAAGCTATACAATCTGAAGCATTGCTCAATGATAAAAACAGAGTGATCTTTACTTCTCAGTTAGAACTTTCTGTCTGGGACATCTGGTCTACCACATAACTGCACATAGAGACACACACACACACACAACACCTGAAAGATGCAAGTATCTCTTCTAAAAGCCATTCTTGCTGTGGAGGAGGCAGAATCATTCACTGGAGATGAGAAGCAATGAGATGGAACCAAGTCCCACAAGCTTGGCTGTGTTTATTTCCAGGAGCCAGAGTTTAGTGAATTAAAAAGCGTGCAGCCCTCTAACCATGGCATCTACCTTCCTCCGGACACCCAGGAGCATGCGGGATCTGGGAGGGCATCCTCTATGCCACGCCTGACTGTGGATCCCCAGGTAAAAAGCAACCAGCTACCATACGTAGTGGCATCCTGGGCTGTATTGAAGTGGTGGGTTATGGAAAAACATCTGATATTTTCAGGTGAGCCCTTGACTTGTCCTCGCTCCTTCCCTATGAGCAAAACCTGGCTCATAGGCCTTCTCTGTAGAACCTGCTCCTCCACAGTGTGATTTCAATGAAGCCCTAAGCACAACAGCCTAGGTGGCATAATTCCCTCCAGATGGTCTCAGCGTCCTCAAGACTCAACCAGCCATGCAAGAACTATTTCCCAGGATTTCCTGAATTTTTTTCCTTCCTGTTTTCCTTTCCTTGCTCCTCAAGCACATAGGCAGTTACTTACACACACAGCTCGGTGTCAGAACTGTCTGTCCTAACCAGTGCAGGACATGCCTCATTTCTTTGTCTGTTTCACTGGTTTCTTTTTCCTGTCTGTCTGTCTTACATTAAGTTTTGACAGAGACAAGACGTTTACGTGGATCTGTTTTTAACATCTGTAGCAAATCAAAATGCTCAAGTTTAAGGTGGGGCTGGGGTGGGACAGATGACAGGGAGCAACGCGTTCTCAGTAGCAGCTCCATGACGAGGTCTCCTAAGCACGGAGGCCCTGGGACAGGGCACAGTGGTGTAGGCAAGAGCCAAAGCCATGCTTCTTTCATGGAACAATGCTTTGACAGTCTCCCTCACCTATTTCAAAGTGGCTCAAGGTTCACTGCGGGTCCTGGCTGAGTCCCTGTGGTAGGTGGCTCTATGCCCAGGGCGCGGAACCTTTTTTCTGCCAAGGGCCACTTGGATATTTATAACATCATTTGTGGGCTGTACAAAATCATCAACTTAAAAATTAATCTGCTGTATTTGGTCAGGCTAATTTGGTGAGGTGTGTGATGTTAGCTGGTGTTCATTTCGCGGCCCATATGGCCTGCGGGCCGGACGTTCCCCAGCCCTGCTCTGTGGGAAGCTTGACCAGTGTACTTAGCTTGCTTTCCTGAGCATGAAGAGTAGACCCCGGACCTGTCCCAGTCACGCAAAGACGTCACCTAAAGACACTTTCTAGAACAGCTGCCTCCAGCTAAGGTCTGAGCAAGAGGGATTCAAGGGTGGTTACAGTGTGCAATCTTCAGCAATCTCAGTCCCATTTCTCTCTTACTTTTAGACCCAGTCAGTAATTAACCCATACCATGTGTTCCTCTGGGGGCTCATTTTTCCAGGTGGTAACAGACCCCAGCTCCATGAGACGGTCCTTTTCCACCATCCGGGACAAGCGTTCAAATTCCTCGTGGCTGGAGGAATTCTCCATGGAGCGAAGCAGTGAAAACACCTACAAGTCCCGCCGCCGGAGTTACCACTCCTCCCTGCGGCTGTCGGCCCATCGCCTGAACTCGGACTCAGGTGAGGACATCCGTGTGCCTTTCGGCACCGCCCTGATGGGCGGATTCTGGCAAGGACTGAAATCACTGGAAGAGAACTCAGATGCAGGTTGAGGAGAGGGAAGAAAGGAAGCGTGCTTCTTACAAAAGGGGATCCCAGCTCTGGCTGGTTTGGCTCAGCAGTTAGAGCGTCAGCCTGCAGTCCAGAGAGGCCCGGGTTCGGTTCCCGCTAAGGGCACGTGCCTCGGTTGCAGTTTGTCCCCGGCCCTGGTTGGGTCGTGCGGGTGGCAGCCACCCGATGTGTCCCTTTCACGTCGATGTTTCTCTCTCTCTCTCCCTCCCACTCTAGCTGAACAGAAAAAAATGGAAAAATGTCCTCGGGAGAGGATAAAAAAAAACAAACAGAAAACAAAAGGGGGTCCCATATCTGACTCACACCCTGAAACAGGCCCGGGAGATCCCTTCCTTCTAGAGTAGAGGTATAGACATCACTAGAATGGAGACTTCCCAGGTGGTCTGCAGAACCCTTGGGGTCCCTCAGAAACATAGTAGAGACCCCTAGTAGGGGCTGGGCTGTCACCACCAACTCCACTTCAACCCGGACAGTGCGACCTGGAGTGGTTTGCATGCCGGAGCTTTTTATTTTGCTAGATGAAGAAACAAAGGTTAAACAAGCAGTGTCTTCTCTATCTCACAGGGCCAATAAGTAGCAGAATGGAGACCAGGACTGAAGTCCCAGGTTCTCAGTGACACAGCTGACGTAATGCCAGGCTGTGTAGATCACAGCAGTTTCTTAATTCCCTTCTATGGCACCTTCTCCCCCCGCCCCAAAGTTCCACACCCATGTGCAGGACACAGAGAATTCCTGGGTCATATTGTTGGCCAAGGTTTTAAACTGTGTCTTAGCATAAACAGAAGAGGACTGGTTACACCCTTTGACACGCATGGGTTTCCAGGGGCAGCTGTGCACGCGCCTCGTCACACGAGGACAATCCTCGGGCCTTTTTCTCCGTCTCCCTTTCAGATCACCTGTTGGCAGCCTGGAGAAGCCAGGATCGGCCCCGTCCCAGGCTCCAAGATTTCTCTTTCTCTTCAGCGGCCAGTAGGCGCTGAGTGTGATCAGTTGCTTTTGTCATGTGTCACAGGCCACAAGTCCGACACCCACCGCTCAGGGGGCAGAGAACGGGGACGATCAAAAGAGCGAAAGCACCTCCTCTCCCCTGATGTCTCCCGCTGCAACTCAGAGGAGCGAGGGACCCAGGCCGACTGGGAGTCGCCCGAGCGTCCGCAGTCCAGGTCTCCCAGCGAGGGCAGGTCGCAGACGCCCAACAGACAGGTGAGCACGGACAGGAGGCCAAGCCTCTGAAAAGACCAGGAAGGGTGGTCGTTAACATCAGGTGCAAAAGGGGAGCATCCAGCACCCACACCCCTCAGTCTGACAGGAGACCACTGTGCACAGAGCTCAGCTGCTTAATGCTGGGCACGTGGTAGGAATTCACAGAGAACCAGACAGGCCTCCAAGGACCACAGTGCTGAGAGGTCATGCCACTCCTTGGAACCTTGAGGTACGAAGTCACAACAGGTAAGTTCACCATGTCTCAGCCAGATTCAGGAAGGAAGGCCCTGGCCAGTTTGGCTCAGCGGTTAGAGCGTCAGCCTGCGGTCCACAGATTCAGGAGGGAAGGATGGTCCCTTCGCCAGAAAATGCCCATGGATCAGTCACGTGAGCCCTGGTATTAGTTGGAAGGGTGAGTCGCCGCTCAGCCCAGGCTTCCTAAGTCAGATCGCTTCACGTTATGTCCCGAGCTGCCAGCCAGGGCCAAGGAAAACCATCCCTCCTTCCAGCCCGCTGCTGAAACCCCAGCCTGTGCCCAAGGAGTAACACTCTCTGGAATGTTACCGGAAACATTCCCTGGCCCTGCTCTCCTCCGCACGACCACCCTCACTGTAGCCCCAGCTCCCCTTGAGGTTCTCAGAGCCCGACGGGGGACCCCCTCGACAGCGGCAGAAAGAGGCTGCTAGGACTGGGACCCCGCAGCGGTGGAGAAGTCGACCTTAGAGCCATAGTTTTCAAGCTTTTCGTGCGGAACAGCATCACCTAGGGCTTGTTAAAACTGCACATTCCACCCTGGCTGGTTTGGCTCAGCAGTTAGAGCATCCGGCCCTGGACCAAAAGGGGTCACGGGTTCGATCCCCGGTCAGGGCCGTTCAGGAGGCAACTAACTGATAAATGTGTCTTTCTCGCATCCATGTTTTCCTCTCTCTCCCTTCCACCCTCTCTAACAATCAAAGGAAAAATATCCTCAGGTGAAGATTAACAAAAAGCAAAAACAAAACTGCACACTCCTGGTGCCTGGGGGATGCTGCTTCAGTGGGGAGACCTGCTGGAAAGGGCAGCCAGAATTCTGCCTTTGGAAGGACCCCCCTCCCCACCCGGGAGACCGGGAGCAGGTGGCTCATAGGTCACACACACCTTGAGAAACTCCTACAGGTCCCTTTACGGACACCTGGGCTCAGGGACCCTTGGGAATGGCTGAGCAGGTGAAGGAAGCCCTGAACCAGCAGATGAGGCCGTGGTGTAGATGCCGACAAACCTCAGCAAGCCACCGCACGGACAGGGCGAGGTGGGGGGTGCATGCCAGGCCCTCGGCGCCACGGCCCAGGCAGCGGCTCCCGGGCACCCGGGCGCCTTCCCTTCCCTGCGCCACTGTTGCGTGCACGGTGCGGGCAGAGCAGGTCTACAGTGGTCCGTGTGCAAGCGACTCCGCGGACTCAGCACTGTAAACCTACTTTTGCCCACCCGCGTATATAGAGCTGCTAGATCCCTGCTACGCGGCGGGTCTGGGCCACCGGCCAGCACCCCCCGCCTGTTAGAAATGCACCATCTCGGGCCTCCCCCAGATCTGCTGAGCCTGTATCTGTAGTTTCACAAGACTCCCAGAAAATCAGACCCGTAAGAAAGGTTGGCAGGCCCGGCCTAGAGGGTACCTGTAATCCTGCGTGGATGGGACTTGTAGCAGAGGGGACCCCAGCCCGGACCCCTTCTCCAGCATTCAGACCCCCAGGGCTTGCTGGGGGATGATTAGGGAGCTTGGCAGGGCCCCGTGTAGACCCTACCCGGCTCAGTCTCACATGCCACGTCTCTCCTGCGGTACAGGGCACAGGTTCCTTGAGTGAGAGCTCCATCCCCTCCATCTCGGACACCAGCACCCCCAGACGAAGCCGTCGGCAGCTCCCTCCCGTCCCTCCGAAGCCTCGGCCCCTCCTTTCCTACAGCTCCCTGGTTGGACACACGAGAAGCATCTCCCCGCCTGCCGATGGGAGCGGGGGCAGCTCCCCGCTCGCCTCCCAGGCTCTGGAGAGCAACGACGCCGGCCTGCCCGAGCCGCCCAGGTCCCGGCTGGCACAGCAGGGCCACCCCTCCCCGCAGCGCTACATCTCCGAGCCCTACCTGGCCCTGCACGAAGACTCCCACGCCTCGGACTGTGGCGAGGAGGAGACGCTCACCTTCGAAGCGGCCGTGGCCACCAGCCTGGGCCGTGCCAACACCATCGGCTCAGCCCCGCCCCTGCGACACAGCTGGCAGATGCCCAATGGGCACTACAGGCGGCGGAGGCGGGGAGGGCCGGGGCCAGGCATGATGTGTGGCGCCGTCAGCGACCTCCTGAGTGACACGGAAGAAGATGACAAATGCTAGAGGCTGCTCCCCCCTCCGATGCATGCTCGTCTCTCACGGAGAAAACAAACCCAGACCGGATTGGGAAGCCAGTGCGGCCCGGGGGGGAGGAAGACGACAGGACAGTGTGCATTAGCCCAGAACGCGGAAAGGACGGAGGCAAACCAGCCGAACCCACCAAATTGCTTTACTTCCCTTTGCAAGATGGGCACTGCCATAGTTCTGCCTCTTTGCTGGGGAAAGAAGACACAAGAACACGGAGGGTTACGCCCGTGGGGAGGGGACACCAGGATCGCTTTGCTCCCACTGCCCCTTCCCGTTGTTCTCAAAGCTGTGGAGCAGTGAGCTGGCCTGTGTCTGTGCCCACTGCCCCGGCAGCCTTTCTGGCTCTTAACTGGGGGTCGTGGAGACACTAGGAGGGGAATCTCCTCCCTCCCTCACCAGCTTCCCCGTCAGCACCATCGCCACCAGGGCCACTGCACCTCATGCATCACCCTGCGGCTCGCTTCCCCAAGGAGCACAGACTAAGTTCAGGAGCATCAGATGCCAAGGGTGGGCAGGGAGGGAGGAGTCGCTGGCGTGGAGGGCCAGGGTGCTGTAGCAGCAGCAGCCAGGGCTAGTCTGGGTGAGCAAAGCCATAGCCCAGCCGCCCCGCGGAGGAGAGGGTCCGGGAAGTGGAGGCAGCCTGTCGCCCACGCAGCAGGTGCTTTGAGTGTTAAGACAGGCTCAGGAGGTCCCTCGGGGTCCACAGATGCTCCTGAGGCTCTGGGAAGGGTGATCGTTCAAAAGTTTTTACAATCCGTGTGGCCAGGGCACCAGTTGCTGAGAATGGGGTCCCGCCTTAGTGCTGGGCCTGGGGGAGCCCTGAGGGCAGGGGGACTTAGGGACTCAAGGCAGTCTGTTTTCCAGCCAGAATGAAGGACTTCGGAATGGGGGGCAGTGCTGCCGTAGGACCGGCACATCCCGGCTGAAGGCAGCCCAGACTGGTCCCGGAGGCAGCAGGTCTGTGCCCAGCAGCGAGGCCCCGCCCAGCCTTCCCTGCCCCTCCCCTGACAGTACAGCAGGCCTAGTAGGGATAGAAAAGGCTGACCGGCTGGAGCAGAAGCGTAGGTAAGAGTCCAAGTTGACCGAGGACCTTCTGCAGCTGGTGTGTGGCCAGTTTATCAGGATACTTAAAGGTGATTAGTAAATATACCTCAGCTTAGACCTGGGCTGGTCCTTCTAGCAAAGCAGGCTCTGAGGGGGCCTTGTCACACCACGTGACAAGGCTGGGGCCCTGACTTTCTCTGGGCCAGGACTGTGCTTTCCCCTCTCCCAGAGTAAGAGCTGAGCAGAAGACAGCCTCAGGCTATCCTTCCTAAACCACCCCCACCCCCCGCCCCCCGCCCCAAACTCAGAAGCACTGAGAAACAGAGCACCCTTACTTGGTGAATCCGTATAATTATCCATTTGGCGGGACACATCCCTGTCTGTATCTGGTGGCAATGCACTGTCCCCTCAAATCCCTCCCCAGTCCCCCCTCACGGTAGGTGGAATGAGCCCTTGGAGAGGGGTGCATCCAGGGCCCCCCTTTCTCAGCCAGGAGCAGATGGAGCCTGCTTCACAGAACCCTCCATAGGAAGACACAGAGGCCCAGGACCAAGATCACAGTGGATAAACACTCTACCCTCCTCCAGCCCAGACTCCGCCTCTGGGGTAGGAGCAGTCGGTGGTGACTGTTATTTTTCGGTTAAAATAGAAAGCAGGCATTGCCACATCAGCTCTGAAAAACCAAACGCAACCCTGTGGCGGCAGATTCGTTTATCACGGCCCTGCCTTCCGATCCAGATAGTCTGGAGCCTCCCACCCACGGTCTGCCCCCAAACCAAAGTAGTCCCAGGGCAGGAGACCAGTGAGGCAGAGAGAAAGGCCTTCCCATCTCAGACCCTCTTCCATGTCCCTCGCACGCGTGGCCTGTGAGCTCAGGAGTGGTGGCGATGTGATCAGGACTGTGCAGCGCCCCGATCCTAACAGGCACGATGCTTACATAAGACCGACGCTGGGCCTCGTCCTGTTTGACTGTTTCCTCTGCTCGCGCGTCATTTCATGCAGAAGTGTTGCTAGGGACGGCTTTGTGTGCACAAAATTGCTTTCTTCCGCCTTGCAAATGCAGCTTTCCCCAGGGCCAGGCCCACGGCAGGACAGCCGTTCTGAGCCAACAAGTCTATTGCCTTGTTTGGAGGAAGGGAATTGAAGTGATACCTCGAGCCATTTCACCAACAGGGGAAATTTGGGCGGGCAGAGCAATTACTGGAAATAGGATCTGCCTGCAAACACTGTTATGAACACTACATTTACTGGGCCAGGACGCCTTGCCCGCCACCTGCACACCTCACGCACACGCACACGCACACGCACACGAGTCCTGAATAGAGCGACAGAAAGCCCATAGAGTCCTCTGACCAAGCTCCTCAATTTTTCTTGTTCCAATGACCTGCTGAACTCTCCTACTCAACTTCCCCTGACCGAGAAATCAGGTTTCTTATCCCTTAGCCTGCCTTTATCCTTCTATCAATATCAGAAAATATAATGATTTCTGCCAAGTCACAGAACTCATTATCATAATCATCTTCCAACAAGCTCCTTCCGCCTCTGAATGAACATGAATTCCAGCCTTCCCTCAAATAATCGGCTAGGACATTCCAGGGTGTCAGATTCTGCCTCTCTGCTTTCCTGAGGCCCCCCCAGATCTTAAAATCCATGCTTCTATTTGGATTAAAAATTACGGCAGCATCTTGAGAAATTCCGAGCAACAGAGGATGGCCGTCAGTGTTGGAGACAGACACGTGATACCTGTAGCACTGCAGGTCCCTTCAAAAGAATCTTTAGCTGTATGTCCAAGTTTCCCTCGCTAGTATTAGTCCTCAGCATCTCTTCAAAACAAGAGAGGGAGAATGAGAAGAACAGGGAAGGGACGTGTGTGTCCCGGACTCCCAGCAGGCCTTAGACGTGGGGATGAACTCGGGACTCCAGATCGAGGTTGCCTCTTAGCCACAATCAGGACCCATTTACTGCATGCAAAGGGATGGTGGCCTGTTCACACTTCTGCCTGAAGAATCTGTTTCTGTTCTGGGCTCCCCCACCCAATGTCCCTGTCGGGTACTGAGATCACGGAGAACATGTCTCTCCAGCTGAACTCAGATGTTCTAGAGTTTGCCCTCCCTTGACTCTGAGGCCACAAAGGGAAGACTCCATATTCTACCACTCTGCCAGCATCTCCCTCCCCTCCCCCAGCATATAGCCAGTGTGGTGAGCCTGGTGCCCTCTGCTCTCCATCCAGCCTTGTTTTGCTGCATGTAAACATTGGCTCCGCTCCTAAGGTGGCTAAATCGACCTGATCCAAGCTTCTTTGCAGACCTGCCTGCCTCTATATCCTCATGCTGTTGGACAATGCTTTATTCTCGTGAAATACAGTTGGGAACTCACCGGGTGACTTGAAATTGTGTAAGGTGCTGGACTGTTGGGGTGTGTGGGGAGTATTGTGTGAAATGCCCACAGACTCAATGAAAGCCCACTTCAAGGAAATTAGTCCCTCGGGGCATAATGGAACAAAATTTAATAACTTGGTTTTTTAAAGAACGTTCTCAATTTTTCATTACATCCTATTTCTAAAGCCTGCTCCGGATGTCTCATTTTTGGAAAGAGTATTTCTTTAGTGGGTCGAGCCAGGGGTAAGTTGAGATTCTGTCATTTCTCAGCTTAGCTATAATATAGTATATATAAATATTATGAGATTGTATCAAAAAAAAGGCAGGGGAGCCCTAGCCTGTTTGGCTCAGCGGTTAGAGCATCAGCCTGTGGACCAATGGGTCTCAGGTTCGAGTCCCAGTCAAGGGCACATACCTGGGTTGCAGGTTCGATCCCCAGCCCCAGTTGGGGTTATTGCAGGAGGCAACCAATCCATGTCTCTCTCCCTTCCTCCCTCCTCCCCACTTTATCTAAAAGAAATCAAAGAAACATATCCTTGGGTGAGGATTTTAGAAAGGCAGGGGAGCAGACAGGCCACCCACCTGGCAGAGATTCCGAGACTCGCAGGTTAAAACTTTGCTGTTTTCACCAGCTCCACATCTGATGTGTTTCGAGATCCTCAAAGTCCTGGTGCCAAGTGTGCAGAGCATCCCGGTGAGGAGAGGCACTGCCAGTCCACTCTGCCTCGCTGGCATTTCACCCCCGCCCCCACCCCCATCTGTCTTCCCTCCTGGATTCCAGGACACTGAGGACGGGACGATGCAGAAAAGAAGGGAAGGCCACTTGCAAGTGGCCAGTCAGGGCGTAACACTTTAACTCCAGACAAGAGCCCACACAAAAAATCAGGTCCAGATTTCGATAACGACATATCCACAGGGAGACTCTTATTTTCACAAAAGCCAAACGAAATGAACTCAGGAGTTATGACCTAGCCGCTCCAGGAGGTGATCAGGGGAGATCCCCCATGAATCAGCACTGCCTGTGCTGGCCTCTCTGTCGGTCTGCTCTCTGCCCCTGCCTCTCCGAGCTGCCTGGCACGCTGCGGCCAGCTCTGACCCACAGGGCAGCGCCCACGGCTTCCCTGCTGGCCGCAGGCGCTGGCTCAGCCCCAGACGGCCGGAGTTGCGAGCTGCTTCTCACCCAGTCGCAGAATATGGACGTACCATGTCGGGGGAGAAAAGACTAGGAACAGAAACAACCGTCTTAGGTTTCTGAGGGGCATCTTCTTCTTCCCTTGGGTCCTTTCTGCTCTTACCCTCTGTGGCTTATGCATCCCAGGGTGGCCACTCTAAGCCAAAGATAACAGATCCATAGATTGTCCCCACCTACCCAAAGGGCCTGGAAACCTTCTCTTAACAAAACTCAAGCCAGTTAGCTGAGGTGACAGGGGGACTCACAGCAGGGTCCGGTCACATTGCTGGTGAGGCTGGTGCCCCAAACTGCCCTATTTTTGTGGTCTTGCTTCCCTCTGCTCGCTCCCCCATGCTACAAACGGAGGGCAGTCTCTTGACCTTCAAAATGCAAATCCAGATTTTTATAATAAGCCATGCTACTATGTAAATACATTATTGAGGTTTGAATTCTTATTTCTGGGAGTTTGAAAGGGTTGAGCAGATCAGGTGAAAGGCAGTAAAGGACTTGTTTATTTTTATTTGGGGTTCTGTTGGCTGGGTGGGTGGGCTTTTTGTAATAGACCTGCTCTAGAACGCAGTGGGGGATACATGTATGCTCTGCAGGGTTTCTGAATCAGCTTCGTTTTAGGAATTAATTCTTGTTGAATCGAGTGATGTAACATCTGAGTCAGAAAGCTGAGGTTGCGCGGCACCAACTCCATCTTTTTTCTCGGGCTTCCGTTTTGTCTTTTTCCTTTTCTGTCTGTTTCTCTGACCCCATCTCTTCGTCACTTCTCCTTCTAGGGACTTAAAATATCATCTAGATTAATGAAACACTGCCTAAAAACCTCCCATGGAAGCCAAGGAAATAATAGAATCAATAAAGAAATTTTCAGGACATCTTTAACCGATAAATACAAAATTTATGTGTTGATGAGAAGACCAAAAATTTTAAAAAACAGTGTAGTCTTTGGGTAAAAGAAAATTATTGGGAGTCAAAAATAAAAATTATATCCCAGCATTCAGCAAGGGTATTCCTTCCCTACTTTCTTTGTCATGCTAGGAAAATTGAAACACCTAGTTCATGGGTGTGTCAACTGCTTGTAAGTAAGCTAATGACTCATCCGTTAAAGCTCTTAGTCTCTACAAATCAGCTTGAAGAAAACTTGTAAAATAGTTGGCAGTGTCATAAACATTTAATTTTTTAAAAACTTCATGTTTAATAGAACCTGAATCCAGGATTTGCTTTAATTTCACACTCAATTCTACCTATTTTCTCCCCTCCCCTCCCCCCTCCCCCTCCCCCTCCTCCCCCTCCCCCTCCCCCTCCTGCTTCTCACCTAACAACAACCCAGACTTGTGTTTTTCTGAGTCCAGGAAGAAAGTTGAGTCTTCAGGCTCAGAGCTGCCCCTATCTCCTTTGTGTACACATGAGCCAGGCTCCCATCCAATGGCCACATGCTAACTCAGGCTCTTCACCAGATCCGTTCAACAGGGGAGATCTGAAAGAGTCTCTCTCCCCTCGTTCCACCAGCTTGTCAGAGACAGGAATGGATTGTTCTCTATACTCTGGAGCCAGAGCCCAGCATTGTTACCAGTTAATACCATTCTTCCCGGTTCACTCCGAGGAGGGCCCCCAAACTGGAAGCAGACTGAATCAGACAAAACTGCCGAGTCCGAACCTGACCTTATTGGGTGACTCAACTTTCTTTCCAGTCCTCTGATTCCTCACAGAGAGGGTCTGCTTGCACCAGAACTGCCACTCAAACCTTAGAAATCTTCACAAGGGGTGAGCAGGAAAAACACACTCCAAAATTTCAAAGTGCCGTTAATCAATTTTTAAAACTAAAGGTCACATGAAATGAGGGCTAAACAATGTAATCTAACTGCCAATTAGCGTATACAGTAGTCCCGGCCTGTTCCATTTGACATGGAGCTATATAACATTAAGCTGTTTGCAGCAGATTTAGTAAAAACCTAGGTATTGAATTTTAATGACTACCAATGGGGAGATACACTTAGCTCACAGGCCAGATGCCGATCAGTGTTTTTCTATGCTGGTGTTTTGTGACCAAGCCAAAATTTATACAAAGCCACCCTAAGTGCTGCAATTACAGAGGAACCTCCCTTTTGGTGACATTAGAGAGCAGTCCAACTCGACTCAGACTGAACCCAAGATTTGGAACTCGCCCAGAAAAACTAATGGAGGAGAAAAATCTTCTGCACCAAGTGCGTGTTGAATTTCATAGCTGGGAAACTAGGGTAGAGGCTAGGAAGACACGCTCTAGAACCAAGGCAAGGTTGGGGTGGAAACCACCCAGCCGGTCCCAGAAGAGGAAGACTGAGAGGTGTAACGCGGGATCCTCTTTTGTATGAGATCATGGCCAATTCATTAGCATGATACTGGATTCAGAGGGCTTCTTTCTGTTAAACTCTCCTAGGGTAGTGGACTTAAAGGCCTCCGAGGCTTACCAGATCCCCGAGGAGCTGTTCCAGATCTGGGAGATGGAGAGAAAGGAGGTTCTTGCTTTAAAGCAGCGCAAAGACCACCCCTATGACTTTAGCAACTCTTCCGTACAGTAGTGCCAGGAGCGGAGACATGGCATTGACCTTCCTAGTGGTGCAAGCGCCACGGGCGAAGGGAGGGGCGGTGAGTGGGGCAGGAGATGACCTTTATCAAAAATAGATTTCAAACTCTGCAGAGTGCACCAGCACTAGCCTCAGAGGACAACGTCGCAAGGAGGTAGATGACAGGGTGTCCAGGCCATGCCCTGTCCTTGGGACCCACGATCAGGCCATTCCCTCCTTGGTTTGCTCTTAGAGGACGAGCATGTACGATGGGACTGAGGGGAACTGGGTGCTCGGCTTCAGGCTGCCAAAACGCTGCCACCCACACTGCAAACCATGTGAGTCAAGGCGCATGAGACACCCTCACAGGCAGCGCCCACTGCGGCGTGCCAGCCGGACGCCCCTTCAGGAACCGCGTTTGAGTGGCAGCCGGAGCCGGCCCGCCCAGAGGATCGGTGCACATCTCCTACAGCCAGAGCTCAGCGCTGTGTGCGGACCAGGTGGATCCTCTGTAATATAAATGCTCGTTTGGATCCAAAAGGAAAACCATTCAAAATAAAAGAAAGATGAACAACTTGAATGTTTTTTGGGAAGGGGGGGTCAAAGAAAAGAATAAATAAAACCTTGTTGTAAAGAATTCGTCGGCCTGATGCCCCTCACTCACTCGATTTGTCTGTTTGCTCCCCACACGGGGGACCCAGGAGTGAAGTCTCGCCGGGACTCTCGGGGTAAGTGGGCAGCGGGCTCTGCAGTGTGGTGGGTTCACATCTGCTCGGTCCAGCCAGCTGTGAAGAATTCCGGACTTTCTCAAAGTGTCAAGGGCATCCCAGCCCTGAGAGGTTTTCTTTTGTTGACAGTGTCCTTGTTTTGGAGGAAAGTTTAAAAAAAAAAAAAGGCTCCAGACAAACTTGTTCCTTGAAAAAGTTGAGCAGATTTTCAGATCAGAAAAATGTTCTCTCCAGATGGGGAGGTCAAAGTAGGCACAGGATCCCCTCCTGGACCATGGGCCTTCGTAACCAGAACTATCCCAGCCTCCTCGCCAGAGACAGGCGGGACTATGGCAGAGGCCTAGCTGCCAAGTTCAGGAAGGAGCAGTCTCCTCAAGTCTTTTAGGAGATGCTGTCTAGTCTTTCCTTCTGCCTCTGTCATTCCTCATGCAACCAAAACAGCTTCCTTACAAGAAGAAGGAAGCAGTGCCCTTGGTCCCCCTGGTCCTCCATGCTGAGAAAACTCACTGTCTCGTTCTCCCGGAGGAAACAGTATCTTCTTCTAGTCCTAGTGTCGGGTTTATTATTTTATTCCGAACAATCCGTTTATCAATTTAATAGAAACCAGCAGGGTAAGTGCTTCTTTTCTGAAGTCGATTTCAAAGACAGCGTCTCAAGCCCTAAGCCATGATGTTTTAAGTAAGAATTTTTTGTATGATCAAAACCATCTGAAAATGTGGTGGGTTGTCCAATGGTCAGAGCCCTCGGAGGCTGGATTGAAAAGCTCTCAACTTCAGTTCTGATTTTGTGCTATTTTTCCATCACACATTTCCCATGGCCTCCACCACCATTGGAGCTGGAAAGACAGAACTTGAACAGTTTTGCCAAACGTCACACTTTTATGGGATGAACAGTTGGTTTGTTTTGGCAAAGGCTGGTTTTGTAAGAAATTTTTGCATTGATTGATGTTTTGTTTTTGTGGGCTTTTTGTTTGTTTCTTTCTAATCTAGATTTCAGGGCCATAGTATTTCCCAGGAGGATGATACTAGGAAACACATTAGAAATAAATAAACACTATGATCTTCTCTCTGGTGTTTCCGTATTATGATTCTGAGCACCTACTGGTTATCCTGAAACATGTCCCTTAACCAAAACCTGGCCTCGAGGAAATCACAAACGCCTTTACTTGTGTACCACATTCTTTTGCTAATTAGCTAGGAACATTCTCAAACCAAAGACCAAGATTTGAGTTCCTTAAACATTTAAACACAAAGTATTGGGAGTAGTCACAGATGACTTTGTGCCTAGAACACCTTAAACATCAGTGGCAACAGAGCAGAGTAGAGGCTCTACCTGCAACTTCGGGGGTCAGACCCACTGGGTCCAAATCTGCACCACCATTCATTAACTCTGTGCCTTGAGCAAGCCACTGAACCTAAAACTTACTTTCTTCATCTTTAAAATGGGAACAATGGTAGCAACTCCCCCAAGGGGAGGTTGTGTTGAGTGAACAAGTTATCACATGTGACGAGAACAGCCAAGGTCTGCCCCACAATGGGCATTCAATAAAATCCAGGTACGACCAGCATCGCCATCATCGTCACGAAGTTCATTCCCCAGACCCGCGGGACCCGAACATTTAGAGACACGTTCTAACCAGAAGAGTGGGTGTTCCCCTTCTGTTAGTGAAACACAGAGGACAATTTGATCCTCAGACAGGTTTCTAATGAAAGAGGAATAAATTAGCTTTGAAAAGCAACCAAGTCATTATTATATATCTATTTTTAAATAGCGCTTCCACTCTTGTCTCAGAAACAAGCCCTGATGCGCTTATTCTTTACTTCCAATTTCCATATTCATTTACTAACAAGATGGAAGAAGCATTAGTGAGAGTCATTGTAAAAGCAATAAAGTTAATGGAGATATCAAAAATACTGTACACATATAAACAGCAATATTCAAGGCAATTTGAAATATCAAGCAACTCACAAATTAATGGCACACGGAAGTGAATCATAAATTGAGCATCAGTGGCCTGATTGTTGCTCCATTAAAAGAAAAGAAAAGAAAAAACAATTCCCTTAAAAGACCATTCCTAGCTGGTTAAGAGAGAACGCTTCATTCATAAGGTATCAGCTCTGAACACGAATAAGTTGTGCCGTGCTTGTGGGAGACTTGCCCAGAAAATAGTCAGGACACCACAGAGGCACAGTGACACCGTATGAGTCCATCCAGGAAAGGGGACCCCATGCCTCAGGACATTGCTCCCAGGTCTCTGGTCTCTGCTTCTGTGTGTACGACTATATGTAAACATAAAAATAATAATAACTACAGTCTCCATCTGCTTGTATTTAAGTGATTCAACAACACACAGGAACCGTAGAACCCAGAATGGTAGAGCGGAAGGGCCCAGTCTATTTCATATGAGGGATTTGAGATTTAGAAAAATTCTAAAATAGATTTCCCTGAGGTCAAGGAGGTCCCTGTGAATCAGGACAGCCGTAGTGGGCTCTGGAGGTGGTCCCAGCAACCCTAGCACAACCTTCTAAGAAAGAAGAGTGGAAGAAAACAACAGAGAAACAACCAGGAGGCCCCTTTGCTCACATGTCCAGAGACTTTGTTGAGAATCTCATGGAGACTGTGGACCCTCTGCCTTGCAAGGGGCACAAACAAATTTGAGTCTTCACATCCCCCAGCACCTACCTCAGAGCCCACATACAGCCCATACAAAAGAGTCTTGAGAGCCTGGTTGGCGTGGCTCAGTGGTTGAGCATCGGCCCATGCACCAAGTTGTTGCCGGTTCAATTCCGTGTCAGGGCACATGCCCAGGTTGTGGGCTCGATCCCCAGTAGGGGGCGTGCAGGAGGTGGCCAATCGATGTTCTGTCTCATCCATGTGTCTCTCTCCCTCTCTCTTCCTCTCTCTCTAAAATCAATAAAGAAAAAATAAAAATTAAAAAAACAAAAGCATCTTATTAGGGAAAGACCAGGCACAAAACAGAGCTACTCGCATCAAAAGAATTTTTTAAATTATGTTTTTATCAATTTTTCAGAGGGAGAGAGAGATAGAAACATTGATGTAAGAAAGACATTGAGCCCTGGCCGGTTTGGCTCAGCAGTAGAGCATCAACCCACGGACCAATGAGTTGCAGGCTCCATTCCAGCCAAGGACACATACCTCAGTTGCTGTTTGTCCCAGGCCCTGGTCGGGGTTGTGCAGGAGGCAACCAGTTGGTGTGTCTCTCTCACATTGATGTTTCTTTCTCTCTCCCTTTCTCTCCCTCTCTCCCCTTCCCACTCTTTCTGAAGATAAATAGAAAAATATCCTCGGGTGAGGATTAAAAAAAGAAAGGCATTGATCAGCTGCCTCCTGCACACCCTCTACTGGGGACTGAGCCTGCAACCCGGGCATGTGCCCTGATCAGAAATCAAACCAGGACCTCTCAGTCCATTGGAGAATGCTGAATCCACTGAGCCACACTGGTTGGGCTTGTATCAAAGGAATTTAAAGGAAGAAATGTGACTGATCAACTTTTCAGACCTGGAAATAAGGAACAGAAGCCAGGTCCAGTCCCACTGGGTATGTTGGAAATACTAGTTTCCTCTGCTTCCAGATAAAATTGTCTTGGCTTAGGTAGGAGTACAGTGTGGATGGTTAGGAGGGACAGAGAGGGGAAAATTATATTTTTATTTCTACACACACACACATGCACACACACATATATATAGCTTGGTAAACATGCTGACATAAGCAATAGGTAGACCTAGGTCCAATTCCAGCTATGAATTGAATAATGAGCCCAGCCACCTTACACAACCTCTAACCCTTGCTTTTATTAACTATAGAATTGCATAGTTGTATTTAAGATGAAAGATTGCACACACACAAACACACATGCATGCACGTGTGTGCACAGTACCTAGCATGGTGCCTATTATGTTAGCAGGCATTTAATAAAATCTGATTTCTATTATGAATCTATTCATCCATTTACTAAGTGTATTTATTAATCACACACCACAGTGTCATGTACTAGGATTTCAATAATGAATAAGCCAGGTGAAGTAGTGGCCTTAAGTTGTCCCCAGATTGATGGAAGCTATAGACAAGAAACAAACCTCCAGTCAAGGTGGCAGCAGGTAAATACTCTGCTCACCTTCTCTAACAATCATATCAAAATTAAATTAATTTATTAAAAAACTATTGTTGTGAACCACCTGAAGACTAGTGGAACAGAAGTCCTATGACTTGATATATAAACTATTCCCAAACTATTCCAAAAATTAAAGCAAAGGGAAGGCTCCCAAGTTTATTTCACAAGGCCAGCATTACCTGACACCAAAACCAGACAAAGACATTACAAAAAGAAAAAAATTATAGGCCAATATCCCTGATGAACATAGATGCAAAAATATTAGCAAAACAAAGTAAATAATACATTTAAAACATTATAGTACCATAATCAAGTGGAATTTATTCCTGGAATGCAAGTTTGATTCAACATCCACAAATCGATTAATATGATACACCACATAAATAAAATGAAGGATAAAAATAATATAATCTTATCAATAGATGCAAAGAATGCATTTGACGAAATCAAATATCCATTTATGATAAAAACTCTAAGTAAAGTGAGGCTAGAGGGATTATTCCTCAATATAATAAAGGCCATATGTGACAAACCCACAGGTAACACACTCAACAGTGAAAAGCTGAAAGGTTTTTCATTAAGATCAGAAACAACACAAGGATGTCCTCTTCCACCACTTTTATTCAACATAGTACTAGAAGTTCTAGCCACAGCAATTAGACAAGAGAAAGAAATAAAAACCACCCAAATTGGAAAGATAAAAGTAAAACTATCATTATTTATATATGACATAATATCATATAGAGAAAGCCCTAAAAATTTCACCAAAAAACTATTAGAGCTAATAAATGAATTCAGTAAAGTAGCAGAAAAATATTACTATTCAGAAATCGATTGTATTTTTATATACCAATAACTATCAAAAAGAGAAATCAAGATAACAATCCCATTTATAATTGCATTAAAAAGGATGAAACACCTAGAAATAAATTTAATGAAGGAGATGAAAGAAGATACAAATAAATGAAAAGATATACCATGCTCATGGATAGGAAGAATTAATATTGTTAAAATGTTCATACTACCCAAAGCAATCCACAGATTCAATGCAATTCCTATCAAGATATCAATGGCATTTTCCACAGAACTAAAATAAATAATCCAAAAATTTATATGGAACCACAAAAGACCCTGAATAGCCACAGCAATCTTGAGGAAGAAGAATAAAGTTGGAGGTATCACGCTACCTGGTATCAAACTATACTACAAGGTCACTGTAATCAAAACAGCATGGTACTGACATAAAAACAGACACACAGATCAATGGAACAGAAAAGAGTGCCCAGAAATAAGCCCATGCCTATATGTTTAATTAATCTACGACAAAGGAAGCAAGAGTATACAATGGGGTAAAGACAGTCTCGTCAATAAATAATGTTGGGCCCTGCCCAATTTGGCTCAGCAGTCAGAGCACTGGCTTACAGACTGAAGGGTCATAGTTTGATTCCCAGTCAAGGGCACATACCTGAGTTGCAGGCTCGATCCCTGGCCTGGTCAGGGTTGTGTAGGAGGCAACCAATTAATGTCTCTCTCTCACATTGATGTTCTCTCTCTCTCCCTCCCTCCCTTCCTTCTACTCTATCTAAAAAATCAATGGGAAAAAATATCCTCAGGGGAGGATTAACAATAAATAAATCATTAAAAAATAATATTGGGAAGATGGAACAGACACATGCAAAAAAAGGAAACTGGATCACTTTCTTAGACCATATACAAGAATAAACTAAAAATGGATTAAAGACTTAAATGTAAGACTCAAAACCATAAAACTCCTAGAAAAAAACATAAGCAGTAAACCCTTTGATGTTGCTCTTAGTAATATTTTTTGGCCATGTCTCAGGCAAGGGAAACAAAACAAAAAAACAAATGGGACTACATCAAACTCAAATCTTTTGCACAGCAAAGGAAACAATCAACAAAACGAGAAGACAACCTACTGAATGAGAGAACATATTCACCAATGATACATCCAATAAAAGGTTACTATCCAAAATATATAAGGAACTCATACAACCTCACACCAAAAGAACCCCCAAAACAATCAATAAAAAAACGATCAGAGTATCTGAATAGACATTTCTCCCAAGAGAACATACAGATGGTCAATAGACATATGAAGAAATGCTGAACATCACCAATCGTTAGGGGCATGCAAATTAAAACCACAATGAGATATGACCTCACACCAGTCGAATGGCTATCATCAATAAATCAACAAACAACACATGTTGGGAAGGATGTGGAGGAAAGGGAACCCTGGTGCAATGTTGGTGGGAATGCAGATTGGTGCAGCCACTATGAAAAGCAGTATGGCGGATCCTCAAAAAATTAAAAATAAAACTACTATATGATCCAGCAATTCCACTTCTGGGTGTATATCTGAAGAAATCCAAAACACTAATTTGAAAATATACATGTCCCCTTATGTTCATTGCAGCACTATTTACAATAGCCAAGATACGGAAACAAATTAAGTGTCTATCAGTAGATGAATGGATGAAGATGTGGTACCTATATATGATGGAATATCACTGAGACATAAAAAATAAGATCTTGTCATTTGTGTCAACATGGGTGGACCCAGAGGGTGTTATGCTAAGTGAAATAAGTCAGAGAAAAACAAATACCATAGGATTTCACCTATGTGTGGAATCTAAAAAACAAAATAAATAAATTAAATATAAACAAACTCTTAGATACAGAGAACAAATTGAAGTTTGCCAGATGGGAGGAGAATTGAGGGGGGTGGGTGAGGAAGGTGAAGGGATTAAAAAGCACAAATTGGCAGTTATAAATAGTCATGAGGATCTGAAGTATAGCATAAGGAATGTAATCAATAATATTGTAATAACTATGTGTGGTGTCGGGTGATCACTTCGTAAGTTATATAAATGCCCAGTCACTATGTTGTACACTTGAAACTAATACAATATTGTATGTGTACTATAGCTGAAAAAGAGAAAGAATGAAGACAAGCAACAATCGCAGAAAAAGAGGAAACAAACCACCACACCATTGAGTGATGCTCATGAGGGTGGGATCTGGCAGGGTACTATGGAAGCCCCTACGAGTGACTCAGAGTCAGGAATGTCTTCCCCAGAGAACGGCTATTTGAACTGGGGCCTGAAGAATGACAGGGGTTAGCCGGCCACAAGGATGGGGGGCGGGGGGCAGGTGCAGGTGTGGGAGAAAGCAGCTTCCTGTAGTTCAAGGGTGGAGCTTTAACGGGGCACAGTAAGGGGTAAGGCTGGAGCGCCAAAGGAGAGCTCATAACCCCCGTTCAGGGTGGAGCCTTCACACCATCATGTTGGCAGATAGCACGTAGTAAACCACGAGAAGAATAGACACACGCCACATGGGCAAGCCAAGCCAGGTTCGCTCCCCTAAAGAATAGAGAAGAAAGTCGGGATGCTCAGTGTGTCCCACAGACAAAGAACAATATTCTCAGAGCCGTCTGCAAGACTAGCTTCTGGCCACCAAAGTCCCACATGCAGGGTACACAGCTGAAGATGATGTGAATAAGGGTCACGTCAGACCTTTGGAGGCTTAACTGTCTCCTCCGGGCTCTACTCGTAAACACGCCTCCAAAGCAGTTCTCCACGTAGGTTCGTCTGGAGAGGTGCCCGGGACATCTCGGCTGGTACACACACCTCATCAATCTTGAAGTCACGCTGTGGCGACGGGGCTTGTGCAGGGCAGAACCCTCAGGCTGGAGAACAGTTCTCATTTATCACTCTCAGCCCTCCCGCCTCCCAGCCTACACGGTCCAGCCCGTGTCAATCGCTGAGGTCAGTGCTGCAGAGCCCAGCAGGGGCAGGTCTCCAAGCAGCCTCTGACCTGTGACCTTCTGTGTCCCCAGGCTTCACCCTGAAGACAGCGAGCAGCCAGGGAGGTGGCTTGATGCAAAGGAATGAGGTTTAATTTGCAAAAATAAACACACACACACACACACACACACACACACACTTTGGCTGAGAGGGAGAATGAGCTGCAAAGAGGGAAATCATTTCAGTGCAGCAGGTGATGGGCCGGGGCTCGGGCGGTGACAGCAGAGATGGGAGAAGCCCACAGAGTTGAGCAGTCTGTTTAGAGGAGGTAAAGACAGATGACTAGTTGGTGTGTCAGATCCGTGGTTTCCAACAAGTGAGCGAGCCGGGTAATTGAGATGGTGTATTCATTTCATTTTGCTACTGCAATATATATATATATATATTTAGTATATATATAGTATATATATGAACACAAACTAGTGGCTTAAAGTAATATTGTTTTAAGTTCTAGAGGCCAGAAGTCAGAAGTCAGGTCCACTGGACTAGAGTCCGGCGTCAGCAGGGCTGGCTCCTTCCCGAGTGTCCGGGGGAATGTGTTTCCCTGTCTTCTCCAGTGCCAGTGGCTGGCTGCGTTCCCCGCTGGTGGCCCTGCCCTCCATCTTCCAGGTACATCACTCCAACCTCGGCCCTCAGCACCACACAGCCTTGTCCTCTGAGGGCTTCTCCTTCATCCCTCACGTAGGAAACGTGATTACAGCCGTCGCTCTTCATCCAGGATTGCTCCATCTCAAGGTCATTAACTTGTACCTGCAAAGTCTCTTCTCCCTGGAAGGTGACATTCGCTGGACGGAGTGGGCTCGACCAGCACTCCCAGAGGAACCTCTGGTCCTCCTTGCCCAGCCGTCTGCTGCTCAACAAGACCCACGGGGCTCTCCGTGGGAAACTCCCAGCATCCCTCACGGGCACACACAACCCTGTCACTCACGTTCAGCTCCTCTAGAACATTGCTCATAGGCTGAGACAGGACCGAAAGAAATCAGACCTGTGTGTCATTTTCCCACGAGCAAATTCTCTGTCAGAATTGTCCCCAGTGGTCGAGCTAAATTATGGAAGCTTGATTATTGCCATCAAAGCATTCTTTGTTTCATTAAAGCTTAGTACAATAGCAGTCTCTTTATATGTTTAAAATACCACTGGATTTACTACAAATTGATTCCTAACAACTTTCAGGGGCACAGCTCTTGCATACGGCGAAACACACCTCAAACGCCGTCTCGGGAGAAACCAGCCCGTCGCAGAGCTGGGACTGGCTCCCGGTTTTACTTGTCCCCACTGAGAGCAGTCAGGTCCTTTGCTGGGACTCTCCTTCCCAGCTCCACTTCCGCCCACAACTATCAGCTTCCCTTCGCCTCTTCCTTCCCAGGTATTTGGCACCTGTCTTTGCTTTCTCCGCCCTTTTCTGGTGCTTTACAAGTATAGTCCTTTCCTTTTGCTTGTAGCTGTGAGACATTTAGGACACATGGAGGAGAGGTCTCCACAAATATGCGTGAACAGTTTTGCTGTAGTTTTAAATAATTGCTGCTTCGTCGAATCAATTTAAAATAAGTCATCTTGCATGGGCTTGAGTGTTTCTGGGAGTTGGTAACCCTTCCCAGCAGTGCTTGGGGTGGGGGTGGGGGGATGATCTACCAAGGGGCCCAGGACCACCTGGCTCCCCACTCAGACACCCTTACCCGGGCTGCTGTTGGGATCTGAGCTCAGAGGTGGTGGCTTGAACCTTGGGGCGACACAGTGCTGAATGATAGTTCTGCCAGACAGAATGAATAACAGAGGCTTTTCAGGCACCATGACTGGTCGCCAGCAGCCTATACTTTCTTGAGAGAAAGACAGAGAAAGGAGGAGAAGGAGAGGGAAGAAGAGGAGGAAGGAGGAGGAGGAGAAGTATTAACACATCCAAAGTGCAGTGTTACCAAGCATCACAATCCAGCCGCCGAAAAAGGCAGAAAGGTTCTTTTGTAATTAGAAGAATCAGCGGTGAGTCACTCACTAATCGAGACCTATTTTTGTCGGAATTAGGTCAGTCTTCGTTAAATGCTTCTCTAGAAGGAGGCGGAGGTCGAACGCCCCGCGGGTGGTTGGCACAGATGCAGAAGAGATGACTCACGTTCACGCAGCTCACACCCTGTACAGATGGCTGGGAGCGGCGGGTGGAAGCCCCCCGCCGCCTCGCCCGGGACTGACTCGCGGGGGCCACCCGAGTGGACGCACCGCACAGTGGGCCACGTGGTTTCTCAGTTGGTCCTCATGCCGGTGGACACAAAAGTTCTCTGACCCTTTGCTGACAGAGCCAGGGCATGATTGTCTCAGCTAGCTGTGTACGGGTGGCTGGCACAGGGGAGCTCCTGGCATCTCTGGGGACTGGTGGCCTTCTGCAGTGGTATAAATGACCACTACAGCTGGGTCCTCCTGGGTGACCAACTTTGTCAGTTTACCTGAGAGGCCTGTGTCACAGAAATCCCCTCGGTCCGGGCAAGCCAACCACTGGGGAGCCTAGGCCTCCACAAGGGGTTAGACCCAGCACCAGGTCTGTACTGAACAATACTCCGGGCTCTCCACGGTGGAGGATCATTCACTGAGACAGGTCCAGACGAAAGGGTGCTGGCCACTCTCTGACCTAGCAGTTCCCAGACAACAACGTGCTTCGGATCCTCTGCGCTGTTTATGAAAATGCAGATGCCGGGGTCCTACCTCCAGAAATTCTGATTCATTAGGCCTTAGGTGGAGCTCCATAGTTTGCTATTTTACAACCACCCTAGAAGGTTTTAATTATAAGTGGTCCAAGAACTCATGTTCGAGAACCAGGGATTTAAATCCGGCCCCTCGTCATTTGGAAGAGAACTCTGTGCTCTGGGAGGCCACGCCACAGGCCTAGTGCGGCCGATCTCAGATCAAACCTCAAATGAACACTCCGCCTTCCCAGCAAAGTTGTCTCCGTGCAGCGGTCTGCAAAGGCTCCGGAGCAAGGGCTGTGGAGGCATGCGGCTGGGTGCAACCCTGGCTCCACCGCTCGCTGACCTTGGGAGAGTCGATCCCATCTATCAGATGAGCACAATCCTTGTTCCTATTTCATGTGGTTCTTATAAGAATTAAATAGATTAATATACAAAGCATTTGGAACAGGACCTGGTTCTGCACTAGTGCTTGCTAATCTAATTATTGTATGGAATTTAGTCTTTTAGATACTGGACTTCGGCCAGAGTAACCCTTGATGATGACACGTGTCGTGAGAGTTTGTGTTTGTGCATCTAATCGAGCAGTTCGGTATGAGAGTCTGTGGTTAGAATTAAAGCCCCTGTGAAATTATTGGTGATTGGGTATTTTACTTGGAAGAACAATTAGCCAGTCTAGTCTAATTCAATGACTACAAAGGAAGAAGGAGAGAAGACGCCCAGAAAGGTAACCAGCTATGGAATGGCAGTTCCTGGCTTAAAAACAAGGTCTCCTAACTCCCACTCCAGTTAGCCAGTGCCCAGAATGGTACCCAGTACATAACGGGCACTAAAAATATTGTGTTGAAAAAAATGAATGATTCACTTGGAATGTACCAGCGTGATCTAAGAGGGTCACTGGGCTTCTCTGGGCTTTTTTACTACAGCATGCACGAATCTCTCACCTCAGGACATAAGCACACACTTTTATTTACCGAGAAAATGACCCTGACTATAATTTACCCAGCTTTCTCCTCAGCCCCTAGGAAGAACAGAAGCAGGAACCCTTCCCAACGACACACGCCTGGGCTGAACATCTCTCCTACATCTGCCCACAGCACCTAGTGGTTTCCCTTTTATAGCAACAGCATATACGCAAACAAAATCATAATCTGCCCGTCCACTCCACTAGAATACAAGCTACATGAAGGCAGAGACTGTGATACTGTTTTAACGTGGTTTATTCTTGGCACAACGGAGACCTGCCATATGGTAGTAATACTTTCTGATGAACGTTAGGAACTGTAGAAGATATTGATGCTTGTATCCCAGTATTCATTCCCCCTTATTCTTCCAAGAATAGTATCTGCCCCACCTACACACTGATGTTTTAGAAGGCAAAACCAGAGAAGGCGTTTCCCAGCCAACCTTTCAGCTAGATGGCCAGTGACGACGCTGTCACCCAGGGAAGGTGAGCTGCAGTGAATCTACGACTTCCCTACAAGGAAACGCTTGCCTTGTCCTTCTCCTTCCCTGTTCCTTTGGGCTGGAAGGCAGCGGAGGGGCGGTGAGCCAGATCAGAACTCGTGGGGACGGAAACTCGGCAAGCGGCAAGCGAGAAGCAACCCAGGTTCCTGGATGAGCTTGTGGGACGGGCTGCCTGACCTATCTCGGACTGGCTGCCTAGCTTGGGTTGTCGAATGAGGAATATACAAACCTGTGACTTGTTGGAGTCCTTCTTTTTGGGGTCTCGTGGTGTTAGCTGCTGAGGCCATTCCTTAACGAAAATAAGAAAAGAAAGCATGAGGATCCAAACAGTCCCTGGGAAGGCTCTGGCCATTCGGGACCTTGGAAAGTCTAGGCACGAGCAACAGTGAAGCGACACTGCCTGCAAAGAACAGCTGTATTCAGTAAGATTAGCCTGGTGCTAGAGGGAATTGCATGCAGGCACCGTCTACCCAGAGACCAGAGATGGCGTCAGATTCCACAAGTGAGCAGCTCGGTCCTACAAGACTGTCCCATCCCTACCTCAGACACCAATCCAAAGTCCCAGGTGCGTACCTGTGCTCCTAACCAACAGGCAATATGCGTAGGAGGTTCCAAAGGCCACCTCCTTGGGTTCGATTAATTTGCAAAAGTAGCTTACAGAACTCAGAGAAACATCTTACTTACTGGTTTATTGCAGTTTATCATAAAAGGATGTAACTCAGGACCATCCAGGTGAAAGAAATACATCGTGCAAGGTGCAAGAAAAGGTACGGAGGTTCCATCGCCCCCAAGCACCCCACTCTTCCTGAATCTCTGCGTATTCACCAGCCGAAGCTCTCCCCTCTCCTTTGGGGTTTTTTGGGGGCTTCAGTACACAGGAAGGCTTGATCGGATCACTGGCTATTAGTGATGGAGTCAACCTCCAGCCCCTCTCGCCTCCCCAGAAACCAGGCAGTGGAACTGGATGCTCCAAACCTTTATTCTTGGTTGGTTCACCTGCAACCAGCCCAGATCCTTCGGTTACTTAGGGGAGTTGCCAAAGTGACCTCATTAACCTGACAAAGACACTGTTACCACTCTGCTCACTCAGTAAATTTCAAAGGTTTGAGCAGCTCTGTGCCCGAAACAGGGACAAAGAGCAAATATATATTTCTTACTATGAATCACACCCAGTAACCTAGTAACAAGTTTCCAGGGATTAGAATGTGGGCATTTTTGGAGGACCATTCTCTGTCCACCGTAAGAGGGCTGTGGGTGAACCTGCAAGCCTCTCATGATGACTTGTGTTTTCTTATAGGACAAACATTTTGTGTATTTTGTTTGTTTATGGCACCAAGTTAGGAATTGAGGTTCATTTTTCACCCATAGGAATAGCCAGTTGTTCTAACACCATTTAACCCCCCCCCCCCAACACAAAACAACTCTTCTTTCTGCAGTATATTATATTAGATATTTTTAAAAAAAAATAAATTGACCACATACATGTGGGTCTATTTCTGGAACATTTTGCAACACTCCATCATTCCGTGTGTGCATGTTTGCAGCATTAGCACACTATCTTGATTACAGTAGCTCTGTAGTAGATCTGGAAATTAAGTACTGTTAGCTTTCCACCTTTTACCTTTTCAGAATCACTTTGGCTGTTCTAAGTCCTTTGTGTTTCCATATAAATTTTAGAATGAGTTTGTCAATTTCCTCAACAATAGCCTCCTGTAATTATGATTGGGATTGCAGTGATTCCTTTTATACATTCCTAGATTGATTTTACCAACTGCTGGGTTCAGTTTGCTAATACTTTATCATGATTTTTACATTTATGTTCATGATAAAGATTGGTCTATAGTTCCATTTTTTTGTAATATTTTTGCAGTAGATTAGTGCCAGCCTTTTATAAAATGAATTAGGAAGTTTTCCCTCCTCCTCTGTTTTCTGAAAAAGTTTAGTTAGGATTTATAGTATCTCCTCCTTAACATATTCATGTCATCATATTTAAAACAACTATCTTTTTTATTTTTTTTTTCTTTATTGATTTTAGAGAGAGAGGAAGGGAAAGGGAGGGAGAGATAGAAACACCGATGAGAGAGAACATCTATTAGCCGCCTCCTGCATACCCCCCACTGGGGATTTGGCCCACAACCCGGGCATGTGTCCTGACCAGGAATCGAACCGGTGACCTCTTGGTGCATGGGTCGACACTCAACCAGTGAGCCACACGGGCCAAACTTAAAGCAACTTATCTTATAAGAAATATATTATCGGGTCTTGCTTTTTTTCCAAATCAAATCTGACAATGTCTGTGTTTCGGTTGGGGTATTTGGATCATTTATATTCAATATAATTATGTATATGGTTGAAAATCTACCATCTTTCTATTTGTCTTTTCTGTTCTTCGTTCCCTTTTACCTGATTTCTCCTCTTTTGAAGGCAGGCGTGCCTCTAAGGTTCCGAGAGTGGGTCTGCGGCAGTCTTCATCTTACGGACACCACAGCCCTTCTGCTGAAGCCCGGGGTCTCCACCGAGCCCTGGAGAGATCACCGATGGCGCTCCAATCTGGCTGGTCGTAGTTTGAAACCTCCTCACATCGTGCACATCTCAGGAGCCCGTGTGAACTCCAGGGTAATTCCGATGGCAATTCTCTGGGTGCTCTTGGCCGGCTTTGTAGTTTCCTCTGTGAGTGTGCAGCCTAGATCGCAGCAATGACTCATGAGGCTTTGTCCAGGTTTCTGGAGTACGTTTTAGCTCGCATCACATTTTTCTGAAATTCTGCACAACATCCAACCACTTCAGCTGCCTTGAGCTCTAATTTTCTATCTCCTGAATGCATTGAGGCCACGGGGCCCTGCGTAGGGTGACCCCACTCTATTTATGCCCATAGTCCCGAAGTTGCCTCCACACAGAAATTCAAGGTGATTAAGGGGCTCACCTTAAATATTTCTCTCCATTTGCTTATCAGGGGTCACACTACTTGAGTCTGAAAATAGTCATTTGACATTGTTATAGACTGAATATTTGTGTTTCCCCCAAATTCATATGTTGACGTCTAATAACCAAGTGATGGAATTTGGAGGTGGGGGCTTCAGGAGGGGCTCAGGCCATGAGGCTGGGCCCTTGCACATGGGATCGCTGCTCTCATGGAAGAGACCTCACAGCGCCCGTGGCCCTTCCTCCAAGTGGACCCAGTGGGAAAACTGTGCTCTGTGAACCAGGAAGCGGGTTCACCAGACTGAACCTTGACCTGGGACTCTCCGGCCTCCAGACTGTGAGAAATTACTTCCTGTCGGGTACAAGCCACCCAGTCTGTGCAACTTGCTATCGCAGCCTGAATGGCATGGACGCATATTTTGCCTAGTTTTCTAGTTGTTTTATGACGAGCGGTCTGCCTTAGTCCTTGTAATTCCATCATGACTTTACACAGAAGTCCAGCCAGAGACCTTTTAACTCATTTCTACATATAAACTAAAGTTTGAATCTTGACTTGTTCCTGTAAATAGAAAGTTCGGCTACAACGTCAACGGAGAAGAAAGACTAGGCAAAAGAAAAAGAGGAGGTGAAAGAGTGAGTTTGCAAAATATGAGTTTAGAGTCCTTACCTTTTAACCCAAACCTGACTTTGATGACCGTTAGCGTTGTTTTAAACATATAAAAAGAAACGATTTAGACATGTTAGCAAGTTTCCTTTCACGGACCTCTCGACAGTGCAGATTCTAAAAACAATTAGGCGGAATCAGTAAGCCAAAGGGCTTTGTGCCTTGGGGGAGGTTGCAACATGGACCTGTAACTCCCTAGGTTTAGAATTAGTGAGAAGCAGTACACCCATCCAGGAGTTCCCCGAAGTCTTTCCATCCCGGGGACGGATCAGCCTTCCCACGAGCCTAGGAATCTGGGACGGCAAAGACCCATCGATCGGTACAGCCCTGGGTGAGCACCAACGAGGATGTAACGACAGAAACCAAAAGCAATTCCCAGCCCTGGTCAGCGCGCACGATAACTAAACGGGGAAGTCGATAGTGGCGAAATAAAGCTGGAAATAACCTCTACTGACACTTTCCTTTAAAAGCCCTCATTTCTTATCCTTTAGTCTGAGCTGAAAGCTACTGGGGGAAACAGGTCACATCTGGATCTGTCGGGACACCCTGGCCATCTCCCAGCCTGGGGCGGCAGAGCTTCAACACGAATGATTGTGTCCCACCGGTGTGAACAATCAGCATCACCGCCCCAAGCATACTCCTCTCACAAGTATTCTTATCCATAAGAAGCATGTTTCCCCCTAAATTCAACACAACCAGGGCTTCGGGTGGGAGAAGTGTCCTCCTTGCTTTGATCAAACTTGCAGAGCAGCAAGTGTTACTGCTGAGAGCAGATGACTTTTTGGAAGAACTATCCTGTTCTGTGTGCAAGCTGCCAGTACAGAAGGAATGCCTGGCAAGCAGGGTAGAGGTCTACCTAGTCAAAGCACAAAGGCATGTGTGCATTTAAAAGTTGATTCCAAATGGAAATCCCTTCTTCAGATCTTTCTAGATTCTAGAAACTGTCTTAAGTGCCATGAGGGATCTATAGATGTCAAAGAAGACAGAGACTTTCATGTCTAAGCAAAGCTACATCTGGGCTTGCAGGAAAAGACTGCATAACACCTACCATACATGGGGCATCCCCCTCAGTAAGTCCCATGTGTGAAAGCAAGATTGGAAACACCTTCCGGGATTACATTGGCAGTCTTGCAGAGGCTTGCTAGGTGCTCCCCAAACCCACTTTCCTCTTTTTGAGCACACAGTAAAAGACTACATTTCCCAGTATACTTTGCTGTTCGATTGGAACAATAAAAATGGGTTCTGGTCACTGGGATAGAGACAGAAGTGATCATAGCCCGTGTACTGTCTGATAATGTGGCCGCTAAATTCAAAATACATTTAAATTAAAAATAAAAAATCAGCTCCTCAGTCATACTCTACTTCAAGTTCTCCATAGCCACATGTCTTGTGGATGGTGCATATGAAAAACATTTCTTCCACCACAGAAGGTTCTTTTCAGCAGTCTTGGTCTAGCCCTTCTGCAGTGAGGTTGGTAGTTGTTCCCTAAATGAGATGAAGGCAAAGAAAGTCCAAATAGTGGGGAGAATGTTGACTCTAATGATTAGGACAAGTTTTATAGATTTAAGTGTCAATTAGAAATAATAGATGCCTCTAGTTAAACAAATAAGAGGTCAGTGGGTAAAATAATCCTGTTTATGCCTATGGCAGAGAGTTGGGGACAAAGAAGGTAATATTTACTGCTTTAATAACAATTTTATCTTCCTCAACACTAAAAATTGTTTATGTTATTTATCTGCTTATGGTATTTGCAAAGTGATACAAAAATAAGCCAACAGATTATCCTGACTTTTAGACTGATTATCCTCTCAGAAATCATATTAGCACACTTGAATTATGCTCTCTATGAAGTGAGAGTTTGTAAATCAAAAGGAAACCTCAGGGCGTGTAGAAACAAATTCCTAATCAATGAAGTCCTGGGATGCCTGCAAAAGTGCTTTTGGAAATATTGAATATTATCTAAATTATGATTAGGGCCTGTGTGACTGAAAGATTCCCTGTGGGAGTCATAAAAATTCTCCCCACCTCCAACCCAACAGAATTGAGTTAACCAGAGCTTTTTATGAAAATACTCAAAAGGAAATGAAGTGGATATTTTGCTTAAAGAAAACAGAATCTACCACAATTTCCAACCTGAACATGTTATCTTTCCTGGTCTGGTTTCTTAAACATTTCTTCAAAAGAATCTAAGGGACACCAAGCATCATTTTTGACATTGGCTTCCTCTCTGGTCATTCTCATTTGGTCCAATGGCCCATGACAGTCTGGAGCCACAGGTGTGTCTGTTTTCATGTATGAGTATGAGTCTATTGTATCTAAATGTTACACCCCTTCCTTTTAAGATTTTGCCTTTCTAGGGAAACAAATAAAACAATACCATTTATAATTGCATCACAAATAACCAACAACAACCTAGGAATAAATTTAACCAAGGAGGTAAAAGACCTGTACTCAGAAAATTATAAGACACGGAAGAAAGAAACTAAAGAAGATACAAATAGATGAAAACATATGTATACTGTGCTCATGGATAGGAAGAATTAACATCATTAAAATGTTGATACTACCCAAAGCAATCTATAGATTCAATGCAATCCCTATCAAAATACCAGTGGCGTATTTCACAGAACTAGAACAAATAATTCAAAATTTATATGGAACCACTAAGGGCCTCGAATAGCCAGAGCAATTTTGACAAAGAAGAACAAAATTGGAAGTATCGAGCTACCTGATATCAAACCATACAACAAGGCTATAGTTATCAAAATAACATGGTACTAGCATAAAAACAGACACATAGATCAATGGAACAGAACAGAAAGCCCAGAAATAAACCCATATCTACATGGTCAATTTATCTACTATAAGGGAGGCAAGATTATACAATAGGGTAAAGATAGTGTTTTCAATAAATGGTGTTGGGAAAATTGGACAGACACATGCAAAAGAATGAAACTGGATCACTTTCTTAGACCATATACAAGAATAAATTCAAAATGGATTAAAGACTTAAATGCAAGACCCAAAACCATAAAAACCCCTAGAAAAAAACATATGTGGTAAACCCTTTGACATTGCTCTTAGTAATATTTTTTTTTGGCTATGTATCCTCAGGCAAGGGAAACAAAAGAAAAAATAAACAAATGGACTACATCAAACTAAAATGTTTTTGCACAGCAGAGGAAACCATCAACAAAAAGAAAAGACAATCCACTGAATGGAAGAAGATACTCTCCAATGATACATCAAATAAGGGGTTACTATCCAAAATATATAAGGAACTCATGCAACTTACACACACACACACCTGTCAGATTGTAAAGTATATGATTGTCTAAGCCCTATGCTGTACACCTGAAACTAATACAAAGTAATATTTTAAAGAGACTTTGGCTTTTTATATATCTAAATTCATGCATGTTCTTACACACACACAAACATATCACACTGGTAGTATTTTAAGGGGAGAGACAAACAGCATCATTCTGTCACTATCTGTGACCACAGGCAAAGTCATCTAATTATTCAAGACCCTGTTGCACTCGACTCTAACATGTAGGCATGAACAAAATGATCGCTCAGATCTATTCTTATTAACTTACATTATTTATGACTTCCATATAAAGGAAAATCAAATAGAAAACTATATTAAGGAACGTAGCAGGTTTCATTTCATTATAACATTAAAGAGATTCCATCGGAACTTAACTCTTGTTATATTAATTAGCTTATAGTAAAAATGGTTTTGTTATATGTTGTTTTGCTTAAAGTAACAGAACCGATCAATGATGTTAAGTGAGGATTTATATTATACTTAGAATTCCATTGTCCAGTTTAGTAAGTTATTAGTAGTAGGTAAGAATATTTTTATATTCTCATGTGCTGGGTGCAATAATTGAGCCTAGAACAAAGTTCTGGTAAGCAGATTCACAGCTGGCAAGCAACAACCGCCCAGACGGCATGTTTTGCCAAACCAGGAAAACGTCTTTTTGGTTCTGCTGTATTCAGAACACCAAGATAGTGTTGGGGCCAGAGCTGAATAAATATCCATGAAGCATGCAAGCGAATCAAGGTGTCTATTGGAATGATTTACGTTGACTCCGCTTGATGGACACACTGCAAGAGCTCATAAAAATCATCAAGGACACTAAACCTACTAAACCTTCATTTCCAAAACTGGTCCAGTCTCCTCCTGTTTACCCGATCTCATCTGATTTGAACAAGGTTTGAATTCCTTGGTTTTCCCATCTTAGTTTGGTTCAGTCACCCAACAGGAGAGTTTCCTCCACTGCACTCTTGTCTTTGATGATCCATCGTGGGCTCACTGCTCCAGGTTGTCTGGTATCTCACTTCGTACCAAAGGCTAATGTTTGACCTTTGGGATAGCACCGTGATTGGAACCTTTAACCTGATTCTCTGCTGATCCAGGACGAGCCACTGGTGAAAGCAAGGTCTGTGCATCACTAGGAAGCCTTCTTCCTTTCCTACAAGTCGCTTAGCCTAGTCTCCCCCTTGGGGAAACTGAGTAAATCTGGTCCTTCTTTCACATGACAGTCACTCAAACATGTGAAGATCAGTGATTATGTTCTTCCTCAAGTTCTTCTTCTCTAGAAACCCTTTCAACCATCCTATAGGACATTGTCTTGATAATATCTATCTTTTTGATAAATTTGAATACATAAAATAGAAAGTGCATGTCAAAAGCCACCACAACCAAAGTCAAAAGGGAACTGGTAAACCAGGAGAAAATATTTGTAGGCTATATTACGAATAAAAGCCAATATCCCTAATGTGTAAATAACTCATAAAAATTAAGAAGAGAAGCCCAAACATCTGATAAAAAGTCGGTTAAAACATTTATAGACAATACCCAAAAATATATACAAAATGGCCTTCAAACCTATGCAAAGATGCTCAGTCTCACTCAATTTGATTTTATGAAAATTAAGTTAATGCAAATTAAATGACACTGAGATACCATTTATTTCCCATCAGAAAGGTGAAAATGAATAAAACTCATTTTGTTGGGGATGCTGTGCGGAAATAGGCACTCTTGTGTATTGCTGGTGGCAATACAAACTAGTACAATTCTTTTGTAGGAGAATTTGGGATTACATAATAAGTATATATGCATTAATCTACTGACCCAGCAAAAGAGTCTAAGCTATCGCTATAAGTAGTCCTTGGAATTTACCCTAAATATATACCCCTCGGCAATATGAAAACAAACGTGCAAAATTATTCATTGCAAATTGTTTGCAATGGCACAGTATTGGAAAAGTAAATGAATAAACTATGGTACGTCCACACAACATAGTACTGTGAACCTGTACAGAAGAAAAGGAAGTTATTTATGAACTAGTAGAGAGTAATTTTTAGGGTAAAATATTAGGTAAATAGAAGCAACCAACACAAGAGTGTCTGGAGTATGCTCCTTTGAGAGTCAGAAGGGAAGAGTGAGAAAATGTATATGAATATGCTCATTTTTGAGGGGGAAAAAAGATGAACCAGAAACTAAGCTTGGTTGCCCAGAGACAGTGGGTAGAAATGGGAGGATCGGAATTTGGTAGAAGAGAGGGGAGGTGACACTTCCTGAGTAAACAGAATTTTTATATCTGTGACTTAGAACTATGTTACTATCTCTCATACAAAAAAAGAATAGACATGTAATTAAAATGAATGGTAGGAAGGAGACTCCAAATGGAATATACACAGACACGGGTAAACCAAATTCCATTCCCAATAACCTAGCATGATGGTGTTGGATAACCAACCAACGTAACTTTGGAAAACAGTAGTTTGACTACCTACTCGAAGACTAAATGGAAAAGGAAACACACTGTGCACAAGTATTGTACTGTGGTTAGTAGTTTCCCCTCACACACAGGGTTATGAGTTAGCTATTTTATGTGTGTTCTATGAATCAGCAAATGTGCTGAGGGTCATGAGAGCCCGGGTACTCTGTCGGAGAAAGGAGTGGGGAAGGGGGAAGAGGGAAGGCTAGAATAAACCTTGTGGGGTTGGACTGAAACTGGAGGCATCAGTATAAGTTCAAGTACTTGGACATATATTCGGATAGGTAGATATAAATAGTTCTGTGTGTGTACGCATACAGCTAGTTCATAGTTCTGTCTGCTGAGAAGCAACAGCACCCCTGGTTCAATGAGCACTAGTGTGTATACTCAGCAAAAGGAACTGTTTGCATCAAATATTCTCAATGAAAGGAACCAGTACTCCTTGAAGAATGAGCACATTGCAAGGCTCGGGCGGGAAAAAATTCCAGAGGAGCCTAGAATATCTCGTGGGGTCAGAGATTAGAAAGTGCTCAAACAATGAGCCAAAAGGCCACTGGAGCCAACGGAATAAGCTCCCAGTGACCAAATCTAGAACAACCTGAGTAGCAAAATAAGTAATGGTAGGTTATAACTTATAGAATAAAATAAAATCCCTGAGCCCACACAGATACAAATCAATAATTGGATAGATACTTAAATGGTAGGGAAAGGACAGCTCTTCCTTGAATTAGACTCCAATTAATACGAGTAGAAGGAATACTGGGAAGGGAAATCATCATTTAGCAAATGCCACAGCAATAGCTGTTCAGGCAAGGACCATCAGTGGAAGCTAAAATTAGCAGACAAAGTATGAGAAACAAGATATCTCCATGGTCTCCAAGTATCTTCCCACAAGATGCTTATTCATTACAAAGGAAAAGCAGTACAATGGAGGAGCGTGGCAGGCACCACCTGTACCATGTGGTCAAAGATAACGTGGCCAGTGATGGGCCAAATCAACGTATGTGCTGCCTTGTATGAGGCACCACGCAGGACACAATGTCACTGCTGTGGCATTCTTGAAAACGATGTATAATCTGAATTTAATCATGAGGAAGCCCTGTGCACACTGGGGGACATCATATGAAATAACGGAACAGTACGCTTCCAAATGTCACAGTCATGACAGGCAAAGAAAGACGGAGGCGCTGTCCCAGACTAAACGACAGTGAAGAGACAGTTAATGCAATGAGTGATCCTGGGCCAGGTCCCCAGTCAGGAGGATGACATGCCTGGGACAACCGGCGAATTTGAACAAGATCTGTAGAATACGTAGAACCAGTGTTGACTTCGGACTCTCATAACTGTACCATGGGCGCTCTGGGCTGAACTGTGTGTCCCCCAAATTCACCTGTTGAAGCCCTCGTCTCCAGGACCTCCGAATGTGACAGTTTGGAGGTAGGGCCTTTCTAGATGAAGGTAAAATGAGGTCATGCAGGTAGGCCCCCATCCCACATGCCTGGTGTCCTTAGAAGCGGGGTGGCACACTGATGACACAGACTGAGGGATGACTATGTGAGGACAGAGAGAAGGTAGCCATCTGGGAGCCAAGGAGCGAGGCCTCGGGAAGAACCCAAACCCACTGACACCTTGATCTTGGACTTCTGGCTTCCAGACTGTAGGAAAACAAAGTGTCCATTGTGTTAGCCGTCTAGTCTGCGGCATCTCGTGGTGGCAGCCCTCGAAGACTACCTCCAGACAACGGAATACCGGTCAGTCTTACGGAGGAAGGACGTTCTGGCACGTGCTGTGATGCGGATGAAACGTGGCGATGTTATGGTAAGTGAAATAAGACAGTCACCAAAGGGCAAGTACTGGACGATCTCACCTCTGTGAGGTACTCAGAAGAGTCCTGTTCACAGAGACAGAAAGCAGAATGGTGGCGCTGGGGTGGGGGCGGGGCTGGGGAGTGAGTGTTGAATGGGCAGAAGGCTTCAGTTGGGGGAAATGAAGAGTTCTGGAGGCCAAGGGGATGGCTGTGCGACAATGTGAATGTGCTTAATGCCACCGAACTGTACACTTAGAAATGGTTACGGTGCTCCATTTTACATCCGGTATAGTGTATCAGAATTACAACTACAGAAGAGGGAAATGTGGGTATAGAGACAGACACCTGGGAAGAGGCCATGTGATGATGGAGAGCCCGGACCTGGACAAGGCAGGGAGGGGCCCCGCAGAGCCCGGGGCGGGAGCGCACCTGCACACACCTGGATTCGGGGCTGGCCTCCAGGTCTCTGACAGTAAAATGCTGTCGTCTTAAATGAAGAAGGCAGGTAGGTGGGTGGGGGAAGGGAGGAGTAAGACAGGGAGGGAAAGAAGAAAAGAAAGAAGGAAAGAAAGGAAAAGGATAAAGGAATAAAACGAGCTGACAAACAAAATAGACCCAGAGGCGTAGAAGTAGGGTCTACGTCTGAAGTAGGCTGACAAACCTCAGAAGAGGGGTCAGGGGCCGGGAAGAGACAAACCATAGTATTTATATGCATGTATGCATAACCATGGATATAGACAACAATGCTGGGGGTGGGGTATTGGGAGGAGGGTGTCAATGGGGAGAAAAAGGAGAAATAGCTGAAAAAAATAAATTGATAAAAAAAAATTTTAATTAAAAAAGAAAGAAAGAGAAAGGATACAAGGAAATGGTGAGCCCGAGAGCTCCTGTCTGAAGTTTCTGTGATACCTAACACATGCTACAGATCCAGCCAGCTTGTAATGGACACAGGAGAGTGAGCTACCGTTACTTCTTGTGGATCAAGTGCTTCGAGTGTGCAGGGCTGAGGCGTCTGTAAGTGCGTCGGCCAAGCAGCAGTCAAAGATCATTCTTCCCCGGGAAACAGTTGTCTCTAATCACTGCCTGAACACATGGCACCATGAGGACGGGGTGACGTGGATCAGCTGTCTCCTGCGACCCTCCGACCCCCTTCCCCACCCTGCTTCTCACCAGACCAGCAGCAGTGGGAACATCGTAAAGGAGTAGATTTCACCAAAATGTAAAAAGCTTCTCTTTCAAAGACACCAGTAAGAGGATGAATGGACAGGCCACAGGTAGGGAGAAATAGACTTTCATCTAGAAGATATAAAAAAGTCTCACAACTCAATAATAAAAAATAAACAACCCAGCCAATGGGCAAAGGATACAAACATTTTACTAAACATATACAGAGAGGGCACAGAAACCATGAAAAGATGCGCAACATCGTTAGTACTGAGGGATGTGGAAATCGAATCCACGATGAGACGCCATTACACACCTTTTAAAGTGACAATTTTAAAAAGATTGACCAGAGTAAGGACTGGCAAGGACATGAAGGGACCGAACTCAGAAAGACCACTGGTGGGAGGTTACATGGTACAACCACTTTGGAAAAGAGTTAAGAACACATCTACCACATGATCTAGTGATTCCACTCTAGACACTTACCCAAGAGAAATGACAAACCTCTGTCCACACAATGACTTAGACGTGAATTTTCATAGCAGTGTAATTTGTCATAGTCCCAAACTTGAAACCACCCAAATGTCTATCAACACACTGCCATAAGGCCATCCAATGAAATACTACTCAGCAATAAAAAATAATGAACTATTGATCAAACAACATGGTTACGTCTCCAAAAAGGATGCTGAGTATGTGCTGATTTCATTGACACCAAATTTTAGGAAATGATAGTTCAGATATTTTGGCAGAAGTCACATTCATAGTGGTCTGGGGGTGGGCGCTGGAGGGGTAGAAGGGAAGAGTTACAAAGGGGAAGAAGGAAATTCTTGGGAATGAGGAATGTGTTTATTTTCTTGATTGTGGTGATGGTTTTATGGGCGGATACGTTTGTCAGCACCTCCAAGGTGCGCATTTCAAGTAGGTTTAGCTCAGCTATTTTCAGTGGGTGCGCCGCCAGAATCTTTAAAACACGCAGCATCTGACTATTTAGTCAGGGGCACTGACCTCTTTCCCCTTAGATTGTCAAATAAAAGAAGAAAGATAATGGCCAACACAGCAATACCATCCAGTGTGATAAATCAAAGTTATACTTATTTTTTGTCAAATTGGCAAAAAATATAGTTTTTGGTGTGCCACAGAATTTTAGTAATTAGTGTATGTGTGCCATGAGATGAAAAAAGTTGAACATCGATGGTTTAGCTCATTCTACGTCAATTAAACATCAGTAACCATTTTGTTGACAAAGAGAATCTCTGGAATGGGGGTCCAGGTACACAATTTTTAAAATACTACATATGCCCTGGCTGGTTTGGCTCAGCGGTTACAGCGTCTGCCCGCAGACCAGAGAGACCTGGGTTCGGTTCCCGCTAAGGGCACGTACCTCTGCTGCGGTTCGTCCTTGGTTCCGATTGGGGTCGTGTGGGTGGCAGCCAGTCGATGTGTCTCTCTCACATCGATGTTTTCTCTCTCTGCTACCCCCTCACTCCCTCCCACTCTATCTGAAGATAAATGCAAAAATGTCCTTGGATGAGAACAAAAAATAAATAAATAAATGAATAAGAAAAAATACTACAATCATGAAAGAGCGCTCAACTTCAGTGGGTAAAGGTGGGGGGAGGGGAGGAGGAAGTCACAACTCCCTCCTAGACCGTTCAAGCGCGGGCGGTCCCCTTGACAACACTCACAGTGGCAGCCGTGAAGGGTCCTGTCTCCACGCAGCTCTGATGTTCAACTTCGGTCCCTTGCCTGAAGCCACTGGCAATGCTCTTGGGACTTGGGACATTTTTTTTTTTTAGCATAAAGTCTCTGTGTGTCTTATGGTCCCGCTTGTAGCTCCCAACTTGAATCTGTCATAGAACAGTTGCTTAGATACTTATCTGCCGTTGTCCATCCCCTAGACACACCCACTGCAACAGAGGAGAATACATTTAGAACCGGGAAACTGCTAGGTGGCTATTTTTTGTGGGAATATTCTATGAGGCCATAACATAGGTATGTGCTCCTTCACAGCTCACATCAGGAAACTTTATCTGGGATAAGTACTATCCTATCTCACTTTCTGTGAGCCGTTGGGGACCTCGTCTATTCTGACAACCATGTTGTCCCAGGACCCAGAACAGAGCCTTGTACAACACAAGTACTGTGGACTGAATTAGTTGGCTTAAACCCAAGTGTCTGACAAGTTTCAAAACTTGATTTTCTGACAATTCCATCTCCCAGGAAATAGAAGTAATTAATCACAGATACCGCGACACCCGGAGATCGGGAAAATGCATGAAGCGTGCTATATTTGGATTTCAGTGTGGCATTTGACATGCCATCTGACAAGGTCTCTCATCATATTCTTTTGGGGAAGAAAACAAAATATAAATTAGATGTTATTAGGATGGTCAAAGTTAGCTGAAACCCAAGGGTGTTGATTTCCAAATTACAGAAAGTAAGACAGGACCCTGTCTTCTCAGTCTGGTTGAACATTTTAATCTGCCTTCCACTCAATCTTTGTCTGTTTTATTAACTGCTATAGCTCCAGGACCTAGAAACGTATCTGGCATAGAGTAAGGGCTCAATAAATATTTGTTTAAATGAATGAATGAACGAATATAGCGACATACTTGCTGAAGTTCAGAGAACAGAATTGTAATGAAAGAAATGCACTGGAGACAATTGATAGCTTCCTCCTTCTTGAGAGTCCCTTGCTGCTTTTCTGTCCGTAACTCTGAATGTGTCCATTCTTCTTCTTTTGTGGAGTCCTCTGCCTCTTCCAAAATTAACATGGTCAGATTTCTTCCATTCTCGTCTCTTCTTACCTGGGAATCTCTCGCCCCCTCCCTTGCACTTACTTCCCATCACTACACTGATGATCCCCAGATCTCTGACTCCAGCTCGAATCTGTCATTCAGACTGACATTCGCATATTGAACTGCATACTTGACATCTCCCCTGCCATTCCAAACTCAACATGTGCAAAACAGAACTTATTACCCACACTGCGCCCAAGGAAACACAGTAAAACAAGAAAACACTTGCCTCTCTGCCTAGATTCTCTCTCTCAGGGACTGTGCCAGGTGTCCATCCAAGTACTCAAGTAAAAATCCCAGGTATTATTTTTACCACCTTCTCATTTACCCCCCGGGGCTCATCTTTCAGCAGGTACCTGTCATTTCTGCCTTTAAATATCTCCTTCACCTATTCGCTTTTCTCCATCACCACGGTCGCTTCCATGTTTCAGACCACCACCCCCTGTCACCTGGAAACCACAAGGGCCTCGCTGGACCCCTGCCTTCAGCATTGTCTCCCTCTCCAGTTCGTTCCTCACCATGAAGCCACAGTGATCTTTCTGGAGTGAAGGTCTGACATCACTCCTCTGTTACGCCATGCAACGGCTCCCTATTTCTTTTAGGATAAAATTTAAACCCCAAGGTGGCTGACCTCTGCTACCTTGATCTCCCCTGATTCTCCCTGGTTCCGCATTCCTAACCTGAGTGGAGAAGACCTTCTCTCTCCTTTGCTCAGGCTGTTTTATTTGGCAAATCACTATCCCTCCCTTTCTGCTTGGCCAACTCCTACATCTCCGTCACTAGTCAGCTAACATATCATTTATAATACACTACATATAACTGATGACATAGAATTTCCTCGGAAGTGTGTCTCGATTCCCCAAACCGAGGTTAGAGACTCTGCCACAGCACTGGGTGCCTCCTGTTAGAACTCTTATCTCACTCACTTGTACCCATTAGACTAATGTCCCTGGTCCTCGTAGGACTGAAACACTCATGAGGCCAAGGACTGTGTCCACCATATTCGTGAAGTCGTATTCCAGGAAGAATGACTGCAGGATAGCAGGAGGTCGTAAAAAATGCTGAATGAATGAACAAGGTACCAAGGCCCATACCTAAGAACACCTCTCTGAGTGCCAGAGTTGGCTCTTATTCCAAAAGCCTCTGTACAAGCAAGGGCAGAGGAGGAGCTCATAACAGCACATGAGAGAGACCAGGAAGCATGTGACAAGATGCTGAATGAATCAACGCCGAGCTGCCACCGGCAGAGGACCGATTCAACCCTGGCAGCACTAACATGAGCTACCAAATCTGAAAGATGGAGGGGTGGCTTCCCTCTACTGCCCACTGACCACAGCCCACTGGGAGCATTGTGGTCACTCTGGCACAGGAAAGTGACCGGAAAGATGGATCTGCATCAAAAACCATTAGGCCCTAACGAGAGAAATTGAAGAAGACACAAATGAATGAAAAGATACTCTCATGGCTGGGAAGAATGAATACTGTTAAAATGTTTACTCAAAGAAATCTACAGATTCGGGGCAACCCCAAATGAAATTCCAATGGCATTTTTTCACAGAAATAGAACAAACAATTCTAAAGTTTCTATGGAACCACCAAAGGCCTTGAACATCCAGAGCCGTCTTGAGGAAGAGCGAAGCCGGTGGCTTTGTGCTCCCAGGTTTCACGCTAGATACTCAGTCCCATAACTGCGTTGGGTGTGAAACAGTCCACCCAAAGCATGGTCTCTGCCCGTGGGGTAAATTAAATGAGGTACCAGATGCTAGTGAGATATTGCCTGCGGTGAGTGCCCAATAATCCTTCAATGTGAATGAAAAAGAACTGTTTCGCCTCCTTTGCTTCATTTTTGGGGATTCACTCTAAATATAAGCTAGTTTTCAATAAGAATAGACATTGCAAATGAAATCAATATAGACAGTGAAGAAAAAAAAAAAGCATTTGACCTCATTTTTCTTCATTCGAACACTCCCTTTTACCCCAAACACTTTGCAATTCTTGGGTACTCCCTAGAGAAGAAAGGACCACAGACGTGAGCCAAGTCCCCACAGTAGCAAAGCTTATAAATCTCAGTCCGGAGACATTTTGAGGATGAGCAATCTGTCACATTTAACGCACAGTGGACTTGGAGATTGACATCCTCACTCGACACTATTTACAAGAAAGTAGATAATGCGTTGCTCCCTGTGGGAAAGAACGCCACGAAATAGGACCACAGAAGCCGATGCCACGAAATAGGACCACAGAAGCCGATGCCACGAAATAGGACCCCAGAAGCCGGAGTGACTGGTCGGGGTGACTCCTGACCGGCTGATTGGCAGACTGAGTATTCTGCAAAGAGCCTTTATCCTGAAGGGCTTCTGGTGGTCCTCATATAACTTAGAACAAACGAAGGCCACTTGATGAGAACATATTGCATTGGCATGGAAACTTCTTGAATGTTGTGCATTCTTTACATGTTAATAATGTCAGAATTCACAGAATTTGTGACCATGTGCAAAGTTGCTGTCATAGATTCACAGTATAGTTATACTGTCAGATTATATCGTTTCTGACATTCTTGCAAACAATAACAACAGCTCAGATTTATTGAGCTCTTACTATGTGCCAGGCATGGTGCTAAGAGCTTACATAGTCCTTTTTAATTATCATAACAACCACGTGGGGTAAACTTTTAATTTTCCCCATCTTACAAGTAATGACGAAAACACCTAACGTTTACTGAACAATTGTTGCACCATTCTAAGGACGTTATGAGCTTTACTGAATTTAATCCCCTTAAGTAAAATGATCTGAAACTTGGAAATAAGGCAAGAAAGACTACATCATGACCTTTCAGAGTCTAACAATCTGCCTAAGGGTCCTGGTATGATTCTCTAGGGGAAGTAACTTTGACTTTCCATTTACTATTGTTCAGGTCCCAGGTTCTAAGTAGTTTTTAACTGTTAGAAAATGTACATGTTATAAACGATTTTTGCCAATTATCTTTGTCTGCTAGGAAAGGTGATCTTGTAGGACATTAACCAGTTTTGTATCACACGTTGCAAGCTTATTGACACATTCTTTCTCTTTTCCAATGATGTCTTTCATCCTTTAAACCGGTTTTTCCATCCTCCTGGATCCATCTTTAACAAGTCAAATAAATCTTTGATACAGTCCTTACCACATATACCCATGAGAATTACCTTTTCAACTTTTTGAGAACTACACATTGACAATACTCGCAATGACCTTACGATGCAGTTGCTATAGTAATTATCTGCATATAAACACTGTGGAAACCGGAACACGGAGGAGCCGATTACTTGCTCAGGACACACAGAGCAAGTAATAGAGCCAGGAAGCAAATCCGCAGGATGAAATCACAACTTACACATTTAACTTCTGAATTTTCTTCTACGAAAACTGAGATATTCGAAGAGTTAAACAACATCAGGAATAACACACTGCTCTAGTGAGTGGCAGAACTTGGCTATTCTAATTCCGACCCCGTGTGCTTAACATCTGTGTTTTACTGTATATCGTGTAGGTGTTCTCCGTCTGAGGAGGGAATTCATACATGGGATGAAGGGAGACAAATAAGCCTTCGTCCTTCTCACCTCTTTATTAATTCATCAGGGTGACATCACAAGATACCAAAACCAAAACAAGACAATGAAAACAACCAAAAAAAAAAAAGACAGGCCAGACACTGGAAGAGTGACAGAGGACTTTTCTCTTCTACATCAGCATGCTTTTCCCTGCCAAGTCGTCAGAGGAGCTTGCTAAGGCCAGTCCCGAACGCTTGGCTCTGCATTCCCTCCGTCTGCCTGCGATGCCCTCAGGGACGATTACGAAGGGAGAAGTCACAGGACGCGTCCACTGCGGGTCCACATGCCGAGGAGAAAGCCAAGCTTCCCTCTGACCAAGTGAATCCGTGCGAGAAGTACCTTACCGGCATTTACCAAATAGAAATGTCTAGGTAGTCAGGAAAACAAACGCTTTTCAGAAATACTGCTGCTAGCCTCCAAATTTGGGGGTTCTTTGGGGAGAAAGTGGAGTGGCATCCTTTTCCTCTCTGAGTCCTTCCCCTGCTCTCTCTGACCTGGAGCGCACAGCACATCATAAACCACGGCTGCTAATGCAGGTGTGCACAGGAAGGCCACCAGGGTGACGGAACCAGGTGGGGACTGTGGCTCGCTCTGACCAAAGGGACAGCCATCCCTTCGTTCAGCTGATCACTGCCACCCAGGTCCAGTGTTACTGCATTGTCCCATTTCTAAGAGAGAAACCCAAACTTCAGACTGCTTTGTAAAAACTCCTGCTTGCAAATGTTAGCAACTGTTTCCATTTTCAGCCGCGCCAACTAAACAAAACACATCAGACATCCAAGTTTAGCCCACAAGCTACAGGTCCACAACTCCTGCTTTCAAAAACACCTATTATGGAAAATTTTAGATTTCTGCAGATGTTCAAAAGGGCATAATTATTGCTTAAAATGATGTATCATGAGTTCCTTTAGGGAGCAAATTCTCCCCTGTATTTAAAATATTACGAGGCTCGGGGAAACCTAATTCTAGCCTCACTGTGAGTAATGCATCAGTTATGTAAAGTATCTTATTTGCAGAGACAACCAAATCTTGCTTGGTTCTGTCCCAGTCCTTTGAATTCAGAACGATTCCAATTAAACTTAACACTTCACTCATCGAACGGACATGCAGAAGGCGGCCAGCGGGTGACAAGTAATTTTCAAGGTGCTGAAAGGCCAGGGGGGTGAGACTTGGTCCTGGAAGAGCGCTCTCTCGGGAGGGTGTAAGTACAGAGGGAAGAGTATGGAGCCTTTGGGACGGACAGGCTTGGTCCGAGTCCTGACTCTGATTATTAGCTCCGTCTCTTATCTATCACCGGCTCTAGTCGTCTTTCTCAGCTTCAGTTTCCTCATTTGGTAAATGATATAATCCCACCATTCAAAGATTTCATTAGATATACACTAAGTAGTAGGCAAATAGTAGGGGCTCAATAAATAGTTGACTAAATTACATGGATTCAAAATGGTTAGGCAAAAAGCTGAGTTTTCCTTTGTTGTTGTTGTTGAAGAAGGTGACCATAAATCACTTAAGCAAGAAAAGAATAGACGAACCAATCACAGCGGGGCAGGGATGGAGGCCTCGGTGCGTCAGGTGGGAAGGGCCTGCCTGCCATCGGGCCTTTCTCTCCCTCCTCCTCCCTGTCCCTGCTCCCTGCCCCCCAGCTTCCTCCACATGACAGTGCCCAAGCCTCACATTTCACAGCTTCTACCCCCAGATAAGAGCATATTCAATGAGGGCCAGAGAAGGACCTGATAGGCTTGGCTCAGGCCAGCACCCACTCCGAAAGCAATCACCAAAGACCATGGAAGGGGGTGACGTGAACCCACGGCAGTTCCCCATAACCACAGGAGCACCTGGAGAAGAGACGGCCCCAAGGAGAAGGGGGTGCTGGTCTCATGAGAAGGGAAGGCTGTTGGACAGACACAGTGCTCAACAGTCTCAGCCCCTTGGAGTGGGTCCGAGACACTTGACTCTTCTCCACAATGGAGAATGAGTGTCCCTAGAGAAAATGCAAGTGCTTTTCAGGAAGAGGGACCAGCTTCTGGACAGTCACAAAATGACAAATATCTACCACTTATTTGATCTCAAGTTACAATGTTCCACATTTGATAAGTCGAGCCCAGGGTTTCATTAGTTTAATTCCCCAGGTAATGTGCCTTCCCAGAGTCCCTTTCTCCTCCTGTGCTCCCTACTTAATCCAGGAGGATGGTCTACCTGATAAGCCCACCAATCCCTACCCATACCCTCTCCTCCCCCTGCCTCTCCCTGTGTGCATCTGATCATGAAATCTGACATCAAAGCAGTCATCGAACATCCCCCACAATGATCTACTTTGGGGAGATGTTGATGGTGCCTCCACAAAAGGTAGGATGAGTATTACCATCCATTTTATGAACGATGAAATAATTCCAGGGCGCAGAACTGAACTAAGGTCTTAGCCTACCACACAAGTTTGATATGGAATCATTATGTGCTGAGTTTGGGTTGCTACTTCCACTAGACTCATAAGTTTGTCTAAGAACTAGGCTCTCCTTGGCCTTAAATCATGAGCACAGGACTACATTGGATGCTTGGCAAGTTAGCCTGAGCTGTCAGTAGATGGTCCCAAAGATGTCTTCTCTCCCCCCCCCCCCCAAACCATCCCAAGCTGCAGGTTCAGAATGATCCAGAGATATCTCCACATGATGCTCCATGAATCCAGAACCCCAGGACCTGTGTGCAGGGATAATATGCTGACTATCACCGTGTCTAATTGTGCACAGAAAAAGCATCCCATGGGATGCCACTCCCAGGCATTTGTAACAGTTTTATCCAGGTATAATTAACACACTATAATCTATACACATTTACGGTGCACAATTTGTTGGTTTCACATTTTAAACACTTCCTACATCAAGCCATCCCTACAGTCAAGGCAGTGAACATGAATGACTTCCTGCCTCTTGGCGATCCCTCCCCCATGCCCCTCTCCCCACCCTTATCTCCAAGAAAGCATGGAGATCCTTCTGTCTCTGTATGTTAGCTCACATTTGTAGAATTTTATACAGATGGAATCACACAGTATATATTCCGCTCTTCCTGGTTTCTGTCACTCAGCATGACTATTTTGAGATTCATCTGTGTTGCCCTATGTAACAGTGGTCCATTCCTTTTTATTGCCGAGTAGCATTTCATTGTATGGATGTACCACAGTTTGTTCACCTGTTGATAGACATTTGAGTTGTTTCCAGTTTGTGGCTGCAAACCAGTCTGATATGAGCCGTGAACAAGTGGTAGTATGGGCGCGTGCTTTAATTCTCCGGAAAATACCTCGCAGCATCCTATGGTAGGTATATGTTTAAGTTTTTCAGGAACTGCTACACTGTTCTCCGGAGTGGTAACTATCCCATCTCCATCCCGACCACTGGTGTATGAGCGTTCCGGGCGGGCCACATCTTTGCTAGGGCTTGGCATGCCTGATTCTTTTCATTTTAACCACTCTAAAAGGTGTGTAGTGGCATTTTACTCGGTTTTAATTTGCATTTTCCTAATGACTAATTATGTTGAGCATCTTTTCATGTGCTTAAAAGTGCCATCTGGATATCTTTCTGGTGAAGTGTCTGCACAAACTCTTTGCCCTTTTTAATATTTGGTTATTTTCTCGCTGAGTTCTGAGAAGTCTTTAGATATTTTAAGTGCAAGTCGTTTATCAGGTATGTGCTTTGCAAATATATTTTCCCAATGTATGGCTTTTGTATTGTCTTAATAGTGTCTTCACAGTTTTCTGAAGTTCGATTCATTGTTATTTCATGGTTCTTGCTGTTGATGCCAGGCATTTGGAAATTTGTAACTTAAAGCAAGAAACTGGAGAGAATGAGAAGGGGGAATAAGGGAGGGAAAGGATTTACTAAAATTAGCCAGTGATTTGGCTGCAGCTAGCAAACCTTACTGTAAAGGGATTGTTACAACGCTTTTATTCTGTGGACACACACACACACACACACACACCCCTATTTCAGCACTTTCCAGAAGAGATACAAATGTTTCCAAACAATGTTTCTGTCCAGTGTTGTCACATTCAATTGGCTTTACTGTTATTATTTTGGGCTCCTCTGTTTGATTCTTGACACATATTTAAGAGGTTAGTTCGAATTCAGAACACTTATGTCCAAAATATGGCCCTTCTGGCATTCCTAGAAGCACTCGGCCAAGATTGACTTAAATTCTGTTGATGACTATAAATGATCCCAAAACAGCCCATCTCAGGAGTGCTGGGTGGGGTTGTGAGGTGATAGATGGGTCTCTTGGAGGAGCAGAACAGATGCTCTGTTGCTGGGGTGCCCTTGTAGGGTCAAGGAAGCTAATGGTGTTAGCACACGTTATTGCACACAGGCTGGATAGTGCGGCAGACCCAGAGCTGTGTGTGCATCCGCACCATGGGCTCACTGGCGGTGTTTTTATCCGACTCCTGAGGACATGACCACCCGATCCCGCCCCCACCTGGGGTGCGCCCAGATGCTCTGCAGGTGCACGAGCTGTTGGGCTGGGTTCCAGTCAATCACTCTGCCCTCCTCTGGACCCAGAAGGCAAACCAGAAAGCTCGGTGCACACTCAGCAGCGTCTTGCAGCGTCTTTGTCTTTGCAGCGTCTTTGTCTTTGCAGCATCTTGCAGTACATTGCAGCTTCCTGTGTGGGGTGTGGCCGCAAAGCAGTGACATCGTCTGATCCTGCCAGCAGCCTGCATAAAACCGCAGGTGACGGGCTCTCCAGCTGGCGTCCTCCTGCAGGGCCACTGAGGCCTGGGGTTTCCCCAAAGGCCACGGCGTGGCAGGAGCAAGCAACAGCATGGAGCAGTTCGTAAGGGGACCGCCTGAGAGTCATCTACTCTATGCTTGATGGTCTGGAAATACCCAGGGGCAGGGCTGTGCCTACGGTGTTGCAGACCACATCTGTCACACAGCCTACTTTCCTGCCTGGGGTGGAGACCCATTACCCACAGCCAGGGTTTCCATCACCTCTGGCCTCCTGGATTACAGGGGGCCAGGCTGAGTGTCCGGGGAGCGATCGGATCCAGAGAGGGATAGCAGAGGAGGAGAAGGAATAAGACCCCCATTTCTGACAGACCGAAATAGCTACAGCGTAGCAAGGTGCTCTCTAGTGGAAGCAAACAACCTTTTTATTGTTGTTTCTTCCAGAAATAGTCTAGGAGACCAGAAGGTGCTATCCGGGGTCATGCTATTTCTGGTAAATGTCCTCCTAATCTCTGAGCTTCCCCCAAACAATATCTAACTGAATTTGGGGACTCTGTTTTGTGGAAGAAAATATTGTGCAGGCCCTGGGAGAATCTGTGCCAAGAAACCATGAGACATGAATTTCCAGATAATTCTAGGGGAAGTGTGGCCGAAGAGTCTAAGAAAGATGCCCTGGGAGAGAGAAGGTGAATCTCTGCAGATGTGCAGGACTCAAGGGAGGGTGCCCAGGTGGGATTCTGGGCACCAGGCTGCAGGCCTCCCCAGGTGCCCCGGAATGGAAGACTTGGAGACCCTCATGGGAAAGTCACGGCCATGAGGGAGCCTGTGGGGAGAAAGGGGTCAGCATTGGCTGAAGATCTACGCAGGCCAGACAATGAGTATGGGAGTAATCTGACCTCCGATCGCCCTGCACAATGACAGGCAGCCCCTGACCTCATCAGAACGCTGACGCTGTGAAGCAGATGTTCTTCCCCCACTTTCAAACTGATGCTCAGAGGAGTCCCCTTAACCCAGTCACTGACTCCAATGCAGCTTCTATGTGTCAGCTCTGACGGTCACTGGGGACACACAGATGCATGGCGTAGTCCCCGACTTGGAGGAGCTCATGACCATACAGCCCCATGTATGCAGGCAGTTAAATGTGTCCCCCATTGAATAGACGAGGAAAATGAGGCACAGACAAGGCAGGTGGATCTGGTGTGAACCCCGGTACTGGGCTATAGTGGTCGCCGTTTGAGACCCAGAATGAGATTTAAGTGAGGAGAAGCCCGAGAAATCAAGACGGGAAAGCTCTCGGCTCCTCATTTGAGTCAGAGCTACGCACCAAATTTGTACAAAGAACCCCATTTCCAAATCTTGTGTGTGTGAAACTCCCACAATTACGGTACCAAGTAGCTCGAGGTGGCAACACAGAGAATAGGAGCAAAGGGCAGAGTAGCATTTCCACAGTTCATGTGTTCAGATGCTACGACAGTACATCTGATCAGCACCTAAAGCCACCTTGCCTGCCCTTGACCCTCAAGAGAACCCGAGAAGACTCCTAGTAACGTGACCCCACTCTCCTGACAATAAACCTCACCACATGGATACTAGTCCTTCGGGACAGTGTCCTCCCTTTTCATACCTCAACGTTTTCCACAATGGTCACTGAAGTCAGCCACAAGCAGTTTGCTCCGGATGCCACACTTTCCCTGGAGGAGGGTGTGGCCAGGGTGTGCTCTGCGCTCATTGGACATCCTGTCTGGGGCACGCTGCCTTTGGTACAAACAGCTGGCTCCTTGGCCCATGGGCTGCACCACTGACTTACTGGCTTCCACCCAGAGGGATGAAGTGAGGCTCGTACAGGAGAGGGCAGTCTCCTGCTCTGTAAATACTCCCAGATCCCATTCTGGCTGGTGGAATCCTTTCCAGGGTTTAAAACGTATGTGCATCCAAGGTAATTCTCCTCCACTTTCCCCAGACACAAGGATGTCAATTCCTTCCTAGGTGCCCTTGGCCTGACTCCTGGTGTTCTTCTTTCTCCAGACCCAGGAAGGTGTTTTAAAATGTAGGTTTTATTATTATTCAGGTCTGACAAGGCCAGCAGACCAGGAGATGATTGCCATTAAAAAGACAGTTTACTAGCCCAGCTGGTGTGGCTCAGTGGTTGAGCATCAACCCATGAACCAAGAGGCCACTGATTCAATTCCTGGTCAGGGCACATGCCCAGGTTGTGGGCCCCATCCCCAGTGGGGGGCATGCAGGAGGCGGCCAATCGATGTCCTCTCTCATCGATGTTTCTCTCTCTCTCTCCCTCTCCCTACCTCTCTCTCTAAAATCAATAAAGAAAAAAAATCTTAGGAAGATAGTTCGCTGTGCTCACCGCGCCCACAGGGCGGGCAGGCCACGCCCACACCCGGGGCACACGGGGAAGCAGTGGGTCAGTCAGGAGGCAGAGGGACCGGGGACACAGGAGAAGGGGGTTCTGTGGGGAAAACACCACTGAGGCAGGGGAAGCAGGCTTAGTACTGTCCGGTTTGAATAATTTGGGCAGGTTCTGGGGCACAGTCTGTCCCTGGTTGTCCGGCACCTCCCCTGGGGTGATGAGGACAGGAAACTTTGGCCCTGAGTGAGAACCGACAGAGGAGGCGGCTGGAGGGGGCTCAGATGGGCTGGTCTGCGTGTGTGAGCCGTGCTTGCAGCATTCTTGCCTGTCTCTAGGGACTGGCTGACCCCGGGAAGGGCAGCTCTCCAGTGGGCAAGGCCCCAAGAGGTCCAAGCGTGAAATACAGAAACTAGAAAGTGTGGCCATTCCACAGGAGGAAGCTGCTGGAGTCGCTCTGCGCCCCCATCCAGGTCCTGCCCTAAGTGGCCTTTAGCAGATTGAGGTGTTCGGACTCATTCTGGGGACACTCCGTTTGCTCTGACTGGCAGCTAAAATGTAAAATGTCCGAACTGGGCAGTGGGTTTGGAACTCACACTTTTCCCTGGATCAAACATGACTTCCCCTTTCCAAGAAGGATTTTTGAGTCTTTCTACACTGCTGGACATGGAAATATGGATCCCTAGGCCAGGTATGAAGAGTCGCCCAACCAGTTGTGGGTCAAGTGCTGAGAAAGCAATCAAGTCCGACAGCAGCCAGTCCATGCAGTCGCCTTGATAGTCACAAGGCCGAGGCCAAGGCTGGGTTGATGCTCCTACCAGGTCTTAGCCCCCACTGCAAAGTAGAATCACCAAGGGAGCTTTGAAGACATACCAGTATTGGGACCCTGCAGCAGACCAATTAAATCAGAATCTTTGAAGGTGTAGCCTGGGTAGCAATATTTTTGACAAATTCTCTGTGATTCTATTGTTGAGCCAGCGTGGAAAGGCACGGTCCTGTAACTAACTGAATTGTTAAACAACTTAAGCCTGGGTCGTCAGAATGGCTGGCTAATACCCGACGGATGATGTGAGATTCGAGCTGGTGTAACTTGGAGCCATCTGGATTTCATGACCCAGTTCTCACCCTAAAAGACCTTGGTCTGGGACGCTCGGTATCCGCTGCTTCCCGTGACCAAAACTGCCTTTTCCTTATGCCGTCCCGAAGCACTAACCAGTGTAGACTGAAAGAAAATCCACTTATTCTCTTCTCCCTGTCAAAACAAGACTGGAGGCAGCTCTGGTAGATGCTAAGAGGTATGTTTTACTCCGGTTGCCACTCTGGTGGGACCCTGCAGACCTCCGCTCCAGCCATGTGACAGGACCCGGCTTCTGGCGGAGTTTGCGTGCACCACCAGGAGGGACCCGAGCCCCCGAGCCCCCGAGCCTGGCAGGTGCCCGTGCTCTGAGCCGTCCACCCCCGCTGGGCTCTTTGCCCTCCAGTCACGGAGAGAAGCAGCCACAGAGCTATTCACTCAAGTCAGCTCGGTCTTGCTGCTGCTCACGTTTCCTAGGCACCCAGGAGAGAAGACAGTGCTCCCCGAGAATCCTCAAGGTTCCCATAACATCCTGGGGAGAGCGCGTGCTCTCTAGTGAACCGACACACTCCTGGTAGAGGTAGGGCTCAGGAAATGTTTGCAGTGGGGGTGTCTCCCTTATTCAGCGGAATCACATCCTCAGGTGTGCTCCAGACACGGGCCCTTTCTCTCCTGCAGACAAAGGCCAGGCCCAGACTGGCCCTGAAGCAGGCTTCTGTGGGACACGGGACACGGGACGTGGGGAGGCAGCGTCCTAACCATGCTGATTTGCAGAGGCCTGTCTGCTCCCTGAGTCTGGGATGATCTACATCATAACAGACTCAGTCAGCCTGGGGATGGGGATGGAGGCTGCCAGGGCCCTTTCTATCCCAGGCCAACGTGCTCAGGGGGGCACAGCTGAGCAGCCAGGGAAATGCACCATCTAAATGGAATAAATTGAACCTGGGCTCAGAGGTCAGAAATCGACTATGTAAGAAACACCCTCAGGAAGTAGGTGATGGGTTAGAGTTTGCAGATCTCTGTCTCCATGGCACCCATGGGTCGGGGCCCTTAACGCAGAGGGCTGGCTGGGCACACTCCCTGCGGAGTTTGCAGAGGAGGGTCCCCTGGGACTGAGGCCGGGCTCCCCTCATACGGGAGGAGCTCTGCCCTCCACCCCCGTTCTGTGGCCGGCTGCTTTCACAGAGCTCCACGGACAGCCCCAGCTGCCCTTCTCCGAAGCCCAGCGGGCCAGGCAAGGCTGTGCATTCGTTGCCTGGGCTGCCGTAACGAATCACCACAGCTGGGTGTCTCAGAACAACAGACATTGACTCTCCCACAGTCTGAGGCCAGAAGTCTGAGGCCAAGCCGTCGGCAGGGTTGATCCTTCAGAGGTTCTGAGGGAGGATCCGTTCTGGATACTTCTAAAGCTGGGTCTGTGCTGGAGCTCGGGTTTATTCTAAAGCCACAGGAAAGCACGGAGGAGCTCGGAGGAGGGTGGAGTGTGCAGGGAAATGGATTTGCGTTTTCTCCCCGCTCCCGGGGCTGCTGGCACCCCCCGCACTCCTGGGCTGATGGGCGTGCACACTGCGGTCGGCCGTCTTCCCGTGGCCCCTCCCAGGCTTCTCCTGTGTCTCTGCCTCCTTTTCCATCTCCTCTCCAACCACCACCTCAGGGCTCAAGCCCCACTCTAATCCAGGGGGGTCTTGAAACTCTTAATTACATATACGTAGACCCTTATCCAAGTAAAGACACGTTCTGAAGTTCCAAGTGGACATATATTTCAGGGTCCATGATTCAACTCATAACAAGAATCATTATTATCATTATTATTATTTCATTACATAGGTAGGGAAAACACAGTTCCAGGACTGTAAACTACCCGAATCACGAAGATATTGCCGAAAATGCCAGAAGCAGGAAAGACAGGATACGGCACAGGACTCATCTCTGGGGACGGTCCGAGGCCCAGCTACAGGCTTCCCCTGGGAGGGTATCCCGACTTAGCTGCTATTAATTGTAGAGGAAGGAAACGTCATTAAAAATTAAAGGTAATGTCAACACCAAATTACCTTCACATACTTTTAGTTGCCTAGTTGCTTTACCCAGAATTCCCTTCCTAATTCATAGGTGGTTTCTGAGAATGTACCTATTTTCAAGTTATTTTCTTTTTTTTTTTCTTTTCTTTTTTTTTTTTTATCCTCACCCGAGGGCATTTTTCCATTTTTTGTTCAGGTAGAGTGAGAGGGAGAGAGAGGAACAGAGAGAGAGAGAGAGAAACATCGACGTGAAGGGACACATCGAGTGGCTGCCACCCGCACAACCGACCAGGGCCGGGGACAAACTGCAACCGAGGTACACGCCCTTAGCAGGAACCGAACCCGGGTCTCTCAGGACTGCAGGCCGACGCTCTAACCGCTGAGCAAACCGGCCAGGGCTCAAGTTATTTTCTTATATGTATGCGCAAACATTTATCAATGCCTATTGTGTGTCAGACACTGGGCAACGCAGGTATGATGTCGCGTAAGACACAGAGCCGTGTCCGCAGGGTGTTTTCTGCCTGGTGATGAACAAGGTGTCTAACAGGCCACTGTGGTTCAGAACAGAGAGGAGGGTTCTGGGGATGTTCCAAATACAAAGGAAATACCCAGATGGACCCCAGGGCAGGGCCCAGGAGGTGAGCTGGTATGGAATCTGGAAAAGAAAAGTAATGTTTCCTTGGGGAGAGGCCTAGGGAGAGGATTCTAGACCAAGAGAATAACATGTCCAAAGGTAATCAATCACAAGTGAGGAAATAGGACTTTGGGGGAGGGGGAGTGTCCACTGAAGGGTTGAAAAGGTAAGCAGGGGCCATACTGTTACCAGCCTTGTATGCTAGACCCGGAGTTTGGGTTTCATTCCAAACCACAGGAAACCACTGACAAGCTTTAAGAAGGGTGAAGTGTAGCCCCGGCTGGTTTGGCACAGCGGTTAGAGCACCTGCCTGCAGACCCGAGAGTCCCAGGCACGAACCTCGGTTGCAGTTTGTCCCTGGCCCTGGTTGGGGTCGTGTGGGTGGCAACCACTCGATGTGTCTCTCTCACATCGATGTTTCTCTCTCTCTCTCCCTCCCTCTCTCCTTCCCGCTCTATCCAAAGATAAATGCAAAATGATCCTCGGGTGAGGATGAAAAAAAAAAAGATGGGTGTAGGTAAATGGATTTGCATTTTTAAGGTCCAGCAACAGCGTGGAAAATGTGCCGGCAGCTGCGTGGAGACGAGGAGACCATCAAGAGGTGCTGCCAGCATCCAGTCTCAGTGCTCAGAGCCCGGCGGGCCAGTGGCGCTGGGGAAGGAGAGGTGACGCACTAGACAACTGTGCCCGTCCTGAACCCCGCCTGGCAGAGTCCCTGTCCCTGCTGTGCTCCCACGGCGCTCGGCATGACATACTGCTCACGGACACCTCACACCGACTTTGGCTTTACGAGCCTGCTTCCATCATCAATCACGGGTTTCCCGAGGCTGCGCCTTATTCATCTTTGTTTCCCAGAACCTAACAGAGATATCCAATAAATACACATTGATCGAAGGCTTAATGAGGTAGAACCAACAAGAATTGGTGATCAATTTGATGTGGGGAGTGCGGAGGCAAGGGGGAGGCCAGACGGACTCCAGAGGTCTCGGAGGTGTGGCTGCAGAGGAGGTGCCCTTCCTGGTACGGGAAAGACGGAGCCCACGCTTTGGCCAGGCTTACTGTGGCTGCCGTTCGTTCTTCCAGGAAAGATACCTCACCAGACCCAGCTTGTACTGGGGGGGTCATCAGATTTATAAATGTTGTTAGGTTGCATGGCCTGAGGGCGGAAACCCCACCATCTGATGGGTAAAGGTCACTGGCATGGATTTCAGGAGAAGTGGGCTCTGCCACTGGTTCTCCTCTGCCACCTGCTCTTAGTGCAGAGGAGAGGTCCGGCCTCTTTGCCTGGGGCTGTGCTTGCAAGCCCAAATGCTTCAAATGCCACCTCCTCCAGGAAGCCTTCCCTGACTTCCCAATTAGATGGGTCTCCACTTCTCCGATACTCATAGCATTCCTGACTCTTACCCCTACATCTCACGGTCCCTTCATCACGCTCCACTGGTTATCGTATTTCAGGATGTGCGTGTCCTGACTCCTTTCAGAGATTAAAACTTCCAAGAGCAAGACTCATGGCAGATCCATTTATCAACAGGATGGTGCATAATACACTGTACCATTTTCAATAATTGTGCTGCATAAATGAATGAAGCTCATTAAAAGTGGGAAAATGGATCTTGAGGACTCCTCCCAGTTTTGGACAGTCATTGCCTGGTCTGCGGGATGCGCCTGGTGACAGGGAAGCGGAAGGGGGCACATTTCTGGGGGTAAGGACTCACTTCTCGTTGCAAGCCAGGGCTTCACACAGAAAATCAGGGCCACTTCCTGATGCCCCTCCCCCACCCCAGCTTAGAGAAGCAGGCGATGAGAACCTAGCTGAGTCTGGAACACAACATGAAGAAGATACTCAGGATGGGCACAGTGCTGGCTCCCTTAGAGCCTCTGAGAATTTTCTCTTTGGCTGCACCTTCTGGTCAATGCGAATGCTTCCAATTTACAGCCTACGCAAGCCTCCAGTTTGGCTTGGTTGTTTATTTCAGCCTCCAATTATCCTAACAGGCTCAGACAAGGGTTCCCTTGGAGGGTTAGGGTCACAGACCCCCCTGCCCACACCAACACCCCACAGAGTCCTGGCTGGAGCTGCTGGTCCAGGAAAGACGCCCCCTAGCGCTCCTGATCAGCGCCTGCGGGGGCGCGGATGGTCACAGGCTCCCTTTTGTCAGGGACTGAAATACTCCGGCTGCTGTGACTCACGCCCGCCTGATATTTGTCTAATTAATTCTGGCTTTTACATTCCGGCTCTCTCTTGGGCTGCGGGGGGGGGGGGGGAGGGGGTCACCAAGAGCTGCAGGAAAAGGACAGGTAGCCCAGAAGGAGCTCCTCTGGAGGAGAGTGGATAGCTGGAGCCCGGCCAGCTCCCCAGGGCACCTGCTGGGGCCTGCAGACATTTCTGCACCACTGCTGGGGAGACCCAGGGAGGCCCGGGACATTTCTGCACCACTGCCGGGGAGACCCAGGGAGTCCCGGGACATTTCTGCACCACTGCTGGGGAGACCCAGGGAGGCCCGGGACATTTCTGCACCTCTGCCGGGAGGCCAGGCGGGCAGACCTGCAGACGGGCCTGTGGCATGATGCCGGGGGGCTGTCCTCTTCTATAGACTCCACGTCAACACAGACACCTGGGTTCTCCGCTCTGCTAGGGGAAGTTGAGGGCCTGGCATGTCTGCACTGGGGGTGGGAGACCAGTGAGCAGGCTCTCCCTCCACAGCATGACCCATGGCGGGGCTCTTTGGGGGTGTTTTGATGGGGCTAGAGATGTCTCAGGGTGCTGTCCAGGGACTTCAGGCCTCGGGACGGAGGGGTTTTTAAACATTCGCATACGTTAAAATCATCTAGCTGGTGAAAATGCAAATCCTAGGCATGGCCCGTCGGAGCCATGGCAGGTGTTATGAGCTTTGAGGTGACTCTGAGGCCAGCAGTCCTTACACCAGCTCAGACACCCTGATCGGGAGTGTTGGACCAAAGGGTCACCCCATGACAAGGGGTGCCCTTCCAGAAGCACCGAGAGCCTCCTTTGATGGTGCTGCTGATTTTCTCTTCCTGTCCCTAAAGTCAAAGACAGAACCCCAACACCCCATCTACCCAGTTCCCTCCCCCCTGGACTCTGTGCCTGGGACACTGAGTGCTGTTGGGTGAGCACCTGTCCCAGGCGGACCGCGGGTCTTGTGCCTGGCAGACCGCGGGTCCTCAAAGGCAAGGGCGTCTCACTCAGCTGAGCCAGGACCCAGCCGGCACCCCTGGCCCTGCGCCTCTCTACCTGTTTCTGAGGACGAGTTTCCCACCCCTTCGCCACTGTCCCCCACTCTGCCGAGACCCTGCGCACCCACTCTTTGCAGACAGCTCAGCTTCCATTCCACAGCAAACAAAAGTCCTCGGGTTGGGGTGGAAACGCGTTCTCTCCGGAGGTACGTAGAGTCACACCCTCAGGGCTTCCACCTTCCATCCCATCTGGGAAGAGCTGTCGCCCTCCTCCTTCAGTGTCTGATTCCCCTCCTCCCTCTCCTCCTTTTCTTCTCTGGCTCTTTCGCGCCACCTCAAAAATTCTCCCTCAACTCTGTGCCCTTCTACCACACCCCAGTACTTTTCTTCCCTTCCCCAGCTCACCTTTACCTCCGTCTTACCTCCTCTGTTCTCCATGCACCCCCACCCCCACCCCCTGCCCTCCTGGAATTGCTGTCATCCAGAGAGAATGACCTTCCATTGCCAACAAGTCACACGTTTCTCTCCCTCTCACTTCACCCCTGGGCAGCCCTTGAACCTGTTCGCCTCTCCTTCCTTGAAACTGTCTTCTTCGCTGGCCACACTGTGGCCCATTTCCTTCCCAGAGCCCTTGCTTTCCCGGGTTCCTGTGGCTTCAGCCCCCACCCACACCCTGGTGTCTCCCAGGCCGTCCCGAGCCTGACCTGCTCCACGGTGCTGATGTAGCCAGACGCCTGACACAGAGAACTTTGAGTCATGGCCAAGACAGTACTTACCATTCCTCTATCCCTGCCATCCTTATTTTGCATTCTGTTAACTTTTCCCACATTTTATAATTCAGTATTTCGCTAAGGTTCTGGTTTATTTTTGTGTCCTGGGATGAATATGCCACCTTTTCAGAGGAGGCTCTCCAACGCCCTTCCCTAAAATAGCCATCCTCACGCCCTTCCATCACGTTCCAGCCCCTTATCCCAGATTGTCTTCATAACCTGTATTGCTACCAAACATTATTGTTTATTGTATAGACTATTTTATTTGTTCATCCCCAGTCTCTCCCATTTAAGGCTCTACAAAGACGGGACATTTGCCTCATTCGCTGCAGTATCTCCAGAGCCTAGACAGATGCCCGACACATAGTAAATATGTCAGGGAATGAACAAAAGCACGCGCCAGTAGAATCCCCCTGGTGCTTTGAAAATGCAGGTGCATAGGCTCAGCTCCCTCTAGTAAATCAGAGTCTAGGGATGGAGTCCAGGAAGTAGTGTTGTAAAAAGCTCTCCAAGTGGGTTCTTCTAAGAGCTATTTCCTAACACGATGACTGTCACCACCGCTGACCCACGAGCTGGCACGGCCTCTAACTCATCTGTCCCCCTTACTTTGTTGATCTGTCCTAACCACAGCCCATGTGCCTCCCTCCTTGTCATCGTGCCCCATGTGGTTTCATGTTTCTGACATCACTTAGACGTGCACCCTTCTTTGTATTTGCCAATGTTACTACCTTCACACCGTTACCGTTTTGTTCTGTTTTTGTCAGTTACCTAGGGATGTTTCTGATTTATATCTCTACCTTCAGTCTTGACCTAATGTAGTCCATTTCTCCATCCTTGCCTGAGTGAACTTTCTAAAATGCAAATAACACCACCTCCCCACCCCCATCCCCCCCACCCCCGTTAAAGACCTTTCAGCCGTTCCTTCCTGCCTTTGAAATCTGCTCAGCTTTGTAATTACATTCTGGCTACCGCCTCTCCCCAGGGTTAGCCTTCCCCCGTGACCCCTATCCGCCCTACTCCGTTCAAACCAGACAACTTGCAGAACGACTGCATCTCCCCCGTCTCACATGCATTGTAAATGCAGCTCCTTCTGTCAGAAGGCAGATTGCCCGCTTTCCTCCGGAGCCAACCCCAATTAGTCACATCCGGGTCCTCTCTCAGAACCAAGTGCACCTCTAGGTCACAGCTGATTGGAGTGATTTCTTCCACAAAACTGTGGGTCTCTTCACTGCAGGACTGTGCCTTTGAGTTCCGCGTCCTCCAAACTCCAGGCAGGTGTGTGCTAAAGCCCAGCCCCCGCTCGGGGAGCCCATGGGCACGTCTCTCCCCAAGTCCACACCTACCTTGGTAGCTTGTCATCAGCCATGTGGGAGTATGTAGACCACAGAGATTGGCAAATGCTATAAATTCGGACTTTTTTCTGGCGAGCTGGTTACTAAACTTACTCGTATACCGTGGCCGCAGGGAAACACGTCTAACACCCCGTGCGCACTCGGTTCCACCAGTGTTTGTCGGGTGAGTGAATGAACGTACGAGTGAATAACAATTTGGGGGGTCAAAATAGTCTCCTTGAAATTTCCAACTTCATATTATTGTTTTGTGTGCACAATGCCCAACTATTCTCTCTTTCATAAAATAATACTTAAATAAACAGCTGTCATGTTTTCCCTTAGTCTCCTATTTTTTTTTTTAACGTTTTTATTGATTTCAGAGAGAAACATCGATTGGTTGCCTCCTGCACGCCCCCTACTGGGGATCAAGCCCACAACCCGGGCATGTGCCCTGACCTGGAATCGAACCAGCAACCTCTAGGTGCACAGGACGACACTTATCCAACTGAGCCACACGGGCTGGGCAACTCTCCTATTTTTCATACTAAAATTTCTTAATTTCTTAGCCATTCCTCAGAGTGCCCCACCACACTGGCAATGTCCCTAAAGAGGTTCTGGGGTACCAGGACTCCTTTTTAAAAACCGTGACCCCCAGATGGGACACAGTGCTCTAGGGATGGTCTGACGATTGCAGGCCACAACGGAACCATGAATTCCAGTGGCCGGTGTGTGGTCCTCTGTCACTGAAGCCCAAGAAGGAAGCTGTGCTCAGGCAGACACACCCAGGAGTGTACGTTCAGCTCGTTTTTTCCAGCCTCAGTGTTCCAACCCATTGACATGTTATTTCATCCTATTCTGTTATCTCTCAATTTTGTTCTGCTCCGGCATCTGGATTATGCATCGGAGATTCTTGAGTGGGCAATAGGAGAGAGATTATGGGAAGGAAAGGAGCTAACATACTTGAGAAATGCCATCTATGCACAACATATTAGGTAAGATATTTTCATATGCTTTGCCCCTTTAAATCCCAGTGGCCAACTGCAAGGTACGTATTGATGGTACCCTTTTCACAGATGTCTTCAGTCGACGTTCCGGTTCTGTGTACACCATTGCATTGATTCCCAGGAAATATTACTAATAACTAACATTAGCACTTGTAAAATGCTTTCACCGTTATTTCCTCTTGGGATTCTTGCAACTTTCGAGGTGGTTTAATTGCCCACTCTCTTTGGGAGACTATTTCTTTGGCCAAATTGAGGTAAGCTCCTCTGAGCGACCTAAGAATGGTAGCATGTCGCATGGGCGGCCATCGCTGCCTCTAGCTGTGAGCGTGGTGATGGATCCGACGCGCTGTAGCCCGTGCTGGGCACTTCTGTGCCACGCTGTCTGTGAACCTTGCTATTTCCATGTTCTCGAGTAACGTGCATAACCAGCCTATTACTATGCTTTCTGTTTCTAAGTGTTAACCAAAGCCTCCAGAGGTTAGTTCACCTGCCCACGATCACAGCTAAGAGGCAGAGCTGGGACTTGAGACCAGCGGGCCGGGCTTCCGCACCCGTGTTCTCGTTCACGACACTCGAGGGCCTTCTTCACCCAAAGGGGTTCACAAGCTCAGACTGTCGCAGAGGCCACTTGGAAAATCCCTGGCCTCGTCTGACTTTTCCGCTAAGATTCTCTGGGTTTTCTAAGGGCAACTCATGTATTTATAATTCAGTAACATCCAGATCCGCGTCCAAATTTCACGTATTGTTTAAATCTATGAGAAGATGAAAAATAAGCAAAGGAAGAGAAGGAAGAGATGGAGGATTGATGTCCCCTCCCAGGGGTGCTGTTCCGCTCCGAGAGCCTAGCTCCTTCCAGCACGTACGTATCTGATGATGTCAAACGGTCCGTCACCCAGGCCCGGAGTCCGTGTCAGCGCTGCACACGTCTATGACCTCCGCCGGCCAGCAGCTGCCTGGCAGGCTTATTGCCCCAGACAGATGTATAATCCCGGCCCACCACTAAGAAAATGGTGTCGTTCTCCCCTTCGCTTGTTCTCTCTTACGATCGCTCTCCTGGACAGGTCCTGCCTAAACACTGTCACCACAGTGAGTGGTGGGCTGTCATGTGGAATAAAGTGTCAGACCGCAGGGGCTTCGGCTGCTAACAGGAGCCTGAGATCTTCAGCGATCACCCTTTAGAGCCAGCAGGGCTAAGCAGAGAGTAACACTGCGAAGCGGAGGTGTTTGGCCCAGACCAGCTTCTTGACGCTCCACCTCATTCCGTCCTGACCTCACCTGTCAGAGTAGAGCTGCGTAATGGGTCCCCGGGTGTGACCTGGGCACCTGTGATCTCGGATGCTGCGGGGTGAGCCTGGCACTGCCTGCTCACACGGCCTGGTCCGGCCCTTTCCAGCCACACGTGCTTCCAAAGACCTTCCCAGCTAAGTGGAGCTTCCGAGGTTCAGGCCGCTCCCCCAGGCCGACTTGCCACAGTCTAGGTTCTTCAGCTGAAAGATCGCAGTTCCAACCTGGTGGCGCAGCTCCTGGGTGGCCTCCTGGCCCCAGAGTGAGCTGCGCTTCTTCGTTTTCTTCCAGCAGAAAGAGGCAGACCTACGGACCAGCTCAGCACAGGGACGGTACCCGACGCTGTCCCCTGGGCTTGACTCCCAGCAGGGACATCTAACCAGATCTCTCTGTGTGTCACTTAAAGGGCCTACAGGCTGCCGGAGGCTCTTCAACCCAGCCCGGCCTTGGGTGTTTCTGCTTTCACTAGAACAAGCTAGGAAAGTGTGTTCTGGGGCCAAGGAATATTCGAGGAGGTTTGAGAGGATACAACACTCACCCCTGATCACCCCCCCCCCCATGAGATGGTGATCATAAACACCCTGCTTCCAGGACCCTGGCGCCCGGACTCATTGACAAGAACAGTCCAGCGTATGCTGCCCAAGGCCACCCTGAGTTCAGAGCCTGCTTCCCTGGTCTCGGGGAAGGTACCCAAGTGGCCCGCATGTCCCAGGGTTGAAGGAAGCTCCTTAGGAAAGATTAAGTCTGCAGTTCCACTGGTCACCGTCCCCAGGGATGCTGGAATAGGATTTAGGAAAATACCCTCTTTTAGGGGCTTTCTGCTTCCAGGACAACTGGGCCCTTCCTCTCTCCACAACTGAGTTACTTATAAAAAACACCATCCAATTTCTACTCAATTTGACATGAATTCATTGACCATCCAGGCACCTGCTTTTGTGCTAGAGCTTGAGGAGGTAAAATTAGATAACAGGACTTCTTCACTTGAGCAGTTTGTAATCCTGGAAGAAGATCCAAACTTCTTATGTAATCATGTTATATATGCAAGAAGAGAACTGTGTACAAGGTTCCGATACAGAGGTGCTATAAGGAGGGGCGCAGGTTCTATAGGTGTGGGTGACAGGGAAGGTCCCATCAAGAGGTCCTGTTGCACAAGGGTTGGAAAAAGTGATGCATGCTTCCTATGACAACCGGTGGACTGAACACACGTGGTCTCTACTAACTCCTGAAACCCTACTAAAAATGACAATGCAGGGTCTTTAAAAAAGGAATAAATATTAAGGACAATGAGAACAGGAAAAGAAATAACACCAAACACAATTATTTTCAAGTGGAAAAGCAAAGGGGCTTTGATCACCGACTGAACGGGCTGAGAAGGCTGGGATCGTGGCTCCCAGTGGAAGTCACTGCACTGCAGAAGCCCAGGAAATTACACGGTCCTTCTAACAAGGAAGGTGGGAATGAAGCCCAAAGCAGAAGGACGGGCTGGAAGTTGATCTAAAAAGTCTATCCACCACCCTCTGCCCTCGGCATGCAGACAGCTCCCCTGCTCCCCCGTGGCAGGAGGCTGGGAGGGTGGGCTGGAGGGATGCTGGGCTGGGAACATGAGATGCAGTTGTCTGAAAACAGGGCCAGTCAGTGGAAGTCTGCATAGGAGTTGAGAGAGACTCCTTGCTCTGCAGCCAGGACTGCAGGACTAGGCTCATCCCCTCTAGGAAAAGAGTGAAAGCCTTTTCTCTGAAAAAGAAAACAAAAAACTGATTAGTCCAAGAAAAAAAGACTGAAAGGTTTCCACAGAAGAGCCCAGCCAGGTCTCCCAACAGTGAAGCTGTCTCTAGTCCATGCACCCCGCCTACAAGGATGGAGCTGTACTGGACACCACTCTTAAACTAGAGAGAACAGCCCAGAATTTCCAGATGTTTGGAAAAAGACTCGCATAGCAAAGGCAAAAACAAACAACAACCAAAAGGAATTTAAAAGAAAATCAAGAAAATTCAGGGGGAGAAAAAACCCTCTAAAATGATATATTTTTTCAATATACTCAGAAGAGGAAGACTTCTATTGGTGAAACAGGAACGGGATACTCTGCAAAGAACGGTGAGCATTCATGGAACCAAATAATAAGGGACTCGTGGAAATACAAAGCATGAAGAATCAAATACGTGCAGGACAAGTTAACGAAATCTCCCAGACAAAAGAACACGAGGACAAAGATATACATAAAAATAAAACAAAACAATAAAAGGATGAAATTAGAAAAACAGCCCAGGAATACTAAGAAATTCCAAAAAGATAGAATGGCATGAACAGAAGTTATCAAATAACTCATTCAAGAAACTTGCCCAGACCGCAAAGACATTAACTTCTGGATAATAGGAGCGCATCAAGTGGCCAGCAAAATGGAAGAACACAGGCTCACACCAAAGCACATCACTGCAGAACACCAGGGACAAAAGACCTTAAATGTTTCGAGGAGGCGACATACACAAGATCAAGAACCAGAATGGCATCAGACATGCTGAGTTTTCTCCCCTGCCCTTACCACTAATCCACTGGCAATAGCACTGGAGGCTAGAAAACAGGGAGCAATGCCTTCCAATTTCTAAATGAAAATAGCTCCCAACCCAGAATTCTATGCACGGCCAAACTATCCATCAAATGTAAGAGTGGAACAACCAGTGCCAGACATGCATGTTTTCAAAAAATTACCCTCTCATACATACTCTCGTAGGAAGCTACTTCAGGATGTGCTCTGGCAAAGAGAAGGCGTCAAGACAAGAAAACCTGGGATGCGGGAAACAAGGGATCCAGAGCAGGAGGGAGGGGAAGAATTCTAGGATGAGAGGACTCAGTAGAGTCCTAAAGTGCAGGTAGTACAGATGGGGGAGGAAACACACCCAAGAAGACGAACTTGAGAAAATACCTGATGTGCGTGAATTTACGGAGAGGAAATTTACGTTGATGGAAGAACACCTAGGTAGGAATTAGTGGTAGGCGAACAGACAACTATGCAAATGAAGAAACACGACGATTATTAACTCCAGGGAAAACCAAGAGTTGTACCAGAAAGGAAACATAATCATGCTTTTCTCCATAAGCACGCGGTGAATGCCGTCGTGACTATGCAAACACTGAACACTGATCCGACTAAAAATGATGGCGTAAGTCTATCGGGAGACCGAGGAGAGGAAAATTGTGGAGGTGGGTGAGGGAGGTGCTAAAAAGAGCTAAATCTTATCTCCCAGAGTGAGAATTAATTAGGCAGTTCCTAAGACGGAAAATCAAGAGATTGGTAGTAGAAACGCGTTAGGTAGCAATGGAGGAGCAAATGCCCACACAGCAACAGCGGTCGCCTCTGGGGCGTGGGGCTGGAGGGGGAAGGGAAAGGTCAGGGCCCAGCTATTTTTCATAATAAGCTTTGTGATTATTTGACTTTTTAAGAATGCATATAACTTAGATGAAACTTTAAGAAAAAGAAAAGGAAGAATTCCTTAGGTGGAGGGAAGGGAGAACCAGCCTTCAGGGTGGAGGAAATCATGTGTGCAGACATGCAGATGTGTGGCCCCGTGTGCCGAGAATCACCCTGGAGGGCAGAAGCAGCTCAAGATGCATGGGAAAGGAAGCAGAATCCAGGTCACGAAGGGCCATGAACCCGGACAGATCCTTTTCCAGGGTGCTGGGGGAAATCTGAAATGAGACGGACGACCCGTGGGTAATGCAAGAGGGCTGGGGTCCTTAGAGTGGACACGTGCTCGTCCGGCCTGCAGAAAGAGGAGGGAGTTCAGTGCTACAGAGCAATGGCTCATTGCTTAGGTTAAATTCTAGCGTGAACTTTCAAATGGATGGTTGTCGGGAAGAGAAGGATAATAAGAAATCAACATGAGTTCATGAAGTCACGCCAGGATAATTTCTTATCGAGATCCAGCATGGTTATGAGACTGAGAAATCAAGAAAAGGCTATGCACACAGGTCTCTTAATTTCAGTATCTGTCTTCCTGCTGTCCCCGTGGACAAGATGAAGATGTGGGGCTAGGTGACAGTACATTGGGGTCACTATAGAGCTGACTGACCACAAGCAATGGAGTATGTCATTTGCTCAGGGACTCAGAAGAAACAAGGCCAGTCTGCAAAGATACTGAGGGGGCCTGTGTCAAAACTGCAAATAGTGCCCTGGCCGGTTTGGCTCAGCGGTAGAGCATCAGCCCTTGGACCAATGAGTCCGGGTTCGATTCCAGCCCAGGGGACACACCTAGGTTGCAGTTCATCCCTGGCACTGGTCCGGATTGTGGGGGAGGCAACAAGTAGATGTGTCCCTCTCACGTCAATGTTTTTCTCTCTCTCTCCCTTCCTCTCCCTCTCTCTCTACCTGAAGATAAATAGAAAAATATCCTCGGGTGAGGATAAAAAAACTAACAAGCTACAAATAGTTACCTCTGTCCTAAGTGATTTCTTTCCCAAGTCAATATTTTTAACCATGAATTGGATGGTGGCACTTTTATCAAGTTCCTGCATGTCAAAACCTGAGAAGGTTAATAGTTGGAATGAAGGGGCCGTCTCCTAAATGATCTTGACATGTTTGATAAATGGACTGAATCTAACAGTCTGAGCGTAATAGGGACACGATACACGCCGCTGCATGGAGTGTACGGTCCCATCATCACCTGCCCACGTTACTGGTCCAGCTTTACCTGAGGCCACACATTTCTTAGACTCTGGACAAAGATAACTATTGCTGTTTAAACACAGGTCTTCTCTGTGTCTTTGCAGACTGGCCTTGCTTTTTCTGTTCGAAATGTCTGCCCACTTTCTGCTCCTCTGTCTATGTTTATTCAACGCACTCAATGATCAGACTCCTTCAAGTCCTCTATAATCTTCTTTTCCACTGCAACTTCTCTTTCTACCCCAATCCCAGTAGAATCTAACAGACCCTCCTTTGGGCTCCACTGTACCCAGAGTGGCTGGAGCACTTTAGGGCCATGTCTCCCTTTCATGAGTGAGGACGTATGGTGAGTGGTTCAACAGAGGCTGGATGTTGGTTAACCCACTAACCTCCATGTGCTCCACTGTCCCCTCTACAGAGAGAGGGTGATCATCCTTCCTGCCTCACAGGGTAGTAAAGAGGATGAAATGAGTTAACATTAATGACTACAGCCTAGTACTGCCTGTTCTTTTTATACTCTTTCAGTAGCCACTGACCACCTGGTAATTTGCATGTCTGTGTTGCAGCACTTAACAGAGTACTTGGCACCTGCTGAAAGCCCCTCGATGCCTCTCTACTGCCCCCTAGGGAAAAAACAACAAATCGCTCCACCTGCCTACTTGCTATCTCACCAGCCTCTCTACTCTCCCCTTGACCCCTCCCAGATCCTATACCCCCGCCTTGCAAAATGAACGTCCAGTGGCCAAACATCTCAGGCACCGACCTTCTCCAGACCTTGGCACTGGGACACCCAGTACCCTCTGAATAGTGATGTTCTGGCCACAGCCAGACAGCTTGGAAGAGAGGGGCAGAGCCAGAGGGGTAGAGTCAGGTTCACCTCTGTGTAGAGACATAGCTGTGGACCAGGACCCGTGTCACCCCTAAACTGTCATCACATCCTTCCTTCATTTGAATGGCTTCCCACAGAGCCCATTGGCACAGTAAGGGACCCCTCACCCCACAGAGCCACTGGCCCTTCAGAGCATGTCCCCACCCCTCAGAGCCGACATGCCCAGCTGTCTAGTTAACTTCGTCTGTCGAGTCAGCATTAACCAGGCTTGGGGTACTGGCTGAGCACATTCCGGCTTCTCTTACATTCTAAGTGAACTGTCTCAGGTCAGAGACTCGGTCGTGTCCAGTTTACGAAACCCTCAGATTCCCAGCCCAGAATCGCGAGCGTGGGAGCGGATCCCCAGACCTCACTGTTGATTTGGAAAAGCTGAAAGCCCCAGTGTGGGGTGAAGTGAAAAGTGCCCTTTGCACTAAGAAGAAATGTTCACGTTGCCCTCTGGGACTTAATCACTGCTTTATTTTTAAAAATTAAAACAGAGAAAGTACTGCGTAAGTTCTTCAGCTTTCCAGGGAATTCGGCTTCCAGAAGCTAGAGGCCATTTCCTGACGCAGAGGCGCGGGGGGCCTGTGCGTGGGACAGCAGTGCCATCTAGTGGCTGCCTTGCTTACCGCAGCGGCTTCTCCATATTCCTGCACCGGTATTTAAGTCCCTTAGTCTAGAAACCTGTTTTCCTAAAATCATTTGGATAGGCTGCCTTTTTTTTTTTTTTTTCTTGGTTCAACATCTGTTAACCTTTTCTATGGAATGTTCTATGGAATTTCTTGGAGAAAGTTTTCTCAAAGTGAGGTCCAGACACCCACTCTAAAGTTTCCCTTTTAAATTTTTAAAAAATTTTAAACATGGTAAGTATTGAGAGATATTACCCACCTACGTGAACAAAAGCTTTTCGGGGTGCTCTATAATTTTGAGAGTGTACAGGGCACTAAGACTAACAGGTTTGAGAACCATTGCTTTTGAGGGTTAATTGAAATGTCAAGCTGTGTCACCACTGCCGTTTCGGTCGCGAATGGTATGCAGGGGAGACCCATGACCTCGCTGATGCAGGGCGCAAAGGGATGTGAGTATGTTTTTCTGGGGAGGAGGTACTCAGCTTTCACTTGGTTTTCAAAGACATCTGTGACACTGTCCTCCCCCCCAAGTAGGAACCACTTGGAAGTGGACAGAGCCTGGGAGCTGGAAGGCCGGGGCCTCTCGTCCAACCTGCCTGTGCTTTAAGGCACTATGGAGACATCAGATACATCTCCATTCGTTACTTCACAGGTAAAGAAGCAATCTTTCGTGACCTCTTAGAGTGTGGTTTATACTGTGCTGCGTCCACAAAAGGTCTTTTTTTTTTAATCCTCACCCGAGGACATTTTTGCATTTTTTGTTCAGACAGAGCAGGAGGGAGAGAGAGGAAGAGAGAGAGAGAGAAACATCGATGTGAAGGGACACATCGAGTGGTTGCCACCTGCATGACCAACCAGGGCCAGGGACAAACTGCAACCGAGGCATGTGCCCTTAGCGGGAACCGAACCCGGGTCTCTCTGTACCGCAGGCCGACGCTCCAACCGCTGAGCCAAACCAGCCAGGGCCACAAAAGGTCTTAATCAACTAAAGTGAAAACTGTGATCTACCTCCTGGTGTTGCCAGTAGGAGACTAGCCTGGAATTAAAATGCTTTTCCGAATATTTGTCTATGCTATTGACCTTTCGAAATGAGATTATTGGATGTATTTATCAATTCCACTGTTTTTTATTTTTCTGTTTTTTAGTTCATTAACTTTTGTTTTCCTTGGTCGAATGTTCTCCATTTTTTATTACTTTTTTTTTTAATAATAACTCATTTAACACTATGAATTTTCCCTTTAAGTATAGCTTTGGCTATCTCAATACAATTTTTTTATATGGTGTTTTAATTTTAGGAAGATTCTAAATAATCTATAGAGTTTTAATTTTTATCATCTAAATTTGTTCGAGAGGTTTTTAAATGCTTCTTATTCTTTTAAAGATTCTTCATTACTAATTCCTAGTTTCATTGAATTTTTATAACAGCTTTACTGAGATACTTCACTGAGAAAAGCATCTAAGCTTATTTACTATACATTTTATTGTCTTAATTTTTTAATGTGGCACAGGAGTCTTCATAAGGAAATGAAGATCCAAAGAAAAGGTTAAACCTGAGTGTTTTTATGCTAAGTCTAATGAAGACTAGGATTTTGTGGGAAACTGTGTAGAAAACTTTAAAAATGGGATGAACTACACAATGGAATACTATGCAGCTGTAAAAAGAAAGATCTCTTACCCTTTGCAACAGCATGGAGGGACCTGGAGAGTAGTCTGCTGAGCAAAATAAGCCAGTCAGAGAAAGACAAGAACCACATGATTTCACTTACATGCAAAATCTAATGAACAAAATAAACTGACTAACAACATAGAACCAGAGACGTGGAAGCAGGGAACAGACCAACAAACCTCAGAGGGAAGGGGGCAGAAAGGAATAAAGCAAAGAACTTACGTGTATATATGCACAACCAATGGACACAGACAGTGGGGTGGTGAAGGCAGTCAGGGGGCACGAGTGGGGAAAGGGGGGTCAATGGAGGAAAAGGGGGGACACCTGTAATACTTTCAACAATAAAAATAAAGTTTAAAAGGGGGTACAAACTAAGGGTAGTGAACTGTGGGGAACAGCCAGCCTGCCTATTCCTCTCTGCGTTCCTGAGTCTTAGGAAATCAGGGTGCTCTTTCCTCCAGGTCTAAGGAGGGAGCCTGTCGCATGAAGGTCTCATGACCTGTTTCACAGGAAGGTCAGAGAACCCTTCCTGCACCAACGCAAACTCCTTCAGCTTGAAATGTACCATGTGGCTTATTTTGGGGTCCTGCGTCCTAAACCCTGTTACAGTAAAGAGGCATGCCAGATAAGTTAGCAGTGCAGGGACTGGGCAGTGATCTACCAAGGCAGATGACTCAACTGAAGTGACAATGTGATGTAAAGGTACAGTCTACAGTGGAGTCACACAGGCAGAAGCAACGACCAGCGCATCATGACTTACTGGTCTACCTGACGCCTGTAGGTAGTTTTTTAATATCAGCTGAAGCAGGCGTTCAATTTGGAAACACAGGATGTCTTAACATTTAGGAAACACATGATGAACTACCAGGTGGATATTGATGTTGTTTACAATGTCAGCTTTTTAATGTTGCAATGTAATGTGTCCTTGTCTAAACATTTCCTTTAGAAACAAATCATAAAAGATTGCTGAGCAAAGAGTTAAAGGAATATTTAAAGCTCTCCATGCACGCTGCCAAATTGCCATCAAGGAAATTTGTCTCAATTTACGGTCATGACTAGAAATGGGAGTACATATCCCTCTACGTCCTTGCCAAAATTGGTTTTTATCATTTTTTATAGTGTAGATCTGATGGGTGACAATGAAATTTTATTGTTTTAATATGCATTTTTGATGTCTAGTAAATTTTAACATTTTTCATAAGTTCCCTATTTCCGACTGATTTGAAGTACTATTTTATATGTGAAGACTATTAATACTTTATCTGTCATATGTGTTAAAAAGTATATATTCCCAAGGTCCCATTTACATTCTGATTGAGTCATGAAGTTCTGATCATGCAACCATTTTCAATCTTCATGTGATAAAATCTATTAATTATTTCTTTTATTCTTTTCCTTTGCTATGATCCAGCCTGATTTTTCTCCACACTGGTTCCTTTTGAGATTTCCTCTTTATCATCAACTTCTGATAAATTTATTGTAAAGTTCCTGGGTGTAATTTTGTCTGAATTTATCTGGCTTGAACTTTAGGGCACAGTCAGCCATTCACTGGTCCCCTCTCAGTAGATTCAACCAACAGTGAATCCAAAGTTACCTTGTTGCTGACATGTACTGTGGAGTTAGGCCTATGATGGATGTGTCTGTACTTAACATGCACAGAGTTTTCTTTCTTGTCATTATTTCCTAAACAATGCAGTAGAACAACCACTTCCATAGTATTTACATTGTATTGGGTATTATACGTAATCTAGAGACGACTTAAAGTATACAGAAGGATGAGCATAGGTTACATTCAAATACTCTGCCATTTTATACACGGGAGATGAGCATTCACAGATTTTGCTATCCATGGGGTCCTGGAACCCATCCTCCGTGGATGCTGAGGAATGACTGTGCTTCCTCCATGTAGGCTCACAGTTTTCCTTCAATTTTAGAAAATTACCAGACATTATCTTTTCAAATATTGCTTCCGCCTTCATTCTTTCTTTCTTCTCCTTGGGATTCAAAGGACAAGTATGTTAGACCTTTTCACCATGTGTATCAAATTTTTTCTGTGATTTAATCATTTTTCCCTTTAATGGATTCTTACTTTTTCTTCTCCCCTATTTTATCTGTCTTCCACTTCAGCTGTATCTAAACCCATTCGTAGTTTTAATCACTGTTGTTTTTTCGTTCTAAAATTTCCATTTGATTTTTAGTTACTAGCTTTCTGCCAGAATGTTCCCTCTTGCTTAATTCCTTGCACATAGTCATCAAACTATTTTAAAATCCATACTAACGTCCTTGTTTGTGTTTCCCATGGGTCTGTTTCTGTTGTCTGTTTTATTTTCTCTTGGTTTTCAGTCAATCTCCTGTTTCCACCTGCTTGGTTATAGTTGACTGAGTGCTAGTTCATGAAGATTGTAGATGGTTGAGGCCCTAGATGACATTATCTCCCTTCTGAGACTGTTTTCTCCTCATGGGCCACGAGACTAAACGCACTGCTATCCCAGATCACTTCATGCCATCTCACTTCAGATGATGCCAAGATAGATGATGCCAAGCTAGCTTTCCGTCCTTGCGGAGCAGATACATTTCTAATTCATGCTTATTCCTAGGATATAACCCTGGGAGCCCCAGCTGAAAACCTGGTCCCTTTCTCCTAGTTGAACCCTTAACGCCAATGTTTGTCTTCTTAGCCCACGGGTCAAAAGCTCTGCTCAGCTTTGTAGTCTCTTAGCAGATGCTTTTGAACTTGACAGCTGCCTTGAGAGGTACATGAAACGCTGGGCCCTTCCCCTTTGTTTCATTTCTCTCCCAGGGTCTTAGCCCCGCACACTCGCTGCTCTGGAAGCTCTCCAGGGCTTTCGCTCGGGTGCACACTCAGGACTTGCTTGTTAGTGTCAAGAGAGAAAAGAACCTCGTCTACCACGGCTCAAGATGCAGCCCTATAGCTAATTTTACTTTGAAAAGCTATTTGCTGTTAGTCTATTTGTTGGTGCCTGTGGGATTATTTTTAACCAAAACAATTTGATCAGGCTGTATCTAGGTGTGGGTTTCCTCTTAAAGTTATTCGTTTCGCCTCAAGCCTGAAAGCAACACAGGTTTTGCTTTCAGATGATGGAAAATCTTCTTCTCTTATTGTTTTGGACAATTGTATGGGTTCTACGCACTCTGATCCTTTGTCCAAGAATATCTGTTCCAGATCCGTAGACTGAGCTCCGTTTTCTGCCACCCACACGGATCATCTTGGTCAGCATTGTCCTCTATCTGTCCATCTAACCTGGGTTCTGAGGTCTTCTCAGTTTCCCCCACTGTTTTTAATTCTCTACCATTTCAGTTCTCCCCTTTATGTCTGTCACGGTAAATGTTACATCGGCAAATTTGTAATGTGTGTATTGCAGTTTCCTGGCCAACGTTCCTGTACCTACTTTTAATCTCATTTTATGATTCTCATCTCAGCTTAGTCTCCCCCTGGTAACTGTTTCCCTCTTAATTCAATGAGTTCACACCCTTCAACTTTCTGAGGCGGTCGAACGGTTTCTTGAAATAATCTTAATCCTGCGATAGATCATTCTCAAATGAACACTCCACCTTTGAGTCTCCCAGATGCTGTTGGATATTTCTTCTTTATAGAGACTCGTAATTTTCGTGCTTGTAGTTTCTACTTGAGGAGCTATTTTAACTGTATATACATAGAAAATAAGTATTTTGAACGCTGGGATTTATAAATATTTCTTAGGGTCACCATCAGAAAATTTGGAACTGAGAAACTGAGCATAAAGCTGGAGTATTACATTGTATTCTTAAAGTTTCGCTATTAAATGGACCCCAGAGCTCCATTCCCACTTGTTAAATATTTGTAATATTCCGGAGTACCTTAACCGCCAGCAGGACACTTCAGCTTCTGTTCCTTGTGCACCAGACACTTGCCAATTTCCCGCAGTAAGAACACAGTGTGGAAGGACCTGTATCCCATCTCACCTACCATCAGAGGAGAAGAGGGGAAAGTGTACCAATGGAGAAGCGTGTCTTAGTGGAGAGAAGTAGAGCTTATTTGGAAAAGATTTGAAGAGAGAACTGGGAATTATCTGACCTATTTTATCCAGAGAAACTGTATAATGTTAAGTCAGTTGATTTATTGGAACCTAATTCCAGAAATCACTTAAATTTTATGTGACATTAATGTGAAGATATATAAGGAACAGCTGGCACTTGATATAAGAACATCCTTGTGTAAATTCACGGAGAATGAGCAGTGCTATTATTTTTACTGTAATTGTTATTCTGTTCTGGGCTTCTCTAGGGCAATTGTTATCAATTTCAGAGGGCTGGGGAGGAAAATTCAGAGAGATAACTCTACCAGGACTGCCGTATTTTCAGAACATAACCTAAACACAAATAGATACATTTTCCTTCTACTTCTTGGAGATCCCTTAAATGAAAAAAAGCAACAACAAAAAAAGCTGATATTTGATGCTTACAATAGTTTTTTCATGAGTAAAATTTCTAAATTGAAGAACCTTGTAATTTCTTTATGTTTACATTTTTGTCTTGCTGCCTTTTAAATTATACAATGTTTTCCTGCATTCCTTTCTTTCTCTGCTATCCCAAACCATCATTAGATTTTATTTTGTCCATCTTAGCAAACCTAAGTGCCCAAAATTGCCATTGAGAATGTATGAGGTAATTATAGCTCATGATTTTCGGTTGTCTACGGGTCACATGCATGGTCAAAAACACACACACGTGCCCTGGCCCGTTTGGCTCAGCGGTTAGAGCGTTGGCCTGTGGTCCGGAGAGACCAGGGTTCGGTTCCCACTAAGGGCATGTACCTCAGTTGCAGTTTGTCCCCGGCCCTGGTTGAGTTGCGCGGGTGGCAGCCACTCAATGTGTCCCTTTCACATCCATGTTTCTCTCTCCCTCTCTCTCCCTCCCACTCCATCTGAACAAAAAAAAAAGGAAAAATGTCCTCGAGTGAGGATAAAAAATAAATAAATAAATACACACACACACAATAAACACACACACACACACGTTGTACACACACAATAAGTGATGACTTGTTCCCTTAAAATCTTACCAGTCTGCTCGCTCAGGTCCTCTGTGGCGAACCCACGGGTAAGCGGCAGTGAAAACCAGAGTGACATCTTTTCCTTGCTTAGGTGACATGAGCTTGACAGGATTGTAGATCACGTTTTCATTTTGTACTTTCAGTTTCATAGTAATGGAGATTTGGTGGAAATTTCCCTTTTCATTTCAAACCCTGACCCCTCTACCTTCTTAAAATATACACAAAGAGCCCATCCCATGAGCCATTAGCATTGAGCTTTACGGTACATTTTTCTGAAGCAAATTGTCTTTCATAATTGCATGTTTGGGACATTTCACATAGAAAATAGTCTTTAGTTGAAAGACCTGAAACAATTTCCCTCCTGATCTATGACCTAGTAGCCACTAAATTGCCTCCCTGCTGATTAAATAGGGCGGCTGGGACAGAAGCGGGGGAGCGGGAACTCAGACAGAGGTCAGAGCAGAGGCGTCTCCCCGAGCGGAGCTGACGCAGCCCCCGGGTCCTCCACCCCCCACCCCCACCCCCACCCCCAAACCTGGGTGTAGACACTCAGACTGTCTCTGGATTTCAGCCACTGGTCCCTACCTTTCTGCTGCTCCGTGGCGATCTTTGCTCACCAAGGGCTTATTTTGAGAAAGGATGATGAGCATCAACACAGCTCAGCGTCATAACCACCCGTCACCCCAGCAGACTCCTGCCGCACGGGTTACAGAGTCAACACCAGGCCAGGCGGTGAGGGGCCAAAGGCATGAGAACAGCGGGGCCCTAGCACCGGAAGAGTTGTTCTCAGGACAGCGAATGTTATTCGGAAGGAGGAGTTCGACGTAAAGGCTGGAGGACAAGCAACCAAGCCAACCTATTGGGCATTCCGGGCCCACAGAGGAACAGGCTGTGAACACCTACCCGGCCCACGGGCTCAGGAAAATGCAGCCGCATCGCAGCTGACGCACAGGCAGCTCTTTAGTCTACGAGTCTCTAACGCTCTTGGCCCTGCACCACTACATTTCACCCACGGTGACACCCCAGCTGTGTGACCCTGGGCAAGTCATTTAACTTCTAAGAGACTTAGTTACCTGGGCCATAAGAATGGGAATGACAGCAATGCCTGCCTCTCAGGTTGTTCAGGAGACTAAGTGAGGCCTGATGGCCTGGCCAGGTGCCTCCGCTGGCTAGAGTGTCCTCCCGTACACCAGAGAGGGTGCGGGTTCGATCCCCACTCAAGGCACGTATGGGAGGCAACGAATCAACGTTTCTCTCTCACATCAATGTTCCCCTCTCTCCCCCCCTTCCTCTCTCGCTCTCTCTCAAATCAATACAAGCATGCCCTTGGGTGAGGATTAAAAATAAATGCTGGCACTGGAAACAAGACCTTGCTGATAGAAATGAAAGAACAGACGCGATGTATTGAATGTACTTCCAATCAAATTGTCTGGGTTTTTGCTTTTTGTAGAACTTGATAAAGCACCTAGAATAGCAAGGAAAATCTTGAAGAAGAGTAAAGTTCAAGGACCTATTTTAAAGCTACAGTAATATAAACACTATGCGGTATTGGTTAAAGAATGAACAGAACAATAAATATAACAGAGCACAGGATAGGCCCGCACAAGCGCCATCACTTGACTATGACAAGCATGCTATTGTCAGTCAGCGGGGAAGGGATGCACCTTGTAATGAATGGCTTTGAGCCAAGTGCGTGTCAGTATAGGCAGAAAGAAAGAGAGGAAGGAAGGAAGGAAGGAAGGAAGGAAGGAAGGAAGGAAGGAAGGAAGGAAGGAAGGAAGGAAGGAAGGAAGGAAGGAAGGGTCTCCCTCCACCTTGCACCATACATAAAATTTAAAATGGATCATAGACCTAGACAAAACGTAAAATAATAAAATTTCTAGAAGAAAGGTCATTTTCCTAAACCTTAAGGTAGTTAAATATTGTTAGGACACAAAAATCAATAACCATAAAAGAATGGATATAGTAGTAATTGCACTTTTTAAAAATTACGAACTATTAACAGAGTGAAAATTCAAGATACAGGGAGAAGATATTTGCTACATGCATCTCTCTCTCTCTCTCTCTCTCTCTCTCTCTCTGACAATGAACTCAAAGCTAAAATATATCAAGAACACCTATAAACCAAAGCACAATACAGAAGAACAACATTTAAAAGGCAAATGACCTGATCTTCAAAAAGAGGTTATGCAACTAGCTAATAAACGAATGAAAAGCTGCTCAGCATTATAAATCACCAGGGAGATCTAATTTAAAGCCACAGTGAAACACCACTGTGCCCCTACCAGATTGGGTACAATTGAGAAGACGGGTAATGCCAAGTGTCAGTGAGAACACAAAGCGACTGGCACTCTCATACACTGTTGGGGGAGGTGCAAGTTAATATGATCCTCTGGGCAACCCACTGGGTTGCCTCTACCAGAGGCCAACACTTACAAATCCGAGAGGCGGCACCTTCCATCCTGGGTACATGTTCAAAAGAAACAAAAACGTGTCCCCAAAAGACTGGCACGGTAATGTTCATAGCAGCTGTATGCACAGTTGCAGAATCTGGGAAGAATGCACATGCCCGTCCACAACAAAATGAATCAAGTTTGCTCATGTAGCGCTGCAGGACACAGGAGTATAACATCACTGCTTGTGCAACACAGATGCATCCCACACACCTAGTGTTTCACCAAGAGTCAGACAAAAAAGAATGCATCTTGTATGAGTCCATTATGAAGGTCAAGAGTAGGTGTAACTGATCTCTTGTGATAGAGGTCAAATAGCAGTTACCTTTGCATGTTATTGATGGGGAGAAAGAGCTGATATGATCTATATTTTGATCTGTATCGTGGTTTTGTGAATGAATAGATATGTAAAAATACACTAAGCTTTACAGTTAAATGTGTGTATTCTATGATGTATGTATAAACATGTTTATTTATACATGTATTACATATGCATATTTGTATATATACAGATATGTATATAAATACATATAAGCTTATACACACATACTTTGAACAGTGTCTGGTACATAGTAAGCAGTCAATAAATATTAGCCATCTTCATTGCTGAGACCCCTTGGAGTAAAGAGAGCGAGCGATGTGACCTTATCTCAGGGGTGACGGAGGTGAGACTTGACCACACGCTCAAACGTGCCCCGAGCTTACAGACTACAGGGGAGGAGCTGGGGGTGAGCCCTGTCCTCAGACACTGGGTCTCGGGCACGAATGCCGCCCGCCTGGCCCCCTGGTGCTCCTTCAGGGGTGACTGCAGCCCCCTCTCTCTGCTTCCCAGACAAGCGGGGCATGCCTGCACGTCACGGCCTGGTGCCCGGAGACTTCTCAGGTCAGGTGGGCTGATGAGGGAAGGCAGGCGTCAATCAGAGGAAGCACACGGGCACTTTGGACAGGATGCCTCCCGGTAACTGGTAAGAAATTAAAGATGTATTTATGCACAGGTTGAAGCACGCATCACTATAGTTCCTCACACTCACTGACAATCACTGACTTGGCACATTGTGAGCCGGAGCACAAGCACTGAGAACACCAGGGTTTGGGCAGAGCACGCACGAGATGCCCCTACTTCCTGTATTGCCAGCCCGGCAGCTGGCTCTGCTCCAGGCACAGGCCGGAACCAGCAGAGGAGAACACTTCACACACTCTGAGACTGCCCGTGAGTCCGTGCAACTCCATTTCCAGTTCCTAAAAGTACCAGTGGGGCCACTGTGGTAAAATCTGAGCTGAGCCCTGGCCGGTTTGGCTCAGCAGTTAGAGCGTCGGCCTGCGGTCCAGAGAGACCCAGGTTCGGTTCCCGCTAAGGGCATGTACCTCGGTTGCAGTTTGTCCCCGGCCCTGGTTGGGTCGTACGGGTGGCAGCCACTCGATGTGTCCCTTTCACATCGATGTTTCTCTCTCTCTCTCTCCCTCCCACTCTATCTGAACAAAAAATAGAAAAATATCCTCGGGTGAGGATAAAAAAAAATCTGAGCTGAGCTAACCTGATTATGGATAGTCACAGGTGCTACCAAAATTAGTGTGGGCAGCTCTCAATGTCTGAAGGAAGGACACCCTGGAGGGCAGTGGAGACAGCCAGTGCAAAGGCCCTGAGGCAGGAGCATGGCTTACGGAGCAGCATGGGGAACAGTGGGGCTGGGGCAGGTGTTGGGGTGGGGGCACTAGCAGAAACTGAGGTCACGTGAGAGCCAGGACATGCTCCAAGCAGTGTATTTAATAAACACTGAAAGAAAAAAATTTCTATTACTTTCTGCTTTCAGAGGCCTATGATTAAAAGGTGCCGGGGAGGGAGAGACACTAGGGCCACATGTCTGCACCCCTGGGGTGCACCGTCATCCAGAATCATAGCTCCACGCTGAGAACGACTTGAGAAGCTCAGAACTGAGGGATGGATTTTTAAGAATCTAATTCTCCCCCGTGATCTCGCTCGAGATCCCTGGGCCTCCGGGCACCATCGCTGGTGGGTCCCGCTTCTGTTCTTCCGTAGCTTCACACTCTCTCGTAGTCTTCCTCGCCCTCTCTCCTCCCTTCCTGAACCAGGAGAGAAGGTACAGAATGTATTTTTGCACTTTTGTGGCAAGGCTGAGTTATTTTTATCTTTATAAATTATTTCCCATTCTTTAAAAAAAATGTTTCACTTAATGAGATGTATTTCTAAGAGACTAGGGTTATGTATATTTCAACAGGCACCTTGGGGCCATGGGAGAACCTAGCTTGGCTGGAACGTGTCTAAGGCCTCCTGGCTTCTGTTCTGGGTGCAGGCCAGAGCCAGGAGGTGGCTGAGCCCCAGGACAGGGTGACGATGAGGGTGCATACATGGGGTGGCAGGAAGGGAGGGATTCTGCTCGCCCAGTCCCTGGCTGGATTGCTTTTGTCAACTAGTAACAGTTACAGCTTGGGCCAAATTCCCTTGGAGTCTGGGCTAGAGGAGGACAATCAGATGCCTCTGGGTCCTCGGGCAGCAATTTTTACTGCCGTGTATAGACTTTGTGCAAGAATAAGTTGGAAAGGGAGTCCCAGGTCCCCCGGCCCAAGTCAACACTATGACATTTACATTTTCATCATCGATATTCCCAGTTACGGGTTGAAAACTCTTTGACGCGTGAACAAATCCTTGGACTTTATAAATGGGGTTGCCTTAAACAGAAAATCGGGCTAAGTCCAGAAATGGCTTTCTGATGTAGGAAAATAGAAAGGAAACAGGGAATATGAGTGAATAAAAACCAAAAACAGTAACAACGGCAGCGATGGCTACATATCACAGCAACGAGTATGCTCCCACGGTGGTCCGAATGCTGAGCTACACTCCTTACCTGTCTTACAGCGCTTAACCTTGCAGTAACTAGGAAGCAACAATATCCCCATTTTTCGGAAATGCAAAGTGACTTTTAGAGAGGCTAAGCCGCAAGTTCAATTCTAAACAGTTAGTCGCATCAGCGGTCTGTCTGCTCCGAGTCTTTGGAGACAAGGGCACCAGGTGAAGAAATGGGAAAGACACTGGAGAAGCAGAGAGGACTCTACACGTGGAAATGCAAGCTCTGTGGACAACAGAAGGAAATATCTGAGCTCATAAAGTGGATGTCATCTTGGGAACCTCCATGACGTGTTTTCATTTAGACAAATATTTTTTATTTGTCTGCCTTTTTTTTTTTTTTTTTTTTTTTTTAGCAATAGGAGAATGGGTTATATGATGATGGAAGGTAAACACTTTTCCTGGGGTGGTGCTCATGTGGTAAGAGGGATGAATAGCTCAGAAAGCCGGCTCGTACTTATTAGCATGTGTGTCACCTGTGTTCAGAGCAGTGCAATAAACACACCGCTTAGCAGCACATTTTCAGAGCAGAGCTAGTCTTCGCGCCCCGACGGTCATGAGAACTTGCTGGGCCCACTCCGGTCTGTGGCACCGAAGGGCTGTGACCCTAAGTGACCTCTAAGTACCTTCCTAGCTTACAGTGTCAGGATGCCCTTTTCTCTCGTTTCATTTACTCTCTCTCTCTCTCTCGCCCATTGACCTATTTTATCATTCATCTTCAGCTCTAGAGATGGTTCCTAAACCTAAGGAGATGGGAGTAGGGTGCAGAGGGGGGAACATCTTACCTATAGAAAAAAGGTTGAGATTTATATTGGACTTCTCTTCAGAAGCTGTGCAAGTCAGGAGAGTGGAGTGGAATATTTTCAGTGTTGAAAGAACCAGTAATCTAGAGAGGGAGAAGACATGTAAACTAAGGGTTCTAGCACATGGCCGATGGCAGGGCAGAGAAAGAAATGTTTAACTGCTCGTTGAAGTCAGGTATATGAGAGGATGATTATAACACATAGTAGAAAAGTAAATGCAGGAAAAAGACTAGCTTGTTCGTTGAACAAAGTGACATAAGAGTTTGATGAGTTCTTACTGTCACTTCCTTGAGTTGCTACTTTTATTCCCCACTGGAGTCTCCCCCGTGGAAGAAGACTGGAAAGTCACCTGCAAAGCTGGGTTCTTACGGAGCAGCCTGTGGGGCCCAGTGCTAACCGGACAAGGCCACGGGGTCGACCCTTTCACGATCATCTCCTGCTTGTCCGGGTCTCCTAACTCTGGGAATGCTGGAGAGTTCAGGGCGTTTGAGAGCTGATAAAAAAGATGGTCTCAAGGTCACAGGGCATCCTGGTCAACACATGGTACAGAGGAGGAAGGGACGTACGTGACATTGGGAGTAGGGACATGGACTGATGGAATAATAGGTCAAGAACTGAGGTTATGATGGACACAGAGGACAGGTGAATAAGAGGTAGAAAATGAAACGGTTTGAGGGGTATTTTAAGTCTAGAAGTGGAACAAATATGGGTGATGCAGAATTCAATCAGTCAGTACACACTAATCCAGGTCTCAAAGAACAATGAGGGGCGTGTTTAAATGTATCTACACTATTGAACGTATGAGTCAAACCACCTGTCCTAGAGGTGAGACATGTTGCTGGACCACCTTTCAACGTTTGTCTTTTATTGTAGTAGGGTGAGGTTTTGTCCTGGTGCAGATAACTCCAGTCTCCATGTCCTTTCCATTACATCAGACTATGGCTATTGCTTTCTTGTTCTCTAAGAAATGTCTTTTGTAATGTAACAAAGAGGAAAGGAAATGATAACTATTTCCCCCTCAATAAGCTGCTGAGCGAGATTGTCTTGTCACTTGGCTTGAAATCCAAATTTGCCAACTAGAAAGCCCAGAAGTTCTGACGCAGCACCAGTTCCGACTGGGTAGGCCTGACTACCCAGCAGGGCACAGAAGGAAGACTTGAGACCCAGGGTGCTGGGACATTCGCATAGTTGGCAGCAGAAAGCGAAGACGATGCTCGATTATTTCAGAGGAGAGCTGGCGCTTGGAAAATGTGAAGTAACAGGTCACACTAATCACTGTCACCTAGATTGGTCCCGCCCTCCTTTTAGTTAGAGCAGACAATTGCCTGTGTGGTACGTACTGGCGGGCACCATGAGGAAATGTCATGGAACTTAACAGAACTGAGAGGGACCTTCAGGATCATCCCGTCTAGAAACCCCCTCCCCGCGTGTTGCCCTGGCGTGCTGCCCACCTGTCATTTCCTTTGGGTGTCCAAGCGCCTCATTCCCACACGAGAAACAGGGAAGTGAAGCAGCTTGGCCAGCCGTTTGGGGCAGATCACAGCCGGAATTCCTGGACCCGTTTCTCAACCTCATTTCTCAGTTCCACCACTGCTCCAAGCTCCCCCCAGGACAGCCCTGGACTAAGTCAGGGCCTGGTCTTCTAAGATTTCGATTCGATCACGCCGGTCCCCCCACAGAACCCTCCGAAGGCTTCCCACTGTAATGATATCAGATCCAGACTTCTTACGGGTGACCAGGCGCCCCGTGGCCTGACCCCAGCTTACTGTCCAGACTTATCTCCTCCTCCTTCGCCGCACCAGTGACAGTGGCCTGTCTTCTGTCCCCACCCTAGTTGTTCCCGCCTCAGGAGCTCTATGCTCTCTTCCCGCCCCTGGGACACCCTTGCTCAGATCATTCTGGTCGCGGCTCCCATGGTATCTGCTCAGCGACGCTTCCCCTGCTCACTCCAGCTCCCCGGTCCCTCTGCCGTGCTACCTCGCTTTCTCCAAAGTCCTTACCACCGTCACAAGTGGCCTTGTTGGTTTGTTGACTTGCTTTTGTCTGTCTCTCCCCTGGCGCCATAAGCGGGGACCTTGCCTGAGCTGATCCCCAGAACGAGGCTGCCACGTGGCAGGCATTTCAGTAACGTGACGAACTAATCAGCTCCCTCCCATGAGAATGTGAAGTATCCCGAGCAGGGAACATATGAGGTCAGCACCAGTTCCTAACGGACGGTGGTGAGTTTGTTTATCAGCTTCTTTCCAGAGCACCGCTAGCAAGGGTTCGGGGCTGTCTCTGGAGGCCCAGTGGGGAAGCAGAAGGGGATGAAACAGGATTGCAGGCTGGGAAGGAGGTTTTGGTACGGGGAGGCGGGAGACGAGGCTCGGGGGGAGGCATGGCCTGCCGGGGTGCAGGGGACAGAGGACACCAGCGGGGCGTCTGGAGAGGAGGGGAGTGTGCGGCACGACCACGCGAAGCTGAGCCCACCCATGGCATCCTCGGGGGCTGGAAGACGGCAGTGCATCTGTCCACTGACACGTCCCCTCCTGTCAGCGGCCTCACCTTGCAGCCTCGAACACGCGCCTGCCTCGCCCGGCGGGGTTCCACTGCTCCGGAGCACTCGCCGAGAGGACACCGTGCGAGCAGTGACTAGGGAAAGCTGGAAGAGAAATTAAAAAAGGTGGATTCCTGAGAACACTGGAGGCCTCTTTCTGGAGCCACTCCCCGGTGAGGCTGGAGAAAGGAGGGCGGGAGGGGACAGTGACGCCCAGGGGACGGGGTCAGTGGCAGAGAGGCTCCCTTAGGAATGAAATAAGAACAGTGACGGAGTCTTTCGGAAAGACGATGCCAGCCAGCTCTGCAGGAGGGAGAGAGGAACAAGCCCTACCGGCACCCTCAGCGTCCAGGTGGGGAGCAGCCACAGGCATCACTTCCAGCAGGTGGCAGCATTCACAGCTGAATGACGGCAAAGGCAAAGGTCGGACTGTGCCGTTTCTTTTCCTCCGAACGTAGGATCTCGGTTCTTTCGGAATCGTGTGTGCCCTCCCCATCCAATTACTCCCGCAGGCCTGCGGCACAGACTTGCATAAGACATATGCAAAGGCAGAGCAGAATTTCTGGGAAGCAGATCTTAGAGGCTTTTTTTTTAAACCACGGGGCTAAATTTAGGGAAATGATTCAGAAGTCACCCCCTCTCCGTCACGTGCCATGGGGCTCCGTGTTCCATGCACGTTCTGCTGCTCTTGGCAATTTATTTTTTTTATCTCCTTTCAGCAAACGGTCTTGCATTTATTTGTCCATAAGGTCCTTTCTGTAAGGACCGTTTGCTTTTTTTTTTTTTTTGCTTTTGGGGAGGTGATGCTGGACCAACATAAATAAAATAGAAAGCACAGCGTGACGTCTCTGCAGGCAGATCAGAAATCTGCCTGGTTCGGGAGGGAAAATGCATTCCTCCACCAAGGGCCTGGGGAGGTTGGGGTTCATTTTTGACAGTCACAAACCATCAGTTTTTGAAATGTCAAGCTGGCAACCAGCTCTTGACATCCGATGCATGCTACTGGCTTTCCCCCTTCCCTGGATGCAGGAGGCGGTGCGGTGACCCTGTGGGAAATGCAGGGTAAGGAGAGGTTTGGATTCTAATCCTACATGTGCTACTACTAAGTCAGAAGTTTCTTTCGGCCTCATTGTCACCTGTAAAATGAGAGCATTGGGATGGATCGGCCCTTCCCAAAAGGATACACATCCCTTCGGCGGGATACACAATCACATGCTTACCCCTCCTTTTTTGTTTGTTTTGTTATTGTTGTTAATCCTCACCTGACAACCTTTTCCCACTGATTTTCAGATAAAGTGGAAGGGAAGGAGGGAGAGAGAGAGAGATACATAGATGTAAGAGAGACACATTGATCAGTTGCCTCCTGCATGACCCCTACCAGGGTGAGGGATCGAACCTTCAATCCAGGTATGTGCCCTTGACCAGAATCAAAACCATGACCCTTTGGTCCACGGTGGACACTCTAACCTCAGAGCCAAACCAGCCAGGGCTAATTCCTTCTTGAGGTCATTCACAGGGTTAAAAGCATTGAAAAACTCAGTATGTCCTGTAGTGAAAAACAACTTTGTTCCCACATCATTTTCCAAACTAGTTTGGCCGTGAAGCAACCCCTGTAACTTTTAATCTCTGTCTCACTGGGCCCAGATGTTTCAAGCAACCCCCGCGGGTAAATCCTCGAGCAGATGACTGTGTGGGCTTCCGCCAGCCCGGATTTAGCTCCTTTCTGCCACGAGGACCCCCTTTTGCTAACTACGCGGCCTGCCCGCAAGCAGCTTTGGGCACGGGCTATTTTGGTCCACGCCACAGGACAGCGGCTGCCCCTTCGCTGATGGGGTCGCTTTGAGGTCGCTGTGAAGGGTGAGCAGGATACCACACGAGTCAGGATAGCTCGCTGGCTGATGATAAGGAGCTTGCCCTAAGATGTCTACTTGTGAGTCCAGCAGAAATGTGTGGGTTCAAGGTGAAATATCAATGGGACGCTATCACTGCGTTCCCGGTGACTCTCCTAAACGCGGGGCTGAGACAGCAGCTTCAGTTCTGGGGACAGTCGCAGTCAGTGTGGCCGACGTGGGATACGACAACAGTTATGGGGGATACTGCGACAGCATCAGGAACTCCTGCCCGTACACGTCACGTTTGACCTCATTTGGGGGAAATAAAGTTTTGTTGAGAACAGGAAGACTCCTGTTGGATGGTGGAGCAGCTTAAACCCTTTCCAGTCTATTTTACCAGAGCGTTTCTCTGGCTGGGGGGTCTCTTCCGGGCAAGGCAACTGGAAACCGGTCTCAAGCTACAGCGAGCGGTACCACCCGCCAAGCCTCCATATGGCCCCAGAACTAGGAACATTGGCTGTAACTTCAAAGTGGCCCCTAACTGCCACAGTCACAGCCATACATGGACTCAAGCTCTTGGTGACTCGGGAGCACCGCCACCGAGACACACGCTGGCAGGACGCACGGAGGACAGCCGGTGCCCAGGGGCGGGGAAGCCTCCTGCAGCCCACCTTGAATGTCGCCCAGGAACACAGGCCCGTGGCTCTTCTTCCGAGACAGTCCTAACAGACGGCTTCTGACGGGAAGGGCGTGAGTGGACACGCAAAGGATGAAACGAAGATGTCGGGAGCCTGGGCTGGGGAGGAAGGCGAAGAAGACAACTCGTGAGTGGTAGGACCACAGGACGCCAGAACCCAGCAAATGTGACTCTGAGAGCACTTTGGGCAGAGAGAGGTATTCAATTTCCAGTGGACGACTGGGAATGCCCCCCCCCCGTCTGCACAGCAGCAGGCAAGACAGAACACTGCTCCCCAGAAAGACAGTGGGGGGCTAGGGGAGGAGTGGGGGACAGGGGAAAGCAGCTCTTGGGCCCCCGTGCATTTTCTCCACCGGAAGACGTGTGGCCCCTGGGGAGGGGACTCAGATTTTCAAATTCATCTTCCTCATCTCCCTCCTGTGAGCAGACGGGCCGTGTTATGTCCCTGCAGCTCTGACAGCCCAGCGCCTCCCAGGGAGGAACGGGACAGCAGGGACCCGGCCTCCCGCTGCTCAGGGGCACGAGGGCCCTCAGGCCCCAGGTGCCAGGATGGCCGACCAGCTGCTAAGTCTTCACCCGGAACCCCCTCCGCCCACCGCTTTCTCGTCTCCCCTTCCTCTCAGCTCTCGGCTTGCAGCCTGTTGAAACCTCGTTTTCTCTCTTCCCTCTCCTTCCCCTGGCGGCCCCCCTCCCGCATCGCCCCTACCCCCGACCCACATCTCATCTCGTGGAGATGGTCTCACTAGCACCTTCTAGAACCCTGTGTCTTTTCTCTGTCCTGCCTTTACTCTGACGACTCCTAAGCCCCAGGCACTGCGGCATCATGTCGCCTTCTTCCTGCCTGGAAAGCTGACTGCTAGAGAGAAAGCCAGCCTCCTGCTCCGCGAGTCCGTCTGCAGGCAGGCAGTCCCTACCTGCAGAGGCAGCCTGATACCCCCCCCCCCAGCCCTTGCTCGTTCCTGCTGTCCCCACCTCGCTCCCCATCTCAGCAGGTCACCTTACTCCACCTGCACACAGACCTGCATGAAACCAAGACCAGGCGCTGCGCCTTGGCACGTGGAGGCCCTTTCGGTGGGCAGAGCGCCTTGATGAACCTGGACCAGCGAAGGCCGGCTTCGCCCCAGAGGGGCGGAGGGGCCAGGGGCGGCTGTGTGGCACAACAGAATGAGGAAATTTTAGCATGTCCAAGATAGCATCATGTTGGAGAGAGGGAGTAAAGAGGAGAGAGAACAGGGGGAAGTCAACGAGCCGGCCGAAGCAGGCTGACTCCCAGGGGTGCTGAAGCCGGCGAGAAAGCCCAGTGGGGAAACCAGAAGGCTTTCAAGAACCGGAGTGAGTTGTGTTCAGTGGGCAGCTGTTTGTGTTGCTAAGATACGTTCCTCGCCTTTGTTCCCCCATCAACAGCCTCGGTCAAAAGCACCACAATCCAACCGCTGCATGACGATGTTCAGTAGAACGAGGCACACTCGAGTGCCCATGGGATGCAAGAGGATTTCTCAGCCGAACCACTGATTCATCTTAGAGAAGAGGTAGAGGCAGTGTGCTCTCTAGACAAAGAAGGGACCCCGGTGTCAGACAGACTTGGTTTTTGGATCTTGACTCTAACCTCCCTAGCTGTGTGTCTCTGAGCAAGTTGCTTAACCTCTCTGAGCCAAGGTCAACTTTCTCATCTGTAAACTGAGGAATCAATACAATCCTTATAGGGTTGTTAGGTTAGAACAGTGCGACATGTATGAAAAGAATTCCACAATCCCTGGCACGCAAGACAGCGCTCAGTAAATACTAGTTTTCCCACTATCTCGATCTTATTCCCTCGTCTTCTCTAAGGTGGTTGCGCCAGTCATTCATTATTTTTGTATCTTCTTGTTCTCTCCATACTATCACATAGAACTTCCTCTTACAAGACTTGGGCTTCCTGCTGTCCTGTTTCTCTTCTCCGAGACAAAAGCCTTGGTCCGATCATCTAAACTCCCTCCACTTCCTCAGCGCCCAGGTGGCCCTGGGTCTCTGCCCACTGGTGGCTCTGCGGCTCCGTGAAAGTGTCCTTGCTTGGATCACCAGTGACCTTCACAATGGTCAGATCCAGAGGACTCTGTTCGGCCTGTTTTTACTTGACCTCTCAGTGACATTTGCCACTAAGGCCCCTCCCTCTGCTCTGAGACACAGACCACCCCCCCTCCAGCTGGTAGGCCACTGCCCTGCTCCTGCTCAGTGTCTCTCTCTGATGGCCTCTCAGTGTCCCCTTCCCCAGCCAGGGTTCCGTTGCCCCCTGACAAGTGTATGCGCTACACCACGGTCCTGGGAAACCTTCTTCACCACCAACCCTTCGCCTCACGAGCTGATGACGTCAAAGTAATCCATTCTCTGAGCAAAAACTCGTCCCTAAGCACCACACTCATTTTCCCTGAGGCTGCTTCTTCATGTCGGCAAGCGTTTGGTGGCGGGCTGTGCCCCAGCATCGTCATCGGGAGACAAAGGAGAATGGAGCACACTTCCCTGGGCTGGCAGGGCGTCCTGCCTACTTAGACTAAGTCCCAGCTTCCCCGGTCAGTCCCAACTCCACTAATGGGGGGAAGGGAGAGCCCTACATTTTTGAAACAGGGCCATCCCTCCCTGGGGTCTCCTCATTGCCACAGCCAGGGGACAAGACAGTGCCCAGTGCCCCGTGCCTCCATACCCCAAAGGCTCACAGCCTGACACTCAAAGCCTCCTAGCAATATCCGCCTTGAGGAGTCAATATCCAAAACACATAGGCAACTCATACAGCCCAGAGCAGAAAATCAAATAACCTCACTTAAAGACGGGACAAACATCTGAACAGACATTGCTCAAAAGAAGACAGACAAATGGACAACAGGTACATGAAAAGGCGCTCAGCCTCACTAACCATCAGGGAAATGCCAATTAAAATCATAATGAGATATCACCTCCCACCTGTGAGGAATATTTATTGTCAAAAAAAGAGATGTTGGTGAGGCTGCCGAGAAAAAAATGAACCCTCGTGTGTTTTGAGAACTATAAATTGTACAGACAATCTGGAAAACAGTACAGAGGTTCCTTAAACAGAAAAATAGAAGGAACTACCATATGAGCCAGCAATCCCCTTTCCTGGTGTAAATCCAAAGGAAGTCTGGATTTTCAAGAGATCTCTGCACACCCATGTTCATAGCAGCGTCATTCACAATAGCTACCATGTGCACACAACCTGTCATGGACAAATGAATGGATAAAGACAGTGGGAGAGATACAAAATATCACTCAGCCACAACTCTGCCTCCAGCAGAGTAGGGGCTGCGATTCCTCCCACAATCTCCAGAGGTATTGTAAGAGGGGCAAACTTTATGTTCTCATGGAAATATAGTTGGTGGGAGAGGAGGGAGGGAGGCCAAATTGGGGAATAAGCAGCTTCTGGCTCACTGTTAAATATGAAAGGGAAAATTAACCTAATGAAATAAGGAGTTTAAGAGAGGAAAGGTACAATAAAAACATAAAGGACATTTGGGACATGTGTCTGAGGTTATGTCACAATAGTCCATTGAAATGATCAACTTTTACATCCAGTCCCTTCCCAAAAGAACCTATTTTTTATGTTTACAGTTTTGCTTGGAGAAATAGCCAAAGATCAAAGCAATAAAAAGCTAAAATATTCATTTCTGCCATTTGTGTCACTTTATAGAAAACAGTTCTGGACAAGGGTTTCAACAATGTCATTTTTTTTCATCAATAAATATTTGTGAAATTGAATCACTAAACTGCTTTGATATTCCAAGAACTGCAGAAGCCCCATGAAACTCTGTGAAGCCTTTGGTGTTATTGGAGGAGGGAGGGGAGGGGCGGTCAAATCAATCAAGTCCACTGGCCACTTCCCTGCTCTACTTATGTACATTTGTATAGTCTTGGCATTTCCATGTCTTTTTTTTTTTTTTCCAGATTTGTCCATTACAAAAGTAATATGTCTCCAGGTAAATGAGGTGGCTTCTCGTGTATTCGTTAAAGAATCTCTTCTCTGTCACAGGGAAGGAACAAAAGTATATAAATCCATAGGAAATGAGAGAACATAGAAGGAAAGCATAGATAAGGTTTGGCAGGTTGGGAAGACCTTGTTCCTACTGCGTTTCAATGTCAGAGGGAGCTGCACAGGGTAGTGAGCCCCAGCCCAACGCCTGCGGAGGAGAAAGGTAACCTGCCCAACAGAGGCTTAGCATTTGGAGACCCAGGCACCACCAAAGAGGAGGGTGAGGGGTAGGCCTGGAGAAAGGACTTGTTTGGCATCTATGTACGGGCGCTTGGATCCTCCCAGACCCCCTTTCTAATATTACACAGCCAGATGGCCAGTCCCCACCAAAGGTCAGAAGTTGATTCTCCAGTGAAATCGAGCAAGAGGAATTCCAGACGTGGAAACACTAGGCAGAAAATGGGAATTTAGGGAAATTTTGCACTGAAAACAATAAAATCCTCAATGCTTGTTCCCCATCTTGCTCCTGAAACACACATAACGATGACAGATAGCCCACAGAACAGATTGACTGTCTTACCTGACTCTTCCACCAGGTTACACTTGGGTGTTGTTTCCAAGCCTTTGTTGTTATAAATAAGGCTGCTGAGAATTTCTTAATGTCTGCATTTCCATTGCAATTTCGGATTATTTCCCAAGGACGGATATTTCCTTAGGGTTATTTCTAAAATGGTAAAGATGGGAGCAAACCTGATTCATATTTTTATGATTCTTGGTAGATTTTTTTTAAATCAACTTCCACAATTATGCTAATACATCCAGGCATACATGCACATACTTATTTACCCACACATTCACCAGACTTATATGTTTTTACTGATAATTTTTTGCTAACTTATAGGTGGAGCAAATGTCTTTAATACATTTTTCTGTATGTTTGTAATTATTTTATTATAATTATCTGTCTGTCCATAATTCTGCTTCTTTATTCATTTAGTGCTTAATGCGTTTCTTATTACTTTACATAACTTCTCCATATCAACCCTGGGTCACTTGCTTATTGACAATATATTACTTTAAAAACACATATTTCTAAGTGGTCAAACTGATAACCATTTAATTTCTTGTATCACCATGATTAATTTTGTAATAAGTCCATCATAAAATAAGTCCAGTATTTATTCAATGAGTACCTACGTCCCAGGCACAGAAGGTTCAAGATGGGTAAAAGGGGTCCCTGCCCCTCCTCCAGCTTATATACAACTTCCTACAAATTGGTAGCCCTTCCCAGCACCGTCATAGGTGGAATGCTTTCTTTTCTAAGTGATGATTCCTTATGTCATAAAATCTTATATGTAAATATGTTCTGTATCAAAATTCCAATACCATCTTTCACAGAAATAGAACACTCCTGAAATTTATATGAAACCGCAGAAGACCCCAAATAGCCAAAGCAATCTTGAGAATAAAAACAAAGCAGAGGCAACCCACTTCCTGATGTCAAACTACATCAGAAAGTGGAGCCCAGCTTGAGGCTGGGGCCAGCCTTTGGCACCACTAAGTCTGTTGCCATTGGCTGAGATCTGCCCTGTGTGCTAGGGCGCCGCCTCCTGGGCAAGGAGACTATTGTTGGGCTGAGGACCACTGTTGGGAGTAGGGGCCGCTGGGGATTATCAGTCCGCAGGAGCAGCAGCCTGGGGGTGGGCACTGCCTTAAAGAGGCTCCAGGCGGGACGCTGAGACTCCGTCACACCAACGTTAATGAGCACACACCATAGACCCTGTTCTTTTTCAGTGACTGTCACGCTGAAACTTCACAGCAACTCCAGGGAGGAGGTATTAAGATCGTCTCCATTTTACAGATAAGGGAAATTATGCTTGAGAGTTTAAATGACTTTCTTATGGTTATATAATGCAGGTGTGTGTTTCCAGAACTTGTAGTTAAAGAGGAATTCCTCAGCTTATGTATTTGCAAGGTAGGGGTACACAGGACCCACTTATGTTCACATCTTTGGAAGCTCAAAATAGGGACTCTGGAGTTAGCCACCTAGATTCAAATTCTATGTTTTAAGTGCTTTGCAATAAAATTGTCTCTTGAATATAACTGTGAATCTCATTCCCTAAATATTCTTGATCTTGTATGTTGATTGTGTGTGTGTGTGTGTGTGTGTCTGTGTATACCAACTCTGTTACTCATAATCAATTAGTTGAAATACCATATTTCTCAACTCCTAGGTGTTAAAACATTACTAAGGAATTAAATTCTCCATTAAGCAGTGGAAAAGCCAGAAAAATGTCTAGATTCGAGATTAATGATAATTTCCTTAGCTTTTGGCTGTGTGTTAAGCACTTTATATCCATTTTTCCATTATGGAGCAAGTACTCACATCATATGCCATAATATAAATAAGAAGATGGAGACTTTCAACGTGCTCCAAATCACAGAACTAGCAAGGGGTGGGGCTGGGAATTGAACCCCAGCCCCCACTGCCACCAAACCACCATGGATGTCAACGGGAAAATGGCACAGTGTAGATTCACATACATGGAGACAGTCAGTGATGAAGGTCTTGATCCGGAAAAAGAAAAATGTCCACTTCCCCGACTCTTTTTCACATGAGCCAAATCTGAAAGCTGTGAAGAAGATGGAAAATTTCAAAAAACACTCTTTCACTCAGCACATCACTGAGCAAGGGAACATTTCTGAGACAAGAAAGAAGAATCATTAAAAAATGACCTGCTGAGTCACACATCTCTTGTCCCTGCAGCGAGCTAAGTGCCATCATCAACTCCCTGTGTACAGGCGTGCACACACAAGCACACGCATGCCCACCGTGCACCTAGTCACATTACCCATTAACAGCAAAGCAGTTTGTTTACATTTAAGCTACTTCTTCACTCTCCATTGCTTACTTATAATAATATAGAAATAAAAGTCCAAACTTCATACGATGGCATACAAGTTCCTGATTTCTTACTATTTAGCATTATCTCCCTGCCTTCAGAAACAAACCATCTTTTTTCCTGCCGTAGGTTCCTTGTATTTGCTGTGCTCTCTAAGTAGAAAATTAGGTTCTCAAGTCTTCCCATGACAGGCTCCCCCCGCCATTTAGGCATCAGCACAAAAACCTCCTTCTCAGGATTAGCCCATGCGAATCAGGCTACCCTCCACAGCCTAGGTGTTCACTATCACTCCCTCCTGCATTGGGGCTTTTGTGTAGAGAACAGACAGGCAACAGAGTCCGAGGACACGGACCCAAGAGAAGGCTGGTGAAGTCTAAGATGACAGAGATAATATTTCTTAATGATTGGGGGCAATAGGATGACTCAACAGGCAAATTAGTAATCATGGAAGAACTAAAGCTAAAATGAATTTTAAACTAGGTCATATTACTTAATTCTTCCAAATATCAAGTGCACATTTGAGTTGTGCTGGTTACACCCAGCAAGGATTTTTTAAAAGCAGAGTCTGCATATGTGAAGTAGTGTTCTCTATTTTGATCATATAGGTCCAACTCAATGAACATGTATACTTCCAGCTAGTAGAAGAAAAAGGGTTGTTGTAAAAAATAACTGGATGCAAAAGGGAAATGAAAACTGGAAAACACCACAAGCTTTTTCATTATTACTCCGATGAATAGAATAAATACAATAACGAAAGATGCACAGTGTTATTTTGTCAATATTTTTCATGAAAAATAAACATAATACAAAATAGTTTTTTTAAAAAATGACCTGCTGAAATAAAACAGCATCTTTCCAGAGGCCGTATCTGGAGCCGACGCAGGATTGAGTGGTTCTGACTCCACTGCTTGAGTGAAGTCATCAAGTCAGTTTCTCTGGCCTGGAGGAGAATGAGGCTTGGGGGCAGGGGCGGGTCTCCATTACCATGGAAACCAGGCCAGCCCCTGGTCCTGGACGGTAGCTTCTGCAGGCTGCTCCTGAGGCTTCCTTTGCTTCCTCTGCCTCCTCACCACTTCCCACCCCCGTGAACAAATCCCTCGCTGGACCCTCTATGCTTTGTTCCCTGGGGTCACTCTTTGAGAGGAAGCGGAGTTGTCCCAATGTCCCCTTCTGTTGTCCTCAGATAAGTCACTTAGCCCTTCTGAGCATCGGTTTCCTCATTTGTGAAAGAGAATAACTCCTGTGGGTTGTTGTGGGTGGTATATCTATTTTATATGTTAGTACATTCAGTGTGTGCACATGGCTGTGTGCATGTGTGTGAGCCCAGGACAGAAACATTTCCCGATGAATTCAGATACCTTCCCCACACTTGACCCTATTAAAAGTAGGGAAAGGGCCCTGGCCAGTTTGGCTCAGCGGTTAGAGCGTCGGCCTGCGGTCCGGAGAGACCCGGGTTCGGTTCCTGCTAAGGGCACGTACTTCAGTTGCAGTTTGTCCCCGGCCCTGGTTGGTCGTGCGGGTGGCAGCCACTCGATGTGTCCCTTTCACATCGATGTTTCTCTCTCTCTCTCCTTCCTCTCTCTCCCTCCCATTCTATCTGTACAAAAAATGGAAAAATATCCTCGGGTGAGGATAAAAAAAAAAAAAGTAGGGAAAGGGAATGTTACTTCCTTGGTCAAGACTTTCATTGGCAGTCTGTGGCCTAGGACATCAAGAACAGACTCTGCTGGCACTCCACACCTACCCCTCTGGCCCCAAACCCCTTTCTCGGCCGCCTTCCCGTGCTTCTCCCCTCGCGGCGCTCACCTGCACACTCGTCTCATGCTCCTCTCTCCTTGTGCTGGTCTCTCGCGGTTTTGGCAAAATCTTGTCCATCACTTTAGTCTCAGAGAGTGTGGACGTTCTATGCTAATCAAATTTCAGAAAGTTCTAGAAATGATGCATTCTATCCCTTCATTGTATCTTATCGTTTGTTATGCATGAAACTCCAGTTTCTTAATGTTATCAAATCATCTATTTTAAGTGCAAAACTTGGGTTTTCATGAATTGTGCTCACCCATGTATCTACCTCCCAGATGAAGAAATAGAGAATTGTCAATACCCAAGTAACCTCCCCAAGTTCCTCCTAATCTCTACCTCCTTCTCTGAAGGTAACTATTATCCTGGTATTTAATATAATAGATTAGTTTTTACCATTTATTTTTATTTATTGACTGATTTTAGGAAGGAAGAGAGAGATGGAAACATCAATGAGAGAGAATATCGATTGGCCGCCTCCTGCATGCCCCCCATTGGGAATCTGGCCCTGACTGGGAATTGAACTGGCCACCTCTTAGTGCATGGGTCGACACTCAACCACTGAGCCACACCAGCTGGGCTAGCTTTTACCTTTTAAAAACACTTTATATAGATGGAACCATACAGTAGATGCTCTTTTGTGTATAGTTTCTTTGAATCAATATATCTTCATGATATTTATTAGTATTGCTGCATGTTGCTGGAGTTCATTCTTTGTCCTTCATAGGATTCAATCGTGAATATTACACTCTTTCAATCCATTGTACTATTGATTGGCATTTGGATTGTTCGTAATGGGCTAAGCAGGATTCGTGCCTAGAAGTTCCCCGTCTGAGTCAGGAGCCTCTCATCAATCTCTGGTCCAGACAAGGTGCACCGTGACCGCAGAGTCTGGTGCCTTGCACTGGGACGTGGACATACACTCATTTGTCTTCCTCAGCACCCCTCTTCACAAGGTCAGCACAGTTTGGTCCGAGAACTTTCCTGTACTTACAGCTGCAGAATTACAACAGGAGTCCATTACCAAAATGTCTCATGAAGTTATGTTAATAGGCCCTTAAAATAGCCATATGGCGTATCTGTCCGTTTTTCCTCATCTAATTTTAATAAGATGTTCAGTATTTTGATTCGATCCCACGCTCGTGCTTCTCAATGAACAACTAAAGGTGAAGTTCTAAGAAACACTCCTATGTGACCTAGATAGTCAAGCATTTAGGTTGACATGGAACCTTTTCATAATACAAATTAATAACAATGATTCTTACGATTTAATAGGAACCCAAGTTGTCAAGGTTTTAGTTATTACTGGTTAGTTTCGATTTCAGGCAATTAACTTCATTGAACTTCTTTTGACTATTGATCACATGGATGATGCATTTGCTGAAAATGTCCATTTTAGTGGCTTAAAATATTTTTTATATAACCAATAGTGTTTAAAATTTTTACTCAGCAAATTGCAATTCCTCATGAAATCTGAAGCATTTTTTCTTTCAGTCTTTTCTCCCTACCATTTTGGTCACGGTATCAACTCTTGCATCTTCATTTGCTTCTGTATCTATATAATGTCTTCATTTTAAATTTAATCTTACTTTAACCTGAAGTACTAATTTAACTACATCATCAGGAAAAGAATGTTTCAATTTAGTTACCAATTATCATTTAAACAGAAACTACTGTAACATAACTGTCTGCATAAAATATTCAAGCAAATGCATTATGTTACATTGGTGCCTAGAAAAAAATCCTTCAAACTAAATCAGTGGCTGACACCAACTAAATCAGTGACCTGTGTCCGTGTTGATCCAAGAAGGGCCAGCGCCTCACACACTCTATGGCCATGATAGCATCTGAGGCAGCACAGTAGTTGAAGTGAAATATGATGCTACCCAAACAAAAAGGTCGTGTCTAATGGAGGAATATTTTACACTGCTGCAGTTTTTCAACTAATTAAAATTAAATAAGTTCAAAACTGTAGTTCCTCCATTGCACTGGCCACATGTGGATAGAAGGAAGGCAGCTTATGCCGACCTGCTGGCTGGCTCTGCTATTCTACCGCCTTCTCCTGCTCTTCCTTTCTCAGCAGAGAGGGGCTTGTGCATCCAACTGGGTTCCAAGTCAGCGAGTGAACCGTGTCTCCCGGGGGCTGGTTCTTCCATGTGCCAGTCGATGGGTGGGTAAAGTACACTAGGATCCGCCGCCCGTCTCTCTTTTCCTTTATCGCTAAGAACCTGCCTCCTCGCTGCTGCCTGGTGGTCTTACCCTCTCTGTCTTCCACTCCTTCTATTCACCTGAGTGGGTACGTTGTCTTCGGGCCTCCCTCTTCACAGCACACCCTGGCACACCGCACTGTCTTGTTTTCCTCATTCGCACACGCAGAATGTCCATGCCCACCCCCAAACAAACCGACACACTGGAACCTAGTCCCCAGGCTGAGGGAACGTGGAGGCGAGCCTTTGCCAGGCGATTCGATCAGGGGTGTGGACTGTATGAAAGGGTCAGGGCCCTTATTAAAGATGCCACAGAGAGCCCCTTTCTGCCACGTGAGGACACCGAGAAAAAGGGCTGTCTGTGAACCAGGAAGGTGGCCCTGGTTTACATCGGACGGCACCTTGACCTTGGACTTCCCAGTCTTCAGAACCGGGAGAAAACCGTTCTGGTTGTGTGTGAGCCACTCAGTCAAGGGGACTCCGTTACAGCAGCCCAGACGGTCCGAGACATACGCTTTAGGGCAGATCCTCGGCTTGGTCTCCGACAACGTGCCGCTGACTAGAAATTGACAAGATCCCCAGTGTTGGATCATAATTCAGGGAGAGAACCGATCTGTAGTGGCCTTTAGGCTTGGCTGCCAGGGCACCACCTGAGATTCATTCAGTCAGGACTCTCTCATACAAGTAAACAAACCCAATGGAAAGTACCTTGGGGGGGCGGGGATTTATTGGCTCATATAATCAAACTATGGAAAGGGCAGGAATATGGCTATTCTTCCCTTGGGGATGATGAGAATTGGATAAATTTGACTTGGTCTCTAATTAAATCATCCTCCCCAGCTCCTATTCATCTCCGGCCTCATCACTGAAAACTAACGTGTCCCCAGCATTTACTGAAACACAGAAATGGGATTACTTTGTCATTAGAAATAGATTTGGTAGAGCCACGATTGCTCTCGTTAGCTATCTGAAGAGCTGTCATTTCTAAGATGAACTTCTTACACCTCCCTCAGGCAAAATGAAGATTTATGAGTAGACTTCACTCTAGGCCGATTTGAGACTCACTCTAGGGGAAGCATCGCTAATAATAGAGCAGCCAGATGGTAGAATGGGATGCCTATTAAACGTGTGAGATTTCTATCACTCATATCACTTGAGTGCCTCAGAAGAGGTTGGGTGACCATCTATATGAGTTTCCTGCATTAAGTTGATGATTGAAGATGACTTCCAAGATTCTTTTCTTCTGCTCTGAAGAATCTATAAACTAAAAATGAGGTAAGTGGCCCTTTGTCAACATTTTGACCTGGAGATACTTACACCTAAGTACCTTAAATCAGACTATCATTGATCCAGCCAGGTGTCTGCATATCTATCATATCAGATTGGGAGTCAGAATCAAGGGTTTCCACCGATCAGCATGTTTCTTACTGTCAGGAAGCTTGCTCGGGGTTTATGAGATCCAGTAAAGTTGGACTCACATCAAACCATTTGTCTCAGCTTATTCATCAGCTGAGCAGCTATCAAATGCATATTTCAGACATTGATCTGAACGTGTGAAGCAAGAGCCTCAAAAACCTCACAATCTCAGGGTACTCTGGGGAATGAGAAAGGTCAGCATATCCCTGACAGGAAAACCTGCGTACATGGTTGCCAGGTTCTCCAGTGTTCTTGAGTTCTTCCATGGGCCATATCCACAGTCTGTTCTTTACTGAGTCCCATCTCTCCTCCCTAGCAAGGTAGCATGAAGAGGTCCTAGGAGGACTTTATTGTCTTTGCTGACATCGTTGTAGGACAGCTCAGCCTATACATCAGCACACCTTCTCTTTGCAATAATAAATAGCCTCAAAAACAGCATGTCCTAAGACCTATGCTAAGAAAACTAAGCTTCTTTAAAAACTGGACTTCCAGAAAAGTTTAATGTATCTGCACGATATTTCTAATTCACGATGCTTTGAAGTTGAATTTGTGATTATCCCGAGTCTATATAAAAATAATTCCCTGGTTGTATTTATGATGCTCAGGAGAGCTGGTGATTTATTATTGAGCCTCTTAGAGTTAATTGTGCTTATTGCACCAATCTTTTCCAAAGGAGGCCTGGGAATTGTCTTTCTCATCCTTAATTAGGAAATCATAAAATGCAATGATGAGAACATGGGAATCTTTTTTTTTTTTTTTTTTTTGCTCAATAAAGACTGACCCACCAAGTTTATTAAACAAAACTTTCTCTTGATACCAGATTTAAAAATTTTAACTTTGCTGCTGAAATGTAAAAGGAGATCCTGTTAAATAGCAGATCAACTTGACTCCTGTCTCTGGTTCCTTATTTTACATTTCTAAGGACAGAAAGTTTTTTTTCTCCCCTCTGTTGAAAACATAATTAAAAACAAAACAAAACAAAACAAAATTGCCTCATAAGTTATAAATGTTCTGTTAATTTGCTAAGGCTTCCATAATCAAAGATCACAAGTTGGGGGGCTCAAACAACAGACATTTACTACCTCACAGCTCTGGAGGCCAGAAGCCTGAGGTCAAGGTGTCTGCGGGGTTGGTCTTCCGAGGGACATGAAGGGGATTTGTTCCAGGTCTATCTGCTTGGATTGTCAATGGTTGACGGTGTGTCCAAATTTCCCCTTTTAAATAGAACACCAGTCATATTGGATTAGGGCCCACCCTCATGACCATTTTATTCATTCATCCTGCAAAGACCCTATCTTCAAGTAAGATGACATTCTGAGGGACTTGGGCTTTGGACTCCAACACTATCTCTTTCAGGGGGACACAATGTAACCCATAACAAATGTCATCAAGGAAAATATCCCACAATATTACTTGTCCAGCAATGCTTTTGATTGATTAAAAAGAGCTGGAGTTATCTTTGCAACTAATTTTCCTTCTTTATTTTTCCCCCACGTGATAAGTGGAGAAAATAACATGGTCTCAGAATATGGAAAGTAACGATGGTCAAAACAAGAGAGAAATAAACAAATCCATAATCACAGTGGATGCTTTTTATATACACTTCTGTTAGTAATTTACAGAACAAGCAGACAAAAAGTTTAATAAGTATAAAATACCAGGAAAGAATAATCAAGAAACTTAACCTAACAGATAAATATAGAATGCTCTACCCAAGCACTTCAGAAAATACTTTTTTTCAAACACACATGAAACATCTAAAGCAATTGATTATAAACTGGACCAAAAAGCAAAGCTCATCAAAGTTCAAATGAATGAAACCATATAGACTAGGATAGAATATATATTGATCCTAATAAAGACAACCAGAAAATTCTCATATATTTGGAAATTTAGCACATATGTTAATAACCCATGGTCAAAGAAGAAATCATAACAGAATTAGAAAATATGTTAAATTGAACAATATGAAAATATTATATATTAAGATTTATAATTTAGCTTTAAAGACCCTTAGAAAGATATTTATAGCCAGAAAGTAGAAAAGAGATACTGAAAATAAACAAACATTCTATCCATCAAGAGGTTAGAAAAGAACTAAAAGATAAGTACAAGAAAAGTTGAAATGAAATAAAAACAAGAACAGAAATTAATGAAACAGAAAACATGTATACAGTAGAGAATCAACAAAAACAAAACAAAAAGTAAGAACTATTAAAATTGATAAGCCTGTGGTGAGACTTTTCAAGAAAAAGAAAGAGAGCGAGCGAGCGAGAGAGAAAACAAATGTCCATAATAAGGAATAGAAAAAGACACAAGCCTCAGACCCTGTACACATTAAAAATATATCAACTAAGCAACATCTTCAAACAGAAATTCTCCCTGTCTTACTCTTTCCAATCCTCAAGTCTTTAAAATAATAGTGTCAGTTCTTTTTTCTCACTAAAATTAATTCTCCCAACAAATAATAAAATAGGGCAATTTTAAACTTTACCATCTTTCTCTCTAGGGAGGTGGAGTAGGTACAAGGTTTTTAAAATGTCATTTAGGAAGCCAAATGTAAGTGGACTCTAAATTAATTAGTCCCTGAATTAAGTTCTTTTATTATATGGGCATAACTTGAAATATTGAACTAAGGGAGCTATTAGCAAGAGTTTGGTAATTACATAGAGAAGTTGCAATGGACTTTAACATATATAACTTAGAAATATTTAACTTTTGTATTGTTAAATTACTTTTTTAAAATTAATTTATTTATTTTTGTTACAGATGTTTCTCCTTTCTCCCCCAATCATTACCCCTTCCTTCTCCCCACCCTGTCCCCAGCTTTGTTGTCCATGTCCATTGTTCATGCATATATGCATATAAGTTCTGTGGTTTATCTCTCCCCCACCACCCTCTCTTCTGGGGATTGTCAGTCTGTACCCCACTTCCACGTCTCTGGGACTACTCCATTCCTCAGACTGTTATGTTCATTTTATTCCACAAATAAGTGAGATCATAGGATACTTGTCTTTCTCTGACTGGCTTATTTTGCTTAGGATGATACTTTCCAGGTCCCTCCATGTCGTCTCAAAGGATAAGAGATCTTTCTTTCTTACAGCTGCATAGTACTCCATTGTGTATATGTACCACAGCTTTTTTATCCATTCGTCTACTGATGGACATTTGGACTGTTTCCAGATCTTAGCTATTGTAAATAGTGCTGCTACAAACATGAGAATTGTGATCCTAAAAACTTCAGGTTTGCTTTGCTTTTTGGAAAAAGCAAAATGTACAGAAAAGTTCAAAGAATAATAGAGCAAATTCTGTCTATCTGCCACATGGAATTAACCAACATTAACAATGAGTAATATTCTCTTCAGATCTCTTATTGGATGGAGGGGTAAAGAAATAAGACTCTACAAATTGTTTTTCAACTTTGTATAATCTCTTCTCTGGTGCTCATCTCCTCTATCACTCCCAGAGGCAAGTGCTTTTGTTTTTAGGACAGATTTAAATATCCACAGACAACACATAGTGTTTAATAGTGTGTCCTTCTTGCTCTGCAACTTGTTTTTTTACTCAACATTTTCTAACCTATCCCTGTAGATACTTCTAACGCTATTTCATTCATTGTAACTGATACTTAGTATCCCATCATGTGAATAAAACGCAATTGATTTCTATGTTCTCTTACTGAGGAGTATTCAGGACGTTTCCAAATTTTCCCTATTACAAATCAGGCTGCAGTTCCTATTCTTACACATCGTATACATATCTCCTCATGCGTGTTTGAATCCCTGCTCTTCGTTCAGCAGTTTGCTCTCCCAATTAAAAAATGTAATTTCCTATCCCCAACATTTCTACGTTTATTTATAAATTGTATAAATGTCCTATCATACATTATATAATGTCTAGTATAAATCGTAATTTTTTAAAATCCTCACCCGAGGATATTTTTCCATTTATCTTCAGATAGATCAGGAGGGAGAGAGGGAGGAAAAGAGAGAAAGAGAAACATCGATGTGAGAGAGAGACATCGATTGGTTGCCTCCCACATGACCCCATTCGGGGCTGGGGACGAACTGCAACCGAGGTATGTGCCCTTGACTGGAATCGAACCCGGGACTCTTTGGTCCACAGGCCGATGATCTAACCGCTGAGCCAAACTAACCAGGGCTATTTTTTTTTTTCTTAAAAGATAAAATAAATAAATTTAAAGTTCTATTATTTTCTTCCCACATCCCATTTGAATTGCTGGGTTATAGGATATAGACGTGGTCATCTTTACTTATATTATTTATATATTTTTTATATTTACTTTTATATTTATTATCATATATCTATATAATATTATTATAGTACTCTCCAAAGAACAGTACTAATTTGCATTTCTTCTAAAAAAGTATGAAAATGTCCATTTCCCTAAAACCTTACTGAAACTTATGAAAGATGCTTTAAACATTTTCTTTTGAAAAAATTTCAAACCAGCAGCAAAGATGCTAGAACAGTACATGACCTCCTGTGTGAGCTTCACCCAGATCCATCAATTATTAACACTTTGCTACATTCGCTTTCTTTCTCTCTCTCCTCCCTCCCCTCTTAGTATTCATATGTACTGATAATTTGTCACATAATTTTTTCCCTCTGAACCATTTGAAAGTAATTTGCAGACAGTCTGAGCCATTGATCCTAAGTATTCCCACATGTAGCTCCCAAGAACAAAGATCTTTTCTTATGTAGCCATGGTATAATTACCAAATTCCGGAAACTTAACATAGATATAGAAAATTTCACCAATTTTCCTAATTAAGTTCTTTCTAGCCATTTTTTTTCCCTGACCCAGGACACACATTGCATTTAGTTGTCACCATGTCTCTTTAGTCCCCTTTCATCTAGAACAGTTCCTTAGCTTTTCTTTCTTTTTCATGACATTGACCTAAGAGTACAGGTCAGGTATTTCATTTCTTGTTCCTAATTTGGATTTGCCCAGTGGTTCACACGTGATTAGGTTAGGGTTATGCATATTTGGCAGGAAGAGTATGTGAGTGATGTCGTGTTCTTCTCAGTGAATCACATCAAGGGGTTGTCAGATTGTTCAAGTTATGCCAATGTAATGATAGTTGGTTCCAGAGAGAGAGGGAGAGAGGGAGAGAGGGAGAGAGGGGGGGGGGAGAGAGAGAGAGAGAGAGAGAGAGAGAGAGAGAGAGAGAGCGAGCTTGGAATCCCAATGCCTTTTATGATGAGCTTCAGAAGTTGTGCTGACACCTGCTTATTCCCTTCATTGGAATTGGGTCAGAGTCCTGCCTACACAAAAGAAGAGAGAAATTAGGTTCCACTTCTTGAAGGGAAAAGTGTCATGAAATTTGCGGGCATATTTTTTTAAATGTTTACTTAAAAATAATGTTTTAGTCTTTGTTTTTTGTGTTTTTTTCAAGTTCCAGCTTTATTGAGGCATAATTGACATAAAATCATAAGGCAGGCAAAGTGCACATCGGGTAACTTGATATACATATACGTTGTTAAGGGATCCCCCCACACACACATCCATCATCTCACACGTTTTAGTTACACAACAGAGTGTTATCAACTATAAGCACCATATTTTCCATTAGATCCTCAGGTTGTACTCACCTTACAGCTGAAATTAGATGACCAACATCTCCCCAATTCCCCCACCTCCAGCCCCTGGTTGTTTCCATGAGTCTGACTTTTTTACAGTCCACATATAAGTGGGTATGTTTTGTAAACCACCACAATTACGGAAGATAAACACGTAAGCAAGCGTAATTTCTAAGCCAAAGGGCAGGGACTTGTTGCACATTCTCCTCCAGGCCGACGTGCGGCCTGTTTCTTAGACCTCGGTGACCCTTGCTGACCAACAATAGATAACAGCCCCAATCTATTCCTCTTATCCATTTCCCTGGAAAGAAAAATTGTTGCATATCCCATGTGGGAATATTTTTCAAGGGTCTCTCCTAACAGATTGTTGTAAGGATTCATTGGGATAATAAATGTAGTGCCTGACCCCTAGAAAGTGCTCATTACATGGTAGCTGTTAATATCCTGTCACCAAGCCTTATTGACTCCACCTCTGAAGTCACAAGCATCCCATCTTATCTGCTATCCCACTTACCCTCGACTTCATCAGAGCCACCACAAAGGACCCTCGCTTCCCTCCTTGTCTCTGGCCTCCTCTACATCTACTTTGCTTTACAGAAGAGGTCTGCTTTTTCTTTCCATCTTAATTATAGCTGATGTTCTACAAAAGCTCCATTCATTTGCTGAGCCAATCTACTGAGTGCCCGATCCTCCTGAGACAGTGAAACTCCGAGCCAATTTGACGGAGGGTGCAGGGAGCGGTTAAGGCGAAAATAAAAAGGAGAGAGAAATAAAAATATTACCCAGCCATAATGAAAGAATGTTAATTGCTCTGGTATGGTTTGATGCAGACTGGAGAGAGGGCAACTAATGTTGAAAATAAGCTTCCCTCTCAACTTGAAGAAGATCCCCTCTTCTGATTTGCTGTAGCGCTGAGTCATTGCATCTTCGGCAATATTTCCATGTGTCATTGAGTTTGTGGCTCACAGTCGGGTTCTGAGTCTAGCAATGACATCTGCTTGTGCATTCCATCAATTAAATTGATGCTTTGCACAAAACTTCTTTCCCAGCAAGAATTTTTAAGACCTAGTTGGAACTCCTGGGTGATCTATTGTGTTTGTGTCAGGGGTAATATAGCTGCTCAAAGTGCATTCATTCCGACCATAAAACGTTGTGTAGGTGCTGAGAACCAAGAGCGCCAGTGTGTTTCTCTGTGTACAGCGCAGACACAAAGTCTGTTTAGTCAGTGAGATCAAACAGTGCTGGGCCTTCAAGGAACCCTCAGCCCCGTATCTCCAATCCCTTCCTCCTGGCCACCTATGGACAGTGTTTCTAAGGAGTTAATGATTAACAGCTGCCAATCCAAGCTTCCCCCAAACCATTCGTAAGGAATCCATAGGTCTTCCCTGAGTCACACCACGCTTTCTGTTCTGCTGTGTTTCAACCTTTATCTTTTCTTGACTTCATGGTTACCCACTTTTCAAATGCATGTCGCCAAGAGTTTCAGGTTCTTCTTCTCTGCCAAACAGAGGCCTTTCATCCTGTGGTTAGGAGGAGTCTCCAGAGCCACTGAATGGATGTCAACCGCTTTCATGCTATTCTCCAGCTATGATATTTTGGGCAATAGAACCTGTTTGTGTCTTGATTTCCTCATCTTAAAAATGGGGATAATAGTCACCATAATTTCACTTTAAAATCTAAGTAGTTAATATATGTGAAATATTTAACACAGTTCCTGGCACCCCAAATCCTGGCTAAGTGTTAGCGACTGTCATTATTTAAAGGAGGTGGCTCATGATGACTGCGGACTCTGGTCCACATCGGATGAATTTGTATTAAGTGGAAACTTATAAATGAACATTTTTACTGGGTACATCCACATTCATTTTGGCAAACTAAACTGTGGGGAAAACACTGGTCCAGAGAGAAGCTTTAAATGCAGTCACAAAAGAGGTGCTCCTCCGATTTAGCTACGTACGAGGGAAGTAAGGTCCTCTGCTGCGATGTGAAGTAGGTTTATAGAAAAGTAGCTCAGCCTCATCTGGGGCAATAATCTGAGCCAGAATAATCTGTACTCTAGCATCGGTTCTTCTGCAAACAGAGGATTCAACTGCTGCCATTTTGGACGGACAGTCTCTCTCGATTGGGCAGAATTTGTGCCAAGACGCCTTGCAGCTGCTTGGCCTCCCTATTGTATTGGCTTCTCCACTCTGTGCATTGTTGCCTCCCACTGTGCACCCTGCCCATTCAGCGACATGGGACTACAGTACTGGGACTGCATTCCCTCACCACAGCTCCTCAGCGTGAGCCTTCAGCTGATGTGAGGAAGGACTGGCTGGGAGAATTTTCCTTAAAATGTAACCTGATTGTGTGATAGGCAGGGAAGAATTAGCAGCCCTCTCTTCAGCCCATTGAGGATATTATATTATATGCCCTTGTACACCAGAAGCACAGTGTACAGCTCCAAAGACACCCAGCGCAAGCTAACCTAGTTCTTCTGCCTAGTAACAAAAAGTACACGCATTCTTTCCCCAAAGGTGTGCCCACCTGGAAGCCACACCTAGGGCCTGCATCTCGTCTGCAGAAATGAGGTTGCAGGACCACATCGAAGCCTGCTTGCTGGTTTGAGTCAACTGTATCCGAGTCAGGAGGTGTTCTGGTAGTTTGAGCTTATTTTTAGTCTAATTGTGTTGTGATCTCATCCAGATTACTCGCTTCAAACAAGGCATGACGCCATATATCACTTCTCTTTCGGTCCCGTGTGTCAACCACGACCATGCTACTTAGCAGTCATACTCTGAGTCCATATAAGGTGAAATCTAAGAGAGATTCAGATTTGGCACACTTTGGTGGCGATTTTAGGACTACAATAAAGATATCCTCAAAAGGAGAGGACTATAGCCCTGGCCAGTTTGGCTCAGCGGTTAGAGCGTCAGCCTGCGGTCCGGAGAGACTCGGGTTCAGTTCCCGCTAAGGGCACGTACTTCGGTTGCAGTTTGTCCCCGGCCCTGGTTGGTCGTGCGGGTGGCAGCCACTCGATGTGTCCCTTCACGTCGATGTTTCTCTCTCTCTCTCCCTTCCTCTCTCTCCCTCCCACTCTATCTGTACAAAAAATGGAAAAATATCCTCGGGTGAGGATAAAAAAAAAAAAAAAAAGAGAGAGGACTATACATTCTTGTCAACTATCTTATCTGACTTTGCTAAGATTAGAAGTGCTGTTTGTCCCTGTGCATCAAGGGCACTCTGGGAAGTCCAACGAGGCTGCTCAGAACTACTGACTTTAAACTACACAAAATCCACATACTTTGAAGAATGGCTATTGGTAATGCAAATTTCCAATAATGTCATTAGAGAATAACAGTGAGTCCTGTAGGTTTTCAAACCTGGTTTTAATGATTGTACACACAGGTAAGCCAGTTGGCACTTGATTTTATTTACTTGAATTGGAGCTAATGACCCTGGCAAACTGAAATGAACCTGGAAGTTCTCCTGAACTATGGTCTGGCCCCTATGGCGAAACTTCAAATATCTCTCTGTAAATATTACACATGATTTCAGCTCCCAGGGAAGGAACCGGAACCAAGGTGTCCAGAGAGGAGGCACGTGCGGACTTTGTGAGCGAGACTCAGCTTAGATCCAGTTACTAAGTTCTCTACAAAGAGGAGGGGTTTCTTTTTCCGATGCGAAGGCTGTTCGGGTTTCTAGAATAGCTGGTTCCTAAACACAGAACATAACCCTCCCTCTCTTTAAGATAAAGTCCCTCTTCGCCCTGGCTGGGTGGCTCAATTGGTTAGAGCATCATACAGTGAACCGAAACACTGAGGGTTCGATTCTGTTAGCACACATACCTAGGTTGTGGGTTTGATCCCCGGTCCGGGCGAGTACAGAAGACAATTGATTGATGTTTCTCTCTCACATTGATATTTCGCTCTTCTCTCTCTCTCTCTCTCTCATCAATGAACATATCTTTGGGTGAGGAGTAAAAAAAAAGATAAAGCTCTTCTTCAAAGCCACAACTCCTAAAGACATTCCTGAGGGTAAAGTAAGTTCAGCAGAAAAGAGACTGACTGGGATTGAGTTTCCCCAGGTAGGTTTTGCTGCTTTGGGCGAGTTCCTCACAGAGCCCACTTCTGGGCTTCCTTTATTCGTGCAAACACTGAGAAGTACCTTTCTCTGAGGAGGACCGGCCCTGACCCTCCTTCCTCGTACCCACATCTGGCTTCCAGGGCAGGACAGGGCTGTCTGTTTCCTCCTGCATCCCTGAAGCCCTGCACAGTGCCCAGCAATAATTCTACCATTTCCACTGATTAGAGTCCTCCTACCAAGGAACTCAACCCTTGATCAGCTCCCACTACCTTTTCTTATCCTTTTCCCAATTGGGTATGACCTCTGAGATGCAGAAGAAAGATACAGGAAACCGCACACCTGGATGCTAGCCTTCAGCTCCTTTTTACACAAGAGAGCAAGCAGAAATCAAAAGGATCCCCGCCGGTGACCCACTGCAGGGAGGGGCTACCGGGGGCTAGGTGGCAATCCCAAGCATGGGCTTGTCCACAGAGGAGGGTTCCCAGCAGTGAGGCTGCCCGTGTCTTCGCCTCCCCTGAGAGGTACTGACAGCGCCATCACTCGTGACAGGAGGGGGTGGCTCCTTTTTGCAGGTGCCGTGTTTGGCGCGGTGCCGCTGGAGGTGATTGGACCTGGTGAAGGCCTGGCCGCAGTCCTCACACTGGTAGGGCCTCTGCCCGTTGTGCACCCGAATGTGCTGGGCCAGCTCCGAGGCAACACGGAAGGCCCTGCCGCACTGGGCACAGAGGAAGCCCTTCTCCCCGGAGTGGATCTGCTGGTGCCGCTTCAGGGTGGAGGAGCGAGCGAAGGCCTGGCCGCACTGCGCGCAAAGAAAGGGCCTCTCGCCGGTGTGGATGCGCTGGTGGCGCACGAGGCGCGAGGGCTGCGCGAAGGCCACGCCGCAGTCGGCGCACTGGAAGGGCCGCCGGCCGGTGTGCAGCGTCTGGTGCTCCGTCAGGTTGGAGGACTTGGTGAAGCGCCTGCCGCAGGTGGCGCAGGGGAACGGCCGCTCGCCCGAGTGCACGCGCTGGTGCTCCATCATGCGGCTGGCCACCGCGAACTCGCGGCCGCAGGCGGGGCAGCGGAAGGGCTTCTCGCCCAGGTGCGTGCGCTGGTGGCGCAGCAGGGACAGCGGCTTGTTGAAGGTCTGGCCGCACTGGGCGCAAGGGAAGGGCTTGTCGTTGCTGTGCGTGCTGCGCTGGTGTTTGCGCAAGTCCGAGGAGCGCACGAAGGCCTTCCCGCAGTCCGGGCACGCGTAGGGCTTCTCACCTGTGTGGGTGCGGAGGTGCTTGCGGTGGTCTGAGGACCAGGTGTAGGACTTGTCGCAGAAGGGACACCGGTAGGGCCGCTCCCCCGTGTGCAGGCGCCGGTGCTGCTGGAGCGTGCCCCGGTGGGAGTAGGCCTTCCCGCACAGCTCGCAAGCGTAGGGCTTGGCGCCTCGCGTCTGCACGGGGCTCCCGGGGTTGCTGGGCTTCTGGAAGGCTTGGCTGCCCCGTAGGCTCTTGTAGGGACGCGTCTCCCCCTGCCCACCCCCACCGGCCGGTCTCTGGCCTTTCCGGCCACTCCTCGCTTTTGCCAGCCCCGCCACTGCCAAGCCGGCCGGTGGGGACGACCCCTGGGCTCCTGTGCATGTCTCCTGCAGGGGGAGGTTCCAACTACCTCCTGGCTTGGGGACACACGCTGGGAAGGAATTGTCTGGGGACATGTCTACACCTCTTTGTGCACAGAAATATCTTCCGGAACCAAGGAGGCTGGATGGGACACCCAAGGTGGCCAGGTTTGCCCTCGAGTCTCCATCATCGCCTGCAGATAATGAGTCCCTATGCGGCTGTTTCCTACCAAACCACCTGTGTGAAAGGCCACTGAAGAGGGCCCTGTGAGCCCCGCACGCTCTGGGGGCGTCCTGGGCCTGCGTGGTCTTTGACTCACCTCTTTCTCCGCAGGACTTCCTAGCCATCGCCACTGATTTTTTCCCCACAACTCCAGCACTAGAGTCAGAGAATTTCTCTTCCTCCCCCCGGCATGGCTGCTGCCGTGGCAAGTCAGTACTGTCCCGGGCCACTTGTGAGCTGCCCCTTGGGCAGGCGGGGTGATCTGGGTCACCGGTGCCTGCTTCCTCTCGTGCCTCCCTCGCATCCTCATCTTCACTCTCTAAGTTCATGCTCAGCTTCCCCAGCTGATGAGGCTCCTCATTCAAGCTGCAGGTAGGAGACTCTTGGCCCCACCTGTCCTGGAGGTCCACCTCTGCCATGGGGTCCGACACCTCTTCCTCCTCCTAGCAAAGCCTCCACTTGACTCAGGATTCCTGCAACAAGGACGGGGTGGGGAGCAAATCACAAAGGGTGTGCGGGACCACCCTCCCTGCCGTGGCCTGAGGTCCTCACTACTGCTCTGCTTCCAGCTGGGGGCCCCACAGCGGAAGGAGGGGCAGGGCCTGCGAACACCCGCAGTCCGCCTGAGTCCCTGCAGAGGTCCCGTGTTGGAGGATCCCAGCAGCAATGCTCTGGGGGGTGGAAGGGCGGGCCATTTGCTGAGTGCCAGCCAGCTGGGCCCAGCCCTGTCCAGGGGGCTCAAACCCCAACTGCTAGCCTGTGCCAAGGCTAGATGTGAGGCTGGGACGCAAGGTCTCGTCCTCTCCAGGCCTCTTTATCCGGCCAGATAGGAGTTGAAAGCCAGGCTGGCTCTCGCTGTCCCTGCCAGAAGTGCCAGTCTGCCATCTGCTGACGGTGTCGGCTGGGCCTACGTCCCAGGCACTGGGCTGCGTGGCCCCCTCTTCCAAAGACAAGCCCCTGGGGGGATGGGTGAGTCAGGAAGAAGCCAGGGTGTTCACAAGAAGACACCAGCGCACCTCATGCTCACACTGGGCTTCCCGGGCCTTGGAGGTGAAGAACCCCCAGTGCCGGGCGGGGTGGGCGTAAGCACCTGGGAGAAGGCTCCCGTGGACTTGAACTGCCTTTAACATCACTTTATCTCAAATGTTCAGGAGGACGCACGTTCTGTGTCATGTTTGTTTTAATATAAAAAGTATAAAAAGTAGTGTTTTAGGTTACCTTCCGTTTAAATGTGTAACTCCCCCCCTCGAGTGTGCTGTATTTATCCCATGGCCTCATGGATTCCTGGCATCCCCCACATGCACCCCAGGCGTGCCTGTCCCCCGCTCCCCCAGAGGCTGGGACTTAGGGTTTCGACAGCAAAGCATAAAACAAAGTAAGCCAGCTGGGGTCGGGGAATCGGGATTGCTGTGTAGTGACCCATTGCTAAGGAGCGGCTGTAGTGAAAGGCGGGTGCTGGGGGTCTGGGGGGCACTTCTCGCCAGAGGCCTGAGTGTGCTTTGGTCTGGAGGGGACCCCCCGAGAACCCAGAGGTGCTAGTGTGGTAGACACGAGCAGCTGCCTTTTCTGGACAGTGGGAGCCAGGCAACGCCCGGCACTCCAAGGGCTGTCATTCCCTCCTCCCAGCAGCCTTCAAGATGCATGCTATGGCTAGGATGTTGTTCTTTCCATTTTACAGACCAGAAAACTGAGGCTTAAAGGGGTTATTTACCTGCTCAAGGCCACAGAGACAGCAGCCCGGGGTTCCTAACTTCTAGCTCCTTATGTTAACCTGGAGCTGCGGGGCCTCCCAGATGTGGCCTCCAGACTGAGGCCCGCCCTGGGCCTGGGCCCTGCCCAAGAGCAGCCACAGCATCCTGGGAAGAGCCGCTGTGCTCGGCAGGCATCAAAGCCCCCTGTGTTTTCTGGGCCAAGGAACCTTGGCTACAGAGCTCACCGCTGAGCTCCTCCCTGCTCCTGGTGACCCAGATTACCCTTCGCAGGAGAGAGAGGCCACAGGCTGCGGAGCCCCCTGCCTGGGATGGTCAAGAGTCTTCGTGCCTGAGTATTTCCTTTCCGAAAGCTTCTTCTCTGCTCCTCCAACCCCCTTGCACTGCGGGCTCCGAGGGGATAAGAGGTCCCATGTGCTCCCCCTGAGCCGGGAGCCGTTCTATTACCCTCTGCAAGATGTATCCATTCATTCAACTGATATTTACCAAACAGTCCAAACTATACCTGTGCACCCCACATCTCTGAGCCTTGGTTTCTTCACCTGCAAGATGGAAAACTCCTACCGTAGAGTCTGCCTGCAGCCTGGGCACGTGCCTGGTGCTCAGTGACCCGTGCTTTGTTCCCCGTGTGGGCACACCTCTGCTCTCAGCGGGACTTCGGAGGTGTCTGGGCGGCGTCAAGGCTCACAGGAAGGTGGTGTCCTGTCCTGTTGGACTAGCCCTCGTCTCATCACCCTCTCTTCCTGCAGCCCCTGCCTGGTCATAGCTTGGCTACTGTGTGTGTGGAATGGGGAGCAGCGGGGAGACACCCTCACTTTCTACTTGGATGCAGAAGTCATAGATGGAGGGAGGACACAACGCAGTAGTGACCGGGGTGTGAGTGTCTCAGGTCCCTTTGTGCCCTGCAGCCCAGGGATCCCTCTTCCCTCTCTGCTCTGTCCCCATAACATGTCAGAGTGTGGCTGGCATCTCTCTTGATAGGGAACCAGGTTTGAGATATTTTCAGCATAGTGGTTCTTAGAGAGTGGCTGTGTGTGTGTGTGTGTGTGTGTGTGTGTGTGTGTGTGTGATAGAGGGGAGACAGCACTAGCCAGCTGACTGTGACATACTCAGGCCAGCAAAACTGGATCAGGGACTGTGGCCATTAGCAGGGACAGCAAAGTTGTGCTGCGTGTGATGGAAACAGCTTTCTCAGGGTCTGTCCTTCTCTGGGCCACATGCTGTGCATGTTCACGGGAACTGTTTGCAGACCGCTTACCTCACCCACTGCCCACCCGCCTCCAGCACACGGAGCCTGTTTTACGTGACATGTGTCTCGTTCTCTTCCTCTGGGCCACAGGTGAGCCCCTTGGGGCAGCACAGGCCCTGTGCCAAGAGACCACCTTTTCAGCTGGGAAACCCCGCCCCTGCCTGCGGCCACATCCTGCGAACCCATCCGCTTTGCTCCCTCTGTGGCTGCCAGAGGCTCTCTCTTGACCACATGAGGACAGAGAGGAAGGCAGGGACTCGGGTGGGATTTTCTGGCAAAGGCTAAGGAAGTCCTGGTCGGGAGAAGGAACGCTGATGCCATGGTGTGGCTGACCCTCTGCTCCCAGCTGTGCTGACCCCAGAGGCTGCCAGAGCACAGCCCCAGAACTTCTCCACACTGGCCAGCCAGGGGGGCCCAAGTGCAGCCCCCAGCTCCCCCACCTCCTATGTGGACACTTTGCAGAAGTCTGGCCTCCGGTGGGTCCAGCTCCCGGCCCTGCGGAGACTGCACTAGGTCCACCCAGGACGGCCCCCTCCCACCTTCCCCTCTGCGAGGACACAACCCGTGGCTCACCTGGGAAGTGCAGACCGCAGCGTGGGCCCCCAGCCCTGGCTCTATCACCAGGGACCTCTCAGCAGCCGGAACCTGAGTTTGGTGCAAATCAGCAGAGACGCTGTCTCTGTCCCTCACGCTTTGTGTCCAGTTCAGCAGCTGCAGAGAGAGCTCAGGAGGTGGGGCCAAGGAACACACTCAACCTTCCTGCCTGCATCCCAGAGAGCAGCCTGGGAAATACAGGGGGTGGCCCTCTGCCCGCCTCCCCTCCTGCAGGCCAGCCTCCTCCCTCCTTCCTCGGGAAGGTCGCTCAGTCCCCCTGCAGGTGGCCCTGCCCCTCCCGCTCACTTATTCCTTCTTCCAGCACCAGTCCCTCCTCTGTCTTGCCCTCGCAAGTCCACCGGCCACTTGTCATGTGTGCACTTCCCGGATAAGCATGTCTTTCTCTCCCTGGCCCCTTCTCCCACCTCCCCTACTCTGGTGTGCATGTTTTGCAGAGCTGTGGTTTGAGCAGAGGTGTTCCCAGAATTTTTTGAAGTAGTCGCTGGCTCAAAAATGCCCATGACCATTTAGCTGGGGGTTAGGGGTGCAAGGAGATCGTTTCTCTCCCTGGACATACAGGTGCCAGGCCTGTCTGGGACATTAAAATAGGAGGCAGGCATATAGTAACTGGGATGTCCCTGAGAGGCCAGAAGGTATGCTGGCTGACCGCAGGGTTCTGGGACTGGGTTTGAATCTTACCACTCACTAGCTGTGTGACCTTGGGTGAGGTACCTAACCTCTCTGTGCCTTGGCTCCTCACTTATAAAATGGGGATCATGATGGTATCCCTATCACGGGGGTCTTGAGAGGATTAATGAGATAATTCATATGAAGAGCTGAACACAGTGTCTGGAATACAATAGTGCCCGGGAGACTCAGCTGCCTTCGTTGTCATTATTGATGCTGTTTCTAGGGAACACATAGCCCACGGGGCTCTTTGACATCCCCACGGACTCCGTAGGCTGCAGCACTGACACCAACACTTTCTCTGAGCGTTAATTTTCAGAGTGTGATCCAGAGAAGCAGGTTTATTTTGTAGGTGTGGCGTCAGAGGGAGGAGGCAGACCGCAGGGAGATGCCTCTCGGGCTGAGTTGGAACGTTTGGAACAGGGTTCATACCCCGATGTCCCTGAACTGAAGTGTGGAATGCCATAGATGTGGGCTATGCACTGTGCAGGCAAGAGGATCCGTAGCTCTCACACGTTTCTCAAAAGGGGCCTGATCCAGAGGGGGTGAAGAATCACTGGTGCTGGGGATGTAGGAGAGAGAGAGTAGGTGCTTAAAATGTCTCCCATTGCAACGTATCACCCCACCTCCCAGCACTGGTGTTCAGAACGTCCCAAGTGGCCAGATCGTGCAGGCTTCGGCAGCAAGTGGCTGAGTTCCTCAGGAGGGGCCTGTGTGTGTGTGTGTGTGTGTGCACGCGCCCCTCCCCCCTCCCAGACTCAAGGCAACAGCCAACAGTGAGCATTCACTCAGCCAACACTATGCTAACACCCACATGCTATGTCTCCAGTAACCCTCCCCACGTTCCAACCGGGTGGCTGCCATCGACGTTATTCCTATTTAAACACTGGGGCTACTGAGGCAAAGGCAGCTCAGACCTTCCCCAGGTCTCAGCCACACGGTCACTGCGTTGTGGAGCTGCGATTCGATTCCAACCGGCGCTGCACTCGGGGTCACTAGACTGCAAGCTGCCCCAGCCTGTCCCTTCCGAGCCTGCACGCCTGGCATTTTCTGACTCTACCCTACTGCCCTGCCTCCCAAGGTGACGTGACCCGCGTCTGTGTGGTCCCTGCAGTGACTCCCCCGGAAGACTTCCTGTCCCCTCCGCCTAGCTGCCCAAGGAGACGACGGGTCCCGGGAATGCCCCTGCTGGTGCCCAGCCTAGCCCGCTTGTTTCTCCTCGTGCGTTGTTTCTAGAGACCGCAAGAGCTGGCTACCACTTGCCACGGGGCTTCCATGCTGACTTGCCCACTCCGTCTCCTGCTGGGTTTTCAGCACACCCTGTATATGCCGGAGAACTCAGAGGGGCGCCGATGGTGCCCCTGTGGGACGGCCACGCCAGGAGGAGGCATTGTCTCCGCCTGGGCCTGGGAAGTCTTTCCAACAGAGGTGCCTGTTGGGCTGGACGCTGAAGGGTGAGTCCGAGTCTCCCTACGGTCAGGGATTTCACACCGTGTTCCTGGGCCCTTGCTTCCTGCCGGCCTCTCTTGCACAAGGACGGGCCTCGAGCTCCCTGGCGCCCCCTCTGGCTCACTTGCACATTGCCGCCCGTCGGGAGCTGGCTGCAGCGCTCCGCATGCCAGCCTTCCCGGGCCACACCACCCCGGTTGTCGGCCAGGATACAAGGGGCCTTTTCTTCGCAGGGCCGCCACCAAACGCACACGCCTTCCCTCGCAGATGTCTAGCCCGGCTGCCTGAACATAGAGGTAATTCACGAAGACGAGGAGAGGCGTTTGAAGTTTCTGTAAAAACGCACCTCCCATTCATTTCCGACGCTGCACCAACAGGCCTGGGGAGGACCTCACTCCAGAATGCCCCAGCGTGAGCGCGAAGCCACAGGGTCAGGATCTTGAGGGACAGTCTCCTTAGGGCTCCTGGGGAGCAGTGTCCCTCTGTCCGTGGGCTCTGGCAGCCAGGGTGAACCAAGCCTGGTCCCGCCTCACAGCTCAGCAGTGCGCATTTGGAAAGGCCACGAAAACCTCGGACAAATCTAATTGAAGGGTCTGGGTGGAGGATGGAGATAAAAACACACACAAAATTTAAGTGACTATAAAAATATAAAGGCATACTTTGCAGTTTTATGCCATTGCATTAGAAAACAAGGAGACAAGTTATGCCCTGTATATAAAACAAATCCAAATAAAATGAAAGTATCAATTGGCTGGTGGCTGGGCCATAAGTGAACGTGCCTTAGCCGACTCCAGTCATCGCCTTTTAGAAACAGGCCGGTTTGGCTCAGCGGTTAGAGCGTCGACCTGCGGTCCAGAGAGACCCGGGTTCGGTTTCCGCTAAGGGCATATACCTTGGTTGCAGTTTGTCCCCGGCCCTGGTTGGGTTGTGTGGGTGGCAGCCACTCGATGTGTCCCTTTCACGTCGATGTTTCTCTCTCTCTCTCTCCCTCCCACTCTATCTGAACAAAATATTGAAAAAAAAAAGTGTCCTCGGGTGAGGATAAAAAAAAGAAACAGGCATCGATTTTGACCGGGCACCCCAAGGTGATGGGGCTAGTGGGGGTCAGGGTGGAGGTGTGATGGCTTCAGCCGGGTCTGCTCTGGGGATGAGGATCCAAAGTGTCCTGGTTCAGCTCTTCAGCCAGAGGTGTTCATCTGGGAGGAATCGGGGGCGGGGGGGGGGGAGAGGTGGCAGGGGCTCTGTGCAGAGTACAGTCAGTTTTTACCAGGAGAAATGGGGGGGCAGGCAGAAGAGCAGTACCCGCAAAGGTCCTGAGCTGAGAGCCCGCCGGGCATGTCCGAGGGACAGTGAAGAAGCCAGTGTCGTTGCGACAAGGACAGAGGAAAGGAGAGCAGAGAAGCAGCGAGGGGCTCGGCGTGTGGGGCCTTGGAGGTTCTGTTAGCAGTGGCCTGCATTTGGAATACACTGGGAACTCTTAGAGGGTTTGGGGTAAATGGGAGACATTAATGAATTAATTTGACACATATTTAGTACCTACTATGTGCCGATTACTCTCTTAGACTTCAGGGTCTTATCAGTGAACATACACAAATTCCGCCCCAAGAAACTTATAACACTGAAGGTCTGTATGATACCAGAAGAAAGGTCTCAAATAATGACCTCAGTTTGCACCTTAAGAAACAAGAAAACAACGTCGAAGTAAACCCAAAGTAAGTAGAATAAAGGAAATGATAAATATTAGAACAGGAATAAATAAAAAAGGAAACAAATTCAATAGAGAAAAACGATGAAACCATGAGCTGATTGTTCGAGATCAATAAAATTGGTAATCCTCTCTAGTCAGACTGATCAGTTAATAAAAGGAGAGGAGACACCAATTACTAAAACCAGGAATGGGAGACAGGACATTTCTACAGATTCTACAGCTATTGAAACGATAGTAACAAAATATTATACACAACTTCATCCCAATAGAAAAATTTCTCGAAAGAAGCACACTACCAAAACTTACTCAAGAAGAAATAATGTCAATAGCCCTGTATCTGTTAAAGAAATAGAACTTGTAGTTTAAAACCAGCACGAACAAAACTCCAGGTCCAGAGGGCCAGGTCTCTCTACCTCCTCCTCACCTGGTCACCAGATGCAGGGAGCCCCGGGAAGGATGTGCTCCTGGACCGGGCAGGTATCTTCTATGATAAGTCCTATGCGAACATTTCACTGAGGGATGCTGTGGGATCACTCATGCAAATTGCAGCCATAACAGGTTGTAAGCTGCCTTCAGAGCCGGGACCAGCTGTGGTTCTCAGCCAGGTCCCTAGTGCCTGACCACGAAGTAGACACAGTCTACTGAACAAATGGCCTGATGCCAAAATGTATATTTTATCCAGGAACACGTGAGGTCAAAATGCAGCTGTCTTGTCTGTGTTCCACCTAGCACGTACCTATGAGCACTCCTAAATTTCCACCTTCTCTTTTTTTCCCTCTATTTAAGTCACTATTACCCTTCCTTCACCCACACAGACTGAAAATCTGATGGTCAGACTGGACTTTCTCACACTCTGCACATCATGTTAGTCACTGAGTCCCGTATCATATTCCTTTTCTGTTCTCAGTTTCCATTAGACAAGGATTCATCAAATGCAAAAACCTCTAACTCACTCCCTCAAGTCAATTCTTTTGTTCATTTAATAAATAGTGACTGTTTATCAATCGTTTGTTGCCCGTCAACTCTTTCCAGTTTCCCGCCTTCTTAGTATATGGTAGGATTTTATTCCCTGGCCCCTGGTGGATAGTGGAAACCATGGGGTCACTTCTGGTCAAGGAGGTAGGAGTGTCTTTCAGAAAGAGCCTGCATCTGCCTCTTTGAGACACCAAGTTCCCTCTGCCCTCCCACAAGGCAACCAGCAACATTCGAGATGACGGTAGCTCCACCCTCCAGCAACCTGAATTCCCAAATGGCTGTGATGAGCAGAGAGCATGTAGCACGGGAGAGAAATAAACATCTAATTTCAAGCCTCCCACCTAAAATAAACATAATAAGTAAGCAAATTATAGAATCTATTAGATGGCACATTTATTCGCAAAGACATAGGCACCCCTATATTCATTGCAGCATTGCTCACAGTGGCCAAAACATGGAAACAACCGAAGTTTCCTTGGGTAGGTGATTGGATGAAGAAGATGTGGTACATATATACGATGGAATACTACTCAGACATAAGGAAAGATGAAATACCACTATTTGCAACAACATGGATGGATCTTGACACTGTCATGCTAAGCAAAATATGTCAGACAGAAAGAGTAAAGAACCATATGACTTCACTCACATGTGGGATATAAAACTGAAAGCAAGAGACACCAAAACAAAAACCCATAGACACAGACAACAGTATGGTGACTACCAGAGGGAAGGGGGCGGGGCAGTAAAGGGTAAAGGGGGTCAAATATACAGTGAAGGAAGATGATCTGACTTTGGGTGGTGGGCACACAATGCAATCTACAGATCATATATCATAGAAATGCACACTTGAAACTTATATACTATTATTAACCATTGTCACACCAATAAATGTAATAAAAGTAAATAAATAAATAAATAAATAAAAGAATCCATTAGACCTTGAGAAAGGCTATGAAAAAATTGGGACAGTGTTGAAGGGCTTAGAAGTGTAGCAGTGAGGGTTGCCAGTTGAATCATCTGGGGGAGTTGAATCTCATTAAGATGAATGTTATGTAAAATCTCGAAGGAGTCAAGAGAGCAAGATGTGCAGACAGCTGGGTGGGGCCAGGAGAGGGAAGCCCAGTGCAAAGCTCCTGGGGGGAGCTTGACTGAAACATGGGAACCGGAGGCCTGGGTGGGTGATCGAGTGAGCCGTGGAGAGAAGAAGGTCATAGGCAGATCATGTGGGGTCTTACAGGTCACTTTAAGGAGCTGGGCCTTTACTGGTCAGTCTGGCTGTTGTTTGAAGAAAGCTGGTGAGCCCGGCTGGTATGGCTCAGTGGTTGAACGTTGACCCCTGCACCAGGAGGTCGCCAGTTCGATTCCTGGTCAGGGCACATGCCCGGGTGGTGGGCCTGATCCTCAGTGAGGAGAGGCCAGTTGATGTTTCTCACATCAATGTTTCTCTCTCTCTCTCCCTTCCTCTCTCTCTGGAGAAATTAATAAAAACATATTATACATTTTAAAAGAGAAAAAGAAAAAAGAAAGCTGGTGGGAGCCATGATAGACCAAGGAGGACCCATTAGGAGGCTTCACAGTGATTGGTTGGGAGATGATGGTAGTTTGGACCAGAATGGCCGCAAATGGTGAGAAATGGTCAACTCAGTTTCTGGGTGTGTTTCAAGTTACAGCCAACATAATTTGGCCATGGAGATTGCATGTAGAAGTGAGAAAAAGAAAAGAGTTGGAGACAGCTCCAAGGTTTGGGGCCCAAGCAACGGGAAGGATGGAGTTGCCCTGGCCTGAGAGGGACGCCTATGAGACAGGTCTGAGGGGAGCAGTCAGGGGTTCAGGCCTGCGACTGGGTATCGGCTCTGGACGGGATGTAGGCGTCTGCACTTCGAGGTGGAGGTCTTGATAGAACATAACATCTAAAGTGATAGATGTATGGACTGCATTGGAAGCCACACGACAATGAGTCACCAAGAGAGAGCACTTAGTGGAAATCCAGTCTGAGCCTCGGCCTGGCTCAGTGCCAATAAGCAGGGGCCATGGGAGGGCTCAGCAAAACAGAGGAAAGGAAGAGAGCAAAGAGATTTAAAGAAATCAGAAGGGCGTGACATTCTGGAGATCGAGGGAAGAAATGCTTCGAGGAGAAAAGTGATCCCTTATTGAAATGCCACTGAGAGCTCGTGGTAAATGAGGCTAAGGGTCCACCATGTGGTTTAGCCACATGGGCAGCCAAAGCTGACGGGGTAGATCTAACAGGGCAGAGGCGCTGTAGGCACTGAGGTAGACCGCTCATTCGAGGACAGAGCTGTAGGCACTGAGGTAGACCGCTCATTCCAGGAGAGAGCTGTAGGCAATGAGGTAGACCGCTCATTCCCAGAGAGAGCTGTAGGCACTGAGGTAGACCGCTCATTCCAGGAGAGGAGCTGTAGGCACTGAGGTAGACCGCTCATTCCCGGAGAGAGCTGTAGGCACTGAGGTAGACCGCTCATTCCCAGAGAGAGCTGTAGGCACTGAGGTAGACCGCTCATTCCAGGAGAGAGCTGTAGGCACTGAGGTAGACCGCTCATTCCAGGAGAGAGCTGTAGGCACTGAGGTAGACCGCTCATTCCAGGAGAGAGCTGTAGGCACTGAGGTAGACCGCTCATTCCAGGAGAGAGCTGTAGGCACTGAGGTAGACCGCTCATTCCAGGAGAGAGCTGTAGGCACTGAGGTAGACCGCTCATTCCAGGAGGGAGCTGTAGGCACTGAGGTAGACCGCTCATTCCAGGAGAGAGCTGTAGGCACTGAGGTAGACCGCTCATTCCCAGAGAGAGCTGTAGGCACTGAGGTAGACCGCTCATTCCCGGAGAGAGCTGTAGGCACTGAGGTAGACCGCTCATTCCAGGAGAGAGCTGTAGGCACTGAGGTAGACCGCTCATTCCAGAGAGAGCTGTAGGCACTGAGGTAGACCGCTCATTCCAGAGAGAGCTGTAGGCACTGAGGTAGACCGCTCATTCCAGGAGAGAGCTGTAGGCACTGAGGTAGACCGCTCATTCCAGGAGAGAGCTGTAGGCACTGAGGTAGACCGCTCATTCCAGGAGAGAGCTGTAGGCAACTGAGGTAGACCGCTCATTCCCGAGAGAGCTGTAGGCACTGAGGTAGACCGCTCATTCCCAGAGAGAGCTGTAGGCACTGAGGTAGACCGCTCATTCCAGGAGAGAGCTGTAGGCACTGAGGTAGACCGCTCATTCCAGGAGAGAGCTGCAGGCACTGAGGTAGACCGCTCATTCCAGGAGAGAGCTGTAGGCACTGAGGTAGACCGCTCATTCCAGGAGAGAGCTGTAGGCACTGAGGTAGACCGCTCATTCCAGGAGAGAGCTGTAGGCACTGAGGTAGACCGCTCATTCCAGGAGAGAGCTGTAGGCAATGAGGTAGACCGCTCATTCCAGGAGAGAGCTGTAGGCACTGAGGTAGACCGCTCATTCCAGGAGAGAGCTGTAGGCACTGAGGTAGACCGCTCATTCCAGGAGAGAGCTGCAGGCACTGAGGTAGACCGCTCATTCCCAGAGAGAGCTGCAGGCACTGAGGTAGACCGCTCATTCGAGGAGACTCCCTGTAAAGGAGCTGAGAAGTGGGGACACTATGCTTGTATCCTGAGAGAAGTGACCCAAGGGGGAACTGACAAGTTAGGAGTGGAGCTAGTTTCTGCGGCGATGTCCCTGAGCAAGTGAGAGAGGACGGGGTTCAGTGCCCAAGGCAGGGCTGGCTCCCGTGGGTCAGAACAGTGGAAGGATGGACGCATGCGTGCAGGTGGGGACATGTGGGGGGAGCTTGAGGAGATGCTGTCAGGGCTGCTTCTCGGTACAACAGGAAGCGAGGCGTCGGCTGCGAGGGGGTGAGGAGGCGTGGGAGGGCGGAAGAGAAAGAGGGTATGGAGGGTTCATCCAGGAGAGTGGGAGAGAGAACGGGTCCATGTCTGCCAGCCAGCGATACAGGCCCACTTGAGGTTGGCACCAAGGACTAAGTCAGACCAGTCTAGAAGGCTGTGTGCCCGCCTCCAGCCGCGGTCAGCGGTGTGGGCACGGGCATGGAGTGGGCTCCGAAGTGGCACTCACTGGGCTCAGCACTTCGCCAGACAAACACGGTGAAGCAAAGAGGGGTGCTGAGGATGAGGGTGCCTAACAAAGGAGCCATCGAAGTGATGGATCGTGGAATTTAAGCCAAGTGAGCTGGGGCGAGGGACCATGAGGGGAGAGGGACAAGCTAGAGAGTCCAAGATCCCCCTGCGATGAAGGCGTGACCCCTACAAACTTCATTTCTTTACAGGACCTTGTCTCCATCCCCTTTTGATCCAAACTGACCTCCTTCTCCCTGACATCCGCTCCCTCCTCCAGGAAGCCCTCAGGACAACAAGGCAGTAATCTCAGGAACAAAGCCGGGGGGGGGGGGGTGCTGACCCAGAGACAGAGTTTAGGTCAAACTACAGCTAACCTAGGCCTCCACGGGGTTTCCGCTCCAGGCCCAGAAAGGCGGTGACACCAGACAAAGCAATGTCGTGCTGACATCAGGGCCAGATGCAGGGCTCAGCTACCCCGACCCTAGCACCGACCAATCAGTAGAGATCACGACCCGAAGTCCCCTGGCCGCCTTGATGAATGACTTGTCCCCTCTGTAGCCCAACCCCTGGAAGCCAAGCTGTAGGAGTTCATGTTTCATTGGGCTTTGAGGCAAACGGACCCCTTCGGTCTGATAACAAAGGGTGGCTGGTGATGGGATTTCAGGAGCAATGAGCTGGGAAGCTGGGAGCTGTCGGTCAGAGAGGGAGAGGCACCAATGTGAGATTATGGGGGGGGGGGGGGGCTGCAGTGATTATTGACACCAAACCTTTGTCTTTAGCCATGTGAATGCATATTTGAGGCAGGGTGGAGGATGAGAGTATTGGAGGAGAGGAGCCCGGGGAACTAAGAAGCCAGCTTCATGGGGTTGTAGTCCCGAGAATACTGATGACGGGATAGAGCTGGTGAGAGAGCCATAGAAGGCTGGAGGGGAGGGATCTGGGGCTCTGGGAGCCTGTGCCAACAAGGGAGGTGGGCACTGAAGGCTGCTGATTTGATTGTCAGAGCCAGGAAGTTCTAAGGAAAACTGGTCTGAAACAGCAAGAAGGAATGAGGAGACACCTGCCTCCCCCAGTGGAAGGAGGAAGTGAAAGAGACAAATAGGTCTACCTGAGCCGAGATCCCGACTTCAGGGAACGGTTCACAGAAGAGAGTCAGTGGTCAATGAGCAAAAAGAGGAAGAGAAGACATTGAGGGTATGGGATCATATGTTTATGCAGCTGAACACAGTTCGGAGATGCCCTGCCACGCTCGGAACCTCTCAGAACAAATTCCATGACACTTGCTCACTCCTACATTCCAGCCAAGTGCCCTCAGCAGGCTTCCTGGATGTGCCAAGTTCCTTCCAACCGCAGGGCCTTTGCATTTGCCGGCATGCAATTTCTTTCCTTGACATCACACCTCTTTCCCCACCCCAGTCCTTTAGGTCTCACGTTGACTGTCATTTCCTCCAAGAAGCCGAACCTCCTCTTCAAGTCCCAGTGCTGTGCTGGGGCCGCGGGAGCAAGAACATCCGCACACAGTTCCCCCCCCAGGTCATCCACAGCCTGGAAAGCAGACGCAGCAGTGAGCAGCTGGTCTGGGGGTGTGCTAGAGGCCACGACGGGGCAAGCCCAGAGCACGGGGGAGCACACAGGAGAAAACCCTGAACTCAGCCACGGCGGTGCGGGTGGGGATTCAGACAGTGACTAAATGAGACGCCTCAAGCACTCGCACGAGTTAGTTGAGAGGCTGCTGGGAGCTGGGAGCCCTTCCTGGGGCTGGAGTGAGAGGGAGTGAGAAAAGGGGATGCTGCAGAGATGAGGATGCGGAATCAGGGCCCGTGGGAGGTTAGGCTCCATCCTGGGACCATGGGGTGGGGGTGGGGCAGCCACTGAAAGACGACCGTTTTGGCTTTAGGAGGCACGTCATTCTTTGCCGAAGGATTATGAGCAGAAGCAGAACATTATCAAATTTGTGCACACACATCCCCCCCCACCTTGAGTTTGGCCACAGAACAAGTGCAGAGCTGACCCTCAGGAGCCCGATGACCACAAGCATGTGGGGCACGAACAGGCCGTCTGGGGGAAACATTTGGCTAGGACGCTGGAACTTCCAGAGCCACACAATGTCCTGGACTATTGGCCTCCCACCCACCGCCCAGACAGTTTGATTAGCCAGCTTTGCAATGGGCACACCCTCTGCCCTTTATCTGATGCCACATCTTGACCTTCTTTGTACCTATGACCAGCATGCATCTGCTCTAAACCCTGGTGCACAAGAACATTGAGTTCCTATGTTTTCTCCCTGTGGTTTGAATTTGTATTTCTCTGGGGCCGCATCAAGGTTCTGTCGTCCTTCACAGGCCCAGGGGTCTGGTCCTTGGGCATTTGTCCTCATGGATTACCATGGAGACATCGGGGTCTTTCAGCGCGGGGTGCACGGGTCCAGGGGCTCCGGGATGCCTTTCTGCCATTCTCAGAACCTGGGAATGTTTTGCAAGGCTGGCAGGCGGGGCGTCCTGCCATTATGCAGCCGCTTCCCTTTGGGGGACTGCAGGGACCAGGTTGGGAGCGGTGCCCTGGAGTCCTCTCCCACACTGGCCAGAACTCTGGGCAGAGCCTTCTCGCCTCCTGCTTCCCGGTCACACCGCCTCTTCCTGCGAACCCGGGCCCCCGTCTTGCTCTTTCCCAATAGACCAGAAAGCCCTCGATACCCAGAAGAAAACTGTAGCAACTGAAAAATATGTTTCCCTTTCACTTAATCTTTTAATCTGCCCAGAAATTGAGGGGAAATGTCTGCATTCCATCCTTCGGGGGGCGGCAAAGAAGTGGATTAAAAAAGAACACAATCCAGTTTCCATATTTAAGCAGCCAGAATATTCTATCTTGCTGGTCCTTTTGCCTGGAATCTCCTTCCCCATTTCTCACCTGACTTCTCCTTTAGGACTCCGCTCAGCCATCGCCGCAGACAGAAATCGCCCCTGTGCCTGGATCACCCCCACGTCCCACGCCTGTCTGCATTATTTTCCTGTGTAACCGCCCGCACACACCTGGTTCCGATCAAGTGTGCGCTACACTGAACCAAGTCCGGGGCAAGGTGTGGGCTAGCAGGATCTGCCTGCTGACTGGTGGCTACCCACAGAAGACGGGCTTAAATGAGAGGCCCCGGAAGAGGCACAAGGTTGGAGGACACCGCAGTTCTCAGAATTGGGCTTGGAAAGCAGAAGAGAGGGTGGGTAAAGGCATGACCCCTGGCTTCCTGCCTGGATGTGTAGCAGGCCATCGGGAGCATGGGCGATGTTTCCAGCACAGACCAGCAGGTGGCAGCATTGCCACACGAGTGAGGGACTCCCTCCACTGGGGAGGACAGACCTTGTGGGTTGTGGGAAGCAGTCCCAGGGAGACCTTTTCTAGGCCAAGCTCAGGGTGTGACGGAGACACAGACAAGGCCAGGGTGCTGCTGCCCTACACACAGTAGGGTGCTGCTGCCCTACACACAGTAGGCTGCTGCCGCCATGGGCGGATCCAATTCTCTCTAATTCCAAACTTTCTTCTAGGGGTCTGGTATGTTTCTCTGAAAAACAACAAAAAGCAGAGGCCTCGCCTGGAACCGCTAAACCAGAAGCCCCTGATGGCCCCCGGGACTCCCAGGGGACTCCGACGCAGACAGCAGGCCGGACTTCCATCTGTGTGGAGGCCATGGGCCCGCCTTCCCGTCACCAAGTTGACTGTCCGTTCGGGAACCAGCACAGCTGGGCCCAGCCCACCCCCTGCCCCTGGCACCGAACTTCCACCCGGAAGGCACGCAGGTGTCTCCAGTGTCCCGCAGGAGAGGGCTGCTGGGTCACAGAGACAAGCAGTGTGTCCGAGCACGGCCTGCGGCTCCCCCAAGGGACACGCCTCGGTTGTTGCTGTTCTCACGTCAGCCTTGACTTGGCTGCAGCTGGGTCACAGCCCGCACCATGGCTGGTCGCACTAGCCGCAGGAGACACGTCTCGTGGACACGTCCGTGCGCAGTGGGGCAGCGAGCGGCACTGGCTAGTGTTCAGCTTGTCCGCTTGGCAGGTGGGTCCTCGCAGCAAGACTCAGGGAATGGAGGCCCCCGGAAGCCGTCCTGGTGTTGAGGGGTGCCGAGGGGCAGTGCCGCCCACGCGTGGGAAGCGGGCCTGGGAGGCTGACTCGGAGTTTGAACGTCAGTGACCACGTGGCGTTTCTACCTCTCCCTGCGGCCTCCCCAGTCCCTGCCACAGACCCGCGGGCACACGCGGCCCAAGTGCGCACAGCCGCCAGGAGGGGCCGGCGCCGGCTGGGCCACCCCGAGGGAGCCGGCCTGGCGGGACCCTCCCGGTGGCTCCCCGCATACCCATCACCCTTCCTGCCTCCGTGTCTTTGTCCACTCTGTCCTGCCCGGAAGTCTTCCTACCCCACCATCCCAACCCTGGGTTTAGAAAGCCACTTCGCGGATGCCACCCTGAGGTCCTCTCAGGGCGAGGCACGTTTTCCTCCTCTATCCCCAGTGTCTTCCGTGACTGTCTCCCACGGAACCCTGTGAGGTGGCCGTTTCTGTGGCTGCAACTCTAGGGGCGGGGTAGCATGTGCTGTCCCCCAGCTCCGGGGGCAGGGTCAGGTGGGAGCATGGCGAGAGGAGGCGCTCCGGAAGTGATGGAGGAAGCAGAGGGGTGCGGTGGTGGTTGTTTATCCTCACCCGTGGACATTTCTGCATTTATCTTCAGACAGAGTGGGAGGGAGAGAGGGGGGAAGAGAGAAACATCGATGTGAGAGAGACACATCAAGTGGCTGCCACCCACATGACCCCAACCTGGGCCAGGGACAAACCGCAACCGAGGTACGTGCCCCTAGCAGGAACTGAACCTGGGACCCTCCGGTCCGCAGGCTGACACTCTAACCACTGAGCCAAGCCGGCCAGGGCAGGGGTGTGGTTGTTAAATACTGCAAATACATAAGGGGGTGGGAGACGGCTGGTTGCAGACCACAGGGAGGTGGGAATCGATCTGGGCCGAAGGGTGAAGTAGGTGATTAGGAGGAAGGTCACTGACGTGTTAGCAGGACTTTCTTCTCCAGTCGGCGCGGGATGCTCTGGGCAGGATGACAGGGTCCATGCTGGGGCACACCAGTCACGACCAACGGTCAACTCTTGGGGCTCCTGCTCAGACCCCAGCAGAACGTGGTGGCTCCACGCAGGAACTGCCGGGGAGTGAGGAGCACACGGACAGTGGACCCCGGACTTCTCGCCTGGATCTAGGTCGCGCCAAGAAAGAATCATCAAGCACAGGGCCAGAGAGAGGGCTGGAGGCAGAGGTGCTGTCCGACTGGGCACAGCGCCCCAAACCCAGTCCTTGTGCTTGAAGGGTTGTGGTGTGGCCATGCCTGACACCAGCCCAGCAAAGCCATACCCTAAAATCAAGAGGGCACCTCGGAGACGCCCCTCCTGGAGCCTGAGGTCTGTGCTCTCGGGAACCTTCCCATCTTCGCCTCCCCCGCCCCCGGGGTTCAGGTGGTGAGACCTTCGGGCCAGGACCTGCTGTCTTCAGTGAAAAGTTTGGGGTCTTTGCTTCTGAGGTCATGCTGCTTGGAGGGTGGGTAAACGCGGGCTGCACCCTGACCTCACTGCCTGCACTCACCAGCCCCACCCCCGAGTCTACCTAAGGTAAGGAAGGCTCCGCCGGGGAGTCCCCTCTCGGCCACCGGCGCAGCCCCGGGAGTGGGTGTGCGTGCGTGGACAGGGTGGGGGCTGCGAGCCTGCGGAGTCAGCACTCCACCCATGGGGCCTCGCCCGCCGTCTGGGAAGTGACACCCCAGGACAGAGTGTGCCTTGCATTCCCCAGGAGAACCACTTTTTCTCCACAATCTGATGGAGCTCTGGCCAGAACATGTATCTCCCTGCCCTTCCTTTCTTCCTCCTGAGGGCCCCCTGTGGCGAGTGGGAGCCAGCTCCTCCCGTGCGGCATCCCTGAGGTCTGGGCGTGTGAGCCGCCCGCGCTGGAGCCCCAGACTGGCCCCGGGCCACCGTCCTCCTCCTCTGCCCCGGGCTGGCCTCCCGCCTCCCGCCTCCTGTGAGTCAGGCAGGTAACCAGGAAGGCAGAGCACAGGAGGAAAACAACCAGCCTGTGCCCAGGCCGCCGTCCCAGCCCAGGGCCCAGTAACGCTGGGGCCCTGCCTGCCATTCATTCAAGCCAGGCCTGTCCCTGGGGCAGCAGGAAGGGGCAGCAGGACAGGTGCACTCAGCGGGCATCCCCACCTGCCATTTCTGACGTCAGCACCCTCCAGTGCCCTTTCAGGGTAGGACCAGGAAGGGCAGAAGTAAGGAGACCGGCATGGTGCCAGGTGGGGCCCAGGGAGACAGGGCTGAGCCCATCACCCTGCCCAGTGCTTTGGTAAACAAGCCTACCCTGCCCCACTGGCCCATCCCGAACGCGCACATCCCGGGGTGCCAGTCTCTCCCAGCAGACTTGGTTCTTCATTTCCACACAGGGAGTTAGTTGCTGGGTCGGTCCCCCGTCCCGGGAGCCCTAGGTACCCGTCTCTGACAGCGACTGCAGCCTTGCCTCCTGCACTCAGGGGACATCTTTTGTGAAAATGAATGAAACTTAGGCTCCATAGGCACCCCAGTGATGCTGAACTTGGGGTGCTGATTTGGGTGGTCATGCGGCCCCTTAGGTGTTCCTCCAGAAGTGAGGAGAGAGACACTGTCGGCCTTCAGGTGCTCCTGCGTCGGGTGGGTGAGCCGGCCTGTGGGAGCCGCTGGCTGCCCGCTCCCCTTGGCTGTGCCCCCCGGGCAACAAGTCTGGGTCTCAGTTCCCTTTGACCTCTAGCTCAGAGCTCGTCCCAGCCCAGGTGCCCAGCAAACACTGGTGGATGCGAGTGTGCCGGGTCCGTGTGCCGCGTCGTCATCGTTGCTGCCAGGGAGCTGTTTCTCAGGGTGGCTCACCCTCCCTACACATCCTGGGACAGCCCCCCAGCGATGGCTGCTCTTCCTCACTGTCCCCAGCCTCCGCTCAGAGCCTGGCTGTGGTTCCCTGGGCTCCAGCCGCCCGGGCAAGCCCTTGGCTGACAGCGTTTGTAAGATACTCTGCTGTGTGGAGGAGAGGGAATGCACCTCCTGTTTCACAGGCTCGAGAAGTTCTCAGGGAAAAAAAAGCTGGTCCCTCATATCTGACCCCCAAATTGCCCCGAATGTTGTACCCTCCCCTCCTCTGCTCACTTGCTTCATCGGCACGTGGAAGATGATCATTGAGCCTATCACGCTCACCAATGCCTTTGGTCGTTGAAGGATCTAGAAGGACCAGCACCAATTGGGGGCACATGGGAGAGACATATATCTCTTCGTCCCGCCAGGAGCCCACATCCATCCAAGAGCCCACTGGTGCTGCGGGTTCTGGATTCGGAACCGGGCCCTGGCACTTGGTGTCCTGACCCAGCGAAAGCAGCAGGAACAACGTGGGACTCAGGAGCAGACTCGAGTTCAGAGAGGACTCTCCCAGCCAGTCCAGCAGACGCCCCTGGGTTTCCGCTCTGTCCAGGCCTGGGTGTTCACCTACGTGAGCGCTGGCCCACGGGACTGCCCTCGGGTTTCTGCTCTGTCCGGGCCTGGGTGTTCACCTACGTGAGCGCTGGCCCACGGGACCGCCCTCGGGTTTCTGCTCTGTCCGGGCCTGGGTGTTCACCTACGTGAGCGCTGGCCCACGGGACTGCCCTCGGGTTTCTGCTCTGTCCGGGCCTGGGTGTTCACCTACGTGAGCGCTGGCCCACGGGACTGCCCTCGGGTTTCCGCTCTGTCCAGGCCTGGGTGTTCACCTACGTGAGCACTGGCCCACGGGACCACCCCTGGGTTTCCGCTCTGTCCAGGCCTGGGTGTTCACCTACGTGAGCGCTGGCCCACGGGACCACCCCTGGGTTTCCGCTCTGTCCAGACCTGGGTGTTCACCTACGTGAGCACTGGCCCACGGGGCCGCCCCTGGGTTTCTGCTCCATCGAGGCCTGGGTGTTCACCTACGTGAGCGCTGGCCCACGGGACCGCCCTCGGGTTTCTGCTCTGTCCAGGCCTGGGTGTTCACCTACGTGAGCGCTGGCCCACGGGACCGCCCTCGGGTTTCCGCTCTGTCCAGACCTGGGTGTTCACCTACGTGAGCGCTGGCCCACGGGACCGCCCTCGGGTTTCTGCTCCATCGAGACCTGGGTGTTCACCTACGTGAGCGCTGGCCCACGGGACCGCCCTCGGGTTTCTGCTCCCTCGAGACCTGGGTGTTCACCTACGTGAGCGCTGGCCCACGGGACCGCCCTCGGGTTTCTGCTCTGTCCAGGCCTGGGTGTTCACCTACGTGAGCGCTGGCCCACGGGACCGCCCTCGGGTTTCCGCTCTGTCCAGACCTGGGTGTTCACCTACGTGAGCGCTGGCCCACGGGACCGCCCTCGGGTTTCCGCTCTGTCCAGGCCTGGGTGTTCACCTACGTGAGCGCTGGCCCACGGGACCGCCCTCGGGTTTCTGCTCCCTCGAGACCTGGGTGTTCACCTACGTGAGCGCTGGCCCACGGGACCGCCCCTGGGTTTCTGCTCCATCGAGACCTGGGTGTTCACCTACGTGAGCGCTGGCCCACGGGACCACCCCTGGGTTTCTGCTCTGTCCAGGCCTGGGTGTTCACCTACGTGAGCACTGGCCCACGGGGCCGCCCCTGGGTTTCTGCTCCCTCGAGACCTGGGTGTTCACCTACGTGAGCGCTGGCCCACGGGACCGCCCTCGGGTTTCTGCTCCCTCGAGACCTGGGTGTTCACCTACGTGAGCGCTGGCCCACGGGACCACCCCTGGGTTTCCGCTCTGTCCAGGCCTGGGTGTTCACCTACGTGAGCGCTGGCCCACGGGACCGACACCTCCCACGTCCTCCAGGCCTGAGCTCTCTGCTGCACACAGAGCTCCCTGGTGCAGAGACGGCTCACGAGTGGGTCAAAGCTCGGGGAGCGGGGAGCAGGGAGCACAGACCTGCTGAGCATGAATCCTATCAACAGAGTGAGGCCCCTGAGAACTGTAACGGCCCATTGGTTAGACGGTGGCAGATGTGGGGACAGAATCCCCCCTAGGATCCGACCCCAAATGACAGGTGAACATGGACTCCATGAAAACCCCATGTGGAGGCCCAAGGGCCAGCTGGAGTCTCACCTGTCTGTCCAGGCCAGACGCCCATTGTCTAGCCCCTGTAGCGACAGCAAGCAGCCACAGTGACAGTAGCAACAACGTGGGCGTCCGTCTGGGGCTGAACATGCTGCACGGAGTGCTCAGAGGGCCGGGAGAGAGCAGGGACCAGCCATGCAGCCGTGATGACTCAGCGCCCAGGGCCATGCGTACGAGTGACCACGCGTGCTCAGGTCAGCTCCTGAGAAACGGGCTTCGGGGCTGGTTCCACACCTTGAAGCTGAGTGTCCTCCGCCCAGGGAGGCCGTCCGCTGGCCCCCTGCAGTGACCTCGCCACCGCAGCTCCGGGGGGTATGGCATGACCTCTCCAGGACAGGAGCAGGGCAGCCCAGTGCAATGACTTCTGTGGACACCAGCCTCCCAAGCAACAGCAGAGCTTCCTGCTCCAAGGCCCCGCCCCCTCGCAGTGTCCCGCCTCGTAGACTTGATCCTGGTTCAGGCTCACCCTCCCTGAGTCGTCACAGTGCCACCGAATGCCATGTCGGGGGCAGGCCTCATCAGGGGCCTGCAGGGGGCATATTTCCCTTTGCTAAATGCAGAACTTGAAACTCAGATTGCTTCAGTGACTTGCCCAAGATCACAAAGCTAAGTGACAGATTCAGGTCTTCCAGTTCCCAGTTCAGTGTTTTGCCAGGACACAAAGCCACCTCCTGTGAAACCGGGAATAGTACCACTGGTACGAGGGCTGAGTCCCTTTCGGAGTCCCTCAGCATGGAGACGAGGCAGGACGAGGGGGAGCGAGGTGTGATCGGTGCCCGAGTGCCAGGCTCGGCGAAGACGCCTCGTCCACTGGCCTCCTCGGTGGACAGCCATTGGCTTGCTCTCCGGAGACCTGGGAGAGTGGCTCAGACCACGGCCTCGGGAGCCACGCTCTGCCACGAGCTCCCTGTGGCACCTGAGACAAGATACTTTCCCCCTCTGGACCTCAATTCCCTCATCTGGAAAATGGGATTATAAAGCACCACCTCATAGAGTTTGGGGATGACCTGATTTAATTTGTATAAAGCACTTAGAACCATGGTTCAATAAATGTTTATTATTGTTGTTAATACCAGTTATGTTTGCTATTTAATATCAATTCCAAACAGAGCATACCTGTTACCGAAATCCCATTTTATGCAAGAAAAGAAGGGAAAAACTGAAGCCAAACAGCCAATAGCTCCCCAAACTCGGGGTCCTGGCCATGCTCGCTTGTACTGGGGAGGTACAGGGTGCCTGGACTGGGCCTTCTGGAAACTCTTTTCTCCGGCTGAGCAGGAGCCTTGCTCGGCGTTGTCCCTGCCCAGGCCCTGCTGTCACCCTCTGTCCTGGGAACGCTCGGGCTGGACTGAGCATGAAGGCTGCGCAAACAGCCCGTCAGGTCACCCGGGGGCCGGGTTTGCCAGGAGCTTCTTGCCACCTCTCATGCAGGGTGATGGGCAGGGCTCCTCGGCCGGGCCCTGCAGGCTGAATGCCGTTTCTCGGGCACCCTGGAGCTGGCTTCAGGACCCCCTACGGGAAACACCGAGCACTCGCCTCCTCCCTGCCTCCTGACTGTCTCCTTACTCTCTGCTCTCTCAATGGGATCCAGCTGGTCCCTGACCCAACCCCATTGGTTAGAGGGCTCCTCTTTAACTTCGGACATTTTTTTCTCTCAGCAGGTAAAAAGTGTGATGAGGGAAGCGGTGATGGACCTCACTGTGATGGAGAAGAACCGCTTGTGATGGACCTGGTGGCAAGGGGCCTGTTGAGACAATGTATCCACTTCCCTGCAACGCTGGTGCTGCCCAGGGCTGCTACACCGGCGCGGTGCATTTCTCATACTGCAGAGATTTCAACAGGCTCGTGGGAAAATGTACCTGTGATTTGTTCTAGTTAAGTTGATCTTGGGTCTTGTAAAATACAAATTCCCAAGTCTCAGTGGCTTCCCAAGAAGGAAGTTGAATGTATCTCCTAGTCCCACAGACTCCGATCAGGAAAGGGCTCCCTCAGGCACCCAGGCTGGCAGAGGCCACCTCATGTAAAAGTCAGCTGCAGCGGGGACCCCCTATCCACAGGTGGGGGAGGGGTGGAGGGAGCCAGGAAGGAGGCTTTTCTTGGGTTAACCCTGCACTCAGCATGCATCACTCCTCCCTGCATTCTGTTGGTCTCATGTGGGGCTGGGAAAGCCGTCCCTGCTGAAAAGCCCCTCCCAGCTACAACCGACTCCACATTGTGACTCAGGCGGAATCATCCAATGGGAATGAGATTCTACCAATACGCTGTGACTCAGGCGGAATCAGCCAATGGGAATGAGATTCAACCAACACTATCTCAGCTGCTCCACAGGTGGAAGAAGAGTGGGAGGGATCTAAAAGGTCATCTGACAAAACATGGAGAAGTAAAGAAAGAGGCAAAAGTGGCTACCCTGGAAACCCTCAGATGAGCTCAGTCTTTAACATGTACAAAAGGTGAAGAGTGGCCATGGACCAAAAGCAACATAAAAATATCAAAGACTGGACTGGAGCTGTAACAGTAATGCCAAGAACGTGGGATTTTCGCAAAATGTTAACAAGGCTTCTTAAAGCTTTGTTCGCGCTGACAAGGGAGACGCCCATCCGTCTCTAGGGATGGGTGGCTGGATGTTGAGAATGACAGAAAACATGTTATTTTGCTGTTAAATCCTTGTATCAAGGTGAATGATTTCAAAACCAAACAAGAACAGAAAACGTTGCAACCCCAAGGAATAAGGAGTGTGCGGGGTGAAACTTCACTCCTGCAGTAAGTTGGCCTGTCCTGGCCCGAATGAATTACATGGCAGAATTCTGGAAAAAAAAAAAATTTCCAGAAGGAATGAGGGTAGATGTAGAAGAGTGGTTGGGAACACAGGCCCTGCAGCTAAAACATCAGGGTTTGACTCTCGGCTCAGTCACTTGCTAGCTGTGGGACCTTGAGGAAGTTACCTATTCTTCTGTATGTCTTAGTGTTTCCACTTGTTAAAAGGGTATAATAACCACACCTACTTCATAGGATTGTTGAAGGATTTAAATAAGAGTCCATCTGTTCTTGGCAGTCAGCCTATTAAGTGTTCAATAACTGCTAGCAGCCGCTATCGTATGGCTGAAATCATCGGAAACATCATGACGATCAGAGAACAGTCTAGAAGACAGAGACGAACAAATACATTGAGATTTTGAAAATAAAAAATGTGAATTTTCTCCATGTTGCCCGTGCCAGCCAAAATTTCCGACTATCTGGTTGCTCACCAAATGTCATCCCGTACGTGTCCTGTGCCAGGCTCTGTGCTGGGCCCAGGAACGCTATGGGGAACAAGATCAAAGGTCTGTGCTTTGCTCGGTGTAATTGGTCTAGCACAGGAGACATGTCATTTTTAAAACGTGTCATTTAAGGAAATACATATGCTGGTAGCTGGTAGGTGGTATGGAGAAAAACACAGTAGGGCAAGAAGATGCGTCATGTTAGAGGGAGAGGATTTCAGTGCTCAAGGTCTTTGACACAAGAAGATATTTTAGTAAAGTCTAAAGACGTGCGGCTCTCGGAGCAAGAAAGACAAGTGCAAAGAGCCCAAGAGGGTTTCCTGGTGTGTTCCTGACACAGCACGGAGTCCAGTGTGGCTGGAGTGGAGGGACTTGGGGAAAAAGAACAGAGAAGGAGGTCGGACTGGGCAGGGCTTTGCAGGCCCTTGTGAGGACAGGAGCACTACTTAGAGACGTGGCCGTCATTGACCAGAGTGACATGCTCTGGTTCACATTGTAAAAGTCCACGCGGAGGTATAACAGATTTAAGGGAGGGACAGTGCAAGCAGGCAGGCGTGTTATGATATGGCTTGGATCGGGCTGATGGTCTAAGAAGTAGTCAGATTCCGGAGAGAAACAGTTGGATTTTGCTAACAGATTAAACGAAGAGGAGAGAGAAAGAGAGGCGTCGAAGTTAATCTCGAGGATTTTCGCCTGATCAGCCGGAATGATGAGTGGCATTAACTGAAATGGGACAACTACATGAGTATCTGGCTTAGGGGGTGGGTGGAGATGAGGAGCTTGTCATTAAATATGTTCTATGTGAATATTTATTTGGCATCCAAGAAGAGACATGTAGCATCTAGTTGGATCCATGAGTCTAGAGATCAGGGGAGAGGCACAGGGAGACCAAAGCAGCAGCCAGCAAGATGGGAGGACAAACAGGAAAGAGTGGCAACCAGGGGGCAGTGAAGGAAGTCAAGGCTCTGAAGAGGAGGGAGGGATCGACTGTGTCAACTGCTGAAAGGTCAGCTGGGATGAGGACTGAAAAATGACCATTGGAACAGTTGGTCAAAAGGATTGTCAGCGGGTCCTTGGAAAAGAAGGAGGTTAATGGCTAGGACTTAAGGTTGGTTCACCAGGAACAGATTTTGCAAGATAGAGCACACTCTTCTCTTTAGGAAGTGTCTCCGGCCAATGTAATAGTTTGCCAGGATTTTAACATGGTGTTCGAAAGAAACAGATTTTTCTGGTGTTTTTTAACATGAGAGCAAAATAGGAGCTTGGGAAACAGTCTCATTGCTTGAATTTATAAATGGCACATTCTACCTTCTTTCCTCTTGGCCTGTTCAAAACTTTCAGTGAGGACGCGAATAAAAGTATCACGGGGATGACAGTCCAATTTGCAGATGTTGCGAAGCAAGGTAAGGTAGAAGGAATGTGTTGTCAGAACACAGGCTCTCGCAGGACCAACAGAATGGGCAGCGCTAACAAAATGACATGTGACAGGAAATGAATGGGAGCCCCTGCACTTTGGCAGCCAGAACGTGTGTAGATATCAGATGAGGAAACCAGTTTGGCTGCAGGAAATGAGAACCCCCACAGTATCAGCTCCACGCGAAGCATAGTGAGGTTACCGAAAGCAGTTGTCAGCTCAGACAGCCATGACAGAAGAGTGATGTCTACAATGATGACCTATGACATTCTGTGCTGGTCAGTCCACACTGACAGTAATTTTTTTCTATTCTGGACCCCTGTGTAAAGGGGGAAGTTGACAGAGCAGGGTTTGTAGAGAGGAGAGTGCTGCCACCTGCTTGGTCAGCCTGCATCCATCTCTTGCCTTCCAGTTGACACTGTTCCCAGAGTGGTTTCCCTTGGACATGAACAGGATCACCTCACTCACTTATATAAAGTCTTCAGTGCTCTTCCTCTCATGGCCTAAGCATCCACATCTAGCTTGTTCAGACTCCAAAGCCCCAGCAAGCAAGATAGAGATAAGGCTCTGTTCTAGTGTATTTTTATAGCAAGGAAGAGAGTCAGAAGAACCTACTGTGAGACAGTCCCCAAAGCCAAGGGCTCAAACAACCAGGGTGAGCAAACAGAGAGGGTGGAGGGACTCATCAGAAGGTCCGGTGAGCAGAGGAGACAGAGGCATCTACCACCCTCCCTGTGGAGTGGCTCATGGGTGAGCTGGGCTCATGTAGAGGCTGCAGACGGAGCTGCTTCCTGCGGCCTGTGCTGTGAGGACCAGAATGTCTCCATTTGGGGTCCACCTGTGCTCTCGTTCTGCCTTTTCATTGTAATTACAATCGTGCACTGCCTAATGACAGGATAAATTCTGAGCAATGCCTCGTTGTTAGGCCATTGCATCTTTGTGCAAACATCAGAAAGTGCAAACATCAGAAAGTACACTTACACAGACGGAATGGTATAGCCCACTACACACCCAGGCTACATGGTCTGGCCTATTGCTCCCAGGCTACAAGCCTACACAGCCTGTTACTGTACAAAACAACCCGAGATTAAATCAAGCCCAAGAGAAAATGACGCAATCAAGAAACTCGGTAAACACGAGATATATGAGGTTGCTGCCAGCATACTAGTTACAGCAAACTTTTTTTTATGAGTGGAAAGAGCACACTCTAAAATAACGTTAAAAGATATGGTATAGTAAATACAGAAACAGCAACATAGTCATTCATTATCATTATCTAGTATTGTGTACTGTACGTAATTGTATGTGCTATTCTTTACACAACTGGCAGCGCAGTAGGTGTGTTTACACCAGCATCCCCACAGGCACCTGAGTAATGCATCGCACTGTGACCTTAAGATGGTATGGAATCTTCTTCTGTTTGCTATAACGTCTCTTCCTGTGGCATGTGGCCTGGGATGCTGCAGCATAAGCTTGGGGGAAATGCTGAAGCAGAGAGAGAAGGGATGACAGGCACCAGCCCCACCTTCCTTCATGTCACCACTGCACTGGTAGTGTGACCAAAGAGGTGATAGATCACATTAAGTCCGGAACGTGGCACCCAGGGCATGCAAGTGTGAGGGACAGGGGCATCATTCATGGACACCGGGTGAGGGCTGCCTCTGCACAGAACTCTGACAGAGTCAAGGCCACCTGGCAATTGCCATAAGCAAGCCCAAGGGTGTGTGTGACTCTGTGAGCAGGACTGAGAGGCTCAGTGGGCCAATGACAGAGCAGGAGAGGGAGGCAGAGACAGTGGTGACCGAGGAGGGAGAAAGTTCTTTCCTCTAGGCTGTAGTAAGAGTGGTTAGGATTGCTTGCCCCTCACGGGAGGACCGAGGTGATAGCTGCACCAGCAAGGGCATGAGGGTGCAGCATGTCCCATCTCACGGATATAAACAGAAGCATTCTGCTTACACAAAGCCACGGGCCAGCAATCAAACGTTATCACTCAGGCAAACAAGCCAAAGGAAAAGAGCAAACCGACGGCTGGCACTTGTATTTTTCTTCCCCAGGAAGACATGCCGGTCTCGGCAACCCTCTGGGTTTTTCCTCTTGAGCTCACGCAATGCTCCCTGCACAGGCGTTACATAACAGCGGGGACAGCCGGGAGCACCTACACAAGAGGGCATGACAGTTAGACAATGGGCAGGCAGAAGCTGCCCCGAGAAAACAGAGTCATTCATGAGCGTGTGAGAGGCGGCTCTGTTCCCAGCTTGGCTCCCTGGTAAATGAAGTGCTCTGGGGACAAAGAGGGAAACTTTATACTCTTGCAATTTTCCCACAGTGGCAGGCTCACAGGAAAACAAGGCACTAGTTGGCTCGGAGGAGAAAAGGCAGCCATAGCCATAGACGTCGCCTTCTCCCCCAGATCGGTGTCTCCCGCCAAACCCACAGAATTGTCTCTCAGGGAGGGAACAGCCAGGCTCACTTGCTGTGGGTCCGCCTCGTGCTTCTGTCTGTTTTCATCGCCACTGGATGGGTTCTCAGTTCTGAATCAGCTCCTGGTCACCTCTGCGCTAGCTCACCACTTGGCGGGGAAAGAATGCTGTCAGTCAAGGTGACTACTCGGAGACAGAAGTAACACTTTTCCTAAGTGCGGGGTGCCAAGCAGAGCCGGGGGGCCCCTTCCTCGACACAGCTGGCCAGCTCACCTGCTCCAAGGTGCTCTTTAGCCTGAGGACAGGACGGCCATGGCTCTGGAGTCACAACCAGAACATACTTGGCAGCTGGGTCCAGGAGTTCCATGCATGGGAGTCTAGACTGCAACTCTACGTACAGCTCGACTTCCGAACCAGCAGTGCTGAAAATTCAACCCAAAGGTTATGAGTGTCCTGCAGTGAGCGTTCTATATAAGACTAAAGATCATGCCGGGAAGATCCCAAAATTATAATAATCTTATATATTCATGCAAAACCCAGCAAAGACCTGTTGATCACAAAGCTCTTGTCCAACTTATCCACTTGGAGAAATTTGGGGGGGGTCCACTGTGGTACGATTCGACCCACGGCACTGCTCCTACCTCTAGATATTCTACCGTGGCCCTCCGGCACAGAGGGCTCCTGCTGTGGGTGAGTGACAACACTTTAAGGTACAAAGGTCCCCCAGTATCCACCCTGGAATGCTGTCTCCCTGCCCAGGACCAGAGGACACCATGGAATAAGAGAAAAGACAGAGGCAGGAGAAGTACTCGCTTCCTGGATGGGAACAGTGCGACCCCCTCTGGGCTACATGCACATGGGAGAGTTGGGTTTGGCAGCCTCACCCAGGGGGGCTCCATCTTTCTGGGCCCCAAGCCTGCGACAGGTGCCGGGTGAAGACAGACAGTGCCGGAAGGCTCTGGAATCAGACAGATGGACCTGGGTCCTCATGTCAAAGCTTGGTCACTCTGTGACCTTGAAGAAGTTATTTTACTTTTATGTCTTCAGTTGAACTAATCACAGTGGACACTGTGCATATTAGGACGATGGGCAGGCCAGTGGCTGGCCCGGAAAGGTGAAGGAAGCAGCCTGCAGGACGTCCCGCTCTGGGGCCGTGTTCAGCTGGGGACCCTGCTCACAGCGCCGCACGGTCACGTGACGGGCACGGAGAATCCCCGTCGGCCTGGGAAACCCGGGCAGACCACCACTGTTCGTGCCCTGGGCTGGAAACCGCCGCACAGTATCTGTTGCCGTCAAGTCCTACGCTGGCTTTAATTTCATCCTTGAAAGAGAAACCTTCAAGGTGTTCTCACTTATGCTTCGGGTGTGCAAAGACAACTTTCACCAAACTCCTGTGCCTCCCGCAACGGGAGCCTTTGACGGAAGAACCACAAGCCTCGGCGCTAGGCAACACCGTGTGAGCCTTATCGCGTCCTGGCACCGTGCTGCTCGTACCAGCGGGAGGAAGAGAGGTGACGCAGGCATCGAGTGCCAGGCGACAAGCCCGGAGCCTGGGGAGCATGTCTAACCAGACAGCAGTGGGGAAGACTTTCCAGGGGAGGTGAGACCTGAGCTAAGTCTTGAAGCTCACCTGGGTGGCAGGTGAAGGGATGGTTGCTGCCAGGCAGGAGGAGGGCGTGCAAGGGCGTGCAAGGGCGTGCAAGGCAGGAGAGCCTGCGTGTCTGATCCACATGGCTGGGGGCAGGGCGGAGCGTTGACATGGGACGTGGTGAAGAGGAACTGGGATGTAGACGGGGGTGGGGTGGGGGTGCAGATTTCCCAATATTCCTCACTAGCTCGAGACATCGTTTCTCCCTAAACAATGCCTTTCACAGTGATACTGACCGCTCTCAATATTTACCCACGTTTCCCCCCTTCAAGCAGGATGGCCAAGCAGACAAAGCCCCTGGGTAATTGCTCACAGGTTTTCACATTCACAGTCCCTCTAGTTACCCGTTTTCTTTCTGATTGAAAGAGAATTCTTCAGGCAATCAAGTCTACGCTTCTGTCACTATTTATCTTCTCCCAACTCACCTTTGGAACTGATCTCGGTTCAAAAGCTCCTTTTTATCGAATCCATCTAGATCACTTGAAGACCAGTCTATTGGCCACGGTTACTTTCCAAGGGCCCGCCTTTTCCACTTAGTGGTAGCTAGCACTGCTGGGCTGTTATTATATGCCTGGCCCTGTGCTTAGTGCTTCTGAAATATTTTTGTTCGATCTTCACAGCAACTCAGTGAGGAAGATACTGTTATTATTTCATTTTATGGTTCAGAAAAATAAGGCCTGATAAAGAACCGCTTAGAAGTGGCAGAAGTGGGCCTCTAGCTGTTTGATTCCCAAATCCCTACTCCTGACCAGCTTACTCCGCTGCCGTTTTAAAATACCCTCAGGGAGAACCACTTGAAACAACATGCATGGGTGCCCTGGCTGGTTTGGCTCAGCGGTTAGAGCGTCGGCCTGCGGTTCAAAGAGATCCAGGTTCAGTTCCCGCTACGGGCATGCACCTCAGTTGCAGTTTGTCCCCGGCCCTGGTTGGGTCGAGTAGGTGGCAGCCACTCGATGTGTCTCTTTCACGTCGATGTTTATCTCTCTCTCTCCCTCCCACTCTATCTGAACAAAATATCGAAAAATGTCCTCGGGTGAGGATTAAAAAAAACATGCATGGGAGCTGCTTCACAGGGATAGCCAAGGTCCTAGATCAGAAAGCTTTGTGTTTCCTTGGCAGGAAGAAGGTAGCAAAGGGGTGACCAGCAATGAGGTGAGGAGACCAAGGTCAGCAGAGCACGTCTCCCTGGCACGCGAGAGCCTGGGTGAAGATATCTCTAAGACATTTCAATGCCAATTTTCTGTAAAACCCCCATTCTCTAAAGTTTGGGCTTTAGTTCATAATAATGTGTCAGTATTAGTTCATTAACTATAAAAATAAAACCACACTCATGTAAGATGTTATCTGCAGGGAAACCGGGAGAGAGCTACCTGGGGACTCTGTGCTACCCTACAATTTTTCTGCAAATCTAAAACTGTTGTAAAAAATATAAAGTTTCGGCCCTGGCCGGTTTGGCTCAGCGGTGAGAGCGTGGGCCCACAGACCGGAGAGTCCCGGGTTCGGTTCCTGCTAAGGGGCACGTACCTTGGTTGCAGTTTGTCCCTGGCCCTGGTTGGGGTTGTGTGGGTCCAACCAGTCGATGTGTCTCTCTCACATCGATGTTTCTCTCTCTCTCTTCCCCCCTCTCTCCCTCCTGCTCTATCTGAAGATAAATGCAAAAAAAAAAAAAAAAATGTCCTCTGGTGAGGATAAAAATAAATAAATAAAAATAAAATAAAGTTTTGCTTTCATTTCTGTTAAAATGAACCAACAAAACACCTCATTCTCCAAAGCCATACATATGTTGCAGAAGACTTTGTATTCTCAGAAACGCCCAGAGACAAGTGATTTACTGTACATAAGATTACGACGCAGCTCAGACCGAGCAGTGGTGGTTATTGATTCCAGTTTAGTGCAGAAGTTCCAAACCTGTACCCTGGAGTGTGTGTGTATCTCTGAATCCTACGATATGTGTATGTCCGAGATTCCTGGTGCTCCTGTTCTATGGACAAAGCGTGATCCACAGAACCTGTGTGCCACGTGCTTTTAACTTTGTTATCTGTATCTTTGGGAATTAAACTGCCTATGTTGCTGACCCAGGCCTCTCTGACCACCTTGTAAGAGTGATGAAGTTGCCGTCGAACTTCCTGCGCGCATGAGTTCAGCCTGGTTCGTGGGCTGGGCCCATTGCTCTACTCCGTCAGCTCTCAGGCACATGAAATGTTTTCCGGTGAAGCATCCCGTCCTGCTTGTGCCCGATTGGGGGGCAGGTGGGTGCAGCCCCAACGCTCTCACTGGGCTGCTCTTCCCTGTTATCTGCCCTGCCCCAGCCAAATCCAGGAGAGCACATTTTAGGAAGAAACCAAATCCCTCAGTCAAGATGACTCAACTTCTTATCATTCTCATCCCCTCTCTCCAGGTGGAGAACTGGAGGGTCCCAGGAGGGAGGCTTCTTATCTGAGCTTGTCTAGCTGGGCAGTAAGCCAGCCGCTGGGGAGAAGGAGAAAGATGCTCAAAAAGGCTTGCTTCCCAGAGCCCCGTCCCAACCACGTCATGGGCTTAGATCACCACGTCTCTTTTCTAGATAACAGCGAAGCAAGACTGCAGCGTGAATTTAATGGTTATCCAATAAACCAGCAGGGGCTGGATGGTTCACGCACAGAAGCCAGTGGGCTCCGGGAGCAGGGATCGTTAGCCCTCTGGACTGGGAGAGCTGGGCCATGGGGAAGAAGACGAGCTTCCTGAACTCAGACCCGCGTCCCATTCCCCAGCCGAAGGTCACCTGGAGCAGCGGGAAGCAAAGTTCCCCTGAAGCAGCAGATTCGGGGCTGAGGGCGACTCGCTGGGCATCGCGGTGTGGTTGCCATGCAGCGCTCAGTACAGACAGTTCTCAGGGTATTCCGTCTGTTCTCTCTCCCTGCCGTGGTGCTTCTGGGGTACCCCCTTATCAGGCTTCAGGGACTCATTGACTAGTCCTACGGATTGGGATCTAGAGAAGGCAATTCCTTCTTTGGTTCGAGCCTTTTCAAACGCCTTTGCAAGGAAGATGTGGTTGCCAGCCAATCGCCTTCCTGGGAAGAGGTGTCTGCCCTCACTACAAGACTGGCACCCACGTCATCAAGAGAGAGAAAGGGTTGAACCAGCACCCGGGCCCTTTAGCTTGCGAGGGGTTCCCTGCAGGGCTACTAGGAGAAGAGGTGAAGGCCAGGAGAAGGCGGCTAGCCCAAGAGTCCAGCCCAGTTCCTCTCTCTTCGGGCAGCTCATGAACCAGTGACAGGTGCCGCTCACGTTATTCCCCTTCCCACGATGACACGAGCGAGGGGTGGACCCCGTCAGCCCGTCTCTAAAACCAGAACCAGCCTCCTTGGAAGCCCTGTGCTTTTGTAACGTGATGTAGGAAAATGAAGGGAAACAGGTAGGTTCCAGGGACTTAGCAAGGGGTAAGCTATGGCCTGAGGTCGCACAGCCTCTGAATGACCAGGCCACCTCTCCAACACAGTGTCATCTGGCTGCAATGCCCAGGCCCCTTCTACTCGAGATTGGAGCCTCTCTCGTGGAGTGTGGTCATTAAGGCTGCAAAAGGGAGAGAATTGGGAGCCCAGTGTTGAATAGGTACGAACATATAAACTCCCCAACACTGTCGACACTAACAGCTGGGGCCTCATTTCAGATAGAATTATAATTTAGCCTAAAAGATGAAATTAACATTTAAAACCTCTAGTGCAGTTGCTGTAGGCAGCCACTGAGTATTCCTAACCTGGGATGCAGAAAGGAAAACACGAAGCCCTGAGAATTCAGCTCATCTACCCAAGCCACTAACATACCCGAGGAAAAGCTCGTACGAGTCCATTTAGGTGGTTTAGGGCGGAAGGACCTGCCCAGTTCCCTACATAGACATTAGCAGTGGCCATCAGGGCAGAGTGGGAAGGACCTTTCTGGCCAGGTCACTGCAGACTCCAGGAATTCCTCGTTCAGCTCTGATACCCAAACAGCCAAAGTGAATTACTCACTCCGGAGGGTGAAAAACACACACCTACCCCGGAATGGCAGCGTTTGACAGTCTTAGTCACTTGGAATCGGGCCCAAGTAAATTCCTGGTGCTGACCCATCAGGCCTGGGAGCTGGCTGGGAAGGGAGGGAAATCCCAGAACAAATGAGAAAACAGGCTGCGGGCTTGTGCCATGGCCCTCGCCTCCCCGGGGCAGGGCGGCTCCAGGTGGGACAGGGTCTGAGGACAGCTGCAGGTGACGAGCGTGGTGGACGTCAGGAGCCACTCAATGGCATCTCTGTTTGCTTCCCGGCCCAAGCTGGGCCGCAGCTTACATAACAGTTTGGCAGGGGACGCGGCCAGCAGAGGCACGTGGGCTTCCGGCAGCTATAATCATCTTTGATTTCTCTGTGTGCTCAGCAGCTTCTATGCCGGGGGGGGCAGCCGTGCAGGAGCCGACACACTATGACCTCCTGTTTCCTTCTGCGAACAAACAGCCCCAAACAGGTCCCCAAGGCCAGAGAAGGAGCCACTGCAACAGGGGTCCTCTCGGGGAGGAGCTCACGGGAGCCCAGTCCCGGCCCGGGCAGGCCGGAGGCTGACCTCAAGTCAGGCCCTCACCAGGTGCCCACGAGTCGATGGGCTGGCGGGGACGGGGGTCCTGGCTGCTGGCAGCGCCGGACACTGTTTGACCTCTTGGCTGTGAGGGTTATGGTATCCCCCTCTGACATGCAGGTCACTGTGGCCCATGCCATGCCCACCCAGAAAGGCAGTTTTTCAGGCCGTGTGTCTTGCTAACAGATGTCTCTCTCTGATGCCACCACCACGTCCATGTCAGTGCCAGGCTGATCCTGCTGGAGTCCTGGGCATGAGCGGGCAGCCAAGCTGGACAGTGGCCTTTCACTTGATTAGAAACACACATTTCCAGCGTTGTTTGATGATCCTCATCTGCCTGGAGTTGAGGAGCAACTGTTCCCTTCAGAAGGGGCACGTTCTCTTCACTGGCTGTAGTCCCCACTCGTCCCTAGTGTCTGTCTTTCACCCAGAAGGTCTCTTCATTTGCTTGTTTCACTTTGCTGGCCCTGGCAGACATTTTTAGGGAGAATTTCCAGCTCTATCTTAATTGCAGTCATTTGATATCATAGTCATTCGTCCGCCTCTCTGATTTCTCAAAATGGAGCGTGAGTCCCTCAGGCAGGAGTCCAAACTGACCCTTCATTTATTCATTCAACAATCTGCCTATGGAGCCATCGTCTTGGGCGGAGTGCCGGGTGCTAGTCATTTTGTTAGGAATACGGCATCCATCATGGGGTTTCCGTGCCTGGTGCTTGGCACAGGCTGTGTGTTTAGATCAAATAAATCCATGACTAATGCTCTCTGTGCAGCCTGTTCATCTCGGCGGTGTGGCTCTGTTCCCACACAGGCCCATGCCTCGGCCTATGTGCAGGTTTGCTGAGAGGGTGCAGCTTGTTCAAGAAGTGATTTGCATGAACTTGGGTAATGTTGTTGTGCTCAGATATTTCCCTATATTCAGAGAGTCCTAATCCCCAGCTTGCGTCCCTGGCCTCATTTTTGCCACTCCCAGCCTCTTCCGCCAGGCCAACTGCTTGCACGATGTCCCTGGGCTCCCCACTCCCAGCACCTCCCCGCCCTTGCCCCCGCTGTCCCCTCGGTCCTGAGTGCCCTTGACCATGCCCTTTGCTTTGCTTTCTTACCATCCCTCCTGGCCAGTTTCCAGTCAACTCACAAGACTGCTTAGATGTCACCTTTCCCCAGAGCCCGTCCTGATCCCTGCAGGTTAGGGTAGGGGCCTCTGTGCTCATTTTCCTGCAGCCCTTTTGTCAGACTGGCTCAGCTGCCAGGCCCAAAGCCCCCTGCGGGCAGGGACGATGTCTTCATTTCGGAATTCTCAGGGCCACCGGCAGAACAGGAGCATTATAAGGAGAGGGAGAACAATTCAGCCAGCTTGTAAACAAGACCCTCGCCTGGCCCAGGGCCTGCTTCCAGCACCACCTCAGGGCCCAGACACCCCCAGCTGCAGCGCCCCCTGCGGAGTCCACACTGCGGCCGGACTCCGGCTTGGTACCGAGCCTCGCTCTCTGCTGACATATCATGTCCTTTCCCGCTGTAATTACTACCTCTGCTCTGAGTGTTGTCTCAAGCTCTCAGTGTTTGAGTACATGAAATTCTTTTGCTCCTCATATGAAAACAATGCCATCTGTTCCCTGGATGGAAATTCCTCAGTGGGATTCGGGGTGGGAAGCAGATCAGGTCATGAGGGCTCTTAGCTGTGTGTGCTTTTCCACGCTTTCTTTGATCTTAGATTCAGAACTTTTCTCTCAGATCGGTTTCAACGGGACCTGTGCTCCAATGAAAATAACATCCTCCTTAAACTTCAGTGTAGCAGCCCCAGGGGCGATGATAGTCAAGGAAGGCAGGGTTCAGTCCTACGTGCCAGGCACCCTCCAAGCACTGTGCCTACGGTACCCCGTGCTGGCAGGCGCCTCGGGTCACGGACCTACAGACGTTCACAGGGTCACCTTGCGGGCCAGGTGAGCAGGGGCACAGGTGCACACCGCAGCAGCAACGGCAAACGAAACAAGTGCTGTGATCGAGGCCAACCATCTGCTGTGGAAAAACGGGGAAGGGGGCACCATTTCCTTCTGATGTCACCCCCTCTGCTTAAGACCATCCAGTGGTCTTCACTGTTTTTAAGGTGAAGTCCAGATGACTTGATGAGACTGGAATCAAGGCCTTCTGTGACCTGGGTCTTGGCTGCTCATTACCCCACTCTGTGTCCCTGGTACCTCCCCTGACCCACGCTCACACCCGTGCTCCAGCCTCAGAAACCCACTTGTCCCCAGATGAAGGTCCCTTACCGCTTCGCATCTGCAGTTTTCTTTGCCCAGAATGTCCTTCTTCTTCCACCCCGACGATGAGATTTAACTGAGGTGTCCAGTCCTAGAAAAACCTCTCAGACTGAAGTATGCTTTGTAGCCCCTCCGCCTCCTGGGGACACCCCACTTCCCTCCATTATCACTGTCTTCCCCGTGGGACGGTGAGCTTCCTGGGCACAAGGACTGATTTTCATCGCCATCAGTCTCAGAAAATAATGAAATACAAGGAACCTCGTAGATGCAACATATATCTGTTAAACACTAAAAGTGATGTGTACGTATTGTGGCAATCAAGGACATCTTTGTGTAGGAGGTGGCAAAATTCTGAAAAATTAATTTTACTGTAATTGATGAAGAAAAGGAAAGGATATTTCAAATTGAAAGAACAACTTATCTGGGTAGGTTTCAAAGGGCTCGGTAAATATTTATTGCTAGCTTGGCAGAATCTTACAAAGTTAACCCTACCCTATGATCCAGCATTTCCACTCTGAAGTATGTACCTGAGAGAAATCAAAACATGTGCCCACAGAAAAACTGGCACAAGATCGTTTGGGGCGGCTTTATCCATTGTAGCCCCAAACTGGAAATAACCAAATTTCAACAAGAGAATGGATAAACAAATTGTGGAATATTTACGGGTGGAATATTACATAGTAATCAAAAGGAACAAACTACTAATACATGGAATGACATGGATAAGTCTCTGAAACATTTTCAGTGTTAAAATCAGGCAGCCACAGAGAGAGTATATACTAAATGGTTCCATTTATAATGAAGCTCGGGAACAGTTCGCTCAACTCAGTTTTTTAAAAAATCATTTCTTGAGGACCAGCTACGTCCCTGGCACTCTCTGGGGTACTGTTCCAGTAGCACTCCAGGTAGACTAGGGGCTAGAATAGAGGACAAAACAAGCAAAAACCCCAGCCCTTGAAGTGCTTCTATTCTTCCAGGTCAGCTTGTCGGGTTCAAAGCAAAAGGACAAGCTGACATTTACCCCCACTGAAGCTTTGACCTCCTCCAAGAGCTTGTCAGTGCCGGGACCTCTCACAGCGCTAACCAGGTGATGTGGGCGGCATTGGAATGTGTTCAGCAGCACTTAGACACATTCCCGTGATGTTTGCCTTGCCTGGTGATAAGCGGATACTCGGCAAAGGGGATGGAGCACAGGCTCGCTTTTATCTCGGAACACAGACAGCAGGGGCTGTGGGAAGGGTGCTCTGGAAGGAGGTCCCCTCCCTGGGGCAGGTCCTGTGCTGGGAATGGAACGCGGATCCCAGATCAGAGGAGGCCAAGAGGAGGCGGCCATGCTCTAGACCTGCAGGTAGAAGGGGGGGGCTAGCTGTATCCCTTGGCGGTTCTCACCAGCAGCCGGTCAGGCATCTGAAACAGTCATTTAGCAAGGTATTTTATGGGCTGAGAAGGTTGCAGTAGAAAACCAAAATGCTCCAAAGCAGCCCGAAGAAGCTAATGTGAAGTGGCCATTTTTCATAAGTGTATTCACTGAGGTTGGGATAATAAAGGAAGTTTTGTCACACCTGGGCTATGGCGTGTGTCACTTAAGGAAGTTATTATGCTCATGATGTTGACAACTGGTGAATGGTGCAGAAACCAGCAGTGTTTACTAGTCTCGGGCAGCAGAGGGAATGTGCCTCCGTTGACTTGTCCCCGGTCCAGCCCACACCGTTCTTCCAGGTGTTCCTGTGTCTTCATCAGCCTTCCTCCCTGTTTATTGATAACTTTTTTTTTTTTTTGAGAGAGAGAGAGAGAGAGAGAGAGAGAGAGAGAGAGAGAGAGAGAAACATCATCAGTTTGTTGTCCCACTTATTTACGCATTCATGGTTGATTCTTGTATGCTCCCTGCCTGGGGATTGAATGCACCACCTTGGTGCAGCTGGGCGACCCTCTAACCAACTGAGCTACCTGGCCAGGCCTCCCTGTGTTTATTAATGTCACACTGGGGCCCTGGGTCATGGAACCCAAGACAAAACACATGCAATTCCTGACCTCTCTATAATTTTTGTTCTCTTGTGAAGGTCAACATAGAAGAGAAAAACAAATGTCAGAAGGGCACCTTGAAGAGACAAGGGGATGCAGTAGTGCTGTGTGCGGGGTGAGCTGTTGGTCTCACATCAGCTCTTCACACACACCCGCCTTGCCTCCTCCCTCGTTAGCAATGGAGACCCGAAGAGATGCCATTTATGGGCCATGCTGCCCTTTATTATTAAAGTTTGATTTCTAGTGACCTGACTAGTCCCCTAAGTTATTTTCAACATGATGGTTTGAAAGTCTTCAACAGTTTTTATACCTCCTCTGCTATTGAGCATCAACATATTAGAAATAAGCATTTTAGAAAAACACTCTTCGGACTTTGAGAGATCTCTGGAGTAGTTAATTAATTCCAGGAATGTTTACTTCAGCTTTATATAGTCAAACAATATGGGATGGGTTAATTAGATAATAGAACATTGTACAAAGGAATACAAATCAGTCATGGGAATAATGCCGTGTGTAAATATTTACTGACATGGTAAATGCAAAAATATGAGGCTGTTTGCACAATGTAATCCAGTGTGGGGGGAGGTGCCTAAGGATGCATAATGTGTATAGATCTGGAAGGGAAATGAAACAAATTACTGACACTGGGTATTTCGAAGGGATGAGATCCCAAAGATTTAAAATGTCACTATTTTGGATTATCTATATTTTCTAAATATTCTACAATGAATATTAAATTTTATAACAAAAAGTTATTTTTAAAAGAAAGTAACCAAATATACCCTTAAAAGTTAAACTTAAGAAAAAAAAGTAGCAATTATTGATTCTCATGAAAATCCTTAATAGGGACAGTCTTGATATCATTTATTTTTGTTCTGGCAATGTGGACTTGTACAATTTGTTTCCCCATCTAAAAAGGAGCTGAATATCCCTCTTGATTTTTCAATTTTACATATTGGGGGAGGGGGACGGGGGAAGAACACAAGTAGAATCGAGCCTCTGTTTTGCCATTGACTAGCCATTAACTTGGGGGAAACCACTTCTCACTTGTGTAAACCAAAATTCCAAAAGAGGTGCAGACAGAAGAGACTTTATTCAGGTAGAAACGGTTTGCAAACGGGGAAAGGCAACCTCTAGTAGAAAACAAAAGTGCACCCCACTGAGACGAAAGGGAGGCCACCTTATACAGAAAAAGTTTCCACCCAGGTTCCCAGTTGGTCCGATGTTATGCAAGTCAGGTTTTCAAATTCCTACAGTTCTGATTGGTCCGAATCATGCAGTTCTGATTGGTCAGTATAGATGCAAATGAGGATATAATTGTGCAATTCTGATTGGATAGGGCCGGTCTTGGTCAGTCGGTTGAAAGATGAAACCAGGGCTTCCCTGCAGGGGTTGGCTTGGACAGAGTAAACAAGCAGAGTGCAGGAAGCTGAGAGTTCAGGCAGAGTTTCTTCCCAGTACACAGAGTACCTGAGAGCCCCTGTCAGCAAATGTTCCCGAGACTCTTATTATTTATAAAATTTGGGCCCTTGATTAACCATGGCGAGTTCATCTCAGCAGATAAATTCCTTCTTGGGATTCAACATCAAATGAATCTTTCTTCTCAGGATCCACATTTGGAACATGAGTCGATCTTCTAAATCCCTCTGTTCCCCAGGCAGAACTCCAGAAGGCTGGTGCAGCTCTACCGCCACCTGATCTGAGGCCTAAGTGCACCCCAGATACATCGTATGTGGTGTCAGGAGAAGTTCCAGTACCTGTAAGGCATCCACATGTCTGTGGCTTCATTGAATGGCTTTCTTTTCTTTCCTCCAATGGACACATATTTTCTGGTCCCCCAACAACAAACAGAAGAGAAGGTAGCAAGAAAGACAATAAAGCCAAGGAAAGAAAAGAGGTCAGCAGTCATAAAAGGAGGAGCAAAGGGCATTGGAAATCTAGAGGCCAGCTGGAAAGCAGAAAATGAACCGTGAATGGGGAGTCAACTTGGTAAACTGAAGGATACAATATATCCGTTTGATTATATTAGCATTAGGCTATTTCTTGAGATGAGAGACTCAGCTCAGATCTCTGAAAGAAAGTCTGCCAATTGGCAGATCCTCGGGAAGCCTGTGTCATGCAACTTATCTTCAAACGGAGTTATTCATAGTCCCAAAGTCGATGCCCCTTCCCAATCCGACCACGTGGGTTAGCTTGAAATCTCTCTAGAAAGCGAATTCCTGGAAGAACTACTAGAGTTCATCACAAGTCCTGGGTTTGAGTCTTAACTACGAATAAGAGACAAATCATTTACATGCAGAGACTCAACTTTCTTATTTGTCTGATGGGAGGGATAACACCACCCTGCCTGCCTCCTAAGTGACTGTAGGGTGGGCTGACAATCCACTGAAACCAGGGCTGGCGCCTTCCCGTGCTTTGTCTGTAATGCTGTGCTCAGGGCAGGCGTGTTTAAAGGTTGTGTAACAAGCCGATTTATTATAATAGAGGTGATGCCTGTCTACATGAATCATCAAGAACGCAGGTTGCAAAACATTGATCTTGTTTCAGTTCCTGGTTCTTCTTCTTCTTCTTTTTTTTTTTTTTTTATTAATATGTTTTTATTGATTTTTAGAGAAAGGGGAGAGAGGAGACAGAGATAGAAACGTTGATATGAGAGAGAACCATCAATCGGCTGCCTCCTGCACGGCACCTAGTGGGGATCAAGCCCGAAACCCAGGCACGTGCCCTGACTGGGAATCGAACCAGTGACCTCTCGGTGCATGGGACGATGCTCAACCACTGAGCCATGCCAGCAGGACAATACCTGTCTCTTTAAGTTTCAAGAAACAGGACCCACAGCTTGCATTGCCTGCATTTACTTGGACACCCACCAGGCCTGAGTCCGCTAACCCATCCAGCCTATGCAGCCCTCTGAGGAACTTTGACAGCTGCTGCCCACGTGGACAGCAATCAAAGGGGCTTCTTGTGCTTGACGCGTTTCTCCAGCACCCAACACTGGGAGCACACGCACCAAGAAGGGCTGTCTAGGGTCCTGAGTGCTTGTGAGCTTAGTAATTGGGACACTCATGCTTCTTCCTGCCAAGGGTTCAAAGACATGACATTCAAGTCTTCCCATTTCGCACTGGTGGCTGAGGAGGGGAGAGTCCTGCTGGCACGTGGGCTTAGAGCGGAGAGGTTGAAGGTCACTCTGAGCCTTGCTCCTGGGGTCATCACCTCCGCAGCCATGGTCATCAGACTGGTATTTCCATGTGAATGAGCCGAGGGAAGAGAGTGTTTCTAAGGTTTGTGGGTCGTTCATTCTCCTCTTTTCTTTAGAAAAACTGGACCAGAAACTCCAGTCCTTTCAGCCTTCACCCTCGCCCTGGAGTCCCGCTGGTGCTTCTTACCACTAATGGGGCTGCGGCCTGCCAACTCGAAGTGAGGGACAGGTCGGGGCCACCTCGGTGGCCTAACGAGGAGCCCGGAATGGAAATGAGAAGCCAACATGCATTGAAAATATTCGGTTCCCAGCCAACTGTCCCTCCCCTGTCCCTTGCCACCTCAGGGTCCTGAGCCCCGTGCCAGCAGAAGGCGACCTGCCAAACTGATACCCCACGTAGCTCAAACGGGACCCAGAAGCACACTCTGAACTTGTTTTCTCTGTCTCTGCTCAGCAGCTGCCAAAGCAGGGCCTGAAATGCGGGGTCAAGTGAAATGGGAACAGGGTTCACATGACCGAGCAGAATGAAAAACCTGGGGGAGAGGGGGCAGGAAATCAGACACAGGGTGGGGGCCTGTCACCCGTCATTAGGACTTTCTGCACTCCGAGCAGGGCCTGGGAACTTTTCTCAGCATCTTTGGTGGGAACAGGACGGGGGGAAGGTGGGCAGAGGAAGCACGGACCCAGGCCTGGTGCTGGCCCAGCGAGCTGCAGGGACGTACGTTTGCCGGTGTCTCTGTTCCTGAGGGTGTGGGATGGGCACGGGAATAGGTGCCTTACTGCTGCCTCTTGGGAGGGTCCCACGAGACGTTGTCTGTGCAGGGGCTTTGCCAACTGCGACAAACGTGAGGCGCCCATCGAATGTGCGGTATTGTTAGATGGTTAAAGGTCTGTTTAGGCAAATGAACTCCTTAGAAATCTGGAGGTGGTGAAGCCAGCTAAGCAGCTAGGACGTGGGCTGGGTAGGCATGAGAGCAGGGAACCCCCCAAATTGTGAAGGTACAGTTAATGACATCAACACTCGATATTAAAAGGCAGGTTGTCCAGGCCACACGGAATGGAGCAACTCGACAGTCGCCAAAGTGACATCCCCGTTGTTGGCAAAGGCGCACCACCAGCATGAAAGCCAGCGAGGAGTGGGGCAGGGACAGTGGTCACCAAACTGTCCAGGGGAAATGGCCACGCAACCTTCCCACGTGGAGCCGGGCCTTCGCGGCCTCGCTCCCCTTACACCACACAGCTGGCTAGCTCCCTCCTGGCTTCATGCCCTCCAGACCCACTTCCGATCAGTCCCCGACTGGCATGGAGACTCTCACCAGGGACAAATGTGCAGATCAGAGAACTTTAAGGCAAATACATTTTCCCCCCTGTAATTCTTTACATATCAGTCTCCTGCGATTTTGATTCATATAAATCATTCCCTTCTGGGTCCAACTGGAGGCCATGATTGAGTTTTGGGACCTAAGAGGCTGAAGGAGGACTACAGCTCAATAGGTAGATTCTCAAGGATCTGCTAACTTGGATTATTTCTGGGCACCCAGCTGGCATCGCCCAAACTATATACGATGTCCCTTTAAGTAACAACAGCTTTGAAAGTCTAAGAAGCTGACCTGAACCAAAGAATGGAAAGGGAGAGAGAGGTTTCTGAAAGGCCTTGTTGATAACGTAGATTCAAGTGGGGCGAAGAGTCAAAAGAAGTCAGGCATCAGTGAAGTGCCCAAGTTTTAGGTTGATACAGGTTGGCAAAGGCCTGGTCTAGGTTGCTTCTCTCCCCTCCTGGACTCGGGGCTGTCACTCATGAGAGTGGGCTTTCTTTCCATCTGCCGGGGGTCGACACCTTAGAATCTCTCTCAGCCCCAAACATCCCAGGAACCACTCCAACAGGTCAGAGTTAGTACATGCGGTCTCATTTCAGAATGGATAAGTAGTTACTTGCCAAATATTCATTGGTTAATTGTTGATAATAACCTGGTGCAGATTAGTTTAGACAAGTTCTTGACTCAAAAAAAAAAGGAGTTGACCTCGGATCAGGCTACAATAAAATACGCAAAGATGTGTTCCTCAGGTTTGCTGTGTCTGACCAGATGTCCTGCCTAATCAGTGCAGAAGAGAATGATTTGATGTAAACATAAGCTCATTTAACCCAGGGGGAGACCTGACTTGAACTCCACCCTTGGCCTTGATATGTTTCCAAACTGCTGCCTAATTCCTGTAAACTCACCAGTTATGAGATTTTCTTACTGTATGTGTTTCTCTTCACTTGGGCAGCCTTGAAGTTGAAACCAATTTTCTTTTGCTACTTTCATTATTAGCTGACCGTTGAACAGGCTAAGACTCGTAAAGCCTTTTACTTAGCGGAACTGGGGTTGTTTTCCTAAGGGCTGGCCCCCCCCAGTGGGCACTCCTGCCAGTACAGACCACAGCCTCGCCTCCTTGTTCTACGGCATTTAAATCTCACAGATTATTGGAAAATGGACTGGCTGAATCACTGGGCTCTAACTCAGTAGAGATTGTGAAATTGAGGACATTTTCTCTGTTTGGTTAGCAACACCTAAAGCCATTTTAGCCACAGTAGCTTGAATGATGTTAGTAGCTCTCAAGTTTATGAAGCTTATTAGCATTGACACCACCACTAGGCCAGCGTCGCGTGGGCTTGCAGCCTCTTGGGGAATCTGCCTGAAAATGCCCCAAGGAGCCCTGGGCAAGAGGCTGCATCTTCATTTCAGGCACATCAGCTTCTGCTGATGCGGATTCGGTGACCCAAAGTTTTAAATTCAAGTCTGGGGTGTGAGCGGGTGCTCTTAAGTGCTGATGGGGGCCAGGGGTTCTGGTAACAGTAAATTTGGGAATAGTAAACATGGGTTTGGGGAAAGGGCAAGAAGGGCATGTAGTTCCCAGGGAGGCACTATGAATGAATGAATGAATGAATGAATGAATGAATGAATGAACGAACGAATGAACGAACAAACGAATGATTCCTGTGACATAAGACAACTTCTTCATTGAATAAGAGGTTCTCTTTACTAAAATGAAACTAATCAAAAGAAATAAATAAAGGTAGACTTTCAAAGGCAGTGTAAATCCATTATCAGAAAATGCTGGTTAATAGTAAAACTGAATAGTGAAGTTAGAGTAGGTTCTGCTGAAAATCACAGCCTCAGGCACCTGAAGGGTTTAGTGTCTGTCAAACTTTTTCTTCCTGGACTAGGTATACTTAGAAGTCTTCAATTCTTTCTTGAAAGAAAGAAGAACAGAAGGAGAAACGTGCCAGGTTCTCAGCAGCTTGCAGATCCCAAATCAATATAAGAACAGCTTATAGTTCCCAAGTAGCTTCTAAGTACCGAGCACATACGTAGGGTTAAGATATTGCCACACACGCCTGCTAATCCTCACAGCGATGCTGCCAGGCAGATGTTCCTGTCTGTTTCACTTACGAGAAAAGAGTCGTTGCCAAGATCACAGAGTAAGTGCATGGCAGAGCCAGGGTGGGTCAGTCTGACCCCAAACCTTCACCTTTACACTCTGTCTGTGTTCAGAGCCGTCGAGACCAGAGAGTGATGACATCTGAGGGTCAGGTCCAACAAGAGACAAAGTTCTGGAACTTAAGAAAAATTGACTGATAAAAATAATGTCAGTAGACCTACAGAAGCAAAAATAATATAACAGTGGAAATTATATTCCTTTAAAACCTTCTGGTGCATTAACCAATTCAACTATAGCAAATGACACATAACTCAGAGAATAATAATCAAACTCTGCAGATGAGCCAATTAAAGTCACTGTATGACATTAAACCAAGCATTTTCACATTAAAAACAATAATAAGAAACAAATAACTACAGGGGGGAAAAACAACAACAACAAAGCAAGGTGCTAACATGCTCAAGAAACCTGAGCTTGAATTTTATCATGGCCAAATGGTTCAGGCTATGGTTAATTCATTTAGAAATCCTGTACAAGTCAAAGACGAGAGTTCTGCAATAACAAAGACATTTTCAACTGCTGTCCCCAATGCCACAAAGTCTCAGCCCGTGAGCACCATCAGTGTGACCATGAAAAATGACAGAGGCTCACATACGATGACTGCCACTAGATCTGTGAGCCCTACGTTTCAGAACAGACTTTTCTGTCCTCCTACTAGAAGTCATCACAATAGTATCCAAGACTCCATGAAACAAGGCAGCAATAGAACCTCTTCCAATGTTACAATTCAAAAAGGGTCTCATGAGATAGAATGACTACCATTAAATATAGTTTTATCTAGTGTCAAAACCAGTTCTTCTCAGGAAGCAAAGAGAAATAAGATACTATCAGGAAGCATCACATCTGACATTAGAGCCAGGCCCGCTCCATCTTCTGATACAAAACCGATAGGAAAGTCAAAACCCACTCACCAGTTCAGACGCACTATGGCAAAAGCAACTATTGATAACAAATCAGCTCAGTCCAAAGAAACCACGGAAGAAAGAAGAGTGAGTGGAAGGCCGGCAAAGGAAGAAAGCTGAGAAGGTGTCCTCGCTCGGTAATCACCCAGCCTGACCCTGGAGGACAAAATGAAAACCCAGTCGGGTCCTTCTGGATTACCATGGCAGGAGAAGATGAACGAAGACTATTACTGAAAAAGTAAATCGAACATTTCTGAATGCCTGAACCTGATAAATGAGGGATACCCAAAGGAAGAAACATGGGGCACATTTAATGAGCTGATTAAAAATGTTCTAGTTGCCAAAGAACTTGTTCAATCCTGGATACGCTGTGCACATATTGACCCCCTCACAGTCCTGCTGAAAATACCAGCTCAGTCTATGAGAAGGCCATTCTGGCAGGGGCCTGCCTATTGAAGAGATGAGACATGCTATTGCAACTATTCTAACAATGAAGAGTCGAGAAAAAGTTCAACTTGGGGAACATTTTGAGGAGCCTTGTACAATCCAGGTACAAATCCAAGAAGTCAACATTGAAAAGTTAGGGAAAACAAAAATGGAAAATAAACATCAGAGAAATGTGGTATTTCAAGACTGTGCAAAAGAGCCAGATGACAAAACAGAAGATCCAACCAAGGATGTTAAAACCCCCAACACAGAAACTAGGGAGAGCTGTTAATTAAATATAATGTGTCTACTATACCATACTTGCAAAGTGTAACAAAGAAATGGCAGATAGACAAAACGAATTCTAGCCTGAAAGAGCTGAAGTTTCTAATACCAGTAAGACGTTCTCAGCGTCTTCAAGACAAGACTTCTAAATTGCCAGATACGTTCAAAGACCATTATCCTTGTGTGTCTTCATTGTAACAGCTAACAGAGCTGGGAGAGGAAATGGGTGGTTTTATATGCCGCCCTGATGCAACTCTGTGCCAGATGTATTTGGAGACTGAAACAGGAGGAGAGAACCAAAGGACTGGGGTGTTTTGTTTGTTTGGTGTGGCTTTGTATGTAGGTCAGGAGTTTGCCAAGTACCTAAGATTCATGGCAGTGGCTCTTTTGCTAACATTCACATTATATAGCAGATGCTGCATTCTGTGTCAGCAAGCTAAATCCCACATTGTCTATCTCAACAGACTCAGGTTTTGTCTACAATAGGTTAGTTTTGTCAACTAGTTTACTATGTTCGTTGAATACAGTTAATACAAGTCACTCTAATTTCAGTGGTATTTCTAAATAGCTAATACTTAAACTTGCTTTGTATATAAAAACTTCACTGTTAAATCATGTCCCCTGAAACATGACACTGTAAACATTTTTCTCTTCCCCACACACAAGAGAACCACCAATAAAATTGTTTATGTCTTTGAAATCATACTTAAAATGGCATATATTCTCTACCAACTCTACGGCTTCAAGTACGTAATAGGTAATTGTAAGAAATTAGATAATTTCCAAAAAAAATTTTCCAAAGTATGTATACTATGAATATGGTTGGAAATCACATACATAGACTTTATGTTCACAAAGTCCATTTGTAAAGTAGCACCCATCTTCTACTGTCTTCTCCTGTTCTAGAGAGTAAGATTTGTATTCCTTTTTAAACTGTGCCCTAATCTGTATACAATACATTAAAATATCGACATAAAAAATAATAAGCAATCTGCCACACTACCGAATCTTACTAGGCTGAAAATTTCTACAAACCTTGCATTTTTCCGAACTTGTCAACACCTAGTCTCTCATCATTTTACACTGAGAAACCTAAATAATAATCATTCTTCCAGAGCTTTCCAAGTAGAATACAAATTTATATCACTTGTAATTTTCCAGTTTTTTTTTAATTCCCCCCCAGATATTTTATATTATTGTAGTCATAAAATAAATAGCAGAGTTGATTCATTGAAAAGAATAAAACCTATAATTTACCAAAACTGATTCAAATATATTTATATTTATATATATAGTCAATAAAAATTAAATATCTAATTTAAAAAATCTTCTTACAAAGGAAAGCCTTTTCTGGAAGCTTCATTGGAAAGTTCCACCAAATATTCAAGTAAGAAATAATTCTAATCCTGCGTCAAGCGTCCCAGGGAATAGCGTACAGACAGACAGTGTGGGGAAAGCACCTTAGGCAGGACCAGCAGAGGCAAAGGCACTGAAGTAGAGCAAAATACCGTGAACTTGGGAAATAAGTGGTTGAGTACAGCTGGGGCTCAGGGGACTTCTTGGAGAGAAGCGGAAGATGGGGCTGAGGACAAAGAGGAATTTTATTTTGTCCTATAAACAATTAGTTTCCAATTAGAAGGTCAGATCAGGCCTGCATTTTTCTCCAATGAGGATCTGTACTACTCGATGATTCTGAGATACCACTTGACATTTATGCGGGGGAAAAAAGTATCCATAGAATAAGACTTAATATTAACATCAACAAAAAGCCTTTTGCTAATGTCCTAGGAACAAAGAAGTTCCAAAAACCTCTAAAGTGCCTTTAAAAGTTATCGTCCTCCAAGGACTTGCATAAGCTTGAGCCTGGGATGGCAGACGTCCGGACACAGCCGCCTCATCCCACTCGTGGGCCTGTAATATTTATGATAAGAATAGCTAATATTTATTGAGTGCTCAGTGCCAGATACATTGCTAAGCACTTGACCTGAATTATCTCCACTAATCTTCATAATAATCCGGTGAAGCAGGTGTTATAATCTATCTGCATTTTACTGATGAGAAACAAGTCTAAAAGTGATCAGGTAACTTGCCCAAGGTCGCCCTGCTAATAATAAGTGGCAGAGACAGAACTTGAACTTGTTTCTCTCCCTCTGACTATAGCACCCATGCTGTTCACTACTATGCCGTCCTGACCATGGCAGGTGTCACTACACGATCATTGCACTTTTTTTTTTTTCATTAGCCCAGACTGGGCCTCCCAACTTCTTTGAGTCTAGTTCTCGAGGAAGTCAACATACATAGATCGGAGCTGGCACATGAGACAGGACTAATTTGTGCACTTGGCCTACACTTTACTATCATCTTAGATGCAGCCTCAGAGTCTGCTTCAGCTGAAAAACAAAAGAAGGAATTCAAGGTATCCATAAGCTGTCAGTGAGTTTGCTGCTTATAAAGAATGCCTTTGGCGAGAAAACTGCACAGGTGATTCCATGGAGACTATGGCTTCGTGTCACATGCTCCACATATCTGGGTCGTTGAGATTAATGCAGAAGATAGAAGTGTTGTTGAAGACTCAGAGTCGATTTGGATTTTGGACAAGATTCATGCATTCCTAGATAATTCCTACAGCACATTAAAGGTACCCCGCCATTCCACACAAAATGGTAAGAAGTCAATATCCATGTCGATTGTACAGAGTCCTCCCAGGCAGACAGCTGTACTTAATGCAACTGTTTTTTCCTTTCTCTCCGAACTCCACAACAGTCACAAAATCGTCACCAATGACATACAATGCACAAGTGGTGTGGTGGCCTGCGGTGGCCCAGGAATGAAGAATGGCAGTCCAGGGCTGGGAGGAGGGGAGAGATCTCACTGGATCAAGCAGGGGCCTGATCCCTTGGGAACAGAGGGAGCAACAGGAATGTCCCATCCAGCTGTGAGGCTGGTCCTGGAAGGGCAGCTGGGTTCATGGCCACTTCGGGCTCAGTGGTGGAGCAGGTGGGTAGGTGGTGGAGCAGGTGGGTAGGTGGTGGAGCAGGTGGGTAGGTGGGGGAGCAGGTGGGTAGGTGGGGGAGCAGGTGGGTAGGTGGGGGAGCAGGTGGGTAGGTGGGGGAGCAGGTGGGTAGGTGGGGGAGCAGGTGGGTAGGTGGGGGAGCAAGTCCAAGTCCAGAAGCCTGTGGGTACCAGGCAGGCAGAAGTCAATACTAGATGTGCCAACATAGGCTAGAAACCGAACTGATGCCGAGCATTGAGGGCCTGGGCCTGGCCCCAGGGAAGAATGATCACATGAGTTAAGTGAGGTTCCAGGCCAGTTTCTCTGTTTTCCTCCTGAAGGAGGAAATACTAGGGAGAATCCAACAAAGGCTACCTCAGGTCAAAATCCCAAACATGTGGACTAGGACAATGTGAGGGGGAGGAGTAGGGGGACACGAGGAGAAATTTAAGCCATTTAGATCCTAAGACTCTGGATTCTAGGAAGGGTTAACAGTGAAACAGACTTTGGGACAACGTGGGAGCTCAGGGCCCACAGAACGAGGACAGTGGCTCTGATGCACATCTCACCTCTTCTGGGATCTTCTCAGCACCCAGAAACATCCATGCGTTGTGAGAGGGGAGAGAATCGACATACGACATAATCCTGCCCGCGTTGGGTACTTAAATATCCCGTCTCACTTAATTCTCAAAATACCTCAGAAACACCGAGACCTGCCCAAGATCACAATTAGTCAGTGATATGGTCGAGATCTGAATTCATGCATGGCTCCAAAGTCTTGGATCTCTGTACCCTGTCTGTCGAGCTGCTTCTGGGAGGGAGAGACAAGAGACACTGAAGACCAGGCAAAGGGAACCAATGCCGATACCATCTCAGTGGTTTTCAACCCTGGCTACACATCAGAATCTTCTGGGAAGGTTTAACACACACACACACACACACACACACACACGTGTGGACCATCCCCAGATTCTGGCTCAGTTGCTCTGTGATGGGAGCCGGGCACTGGTGTTTTTCTTTAAAAGCTCTCCTTCCTGGTCATTCTAAGGTGTAACAGGGCTGGGAACCGTCGACCTAGTTCTCCAAGGCAGTCTAACACACTCCGGGCTGCTGGCCCACCGGCACACTGAAAACCCAGGCTCAGTGCCTTCCGTGCCTGTTTCTCACTAACTCTTCTTTCTTTCTTCTCCCTCTTGGCTCTCAGTTTCTGTGCTGCCTTGGATGGAAATGCCCGGTTCCTGCTCCGGCTGTGCCTAACTCCCTGCTCCAGCCCTAGCTCCCTGCTCCAGCCCTAGCTCCCTGCTCCAGCCCTAGCTCCCTGCTCCAGCCCTAGCTCCCTGCTCAGCCCTAGCTCCCTGCCCAGCCCTAGCTCCCTGCTCCAGACCTAGCTCCCTGCTCCAGCTCTAGCTCCCTGCTCCAGCTTTAGCTCCCTGCTCCAGCCCTAGCTCCCTGCTCAGCCCTAGCTCCCTGCTCCAGCCCTAGCTCCCTGCTCAGCCCTAGCTCCCTGCCCAGCCCTAGCTCCCTGCTCCAGCCCTAGCTCCCTGCTCAGCCCTAGCTCCCTGCCCAGCCCTAGCTCCCTGCTCCAGCCCTAGCTCCCTGCTCAGCCCTAGCTCCCTGCCCAGCCCTAGCTCCCTGCCCAGCCCTAGCTCCCTGCTCCAGCCCTAGCTCCCTGCACAGCCCTAGCTCCCTGCACAGCCCTAGCTCCCTGCCCAGCCCTAGCTCCCTGCTCAGCCCTAGCTCCCTGCCCAGCCCTAGCTCCCTGCTCCAGCCCTAGCTCCCTGCTCAGCCCTAGCTCCCTGCCCAGCCCTAGCTCCCTGCTCCAGCCCTAGCTCCCTGCTCCAGCCCTAGCTCCCTGCTCAGCCCTAGCTCCCTGCCCAGCCCTAGCTCCCTGCCCAGCCCTAGCTCCCTGCTCCAGCCCTAGCTCCCTGCTCAGCCCTAGCTCCCTGCTCCAGCCCTAGCTCCCTGCTCCAGCCCTAGCTCCCTGCTCAGCCCTAGCTCCCTGCCCAGCCCTAGCTCCCTGCCCCGGCCCTAGCTCCCTGCTCCGGCCCTAGCTCCCTGCTCCGGCCCTAGCTCCCTGCTCCGGCCTAGCTCCCTGCTCCGGCCCTAGCTCCCTGCTCCGGCCCTAGCTCCCTGCTCCGGCTCTAGCTCCCTGCTCCAGCCCTAGCTCCCTGCCCAGCCCTAGCTCCCTGCTCCAGCCCTAGCTCCCTGCCCAGCCCTAGCTCCCTGCCCAGCCCTAGCTCCCTGCTCCAGTTCTAGCTCCCTGCTCCAGTTCTAGCTCCCTGCTCCAGCCCTAGCTCCCTGCTCCAGCCCTAGCTCCCTGCTCCAGCCCTAGCTCCGTGCTCCAGCTCTAGCTCCGTGCTCCAGCCCTAGCTCCCTGCTCCAGCCCTAGCTCCGTGCTCCAGCTCTAGCTCCGTGCTCCAGCCCTAGCTCCCTGCTCCAGCCCTAGCTCCGTGCTCCAGCCCTAGCTCCCTGCTCCAGCCCTAGCTCCCTGCTCCAGCCCTAGCTCCGTGCTCCAGCCCTAGCTCCGTGCTCCAGCCCTAGCTCCCTGCTCCAGCCCTAGCTCCCTGCTCAGCCCTAGCTCCCTGCCCAGCCCTAGCTCCCTGCTCCAGCCCTAGCTCCCTGCTAAGCCCTGGCTCCCTGCTCCGGCTGTGTCTAGCTCCCTGCCCCGGCCCTAGCTCCCTGCCCAGCCCTTGCTCCCTGCCCAGCCCTAGCTCCCTGCTCCAGCCCTAGCTCCCTGCTCAGCCCTAGCTCCCTGCACAGCCCTAGCTCCGTGCTCCAGCCCTAGCTCCCTGCTCCAGCCCTAGCTCCGTGCTCCAGCCCTAGCTCCCTGCTCCAGCCCTAGCTCCCTGCTCCAGCTCTAGCTCCCTGCTCCAGCCCTAGCTCCCTGCTCCAGCCCTAGCTCCCTGCCCAGCCCTAGCTCCCTGCCCAGCCCTAGCTCCCTGCCCAGCCCTAGCTCCCTGCCCCGGCCCTAGCTCCCTGCCCAGCCCTAGCTCCCTGCTCCAGTCCTAGCTCCCTGCTCCAGCTCTAGCTCCCTGCTCCAGCTCTAGCTCCCTGCTCCAGCCCTAGCTCCCTGCTCCAGCCCTAGCTCCCTGCCCAGCCCTAGCTCCCTGCCCAGCCCTAGCTCCCTGCCCAGCCCTAGCTCCCTGCTCCAGCCCTAGCTCCCTGCCCAGCTCTAGCTCCCTGCCCAGCTCTAGCTCCGTGCTCCAGCCCTAGCTCCCTGCTCCAGCCCTAGCTCCCTGCCCAGCCCTAGCTCCCTGCTCCAGTTTTAGCTCCCTGCTCAGCCCTAGCTCCCTGCTCAGCCCTAGCTCCCTGCTCCAGCCCTAGCTCCCTGCTCAGCCCTAGCTCCCTGCTCCAGCCCTAGCTCCCTGCTCCAGACAAGCAAGGTCCCGAGGAGCTGGACACAAGGCAGAGTGCTGTGTCCTAGAAGCCAGTGGTGCAGGGCTCTGGGAATCCCACAGAGGGATGCAGCGCCTGGAGGGGAGGGGAGGAGCTCAAGGGGAAACAGAATTGAACCCAGGGAGAACATTCCAGGGAGTCATCGTGAAAACAGAGGACCTAGGCAAGAAGAATTCAAGATAGAGATCTAAGGAGCCACGGCACAGAGAGGTCAGGAGGTCAGGTTTGGAGAAATTCTCTGCGGTGGAGATACTACCTGCAGCTGCTGTTTACTGGGAGCCTTGGACCTTGGGCTGGGTGAAGTCCCAGTGTGGTCTGGCCTGGACCCAGCTGTTTACCTGCCTGAGCTCACTGCATCTGTCCGCTGTTGACCTCGTGCTGCCTCGTCCTCACAGACAAGATTTGGCTGAAAGGACAGAGCAGGTGGCTGAGGGACCCTGGAGCAAAATTTTGGAGAAGAGTAGCCAGTAAGACTATGGAGACCTCTTATCACTCAATGTGTTGGTTCATGTTGCCTAAGTCAGTGATCTTGCTGAATTGCTCATGAGAGTTCCCTAGATCAGCTCCATCAAACCATGCTGAGACCTTAGAAGAGAAATATGCACCTACTCTTCACTTATTTGATCATGAGAACTGGCCCTTTGCCAGCAGCTGGAGGGCTCAGATTGGCTACTCTTCCCACAGACAGAATTCGAATTGCTTCTCTGAGCTCATGCTTCTTGCTGTCTTGCATCCTCCACGGTGCGGTTGCCTCTCATTCCCAGTCTTGTTTGAGTTCAACTGACCCTCCTTTCCCAGAGAGGCAAGGCTATGGGAACAACGGGAGCCCTTGAGAAGTGTCTAGTCCAGTTTCGTTGTCAGAGTCTTAAAATCACAGATTCCTGAACCTCAGGAGGGGCTTCCTGAATAAGAATCTCTGGGGCTTGTGCCCCATTTGTCTGGTGCATTACTCACCCAAACTGACACCTGCCTCAATTAGCCTGGACAGAGGAGAGTCTTATAAACTGAATTCACAGCTGTCTTTCACATCCATAAATGTTTTATGTGATTTCCTATTCAGGTGCGATTCTGGGGCATAGGAAGAATCATAGCTGGGACTAATATATATATATTTTTTAATCCTCACCCGAGGACATTTTTGCATTTATCTTCAGAGCGGGAGGATGAGAGAGAAGGAGAGAGAGAGAAACATCCATGTGAGAGACACACATCAACTGGTTGCCACCCACATGACCCCAACTAGGCCGGGGACAAACTACAACCGAGGTACGTGCCCTTAGCAGGAACTGAACCGGGAGTCTCTGGTCCACAGGCCGACACTCTAACCGCTGAGCCAAACCGGCCCAGGACTGTGACTGATATTTTGTGAGCCAATAGTCATTTTCCCTTCTACCTCCTAAATCATGGTTGTTGTTTTAATATTTACGTTACAGTAGAAAAGTGATGAATAACATTGAACTCCCTACCCAGTTGTTGTGCCTCTATGACAATTCACTACTAGGCAGTCAAGAGTAGAGAGAAGAACACTGAATTTCGAAAGAGAAGATCCAAACTTTGAGTTCATACTGTCTCCATTATTAGCTAGATAACCCTGGGCCAATTAAATTACCCTTCTGAATTTCAAATTTATCACAGTCATAGAGATAAGAGGCAGGAGGCTATTACCATATGCCAGGTATGATGTCCAGCCCTTTCCTGATGTCATTGGCTTTAATGTTCCCAAACACCATTCCACGGAGGAGAAAACTGGGTCTCAGGAAATCAGCCGCTTCCGCTCAGTGCTCACAGCAGTGCCTGCCTGGGTACTGTGCAGGGTTACTATGAAATTTGGGGGAGATAATGATGTGAGACTTGTACTCTGCCTATGTTTCTCTCTCCAAAACTGTGCATTACTATAGTCAAGACCGATCTTATTTGTCCTGCTGCCCCATTAGCCATCACTACCCAGCATATCAGTAGACACTAAAAAACACTGGTCGAGTGAAAATGAATGATTAAAAATAAGTTAATGCTTCAATGAGGAAGGCACTATTGATCATCCTACTACACGAGTAACTCAGGCCCCAGAGAAACCTGGCTCTCTCTCCTTAGCAGGCATCATGCACGAAAGGTGGCGTATTGGGGGTTCTATTTACACGAGCTGCCCGGAGGCCTCCTTGAAGAAACAGTCAGCAGACCTCCGGGGGTGTCTGCCCTGTGAGTCGGGGCCAGCTCTGCAAACTTTCACTTGTCCAGCTGAACCCACACCGTGCAGCAGGCCCTGGGCCTCTGTCCAGTCTCCTCCGGGATCTCATCTGGCCTCCTCAGACCTCACCCCGTGCGTCCCCTCTTTTCTTTGGTTCTGCCTCCCTGCGCCCTTGGCCTGACGCTGCCTCCGTGGTCCAGCCGTGGCTGTCCTCCGCCCTGTAGTGGGCATCTACCCTTCAGAGAGCATCTACGGCTGCCCTGCGGACCAGCTCCCTTCTCTCTCAAGCTCGGCCACCGCGTCCACTGCACACAAGACTGATTCCCCACTCTGCGTGGCTAGGCTCCGTGGTCGGAACCACACTTCGAGCAGACATCCAAACCAGGCGAAGGCTCCCCCTGCTTCTCAGGGGGGACTCCCGGGAGGGCTGTCCCCAGTCTCAGTCCCTGAACACGAACACTGATCGGTATTGGTGGGAGGGGACAAATTAGGATGGGCTACCCCATTGTGCCACTCAAACAGAGTAAAACCAAACTGTCAGAAACATGTCCCAAACCTTTGGGGGAGCAGAGAGAGAAGAAACCTCCAGAAAACTGAAAAGGACTCAAATGAAAAAGTTGGTCCACTGGCAAAATAACACTGAAGGCGACTCAGTGAGGATGAAGCAGCAGAGGACTGACAAAGACGATGGAAACACGGGAAGGGTGATAATAAGAAAGCCAAAGGCCGGGCAGCCTCACAAAGCTGGGTTAGGGGGCATCAACGTAGCTGCTATGGAGTCCCAGCCGAGTCAGCAGGGATTCGCCGTCGCAGCCACTAGGTGGCACTAGAGCAGAAGCTGCGGGAGAACTTGAGCGGTGGCTCAGCAGGTATGAGGAGCCCTGGGGGAAGGGCAAGTTTGAGGGGCTAAGGGTCCCTTGGTTCCAAGGCATAGCATCTCAGAGGCATAGACATGAAGACATACTTTGGTCCTCACATCTCTGAATGGCCTTGCCCTGGCTGGAAGCTAAAGCTGCTATATTGGTTTCCTAGTGACAAAATTCCCAGCTGGCCCCTTGTTAACATTTTTTTTTTGTTCTTTATTGATTTTTAGAGAGAGGAAGGGAGAAGGAGAGAGAGATAGAAACATCGATGAGAGAGGACATCGACTGGCTGCCTCCTGCATGCTCCCCACTGGGGATCGGGCCACAATCATGTGCCCTGACCGGGAATCAAACCAGTGACCTCTTGGTACATGGGTCAATGCTCAGACACTGTGCCACACCTGCCGGGCCCCTTGTTAACATTTCAAAAGGCACTGATGTGATATTGGGCAACTCTAGGTGTCAGTGACCTGGGGAAAAGCCATTTGCTTCCCGTTCTCTACTTCAGTGAGAATTCTTCACGTGATCCCAAGCTCGACATGTGTGAGAAGAGCCCAGCACCGCGCCCTGCTGCAGCGAATGCCCAGTAAATGTCATCCTGCCTCCTCAGTGAGCCCGGGTGACCGTCTGCCTCCAGCCTCACACACTGAGGTCGATCTGTGCCCCTCAGGACTGAAGTGCTCTGGCCCCATAAAGCCCGCAGCCCCTCTGGCCAGAGACCCTTTTGTCCCTGCGCCTTTGTTGTTGCAGACTTCTCACTGTGAGGCCCAGCCAGCTGCCAGGGGCCACCCCAGGAGCTGGACTCTCAGCTCACAAACAGAGCATTATCCCCAGTCCTCCTGCCCCCTCCTGCTGTCCCAGCCCCACGCCCCGCCTCCAGCCACATGCCTTGCACACTCTCAGCCCTCTGACCCCCTTCCCCAGCAATGTGTTTCTAGTCTGCGCAGGAACACGCCACGCTGGGTTTTCCTGCCTGGCCTAATCAGCTTTGCCTCTGGGCCTGGGCGTCCCAGGGTGTGTAACCCAGAGGCTTGCGCAGAGGTGATCAGATTGCAGGGAACAGTATGTTTCCCTCCCAGCCTGTTTTCTTCAAGGGCCTGGCCTGCCAGCTGAGTTGTCTTTCTCTTTCCACTCCTCACCCTCCCTCGCACGCGGTGTGCCTTCAGTGGGTGCAGGAGCAGAGGCGGGGCGCACGCTGGCTGGGAGAGGAGCCGAAGGCAGGTCTGCCCAGAGACAGGACCCTCGCCGCCTCTGGAAGAGTGGAGGAGGAAGGTGGGGCCGAGTTTGTGATTTGTGTGGATCAGCTCTGGCCAGATCTCTTAAAATGTTTTGTTCTTGCTTTGCTGCTGCTGTCCCCTCCCCCTCCTTCCCTGTGCTGAGCTGTCGTTTCTTAATCCAGCCAGCCCTGTGTGACCTCCTGGTTCCTCTAAACACCCTGGCTTCCCAGACCCCATTCCTCCCCTTTCTCACCTTCTTACAAATTGCAATTTTAAAAAATTACAAAAGTGGTCATGTCAATGATAAGAGCAGGGTTGACATGTTTAAAAGAATAATTAACTCAAAAAATGCTTATTGAGCCCAGCACCGTCTTCAACTTGACTCTCTTTCTGGTTCTGGGCAGCATGCGATAAGAAACCAGCTGTGGAGCAACGCCTGGAAATGTGCACCTTCCAGAGCAGTAGGAAAATAAGTCTTTTCAATACAAACATCAACAGGTAACAGTTAAAGCATGAGCATGCTCATTCCTCCCGGGGGCTGGAGTCCCTTCTGGCCACATCACATTGCCAGAGGGATTGGTAATAAGGTGACTAGGAATGTCAGACATGAAACTGACCTCCATAAAGATCATGAGACAGGTTGGGGTGAGCTTGCCTCGGGTACCCCAGCCTCAGCCTCGTGTCATCTGCTACTTAGATGTCTTCAGCAGACACTGGCTCACTGACCAGAGCTGGCCTGTTTGGTTTGTGAGCTGATCAGAAGCTGTGGTCCCTCAGCCCCGCTTTGACCACGCCCACCCCCATCCCCACTTCCACCCCCACCCCATCTCCTCCCCCACCCCGCCCCCACCCCCACTTCGGGTAATGCCACCCAAAGCCGCAGCACTTCCTTTGAGGCAGATTTTTTAACTTAAACCAGTTTGCTCCAGAAGAAAACTTGATAGTTTCACTGTCATTCTAAAAAATATCAGTTTTGTAAATAAAAAGTAAGCATAAAAATAGAGAAATGATAACATGGGCCCATGGAAACAATATGTTTTAGTACTTTGCACGTGGCGATAAATCTAATCAATTTATGAGAGTAAGCTTGTCAATGAGAAAAATGAAACAGTTTATAGTCTTTTGGTAAAATAGGAATATTTGGCTCAATGAACAGCCGCTTCTTCGCTTACAATGTGGTTATGTGCCAACAAACCCAACATAGTTGAAACTATCCCAACTCAAAAATGCATTTAATACACCTAAACTACGAATACCACAGCTTAGCCTAGCCAACCTTAAATGAGCTCAGGACACTTATATTAGCCTACAGTAGCACAAAAATACCTAGCACAAAGTCTATTTTGTTATATAGCATCAAATAGCTCATGGATTGTCATGCATATCACTCTTACATCATTATAAAATAAAAAAATCATAAGTTGAGCCATCATTAGCCGGAAATCGTAAGTTGTAATGGATGGTTAAGTCGGGGACCATCTCCTCTGTACTAAATTTGCAACAACAATGAGACACACATCTATCGGAGGCTATTACTAGGCGCAGCAGCCAGACTGCCTGGATTTAAGTCTCAGCCCCCTACTTAGCAGCCGAGAGACCAAGGGTCGTTTCCTTCACATCTGTGTGCCTTAGTTTCTTGTTTGTCAAATTGGGCTAATATTAGCACCAATCAGAGTTGTTCCTGACAACTGCATGAGTTAATAATGCAAAACACTATGACAATACCAGGACCCGCACTTAGTCAGCGCTCCGTGAATGTTGGCTGCAATAATGATCAGAGTCATAGCATTAGCATTAGTTGTGCTCATGGATTTTAAGTTCCTACTCACTAGAGTATAGAGTCAGAAAGATCGAAAAACAAATATTTAACTATTTTCCCCCGTAAGATCAATTACTAAGAGTCAGTTCCTAACCAAAATGATGGAAGTGACTTTTGCTCAACAAAATTCTCTTTTAATACGGCCTCTGGAGCAATCTCTGAAACCTGGTCTTGGAGTGTTGAGTTACCTGGTAATGTTTGGTAGGGATGGAAAACAGGTTCCTCATCTACTCCCCGCTATAGTCCAGTCTAGAAAACACTTACAAAGATATTTCATTTCATTTTCAAAAGATCTCTATATGATAGTCAAAATAATTTGAGTTATTTAGATAAGTTATAACCATACGGTTCTAATAATTAAAATATTTGCTGCCTTGTGAAATTAGTTGAGTGGTTTGGTCAGCTTGGAAGACACATTCCTGGGTCCTTGGTGACTTCTGACATCATCTACTACTTACTGAGGATTAACTGTGGGTACATTAAATGTTTAAAAAAGATTAAACATTTTTTTTAAAAGACCTCAGAGGGAAGGGGGGTGGAGGGAGGGACAGGAAGAGATAAACCGAAGAACTGATATGCATATATGCGTAACCAATGGACACAGACAACAGCACCACGAAGGCAGGAGCAGGGAGGAGGGTGTCAAGGGGGGCGGGGGGGAGGAGGGACATCTGTAATAATAAATTAATTTTTAAAATCGTCACCCGAGGCTATGTTTTCACTAATTTTAGAGAAAGAGAAGAAGGAAAAGAGAGAGAGAAACATCAATCAGTTGCCTCCTGCATATACCCCAACCAGGAATTGAACCCAAAACCTGGGTATGTGCCCTGATAGGAATCAAACCCACAACACTTTGGTGCAGGGATGATGCTCCAACCAACTGAACCACACTGGCCAGGGCCAGGATTGCATTTTTTTAATTCTCATAATAACCCAATGGCTTATATACTCTGTCTCCCTTTTGCCGCTGAGAAAACTGAGGATCAGAAAGGTTAAGTGACTTAAGATGATGCTGTTTGCACTGGGTTCAAGACTGGCCTTCAGGTCTGCCGGCCACTGCCCAGGGCCTGCTGCACATCTCCATGCTTTCCTGCCTCGGTGGGACCCACAGTGTCATTTGAGCTCCAGCTCTGCCTTGGTCATTCCCGTGAGGCTGGACTTCAGAGCAGGGAACCGGGTGGGATGTTCCGCACCTTGTAGATTTATGCTGGCCTAGTCCTGCCTGGATCGCAGGAAGAGTAAAAGCTGTGATTATTATTGTCATTGCCAAGGTCACACTTCGTTCTGACTCCATCGAAGTCTGGACAGTTCCTGAGTGCTGGTGTTTCTTGTGAAACAGTTGAGCCGTGTAAATTCAGGGGAAGTTTGGGGAGCATGGCTCTGCAGAGGGTGGGTTAGGTTTCAGAGGAAGGTGGAGAAGTCAGCCGTCTTTGATGGGAGCACCTGCGGAGGGAAGGAGGTTTCTTTGGGGTGTTCCCGAGGACTGGGGATAGACGTCCTCATGGATAAGCTCACCCATGAGGAGAGTGGATACTGTTCTGAGAAGTGAACTCACGGTGGCCCCAGGGGAGTCCTGAGGGGTCCCGACTTCACATTGCCAAGGAGAGTCTCCTTATAACCGCTTTCCTCAGATACCATCAAACTCATGACAAAAGCGCTCTTAAAAGGGGAAGGAAGAACTGAGCCCAACCCTGGGGAGTCACTGCAGTTCACGTCTTCGCTCTCTGTCCATTACATTTCTTTAGACATTCCCCGAACTGTTCCCATCTGAGTATACTGTTGGCTTTGGAGTCCAGCTTTGAATTCAGCACCTTCCAGACAGTGGCCTCGGTTTTGGCCATCTCTCCCATTGACCCATCATTACTCCCCTTGTTTTCCTTGGCTCCCAAGAGCTGTGCACCTTGGTGTTTTACACACACACACACACACACACACACACACACAACTAATCTATTTCAACTTTCTTTTCTCCCAGGCCAGCCATAGCTCCCTGTTATTTTATTCTCCACTCAATATCACATTTGCTCAAGCCATGTTTTTTGTTTTTTAGCCTGGTCCAGACATTCTTATAGCCGATGTGTTCAGCTCTAGCCCTCAAAACCCTCAGAGTCTCAGCCCAGCTGTGGGCACAGAACAGGATTAGTCTTTTGTGGGTTTTTGAGTTACACAGTTGAAGACCTTAGATACCAAAAATCAAATCCGCGTGTGATCCAGGCCACTCAACATGACACATACAAGTAGTGACAGCCTTTGGTTATGTTACTGAGCAGGTTACATACAAAACACACACCTCCTAGGCCCCTTATAAAAGCAAGCTCTGACATGCTCACTGATTCCTTTGAAACCCTAAATTCATATCATAGGACTGTCACCCTAAATTGGGCCCAGGGTCCATTTAACTCAGGCAGTAGCCATGACAGCCAATATCTACTATGCACACGGGCATTCTGTTCAGCAGTTCACCAGCTTATTTAACACACTGTTCACTTAACAAGACTGAGGGATGGACATCACTGTCACTATTTTACAGATGAATCTGAAACTTTGAGGAACAAAGTCATTTGCCCAAGCTCACATGTCTTGCACGCTACAGAAAAGGACTTGAACCCAGATGTCTGAAGCCCAAACCCAAGCTTTTAACCAATTACATTCTGGGGTCAAACCTTTTAGAGAAGAAGCATACTCTCTGGAGGCAGGAGCCACATAAGCTGGAGATTGGCTCCTCAAACACTGTTTTGTTCTCTCAACAACCATGACCGCCTTGTTATCCATAACTTAATTAAATTCTTCTTGACACAAATGATTTTAACCAGATTGGTATGTACTGTGTGTTTCATCTTATTTTGAGCTAATGCTACTATCTTCCATCTTTTTTTTTTTTTATCCTTACCAAAGGACATTTTTTCCTTTTTTTGTTGTTGTTGTTGTTGTTGTTCAGATAGAGTGGGAGAGAGTGAGGAAGAGAGAGAGAGAAAGAGAGAAGCATCGATGTGAAAGGGACACATCGAGTGGCTGCCACCCGCATGACCAACCAGGGCCGGGGACAAACTGCAACCGAGGTACATGCCCTTAGCGGGAACTGAACCCGGGTCTCTCGGGACCGCAGACCACAGACGGATGCTCTAACCGCTGAGCCAAACCGGCCAAGGCACTATCTTCCATCTTTAAAGAAAAGTCCTTAGTTCTGAATCTCCAAGATTTGTCAATTCTAATTCCCCTTCATAGAAACTTTTAGATTTTCTTCCAATTTATTATATTATGCTTGAAGGCCTCATCCTTCCACACCAAAAAGTCACGTTTTTAGTGTTTGTAAGGTGGCTTCTTATACCTCCCTTCCTGACTCCACATTCTAGGCAAACCAATACTGTAAGATTATCCCTGCCTATGCCTTCAATATCCCACAACCCTGCAAACTAAAATCCCTTCCCCTTTGTCCATCTGTTCCTTATCATCTCATAGCCAAAACCTGTACTTTCTGACCAGCTCAAAGACTACCCCCACCTTGAAGCCTTTTTTGATGTCCCACAGACGGAAGTGACTTCACTCTCATGTGGTCATGAAATGTACATAGACCACAGGGCTATATGCATTTGGATCCTTCATATGGTACTTTCAACTCTTCTTTGTTAGATTCTAGCTATACTGAGCATTTCGTATTTCTCCTTCTAGATTATAGCTACTTGAGGGCCGAGTCTGTATCTGTTTCCTAAGGACTTGTATTATATTGGGGTCCTTGCAAATTGGTCAATGCATAAAAATATAGAAATCAATGGTTTTGCTTGATTTCTTTTCTGGAACATTTTTGTTTCTTTATCAGAATTAGATAACTCTAAGTTCTTGAAGTTTTCCATGTGATAGATTACTATGGCTTTATACAAGGCCAAGACGATATTTTACAGTTTTCGTCTGACAATCTCCAACCTTTTATTTAAAATTGCAGTAGCACATTGAACTAAGGTCTTCTTGGGAAGGTTCAGCCCTTTCCTGGATCCGGACTGAGATCTCTGTGCTTGTCATGTCAAAACGGAGTGTAGCTATTTCTCTCATAAACACATGATTTTGCTTAGCTTTAACCTGAAAACACTCTACCTTACGTACAAGACGAAGACTGCACTGGGCACTCTTGCAAATTATGCATCTTACACAGATATTATCATTTGTTTCTTGTGCCATCCACCAGCAAAGTCTCAAAATTAAAGACACTTTTGTGGCAAAAGAAACTGTCTGCAATGAATCGGCCTAAATTTCTGGCCAACACTGGAATGCAGAATTGTCAACCATGGCAGCAACTCTGATGAGTCCATGAATTATATAAACTTTAAATTTCAGATCCACAAATAAAGTTTTAATAGAACATAGCCATGCCCTTTGTTTACATATTGTTTGTGGCTGCTTTTATTCAACAGCAGAGTTGAGTAGCTGAGACAGAGACGATATGGTTGGCAAAGCCTAAATATTTGCTACCAGGTTCATTACAGAAAAGTTGACAGACCCCAGAGAGGAGGCGTAAGAGCTGGTCCTGGAGGGCAGGCTGTCTCTGGCCCTTGGCCATTTGCATATAACCAGGGCTGAGCTAATGTGTGGTTTGGACAACTTAGCAAACCTCAATCCAAAGAGAGGTGGGGCTGGACAGTAGAGGTTTAGGGGGCCAGCCAACAACATGGAGTACTGATGGAGACGCCACTGCATGAAAGAAAGTCAGCGGGCCTAGCATGGGGACTTGGGGCAAAGCGGGACGTCCCAGGTGGCAGGATATTACACCAAGGCCAGGGTTGGAGGTAGCACCTCCTGGAAGAAGGGGCTCCAAAGATGGACTTGGTCAACTTTAGAAGCCTTAACCATTTACCTATGGAAGAGTTTGGACTTGAGCCTTAAGATGAAGACACACAATACCAGCTGTCTATTCTTTTGTTATTGTTCTGTCTCCAAGGTCCTGTTCTTATCTGGTGATGAGCTTATTTAACTTCTTTCAAAGTTGTCCTCTCAGGCTCTGGATCTAGGTTTTGCTGGTTACTTAGTTTTCTGTTGCCCTGGCTAAATGTGTGGGTGATTGAGGGGTAGTCTGGCCAAGGGCCTTGAATTTAGGGAACCTTTCCAGGACTGCAATTACCTGGGATTTATTTCCATCAAAGGCATGTTTTGATCCATCAATTTCTTGTCCTGGCCCAACTCTGGCAGTTCCTGTAAGTCACCTTTGGGTAACATAAAGATAACATTTATTTATTTTTTTCTTTAAAACAATTGGAAAAATATGACCAAGCCTTTGATGAGGAAAAAACCTTTTCCTGACCTTTTTGATCCATTTCCTCATGAGTGATAAATTCAAGGTAGTATTTCTTTAATGTGGTAGCATTTTTTGCTATATTATTCCATAACTGTTCATAAGCCTTTTGACACAATCATTTCTGCTTCCATTCATTTAAAATATCGTTTTCCAACACATTTATGTCCATAGGCTTATTTTAGTCTGAAAAAGAATCCCATGTTGTGGGAAAGGTGCTATTTGTTCCATTTTTACATCAGAAACTGAGGCCCAGAGATGTTAACAGATTTGTTCAGGTTCACACAGGTCGTTAGTGGCCAACCTGAGCTAAATATGTAGTCTTCTGACTGCCGGCCTCATGGTCTTTCTGCTACATTTTATTGGCTGTCTATTATTCTTCCCCTCTTCCTTTGTCTGAGCATTTCTTCCTCTCAACTCATTTTAACTTTAGTCCACATTTTCTTCACCCCCTAAATCCTCTCCTCCCTCCCAGCCACACTCAAGTCATGTGCTCTCAGCATCACTCCTTGCTGGACCAAGGGGCCACACCATGTCCTGAAAGTCTCTCTTCTTCTCTTCATGCACTTGGTCCTACATTCTGCTCTTTTCCCACAGTACTTTGCGCCACATTCCACTTACTAATGTGGGAAGAAGGTGATTTATATACTTCGAGAGGGAGCACAGACATGAGATGCTCAAAGCTGGGATTCTCTTCGGCCCTAGAGCAGCCACAGTGAGCTTCAAAGACACTAGGAATTGTTCAAAGCATTCAAAGGTCAATGTTAGTCACCGTGATTTTTGTGAGCTACAAAATGTTAGAGCTGGAAGGTACTTTAGAGATGATCGTATTTATCCCTCTCAATACAGATGAGGGAACTGAGGCCCAAAGAGGTGTGTGGAATTCAACCCCACCCAGGTGTTTCAAGATTTGGGAATAAGCATCACAAGATCCTGTAATGATGGGATCATTTCAGTGGCAAAGGAGTTGGGACTCACTGGTTTGAGGCCTTGCCAGATCAGTTTGCCAGATGACTGAAATAGCATCAGATACAAGGAAAGACCAGGAAACATGAGAACCAAACTGCACAGGAGCTTTCTTCTGGAAACTTTCTGTCTCCTTTTGAACTAAACAGTAGCTCCACACTGAGTTTTCTGTATATTTCTGAAATGTCATCTAACAGTCATTTATTCTTCCATTTATTTAATCAACATTGGTCAAGTCAGGCAATCTCTGTGAGTCAGGTATTTTTCTAGATCCTAGACCCTATTTTCTAGATCACCATTCTTCTGAAGAAAGGGACACACCAGTGGACACCGTAAGGCAGTCTAAGGTGATAGGCCTAGGGTGCAAGGGAGCATGTTGGACAGATACCCCACACAGACCTGGGAGGTGAGCCTGTGTGTTTGGGGAGAGGGAGAGAATGGTAGTCAGGAAAGATTTACACAAGGAAGCAACTGACTTCCACGTGCAATTTGGAAGGATGTACAGGAATGAGGACTCTCTCATTTATCCAATAAATAGTTGATGAGTACCCTACGGACCAGGAAGTATGAGAAGGCATTCCAAGTTCAGAGCTCATGGAAACATTAAAAGTCCCTGGCTCATTGGCCCTTACAGTTAAGTCAGGAGTCAGACAATAAAAAGTAAACAAATATTACAAAGAGTGACATGCTAGGAAGATACGAGAAGGTTCCGAGATGGAGACCAAGGAGGCGGCACGTTAGAATGATCAAGAAAGGCCTTCCTGAAGAGCTGAGGTTAGATTGGACCTGAATAAGAAGGGGAAATTATTCATGAGAAAACCAGGTAAAAGCATTCCTGATAGGGGTCTGCATATGCAAAGGCCCTGAGGCAGAGAAGGGCACAGTCTGTTTCAGTGACTGCCAAAGGCCTCTGTCTGCTGCCAGGAGAACATTAAAGGGGAGAGGCACGACGTAGCACTAGGGAGAAAAGGAGGGGCCCACCTATTCAGGGCTGGGTACCCCAAAGTAAAAATGGCCAGCAAGGACTTGCCAAGCAGACGGAATAGCCTGTGCAAAGGCCTAGAGACATGACAACAGCTGGCATTTGGAAGAACTGGTATGTGAGACAGTCGCCTGCATTGTGGTGACATAAACTCCATGAGCTAGGCACATAGAGGCCTGGTCTTTACTAACCTGAGTCTAATAAACTTTTTTTTTAATTAATTAATTTATTTTTGTTATAGATGTTTTTCCTTTTTCCCCCACTAATTCCCCCGTCCCCCTCGCTCCCCGTCCTGTCCCCAGCTTTGTTGTCCATGTCTTGTTCACGCATACAGGCATATAAGTTCTGTGGTTTATCTCTCCCCTACCACCCCCTCTTCTGGGAATTGTACCCCACTTCCACGTCTCTGGGACTACCCCATTCCTCAGACTGTTATGTTCATTATATTCCACAAATAAGAGATCATATGGTATTTGTCTTTCTCTGTTTGGCTTGTTTCGCTTAGGATCATACTTTCCAGGTCCCTCCAATCATCAAAACGGAAAGGCAACCCACGGTATGGGAGAGCATAATTGACAATGATATATCAGATAAGGGATTAATTGCCAATATATAGAGAGTGCTCATACAATTCAACAAAAGGAAGACAAAGAACCCAATTACAAAATGGGCAGAGGAACTAAATAGACACCTCTCCAAACAGGACATACAAATGGCCAAGAGACATGAAGAAATGCTCAACATCACTAATCATCAGAGAGGTGCAAATTAAAACAAAAATGAGGTATCACCTCACACCTGTCAGAATGGCCGCCATCAACAAATCATCAAACAACAAGTGTTGGCGAGGGTGTGGAGAATAGGGGACTCTGGTACACTGCTGGTGGGAATGCAGACTGGTGCAGCCACTGTGGAAAACACTATGATGTTACCTAATAAACCTTTTAAATAAGCTAAAACCATTGAATGTCTCCTGCGATCATGATGATGATCATCCTTCCAGCTTTTCTAATCGGCTGCTGGAGGCAAAATTTCAGAGAACAAACTAGAGCCAGCAGCTCACCCCGGGTACCAAAATGGACGGAAATAAACTCTGTAGTCCCTACGAGCTAAAAAGAAATTCAGAACTGAGAATGGCGAGGCCAGCTGGCCGGCAGGGAGACAGGCAAGTGGCCAAAGGTTCATGTTCGGATGACAAGGGAAGAAAGAATAAAGTGCGAGAGAAAACAAGGGCTCTCTCTTCAAAGAGCTGGGGAACACCCTCTGCTGCCCATCACTTCCCAGCTGGGGAGAGCTGCTGCGGCAGAACAAGGGGTCAGGAGGAAGCATTCAGTCCCAGACACCCTGCCTGCTACCAGGAGACCTGTTGGGGTGGATGCCACTGGGCCGGATGCTGGAAACAGGATGTGGTGTCCAGGCCTCTGCCATTGCCAGGGTCTGCCCTAAAGAACTGGGTGTCAGCAAACAGAAAACCATTCAGAACCTGCAGCAGGCAGGGTTTCCGTGGCAACCCACGGCTCCCCCCACCCCGCCCCACCCCACCCCTGCTGCTCTACATCCTTTCTCTTCCTTGCCTAAACTTTCCATTTGATCACTCTGGGGAAAGTACAGGTTGGATAAGAGGTGCTGGGGTTGGGGGGCGGGGGGAATAAATATATAAAGGGATGTTGAGTGTGGGAAGAAGAAATCTGATTTTCCTATTAAATTTGAGAATTAAAAGTCTGGGGATCTCTAGGCAGACATAAAATCAGGCTGTGGGGTATCTTTTTATTTTTATTTTTATTTAGGCTCTTTTTTATAGCTGAAGGCCACTGGGCACGGCTTCCTCCTGGCCCTTCCCTAGCCATCACTCTCGCCTGCTGAAGGGATGCTCTGCTGACCGACATTGTTCCCAAGTCTGAGCTGGCTGCAGCCCCTCTGCCCTTTCAGTGGCTGACAGATTAAGGGAAAGGAAAATGCACCCTGGGAATGTTAAAGAAAGTCGACTCTTGGCCCCACCTCCGAGATTCAGTCGTTAGCCTTCAGTGGAGTTCCAAAATCGGCACTTTTCACAAGCACCCTAGTTGATGCAGGCTTTGACGGATGCTGGGCACACACTGCAGAGACTGTGCTCAAGGGTCATCTAGACTGAAATGTAGCCAAGACCAGGGGATCCACAGACTTTCAAGCACATAAACCAGGATTCAGGCTGTAGGGTGTGTACTCCTCAGGCCGTTTGAGCTGCCCAGTATCCTTCAGCATCTCTCAACAGACATGAAAACGTTTCAAAAGAAGATTTTCATTCTCTTCCTAGTAAAATGCATTCCATTCCCCCTTCCAAAGTAACTCCAGGATCTCCAAGAATGGCAGGTTCAGGCAATGCTTGCTTAAGTCAAAGTGGGTTCATTGGTTGTCATTTCTGAATCCGACAACCCAAGCAAGACCCAGGGGAAGTCTCATGAAGTGAACCAGAAAATGAACAGAAATAAGCACGACCCAAAAAACAAAAACTGTCTCTCCTGTCAGGAACAGAGGAAATGTTTGTGTTGACCTTGTTTTCCTCTTCAGTACTGATTAGTTTTAAGTGGGGTGGTTTTAATTTTTTGTGCACAGTGACTATATTTTGCCTTGAGCCTTATCTGGCCCTTGATTGTCCCACCATTTAAGGCAAAGAAATCAAGGAAATCTCCAAAGGTATATTTTACTTCTTAAAGTCATTGACAAGGAATACAGTGAGGAAGAAGTGGGAAGTGATTGAATCTCCTCTCTAGAGACAAAGATGAGTGGTGACTTGTGGAGAAAATGTCATCACATATTAAAAGTTAATATAGCCCAGCAGCCATGGCTCAGTGGGTTGAGCGTCCTCCCATGGACTGAGAGGTCCTGGTTCCATTCCTGGTGAGGGTACGTGCCCAGGTTGCCAACTTAATCCCCCGTAGGGGGCGAGCAGGAAGCAGCCAATCAATGTTTCTCACATCGATGTTTCTGTCTCTCTCCCTTCCTCTCTCTCTAAAAAATAAGTAAATAAATAAAAACATATATATTTTTAAAAAGTTAATACATAGACATTTCCCTGAATGGACCATCTACTGCTCAGTGCCCACCTGCTAGAAAACGAAGCCCTTTATTTACATTACCCTGTATAGATTCCTAGAAGCTGGTTTTAAATAGGGTGAGGATCATGCCACTTTTCTCTGTATCCGTCATAATATTCAGCATGGTGCTGGCCATCTCTTGGGTATTTAAAAACTCCATGTTAATTGGTGGAGTGTAAGGAGTAATTCTGATGCTTTTGATGCCTCGATGAGCTATCTTCAGGCTACATTGACTAGACATCGTCCCAGGATGTGATGATAAAGAAAGAGACCGGCAGAGATTCTTCTCTGTAGTGCTGCGTTCTTGCTGCATCTGTAATAACTCGCCAGAGAGACTGGCTATTAAGATACTTTGGAGGCAGCTACAAGACTGAGCTCAATCACAAGTTAGGCTTCTGAGCTGAAGTTCTAAAAGAAGGCAGTAGAGAGGGGGGCCGGAGAGTGTGGGCTCTGGATCCCCACTGCCTGAGCCGGAATCCCAGCTGCACCATTTATTCGCTGCATGACTCTCTACAAATCACTCACCCTGCCCTCTATAAATCTGGGGTGACAAAATAATCTCTCATAGAGTTACTGTGAGGATTAAATGAGAAAATGCATGTAAAGCACTTAGAAATTTTCCAGCCCATAGTAAGAGCTCAAGAACGTTAACTATTATTAGAATTATCGAGTAGTGACCAGAACTGCGTTGGAACAGGAATAAAGGCAAAGGACTCTGGCCGCAACTCAAGACCCCAATGATACACTCAGTGATTCTACCTGGGCTGTGTCTCCTACCTAAGCCTCTTTCTACAACCAGATGTATCACTGAATGACATCAGATACTTAAACATGAGGGTTTTCGCCCTGTTCCAGTCTCATTTCTGACAGTTCTGCCTGTACAAATGTCCTGTTCACATTCTTACTGAGCATCTCCATCGTATGGGATGAGCGTGGAAGAGGGGAGCGGCACAGAGCAAATGTCTGCTCTGAAATCAGTAAAGTTACATAAGGAAAATGGGGGATTTTGAATGAGAAAAACAATGAAATTAAATCAGACACATTCTCTTCCATGTCCCACTAACAGATGATAAAACGCAGCCCTGAGAGGGAGGAGTCATCTGCTTTTCCAGGGGAGCTCTGTCCTACTCTTGCAGGTAGGACCAAGGGCACCTCTCAACAGGTGTTGAAATTTGACATTCAAACAAACAAACAAACAGAGAAACAGGTTGTTCTAACCTGTTAAAACTTCCAGAGTCAGTGAATTCAGCCACCAGACAACTTAGGCTGTGGGACGTTGGATCCACCGTCTCCAGGTCTTTTATGGACAATAACAGCTTCACAGCATTCTTCCGTCTGCTGCTGGTCCCAATGAGCTTTTATAGTGCATGCCAGAGAGAAAGCATACATGTTTTTTAAAGTAACATCTGGAGATATAGATGATATAGATGTAGATGTAGATGTAGATATGGTGAAATACTGTTCTGCCTTAAAAAGGAATACAATTCTGACATATGCTACTACTTGGATGAACCTTGACAACATGCTAGGTGAACTAAGCCACTCTCAAAAGAATAAATATTGTAATTACACTTTTATGAAGAACCTCAAGTAGTCATACTCACAGATAGACAGTTGAGCAGTGGTTAGCAGGGGCTGGAGAGGGGGTGGATGGGGGTTGTTCAATGAATCTAGAATTCCTGTTTGGGGGGATGGAAAGTTCTGGAGATGGACGGGGGTGATGGTTGCACAACAAAGTAAATGTACTTCATGCCGCTGAACTGGACAATGGAAAATGGTCAACAGGGTACATTTTATGTTGTGTACATGTTACCACAACAAAAAGCAACCAGCGCACGCAGAAAAGTGACGTCCAGTAGCGGATGAGGCGTCTGCTCCCTCTTTGCACCAGCAGCTGTGCTCCAGCCCTATCGTGTGCTGGTTGCTGTGTTCCGACCTTGCAGGCAGTTGTCACAGTACATGCCCTTCAGTGGAGGTCGTCGGAGGCGTGGAATCTGCTCCGACCTTCGGAGTTGCCTCACGGGTTCTGATGCCTGTTCCCCTTGAGCGGTCGAAGGCAGTGACAGGAACTGCAGGAGGGGAAGGTGGCTGAACGAGGCAGTGTCTCCTGAAGGGCACCTGGCTGCAGACTTTCCCAGAGAAGTGCATGTTTTGGAAGCCACTGCAACTAGGCAGCGCGTAACTCAAAGCATTTCCCTCCAGTTCCCTAAATAGATGATATATTTGTTGCGTCCCAGCAACAAGAGTTTTGAAGACAGTGGAATCAAACTTTAATGTTTGTATAGCTTTCAAACTATTTGGATTACAAGCCCACAGAATGGCATACATCTTACATCATGACATACTGTGTGCGTTTATGTTGATAAATTGATGTAACTGAAACAACAGTGTCACCAAACAACACCTTAGTACACTCAGGGCGCTGAAATAGTTTACCTTCTTGGTTCTGTTTGACTGGATGGCATTTTTTATTTATTTATTTATTTATTTTTTATCCTCACCCAAGGACATTTTTTCATTTTTTGTTCAGATAGAATGGGAGGGAGAGAGAGGAAGAGAGAGAGAGAGAGAGAAACATCGACGTGAAAGGGACACATCGAGTGGTTGCCACCCACACAACCCAAGCCCGGGAACAAACTGCAACCGAGGTACATGCCCTTAGCGGGAACCGAACCCAGGTCTCTCTGGACCGCAGGCCGACGCTCTAACCGCTGAGCCAAACTGGCCAGGGCTGGATGGCGTTTTTTAAATGCTTGTGTTCCTCCATTACATCTGTTTCAGTCCTCTCTAGCAGTGGTTCTCAACCTTCCTAATGCCGCGACCCTTTAATACGGTTCCTTATGTTGCTGTGACCCCCAACCATAAAATTATTTTCATTGCTACTTCATAACTGTAATTCTGCTACTGTCATGTCTTAGGCGACCCCTGTGAAAGGGTCGTTCGATCCCCAAAAGGGTCACGACCCCCAGGTTGAGAGCCGCCGCTTGGGCCTTGCTCTGCAGTGTCCAAAGCACCGAAATGAGTCTGCCGGCCCGGCCTGCCCGCTGGCTCCAAATTGAGGGCTGCAGAGGGCTAAGCCCAGACAAGACTCTCTGCCAGCGAGTCTTCAGGGTGGTCCGTCTCTCTCTGTCGCAGAGGTAAGGAAGCCAATGTGGCGACAGGAGCTGGTCGCCAATAGGTGTGCAGGAACCGCGGCCACCAGCACGGCCCAGCAGGGAGGCCCAGGTTGTGTCTGTGCCTCCGGCAGACACAGTGAATATGGGCGTAGCAGAGTCCACCCGGGACACCCCACAGAGAACTGTCAGATCCAACCAAATTTGGGAGATCGGGTCAAAGGTAAACACAGGACACTCTGAAGTCTTGCTAAACATTTCAGAAAGGAAAGAGTTTACGGACTACAGGGCGCTTTTTCAGAGGAAAATGCCAGTCAGGTAATATTTGAGGACACGTGTCACCTGGACATTACAGAGCCTTTGGAATCCAATTACCGTCCAGCTTCTGACTCCATCTTCCTTGCTATGTTGTCAAAGGAGCTGGGACACAGAATATTACTCCCTCTCACCTGATTTGTTTGGTTGTTGTTTTCTGTGCATCAGAGAGCTCCAAAGGAAGGTAGCCCCTGTGGGGTCTGCCTGCTTCCTGGCCACTTCAGTCCAGCCACCGTGATGGACAGTCACTGAGATCACATGGGAAAGTACAAACAATGTTGTGACAAGTACCAGGCACCGTCGAAACACCTATTATTTTTGGCAGATTGTGTTGAAATGTTTACATTTTACAGGGCTCAGGGCTAAACTAAGAATTTACTTAAATTATGTGGCCCTGGCTGGTTTGGCTCAGCGATTAGAGCATCGGCCTGTGGACCAGAGAGTCCTGGTTCGGTTCCCACTAAGGGCACGTACCTCGGTTGCAGTTTGTCCCTGGCCCCGGTTGGGGTTGTGTGGGTGGCAGCCACTCGATGTGTCTCTCTCACGTTGATGTTTTTCTCTCTGTCTTCCTCCCACTCTCCCTCCCGCTCTATCTGAGGATAAATATAAAAATGTCCTCAGATGAGGATAAAAATAAATATATAAATAATAAAAATTTTAAAAAGTATGTCTAGCTATACAAACTCCCTAACGCAGTACAGACGTTTATGAAAGTCATCCAATACCCTGTTTACCACACTCTCAGGCTTCCAGAGTCAGGTTTCTACCTCCCTTCTCTATTCCCCTTCTCACAGATGAGCCTAGTAACATAGGGGGAGGGGGCCCCTCTGTGCTCCCTCGTGCCGGTCCTTGGGCGACAACAAGACTGTGGCTTCCACAACATGTAATGGGAGTTGCCACCACTGGCATCCATAGGAGGCAGTACGGATGCCAAACAGCTCAGGTTACCATCTCCTTTAGATCCCAGTGATAGAGTGTTAGGCTGGGATCAGCGTTGTCAGTTTCTTCAACCCATCATCCCGTCACCTAGTACCAGGCAATGGCCTCTATTTGCAAGCCCGCCTCCTCCACGGCACCCCAGCCCATCCTTCCCGCCCTCTCAACTCCAGGCGGCGGATCGGCCCCACCACGGGGCTCAACAACTCTCTTCTCCCTGTGTTTTCACGTGGACGTCATTTCACGTTTCCACCTAGACACTGACATTGCATTCGGTGAAATAGATAATAGCATTCGTGCCTGGTTTCTCTGTATACTTTGTATTAGTTCCAAAAATAGCATTTATCACGTGACATAGAGGGTGCAGCTCAGGTTGGAAAACACTTCGTTGAACATCTGTCTGGACTGTCTGCTGGCACCTTGGAACGTAGCAAGTACTGCTGCAGAGTCTCTGGGGTCTGGGGCCGTCTGAGTGGACATGCAACATTGTGACGGTCACTCGGATTCAGGGCAGTGGCTGGTTCTCGGACCCTGAGAGAGCTTCTGTCCCACTTGAGCCCACATTACTATCTTCATTGTTTGGGGACTTCTAAAGTTTTCACGATTGTGTGTGTTGTTTTATGTGTTTTCCTTTTATTCTCCTTTTTTTAACAGACAGGTAGCGTCTGCCAAGAGGACATACAACCTGAGCCTGTGAAAAGGACGTGAGATCTATCACCCGGTTACAGCCCATGGGACATTGGGACTGATGTTTATATTTTTTGCCACTGGGGGATACGGTGCCCTTGGTCTTGTCTTTCCAGAAGTCAATGACAAAGAGTTTTAGGGAAATAGACAATGATGCACAGAACCCTGCTCTCCGATCTACTGACAGGCTAGTGAACACCTGTAGAAGTGCGGGGATGAAGGTAACTGAAATGAGAAAAAGAGAGGAATAAGTGTGTCACTCTATCTTCTAAACTCGCAATCTCAGACAAAGGACTAATAGACATACATTTATTTTCATGGAGAATATGGCAGAGTGTTTCAAAACGGCATTGTCGGGAAAGATAGGAGTCATCGATCTCATTCTCCATGGTAGCCACGTGACCCAACACTGTGCCTGGTACAGAGTAGATGTCCGCTAAATCATCGCATGATGACTGAGTGAATGGCGCTCCAGAGTGGGGAGCTGACCTGCTTATCTCCAGGCACCCCCCTTTCTTCTGCCCCATGCACACAATCTCTTAAAAGGCTGCTTTTCTCCTCTAAATATTTATGGAAATGTGCCTGTTGGAGAAAACGTCGCATTCTTGTTGGAGAGAATTTCTGAGCCTGCTGATAATGAAACCGGTAAGAGAGAGTGTCGAGCTGAGACAGGGAGAAGGGATACAGCGTAAGGACCGGGGATACAGTGAGGCAGGCAGGGGAGCCGAGAACTTCTGGGGTCCAGGTCCCGAATGTCTATAAATCTGTTGAAAAGAATTCTGCCCAGTTTTCACTCTAATTGTCCATACTGACTTTGATGGTGAGCAGCTAGGATGAACCTGTTGGCATGGTGACTATTACCATTGAGCTGCAATCAGGAATTCTCCCTGCAAGAAACGACAACCCTTACTAGCTGGACACGCCTTGGCAAACAAAGTAGTAACACATCCAGTGTTTTAAGGGGGTTTTATCTTTGCTGGAATTCTTTTTTTTTTATTATTATTTATTTTCTGTTTATCCTCACCCAAGGATATTTTTTCTACTTTTTGTTCAGATAGAGTGGGAGGGAGAGAGAGGAATAGAGAGAGCGAGAGAAACATTGATGTGAAAGGGACACATCGAGTGGCTGCCACCCACACGACCCAACCAGGGCCGGGGACAAACTGCAACCGAGGCACATGCCCTTAGCGGGAACCGAACCCGGGTCTCTCTGGACCGCAGGCCAACGCTCTAACCACTGAGCCAAACCGGCCAGGGCTTTGCTGGAATTCTTGGCATGCAAATATTGAGGAATATTTTAAAACTTGACTTTCGTTTATTTTAGATACAATCTATACCCAACACTAATTGTCACCCATGCTCCAATGCATGAAAAACTTATCACTTTGTCCACAATGAGTTTGGGTTTTGTTTTGTTTTTTAATTAACTTGTTTGTTCATTTTTCCATTTTAAACCAATGGTCAAAACTGAAGCAGCAAGCCCTCCTCTAATCTTCTGATGTGGGGAAAGAGAGTAAATGAAAATTAGCCACGTACTAAGTCTCTGAATTACAACAAAAAGCAGCGCAGATTGACTGCACGTGTTACTACTGCCCCAAAAACCCTGGGTAATGTCTAGGCTCCCCAATGGACAGCGTACCCTTGTGCTTCTGAGAAAAGCAGGAAAGATTTGCAGGGTTTGCCGAATGCGGGGATCTGCACATTTTCACTTGATTAACCTGGACGGGTGTTTCCCAGAACTCCCTTCTGAAGGTCATTGTGCCTGAACAGCAGCCCAGGGTCCAGGTCCCTCACCCCCGCTTGGCAGGGGAGGTGCAGTGTCCACGGACCTCCCAGGAGCTTCCCTTCGGGGTTTCACCTCAGCAGTGGACCGAGCCTGGTTACTGATTCTGTCTCTGATCCTCCAACCCCACTGCCTGGACCTTCACTTTCTCTGCTCCTCCTTTGGTTATGCGAGATCTAATTGTTCAAAATAAATCCCTTGTCCTACAATGTACAGTGGTTCTCCTCCCTGTTTGGATCCTGAGATACGAGAGGGTTCCTGTTGGGAGAGGCATCACCTCCCTGGAGGCAGAGATACTGGGGACCACGTCAGCTCCACCACCACCAGCTGGTTGACCTTGGACAAAATATGTACGCTCTCAAGCCCTGTTTTCCTTATTTGTGAAAGGGAGCCAATAACATTAGCTACCCCATGGGGTCTTTGTGAAATTTAAATGATATATTGTATGTAAAACAGGCCGATAAATAGTAAATACTCAATAAATGATAATATTATTGAAGGAGCTTAATGTTTGGGGGTCAATGAGGTAGCATGGCCTAAGAGAGAGAGAGAAGCAAACGACCGAGTGTCGGGGCTTTAGGGTGTACGGAGAGCTGAGGTTGGGGGGATAAGCAGAGAGGAGCAAGTAATCTGCCCATGTTTACAGAGTTTGAAATAACAGAGCCGGGACTCAAGCCCTGGAAGTCTGCCTCCAGACCCTGTGCTGGGACCCGTGGCACCTTGATTTTCAGTGGCAGGGAATTCCTGCCTCCAGCAGGAGTTTGGGCTCCCTTATTTCCGAGAGGGGCTCCAGCTCAGATCCCTGGAGCTATTTTCAGGGCCAGGGCGGTTGATATTCAATGCAACAAGCAGTATGGACAGACCACTCGCCAGGCTCTGGGCTGCGTACGGGGGTGCCAAGGTCAATAAGACAAGGCGGTCCCATCAAAGACGGAGGTGTGGGAACTTCTGTGATCCAAAAGAATAGAATTACAAATCTTCTGAGAGCTGGCAAACTCGTTAAAAAGGCAATGTCTGCTTTTGGAACTCCCACTCCAGTTTCTTCTGTCACCTCCTCCCCACTTCCCCAGTGTCAACCAGCAAACTCCACGATCTTCTTACTGTTGAGAGGGCTCCTGACGTTGACAATGAGAAGGCTAAGCATCAGAGGAGTGGATCTATCAGCCAGCCAGACCTGGTCTAGAGGCTCAGCTCAACAGCAGACAAGTAGAATAAACCATGAGTTTAAGACTAAGTAACCAAAGATATTAGCTCTCCCTCCATACCTGCCAGTTCAATGTGCTATATCTTGATTGTGGCAGTAGTTACATGAGTATACTCATCTGTTTAAACTCATCAAACTTTCCCCAGTAAGTGAGTGCATTGTGTTGTATGCAAATGATATCACCTGCCCTCCTGAGGAGACTGAATTACTTCCAGGAATTTCTTCCTATCTAGCAAGAAGTGCTCCAGCTGCCGTCGGGTTCCATTTTCTCTTACCTTGCCTTTAAAGAAGATGAACAATAGCTAGCTCTTCAACACACTTCAAGCCCTTTAAGATACTTTAAGCCAAGAATAGGTCCCCTGAAAACCATCCCTTCAGAGGGCTTTCCTAAAACTGTAGCTCATCCCTGCAAATATACCCATTCTCCTTACTGTGAAGAGCCCTAAATAACTTGCATTTGGAGCGACAACCAAGCCAGGAGACAGAGACTGAACTGCAAGATAATCACAAATCTAGAAGGAATCCTGACAAACTGCCTAATTCTGGTTTGTTCTGCTTCCTCCAAGTAGGCCTATTTCACTCATGCAATCAAAAAAAGTCTGTGACGTTCTGTGTGCTATGCTTTGCGTTCATTATAATAACAGCTCCCATTTATTCAGAGCTTACTATGTCCCAGGGACTGGGCTGAGTACTTTATGTCAATAATATATAAATTAATCTTCATAGCAACTTTATGAGATAGGCACTATTATCATTCCCATTTTATGGATGAGAAATTGAAGGCAGAGGGTTCAGTGACTTCCCTGTTGTTATTGGAGAGCCAGGACTAGAACCCAGAGTTGTAGATTGCAGAGTATTTAACCATCATCATATACTGCTGACCCAGGTTCTCACAGGGCTTTCAACACATAAGAAGGATGGCAGAGAAGCCTAAAACTAACCACACAGGGAAGTGGGGCTCTAGCCTACTTGAAAGGTTCTAGAAAGATCCTACCCTACTCTCCCCCCCTAACCAGTGCTTTTTAACTCAACAGCCAAGCCCCAGGGGCCTTTGTGCTTAAGCAGAATGATTCCAAAGCAATGGTCTGCAGGCCTTGCCAAGTCCCTGATTTACAGAGGAGACATGAATGAGATGCTTTTATAAAGAATGTTTGGAGAAGGAACCAAGAATACAGCATTCATTCAGTCAGTCGTTCATTTAGCATCTATTTAAACATCATGGATCAGTCACTAAGCCAAGTCATGGTGTCGATATCCAGGATACATAGAACAGACTTGGACCCTACTCTGAAAGTCTAATGTTCTAACAATTACCATCTCCTATTACATTCTCCTTGTTGTTGCCCAAATCCCATCTCCCAGTCTGGACTCTTCATCACAGCCTGACAGAGCCAGCCTGCCCCTGGGATGACCCTACAAATGCGCTTCCCTGATGGGTGTAGGATGGTAGGGTCCCTGTGGATTAGCCAAACAATCACTCAGGAAAGAACAGTCTCCCTTTTCCTGCTCCCCCACCCCTTCAGTGATCTGTAAGGAAATGGCAAAATAATGATCTGGAAATAGCCCCAGGGCCCCTTAATAAATTGCTCCTACACACCCCTCTTGCATTCTAATGGAAAGAAAATGGGTGGGGTAGATCTCTGGCACAATTTTAAAACTGGATTGAGTTTAATTCTATAAGATAGATACATCATAAATAGTGGTATGGGAACACAGAGAACAGAGCCAACAAGACATGAACAGCCTGTTCCTAAAAGCAAAAAAACAAGCATTAACAAATAAGCAGTTAGCTCTCTAAATGTTGGGAGTCAACACATCTCTCTGAAAAGGATGAAGTTCTGGAAAACAAAGGCTTGGCCAGAGGCTCCAGCTGGCATGAGGCATCTGCAGAAAGCCTGGCACGTAGTAGGTACACACTAAATGTGGTTTGCAGCTGTCCTGGTTGGCGACATATGATAGTTACACAGGGGACACAGTGTACAGTGGGTACACATTGCCCCAGCATTCAGCACAGGTGGCTTATGTGATCATTTAGAAGGCACCACATTACTCTGTCTGGTAAAACAAACCAGTAAATCAACCAAGCAAGCAACCAACAAACAAACTCTGCCTCCAGCCCAAGATGGTTTTACTAACATTTACAAAGGCCTTGAACTTTCCCGCCTTCAGAGCATGGTGCTGTGGTGACAGTGACAGAATAGGACCTGACTTCTCGGAGCTGCATTTTAGCGTGTGCCTGTGTGTGTACTTGACAGGAGAAGACAGATACAAATGTATGAAAGACTACATGGAACTGCACAGAAAGAAAACTGACTATTCCTTGGGGGATCTAGAAAGGCATCTTGAAAGAAATCGAGTTGAATTGAGTTTGAAGGAGCGGGGTGGTTGGGTAAATATTCAAAGAAAGGGAATTCCTGAGCGAAAGTAGCAATCTACGGGAATAGAGAACATATTTAGACATGGGCCAGATGACTCTGTAAGAGTCCAGTCAGATGTCTGCCATCACTGTGCAGCTGTGTGTGCCCCGGTGGCCAAAAGAGCAGAACTGGGTTGATACCTGCACGAGCCCTAAGCAAAATTACAGTGCTCCTCATATGCTACTCAACGTTTTTAAAACCCTCAATTTCTATGTAAGGCTAAGGAAGCACAACAAAGTTCTGACTTTGCTCATCTGGAATAGCTTAATTTTTAAAACTTGAATATCATATTTTTAAAAAATTGTTCCAGAATCTCAGATTTGGGGTATTCATTAGAATGAGAGAAGCTGTCCTCCAGGGAAACGAACTCTGGAAACTCAGCGAATTAACCCTCATGCATTCGGTTTGGACAACTCCCTCGGGCAACTCTGCTCCACACGGTGACTCAGGGATCTAGGCTCCTTGCAAGCACTGGCTCCGCTGTCCACTAGAGCCCCCTTGGGATCCTCTGCTGACCTTCCACACACAACGTCCAACCCAGCAGAGAGAGAGATTATGGCACATTGCACAGGGGTCCCAAAGCCAGGCCTGGATAGGGTGCATACAAGGTCCATCTACATTCCATGAGTCAGAGTCTCATGGTCCCACCTACACTATCACTGTAGAGAGACGGGGAAACATAGAGGAGCACCTGTGCCTTCTTTTCCTAGTGCTGCTGTAACAAATGACCACAAACCTAGTGCCTTAAAACAATGCAGATTTATTCTTACAGGTTACAAATCTGATATGAGTTCACTGGGCTAAAATCAAGGTGTCTGTTTCCTTGCCTTCTCCAGCTTCTAGATGATGCCACATTCCTTGCCTGGTCGTCCCCTTCCTCCACCTTAAAAGCAAGCAACATTGCATTTCTTTCAAATGCTGATACTTAGCCTACTGCATATTGTTTCGATTCTAAGAGTCAAAGGTTATGTTTTGTGGTTGTTGTATTATGTCTTCATATTTTCATATTTCCAAAGTTATACTATGTATGGTGCTTGGTTCCCTAAATTTGGGTAAAGCTTCACCAAAATATTACCCCATATTTCAGCCTTGAAACAGAAAAGTTCCCTGTGCACACACCATGAACAAGAAAGACATACTGGTCCTTGCACTGCCAAGTGCCTTCCGCCGGGAATGTTTCATTATTCTCTGAGCCCTCTAGTGAGCTTGCGTGGACTCTTAAGAGCCACTGTGCCAAGCTCTTCCCAACTTTGTGTTCAGTGACATCTCACTGGTAATTTGAAATGGTCACAGTAAGAGTATTTACACCACAAAATAAATGGCAAATGCTGCAAACGAGGGCTTTATTTTTTATTATTTGTTTCTGAGAGCCATGTATCAAGTGTTTACCGCCACACCACCAGCCCAGGCTGGCTTTAAAGCCATCGTTAGGATGTATTCGGGGCAGTCGTTATTCTAACATACTGTTTGATACTATTGTTTTAGTTAGACTTCAGGATCAAGAGATATTATGTCCTATGGTGTTTGGGTGTCCCATCAACAAAATCCAATTCGATTTCTACCAATTACTTAAGAAGAAGTACTTTTATTGGTTGTTGTTTATTTTCTTTGCTACAATATAAAGATAGGAATCGTCTTCCCTTTTATTAATTGATGAATCTCAAGAAGCTAACAAAACATGGTGGGTACTCAGTAAGTATTTGTTGAATAGATGAATAAGATTTGCCTGAGGCCAGACCACTGTCTTCTTGGTAGGTGGTTCTACCAGGCTTTCTCTGTCACTAGTGTTAAAAATTCTGGGTGGGAAAAGAGTTAAACTCTTCCTTTTGCATTTTCTTTTTTTTATCCTCACTGGAGGACATTTTTGCATTTATTTTCAGACAGAATGGGAGGGAGAAAAGGGGGAAGAGAGAGAGGGAAACATCGATGCGAGAGAGACACATGGAGTGGTTGCCACCCACATGACCCCAACCAGGGCCAGAGACAAACTGCAACTGAGGTACATGCCCTTAGCAGGAACCGAACCCGGGCCTCTCTGGTCCGCGGGCCGATGCTCTAACCGCTGAGCCAAACTGGCCAGGGCTTCCTTGTGCATTTTCATGATAACTTAGAAAAACCCTATATTATAAAGTTGGCAATTATCTATATTATAATCAACCTTTTTGTTGTCGTCGTTACACTCTTCCACTCTAACAGCAGCTCCAAACATCAGAGGCAGTGTTTTTGTTTTGTTTTAATGTTTATTTCCTTTGTTAAAGTAATATTCTTTTTTTTTTTTTTTTTTTATCATTTATTCTCATTACACGTTACAAGGAAAGGCCTTATCTTTGCTCATCCCCTGAGCACGGTGCGAGCCGACCAGAACAGGTGTGCTGGCCCCGCACGCACTCCGAGTCTTACCCCCGCGTGTCCTCAGCACGGGCGCAAGCTCCGGCTCAATACATGTTTATTGAAGGAACAGTGCTGACTTGGCCTTTGTGAATTCTGGAAGGACTTCAGCAAAGCTCAAAGGAAGAAAAGCTGGATTTCCCCCTAAAACTCTGCATGGTCTCCCTCCCACAGACATGTAGTAGCTTATAATCTTGTGCTTTGCACCAGTCACACGTCAAAAATATAATAATCTTTCTTAAAGAGGCTTAAGCAGGAGGCCGAGCTAAACCTCTGTTTTGACAGAAGCTGTATGTCTGAGTGAAGCTGACCATGACCATGACCATGTCCTTGGCCTTGGCTGTCCCATCTTGTGTTTCAGAAATAACCTGAACTCCTCTGATGTAGCAAGCTTTGACAGGTTCTGTTGGACTGATTGATAAATCTCTTCTACCACAGTCTGAGGCTTGCACACAACATGTAATTGACACATTGGCAGCAATGATCAAATAAATAGCTTTCCTTGAGTTTCACCACTGGCAGAGGTAACCCTGTAAACTGGGGCCCTGGAAAAAAACCTCCTTGGAGTGTACTTTGGCTACTTGCCAGGGCATTACATTTCTAGTTTGCTTAAAGATTTTCAGCTGCCGGTGTAAGGACAAGTGCCACTATATTGCAGCCACTGTGGAATAAACAGAACGCTACACCACAAGAGGCTAGCACACCCTGAACCGATTTTCTGTGAAAACTCCCTAGGGACCCAGAGTTGCATAAAACTCCACAGGAAAAGACAGCCCAACTCCATCTAAACCCTCCTTTACCCAGCAAAGGAGTCTGTAATCTTTGAACTTGCCAATTGTTGCTTGCAGGCGCAATCTACCATTCAGATGCTTTGCAGAAAATAGTTTTTACTGGTGTATGGGCCAACTCTTTCAGGGATAGTTAGAGGTCAGAGAATTGCATGTTCCAGAACGCTCTGACTTGAGCTTTGAGGCCAGTTGACCAAGATACCAGGCAACATTTAAGGTGGAATATAAACTTATGTGTGCATTATGTATTTATGTTTACATTATGTACTATGGGACAGAGGATCCCTATTCCAGAATACAATGGGAACTATGCTGCCTCCTAGTGGAAGAGAGTGGAAAATTGAAACAGCCTTTGGAATAGGTTGGAGAAATTGGAGAGAATCTTGGATGGACCCCAGATAAACATACAGACTCTGCCTTTTCTGTCTTTTAAGAATCTGACGTTTTGCAATGCAAAGGATCTCTTTCTAAAAATCTGTACAGCCTCTCATGATAGCCCATTCAAACCTACCAACCAACATATTTTCTTGACTACTTCCTATGTGCTCAAACATGTATCTGGAATCATAGAAGACACCAAGGAAATTTCAGGCAGGATTTTTGCCCTCAGAAAATGGGAAAACAGTTTGCACCTTACAGCAATTAAGAATAAGCAAGTCTTCATCAGTGTGACTCAGTCAACAGCCTAATTTTCCTTTGGCCCCATCTGTCCACTTCTGGAATGCAGAGATTTTCATAATCTTGTTTCCTACTCATTGGCCACCTAGCCACACTTCTTGCCCCTTCTCTCTTAAATTCTAAGTTTCAGCAGCACTTGGAGCCGGCGTAAGGGTGGGACCCTCAAGGAGCACATATCTAAGGCTTTCTAACACATCACCAAAAATCTAGCAAAGCATAGAGAGCAGAATTGCCACAGCTCATAAAAAAGAGGCCCTTATGTGAGGTCCTATGATAAACTGCTAAGAGAGGGGAGTGAGCCCTGGCCGGTTTGACTCAGCGGTGAGAGTGTCAGCCTGCAGTCCAGAGAAAGTGGGGAGTGATGTCCCCCAGGGCATGATTCAGTAATCGTAGGAGATTTCTAAGTTGCTTCGGGGCAGGATGACATATGAACCATTCCAGATAGAGGAGAATACATCTAAATATAAGACACTCAGAAATGAGGATTCCATGATCAATATCTAACACCATCTCGTAATAGAATTTCTTCTTACTTAAGGATAGTGCTCATTGAGTACTTATTAACAGCTGGGGCCCTGGCTGGTTTGGCTCAGCGGTTAGAGCGTCAGCCTGCGGTCCAGAGAGACCTGGGTTCGGTTCCCGCTAAGGGCACGTACTTCGGTTGCAGTTTGTCCCCGGCCCTGGTTGGTCGTGCGGGTGGCAGCCACTCAAAGTGTTTCTTTCACGTCAATGTTTCTCTCTCTCTCTCTTTTCCTCTCTCTCCCTCCCACTCTGCCTGAACAAAACAAAACAAAACAGCTGGGAACAGTAGTAAGCCTTTTATATTTATTGTCTTAATTTACAAAAGCCTTCTGAGTCAGGAACCAAGACAATCCATTTTACAGATGAGAAAACTGAGGTTCATAGAGATTAAGTTACTTAACCAAGTGGCAGAGTCTAGATTCAACTCTGGTATGTCTTTAGCTCCAAGATTCAGATTAGCATCATGCTTTAAGCCATATTGCTTCACCTGAACATGCTGTACATGCTATACTTTATATCTGTTTCCTTGTATTTGCTTCTGGTATATCCACCAGGTTCACTCAAAATCCTTTGTTTGACCAGAGCCCCAGAATAACCAGACAACACTGTCCAATGAAGACGTAATGCGTGCTACAAATGCAAGCCATGCATCATTTTAATTTTCCAATTAGCCACATTTTTTTTAAACAAAAAGAAATGGGTAGAATTCAGGGTAATAATGTATTATATTTAACACTTTGGATATACATGGTGGGGCAAAAGTAGGTTTACAGTTTTGAGTACGCAAAACAGTTTATTCTTGTATTATTATTTATGTATTATTTTCCATACGAACAACCATAAACCTACTTTTGCCCCATCCTGTATATCCAGTGTTATGATTTCAATATGTCATCAATATAAAGTTATTGATGGAATAGTTGACGCCTTCTTTGGACGAAGCCTTTGCAATACAGTGTGTGTACACTGCCTGTGCATCTTAGTCCAGATCACCTACATTTCCACGTGTCAGTAGACACACGTAGCCGCGCACTACCGAGTTGGACATCTCCAATCTAAGCTCATGAATCCCAACTCTTTTGATAATCTCGAGGGCTCTTCAGAGGATAGAAAGCAAAGAATTGGCAAGATGAAGCGCGTGTTTCTAGTTATTTTCTTGATTTAGTCCAAGAAAAAAAAAAATAAAAGGAATAAACTCCACAGTTGCCATCTACAATTAGTGGTTGGCTTAGTTGCCTAAGAGCAGATGAGAAGCTGAGCAATGGAATCTACATTATTGCATAACTTGTATTGGGTGTCCTTATACTTTTAGGGGGGTGCTGGACACAAGAAGATCAGGAAGCTCCCGACCCCTGACCAGAAGACAGTCTATGAAGCCAGCTCCCTGAGCGCATCCAACAGGGCCAGCAGCATCTCCTAGTCCTTCTGACGTTCACTCTCACACCTGCTCCGGTTTGAAAGGCCGGATGCAGAGGCTAACCCTAAGGAGCATGGCACAGCCTGTCCTCGCACTAATTGTGACATCTGGAGAGTAGAGAGAGACCTAAAACCTCCCCTTCCCCACCCCCAGGGGGAATCCTTTATCAAGAGGTTTTCAAACTTTTGCACATATCAGAATCCCCTGGAGAGCTTGTTAAAGCTCAAGATTGTGTGACTCGCCCCATGATTTTCTGATTTAGCAGGTCTGGGCTCCAGCCAGAGAGTGTATGTATATTTCCCACAAGTCCCCAGATGATGCTGAGGCTGCAGGTCAGAGGGCCACCCTTTGAGAACCAGGGTTCGACCCTAAAGATTCAATATGTGATCCGACAGCAAAAACAAATCTAAGAAAAGTCAAGGCTCCTTGTTCACTCTATTTCTTTTTTTTTTGCACATGTCCCTAGCGGGAACCGAACCTGGGACTCTGGTCCGCAGGCCGACGCTCCAACCGCTGAGCCAAACCAGCCAGGGCTCCTTGTTTACACTTAATGAGGCAAATATGATTTTTTACATCATTGATGTGTTTAGATATTTCTTCCCTGACCCCTTATTGTTTCCTATAGACCAGGAAAGGATGAAAGGATCAGTATGAGACAAAACTAAAAAGAAGAAATTCAGGGGGCAGAAAGGCTAGAGGGAACTAGGGAGCAAGACTGCAGATTAGGGAGGTAGAGAACCATGTGACATCTGGTCTCAGGAAGGAAAAGGGCAGCAGAGTCTCCCTACCTGGGACCACCCAGGCCCCCTTGGCTGGGACAGGTGCACAACGGAAGGCAAGTTCGCTCTTCGTTCTTTTCAACCGAGTCACAAAGGCATTTCACGCAGAGGTTATTTTCCTCCTCGCTTTTTAAGAAGGAAAACTAACGGGACCGTGAGTGCCCGCGGGCAGTAGGAAACACATCAAGAGTCTCGGAGACTCCTCTGCCCAGGCTTATTCACCTCTGACCTTGCAGGGCACCTGGGCTGAAAAGGAGAGGCGGTGAGACTTGCTGAGGAGCAAGCACCGGGAATGTGAAATGTATCTCTGGAGATCCACACTGAGCCTGGCTCAGGACTTCCAAGAACACTCAGTGGGAGGGGAGGAAAAACAGTGCAATGACATGATGTCTTCCAGGGCCCGCCCCGGCCTTGCAGAATAGCCCAGAGACTGCATTCCAGTTGTACTGCCGTGACCCAATGTTCCAGTAAACAAGGAGGGGCTGGGTGGACAGACCTCAGATCAGGCTACCCTGGAGCTCCTAGATGGAACACGGGGGGCTGGCTGGGTGGGACCTGGGTTTCGGGAGTTGCCTTTTTATATTTCCTGGATCAGGGAGGCACACCCACACCACCCTCCGGACGCACATACACATCCTCGCTGCCGGTGGGACCTGGGTGAATTCCAAAACCTCAGATGGTCTCTTCTGCAATGGTCAGACATCGGTGACCTCCTTTAGGACACTTCTCGAGAACCTCAGAACAGGAGAATGTGCAAAGGAGACAATGACCTCAGGCCAAATCAGGCCACTGACTAATGGGGTCCACTCTCAAAGCAATACTTCTGCCTTCCAGAAAGATAAACAGAGTTGCAACAGAGAAGCACAGTCATTCGGTCCACTTCCCCATCTGCTGGCACGGCATAGAACAACTTACTGATGATCCTGCGAGTCCGAGGACTTGCCACCTCCCTGCTGCACCCCTTCTATTTCTCCTGTCTCCATTTCCATTTCCAGCCAGCCGTTGGGCCTAAGTAAGAGGCAGAGGGGCTTGGTAAAAATATGAAGAAGAGTGCCCCTAATCAGAGAGCAAAGTTCTGGAAGTTCCTTCTCGGAGTGTCCACCTGCCTGGGGAGACTCGGGGCTCTGTAGCCCAAAAGCAGACAGCCTCCCCTCCCCCCACATACATGTGTGAGTGATGCTCTATATACCATATGACTAGGGGACCAAAGAATGTATCCACAATGGCCATGTCTGAGAATAAAAGGGGGTGCTACTGCAAAGCATTCTGGGACAAAGTCGTTCACCGGGGCGGAGGCTCACCTGCATGACTAGTGGGTCCATTTCCCATCCTCGACGTTTCCCCCACCCTTCTGCAGTCCTACCCTTCTTGATGTTTCGTGCTATGATCGACTTGTCCTTTCCCTTTTCTGATCTTGGCCTCATCTTCCTTTATGTCCTTGTATAACTGACTCCCTGGCAATAACTGCATCTCTGGTTTAGAGTAGGGAGAAGGTTGGAAACTCGCCCGTCGGACTCCTTCACGGAAGCTCTGGGCCGTGTGCCCCGAGTCTCCAGGGCTGGGCTTCAATTCCAGACACTTGCTCCACTCCGAAGTGTGGTGCCCAGTGCGTACTGTCAGCTTTACTCACCAAATGGTCACACCCCAGTTTTTGGACAAACAGTGACGACTGCTTGAGTCCTCGTGGCACAAAAAGGCCTTTCTCAGCCCATTTCCTTACTAGCCATGAGAAGGGCCCTGCCTCCTTTCTGTCCCCGCGAGCTTGCAGCACCCGCAGACCAGTGCTGATGTTTGCGGCCACCCTGCTCCAGTCATTCTCACGTCCCCACCCCCTAAGCCAGGCTGCACGGTGAGGCCAGCACGGGCGAGGACCAAGCACTATCGAGACTCAGGTCTACCTGGCCCGGGGCCCATACCTGCGCTCCACCAGCCTTTACGAAACCCACTCAACCTCCTTCCCCAAGGGCAGTGGGACCTTAGACCCCGCGGGTGTCAGTCTTCACCCCACACCTAAGCCCTCCGTCATAATGGGCCAGTCCTTCTCAATCGGCTTAAAATAACCCTTAAAGGACCCTCTGCTTACTCTTGGAGACCCAGGTTTCTTTAAACTGATTGTCCTTTCCCATCATAGCTGGGAGTGATTTCCCACCCCTGCAAGTCTTACCTACCGCACACCAAGACTCAGGCAGCCCCAGAAAAGTAGTAGGCTTGGCCGGGCTAGGGTGGGGGTCTGGACGTTTAGACTCAAGTTCAGAGAGGTCAGAAAAGCACGAACCCAGTCAGGATATAAGATGAACAAACAATGAGATGAAAGTTCAGTGACGTGCAGTCTAAGAAGCTTTGGTGAGCAGACTGATCACGAAGACAGGCTCTCCCACGCCAAGCTCCTGCCAGGGCACCGCTCAGCGCAGGGAAGAACATGCCTGCCTAGAGTCGGGAGGAACATAGAGGAGAACAGAGCCTCCCTTACCTGGCTCTCTGAGCACCCTTCCTCAGCCCGTCTGACTCACCTCTGCTCATTCTACCAGCTGCACACATTTCTCTAGCCCTGCAAGACCACGTCTCGAAATGCCCGTCCTCCTTTTCCCCTCCCCCTCTCCCCAAACACAGCATGGTGGACACTATGCGTAGGCTTGGAAACCAGACACCCCTGGGTTTGCTTCTTATTGGCTGTATGTCTTTGGGATGTTTCTGAATTTCTCTGATCCTCAGTCTCCTAATCTATAAAATGGGGATAAAAAGAAGAACCCTAAAGACTTGTTAGAAGACTTAAAGTAAGTTATAATGTACCTTGTGTAACGTAGGCACTCAGTAAACGGTTATTGTTGATACTACTCCTGTTGCGTTTGCTTCAGGTTGGTGTTAAGTTCTTCCTCCAGAAGCAGCCCAAGGGCGATAGAAGCAGAGGTTCTGGAGGCAGAAGGACCTTCGCAGCTATCTGGTGCATCATCCGCATTTGGGAAGGAACCCAAGGCTCAGCAGAAGGGCGCTGGCTTGGTTATATGCCTCACTGGTTCTAACCTTCATATAAGGAAGTTAAATGGATAAAGCAGTGGAAAGAGCTTTGACTTTGAAGTCAGGCAAATACAAATTTAATTTCCATTTTCCGGCTAGGAGGACTTAGACACGTTCCTGGAATGGATTCTGCCTCATTTCATCGGCAGCATTGGGCTAATGGAGCCGGTCTCCCAGGAGGGTGGGGAGGACTAAGCAGGGTAATGCACCTCAGGTACTCAGTGGGCAGCAGTCACATCACATCATGGACCACTCCAGGGCAGGCTAGAACAGAGGCAGCCCCGTAGGAGGAACTGAGTGGTGGGTGAAGCGTAACAGCATAATGGGCTTTGCCTAAAAGTGGAAATAGGAACATTTAGGAATAACTTTTGCTTATCAATTCCTAAATGCCAACTTTACAGCAGAGGTTGACACACTAATCAAGAAAAAATGTCTTCTGGTGAGGCTGACAGCGTAATTGGAAAGATTATCTGTGGGCAGACCTAGAACCCTAAAGGGAGGGGGAGCGAGTAAGGAGAGCTGGGGGGGGGGGTGGCGAAGATGATCCTGAGGGGTTTAAACTGACCCTCTAGAATATCTTCCAAAACAATTTTGAGAGCACCCTGGTTTCTAGACGTAAATTATATTTTGCATCGGCAACACAAGTGGAAGACGGTTCTGAGAAGAGGGGCCATTTTTCAGATGCAGTGGTTTTGAAATAAGAAGCATAGGCGAGTTTTGCAACAACGAAAAGTAAGGTCTGGTGTGGGTTTGTTCCAAGACGAATGTGGAGAAGGACACTCGACTGCAGGCTCAGCCCCTGAATGATCCAATTACAGGTTTTGAAATGGACCCAGGGGCAGAATTTAGAAACCTTAAATGGAAAGGCTGAGGAGAAGCAATTTTGCAACTAGACAAATGACTGACTCCAAAAAGTCCTCTGGGGAGAAGAAGGTATAGAAACTGCTGTGCAGGCAGTTTCTAAATGCCCCATGGGAGTTCAAATGGACTTTTCTAAGAATAATTAGGGTGAGGTTGCGTGGGTTCTGAGAAAGGACTGTGGCATTGTGCCTGCAATTCACCGAGATGACTGATGGCATGTGGAACGGAGAACACGGGCAAGTCCCATCAGCAGAAGCAAAGTATGTGACTCTATTTAACCAGCAAAAACAGCAGAGCCATGTGTTCCGAACTATGAAATTCTTAAGTATTGGGCTTAGGTTTTTGTCACTTTTTATTCGTAGTGTCTCGCAGAGCTAATGCTTTCAAAAGTATTTAATTAATGGATCCATGACTTATAAGATAAGACAAAGAGTTCCCCAGCATAGGAGGTATTCAAGTAGTAGTCCCTGCATGTTGACTTTTCTACCCATTCATCCTATTTCCAAAACATATGCATTCTGTTCATTAATAAAATAGAATAATTTACTTAAAGTCTAACCTCAAACCTAGCTGAGAGTTATCACATTTATAAATATTAGATTCAGAGAGTCTGAGAGGCATGATATCTATCCACACATCTAAGTATTGTTACCATCCCATAGAACCGTTACCATCCCATAGAAATTGTCCCATAGAACAATTTACTAAAAATTGTTATGAGAACTATAAATTCTACTTTTTCATTCATTGTGAAGTTGATCAGGAGAAATCTGTATTACTTAATACTTCCTCTTAGATAAAAAGAACAATCCCATTTTATTCCTTCTCTCTTTTCTTGTTGTTTCTTTTTCTTTTTCTTTGCTTTCACTATAGTTTGCAGAAAGTCTTGGTCAAGTTTTATATTTAATCTCAGCCTCTGCCTCACCTCTTATGATGGTTGGAAATTTGGTTTCTATTTCTTAATTCTATGTTCCCATTTAATCTCCTTATTTTGGTCATCTTAATGTTTCTGTTACATAAAACTTGTCATTTAAAAAAAGGAGGCTATACATAAATTCATATATATATTTATGACCCTAGGGACTTATCTGCTTTGGATAGTGAGCTGTGAGGCCAGCCAATGGAAAGTTAGAACGAAAGGTTTGGTCATCACTGACTTACAGACAGGCACTACTTATGAACCTGCTCTGAATAAGGTAGGCACGTTCTCTCTTCTTACCAGGTTTATCCTTTAAGAGCATGGGAGGAAGAGTAAGGTTCCGTGAATTCTAGTACCTAGTGGCCTCTAACTAGCTACTAACCGTGGGGAGGTCTCTACCTCTTCCTGGAACTCAGTTTCCTCATCTGTAGAAAAAAGCTGGGCTAGAGAAACACACTGAGTTCACTTGCAGCTCCAACACCCTCTGGCTCTCCAGCTTCTTCTATTAAAGGTGTGGAAGAATGGTTCCCACCCTCACGAAGTTCAGATTCTTTGAAGGTGATAAAATAGAAACCATGTCCCATTTGTAAAGAATCATATACGTCCAAGTAGATCTGCCTACTGACCGTCTAAGTTTGCCAATAGGACACCTGGCTGAGAGAGAAATAGTTGGCCTTCTGCTTTCTCTTTTTAGGAGGATAATCTAACCTAATTTGAATAAAATTAGAATTTCATAATTAATCACCCTCAGTATTTTTATGTTAATGTTAAAAGAAACAAACAAAAGAACCTCTGTTATTGTTACGTTGTGTGTGAACATTCTTGGTGGGTGAGGTGGGTGTGCTCTGTAGATAATAGGATGAGAATGACCGGGATGTGGACAAATAATCTGAGTTCTAGTTGAGAGAATCTGTAAAAAGGATAATTTGAAAGGAAAATAAGCAGTTTGAAAAGTGTATGGGGAAACATACCCTCCTACACTGATGGTAGTAGCATCAATCTACATACACTTCTGGAAGGAATGATAGCAGTCAACAGCTCAAGCCTTTAAGCATGTGCATTACTTTTGCTTAAGCAATTTCACTCCTGGGAATGTGTCCTATAGATCATCATAACTGCAGACAAAGAGGCAGCATGAGGCTGTTTCTCACAACTTTATAGAAATAAAAAAAATGTTTAAACCTAAAAGTTCTAAAACAGGAAGGTGATTTTAGGTGGCACAAGGGATAACTTTTTAATAGTGAAGTATTTATTTTAACATGCATTTCAAAGATACTAGTTTCAGTTTATGTTAGTAATATAAAGTTTTATTTTAAAATAAATTTAAGAGAAGTCAGGTACGTGAAACCTGAATGAATAAATTTTGGGGAAATCCTGTGATGGCAGAAATTTCTGTAGTAGGTGAACTTGATCTTAAGGTCTCTGAAATTCTCTCAATTTTAAGATGCTCTGATCCCATAGCAATGGTTCTGTACCCATGGCATTGGCTCCCTGCCTTCTCAAAATTAACCATACACTTGGGCAGACAGGAAATGCGTCTTCAAAGATAACCAGAGAGGTAAGGCTGCGTGCATTAACATTTCTCCTTTGTTCCTACCACAAACGTCACACCAGCTGCCTTGCTATTCCCGGTCCACCAAAGATCCTTCCCTCCTCAAAGACTTCTATTGTTGGTCCTTTGGTGAGAGAGGTTTCCCCCCCGGACATTTGCATGACACCTACTCAGTGAGGTCTTCCCCCGCTCTCAAAGTGGTCCACCACACCTCACTCTTACTCTACTTCATTGTTTATTTCTCATTTGTTTCTCTCATAGAATATCAGCTCCATTGAGCATAAAATTGTGTCTTATTCATCACTGGATCCCTTAGGGATCTCTGGGGGATGTCTGGTGCAAAGACCCCAAGGCAGAACTATGCCCAGTATATTTAAGGAACAGCAAGGAAGCGCGTTGACTAAAATGGTATTGGGGACCTAGCGGGACACCCAGGAGGGGCGCTGTTTCTTCACACGGGTACCTGACGCATGAGAGAGCCCGCCAAGAGTCGCTCGTCCGCTGACCACTACCTGCCTTCATCACTCTTCGTGGAAAGGGAAAAGGCAGCCGAAAGAAATGTGATAGTGCCTCTCAGGCGGCTATGAAATCACGAACAGGAAACGGGCATTTGGGTGTCACTGAGAACCATATTCCAGTTGAAAGTAACGACCTTGGAAGAGAATAGGAGATATTGGAAGGGAACTGCTAACTTCATAAACAAGTTGAAAAACGAGTTTTATTTTCCTGGACCGTGGCTTATAATAATAGAGCAATGGACACTTGGCAAGAGACAGAACAGGAAGAGAGAGTTTGGCAGCAAGTTCACAAACTGATCAAATGTGCTTTACCTTAATATTTGATGAAAAGGGAGAACAGATTCAGATAAAACTTATAACTCAATATGAAGGGAAGCTCACGTGTTAAGCAGAAAGAACAATAGTGGTGAGAATTTCCAGAAAACAAGAGGAGAAAGGTTTGGTAGCAAAACATATGCTCTCAGATATGAGCTAAGCATAGATAATAAAAATGAAGGTGATCATTTTTTTTTTTTTTAACCCTCACCGGAGGATATTTTTCCATTTATCTTTAGATAGAGTAGGAGGGAGGGAAAGAGAGGAAAAGAGAAGGAGAGAGAGAGAAACATCGAAGTGAGAGAGACACATCGACTGGTTGCCTCCTGGGCCGGGGACGAACTGCGACCCAGATACGTGCCCTTGACCAGAATCAGACCCGAGACTCTGGTCTGTGGGCCGACGCCCTGACCACTGAGCCAAACCAGCCAGGACGGTGATCATTCTTATAAAAAGGAAATCATGCTATTATAAAGAAGAATTAGACTTCTTAGAAGGTGACTCAAAGCTAGAACATGTTCTGTGCTATTGTCGGAGCGTGCATCACTTGAGAGAGCATCCATTGCCCAAAAGAAGTACAATTAGTTTAAGGTTAAAAAAATTGCATTATACAGGGTGGGGCAAAAGTAGGTTTATAGTTGTGAGTATGTGAAACACAGAGTTTATTTTTATATTATTATTTAGTAATTATTGCATTATGTATTTTCCATACAAACCATTATAAATCTCCTTTTGCCCCACCCTGTACACCGTTAGGGACATTTGTAAAGCGCAGAATAGACAGTTATGGGTAAGAATTCAAGCACAGAGAAATGGAATGCTAAAACTACAAAAGCATTTAAGAACGTGGATATTTTGCAAATACAGATTAGGAAACTAACATAATAAGATACTTACTAGCAATAGAGAAGAGAATTTGAACACCAGGAAGAGCAGTACTTTAAAAAATCTGGTCAATTCTTTCCTTTTTGAAGAAAGCAAAAGAGGTAACTTGAGGAAATGATGTTGTGTATTCAACCCTAATGTACAAGGGTGATAAAAATAATGACAGTTTACATTTATTGAGACCTTGGTACAAGGTAACACGTACTGAGTGCTCACCACGTGTCAAGCATTACTTCCTCCAGTCCTCCGACAATCCTATGCAACTGTCCCCATTTTACAAATGAGGAAACAGACATTCAAGAGGTTAACTAGTGTTAGGTTCCTTCGCTAGCAATAAAACCCCCATCTACCTGACTCTACTGCCCATATTGTTAGCCAGGCCTCTTAAAACTGATGAAAGGTAACAATGCCATTTTAAGGACCATATAACTAAGAAAGAGAATTCTAGGAAGAATCAATCACACACATTACACTTTAAGAAAGTAGATGTCATAAAATAAATAGAAAAGAGAGAATGAATCTATGGCTGATGATGCCAAAAGGCAGGACATCCCAAGGGGCTTGGAAGATTATTTTTTAAATCACATTTTTATTAATATAGTCACAAGTCATCCAACCTGCTGTGCATGGTGCATAGCCATGCCAAAAATAATACATGGAAACTATCGGTTTGGCTGTTCAGGACACTCAGATTTTAAAAAGATGAGCATAAAAGATGGAACAAAAGGTCCCAAAGGACAGTGTAAGAAAAAGCTGAGACTTGCACAAAAGCCTCAGGACAACAAACAGTTTTGTTTTAGTTGTGTTCAGAGCAGGAAGAACAAGAAAACAGCCTGGGCTAACTGCTCGGGGCAGATGGTGTAAGGCTGCCAACAGCACGAAAGAGCTGGAAGTCCACCCGGTATCATTTCGAACAAGTCTCATCAAACTCCCTTTTGCTTTTTTGGTGGTATTACCCAACAGGTCGCGTAAGGTAGCTTGATCTGAGCAAAATATCTTACCGAAGTTCTCATAATATTCTCATGGGCAAGATAGGAAAACGAAGGGTGGCTTCCTAACTCTCTAAACAACGAGGCCCGAAGACTCTTCAGTGGATTACGTTAATCCGAAGGCCAGGCGTGCCTCAGTGTTCTGTCCTTTTCAATAGCTGAGTATAAAATTTGGCCTGGGGACTGCAGACCATCACACCCACAGACACCCTGGAGCTGGACAGGATGGATGCCTGATCTGTATGTTAAATGACAGACTCAAGTGGCAGGAAAATCTGGCAGGCCGAGGCAGCAAGACAGAGTCTGAGGCATGTCTAGTAAATACCCTGCTGTCAAAAATCATTGAAATTAGTACAGGATGTGAGACATTTGACTTTACTGTATTCACTTGAAGAGGCCCTGGGAATATTAATTCACAGCAAGAAATGGACCAATAGGACCTATCAAAGGCCTGCAATCTTTGGCTGTATTCATGGAAATAGGGTGTCCAAATAAAAAAAAAGTATTTTACTGTATCTGTAGTGTATATTCCATATTTGGAGAAATGTGTTTTCAATACAAAAAACAAATTATAAAAGGACCTTTAACAAATAAAGGGAATTATCGATAGTAAAGGTCAACCATGGTATCTTAGGTTCAGAAAACATACTGGTGGAAGAAATGAAAATGCTTAGCTTTGGGAAAACAAGAAGCCTGTAGGAATTCTGAGGGTACTGAAAATGCTTCGCTCCCTCTTACTCTCTAACACGGTGACCTGGGTATTGTCTGTGTAGTATTTATTTCTATCTGAAATCCCTTTGCTTCTTTGTCCATTTCCTCTTCATAGAATATAAGATTCACAAGAGAAGGGGCCTTGCCTGATCACTATTTCATCTGCAGCACCTAGAACAGTGCCTGACACACAGACTCCAAGAGAAAGGAGCGGATTGTCTGAACACAGCTTCCAGAGGACCTCCCTCTTGTCAGGTGGGTGGGCCCAAACTGGTCTCTCGAGCCTACCTTTCAGCAGGGGACATGGAGCAGGTCAGTTCTTTAGAAGGGACCATGGGTATAAAACAGCTCACTATATACAGAGGGACTTATCACTTGAGCCAAAGGTCTCTGCTGGCCAGCGCCGAGGCTTTGGGCCTGTCTGCACACATCAAAAGAAATGGTGGGACAGGCTGGGTAGAAATCAAATTCGCGTGAAGACTAAAGAGCCTACTGGGCAAAAATGCCCAACAACCTCAAGCCGTGCCCTCTGATGGACTTCCGATCTATCTGGGCATACCTAATGACTTGGTGGAGGACTCAATCAAAAATATACTTGCTGGTGAGGATGTGGAGATCCTGGATCACTCCTACATGCTGGTAGCGATGTTCAATGAGACAGCCAGTCTAGAAAACAGCTTGGCAATTTCTTACCAAACTAAACGTGCAACTACCACACAACCCAGCAATGGTACCACCGGGCATTTGTCCCAGTGAAATAAAAACGTATATTCTCACAAAAACCTGTAAAATTGCACTTTGGTTTGTAATAGTCAAAAACTGGAAACAATCTAGATGTCCTTCAGGAGGTGAATGGTTGAATTGTGGCATATCTATATTGTGAAATACTACTCAGCAATAAAAAAGGAATAGATTCTTGATCAAACAACTTCAGTGACTCTCTAGATAATCAGGGATTTAGGGGTTGCCAGGAATCAGGGATGGGGGTGGTTGGGGATACATGAAAACTGACACAGTATTAAAATCAACCTCTGCATGACACTGCAATCACAGTAACACTGCTTTGGGAGCCTCTGACAAAGTGCCATTTCACAAAGAGGGAGCCACTGTCCCTACTCTGTCACAGATCACCCCATATCCTTGACAGCCTATGGACTTGAAACAGATACCAACAGAAACTGCTGGACCTGGTGGAGTCACAGGAAAGAGAACAGATCCAGAGAGACAGGAGCAGTGTCGTTGGGTTCTGAGGAGTGACACGGGATGGTGTGACCTTCATGGGCCCAGCAGAACTGGGGCAGTCACCAGCTGCATAACTTTCGTGAGTGGCCTTATTCCTGAACACACGTGACAAACCTCTTAATGACCCCCAGAACTTGCAGGAAATTGAACCCCTGCATACACAAGTGAGGACTAGAATCAGGTCATTTGGACTACAGACTTCTTTTTCAATCAGTGTAAGCTTATATGATACCAGTCCTGATTATTCACTGGGGAGCTGGATTTGGGATCAGACCATCTCAACCCCAAGCTTCAGGTTAATTGTCTTAAACTGGCGTCGTAATGTCTGCTCTGCCTACTTTACAAGGACATTACTTTGAGAATTATATAAAATGATATCTATGAGACAGCTTTTTAAATTGTCAAGTACTATATGCATGCAATTATTTGTATCAGTATTTTGAGTGTGCTACATCATCTCCACTGTAACTTCCTTCCTATCATCTCATCATCTAGAAGCTGCATAATTTCTAAGCCTGACTGTCCATGCCCCCTACAAAATACAGTGGCATTTCAGGGCCTGTGCGACCCAGGACTCATTGAGACATGCGTCTCTGGTCGTCTTCATCTCTCTGACATCGCCTAATGCAATTCCCTGTCCACCTGCCAGGGCTCTGCTGAGGGTGTGGTTATGAGTGTTGGGCTATTACCCAAGGGCCAGAAATTAGAAAAGGTGCTCCTAATTGGTCCAATTTATAAAGTTTTACAAGTCCCATAACCTGGAAACTAAGGGGTGGTAGTGAATCCTTGGAAATGAGGGTACTGAGAGCCAGGACGTCCGAGTCCTGGGTCTGGCCCCCACCCCTCAGTGAACCCTGCTTCCATCACCTCCAGGGCGGAGGCTGCACCTCGAGTCTGTGCTGCCGGCTCCAGGGCCCAGCTGGAAGACAGACCCAGCTTCTCCCTCAGGCTTGTGGCAGGCAGAGGAAGAGCAAGTGGAGATGCCCTGCCCTCTGTTCCGGCAGCTCTGGGACAGGTTCGGTTCCAAGGACAGCTGTAAAATGAACCGATTCAGGGTCACAGACTGACCCGGCCACCTACTGGTTGGGGGGACTCTGGCTTCAAGCTACTCTTTTGAAACAGGAATAATATCTGCTCTGCATATCTTAATCAGTTGGGAGCTTTTAAGGGTTTTTTTGTGTTGTGTGTGTGTGGTTTTTTTTTTTTTCTTTTTGAAATAAAAGACCTGTTGTAAACTGTGAAGCCTACGAAGGCAAATAACATTTATTTCTTTAGCCCAGGATCCCAGGCCCCCAGTGAGGGATGACCAGCTATAGCTAGTGACTGAGATGAGCCTCCCATTTAAAGACAGAAACTCTCCTGAGTCCCTCCGCTGATAAAAGGTCTCGTTTGGTTCAGCATAAAGAGACTTTTCAGAAATACTTTTGACGTCTTAACCTTTTGTATTTGCACATAAGCTTTTAAATTGTAGTGGAGGGAAATCATTTTAACCCATGAAAAGACAGATCATTTCACGGACACTAAAGGAAGCACCGGCTAAAGGCAACCCCGTTGATCAGACGCGGGGAAGAGGGTGAGTGTGTGCAGTCCGTCCACGGCCAGGCGTGTGTGTGAACTGTGGCGATCGGAAGAGGGTGGAAAGGCTGAGAAAGCGCTGGAGAGGATCCAGCTTCCCAGGTAGCCTAACTCAGCCGCAGGGTGGGGCTGCTCCATGCACTCGCTTCATTCATTCATTCCGTCACCTCCTCGCTCATGCACTCCCTGAACACGGGCGCCCTGCTGCTGGAAGGACCCGAGCGAGGCAATCGGTCGCTGTGCAGAAGTCTCGCGAGAAGCAGGGAGAGCGGCGCTGAGATGCGCGCACCCCCGCCCCAGGCGGGCTGAAACCTCGGCTCGGGGAGCTTCTGCAGCTGCCAGCAGGGATGAGCTCCACAGAGGAATCTGAATGTCCCAGGGCATGTGATGACTCAACCGGACTCAAAAGCAGACTGCCTTTGCAACATGGGGGTGTGCGGTTCCTAATCATGCACACTAGGGAAACGGGCTCCTGGATCTTTGAGGCAGGGCCCTTCGAGGGTCCCAGCAAGGAACCCAGAGGCCGTGACCCCTGGCTTCGGTGGGAAGCAGACATCACCTTGCACTTCCAAGCGCTAGGTATAATTAAACAGTTTCTCGCCTGGACTGGCACAGGCCTCGCCCACAGCTCTTCGTAGCATTTCCTAGACTGCTTGGTGGCCGTCCTCACTGTGCTGTGAGCTGCTCCAGGAAGGCACAGCAGGATGTCGCAGTCAGGCACCTGGCGTCTGGGCAGAAAGACCTAGGTTCACACCCTGATTAGGCCCTTTCGTGACTGTATGATCTTGCTGGGAGGATGCAATTAGGTAATATCTGTAAAAATCTGGACTTACGGTATAACCAGTATGTGGTGGCTATTATTTTAATGTTTTTATTTATTTTCAAATAATAATAGTTGTATCCATCAGGGTTCGGTACAGGACATAGAAACTGCTTTATTTGTATTACGTAAGAAGGGATTGAATCAAGGAATCAAGGTTTGCAAAGTTAGTGGAAGAGCCTGGGGCTACAGAAACAGCTCCCAACACAACACAGACATGACCTACGGGGGCAGGAACCCCCTCTGGGCACCTGTGACGCCGCTCTGGACTCAAGAAGCTGGGGCTGCCGTTGCTACAACTGCTGCTTCTCAATGCCCCAGAAGCTGGAGAGCAGACTCTAGAGCACTGTTGCAGACAAATGTCACACCTTCACAACTTTGCTTGCCCGCAAAAATGACTAAACGGGGAGCAGATTCTGCCTTCCGTTTCTTTTGCCAGTTCATCCACTTGGTGGAAGACAGTTTGCATCTAGAACTCTGACTGCAAAGAGGTGTGGACAACACGCACTCAGCTCTCCAGCCTCTGCCCCTGGAAGGCGGCTAGGACAAGGGCTGAGGGAGCCAGTGCGCACACCACTGCCATGTCCCGTCCCAGGTCCTCTGCTGCGGGCTTCGTGCCAGCCTAGCCTCACAGCGATCCAGCAAGCAAGTGATTATTTCACAGACAAGGCAGCAGAGTCCAGGGTTTGATTCCAGCCCAGGGCATGTACCTGCAGTTCATCCCCAGCCCTGGTTGAGGTCGTGCAGGTGGCAACCAATCAATGTGTCCCTCTCACATCAATGTTTCTCTCTCTCTCTCCCCTCCTCCCATTCTGTCTGAAGATAAATATAAAAATATCCTCGGGTAAGGGTTAAAAACAAAAGAAGAAGAAGCTGCCTTGTCCTGGGTCACAGAGCGGCAGCAAAGAGGAGAGGTGAACACGTGTGTCTTACTCTAGAGCCCACCTCCTTGGCCACTGCATCATACCACTGGGCACTGCATCTTGCATGCCTAACTCAACATGAGGCCACACCTACTCAGTGAACGTTAGAGGAGTTCACTAATCACCGGTCTAAACAGAAAATTAAACCTAGAATCCTGTGGCCCAAAGCGTCTTCCCTTCTGGGTCTGATCCAAGCCAAGAGGGCAGGAAGCCGATGACGAGGAACACGGAGGGAGTGTGCCCGCTTGTGTGGGGTGAGGCGGGGCTGTGTGTGCTCGTCCAGCAGGGAAACGGGGCCAGAACACGAGGGGACGGCCATTTGGGGATTGGGGTGGTGTCGCCTCTCCCTGCTTCTGGAAGAGGATTAAAGGATATGGATGAGCCTAATGAGAATAACTGACTGATTCACCCAAGAGATGTTTTCTGCTTCCTCTTTCCTTTTTTTTAAATAGAGAATAAAATGTGATCTCAGGGAGAAAACATGCGCAAGCACTCTGGTGCCTGAGATAGTGGCTTCCTGAGTGTCCTGTCTCTGCTGATAACCGCAGACACTCGTCCTCGGCAGGGCCAGCCGGCATGCCGCACACCCAGGCTCTCGGTGACTGCGCAGGCTTTCAAACACCTGCGGTGAGGAGTGCTTTGCCTGCTCTCTACACCCTGAGCACAGTCACGGGGTGCCCGGGGAGTCTCCTTTCCTGGCCCAGAGGCTACGGCCGGAGGGAGGGCCCAGGATCTGGACCTGGGGGGCTGCCGTCACCACACAGGAGTGAACACCCGCACATACAGACATACACACCACAAATATACCCGCGCATATACACAAATGTACACCCCACACTCCTGCTTGTGGATATACGCTGCTTCTCAAAAAGTGCCTCACTGTGGTATAACCATGTCATAAAGGTTTAAAATAATGGTTATGTGGACTATGTGTAGGAGGTATATATACTGATAGTAAAAGAAGTGAAGAAAAACAGCAAACATGGTATGTACACAAGACTGGAATCTGTAGAAAAGCATGCATGATATGTACAGGGATAGGAAGTAATACAAGTAGTGGTGTCCAATCATCTCTGAACTGTCCTCTGTGAATGGATGTAATCGAACAGCACACGCTTTCAAATGACTTCTCTGCAGCCCCAGCACACTCGCTGTCTCCCACAGGCTGCAGCCCAACTCACCCCTTCCATTCTAAATGCACCTGATGGTAGGGGACAGCCCCTCGGAGCCCCTGCAGTGTCTTGACGACAGAGCGTGCCCACCCACTTGCCCTAGAACTTCCAAGCTTCCCCCCTGTCCAGCTCAGGAAAGCCCCTGTTCCTGCCTCTGAGCACACACAGGTTAAGTCAAGGGGTTTGGCGCAGGCCTGAGAGACAGCTTCCGGGAGTCCTGGGTTTTTACAGCTACGACAGTTTGCCTCCGTGTGCCTAGGGGGCGCTCAGGCCCAGGAATTGAAAATATCAGTGTTTGCCTTTAGTAATCCTAAAACCCAGTAAGTAGGGAAGAGCTGGAAATTGAAGTCAAGGGACCTACAGGTGAGGATGGTAACTGGGGAGTTTTGAGGAGAAGGAGAGGGTGGGCCGAAGGGGAATATACCTCCAAAACCCATTGTCTTATTGAAGTTCAGAACCGAAAGGGATCATGCAGACCACCAGAGGCAGAACCCAAGGCCAGGATAACTGAATGCTATGTTCAAGTTAAAGCTAATTAGAAGCAACTCTATCACGACAAATGTACAATGCATTTTTGCTGGAGCAAAGGTTACCATTTTCTATCCTCCTGTTCCACAGTATTGTCTCACTGGTTCAGTGGCTTTAAGATATTATTTTGGATATGAGATATTACTAGAAAAGCCAATTCATTAAATATGCTTTAGGATGTTCCCCTTTTAGTAAATGAATATTGAAGAACATTCTAGAAAAGTCACAAATCAGTTGTTTAATATAAGCATGCCCTGCTTTAAGAGTTTAAAACCCAAAAATCCACATTCAAAAATAAACGAACATCTGATGGGTTCATTACAAAATGTACTGTTCTGGGTTTTAAGTAGGAAGTTTCCACTACATTTTTTAACACTAAAGTTTTCAGGGGGGAAAAGGGTGTAACTCAAGAAAACTGACGGTGAATTTAGGTGTAGTTTTGGCATCCTGATCATTCACAAGTGTGGGTTTTTACTGTATTTTTAAACCAAGAAGAGACAGGGAAGGTGGATGGGTTAGCAATGGGGAATCAGAAGCCTAATCCTACATTTGCCACTAATCCCCAGGCCTTACATGAGTCTCTTATGTCTCTCTAAAGTAACAAGGACCAGATAACTCAATAGGTTCTTCTAAAGTTGCAAAGCATTGTGGAAACATGGTCATCTGTAAGAGTCAGACCGACTTGAGCTGGTTCATCTCTGCCTTTAACTCTCTGAGCAAATCACCTTTTCTGAGCTGCAGTTCTTTGGAAGATAAAATGTGTGCAATCCACCATGCAGGGCTGCTTGAATGCTAAATGAGATAATATACAAAGTGCCTAAACATTGCTTGCAACATCAGAGGTGCTCAGTAATTTTAGCCTCATCCCCACCTCCAACTTTGCCATTCTGTCATTTGCTGATGTCATTTGTTATTCTTTTTTTTTTTAATCCTCACCCGAGGACATTTTTTTCCATTTTCTGTTCAGACAGAGTAGGAGGGGGAGAGAGGAAGAGAGAGAGAGAGAGAAACATCGATGTGAAAGATACACATCGAGTGGCTGCCACCCGCACGACCCAACCAGGGCCGAGGACAAACTGTAACTGAGGTACATGCCCTCAGCGGGAACCGAACCCGGGTCTCTCGGGACCTCAGGCTGATGCTCTAACTGCTGAGCCAAACCGGCCAGGGTTCATTTGTTCTTCTTTATAATTTTATAAATAACTCACGGCATCCAGCCGGCTTAGGGTAGCATCTTAGGGATACGGCAGTGGAGGACTTGACCTCGTGCTTCCACAAAATGCCTCTTGCTATCAACACGGCACGGATGGAAGCAGGCTGGATGGAGCGGACCCTGCACCACACCCTGCCATGGTTGGCAGCTTTTTGGAGCAGATTTTGGCCCCACTGTGGTGTCCTTATTTTGTTTTGCCTTCTCTTCATTGAGTTTTGCTCATTTACCCTTTATGGATGACTTCTCTTTTTTTTTTTTTTGAGATTCGCCTTTTCGCCTGCCTCTCTCCTCACTCATGCTATTATTTCCTGCTTAGATCATTTCCCCCGACTCCCCTCCCCTTCATCTGGCTAATCCTTCAGGGCTTCGGGGATCAGCTTTCCACATGGAAATTTTCTGACCTATCGCCACCCCTGCTATTTGCTTTCATAGCTCCCTGTGCTTCTCCTTCCTAACTCTTCCCGTGATTACAGTTACATAATTGACTTGGGTCATGTTATTCCTTCTCCTTACCGGGTTTAAGCTCCAAGAAAGCAGCACCCTTTGTAATTTGGTTCACTCATTCACACCTAACGCCATAGTGCTTAGCACGTAGTAGGGGTTCTGCGAATAGGTGCTGAGTGAATGGGTAAGTAAATGGACTTAAAAAGGAAAGAATATCTGCACCCCCAAGGCCAGCTGTCACCTATAGAACTGACCAGCTCATGAACAGTTCTTTCCCTTTTCTCATCTCATAGTTTCCTTTTCACTTCCTTTGCAGGATTTCTCCACAACGTCTCCTACACTGTTTTTTTCTTAAAAAAAAGAATTTATTTACTAATACCAGAAACATTTCAACCAGAAAGTCCTGATAGATTGTGCTTCTAGAGAAATTGAATCTTGCTCAGACTGTGGCTGAAACACACCTACCCAATAGCCTCTGTGTCCTGCAATGGGGCATTTAAATCTACTTGGGGACAGCCATGTGAGTGTCAAGAGACGCAGAAGGGCTAAAGGATCTTATTGATGACAGAGCCCATGTAGATTCCACTTTGGCAATTTTTCCAGCCCAACAATTCGCTACTAAAATTTCTTGGTTCACCTCCCTTTAGCCTCAGGGATTTCTTACCCTCGTTGAGCCCCCAACCCCCCACCCCCCTGAATCAAATGAGCGGGTGAGCAGGCAGAAGCCCCTTTTAAAGAGGTGTGTATTTAAGTCAATGTTTTCTCCTTATGACAAAGGCTACTGAGCTACAAGAACATGTGAGCACTGGGAAGTGACAAGAGGAAACGGTGAGAGCAAACAGTGGGTTTCCCCAGGGTTGTGTCTCACTCCACGATCCTTGTTTTTCTCTGTATGTTTCTACCCTTGATGGAATAGCAACATCTAAGCTTCTCTGCCGAGTGACAGGGAGCTTTCTTCCCCGAGCCCAGTCTGACTAAGGGCAGGTATGGAGGAAACGCTTTCCACAATCATTTCTGGAGCCTGCTGTGTGGGGGTCAGCCTTCGGGCTTCCTGACGACACAGCTTCGTTCCGGTTCCTCCTGACACCTGCCATAGCCCGTGCATCCTGCTGTGCCGCAGGCAGGGCCCCTTCACTCCCAGAGGTAAGCTGTCCTTACGAAGGAAACAACAGGCCAAGCTTAGGTGTGGAGGGTATGTATTCAAGGATGCTGTGTTTCATTTCCCTGCTTCCATGAATAGTCTTTAAAATGAATAGCTTCAGGCCCTGGCCGGTTTGGCTCAGCGGTTAGAGCATCAGCCTGCGGTCTGGAGAGACCCGGGGTCGGTTCCCGCAAAGGGCATGTACCTCGGTTGTAGTTTGTCCCTGGCCCTGGATGGGTCGTGCAGGTGGCAGCCACTCGATGTGTCCCTTCACATCGATGTTTCTCTCTCTCTTCCTCTCTCTCCCTCCCACTATACTTGAATGAAAAATGGAAAAATTTCCTCGGGTGAGGATGAAAAAAAAGAATAGCTTCAGGATCCTGTAACTTCTCTCTTTCCCCCCTTTGGAGAGCATATCAGGGCGCCCCACTTCAGCCTAAATAGTGCCCGATTCAGGCCTGTCTGGGTGTGTGTGACAGAAAGGTGGACACGAGTCACTTTGGAAGAGATGTGCATGGGAGCGGGGGTCTCAGGTAGCAGCAGATCCCTGCCTGGGCCCCGGGGAAAGAGAAGCTGCAGCCGTTTTCAAAGTTAGGAGAGATGTGAAAAGCAGCAATCGATGGCAGGACAACAAAAGGCCGCTGAAAGTGGGAAGGAGGAACATTCCATCTGCTTCTGTGTCGACGCTGTGGCATTTCAGGCACATTGAGGTCTTCTGAGGCTACGGCAGCTCTTGGTCTGCAGAGCTTTGTGGACACTGAGGGGACAGCAGCACTGTCGTGGAGGGCACAGGCAGCTGTGGTCCTCAGGTGGTTGCTCAGGCAACGAGCATCCACCAGGGTACATGGCAGAAAAGGAAACCTGAGCACGTGCAAGAAATCCCTGGGCATTCCCGGAGTACACTGGAGGGTGAGAGCGCACCCAGGGGGCGGAAGGAGGAGCTAGTGGAACAGCAAGTCCTACAGCAGTCAGCCCTAGTCTGAACATAGTGAGTGAAACATTCCAGAAATAAAGAGTTTGTAACTTTTACATTGCATGCCATTCTGAGTAGCATGATGAAATCTCATGCCAACCCACTCCATGCTGCCCCGGGCGTGAATCATCCCTTTGTCCAGTACATTCATGTTGTATATTTTCCCTGACCATTAGTCACTTAGCAGCTGTCTCGGGTATTAGATTGACTGTTGTGTATCACAGTGCTTGTGTTCAAGTAACCTTCGTTTTACTTAATTATGGTCCCAAAGTACAAGAATAGAGATGTTGGAAATTTTGATATGCTAAAGACAAGCCCTAAAGCGCTTCCTTTAAGTGAAAAGTATAGGAAAAATCGTATACATGGGGTTCTGTACTATGCACGATTTGGAATATCCTATGGGGGTTTGGAACATATCCCCCATGGATAAGGGGAGACTACTACATTACTGATATGATCCCATTTGCGCCCATGGTTGGGTGTAGCATGGGAAGCACAGATTACAATAGAATTATAAATGCCAGTGCTGAGAAGGGCCTTCGGGGTTATCTGGTTAACCCTTCCTGCCATGGGTTATGAAAGCAAGGCCCAGAGAGGTTAGACTACCCGCCAGTTACCAGGCCAGTTACCAAGGCCAGGGCAGGATATAGTTCTCCCAAGTCCCAGCTCATGATACCTGATGGACTCCCAGCATTTCTGAGATGTTTGTAGGGCACGGAAGGCTTCTGCTACCTACAGGAGGAAGGGCCTCTGGGCGCCTGTTACACTGAGAAGAGTCAAGGATGCTTTAAATCAAACGGAGCTCGTGGTGGGGATCCTGTGCAGGCGTGCCCCTTGGGGAAGGCCTGTCACATGGAGCTCTGCTAGCATTTACTACCAAAAACAAAAGGCCCTACCTCAACTGTGGCATGGTAAGGTCGGACAGGAAAAAGTGTAACGTAATCGAGACAGAACATTAGCAGGATCTCAGGGTGTCCGGTCTATTCACCTAACTGTACCCATGCCTTCATGAATAGATGGTTTTCCTATTTAATACTAGATTAATCCATAGAGTCCAGCCCCACCAGCTAGGGCAATAAGGTACAAGTTTTTGCATCATTGAGTTTTTCTCTCTACTGCTGTTTCATCTCATTACTCTTGATTGGTCCTGAGCTCATGTGAAGTCATATGTCATTGTTGTTTTATATTTCTTCATGAAATCTAGTCACCCAAATCCCAACTCCTTTATCCACTGGCTCTTAGGAGGTATGGAATGTTCCAGAAACTCAGGAGAGAAACCAACTTTCCACATGTTATAGCATTAATTTTCAGTTATTCACCTTTATTACAATATTAATAAAGCCTGCTAAATCTAGTATACCCTGGGGCACTCAGGAGGTATCTCCTGACTTAGCAAAGGTGCATATTGCCTTGTTGGGTAATTTAAAACTTAATTTTTAAAATGTGCACACACTTTTTTTTTTTAATTTTTTTTCTTTATTGATTTGAGAGAGAGAGGAAGGCAGAGGGAGAGAGAGATAGAAACATTGATGAGAGAGAACATTGATTGGCCGCCTCCTGCATGCCCCCCACCAGGGATTGGGTCCACAACTTGGGCATGTGACCTGACCAGGAATCGAACTGGTGACCTCTTGGTGCGTGGGTCAATGCTCAACCACTGAACCACACCAGCCTGGCTGCACACACACTTTTAACTTAAAAATACACATACAAAGTAAACACACAATTAAAGTACAGCTCTCTCCTATGGAAGATCAGTCTGTGGATGGAGAAGTTTTGATATAGAGTCAACAAATGGCATCTCAGCCCATTTCGGGATCATGCGAACACCCCTGCCCCCACTCTCTGCACCTCACAGCATTCTTGTGAATGGGCCCAAGCACCCCCGACACCTTGTACATTCCTTCTTTCCCTCTTACTCCCTGACCCCAACCATGCACACTCGATCCCCTCACTTCCCTTCTTGGTTAACCTTCACAAGTACTCATAATAGAATGAGAACTTGTCTTTGGCTTACTTCAGGTGACTCGCCAGTCTTGGCTTCACATGAAGAACTGTATCTGCAAAGCCAGAGCAATCTGCCGCAAGAGGCCCTGTTGACCACATGGGAGACAGACTCTATGAAGCCACCATTTAATTCTGCAGTGACCCCAGGGGGCCAGGGGAGAGGATAAGCCTTCACCAGGTTTCCAGTCAAACTCCATCCTCCACCCAGTGCAGCCCCTGACACTCTGGCACCTGCTCACACACAGAGCGTTCTCTTGGGCCTGTTTACATTCCTGGACTCCTGCCTAATCTTCCTATTGAAAGAGTCAATATGAAGAACCTCTACTTTCATCCCCTAAAACTCTTACGAGGAAGTCTGCTGTGGAAGAAACACTCGACACCAGCGGCTAGAACACACACACAGGGCGAGACGAAGCCCGCGAGATGAACACAAGAGCATTTGGGAAAGTTCACGGAGCTCAAAGTTAAACCCAATAAAATCTCTGAGATAAACCACAGAATTTATATGCATGTGTGCATAACCATGGACATAGACAACAATGCTGGGGACGGGTCGGGGCAGGGAGGGTGTCAATGGGGGAAAAAGGAGAAACATCTGTAACAAAAATAAAATTAATAAAAAAAAATTGTGTTAAATCTCTGATAAAGCCATCATCAAAGGTTTGCGGTTCAAGTGCTGTGATGAGAACAGATAAGGTGTTATCTGCTCCATGTTGCCACAGTGAGTTGTGAGAGATTTATAAACACCCATGTGCTTCTAAAAATAGGTACTGTCAGCAGCAGGCCCCAGCACAGTTATGTCACCTGCCAAGTTCCACAAGGCTGAGATGACTCAATGGACATGCCTGCGGGTCATGGATTGGGAGAGGGTCAGATTCATTACCTCTACCCTCCTGCCCTGATCCTGAAAAACTGAGATTTTTTTCCCCATACACAGTTGCTTTGATCAAAGATGTATCAACCAGTATCAACAGGCAGACGCAATGGCTCTCTGAAGGAGAGAGTCCCCAAATGTTAAAGGAAGAAGTTCCAACTGCCAAAGAAGGGATAAAATAGATGTGGAAGAAGCACTAAGACAAGGATAATAATACTTTTCTCCTTAAAAAAAAAAGCCATTTGAAAGGTTAAAGGTTAATAAACCTCTCACATCCGTTTAGTTTCTATTCTTTTTTTTTTTTTTTTTTCAATTTGTCCTCCCTCTTAATTCCTCCATAAAGTCTTCATTATCTTCCAACCAACATGAAATTGTAGCTGCCTGCTCTGAGAACCTGGGGTACTTTTATAATGTTCTACTATGTCTGCCTTCCCCATCAAAGTGGAAACTTCTACTTAACTGTCTCTAGAGAGTTTAGCCATTAGAAAGTGAGTAGTCACTGTGGTGTAAGGACAAGTAATTTATGACACCTTCCTGGGGATCAGTAGACAGGCCTTCCTCAATGTCATACCCCTTCTTTTCTGTACTCCACCCTTTGACTAATGTTGACACACATTATGTGAGCCAGGCCAATGCTGACATTTATGGTCCATAGAGTGAAGCCCACTGAGCTTGTGAGGGAGGTGGGGCTTAGTTGAACGAGAGACATGCATGACAAATCTTCCAGTAAACTATCTAGAGAGAATCATGCAGGGGAAGGTTATCCAGGTCAACAAATTGGTCTGTATCACCGTCATCTCCATAACTACCAGTATCATCATCATCATTGGTGTGCCCAGTGGATGATTCAGATGACAAGCTTCAGCTGACCACGATGTTGAAACCACAGTCCTAGTCTCGACTGGCAGGCCCCGTTCCAGGCTGTCATTCTCTGATGCCACCCAGTGCTGCTCTCCATGTTTTCAGCCTGGGGAGGGTTCCCCTTCAGGCAAGAGGAGGAGCAGAGGGAGTTTGGGGAATCCTAGGCACACACCAGGTAATGGTTGGTCCCAGGCCCATCTCTGGTCTCTGGCCATATTTTGATCGACTTCTCACCCTTCCTCCAATTAGATTGACCTACCAATCCTGCTCAAAAAAGTTAGCCACTGGGTTAAACATTTCTGTAAGATAGAGGCTGTGCCTGGCCCAGTGGTTTTTGGGGGGGGGAGTAAGACAGAGCCAACCATCCCAGAATTTCCAGCTTTCCAGGCATGCACCAGAGGATCGGATGTGGCTGAAAACGAAAAAGGTGCTATGGTTGGGCACGTGCCCAGGAACCTAAGCTGGGTCAGAGCATTCAGCCTGGGGCCAGTCTCTCTGCACTGGCTTTAATGCAATGCTCTCTGCGAGCCCGGCAGAGAAGCCCAACCCTTTTCAAGAATGGAGCTTGCTGTATCAGGAAACAATACTTGCCAAAGAAAGGCTCTTTCCTTCTGTCCTCCTTTCCTCCCTTCCTTCCTTTCTATTTCTTTCTCTTTCTCCCCACCCCACCCCCACCCCATCCCCGCTCTCAATGAGTAATGAAACTTTCATAAGTCTGCTCACTTGGGACAAGCTTCTTCATCCCGGAGTTTACATTTGTGTGTGATCAGTTAACTAAATTGTCCAGAAATGCAAAGAGCAGTCACAGAACCCCCATCTTGAGTCTTTCACAGAAGTCAGCTCTAATCTATGACCCAGACTGCCCCCTGTTCCCCTTAGAAGCAGCTACTTTGTTGCCTCACAAAGCAGACCACCACCCCTTTCCCCCAAGACTCCACAGCAACGTCCTGCCAGGAGCCGGCACATTATAGTGCTCGCAGAGAAAGCCCTTGCTCAGGCCTTGCGTTGCCAGTGCTCCCTGCTGGGCTCCCTGGATGCTGGGACCATTAGGATCATAAGTATCTCGACTTGGCTGGAGTCTAACAGTTGTGCCCCGCAGTCATTTTGCCAGTTACGGGTGAACCTCAGACAGCTGAGAATTGGGACTCTGTCCTAGTTACCTGCCCAGTAACTTGGATGCTTCCCTATACCTCATGAGTCTGCAGAAGAAGGCTGAAGAGTGTTCAAGAACAGACCGACCCATGAGATTTCCTGGACTTCCTGCTGCTGCTGTAGCTGCTGCCACCCAGTCCACATGGCTCCCAGCCCTTCTCGTGAGAAGTCAGCATTTCTGCTGACAGCTGCGGCAGGAGCCAAATGTGAGGAGGAGCAGAAAGAGGCAAAATCGTGAAGAAGAAATGCACCCTCCACATTTTTGGCGGGAGGAGGGCATAGGGGAAAACTTGATGACTTAAAACATTTACACATGGGCTCATGGAAAGTTTGCAAAGAGGGCTCACAGTGGGTGGGAAGTGGGCGGAGTCACGGTGGAATCAGCTGCATGCAGCTCCCTCAATCAGACATTTAAAATGGCAGAGTAGCCCTGGCCAGTTTGGCTCAGCGGTTAGAGCGCCGGCCTGCGGTCCTGAGAGACCCGGGTTCGGTTCCTGCTAAGGGCACGTAGTTCGGTTGCAGTTTGTCCCTGGCCCTGGTTGGTCGTGCAGGTGGCAGCCACTCGATGTGTCCCTTCACGTCGATGTTTCTCTCTCTCTCTCCTTCCTCTCTCTCCCTCCCACTCTATCTGTACAAAAAATGGAAAAATATCCTCGGGTGAGGATAAAAAATAAATAAATAAAAATAAATTAAAAATAAATAAATAAATAAATAAAATGGCAGAGTGTTGCACCAGTCAAGAAGGAATATCCAAGTCCCTTCCTTCAGCTCCTCCTCCATTAAGTCCTTGTGCAGGTCACTGAGTATGACCGTCTTACATTTAAAAGTGAACCACCAAGTTCAGGCAGTAGGGAACCTTGACAGGCTTATGGTCTCCAGAGACAGAGGGCCCAGATCATCTTGGAGAGAGAAGATTCTTTTAATATCGACCGTGTGTCTCAACGCCCAGAAAACGGCCTGCACCTAGCGGCGCTCAGTACCCATTTATGGAGTAAGTGAGCGGAGGCATTTTGACTCGGGTTCACATTAGAATTAGAGAAATATAGCTATCTTAAAGAAAAACTGATATGCTACTTTATTGCCTATAGGATAATCTCTGGCCTTTATCTTTGTCCACTGTCCTAGAGAGAACCCATAATACACCTCCTCTGTCCCTCCTGTAATATCACACATTCCAGTTAAGTGCTCACCTTTTCCTTTTTAGATGATAGTTTGGATCTGGGAGAACAGAGTGGCCATCACTATATGGCAAGGTCCCTGGCCTGTGTATCTTCTCCCCAAAGCCTCCGGTCTGGTTCAGCCAAGGACGAGAGGTGACAGAGGACGGTAGTCAGCGTGCAGTGGTTTTGCCATGCCTGGAGTCACCCCTGAGCCAGGCCTGTGGAGAACACGAACTCTGGGATGCCCACGGCAATTCAAGGCAACTTTCGAAGGAAATTCCTGAGATTTCCAGTTCTTTTTGACACTTTACTCCAGAGTTTGTGGAATTAATTTATGTTTCTCTAGAATTCTAACACTTATCTGTGGCCTCAGAAATCTGGGATGAGGAGTACATTCCCCGGGCGGGGGGGGGTGTTTTGTTTTGTTTTGTTTTTTCTTAATTCTCACTCGAGGATGTGTTATTATTGATTTTAGAAAGAAGGGAAAGAGAGAGAAGCATTGATGTGAGAGAGAAACATAGATTGGTTGCCTCCCATATGTGCTCTAACTGGGGATTGAACCCACAACCAAGATATGTGCCCTGACTGCAAATTGAACCCACAACCTTTTGGTGTATAGGACAACGTTCCAACAAACCAAGTCACCTGGCCAGAGTCATTCCCCAGTTTTTATAGGGACCTGTCTTGAGGCGAACTCCTGATAGCATCCCTCTCCCTCTCTCCTTTCCTTCCCGGAGAGGTGGGACCAAATCACCATAGAATGGTTCAGAACATCCTTCAGGTCCCATAAGTATTTACTGAGCACCTATTCTGTGCAAGGTCTCCTTGAAGGATTGTGAAGAAGAGGAAGTTTTATATCCCTTATCATGAGAACTAATGATAAGAAATGTATAAACAAAAATAACTAAGGTAAAGCAAAACATGTAAAATTCCACTAGAGGCCAAAGCAAAGTGCTGTGGGGATCTGGGCAGCAGAAACTTCATCTATTTGGGGAGAATTAAAAAACTTGTCATTAATCCTGTTCCTAGTTTTCAATAATAGATAGAGAAAGAAGTGATTATCTGGTTAAAAGTACAAGATGAGAAATGGTACAGGGCAATTTAGTTATGTTTTGAAAACAGCAAGGAAGTTCATTTGCCTAGAATATGTGAACACGTGTAGAAAAAGCATGATAGAAACGGCTAGAAAAGTATCTGGAATCACTGGGAAAAACTATGACTCGGGGTAGATGAGTTTGAAGTCAAGCTGTTTGCGTTTAAGTCAGTAGATATGAAGTCGCAGAAGGTTTTGGAGTAAAGGGTATTTTTAGAAAGAATTTGGCTTGAAGGGAGTTGAGGCTAGAGGTGGAGAAAAACATTAGGCATCTACGCCCATACAAACTGTGGCAATAAGTTGGGAGAGTGTTGATGAAGTCACGGAGTAATACCCTGTCTGTGGGCAGAGAACGCGGGATCCAGATTCCAGAGAAAGAACAGACAGAACTTAGCAATCGGTGGGGTAGAGGGAAAGGGGCACCAAGGATGATTGAAGATCTGAGACTGATACATAGGAAAATGGTGAGAACCACAAACACGGGCCAGGGGGAGATCAAGAGGAGGAAACAGCCCGAAGAGCCAGTCCTTGCTTCCTGTTCCTTCTCTCCACACCATCTGGACATCCACCTTGAGACCACCTGTGTGTGCGGTAAGGGCCTCTCTGTAATAAGAGGCTGGGATATTTTACTCTCCACTTGACCACAGTGCTTCAAGGAACTTCTGATCCAACACGACCACTTTGATCACACCTTCTGGTCCCTTAACTTCCTTAGGAAAAACCAGTGAGAGACACATTTTCAAATTCATCTGCCAAATGTTCCCAAAAGTGTATACTGTTCTAAGCAGTGAAAATAATCTCTACATACCAGTACTACAGGGCCTGAACCGCTCAGCCTCTTGGTATATAGAAACTTGACCTGCGAATCACATTTTTCACATTGGGGTAAATCTGCCTTAAGGATTATTCTACTTGAGGATCTTATGAATCCAACGAGTGAATAAAAAGTTCTAAGTCTTGCTGACATATGTTATAGTACTGGGATTACATTCGTCTACTTCAAAGGTAACAAGACTTTTTTAATACAGTCAATCCTTTTCATTTATGAATTCTGTATTTGCAAATTCACCTACTGACCGAAATGTATATGTAACCTCAAAATCCATACTAGTGGAATTGTACTGGCTATTCGTGGACATGCGCAGAGTGGAGAGAAATGTGAATCTCGAGACATGCTTGTCACCAGCTAAGGCTGACCTAGGTGATGCTCTGTCCTTTTGTTCCAGCTCTTACTGTAAACTAATATCCTTTCTCCGGCCTATCTGATGCCAGATTTTTCACATTTTTGTGCTTTCTGTCACTCATTTCACTGTTTAAATGGTCCCCAAGCCCAGAGCTGAAGTGCTGTGTGGTGTTCCCAAGCACAGGAAGGCTGTGATGTGTCTTATGGAGGAAATACATGTGTTAGATAAGCTAGGTTCAGCCAGGAGTCACAGTGCTGTTGGCTGCGAGTTCAGTGTTAATGAATCAACAATATTTACTACAAAGTTGCCTTTAAACAGAAACATGCATAAAACAAGGTGATGTATTGCCTGATTCATAAAAGAAGTTGTGACCAGAGGCTCCAATCACCTAGGCCTGTATCTCCCTTGGAACAATGGTTTAATTTCATCAATTCAGTGTTCACAATTTTATGGGACATAACTACTACAAATAATGAGAGTTGACTGTATCTCTTTCTAACTCATGGCCACGTACTAAGACCCAAGGAGCAGAAAGTCATAGACAGAAGAGCCAACGTCTGAGTTCACCTGGATAAACAAAAATCTAGCCTGGCCCTGACTGGTTTGGCTCAGCAGTTAGAGTGTCGGCCCACGGACCAGAGAGTCCTGGGTTTGGTTCCCACTAAGGGCACATACCTCTGTTGCAATTTGTCCTTGGCCCTGGTTGGGGTCGTGTGGGTGGAAGCCACTTGATGTGTCTCTCTCACATCGATGTTTCTCTCTCTCTCTTCCTCCCTCTCTCCCTCCCGCTCTATCTCAAGATAAATGCAAATGTCCTTGGGTGAGGATAAAAAAATAAAATCTATCCTGTTTATGTATGTATATATTATACACCCACCTTCATCAAAAAAGACTTGAAGTGACTTGCCTGAATGATAACATGAGAAAAAAGGACACCAGAATTCGGCACAAGATAGTTCCAGGAATGAAGTTCATACAAAATGCAGGATTCCAGGCACTCACCAAAAGTTATAAGTCTGGCCCTACACTTTGGAGCAGCGGATGAGAACGGGAAATGAGTTCGATGCCCAGTTCGTGGGGTCCATGAGAGAAGTATGAGGGAGCAGCCGGGGTGCATTTCCGAACTCCTGCAGCTGCTTGTCCACCTGGAAAGCTTGCTGCGCGGGTCCCTCCATGGCCTTGGGTCTCAGCAGCTGCCTCCCTGCTGCCTCCCTGCACAGCAGCACACTGACCGCCCTTTCCTCCTGGAGCACAGCGAGCACATCTGACTTGAAACCTCGGCACCATTCTCTTCTTCCTCCCAGAACGCCTTTCCTCAGATCTTCACAGTCCATCTCGTTCTTGTCATTCGGGCCTCGGCTCAAAACCCCGTCCTCAGAACAGCAGTTTCCGACCGCCGCACTGAACGCGGTATTGCTTCACCCTGCCTAGTCTTTTTCCTTTTTTTTTATAGCACCTAATTACTGCAATAAAATTTTTAATTTATTTATATGATGATTCATTTATTGCGCGTTCCTCTCATTATAGAAGGCCCATGAGTGCAAGGACCTGGTCTACACCTCCTAGGACAGAGTCTGGCACTTAGTAGAAGCATCAACGAATGTTTGTTGAATATCTGAACAAAAGCTGGTACTGAAACTAGGAAAAGCTTTTTCCGAAGAGTCGTCATAAAAGGGACGCTGAGCAATGTGATAGATATATCCGTAGTGGCCCCCTGACAGCCGACACTGCTGGGAGTCTCCCAGGACTCTTAATTCGTGTCAAGTCAGCTCAGAGCAGGGACAAGGGGCATCCGCCATGAGTAGTTCTATCTGCATTTTCATCCAGTCCTCCTTTCTCTCTGGCTGCAGTCCCTCTTGCTGCAACCAAAGACCACTATGCCATCCTCAGTAGATCCAAAAATGGTTGGCTGCCATCATCTGCCCTAAAAAACAATTCATTTTGTAGGTGTGAAAATGCCATCAATTTGCATTATTTAGAAGGAAGCCCTGTCTGGCTGGTGTGGCCCAGTGGTTGAGCATCGACCCAAGCACCCAGAGGTCGCCGATTCAATTCCTGGTCAGGACACATGCCCAGGTTGTGGGCCCGATCCCCAGTGGGAGGCATGCAGGAGGCGGCCAATCAATGTTCTCTCGCATAGATGTTTCTATCTTCCTCTCCGTCTCCCTTCCTCTCTCTCTAAAATCAATTAAGGAAAAAAAAATTTTTTTTAAAAAGAAGGAAACCCGCCCTGGCCAGTTTGGCTCAGTGGTTAGAGCGTTGGCCTGCGGTCATAGAGACCCAGGTTCGGTTCCCACTAAGGGCATGTACCTCAGTTACAGTTTGTCCCCGGCCCTGGTGGGGTCGTGCGGGTGGCAGCCACTCGATGTGTCCCTTTCACATCGATGTTTCTCTCTCTCTCCCTCCCACTCTATCTGAACAAAAAATGGAAAAATGACCTCAGGTGAGGATAAAAAAAAAAGGGAGAAAAAAAAGAAGGAAGCCCCATGAATTAATAAAAGGGTGGCATTTTGGAATAATTTTAAATTATTTATTATTATTATTGAATAGACTCACTGATAAAACTGCTTATACAAACAGATATTTTCTGGACCTATTCAAGTTATTCAAACAAAACATTAGAAGTTTACTCAAACTATCACGTATACATTTGTGTTTGCCGAAGTCCCTGACTATGGTATATCCTAGTAAATCTACGGTAGCTACTTCATCAGATCTGATAGCTCTGAGGTCTCTGAGAAAGAAAAGTTCTGGCCATTACAATGGTAAGACTCAGTTTCAGGATGTCTCAGAATCTGAGAGAAATGGTGAAAGTGAACATCTATTTAAAGCTTAACCATGATTTAAGCTGTACTAAGCATTTTATATAAGTGCTCTCTTTCATTCCCTGAGAAATACAAGAGGATAGATGCCATTGTGATCTCCATTTTATCGACGATGAAGCTGAGGCCAGTTATCCCAATTCACAAAACTGGTACATGGCAGAGAGCCAGCGTAATCCTACATCTGGCAAAATTAGCCCTAATTTCCTTTTCAGCTTCACCTTAGCTACAAGCCTCCTAGACGTGTGCAGCCCCCAACACACACAAACACTCACAAACACAACTTCTAATAAAATCCTATCACTCAGCATAAAAACAAGAAGTCCTTACTGTAATCTGTATAACCTTCTTCCCCTCCCATTTTCTCCCTGGTCTTATCGCCTATTGATTTCCTTCTCCCTCGCTTGGCTCCAGCCACACTGGCTGTTTTGCTATGTCTAGATTCTGCCAGACTTGCGCTTGCCTCAGGACCTTTGCACTTGCTGTTGTCAGTAATGCTCTTCACCAGAAAAACACATCATGGTCCTTCAGTTCCTTCAGCACTTTACTCAAAGAGGCCTGCCCTGGACATGCAATCTAGAATGTCCACCCCTACCCTAGCATTACACATACTTTTTGCCTACTTTGTCTTTCCTCCTTAGCCCTTATTGCTATCAACCTTTCAAGTCCATCTCAGAATGTAGGAGAAAAGATGCCCAAGAAAATGCATTAAAAACAAAAACAGCCCCGGCCGGTTTGGCTCAGCGGTTAGAGCGTCGGCCTGCGGTCCAGAGAGACCCGGGTTCGGTTCCCGCTAAGGGCACGTACCTCAGTTGCAGTTTGTCCCCGGCCCTGGTGGTCATGCGGGTGGCAGCCACTTGATGTGTTCCTTTCACATCGATGTTTCTCTCTCTCTCTCTGTTCCTCTCTCTCCCTCCCACTCTACCTGAACAAAAAATGGAAAAATGTCCTCGGGTGAGGATTAAAAACAAAAACAAAAAAAACAAATACAAAACACTCCACGAAACAGGATTTGGCATCATAACCGATAACTAATAAGAGGATGAAATTCTGGCCAAAGTTAGAGTACGTCTAACAAGAACGAGAAAGAAGATGACAGAAAAGTTACTCATTTAAGTGTACAGGGGAATATTCTACTAGTATTTGAAGAGTGAGGAGACAGTCCTAGAAAAATAGTACAAAATTAGATTCTATGCAGGCTATTAGGAGTAGCAAAGAGAGACCATAGAGGAAAATGGCTGAGAGGGCGTATGTAATAGAGTTCAGCGGTAATATGCGAGTTCAAGGGAGAAAATAAACTGGAAATTTCCATGTAAGAACGCAAATACAATGTTAAGAATTTCTAGAGCCTCGGTGGACAGTGTTTGGCAACTGCAACATGGCCATAGAAGGGTGTGCTTTTGCAGATTTGCTGGACCTATGGGACATGGTGAGTCTTAGATATTTATTAACTCAAGAACAGAAGTCCAAAGGGGGCCATGAGAGGAAGTCTAAAGATAAGAAAAGCCAGTAGTAGCAACATGGCTGGACAGAGCCTGATGCTACCCTAACACAGCATAGAAAATATGGATATAAGAGAAATTATTTTCAGTTACCTGGAAATCTGTTACCAGTCTCATGGTTTTTTCTAAAACACAGAACATCTCTAAATTTTTTTTTTTGCACACAAAATTGAGGAAGCAATAAAGGAACTGCTTAAATTTAGACTGAAATTTGATCAACAAGCAAGGAGTCATCAGGATCATAGTGATGAGAAACATTTTAGGAAAAAATACCCATGAGAGCCAAAACTCCCAAGAGCCAAACAAGTAAATGTTGAGTTGTATACTCCGAACTTCTGGAGGCCAAATGAAGGTTCTAAGAAAAAAAGGCCACTGGTCCCATGGTCAGAAGCTGATTCAACAATGTTGACTGAGCACATACTATATGCAAGGCACTGATCTATGGCTGGGAATGCAACATTGAATAAAACCAAGTTCCAGTCCTTGTGAACTTGCAGTGTAGTCAGGGGAGAGAGAAACAAACAAACAAACAAATATACAAATAAATATATAATGTCAAATAGCAGTTAAGTGTCATTAAAAAGTAGAGCAACCTCTTCGGAGAAATAGCTGATTCTAGAGCTGGGGCAGGAAATACACACGATAAGTTAGAAACATTTCGTGGTGCCAGAATGGGAGGAAGTGCTCAAAACCAAAACCAAAACCCACACTCATGGAAGTATGTCAAAGGGACCCAGGAGCACACTGAAAGAGCTCCCGATGGCCAAAGCAGGAATCATTTTAGCAACAAAATATAATAGTATTAAATGACTACCCAAGGTGTAAGATAAATATCTGAGTCCATAGATATTTCTTTTTTTTTTTTCATCCTCACCCGAGGACATTTTTCCATTCTTTTGTTCAGAGTGGGAGGGAGAGAGAGGAAGAGAGAGAGAGAGAAACATCGACGTGAAATGGACACATCGAGTGGCTGCCACCCGCATGACCAACCAGGGCCGGGGACAAACTGCAACCGAGGTACATGCCCTTAGCTGGAACCGAACCCGGGTCTCTCAGGACCGCAGACCGACGCTCTAACCACTGAGCCAAACCAGCCAGGGCTAGATATTTCTCTTATATAAATAAATGAATGAAGAGACAAGTCTCCCATGCAGAAGAATTCCAAATAATTTATGTAGCTAATTCACACTGAAGGAGGTGGAACCTAACTCCCACCCCTTAGGTCCCTTACGTGCAGGCTGTGCACAGGGACTTCCTCCCGAAGCGCCAGGCACAAGGCCCTAGTGTGCGCGCCCACAGTCTCATCCTTGCTCTTCCACCTCCTAGCCGGACGCCTGGGGAAGCCACTTAACTTCGCTCTAACAAGAACGCTTTATCTGTAAGATAGAGATCATTCTAGAACCTGCCTCAGTGCGTTTTTGTGAGGGTTAAATGAGTTCATATATGTGAAGCACTCACATTCCTTTATGTATAACAAGTGCTGCATAAGTACTTAGCTCTTATCCTAGGGGAAGCCAGTGGAGGTGTGAAGCAGCGGAGTGCTGAGGGCCATAGTTATTTCTGTAAGGGACCTGTGTTCTCTGTGGCAAGAGTAGGACTGAGAGGTCAGGGAGGCCAGAGACCAGTGGCTGAGGCCAGAGTGATGGTGGCTCAGACCAAGGCGGTCATCGTGGGGGTGATAAGAAAGAGTCACCATATGTCCGCACTGGCCAATGAATCAGATACAGGGCATAAGCAAAGGGGAGGAGCAACCGTGTCTCCAAGAATTTGAGTTTGAGGAACTGAGTAAATGGTGGTACCATCTTACTGATGTGGAAAACACAGAGCAGAGAGGGTTTTGTGTTTGGTTGGTTGGTTTTTCGTCGAAGGAGGTATTAAATGTTAAGAGAGGAAAGTTTACGTGAAATGAGAAGCTCTTAAGGATCCAACGCTGACAATATAATTATAAATGATTCCAATCTGGGGAAAAGAGGGTACCTCTGAAGAAACGTACGTAGTTACAGGGTTTGTTATTTAATGGACTCAGATATTTTTAAGTAAAAAAGTAGATAGGATGGCATGGAACTATAACCGCACGTTGCACCAATGTCAGTTTTCTGGTTTTGATATTGTATTCTAGTTACGTAAGATGCGGCCTCTGGGGGCTCTGGAGGAAGGCTATTTGAGACCGCCCTATACCATCTTTGCAGCTTCCTAAGAATCTATCATCATTTCACAATAAAATGTTTAAGAAAAATACTATTGTTCAGGAGAAGGAAATAGCAGCTATTTTAGAGGTTTTAGTTGACTACAATACAGATCGATGGTTGGCCAGAGGGAAGAGGTGTTGGGGGGCTGGGTGAAAAGATGACGGGCTTAAGAAGTACAGACTGGTGGTTACAAAACAGTCACAAGGATGCAAAGTACAGCATGGGGAATACGGTCAATAATATTGTAATAACTATGTACGGTGCCAGATAGATACTGGAAATATCAAGGGGATCACTTTGTAAAGTATATGATTGTCTAACCACTGTGGTATATACCTGAATGTAATACAAAATAATACTGACTGTAAACTGTAACTTAAAATAAAAATTTTTTTAATTTCAAAGGACTGCAGTAGTACTTTATTTTGCTCACATCAATCCACATCTGAAGTGGTAAGGTCAACTTCCAGACTGACAAACACACTGAGTGACAGCTAGACAAAACCCCCAGAATTGGACAGCCCTGTCCGATAAAAAATAGTTGAAGGAAGTAAAGTTATTTAACCAAGAAAATTGCAGACTTCCAAGAGACATAACTGCTGTCTTCTAAAACTTGATAGACCTCCCTTTAGCTTCCATCAACTTACACTTTTTCACAAAACCAGAAGTGTTTTTAAAGAACAAAGAGAACCTGTTTTAGCTGCACTAACATTTCTGATTGTTTTTAAAACAACTGAAACAGAATAAACCTAGAACATCAAAATGTTCTTTCAACTGAATCTTATCTGTGATTTTGTTTGGTTTGAAACTGTGTCGTTATTTTAAGAAGTCTCCACTTTATTGTCGCCACCTTCAACCATCTCTTCCTGCAACTATCTCAAGAGCTATTAAGATATAAGATAATATGACTCATACTTAGGGATCAAATGACAGCCTTTCAGATGGGACCAAGAAATTGGATACTAAATGTTTCCCTTGACTGTTAGGGAAGGGAATGCGACAGACACCTTTCCTATTTTTCCATTTTATCTGTGGATAGAACATAATGCTATTAATTTATTAATTTATAGTGTACATTGCAGTGAAGGTCAGACAAAAATTTTAAAAGAAAGAAATTATTTGGCACTTTGCTATAATAAAAGGCTACGAGAAGCATGATAATACAACCCAATGAAAAGAATCTCACACACACAAATTTCCACATTCTGATCATGATAGAGGCCTTAATTTAGCAGTCTCACTATTATGAGCCTATTCAGTTGGCTGATGAAGTTTTCTATTTATGACCCAGCAGAGAGCATGAAATGAGTGTACTGCTTTGGTCAAAACAAAAGGCAAACAAAGTGCTGATCATCATCATGAACAGAGACAAAACAGTGAACATTATTTCTCCTTCATACGCAACCAAATTCTTGCCCCACCTGAAGTGGACAGTGCACGTGGTTCCGGATGATATGGTTCCGGATGCCAGCTGCCTGCGGAGACACACAGGGTGAGGACTCGAGAAAAGAATGAAGCAGAAAGGGGTTTTGCACACTTAGGATGTGCCAGGCTTTATATTAAAAGGACTGTGTTAAGGAGCCTTTATTTGCATTATTTCATGTAAGGCTCATGGCCACCATAAGAAGCGAGGTGATGCTACTATTACTCCCATTTTACAGTTGAGGAAACTGAGGCTTAAAGAGGTTAAGAACATCCAACTAGAAAGTGACAGCAGTGGAATTCAAACACACATCTGTTTTGATTCCACAGACCACACTCTTTGGACATGAAGCATCAGCACTGTGTCCATTCTCCCCATCTTCTTCTAGAGAAGCACAGGTTTGGAAGGTCAAAGACCTTCCCAAAGCCGGCTTGTAGCAGAACTGAGGCTTGAACCAAGGTCTCCTGACTCCTAGGCTAGGTCTTCCTGCTGTGCCACAGGACCACTCGGTCTGGAAGGGTAAAGCTGAACGGGGGTGCCACCAAACTCTAAAAAAATCACAATGGAGAAAATAAACTTAGAATCTTCCAGAACTCCATTGTATAAGAATACCAGGACTAGAAACCATTCTGGAAGTCAGAGAGATGCATTTAGAACAAGAGAAGGAAGTGTAATTGTGCACGCATGGCAATGAACGTGCAGAACTCAATGTTCCTTAGAAGCAGTAGAGGCTGAGAATGAGGATTCAAACAAGACAGATCTTATTTCTCTATTTAACATACTATGTGCTAAACAGTGTTCTAGGTGCTTGTTTTGGGTTATGTTCCCTAAATTCACATGTTGAAGCCCCAACCCCATAACCTCAGAATGTGACTGCATTTGGAGATAGGGTCTTTAAAAGGAGTGATTAAGTTCAAGTGAAACTGTTGGGGTGAGCCCCAATCTATTGTGACTGGTGTCCTTATAAAAAGAGACTAGGACACAGAAAACAACACCAGGGGCACAAAAGAAAAACCCTGTGAGGACAAAGCACAGAGGTGGCCACCTACAAGCCAACGAGAGAGGCCTGAGGAGAAACCAACTCTGCTGACACCTTGATCTGGGACTTCTACCCTCCAGAACTATGAGAAATACATTTCTGTTTAAGCCACACAGTCTGGCATTTTGTTACGACAGCCCTAGAACACCAGTACATTATTATACCATTATACTTCATTAATCCCGATGACATCCTTTTGGTGGAGGAGCTATTATTACCCCCATACTACAAAGGAAGAACCTGAGGCTTAGAGAGGTTAAAAACGTCATGGGTGTCACTCACTAGTAAGTGGCAGAGCTGGGGTAAGTTCATGAGTGACAGAATTCTAATGGATTACCAAAGGAGCCTGGCTCCTGCCTGCAACGTTAGCAAGTAGACTTCCCAAAAGACAAACAGCTCGCACATCATTTTGCTTTTGCTTCTGGACCAGGTAAAGGGAGGCCACAAGCTGTTGTGACAATTTGTGAGAGTTTCTAAAATGTTGAGGAAGTCACCTTTGAATAACACACAATGTAAAATAAAGGTCAGATCATTGAACTGGGCACCAGAAAAACAAAGCTCAAATCCAATCCACAGAGCTCTTCTAACCCCCAGGTATTCTTGAGCAAGTTAAACTCTAAATCTGTTTTCTAATCTGTAAAAAGGAAATAAGATCCGCCTACTACCTGTTGCTTTAGTTACATTAACAATTCATAGCACTCACTGTGCTGAGTGAGAGCTGTCTTTAACACCACTAACAGTTCGCAGTTTCCTTGCATATGACTGGCTCTCAAATGCCTTAGAAATGAGGATGAAGTTCTCAGCATACCATGCAAATGTAAGGCACTGGTTAGCACGGACAATGGCAATGACCACTGTTGCATTTTGTTCAGCCCTGTGTGAAGAAGCAAAGCCATTGGCCCAGGTAGCCCCAGGGAAGGTTGCAGAAGAGAGGGCTGTGGTCTGCTCCGGAGGGAGAGGGTTTAGGCCCTGACCTGACGGCCTGCATCCCTCACCTTCTCCGCTTCTGTCTCTGTGTGACAGTTGTTCCCATGTCACCTTCATCTGTAACCTACTGCCTTGCCCAGGAACCCTTAACGTCAGCCCATCTGTACAAAGAGCAGGAGGGAGCTCTGTAACTGGAATGGAAGCCTTGGTTCATGTCCTTTGCGAGGGGCAGCCCCAAATCCCTTCCCCAAGAGCCATAATGGGTCCCCAGGAATAGAGTCTACCTTGCCTTCCGGCCCGCTGTTCTATCAGGGGAGGAGAGATGCTGTAGTACCCAAAACAAACCCCCGCGAGCACTTTCTCATGGATTCGGAGGGTGTGGAATGAGCCTCGGGCACTCTACCACCCCTGCAGAGCTCATGCTTCTGCTCATTTATTCCTCAGTTCATTCATTCATCAAATGTTTGCTGAGTGCCTTCTATGGGCAAAGCACTGTTCCAGGTGAGCACAACGGAGACAAAGACTCCTGCCCTCATGTAGCTTGCATCATCGTGGGGAAGGGGCAATGAGTAACGTAGATATAACTTGTTAGATGGGGCGTGTTGTGGAGAAAAATACACTAAAGAAAGGAGATCACGGAATGCTAAGACGAAGGCCTAAAGAGGAGAGAGTAGAAGAAGCAAAAAAACAGAAAGAACAGTTTAGGAAGAAGCCAGGGAGTGTGCCTGGCACAGTCTAGAAAGACAGGCCAGCGAAGGGGAGCGGAGCTGATAGTGTGCAAGGTCGGAGTTAACGGAAAGCCATACTGTAGAGAACCTCTAGGCCACTGTAAGAGCTTCAGCTTCTATTCTGAGTGAGAAGAGGAGCTGTTGGGGTTTTGAGAAGAGGCTGATGGGCATTAAACCTTTACAGGATTCTTGCAGCCTTGGGAATAGATGGGGTGGGGGAGGGGAGCACACAAGTGAAAGCCAAGCAGTTGGAAAGCTGTTGTGACGATCCAGGTAAGAACTAGTGATGGCTTGGAGGGATGAGTAGACTAGGTGGGGAGAAGTGACGGGGTTCTGAGACATCAAACCCTCATTTTGGGGGTGCTTGGCTGGATTCGCCTCTAGACATCCACTTGGAGATAAGCAGGTATTTGGATCTATGAGGCTGGAATTCAGGGTCTGTGCTAGCGAAATAAATTGGGAATGATCCTTACAGTTAAGACCTTATAGTCCGGCCAGTGTGGCTCAGTGGTTGAGCGTCAACCCATGCACCAAGAGGTTGCCAGTTCGATTCCCGGTCAGGACACATGCCCAGGTTGTGGGCTTGATCCCCAGTTGGGGGCATGCAGGAGGCAGCCAATTGATGTTCTCTTATTGATGTTTCTATCTCTCTCTTCTTCTTACTTCCTTTCTCTCTAAAATCAATAAAGAAAAAAAATAAATTATAAAAAAAAAAAGACCTGCCCTGGCCAGTTTTGCTCAGTGGTTAGAGCATCGGCCTGCGGTCCAGAGAGACCAGGGTTCAGTTTCCACTAAGGGCACATACCTTGGTTGCAGTTTGTCCCCGGCCCCAGTTGGGGTCATATGGGTGGCAACCAGTTGATGTGTCTCTCTCACATCGATGTTTCTCTCTTTCTCTCTCTCTCTCTCTCTCCCTCTCCCTCCCTCCCTCCCACTCTATCTGAACAAAAAATGGAAAAATGTCCTCGGGTGAGGATAAAAAAAATTTTAAAAAGACCTATAGAAAGTTCCTAAAATTAGATCATACCTATCGTCATCGCACTAGATGAAAACACTGAGGGGGGTACAGGTAGCAGGGAGACAAGGCCCACCGACTGGGACCAGAAGCGTGCCCACCTGAGACATCAGAGAACGGGCAGTTCAAGGGAGAAGGTGGAGGAAAACCAGGAGGAGGTGGGTCCTTCTTTCCCCTCACTGTTCTCTCCAACTCTTATTTTCTTTTTTTCTTTTAATCCTCACCAGAGGACATTTTTCCATTTTTTGTTCAGATAGAGTGGGAGGGAGAGAGAGGAAGAGAGAGAGAGAGAGAGAGAGAAACATCGATGTGAAAGGGACACATCCAGTGGCTGCCTCCCGCACGACCAACCAGGGCCGGGGACAAACTGCAACCGAGGTACGCGCCCTTAGTGGGAACCGAACCCGGGTCTCTCTGGACCGCAGGCCAGCGCTCTAACCGCTGAGCCAAACCGGCCAGGGCTCCTTTTCATTTTTGCTCCAGCTCTCACTTTACCGCTCTCGGCATCACTTTTGGGTAAATAAAGAAGTTTTCTATCAAAGTGCATAAGCCAAAATAGATATTTACCAGGTAAACACCACCCTTTAATTGGGTAATTCTTCCACGAAGCTCGCAGGCTGCTGTTCAGTGCATAGTTGCAACACGCGGCTCAGCCAGAACATCCAGTTACCCAGCTCCGTGGGCTCCCAGCCTGGCAGGTGGTGCTGAAGGTATTTGCATTATTGTTGCTATTGCCATTGTTCGGGGACACTTTGGCCCTTGCCGCGCCCGCCCTCCTTCCTTCTCCCACTCCCCACCCCCAGATCCGGAGGGCAATGAATGCTCACATCATTTCAGTGTGGTCCAGCTGCCAGGCTGGGGAACAGATGTTGTATTGTTATCACAAAGAAAAAACAAACAGCTCCCTCCGCTGTATTCTACCTCCCCCTCCACCCCCGTGTCAGCCCCCCGGTGAAAATGGGCAAACAGTGTTGGGAAGGGAAAAGGATGGGGCTCTACTGAGTAATGCCATCCTCCCCGGCCAAGGCTGAGCCCTGACCAGAGGCGCACAGAGCGTCCTCCCGGACCCTGTTTACAGCAGACTCGGGTCTGTCAGCTGAGAGGCTGGCTCGTGGCTGGTGACGCGAAGACGCTCACACTGAGTGGAGCATTGAGAGAAAGACAATGGCCCCCTTGTGCATGTGGCCCCAAAAACAAGTCTACCTGCATCGGATGGGCAAAAGCCAGGACCGGAAGACAAGCCGGGGACAGCAGGAAAGGTTCCTTAGCCGAGGTCTATCTCTGCCTGTTTGCGCCTTCCTCATCCGGAAGCTGAAGAACTGGGAACGGGGGTCCATTTCTTCTCTAGAGACCCCAAGTTTAGATTCCTCTGCCTTTCTTCCACTTCTCCTACAGACTCTTTCCTCGAGTCGGGGCCTGTGGGCGCGGTAGGGGTGGAATGAGCCTGAGAAGGGCAGAGTGAAGGCTGGAAGTAAGCTGGTGCGTGGACATGAGGCGGCCCAGTGAGGACAAGCGGGGCCTGTGGAGCCCACGGGGCCTGTGGAGCCCGCAGGGCCTTGTCAGCCAGGCTGTCGTTGGACCGTCCCTTGCATTTACTAAGCTGCAACGGAATGATCTCAGGAAGGAGAGGGACAGACAGGAAGCGAGCACACAGCCCTGTGAGGCTGCTGTAGCGGTCTAGGTAGCAGACAGCAAGAGCCCGAAGGTAGCATTAGAATTAGCTCAATTGCCATCAATGAAGCAAAATCAACAGGGGCAGGAACCAGTCAGGCCTGGCTGAGGATGACCAGGACAGCAGTAAGAACTGACTTAGTGGTTCTAGTCCCTGAAAAAGGTCATGCCAACCCACCCTCCTGGATACATCATTCGAAATAATGGTATTATCCAGCCATAAAACAAATACAAACAATTCCAAAAAGTTGTCTGTGTTATTCTAGGATGGCTACTTTGATACATTTTTAAAGCATTAAATTCTTTCAAAATGATTTTTGGGCTCATTTTTTTCCTTGGTGTTTCAAGCAGGTGCCTTTTGGGGCTTATTGGATAGCCTACGCCGGGAAAGGGTCCGGAGTTCACGCGCGGGGCACTAGGCGACAGCCTGTCTCCACCAAAGAACAGATGCAGGAAGAGCAGCCTAGGAGGCAGATTGGGAATGAGCTCAGCCTGGGACTGGGTGTGCGAGTCTGAAGTATCAATGGAGACAGACACTGCCAGAGGCAGCTGGTTGGGTGAGTCTGGAGTGGGGACAGCAGACCTAGGCATCGTCAGCACTCATGGGACAAGGGGCAGGGGAGAGTCATGGGAGAGCATTAGGTCATCCAGGGTGAATCTGTGGAGGGACAGGGGAGAGGGCCCAGAGTGAAACCTACAGAAAATTGGCATTTTAGGGGTTGGGCCGGAAAAGCGGCCTATGGAGGAATACCCAGGAGGACTGAAGAAAATTCAGGAGGAAGCAGAGTCTCAAAGACTAAGGACCAAAGGAGTGTCAAGGAGGACAAACAAAGAGTGTGAAATGCTATTGACTGGCCGTCAGGTAAAGGGTGCACAGGGCTGAGGAGCACCCCTGTGTGTAACATCAGAGATGCCTGTGGTGGACCTATGATCGGGAGCGATTTCTGGGGCGCATCATATGTGGAAGGCTGAGTAACTAAAAGGAGGCGATGAGTTTTCATTGTTAGTGTTAGCTCAGAGCAACGGTAGGTTGAGGGAGCACTCTATGTAAAGATGAGAGAGAACACATTAATACCAGGCAAATGCGTAAGACCCACCAGAATTGGGGGGAGGAGGAGGAGTTTTAGGGGAAGACTTTTCTTGGCACCAGCTGCAGGTGGCAGAGTCAGCTGAGGCAATGATTTTGTTAGGCTTGGATGTGGCGTTCTGGGACGATGAGCGCTTCCCAGGCAGCTGCCATGCTCTGGCTAGTGCAGTCACTGCTGCGGGCATCCGGAAACAACAGCTCAGGAAGCTCAGTGCCTCACAGAAAGAGAAACTGAGGCCAGAGGCCACCGACCTACAGCGCGACACACCCATTGTGCTTGCCCTACACCATGCTTTCGCAAAACTGAGCCATAGCTTTTTAAAAATCACATAAAAAGCCCGTCTGGTGTGGCTCAGTGGTTGAGCATCGACCCATGCACCGAGAGGTCACTGGTTCAATTCCCGGACAGGACACATGCCCAGGTTGTGGGCCCAATCCCCAGTGGTGGGGCATGCAGGAGGCGGCCAATCGATGTTCTCTCTCATCGATGTTTCTATCTCTCTCACTCCCTTCCTCTCTCTAAAATCAATAAAGAAAAAAAATTTTTTAAATCATATAAAAAGCTGACTATCTGGATTCTCTTGGAAAACTGGGAGACATGACCCTTGACCTGCATTCCCACCAGAAAGCAACCGACTGGAGTGAGGGTGAGGCTGCCCATTAACGACAGTGCCCCTTCCCCAGTTCCCTCCAGACCCAGAATTCTCTACACTGATCGCGGAGCAGACTTCATTCACAAATGCCTAGCCTTTGGGGAGCTCTTGTGCTTGTGACTAGACCCAAGAACAATCTAAGTCATGCATTAATACGTGCTAGGGAAGTCAGTAGATTTAAACAGCTGAGCAAAGGTTCTTAGACTTGGTCTTGACAAGGAGTTAAGAGTAAGAACAGGTGGTTGGATGCACAGAGCCAAGAGTAAAGAACATCACCCTTGGGTTCAGTGATGGACTGGATGCCTGGCACAGCAGGCCACGGCTGGACTTGAGCGAGCACAGACACCGCACCTTTCATTTCAAATCTGAAGCCTTCTCGTTTTCAGAGCAGAGAGAAGACACGTCAACGTATTTGCAGACAGTGTTGTCTATCATTTCTTTACTCCCACATAACTGTCCCGTTGCAGAGAGCTTTCTAATACCAGCATCAATCATGTAGTGATATTGCAAGAAGCTGCTCACTTGAAAGTCAAATACAAAGATCATATAACATTAAAATTTTGTATCTATACAATCACCCCACTCTTGCTTGGCACAATTGTATCGATTCTGTGGGTAGTCATAATATCCAAGTAATCTTCCCTTTTCTCTTTTCCAGCTGGTTGTTTGTGCCCATCCCCAAACAGGGTGTGCTCTTCAGGCTCAACGTGTTGAAGTTCCAACCGTTCAGCCAGCTCCAAGGTTCGGACATCTGAAATGACTTCAAAGAGGTAATCACTTATCAATCCCTTTGATGATTTCTCAAGTTCAAGAATCAAACAACAATCAAACTAACAAAAAGTCACTCTAAACAAAAGAGTTTGAAAAACATTGAACTTTTACCATACTAATTAATTGACCCCTGTATCAATGACCTGGCCATTGTACTACATTTCCTGTCTCCCGAAAATGACCAGCCAGCCCTGGCCTGTTTGGCTCAGTGGTTAGAGCATCAGCCTGCGGTCCAGAGAGACCGGGTTCGGTTCCTACTAAGAGCACCGCACCTTGGCTGCAGTTTGTCCCCGGCCCTGGTTGGGTCATGTGGGTGGCAACCACTCAATGTGTCCCTTTCGCATCGATGTTTCTCTCTCTCTCTCTCTCTCTCCCTCTCCCCCTTCCACTGTATCTGAACAAAAAGTGGAAAAACGTCCTCGGGTAAGGATAAAAAAAAAAAAAGAAAATGACCAGCTATGTGTGTAAAAGCCCACTTGCCACCTGACGACCTCCTAAAATGCAGCCCACCAGTGGATAAACTTCTCTCTTAAATAAGAACAGACAACTAGGAAGTATCAGATACTTAAGAAAACCCTCCAACATGAAAGATGGAGATAATAAGACGCAATAATAAAACAACCTAAAGGAAGCAGAAGCAATTCAGAAATAGAAAATGACCATGCATATATCATTGGTATCATTAGTATCTTCAGAGAGAGAGGAGAAAGTTTATATCCATGAAAATAGAGTAAGATGCAAAAACAACAAAAGAAACCATGTAAAAGTTTATTGTAAAAATATAATCAACTCAGTGGGAGATACAAAAAATTAAGTTGAAGGAGTCTCCCAAAAGGTATAGAAAATATGCAAAGTGATGGATTAAAAGATTTTAAAGCCCTAGCCAGTTTGGCTCAGCGGTTGGAGCATTGGCCTGCGGTCCAGAGAGACCCGGGTTCGGTTCCCGCTAAGGGCATGTACCTCAGTTGCAGTTTGTCCCCGGTCCTGGTTGGGTTGTGTGGGTGGCAACCACTCGATGTGTCCTTTTCACATCGATGTTTCTCTCTCTCTCTCTCTCCCTCCCACTCTATCTGAACAAAATAAAAAATTTTTTTTAAAAAAGTTAAAACAAAAAAAAAATATTTTAAAAATCAGAGAATCAATCTAGGGAGTTATTTTCCTGACCAATAACAGTTCAAAAAAGAAAATAGGAAAATGATAGACATTATTTAAATAATAATAATGATACAAGAAATTGAAGAATATAAAGTTGCAGACAAAGGCCCACCAAGTGCACAATATAATGAATTAAAAAGGACTCACACTGAAGTATATAATCGTGGAAATTTAACATCCTAGAGATAAACAAAGGCTTCCATGGGGAAAAATAGGGTGCAGACCAAAAATGGGGAATAAGAATAGCAGTAGACTTCCCAACTTTAGCTCTAGAAATTAGTAGGCCAAAAACAAAATTGTTTTTTTGAAGCAAAATTATGTTCACATATTTCCAACTAAAGGTCCCGAAATGTGAGCATAGAATACAGGGATTTTCATGCAAGCACGATTTCAGAATATGTAATGCCTAGGTACCCTTTCTCAGGGATTCTTAGAGAATGTGCCCTCAACAAAATGAGGTATAAGTCAAGCAAGGGAAAAGCGTGAGATCCAAGAAATAGATGCAACGTAAGAGAAAGATGAAGGAGATTCCTGGACTGTGACGGGAGGTCCCATGTGGACAGGTCTGCAGCTGGTCAGGAGAGCAAGCCAGAGAGGAGCTGGAGGACAGAGGCTCCAGAAAAAAAACGGAGCTGGACACACAGCAGGCTTCAAGAGGAATGGGAAATGCCCTCCATCCCCCGCAGACACCTGGTGTGACCACAGGGAAATTTGTAAAGAGAGGACGTCAAACGGTGTCGGGGAATTTAGCCAGAGATACAAAGTAACTGACAAAAGAAGAGAATGAGGGACATGGGGAAGGGGTGGGGAGGAGGAGGAGGCAGGCAATCCTGAACAATCTGAAAAAAACAAAAGGTTGAAGTCATATCCACCACTCGGCTTAGCGTGAACAATCTGTCCGTGGTCATGAGACTCTAAACACTGGATGTTGTTTCTAATTCTCTGTTGGAGAAAGGCGAAGCATGAGAGAAAGAAAAGAGGATATAAAAAAATCTTAACTCTCATCCATGGGAAAAGTAGTGTTAAATGATTAATCTAGTGACGGCAGTAAGAGGGCATATTGTTTTAAAATATGGAAGCACATGTCACCAGAAAGAGCTAAAAGACTTGAATCAGTTGCTTCTGGGGAGCAGGGTGTCGGGGAGGTGGTCAGGAGGCTGCCAGACTGCTGTGTGACCTGTTTTTAGCACATTTGACGTGTCTCAACAGGGCCTATGTCACCTTGATCAGAATTTAAATGAACGTGCCATCAGAAATAGCCCCCAAACAGTTTTAGAATAACTATGCACCTACCAAGGTGGGTACTTGGAAAAACGACAACTCACTCGGATGCATCATTTGTGCATGTGACATTTCATGGAGCAGTTACCGACCTGGAGTTGTGGCTCTCTCTGCCCAGTCACCTGCGCAGACAAGACTTGCCCGGAAAAGGACAGTAAATGAGTAAGACAAAAATAGGTGTCTGTGCTGGATGCGGATATTTTTACTGTCTCCTGTAAGCCTACTATGTAAACATCTATGACAGAAGTGTGAATTTTGCCCAGTGTCGAAACTAACAACTAGTTCTCAGACTCACTTAGAGAGGTCTAGACAAAGCTATAGAAAAACAGCGAAATTTGCCAAGTTGCTGAGATTTACAGTATCTCCTTCCAACAAAAACTCTCAGCTAGTTAGTCGAAATAAAATGTCCTCCCCAGAGGCACTAGAATGCTTCATCCTGGAAGGTGAGCGTTAGAAAGGACCTCAAAACTCATCCAATCCAACTCTCTCATGAGAGCCAGAGAGGCAAGGGTCTTACCCAAAGCTCCCCAGCTCACTGGCATCAGAACCAGATCTAGGATCGTGCGTGGGACTCCATAAACCTGCCTCAGAGTTGGCTCTGTAGCCTTCAAGACAGACACGGATGAGGTTCTGAACACAGGAGTAATTCCGAAACCTATGATTCCTTCCCCTACTCCGCACTGCCTCATAAAGCAACAATGAAAGGAAGTCTATGAAATCCATCAAGTCAGAGGCTCACCTCTGCCTGAGGTGCCAACCTTTAGGGTGTAGACAGTCCATGCATTCAACAGTGGCTTACTGAGCAGTCACTGTGTCTGAGGGATTTCCAAGTAGAGGTGTCGAGTGGACAGGTGGCTACTGAGGTCTGAGAAGAGATGTTTTAGAGCCATCGACATATAAGTGGTGATTGCTGTCGTATTGAAGAATAAGGTCGCCCACAGAGAATGCGGACACAGACAAAATCCTAAGGGATGCCAGCCTAGGACAAGAACAGGAGAAGACAAGGAGCTCTTGAAGCCTACACCTCTCTTTGAATAACTTTCTCGAACTGAGGTATGAGATGCTCATTGTTTGTCTTCCTCTCAGGTGTTACACATGCGCTACAAGCACGTGTGGCCAATGTTTGAAGTGAAAGGAGGAAGTGAGAGAATGTAAGGGTGAGCAAAAGCACCTGAAGTTCATCCTGGAGAAGCTATTTCTGGACTTCCTGCAGAAAAGTAGGCTGCTGCACACCCTGCCCGCACCCTAACACCGTTGCTGCTAGCACAGGTCCCAGTGGGTCCCGGGGAGGACAGGTGTTTTCTGGAAGGTCAGCAGAAGGCCACCCGCCCCTCTGCTAAGTGGACTTCGTCCAGATCAGACCCGGGCTGCTCAGAGCCATGTAGTATAAAGGTTGGGCAAATATGCACTTTCTCTGCTGAGGGCACAGACCGAGGAGACATGGGATATGACCGGAAAGCTTATCACATGCCAGAAGCAAAGGCAAAGAGGCAATAGCATCCACCTCTCGCCCAGTTAAGTGAATTTCTCCGAGAAATGTCATTTTGAAAACAAACACACACAAAAGAGAACTTCAAAGTAGGAGAGTGTTGAGTTGGCCTAGAAGGGGTGATGGTTGATTGGTAGCTTTTGATTGGCCCAAGATCTAGAAAGTTTTATCGGCAAGGAGCTTCTGGTCTTGTCCCCCATGTCCCAGCCCCACCAGGCCCCCCACGGAAGCCCTCCCTGGCTGGGATTGAAAGTCAAGTTTAAACACATGCAGCGGGCCCTGGCCGGTTTGGCTCAGCGGTTAGAGCGTCGGCCTGCGGTCCGGAGAGACCCGGGTTCGGTTCCCGCTAAGGGCACGTACCTCGGTTGCAGTTTGTCCCCGGCCCTGGTTGGTCGTGCAGGTGGCAGCCACTCGATGTGTTCCTTTCACATCGATGTTTCCCTCTCTCTCTCTTCCTCTCTCTCCCTCCCACTCTGTCTGTACAAAAAATGGAAAAATGTCCTCGGATGAGGATAAAAATAAATAAATAAATAAACACATGCAGCGGAGAAGAAAGAGCCTGGGCTTCAGAGCTAGGCAGCCTGTTTAACTCAGACTTTACTCATTATTATCAATATGACCTTTTGAGAGTATGTCAAGTCAGTAAGTCTCAGTTTCTTTGTCTCCAAAATGGGGATGATACATACCTCAAAGGATCAAACGAGACGATATTTACAAGAAGGTGCCAATACCTAACAACAAGTGCTCCCTGGCCTTCTACTTCCTCCTGCTCAACTTACCCTGAGAGCCACCCTTGAGTGAGTAAGAGAATACTTGGTCTTGGCTCCCTCCAACTCCTTGCAAATTAGACACCTTGTCCAGATTGACCGAGGTCTCATAATCGTCTCTCTGGAACATTAATAGGTGGGATTCTACCATTATGTCACCAAGCTATTGTACCCTAGACATTGCATGCTCTAATCACGGGGTATGAGCTGACACGCTTTCATACCTCTATAAGTCATTAGAGGTAGTGGGAGCTTGGTGTGGTTCCTGGTCTTCTGTGACCCCTAAATCCCCAGGATGGCTCAAGTGCCTCAATTAAAGACAACCTGCGCCATCCCTCCCCCTTGACGACCACCACCACCCACACTGATATGATTAAGCAGCTGCTACTGATCAGCATTGGTGAGATTTCCTCCTTCTGCTTTTGTGACTCACCAGCCATGGGAACTGTCTTTTCTGGTCTCTCTCCCTGGCATCTAAGTGGTTCCTCATTGGTACTTTTTTCCCTGAAGTTCATGCCCTCAAGCACCTCAGGCAACCTGGATAAATTTAGCTCTTCTCAGAAACCTTTGCTGACTTTGTTCTCTGACTGTTAAAGGTTTGGCTCCTCAGAAAGAGTTTTGAGATGGCTCCCCTCGCGTGGAGGTCTCGTCGGGTTCTGGTGACTGCTGTGCCGCTTACACAATTGGTCGTTTGAGTCCCCACAGGCCATGGTATTTACTTCAAAAAGCAATCAGTTTGTGCTCTTGGAAGCGGAAATCCTTCATTCTAGCTTCTGACCCCTTGGAATTCCTTCCCTGTTTTTTCCTTGCCCTGATCAGCCTGTGGTTGTGCTAAGTGATGGTGCTCACTTCCCATTAGGACTAAGAAGGACATATGTGACCAGGAGAAGGGCCTCGGACATATAAGTGGTCCAGCACAGGATCCAGCACACTTAGAAGATGCTTACTTAGCGTTTTCTAATTTGAAGTGTTCTAACTGAACATAAGAGAGGCTACAGTCAGACCCACTTGGTCAGTAACTAAATGAAAGAGAAATGCACTCAAAGTCTTGTATGTGTTTAAATATGCTCTTTTTCAAGGATCCCAAATAAGGCTCATGGATCATGCTGAGCCTCTTATTATTTTAATGATTATTTTAATGATCCTTACCATGAACTATAGATAAGTTTACCAATCAGCAAGCATTTATCAATCATCTACTTTGTGCACCTAGCCACGGGCATTTCAGAAGTGACAAGGGGAGATAAAATGCCCTTATTCCCAGGTCACTTCGGTAATGGGGGCAAAACATGAGAAGAATCCAACATGGCCTCTGCCCCCCTGGAGCTCACGGACTCCGAGGACATACAAAACTGATCCAATAACAAGAGACAAGAGCCAGGGCCAAACTGTGAGAAAGACAAAGGAACATTCTGGACAGGCTGTATGGAGGAAGACCTTGTGCTGACCTTGAAGGATTGAATTGATAGAGAGGAAAGGGAAGGACTTAGGAGAAAAGGAGAGTGTGGACACAGGGCACACAGACCAGAGTATAGAACTGGCACAGCTGCCTATATGTATGTGACTTGGGCCGGGGTACAAGTGGGGGGCGGGTTCTGTGAACAGCAAGTCTTACTCCGGCGAAAGTATGTGTAGGTGGAGGAGGAAATAGGCTGAGGATAGTCAGCAACTGCTGACTGAAGGCTAGGCTCAATCAACAGACCAGCTACAGGCTGCCCCTGCCCCCCGCGCCATGAGCAGGCTCCTGTTGGGAAGGGAAGATGTTGCCCTTGTGCCTTATAACCACCAGGTTTGGCCTCTTTCCAGCCCATATTCACCCCCACCCCCACGTAGCTGCTCTTGCTTCATGGAAAGTCAAGTTTAAAAGTGTCTGTAGAACCAGAGTAATCTACTCCAGGTCTGTGAGACTGTGCACACGCCCCCAGGAGGGTCTCTAGCAACGTCTGCAGCACAGACACTTGTATGAGGACTGGACCACGTGGTGGTGGTCGGAGCCACCAAAGACTGTGGCTCAAGAGGAAGTGAGAGGAACGAACAGCTATGCCCTGGGTAGATAAGAAGCCCACACACTCCTGATTGGTCATGTTCTTGGCATGTGAGTAAGACCAATGGCCCAGGGGTCACTGTCACCATTCTGGCTGAACTACAGAGAAAAAAGTTGAGTCTATTTTAAGACTCTGATTGGTCACATAGAGAAAATATGTGACCAAGAAAATAAAGCTCCCTGAAAAACAAAAGGTTAGTATGCTATGCCCAGTAACTCTTTAAACCAAAGCAAATATACAGGCAGGGCAAGTTTGCTCTGCACAGTTCTTGCTTTTTGCCCTTGGTCAGCTGACTCCCAAAGTTCCTGGTTGATTTCCTCCTCAGGGTTAAACTGAGAAGGGCAGCTGGGATCTCTAGAGGGGCAGGGGGTGAGGGGCATGAGGCAGTTCTCTTGCTAAATAATGAGACTGAGGTTTTTTTTAATTTTTGTTTTTGATTGTTTTTTCCCCAGGAACGTTAAGGAGTTTGACCAAGCAAAACCGAAATGAATCTGGAAGGTTTAAGACCCTTCAGCAGAAAGCTGTCCCTTCCACTTATATGTGAGGGTTCTGTATTCATCGATGGGAGGTACATCAAATATGGTCTGAGAGAGACTGCGCACACTAGAGGACCAAGGCAACTCCAACAGCTTTAACACCAACATCGGAGAGACTTCAAGTGTGCCGATGATGGTGCCCGTGCAGTGGCAGGACTTAAAGCTGTCACAACAGTATGACCCCAGCTAGTCCATGGGTCCCCCCCAAGCCTTCCTTACCTCTCAGCTTCTAAGATATACTACCACAGAGTCATATCAAGTTAGCAAATCTGAATGCAACCTGTCCTATTACAATCTTGCTTAGGGCACAGTGTGGCACATACATCCAACAGAGAAAATAATACAAGGCAATATAATATCTAAATACTAAAGAATAAGTGGCATTAAAAAATGCAGAGTGTCTGTAGGAATAGATTAGTGTGGCCTAGAGCACTCAATGGAAAAGATATTGCCTATAACGGGAACTGAAGTCCCCAGCCTGCTTTTCTAGTACTTTCCATAATCTGGCTTCAACCTGCCTTACCTCCCAGGACCCTTCCTCTATAATTAAATCTGCACCCTGACTTTCATGGCTGTATTTTTTTTTTTTTTTTTTTTACCACTTAGCACAATTCTTTCTTTCTTCTCTGCTTGTACCAATGCTAACCGTGTTCAAGGTCTGGTTCACATTTCTCCTGTTCCTTGAGACTTTCCCAGCTGTCCCCAGCGCTCTGTGACCTCACCTTGCTCCGTGTCCGCCAGCATTTCGCCCGCCACGCTCACTGCCTGGATGCCCATTCATTCGTCAACTGGACAACCTTGAGGTGGCTCTGGGCTTGTTCTCGCAGACTATTACCTAACCTGCCAATTACCTACTTTCCCTTTGAAGTCCAAGACCCCTACCCTCCTCCCTCTCCTTCGTCCAGAAGGGCAGATTAGCCTCCACAGCTGTTTGTCCTTGGGTCCTCTATTCTTATGGAGCCTCCACGTGTAGTAGACATGGAATACATTTGGTTATTTTCTCCTGTCAATCTGTGTCATGTCAATTTGATTAGACTACCTGGAAGAACTTAGAAAGGTAGAAGGAAATTATTTTTCCTCCCTTCCTGTGGCTCCCTTGTCTTCCAGATGCCCAAGCATGATGGTTAGCCTTTTGGGTAATCAAGCCCTGCTTCTAACCCTTCACCTTTACCCCCCGTTCTCCTCTCACTTCCCTCCTACTCCAAGTGGTCTCAGTCCCCGCACAGTCCACCTGTTGACCCTCAAAGGTGAGACGCGTGGCCCCCAAGCCTTTTTCTGGGAACTCTCCCTTGCAGCTTGTGTCGAGTGTCTTTGAGGTAGTTTCGCAGCTGCTGTTGGCTGTGCTTCCCTCCTACGCTCCACTCTCGGCCTTGTGCTAGCCCCAGAGAACCCGACATAGGATCGAGAACTGTGCCTTCGAGGGACGAGACCCATAGGCTCCGACCGTGGCCTTTTGGGCCGTGCTGGCCACCATCTCTACAACAAGGGAGCATCTGATCCGGAATACACGCCAGACGCAGGGCAATCCAGGAAATCAGAAAAATAAACCATGATGTGGGAGAATCACGTTGGCACTCCCAGGAAAACAGATAAAACTCCCTTGTCTGATCCAACTTTATTTTGGCACCGTTCGTGTTGAGTCATTTTTCTTGCTTAAGCATCAAAACAAACACCCGCATGGTTCTGAGCCCTGATCCCAGCTGTCAGGTAACTGGCTCACATTCCATTCCGGAGGAAGTTCTCTGGTCACGGGAGCTTCAAGAGGGGAATGAGCAGCTATAAACAATCCTCCTGTGTCCACCTTCTACCCCCAGCCTTCTAGCCCACCCTAAGCCCACAGATACCATCTGGACAGCCTCCCCCTCACAGAGAGGAAAGTTTGATCCACCTGTCTTCCTGATAAACTTTCAGACAGAAGTCAGGGGGATAGTGATGAGTGGGGTTGTTAATGTCATCATTTCTAACTCCTGGATCCATACACTGTCTTAGTCTTGGAAGACAGATATCTATTCATTAAATGTCAATCATTCATTTGGAAGACTTTTTAATGGGCAAATACTCAAAAAAGAAAGTCAGAGGGGGTGGGAGGGGCAGGGAATGCAGGCTATCAATTGATAGACACCTTGTATTACAGGCAGCCACAGCGACAATGATAAGCATTGAACAAAGGGCAAAAACAAATGCATCAAAATGCCAGAAGATGTTTTCTCCAGGTTGTGGAATTTGGGGTGATCTCTTTTTTCTGTGCTGCCCAAATTTTCTACCATGAGCACATGTGACTCTAGGAATGGTAAATAAATCTGTTCTTCAGATGTAGACTGCCTTGCCCTGACTGTCTCATCAAGGAGCCCAGATGGGAGCTGAGTGACCGCAGTCCAAAGACCTGCGGAGGTTCCTACCCCGTGGCCTGGCCCCTTCCTGTTGTCCAGCACTGTGTCCCTCTGTATGTGAGGGCAAGGGTGAGGTGAGCCACACAGTAGAGGTAGCTCGGGCACACAGGTCTGTAGGAACCAAGCTCAGAGGGAGGTCTAGAGGCCACCAATGACTCCACGGCTGCACCCCAACCCACCCCCAGAACATTCTCTAAAAGGACTCATTAGCAGAATGGGAAAGGGAGGAGGTTAGGGGGAGGAGGTCAGGGGGAGGAGGGGAATGCGGCAAAGGAGCCAAGAAGGGGATTTTAATCAGGAATTGAAAGGACCCTGCTCGGGAGCTGGCAGAGTCCCAGGACCTCTGAGGCTGGGGAGGGAAGGGCTGGGAGAAATCCAGGGAGAAGAGGCACGGTTCCAGTCAGCTCAGGGGTGCCCCACCTACTCCCTCTTGCCCCACGTAGTCTGCTCGTTGCCAGACCTTCTCAATTCCCTTTTGTGTTTCTTGTATCTCCCTTCACCGACCTCTAGCTCCCACCCCACCCCCACCCCCACCCCGATTCCATCACCCCTGAACAACCTGAGCTTGTTTCTCCAGGGCCTGTAGCTCCGCTGCAGGGGTGACAGTCACACCCTAGTTCGCACAGAGGGAAGTAGTTTGTGAGGTCAGGGAGGGTGTGGAGGGTGGGGCTAGGTGGGGGTGGAGGAAACTTCACTTGGAGGAGACACTCAGACATGTAGAGGGGTCTTCTGAGAAAGTCCAGCCCCAAGCCACCGCCACCCCCATTACACTCTCACTGTGGTCTTACCGGGGAGCCGCCCTCAGTGTTGGGTTCAAAGTGGATGAGTCTCCAGGGAGGAAGCGGAGGGGAGAAAGGGCAGGCACAGAAGCCTGGTGGGTGACTCCTGCAGGGAGAATTACCTACCTCCGCATTCACCTGGCCAGGCCCTGTGGAAGTGGCAGGGGTTGACATCTGTCCTTTAGATACTAACCGAAAATCAACTGCTTGACAGTAGTTTAGCATGCACACCTAAGTGTGTGTGCATGTGTTTTGTTGGACTGAATTGCGTGTGACCCAGTCTCCGCAGGATTAATCAGATCAACCCAGCAAATGAGTTCGCTGAGCGTTTTACTCTTTCCAACTTGAAGTTTTAATTCCCTTCTGTCTCCAAAAAAAAAAAAAAATCATTAGGGCTTTCCAATCCCCACAGTTATTTCCCTCGCTCCACCCCACTTGGCCATCCAAAGTCTGCATTTCCTCCCACCACGCCAGCAGAAAGATGAGCGTTTCAGGCGGGCTGGTGAATGAGGGCTTTTCCACCAGCTCCTGGGCTCCTGTGATACGGGGGAGTCACAGCGAGGACTGACTGAGACCAGGCTCCAGCGACCTTCTGCCTTGGTTGACTCATTGCTTGTCTCAAGATGCTTCTGGGGAAATTGCTATGTCACCTCCTAGGCCTGAAGCCAGGTCTCTGGCTGCTGAAACTGCCACCATCCTGGGTTACCCATTTCCTCCCAATCCCAATCTACCTTCCTTGGCTCCCTGCTAGGAGCCGGATGGCTCAGGGGACTTCTATTGAGGTTATCTCCTAATCTGAACAAAGAAATGAAGAACAGTTGCCAATTTTAGAAGCCACTTATCTTCAGTAAATTTCAAAGGGAACCCTGGCCAATTTGGCTCAGCAATTAAGAGCAGCGGCCTACAGACTGAAGGGTCGTGGGTTAGATTCCTGGTCAAGGGCACGTACCTGGGTTACAGCTTTGATCCCCGGCCCTAGTTGGGGTCGTTCAGGGGGTAACCAATTGGTGTGTCTCTCTCACATCAAAGTTTCTCTCTTTCTCTCCCCCACTTCCACCCTATCTACAAAATCAATGAAAAAGTATCCTCAGGGGAGGATTCGGAAAAAAAATTTTTTTTCAAAGGGAAAGTGGAAGCAAGTAAACAACCATTCAGGAAACAGGTAATTAATGCACATTGAGCAAAGTTATGGTGATCTAGATTAGTCCTGACCAATAGAAAAATAATGTAAGCCGTGATGTATATAATCTAAAATTTCTACGACCCACATTTAAAATATGTAAAAAACATATTGATTTTTATAATATTTTATTTAGCCTAATACATCCCACATATTATCATTACAACACCTAAGCAGTATAAATGTATGAGTACGATATATTTATACTAAACCTTCCAAATCTGGTGTGTATTTTATACTTAAAAGCACAGTTCAGTTCAGATGAGCTTCATTTCAAGTTCTCAGCAGCCGTAGGTAGATCCAGTGGTTCCCACACCAGACAGCACAGGTCTGGATAGAGGTGAAGGTCTCTTGCCATCACACTAGCGGGAGAGTTAGAAAACAAGTAAAGAGGTGACTAAAGACGATGGTTTTCGATTATGATAAATGCCAGAAGTGAAAGAAGGTGATGAGTCAGCAACTGAGGGGTAGGGATGGGGAAGTGTTACTACTTTAGATGAGGAAGTCTTCGGGAGCCTCTCCCAGAAGGGAGCAGTTCTCTGGGTACATGCAACATGGAAATGGACCAGCAGGATGGAGAAGTGGGATAGGGCCCTGGCCGGTTTGGCTCAGCGGTTGGAGCGTCGGCCAGTGGGCTAGAGAGGCCCCGGTTCAGTTCCCACTAAGGGCATGTTCCTCGGTTGCAGTTTGTCCCCCACCCTGGTTGGGGTCGTGTGGGTGGCAACCAGTTGATGTGTCTCTCTCTCTCTCTCTCTCTTCCTCTGTCTCTCCCTCCCTCTCTATCTGAAGATAAATGCAAAAATGTCCTCGGGTGAGGATAAAAAAAAAAAGAAGTGGATAGAGCTTCCAGGCAGTCAGAAGTGTAAGAGCAAAGGCCCTGAGGCATCCACATGCTTAGCTGGAAATGTTCTCCTGTGTGGCTGGAGAGCAATGAGCGAGGAGGGAGTGAAATGAGAAGACACTGAAGAGGTGAGCAGAACCCACAGCACACGGGGCTTGTAGGCCTCGAAAGACAGCGCCATGGAATCCATGTAATTCTAGGAAGAAGGGGGAGCTGGTGAGGGCATTTAAGCATAAATGAGATGTAATCTAATTTGCAATTGTAAAAGATTTCTCTATCTTCTGCATGGAGAAAGAATTAGAAAGCAGGAAGAGAAGACACACGTGACTAGTCGGAGGAGATTTATCAAGTTGACTAGGTGAGGGTGGCAGAGGCTCATCGAGGGTGAAGATAGTGAAGGAGAACAGATGTGACTTCAGAAGATGCTGTGAAGGTGGGGCTGACAGATTAGCTAATAGGAGGATAAAGGAGAGGAAAATCGAGAATGTCACCCACAGTTTTGACTTGAGCACATGGCTTCCTTCCCTGTTCTCTCCACCTAGTCCCAAGTTTGATAACACACATCCCAAGAACTTCTAGTCTCCTGAGACTTTAGCCAGAAAACCAGCTTTCCTGGGCATTGGACAGGAATTTGTCTGCAGAGTTTCAAGCCCATAGATGGGTCCCTCCTTGCCCTGGCCGGTTTGGCTCAGCGGTTGGAGCGTCGGCCTGCGGTACAGAGATGGGTCCCTCCTCTCTGACCGCCTAGGCTTACACATTCCTGAAATCTGTAAGGAATCCACCAGCTCCCAAGCCTGGACTCCATTCCTGAGTCGACTGTGCCTGTGCATTGGAGCCAAAGAAATATTGAGGAGGTAACCCCGATTGAATCACTCCCAGCACTGAACTAAATCGGCATGTGCTTTTGTCTTACCGATTAAAGAAAGGGTAGACATTTATTCTAGGGGTAAATGTCAACAAGGCACTGAAAAGTAAGTCACAAAGGCACTAACTATAAAAACAACTGTAATAACAAAAGGTGCTAGTCCAGTTTAAGACATAAATAAGATCCTAAGGAACAAATTTCCTAACAGCACTTCCTTATTTACTCTAGGCAAATGTTGAGCCTTAGCACACTTGATACAAAGACTAGACTGTATATTAAAATTGACATAAGCATTTAAATCATGTCATGGCTTGAACACTAAGGGCAGGTTTGGCTGTGTATGTGTGGGGTCAAGGAGTTTTCCCAATCCCCATAGTCATTACCCTCACTCCACCCCACTTTGGCCTCCAAATTCTGCACTTTGAGGGTGTGCGGTGTGTCAGTGACCTCAGGTAACAGGCAGAACATGAAAAAAAAGGGATGAATTGGGTGATGGCAAATGCCTGAGCCCTCCTCTTTCTTCCTGGGCCAAGGGTGATAGAAGGCATACCACAAAGCAATTAACAGCATTTCTGCTGTTCAGAAATAAGTATCCCCAACGGATGGCATTTCCCAAGAGAAATAAACCTGGAGCCTAACAGGCCTGAGCTTAAACCCTGGAATTGGCCGAGTTACAATAACTATGAAGGAAGAGTCCCCTATTCAGTTTGGCTTTTAGTCTCTCTTAATGCAAGAGGGCCCCCTCCCCACTGCCCCCCAGCCAAGGGACCAATGCTGCGTGGGCCTAAGAGATGTGGGGACACGGCGCCTAATGGAGTCCCGTCTGTGCGTGAAACCTTCGCAACAGTGGGCGGAGATCCTGGGCTGGGCTCTCCGGAAGCAGCAGCTCTCTGGGGAAAAGCCTGACATTCTGTCTAGTTCAGGCCTATCTCCTCTTCTGACACTTTCCCGTGCCCTTGCTGGGGGACTGAAGAGGGCAATGTTGTCTGAAGGAGACTCTCGCCCCGCCGGTGTGGCTCAGTGGTTGAGCATCGACCCGCGCACCAAGAGGTCGCCACTTCGACTCCCGGTCAGGGCACATGCCCAGGTTGTGGGCCCGATCCCCAGTGAGAGCATGCAGGAGGCGGCCAATTGATGTTCTCTCTCATCCATGTTTCTATCTCTCTCTCCCTCTCCCTTCCTCCCTTCCTCTCTCTAAAAAAAAAAAAAAAATCAATAAAGAAAAAAATTTTTTTTAAATAAAAATAAAGGAGACTCTAAAAGCGAACTCATTTCTAAGGCTAGAATATTGTGACCTGAAGCACATCCCTAAAGAGCCTCTCCAGGAAAGGGGTTGTCACCTCCCCACCAGATCCAAGATGTGAATGGATGGAAGGGAGAGTGGAGGGGAAGACAGAGGTAGAAAAAAGATAATGGAAAAGAGAAGCCATCAGCTGAGTTCAAACCAATTCAGACCCCCTTTGAACAACCAACAGAACCTCAGATACTGACCTGACACCTGAATCGTCCATCCATCATTAACCTCCCATGATTCACCGTCCATGTGATAGCCGAGCCTTCCCCGAGGTCTTTTCTTTATTTATTTCACTTACTTGTGTTTGTGTTGTTACTTCAAAGTGTTACAACCATGCTCTCCTGTTTAATTGCCAATCTGGTTTTCTCGACATTAGAACTGGCCTTTCAGCCGATGGTGTGACCCTTTCCCCAGACTTCCTAAGGACCGAAAATTCTAATCAACTGACCCGCAGCATTCTGATAACATTGTGTGCACACGCAGGTGTGATCTGAGCAAGACCTTTTGTGCCTGGAGAGCAGAGACCCAGAAATCGGGTGTCCTAGATTCAAAATGCAGCTTTGCTGCTGAGTTGTAAGACTTTCAAAACAGGTCATCCCTTCTTTGTAGTGCCCACCCCCATAGGTAAATTTAGAACACCACCAACTCGAAATAGTAAAAATTCTGTTATACAATGTCTCATTGTTCCTGAGTTTGTTAAGGATTAGAGCTGGAGGAGGGGACTGTAGATCACTTGCCTTTTTAAACAACAGATGTGTACATCTGAAAAGTCCACTCAGCAAGAAAAAAAAAATCTGATCTGAGATAAAATTCTGAACAATATCTTCACTATGAGAATCCACAGATTTTAAAAATTCACCAGAGCTTCTTGGTGGTTTGTCTTAATCCTCAACCGAGGACATTTTTTCCATATTTTGTTTAGATAGAGTGGGAGGGAGAGAGAGAGAGAGAAACATCGACGTGAAAGGGACACATCGAGTGGCTGCCACCCGTACGACCCAACCAGGGCTGGGGACAAACTGCAACCGAGCCACATGCCCTTAGCGGGAACCGAACCCGGGTCTCTCAGGACCGCAGGCCGACGCTCTAACCGCTGAGCCAAACCGGCCAGGGCCTTGGTGGTTTGTCTTTGCAGGGCTTTCAGATCCTTTCTTCTTCCACGAACAGCATCTAGAATCAGTGGGGAGCTTCCACGAGGGGGGGAGTCCATAGCGGATCCTGGCCAAACAGACCTACTTGCCTTTCTTTCTAGAGCCGGAATGACCCTGCCTGCCCGGGGAGGAAGGGTTAATCGAGAGACAACCCTATTAAAATGGAGGGGCTCAGAGGATTTAGGGACTTAACTACATACCTTCAAATTACAACCGAGAGTTAAACTGAGCCTTTTTCTAGAGAGGTCTGACTTTCTTCAGAGAGGCAAGCTCAAATATAAAAAGTCCAGAAAGGAATTCAAAGTCTAGTTACAGCAGTAGTTTTGAACCTGTTGTTTTTTTGTTTTGTTTTTGTTTTTTCTTTTAGTCTGTCATAGGTGTTATTTCATGTTATTATTCATGTATCATTTGCCTCTCCACTTTGGAAGTGCTGTGAGGGAGGGATCATGTCTATTTTATTTCTATTATATTCGGAGCCTAGTAGAGTACCTCTTATACAATAAGCACTTAAAAAATATTTGCTGAATGAATGAATAATTAATGAATTACTTAGCCTTTTTTTTAGGTCCTGGACACCCTTTTAAAAATTGGGTGAAAATACCTCTCTCCATTAAAAAAAAAAAAAAAAGGATACAAATATCCAGAGACTTGTACTGCTTCACCTGTGATACTTGGTATCCCTCAAAAGCATATACAGTCTCTGCTGTCACTGTAATCTCCAGACGAGCAGTTCTGAAGATGGGGACCGGGGTCTTCTGACCTGGGCTAGGACATCGGAATCTGGGCCTTGGAGATACCTGAAGGATTCGTCTTTGGATACATGCCCAGTAAAAGGTGATCCTCAGTGAATGAGGGGGGAAATTCTAAATTTGTGACTCAGAAAACTTGAGTTGGAACCCAGCTCTCGCCCCTTCTCTGGCTATAGTATCACAGTCAGGTTCCAGACCTCTCTGGGCCTCGGTTTTCCCCTGGGAATCGAGAGGTCTAGCCTGGCCCAATGTGCCAATATAGTGGATAAGTTAACCAGGCCAGTGAAGCAACCGGCTGAATTTTCAATGCAACCGGTTGTTGCTGTGTAGTTCATGCATATAGTCTGTCTCCTAGCAGTGCTCACTTACTGGGAGAAGACAGCACAATTTATGGTGAAGCAAGAGAGAGTCTAAGCAAGACATCAGGAAGAACTCTGAACTAGAAAAAGATTGCAAACACAAATCAGGAACATGGGTGGTGGCGGAACCCCCTCGTAAGGTGTATCGGATACTCAGCTCTCAGATGAGCTAGCCCAGTATTGCCTGGAAAGGAGCCATCAAGTCAGATTGCCTCCAAAACTCACTTTTTTTTATTCTAGGAAAAACCCTAGGCTGACCTTTGCCACAAATAAGATCTTAAGTGCAAAATTCCTGACAATTTATTCTAATGCTTTGGAACACAATATTGGTCTCCTCGTGTTTTTCTTCCGATCAGCTCTTTAATACAAAGAAGCCTGGGCACGCACCTACCTGTCAGTCTTTTCCATTTGCTATCTTGTTTACTCCTACAGCAACTTTGCAAGGCATGTTTTCCCATATCAATTTTATAGATAAGAAAACTGAGACTGCGCAGCCGGTGAGGCTCAGTGGTTGAGCGTCGACCCATGCACCAAGAGGTCACCAGTTGATTCCCGGTCAGGAGACATGCCCAGGTGTGGGCCTGATTCCCAGTGGGGGGCATGCAGGAGGTGGCCAGTCGATGTTCTCATCGATGTTTCTATGTCTCCTTCTCCCTTCCTCTCTCTTTCTACAATCAATAAAGAAAAAAAAAGTTCTAAAAAGAAAACAGACTTAAATTAGTTTAGGTGTACAACACAGTGGTTAGACATATATATATATAACTTACAAAGTGATCACCCTGATAAATCTAATATAATGTATGCCAACTGTGATTGAAAAATAAAAAATATATATTTTTAAATATATAATGACAATAATAATGACAACTGAGACAGAGAAACAAAGTAACTTGTTGCCACATAACCAGGAAATGCTTTAGACTTTGAATTCAGGTCTCTTTGACTAGAAATTATTTTTCACAACCCCTGGGTAGGGGGAGACTAAGTGGTGGCTGGCAAGTGAGGGGTTTCCAGGTCGTGCTGTCCCCAAGGAACTGTCCTCACTCTGCCCACTCGGGGCCAATGTGCACTCTGTCCCTGGAGAGTTCTCTGCTTCATCTTTTCCCGAGTCACTATGTCTATCTTCCTTAAAATAGTAGACTTTGGGACTCCTTGGAATTCAAACATTTAAAAGAACACAAAGATAATGGAAAGGCTACCCACTGTATGGGAGAACATCATTGCCAATGATACATCAGATAAGAGGTTAATTTCCAAAATATATAGAGCACTCATACAACTCCACAAAAGGAAGACAAAGAACCCAATTAAAAAATGGGCAGAGGAGCTGAATAGACACCTCTCCAAACAGGACATATAAATGGCCAAGGGACATATGAAGAAACGCTCAACGTCACTAATCATCAGAGAGATGCAAATTAAAACAACAATGAGGTATCACCTCACACCTGTCAGAATGGCCGCCATCAACAAATCATCAAACAACAAGTGTTGGCGAGGGTGTGGAGAAAAGGGGACTTTAGTGTACTGCTGGTGGGAATGCAGACTGGTGCAGCCACTATGGAAAACAATATGATGTTCCCTCAAAAAATTAAAAATTGAACTTCCATTTGACCCAGTGATCCCACTTCTAGGAATATACCCTAAGAAGCCTGAAACGCCAATCAGAAAGAATATATGTACCCCCAAGTTCATAGCAGCACTATTTACAATAGCTAAGATCTGGAAACAGCCCAAGTGTCCATCAGTAGATGAATGGATAAAAAAGCTGTGGTACATATACACAATGGAGTACTATGCAGCTGTAAGAAAGAAGATCTCTTATCCTTTGAGATGACATGGAGGGACCTGGAAAGTATTATCCTAAGTGAAAAAGCCAAGCAGAAAAAGACAAATACCCCATGATCTCACTTATTTATGGAATATAATGAACATAACAGTCTGAAGAATAGGGTAGACCCAGAAACATGGAAGTAGGGCACAGACTGACAACCCTCAGAACAGGGGGTGGTGGAGGGAGGGAAGAGATAAACCACAGAACTTATATGCATGTATGCATAATCAATGGACATGGACAACAAAGCAGGGGAAGGGGTCTTGGGGATGGGGAGGAGGGTTTCAATGGGGTAAAAAAGGAGAAACATCTGAAACAAAAATAAAATTAAAAATAAAATAAAATAACACAAAGATAATGATTTGGAGGAGAGATGCCCAGCCTCATTCGATATCAGGGAAATGCAAACTGAAATCACGGGGAGAGAACACTTCACACCACTACAAAGGCCAAAGTTAAAAAGTCAGACAATACCCCTTGTGAGGCAAGGATGCTGAACAAAGGGAATGCGTGTACACCAACAAAGGAATAATATCTGTACCATTGTTTTGGAAAACAATAGGCCTGATCTTGTATGCTGAACATGCCTATAACCTCTGACTCAGCGACTGATAACTAGAATATGTTGCATATATTCTTCTGCTATGTATCAACTATCTAATACAAATATTTAAAAATACATTAGAATAGACTGTAGTCTATGATCTACCTATCACAGACCCTGAGACACTGCGGGACTGAGGAGGTCCCCAGAAATCTTAGAGGAAGAGTACCCAGGAGAGGGGGGTCAGTCATAGAACAGCAACACTAAATGCCCTGCAGAGGGACTAGACTCACCAACTAGCTTTCATTCCTTATGAATATGGAAGCCAGATAACAGGCAATCTTCAGCAAATCTGAATTTCAGATAAAACAAAGAATAGATTTTTAGTGTTAAGATTGTTCTATGCAATATTTGAGATATACTTTTAGCATAAGTATTTATAATCAAAATTATCTATCTGAAATTCAAAAATACTTGGTACTCTCTATTTTTATTTGTTAAATCTGTCAACCTTAATAATGAACTTCCTATTATTTGTGAGTTCAATGTGTTCTGACCCTTAAATCAAAACCAATCATTCAGCATATAAAACAAAACCATTTCATAATAGGACGTGCTTGCCAGTAGGGAATAGAATAGTACTGTTAAGAGTTTGTCATGTGAAATCAGGCACACTTGGGTCTGAGCCCTAGCTCTGCTTGGCCTAGAGTAAGTTATTTACTCATTTTATGTGCTGGTCTCTTGTCCTGTAAATAAAGTGCCCACCTCATCTGGGCTGTTGTAGTAAATGAGGTGAAATGCACTGCAGGGACCCAGACACGGTATCAGGTGTTGTCAATAATATGAATCACTCTTATCCATGCAATGGGTTCCTTTAAAACTAAGCACTAGAATACATTGGTAGTACCTGGGTGGCCAGGCCCTCATCCTCATTTCAGGATATTTAGGACAAAAATCAGAGGCAGGAGCTCTCTCCCTCCCAATTCACTTGTTGCCCGAGACCAAAGGAGCAGGGAAAAGGAACAGATGACCCCACGGTCCTGCCAACCGTAGCATTTGGTGGCCTGTATGGCCTTAGCAATCTCCTGATGGCAGCTTTTGCTTGTAGCTGTCACTGCAAAGTGTGCCAAGTTGTGTTCTATCTAGAGTGAGTCGGTGCAGTCATGAGAATTCACTTTGAGGCCGTAAACCACGTGTCCTTACTTCTACTGTGGAAAACGCACTTTCCCGTGCTTTCTAACTCGTCTTCATAGCTCAGGGAATTACTGTGGATCCAGAGAAAACAACATACATGATTTTATGAGAAGCCGGCCAAGATTTTAGAGACCCCCAACAGCAACACACTCTGTCACTAGCAGAACTGTCTCCATATTCCCTTCCCTTTTCTTGCTTTTATCCTTGCCCTCTTCATCTCTCTCTCTCTCTCTCTACCCTACAGTCAAAATTAGTTTTACTGGCATAGTCACAGGTAGTCAACAGTTAGTTCCCCTCATTACATTATTAATTTTAAGAATGTGGTTAATAAGTAATTTATACCTGATAACATTGCCAATCATAAAAAAAGTCCATACAGTAGAATATCCCTCTGTCACAAGAATAAAGAAAAAATGACCCAGAAGAGACAATGCCCTGCTCTGTGTCAGTAGCATCAAGTGACACTGAACTATGAACAAGGAAATACCCCTTAAAGTGAGCTGAGAAGTTTTGTTTCGGCTACAAGCCCTGAGTTACATGCTTTGTAGGAGACAACTCTTCAGAGCATGGCTGAGTCCCAAATGTGACCTCGGCCGTCGCCTCACGAAAGATGCGGTTATACAGGGGTTTCAAGCGATGTCAGAGTCATGGTGGGTGTTCCTGAGCCCGTAGTAGTCCACACCTGGCTCAGTTTCCCTCTTCCTCTACCACAGAGGCCTCAAACATTCTAACTTTGGCAAATTGATTTTGACTGAGTGCCCAGAAGGCATCAAGCAGGTTTTCAATACCTTTAATTTTAGGACAAGTAGCCTTTCTTTGTAGACTGGTCATCTCATCTCTACCTCAACCCACCCAGCCAGCCCACCAATATAACCAAGCTGGCTAAGTCCTAAGCTCGATCCAGAGGGTACGGGCTTCAGGGTTCCGAAAACGATCACGCCATGCTTCAGAGAGCTCGGGCGGGCCTCGTGGAATTCCCTCCGCTGCTCCCACTTCTAACTGCAGTAGCAGAAAGAGGCGGGGCTGTGATGAACAGTCCTGAGCAAGAGTTTAGCCTTCGGGCTGCCAACTTCCTTGAGCGGTGGGTCAACACAATCCCTGAGGCCTCTCCTCGTTTTGATGTTCTGTGACTTCTACTGTGTCATAGAAAAGGAAGCTCTCCCCTTACTCCCAGAGGTATTCTGATGGCTCTCTACTGTTACCTCTCTCAAATGAAGACTTTCGTTCTCCTTTCCTTTCTCTCAATGAAAGGAAAGGAGGAAGGAAGGAAGGAAGGACGGAAGTGAGGGAAGGAGGAAAGGAGGAAGGACAGAAGGGAGGGAGGGAGGGAGGGAGAAAGGGAGGGACGGAGGGAGGGAGGGAGGGAGGGAAGAGCAAAGCTTTTGGAAACAAAAACAAAGCCATGCTTTGGGAACTGGGTGGTGGGGGTAGGGGAGATGGTTCTATGAACCATTCCACCCCAGGGTCCCGGAGCTCTGACCTCACCTGGTTATCACATGCAACTTGTTTCTAAGTGAAATGTGGGGCCCAGACAACTTGCCAGGAGGCATCAGAGGTCTCCGATGGGTTAGGATTGAAGACACTATTTCCCTGCTGCTGCTCCAAAAGATTTGGGCTTCTTGGCCTCTGCTTCCTCATTTAAAAAAAAACAAAAAAAACACCATTTCTGAAGTTTCACTAGAATGACTCATGAAAACATCATCCATGAGCCCAAAATAGGTGTTTTGTTAAACGACTATAAGAAGATACTGAGAAGTGTTTGAAGGCAGAACAATCCTTGCAAACACAGGACTATTTCAGGGTTCCTCCTCTCTCATGGACAGTCAGACATGGAAAGCCGGTTCTGCTGAGGGGCTTGGGGAAGGGCTTCCCCCTTGTCTCCATCACTACAGTTACACAAATTGTCCCCAAACTTCAGTGACTATAGCGGTGTTAATCATTACTGGAAAATGAGGACCAAATCCCTTAGCCATGGATCTAGGCAACCAGGGGTGCAAGGCTCAAATCCACTTAGTCCAGAAGGATTTCCAGAGGAAAATTCCACTTGACGTTCTCTAGGCTAGCACTTTCCTGGCTGCCTATCACCTACCCCCAGAGCTTCCTCCTCGTCAACTGCCCCATTAAAGGGCAGCCCCCGAGCTCCACCCAGGCAGCAACTAAGGTCATACCCCCAGGCAGCTTCACATCTGGAAGGGAAGGGGAATGGAAAGGTCTGGATACTTCCTCTCCTGCCTGCCTGGGGACTGAGGGCCAGGCTGCCTGGTTTGTGTGTGAATCAGACTGTTCTTATATGCCCACGTGAAGTTTCCATCCTGGGGCAAAAATGCTTCCCTTTTAAGAGAAAAGACACCCAAAGCTTTCTAAATACATGCCACAGAATGTGTTAGACGCTGAAACGTTCTTTCTCCTGTTACAAAGACTGAGCTTAATCTTTTTATTTTTTTAATTCTCACCCGAGGACTTTTTTTTTTTTTTTTTGCATTTATCTTCAAATAGAGTGGGAGAGAGAGATGGAAGAAGAGAGAGAGAAACATCAATGTGTCTCTACATCGAGTGGTTGCCACCCACACAACCCCAACCGGGGGCCGGGGACAAACTGGGACAAACTGCAACCAAGGTACGCACCCTGAGCGGGAACCGAACCCGGGTCTCTCTGGTCCGCGGGCCGATGCTCTAACTGCTGGGCCAAACCGGCCAGGGCGACGGAGCTCAGTCTTAACCCGATTGCTTGCCTGCGAGATTTCTCAGAGGGGTGTGGCTTCTTTCAGCAGCCTCTCATTTCATGTGACCCTGAGACTCCTTTGTCGTGGTGTGACTGCCTCTCCAGAACAGATATTCTTCAGAATGCACTTGGAGAAGCACTCTCTTTGGGGGAAGATAATTCCTCTGTTGTCCTCTGGTTTAGATCTTTGGGGATTATTGAAGCCGGAACTGATTTTGAACACAAGGCACCACTGCAGCCCATGAACGTGATGGATGTTCGGTTTGGGGCCTAAGAACCATTCTTGAGCTCTGCTTACTCTGGCAGCTGAGGAAGGAAAGACCTGTTGTCTCCCACGGCCTTCTCATTGGAAAAGCAGCCTTTTCTTTTTCTTTTTTTTTTTGGTACGGGCCCCTAGCGGGAACTGAACCCGGGACTCGCTGGTCCACAGGCCGACACTCCAACCGCCAAGCCAAACCGGCCAGGGCGGAAAAAGTAGCCTTTTATCTCAGAAGCCCAGGATCTCTGAATAAAAGGAAATCTGACCATCGTCCTTGAGTCCTTGCCTGTTCCTTTGAGGTCAATCATCTTGACTTCTGCTCTCTCTCAGCTTGATCCCCATACCAGGCTCCTCCCTGTGACTTCAGCAATGTACTTTATTTAATGGGGTACAAATCTTGTGCGATGTCGCCCAAACTGTGATCCCTGGACCAGCAGCATCAGTAGCCCTTGGGAAGTTGTTACAAATGCCTCCGCCTAGACATTCAGAATCAGGAATTCTGGGAGTGAAGTTGAGCAATCGTGACTGTAAAAGCCTTCTAGCTGATTTCCTTACATGGGGGACGTTTGGGAACCCTTGCCTTAAGGAGTCCTTTTACATTTCCATCCATTCATTCTACAAATATTTGCTGAAGGATGAGACTAGAGTAGAGTCAAGACAGATAAGGTCCTTAACCAGAAGGAACTCACATTAATGGAGGAGCCAGCAATAATCAAGTAAACAAAATAATTGAGACTGTTGTAAGTGCGATGAAGGAAATAAACAGGGTAGTAAGCAAAATAAATGAGGGGCTGGGGGCAACTCAGGTCCACCGAGGTTTCTCTGAGTTGGTGACATCTGAGCTGAGACCTGAAGAAGGAACAAGAGCCATCCTTTGAAGGAGCCAGGAGAAGACTGTTGGGACAACAGGGAGCGTCAAAGCTGCGGAAAGAGCCTGGGGTAGCAGAGGACTAGAAGAGAGCCTGGAGGTGGGGCTCTGTAGGTCGCCGGCACGGTCAGCCGCAGCCGGACGGCAGTGCGATTTTACTCCGACAGTAAAGCTCACGGAGCAACACCCGGATGCTGGTTTCCGTTTGGGGTACACTGTGAGGACCAAGGATGCATTCAGCTGTCAGTGTTGTTCCTGGTTCTGACTCTTAAAATAGACCAAACGCCCAAAACAGAACATTTCATTTCAGATTGGTTTCTTCTAGGAACAAACTCTCTCTCTTAGTTGTTTTAGTTGGTTTTAGAGAGAAGAAGGGAGAGGGAGAGAGAAAGAGAGAAAGAAATATCGATTGGTTGCCTGCCACACCCCCACCCCCAACTGGTGATCGAACCCACAACCTAAGTATATGCCTTGACCAGGAATTGATTCCACTACCCTTCGGGGCATGAGACAACACTGCAACCAACTGAGCCACACAGACCCGGGCCACTCCCTTAGTTCTTACGAGCAATTTGATCATGAGGAATGTAATCAGTAGGGGGAGAGCCTAATATGATGTGTTTCAAAGCCACATGAATTCAAACGACCGCCCCCACCAACCCTTCACCTCTGCTCTCACACACGCACTTCGGCACGTGGCACCAGACCTGCCTTCGAACTTCTGTCTTGCGAGCTTGTCTTTCGGGTAAAGAGCCCTGGACCCTTCCTTCGCTCCTCTGGTGGTCAGTTACTTCTATGTTGAAGCACAGCTATGGTTTATTCATTTCCACTGCTATATGGTTCGCCATTATTATCTACTTCGCGGTTTATTTCTCTTTCTATCATCGAGGTACATTTGGATTGCTCGTTTCAGGGTTTTGCCATACAAAACAATACCACCATGAGCATTTTCACGTGTGTCTCTTGTAGGGATTAACTCCCTAGCAGTGGAATTGCTGAGTCATCAAGGATGCTGGTACATCTGCAACTTTGCTTGGGGAGGCCCCCCTCTCCTTCCAAAGTGATTCAGCAGGTCCAAGAACCTTTCACAAAGGCTTAGAGAATTCTGATTCCCCACTGAAGTTTGAAAGCCATAGTCCCCCTAAAGTCCCTGGAGAATGTGAGAGCCAGAGAGGCTTAACTAACAGATACAAGGCTGCAGGTCAGGCCCTGCGCTTAGCAGGTGGACACCCAGAAGCTGTGGCTCTCTGTCCGGTGCTCTCGGCTCTGAGCCTTAGAGTCTCAGGCAGTGGCTCTCCACCTTCCTGATGCCGCGACCCTTTCACACAGTTCCTCGTGTTGTGGTGACCCCCAACCATGAAATTATTTTTGTTTCTACTTCATAACTAATTTTGCTACTGTTATGGGTCGTTTGACCCCCAAAGGTTGAGAACCGCTGGTCTAAGGGAAGCTGCCCAGAGATGTGACGCGGTGAGCCCCGCTGTGCCCACCCGCTGAGGTTGGCTCAGTGGGTCGGTTGATGACGTTTGCTACTAGGATTCCCTGAGGGAGACGGCCTGCGTGGCCATTGCCCATGCCTCTGGACTTCTAGCCGAAGAGAGCACACACCTGCTGAAACATTCAAACCCCTAGACGGCCCCTGTTGGTGGTAAGTAGCATTAATTCACAAACACAGCATGCTTAGAGCCCCAAAGGGGTTTAGCTGGAGAGCAAAATGCAAGCAAAATGGACTGTAGCCAACATGGACCCAAACATGGCCAGGACCTGGGGCAGAGGATAGAGTTTGGTTCTAGGCTGAGCCACACCCAAGGGCACATCTCCTGCCCCAGCATCACTGTCTGCCTGAGCCTTACAAGAATCCGGAGGTGAAGACTCGGGTCAGTGGGACTGTCTTAGCTTGGGCTGCTATGAACAAATACCATAGCTTTTGTGGCTTAAACAGAAATATACTTTCTCTCAGTCTGGAGGCTAGAAGTCCGAGATCAGAGTGCCAGTCTGGGGAGGTTCCAGTGCACCCTCTTCTTCCTGGCTTACAGATGGCCACCGACCTGCTGTATCCTAACGGGGGGCGGAGGGGGGCGCTCGTCTCTTCCTCTTCTTGTAAGGACACTAATCCCGTCTAGAGGCAACACCTTCAGAACTTCATCTAAACCTCCCAAGGGTCCCCTCTCCTATTACCATTACACTGGAGGTTAGGGCTTCACCATATTAATTTGGGGAGACACAAACATTCCGTTCATAACAGGGACCCAGAAAGCGGCAGCCTCAGGGCAAAGGAGAACCAAATATGAACGTTCTGTGATCCTCAGCCAAAGGAGAGAAGAGGAGGAAACAGGAAGTGAGCAGAGTGATGAAGAATTCCACCCATGGGCTAGTTCACAACAGCCCTTGGGATGGTTCCCATGGGCCTCCCGGCCTCAGCAGACACCATGGGGAATGAAGACTGCTCAGCTGTACCCCATTAGCAGCCCCTGTTTTCCATTCCAGTTGGCCACTGACCTGGCACTAGCTCGCATGCTGCCCTAGGCGGGGAAAGCATAGGGCACCACCTCACGCTGAGTCACCCAGCTCAGAGACCAGGAAAGTTACATAACAAGGCAGATTCTGTGTGTTTGTACAGTGGGCTCAAGCTCCAGGGACAGGAAAGGAAGAGGGAGGTTGGGGCTGGGGAGTCTGGCTAGTTTTAGTCTTCTGTCTGCTTCTTCGTCACTATCCTCCCCTGTCGTCCTCGGAACCCTGGGTCTATCTGTGGCCCCAGGAGACTGAGGGAGGGCACGCGACGTGGCAAGATTCCTAGGAGTTACAGATCCAGATGAAAGGGAACGACAACATGGAACTTTAGCTTTAAGTCACTTTGGCACAATCCCCCCGCAGCCTGTTCTCGGGGCCTGGGGAATGTTGAGCCTGTCCAGAAAGAACACAGGTGGCACACGAGGAATTAATGAGCCTGTGAACTCCTGAACTGTCTGCGATGCGTCTTCAGGGTGTTGTTACAGCCACAGGAGATCTGTGGTAGGGACGCAGGACGATGTTTGCTGGGTAGAGAAACAGCCTGTGGGCTAGAAAAATGTGAGTGGGCAGCTGTTTGAACTTCACGGCAAAGCTCCTTTCCGTCTCAACCCTTTACAGAGGAGACCTGGGAGCCTGGCAGTGGCGGGAGGCATTTCTGAGAACTGGTGAAAAGGGAATGTTTTTCTTTGTGAGAATATTTTTCCATCCTGGTCCTTCAACTGCTTCTGGAATAACAGCCTCCCGGCACCCGACACACACACACATGCACACGTACGCACGTAAGATGTGTCAAAGGCAAGTTGTCTACAAATGAAGCAAAGCATCCTTCCCCCAAAAAAACTAAGTATCTGCTGCTTCAGTGGAACTTTGTCCCATGTGCACATATTTCTTGGCGTCTGGCTACAGATGGAGCGGGGTCGCGTTGTACTGTTTCAGCTGTGTGTATCACGAGAGAAGAGTTACCTTCAGAGTGAGAAAGACCTGAGTTGGATCCTAGATCCACCTTCGATTTTCTGCCTGCCTCTCTGAGCCTCTGTTTCCTCTTCTGGAAGACGCAGTGGTCAGAGTACTTAGCCTCACAGGGTCTCTGTGAAGCCTTCTAAAGGACGTCGAGAGCTTTGATATTCTAAATCCCTGGGCAAATAAAGATGTGTTAGTGGTTTTTAATAGAATTTTTGTTTGTTTCTTTTTGTTTTTGATTTTATTTATTTATTTTGTTATCCTCACCCGAGGACATTTTTTTCCATTTTTTGTTCAGATAGAGAGGGAGAGAGAGAGAAAGAGAGAAACATCGATGTGAAGGGACACATCGAGTGACTGCCACCCGCAACCAGGGCCGAGGACAAACTGCAACAAAGGTATGTGCCCCTAGCAGAACCGAACCTGGGTCTCTCTGGACCGCAGGCCGACGCTCTAACTGCTGAGCCAAACCGGCCAGGGCTGTTTGCTTTTGTTTTTAATACAAGGATATGCTTAGAGAGGAAGGAAGAACGATATACAGAGAGGAACATGGATTGACTGCCTTCTGTATGCTCCCTGACTGGGAATCCAACCTGTGTCCTGCCGGATGTTCCCATCATGCTTTGCTTCTCTAAGTCACGGCTTAAAAAGCGTTTGTGAAAATGTGTGTTGATCACGTCTAAACAGTTCCTTAAACCATCACCAACATTATCTGATTCAATCCCATCTATCAAGTAAACTAGCAGGAAACAGCAGCGTGGGACAATGGGACAGGATAGGTACGAACTGGGAACAATCTGGGCCGCGGGATGCTATCCTGAAGGGACCATCTGGGTAGGGGTCTGGAGAGGCCTGGGGTTTGAGCTCACGCCATACAGGTAGTGTGGTTCGGAGGGTTTGTTTCTGTCCACTTTTATTTGGGGGTCTGTGAGGATACCTTGTCACCTAATTTTGAGCTAGATGTCCTCCAAGGGTGTTTAGTGTTCATCCTAGTGTCTCTGTCTATTGTTATGTGGCACACTGCCACCGTCCCAGAGATCTGAACATCTCGGGTCATGCCACCTCTTAAACATTCGGACGTGACTTCTTATTTCACTCAAAGTAAAAGCCAAGGTCTTTACAACGGCTTCAAGGCTCTGTGGGCTCAGTGCCTCCCCCACACTCACACTTCTCTGACCCCCTCGACCACACTCCTCTGCTCCCGCTACGCTGACCTCTCGCTGTCCCCGGAGCATGCCAGGCACCTGCCCATCTTTGCCCCTTTGCAGTTTCCTCTTCACTCAGATGTAAGCTGTTAGACCTGTTACCCGCCTCCTTCCCATCTTCGAAGTCTCCTTCTCGAGGGCATCAAGTCTGACCACACTGTCCAGTACTGAAACCCCCCCAGCTCTCTGTCCGCTGTTTCTTTTTTCCATAGCATTTAACATCTTCTAACATTAAACATTTTACTTATTATTATGCCTATAATCGATTACCTGTCTTCCCCTTGCTAGAATAAAATGCACAAAAGCAAAAATGCGAAGTCTGTTTTGTTCTCTTATGTGTGGTCCCCCAGCCTGCTGTGCAAATGAGTGAGGAGCACAGCCAGGCAGCTTGTCCCGACGCCTCATGGATTCTCAGAAGACAAGCAGTGTCACAAACATTCTTTCTAGGACTTACGTTCAGCCCAGGCCAGAAATCACCCCAGCCGTGTGCCTTCTAGCATTTCAGCACACTCGCTCCTGTCCCGTTGGAGGAGCAGAGGAGCCGAGAGTGCTAAAGACAGACGCTCCCGGCCTCGAGAAGGGGCTCAACGGCCAGCCGGGAAGAGGAGCAGAGTGTGTGATAATCCCCCTGCCCTGGGCACCAGCCAAGGCCCGGCAGTGTGCTGGGCTGTTCCAAAGCCTGTAACCTGAGTCCTTGTCCCTGTGGATGGAATCCGTGACTATTATTTACATGGTGTTTGTTCTCAACAGTGTCAGGGAACAGATGTCACATGGCCCATCTTCTAGCATTGGCCTCAACAGTCGTGCCTTCTAAACAAACTAGCAGGTCTCAGGCGAGCAGGGCCCCCTCACTCCTTCCTCAAGACCAGGAACCTAAGGTGGGGTCCGTTTCAGCAGGAAACCCCGGGCCAGCCTCTCCTAAGCTCCAACTAGTCCTGAGAATGCCCTGAGCTTGAATGTCTGAAGGATCATGGCCAATCAGGAGACTGCAAGCCTAGTGCCAGGGCCAAAGAAACAGGTAAAAAGTCACCACTGAGGCCTTTTCCTGCCCTGAGCTCGAGTCGCAGTTCGATCTCAGCTCCTTATCTTCGTCATTCTGATGGAAACTGCAAACACAGAAACCAAAATTAATCCCACGTCCTCTCCACCTTGTCACCAGGTGGGATTGGGTCGGGCTTCCCCCAGCCCTTCACTACCCTGCGCCCCGGGCAGTACAAGCAGCACATCTTGGAGCTCTTTCTTCTTGTCTCCTCCTCATTCCCAGCGGGGGATGGGTGTTCTTCCACCCATGACATGAGTGGACGTCACTTCCATTAACTGAGAATGGGCCAAGAATCCTCACATCACCGGAACCGGAAGCTCAGATCACCTCTCGGGGTTTCCAGCATTCTCTTGAACTTGAACCAAATATCCAGTGGTCCCCCCACCACCCTAACCAGCCACCAGAGCCCCCAACTCAGTTGAGAAGGGGACTACTATGCACCGTGCATAGTACATATTTATTCCATGTAAGCCCCTTGAGATAAACACCACTGTGCCCATTGTATACATGAGAAGACTGATTTTAGTGAGGTCGAGTGGCTTACCCAAGGTCATGCAGTTTGGAAAAGGCCCCATCAATTTTTACCACCTTATGAGGTTTCCCAGCCAGGCTGTACGGATGTAGTCTCTGCGCTTAAGGCCGTCAGAGACATTCACCTCTGGGTTTCTGATGTGTTTTGGAAATAGGACTTCCAAAACAGAGAAACCATGCATCCTGGTATTTCCAGATGAGCTCTGTCTGATATCCCAGTGCAATGATTAATAGTGCCCTCTTCTCAAAATTGCCTTAGCTTGAACAAGTTACTTAGTTATCCTATCCAAGACAGACCAGGAGCGAGAGAGAGAGAGAGAGAGAGAGAGAGAGAGAGAGAGAGAGAGAGAGAGAGAGAGAGAGAGAAGAAAGAAAGACCCACTACAAAAAGAATTGCGGTGACTGAGCAGTAAGCATGAAGAAGGTAGGACTTTGAGGTTCTTGGCCGACTTTGACTCAGATACTCCCTTCCAAACTGATCCTTGCACAATGCCAGAGCCATGGCCTTCAGGACAGGAGGAAATGAGATTGGAACATGCACAAGGTTCTTACTGCCCCAGATGATCTTTCCAGGGGACTCCCCTGTCACTATGAACAAACGGATTCTCCAGGCAGGAGACCCATGTCCTTCCAGCCCTAATAGGAAATGGATTCTCTCCTGTGAAGAGGAAATCAGAGACTACCAAGGTCTTAAATGTCCTGCTAGGGAAGAAAATAAGACTGTCTTTGACCAAAGCTTTTACTCCACATTGGAGCTTCCCCAGAAACGCTCCTCTGTCAGGTAGTGGGATGACACAGGAGGACAAGCGGCTATTTACACATCATATCTGAGTTTGTATTCCAGCTTGCCCACTTATTAGCTGGGCAGACTTGGGTAAGTTTCTCAACATCTCCGAGCTTCAGCTTTCTAACGCATCTGAAAAATGGATATAAGAATGCCTACTTCGTAATGTAATTACAAAATATCAGATGAGGTTATGTATAAAATGTCTGGTACATGAGAGCTATTTATTAAGAATGATGATGAGCCCTGGCCAGTGCAGCTCAATTGGTTGGAGCATTGTCCCATATACCAAGAGGTTGCAGGTTCGATTCTAGGTCAGGGCATGTACCTAGGTTGTGGGGTTGATCCCTGGTCAGTGCACATATGAAAGGCAACCAATTGATGTTCACTCTCACATTGGTGTTTCTCTCTCTCTTTCCCTTCCCCTCTCTCTAAAGTCAATAAGTATATCCTTGGGTAAGGATTTTTTAAAAAGAATGATGATGGTGGTGGTGAAATTGATCTTTCACTGAATGTAACACCGTCATGTTTTTCTCTGGGCATAGAAGGAATATTCCAAAGGTATAAACTCCAAAAGGAATAAGTAATAGATATTTCTCAAGCAGTCAGAAGGTTTGAGAGGAAAGGGTTCAATTATTTAACCAATTCAAACTAAACTAAGATTTACTCGGCAACTAGCCAGGTAAGATAGGGATTATAGGGATACATATAAGTGGGTTCATGCCCTTAAAATGCTCACAGTCAAAGGGAGGGGCCCGATTAAAGGGGAACACATGTCCTCACTTCATGTCAGTAGAGTTGTGAAAACACTGTTGGGCCGAGGACGTGAAAACCCAGTCTAGCTTAGCAAGTATGAGGGACCTCTTAGAAGAGGAGGCGAGTGGACTGACCCTTGGTACCTAGGCAGGGTTTCTAGGCATCTGACAGCATGCTTAGTTTATACTGTGGCTGGGAAAATTCAGTTCCATTCTTCCATTTCCGAAGAACACTAGTTGTTTCTCAGAAAGGAGGATAAAGGAGACTCCTTCAGACTCCTCTTCCACTCACTCAGTGGCCAATTCTAAAATCAAATCCACGCCCTGGCCGGTTTGACTCAGCGGTTGGAGTGTCGGCCTGCGGACTAGAGAGTCCCGGGTTCAGTTCCCACTAGGGGCACAAATCAAAAATAAAAGTAAAAAATTTTTAAAAGTAAAATAAAATCCACATTCTGGGAGCCACAGAGACTAGAACACAGACCTTTCGGTGCAGAAATTAATCAGAACTTGGATAAAAATTCAAGTCACATAAAAAATATTTCAGCTTCATTGAGTTCACATTGAGACATTCAGTGGAAAACAGGCATTGTATCACAACATAAATACATAAAATACGACTTGTCAGAGGTAAAAAGATAAATACTTGGGATCTATCACTTCTAAGAACTATCAACCATGATCACTGGCTGGAAAGAGGAATTAGCACATTCATTCCTTCACCTTCAGCTTCTACTTCCCGTTATCTAACTGTTTAAACTAGTAAATTAGAACTTAGTTAAACAAACAAGCAACTGGCTCTGGAATGGAAAATGAAACAGAAGCATAATTCAGTCTCACTGTTCTTGTTTGGACAGTAGACAATGAAATGCATCTGTTTGCTTCTTGCCATCTTGTCCATTTCTCCTCTTTTTGCTCTAAGGCAGAAGCGATAATTCTCAAGGTGGGTAGATTGCTCCCCAGGGGACATTTGGCAATGCCTGGAGACATTTTTGATGATCAAAATAGAAGTGGGAGTGGAGAGGGCTGCTGGCATCTCGTGGGGAGAGACTTGGAATGATGCTACACAACCTACAATGCGCAGGATAGCCCTCAAAGCAAACAGTATCCAGCCCAATATGTCAACAGAGCTGAGACAGAAACTCTGGAGGAAATTCTGGGTAAACTGAGAAAGGTCTTGCAAGGAGAACAGAACAGACAGGATTCCAGAAATCTGTTTGTGAGAAAGATATCATTGACAAAGGCAGGCACTTAAAGGCAAAACTTCTGCAGCAACTTGAGAAAAGAAAAAAGGAAAAAGAAGCCTGCCCCTGGCTTCCCAGAGTATAGTCTCCAAGGTTACTGCTCAGGGCCTGCAGTGACTATATTTTATGAATTCCAAATTAAAGCCATAGTCTGACAAAGGATTTCCTTTTTTGATTCGTGATTCTATAAAGTTTTTAAATTGTAAAAAACCTACACCGCTCGTGTACATGTATGTGTGTATCTATATATGTATATCTATGTATGTATATATATTTATGAATACATATATAGCAATTCCTTTTTATTAACATATCTCTGCTATAAAAGTGATTTAAATATCCATCAGTGGAGCAAAGTTAAAAGTATGGTGCATATCTTCACATCAGAGTTCCTATATATCCATTAAAAATACAGAAAAATATATATGGAATCATTCTGGCAAGAATTTGCTTTAAAACAGTACAACAAAATGTTTAGAGGACTCGATTAAAAATTGGCAAATTATAATTGTTGAAGCTGGATGAAGGTTATGAGAGGCTGAATTTTCTATATACTAAGTTTAAATTTTTCCATAACAGAGTCAAAAGTAATCATTGGGAAGCACTTTATGTTCTCATATGGAAATATCTTCGAGAGAACGTGAATTAAAAGAAGTGAGAAACAGTGGCGATGGGGCAGCACATAGTAGAAAAACCAGAATTTTTACCTATGCAAGTACTTGAATAGAGAAAGCATTGACTGATACCCAAGAAGTTAAAGTGGACCCCTGGGGGCATGGAAAGGGGTCAGGGACTGAAAAGATGAGGGGTATGGGTGGGAGCAGGACTTTCACTGTGTACTTTTGAAGTTTTAAGCATGTGAATGTATTACATATTCAAAAACTTAACAGAAGAGTTTATCAGATAGAAAACTAATCTGTCCTAAAAAATTTAGAACATATTGTTGCCATACTTACATTCCAGCCTTGAAAAGAACTCATTACTTTCACAAAGATTATCTCATTTATCTGCACAAAAACCCAGAAAATTTTTAAATGGGAATGGTGGGGGAGGAAGCAGGAATTTCAGTCTGATACAGGCTGGGCACATCTTGTGAAATAGGAATTAGGTTCATTCTCCCTGGCTCTTAGGGGTAGAAAAGGATCAGAGTATAACAGGAGAGAGAGAGAAAAAATTCCTTCTGTTGAGTCTAATTAGGCTAACAGAGAAAATTGTCTAAGGAGGCCTCAGGATAGAGCAAATTCCCTGTGTAAATCTTGGTGAAGTGTATAATTTAACATTTTTCTAGCTTAGACTGGGCTAGAGCCAAAGGTAGATCTGAATTTCAGATTAAAAACAAAAACCTCCAGAGGGGGAGTAAAGACTCAAAATGCCTGCATGCTAAAACCCAGAAGTTGCATTTTATGTAACTACGTGCATAAAAGAGGCATCTGTATAAGGATAACCATTGCATCATTGTTTTGCAATAGCCTAAAGTGGAAATGAACTATGTGTTGATGAATAGGGGATTAACTAAATAAATAGTATTATAGGGCGGAGGGCGGCCCGCCGCTGGGGAGGCTGTCGCCTCCCTGGGCCTGCCCGGGTGGCCGCCTCTGCGATGCCGCTGCTGGTCGAAGGGCGGTGAGTGCGGCTGCCTCAGACCGCCGGGGACCTCGTCCGAGCCCACCAGCTTCTGGAGGAAAGAGACTTCTCAGAGGTCAGTCTGTTCAACAAGTGGGACCCCAGGGCCTTCTGTATGTTCAGCAAAGAGGGCTTGCACTGACCTCCCCAAAGGATGGCTCCATCTCCATTCTGGGTTCTGATGATGCCACCACTTGTCACATTGTGGTCCTGATGCCTCAGGTAATGGGGCTACCTGCTTGACACATTGTGATGGAACCGACACCAAAGCTGAGGTCCCCTTGATCATGAACTCCATTAAAATCCTTTTCTGACCACACTCAAGGTGGAAGGCTGGAAGTACACCTCGTGGGCAGCTTCGGTGACGATAGGCAGTTGTCACAAAACCTTACTCATCAACTTCTTCGTGAATTTGACAGACAAGAAGATGACATTCACTTAATGACACTGTGTGTGACGGAATTAAATGACCGGGAAGAAAATGAAAACCACTTTCCAATCATTGATGGCGTTGCTGTCAACGTTAAAACTGCCGAGATTTACAGAGCTTCCTTCCAAGATCGGGTCCAGAGTTGCTGCGGCTGCCCGAGCTTTCAAAGGGGGACCAATGATTAGTATTACGATGCAGAGACAGAACAACTTCGTGTAGGACCGTATTCCTGGATGCCATTTCCACATGTGGATTTCTGGTTGCAGCCAGATGATAAGCAAATACTAGAGAACCTTTCCACTTCACCTCTGGCTGAGCACCCCCCCCCCTTTGTTGAACATATTAGAACCTTGATGTTTATTAAAAAATATCCATCTCCAAAAAATACACTATTTCCTGGAAATAAAGCTCCACTCTACAAAAAGAAAAAAAAAAAAATGAAGATGGCTTATGGGAAAAGGTCTCTTCTCCAGAAAGCTAAAAATAGGAATTACCAAAGAAAGCAACTTTTTGAAGTGACAGAGACCACTGGTGGGGGTTGGACAGAATATGAATTTGGAATCTACATCTGTTGAGTCTTAGTGTCTTTCAAATGACTTTCAAAATAAAATCGTATTTTGGCAAAGGCAAAATAAATAAATAAATAAATAAATAAATAAATAAATAAAGTATTATATATCCATATTAGGAAATACCAGGAAGCAATTTGGAAAAAAAATAAAAGATAACTTGGGAAAGCTACATCTAATAAAAGAATAGATTGCCAAGATATATGATGGAATTTGGGGGGAACGGAAGTTGAAAAATGATCCATACAATATGATACAAGTGTAGTTTTTTTTTAAAAAAACGTTATCTCTTCCATGAATACATATATGAAATGTATAGAAGAAGGTTTGAAGGAAAAAAACAAAAAGTGATAAAGGTAATGTTCACTTCCAGGGACTGGGAAAAGGGATGGAGAAAGGATAGGGCCTTTAGCCTTTTCTGTAATGCTTTACATTTTTGCAAGGCAAGTGAATTTATGGATCGCTTGTTTAGTTAAAATAGTTGCTTTCATACTTAAAAGCAGTAGAGAAGATAAAGCAACTTCGCTCAGTGGGCTCACAATCTCTTCAATGATGTGTTAGTCTATATTTCAGGCCCGGCTGGTGTGGCTCAGTGGTTGAGCATTAACCCATGCACCAAGAGGTCATCGATTTGATTCCTGGTCAGGGTACATGCCCGGGCTGTGGGCCTGATCCCTAGTGGGGGGCATGCAGGAAGCGGCCAATTGATGTTCTCTTTCATTGATGTTTCTACCTCTCCCTCTCTCTTCACCTCTAAAATCAATAAAGAAAAAAAAAATTCTTGCCCTGGCCGGTTTGGCTCAGCGGTTAGAGTGTCGGCCTGCGGTCTAGAGAGACCCAGGTTCGGTTTCTGCTAAGGGCACATACCTCGGTTGCAGTTTGCCCCGGCCCTGTTTGGGTCGTGAGGGTGGCAACCACTCAATGTGTCCCTTTCACGTCGATGTTTCTCCCTCTCCCCCCCCCCACTCTATCTGAACAAAATATATATATATAAAAAAAACTCTTTTAAAGAATATATTTCAGTATGATCTGTACAGCAATTGAATAATGATAGCTAACATTTGTTGTGTTATTATGTACCATGGGATATATATAGGGTGTCCCAAAAGATGTATACACACTTTGAATAATTAGAAAGGCAGTGTTTATTAAAACATTTCATTTGCAAAATGCAATAGACTCTACAATTGTGTGTATACATCCTTTGGGGGAGGGATACCCTGTATTTATTAAATCACTTAACCCTGACCACAATCCTAGAAGTAGAAACAATTACTATCCCTACTTTACAGGTGTGACAACTGGGGCCCTGAGTAACTGGGCCAAACCCAGAAAGCTAGTGAATACAGGACAGGGATTTGAATCCATGTTTCTAACTCTGGAGTCTGGAGTCCTGACTACTCCGCTGTATTGTCCAAGTATGGAGAGAGCTGGATGATCTACAGTGGTCGAGTTGGGACTTGGAAACACTTGTGAACTTGGTTGGGGTGCTGTGGGAGGAGTCCCAATTATGGCAGAGAGGGCTACTTAACTACAATGTATCCATGTCCCCCCACCCTTTCCACTAATAGAAGCCTGACTTGACCTTAGTTGTTCAAGTCCCTCAGTTAAAACCCTCACAGCCTCTGCACATAGGGGCAGCCAGGTGACATGGTGCTGGCCAATGAGATGCAAGCAGAGGTTATTTGCAGGAAAGTTTGTTAAAGGGGCCAACACAGCTGGTTTAGTGCCATTTTGGCCTTTTGCCCGTCACCATTCATCCCTTTTTCTTGCCTGGAACAAAAAATAATGCTGGGAGATGCAAAAGCCACCTTTAGACCAGAGAACAGCCACTGACTAAAGATGGTGAAGCACAAACATTTAAGGTAGTTGGTACATCCTGATACTGCTACATAGCTCTGGCGACTACCTCTCTTTGTGTGTGAGAAAAATAAACCTCTCTGGGGTTAAGTCCACAGTCAGGTCCATGCTGACGAAGGCAGACTAACGAACACATGGGGTCTAGAGAGGCTCAGCCTTGGGAAAGAACAGAGAGGCCTGAAAAGGTCTTAGCCTATCCTGGCTTTGAACATGTAAAATTGCTGCTCTACTCCCAGATCCCCTGGGCCCACCAGGCCCAGAGCATGGACCAGCTACACCTGGCCATCAAACAGAGCCCTCAAAGGCACAGGGAACCCTGGAATGGAGCCAGGGAATCCACGGGGCTTTCACAGGGAAACGTGGAAAGGAGCCAGGGAATCCATGGGGCTTAAAATCTCCCTGCAGCAAAAACATAGGGCAGAACTGAGCCTCTGCAACTTGACTCCGGGGCTGGGCGCGGTAGATCCCATTCTACTTATAGCAGCAGCAAGTGCAAATGCTGCAGGGGGTGGGTGGGGCTTTGGGCAGCTGCTGGTTTAGAACCTGCCTGGGCAGCTCCCTAAACATTTGTTTCAAAGGCAGGCAAGGGAAGAAGACACTTTGGAGGTGGGAAGGGGATTTTAGGAGAAGGGAAAAGAATGGCACACACCCTCCAAATGCGCTACTGATGTCTAAACTCTCACGGGTTCTATTTTCCAAGGCAGTCAGATGGACCAAATCCCTTCCGATGAGACTCCCTGAGCCTGACCACTCCTTAGGCCTGGGCTTGGCCAAAAGTCAGCTAAACTAAAGTTAGAGGTCGTTTCAAAGTCAAAAGGAGACGGAAGAAGATGCAAGAGAAGCAGGAGCATTTGGGGAAGGACTGATTGGTGGAGCTCCTCAGAGAGCCAGGGAGAATGGGGACGCGGCCAGGCGGCCAGGCCGCGCAGGGGGCTGGGGTGGACCATCCTTTACTAAAGTCTAGCAGTGAAAGGAAGGGAAAAACAAGGTAGTAACTGAACAATAATGTGGAGATGAGGAAAGGAGGAAGGTAGATCTGTCTGGGCGAAAGAAGTAGCCATAGGACTGAAGGGGCAAACAGTGGGAATTTTAGATCATGGCAGGCTGCAGCCATGCCCTCTGCCACCCCACCTCCCAGGGTGCCCGTTGTCCCTTTTTGTTGTTAGGATCCTTCCATCTTCTTTGCTTTTATGATCTGCCAGATTTTTTTTTTTTTTACATCCCTCATCAGACAGAGCGGGAGGGAGAGAGAGAGAAACATTGATGCAAGAGAGATACACCAACCGGTTGCCACCCACACGACCCCAACCCAGGCTGGGGACAAACTGCAACTGAGGCATGTGCCCCCAGCGGGAACTGAACCCGGGTCTCTCTGGTCCGTGGGCCGACGCTCCAACCCCTGAGCCAAACCGGCCAGGGCTCTCAGATACTTTGAACTTCAACTAGATAATTTTAAAAATCAACACATTTGTGATGTCCAAAGACAAAGTTATAATGGTAAACACTAAGTGACGAGGGTGTTGGGATCATTTAAATGACACTACATAGAGCTATCCCTCGACAGAAACTTGAGAGTATTTTCCAATGATTAAGACGAGGTCAGAAATCTAGAACTTGGAAATGAGAAAGAAATTTGGGTTACCTAATCTAAAACTCGTACTTTATAAACAAGAAAACTGAAGGTCGGAGAGAGGAAGTGAGTTGCCCAAGTCACTCGGCTAGTTTGGGGATCATAAAAGCAAACACTGAGCGCACATACCAGGAACTTTACATTCCCATGCACTAATTCATTTCATTTTTACATCAACCCTACAAGGGCAAAGCCATTGGCTTGAGCCACACAGAAACACTGAAGGGGCAGAGCCTGGACTTGAACCCACATAATCTGGCTCCAGAGAGTCTGTGCTTTTTGATCCACTCAGCAGCTTTTTCTCAACTCTCCCTAGCTACCCCCTCCACTATCCCCACCTCTCGTGCCTGCCACCTCCCTTTAATGTCAACAGGATGTCCTCACCTCATTCCTGCTCTGATGGAGGTAGGTGACAGGGATGGTTCCTTGGTGTCGGGGGGAAAATGACAGAGAATAAAGGGGAGATGCTCCCCCTGGAGGTCAGGAAAGGGCTGAGGTGCTAGCCAGAGGAGGTCAGGGGCAGCAGCCTCTGCTGTGTTCAAGGGGGGACTGGGCTTGTCTTCCTGTCTCTCAGTTTGGAGCAAGAGGTTTAATGTGAAATTTATGGAGACTTGGGGAGGTGGGGATGATAAGCCCCAGGAAATGGTATGAAAATGTTTATTCATAAGCATTTTTTCACTTCCCACTTCCTCTGATATAAAAGCTGATCTAGAATGAACCAGACTCTAGGTGTTACCCTCTCCCACACCTCCTGGGATGCTAGGAAAGACAGCCAGGATGTGGAGGCAAAAGCTCTGGGGCAGCAGTGAGGAGATCCGAGTTCAAATACTGCTTCTGCCCCTTAACTAGCTGTGTGACCTTAAGCAAAATAAGCATTGCCTTCTTCTTCGTCTTCTTCTTCTCCTCAGCAGAAGCAGGAGGCATGGATGGCATACTGAACACATGATGGAATACAAAAACACAAAACAACATCCAACAATGGGTAGCACCGCGCACCGTAGAGTGTGGCTTGTTTACTCTTGTGTCTGGGAGCCGCGCTGGCTGCTGCTGTCCAGCATCACGAGACAGTATGGTACTGATTGTCCCTAGCCCAGGACAAGATCCAAATTAAAAACAGTACAGGTTCTAATGAACACACAATTTGCAACACTGTAAAGCTGAAAAACCGTAAGTCAATGACATACATGTACATTACACACCTCTCACGCAGAGGAGTTGTGAGACTCGGATGAGAACTAGCTGCGATTGAATGCACACAGCTCAAGCGTGGTAGGTAGCTAGCTGGTCCTTGCACTGCTGGTCACATCTGAATTTGGGGAGACACTCAGCCCTCCTCTCAGGGAATACACCTGAGCAATAGCAAGACTCCTAGATAGAGGGTCTTAGTGGCAGGAGCTGGTTGAAAGAGGCCTGGGCTATGAAGCTATATTTCTATAGCAAGCACACTATTGTTTTTTGGTTTTTACTTTTAAATTTGTTTTTACTTAAAAATTCTATTTGTCCTAACATAAACCTCCTCGTTAAGAAATTAACTTTAAATGTTCTTTTTTTGTTCGTTTTTTTAAATCCTCGCCCAAAGATACTTTTCCACTTATCTTCAGATAGAGTGGGAGGGAAAGAGAGAGAGAGAAACATTGATGTGAGAGACACACATCTATTGGTTGCCTCCCGCACAACCCCGACCAGGACCAGGGACCAAACCACAACCAAGGTAGTGCCCTTGACCGGAATCGAACCCACGACTCTGGTCCTTGGGCCAGTGCTCTAACCCCTGAGCCAAACCACCGAAGACTAGCTTTAAATGTTTTTATTATAAAATGCATTCTCATTATTAAACATTTAAAAATGTTAGGGAAATCAACTATAATTCCATCATTTAATTTTAACATTTAATATGTTTTCCTGGGTTTTCAGTGCCTTCTTTTCCTTGTTTTTGACTTTGATAAGATGTTGATAAAAAACTAATCAGGGTTTTTTTCTCATAGGACAAAATTGTAAATACAAATCATAAATAAATAGATATAAACGTATTGAAGGAAAAAGAGACGATCTATTTTAAGGAATTGACTCATGTGATTGGAAGTTTGGCGAGTGTGGAAGCTGATGGGGTGGATCAGCAGGCTGGAGATTCAGGGAAGAGCCTCAGGTTCGAGCCTCACTCAGGGGGAGTCAATCTATGTTTCATTAAGGCCTTCAACATAGTGAATGACGCCAGCCTACATTAAGGGTTAAGTGCTTTACATTCTCCAAGTCCCCCAATGTAAATATTAATCTCACCAAAAAACGCCTTCATAGAAACAGAAACATCCAGAATAATGTTTGACCAAGTGTCTGGGCATTATGGCCCAGCCTAGTTGATACATAAAATTAACACTTTGTAAAAGCTTTTTAGAAATGGAAGCCATGAGGATTAAAAAGATCTGGATAAATTGTTTCTCGTACATTAGCAGCATTTGGGTAAAGCTGTGTGAAAACTGTTTCAGGTGTTCGACCTTGAGCAAGATTAGCTTAATTCAGGAGGGGTTTTCTGGTAGGCTGGAGCAGTGTGCGTGAGTGGGTCAGCCCTCCGGAGTTAGTGAGCATACTGCTTTTCTTTAGATTATACGACGGGGTGGGGGCAAAGAGAGCAATGGAGATTGTGGTAAGGGGTTAAATCACATTTCCTTTGGTGGGGTCACTTGGTTTGAAGGAAGCAGATGGGACAATGACACTCTGTCTCCTAAGGAGATAATGACAGCTCTTATGTGTTTCACCAGCCCAGCCCTGATGCTCTGATCAAGTTCTATCACCTTCAGGAGAGGGCTTGAGGTGGCCAACGCAACGAAGGAAATTAAAACTCTGGCAACAGTGGAAAGAGACTTCAGGCCAAGGAGAGAATGGGAGTTGGAACCAGGAGGCCTGCTATTTCTATCTTCTGAGATTACCAGTCCGGCTGGCAGACATCTCTAGCAGAGAAATGTGCAGAGCCGGAGAGCCAGTAGGTCACATGGACCTGACGAAGGCACCGCCCCACCCCTGCCCCACCTCCCAGCACATGTCGTCAGCAACCTTAGTCATCCCTGTCCCCTAAGATAGAGGTGGCCTTAGCAGGAAAGGTCAGTTGATTTAAATAGCTGTGGCATCCACAGCAACTTTCCTGGCCTAAGACAGAAAACCCAAGCCATGAAGGATGACGTGCTGATGGTGGGGGGACAGAAAGGGAGACGAACGCTTTGTTGACATCTGCTGTGTTCCATACGCCATGCCCTGGCATATCTGCAGAGTGGCCTCACTTGGTCCTGAGGGCTGTACATCATTACAGCCATGTTATAGGTGATGAAAAATCTCAGCAGCATTAAGTGATTTGCCCAAAGGGAATAGGATTAGACATTTCTCCCTCACTGACTCAGTGCCATCACAGATGTAATGCAATGGTGCTAAAAAGTGTAGTTTAAAAAAAAAAAAAAAAAGATCATAAATGCATGATTTTTTTTCTTTAAACTCCAAACTGTAGAGAAAATAATCACAAATAATTCCTACTCTTGTCTTAAGTGACTACCATCGGTACTTGTAAATCTTTCCAGGAATATTGTATGAATTCAACCAGATAACAATGTGTGTCTCTGAGTGTGTGTACTTACACACACACACACACTAAAATATGCTTTTTTGCACTTTTTAAAAACAATATAGCTCCAATTTCCCTGTCAGTACACACAGATCTCATTGTGAAGAGCTGCATAATTTTTATGAATGGGCCAGTTATCTAACCAATGGTTTCCAATAGTTTGCTAATGTAAACAATGAAGCAATGCACGTTTGTATGCCCATATGTATTCCTAGAAGACTTGATGGATCAAAAGGATATGTGCTTGTCAAATAATGATTTCCCAAATGCCCTCCCCACAGTACTCCCAATTCACTTGCTCTACCATTGTCAGAGAGGCTGCCAGCGATTCCAACCTGCCGGAGAGGTTTAGAACATCCTTCTGTGCCGTATCAGACAGAACCAGTGTCCAAACCCAGACTTCTGTTTTGAAGTGTTTATTTTTCTTTCTATGCAAAAGTTATCTTCCCCATAGACATGGCCTGAAGAAGGTGGGAGAAAGTCAGATTTTAAATGAAATAGAAAGGAGAATGTCTATCTTTGGAGCTTAGCTCCTAGGAGTAAAGAAAGTAATACAAACTTTTGAACAAATCACTAAACAACACGAGCACCAATGGCCAGTCCCATTTCTGAGCCTCATAAATCCAGTGCCTGCATGGATCTACTTTAAAATGTTACCTTGTCTCCACCAGCTCTCCTTAAACGCCCTTCCTGTACCTCACTGGGCTTGTTGGGCTAGCAAGCTTTCCCTGTGTGGGTTCAAAGCTTAGCCTGCCTTCCCTCAAGTCTGTTCTCCAAGAATGAGGGGCTTTGTGTCTGTCCACTCAACTGGTTTGCAAGAGCATATCTTTGATTCATGCCATAAAAATGGGTGAGAAACTGTAGGAAAAAAAAAAAAACGAAAACTTTCTACAGAGATGTCTTCAATAATTCTTAAAATGCTTTTACTTGGCATATAATTTTGTGTATGTGAACATCTTATAAATATCATGCCCAATATGTATTAGTAGAAAACAGCTAGTTAGCACTTTATGGATGTTATCTCATTAATACTAACAACAACTCTCTGTGCTCCGTTAATCTCATTCTACTGATGAGAAAAAAGGCAGACAGAGAAAGGAAATTGCCAAGATCACAAAATAGTAAGTAATAGAACCTAAAATTAACCTAGGTTTTCCACCTAATTCCATATCTTTCTAGCACACCAGATTGAAAACAATAATTGTTTAAGGAATATAGATAATAAACACACAAATAGACAAGCATGGTAATGTTTTGCTAATTATACTCATGACGGAAGTTGTAAGATTGATGTGATAGAATAAAACAGGACAAAGCAGAGGGTTTAGACAGTATGACTAGGAAAGGCTTTGAGAAGGTGACCGTTGAGCCTTATGGGAATCAGAGAGCTCAGCCTAGAACTTGAGGAGGATCCTTTTCTAACTGAGGAAACAGCACACTCAGAGGTCACAGACCGTGGGACTGAGCACAGAAGTAAGGCACTCAGGTCTGAGATGACGTTGTAAAGGTGGGGAGGGTCCATCCAGATCAACGCTGGGCCTAACAGACAATGAATGGAGCTTAAATTTCATTACAACAATGGTTTTCCATTAAAAAGTTTTAGAAGAGATGAGACAATCTGATTTCGGTTTAAAAAAACACTGCTCTCCTTGCTGCTGGGAATCATTAATTAGAGCTTAGAACAGACGAGAAGACCATTTGCAAGGCTAAAATAGAAGCGAGATGATAGTGACGAAGTAGGAATGTGACTGTGGAGATGGATTTAAATGGAAAGATTCAAAATATATTTGTAAATAAAACAAAGGATTTCCTGATGAACAAGATGAGGAGAAAGCATGCTATCGGGGAGTTAAAGAATTCTTCTACACTTTTTTAGGTCTTACGGCTGGACTAGTTGGAAATAATACATTTGACACAGACTAGATTAACAGGAGAAAAATCACAATATGATGCTCAGATCATAACATGAGGCTCAAAGAAATGATCAAACGACATCTTTTTCTACTTTTTAGACAAAAACAAAAAATGTGTGAGAAATTAACAGGACAAAGAAAGTCAGTGCTCATTAGAAAGGAATCTAAGCAAGATTTGGCTTAGGTAGTAAATGAGTAAAGGCTTTGCAAGGTTTGTTTATAAGGCTTTTTTGGCTGGATTTTATAACTTGTGATAATGTTGTCTCTCAGCTCTCAGAAGCAAGGAGGTCACTTTTCACATGGAGCTTGTTTTTCTGTATTTAGAGAGACAGAGGAGAGTCAAGAGAACTCTTCCAGCCCCTACGCTTCTCATATTTGAACTCTAATCAATACGCCTTGTGGAATATCTTGGGGCAGCCTGCTCTAGGCCACAGCAATGCCCCAAATGAAAAGGAGGAACATCAAAATTAATTGCTAGGTTTGGGGCAACAGTGGATGGAACTAGAGAAATGGGGGGGAAGAGTGTTCTGAAATAAAGGGCTCCGTATTGGACATACTTTTAGACAGCCAGGTGAGGTTATCAAGTATGTAGTTTGATCAAGAAGTCTAGAGCTCAAGGGAGAGATCTGGACTAGAGATAATACATAAACTGAGGGTTATCTGGGGGGAGATGCACATTAAAAAAAAAAAGTCTAAACGGAACCCTAGAAACTCTCCAAAATGTGGAGATTAGAGCCAGTCCAGGGAGAAGGAGCCAATGAAAGAGGTTGAAAAGGTGAGATTTGGGAATTACGGAGGGACCAAGAACTCAGATACCTGGGAATCGCAATGCTCTGGACTCGTATCCAGCTGGCCATGAAGGGAAAACCTTGTCATGACGGCAATGAGATGGAGGGAATAAGTTAGGACAATATAGGGAGTCCGCAGATTACAAGCCAACCATTCCAGAGAGCACAGTGGAGGGGTCAGGTGTGGGAAAGGAAGGAATAAATTGGTCCATATTGAGGGATCTGTAGAGCAGCGTAGATATGAGACACCTGTGCTAAAGGCTGAGTTCTGAAGCTCTGGCTGGATTGAGAAAAATAGGGAGGAGGGGCTTGATGGAATCAGTACTGGGTAATCCATCAATTCATGGTATGGTCCAAGATAGCCCTAATGCATGAGGGAGGAGGCTAGGCTTTGTAGCAACAAGCTCCCTCCAGCAGCTTGGGGTATTATGGTCCCCACTCTCCAATTATCGAAAGTTACTCTTGATGAGGTTAAGTCGGTGCCAGATGGAGAGTGAACCCAGGTCCTCGGAATGAAACATCAGGGCTTTGCTCGGTACTCTGAAGCCAATAGGTATTTCCTAAACTTTATTGGAAAGAATCCTTTGAGACGGCTCTTAAAAATACACATTCCGCCTCGCCCTCCTCTGGAGATTCTGTAGTTAGGTCTCCACTGTGGTCCCCCATCTACAGGTTCCGTTTTTTCCCCTTAGAGCAGTTGTGGGAAGAGTGGCGCTGGGAACACAGAATTCTTTGGTTGGGCTGGAACTTGAGAGGAACATCTTTTCCAGGGTTGGAATGTTTGAGGAAAAGACAAATTTTAAGTCCTTTGCCTTTTGAAAAGCAAAACTTATGCGGGCAAGGGGTACACTCGCTGGATAGCAGCGGCCACTGCCAGTTCTAAAAAGCATCTTTCTGAGGGGATCCCCCTTCGTTTCCATGTTCCTTCCGTTCCGTGAGCCTCTTTTCCTTCTGCTCCTCGGTTATCTCGAGGATGCCACAGGTGGCCTTCTAGCTCCAGGCACTTGGACGTGGGAGGCCCAGGAGGCTGGGACTAACGGAAAATGCAGGCTGCTCGTTCTCCGGCTTGATCCACCTGGTTGCATTAGCCCCTGGGGCAGCTCCTTCCGATGGGGACCCAGTCATCCTTCATTTCAGGCCTTTCAGAGCACGAAGGGAAGCTACCTGGACAGGACATGTCCCTAGCCCTTCGGGATCTTCCCTTTCCCGCCCCGTCCACCCTGCGTGAAGTCGCTTCCCAACGCGTTTTCATTAAAAACATAAACTGGGAGATTCCACTTTATAAGGGAGAAAGCCGAGGCGCCAAGAAGCTGCCCCGAGGGAGGTAGAGAGAACCGGCTTCCCCGCGGTAGGAATCTGAGGTCAAGGCGAAGGAGCAGGCAGAAAGAGAGCACAGGTTCTAGAATAAAGCTCAGGCCGTGTCACAAAAAGTTACAGCGAAAGAGCGGGTTCTGTTACTCTAGTAACTAGTATAGAAAAGGAGGGACCCGTCAGATGAAACAGTTTGCGAACCAGGCAAAGGACACACTTTCCCCTAAACATCAAAAGTTCGTCTGAGGAGACAAAGGGGACGCTGCCTATTATAGAGGAGGTTCCCTCCCACCCAAGTTTCCAATTGGTCCAATTTTATGCTAATATAGTTTCCAAATTCATCCGTTTCTGATTGGTCTGAATCATGCCGTTCTGAATGGTCGTTATGGAGCAGTTCTGATTGGTCGGTTTAGATGCAAATGAGGATATAGTTGTGCAGTTCTGATAGGACGGGGTAGGTCTCAATCCATTGGTCGAAAGACAAAACTAAGGCTTCCCTGCAGTGATTGGTTGACTCAGACTAAAGTAGGAGGGCACAGGGCGGGGAGAGAAGGTCAGGCAGAGGTTCTCCCCTGTATACCGAGCACGTGAGAAGTCCCTCTCAGCAAACAGTCCCTACATTCATTATTTATAAAATGTGGGCCCTCGGTTGACCATGAAGAGTCCATTTCAGCCGATAAATTCCTACTCGGGGTTCACATCGAATGATTCTTTCTTCTTGGGGTCCATGCTTTTCATACCAGGATGCACTCAGGAAGAGTCGGCGTCCAACCAAGAGCTGATTTTCAGCTGTCAGCGCTAAAAAAGTAAAAGTCCTGTGTTGCTAGAGCATGTTGCTAGAGCACGTTGCTAGGGAACAAAGAACCCAGCGTTGCTTTGATATACGTGTGAAGTGAGTTGTGTCAGGATATCATTATCCCACTCGCTGTTAAGTAAGAATGAAGTCATGTCAATCATCATTCTACATCTGCTGTCATTGATAAGCAGTCAGCAGCCCAGCTGCGGGGTTCACTGGGGCTTATCTGTAAGAACACATGGAGAAGCAACTATGGCAAGGGGACATTTAAGCTACAAATAACTGAGGTTTGTGAGGAATATTTGAGACTTTCAGCTTGGGCAGGCGACTCTTCCCTAAACGAAAACTCTCCAAAGACCCTTGGGGCATTGTTTCCTGTCTTGGTGACACATTCCTTCTGCATGGTGGTAATAAACCTCACCTGAAACCCCTAGAAAGAGATCAGCCTGCCTACCAATACTGGAGTCTTTGTTCCCTGGCAACGTGCTCTAGCAACAGAGGACTTTTACTTTTGTGCTGGCAGTTGGAAATCAGTTCTTGGTTGAACACTGGTTCTCCTGAGTGCCTCCACGCATAAAAAGGTACACATCATATTAAATAGGTATGGACTCTGTTTCTTCACCTCCCCGGCCTACAGCAATCATGTGATTTATCTGTCATTTGCTTGGAATATGTTATTTCTTTATTTTGCTTGTTAAGCAATATTATCCTAGATGCTATTGGCTTGTGAAATTCCTACAGTAAACCTGTGCTAAATATATTACTGGCAAAAACAAACTCAGTTACTCAGCATAACTTTTGCTGCCTGCCCCAAACAAAATAAAAACAAAACACCTGTCTTTGGCATCTGCTCCTGGTGAATATCCAACTTCCTGGAAGTGGGCTACAGTGAGCTATCACCGTCTGAGATACAAAAGAAGAAAAAGGCTTCCCTTTAGGGCTTCCTTATTCACCAGCTCATAGTCAGCATGGAGCCTGGGTGAATGGACACAATGCCATGCTTGTTCGTTTTCCACTAGGAACACTTAGTACTGCACCACGCCAGGCAGCTGTAGTCTCCAACAGGGACACCAATGGGCCCCAGGGTGATGCCTGTAGGCAGCTGGCTCTCAGCGAGCTCCTCCACAGATCGTGAACTTTTAAAGGCTGTCCCCTTGCCCAGTTAACATGAAGGGTTAAGAACTTTTCAGGTCACATATCCTGTCACTGGAGACTACGAAAAGGTAGTACAAATTAAATGGTCTCCCTCTGTCTCCACTCTCTCCTCCATTTTTTTTGTCTCCCTTCTCCTTTCTCCCTTCTTGCTCTCTTTCCTTATTTTCTCTCCATTTCTTTGATTGTTCTTCCCTTCCCACTCTGTTGTGACCTCTAAGTTGGCTCAGTGTCACTGTTCAAGATCTTAGTTATATAATACGGCTTATGAAAGCAAAATAACTGCTGCCTGCCATGCCAGGCTGGGCAAAACCCAGAGTGAAAAGAAAACACCTGGTGCTTGGCACCTCTCAGCTTTGTTGGACTCTGCAGGGCGGATCAGCAGGAGCGGGCTTGCGAGTTCCAAGTGCACCAAGGGTATCTAAGTCTCTCTTGAGACTAACTCCGTCAGGTGGCGGAGCTTTCCAATCTCTTCAAAGGCAAAGAGAAAACATGTCAAAGGCAAGGAAGGGAGTGGGTGTTGGGAAAGAGAGACTCAATAGTTACATAATGTGAGGACTAGAGTCAGAATCTTCCATTCCTTCCGCCCTCTGTCACTACCCCCCTGAAATCCTCAGTCAGCATCTCTCCTAAAAACTTTGCAACATTCTCATGCATTTAGTAGCCCCTGGAAGTAGTTTATTGGTTTTTCAATCGTTGTGTAGACAAAAGGGCAGGGCCATATGAATATTTTCTAACTTCGAGAAGTGACTTATTTTTAACATTGTCACCAGGTGATGTCCCTGGCTGCGGATCCTGATTATTAAGGGAGAAATATTAATGTGGCCCTCTTAGCATTTCCTTCTGGAATTGCTGTGGCAAGAACATAGAGATTGTTGAGGTTTCTCGGTTTATATTCTTTCTGCTGAGGACTTGCCTGTCTTTCTTGAGTATCAGAAGAAGGACTGATCCATAAAGGCTTTTTTTTTTAAGGAAAGTTTAGCCTAGGGTGAGGAGGGAATCAATCACATTGTTTGTGTATATCTTCTCCAAACATTTTAATTCAGGTGAAATGTGGTGACAATGACTATCAAGAGCATCTTTGATGGAAGGGAGGCATCTCACAGAGGAGCGCGCAGGCTTGGACTTGCAGTGAGCTAATGTGAATGCAGACATTGCACTGGCTTCCGAAGGCCTGTGGAAGTCCAGTCTGAGAACTGATTTTATAAGCATAAACACACATTAGGGTTTTTTTTTGTTGTTCCCTGTACACATTGCTTCTTTCTTAACTGCTCCAGGCTCTCCAGATGGCTCCCAGAGCACCCTCCTGCTTTTTTGGCTGGAGAAAGGAAAAGAAGTAACCAACATTAATATCACTTTATGGTTAAATATTCTTATTACTACTCATACTAAAATGTTGCCTCATAAGTCTTCTTTCCCCCAAAGAAATGCTGCATTAAGATATGCTTTGTTGCCCTGGCGAGTTTTCTCAGTGGTTAGAGCATCAGCCCATGGACCAAAGAGTCACAGGTTTGATTCTGGTCAAGGGCATGTACCTTGGTTGCGGCTCAGTCCCCAGCCCTGGTTAGGGTCGTGCGGGAGGCAATCAGTGGATGTGTCTCTCTCACACCGATGTTTCTCTCTCTCCTCCTCTCTCTCCCTCCCACTTTATCTGAAGATAAAGGGAATAATATCCTCTGGTGAGGATTTAAAGAAAAAAAAAATTATGGCTTGTTCATTTATTTTATACTTCTCCAACTTACATGACTTTCTGAATTCAGCTGTGAACCTAGATGACAAATAAGTAATCGTACATTGGAAGAGCATTTCTATCCTCCATTCAACCCTCTACTGCTTCCATTCACTGCTGGCCATGATGGTTCACAACATAGAATTTTAAGTCTGGAAGGAATTTCAGGGATGGTCATAAATTATCTCAGGCTGTTTCTGTAAGGATGATGTAAATTTCTGTAGAAGTAAATCATATAATGCCAACTAGCCTAAATATGTTCCCAACTGTTCCCTCCCAAGGGGAGGGAGGACCCTGCAAGAATCAACTACTTTCAGGTAATAACAATTGGGATGATCATCCCCAAAGGCCCTGCATTTGGGATCAAGCAAAAGAGCCACTTTCCAGGCCAAGGGATTTTGGATTAACTGCAGGAGTGGGGTAGCTCATACACTAACTACTAACATCTAATATTAATGCATGTGAATAACTGCTCCTCCCCCACCCCACCCCAGGTTTCTATAAACTTCCTTTAGCCAGTGATACTGGTAGTGACCTCTCTCTGACAATTTAATTCAACAAACATTTACTGAAGGCTTACTTGACTAAGTGCTTTAAGTGGGCTAGGCTATAATGTGTTTATATAAAAAGGTTAACAGGTTGGCAGTTCTGAATCCTAAGCCCACCTAGGAATGAGTCCGGTGGTAGGTTGTTTGGGGAAGAAAATCCCATTACATTTATTTTGTGGTCCTCTCTCGTGAAGGAAGCCCTGGAGAAGTGGATTCTCCTACTGTACACTCCTAAGAAATAGCTCCTAATATATTAAAAATTTCATTCTAGAGAGACCAGACAAGGGTTCACTTCTTCCATAAAAAAACCTTTTTTCCTCCCCTCTACCAGTACAATACGGTTCTATAGTATTATTTGAGTAAAAACAGCTCACAAAATTACTTGAGGATAACTAGTGTGCCAAGCAAAAGACCTGAAGTCCCTTACTGCTTGCTATGCCAATGACACTCTTTCAGCTGTAGGAGGAGGAGAGACATGAAGAAGAAGAGAATTTCCATTCACTCCATCTCTTCATCCATATGCTTGCACCAAAACACCAAAAGCAGTGCCCGGTTGGCTCCCACTTCATTAAATTGGAGTATCTTGAATATCTCTTCCATGTAATGTCTATAGAGCAATAAAATAGTCACAGAGGAGCCGTCACTCTGAATTTTTATTGAAAGCCCGATGCAGGAAGGCTTCCACGCAGAGTTCAGATTTAGTGAGTGTGTGTGTGCCCGCTGGAGGGGAATCAACAGATCCTCGGACTAGGCCACATAGCAGGGGAGCTGGCAAGCTGTGACAAGTTACAATCTCAAGACAATGCGAATAACTCCATCTGAGACCCATGAGAAAGGGGACAACTTGCTGAGTTCCCAGGCCCTCTGAAAGCAATTCTTCAAATAATAGGAATTGCATGGGGACTGCCTCTACCAAGGACTAAGACACCACCCACACCCTTGTATCAGAGGGGCTCTGGGAAATGAATTATAGACAAATAGTTGCTGATGCCCAAGAACCTCTCGTCTATAAAGCCCCGCAGAGGGCAGAATTAGAAAAGGTTGGCAGTAGAACCATGCTTTAACAATATCAATAGCTTCTATGCCCCGCCTTCTTACTCCTAGTGACAGGTTCTCGGCCCAGTGAGTTCTTTTTGTGTACAGCTTCTGGAAGAGATATTCCTAAGTTCCTTTCTCCTTTATAAGATACTATATCTTTGACGAAAGGTTCTAGTAGGATACCTGTATTGTGTACTTAATGTGTACATATATGCATGCACCTAAATATGTTTATATTGTGCATATGTGTATGAGCATATGTCTAATATAAAATCAAGTATGACTTTTTTTTTAATGAGTGGTTGGTGATTGAACTAAAGGCTGTAAAATGGAAGGGCTTGATCAGCTCAAACTATTGACAGTAGCAATTTACCAGAAGCCTCTGGAATTACATGATGAATTGCCATTTTATGTCCGTTATAACTCATAAAGCAACACGAGGCTCTTGGCAGCCCACCTTCAGCCAAAATTAACCAAGCCAGCAGAGGGGTTGGAAGCTCAGCAACACAGAACTTTGCTTAGTGCCATGACGGGTTAAAACACAGCCAAACCACTAAGACCTCATGAGGGTTTGACACCACCCAAGAGAGTTAGTTGTAGGCTCACAAAACTGATACTGAAAAACAATTCATTAAATAAGTACTGCAGGCACCATGGCAGGTCTGGGGACACAGCCCCGAGAATGAAAAACAGGATCCCTGCCTTCATGAAGTTGTCAGAAAATTCTGTTGAGTGATGAGCTTTCTTCGGGATAGCAAGTTACTTTGCGGACTTTGCACCTTACTGGTATAAGGGCCAAGCAGTAGCTGGAATTATCTCAGTGCAGCCCTTGGTGAGATTGCTGAAGCCCCAGCACCAAGTATCTGCTTGGGAACTTTTATCCACTAGTGCGCCCTTCTACCCAGGAACACAGATCTGACTTGTGACATGGCCCCCAGCAGTAACCATCCCAGGAACTCCTTGGAATCCTTTTAGCTCCCTGCCATTCCTGTTAGCTTGTGCTGTCATCATTTAACTCTTATCCAACGACTGGCAGGATGGAATTAAGGAAACATGTTTAAAATGGAGAGCTCCTTTGTGAAAATTGGCCTCTGGCTCTTTAAGGCTGAAGGGTTGGCTGTCATTGTTTTATCTCACTGATAAAGTTATCCTGTAACCCAGTGTCAGTTAAATGAGCTATAAAGAAAAACACCTTTAAAATACAAGGGAATTGTACTGTGACCTGTCGGTAAACCTAATTCTAGGCAAGAGGGTAGAGAAGGAAACACCCTAATTGTGTCCACCTAAATTGTGATCATATTGATTTAGAACTCTTTGTCATGTAGTCTTTGTCAGGGAATTGGTTACAATGAACAAAAAACCCAAGTGCTCAAGTCATTGCCGGAGTCTAGTGCTTGCGCTGTGCAGAATACACCCCACCAAGGACTGCAGGGCTGCCCCAGCGGAGGGAAGCCAGTGTCAGCTAAGAGGAGGAGAAAGAGCTTCGGTTGCAATAAGAACCACCACATGATTTATCAGCGCAACCAGGAAAACACTGATACGGATCACTCAATAATCGTGCTGAAACAGTTTGCTGAAAATGGTCCCAGTTTGCACCTACTAATAGGTAAGACCACCCATCAAATTATGCCAGGAGCTAACCTGCCTAGAAACATCTAAAAAATACATAAGATTACAACAAAATACACATCTGCCCAGAGAACTGTAATTTGCTGTAACAGTCCCAAGTTGCCTCCAAACTGACTGAGGATACTATCTTTTAAAAAACAGTAGTATGGACAAGTGTGGGGATTGCAGCAGGGAGGGGAGTGGGTGGAGGAGGGGGGGTGGAAGAGGGTATAGGGGGAATAAATGGTGATGGGAAAAAAATCAAGAAAAATAATTAAAACAGTAACTACTACTGCACACAATACCTGAAACCTTAGGTTAAAGTGTTGGACGAATAAATGTTTTTGCTAGAAGTTGTGTGTACACTATGGAGCAGGAGGGGGCTCCTACCCAGCCTGGTGTAGAAATGAACTAAGGCAGAAATAAGCCTGGATATGGTGGAAAACTTCCAGGTAAAGGGGCCAAGAGCAAGGGCACAGAGGTGTCCACATGGAGCTTTTGGGGGCTCACACGCAGCTCACTAGTCCAGTGAAGGGCAAGGCATGCCCAGGGCATATCTGTGCTGGCCGGCCCTGAGCACACCCAGCCTCGGGAGGCTTTAACCAGGGTAGCAACGTGGTCAATATTTGCTATTTAGATGAATCACTGGCAGCTGGGCAGAAGATGAACTCGAGACCAGTTAATAACACAAATACTTCAGGCTGCTATAAAATTGAGGCAGACGGGTAATCAAAACAATGTTACAGCACGGTAGGTCACAGCTCTGGAACACAGGGGTTGGGAGTGGGTTGTATCCTATTATAAAACTCTAGGGCTGAGGGATGCCTTAATCCAGAGATGCCAAATACCCGAAGTACAGGGAAGAGCTGGTCAGGAATGACTCAAGATTTTTAATTCCCAGAACAGGTAAACCAGAGCCCAGTTAGCCTCTTGAGGGGAAAAACACTCCCCATTTTTGGTAGGAGAGGGAATGAAATGGCACACAGGGATTTTACAAGAATCAAGCCAGAGGACATCTTAGAACTGTTAGGTTGATTTAAAGCTGCGCAGGGCAGTTAACAGTTTGTTTACAACGAGGAGTTATCTGACTCCGAACACACTGCACGTGGCGCTGAGACGTGATCATGGCAAGCAAGCCACGGCTGGCCTGCCACCCCAACACAAACACAGCCAGGAACAGTCGGGAAAACGTCGGGATGAAGGTGGGGTTTGTTTTTTATTATAAAAGAAAAAAAAAAAAAAAACTCCTCAGAATCTTAACGAAAGGAATATTTCACCCACAGAAGAGACACCAGGATACAAAATTACGTTTAACCCTCGTCCTGTCCCCCTGCCCGAAGCAGAGATGGGGACAGTGGAAGCAGACAAGCAATTCTGTAAGACAGACTTTCAAATCCCTACAAATATGATTAAAATCTAAACTTGTTTTGCTTTTAAAAAATTTTTTTAATATATCAAAAGGCCTGCTTTAGTGACATGCTAGTCCCCCAGGAAATAACCCAATACCTCCATGTCAGTAACATACATGCTCAAGTTGACCAGCCAACTCATATTTCTAAACCCCTGTGCATACGTGTGTCTTTCAACCAACGCCACGGGCTCGGGTGACTGCCGTGACCACCGCTTCCTCCTGTGAGCTGACCAGTGTGCACCCCTCCAGAAGGGCGGGCAGGGCACAGAAACCCTTAAATGGTAGTGAGGGTCTAACAGACCCTAACAGCCAACTTGTCAGGCACCACCACCCTCACCCCCACCCCAAAAAAGGAGAGCCTTGTTGCTAACCCGACCACTCGCCTCAAATCTGGCTCCCAGTGACCAGGATGGTTTTTCTCCTTCAGAAAAAGCACACTTATCCGCACACCCATATATATAATTTTTTTGTTTTTGCATTTAAATATAAAAATACTACTCTGATTTGTGTTATAAATGGAGGACCAAGCAATGAGAACTTTTTCTGCTCAGGTAGGGACCCCACCCCTTTATGCTGAGCTTGTCTTCCAGTGAGGGCCTTAGCCCCAGGCCAGGGGGCACCCCAGGGTGAGAGGGCACCTTCCTGCCTGACTCCCATGCTTTCCGAATTGTCACTTTAATTAGAAAACTGGTTATGACCTTTGCAGAAATGGAACTTCCCACCAAGAGGGAGTATCTAACCTAACCACATTATAAGCTGAGCACCCCCGCCCCCTTCAGCTACCTTGAAGAAAAAGGTCCTCTCCCTCCCTTCACAAACACTATGCTCTGTCCGGATAGCTACGCCTGTTGGACAAACACCTGATTAAGTGAAGCAGTGGTTATGTTCCCCCACCCCCTCCCCACTAACACACTAGAGAAAGCTTCAGTGATAGGGGAAAAAAGGGTGTGTGTGTGAAGAGATTAAGAACTTGACCCCTCTAACCTGGCCAAAGAAAGCAAGAGCTATTAACGGGGCACAAGGAATAAAAAAAGACCTTGATATTCTGCCCTGTGAGTTACAGCTGTTATGACAGTTGAGAGGGGCGAGAGCGGGACGAAGAGTTAATCAGAAGGGGCTGGACGGCTGCGAGTCTAGTCCGCTCAGTTCTTGTACTGGAAGGGCTCATCGCCAGTTTCGTTGAGAAGACACGTGCGGATGAGGGCTTCTGTCACGGCGAAGGGGTCACAGTTGGCAGAGGGGCGCCGGTCTTCAAAGTAACCCTTCTTCTCCTGGCCCACAGCCCGGGGAATGCGGATGCTAGCACTCCGGTTGGCCACGCCAGCAGAAAAGTCGTTGATGTTGGAGGTTTCGTGGAATCCAGTAAGGCGCCTGGCGTTGTCCCGGCCCCCCTTGGGATCGTAGGCTCGGATGTGGTACTGGTGCCGCTTGCTCATCCTCTCGATGGACTCCTCAATGTACCTAGAGGAAACAGAGAAGATGAGGGTCCAACCTGTCCCCAGATCTGTCCTTCAAGGACAGGAAAGGTATGGATTCAAGAATGGAGTGGCTTATCTAGCAAAGACTTTTTCCTGTTTCAGATTCACCTCAACATGGTTCCAGCAGAGCAAATACTGCCTTGTTACTGGCATGTCCCAGTGCTCAGAATAGTGTCAGACACGCAGCGGATGATGTTTGTTGAATGAAAAGATCCTAAGCAAAGACTCTCTCCCACCCATAAGCATTAAATCCATTCCCATGCTTGTACCGTTACTAATTTAGTTGTTACGAGAGATTTTCAAATGCCATTAATCTGTGTCAACTTTTCCCTATCGCCACCCTTGAAATCTATTCCTGGACTATTTTTGGCACTTTGCGAATAGGAGCAGAATGATAGGATTAGCAGACAATTTTTGAGGCCAAGTGGCAAAAGCTAAGTTCCGAACTGAGAAGTCTGGCTTACTCGTCCCCAATACACTCAATCCCTGGCAGGTATTCTTGCAGAGTAAGGTGGCCCAGCAGAAGGCACTCACTTCAGACCGTTCTCCTCCCGCATGGCCTTGGTGCTGAAGTTGGTGTGGCAGCCCGCACCATTCCAGTTCCCGGGGATAGGCTTGGGATCAAAGGTCGCTATCACTCCGAAGTCCTCACACACTCGGTGCAAGATGAAACGGGCCACCCAGAGATGATCTCCCATGTCGATTCCTTCACAGGGTCCTATCTGGAATTCCCACTAAAGAACAAGAAGGTTGGCCTTGAAAATAAAGCCAACAGCTCACCCCACTCAGAAGCTCTGAAACCCGCTCCCGCCTCACCTCCAGCCCTCCCACCTCTTAGATTCTGGGTTTAAAGGAGGGGAGCATCAGCAGCTCTTGCTACCGAAAGTGCCCATCTGCCTACTGGTGGGAAAAGCAGTGGACTAGGGCCATTACCTGGGCAGGCATGACTTCGGCATTTGTCCCCGCGATCTTGATGCCGGCGTACAAGCAGGCCCGGTAGTGAGCCTCCACAATATCCCTGCCGTAGGCTCTGTCTGCTCCCACGCCGCAGTAGTACGGGCCTGCAGGGGTGTCAAGACGAAATGTCAAAAGGAAATCCAGATCATCCCTTCCCACCGCAGATGCGTGGCCAAGGTCACATCAGAAAGCTCTAAGATCGGCTCTGTGAAACCACTGTGGCGCCTTCCCCGGAGGTCAGGGAGGGGCTCCTCTGGGCCGGAACCTCAGTGGAGCCAAAGGTTTTCCCTCAATGGCTAAACATCTACGTTTGGATCTGGGTGATGCGAGGGTGTTATTCCAGCCAGTCTCCAGTCTCAGGGACACTCCCGTGGCTTTTTGATCCACAAGGAGTTGGCCATCTCCTCACCAACTAAGCAGCTGGGGAGAAGGAGCAGGTTTGCCTCTCACCGAGGGGACTTACCTTGGGGGCCTGGGAAGCCATTGGAAGGCCAACCAAAAGGGTGCCCATCTGTGCCCATGAGAGTATACTCCTGCTCCATTCCAAACCAGGGGTGCTGACTGCTCACCATGTCCATTATCCGTTTACAGGTATATCTTAAATTGGTCTCTAGGGGAGAAAAAAAAAGTCAACAAGCCTTTAGAGACATATGGGCAAATATAGTCTTGGTGCTGATGGGGAAAAGAAAAATTCTTCCAAATCCATGCAGCCTGTGTTGAGTACAAGCTAAACGGACCCCCTGTAAACCTTTCTGGGTCCCATCATCATCAAAGAGGAAAATGGGAGAAGCTGTAATTAAACACTTGTAGGGAGATTCCCGAAAAACTCCAGTTGCAATCAGGTCACATGACAGTGGGTCCAGGAAAGAGCAAGTGTGCACCTTATCAGCACGCTGGCCACCAACTAAGTACCGAAGGCCAGGCACGGACACCCTCTGCTCACAAGACAGCTGGCTTAGTCCTAGCTTCCTGGGCATGTAGAGCCAAAGCTACAGTTTTTATTGAGAGAATCTTTATGTATTAGGAGCCCGACATTCCAGGTGAGAAGATGAAGTGCTGAGTTATACAGTACTGGCTGGTGCAAAAGAAAAACCCTAAGTCTCCACGTACACAAGTGAGAAAATGAGGCTCAGAGATGTTAGTGAGGCGTCTGCTCAGGTTACAAAGCAGGCGGCGAAGCCAGGAAACCCATGACTGTCTTGGCAGCGGAGCTCAGCCTTTACCACGATATGATGTGCCTCTCAAACCAAAGGCAACTGAGGTCCAGAGTCACCCAGTGACTTGCCAAAAAGTCTCACTGGCAAAGTGCAGCAAGAGACTTCACAGAAGTGAGATTTCAGCTGAGTTTAAAAAGATGAATGGCTGAGAACACAGAGCAACAGGCGTGCCAGGCAAAACCCAAAGGTGCAGTGATAGTAAACCTTGAGGCAAACGTGTTCTCAATGAACCAAGATGCTCGTATTTTGGTCAGTGGACAGAGAAGAAAACAAGCTGTCCGGAACGAAGTAGCAACCACTAGTCGATGTCAAACTGTTCTTAATTCTTTGCACGTATTGACTCATTTCATCCTCCAAACAACTTTATGAGATGGATTTTGTGATTTCCTCACTTTAAAACTGGGGAAATGAAGGCTGGGTGATAACTTGCCAAGTTCATAGCCAGTAAATGGCAGATCCAGAGTACAAACCCAACATTCTAGCTTCAGAACCATGTTCTTAAAATCTACAGGCAGACAGGAGGACTGTGTCATGGAGGACTCCAACCAGCAAACAGATTTAGAAGAATTCAACTGTCTGCAACCAACAGGAACCATGGGAGGAGGGCCACTTTACCGCTTTGAATGAGGAAGTTCAAGGTAGAGAGATGCCCATCCCATCCACCAGACTCCTGAAACAGTTCTGAGAAGTCTAGTCCGCCATGACTAATTCTGCAGTATCCTCTCCCTCTCCTTTATGGCATTCACGAATTGGGGTGGGGTCACCCACATCTATCTCATACACACCTGCAGGTTTGCGGTTGTACTTTAAGACTTCACAGAACACCAGCTTGTTGGGGTCCTTGCGGAAAGGGTCCCGAAACATGGCAGCAGGGACAAGATACATGTCACTGTTGGAGCCTTCAGACTGTAAAGTACTCGAGCCATCAAAATTCCACTCTGGCAACTCTGGGGTAAAAAGAGAGAAAAATTAAGTTAAAAAGGCAGTTTTCCAGGTTGCACACAGCCCCTCAGTCACCTTTCCACCTTTGAAGATCTACACCAGCTGTTCTCAACCTCTGGGTGGCAACCCTTTTGGGGGTCGAATGACCCTTTTACAGGGGTCACCTAAGACCATCCGAAAACACTACTTCCAATGGCAATTCATAACAGTAGCAAAATTACAGTAATGAAGTAGCAACAAAAATAATTTTATGGCTGGGGGTCACCACAACGTAAGGAACTGTATTAAAGGGTCGCGGCATTAGGAAGGTTGAGAACCAGCGATCTACACTCTCTTTTCCTGAAAGTCAGCAACACATGACTGCCACTATTACTATGCAGAACTTGACATGTGCACATAGCCCTGCAGTCCTTTCTGAGTTTCTAGTAAGATCTTTGCTTCAAAGGAACAACTTAAAAGAAACAACTATCACAAGAATGATGTTTCCTCCCTAAATAAGACCCCAAGGAGACAAACTGAAATAGTCTGACATCAGCAGTGAGCCAGTCATCATTTAACAGATTTAAATAGGAGAAACCAAGATTCTTGATTCCCTCACCAGACCAGATGCCCAGCAGGATGCTTCTACATCACTTATCCACTTGACCCACCATGTTTTAAAGGCTGGTTTCTTCTTCTCTCCAGCAGACGGAGTTCTCCAAAGGTAGAGACCAAACTCTTACCTGGTATGCCCATTGCCTGTCTAATGCCTGCCACATAGCAGGTGCACCAGGTATGCTTCATATTATGTTCATTCATTCATTCACTCAAATGTGAAGTTAGAAGAGGAAGCTATCCTAAAAGTAGGTAAGAGGTGACAGTTTTTTCTCCCCTGATGCCTCTTCAGAAGAGGGCTATGGTTTGATCTAGACCAGTGAAGGTTACAACTGATATAATAACTGCTAGTGGAACAAGCAATCAGATGACTGAAACATTCCCAAAAGTGGTATCAACTAAAAACAAATGAATGGCTTGTCCTACTAAGAAACCGCTTTAGGGTGTTTTCTTTGCATCTAGAACCACGGTGATATGAGTTCAAAACAGTATTTAGAGAGTTTGTAAAGTAGGTGTCTCGGTCAGGTTAGAACAGTGGTTTACAAATTGGGTTCCTGGGGGTGTCTAAGCCAACTAAGTAAGGTTACCCTAGAAGTCTCTAGACCCCTTCTCCCAGACTTCTCTTCTGTCTTCTACATACTGACTTACATGCAAGATTCCATATGAATAAAGGGGTCCATTGTTGTCGTGCTTTGAGGCAGTGTAGGAGCTTAATGTTGACAGAATGAAGTCTAAAAAGCCCTGCCTTAGAAAAAGCTTTCCAAAGAGAATAATGAAGAGGCCAAATCTAACGGCCTGGTCTCAGGCTGCTGCCCACCCTGATGCGGCTCCCACTGGGCATCTACTCCCCACCCTGCTGTCTCTCACCTTCTATACACTTGGGCTCACTGTCCAGGGTCCGGGTCTTGCATCGCAGTCCTTCTCCAGTACCGTCAATCCAGATATACATAGCTTGGACTTTATCACCCTGAGGCAGGGACATGTACACCTGCTTGATGCCTTTGTTCAAGTGGGAACTCGCCGAGGTGGTCATGGTGGAAGATGTTCTGGTGAGAAAAACAAAAACTTAACAACAGCAGTTCCAAAATGACCCTCTGAAGGAATCACTCAATAAGGACAGGGAAAGCAAGTCACAGTGAGAGTGGTGACCCCTTCCCTTTGGAAATCACACACTCAAAGGTGTACTTATTTACTCTGTTTTCAGGGGAATTAAAGTCGTATATTAGACAAAAAGTCTCTCCTTATAAGCTTCCTCAAGCTAGAATCTTGAGGATTGTTTTATTTTATTTTTTTATACTAAGACAGTAGGGGAAAAAAGAAACCAAAAAAAAAAGAAACACAAGTTTACAGAACAGGTATGGTCCTTCAAAAATCCAGCCACAAAAAGGCTTGGCTGCTAAGGTCTTTGGGTGAGTCTTCCCTTTGCCTGGCATCCTAGTGGGCACATCAACAAAAAAACCCTAACTGAACATTCCCCCAAATCTCAAGGGGAAAAAAAACTCACATTGAGATGGTAGGTTAAGATAAAACAAGAGGGATAGCTAGATTTAAAAGGCTGGTGGCTTTCTAAAAGAGCTGCAGTCATTATAACACTAAGATGTAAAAATAACTGATCCGAGTTGGATTCAAGATGCCCAGTGCCATCATTTCCATCACTTGGAGCCAAAATTCTCTTCAGAAGGTAAGTTTGGGAATGACATTCTGAGATTCCACTCTAGAGAGCTTTTCAAGGAATTAGGAAATCCCCACTTCTACATGAAAAAGATGTGGCGTTTCGAACGCTGAGGCATGCTAGAAACTGCAAGCCACCACAAAATCTCAAAAAGACACTCTGAAGCCACAAAACCTAAGAAGAGACGATTCTGCCCTCCCTCCTCCCGCCCGCCAGTGGCCCAGGGTGGCTGGAAAGGGAACATATTGTTCTCCTCCTATGACTTGGGCAACTCTGAAGCATAATGACAAAGTTTCTATGGGCAACCGTCCATGTTTACCCAGCTGAAAACTGCTTCTTCTTCCAATAGCTTCGCCCTTCCCTTGGGGAAGAGGAACTGCCTGTCCAGCTGCCCTCTGCCTACCACCTCTAGAAGGCTTGGTGGGTCAAATCCCACCCTCACCCCCACACCTGCCTATTAAGTCCAGAAGGAACAATCCTGATCCCTCCAGCTCCCACTAAAAGGTACAACCCAGCCTCCAGCTTTCCTCCTAGACATCCAGGCCACAATTGCTCCCAAAAGCATCGGTGCCAGATCTTCTGCTCAGTTCCGTGAGACGAAGCTGGTCGCCAACAGCCTAGTTGTTTGCTATCAACAGGTGCCACCGCGGGCCTCGTTGACCCGGTGGGGAGGAAAATGGGACTCTGCAGTTTTGCTCGGTCTCTGCAGCTGCTGCTGGCTCGTATCCTCCTCCCTGCCTCCCCACTCACCCCAGCCACAGGTCATGCATGTCGGTGGGGGTGCACTCTTTGGCCCTTCTCCTTTTGCAGTGGCGTTCGTGCCGGTCCTCCTTGTCCAGCTCTCGCTGGTACACGCACCGGAGATTGAGGGGCGAGGGAGTCGGACACGGCGAGGGAACGGAATACGGAGAGGGAATCGAACAAGGAGAGGGCGAGAGAGTCGGAAAGCGATCGGGATCACACCGGGATGTGCTCGTGCCGGGACACGCGGGCTGGTGGCTCAAGGTCTTGACTCGAGATTTCTCCCCCGAGTTCACCGAGTAGGCGACAAAGCCATAGCAGCAAGTGGAGGGAGACTCCGAGACCGGCGACTGCGGGTTCCCTTCTTCTTTCGCTGTCTTCTTCGCGGATTTGCGGCTGGGGGGGGATCCCCCATTGGCACCCCCATGGCAGTTGGAATAATCCACTTTGAGAGCAGCCCTTTCCCACTGAAATGTCCCGAAAGTTTGTGCCCCGTCCCGCGGGTGCCCGTCCAGATCTCAAGGCCTGGCCGAGGGGGCCATCGCCCTCCGAGGGCCAAGGTGGGGGGCCGCGGGGCGTCGGCGGGAGAGACAGCGCGCCGACGCCGCCTCCACCCGGCCAGGCCAGGCCTCTCCACGGCCGCGCCCGCCGCCACGCCGCGGCCCGGGGTCCCCATTGTTCAGTCACAGTGGCGGGCCCCCGGGACCGCGGCCGGAGCTGGGCGCACTAACGAGGCCACTCGCCGCTGGAGATCACTAGGTCACCACGACCGCGGCGATCGCCAGGCCGCCCCCGCGGAGCGGACGCGCCCCCGCAGGGGCCTGCCGGCGACTCCGCCACAGCGCCCCACGCCGCCGAGCGACCTCCAGGGGCGGCGCTTGGGGCCGCAGGCCGCCAGACGGGCCTCAAAACAAGTCCCGCCCTCCTCCGAGCCTGGCGCCGCCGCGCGCCCCCGTCGCCAGCCCAGACCCGCTGGGAGCCAGAGCGGCCCCGGCCCGCAGGCCGAGGGGCAGACGCGGGCCGCGACGAGGGAGGGGCCGAGCTCCGAGCCCGCGCCGCGGCCCCGACCCCGGGGCCCGCGCGCCGCTTACCTGGGGGGCGAGCGGGCAGCAGGGCGGGCAGGCCGTGAGAGCGAGGCGCGGAGCGGAGAAGCGAGGAGGCTGCGAGTGCGGCTCAGACGCTCCGATCTCCTCCCATCCTCGGCTCTGCGGGGCCGTCCGCCGCCCCGCGCCTTTTATCGGCGGCCGGGGTCGTCCCCAGCGCCCCGATTGGTTCCCAGTGGCCGGCAGCCGGGGCGGATCGGCTGATGCGCGCCCGGGCACCGCGGCCATTGGGCGACAGGCCGAGCGGGCGCCGCCGGGGAGGGGCCGAGCGCGCCAGGAAAGAAAGAAAGGAAAAGGGCCGTGGGGGAGGAGCGCGGGGGAGGGGTTGTGGGGTGGGGGAGGGGAGCGGCGGGGGAAGGGGTGGAGGGGAGGGGAGGGGCGGGAAGAGGGGAGAGGTAGCGGGGGGGGAAGGGAGGGGAGGGGAGGGAAGGGGTCGCGGGTGGAGGGGGGAAGGGGAGGGGAGGGGAGGGGAGGGGCGGAAAGGAGGGCGGGTTGCGTGAGGAGGGCGAGTTCCTGCCGGGAAGGACCCTGCTTGCCTTGGCCTTCGCTGGCCACTGCGGGGCGTCCCTGCAGCCCCGCCCGACTCTGGAAGCTCTGGGCAATCCGCCCTCAGCCTCCGCCCCTGCAGCCTTCAGGCTGGATCGTGTTGCAAAAGAGCCCTGTCTTCCAGGAGGTCCTACTGCAGACCCCATAGCTCCCTGAGGAAATTTTGACCCACTACAACATAAATTTGTTTTTTGTTGTTAGAGAAACCCCCAGCCCCAGCCCCCTTCTCCGTGCTGAGTCAAGTTGAGAGGAGCCCAGGGCTCGGGGGCCAGAGAGCCCTGGACCTGCGGAGAGCTCGGCTCAGAGGGGCTGCCGGGGTAGGCCTGGATGAGCCCGTTCCTGGTGGGTCTGGGGAGGTGACCAGAAGCCTGCGGTCTCACATTTATAGTCAACGTGCAGCGTCTGTACTGTCATCCTTAGAGAGGAACCCGAGGGCAATAGAAGCAGAGTCAGGAGACCTGTCTGATTTCCCTTCTGTTACACCTAAAGCAAGTCTCTCGGTCTCTCTGGGCCCAAGTTTTCTTGTCTGCAAATACGGTATTCAAGAGAGGACCTTTAGAGCTGCCCACCAGACTGGAAATTCTGTGTGCAAACTTCCCCAAGGGCCGCTGAAAGGAAAGGGAGCTCTTTCATGCCCCCAGGGTGGGTGGAAAATTTAGGATTCCTTAAACAAATCCTCCGCGGTTTTGCTTTTCAGGTAATTTATGGCACCTGTTTTTTAAAATCTGGAAAATAAGATTCAGTACCCTTCCTCCTCTCAGCGTTGCTGTGATGGTTGAGAAAATGTATAGGAGAACACAATCGCGAAATGGATGCTTGTCAACAGATGCACAATAGTGTGTGTGTATATCTACATGTACATATACAGTACATGTAGATACTGACATATATACACCGATTCTAGTACTTAATCATTCTCTATTTTTATTCCCTGAGATCCATCTGATGGTATCTGGCCTTTGTTGCGTCTATCAGGAGCTCCAGTGTTTGGGACTTTGAGGTTTTTCTATTTGAAGACCAAGAAGTCATGTTTTCAGTGCCTTTGGAAGAGGGAGGGAAGAAGTTTCCTCTTCTGGTTATTTTTTGTACCACAAATATGGAAAAGAAATGTTGCCTGTGACCACACACATGTAACTTGGCTTCTTTGGTCAACATCTCTCCCCTTGAAGAGTGTGTCTAACTCTAGCGCTTTAAAATGACAGAGGCTGCATGCATCTCAAAAGGGCGTTTGGTGTGTTTTGGACAGGTGACATTCTGGACCAGGTCAAGTGCCTTGGGAGTGTAAGGGACTCCATGTTAAGTTTCAGTGCTGCATTTTGGAGTCTTATGATGTGGTTGCTGAATGCTGGGCTTCAGGTCAGACAAACCCAGGTTCAAGACCTCTTACCAGCTTTGTGTTGGCCAAGTTACTTAGCCACATGAAGACTCAGTTTCCTTGCCTACAGAATATTGTAGGGATTAAATTCCCTGGCCAGTTTGCTCAGTGATTAGAGCGTCAGCCCACAGACCAGAGAGTCCTGGGTTCGGTTCCTGCTAAGGGCATGTACCTCCGTTGCAGTTTGTCCCCAGCCCTGGTTGGGGTCTTGTGGGTGGCGGCCACTTAATGTGTCCCTTTCACGTTGATGTTTCTCTCTCTCTCTCTCTCTTCCTCTCTCTCCCTCCCACTCTATCTGAACAAAAACGAAAAAATGTCCTCGGGTGAGGATAAAAAATAAATAAATAAGTAAGTAAAATATTGTAGGGATTAATTGTGTCAGCATATGCAAGTAAATTAGGATAGTACCTGGAACATAGTGTTTAAAAAACACTGATATGATTATTACAGGGTAAAATAATCTGAAGAGACTAGATTATTTATTTCCCCATAATAACCCATTAGGTACAATTTTCTAACTCTGTGATGCTCCACGGTTAGTCTTACGAGAGTAGGCTTAGACCTGGTAACAGTGAGCTGTCTTCACTCCATTTCCTTCTGTAAAGTCTTCAGTTTAAGTGGTTGAGGAGGGGGCAGAGGAGGAAGTGAAAGGTGATGTTCTTGTTTAAAAGATGTTGATTTCCAGATGCCAGCCTGCCTAAGCATGAACCCGAGCCTTCTACTGACTCATGACCTCCACCCAGCACCTCCGGTGAGGATGGCAAACACAACAGAAAATGGTATAGTAGAACAACTGCAGTTTTTGTTTAGCTTATAGTATATTTTGCCCTGTGGGTGCCTGTTTCCCTTGCTAAGTATCTTAACCTCATGGAGTAGCTTATTCGTCTTGTATCTCCCAATAACATACAGGGTGTGTGTTCAATAAGTGATGTTTGTTGACCATACAGAAATGACAGCAGCTCCAAGAGAACATGTGCTTTGAGCTGCTTTTCCAAGAATGGAAATGGATTTGCTTTGAGCCATTCATGTGACCAGGGACCTACTTTGTCAGGCCTAGCAACATAATCCATGACTGCTAGGTCTTTCAGGAGGGCACAAGAGGCCCCGTCCTCCTCAGTCCACCCTACACCTACGTAAACCAACCCAAATAAACCAGCCTCAAATGAGTCCAAGGACTGATCAGGGAATCTTAAAAGTCTACAGGGGAAGAAAAAGCAGGAAAAAAAAGTCCTGTTAATACCTGGTTCGTCCCCAGAAACTCAGACTGTACTTTTGGAGAAGTTAAAAGTAGAACAGTCTAGCCCTGACCGGTTTGTTCAGCGGTTAGAGCGTCGATCTGCGGTCCAGAGGGACCCGGGTTCGGTTCCCGCTAAGGGCACGTACCTTGGTTGCAGTTTGTCCCCGGCCCTGGTTGGTCGTGTGGGTGGAAGCCGGTCCATGCGTCCTTTTCACATCGATGTTTTTCTCTCCCTCTCCCTCTCCCTCCCTCCCACCCACTCTATCTGAACCAAAAATGTCCTCGGGTAAGGATAATAAAAAAGTTGAACAGCCTGTTTCATCCAGTTTGGCTTTGCTGTGTCTGCTGCCTTTTGTTCTCCTTCCTCTTCTTCCCCAAACTGCCACCCACTCGGTTCCCCACCCCCTCCATAAAAAGAGCATTAGAATGCTTGAACCCATGAACTCTCCTATCTCTTGGTACACTCAGTATCAAAGCCCATAGGGTTCTATTACATGTCCTTTGAAGTCAGGTTTTTGTCTCAGCATAGAGTTGCTATGTCCAAGGGGTGGGGAGTGGGAGAGCCACATTTTAGGTAAAGATTTTGTTCCAAATCTAAGAAACGGCTAAAGGACTAAAAGGATTTTTTTCAATGTTGCTCTGTTGCCTGAAATAAACGGCTTGTCTTGAGTGGGTTTACCTGTCAGTTCACCTCTCAACCTCTCTCTGCTGAAGGCCTCATTCTCTCTGCAGGTTGGACTCTGGCGGTTTGAGGTACCTTCCCAGGGCCCGCGTGGTTGCCTTGCAGTCCTTAGAAACAAGATTTGGGGAAGCACTCCAACAGACCCAGACCTTCAGCCATAACATATAGTTTGAAAAATGGAGTTTTCCCTATCTCTGAATGGTCTCAATAGGCATTCCACAAAACCCTTTAATCGGGCTCAAGACATAGCTGAGTGCCAGGCTTCAGAACCACCCTGGAAACCCAACCCCAAATTGTAAACTATTTTTGTTTTTAAATAAACCAATACCAATTATTTTCCAAAGAATAAACCATCGTAGAACCTTGAAACAGAAATCAAAAAGAAGAAAAGGAGCCGTCTTGGAAGTTAATGTCATTACGCTACACCCAGATTTAGGGAAGAAACTGCAGCTGGCCAAGCTTGCAAATTTCACTACATAATTAAAGGAGGAGGGACCGGGTTTTACATCAGCTCAGTGCCTAACACCGAACACAGAGAAATTGTTCTTTGTATTCTCTCTGATCGTTTGGCATTCTTAAGCTCAGGTTAGGAAATAAGAAGTTCAAATCTCAGCTGTGTCTATTTGACACAGGGGCCTATTTGAGTTTTGTTGAAGGCCCCTTGAAATCATTCGAATGGAGGGAAAAACTCCCTTTCCCAAACTGCACATCCTGGCTGAAGGTTTGGGTCTGCTTGAGCTCTACCCCGAATCTTGTCTCCATTAGGAAACTGCTTGAAGAGTTGGTAAGAATTAGGTTCATTTTCGCTAACAACATGAGAAAATAAGTCCTACTGAGAAAATTAAAGCTGTGCAATTCTGAAATTAGATCTTCCCATTATTCTGTCTTCAAGATGAGGCCTCGATAACTCGCAGTAGCTTGCTGAACTCAGCTCAGTGCAACACTTCACGCCTGTGTGCTTCCAGTGTGTTACCCGCTGAGAGTCTCACTCTTTCCCTTTCTAAATGTCAGGCTGTGGACAATGCATCACTGGACCACGACCTCTAAAACACTGAAATCTACTGTAGGAAAATCCCGAGTCAGGGACCAACCAGTTTACCCATACACGGTGTGCCCAGCTGGTGTGGCTCAGTAGTTGAGCATCGACCCATGCCCCAAGAAATCGCTGGTTCAATTCCCGGTCAGGGCACATGCCCAGGTTGTGGGCCCGATCCCCAGTGGAGGGCCTGTGGGGGGCGGCCAGTAGCTGTTCTCCCTCATGGATGTTTCTATTTCTCTCTCCCTCTCCCTTCCTCTCTCTCTAAAATCAATTAAAAATATTAAAAATAAAATAAATTCTATACTGTGAGTTTTAGTGGACATTCAATATATTCTTTGTGAACAATTAGGTTACCAGAAACACAAATGCTTCATGGCAGGTTCTATTTAAAAGAATCTTTGGAAATCATACTTCATATTCAATAATCGGCCCCTAGTTTTACTGTTTTGTGAAGATGGGTTATTCACAGGTCACATTGGTTTCTTTTTTTTCTCTTTTTTTTATCCTCACCCGAGGACATTTTTCCTTTTTTTTGTACAGATAGAGTGGGAGGGAGAGAGAGGAAGAGAGAGAGAGGGAAACATCGATGTGGAAGGGACACATCGAGTGGCTGCCACCCGCACGACCAACCAGGGCCGGGGACAAACTGCAACCGAGGTACGTGCTCTTAGCGGGAACCCTTAGCGGGAACCGAACCCGGGTCTCTCTGGACCGCAGGCCGACGCTCTAACCGCTGAGCCAAACTGGCCAGGGCCACATTGGTTTCTTATTCTCACTGGGTCTATCTCTTTGTTCTCTAGATTGATGGGAGCGTTGTTGAAGCTTATGAGAAAGTTTAGGAGATTTAGCATTATGGTCAAAACATTACTTGGATCACAGCATGCCCTTTTTAGTGGGTACTTTTCACAAAGATATCCTCAACTGGGTCCAAGGTCCTTTCTCCCTCATCCCCATCCCTTTAGTCACTTTGAATCCCTGTGTGTTTTACATTCACATGCCAAATTTTCATGGGAAACAAACAGCCTTGGGGTATGTTTTTTGGATGCCTGGACTATTAATACTTAGACTGGTTCTGTATTTTTCCTGACCTCTTTTACTCTCCCCCCACTTTTACACGGTTCTTTAGAGACTTGTTTACCGGGTTGGAGAGCGCAAGGCTTAGCTGGGGTGGTGTGGATGTAGTGCCCTCTGGTGGCATTGCGTGAGAATTACACGTCTCCCTTCAAGCTGAAGAGTGCGAAGTTGTTTTCTTGACTGGCCTTCAGGGGAAGGCCTCTCTCTTACATCTCAAATATAGTAAATAACAGGTAAATTTATTGCCTGTATTGGATATTTAAGAGGTATTATCATGGGGGTATCAATTGATTACCAGAAGTTTGTTTATTTATTTTTTAAATTAGGCCTCAAATGACTAGAAATAGGCAGCAAGCAACACGTGGTTTTTCGCCTTCTCCCATCAATGTGGAGAAGTGAAGAGGGAGGAGGTCCCTGCCAAGACAGGTCATTGAGGAAAGTCCAGTAACCACAGTTAAGGGGAAATGGCAAGGATCAGAAAACTCGGTCACAAAAAGCCTTACCATCAGTCCTCACTCAGATCTGAGCCCAGAAGTTTGAGATCCAGCCAGAAGCGGAGAGTCAGCCAGACTCTCTCTCTCTCAAGGGCACCCTGGGGGGCAAGGCTGGGTGGTGGACAGAAAGTGTGACACAGACATGCCTTTTAGGGAGATCTAGAGTATTTACACCAGCGGTTCTCAACCTGTGGGTTGCGACCCCTTTGGGGGTCGAACGACCCTTTCACAGGGGTCGCCTAAGACCATCGGAAAACACATATTTCCAATGGTCTTAGGAACCAAGACACGGCGTCTCTACCCGTCTCCAGGGGGTCCGCCCACATGCAGATCCACCCACAAACAATCTGAGGAACTGTCTCAAAGGGTCGCGGCATCAGGAAGGTTGAGAACTGCTGATTTACACTGTGCTGCTCGCTCTAATTTTCTCTTTTCTCTCAACAGTTTCATTTTGAGGATCACTCCCTTCTGCATTGCCATCAACAAAATCACTGTGACCGAGAGGGCACAGTCACTGGCGTGGGTCAGACACACCTGCACTTGTCTTGCCTCTATTAGCTGTGAGACTTGGGCAAGTCAACCTGTTGAGTCTGTTCTCCGGAGGTTCCTTGTAGAAATGCTTGGAGAATTAAAGAACAATGAACACAGTAAACATTTCAGAAACAGGATGGTGGGTCTTGTTATCCCAAGCATGAGGAAGAGAGTGGACCTATTACTAAGGGGATGACCTAGGCTTTAGGATGAGTGGTGTTTTCCAAACTTTCCCGGAACTTCAGGCCTGCCTGGCAATAGTTTCCGAAAGAATGGGGAGGCGGAGATGCTGGAAGCAGACACACCTTTATTAAACATTGCCTATGCACACCGTTGGCTCGCACATAGGAAAGTATGTCACTTAACATGGCCTACAGAAGCCTGTACTTTACGTGGTGAGGAAGGGCCTCCCCAAGGGGAAGGATTTCAGAAACAGAAAACCAAGTGTATCAGCTGTGTGAACAAACTAACAAGGTGGGTTTAGTATACGTGCCTAAGAGTTCCAGAACGAGGAGTCAGTGAGAGTGGAGAAGGCCTCCTTGAGGGTGCTCAATGGAATGAGGGTGCAGGTGGGTCTAAGGCAGGGTACCAGATACGTGATGCCCATGTGATTGGGGGATGGTTTTCTGGGGGGGACAAGACTCTTGGATAGGATCTAGTAAATTGCATGTGCCAAGGTAGTGATGGTGAACTGGCTAAGTGTTGTCTGAAATGTTACTATATTAAAGCATTAATAAAGTCTCACTTTATTAACTTGAATTTGAGATTAAGCCAACCCTTAAAATTTTTTTTGGGGGGGCGAGCGGCAAAAAGAGCACATTTTCAACCTGTATAATTCAGTGCTAATTTCTGTTTATACTAGTGCCACATGGTGGTGAACAAGCAGGTACCCACTCGTTATCAGGATGAGACTTGAATGATTCTAGTTTCGAATAGTAAGAAATCATTCTTCCCTCAGGCAAAAGGCAGTCACGTGCGCCTGCAGAAGTAGCTGGTAAATAGAATGACTGCTGGACTTTCCTCGCTTCCCTCCAAAGGCCTCGCTTCTACTGCCTTCTCTCACCCCATGGCTTGTCTCCCACTTTGATCTGTTCCCACTTTGATCTGTTCCCTGGGTCCTCTACCCTGCACCACCCCAATCCGTTCAGCATCTCTTTCTCAGCCGCTCTCGTTTCCGCAGCAATTAGAGATGTATCAGCAGGTGGAGACCAGCTACTCTCCTTCATGGCCGTTACCTTCACTGGGGACCAAAGAGGGTACAATGTACATGTCTGAGAACCCACAAGGAGGAAGAGGGGATGGACAAGTGCCAGGCATCCTAGGCCCTGTGTCAAGGTGAGCTCTCTGGAAGGAGAGGAACCTGCTCATCTTTCTCTGAGCGCTCCACTTTCGGCAGCAATTTGTAGACGGGGCCTTCAGTGCTTGCGTGATATGAAGCTTCTTTGGAGCCCGTCATCTTCAAGCTGGGACTGTAACAACGATGCCAAAAGGAAGAGATGCCATAGATTCCCAACAGGCATAAAGCATTGATCATCACATGCCAGCAGAAGAAGGTAGTAATAAACATGATGTCGCTGATGTCATCATCCTGCCATGGGTAGCCGGTGACTGGTCTGTACAGAATAAAGCCCGCCTGCATCAGCCAGGAGCCCATCATCAGAAACAGAAAGGTCTCGATCATTGAGAGGAGAAGTGCGTTAGGAGCCCACAGCTCGGCAGCCAACACCAGCATCAGCAGGAACACCACCAAGATGAATAGCAGATGAATCTCCAGCTCCACCCCTGCCGAACCTTGAACGTGTGACACCAGGAGCATCAGGAGCACATAGAAGCTCAGGACCAGGGTACCTTTCTCTAGGATCACACACCTCTGAGGCAGCAAGTTCTTGCTCGTGACATCCACGCAGCCATTGAGGGTGAGGAGGATGAACATGGTGAGATGCTGCCACTCTTTAGGATGCATAAACCTTGGTGGAAATTCCCTGTTCATCAGTATCAACCCGTCTTTAACGCAGTTGATCTCATAAGCTATCAAGATGGAGCCCATCACTATTTTCAACAGACCTCCATAGGGTATTTCCCACAGCTTGGCACATCTTCCCTTATTTCTTGGAGGACATGAAGGATTCCGGAGAGAGTCACTGAATATCACTGCTTTGGATACCACTATTGCCTGGTACAGCCCATACGATAATAGAAACAGTCCTGGGTACATGTGACCGATAAAGTTTCCCATTGAACTGCAGATCTCTCTAACAAAGGAGAGAAGAACAAAACTCAGGCACGTCCACACCTTCTGGGGCCACCCCAAGGTCTGGGCTTTGGGAAGAATTGCCTTCCACCAACTTTTATCATCTTACCCCACTCACCGCACTCCCACAGAGAGGAAATACTTCTTGAATCAAGCCTACACCTTTGGTGGCGTAAAGCCTCATTGTTCCATTCCATTCTGGTACATTGGGAACTGGCTTCTGCCAAAGAGGAAAGTTAATGAATGTGTTTTTAGGGGCTCCCTTCTATGGCCCTGGAGGAGCACGCTTGAGGTCATGCTGTTCCTTTCTCCCATGGCTTCCTTCCCCTTGTGCTGCCCAGCTCGCGCAGCAGCAGGAGAGAGGACAGTGGGGTGGACAGTAGGAAGTCTGACACTCACAAACCCTTGAGTATTCCTCAGCACCCTTCTGACATAACTTGGGTGCAATTGTCAGGTTTTCTTTCTGGACACATATATTTATAAACATTTGGATATACATAACCACATAATACAAACGTATCATCTACCTGGTTTTTCTGTTCTCTTATAGACATTTCCTTGAAAATGACCAAGAAAGCTCCCTTTACTTCCTCCCCTTACCTCTTCGCATCTTTGCCCCACCCCCTGCTCCCACCTCAACTTCTCTACCGGATCTAAGAAGCGACCTTTTGGTATGATGTTAGGGACAGCGGTGGTTTTGTAGTACATAAACCTGAGCTTGGGCCATGTCTTCCAGAATTCCCTCCCCTACGTGGTTCCAGGTTGAGCTGGCTACAGGAGAAATTTACCCAAGAATCTGAAGATGGGAGTGAGGCCGCAACCGAAGCACACTTCGAAGATACAGGTGCCAGTACCACTGTAGCTCATGCATTCGGTTGCTCATCTGCTGGCGCGCCTCCTTGGCATGGCCACCAGCCAGGCCTGTGGCTCCCTTTGCTTCTCTTAGTGTGAAGGGCACCGGCTTCATCTGTGGGTCACCGCCACTGAAGAATGAGGTGGTGAGAGGCAGACACGGGTCCTCATGGGTTTGGGTTTGTCCCTGCACTTCCCTTCCTTTATGTCACATGCTTCTTCCTGGCTGCTGCCACACTGACCTGAAATGACCTCAGGCCCATCATACAGCAGGTAAGCAACAATTCCAGAGACTTCTTCACTACAGATGTGTAAGGTCTAATAACCAGAGACATTCATATTCCATGTCCCTCTGCTGCCACGACGCCTCCCTAACTGGCACGAGGTATTAAGGTGTAACTCTTACAGTGCAGATACTGTTAAGAGGGATGACTGCAGGGACCTGGTGTTGGCCATTTGCATTTTGATGTGAATTAGCCCATCAGCTTCATTTATTCATTACTAGTGTCTGATGTTCCTTGGAAGACAGAGTCCTAGGTATTGGGTAACAGCCAGATGAGTCTACAGCAGAGGATGGTAGAGAACAGAGTACAGGGAATACGAGACATGCCCTGGGCCCACAAACGGTTCTGGCTGTATTACAGGAAGTACAAAGAATGGGAGTTTCTCTGGGAGTGCTGAGGGGAGAGAAAGTTATCCCTCAACATGAACCACGCTGACATCACGGCCTCCTGCAAAAGCATCTATCCTCACAGTATAAGCAACGCTGTGCAGCAGACAGGTAGCACCTGTATGCTGACAGCGCCCCTGGTGGAGTGGAGGAGAATTCACACCCGTCACACAGCGCTTACGGCGCAAATACCTGCTCTTCCACTTCATTCCAGAAAAATTAAATCTCTCTGCCCTTGAGGATGGCAATGATTGAGATTGTTTCTTGCTACTGAGAGGTTTGGTGGGGCTGGGGATTTGAGTGTGAAGGCAAGTAAAAAAGACAACGCTTAATTCTGCTTTCTGAAGGAATTTACTTCATTTTAAAATGGAATTTTAAGTGTTTTAGTCAATGTGTAGTCATTGTAGAAAAACCAGAGAGAATATCTAGGCACGAGAAGAACATAAAAATCATTCGTGATCCTACAGTCTGGAGGTGACTGTGGTCACCACTGGGGTACAGAACAAAGTTTGTGAAGACAGCGTGAGGGAGGCAAAGGCGTTGACTGCAAGTCGGGAACCTGGGTGCTAACCCCAGTGCTCCCTTGATTTGCTGAATGGCACACCCCTTATCTGAAAAAAAGGAGTGTTGAACTTTCTGTTAAGGTGAAACTAAAAGGCCATGCATACTGTTGTACAGAAGTGAGCATATTTTTCTCCTGTCTGTTTTTCCCTTTTGGTGAACTTTCAAAACACTTGGAGTGCACTATAAAGCCCAATGCTTAGAGAAAGGAGATTCAAAGTGACAGATTTGTTTGTCTGTTTGTGAATCTTCATCTGAGGATATTTTTCCACTGATTTTTAGATGGAGTAGAAGGGAAGGAAGGAGAGAAAGAGACAAAGAGAAACATTGATGTGAGAGAGACACATCAATTGGTTGCCTTCTGCACAACCCTGACGGGCCAGGGATCAAACCCAGGTATGTGCCCTTGACCGGGAATCGAACCCATGAACCTTTGGTCCACAGGCCGATGCTCTAACTGCTGAACCAAACCAGCCAGGGTAAACTGGCAGATTTTTGTGAGTTGGGAGGAGAGAACCCCAGGGATTCTCTCTTGTTCTAAGATTTGCTATAGGAGAAGCATAGGGTCTGATCCATTGCTCCTTAGGTATCAGCAGGGCTGGGCTAGAGAGCATGTGGTCTGTAGGCCTCAAGAAGGGCTACATGTGCTCACCCCTGATGTTGCCTCTGGCACTTTGAGGTTGTGGTCCAAGTGAAGTGGGGGCAGCAGAACTTACTCTAGCCCCCCACTCACCTCCCCAGTTGTTCCTGGTAGCCACGAGTTGGTTACCAGTGGCCAGGGGAGGAGAGTACAGCAACACTGACCCAACAGCGATGCCAGGTTGGAAGTCGCACGGCTGAGGACAAATAGCCCCACTTAAGGTTCCATCTGGGATGCTCAGGCCCTCACCTTGGCCAGACACCAATGCTACATGTTCACTGAAACATGAACATCCTGATCTCAACTTTGAAGATAGGAATCACCCACCCCCAACCAGACGCTGCCCACAAGTAGCCAAGAAGGAAGCCAAAGGGGGTGAATGATTAGCAGAGCTGGCAGACAGTCCTGAGTCTGTGGGCACTGAGCGCCTGGGAAGCTGTTTCGGAGGGAAAACGTAACCACAGGAGCCCATGGAGGTCCTCCGTGAGCTGGCTGTTCCCCAGCGAGGCTCCCTTCAGACCTACCCCCTCGCCACCTCTCTGGCTTGATATTCTAGAATATCAAGAAGGTCCTCGGGAACTTAGTACACACGAATTTACCAAATTCTATGAATTCTGAATGCAGCAGAGCCTATAAAAATTATATCACATAGTTCTTATCCCCAAAGACCTTACGATTTTCCTTTTCATTCATTCATTACTATAAGTTGCAGTATAATTTTGTATGTCTTTGTGTGTTTCTCATGAATGTATTGCTAATCCCTATACGGTACCTGGAAAAAAGTAGCTGTTTAGGATTTTTGAATGAATGAATCACTCCTTTGGTCATCTTCGTTGAATTTGAAAGAACCCCTTGATTTATTACCCACCTGTTTACAAATTAGTCTCTTATACTGTGTGTCCACTTTTGTGGAATTCAATTATAAAAGTTTTTTCTTGTCATTGTTCCAAGAATCGGGGGGTAAATTCTGTTTAAATCTCTGGCCTCCTGTGCAATTACTAGTGTTTCAGAGACGGTCCCAATAGGAAATAGTTGGCAACTCAAATTGGGATCATTCAAGGATAGCTTAAAAAGGCACTTTTTACGTTGACGTGGGCTGGATGTAAAGTGACCACAAGGGACAGTTGAGTCACAGTTGGAGCTGTAACCGCCTCTAGACCCCAAGGGACATGGGACAGAAGTTCCTGGTGTGGGCAAGGACCGTGTAGTGGGATGAGTGATGGTCTCTAAAAAGATATTTTCAAGTCTTAACCCTGAAACCTGTGAATGTGACCTTATTTGGCACAAGGGTCTTTGCAGACATCATTAAGCTAAGGACCTCGAGATGAGGTCATTTTGGATTTAGAGTGGGCCCTACGTCCAACGACGTGACTTTATAAGAGGGAGGCAGCGGGGGTTTGAGACACGGAGGCACGCAGAGGGGAGGACAGTGGAGGGTGGAGGCAGAGGCCGGAGTGATGCATCCGTCAGCCAGGCAATGCTGCGGAGGGCCCGCAGTGATCAGACACCGGGAGAGAAACACGGGCGCTCCCACCTGAGAGCCGCGTGAAGGGACCAACACTGCTCACACCTTGGTTCTGGAATGCTGGCTTCCATGCTGCGAGAGAACAAATGTCTGTTGTTTTAAGCCATCGAGTCTGTGGTGACTTGTTATGACAGCCTAGGAAACTAAAACTGATGGTGTCATGGTGTTGGGGAACGGCCAGCCTAGGGTGACCCCAGAGACGGGGGCTAAGAGAATAAAAACCCTAAATTCACTCTCTACTCCATCCTTCTGCTGGGGCTCAGCAGTACCTGGAGCCAGAGGACTGAGGAGCCCAGTGATGAGCTGCAGACCAGGGTAGTCTCCTGGGAGAGAGAGCAGCAAGGAGGCGAAAGATGGGTTTGGGGGACAAACTAAAGCTGTACAGCATGTCTCTTTTTCAGCTACAGGTCGTGTAACCAACCATAAGGGGTTTGGTTTTCACCTCTCGTTGAGGTAAAAGAATTCATTTTGCCTCTTTTCCCTTTCAAGTGTCCAGGTTCGAATGCTAAATGATACGGTCACATTAGTTGTGGGTTAAAATGTTTCATTTATTTAATTTTTTCCCCATCATCCTTTCTCTCCTCTATCCCCTCTTCCACCTCCACCACCCCTCTCCCCTTGAAATCACCACACTGGGGTCCATGTCCGTGAGAACTTTCTTTTCTCTTTTGCTCAATCCCTCCACCCCCAATAAGTCTCTGCACTCATCAATATACCCTGTCTCCTGGTTGCCCTACAGCCCTAAGCATCCTTGACAGGTGTGAGGAGAAAACACAAGGCCTTAGGAAACTAACAAGAACACGCCTACCTCTGAACCCTGGATCCTATATGCCCGTATTTTCTGCATTTAGCTTTTTCCACTTCCTCTTGGAGATCTTTTTACGTCAGGACATACCGACCTCCCTTGTCTTTTCAATTCCTGCCTAGTACTCCATAATTTATTCAACCATTCCCCTATCGGCAAACAGGTATTATGGAGAGTTCTTTATGGAAGCAATGCTTCGGTGACCATTCTTGTACACGCTTTGTGTAGGAGCGCGAGTACTTCCAGAATGGATAATATATTTGAGTTCTCAGCTACAGACAACAAGACTCCATTCTGGCTACTTGAAGAGAAAGGAATTTATTAAACTAAATGGGTTAGTTCACAGCATCATTAGGGGCTGGAGAAAAAGATTCCAGCTTAAATTTGAAGGACCAATGCCCAGAACTTTACTGTCAAATGGGCTTCGCTGCTGCTTCTGGCACTGACCCCAGAACTGTGGGGCAGACCAGGTTGATGATGAGAAACAGAGGTTGACATCACTGCCAGGACTCTTGAGGCAGAATAGAAACCCCAGGCAGAGCTCATTTCTTTGCGTTGCTCTCTTCTGAGTTGAAGTCCTGAGTGGGTGTGTCTAATTGGTAACATGCCTGTACCCAGCTAGCTCCAAGGGAGGCCGGAGCTTAAAAACAAAAATCTACCAGGAAGGCAACGCCTGGTAATACGGAAACTGATCGAAATGTTGGGAGGCTGTTTAAGATGTAGTTAGGCTCACATGACACATATCCACTGCAGGTAGCAAGACGTGGAGTTGTTTGCTTGAAGGATATATGCACTTATTTATTTACTTATTTATTTTATTTTATTAATTTATTTTTGTTACAGATGTTTTTCCTTTTTCCCCTCATTGACACCCCCCCCCCAGCATTGTTGCCTCTGTCCATTGGTTATGCTTATATGCATAAATTCTTTGGTTTATCTCTTCCCTCCCCCATCTCCCCCACCCCTTCCTCTAAAGTTTGTCAGTCTGAACCCTACTTCTATGTCTCTGGGTCTATTTTGTACATCACTTTATTTTGTTCGTTATATTCCACAAATAAGTGAGATCATGTGATACTTGTCTTTCTCTGACTGGCTTATTTTGCTTAGCATAAAACTCTCCAGGTCCCTCCATGTCATCTCAAAGGATAAGAGATCTTTTTTTCTTACAGCTGCATAGTACTCCATTGTGCATATGTACCACAGCTTTTTTATCCACTCATCTACTGATGGACACTTGGGCTGTTTCCAGATCTTAGTAATTGTAAATAATGCTGTTATGAACATAGGGGTATATATATTCTTTCTGATTGGGAGAAGCCCTTTCTTAACATGTTTTTAATTCTACACTATATTTCTGTTTCTGAAGTGTCTATTACATGGCACCATGTTGATTTATGGGCCAGTGGTACTTGCTTGCTCCTATACCACAGTTTTAATTATTGATTATTTATAGTGTATTATGAAAGTTGGTAAAACAATTTAATCCTTATGTGTAGAGGACAGTGTTATATTCCTCTGGAACATGCAGAGCAAATGGGGTGACTAGGCTATGACAGGTTCTCTCCTCTTAAGGAGACTGCATTTAGTGGGGAAGGCAAAACTCCCTGGGAGACAACAGGAACAGGACAGAGAATGTATCGGCAGCATGGGGCACCTGCTGTAACCAGGTGGGAGAATTATAGCATCTCTGTTTGCATAAGGTGGTGTTCCTCTAGTGGGCAAACAAAAACACCTATTATCGCAGTTTTGACGTGTGAGAAAGAAGTCTTTATTCCTTGAGTAGAAGCCCGGCGACGAAGCTGGCGACTGCGTGACTGCCGGACTCTACTTTCCTCCATTCACAGGCCGATTTGGATCGCTTCCCTGGCTCCCATGACTCCCCCCCGCTCTTATCTATTCCCCTGGTCCTCTTTCCCCACCACACCAGTCCTATCAGCATCCCTTTCTCAGCCCCCTCTCTCCTCATCTCCTCAGTGATTAGAGGTTCAAAGACAGGAGATGTCCCACTGATGGAAACCGACTGCTCTCTTCATGGCCGTTACCTTCACTGGGGACAAAGAGGGTACAATGTACATGTCTGAGAACCCACAAGGAGGAAGAGGGGATGGACAAGTGCCAGGCATCCTAGGCCCTGTGTCAAGGTGAGCTCTCTGGAAGGAGAGGAACCTGCTCATCTTTCTCTGAGCGCTCCACTTTCGGCAGCAATTTGTAGACGGGGCCTTCAGGGCTTGCGTGATATGGAGCTTCTTTGGAGCCCGTCATCTTCAAGCTGGGACTGTAACAACGATGCCAAAAGGAAGAGATGCCATAGATTCCCAACAGGCACAAAGCATTGATCATCACATGCCAGCAGAAGAAGACAGTGACAAACACGATGTCACGGACGTCGTCATCCTGCCATGGGTAGCCGGTGACTGGTCTGTACAGAATAAAGCCCGCCTGCATCAGCCAGGAGCCCATCATCAGAAACAGAAAGGTCTCGATCAGCGAGAGGAGAAATGCGTTAGGAGCCCACAGCTCAACAGCCAACACCAGCATCAACTGGAACACCACCACGATGAGTAGAGAATGAACCCGCTGCTCCACCCCTGTTGAACCTTGAACATGTGACACCAAGAGCATCAGGAGCACGCAGTAGATCAGGAGCAGGGTACCTTTTTCTAGGATCACACACCTCTGACGCAGCAAGTTCTTGCTCGTGACATCCACGCAGCCATTGAGGGTGAGGAGGATGAACATGGTGAGATGCTGCCACTCTTTGGGGTACATAAATCTTGATAGCTGCTTCCTGTTCATCAGCACCATCCCGTCGTCAAGACAGATGACCACATAAACCGTTAGGATAGAGCCAGTCACCACCTTCACCCAACCTCCATAGGATATTCCCCACAGCCTGGCCCACATTCCCTTATTCTTGAAAGGACATGAAGGACACAGGAGAGAGTCATTGACTATAATGGCCTTAAAGACCACTGTTGCCTGATATAGTCCATAGGAGAAAAGATATAGCCCTGGGTATAAATGACCATTGAACTTTCCCATGAAATTACAAATTTTTCTGATTAAGGAGTGAAGAACAGAACTTAGAACCTCTCTGCCCTCCTCGCTTTTGAGGACCCTATCAAGTTTTGGGTTGTATATAAAGAGCTAAGTTCTACCTACTTTTATCATCTCTCTCTGCCCACTGCTCCCAGACAGAATGGAAAGTTCTGGAGAGGAGCCTACGCTTTTGATGAGGTAGTCTCATTGTTACATTCCATTCTGTTACACTGGGAACTAAGTGACTTCTGCCAAAGAAGGAAGATGAATATTTCCTGGTATGTACCTGTGAGAATGTGTGTTCTCATGAGCTCAGTGTTTGAGCCTTTGAGATGTTTCTAGTTGCAGTTGTCCCTCACTTCCATGGCTTGGGCTCATCTGCTCTGCTCCAGTGCTCAGTGGAGCATGGAGAGGTGCATGAACATGGAGATTAACCAGAAAAGACCTGGGTTACTCACAAACATTTATGTATCTGTTAAGAATCCTTACTCATATCTCTGTTCACAAAGTGTAAGCAAATATATTCTTCCTGAACATAAAAGTTTATAAACGTTTGGGATGAGCTCACACATACACATCTTAAGTACCTACCTGACCTTTTCATTTTTCTGTAACAGACAGATTTGGGGCACCGCCAAGAAAGCCCTACTCCTGCCTCCAAATCTCTCTCTCTCTACTGGACAATAGGTGAGCCTGAAAAGTCGCCTTTGAGATCAATTATGGGATGTTAAAGTATAATTTCTTATTAAAATGCAGAAATGTTGAGACAAGTAGATTTAGTAGGTTACTTATATTTAATGTGAATTAGCTCATCAGCTTTATTTTCTCCTTAAGTATCGTTTGCCCTTGTAGAAAGTGTTCTAAGCACTATATGACAGCCCGCTGCGTCCGAGGGACTGTATCTAAGGCAAGAGTTTTCATTTAGAGGGGATGGTAGAGAACAAGGTACAGGGAATTTGAAGTATGCTCTCTGCACACAAAAGGTTCTGGGTATATTGTAGGAAGTACATGAAATAGGAGTTTCTCTGGATCTGATAACTGTGCTCAGCGGAGAGGAAGTTCATCACTCAACATGAACCATGGTGACATCACTCAGTCTTTATACTCCTCCGTCCTCATTGTACAAGCAATGCTGTGGGACCGAGAGGCAGCACCCATATGCTGATAGTGCCCCCAGTGGGGAGGAGGAGTGTTTACACCCAGGTCACTGCACTGCCTCTGAGCCTTCAGGCTTATCCATGCATCTCCCTTTCCTACACCCACTTATGTCTAAAAAACCCAATCTATTCATACCCTTGAGGATGAAGGCCACCTCTTATCAGTGGGACAGTGGGGATTTGAGTATGAAAATGCTGTAAGAGAGAGAGCTTAAGATAGCTTTAAAGAAAGACTTGCCTTCCTTATTCCATTTTAACTTCAACTGTATTTTCTTTTTCTTACACAAGTGTGGCATAGATTGACTAGCAATTTTCTGTATTCATTTCCTTTCCTTCTTCTGCGTGCTGATCAACTACATTCCCCACCATGCCTACAGTGAAGATGTAGCCTTGCAACTGAATTCTAGCTAATGGAGTATGAATGGAAGTGATATACATATATTACGTCATATAATTGTCCCCCATGTACTCTCTTCTATTTTCCTTTCCTTTGGCTTTACACAGAACTTCACAACTTATCTGAAAGTCATATGTTGTTGAAGATAGAGGAGCCCATAATGGAAGGAACAGGTTTCCTGGATTGCTCCTTCTAGAAGGTGCATACACTCTTCAGGAACACTCATTTTGGACTACATATGGTCAAGAAATAAACGTTTTTTGGTTAAGCAACAGAAAATTTTACATTTATTTATTATAGCAGCTAGTTCACCTGAGCTAATGCAAAATCAGTACATAGCCTTTGCAGAAAAATTTGGAAAAATCCGCAGGCAAAAATTAGAGAAAAATAAGCACCTATAATTCAAACCTGACGTTAATCGCTGTTAACATTCTGCTGTAGAACTTCAGCTTTAGGAAGGCATGGCTGGGAAATGGGGAAAATGACTGGCAATTGAGAGACCAGGAATCCAGTCCAATATCTCCCTAGAGATTAGCAGAGATTCCATTTCTCTATTAGAGAAAAGAAAGAGTTTTGGCATCTGTGTTCTCTAAAGAGATGGAGGAGAGGAGAAGGAAAGGAAGAGAAAGAGTGGGGGAGGAGAGGAGGAAGGGAAGAAAACATGGGGGTTATTGCTTAGAAAGGAGTGATTTTGTTACCCCCAATTTTTTCCTTTTTAGCTAGTGGCCAAAACAGAAACTTTTAGAGTTGAATGCTCACAGGACGGCAGGTACAAAGGGAAGCCATGAGTACAACCCTGTGATGGAGTTAACCATGGAGGAAAAAGCTCCGGTACTCTCTTTGGCCCTTGCCTTTGTTCTAGGAAATCGCTGAGCCGCTCCGAGGGGAGGTGGCCCTTGGTACAGCAAAGTCCATTGCTCCACTAAGTATTTACCATCACAAAGAGCCTGTGCATGTTTCTGAGTAGCCCCATTCTACCTAGAATGGACTGGAGGAGTCATAGTGGCTGTTTTGGGTCACTAGCAATGTTTCCTTCAGATGTCATAGCTGTGGGTCTAAGGGGCAAGCAAATAGTGTTTACCTCCTGACACCACATTGATCTCCACCTCTTGACCATTCTGGGCATCTGTGAGCTAGTGGCTGTAGGAGGAGAGAGTACAGTAGCACTGACCCAACAGCAATGCCAGGTTGAAAGTTGCACAGATGAGGACAAGTGGCTGCACTTAAGGTCCCATCTGGGATACTCAAGCCCCCACCTTGGCCAGACATCAGCGCTACATGTTGTTCATTGAAATATGGACATCCTGATCTTGACTTTGAAGATAGGAATCACCCACCCCAAAGTAGCCAAGAAGGAAGCCAAACGGGGTGAATGATTAGCAGAACTGGCAGACAGTCTTGAGTCTGTGGGCACTGAGTTCCTGGGAAGATGTGTTTTCAACCTTTCTGTGTTCAGTTGTTTAAGCATATGCCTTAGAATCAGCATATAGCTTGACTTTGTATTTTAACCTGTTTGGAAAATCTGTGTTATTTTGACAGGGGAAATGTATGATGCTTAAATTTATTGTAACCGTTGATTCATCTGGACTTATTTTTAACATTTTAGTTTAGACTTCCATGTTCCCTTTTTGGTCCTGACTCTAGTTTCTCCTTTTAACATATTTTTATAGGAATGAGTAACTTAGATTGACTAGAATTAAAATTTCCACTGGAACAAAGAAATGTCTGCTAGAGTTGAAGTTTATAGGAACTTGAGATTGGTGACCCATTACCGTGTTTCTGTGTTCTCCAACTTTCCTTACCCCTCTGGCTCTAGCTTTGTAGAACTTCAGAAACCATCCTGCTAAATCTTGGAACGTTGACATCCATGTAGGCATGTCACATAGGCCAGGCTGTCCTTGGGTTCTCATAGCTCCAACGGTTTATGTGACGACCTCTATTTTGTTCCTCAAATAAATGAATTTTTATATATGTAAAGTTAATAAAAATCACTGCTACCTCATTCAGACCAGAACCATCTAGTGCAGCAGTCAGTGGTCAGTGTGTCTTCTTCCTGCTAAGAAAGACTAGGACATGTTGAGGTATCCTGAGAAACAACAGGATGAGGTGGTGAGTAATATGGGCTCTCGGAATACTCAGCTGTGGGCAGAATCTCAGCCTTGTCAGCTTCTCTGCCATTCAATACTTGTAAGATCTCAGTCCAGTAACTTAATATCTCCAAGCCCCATTTTCCCATAAGTAGTATAGGGTCAATAGTAGTATTACCTCAGAGGCTTACTGTGAGGATTCGAAGAGTAACCCATGTAAAAGCAGTGCAATCCTTGGCATACAGTGGGAACTCAGGAAATGGTAGCTGATATTGTTAATAACGATCTTAGTCCACACCCAGGACTCCGGACAAGACTATTTGCACACAAATGGTTGTTTCCAGAAGGAGAGCAGTGGAAATCCTTGAAGACTCATGCTATCTCTAGGAGACAAAATCCACTCCTCTTGATGTTCTTAGCATCCCCAAAGCCGACCACAGATGTTGGCCGCGAACAGAGGTCAGGGGCTTACACGCGAGCTACAGGGATTGGCCTTGTACTGCCAACCTCTGTCCTGTTTTGATGTTTTGTCTGAAGTTGCTGCATTAAGAAGACCTGGCCTTAATGAAATATTCAGTCCTGGATCTTTTCATGTTTCAAATTAACTTTAATGAGCAAACAGGGAAAGATCAAGAGACCTGCAACTGGGACTTAGGGGGGACTTTGAAGCAGACGCCAGGATGGGATAGATGCCCTCTGGAGACAGGCCAGCGTTTGCTTTTGATTGCAGCGAACCCTCAGATCTTGTTCATTTGAGCTGCAAACAAGGGCCTCTGGTACCAGGTACTAAGATTTCATCTTTTGTAATGCCTGTGTGTTCCTCGTTCAGCGGACGTGTTGAATAACTACTGTGAGCAAGACCCTTGCTCTCATGCTTCTCTCCTGTGCTTTGAGTGACACCAAGGTGAATAAGACACCGTTTGTGCCCTCAAGGACTTTGTGTGCTGCTAGAAGAAATAAGATGTACGCAAACAGCCACATTAGAGGGGAGACTGAGATGTCACAAAAGAGGTACAACGTTCCATCAGATCGGTGAAGGAACAGTTGCTTGTCCCTTGGAGGGAGCCAAGACTGCCGTACGCAGGAAGATAGATGGGAGCTGCCCTTTTAGGAAGAGTAGGATCCGGACAGGCAGAGATGAGCAGTGATCTTTCAGGTGGAGCCCAGCGTGAGCACTGGCAAGGAAGTCCAGGGAATGTTCTGGAAGTAGCAAGTTGTACCTACCCTGTGTCTTCTATTTGTGTTTTCATGGGGAACTCTCCTCATCTGAGCTCAGTTACCCCATGGGACTTGTTCTATCCACCCCTCAGAATAACTGTAGAGTAAATGACTTGTAATAGGCGAGTGTGTAGATTGTTGTATGTGCTGGAATAACGGTAGTGTGTGTACCTCATGCCTGTTTCTGTTTATTACACTTACTCCCGTCCCCAAGCTGGTGAGAAGTAGAGGTCTAGGAACTTCAACTGGAATAAGGAGTTTGGGGTGGGGGAGCTGCATGTCAATACAGATGTTTGAACAAGGAAGTTTAGGATTGACACAGGCAATCCCCCGCAGAGACAGTTTTCTCCTGCCATAAAAGGGCCCTAATCCTGGATAGAACTGGTCCTGGGCTAACTGTCACGCTGCATCTGTCCTTGTTACAAACTCCTGGATGACACGGTCATGTTTCCCAAGTCTTCTGTCACATCTACATCACCAAGAGCTCTTCTTTCAAAGACGTGTCCTTCACTGCTCCCTAGTTTTCTGGTTGAAGGAGAAGCTTGCCCAGAAAGGTTAAGATCCCAGGAACTTAAGAATTCATCAGATGGTTTTTCTCCTTCGCAGAGTTGGTCTTGCGGACTTCTCTCAAGAGTGATGGGCCTCATTTAGAGCCATACATTGTCACTGTCTCCAAGCTGGGAGACAGGGAGCATGAAATTTTAAGGCGCACTTTTGCTTTTACAATGATTGGGTGCTACTGTCAATTCACAGGCAGGAGATAGGGGTGTTATATATTCTGCAGTGCATGGGACAGTCTCACACAAAAAGAATGATCTCATGTCCTACCCAACTTTCAAATTCCTATCAGGCATTCACTTAAGTGAAAAGGGAAATTATAATTATTTGAATTATTTGAGCCTAGATTCTATTTTCACATTAAAAATTATTTTCACTCTGGCCAGTGTGGCTCAGTTGATTGAGCATCATCCCATGCACCAAGAGGTCACGGGTTTGATTCCCAGTCAGGGCACACGCCCAAGTTGCAGTCTCGATCCCCAGTAGGGGTTTTGCAGGAGGCAGCCAATTGATGACTCTCTCTCATCAATGTTTCTATCTCTCCCTCCCTCTCCCTTCCCCTCTGTCTCTCAAACCAATAAAAATATTTTTTAAAGTATTTTCAGTACTGCTTAATATACACTTAATATTTTAATTGTTTAAATCAAAGGAATATCGTACTTTGCTATGTTCAGAGTTCTATCAAAAACTACTCACCATTTGAGGTACTTTGTTTCAGTAGCCACACTTATATCAGACTACAATTGTAGCTGACACAATTATAGGAATTGTGTGTATGTGTATGTGGGTTCAGCCTTTATTTCATAAGGTCAAATATGAAGAAAACTGTTTTGAAATTATCTAACTTACCTTAAATAAAACATACTCATCCTAAGAAGAGATAATATAGTCAGATGCTTCTATCAAATACTGTTGAAAGGTCAATGAAGAAGAGGATTGGAGACTGACTTGGATTTAGCAGCAGAGAAATCATTAGTGACCTCGAAAAGGTCTGAAGTTGGCTCAAAAGAGCATGACAGGACAGGAATTGAGACACCAGTATAAACAACTTTTTTGAGACTTCTAATAAAGGGAAGCAGAGCAAACGGGTGGCCTGCAAAGTACTTAGCATAGTGCCAAGCACATAGAAAGGATTCAGTAAATGTTGGCCAAAGGACTTGATGACTCATGGAGGGTGCTCAGTAAATGCTGGTCTGTTGAATACGTGCTAACAGAAGGAAATGTAGAGGTAGGGGCCGGTCAGGAAGGACTTCTTAGAGTCTTTTCTTTGGAGTCCTAAGTGATGACATTAGAGGAGGAGCATAGGGGTGACAGGGTGCTTCAGGCATGAGCCAAGACACCAAGATGCGGAGGAGTTGGGGGCAGAGGTAGCCTGCCTGCCAAGCCCCAGATATTTTGGGGGAGCAACCAGACTTAAACAGAGACGCCTGGCGACAAGGCTGACAGAAGACCTTGAGTGCCAGACTGTGGCATTTTATCTTGGGTTTGATGAACCAGTAGAGAGTTAGAGATCTTGAGCCCTCAGGGACATAATGGGAGTATAGCATTTATTGTATTTTTCAGACTGTGTGCTGTGTTTCTATTCCGAGCATCGAAGTTGGGCAGGTTACAACGTGTGTTCCAGACAATGTAATGAAAAACACATGTGTTTATACTAACTCCAAACTTCAGTTCCTTCCCTGGGTTAGAACAATCCTGGGAATAAAACTCTGGGGATAGAGATTAATAGGAAATTGGAACTCACATTAGGGACTTAAGGAGGGATGGGGAGAGAGGTCCTCCTGAGTCAGTGCGTTGGATATTGGCTTGAAAACAGACTGTCTCTGCAGGAATCCAAGCACTGTTAGGAGCAGCTTCTCCTGTCCCAGGCAGGGGCCTGTAGGCCTTAACAACGCCTCTCTCATTTCCAAGTGAAGGTGACAAAATAGTCACCCGGCTGGGTATTTAGAGTTAGGTTGATTCATCTGGTCACATAGGGTATTGAGATTCTGACCAGCTGGTTACCAAGGCGAATGAGTGGCGGCTGAGTGTGGGTCCGAGAGGGTGAGCACCAGGCTTTGGCCCAACTGGACCTGGGTTTGGATTCTGATCTTTCACCTCCTGGCTAGGTGACTTTGACAAGGCCCTGAACCTTGATAATTTATCGGTCAAATGGGGACGATGCTTACTGAGCAGATTTACTAGCTATACAGTTTCTTGCATAAGAAGAATGTCTACTACTCACTTCTGCAAATACCACCCGGTTCTGACTAGTCAACAGATGCTGGGTAAGCGGAGAGCGGGGGGTGAGAAGCAGTAGCACGTTCCGGCAGGAATGTGACCGTCCGGCCCGCGAGCCCTTCAGCCCCAGACCCTAATGCAGTCTCTAGCAATCCTACTTTGGTCACGGGTTCCAGCTTCTCAGGGAAGCTCCAGGAGGTGCAGCCACTTCTGGATTCTTTCGATGATTAGATTATGACTCAGTACCTTTTTTAATCCTGGGACGATTCACACCGAGCAGTTGGGCAGGTGCACAGTTGGGGGAAATGAGTAAGCAACAACAGTGTCTGTTAATCAGTGACCTGGGGCTCTGTCTGTACTTACAGCTGTAGCTTTCTATTAGGTTCTCAACGGCTGGCTGGGATGATGGAGACACCAGGTATGTTTCCATGGGTGTCAGGGTCTTGCTTGCCCCACTTCACCGTGGAAAAGATTCCGGGCCAGCCACATGTGGGCAGCTGTAGACATTCAACATGGCTCGTGAGGGCGGCGGGTCTGACCCGGGATGGAAGGTATTGTCCTAACTCCACTGCTGGGGTGGCAAATAGGCCTTTCGCTCCAGAAGGTTGGATCTTCCTTAGCTCTCAGGAGGGTGGACAGCTCTCTTTGTCCTGAAAATGCAGACCTGGCCTGGTGGTGCAAAAACTATTGAAGCAGGAGAGGTCAGGATGAACCGTTTCTTTAGGAAGTTAAACAGCTGGCTGCAGCCTGGCCTTGGAGGAAATCCCAGGCGTTGAGACAAGCATGAGACTCGGGGTTTGGCTGGAAGTAGATGCCGCCACTCTGGGCAGGACCTCAGAGGGGACAGCAAGGATCTGATAGGACCGAATGGGAGAGACAAGGTCCCAGAGTCCATGCAAGGAACACGTGTCTGAGGTCACACAGAATGACCGGGGTGGCTTAGAGTGACCTCCTCCTAAAGCCCCTGCTGGCTTGAGCAGGGACGAGGCTGGGCCAGCCGCTTTATCCCCCTGGGCGGCAGCATCAGGGATGGAGCGTCTTTCCCCCCGAAGCTAGAGGGAGGGACAATGTTGCTGTGTCAACAGCAAGAGCTCTGTGTCACGTCTGTCTTCTTTCTGGGTCGCTTGAACAGAAACGTATTATCTCACAGCTCCGGAGGTGAGCGCCTTGGGTCACGGGGTCCGCAGCAGGGCTGGTCCTGCTGAGACTGTCAGGGGCTCTGTTCCGTGCCTCTGCCTGAGCCTCCGAGGTTGGCTGTTAACCTTTGGTGTTCCTTGGCTTCTAGAAGCATCACCGATCTCCGCCTTCATCTTTATGTGGTGTTCTCCCTGTGTCCGTGCCCAGATTTCCAATATGACATCAGTCATATTGAACTGGGAACATACTCTGCTCCAGTATGACCTCATTGTAACTTAGATAATGATATCGGAAATGTCCCTATTTTAAAAAAGGTCACATTCTGAGGTGCTGCAGGTTAGAACTTCAACAAATGAATGGAGGAGCACAATTCAACAGGGTCGATCTATACAAGCAGGGTCAGCTGACACGCATGATGAGAGAGGAACACCCCAAGAATGTACCAGAAAGTGTGATAGAGGAATATAAAGAGACAAGGCTCTTTAACCTCATGGAGACTCAGTTTCCCCAGCTGTCACAGGGAGGGAGCCTCCTCACCTAACGTGGTTGTTAATAATTCTCACTTATTGCTCTGGCCGGTTTGGCCTAGCGGTTAGAGCAATGGCCCATGGACCAAAGAGTCACGGGTTTGATTCCAGTCAAGGGCACATGCCTCGGTTGAGATTTGGTCCCTGGTCCTGGTTGGGTCATGCAGGAGGCAACCAATTGATGTGTCTTTTTTGCATCAATGTTTCTTTCTCTCTCTCTCTCTCTCTCTCTCTCTCTCTCTCTCTCCTTCCCTCCCTCCCACTCTATCTGAAGATAAATGGGAAAAAAAAATACCCTCAGTTGAGGATTAAAAAAAAAAACTCCCATTTACTGAGGGGTCTGCTATCTCTATTTCATGCAATTCTCACCATAACCCCGTGTGGTGAATATCCTTATTTTGTGGGTAAGGAGACAAAGGCATAGGTAGGTTCAGCCATTTTATTAAATACATTTTTTTCTTTATTGATTTTAGAGAGAGAGGAAGGGAGAGAGAGCATCGATGAGAGAGAACATCAATTGGCCACCTCCTGCATGTCCCCACTGGGGATCGGGCCCACAACCTGGGCATGTGTCCTGACCGGGAATCGAACTGGCGACCTCCTGGTGCATGGGTCGACGCTCAACCACTGAGCCACACCAGCCAGGCTAGGTTCAGCCATTTGCCCAAAGTCTCATGCATGGCTCGTCAGTGGCAAAGCTGGAAGTGAGACGTTGGGCAGTAGGGTCCAAAGTCTGAGCGCTTACTTATTCCTAATATCTCCTGGTTTTAGGGCTGAGTTCTGGGCAGTGATGGGCTGAGAAAGAGGCAAAAGAAAGAGGATGTTCTTTGTACTGGGGAGGAAATGCCAGTCTACTGAGGACAGTGGGTGGAGACTTATTTAAAAGCAAGTAAGCCTGGTGTTAGAGGATGGGGGGAAAGAGAAAGAAAAAAGATCAATAAAACCTAGTCCATGACCTGGAGGAGGTGGGAGTGCAAATAACAGATATGGAGGGAAAGGAGCGAGTAACTGGGGGGAGGGGAAGAGGGGGAGGCTGCAGGGGACAGGTGACTTTGAGCTGACTTGGAATGTGCCACAGGGTATGGATCCTGTTTTGAGTCCCAGCTCTCACAAGCTGTGTGACCTCGAACAGGTTACATACAATCTGGAAAACTCTGTTTTTGAAACTGTTAAATGGAAACGTCTGTTTGCCTTCTTAACAGCCACCTGCCTCTCCTGTCTCCTTAAAGATCCCTGCTTTGCGTTTCGCTAGTTACCCTCCCTGTCCTGTGCCGCAGAGGACGTGGGCCTGGGCACCAGCCACGTTGGCAAGGACGGAAGCAGGCTGAGCTCCACGGCAGGCGGTCCCCTTGCTGGGCGTGACATCCAGGTCCAGTTGGGGAACTACGAGGGGAAGCCTGCCCCCCACCATATATCCATATAACAAAGCTCTCTTTCTGCCCCTGGGCGTTCTGGGAGGATATGGCCTCTGGAAGCAGGGCAGTATCTTGAAAGCATGATGGTTGCCGCTCTGAGAACCAGGCCAATGGGAAGGGCAGAGAGAAAGACGAGCAATGACCTGGATCCTTGATGAGCTCATTCAGCCACAGTCCACCGGCCCTCGGCTGCACTAGCTCTGGAGGTCTCGTTAAGGAAGAGAGTAAGTCTCAATGCTTCAGCCAGTGGAGTCAGGGTTTTCTGTTTGCAGCCAAAAACATCCGAAATGATTTATTACCTGATAGATTTGTGGGGAATAAATGAAACATTCCTATAAAGGGCTCAGCGCTGTGAAATGTTGCACTTATCATTAAGAGGACACCTTATTATGGAATTATATATGGTTTTCTTCTTTACTAATAATATGTGTCATAGTTCTCCAACTATATATGAGAACATTTTGGCCAGAACCCAAGCTTCTGCTTCTTTGGTGCCCAACTCAGTTGCAAAGAAAAATGCGTAGTAGATATTTAATATCTATTTCATATTGTGAGTTGGGTGGAGACTGTGTCCCCAGGAACACATGTTTTATTTTACCCCTGAATTCTACAAGAATCTAATGGGATTTGTTTGAAAGGGGAGAAAATGGCAGACCTATCTAAGACTGAAAGGCGCCAGGACTCCAGGCTGTCGGGGCTGGAAAGGACCTGGGAACCATCTGGTCCTTCTTCATTTCACATCTGGGGCCCAGAGACTGCCGCATGGTCACACAGCTTGAGGCCAGGCCAGGACTGGAACACGGCCTCCAGACTCCTGCCTCAACCCCCTTCCTTTCTGTCATTGCTTCCTTGACTTTCTCCAGTCCCCTCCCCTTACAACCTGCGAACGGGGGAAGCCCTCTCCCCAGAGGTTGGGCTGCCGGGAATCCACGAGAATCTCGGGGAATCTGTACATCCACTTCCTACCAAGGTCGTTCTGCTGAGTTGCTGCCAGGGACCAGGTGGCCTGGCGTGAGATCTGAGACTCGGCACACTTTGTTGTCCGCAAACATCATCCCTGAAGGGTCACCAAGGCCAGGTGTTGGGAAGAGGCCCCTCCCTGTCCACGCACTGACCAGTATCCAGTGTGGAGGGGGCTGGTAAAGGGCACCGAGAGACCCCTCTTTGGGTCAGTGAAGAGGAGAGCACAAAACCTACTGGCTGAGGGGCGCTGTCCGTCCCAGTCTGAGCTTTGGGAACTCTTGAGAGACATTTCTCCGGTCTGTTCTGGGCTGGCTCTGCTCATGGCCTACCCTCGCCCTCACCCACCCCACCACTGCATCCACAGCTCTGTTCACGCCAGTTTCCATACCTACTCTCGTCTGCTGCCCACCCCCAAGCTGTTGGCCAGTGCAATGTAAATCTAAGTGCAAATGTGTTCCCCTCCATCAGAATTAACCACACCCTCCAGTTCCCACCATACTTGGTTTATTCTATCGTCATAAACCTTAGCTTAAGATGGCTTTAGTTGGGTCTTTTCTGCTAGATCGGTGCTTCTCAGACTTTAAGTGCATACGAATCCCCTGGAGATCTTGGTAAACAGAGATTTAGATTTGGTTGGTCCAGCCTGGGACCTGGAAATCTGCATTTCTTACCAGCTCCCAGGTGAGGCTGACACTGCTGGCCTATGAACGACACTTTGAACAAGATACTAATATAAGAGAGGGGCGTGAGGACGATATGAATTACTAAAGTCAAGCAAAGTTAAGCCCAGCATGGAACTCCCCTGACCAGATATGCAAGCAGACCACGAGGAGCTCCTACAACAAAAAGAATTCCTGCAAAGACTGATGAATGGTTACTCACCTAATACCTTATCATTTACCCAAGTCATGTAAGGAAGACAGACCACAAAATACACCTTGTAAAGGTTAAAGTGAATCCCAATGTTTTGTTCCACTCTGTTTCCCCACACCAGCAAGTTTCCATAGAAACTACAAACAGATATAAACGCTCAACCTGTAGAGACGGTTGGGGTCTCTGTTCCTTCTCCTGTAAGCAGAGTCTGCCACTGTGTCTGTGGAGTGGCTCTTCTTGCTTATGCTCTCTGCTCAGCATCTGGCTTCCTCCTGAACCCGTCTGGCTCGCGTCTTGAATTCTTTCCTTTGAGAAGCCGAGAACCCTCTTGGTTCAGGGCTGGAGTCTCCTCTAGGGTCTCACCCCTCTGGCATTAATACTGCTTTTGATTTGCTTGAGGGCAGGAGCTATGTCTTATTCATCTTTTTAATATTAGCTGATAGCATGATGTCTGGCTGATTATAGGTGGTTAATACACATCCGTTGAATTGAAGTAGGTTAAGTTACTGGTGTTTTTTTATTTATTTAAAAAATTTTTTTTCTTTATTGATGTTAGAGAGAGAGATAAAAGGAGAGGGAGAGAGATAGAAACATCGATGAGAGAGAACATCAATTGGCCACCTCCTGCATGCCCCCCACTGCGGATCGGGCCCACAGCCTGGGCATGTGCCCTGACAGGAATCAAACCTGCGACCTCTTGGTGCAGGGTCGACGCTCAAGCACTGAGCCACACCAGCCCAGCAATTTCCTTTAAACGTGATACTGGGCAATCTGGGCGGTGTTAGAAAACTCTTGTAGCTGGGATGGCAGAAAGCGGGGTGGCACAGGATTGGGGGCTCATAGGAAGGCAGGATAAATCTTGAGCTGGAGCAAGACCTCAGCTTTGCAGATCCAGAAACTCAATTTCATCAGTCTGTTTAGGTCTGAAGGACTGATTGGCACTAATACATAAACCAGAGGCCAATTTATTCATTAACATTAGAGAACATGTCTTGCACTGACTGAATTACTCATGCCTGCTAATGAGATGCCCCCACCCACCACCCACGCCTCCCACACCAGCACCCACCCGCCCCTTTCCCTGGGATCAAAGTCGCTAGGGATGGCTTAGCTCCGAACATTGACTCAGAACACAGACGGCTGAACGAACCTGTGGGGGAAACAAAGCGGGTAAAGGAAAAGCCCGAGACATTGTCCCTTTCCAAAAAGATTTCGCTTCTATAATAGAGTATTTATTTTCTTCTTGGATGGCACTGGATAAAGACAGATAAAACCTGTGTTTCTGGACCCCATATTGACCACTCACTGCCCCTTCAGACAACATATCCTTCCGCCACGAAGCCCAGCTCCAAAATAACCGATTTGCTTGCAGCTCCTTCCAGCAACATCTAATCTTGAGGACACATTCAAGCAGGCATTTCGATGTCAGGCGATGTGTGTGTGGCACCTAGTACCTCTCAGGGTGGGGCGCTTCCATTTATCTGATGCTGAATCTCCTTGTCCCCCAATTCTGGGGACCCCTCATCTGGCCTCTTTTCTTGACAATACCACCGAGGTGCTGGACAGAGGGAGACAGATCAGGATCCAGCCAGGGGGCCGGCCGGAAAACTGGGCTCCCCTGCAGCCCGGGGGCCCCGTCAGTGGAGGGGCTGGCTGGGAAGGGGGCCTCACGGCCTTGGCCCACTTACACGTTGGCCTCATGCTGAGCTGGGGTTTTCTTGTACTTCTTGTAGACAGTCCGCTTGTGACTATCTCAGCATATACTTTGTTACCAACTAAGCCATTAACCACGTGACATCCTGTGAGTCACTTCTCTCTGGACTTGTTTCAAATAGGCTCTGTGCGCTCATCCAGCCCTAAGATGACCAACTAAAGTAATTTATATGGAACCTTGGTTCTTGAACTTAATTCATTCTGGAAGGCTGTTAGACAACCAAACCATTTTTTTCCCCATTAGAAACAATGTCAATTGAATTAATCTGTTCTAGACCCCCAAATGATTCCTGTTTTAACCTTCCTTATACACAGTAAATGTCTAATGTGCTGTGTAATCGATACATAAACACTTCAAAAACAAAAAGGACATGAAATGTAAATAAAAACTTAATAAAAAGGAAATGAAGTGTACAGTAAAAAAAAAAGAAAATTTAAAAATAATAAGCAGCCCTGGCTGGTTTGGTTCAGTGGGTGGAGCATCGGCCTGCAGACCAGAGTCCCGGGTTCGGTTCCCGCTAGGGGCACGTACCAAAAAAAAAAAAAAGGCAGCAACAAAAGCAAAAAATCTACGAATATATTCACAGCACAATTTCCTGAGATGTTAACAACATGAGGTTTAGCAGTAAACTGACTCATACTCGCACATTCTCTCCTTTGTCGCCTGAGACACGCGTGACTGATCATTTCAACATGAAAGGGTTGTTGGGTTGAGAAGCGAATTGATCGGGATCGGAGATGTTCAAGAACTGAGGTTTGAGTGTATTTATAACCTGCTTTAAAGTACTACATTTATGGAATCCCACAATTCCACATACACCTATGGGGAGAATGAGTCTTAGAGGAGGTAAGTACCTCGTCTTGAAACACGCACCTAGCAAATGGCAAACTAGGTCTCAAACACAAACCAGACGCCTCATTTTCTGAATCACCGACTGGTAATGTCTCCGGGGGCCCGGACAAGGATTTTCGACGTACCCACTCCTTTGCTTTCCCTTTTCCTTGCCTCTCCCATCTCAGGGTCTGGTCTGCTTTCACCCTCTAAGTCTTCTTTCTACTGAGCTCTCTCTGTTCTCTCAGCCTTCTCGATCTCTCTTTCTCCCCTCCACCTTCCCATCCTTCTCCCTCACCAATTCATCCCTTCTTAGCTTCCTCCTGCCTCCCCTGCCTTCTCTCTTCCTCCTGCATGCCAGCCTCTTTTGGTAAACATTGCTGAGTTCTGCTCTTATAAAGATGTCGCCCCACACTCCTGGGTAAATCTGGGTTGGTGAGGCCGGGAAGATGGTGCCCAGGCGAGGCCTAAGGACCGGGGTGGTGTTTCCTAGTCCAGTGCAGTGGCCTCCAGGGATCAGGTGAAGGACGGCCTCCACCGGAACCACCAGAGCTGGGAGACAGCATGATTCCAAATGCAGATCCTTGGGCCCCTGGCCCTTTATTCATTAGGTTTGGGGTGAAAATTTAGTACTCTGTATTTTTATTTTATTTTATTGTTGAAAGTATTACAGATGTCCTCCTTTTTACTCCATTGACCCCCTCCTGCCTGCTCCCACTCCCCTCCTGCTTTCCCCAGCCTAATGTCTGTGTCCATTGGTTGTGCATAAATGCACATAAGTTCTTCGGTTTATCTCTTCCCATCCCTCTGAAGTTTGTTAGTCTGTTCCCTACTTTCATGACTCTGGATCTATTTCGGTCAACAGCTTATTGTTCATGATGTTCCATAAATAAGTGAGATCATGTGGTACTTGTCTTTCTTTGACTGGCTTATCTTGCTCAGCATAATACTCTCCAGGTCCCTCCATGTCATCTAAAAGGATAAAAGATCTTTCTTTTTTACAGCTGCATAGTACTCCATTGTGTACATGTACCACAGCTTTTTTATCCATTCATCTACTGATGGACACTTAGGCTGTTTTCAGATCTCAGCAATTATAAATAGTGCTGCTATGAACATAGGGGTGCATATAGCCTTCCCGATTGGTGTTTCAGGCTTCTTAGGATATATTCCTAAAAGTGAGATCACTGGGTCAAATGGCAGTTCCGTTTTTAATTTTTTGAGGAAGCACCAAATTATTTTCCACAGTGGCTGCACCAGGCTGCATTCCCACCAGCAGTGTACTCGAGTCCCCTTTTCTCCACACCCTTGCCAACACTTGTTCAAGGATTTCTTGATGGCCACCATTTGGCAGGTGTGAGGCGATACCTCATAGTCGTTTTAATTTGCATCTCTCTGATGACGAAAGATGTTGAGCATTTTTTCATACCTGGCCATTAGTATGTCCTGTTTGGAGACGAGAAACAAAGGGAAAAAATAATAAATGGGACTACATCAAACTGAAAAGCTTCTGCATGGCAAAAGAAACCAGCATCAAAATGAGAGGGAACTCATTCTTTGGGAGAACATATTTGCCAATGATACATCAGATACAGTGGTAATATCCAAAATATATAGAGTATATAGAGTACCCATCAACTCAACAAAAGGAAGACAAACAATCCAATTAAAAAATGAGCAGAGGACCTGAATAGATACTTCTCAAAAAAAAAGTACTCTGTATTTCTATTTTATGTTTTCTTAATTTTAATGTTTTATTTTTAATAATTTTTCTTCATTGATTTTAGAGAGAGAGGAAGGGAAAAGGAGAGAGAGAGAGAAACATCGATGAGAGAACATCGATTGGCCGCCTCCTGCATGCCCCTCACTGGGGACTGGGCCCACAACCTGGGCATGTGCCCTGACCTGGAATCAAACCAGCGACCTCTTGGTGCATGGGTCAACACTCAAAATGAGCCACACCAGCCGGGCAGTACTCTGTATTTTTAAAAAGCTCTCCTGAGATGATTACGATGAGTGGCAAGGTTGATACTTGTGCCCACCAGGCCCTGTCCGTGGGGATGAGCCAGTGAATGGCCAAATGCCCACAGTAATACCAGGAGGGCTGCCTCAGGTGGAGGCCTTGCTTATAGGTCACAGAACATCAGTTAGCAAGTTTGGCATCTGCTCCCTCCCCATCCTGGGTGGTGCCCCAGCAGTGGGTGTCTGGCTCCATAGGGGCACCCTTTTAGATGACATGTCCTGCCTTATACTGTTATCACCCCTGTTATTACTGGAAGGAAAGAGAGCAGTTTTCACTCAGTTCCCTCTAATAGAACATGAATTTCCTAATTAATTAGTTTCCTAATTAAATTAGATCCCTAAATTAAATTAAGTTCCTAATTAAATACCAGGACTTTCCCACACAAGATCTCTGGGGGACAGACATGTTGAATCTCCTCTCTGCCTATTACTGAAAGATACACGATCTTTGAAGATAAGCTCTGGGCTGCACCCCCAAGCTCCTTGTTGGGGGGTCACACTCTGCCCTTGGTTAACACCATGGGCCTTCAATGGGGGCAATGTCATCTCAAGAGGTTAAAAAAATTGTGATTTTTTTAGCTGTCACGGTGCTTCCAGGAGGCCACAGACATTAAATTACTATATAGCTACGGCATTACATTTTCATGAGGACATTTGTAATAGTGTCAACAATAAAAATAAGTTTAAGAAATCTTCATAAGGGGAAGGGGATAAGGGAACACATGTTGTGAAACTGTCTTAGAGGGGACAAAAACTAGAAAATGGTTGAGAAACACTGGCTTATGCAAAGGGGTTCATGTCTCTGGCTAAGTTATAATTGTGCCGAGTCATCCACATCCTTTCATCCTGCATCTTCTGTGATTAAGGACCAAGGAGTGAAAGATAAACTTCTCTAATTGCATAGCTCTGGTCATCTGTTCCATTCACGCTTAGCATTAGTGACCGTGCATCATTTGTAGGGATCTGTGCTGTCTTCATAACTATATTATAAAGCATTTTAGGGAAGAGACCATGTGTTCATTTGATAGCTCCTTCATCCATCAAGCATTCATTGAGCACCTCTAGGCACGGGGCAAGATTCTAAAGAGACAAAGAATGCAGGATATGGTCTCCAACTTCCAAGACTTCCCAGTAAGTCAAGAATGGTGGCGTAGTGTGACAAGTGTAACCTCAGAAATGGTGTAAGTCACATAGAGAGGTACCTTCCCCAGCTGGGAGGAGGCGGTGCTTGAGCTGAGCCTTAAGGAGAAAGGATTTTCTCAGAGAAAGAATGTGAACGGGAAGAACATTCCAGCTCAAACTGGAAGCTTCCAATATGCCTGGAGACAACAGTACCTGTGGGAAGGAACTGGAAATGAGGTCCGACCAAAGCAAGAGGCACATTCTGAGGACATGGATTTTATCCATAAAGCGATGGGATGCCGCTGGGGAATTTCAATGAGCCAGTGGCATGATTAGCTCCCTTTTGGCCCCAATGTGGATGTGAACAGATGGGGACTGGAGATCGGTTAAGAAATGTCACCACACTGCTGAGTCGGTGATGCCTGGACGAGGAGGCCGGGTGGGGTGGGGGATCCGGAGAACATGCTGAGGCTGTGGGGGTGAGTGAAAATGAGTACCACCACTTCGAAGGGAGACTTATCACTATTAAAACCAAAAAAGGGGAATAGTCTGTGACTCAGATATGCCCATTATGGTTACCTACCCTAGAGAAGATATTTGTTGAGCACTCTTTGTTTAAAAGAATCAGACCAACATGTTCATCAATAAAGAACTAGATAAGGAATATGACATGAAAAGGAATAAGCAGCACCTCTATATAGCAAAATGGTTCTGTCTCCAACACATTCTATGACTGAGTGAAAAGAAGCCAGCTACAGGACAATACGTACAAGTGTTAATGTCCTGAAGAAAACTCAATTTGGCATTTGAAGAACCCCTTTGCAAATAGCTATTTTCCCACTCTAAAATGAACCCACCCACTCACCCACACAGCACTTCTACTTAGTCTTCTTATTTCTTAAAAAAAAACAACAACAACACTTAATATTCAGTAGATACAAAAGAACATTTATAGAATGCATATAAACTACACAGAGTTGAGTTACCACCAACACTCTTGTGCTCAGCACCAACTGTAAGAACAGGAAAACATCATTATTTTCAATGTCTTGTGTGTCCCTCTCACATCTATCCTATGTTTCCCACCTTGTAAATAATCATTTTCCTGAACCTTGTTTATAGATCCACATATGTGTTTACATTGTTCAGTTTTGTGTGTTCTTGGACTCTCAATACATGGAATTGTATAGTGTATATTATTCTGTGACATTCTTTTTGCACCTGAAGTTGTAGTTTGCGGTTCCGTGTCTGTATTGGTCAGAGCTCTGCAGAGAAGCAGAACCAATAGGAGATTATGAGGAAATGGCTCATGTGGTGATGGAGACAGAGAAGTCCCACCATCTGCGGTCTCTAGCTAGAGACTGGGTGGTGTCACTGCAGTCTGAGTCTAAAGACCTGAGAGCCAGGAATGCTGATGGTGTCAATCCCAGTTCAAGGGCAAGAGAAGACCCATGTCCCAGCTCAGTAGACAGGACAGAAGAAAAAGGAGCAAATTCCTTCTTCCCTTACCTTTTGTTCCATTCAGGCCCTCGCCAGATTGAATGGAACCACCCACACTGGTGCAGGTAATCTACTTTACTGAACCCACTGATTCCGATGCGAATCCCATAGATACACCCAGAAGGAATGTTTAATCTGGGCTTCTCAGATTAAATTCTCAAATAATTGGGCACTAAGTATGTTTACATGTGGCCCTTAAGACTGTTTATACCCGGGAGAATACATTGTACTTAGTGTTTATATGAGGTCATAGGAGAGGACTCGTACGGGAAGTTCTCTACATTGTGTGTTCTCTGAGCTTCCTCGCGTCTGTGAATTTGGAGGGTAGGGAGGAAGGTAGTATTGACATCAAGGACAAGTGGGAACAGAAGCAAGGGGGACCCATAGCAACGTTTCTGAGAAGGGCAGATGCCCAGGCACTGTGCTGGAGAATATGCTGGTATCGCTGTTTGGCAATGGTCAGTTAGTTATCAATGAACCAGAGCAGAAGACCAGAACGGAAACCATGACACCCACCCCACCATAAGTTTGGGTTTCCTCCAAAACCATTTCCCTTCTGAATGTGGATGCAGTGAGCTGGAGAGAGGATATAAGTCAGCTGCAGGAAGCTCTCTCCACACTCTGGACCCTAAGGAGGTCATTCCTGAGCCCCTCACCTCCGACTTTGGCCAGACCAGTCTTCAGTTCCATGGGAGGCTTTGAGGGTCACCTGTACCCAGGCCTGTCTTTCTTCTTCTATGGACTTTATCATGCACGACTCGTTTCCAGGGCTTTGATATGCAACTGCCCCGTTCAGTATCCGCCACGCCGTCCCTGGAGCAGAGGGAGATGGGCCAGGCTGCAACAAGTTCACTATGTCGGGCTGGTGAAGATACTGAGCGCCTGCATTTTAGTAGCCCAGGAGCTGTGTAGCGTGCCTTTGCAGTTCGTCCTCATCAGCAATATATATCATCAGCGAAACTTCTTATACCGCAAGCAGTGGCAGCATCTCACTATGTATTCGACCTTCTTCTTGAGTGGATGCATCGACGTGGTGAGTCAGAACCTGCTGCCCCGGAGGTGTGCTGCTCTGGAGCAAGGTGCCCAAGCCCTGGGCATGTTTCTACTTCTGCCCCTGATGGTGTCTCACATGCAGGACTCAGAAGGAGTGGAGTTGCAGTCTCACATCCTGCTCACCCAGGCCATGTTCCTGCTGCTGCTGGTGGTGACGGGAGAGCTCTGGGCTCCCAACATGCTGCAGCTCTGGGCGATGAAGGCCTTTTTGTACCTGATTATAGGCTCTTGGCTGATGCAGATTGGCTTCATGCTGTTCAAACCCATCTCGGGCTATAAATGGATGGACGATGACAAAAATGACATTCTATTTGTCACCACCTTCTTCTGCTGGCATGTGGTTTTCACTGCCATTTTGATGATCTGGATCTATGGCTTCTCCTTTTGGTGGTACTGTTACATTCGCTGATGTCTGAGCCTGGCCGAGCCCAGAATGGTTCCAGGCACCTGCACATTCTGGAAGAGCTGGTGGGAAACTGAGGCAAGTGGAGCTGTCAGCGGAGAGGACCAGGACCCGTGCGCCCCCCCGCCCGGCTTCTCTCAGTCTCGTGTGCTGAGAGTGTGCAGAGGTGAATGACAGCACAAGAGGCACGTGACTCTGACCTTCAAGCTCCCCAAGCATTTCCCCTGCCCCCTCAACTCCCCTCAACTCCCTGCTCACCCCGCTCCTCCCTGCACTCCTCACTGTCCTCCAAGAGAATGTAAAAATAAACACCCCAAATCCTGCCTCGGCGTCTCTATAATTCCCCCCACCCATCACCCAGAATCCCCACGAGTCACAGGCAGGACATCATAATAATGTCCACACTGTATGACATCATCACGATTTACCTCTCATAACAGCCACCTCCCCATCCTTCCTCTTTCTGGATCTCGTCAGTACTCACACTACTGCCATTTTGAATCTATAGAACTCTTCAAACTGTTACCGAGTTCTTTGTTTGGGTTACTTTATAATTTGTCAAAAGAAATGTCAGAACCTTTCTTTTTTCCAGCTTTATGGAGGTATACTTAATGTTTTTAAAATCGCATCTATGAATGTATACATTTGGGTGAGTCTGGACCGCGATCCTTAGAGGCAGCGCCCTCTGCAGGGTCTGGTGGAGCAGAGTAACACCCCGCACGCTGTCTCCCCGAGCGTCATTTGTAAGGTCTTCTATCTGTGTAGACCAGCCCATTGCTCTGTACACACCTCAGTCAATTTCCAAGGGGTAGACCAACATGGATCCACTCCTTTCTGGTTCTCATGTACAATACAATCCAATGGCTTGTTTATTTCACATACTTTTCTTTCGCTCTTTTTTTATTTATTTATTGATATTGGAGAAAGAAAGGAAGGGAGAGAGAGAGAGAGAAACGATGAGAGAGAACATCAATTGGCCGCCTTCTGCATGCCCCCCACTGGGGATCAGGCCCACAACCTGGGCATGTGCCCTGACCTGGAATCGAACCGGCGACCTCTTGATATATGGGTTGACACTCAACCACTGAGCCACACTGGCCGGGTAACACATATTTTTCTTTTTAATCCTACAACTACCCTTTTGGTTGGTTTATAAATGGTCATCTAAAATTCAAAGAAACTGGCTTAAGGCTGGGTTTCCTAATGTCATTTTGCTGTGTCACATAATGCTACTGCTCAGTGTCAAGGAGGGTTGGCATTCTGAAGAGTAGAATTAAATTATTGGAGACTTACAAAAAAAAAAAAAAAAGTCTTTATGTCACTATTCTGCTTCTCTACCTGCTGTTCCCAGGAGGTGGCGCACCTGTCAAACTTCCCTTACTCCCAGCCAGGTCAGGACTAAAATGTCTAGGCTTAGGACAGAGTGAGGCTGGGGCAGGAATTCCAGAGGGTCATGGTTCTAGTTCCCCTGTTGCTTCTAGTTCCTAGAACTAAGTGAATCTGTCTTCCTTTGGTTCTGGCCCCATTCTTCCTTGTTAATTTTCTGGTTCAAAAGTTAAGGTGTAGCAGGGGTGAATTGTTGTCTGGCTGTTAAGGGTCCCTACCCTCTGAATTTGGGGGCCGGTGAGCATTCCGGGTTATTGCAAAGGGAAGAGGCGCTTCCTAGTGTCATTTAGATCGGGCTCAGCAACATCTCCGCCTGTGGGATGGCATGTGCCTGGCATCCAATGTGACCAGCAGGCAGCTGTTTGTGGAAGGCTTAGCCCTCACCCCAGTGGGGTGATCAGATCACTGGAGGTGAGCAGTGGTCCCTGGGACGGAAATACTACTCAGGCTTCCAACCCTCTGCAGAGCCTCCTCTGTGGAGGGAGCCCACCCACTGAAAATTGTCCTGCGTGTGCAGCTTTAAAACGGCTCCATTCCGTCCCTGTTTGGACTTCTGATAGCGCCCTGGGATTCTCCAGCAATGAAGGCTCCCAACTGGCTCTTAATAGAGCATTCCCTGGCCAGCCCTCCTGGCCCCGCCCCGGCAAGGTAGTTCAGATTTCTCCAGCTCTGCCTTCAATGGGAATATGCTCATTTGTGTAGATTAGGGCTTGGAATTAGGCAGATGACTCCTACCCACAAGAGCTCCAGTGTCCTCTGCAGACACTGGCCCTGCGCAGCCCTCGCATGCGCAGTACGCACCTGTCTGCTGGCCTGGGGGGCTGGGGCTTCCAGGCCGTGAAGTTCAGGCCCGCCCTTCACCGGCTGTGCTTTTTCTGGTCCTGGTGGCCAATGGAGCTCAGCAGTTTTCCCGGTGGGTTTTGCTGTGTTCCTGGTTGACCCCTCTGGTCCCATCTCCTGTTTCTCCCCCACAACCTTGGGTATCTTTCCAGGCCTTGCCCGGCCCTGCCACTCCTCCCGGTAGCCGGGTGGAACCACCTACAGTGCCAGAGAATCTGTTTCCCTCCACCTCCTTTCCTAGTGATCCAGCAAGCTGCTTCCTAGGACATTAAGAGCATATTTTGGCCCTGGCCGGTTTGGCTCAGCGGTTAGAGCGTCCGCCTGCGGTCCGGAGAGACCCGGGTTCGGTTCCCGCTAAGGGCATGTACCTCGGTTGCGGTTTGTCCCCGGCCCTGGTTGGTCGTGCGGGTGGGCAGCCACTCGATGTGTCCCTTTCACATCGATGTTTCCCTCTCTCTCTCTCTTCCTCTCTCTCCCTCCCACACTGTCTGTACAAAAAATGGAAAAATGTCCTCGGATGAGGATTAAAAAAAAAAAAAAAAAAAAAAAAAAAAAAAAAAGAGCATATTTTGGATTATTTTACTGAAAAATACGTTTTTGCTCTTACAATTAGACCTCATCTTGAGGCAGTATCTCTCACTAATTAAGGGAAGTTATTATATACAAGGGCAGAAAAGCAAAGCCCAAATATTAATATTTTGAGATATTATCACTCTACAAAGGTAACTGAAGAGATACCAAAGCTACTAGTAGACAGATCTATCCCCTTTCTGAGGACTTTTGAGGTCCTGTTAATTACTAATCACCTCATTCTTGAAGCAAATTACTGCCTAGAGATATTATGTCTCACAATATGTATCTTTCAAGTACAAAAAAAAATATTAGGAGGTGTTCACAGAGCCACAAAGGATTAATGGGGCCTGATGTAATAGTGGGATGGACAGGCCTCCTGTTTGGATGATAAGGACCTTTCTGTATTCCTACATCACAGTATGCATGAACACTCTGACAGTAATCCTAAACTTTGAAATGTAAAAACAACTTGAAGATAAATTTTGGGAAGAACAAAACCAAAAACAACAATAAATAGGGTTTTGGAGAGAAAGGTGTCATCTTCAACACTATCCACCAGAGGGCACTATAAAGGCACTTGCTCTCCATTTGGTATAGAACTACCCATTTAACAGAGAGAAAGGAGAAAAGAAAAATTCAGAAGCAAGTGTTATCCAAGCATCCATTAATATAATGAAGGTATGTTTGTTTCCTGTTAAACTTAGATGTGTGGACATGAATAAATATAGTATTTAATTGATAGATACAGATTATATTTATAGATGTATGAACATAGATACATATATAGATATATTTATTCATACACAGATATGTAGATATGTGTGTATATCAAAAACACAGTAGCGCCAACATATCCTTTGAGGTGGAGCTACAATGACTACTTTTTAGCAGCCTTATGAAAATCATCAAAATGCTCTTTTTAGCTTATCATATGTTAAGCATGCAATAAATAGTTGGTGAATGAGTAAAGAAAGAATCTGGTACAGTAGCATAGAGAAAATGTCAATTTAATTCTGATATGGGTTTTGAAGGATAAGTAGGAGTTTGATAGATGAGTTCAGGCAGGCATCCTGAGGTCTTGTACGTTCCTGTACTCAGACACCTAACGTGGCATTGCAGTTCCAGGGATGAGATTTCATGGCCCAGTGGTACTAGAGAAAAATATTGAATTCCTGTCCCACCCCCCAGGAAGGGTGATTAAGGAAGAGCCACACAAAATGGTTTTATGGAAAGTTTGATAATTTTCTTTTCAATTTGAAGGCAGAAGGTTATTAATGGGTTCTTACTAATTGAGGGAGAACCTTATGCCAACAACAAGAAAAATGCTTGCGATGGCTTGTATTGTAATAAATATTCATTATATTATGGTACTCATTTAAAAAGACTAATTATTAAGCTATTAACTTGACATATACAATTATTTATAAATGTAGTAATTTCATTTAAAGTTGTTTTCACTTGTTCATTACTTTTCAATAAAATCATACATTTGATAAATCAAATTTTCTTAAATAGATACCATTTCCATATTTTGTGAATTAAAACTTTTTATACATTTCATATTTGATTTTAAAATATTATTCTTTTAAATACTTTAACTATCTAATAAGGCATATTTATAAACTTAGCAAAATTCTTATAAGGGCTTAAAATGGTTTTTTAATTAGACCTAAATCCACATCTCAGCTCAGGTTCTTACTAGCTGTGTACTGGTTAGCATCCTTTCTTTCTTTTTTTTTTTCTTTTTTTATCCTCACCCGAGGACATTTTTCCATTTTTTGTTCAGATAGAGTGGGAGGGAGGGAGAGAGAAAGAGAGAGAAACATCAATGTGAAAGGGACACATCGAGTGGCTGCCACCTGCACGACCGACCAGGGCCGGGGACAAACGGCAACTGAGGTACGTGCCCTTAGCGGGAACCGAACCCGGGTCTCTCCGGACCGCAGGCCAACGCTCTAACCACTGAGCCAAACCAGCCAGGGCTACAATCTCTCTTTTCAAAGCAAATGGAAAATGAAGTAACCCATGGCCAACCAGAGGAATCTATCTGGAAAGGTGGGCAAGAGGTAGAAAACAAAACTCAGATATTAGGTTGAATTTTCCAACTTATCTGAGAGACAAATCAACTTACTACATATTCATTGAGTACCTGTTACATTTCTGGAAGGATATTACATCCAAAAGACACATTAGAAGTAAATGAACAGACCCGTACTTTCCCAAAGCATAAAGTCAAGTTAAAGAGACAGAACTGAAACTTAGGAATTAACCTATAACCGGACAACAATGATGAAGGACCTGTGGGTGCACACAAAGGCCTGAGAAGAGGAAGAGTCCGACACCCTCAAGGGGAACCAGGAGACTGGGTCACATAAAGACATAGAATCTGGAACCCCTTGGAACAGGTGTCACTGCGTTCTCAAAGAGCCGGGTTCTGCCGACGAGGCCAGTTCTGCCCCTAGTCAATCACAGTGGCAGAGGAACAACATGAGCAACGCTGGTGAGTCCCCGAGGGAGGGCTCCGAGGCTCTGAGCTCCCAGATAAGGCAGGTCACTCACCTGCCCACCCACGAACAGACCTGAGCCCCCCGGGGACACCACGAGTTATTCACGCCCTTTGTTTTCCTTCTCTCTTCTTTCTGCACCCTACCCCCCCCCCCTTATGCCACCATATATTTGAGGACAGGGCAGGACCCCATTCCTAAGACAGCTAAGGCAAGAGGGGAAGGAAAATGCAGGTCAGGCCATGATGTGTCACACCTCTTCCAGGTAGAAGGCTAGCGTGCGGTTTAGGGTCAGCCAGCGGTCTCTTTTGTTCCCAAGTTGGCATTTTTATTGTGTGGAACGAGTGTTGAAAGCCTTCCCAGATTACTAGGAACTTTGAAGGCAGAATAGGTGAGAATGATAAACAAGAATGAAGAAACCAGAGGACGAGGAAGGGGAGGATGTGGGGAACCGTGTTCCTATACTCTGTTAACAATGTCCCGTTGATGGCAAGCCCTGTCATAGTCAAGCCCCTTGTCACCCACAGTGTGTGTGGTTATGGAACATAATCAACTGGGAAATTTCTGCCAAACCCTACTTTCCTATACTCAGATGCCCTAAAAATCTTATTAAACAAATCCATGCCAGGCTTTGTGAATGACAAACAGAAGTCCTAAAGATTGAAGATCTTCTCTTGAAAGAACAATTCATTCAACATTTATAGAACTGAGACATCGTGCAAACACTTTGGGTGCCTAGGGGACGGAAGATGGAAAGGCATGGTCCCTACTCTCATAGGGTTCAGTCTAGTGAGGAAGACAGATACATCAATGGACGAAGACAACGACCTCATGATGGGGAGATGTACATGATGGTGCAGGAGGGTAGTGATCAATTTTACCATCTAGTAGGTTCTACCACACTTGGTTCACCACAAAAATGATTTGTAGACCCGTTGTTGTTTTTTTAATTGATTTTTAGAGAGAGAGGAAGGGAGAGGGAGAGAGAGACAGAAACATCGATGAGAGAGAACACTGATTGACCGCCTCCTGCATGGCCCCCACTGGCGTTCAGGCCCACAACTGGGCACGTGCCCTGACCAGGAATCAAACTGGTGACCGCTTGGTACATGGGTCGATGCTCAACCACTGAGCCACACTGGCTGGGCTGTAGACCAGTTCTTGATGGATGAATTGTCATTGTGAAGCAGACTGGGGGTGGGGGTGGGGTGAATGGACATTTCAGGTGGTGGGAATGCAGAAACAAAGACTTGGAGATGAGGTGAGAGTGAGAGCATATGTAAGGGAGAGCAGAGGACAGCCCTGGGGAGGGGAGAAGTTGAGGTAGATGACCCCAAAAGTCATGGCCAGCTGAGATTTGGCCATTCAAAATGACCCATTCGGTTGCTTCGTTTTCTCATCCTGAGTACAGTCCTGGTTCGTGAGGGTGTTTGTGTTTCTCTCCATACAGAGATAATTGGTTCTACAAATCCCATAATTCTGCTGGAGGATGAAGTCTTTGCCGATTTTTTCAACACATTTCTTTCTCTCCCGGTAAGTTTTCTCACTCAAACTTAAATCCACATGTTTCATCAACAGACAAGTAGTGAATCTCACTGAGAGGTGTGCCTTTAAAAAAAAATAAATAAACTTACCAAATCAAAATGATTTCAATTTGAGAAAATAAATATCAATTAGAATTTCCTCTAAAAATTCCAGGGGCTCCCCATCATTGATGTAATCATGTCCCAAATCCCCAGCCTCGTTGGTTGCCTTTGCCTGCCCATCACACCCTCTGCCGGCGCCCACTGGTCTACCCTCGGGAGCACACCTGGCCCCCTGCACCTCTCCTGTTTCCGTGGTTACCCCTATCAGTCTTCATCATTTTTCAAACCTCTGCTTAAATCCTGTTTTCCCTACGACACTCTTAGGTCCTTCCAATGGGACCTACTTTTCCCACCTCTGCGCCCCTCAGCACTTTGCAGGGTTCTGTGTTTTACACGGGTCTCCCCCACGGGATGGGGAGACTGTGACTTTCTGCAGGTCAAGGACACGGACTGTGGGCTATTCATTGCGCTGCACTCCCCCATCCCAGGTGTTTAGCACATGAAGACTGTTGAGTTGTTCACAAGAACCAAACCTATATATTTTCTCAATCTATGCAACTAAAACAAACATCCAAACATCAAAGTACTCTTAAACCCAAACCGAGGCTAATCCTGCATCTCTTTTGGTTGATGTGCTTGGTTACATCTTAGCACCGGTGCCTTATAAACATCGTGGCTCATCTCAGTGTGCCCTTTCCCGTGGAATGCCACCCGTTAAAAGGTGACACTTTATATAACTGCGAAAAAACACTCTGTTATCCCACAAACACTTGGGTGGCTACTTGGTGCCAGTCGCTGGGCTCAGCCCGGGGACACAGATAGTTACGATGCCATCTCTATCCTAAGGAATTCCCAGTCTAACGTGAGTAATTTAAGGTGCATGACATGGTAGAAGTCCCTAGGAGGCAGTGGGTGCAGAGCCCGCGCCCGCCTGGACGAGTCAGGAGAGCTTCAGTGGAGAGGTGACACGAGCCAAGTCTCTAAGGAAGACTAGGTATTCGAGAACTGGGGAGAGGATGATGGACAAAGAAGCAGGAGAGAAAGTCTGACGGGTTGAGTAGCAGGAGAAGCGCAGGCGTCATAGACAGAACGGAGTAAGTCGGCACCAAGGAGCACGGGGCTGTGGCACTAATAGCTCAGCGAGGCTAAAGGGACAGCTGTTGTGACCGCAAGAGATAAGGCTGCCCAGCCAGGCCAAGCCGGGCCTCTGAGAGCCGGCGGGCTGCGCTTAGGGTGAGGACGTGGTCCTGAAGGCCACAGAGAACCACCAAAGGCTCCTGAGTAACAGAAGAACGTGCTCAGGCTTCTGCGTGGGAAAATTGTTTCTGCGGAATTCGGGGCGTGGGGTGGGCTCTTCAGGGGACCACACCGGGGGCAGGGAGACCAGTTCGGAGGTCGTCTCAACAGTCCAGGTGAGAGATTATAAGGATCAAAAGGCAAAAGGGGTGGGACAGCCAGGAGAGATGCTTCACAAAGCAAAATGAAGATTTGTCACCGTTTGAATGGTGGGGAGAGGTGGTAACAAGAAGCGGGGAGCTGCGATAACAGGCTCGGGCGCCTGGAAGGACGGAGGAAGAGGCCCCGAGGAGCAGGTCTTGGGGTGATCCTCACACTCCTGTTGCCTCTGCCAGTGTCTTATGAAAGGTTTCAGAAGTGAAACTAGGACATTGTAGTTTGTGAATTCCGGAATTGAAGTTCTCTGGGAGGCAGTGGGTGCAAGGAGGGGGTGCGCGCCCCTGCCGGGAGGAGTCAGAATGGAAAGAGTCATGTGGGAAACAGAATCCCAGCCAGGAACATAGGGAAGTCCCGGCCGGGTAGGCAGCTGTGCTCGCCTCAGACAGACGGTGGTATTTCACGTCGACACTACTGTCTAGACGTTTCCGAGTAAATCGCCCTGTGAGGTCAACCCCATTCGCTTCTGACAGATGGGTCTCAGAAGTTGAATGACTCCACTAAGGTCACATGGGGCTGACCAGGGCTATGGCTGCAGACCTCAGCCTTGTGCCCTCTCTGGTACAAACGTCACGTGGTGTCGCTGCTGCCACACGTTACTCCCACGCGATCTCACTGCTCCCCAGTCCCACCACACACCCCATAAAGGTAGCCTCACAGTCTAGTCGGGGCATGTCCTGGTGTCACGTGCTGGGCAGGGAGGGGTCACTGAGGACAGAACCTCCTTTACAGACTGATGTTTGTACAGCGCAGGCCCAGGACAAAGAGGAGAGACGGCGGGGCCACAGACCGCCAAAGCTGGGGGCTGTTCATCTTGGGGAGGTGGTCCGACTGACATGTGCTAGGAGCCCAGAGCTGGGGCTCCAGACCCTCCAGTTTATCACATGCTTTGGGGACACTTTAAGCCCTTTGGGGGGCCTATGGTGAGACTGCTGAGCTCAGCACAGGGTCCTTCCCACGTCTCAGAGCTGGTTGCCCAGGTCACTGTCCCTGCACCACGACGAAAGAGAACAGGAGCCTAGAATTACCTATTGATTTCGAACACTTAATGCCTCCGTAAGTCACTTGCACCCCAATCTTCATATCCTCAGTCCTCTCTACTTTCTCCAGCTCAAGTGTTGAGGCAAATCCAAAGCTGTTTCTCTTTATGAAAGGGTTTAGGCCTTTGAGCCAATAAATACACAGAAGTCAACACTTTTTAACATCTGGGCTTTGGCCTTGGGACACAGACAAGATATCTGCGAGGTCGAGGCAGGGCGGAGCCAAAAGACAAACCAGCCTTGTGATTTCGTCTGCTCCGGGTGTCTGCGCACCGCCCGGCGCGTTGATGCGGTGGCCGCGTTTAGGAAGGAATGGCCCGAGACAGGAACGCAACGGAGCCTTCCGTTCCCCTGCTGCCGACGGATCGGGACATGTTGCTCTACCCCTTCGCTGTTTCCTAGTTTTCTGTTTGCAGGTCTTTGGCCAGGCCCCGTTTTACACAGTTGAAAATGCACAGTGGAGCTTGTGGCCAGAAATACCTTATGACTTGGTGAGTAAGGGTCTTACTTCAAGGGCGGAAGTCTTGGGGTGGTGGGGGGGAAGGGGAAGCTGAATTCGAAGTGTGATTGGGGGAGAGAGAGGGAGAAGCAATAAAGCAGGTACGTAGACAGCATTAAGCCAGATAGACATTTCCCCCTTGTGCGTTCTTACCCCTTGGGCAAGAGATGCTCCTGAGTCCTTTTTTTTTTTTTAATCTTCGAATCCATGGTTAGCAAACGAGATTTATCTCCCACGCTCACTGTGACTGTTGAGTAGTAGATGCTTAAAGCACTGTGTTGAGAACTGCGAGGCCACAGCTAAGCCAGAGGAGTCTGGGAATCAGTTGGCAATGCCCGCCATGGGCGTGGGGTGGGAAGGCACGGCCCAGGGGCCACATGGTAATTATTTGCACTATAAGGTGTAGCTCGAGGTACAATGCCACTCTGCAGTTCCTACTGACTGCGCCACCACTCTCCTCCAGAGATTGCCTCCCTCTTTTCCCTCTTTCTATCCTTTTTCCTTGTCCTCATCACTGTCTTTCTCCTTTCCTTCTCCCCCTTCCTGCCTTCCTTTCCACTGTGCAGACGTTAGATTTACCAATACCCTCCACATGCCCTTCCAGCAGCGGCTGGGAGCAGAAAGACCATGCTGAGCCTGCTCACTCCAAGGTTTTGTTTTTCTCCGGGATCTGGAGAGCTGGGAGAGACACTCCACCCTGACTCTTACATGGGGTGTTCCCAGGAGATCGAAACTTACAGTTGTTAGTTGCTCCTTCCCTTCTCTGGTGGCTCGATCTCTCAGGGATCCATCTCATACTCTAAATGATGTTACGGTGGAGTCTTGGTGTTTTTGGACATGCTCGTCAGTTGACATGGGCTGGGAGCCTGCAAAAAAAAAAAAATTATAAATATGCTTCCGAAGAAGCAAGTTGAATAGAGTTATGACTTGATACCACAGACGAAGTCTCTTCTGCTCCTCTTCCATCAAGCAAGACTTCGATCTTTCTAAAAACAATGTCACCCGGGTCTAAGGAAGATTTATGACGAAAGACCAAGCCTGTTCTTGCCAAACAATCCATTCACTCCTTTGGGAGCCTTAGTCCAAGTCTCCAGTCCCCTTAGGTTCTATCTGTAATCAGCACACCTCTCCTCTGGGCCAGATAGAGCGAGTGTGAGGCTATTTGTTGCCTTTGCTAAGCTGCATTTCTTAGCAGTTCAGTTCCATTTCTCCTTTCTGTTTCTGTTTTGTTTGGACTCTAGATCCCAAAGTACAAAGGATTATTGACCTGGTTGGGAAAATACCGGTTACCTTTCTTTTGTAAAAGCAACTTGTGTTTCCATTACATTCTCTGTCAAGAATTCATCAGTTTTGTTAATTCCCCAGAAGGAGGTAAGCATGGGGGTGTACGTGTGGAGAAATACGGGAAGCCAGCCTGCAGAGCCATTCTGTGCCTGTTAGTCCTGCAGTAAGGTACCAATAGTGGCCACCTTTATAGCTGGAGACATGCAGGAGGCTCAGCCTGTGTTGTGGCAATAGGTGAAATCTTAGGCTGCAAAATCGGTACCATCAATGAGCAGGAGTCAAATAGGCTGGGCTCTTTGCCACCATAAATGAGAGTTAATGGTGGCCACAGAACATGACGAAATTGTGTAAAATTTATCCAGAAACAATATGTCTCACCACCTTCATTGCTACCACCTGGTCAAAGCCACCATCGTTTCTCACCTGGCCATTGAAATCATCTTAGACTTCTTGGTTCTGGACCTGTTCTGCTGCTCATAATGGCCAGAGTGAGCCTTTAAACATTTGATTCAGATCATGCCATTCCTCTTTTTGCCACCCCCACCCTTGTACCAATGGCTTCTTTCTCAGTGTGAAATCCAATGCGCCCACAGTGGCCTTCGAGGTCCTAGAGACCTGGCTTCATTTCCTTTCTGACCTCCTCTCCTCCTCCTCCTCCTCGCTCACTGCATTTCACCTCATTGGCCTCCTTGCTGTTTCTCAAACATACTAGACAGGTTCCCATTTCAAGGCTTTGCACTGGCTGTTTGCTCTGCCTGGAATGCTCTTCCTCCATATCCACACTGGCTCCCCCTCTCACCTCCTCAAGTCTCCATGAAGATCTCACCTACTCCACGGAGACCTCGATGCCCACTGTCCAACCCCTGCCCTAGCGCTCCCAACTCTATTTACACCCCCTCCTCTACTTTTTCATTTTTTTCCTGTAGTGCTTATAACCTTCAACCTTTCTAGATAATGTACTTATTATGCTGACTGTTCATTGTGTGCCTTTAGGGCAGGGATTTTTGTTCTGTTTGCTAATGTATCCCAAACACTTAGAATGGTACTTGGCATTTCGTAGATATGTAATAAATATTTGTTGAAGGAATGAATGAATAAAGTCTCCATCTAGGATTGCATCGGTAACTTTACTCTCAGCTCATCTAACCAAAGGAAACCAAATACGTTCCCCTCAGAGAAGGTTACGATTCAGGAGATCCCACTGAGTAAAATGTTGTACCAAATCACTGTCCTACTCAGCTCCCTCCTGCAATGTATGTACGGGACACTGGATTGGCAGCAACACTGCCACGCGGGGACTGCAGAAGGCAAGGGGCCTTGGCTGGAGGGTGTTTTGATCTTGGATTGTACCTATGCTTGTGGGTCCCTCACCTGTTCCTCGATGTATATCACTAGAGGGTCTGGTACCTAGTTTCAAAAGCACCACCTAACCAGGACCCAACTCGTCTAACGGGCCGCCATCTCTCCTCCCTCCTACTGAGCGAATGGCGGCCTGACTGTGCACAGGCTGAGGGCGGGGCCGAGGCCAGAGCTCACTCTCTCTCACCATGAACTTCTCCTGGCAGCCAAGATGATGAGATGGAAAAACGCAGACCAGTGGCTACTCCAGAAATGCATTGGCGGGGTCAGAGGGATGTGGCGCTTCTGCACCTACCTCAAGGGCAGTGCAGGTGGGTTCTGGGACTTCTTCCTGAGCACCTTTGCAAGTTCTTAACAGCTTCCAGGATGCCCCAGGGCACTTGCTGACAGCGATGTATGTCTATGGTGAATAGAAAAAGTGACTTCGAATGCAGTTTGGGTGAAGTCTTTAAAAACTGGGACCCATAGTGTAGGCTAGAGCAAACACAATCAGAGTCCCTTTCATTCATTCATCACTCACACATTCATTCATTCGTTTCACAATGGTCATTGAGTACCACTGAATGGCAGCCACTGTGCTGTAGGTGGGGATACAAAGGTGGACAGGAACCGTAAGTCCCCACTTCATTGATCTGCCATGATGGTAGAGAGACAGACAAGGAGCCAGTAAACAAATCCCTGTAGCAAAAGTGTTGGGATGCCCTGCTTTCTGCTCCGTTGGGTCCCGCGGTTGATGAGTTCTGGGAGAACCACACCTGTACTGGCTGACACTCCAGTTCAAGTTGTATCCAGGGACAGCCCTAGTTTTAGGGTGAAACCCTGGATCTCAAGGGAACAGGGAGGAAGAACCAGTCAGGCTATCGTTCAGTGTGTCACAAAGACTTCAGTCCTGGCAAAGCTGTGAAACAGGGAACATAGTCTTCGGCACTTTTTGTCCCCAGTGTCCTTTTGTCGGTTACTCTGGGTCCGTGGTCTAGGAAATGTCACTTTCCCTCTGATCTTTATTTTTTGGACCCAACTCAAATGTCTCATGATCCGTCCTCAAAGTTTTATAGTTTTCCCTAAATGGACAGTTTTTCTAACAATAAAAAAGTCACAAAAGATCCCGATCTATTATGTCCCTTCTCCTCATGACTCCCATCTGCCCTCATATTAGCACATTTCTGGAGATGGTGCCTTAACCCGAAGGAGTAGCTCATGGGGATGTTGGAGGCATAGAGGAGGCTGGTGGTAGGGGTATCAGCTGCCACACCCAGGGGCAACCCCGAGGGGGCAAGGTGGGGGTGCAACCCTGGGCCTCCCCTGTCTGATCTGTAGGCGAAGAGCTGGTGGATTTCTGGATCCTTGCGGAGAAGATCCTGAGCATAGATGAGATGGACCTGGAATTGAGAGACCACTACCTGTCTCTCCTGCTTGTGCTGAAGGCCACCCATCTTCAGGAGGGTTCACGAGTAGTGGCTCTCTGCAACATGAACATCAGTGAGAACGATAACGTGTATCTGAAGTGAAATCCCTGGGAGGTGAAACCAAAAAAAAGAGGAGACTGATAGCCCTCAGTCTCCTGCTTTGCAGGGACCTTGGCACCGTCTAGGCTCCAGGGTTGCCAGTGGGAAACCCAACCCTTAGCAGGGGAGGGGTGAGAGAAACCAGTTCTTCTTAGGCTGGTACAGGCCTCTTCCTGAGATGTTACTCGCCAGTGATGGTTGGCTGGATGAGGTGAAGAGGAATTGGAACAAGGTCATTGAACAGCTCCTCCACCTTCTAGGTCTGCAGGGCTTGTCTTTCTTTTTTTAACATTGGGGATTCTCTAGAACAAACTACAGCACGCAGGCCAAATGAAGAATACGTGGACTATGAACTATGACTGTTTTCCTATTTTTAAAGGGTTAATGAAGACAAGTGTGCAACAGACACTGTAGGTGGACCATAAAGCCTAAACTAGTTGCTAGCTGGCCCTTCACAGAAAAGGTCTGCCAAGCTCTCTTCTAGAACATCAGATTCATCCTATTTATTTATTTATTTATTTATTTATTGGGGAGGCATTGCTAATGCAAACACAAATGTGTTCCAGAAGATTTGCTGTTTGGGATTATCACACTACTCTTTATTCATACAGATATTTGAGAATCAATGACATTAAAGTCAGTGCTAGTGAAGACTCCTTCAAATTATTCAGTTCAAAGCCCTTCTTCCTGTCAGATCTGACCTTGAGAAATCTCATTCAGAGGTACATGTCTCTTGTTCTTCAACATGTTTTCATGTGACATTCGCTTCTCTTTACAATAACGTTCAATATTCTAAAAAATAACCTGAAGAATCACCTAGAATGACTTATTTATCTAGGGAAGAAGGAAGGTAATCAGAGAAAGAGGTCACTGTGCTGAGCAAATCCTAAACATGTATCCACCTTATATTTGACCTGTTCATACCCCTGGATTGTGTGAGGAACAAAGGAAATTCTATACGCAAAAACATTTGAAAAAAAATTTAAAAACCTCACCATTAACACATCATTTTCATCCTTCATCTCTCTATCTACTTTCCAGAGTCCCTCTTGAACCTCTCCATCTGGCATCCCAACCAGTCAACCACCAGGAGGGATATCTTGAGCAACATGCAGAAAGTGGCTCTGTTCAAACTCCAGAGCTACTGGCTTCCCAACTTTTACACCCATGCCAAGACCATCATAGCTAAGGAGGAGTCATGCCAGGGCCTGATGCAAGAATATGAGACTCGCCTCTGTAGTATTTGCTGTACCCATGCAGGAGGGCTCCCTCTGAACATGAGCATCAAGAAGTCCCACCACCCCCAGAAGCACTACTCGAGCAGGAAGACAAAGCTGAAGATGTGGCAGTTGATAGATCATGCCTCTTGGTCTCTAGAATTGGATACCAAGCCAGATAGCAATTCCACACCTTCCCAGGAGACCTGTCCTAAGGCTAAGATGGTTATACAAATGCCTTGCCTGAAAAAGTCCTCTTCAAGGGCAGGAATAACCAGTTCCCAGGGAGAGGACAGTTGCTGTGCCAGGAAGTCCAACATGAAGAAAAAAGCCAAGAGCCACCTCCACATGGAAGGCCTCTTTGAGACAAAGTTCTCTACTCACCTGAGGACTGCCACCCCCATCATCCGTCACTCCCCCCAGATGACGATCAAGAAGGCCATCAAGCAAAGACTCTGCTCAGGGTACACCCACTGGGCCTTGTGTGCTGATGCCTGTGCAGGGAGTCCCTTCCGGGATCACCTGAAGAAGCAGAATTTGAAAACAGAGATCCAACTCCTGGATCTCTGGCAAGACCTGCACCATTTCCTCAGCGTCCTGATGAGTAACAGGAAGACTGGGAACGCCATCTTTTGGCACATGCTAGGCAACCGAATCTGTGAGCTCTACCTAAATGAAGAGATTGGTCCACAGCTACCGCTCAAATCCCAAACCATTGAAGGTCTGAAGGCACTGCTGCCTTCTGGGAGTATGAACCCCTGGATCCCCAGAGCCCAGGAGGAGATCTGCCAGGTAGGTCATACCTTACAGAAATGGGTTCGTATCTGGAAGATTAGGTCAAAACTGACCTAAAATTCTGTCTGGTCATCTATACCAAGTTAATGATCTAATTACGCATATAGCCCTTCACCTATTGAAGAGTTGGTTAATCTTTTAGGTGTAAGCTGTACAAATTCCCAAGAACCAGCCAAAACTCCAAAGTCGAGGAGTGGTCCATATTCACCTTTTGTTCCTTCTTCAATTCCCTCTTATGTGGAGTCTCCCAAAACCATGGATCTCAGAGTATTCCACCAAGAGATGTTTTAATAACTCTGTTCTAAACATTATATATTGAAATGCAGGGTCTTTCTGTCCTGGAACCGCCAGTTGAGACTGTTCCAAGGACATGGCCAACTGAGAAGGGTTATTGTTTTTGTTTTGTTTTTTATCCTCACCTGAGGACATTTTTCCATTTTTTGTTCAGGTAGAGTGGGAGGGGGAGAGAGAAACATCGATGTGAAAGGGACACATCGAGTGGTTGCCACCCACACGACCAACCAGGGCCGGGGACAAACTGCAACCGAGGTACATGCCCTTAGTGGGAACCGAACCCGGGTCTCTCAGGACCGCAGGCCGATGCTCTAACCGCTGAGCCAAACCGGCCAGGGCGAGAAGGTTTCATTCTTACTCCAAAGCATTAGCTATAAAAGCAGGAGACCCTTCTGAAGACTCACAGAACATAGGCCCGTTGCTTGACTATTGCATCATCAAGATCTTGGGAGAAAACAAATGACAAAGTCAGCTGGGAAACAGATGTATGTCCAGTTAAAGGGGCTAATTACAAGGGAGTGGGCACGAGGGTAGGGAAATCACAGAGGATAGTACAATACCCCAGGGCCAGTACGCATGGTCACCTTTATCACTCTTAGGCCTGCAGAGTTGAGGAGAGGGAGTAGTTACCAGAACCAGGAGGGAAAGAGCTGCAGGGAATGGAATGCCAGCAGGAGCTGTAATTATCAGCAGGGGTATAGCCAGTCTACAGCAATCTGGCTGGGAGGGACCCTGGGGAACAGATACCCCAAACTCCCTCTACTCCTGCTTTCCCATCTCCTGTCAGGACTCTTGATAGGATAAATCCTACCAGAGGTCACGGAAGCCTGTTGATGTGTTCCATAGAGGTTAATTTCCCAAGGCACAAGCCAGGTGAAGAAGGGTGGCGGTTGATCTGGAGGGGCAAGTGGGTATAAATAGCAAATTATTTAGTACAGTATAATGTATTCTCCTTACATTACCTCTTCGAGGCTTCCTCGCACCTCCAAGAGATGGATAGGATAGTATTACTGTCACGTGTAAAATGAGGAAAATAAGACTCAGAGAGGGTAGGTGGATTAGCCCAAGGTACACAGCAGACTAGCAGAGGAGCCAGGGTCAGAACCCAGGAGTTCTTGGCTATAAGACCAGTACAATTTCTAGTATACCATCATTATCCAGGGTGGCAATCTGGGTAGTGTAGGACCAGATCAGTAGGTCTACAGCCAAAGCTCTCCTGTGCACAATTCTTCAGTATTGGAAGCTCAGAGTTCCCTTGCCCTTAGTGAAATGTGTTCCCTCTTCTCTGCTCCCAGAGAACTTTGTTCACATCTCTGTGGTGGCATCTGTCATGCTGCCATTCATCATGTAGAAGGTGAGCTCCTTGAGAACCAGGTTTGTAGCATATTGATCTGTACATTCCCAGCAATGGGCATAGTGTCTGGCATGTAGGAGGCACTCGGAAAATATTTGTCAAATCAATAAATGAACAAATCAATAATCTGAACATGAGAGTACAGATATATAAACCTAGCGAAGCACTAGCTTATAGGTTCTGTTGTTACTGTTGGGTTTTGTTTGTTTATTTATTTGGATGTAATGAAATATTCTTCACAAATGGGTAAGGTCTTCAAGTGGGAGATATTAAGAATAGACACACCAACCCTGGCCAGTTGGGCTCAGCAGTTGGAGCGTCAGTCCACAGACCAAAGAGTCTCGGGTTCGATTCCAGTCAAGGGCACATACTTTTGTTTGCGGTTCAGTCCCCGGCCCTGGTTGGGGTCATGTGGGAGGCAATCAATCGATGTGTCTCTCTTACATTGATGTTTCTCTCTCTCTCTCTCTCTCTCTCTCTCTCTCTCTCTCTCTCTCTCTCTCTCTATCTCTCTTCCTCCCTCCCACTCTATCTGAAGATAAATGGAAAAATTTCCTTGGGTGGGGATTTAAAAACAAAACAAAACAGTCCAGCCAGTGTGGCTCAGTGGTTGAGCATCGACCCATGCACCAAGAAATTGGGTTCGATTCCCGGAGACAGCCAATTGATGTTCTCTCCCATCCATGTTTCCATGTCTCTTGCCCTCTCCTTTCCTCTCGCTCTAAAATCAATAAAGAAAAAAAATTTTTAATAATAAAATAAAAACAAAACAAAGCAGTAGACACACCAAAAGGAGATGGTTGGTTTTCAGGACCATTTTGAGAATCAGATGAGATAATACTTGGAAAGGAACAAAGACATATGAGATGTCAAGTAATTGTCCTTCAGTAAACTATTTACTGTATCTCTTCTTAAGGAAATATTGATTACTATCCTCTGAGATTCAGAGAGAGGCTGTGTGAGCTGCCATATTTAGAAAGGCAGAGGACTGTCCCCTGGTTGTTCATGGCTAATGTTTGCTGTCCCATTGCATCTCCAAATCAGAGAACCCAAAATCTGCAGCCTACTCTGCTCCCATGTGAACACTAGCAGGCGAGATGCAGCGAGCTGAGCACCACCTCCTAACACTATGCTGGGTTTGAATTGCAGATGCTCAGCCCCTTGTATGATGAGTTCCTGGATGAAGAGGACTACTGGTTTCTCACTTTTTCAGTAGGAGGGGCTTTGAGTTGGGGAGGAGTCATGAGGTTGAGGGAAGACGAGAGAATAACCACTCTTTTAGAAGCCTTATTTGTTAAAGTAAATGAGTCTGATTTTTTTTTTTCTAGAGGCAATTGGGGGGTTGACATGGTCCCTGATGTTCTAAATACAAACCTCTCAAGGAAAAAGACTCAAGTACATAAGCTGACTTTGAAGGAGTCACGTGCATGCAGAATTTCCCTCTTTAGAAAATGAGAGGGAGGGGGTTGGTGTGTCGAGGAGCAATGGTTCTGAACAGTGGAAAACGACCAACCTGAGCCCGCAGGACGGAGACCCAGGAGGCCTGGGCTGATGCAAATATCTCACTGCTGGTCTCGTTCCTGTAGCAAATGTTGTCTGTCCCCTCCCCCTTCTCTTAGACTCAGACCAAGTTCATCAGCACCAAGTGGCATAAGAGAGAGTCTATAAGCAAAAAGGAGAACATCCTTCTTTATAAGAGGTTTGAGGAATCCCTGGCGTTAAGCCAGGGCTTGGCGAACATGGAGGAAATGGACTCTATGCAGTGGCAAAAACTGGCTACTGAGGACCTGAGACAAGGCGGGTCTCTCCAGGTAGAACTGAAGTCTCCAGTGTTTCTGACAGGTGAGCACAGTCACCAAAACTTTTTGGACCCTGACATATAGGCAACTGGGAAGTAAGAATAGTTTGCGTTTAGGGACTGTTGGCTGTGTCGGCGCTATGCAATGCAAAGATGACCTCATTTGCTCTTCAAAATAACCTAAGGTAAGTACTGAGTAACTGAGGCACAGAGAGGGTAAGTGACCCTCCCAGGGAGGTGGCAGGGACAGGATCTGAATCCAGACTGGCTGCAGCGGCCCCTGCTGGCTGTGAAGGGAGCCAGAGCGCTGGAGTGTGGCCGTGATGCCCACACAGCATCGCCACGGTGGAACTGAACCCTTCATCTCCTGCTCTGGTGACCGCGTTCTGCCTCACCGCCCCTCCCGCAGAATCCAGTCCAGAGTATTTCTGTGGATATATTTTTAACAGCGACCTTCCTTTCCCGACATAACGCCCAGCCTGCCCAGGCGGTGGAGATGAGCGGATGGAGCACGCTGCTCTGCTGTCTTACAGGCCTGGGGTCGCGAGCTCTGCTAGTGAACCTGAAACTTGAACAGTGCATTTTACCTCTCCTTAAGCCTCAGTTTTCCCATCTGTAAATTGGGAATAATAATAGGCTCGTTGCGAAGATGACCTGAGGTCATCTATGAAAGTTATTAGCACAATGTTGGGCAATAGTACAAGTCCAATGTCAGCTGCTGTTATTCATATTGAACAAATTGCTTTCACTGTCTATGCTGAAGCAGTCAGAACAAAGCAGTATTTCTTAAAGGCTGATCCACAATGAATGCATTTGACTTCAAGGAACATATACCTGTATATATATGTGTGTGCGTATAGATAGAAAATATTTTTCCATAACAATGATGCACTCTAATATTCTCCGTTCTATTCTATCTCACTTTGTAAACACCAGCAATGATTCCACTTATTTTCTGACATACTATTGAGTCGTGACCTACCCTTTGAAAAACGTGGATGGAGTAGGAGAGAGCAAAGGCTTGGACATTCAGTTCTATTACTCTCTCACTCTGCCGGCAAATGACCTCATCCCTCTGAGCCCTGTTCCCTCATCTGTGGAATGGGGATAATGGCCCCTACTTTGCAGGGCTGTTGAGAGGGTTTGGGGTGATCCATTTACACAGCAAATAGGTGCTCAGTAGGTAAGATTATACTAAAAGTGTAACATTCAACGCTTGAAACCTTTGCACTGCACGGGGCACTGCATGTACAAGTCAAGATGCCCTGGGTGTTTGCCCTCGGAGCCATGCTTGAGTGTGAGTTATTTAAACCCATCATGGCCCTGGCCGGTTTGGCTCAGTGGTTAGAGTGTCAGCCTGCGGTCCAGAGAGACCCGGGTTCGGTTCCCACTAAAGGCACGTACCTCAGTTGCAGTTTGTCCCCGGCCCTGGTTGGTCGTGCGGGTGGCAGCCACTCGATGTGTCCCTTTTGTGTCGATGTTTCTCTCTCTCTCTCTCTCTTTCTCCCACTCTGAACAAAAAATGGAAAAATGTCCTGGGGTGAGGGAAGGAAGGAGGGAAGGAAGGAAGGAAGGAAGGAAGGAAGGAAGGAAGGAAGGAAGGAAGGAAGGAAGGAAGGAAGGAAAGAAGGAAGGAACCCATCATGAACAGGCCCTCTGTTTTATCTGAGTTTCACCTTCTCTCCAAATCCCAAAAAATCCCGAACCTCTCCCAGAAGTCTAGCGAGAAGTGGGAGAGAGGGTAGCTGGTCAGTTTCACCACCCATATACAAGGCAACAGGCATCTCTGCAGTGGCCGTGGCGAGTCAGGGATGGCCAGGAAGTGGGAACCACCCTCCATGGGGACGCCCGCTCTTTGCCCCCAGCACACACGATTACTGCATGGTTTTTGGAACACGAGTTTGACCTAAGGGTCTCCTGTGCATTTGCCCATCTTGGGGCCCTGACTGCCAGGTAGGCTGTTGCCCCCATTCAGGCTACACCATAAATTCACGGAGCACCAGACCTGGAATACTCTCAGCTTTCATATGGAGAAAATGTATCTCAGAGAGGTGAATAGGTTGCCCAAGGTTGCTCAGCAAGGGAGAACTAGGAGCCCAGAACCATTGCAGAAATAGTCCACTGCTCTTCCAAATTTACAGCCAGATACCCTGGCTGAGAGATGCTAACGATGACAATGACATTTGACATAAGGGCGACAGACATCCGTGAGTCCACATCCTGGGATTCCTTCTGAACTCACCAGTGGACACAGAAAGCACTAGACTGCCCTGGACAGCCGTGTGCGACGAGGCGGGAAATGTCCGTGGGTCAGTGGTCTCCCAGAAGGCAGAGCCCTCCCGCCCTGGAGGGGAGGGAGGCTGCATCTCCTTCTAACTGGGCTTAAGGAGCTCATATTCTTTGTGTATAAACACTCCGTTCAAACACTATTGTCATACTTAAATAACATTTTAAAGGCAATACTTTCTACAAAAGTATATGAATCTTTGAACCCAGAGTGGGCAATTAGATTCTCCCTTATTTTTCTCTACCTGACAGACATAGAGAAAATGTCCTTTGAGGAACTCTGCTATAAGTATCCAAAGGTGGCCATAGAGAAGATCAGTGATGACTACAAAATATACTGTGAAAAAGCACCTAAAACAGGTAAGTGTTTAAACCCATAGATAGATTTGAGACAGCCAGATAGAAAGAATCTCCAAACTCAATGGGTCATACGCCAAAAGAGGAACCGTGCTTTGTTTGAAATGAGGGACTTTGTCCCCACCCCACCCCCATACAGCCATAGAAGGGCATCGTGAAAATGAGATGCAATTATAAATGAATGAGGATGAGGATAAAAATAGTTCATTCCTACCTTCTTGCTCTGGGGTTTTAAATAATGCAGATTTGTCTTCTGCGAAGTTCCTTGGAGTCAGAGATTTGTGGAAGGCGGTTTGTGGGGCACGTTCCGGGGAGTACCCCTGTAAGGGAACGAGGAGAGCAGGACTGGGCAGAGGCAGAGGCTGAACTTCGAGGCAGTTGCAGGAGACCTCACAGGCCTCCTAGGGATCTGTTTACCAAACCACACAGAAATTTCCTGGTGGGGGCATTCTATTTAGTGAATGGCTTAAAAGACTGACTATAACGAGGCATGTTCTCATTTCTGGAGGACTGAGTACCACCCCGCCCCTCCCCTTTCCACAGTCTGGATCATTTCCGACGATATTAACAACCTCCGAAGGCTCTTGAATACTAAAATGCTTCGAGTCTGTTCTGTAATAGTAACGTTTTAACGTAGTTTTGAAACGGGTTTCTAAATGGCAATAGGGCACCCGACACCCACTCCAAACTGGGTGGTGTGACGAAGACCACTCGAGAAGCTTGCTGTGGGAGCAGTGTCCTGGGAAAGGGGTTGGCTCCTGTCAAAGCACAATGTGAAGGGAACTCTTAATGAAGAGGTCGAGCAAGGATCCGTGAGGGTTTGCTGATCACAAAGCAGGAATTCCAGGGGGCAAGTGGAAGGGGGAGGGGGGGTAGCAGAGGGATCCAGGAAAACAGTATGTGGCCTAGAAAAATGGCTGATCGGGCCCTGGCCAGTTTGGCTCAGCAGTTAGAGGGTCAGCCTACAGTCCAGAGAGACCCGGGTTTGGATCCCGCTAAGGGCACGTACCTCAGTTGCAGTTTGTCCCCGGCCCTGGTTGGGGTCGTGTGGGTGGCAACCACTCAATGTGTCTTTCTCGCATTGATGTTTCTCTCTCTCTCTCTCTTCCCCTCTCCCTCTTGCTCTATCTAAAAGATAAATGCAAAAATGTCCTCGGGTGAGGATAAAAAAAAAATAAAGGCTGATTGGGGAAGGGATGCCACTTGGGGCTGAAATGGGAAGGAGAATTATGATGGACGAGGTCTCAGCCATCTTCAGAGGAAGGTGGGCTCTGTACCTAACAGCCAACAGACTTACTGATGTTAGTGCCGGAGGCTAAAATCATCCTCCAGTCTCTTAAGCACTAATGGCCTTTGCATCCCTCGCACTGAAGGCCTGAGATGGTGACCACTGTGGGGACTGTGGTTTTTCCACATGCACTCACTGTCCGGTGATGTCCTTGCTGCTTTGTCCCTTCTTCTTCTTCTCTGCAAAGCTTTTTATAACATGGTGTTGCCCAACTTTGTAACTTCTTCTTAGATTTTACAGTGAAAATCGACAGAGAACCAAAGATATATTTATTCGCAAATAGGAAAACGTCCATAAAAAAGTTTGGTGTTGCAAGGAAGCCTTCGGTAAGACCCAGGTAAAACATAGGGTCTGGTTATCCTGATCTCCCCAGGCACAGGCCTGGAGTGAACTGATTTTTCTGTGTGTTAGTTTCCAGACTCTTTTCCATCTATCACACATACATGCACAGGCATACTAAGCATGTTCAATCATTATTTATTTTCTAAACCTGACACCATGCAATATATATTGTACAACAACTTTTTCAACATAACAAACTATTATGGACATCCTTTTATGTCAGTATGTACAGGTCTACCTCCTTCCATAGTGTGGAGGTAGCCTGATTTATTTAACTAGATGTTTTTTGTGGACATTTATATTATCTTCAACTTTTCACTGCTAATTAGTCCCATGACAAACATTTTTGCACATGTATCCTTGCATGTTTGTGTTTTCTGGATTGTGTACGACTATAGTGGCCTCCTAACTGCTTCCTTACTTCACGTCCCCCCCTCCCCCCTATAATCAGTCCTAGAGTTAGCCTCTGGGAGGCTCCACTGTTAGGCAAAGACTTCTTTCAGAAGTCCGCCCTCACCCTTATTCCACTTATCTTAGTACAAATGCCACCTCTACTTAAAAAGTTCTCCAAGCGTATGACTTCCCTTGCCTCTGAAACACCAAATCCCTAAAACACAGCCCCAAGCACTTACCATGTACTATTTTGTACTGCTCTTTATTTTCCAGGTGTGTTTTCTACCTTCTTGACTATAATTTTCTTCTAAGTCATGCCATTCATTCAGTCATTCTTTTTTTTTTTTTTTTAATTCCGTGACTATTAATGACTAGCTATATGGAAAGTTCTCTTATCGTGATATATTAGCACATACAAATGTGGTAGTCAAAGTCAGTGGCAGAATATTTGCGTAGAGAAAGTTCCCAGAAGTATGTTTTCAGTAACTGCTCACATTCATAGGGCGTGATAAGTTCTCTGCCTCTTTTAAATAGTCTAGAGAGATGTTTCTCCCTTTCAAAGAACTGGAATTAATCCCTAAAGTTCACTCTTTTATTCACTTTGCTATTCCAATTTGTGCTACTTACCACTTTTCACTATGTCTACAGAAATACCTATTTTCCAATTTAGTTGAATACAAATATCACATAAATCTTTTCTAAATCATATATTCACACGATCATTAAGTACTAGAGGGAATATGCAGGGTTATATAGTCCAGTTCATGCCTTTAGCTAAGACTAGAGCAGGGTGGCTGAGGTATAACACAATTGCAACTTTCTTAAACCTTGTCCCAGCCCAAATTCAATCTAATAAATAATCCCAAACACTCAGTGGATGCTAATAATACCAAAAAAGACATAGTCCTTGCCCTTAACCTAATACATAACTAAATATATTATAATAACTTACCTTAAAATGTTATGTATGATACAATACTGACTAATTACTATGAGAGTATAATGGAAACAAGAAATTTTGAGTGAGGGTTAGGAGAACTTGGAGTATCAAAAGAGCCCCTGATTTGCATGTAGGAATTCGATTGCAAAGAAATGGGAGTATTTTGTGTGCAGAGCTAACCTTCCAAGTTGAAGAAATGACACAAAGAGATAAACTCAGAAATATGAAAGTGGTATTCAAAGACTTGAAAGTAGTTCAATGGTGTTGAAGCACAGAATGCATGGGGAGAAGGGACATAAAACATAAAATTAGAAAGCTAGATTGAGACTAAAATAATAGAGCCATGGAATAATAGTTGGAAGGTTGTTGCAGTGGTTTGGGCAAGTGATATTAAAGACCTGAAGTTTATAGTGGAAGTAGATACATAAGGGAAGATACAGATTAAAAAAACAAAATAAAACACTGAATATGAGGAATTGGACTTCTGGAGTAGTGGAGTAAGAACCTCAAAAAATTCTCTCCATAAAAACAATGGTAAAACTGGACAAACCTGTCAAAAATTTTAGAACTCTATAAATTATAACATCCAAATCTTCAGTTAAAAAATTATGATACATACCGCCCCTGTCCCCCCCCCCACACACACACACACACACACACACAAACCCACAGGAAAGTATGGCTCATACACAGAGGAGAAAAAAGCAGTCATTAGAAAATGTCTCAGGTGATTCAGATATTGGACTCTCTAAAGACTTCCAAACAATATGTTCAATGAACTAAAGGAAACCATGTTTTAAAAAATTTAAAGGAAAATATAATGGCTCAGCAAATAAAAATATCAATAATAAGATAAAAATTATAAAATAGAACCAAATAAAAATCTGGAGTTGAAAAGTACAATAACTGAAATGAAAAATTCACTAGAAAGTATCAATAGCAGATTAGAGTTGGCAGAAGAATTAGTGAACTTGAAGTTATCTCAGTAGACATTATCCAGTCTGAAAGCATCACAAAACTAAACATCAATAGAACCTCAAAGACCTGTGAGATACCATCAAGAACACCAACATACAAATAATGGAAGTATCAGGAGAGGAAAAAGAGATAAAGGGGCAGAAAAAATATTTGAATATATAATGGCTGAATACTAATCAAAACAGACTAGAAGCTTAATGAATTCCAAGTACGATAAACTTAAAAAGATTCACTCCTAGACACATCAGAGTCAAATTACTGAATGACAAAAATATTACAAACATAGTCTGGCCGGTGTGGCTCAGTGGTTGGGCATTAACCCATGCACTAGGAGGTCACTGGTTCGATTCCTGGTCAGGACACAGGCCCAGGTTGTGGACTCCATCCCATGCAGGAGGCGGCCAATCGATGTTCTCTCATCAATGTTTCTATCTCTCTCTCCCTCTCACTTTCTCTCTCTCTAAAATCAATAAAGAAATAAAAATATTTTTTAAAGATTAGAAACATAGTCTCACCATATCAATGATAATTGAAACCACTTCTTCATATCAATGAAAATTGAAACCATAGAGGAGGCAGAGATTACCCAGGGGAAAAAAAATATCATAAGGCAAAATTCAAGAAGATTGGGGATGAAACAGTAAGGGAACCTATATTTAAGGAACAGTGAAAAAGAAATCTGCAAAGGAAATTTAGAAATATTGATCAATAACTGCTGATCACTTGTACTTAACCTCACTGAAATGACTGACAGTTAGGGATTGTTTTGAATCCCTAATGTAAAAAGGTTTCCTTGAAAAAAATTATTCCCCTTTAAAATACTTCTCCTCCTTACCCTGGCTGGTTTGGCTCAGTGGTTGGAGCGTCGGCCTGCAGTCCAGAGAGACCCAGGTTCGGTTCCCGCTCAGGGCATGTACCTCGGTTGCAGTTTGTCCCCGGCCCTGGTTGGGTTGTGAGGGTGGCAGCCACTCGATGTGTCCCTTTCACATCGATGTTTCTCTCTCCCCCTGCCCCCCCCCACTCTATCTGAACAAAATATCAAAAAAAAAGAAAAAGAAAAAGTTAAAATACCTCTCCTCCTCTTCCACTGGGGTTGTCCAATGATTGAACCAAGCTTAGGATGGATACATAAAAATTTATCTCCAAGGAAATAAGAGTAACCAACTCCTTCACTCTGATCTTCACATAGTTAAAGGCCTGCAGCCTGCAGCCTGCAGCCTGCCAGAAGACCTTCCCCATTTCCTACCGAGAGCAGAATCCAGGGTCACCATCCAGTCTCTCCACCAATGATGCTTTCTTATTTCCAGAAACCTGACGGAAGTCCTCCTAAATACAAACCACTTGGAGTTCTTCATGGAGTTCCTCAGAGAAAGGAACGCCGAGGGCCCCCTGGAATTCCTGGTAGCCGTACAGAAGATCAGTATGGAGGCGAATGAATACAGTAGCAGGTTGCTTATTGAAAATACTGTCAGGACTTTCTTCCATGGCTCAGTCTCTCCTGGTATGCAGCCTCTTCCCCTGATACTGTTTGCTTCTCCCTTTAGTCTCTTAGAAGTCTGGAAAAGAGGTGGTCTTGAGTGAGTTCCCTAAAACAGCATAACAGAACAGCTGCCCTATGTAGCAGTATTGAGACAAAGATGAAGAGGGACAGTCAAAGCAGGGAAAAATAATGAATCTGAAGTAAATTACTAGTAAATTACTAGTAAATTACTAGTAAAAGAAGCCATGTGCAAGAGAGTTGCATTTGTATGTGAAATACATCCTCTCATTTAATTTTATTCAACCCTGAAAATAAGATTATATTTAATCCTAGAAGTTTGAGATAGCTCTACTTGACTAATGAGGAAGGTGAAACAGAGGAGCTAATTAACGTATCCAGTCGGTGGACCTTGAATTCAAACTCAGGTTGTTTGACCTTCAAATCAACTGGACTAGAGTTAGATACAAAAGCAAGAGTACGCTGTATGCAAAGTTGGAGTGTCCACCACTCGACATCTTGTTTTCTTGCCCGAAGTGAGAGGGTAAATCTGACCCATGTAAATTTATTTGGCCAGAAGCAGGCGTTGCCTGTAAATTATTGGGCTATAAGTCTGGGGGGGGGACAGAAAGGGGTGGGCTTGGTTCCATTGGAGATAAACAAGCAAAGTAATGAAGATAGCGCCTCCTATTTTGACACAAACAGATGGTGTGTGTGTGTGTGTGTGTGTGTGTGTGTGTGTGAGTTTTGCCTGTGATAAACCAAGATAAGGTTATAGATTTTATCAAAATAGAAAGACATAAAATTGGCAAACCTTGTAAGAAATATTTATTTGTTAAGTCTTGGAATATCGAATTCTGTGCATTGTTTTGAATGAACTAGAAGAGATGCTGCCCTTGGTAAGTTTTCAAGTCATAATAATGAATATCATAGTCTTTGAACAAAAATTGCATTGCCTTTACAATACTTGTAATATTGGGTTTCCATCTGCCCCAGCCATTAACTTTAATCCTTTGTCTGTCCCTTTCCTAAACCCAAATCTTCAAACTAGCTGCAGAAATGAATCTTTTAAACATGTATTCCTCTTACACACTTATCTGAGATTTGAGTGGAACTAAACTAAAATAGGACAGTATTTACTCTACAAAGCACTTGCACATAACATTCCAAAGATGCTTTTGAGATTTTCAAACGAAGTGTGGCGAGTCCAGAGTCTAGCCAGACTGGAATAAGGGACTGTGAGGCTCTCAGATGGAAACCCGCCAGCTGCCTCAGATGGCTTCTTTCTCCCCCTCACTCCCCTCCTCCCCCTCTCTGTGTCATTTTCTAGAAGAACTGCTGATGTGCGACACCCCTCTCATCAAAGAAATCTCTCAGATGCGTTACGTCAGCACAGCCTCACTGTTAGCTCTCCAGAGCGTCGTCCTGAAGTCTCTGGAAGAAAAATGGTGAGTACCGAAGGCACTGTCCAGAGCTGCTCATCGGCTCCGGGAGGCACCACCACCCAAGGAGTCTCTGAATCCACTCACAGAGCCCTTGTCAAGCCTCCCAGCTGAAGAAAAGCCAGACTCTTCTTGAACTCTCTTACCTGCCTATTACCTGCGTGTGTGCACACACACACACACACTTTCACACACACACACTTTCACACACACACACTTTCTCTCACACACACTTTCTCACACACACTCACACACTTTCACACACACTTTCTCACACACACTTTCTCACACACACTTTCACACACACACTTTCTCTCACACACACTTTCTCACACACACTTTCACACACACTTTCTCACACACACTTTCTCTCACACACACTTTCTCACACACACACACTTTCACACACACACTTTCACACACACACTTTCACACACACTTTCTCACACACTTTCTCTCACACTTTCTCTCACACACACTTTCACACACACTTTCTCACACACACTTTCTCACACACACTTTCTCTCGCACACACACTTTCACAGACACACTTTCTCACACACACTTTCATACACACTTTCTCTCGCGCACACACTTTCACAGACACACTTTCTCACACACACACTTTCACACACTTTCTCACACACACACTTTCACACACACACTTTCACACACTTTCTCACACACACTTTCTCACACACTTTCACACACACTTTCTCACACATACTCTCACACACTTTCTCTCTCACACACTTTCTCACACACACATTTTCTCACACACTTTCTCTCACACACACTTTCTCTCACACACACACTTTCACAGACACACTTTCTCACACACTTTCACACACTTTCTCACACACACTTTCTCACACACTTACACACACACTTTCTCACACACACTTTCTCTCACACACACACTTTCTCTCACACACACTTTCTCACACACATATACAATTCTGTTTATTTGCCTGAACAAGAAACAACATAGTACTGATTGGGAAGGACAGGCCAACCTTAGCAAAGGTCTAAAATCATAAGAAGAGTATTTCTGAGTATCTTGATAGTCCCCAGTTTCCACCTCGACTTCCTCCAAAAGCAGAAATAGGTTTGCCTTGGCTGTGAACTTGGATGTGCCAGGCTTTGGCCTCCTCTGACATTTTGGCCTCCTCCTGGCAGGTTTAGAGAGTACCAGGAGCTGTTCCCAGCCTTCCCTCTGGAAGGGCAAACTCCAGCACGAGCTGTGCCCAGGAAGGCCTCGAAGAACGCGACCACTCACCTGCACGAACCCCAGGTCAGTGAAGAAGCCAGGCACTAGGACGAAAAACCGCTGCCTAGGCATTGCCAACCGTACGAGAGTTTCACTGTTAGCTTATTCAATCACCGAAACAACTACCCTTTGGGGTAGGTTTCTGAAACTCCATTTTATGAAGGAGGGATCTGAGTCTCAGAAAAATTGTTACAGTGAGAATTTAAGGAAGTCCCTCTCTTTAGTGTCTTTGTGCCAGGCAGAGGTCACTCATGGAGATCAAAATGTCAGGTTTGTTGTTGTTATATTTGTTGTTTTTATTGCTGAAAGCTACTTTCAAGGACATGGATTGACCATGAAGCCAAAAGAGTTTGATTACCCTCTCTTGCACCCAAATTAAATTTACATGTCCAGTCACTGTAGCATAATGGAACACCTGAGGCCTCCACTTACCCTGGTGAGCCCCTTACTGTATGAGAAAGAGTGGGCCTGACATGTGTCCTGGAGACAAACACCTCCCAGAGAGAGAACGCAAAGGACCAAGAGCAGACCCTACCTGCTTCCTTCTTCCAAACTCATCAATTAGCTAACTCATTCTTTCTCCCACTGGAGAAGATAAAAGGGAAAGAAAGAGAAGACAGGTATGTTATTCAAGAAAGTTTTTATACGGTTTGAGAAAATAAGAATAATGTTAACCTCTTAAATAATTGTATGTTCAATGCATTATGGAGTTAGTTCGTATCAGGAAAATTTGAGCCCAACTCTGACTTCAAAGATCATGCCAAGATATTTCTGAAAATAATGCCTTATGCCCGTGGATCTAATATTCCAGATATGAAAATGGACTTCCCAGGCCTTTCTTCCTTTTATACCCTCCATGCATGAATCAACTCCATGTCAGGGTCCAGGAATGTAGGACATTGGAAAGAATACTGCACCCGGAACCAGGACGCTTTGTCTTGATTTCAGGTCTTCCTGTTGCTTTTAGATAAGAAAAAAATAAACAGAAAACCAACATGCACATATGCCTACTTTGTGCCAAACACCGTATTAGGGTTTTCATATATCATCACTAACCCTTCACCACAACCACTATTGTTTCTTACACATGGAGACATGGATGCACGGGTTAAGTAAATTAACCCAAACTCTACAATTAGGGTGAGCTAGGCTCTGAAGGCATGCATCTACTGAAGTTCCCTGCCTGTAGAATGAGAAAACGAAACTTAGATCAACAAGATGCTTTCTGGCTCTCAACATCGATTTCTCAAGGGGTCAATGAACTGGAGAACAGTCGCTAGGTATCTGTGGAGAAATGGATGAAGAAACTTATCAAATGAATATGTGTGTGCACGTGCATGCGCGTGGCAGGTAAGTGTGTGCATCTCATTATTTGTTTTCTTTTTTTAATGCTTAGAAATGGTTTTACTCATTTCTTTATTTTTTTCAACATTTCAAATTCTGCCTGAGTCATTATTCCCTTCTTGTGAATCATACTTATCTCTGGCCTCTGTGTCTTCCTGTTTTTAGCTCTCACACCTCCTCTCCCAATCACGGCAACTCAAATCTTCACTGTTGAAAGACTATGATGCAAAGAGCATGGCTGATGGCCCCAGACACGCCTGGTTGAAGTCGGACTCTTCCATTCAGCAGCTGCTTGCTCTGGGGAAGGTTATACGAGTTCTCTGACTTGAGTTTCCTGGGCTTTAAACTGGAGCTTAAAATCATTCCTTTTAAAGGAGGTGTTGTGAGGATTGCATGTAAAGAATGTCAAGTTCCGGGGCGTAGTTCGCTCTGTGGACAACAGCCGTAGTAATGAATGTGTCATACCCCTCTCTCTTCCCGCAGAAGAAAGTCTGGACGAAAATGACCAACTTTATCAAGAGCTTTTGCAAGTACCGTAGATATATGTCCAACGTCAGCATGCGCCAGGAATTTGAAGAATATCTTCACCTGGAAGTACAAAACAAGGAAAGTAAGTCACGTCCCCGTTTGGTTTCAGCAGCAGGGCTAGCCCACAGCGGAAGCTGCAGAGCTATGGCTGTGTGTCATTCATGCCTGCGTGAGCCTGGGGTCCTGCAAGAAGCCCAGGTCCTGGGTGCAAAGCCAAGCCCGGGCCTTCCCACAGAGGATGGGGGCCCAGGAGCTTCTGCTCGGAGCCAGCAAGGGTGGCGAATGAACAATCTAAAGCAGTGTGAGATCTCACATTTTACAAAATGATCTCATGTTGTTCGTCTGAAGTAGCAATTTATTAAGTTGTTTCATTCATTCATTCAACACACTGATAATGTGGCAGGTGCTTTGCAGGGTGCTGGGGATACAGTGGTGAACATGCAGCATAGGATCTGCTCTCAAGGCACCTCTCGTTTTGAGGGCAAGGCAGAAAATAAGAGCCACAGATGTTGGAGCCAAATATCCTGGGTTTGACTCATACTTTTTAACTGAAGGACCTTGTGAAAGTGACTTTTTGCCTCAGTTTCTTCATCTGTAGAATGGGAATAAGTGTGCCTATCTCAGAGAGTTGTGAGGATTAAGCGAGTTAATATATATAAAGCATCTTAGAACTATTCGTGGCAACAGTAAGTGCTATAAAAGGCTCAGCCAGTATTCGTGTTATTATATCATTGTGATGCCTGATCCCAGTGATGATCGTAAGGAGACCCTAAATTAGTGGAGGGGGAGGGGGTCAGGAAGGCTTCTCCCAGAAAATGGCATGAAGTTGAGTTTTCAGGGATGAGCAAGTTAGGCAAGCAAAATAGGAGGGAGTGATTTCTAGGTCTGCATAGAATCCTAAAATAGGAAAGAGACGGTGTAGTTCTGGGACTTAAGGGCCATTTGGACTAGGGATTAATGAGATGGGGAAAGTATCCGAGATAAGACTGGAGGAATTGATAGTGACAAATCTCATCTCTCTCTCTCTTTTTTTTATCCTCACCCGAGGACATTTTTCCATTTTTCAGATAGAGAGGGAGGGAGAGAGAGAAACATCGACGTGAAAGGGACACGTCAAGTGGCTGCCTCCTGCACGGCCCAACCAGGGCCGGGGACAAACTGCAACTGAGGCACGTGCCCTTAGCGGGAACTGAACCCGGGTCTCTCTGGACTGCAGGCCGATGCTCTAACCGCTGAGCCAAACCGGCCAGGGCTCATCTCTCTTGATGACCTGTGAGTTGTTCCAACTCTCACTTTAACAAACTATGCTGCAAAAGTTATCTATTTTGCAACTGTCAGTTTCTATGAAACTTTTAAAATGGAAGTAATGGGTACATGGTTAAAAATAGTTCAACTGTGGCCCTTTAAAAACATTGCACTAATTAAACTCTCTCCAACAGTATAAACGAGGGCCATGTTGTCACCAAGTGTGGGCTATTGTACATTTTTTAAAAACTGCCAATCTGGCAGACGAAAAACCATGTGCCATTCTTACGTATTTTTCTTTGATAGTTGAGCACCTTTATTCATTGGTTATTTGTATTCTTTCTGGACTGTTTACATCCTTTGTCTGTTTTTCTATTGGAATTTTAATATTATTTTCTTTTCTAACTTGTAAAAAGGTTTTGTATATATATTTCATGGACAGCTTCACAAGCAGACATTTAAGATTTAAGAACAGTTCTAGCTCTTTGGTTTCTTCTTTGAAGTAAAATCAACTCAAACCCTTATGCATATTACTGTATCTAGATTTCTTGGGTGGGTTTAGCACCCTCTTGCCTAAAATTCCTGACTATCATATCAATTTCCACTGTTTTTCTGACTTTTTTTCTTCTTTAAACTCAAGTCTCAGAGATAAAGAAAAAGAGACTGTAAGATAGTTCGGAGAGACCTTATGCTTTGTAACCCTGAGACCTAAGACAGTGTTTCGGACTCAACAGGTATTAGGTATTTATTGAATATTGTGATTACCCTCCCATCCAAAAGAATCCCACTAGACAGTTTCTTTTCTTTTTTTTTTTAAATATGTTTTTATTGATTTTTTTTTTTATTTAGAGGAAGGGAGAGAGAACTAGAAACATCTATGTGTGAGAGAAACATTGATTAGCTGCCTCCTGCACGCCCCCTATGGGGGATCAAGCCTGTAACCCGGGCACGTGCTCTGACGGGGAATTGAACCGGGATCTCTAAGTCCATGGGATGACAGTCAATCTACTGAGCTTCATGCCGGGCTAGAAAGTTTCTTAAACCCAGCCAGGCACTGAACTAGGGTCCACTTGTCAGATGCAGCCCCAAACTGCTCTCTTCTCAGCCCTGAATCCCTATGAGTAGGTTTATTTGAGTACATCCTAGTCAAGAAACTTTTAAAAATAAATGTCTTAGTTTTTCTGAGATACAAGCCAAACCTTCTAGAACCTTCTATGCTCTCCTGTACTCATTCCTGTCTTATTTCTACTCTAGCCTCATACCCTCTGTTTCTTCATTAACTTCTTTATTCTTTATATTTTGGCTTTTTGTTTGTGCTGCTTTCCCAGTTCACTTCTAAACGACTTCCCTGATAAACCTTGATAAGCATCATCAGAACCACACACTCTATTCTGAAGGTCACCTCTGCACATTTCGTTTCTGTTAGGGATTGGCATAACTACCGTGTGCTTCTATCTCGGACAACAAGACACCTTTCAATAATCCCTTGATTGGGGAGGGGGTGTATGTATGTTGTCATACCATCGAGCAGATGGCTTTCCCAGCAGCCCTTCAAGTCCAAGTGAAAGGTTGAACCCAATGATAGGGAGTCACTATTTCAAAAGGCCCCAAAGTGAGTCTGCAGTTTCTTTCATTTTAGTTATGCCCAGATGGAAGGCTTCAGGCTTAAGAGGGACTTGCTCGAGCCAGCTGCTAACTCCTTCCTCCTTCTCTTTCAGATATCCCTGCATCCCCCACTGTACCCGTCCGCCCACCCCCCCATCAAACAAATGTCCGCAGTGCAGAGGAGAATGGCGATATCATCCTTATGAAGCGCCGTATATTTGGCCACAGGATTATCACCGTCAACTTTGCCCTCAATGATTTGTATTTCTTTTCTGAAATGGAGAAGTAAGTTTCCCACCTCACCTTCCCCTTGTGGCTTCCCATGCTTAGTATCTCCTGGCAAAGACCAGAGTGGCCTGTAAGTGGCGCTGTGATTCCTGGCACTCCCACCGAACGCTGTCACTCTATCAGTTCCCACCATCGTTCCCCTTGGATCCTGAAGCTTCTGTATTCTGGAGTTCCCGATGCTGAAATGCACTTACCTATACCCAGGATGTGGAGCCCTTTGTACTGTTACTTATGAATATGATAGAAATCCTCTTCTGTAGCACCATTGGACCAAGAGTTCTTTTTCAATTTATTGATTTGAGAGAGAGAAATATTAATTTGTTGTTCCACTTATTTATGCATTTATTGGTTGCTTCTTATACGTGCCCTGACCGGAGACAGAACCTGCAACCTTGGCATAGCAGGACAACACTCTAACCAACTGAGCTACCCAGCCAGGGCTGAACTAATAGTTCTTTAGTTAAAGAAAGGAATTATAATAATAAGGTTGTGTGTGTGTGTGCATGACTTTAAACAGTACTTTTAAGTTAAAACACATTAATGTTCATTCACTCACCTTCAAACTTTGGATGCAAAGCCAAAGCTGTTCCACTAATTGGGGTCCACCTGTGTTTCTTGCATATGCTATCCCTACAGTGCTATCTACTGATCCTAATTTTTCTCTCATTAAAGTGGAATGAGAACTTAAAGGTTACTGCAAAACAACTTAATCCTTCTGGATTTTTATTCTTGTCTTTTCAATGTTCGAAATTGCCTTGCCACACCTAAAGCAATAGCAATTTTTTTAAAAAGCAACTCACCTTTATTGGAACATTCCAAAACATCTGATTTGTTCTCATAGATACAACAAATACCTTCAATTTCATCTTGGTGTTTTGTTCATTTTCATAAATTTGCAGTATAGTAACAAGTACAACAGGCAGAAACATTTGGGAAGCAACAGGGAGGACTCTGGGGACATGTCCGCTGCAGTGGGAGCAGGGCGAGCTGTACTGAGGTCGCAGCAGTGCGCAGTCCCCTGGCCGGTGTGTTTCCGGAAAGGCAGAGCCCTGGGAACTCAGCGCATCCTTTGGGGTTCAGAGCGTTTCCCACCGCACCCCAGTGAGGGGCTTAGCTCCGTTCCACAGACACTGATGGATGGCTTGATTATTCTTGGCACTGGATTCGGCACTGGAGATACAAAAAGTACCAGTAAGACATGCTCTCCATCCTCCACATCCCACAGAATGGGGGTGGCAGAAAAGACACGAAGCTCAGAAGTGGGATGCTAGGTGCTATGGTTGAGCCAGGACGTGATGGAGACAGCTGAGTCCCAGGTGTGGTTTCGTGGCAGACAGGTCACCTACGCTGAGTTTTGAAGAATGCGGAGGGGTTAGTTACATGTGTAAGGGGGAGATGAGCAGGGAACAGGAAGGAATGCCAGTCCGGGTGAACAGCCTCCCCCTGCTGCCCCAATTCCATCACCATCATCTCTTTCTCACTCGCTCACTACAAACCGTTCCCTGCACAGCAGCCAGAGAGCTTGTCAACAGTGTCAACCAGAGTATAACACCCTCCTGCCCAAAATGTTCCAGTGGCTTCCCGTTTCCACTAGAATCCAGTCCAAGCTCCTCCCATTGCCTAAATGGCTCTGCGCAAGCAGGACCTACCTACATCTCGGGGCACCTACTGCATCTCGGGGTACCTACTGCATCTCGGGGTACCTACCTGCATCTCAGGGTGCCTACCTGCATCTCAGGGTACCTACTGCATCTCAGGGTACCTACTGCATCTCGGGGCACCTACTGCATCTCAGGGTACCTACTGCATCTCAGGGTGCCTACCTGCATCTCAGGGTGCCTACCTGCATCTCGGGGTACCTACTGCATCTCAGGGTACCTACTGCATCTCGGGGTACCTACTGCATCTCAGGGTACCTACCTGCATCTCAGGGTGCCTACCTGCATCTCGGGGTACCTACTGCATCTCGGGGTACCTACCTGCATCTCAGGGTGTCTACTTGCATCTCGGGGTGCCTACTACATCTCGGGTTACCTACTGCATCTTGGGGTGCTCACCTCCTGCTACTTGCCTTTTGCCCCAGGCTCCAGCTCCGAGGCTCTGCACTCTGCTCCTCCCTGGCTGCAGATGACTGTCTTTTTCTCTCTTATTGTCTGCGTCTCAGTGTCTTCCCCCTTCCCAGTGACATGCCCTTTTGTTGTCTTCATAACCTCCACTGCATATTTAATTATTCACCTGTTTCCTGATGCATCTTCCTCCCTCACTGACTGCGAGCTCCTGGGAAGCTGGACTTTGATTACTTTGTTCACTACTGAATCCTGCTCCTGGGGCTGTGCCTGGCACAGTGTAAACCCTCACTGAAAAATGCTCGTTGACTGACTACATGAATGGAGATGGGAAAACCTAGTGTTCTACTATTAGGAAGACTTTAAGTTATTAAATTTTTACCTGGCCTGGGAGAAGTCAGCTGTGTACATAAATCAAGATAAGGTATAAATGATAGATATTTGATGGTTACTGAAAGAACATGTTGCAAGGAGACAGAAGGTGTGGATGGGACTTCCAGGAGCTGGGGGAGGTGGGGATGGGACATTCAGGAGCTGGGGAGGTGGGGGTGGGACTTCCAGGAGCTGGGAGGTGGGGGTGGGACATCCAGGAGCTGGGGAGGTGGGGATGGAACATTCAGGAGCTGGGGAGGTGGGGATGGGACTTCCAGGAGCTGGGGGAGGTGGGGATGGGACTTCCAGGAGCTGGGGGAGGTGGGGATGGGACTTCCAGGAGCTGGGGAGATGGGGGTGGGACTTCTAGGAGCTGGGGGAGGTGGGGGTGGGACTTCCAGGAGCTGGGGAGGTGGGGGTGGGACATTCAGGAGCTGGGGAGGTGGGGGTGGGACATCCAGGAGCTGGGGGAGGTGGGGGTGGGACTTCATGTTAAATGGGTATGAAGTTCGAGTTTGGGAAGATAAAAAAAGTTCTGGAGATGATGGCGGTGAGCATCACACAACAGTGTGGATGAACTTAATGCCACTGCAAAACAGTTAAACTGGGGAATTTTATTTTATGTATATTTTTTTATAGTAAAAAAAATTAATAAAAGGAATATGTTGTTTCAGAGACTGGTGATCATTGTGAGAGGGTCAGCAGAGGAAGGGAAAGAAAGAACAAGATAGCCCTCAGCCCTCGAAGCAGTCAGAGGGCCGGATGGGTAAAGAAGGGAGATGGGATAAATCAGGAAGTCGGTGATGGAGAAATACACTTGTAGAAGCACATAGTCTTAACATATTTGACACGCGGTAGGTACTCAGTTAGTATTTGCTGAAAGGTGAATTACGATGGAATGAATGAAGTCACCATCTGGCCCAGGATTTGGCCCTGTCTGTTTTAGGCCAGAAATGGGCCTGGGCTGGCTGCCCTCATTAGCCACTGCTTTCCTCGTTGTTTATTTCCTACGTACTTCCTCTTTCTAGATTTAACGACTTGGTGAGTTCGGCTCATGTGCTACAAGTCCACCGGAACTACAATGAGAATGATGTGGTCCTGATGAAGTCCAAGATCAGCGTCATCCTAAGGCTCTACCTGCAGTCGGAGGTTCCTCCAAAGCTGAGGGTAAGGGGGACGGCCACCCTCCTCTGGCCTTGTGCTAAGGAGCATTTCCCCCCGAGAACCCCGAAAGCTAACTATCAGGCACCTCCTAAGTTCTGGGTCAGCCAGATACCCACCTAGCAGCCCCACCAAAACTTCTGCTTTCTGGGGAGGGGGTGGTCTTAAAGGTGGTGGGGGCCAAGAGAGGGTTTCTGCCTTCCCTGGAGCCTCTGCCAGTGACGGGCTCCCACTGTGGGTAGGTGAACATCTCTGAGTCGCAGAAGGAGACCATCCTTGCTGCCATCACAGAGGGCCGCCTCGATCGGAGCATCTTCCACGGGGCTATCATGTCTCTCTTCCCCATCATTATGTACTTCTGGAAAAGGTAACTCTCTCCCTCTCCTCACCAGGTCAGGAAAACACCTTTGACTTTCTAGAGAGTCTTTGACCTTCCTGTAGCTCTCTGTTCAGTGTTCAGGTTTGTGGGAACCAAGATGGTGTCTTGTCCTCCTACTCGGCTTTGTCCCTCACACTGAGCACTGAGCCAGAGGATGGGAGGCCAAGTAAGACCGGGATCGGAACACCTGGCTCCCAACTCTCCTTGCGCTGGCTTGAAACAAGGATGTTAATTTGTGTTAGGTGTAGGTTCTTCACCTAAGGGTGACAATGGACCGTAGCTACTAGGGAGCAATCTGTCAAGGCTGACACAGCTGTCCCCATGCTTAAGGAGCCTCATGGGGACAGTCAGCCAGGGGAGTTTTGCTCTATCATGCCCACATCCCATCATTACCAGTAGGGGCACAGTTGCTAGACATTTTGATTTTCAAGAGAAGCTGGAAATTCGGCTTCTTACATCATATCACCCCAGGTTAAAATAGGAAGTGTGGCAACCAACTCAAACCTACAACTTGGGGAGGAAATTGTGAAGCAGAGAACAGGCAGGACAGAGGCAACCGGGCCCACTGGTCCCTCGCCTGTCTTGCTAAGGTTTGGGCCGACAGACTCACCTATGTTTTTCTAGCTAGTTACCCACGCCTGTGGTCCACTGTGGCTCCAGCTCCCCCTTCCACATGGTGAATGGCAGTGCCCTGGGTGATAGTGACCACAGGACAGCTGGCTGATATGGCCCCAGACCAGGCAACTTGGGATGTTCAGAGTATTATGGTGATTCCAGTTCTTAGCAGTTCCCTTCTCCCACACACACTCACACAAAGGTTACTTTCTTAAAATAGAAGTATAAAGGTTGCTCACCAATCACCGACTTCCATGTTTAAATCCCTAGGATAAACTATTTAATCAGGATTGAAAGAATTTTTTTAATCATGTTCAAGATAACCAGGTGAGCCTTTTGAACACCAGTTGTTATCTAGCTCTTCAATCTGGACTTGATTCTGTGTCTGCTCACTGGGACTGAATAGAAATTTGTCCTGAAACTTTCTGGAGGATCAGAAAGTTCTGGGAAATATGTGATGCTTTTGGCCCAAGTCAGTGCTCGGTGCTCCCTCAGGGGGGCTTTGAGTCCTAGTCCTCTTGCAGGTGGTTCTTTACTTGCTTTCTTATATACTTATGAAGAGTCTTATATTGTGCAAACTGTGTCCATACCTATTATCTCAGATGAACCACTCAACAAGCCTGTGAGGTGGGTGGTGCGAAGTATTATTATTCCTATTTTATAGATGAGGAAACTGAGGTTCTGAGTGGTTAAGGGACTTGCCTAGGTAAGTGGTACCACTTGGTAAGTGGATTAGAAACCAGGTCTCTTGGTCTCTCAAGCACCCTAAAGGATGCATCCTTGGCATGTTGGGAGGCCCATGGCTGGAGGGAGTTTAGCAGGTGGAATGGGAGAAAGCAACTGTGATTGGGTGGAGTGTCCCTTGGGGAGGAGGAAGGTGGGCAGCAGTCAAGACCACCGGAGCCAAGGCAGGATAGAATAAAGCTAAGACAAGCCTCCAAGGGGTCCAATCTCAGGACGGGCTGAGAAATAGCAGGGGGCTAGGGCCAAGGTGGAGATGGAGAGTGTTGTGAGGGCATCTTGGGAGCCACTGTGCCAAGGTTGTCGTGAGTCTGAGTCTGAGTTCATGTTCTCACTCTACCAGGTGGGCACAAATGGGATCTCAGTCTGATGCCGAGGGGAGCACCCCAGGGTGGGTACCCCGGGGTGGGGTACAGCAGATTCTCTACAGACTCCATTCACAGGAGGCTCCAGAAGGAAGTCCCAACATACTGCCCGTCCCAGACCCTCACTGGAGCCTGGCAGCATGCGGAGGCAGGGGCTGTCCTCTTGTCTGTGGGACCCCCACCCGCTGTGGGGACAGGTCCTGGCCCACTTCCCGTGCTGTGTCACTGTCCCCTCGGTGGTGGATTTCTCCCTGTGACCAGAAGCCGTTCTTCTCACAGGTTTTGTTCCTGGAAGGCAACCCACTCTTACTTCCAGTACAGGGGCAAGAAGCCGAGTCACAGAAAGTCTTCTTCTAAAGCTGTGTGCAAGTACCCTGCTTGGAGCGGAGGTGAGCTCCGCCCGCCCCGCCCCTCCGCTAGCAAACAAGACTCCTGAAGGGAAGGCGTGGGCTGCAGGGACACACACACACATAATCTGCACCCAAGGATATTTTTCCATTGATTTATTTTAGATAGAGTGGGAGAGAGAGAACATCAATGTGAGATGTTCTTACATTGATTGGTTGCCTCCCGCATGACCCCCACTGAGGCCAGGGATCAAACCCACAACCAAGGTACATGGCCTTGGCCAGGAATTGAACTTGTGACTCTTTGGTCCACAGGCCTACGCTCTAACTGCTGAGCCAAACTGGCCAGGGCTTAAAGTATATTTAACTGTGGCTCTCAGTGCTGGCCAAAAGGTCCCCCCACCCCAGGGGTGGCTCCCCAGCATCACATCGCAGGATGCCTCTGGGCACACAGTACACAGTCTCCATGGTGGGGACATGGAGGTGGGGACCTGCTCTACTGCTGTTTACAAAGCCCCCACTCCAACCAGCTCCATAACTATGTTACAGTGTTAAATGAGAAAATTACAAAATGGAGGTAGAATATTATGTTACTGTGGTAAATACATATACAAGCATATATCTGATTTTTTATGAAAGCATGGAGAAAAAATAAGTAAAGACAGAGTGTTAATAGGATCATCTCTGGATGATGTCATTTTGAGAGATTTCTATATTATGAATATATTGGGTTTTTTTTGTTTGTTTGTTTTGTTTTGTTTTGTTTTAATCCTCACCCAAGGATACTTTTCCATTTTTTGTACAGATAGAGTGGGAGGGAGAGAGAGAGAGAGAGAAACATCGACGTGAAAGGGACACATCGAGTGGCTGCCACCCGCACGACCAACCAGGGCCAGGGACAAAATGCAACCGAGGTACATGCCCTTAGTGGGAACCGAACCCGGGTCTCTCCGGACCGCAGGCCGACGCTCTAACCACTGAGCCAAACTGGCCAGGGCAAGAATATATTGTTAATCGTGTTATTAACATATTATTTATATATTACTCACATATTTATAAATAAATGGAAAGACACACTTTTACATGTTTTCTTTGCACAGAGCAGTTCAACCCAGTCCCTTTCCCAACACCTGCCCTGAGATCAGCTCTTGAGCGAAATGAGTTTGAGAGAGAGACGGAGGGTGCACAGGGCAGTGCCGGGTAAGGGCAGGCTGGGTGACTCTGCGGCGGACAGTTCGGGGAAGCAAACAGAACAGGTCTGTGCACCTGGAGCGGTCCCAGCATCAGAACGCACTGTGCAGATTGGGGCAGGAGTTGTGAAAACAGCCGCCAGCTGTCCCAGGATGGAGTGGAACACCGCTCTTCCAGCTCACACCTGCCACCTGCCGTGCTCCTGTCCCTGCCCCTCCCCCTGAGCTCCCCCCCCCCCAAAAAAAAACATGTTGCCCCCTTCTTTGGGGCTCTGGAGACCTAAATCCTTCTCTGGGGAGCAACTCTGGCTGCAGAACCCAGCTCCTGCTCCCATGACCCCCTGAGAGGGTCCTCGCCTCCACAGGAAAAAATCACCCACTCCCTGGGGGCAGCTGCCCCTTGGGTCAAGGAACATGGCTCCATATCCTTGTCTCTGCCTTGTGAAATGTCACCGCAGCAGAGAGAAATCAGTCATCTCTTCAGTACGTGGGCCACATGTCCCTGCGAGTGCAAGGCTTCTTTAGAACGAGGGGGGGGGCAGCAAGAGGGAAAAGAGAGGGGGGTGGGCACGCAGGGCAGACAAACAATGCTCACTCCAAGGATCAAGAAAATGCCCCCCCTGGTAGCCACAAAGCTCCCAGCCTTTGGCTCATTTTCCATGCTGAGCTCCCGGGAGGTAAATGCCTAAATCTTTTCTGGTGTCAGAAGTCGGAAGAGGTCAACAGGCCGCCCCAAGTTCAGGGGTCAGGGCCACTTGGGTTCTAGGCTTGGAGAGTCATCCTGTATGAGCGGAAGCATTTTGAGAAGCTGGCTTCCCCTCCGGTGGCCTCAGACCGCTGATCTGAGACACCGGCGTTTGGATTTAGAACAGGTTCTATCACCAACATCCTGTGATCCAAGGAGCGGTAAGCAGCGGCTTTCTTGCTTACTTGGAACAATTTCCTTTGCTGGGTGTTGCTAACGCCCCCTCTGCCCTCCCCAGGAGACCACGCCATCTTAAGATTCTCCTTGCTCAGAGGTGTCGAGTGGCTGCTGCCTCCGCAGCGAGAAGTGGTCGCGAATTCAGTCCAGAACTGTGAGTTGGAGTTGGAATCCCACGGATATCCTAAGTCCACTACTCAGTGAGAGGGCGACCCTAAGGCCAGCTTGGCCAATCTCCTTATTGACCAGGAGGAGACTGAAGTCCCCAAAATATGAAGTGACTTGCTCGGGATCACACGACTTGTGAGCGGCAGGCATGGGGTGACACACAGGTCTCCTGACTGTCCTCCAGGGCCCTGGGCCCAGCTCTCATTAGAATAATCATATCTTCTTGAGTCTTTTACAGCCCCCTGCAGGTGGGTAGCTTAAGCCCCTCGATATTTATGCTGGCTCCTCTGCCCGTCTCCAGGCGTGGTGTGTCACCTTTGTAAGGGACAATCAATGTCATGCCGGTTATCACTGTCCCCTCCCACGGAGAGCACCTGCGGCTTCCATGGGACCTCCACCCCCTACCCCCTGCTTCCTGGGGGCTCCCGCTGCTGGTCCTGCCATCCCTGGAATGAACACTCTGGTCCCAGCCTCCCACCTTGGGCCATGTCATAGCCCGTTCCTCCCCATCCTCAGCCGCTGGGAGCCAGTCCCACACCCAAACAGGGAATCTGCGTTGGTTTCCGCACGGTCTCTCCCAGCAAACCTTTCCTTTCTGTCCGTTGTCAGCTTCCGTGTCCATGCCAGAGCTGCTGCTGCTCCGAAATGCCAGCTTGCTTGGCCTCCCCCTTTGCATATGGCCCCTCGATGCTTAAGTGAGAGGCCATTATGGCTCACTGCCCATGACCCACAGGGTCCCAACAGCCCTACAGTCTGGTGTTTCTAGTGCTCATCTGGCCTCATCTCCTTATTCTGCTTCCCTGGGTCAGAGGGTTGGCATCAGGACCTCTACATCGCGATGAAATATCTCCTAGGACAAAACTCCATTGCAGCATCCAGCCCAGGCCCCCTGACTGTCCCTGAGCATTGCTGCTTCTCCCTCCCTTTCCCAGTTTCTCCTCCGGCGGCTGTCCTGGCCGGCCCATGCTGGCGGCCCCAGCAGGGCCTGTGCTCTGGGATCTGATGCAGCGTTTCTCTGTGTTTGCCTTCAGCTTCATCGAGCAACCTGACCCAGCCAGGATACACCCTCTCCTCCATGCAGCTGTTTCCTGCCCCAGGGTAGGCGCCTGCTGGAAGACCCTTCTTCAGTGCTGAGCATCTTTGTCCAAGTACACAATGGGAGATGGGGGAGAGACTTCCCAGAGTCCTAGCTCCACCTCCTGACACTCCTTGGCACATGGAACCCAGAAGATGAGCTCGCTGCTTCCAGAGAGGCCTGTGGGCGTCCTCACCCCCCTCCCTTAGGACAGGCATTTTAGGAAGCCGAAGCCCTGGACCCACCTTCCGGTAGAACACTCCTGCTGGGGGACGAGAGCCCAGACAGCCTTTTCTTGTCGGCTCCCTGACCGTCGAGCACTGCAGGGCAGGGTCCGTCCGAAGGGAAGGAACGAGGAGGCTGTTCTGCTGGGCAGGATGTTGGCCACGAGAACAGGAAGGACTGGGGCCTGTCAAACTCAGATTCATCCTCGCTTCTGAAAAAGCAGCAAAGTGGGGCTGACGCTAAGATAAGGCTCTGGGAGAATCCTCAGGGGCCAAAGAGCTGCTCGAAGGTCAAGGTGACAGACAGCAGGCTCTGAGCGGTGGGCGCTGTTTCCCACGCTCTCGGATCTGCTGCAAGTGCAGCAGGGGCACGGGGCCTCCCAGTAACAAGGGGCCTGGGGACAAGCCAGGTACTTTGGAGCTCTGAGCTCAGACAGGCATTGCAGAGCTTCAGAGGTTACAGGCCCTTCGGGGGGGCAGGGGGAGAATAAGAATGGGAGCCCCTCCCCCCGCAAGAGAAAGGGTGTTGGTTTAGGCTGTTGTCACCCCTAAAGGGTGATAGTGACACACTAGCAGAGAAGACAACACTTTATCGCCTTTGTGATACGCAGCCATTCTTCTCTCTTCCTTCAGGCAAAAATTGTCCACCACCAAAAAGGAGAAGAAATAACCTAGTCAGGCCCCCAACAGAGGCGCATCATCTCTCAGAAGCCTCCGGACACTGACAGAACCGTTTCCGGTCGGAAATGAAATGTCCCAGCACCGTCGGCCCTGGAAAGACCAAGGGGTGGCAGCAGCGGGTAAGATGTGGGCAGAGTGGGAGCGGACCCTGGGGGGCCTGACAGAGATGGTCCTTCCACAGTGGACATGTAACAGAGCACCCTACTCCCGCGGCAGGGCACCCGGTTTTAGGTTCACTGTGCCGCCGCCTGGCCTTGAGAACCCCCGACTCCAGGCTGTGGAAGAACCTGAGACGAGTGTAGGAGACGGCATTGAACACCCTAGGACGCAAGATGCCGGTTTTCTGTTTTGTTCTTTTTTATTGAGTTTTTAGAGAGAGAAGAAGGGAGATGGAGAGAGAGAGAGAACCATCGATGAGAGAGTATCGATTGGCCGCCTCCTGCATGCCCCCCACTGGGGATCGGGCCCACAACCTGGGCATGTGCCCTGAGCAGGAATCGAACCGGTGACCTCTTGGTGCCTAGGTCAACGCTCAACCACTGAGCCACACCGGCCAGGCCAGATGGGGTTTTTTATTTTTATTTTTATTTTTTTTATTTTTTTTTATCTTCACCCGAGGACATTTTTTGATATTTTGTTCAGATAGAGTGGGAGGGAGGGAGGGAGAGAGAGAGAGAGAGAGAGAGAGAGAGAAAAACATCGACGTGAAAGGGACACATCGAGTGGCTGCCACCCACATGACCCAATCAGGGCCAGGGACAAACTGCAACCGAGGTACATGCCCTTAGCGGGAACTGAACCCGGGTCTCTCTGTACCGCAGGCCGACGCTCTAACCGCTGAGCCAAACCGGCCAGGGCCAGATAGGGTTTTTTAATGCTAGGATCTCCCGTTTGGACAATGACTCCCATCCATTGTCTCGGCAAACCCTCAGAACCCTGTAATTTTGCCAGACATCATTAATTTTTGAACAGCTGAAGAAACGGACACACACAGGAGGTAAGTGACTTTCCCACGACCACTAGGCAGTCCGGGCAGAGTCTGGACTAAAACAGCCCCTGCTGCTTCTCATCCGCAGATGGCGACTTCTCATGCCCAAAAGGGATCGTCCTTCCCGGGAGTTCTCTTCATTTGCCAGTTAACAGATACAGAGACGCTGGGAAATTTTGACCTAAAGGCCTAACTTATGCTCATCATTTAGAGTGACTAGGCCCATTTTCTGTCCTTTGAAGAAAATCCGAGTAAAACGGTAGACTGTCCACACGAGCTCGCCACCTGAGCTCCCTGAGGAGAGGTTGCCGTGGTGACTCCATGGGCTGCCGGACAGGGCCAGGACGTCTGTTGGAGAATCTTCCAGACTTCCAGCCAGCATTTCCTGCTATGCTGATGTCCTTTCGTTCCTAGATTTTCCCAAAGATGACAAATGCTGTGACGTCAGGGCCGGGCTCAGGAAGAGAGGCTGCGAGAGTGTGTAGGAGGGGCTGTGACGGTGACAGGTCGGGAAGGCCACGGCAGCATGACTGGAGGCCTCACGACACTCAGCAGGACCACCCTGAATAGAAACAAGTCCTCTTCTTTGAGTCTGGCTGATTGCTTCCTTTGTTTTATATCATCTCACCTAAGCGATCCCGGGTCTAGCATATTCCAACACCAGATTTAGACTAGCACCACAGACCCAGTCACCTATAAAATACAGACGAAATATAAGTGAGAAAAACAACCCATGAGAGCGAACGGAGTGGTAGAGACTGGTGAACTGCAGAACACATCTCAGAGGGGACAGCGACGGTTAGCTCCAGCCAGCCAGCAAAACCAGAGTTGCCAGAGCCCCTTACTTGGAGAGAAAAGAGAGAGACAGAGAGGAAGGGAGGGAGGGAGTGAGGGAGGGAGGAAAAGAAAGGAGGAAGAAAGAGAGAGAAAGGGAAAAGAAAAGAAAGGAAGGAAGGAGGAAAGGCTGAAGGGAGAGAAGGAAAAGAGAAAAAGAAAGAAGAATGAGAAATTTAAAAATTTTGGAATACTATGCAGGTCAAACAAAAACTTATGATCTTTACTTTAAGCTTTTTCTTTCCCCTTGAAATTATATTTAGGTCCGGGTTCTACCTTAGACAGAAAATACGGAAGGGGAAGCAGAAAACCCCAACAATAGACCCATAGAGGCCAGAGGCATCTAAAGAATAGGCCGCGCACCCTGGCCGGTTTGGCTCAGCGGTTAGAGCGTCGGCCTGCGGTCTGGAGAGACCCGGGTTCGGTTCCCGCTAAGGGCACGTACCTCGGTTGCAGTTTGTCCCCGGCCCTGGTTGGTCGTGCAGGTGGCAGCCACTTGATGTGTCCCTTTCACATCGATGTTTTCCTCTCTCTCTCTCTTCCTCTCTCTCCCTCCCACTCTATCTGTACAAAAAATGGAAAAATGTCCTCGGGTGAGGATAAAAAAATAAAGAAAGAAAGAAAGAATAGGCCGTGGGAGGAGGGGAGGCAGCTGGCCTACTCTGGGCCCTGCAGTAGTTTTCTGTTGCTGCCATGAACAATGACCAGAATCTCAGTGGCTGAAGCAACACAGAAGGACTGTCTGATAGCTCTGCAGGTCAGCAGCCTGACTTGGGGTGCGTGGGGCTAACGTCAAGATGTGGGAGGACTGCGTTCTTCGGGGGGCTCTGGGGATGGGTCCATTTCCTTTCTTGTTCAGGCTGTTGGCAGAATTCAGTCTTCACAGTTATAGCGCTGAGGTCGGGTTTCCTTACTGCCCAACAGCCTTTCTTTGCCTGATTGAAAAAGCCTCAACTCCTTCGTGGCATCTACAAGACCCCTGACAATTTGACCCCAGTCTAGGTTTCCGGGTTCATCTTACCTCTCGCACGCATGCGTTCCATCCTCCACCAGCACCCTCCACGGAGGGGGTCTAAAATGCCCCGCCCTTCTTCTCCACCTGGTGGACGGAGACATCACAGCCCGACCCCTCCTGGTTGTCTCCGCTCTCCTCTCGTCTCTGCAATGTATTTTCCCCTCTTTGGTGACACCTGGTTGTGTATGTATGTCACCTACTAGACTAGATACCTTCGTACCTCCAACCCTGACCACAGTGCCATGCGGAAGAGAGGGGCCCCGTAAATACGCAGCGAAGGCTCGGGTAAACAAACGGCTAGGCGCTGGGGATGTGACAAAAACAGAATTTGTCGTCTGTCTGCACTGACCTTACCGTCAGTTACGCCGACTTCACTCACTAGTGCGCTTTGCCAGAAAACCAAATCGGCAATTAACTGTAGTTGCAACTAGCACAATAAAGAAGAAATATCACATTGTCCTTATGAAATTTCTTTCGTTCCAGTCATTCTCGATGCTTGAAGAACTTTCTGGTCCCTTAGGAAGCTCACAGGGCCCGTTCAGATTAAAGAGGGACAGAAAGAGGCAGAGGAAAACGAAACGAGAGACTCAGCGAGACCCGCCTTCCGCCTTCAGGGACCTTTTCCATTCCGTGTGTCAGGGAGTGACATGAAATCTCCCCTCTTTCTGCAGAAGGATGGAAAGACGCCTGTCCCTCATGCTGGGTGCCTGCAACTGATCCACGTGTCACCACAGAGAAGGGGGCGGCTCATGCGCGGCACCTCGGGGTGCCCATCCTCACCCCCACACCTCAACCAGGGCTGCAGATTTAACCAGAATAAAGAATGTCCACATTCCCAGTCTATGGGCCTCCTGACCTCTTCTTGAACCTAAGGTCACAAGGAAAAATATGTTGCTCCCAAGAGGGGTTCAATGGTCATTTTCAATTTAAGAGATTACTTCCCATCCTGGGTCAAGACCAAAGGGCGAGTTGGTCTCATTCAGAGACCCTGACACAAGGGGCCCTCCCCTGACCGACAGAGCCTCGGCCCGGCGGCCCTGCGGCCCTTCCTCCAGAGCCAAGTTTTCCAGGAGGTGCAGGGTGATGTTAAGTGCCGTCTTCACTTCTCAATAACTCTGTGATCACCAGCAAATTACTTAACCTCTGAGTCCAAACACCGTTGGGTGTGAAATGGGAATGACAATCTCTACCCCATAGGGTTGTTTGGAGACTAAAGAGATGACATAGGCCAAGTGCGTGGCACGGGACCAGGCACAGAACTGGGGGCAGGCACGTTAGTAGCTGCCCTTCTTTCTACCCTTTCCTTAAACTTCCCAGAGCATGCAGGAAGGGCTAGACCAGCAGGGGAGCAGTTCAACAGTTAATGCCCGAGGAAATTCTGAATGCACCTCCTCCCAGATACATGATTCCCGGGAGGTTGAGAGGCCAGGAGGTCCACAACTCTATTTAATTCCTGATGGATCTGTAGCCATGCGGAGGAGTTCTATAATTATGACCAATAGGAGGTACAGATATTTCCTCCTGCGCCTTTACATGCACTCCCTGACCCCTAACAGGTGCTTTCAAATATCTGTGATCCCTGCTGAGTACTTACTAGGTGACAGGAGAGGGGAACTTTAAGACTTGTTTCACAGGTGAGCTAATGAAGGTGTAGAGAGGTCCGGTCTCCTCTTGCTTCTTGCTTGCATGGTTTCTGAGAAGTCGCATGTAATTCTTATCTGTGCTCCTCTACAGACGAGCCTTTATTCCTCTGGCTTCTTTCAAGATTTGTCTTTAACTTGGATATGCTGTAGTTTCAGTAGGATGCGGCAGTTCTTCTTCTTGGTGTTCTCTACGCTTCCTGGATCTGTAGTTTGGTGTCTCGCATTAAGTGGGGGACATTCTCAGTCATTATTGCTGATAACATTTCTTTTTGTACCTTTCTGCTCTTTCTGGTTTTCTCAATAATTAATAACTTTCCAAAACAGAAATCATCAGGCATAGGTGGGTTAGCTGTTGAACTCTACACAATATGCCAGTTCTCTGCAATCTCTCTCAGATAAAAGCAGAGGGAATCCTTCCTACCTCATTCTATGAGGCCAGCACTACCCTAACACCAAACCCAGACAAGGACGTTGTAAGAAAAGAAAACACACTTCTTAAGTGTTTGATAGAATTCACCAGTGAACCCATCGGGGCCTGAGGATTTCTGTTTTGGAAGGTTATTAATTATCTATTGAATTTTTTATAGCACATATAGATCTATTTAGATTGTCTATTTTCTCTTGTGTGAATATTGAAAAAGTGTGTCTTTCGAGGAATTGGTCCATTTTATCCAGGTTATCAAATTTGTGGCATAGAGTTGTCCATAGTGTTCCTTCATTGTCCTTTTAATGCCCATGGGATCTGTCTTGATGTCCCCTCTTTCATTTCTGGTATTAATAATTTGTGTTCTCTCTCCAAGCCTGAGATAGAATATGGGAATTTTAAAGCTTATTATCATAATAGGAGTATGGCTATTTTTTATTTCTGATACTCCCATACTGTTATTTATCAAATAATATAAATTAGATTTTTTAAACAAGACACTACTATTAATCTTCTTATAATAAATGTTATTTATTACTCTTATTCAAAAATTGATTTATGTCTTAAAGTTCAAGTTTATTTTGAATCTGGTTATTTCTGACTCACCTCATTTATTTAAATAAAACAAACATCCTCCAAGTCTTGTTTTGCTTTTGATTTACTTCTCATCCAATAATATACAAGAACTTTAGCTGAAATGTTGAAAGACCCTGGCCTTGCCACCACTGGGTAGCATTGGGCCAATCAACAAACGTTTCTGAATCCGTGTTGCATTTGTGAATGGGCGTTGCACACCTGACTTGGGGAAAGGGGCAGGATGGGTGCTATTTTCTTACCTGGGGTTAACAGAACTTCACCATGGAGGACCACGATTTACTTCCTCACCTTGTGTCACCAAAGTGGAGAAGCAAATTGAGGACACGGTTTCGGGACAGGGGCAAATGAGCTGCCCTCTGGGGGTTCATGCACCATGTATGCATAAAAGACACACGCCAGTCAGCCAAGAAGTCTGGGCTGTAATTCCAGGGGTGGGGAAGGAAACTGCTTTCCAGGCCACTGGGGCCTCCTGGATGCTGAATCAGCTATGGGGGCTGAGGGGGTGCATGGGTCAGGTGACTTCCAGCCCTGAGCAGGCGTGGGCAGGCGGCAGTGCTGAGGGAATATAGATCCCACGTGCAGGGGCTGCTTTACGTGGGCAGGATGCCGAGGCCACGCACCCCTGCAGAACTCTCTCTCTCACAAACCAACTGAAGCCTCCTCCTAAATACCTTTGTAATTCTCAGTGGGGTCAGTTCTTTGAAGTTAATTTAAAAAGATCTAGACAAGAATTAAAGGAGGGAGCCAGCCTGACGGACTGATAGAAATGACTGGCATACCCCTACTCATTACAAATCAGAAAGCTGAAGCTTCAGGTCAAAATGTAACCCGATCTTGCTATGCCTACAAAACCTTAAATCAAAGCCCTGAGTCTCCTTCTTCCAGCACTTAATTTCATCGGTGACACCCATTTGAGGCCACCTTCTCTTCAGGAAGTACTGGAGATGCTGTTTTTTCCAGCTCCTCCCATTACAAAGCTCCATTTTTTACCTCCACGTAAGGATGCGTGGGAAGAACGTCCGATTTACTGCCGGAAAATCTGTTCCAATCAAGACAGTGACACTTCCCAGCTGTGCATCAAAGTGAGTCTCTGTCACTGACCTGTGTTTCCTCATCTGAAATACGAGGATAAGCACACTGGCTTTCCAGGACTGTCTGAGGACGACGAGATAAAATATGCACGTTTAATCGATAAATTATACAGCACCCTAAAAACATAAGGCAATGTGATTGCTCGTACATGAAGATGGTTCATTCCTTTATTGAACATCACCTTGTGGCAGACACTCTGCTAGGCCGTCGTGATAGAAATAATTAAAGTATGTACACATATACAGGATGGGGCAAAAGTAGATTTACAGTCCTCTGTGTGGCAAATGACACAGTAACTAATCGACAGGGATACAAGAGTAAACTCGGTTTCACACACTCGCAGCTGTGAGCGCCTTTAGCTGCACCCTGGGTGCACCACTGGCCCCCAGGAGCTGAGACTCCAGCGGGGAGGACACACACTCCAGGTGGGCAGAGCTACTCTGATGCGGCTCAGGGTGCGAGCGAGTCAGAGAGCACTTGGACCGGGGTGTGGAAAGGGAGGGTCCTCAGAGGACTTCAAAGAGGTGACACTGGAGTTGGCTCACTACAGGTGCAAAAGCAGAAAACAAACCCAAGGCACTGTTTTGTGCAACGGCCCCACACTGCGCGGCCCTGGCCCCGAGCCAGGTTGAAAGTGCCCCGCCCTTGAAGCAGAGTTTCCAGCCTCGGTCGCACTGATATTTGAGGCTGTGAATTCTTTGTTGGGGGGGGCGAGCCAGCGCATCATAGAGTGTTTGGCAGTACAGTATCTCTGACCCGTCTACTCGGTGCCAGTAACACTGCTTTCCCCGTCTTGACAACCACAAACTTTTCCAGACACTACCAAATGGCCCCCGAGAGGCAAAATCGCCCCCAGTTTAGTGCTACTGCCTTAAGGTCACAGAAAACCAGTGCAGGTGGTTCTAGAAGGAATTAAATTCATAGAAAAATCAGTGCCTTGACTTATACTGTGCTCAATGAAGAATGAATGAATGAATGAATGAGTGAATGAGTGGATGAGCCACTTGGAGCCCCTTTGATAGATTCCTTTTAGGTTTCATCCAGATGATCCCTGGGCCCGTAATTAAGTTCTAAGATGTTTAAGTGAGAGGTAACAACACCACATCCATGTATTCAGTCCTCTGTACAACTTGTATGATCTGGGACAAGTAGTTCAAACTCTTTGAGTCTCAGTTCATCAGTTCTTAAATGGGGATATTAACCCATGTTGCAAGATCACTGCGATAATTACATGAGATAACTGATGTAGAGCACAGTGTTAGAGGGCTAGGCACTCCTTCGGTGCAACAGACAAGAGGAATCTCAGCAGGGTGCCCTTCCAGTTCCTGCTTCTAACCTTGACCCAAAAAAAGCACCAGGGTCATTTGAACATACACTTTATGTATATACTCCCTATATATGTAGGGAATGCCTAGCACACTACCAGGAACTGACATCATCCATCCAACTCGTCCCTCACAAATAACCAGGTTAGTTAAGAGGCGCCGCGAGTTGGGACTTGCCCAGGATCATACAGCTAAGAAAGACCTCACTGAACTCAGACTCAGAGCTGGCTAACCACTGTTGCCCCCATCACACCGAGACATGTGTGCTGTATGAGTTTTAGGAAAATGCTTTGCATAGTCTGTGTTCCGTAATTTCATATAGACGTAGATGATCAGATCGGGAAACTTCTTCTGAAAATACTGGGAAGGATCTTGAATTCTTAACTTCATCCTGAAATGAAATGTAAATATTTTGTCACGTGTGCCCCACATTCTTCCCCTTTTCCAGCATATGGCCCGGAGATCACTGTGCTCCCTCGATTTCTAGAGCAGAGTGAATGAGGACTTGGGAATCTGACAGAGGTAGAGTCACGTCCTCATCAACCGATTGTGCAAATTTTGGCAATGTTATGTTTGTGAGCCTCAGTTTTGTCATCCGTGAAATGGACACAATACAATACCACGATCCTTATCTACATTTCTGGAATCCAAAAGAGCCCTGGAAACGGAAAGGCTGTTTTTCTTTAATGAGTTTGCAGCTGATATTTTTGGCAACAAACACTGATTGAACTAACACGGGGCTACTCTCTAGACTTTTATAATGTTATATTCATTTTACCCAGCTGCCCAGTCCCCTGTGGTTCTTCACGCACGGGAGTCACCAGCCTTCTGTTCAGTGAGATTCAGCAAGAGTTAAAAAGGAAGACGGTCGCGTCCATCATTCATTAAAAGACCCTTGTAATGGCCCTTCTACCAGAGGAGAGGAGTTCCTTCTCTCTCATTAAAATTAATTTTGTTCTTCCCATCATATAGCGGATATAAATTTAGAACTGGATTTTTAAATCTTTCTCATTTCCAATATGCCTTACAGGAAGGAAAACAATACTTACCATTCATTCTTTTCTTCATCAATGTGTTCCCCCAAATGCCGGATGAACCTTAGCAGATCACCCACAGTGTCCTTATATTTTAAATGGGGTTTCATTTTATAAAACGTATTCATTTTATTCATAACCAGCATGTCAATCTAAACAAAACAAAAAATTACACAAAAATGTGTTAGCAATGCAGAATAAATCCTGGTGGAATACAATAAGGCGAAATACAAATTTGAATGTGTCCAAATTATTACTAATTATAAAGGCAATGCTAACTGTAGTTGTGTTTGGATGTGGGAATATCGGTAACTTTAAATTTGTCTGTTTTCCAAGTGAATTTTTTCCATAAGAGATTAAATCTATTAAAACAGGGTTTAGAGACTCTTTGGCCACCGCGCTAGGGCAGCTGTCATCATGCCGTACCGCACTTCATCCTGTGGCGCCCTTCTGAGTTCGCCCTTGATGACATTTCCTCTGGCTGAAACCAGGAGTGGCATCCATTGCCAAAGCGACTGTGGTTGGTTTTCTTTCTAATTATATTTCCAAAGGGGTTCCATGTTTCTCCTTGCCTCTAGGTGTCCCCAGGGCAACTTCTGTCACAGTAATGCCCCCCCTTTTGAGCGGGCACCCTTGTAGATGGCTTCATATTTAGAAAGAGTTTGGAGTAAGGGGACAGGATGCAACAACCACAAAGCCATGGGTCCCTGAGGAAGCGTGACTGGTACCTGGACCACGGCTGGAGAGGACCTGCTGAGGCTGCCCACGTGTATGTGTGGAGAGCACGCGTGGGAAATGCTGAGCAAGGGTGTGTAGCAGTGTGGGGCAGCCCACCGAAGGAAGGCAGGAATATATCCTGGAAAGCTTGGCTCTGGACCTGACTTGCCAAGAACTGATTGTATGACCCTGAAAATGGTCAAGCCACTAAAATCAGCAGGAAAAAAAAAAAAGTCTAAAATGGAAATTAAATGATAAGGCCGAAACTTAATCAAAATTCAATATAAGTCAATGCAGTTTAGGGGAAACAACCAGTGAATTGGGGAACAAAACGATTAGGTTCTCTTCCCAGCTCTGCCAATCTGCAGCTTTCCAGGCCCAGGTATTTCGGGTTCCACTTCTGGGCCTCAATTTCCTCCGCAATAACATGGCTGGGGGCACCCGATGGCATCACAGTGTTGTTCGGTGAGTGGCTTTAGCGTGTGGGCTCTGCAGCCAGACTGCCCAGCTTCAAATCCTGCTTGCACCCCTCACTGGCGCTGAGCCTTTAGAAAAAGTGTCTGTGCCTCAGTCTGCCCACCTGCAAAATGAAGATCTTTGCCTCGGAGGTTGTTGTAAGGATGCACGGTGGTAACTCACATAAAGTCCTTGGAGCTATAGCTGCCAAGTAGTCAGAGCTGCGTAATCACTGGTGTTACTATCATCTGGTCTGGTTTCTCATTTCTGTTTCCACAAGTTTAAGTTTCAGCAGGAGTTTGGCATTTGGCAAAGAGTCATGGCACACCTACTCCGTGCCAGGAAAAGAGCAACAGACAACGTATGGCCTCTGCCCTCACGGAATTACAGGGGAGCAGGACAGATGACCATTCAGCTGGCGATTATGAGTATGATGTGTCGTCTAGAGTCAAGTGAGGGAAGGAAAGCAAAATGAGACCAAGAAACAAAGAGGGATGGGAGGAGCAGAGTCCTAGATCGGCCTGAGACAGGGAAGCTGTTGGTCTCAGTCAAAGACCTCAGGATTATGGATTCTCCCATGGTGCTTTGCACTTGTCTCTGGGTGCCCAGCACATATATAGACCATCACTTCTGTGGGTCTCTCGGCCCCACATGGACCATACCGCACCCTGCCTTGTATACCCATGACCTCACATGAGCCTAGCACATACCTGGTACTTGTTAGGTGTGTGCTAATTAATAATAATGAAAGTTCTGATAGTACTGACTAGATCAAGATGGTGATTCATTTTGATGTTCCACTATATTTAGTTCCGGTTAGGTGGACCTTTTCTGGAAGAGGAGGGATTTCAAAAACCGTCTCCTCTTCATAGGCTGTTTCCTTGGGCAGAATGTAGGTGTGTTACATGATCTGCGGAGCTGGGCCGTTCACAGGCAGCAGAGGCCCTGGACTAAAAGGCCTCATGGTGGAGCACCTCTGGGTGAAGCCCCATCTAGTCAGCTGCTCTTGTTACCATGGCAATAAGATCATTAGCCAAGCCCTTCTCAGAGAACAAGTCTTGAGGGAAAGAGCCACAGAGAAGGAAAAGGCTCATGGGCTGGGACAAGACCACCCTACAGTGGAGCCTAGATGGGAGTCAGTCAGGAGGCTTGGCCTCTAAACGGGGAGCAGAGACCCAGTGGGGATGAGGGGACAAAGGGACGAGGGTGGTGAAGGGGGAGAAGGAAAATCCCCTCTTTCACTTCTTGGTTGGGCCAGGCCAATAGTATATAAAAAAGTTAGAAAATCTATCATAAAATATTACACAGCTTCTTATTCTTAGAACTCCCAGACTGTAGGAATTGTCCATACCTGACAGATCCACTGGTCAAAACTTCTAGAAGGTTCTGTCGGTCCAGCTTGCAATAGTTGAAGGATACTGCTTTGTGGTTTTCGCGCTTTGATGTCAGATTCATTTCCCACATTCCTAAGGGTCCTATAGCGGCTGAGGATGACAGAATGATCACGGTCATTCCCTCTTTCCCACTCTTTCCAGGAAGACAAAACTGTTAGCTTTACTACTTTTATTAAAAAACAAAATCTAGCCCTGGCCGGTGTGGCTCAGCAGTTGGAGCGTCGGCCTGCGGTCCGGAGAGACCCGGGTTCGGTTCCCGCTAAGGGCACGTACCTCGGTTGCAGTTTGTCCCCGGCCCTGGTTGGTCGTGCAGGTGGCAGCCACTCGATGTGTCCCTTTCACATCGATGTTTCTCTCTCTCTCCCTCCTGCTCTATCTGAACAAAAAATGGAAAAATGTCCTCGGATGAGGATTAAAAAACAAAAAATCTATGTCTTTAAAAATTCTGCATGATGAGAGAGACAGGTCTCTCTCTCTCTCTCTCTCTCTCTCTCTCTCTCTCTCTCTCTCCTTCCCTCCCCTCCTCCCTATTCTTCAGAAGAGAGAACCAGAAGCAAGAAAGCTTAAGTCACCACCCAAGGACACGTAGCCAGGAAACGCCCAGAGGACAGCTGCGTCTGCTGACTCTCAGCCTGACTCCTGCCCACATCACCTCACTGTGATGGTTAATTGTGCATGTTACCTAATCTCAGGGTGCCCAGATTAAACATCATTCTGGCTGTGTCTGTGGGGGTGTTTCCAGATGAGACTGGCATTTAAATCAGTGGACTCAGTAACGCAGATGGTCCCCTCCAGTGCTATGTATCTATTTCCTATTGGTTCTGTTTCTCTAGAGAACCCTGAACTAATACACTCACTGTCTCCATTCTGGGCGCCTGTGATTCACACTTAAGTTTTACTTACCTCTCCCAACTCCAAAAGAAAGGATGATCCAGCAGGTCACTTAGATGGTTCTTTACATTTTCTCCAGGGCAGAACAGGTGCTGAATGAGGTTCTGAATTTCTTCATTTGGAGAAAGTTGAATCACCTCTTCATTACTTTGCATCTTCAATGTCTCAAAAGGGATGTCTCCCCTCTTTACCACATATAGGACCAGGCGTCCAAGGGCCTGCACAACAGCCGCCAACCAAGCCAAAGGTGTTTATGAACGATCACTCTATTTGGGTAACTTTGTGGAGTGTGGGGCAGGCTAGGGGGAAATGGAAAATGGGAGGGATCTCCAGGGGTCCACAGGCTGGTTAGGGAGAGAAGACACGGGGGTTTGTGCATAGAGAACTCCACGAGGCAGTATGTGGTCCTCGAGTTCAGGTTTATAAGGAGCAAAATATAATGCTGGGCCAGAGTTGTCAGGCCACAGTGCCTAGAGGAAGAGGGATTTGAGCTAGACCTCAAAGTATGGATAGGAGTTAGATAAACAGTGGAAAGAGAGAAGGTTTTAAACCAGGGGAGTCCAGAGCTGGGAACTGGGACTCGGGGTTGGGGCTATGTCAGGCAGTAGATAAAGGAGCCAGGCCAGGGCCAACAGGGTACAGTGATGGCACCTGGGTCGGACCACGGCAGGGAGGAGAGGCCAAGGAGGAGGCCCGCACAGGAATTCCTGCATCAGGAAAGACACCAGTTGGGAAGGAGCTGAAATCTGAAGTCACTGAGCCACCAAAGCCAGACCCAGGGATGGAGAGCTATTGTCCATTGTGCTGAAAGTCCGACACCCTGGAGAGCTCTCCAGGACAGACCTGCCCTGACCGCATTGGAATCACTGGGGAGCTTTGGACCGCAGAGCCAGGCTCTGTGTCTTCTCCGGAGAACCAGCTATTTCAGGGTCTTCACCTTTTCAGCCAACCTTAGCCTCTTTGAGCTGGAGACCCCTCCCAGGTGGTTCAGAGGGCCTTAGTATCTGGTCCTCTTTGGAGTCTGGATGGAGTAGGAGGAGAAATCTTGTTTACTTTGTCCTTAGGCAGAAAATGCCTCTTGCCGGAGATACCTCTAAGAGGTAATTTGAGAAAAGGTGTGGATAAGAGGTCTTTTTTTTCTTACAGCTGCGTAGTACTCCATTGTGTACATGTACCACAGCTTTTGATCCATTCGTCTACTGATGGACACTTGGGCTGTTTTCAGATTTTAGCTATTGTAAATAGTGCTGCTACAAAAATGGGGGTACATGTATTCTTTCTGGTTGGTGTTTCAGGCTTCTTAGGATATATTCCTAGAAGTGGGATCACTGGGTCAAATGGAAGTTCAATTTTTAGTTTTTTGAGGTAACACCATATTGTTTTCCATAGTGGCTGCACCAGTCTGCATTCCCACCAGCAGTGGACTAACGTCCCCTTTTCTCCACACCCTCGCCAACACTTGTTGTTTGATGATTTATTGATGGCGGCCATTCTGACAGGTGTGAGGTGAAAAAAAAAAAAGACCTCTTATCCTTTGAGACTACATGGAGGGACCTGGAAAGTATCACCCTAAGTGAAACAAGCCAAACAGAGAAAGACAAGTTTCATATGATCTCACTTATTTGTGGAATACAATGAACATAACAGTCTGAGGAAGGGGGTAGTCCCAGAGACGCGGAAGTGGGGTACAGACTGACAATCCCCTAAATAGGGGTGTGGTGGGGAAGAGATAAACCTCAGAACTTATATGCATGTATGCATGAACAGTGCACATGGACAACAAACTGGGGAAAGGGCAGGGAGGGAGGGGGAGGGGGGAATCAGTGGGGGGAAAAGGAGAAACATCTGTAACAAAAATTAATTAATAAAAAATAAATAAATAAAAAAGAAAAGGTGTGGAGTGCTCAATTTATTTACTTATGTAAATGGAGAAAGAAAGAGATCCAAAGAGACAGAAAGAAGCCACAGTGACAAGCAAGCCACACCGACCCAGGGAAATGTCATCGTCTGCAAGGAGCTGACAGCCGTGAGCGCTGGGGAAATGCCTCACAAGTTCTTTCTTTCCCATTGGTTCCAATCCAGTCAGGGCAGACAGGGGTGTTGGGCTTTCAACACAGCGGACTATTTTCTCCACCCCTGGTTCAAATGGGGAAGCCCTCTAACTGGCCACAGGATACACGGTAACGAACGAATAAGGAAGCAGAAAGATGAAAAGTAAATGGACTACAGAAATTACCTCTAGATCGCTGGTGATTTGCCCCGGCTCTCCGGCCCACTTGATGCTGTTATCAAAATCTGCCAATCGAACAGCATTCTTGGAATCTAAGGAACAGTTTGTAAAGAGAGGTCAACATATACATTTGGGAAGAGCACAAATATTCAGTTCATTGCAGCTATTTGATTCTTTCTCTTCAGCTCTTTCTTTTTGCATCCAGGTGGCTAATGAGAAAAGTCTTAATGCCGGTCCGAATGTGGTTTCTAGGTAGGTCGTTTGTTTTCTCTCAATAGCTTTTGAGTTTTCCCCTTCTTCCCTTGATATTTTGAAATTCCTTTAAGATGTGCCTCAACGGGGTGATTCTATTTGTTTTGGGGGTTTTTCCTTGCTTATCCTCGGCACTTGGTGAGTCTTTTCCTTAGAACTATATCTATCTTTAGTTTTGGGCCATTCTTAGCCATTTTTTTTCAAGTGTTATTTCCACCTCATTCTCTGTCCTCTTTCTTTTAAAATGCCTATTAGAACTTCTGGATCTAAATCATGACTCTAATTTTTTTTTTTTAAATGCTTTCCATCCCTTTATTATTTTCTGTTACCTTCTAGGAGAATTTCTCAGGCAAATCTAGCTTACTAATTTAGTCTTCAATCCAGTCTTGAGTTTCAAAAATATAAAAAATTTTATTTTTGATTTCTAAGGCCTCTTTTTGGCTCCTTTCACAAGGCTTATCCCTGCTTCTTAGATGAAATCACCTATCTTTGTTCTATGAGTTTATTGAGTGTACTTACTTTAAGTTGTGTGACGATTACTTGTTGTGGCAGACTAAACAAATATCCGTGTCCTATCCTGGGATCCATGACTGTGACTATATAGCAGAAAAGGGGGAGCTTTTGCAGATGTGATTAAGTTGGGAATCTCGAGATGGAAGAGATTATTTTGGGTTATCAGGATGAGTCCCGAATGTAGTCACAAAAACCCTTACACAGGGGAAGCAGAAGGGGATCTGACAACAGAAGACACGATCATGTGACTACAGAGGCCGAGATCAGTGAAGTCTCTTCAGGACACAGAATGCTAACAGCTTCCAGAAGCTGGATGAGAAAAGGGACAGAGGCTCCCTATAGCCGCCAGAGGGCTCTGCTGAGCCCTCCACTGATCTGGGGCCAGGAGAACTGCTTCCAATCTCCTGGCCCCCAGAACTGTGGGAGAAGAACGTGGTTGTCTTCAGCCACCCAGCTTGTGATCATTTGGTTCAGCAGCCCTAGGAAACCAACACGCTTGGTTAGTTATGTCTCTTGGGGTGTAAATTCTTCTGTTTCATGCATCTCTTTATGCTCTTGGCACTCGAATATCTTAAGTGATTTCTGACCCTAAGCCCTACTCTGCAGTTGAGAATCCCTGATATCCTGTGAGCTGCTTCTGTTAATGCCACCCAACAGAGGGGAGAGACAGAGGCAGTTGTCAGAGCATCTGCTTTGCATTTTATTCAGTAAAACTCAGGACATGCCACTCAGTAGGGTGCTTTGGCAGAAATCTGTGGACTGAATTGTTCTTTGTTTCTCTTGTGGTCATGCCCCACCCAGTGCCTCCAGCAGTACCCCTGCCTGCAGCCAGACATGCCTGTCACAGATGCTTGGGCCCAGGGGAAGAGGGAATGCACAGGTTTCGATCTTCCCAGTTTCCACTGACACATCAGTCTGTCTGCTGGCTGGACCTTTGGCCTCTCCTGCTTCTGGTTTCCTCACTCTCGAGTGGTGCTGTTTGCCCCGTTCCCACACGGATGAGTAATACTCAGCAGTGGCTTCCTGCATTTGTCCCGGGCTCCTGTGAGCTTCAATCCCATCTTGTGCATGTTTCATCTCTCTACGATTTGTCAACATTTTGTTCAGCAAAATTTTTTTTTTCATCTCAACTATGAATTCATTTAAATATCTTTTCCTATCATTTTGGGGATTTAACACAGGGAATAGTGTGTGGTATATGTTAGGTTCACTTTGAGGCAGAAATACAATCAATTCTTTATTGTTCAAGCTTGAGAATGGAAGAGGTGGTCTAAAAATTCCAAAGAAGAAGTAATCACAAGTCATCTTCCTTTAGGACATGATACATGATCCTTTTCGCATTGAGATCAGAAGTTAGAACTGGAAAGGACCTCACCCTTGGCTGACTCTAACAAGTGACTCACTTGTCAGACTGCCCTTGTTTGTCTCCCAGGCAACATTGCTTCAACCCAGGAGTGTCACTAGAACCCCTCTTCAAACTAAAAGCCAAATCCGAGTAATATTTCTCTATATACATAATTCTCTCCTCCAGGACCTTAACTACTACTCTTGCTTCTTCGTATGCGAACCCTCCTTTTGCCCTGTTCCCTTACACCCAGTTTAAATCTCAATCCGCACCTATCTGAGGTTAGGTATCTAAGACAAGTAGCTGACCTTTGTTCACAGCTGCAATGTACAGGTGCCTTCTGTATCTAACACATTGCACTTAGACCTCCTAAAAACCACACGCAGGAGACAGTATTAGGCTTGAATGAGGAGGCCATGGCTCACATAAGTGACTTATCTGAGGTTAAGCTACAAACTAGCAGGACTAGGCTACAAGCCTCCCTACAAGTGGCTAAAGCCAAGACACTTTCTATGGAACCCCATTGCCTCCTGGGACTTTACACTCAGCTCCGCTTGTTTCCTTTTTTTTTTTTTTAATTTTTTTTTTTATACATCCTCACTGGAAAATGTGTTTTTCTTGATTTTAGAGAGAGAGGAAGTGAGGGGGAGGGAGAGAGAGAAACATCAATGTGAAAAAGAAACATCATTCGGTTGCCTCCTGTACACGCCCTGACTGGGAATGAACCCACAACCCAGGTATGTGCCCTGACCGGGAATCGAACCTGCAAACTTTTGTTGTACGGGATGACACTCCAACCAACTGAGCCACCTGGCCAGGACTCTGTTTCCTTTAATGTCGTTTTCACTGATTTTGTTTCAGGTTTGAACCAGTAGATACTAACTGTTCTGCCTACACGGAGTCTGTTTCACCGTCTCACCTCTTGTCTTATTATCCCCAGTTTGGACCTCAGTTTTGCCAGGAAGTTTCACAATAACTGCCACCTTGTCTGAAGGAACACACTTTCAGTATTCTCCGACTTGAAGACTACTCTCGGAATCCACATTTCTTGACTCCACCCAAGTCATACCTTCAGACTTATGTTTGCCAACGTCAGTATGAGGGGAGCTGGCATTCTGTTCACAGCCGTGACCTCCATGAGGAGGCAGGGCTATGACTGGGAGCAGGAGAGGCTTTACTGTAATTACGACTTTGTTGCATTAACCCTCAAACGGAATACTCCGCCTGTACTCTAGTCCTTTCCTATCTGCAATTACAACGCTCCCCTTTTGTCATCCAAGACCCCGCAGTTTCTCAGAGATAACTGGAGACTCACCTATTAAGATGTTCTGTGGCTGCAGATCCTGGTGAGAGTAGCCACAGGACAGGTGTAGCTCGACAAGAGCCCTGAACACAGAGAGGAGGATGTTTCGGGCAAACACATCTTCCTCGTTGTCCACAGCCTCCCCTTTGTGCTTGGCCAAGTGCTCCTCCAGTGTCTGCTCACAGAGGGAGAGACACACGTACAGACAGCCCTTGTGGCTCTCACTCCCGTAGAAGGTCACCAAGTTACTGTTCGCTCGGATGCTCTGCAGACAGGAGACTTCCTTCTGTCCACGGCTGCTGTCTTCAGAGAAGCGCTTCACCGCCACCTCTTGTTCTTCATAGAACCCCAGGTAGACGCCTCCTTCCGAAGTGTCCGCAATTTTATATTCTTCGTCGATGAAGATCTTGAGTCTGCCGATCACAGGGCGGTATATGCGGCGGAGATGTCTCAGGGCCGCCCCCCAGTGTGAGCTCTGGGGCTCCCAGTCTTCAGCAGGAGCGGGGTCATCTCTGGCTCCCCGCTGGAGAAGAAACTTGGCAAGAGGATGGTTGTAATTGTGCCTCGCTAACCTCACGAGGTTCCCACAATCCGTGCTGGCTCCTTTGTCACACAGCAACTGGGCGATTTTTGTCTGGTTGCATTCCACAGCCCACCGCAGGGCAGTTTTGCCCTCCCTGTCTGTGTCATTAATCTCTATATCTTCTTGTTCCAGAAGCTTCTGCACCAAGTCCAAGTGCCCCTTTTCCACGGCCAGGATCAGGGGCGTCTTCCCTTTTTCTCCCCGCACGTTCACCTCGGCCCCGTGGTCCAACAGAAGGCAACTAATGGCCACCTCGTTGCTGGGCTCAAGGTTCACAAGAGCATGGATCAGAGCATTTCTGCCCATGTTGTCGCGGATGTTGACATCCGCCCCCATCTCCTCCAGAAGGATCCGCAGGACCTCTATCTGGCCATTCTCAGCAGCATCCATGAGAGCCGTGGCCCCCCCTTTCCTAAGCTGCTTCTGCTCCTCCAGCGGCTGCCGGCCCAGGTTGACCTGCGCGCCGCTGTCATGCAGGAATCGCAAGGCCCCCACCCGGCCGTACGCGGCGGCCTCCATGAAGGCCGTGAAGCCGTGGCGGTCGTGCTCATCGACACCTGCGCCCTCCGAGAGGAAAAGCTGCAGCAGCCTCACGTTGCCCACGATCCCCGCGATGATGAAGGGCGTGGCCCCGTTCCTCTTCCTCAGACCAGGGTCAGCACCATAGCGAAGCAGAAGGCTCACCATGTCCTCGCTGTCATTTTGCACCGCGTTATGCAAAGGGGACCAGCCCCCTGTCTCTTCCTGGAAATTGACATCAGCCCCTTCTTCCAGCAACTGCTGGACCAACTCCCTGTTTTCTTCTTTAACCGCTTTTATCAACAAGTGATTGGAGGGTGTGTGTCTGTCCTCGGGGTTGTTATGGCTCCTGGAGGCCATGGTGGTAAATACCGCTGGTTACAACTGTTTGCCTTTCTTTGAGAAGATGAAGGCTTATCCCCTTGGGACTTGATCAAAGCAATGGAGCTCTGGAAACTCCTGTCATGGTAAATAGAGATTATCTGGCTACAGATGGACAGGATGAGGAAGGACAATACCCTTGGAGGATTCTGACATTACACCTGAAGACAAAAGAGGTACTCTGTAATCTTATAAGGGTCAGAAAACACTTGAATTAGAGAAATTAATTTTATTAGCAACTTTTTCAAAATACATCTACTCATTATAGAACCTTGTATTACATGTTATGAATATATATAAATTCAAAACATACATAACATTATGACTATATATAAATTCAAAATATTACTCTATAATCCCACTGCCCAGGAACAGACATTGTTAATATTTTAGTACATTTCTATAGTTAAAAAAAAAAAATAGTTGGGATCATGCTATGTAAAGTAACTTTGTATCCTCCTCATATAATGCCATACTATAAATAACTTCCTGTGTTATTACAAAGTATTTTAAAACATTTTTAATGGCTGTGTAATATGCCATCATTCGGTTGTTTCATTTCTCTATTAACTGAGCAGTTTTTAAAAATAATTTAAAAATTTTTTTTTCTTTATTGATTTTAGAGAGAGGAAGGGAAAGGGAAAGACAGATAGAAACATCAATGAGAGAGAACATGGACTGGCCGCCTCCTGCGTGCCCCCCACTGGGGATCGGGCCCACAATCTGGGCATGTGCCCTGACCAGGAATCGAACTGACGAACTCTTGGTGCATGGGTTGACGTTCAACCACTGAGCCACACCGGCCGGACTAAATGAGCATTTTTAAACAATTGTAAATAATATTGCAGTAGATTTATTTTATTTTAGCTTGTTTTCCTATGCTAGACCTTACAATAGATTTCTTATGATAGATTTCAAAGAATTAAATGACTAGTCAAAGGAGATGATTCCTTTTAGGATTTTCAGCCTATATTAATAAAGTTCTTTCAATGTCATTTAAACACACTCTGACTAGAAGTAGATAGCCTCATAAGGAAAAAAAAAAAAAAAAGCAGAACCTTCATTTAATTAAACACACACACACAGAGCTTTGTCAGTTTGTGTCTCTTACACCACAAGAAGGTTGACACTCTCGGTGTGTTCCCTAGCTCTGTGCACGCCTTCTCTGTGCATTGTGTGGTCCTGTTCCACGGAGCTCAGAGTAGTAAGAAGAGCAGACTCGACCTCAACAAGATCTTAGTGTGAGCCCCTGGTTGTGTAACTGTAGCCTATTACATCCTACGTGTGTAACCTTAGCTTCCTGAGTCTCAATTTTCCGTTCCAGCAAATGGGGAAAGCAGTAAGCACGGTCAGCTGTACAAAGTGCATTAATGTAGGGGTGTGGCAAATATTAGGAATTCAAAAAATGGTAGAGCTGATTATGTCTCTTTATTTAAGAAAATGTTAATGAGTCCTACTCTCCCCACCCGTGTGCACAGACATAGTACACAAACAGAGAACCTGGGAGTGTCAATTTAGTCCAACTGCCCTCCATCGGATCTGAGCAATTTACATCCAATTTAGGCATCAGACTGCACAAAGCGTTACCTGTATATTAACTGCACATGCTACAACATTCACAAAACAGCCGTTTTTCTGCTATCTCACGCTGTCTCCAAGTCCCCGCCTGCTGAGGTCTAAATCAATGGGCACCACAAGCACAGTCCTCCAGCCATGAAACCGTTGAAGCAAACAGTTACATTACAGCTGACATGGGCCAGTCTGAGTGAAGGAGCAGACAAGGAAAGAAATCCCGAGTGAAAAATCAGAGTGCAGGTACCGAAAGCCCAGCCAAAGCAGCATCCGGGATCATCTTACTTTCAGTTTCCTTTTCCCCATATGCCTGGTAGGCAGAGCCAACTTGAATAAATACTGTGTGGATTTCGTCAGAACCCTGGCCTTCTCAGGGAGGCTCAGGAGCAAACGGGCCCGGAGGGGTCTGCCTCTGCTTCCCCTCCCCAGGTCTCACACCCTTCCACCTGCAGTCCCCACAGCCCAAGGAACCCTTCAAAGCAAAGTTCTCACCATTCTCCCACTTTCCCAGCTCTCCTTCTGCGCAGCTTACCTTCTAAACTCAGACATTTCTCTGTTATTTTTCATCAGCAACGAATCTTTAAATACCATTGCCAGCAGAGAAAATTCCCTTCTGGCCGTAGTCAGGGAGCCAGGGGGCGGAGCAAATCGAAAGAGAGGAGGAGGAAGAGCAAAGGGAGGGGAACGGGCACACCCACTGTCGCCGGCAAGTGTAGCCTGGGCAGGTAGGGCTTTTATTTATTTTTTAAAACATGTTTTGATTTTTTAGAGAGAGAGGAAGGGAAAGAGATAGAAATATCCATGTGAGAGAGATGCATAGATCGGCTGCCTCCTGCATGCCCCCCACTAGGGACGGAGCCTGCAACCTGGGCATGTGCCCCGACCAGGAACCGAACCCAGGCCTCTCAGTCTATGGGATGACGCTGAATCCATTGAGCCACACCAGCTGGGCCAGATAGAGATTTGATACCCTCCAGAGACACACCGGTGGGGAAACTTTTTTCTGCCAAGGGCCATTTTGATACTTATAACAACATTCGAGGGCCACACAAAATTATCAATTTATGGCTCAGTGGATTGAGCGTCGTCCCATGAACTGGGAGGTCCCGGGTTCAATTTCGGGTCAGGGCACATCCCAGGTTGCAGACTCGATCCCCAGCAGGGAGAGGGCAGGAGGAAGCCGATAGATGTTTCTCTCTTATATCAATGTTCCTATCTCTCTCTCTCCCTAAAAAATTAATAAAAACATATTTTTAAAAATTAGCCTGTTATATTCGGTCAGGCTAATTTGATGAGGTGTGTGATGTTAGCTGGTGTTGACTGCATGGGCCTTATACGACCCATGGGCTGGACGTTCCCCACCCCTGCAAGGTGGTGGCTCTTCTCTGATTGCTGGTGACGAATTTGATGTCCAGGGTCATGCTGCTCACCTCCCAGCCTTTCAGGTCAGCCAGTTCCATCCTTACGACGCTATTCCAAATCCCCTATCTTCTTTAGGCAAAGGAATGTAAAATAAACATTTATTGAGCACTGACTTGAGGGCCTGGCACTATGCTCATTGCTTCATGAAAGACGTGGTCGCAGTTACTCCCTAACAGGCCTGCTGATGATGAAACTGAGGCTCAGAGAAGCTAAGTAAGCTCAAAGTCCAAGCTCCCTCATTCATGTAGGCACACTCAAGTCACTGTCCTCAAAGAGGCACGTTGCTGGCACTCTGGAGACCTGGTTCTACAGCCGGAGCTGTGACTATTTATAATTCATTATTTATAGAGCTGAAGCTATTGAACTGAGTGACCAGGTGGGTGGTTTAACATTGCCAAGTCTCAGTTCTCACGTAGTATGATTTTTACGGTTCTTTTTTGCTCTAGAAGTTCTGTTCTTGACCATTTTCCTAGCATTGAGCCGCCTATGGTGTACTGAACGCCACAGTGGAAAGTATTCCTGTCCACAAAGAATATCCAGTCTTGCTGGGGAGACAAACTCCAGAGAGGCCATGAATAGCAAGGAGAATGTGGTTACATGATGTTCTCCAGTGTCGTGCCACCCAGAGGGGTCTTTATTGCTCCTTCCACCTCGATGACACCCAAGCCTCTTTCTCTAGCCCTCGCCTCTCTGCTGAGCTTCAGACCCACAAACCTTGAATATGTACCAAAGAGACTGTCGCCTCTCCTTCAATCTGCTCCTGCTCTTTCTCCATAAACGGCAGCGCCACCTGGCTGCTACTCTTCATCGCCATCCCAATACCAAGTCCCCTACTTTTGTTGTTGTTGTTTATCCGCACACAAGGATATTTTTCCATTGATTTTTAGATAGAATGGTGGGGAGGGAGGGAGAGAAACATCGATGAGAGAGAGACACATTGATTGGTTGTCTCCCGCAAGACCCCGACCAGGGACTGAACCTGAAATCCAGGTACGTGCCCTTGACTGGGAATTGAACCGGAGACGCTTCGGTCCTTGGGCTGACACGCTCACCACTGAGCAAAACCAGCCAGGGCCAAAATAAGTAAATTGTATACAATTTGTTTTGTGGTGAAAATCCTACAGAGAATAATGAAGCGGGAGAAGAAGGGTTGGAAGTACCAGGATGGGAATTGTAAGCCAAGAGATACATTTTCTAAGTAAGAGAGACTCAGATGCGGTTATCGACACCTACCTGCATTGCATGCCTTACTCTTAGGGTCATTGTTTCAGTTATTTCAACTTCCTTTTTTTTTCTTTTTTCTTTTTTCTTTATAAAGCAATTTGAAGAGCTGGACCAGTTTAAAAGGTTCAGGGGCAGTGACTTATGTTGAGATCAGACCTTAATATGCCCCCAATGCTTCTTTCTCTTCACCTAAGAGCTTCCCATGTTTCCCCTTTTCAAGTTGTATTGAGAAAGAATTGAAATGCATCACTGTGTATGTTGAAGGTGTACAGCACAATGGCTCGGCTGACAGATACTGTGAAATGATGACCACAACAGGTTTAGCTAACATCCAGCATTTCATACAGATACAAGGAAACGAGAAGAAAATGTTTTCTGCTTGTGCTGAGAACCCTTAGTTTCCACTCTCTTACCAACTTCCCTCAGTATCACGCAGCAGCGTTAGCCACAGTCATCTGGTTGTACATTATACCCCTAGTAATTATTTATCTCATAACTAGAAACTGATACCTTTTGACCACCTTCTTCCAATTGCCTCTCTCCCATCTTCTGCCTCTGGTAACCACAAATCTGATCCATTTTTCTGTAAGTTTGGTGGGTTTTTAAAAAAAATTAAATTCCACATATATGTGAGATCATACAGTATTTCTCTTTCTCTGTCTGACTTATTTCACTTAGCATAATGCCCTAAAGTTCCATCCATATTGTCACAAATGGTTGGACTTCCCTTCTTTGTATGGTTAATGGCCCGTTCCCTTCATCCATCCATGTACACTTAAGTTCTTTCACTGTCTTGACTGTTGCAAATAATGCTTCTATGAACATGGGGTGCAGATATCTTCCTAGTGATTTCATTTCCTTCGGCCACATCACCGGAAGTGGGATTGCTGGATCCTATGGCAGCTCTATTTTTAATTTTTTGAGGACCCTCGATTCTGTTTTCCACAGTGGCTGCACCAGTCTGCAGTTACACCCACAGTGCATGACGGTCCCCTTGTCTCCACATCTTTGCCAAGAACTTCCATTTTTAAAGTTAATTTCAACCTTGTTCACTAAAGAAAACTTATTTTACTCCCTGTACCCACTGGGCTATCTTAGCAGTAGTTATACTTACAATTCTGTTTTATTAAACTTTCACATATTTATTAAAATGAATTAATAAACAAAACTACAGTTTATATCTCTTGGATATAATTCCAAAGGAAGGAGCCAAATTTAAAATATGATGCAAGTCGACGAGGAGAAAAAAGCCTGCACAACCTGACAAGCCCACAGGGAGGCAGCAGAGAGTGAGGGATGGGCTGGGTGGGGGCGGGGAGAGCTGCCGCAGGCACATGGAGGCAACAGCGAGATTTGAGAACAGCACTAGCTGACCTGGGTTTGAGTGAGTCCTGTCTCCATCAATGGCTCAGCTCTCGATTTCCTCATCTGAAATTCTGGAAATGAGTTAGTGTTGGAATGGCTGTCCTGTACTCGAATAACAAGTAGACTTGGCATCCTGGCTTTGAATTTGTCCTTTTTTATTTTAAACGTCAATCAATAGTTATTTAGTGATGCCTACTGTGTACTTGGAGTTAGATAATAATAATGATGATAACAAATATTCCTGGGACATCAACATTGTGCCAAACACTTTTATTTCATCCTTGTTCCCTGGGAGGGGGCGTGATATTATATGAGTTTCAGGGGTACAACATAGTCATTTGACATGTCTATACATTATGAAATGATCACAAGTCTACCTACCATCTGTCGTCATGCAAAGTTGATAGAGTATTATTGTGTATATTCCCTATGCTGTACATTACTTCCCTGTGACTTCTAACTGGAAGTTTGTCCCTCTTGATCCCCTTCACCCATTTGCCCATCCCCCAACCTCCCTCTCCCCTGGCGACCAGCAGTTTCTTCTCTGTGTCTTTATGTCTGGTTTTGTTTAGTTTGGTGGATTTTTTGTTTGTTTTTAGATTCCACACGTAAGTGAAATCATACCATATCTGTCTTTCTCGGTCTGATACTATTTCACTTAGCATAATGCCCTCAAGATCCATCCACATCGTCGCAGATTCTGCCCTCGCTCTTGGCCGGGTGCCTCCCTCTGGGACTCTCATGTCCTGTGTGTGACGGGTGATCATGCTTCACCTCACAGAGCTGCCGCAGGGACTGCATGAGACCAGGGTCCCCCACGATGTTTGTCCCCATCTTCCTTCCCAGGCCCGTGCACCCATAATCCCTCAGGCCTCACCCACAGCATCAGTCGCCCCTTCGTTCTGGGTTTAGCACATGATTCCCCGGGGTTTCTATCTGAGTACCCACGTCTGGTCACTTTACTCCAACAATAGGGGAGAAATGAAAGTCAATAGAGTGTCCAGATCTGTATATAAACAGATACTTCAACATGGGGAAGAAGTTTTTGAAATAGTGGTAATGAGAAGAAGAATTCGATGAGAAAGGAGAACAGATTTGGATGCTGGCAACCCCCCCCCCCCCGAGTTTCCAAGCCCGGCTCACCCCTCTCATTCCCCCGCCCACGGAGTGAAGAGCAGCCGCACACAGTGTCCCCCGGCTCCCCTCAGAGACGTCTGAGATTAGCCAGGACTAACTTGGATTTATACGAAATTATAAAACCCTCACGCAAACGGGAGATGGGCAAGAGTAAAAACGCAGCCACCACCTGGTAACGTCTGGCGACTCGAGCCAGGGGAATGGCCCATTGGCTGCTCCAGGCGGAACTGGTAATGGCCCTGCTGTCTGCCTCCAGTGGACCAAGGACATGGGCTCTGAGGGGACAGCAGGCCGGGCCAAGTCCGCTCCACACCACCCGACAGCCCAACACAGGTGGGGTTTGTCATCAGTCAGCTCTGCCGACGTCAGAACCTGGCTCCCTCTTCCAGTCCCCAGCCTCCCTTGTGCCCCTGCCCGTGATGGGGACGTTCACCCCACTGTCCTGTGGGGTGTCCAGCGGCCAGTTCCTCCACAGGACTCTCCACACCACCTCCCTCTCCCACCCCTGACCACACAGTTCTTGGAGGCAGGATCTCACACTGCAGTTTTATTTTTAGTTTACAGGAATACAACATGCTGAAACAGGAAAAACGGGGATTGAGTACATCATTCATATCTCAGAAACCAGCTCCAGTTGTCAACAAAAAATAAATATTGAGACAGTGAGGAGTTCCCGACAGGCCCTCAGAGGTTCCCAGCATGTCCGGAGGTAGAGCCTGGTGGGGAGGGGCAGGCTGCCGGGTCCTGTTGAGATTTCTCAGGTTGAGGCCAACTCAAGTTACAATAATAAATAACAATAACACCGACAGTAACAAAAATAATATGCTATGACAGTCGTCACAAAAATCAATACATTATAACTTAAATAATTGTCTCCTGGAGGAGCTCAGTGCAGCGAGAACAGGTTGACTTTCCTGGGGCACAGGGGCAGCCTGGGCTCCTGCGCAGGTCCCACCTCAGAGTGTTTGTTCCGTGATGCCGAGGTGACAGGCAGGTTCTGACTTCCCCCAATCCTGCTCTTCCAAGCAGCCTCTCCCTAACTCCACTCCCAGCGTCTGGGGTCTGCCCAAGGGTCATCACGGTCCCTGCCCCATCTCCCCCATCATCCCAGTAAGTGCACCCCACACCCACCGGAAGGACACACGAGGCTCCCCTTCCATCTTGGTGGGGGGGTCTCTTTTTCCCTATTCTCATAATCACAAAAAAATATTGGCTTGATTAAACAGAACTTTCAGGAACTGTCAAGAGATTTATTTCTTATGATCCTTCTCCCCCTCTCTGCACACTGCCAGACAAGACAGCTGATGAGCCACTCACTGGGAGGTCCCCCACCCTTCTCCTCCGGGGCTCTGCGCTCCAGGGTGGAACCAGCTGAGAGAGGGCATATCCCAGCAGGAGGCCCCGGCCAGCGCTCAAGGGCGACCCTGCTGCAAACGGAGCCAGAGGCCACCACAAGGTCACCGAGGGCTCCCTGCTAACTTGGAAAGGGACTCCAAACCAGTTTTTGAGGTATAAAAATCTCCCATGGGGCAAGCATCACACTGGTTCCCTGGCCTTGGAGAAACAGGCTGGACACAGGAGTGCTAAGGAGCCCACGCGAAGCCGCGGGCAGCCCAGAGGCCGGGGGGAGGGGGGCCCACACCCAGGGCTCCCTCCTGTGCCCAGGAGGGTCTGGGAATGACGAAACAGGATGTGATCAGTCAACTGTTCAACAGGCAAACCCGCCAATCTGGCCGATTCCCTCTCATTTTCGAGTTTCCCTTCACGTTTCCCAAACCACCCCGGAATCGTTCTGGCCCCGCTGAGAATGACCAGAGCCAGTGATAACTCTTGCACGACCGTTCTTTTCCCCAGAGAGCACCATGCAACCGTCATCTCCAGCCCCAGGGGTGGGGGCGACCCTCTCACGCATGCAGTTCAGTCCCACAGTATCTGGAGGAGAGGCTGTTGCTTCCAAAACAAAAACAGCTTTTGCTTCACTGTCCTCGTTCGCTTTGCAGAACCTGCCTCCCACACGGGCAGCTGCCTCAGGGCTGGGTGCCTCAACCTCCCTTCCCGGCTGGCCCCTCACTGCTGTGAGGCTCAGGTGTGTAAGGGCTCTGCCGGGCTGCAGCTGGACGGAGAGGCGGTGGCGGCCGAGGCTTGGGCAGCCAGGTCCCGGTAAGCGGGCGACTTCAGGAAGCGTGGGTAGGAGTCCTTCTCCATCAGGGTGCGCGTCTTCCCCTGAGCCACATCGAAGCACGTGACTGTGGCAGCCTGCAGGTTTGTCCTCGTGAGCTCCTTGGTCTCGTGGTCTATGTTCACCTGTGGGAAGGAGGGCAAGCACATGGGTGAGGGGGGTGGACACGGTGACGGGTCCAGCAGGCAGAGAGGGGCAAGGTCGGCAGGTGGGGCAGTGGGAGGAGCCCTGGATTCTGAACCAGGAACCTGGGGTCTCCTGAGTCCATTATTAAGTGGCTTTCATCTCTGGGTCTGTCCCCACATCTGATCCATTGTCTGCCCTCCAATCTCTCAGAATTCTCGAATATTTATTAAGACTGTCTACAAATGCAACCTCTTTCCACCCCTTCTCTGTAACAACCCTGATTCCAGTCACCACTCCTAGACTAGTGCAGAGCCTGCTAATGGGTCTCCCCCTTCTCCCCTCACCCCTGTGATCTGTTCTCCATTCAGCAGCCAGACTGAACCTTTCAAACTTCAAATCAGTTCGGTGGCAACTCTCGTCTTTCCATGTCACTCAGAGGAAAAGCCAAAGTGCGTGCCGGACCCACAGGGCCACCGGGACCCACCGCTGGCCCTCTGCCAGCTGCATGACCTCTTCTCCTACCCTCTCCCTGCTCCACACCGGCCCCCTGCTGGTGTGTGATGACAACAACACTCTGGCCTTTGCACTTGCCTTTTCCTGTGTTAGATGTTCTTTCCTCCCATAACTCTTTCATGTCTCTGTTCATGTCACCTTATCGGACAGCGCACCTGTCACTTCCCTTTGTAAGATGGAAAGCTCACACCCTTTCCCCGCACTCCCTCCTGTATCCTGCTTTGTGTTGATCAAAGGATGTGTCATCCTCTAGCAAAGGTTCACATCTGATTGGTTGCTGGCATCCTCTTCCCCTAGGATACAGGCTTTGTTTTGTTCACTGCTCTATTCCCAGTGATTGTACCAGGACCTGGCATGGAATTGGTGCTCAATAAATCTTTATGGAATAATGTGGAATAAATAAGAGTGCTCAGAAAATAAAATAGAAACTATGGCACAAAAGCAAAGCATTACTATCATCCCTCCACTAGGTGGCGCCATGTTCCTTATCAAATGCAGCCGCCAGGCATTGGAGGCCCGAGGGAAGGTTGCAAGTTCAATGAGCACAGAGCTGTCCAGCTCAGGCAGGTCAGCCAGGAGAACGAGGCAGGTTACACAAGGTTCCTAGGATGACCTGCCTTCCAAGTTGTGTAAGTAGGTTGGACCTCTATAAAGGGCTTTGTCTACAAGAGTGGGTATGGACAGAAGCCAAAACACCTGCCAACCCCTCCGACCCCATCTGTGATTCTGAGGGTAATGGCACCTAAGGGTGGCATGAAGCCTGATTTTCCTAGGCTCCAGCCACAGAAGCCCACTCACCCCCATGCCAAATAAAGCCAGTCTACTTCCAAACTCAGCCCTTCACCTGCTGGCCCCAGATCCCCAATTCTCAGTGCGGAAGGAGAAGACAGGGTCTGAAGCACCCAGGGACATATCTGGGCTCTGACCTCTTTCGGGGCTTCACTGCAGATGAACTCCTCAAAGATCCTGTGAGCCCGGGAGGCCAGCTTGGTAGCTGACCGGATCTTCTTGAACTCCTCGCAGGCCAGCCAGAACTCCAGGTTCTCCTCGCTGAACTCCGTCTTCAGGAAGGCGCGGAAGGCAGCCACCCCGTCTGGGTTGGAGGGAGAGAGGAAGAGACTGGTCAGACTGAGGGACAGCAGGGCATAAAAGAAGAAAAGCCAGCAACTGCAGTGAATAGCTCTATTTTTAGGCTGTAATTTTCTCAAACAAGGACCTGCCTTTGTATTCTGAAGAGCGGCTGGCACCCTGGGGGTCACTATTATTATTATTACTACTACTGCTGTTTTGCACATGCTTTCAGCATCCCTCAGCCTGGCTCCCAAGCACGTGAGCACACATGTGCCACCCACAGACAGACACAACATGCCCACACTCACTTTTACTGCTCAGCAGCAAGTCAAACGACTCTCTCCATCCCAGCACATCTTCGGAGAAATTTCTGTTTTTAAAAAAAAGGCCAAGATTTCAATTCGAAGAAAAAAAAAAATCAACAAATTCATGCACAACACAATCCTAGCCAGGACTCTGATGGGAGTTGCATAATTCACACGAAGTCTTGCTCGGTGATTTCTTGGAACTGACTTCTCAATCCCTTGGTTGGTATTAGGGCAAACAGTGGTGTTTTCTAGGGGACAAGTCAGTAACCAGGAACCAAAGCCAGGCACTGTTTGGCCCAGTAAATATCTTCTAAGACTCTCTTCACTCTCCAAAATTATTTCTTTTCCCCTGACTCTCAGAGCACTGTTTTTTGTACACTTTCTCAAGGGAATGAGCACCTCGTGAATAAAGGGTATGTCACCCAGAACCCCAGAGCCTAGCACAGCACCCAGCACAGCTAATGTTCAACAAGAAAAGGGCTTCTAGGCAAAGTGCATACTAATGGAAGTAGATTAAAAACCTCAAGTGGTCTTGGACCCTGTCCTAGCCCTGGTTGCATGTGCAATGACATCTCCAGGTGGGAAAGTCTGGTCACTAGACATTCAGGCCCTGGGTACACTCATCTGTTGGCAGACTTAGGACCCTGGAGCCACCCACCCAGTCACCCATTAGCCAAGCAGCCACGGCAGACCAAGAAGCCCCACTAAGGTCTCCAGGAAGGGGTCACCAAGGTCCACCATAGCATGTCCTAGTTTCTCCTTCTTGTGACTCCTTTCCTACATCTGGCTCCCTAGAGGGGCCGTAAGCTGGTCAGCAGGACTTACCGCTCTTTGCCGTGTTTACTGTTCCACTCCAACTTGCCAACATTCCCAGGATCAGAGCCCAGGTCTGATTTGTGAAGAAAGATCCCCAGCCGTGTCTTGAACTCTTTGGCTCTGGAAGACAAAGCATAAGCATATTAGGCTTCTCCATTTTCCCAGCCAGGGCAGAGAAATGTATACGGAACAACTCAGGCTGGTGCCACCTGAATTCCAGTCTCACGGGTCCCTGGGAACCCTGGGCTCTTCCCAGGACCTCAACTTTGCTTCTCTCCTCAGTATCACAAAACCCCAAACAAGGAAAAGCCACGTTTGAGCTGCGCCTTGGTAGGTCTTACACTATCTGAGTTAAGACACTTCAGCCACACTGCTCTCACCCTCTGGGCTGGTAATGAGTATTCTGGAAGTGTGTGGAAGCAGAGTCCTCTTCTGTACCTTTGTTTTCCCCACACCAGCTCCATCACGGATTGGAGCTGGCTGAGTAGCTCTCTGGGAAGTGGGCACCTCCCCGCCTTCCCAGGGCCAGGAGGCCACATCTGGACATCTAGGCTGTAGAATAAAAACCGAGTGCTTAAGAAACTGAGGGAGACAGCTCGGCCTGGGGGTGCCAGCGTGGTCTTCAGCAGGTCACCTGAGAAGGTGACATTTATCAGAGGATAGAGAATGACAGTGCCCAGAGGTCCCTGCTCTACCTTCTCTTGACCTGGCGCTTCTCTACGACTCCAAGGGACAGGTCCGAGCACGGGGCACCATGTTGACCTCTGCCTCTCCATGCAGGCATTAGCATCCCCTTATCGCACCCACCCTGGTGCCCAAGCCTGCCTCCCCACGTCCTCGGGGCAGCGGGACCAGCTCCTCTTACCTCTCCAGGCAGGTGGTGGGGAAGGCAGACAGAGTGCGGCACATGGCTGCGGTTCAGGGCAGCACGTCGTGGGGAGAAAGGCGGCGGGTTCCCGTGGGCAGTGGGAGCGCGAACAGGCAGCGGATCGCGGAGCTGATGCTCTTCTGCACGAGATGCGTTTACCAGGCTGCACCGCCGGAGCCCGCGCGCCCGCGGCTTTTATTCCCTCGGAGGGGGCGGGGCGGACTGCTCGCCGCCGACCAATGCGCGAGCGGCACCGAGCGCGGCCGAGGCAGAGGCGGGGCCCGGAGCCCACCCCGGGAGCCCACACGGCACCCCACCCGCGTGCAGCCTCCACACCGGCGGGGGGCACTCGAGGCCGCCCTCCTCCGGGCCGACGCGGCTCGCCGCGGGACAAAGGCGGAGAAGTCACATGGAGATGGGAGCGCACGCCCAGTGTAATAGGGGAGAAAGCCCCACCGGCCTCTAGTAAAAGCTGGAAACCAACCCCGAAGTCCTGAGGATTTGCGTGGGGGTGAAGGGTCTGGGAGGCACACGTGGAGCTGATCTCAGCCCGAGCCTGTTAGGTTCTGAAATGCAACCCCGGGCCAGACAGCATCGCGATTAGACCGATAACTACCATTGCCTGTGCTCCTGCCCGGATGGCCGCGGGGCTAGCAAGCCTTTATTAGCATCTCATCAGCACCTCCACTTTATAAATGAAGAAACTGATCAGAAAGTTAAAGGGACTTGCTGAAGCTCACAGAGTGGAACTAGCGGACTCATGGAGGGCGGTGGGACTTTACTGAGCGTCTGTGGACGAGGCACCTTTACTAAGACTTAGGTTCAGTACCTTGCTCCAGGTTGCACAGGAGTGAAGGGCCAGAATTCAAGATGGACTTTTCTATGCTTTGCCCACTGCTTACCCCTCCAGAAAAAAAAAATTTTTTTTTTAATCTCACCATCTTTGTAAGTGCTCCTGGGTGTCAGCTGCTGCTAGTTGTGTCCTAATCTCTGCAATAAAGGTGATAAATGCCTTTCTGCCTCTCTCGCCTCACTTTCCCGCAAAGGCGCCAAACCCCCGCCCCCGCCCCCAGCTCCCTCTGGGATTGCTGTTAGGTTGCTTGCCAGTGTGGAGTCCCCAGCCAGATCCCGGTTTCAAGCCCCGGCAAGCCTCTTGACCTCTCCATGCCTGGTTTTCCTCCTCTCTAGGAAGAGAACATGATACATAGTTTCATAAGTTGGTTGTGAGATGTAAACAAACCAATTCTTAGTTGTACGTTCCCAGGAAACAGGAAATCCAGTTCCTCTGAGGCAGAGACTTGCTGGGGAGAGTTCTCAGAACTGAGAGGGACCAAGGGAAGCTGGGTTGGGCAGAGGGAGGCGGTGAATGCCACGGGTGGGGCAGCTCCTTGAAGCTGTCCCCTATTGAGGCAAGGGGACAGATACCCCCACATCCACTTTTCACTGGATGCAGTTGCCCCAAGAGATGGCCTTATATTAAACAAGGCAACACCCCCGCTGAAGGGGAAGCCCTGGGAGCCTGCGGCCCACAACCCTGGGGGACATGGGGGTGACGGCCTTGGTCCCAAAGAGGGCATTTGGGTGGCATGACACACACCTGCTACATGTAAGTCTCTAAGAGCAACACCCAGCATGTGGTAGGCACTCCACAGACGTAGTGTTGTTTGCTTAAGACGGGGATTGCTAGACAGTGAGGAAAACTGAGTTTTGCGTCTCTTGGAATTAGGTTTTTATTTCATAAGGGGGCGACTAAGCGTTGCTCTTCCTTAGCAAGGCCAGGAAGCACAGGGTCAGAAAAAGAGACGAGAGGAGAAGAGGTTCCCCACCTGAGCGTTCCGTGAAAAGGCCCAGGAGCGTGGTCAGAGAAGGAAAGGGGAAACCACAGAGCGGGAAGGCGAGGCAGGCCTGTGCGTTGGTCCTGGAGGCATGGCTAGGGCAAGAGGCCCAACTCAGCACAACGTGTGGCTTCATTTGTCCCCTCATTAACCAGGGCCTGCAGGAGATGGCCCAGTTAGTGGAAACACAATGCCCTCTGGGGTGCCAGAGTCCCCAGCCTCCCGGTTGGTTGGTTGGTTGGTTGTTAGTGGAGCTCAGGGGCAGGTACAGCGGCAGCTCACACGTGGGCAGCACCATCTCAGCTGCCAGCACCCACCCTCACCCCTGTGTCACCAACCTAGGCTCTTGTGTAACCTTCTCAGGGCTGGCTCTGTGGGGGACAGGGAGGGGCAGGGGTTGGGAGGCGGGAGTGGTGTGCAACCAGGCAATGAAGGCTGTCTTTCTGAACACCTGCTCCTCAGCACAGTTCTTGATCTGCACGGTGACGCCGCCCACCCAGCCCATCGGTTCTCTGGAGGCCTCTGTCAGCTGAGGGGAGGGGCGTTGTTTCACCTGGGGCTGCTCAAGCCCGGGGTAGCTGCCAGAGGGGCAAGTGGCTGTGTCTGGGACGGTTGTTCTTCAAGCAACCAAAATGAGTTCATGGATGGACGAAGCCCCAGTCTAGCCCTCGCCCCGCAGGAATGGGCCAGACATGGGCCCAGGCAGCAGTTATCAGGATTATGCAGAGACCCTGTGCATACTTTCCCCTCCATTCTGCTTCCCTGCACTGGCCAGGGAGGGTTTCTCGTTCCCATTCTGCAGACAACAAAATGGTAGTGTCCAAGGTGCCCTCGGTTAAGGGCTCTGGAACTGAAAACAGCTGAAACCTGGCCCATCCATCTCCAGTTTGCGGAGCTAGTTCTTTCTCCCATTCAACAAGGAAAGCAAGAGAGACAAAGGGAGGAAAAAACACCTGGGGTACAGACCTGCAAATCCAACCCGTGAGCATGAAGCTCCCTGCTCGAGGTGAAGAGCCCTCCCCGTGGCCATGGTTACCTCTTCCATCTCCTGGCAGAAACTTTTTGAAGTTCATAGTTTATCCCAAATTCTCTTCCCAGCAGGAAGGTCAGTTCATAACGGCAATTTCGGTAACGACTCGACAGCTGCCGTAAATCCAGGAAGATGAGCTCACCTGTGAGTCGCCCTGGCTGTGACCGACCTGGCCTCATTTTTGCCCAGTACTCTCGGGTGTAGGGACACAGCTCTGCAGCCTGGGTCTTCCGGGGACAGGATGAAACATCTCACAACAACCCAGCCACATTGCCTTCCATTTCCTTCGGCCCCTCCGACCCCCAGTTCCACCCTTTCCTCCAAGGCAGAATCTAGAGGGGATCTTTGCTGAAAACGGTTGGGGGACATAAAAACGCTTCCTCGACTTCTGACTCGGCACAATCCCTGCATGGGTCTAGATCTCCTGAATTCAACCATCAACTACCCATAAATATTTATTAAGAATTGTCCGGCGGGTGTGGCTCAGTGGTTGAGCGTCGACCCATGCACCAAGAGGTCGCCGGTTCGATTCCCAGTCAGGGCACATGCCCAGGTTGTGGACCTGGTCCCCAGTGGGGGGCATGCAGGAGGTGGCCAATCGATGTTTTCTCTCATTGATGTTTCTCTCTCTCTTTCTCCCTCTCGCTTCTTCTCTCTCTAAAATCAATAACGGGAAAAAAAAATTTACTATTTTCCCAAGTCGATGGGAGAGACAGCAGCCTTTAAGGCTCTTCCTGCCTTCACTGACCTTATAATCAAGCCGAGGAAACAGCACTAACATGGAGGAGGGGAGGGTGTGAATGAAAAAACCATTGCCTGGCCTTGCAACCAACCTTCAGGGAAGGGAGAGATCAGACAGGTCGTGGAGTTAAATAAAAGGGGTGTGGCCCTGGCTGGTTTGGCTCAGCGGTTAGAGCGTCGGCCTGTGGTCCAGAGAGACCCGGGTTCAGTTCCTGCTAAGAGCACGTAACTCGGTTGCAGTTTGTCTCCGGCCCTGGTTGGGGTCGTGTGGGTGGCAACCACTCAATGTGTCCCTTTCATGTCGATGTTTCTCTTCCTCTCTCCCTCCCACTCTATCTGAACAAAAAATGGAAAAATGTCCTCGGGTGAGGATAAAAAAAATAAAAGGGGTGTGGGGTTTAGAAGTGAGAGGTTTGAGAGCCACGGACACACAGGAGGGAGCGTGCTTCAAGTGTGACAAGCAGCTGGGAAGAGCCTGTCAGAGTCAGGGGTCCAGGAGTGGTCAGAAAGGTGCAGAGATTCCTGCCACACAGGAATCGAAATGTAAAACGGGCTGGATGAGGAGAGATCACCTCCTGCAGAGTGAAGCAGACAGTCCCTGGGGTCCATGTCCCGGCTGGTTGTGACAAAGCCATGGTGCCCTCGCCTCCCGGGCAGGGGAAGTTGACTGGGTTCAGCCTGGGTGTAGGAAATGACTCTTGTGCCCTGATGATCTTTTAGGGCCCTGGGTACAGCTCACTCTGACTCCTCCTCTCGGCTTTCTTCTCCTTTCCTCCCTCCCTCTGGGCAGAGGTCTGATGGGCTGGGAGTGTGGAAGACCTGCTGCTCCCCACCCACCAGGCCAACAGACCCCTAGCCTCCAAGGCAGGCCGTGCCAGCCCGCGGTGCCGTGGAGACGAGGAACATAGGTGGACTTCTCTGCGTGGCATGTCAGGCTCTAACCACCAGACCCAGGTTCCTCACCTCACCCTACAGCCCAGCCAAACACGGCAGTGAGCAGGTCCCACGCACGCCAGGTACCTCAAACCCCTGAAGGCCGCCCCCCTCTCTGTGCAACTCATTTTAAAAGACACTTTTTAATAAACTAGATATGGATACGTAATTTACATATAATAAAATGCAAAGCTCTCAGCATTCAGTTTGATGATGTTTGACAAATGTAGACCCCGTGTAACCACTACCCAGTCAGCTACATGATGTGCTGATTCATTCTAGAAACCTCTTTCATGAGACCCCTTTCTAGAGGCAACCACTAACCCGAGACCCAGAACCATGAGACTAGAAAACTCAAGGAGTCAACGCTATTTATTTGTGAGGCCTAGTTCAAAAGTGCTTTCTCGTCCCGAATTCAGCCCCCAGCACCATGCCCTGGTCAGTGTATATGCTGTAAATATTGGCTGACTAGATGGCTTCTGTTTCAACACAAATCATAACTAACATTTATTGAACACTCACTGTGGGCCGGGCCCTGTTCTGTGTGCCTTCTCCAGAACTTGCTTTCAGTGCTCACAAGTTACCCTGTAAGATGGGTCCTGTCTTGTCCTCCTTTTCCTTTGAGTAAACTGAGGCACAGAGTGGTTAAGGAACTTGCCTATGGTCACACAGCAAGTCAGTGGTCTAGCTGAGTTCTGAGCTCAGATAGTTGAACTCCAGAGCCTGTGTTCCTAAGCATACACCCTGCCAGCTTGTGGTGGGGGGCATTTTCTAGAACTCAGGATTTGCTCCCTAGGAGAAGAATGAAGCATAGCTTGGGGAATATTGGCAGGACGCTACCACTCGGCCTCCGTCCTCTGAAATGCTCCGTGCTGTACTGCCTCTCTACCCGCCTTCTCTGTTCACCCCGTTCCTCTCGCACCGTGCACATTTCCCCATTCTGTCTGCCCTCAGCTGTGTGTCATCACCGGCCTGGACTTTTCGGCGTCTTCAGTCCCTTGTGGATACAGTTCCCAACCATGGCTCCGGAGAGTCCCTTTGTCTTCAAAACTCCGTCGGTTCATTTCCTTTGCAGGAAAACTGAGCGCAGCTGCCCAGCTCTGCCACCGTTCCCACCGTTCCCACCGTCCTTCCCCATCCCTCTTTGCCCATGGAGGACCCGGATCGCACCTGGAAGAACCCGGGAGCTTCTGAGGGAGGCGGAGCTCAGCTCCCAAACTAACAAGTCAGGCAGAAAACAGGCCTGGGGGAACCTAACAGAGGCCACCCCGACTTGGCGAGGATTCTGACCACATTCTCCAACAGGGCAGCCAGCCACCCGTGCCGATACGCAGTGCTGCGGAGCAGGGAGGGACCGCTGCTGTCCAGGGAGACCTGACGGGTGTGGCAGGGGAACGGGGACACAGAATCGGTGGAGAGCAGGCATCATTTTACTCTGAAATCGTGTGTGTGCGCGTGTGTGTGCTGGGGAACAAAAGACCCTCACAGAGGCAACCGCACAGGCAGCAGGTCATCCCAGCCCAGCCACCCGCATTTCTCGGGAAACCTCAGCACAGCAGAGTACCCTCCAGAGACACGGGACAGCTGCCTTGAGATGTGGGTGCTCACTTGGGCAGGTCTGAAATGGCCTCAGGCGGGCCTAGAACCCCGAATCTTGGAGCCCAGCACAGTGGCATACTCAGGTCCCCGCTAAATGCCGAGTGAGGAACGAAGGAATGCACACACTCCACAGGGCGACTGTCTTTGGAGAGTCACTGTCAACTCCGCCTCCCCAGGAGCCTTGGATCACAGTCAGGCAGGCTGAACCTGAACCAGATGACTTTCTGGAAATGGGTTGAAGACGGGTGGATGACTCAGTGGAACTCATTACGCACCTCAGGAACACCCCCATCCCCCCCCCGCCCCACTGTGGCTGCGGCTGTGGCTGTGGCGTCCCCCCCAGTGCAGGCAAACTGGCACGTTCGGAGAGGCTCTGGCGGATGCCGGTGGGTCCAGTGCCCGGGGACCCTGTACCACCTGGATCTTCCTCTCTGAAGGTCTCCCCACACCCCTCACCCCCACTCTTAGTTATCCCAGAGAGCTGTGTGCTAGGGAGAGGCTGTAGGCCTGACCCCAGGGGTGTTTGATGGTAAGAGCAGATCCAGCTGGCTAGAGCCAGCTAACATGTGGCCCTTCGGCACACCCGTGGTGGAGGGGGAACCGCCCTTTGCAGGGCCCCCCACCATCCACACCGAAGGGGAACCGCCCTTTGCAGGGCCCCCCACCATCCACACCGAAGGGGAACCGCCCTTTGCAGGGCCCCCCACCATCCACACCGAGCTGCCTTGCAGGCGCACGTCTGCGGACAGGAGAGGGCCGAGCAGTGCGGGGAGCAGTCTCCCACAGAGACACACTCTGGAGCTGGAGGTGCCAGGACTGGAAACCGGTTCCGTCTAGCTGGTCCAACCCTGGATGACTCTATACTCCGTCCTCTGGCCTCTGATCAGCTCTCACACTGGACCAGCGGTCACATCAGGCCCTTTCTCCACACTGCCCTAGTTAGAGGTTTCTAGGTGCTTCCACAGGCCACCGGTGAGCCATGGGAGCTGCAGGGGCAGGAGCCCCAGCATGTGACCAGCACATGTGTGCAGAGGTGTCAGGTGGGAGCTACAGGAGGGGCTTTGCCGGCTCGTGGGAGTTAGGGACCTGCCCTCCATGTGGCCCTCTCCCGCGGGCTTTGAGTTACCATCCCTGAACCCCCCTTGTCAACAGGGAGAGTAGGGGGTGGGGTGGAGAGGGCCAGTGCAGGGGCTCGGAGGAAAAGTGGGTTTTGTAGGAAAATGGGAGGCCGGACAAAGCACCCACACTAGCTGAGTGCCTAGCGACAAGTTGTAGCAACCGTGCCTCCCTGTGCCCGCAATGCCTGCGCAGAGGGAGAAAGGTGGTTTGATGTGTGGCAGCTGGCGGCTGGGCTGGCAGAGGTGGGTGGGAGGGAGGGGCGGGGGGAGCACTGGGCACAGGTGGCCCTCTCACAAGCTCCCAGGCCATCAGCCCCAACACAGCGTCTGTCCTAGAAACAGGCCCTGGCGGACAAAGGGAAGAGCACAGTGGGGGGTGGGTGATGTTTTGCAGAGAAAGAAATGAGCTGTTCCTAATGGCCCCACACGTCTGAGCAGGAGGAGACACGCGGTGAGCTGTGTGACCGAGCCCGGGTGAGCACTCTCCGCACCCACTGGCTGGCTGTGCCGCTCGGGCGTGATCACTCAGAACTGCTGGTTCCAAATCCCAGACTTCCCGACTCCCTGGCTGCACTAATGGCAGTGCTGCATTTAGCGGGCAATTTCTGTGCTGCGGTGATGGAAATCACAGTTCTCATCCACTTAATCCTCACACCAACCTCTGGAGAAGGCACTCTTACTGCTGTTGTTTTGCAGATGGGGAAACTGAGCCCTGGGGAGGTTAACAGAGGGAAGGGGCAGGAGGTAGAGCCACGGATTGATACTGGGCCTCTGACTCCAGCTTCCATACAGTTAGCCACTCGCTCCAGAGCTGCGGAAACTCCTTTCCTGCCCTGGGTTCCAAAAACGCTCGCTCCCCAGCTGCACGAGGATCCGAGATGAAGCGGTTCTTTTTCACAGTTCAGTCTGGGCTGCACTTCCTGGAAGGGATGCAGGAAAGGGATGTCGGCTTTCAAGCTGCAGTCCATGGAGGGCCAGCCTGGTGACTTTCTCTTGACCACTTTTGACTTGGGGCCCCCCTTCTTCCTGGAGAAATGACCCTCCACACGAACAACACTTTCGCTTATGCAGCACCTACCAACTTCAGCCTGTCGTTTGGAATTTTACACAAGGAACTTATTTAATGCTCACTCCCAACCTGCCAGGTGGGCCCACCACCCTCTGGCTCTTCTCCCACCCCCGGGGCTGCTCTTCTTGCCTTCTCTCTGTTCCCTTGGTGTAGGGCTGTGGCCTTAACCCACCTCTCTTCTTGCTCTGGGGCCTCTACCAGAGTAAGTGCTATGGCTTCAGCCACTGTCTGTGGGGTGATGACCCCCGAACCTAGCTCTCTGACCTCTGCCAGTGTTCAAGACCCATCTTTCCACCATTAGGTGTCTTCACACTTCACTTGGTCCAAAACCAATTCAGTATCTTGTATGCAAGACCATATTTTACTAGGTTAATGGCATTAATTAATGGCAGTAAAGCATCGATTCAGTGGCTTTTAGAAGAAATCTCATTCGCCATTAATGATCCCTTACTTCCATGCCTCCTGTTTCCTCTCGTCAGTCATTCCAACCTCCTTTCCTACTTGCTCCCCAAGCCCTTCAGCCCTGGCCACACTCAACAATTTTACCCCAAATACTTTGTTGTTCCCATAGAGTTTTTGCTTTTGCACGCATTGTCACTGCCATTACAAGGAATGTCCTTCTTCTTTTGTCTGGTAAACTCCTATTCATCTGACAAAACCCAATTCAAAATTCATCTCTTTGAATATCTTCATTCTTTGAAGATGCATGCTGAAATGTCTAGGAGTGCATGTCATCAATCCTTCACTTGTAAATGATTTCACTATATGCCTACACGAGCGTGTCTCTATCTCCACCTACCTGTATATCAAGAAAGAAAGACAGAGAGAGAGAGAGAGAGATGATATGGTAAATGATGACAATGGGTGAATCTAGGTGGTGGTTGTAGTCATTTTTTAACTCATCTTTTAACTCTTCTATGCTTAAAATTTTTCACAAAGTTGGGGGGGGAGTGGGTCAGCTCATCCGTGATAGGTTACTCATACCCCTGACAAAATAAATTACCCCTTTCTAACAACTCAGGGCCTTTTATTGTACTTTTGTGTTTAGCAACTCTCTCTTCCATTCACTGTGAACCTGTAAGAGCACAGTAGCTGCATCTAGTGGGCACCCGATAATTGATGATTTGCATGAATGGATGCCCTCTCCTGGGAGGCTGAACGTGAGGAACAATAGGCCATAGGAGCAGGAAGTCATAGGCGTCACTGTACACCCACTGCCATGCTTCATTCTCCATAAGACAGGTGTTACATCCCCCGAGAGGCAGACAGACATGCTCGTGAGCACAGAAAGCTACCGTGAAATGGGGGAACGATAACAGAGGACTGTTTACTGAATGGCAGAACATAATTTAAAACTCGTCATTTAAAACTTCTGGGACTGGTGCTATGACTAACCAGCTGTGTGACCACGGGCAATTATCAACCTCTCTGTGCCTCAGTTTTCTCTTGCAAACAAGGAGCAATAAGTCTGTCTACCCAACAAGTGGGGAAGTGTGAGTGTGCTCTCAGGAGTCTGAGACTTGCACAGAGACCGCAGTGCTATCCTCATTTCGGTTATGAAAATGAGCCGGAATGTGTCCTCCCCGAGACCAGTGGAGAATTCTGAGTCACTGGGTTGGAGGCCGGAGGGGCGGAGCGCGGGGCTGTGCTTGGCCTCACGAGGGTGGGAATTTCCACGCAGCTGGGAGCAATGAGCCCCGGGGCTGGGGCCTCGTTTTCTCCCACCCCCTCTTTCCCTTTCCTCTGACCAAGTGAGGTGCTGGGAAACAGACAGAAGAGAGGATCTGGGAATAGAGCAGCAAACGTCTGAACTCCCAGCCCGGGGCTCGGCTGCCACCGCGGTCTAGTCACGCAGCACGCGCGCAGAAACCGTGGCCTCGCGTGGCCCTCGGCCCAGAAGACCGAGGCCACGGAAAGAAGCAGTCACCCAGGAATGTGGCGTTCTGACTGGCCGCCCTGCCCTGTGCCCCATCGGGGTAAAATGCCACGTCCTGATGGTCCTGGATCCTCCAGGGCCTGAGCTCCCTGAAGTAGTTCTTCCTGGAAGCAGGACCGTCCCGGGAGCGACAGAGGGAGGCCCGGGGGTGGGGGTGGGGCCGGCTTCGGAGAAGCTTGACTTCGCAATCTCCCAGCGCTCCTTTGGAGCTTATGTAACGAAATGAGGGGCCCAGGAGGGCTGTGAAGGGGAGAGCCCCGTGAAGACAGGGTCCCTGCTTCCGGACGCGGCAGACCCCAGCTCAGACGCCAAGCTGGTGAGTGTTCAGCCTGAGCGTGGAGGAGGGGTCCCTCCTGCAGGTTGAAGGGCTGGGACAAAGGTCCTAAGGTCCTGCGAAGCAGCTGTTCCTCTGCCGGCAGACAGATCGCGGACAAGCATCACATTGGCAACAGAATCGCCAGCAGTGATGAATGAGCACGATAAGGGCAACCGAGAGGCAGGGGAAGTCCTTCACCAGGTGGTTGGAAAGGTGTGCTAGTCAACTTCCTGTTGCCAAGGGCAGAAATGAACTTTCTCCGACTTCAAGAGAAAGGAAATTATTGAAGGGAGTTTTGGGTAGCCCACAGAATTTTCAGGATGTCTCAGCCCAGACAAGAACAAAAGGAGACTCCGCAGCCAAAAATTCCTCCGCAAAACCACTCACTCAGAGGAGCCAGGTGTGGGGGCTCGGGCCAGACGCCTCTGCCTGCTCCCCAGACCCCCGCGCTGGCTCTGGTGCCCTGCGAACGGATGCCGCCGCCGCCAACCTCAAAGTGGACTCTCTGCGGCCCCGTTTCTTTGCATCACCAGCTCCTGACTCAAAGTCCCAGATGGGTGCACCTGATCGCAGAAGCAGCAGGGCGTCAAACTGTGCAAGGCAGACATGGGCCAGTGCTGGCGAATATGCAGGCCTGAGCTTCAGGCAGGGCAGGGAAGGGGGAGGGGCCCTGACTACCCATCTGCCCTTTATTCAAGTGCCCCCTTCTCCCTACCCAGTTTGGCTGATGCTGCCTTTCTCTTTCCTCTTGACGTGATTTCCGCCTCTTTTCCAATAAAAATAATAGGTACTCAGTGCGTATTATACACAAATCCTTCACAGACATCATCACTAAGACTAATGACCTCCTTGCGAGGTAAGTTAATGACTGTCCATTTTCAAACGCTGAATCTAAGGCTGAGAGAGATTGCAGATCTTGTCCGGCTCTTCAAAGTGCCAATTGCTGAGCTCAAGTTTGAAAGCAGGTCTGTTATGTTCTCAGGCGCACACACTGTCTCCCTAAGGGAGTTGAAACTCAGACACATTTTCAGCACAGAAGTGATTGCCACTCCCAAATCCTGGCATGATCCAGGGGGAAGACAATAAACTCCATCTGGATTTGGGACCAGGGCCCTCGACTACCCTTTACCTGCCAATCACCTATGGCTCCTCTTGATACCCTGGGACTGAGCTGCTCCAGGCTCCTGGGTAGCCCAGCTCCGAGGCCATTTGGCAGGGTGCTCTTGTTCCTTCTTGTCAAGGCAGACCCCTGCACCCCACTGAGCTTAGCCACCACGCCTCCAGAAAGCCCCTCTACAGGCAGGGCTCACGTTCACAGAATGCATACGGCCCCTGAAGCTGGATGTGAGTTGCATTTCTATGAATCAGTTCATCATTTCAGAAGCCATTGTTAATCTCCAACCCCGCTTCAATGCTCATTGACATCAGTGGTAGTTCAGTCAGCATAAAGTTGCATTACCCCCTGCCTTCCCTACTTTGCTTGGCAAGCAAAGCTCTATAGGCCAATATTTAAATGCACCAGAGAAGCTCATCATTAATGGACTCCCAAGAGGAATCATCTTACAAGGTGAAAAAAATGCTGTTTGATTTGATCATCCCCTAAGACATTCATATTTTGATTTGGATTTTTTCGTGTGTGTGTATGTGCTTCATCAGATTACATGTCTCTACTTAGTGGTCTCATAGTAAATCAGTGCTATAAAATGGGTCATTTGGTCTAAAAGAATAGACAGAGAGAGAGAGAATGAATATAGATTTCTGGGCCTTTCTGTTACTGATTAATCATGGGCCACGGAGCTTCTCTCTTTGAAATACAGAGCAGTTTCGTTTGTATATTTTAGGAGGCAGTCATGAGATTCTAACGAGCCTCCCCAATCTTATTCAAAAAATGCAATCTGCATGTGTCTATCAGGAGAAAAGCATCTGACCTCCTAGTATAATGAAAAGGGGGCTGCCGCTGCTTGCTAAGTGCCTCTCCTGGGCAAGGTTTGTTTTCCCAGAGTGCGGGTGCCTGAGTCATCCCGAGCAAGGAGGGTTGGTGTCTCATCACTCACACTTTCCCCAAGGCCCAGACAACCAGACGAGCAAAAGGGCTGCAAGGCTGAACACTCAGCGCTGCTTCTGGAAACGTTCCCCTCATAGCATGAAACTGCTGTGTTAGGTGTGAATCAAAATGCAAACCTCTGGAGACTTGTCTTTCGCTTCTCTGAGACACAACTTAGCAGAATTGCTGAAAATACGGTAACGCGTTGCCTCAGCACCGGGGCTCTCGGGGACATGGGGAGGGGAAGTCGGGCTGCTTCTCACCAGTGCTCAGGAGGAGTCCAGGCCCTCTCACCACCCTTCTGTGTGCCTCCGTGCCCGGCCACCATCTTTCTGCTCCACCCCACCTTTCTGGAACTAATAGACTCTGAGAAGCAGAGCTGGCCCCCCGCTGCCCAGGCACCTGTTTAGGACGGTGATTGCATGTCCAGAGCACTGGGGCCCCCTGGGCAGGAATCAGACTGGAAATGAGACTGCTTCCCCATCTCTCTCCTGGTTACTTGACTTAGGAAGCCAGTCCATGTGTCCATGCACGTGTACATGGGTGCACACGTGTGTGATTCCTAAGCTAAAGGACTGAGATTCTCTCCAGAAAGGTCAGCAGTTTCAGCTGCACTTATTTGATGTCTCCCCTGGAGGGTTGGTGAACCCCGGCAGTGTATGAGTGGGGGGCGCAGGGGGATCATCTTCGGCCTCCTCCAGCGACGGACGCAGGCTAGACTTACCAAAGGAAACCTGACAACAGCCAGGGGCTACAGAAGCCCATCCAGAAACCTGCAGCTGGGGCCTCGGTATTGATTTTATGTCATTATTATTATTTGATACTTTGGGCATCAGTTTAAATGAGAACATACACATACCAGGTGTGGATTCCAGTCCACAATCCTACAATTTTCTTTACTTCCTATAGCCTAACCTTGCTTCTCAGTTTGAGCACCCATTCCGCAGACTGCTGAAGAGACAAAGTACAAAACAAAACAAGAAATCATCCTTCCCAAGGACCTCTCCATGACTTTTACCAGGGTTATGAGGCTTCAGGCAACGCCAAGGCGTTGAGTAGTGGGGGTGAGTGGCCCCTGGTCTGTGGTCCTCTGTTCACTCTGCTGCTTTCTGCTGAGAAGGCACAGGTCCCAGCTACAAAGTGCTCAGGTTCAGCAGCTCCCTGCTGCTTGGCTACTTCTCTTGCTGAACAGGAACCTTTTGCAGTACGGTCTAAGGACCCCTGACCCTTCCAGCCATTCCTCTGTAGGTCTTGTTGCCTCCCTGGGGACACCCCTGAAAAACCCCCTCTGCTTTGATAACCCAGAAGCTGTTTATTCTTCCCTGCCCCCAGTCCCTGAGGAATCTCTTTCCAGTGGAGAAACCAAACCACTCCAGAGAGGAGGCTTGCCGATGCTGACGTTTGAGGGTCCCCGTGGAAAAAAGCAACAGTGTTTCTCTAAAATCCCAGTCCCATTTTCAGCGCTTCGCTCTTAAATATGAGAGACCAAACAAGGATCACCAGCCCTTAGAGCAAAGCCTCAAACACAAAAGAAAAGATCAAAACAGATAATGAAAACAGAAACAACGCAGAGAACAGAAAAGTGAAGAACTAAAAAGCATCATTAATATCCTCAGAAGTAGGAGAGACTATTGCATCCATGAAACAAAAACCAAATTTTGTTTTCTAAAGAGTAATTTTTTAAAAAAGAACAAGTTCTTATAAATGAAAAATATGAGAGCAAAAACAGAAACACCAACAGAAATGCTCAGAGACAACGTGGAGACCTTGCGGGAAGCAGGAACAGAATAAGTAGATGAAGGGCACTCAGAGTGAAGCGTCAGTCTGCGAGCTGACCAGGCCAACCAAGTGCTCGCATCCACCGAGTGGAAAAGCCCGCATCCTTGCAAATTCAGAACCTGCAATACCAACCCAATCCTAAAAGTTCAGAGACCGGGGTGAGGAGGGTGGGGAACAGGCCACGAAGGAAGAACAGGAATCAGAATGACAGCAGTCTTCTCCATAGCAACGTTCAAAACCGAGGACAATAGCAGCACCTCCGAGTTCTAAGTGGAAACTATTGCAACCTGAAATTTTAGACCACCCAGATCAAGAGTGAGCAGAGAATGAGATTTTCGATCAGAAAATCTCAAAAAAACAAAAACAAAACGTTATCTTCCATGTGCCCTTTCACAGAAAGCTACTATTGGGAAACAGGCTCTGTTGAAATAAGAACAGGAACGAGGAGGGGGTAAGAGACAGGAATTAGGAGAGAAGAAAAGGGTGGAAGAAATTCTCGGGAGGTCGGCGGAGGAGAGGGCTACAAGAGCTAGACAGCAGGCTGGGAGACCAATGGATCCCTCCCCGGGGGTCAGAGGATTCCAGGAGGGACATGTGGGGTCATGGTCTGGCTGGGGGTCAGCGGACTATTTCCCAGGCTTGCCAGTGTGGAGGTGTCATCGAGCAGTGCTCTACAGAGCTGTGGGAACATGTGGGAGGACTTAGGTGTCGAAAGAAAACCAAGCAAGTGAAAATTAGAGGCAATTATTAACCCCAGGAAAAACAAAACCAAATTGTGCAAGCATGCATATGTAATTAAAACATTAATTGGCTTCACAGTAAACAATGTTTGTACAATTGTGATAACAAAAGCATTGTCACCCAGAAATGGGGCAGGGCTAGAAGGAGAGAAGAGGGGAAATGACATGAGTTTAAATTTCTCGTGGCCAGAGTAGGGAATCGATAACTAATGTCTAAAATTCAGTCGAGAGTGAGCAGCACACTATGAGTTAGAAATATGGGGGAAATACCAGGTGAATAACTTAACGTTGAGTTGCCAGTGGTTTCCTCTGTGGAAAAGGAGGTGAGGCAGGGGGAGGGGGTAAGAAATAGGTAATTTTATTGTTTTTTTTCTACATCTATAACAACTAATTGCCTGTCAATAATATTATTTAAAATAAAAGTATGTTGCCCTGGCCGGTTTGGCTCAGCGGTTGGAGCATTGGCCTGCGGTACAGAGAGACCTGGGTTCGGTTCCCGCTAAGGGCACGTACCTCAGCTGCAGTTTGTCCCCGGCCCTGGTTGGTCGTGCAGGTGGCAGCCACTCGATGTGTCCCTTCACATCGATGTTTCTCTCTCTCTCTCCCTCCCACTCTATCTGAACAAAAAATGGAAAAATGTCCTCGGGTAAGTATAAAAAAAAAAAAAAAAGAGGTGCAGTGGCAAGATAGGCTGCCTTATAGAAAATAAAAGTATGATAAGTAAATATTAAACACAATATTTAACTGGTCGTGTATGTGAAAGACACATAAACAGAGAGGTACAGGAAAGAGTCAGGGGTCCTACCTGTACACAGGTAAGAAATGAGCCAATTCCACCTAATGAAGGAGGCTGAGAAATCCCTGACTTGTCCCCCTTCTGATTCAGGGACACTGCTGCCTGTGTGCGTGTACAGATGTGGTCACTTGACAAACCTGAGAGCCCACATGGAAACTCACCAAATACTCCTGGAGAGGCAGTAGGTGTGCTGGTTCGAAGCCCAACCTGAGCACCACTACCTGGGTTTGAACCCTGGCTCTGCCTCCTACTAACGCATTTATTACAGGCTACTCACCGTCCTTGGTTCCCTCGGATGTTCCTAGCTCATAGGGTTGTTTCAAGGATCAAATGAGTTCATGTGTAAAGAGGTCAGAGCAATTCTTGGTACATGTGCTATGTTCTTCCAGCAGAATTCGCTGAGGGACACACGGAGCTTAAGCCTGTCCCTGCTCTCTGAGGTGCTTAAGGAGGGGGTAGAGAGTTGGGGAGCAGACTCACCCATAAACAAGTATCTCGCCCACAATAGTGTCCAGTGCCTGGATGCAGAATTGGGGGACTAGTTTTGCAGAGGAAGTAGCTGTCAATATGCGCTCTCTGGGAGAGTCTGGGAGACACCTTCTGGATTAAAGCCCCAGTATCCCGTTTTCTCGGGATTCCTCTTCCCCTCCTGCCCCCACACAGCTGCAGCAGAAGCTGCTGTGCTCTGATAAAGTGCCCTCACCTCCTTGGCCCGAGGGGCACATCCAAATGAAGCTGAACCGCTCAGTCTCCTGCTTGGGAATTTAGGCTCAAAACTGAGAGATGGAGAGGTCCCCTTCTTGATGTCTTTGTGTTAAGACTCGTGTAAACATGGGAGCTATTGACCAATCAGCCATGGGAACTGGGACCAGAAAACCAGTCTACAAGAAGAGGAAAGGGTACGCCAGGTGCACAGAGAGAACGTGAGAGGGCAGGAGAGACAGGGCTTCTGGGTCCCTGGGGCTCCGCTCCCTGTTTCAGTTCCCGTCCATGGGATGGCCCATGCTCTGGCCAAACCTCCCTCCCTTCATGCTGGTTTGAGTTGAACTTATGTTGCAAATCAAAATTTCTTTAGAAATACAGGGGGCTTCCCCCATTTTTTGCTCCAAGACAGACAGCAGGAAAACAAATCTGACCCTATTCCCTGGCCTGGTGAGACATTTGGTAAGCCTAAAGCTGGAAAAACCCAGACAAGTCCCCAGGGTTGTACTGAGATGTCACCTGGCTCCAGTCCAGGACAGAGCAGCTCTGACTTCCTGGGATGGACTTGGACTCGGATGGGATGAAAGGATGGACAGAAAAGACGGAGATTCTGCGCTGCGGGAGAAGACTGGGCATCTGTGGTTGGGGCTTATTCTAGTTGGTAGGAGGATGTGAGAGGGGTAGGTGCAGAGGACCAATAGCCGTGTCAACAGGAAGATGACAGAGCAGGGGCAATCGCCACTAAGGCAAAGGCAAGTGGTTGCCGTATGCTAGGCAGCAAAATTTGGGGACAAGGGAATGAAAGATGAGCTTTCAGGGACCCTGCTATGGAGATGAGTCATGGAATTATGGGACATTTTCACTGTGTTCCCCTAGGTTGGTGTGGCTTAGGAATCACTGATCAGCAGGCCGAAGCACCATTTAAAGCCACAACTCAAATACTCCAGAGGCCAAGATAAGAGATCACAGCTCAATGGCAAATCTGGGAAGGCTGCATGGAGGACATAGCCTTCGAAGGATGAATAGGATATAGATATTTAAAGGTCAAGCTTTGTAATATCCAGGAGCCGGGTAGTATTTCTTCTTTGAACTCCATCTCCATAGTCCTAATACAGCAGATGCTCCAAATTTTTTGCTTAATTGAACTGGATTTGAGGCAAAAGGAACAGCATAAGTGAAGGCAAGAGATCAGACAGGACAGGGGTACATGTACAGGGACCACAAGTATTAACCTGATTTGTTGGTGTTAGGAGGCACAAAACTGATCAGCAGAAGATATGCTGGAAAAGAACGTAGAGACCGAAGTTGTAACTTAGGAGTGACTGCCAAGCTCCCTGAGGTTCTGCTCACAAAGACATTGATCCTGTCCTGCCTAGTCATGGGCTCACTGCCTGTGTAGTGTTAGGAGCACAGAAAGTATTTAAAGGAATGAAAGGATTTAGAAAGTATCCCATTAACAGAAAGTTCACCACTGGGTTCCTTGAAATCTAATGTCTATTGGTCCATTTAATTTAGACTCAGTGCAAAGAAATTATTTTGCACTCAGATTCTAGAATGAAGCCCATTGATGTAGTCAAGGCTTTGGCATGGACACCTGTGTCTGAATCCACTGGACAGTTGGGGGAAATCCTTATTTCTGATTCCTTGTGTTTTCACGTGAAGGGACTGCTCGAAAGTTATACCTGTGGCCTCTCACCTCAGCTTGATAGAACTTCACATAAACAGACTCATACAGAACGTAGGTGCTCTGTGTCTGGCTTCTTCGACTCGGCAGGTGTTGAGATTCAACCATGTTATAATTGTCAGGAGTGCGTTCCGTTTCATTTCATTTCTGAGTAGTCTTCTCTATGGTATAAATTCACCATAAATTGCTTACCCACTGTCCTACTTACTTGGGCTTTTTAAGGCTTTTGTCTATTGTGAATAGAGCTGTTACGAACATCTGCGTACATATCTTCTTACGGAGATGTTTTCAGACCCTTGAGCGCAGTGGCTGGACCACAGGGTGGATATATCTTTAGCTTTATACGAAACTGTGGAAAGGCTTCCCTGGGTGCTCTGTGCCATTGGCATTCACATCAGAAGAACCCAGCTATTCCACACCCTTGCCAACCCCTGCTGGAATCAGGATTTTCATTTTACAGCCTAGTGAGTATGTAGTGAAACCTCACTGTGGGTTTTGGTGTCGTTTTTCCAAGTGTTCCCTCGTCCCGACCAGAGCCGCTGAGCGCTCCCACGGGGGTCTCTTCGTGCCGCTTTGGGTCGTCATCTGCAGCTCTCGAGAGCGGCTGTTTGCGGTCAGGACAGAGTCGCGGAGGCTGTACCAACAGGGATGTGGGTTTGCGCGTGCGCGGAGCGTGGTAACTGCAGCCCGCGGGCAGCTCGCTCCCTGGCGACAGGAATAGCAGTATGTCGCTTGTGAAGTCAGAAAAGAGGCCCCAGAGGCCACAAGCGAAGGATTACACAACCACTGCCATCTATGGATAATCTAGCAGCTGGATCTTCATGGCTTTAGTGCTGTGGATAAAAACAATCTGGAGTTGGAGAAGGGAAAGAAGACGTTGCATACCTATAATAAGAAAAAGCACGTGGGTGCCCTTGGAGCGTGGGGGCCCAAGGCCGTTTCAAACGCAGGCACCACTATTTACGAAGCAAGTGGCAAGTGATCCGATTGGCATTTCCCTAACGATGGATGGCGTTGACCAGTTTTTTTATTTGGTTCATTGACCATTCATGTACGTTTTGTGAAGTGTCTGTGGAAGTCTTCTGACCAATTGTGAATCTTTTTAAATTGAGTGGTAGGCGTTCCTTACATAGCCTGGATACGAGTTTATTGTCAGATCTCTGCACTGCAGATATCTTCTCCCAGTCTGGCCTCCCTATTTATTTCAACAATGTCATTTGAGCCCTGGCCTGTTTGGCTCCACTATTGGAGCACTGGCCTGGGGACCAGAGAGAGAGGCCCAGGTTCGGTTCCGCTAGGGGCACGTACCAAAAAACAAACAAACAAAACAATGTCATTTGATGAGCAGAAGTTTTTTGTTTTGTTTTTTAATCCTCACCCGAGGACATTTTTCCATTTTTTGTTCAGATAGAGCGGGAGGGAGAGAGAGAGAAACATCGATGTGAAGGGACACATCGAGTGGCTGCCACCCACACGACCAACCAGGGCCGGGGACAAACTGCAACCAAGGTATGTGCCCTTAGCGGGAACCAAACCCGGGTCTCTCTGTACCGCAGGCCGACGCTCCAACCACTGAGCCAAACCGGCCAGGGCAATGAGCAGAAGTTTTAAATGTTGACATAGTCTAACTTCTTTTTCTCCTTGGGTGCTTAGTGCTTTCTGTGTCCTAAGAAATCTTTGCCGATCTCCAAGTCATGAAAGTATTCTCCTGTTTTCTTCTAGAAGCCTTGTGGAGATTGTTGCTTTTGGAATCGGCCTCTGAGAACCCTGGAAGGGCCTGGAGGAGAAATAGTGAGGTCTGGCCAACATGACCCCTGACCTTCCAGCTCCTTCCTCTATCTCCACTGCAGTCAAAGCACCCCCTCTTCATTTTATGTATTGGGGTTTCAACTAAAATTTCATTTAACAAAAAAAGGTCCACTCTTTTTTAAACCACTCCCCTGAACTGTAAGTTCCTTGCACATAGGAACCACACATGTGTTCTTCTCTATATCCTTAGCTATATGCAGTGTGTGGACACTTAATAAACACTTTTAATTGAAATCAGTCTAACCAAGTTTGGACAGGGAAGAGGGGCTCTATTCCATTAGCCAAACCTTACATAAGATGTGTTCCTGGGCTTCAGATCTGGGTCAGGCTCCTAGGACGGGAGAAGCCTCCTGTGAGGTGAGATCAGAGGCCTCTGCCTGCAGCAGGCTCCACAGGCTTCGCCTCCCACTTATGTAACCTTTTACTATTAATAAAACACTTTCATATACCTTATCTCCACAAAAATGCCCCGAAATGTACAAAGGCCTCTTCCTACCCACAAAGACAAGCAAATACCCCGGAGGTTCAAAGACGCAGGAGGGTGGGGGAGTAGCGAGGCCACCACATTTCCAAATAGGGCAGAATTCTGCCCCTTTGGAGCGATGAGAAGGACCCAAAGGTCCCTTTTAAGCCCTCCCTCCCCCCAATTCCAACTGATGTTAAAAATCTCATTAAGCTGCATCCCTTTAGGACTTCATCCAGCTGAATGCAAATGACGTTGGGATGACAGGCCAACCTTAGCCACCCTCCAGTTTCACATGAGGTCTGTCATGACAGGCGACATTTCCAGCTGGGAAGCTGGGGGGCTCAAGGGCCCCCTCTCAAATCTTATAAGTGTGCTCTGGTCGAAATCTGCAGACACCACCCCCGCCTCTGAGTCAGGCAGGTATGACCTAAGACACAGGGTAACCGCACTTCCTGTCTATGGCAGCCACCCCCGCCCGATGCCTGGTGTCTGCCCCCACATTCTCACTATTTATCTCGGGGTAACCCCATCCGATTTCAGAAACCGTCTCAGGTCGATTTCACACCTAGAAAATGAACATTTGGAGAGTCTGCAATGGTTAGATACCACGAAGATATGTTTTTTAAGTATACAAAAAGCTTAGCACTGTGCCAGCCCAGGTGGGTGTTCAGTATAGCTCTAGTTTGAAAATAAGTACCAGAGTTCACCCCAGACTTCTAGTGGGTCTCACAGACCTAGACCTAATTATGTGCTGAGCTGGGTGAGTCACTGTTTTTGAGGCTAAAAGGAGGTAACTTCTTCAGGCCAAGCCTAGAGATTCTTTAAAGGACCGTGGGTTATAATCACCAGTGTCGCCAAACCTTCCAACTTCTATCACCATCAACCAGGATTCTTCGGAGTTACTTCCCGGTGACCTCTTTTCCCTTCCGGGACTGCTCTCGTGGTCTTCTTTCCTTGGGTCCATCTGTCACAAAAGGCGAGAAAAGAGGGGCCAGTACCTGGGATGTGTCATGTCTTCTCAGGCTTCTGCTCCTGTGGACACGAGGCTCACAAAGCAAGGATGGGAGTCAGGGAGCTGCTCCCAATCCCGTGACAAATGTCACCCACCTAGTCCACCAATCTCTCAGTGTTGAAATTCAAAATGACACTTTCTTGTCAAATCTGGATTAAGCCCTGTCAACATAGCTGGAGTGAGTGTACCAACCCCCAGCGGGAAACAGGGTCCGGAGGAGATACGGGATTCAGATTCAGCAGTTTTTGAATGTCCGCTTGTGTTAGACAGGCATTGTATTGGTTGAGTGTGTGTGTGTGTGTGTGTGTAAATGTGGCATCCGCCTCATTTACGTTCCAAGATGTATCCTACAGGTGAGAAAAGCAGGGCTCAGAGAGGCTGAGTAAGTTGCTCACCTATAGCCCATGAGTGGGAAGGTCAGGCTTATTCTACACTATGCTTCACAGCTCCAAATCCAAGTTCAAGGTACTTTCTATTAGACCGCAGAGGCCATTCCAGGTGCAACCCAGGCACCTCCTCCAACCTCCTCCTAGGATATTCCAGATCCCAGCAGTCTCTCCACTCAACAGAGTGGCCAGCTGCCCATTTCACCTAGAAGCCGCCCAGGCTTCCGAGTTCTGTCTTACTCTCCCTCCGCAGATAGGACACAGGGGAGGTAGGAAAGCAACCGTGTACTGGGGGCACTTAATAGCCTCAAAGCCTTCTCCTATTTACTGTCCCCAGAGCTCTGTGATACAGGATAGATAAGCTTTATTTGCTCTAGGGAGGGAGAGGAGAGGAGATGGAGAGGGAGGGGCCAGTGAAAGGAAATTAGTGAAGGATTTAGAATTAGCCCTGAAGAGTCACAGCACTAAAAATCCTGACTTATGGGAAATAAGATAAGGTCTGTGGCCGGCTGGGAGAACAGAGAGGTTAACCTCATTTCTTGAATATGTGCTGGATGCCAAAGAGGGCATTAGCAGGTTGGGACAAACATGATCTCATTTAATGCAATCTTGCAATCTCTGCGATCATATATTTTAATGGACCTCAGTACACAAAATTGAATTAATCTTTATAATCCTTGGTTCATTTCATACTATCCTTATTGATCCATGCTTGAGTCTTATTTATTTATGTTTCAATCATTTTCTTAGTGGTGTGATGCACACCTTTGAACCTAAATTCAACCCGAGAGCTAGAAGGACACTGATGGTAACTGACATCTACTCCTATGCTCCTCCCCACATCCCCTTACCCAGGGCAGCCCCACCCCCAATCACTTCCTTGCTCTATTTTAGTTGTTATTACATGTACATAGAAATTTCAAAACATATTGTTGCCCTGGCCGGTTTGGCTCAGCGGTTAGAGCGTCGGCCTGCGGTCCGGAGAGACCCGGGTTCGGTTCCCGCTAAGGGCATGTACTTCGGTTGCAGTTTGTCCCCGGCCCTGGTTGGTCGTGCGGGTGGCAGCCACTCGATGTGTCCCTTCACATCGATGTTTCTGTCTCTCTCTCCCTTCCTCTCTCTCCCTCCCACTCTATCTGTACAAAAAATGGAAAAATATCCTCGGGTGAGGATAAAAAAAACAAAAAACAAAAAAAACATATTGTTTATTTTGGTTATACTTAAATTTTAATAAAAGGACTTCCTTTTATTTTTTTTAGCTCAGCATTATTTTGCTAACATTCATACATATGGTTACTATGATGTCACTGTAGCCCACTCATTATCACAGCTGTATGATATTCCATTGTGCAAACGTGCCGCAATTTACCCATTCTTCTTCTGGGGGCCTTTGTGGGGTGTCTGGTCTTTGTATTGCTACCAGTGCTGCTAAGAACACTCGTGTGTATCTTCTGGTGTCTGTGCATAAGAATGTTTCTGAGATTTACTTATCTAGGAGTGCAAATGCTGGGCCCATTTTACAGATGAGAAAACTGAGGCGCACAGTGGTTTAGGAAATTATTCCAGATCACACAAGCTAGTAAAATAGCCAGATCCAGGATTTGCATCCAGACTGCCACGGAGAACAGAATGTGAGGGAGACATGGGGGGTGGGGGAATGAGGAGTCTTCAGAGTAAACAATATCTTATCATTTTTTTGTTTTGTTTTTTATCCTCACCCGAGGTCATTTTTCTACTTGTCTTCAGAAAGAGAGGGAGGGAGAGAGAGAAACATCTATGTGAGAGAGACACATCCACTGGTTGTCTCCCACACAACCCCGACCAGGGCCTGGGATGAACTGCAAACGAGGTATATGCCCTTGGGAATCGAACCCGAGACTCTTTGGTCCGCGGGCCGACGCTCTAATCACTGAGCCAAGCCGGCCGGGGCAGCATTTTATCTGCTGCCCCGTCCGCTGAATGTGCTGAGCACTTTCTTTCCCTCTTCTCCCTGCTCTGGCCTGTGCTGGGCCCCAGAAGCTCCAGAGTTTGGGGGAAACGCAGGCCCTGCTTCCGGGTGCACTTGGCCCTTTGACTCCCGGGACTGGCTTCTTTGTTACACAAGTGGCAAACGTTTCTAGGCTTCAGGAGCAGCCTGTTCCCCGGGCAGCCCCTCCCCCCACCAGCTGAGATGCTCCCAGACTCTGCCTCTGGGGGGGGGCACCATCCCCCCCACCATCCAGAGCCTCCCCTGTTGTTCCTGGTCCCACCTGCCCCTCTCCACCCCACCCCCACCCCCACCCCGGCACACACACTCCTGGGTGAGGCCACCCACAGAGCCATTTAATCATCCTGAGTGCAAGGCCCGCCACAGACACAGGCACCAGGAAGGGAAAACGAGATGTGCAGCTGCACTGTGATGTCAGTGCCGGGCAGATGGGCATTCAAATAAAAATTAGAATTACCAGGCAAACATGCCCTGGGCAGACCAGCTGTTCACTGGCCTCGGGCTGCGGGATTCTCGGATCTGGGTATATTTAAGGAATGGCAGGGCCTATAGACCCCCTCCCGGGGAGGGGAGGCAGCGAGCTGGGTGCAGATTTTGTTTCTCTGGTCTGAGTGAGGCCTCAGCCTTCACCTAGTGGGATTTGCTGAAGCTTTTAAGGGAAATTGGGGAAAAGAGTGTAGGCCCCAACTGAAAAAACTAATATTGCCGTCCCGCAGACAGAGGCTCAAGGATGTTATCACGCAGAAAGGACAGCCCAGTGTCACCTGGGAGCGGTCGGGGGTTCACTGTGGAGCATGCGGGGCCTGGGCAGAAGGGGCTGCCTGCCGAGAAGAATCAGGTTGGCGCTTGCCTTTGGGAGCTTATATTCTGGTAGAGAGAAAATGAACAACAGCTGATGCAAAGTTAAATGACTAGAAGAGGGGGTCTCGAGAGGTCTTTTCTGTACGAAGGCGAAATGCACAGGTGGTGGCCAGGCCAGGGCTAAGGGCCCGGAGCCGGAGGCTGCAATCCCAGCCTGCGGTTCACCTGGGCCAACGGGCGCCCTGGAGCCTCTCTGTGAAACGGCCTGCGATGCCCACTCTGGGTTGGGCGAGGCTGAAACAAGAAAGTGCTGGCAAAGCATGGGCACTGAGTAGGGGCTTTGTGGACAGGGTCCCTACAGCAGGAACTGTGTGGGGGCCACAGTTCTCTGCTCAGACTCAGTGACTATAGGCTGTGTTCCTTCCTTACCTCTCATCTGTTTCTTTCCTGATTGGAGTGGATGTGAACAGTGTGGATGGGAACAGTGTTTCTCCTGCTTCAGAGAGCCTCCTTCCTGCTCCTCTGCCCCCACCAAGTCCCACTCGAAAGCATCGACACCCCAAAGGCCGTTGGTTCTGCTCTGGGAGGGGCCGAGTGGAGGGCCAGGGGAGGAGGCGGGAGCCCCCATCTCTGCACGGCCTGGCCGGCTCTGCCCAGCCCGCTGCTAGACTGTCTGCCTCTGAGCTGAGTCTGGCTCTGGGACAGGGAAGTGGGGGCAGGTGTTCCGGAGACAAAAAGATGGGCCAGCTGCCAGCTGCTGAGGGGGCCTGTGCATGGGGCTTTAGGTGGGATGGGCTGGGAATGTGCCAGGCATCTGGGCCACCCCACCCCATTCACGGCTCACCTCCAGGAGCTAACAGCCCGGCAGGCAGCACTGAAGGCCTTTATTCTAAGAGGCCAGGCTCCCCCCACCTCCTCGCTTCTGCTCAAAAGAGGGCTTAACCCAGGCTGGTGAGCAGGTGGCCGACAGCTGCTCCCTCAACAGGCAGAATTGTCTCCGTGGCTGCAGAATAGGCCCAGATGCCGCCCTTCTGCGTGAGAATGTTTCCTCCCTGCTGAGGCAAGTCCCTCCGCGGGGCTGCCAGTAGAAGGCCATTTGCCAGTGGGAGGGGTGAGGAGCCCACAGGTCCCCTCTCTTCTCCTGCAAGTCTCTTTATCCTAGCAACTGCCTGACCCTGAGTCGGGAAAGGAAACCTGTTTGCCCTCCCACTCTAATTGCCCCATAGTCTTCTCCCCAGGAGTCCACCCCCTTCTCCCTGTGATGCAGGGAAGTTTGCCCTGACCCAGCAGGCTACTGTCCCCAGGTCTTCAGTGATTTGAAAGTGATGAAAGTCCTAGAAGCCCCCTTCCCAGCTCACCCCTTCCTTGCCACTGCCTGGGACATACTGCCATTCTAAGCCCTTGTGGAGTTGCTGATTGAAATCATACTTGCTTATTGGTTACAATTGATCTGATAAAGCATTATTAGAAACCCCTGATGATTTCATTAAAATGTATAATTAAAACATTCTTGAGCCCTGGCCAGTTTGGCTCAGCGGTTAGAGCGTCGGCCTGCGGTCCGGAGAGACCCGGGTTCGGTTCCCGCTAAGGGCACGTACTTCGGTTGCAGTTTGTCCCCGGCCCTGGTTGGTCGTGCGGGTGGCAGCCACTCGATGTTGTCCCTTCACGTCGATGTTTCTCTCTCTCTCCCTTCCTCTCTCTCCCTCCCACTCTATCTGTACAAAAAATGGAAAAATATCCTCGGGTGAGGATAAAAAAAAAAAAAACATTCTTGAATACCCCAGTAAGCCTGGCGGAGGGCTCTATTTTAATCTATTCAAGAGCCACTCACGTACTGTGCACCTTGATTAACTACAGCCACACCGGTCCTGTTTCCTGCGTTTCTCCGAAGGCTACCCGTCAAAAGTAGAATTCTGAATCTGGGATCAATTACAAGAGGGTGTGTGGAAGGCATCGATCAGTTGATTTGGTTTTGAAAGATTCAGGGATTTTTTTTTTTAATTGCTAATTTTAAATCTAGTTAATTTGTTTGCATTTGGAATGTCTCATGGAAAAGCCCGTGTGACAAGTGAGTGACCCCTGTCATATGTAGCTCACGGGGCACCATGGAGTGGTCGTGACACCCTGGCCAGGGCAGAGCACCCTCCTGCGTGAAAGACACCTCGTTTTGTCTCTAGCTGCAGAGGGCCTGGCTTTCGGAAGCACAGCCTACATCGACCTATCCCGATAGGCCTTCTACTGCCAACAGCTCTGTGATTTGTTCTGAACCCCAGAGGAGGTTAGACGCTGAGCCCTGGGATGTCTACAAACTAGGGCCTGCATCTCTCATACTTTTTTTTTTTTTTAGCACCTACACATACTAGCTTCTGCCCAAGTGCTTTGCACATGTCCTCTCTAATCCTGGCAGCCACCCTGCCTAGAAATGTAGGTTTAATTATTCCTCTTCTGCCAATAAGAAAACAGGCCAGGAGGGGCTCAGTTCCTTCCCAGGGTCGTACCCAGAATAAGCAACAGTGTCAGGATTCAACCTCAGGCTGACGTGTCCAGATCCCTCGTTCCTTTCCACCACGTGGCTCGAGGAGAGCCCCTTCCCCAGCTGGTGCCTGCAAGGCTGGTCTTAGTGCTGGGGGGAGGGCTGCCTGGAGCCTGCACCGCGGGGATGCACGTGCCCGCCCCATGGCAGGTGCAGGAGATAGGGCCCAAACTTGACCCTGGGTTGAGGGTAGGAGTCAGCCTCCCCAGACAAACAATGATGGGCTGGCAGGACGGTAGCAGAGCTGGGCTAAGAGAGAAGGCAGAGGACCGATCGCGTGGAAACAAAACCGAGTACCGGTGCCCGAATGAGTGGCTGGGAACAGTTCAGGCAGATAGTTGGCTAATCCCATTTCCAGCGGGCTTCAGCCAGGATCCTTTGGGTCCAGGCCCCCAGCTTCTCCAGGAGCCCAGATTTCTGACCAAGCAAAATGTGGGGATTTGACTCCCATTCCCACCCCTGCACTGGCGTATGTACATACGGTGGAACCTTCCGGTCCCATGAGCGATTAAACTCCCCTCGCCCCAACCCAGGTGCTTCCCCACCTCACCCCACCCTCCTCTCTTCCAGTCTGCTGGGTGCTGGGGTTAGGAGCACCGGCTCTGGGTTCAAGATTCTGCCAATTGCCGATCGCATGACTTCAGATGTGTTCGAGGTCCGTGTGCTTCAACGTCCTCGTGTGTAAATGGGGATAATAACAGGTAACAGGTTTTACCTGCTAACGTGGGTGGAATTGGGTTTTGTTCTGGAAGCCCTAGCAAACCAGTGCAGTTCCTCTTCGCGTTGTTGGGGGATTTGACTAGACGAAGCTCTGCGGCGTTCCTGGCTCCTGAAGGTCTTCCTTCGGTGTTGCCAGTTCCGAACGTGCAGCCACGCCCTTTCCTTGCCTCTCATTTGGTAAGCCCTCTGGGATCTGAGATCATCTCCTGGGCCGCGGGAAGGGTTGTGAAGAGCTCAGTTTCGGGGCCCCGGCTGTAGCGTTCTTGCCCTCTGGAGTCTGGTTTAGAAGGGAAGGAGGGGACCTGGACCCGTCCTGTCACATCACTGCTTGGGGCCAGGAAGCTCTGCATGGAGGTGGCCCCAGGGTGATGGGAAATGCTCCAGTGAAAGAAGACACACACTGCTGCCTGCTGTGTCCTGGGCATCAGGCCGAGCGTCCTCCACGCTAACGTAATGATCACAAAGCCCCAGGAGGTAGCTCTGTTCTTATTTCAGCTTTACAGACCAGAAACCTGACACCCAGGGAGACCACTTTCCTAGGAGAGTTAGAGCTGGGATTCAGACTCAGACAGTCTAGAGTCATGCTGATGGGACCCTGGTCTAGGTGGTTCTCTCAGGCTGGGGGCTACCTCTACGGTGGGCGCTGGCGCCCGTCTGTGGCAGGAGCCTGGATGGGCAGGCAGCACCCAGGATGAAGCCCAGTCTGTCCTTCCTGCCTTCATGACGGCTTTGTCCCGTACCTCCTGGAGAGGGAGGGAACCAGGACGACCCCAAGGAAGAGTGTCCCCAGAAGGGCAGTATCTCAATGACCTCTCTTGTCTCCCTCTGGCCACAGCTTTCACCTTGATGTCGGGATGGAGAACCTTTTTGCTGCCGAGGGCCATCTGGATATTTATAACATCATTCTTGGATCACACCGAAGTATCAGCTTACAAATTAGCCGGCTATATTTGGTCAGGCTAATTTGGTGAGGCGTGTGATGTTAGCTGGTATTGATGCGGACCTCGCACGGCCTGCGGGCTGGGTGCTCCCACCCCTGATGTAGATAACAGGACCAGGAGGGACTTTGCTTGGTTTTTCCACATTTACTGCGTTAATGAGATTCCCCCGCATAATGCTGTTTTCCACTGGTAAGGGGCTTCTCTGTCAAGGCCAGATAAAACTCAGAGACCAGAGGGCTTCCAGACCAAGCAACATTGCAGGGAGGAGTGAAGGACCAGCTGGGGAGCCCTCAAAGCCATCCCCCAGAGAAAAGGCCAGGGATTGGAAGAGTGTTGGTGTCCCCACCACCAGAAGGGATGAGGTGGGTCGGGGTGGCTGGCTATTACTTCACTCCCAGAGAGAGCAGGTGCAGTGGGTCCCTTGGAGAGCCTGACGTGTGCCCCTGGTGCCTGGGGACCCAGTAGACTGGTGTCCGACTCCAGCCTGGAAAATCAGAAACGGCCGCAGTGGGGGGCATGGGGGCTCGGGCTGCAGAGCGAGGGCAGAGCAGCTGCTGCCTCGTACTTCTAGGGGCAAGTAAGACCCAGTGCTGTCAACCGGCCAACTGTGGCCTCTCGAGACACAGAGACTGGCATGGGGTCATCCAAGGAGCCGTCCAAGAGGGTGTCCTGGAGGGGCAAACAGACTGCTGCAGATAGAAGGGGGCGCCCCGCCCAGGAAGGAGCAAGCCACCAGGCAGAGAAGGAAAGCTGTCACCCTGGTTGGGAGAGCTGGAGGGAGGGAGCAATCCCTAGAGAGGGGTGTCCTCCCAGGCCCAGAGAGCCCGAGGCCTGTCCCGAAGACATGTGCCTTCGGCATGGCCCCCCTGCTCCTCTCCTCCTCCCCTGGGGTCAGAAAATCCCGGGGGAGCAACTGAGTAAGAAGGAAGTAGAAAAGCAAAACTGGAAAGAGAGGGTCCAATCACACCCCTTCCCAGTGGGCGGGCCTCCTGTCTGCAGCAGCCCAGGCCTGGCCTCCCCAGTCTACAAACCAGGATTTAGGGGTGATCGTTTGCATCACAAAGGCTTTTTCATTTACACTAAGCATTCAACTTAGAGGAAATGTCAGCTTTCCTTTTCAAGACAGGCTGTCTCCGGTGCATTTTAATTATTTGGACTGTTAAGATTGTGTATATCCCTATCATCACTACACCTGAAAAATGAGCTTTTGCAAGCAGACACTACCCCTCATTCTCCTTCCGTCCTCTCCAGAGAACTCCATCCCCGGGGCCATTCAAAGACTCGATGACGAAGGCGCACTTTTCAGGGGCACACCGATTGTATAAAACGAGTCCAGTCATAAACAAGCTCAGCCGCCCCATTTCAGATTGCCCAGCTGAACAAATACACAACCATCCCTCAGCCCTTTCTCTCCCTGCACTTTCGAGCAGTAGGTGGTACTCATACAAATACCACCTCGTGTTTGTGTGGCATTTTACAGCTTCAAAGCCACTCCCGTAGCCCGAGTCTCTTTCCACCCCCCACACTCATCCCAAACCATCCGTAGCCCGCTTCCACCCACTCGGCCGCCACGTTCCTGGTGGCCGGCCCCGTGCCCGCCTGGCCCGGCGAGGTGTGCGCTCCCCCGGGGCGCCCACGTGCGACCTGAAGCAGAGCCTCCCAGAGAGTCAGCCGGCCAGAAACGTGGGCAGCGTGTTCGGGTTGTTTATTATGTCTCACAGCCTTGTTTATAGTCGAGGTGAATGGCATTGTTCCACTCTGCACAGTAATGAAACGACTCAATGAGGACGCCATCAGCCAAGCGCTGTATGTGGCAGATGAGCTGCTACAATGTGTCGTGCACACCCCGTGACTCTGGCTGCCGTGGTTGCAGGGCACACCGAAACCAGTCGCCTTCTCTGCACTCGGCAGAAGGGGCAAAGGGAGTAAGAATCAAGAAGGAGACAGTGTATTGAGAGGACCCGGCCCCCGGACCTGGGGAGGCTAGCGGCCCCATCCTGCAGTCTCCCATTTGGTCCACAGCATCAAATTGGAGTCCTGAGAGGCCGTGGGGACAGGAAGCTGTCTCTGCTCTGGGCTTCTTCCTCCAGTCTCATGCCTAGTAGCACAGGCTCTTGACACCAGGGTGACTTGGCCACCTCTCTTGCTTCCAAGCCAGAGGGACAGATTTAAAGAGGATTGACATGGCCAATTCAAGGGCAGCCTCGGGTGGAAAATTGGAATTCCTCTGCCTTGCTTGGACGTGGGCACAGGCAGGGTCAGGAGAATTCTGGGCGCTCTTGTGGCTGGGAGACCCTCCTGCCTCTGAGGAGGTGCCTCTTATCACCTCTCCCTCGGGCTCATGGAGAAGCAGACCCCACATTTGCTACTTGTGTGCCCTGCCCTCTTCCCTAGTCTCCCCAGGCCCACCCTCACCCAGACTCTCAGTGCAAAGGGTTCACAGCTTTGCCCCATGGCCCAGCGCCTCGAGAACCCGGACCCTGGCCCGGCCCTGCCGAGGACAGGTGCCCGCAGCCCGGGCGGGACACACCTCACAGCTTCGGTTGATTCAGGGCAATAAGTTCTGGGGAGAGCCAGAAAGTAAGATGAACTAGGAACCTTCCAGGTGCCCACCCGCCTGAGACCAGAGGGAACAGTGACACCTCCAAGAGGAACTGAAAGCCCAGTGTGGCCCCGGACAAGAAAGCCTCCGGGAGCCTGACATTCCCAGGAGGCGACACCCTCCTTCAAGGGGTCTGAAGTTATTGTGCTACCGCTATTATTACTACCAACCTTCACCCACTGCCTGAGTTCCAACTACCAGGTCGCATGGCCTTGGGGACGGAGGCACGTCTAACACAAGATGGCCAAACACGAGAATGCATGAAAACTGACAGGAGAAACAGCCCAAGAGGCCAGCCTGGAGGAAGCCTGTGGACAAGACTGGGAGGTGTGGCAACACCACTCTTAACCGAGTCTCCCTCTGCCCCCACTTCTGGCATGCCTGCTGCCCAGCTGTGCGTGTCGCTGGGGCAGAAACATATTTGCATCTCAAAGGAGGAAGAAGGACTGAAAGGGCACAGAGGTCGCCACCCCATCAGTCAGACTCAGGACCGGCAGGTTCCTGGTCACTGTGCTTATTTGCGGCTGGGTGTGCCCACGGTGGTGTTTTCTGCTCAGCTGTTCCTCCTCGCTCCTCAGGCCCGTGCTTCCTAGCCTCACCTGTACATTGGAATCACCTGGGAGGCTTTAAACACCGACTAATGCCCGGGGTCCCAAGGCCAAGCTGCTCTGGGGTGAGACCTGGACATTTGGGTTTTTAAAACTCCCCAGGTCACCGCAATGGGCAGCCAAGGGTGAGAGCCACCGTCTGAGACCACTGTCTTAGACCATCTTTTTCACAGTGTGGTCCACTACTCACTAGGAGCTTATTTAAAATGAAGACTTCTGGGTCCCACCCCAGGTCTATTGGGTCAGCATCTCTGGATGTGGAACCTGAGAATTAACTCTCGTAACAGACTTTCCAGGGTAGGCAGGTTTCTTGACGCTCAAATTTAATAATAAATACTGCTCAGAGGGCCCTCCCTCACCCCAGAGGTGCCCAGGGCTGTGAATGGCTGTCACTGATCATGTTCTATTTGGTTTGCCAAGGGCAACAGGAAATCCCACACCAGCCCCCAAACAGTTGGCCACTCGCGATGAGAAACAGTCCTCAAAGTCGTAGATCTGCCTGGCCCACTGCCCTGGCTCGCCCTGGGCCCTCCAGGTTCCCAGGCACAGAGCGAGCCTCGAGCCCGGAGGCCGTCAGTCCCCCGCACAAGCGCCGGAGGAGCCAAGGAAGACGGGAGATGGAAGACGTGGCCCTGGGGGCGCCACCTAGCGAGGCAGTGAGGGCTTGTGGAAGAGCAAATGGGAGAGCAGGTGGGTCCGGGGAGGTGCAAGGTTGGGATGAGGTATGCTTGGATATTGCTCTAGATGTTGTAAACATGTCTCTTTGTTTTGTCACAGACCAAAATCTGGGTTGGCATGACCAAAGTGCCTGGAGGGGGGCACGAGAGCACAGAGCTCCGTGCCTTCTGTGGGAGGCAGGACAGAAAGGTGTGAGAACAGCTCCATCCCATGGGAAGCTCACCTGTGTTTCCTGGGCTAATGCTCACAGTTGTCACCCACACGCACACTCCATGGGAGTGCCATAAATCTAGCTGTCACGTTTCTCTACACACGCCCACATACCCTCGCTGAGCAGCAAAATGCAGGGTACCAAGGCTTGGTCCTTCATGCCTCCCCATCGTGGGAAGAAGTCACCAGGCGCCACGACACCATCACCAGCAACCTTCTTCCACCAACAGCTGGAAAGAACTCGAGGGCCCCACTGCGGCCACCACACGACACTCGTGTTTGGACTTTCCTCCCGGGGATGGTGGACGTGGTACAGAGGCCCCTCTTAGGACGGTCCAGATTTTCACCACTGCGTGCTGTTCCGGTTCCTGTGGGCTTACCCTGGACAGTAGAGTTGGCAGCAGATGCCCGTTTCATATGTAAACAATGTTTAAAATACCCTGTTCAAGAATTTGATCATTACGTTAATTCTGGCAGCTTTAGCTAAGGATGGTTTTTACCAGCGGGGGCAGAGGACCACCAGCTGCTCTAACTAGGAACACCCATTTGAGGTTTCAGAGCGCTCGAACATGAAATCCCACCGGTCTCCTCAGTGTGAAAGCTGGAGGCATGTGATCTCCTTCTCCGTGGTGGTCCAGGCAGACACGCCGATGCTCATTCGTGGAGGTGATGAACCGTGGCAAGTCCGTGGACCCAACACAAGTGGAGCTTGAGCGCCTTCCTGGCCTGTCTAGCTGTAGCCAAGGAAGGAAGGGACTGGTGAAGCTCTGGACAGGAATCCAAACACTGGAACCGCCACGGGTCTAAAAAGGCCCATCACCCCACGAGAGGAGAAAGCTTCTCTATCAGCTGCTCTCCAGAGCTTATGCCTTATCAGATGCTGTTCCATGTAGTCACGCTGAAAGTTCTGCGCATCTGCCATGCCTCCAATCCATCAGCTTTGAATGATCCCGAGAGCTCCTTCGCCACATGCTCTGCGCTTCAGTTCACCCAGAGACCAGCCTCTTCCAGGGCCCTCTATCAATTTCTGGTCTCTCTGCTGAGGATTCATCCCCTCGGCACTGCAGTCTTGTGCCAAAGTCAGCTTTTTCCTGGGCAGCTGGAGTAGGTGCCACGTGCCTTGCTCATACTCCAAGAAAGAGTTTCCTGGCGTATTTCCAAGAGCAGCCCCAGTACCATGAGAGCATTTTAGGAAGGTTCTCCACAACCAAATGTTCACAGTGATCTTCTTAGCCTCATGTTCAATCCCGAAAGGTCAGCGATCAAGAAGGAAGCTGTTGAATAGCCAAGGTGGCCCTCATGAGAAGGACCATTCTAAGAAAGCATGCTCCCAGGAAGCAAGCTGGGAAAAGAGTTATGGCCTAAGGTCCCATTCTCCCCCGTCATAATTACATGACCTGCATGGAAGGGGGGGGCAGAGAGAGACAGGGAGAGTAGTAGGCACTGTGAGAGCTGTCCGTGCTATGGGAATTCACCTCCCTTTGCCAAGCTGTTGTCTGTCATTCTAAGAGATGGGTGATCTATGATGAGGTGAGGGCAGAGAGTACATTAAGCAGCAGAAAGGTTACATGGTGCCTCACTGCACAAAGTTCTACTGGTGTTACATTTCCTGGTGGGTTCAACTTCAGGAAACTTCTTGGTAGAATTTAGGAAGATCTGCAAGCTATGTCTTTCTTAGTAGCAGCTCCCCATCAGAAATCATGAAGGACGGTTCCCAAGACCCTTTCTGGAAGGGTCTTGCAAGGGCAGGAGAGTCTTGTGAATTTCCTGGACTAAGATGGGCAGTGGGCACCGCTTTTCACACTGGTCCTGGAAATGGAAGGAACAACCAACTCCATGGAGTTGACCCCTTCTCCCAGCGGCCACCTGTCAACAATCGTGCTAGAGACCCAGGACTCCACAGAGACCTCTCTCCCACACTCTGAGGTCCCAGCACCTGGGTCTAGCAAATTAAAGATATGAGTCAGTCTTCTTACTGTTCCTCACAGGGGTATAGGACAAGTTTGAGTGCCAGGAACCCTAACTGAAAGGGTGTGGGAGGGATGGAGACTGAATTTGTGTTATTTACAGACTAGCCTGGCCTAGGGAACCTGCCTTCTCAGTGGGGATGACCCAAGGCATTATGGAGGGCAAGGTGCTGACCCAGAGAAGGGTGACTGCAGCCAGGTGCTACCACTAACCAAAACACAAACAGGGGTGAATGAGCTAGAACCCAGTTCTGGTGACTGAATTACACTTTGGAATGACCCTTCATCCCCTCCTCACCCAGCCTCCCAGCCTAGACACCACTGCTTTTGAATATCTAGGACATTTCACATTAGAATATAGGCTTGGCAGCAAGGGGCAGAGGAAGCCGGTGATCTCCAAGAGTCCCCATGTGAGGTCTAGCTGAGCCTCCTCTGGCTTTGGGAAAGCAGATCTGAGTACATTTTGGACCTCAGGAACCTGGGGTACGAGTCTTTCTCCATGAGGCTGTGTACTTTCCCCTGGGCTTGGTCAAAGCAAGTCAGGGATGGCTCTTGCATGTTCTTCCTCGTGGCCTCTCGGGTCTGGAAATCGATGTTGACCTGGAGACACAAACAGAAAGCGTGGTCACAGGCTCTCAGTGGCCAAGGCGCCTGGCGGCTGGTCCTAGCTATGTCGTAATCAATGGCAGCGCTTAGAGAGGGAAGGTCAGTCACGCTTTTAAAACTGTTTTCATGGAGGCCAATCCTTTTGATTCCAGAAAGAATCCTGTGAGATCTGAAGACCAGATATTCCTCATCCCAATTTATAGATTAGACCAGCTTTTAAGTATCTCTTGTCTTCAGTAATATGTCCTTAAGTAATATGGGACGTTAGTAGCAGGGTCAAGGCAAAACCCCAATTCACTTAACTCATAATCCAGAGGCCGTTACAATGGCAGGTGAAGAGTGAGGCTAGAAACGAGCATTAGTGCCGTTCCCCGAAGTAAGCCTGCCCTCTGTTCTGTCTTAACTACCGAGAAAACACGTGCTCCGGGGAGAGAGGCTGGTTAGAGTGTGCCTCTCTGTCCCAAGCAGCACTTGAGAGCCTGCGACATCCTGGCCACTGGCCAAAGACCTCCTGCAGCCCGAGGGAAAGCATCGTGGACGAGTTCTAGGTGTGCAATGCACCAGACTCTTCGGCAGCAAATCATTTTCTTCTATAAAACCCTCCCAAGTAAATTTCTCTTTTGTATCCCAAATTAGCAGCACATTGAATTCATTTTCTTATTGTCAGTTAGCATAAGTTATCATAAAATAATATAAATGACTGTGGTTAATAAACAATGACAAATATTCAATAGGTGCTTTATCCCTAATACTTATAGTAGTCTTGAAAGGAAGGTGAGTCCTGGCCGGTTTGGCTCAGCGGTTGGAGCGTCGGCCTATGGACCAGAGATTCCCGGGTTCAGTTACCGCTGGGGGCATGTACCAAAAAGGAAGAAGGAAAGGGAAAGGGAAAGGAACAGAAAGAAAAGAAGGGAAGGAAGGAAGGAAGGGAAAGAAAAGAAAGGAAGGAAGGAAGAGAAAGAAAAGAAAGGAAGAGAAAGAAAAGTAAGAGAAAGAAAGAAAGGTGATACTGGATCCTTGTATGTGATTCAGAGAGGCTAGGTAACTTGACCAAGATCACACAGCTAGTAAGTGGTGGAGCTGAGATTGGAACACGATTCCAAAGTGGATACTCATTCCATTAAGCCACGCTGCCTCCCACGAGGAACACTCGTGTAGATTCAGTGGCGCCTCTCTCTGCAGAACCTCCATAGAAACAGTTCCTGCTGGGACAGTTTAACCGACAGACAGCCAACACACTCCTGACCGAGCTCCTCTATACAAGCCCCGGGCTCTGCCCCTTAAAACGATCCCCTTTTCATCAAGAGCCACCAGAGCTGTGACCGTTCAGAAGCAAGTCCCCATTACGTGTGGCCCAAACCCCCACGCGGAGGGAGGTGTGAGCCAGGAGCCACGGACAGAGGGCTGACGACGCTCGCCACCGCCGACACACCTCCCTCGGAGCCTGCACGTCCACAAACTCCTCGAAGATCCTGTGGGCCTTGGAGACCAGCTTTGCAGTTGACCGGGTCTTCTTGAACTCCTCGCAGGCCAGCCAGAACTCCAGGTTCTCCTCGCTGAACTCCGTCTTCAGGAAGGCGCGGAAGGCAGCCACCCCGTCTGTGGGTGTGGGGGAGGTGGACAGGAGAGGGGAGGAAGCGTAAGCTCAAGGAGGGTAGCAGGAAGGGAGAGAGAGGCAGTGACAGTGTCCGAGTGGCCCTGCCTCAAACGCCCCGCTGCCCGTACACACGGGCACTCCCAGCGCAAGCCCTGCTTCTTAGTCAAGGACCCAGCGCTAGGAAGGAGAGATGGCGAGGAGACCACGGAATGATGACTACGGGAAGGCCTAGCATTTCTGATCAGCCCTCGGGGTCCCTGCCTATGCCGAGCTGGCTGCCCCCAGGTCTACTGGTGAGCCTGTGCTCCTAATGAGGCCGGAGCAATGCATGTAATCCATTCCATACCCTAATCCAACTCGACCACCCTTTAAAAAAAAACCAGTCTATTATCAAAGGAACTAGAGGGAGGTGTGAATTCCTCAGGGCGAATCCTTCACTACCACCGGAATCATGTCTGAAAGCAAATACCAAATGCCCTTCTGTGACATGAACAGGGTTCCCAGCCTCGTTTAAAAAAAACCTTCGGGGCCCTGTATTTTAATGGCTTATAACACTGTTCATTTATTTTAAAAGATCTTGCCTTTCAAATTATGTGTTTTAATTAAGATTAATGATCATTTTTGTTCTAAATGGCTTAATGAACACACCCTTTCACGTTCATTCAAACAGCCTCCAGTCGGAATAAGAGCAGGTTAGCACGTAGATTTGGAGAAGGAAATGAGCATTCATTGACAGCCTGTGCATTCAGCTCATGTTTCATTTTAAAACACTTCTCTGAATTATTTGAACCCTTACCACACTGTCCTCTAAATGAGGGACAGTGACAGCTTTCTATGAGCTGTCCTGCAGCCTGCTGGCCACGGGCGGCCCGAAGACCTTCCCCCAGGGGGAGGGCAGATACGACCTAGAATAAAGTCACTGCACTGATTAAAAATGACTCTGGCCGGCCTGTGGTCTGGAGAGACCCGGGTTCGGTTCCCGCTAAGGGCACGTACCTCGGTTGGAGTTTGTCCCCGGCCCTGGTTGGTCGTGCGGGTGGCAGCCACTCGATGTGTCCCTTTCATGTTGATGTTTCTCTCTCTCTCTGTTCCTCTCTCTCCCTCCCACTCTACCTGAACAAAAAATGGAAAAATGTCCTCGGGTGAGGATAAAAAAAAAAAAAAAATGACTCTGTCTATAATGGTTCACTCCCTTTCCAAACTTCATTAGGAGGACAATATGGTAACAGTTCTTAATCCTGGGTAATGGGATAACCTGAGCGGGCATCGGAGGTCCACCAATATGCACCAGAACAGCGTGCTGGGTTATTTGACAGATGGGTGGCACTATGCTGTTGATGTGTTTGAATGTTTGTTTTTACTTTTCTGAAACATTTTTATTTCTCCTAATTAAAAAGCCACTGTTGATCTCTGTCTTTCTATTAGACATTTTGATGCTGACACTAGAACAACGGCCATAAAAGCCAAGACTTTTCGTTGTAAGAGCCCCAAACTTGAGAGAGCCAAGGGGTTTGATGCGACTCACAAAGCTCCGTTTCAAATCACAAAGAAATCTGAATTTGGAGTATGAGCTGAAAGTACCGAACAAAACTCTGGTGGCCATGGATTTATCGCCCAAGCCAGGACATTTTTGAGAGTGAAGAGGGACACTTCTGTTCATCACGTGGGGACACTGGACATAAACCATTGTGGGAGACCATTTGCATGGCATCCATCTTGTTAGAGTCTGCTCTGCCGTCTCCGGCCCCAGGGCGGGGTCTCTCTGCATACAGTGTCTGCATTCCTCTAGATAATTGTTTACTCCATTCTTGCTTATCATTTGTTCCACCTGGGGTATTTACTGGAATTTGCTTCAGGTGGGATACTCATTAACTGTTTCACCTGTTTTCCCCCTATATAGTGTGTGAACTCCCCCTGAATAAACGAGACTTGATCAGAATCCTGTCTTGTCTCCATTTCTCGTGTCTCTTGTCCCTCCTCATCCTCACTCCCCCTCTAGAGTCCTCGTTGATCGACCTGCGGGCCGGGTCAAACCATGACCCCCCACGGGCAAAAGCCAGGACATCTGGCCGCCTTATCTCTAAGACAAGGACAGTGGAGAAAACGGCGCCAGCTTGTTTCCCGTTAGGCAGGTGGAAATAAACCTGTTCCTGTGCAGGGAGGGAGGAGAGTCACGCTGTCTAGACTCTAATGACAGCTCTGCTGGGGGTCCCACCCAACCTCATGCCTACATTGGGTTAGGAACCCTGACAGGAGGGAGTAGAAACCCCAGAGAAACTGTGACTTGGCAGAGCTTAGGCCGGAGAATCATTCATTCAATTCAACACTATTTTTAAAAACTACTGATGTGCAGCATAGTCTTCAAAGTCCTGGGATACGTCAGAACACAAATGAAAAAAATCTCTGCTCTTAAAATCCCTTGTGATATTCTTTTTGCCACCCCTAGTCTCCTCCAAATTCTCACAGAGCAGGTCCAGAAGTTTCCACAGGCTCCGAAGCTCTCGGATTTGAGAGCCAGCCGGCCGGCCTGCCAGGGGACGGCCACCAGGCACAGGCTACAGGCCGAGGCTGGATGAGAAACCACTGCTGTGGAATCTGAGGAGACGGTGTCCATGGCAGCCAAGGTGGCCCCTGAGTGGTGACCAGTCAGTCCACACATGACAAGAGCCATGGACACTCTCAGGGAAGACCTGAGGACCACAGGCCAGGGGCCTCCCCTGCTCTGTTCCACTGTAGTCAGGGAATGGGATGGAGAGGTTGGAGGGAGGACCCTCAAACACTGTGCATTTCGCTAAGAAAGTAAATGCAAAGAGACTCGGGACGAACTGGGAAGAGCCTGTTGTTTTTAAACTAGCAGAGGTTACATTCCTTGAATGGGAAAGCTCAAGTTTATTGTTTGCATTAGATTTGGTTTTGCTTTTCATCAAGAAAAATGGGTGTTTGTGAGCAAGCTGGGTCTAGTTACAGATAAAGAAGGAAAATTACCTTTCTGGTTCCATGAACTGTGTTGGTGAAGATAACCCAGCGAAGGCAACTGGCCTTGTGCTACCCAAGGTACAGACGTTCTCTCTTCTCATCCAAGCCTCCGCTTTGTGGGGTCTTTGTGTGGGTTAAAGAGAGAACGCCTGCAAAGTGCTCGCAGGGACGTTGCTTTACTTCTTCCCATTTTATAGATGAGGAAATTGATGCTTAGAGAATTGGCTTGACTGAGCTCACACAAGTGATAATAGGTAGCATTAAAAATTGTATAAGGTAGCCCTGGCCGGTTTGGCGCAGCGGTTAGAGCATCAGCTTGCAGACCAAAGAGTCTCGGGTTTGATTCTGGCCAAGGGCATGTAGCTGGGCTGCGGTTCAGGCCCTGGCCCTGGTCAGGGTCGTGCAGGAGGCAACCAATCGATGTGTCTCTCTCCCATTGATGTTTCTCTCTCCCGCCCCTCACTCCCTTCCACTCTGTCTGAAAATCAATGGGAAAACATCCTCAGGTAAGGAGTTAAAAAAAAAAAGTTCAAGTGAGAAATTTTAAAACTAACTGCCTCAGGCATTTGTCGGGCACTTACTTTGGGCCGGGCCCTACATCAAATGCCTCATGGACATCACAGCATTTGCTCCTCATTGCCAATCTACAGCATAGGTTCTGATATCAGTGCCATTTTTTAGGGGGGGAGAAAAAAAATGAAGCTCAGAGAAGTTGAATAACTTGCCCAAGGTCACACGGTAGTAAGTGGCAGGAGGCCAGACTGCAAAGCCAGCGTTCTTATGTGTCAGAGGTCCCGTCTCTGCCGCAGGATGGGACACACGTGATGCCTGCATGAGGGCTTCTGTACACAGACCACTGTCCCCCACCTGGCCCTGCTTATATCACCTACCCAAAGAATTGCATGGGACCAACCAAAGCCAGTGGGGTTTCTTCTGCCCATCTGGACCCCCCCCCCCTTCTATCACATCCCATTTCTTCTCAGCAAGGTCTTCATCTGGTCCTCTCCCCAACCCCTTGGCATCCTTCCCTGTTCCATTTTTTTTTCCTTCTGTCCTCTGACCCTTTCACCCCTTTTTCCATCTCCCCCTTCTCTCCACCAGGACCCTCTCCGTCTGCTTGCCCATACTCTGCACTTGGTTTATGCAGGATGCTGGTTATTCTCTGAATGGTTCATGGGCTCTACTGGCATCTCTGTGTGACCTGCATTGTGTTAGCTGTGCTTCCTCTGCAAGGGTCCCATGCACCCCACTTGTGCACCCTAGATGCTACTCCCTCCCCTATACCCAGGGAACCAGAGTCCCTCTCCGCCATCCCCACAGATTCCAGGCAGCTGGACAGAGTGACTTCTCCCTGATCCCTGAGACTATTCTGCCTGGGATTGTCCTGACACACTAGCTAGTGTGACCTTGGGCAAGATACTAGCCTCTCTGTGCCTGTTTTTTTTGTTGTTGTTTTTTGTTTGTTTTATCCTCACCCGAGGACATTTTTGCATTTATCCTCAGACAGAGAGGGAGGGAGAGAGGGAACAAGAGAGAGAGAGAAATATCAATGTGAGAGAGACACATCAAGTGGCTGACACACACACAACCCAACCGGGGCTGGGGACAAACTGCAACCGAGGTACATGCCTTTAGCGGGTACTGAACCTGGGTCTCTCTGGACCGCAGGCCGACACTCTAACTGCTGAGCCAAACCGGCCAGGGCTGTGCCTCAGTTCTGTCATCCCTGAAACGCAGACCCTAACAGCACTGCCCCACGGGGCCATGGACATGATCACGTAATACATGTAAACAGTACGCAGAGCTTGACACTCAGATCATGAGTGTTCCCTCCGTGTCTGTGGCCATTATACCTACATTTCGGTCATTTAAGGAGTCATCACACAGAACATAACATGCCTAATACCAAAAACAATCCCGGTCATTTAAAGGAGATGGGTGGTGAACAGTTCACGAAACTGAGAATCAGGAGGATCTACCTTTTATTCATTTAATTTTCTCATTTCACTTTGATTTTCTTTGTACGACCTTCTAAGAAGTCCAAGCTCTAAGAACATTACACATGTTTTGAGATCCGTGTGTATCGAGTCTCTGAAGGGAAAGGCTTGTGTCCAGAATTCCTGGAACAGCAGAATATTGGCATCCTCTGAGCATGCACAGAATCTCCAAGAACACATCCCGTGGCCACACACGCTGCCTGCTGCCTGCGTCCCTCGCGAGTTCTTTGATACGGGGAGCTTACATAAGGAGGGAAACTGGGTCACTGTGAATGAGCCGTGCAGCTGGTGCAGCGTGGAGCCTGGCTTAGGTAACGGTTCAAGGTCCAGGAGGCCTGACTGCGCTGGCACTGGGGGTGGGCTTGAGCCTAGCTCCGTTCGCAGGCTTGGAAAATTACAAGATCACAAGAGCAATATTTTAGTTGAGCTCTGTTTACCAAAGTGCAGTCCCAAAGAGCAGAGTCCTCTCGCATCCCTGATCAATTGGAAAAAATAAACCGGCGAACGGGTTCCAAGGTCAGATAGAGAATAGGAGAGGAAAATGCATTTATTTATAAAATCCAGGATACATGTACTAGTGGTGAAATCAAAACCACTTTCCTTCAGAACCAAGCTCACTCATTTGAAATCCGTAATAGAATAGCATCAGGAACAAAGCCTTTCTTTTGTGTTAGCCATAAAATAAACAAATAAATGTTTGTTTCTAAACAAGTAACTAGGGCTAAACAAGATGTAAATAAGGCCATTATTTCAAGGACAAACTATTTCCAGTTACAGGCATTCATTAGCAAGCGATTAGCATGTTAATTATACTTCAGTCTTGTAACAGATTCCTTTAATGATCTCCATTGTGTTAGTGTATCTATAGCAAGATGATACAGTATGATCGGAATAGGACAGGATGGTTGTTAGCCTGTGAGCCAGAAAGGCCATGACAGATTCTCCCACCAAGCCTTACCCCGAACACAAGGCAATGGTGGAGCCCAGAGGCCGCATGGTTCTTATTCCTAGGACGCAGTAGCAAAAGAGTAAGAACCGCCTGGGCCTTACAACGCCTATTCCAAACTCCTTTCCTAACTTATCAACCAGAAGCTGAGTCAAGTAACAAAAACAAACAAACAACAACAACAAACAAGAGCCTGTATCTCCAACTATGAGAAACAAGCCAGGAGTTCTCTATGAAAGGGCAAACGCCCCGAAAACAGCGAAAGTGTAGCATCCACAAGTGACTGTTAATACAAGAGAAGTTTTATAAAACCCCGTGTATACCAGTCCACAGCCTGAAAGATTAAAAAATGAGCCAAGCCCTGGTCGGTTTTGCTCAGCAGTTAGAGCATCGGCCCAAAGGGTCACGGGTTCCATTCCTGGTCAAGGGCAGGCACCTGGGTTGCAGGTTTGATCCCCAGCCCCTATTGGAGTTGTGTGGGAGGCAACCAGCTGGTGTCTCTCACATCTCTCTCTCTCTCTCCTCCCTTCCACTCTAAAAAGATCAATGGAAAAATATCCTCGGGTGAGGATTAACCAAAAATAAAAAAAAAGTCCAAGAACATTTGCCTCATTGGTTGCATTGATGCATAGGAAGACGACAGGGGCTCTTGAATAGGGTTACGTTAGATTCACCCACTGGGCTTTTAAAAACTTCATCCCTAGAGGGATTCTCTTACATACATTGAGGGGAAATAGGGAGGGACGAGGAAGGGATGCCGAAACGGCGTGAGGCGAAGAGGGGGAGGTGTCGTGGAATTTGAATAAGCCCACCTGTGACCCTAACACCACCCTGCCCTGCCTGTACTGCTCATGGTCGGGCCGCCATGGGAACCAGGAGCTCATGCCATCTCTAGCACGCAGCAGGCATGCAACACACGTTTTCTCGATGAATTTAACGTGTTATAACAAAAATAATAATAATAGTTATCCCTTATGGAGCCCCTCTGAGTAAAAGTCATCCCGCTTAGCATTTCACCACCATAATCGCATTTAATTCTCACAACAAATCTACAAGCTCTTACTATTCCCTTTTCACAGATGAGGAAAGGGGGCCAAAGGTCACATGGCTGGTCACATGGTGTTGGAGGCCTGTCCGATTGCTTCCATTCGAACCTTTTCAACAAGGTTTTATAATCTAGGCACTGCTAGAAAGGCTGAAGGCAGCCACCTCCCTGGGTGCAAGCAAAAATTGCAGCAACGTAGAGAGGATGGCAAAGAGCAAGAGAAATCTCTTCCCACCTGTCTCTACTTGTCACATCACTAACCCTTATCCTCAGTTTACCCAGCAAGCACACCTGCCATATTTGCTTCGTTACTGTGACTGCACCATTCCTGCTACATATGTGGAATCTACGCTACACAGATGGCATACCATCGGAGGGATGTGCTGCCCGATAGTGTGCAGTGTGCTCCTTGGAAGCGCAGACCACCGGCCCCACCCAGAAACCCCAGACTCACAGCTGCACCTACTCGCACGCCCAAGCTTGGGGGGAGGGGCGCAGACATTCCTGGAGGGCTTGAGGAAAAACAGATTTCTGTCCCCCACCGCTGCCAGTGGGTCTGAGACAGAACCCAAGAATTTTCATTTCTCCCAGCTCCCCAAAGCTGCTGGGGCTGCCTTCCTCGGATCACGCCTTGAGTCACACTGGTCTAGAACCTTCCACTTGGGGACAGATGTGGGGAGGGCCGTGCAGGAAATGGAAACCTGGTTGTTAAACTGTAGATTCTAGAGTTGAAGACCATTTAGATGGATAAGTAAGGAATTTCATAAGATGGTAACATTAGTGTGTGTATATTTGGAGTTTTCTGCTTAGTTGCTGTGTGACCCAGTCACACCATTATATTTTTCTATATCTCAACTGTTATTCCAAAGGAGGCTACTTTTTTATAACTAAATGCATTTTTATTGGTCTCCCTTTCTCAGAGAGAGATGCTAACTCTGCAAATGCAAAAGAGTTTTCAACTGTGCTGTTTCCCTAACCAAGCCTTCCCCGGGCCCAGTGGGGACAGACAGGTCAGCATAGACCCTCCACACTGCGTGCAAACAATGAAACAAAGCTGGTGACCGAAAAGACGCCCAGGTTGAGGGGCTCCGCCGTCCAGGTGTGGGATCAGGCTGAAAGAGGCGAGAGGAAAGGGGAGGGAACCCGAGCTATACTTCCGCCATAACAGTGGAGTGAATCCAACCTTTGTATCCAAAAAACAACGCAACGAGGGAGTGAGGGAGGGAGGAAGGGAGAAGGGAGAAAGAGAAGGAAAGGAAGGGAGGGAAAGTTGACTCAGAGTTAAGAACTGGATGTCCCACTAAAAGCTGGGATAACAAGCATACGTCTGAACCTCGTGGGGAATGAAAACAGAAGACACACAGTTTGGGGCCTGCCCTAAGCAACCTGTCAGGAAAGATCTCCCGCAAGCCGGGAGCCTTCATGCTCCAGGGTAGGAGCTGCAAAGGCAGAAAGGATTCTTCGTGTCCACACGCACGCACACACACTCTCTGGGGGGCAGACTACGTGCACAACTCAGACACCCGGTCTAATTACCACTGGCTGAACAGGAAAATGATGCCAAATTAACACACGTTAGAAATCCCCCCCTATCTAATGAAGCCATCAGCAATTTTAATTTCATTTTTCATGTGTTAGTTAAAAGAGAGAGCACCCGCACTTGGCAAGTGATTATCTCCTGGCCCTCCACAGATGCTTCTCCAGCTTATGCCGTACTTATCAGCAAATGCGACTGGATATAAAACTGTTCCGAATATTTGCCTTCCAGATTTTTCTTTCATTCTCAGGTTTAAAAACGAGTGGAACTGCTTTTTGCCCCCTGCGATTTGAATCTGTTCATTTGAACAATGGGACCCTGCCCAAGACGGGAGAAGGCTCCAGAACACAAGTGTGTTCTCCCTCTTCCAGTCGTGCGGGCCACTTGGGCTTTGAAGCAGCTGACGTGAGCCTGCAGCAGCACTGCCTCAAACCTCCCGCCCTCGGTGACCAGTTACTGCCAAGCCTCGATGGTTACTGCGGACAGCGTCCTAGAAAAAGGGGGCAGAACTGGATCCAGCCTCTGAGACAACTACCCCGGATTCTGCACTGTGAGATGCGGAGACAGATCTTCCAACAGGCAGAGGTTCCCCCAAGGCTGCCCAGCTGTCGGGCAGCAGAGCTGGGTCAGACTGACTACCAGCCAGGCGTCTTCCTAATCGTACGGAAATATGTCCCCTGGTTAAGTGGAAGCAATGCTCTTGACTACAGGCAGCCGTTCTCCCGGAAGTGAGGGCTTCTAATACGGACAAGATGGACTGTAAGAGGGGCACTGGATGCTGGGGTTCTATCTGCAATCTTGGGCACCCCCACAATCTGTAGTGAGCACACTGTATCATTTCTTGTCTTCACTGAATGCATGTCTGTTTTCTCGGAAAGTTGCATCTCCACCAGGGAGGGACTGTTCTATCCACCAGGCAACCAGCTGTTGGCATAGATTTGTACACAATGAACACTCAAATGCACCTTCTATAAAACAAATGAATGCCCAAAATACCCAGCAAAGCAGAGATGGCGGAGACGCTCTGTAGACTGAGAATGGAAACAAAAATAATTATTTGAATTTTTCTGACATTGAAAAGTTAGGGAGGACATCTCCTTAGGTGTCAACCAGGGAGTAGGTTCTAGACTAACACACATTTTTCTGGAGCCCAGTCATTCAGCGATTTTCCTTTCTTTCCTTTTTTAGGACATTTTGTTGTCTTCATTGAAAGCCCTGTATACCTCTGATCAACCACTGTCTCCCCTAAGGGACCAGCACATACACAATCACTTTGGAAAAGCTTAATCAGCCCTAATTGAGTCACAATATTAACCCAAATTAATCTGACTTTTAGGAAGTTGGCAGCACTCTTCAGTGTAAGCTGGACTCTGACTCCTGCACAACCTTCGCGGGGAGTAAGTGTTCGAGTTCTGAAACCTTGAGATTCTGCCGGTGATCCCTGCGTGAAGATTCCTTCCTTCTCAAAGACATTCATTCCACTGGCTCTTTATTTCTGTACTAAACTCCAAGGAGGATCACAGAACTGCAAACTCCAGAAAGCCTATTTCTGTAGCAGTTTCCCAAGAAGCAATCTGGTGTCAGTCTCTAGCCCCTCAGTGGAGTCCCCATCTCTGAAGAGTGTCATTGAATTCCTGGAAACCAAAAGCATCCCCGACAAAAGCAGAACCAAGTGTCTTTAGGTCTACAAGTCATGGAATCAAACAAATAAAATCAAACCTCTTACATTTCCAGGTCTTGCCACTGCAGCAACCCAAACATACCCACAGCTTCCATCCACCATAACTCTATGAAGACTCCACACTAATCATCGGAATCTGCAGGCTTATTCTCAAGGCACATTTCTTTTGCATTTAATAATTAAGAAAAAAAAGGCATATTTTTTTTTCTTTATTGATTTTTAGAGAGAGGGGAAGGGAGAGGGAGAGAAAAATAAAACATCGATGAGAGAGAACATCGATTGGCCGCCTCCTGCATACCCCTCACTGGGGATTTGGTTCACAACCTGGGTATGTGCCCTGGCCGGGAATCGAACTGATGACCTCTTGGTGCATGGGTCGACACTCAACCACTGAGCCACACCGGCCGGGCAAAAGCATAATTTTTAAAAACTCCGCCATATCCTTACAAAACACCTTTGAGTAGAGAACCCCAAGTATCTAAAGGTGCCCTCCAGTGAAGATTCTCGTATCTGGGTGGTCGGTAGCCCACAAATATTTCTATCCCCATTTTAGAATGAGGAAACAGCCTCAGGGACTTGAATTAGGTGAGTCAGTCATGAATCTGAAACAGAAGCGAGACTCCAAGATGACCTTGACTCAGATCCAGCAGGAAAAGGTGTATATTGACAGTGATACTTGTGTGGCTTAATGGGACTCCAGAAAGGAAGGCAGAGAGCCTCATCAGAAAACAGGCGCTACTGTCAGATCCTAAGTACTGTCGTACATATGCCATTACCTTGGCGAGCGAGCCACACGCGCTTCTGGTTGGGGGTTTAGCCATATGTTATATATGCTGTAGTATGCTGCTTTATTTTCCTTCCTACGTGTAATCCCTAAAACACCAAAATGACGATCTCACTAAATTACTGGCTACAATACGTGCTCCCGCTTAGCATTTGCATTTCATTTTAAAACCTACTCAGAAGCATTCATTAATAAGCATTAGGATCGAGGGCGCAGTCAGAGGGAGCTGCTCGGCCAGTGGAAAGCAAAGTCACTTCGAAAGACATCTCCCGAAGACCGAGGGCCTCCATCGGGGCCACTCAGCTATCTAGGAGCCGAGCTGGGTCAAAATCGAGAACACAGGTTTGACTACCACCCAATGCCCTTCGCTTCACTGTACAAAATCCTGTTCCCAGTTCACCCGGAGCAATTCTCTAAAGTAAGCAGCCCTTCTGCTCCCAGAGCGACCGGGACTCCTAACGTGGATGGGACGAATTTCAGAGGAGCACCAAAGGGCTGTGGGAAACCTTTTCTCTTCAAAAGACCCACCTCACCCAGGCCAGTTTGGCTCAGCGATTAGAGCACCGGCCCTTGGACCAAAGAGTCCCGGGTTTGATTCCGACCAAGGGCACGTACCTCGGGTGCAGTTCATCCCCAGCTCCGGTTGGGCAACCAATCCATGTGTCTCTCACATCGATGTTTCTCTCTCTCTCCCTCCCACTCTGTCTGAAGATAAATGTAAAAATATCCTCGGGTGAGGAATAAAAAGTAAAAAAATAAAAAGACCCGTCTCTCTCCCACCACTAGGATTCTAAAGCCTAGCGAACTTGGACTTGTTTATGACGGGAAAAGAGCCAGGCCACCGTCAAGGTCCCCTTCCCACAACTATGCCTGCCTTCGTGGGAAACAAAAGACATAAAAGATGAGAAAAGGGGAAAATGGAAGAGAGATAGCAGGAGTATGTTCTAGTAACACTTGCACCCAGTCAGAAACCAAGGGGTGATGCAGCTGGGGTCATAAACCCCCCAAAATAAAAAATAATAAGAAAAAACTCTGCCAACTCAAGTGAACAACAAAATGCACAGGACACTCATTGGACTAACCGTAACCGAAGGCTCTCCAGTGACCTGGGGGGAGGTCATTTTATCTTATAAATAAGATCTGGGATGGAAGCTAGACTCTCATTCCCGGTGAACCCATCACGCCAACTTCCTAAGCTACGTTTCTTTTCTGGCTGAAACTGTTGAAAACATAAAGGCTTCTTGAGACCATACTTTCAATACAGAAAACGGAAAACAAGGCCCTCTTTCCACTGCATGTAAATCACGTCTTGTCCGTAGCTTCTCCAGGGGAGGCTCTGAGGGAGGGGCTGGAGCTGTCTGGACACAGCGTGCGCCCGAGGCAGGGCAGCCTGGCGTCTTTTAGCAAGTGAACAACTTGCCGCAACAGCATGAAACGTGAATTCTACTCACACTTGTGGGAGAGAAGCACGTCAAAGGAATCGGCCCACCTCGTGGCTTCTTCCGTGGAAAGTCTCCTAGAAAAGAAAAAACGTCTCTCTTGACTATTTTTGAAATGATCTCCTCTCCTTCAGCCACCACTGAGATCTGCTCAGGAGAACAGACCGGAACAACGCAGGGCAAATGAAGGACACACCTGGTCTCCCGAAGTTCTGTCACTGAACTGTGGCACACTCTTAAGTAACTGATGAAAACAAATCTCAGGACTGGAATTTAGCGAATTTAGTGCATCAGCGCTCAGTCTAAAAAACAAAGCTAAGCAAGCTAAGCAAGTGCGCGAATGAAAGATGTCAGATAACAATGAAAAGAAACTGGTGTTGGAGTCAGAAAAGTTAGGCGGAACTCCTGACTCCATCTGTCACCTTGATTTCTTCACTTCTGTCATGGGGACAATGACGCCCATCACGGAACCCTATGAGGGTTAAATGAGGTGAAATCCATGGCGTCATTTAACTCTGGGCCTGCACAGAGGGCCCTGAATCCAGATGATCTCAACCTAAGCAGGTTTTTAGAGTAGATTGGAGTGTTCATGTCCAAATTGAGAGCTCAGGGTGACGGCTACTCAGGACCAAGACATATGGGGTGCTGCAGCTTTAGGAAAGTGGTGGATGATAGCTTTCCTTACATGTAAGAGGAGTGACAAGTCTGAGCAGCCATACATCTGGAAAGGAAAGTAATCCTTCACTCACTCATATTCGGGTGTTATCAAAGGTGCTGCCGAGAGGCAGCGATTGATCATCTAGTCAACAACTCACTGGAGAAGGACGGGTTTGGTGGCCCCACGCTGGGCCCCGGGGAATCCCAAGTGGCTCTACTACTCACTTCAGAGCTCGGTTGGGCTTGTCAGGAAGAATCGCCGTGAAATCACTACACGAGTCTGACTTGTGAGACAGGCATCCCAGTCGAGTCCTCATCCCTTTGTTCCTGCAACAAGCACAGGGGCAGGACGGGGACTGTCACGCAGAGCTGTCAGCTCCCCAGAGGCTCCCTGGAGCTGCTGCTACAAAGCCAGCGCTGTCTTCCCGACCCCACCCTGCCTCAGGTGGCCCCTGGAGACGTCTCGAGGGGGAGGAGAAACACCTAGAAGATCCAGGAATGTACTCACTCCCTACCTTGACTACAGGAACAGTAATAGGTACCCTGCCCTGAGAGGCCTAACGCTTTCTAAAGCTGACATGCAAGTTGATGGTATCAGTCAATGAAGGTGGTTAGCTGGGAAGAATTTCTAAATTAGGATTTTCTGTAGGGAAAGGACATACCGTGGTGGCAAAATCATAATCCACATTTTGCTCTCCCATGAGGAGGGTGGAGTAGCAGCAGCCACAGCTCCTGACTGCCAAGGCCCGAGAGGGGTACCCACCCAGAGAGCAGAGCGGGGCTCACTAGTGTGATACAAGGGTGCAGGTCACAGAGTCTCAGAGCACAGAGCTTGGGGCCTCAGGTTCCCCCCGACTCATCCCACAAGCCTGGGGACAGCAGGGACCATGCCTGCAGGTAAGAAGGGAGACTGGAACACTCAGCCAAAAGAACCCCCTTTGTCAATGCTTTTTCTCTACTTAATTAAGCTCTCCTATCCCTATTTATATTTTAGTCTATCTCAATCAGCATGCTTTAAATTTTAACGTACATGTTTATAACTCTCATAGTTTATTTTCCTAAGGTCCGGATACTTTATTATAGTTATGCTATTGTGGAGGATCCAATAAGAAATGATGCTAATATCTTTTTCTGATTCCTAACATTAGCTCCTTTTTACCTTTAACCAGCGATCAGCCGTGGAAAATGCCTGTTTGTGTGAATAAAGTTTTATTAGAACACAACAACCTCCATCTATTTACATACTGTTGAAAGCTTCTATCGAGCACAAGGGCAGTGCTGGGTGGTTGCAACACAGACTGGGTGGCCCCAAAGGTAAAACTATTTACTCTCTGGCCCTTGACAAAATAAGCTGACTGATATATGACCTTTAACCTTGGCATCTCCTCTCATGGAGGGCAAAGGTAAGTGGCAGGGGTTTGGCATAACAATTTTCTCTGGTCCTAGGAGATGTTATTTTTCATGTTGAAAGGAAGCCCTTCCTGCCTGGCTTTCCATCCCTCTTTTGCACAGATCCTGGGCCTGGGCAGAGAGGTTAGAGGTCGTCCATTTCCATCATCCCTGGGGTAAAGGTTCACAGAAATGTAACAACGTCTACTGGGGCGGTGTGACATTCGGGAAGGATGGGCAAGATGGCAACATTCGTAGTCTAGAGCCCATCTCCGGGGAAGGCGGGGACCTCCAGCTTCCCCGCAATGTCCCCGTCCTGCAGAAACCGAGCCTGCACGTCCTGAGCTCCCACCTGTCTCAACAGGCGCTCTGGGAGCGGGCTTCACGGCAGTCAATCATCCGCCGGAGCCTCTCATGTCCATCACTCCTGCGGATCACAGGCTGCGGTCACCCCGGCCACGCCCCTAAAAGCAAGCAAGAGCATTTCCCCCAACCGGCAGAGCCACGGCAGAGCCACACAAGCCATCTAACGGGTTTAGCAGGGGCCAGAGTAAAGAGTGCTGCTTGTTACCAGGACAACCAAGATTCTACCCAAGAGTTTGCTAGTGTCTTCCACAAACTCTGCTCTGCAACAAAATGGTTTTGATTTTCCATCTTGTCCAGCTGAGACTTCAGTTCTGACCCTTTAGTTAGGTCTGAAATAATGGGAGCAGAAGAAGAGTCAAAGATTAAAGTTACTTAAAAATATATATATATATATATATATATATATATATATATATATATTTTTTTTTTTTTTTTTTTTTTTTTTTTTTTGCCCAGCCAGAGTGGCTCAGTTGGCTGAGTGTTGACCTGTACACCAAAAGGTTGCCGGTTCGATTCCCTGTGATGGCACATACCTGGGTCTTAGGTTCGATCCCTGGTCGGGGCATGTGTGGAGGGCAATCAGTCAATGTTCGTTCTCTCTCTCTCTCTCTCCCTCCTTTACTCTCTCCCTCTCCTTCTCCTTTTCTGCTCCTTCTCCCTCTTCTCCCTTCCTCTCTCTAAGCATGTCCTTGGGTGAAGTTTAAAAAACAATCTAGGCTAGCCTTCCTCTTTCTTCCCTGTCCCAGTAACTCATAGAAGTCCCCTGATGGTTCATACAAGCTCATGCACATGAAGTCCCGCTGGGCACGGGAAGGCTGGGTGTTAAGGCAAATCCTGCTTGCAAGGCCATAACTTTGCAAGGAGCACCCGGGGAAGGACGGCACAGTCCACACAGGAAGCTTGGGGGATGGATGCAAGTGGCCCACCCCGGAAGGCTCAGACAGCGGGGCAGTGGGAAGGCGGAGGAAGAGCAGAGGGGCAAGGGCAAAAGGACAGGTTGGCATCAGTTACCTGCGTGGCATCAGTAAGGCGGCCATACGGGCACCCGCTTACGACTAACCCTCTGGCCGGTGTGCAGGGACGCCGGGGCGGGAGATAGGACTGCGGGCACAGGGGTTTACCCTTTCACGTCCTCTCACCTACAATCAAAGAATCCACTGTAAGAGGGGGCCACCCTCTCTTATCAGACTCTGCTACAAATCCTTTCTGATGGCTTTCTGCCAACTGTATGCCTCCTCACTCATACCCCGTACCCCACAAACTGCTGCTTGGCCGAGCCAGGGCGACCAACCAGGGATGGATGAGATTAAGTTGTTGGGTGGGCTCACACTGTTGCCTGTTAGGAGTTTCTATCTCCCCAACGACCGGTGTCTACAGTGAAGTGGGCCACGTGCCCCGGGGAGGGAGACCTGGGCCTGGCCAGCCAGAAACGACTGTTCTCTCTGTGTTCCTTGAGTGGGGCCCAAGTGACCAGCCAGCCAAGGGGGGCAGCACTTGTTCCAGAAGCACCTGATTGGCTGCCCTTCTGAGTCTCGCCCCCCTCCCAGGGTGGAACCGTGCAGAAGTGACAGTGTGGGAGCCTCGGGAGGGCGTGGACTGGAGGGGGTTTGGGTAACCCCAAGGGATGCCTGTCAGGCCGTCACCACACAGGCTGCTCCTTGCCAGGGATCCCAGACACAGACTAAAGAAATGAGGACACAGTCGCTCTGTCCCACCCCTGTGGAAGCTGCGGGCCCTTCCTCAGCCGGGGGACTGGCCCATTCCTGACCGGAAGCAGGAATCTCAGGCTAAGGGAAGCAGGTTGAGGGCTGATTGACTGATAACCGTGCTCTACTGAGGGTCCGGGTCTCAGGGCCTCAGACCCTTTGTCCCCACAGAAGAGAACAGATAGGACGAAATATGTGAAGACAGCATTCTAGCCATAAAGGGATCCCCTGGGGAACCCAGACACCAAACATAGAATCCGTTTGAAAAGAAACCTAATTTAGATAGATGATCCATTTAAATTCTTTTGATACTACCTGGAACATTTGACACTTTTAAAAATACCTTTTCTAATAATATCATAATTAATAAAATAACAAGATTGCTTTGTTAAATCTTAAAAAAAAAAAATTAGTTAGACTTTGCACAAGGCTCATCCCCAGGACACTGACATGGGCTGGTCCCCTGACAGGGAGGCGTTTTCCTAATCTCGGTCCTACCCATGCGCACACCTGCTCAGAAGTCGGGAGATCGAGCCTTTGGAGCTGTAGGGTCTCTAGAGATCGCTGTTTGGGGCGTCTAAGCCTCATGTTCTCTGGCTTGCAGGATATAGTCTCAGAGGAGGGGGAAGCCCAGCCCAGGCGCCTTCCGGACCCTGGAGCCGAGCAGAACCAGGGACTACCACCCACATACACAGCAGGCAAGGTCGTTTGGGGCAAGTGTCTCAAGCCTCCTGTCCTGTCCCTGCCTCGTCACCCTTCCCACTCCACTGCTGGCCCACACTGGCTTGCTGAAGCTACTTAACCCAGCGCTGCCCACCAGTGCCCTTGGACCCTCCAATGCCCCTTTGATCAGCTCAGCCATGAGGCCCATTAAATAAGGATCTGCAGGGTTCTCTGACCCCCGTGTCCTCATTCACCCCAGCGCCTTAGGGCTCTTAACACATTTGGCCCTTGACTTTTGTGAGACAGAGTTTGGGGTTACCCAGAGCCCAGGAAAACCAAGGGTGTGATTCCACCCACAGTTCATGTGCCCTCCTAGGTGGACATCAAGTTGCAGGTACTCTACAGGATGGGTCATAATGGGAACAGAGGCTGTCCAATGAAAAGAAAAACGGTTAAAAGCAAAGAGAAAGATTTATAACGAGGGGAAGAGGGACAAGGAGCCTCAGAGGGGAGACAGCAATCAATATGGAGAGGCAGGTTAATTAAACATGGATAATGCAATCAACCCACACAGGCACCCGGAGCGGAAAAAAGCAAAAGCAATACTCACCGTCTTTGACCAGTCCTCATGGCCTGCAGGTCTTTGCCAACGCGATGGTCAGAGGGGCTGCAGGTTAAGGAGCTCTGGGGAAAGAGCAGATCTTTCTTTTAGCAGTCAAATCCTTGGCAGGTGAAGGGCATGTGTGCAGGCACACGCGGGCACGCACACACATCTACACATGCATGCATGCACAATACACTTGCCACCACTTGAGCCGGGCAGCAAACAGCCCCGCTGAAATCTCTTCTCCCTGTTTGTCACATCCAGTAAATACTGAAGCAGCCTACACCCAGCGGGCAGCGGCTCAGCTCCGGGGCACAGTCTGCACGCCCATCCTCCTTGGTAGGATGCTGGAGGTGCCCCTGAGCAGAGCTCGCCTGACACTCCTCAGCTTCACCAGGCTGCTTCCCTGCTCCTTTGGCTGCAGCTCAGGGAGAAGTCCCACAGCCCAGAGCTGCCTCCCCCTGCACCCAGAGGCTGTGCAGGGGCAGCGAAGCCATAGGCATTAACTCTTTCCTGCCACCAATGAAATCAAGTGTCCAGGGGGGTCCTCTTCTAATGAGCGCCACTGCTGGCTGAAGGCTGGTTGCTGCTCAGGGAGCGGGGAGCATAGAGATCTTGCCCCAGACAGCTGCTGACAGCAGGAGCCAAGCCGAATTAAATCTCCTAATGAGCCAGGAGGAGGGGGCTGTCTTGCTGGGTGTGATGTGATGTGATAAATGCAGAGAGCAGGAAAGCTACGGGGCAGGTCACACATCTAAATTCCACCCCCTTTTTCCCATTTTCCATTGTGCTGCAGTACCGAGCCAAACCACCCAGCCCTGAAATTAATTATCCCCCCTCTGCTACATCTCAGCTGTCCCCTTACCCCACAGAGGCATTTCTCCACTCCCAGCACCCACCACCCCACTCCTCACTTCTTAATGAGAAATTTCCACCTCCCCAAACATGTATATTTCCAACTCTGTGCTCCTGCCTCTCACCTGATTTTTCCTACAGTGGAAATTCACCTCTCTCCCTCATCCATCACCTAGCAACTTCCCCCTACTTGCGTTTGTTATGGAGTGAGACTTTCCCCTTTGTTCTGCCCAATCTGCACGGTATTCCCATTTTTCTGTCTTCTACCTTTTTTCTTCCAAACCTCCTTACCCACATGGATCTTCACACTGCCTATTCAGTTCAGAAAGGGGACTCCCTCTTCTTGTCTGCCCTCCTGCAGTAGTTCTCTGAGTGTGGTCCCTGGACCAGCAGCGTCAGCATCACCTGGGGGTGTGCGTTAGAGATGCAAATTCTCAGGCCCCACCCCCACACCTACAGAAGCAGAAACTCTGGGGATGGGGCCCAGCCTTCCAGGTGATTCTGAGGCATGCTAATGTTTGCCAGCCACTGTTGGGATAAAGCTTAGCTTCTCCTTATTCCGCTCTAGGAGTCTAGAGCTGGGTCTCCTGCTCCCACTCAGGAACTAGCTCCAAATGCACCCAGCCTTTTGCTACAAACGGTTCTGAAACCCAGAAGGCAGCATTTGCTAGAAACAGACAAATCTCTGTGGAAAGCAATGGCCTTTTAATAAAGATAATCCATTCCATTCGTCTAACCTTTTCTCATGGAGAAAGCACTTTCATGTATTAACCACCCATGCCATAGTCAGAGAGAGTGTTATTATCCTGATGTTACAGAGGAGAGAACTGAGGGTAGACAGGTGGCCTGCCTTCTTCAAAGTGACACAACACCTAAGAGCAGCTCAAGGACCTGAACCGGTTTTCCGTGACTCTCACAGCAGAGCTTTTTCTACCCGGTCATGCTGGGACCCAGTCTGTCCCGGCAGATCTGTCGGGGCATAACCTGTCTTCTCACAGTGATCTGATGGAATGAAATAAAAATTCTGCTGCTGCCTCCGCAGTGACTCATTGTCTCTGAAAATGTCCACAGTGCCCCTCTGTTAGGTAAAGGGAACTTAGCGTTATAAAGCGAGATGCAAAAGAAATGTTTTCCATCTCTCATCACCCCTGCCTTGAACCCTGATGCTAGCTGGGGTTTAGAAATTTAAACATAAAGAGAATCCCTTCACTTTTGGACATGTTCCTGGTACACAGATGAACTGGTGATTAAAAGCCCATTGATCAGCTCTTCCCTAATCCGAGATAAGTTTATAACAAAAGTGGCCTCGTCCCTGGATCCCACCCACGTAGCCAATGTTTAATGAGCACTTCATATGTGCCGGTCACTGTGCCCAACATTGCACTTGCGTTGTTTTATTTAACCCTCACAGCAAACTTACAAGGCCAACGACATCTTGATCAGTCCCACCTTGCAGATGGAAAGAGAGAGAAGCCATTTGTAAGTGGCAGAGCTGGTGTCCAATACCAAACTGTGCTTCCGGCCTCTGCTCTGCCCCTCACTTCAGCACAAAGGTAGTGACATCATGGGACTTTTACACCAGCGCCAACCTGGTGGGACAAAGGCGTCCTTCAGGCTCAGGCTGCCCAGGTGGAGCCGCAAAGGGGCCCAAGCTTCACGTAAAGGCTGACCAGCCTTAGCCAGGCGCCAGAAGCTTCCGTCAGCCTTTAGCGCAATAGTATAGTCATAGGAAGTCGCTAAGCCAACCCAAATGTTTAATGAAAGACATCATAATTAATAAAGTTAATTAATAAGATTTTAAAAGAGAACAAGAATATAAAGAGCAGAAGTTCAGGAGTGTGTGGACTTGCATCAGCCGGGAGTAAAAAGAGAAAACTAAAACTAATCCAAACTCACTCTCTCTTTTTTTAAAATATTTTTTCCTTTATTGATTTTTTTAGAGAGAGGAAGGAAGAGGGAAAGAGAGACAGAAACATCGATGAGAGAGACCATCGATTGGCCGCCTCCCGCATGCCCCCCACTGGGGATCGGGCCCACAACCTGGGCATGTGTCCTGACCAGGAATCGAACTGGTGACCTATGGTGCATGGGTTGACGCTCAACCACTGAGCCACATCGACCAGGCTCTCTCATTATTTTTTTTTTTAACAAAAAACTCCTAAACACCAAAGAGTAACCACACAGCACCCTAGTTTGTGAAGTACAAGCCAAGTACGGGCCCCTTCTCAGGGGAGACTCTCACTTAATCTTCCTTCCTACAGAGACAGGTGCACAGAGAATTCCAGGGGGAAATTAAGCTGAACGAGGGGTAAGCGCTCTGGCACGGTCTCCTTTCCTGAGGGAGGCAGGCAGCCAAGGCAAGCAGGCGGGAGCACTAATGAGAAGGGCTCTCACTTGGACTCTGCATCCTCGGGCTTGGAGACCGGACACAGGTACCCAGAGCTTCGGAGTTCTTCCTGGTTTCCCCCAGGAAAACAGTCATTCCAGCCGTGCTCTGGCTTCTCAGGCTGCCTGGCTCCCCCTGCCCTTCCCGGGGTACACCTGCTCCCGGGCACCACGCCTGGCAGGTGCTGCTCTGCACGGTCCGAGTTCCATCCGGCCTCTCTGAGCTCCAGACCCAGTTCCAGAGGTTGGCTACACAGCCCGCCCCTCTCAGCCCCCGCAGAGCCACTGCCTCTTCCATGACCACTTTCCCTCCTAGCTCCGTCCCTGCTGGGCTCCCTCTGTGTGTCCATGACATCGCTCCATCCCAGCCCCTCAGGTGGACAACTACAGATATTTTTGGCTTCTTTTCCTCCACGTCCCCTTGCTGAATTGGTTTTGAGACCTTGTCTTTGCATTTATGAATTATTTCTCAACTTCAGCCCCTCTCATCCATTGACACTGTCGGAGGTTATTCGGCACTCAGCACAGTGGGTGGCCTTCCCCGCCTCTCAAATAATTGATGTTCCTGACCAGTTCATTGGCCCCCATCCCCCACGAGCCTTCTGGCACCTGGGAGACCACCAGAGTCACCCACTGAACAGATACCACGAGGCGGGCCATCCGCATGATCTTGAAGGGCTCTATTGCAGCTCCTTGTCCTGACAGTCCAATCACATGGGCGCATTTACCTATCCCATCTTACATGTCATTGTGCCTACATGTGCGCGTGTGCACACACACACACACACACACACACACACGCACATACATTGACGCACATGTCTGATTCCTTGGCTGCTCCCTCTGCCCAGACTGTTCCCACCCTGGATCTGCCTCATCCCTCCCTGCTCCCCCTCGAAACCAGTGCCTCTGAGCTAAAAAGTCTCCTTTGGAAGTTTTTGAACTTAATCAGAAGGAACCTCTCCATCCCGACACCACGGCGCCGCTGTGATTCTCTGACAGCCCGCATCACGGTCTGAAGTCCGTCCTCGTGACTTACGTTTCCTGATCCTCCCAAATGACTACGCGCTGCACAGAGACAGAGTCTAGGACTGCTCCTTGCCTATCAATTCCCATTGCCTCGTACAGAGCGGGGACTTAATACACGTCGGCTGAATTCAGTTGTGCCTTCATGAAAAATGACCAAGGGTTCCTTATGGCAGGAACGCGTCAGACTTCCGCCGTCTCCAGGTCAGGACTGGAGTCAGCCTAGCGCTCATGACACTCCAGGGCATCTGCAAACTGTTGTCCCAACAGCCCAGTCAGGCCAGGGTGGAATTGATCAAGAGCAAAAGGAGCACCTGGCATCAGCTCACGGGCCACAACAAATGTCATTAAATGGAAGATAAAGGGAATTAAAGTCTGCAATAGAATATTTTTAGAAGCCATGATAGTGGAGGAGGAGGTTTATTGCCAATGTGTTTGTTTAATCAACATACCACCTAGGATAGTAAAAGCTTTTAATAAAACAGTCATTCGGATATTAGACTTGAATTCTGGTCAGTATGCTAAAGCTCCCGCAAATCTTTTCAAAGCAATTTCCCCTTTGTAGCTTCCTAGTAACAGTAGAAACATGAATCAACATATGTCACATTGATTTGGGGGTTTCCATGGAGACTGGAAGGACACAGGGAAGGGAAGGACAGAAAGAGGCCACTTGGCCCAAAATTCTACAAAAAAAAAAAAAATGCCATCTCAATTTCACTCCTCTGAGTATTAACAGCCTCATTTCCTGTTCATCAGTTCAAGCATCCAGATATATAATTTGTAATAAGCCTGCTCGATTTCTCCCAGGAACATCAGAGGGGCATGGAAAGAAGGCAGCAACCAAAGGCGTGGGCCCATCAGGTTTGCAAAGAGAACCCAAGGAGCATCTGGGATCAGAAGAAAGGCCCAGCCAGTGTGGCTCAGTGGAGTGAGTGTCATCCCACGGACTGAGAAGTCCTGGTTCGATTCCTGGTCAGGGCACATGCCCGGGTTGCAGGCTGGATCCCCAGTGGGGGGCGTGCAGGAGGCAGCTTGTCGATGTTTCTCTCTCACATCGATGTTTCTAGCTTTCTCTCCCTTCCTGTCTCTTTAAAAAATATATATATATATGAAAAAGAAAGGGCCTCTGGGCCTAACTTTGCCATTAACTAGCTCTGTGACCCTGACTACCCTAGCTATGTGATCACTAACTAACATGACCAAGAGCTTTGAATTTCCATTTCCTCCTTTGTAAAACATGAATTCACACCCCTGCCCTGTCTGTTTTTCAAGTGGTTATAAGAAAAAAATAAGAAAGGGTATGGGAAGAAAAATGCTTTGCAAATTCTAGTACACGGTACACTATTGTTACATTTGGTGATGCTCTGAGCTTCTCTGTAAATAGAATTTTGCCAGTGAGCAAGAAAAGAAAGAACAGAAAAAAAAGATGACTGATTTAGCGGAGAGTAGACTGACCAGAAAAAAATGGACAGTGGGTTGTGGGTTGGGGAGTCCTGAGTTTCCAGAACTGTAAATGTGAGCAAGTTACTCTCTCTCCCTCTCTGAGCTCATTTGCATCATGAGCAAAACGAGTATCACAGCGCCGATGTCTTTGGCTTGTAATGAGGATTCAATGAGATCATGTAAACAGGTGTTAGCACAGCGCTTGACGAACGGCAAATGACTGGGTAGTGAGCCGCTATTCTTAGCCTTACTGACTGTTTCATCATCCGTAAAATGGGACCCGGAGTTCCTACTTCCCTACTGTACCAGGAGGATTACTCGGAGGGTGTCTGCTCAGCTATTTTGATAAGCTGGTTGGGGAAAAGGCACTAAGTAAGTAGAATGTTACTATTTCAAGATTCGGCTTTATTACCTGCTCACTGAGGTGGTACGAAGCTGTGTGAAGCACATTTGTAAGGATTTGGGGGTTTCTTGGAGGAGGAGGGTTGAATAGTCCTATTACCCTTTTCATTTTCTTTTGTTCCCCCTGAGCCTGCACTGGTCTCCTGACCACGATGCCACCTTTTTTTTTTTTATCCTCACCCGAGGACATTTTTCCATTTTTTGTTCAGATAGAGCGGGAGAGAGAGAGAAAGAGAAACATCAACGTGAAAGGGACACATCGAGTGGCTGCCACCCGCACAACCAACCAGGGCCGGGGACTAACTGCAACCGAGGTACGCGCCCTTAGCGGGAACCGAACCCGGGTCTCTCTGGACCACAGGCCGACGCTCTAACCGCTGAGCCAAATCGTCCAGGGCACGATGCCACCTTTTCTCCTTTCTAGCTTCTTTCCTTTATTCACTATCTTTATACTTCTTCTGACTGTGTTTAGAAGGACTTTTTAAATTAAATTTAGGAGGTGTTAGTGTCTAAACTGCCTCTGTTCCTTAGATCTCCTAAAATCAAATGGTGTCACGTATTATTTGACTCCAAGGGAGCAGATGCCAAAATTCTAGAGTGTCAGCGTGGGTCTGACTCTTAGCTATCATTTGCAGAAAGGAAACTTCAAAGGCTTTCCCCAAGGTCACATTTCATCAAGGCACAGCCAGGATGCAGAGCAGAGCTCCTGGGCGGAATCCAGCGACATCCTTTCTTCCCAGGGAGGAGCTGCCGGTCCACACGCCCGGAATCCAGGGCCATAGGCAACCCTGTGAAGACAAATGATGACCTGTTCGCTTACCCGCGTGACCCTCTTCTTCCCTATTGCAACCTCAGCCTTAAGCAGTGAACTCCGTTTTTACAAAGTAGCGACCCAGTGGCCAGCTGGCTTCTGTGAAGGCAGCCGATGGGCAGCCGATGGGCAGGAAGCCAGAGTGTAGAGAAAGACAGGGCTCGTGCGACACACAGAATCCTCCCCACACCCTTAGCCTAATCTGGTTCATCAAGATAGCCGAGGCCTCGGGCATGAAATACCTCAACCTCTTTCCCCATGTTTTCCCCTACAAGCCCAGCCACATTCATTCACATCCTTCCTTTCTGCTCAGATGTGTCTGCTCAAGGTCATCCCTTCCTCCTGTGGCCTTGGATCCATGCTCTCCCACCTCCTCTGCCTTTTCAACTCCTGCCTCTGTATTCATTCTCTTCTCCCATGTTATTCGATACTTACAAATAAAGAGAAATTTCATTTAAAAAATTCCCTTGGGCATCCTCCTTTGTCAGCCAAGTTGCCTGAAGGAACCTCTGATTCCCTCTTCCTATCTCCTCCTCAGTCCTTCACAATTTGGCTTCCATCCCTCCCACACCCCTGACACAGTGACCTGCATAGCGTGAGGTCCAATGGCCCAATGGTTCTTGTCCTCACGGATCTCTCTGCTGCATTTCTACGGTGACCATTCGCTTCTGGCATTTCTGTTCCCTTGACTGTCTTGGCCTCACATGGTCCTGATTGCCCTCCCCCTCAATTTCCTTTGCTGGCTCCTCCTCCTCTGCCCAACCCCATAAATGATGGTGTTCTCCGGACCCTAACTGTGGTTTCTTGCTCTTCTCTCCTTAAATGCTCCTTGGGTAATCTTATTCTTGCCCATAGTCCTAACTACACTGAGTATACGGACCACTTCTAAATATTTTCCTCTAATTCTGGCACCTCTCCCAATCATACAGATTCTCATAGCCCACGGGTGGCTGAAGACGCCCCGCAGAAATCCCACAGGTGCAACAAAATGCCATCTATCTAAGAAATGACTACCTCACATCATCTTCTTTCCTGGACCCATTTTATTCACCCCCCTTCACACACACACACACACACACACAAATCTTGGCTTCCTCTAGAATTCCTAGTCCCAGTTTCTGGGGCACCCCCATCCACTGAGTAACTCAAGTCACAAGAAATAGGAAAGTAATTACAGATGACTTCTTTTCTCTCATCTCCCATAGTCAACCAATTACCAAATCCTATTAAGTGTCCTTCATGGTTTTCACATGTATCTTCTCCTCTCCTTTTTCACTGTCACTGGGTCCCTGGTTCATACCTTTGTGGTCTTTAGTCAGTGTGATCCAGCCTGTCTCCTTAAATTCAACTCCATCCTGCAGCCATAATCACCTGTTTAAGCCGCAAGTGTGACTATGTTTGTTGAGTGTAACTGAACCAGGCAGCTGGTAGGAGAGGCCGTGTCCGGAGCAGGGCGCTGACCAGAAGAGGCGGTGTGGAGCTGTAGAAACAGCACAGGCGCCACGGTCAGGTGACAAGGGTTCAAGCTCCAACTCTGTCCCTTATGGCTGGGTCGTCTTGGTTTAAGACCTTGCTTTCCTAGCTCTGAAATCATAATTACTAAGGCCGTGCCAACTTCTTAATTACTGTAAAAATTCATTGAGATATATGAGCCAACATGGGTTATAAATTATTCAGCCTTATAAAAACATGAAGTCACAGTGATAGTATCAGAGTCACAGGAGGCAGAGGCCCCACCCAAATGCGGGTGGGGCGAGAGGCGGAAGAGGAAGGGGCGGCGGGTCAGAGGTGGAGAAGCAGGGGACGTCGTGTCCAAAGCCCTGGGCTCAGACGTAAGCGCAGCGCTAGCCAGTGGAAGTGGGGCTCTCTCCTCCTAGCTCACCGTGCCAGGGCGCTGGCTCCCAGTGTCCCCCCTTTGTGGGCGGTAACAAAAGCTTTATCATTTGCCATCAGGGTCTACAGCTGTGGGCAGAAAGCAGCTTCGGCTTTCTCTCCCTCCTCTGAATATAAAATAAGCTCTTTCTAATCCTCCATTTTTAATGACTTCAGCCAGTGGCTTTCATGTCCTCCCTCCCTGCTCCATTCTAGCCAGCCACCTAGAGTCGTGCGAAGAGCAAGCTCCCCGGCTATCAGACCCAGGGATGGGCCCGGCTGCAGCAACAGCGCCAGGAAACGGTGGCGTGAAGACCTGGCCAGGCGACAGCTCTCCCACGGGGCGCTGCTCCTACCATCACGCGGCCCCCCAGGAAAGGAGAGGCCTCGCTCCTGTGCTATGCTGTGCACATCAATGCCTGCAGTGGGGGCGGGAGGAGGGACAGGGCTGTGTGGGCGCACTCTGATGCACAACGGTGCTGAGCACATTCTGACACTTTTCCTTGAGAGACAAAGCCCTGGTAGGAATCTACCTTAAGCCACTTTCATCTTTTCGGAGACCCTCTTCTTTCTAGAAACTTTCATTGCAAAATCCAAAAGCTTTCTGGAAATCCCACACAGAGCAAAGTCATAAAGGTCCTGATGAGAATGCTGATGCTTCTCGGACAGTGAAAAAGGTCCTAATCCCCAAAGCATAGAGGGGGAAGCAAGGGGCGTTGTTTGCGTCTCTGGAGATGGAGGTGTTTGGACAAAAAAGATATGAGAAGGCACTAAACAGAGAGTCTGTGATCGAACAGAACAAAAGTTCTAAGCCCTGAAGTCACTATACGCAGCAAAACCGACATTTGTATAGCACAGTCACAACTTTTACATTTCTTTTTTTTTTTTATCCTCACCCGAGGATATTTTTCCATTTTTTGTACAGATAGAGTGGGAGGGAGAGAGAGGAAGGGAGAGAGAGAGAGAGAAACATCGATGTGAAAGGGACACATCGAGTGGCTGCCACCGCACGACCAACCAGGGCCGTGGACAAACTGCAACCGAAGTACGTGCCCTTAGCGGGAACCGAACCCAGGTCTCTCCGGACCGCAGGCTGACGCTCTAACCGCTGAGCCAAACTGGCCAGGGCAACTTTTACATTTCTCGAGCTGAGCTTGATCAGGTATTTTAGCCTCTCTGGGCCTCAGTTGGTTCTGGGAAGCTGGGAGCATTGAGCAGCGCAATGGAGGACGAGTTTCTAGCGATGCTGCCCGGCGCATCCGGATAACAGGGAGCTATCATCATTCCTTTTCACCGACCCGCCCAGAAACCTCTGGAGGCGAGCTGGGCACTTGCAGTGTGCCCATTTTACAGATGACACAACCAAAGTTGTTCAGAAGTCCTGAGTGGAGGGCCCAGGATTATTCAGTTAATGGCCCTCCAGAGACTGGAACCCAGGACCAGCGGGGCTTTTTCCACACTAGACAGCATCTCAGTGTTTCCATTTGCTGCTGCTGACTCATCACTGAGACCCACGTTTGGAGGGTTTATTAATGGGAAGACGATGGGTTTTGCTCAGCCAGCCATCCACACTCTCACCAGTCCCCCGGGAGTCCCTGGCACCTGCGACATGGCATTGAGGCTAAGGAACACGCTTCTCCAGGTCCAAGGGCACTCACCCACGGGAGAAAGACCTTGGTTTCATGAGCAGATTTTATTCAACGGGCCAGAACTGTGATGAAGTTTTCAGATTCCTTTATGTGTGAGGCACTGTGTGGAACCATTTTCCTTTCTTTTCTTTTTAATGCCAACAGGTCCCGGCACCAGGAGCGGCTTAAGCTCGCCTGGCCGTGGTGGGCTACCGACCACACTAGACTCTCGAATCCCCACTCCCCCGCCCAGCAGCCTTCTTCCAGGACACCTGCTCTAGCCATGGAGCAGACCGCAAACAGTTAACGAAAACGCGCTTGCCAGGTCGCCTGAACACTCATGGAGCCATCATTCCCCAAGTCCTGACAGCAGCCACAGCAGCCCAGCGCCATGCTGCGTGTCGAACGCTTTGAACTTTTCCCAAGCATGCGTCTGATCTCACGGTAACAGTTACGTCACCCCTCCACTTCCCAGCACCTCCTCCGTCTTCCCAGGAAACCCTGAAGTTTTCCAATTCTGTAGAAACAAATAATCCAAGTTCTTTCTCATTTCCCGAGATCGAAAGCATCCCAAGATCAGAAGCTACGAGGACCCCACAGCCAGGTTTTCAGCACATGGTAAAACACAATGGATGATATTAAGTGGTTCAAACACAGAAAGATAAAAGCTGCCCATCTCCCCTGCACCCCCAGAAGTCTCTACCTAGACACCTCGGGGAAAAACCAATTTGGCTGATGCCAGGGACTCAACTGTGGGCCGCAACTGTGCCCTCAACTCACTGCTTAGAAATTGGTGACCTTGCCCCTCCCCCCAAAGGTTTCTAGCTATGTTTGGTGATGGATGCTAACTAGACTTACTGTGGTGACCATTTTGCAATCTATCACATCATTCTGTTGTACACTTGAAACTAACATAATGTTACATGTCAGTTGTATCCATTTAAAAAGATCCTGGTCCCCGGCAAGTCTAGTTCTAAAAATATGTCTAAGAAATTAATCCAGAATGGGAGCAAAATGTTAACTATGATGTTATATCAGCCTTGTATGTAATCATACAAATTGGGGGAAAACATTTTTTGTAAAGAATTGGTGACCTGCCAATGGATGCGTTAATTAATTTGATGGTGGGAGTCCCTTCGCAATGCCTACATATATTTAACCATCAGGTCACACACTTTAAACATATTACAATTTTCTTTGTCACTTACACCTCAATAAAGGTGAAAGAAGGAAACTGGTGGCATCCAATACTTTAACCTCCCTCCAGCTCATCGTGGTGGTGAGTCCTTGTGCATCGGAATGGGTCGCCAGTTTAGTCACCAGCGACGCCGGGGACCTGCACGAGGACGGGAAACCAAACAGATGCGAGGTCAAACTGCCGTGCAGGCGACCCACTTAACAGCAGAAAAGGACACGGATGAAACTAAAAAAGACAGAGTCATAGTCCACATAGCCAGTGCCGATATTTTCAGAACCCCCTGAGGGAAGAAACAGCATCCCTTTGGGCTAGAAAGCAGGTTCGGGCACCTGGGGAGTTGGGATCACAGAGGAGGGAGAATAAAATGGACCCTGGCAGCTCAGCCCCCATAACAGGGAAGAACGGGCGCATTCCTGCACCCCTGCTCCTGGCAAAGGCAATGGGCTTCTCCGCTCTGAGGAGCTCGGTCAGAGGATAAACAAGGGTCATGGCAGAAGGACAGGGCCTCTTCTGCCAGGTGTCTGCACCTCCCCGCAGGACTCATGGCTCGGGATGGCCAGGTCAGCCCTCTCTGGCCCTGCTGGAGGGAGCTGCCCCTCTTACCTGTCTGGCGGTGGGCAGTGCAGCTGGGAAGGTGTGGCTGGCGTGGGCCCCAGCGGGGCATGGCTCGGTGCAGCCCTGAGTGCCAGTCAGTCACCTCTGGCAGGGAGAGGCTGTGAGGGGAGGCCAGTCACCTGGCACCCCTAGCAGAGTGGCTTCAGCCCACCGCTCGCCGGCTCTTCTCAGGCTGTGGATCTCCTGAGCAGGGAAAGAGTGAGCAGCAGGGGAGGGGGGTGGGGAGGCGGAGGGAGGGGAGGGGGCACGGTGACAGATGATTCGCACTGCCTGGCAGAGTCGGGGGAGGACCCCGGGCTCCAGCAGGATGGCACTGCCTGTGTGGCTCTCCGCTGACAGCTCCCTCGTTGGCAGCTGCCGCCAAGGGGACGCGGAGACAGCCACTCTGGAGAATTCAAGGGAGGCAGAGTGCAGAGGGGTGGCAGGGGGTGGCGGTGGGGCGGGGTGGGGGGGGGGAGATTCCCTGGGTTGCACGGTGGGGAGGAGGGGAAGCAGGGAACGGGCATCAGGGAGCGAGGACGACCCGTTTGGCTCAAACGCAGCCCCGGTTGGAAGCCTCTGCTGGGCGAGGTGGTGCAGGGAAGGAGCAAAGCCGCATCCTCCTGGCCTGCCCTCAGGGCTGCCTCTCCTCCCCATCCTCCTGGCCTGCCCTCAGGGCTGCCTCCCCTCCCCATCCTCCTGGCCTGCCCTCAGGGCTGCCTCTCCTCCCCATCCTCCTGGCCTGCCTTCAGGGCTGCCTCTCCTCCCCATCCTCCTGGCTGCCTCTCCTCCCCATCCTCCTGGCCTGCCCTCAGGGCTGCCTCTCCTCCCATCCTCCTGGCCTGCCCTCAGGCTGCCTCTCCTCCCCATCCTCCTGGCCTGCCCTCAGGGCTGCCTCTCCTCCCCATCCTCCTGGCCTGCCCTCAGGGCTGCCTCTCCTCCCCATCCTCCTGGCCTGCCGTCAGGGCTGCCTCTCCTCCCCATCCTCCTGGCCTGCCCTCAGGGCTGCCTCTCCTCCCCATCCTCCTGGCCTGCCCTCAGGGCTGCCTCTCCTCCCATCCTCCTGGCCTGCCTCAGGCTGCCTCTCCTCCCCATCCTCCTGGCCTGCCCTCAGGGCTGCCTCTCCTCCCCATCCTCCTGGCCTGCCTCAGGGCTGCCTCTCCTCCCCATCCTCCTGGCCTGCCTCAGGGCTGCATCTCCTCCCTCCCTTCAGGGCTGCCTCTCCTCCCCATCTCCGGGCCTGCCTCAGGGCTGCCTCTCCTCCCCATCCTCCTGGCCTGCCCTCAGGCTGCCTCTCCTCCCCATCCTCCTGGCCTGCCCTCAGGGCTGCCTCTCCTCCCCATCCTCCTGGCCTGCCTTCAGGGCTGCCTCTCCTCCCCATCCTCCTGGCCTGCCTTCAGGGCTGCCTCTCCTCCCCATCCTCCTGGCCTGCCTTCAGGGCTGCCTCTCCTCCCCATCCTCCTGGCCTGCCGTCAGGGCTGCCTCCCCTCCCCATCCTCCTGGCCTGCCTTCAGGGCTGCCTCTCCTCCCCATCCTCCTGGCCTGCCCTCAGGGCTGCCTCTCCTCCCCATCCTCCTGGCCTGCCCTCAGGGCTGCCTCTCCTCCCCATCCTCCTGGCCTGCCCTCAGGGCTGCCTCTCCTCCCCATCCTCCTGGCCTGCCCTCAGGGCTGCCTCTCCTCCCCGGCCTCCTGGCCTGCCCTCAGGGCTGCCTCTCCTCCCCCATCCTCCTGGCCTGCCCTCAGGGCTGCCATCTCCTCCCCATCCTCCTGGCCTGCCCTCAGGGCTGCCTCTCCGCCCCATCCTCCTGGCCTGCCCTCAGGGCTGCCTCTCCTCCCCATCCTCCTGGCCTGCCCTCAGGGCTGCCTCTCCTCCCCATCCTCCTGGCTGCCTCAGGGCTGCCTCTCCTCCCCAGCCTCCTGGCCTGCCCTCAGGGCTGCCTCTCCTCCCCATCCTCCTGGCCTGCCCTCAGGGCTGCCTCTCCTCCCCATCCTCCTGGCCTGCCCTCAGGGCTGCCTCTCCTCCCCATCCTCCTGGCCTGCCCTCAGGGCTGCCTCTCCTCCCCATCCTCCTGGCCTGCCCTCAGGGCTGCCTCTCCTCCCCATCCTCCTGGCCTGCCCTCAGGGCTGCCTCTCCTCCCCATCCTCCTGGCCTGCCCTCAGGGCTGCCTCTCTGCCCCGCCAACAGGCAAGGCCACTCTGGCTCAGGAATTTGGAAGGGGCAGGTAACTTAGGCCAAGCACAGCTCCAACTTTCTCAAACAGGAGAACAAAATCAGGCATGAAAGCGTGTAAGGCATACAATGTTGAGTGATGTGTCACTACGCTGCCTGAGAGCCCCCTCTGCCTTCTGCCCAACCTGTGATCAGGGGAGTTGAGGGAGGAAGAGGGGAGTCCCAGAAGGGGATGGAGAGACTGTGTCATGTGATGCTTCTGTCGGTAAAGTTCCATTTGCATGGTCTGGAACTTGGGCCCATGCCTGGAGCAGCTTCTGAGCCTGAGGGGAACCCTCCGTTTGGGATTCTAGAGTCTCCTGGACCTTCCACCCACGTGCGGCGGGTTCACTGCACAGGCCCCACAGAGGACAGTCTTTGGCTCTGTTCACGAGCACAGCCAGAGAAAGAGGCTGGCAGAGAACTAAACAAACAGTGGGAGCTGGAAAAGGCCAAAGGAAGCCACCGCTGGGAAACACGCGGCAAGCGCAGTAATGACGGGGACAAGGGATCTCAAATAGCGCCTCCTTGGGAGGGGACAGGATGCAGAGGGACGGAGAACAGGACTGCCACCGACTTCTAGGGAATTGTCCTTCCCCACCCCTAGCTGGTTCTCTTCCTGCAGGCCTATCTCCTGAGGTCTTGACGAGGCTGACCCGGCTGACCCCTCGGGGAATGGCTGCTATGCTTAGGATCCGGTCTCTGTAGACGTTCACAATCACATGTCCCTGCTACATAAAACCCTGGACCGGTTCAACAAAATCAGGTCAATTCAGCAAACAATCATCGCAGCCCACTGCGTGCTGCAGGAGATAAAGATGACCCAGACATCCTTGTCCTGTCTCAGGGGATCCAGAAGAGGAGAAACACACAAGTGACTCTAATGCATGGAGAGGGAGCTGAGGACTCAAAGGAGACCGTAAAAACGCAGGGGAGAGCAGAGACTCGGCCCACCTGAGGAATCAGAGACGCCCTTTCAGAGGAGGCTCCAGCGGACCTGCATGTTGAAGGATACCTGTGGGTGCTGACAGGTGGCATTTACAGGAAAGGAGAATTCAAGGCTGAGGAACAGCCTCAGCCAAGGCGCAGAGTCTAGAAGTGCTCTTTCTAAGGAGACTGGAGCAGAAAGCCAAGTGTCCTAAGAGGACAGAATGGAGGAGATAATTTAAGGGGTACACTGGGGCAACATGGTGAAAAACTTTAAATAAAGGAGGCTTGGTCAAATCATTTTGATCACCAGATCTGTGTTTTGAGAAGATACCGAGTGGAAAGGTATTGGAAGAAAGTGAAGCCCATCAAGGTCATTGTAAGTCCCTAGGTGAGAGAGAATGAGAGCCAAAGTAAAGCAACACACTTGAAAAGAAAGAGCAAGGTACAAAGATTTGGGAAGGTCGAGTCAGCAGGACTTGGTTTGATGTGTATGTGTGGGGTGGGGAGAGTTCAGAGCCGGGAAGGATGAGAAGTTGAGAATGACTCTCTAACCTCATCTTTGAAGACTGGTTTTTAAGGCTAGGAGACCTAGGAGGTAGAGCAGGGCAGGTAAAAGAAAGACAGTAGTGTGCTTGATTTGGGATTGATTGCGCTCCGAAGAGAAGATGACCATCTAGCAGGAGATCTTAGCAAAGAGGTAGAAAGCTGGAAGCCCTTTACCTAAGGATAAGAGATGATAAGAGTAAATGAGATTCTCAAGGACAGCAAGAGGGGATGAGGGCAGAACCTTGAGAAGCGACTATATTTAAAGGAGGAGTCGAGGAAGAGGATCAGAGTGTGATGAGAGTAGAAAGACCAGAGGAGTGAGATGCCACAGAAGCCAGGGAAGATGAGCGTTTGGGAAGGAAGAGTCAAACACTTCGGAGAAGTCAGTAAGGGTGATGACTGAGATGAAGGTGGCAGAATCCGAACTTCGGACTGAAGTGGTCAATAAACAATAAATGCAGAAGCAAAGAAAGAATGAGAGAGTTCCTGCCTGAACAAAAGAGACGTGACCTAGTCCACACACAGTGCTTAGAAACAAGAGGTCGGAGAGAGGTAGCAGAACACACCCAGTTTGATGTACATATGTACATGCTTAAGATAAACGTTGAGTAGATGGTTTGTATACTTTTCTGTGTCTGGTAGATATGGAATTCCACAAAACTGTGCACCTACATCTACCCACTTAAGAGCATCTACACCCGTGAATACTGCTCAATATACAATTTGTTGAAAGGGTGGATGAGACAATTTATGAATTTAATCAACTGTATGTATTTGCGCCTCCTTTGGGCCAGGCATTGTGCTAATGACACCATTGCTAGAGATACTCCCATAAATGAAACAATTTGGGTTTCTTTAGTTTTCATTCTCCCTGCTCTGCCTCTGTCCATCTGTCAAAACTCATCCAATTTAAGAATCCACCAGCTATTTGTGAAGGTAACTCATGGACATCCCAAAGCCTTTCTCAACAGTGACCCTCTAAGCCCCTCTTGTTCTTCGACTGCTGTTGCTCCAAACCTAGTCTGTTTTATTCTAAAGCCTTAGATCTACATTTATTTCTAGAGTCTGAATCTCCATCCTTGCCCTGGTAGTCTCCAATCTGCCTCAGTTTTCTGACTTTTTCAACCCTTCTGCCTTAGGTAAGAATCTCCACTCAATTTTCAACCCATTAGGGGGCAACACCTGAAGCCAGCCCCTTCCTAACAAGAAGAGCTCAGATCTCTTCCACAAGTCATTTCTTTTATTCTTAAGTAATCCTTCTCTTGTCTTGGAAAAAAAAATCAAGCCTTCAGCTATTGTTAAAAATAGATATCCGAACCAGGCTGAACTCCAGCTGACAACTGTAATCAAAATTCTGCTGCCCAGAGAGGGCAGACCACGTAAGGTGAACCCTTACGGAATGCTACCTTAACAAGGCTGGTTCTTTGTGGAAAGAGAGCGATTCTAAAACACATTTTTTTTCCATTGTAACATTTCTGTAGCCAAGATGTCTTCCAATCAATATGTACCTATAATGTGGTAAGGTGACTGCCCCCTCCTTCAATGCCCCTCAAAAAATAAAGCTGTTTTTAACATAATCTTGCCATTGATGAATTCTTACAACTGAGAAAATGTCGTAGTGGGCCACCACTCTTCATTGTCAAAATGCCAACTGAATGTTCATTAAAATGATTCAAACTGAAGTAGAGAAAAATAAGGTCATGGGAACTGGTGGAGGTTCCAAAATCTTTATGGTGTTAATGGCTCTAATTCAGGGAATTAGAGGTAATGCTGGAAAGGATGGCATAAAAAATTGTTTTCCTCACTTGACATTTACTAGAATGGATGATGGTCATTGAAAGTGAACAGATTTAGCCCTGGCCAGGTGGCTGAGTTGGTTGGAGCATCGTCCTGTACACCAAAGGTTGGTTGCAGTTTTGATCCCCAATCTGGTCGCGTACTAGAGGCAACTGATAGATGCTTGTCTCTCACATCAATGTTTCTTTCGCTCTCCCTTCCTCTCTCTAAAACATATCCTTGGGTGAGGATTAATTTTTTTTTTTAAGTGGACGGATTCGAGTCCCCTTCTCCTACTAGCCTCTGGACAATAGAATGGAGAAAAGTATAAAATCACAGAGAAGGAAGAAGGCTAAAGTCATGCAAAATCTACAAGCTGGTTGAGTTGAAATGGTATGAATGAGGACCTAGCATCATGTGGTCATTTGTTTCTTTGTTTTTTGTTTCATTGCATCCATCATAGGCATTAAAGGACAGTATCTGGAACCAGAATTGCTGGTTTGAATCCCAGCTCCACCATTAAAAGCTGTGTGACTTTAGGCAAGTGACTTAACCTTGCTGTGCCTTAGTTTTCATATTTGTAAAATACATGAGTTGGTACTTGTACACTTACATTAATGTCTGCCACATGGAAATGCTCAACAAAGCTATTTATTTATGTATTTATTTTTAACTTCTACTTGGAGTTTCCTTGAGAGAAAAATAATCCCTTCTCTTTGAAAAGCTCAAAAATAATTCCATAAAGTCCTGGAAGAAACCTACATCCCTCCCTGGTACATGACTGTTTTCCCCCTAAAAGTAAAGCCATGTGTATACGTTTTTCCCACTTTCTGAGGGGTGGGGAGAATCAGGATCATTGTTTGGGTGAGGGTGAATTTGTTCCTGAGCAAACTCCGTCTTCAGTGTTCAAAATTCTACCAGTCTTGAATGAGAAAAGGGCAGAGTCATCCCAGCTGGAGTCAGACGCTTAACATTATTTAGTTTAACTCTGAAATAATCCTTACTTCAGAAGCACAGGATTTGCTGCAGAAATGAGAACAAGAGGGATTAGAACTGGTGTGCACATGTCTCTGTAATGAATGTGGAACTCCATAGATCCAGAACGTCTAAGTACTCAGAGACTTAGTGTGTGTCTGTAAAAAAGAGAACCCGGAGAGGCACAAAGTACTTATTTTGATGAATAGAGTGGGTTTTTTGTTTGTTTATTTGTTTTTATTAATTTATTTTTGTTACAGATGTTTCTCCTTTTTTCCCCATTAACACCCTCCTCCCCATCTCCCCCACCCCATCCCGGCTTTGTTGTCCATGTCTATCGGTTATGCGTGCATACATGCATGTAAATTCTGTGGTTTATCTCTTCCCTCCCCCTCCCCCTCTTCTGAGGGTTATCAGTCTGTACCCTACTTCCATGTCTCGGGGTCTACCCTGTTCTTCAGACTGTTATGTTCATTATATTCCACAAATAAGTGAGATCATGTGATATTTGTCTTTCTCTGCTTGGCTTGTTTTGCTTAGGATAATACTCTCCAGGTCCCTCCATGTCATCTCAAAGGATAAGAGAATAGACTGGATTTGTTTATGTTTTTTATGATCCTGAAAATGTTAAGGCAGAAGACAGGAAGGAGTTATACTCTCCACATTTTGATTCATTTTTTTCATCTTAAAAGCAGCCCCCCCCCCCCCATTGTTTATCCATCCATCTGTGCTCCTCCACGTCAGGGCCGGAGGGCTTTCACATCACGACAGAGACGCTCTCGGTCACTGATTCATTCCACCAGGGGTTAAGGATATGGGAAGGGATGCTATGGCGAACGGGTGTTACTCAGCAAGGCTCTGTATTTAGAAATAAAGGAGGAGCTTTCAGTGTGTGTGGCGGGCGATGGGGTGGAGGGAGGAGATGAACCTCTGCAGACCACCACCACCGACAGCCAAGCTTGGAGACCCAGGCCTGGGTGCAGTGAGGACAGGAAAAGCCGGCCTGAGAATGTTCCCAGCTCTCGGCCTCTGGGGATAGGCGTTTGCCTCGGGGGAAATGGAAATATTTTACAAAACAGAAGAGCCAAGTGCCACGGCTGTCCTGAGAGATTCCCGTCCAGATCCCTGTGGGAGGCCCTCTCCCTGCGCGGTGGCTCCCCAAAGTCAGCTTCGCCACCTTCAGGGCTGCAGGCGCTGTGGGAATCCGAGGGGATTCGCAGAACCCTGGGGATAGCACTGGGGGTGCAGGGAAAGTCCCCGAGTGGCTTTCTGCCGCTTGGGGCCTTCCTGGCAGGACGGATGTCTCTATTCCAGGAGCCAAAAGGTCTGGGATCTACAGAAAGGGATCCCTCGGGACTGGAACGAACGTGCCCTTGCGGCTCAGCGCTTGGTCAGTGACCCAGGAGAGGACTCAGAGCAAACGGAATAGGGGAGCAAACCCTCAGCGGGGCCTGCCCTGGGTAAGGTCCGGCCCCACACGCCACAGGGGAGACTGCTTTGGGGCTTATACGGCTCCTTCCCTTCCCGGGCTTTGGGTCAAGGGCAGAAATGCAAGAAGAGTCTGCTTGGTCTCAGCCGCCGAGTCCTGAGTGCCTGACAACGTGCCCCTAGCCAGCGGAGGGGAAGGCCTCCATCTGCCACTTCCCAAGTCTCCGCTCCAGCCGGGGGAGGGGGAGGGGGGAGGGGCAGTCCCCTCTGCCGGAGGCTGGTGCTGCCCAGCGATTGGCTGACACATTTTCAAAGCTACTCTCAGAGGCTTTGATGACCCTGGCTGTTTCTGGGCAGCAGCTGAAGCCATTTGCCCTGGAAAATGGAAGAAAGCAAGTGGAACCATTCACCCCAATCTGACCCCCGAACAACCCCCACATACACTCTACAACTGATTGGGTTACATCGTCCCTGTGGATTTTAACGAGTTTACCCATTTCTGTCCCCTTAGCATCCCTCCCCTATAATGTACCAGAGCATCACTCTTCTAGGCTTCTCTTTAAGGAGACCGGAGGGGCCAGTCCACAGTAATAGTCTAGGGGAGACCCGGGTTCTCCATGCTGCAGAAGATGGAGGATGGATCGCTGCGCCCCCCCACCCCCACCCCATTCCAGGGCTTCATGAAACAGAACTGCTGGAAGTCACAGGCATCTCAGGAAGACTTGGTACAGTGTACTTCTGATTAGATTTCTCTTGTTATTTAGTATCCCCCCCTCCTGCAAAAACAAACAAAAACCTAAAATAGCACTTTGATTAAAATCAATGCAATCTCAATTTTTTAACAGATGAGATTGTATTTGAAAGTGCTTTGAACTTAAAATTTAGTATTTGAAGGGACTCTTTTGCAATCATCTGATTTGATCACCACAGCCAGCCAGTGGGCTAAGTACCTTTGTGGAAACGAAGACACCAGAAGGAAAGAATTTATTGTCAGTTAAGAATTTATTGTGAGTGACACTGCAGAACTGGGATCCATATTCACATTTTCCCAAGCCCAGTCAAATATTATTTCCAAGCTTCTCAATTTTATTGAATAAATTACATATATTGTGAATCATTATTTTAAAATTGTCATATAAAGAAATGTATCCAATGTGTTTATCATGTTTTCTTGCCAACCTGTTAAAAGGGTCCAACGTGACATGTAAGCCTCTTCTTCCCCTCTGTCCCAAATATGGCAAATTAACGAAATTAATGGACTACTGAGAGTTTTAGTCGATGAACAACAGACAACCATTGGATGTCTTTGGGCAGAACTGTGACATTATAACAGTAGCATTTTAGGAAGTGTCATCTGGAAGCAAGATGTCAGACTCAGAAAAAAAGGGCAGATCAGAGTTGTCACTCCTCTTGGGCCATGTTCATGTCCAGTCTTCCGCTGGGACAAGTGAACTTTTTGCCCCTTGACGTGTACCATAGAGGAGGTTCCTGCAGCCCGGGCACCAGAGGTAGCTGCTGCTCGTGGAGGGGCTAGGGCTACGGGTTGACCTTAAGATGATCTTGAGATGCATCTCTCAAATCCAGCAGCCTGGAAAAATGAATGCTATTTACCAAGGGTCTTGACTTGCAGGTGTGGATGGGCAAAGCCCGGATGAAGTTGGGAGGCAGGAACCTCCATCTAAATAGGCAGAGGCATCTTCCCTTCGGGGTCCAGTCAGCCTTTGAGCTGACATCCTTGAGCTGTCATCTATCCTCAGATCTTTCCTCCATCACTGCTGGGTTCTCTGCTTTTAAAGCACTTGCTTTATATCTCATATGAGGGATCACCAGAGGGATCAAACAGCTAAGCTGGGAGAGGGTTAAGGGCCAGTCCTAGGTAAAGTATTTACATTATCTGGAACTTCCTAAAGAAATTCAACTCTTCAACTTGGTAAGCTAACCCTTAAATGGTAATAATGATGGGAATGTCAGACAAAGTCAAAGACATGGCTCACTAGGAGATGACCCAATATTTTGAGGGAGATAAAAGTTTTGTCCCGCCCTGGCGTTTCACTCAGCGGTTAGAGCATCGGCCTGCGGTCCGGAGAGACCCGGGTTCGGTTCCCGCTAAGGGCACGTACTTCGGTTGCAGTTTGTCCCCGGCCCTGGTTGGTTGTGCGGGTGGCAGCCACTCGATGTGTCCCTTCACATCGATGTTTCTCTCTCTCTCTCCCTTCCTCTCTCTCCCTCCCACTCTATCTGTACAAAAAATGGAAAAATATCCTCTGGTGAGGATAAAAAAATAAAAAAAAAGTTTTGTCCCTTGATTGACATCAAATAGATGCCCACCTAACATACATAGATCACAGTCCACTCACTGCAGGTACACGGGCCAGTAAGTCACCTCCTCTCAAGGGGCGTGCAGTGGGTCATTGGAACATGTAGGCAAATGACAAAAGGACAGGAGCACTTTGTCTCCGACGAGTTCATTCATGCACTCACCCATTCGTCCATTCATTCCGAGTACCTTTCACGGGCCGTGCACGCTGCAATGCTGGACGAGATGGAGGCGTTCCGAATGATCCAGACTGAGTCTACAAGGTCAAGTCAGAGCACTGACCTAAATTTTACAAAGATGCCTTACTCCCCAGGCTTTGGCCTCTCCAGCCACTGAAGGAGAAAGAGCACTTTCTCCTGCAACCCAAGTTTCTGCAGGAGATGCTGGTGGGCGTGGTAGGAAAAGCTGTAAACCAGAACTGTTCCCTGGAGGCAGGGAAACAGAAGAATGTGGATACCTGCTCTGGCCTCACAAATCCTACCTACCACTCACACCCACCCCAACCCTGATGAGAGAGCAAATCGGATTAGAGCTGGGGGGTGGGGGCTAAAGGTCAATTCGCATACACTGCAGTTTAGAAAAATACTATTCCGTTTGCTTTTTGTATCTGTAGCTCATCACAGCTCCCAGGTTTTTATAACCTTATTTCTCCTAATCCATGCTCACAGCATCCTCCCCCCTTTCCCTCCATTCTAAAGTGGGGTTAGGGGGACTGAATGAAAGAGGGGAAGGGATTGAGGAGTACAGACTGGTAGCCACAAAAGGGTGGCAAGGATGGAAAGTCCAGTGGAGGAAATATGGTCAATAACATTGTAGCAACTCTCTATGGTGCAAAGTGGGTGCTGGGAACGTGAGGGGAAACACTTTGTAAAGTATATCCTCATGAAACTCACACACAATAATACTGATTGTAAACCAAAATTGAATTTTTTTAAAAAAGTAGAACTAGAGAACCAATATCAACTATAACCTGATTATCCTTAAAAATTGGGCCAACACAGAGCCATGAATAATAACCACAGATGATTCTGAAAAGTCATTTAAACTTGCCTTTGGCCTACACTTGTTTCCACGTGGGCATGTTTTGAAAGCAGACTTACCTTCCTCCTTGTGTTCTGTTGTCCATTGCTCAGCACACATTGCCTGGGAGTCAGGGAGGGGACTCAGGGTGGGCTGAGTGTTGAGAGAAACTGGTTCGAGATAACAATATGTAGGAGTCAAACCATTCACTTAACAAATATTTCTTGAACAGCTAGAAACGGCAGAGCACGACACTTGGTTTGGCAGGGGATAGAATGTAGGAATTAGGTATAGTCTCTGCCCTAGAGAAGTTTACCATCTTCTTAGGAAGAAGATATATAAACACTTCACCTCTACACAATTGAGATTGTACTGGAGCTTTTAATGTGAGCCTAGATCGCATTGTTTTTAACCCGAATATCCACAGGGCTCAGGTGGCTTGTGATCTAATAGGACTCAGATAAAGGGTGAGTCCTCCAGTAACCGTACTACACATTTCTATGTTTCTCTGTTGTATAATACAAGATGCTCACCTTGTATAACAGAGCAGAAGAGTCACCTCCCGGGGTGCATGAGCATTCAGGATAATGGGTTGGAGATGTACCCCCTTGAGACTGCATGTCTGAATCTCCCGACGACTTAATCACCAAGGAAGCACATACTGAATGTCTCACTGTCCTCGTTCAACCATTTCCAGGCAAGTCCAGTCACAGCCTTCCTGTCGGTTTATATTCCTGTGCCTAGAATCTGTTCCACTGTCCCCGAAAGGGCAGGAGCCTTCCCGAATCCTATCACACACAGAGGAAACAGGAGCCGATGGGGGGCGTCTTGTACCCACAGGGAAACTGGGGCAGATGTGTACTCCGTGGAACTAACCCTTCAGCCAGATTCTCCCACAAAAACTGGTTCCTGTCCTCTCTCTCTCTCTCTCTCTCTCTCTCTCTCTCTCTCTCTCTCTCCCATTTCCACTAGGACAAGAGAAACTGGTGATGCGGATTATGTGTTGCTTGCTGGGTGTGACCCAGACCCATCTCATTGCCCACTCCTGGGAGACCACCTCAAAGCTAAGATGTCCTTGGTATATTGCTGGGAGAGAGGGTGGCCCTGTGCTAGGGATGACTGAAGAAGTCCCCAAGGGCATCTCCAGCCAGGCTTGCCAAGGACCAGCATGGTCATCGTCAGCACCATCAACAGACACACTCACAGCACACGTACTTGTTTGTGCACGTGCAAGCCAGGTGCAAACCTGAGCCTGGTCTCCTAACTGCAAGTGACCTATGACATCAATGATCTCAGTTTCAGGGATCAAACAATGATTTTTTACACATAGTAAAGGTGAGTATTGTTATGTGAAATGACACATACCTTATGTACACTCTTACTCTGTATCACAGTTGTGTTCATGTGTGCGCGCATGCGCACGCGCTTTAACAAAGCTATTCTATCCAGAACAAAAAGCATTGTGGGTGAGCATGAAGCAGAAAACCTGAAAAAATGATCCCATAACACTCGCTGAATCAATACTAAGGTAAGAGTAGTAACTGCGTTATGTTCAAGCAAATAACAACATAAATAACAAAACAAGAGATTTGGAGGGTGAAGTTTCTTTTAAAACAAGGATGTGTGAAGGGAAGGTGTTGAACCCCTCCAATTCTCTCAGTGGGTTTCAAGTTCCCCACAATGCCTCTCATCCTCCTGATTCAGCAAGGGAAAAGCAGCCGCCTACTTTAATAGCTTCTCCTGTAAGTAAAGTGTTTTAGGAGAGAGGAAATGAGATTCAGTGCCCCAGTATCTCTGAGAAACTTTTCAGAAATACATCTTGTAAATCAGGGCGAGAATTTGCCTCCCCTGTTTAATTGGGGCTAATCATGCCCCCTGCTAGCGCTGAGCGGACAGAGGAGAGAAATAACCACCTAAGTAGGGAGACCAGATGCCCCCAGAATGACTTCTGCACTCTTAAAATCAATCTGGGCGTATACAGTTTTATATCAAAATCCAAATTCCCCTGAAGAGCTGACACTTTCAACTGTCAGTCATTAAGCTCTCTGTGTGAATTTGTGCTGGGTCCTTTTCTAAAACCAGGTATTGATACAAACAAGAAGAGATTGTGAAGACCCCATGTGCCTCAGAGGATGCTACTGTTGTAAAAGGGGGCTCAAGAGAGGAGGCTGAAGAGGCAAAGCAACTTTTCCTACATTGCTTTGCTCAGAGCTGGTCCATGGCCTGCTGCCCACTGAGAACACTGAATCAACTGTGGCTTGAGCCAGCTTTCTAAGAACACTGACCATTTGTGCTTGACTTGGAAATTATATGTCTAAATTCAAGTCCAAAGCTGGATAGGTGTGCCCAGAAGCATCAAGAATTTGATTTTAATACGTGTCAAGCCAACCTTATCCCTTTTCCTGCGCTCCCCTCCCCACCCCTGGCCACCAGAAGAGTCATCCTGATAACCCCCTGCCTTGGGACCGGATCATCTGGCACCTAAGACAGCTACCTGGTCATCACCAGCATCAGTCAATAACACGCACTAAATACCTTCTATATGCCAGCATGGTGCAAAGCTTCTGGCCATCTCAGCAACTGAAGAGGTGAATTTATCACTGTCTGATGATAAAACGAAGGCGTAGAGAGGTTACTCCTGGGACACGTGGCTTGTGAGCAGTGCAGCTGGCATTGAGCGAAGGCAGTTTGACTCCAAACTCTTGACCAGCAGGTTAAGCAGCAGCAACCCTTGGGCAGAGGGTAACCAGCCATGAAAGGTCTGCTTGCTTCTGTGTGTCTTCCACTCCAGCCTCATCCTGAACATGAGAGCAGACAAAAAAATAGGTGCCCATTCTGCCTCCAGGCTGCAGTGGGAAGAAACCCTGGCCGGAGCCCGTGGTGTCCTTCGAGGGGATGCATGGAGACCTGGCTCACAGCCGCTGTCGGCCCTCCCTACGGAGGCGTGCCAGGGTCCCCCAGCCCTGAGACGAAATTGTGGCTCAGGCAGGGGACTGAGGCCATCAGTGGCCTGGCAGCATGATACCCATGACTTTCACAGTGTGTGCCTTTCAGCTGCAGAAATAAGGGCACGGTAATTTTAGCTCTGCGTGTCTTAGCACGACTCCATCACTCCAGCCACAGGCTGGCTCCAGGCGGACACTGGCTGTCTTTCTGCATCGAGGCCCTCGGACCCTGGTAAGGGCCGTAGACTGCAAAGTCTGGGGGTAAGTTGGGACCTTGGTGAGGAACAGGACTCAGGGCAACCACCAGTTCTCACCCTGTGCCCCAGAGCTGGTGTCAGCAGGAAACCACTTTCTCTCTGACCACGGACCGGAAGTGGGACCTCGGACCATCCAAGGAGACAGGCTACTCCCAACATCTGCTCTCTGACGCACACAGCCCCGGGCCGGCAAATGCGGGAAGGGAAGTAGCAACCCGCCTGTGGGATGCCCCATCTTTGACCTAGAAACAGTGACCTAACCCAACACGCGCCTTCTCCCGTCTCCCCAACGCCATCTCTTCCTTTCTTTGGTTTCACCAGCTCTTCCTCTCCCTGATTTTCCTCCTCCTTCTGCAGATTTGTGTCTATGGGATTTTTTTTTTTTATTCTTTCCAGGATGTGATCCACCTTTCTCTTACTCTCCCAATTTTATGGGTCTTATTTCTTAGTGGAGAAACCTAAGGTCTCAACATTTCCACCCTCATCAAGTTCACGCTCCTCAGTCCTCTCTTTGCTTACCAAGGCTGAGCATAAGTACTTATGGAGAGAAAAGACTCGAAAGACTCAACGAATCTGGTTTGTAAAGTGTGTAATCACACACACACACACACACACCCCTTCCCACTAGGGCTCAAACTCATCAGAGCCAGTTGAAGACAATGACCTTGTCTCTCTAATTATATCCCCACATCGGTGTGGCACCTCATACCCAATTGTCTTTAGAACCCAAGAACTGAGTGGCCTTAGCTCTTGGTGAACTGTAAGTTACCCCAAAGGGCCAAAGACTGGATGAGCACAGACCAGGGGACCCACCAGGAGTACTGCCACTGGGAAGCACTGTACCCCGTAGGCACCCCTGTCTCATTGGGTTTAAAGTTCGGAAAAGCTCTCTATTCCACGTCTTCAACAAAAAGATGCCTAGTTGCAAACTATTGTCAAATTAGCTCTTGTTTTTCAAAGCTCACCACTGCCCCTTGCTTGGTTTGTGAACTCAGGCAACCTTAACATCTCTCTGCCTCGTTTGCTCATCTGAAAGTAGGGGTAAGAAAAACGAAGACCCTCTACTCTAGGTGCCTTGACATCTGGGGAAGGGAGGGCCTCCAGCAGGCAACCACAGAGTCCCCTCCTCTGTTCCTTGGTGGCCCCCTGGCCAAGGAGCCTCCTTACCAAACGGGCCAAGTGTGAATCCTGCGTAGCCCCGAGTGGCTGGCTTCAGTTCCCTGGCAGCTCGTGGAATCATTCAAACAACCCAATCAGATCCTCACGTGGGAACCCCGCCCTCCTAACCTACAAAGTCGGCTTTCCACAGTCTCTGCTGTTCTCTCTCTCACTGAATGCAACCCTGGGTGGCCCTGGGTGACCCTGGGTGGCATGCGGTTCCTCCTCCCTAACCTGTGATTATATGTCAGGTGTCCAGACATCTCTATAACCCTCTGGAGGGAACCTTCTCACCAACGGGGTGAAGAGGAGACACATAAAACAGGCCCCCAAATATTATACACACCAGGCGATGGGTGGGTCCCCAAAGGAAAATCAGGATGCCATTACCAGGAGCCGAGGAGACAGGCAGGACAAGCAAATCAACAGGTGTCCAACATAACACGGAGAGTGCTTAACACAGAGCCTGAAACCCAGAAAGTGATCCCCAAAATGTAGGTAGTAGCAATATGATTTCCACCTTGTCCTAGAAATCAACAAAGGATCTGAAAAGAAACCTCCCATTGCAGCATTTCCCGGGTCTACAGAGTACTTTGCGCCCCCTCCGGGCACGTGTCCTCAGCACCTATGGCCACGCAGAACAACAGGCATCAGGAAAGCAGACCTCTCGAAGGCAGCCACAGCGGGGTCCCGATGCAGGAAGCGCAAAGGCACCCCTTTGTGGGATTCCTGAGTTGAGCAGGTAGATGAGGCACCAGGAGTGTGTCACACAAGGACCTCGCTCTGCAAAGAAAGTCCCTGTCAGCCCCAAATGCATCAGGCTAGACGTGAACAGGTGATGAGCCAGTACCCCTGTGCTAAGCCACTCCACTGATCATTTCCCTCCTCCAAGTTAAGGGTTAAAAGCACTGTTTCAGGCAAGGATTGGCCTTCTGAGCAGAAAGTGTGGCCACTACATCACGATATATTCCAATCACAAATGCCAGACAAAGACCTCTGACCCCCGATATCAACCTGTTGCCTATCACTCTGTCATTAAAATGTCATTCTTCCAGTTTCTGAGAGTCCCCTTCAAGATGACATGGGTCCCAGCTTGTCAGCAAACACTTTACCTTTGCAGAGGATTGCTCTCCTTAGTGTGAGAACCAAAATAGGACACTGTCTGGGTACCTGACTGGAAGCAGAACACCCGACTAGGACGAGACCCAGGAGGAAGGAAAGGAGGACTGAAGTGGCTGGGGACACACACCAGTGACAAATATCAAAACAGCTACTGGCAGACAGGGGGCAGCCAGCACTGGCTGTGGGGCCATCTAGCTAAGTGATGAGACCGCAGCCTGGCATCGCCCTAACCTCTGTCTGCCAAGCACTTGGCATTTGCACCAGCACCCAGGAATATGCTGGTCTCAGATGCTGGTAAGTCCCAAAGCTCTCCAGCCGATGCACAGGGCCTGGGAACTCAGCTCAGTTAGGTGCCCTAACTTCCAAGTGTCAGTCCCCGTTTTCCTTCTCCGCTGTCCACCGCCCTTTGTGTGATGTTTAGAAATTCAAATTCTCGCATAGCTGCATACATAGCTCTCTGCAGCTGAAGAGTGCATATCATAACACCAGTAAGGGTAGCAATGGAATTGAAGAGCTTATTAAATGCCAGGCACTTTTTTTTTTCTTTATTGATTTTAGAGAGAGAAAGGGAGAGGGAGAGAGAGACGGAAACATCAACCAGAGAGAACATCGATTGGCCGCCTCCTGCATGCCCCCCCACTGGGGATTGGGCCCACAACCTGGGCATGTGCCCTGACCGGGAATCGAACTGGCGACCTCTTGGTGCATGGGTCGATGCTCAACCACTGAGCCACACTGGCCGGACTGCTGGGCACTTTATAAATGTTGTCTTATTTATTCCTCTACAACAAGCCTGTTGCGTGGGCTTTGTTACACTCATTGAATAGATGAGGAAATCTAAGTCTGGGGTATTAAGGGACTCGTCCAAGGTCATACAGATAGCAAGTGGTACAGCTGGAACTCAAGTCCAACTGCAAAGCCTCAAACACACCCACTGCCTCCTGGAAGAGGTGCTGACTTATCATCATGTCCGAGTCATGCTATGAGGCCAGCCATGCACCCCGGGAGGGCCTGTGAAAATGTGACAGCTTTTCCTGAAGGTTTTACTCAGGAGTGTGACTGCAAACTCATACAACTACTCGTATGTCGATCCATGGTCACACTTGACCTTGTGCCTCAGGTTGCAGAGAGCCAGAACCTGCTCTAGTAAATGTATATCGACTTGTATCTGGATTCTGCCCTGAAATCCAGCCACCTTTTTAGTCTCTGTCTAGAGTCCTTATTGATACATCTTTTCAATGTGTTCTCATAGCACCCACGGCTAGAACATAAAAATGTCCCAAGCTTGGAACACCATCTGAACAGCATTTACACCTTTTAAAAATGTGGACATCCTTTAAAATATCCACATTTTACAATAAACAATACCATTTAGGATGTTCCCAACGAAGAAGCATTTTTTCCCCTTCTGTTCTTCTGTTGTAGTCATGGAGACCTCAAATGTGGTTGAAATGAACAGACAAAATTAAAACCTGCACAAAAAGTTGGTATCAGAGTAAATAATAATGATCATATCCCAGTGGTACTTGTGTCAGAGGACATCAATCAGTCATTCTACAGACGTTCCCTCATTTGATCTTTCCAAAGGACAGGTGGTCTCGTCCTCTTAGGGTCCACACAGGACCCAAGGTGAAGACCATCGTGACGGGAGACTGGGTCTGTCGTGCCCTGAGATGCAAAGAATTTCTCACCCATCCAGTTAGTGAGCATCAAATTGGTCAAATTAATCATTTGAAGCCAATACTTTGATCAGTCAACTCAGCTGCCTTGGTCTATCCAGAGAAGAATGGCCAAATTCACCCACAAGCCACAGAGAACAGCACAGAATAAACCTCAGGTCATACTATGGAATGTGCTGCTTTAAAAAAAACAAAAAACAAAAAAACCGCCCTGGCTGGTTTTGCTCAGTGGTTAGAGCGTCAGCCTGCGGTCCAGAGAGACCTGGGTTCGGTTCCTGCTAAGGGCATGTACCTCGGTTGCAGTTTGCCCCCAGCCCTGGTTGGGTTGTGCAGGTGGCAACCACTGATGTGTCCCTTTCACATCGATGTCTCTCTCTCTCTCTCTTTCTCTCTCTCTCTCTCTCTGAACAAAACATAGAAAAATGCCCTCCAGTAAGGATAAAAAAAAAAAAAAAAAAAATGTCCCTGCCCCACCGATGTGGCTCACCTTGATAACTGCCGCTGTCCTCCGTGTCTCCCTCTGACACCAGGGGGGCGTCTCTAAAAACAGATCTGCTGGCCCTACTCCCCACTGACAGCCAGATGAACTTGAAACTCTTCCTGACACAAGGTCTCTGCCAACTTGACCTCTTGCCCACTTTTCTGTCCCACCTCCCACCCGGCCCCTCTCCCTGCTGTAGTTGTGAGAAGCTGTTAACTCCAGTCTTCCCCCTCTCCCAACCACGCACATACCCCCTTCACCTCATCATTGCCTGTTTGAAAACACCCATTTCCCCCTATTTCCCTTTACAGTAATTTTTTAAAGTAAACTTTTTGTTACAAAAGAAGTATAGAGAAAATACAGTAAATGAAGAAAAACAGAAACAAGAAAATTAGAAGTATGCACAATCCCATCACCCAATATCCTGTTGGCCTTGTGATATACTGTTGATCCTTGAACAACATAGAGGCTAGGGCACCGACCCCCCACACAGTTGAAAACCCAGGTTTCACTCTTGACTCCCCCAAAATATAACCAGTAGCCGATTGTTGACAGGAAGACTGACCAATAACGCAAACAGTCGATTAACACATATTTAGTATCTTATGTGTACTATACACGGTATTCTAGTAAGCTGGAGAAAAGACAATGTAATTAAGAAAATCATAAGGAAGAGAAAATACATATACAATATTTATTGACAAAGACCACATATAAGTGGGCCCACGCAGTTCAAGCCCATGTTGCTCAGGGTCACCTGAATGCCTCGCGGTCCTCATGTGCACAGAAACAGACATTTCCTACCACACCGGTTTGACTTCTGAAACTGGGCTCCAGTGCCAGGTCCTATAAAAGGTTTTTCTAACCTTTCCTCCTCCTCATCCCCAAACTTAATCATGCTCACTCCTACTCACCCTTCAGGTCTCAGTTTGAATGTCACAGCCTCAGACAGTCCTTTCCTGATCCCCGAAAGTAAATGACATCACCCCAGTTCTCTCTCTGTAGCACGGTACTTTTTTCACTCACACTAGCTGAATTTATCGTTGTGTAGCATGTCTCTCTCATTAGAGTATAAGCTCCGTGAGGACAGAGACCACAGCTGTCCCTACGATGAACGTATGTTGAATGACTAAGTGAATGGCAAGAAGCTCCCTTTTCTGTACCTCCGCTAACTCTGTTCCAGTCTCCACCATGTCAACTTTTGCTCACCACGACATTGTGCATTCCTGGAAGGCAAAGACTGTCTTTAAGTGTATGAAGTGATCATTACAATTCTGTAACACCATGTCCTGCACATGGCAGATATTCCATTTTTTGAGTGATTGAGAAAAATGAATTACTGGTATATAGACAGGACAGCTAACCAGTGACACTGTTGGATAATCCTATTTCCTTTTTTTTTTCTTTCTTGATTTTAGAAATAGAGGAAGGGGAGAGAGAGAGATAGAAACATTGATGAGGGAGAACATCGATTGGCTGCCTTCTACCTGCCCCCCATTGGGGATCAGGCCCACAACCCAGGCATGTGCCCTGACCGGGAATCGAACTGGTGACCTCTTGGTGCATGGGTTGATGCACAACCACTGAGCCACTCTGGCTGGGCTGATGATCTTATTTCTTATGTAAATTCTTTACTCCTTGTTTTGCTTAATAGTGGTTGTCATATAATACCAAAATATAGCTGAAAAGCAAAAACATTGTTCTGTGTTTCAAATGTTTCATCTTCCAAACCCAAACACCCAAATCATTGAACACATAAGATCAAGTCTCTTCATCCAGGTGTTTGACATCTCGGCTCATTGAGTCTAAAGAAAAAAAGAAATGATGCTTTGCTCCTCCACCACCAATAAAATGAAATAAATAGAAGTAATTTAGAGAAAACTAAAATGAGGAATTACTGGGATTAAGCCCTCATTTTCGGTCACCATAATCTCGCCACATTCCAAAGAGCACTGGTGTACATAAGAGACGACTGTTAGGTGGGAATATCTGTGAATTTGCTTTTAGCTGCAAATAAGAAAATCTGGCTGCAAATGACTTGAATACAGCATCAATAATTTTCATAGGGCACACGGGGAAGTCTAGAGAGGCTGGCTAACACAGCAGCTTAGTAGCATCAACAGATTCTGGTAGTTTCCCCCTTTCTGTTCTGACTTCCTTAGACATCTTTCTCATAGTTTCCAAGTAGCAGGAACGGCTCCAGGTGTCGTATACATAACAAATAGCACCGTGTGAAGAAGGCAGCACCACCGCTTTAAGTTAGTCAAGACAACTTGAGCGCCCTCCCCCTCCCCATCTCATTCAGATGAAGATCAAATGTCCATGTTTAACCCAGTTATCGGAAAGAGGGATAAGATTATCACGATTGCTTGAAATCAGCTCCAATCAAACTATACATAATTGATTTTTGAGCTATTCGGGTAATTTCTGCCTCTTCAGATGTTTCTTTTTTCAATCATCTGATCATTTTTATCATTGCTGAAAACGTATCTTAAATATCTTCTTTATCATTTAAAGAATTTTCCGAAAGATAAAATGGGCACCTGAAGAAAAAAAAAAGCCCTTTCTTCATTCTTCTTGTTTTTCTTTCCTTTATTTCCCTTCGGGCCTTTCTATTTCTAGTTTCACAGTACCAAAAGTTGCAAATAGGTGTTTGAGAAATGAAAGGCTTTAACCCCGAATTATCATAGGAAAATGACTAGTCATAAAATAGCAGTGGCCTATATGGTATAATTTGAGATTATTGAAAGTTCTTCACAAAAAGATCTTCACTAACCTGCTTTATGATCTCAAAGCCTATATTATGTAAGAGTATATCCTTTTAGGTGAAAGTTTTGGGTTTTCTGTTCAAATGAAACTGTCCATGGAAGGGGTGATATCTCACGTCTCTGCTCATAAAACATCTATTGGTCCCCCACTAGCTACAAAATAAATTCCAAGTTCATCAACTAGTCACACAGGGCTCTGAGAGGGGCTAACTCTACCTTCTCAGCGTCATCCCCAAACCCTCCATCAGAAACTTACTACCCAACAAAACACTGTACTCATGTGTTCTGAGCATGCCCAGTGCATGGCTTCCTCTCGCCTTTGCTTCTACAGTATCCAGAGTGCCCCCTCCCCCTCCATTTAAAAACTGACGAGCATCAATAGCCTACCTCTAACATTTGGTCTGTGGCATCTGAGTTCTACCTGAATTATAATTCATTTTTAATTCTTCCTGACTTTGTAAGGCCTTCTTTGGTTTAAAGTGAGAGAAACCCAATTTATTCATTTATTCAACAAATATTTATTTAGTGCCTACCATGTGCCAAGTTCTAGGAGTTGAGGCTGCAGCAGTGAAAGGGGCAGAAAAAGACACACAAATCGAGTTCACTGAAGCAAAAACAGGGGAGGGAGAATGTCTTGGCTCATGTCACTGGAAAACTAAATTTGGCTACAGTTGCAAGTGAAAATAGGAATGTCATCAGAAATGCATCCCGCTCTCTCATGAAATACTTAAATTAATTCTACTTTTCTTGGATATGTTTCATTCTCTGGCAGGATTTCTTCACAGAGAGATAGAAGTGGCCACTGACAGCACTATGGTTATATCATTCTAGAAGCAAAACAAGCCAAAGAAAATTGAGTGTTTTTTTCCCAGGGGAAGGGCAGTATGAGGATCTGCTAAGGGGACATTGAGCCGGAGCTTTTCTGTGTCTCCCGGTGGCTTTCACACATATGAAGTCATTTCTAGCCATCCCGGCATCGGGGTGGGCTGCAGGAATGCTCCTATGGCCCACTGCGCTGGCCCATCCAGCTTTACAACGATGTGGGACCAGAGCTCAAGCAATGACATGAAAGTGAGAGACACTGGAAGTCCGTGGATCATAGAGAAGTGAGGTTTGAAGCCTACAGAGTCAGAAGCTAATCCAGAAACTCTTCCAACCACATGCATACATGTAAAATCTTAGCAGAGAATTTGGCTTCATTAACATCTAGTCAAAATGTGCACTCCCTAACACCGTGCCCATAGTTATAAAACACTTTCCCACCTGGATGGAGACAGCACATCAAACGCATCAGAATTGCTGGGTTGCAGGGCTCGAACCTGTAGCAGCACTATAGGTTCTGTGTGCAAAGTTGCACGCTGTATGCACCCCAATGTGTCATGTCTTAGCATATTTGATCCCTCTGGTCCTGATAAAGTAAGTCATTCCAGATAAAATTTTGCAAAATTGCCCAAAACACAGAAAAATGGCTCAAAGAAACAAGTGTTGTTATTTTTTTTTCCACTTGAAAAAGTCAGTGAATTCATAGAAAAGTCAATGAGTGCAGTATAAGAGTAATTTGCTTACATTATTGTTTGTTATCCATTGCTGCCTCCCAAATTACCCTGTATTCACTTCTTAGGGCTACTATAACAAATTACCACCAAGTAGGTAGGTTTAAACCACGGAAATGTGTTCTCGGAGTCCTGGAGGCCAGAAGCCCCAAATCAAGGTGTTGGCAAGGCCATGCTCCTTCTAACGCCTCTAGAGAAGAGTCTTCCTCGGCCTCTCCCTAACTTCTGCGGCTCCGAGCGATCCCCATGTGCTTGGTCTACCTCCATCGTCAAGTGGACTTCTTGCCTGTGTCTCTGCGTATCTCCTCTGCTGATAAGAACACCAGTCACTAGACTAAGGACTTCTTTTACTCTAGCGTGACCTCATCTCACTTACATTTGCAAAGACACATCTCAGCCCAAGAAGAGCATCTGAACCAGCGGTTCTCCACCTATGGGTCGTGACCCCTTTGGGGGTCAAACGACCCTTTCAGAGGGGTCGCCTAAGACCATCGGAAAACACATATTTCCGATGGTGTTAGGAACCGAGACACGGCTCCTCTATCCGTCTCCAGGCGGGTCTGCCCACATGCAGATCCGCCCCCATACAGCACGAGGAACTGCATTAAAGGGTTGCGGCATTAGGAAGGTTGAGAACAACTGTTTCCACAGTTTCAGAACGAGCAACACCAGCTGGGCACCCAGCAGAGCCCTGAGGAAGAACACCCAAGGGGGCGATACGATGATGGGAATCAGGGTGAGTGACTGGACTGAGACCCAAGAGCCACCTCATTTGAGGAGAAGCAGTAAGAAGTGTTAAGTCTCTATGGGACCTCCTGAACCCAAGGAATGGGAAGAAGAACCTAAAACCCACACTTGGTGATATGTGCCACCCCTTTACAGGATTAAGATGTAAGGCTGGTGTTCTCGGTATTGTGTTTTCTACCAGATTCTATGCCTAGAACTCTGGCAGGCTCAACCACACTGTAGTGCCCTAGGTTAAGGTAATGTGACTCAATCAGCCAGGATTTCCCTAGTCACAGGCAAAAGAAAGACACATTACCTGAGCCTTATAAATCAATAAAGCATAATCCCATTAAAGTATCGGAACCTCGACGTTAACAATTGATGAGTAACTAACATTTGCACACATTTTAAAGGTTGACTACAGAGAAGATGGGTAATAAGTTACGAACACTTAGGCACAAGTGAAACAGCTGTCTCAGCTTCCACAGCTGCTCTCAGCACAGCTTGGATTTCCTCTGCATCTTTAACATCTGGGCTCAGTACTCCTGGTCAGTGGCTTCTCAGTAGCTTGCAGTTTGCAGTTCTTGGTTAATTGCAGTAAGCTGGTACTGATTGCCCTTAGGAAAGAATGTCATGAGTGCCAATGTGATGCTGATCCCGGAAAAATCCTTAGGTTTTTCGAACCTTTGCGTGAAAGGAAAAGGCTTTGGTTTTTACTAAACTTTCTCTGTAGAATGCTTACAAGCATCCTCAAAGCAATCCTAGGTAAGCCTAGGAGTAGAGTTGGGTCTACACTACCCTCCGCACCTGATGTTATAACATGCCGCTCCACTGAAATTTACATTCTACCACAATCCTCCCCAGCAAAACTAGAAAGGGATGCACCCAAAGCTAAAGAAACTGGAATATTGCAACTATGCTCATGGTCACTTTCACAAAGTGAGAAGGAAGCTGGTGATGGAACCCAGCTGCAATGCCTGTGCATTCCAGCAGGTCCATGGCCTCAAGGAGCCCTATAGCCAGGCATGAGGCTTTTGACAGGGACTTTTGTTATCTTGGACCCTCCTAGCTGAAGCTGGCTTCTTGGCTTCCCGGCCGTGCCCAAGTACCTCATCTAGAGGCTGGTTCAGCAAGAGGTGAATAACCTATTAGCGCCTCCTGCTCTCATTTCTGTATTCCCATCCCATTCCAGCAACTGATGATAAAAGTTCACTTTTATTGAATGCTTGTCAGGTGCCAGGAACCCATCTAAGCATTTTCCAGGTGTATCTCATTTAAGAGATGATACCTTGCTTAAGAGCATGGATTCAAATCAGATTGCCTGAGTTCAAATCCTGCTCTACCACTGCCTAGCTGTGTGACCTTGGGCAAATTACTTAATCTCTAGGTGCCTTAGCTTCTTCATTTGTAGAATGAGCTAATAATAGACATACCTTATGAGATTATTGGGAGAATTAGTGAGTTCATAAAGAGACAGCGTATAGAGCGGTGCAATTTAAGTATTGGCTATTAGTATGTCTGGATTGAAGACAGTTTATGATGAGTTTTGTACTTTGGGATATGTTTTGGGGAGTCTTTCTCTCCATGACATTTCAAGGAAGTAAAATTGGTATTCTGCTTTTTATTCATTTTCATAAAATATAAAGAATTTCCAAATAGAACCTTTTCTTGAAAGACTCATGACCTACATGGAATTTAATAACTAAAAACTAAATACAATCCTTGTAGGCTATTTTATTTAATGTTATGAATTTTAAAACACCAAATAATTCTACAAGGATTACAATTATCATCTATATTCTTCTATATTATTACCTTGATAATAATTAATTTTTGTTATAAATATTTGTAGGTTCAGAAAGCATAGCTTTTTTCCTAAGGTAATCTAGCTAATGTATTCTCTTATTATGCATATTAACTGACATTCTTTCCCTACTTATTTCTCTGAAAGTTCTCAGTAATTATTTTTATACATAAAATAATACTTCTCACAATCATATTAATTATTGCAGAATTTTACTCTAGCAGAAATAAATATGTGTTTATATTTCATTTGAGCAATTTAAATAAATAAAGCACATAAAGAGATTTTATTACTTCAAGATTCATCTAGAATAAAATATACCTACATTTGAATATTCCAGTATCCTAATACTATGTTAACAACAAATTAAAATAATATGTGTTCATTTTAAAGATATTATTACACTGATATTTTATGATGGCAAATACAATTTTTTTTTTTATTAATTTGAGAGAGAGAGGGAGGAAGGGAGAGAAAGAGAAACATCAGTTTATTGTTCCACTTAGCTTTGCATTCATTGGCTGCTGTTTGTACGTGCCCTGACTGGAGACCAAACCCAAAACCTTGGCATATCAGGACGATGCTCTAACCAACTGACCTACCCGGCCAGGGTTGATGACAAATAAATTCTTAGACAATCATTCCTTACACTCAAGTTCAGAGATGTCATAAACGGTATTGAAGTAAGTATTCATCTATCAGGGCTTCAAAAGCTAAGCCTGAACCCAACCTGAGTAGCATCTTGTGGTTAAATACCAAAACTAAGGCCAAGGTTCAATGTGTCTCTAATATATTAGAATAGTCTCCAGGCATAAAGGATGATAGTTTAAAAAGTAAAGACATGGGAAAATTCTCATGATTGTACCAGAGTACATAATAAAACAGAACATTTAATTATATAAATAATATGATCCAAATCATTTTCCTATGAACTCTTAAGATGCTAAAGAATGAAGACCCCCCTCTGGCTTGCACAGGTAAATCTGGCATAAGGATAAACACTGAGCAATACAAAAAAGTCAATGAAATCCAAGAGCCAAAATTTAATGGAGCTGAAAAGGAGGAATAAAAAGCAGAATGAAGCCCAGCTGGTGTGGGTCAGAGGTTGGGTGTCAACCCATGTACCAAGAGGTCACCGGTTTGATTCCCAGTCAGGGCACATGCCCAGTGGGGGGCATGCAGGAGGTGGCCAATCGATGTTCTCTCATCGATGTTTCTATCTCTCTATCCCTCTCCCTTCCTCTCTCTCTAAAATCAATAAAGAAAAAAATTAAATAAATAAAATTCACATCCTTTCTCCCAAGACAGTACAGCAAAATTGTTTCTCATTTACATTTCATAACTCCCTCAGTCACATGATAACTCATCATTCTATGAAAATGTGCACTATTCTTTACATGTGAATGGCTTGGCATTATTTAAAACTATAATGTCCTTCCTTGCCCTGTAAGTCAAACCCTGGTAAAGCTACATTAACATACTGATTGGTAATTTTTGCACATTGAAATTTTTATGTAGACTTAATACCATTTTCAGCTTTTGTTTAATGAATATTTGATTCAGAAAGCTACGAAATAATAGGTAATTATAGCTCTACAAGAACACATATTGACATGTAGTTTAAAAGATGGTGAAAGGTGCCTTGAGCTTGCAGTGAGTTTATAATTTAAACACAAAGAAAAATTTTAAGGTTGCCAATCAAATATTCATCAGAAGAAAGGATGCAGAGGGTTGCACGTCCTCAGGGCGCTCATGCAAAGGAGATACTAAAAATAGCCGAGGGACAGGTTTGGCAGACCTTGTTTAGGCAAAATTCCAAACACATCCAAAAAGAGCTGATTATTTCAAAAAATGTTTCTCTAGCTTAAAAACACAACCAACAGCATATAAGGGTCAAGTGTGGAAAAGATGGTGGGGGCAATAAGCATGGGCAAGAAGTCTGAATTTCATTTGCCAATCCTTTCTTTTAGCATCCTTTCTTTCTTTCTTTTTTTTTTTTCTTTTTTTATCCTCACCCGAGGACATTTTTCCATTTTTTGTTCAGATAGAGTGGGAGGGAGAGAGAGAGAGAGAAACATCCACGTGAAAGGGACACATTGAGTGGTTGCCACCCACACGACTCAACCAGGGCCAAGGACAAACTGCAACCGAGGTACATGCCCTTAGCGGGAACCGAACCCAGGTCTCTCCAGACCACAGGCCAACGCTCTAACCACTGAGCCAAACCGGCCAGGGCTTAGCATCCTTTCTTAATGTGAGCTGTCCTCCAATATCTTCCACCTTGGAGATGGAACCCAGATTCCTCTTGCTGTTCCTAAGAAACTCATTCTCTCTTACGTGTAGGGACTTAATGAGTTAACCCTTCTAGGAGGGAGGGGTTACATTTTAAAAGAGCCCATACACTGCAGTAGTTAAACATGTATACCCTATTATACCAATAGGTAATCACCTTTTTTTCTTTTTTTTTAATTGATTTTTAGAGAGAGAGGAAGGGAGGGAGAGACAGAAACATTGAGAGAGAACATCAATTGGCGGCCTCCTGCATGTCCCCCACTGGGGATTGGGCCCATAACCTGGGCATGTACCCTGACTGGGAATTGAACCGGTGGCCTCTTTGTGCATGGGTGACACTCATCCACTGAGCCACACCAGCCAGATTAGTCACCTTTTCTTGCAAAGAGTTTGGCCAGGTATAAGAAAGAAAATTGTAGTCCTTCCAGCAACTTCACCCCTACCTTGCAGAGAAAGGTCAGTATATCTCAAATTTTAACATGCTTAAGAATTTTCTGGAATGCTATAACTGAGTAGTCCCATTCCCTGAAATTCTGAGATTCTGATTCAACCCAGAAAGCTATACTTTTAACCAGCACTACAGTATTAGCAATCCCGACGTAACCCATCCCGACCCGCATTTGAGTATCATTGCATCATACTAAAAGACGAAAAGGCTAGAGAAAGCTTCACTTCTGCTCTGGCTGGTTTGGCTCAGTGGTAGAGTGTCGGCCAGCAGACCAATGAGTCGCGGGTTTGATTCCAGTCAAGGGCACATCCCTCAGTTGCAGTTCGTCCTGGCCCTGGTTGGGGTCATGCGGGAGGCAACCGGTTGATGTGTCCCTCTCACGCCGATGTTTCTCTCTCTCTCTCCCTCCCTCCCACTCTATCTGAAGATAAATGGAAGGATATCCTTGGGTGAGGATTTAAAATAAAGAAAAAGAAAAGAAAGCTTCACTTCTCTGTGCTGCAGGGAAATCCACCAGGGCAGGTTTTGCTAAGGATGATGTCAAGGACCAGCCAGGGTTTGAGGTAAGGAGGAGAGTGATGAAGGGAGACTCAGGCAGACCTCCCTCCAGTACCAGGTGTTCATCTACAGTCTACGCTGTCCAATAAAAGGAGGAATGTGTGCAGACGCAACATCGACAGACTGGGAGAGGTCCGGAAGCGAACAGTTTCCTGTTGAATTAGCATGGCCAGAACAAAAGACACGGCCTGGATACCAAATTATTTTGGCTTCAGATTTGAGTAAACAAAAAGTAGGTCAGTCACAATACGATCTGATTCTCTCCATTCATGGATGGGTATTGATTGACTAGAAGCTAAAGAACTCATCACCGTGGTGATGGTTATGACTTTCGATGCTTAGTGTATGATATCTGCAGCTTTATGAAGTGCAGACATCCCACCAGAGAAGAGGGTAATACTTGCCACTTTAAAAGATTGGAAGATTCGCCCTGGCCAGTTTGGCTCAGCGGTTAGAGCCTCGGCCTGAGGTCCAGAGAGACCCGGGTTCGGTTCCCGCTAAGGGCACGTATCTCAGTTGCAGTTTGTCCCCAGCTCTGGTTGGGTCGTATGGGTGGCAGCCACTTGATGTGTCCCTTTCATGTCGATGTTTCTCTCTCTCTCCCTCCCACTCTATCCGAACAAAAAATATGCAAAAGTGTCCTCAGGTAAGGATAAAAAATAAAGATAAAAAAATAAAAGATTGGAAGATTCTGCCTGGCTGATGTGGCGCAGTGGTTGAGAATCGACCCATTCACCAAGAGGTCACCAGTTCGATTCCAGGTCAGGGCACATGCCCAGGTTGGGGGGGCCGATCCCCAGTGGGGGGCACGTAGGACGTGGCCAGTAGATGTTCTTTCTCATCGATGTTTCTATCTCTCTCTCCTTTCCTCTTTCTCTAAAATCAATAAAGAAAAAAAAAATTTTTAAGATTGGAAGGTTCTCATCAATAAACTAAGAAAAAATAATTGAAGGAATCTTGCCCTTGTTACAAACCTATTTTCAATACTTCAGTACTCCCACATCCTTCTTTGACTTTGTAGGTGATCCAAATACTTTCCCGAGCATTTTTCTGTTGTCTCATTATAAGGTATGGTTTTGTGAGAATTAGGCTTGACCAAGATGACCTTCCTGTAATAGAATCTACTAATATTAACCAAGGAGGTAAGGGAATTGACCTAAATACCCAAGTTAGGCACCAAAGAGCTATCACTTTGCATTGTCAGTACTGGGAGGCTGTTGGGAGGTTCGGAGTCCATGATTGCTTAGTGTCAAGTAAATAAAAGGTCAGGATTTACTGCAAGCTAAACTTAACATTTTCTAAGGCCACACTGTCCATAGAAATATGTGAACCATTAATGTGCATAAAGAAGCAACATAGGCAGTTTTAAATTCTAGTAGCCACATTAAAACAGATTTTTTAAAAAACAGGTTTAAAAAAAAAACAGGTGAAATTAGTGTGTATAGTAGATTTTAGCACAAGGTAGCCAAAATATTATCATTATAATATCTACTCAGTATTTTCAAACTGTTAATGTTTTACGTTCTCTTTTGATAGACCAGGTTGTCGAAATTCAGCATATATTTTACACTGACAACACGCCCCAATTTAGACCATTAGCCCCGTTTCGAGTGCTCACCAGCCCTTGTGGCTGCCATGCAGGGCACCGCAGTCCTAAGATCTCAAGTGGTAGGAAATTCAAATAGAAAAGGCACTTACTGAATATCAATATATTGTATGATGGATCAAATTTTCGAAAACAAATTATTTTAACCTGTATCGTATTACGTTCGTGATAGAGTCTCATAATCATCTGTAACTAAAGAAAAACCACCACTGTGTTATTTTTAAAAGATAACAGAGAGTTTTTTGTTTCCAAATTAAGAAAAGGTATCATTAGTTAAGTTTTGTGGTGGAATGCTTCAATCCAACTGCATGTGAAGACCGGTGCTTTGGGATAAATTGGTCATTTATAACTCAGGTTGGGGGGGGGGGGAGAGGAAGAAAGTCCTGACAGCACAATTTGATGGGATCAGAGTGAGAGAGAAGGGAGGGGGAAGACAAGGAAGGAAGAAGGGAGCAGCAGGTCCTAACCCTGTGACAGAGAGGACCTGGTGCAGGGCAGGGATTTCATCTCCACCACATTTTTTAAAAATTGATTTGAGGGAGAGAGAAACATCGATTTGTTGTTCCAGTTACTTCTGCATTCATTGGTTGCCTCTGACATGTGCCCTGACCTGGAATCGAACCCGCAGCTTTAGCATAGCAGGACAATGCACTAACCAACAGCTCCCCAGCCAGAGCCTCCATCGCCATTGTTACCAGACCAGTGCTGATCTGGAATAGCGGTGCCTCCACACAGCCCACCGCAGCATGTGCAGCTGTCTATTGCTCCGGCGCACGCTCCATGTTCACGACACACCTACGGTCACGTGCTCATTCTGCGCAGCCTGCCCAGGATCTGATCACCAGCTCTGCCCCACACCAAAGAGGGGCAGTGACCTCCCAAGACCCTCGGTGCCCCAAATGCCGCCTCTACTTTTCTGTTTGAAACATTCAAAATAGTTCCTATAAAATAAGGAATCAAGGCATAAAGAAATCAAGACTAAATTGTTCTAGCTGGAGTCAGTGACATGTGTATTGATGGAGACAGATGATGCAGTCACTTAATAAAAGTAAACTAGTAAACGACCTTGAAACCCAGGATGAGTCCGGGGTACAGTTCAGAGACTGGCAGCAGGTCCATGTTGGTGCCTGGGCCAGGATGAAGAGGATGGAACATCACTGGGAGGGCCGGGGAGACTGTTTCACAAGCATTTTACGGGGCAAGAGGCTGAAGGTTAATGGTAAAGACACTGAATGATGTGGAAGCTGGAGAATTAAGGGGACATTGTCTCTCTTCCATGGAAGGTGTGATCTGGGGTTTCATTCTTGAACTTGATACGCATTTAAGCTCTGGTCTCTCCTCATCCTTGATATATGGAACCACGCTAGGTCATCTCCGGGGGCCCCTTCGAGCTGACCAGGCTGCTGCCCTTGTGGAAACAGATGATGCCCCCGCGCACATGCTGGGAGAGGCTCCGCTTTCGGATGAACGATGAAATACGCTAGTTCCCGGCGGCTGCTACTTGGCTTCACACTCTGTTCTTTCTTACTACTCCTGGGTTAGGAAGACAATCAGTGCTTAATAAGTGAGAAAAAAAGAACCGGGAAGATGACTTTCCAAGGGCTTCTGCAGTCGAGTGAGACAACTTCTCTTCCCCCCAGAGCTGACAGTGTCACTGGGCATCTGCCCTGGACACGAAGATGCTCTGGATGGGGGAGCCAGGCACCAGCAGCCCATACACACACGTTTTCTGGAATGCGTAAGGAATTAAGGTTTCTTTTTAAAGGAGAGAGAAAAGAAGAAGTCAAACTGTTTATTCCTCTCCCAGTTATTTTACATTTACAGGCTTTTGCCTGGTGTCAGAGATTATGATGCCTGGGACAAAGAGATGCTGAGGATTTCCTTGGGATCTCCATGTTTTCAGGAGAAAAACCTAAGCCTTCTTGCATCAGCCGAGAGGGGATCTGAGCAGCACTGCTTCATGCGTATGGGCACCAATGCTTCCTTTCCTTTTGGCCTTGACCTCTGTTTCCGTTACCCAGCCCCGGGGGGCAGCCAAGTGCAGGCCACTCCCCCAGAAGCCTTTGCAGGTGTCAGCAGTTACCTGGCAACAGTGACAAGCATGCTAACAGGAGACAAAACAGCAGTGGAGACCAGAGAGAGCAGTTCCTTCCAGAATCTTCAACAAGAAAAAGGCAGGGAGGCAAATAGCTCTTTTTATCAATGGCTTTTCATCTCCATTCATACCGTTCTCCTGAGTCCCCAACTCACAATTTCTATCATTACCTGGTAAAAAATAGTCTCCCATCGGCGAGTTTAATAACAGCCACAGAGAATAGTGAACTTGGGGAGATTCAATAAGCAACCCCCCGTTACCTCCAGTGCAGAACGCAGGAGTTCATCAACCCTAGTCTCTATCTGTGAACGTGTTGTATCCCAATCCAAGGATATATTTTGACCACCTGATTGTCCTTCCATAATAGCATCCTAGATTCTGTGTACTGAGAAGCACTGACAAGCAACGATCTCACTTCTTGCCGCCCTAGCCACAATTCTGGCACTGGAGGGGGGCATAAGCATCCTAGCTAATTACACCTGCCACTTCCTGAATCCTTATTCTGTTCTAGGTGCCACTCAGAGTGCTGCACAGACAGGTTTAACTTCCCAAACAGTCCGACGAGATCAATAATATGATCACCTCCATGTTACAGATGGATGAGGAAAACCGAGGCTCTGAGTGACTAGTTTTCAAAGGTCAAACATCTATTAAGAGCAGGGCCAGGATCCGAACTCCCTTCAGGATGTGAATGCATGTTCTTAACCACTTTGTCACGTATATAAAAGGTGAGAGAGCTGAGCAAGTCCTAAAAGGGAGCCTGGATGGTAAGGCAGAAATGAAATTACCAAACTATAGGAGCCAGTGGATAAAGACTAATTGTACTGAAGTCATCAAATAGAATATGCTAAGGCAAAATTCCTCCTCAGTTAGAGTGCGAGTGTATATTAATTAGGGACGCTGATTAATCCTTTCAGCGGAGTCCTGTAAAACTACATAAATACCCACAGACCTTGGGGCATGTAAATGTCAGCCTGGCGGGAAGGTGACCCTGAAGACCCTACCTTCCTCATCATTTGGATTCAAAAGGAAAAACAGCACAGCCACTTGAGTCAGCACAGATTGACATTTGGAGTGAGATGACTAGCACTCAAGCCCTGGCTTGGCTGGCTGCTCTCTTTGTGACCTCAAAGAAGTCAATTCCATAAATATTTATTGGGTCTATATCTTGGAGCTGAAGAAATAGAATAAACAGACATCAACCATGTTCTGAAGTGAGGTCATGGGCTCAGAGATGAGGGAGAATTGTGGACAATGTCCCATATTTTCTTTACCTGTAGACAGAGAAGACTATTAGCAACTTATTCTGTTGTGAGCATCACACAAGATAATGATTGTGAGAAGGACGTACAGACTGCATTGTGTGTCATGCGAAGTTAATGGTGATTATTTATTAGTGTGAAAAATGAACTCTTCAAACAGCTCACAGATATTGCTGTGGTTATTACCTACGTGACCTCGTCCCTGCCAACCTCTCCAACTTTATCTCCCAGCAGCTCTCTGGCCCTCTTAATTGTGCAGGCCAAAGATATTCCTGCCTCGGGGTCTTTGCACTGCCTTGAATGTACTTACCCCAGTTATCTGGATGGCTCATTCTTTCATTTCATTCATAACTCTGCTGAGAAGATCCAGAGAGGTCTTTTGAGCTGAGTTATGAATATAACTATTCACCTTATCTAAAATAGATGCACATGCACAGATACACACGTACGCACAGTGCACACATATACACATGCCTGCACACATGCACACAATACACATGCACATACACACAAACACACACGCACACGTCTGCTCATGCGTATTATCTGATTCCCCCCTGGAATGCACGCTCTGTGAGGGCAGGAGCTCAACCCGTTCAACCTTCTATTTCCAGTGCCCAGGACGATTTCTGACTCCATAATTATTGAGACATAATTTACATACTGTACAATTCACTTATTTAAAGTGTAAAATTCTGGAAGGGGGGGCAATGGGGGCAAAGGGGGGATATCTGTAATACTCTCAACAATAAAGATAAAAAATAAAGTGTAAATTTCAGTGGTTTTCAGCTTATTCACAGAGTTGGGCCATCATCACCAGCATCAATTTTGGAACATGTTCATCACCTCAAAAGGAAAGCCCATGCCCGCTCATTCCCCCCGAAGTCCCTACCCACTCCCAAGCCCTACCAATCCTTCTGTTTCTATAGGTTTGCCCATTCTGGAGCTTGCATAGAAATAGGATCATGTAATATGTGTCCTTTTGAACATTAAGTGTTGAGGAATGAATGGGAAGTGTTAAATCTCATTATCTGCCATGCCTTCTAGGTATCAGCAGCCCCTCAGAAACCGTCTTCCCCTGGGTTTTGAGCAACCTCCTGTCCAGTCTCAGAAACAGAGGGTTAGTCTGGCAGGAATCTCATTAGTTTATGGTGTACCTTTTTATTTGGTTGGTTTTTAATAGTATCATTTTGACAGGAGTTGGACAGAAGCTTCCCTTTGCACCATCAACAGGGTAAAAAGAAAGAGAGTTGACAGCAAATAAATACATGAAATGAAATTCTCAGGGGCCTATTTATTTACTTATAGGAGCAACTGTTTGCAAACACTCTGAATTACAAATGGTTTCATTCTCATCTAAGCAGAGGCCAGCAAGCCTGGTGCTCTGACGTGCTGATTACAAATCATTCTCTATTCATCAAAGCGGGACCCTGACCGGGCAGCTGTGGTAGACACAGGTCCACCTAGCTTAATGGACTTCACCAACCGAAATGGCTTTCCCCTTGAATTATTTTAAATTAGTGAGGTTGTAGTGCCTCAATACGCTCTTCTTCAACCTACATCATTAACCTGTTTCTCGAATTTGATTCCCAGAGAACAACAGACATCAGTCTCGAAGTGAAACCATGAACTAAGTCCCTGGCATCGACATTGAACTACGGGGCAGGACACCTTGCGTAGTGCTGGGATCCCTGTCATAGCTTCCCCGGCGTGAATGCATCGCAGTGGCCCGGAGCACACCAAACAATTGTAATGCTAGAGTATTGTGCTTTATAGTACACTCCTCAAGTATGCTATTTTAAAGATTTCCCCCCACGTGACTAGCTCCTTGCATCTACCTCCTTTTATTCCAAGTTCTGGCCCCTGGGGTAAAACAGGGAAGCCTACTTTTTCCTGCCCAAGGCATGTACCTCCCTCAGATATCTGAAGAAAGCTCCTCCCAGGAATTCTTCCCTGAGCTAAACCACCCACAGGCCATCTTACAAGTTGGTCTGCAAACCCTCTCTGCTGCCCCCCTCCCCACACTCCTGCCATCCCCCACCCCCACCACCTTTCTGATCACCCACCATCAAAGCATTCACTGCTATCTCAGTGCAAATCTGAAATACAGCCATGTAAGTGTGAACCCTCCCAATGAAAAGGGGGATATCCATGCCTCCTGAGAATTGCTAAAATAACCTCTTAAATGCAAACACAATGTGTATGAATTGTCGAGGGTATATAGATGAATTCATCTATGTTTAGTGACTTCTGTGGGATTTTCACTTTCATTTGTGGGTCAAGGACTGCTTTGAGCTAAAATGAGCAGATCCCATTTAAACAAAGGACAGTATCCATTCAGGAGCTCTGACCTGTGCGTCCTATCTTTAGACACGTGTAATTTCAACTGAAGTTATCATGAACTGAACCAAGAGGGCCAGAGCTATTTCAGCAGCTGTGAGAACAAAAGCAATAATACCAAGCTTCTGTATCCATTTAATTTGGAGCTTTCCCAAGGAGAAAAAGTAAATTTCAGCGTGCTTTCCATTTAAAGATGCCGCAAAGAGACGCGTCTGTGTTTTCACAAGCCCTTCCCATGGTTAATCAGTGCTGCAAGATAAGAACAGCCTATTTTTGTTGGAGACACTGTCTTAACGAGACTAGTGCAGTTCAAGGTCTAATCTGTTTCCATCCTATACATTCAAGCACAATAACAAGTTCACCCAGAAGTGAGCCCCTTTGGAAGCTTGAGTCCCACCTACTGTGGCTACTCCTAACTTCCAACCAGGGAGCTATCTCCGGCCCGCATGAAGCAAGGAAGAAGCTTGATCAAGCAGCTCCCTCCCAATGGACAGCAGCACGCAGAAAAGAAAGAACACATTGAAAGTTAGCCTGAGCAGAATTTCAATCACAGCTCCACCATTCCTGATGAATGACTTTGAGAAAATCACTTAACCTCTCTGAGTCTATTTCTTCATCTAAAAGTGGGTCTCTGGCCCTGGCCAGTTTGTCTCAGCGGTTACAGCATCGGCCCGCAGTTCAGAGAGACCCAGGATCGGTTCCCGCTAAGGGCACGTTACCTCGGTTGCAGTTTGTCCCTGGCCCCGGTTGGGATCGTGTGGGTGGCAGCCACTCCATGTGTCTCTCTCACATGGATGTTTCTCTCTCTTGCTTCCTCCCTCTCTCTCTATCTGAAGATGAATGCAAAAATGTCCTCAAGTGGGGATAAAAAAATTTTTTTAATAAAAAATAAATAAATGTGGGGCTCTGGATACCTACCTCAAAAGGTTGTCGTGAGGAGTCATGTACGATAATATACATAAAGTGCAGTAAACAGGGCCAGGCACATAGTAGGTGCTCATTAGTAGTGACTAGTACACAAATTACAGATCAGAAATGTGGTTGGTGAGCTCAGAATTACAACACAGGGTAGGGGTGTGTTTAAGGACACTTTCTCTCAGGCTGTGACAGGCTCATGATTTGCCCCCTCTCTGTTCTGTCTGAAGATGGGACCAGTCAGCTAGAATGGCCTGCCTTCTTCCCTAGACAACAGTGAAAACACAGCGACACTTCCCAGATGTTCTATTTCCAGGCTCTGTGTGGACAACACCCTTTCCTGGCACGTGTCATCATAACACGACCCTTTTGACATCAACACTAGTTTCAGATCCTCGCTTTTACAGATGGTTATTATAGTCAATAGGAAGACACTTTAGCCCAGTGGCAAACTAGTCCGTATATCTAAGGCTAGATTGCTTCTGGAGGTTTTCTATATTTTTTTCAAACAAATTCAGTCACAAAAGGTAACACTTTTTCCTTAGAGTATCCTGTTCTTTCACCAAACTCATCTGTTTGAGAATTTCTCTAACTGTGCCCCCACCCAAGTCCACCATCATCAAATAAATGTAAGTTCTCCATTTTATCATTCAACACAAATGCAATGAATGTCTTTTTGTTTATAAAATAGGCAACAAAGCCCTGATTGGTTTGGCTCAGTGATTAGAGCATCTGCCCATGGACCAAAGGATCGAGGATTCAATTCCCCAGTCAAGGGCATGTATCTGGGTTGTAGGTTCAATTCCCGGTCAGGGTTATGTGGGAAGCAGTCAATGGATGTCTTTCTCACATGGGTGTTTCTCTCTCTCTCCCTCCCTCCCTTCCACTCTATCTAAAAGTCAATGGGCCCAGCCAGTGTGGCTCAGTGGTTGAGCATTGACCTATGCACCAAGAGGTCACCGGTTTGATTTCCAGTCAGGGCACATGCCCAGGTTGTAGGCCAAATCCCCAGTGAGGGGCATGCAGGAGGCAGCCAATCAGTGTTCTCTCTCATCAATGTTTCTATCTCTCTCTCCCTCTCTCTCTAACAGCACTAAAGGGAAAAAAAAATTTTTAATAGTCAAGGGAGAACACTATATAATCCATGCTTTTAAGCCTGAGTTTATCCTCTCTAATTCTTGCCCAACTGTTCTGGGTCATTAACCCCACAGATGAGAAAACTAAGACCCAGAGAGATCCAACCTGCCTAATGTCACACAGAGACAAGACCTCCAAGCCCATACTCCTCCATTCCATTCCGCCTCCTGCCATGACAGCAGGGTCTGGGCTGAACCACCTGATCAGACATTCTTGATGGACTACCTTGCATCCTTGGCAACCATAGGTGTCAGCACATCAATCGAGCATTTTCTGGGATGGCCAGTGATTCCGGGGCCTGACGTGGAATATCAGCAGGTGGGTCCTCTCAGGAACAGCCTCTCCTGGCATGAGCAAACCGCTCTATCTGGGGATGTTTGGTCACACGGGACAGAGGCAGCTTTGCCCCCTTCCTCCACTTTCCTCCTCTTGTGCCTCTGCAGAAGAGGAACTGACTGCAGCAAGCAGCTGGAACTGGGGACCATCCAAGTTGGTGGCCGCTGAATCGGAAGAGATTCTATGCTGCCACTTGTTCTTCTATCAAGCTTGAGTGACTCAGTTGTTTCGATCTTGTGGCCAGACACCTGGAAGCTATTTATCTCTTTTACTAAGGACTCAGTCGCTGGGTAAAAATGGAATAATGTTCATTTACCATCACGCCGTTATTCCTCTGAGAACCAGATTGCTGCAAGTCCCATGCGGTGCTGATTCAGTGCTCCCGTCACTGAGGCACGTCCTTCTGCAACAGCTATTTATGTCCCAGCACCATTGGAAACATCCTCAGGTCTTTGTTCAAGTCCCAGAGAGGCAGCCTGATCCGATGAGAATTTCACTGGATTGTGGTCCAAGGAGAGTGTGTCTGAAGGTCAGCCAACCACCTTGAGGTCTTGCCTTCCAGCTCAAGTGACACCTCCCTCTTAACCTGAGGAAGTTTGTCCTGAAATAAGTTTGAGGATAAGAGAGTCACAGGCCACCTGAGCTCTGGAATGTCCCCTGCCCACTGTAGCAGGAAGAAGGTGGAGAGACATATCCGTAGCTGAATATTTGACAACACTTGCCTCAGACTTGGCAATAGCCTGACATGAAAACTTGGTCTCCTGCATGGCTTCTCTGTGCCTCGGTTTCCCCAACCAAAAATGAGGATATTTGCCCCACGTTGAAATGAGGTAAATAAATGATGAAATGAGGCTAATCCCATAATGGTGTATTTGGAGTGGTTGGACACCCAGCATGAAGCCAGTAGGGAGGCAAAAGGGTGAACCTGTCTACACAGTGAGAAAGTCCTCTGGTTGCTCTCCCCCAAATCCTTCAGAGTGCCTGAGGTCACAGGAAGAAAACAAGCTGGCCTTGCTCCCTCCCTCCTGCCAGGTACACCAGGGGAAAGTAGCTGATAAAATGCTTGTGGAGGACTCCAGGCTCCTGGGAGATCAATGCTATATGAATAGAAAGTGTTCTTATATCGCAAAACACTGGAGAATGTCTTCCCCAGAAGTCATCACGATCAGGCAGAGAATAGATTAAATAATTCCCTTTCCTTTCTTTTGATCTCTGGCTAAAAGTTTCCCAGTCACTTAAGAAAGATTTAATCCACTAGTGGACTGTCCCCATTTGAGGACTGCAGGGCTAAAGTTAGTACTGACCTGAACACAACCACAAGGGGGAACAGACCAGTTTCTCTCTGCTGCAAACGAGTCATCTGCCAGTTGGCACATCTTTCCTTCCCCCGAGTTTGGAGGACACAGTTTTCCACCAGGATGTCTCCTTGGCAATGCCTTCAAGCCAGAGCAGGCTCAGGAGAAACTTCCCACAGGCCCTTCTCCCACCCCAATCTTCCCTGCCTTTCTGGGGACCTACTCCCTGTCACTGGTACCGTGCCTTGCTCTCAGAGGTTGGTCATTATTGCCCCCGTTCTATTGTAAACCCTGGAAGGACCCATTTTTTTAAACAACCACTTTTAAGGCTCTGAAGATGAGTCTTGCCAAGGGCTAAGGAAGAAATTTGGAGGCTGGTGGTCCCACTCTTTTCCTTTTGAATGGCTCCATAAAAGTAGCTTCCAATTGCAGCCTTCCTATTAGTCCATTTCCAAAGGCTACACCTGTATGGTCCAGCGAAGACGGCCCAAGAGAGGGAGCTAACACATGGCAGGAGGAGTACCTGATAGAACTGGGAATTTTCACTTAGAGAAGGGATAGCTCAAGGAGATGCACAAGTGTTTCCAAATATGTGAATGTATGTTATTGTAGTTTGGTTGTTATGGTAACAAACAACAGAGGCTCATTCAAGCTAGCTCAAGTAAACTGGGATTGTTACAGGGCTTTTAAGGGGCTCCGGAGAAATCCAGGAGATGGAGCCAGAGTAGGCCTGGGCCTCCTGCAGAAACCGGTGGGACTGTGATATGAATTTAAGGTGGTCTAGAAACTACAGCAGCAGAAGCTCAAGTGCCTTTTTACAGACAAGTCGCCTTTAACGTGACTCATCTACAAGCCACCCATCTGCTTCCTCCTTCCCAATCAGCAAATTCCTTCCAAACTGTTTCATTTAAATACCATTGAGAATCCCATCGGCTTGGCTTACTTTATTCTAATGACTTTATTTTTTTTAGAGCAGTTTAAGGTTCACAGCAAAATTGAGGGGAAGGTACTCCCTCACATGGCCTCAGCCCCCACCCATACATAGCCTCCCCCCTATCAGCATCCCAGACCAGAGGAGGACATTTGTTATAACTGATGAACCTACATGGGCACATCATTACCACCCAGAGTCCATAGTTTACATTAGGGTTCACTTGTGGTGTTGTAGATTCTATGGGTTTGGACAAATGTATAATGACATGTATCCATCATGTCACCATGCTGGATATTTTCACTGCCCTAAAATGTCTCTGTGCTCTGCCTATTCATCTCTCCTCCCCCGTCTCTGACCCCTGGTGACTACTGATCTTTTTACTATCTCCATAGTTTTTGTCTTTTCTAGAATGTCATGTAGTAGGATCCATACAATATGTTACCTTTTCAGATTAACTTCTTTCACTTAGTAATATGCTTTTACGTCTCCTCTCTTTTCATGGCTTTCTAGTTCAATTACTTTTAGTGCCGAACAATATTCCATTGTCTGGAAGTACCATAGTTTATTTATCCATCATCTACTGAAGGACATCTCAGTCACTTCTAAGTCGGCACTTATGAATAAAGCTGCTATAAACATCCATGTGCAGGTTTTGTGTGGACATAAGTTTTCAACTACTTGGGATAAACACCAAGAAGCAAGATTGCTGGATCATATGGCAAGAGTCTATTTAATTTTGTAAGAAATCACCAAACTGTTTTCCAAAGTGACTGCACCATTTTGCATGCCCACAGCAATGAATGAGAGTTCCTGTTGCTCCACATCCTCACCAGCATTTGGTGATGTCGGTGTTTGGATTTGGGCTCTTTTAATAAGAAATTCATTGTTCTAATTCGCATTTCCCTAGTGACATAAGATGTGGAGCATTTTTTATTGTTTCAGTATGTGAGTTTAAAAGCACAAACTTCAGAACCTGGTTTTCAAACCAGGGATTGACCTCTGGCTCTGCCCCTCCCCACTTGTGTGACCTTGGGCAAGGAACTTGATCTCCTCAAGCCAAAATGTCCTCATCCATAAAGTAAAAATCATTTTTACCTCATAAGATTGTTGAAGGATTACATGAGATAATGAATGTAAAAGCCCTTTGCATATTGCTAAATAAAGTCATTATTACTATCATCCTTATCATCAACATTTTTATTATTATAACTCAGTATTGCATGGTTAATGGCAGAACCTGGCTTCCAAATCAGGCTGACTCCTCATCCAGTGATTTTCAAACTGCCATTTAGTGAATCTATGTTGAATTGTGTTTTCAATTTAGCTCATGAAACATTAACCACTTATTTAATATTCCTGCCAAAATTGCATAATCTGACTCTAATTGTGAGGGAACAGCAGATAAAACCCGTTCTAAAAAATAACTGACCTAAATTCTTCAAAGCTGTCAATGTCATGAAAATCAAAGGAAGGCCGGAAAATTATTCCAGATGTATGATTCTGAATTGGATCCTGGACCAGAAAGAAAGCAGTGCTATAAAAAACATGACAACAAATGGCAAAATGATCTATAATTAGATAATAGCATGCCATTGTTAAATATCCTGAGTGAATATTCTTCTTAGAAAACATATTCTGAAGTATTTAGGGACAAAGAAGCACGACTTCTAAAAAAAACTTGCCAATGGTTCAGGAAAACATTGTATTATATAAATCTATAATATATTTTAAAAACAAATATGTAAAATACATGTTTGGCATAATTTTCAGATAATTCTCTACTTGGGACTCTCTTCTATGAAAGACCTGTGGTTTCTAATTGTCCTTTATTGAGTGAGACCTAGCACAAAAACTGGTTGTTGTTTTTTATTCTCCTTTTCACACACCAGTGAGAACACAGTGCTCATTGTATGTCCTACGAACAAATTTTCACAACTTACATAGAAGACTTTACAATTGTCCCTATTTAATTTTATGGTTTTAGACCAGCCAGTGTGGCTCAGTGTTTGAGCATTAACCTATGAACCAAGAGGTCGCTGGTTAGATTCCCAGTCAGGGCACGTGCCCAGATTGTGGGCCAAATCCCCAGTGGGGGGCATGCAGGAGGTGGCCAATCGATATTCTCTGTCACTGATGTTTCTATTTCTCTCTCCCTCTCCCTTCCTCTACCTCTCAAATCAATAAAGAAAAAATTGTTTTTAATTTTATGTTTTTATATATATGGAGAGAGAGAGAAAGGTAAAGAGAAAAGAGAGAGAGACAATGATAAAACAAATTTGGCAAAACGCTAACAGCAGCCACTACATGTAAGGCACTACATGTGATGTTAACACCTGATATCACACAGGACCTTACCGTCTGCGGAACTTCCACAGGACCTCCCACTTGATTTGATTCTCACTGAATTCTCCGTGAAGTGCAACAAAACCACATCTTAGGGTGAGGAGGAGGGGTCTAAACTTTCAACCAGGAAGACAAAAAATCATAGAAAGTTTTTATTTGTTCATTTTTTTTAATCCTCACCCGAGGACATTTTTGCATTTATCTTCAGATAGAGCGGGAGGGAGGGAGAGAGAGAAACATGAATGTGAGAGAGACGCATCGAGTGGCCGCCACCCACACGACCCCAACCGAGACCGGGGACAAACCGCAACTGAGGTACGTGCCCTCAGCGGGAACCGAACCCGGGACTCTCTGGTCTGTGGGCCCACGCTCTAACCGCTAAGCCAGACCGGCCAGGCCATAAAAAGTTTTTTTAATGACTCTCCTAAAATGCTCTTTTTGTCTACCATGTTAACTTGTAAGCACAAAGGCTTTGGCCTTAGTCTGGGGCCAAATCATGACAAAGACATGATTCTTTCATTGCTCTACTCACTTAGGGTATAAAACTAAAAAAGGCAAGATTCTCCCACCATGAGACACACAGGAACTGAGAGCCACAGAGGAAACAGAAGGTCTGAGTCTCATCGCATCCTCACTCCAGGTCTGATGCTCCTCCTTGCGCAGGGCGTCCACACAATTGCCCCCGTGTTTGACTATCCCTCTCTCCCTCCGCGACCTGGCCTGATCCTGCTGAGTACATGTTGTTGGACTGGAGACCACTCAAGGGGCATATAATGGGCCAGTGTGCAGGATTCCACTGGCTGTGGCTCAGAATCTCTTCTCACCTATTTCTAGGTGCCTTCCAGTGCATCCGAGGCTGCAAGCAAAACACTACCTCTTCCCGATTCTAGTTAGGAGACTAGATATGACCTAGGTTCCACCAGTTAAATGTAGTCACGAGAGATTTGGAAGGGGGATAGGGTGGATGTCATCTTCCCGCTGCTTTGGGGGTTTTCTTCTGGCAGAGAAGATTTCAGTGTTTTCAACACCCGGGCTCTATCTTCATGGATGCTGAGAGGTGGCTGGGCAATGGAGATCGCCAGACTCCACAGTCCATCACCCAGACCATTTGAGAGCAAAATAGCAGTGTCCACCCTAAATGCTGTCTTACTGACCTCTAGATCTATGCCATTGTGTCAGAAGAGTCAACGGTCCCAGCCTCCGACTGCCCTTCCTAATGGAGACCGAGGTTGTCATTTCCCTTGTGGGTGAGTTCGAAGTTCTAGGGACCATTCTGGAGGCCCAGCCTAGAGCCCACCCCTAACTCTTCCACCAATTTTGGAAGCACCCAATCTCATATACTAATCCCCCTTCTACTTGAAATGCCTGGAGCAGTTTCAGCTTCGTAGAGTGAACCCTAGCTGATTTTCCGTTTCCCAGACACAGAGACAGGCTATAAGAGGTTACATGGTGCAATGCTTCAATGAAGTCCTCATACCATCAAACACAATAGCTGGGAGACCGTGCACCTGGTCCATGGACGCAGGCTGCCTTTGGCATCTAGGGTGTCTTTCTCTCTTGGATTACATAGTCCTAAAACAGAGACGGCACCTCTGCACAAGGGTACCTCAGATTTACAAAGCTCAACAAATAATAAGTATTCAAATTATTATTCCACAGCTTCTCTTCAGGAAATTAAAGCAAATTTCCTTTCATTATCACTTCATTTTTTACTTCCTAAGGCAAGAAAGAGAGGGGATAAAGCAAACTCTCCAGATTCAGTAATGATAAGTAGGGTTCAGAAAACAGTCAGCAGGAAATGTGACTAGGAGCAGGTGCTTAGAACCCAGTACCCATAAACAAACACCCAGGGATGCATCATTCATAACTGACACACAAGCCTTCACTGTTCAGTGTTGCAGAAAGAATTTTGGAATCTCTGGGAGTTATCATCTTTCCCCATTTTCTTTTCTGCGGATACATTCCAGAGAGCAGTAGGGATAGCAGTAAGACATCTGTCATCTGTGGGGTGGACAAGCAGCTGGTGTGGACGTCTCAGCAGACGTAACTGCACACTGACTTTAATCATGGTCTGTTTATCGGGCTTCCAGAAATATTGCTTTGATGCAGTCTCCTGTTCCTTCTCTCTGCTGAATGCTCCAAGGAAAGCTTTCTGAGTGTCACCATCTGAACCCCAGGGAGGGGGACATTTATAACGAAATCCCAGCTACACTGTATATTCTGGGGAAATACAGAGAACGCTTATTTCATTTGCAAAGGATGCTGGACAACACTTGGATCTTGTAAGTTCATGAGCCTTGAAAGAAGACAATTTTAAGCTAAAATCTGAGGACACGAAGGTTTTTGCAAATGTCAGCAAAATGTGTGCCATTTTGCTAAAGTTTACTAATTTCTTCCAATAATATTTATTGAATATTTCCACATTTTCTTCTTTGTTTTTAATCCTCACCCGAGGACATATTTTTCTATTTATCTTCAGATGGAGTGGGAAGGAGGGAGAGAAAGAGAAAAATATCGATGTGAGAGAGACACATCAACTGGTTGCCTCCCAAACGACCCCAACCAGGGCTAGGATGAACCACAGCCGAGGCCAAGGTATGTGCCCTTGACTGGAATGGAACCTGCGACTCTTTGGTTTGCGGGCCTATGCTCTAACTGCTGAGCCAAACCAGCCAAGGCTATTTCCACATTTTCTCAGATGACTCTTGGATAACCAATAAGGCTAGTCATACCTTTGTGTCCTGAGATTTATATCCACTACCTTCTTGTATGAAAACGTGCCAAGGATTTATCATCTTTGTAATTAGTTCTGATTCACCCTCATGACTGTAAAAATGTCACTCTTATTCATGAGCATTCTAATGCTTTCCTGGGGTAGACGGGCGGAGTGAAAGGGGTGACATTATGCATAATGCTGGTGTTGACCCCCAAAATGCATCCCACAATGCATATATCGCTGACACACATTTCTGCGGGCAGAAGGCTGGGAATCGGTGTTGTATGCCTGTCTCATTCTGACTTGATTATGGTTTGTGGTTTGCACCCCTAACCATGCCTCTTACAGCACCTCTGACAGGAGGCCACATGGCGCAGCAGGTTCTGGACTAAGACTGGGATGGAAATCAGAGCCGCCAACTCAGTCAGCTATGTGATACGGAGCAGGTTTCCAAATCCCTCCATTTTTTCACTGGGGATAATATTATTACTTCCTGGGATAATTATGAGGCTTGAATGTGCTCATAATTTTAAGGTTCTTAGCCCATTGCCTGTCACAGAGTAAACTCCATTGACATCAACTATTATTAGCAGCTTTTATTACAGTTGGCGCTTGGACGATGCTGAATGAGTAAATGAATGACCCATCCTTGGGTGTATTAAGAGCAGAAAATTACCCAAGTGAGATGGAATTGGCCAGGTTATCTTCCATTTAGGTGCTTTTCTGGGCTACGTGCTGCCACATTTTGTTTTTGCTGCTGAAGCACATTCGTTCGGGTCCTTGTCACACCTCCTGAAGTGGTGGTGAGGCGCTACATGGAGGACACTGTCCCACTTGCTGGCCAACAGCTGATATTGGCAAGAACTGCAGCCATGGTCAGGAATATATTTTGTGGTTAGGCCAAAGAATTTTCTCCCAAAAATACTAACTGCCTTCTGTGGGACTCGATCTTGCAATTTTGGCCTCAACTAGCATTAGAATAAATCAATTTCAGGAATAATGGGAAATCAAGAAACGTGTATCCTTCTACTGGGATTTAAAGTAACCCTCAGTCCCTGGCCGGTTTGGCTCAGCAGTTAGAGCGTAGGCCCCTGGACCAGAGAGTCCCAGGTTAAGTTCCTGCTAAGGGCATGTACCTCGGTTGCAGTTTGTCCCTGGCCCTGGTTGGGGTCGTGTGGATGGTGGCCAGTCGATGTGTCTCTCTCACATTGATGTTTCTCTCTCTCTCTCTTCCTCCATCTCTCCCTCCTGCTCTATCTGATGATAAAAGTAAAAAAAAAAAAAAAAAGTCCTCAGGTGAGGATAAAAAAACATAAAGTAACCCTCAGCCAACAACTTAGCAGGGTGACTAGTTAGACAACAGCCATGTAAAACACACTCTCATTTTAAGAAAGGGTGTTGATAAATTCCTTTTCTAATATTCTCTAGAAAAACTTCTGTGATGCAAGAGAAATGAGGCATGTATGAACAATTGCCCTGTGTGGCCTTCCCACCAAAATTCAAAGCAAAAACCACAGACATGTCCTAATTCCCACATCTTTGGGCTTTTGCCCATGCTGTTCCCTCAGCCTGGAATGTCCTCCACACCCCCATTCTGTCCCCACCTACCCTCATAGTCCCAGCAATAGTGGCATAGCACAGAGGTTAGTGGCATGGATGGCATGGGTTCAAATCCCAGTTCCACATTTCTCCGGCTAAGTGACACTAGGCAAGTTACCTGACTTCTTTGTGACTCAGGTTCTTATGGGGATGATAATTGTGCCAACCTAGTAGGGCTTGGGGAAAATTACAAAGGTAGATATTAGCATAGGACAGTTCATGAAACATAGTAAGCACTATATAATTAGTGTCATTATTGTCCTGAATCCTAGCTCCAGCTTTAGACCCTTGGGAAGTTTCTTTTATTACCCTGGGCAGAATGACATTCCTCTTCCTCCATGCCTGCAATTGTCTATGCTGTGGTGAGTACCATATTCAGTCCCAACCATCTGCGTGCATGTCTGCCTTGTCACAATGCAAAAATGTAGCGAAAGCAAACACCATCCTTTTCATTTTTTTTTAATCCTCACCCAAGGATACTCTTCCATTTATCTTCAAATAGAGTGAAAGGGTAGGAGAAAGAGAGAGAGAGAAACATCAATGTGAGAGAGACACATTGACTGGCTGCCTCCTGCATGACCCCAATCAGGGCTGGGGACCAAACCACAACCAAGGTACGTGACCTTGATCAGAATAGAACCCGAGACTCTTTGGTCCACAGGCCAATGCTCTAACCGCTGAGCGAAACCGGCCAGGGTGCAAACACCACCCTTCTACCCTGAGAGTCTGTGGCCTTACAAAGAGCCATGAACATGATAGATGCTCAATCGATATTTGTTCAGCATATGAATGCATTAATTAAATGCTATCGAAGCTTTACAAGCTTCCCATCAGTCAGTATTTTCTCCTCCTTGCAGGAAACCACTGAGTAATTGCTGTTGCTATGGCTGCTTCTCAAGTCAAATGAGGTAAGATTATGAACTATCTCCGAGTTTATACAATAATCACTGGAATCATAAGCATTCGTTATTAGCACCATAAACACCGTGGATTAATGTTATCACTGAACCCGCAGAGTGACTGCACCTAGCACACGTTATTTCTGGAGACGAGCCTTCAAGTTCCCCCCCGGCAGATTCCCAAGGACTGCAGCCCTCCAGCCTTGCTGGGCCATGTGACATGTCACAGTTCTGAGTGGTTAGTCACAGTCAATCTGCAAGTGGAGAAGGAATGTGATCCTGGCAGGAATGTGATCCAAGGAGACACTAAAAATAGACAGTCTGCTGAAGGCCAAGGGAACTTCCCTTGTGAAAGTGGGAAGGGGAGGATGGAGAGAGCAGCTTCCTGGCAATGAGAAGCTAACATCCTGTCTGAGATGGACCTGGAGAGAGGAGCCAGGGGCGGGGGCAGGCTCTGGCCACCTTGGGAAGGCAGTGCAGAGCAGCAGGGAAAGCACCAGGTGTAAAATCAAATTAATCAAATCTTTTTAAAGATAAAAAAAAAATTTTTTTTAATCCTCACCCAAGGAATTTTTGTATTGATTTGAGAGAGAAAGAGAGAGAGAAACATCGATGTGAGAGAAACAGTGATCTGTTGCCTCCTGTATGCACCCTGACCAGGGATTGAATCCACAGCCTGGATATGTACCCTGACTGGGAATCGAACCCACCACCTTCTGGTGTATGGAATGGCACTCCAACTAACTGAGCCACACCGCCCAGGGCAAAGTAATCACATCTTAATTCTTCCATTTGATGAGCTGACTTTCTCCTCTTGAAAATAGAGAATCAGCCCTGGCTGGTTTGGCTCAGCGGTTAGAGGGTCGGCCTGCGGTCCGGAGAGACCCGGGTTCAGTTCCCGCTAAGGGCATGTACCTCGGTTGCAGTTTGTCCCCGGCCCTGGTTGGGTTGTGTGGGTGGCAACTACTCGATGTGTCCTTTTCACATCGATGTTTCTCTCTCTCTCTCTCTCTCGCTCTCTCTCTCCCTTCCTCCCTCCCACTCTATCTGAACAAAATATCCAAAAAAAAAGAAAATAGAGAATCAAATGATGAAAATTACAGAGCACCCTATAGATGTAAGAAGTGATTCGCTATGTAGCTGGTAAAGGCCCTTTCGGAACTCACTGAAGGGCTCCCACTCTGGACAGAGGCCTCTCCACCTTCTCCCCTCGAGGTCTGAAAGAGAGGTCTGCCTCCTTTTCACTTAAATCAGCAAGTTTTAAAGAGGTTTACCAGGACACCAGGCATAAAGGTTTTCTTGGCATAAAACTTTTACTAGAAATCTGCTTTTCTTTGGCCGTCATGAGCTTTGAAATACGTGAAACCACACGGTGTGATTCGTGGCTTCCGTAGACTTTTCTTACCCAAGGAGCAAACTTTTAAGATGCAGACAGACTGTGGTGAGCTTCGGGAGCTGGCTGCCTCCAGCTGGCCAGAGCTGATTCTGCACCTCGCTTCCCACCTCCAGTTCAGTAGCACTGGCAATCGACAAATGCTATAAATTAGCATCTTACCAGCACACCACTGACTGAGCCCCAGAGGACCCAAGATACCCTCAGCCATCACTCTCTATTCCAAATGCTACATAAAGTAAGCAACACACACAAATACTAGAGGGGGAATATTACAGAGATACAACATTATGAGGATAGAAAAAAAGAAAAACCCGGTATATCAACTGCACACTCTCACCAAGTGAGGCTCTGGCAATGAGGTGCTTTGGTGTTTTTTTTAAAACTGAGAGTAATTGTAAGATGCCAGGGAATTTTCAATCAGCCTTATTTGGAGCCTCCAGTGAATATATCCAAAAGTCATATTACAGCTAGAATTCAAACATCTTCATTGCACAGTGAGGGTAATATAATAATGGAATAACCAACTTGTCAAACAGGTGATCTGTCATTTATCCCAGTGAGCTCATGTAGTGCTGCCTTCGGAACCGTTCAGCACATAAGGGTCAAATGAATGAATAGTCTTTGTTTCCTTTCACATGTTTTGTCTATTCTCTTCAAGTTTACATGGATTGTTCTTTTTCTCCCAGAACTCCAAACATTATGCTATTTCCCCAGGCTGGTGCTTGTGATAGAAAAGGAGAATAACACCTTGGATATATAAGGTGCTTGGTGGTTCTCAGAGGCCTTTCTCAAACACAATTCTCAATTAATACTTACACACACACTATAAAGTAAGGTGCACCCATTTTCAGAGGAGGAAAAAGATGTCCATCATGATAATAAGAGCTGTGGACTCTGCACCTTACTGTCATGATTGCTACTGGATGTTAGAAACTGAATGTCATAGCTATTAACACTACTGCCACTAGAAAAACCACCAAACTGCCCCTGCTTCTTTACATCAGTCTTACAGTCATTAAGCTCAGTACAAGAGATTGAATCTCATGTCCATACATTAAGTCTTATGTCAAAATTTCAAGGAAACCAGTATCTGGTCTTTTTTTTTTTTTTTTGGCACCTGCTGTTAGATGAAGACCCTGAAACTAGCAGGGCTCACAAACAGTGAGTGCTCTCAAACACAGAATGAAGACCCTGAAACTAGCAGGGCTCACAAACAGTGAGTGCTCTCAAACACAGAAGGAAGCTCAAATTCTGTATAACTGTTGTTGTTATTATTACTGGCATCTAACCTATTCATGATAGCCTATCATCTTTTGAATCTCCTTCCTAAATTTGGGGAAATATCCAAATTATGAGTCATCACCAGTCCAACAAAAGAGTCAGGATGCCAATTTCCAGCCTCCCTTGCAGCTAGAATTCAGGCACATGAATACATACTGTCAATCAGGGATGTCATCACAAGATTTTGATTCAGAAATAAGCAACAGAAAGAGGCTCTGCATAGACCTTCCCTCTTTGCATCTTTGATGCTGAGGGGGAGGCAGAGGTGACTCTGTGGTGGCAGCAGCAGTGGTGGCTATTTCCCAGGGACTGCAGTGGCGTCTTTCTGATGCAGAAGCAGCACCTGTAGAACAGCAGCAGTTTGCCCCAGTTTGGGGCATCATTCCTCCAGGCTTCTCCTAAAGTCCAGTTTTGCAGTCCACTCAACAGTTCTGTAATCCTCCCAGTATTTGTTAAATAAAATGCTTTTTCCATTTATTCAGCAAGAGTCAGCTTCTATTGCCCAGAAAACACTAACACAAGAACTCTGACTGATACAATCACTTTCCCTATTTCCCAGATGTGAAAACTGAGGCTTTAAGAGGTTAAACCTCTCAAGATCACAAAGTTAGTCAATGATAGAGCAAGGACTTAAACCAGGACTATCATAATCCAAAATCCATTATACCACACGGCCAATCAAAGTTGTTAATGTTTTCTCAAGTTAGAATAAATTATAGAAATTATCTAGTCTAACCTGAAGTTCTGAGAAATAAAGTGGCAAAACAGAAGCCACAATCCAAATCTTATGCTCTGATGTGCTTTCCATGGTACTGGGCATCGTCATAATCCTGTCACATTTTTGCTTTATATATTTTGAGATGAATTTTTAAGTGCAATTGAGTTCAAGACTATTACACAGGAAGGAGATTATGATTTGCTTTTTGCACCCCACGGCTTCCTTCCATATTCAATGTCCATCTTACCGAAATTTATTCTTAGGTAGTTCTTTCAGCAGAAGTCTATTTTTCAAATTGTTTACCAGAAAGTGCCTTTATTTCTCCTTCATTCTTGAGTGATAGTTCAGTTAGATATAGATTTCTAGGTTGAACATTATTTTTCATCAACATTTTGAGGATACTATTTCATTGTTTTCTAGTACCTTTGTGACTGATCAGAAGTTTGCTATTGATCTACTTGTCCTTCCTATGTGATTAACCTGCTTTTTAGTAGTTTTTAATATTTTATTTTACTTTAATAGTCTGCAATATCAATCCAGTGTGAGGTTTGTTCTTATTTAGCTTGCTTGGGACATGCTCTGACTTTCACTCTTAGGACACTTGTCTTTCATCGGTTCTGGAAAACTCCCCTTCATGATTTCCTCCAATATTGCCCCACTCCCGTGGGATAGACAGCAAGTTGTCCTCTAATATTCATTTTCCTCTACCTCCTTTGAGAATAGAACTACCCTTTTTTTTTTTTTTTTTTTCTGGGAACATACCTAAAGCCTCTCCCGCCTCCTAGCGGCTTAGTGATATGAGAAAGGATATGTACATCTTCTGGGTCGCGCTTTGACAGAAAACAGGCATGCACACCCCTTTCTTCTTCCCTGCGAACTCCTTGCCCACCACCCGGCCTGAGATGCAGACCTGGGGACGAAAGCTAAAGAAGCCACGTGGGATCCAGAAACAGAAGACACAAGTGCAAAATAACAGGGCCACTCTGCCAGCTCTTATCTGGGCTGTTACATGGGAGAGAAGTAAATCTCTATCTTGTTTAGACAAGATATTTGGGGGTCTTATCTTTTTTTTTTTTTTTTCTTTTTCTTTTTTTTTTTTATCCTCACCCGAGGACATTTTTCCATTTTTTGTTCAGGTAGAATGGGAGGGAGAGAGAGGAACAGAGAGAGAGAGAGAAACACCCATGTGAAGGGACACATCAAGTGGCTGCCACCCACACGACTGACCAGAGCCGGGGACAAACTGCAACCAAGGTACGTGCCCTTAGCGGGAACCGAACCCAGCTCTCTCAGGACTGCAGGCCGACACTCTAACCGCTGAGCCAAACCGGCCAGGGCGGGGGTCTTATCTTTTAAGCAACTGCTATTATATGTTGTTAACAACTGTCCCTCCATCTCTCTCCTCTCCCCTTTCCTTATACCGGTGGTTCTCAACCTTCCTAATGCCGCGACCCTTTACTACAGGTCCGCATGTTGTCTGTGGGCGGATCTGCATGTGGGCGGACCCTCCTGGAGACAGATAGAGGAGCGGTGTCTTGGTTCCTAAGAACATGGGAAATATGTGATTTCTGATGGTCTTAGGTAACCCCTGTGAAAGGGGTCGCTACGCACAGGTTGAGAACTGCTGCCTTATACCTTCCTTCATGTGTTTGTGCGTGTGCATCACTTTCTCGTTCTAACCTCTCCTATTCATGTTTCTATTTTCCACCTCGTTCTTCTTCGTGCTGCTTCAAGGTGATTGACTTCCATCTTTTTCAAGGTCGACTGTCCTCTTCAGGGGCCTAATCTGCTATTTAGCACGTTTCTAATGTCAAAATATCTATTTTTAACTCCTATTTGGATTCTTTTAAAATAAACCTGCTCTTTCTTTTTTTTAATCCTCACCCCAGCAGATTTTCAGATAGAGTGGGAGGGAGCGAGCGAGAGAAACATCCATGTGAAAGAGACACACTGATTGGTTGCCTCCTGCATGACCCCAACCGAATTGCAACCGAGGTACCTGCCCCTGACCGGAATTGAACCCACAACACTTTGGTCCAAGTGCCACTGTTCTAACACCTGAGCCAAACAGGCCAGGGCTCTTTTTTTCATAATAGAATGTTCTTTTATTCTATGCTTTCTTTTGTGTCTCTGACATTTAAAAGTTACTTATTTCATATTCATTATGACGTTAGTCTTTCAGATTTTTTTAAGTTAACTCCGTTCTCAGATTGCCGGTTTTCCTGTTTATCTTCAGTTTCCCCTTCAGGGTGATTCATTTCCTCATTTGGGTTGTAATTTTTTTGATGAAGATTTCATCTTCAGCAGGGCTGGTTATCCCTGCGGACGCCTGTGTGCTTAAATTGTACAACTCCTCCCACAGAGCAGTTGCTTTGTTTTTGGTGACTTTCAGAGGGCTCAAAGGTCCTGGGCCAGTTCTTATGGCAATTTCTCAAGTTGAGGTTTCTAGATCTCGGAGGCTGTATAAATTTGAATCCTCCATTTACTCACGGCAAGTCATGGATGACACAGATTTTCCTTCCCACAGCCCCAGACCAACTCCACAGTTCCTTCCTGCTTCCCCACAACAGTTGTCAGTATTTCCTCTTGTCCCTCCTTCATGGGTGAGGCAGCCCCCCAGGGCTGCAGGGTTCACTGACAGAAGTCTGTCACAGGCAGGGTTAGAGAAAATACAGGACACCCAGTTAGATGTGAGTTTTAGATATACCTTACCTAGTATAAGTCTATCCCATACTAAAACATCGATTCATTGTCCATCTGTAATTCAAATTTAACTGGGCCTCCTGAATTTTTTTTTTTTTTTTTTTTTTTTTATCCTCACCCGAGGACATTTTTCCATTTTTTTTGTTCAGGTAGAGTGGGAGGGAGAGAGAGGAACAGAGAGAGAGAGAAACATCGATATGAAAGGAACACATCGAGTGGCTGCCACCCGCACAACCGACCAGGGCCGGGGACAAACTGCAACCGAGGTACGTGCCCTTAGCGGGAACCGAACCCGGGTCTCTCAGGACCGCAGGCCGACGCTCTAACCGCTGAGCCAAACCGGCCAGGGCTGGGCCTCCTGAATTTTTATTTGCAAAGTCTGACAACCCTTGTCACAGTGCTGTGCCTAACACTGGCCTGAGGCCACATATGCTACCTGGACCCCAACACTGCAGCCCCCAGATTCCAACACCTACACGCAGGTCCAGCAGCAGCATCTAGTTTTCACACTGGCCCCAAGTTCCTTTTCATGCTGCAAACTGGACTATTCCCTTCGCTCTTTTTAATACTTGTATACAAATATTTTTAACTGCTGCCACATTTTCTCTAGGCTTTCAGTGTGACCGTGGTGGGAGGGAAGACTCGTCCATGGCAGCTGTCAGCCATTTGTCAGACATACTTGAATTACTTTATCTCGTCCTCCAGTTGGATGCTCCCCTACGCCATCCAATGGGAAGCCTGCAGCACAGCGGGGTTAATTCACCCAAATTAATGGGAAGACAAGGGAATTTGCTGCCCATCTCAGCAAAAGGAAGTTTTCTTTTTTCTTTTTTGGAAGGGAAGGGGCGGATTTTTCAAAGAGAGGCAAACATGTCCCAGTTTTAGCTAAGATTTGACTTCCAAGGAACCTGGCTATCTAAAGATGTTCTCTATAGTTTGGGGGCATAGAAAAGGAAGAAATGTTCTGACTTGGCCGCATTTTATTTTCACTAGGCCAACTGAGAGATGAGAAGATAGTGAGGTAAAAATAGAAAATTATTAGCCAAAAGGGGTTGAAACATGTATATTTTAAGACCTTAGATGAGTCAAAACCTAGAAAATGGAAGACACCGAGTCATAGGATGAGAAAACAATGTGCTTTTGTATTGAAATGTTTCAGAGAAAGGCCCCTTTCAAAATAGTTCTAAATAAAGTTCTCGGAATAGAAAAAGAGGAGTTTGTTTTGTACTTTAGACATGGAAAATCCTCTGGGCCAAAAATTCCAAAGCCCTGTCCAGATAGTTTCCGATTTTTTTCAATAATTCCACATCCCCCACATGGTTTCCAGGCAGGGCTTTGGACATAATCTCCAAAGGAAGTTTTACCTTCTGTTTTTGGATTCTCTGTGTTAAATTAATTTGTTCAAAGTAAGAATTTAAAACACACCACATTTTTAAAACTCTGTTTTGAGATAGATAGATAGATAGATAGATAGATAGATAGATAGATGCTAGATAGATGATAGATGATGGATGGATGGATGGATGGATGATTGATAGATAGATAGATGATAGATAGATAGATAGATAGATAGATAGATAGATGATAGATGATGGATGGATGGATGGATGGATGGATGGATGGATGGATGATAGATAGATAGAGATATAGCATTCCAGAAGTCTTGTAAATTGATCCATGCCCTGTGACTTCTGCCCCTTCTGATAGGCTCTGCTGCTAAAAAATTCATGATTTGTAAGCCTCAGAATGTACATGCCTCCCAAACATCTCCTACCTTGATGTGAGTTCACAAAAATAAGGTATACATTCTGCTCAATAGGAATTCTTTCTAATTCAAAGGCAGTGGAGCCCTGGCTGGTATGGCTCAGTTGGTTGTGCGTCATCTTGTGCACCGAAAGGTTGCTGGTTCATTTCCCAGTCAAGGGTGCATGTCTGGATTTGGGCTCAGTCCCTGGTAAGGGGCGTACAGGAGACAGCTGATCGACATTTTACTCTCACATAAATGTTTCTCCCTCTCCCTCTCTCTCTAAAAAAATCAATACAGCCCTGGCCGGTTTGGCTCAGTGATTAGAGCATCGACCTGTGGTCCAGAGAGACCTGGGTTTGGTTCCTGCTAAGGGCACGTACCTCGGTTGCAGTTTGTCCCCGGCCCTGGATGGGTTGTGTGGGTGGCAGCCACTCGATGTGTCCCTTTCATGTCGATGTTTCCCTCTCTCTTCCTCTCTCTCCCTTCCACTCTATCTGAACAAAAAATGTAAAAAATGTCCTCAAGTGAGGATAAAAAAAAAAAAATCAATAAGAATTAAAAAAAAAAAAAGGAAATATTATAATGCTCCTGGTGCTTGTCTCTTATCCCAGAACTTATTTGTTGTGTGAAATATTTGGCTCTAACCACCTCCACCTCTACCCCTAGATCTGCAGGAATCTCTCTAAAATAGGTCTGCCCCACTTTAAGAAAACGCATGGAAGACAAAGTATGACCACCCAGACTCTGAAAACTAATTAAATCAGAGAACCACAGGGTTCTAATACATGTTTTATTAGAGTTAACTATGGAGCCTGAAAAACATTTGGTAATTATACAAAAACATAAAGAGGTGGAAATCACATATATCTTCACCATTCAGGTACGTTTCTCGGCATAAAACATATTTTTAACAAAAATGGAATCATGCTCCACAAGTTTTAGAATTTCTTTTTTCATTCATTTATACATAGTGAATATTTCCCACAATATTAAATATCTTTCTAGAGTAACATTTTAGTGACTATAGATTCCAATTTATAAATATGTGTTCATTTGTTTCATCAGCTCTATGTTTGGGGGCTCTGTGATAACTATCCTTGTGGAAAACTGATTCTTGCAGTCAGCCATGATTATATCCTTGGGATAAAGTCCCAGAAGTAAAACTTATCTTTGGTCTGAATAATATGCACACATTCAAGATTTGAGGTGCACGTGGCCAAATTACCTTGCAAAACCTCAGTCAGTCTCACCAGTAGTATTTAAGAGTATTTATTTACTCGCTTTAAGGAATCTTGTATTAAACATAAATTAACAAGTGATTCTCTATCATGCAAACGTATTCTTCATTAATGAAAAGGCTTTACAACATGATTTATTCAAACCCTGAACTCTCCTAGTACATGTAAAACATTCAATTCCCAATAAGATTTTACATTTCTGTGAAAATTTTCTGGGACACAATAAAGAAAATAGGGCATTTGTTTGATTTTTGTTTTAAATGGAGAATGCCACCTCTCAAAGAATTCCTTCTCTCTCGGTCCTCATCCAGATGGAGAAGAGATACCACCGCGCAGCACAGAGATTCTGCTCTTCATCTGTTGTCTGTTTCACATTCCGTTTCCCGTGGTGCACTGCACAGACTCGGCAGCCTGACATGCTGAGAAGTCTTCCCTGAATACTGCAGCCCACACTCACCCACCCCTCCACTGCACTGCTATTGTACGGATTGTCTGCAGCACACAATTAGCACTTTATTATATACTGTCTTGTGCTCTAATTGTCTGTAGCACACAGTTTAGCACTTTATTACATTCTGTCACATTCTGTCATCATGTCATGTGCTTTTGTCTTGTCTCTCCACCTAGGTCACAAGCGCCAAGGTGGCAAGGACCCCGTCTGGTCATGCTCTGGTGTTCCCCACAGTTCCAAACACTGTTCCGGGAACAACGTGTTCTTCAGCGAACACTGGCCGGCTTATTGGTTGGTGGGTGGTTTGGGAGACTGGTTTATTGATATTCTGATGGGCTGTAAGTAGGCTGAGTTATCTAGAACCTGGAGTAGGAAATAGATGAGGTGTTGGGTAATACGAAAGTTGGCACCATGGTCTTTCCAGTCTCTGTCCTTCAGCCCAACCTGCTTTGTCACCTAGCAAGTTATTTAGCCTCTCTCTACCTACCTTTCTCTGCATGTGTAGAACAAGTAAGCCAAAACACGTGACCAGGCAATACTGTTTTTTAAATAGCAGGGAAATCGTGTTATTCGCCTCAAGATTTTATATTATAACGCTGTCCACTTGGGAAGACACTACCATGTAGAGGGAAGAGGTCATGCTTTGCAATTGAAGAGACTTCTTAGGAGCTGCATGATCTTGAACAAACTGTTTAACGGTCTCTGTCTCTGAAATGAAACTCTCATTCCTCGTCTCTGAAATTATTCCAATGACTATAATTATTTGTGATATTGTCACTGAGTGTCCGTAAGCCTACTGGAATATTCTTATTTTTTTTCCATTTCTGCAAATACCATGCCGGGAAGTAAGTGTTGAGTACTATTATTATCATAATAAACATAATTAGTACCTCTGTTTGTCTCCCAGTAGCTAAAGAGTATCCGCTTTGGCTATGATTTATGGGATTACTTCTCAGAAAATAAAGTCAGGTAGCTACACAATTTATCCCTCTGGGTTGCTGAAGAGTCGTTTACTGCTAGTGATCTGTCCCATGACATCAGTTACTTCCAGTGACTAACAAGAAACACTCACACCAGCGTTAACCAATCCACGCTGTCACTTTCCCTCCGCTACAAACACTTCGATGAAGCGAGCGCTGAGCTAACCGTGTTTCTCTGAATTTGGGATGAAACAAATGAAACGTTCTGTCCCCTGTCATCTGCTTGTTCTCACTCTGATCAATATGTTTTGCCATACTGCTTCTGTTTTCATGTTTCTGTCCTTGTTTTTTCCGTTGACAGGTACACGCTAAAATGTAACTAGTCAAATAGTTGTTCAACATGTTATTCTCTCAAAACAGAGGTCAATTTAAGCCTCCCCTGGAAGGTCCCCTCTAACCCTGCATAGTCTCCACCCGGGACGACCCAAGGAGCCTAGAGAGCTTTCAATAGCTGCTTTGGAGGGCGGAGGACACCCGGTAAGAAGAGCTGCCCTCCCGTGTGGGTGTTTCCTTTTGTGTAGCGATGCTGATGACTGCATTCGGTTATTCTTTCAAAAGGATTTATCAAGGTCTGCCATGTAACAGACGGGGAGAGGGTGCTGGAGGAACCCACAGTCTAACGGGGAAGCAGACATGTCCACAGTCATTGCCCCGCAGTGAGATAAATGTGAGTAGAATATGTGTGGCCAGGGTGCCAGCCTGTGCCCAGCTGTGCCCACCCCTGAGAGAGTGACCGGCCTCGGGGAGCAGCTGACTCAGTGAGGAGCTGATTAGACCAGAGGGAAGTGACTGCCTTGGAGTGGGAAAGGGAGGTGGCAAAGATTAAATGTCTTGTCCCTGCCTTAGCTCCCAGACCCCTGCCTGAGCCTGTGGAGGGAGATCCTGCAGGTAAACAGGGAGGGGGCTCAGTGATACCCTGGACACAAGCCACGCTGCTTTGGGACCTGGAAAAAATAAGGCAAAGTAGAAGAGAAGTGGCTTCTCTTCGAGTCTTTCAGGCCCCGGAGGAGAGCAACCTCTGCCCAGTGTCTGACAATGTCTGAGATGAGACACTGCCCCCTAGTGGCTTTGCAGCAGGGGACACCCACCAGGAGCTCAAAGCAGAAACAGGAAAGGACAGGAGGGGGCACTTAGGTGGTACCACCATGCCCACCCTACAAACTGGGGGAGACTTGGAGGGCAAGGTGGTTGTGTGCTAGGCAGGTGGAGGCACAAGCCAATGGCACGTGAGCTATTGACACTAACATAATGACCATTTCCATTAGTGCTGAGGCCCAGATAAAACGCAGGGCACCCCAGCTCCTACATACCAAAGTGTGCAAACACAAGAAAGCACTTATTTTCTGGCCACAAGAGTAAGCAGAGTGATGTCTATACTAGTTACTAATGGGACTGCGGTCTGGTGGGTGGACAGACCAGAGGTCCGAGGTAACAAGGGGAGTTCAGAGACCAACATCGGGATTGGGGTGAAGACAGAGTGACGGGGAGAGGGGGCTCAGCCGGGCTGCTTCCCCATCAGTGGCGGAGCTTCAGCAAAGCTCTGGTGGAGAGGTTCCCAGTGAGACGAACTAAAGAACGTGGCCCTGAGGCTTCGACAGGCTGGAGTCAAATGACGAGAGCAATGTCCAGAACCAAGTTCTAAAAATCAGACTGACTTCCTGCGCTGAACAGAATGAAATGCTGTCTACCAGCACATGGTCACATAGAATTCAAACAAGCAAACAGAAAAAACATTTCCAACAGTACCACACTGAAAAATAAGTCTCTCTTGCTCGCAGTCCCCTTTCCCAGAAGAAATGATTGATAGCCGCTGGCTTAGTAGTATAAATGTAGAAGTTGTCAAAATATTTAAATATCTCCCACTAGCCCGGCTGGTGTGGCTCAGTGGTTGAGAATCGACCCATGTACCAAGAGGTCGCCAGTTCGATTCCTGATCAGGGCACAGGCCCAGGTTGTGGCCCCGATCCCCAGTGGGGGGCATGCAGGAGGCAGCCAAATGATGTTCTCTCTCATCGATGTTTCCATCTCTCCCTCTCCCTTCCTCTCTCTCTAAAATCAATAAAGGGGAAAAAATTTTTAAAAAACAACATACACACAAATACAATAAAACTGGTTTTAAAAAAAATAAATATCTCCCACTAGGTTGGTAAACAGCCATTGCTTTAAGCCCCTGGAGTGCTGCCCCTCCCCCTGAAAGTTTCAATCCATCATTAAAGGGTTAAAGCTAAGCCGTTAGAGGACTTCCAGCATCTCTCCGGCTCCAAGGCCAGCATCCCTGTTAGCCAAGGCTCAGCTAGCTGTTCAGTATTCTCAGCATCACTATTTTCCTTCCAGAAACTATCGATGCGTATCCAGGTATACCCCTACACAGGCCTCCTTCTTTTCTGTGAATACTAATTGAAAAATGGAATAACTACTATTATGTACTTAGCTGTTTCTTTTAACCTACTTAGTCCACCTTTGAATGCAAGGCCAAGTATAGATTGCACATTTTTCCTTCGGAGCTAATAATTTGGGTACTGTGAAAACACCTAACCTGAGCAATGGGGCGCAGTAAAATGTTGGAATAATTTATGGGAGCTTTCCAGGGGCCCAGAAGAACTTGGTCAACGGGACAGTGGAAATGATGCTGAAAGCTGCAACCTGTGTGAGCTGCTCCAGGATAACCAGGCCCTGGTGGTTTGGGCAGAAGGAACAGAGAAACAGCAACAAGTTCTCCCCAGGTGAGAATTCTTCCCTCCAGAGATCTGGGCGCCTGCTCCCTTCCCCAGTTGACAGGAGGGGCCTGCGCCTTCCGGAGCCCAGGCTGCTAGCAGCCAAATTCAGCTGTCCCCCAGAACCTAACCCGCCTTGGGTGGAAGCAAATTAAATTTCAAATTGCACTTATCTCATCGAATTCTTTCCAGGGATTTTCCCTTCACTCAAAAGAAACATAAAATAAAAGTTCTTCATAAAAGAGATAAAATATATTTCCTCCAATTGCCCCCCCCCCTTTTTTACCTCAAATACTAAAAAGAAGCAGAGTTATATTCATGAGGGAGAAAATACTAAATTAACTTGAACCAGATTTTTAAGTATCCTCTACATATCAAAAAATTAAGACCACTGAGTGTACTCTTTTTATGCCATATTTATCTTCAAACCCCCCCCCCCCCCGACACACACACACAGTATGGGGGCCTTAATTGTCCTTGTCTAATTTCTGTGTTTCAAAACATCATTTTTTTCATTATTTTAATATAAAGAGACGGATTAAAGAAGAATGTTAAAATTGACTATGTCACTTGCACAGACTTTGGGGAAATGGGATCAGGAAAAGATTATCTAATAATTTTACTTTTACTGATATTCCCAGAAACTTGCAGTTTGAAAAAGCTTCATTAAAAGAGCAAGCAATTTCTGTTGATAGACTGCCACCTAGTGGTTACATATTATTCGTAACATGAGAAGCTACTACTGAGTTTAGGGATGCTTTTGGAGGACAGGGGTATTTCTCTTTTAGATCCTTGGGGAACTCTTAGTATATTGTCGCAAGTAGAATAGACTCACTCATGTGCTTCCCAAGGGCCTAATGCTCATTTAGGCAATAGCTCATGCACAGTGAACCTCCTTCAAAAGGAAGTTTTGCCTCTGTAATTATTTAAATATTGTCAGAGAGGCCCTGACAAGCAAAGTTAATTAGATTTCTCTTCTGTTTTCAACCTATGGCACCTTCACAATTCTCCCTTTATAGTAGTCAAACTAGGCTCAAATTTTCTAAGAGATTTACAATTATTAGAAGATGACAAAATAATGTGTTTAACCCACTGGCACATCAATCCAGAGGTACAATTCAGAAAGAGGGTCTCGAAGTCAGCAATGAGGCGACAATGTCCAGATTTAATCCACACCAAGAATTCTCCCCTTCCCGTTCCCTAAGGGACACTGCAGGCCTCTTCCGCCAGCCCGCGTCCTCTGTGCTCCCTAGCTTGCCCCTCTCTGTGCCGACACGGTTCCTCTTGGCCACAAGGGTCTGTACTATTGCATCAACACCGGTCAACAAGGAGGCACCCTCCTCCCATTGGTGCTAAAGTCTATGTTCAGAGCTAGCTGCTCTCCGTTACCAACATTCATTCTGCATTGCATACTAATTCAACGATTTACTGCGTGCCTACCACATGGCAGGCACTGTGTGTGTCCCAGGGAACAGAACAGACACATCACTGTCCTCGAGAAACTGACAAACTAATGGGGTGAACTAAAGACACCCCAAACTCTTTCCCCTATATCACTGGGTTTCAAACTTGAATTGGAGTGGGGGGCGAGAAATATGATGCAGAACCCACATAGAAAAAAAGAGGTGCAGGGAGTACATTTCTCCAACCCCGCCCTCTTGGCCGTGCTCTGCACTGTGGGAAAACAAAGAAACAGGACATGCTGGGCCTTGAGGAGCTCCCAGGGAAGGTTGAGGTCAAGAGACAAAAGCATGAAAAGTTAAATGGTGATGATTTTTAAATACTGGACAACAACATAAGAAATGTCACCGAGCCCTCACCATTTGTCTGCAAAGTGCTAGAGGACAGAGGTTAGTACTAAGCCTTTTGCTGCCTCTCCCTTCTTCTAGGCCCTGCTCTTGCCTCGACTTAGCTCCCTTGTCACCTCCCCCGGGAATAATTTCTGAAAATCTCCCGTCTCATCGTGTGTACACACACACACACACTCTCTCTCTCTCTCTCATTCACTCACTTCTCAGCCCAGATTAGTCTCCACTCTGTGTTTCTTAATATCTTTGCAGAGGGTCTATCACTGCACTTACCATGTTTTTAAAGATAAATGTCTTTCCCACAATTCACAGTAGAGGCTGTGGGTTTCTTAAGGGCATATAGTGGATTCTGTGATGTGCCCTCCCATTCCTATGAATTCCATTCAATCCTGCTCATCAATGGTGCAGTGTGGAACCAACCGCTGGCCCAGGAAGATGGGGTAGCCTCTCTCCTTCCACAGGTATCAGCCTTGCATGACAACCCAAAGGCTCTCCCTGCCATCTGTAACTCCCTCCCCCATTAAGTCCCCTGCACATCAAACCCCATTTTAGCATCTGCTTCTTAGTGACCCTAACACATTATCATAAAGAACCGCTTTGTACTGCCGTGTCATTTAGAATGTCGGTTTATTGGTTGATGATGTTAAGCCTCATGACCCAGACCTTTTGGGTATTGACATAGTTAATTTTGCATACATTAAAAATATGACTTTGAAAAAAAATTATAAATATTGTCCCATTGGAATATAATGTTCTTGTTAACGTTATAAAACAAACAGATATAACTAGGACACTTTCTCCCTTCCTCCCTCTCTTCTCCCTCCCTCCCTTCCTCCTTTGAAGGAGAACATAGAGTAATGGCTAAAGGTACCAGCTCTCAGACACCTCAAATCAAATCAAATCAAATCAAATCAAATCACAACTCAACCACGCTGTGGCTCTAGGGCCCTTAAGCACTTTAAACCTCTTTTTCTGATCTGTAAAGTGGGATGATGCTTCTTCATCTGTAAAATATGAATTTAAAAACCAGTGCCCACAACATAGATTGTTTAGTGAATTCATTTCTAGTGCTTTGTGCAATAAAAGAACGATTATTATAGATTTAAAGGCACTTCACAAACTAAAAAGCCCTTTCGGAAATCTGTTTTCTCTAAGTGAGATAATAGACATCAGCCATGGCTTTGGTCGGCAAACGGAGGTTACTTCACATCAGCGACAAAGCCGAGGACCTGTTTTGGGCGGTGTTTCTGACTTCCTAGCACAGGACCTGACATGAGACAATAAACTCTGACTCTTCCTGCAAGAGGAGTACTTTGCTTCGAAATACTTTTCCCTTTCAAAACTCTTCCCATTGTTCTCAGGACTAAGCCAGAAACGCTGGTGCATTAGATCCTAATCCGCTTTTATTACGCGGTCACCTCTTTTTATTACGCGGTCACCTCCTTTTTTCACAGGAGAATGTGCGGGGTTGGGACAGGGCACCCACCGCTTCTCGAACAGCAGCGGGAGGCGCAAGGCCCACCGCCCAGAAATACCTGCGGCCTCAGGGCCCGGGGCAGGGGGTGTCAAGGCGCCCTGGGGGCGCCCCCAGCGGGAGCCGGACAGGCGACAGCGGGATCCCGTGAGCACGCGCTGCGGACGCCCAGGTGCCCGCGCCAGTGCTCGCAGCCCGCGGGGCCGCCCAGCCACCTGGGTCGGGTGACACCCGGGAGGCGCAAACTGCGCCCCTGGGGTGCGGGACGCGCGCCCCCGCAGCCCTCGCGCTCCGCTGGCACCGGCGCGACACAGTCCCGGGCCCCTGGGCGTGGCGGGCACGCGTGCGGGCCGGGCGGCCGCGGGCAGAAAGGGCGGGCGGAGCGGAACGGCGACTCGCGCGGAGCGGCGGCCACGGCCCGGCGGAGGCGGCGGACCCCGGCGCCCGGTGAGCGCGGCCCGCATGGACGGGCGGGACCGAAAGGCCCCGGGGGACTCGCAGGGGACGGGACTCGGGTGGGTGGGAAGGAGGCTCCCCAGGCAAAGGAGAAGGCAGACAAACTGGGAAGCGGGGCGGGAGGAAGTGTGAAGGCGACACCCCCGGGGAGCAAGTGTCCAGACAGACTTGGGACAAAGTCTTGGATTCCTTCAAGATCCTTTTGTCAAAATGACCAGAATCAGCGGTTGAGCAGAAGAGAGTTTAGTGATTAAATTTGATACAAACTCTTCATTTTAGGGGAAGTTGGTCGTAGTTCTGTGTCTTGGTTTTGCTTGTTTCTGTTTCTCTTTCTTCCTCTCCAAGTACTTCTCTGTCATGTCATTCTCCTTACCCGGAATTGCAGCCTCTCTCGCCCCTAGAAATGGTCTTCCTCCCTCCCTCCCACCCACCCTTCTTTCCTTCCTTCCTTCCTTCCTTCCTTCCTTCCTTCCTTCCTTCCTTCCTTCCTTCCTTCCTTCCTTCCTTCCTTCCTTCCTTCCTTCCCTTTGCCCTTTTCAGAGAATTTGACTAAGGCAACCTGAATCATTTGTGCTAAGTGTTCTTGTCTGCGGATAGAGGCCTAAGATTTCAAGAGCGATAGCCCCTCCTCCGTGTTTTCAGTAATGATATTCTAAATTCACATTAAACTTTAGGCTGGAGAATATTCTAACCACTTGCTTTTGATACAAGCTATAAAGAATGTCAAGCATAATATTGCCAGGTTCGTTTTAAACTTAAATGGACAGAACATGGATGCTTCTCTAGTTACAGCTGCTGTGACCTTTTACCCCATCTCTTCCTGTAAGAGTTTTCATGGTTCACAAAGTCAGCAAACTGCTCGTTTATTTGGTTTGTTGCTCTGTGCAAAGATACATGTTTAGGTGGTTCCTGCCCCCAGATGGCTTACTGTCTGGAAGAGGAGCCCAAACGACCCTGTTCATGACTCTGATGTAAGGTTTGAAATTAAAAGCCAGTGTTTGGGGAAATGTTAAGGGGTACAAAATTATCTTCATCTTGGGGGATCAGGGAATCTTTCCTAGCTTTTTAAAAGTTGGCTAGACTGAAGGCTGAAGTGGGGGAGAATGGCATCCCCGGTGGGAGAACCACCGGAGAAAGGCAAGCAGCCAGATGGGACAGGGCAGGTGGCAACAGGGAACAGCTGGGCTAGGGCACTTGCAGGCATGAAGGGATCTTTACGAAGACCCAGGCCAGGGAGTTTGGTATTTAGTTCTTGGAAGCCAGGATGGGAAGCTATTGGTGAAGGCGAGGTCAGAAATGTCCGTGCTGACTGGAAGGTTAATCTGGCAGCCGGAGTGGATTGAAAGAAGATAAGCGGGTTGGGCCGTGATTCCCAACTCGCATCTCACTCCCCCATGCTTTGACAGTTTTAACTAATCAGGCCCGGCCTGGGTGGCTCAGTGGTCGAGCATCAACCCACGCACCAAGAGGTCACTGGTTTGATTCCGGGTCAGGGCACATGCCCAGGTTGTGGATCAAACCCCTAGTGGGGGGCATGCAGGAGGCAGCCAATCCATGTTCTCTCTCATCGATGTTTCTATCTCTCTCTCCCTCTCCCTTCCTTTTTCTCTAAAAATAAAGGGGAAAAAAACCTGAAAGCTTTAACTAATCAAACTATGCTTAAGTCACAACTTGAATTCTTTCAATCAAAGACAAATATGTGTATAACAGCCAGCCTGAGCTTCTGCTCATCATAAGAATATCAGTGTACCTGCCCCAAGCATGAAATAAATGCAGCCAACAGCCCAAGCATATAAAGGTCGAGTGTAAACAACCTCATACTGTTCAATTCCGGAGCCGTTTCATGCTGAACCCAGTTGTTGGGACTCTTATCGCTTGAACCTTCTTGAGCCCCCATGAGCCCCTTGGACCTGGGTTGTGCCCATGGGTGTAGATAAGAGGTAACAAAGGGTAAGTTACAAGAGGGGCAGTAAGGGGGCAGGGAAGGAATGCAGGAAAGAAGATAACAGAATTGAAACGACTTAGTACCTGAATAGCAGAGAGTAGCTGGGGTTGGGGAGGAGGTTTCGGTGGAGCTGAGATGACAGGAAACAGGATGCTGGTAAGGGAGTAATGATAGTACTTACTAATGTCCTTTAGCCATCGGATAAGACTTCATGGAAGGGCCTGAACTTGTACTCACTGTGTCTGCCACTGTTGTTAAGCACGTTATGAGAATTAATTCACTTAATTCTCTCAACAACCCTAGGAAGTATGATTACTATTAACCCCATTTACAGGAGGAGAAATTGAAATATAGAGGGGTTAAATAACAGTTACAGTGGATTTTTTTAATGTGCCATTGTCCTCAAAACTATAATATACCTCCTCTTGTTGATTACCTGTAGACATTAGTGTATTTGCTCTAAGCCAACCATGTTTTATATAATTGTCACCAAATACTATCTGATTATATTTTATGTTCTTCTTCAGTTTTGAGGCTTTGCATCGGTGGCTTCAGATTTTTGTGTCTTGCAGCTCAACAAAAATAACAATAACATGTCTATAACTAGTAACTGGCAGAACTGGGGGTTGAACTAGGCAGTCTGCCTGTGGAACCCAGGGTTTTAACCTGGATGCCCTGTTGCCTCTCATTACCTGTTTTGGACAACTTCTTGGCTTTTTTATACTGGTTATGGACAGGCACACTGTCTAACAGATGGTGAGGGATCCTTTTGTCCCAAATGACTTAGGTCAGGTTGACTCAACAGTGATCTCCCCACATGTGGAAGTCATCATCCAGCTACAATCTGAACACTTTATTCAGTCAACCAGAAAGTCATTTTGAACTGGATACAGGTGTCTGCAGAGCACTTGGTGAAGGAAAAGCAAAGGCAAATGAAGCATATTGCCCGTCCTGGGGAGTTCATACTAGTGAGAGAGAGGTGAATGGATAATCACGATGTAGTTTCTGTGGTTTACTAGAAGTAGGAAAACAAGACAAAACTGGTCAAAATTCGCATCTGAAAGGAGAGCTAATAAATCTGAAACAAGCTACAGAAAGCACACTGAAGCCTTAAAACTATAAGAGCTGGTTTTGGGTGAAAATCTTGCTTAACAGAATGAAGATTAGAAAGAGTTAAGAATGTGTCTTTTCTCCTGACCATATTTCAATTTAAGTACTAGTAATTCTTTATATAGTTGAGCTCCCTGAGTTAGGTGCATGTTCTTTCTTTGGTCCAGTGTTTTTTATCCCTGCTCTTTGAAGTTCGACATTGCGTCAAACATCTAGATAAAATCAGAGGCATTTCCCATGGTATCTTGCCAGACCACAGCTCTCCTGACTTTAAAAAATAGTTTCCTCTCCTTTGGAATTAAGCCCTAAAATTCTACATTCTTTCTTGCTCTCTGTGTTTGCATGCTTGTAAGCATTTTTCACAGTCCTAAATGGTGAAGAGACTTTGCCCGGGAGTTTTATTATTAATTGACATTCCCTGAAGAAGAGAGGGATTCTGTTGTGTATTTTCCAGGTTTTCTTCAGCAGCTCAATGGCCTCCTCGAAGAAGAAGCTTCAAGGTCTGGTTGCTGCAACCATCACGCCAATGACTGAACATGGGTAACTACCATTTGGGATCAAAAAGGGATCTGTTCTCACGCCACTAAAATGGACAGATGTTCTCTATATAGCAGTCACTTAAACTCTGTACTTCTGTGGTACCGTTGCCAAGTGGCAGCTTCTGTCAGTCATTCACCTGCACTGTCTGTGGCCCCAAGTCAGAGACCAGGTCTCTAGATCTCAAAGTGCAGAAAGAGAGAGGATACGATATAGCAGCTCACCTTTTCCCCAGTGTCTGTAAGTCCACAATGCAAATTCTCCTTGGACTTTATCGCACCCTTGGCTTTCCCCAAAAAAGCCAGTGGAATTGGATGAGACTTTCATTTCAGCAGGATTTGACCTCAAACCCTGGTCTGGCCCCTCTAGATCTGTCTCTGGACATCTGCATGATTCCACAGTAGGCTGTATATAGAGGTGATAAAAGTGGGGACGTTGCTGTAAGAGAGACACCTTAGGCGTGTTTGCAGTCTCATTTCAACATCGGTTAAGTGTTGTTGGGGAGCCTGCAAGAGTGGGGGTAACAACAGATGATTGCTGAGAAATCACTGGCCAATCAAGAGCGGGGATAACAACAGATAATTGCTGAGAAATCACTGGCCAAGCAAAAGAGGGAAGTAACAAGCAGATGACTTCCAAATGAATAGTGTGGCAGTCCCTTTGCTTAGACTGTCAGATAATGGTCATGTGTCATACATGTCCATGCATGACATACAGTTCCTCCCTGGATATTGCCACTTAGAAAAAGGAGATTCTTCCACCTCCTGGGTCTAAATGTTTTTGACCTTTTAGAGGAGTCAGAAAGACTAAAAACCATCAGAATTCCGGCTTTAAGGTTTTTTTTTTCTTCCTCTACAAAATACGATGATCATAGCTACATCATGGAGTTATGAGCATTCAGTGAGACTATCTATAGATTAGTATTTGGCACAGGGTCAGTATGCACTTAGGCCCATAAGTTTGAACTGCTTTAGTAGCATAAGACAGGGGTAAAAGGAAGATGAGGAATTTAAGGTATCTTTAAATAAGGCTTTTACTTATTTTTGGTGGTCTGTTGCTGAATTTGTAAACATTACCCTACCCCTTTAAAGTAGATTTCTTATAACATTTACTGTTCTCATTCAAAGTCAGCCATAGTACAGTTTTCCTTTTAGATCATTGTGAGCTCAAGACTTCAAGCTTCTAAGATTCATGAAAAATCACATCTTTGCTAGGTCAGATTCTTGCTGAGATGACATTTGGATTATTCAATGGTTAGTAGCATTTCTTCCCCTGTTACTTTCCACAATTTCTAAGAAAGACTGGAGTCAGCTCCTTCTCTTTGTCAGCCACTTGTTGGACAGATAAGACAGAGGCCATGTGATTGCATGAGCAGGCAGAACTACTTCCTGCTATGGAATAAGATCCTGTTTGCAAACTCAAAACACTACATCTGGTTGATGCTACTTTAATCTTTCTTCTTTTTTTTAAATCCTCACCCGAGGATATTTTTCCATTTTATCTTCAGATAGAGTGGACGAGAGAGAGAGAGAGAGAGAGAGAGAGAGAGAGAAAAGAGACACATTGACCAGTTGTCTCCCTCATGACCCCAACCAGGGCCAAGGACTGAACCGCAACCAAGGTACGTGCCCTTGACCGAAATCAAACCCGTGACTCTGGTTTGTGGGCTGACTCTCTAACCCTGAGCCAAACCGGCCAGGGTGTACTTTAACCTTTTCAATCAGACCCCTCTTAGCCTAGACGTGGCTTCTTAAAACAGTCTTAGTTGTTCATCTGGGACCCACTAAGAGTGCTGGTGTCCCCCCCCCCCCCATTCTGCTGTTTTCCTGGGACTCCAGGCCCCATGTATTGGAAATTACTAACAGACCTTTTCTCCATTTTCCACATACCTCTGGCCCTCTTATCTTAATTTCACTATTTCCTCTTTTTTGTCATCAAATCAAAATAAGAATGCACTTTTCTGTAAGAGACTTGTAAGAATTAAATTAGTACACTTTAAAAGTCTTTAGCACGTAGTAGGCACATAGCTCCATTCATTCCCTTTCCCCTGCACCTGCTCCATCCAAACATGTCTGTTCGTACAAAGCAGGTCGGGGGCACCCACCAGGAGCAGGCGGGCATTAACTTACTTGCCCAGAAGGGAATCTGCACTTTGGACACATTTCCAAGAGATAGAATGAAAAGAAGGGTCACGTGGACTCTCACGCCTGGACATTCTGCCTGGTGGCCCGCCACTGTGGGAGTTTTCCTACTTGGCTCATATTGTATACCGTGGCCTCATTGATTGGGAATGGCTGACCAAGAGCTAGTCCCCTGCATCCTTTTTTCTTCATGATTCTAAGGAATTCTCATCACCAAAGCAACTCTCTGGATATAAGTTGATGTCTTCAAGTGAGAAAATTGGCAAAAAGAACATGTTAGATAGAGTTCTTAACCTTCATTCGGCTTTGCCACCGACTGGCTGTCTGACCCTGGGGGTGTCCTGTCACCTCTTAAAAGTTCACTTTCATGTTCTGTAAGGAGAGGAAAGACAACCACGTGATCTCTAAGACCCATGCAAATGCTGGGAGTCTGCAGTCCTCTGAGGATATGTCATCGGGGTATCTTGGTGATCCCCATTAAATGAGAGCAAATAAAATGCCCGCAACTCCGGTTTCTCCTGCACACTGTAGCCCAGTGAGCTTCCTCGTAAACCAGTGGAATCACGTCACTCTCCTCTTTAAATCTCTGTTGACTCCACTCCTTGCAACTCATTGTACGATCCATGGACCATTTACTCTAACGTCACATAGGAACTTGCTGGGAATGCAGAATTTCAGGTCTTACTTCATACCAGTGAATCAGAACGGACATTTTAACCATAATTCTAGATGACTTGTTAGCACATTGACGTCTGAGATAAACCTAAACCCTCTGGGTGGCAGAGGAAGTCCTGTTCGGTCTACCCGTTCTGCTACACTTGCATTTCCCCAAGCACCTCATGCCCTTCCATCCTCTGCGCCTTTCCACCTTCGCATTCCTCTGCCTGTTTCCACCACCACCCTCTCTTTCTCTTCTCCACTCGAACACTCACTTTCCTCAATACCATCCTTTGGTGATTGTTCCCCATTTTCCCTAAAAGAAGTGAGAGGCTCCTTCCCCTGTGATCCCACAGCACCCTGTGCATACCTTTTCCCATTACGTCAGAATTATTTGTTTACAGTCAGTATTACAATAACTGTTTGTTACATGCCTGCCTCTCCCAGCAGGCTCTGAACGGCTTAACCTTGTTCAACAGATAGTTTCTCTAGTACCAGGCAATACACAAGGATTGAGCATGTATCTGATTTATCTTGGTATCTTCAGCGTCTAGCACAGTGTGTGGTGAATTTATGGTATTTAACGAGTGAATATACTGCAGGGATGACTATTGCTGATGGTTAAGGAAAAGGAAGAAAGGAAGCTAACTGTAATTGGCTAAACACTATGTGTCAGTCGTCATGCTGGGCTTTTTTTTTTTTAAATCCTCACCCGAGGATACGTTTCCATTTATCTTCAGGTAGAGTGTGAGGGAGAAAGAGAGAGAGAGAAAGAGAGAAACATCAGCGTGAGAGAAACATAAGGACTGGTTGCCTCCCCCACGACCCCAACCAGGGCTGTGGATCAAACTGCAACCGAGGTACATGCCCTTGACTGGAATCAAACCTGCGCCTCTCTGGTCTGTGGGCCAATGCTCTAACCCAGCGGTTCTCCACCTTCCTAATGCCGCGACCCTTTAATACAGTTCCTCATGTCGTGGTGACCTCCAACCATACAATTATTTTTGTTGCTACTTCACAACTGTAATTTTGCTACTGTTATGTCTTAGGCAACCGCTGTGAGAGGGTCGTTCGACCCCCAAAGGGGTCACGACCCACAGGTTGAGAACCACTGCTAACCGCTGAGCCAAACCAGCCGGGGCCATGCTGGGCATCTTAATGTACACGTTCCAACTGAATGTTCACGACGACTCTGCGGCAGAGCTATTAGCCCTGTTTTTGCAATGAATGAATGAAACCGAGATCCTAAAGCTCTTTCCCCTAGCCACATAGCCGGAAAGGAAATTCCTTCTCTACCCTTGACTTCACCGGGGGAATCTTCACCACATCATCTAGTAAAACAAAACCCATGACCTGCTGGGGTGGGAGTACAGATCGCTGCCTTTTCAACTGTGCTTGGGAAACCACGGGACCCAGAACAGGCCTGGCAAGGTGGGCAGACATGATCCCTGCCCACTTCTGTGCCGCAGGAGCTTCGAAGTAACCAGGTAGTTACTTTGCCAAAAGCACATGTAACTTGCACTGAGCGCGGTGCTGAAAGACACAGGTGAAGGGCAAACAACTGGAACGTCAGGTTCTGACGCAGGCCGACCTTGCCCGTAGGAACAGAGCCCGTCCGGCTGATCTGTCTTCTCCGAGGAAAGTCTTTCCTGTGCATCGTGTGCCAGGAGAGGGAACAAACAGGAATGGGGATTTTTCCCTCGAAAGACATTTCAGAAAAATTCTGTCATCCTTACACTGTAAGAGGAGAGAGAGAGACAGTACATGCGGTTTCACCCGCTCAGGGCCTTGATTTGTGGCTCAAATAATTGGATTAGAGGGCCCTCCTCTTACAGAGTTTGGAAGTAAACTAAATGTCTAAGAATAGAGCATTAGCTAGATTAATTATGTTCATTTATACAGTGAAATGCTGTATAGCCAGGATAGTAACAGAATATCTGGGGAAATAGTCAATTTGGAATGCTGTAAAAAAATATTACAATAATGTATAATATGCCTACATTCATGAAAGAAAATACGATATTGTGTATTTGTGAATAGAAAAATATCAAACTGCCCTGGCCGGTTTGGCTCAGCGGTTAGAGCGTCGGCCTGCGGTCCAGAGAGACCCGGGTTCGGTTCCCGCTAAGGGCATGTACCTCGGTTGCAGTTTGTCCCCGGCCCTGGTTGGGTCATGCAGGTGGCAGCCACTCGATGTGTCCTTTTCACATCGATGTTTCTCTCTCTCTTCCTCTCTTTCCCTCCCACTCTATCTGAACAACAAATGGAAAAATGTCCTTGGGTGAGGATAAAAAAGAAAAATATCAAACTAATAAGAGCAATTATCTCCAGAGAGACCCTGCGTGGATGTTTTTTCCCTTCTTATTGTGTATACTTTCTAAAATATGTTATATAGCTTCTGTGTGAAAAAAAGTTAAACACTTTTATTTAAAATATAATGATGGACCTAAGGCAAAGAATCTGAACCCACAGGAACTGAAATTAAGTTTGAGTTAAGAATGCAAGTGACGCCCTGGCCGGTTTGGCTCAGCGGTTAGAGCGTCGGCCTGCGGTCCGGAGAGACCCGGGTTCGGTTCCCGCTAAGGGCGCGTACCTTGGTTGCAGTTTGTCCCCAGCCCTGGTTGGGTCGTGTGGGTGGCAACCACTCGATGTGTCGCTTTCACGTCGATGTTTCTCTCTCTCTCTCTCTCTCCCTCCCACTCTATCTGAACAAAATATCGAAAAATGTCCTCGGGTGAGGATAAAAAAAAAAAAAAAAAAAAAGAATGCAAGTGACTACAGCAAGCATGGGGTTTGGCTCCTGGCCAGTCCCCCCACCGAGGTGGCCAGTGGTTAGATGTAATCTCAGGGGAAGGATGGGGAGAGAAGATGCAGAGATAGCCAGTCCAGCTGTTTCAAAAGGCTGGCTGGTGCCACTTCTCACTTCCCTGAGCACCAAACCCCAAACAGCCAGTGAGGAGAAGAAGAATTAATTCTCGTTGTTTCCTTCTCTCTGGTGACTTCCTGGTAACTGACACAGTGCCTGCAGCAGTGGACGGAAACCCAGACACTGGGGGGAGGTAGAGTAGATGGGGAAACAGGGAAGGGAGCAAAGTCCCCAGAGAGAATTACCATCCGGTCACCACCCTGGCCCTGCTCTTTGGGTGCCTTTGTGACACACATGGAAAGAGCTCTGGGTGATTTCACTCAGCTCACTGTGACGGGGCCCCCGAGCATCTCTGCCAAGGGTTGCAGACTTGCACCTGTAGTCAGGCAGGGACCTGACGTTCCTGAGGTGACCCGGGGCTCCGTGGGGCAGCCACTACGCTTCCCAGCCAGTTGGTGCTGAATGGAAACGTGGACCTGGCCTGTTAGAGCTTCTGACTTTTCAAATAAAATCTTTTTTTTTTTAGTATGAAAAGTTTAACATTGTGGAAGTCTGACTTCCGTTCACGTAATTTTAAACTCATAGCCTTCCCTATTTTCCGCCGTGGTTTAGTTTAGCTCCTTCACCCAGTGAACGTAATAGCGGACTTGAAAGGGGTTGTGCAAGAGTGAGGATGAGCAACTCTCAAGGCAGATCACGGGTGTTTCATTACCGTTGTCCGTTCCCGCCTGGCAACTCCTGTCCCAGCCCGGTGCAGAGGAGGGATTGCAAGGTATACAGGGTACAGTCCATGCCTTCAGGACGTTCTCACTGCCACTCAGAGGTGGGCACAAATAATTGATGTTGATAATAAGAGAGACGTGGACTCGGCTGCAGGTGTGAGGATTTCTGGTTTTCGGCACTGCGGAGTAAGAACAGCATTTCACTGGAGCCAGACACAGTGCTGAGCACGTGGCCTGGCCTTCGAGGCCCACTTGGTGGAGGGGGTCGCTGCTGAGTTTGGGAGTCCACCTCGGGGAGACACCCACACAGCCTAACAGACTGAGTAGGTCCGTTTCTCTCTGTAAGAATTTCTGAGGATGTAAACAAGCTCTCCAGCTTTCTCTCCCCAGTGAGAAAGCGTTAGATTAAACCAAAAGAAGGCACAGTGCCCCCCAGGCCTGGGCCGTCCAGAGCTCTGCGGTCTTCTCTCTTCTCCTTGGTGACAAAGGCAGGGCCTCTGGCAGGGCCCTGAGTGAGTGAGCGGGCCTGGGCGGTGTTAACGCGTCGGTGAGAGCGTGCGGAAGCTGCTGTGTTGGGAGCTGTCACTCCAGCACAGGCTGCTGCCCAGGGAGGTGCGTCCCAGTTTTCCATCTGTGATTCAGAGTCCCCTGGGTCTGCTGGGGCTGTTTCTTGGCTGTTTGCGTGAGTAGATGGACATCACTGGTCAAAACCAGTTCGTGTCACACAAGCGAAGCCCCTCCGGATTGTTCCTGCGTCTCAGAGCCCCCCGAGTGGGAAAGAGCTGATGCAAGAAGCAAGGAGCTGGTGTGGTTCCCAGCAGTCAGACGTCTGAGGCAGAGCGAGTTCAAGACGTTGAGCAGGTCTAGCTGACCTACAGGAGGGTCCTGAGATGTACCATCTAGCCAGCTAATGCCCCCATTTTTTATTTCAGTAGGAGCAACCTGAATCCATTCCTGCCACGCATTCAGGGAGCCTCCTTGCTCAGCGAATCTGAGAGGCCAGGATTTGGCATTTGAGCAAGTGAGGCAGGGAGGGCAGTGATTACTACACGAGCCATTAGGGAGGGAGTCTGCTCCTTTTGGAGACTTCTGACTACACTAAAGCACACCTGTTCCGGGGCAAGCCCAGCTGGTTGTCATCTGCCTGGGGTGGGCACCATTGCCTGTGAATTCCTTGCTGTGGTCTCTCTTGTTCCCATGCCCTTTGACAATACTCTTCAGTGTCTTCGTTTTCCATATGAATCAGGCTCTTTTGTTTCATTTTGGGTTTTTTTAAGGACTGCAATTGGTAAATAAGGAAAGAATGTTAATAGAGGTAAAATTAAATTAGGATTCTCTGGCCCCACTGACAAAGTGCAAATTGCGGCTGACTAGCACTTTGTTTCTTGGCAACGTAACCATGGATTCCACAGTGTTTGACACCGACTTGCCCCACAGTCCTCCTTCATGTTTTCACCCTCCATCCCCCACCCTCTGCGCCTATATACTTCGAATAAGAGCAGGTGGCATTATATGGTTTGTGTTTGAGTCATTTTCTAGAGTTTGCAATAATAGGATTTGAAGGAGAAGAGCCCTTATTGCCTTAAGCGTCAGATGTTTGCAAGCTCAGTACTCGGCAAGGTGCTCTTGTTACAATGCAGATTCTGACTGCAGGACTGTGCGGGGCCTGGGACTCTGCATTTCTAACAGACTCCCCCAGGTGCTACTGTCGTGAGGACCACACTTTGGGGCGCAAAGTGACAGCGAAGTTCCTTTCCGACTAGGAATCCTCTTCCGTTTAAAACTAGCAGATACAGATGGAGTTAAGCTTTCATTTGTTGTCCCAAATATTAAGTACTAAAATTCTTAGATTGGTAAGATTGAATTTTTCTATTTTGTAAGCCTAAGCGATGATTATTTCTCACCAAGTAGAAAATGTTCTCATTTAACCATGCCCCCTAACATCGCTCTTCCCCAAAAGAACAAAAGATGATTCAGTAACTTCTTTTGAAATGTTACTTGTGATGATCTTTAATAATTAAATGTAAAGCCTTTGTTGATTAATAGTGTTTTGCTCACATAAGAAATACCTGGCTGAGCAGAGAAATCACCAGACTCAGAAGAATAAAAACCACAGGTATTGTTTGGAGGTGGCTAAGAATCTCATTGACTAGGTGGATTTTCAAAACTATCAACATAGAGCAGATTATAGGTTTGGGGACTGATTAAATAATATTCTAAAAAAGACTAAATATACTTTTTTCCCGTGTCTTTTAGAGAAATCAACTTTTCGGTAATTGGTCAGTACGTGGATTATCTTGTGGAAAAGCAAGGAGTGAAGAATATCTTTGGTAAGTCATCTTCAGAGATTTCTCTACATAACTCTAATTCAATCCTCAGAAAGTAGCTGTCACCTGGTTACTAGCCAGGACCCAAGATGTCACAGCATCACTGTGTCACAGGTTATGACTGAGCTACGTCAAATTTGTGAATCTGTAGACTCATCAATTTTAGACCTCAAAAAACCACCTCAAGAGCCCTGGCCGGTTTGGCTCAGCACTTAGAGCGTCCAGACGCCTGCGGTCCAGAGAGACCCGGGTTCGGTTCCCGCTAAGGGCATGTACCTCGGTTGCAGTTTGTCCCCGGCCCTGGTTGGTCGTGCTGGTGGCAGCCACTCGATGTGTCCCTTTCACATCGATGTTTCCCTCTCTCTCTCTTCTTCTCTCTCCCTCCCACTCTGTCTGTACAAAAAATGGAAAAATGTCCTCAGGTGAGGAAAAAAAAAAAAAAAACCACCTCAAGAGATTATCTAATTTAGTGGTGTGCCTTCAAAACAGATACAGTATTATTTTTATCCCCATTTGAAGAAGAAACTCAATGGTTTAGGTACGTTATTATTTAGGATGCCCGAGTCTATTCAGCCAAGAAGTGGTAGAGGAACAACAAAAACCAGGCTTCTCTCTCTCTCTCTCTCTCATTTATTGATTTTAGAGAGAGGGAGGAAGGGAGACAGAGAGAAGAGGGAAAGAGAGAGGGAGAGAAGTATCCATGTTTGTTGTTCCTCTTATGTATGCATTCATTAGCTAATTCTTTTTTTTTATCCTCGAGGATATTTTTCCATTTTTTTTGTACAGATAGAGAGGGAGGGAGAGAGAGGAAGGGAGAGAGAGAGAAACATCGACGTGAAGGGACACATCGAGTGGCTGCCACCCGCACGACCAACCAGGGCCGGGGACAAACTGCAACCAAAGTACGTGCCCTTAGCAGGAACCGAACCCGGGTCTCTCCGGACCGCAGGCCGACGCTCTAACCGCTGAGCCAAACTGGCCAGGGCTCATTAGCTAATTCTTATATGTGACTGGGGAGTGAACCCACAACCTTGGCATATTGGGATAACACTCTAGCCAACGGAGCTGCCCAGCTAGGCCCAGGCTTCTATCTCTTAAGAATGGGCTTTATTCTTTCTTCACCCAGACCTTTCCTAGTGTACCTGTAAGAAAGACTCCAACAGTGGCACATAAAGGAATCACAGGTCTAGCAGTCACCCTCATTTTGCACAGAGGGAAATCGGAAAAATCAGGCTTGACCTGTTTAAGCCTGACGACTATGCCTACCTGCAACTACGCTGCCCCTTGTGTTGGGCCTCAGCCCCTTGGATTGGTTGTCATTCTGAGGTCACTACACCTTGGGCCTGAGCTACTGCTCTACCAACAGGTCCTTTCAGAACTGGGGGCACCACGGTTGTAATCAGAGCAGGTTAAAACTTCTGTGAAAAGGTGATTGGGCCACATGTCACAACCAAAACCTGATTCCAGAACCACTCTGTCCCCCTGTGGCTCCAAGCCATAGTGGGGGGACAGACTCTGCCTCCTCAAAGGGCTGTGGGGAGCATGCTCAAAGTGTCTTGAGGACCCAAAAGAGTGATAAAAAACACTTTTCTACCCTCCTCGCCTCCCACCCTCCTCCTCTGTCCCAGCCGAGTGCTCAGTGTTTGGAGATCCAAAGTGCTGCCATATGCATTAGGCCCAGTGATGTATCCTGTGCCATTTGCATCCTTTCTGTGACCTATTAAGAGATTACTTGACTAGCTCTGAGCTACAAACTGAGCCAGTTTGGCTCAGCGGTTTAGAGCGTCGGCCTGCAAACCAGAGAGTCCCAGGTTCAGTTCCTGCTAAGGGCACGTACCTCGGTTGCGGTTTGTCCGCAGCCCTGGTTGGGGCTGTGTGGGTGGCAACTAGTCGATGTGTCTCTCTCATATCGATGTTTCTCTCTCTCTCTTGCCCCGCCCCCTCCTGCTCTATCTGAAGATAAATGCAAAAATGTCCTTGGGTGAGGATAAAAAAAAAAAGAGAAAGATTACTTGACTAGAAGGAAAAGTTTTTGAATCAGAGACCTGAATTCAAAATTGGATCTCTAGTTAGTGATTCAGAACCTCACATTTTCACCTGTAAATGGGAAGAATTATTTGTACTTTGCAGGGCTGTTGTGAGAAGAAGTGAATATAGAAGAGTGCTTGCTACAAGAGACAGTAACAATCTGGTGCTTTCTTATGAATTATTATAGAAACAAATGTCCTAGAGTGCACCAATGCAGAACCACAGGCAGAGGTCATGACCCCTGGACATCCCAGTACCGGATGGTGTTGATTTTCCTGCCATTCAAGCCCAAATATCAAACTGGGTGGTGTGTTGCAGATTTGCCCAAAACAAGGGCAATTATCTGTGTCTTTGCTCTCTACCCTGATAACAATGACAGATTTATAATTATAAGTCAGAATTCACTTCCTGCTACTTTTGACAAGGTGAAGATGGAAAACAGAGTGAGTACGAGGTGCAAGTGGAAACATGGCATTCCCCTCCCGGATTCTATCCTCTGATGTTTCTCCAGGTCACGTCCTCTTGATCCGGGATTTCTGCCCCCCTCCTCACCCCCCCAGCATTGGTGTTGGATGAGTGAAAGGTATTGGCTGGTCCCACTGACTGCCTCTTTGTTTGCAACAGTGAATGGCACAACGGGAGAAGGCCTGTCTCTGAGCATCTCAGAGCGCCGCCGGGTCGCAGAGGAGTGGGTGACAAAAGGGAGGAACAAGTGAGTAGCTCCATTCGCATAAAAATACTCATCTGTACGCATTGCTCTTCCTCCCTGGGACAGCCTCCCTGCCTTCCAGTCACAAGTCAGGCTGGAGGTCAGCTTGTGGGGAAATGAGCAGGGACCCGAGGATCCCAGCGCTTGGATGAGGAGCCCAGGCAGGGAAGCGCCCTTCCTCTCTGTGGGGAAGGGCAGCCTGGCTCTCAGATTCCATCCAGAAATGGAGCCTGCCTCTCATCTATCCATCAATCAGTCTTCTTGGGTTACCTGGCCTTGGGCTGGGGATAAGCGGGGAAGGTGCTGGTGGCTGACTCTGCTGGGCTCCTGGCTCTTCTGCTGAGAGAGCCCTGCTCCTTCCCTTCTCGGGATGGGTACCTGATGCTTCTGTCAGCCCTGCTCCCTTACAGGTCTTCTCTGGGCAGCCGATCAGCATGCTCTCTACGGGCTTCCTCTTGTCTCGGCGCATTTCCTGCATCCTCTAAACTTCAGTGTGATGGCATATTTTCATTACAATTCTCAGTTCATGTCATGGTCAAACAAACAGGATGGTGTCAGTTCGACGAGCACATTCAGTTAACCAAGTTTTCTTTGTTGTCTATCACGTTGTTGTGTGTGACGCCCCGAGCCGGCACCGGGGATGGAAAACGGGACCTCTGCCCTCAGGTTGTTTATCACCCAGTGGAGATGTCAGGTCACAAAAACAACTTTCTGATCCTTCTGATAAATGGTATGAACAGGGATCAGAGGAGGGAGTGAGCGCTGCTGCCGAATGGAAGTAGAAGCAAAAAATTAGAGGTAAATCCCAAGAGAGCCTGGAGCAGAGGCCGGCAACATGGAGCCGTGAGCCTTCAGGGGCCCCGGAGCACCGCCAGCACCCTGAACTATAAGCCAGCTTTGGGTACAGGTCCACAGACACATTTTCTGGTGATCCACCAGCTGTCGGCTAATTCTCAGGCAGATCCTGGGCCCAGGGAGTTTCGAGACCGTGGGCAGAGTCAAAGAAGAAGAAGGCTAAGGAGACACATTTAGAAGAAGCTCCAGAAACAGGGACACTGGCGTGGAAGGGGACAGAGAGCCCTGGGAAGCTAGGCGGGAGTTGGGAGTGTCACTGAAGAAAGACAGGTTCAGCAAGTGTCCATGTCGCATGGAACTGAAAAGGGGACTGGAGGCCAGGCTGCCTGGGCCGGGGGCCTCTTGCCAGCTCTGTGAACTGGGCAAGTCTTATCACCCTGTGCTTCATGTACCACAGGAATAAAAGTAGTCCCTCCCGTACAAGGTGGTGGTGAGGATTCAAACAGCGCCTGGCGTGGTCCCGACTGTCACATAAGAATTCACCGGGGTTATTCGCAGTGAAGGCTGTGTTCATTAGGACTCTCGTTATAGTGGCTGAGAGGCCGTGAGAGTCAGCGGGTGGAGGACTGAGAAGGCACACGGAGGACATGGGGGACATGGCCAGTGACCCTGGACAGAGCAGAGCCAGTGGCGGTCGTAGCAGAAGCAGGCCGCAGTGGCCGACGAGCGCAGCGGACCTGTGACGGGGGCCGGAGCCTGCTTATTCTCAGGAGAGATTTCTGGAGAGGAAGGAGAGATGGAGTGGTAGACTGGGGAGGAGGACGGGCCACCTCTTTTGCTTCGAGCAGGAAAGTCCTGAGCATGTTTCTGTGCCGACAGGACTCCGCCGTGGGAAAAGAGATTAAAGAGAATGGAGAACCGAGGGTCTCGGCTGGGGAGTGAAATAAAACCGAGGGTAGGGAGAGGAGCAATGGGAGACAGCCAGGAATTGGGGGGTGGGAGCAGAGCCGCGACACGGCTCAATGCAGAGGAGGAAACGAGAGGAGTCTGTGTGGAAGCAGCTTTATCTCTGGTGTCCGGGAGGCGAAGGCATCTGCCCAGAACACGAAGTTGGGGTGAAATTTAAAGCTCAAGAATGAAATAGCCACTGCAGGGAATTAAAGAGGCAAGTAAGTCAGGCCAACCAGAAGGCCTTCGGGAGCCTCCTTCTCCTGAATCGGAAATGATCAGTTTGCATTAAAGCCATATGGTGGTTCTCTCTAGCAGCATCTAGCAACCGGGTGGAGGGGAGCAAGAAATGGATGATTGTTTTAACTTAAGCCAGGAAAGAGAGACAAGGAGGTCATGCAATAAAGCCGTGGGTAAGAGTCAAACAAGTCAGTCAACTTCTTGTCTCCTTTCAGAAGTCTTTTATTATCTGTTAACAATGCAAATCCGATCACGGGATCCCTTCCCAGCAAGGTCTCATTTTACCTAAGACAGAACAACTCAGAATCAGTGCAGGATACAGTGAATGGGCCTAAATGGAAACGTGGTGTCTCCTTCCCGCGAGGACGAGGACGGGTCTGTGTCGTTCAGAGTGCCTCAGAAGACTCCCTCGGACACCTGGATCCGTAGCAGGGTCTTGTTAGTCCTCCTCTGAGTAGACCAGTCTCACTGTGCCTCTTCCATGAGATGAGCATTGGAGTCTCAGAGAAAACCTCTTAGGGCCAAATTCTAGGGACTTAAAGATAGGAAAAAGCTTCTTACAGTGAATGAATTTCTCATACGGCTGGTTTCTGGTTGTACTCTTGAGGGACCTCTCTATGTCTATCTTCCACACAAAATAAATCTCAGTTTTACACCTATCTTTATGCACATAATCACCATCAAATACAGCATCTAGAACAATGCTTTGTCCAAAAAAATGTAACAAAGTAATGATTAACCAGTTACTGGTTTCAAATTTCTACTCCTCAGCGGGACCTTAAATTTTATTCTCTGGACATTCTTTTTTTTTTTTTATAAATCCCGATTAGATTAATTAGAAATAGACCACTACAGAATTTAATAGTCATGAGGTTGAAGTTAATCAGATATTAGCTAACTGCTAAAATCAGCACAAACCGAGACAGTGTAGCCCCTCTCTGTTGTCATAAATGTCAAGTGACGCAACCGTGCTTTTCTTCTGTAGGTTGGACCAGGTGGTAATTCATGTAGGAGCCCTGAGCTTGAAGGAGTCGCAAGAACTGGTATGTATGTAGGTCCATCCGGGAGAGACCATTCGAAGGACCTCCATTTTTATGCTGAAGTTAAAATCAATACCACTTTTGCTATATATTGGATGCTCTGCTGGAGAGTATAAGGTGTGGGAACTCAGAGAGCTTGCCATCTAGAAGATGGGAGATGGGGTTCAGCCATGATGAGTGGTAGAAATTGAGCATTGCTGCCTGGAGAGAGGGAGAGAGAACGAAACAGGAAAGATCGCCCCCGCCCATGTTCAAAGCAGCACTACTCACAGGGGCCAGCAGGTGGAAGCAGCCCAAATGCTCGTCCAAGGATGAATGGATAACACAAAATAGGTACACAGACAGCGGAATATTACTCAGCCTTCAAAGGAGGGAGATCCATCCTATTATATGCTACCATGTGGATGAAACCACTTTGAGAACAATATGTTAAGTGAAAAAGACTAGCCATGTGGATAAGTGGGGACTGTGATATCTGGTCTTTGTCCCTTTTCTGGCACAGAGCTCCTAAAACCCCTAGAACGTCCTGTGATGAGAGCAATAAAAGTGTCTCTTGTTAGGTAATGAGGTAACTTTTGTAAAGCACCCAAGCATGGGGCTGGTTGCCAGGAAAACCAACCAAGTGACTAATAGATTACAGGGGAAGGGGCTGGAAGTTGAATAACTCACCAATAGCCAATGATTTAATCAATTATGCCTATGAAACGGTGCCTCCATCAAAATTCAGAAGTGGGGGTGGGGGTTCAGAGAGCCTCCAGGTTGAACAAGAGGAGACCTGGGCAGAGTGCCATGGAGCTCCGCACCCTTTCCCCATGCCTTACCCTGTGCCTCTCTTCATCTGGCTGATCCTGGGTTATATCCTTTAAAATAAACTGGTGATCTAGTAAGTAAAATGTTTCTGAGTTATGTGAGCCACTCTAGCAAATCAATCAACCTGAAAGGGTTAGTAACATTGCAAAGGGTAAAGGTAAAACCTTGCAAAAGGTGGAAACTGTGAAAAATGTGTTGCTTGCATGACCTTTGCTCAGCCTTCTGTTGAGTAAGGATTATCAGATTATCTGCAAGACAATAAATCACCCAGCAGATGCAGGATGTGATACCAGACCAGTCCAATTGCAAAGTGGACAATGGGTCAGGCAGAGTACGTCAGTAGGAACTGCCGGAAGCTAGAAATAGCGTATATAACGTACACCCCAACTGTTATTTGGGTCTGACCCCTTTTTGCGCTCAGCCCATCTGCACCCAGGCAGATGCAATAAAATCATTTTGTTCTACATTGGCCTTGTGTTGTGAATGTGATCTCCCACCGGCTCAGACCTTTTACAACCCAAGGAGGAGGTTGTTGGAACCTCTGATCTACAGCCAGTGAGTCAACACCACAGGTGATAACCTGAGCTTATGACTGGCATCTGAAGTGGGAGGAGGGGGATAGGGGACTAAGCCCTTAACCTCTGGAATCTGACTATCCAGGTAGGTAGTGTCCAGGGAGAATTGTAGGATGCCCAGCTAGTGTCAGAGAATTGCTTGTTGGTGCGGGGAAACCCCCACACCTACACACATCAGAACTGTGACCAGATCCATAATGGTCTTTCTTCTTTTGAAGGCCAAACATGCAGCAGAAATAGGAGCCGATGGCATCGCTGTCATTGCACCTTTCTTTCTCAAGCCACAGAACAAAGGTAATTAGGTCTAAATGCACAGTATCTCACAGGTTCACTTCTTCGCCTTTTTCCACAGTGGTTGTATTTAACTCATGAAAGTGAAGTTTTATGGACTGTAGGTATGACGGTGCAGTGGTACAGCAGTTCTCCAGAGTATCTGGCCTCCTGGATCCGTAAAAGAAAAGACTTCATTAAAGGATCTCATTTCCTTTGCCAAGTAATCTGATTGGGTCATGCATCAAGCTCGGGTCAACCTGCAAGTGTCTGTGTTTGAGTCAGGTGTCCACTCCTTATTGTATGAATTGTGCAGTGTGTCAGAGTCACATGGCCAAGCTTGAGATCATTGTTCTCAAAAAAGAAGAATATAAGTGCTGAGCATTTTGAGATTACATGTTCTATACAAGTTTGAGTGAATGATGAATTTGAAAAGATATTTCACAGAAACATCTATCTTCCAAAATATCAAGGTATTGTTTTTCCCTCCTCTACACTCTCTATAAAAAGTACTTGTGGTTTCCAAGTACACTGTCATTTTAATCCTTTTGATTAGCAAAACAAAAGAGAGAGAGAAAGAAATACAATTTTTTTAAGGATTAGGAACAGACAAAATGTTATTTGCACACTTGATTAAATAAATCCATATCTAAATGTATAATGGGCTGAAATGATCATGTAATAACACCTATTATTGTTGTTAATATCAATAAGTAATTTAAATACTGCTATTTGGGGAATTTATTTTTTGAAATATGTTTTGTTTTTGTTTTTTTAGAAAGAGAGGAAGGAAGAGAGAGATAGAAACATCAATGAGCAACACATCAATCGACTGCCTCCTGCATGCCCCCCACTGGGGATGCAGCCCACAACCTGGGCACGTACCCTGATCAGGAATCAAACCCAGACCTCTTGGTCCATGGGGTGTCACTCAACCCACTGAGCCACACTGGCTGGGCTATTTGGGGAATTTAAAATGAACATTTGAAAAGGTAGGGTTTTTTTTTTTCACATGGCTTTAAAATTTTTTACATGAATACTTTCCCCAAAAGACAGACAAGGGAAAAAGAACAAATGATACGTAATACTTCTGTCAGAAATTTTCATCACAAGCAGAACACATCATCACAGTATTCGGGTGGAGAATGTAAGATCCTTTCTCCCACTCTCCAATGGCATCAAAAGCAATCCTGCTGGATTTATTTATCTGCAGCAATGTTGCAGCTGAAGCTCACATTGGCTGATGTAGAAAGTCCCAGTTCCTCAGTAAACGAGAGTGAGCGCTCTTCTGATATACCTGGATTTCTCCCCAAAAGGAGAAGCACCCATGCTGGCTAAAGTGGGAGTCCGGTAACTTCCCTCTTTGAGCAAATGCTGCTTATCCTTTTGTTGTAGAATTTCCTCAATTACAACTTTCTTATTCTGACCCGAATGCAAAGTCTTTGTTGTTCACTGACCACGCTTAGCCCCTCTGGGGCGAGAGGACAAGGGTCCTACCTGATGGGCTCCTCATAATTGTAAGAGCATCTCGTGAGCTTTTCTTTTTTTTTTTTCTTTTTTTTTAGAGAGAGAGAGAAACATTGATGTGAAAGGGACACATCGAGTGGTCACCACCCACACAACCCAACCAGGGCCGGGGACAAACTGCAACCGAGGCACGTGCCCTTAGCGGGAACTGAACCCGGGTCTCTCCAGACCACAGGCCAATGCTCCAACCGCTGAGCCAAACCGGCCCAGGCTCGTGAGCTTTTCTTAATAGGTGGGAAGGTTCACACAGTGTTGTAATAGTACTTCAGAATGACGGGAAAGCGACCGACTTATTTTGGCCTTTCTACAGAAGGGAAAGAAAACTCCGAATGAAGTGAGTTGCAAAGACAGGGCAGTACGCAATCTCAGGGATGTTAAGAGGGCCAAGAACGTTCGGCTTCCGAAAGGGATGGCTGCATTTCCCGAGAGGGTTCATCCCCCAGCGAAAGCCAGTGTTTACAGCGTCCACATCCTGTCTTGTCCTGCTGTTCTTTCAGATGACCTCACTGATTTCCTGAAGGAGGTGGCTGCGGCTGCCCCGGCCGTGCCTTTTTATTACTATCACATTCCCGCCTTGACAGGGGTAAAGAGTAAGTACTGCTTCTGTCCATGTTTCTTTCCCTCCCCCTCTCACATCTCACCCTGTTGCACTGAGAAACCCCACCCCTTCCCACCCACCCCAGGGCCTAAAAGCATACCACTCTTGACTACATCGTTCCAATTGCACTTATCAAAAATTAAGTCAGCCCTTGTCAATCACTGACACCCCCTTATAATGGAAGTCAAGTGTGAATGAGGAGTTGCGCCCTAGGCACTTCCAGCAGACACCTGTGTCTGTCACACTCAGCAAGACACAGCGTGGAAGCCCCGCTAGGACAGGACTGTGTCTGCCTTGTACCTACTGTATTCTCAGTGCCTGGCACGTAGGAAGGTACTCTGACCTTTTTCACTTTTCTTCTAGCTTTCCTTTGATTATTACTATACCTTTCTGGTAAGAAGTTGTTACAATGAAATGAAAATTTTTAGGAGATTATTTTTATTTATTTTTAATTTTTAAAAATGTTTTTATTGCTTTTTTTCAAGAGAGAAGAAGGGAGAGAGAGATAGAAACATGGATGTGAGAGAGAAACGTGCATCGGCTGCCTCCTGCACGCCCCCTACTGGGGATCGAACCCATAACCTGGGCATGTGCCTTGACCGGGAATCCATCCGGGACCCCATCAGGGACCCCATCTGGGACCTCTCAGTCCATGGGGTGTCGCTCAATCCACTGAGCCACACCAGCCGGGCTAGGAGATTATTTTTTAAATCCCATTCCTTTCTAACTTTCTTAAAAGGCAAAATAGAAGTTGTGCTCTATAAATCTCCATCAGTAGTCTTCAAGGAACGGAAGACCTGGGGCTATAATTTGACAAGTACCTAGGGCCTGCAAGGTGAGGGCAAGTGGGCGTGTCCAACCTGCGTCAATTAAGGCTGAGAGTAGCTCCTGGCAACTCAGGGCAGATGTGTGGGCAGTGGGATGTTACTTGCTGTTTTCTGGAGGTGTGCGGACTAACGAGGCATTCATTGTTTGGAGCAGTTCGTGCCGAGGAGTTGCTGGAGGGGATTCAGGAGAAGATCCCCACCTTCCAAGGGCTGAAATTTAGTGACACGGACCTCTTAGACTTTGGGCAGTGTGTTGATCAGAATCGCCAGCGACAGTTTGCTTTCCTTTTTGGGGTGGATGAGGTAAGGCTCCCCTTGGCATATCCCACAGGTTAGTTTCCCTCCAAAACCATTTACGACGCTGCTTATAGAGTAGCGTCTTCTCTCTCTTTTTTAGAAAAGTAAATACTCTTTGTCTGTTTCTGATTAGCAACTGCTGAGCGCTCTGGTGATGGGAGCAACCGGAGCAGTGGGCAGGTAAGCAGGGCTCATCCCCAGTGGTTACGCATGTGTAAACGTATAAATATAAAGTCCCCACTTAGAGACAGTCATCTCCTAAGTAGTTAATGCTTGTATGTACGCCTTTCTATACAAGTTGCCTTACTTCCCCACAATCTTTCTTTTTTTTTTTTCTAATCCTCACCCGAGGACATTTTTGTTCAGATAGAGTGGGAGGGAGAGAAAGAGAGAAACATCGACGTGAAAGAGACACATCGAGTGGTTGCCACCGGCACGACCCAACCAGGGCCGGGGACAAACTGCAACCGAGGTACATGCCCTTAGCGGGAACCAAACCTGGGTCTCTCTGGCCCACAGGCCGATGCTCTAACCGCTGAGCCAAACCTGCCAGGGCTCCCCACAATCTTTCATTGAGGGGGAATTAAGTTGGGCTTAGCAACTCAGTCAGTTATTAGAAGCAGTTAGAGGTCAGGCACAGGAGCTGAGAGCATGCACAAAATTTCTTAGTCAGAAATCATTTGCTAACAAATAACAGAAACCCATGGGAACTAGTTTATGCGAACTAAGGTGTTATTATAAAATTCTAGGACATTACATAAAACTCAAGAGGAGGAAGTGTAGCCAGGCCTAGAAGAAGATGAGAATCCAGAACTACAAAGCTCTCAACAGCCAAGGCAGCCTGTTCTCCATTTGTGGTCGTCAGGAGATGCTCCCCTCTGCATCTCTCTGCACATCCCTCTCCCCTTCCTTTCTCTCCAGATGGGCTTTCTCTGCTTTTGCACACACGTGGTCCATCTTGGCTTCCCAAACATGGCATCTCAGGATATCAGCAGATAGTCAGGTGTCCACCTAAGGTCCTATCAGCTGCAGGCAGCAAAGTAGAATCATGTTACCTGCTGCCTACTCAGCTTAGGAAAGGCAGGCGATCTGATTGGCATGTCCACTGCATGTTAACCTAATTCATTGGAAATGTGCCTGCAAGCAGATTGATTGAAATATTTGCACTAACTGAAAGTGACTTTCTTCCTTGCAGAAGTAATATCATAACATGTCTTGGTGAGCATGGCTTTGATGAAGAGTGATTGAGTTAGACAGTCCTAGTGGCTTGCTAACAGCCCCGATGGCCTGTATCCTCCATCATCACCGTAAGGCCGTTCTCTACCAAGGGAACCTGAATGCCCACATCGGCTGACCACAGAAGCTTTTTCTTCCCCTGGAAATTGCGACTGTTTGGACTCTTGTTTTTTTCGCCTCAATACTAGACATTTTAATTCTGTCAACATAATTTATAAGCAGAGTGCATTTGGTTAGACTTCATGTCTTCTTAATAGGAATCACGTTCCTCTCTGTCTGAGGACACACCTAAGACATTCATGTACATATTAGGACTTAGGAGTGTTTCACCCCTACAAGCGAATTTTTCTCAGCCATGATATTTTATTGTCTTCACTTTATTACCAGACGATAATAATGAACCTCATGTCCTTGGAATCTCTTGCTGTTGACTGCAGGGTTTACATACATGGGGGACATTCTATTCTTGGTACATCAAGATAAGCACATTTTCTGATACTGACCGACTATATAAAAATTGTTAACAGCCCTGGCCAGTTTGGCTCAGAGGATAGAGCGTCGGCCTGCGGACCAGAGAGTCCCGGGTTTGGTTCCCGCTAAGGGCACGTACCTCAGTTACAGTTTGTCCCCGGCCCTGGTTGGGTCGTGTGGGTGGCAGCCACTCGATGTGTCCCTTTCACGTCGATGTTTCTCTCTGTCTCTCTTCCTTTCTCTTCTTCCCACTCTATCTGAACAAAAAATGGAAAAATGTCCTCGGGTAAGGATAAAAGAAAATTGTTAACATATGTGGAAACATTCTAGTTAGACATTTTTATAACCTATCTTTCTGGTTTCTCTACGATCTTAGTGATTAGTCAAAGGATTTGTTTTTATTGCTAAAGTCAGAGCGTTTTCATTTGAAGTCCACAGATCATCTTATCAGATCAAATCACTTTTGCTGGGTTGTACAGAGGGCAGCACGAAGTGATGGAAACTGTGATAACTCTGCAGCCCTTCTTGAGCCATAGTTTCATCACAGTTGCCATAGAAACCAGGCTTGCCTTGCAGGGCTTAGAGAGAATGAGGCTTGATTTATGTCAGGCACCTAGAATATATGGCCTCTCGTTTTATTGTGTTATTGTCATTGCTTTCTAGAAACTGGTCTCTAGATAAGATATAAATTGTCGAGGAACTTAGGTAACCCAGTGGGATTTGCTTTTTGCTGTAGCTCCCTTAACCCGCTTCCTCAGCCCAGGCTTTGAGGACTCACATTTTACCCACAGTTCTCTTTTGGTTGTTGCTGTTAATCCTCACCCCAGGATGATTTTTCCATTGATTTTTAAAGAGAGTGGAAGTAAGGGAGGGAGGAAGGGAGAGAGAGAGAAACCTTGAAACATCCATGGGAGAGAGAAACATCAGTTGGTTGCCTCCCGCACATGCCCCAGGCCGGGCATCAAACCCGAGACCCTTTGGTGCGCTGGCCAGCACTCTATCCACTGAGCCACACAGGCCGGGCTGACCCACGGTTCTTACCCAGCGCTGTGCCCCTGTGTGTGCCCTGGAGCAGGGGTGGCCTCAGTGCTTCCTTACCAAACACACCTCTATCTTTCTTTTTTTTCTTCCTTTTTCTACTTTTCCCACTTTTCTTCATTCGCTTGAGTGTTCTCTGCCTCCTCTTGCATTGCTTAGTGCTGCTGGAGATCGTACTGGAGAGCCTGGCCCTCTAACAGGGGACAGCCCAAACCTACACTTTCTGCAAGTTCGGCATCTCTGGGCCTTGGAAGCAGCAGATGGGTTCGAAAATCCAGACCTTTCCCGCTGGGTTACTGGTGCTGCATATGTGCTGTTTTCTTTTCAGTACCTATAACTACCTGGGGAAAAAGACTAACCAGATGCTGGAGGCTTTTGAACGGAAGGACCTCTCTTCAGCCCTGAATTACCAGGTTAACTTTTTCTCCTCTTCCCCTAAATCACAGCCTCTGTTCTTTCCCGCTTGCGAATTCTTAGTCCCTCTCATCCCCCATACCTGGCCTCGTTTGAATTGCCTAGCCGCCTTTTTCTTGCCTTCCTTTCTGTTTGCTACTTATTTCTTGTTTAAAATCCGACCTGTCCCCCTGGTCTGTGCTCCCTACATGTCCGATTAGGACAGGCCCAGGCGGGATGACTCCTCTCTGTTCCTCCTAGAAAGGATCTTATTTTTTCTCTCTGTTCAAAGTATTTCTGTGACGGTAAAAGAATAGCCATAGGTTTCTGGGGAAATGACCGCCTGCCATCCCCTTGAGGACGTCCCATCTGAGTCCCCAGGAGCGGTGAAGCTTGTGACCTAAAATGGGGAGACTTCATTCAAAGTCAGAGCAGGCCAGTCCTCCTCACCATGGCAAACAGGAGCCTGGCTTTGGAACAGGGGAAGCAGAGCAGCAGGGCCCAGGGCAATGGCACCGCCATGAATGTGACAGGGAGGACAGCCTGGTGTCCTGGGAACACAGAGCCTCGCTGGTGGAACCGGCCTCAGCCGTGTGTGCACTTCAGGTACATGGAATGAGCTGGAAAGAACTAGAGTAGGCACAAGAGAACGACTTTGGAGGCCAAGAGGCTCAGGGATTTTTCAGGATAATGAAAGTGACTGAGAGGAGTATCCCAAGAAACTAAGTAGGAGGGACATTTGTAATACTGTCAACAATAAAAATGTATTTTTAAAAGAAAGAAAGAAACTAAGTGGGATGAAAGGCATAAGCAAGATCAGAGCTGGTGGCCTGTCCTGAACACTGAGCCAGCCTAAGTCCGCTTCCTACTTAAAGTCTAAATAGCTCATTTAAATATTTACCCCTGTTCAACCCCAGGCCGGTGAAGCTGGGAGCAGGAACTGGGTGAGGCCTTAGGAAACTACGCCCACTAATGTAAATGTTGTCAAGACTTTGATCTAAATTACAATACGAAGTCTGTGTGTGGACTCCACATCCCTTTGCATTCCTGGCTTCCTTTTTCCTTAGTTTCCCAGAAGAAACTACCTCTGCAAACTCCAGCCGGTCCTGAGCTAAAAGATCGGAGGGAGTAAGCGGCGGAACAGCTGTGATATGGACCCTTAGCGGCTCCCTTTCTTGGCCGCTCCAGTTTCTATCTTTTTTCCCCTTTAGCCCCACCCGAATAAATCATCCCAGTCAAAGGAATATTGGTAAAGAAGCCCGTTTACCGCATCCTCTCTTTCTCCTTGAAGGCAAGTGACTGACCAGAGTGCATAGTTTCAATACAGCGGGTCTCTGCCCTAAAGGAGTTTGCAGTCAAGGGGAGAGGCAGCCAAGTGACAAACTAGGGCCAACCTTAGTCGTTCTCATGGCCTTAAGTTCCGCCTGTTACAGTTACATCAGTGAAATGACACCTGTGCAAAGACATTCCTTCCAGTATTATTTATAATAGCCAAAGAGAGAAGCTGCCCAGATACCCATCTATGAGAAAATGGTTAAAGATATTATGGTTGAGTGACACAATCAATTAAAAGGATGAGGCGGTTTTATATGTACAGACCTGGAAAGATCTCCATGATATAGTAAGTGAAAAGAAAGCAGCTAAGTGTAGACTTGTGAATGCGATGTGCTATAGTTTGAGTATGAGGGGGGAAATATGGATACATGGTTGTAAGGCTCTGGATATTAAAATTTTATTCTACATTGACTTTTTTTTTATCCTCACCGGAGGACATTCGTCCATTTTTTGTTCAGGTAGAGTGGGAGGGAGAGAGAGGAAGAGAGAGAGAGAGAGAGAGAGAGAGAGAGAGAGAGAGAGAGAGAAAACATCGACGTGAAAGGGACACATTGAGTGGCTGCCACCCGCACAGGCCGGGGACAAACTACAACCAAGGTACGTGCCCTTAGCAGGAACTGAACCCGGGTCTCTCTGGACCACAGGCCGATGCTCTAACCACTGAGCCAAACCAGCCAGGGCTACATTGACTTTTTCATGACTAGTATACAATTAACACAACATAAAAGTAAAATGTTGTTGAAAACACATTTCTTAATGAGATAGATGGAAGTCTTTTTTTTTTATGAATTAGTTCATGAAATCATGGATGAATATTACTTACTGCTAAGATGAGTTCAAGTTCAGCATCAACAGTATTTTTAGTTTTTGTTTTTAGAGAAATAAGTGCTGAGAAATCCTGTTCATATAAATTACCAGATAAGAATGGAAGAAATTTGGTTATAACAGTGTCACTGCATTGCGTCACATGCCCAAAAGCAGAATGCCCGATCATTTAACGACTTTCACCTGACAACCTGAGTAGCAACATTGAAAGCAGTGTTAAAAACACAAAACTGAAAACCTCTGATTTTTTTAGGGGACTCATTATCCATTAGTTAGAGGAATCACTCAGTCACTTTCTATGTTGATGCCAATATACCAACGATTTTTTTAAAATTTTGTACCTGAAAATATTTTTTCATTTATCCTTAGGTAGAGTGGGAGGGAGAGAGGGAGAGAGGGAGAGAGGGAGAGAGGGAGAGAGGGAGAGGAAGAGGGAGGGAGAGAGAGAGAGAGAGAGAGAGAGAGAAACATCAATGTGATAGAGCCACATCAACTGTTTGTCTCCCGCATGACCTGACCAGGGCTGGGGACAAACCGCAACCAAGGTAGGTGCTTTTGACCAGAATCGAACCCGTGACTCACTGGTCTGCGGGCCGACGCTCTACCACTGAGCCAAACCAGCCAGGGTTTCCAATACCAACATTTTGATTTGCTCCTTTGTTTGATTCCCAGAGGTGTCTCAGGGCAGTGATGGGGGAGCTATGTCTTTATTTCTTCAAAAGTGAGAGAAAAGGGACTGTGAAAGGGGAAATATAAAAGGACAGTCCACGCCTGCGTTGTGTGTGAATTCTTATTCTGATCAGTTTTAGAAATTAGCACTTATGGAAGTTGAGGATCTAGAAACTGATCCCCATAAATCTTTGCCTTGGCCAGTTGCCCCTTAGATACCCCAGAGATTAGTGTATCCCAGTTTGGAAACTACTGCACTATCTGACAAGTTTACCCACGTGCACTTGATGGGCAAAGACTATCTTCCCTGTCTTACCTCTCTGTTACCCAATTCTATCACTGGGGCTTCTTCTCCGCGTGGGTCCTGGGTGGGTCTCAACCATCCTCACTGGGCTGGTTTTCTCACTCTGACAGACCTTCCGAAAACTAAGGTGTGTGGACTTTTGGGTTTGGGGTTTCTACAGTTTGATCTCTAAGTTCTTTTTCTTTCATTGTTATCACAGTTCAGTAATACTGACTCTAGATTTGTTTGTTCCTTTCCAGTTTTGTATCCAGAGATTTATCAACTTTGTGCTCAAACTAGGTAAGTTTCCTGCCTTGTCTGCGGCTGGAGATTGCCAAGGAAACGGGCTTTATCTAAGGATCGCAGCGAACGTCGTGAGGCGTTTTGATCACTCCCTCTGAAGGTTCAACAAGAACACCTTTTTTGGGGAGGGAGCAATGTTTTTTTTTGACTCATCTTTATTGTGCAATGTATTACAAATGTCCCCCCTTTTATTCCCCATTGCCCCCCCCAATCCCGCCCCCCTCCTGCCTTCCCCACACTATCGTCGGTGTCCACTGGTTATGCATATATGCATAGAAGTTCTTTGGCTTGTCTCATCCTGTCCTCCCTCCCCCTTTCCCTTCGAAGTTCATCAGTCTAACAACCACTTTGTACTTCTTAAGAACAAGAACACCTTTCAATGCTCTGCTGCAAGCAGAGCTATTTCTATGCTAACTTTCAGGGCCAGCCCGACAAAGTGGTGAAGCAGACCTCGTTGGAAGGCTTGGGGCCCCTTCCTCAGACCTCTGTCCTCCCTCCACACTGCGTTCACCGCCACCCCCTGTTCTGCACACACCATTTGCTCCCGCCTCCCTGCACTGTCAGCTCTCCCTCCCTCGTTGCCTCTGCTCATTAAAATTCTCCTGCCACAGTCGCCGACTTCAGCCTAAGTGCTTGGAGAAAGGCAGTCTGAATATAGATCTTACTAAATTGTGAATGACTGACAGCTCTCCCAGGAGTATTTGCAACTTAAAAAGAGTTTATAAACACAACTAGGTTTAAATGGATGGAGGATTGGATAATATGACAATGTAACATTTGAGGGAAATATCGTGCATCTGAGTAGAGAAACTTTTCCAGAGTCTCCTAAGCTTATCCTATGACACATGACAAATGCGACCATTCAGCCCACTTCAGCGAGAGACTGGCCCTTCCTGAGAACCTGGGTCAGGTCCAGGAGAAGTTTTAGGCTTATTCTTGGCAAAGCTCCTGCCTTCCTTTCAGAGCTTTTCGGACTTCTCCTAGCAACTGCTTCTGAACCCGGAGCACCTAGTGTGTGTTATGTCCCTCCGTCTCTCCGGGTTCTCGGCTTGCTCTCTTAATTCTTCAAAGACAGTGTTTCCCATTTGCTCTTCCACTCCCATGACTTGTCATATTTGTGTGCCACCCGTACTATTAATGACTTCTTGTTGTTCCCTCGCCCTAAGCAGTACTTTTTACAAAATTGTGGTTTTGATATGATAGCTTATGTTCCCAAAGTACATTGAAGTAGTTACTGAACTATTGAATTTTTAGAGAGAGAGAGAAATTTGTTTTTCCACTTACTTATGCACTCATTGGTTGCTTCTTGTATGTGCCCAGGCCAGAGGTCGAACCTGGAACCTTGGCATATCAGGACATTGCTCTAACCATTTGAGCTACCCAACCAGGGCTTGAACTACTGAATTTTTAAAAGAACTAAAAGTTTACCTGTATATATAAGATCGTATTGCATACCAGCAGCAATACTATAATAGTTTTTATAAAATATAGCTCTAAGATATTAACTGAAAGGATTAACTTGCCAGAATATTTGCATTTTTAAAGAGGACTCTTGAAGATAGTTTTTATGCTCTAAAAGAACATATCTTAAAGAGCCCATTTCAGACTTTCTTGGGAGTTAGAGTTTTCACGGCTTAGTCAAAGAGACAGTTAAGAAACTTGTAGTCCTATCATGAAGGTAGGACTCCCTCTTCCGACAATTCATACTAAGCCTGGGAGGGTCATTCTGCATTCATCAAACTATATGCTATATACTGAATCATTCTAGTATTTTCCTTCCCAATGCTAAATGGTTATTGTAACTAGGTTAACTTAGCAAAAGAAAGTTACTTATACCATGGATCCAAAAGCAATAGCCAGTTAAGAAACCAAATATCTTTTTCTCTGTTCTATATTATTTCCTGAGATCTACCTTCAAAATCACTGTCTTTAGCTATGTTTAGATTCACTGTTTATATGTTTCTCATTTCCAGTATTTCTCTTTGGCTGTTGTTTTGCTTTGTTTTTCCCCTTTATTGATTTTTAGAGAGAGGGGGAGGGAGAGGGAGAGACAGAAACATCAAGGAGAGAGAACATCGATTGGCCGCCTCCTGCATGCCCCCCACTGGAGATCAGGCCCACAACCTGGGCATGTGTCCTGACCAGGAATCGAACCAGTGACTTCTTGGTGCATGGGTTGACGCTCAACCACTGAGCCACACTGGCCAGTCTCTTTTGTTTTTTGTTTGTTTGTTTGTTTTTTCCCCCAAGTGTTCCTGTTCTTTATGTGTATGCCCCTGTCTTAGCCCATGGCTACTTCTTCCTTTTGCCTCTGTGAGGTTTGTCTCAGACTTTGGCATCAGTTCGCAGGATGTCAAATTTGCTAGTTGCGTGTTTGCTGGCGTCCATGCAGCTTCTTTTCCCTCAAATGCTCCGTCGTTTTTAACTCCGAATTCATCTTCAGAGACTGTTGTTTTCCGGGGAACCCACTGTGCTCTAGGTTGTGAGGTGGTTTTATTTTTCCTCTGCTGAGAAACATAGTTTCATCAGTTCTAACCAGTCTTTAGCTCATTTTCTTAGTCTGGTTTCTACACCGAGTGCAAAATGCAAATGTGGACCTGTCATTTATATATGGTACAGCTTGGGGTTTCTTTCATGTGATCTCTTTCCCATCCACAACCCTGGCAGAAGTCAAGCACTGTGCCTCTAGCCCTAAGGCACTGGGCCAGGTTTTTTCTCTTGCTTTTCATAGCAGGCTGGTTACCAATTTTACATGGGGAGTTAGAGTCTACCTTGCTATGCACAGACCCAAGGTTTCCTCTTGCATTCCTGCCCTAGCTTTATAACACCCGCCCCAGAACAGCAGCACTGAGTCATAAGCTACCTTTAATGTAGAGTGTTTCTCAGGGACTTCTTAGATACGCCTGAACTAAATTCTGTCCTAGCGATGAGGTCCTATATTATTAGATCAACAACACCATACCCCTGAATCAGATTATTCTCATGGACCATTTGGCTTCAGCTCCTCACTATTCTGACCACTTTATTCCCGATAACTTTGGTGCCTCTTTCTTGCTTTTGAGGTTAACTTTTGAGTCTGATTTTGTTTTGTTTTTACAGCTTGTCAATTTGTTCAAAACATGTTTTCCGGCATTTCTATGTATTTGAGTCAGGAAGAGGGATTCCCTATGTCTTTTCAGTCTGCCATATTGACTAGAAATGTACCCCTCTTCTGGTCCACCTTCTTTGGGATGTTTGTGGTGATGAAAGAGGCACCTCTCACAAACACCAGAGAGGTAGTATAGGACAGCCCCCTGAGTCAGGGAAGAGGACTAGCCCCAACCTTGATCATTGTCTTCTCATAAAAACAAATGTATACAAGAAAACTCCAGAAGACTGAGTTGTGATTAAACCAATTTATTAAAGCAATAAAGCAAGCAAATTTTATTCAAGAACCAAGCAAAGTAAATCTATACATTTGGCTTATGAAGTGTAGATGGGCGCTCAGCTAATCTGAAGAGCAAGTTGGATGGGGGTCTGAGGCTTTATATACCCTCCTATCTATCGGTTTCAGAATTCCTCTGCTGAATATTTTGGTACAGATTAATTCTCCAGGTCCCTTTTTACTTTGTTGTGGCCTTCCCAGAATCCATGAGAAGCACCTGGCAATTTTATCCTGCCAAGGCTTGAGACTGCTGGCTTTTCTGCTTAGGGAGTAAAAAATAAAGCTGCCCTTTTTTCCCTTTCCCCTTCCCCAAAATGGCTGATTTCTTTGTTTAGTGGTTGAGAAATACTCTTCCCTTCTCTCCCCCTTTCCTGCATTCTCTCATCAGGGAGGCTTTTATCCGTTTGCTCTCAAGTGTCCTCTGCTGGGGAAGAGAATGGCTTGCAGTGTGCAGGCCAGCTGCAAATTGCCCACACTCTTTGGCCTTGATTTAACTTTCCTGTCTCAGTTTCCCTATTCCTCCTGCCCTGGAATTTCCCTAGCTTAATATCACACTGTAACAGTGATATGGACAGTCCAGTAATGTTTCTTCATTTGTTTTTTTCTGTATAGGTTTTGGAGTGTCACAGACCAAAGCCATCATGACTCTGGTGTCTGGGATTCCAATGGGCCCACCCCGGCTCCCACTGCAGAGAGCCTCCAAGGAGTTTACTGATAATGTGGAGGCTAAACTGAAGAGTCTGGGTTTCCTTTCTATTGCTGATTTAAAGAATGTGAACTTAGAAGCCTGTAGCTAATGCCTTTCTATCAAGTGAGGGTGTATACACTGAGCTATAATCGACCTTGAATAGTGCATTCATTTCTCAAGGACTTCATAGATGAGCTTGAACTAAATTCTTTCCTAGCAAATGAAATTTCACATCAATCAACAAGTATTTAAGTACCTACTGCGATCTTTAGAAAGTTTTATTTTGTGAAGGGGCAACAGCTCCAAAAGGAGTCATGAGCCCTGACTCATTCAATATTGTACAAGTCTTTTGTGGGGAAATTTCTGCTTATAGATGAAATGGAATCAAGAGGAAAATTGTATTTAATTTCATCTGCCTTTGGGAGCTCCCATTATCTTGATTTCTGGTGCTTAATCCTATTTTAAAGTTTTCTCATGTTAAACCTCAATAATGTACTTTCATTTCAATAAATATTCATTTGGAATCTAAGAAAACTCTGAGCTATGGCATGTAGGCAGGTGTGCTAACTTGAGTGCCAAATTACAGCATGACTGAACTATACACAACCAAGAACACACCCGCTGGCTTGGCTGTTCAGTCTAACTCGAGAACACCTGCTTTCAGATCAATTGTGATGTCACAGGTTTTCCCCAAAACACTGGGTTAGGTGAAGACTTGTTTCAGTTCCTACAACTAAAAGACCCATTAGGGTGGCTTGCATATAACAAAGGAAAGGCCTTCCAAAAAGAATTCAAGTCTCCACTTGTTGCTATATGGGAACAAAATAAAGCTCAAAGTTTAAGAGAATCCTAGAGTTCTGCTCTGGGCACCACAGACTTCCCCTTAACCCCACTGAGAAGGAAGTGTCTCTCCCACAGCAACCTGAATTATTATTATTTTTTGTTTATTTTATTTTTTATTTTGCAACCTGAATTATTGGAAGTTAAGGCCACTGTCTCTTCTGCAGTGAGCCCAGGGACTGCTCTTATTTCCCAGTCACACTGTCAAGCAGTCACTTTTCTTCAGTGATTTATTAATTCTATATTACATGTTAATTATATACTAATTTTCTGAAGTCAGTGCTTGGAGAATTTTTAAGATAGTGAGATCTGATGAACACAGAGAGCAATATAATGATTAAAATAAAATGAACAGGGCTGCGTTTAGCTCTATATTTTAACATCCAACTCCATAGAAATGAATGAGTATCATACAGCAAGCAGTAGGTAACATAAAATTTTGAATATTATAAACTGTCATCTTTGAATTTAGTTTGTTGTTGTTGTTTTTTTGTATCCTCACCTGAGGACATTTTTCCATTTTTTGTTCTCTTTGCAGGCCGGTGCTCTGCTGAGCAAAACCAGCTAGGGCTGAATTTAGTTTTTAATGTTAAAACTAAAGTCATGACATGAAATATATATACATTTTTTTATCCTCACCTGAGGACATTTTTCCAGTTTTGTTTCGATAGAGTGGGAGGGAGAGAGAGGAAGAGAGAGAGAAACATTGATGTGAAAGGGACACATCGAGTGGCTGCCTCCCACATGACCCCCAACCAGGGCCGGGGATGAATCACAACCGAGGTACGTGCCCTTGGCTGGAATCAAACCCACGACTCATTGGTCCGTGGGCTGATGCTCTAACTGCTGAGCCAAACCAGCCAGGGCATGACATGAAATATTTTATTCAACACAATATTAATGTCTTTTTTTTCCTTTTCCCTCTACTCACCATCTAGTTTGTAACAGACAAGGTTCCTTCATATGCTCCTCTTCTAGGTTTGTTTTATTGTTATTGTTATACTCGTTTTTCATTTAGTTTTTGTTTTATTGTGGCTATTGTAAGTCCTTCTGGCTTTCTGGATGGGTCTATTCACTTTGGGCATCCTCTAGGCTCGGTCTCCTTTCTCCTGGCCCCAAGCAGCTTTCAGGACAAGGCAGCTCAAGCTCCTTAGTGATCAGCAGAGATGCTCTTAAGGTAGGTCCTTAAATCAGGGTTCCCTTGCCTCTTTGAATTCATTTCTTCACTCATTTTTGTTTACCTTGAAGGCAGTTTCTTTCTTTCTTGGCAGCACTGCAATATGTTTTACTGTAGTCAGCTTTTTTTTTTTTTTGTATTTTTTTAGTGATAGGTGTATTTAGGGCATCTCCGTATTTTCTTTCAAGCTCCAGGGCTTGTAGATAAATGTTTCAATAGAAACTGATACAGTGGATACAGAAAAATACATGTGAATGACCTCCAATGTTATGCTTGCTTATTTAAAAAAACGGATACAGCAGTGCCTGACATATCATAAGCACAGTGAAGTGTTAGTTATTACTGGTTTTTGTAGCTATCCGAGAAATTTAGTATATGTTCTTTATCCAACTGTGAAAAACATTACATCACTGCTAACCCTTTCAATAGCTGGCAAAATAATAACATAAGCACAGCAAGCCTTGAAAAAGGAATTCTAAAAGAAATTGGCATTTCAATGAATACCAATAATTTTAAAGGTATCAGATATGTTTATTCTTCATCCTCAAAGTCTAGACAATCATTTCTGCTGGAATCCAGATTATATATTTAATCTGTGACATTCATCGCACTAAAAGTCATCAGTGTTAAATATTAAGCCATTACCAGTATCACTATCAATTCCACTTGTAAAAATGATTTAACTTTTCTCCTGTTTTAATGTATTGTACTTGCTGTATCCAGCACATTTCAGGTCTGTTCTTATTTTCTCCAATTGTTTGCTCTGTTAGCAGGTGCCCACAATTCCACTCAACAGCATTTTTCTCTGGGTCTAGAGCAGCGGTTCTCAACCTGTGGGTCGCGACTCTTTGGGGGTCAAACGACCCTTTCACAGGGGACGCATAAGACATAACAGTAGCAAAATTACAGTTTTGAAGTAGCAACAAAATAATTTTATGGTTGGGGGTCACCACAATATGAGGAACTGTATTAAAGGGTCACAGCATTAGGAAGATTGAGAACCACTGGTCTAGAGTATTCAGTTTGAACTTAATATTAAATCAAAGCTTCTCTGGCTTTTGAGCCATGGGTTACTAGAGTAACACATTCAAAATTAAATCTTAAAAGAACCATCCAAACTCTACCTCTGATCAACTTTGTGTTTTGTTAACAAAATTATGCCTAGTGGGTGAAATGTGCATTCTTACTGGGGTGTTCTGTGTTGGTACATTTTATCTCTAAAGAGTAGCACATCATTTTGTGCTCCAGGACATACTGATCTGCATACCTCTTGCCATTCTTGCTCGTGATAGGACCTCAGCCTTTCGAACCATGCATGAGTACAATAAGACAGGGTAATTTTCAGATGCTGTAGGTTTTTTTTAATTAGAAAAAATGTTTTTACTATGTATATGCCAGGTACTTAAATTTACATATTATTCTTTATAATTATTTTTTTTCCTTTATTGATTTTAGTGAGAGGAAGAGAAAGGGAGAGAGAGAGAGAAACATCGATGAGAGAGAATATCGATTGGCTGCCACCTAAATGCCCCCACCTGGGGATCAGGCCCACAACCTGGGCATGTGCCCTGACCAGGAATCAAACTGGCAACCTCTTGGTGCATGGGTTGACGCTCAACCACTGAGCCACACCGGCTGGGCATAATTACTTTATGATGTAGGTAATATTTCATTGAATCTCAGATGCTATTGATGGTAAGACATTATTTTATATACTTCTGACAAAGTTTGACAGAGATTTCAAAAAAAATTTTTAAGTGTTTTTTAGAAGTGATACAATATAGCATCTTCTCATTTCCAAAATGAAGTAACTGTGGCAAATAGGATTAAATATCTTAAGGTCACCCATGGTTGTGGCAGAGCCAGAATATGAATCTTAACAGAGTGACAACAGATTGTATTTCACACCAAGAATCCTAAATTCATGTGTCCACTTGTAAAAAAAATGTTTTTATTTATTTTAGAGAGATAGAAAGGGAGAGAGAGAGAAAATCAATCAGCTACCTCCTGTATACCTCCTACTGGGGATCAAGCCTGCAACCCCGGCATGTGCTCTCAACCAACTGAGCCACATCAGCAGGGCTCATACGGCCACTTTTAACAACACCTCTAAGACAGTGTTATTCCTGAGATTTAGGCCCAAGTACAAACTGATGTAGTGGAGAGCAAATACATGGCAAAAAGTAAAAGAATAAACAAATGCTAAACTGTTATTCCAATTTTAAGAGCCACATAGTTTTAAAGGGATTGATCACTATGAGCTAGTAGAATTAGGAAAAGAAGTAATGAAAGAGGTGAAAACATAAGGATGTATAGGTATAGTGGGCCCAGCTACTGATTAGTCTGGATTCTCTGGAACAACTCCAACTTGAAATATTTTGTATTGTTGCTTTCATGGGAAGAACTTGAGCTCAAAATTTAACAGTGACTACTACAGTAGTTCAGGATACAAACTATGCCAAAAATTCCTAAGACAAAGGATCTCCAACGTAAGCCCAAACAGCCCTGAAGGATGTACCTACTCAAACTAGTTTTCACTAAGCTCTTAGCAACGTGTCCAGCACGGTGGTGAATGGCCAGGCAGGGTTCCTGCCTTCACTAGCTCACTTCTTTTTCGGAAGACGTTCGCGTTACAGTATCTAAACCGCTACAATAACAACATTTATTGAACACCAATTTATTACCTGCCAAGTACTGAGCTAAGCACCTTTCACATGCCATCTCAATTAATCATCACAAGAACCCTATAAAGTTAGCACCTATGATTTCCAGTTCGGTCTCGAAGGGCACCTCGTCTACTAGTGATCCCTATAACAAAAACTGCCAAACATCTTGCTACATCAAAATGGTACATGATCCCAACTCCCCAAAACGTTCAAAAGGGGTCTGCGCAGTTCCGGAAGCGACCCGCGAGGCGCGCGGATCTCCCAGGCGACCGGATGCTCAGGCTCCGCCCCTCCCGCGGGGCGTCCTTGGCGCCAAGCTCGCTTTCTGCGCCTGCGTACGCGCACTGACCCCGCCCCTCCGTCGTCGCCGCAGGAGCCATTTCGCCGTCGCCTCGGTGCAAGTTGTGGTGCGTTCGCGGGGTGTCTCCGAGAAAGGCCCGAACCGCGGACGGTCCTCAGAGGTCTCTGCTCTCCGGCAGCGGGCGACGGAGGTCGGTAGGGGAAGAGGTCGTTGCCACCCTTCGTGGCAGGGTGGGGCCCCGCCGCTCTGCAGCCGGCCTTTGTTGCGAAGCGCGGGCGGCGGTGGCGGGTGGGGGAGGGGTCGAGCCGCCGCGCCGCGTGCCGGGATTGCGGGGTGCGTGCTGCTCGCTACACTGCGCTTGCGCTGTCCGTGGCGCGTCGTGGCCTCCAGCGTTTAGCCCACCAATTCTCGGTCCTGTCTCCCAAGCCCCCGAAACAAACCGACTTCTTCCTCCGTCCGCGGAGGGGCGCTGTCCCACCCTGCGAAAGGGGGGCCGTCGCCTGGTAGTTATCCCCCCTGACGCCACACACGCCCAGGGCCTTTCATTCATTCCTTCGTGCCGGGCACGCTGGGCGCTGCCTGCGGGCACGGTGAACGGAGCCGTGAACACGTTAGGCGCAGCCCTGCCCCTCACCGCGGTGGCCGTGGGGGGTCCGGGGCAAGAGGCAAAAAACATCTGCAGGTTCCCATAAAAAGATACGGGAAATTAAGTACAGTAAAGGGAGAGAGCTGCATTAGGGTGGACCGGGAAGGCGTTTCGGAGGAAGGAGACCTTTGATCAGACCGAGGTGGCTCAGTAGCCGTGATGACAAGGAAAAACAATTGTGGAGGTAGCGTGGATTAGTGAGCGCTTAAGGGCAGAGATTGGAGAGAAACGAAAAGGCCCCGTGACTGCAGTGTGGCGAGAAGGGTTTAAGAGAAGGGACTTCAGGGTAGCCAGAGTGCAACTGGAGTCATTCAGGACGACATTGCAACCCGCCGGTGTGCAGTCGTGGTGGGGGGGGGAGATGGAGAGAAATGTCCAGACCTAGAGGATTTTTTATATTTATTTGAGCCAAACTGTTGACAATTGCCGGGAAGCTAAATCGCAACAGATTGAGAAAATGCTCCAGAGTGGCCGTTTTGCAGCTTGTTTTTATACAGTAGACTCAGGAGGAGGTGTAAGGAGGGTGACATGAATTTGCTTGGTGGTAGATTAAGGGGGCGGGGCAAATGGGAAATCTCTGGGATTGGATGAAAAGTAAAACAATCACATAATTGTTTTGCATTGGTGGATATAGGTTAGTTAATTAACATTTACAGCACAGAAAGGTGGTATGCAGGGTCAAGATAACAATGAGAGATTCTGCAGCAGGTTGTTCCATGAAGGATGTGGAAAAGATTGCCCTGACATTTCAAAGGTGTGTTGTCTCAGATCCAAAAAGATCTAAGACTGATTTTAAGATTGACCTTTGTAAAGGAAGCTATAGGCCTAGGACATGACTACCAGCCATGACCCACTTTTAGTTAGGAATTTTTATGTTCAGACCACCCTATGTGGTTACTTCCGGTCTCTGAGTTAGTAGAGTCTACTGTGCTGGCTTCCCCTGAACTTGTCAGGTTTAGTATGTGGCCCCTTTTTCATCCACAGAAATATGTTCAGAGGCAGAATTGTATAGTTGATTAGGAGTCAGATTATCTGCCTTGAAATTCTGGGTTTCCCAGTTAGGGGCTCTGTCTTCTAGGGCAAATTGTCTCAGTTTATTCACCAGTAAAAAAGGAGACGATAACACTTTTTTTTATATAGTTGTAAAATAGTCCATGTAGATGATCGAGGGATACTGTCTGGCATGTAGTAAAGGCTCTACAAGGATAGCTGTAGAGAATCCGGAGGGAGTAGATGACTCCCAGTTGATTGATGACATGAGGACAAGTCTGGGAAGGAAATTTTTTTCATTGATTTCTAGATAGATTGGAAAGGAAGAAGGGGGAGAGCAAGAGAGAAACGTCGATTGGTTGTACAACCCTGGGCCAGGGCCAGGGATCAGGGATCAGATATTAAATGAACCTGCAACCCAGATACATGCCCTTGACCTACTAGAATTCAATCCACAGGCAGATGCCCTACCCGCTGGACCAAACCAGCCAAGGCAGACTACATTTTCACTGTATTTTGGGGCATCAAGCATGTAATTGATGTTGAATATTATGAAATTATACTTAGGAAGAAAATCAATGGTGTAGTTCTTCCTATTTTTTGTTCCTCTTTCACTCTGAAGGCTTGTTTTTTAAATTATTCAGGGGTGGAATTTGTAGACCTTTACGTTTCTACAGCTTTCCTATTAATAGGATGTCCCCAAAGTTAGTCTGCAGCTACAGATTGAACAGGTTTATACAAACAGGGTCCAGTTTGATGACATTAGATTTATGTGTTCACAGAATACACAACATTAATTAACAGAAGACAAAGATTTGTTTTTTTTTTTTTGCATTTATCTTCGGACAGAGTGGGAGGGAGAGGGGGGAAGACAGAGAGGGAAACATCGATGTGAGAGAGGTACATCCACTGGTCGCCACCCATACGACCCCAACCAGGGCCAGGGACAAACTGCAACTGAGGTACATGCCCTTAGCGGGAACCGAACCTGGGACTCCCTGGTCTGCAGGTGACACACTAACCGCTGAGCCAAACTGGCCAGGGCCAGAAGACAAAAAATTGATGTTACTTACAGGGTCTCTTCTCTCAGCAAGCAATTCATAGCTTTTTGTTGTTCTAAATTTCGTCTCAGATATCTTGCTTATAATTTACATCCATATTTTAGACTCATCTTTTGTTATCTTACAAACTGAGGAGTAGAGGGGGAGTGCCAAGTGTGGAATGTTGCCTCTCTAAAAAAAATTAATATCAAATCGTAATAAAGAACAAGGCCTAAAGAAGAGATTGAAGTTAACCGATTACTGTTTCTAGTTCAAGTACTGCATATTTAATGTATTAGGATTTACAACATATAGCCTACAGCTTTGAGGACATTTGCTAAGAGACATAATCAGAATGAGAATAAACTATTGGATATTCATACAAAATGATGGATGACTGTTTCTTACTATGTCATTAAAATTTCTTCATTGGATTAAAATTTCTTCATTGGCAGTTTTAATAGCAGTGCAATAGAATATCCTATATTTAACCTAGATTTCCAGTAAATTCCAATTGTTTGGTTATTTTTAGCTTGGTAATTTCCATGTTTACTCTTATAAATAATGCAGTTTTTAACTAACTTTTGTTTTCTTAGGTCTGAAGAAGACACCTGAATCATGGGTGATGTTAAAAATTTTCTGTATGCCTGGTGTGGCAAAAGGAAGATGACCCCAACCTATGAAATACGAGCAGTGGGAAACAAAAACAGGCAGAAATTCATGTGTGAGGTACTAAAGAATACACTTTACATTGCTATGATTTTTGAGGCTTATTTTGGTATTAAAAGAACATTGTTTTCTACTTGGAAATGTTAGTGTTGCACGTTGGGTAACATTCTTTATTGTGACTTACCTGCTATTCTACCTTTATAAATCATTTTCAAGTGAGCATTACTTTGAGAACAATCTGATAGGTAAATTCTAATTAGAACATGTATTTTCTGTACAGTATTAGTAGTACAAATTAGAAAAGTTGGATCAGCTATTCACAGTTTTGCTAACTCCTATAGAAAGTAGAACAATTCTTGATTGCTTTAGGTCAACGTGCTTAAAATAAATACAAATGGAGATTTTGTTCTTGGGTCTCATAAAATTAGATTTTAACATGGAACATTCTGTTACATGAGAAGGGAATATGTGAGTCACATAAGTTAATATTATTGTTTTGGGATTAGCCTATCACTGGACAACATGATTTGAGATTTTACATAAGGCAACCAGTCCATGAATTCTCTTAGGCGTGTCGTTTTCAGTGTATTTATGGAGTATATCTCCAACAGTTAACTGTTATCTCTTAATGGATTGTTGAATTATGGTGTATTTTTTTTTTAGGTCTCAGAATTACCCAGGTCATTCTCTTAATAAATATTTTTTCTTGACTGTTAAAGGTTCGAGTGGAAGGATATAATTACATTGGCATGGGCAATTCCACCAATAAAAAAGATGCACAGAGCAATGCTGCCAGAGACTTTGTTAACTATTTGGTTCGAATAAATGAAGTAAAGAGTGAAGAGGTCCCAGCTGTTGGGGTAAGTACATTAATGTTTTCCTTCGTATACCTTGGCATCAGGTTTTCTCAGAGTACTGGGATGAGTTTCTGAAGATTGATTTCATTCTTACTATGTACCTGACTTGTGGGCTTGTGAAATTCTTTCAGTCTGTATGTCTTATGGTTTTATATATTTCACTAATTGGCGAATTGATTTTTCAGAGCCTTTTGTGTTCTGTGTATTTCCAAAGATAACATGTTAAACAGAATATAAAAATTGGTAACTTTTTAAGACGCGGTGTTGGGTCCCATTAACACTTTCTTACATAGCAGAGAGAAAATAGTATTTTGTGCAATGAAATATTGTTCTAGTGTGGTTTTGGTTTTTTGGGTTTTTTCTTTTGTCCTCACCTGAGGACATTTTTCCATATTTTATTCAGATACAGAGTGGGAGGGAGAGAGAGAGGGGGAGAAACATCGACGTGAAAGGGACACATCAAGTGGCTGCCACCCGCACAACCCAACCAAGGCCGGGGACAAACTGCAACTGGGGTACGTACCCTTAGCGGGAACTGAACCCACATCTCTCTGGACCGCAGGCCGACGCTCTAACCACTAAGCCAAACTGGCCAGGGCTATTCTAGTGTTTTTGATACTATGCTTACTTTAATTATATGTAAGTAATGAATACCTTTCTCTAGTACATTTTTAAGAAATAAAAAGAAAATTTGAATTTTCACAAAATAAAAAAGGTTCACATGATTTAAGTAGATCCCGTAAGTAACTTAAATGAAAGATTCAGTTTTATAAAATCTTTAGGAATAGTATCTATACAAGTTTTAACAATTTATTTTCACTGAACTTTTATATTCCAACTTGTAAAAATAAATGTTTTATTTTCTTCCATTGCTTTTGACCCAGTCAAGAAACTTTCTAGTATATTGTAGATAATTACAGAATTTTAAATTACATTGATTTGAGTGTTTGTAAAGTGAAGAGATTAGACAAGATGCTCTTGACTTTGCTTCAGGCTATGAACACAACGATGCACCTCTTTCACATTTTGAACTATTGGCATTTGCTTCGCATGTTGTGGCCTATTCTGTATTTCTTAGCCTCTTCTTTTTTGTCTTGCAGTGTAGGCCAGTGGAAGATTCTCTTTAATTTTCTTTTATGTGAAAATGTTTTCATTTTACCTTCTTTCTTGAGTAAAATATTCAGTTATAGGATTTGGGGGGCACCTGTGTCTATTTTTCAGCACTTTAAAGATAATTTTTCCTTGTTGTCTTATTATCTCCATTGTTTTCTAATGGAGGTAATGTGTTGTTTGGTTGCTTATTGTTGTTGTCATTCCTCACCAGAAGATATTTTTCTATTGATTTTTTGTTGTTGTTTTAAGAGAGGGAGGGAGTGTGAGAAGGAGGAGAGACAGACAGACAGACAAACAGACAGACACATCACTGTGAGAGAGATACATTGATTGGTTGCCTCCCACACTACACCAAGCAGGGCTGGGTTTGAACCTGCAACCCAGGAATGTGCCCTTGACTAGGAATTGAACCTGTGACCTTTTAGTCCTCAGGATTGTTGCTTGCTTGCTTGCTTCCTTGCTTGTTTTTTTTATGTTTGGTTTCCATAGTTTGACTAGGATGTGACTAGGTGTGGATTTTGGAGGGGCTTTTTCTTTTTTCTACTTATTCCTTTCAGGGCTTGCTAGATTCAAGAATCTTTAAATTTATGTCTTTCATTAAATTTAGGAAACTTTGACTATTCTTCAAAATTTCTTCTGCCTCATTTTTTTCCTCTTCTCTTTCTGGGACCTATGTTAACATGTATATTTAACCTTTTTTTTTATTTCTCACCTGAGGATATTTTTTACATTAATTTTCCATTAGAGTGGGAGGGAGAAAAAGAGAGAGAAATATCAATGAGAGACACATCGACTGGTTGCCACCTGCACAACTCCAACCGGGGCCAGGGACGAACCGCAACCGAGGTATGTGCCCTTAGCGGGAATTGAACCTGGGACTCACTGGTTCACGGGCGATGCTCTTACAGCTGAGCCATACCAGCCAGGGCAAAGCTTTTGATGGTATCCCAAAGGTCCCCGAGTCTGTCTTCCTTTTTTTCCCCCCTACTCTCTCTGTTCCTCAGATTGGATGATTTCAAATGATTATCTTCAAATTCACTGATTGTTTTCTCTGTCAACTCCATTTTGCTGTTAAGTCCATTCAGTGATTTTTTTATTGCAGATATTATCCTTTTCATTTCTACCCCCACCCATGGCATTTCTTACCTTTTCATTCATTATAAGCATACATTCATAATATGAATGTGAATTTCCTTTATGTCATTAAGCATAGTTATACTAGCTGCTTTTAAATCCTTGACTAAATTACAAGTCATCTCAGGGTTTGGCTCTGTTCGTTGCGTTTTCTCTTGAGATTGGATTACCTTTTTTTCTTTTTTCTTTTTTTTTTTATATGTCAAGTAACTTTGTATTATAGTCTGAGCATTGTAAATATTATGTTGTGGAGATCCTTATTGTTTCTCCAAAGAGTATTGCTTTTGTTGTGTTGTCAAGTAGTTAAGTTGGTTGGGCTCACTCTGCAGATACTGCCTTTTGAGTAACAGTTCCGATATTACTCCAGTTTTCTGATCCTTTGTTAGACAACTTGGAGTGTGTCCCATGTATGTGTAGTTCAAAGGTTAGAGATTTGGGCAGGGTTCATACACCAAATTTGAGATTCCTCCCTCTTTCCTTTCCAGGATTTCCTCCTCACGTTCTAGCAGCTTTGGTTTCCTCAAACTCTTACCATCTGATACTTCAGGCCAGAAAGACCGGATAGTCTATAGAGTTTTAGCTGCCTCTCAGTCTTCCCTCAGACTAAAAGCCATAACAAATAGGACTTACACTTTTGCTATCCCTTGGTTTCTCTCACTTTTAAGGTCCCTCCAGAGTTTGCTAGCTTTTGTTCACTTTTTAGTGCCTGCATCTGGTCGTGGGAATCTTTGGTCTTCTTTTCCCTGGAGTTCATGTTACCTACAGGAGGATAGTCTTATAGAAGCTTGCTTGGCTACACCCGAAACAAGACCTATTGTCTTTTCATTAGTTACATTTTAACATGCTCAGATATTTTCCATTGAATGCTCTGACAGGGAGAGAGAGGGAGAAACATCTATGTGAGAGAACATGGGTTGGCCGCCTCCTGCATGCCCTCCACTGGGGGTCGGGCCCACAACCTGTGCATGTGCCCTGACAGGGAATCGAACCAGTGACCTCCTGATGCATGGGTCGACGCTCAGCCACTGAGCCATGCAGGCCAGGCTGACAATGCATGTTTTCCCCCTCACTTCCTGTATTCCAGCTGCACTGGCCTTCTTGTAGTTCCAGTACCTTTCTGTATAAAATATAGAAATCTTTCAATCAGAAACATTGAAAATAAAGATATAAGTAAAGCTTTATCAGGCAAATGAAGTACAAATAAAATAGAAATAGCATTATTAATATCAGAATAAACTTTAAGGGAGAAAGCAGAAAAGACAAACTGTTCAGTGTGCCAATCCCCTTAGCATTAGAAATGCTAATGTATATGTATATATATTAGTAAAACTAAAATGATAATGTGAGAAAGTAGCAAAGGGACCCAAAAAATCCTGGGTATTTGAACACTTGGTTCTGGATGAAAATTTAGAGTTACAGTTACAGACTGGATAACAGTGTCTATCAAAACTCTGGAGGGCCAGAGGAGGAGTCATGTATTCAAAGGCTCATGAAATGCTTTTATTATTATACAAGAAGTAGATTTTAAATGGAATAAACTAACAAGTTTCAGCTCAGGAAAATAGAACAGGTAAAATAGGAAGAAATTAGTGAAGATAAAATCAAAGTGCTGAATGAGAAAGTAAAAATAGTAAGTAAAATGTTTATGTGCTCTTTGTGAAAGATAAATATGAAATAGTCTATCCATTCCAGGTCTAATTTTTAAAAGTTAAGTAAATACTGTTGATTCACAGTCCTTTATGAAAAAATCCATGTGGTTTAAGAATTCAGAATTTTTTGTATTTTAGAAAAGTAATGTGGTGCACAATACCATATCTTATGTGACATCTCTAGCATATCTGAGGTAGAACCCTATAATCAAACTTTCTTACTAGTTTATAAGAGAAAAATATCTACTCAGTGGTTAATAGAGGTCTTTAAAAAAAGCATTTCATAAAATTAAATGTGTATTACCAATAAAGTAGTTAGGAAATGGAGTAGAAAAATACTTCCTTGACATGCTAAAAGGTATCATCTAAAAATAATGATAAGCATGCACTACTAAAAATGGGCCCTGGAGCAGTGCTACTCAGTGCAAAAATGACTAAACATTTAGAAGCAGAGTATTATGATAGCAATTTTACATTTGTTGACTCTAATGGGAAACTTGGGCTTGTATTTTATGTGTGTTCAGTTTTTGCTGTATTTTACAAAAAATATTATTCCCAGGGGAAAAAACTAAAAACCAGCTCTTCTCTTTTTTTAGATTATGAGAGCATTTGTTATGGGGTAATTTACTTAATGGAAGAGTGGGTTGGAGCAGAAAAGACAACTCATCAGTATGCCTAGATTATGCTCCACTAACCAGACCCCTGCCTGTTACAGTACCTTTTTTTAAATTTAAGTAACCACAGTTACTCTTTTATTAACAAACTTAACACTGACACTATAGCATGTAATGTCCAAATGCCCAATATTTTAAGTTCTAAAGTACACATTTTTTTAATTTATCTTTTTGTAGTTGTTTTCTCTTTTTCCCCTCATTGACACCCCCTCCTGACCACCCCCCACGCCATGGCATTGTTGTCTATGTCTATTGGTTATGCATATATGCATATAGGTTCTTTGGTTTATCTCCTCCCCCCACTTCTGAGGTTTGTCAGTATGTACTCTACTTCTCTGTCTTTGGGTCTATTTTGTTCATCAGCTTATTTTGTTCATTATGTTCCACAAATAAATGAGATCATGTGATACTTGTCTTTCTCAAAAGCCAGCTCTTTTGCAGATAGTTTGAGATGCACTACCCCAGGGGAATTTCTGTAAAGTTAAGATAAGACCGCGGTGTCTGTTATCAGCATCATTACTTAGTTTAATGCAGTAAATAAAAAGAAATAAAAGAGATATGTAATAAGAGAAAGAAACAAAGTATAAATATTATAAATTAATTGGAAAATTTTTCTAGTCACTGTAGTGGTCAAAATTACAAGGAACTTAAGTTTGTAGGACCTGCAAGAACAATGTAGCAGATTTTTATTGAAGGATAGTGTGAAGACCTCTTAAGAGTCTGAGATTTTACCATATTTGTAGGCTAATCATTATCCTGCCACAGTTTCAGAGATGCTGGCAGAAGACAAAATACTTCTGAATCAGAGACAAGAGATGTTATTACTCATGGGATAGCAGGCATCATGGGTTCTTCCTTGTCCCCAGATCTCTTGGGAAACAAATCTGTTTTCTACCCTGGAGGGGAGGATATGATCTCTTTCTTCCAAGGTTATTTGTTGTTCAAACATCCTTGAAATGATAGACAAGACTTGGGAGAAACACAAGATATCCATGGAGAATTTCTCAATAGAAGACTTGATAAAATGGAGAGCCATACCATGTTTCTGGGTGAGAGGTTGCTTTATTGTAAAATGTCAGTTCACAATAAGGAAGTCAGTTCTCTCTGAGTAAATTGTGTAAATTTAACATTGCTTGGTAAGTGAACAAAAAAGTTAATTAGGAAAAATAATTGCTTAGTAATAGCCAAAAGGAATTTGAAAAAGTTAAAAGTATCTAGCCAATTCTACCTCATATAAATAAAGAATATTAATTATTTTAGGTGGAAGGCGGGTAGGGGTAGTAATAGTGTGAAAAAGGCCAAATATATGGTGATGAAAGATTTGACTTTAGGTGGTGGGCACACAATGCAATATGCAGATCATGTATCAGAGAAACATGCACTTCAAACCTATATGAACCTATTAACCAATGTCACTCCCAATAGATTTTTTTTTTTATCCTCACCCGAGGACATTTTTTCGTTTTTTGTTCAGATAGAGTGGGGGTGGGAGAGAGAGAGAGAGAGAGAAACATCAATGTGAAAGGGACACATCGAGTGGTTGCCACCCGCACAACCCAACCAGGGCCGGGGACAAACTGCAACCGAGGTACATGCCCTTAGCAGCAGGCCGACGCTCTGCTGAGCCAAACCGGCCAGGGCTCCAATAGATTTTTTAAAAATAAAATTAAAAGCACTACTGAACCTAGGAAAAAAAAACGTTATTTTAAGGTTACAGGAACTAAATTGCTGTCATACTAGCTCCAAATGAAAAATACATATATATATATATTAAATAATCAGAATAGTTCTCAGGATAGGAAAGGCCATTTTATGGAGAATGTGACTACAGAAACAAAACTAACAAAATATCTTTTTGGACAGTAAGCAGCATTAAAGTTAAAAGGAAAAGGATGGACACAAAGTTTTTTGGAACTTGTTTGACAGTGAATCGTGCTGAAGTGTTAAATTCTTAGAAATTATTGATAACAATGAATATCAGTTAAAATAATGGGCAAAGAAAATGTAAAATAATAGGTTGCTAGAACAAAAACCAAAACTAATATTGGTAAAGATGTAAAGCACATTCTGTAATTCCAGGCATTGGAGAGGATGTGAGAGAAAGAGATTCTCGTGTATAGTGCTTGTGTGAGTATGGAATTCAGCAACCTTTCTGTAGAGTACTGTGGTGCTTTTTAAAATGTTGATGCCTTTTAACTTGCATGAATTTTTCCTAAAAGAAATAAGCCTAAGTACAAAGAATTTAAAGCAATGTTTTATAGTTTTTTCAAGATTGGCTACAGTCCAAGTATCCATCAACATGGTATTGCTTGTGATAGAGATACACACACACAGAGAGAGAGAGAGTGAGAGAGTGTGTGTGTGTGTACACCTGCTGTTGAGTTGGTTCTGACTCCTGGCGACATGTTATGAGTGATGGCCACAGTGTATTGTTCTTAACAGCCCTGCTCAGCTCTTGTAGACTCCTGCCTGTGACTTCTTCTGGGGAGTCAGTTCATCTCATATTTGGTCTTTCTTTTTTGCTACTGCCTTCTATTTGTCCCAGAATTACTCTTTTCCAGAGAACCTGCCTTCTCATGATGTGCCCGAAGTAGGACAGCTTCAGTTTTGTCATTTTTGCCTCCAGTGATGTTTCAGGCTTAATTTGCTCTAGAATGCATTTGTTCATCTTTCTGGCAGTCCAGGGTATCCATTGAGCTCTTCTTCAATACCATATTTGAAATGAATAAAATTATTTTTCTATCAGCCTTCTTCACTGTCCAGCTTTCACATCCATACATAGCAATTGGGAACACTCCAGGTGTGAACAATCTTAGCTTTGATCTCTGTTGACACATCTTTACTCTTGATGATCTTTCCTAATTCTTCCTTTGCTGCCTTTCTGAGTCTCAGTCTTCTCTTGATTTTCTTGGCTGCAGTCTCCATACTGAACTAAGGTAAGCAAAATCTTCAACAATTTCAGTGTCTTTATTGTCTATGTTAAAGTTGTATATTTTGTCTGTAGTCATGATTTTTGTTTCTTGGTGTTCAAATGCAGTCCTGCTTGGTGTTTTCATCAGAAGTCATTTCAAATCATTGCTACTTTTTCTTTGTATAGTATATTCATACAGTGGTAGTAAGTCCTTAAAATTTATGTAGATCAATATTTAAAGAAGTAGAAATTGTATGTAAAATATTTTACATTTGTCTTGAAAGTTGATGTTTCCTCTCTGGAAATCTCTTCTCCCAGATTCTTTTTTGGTTGGCTTTTCACCTGCTTCATATCTCTTCTTAGATGTCACCTATGATTGCAGCTTTCCTGGTTCACTTTATTTAAATAGTGATCTCTCACAGTCCCTATTTTTCTTTTCTTTATTTTTCTCTATAGTATTGTATCACTCAACATATTATGTATTTATTTCTTGTCTAGATCTGTAAGAATATAGAATTAGAATATAGTTATTTGAATATAGCTCTGTAAGTACAACATGTGTATCTGTCTGTGCATTGTTTTATCCTCAGTACCCAGAACAGTGTTACCATGTAGAAGGCTCCTAGCAGATAACTTTTTGAAAGTTGAATGTATTTATAAAGATAGTAAGTGGAGAGAAAGTAAATTAACTATGTAGCATAAACTCATTCCACTTTTTGTGGAAAAATTATATTTATGTACATATTGTGTGTATATATAAAATTTCCGGATGAAGAATTATGAATATATTACTCTTATCTTTTCTGCCTGAAATGAGAACTTCATCGTTTTATAGTCACTGAAAACAAAGATGTTAATAGGGGAAGTGGAGGGGAGCATGTGGGCCTGCTTTAAGTAGCAAAGAATTTACTAGTTCCTGTGAAAACGAAATTGCTTATAGTGCCTTGACTTTTTCACTTGCAGGTAGCACCTCCTATCCTCCCACCTACTGATACACCTGACACCACAGCAGATGCTGATGGTGGTTTACCAACAACCTTGGGTGGACCTCTTCCCCCACATCTGGCTCTCAAGGCAGGTAGGGGACTTGAATGTGTGCACATGACTGAGAATAAGTTATACATGATCTTGTTTGGTCATCATCTCTCTTTTTCACTTGGATGGAAAGAAATAACTATAGTAAACTCTTGATGTTGAGAGAGAGCTCAAAGCCTTCATAAGTTTGCAAATACCACCAGCTCATTTACTTTTTCTTATAGAGTGTGGTACAGCTTAATTCCTTTCTATAATTAGCATTTACTGCTTTCTGATCTCTAAATAGATTTTTGCACAGGCTAGAACGTTTGGTTAAAGAATTTTATTTATTGCCCTTTCTTGTTTCTAACTTACTCCTACCAAGTATATTGTAGACTTGTTTACCTATAGATTCAAGCCACTGCTGAATTCTACTTATTACCTAAACTTTCATTGGTATGTCCACTGTAGGGTAGATGAACTAAGATATTTGGTCATATCCAATATTTATGAAATGAGAATAACAGTGGTGTTCACTTCTTAAGATTATTGTGAGAAATACATTTTTTGAAAAGCATATAATAAATTCAGTACAAGTAATGATCCCGTCAGTCCTAACTCTTTTTAGCTTCTCATTTTTCATTGCCTGCACTAGAAGATAGCTTCCCTCCAGGGTCATACGTAGCAAAGAAACAGTTTTATTATTAATCAGTTATTTCGTAAGTAGCAACTTGGAAAACAAAGCTACATGGATAGATTGTCAGTCACTTCTGATCTGTACTGCTGGCTTCCCTCTGCATACCAACCTTGGAATTAGCAATTTAGATCTGTACTGTAGTAATGTAACACTTTTCAAGTAAATCATGGGATTTCAGGCCCATTTCCAAATAATTAAAACCTTGGATTTCTAATTATGGAGTGCCAAAATCTCAATTAGGAATATTCTTTAAAATATTCAGGGTCTTCCTGCAGTTTGATTCATCTAGAGAACAGTCATTTTCTTTCCTTAATAGAAAATAACTCTGAAATTGGAGCCTCTGGCTATGGTGTTCCTGAACCCACCTGGGATCGAGGAGCCAACTTGAAGGATTATTACACAAGAAAGGAAGAACAGGAAGTACAAGCGGTAAGGCTGTTACCAACCTGTCTCTGGGAATGTCAACTAGGGCTTAGTTCATAGCAAGGTCTAAGGTATTTGCAACTTAATAATTAGGTGATTCTTTTCTGTGGTTATTTGAGACAACTTAATCAAACATGACACCATAAACCTAAGCTATTCATTAAATATGGTCACTGGAATTGCCTATGAAATAAAACAGTGTTTTTCTTGGTTGTAATAAAAGATCTCATGTACTTTGTAGGAAATAATAGTTCTCTCTGTAAACCTCATTTTGTGAGGCCTCGTAAAAATGCCTTGATAAGACAGTTTATTTTCCTACTTAAAATGTTTAAAGCAGTGAAACGAGCACACACAAAAACCTGTCAAAGGTTTCTTAGAAACAATTTAAATACACTACGTTAACCTAACATATTGGTATTTGCTAATATTAGTTAGCTAATAGAGTCGTCAGATACAATATAAACTAATTCTGGCTCATTTTGACTAGGAATAGAAACTATTAAAAGAAGTTTTTTAAAAAGCTTTTGTATTACAAAGGATTGGTACAAAGAAGTTATTGTTATAAATTTTTGTACCTTTAATTTTGTACATAACTAAAATCAGTGCAGCCGAATTTAATTTTTATTCATTCAACAGACTCTAGAGTCAGAAGAAGTGGATTTAAATGCTGGGCTTCATGGAAACTGGACCTTGGAAAATGCTAAGGCTCGACTGAACCAGTATTTCCAAAAAGAAAAGATCCAAGGAGAATATAAGTACACTCAAGTGGGCCCTGATCATAACAGGTTTGCTGGTTTCTCTCTTTCCTTCAGTAGTAAGTCCAGGGTTGTTTTGGATATTCGTTGTTCTAGATTTGTACAGCTGTGTAAGAGAAAAGTTCTGCAAAACTCTGCTGTTTGTATTGCGAGACTTTAAAGGTTCTCATTTGAATCTGAAAGGCAAAAATGATAGCCGTAGGTGGTGCTATCAGCCAGAGGTGGTGAGTTTCACTGTGGTATCACTAGAGGTAGTGTTAATGATTATTTCTTTAATGGGTCAAGTTAGACATTTAAGTTTTGGAATCTCTGTAGATTGTATTGCATCTTAATCCAGATTTCCCTTCAGCTTTGAAACTTGCCAGCTCTTAAGAGTCCTGTTGAAGTTTTAAGAGCTTAGCCTCAGTATTTGTATGTGAATTAGCCTACTCTTAGCCTGTTAATTTCGTAAAACTGAAGGGAGGTCATTGTAACAATGACAGTATGTTTCTCAGCCCGCTTGCTGTTCTTCCTGAGAGCATTCCAGGGTGTAGTAATTATTACTCCCAGGAAGGCTCATATGGATTAGACTCTTCTGGGGCACTGTATTTTATTGGAAGGGAGGGATTATAAGAAATAAATTATTCAAAATACATTAAAAGTTTTTTCCTTGAAAATCAAAGCGTTCTTCCTTGAATGCATCTAGCAATCCTAAAATAATTATTACGAAAATAAAACTTTGACATTGTGGTCAAAGTGATGTTTAGAGCATTGTTACCCCTGCATCCCACTGTTTTGTTCAATCCTGAATTCTCAAATACTCAATTCTGGCGTCAGACTTTAAAACCCTCAGAGGTTGTAAAGGAAAGACGCATTTGTTAATTCTTTAATATGTTGTTCTTCTGAGCTGATTGGGCTTGGCAGCACTTGGTGACTTTCAGAACCATTAGATAACTTAAGTGTGCCGGCAACTTATTGTTGTAAAAAATTTTTGATATCGTTATCTTATCACTGACTTCTGATACAAGGAATTGAAGAATTCAGGATATAAAGATGAGAGAGGCAAAGACAGTTGGGGGAGCTGGGACAGCATTGCTCCCTGTATGTCCTTTATTTAAAGGCATAACAGACAGCAACACCAGAGGTCTGTGTTCATACACACATGTGCTGCTGCTTAGGCTGAACTAAGCAATCACATGGGAAACGATTGTAAACTGATTTCTGGTGTCGCTGTTCCCCCTAGGTGGAGGAGAATGAGATTGACTTTAAGCCTGGCTGAGAAACATACTGGCATCGGTGTCATTATTGAAAGGGTGGATGTTGTTCCCCTGAAAGTCAGTGGCCTTTGACCCCTGAAGCAACTGTGCCTGAAGGTCAGTTCACAAGATGTATAGGAAGGAGTCTAACATTTACTTTTTTTCTTAACCCTCAGTTAACCTTTTTTTCACAGCTCAAAGTCAAGGTTAGAATGTACCTGAGCAGTGGAAGGATCAGAAAGCATAGTTTTGAAAGGGCAGTTTTTTTCTTATTGAAACCTAAACCATTCCCTAGAATCTGCTAGCAATTTTAACTATAATTAAAAAAAATTTTTTTGTTCTCCAGGACCTGATTTAAGTAAATGTAATATAAATACACTAAGTTTTTTGTTATCAGGGGCTGCTTCCAACTGTAGGCAGATACCAGACCCCTGCCTCTGGAGCCACTGATACATGCAGTGTTTGTCTGTCCATGTGTTGCATGCACGCATGCATATATTTAGCTTATCTTAACAGATTAGAATCATTAGTGGGTAGCCCACACAAAGGAATCTTAAAATGACCACAACTATAATTTAAAGAGTTTTGGTTCTATTTTATTTCTTGGCCCCAAGCTAAGTGGAAAATTCCTTCTCATTGAATGTTTTCTAGCTATTCAGAGTACAACCTTTGGAATAAGAGTAAGTAAATATAGCATCTAAAACCCTAACATTTTCTTTTCATGAAAAGTTGGCTCTTTACCTTTGATTATAGCAGTTTTGTGCCATGTTATATGTTACTTGAAATTTACATACTCCATTTGTTCTAGGATTGAACAGAAGCAAATGTTTACAATGTTTTTTTGTGTGCGTGTGGTTTTTTTTGCTGTGATTTGTTTAAGCAGTTGGAAAGCCTGCCTGATTTGAGTCCTGGATTTAGTAATTTCTAACAGTGAAATTCTTAACCTTGTTTGTATATGTCGTTACAGGAGCTTTATTGCAGAAATGACCATTTATATCAAGCAGCTGGGCAGAAGTAAGTGTTACTGATAAACTGAGTCTTGTATAGTAGAGTAATATTCACATTAAAGTCTTGAGCTACTATACATGGGCTTTATTAATTAGAATAAACACCTACAGTGTTTTAGGATATTAGTAATTATATGAAATAATGGGCCCAGTTTCCCAATTTGCAGGTGAAAAAAAAGATTAGTATTATATTTCAAAGGGTAAGAAAATGGTAGGCTACTTAGTAGTCTGCCAGTGTCAAAGAACTTTAAAATACATTTTTTCTTTCTACACAAAAGTGTTCTTGCAGTTTAGATAAAATTAGCTAGGTGAAATTTAGAAAAGGAGTAAATTGGTTGATAGCATTAGAAGATGGATGTGTAGCATTGACATAGAGTCAAGAAGAGAAGGTGAGAAAGTTACCTTGAAAAACAAAGACTAGATGGGGGTTATTCATAAGGGAAGTAAGAAGGCAAAGGTATGATGCATGTATTCTCTGTGCTTAGAGAGTAAATTTAAAACAGGCAGTGTGTTACGCTTGAAGGGTAAGGAACTAGTCCTATGTACCTGGTTTTGTTACTAACAGATTTTGTGACTTTGAATGTCACACCTTACGTCGCTGGGACTCAATTTACTTATCTGTAGAGTGAGAGAAATGGCCTAAGATTCTATCTAGAGAATTCTGCAACAGACACTTATGTATTAAATTGCATATCTGATAGAATAAAGCCTTTTAATAAATCATCAGAAGATTGAATATTTTTTATACCAGATTTTAAAAATAAGTTATTTTCAGTGGTTGGGATATTAAGGGAAGAGGATTAAAGGCAGTCTAATGTGTGTAAGCCCATTGATCTGACCATTGGGATCAATTTGACTAACTTGGCTAATTAGGCATGAAGGACTTGTGCCCCTTCTTACTTTGTCATCTCTCCTAAAGCTGAATGCTGAAGGAGACGAAACTTTCTGTTAGCATGTTCTTTAAGAATATGAGTACCTGCTAGCTTCACTCTAGTGTAAGGATCAGCAAACTACAGTCCTCTGGCCAAAGACGGTTCTTTGCCTGTCTTGTGAAAGTTGTATTGGAACAGTTTTACTTGTTTGCATCGGGGGTAGCAAACTATAAAAGGCCAGGTTGTAAACATTTTAAGTTTTGCAGGTCACTTAAATCTCACACTTACTTTTGTCCTATTTGTACAATTTTAAAAACATAACTATTCTTAGCTCTTTGTTCTGTAGTTTGTCAAACCCTAGTTGAGTATTATCTATGGTTGGTTTCCCACTTTAAAGGTAGAGTTGAGTGGTTGTGACCAAGATCATGCGGCTGCAAATGCCTAATATATTTATTATCTGACTTTTTATAGAAGATTGCTAACTCCTGCTCTGCATAACCACTTTGAATTCATTTCCATTTTGTTTTGCTTCTTGACTCTTTGCTCTTTACAAAGTTAAAGTATGTTTTGTAACCCTTTTAAATGTCAAATGATATTAATAATAACTTTTATTGAAATAGTTTATTGCTTTTATAGTGGTGATTTATGTGTGTCTTAGCCTATAGTCAAGATGGTTGGTTACTCAGTTGATCAGCTATTGTGGAATTGATTTTGATTAGCAGATAAGAATGAAAAAGAACTTGGAACCCATTACTCTGTATTTTAGGGCAGCTTTTGTACCTAATCCCCTACTTGCTTATGAAATAAGACGTTTCTTTACTTAGTTGAGTTTTTCTTCTGTCTTTGGTAATCCTGACCTTAAATTATAGGGATTTTTGCACGCGAACATGGATCAAATAAAAAACTGGCAGCACAGTCCTGTGCCCTGTCACTTGTCAGACAACTCTACCACCTTGGAGTGATTGAAGCTTACTCTGGACTTACAAAGAAGAAAGAAGGAGAGACAGTGAGTCTTTAGACTTAGTTATGTAGAGAGATATTATAAAATTTAATTTAGCCGTTGATTAGAATTTGACTAAAGAAATTTAAGTTATAGCTATAGGAGTCTTGCCTTAAGAACTGGAAATGGCCTTATTAGTCATCTGTGCCTGGTGGGTGGCTGTGTTCACAGTGGGCAGGCAATAATTGAAGTAATTCTTCCATGGGGGGGAGGGGAACTGGCTTATTGTTGGAATATTATAGACCTAGTGTTGCCCATATACTCTTAACCCTGCTGTAGTAGTGCTCGTGTGTATGTGGCGTGATTTTCATGGCCATCCTTTTTTTGTAGGTGGAGCCTTACAAAGTTAACATCTCTCAAGATTTAGAGCATCAGCTGCAAAACGTCGTTCAAGAGCTAAACCTTGAGATCATGCCCCCAGTAAGCATACAGTTACTTAGTTCACTTTTGTATAGAAATTCTCTAGTTAGACAAGACACTGGTATTGGACTTTTATTTTGTTTGTCTTGTTATTTAATAGCCTGATGATCCTTCTATACCTGTTGTACTCAACCTCGGCAAATTGGCTCACTTTGAGCCATCTCAGCGACAAAACCAAACGGGAGTCGTTCCTTGGTCGCCTCCTCAATCCAACTGGAATCCCTGGACTAGCAGCAACATTGATGAGGGGCCCCTGGCTTATGTAAGTTCATCGTTCTTGAGATCAGACTCTTACTTAATATTTTACTTCTGAGTGTATTTTTCTTTTTTTAATTAAAAAAATTTTTTTTTTCTTTATTATTTTTAGAGGGGGAGAGAGAGAGAAACATCGATGAGAGAGAACATTGATTGGCCATCTCCTACATGCCTCCCACTGGGGGTTTGACACACAACCTGGGCACGTGCCCTGACCGGGAATCGAACCAGAGACCTCTTTGATGCATGGGTCGATGCTCAACCACTGAGCCACACCGGCCAGGCACTTTTGAGTGTATTTCATTAGAATGTCTAGATAAAAAGTGGATTCCATTTGAAGATGAGTTACGTGCTTTTGTTTGACTGTTGCCTTCCTAAATTACAGGCTACTCCAGAACAAATAAGCATGGACCTCAAGAGTGAATTAATGTACCAGTTGGAACAGGATCATGATTTGCAAGCTGTAAGTCTGTGAAGTATAATAGATATGTGGTGCCCAGAGCTTCAGAACTTTCTATGTGTGGGGAAAAGGACAGTGAATAATATATTTTACCCTTTCTATGGAGGGAAATAGTTGTGAGTTAAGGTGAAGGGCCTGGAATTCTTAGTTAACCTAAGTGGAGAGATTTGAGGTAATAACTCTGTTTTGGCATTTTTTGGTATTTTTCGAATAAAACAATATTAAAGTTTTAGAAGAAAGGGAATGCATATGGAATATTCAGGGAGAAAGGAGGAAAATAAGGGTGTGGACAAGGCCACTAGGTAGATTCTTCAGAAATTTAGTGAGAAAGGGCAATAGTTAGATAAATGCATATATATTCTTTTATGAAAAAGTGTATTTTGAGTAGCAAGCCAATGGAAAGGAATGAGTTTTTGTAGAGATGGCGTTTTTTTTTTTTTTAAAACAGTGGGATAATTGCTTCTACTTTACTAAAGCAAATTTGACCGAGGTGTAACTTTTCTAATACAGATACTGCAGGAGAGAGAATTACTCCCTGTGAAGAAATTTGAAAATGAAATCTTGGAAGCAATTAGTGAAAACTCAGTTGTCATTATCCGAGGAGCCACGGGATGTGGGAAAACCACACAGGTTCCCCAGTTTATTCTCGATGACTTTATCCAGAATGACCGAGCAGCAGAGTGTAATATTGTAGTAACTCAGGTGAGTAGCAAGCTAACTTTTATTGCAGTATATGTGTCTGTTGTGGATAGAGATTGAAGGTCAAAGTACCTGGAGGCCATCCTGTTCCCAATTCTTTGATCAACTCCCTTTGTAGCCACATAAGGTTTCGAAAATAGTAGAGCATCAGGCCCTTTAAAATTAAAAAAACAACATCTTATTCTAATCGACAGTATTCTTCACTGAACCATGTAGAAAATTCTTTTTGTCTTGGTTGAAGGGAGCTTTGGGCTTAGAATCAAACAAGACAGTACTTTCTCCTCAAGTTCACATCCAAATCTGTCCTCTCTATCCTACCACCTGATAATTTTCAGTGAAAACTAGTTAGAGTAAGAGCTTGCAAGCTAGCAAAACAGATAATGGTTGACTTTTACTGAGTATTTAATGTAGGCTATCATTTCAGGATATAGCTGTCCCCCATGTAGAATAAACTTTGGAAATAGGAAAAATGGAGCCCAGATATGTTTGTGATATCTGGTGCCTTATAAATCATTTTATTGAAGTCCTGTTCTATTATCATGTATTTAAGTATCCAGAAGAGAAATGAGGTCAAGTTCTGGGACTTGTACCCTTTAGTTAGACAACTCTAAGATCAGAGAAGTTGTTAGTTTTAGATAAATGTCAAGAGGGGTACATCAAAGAGGTGGATCCTAGAATAAAAGAGCAGTTTGAGACAGGCATTCTGCTGCCTGTGGTGAAGAAAGTGTCTGGTACACAGGGAGCTCAGTGAATCCTCAGTAAGTATTAGCTATTTCAGTTAAAGTTAACACTGATGGACTGTGAAGAAGTAGTAATCACTTAAAAACTATCTGCTGCTGCCTGACCTGTGTGGTTCAGTGATTGACCTATGCACCAAGAGGTTGCTGGTTCCATTCCCAGTCAGGGCACGTGCCCAGGTTGCAGGCTCAATCCCCACTAGGGGGTGTGTAGGAGGCAGCCAATCAATGTTGATGCTGCTTGACGTTTCTGTTTCTCCCTCTCTCTACCTCTCTCACTCAAAAATCAATAAAAACATTAAACAAAACAAAAAACCTACCTACTACTAAGACTGGACTCCAGGCATGTGCAGTCAGACATGTGCAATGAGAATGTAAAGAAGCTTATGCCCTGGAGGATAATTGAAGTATTCTGTTGAAATGACTTAACATCATCCTTGTTTTCATCACCACTACTTTCTAACTGGTTTCACTTAATCAGTTATTATGTTGTTTTTAATATATTTAATGATCCAAATACAACATAAAGCTAGAACAGTAAGGCGAAATAGTTGGGTAAAGGAGGAATAAAGAAAATTCATATTATATCTAAAGTCATCTGTATGAATTTAGGCAAAATAATTAAATTCCCTGCACTTATTGTTGTTTTTTATCAGAATAAAAAAAAATTCTGTTTTGTTCTGAAGCACAAATAAAATAGTATATGCAACCATGGTATTAACTGTTATGTTATGCAGACATTAATTATGATTATTCTAGAGGTCTCCATAGTCTCGATTCTTTATATTTATTTGTACAATATAGAATATTTCTATATACCATAGAACAGTTAAGAGAGTAGGTAAGCCATATGGGGAAAGAGTCCTACAGATAGATATAGGTGATGTGTTAGTGGTGAGCCTTGCCTTGTGCTTATTCACTGTGGTACAGCATGTAAAACAATTGTTGAAGCACTGAAGGTGAAGGGAAAAGGGGTAAATTATCCAAGGGATAAGTAGAACAAACTTCTTAGGCTATCGGATGGTATACAATCAGAGAAGTGCTTAAACATTCACTAGTAGTTTTTTGCATTGAGCAGTGTTCTACACAAAATGCTTATCTCGTGAATATTTATGAGAATTAGAAGATTATTTTTAGTTACCTTTTTCTGACTATAGAAGGAATATATAGCCATTGTAAAAAAAAATTAGAAAATAAAGTAAATTTTAAAGAAAACAAAGCCCACTCAGGATCCCATCATCCAGAAGTAAACATTTTTATTCTTGGTCTTCATCTTAGGCTGTAGTATATGTATACTACATGTACACCATCTTAACCTGTTCCCTTTATGTAACTACAATGTGGTATTAGAGCAACAGCATAATTTTTAGTGATTTCATAATTTCCCATTTTATGTATATATCGTTATTTTACTCTTTTTAAAAAAATATTTTTTTCTTTATTGATTTTAGAGAGAGAGGAAGGGAGAGGGAGAGAGAGGGAAACATCAATGAGAGAGAACATCGATTGGTCGCCTCCTGCATGCCCCCCATCTGTAGATCCAGCCCAGAACCTTGGCATGTGCCCTGACCAGGAATCAAACTGACGACCTATTGATGCAAGGGTCAACGCTCAACCACTGAGCCACACCAGCCAGGCACCTTGTTTTATTTTTAAGAGATGGGGATTTTTTATTGTTTGTAATATTTTGCTATTACATATAGTGGGGTGAATGTACTTGTATATACATCTTTATACACTTGTTAGATTAAATTCCTAGACATAGAGTTGTTGGATTAAAGGGTATGTGTATTTTAACTTGATGCACTTTGCCATAATACCCTTGGGAAAATCATACTGATTTCTAATCAGATCAATTATGGATGAAAAATATGCTTCTCTTTTTAGTATGTGTTTTAAATGTTTTTTTGTTGTTTTAAAGTCAAGTCTGTTGAAACTGGAAGTTAAGCAGAGAAGCATACAAAATATGGGAAGGTGACTACAGGGTCATTTGTTTCTTTGTCTGAATACTCATCTTGATAATGATGTTTTCTGTTCATACTCAAATTGATTTAACTGGGCTTTTGAAGATGGTTTTAAAAAGCCCCTCTTACATTAATTTGTAACACCCTCTGTTATGGATGACTTTGCGTCTCTTAAGACAGTTGTGTTTGGGGGCAGTAGAGTTAAGAACTACAATGGGGAATAAGCCATCTCCTGCCTGTATTCATTTAAAAGCCTGGAATCTACATGGCTTGTAGACCTGAAAGTAGCCCAGAGTGATAAAAGTGGCCCCTGAGAACTCAGTAGCATATTAATATACTTCAGAAGAGTCAAATATCCTACTAGGTTTTAAATTTTAGCCCCCTATTTATTTAGTAAATGCTGAAAACTGTAGGAAGCAGAGAGGAAGGGGATAATACTAACATTGAGCATTTACCTGTTATTTATAGACTGCACAGAACTTTTTTTTAAATCCTTACCCAAGGATATATTTCCATTTATCTTCAGATAGAGTGGGAGGTAGGGAAGGAAAGTGGGGGGTGGCACACGCGCGCACACGTATGTATGTATGTGTGTATATATATATCTCGAGTCATTGCTTCCCACACTACCCGACCAGCCGGGGACCAAGCTGCAATCAAAGTACGTGCCCTTAACCAGCATTGAACCCACGACTCTTTGGTCCTCAAGCTGATGCTCTAACAGCTGAGCCAAACCAGCCAGGGCCTGCAAAGAACTTCTTGAAAGGGCCCAGAACAGTTGGTGTTTTGTATCTTGTGGAATGTGTTTTTCACATTTCCTGACAAGTATATAGCATAACTCTTCTCTTGATGGATAAATGCAGAATTCAGTTATTCATGGAATGCTTTTTATTCAGTGTTGGTGAGGTACAGAATATTGACCACTAGTAGTCAGTAAAAAGCTAGCATAGTTCAGCAAGTCCAGGCACATAAACCAGCTAGAATATAAGCTCAGAAAAATTCAATACATTGTGTTCAAGAAGGCATCTTTTAATCCCTTATCTTTGGCAAGGGTAAATAGGAACTAAGTGATTGTACACTTAGCCTATATTTGTTACTAGCGCCACACCCTAAGGTACTGTGTATTAGTGATATAGGAATTACTAAATTGTGTTTTATGTTAATTCAAAGGTATTGATGGTTCTAGTGAAGTTATTGTTTTGTTTATTTTTTAAGCTTCTATCAGCCTTTGATTTCCTAGATAGCCATGTCATAATCTGGGATATCTTAATATAGGTACTTAACTAGATCTTAAACTCAGAAATTGTCGCCAGGAACTTTTTGACAAAATCAAATTCAAGGCAGCTTAGAAGCACTCAGTCTTTATAAATCTTCACATACCTATGTGGTTATACCTTTAGGATGTGCACCCACCAAGTAAATAATGCTTTGTGTGCTAAGAAAATATGGAACTCTTCAGAACAGTTTTCAGAAAAATCAAGGTCCAGCACTTAAAACATTACCCTATATATAGATAGCATTCCCTTTAAGAGTCAGCATTTTTATTGCTGGAAACAGTAATGTACAATGTTTCCGCCACTGCATAAGCTCATCAAAAACAGGAGTGATTTCATTCTGTGTCCTGTCTCGCCCCATGTGTAGCATCTGATGCAAAATGCAATGAGTGCTTCCTTTATGAATTAGTGAATGGATGAAAGACAGTGGGTATGGCAAAAGAGGAGATTGCTCACCTTCCCGGTACCCAGGCGTTTTAGTTAAATTTCTTAGATTTGTACCTTCACTATGGTTGGCAGTTAAAGACAAGCTCCCCAACTGTGCTCTTTCCCCTTCCTTGCTGGAAAATCACTCTGAAGGTCATTAACAGTTTAGGCCAGTGGTGAAGAAATTGTATTTTCTATAAAAACCTTTGATCACTTTACAAACAAAATGAAAAATGGCATGTTTTTATGTCTGCCATAGAATTAAGTGGTAATTTTTTTTTTTTGTCCCAAATTTCAAAAAATAAATAAAATTTGGAACTTAAGATAGCATTACTGCTACCCTGGCCGGTTTGAGTGTTTGGAGAGTTGGCCTGTAGACCAAGAAGTTGTGGACCCAATTCCCAGTTAAGGGCATGTACCTTGATTGCAAGTTCAATCCCCAGCCCCAGTCAGGAGGCAACCGATTGATGTGTCTCTCTCACATTGATGTTTCTCTCTCCACCCCGCCCCCCACTTTAAAAAAAAAAGGAAAAGTATCCTTGAGTGAGAAATAAAAATTAAAAAAAAAAATAAAGATCATTACTGTTATTTACTGAGCTGGCAGTGTTACAGATTTACTGTAATAATTTAGTAACCCTGATAAACAAGTGTAATTGGTTTTAGAGCTTTCAAATCACTTTTCTTTCTTTTTTTCTGTCTCAGCCTAGAAGAATCAGTGCCGTTTCTGTGGCCGAGCGAGTTGCATATGAGAGAGGAGAAGAACCTGGTAAAAGCTGTGGCTACAGTGTGCGGTTCGAGTCTATACTTCCTCGCCCTCATGCCAGCATAATGTTTTGTACTGTAGGTCAGTAATGGGTTTATTTTGGTCTTTCACATGGAGTTAGTTATTTTTAAAGAAAACTTGGTAATGGCACAGAATGGCTGGAAATTATAAATCATAGAGCCAGTCTCAGAAATCTTGTTTTAATATAACTTTGGGCAGTTTTTTTCCTTTATGAAGAGCATGATATATCTGCTGGACATTGTAACTTAGAAAAATGAAATCAGCTTAAGTCACTAGAATTATATCTTTTAATTCTCTATTCATTAAACAAATATATTTCAGAGTTCTCATTACCTTTTTATTAATTTTAAATATGTGGATGATTGTTTCTTAAAATGATGCTAAGGTTGCCCAGCTGGTGTGGCTCAGTGGTTGAGCATCGAACCATACACCAAGAGGTCACTGGTCAGGGCATGCAGGAGGCAGCCAGTCAGCGTTCTCTCTCATCGATGTTTCCATCTCTCCCTCTCTCAAATTAATAAAGAAAAAAAAAATAATAAATGGTGCTGGGGTTATATTAGTTGAATCATAGTTGATTGATTAAAAACTTGTTTCTCTGCACTTTTCTATCCTCCCTACTTTAATCAACCTAGAAACTCATCTCCAGTGTTACTCTGATTTTCTTTTCAAGGTGTGCTCCTGAGAAAATTAGAAGCAGGCATTCGAGGAATCAGTCACGTAATTGTAGATGAAATACATGAACGAGACATAAATGTAAGTAATTGAGCATTTATGTTAAGGTACTAATGCTAATATTCTGAATAAAAAGAAATCAAAATAGAATGTCTATTTTTTTCCCCCACTGTTTGCATATTCTATCAAAACTATGAACTTTAGTCACTAAGATGTTGAACTTTTTTTTTTGCTGAGGCTATTAAACTTTTTTTTGAACGTTCATGGCAAATGCACAATAGTAAAATCTGGAAACAACCCAATTACCTGCAATAGCTACCACCAGATACCTGCTGGTGAATTGATTGGTATATTCACAAATTGGGGTATTAAACAGTCATTACAAAGAATAGCTAATAACGTGGATGAATCTTAGCAGTGCTACAGTATGTGAAAAAGGAAATCTCAAAGATTATATAAAATGCATATTCCCATGTATGTAGATTTATATGTAAGTATAAGTATTTGTATAGATGGGATGAAAGCTATATATATGGAAAGGAATATAAACAAAATATTCAGTCAAAGAAAGACAAGTACTACATTAAAACAGATCCAGAGACATGGAAGTAGGGAACAAACTGACAAACCTCGGGGAAGAGGGAGAGGCAGTGGGTGGTAAGAGATAAACCAAAGAACTTATGTACATATATGCATAACCAATGGATACAGACAATAGTGTGGGCAAGGGAGGAGAGGGAGTCAATGGCGGGGGGTAGGGGAGGACATCTGTAATACTTTCAACAATAAAGATGTTTAAAAATAATAATAAATAAAAGATTCAGGATTGTGGTTTTTGTAGTGGGAGAAGGCAGAATGATGGGTGAGAGGACCACACAGCTAGAGAAAAGTTTTGTCAGAGTTTTAGCAGTTCTAGCTTTCATGTTTTTTGGTGAGTCAGTGGATAAATAATAAATGTCTTGGCCATTATTTTGTTTGAATGAACCAGCTGGGACCTTTTCAACCTTTTTAAGATTCACTTTACATGTGGTTAGATAACTGATTTTTGGCTCATTATGGGTTTCCCCTTTTTTCTAGTTAAAGTTTCTGTCCCTACTAATATAAATTTCAGTGAAAAATTTGAGATGAATTCTTTGCTCTCAAATGTTTTTTCCTCTTCTCTACCCGAATAGCACTCATTTTAAATCCCCATAGCTATTGGCCTACATAATGTTCTTTAAAATACTGTTACTGCATCCCACGGTAAGCCTTTGTTTTAGGCCTTTGCAAGCCTCCTGAGAAATTGAAATTTGGGGGGGTGTCTCATTAACAGGGACTTTTTAATGCAGTTTTGTTTTGTATTTGTTTGAACAGACAGACTTCCTTTTGGTGGTGCTGCGTGATGTGGTCCAGGCTTATCCTGAAGTTCGCATTGTTCTCATGTCTGCTACTATTGATACCAGCATGTTCTGTGAATATTTCTTCAACTGCCCCATCATTGAAGTTTATGGGAGGACTTTCCCAGTTCAGGGTAAGTATTGTGGGGGTGAGGAATGATTATCTCTTGTCCTCAGGAGCATAATTGATCAGTTTCTTAATTCTGGAGATTAAGAAAAATTTCTTTGTATGTTAAAAGACATTTAAAATATAGGTCAAATGAGAATATCAAATGCATCATAGCATTCTTGGGGTTTTAGTCAGGCAGGAGTGAGTACAGTCTGAGGAGGGAGAACAGGTTTCATTCACTACATGCAGAGTTTGCATATCTAGTCAATTTCCTGCCTTTGTAGCCAGACTTAACTTAAAATTATTACAGTCAAGGGTAAATCAGTATCATCTATAGATGTGTATGGGAAATGCTGTTGAAAGTTTAAGCAGCCAGGGTCCAATTACCAAGATATTTTTTCTTAGAGCCAGAGCAGGCAGACTTGAAATGAGATAAAGGTGAACATTTCAAGGTCAGGTAATTCTAATAGTGAAGATTCTGAGAGTTATAAATAGTTTTTCAATTTTTAAAAAGATTTTGTCATCACCATTTTTTAGTAGCTTGGGTTTAAAAAGAATTAGGGCACAATCTAATCGAAGGCATGAAAATAAGCTAGAAAGTTTGTAGTGCAGGTATGAAATGAATGGATAGTTCACGGTGCTACTTTTTGAAATTTTAAAGTAAAGGTAGCTCTGAAGTAAAAGCCAGTGTAGTTGTATCTCACCAGAGTACTAAAACTGCTCTTTGAAAGTACTGGGATTGAAAAAAACAAATACCTGGATGGCAGATAGTAGGAGCCGTGTTTACTGTTGCAGTGAGAGTTAGAGGTAGGAGGGAAGGCTTGGCTGAACCATGGATTACAGTTGGAGACATCAGTAAGAACTAGTATTTTAGATGCAAGTGGATAGATGCATCTGTATAGATACAAAGGGCCGCATACCTTTGTAATTTTGTAAAGGTACATGCAGATTGGTACATTTATGTCACTACAAGTGGATAGATAGAGAATTAATTATAATGAATGAATGCATGGTTAATATACATACATGTATTTTCTAGCTCTATGTGCCCAGCAGCCCTAGAAACAGTGACATCCCAGTAGCAAGGAACGTGCCACCCCCCCAGATCTTATTTCAAATACCATTTTCCGGTTAAAGAACCAGATGTCCTTGGAGAAGTGGCTGATTCTAAAGTTAAGGAAGTGGATATACAAGATGAGCCTGAAATATTTTGTAGTGCCTGAAAGTAAGAGTTTAAAAAAAAAAGTTAAAAACCCCAGTGATGGAGACAAAGGGACTTTAGGAGCCAACTTGAGAGATAAATCTCAGTGACCAAAAACTACAATAGTTTGATCAAAAAAATGTAATAAAATGGGTATTAGATTGTAACTCTAAGTATAAAATAAATGCTCATGTAGCTATATGGTAGCTAAATAAAAAATAGGTAATAAAGACATCTTTCAAACAACATTTCAAAAAACTATGTAGATACTCTCAAAAAAGTGAGAATTTAACTCCCTGTCCTGTGAGTGTGCTGTGTTTAGTGACTTGTTTCCGAAGAGGGGAGTATGGAAAGGGGGAAGCAAGTGTAACTGTAGTGTAGTAACTTGGCAAACACTATCTCAGGTGATCAAGTTTAACATCAGGGATAAGTCATGTTGATAGTGTGTGCCTTGGATATAATGTGAAGAGAATGGCACTTTGGGCCCTTAGGGCTGAGAGCAAATGTTTAGATTATGAGATGCTTTTGGGCCCATTAGAGAACTTCAGGAGCATAATTGATCAGTAGATGTTCTAACCTTTGAGGTCCTTCTTCAGAGCGTAACTGCCACCCCATTGGAGTGTACAATATAGTGCATGTACATAGGAGGCATTCTATGAATGTTTGAACATTTTATATAGATACCTTGACTGGCTTTGTGGGAACATGTGTAATATTCCTAACTCTCCTTCAAAGTTCAGTAGATGGGAACACTGAGTTAGATTGGGAAGAGAGGTTATTGCCACTGGAATTTTTTGGCCATTGTGAAGAATCAGGTTGATAGGTATTAGGTACTTTTGAATTATGAATTAAAAAATGAGTTTTAAAGACTGCTCCATTCTGAAAGTTGATAATACTTAACCTGACTGGATTGTCCTGGCAGAATATTTTTTGGAAGACTGTATTCAGATGACCCACTTTGTTCCTCCACCAAAGGACAAGAAGAAGAAGGATAAGGATGATGATTGTGGTGAGGATGATGATGTAAGTGAATTTTATTAAGACTTTTCATTATGGGCAGGCACATTGTTAGAGAAGAGAATGGATTTTATTAAAAACATGAAATATGTTAGCATTGCAGAAAACTTTTTTAAAAACTATGATGTCTATCTTTGAGTTGATATATGTCACTCCCAAAAGTTTCATGTTCAATGACAAGCTCTTTTCATACCATGATTTAAATAATCTCTGGTACAGAAGTTAAAAGAAAAAGAAACAGTAAGATGTTAGGAAGGCAGAAGCTTGTGCCCCACCCCAGATCTACTGAATTAATCTATATTCTAACTAGATGTTCAGGTGACCCATGTGTATGATAGCAGCTTTCGCAGTAAATAAGACAGACAATTTGGTGAGAGCATTATCAGATGGAGAGAGTATAAACTAGGGAGAGATTTCCCAAGAAAAAACAGGGAAGTGATTCTTATTTTGTAGTGCTATAAAGTTGGACCAGTGATAAGGTAAAAATCCATCTTGGACCTGCAAATAAATATATAAGACAACCAGCAGTGCAGAATTTGATAGAACATAACGGGCTTGGATTGGATATTTGATAGAAAATAACTTGGGCATGGATATTTTCGATCAGAAGATCCAAGGATGTAAATGAAAAGCAAATTAGATAGTTTATCAGGAGGGGGAAAAACCAGTTATGCCTTGGCCAGTTTGCTCAGTGGTTAGAGCATCGGCCCATGGACCAAAAAGTCGCAGGTTCAGTTTTGGCCAAGGGCGCACACCTTGATTGTGGTTCGTCCCTGGCCCTGGTGGGGAGGCAACCAATCTATGTGTTTCCCTCACATCGATGTTGCTCTCTCTGTCTCTCTCTCACACTCTGTCTGAAGATAAATGGAAAAATATCCTTGGGTAAGGATTGGGGGGGGGGGGAAGACCAGTTGTAACAACTCTATTTCCCATTACTGAAGGCTTGGTTTGTCATTGATATTAAGGCAGACTTTTTGGAAAATGTTAACCAGATTATTTCAGAAATAGATGAAAGTGATCAAATCCCTGCCTGCAGAACACTCATTTAAGAATTAAAGGACTTCCAGTTTGGTATGTGATGAGCATGAGAATTACACAGGGAGGCATTGTGTGTGTATAAAGTAATTATATGGTAATTGATACACACAGAGGACCATGAGCAGTTCATTAAACAGGAAAATATTTTTGAAAAACCAGAAGTTTATCGTCAGTCATGAGCCATCAGAAGTTCAGAGTCAAATGTAAGGGTTTGTGCTTAAAATTTAGTCATACCTTATGGGAAGTATTGGTCAGTAGATAAAACTCAGTAGGTCAACAACGTACTGCAGGTTCTACATTTTTGGAAATTAAATTTCTTCTGTATGCCAGAAAGGATTCATCAGCTGGAGTTACAATGGATATTAGGTGTCATTTGAATATTAAGAATAGACATAGGACATTTACCTCGTGAGTTGTAGGAATTGAGAAAGTCCCAAATATGTCTCTTTTACAGGCAAATTGCAACTTGATCTGTGGTGATGAATATGGTCCAGAAACAAGGATGAGCATGGCTCAACTGAATGAAAAGGAAACTTCTTTTGAGCTTATTGAGGCTCTACTTAAGTACATCGAGACCCTCAATGTTCCCGGAGCCGTGTTGGTCTTTCTGCCTGGCTGGAATTTGATTTATACTATGCAGAAACATTTGGAAATGAATGCACATTTTGGTATGAGTCTTTGAATTCGCTCATAAATGAAAGTGAAAATGAATATTTTTGCTTGTGCTCTAGCCAGTATGTGAAAACAAAATTTAGTGTTGTGTCCATTTTTGAGTACCAATAATGTAGAGCGGTTTTAAACTGGCTCCTATTTTTAGACCTTAACCTTTCCATTTTGTTATAGGAAGCCACAGGTATCAGATTCTGCCTCTGCATTCTCAGATTCCTCGAGAGGAACAGCGCAAAGTATTTGACCCAGTACCAGTTGGAGTAACCAAGGTAAACAATGAACATTACAGTTAGGGGGTTGTGAGTAACATAGATATTAAACAAATGTTAATGGCCTTAAAGAGCTATGAAAAAATTGTATTTGTCTACATTGAGGGAAAAGGGGATCTTCTCTCTGAGTTTAATAAGCTTTTCATTATTCAGTCCATGACTGAGTGATTTTTGTAATTCTCTTGTCATTTGTTACATAAGCAAATCAGTCTTTTCAGAACATCATATGGGAAAATAATTCCTGACGTACATTTTTTAATGTCATTTCTTTACAGGTTATTTTGTCCACAAATATTGCTGAGACAAGCATTACCATAAACGATGTTGTTTATGTCATTGACTCCTGCAAGTAAGTTCCCAAGGAACCTGTTAGCGTGGAATCTTTAGAATGTTCCATGTAATATCTAGTGTCAGCAGAATAAAAACACCTTATTTTTAAGTTCTGGGTTCTTATACTATCAAAGTTACTGTGCATTTACATATACTGGACTATAGGCTTATTAACAGTTCCTCTTGGTATTGATCATCACAAATCAAGTATGGGAGGAATTGACAAAACTTAGCACTCTTAGCTTCTGACTGATTCCCAATGCTTTTGTCTGTGGGTGTTTTGCTTACTTTCCAGGTGTTTCCATTGACAACTTCCTTACAGTAACAAGCTGTGTGGTGTATAAAGATTACCGATATTTAGCACATGATAAATATCCTATCTGTAGGACACTCATTTCAGAATTATAAGACTTCATATTTGGTATGAGATGAGCCTGGGAAATACACATGGTGGCACTGTGTATAAAGTATTTATAGTAATTGATACACAGGACAACAAAGTCAAAATTTGGTTATATCTTGTGCCCCTATCCTCTCTATGTAGTCCCTCGGCCTGCCTGGCAGTTGGAAAAGATTTGCCAATGCCCAGTTGAGGGAATGGTGAATACTATGCAGCTGTTCGGTGCCAATCCCAATCATTTAGCGCCAGCGCCTATGTGTAACATTGAAAGTTTTGTGGGTCATGTAGGGTTTACGACCATGCAGGCACTGACAAGGTTGTGAGAAGTGCCCTATATTCCTGGTTAGCACATGACTTTTAGATCGTAGGTAGTGTAGATCATATAATGTCTACTTACATTTATGTAACATCCTGTTTAAGTGTTTTACATTTATTAATTTACTTAATATTTATAAGTAAAAAGCCATATGAGGTAGACAATAATATTATTCTCATTTTCTGATGAGGAAAATGAGGCACAGAATAAGTTAGTCACTTAGCCAAAATCATCCAGCTGGTAAGTGGCACATGTATATTACATTGTCTTTCAGTAAGTTGATAGGAGAGTACAGAATCAAATTCTTATTGGAACTGTTCACAAGTAGACATTGCAGGTAGACATGGCTCTCTCAGAATCATCCCCACTTAGTGGAAGTATAATAGTTATGTATCGGTAGTTCACATCAGTCTTAGAATTAACCACACTCTGCTCTGTAGGCAAAAGGTGAAGCTGTTCACTGCTCACAATAATATGACCAATTACGCGACAGTGTGGGCATCCAAAACCAACCTGGAGCAGCGGAAAGGACGAGCTGGCCGTGTACGGCCAGGGTTCTGCTTTCACCTCTGCAGCCGAGCTCGTTTTGAGAGGTGAGACCAATTGTGGACTAAAGATGGAGGTTGTTTTTAACCCTCTATACACTTCTTCCCTCCCTCCTTCCCCTTCCCTGTCTGCCGGGAACTTAATGAACTAAGTGCATAAATACCTCCAGTTAAGCATATTAGAGGAAACTTATACTTAAGTTTCTTCATGAATAGTTTATAGGGAATAAGCCTGGATTAGAAGATGTAGGTAGAGACCTGGATTTTAATACTGTTTGTGCCTAGTATATCGCATGAACTTAAACATTCACACTCTGTAGGCCTCTCATTTTTTTTTTTTTTAATCCTTACCGGAGAACATTTTTCCATTTTTTTTGTCCAGATAAAGTGGGAGGGAGAGAGAGAGAAACATTGACGTGAAAGGGACACATCAAGTGGTTACCACCCACATGACCCAACCAGGGCCGGGGACAAACTGCAACCAAGGTATGTGCCCTTAGTGGGAACCGAACCCGGGTCTCTTGGGACTGCAGGCCAGCGCTCTAACCGCTGAGCCAAACCCACCAGGGCTGTAGGCCTCTCATTTTATAAAATAAGATTAAGTTATGCCAGGCCGGTGTGGTTCAGTGGTTGAGCATTGACCCATGCATGCACCAAGAAATCTGCAGGTTCGATTCCCGGGCAGGGCACATGCTCAGGTTGTGGGCCAGATTCCCAGTGGGGGCCATGCAGGAGGTGACCAATCGATGCTCATGTTTCTTTCTCTCCTTTTCTCTCTGTCTAAAATTCAATAAAGAAAAAATATTTTTTTAAAAAAGATTACATTACTTAGTCATTCTGTATGTTTCCTCAGTTGTAAAAGAAAGATAGTGTACTACCTAGCACATGGGATTTGTTCAGGAATTAAATGAGTTAATAGTGTAAAATACTGAGAACAATGTTTAGCACATAGTAAGCTCAGTAAATGTTAACTATTGTTATTTACTATTAATTTATAGTAATAACTTTCATTATTTAAATTTCAAAGGGTAAGCCCTGGCCAGTTTCTCTCAGTGGTTAGAGTGTCGGCCCACTGACTGAAGGGTCTTGGGTTTTATTCCCGGTCAAGGGCACATACCTGAGATCCAGGTTTGATCCCTGGCCCCAGTCAAGGTCATGCAGAAGGCAACCAATTGATGTGTCTCTCTCACATCCGTGTTTCTTTTCTCTCTGTCTCCCTCCCTCCTTCCCTTCCACTCTATGTAAAAATCAATAAAAAAATATCCTCTGCTGAGTAGTAACAAAAGTAAATAAATATATAAATTTTAAAGAGTAAGATCTGTAAGATTCAGTCCAGTGGCACTAAAATTACATGGACTAGGAAAGGAGGGAGGCAGTTGTAGGAAAATGTTAGGATTAGCCTGCATCCCCCAAAAAGGTCTTGATACCATTTTTAGCCCATGTTTGTCAGCAGGCGGGAACTGAGAAGTCATGGGCGAGGATAATGACATTTGGGTTTTGGGATACTTTTTTCATTCTTCACTCCTCAGCTGAAAATGCTATCAACCTGAATAAGTGCATAAGCCCTTACTGAATCAGTGTAGAGGGTCTTGTTTAGAGACGATTTTTGCAATAAATATAGAACGTTCTTTGATCATTGTAAGGGGTTGGGGGAAGTGCAGCTCTGTATTTCTGATTATCTCTGCAAAGGTTTTATTAATTAAATGGCTGTATATGCAAGGGAGGATGGTTATTTTATGCTTGTTTTCTCTTAGACTCGAAACCCACATGACACCAGAGATGTTCCGAACACCATTACATGAAATTGCTTTGAGCATAAAACTTCTGCGTCTGGGAGGAATTGGCCAATTCTTGGCCAAGGCGATTGAACCTCCACCTTTGGATGCTGTGATTGAAGCAGAGCACACTCTCAGAGGTACCTACAAATAGACCTAGCACGCGTTAATTACACCATCTGTCTTGTCCTGGCAAGTAACACTTAGTGAATCAAGAAGATACAGTCCACAGGGCTCTGATGCTAAGGCTTCCAGTGTTAGTATGTGCTTAGTATGATCAGGACTAAAATTGAGCAGCATGAGATAAGGAAGAGCTAATGTCTTATTTTCGAAGGACAATGGAGAAAAGGTAGGATAGCATCTCTTAATCAGTATTTAACAATCAGAACATGAATTACTTTTGATACAGTATTTTATGTACATGTCTTAGAACACCTAATTGAAGCGGCATAATATAGTGGAGAAAAATAAGAGCATTGGAGCCAGGGGATCTGAATTCGAATTTTGAGTCTGGTACTGGGTGAACTTCAGACTTGTGCTAAAGATACCATTTCTTTCTCAGAATTATCCATAGATACCGGACTCGTGGCACATAGGCACTTAGCTGCTATTAATGTTTATTACTGTGTTTATAGACTTCTCGTGGACTGTATTCAGGTTTACAACCTGCAAGGTCTAATTCTAGTATGTCTTCATATTAGGTGCTCCAGAATTTGGTTTTGTTCTATTTTTGAGTGAAGAAAATTGTTGGCTGTGGGCATGGTACTGGCACTCGGCCTGACTACTGTGATGAAAACTTCAGTGCACTATCCTAACCTTAATCTATAGAGAAATGTTTCGTCTTTGCCTAGACTAAAGGGTGTTTGGTGCTGTTTCTGCTCACAAAGAAATATCTTCCCACAGAGCTTGATGCATTAGACGCCAATGATGAGTTGACTCCTCTGGGCCGAATCCTGGCTAAACTCCCCATTGAGCCTCGTTTTGGCAAAATGATGATAATGGGATGTATTTTCTAGTAAGTACTTTGTTTTATTGCTGATAGTCAAATGGTTGGACATTTTCAAAGTCTTATACCCTCCCCATAAAAACAAGATGTGCTCAGATCGAGAAACCTAACCATTTTGAAGTAGGGGAGTGGCATACCTTAGGCACTGAAAGAAGTATGAGATGGGGAGGGTATGAACACCTGGGCCAACTTGTTGGGGGAAAGCTCAGGTTTCTCAGAAGTACTACTCCTCTCAAGAGGTTGGTTAAGTAGTTATTCTTGAAATAGAATTAGCATTAGGAAAACAGGTATATTTTATCAGAAAGTTTTGAGGATTAGATTTCATAAGTTGGGGGAAGAGAGAATAGGAAAGGAAAAATACACACTAGTTGGTCATAAGTTTATGGTAAAGATACATCCATTAATATCAGAGCTTATTATTTTTCCCTTTCTGCTTTGGGAGAGAGCAGCTGTAAAGTTCTTTGTTACACCAGTTTCAGTGCCAATAAAGCGGTATCATAGCTAGTCGCTGACCCACAGTTGGCAATACTGCCTGAGGTGCTGGAACAAGAATGTGATTAAGACTGAATTTTCCTGTCTCTGTTTCAGTGTAGGAGATGCTATCTGTACCATCTCCGCTGCCACCTGCTTCCCAGAACCTTTCATCAGCGAAGGAAAGCGACTGGGCTATATTCATCGAAATTTTGCAGGAAATAGATTTTCTGATCATGTGGCCCTTTTATCGGTATTCCAAGCTTGGGATGATGCTAGGTATGGGTTTGGAAGAGGACAGTTGTAAGATCGAGTTTCTAATAGTTCTCTGGGCTTTGAAAATGACTCTTTTTCCCTATTTATTTTAGAATGGGCGGAGAAGAAGCAGAGATACGTTTTTGTGAGCACAAGAGACTCAATATGGCTACACTAAGAATGACCTGGGAAGCCAAAGTTCAACTCAAAGAGATTCTGATCAATTCTGGATTTCCAGAAGGTAAGACTCATACAGTCTTAAGACACATCTGGAGGGACATTTATGTAGAGTATACACTGACAGGGCAGTCTGTCTCAGCTTCATTCAGACTCGCACCCTGTGCTTTCTCTGTTCCTGGCTATTAGTTCTTTGAACTACGGTGGGAATCAGTTTTTCACTTTAATTCAGTCATTTTAAAAAGGAAGCAAAAGGTTATGATACTCAAGTTATAATGTGGAAGATAGATTTAAAAATTGTACTACTTTGGGAGGTTTTTTAATCTTTTTTTGTGTGAAGAGGACCAATCTAGCTTTCAGTACTCTGAGATGAGTAGTTTGTTGAGTAACCTCAAATGGTGGTTTATGAAGTGATTCATCAATCTGCCCATGTGTTCATTTTTACATGTGAAGTAAACCCCTGCCTATGTTACATTTTAAGTGGCTTTATTTAAGAATTTCAGTGTGTGGGCAGTTACAGAGGACTTGTGGTGTAGAAGCAGTGGTCCAGCTGTTCATCTTGATATGAAGTTGTGCTTTCCTTCCCCAACTGGATCAGCAGACAGTTACTCCCCAGAACATTGGGAACTAGAACACAGAACCAAAAGTAGGGCTTGTTAGAAGGTAGTTGGCAGGATGGCGAATTTTAAAAGGATATGATCTAAACTAAACAAAGTAGTTCTGTTGTAAAACTGGCTGAATTTTTAATTTTTTAATTGATATTTTTTAATTTATATCAAAGGAAAGGAAGAGCTTTTTTTATATGATAATAATGTTTGCAACAGTCCTGAGATGCAGATACTATTACCCCATTTTATGAATAAGGAAATGACACAGAAATTGCAATTACTTGTCCAAACTCATTCAATTAGGAGGCTTTAAGACCAGAAGTCAGGTTTGTCTTGAACAAACTATATCCATGCAGTGGGCACTTCGCCACCATTCTTTTCTCAAACGATGGTGAAGTCCTCCTAGAGTGGAGTCTGGTGGAAAACGTCCACCTCGTTCTAGTGGTTTTCCCTTGAATAATCATTCTGTCTTCTCCAGAAGGACCAGCTGTTTAAGAACATCAGAAGGACTACTTTAACTGCTCCTATCAGTCTAACTCTGAGAGTAGATAATTTTGGGCTTTTTTTTTTTAATGTGTGTGTTTTTTAAAAAGTAATCAAACTTTTGTTATGGTTGAGTGTATAAGAACATACAGATATCTTAGTTTTTTTATTGTGGAGACTCAGCAGAATTTCTTCTTGAACTGAATCTGGGTATAAGGATTCTGAAAAGAGAGGAGGTTAGGCAGGTTATTTGAAAAAAGGTTGGAGAAGTCAATTCTCCTACTTCTCTTGAATAGCTTACATGTAATGTGAGGATCAGCCAGATATCTAATTTCTTTTTTTTTTTACACTGTTCCTCTTCACAGATTGTTTGTTGACACAAGTGTTTACTAACACTGGACCAGATAATAATTTGGATGTTGTTATTTCCCTTCTGGCCTTTGGCGTGTACCCCAATGTGTGCTATCATAAGGAAAAGAGAAAGATTCTTACCACTGAAGGGCGTAATGCACTTATCCACAAGTCATCCGTTAATTGTCCTTTTAGCAGCCAAGACATGAAGTACCCATCTCCCTTCTTTGTATTTGGTGAAAAGGTAAGAAAAGATTAGTTTAGAAAAGTTTAGGTTTAAAATTCAAATTGTCTTATTAATATTCAGTGGGAACATGAGTTTTAATTTTCAAAGTATTATTCATTATCATTATGTAGCGGTTGATTTGCAGATGGCATTTCATCTCTTACCCCTTGCCTCTTTCTCCATCTGCAGATTCGAACCCGGGCCATCTCTGCTAAAGGCATGACCTTAGTCACTCCCCTGCAGTTGCTTCTCTTTGCCTCCAAGAAAGTCCAGTCTGATGGGCAGCTTGTGCTTGTAGATGACTGGTATGGATTTTCAGATGTGAACCCCATCAGTTCTGAGAACAGATGTCATAAAATTTAGCTGCTGATGTAACTTCATTTGTAAAGCAAACATGGCAAAGTTTGGTGGCACAAATGAGGTGCTTTACAACTTTGTCATTCTCTTCATTCTCTTTACATCTTGGTAGTATGGCTTATACTTGGTAGTAAGTCTTAAATCAACTGTACCAGTAGCAGTAGATGCATTAGGCATCTATCACCATGAATAATACTACATTAAGGAAGTAGAGCCACACTGGAGCTTGGGTACCTCTTTCATGTTCTCTATATTTTGGTTACAGATTAAGGGTAAGCATATAGTATGCATTTTGCAAAAAAATGGAGTAGAGCTTAGTGAACAGTAAGTAGGCTTAGTCTTATCCTTGAAAATTTACAGAACTCCAACGACCCGAATGTCTTATTTTCTTCCTTTGGAAGCTGAGTGCCCTGTATTGCTAACAGGATTTTGCGGTTTACAACTCTTGCCAGCAGCTAGCAGGGAACTTTAAGACATTAGGGTAGATTATTGTTATTTTCATGCTTGCCTAAGTCTCTGGGTGGAGGAGAGGGGCATCACAGTAGTTGCAAGTATTGGTGCTTGGTAAGAAGTTAAAATTTATTTCATCACTTGCCGTGTGTGAAGTGGAGAGATAATGATTTTTTCCTATGTGTCCCCTCTCATTTTTTATCATTTTTCTCTATTTTAGGATCAGGCTGCAGATATCTCATGAAGCTGCTGCCTGTATCACTGCTCTCCGGGCAGCCATGGAGGCTCTGGTTGTTGAGGTGACCAAACAGCCAAGTATCATCAGCCAGCTGGACCCTGTAAATGAACGTATGCTGAACACGATCCGCCAGATCTCCCGGCCCTCGGCTGCTGGTATCAACCTTATGATTGGCAGTCCACGGTGAGTACCACAGTAACTTCTGTTTGAACTAAACTAAACAGTAATCTTAAAAAGTTCCACAGTTTTTTTTTTTTTTGTTCAGGTAGAGTGGGAGGGGGAGAGAGGAACAGAGAGAGAGAGAGAAACATCGATGTGAAAGGAACACATCGAGTGGCTGCCACCCGCACGACCGACCAGGGCCGGGGACAAACTGCAACCGAGGTACGTGCCCTTAGCGGGAACCGAACCCGGGTCTCTCAGGACCGGAGGTCGACGCTCTAACCGCTGAGCCAAACCGGCCAGGGCAAGTTCCACAGTTTTTTGATAGAGATCTTATTTAAGTTAAAATTCTAGACGTACACTGAATATGAAATTTAGTTCTGATTAACACACTCAGAATAAAGATGTTTACTTTTGTCTCTGTGTTGATAATCTCTTACATCAGTGCATGCTAGAGATCTTAAGGAACCTTCAGTATATACAGGCACATTGTTGGTTCGGTTCCAGACCTCCATAGTAAGACAAGTCACATGAATTTTTGGTTTCCCAGTACATATAAAAGTTACATTTATACTATACTATAGTCTATTAAGTGTGCAATAGCATTATGTGTGAACATTAGATACCTTAGTTTAAAAATACCGTGTTTCTTAAAAATGCTAACCATCATCGGAGCCTTCAATGATTCATGTTTAAGCTGGTAGAGGGTCTTGTCTGTGTGTGTAAAAAACGCAGTATCTATGAAGCGCAGTAAAACAAGGTATGCCTGCTGTGTAGAGTTCAAGAAAGTGACCGAACCCGGTTAGTCCTCGTTCCATAGTGTTGTTTTGCCATCTCCAAAGAAAAGATGATGACGGGTTCAGTTGCTGCTGCTTCAAATGAAAAGCATCAGGGTTTATCTTAGGGACGTAGAAGAACACGAATATCTTAAAGCAAAGAAGTGTGAAATTTCTTTTAAATGTTTCTTTTTTTAAATTTTTTGTACCTTTTAAATTTGTCTTTGTCCACAACTTCTTATTTGCAAACAACTGGTTATCTACAGAAAAGAGTAGTATAGTGAACACCCATACAGTCTCCTAACTTAGGTTCACTAATTTTCAGAATTCTGAGACACTTGCTTTCATGAAAGTATATATTACATACATGCCTACTTCTTTCGCTTTTAAATTTATTAATCAGACACATAGTACTTAGTATGTGCCAAGCACTGTACTAAATGCTTTCCTGATACTAACTCATTAATATCATATGTGATCTACCTATGATGTACATGGATTGTTGTTCTCTTTAATATGAGTAAGGAAATGAGGCACAGAGGAATAAAGACCCAACGATGTACAGCTAGTGAAGGGGAAAGCTGGGTGCTGAGTCAGGCATGACGGCTCCCGAAACGGTTCTCTCATTTATGATGCTTTATGGTTGACCCCAAAACAACATGGATTTAAACTATGTGGGTCCACTGATACGTGGGTTTAAAAAAATAAATAGTCCTCCTTATTCCTGGGTTTCATATCTAAGGATTCAATCAACTGTAGATTGAAAGCAGTGTTTCCAGTCTACAGTTGGGAATTCACAGATGCAGGAGGGCCGACTGTTGCATTGTTCTGTACCGTTTTATATAAGGGACTTGAGCATCTGCAGATTTGGGTATGGGGCAGGCAACCTGAAACAAATCCTCCACAAATACTGAAGAATAACTGAAGTCTCTTGGCAGAGGAGGGGTGGGGGGTCAACACCCTTCACCCCCACATTGTTCAAGGGTCAGCTGTACTGCGGTCCTCTCAGTAGGTCAAATGCATAGAAGTATTATTAAGGAGACTCTTAAAAAACAAATTTGGAAAAAAGTGTAAGCAGATAACAAATGCAGTCCTCATAGATGTTTAGAAAAGGAGCTATTACTTTTGGCAGGAGGGGTGGTGATCAAGGGGCTTCACAGATAATCTCTGTGAAGGACAAAAGTCCAGAAACTAGAAGGGATGAGATAAATGTAAGAACAAGTTCAGGATGTATGAATATGATGGTGCCCTGGGTTGTATAATAGGGAGGATCAAAGTGGGAGAATCGAATAGATTTAGACAGCCAGCAGTCGAGTCAGTAGGAACTGGTGATGAATTGAAATGGGGGCGAGCGCAGTGCAGTGAAGGAATGACGGCTGATCCCAGCCACATCCCTGACTTCGCCAGCTGCCGATTGGTAGTGCGAGTCTCGAAGCTACACAGGAGGACTAGCAGTTTGGGGTGTTGCTGGAGTTGTTGGCAAGACATCTTGATTTCTGCGACTTTCCATTACCCCTCACTTTCTTTGTCACATGAAACAGATTTAGGCATAAACAGATTACCCAGACAGTTTTAAAAACATGTTTCAGAGTCAACGCAGGAAAAATTTGGTGTCAAGATCAAATAAATTATTACTAGCTCCAGGAACCTCTTTCTAACATATTACTGCTTTCGTAGAATGCTCTATAATTGAGCTGAGGGAAAGTGAACGTCTTAAAGTTGTAAAGACTTACTGCCCAAACTGAAGATCTCTGAGAGTGAACCAGAACTTTAGAAAAGCAGATGGCCACAGTGATGCCGTGTCTGTTGTGGGACAGCAGATTCATTTCATTTCCGTTTGTGTTTGTGCAGTTGGCTTTATTTCCTTTATACCTAACAATTTCAAATATGACTAAACGTTTATATTTTGCAACTAGTTGAGAAGTATTAAGGATACTTTGCTGAAGGGCTGGCTTTGTGCTTTTTGTAGGTATGGAGATGGTCCGCGTCCTCCCAAGATGGCCCGATATGACAATGGAAGTGGATATAGAAGGGGAGGCTCTAGTTACAGCGGTGGAGGCTACGGAGTTGGCGGAGGCTATGGCAGCGGCTATGGTGGTGGCTCTAACTCCTATCGAGGAGGCTATGGTGGAGGTGGTGGCGGAGGCTACAGAGGAGGATCCCGCGGTGGCTATCGAGGTGGTGCCGGAGGAGACTACAGTGGTGGTGGAGGATACAGAGGATCCGGGGGCTTCCAGCGAGGAGGGGGCAGAGGGGGCTATGGGGGTGGCTACTTTGGGCAAGGAAGAGGGGGTGGTGGCTATTAAAGCTTGATTATCTTCAGGCCTATGCATAGACAGTAGACAAAAATGCATGCTACCTGTTTTCCCAAGTTGTTTATTTGCTGTTGATAAGTAAACCCATTTTTCACATACTCTGTGGTTCATTGTAGTGTAAGGAAACCAAGCATATAGACACGTTAGTGATTTTGTTTATATTATGTAAAATATAATGATCTGTTATAAAAGTACCAGTTTGTATTTTTTTCTTTAAGGAGTAAAGATTTGCCTTAAAATTAACTTGATATTCTCTTGGCTTTAGTTTAATAAAATAGAAAATAAAGTACTACACCAAATACAGGCAATGTGATTATTGATCTTACACAGAATAATTTTATAATGCCAGCTACATCTCTTAGTTTAAAACATTAGCGGAAAAACTGTTTTTACTGTTTCAGAGTATATGAAGTGATATTATTTATAGTAGAATAATTAGCCTTGGAATGGAATTGTTATTTTTGCAATAAATAGTGGCCAGTACACAATTCATATGGCTCTCTGCATGCAAGTAAGATTTTTGACCTAGGGCTGAACATTTTGGCTTTTTCCCAAGCTTTGTTTTTTTAAAAATCTGAGGCCAAGGTCAGCATTTTCTTTTCTAAGTTAGTTTCCAGTGTAAAAATTTATTAAAAATTAACCTACAAAACTCTGAATAAAGTTATTTTTAGGCAAAGAATGAAGGTAAGTTTCACCAATGCATTAAGTTTATATATTTGACAGTTAATTCTGTCCACATTAACATGCATATATTTCAAAGGGTATTTTTAAAGCTAGTTTATATTAGTAGAGATGTTTATACATTTGTAACACTTTACAGTTTACTAATTTTTTTACATATTCGCATTTGACAAATAGCACAGTACAGTCGAGATTACAAAGGCTTTGGATTAGACAGAACTGGGTTCATTAAGCTGCTTTCTGACACGTAGGTGGTGGTGGGCAAGTTATTTTGCCTTCATGTCTTTTTCATAATCCTGTTCTCAGTCGACATGTTCTGTAGCTTGCCTTCAGCAGTTACTGTTGATAAGCCAAAGGCTCCAGTCTACAGACTCAAATCTGTATCTCCAACTCGGGTTTTCTTTCTGAGCATCAGACTACCGTACTTACAGACAGTATAAATAGCTACCTTAATGGTTATTTACATTTCTGCTTAGATGTCCTACTGAAAATGTTTTCAAAGCTCAGTCCAGTTGACACTTGAACAACACAAGGGTCAGGGCTGCCAACTCCTCACGCATTCGAAAATTCCCTTACAACTTTTTTGACTCTCCAAAAACTTCCTTTGTCCCTCAATATCCACAGGAGTTGGTTCTACAACCTCTTCCCCCTGCCCCTGCAGATACCAAAGTCTGAAGATGCCCGAGTCCCTTACACAGAATGGCATGGAACAATGCATAGTCTAACCCTTGGAAGTACTATTTTCAATCCGTGGTTGGTTGAACTTGTGAATGTAAAACCTGGGCATAAAGAGGACTGTCTGTGGGAAAACTGCATATATGTGGACTCCTCGCAGTTCCAGCCTGTGTTGTTCAGGGTCAATTGTACTTCCAAACTGCAGGAAACCCTCCAATGCACTTTATGCCCTGTGTTCTGTGCCCTCTTCTCTTGTCCCCTCCCCTCCCCTCTTCCTTCCTGCCTTCCTTCCTTCCTCTCTTTCTCTTTCTTTCATTCATCACAGGAGTTTCAGCTACTTAATTGCCAAAGCCATATATATTACCCAATCTAGTCACTTCTACTTCCCAAAACAACTTCCAGTCATGCTTTCTAAAAGCAGCTGCCTACATACTGTTCTGGGTGACATCAATTTGGGTGTAGCCACCTCTAAACTGATCTTTGCTGCCTATAGTCCTGTCTGCAGTGCGTTCCCACACTCGCCAGGGGTCAACATTCCCATACAAACCTAATGTTGCCCTCAGGACAAGGGCTGAACACCTTTCCCTCACTCCTTTTCTACGCCGTCCACCCAGCAGCCCCGCCGAGCTCGGGCTCAGCAACGCAGCGTGCTTTCTTGCGCATTTGGGGGCTGAGAGGCTCTCGGAGTAAAATGGGAGCTATGGACTCTCCACAAAGGGCATGTAACAACTTTTTAATTAAAATTTCAGGTAGTCCAGACAGGGAACCCATAACAACTGATTTGATTCAATCACTGAAAGTATATAGTTTTCTCATTCTCCACTTTAATACTTTAGAAAAATTAGACCCCTGTACTCAAATGTATTGCTTTCTGGTTATAACCATTACATTTATAAGATAATATGCACCTCCCAACTTGGGTGTCTCTTGCAGTCATAGCAGCTTCTGTACCTTGTGCTGCTGAGGAGTGCCTTTCAGTCTTGGTTTGTAGCTATTCGCTACTGACTGCTTCTTCACAAACTGAAAAGAGGTTCTAGCATTACGGTTCCTATTCTGCTCTTCAAATGAGGCTTGACCCTAGCTGCTGCTGGCAAAGCGTGGACCAGAGGAGAGCTCTGCGCCCACCCCCCCCCCCCACCGCCTGCCCCTTACCAAAGGCAAAGGGGTTCTGATTCTTCCTCCTCTCCAACTGTCATCTTCACCTCTAGAATCCTAGCACTGTCATCTTCACCTCTAGAATCCTAGCATTTTCATCCCCCAGCAACTGTAATGAAATGTTCTTCAAGTCCCGGATTTTAAACCTCACTTCAGTCTTTCACGTAAGGCAGAGACCCATTAGTGCATTCTCTTAAAACTATCAGTTACTAGTTGCAATGCACAGTGCAACATAGGCACTGGGTTACTAAGACCCAGTGCCTGTACTCCAAGAAATGTACAGGCTAGTAGGAAATCCAAACGTGTGCACACATGGGAAGGACAGCAGAAATACGGAGCCATCTCTTTAGGTACTAAATCAGAACTTCTTTCAAAAGTACACAGGCTGTGTATTGGATATCTGGTCATGGTGGAGGAAACATCTTAAATCCCATTTGAGGACTAGAGTTAGGATTTTTCTTCCCTTAACCTAGAAAACTGGTTAAGGTAGGTGGTAGGCAGAGTACCACCACCATTACCACCCTAACCCCGCAAGATGTCCACATCCTAATCCCCAGAGCCTGTGAATACTTACTTATGTGGCACAAGGGACATTACAGATGTGATTCAAGTTAAAGACCTTGAGATGGGGAAATTACCCTGGACTATCCAGGAGGGGTCAGTCTAATTATGTAAGTCCTTAAAAGTGGAAGGGCGGACAGGAGTGGGCCAGGGAGAAGAGGCAGCGGAAGTGCACAGCATGAAGGGGACTCGATCCGTTGTTGCTGGCTTTGAAGATGGAAGGGGGTGGCCACGGCCCAAGGAATGCAGTTACCACTAGAGGCTGGGAATAGCCCTTGGCTGACAACCGTCAAGAAAACGTCTGGCCTAAAATTGCAAGGAACTGAGTTGTCAGCACCCAAATGAGCAAGAGAACACCCTCCCCTAGAACACCCTGAAAGGAACAGTCTTGTTAACGCCTTGGTTTGAGCCCAGTGGGACCCATGTCAGACTTAAACCTTCAGAACTGTAAGGTAATTAGTGTTGCCCGAGCCTCTAAATTCGAGGTAATTTGTTACTGTGAAGGGGGAAAGGAGGGGTGGGAAGGTTAAGGAGGGAGATAAAACAGTTTATGAAAGATCCAATTTCTTAGAAAATCTGCTTTGTGCGTGCTTTAGGAGTATGAGAATAGGAGAACACTTCTAAAGTGGGCCTGGGGCGAGAGATGGTTAGAAACCAGTGGTAGCCACAGAAAGGAGGCAGATGCCAGTGAGTGGCACGTTTGCCCCACAAGGCCACTGCTGTCTGCTCACTCTCGGAAGATCCTTCCTTTGTCTGTCACCGTTCTGAAGCCACAAACGGACGTGGAGGAAGAAGCCCCATTGAAGCCCCCCTGCTGATTCAGTTCACTGAAAGATTGTTCTTGTTAAGGACCCCTGGACAATCCCTGGAATTATCTCACGTCACCCAGCTAACAAGACCTATGTTTAAGAAAAAGACTTCAATGAAACACTGAACTGCTATTCCTTACTCAACTCAGCCTCAAGAGATTCTCTATGGCAACACAGGGTCACTTGCTAGGTTACAGATAACACAAAGTGAAAAGCAAATTGAGGAAGGAAACATTTAAGTATTTGAACCTAAATGCTTATTTCCCGTTTTATCCTAAAGTCAATATAAGTTTTGCTTTGTGGAAAAGCCAATTTCTTATAAATGAAGCCCCCCTTTTAGAAGACACATGGCCATCCGACTTAAAGATTCTATTTCCTATCTTCATTTGCAGTTAGGTGTAGCCAGATGATTAGACTCTAACTGGAGAGAGGGATGGAAGCTAAAAACGTGTGCAGCTTTATAGAAAGGCCCTATCCTTTCTTCTTAGCTGGAATTTAGACATAATGGCTTGAGCAACCATTGCTATGTTGACCATGTGACTTTGGAAACCATCTGATGGTAAAACAAGATAGAAGAAACTCGAGTTTCTAGCATGGAACACCTACGCCTACTAGCCCTACACTAAGGAGCCACAGGCGGCATCTACTAGCCTAGACTGATGCCTCTGGACTTCTTGAACATGAAGGAGACGTACAGCTCTATATTGTTACCTCTCTGATTTTGAATGTTTCCTGCAGTTGAACCTGCTCCTGTGTTATATATAGGGCTATCTTACCTTAATCCAGTTACTAGCACATATAAATGGGAATGAATCAGGAATTAGCTGTAAACTTAATTTTTTCTTTTTTCTTTCTTTTTTTTTTTAATCCTCATCCGAGGACATTTTTCCACTTTTTGTACAGACAGAGTGGGAGGGAGAGAGAGGAAGAGAGAAAGAGAGGGAAACATTGACGTGAAAGGGACACATCGAGTGGCTGCCACCCGCACGACCAACCAGGGCCGGGAACAAACTGCAACCGAGGTACATGCCCTTAGCGGGAACCGAACCCGGGCCTCTCTGGACCGCAGGCGGACGCTCTAACTGCTGAGCCAGACCGGCCAGGGCTAAACTTAATTTTTTCTATTCTCTACAGAGAACCCCCTAATGCTCCTTATTGGACAAGAGTATTAAAAACAATGTTTAAAACCATGTTTGTTGTTGGAATTAGTTTATTTTTAGTATATGGTACCACCACCATCACTATCACTATAAATTGTATCCTTAAAAGATGAATTTTATGATTTGTGAGTTATATTTCAAAACTGTTGTTTAAAAATACCCTAAAATGAATCATTCAATGAAAGAGTATTAAAATGTTAAATGTTTTTAATTAAATTTAGGTTTTGAATTTAATTAGAACTACCATTTCTGTGGGAGATGAGATTTATTAAACAACTCTCTGAAATATAAAACTTGAACAATAAACCCAATGCTTTAACTTGTGACTATTCTGATATCCCCCTTTAAGTTTGCTTCTATTGTATTATCATTCATTTCCAGATTCATATTTTGCATTACTTTGGAGAGCCTGTTTTCATCTTTTTTGTCTCCTGAAGCAGCCCCTTTGTTGAAGGCGTCTGTTACAATAAAAAACTGTTCTGTTGGTTGAAGAATGCTTACTCCATAACCACTGTTGCTGTAAATATGATTACTTGTCATCTTCAATTTGGGTGCAGGAAGAACCTGTGAAAATATTCAAAGGTGCATTTTTCAGTAATTTCTATAAAAATACATTTTGAACTTAATGAACATGTCATAAACTCTAGAACTCAGACAACAGAATCTCAGTTTTGAAAAAGAGTTTGTTTCCTCTCACTGGGTTAATGTAATATTAACTACAAAAATGTCTAAGGAAAAAATATTGAATGAGGTTTTCAATTTATGTTTTGCCAGTTATTGATAAATGATTCTAGATGGGGTTACACTAGTATTCCAAGAAGCTTTCTTTTACTATAACTCGATAAATATTAAATGATTTCAGATCATGAAAATGATAAATATGAAAAAAATTGCAACTACTGATATGTAAACTAGATTTCTATGGAAAAACATTACACAAAGTTTGAAAGGCGAAATATTTCTTTATATATTTATTCCTCTCTTGCTTTACGCATCTGCTCAATGAAAAATCTAAAACATTTTTATTTTTATTTATTTATTTATTTTTTAATCCTCACCCGAGGACATTTTTCGATATTTTGTTCAGATAGAGTGAGAGGGAGAGAGAGAGAGAGAAACATCGACGTGAAAGCGACACATCGAGTGGCTGCCACCCACACGACCCAACCAGGGCCGGGGACAAACTGCAACCAAGGTTCGTGCCCCTAGCGGGAACCGAACCCGGGTCTCTCCGGACCGCAGGCCGACGCTCTAATCGCTGAGCCAAACTGGCCAGGGCCTAAAACGTTTTTATAAGAGCAAACTTACCCACTTTCTTATATTCAAAGTTATGTGCTAAAATTTCAAGTTGAAATTGTTAAATTATAAGACTAAAATTGTTTCCTATCGGCCATCATTTAAACCATCTCAGTTATTTGTACTATTCTTTTCCAAATCAATGATAACATTTAGACTAAATTTTAAGCCTAAAACTAATATTTTAGTATCTTTCTAATTATGTATAATTCCTATAACAATTCCATATTAAGAAGTACAAGAATACCTTCATATTAACTCCACCTAAGATGCTTTTCGAACTGTCACTGGTCCTGAGGTTACTGCAGTGATGAATTTCATTCCTCTCCAAAACGGCTGTGCTGCCGGGGTACAGCTCCACACCAGCGCCCTGTACATTCAGAGCCAATACAGGTCTGTGAAACACACGTGCCTCTCTAACACGTCCTCTAGACTCAGAACTGTAACTCCATATTCGCAATCCAAACACACTCAAGTTACGTGAAAATACACAATAGTGCAAGCAAAAATTTACTGTATAGATGTTTTTAAAATGTAGGAAACTATTAAATGTTAAGAGAATCACAGGCCTAGAAAGGTTGAAATCATATAATCCATTACGTTGCTCTCCCAGATGAAGTCTTTAGAAGGGAGACAAAAATTTCTTTAAGCAATTCTTTTCAGTTACAAAAATTTACTTATATATACTGTAAATCTCTCAAAGTGCTGCTCAAGTCTGTTTACTCGTTTTAGTGCAAAGGTCCTCTTAGTTTCTGCTTCCTTTAATCTTGCTTCTCAATCAATTTTTCAGTCCTTAACGATCTCTGATTGTTACCTGAAAACTCAAGCTGTTAGAACTAATCACAATACTTTACAGAAGTGTCTGCAGCTTATAAGAACTATTTCTTTTTAAATAAACCAGCAGGTAACTGATTCATGACCTATTTTATAGCCACTGATTCCTACCATTTAAAACAAACAAACACTGAAAGCGAGTAATTCCTCTCTTTGGACTGAGGCAGTTCACCCTTCCTAATGTACTGTGACACTCTTTCACTCGTCCTCATTTTGTGTATTTTCATCAGTTTCTAAGCTTAATTATAATTCAATTCAAAGATGAAGTGACCGTTACCCTTTGTTCGCACATGAAGAGCACTCGCAGTTACAGTTACAGTCCTAGAAACCACAGTGTTTGAGATGAAATACCTGGGCCCCCGTTATTTCACTGTCTGTAATGGTCAAGGAAGCCCCTGTGAGAACACACACTCCTGTTCCTTCACATTTTAATACACAGTTTTCTAGAGTCATGTGACCAGACTCCACCACCACAATGCCGTCCACTGTCCCTTGTTGTATCAAAGATAGATGCATTAGTTTCACATTATCAGCTTTGGATACCACAAAACTGTCACGAGAAGGTTCAGAAGTAATCATAATTTTCTCTCTCTTTCCAACACCTGAATCAGAGGACAAAGACATAATTAAATCAGTAGTCCCAAAGTGAAAAGCCCTTTCTTTGGTCATTCAATAATACTTGCTATTACTAAGTTTTTCTTTTCACATATTTTTAATAAGTAAATATGTAATTATTCAATTATTAACTAATTAGATACCTCTAATTGTGGGAGACCATTTGCATGGCATCCATCTTGTTAGAGTCTGCTCTGCTGTCTCCGGCCCCAGGGCGGGGTCTCTCTGCACACAGTGTCTGCATTCCTCTAGATAATTGTTTACTCCATTCTTGCTTATCATTTGTTCCACCTGGGGTATTTGCTGGAATTGGCTTCAGGTGGGATACTCATTAACTGTTTCACCTGTTTTCCCCCTATATAGTGTGTGAACTCCCCCTGAATAAACGAGACTTGATCAGAATCCTGTCTTGTCTCCATTTCTCATGTCTCTTGTCCCTCCTCATCCTCACTCCCCCTCTAGAGTCCTCGTTGCTCGACCTGCGGGACGGGTCATCTAATATAATCTTTTGTCCTTATTTTGATGCTAGATTCTGGGTTTATGATCATCTAAATCTACCTATGATAATCATTTAACATACTCATTCCACTATATATTTCCCTAAATTATAATCAGCAGTCATCTACAAAACATCTAAGACACAAAAAGTATCTTCCCATAACCTACTTTTAAAACCATAATAAATTACCATACTAAAAAGGACTGGCAGAGACTTGAATTAGGTTACAAGATTAATGCTATCATACATATAATTTTGTTCTAGAATAGTCAAAGCAATCATCTAAATTTAACCTCAATTCATAAATAAGGGGCTGAATCTTCAAAAAGGCTACAAATATTTTAAATTACAAATATGACCCTTACGATCCTACTGACTACAATCATCAGAATCCAGTGAGAATTCTGCTCAGTTTTTGCATAGATAGGCAACATTTAAGTCACCTGTTCTTTTGGCCGGACAGTGGGAACACCCATGCTTCAGTGTAAAAGGGCAGAATTAAAGTTACTAAGTATTTTCAGAACCTTAAGAAAAAGTTAGTAAGCTCTGCTTTTCTACTTGTATTTTAGTAAGTTTGCCTGTGAATTAACTTTTTTGAGAAAATGCTGAGCATATTTTAATATAGCCTTACATTTGGGTTTTCCCACTAAAATGATATGAAGTGCATTGGAGACAAATGAGAAGAAAGTTGTTTAGTAAAAGTATAGATGGTGCTAAGAGAAAATATTATCAACAGATTTTCATTATCATGGGGAAGCAGCAGTCCCATTGACTGATTCGCTCTGGTACAGTATGTCCAAATGAGGTCACCTGTACAGACAATACACACATGAACAGGTGAGAAAAATCCAATTGTAAAAGGCACATAAGGGATTTTTGTGAGCAACTCTGTTCTAATTTCTAATTTTGATTAACGTTAATATACAATTTGTCCAGTACACATTGCTATAAAAAGATTGCAAAGGACACCCTGCTAACCCTTTATAATGATGTCATCAGTCAATAAAGCAAGATTTACAGCTTGATATTCTCCTGGAAAAATAACTACGGTATCTCCACTGTAGCAACTGTCCAAAGCCAAATCCAAGTCGTCATGCTGTTGGAGAAATGTGTCTGAAGAAAAGTCCTTTACCTGAAAAGATGAAATAAGGCAGCACCTTCAAAAACAGGTTGAACTGAGAGGTCATTTCAATCAGTTCACTTAATTGGCAACGTGATTTTCTCAAGACTTACCTTGTATCAGTAAAACACTGAATTATTATATGTATTTATATTTCTTAAATGCTCCAAGTATCAGTCCATGATTTAAGGGAGAGATGAAGAGAGATTTTCTTTATGATCCCTAGTAATTGTACAGCTGTTAGATGCTGTGTGCCAGAATCACATTTGGAACTTTACCTGTTACCTTCTAAGCTTCACAGCAGTTCTTTGAGGGGAAGTATTATTATTCCTCTAAAAGGTTAAGGAAATAGCCCGGCCGGTGTGGCTCAGTGGACAGAGGTTGTCCCATGGACTGAGAGGTCCCAGTTCGATTCCCAGTCGGGTTGCGGGCTGACCCCCAGTAGGGGGCGTGCAGGAGGCAGCCAATCGATGTTTCGCCCTCACATCGATGTTTCTCTCTCTCTCTCAAAAAAACAATAAAAACATATTTTAAAAAAAGGTTAAGGACATAGATACGTAGTGAAATTAAGTGGTTTGCCTACAGACACAGAGTTAGTGAGCAATAAAACAAAACTTTAGGTCCAAGTGTTTAGGACACCAGATCTCTCGCTCTCTCTTTTTTTTTATCCTCACCTGAGGACATTTTTTTGTTCAGACAGAGCCGGAGGGAGAGAGAGGAAGAGAGAGAGAAACATCGATGTGAAAGGGACACATCGAGTGGCTGCCACTTGCATGACCCAACCAGGGCCGGGGACAAACTGCAACCAAGGTGCATGCCTTTGGCGGGAACCGAACCCAGGTCTCTCTGGACCGAAGGCCAACGCTCTAACCGCTGAGCCAAACCGGCCAGGGCAGCACCAGATCTTTTTCCAACATACTTATGTAACTCAAACTGACCCTACAATTTTGGTAAATCCAAAAAATCTTAAAGATGGTAGAACTAAAAAATAAAATACTAAGATTTTTCACTTGGGGTAGAAAAGACTACATAGAGGCATTATTAGTGCCATGAAGAGTGGGGAACTATAAAAATAACATTTGGAAACTAAACATGTACTCTGAGAAACACCTATTATTTTACTCAACAGAAATGGCAGTATCATTCATATATCTTCTTATTATAAAAGTGGGTTAGGGCTCACCACAATGGCCTCATTTTAATTTAATCACTTCTTTAAATACCTTATCTCCCAATACGTATGATTACATTCTGAGGTACTTCTACATAGGAATTTTCGGGAGACAGTTCAGCCCATAACACCCCCGAAAATCAGGAACAAGACAAAGACTCCTACTTTTACCATTGCTATTCAATATTATATTAGCCAGAAATTCTAGCCAACACAATGAGATAAAAAGAAATAAAAGACTGGAAAGGAAGAAGTAAAACTATCTCTATTTGTAGACAGCATGATCCTCTATATCCTATACATAGAAAATCCCAAAGAATTCACCAGAAAAGTATAATAGCTAATAAATTCAGTGAAGTTGCAAGGTACAGGATCAACAGTTTTGTCTCTATATACCAGCAATAAACAATCTGAAATGGAAATTAAGAAAAAAATTCCATTCACTACAGCATCCAACATAATAAAGGTCTAGGGATAATTTTAATATAAAATTATATTAAATAAAAGATGAAAGCCTTTTGTATGTCAAAAACTATAAAACGTTGCTGAAAGAGATTAAAAAATACCTAATAATAGGAAAATCTCATATTCATGAATTGGAAGAGTTTTAATATTACTAGGATGACGATACTACCCAAACTGATCTACAGATTCAGTGTATCCCTTATGATATCCCAATAGCTTTTTTTTTTTTACAGAAATGGAAAACCTCATTCTCTAATTCATATGACCTTTGCAAGAGACCTTTAATATACAAAACAGTATTGGGGGGAAGAAAAGTTAGAGGACTCACATTTTTTATTTCAAAAATTTCTACAAAGCGACAGAAATCAAACTATGACACTGTCACAGGATAAACATATTGACCAATGGAATATAATTGAAAGCCTAGAAATAAACCCATACCACCATGGCCAACTAATTTCAACAAAGGTGCCAAGACCATTCAGTGGGGGAAAGAACAGACTCTTCAGCGACAGTACTGGGATAACTGGATATGCAGAAGAATGAAATTGGACCCCTACCTCATAACATATAAAAAATTAACTCAAAGTGGATCAATGAACTGAATTATAAGATCTAAAACCATAAAAATCTTAGAAGAAAATATAAAGTTTTTATGATCTTGGATTTGAAAATGGGTTCTTAGGTATGACTCTAAAAGCATGAGTAACAAAAGAAAAAATAGATAAACTGAACTTCATCAAACTTTAAAACTTTTGTGCATCAAAGGACATTATCAAGCAAGTGAAAAGACAACTATGGAATGGGAGAAAATATCTGTAAAGCATACATCTAATCTAGTATCCACAATATATAAAGAATTCATAATCACCAACAAAAAGACAACCCAGTTAAATAGGCATAGGACTTAAATAGACATTTCTCCAAAGAAGATGCTCAACATCACAACCCATTAAGGACATGAAAATCAAAACTACAGTGAGATACAACTTCATACACTTTAACATGACTGGGGGGAGGGGGTAGTAACATGCTGTAAGGATATGGAGAAATCAGAACCCTCATACATTGCTGGTGGGAATGGTTCAGCTACTGTGGAAAACAGTTTAGTATCTTTAAAGCAGGTAAATATAGAATTACCATATTATCCAATAACTCCACTGTTAGGTAAATTCCCCAAAGAATTGAGAAGAGATAGTCAAACATCTGTGTATGAATGTTCATAGCATCACCATTCACAGCAGCAAAAGGTGGAAACAACTGAAATGTCTATCAGCTGACGAGTGGATAAACCAAGCGTGGTATATACATACAAAAGAACATTATTCAGCCATAAAAAGAAAGCACATAAAAGAAAGCTCCATTTACATGAACCTCGAAAATGTTACTGCTAAGTGAAAGAAGCCAGACACACAAGGTCACAGTGTATGATTTCATTTATATGAAATACCCAGAACAGGTAAATTTACAGAGGCAGAAAAGGAGGCTAGTCATTGTCAAGGGCTGGAGGGCAGGGGAATGGGATACCAGTTTAATGGATATGGGATTTCATTTTGAGATGATGAAAATGTTTTGGGAGAAGAGAGATTAGTGGTTGCACAACATTGTGAATGTACCAAATGTCATTGAACTGCTCACTTTAAAACGGTAATTTTGTTATGCGAATTTTACCTCAAAAAAAAGGGAAAAAGACATAAGAAAGAATACATTGTCTCTGAGGAGTCAGATAGCAACAAGAACCAGTAGTGCTGATGGAAGGAAATTAAATTCATCTTTATATCTGGTATATTTTCAGACAGTTATCACCTTTTGTAGCATCACAGGGAAAATATGAGCAATGATGATACATTACTGGGATATGAATGGCAAAACAGTAATGATGATAATATCAGCTGGCATTTTTTGTGGTAGGTACTTTGCTAAAAGATTTATGTAAAAATCACTTAAGACTAACAACTCTAGGACAGAATTCATTGCTTCCTTTTACAGATGAGGAAATAAGAGAACTATATAACTTATTTCATCTCATACACATATTAAGAAGCGAAACTGTGGATCAAACCCAGGTTTTCATCATTTCGAAGCCTGTGTCCTTCACTACCACACCATCCTGTCTCCTGAATCTGCAGTGACTGATGTTGAACTTCAGTTGAAGCACTGGAACAAGCACTTCTTATCTTGGCCAGGAATGATCCCAAAGCTAGAGGGTCTAACCCAAAGACAGTCGCCACAGTTTGCGATACGAGAGAGGAGTGAGGACTGATCTCACTTTGGTTGACTGGAGGGTATTATGACATTAGAGAATGCAGGAGGACGAGGAAGGGCTGTGTCCAAAAAGATAAGCTCACATTTAGAACTGCTGTATGTCTGTGAGACATCAGGAAAGGATGCTCGGAAGGACAGGTAGTGATGTTGGCCAGCAGAGAATAAAAGCCAGAAGGGAAAGAGAAGAGGCAACCGGTGGACTGAAAACCCACTGTGTGCCAGGCGCTGCTACGTGTTTTATACATCTCGTTTCATCCTCAAAAACACCCATGAGGCAGTGGTACTGATATGTGCTGGGCATTATTCTAAGTATATTACAAATATAAACTCATTTAATATTCCCAACTCTATAAATAAGGAACAGTATTAGCCTCATTTCACAAGTGATGAACTAAAGCATCGATGGGTAAATAACTTGTTGAAAATCACACAACTAGTAAGTGGCAAAGCCAGACTCTGAATCCAGGCAGTTTAGCTCGAGCCCATGTTCTTTTTTTTTTTTTTTTTAACCCTCACCCAAGGATATTTTTCTATTTATCTTCAGATAGAATGGGATAGAGAGAAACACTGACATGAGAGGGACACATCGACTGTGGTCGCCTCCCACACAACCCTGACCAGGGCCAGGGATGAACTGCAACTGAGGTACATGCCCTTGGCCAGAATCAAACCCGAGACTCGTTGGTTCGTGGGCAGATGCTCTAACCACTGAGAAAACCAGCCAGGCTCGAGCCCACGTCCTTAATCAGCACAGTGCACAGTTTGTATCTACCTTTTTAAAGCACTCTGCAAGTAAGGCCATTGAGGTTCAGAGGGTAGGCAGCTGCCCGAGGTTGCACAGTTAAGTGGTCTCAGGGAGGTTGTATAAACTGGGGCCGACTGACTACAAAGCCATGTCTTTTCCCTACACCGCGTGTGGATCAGCAGCATGAGGACGATGGGCATGGGGACAACTAAGGAGAGAGCACAGAGCAGGAAGGGCGCGGAGTGAAGAATCTTCTACTATCAGATATTTTGTGAACCTCAAAGGTAAATATAAAATCAAAGATCTAAGGAAGTGGAAGTTGATGCTGCCTTTTCAGGGCAACCTTCCTCTCCCGTCAGCCTGGCCTCCCAAGTTGAGGATATTTACTTACACTAAGAAGACTGGGTTGCAGAGCACTGGAGAAAAGTCAAGGAAACCTCTCATCATCACATAGGAAAATAAAGTCAGAAACAGATTTAAAATGAAAAGAATAAGTAAAAACTAAAATGATAAAATAAGGCTGGAGATAAACAGAAAATCTATACCTTTTTATAAAGCTGTCACAAAGGCAATTGGTAGAATAATTAATATTACCGAATAATCTGATCCAATAATCAATTAAAAGGAAAAACTAAATTTTGTTGAAAATAATCGAATGGGCAGAATAGCAGACAAAACCAGTCTAGTAAGCCAGCTTTACCTGTTCCCCACTCCTTGCTGGACTCCTCTCAGTTTCTCATACACACCATGCTCCCTGTCCAACATGCACCATGTACTAATTCAACCAGAACAGTCAGGCACCTACCAGTGCCAAGCACCATGCGAGGTGATGGATGTAACCATATACCCTTTGCTCTCAAGCTCATATTCCAGTAAGAGACAGACATTCAGCAGATACCAACAAAAACTAAAGTACAGTCGTGATAAGGTAAGTGCCCCAAGGGAAAGGGCAGGTGCTGGTAAGATGCACAGCAGTCCGCGTGCCCTGCAAGGCTGAGGCGGCGGGAAAGGATATTGGCAGTGAGGCCTGAAGGAGGTGCGGCAGCTCTGTGGTACCCACCCAAGTGGATAGTGAGGTGATGAGGGATGAGAGTAACACACAGAAAATTGTAATTAGCAGCTGGGTAGGTGGTGGAACCATTTACTGGAACAGGGAACTCTAAATATAAACTAGTCAATGAAGAGGTCATGCATTTAATTGGGGGCATTTGAGTTGAAGTTCTTGTGAGACAGTCGAGGGGTGACGAGCACTAGGCAGTTGGACATAGAGGTTTGGGGCTTAGAACAAAAATCTGGGCTGTGGTTATACATTTTTGGTTATTAGTATATGTAACTTAAGTCATGGGTAGAGATCAGATAAATCACTTAGGGCTAATATAGTGCAGAAAAAAGCACCAAGCATCTAGAGGACAGAAGAAGGGGGAGGGGGCAACTAGAAAGAATGAAAACCAGGGAAGTATAGTAACAAGACAACGAGAGAGAGTATTTCAAGGACAGAGCTGTAAAATGCTACTGAGAGATTGAGATGGAAATATTTACTTTTTGACTTAAAGCATTTCCCCTTCTTGGGCTGGTTAAATTTACAGTCTTCCTGCAGGTTTCAGCTGAGTCATTTCTTCCAGCCAGCGTTGCCAGAATTGCTAATTGCCTATTTACTTGTTCATTTCTCCACCATATGCAAATTGGTAGACTATGTGACAAAGCCAGACTGTGGGTCTGGTTCAACACTGTATCTTCCTCAAGTGCCGTCTTTCTCATATTTGCTCCCCATCCTTTCCAAACTACTAGCATAGTGCCTGGCAACAAAGGTTAGTATTCAGCCAATAATTGTTGACATTTATTCATTTAGTACTTACCGTATGCCAATCACTAAGCTGGATGTAACGGGAAAATAAGGCAATCCTGAGTCAGACAAGAACCCAGCCTTCAAAGTGCTGCTTTTCTGATCACATGCTGCTCAACTCAAAGGAGTAAGAATTGAGTGTATTTCTTACCATGTCGGTAGTCATCACTTTTGCTACAATATGTGTGATAGTCTTTCCAAAGTCTCTTTTTCCTTTCCTACGTCTCAGAATTCTTGGGAAAAAGGGTCCATGGACTCTAGAGTTGAAAACATTTATGATTAAATTAAGAATGAGAAAAGATTCTTAGAAAATAAAAACTTGGCACTAAGAATCTTTGAGAAATGGGTTTTACTAATTTTAAGCTCCTTGAGAGCAAAGGGCAACTTGAGAACAATGATTAAAATAATTTAGATAACTGAGTATTTAAACCCTCTAACTCTAAGATCTTTTCAATTTAATGGTTTGTACCTGCAATCTGCATGCAACCCACTACAATTAATACCTCAGTCCCCTCAACTTTTCAATACAGTAGACAATTTTCCTGATTGTACTTTCACAATCCACTGATTTGTAGACTCACACAGAGCAGAGGTGGGTTATGCCTGTGGTATTGAGGCATAGGACTTGTCTAATTTTAGATACTATGTTCAATTAACAGATCGTTTTGTTTCAAAGGATAGGGTCTCCATAGAAATAGTTGGTTGTTGGCCTCCCAGAAGAACAATTCTAGCTTCTCTCTTAGTTGTTTTCATATTGTTTGCTATTCAGCACTTCTAATTAATTCCATTTTTTCTCCTTTTCTTTACAGTTCCTGCTTTCTATCTCTTAATCATATAAGTGTCATCAAAAGAAAGAAAATAAATATGAGTGTAACTTTTATCATTACTATTAGCTGAAGGGATATTCCTTTTCCAATAGATGTAAATTTACCATTAATCTCCTTAGGTGTAAACTTTTGGGTTCTCTGTAGCACTTTGATTATTGTTTGATGCTACATGGGATGCAGCTTTAGTACCAATATTTTTCAGGTTTTATTTTAATTATAAAATATTTTTGTGAAGCTTAAATTTTCAGGAAACTGGCTCTAAGAATTTATCATGCAAGTTATTAAAATTTGAATTCCAATATATTAGTGATGTCCTCCAAAGCAAAAGTTTCATTTAACATTTCAAAATCAAACCCAATCAGCATTTTTATACCTATTTAAGCAAGTGGTTTTGATACTGAGAATAGGAACTACTCATACATTTTTTTTCACCATATACCCAAATACTACTTGCTCAAAGAATATAGCATCCTATATTCAGGAAATAACAATAATTATGCAATCCTAGTTTTAAAAACAAATGTATATATTAGAGTATAATTCACACAACAGATACTAATTTTATTTATTTTATTGTTAATCCTCACCTGAGGATATTTTTAATTGATTTTTAGATAGAATGGATTTTTAGATAGGGGGAGAGAGACAGACAGACAGACATCAATTAGTTGCTTCCCACATGACCCTGACCGGGGCCAGGGATCAAACCTGCAACCCAAGTATGTGCCCTTGACTGGGAATCAAAGCCGTGACCCTTCGGTTCTCAGGCTGAAGCTCCAACAGCTGAGCCAAACTGCCAGGGCCAGATACTCATTTTAAATGAATCATTTTATGAGGTTTCACAAATGTATACATGCATTTAACTCAATCACAATAATCAAGATATAGAACATTCCCATCCCACTCAGCGTTGTATCTAAAAACTCATTGCCAAACCCAAGGTCACCTAGGTTTCTGCCTCTGTTTTGGTCTAGAAGTTTTATAGTATTGTTTTACATTTAGGCCTATGGATCACTTTGATTTATGTGAAATCTTTTTTCTTGTTGTAAGCATGGTAATGATAACTCGCAAGATTTTCCATGTACTTATTAACACCATATGTTCCTTTAATTCTGTAATCATGTTTTCCTTTAATTCTTTTTTTTTTATTTTTTTTATTTATTTATTTTTTTTTTAATCCTCACCCGAGGACATTTTTTGTTCAGGTACAGTGGGAGGGAGAGAGAGGAAGAGAGAGAGAGAGAGGGAAACATCGATGTGAAAGGGACACATCAAGTGGCTGCCACCCGCACGACCGACCAGGGCCGGGGACAAACTGCAACCAAGGTACATGCCCTTAGCGGGAACCGAACCCGGGTCTCTCAGGACTGCAGGCCGACGCTCTAACCGCTGAGCCAAACCGGCCAGGGCTCCTTTAATTCTGTAATCATGTTTTCCCTTAATTCTTTACACATATTTATAATAGCTGCTTTGCAGTTTTTGATAAATCCAACATCTAGTCCCCCTCAAAATCAGTTTCTATTAACTGTCTTTTTCCCTCAGTATGGAGCTAACATTCTGGTTTCTTTGCATGTCTATTAATTTTTGGGTGAACACTGGAGATTTTGGATAATATATTTTAGTAACTCTGGATTGTGTTATGTTCTTCTGAGGCCTGTTAGTCTTGTATTCTATGACGCAGTTAACTTGCCTGGTCCCAACATGCAAATTCTTCCCCTTGAGGTACACAGCAGCTGACATCTCTGCTCAGTTCTCTCGACTTCCAGGTTCCTTTTTAGCATAGTTCCCAGATTTCCCTGCCCTACCAATGCTAGCACAGTTTACCTGGTGGTCATCCAAGGATTTGAAGTGACAGAGTTTATGCCCAATTTGTGGATCCCCCTTTTGCACCTCTTTTACTTTCAGAACATCCCACCTAAATTTCCAGATGCTCCGCTGGCCCTTATCTCTGTCCTTTGTCACCTTGAAACAGACTGCAGTTGTTGCTGCCAGAGCTGTGAGCATTGGTGATTACCCTCAGACCAAAAAGCCACAAATTCCTATTTTTTACACGTTTCTGGTTGCTGCCTGCTTTTGGTCATTTCATAGTGCCTTAAAAATAGTTGAATACTTTTAATAAATTTTTAAAAGATTTTATAATTGTTATCTATGGAAGGGTTTTACCAATCAATTTTCTGCACCACTCCCAGAACTAGATTCTCTGTGATTATAACTTTTAAGATGAGAGAACTCTGTGTTGTCCTATGCCATTAGAATATAAAGTCTAGTGAGAATAACTTGTATTCAAATTCAACTTTTGTTGGAGCTGCATTTCTAGGTGAATTTCAAAAATCGTATCCATATTGATTTCTCAAAGTAACCCCAGGGTTTGTTACATAGGAATCCCAGTAACAAAGAAACATAAAAAATAGGCATTGGAATGGGATTCTTAGTGATCAAATCAGAAAGAAAATTTAAAAAGATGTAGGGCCCTGGCAGGTTTGGCTTAGTGGTTAGAGCGTCAGCCCACGGACCAATGTGTTGCGGGTTCGATTCCAGTCAAGGGCATGTACCTGGGTTGCGGTTCGTCCCCGACCCTGGTCGGGGTCGTGTGGGAGGCAACCACTCAATGTGTCTCTCTCACATTGATGTTTCTCTCTCTCTCTCTCCCTCCCTCCCACTCTATCCGAAGATAAATGAAAAAATATCCTCGGGTGAGGATTAAAAAAAAAAAAAGATGCAGGCTCACAGTTAACGGATATGTAAAATGTAAAATGTAACTCAGAATTTCTAAGAGAAAGAATGAGTAAAGCTAGAACACAAAAGAAGGTGTTTAACATGAAACAGTCATTAGTTCTTTGGCTCCAATCAAGATTTTTCCATTGATTTGGGGGCCATGAGCAAGAACCCCTGTTTCCCCTCTTTTTAAAACAAAGACAAATATATATATATATATATATTGCATAACAATGTAAACATATTTTAATACATTTGGAAGTATTCTAGAAGAGAATGATGCTGGTTAAATCTGCATTGCTATTTATCATCAAAAATAACTTATCGGCAGTGCCCTGGGATCTGTCTCTTGCTTCAACAGTGTTTGGACGGAACAGACCCAGGGACGCCCCCTCTTCCAGCCTCTAACCACCTCCCAACCTCTTTTCCAAGCACCACCTTCGGAACCGTCTCAGCCTCCGAGACCAGCCAACACCGTTTTCTGACCTTAACGCCCAACTGCGAACAACCATGAGCTCCCAGATTCATCAGAACTATTCCACCCAGGTGGCGGCTGCGGTCAATCGCCTGGCCAACCTGCATCTGCACCCACCTCTCTCTGGGCTTCTATTTCCTCTGTGGCGATGTGGCTGGGGTGGGGTGGGGGAGCACTTCTTCCGCGAGTTGGCGAAGAAGCACCAGGGCGCTGAGCATCTCTTAAAGCTGCAACACCAGCGCGGTGGCCGCGTCCTCTTCCAGGACGTGCTGAAGCCTTCCCAGGATGAGTGGGGCGAAACTCAAGAAGCCGCTTTGGCATTGGAGAAGAACCTGAACCAAGCCCTTTTGGATCTGCATGCCCTGGTTCTACCCGTGCAGACCCTCATCTCTGTGACTTCCTTGAGGAGGTGAAACTCATCCAGATGGGCGACTCACCACCGCAGGCTGCCTGGCCCCCAGGCTGGGCTGGGCGAGCATCTTCGAAAGGCTCACCCTCAGGCACGACTGGGAGCCTCTGGAGCCCACGGGCCTCTGAGGGCCCCTCTGCATTCCCCTGGCCTCTGGCTTTTGCCTGAGCCTCTCCCTGAAACCACTAGCCATCCCTTTAACCACCCTGGAGCCCTCTCCCGTGCACTGGGCCAAATGGAAACAAAGTTTTCTGCAGCAAAAACAAATAAATAACTTACCAACTTAAGTTGGTTAGAAAGGCAGAAATTAGGAGGCAGCCAAATTAGTCAGTTCTCTCTCTTTACTTTGCATATTATATGTGGAGGAAGTCTACCTCCTTTCTTATGTTTTGGTCATAATAAAAAAGGAGACAATGCAAAATAAGAAAAAGACCAGCGCTGAGATATTTTCATTAAAAAATTTCAGCCAACTCAGCAAATATAAACACAATTTTCCAATACTGGTACTTGCACCTTGTGCTTATCTCATGAATTGGACATCTATTTTTGTGATCATATCAATCAGGGTAATATATATAGTTTAAGTGACATGGTAAAAGAATGACAATGTAATATTTTTGTTTCCATTTAAAATAGAGCAAATTCTTACCGGAGGCGTAAATCTTCCCACATTTTCAATAATCCACAGAGCATTACTATCTCATAATATTTTTTCCAGCATTCAACTGCCTCTGCTGCAGAGGGGTCTTCTTTAATATTGTTCTGATACTCAATGAGCTCCACACGCTTGCTTTTATATTTTTCCAAAGTTTTTTTGAAACGTTGTGCAATCGGACCAGGTATTGTTCCATCTTGTATATCACACCACCTGAAAAGTATCAATATAATTACAATGTGTAGCTTATATAGTGTGCTGAATAAGTTTTAAAGTATACTTACAAATTAATTCTTTCTTCAATCAAAGCAGTATAATTGTCACAACTTTCTTCATCATCCCAGTCTCTCCAAAGAAAGTCATAAAAAAACCTATGATAAGTCAAATTAAGATGAAAGTGATCAAAAACAGCAAGCACCACATTTAGAATTTTTAAAAATTCTGGTATCAAAATTCTTTACATGAATTTTAGCTCAAGAAAAATATTTTTTTTCTTTCATCCGAGGACATGCTTTTCATTGACTTTGACAGAGGAAGAGAGAGAGAAACATCATGTGAGAGAAAAACATCAATTGGTTGCCTCCTGCACGCACCTCAACTGGTAATCGAACCAACCACCTCTCATTATACAGGAGGATGCTCCAACCAAGTAAGACACACTGGCCAGGCAGAAAAATATTTTAAATGAGCTTTCAATGAACTAATATTAAAGGTAAACTTGAAAAATGTGATGATCTATATTCTATTTTAGGTTACTACAGATAAAATAATGTTCCTTAAATGGAATTGTAAATTTCAGGGTTCATAATTCATAGATTTGGGTTATTATATTGTTCACCAAAAAAATAATACTTAAGATATCATCAAATTGGTATATTGAGGGGAGGAAAGCATTCAAAAAACAAAATGTGCCCCCAGAATATTCTGTATTAAGTCTATGGATGGCTTCTCTCAAATTGTATCAAATTATAAGAAGCAATCATAATGTGAATGACATTCTAATATTTATAATGCCCTTAAATGTGAAAAATGAAATCTGATGTATTTAAGATACTTAAATATGAACAGAATTGAATAGTACTTATTGCTCAGAATTCTTTAATTCAATTTTTGTAAAATTCAAGATTGAAAAATAGCAAACTTTTATTGCTCATAGATAATACTTCACAAGAGACTGCCTTAACTAAGAGTTACAAATATGTTCATTAAAAAATGGACAAATTGAATTCAGTGAGTAAAAATTAAATCAATAAATATTCACAAAGTGCTTGTATGAACAAAACTTATATATTCAATTAAAATTTTGAATATGATCATTTTAACTGTCAGAAGTAAAAAACTCTAATACCTCACAACTTCCAAGGCCAAAGCAATATCATGTGTGTCAGAATCTTGTCCTTCAACAGGGTACACTTCCAAGAGAGGCACACTATGCTCTAGTTCTTCTAAAACCTCATCAACCAAATTCCTTGGAATATTTGCAATATTAGAAGAAAAAGGCTCAGCAACAGAAACAGTCACTTTGAAACAAGATGATGAGCTTTGACGTGGTATACAAGTTGCCTAAAATAAATATATATCTTAAAATTTTAGTTTTAATTTTTTAAAATTAGTATTATACATGCATATAGTTTAGAATCAAATGGCTATACTAGGTTTGTTATGAAAAATAGAATTTCTTGACAATCTCCCACCACCCTCTAATTCTTATTCGTTAGAGGCAAATACTTCTCTTTTAACTGATTATCTTGACATTTATCTCTTTGTTTTGAAATAATATTCTTATATTGCCATTTACAGTTTTGTTTTGTTTCAGTTTTTGGCATTATATATTGACATCTCACTCTGAAAGATAAGAATTTAATTCTCTTCCATCTCCCCCATCCCCATCACATGTACCCACACTCTCCTGGTCCACCGTCTACCAATGCCATTATAGCTTAGTATTCAGCATTTATCTTAACGTGTTTGAAAAGGCCATTCATAGGTGATCCATATAGTGTAAGCTGATTAATTTTTCTTTCCTGAACAAACTTTTATTTTCTCAGGAGTCAATAACTATACTGCTTTTCATTTGCTCAGTTTTCTGGGAGTCTTTCATTAATTTAACCCCAAATTCCCTGAGTTGTGTACATCTCCTTTCAAACTCCTTCCAGAGTTCGCTAGTTCCAATCTGAACCAGCTCTCTAGGCCCACTACGTACATAGCGGTTCTCTCTTCACCATCATTCTGGGAATTCCCTTTTCTCTTATGTTGGCCTTTCTGTATTTTGGATCTGATGTCTTCATATTTCTTGATTTATTTCCTTGACTGAAGAGAACATCCATTAACTTCCTGAGAGGGGACATAACTCTTGAGATCTCACACAATTGAAAATATTTTTTTCTACTCTTATGTTCTACCCAGGCTCTTTCCATGGGAACTCCATATATCTCTATCTTTAGGTCTTTTCTTTTGAGCTGATCATAGAAAAATCTTCCAGTTTTCACGCCTGGAGGGATATGACTTAACTGCTTGTGTTCCAGAAGCAGTCAGGGTAGAAGGAAGAGGATTCCCACATCAGTTACCAGTAAACGTTCTTACCCAATCCTTCTCAGTGGGATTATCAAAGCCAGTTTCTTAAATACGTACGTTTATACTTTTTGCCAAATTTGGGAAATAGGCATTATATCTTTGAATAGTTTTTCATCTCCACCTTTTCTTCTCTGCTTCTGGGACTCTGAAAACATGAATGTTAGGTTTTTGTTATAGCTCAATGTGTCTGTTTCTTGTTGTTGTTTGTTTGAGTCTATTTTCTCCCTGGAGTTCAATTAGGTCATTTCTATCTTCAAATTCTTTATTTCCTCAGATTTCTTTCTGCCATTGGGCATGTACATCCATTGGGCTTATTTCAGTTATTGCATTTTTTTAGTTCTAAAACTTTGGTTTTTCTTTGTATCTTCCATTTATTTGCAGAGACTGTTTCTTTGCTGAGATTATTCTTCTGTTTCACATGCATTCACCATTGCTTACTGTAGCATTTTTTGATGGCTGCTTGAAAATCCTTGTCAGCAAATGTTCATCTGTGTTATCTCAGTGTTGGTGCTTATTGTTTTATTCCAGTTAAGATCTTCCTGGTTCTTAGAAGCGACTGAGAAGTGATGACAAATGATTTTCTGTTGAAACCTGGACATTTTGAGTATTATGCAATTAGATTCTTGGGCTTATTTAAATCTTTTATCAGTCCTCTTCTGACATCAATCTGACACAAAAAGGGAATTGCCACCTTGGTACTGCCCGGTGGAGATGGAAGTCCAGATTCTCCACTCAGCTCTATGGGCACTGGTTGGAGGTGGGTGGTTCTGTGTAACTGCTGTTCAGAGGTGAGAGTTCAGGTTCCTCCCACTAGGTCTCCACTGATACCGCCCTAGCTGGGGGAGAGAAGCACCTCATTACTGCCCCCCTCATTGTCTCCACTGACAGCAGTGGGACGTGTGTGTATGAAAGTCCTGATTCTCCACTAGAGCTTTTCTGACACCACCTTGCAGGGAGTGGAAGGAGTCTCTCCTCACTGTGGAAGTGGTAGCTCAGGCTTCCCATGTAGTCAACACTGACAGGGGGCGGGGGGCTTGTAGGGGAAGTTCCTTCTAGTTCTCCATTTTTTTCCCTATAGGTCTTCTCTCACACCACTGGTGGTGGGGTTAGTGTGCCTTGATACAACTTGGCAAGGGTAGTCTCTGTTTGAAAATATGCCATTCTTTATCTGTAAAAATACCAGTAACTTATTTTTCCACAGAACACAGAGCTGAATTGTTTTTAGGTAGTGTGTATTGCTATGTGTTGCAAACAAAAGTTTTTCTTGTGAACAAAACTACAGATTTGACATATCAAATCTGAGGCAGGAGCACTATTTGTGATTGTACATGTTAATTTCCATACAGGGATAATTGACCTTTAAGGGAGTCAACTTTATGACATCAAATATGCCACCATATTTAACCTAGAGACATAGAAAAGCAAAATCTTATCAGCTGAAGGTTTGGAAGTTGATGTCTTATATTAAAAGGGTGCTTTTCATAAGAAAAAATTTCAAATTATACTGATCCATTTTTTCTTTACTAATCTAACTAAATATCAGAATTGAGATAAACGAAGAAGGGAAATGATGGGGAAAGCCTCAAATTTATTAAAGCCTAAATTACTAATTTTTAATAAATATGTTTTTGTTATTTTTACATTATTTGAGCAATTAAAACTAGGCTAATAAATACTGTCTGATACTACTGAATTACATTTAATAACTGTCTATCGTAAATGGGTGCTAATATTCTCCCTTACCTTCTTTTTTACACTAATTTGCTTAGAAACTTAAAATGTAAGTTAACGTTTGCCAATTCTGTTTAAGTATCAAAGCCCCAAATTAATAAGGTCATATTTTGGTCTAGAAAGAACTGATCATTTCACTCAAAAGAACAAAGATCAGGGAAAAATTATTTACCTCAACTAATATACCAACAAAAGGGATAGAAGCTTCTTCATATTTCAGAAAGAATAACTCAGGATTAGTCTTCCAGACTCCAAGCCATTTGTCTTTCAACTTTAATTTTTCTGACAGGTAGTTACTCATAGCCTCATCAGCATCTTCTGCCTAGCAAAAGAAAAAAAATACATATATATGTAAAATTATATGAAATTCTAGATTTATCTATATTTTTACTGATTTCAATTTTAAAAATGGACCCAATATACTCTTAAATAATGAAAAATATAGAACTGAATCTATATTTAATGGAAAGTATAAACACAGTAATTATTGCATTTTAAGTAATTTTTTCTGAATTTTAACAATGTAATGACTTAGCTATTTAAAACATATTCAGTACCTAAAAATTTAAAATAGTACTCCATTCTATATAACAAATGAGTATATTAAACATTTAATATTTTCCCATTTGATTTTTTTACATTTAATTCAGCTGCCTCAAGAATGATAATCGAAGGTATTATGAAACTCAGTCATTAGACCCTGTTTAATGACACAATAATTTATATAAATGTTTTCCAATGCCTTTAAGAGACCTAGCCAATAATACTGTCCTAATTTTATGGTGTTTTAAAAAATATATTATTTTTGGATTATAAAATATGGTTAAGATATCCAAAAAATCTGAAAAAATACAGGAAATACAAGGAAAACAAAATCATCTCTAATCTTGGCAGCCAGAATAAAACCATTGTTGACATTCTGGTGTATTTCCTTCCCGTCTTTCTTCTGTGCATATACTCGTCATACATATGAATCATACATTTTGTCTCCTGATTTTTTTACTTAACATCACTGCATAAGCATATCTGTAGTTTTTCCAATCATAGTTTTTACAGGTGCATGGTTTTCTGTTATATGAAGCCTCAAATTTTTTACTGCCCCCTAGCTGGAAATTAGTTTCTAATTTTTAATTTTTATAAATATCACAGCACTGAATACCCTGGTACCTAAATTCTTCTGCTATAACTTAAAAAAACAAAAACAAGTCAGAAACATACAATATTTGCTCTATTCAGTATTAACAGGTACAGTGTATATGTTCTATGCAAAACATTCCACACCCTCAACTGATGTGTGGGAACCATTCTGAGGGTGTAAATATCTTTAGTATTGTGGTGTAAAACTCAAGGCCACGAGTCTTATCCTTATGTTTGGGCAGAAACTATTAAATAAAGAAACTAAGATGTATACCTGGGCATTGATAAGGCCTATCTTCATTTTTTTAGAAGCTCTAGAAAAAAAAAGACAAACAAATCCAAAAACAAAACAAAAACCACTAACAGAGTTGTCCCCTTAACTGAGGAATTGGCAGTTTTCCGGAAATCTAACTCTCCCTCCTTTAGGTCAGGCCTGGGTACACCTAACAAGGTGCAAACCTTATAAATGCTGAGTAAGTTTGGCGTTTTGAAATGCTGGGTGTCTTTGTGCCCTCTGTACGCCCAGCACCCCGAGTCAGACCCGCAGTCACCCGCTGACCACCCCCACAGGGCCCTGCGCCGCCGTCTCTCCTCGCCCTCACCTTGCAGCCCTGCAGCAGCTCGTCGCAGTAGAGCGCCACCTTCTCCTCCCGCCACATGCCCCTCATGGGGGCCATGCAGACGGGGGGCAGCGGCTGCGCCTCCCCTTCCTCCTCCTCGGGCACGGCGGGCAGGGGCTCCTCCTCCTCCTCCGCGGCCCCCTCCCCAGGGCCCTGCGCCCGAGAGACGGGAAGCAGCTGCAGCCGCCGCCGGGCCGCCTCCCGGCCCGCTTTCCCCTTCACGGGGCGAGAGGCGGCCACCACCGATCGCGCCGGGGCCGCGCGGCCCGTCAGGGTCCCCGCCGCCGCCGCGTCCTCGCCGAGCGCGGAGACCACCCGCTCGCCTCGCCTGCCGGGGTTCATGGTTCGCTCCGAGTCCTCGGGCACCGGAGGCCTGGACGCCGACGCCATCTGCACCCGAGGGCCGGCTGCAGCCGTTGGCCACCTTTCCCGCGCTGCGCCGCGCCGGCCAATGGGCGGGCTGGGCCTCGGCGCCCCCGCGAGCGCGGCGGCTCGAGGGGTCCCGCCGGGTGAGCTGGGGGTGGGGTGTTGGGGTGGGTGGTGGGGATGGATAGGGATGGTGGGGGGCGCGGCGGGCCGGGCCGTGAGACCGTTCCCAGGCAGGTGTTGGAGGGCGGGGCTGTGGGCGGGGCCAACCGCGGGGGCGGGGCTTGGGCCTGGGGTGTCGAGGCGCACAATTCTGAGCGGTGCCCCCACCTCTCTCTTCTTGGAATCACCCAATGACAGGATTCTAACCCAAAGGTAGGATTTCTTAGGGTCCTCGTACCCTGTCTAGGTGATTGTGGGTCACCCTCCAGGTCACTGACCTAACAAATGGGAGCCGCCTACAATCCGCACACGCCCGTCTGCACGGACGCAGCCTGGAAGTGGACGGACGTTGGCACCGGGAGGCCCTGGTGCCCGGAGCCCTCCAGTTATTTCTAGGGTAACCCGCGTGACCACATCCAGGGACCTGGAGTTTCCCAGCCCATTCACGCAGCTCCCCAAGTAAAATTGTCTACATTTTAAACAAGACAGCCACGTTCTGCCAAGAAAGAGAAGTTCGTCTATTTTCGTGTCTCTGTTGTGTTGCTCAAAGTTATAAAAAAAAAAAAAAAAAAAAGATTATATTATGTAACTTACACTGGACGCCCGTTTCCAGCTCAGAAGTAATTCATGTGTGCAAACTGTGAACACTTTCACAATAAAAGTCTGATCAAGATAATACATTTTGGAGAAAAACAGACCACTGGTTTCTGTTATTTTAGTCTCGCAGGAACAGTGAGCCAATTGGAATAACTTTTGTTTACCGTCCAGCTGGGCTGTGTTGCTCTGGGGCCCGCGGCTCCCGAGAAGGGCCCTGGGGGAACACCTGCCTCCCCCGCGCTCCTTTGGAAGGACACTGTGCTGCATTTGGGGCTTATTTTGAGGAAAATATTAGTATTAATATTGTGTTACCACAGTTCAGGGAACGATTACCACATCCATCATGTTTTGACCCTGAAGTTCTTCCTTCTTGTCAGGAGTCCTGGATTTGTTTAAAATGATATCTAACTAGATTTCACTCACGGTAAAATCTGTTACTCTAACATTTCTTCAAAATGTTGGCTTTTTAATAAGTTGTGGTGGGGTTTTTATTCTTAGGTTCAGAATAATAGAGACCACTTGTCCTAGTCAAAATTCAAAAAACAACTCCTCTTCCCGCCCCCACGAGCAAACAGCTGTTAGTTAGGAACCTGCTGTGTGCCAGGCAGTCCATAGACGCCAGAGTTATAGAAATGAACGGCAAAATTCCCATCTTCATAATCCCAGGGAGCGGTGCAGATGGGTAAACAGGTTACTGTGTTTAGTAAGGACCATGATGGGTAAGCAGATTATTGTGTTTAGTGAGGACCATGTATGTGTGTGTGTATATATATATATATACACTTTTATGTGTGTGTGTGTGTGTGTGTGTGTGTGTATATTTTTAACACCCATTGTGGGGAGAAAAGACCTTTCTTCCCACAAAAGTGATACTGAAGCAGAGGCTTGGACGATTCACCTTCTTTCCTCCTAGTGATGACTAACCTGACTTTAGGTGAAAAGTTACGATCAGAATGAAGAGAAATTGAGGGATTCCATGAAGCAAAAGATTCAGGTTTCCAAAGAACAAAACATGTTCATTTTGCAGACGTGTATTGAGCACTGGCTTTGTGCCGACATGGTATTAGAGGCTGGGAATAGAGCAAAATACACAAAAATCTCTGAGATTGCAGTCTGGTTGGGGGGGACAGGCAATTAACATGTGTTTTTGTGTTTTTGTTTTTAAGTAAAAGTTTAAAAAGAGAAACAAAAACATACCTGAATGTTTATAGCGGCATTCTTAATAATAGCCAAGAAGTGGGAAGAATCCAAATGTCCATCAGCTGATAAACAGAAAAAGAAAATGTGGTATATTCATACAATGGAATCTAAAATGGCCATTAAAAGAAATGAAGTATTGATATGTGCTACAACATGGAAGAAACTTGAAAACAAGCTTAGTGAATGAAATCGCTCACAGAAGCCCACATATGATTCCATTTATATGAAATGTCCAGAACTGGCAAATCTAGAGAGGAAGTAGATTGGTGGTTGCCTAGGATAAGGGGCAAAGGAATGTTTTGAAGGGCCCTAATGTGGCTAATGGGCCCACGAGGTCTTTCTGGGCAATGAGAATGTACTACAATTGAATATACAAAAAACCATTGACTCTTATGCTTTAAGTGGGTGAATAGTATGGTATATGAATTGTACCTCAATTTGAAAAAGTAAAATCCATAGTACCTTAGATGGTGGGAAGTGCTATGAAGAATGATAAAAATGTGGGGAGGAGCAAGCAGGGATGGGGGAGTTTTGGAGGGTGGGCTGGGAATACAATTTTTATACACAGTAGGGAGGGTAGGTGACATTTGAGTAAAGATCTAAAGGAGGGAGAGAGGAAAATCCTAGACTTTGACAGCTGCAAAGGAAGGAAAGAGTTTTCCATCAAGTGGTCATTCCCAAAGGGTAGTTCAGATATAAGGAGCACAGATAAACACGCAATAGCCATAGTTCTAGAAAGTTCTTAATACTACTAACATATTATTTTCATATTTCCCTACATGATAAGCATTTAAATAAGGCTCACACCGGTCAGAAAACACTAAATGAGTGTATCTGGGGATTTGGGAATTTTACTTTTGTGTGGTGGAGATCTGGTTTTTATTGTTATGGAGGTGCACACACTGGATGCTGTGAAATGTAGTTGTGTTTGTTTTCCAGCTGAACAAATAAATATTAATAAGTATTCCAATCAGAAATTTATTCCCAAATAATTTAATTTTTTTTCTCTTAGAACTCTAACCTTTACCTCTTTCTTAACACTTTGAGGTTCACTTTGTAAACAAATACTCTGAACGGTGGGAGCACAGGGGAGCGGCTCTCTTGCAAGCGTGTAGCTCCTCATTTTTCCCAGAAGAGGGCACTAGAGAGCTTTTGGGCTGTGCAAGGGCCCCCATCCCAAAGGGCTGGGTGGAGCCTGAAGCATTCCTTTAGTCCCGCCAGCCCCAGCCTCTGACTCAGAAGCAGACTGCACACCACTTTGCTCCAAGGACAAGTTCAGACACATTTCTCTAATGTCTTACACCTCTTTCACCTCAAACATGACGTTCTGCTAAATCTCCAAACTTTGACAATATGGACTAGCTCCCTGCTACTTGTTTTGTGTTCTGTTTTGTTTTTAGCAGTTGTTGAGGTAGATACAGGATTTTAATTTAATTTTACATAAGCCACACAAAAGAAAAGAATCACCAGACATGTTTCGGGGCACATGCATTCTACTAACGAGAGGCAATACAGGGTATAGACAAGGCACAGCCGAAAACCACAGATTATAGCTCCCGTGGTAAAAAACTAATGGCCCAAACTTGCCTTGATAACTATCAGAAGGCATACGCGTCAGTCTTGTCGGCAAAGGACACTGAGAAAGAATAGCTAATTAGCCTACATTTGGCCTACAGTACAGCAAACATTTATTTAAATAATTTTATGTTTCAATTACAGTTTACATTCGGTATTATCTTGTTTTAGTTCCAAGTGTACAGCACAGTGGTTAGACAATCATATACTTTAAAAAAATGTTTTTCTTTATTGATTTGAGAGAGAGAGAAAGGGAGAAGGAGAGATAGGAACATTAATGAGAGAGAACACCAATTGGCCGCCTCCTGCATGCCTCCCACTGGGGATCGGGCCCACAATCTGGGCATGTGCCCTGACTGGGAATCTGGCAGTCTCTTGGTACATGGGTTAATGCTCAACCACTGAGCCACACTGCCAGGTGACAGTCATATACTTTAAAAAGTCATCTCCCCAATATTTCCAGTACCCACCTGGCACCATACACAGTTATTACAATATTATTGACCATATTCCCTATGCTGTACTTTACATCCCTGTGACTATTTTGTAACCACCAATTTGCTCTTCTTAATCCCTTCACCTCTTGCACTCAATCCCTCAAATCCCCTCCCCTCTGAACAGCAATAAGTCTGTTCTCTGTATCCACGAGTCTGTTTCTATTTTGTTTGTTTGTTTCATTCTTTAGATTCCACATACAAGTGAAATCATATGACATTTATTTTTCTTTGTTTGACTTCACTTAGCTGAATACGCTCTAGGTCCATCCATGCTGTGGTGAATGGTAAGATTCCACTCTTTTTTATGGCAGAGTAGTATTCCATTGTGTAGATGTGCCACCACTTTTTTTATTCACTTGTCTATTGATGGGCACTTGGGTTGCTTCTATATCTTGGCTATTGTAAATCTTGGTTATTGTGTATAATGCTGCAGTAAACAGAGGGTGCATCTATTCTTTTGAATTAGTGTTTTGGGTTTCTTCAAATATATACCCAAAGTGGAGTTGCTGGGTCATTAAATTTTTTGAAAAATTTTTGAGGAATCTCCATACTGTTTTCCCAGTGACTGCACCAATCTGCATTTCCACCAAGAGTACACGAGGGTTCCCTTTTTTCCACATCCTCTCCAGCACTTGTTTGGTGATTTATTGACGATAGTCATTCTGACAGGTGTGAGGTGATATCTCATTGTGTTTTAATTTGCATTTCTCTGATGATTAGTGACATTGAACATCTTTTTATATGTTAATTGGCCTTATGTATATCCTCTTTGGAGGAGTACCTATTCAGGTCCTTTGCCCATTTTTTAATTGGATTGTTTGTTATTTTGGTGTTGAGTTGTTTGAGTTCTTTATAAATTTTGTATATTAACCCCTTATCAGATGTATCATTGGTGAATATTTTTTTCCCATTCAGTACATTGTCTCTACATGTTGTTGATGGTTTCCTTTGCTGTACAAAAACTTTTTAGTTTGATGTAGTCCCATTTATTTATTTTTTCTTTTGTTTCCCTTGCCTGAGGAGATATATCAGAGAAAAACATTGCCAAGAGAGATGTTAGAGATTTTACTGGCTATGTTTTCTTCTAGGGGTTTTATGGTTTCAAGTCTTACATTTCAGTCTTTAATTCATTTTGAGTTTATTCTTGTGTATGGTGTAAGAAAGTGGTCTGTTTTTATTTTTTTATGTGTTCAATTTTTGATGTAATTGTAAATGGGATTGTTTTCTTAGTTTTTCTTTCTGATAGTACTTATTGGTGTCTAAAAATGCAACCAATTTCTGAATATTTATTTTGTATCCTGCTACTTTACTGAATTCGTTGATCAGTTTCATTCTAGTAGTTTTTTGGTGGAATCTTTAGGGTTCTCTATTTGTACTATGATGTCATCTGTTAAAAATTACAGTTTTACTTTTTTTTTCTTCCCAATTTGGATGCTTTTATTTCTTCTTCTTGTCTGGTTGCTGTGACTAGGACTTCCACTACTGTGTTGAATAAGAGTGGTGAAAGTGGACATTCCTGTCTTGTTTCTGATCTTAAGGAAAATGCTTTTAGTTTCCCCTGTTGAGTATGATGTTAGCTGTGGGTTTGTCATACATGGCCTTTATTATGTTGAGATGTGTTCCCTCTATTCCCATTTTGCTGAGAGTTTTTATCATAAATAGGTGCTGGATGTTATCAAATGCATTTTCTGCCTCTATTGATTTGATTATGTGACTTTTACCCTTTGTTATATTTATGTAGTGTGTCATGTTAATTGATTTGCAGACATTTTACCAACCTTGCATACCAGGAATAAATCCCACTTGATCATGGTGTATGATACCTTTAATGTATTGCTCAATTCAGTTTGCTAATATTTTGTTGAGGATTTTTGCATCTATGGTCATCAGAGATATTGGCCTGTATAATTTTTTCTTTGTGGTGTCTTTATTTGGTTTTGGAATTAAGATAATACTGGCCTTGTAAAATGAACTTGGGAGTATTCCCTCCTCTGGAATTTTTTGGAATAACTTGAGAAGCATAGAGCCTATAGACATCAAACTGGTAGCTGTGACCTTCGGGGAAGAAAGTGGTATGGGGCTGGGCGTGGCCATAAAAAGGGGAGTTTCCTATTTTACCCTATATAATTCTGTATTACTTACATGTTGTGAAATAAAATATATGTATGTACTACAGTAACCCTTTTAAAGAAACAGAATGATGGAGTATAAACACAGAAGGAATCTTAGTAAGCAGTCCCATTAACCCCTTCACATCGCAGACGAGGAAACCCAGGTGTTCGGGAGAAAGATGCAGTGGGCACGGCTGCGTACAGCGGCTGCGCTGAGCTGAGCCTGCCAGCCTGACTCTCGCCCCAGGGCTTTTGGCGTTAAACTGCTTTGCCTCTACCCTGCGGAAACTTCTGGAAATGAGTTATGCACTATCCTAACGTGATGTCACGGTTCCATTTTATTTTATTGCAGAGATTTTAATTATGTGGCCTTCCAAAAGCTGTGCAAGGATATCTAATGTCAGTCATTCAATCAACAAGTACTTATTAAATCCGGTAATTAGATGCTGATTGTTATATGCCAGGTACTGTGGTAGACCCTGGAAATGTAATGTTGATCAAGATAAACACAGTGGTTGCCCTCAAGGATTACGGAAGAATGTGCACCACACAGACACACGAAAAAGCAGAATGTGAAGCTGTCCGTGCACAAAAATGTTAACTGCGTTACCTTAGGAGTTTTAGGGGGTTTCTGTAGATCTGTACTTACATCCATGTTTCCTTTTTTTTTTTTTAAGTTCTCTGATTTGCATGCATTTCTTTCACAATCAGACACATATATTTTTGAGAGTCAAATAGCTCCTTGTCTAAATTTTGAAGCCTGTTCAATTATGTGAAAAAGGAGGAAGGTAATTATACTAAAGGAAATGGAATGTTTCCTGGGGGCAAAAAAAAAATGTCTTCGGCGAGCTCTTCTGGCCCCGGCCCCGAAGAGAGGTCTGTGGACTCCTTGGAGGGAAGCTGCTCCGAGGACCCTGAGTGGGAGCGGGAGACACCTCCTGTCGCATGGCAGGAGCACCAAGCAGTGCGCTTCAGGGCAAAGCACGCCGGACGCCAGCCAAGGCTCGCGGGCCAGCTTCTGGGTTCAGACAGTCCAGCTCAGCCCCTTTCTAGCTATGCAGCCCGGAGAAATGTATTTTCCACTCTGAACTTCAGTCTCTCCATCTGTAAATGGAAGTCTAGGAATTATGCCAGTGGGTGGTTATGAGAATTAAATGAGATAAAGAATATAAAAAGCTTAAAACCATGGTTGGCATATACTTGTGCCTAGTTTGTGTTACCTGATGCCAAGCTCAGTAGCAGAACCTAATTCTCACTTCCTTGACCATCCTCCCAACCCGCCCACCCGCACAGTCTACACACATGTAGGCAGCCACACACTAAAAAGCACAGGCTATCTATACCATAGAGAAATGTCATTGGAGCTATTTCAGGCTGTCATACAATTGGACTAGAACTAGAATGACCCTGCATATTAAAATATAGCAACAGAGAATGATACATTAGAAAAAAATTTTTCACATTATTGTTCAGGGTTCCTCTTTGTAGAAAAAGGTCTTGATATTTTACTATATCCATTGCTTCACATTTCAAATCCCTTAAAAATAACCAACAATGGAAGACTCTGAAAAAAAAAAAAAGGCCATATGTTAGATGGCTTAGCCCCGAGTGACAGGGCTCCCAAGTGAGCAAAGTGCTCCACTGACATGTGACCAGCATGTCATGCGACTCCCAGGGCCCCCAGGGGCTCGGACCCGAGGATACCCACAGCCCCCAGGCTGACCTAGCCCTTACTCATTGCCCAGTGCCGTAAGTTCAGTGCTCAGCACTTTGGTCCTTTGAAGAACCTTTTGTCTAAGACTCTGCGTTTGTGTGATAACAGGGCACCTGCTAGATTTTGAAGGCAAGTAAAACAATTCACAAAACCTGCAGTGAGATCATGCGGTCATTCCCCAAGAAGCTGCCCTACTGCTGAGAGCCCCCTTGTACCCCCAAAGGAAGCCAGCATGGGTACAAAGCAGCACACATGGAAAGAATAGCCAGGACAGAAAGAACAAAGGGCAGTGCTCTGATCCAACTATGCCTGAAGCTCGGCGTCACCTCTCGGTTCTTCAGCTATTTTATTTTTTTTAAATATATTTTTATTGCTTTTTTTTTTTTTTTAGAGAGAGAGGAAGGGAGAGAGAGAGATAGAAACATTGATGTGAGAGAGAAACATTGATCAGCTGCCTCCTGCACGCCCCCTACTGGGGATCGAGCCCGAAACCCGGGGCATGTGCCCTGACCGGGAATTGAACCGGGACCTCTCCGTCCCTGGGATGACTTACTGGCAGCACAGGGCTCTTCAGTTACATGGGCCAATAAATCCCTGTGCTTTAAAAAAATAGTCAATAACGGATAGTTTATATTGTATATATTAGTGAAGCAAAGAGGTATTCAAGTGAATTTCCTGTTGTGGTTTTGAGTCCTAGAAACCAAATTTATGGCGCACGGACTTATGCAGAGTCACACCAGAATTTTAACAGGAGTACGTTTGTTCCCTCTCACTAGGAATTCCAAATACTATTGCTTTTGGAATACTTCTTAACTCAGATTCTTTGCACATGCATTAAAAGTCTAAACCCGAGTATGTTTTACTGGTGAACACACATTTCATACGTCAATTTATTAGCTGCAGGTTTGGAAGGCTAACCTACTGAAGGGGTCACTTCTGGCTGGGGGTACTGGAGCTCTGGATGACCTGAGGTGTCTGCCAGGTCTGGCTGGCCAAGGGACACAGGGCCAAGGGAACTATGTGAACAAGCACTATTCCAGGGAGTCACTCACCTTTTTTTTTTTCTGTGGATTTGTCACTGGAGGGAACATACTGAACACTAAGGGAAGGGGAAGTGAGCTACATTTTAAATAAGTAACTGCTTGACTTAAACATGGTTTCTCCATACCCTTCTCTTTGATCTCAGAGAGTGATTAAGACGAAAGAAGCATGCAAGTCATGTCTGTAACTCATAAATGCTGAAAAACTTGAATTACTGAATACTTTTAGCTGGCTTTTGCTGTTTAGATAATAAAAACCACCTTGAGGCCGCCTGGGATGATATCGTAGTGGGGGATTGGAAACTCCAGGCGAGGCCGGTTCAAAGCAGGTTCCAATAGACTTACAAATGCAATTCATTTTATCTTGTAGCCTGGAAAAGTGAGTCTCTTTCTAAAGAGACTTACGATCAGAGGGTAACTCATGGACTAGAAAAAGAATGGAATGGTTTTGGGGGGGAATGACTGAAATGAGTGGGGACACCTTGGTACAAAACAATGGAAGATTTCGCTGCGTTCACAATTAAGTGCAGTCCCCCAGCCTAGAGCCGAAAGCACTCTACAAATTGGTCCGGGCTTCCCTTTCCAGACTTGTCTCCTGCTAAACTTTCCTTATCCACATACACACTTGTGACGCCTTTTTTTAATTTTTAATTTTTTTAATTGATTTTAGAGAGAGGAAGGGAGAAAAAGAGAGAGAGAGAGAAACATGATGAGAGAGAACATCAATTGGCCGCCTCCTGCATGCTCCCCGCTGGGGATCGGGGCCACAACCTGGGCATGTGCCCTGACCAGAAATTGAACCGGTGACCTCTTGGTGCATGGATTGACGCTCAACCACTGAGCCACACCGGCTGGGCTGTGATGCTTTTTTTTTTTTTTATCCTCACCCGAGGACATTTTTCCATTTTTTGTTCAGAGAGAGTGGGAGGGAGAGAGAGGAAGAGAGAGAGAGAGAGAAACATCGATGTGAAAGGGACACATCGAGTGGCTGCCACCCACATGATCAACCAGGGCCGGGGACAAACTGCAACCGAGGTACGCGCCCTTAGCGGGAACCGAACCCGGGTCTCTCTGTACCGCAGGCCGACGCTCCAACCGCTGAGCCACACCGGCTGGGCTGTGATGCTTTTTACACCATCTCTTCCCTTTGGGCTTTTGTTCAAGCTGCTCCATTGCTGTATGAAATGCCCTCTTCCTCTCCTTCCCCCCAGGATCTGCCCATCAGATGCATACTCTCTACGTAAGGCATAGCCCAAGCCTGACATACTCCAGAGTGACTCACACAGTTCTCTCAGGAAAGAATCTCACGTCCTTCATGTATGTTCACAGTGTTTTGTGTGTGCTGACGTTGTACGCTTGTCATCGGTCTCAGATCGGCTATCTACGCTTTTATCTCCCACACTTGGTTTCCAGCTCAGAATGCAGGGGCCTGTCCCTTTCCCCTTGGAGCCTCCACCTGTGACCTTTGCACGCACTGCACAGCGTGGACACTCGGCACGTCCACATTTCCTGATGGTACGAACGCCACTAGCTCACCTTTATTCATCCAAGCACTGTTTTAAGAGCTCTGCATATATCAACTCTAAAACACCCGACACTGCTCTGAGGTAGGTTGCCATTATTATCCACAGTTTGCAGTTAAGAGACTGAGATGTTACAATAAATTACCCAAGGTCACACAGCTAATGAGTAGCAAAGCTGGGATATGAATCCAGAAAGTCTCGTTCCCGAGTCATGCTCTTAACCACGAAGAGATGTATAGAGAGTCACCATTCATCTTAATTATTGTATTCTTTTGGAGAAATCAGAGACTTTGCTAAGCCACCCATTATACGTGGAATTTTAGAGGTCTGATATTGTAAGTGCTAGATTAGGAGAGTTTGACTGAACATGAGTAAATCCACGGGAAATTAAAAGCTGTTGAAATAGACATGGCTTACATTTTCAGGCTGCCCAGCACCTTTTTATCACTCTTGCTGAGTCTTGGAAATCTCTGGTCTGGGTGTCCTGCTTCCCCAAGATAGAAACCCAGAAAACTTAATCCCCCAAGATGCTTTGCAGAGGGTAGCTAGGCATGTGAGATTTTATTTCAGACGTTGTTTAAGGGAATCAGACCCTGCAGAGGACATCATTTTTGCAGACAAGGTCAGAGGCAGAGGGCATGACCGTGGTCCTAAGGTTGAGTTCTCACCCAGGAGTTGCCTTTGGTGCTGGCCAGCAGAGGGGCACTGTGAGGCCGATCCCTGGCAGAGGCCATGCTGTGCCCTCCTTGGTGGGGCCAGCAGGGCCAGCAGCAGCACGCTCCTCCTCAGACCAGTTCTGCACCATGGTCTTCAGTTTTGTCCCTGGATGTGTAGCCTCGAGCCTGTTTTCTCCAGTCCTCCCATTGATTCTGTGAGCCACCCTGTGACCTTGTGATTTAGTATAACAAATATATATTTGGTCTTTGTCCCAGTGATGATAGTATTAAAGATGTTTTATGTTGCCCTGGCTGGTTTGGCTCAGCAGTTAGAGCGTTGGCCTGCGGACCAGAGAGTCCCGGGTTCGGTTCCCGCTAGGGGCCTGTATGTCCCTTGCAGTTTGTTTCCGGCCCCTGGTTGGGGTCGTGTGGGTGGCAACCACTCAAGGTGTCTCTCTCTCTCTCTTCTTTCCTCTCTCCCTTTCGTTCTATCTGAAGATGAATGCAAAAAAAGAAAAAAGGTGTGTTATGTTAATGAGGTGACTTTTGGGAAAACCTCGAGGTAACCTAGGATGGGGGCTGGTTGCTGGGGGAACCAACCAAGTGATTAAGGGTTAGAGCTTTTAGTGCCTCCCAGCCCCCAACCCCCACTTCCAGCTCTGGGGAGGGGGGAGGAGCAGAGATTGAGTTCAGTCACCAATGGCCAGTGATTTACTCAATTGTGCCAATGTAATGAAGCCTCCATAAAAACCCAAAAAGGATGGGGTTCAGAGAACTTACAGGTTGGTGAACACTTGGAGATGTGGGGAGAATGTTCCTCTCTCAGAGCATGGAAGCTGCGTACCCCTTCCCACATACCTTACTTACTCTATGCGCCTCTTCCATCTGGTGGTTCCTAAGTTATATCTTTTCCTAGTAAACTGATGATCTAGTAACTAAAATGTTTCTCCAAGTTCTGTGAGCCACTCTAGCAAATTGATTGAACTCGAGGAGGGGGTCTTAGGACCCTCTGAGCTATAGCACAGGTGACAACATGGACTTGCAATTGGTGTCTGAAGTGTGGGACGAGGGACAGCGCTCTTAACCTGTGGGATCTGACCCTATCTCCAAGTTCATTGCTTGTGGTGTTGAAAAAACACACCTTGGACACCCAGTGTCCTTTTTTTGTCTTTTACAACTTTATCGAGCTATACATATCATAATATTCACCCAATATCCTTTAAAAACTTCCTCCAATAAACTGCTTAAATATCCAGTGTCAGGTTCTGTTGTTTGTAACAAAAAATTCTGAGTTGTTCATAATCGTAAAATTGCAGAGCATTTTCTTCGGGATGTTTTGTTCCCACTTCTGTTACGATTGTCGTTACGTTATTCATCAGTCTCTCTTCATTTGCTCAGTTGCATTTCTCCGACACACCCGTGATATACTTTTGAAATAAGGAATGTCATAAAAATGGCTTAAGGCAACATTAAAGTAGACCGTCTTTTAAGGCCCTCCACCTAGCTGACCTACCTGAGGCCCACAGCATCAACTCTGTGGCAAGCTGGCTACTCTGCTGTGCGGGAGACGTTTGTCCTCAGACCTTTTCATGCCTGTCATTCTTATGGTTTCACCCACATCTAATCTGACAACTAAGCACTTCGAAGTTATTCGATCTTATTGTTTCCAAGGCATTCAACTTAGTTTCCACAGAAACAATTTTTATATTTAAAGTTTTAAAATTAAAATGTGTAATTAGACCACCACGAATGGAAGCGCCACAGTGAAATGTTCCCAATCAGGAAAAGCCCCTCCCGGAGGCTGCTCCCGCCCAGCGGCGATCTCGCCAGGACGCCACACGCGTGCCTCGGTGTCCACGCGAGGCTAGCTCGGCAGGTGCGGCGGCTTATCGCCAGAAGGGACTGAAGACCAGCTGAGGAGCCTGGACAGGAATGAAGAGACCAGTATCTAAACAGTAGCTAGACTTGCCCTGGCCGGTTTGGCTCAGCGGTTAGCGCGTCGGCCTGCGGTCCGGAGAGACCCGGGTTCGGTTCCTGCTAAGGGCACGTACCTCGGTTGCAGTTTGTTCCCGGCCCTGGTTGGTCGTGCGGGTGGCAGCCACTCGATGTGTCCCTTCACATTGATGTTTCTCTCTCTCCCTTCCTCTCTCTCCCTCCCACTCTATCTGTACAAAAAAAAAAAAATGGAAAAATATTTTCGGGTGAGGATAAAAAAATAAATAAATAAAAATAAAAAAATAAACAGTAGCTAGACTTAATGAGACATGAAGGGGCTTCTGGGTTTTCCTGTTGTCTTTTTTTTTTTAAAATCTGAGGGCTCAAGATGTCTCAAATGTGAAATCAGTTTGTTTAGAAATCTTGTGGGCTGGGATGAATTCAAAATACAGTAAGATATGATTAGTATCTTCAAATGGTATTTTTCAGATAAATCTAATCATGCCTTTTCCGCTTTCAAAACTCAACCTAAGTCCCACCATCCACTGCAGTAGCTCAATGAACAAATAATGTAATAATTATAATTACAGATAATTATAAATGATTCCCTTTGGACTAAGAGAGACAGAGGGACTGAATGAATACTCCTTGGAAGTCCTTTCTGGCCAGAAAGGAAATACCCTCAAACAATGGAGCTAAAAGACCGCCTGGTGTGTTACCAAGCACAATTGATTCAGCATGAAATGTTCCAATTCACAAGGAGGTGTGGGGAGGAGCCCCAGTTTACTTTACCTGCAACAGTACACGTTGGAGGAAAATCAGGTTAAAAGTTGTTTTTCTCCTTCTAAAGTTTACTTTGGTTTTGAAGGACTCGTGGCTTCTCGGGCCATTAAGGCGAAGCATGCTTGTCGTTCTCATTGTGGGGGCACAGGAACCAACTCCGCGGTTCCTAGAAACACACAGAATAAGGCTGCTTTGTCAGCAAACTATTAGAAATAGACGGTTGATTAACCCCCGCTCGAGGCCTGGTGTTTAACTTCCTGAAGTAAACATTTGCAGGTCACAGCAGTGACTCTGTTTAGGATTTTCGTATCACTTCAGGTGCAAATGGTAAACTACACATTGGACCAATGTACTGTTATCAGCTCCCCGTGTCGAAGAGTTGAAAGTGAATTAAACTTATCAATGAAATCAGTCTCTGGATGCCAAACTGGAAATTCATAATAACTTCAAGAAACATATTTATAACTTCGCAATTTCATTATGAAACCACGACTTTTGACATGGAAAAGTTTGCAGCAGAAAACGATGAAATCTCTGAAGAGTTTTTAAAAATATTTTAAGTTAGATTTCTAAGACACAGTAGGAATCAAATCATTCTAGTAGTTGTTGGGTTTCTGGAAATAATTACCTGCAAGGAGATGAACACCTCTCAACCAGTTAGTGGCCCAGCTCTACGCTATTGTTTGTTGGTAAAGGGGCTATTCATTCATAAAGTTGGACCCACTCAGCCAAACAAAGAGACTCTCGGTGACTGTTCAGGTGGACTCCAAGCCAAGAAAGAGGGATTGCCTCATTTCCTCCAGACAGCCTTTGATCAGCGCTGTGCAGCCAAGCTGAAAAGTTAGGTGGGATTTTAAACAATTTAATGGCATTTCGGAAGCCACCACCAAACATCCTCCACCAAGGAAGCAAGTAACAAGATAGATGGAGTCAGGCAGGGATTTATTAGGGAAAATTCACCTCTATTACTACACTGTGCACAGGACTCTTTTGGCATCTGTTGGGGCTGTGAATATTTTACAGATAATTATCAATGATTCCCTTTGGCAAATCTGAGGATGTGATATGGATCTGATTCACAGCTGTCTAGACTTTACTAACTAATACAGGGTGCAGTTTACAGGATGCTGGGGTACAACCAAAGACTGAAAAAACCCCGTTCCCATGGACCTGCTATCCTAGTGATAGAGGCAGACCTTAAGCGTCTTTTGAAAATATTGTTTTAAGCATTGTGACGAGTGTTTGGAAGGAAATAGGATATTGAGAAGAAAATAACAGTGGGGAACTAATTAAATAGAAGGGTCAGAGACGTCCTCTCTGAGTTGGGGACTTCTTTCTTTTTTATCCTTACCCGAGGACCTTTTTGCATTTATCTTTAGAAGGAGTAGGAGGGAGAGAAGGGGGAAGAGAGAGTGAGAAACATCGATGTGAGACACATCGACTGGTCGCCACCCACACAACCCCAACCAGGGCCATGGGACAGACTGCAACCGAGGTACAGGCCCTTAGCGGGAACCGAACCTGGGACTCTCTGGTCTGCAGGCCGACGCTCTAACTGCTGAGCCAAACTAGCCAGGGCTGAGTTGGGGACTTTCAACTTGAGACCCAGATCATGAAAAGAAGACATCTATGGGAAACCTGGTAGGAAGAACAACGCGGAGAGAGGCATTGCAAAGGCCCCGCAAGGCAAAGGGCGGTGGTTATGAAGGAACCGAAGGAAGGTTTGTGTCACTGAGGCATCAGGCCAGCGGAGGGTAGCATGAAACGAGGTTGGAGAGAGGGGGGCACAGGTTTTAGAGGGAAGCTTTTCTCAAAATGTTTGACCATAACTCACAGTAAGAAATTTATTTTATATCTCTTTCAGCACTATTAACAAAATGTTTACACAAAACAAAATCTACCCTTTTTATGTGTTAATGCTTATGATATATTCTGTTCTTCTGTTCCATCATTTCATTTTGAAATGCTGGTCATTCCCCACTAAATTGATTTCCTGACCAACTAATGGATTTTTGCAAGAACGCAGATGAAGGTCCTTGTAGACCAGGGTAAAGAGTTTGAAAAGTTGCCGGGAGTCTTTGAGGAAGGGGGAGCATGGTTTCTATGTGAAACACTTTTAGCTGTGGTAGGAAGAATGAGGGCTACCAATCTGGAAGTGGGAGGCCCAGGCAGGGCATTATTGTAGAAGCCCAGGTGAACGATGGCAGTGGCTTAGGCTAGGGTGATGGCAGTCCAGGTGAAGAAACGTGTTCAGATTCAGAATGTATCTTTGAATTAGGACCAATAGGACATAGTGATGGTTTGGATGGGTGGGGATGAAGGAAAAGGCAGCATCAGAAGCCAGTCCCAACCTTCTGGTTTTAGTAACTGAGAGGATGGTAGAGCTATTGATTAGGATTAAGATGACTGGAGTAGAATAGGATATACAGAGGAAAAGAAAAATCCCACTTTAAACACAGTAAATTGGAGATGACTCTGAGTGAGATAGGCAGTTAATTATAAACCTGGGGTTCAGAGAAGAAAGCTGAGGATCAATAAAACTAGGGTCTCAAATAAATAAATGGCATTTAAAGTTAGGGGAATGGAGGCGTTGACCCAGAGAAAGTATGGATGGAGAAGAAAAGAGAGAGGGCTCAGGAAGGACTTCCAAGGAGCTCCAGCGACGAGGGCGAGATGGAAGGGACAGAGAGCAATGTCAGCAGTGTGCTGTCCTGGGAATCCCGGGTGGGGGTTCCGGGGGGCGAAGCTGAGCCGAGGGACAAGCATAGTGAGAGTAGAAAGTTACCCACGGAGGCCTTTGGTAACCTTGACAAGAGTTCTCAGTGTAGTTGAGGGGTCAAAGACTAGACTAGATCCTCTAGCCCAGAAATTCTACCCCTCAGTTAATGGAAATAAGAGACTCTCGCACAAGTACACGAAGAAGCCCACACAAGGTGATCGTAACTGCTTTGTCCACTGGAGTCAACAATGGGAAACAACCCACATGTGCATCTTGAGGAGTATACATAAATAAATTGTGGTCTGTTCACAAAATGGAATGGTATAGAGTAATGAAAGTGACTGTTTCAACATGGGCATATCTCACAAATATAATGTTGACAAAATAAATAAATAAAAAGTCACAGAAGAACACCGGCAGTATGATTCCATTTGTATAAAGTTTAAAATAGGAAGAGCCAAACAATACATTGTTTAAGGGAATGATAAACACAAAATTCAGAAGGGCTGGAGCATATGGGACTGCTCCAAGGTTAAACTGTATATGTTTTATATATACATTTTGGTGTGTATGAAATGTTTCATTAAAAATAGCTACCTTGCCCTGGCCAGTTTGGCTCAGCGGTTGGAGCACCAGCCTGCGATCCAGAGAGACCCGGGTTCGGTTCCCGCTAAGGGCGTGTGCCTTGGTTGCAGTTTGTCCCCGACCTGGTTGGTCGTGCGGGTGGCAGCCACTCGATGTGTCCCTTTCACATCGATGTTTCTCTCTCTCTCTCTCTCTCTCTCTCTCTCTCTCGCTCTCTCTCCCTCCCACTCTATCTGAACAATAAAATGGAAAAATGTCCCCGGGTGAGGATAAACTATTAAAAATAAATAAATAAATAATAAGTAAAAATAGCTACCTAGCTCTGTCCACTGAATAGGCCTAAATGCATTAAGCAACCCAGTAGCAATGAGCACTGCTAGCTCTCCGAGTCTGGTTTCTAAGTACCATGTCCTAGTGAAAGGAACAAGGACTCTTTGGAAAAAGAGCTGACTTCAGGTAGTGGCAGGGAATATACAGGATGAGTCTTGAAAATCTTGTTTGAGACCGCAAGGGAGGTTTAGGACCGCTAGGGTTGTGTCGCAAGAACTCAGAAGCCAACCTGAGGATGCCACTGGCAAAGATAAATAAATACTGCAATGGATTAGAAACACCTGAGATATACTTGCCCTACTTTTCTTATACAAACTATTACTATTGATTATCTAAATGGTAAATAAGGGACATTTCTCTTTATTGTATTCCAGACAATAAATGAAGTAAAAATGAGGAAATATAACCATGTTGCAATTCGTAGTAAATTAATAGATTGCTCAGCAATTGCTGCTGACATTACAGAAAGAGAGAAGCGGACATTATGTGTCTCCTGATGGAAGAACACAAACCAGCTTGAGGTCTAGCCAAAGGACACTAAGCCTGAATCTGTTCAAGTCTGTAGAGGCAACCACCAATGTACAGGAGATACAGAGGACCGGAGTATCTTTAACTACACCACATGGATGCCATCTGCAACATCTATACCATGAAAAATCCTAAAAGACAAACAACTTGTATCTTTTTTTCAACAACAACAAAAAGAACAACTGTAAACTAGCAAAGAAAAAAAAAACAAGAAATGGGGGCGGGGAACCTATTAATTCAAAGAGAATTAAAAGATATCTCAGCCAGTCTCAATATGTGGGCCTTACCTGCATTCTGACTCCAAAACATTAAAAATGTCTATGAAATGTATGTGACAGTTGGAATTTGAATACTGACTAGATAGACGCTTAGAATAATATTATTAAGTATTTTCTATGTGATAAAGGTATGATAGTTGTATTTAATATTAACTTTACATTTATTTTTATTTATTTTTTTTTTTATCCTCACCTGAGGATATTTTTCCATATTTTGTACAGATAGAGCGAGAGGGAGAGAGAGGAAGAGAGAGAGAGAGAAACATCGATGTGAAAGGGACACATTGAGTGGCTGCCACCCGCACGACCAACCAGGGCCAGGGACAAACTGCAACCGAGGTACATGCCCTTAGCGGGAACCGAACCCAGGTCTCTCCGGACCGCAGGCCGACGCTCTAACCGCTGAGCCAAACCGGCCAGGGCAATATTAACTTTACATTTAAAATGAGTTTGGTTTGGAGATAAAATTAATTATAAAAAAGAGCTAGATGGAGTTAAAGAAAAGAAACATTAAGTTAAAATAACTGATTGAATGTGTTTTCACAGCTGCTTCCTCCTATAGAAACTAGAGTGATAGAAAAGTGTGTGTGTGTGTGTGTATATATATATATATATATATTTATTTATTTTTAAGTCATAAATCCACAAGTATAAAAGATAGAGGGAACCATGGCCAGTTTGGCTCAGCAGTTAGAGTCATGGACCAAAGAGTTGTAGGTTCAATTCCAGTCAAGGGCATGTACCTCAGTTGCGGTTCGTCCCCAGCCCTGGTCTGGGTCGTGCAGGAGGCAACCAGTCAATGTGTCCCTCTCACATCGATGTTTCTCTCTCTCTCTCTCCCTTTCTCTTTCTCTCTCTCTCTCCTACTGTATCTGAAGATAAAAATGAAAAAAAGTATCTTCAGGTGAGGATTAAAAAAAAAAAGAGGTAAAGAAACAACAGATTTTTGGACTTGGGAACAAGGCGGGTGTGTGAGGGTGGGTGTATCAAAAACGGAATGACGTGAAAGCTTCCTGGGCCCATCCGACTTGGAGAATGTTGGTTTTATCACTTTAATTTTGTATTTCCTTAATTAACAGTGAGGTCAATCATCTTTATTACTGACCACTTTGTTTCTTTTCTTTTTTTTTCTTCTGTGTGATTCGGCTGTTTTATGTATTTTGCCTGACTTTTTATTGGGTGATCTGCTTTCAAATATTCTGAATACTAACCCTTTATTGGTCATACATGTTGCACATATCTTCTCTGAAGCTGCCACTTGAATTTCAACTTTGTTTATACTGTCTTTTGTCATCCAGATATTTTCTTTTTTGTTGTTTTTTAAATGTTCTTTATTTTTTTAACTCATCTTTATTGTTGGATGTATCACAGATGTCCCCCTTTTTTCCCCATTGACCCACTTCTCCCCAATCCCAGCCCCTTTCTGCCTTCCCCACACTATTGTCGGTGTCCATTGGTTATGCATATATGCATAGAAGTTCTTTGGCTTATCTCATCCTGTCCTCCTTCCCCCTTCCCTTTGAGGTTCATCAGTCTAACAACCAATTTGTACTTCCTAATTCCTTCCTCTTTTTCATCCATCCCTCCAGGCCCCTCCCACCTGGCAACCAACAAAAAGTTCTATCTATGAGTCTGTTTCTGTTTTGCTTGCTCATTTTGTTTGTAGATTCAATTGTTGATAGATATGTATTAATTGCCATTTTATTGTTCATATTTTTGTTCTTCTTCTCCTTCAAGAAGACCCTTCAACATTTCATATAATACTGATTTGGTGGTGATGAACTCCTTTAGCTTTTTCTTGTCTGGGACACTCTTGATATGTCCATCGATTCTAAATGATAGTTTTGTGGGATAGAGTAATCTTTGTTGTAGGTCGTTGCTTTTCATCACCTTGAATGTCTCATGCCACTCCTTTCTGTCTTGCAAATTTTCTTTTGAAAAATCAGCCAATAGTCTAATGGGAGCTCCTTTGTGGGTAACTGACTGCTTTTCTCTTGCTGCTTTTAAGATTCTCTCTTTGGCCCTGGCCAGTTTGGCTCAGCGGTTGGAGCGTTGGCCTGCGGACCAGAGAGTCCCGGGTTTGGTTCCTGCTAGGGGCAAGTACCAAAAAAAACTCAAAGATTCTCTCTTTGTCTTTAACCTTTGGCATTTTGATGATGATGTGTCTTGGTGTGGACCTCTTTGAGTTCATCTTGTTTGGGACTCTCTGTGCTTCTTGGATTTGTATGTCTGTTTCCTTCACTAAGTTAGGGCAGTTTTCTGTCATTATTGTTTTAAATAGGTTTTTAATTTCTTGCTCTCTCTCTTCTGGCACTCCTATGGTGTGAATGTTGGCATGCTTGAAGTTGTTCCAGAGGCTCCTTACACTATCCACATTTTGGGGGATTCTTTTTTCTTTTTGCTGTTCTGATTGGGTAGTTTTTACTTCTTTATATTCCAAATCAATGGTTTGCTTCTTGGCTTTACCTACTCTACTATTGATTCCCTGTAAATTATTCTTTATTTCAGTTAGTGCATCCTTCATTTCTGATTGGTCCTTTTTTATGTTGTTGATGTTCTCCTTAAGTTCCTTGGAGTTCTCCTTAAGTTCCTTGAAGGTCTCACCAAGTTCCTTAAGCAACCTTATAACCAGTGTTTTGAACTCTGCATCTGATTGATTGCTTATCTCCATTTCGTTTAATTCTTTTCCTGGAGTTTTGTTCTTTTCTTTCATTTGGGACGTGTTTCTTTGTCTCATTTTGGTTGCTTCCCTGTGTTTGTTTCTATGTATTAGGTAGAGTTGCTATGTCTCCTAGGCTTCATAGGGTGGCCTATTGTTGTAGGTGTCCTATAGGGTCCAGTGGCACAGCCTCCCTGATCACCCCAACTGGGCCTCGAGGTGCACCCCTAAGTGTAGCCTGTATATCCTTCTGTTGTAATTGAGTCTTGATTGCTGTTGGCAGTCAATGGGAGGGATTTACTAAGGCTGATCAGCTGCAAGGACTGGCTGTGCCCACCGACCACTGGCCTCTGACTACGTTGGAGGATCAGCTGTGTAGGGCCCACCACACAGAGCAAGACTTACTTCAGCAGGGCTCTGGTACCCACTGAGTCCACTCATTGAGTGTGTCACTTGTGGAAGTGGTCACTTGTTTGACGTGATTTGAAGCTGTCCACTGGGTGTGCTGGCTCTGGGGCAAGGTCAGCTACTGCTTGTGTTCTCTCCAGGGCCACCGGCATAAGTTACAAAGTGATCTGCAGATGTGCTGGGCTGCTTCTTGTGCTGGGCTTGGAGGTGCCCAGTAAAAGCCAAGTTGTGAACCAAGGCTGGCTGCTTCTAGTGCCAGGCCTGGGGCCACTTAACAAGAGGTACGGGGTTCGCTCAGATCAGATGCTGCTTGTATGAGAGATTTTAGGAAACTCTGAAGCAGGATCCAAGACAGGCCAATCCTGTGGTAAAGCCGCTGGAAATAGCTTGGGTGGGGCAGGGCCTCAGGGAATCTCCAGGGCGGGGCAAACAGTGTGAGCCAGGTTGCTGGAGTCCCAGATAGGGCGCCTGTCTGCCGCCCCAGGGAAGGGCTCATCAAAGTAACAAAGGCCTCCACTAGCATGTCTGTCTGAGAGAAAGCCGCCTCTCCAGCCCTTGTCCCGAGACCAAACAGCTCAGTTCTTCTCTGTATATCTCTGATGCCTTTTAAGCTGTCTCCCCTCTGAGTTTAGAGGGAGCAAGTCTGAGTAAGTCTATGCGTGGGCCCTTTAAGAGGAGCTGCCTGGGGCTCCAGCAGCCTCAGCCTTCCTCTGCCTCAGTTCCCGCTGGATTTTACAGGCAGAAGTGATGGGGATTCTCTTCCTGCACTGGAACCCTGAGCCAGGCACCTATGTGGGACGGGGACCCCTCAGTCCTCAGGAAGGACCTTCCCAGCCGAGGTGTCCTCCTGATTTTCAACCAACACACGTGGGTGTGGGAGCAGGCCGTCCCCTCCGCCCCTCCTACCAGTCTCGGTGTGGCTGCTGCTTTAATTCCGTAGTTGTAGGACTTCATTCAGCTCCATGTCAGATGGTTCTGAATGATGGTTGTCTGTAGTTTAGTTGTAACTTTGATGTGGTTGTGGGAGGATGGATACCGCGTTTACCTACCCACCGTCTTGACGGGAAGTCTTCAGATATTTTCATTTTTATATTAATCTTCAGATAGAGCTGGAGGGAGAGAAGGAAGAAGAGCGAGAGAGAAACATCCATGTGAGAGGCACATCGACCAGTTGCCTCCCACACAACACCAACCAGGGCCAGGGACGAACCGCAACTGAGGTCCGTGCCCTTGGCCAGAATCGAACCCAGGACTCTCTGGTCCTTGGACGACGCTCTTACACGCTGAGCCATACCAGCCAGGTCTATTTTCATTTTTAAGTAGTCAAATCTATAGCTATTTTTCTTGCTGATTGAAGGGTTTTAGGTCTTGTTTAAGAAAACTTTCCTCTCTTAAGGTTATAAAGATTTTTCCTGTATTTTCTTCTAAAAGTTTTAATGTTTCACTTTTCATATTTAAATATCAATCCATCTGGCACTGACTTTTGGGTAAGATTAGAAGTAGAGATCTAAAAGCTTTTTAAAAAATGTGAAGTCCTCAGTTATCCCAAGATTATTTATTGAGTAGTTCATCATTTTCTCATAACTTTAAATAGCTTTTCCCATCACATACCAACTTCCCAAATATTCATTCAACTGTTTTGGGTTTTTCTATTCAGTTTCATTGATCTATTTGTCCCTTCACCTATACTTCTTAGTTTCAGTTACTATAGCATCAAACTACATCTTGTTGGGTAGTTGGGCACATAAAAGAAGGCTTTGTTGTTATTTTTTTAAGTGAAATCGAGACACATTATGAGAAGAGAAAGGAATTAGATGGAAAAGGATAAAGAAGGCCATAAAATGCTACACTTTAAATCATCTATAATGGCTCATTGTCATGTTGAATCTTTGGAGGATACCTAACAACATGCTTTTTCTTTTACAGGGTAGGATTTGTTCTGGAACAAACTGAACATCTGTGTTACAATTTAAAATGAATAGATAATTCATACTACACAAGACAGGAAATTGTCCCTTTGTAACTAATGTGTTTATGCCCGACTTAATTTTCACCAACGTACAGATCAGGTACTGGTTTAACTTTTGTAGGAAGTGAATACATTTTGTAGGAAGTGAATCACCTGAATGAGTTCCTTAGTTTTTATCTAAAATGCTGAAGTACAACTTGCTATAATGAAGCAAATACCAAACCATGACTACGAGAAACAGGGATAATTTATTTTTGAAAGATTTTTAAATTAATAGAATTTATTACTTCCATCAGTGGTTCTTTTAAAAATTGTCCCACACATATCTCAGATATGTTCTCTACTTGAAAAAGTAAATCACATTTACAGGCATAATTTTTAAAATGATAGAGGTAGTGTTATAGCAAGCTGGTATATTATAAACTGCTAATCATAGTATAGAAAACTTGGAAAAATGAAGCCTGAAAAAACTACCCACAATTTCCATGCCCTAACACACTTTACTATTATTTTAGTGAATATTTTTAGTATATTTTCACCTGAATATATTTTACTAATAACTTTTTATTGCATTATACACAGACACATAAATGAATGATTACAAAGTGAACCCATCCTATAACACCACCCAGAGGAAGAACATTAATAGGTCCTGGAATCCATGTGTTTGTCCTCCCTCCCCTCCCCCAGTTACTAATGCCTTCTTTCTCCTAAACAGAATCACTGACCTGCCTTCTAAAGCCAGAGATCGTTTGTCTGTTTTTAAATGTGATGTTCCCTGCTCTGCTCTGCATCACAGGGACTAACATTTCCCAGGCTCCCTTGCTAACGGCTCCTGTTAGGTTTATCCAAATGGGAGGCACTGGCAAAAGATGGAAGGTAGGAGGAAGGAGAAGCCAAGACATTGTTCTCTTTCTCATTCTCCTTCAGGTGGTGTGTCTAGCAGTCACCATCCTGTCTCTGTGGCTGCAGCTCTTACTGGACGCCTCTTTCCGCAGGGGTCTTAGCACCGACTGGGCACTCCCTACTATGATTCTTTCCCCTGCTGCATGGTCTAGGCCTCTAGGCTCTGGTAAGAGGTCTCCATCCCATCGCCTCTGCCAATACCTGGGCTGCCACCCTATCCCTGTGACTTCTCAGTGCCTCCATCACCTACATAACCAAGTCTTTATATCCAAGTCCCTTTGGTCATGGGTCTTAGAGTGGTTTCCATTGTCCTGAATTAACCCTATTATTAAATTCTACAAAATACATTTTTTCACCAAGGTGTAGTAGTAAGATATTACATAGTTATTCTGAAACGAGATCCAAAAAGAGGAGTGCAATAAGGCATGAGATGATTTTAATTCTTAAGAATGGTGCGGGTTGATTTTCGTTCTATTATAAACCTAAGAAGCCTCAAATCAATGCTTGCCAAATTGGAAAAAATAAATACATTGGGATTTAGGGGAAGGAAATGTTATTTTTAAGAGTCTAAGCTACATATTTAAAACAATAGAAAACTTACAAAAGAAAACCTTACGAATATATAAAAATAAGCCAGTTTCCTCTGAAATACTGCAAATAATTATTTCCCTTATATAAAAAAATAGTACCTACTTAGAAAATAAAAATACTCAATCATGTTTTTAAAAACAAATGTAAATGTATTACGTTTTAAAATTTAAATTTTAGATTAAAGAATAAGATGTATATGGGGCATCTGCTATGAGTAAGACAAGACAGGAAGAAAAAGTGTACGTGTCTGGAGATGGAGTTCATCTATAAGATCATCCTTTACTTAAGTTAAATTTAACTCACATTTATATAACACCTATTATGTCTTATCATGAAATCAGAACGAAGATGTAATATTAGGATGTTAGTGATACAATACGGTTCCATCTTCTACGCCTTTCCCTTTTGTTCCCACCATTCCTGCTACACTGGACTTACTGCTATTCCTTGAACAAGTTAAGCATGCAGCAGAGACAATGGGAGATAATGCATCAACATAAATAATAATACATAAAAATAACAACTACATTAACAATACTGGGTGCGGCTTCCTCATTTTTTGGAGAAGTAGTTACCAATATGGAAAAAGGGAAAACTAGAATGAACACTTTGTATTGGATTGAAATTAGAAGTATTGGTGTTAACTCCTGCATTTCAGTGTTACAGGGAAATACGGAATTATAGATATAAGGTATGTACATTACCTAATTCTGGTCTAGAGCAGCAGCCCTCTCAGTAGCAGTGAGCATACCAACTGTCCAGAAGTTGGCTCCAAATGCCATCCCACTGAAGGAATCAGGACTCCTTATAAAAATGGCTGACTCCAGGATTGGTGCAGGGAATGAAAAGATGAGCCTTTAGTATTTCATTGCACCAGACCAAAAGGAAATACTCAAAGAATGAAGGGGGCATGTCAAAGGGACCTGCTCCATGAAGGAAAGAATTAAAAAACAAGCCAGCATAGAGCTTAAAGTGAAAGTGAGTTTATTAGTGAAACAGTGAGACAGAGAGTGGCTACTCCACAGACAGAACAACCCCACTTTGAGGACATTGTTTCCTTTATTGAGGTTCATTTACTCAGGGGTGGGGGAGTGGGGTGAGGGGGTAGGAGAACAGTGTTCAATAAGGGAGAGGAATAGTCAGGACATCCCTGGAAAAGGGGTGGAGATTTCACAGAGGAGCTCTGTATGCAATTCTGTGTCCTTATTTGGGCTGTTTCCAGTCATGGTGTCTCAGGGTGTGTCGTTTAGCATGCTAATGTAGTACAGTGAGTGTATAAATGAGGCTAGGGGTTATGATTAGATGTAATGAGTCACCATGTTGGATTGAGCTGGTCTCTGTTAGTTTTACGTCATAAATTTGGTGGGGGTGGTCTTCCTTCTGGACAGTGTCTGTAGCTTCTATCCATCGCCGTGTTTCACCACGTACCCTGTCTCACTTAGTCGTCCAAGAACATGCTTCGTCTCTGTGCGACAGATTGTTTTTTGTGTCTTTGAGTAAAATTTTATAGTTTTCTTCATTTGGGTTTTGTTCATGTCTTAATCGATTTAATCTTTGGTACTATATAGATTTTTGGGTGCTTATTTGGTTTGCCACTGTTTATTTTTTATTACATTTTGTAAGTAATTATTACTGGTACATATTGCTTTAAATAATGATCATTTGTCTATCCAATTTCCAACTTTATACTTCTTTTTTTAGCTTATTGCAATGCTTAACATCTCTAGTACTATGTCAACACTATCAATCTTTGCTTTTTCCTGATTTGAATGGAATAGCATTTAATGTTTCACCATTAACCACAGAGATCACTTTTATCAAGATCTATTTCTAGGTCAAGGTGTTTATAGATATGGAATTTTTATTGAATTCTCTTTTGTAACCTTTTGAGATAATCACTTTTATTTTACTTTGACCTGCTAATGTAGTAAATTAGATGCTCACATTCTGTAAAGTTGATGCATCTTTATATTCCTGTGATAAGCCTAAGAATTAGGTAAAAAGCATTAATTTGTTCATGCACTGTAGGATTTAATTTAATAGTACATATTTATTTAGTATTTTTGCATCATTGTCCATTAGTGAGAGTGCTTATAATTTTCTTTTTGGTATGCTATAATTGTATTTTACAACTAAAATCATGGTTATGTCAGATTCATAGTGTGGGTTGGAAAGTTTTCTTTTTTATTTAAATTTTTATTTATTTTATTTATTAATTTGTTTTTGTTACAGATGTTTCTCATTTTTCCCCCATTGACACCCTCCTCCTCTTCCCCTCCCCCACCCCATCCTTAGCTTTATTGTCTATGTTCATTGGTCATGCATACATGCATGTAAATTCTGTGGTTTATCCCTTCCCCCACAACCCCCCCTCATCTGAGGCTTGTCAGTCTGTACCCCACCTTTATGTCTCTGGGTTAATTTTGTTCAGCAATTTGTTTAGTTCATTATATTCCACAAATAAGTGAGATCATGTGATATTTGTCTTTCTCTGCTTGGCTTGTTTCGCTTAGCATAATACTCTCCAGGTCCTTCTATGACATCTCAAAGGATAAAAGATCTTTCTTTCTTACAGCTGTATAGTATTCCATTGTGTACATGTACCACAGATATTTTATCCACTCATCTACTGATGGACATTTAGGCTGTTTCCAGATCTTACCTATTGTAAACAGTGGTGCTATGAACATGGGGGTACATATATTCTTTCTGATTGGTGTTTCAGGCTTCTTAGGGTATATTCCTAGAAGTGGGATCACTGGGTCAAATGGCAGTTCAATTTTTAATTTTTTGAGGTAACACCATATTATTTTCCACAGTGGCTGCACCAGTCTACATTCCCACCAGCAGTGTATTAGAGTCCCCTTTTCTCCACACCCTCGCCAACACTTGTTGTTTGATGATTTGTTGATGCAGCCATTCTGACAGGTGTGAGGTGATACCTCATAGTTGTTTTAATCTGCATCTCTCTGATGATTAGTGATGTTGAGCATTTCTTCATATGTCTCTTGGCCATTTGTATGTCCTTTTTGGAGAGGTGTCTATTTAGGTCCTTTGCCTATTTTTTAATTGGTTTCTTTGTTTTCCTTTCGTTGAGCTGTATGAGCACTCTATATATTTTGGAAATTAACCCCTTATCTGATGCATCGTGATTATAGTCTCCCTATATAGTGGGATCCCTTTCCGTTTTGATGGTTGTTTCTTTTGCTGTGCAGAAGCTTTTTAGTTTGATGTAGTCTCATATGTTCATTTTTTACTTTCTCTTGCCTTAGGTGTTGCATCAGTGAAAATTCTGCTGCGTATGATGTCTGAGATTTTGTTGCCTATATTTTCTTCTAGAATTTTTACGGATTCATGAGTTACATTTAAGTCTTTTATCCATTTTGAGTTTATTCTCGTGCATGGTGTAAGTTGGTGTTCTAGCTTCATTTTTTTTGCAAGTAGCTGTCCAATTTTGGAAAGTTTTCTTAAACAAATGTTCCTGAACAGTTTCTACAACATAAACCATCTTTGAAATTACATGAAGGAATTGTATGAAACTAGTTAACTTTTTTTAGAGTCGTTCTTTGACATTCCAATTTCTGCTAAGGTTTTAATGTAGTCATTGTTTCTACGCCTTCTTGAATCAAAAGCAATATTTATATGGTATTTTCCTAGAAAACCATCCATTTTTAAATAGTTTGTCAAATAAATTTTGTATAATACTTAACAATTTGATCTAAGAATATCTAATCTCACTATATGCAATTGTATCCTTTTATTGTTTTTAATGATTTTGTCTTATTTTTTCTTGATTAGTCTTACCAAAGGTTTTTCTATTTTATTGGTGTTATCAATGAAGCAGCTTTTGGTTTTCTCAATTAAGATGACATTTTTAGTTTTGGTTTGGTTCTTACTTATCAGCTCATTTCTTTGTTCTTATTAATTATTTCTTTCTACTTGCTTGGGTATATTTTGTTATATTTTCTTCTAACTCCTGTATTTTATTTAAAATTTTTTATCAAAATAATATATACAAATAGATAAATTATCAAGTAATACTAAAAGCTAACATCAAGCAGTAGTCTGTCCTTTTTCTACCATCAAATATAACTCTGTCACTCTTTAGTGACAGCCACTTTCAATTCTTTTAGCTGTGTCTTCTGCTTTTCATCTTCATCTTTCTTTATTATACGTAGGTTGCTATTTCTTGATTTATCAATTTTAGATAGAATCTATAGATTACCTATTATGGTAGTTGAGGATTTGCCTCAGTACTTTCTTCCATTCCCCCAAAATGTTGTTATTGTAATAGCTAATTTATATTTGTTCTGATTATGTAACTATTGTTCACTGTTAAGCCAAATAATGTACTTTGCTTATGCGTCCTTTCTGTAAACTTTCTGGTTTTCCTGCAAGTAATAATTACCTCCTTTTTTTATTTGCTTAAGCAATAGTTTGCACTCAGCAATAGTTTTTCTAAATGCTCAATTACTTTAGATAATATGTGAGTTCCATTTTTATTTTGCTGGATACCTTTGTCCCAAAGTTCACCATCCTCCAACTCTAATACGAACTGATTGGCCTGTAGGCTTGGTGTGTCGTTGTTAAGATGGGACATTTCTTTCTCATTCTCTTGTGACAGATCTGCTGTTTTTTAGCTCCCGTATGTATTGTGGTAGCTTCTTAGCAGCCTAGAGAATACACAGTAGCCAGTGTAAGCCCAAGGACATTTATTTCACTTATACGATCATTGAAAGAGCTGAAGGAAGAATTTCTAGGCTGAGCTTTCAGGACTGTCCCAAAGTCCTGTCACCGAACTGGGAGTGGCTGACCCTGTCACAGTCAGGAAGCTGCTCCACAATGGCTGGCCCAGAACCGGGCCGCCTCTGCCACATCAAAAGCCGAGATGTGCCCATGAGGTGAACTGGCATGCCCAAATTGTCCCCGTCTGAGTGAGGGGTGCATGTGTGTGTGACCCTGCAATGGAAGGGCACCCTGTCCAGGGTGGGGGTCCCTCCTGATGCTCTGAGCTGCCGGGATAGGCTCTGGCCACCTGTGATCCTGAACGGGAATAAAGGAAAATCAGTATCTTATTTTTATTCTTTTTATTTTATTGATATATATATTTTATTAAAAATATTATCTATTTTATTAATCTTTCCTAAATGTATGTACAACTCACATTTATTTCAGTGTTTAATATTAGAAGTGTTTTGGATCTTTATTTAGAAGTTTGGTGATGTTTTTGTAACTCTTGTTTATATCAATTACATTATGGTAAATTGGTTTTGTTACATGTCATTTTGCTTAAAATCATAGTTTCCAAGAACCTAGCGACGGTATTGAGTGAGGACTTACTACAATTGCAGAACTCATTCCGTGTTCCTTTTGATCTCAGCCCTTGGCTGGTGCAGACAAGGCTCACCTGGCAGGTGACTCAGCCTTTAGTCCTGAGGCATCTACACCTTTGGCAGTCCCGCCGGGATTGGGTCACTGGATTTCTCATGAAGTTTTTGCACAAGACATAGCAGTACGAGGAGGTGTTCCAGAAGATTCTCTGACTTCTAAAGATACTCTTCCTTGGCCTAATGTGTGGTAATCATAGTCATTCACTGCAGTCAGAGTAACTCCCCTGTTGGCTTGTCGTCTAGTGGCTTAAAGAGGCCAAAATGGGCAGGTGGGACTCCCAAGGTCGTCGGTGGAGACATTTCCCTTTGGGGCACGAAGATTTCTAAGCCAGCAGAACCCAGAGTTGTGGGGGTAAGAAACCAGTTTTGCAAGTGAGTTCTTAGGTGTAATACTAAGGGGTATCATTCCTGTTTCCTTGGCTCCTGGGGCCATGTGTTCTGACTGTGGGAGAAACCACACCACACACGATCACTTTCTAGAAGCACTTGCCATGAGCTTCCAAGGTGTCGGTTCCTAGCTGGGAAATAACTGAATCTTAAACAGTTCTTTCCACTGTTCTATCAGGTCAGCTGCTTCGGGGACATAAGTACATGATGAGATAAGTGTATGTCAATCATATCAGTTCATTGTCTTGCTTCTTTTGCTGTAAAATGCATTATTTGGACAGAAGCAATGTTGCATGAGATACCATGATGGGTATTAAGTTAGTCAGTAAACCCACAGATAGCACTGCGGGCAGAAACATGGTGAGCAGTCAAGGGAAATCCATACCCAGAACAAATGTCTGCTTTCACCTTCACTGCGGTGGAAAGTGCTGGACAGTGGACCCTGAGCGTGTTGTCTCGCACCCAGTGCCGAGCCTGCAGCACTGAGCACTGACAGCACGGCTGTCCCACTGGTTCTTTCTCTCTTTTTATTTTAATACAACAGTGCTGTTTTGTTCTGGCCACCCAGAATAAAGATTACCTTTCTCAGCCTCTCTTGCAAACGTACCATGAAATTAAGTTCTATATTGTTTTGTTCAGAACCTTACCGATACTCGTTTCATCGTTTGGAAAGATCATACCGGCGACTGCAGCACTGCTGGGGACTTGCATCCTCACAGCCGCACTGTGTCTGCCTGTCTTTGGGGTGGTTGCAGTCAAGGGGGTTCCTCAAACAGCTCCAGACATGGCTGCTTGGCTGTGTCTCCCAGTACAGTGTTGCCTGAGCATCCACACATTGAAATAATACTCTCCTTCCATTTATGTTACAGTTAGAATATTATGTTGATGAAAAATAAGATGTATATGTAGGCTATATTAAGTATGAATTTAATTTGAGAATAAAGGGTTTATTACCAAAAATTATCATAGAAAGGAGACATTAGGTCTAACAGGGTTGAGAATTACTGTTTCATCTAATACCAAAGAATTTCTGTTATCTCAGCTTAACTCAGAATAGAAACACTGCTAAAGCTAACAGAACTATTCTCAGCCGCTTGGATTAGCTCACAGAACCCAGAATCTCTCATGGATACATGCCAACTGATAAATTCAGCCCAATCTACAGTTATGTCCCTGCCTCCTGATCTAACATCCTTAGAATTCATTACTACACATGTTCACGCTCCACAGTTTGGACAACATAAATTAACACTTAGAAGCAGCCAGCCACCTCACAGTCTGACAGATTTAACTCCTGTGTACCCACCCCTGCCTCCTGCTTAAGATGAATTACAGCAGTATGACATCTGCTAAGACCTTGCCTTCAGTAGACATTCCCTTCAAGGCCAGCACAGGTGATGTAAGTGTTTCATCACTGGTGCTTGGTCTACCAATGTCCCATCTTTTTCTCATTATGGGTTTCGGATGCTGTTTCACAGAGGATATGTCTTCTTGCATTTTATGGAAGGGGTCAAAAACTGGAAATTCTTTTCTGAATAATGCTCTAGATGATTTTCCAGAATTACGTTTTACTCCCCCCATCCACCTCCTCCCCTGCTCCCTACTTGGATTATCAGTCAACAAGTATTTATGGAGAATGTACTACATGCTAGCCATTAGGTGGTCATCAGGTCTGTAAGACTGGCATTGTCCCTGCTCCCATGACATATTAAAGACACTGTTCCCTTACTCTTGTTCTGCGAAAATTTTCTTTTTTTTTCTGTTTTATCCTCACCCGAGGACATTTTTCCATTTTTTGTTCAGATGGAGTGGGAGGGAGAGAGAGAGAGAGAGAGAGAGAGAGAGAGGAACATTGATATGAAAGGGACACATCGAGTGGCTGCCACCCACACAACCCAACCAGGGCCGGGGACAAACTGCAATCGAGGTACGTACCCTTAGCGGGAACTGAACCCGGGTCTCTCTGGACTGCAGGCTGATGCTCTAACTGCTGAGCCACACCGGCCAGGGCTGCAAAACTTTTTCATGGTGCACACCTAGTTTTTACCCCTTAGAAATTATTCAAGTATTGCTTATTTCTCTCTGAGGTGAAATCTGCAGATTTTATATTTGTCTTTTTCAATAATAGTGACAGTTGAATGGATCTTTTTATCTGATTCTGGATTATGCCTAAATGTCTGCTAATTTAATTCAAGTAGCATGTATCTACTATATACAAAACACTGTGCTAAGAGGTGTGGCTAATAATAACAATAGCTAGCACTTACTGAATGCTTCATGAGTGGCTATTACTTTTAAGTATGTACTTTGCATGTATAACTTGTTTAGTTCTCATCCACTCTATGAGATGTTGCTATTATTACTCCAATTTTACAGATAAAGAAACCGAGGCATTAAGGGGCTTAGAAGTTTAAGGTCACACATCAGTAATTAAGTACAGGTGGTCCACATCCAGGGCCAATTCGTTTAACCACTTCCTTGTGATAAATAAGATACTAAACTGAACAACATGACTTGCTTCAAACACCTTGCCATCAAGGGGAAGCTTTGAAAATTATCATAACTTATTAGTTAAAAAAGAGTCAACCGCCCTGGCCAGTTTGGCTCAGCGGTTAGAGCGTCCGCCTGCGGTCCGGAGAGACCCGGGTTCGGGTCCCGCTAAGGGCATGTACCTCGGTTGCAGTTTGCCCCCAGCCCTGGTTGGTCGTGCTGGTGGCAGCCACTCGATGTGGCCCTTTCACATCGATGTTTCCCTCTCTCTCTCTTCCTCTCTCTCCCTCCCACTCTGTCTGTACAAAAAATGGAAAAATGTCCTCGGATGAGGACAAAAAAAAAGTCAACCAAGATTCTTGAAATTTTTTGGACCAGCTATCTCAGGTAACTTTTCTCTTGAGCTTTTTCTTCTTTCACTTTTTTTTTTTACTCTAGTGATTCACTTGACCATTCATGAAATTGTACTTCTTTTTCTTTTTTTTTCATCGATTTTAGAGAGAGAGGAAGGGAGAGGGAGATAGAAACATTGATGAGAGAGAACATTGATTGGCCGCCTCCTGCATGTCCCCCACTGGGGATCGGGCCCACAACCTGGGTATGTGCCCGAATCGGGAATGGAACCAGCGACCTCTTGGTGCATGGGTCAATACTCAACCACTGAGCCACACCAGCCAGGCGTGAAGTTGTACTTCTTTATGTTGACTTTTGATCTTATTATTTATCTTCCCTAGTAAAATGAAGAATTCCTTGAAGGTAGGAACCATATATTATTTATCCTTTTATTTCAGCACCTAACATATTATGGAGAATCACTAAATATAAGGACTAAATAAATGATTATATTCAAAATAAATAGCAGTAATTATTCATACTTAGTATTTATAAATACATTTCACTCAAGAACACAACAGTGTTTTAAAGCCTTTAATTGAATAAATCCTAATAATATTCTTTTAGGAGAGTTAAATATTATTATCCTGTCTCACAGTCAAGGGCTTAATTGTCAAAAGGTCAAGTTATTAACTACAAGTTATTAAGTCAGTTAATAGAGGAAACAACAGAATCTAAGAGTTTCTTTTCTTATTACAAAAAAATGATTCCCCTAAAGTTAAATGAATGCACATAAGAATATTTAAAAATCATAACAAAGATACTTTATCAAAACCAAGCAATATTTAAACACGAATGTTAACTTATGTTAACTTTGAGTTCGTTATGTTGAAAAGCAATTATAAAGATCATGTTCAGAAACTTCTTTCTATGCTATTTTTGTTTTCTACACATTATTTTAGAAGTAAGAGCTATATCCTCCCATGAGATCTAGAGGGCGGATATGAGATAAGCCACAGATGAGTTAACTTGTTTTGGCTTGAATAAGGAAGTGTGGTGTTCCAGATGCTTCCATGCTCCAAGCACATCGGATCCAGGAGGCGGTAGAAACAGGACCAAGACTCAAAGGAGGGGGTGGTTTTAGCTAATAACAAAATCTCCTCCTTCAGTGTTTCCGTGGACAAAGACTTTTTTTTTTTAAAGGAAAATATTATTACAACATGTATAGATTAGTTATGGGTGAACAAACTCTGCAAAGAGTGATTCCACAGTCTTGAATTTTCACCTATAGAAACAGTTTTACTCTTAAATCTGTTCTGATGACTGTTTTCCCTACCTTTATTCATGGCTTCACTGTCTAATGAAGGGACGAAGCTAGAAACCTCAGATGAGTTCCCCACAGTTCCTCCTCCCTCACCCTAACATCAATGGTTTTCCGAGTCCCGCCCATTTTATCTTCTAAGGAGATACACCTCCATTGTGCCTTTCAAGGTTGCGCCTCTTCACCTCTCTCTTGGACTATGACAGTCTCTGAGATGATTTTCCTACCTCCTGTCTCTCCTCTTTCTAGTGAAAAGGGATTTGCCTAAAAACCAATGGCTCATCTTTGCCTACAGATCAGAATACAACCTCTTTAGAATATTTAGGCCATCCCCAATTTTTATTACCACCTTATTTTCTTCTACTTCCCTGAAACCCTCTACTTTAATTACAAATGTCTTCTTGCCATTCCTTAATCGCCTCCAACATCTCGAGCTCTTTCATGCTTGTGTCCTGGCACATGATGGCCCCTCAGGCTGCAGAATCCTTCCACTGCATTCCTCCCAAGGCCAACTCCCAGGCTTTCTTCAGATCCCAGCATAAATGTGGCCTCCCTGTGAATGATTTCCTGACTCTCCTGTATAATTAATCCCTCTCATTTCATGTCTATGGCAGAAGCTCTTGATCCTCACCGAATAGTCTTTCGATGGCCACTTTTCCCAACTCCCTTCTAACGAGGTAAGGCCCTCTGGTCCAAGAGCAGTGAGTGGAAGTGAGAGGTGCCACTTCCGGTCTAAAGCACTGAAGAGTTAGTGCATGGCCTTCCAACTCTTTCTTCTGCTGTTGGCAGCTGTGGAGGTCTTTGATGAGATGGCAGAACCACAAGATAGAAATGGCCTAGACATACCACACACAGGGAGCTGCTCTGGAAGGTCCTTGAACCTGCTTCAGAGTTCATACAAGCATGATATAAGCTTTTGTTGGCCAAGTCACAGAGCTTTGTTTGTGTTTATTCATTATCACAGTGTAACTTCACCTAACCTGATTAATTCAACATCCTGCAGATCTCTATTTAGCCTTTTATTATGCTGAGTTATAATAATGTGTTCATTATTTTTCTCCTATACTGTGAACGCTTACGTCAGACATTATGCTTTATTTTTCACCTAGTAGAGTGTTATAACCTAAAACAAACTTGTTGGAAACTGAACTCAACATCTTCAAACTTTACCCCCAAACTTGTTCTGTTCCAGTGTTTCCTATCTCAGGAAATGACATTATCATTAACCCAGTCACTCAAACCAGAATCTGGAAGTATTTTTCTTATTGTCTTCTTATTCTTGTTAAGTCAAGAAGTACTTATTCTACCTCCAAGTATGTCTTCAGTTTTTCATGTTTCTCCGTCCCCTTATCCATTACTCCGTCTTGTTGGGATGGCCGGCACCAGCTTTCTCTCTCTTCCGTTGCTCCTGTGCAATTCAGGTTCCATCTGCACTAAGAGAAACAGGTTTTAAAATCTGCAAATATGATCATATTACTTCCACACTTAACTTCCAGTTATTTTTTAAGTGTTTCCTTCAATAACATCTAGTCACTTCTGTATTTCTTATATCATATTCCATCTTTATTGTAATTTTTTTTCAATTTTGCCCCCCTTTTTCGGGTGTTCTGAGACAAGTTTCCAACATGACGGGGGGGTCCCTGTACCAACAAACAATTTTCAGGCACCGGCAGGATGTCCAAGAATTCAACTCAATCTTGACACTGCCTACCTGGAGACAGCATTGGACTGGATTCCTGTCTTTTTTGCCTCAGGGTGAAAATGGACTTTGGGGCTGGCGTCTAGGGCTTGGGTCAGAGATACAAGGTACCTGGTGTTTATTGTCTTAGTTTTGTTAGGCTCCATTCCAAGATGCATTCTTTCCAACTCAGTCAGTTATGTTTAATGGCCCCATGTTAAATGTAAGACACCCTTCCCTTCCATCTCTCATTGGTAACAATATTTAAGACAAAACGAAACCAAACCCCAAACCCTTATTTTTTTTTATTTTAGGTGATGAGGACTATGAAAGACACATCTGGTGTGAGTAAAAGCAGGTACGTGTGAGTTCGTTCTGTGTGTCACTGACCGTTGCCCCAACTCCGCCTGGGCTAAGAGGGGCTCTTGGCTGTTCTGTGGCTCCAGTGCCCTGTGTAATTATATATCTCAGATCAGGGGAGAAGATTGATCAGGGGGGCAGCCTGATGACAATGATTCTTTCATGCACTCAACTGACATTTATATGATGTTTTTATAATGAGCTGTCTTTGTTTTTATTCTCACCCAAGGACATTTTTTTTGTTGTTCAGATAGAGTGGGAGGGAGAGAGGAGAGAGAGAGAGAGAGAAACATCGATGTTAAAGGGACACATCGAGTGGCTGCCACCCGCACAACCCAACCAGGGCCGGGGACAAACTGCAGCTGAGGTACGTGCCCTTAGTGGGAACCAAACCCTGGTCTCTCTGGACCGCAGGCCGACACTCTAACCACTGAGCAAAACCGGCCAGGGCTTAAGGTTTTTTTGTTGTTGTTGTTGTTTGTTTTTTATAATGAGCTGTCTTAAGATAGAAGTTCCAGGATAAAAAATACTCCAGTATTTCAGAATAATGCAAAGCTATTTTGTTACTTAAAACAATCCTATACACAAAATAAGGGGGAAGTACTATAATTCTTAGTTCTTACACCTCACTTCCATGAAAATGTTAGGATATTGCACACATTTAGTGAAGAAAATTTATTCTTAAAACTACTGAAATTAAAATTTAAATATCTGAAATCGTAAGAGGTGAAACATACCGTAGAGCTACCAGCAGACAAGATTTCAGCATCTCCTTGTGACTATGTGAGCTTTACTGGTAAGCAAGGAGTTACTTTTATTGGTATATATCTCAGAGGTCAGTGAACATTAGATTGTGGCAAACCTGAGCATATTAAAATGTAATGTATTCCGACTTTGGGGTTGCACAACCGATTAAGAAGAAGAAGCAGGCTCATGTTCAGCACACACAGAGGCACAGCTCCTGAGATGCGGCAGGCTCGCTTTGTAACTACTTTGCTGCTGCAACCCAGGGCGGGTGGTTTTAACAGTTAGCTCAGGCCACTTTCACAGCTGTCCGAGACGGGGTGGCCTAAACAACAGGCATTGATTTTCTCTCCGTTTTGGAGGTTTGAAAGTCCAAGATCAGAGTCTTTGCCGACAACCACCTTCTTGCTGTGTCCTCACATGGCAGAGAGAGGAAGGAGGGGCGTGGGAGAGAGAGGATGGGGGAGGTGGCGGAGGGGGGAGCATATGCTTGCTCCATAAGGGCACTAATCCCATCAGGCCAGGGCCCCACCATCACGACCTCATCTAACCCTAATTGTCTCCCAGAAGTCCCATCTCCAAGTCCCATCACATTGGGATTCAAGAGTGCAGAGTGGGGTATAAACACTCAGTCGGTAACAATAATTACATTTTTTTTCTTAAAGCACTTCTGGCTCTTGGGAGTTGCTATGGTGCCTATTTCCAGAGTGTGTTGCTTTCTTTTTTTGTTTTTACATTCCGTTGGTTTTTCTTTCCTAAATTTTAGCAATTTGCTTGGACCTTCTTGTTGTGATATACTGAGAAGAATTCTCAGGAAGTGCTTTTTTTTTCTGCTTAGGAAGCCAGCTAGATGGACTATTTTCACTTATTTGCCTTGTGCGGTGATTGTATTGTATCCCTGCTTTATAGCTTCATGTGTTTCCTTTGCTGAAAGTGCAGTGATGTCACAGAGGCCCCTTGTATTCAGACTGTCCTTTCCACAACTCATTCCAGAATAAGTGATTAATGCTTCCATTAGCACAAATGTTCAGATGCTATTAAAAACAAAACAAGGGTGCCTTATGCCTAAAAGGTTCTGACGTGCCTGTAAACTGGACATCGGAAAGACCATCAGCTCTTGGAAAGAAAATGGCATTATTGTATTCAGTGAATACTCTGATGTCAAATTACTTCCTGGAATGGCTTTTTAATAAAATCAGCTTGAGTCACTATTAATTCTTGCTTTGGAAAAGCATATCCTGTGTGGTTAACAAATGCGTATATTGAACATACACCAAAGATCAAAGGTGAAAGGTTAGTAGAAACCAATTATGACTTCAGTGAACTATGATTGGGTAAAAGATTTAAAACCCTTTTCATAAAACTGTGGCATGCTAACACTGATAAGCAAATTAAGGACTTCGATTACCATATAATTTATCGAACATTTAAAAAATTATCATATGTGGTGAGAGGATTGTTCAGCTTTGCTGTCATTAAGCTTCGTGGGTTATTAGGGGACCTTGTCTCTGGATTTGGATGATAAAAAATTGACCCTTTTTCCCTTCATATGGAACACATACCACATAAGCCTTGTCAATAGAGCATGTTTATGAAGTTCTCGAGTAGTTTAACATTAAAGTTTAACTTTTAAACTTTAATAATTTAGGTTGCAGCCATGGAAAAAACAATCTGTGTGCATAACAAGACAAACTGATGTTTTCTTTCCCTCAGCTGATCTTATCTATAACAGTCATTTCTATTTGTCGTAGAACTCAGACTAAAAATATAATCCGTATCTTGTGCAGTGATATTTGTCCTAAACTTTATTGTTTGCAGGTTATTTCTATTATGGCTATTATGTTTTAAAATGATAAAAATTAGAACTTTATGAAGACCTTATTTATGAACAAAACATTTATTCAGAAATAAGTGCCTCATCATTTCTGACAATTATCAAACCTAGGTGAATGTTAATTTGATCATATGATACATGAACTGATGTGTTTGACACTGGCCGTGTCTTCAATAAATAGATATAGTTTGGGAGGCAGTGTTATATAATGTTGAACACAAAGAATCTGCAGCCAAACTGCCCATGTTTGAATCTCGGCTCTGCCACTTACTAGCTGTGTGATCTTGGGTAAGTAAATTATTGAGCTTCCCTGTGCCTCCATGTGCTCATCTATAAAATGGAATGATAGCCCAGCCAGTGTGGCTCAGTGGACTGAGCATCCTCCCATGGACTGGGAGGCCCTGGTTCGATTCCCGGTCAGGGCACATGCCTAGGTTGTAGGTTCGATCCCCAGTTGGGGGTGTGCAGGAGGCAGCCAATTGATGTTTCTCTCTTACGTCAATGTTTCTTCTATCGCTCTCGCCCTTCCTCTTTCTAAAAAATCAATACAAACATTTAAAAAAAGGATTTACAAACCATTGGCAATAATAAGGTTGTTAGAAATAAGGATAGACGTTACATTTAAGGAGAAGGAAGGGGTACTGATTTTTAGGGGACAGGATGGGGCTTTTGGGTTAGGGTAATATTCTATTTCTGGACCTGGGTAGTGATTACACAAGTGTGTGTACTTTGATACAAACTCTCAAACGATACCTTTGGAATTTGTGCATTTTCCCTGGGGGTAAAATGTACTTTAATAAAGGATGTCTATTACAACAAAAGAATAATATGGGCTAGGAGAGGGAAGTCATTTTAGTGTGTAGAATTATGGATGAACTAAAGTCTTGCTTTAATTTGGTTGTTACAATAAACAGAATTTGGGTGGGAGGATAAAGTAATTTAGCATTTATTCAAATACACATATGGACTGAAGATGGAGGTCCTCGAGTTCTGTGCCAATAACAATTTCAGCCAGAAAATAATTTTCAAACTCATGTAATAACAGCCTCTGAAAGAGTCTTGCTCAAGAGCTATGAACTTCTAATTTTGAATAATGTAATTTCCAGGCACATCCTCAAAACAAAACAAAACCCAACAAAAACTATATATATATATATATATATATATATGAACAGTTATAATATATATCTAAATAATTGAATGAGATAATGAACCTATTAGGCAATTAAATGTTAGGAAAAAAGCAACCAATAATAATAATTTTTATTTTGTTTTGAATTGCCCTTTCTTTTTTTAATTGAGGTATAATTGACTTATAACATTAGTTTTAGGTATGCAGCATGATTTGATATTTGTATATATTGTGAAATTGTTGCCACAAGTCTAGTTAACATCTGTCACCATACATAGTTAAAATATTTTTTTCTTGTGATGAGAACCTCTAAAATCTACTCTTAGTAACTTTCAAATGTGCAACACAGTGTTATTAACTATAGTCACCATGCTATTACATGTATCCTTTCTAACAATATTTAACCATTCAAGGTCAAAATCTAAGGACATTCTGAGTTCCCATAAATAAAGCCATGTCATCTGTATGTAAAAGATTATTTCTGCCTCTAAGTCTACAGTGGGATGCAGTCCACTTCTGGTTAGTAGAATAATACAATTTTTGAGATGTGAGGTTCTCTGTTCCTTTGATGTCCGGAACATTGTGTGTCAGGGAGGGACTGAGCTTTACTCCTCATTTTGGGAACTATTTTATTTTTTATTGTCTTTGCAATAAATTTCTAGTTTAAATTTTATGAATTATGATAGGTGTCCTTCTTTTCTTTCCCTTTTAAAACTAGAATCACAATATCGAGGCGGCTTGGGGCTGGGTGGGAAGGAAGAACTTTATTTCATACAAGAAGAATCCTGTCTTTACCTGAACATGGCCGAAAAAGATAACTTATCTTGTTATGCTTGGACTTGTACCAAGGACCCAGGCAGGAGCTATAAACCTAACACAAAGAATCATGTGTAGTTAGTGTAACTTTGAAGACGGATATTGTAATTCTCTTCCAGTATCACATCAATTTTCACCTAATTTAAAATTCCCATTTGATAACCTAAAAGCCTGGGAAGTTTAAGATAGCTCTTCCTTTATCCTCTTTTCTATTATGACCTTTACACAACAGAAAAGGAAACAGCATTGGACAGGGAGCCAAAAAGGGCAGGCTCTCATCTTGACCTTGCTGCTTGCAAGGTTACAGAAATTACTTCATCTCTTTGAGTCTTAGTTTTCTCAACACTACATAGTTCATATCCCTTACTTCAGAGTTATTACATTTGAAAAGTGTAAAGCAAAATGAAATATAGGCTCACATCATTATATTATTAGTAGTATATTGCTATCTCTAGATTGCATTCTAAATATAAAAGATAAGGGATATACTATAGTGGTGCTCAGGCTTGAGAAGAATATAGGGAAATGAGGTCAGAAAGACTAAGGAATGGAAAAATAAACACATTGGTAATTCCAAAATTATATTTTAAAAAAATGGGCAAAGTTGCAATCTTAAAAGGCCAATACAACCTTTTACATTATTTTTCTAATTATATCGCACATCTCAATCTTGATGTAGTAGACATCTGTTGTTTTTATTCTGCTTTATAACCTGCCCTCTTTCTGGCAACAGAGCCTCTTTCCTTGGAGAACTGCTTTCCCCAAATTCCTTGGTTTTCTGGTGGGCTGCTTAACACCATATGAACTGTGTGCACCTGGTTAGGAGTGGGTGTGATGCTCAGGGATTCAGCATCCTTCCTTGAAATTGTTCACGTATTTCCTGAGGAGGGAAATCTCTTTTCTCTGGAGTTCTAAGTGGGATTTTTAAAAATAAGATGTGGAGCTCTTTGGTCTGTACAATAAATAGCTACCTTCCTTCATTTCACCTTTCTGGCTGCACAGAGGCGCTGGCGATTGGGCATGAAGATCATCTTTTGAGGCACCTGAATCCATTTCTCCCACACCTTCACATTTTTCTTCAACCACGTCTGTTTACTAGATGATAGAGTTTCCAAGCAGTTAAGAACAGGTATTAAAGAGCTCTGGATTTTTTTTTTTAAACAAAACAACAACAAAAAAACTAGAGTAACTTGATGTAAAAGAAAATCCCACACCTTTCACTTAAAAAAAAGAACACACCAAATCTATTTAGTCAACAGTGGCATCTCCAGGCACCTAAAATACTTATTTTGTTAACACCAAATATATAACTAGTGTTCAAATTTCCCAAATTGTCTTAAAAGTTTTTGTTTTAACCTTTGGTTTGTTCGAATCCTGAAACAATGGAGCAAAGTTTTTGTTTGTTAACTATTGAGCACATTGGCTGTTTACATTTTACCTCTCTTCAAAATCCTTGTCATTGTAACGCATCCCCATGTGCAACCGAATTTAGAAATTATCTTGTTATGTGCTTTTCAAATGCCAGATGAGGTTCTGGTCATGAAATAAGCATGTAGATAAGCATAAGTAATAGCTTGAAGGTACCCGTGGACATGAGAACCCAAAAGGGAGCAGTGACAAGCAAACACATTGCTTTGGCAGCCTTTGGGGTCCCCTTACCTTTTTGGTGGCACAATTTGCCAATATCTAATAAAATACGGATAATTTACAAGGCAAATGCATTAACATATTTATTAAAAATGTCTGTAGCTTCATTTACAGTGGGCATCCCTACCTTTGTCTTACACGCCCTCGTTTGTTTTGTAGTACAATCAAGGACCCAATATCGTTCCTCTGGGTATACTAGAAGGTATTTATTTTGCTTCCACTCAAGCATGAAAACATTGCTACCGACTGCCCTACAACTTTCTTCTCCCAAAAGAGGAGGTGCCAAGGGGTGAAGAGTTAGAGACTTGAACCACACACAATCTCCACCCATCTCATTAAATAAATGAACAGTGTCAGTGATCCATGTACTTGCTAAGCAAGCTCAGCATTTTGACAAGTCCCCTGGACCCTTCCCCTCCCCAGTCAGATCCTTCTCCTTAAAGTCCTAGAGGTAACACTGACCCCAACCACTGCAACCTAACATTGCATATGTCATGACTTTAGATCCTCACTATCCCTCTCTAAACGGGACTAAGGGGTCTCAAACCAGGTATGGCTCCCCGCCTTCCCTGCCTGGTGTGATTATTATGCTCCCTTTACTATTGAGATCTTGAAACGGTTTTTGTTTGTCGGTTTTGAAATCTGTCACATGGGAATGCACTAGGTGCATCCACTAAGCCTGGGCTCCAAGGTTTAAAACCGCCGCCCTCGGCCTCCGCCTTTGCAGCACCCTGCCTTGCGTCTCCGCGCCTGGTATCGGCACCGGGTAAGTGCCCAGGTTCTGATCTGGGACAAAACTCATGATCTTCTGGCTCAGGTTCTGTGAACTGAGTCATTCTGGCACGGAAAATATTCCGTGACTCAGCAGGCCCGAAAAGGAGGATGTCAGATCCAGATAATTTCGAGTCTTTTAAAGGCAAGCTGGGGAACATAAACAACACAGTGGAAGAATTTCGCAGTGGGTGCGTACCCAGGGGAAAAAGTCATTCCATTCCCAGCCTTTCCACTTCCTCCCCTGCCCCCGGTAGCCGGCAGGTTGCTCTTGAATTCTGAGGCAGGAAATCGCTGCGGCAAATTCATGTTGATGCTGCGATCAGGCCCTTTATTCCCCGGGCACCCGGTCAGCCCGCTGGACGCTCCGGGCCCTCTCCCGGGAAAGGGCTGCAGCGGACCCCGCGCAGCAGGGGGCGTTCCCAGGGGCCAGCAGCCCGCGGGCCGCCCCCGCCAGCGGGTCGCTCCGGTGCCGGCCTCCGGGCGCGGCCCCGCTGGACGCGAGGACGGACACCTGGCGGGCGGAGATCCGCGCTTCTGCGGCCGGGTTGGCGCGGGGCCGGAAGGCCGACCCCGAGCGACCTCACCGACGCGGCGTCGCGCCTTTAATGCCACCTCCGCCACCCCCTCCCCCAATGCGGAGTCATCCGGGGGCGCGGGGTCGAGAGACCCCGGCTCCTAGCCCGCAGCGGGCGCCGGCGCTCCGCAGCCTCCCCGGCCCTCCCGGCATGCACCGCCCCGCCGCCCCTCCCTCCCCCGCTGCCACCCACCCCTCGCGCCCCTCCAGGCCCCTCCCCGCCGCCCGCGCGCCGCGGGCCCGAGCGCGAGATGCCCCCGCCCCCGCCCCCGCCCCCGCCACGAGTCGCCGGGGCGGTCGCGCAGTCCACGGCGCGCGGAGGGCGGGGGAGCAGCGACGGGGGCCTCGGGCGCTGCTGAGAGGAGGCCGGGGTTGGGCTTGCTCCGCGGCCAGACCCCACCCCACCCTGCCGACCCCACCCCCTGCTCCTTCCTCCCGGGGGCGCGCGCGCGGGCACGCGCTCGGAAGTCGGGGGTCGGCGCCGAGTGCGGACAGTGTCCCGCGAGGGTGAGGGTGCGCGGAGGCGGCGCGCGGGGCAGTGGTCAGCGAGCCGCACGGGTCCTCCGCAGCGGCGCCCACCAGCCGGTCCCCAGCTCGAGCCGCCGCTCCTGCCCGCCCCGCGAGCCCGGCCCTTGGGCCCCGGAGCTCAGCCCGCCGAGCGGCCTCCGGGGGACGCCGCCGGGCGAGAGGATCGCGCCCTTGCCTGTGCCGTGGCCCAGCGCGCGGCGGGATGAGGGGCAGCGAGCGGGCCGCGCGGGCGCTGCGGCCGCGGGGGGGGCTCTGGCCGGTGTTGGCCGTGCTGGCGGCGGCCGGCTGCGCCCGGGCAGCCATGGACGAGTGCACCGACGAAGGCGGGCGACCGCAGCGCTGCATGCCCGAGTTCGTCAACGCCGCCTTCAACGTGACCGTGGTGGCCACCAACACGTGCGGGACTCCGCCCGAGGAGTACTGTGTGCAGACCGGGGTGACCGGAGTCACCAAGTCCTGTCACCTGTGCGACGCCGGGCAGCCCCACCTGCAGCACGGGGCAGCCTTCCTCACCGACTACAACAACCAGGCCGACACCACCTGGTGGCAAAGCCAGACCATGCTGGCCGGGGTGCAGTACCCCAACTCCATCAACCTCACGCTGCACCTGGGTAAGCGGTGACAGCCCTGTCCCCTACTTCTCTCCAGCAGCCCGGCGCCCGGGCCATCGTCACCCCTGACCCAGCCTGTGGGCCCCATGCAGCCGCGTGCTGGCTCTGCTCCCCAGCGTGGCCCACAGAAATTCCCTTCTCCAACTTCCAAGCTGTATCTAGCACTTAACATCCCGCGAGGGCCAAGATGCTTCCCGCCAGCATCTGTTTGCTTTTCTATTTTTTTCTAACTCAGCCGGATTCTCGCTCCATTGATTTTTCACCATTTCGGCTGTTTTTGTCCCTCTTTTTGAAACATGAATCAGAAGCCCACACCCATGCTTTTCTCTCTCCCAGCGGGGCCATCACAACGCTTTCTTGGATCAGAGACCGGAAGGTCCACCTTAAGCACTTTTACCTTGTTGAAATGTCTCCCTATGGATGAGGGTGATTGCTCTTTGCTCTGTTGAATAAACTAGAGAGGAAGGGGTCTAAGGTTAGGGAATTTGAAGGGAGCAAATGCCTTTAACGACCCATAATGCTACATGTCATTAAAATTGAAATTCACTTTTAAAATGATTGTTCTTTACAGTTCTTCAGCCTTAATTAAGGCCACAAAGCGATTTCACTGCTAGTCCCTGTACAGAGAAAACAAAAGGAGGTGTCTGCACACACTCTAATTGCTGGGCCCAGATTTGTCCCTGGGTGAAAAGGCTCTCCGTACTGTTCTTCCTTTTTGCTTTGATTCAAAGCAAGTGTAGAAACATATATAAGTGACCTTTTAAAAATCAGGAAAGGGATGTATAGAAAACTTCATTGCTTGGGGGGTGGATGAGGATGGACATGTTTATCCTAATGTATCAAACATCATGTTTGATCTAGGTAAGTTTTTCTTCCTCATTGAAATGTATCAACAAAGGAAATGATTTGTTATGTTGTTTAACAGAGTAACAACTGTGTGAGAAACCAGCATTTGATTTGTAGAAGCTTAATCCCCAATGCATTGAAAGTCTTGATTTCACCAGTAGCTGGTAGTAATGAACTTCCAGAGAGAGGGGGGGAGAGAGAGGAGAGAGAGAGAGAGAGAGAGAGCGCGAGCGAGCAGAGTACCAAGCCATTCTTCTGTCAAAGCAGGATTAGTCTATAAAGCAAATGACATTATTTGGGGGCTTTTGAAAAGAACATTTTGTAAGCTAATGGTTCTTTTGGTCATGGTTGGGTATTTTTCTTTCCACTGCTCTCTGGTACACTGAACTTTATAGAAATGTCAGGATGCCAGAGAAGGATTGTGATTTACAAAAAGTGCTTTGAAAAGTGGAGTGAAATTACTGTGTATGGAGTGTTAGAAAATCAGTATTTAGCATCTTTGTCGTGGTAAACACCATTTTATTTGTAGCCAAGACATTAGGAAGATGAAACTTTCTGAAAATACTTTCATAAAGTGAAATTCTCAGGCCCCTGTTTTTCAGAGATGAAAGAAGTAAACTGTACTGAGCTCAGTTTTCCAGAGGTGTTGGAAATGTGTAGAACTAGCAGTATCATGGAACCAGGTACCCGTTGAAAGACCGCAAGACACTTTGGGTCTCCTCAGCTCATTTGTGGGGCTGCTCATTGGCTATTTGCTCCTAAGTGTTACGTTTTAAAATTTGGCCAAAATTACTTTTGACATTTATATCTAATGATTTTTGTTTAAATTTTGTTAAAGTTTGTGTTGAATTTTGAATGCACATGAAATCTTATTTTATCTATTTCCAAATATTAAAAATTTCAAAGCGAAGGCACTGCCTTGATGTCTCAAAGTACCTGGGAGTCAACTAAAAATTTCTGAACAAGAATCTCTTATTTAGGTAAAGATAGGACTGTCAGTCTTGGCCTCTGAGTTTTTTTGTTGTGGGTCCTATGTTGCAAAAGGTTACTTGAGGTGATTGTAGAGGTGGGTAGATTACTCAGTGATTATTTCTCTGTTATAAAAATAATGTGGTGGGTAAAACAGTATCTGTCAAGTTAGGTTGCTACTGCTGTGAGGCTGATAAATTACTCTGTCTTGATTAAAAGGTCAAAAGATTTTAGAGTTCACCTACATAGGACTCCTACATGACTTTTTACACTAAAAATATATGTTTGGACTTGTTGTAAACAAGTGGCTGTAAAATTTTTCAGTTTTTAATGATAATCTTGGTAAAGACAGTTAAAACTCCAAAGTAAAAAAAAGAAAGTTTTAAAAACTAATTTTTAGCCCTGGCCGGTTTGGCTCAGCGGTTAGAGCATCGGCCTGCGGTCCAGAGGGACCCGGGTTCCGTTCCCGCTAAGGGCACGTACCTCGGTTGCAGTTTGTCCCCAGCCCTGGTTGGTTGTGCGGGTGGCAACCACTCGATGTGTCCCTTTCACATCGATGTTTCTCTCTCTCTCTCTTCCTCTCTCTCCCTCCCACTCTATCTGAACAAAAAATGGAAAAATTTCCTCAGGTGAGGATGATAAAAAAAAAATAATAATAATTTTTATGAGTATTGTAATGAACTATGAAAACATTTACTTTAAACTTTGCAGATAGACTATTTCTTTTTTGTTGTTGTTGTTAATCCTCCTCATCTGAGGATACTTTTTCATTGATTTTTAAATTTTTTGTATAGAGTGGAAGGGGGAGAGAGAGAAAAACATGGATGTGAGAGTCACATCAATTGGATGCCTCCTGCATGACCCCCCCTACTGGGCGGGGATCAGACCTGCAACCCAGGTAGGAGCCCTTGACTGGGACTCCAACCCATGACCCTTCAGTCCTAGGGCTGACGCTCTAACCACTGTGCAACCAAGTCAGGGCTCAGATAGACAATTTCTAAAATCTTGACTGGAACTTATTGTACTTTTTCTTAGATCAGAAACGATGTCCTGGAGGGAAATGTGTGTGATGGGGAAGGGGAGGGAGATTGGTGTGTTGTGGTGGGGTTGATGTCTCAATCAGAATCTCTCCCCCTTCCCTTCTCTTTCGCCCCGCCTCTTTTTAAATGACAAGGATATATGTGTACGTGCGTACATGCATGTTATGATCTGTAATTTATGGCAAATTGGCAATGCCTTGTGATGCTCAGCATATTCACTCCCTAACTCCAGTTACGCCAAGGGTTCTAGCTAACTGATTATTCCCACGAAATCAAGTACCATGACTGTTGGTGCATCTATTAAATCTCCCCTCCAGTTCAGATTTCACATACCCCTAAACAAGTGATGCATATTGTGCCCTGCCCTTCCGGAGCATGTGAAATCGAAGTGAGCAGCGAAAGAACGGGGCCTGGCCGCCACTTTTCTAGGCCACTTTTCTTTTAATGTTCAACTTTAAACACAGTAAACTTTAAAATAAGCAAAGTCAGATTGCACTTAAGTAGTTAGTCACAAGAAACATACGTGTTTTGGCACAGATCATAAGCCATTTTTTTTTATTGTAAAAATAACACGACATGGTGAATGAAAACAGTAAGTTTATTGACTGGTGAGTCTCTCCATCTCCAGTTGCTAAGTTGCTTTAGAGACCACCGTGCACTATTTCTTATGTAACCTTCTGGAAACTTTTTATGCACACACTCATGTATATAAAATTACACGATCATTTTAACTGGTACCTTTGGGTGTGTGGGGGGTGAAGCACATTTTAACAGATGGCAAGTACAAATTAGATCATTGTACCATTGTCATCAGTTGTACAAAAGCCAGGAAAAACAACATCGATTCTGAAAGCAGCCATGTCTCGAGGAGCATGTGCAGTAATCCAGGGTGCAGTGTGCAGTGTGTCTTTAGATAAAATGATCTAAAATTGCTGTGGGAACCACAACTGCATTTTCTGCCTGTCTTGGAGAAAAATCTCAACCAAGCAACCCTTCCCTAAAAAGACGTCTTATTTCACCTTCAACTTCTGGATCTTCTAACTTCTGTTGCTGGTTGGATTATTTGGTTGCTGGTTGTTTGGCTTTGCGTTTTATAATAAGTCAAAATGGGTTTTATCAGTATCAGTGGGGTAGTTGATAGTAAAATTGTAGCTTTGGGTTTGCTTTTTATTAAACAGCCCTTTTAATTAACGTGATCATCACTGTGGATGGAAACTTGGCAAACTGGGTCTTCCTCTTGGGGGAAGGCAGCTTTCTCTCTTTCTAAAAACCATCAGATTAAGGGTGCTTATAAAACCAACTCAGTCAAAGTTTATGGAACTCCTAAAATTTACACCAAGGCCAGATTCGTTTCCAAGCTCCTCATAAGCTGTAGGAACAAATAGTGATTAAATGTGTGTGTGTGTGTGTGTGTGTGTGTGTGTGTGTGTTTGTTTTTAGCTCTATCTAAAGGTCCTTTTTGCGTGTCTAAATCAGAATAATTGATATATAAGGATGTTGCATTTTATTCTGTTTGGCCCTCTGACTGTATATTTAGCATGAAACAAATAGTATCCCCCCCCAGGAAAAGCTTCCTAAGGTAGGCTCTGACTACGTCAGGGAATGGTTTGCTCTGGTGACTTCGCTGTGGTATTTGCACACCCTAGGGGGACACTATTTTAGTTTGTCTCACAAAGGCCTGATTTACACTTTGCAGGTTTCAACTTGAGAAGTAAAGGCACTCTCCTTTGATGGCCAGGGGCTGTTGAACACAGTTTTATAAAGCCCTTGTTTTCCGGTTCTGTAATTCATTGCTTTTTCTGTAAATATCTTCTCCAGGTTGCTCAAGTATTCAGAAAAACAATGTACACGTTAGGAGAGAAGTGGGAACTAGAAGACACCCCACCCCTCCCCATAATTTTGTTGGTGGCCACATCTGTGGGAGGGCTATGGTTTGACTATTTCAGTTCTAAATCCTTTCGGGAAGTTAGATGGGCCCTTTGCCCTGCTCTCCTTCCCGCTGTGCCCACATTCGCTGTTACTGCCCAAGAGCCTGCACACGTTTTTAAAACACCCACTGAGTACGTAGCACAGTACCCCATAAAAAGGTGTAGAAGACTGAAGGTCCCGTCTCCAGAAGTTTATACTCTGTGAGATGAAATTGTCATGCTCATTTGTAACGCTATTCCATTACTAAAAGCCCCCCGTGTGTCACCCATTCGATTTTCACAACTCTGGAGGCAAAGATGAGGGTCCTGAGGTGGTGCTTCGGCAAAAGTCCTGGTGGAGGTAGGTTTTGACTGTTGGTTTAAAACACTGACCCCTGGAATGCAGCTTTTCTCACAGATCTCTCCAAAGAATTAGCTTATTCCAGGGAAACTTTAAAATACAGGTTCATGTACACACTGTTTCAGAGATACCAGACTCCCTTGGTTTTCCTCCTAGTTCCTCTCTCTTCCTTTTTCTTCCTTTTCACTTGTTTCTGGAGCCTTTTTTTTTTTTTTTCTTTTAAATGCTGCTCACTCTCCCTGAATGAACTCTTCATCTTAAGGCTGTTTACTGTTACAGATTGGTAAATTCTAAATTGGTATCTCCAGGCAGGCCAGGTCTTTCTCCTGACCGAAAGACTTGTTGGACATGGTCAATTTGGGATGTCCAGAGGCCATGTCTAAAACTAAATTCACCCCTCATCGTCGTCTCACCCAAATCAAAGCCCTGTCTTAATGAACAGACTAATGTTTAACTGTGAGGTTCTTTATCAATCTTTACCAAGTCTCCCAAGAAAGATAACCATGCTCGACAGCTCTCATCAGTGAAGATTGCTCTGTTAGGCGAGCAGAGAGGATTCACTGCTGGGAGGTGGGTCAGTTCTGGCTGTCACTCTGCCCCATCTTTCCCACCCATCCTTACTCCACTCTTACCTCCTATATCCAGCCACTATGTCTCTTGAATCCTTTTTATTTATTTAATTTTTAAAAATTGGTTTTAGAGAGAGAGGAAGGGAGAGAGAGGTAGAAACATCGATGAGAGAGAACATCGGTGAGAAAGAATTGATTGGCCACCTCCTGCACGCCTCCCACTGGGATCAGGCCCACAACCTGGGCGTGTGCCTTGACCAGGAATCAAACCAGTGACCTCTCAGTGCACGGGTCCGTGCTCAACCACGGAGCCACACCAGCCAGGCTTGAATCCGTATCTTTAATCTCTGTCTGACTGTAGCATCCCACTGAATTTCACCTGGATCACTGCCACAGCTTTCTAGCTAGCGGGTGGTCTCTCTGCCTCTAGTTTTGCCCCCAGCATTTGGGCAGCCACACTCCAGACTGAGCGATGCTTCTAAAATGCAGGCTCCTTGGAGCAGAGTAAGGGGTGCTTTAGGATCTAGACCTTCTTACTCTCTAGGCTTCAGCTCTGTCATTTTAATGCTCAAAGGGCTGCTTCTGTGCTTTGAAACACTTCTTCTTGGTGCCACTACCTTCAGGAATCCGTCCCCAGTTTCCCCCTCTCTCTTTTCCATTTCACTCTCTGGGGTGGATTAGGGGTTCCTCTCTGTCTCTTCGTCTGTCTTCACTTCTAGACCATGGGGTCTTTGGAGACAGGGTCAGAGACTTAGCCATCTCAGTTCAGTGCAGTATAACTAACATTAATTAATTGCTTGCTAAAAAGGAGGGGTTAATCTCTTTATCTTAAACGATCAGTTTCTAAGGGTAAAATTTCAGGATGCTGATGTGCCGGTTCTGTTCCCTTGCCTATGTTGCTTGCTCTCAGGTTTGTAAGAGGGACCTGCTGAGATCTGCAAGCATCTCCTTTCTTGTGAGATGATAAAGTTAGATGTTTGCTCATTTGGGCTTAAATTGACAACTTGCGAAAAGGGGCTACCAGAAAACTCATTTATAGAAATTACCCTGAGGTTTTAGAGTATTGTGCCAGACTGTGGTGACATAATTAAGTATGTCTGTGTTTCTTTCCATGGACTCTTCCCGGGGGCCAGCCTAAAATAACTGGGCTCAGTCAGCCTGGTGCCCTGGGCAGCTCCATATTCATGAAATAAAATAAAGCAGGCTTATCTCTGTCTTAAACAATGGCGCTCTCAGATCTCTTGTGGGAGGAGAACCTTGTGGCAAGTCTGGGAAATGAATTAGGGGATTTACATGATTTCTTTTAAAATTTAGGAGTTATATTCCCTCAGCTTCCTTCTTTCATTTTTTGTTTCCAGCTGTGTGGCTTCTTCCTGCTAGAGTGAGGGCAGCATTGTATTTTTGTTGTATCATCTTCTTGGGTTTTAAAAATCTTTTTTGGAGTTTTAAAAATTCTTTGTTATTTTATCTTCTTTATGTTTTGCAAGTTCTTGACAATATTAATCCAGGATCAGCCTCTTCACATTAAAAAAAAAATTCTCGAAATTAAAAAATAAAAATGGTCTTGTATAAAGTTTGGGACTACTCAATGCATTTTGTTTCTTGATGCTAAATCATTGTGTATGTGAAGGTACCTGCTAATTAGGATGGTTGCCCATGGCAGTGACCACGGAAGCACCTGCCAGCGTTGCCAGGGACACTGTTAATGGCCAGTCTTTTTTTTTTTCCTCCTTTGTAGTTCTAACTTTATATTCTATATCTCGACTTGGGTGGAGGTTACTCAGGCATATACATATGTGCAAATTCAGAAGTGTACATTTAATATCTGTGCACTTCATTGTATGTGAACTATTCCTCAAAAAAAAAAATTAAGAAACCAATCATAATACAAAATAATGCATAGGTGATTTCATTTCTTTTTGGTATGGTTTTGGCTTGAAATAGGAGAGCACAGAACCTGAGGCTTGCTCATCTAAGATATATTTCTCTTTCTGTCTTTCTACTTGCTACCAGCAGTTGCTGGCATTAGTAGGGGTTGGCAAATATTTGTTGAGTGAATGGGCAGATGTGTGAACCAGCTGTTTGTAGTTGAGATCCTGCTGGTTTTAATGGAGGCACCTGCAAAGTGCTTTCAGAAGAGCATTCAGGTAGGTGGGCGTCAGCAGGGTCAGGAAGTGGAGTGTGGGAAGAGCGGTTCTCTGCTCCCTGGCCTGGAAGCAGGCAGTGGTTGTGGTTGACGCTTTGTGGTTGGAAGTGATAAGGTGGTAAGTCTGGGTTTTGCAGCAGGTGGAGAATTCTCTAACAATGTCTTTACATGATGATGATGTGTGCTTGGTTACAATGTCTGGTATTCATATAACTTGTTTAATTTCTATGGTGAAAACGAAATGTTCCACAAATTACTTGTAGCTAATGTGAAGACCCCATCTTCTTTCCTTTGACATGGTCTACGTAGTGGCTTCTTCTCACTGAGCCAGAAAGTCTGAAGCTTGAATTGTGTGGCTTTCCTAGAGAAGTTGATGAAATTTTGTGAAGTATTTACAACTAAGTGGAAAGACCCGCTCAAAATGAGATGAGCTTAATGGATTGGGATTCTAATTAGCTAGTGGACAAAGGTCTTATGTAAATAAGGCAGCTGGTGGGAAAATTCTTCATTTATGCCCATTGTAATATGGGATGTGTGGGTAACAATAGATGTTGAAACAGTACATCCTCAAGCAATTTGTAATGTGTTTGAGGAGATGACACAAAAACATTCATGTTCCGGAAATCAATGAGACAATAATGGTGCAGTAGAAGTACTTCAGTGGAAACGTTGTGAAGGGCAGAGGGAGTACCTGCAAAGCCCTTTGAATGAAGAGTGGGTTGAAGTTAGCCAGGAAAAGCTTCTTGGGTCCTGAAACCCAAGGGGACATGAATGGAGGACTTTCAAGGAAGAGCTAGTTGTTTGAATAAAAGTCTAAAAGTAACCAGATAGTGGTGAAGGCATTTTTCCCTTCCCATGGAGTAGAGGAGCCATGTAGGATGGGTTCTGGGGAGATGAGGATCTTGAAAACTAGGTGGAAAAAAACCCCAGTAAATTACCTTTCATTGAATGCCTCCTGGTTGCCTCTTTGAATCCATTATTTATTTATTTTTTTTAGAGATGAAGGGAGAGCGAGAGAGAGATGGAAATATTGATGAGAGAGAAACATCATTTGGCTGCCTCCTGCATGCCCCCCACTGGGGATTGAGCCTGCAGCCTGGGCATGTGCCCTGACAGGGAATCGAACTGGCCACCTCCCGGTGCATGGGATGATGCTCAGTCCACTGAGTCACACCGGCCGGACAGCCTTTTTGAACCCTTTAAAACGATCTTGGGAACTACCGTTATATCCCCTATGGAATGGTAATATAAACTGACGTGTGATTCTTCTGAGGTCAGACAGGCCGAGTTTAGGTTGGAAGCCAGACCTGTGTTGGAGAGATTCTGCTGCTGCTACTCGACGATGTTAGAACAGACCTGGTACGGAGAGAGGGCTGGAGGAAGACCTTCAATTGGGAAGTGAGATGAACCTGAAACCAAGGACCTGAACCTGGTGTCTCTGACAGACTTCTGCTTGAGGAGCCCTGGTTTGGGGTTGCTTCTTTTAGAAAGGGCTTTGCACTTTTCTGTTGGCAATGGAAACATTTTAAGTTTGGAGTACTTACAGTATTTAAAAATATTTAAGTGTGAATGCCTCTAGGATTCTCTTAAGGAATTTATTGAATTTTGGAATGAGATCCTGGGCTTTGTCAGTGTCTCCTGACAGGGAAAGTGTACCTCACCCCGTTTCCTGAAGGGTGGTCAGGGGAGTGCCACTGTGTGTCTTTTCTACCTTATCCATGACTCCTGTTTGGTTGTGGAGAACTGCTGAATTTAGTTAGGTTGCTTATGTTATCTGACATCCTTGAAGATAAAGCAGCCAGGCCCACTTCCAGGTTCTGTTTAGTTTCCCCTCTGCTCCAAGTAAATTCTGGCCCTCACATGGTTGTTTTTTTGTTGTTCAGGTTTGCTCATTGAATACCTTTTATTGATTGATGTGCAACTGCTGTGGTCCTAGGAGATTTCTTTGTCACTGTTGTCAGAGTGACTCCCTTCACCTTGATTTCTGCATAAGTGACTTTGTAAATTCTAACTCTGTCCATCTGATCTATCTTATCTATGTATTATCCGACAGTTAATCTACACTTCCTTAGTCTTCCCAGAGCATCATTGAGCGAAGGTTCAATGAGGGGACTCTGATACCTTAAAAGTAATTTTGTTTGTTTTTTGCTTTATCTCTAAGGAACAGGGTCATTGTACCCACTTAGATCTTGTATTTTGGGCTGCTTCCCCACTATGTACTGTCTCCACTTCTAGAGCTCAGGATGCTTAGGATGAGCTTTTCTTACAAGTGCGAGTGGACTAGTTAAATTTTAAGTTCTGCTTTCTCTGCTTTCTCCATAGTCCTGCTCAGTACACCTTGTATTTCTGTGATGTCATCATATCATCACCTCCTAGTGACTGGTGATTTATCAGTGTGCATGCTCAGTGTCCTATCTGATAGGGGTCGGGTGGGATGACACCCAACACTACAGTTGAGGGATGAGTGTTAGGCTTAAAATCTGCTCTCCTCCCCTCCATTTTTTGGCCAGTTGGTAAAATACAGAAGCATAAGTATTTTCTCAGGGCTTTTCCATCAACTCTCTTCAAAGAGAATATACAGATCCTAACTATATAGAGCCTTGAACAGATGGGTTTGAACTGCATGGGTCCACTTATATGCGGATTAAAAATTAAATATACAGTTAGCCCTTCGTATCTGCAGTTTGCCATCTTCGGATGCATCCAACCTTGGATCAAAACAGTATTTTTTTTTTTATCCTCACCCGAGAACATTTTTCCATTTTTTGTCCAGATAGAATGGGAGGGAGAGAGAGGAAGGGAGAGAGAGAGAAACATTGACATGAAAGGGACACATCGAGTGGCTGCCACCCACAGGGCCAACCAGGGCCGGGGACAAACTGCAACCGAGGTACGTGCCCTTAGTGGGAACTGAACCCAGGTCTCTCTGGACCGCAGGCTGACGCTCTAACCGCTGAGCCAAACCGGCCAGGGCCAAAACAGTATTTTTGATCTATGGTTGCAAGTCAAGGGATGGAAATCTGCAGATGCTGAGGGCCTGCTGTATACATTGTTCCAGGCCATTTTATCCTCATCCGAGGACATTTTTTCCATTTTTTATTCAGATAGAGTGGGAGGGAAGGAGAGAGAGAAACATCGATGTGAAAGGGACACATCGAGTGGCTGCCACCCGCACGACCCAAGCAGAGCCGGGGACAAACTGCAACCGAGGTACATGCCCTCAGCGGGAACCGAACCCGGGTCTCTTGGGACCGCAGACTGACGCTCTAACCGCTGAGCCAAACCGGCCAGGGCAGGCCATTTTATAGAAGGGACTGTAGCATACAAGTATTTTGGTGTCTGTGGGGCGATCCTGGATACTGAGGGATGATTGTAGTTAAGTTTTGGGGGAATCTAAAGTTATACATGGATTTTCTTTTTTTTTCTTTTTTTTTGTTACAGATATTTTACCTTTTTTACCCCATTGGCACCCCCCACCCCACCCCACCTCACCTCCGCCCCGTCCCCAGCTTAGTTGTCCATGTCCATTGGTGATGCATACATGCATATAAGTTCTGTGGTTTATCTCTTCCCAACCCCCCCACCCCCATCCCCTCTTCTGAGGGATATCAGTCTGTGCCCTACTTCCATGTGTCTGGGTCTACTGTATTCCTCAGACTGTTATGTTCATTATATTCCGTATATAAGTGAGATCATGTGGTATTTGTCTTTTTCTGTTTGGCTTCTTTCACTTAGGATAATACTTTCCAGGTCCCTCCATGTCGTCTCAAAGGATAAGAGATCTTTCTTTCTTACCGCTGCATAGTACTCCATTGTGTATATGTACCACAGCTTTTTTATCCATTCGTCTACTGGTGGACACTTGGGCTGTTTCCAGATCTTAGCTATTGTAAATAGTGCTGCTATGAACATGGGGGTACATATATTCTTCCTGATTGGTGTTTCAGGCTTCTTAGGGTATATTCCCAGCAGTGGGATCACTGGGTCAAATGGAAGTTCAATTTTTAATTTTTTGAGGTAGCACCATATTGTTTTCCATAGCGGCTGCACCAATCTGCATTCCCACCATACATGGATTTTCAACTGTGTGGCAGTTTGGGTCCCTAATTCTCTTGTTCAGGGGTCAGCTGCAGTTCCAAGATTTTAAAAGGGGATAGTGACAACTTGATGACAGTGAGTTGAACAGCTCTTTTTGAGGTTTAGGCACAGTGGCCTGGGTTACACTTTCTGTGCACCTGAGCCAGTGCCGCTGCTCCTCCTGGTAGCTTCTGCTCCTCATGGACCTTATGCTCTGGGACTGGCGACTCCTGTTCTTTTGGCGTCACTACATTTTTAGGTTATTATTTTAAAATATTTTTTAAAATATGTTTTTATTGATTTTTAGAGAGAGAGGGAGGGAGAGAGAGAGAAACATCGATGTGAGAGAGAAACATCAATGTGAGAGAGACACATCGATTGGCTGCCTCCTGCACGTCTCCTACTGGGGATCTAGCCCGCAACCCGGCCATGCTCCCTGGCCAGGAATCGAACCGGGACCTCTCAGTCCGTGGGTCGACGCTCAGTCCACTGAGCCACACTGACTGGGAGGTTATTATGAGCATCCTGGAATTTTCATTAAAATGTGTGTTCTTTTTGGAGGTGGGGAAAATAAGGGGCTAAGGGTAGACATTATGGGGGGAGGGAGAAGTTGGAGACCAAAAAAGCAACTGTGTACTTTAACTGCTTTGGCCATGTGACTGCTGCTGCTGCTTTTCCAATCCTCACCGGAGGATATTTTTCCATTGATTTTTAGATATAGTGGGACAGAGGGAGAGAGAGAAGAACATCCATGTGAGAGAGACAAATTGATTGGTTGCCCCTGGTATGACCCTGACTGGGGCCAGGGGTCAAACCTGCTACCAAGGTACACGCCCCCTGACCGGAAATCAAACCCATGACTCTGGTCCATGGGCCGAGGCTCTAACCCCTGAGCCAAACCAACCAGGACAATTGCTTCTTTATGGGAAAAGGTTCATGTTCAGTGGCTGAGTGTCTAGGATTCACTTTTGGATGAGCCCTGTATATAGTTTTGAATTTACTGTATTTTAGGTAAGTTCATGGAATAAAACATTTATTTAGAATTCTGTAGATTATGAAAGTGTGTGGGGACATCTGTCATGCAGCTGTAATGAAAGATGTTTACTTGATCAGGATTGCTTCAGAGGCTCACACTGGTTTCTTTACCGCTATTTTCAGCATTTTTGCCACATGCCAAGAAATAAATTAGCACTGACTCCTGGTGGAATTAGGGGTCATTCAGTTTTGTGGCTATTCTAAGATTTTGGTTTTAAACTTATGCCCATTTGAAAGCTTTTGTATCTGGTGCAAGTCATGGATGGTGACACCCGGATATCAAAAGACGGACTGATTCTGGAAATTAACATATTTGCCAGATGTTTGGAGAATGGAGGCTTGTTTTCTGTGCTGCTTTTTGGGTGTTCTTGTGTGTGTGTGTGTATCTCTGTTTTTATAGGAAAGCCCCTTGGGGAAGGGAGGAGCTGCCTTTAGAATTGGGAAATAAAATAGGTGTTAAATTTTTGTGTGAAAACTTTTGAGTCGGTATGGCCATTTCTGTGACAGATAGAGGAGGCAGCTCTGTTCCCACGAGGGAGCTGTTGGGAAGGGTGGTGTTGCCGGGGGGTGGGGGGTGGGGAGCTCTGTGGCAGTAACTAAAAGCAGACATTCACATTGCTAGCGATTTCCAATTATGAAATGGGCCCCCGACACTCTGACTCAGCAGCCTTTTAACCGTGCCTGACTAAATAGACCTTGTTTTTGAAATTCGCAGCAGTGCCTAGATCCCCGCTGTCTTTTCTCCATCCTGCTAACACACAGCTGTTTTGTTCATACATCATTTCGTGTTCAGCTGCCCGGTTGCTTCCTATGGTGAATAATGGACACATGGGAGTTTGAACACCCAAGTGTGTGGTTATTCAAACAGGAAGTCTCAAGGAAGCACAGTATCCTTTTCAGAGGAACAAAAGCTGGAACGGGAAAGGCCATGGGTGATTCTAGGCCTGAACCATCTGCAGGGAAACAGCTGACCATTCCTGAAATACAGACATTCTGCAGCTTCAAAATGGGACAGTTTCTTGGGAACTTGTTCCATTTTTTTTTTAAATGTTTGGAGTCTCCCACCCTAATCCATAAAATAGAAATGGGGACAGAAAAAGTAACATGGCAAGTCTACCTACGGGGATGAGTGGATCTTAGGAAGGAAGATGCAACATCTTACCTTTACTGAAGTCACACGAGGCTGTCCCCAGACACAGGCAGAGAGGCTGGACTTCACAGGGGCTACTGAGCTCGCGGGTGGATTGAAAGGTGGTCTTCTGCGCAGCCTTTGGGTATCGAGCACTGGGGGACCGTAAGATAAAGGAAGAAGTGGGTTCTGCATGAAACGTACGCATTCTAGTGGGAGAGCAAGAATGTCTCTATTAACATGCACACTCTAGGACGAAACGTAAAGTGCCTAAGAGGGGCAAACCCCTCGTGGGACTGCAACGCAGATCAGATTATAGCTGATCCAGATAAGTGACTTCTCAAGACAATTTTTAGATTCCTACCAACTTGGAGATTCTTTGATTATATGATAGAGGACTTGTTAGAACGAGTCAAATAAATCCTGATTTTAGATTTTAAAATGAAAAATCTGTAAGTGAAAGGAGGAGCAAACAATTCCTATTAAGCAAGTGGGCCAAGCGTGTTCAACCTTTTTCATCTCATGGCACACAAACTAATTACTAAAATTCTGCAGCACACCAAAAAACATTTTTTTTTTGCTGATCTGACAAAAAATAGGTATAATTTTTGCACCAGACAGCTATTGTTGTGTTGGCTCTTGTTATTATTTTTTATTTGACAATCTAAGGAAAGAGAGGTGAGTGCCCCTGACTAAATAGTTAGGTATTGCATGTTTTAAAAATTCTTGCACACCGGTGGAAAATTGCTGAAGTAGGGTGATGCAAATGCTCAAGAAAATAATTCAGTTTTGAGCTTCATTAATGGGAGCACTAGTATTCAAATCAAAGGGGGTGCTGGTTATGTTCACTGTATGGTTGGAGCCCTGCCCCGAGTTCCAGTTATAGTGAACATGTTTACACAGCAAACGCTACATCTTTTCTTGATTCCTCATTTTTTTGTCTCTTTTGCTTGTTTGGTTACCCAAAACTCATGGCAAATTTCAACTCCAGGAAGATTTTATTTTATTTTAATATTTTTATTGACTTTTAGAGAGGAAGGAAGAAGGAAAGAGATAAACATCAATGTGAGAGTGAAACATTGATCGGCCGCCTCCTACACACTCCCTTGTCCCCTACTGGGGATGGAGCCCGCAACTCAGACATGTGCTCTGACCAGAAATTGAACCAGCAACCTTTCGGTGTATGGGATGATGCCCAACCAACTGAGAGCCACACCAGCCAGGGCTCCAGACAGACTTTATTGATTTCTGATTCCTTCTGCCCCTCCATAGCACGTGCCATTATGTTGTTTGATATTCATGTATTCATTCATTTCTAAAAATCAATACAACAAACATAATGCATGCCTATGATGGAAGAGGTGCTGTATTACATTGTTTCCCCATTAGACTGAGTTCATTGAGAACAAGTTGAATTTATTGATTCACCTAACAAATATTCACTAAATGTCTGTTATGTAAAAGGCACCGCAGAGTGCTGGAGACAGGGCAGGGAAGACCTAGAGCTCACCTTCAGAGGGAAAAGCGTGCAGTACAAGGACTTCACCCAGGGAGGGTTCTGTTGGCTTTCTTTTTTCTGTTGGCTTTAATATCCATAGTGTATAGCATGACACCTTTTCTGTAGGTGCTCAAAAGTTTGCTGAATGCACGAATTTCTATTTCTATAAGGCTAGGCCACAGAATGCAGGTGAAAGTGAGAAATGGCAATTTTGTTTAGATTTTCCCAAGGTGAGCTTTGCCTTTTATGAAGGTTATCGGAATTAGACAGGTGGAATAGGATGGCTAGTGCATGGTGTAGCTTCCTTACCAAGATTGTTGGTAAAGGCTTGCCACAGTAGCAAAGAGCCCCAACGGCAAAGTTGTTTAAAAAACATTGAGCCCTGGCCGGTTTGGCTCAGCGGTTGGAGCGTCGGCTTGTGGACCAGAGAGTCCTGGGTTCGGTTCCCTCTAGGGGCATATACAAAAAAACCCAAAACATTGACATTTGTTTCCCTTTCATGGGGTGGTCCTGAGGTAGGTGGGCAGCTGGGTAGCTCGGTCCACACAGATGTTCTGGGACTGAAGCTCTGTTCATCTTCATGCTCTGCAACCCCTGAGGGTGTGGTCCTTGTGTGTGTGGTGGAAGTTGCGTGATAAGTCACTTCAGTGTTCCAAAGAGGAGATACTGCCAAGGTGTGTGTGCTTAGTTCTTAAGACCCAGAAGTGGCACATCATTGTATCATCTGCCACTGGAGAGCATTTAGTGACCTGGCTGCTTCATATATGCAGTGGAGGCTGGGAGTGCAGGCAGCTGGGCTGCCTGTGCCAGCCACAAGTCTCAGCTAGCGACCGAGGGAGACCGATTTGGGCAGGTGGCTCTGGCATGCCAGCACTTCTGCTCTGGTGGTGCCCTTGCCAGGCTGTGCTGCAGAATCCTACCTATCCCAGGTGTTGGTCTTCATGGAGCGCCGCCCTCAAGAGGCTCCCATCCCGTGGCTCACAGTTTCAGGAACTGGATCTAGAAAAACTAGCAAACTCTGTGGACCTTCACACCCTGGGTCTTCAGGAGAAGCGGCTCTGCAGGAAGGGGCGCCTGCGCATCCCGCCCTTCTCCGCGTGCAGCCTTCTTCGCTCCCTACCTCTGCGGAATTCATTTCATCCCGAGGCTTGACCAGTTGTCATTCCCTGGCCCCGGCTCGGCACTGAGACCGCCTTGCTTCGGTGCTGAACCCTTCCACTGACCGCTCTGTCCCTGACCCGTCTCCGAGGTGCACCTCCCAGGCAGGATCTTGATGCAGCTGACAGTCCTGAGCATGTTTACCTTCAGCGGTGATGGATGAATCGAAGCTGTTGTGAAATACAGATGTGTTTCAGATCGAGAATTCCCGGAGTGATAAAACGGTGCCTGTTGTTTGTACCACTTACTGGCCACTTGAGCGTCTTGTTCTGGAATCTTTTTAAATGTGTGTTTACCTTCTTCTTGAATATGAGTTCATGGAGGGCAGGGACTATGTTTAGATTAATTAGGTCAGCAACTTGGAGCTAGGTACTTGACTTACAGAATCACAGTACATTTGGGAAAATGGGTGTGTATACATGACACGCAGAGCAGTGGCAGTTCCCCCAGCCAAACACGCACTTTCCTGCAGAGAAATGCATTCACACTGTAGGCCCGTGAAAGGCTACACGGACCGCACACTAGTTTAAGTCATGTTGTGTTGTCAAATGTTAGGAAAATTCTCTGCTGTTGAGCATTTTTTGAATTTCGATACAGACAAAGGGTCAGACGAGCTTGTGCCACACTTCATTATATAAGTTATACCACGTCTGCAGGTAGTAATTTTAGAACTACTAAAGACTAACTCAGTACTACATATATTCTTATATTGATTTGAGAGCGAGAGAGAGACATTGATTGGTTGTCTCCCAATGACCCCACACACCTGCAACCTTTTTGGTGTACGGGGTGATGCTCAACCATCTGAGCCACCTGGACGGGCTGTTTGTTTTTTATAAAAATGCAATTTCATCTCCAGTACCTATGCATAGTTGTGTTAGGAACCTGCTGTGCTGAAGCCATTTCGTGTGGGATACTTTCTGAATGGGAGGTAATTCTGATGTCTTGTTCTCAGAAGCAGGTCATTTCAGTGATGTCTGGGCCCTTCCTGTAGTCACACTTTATCCATCTACCTACTTACTTATCCAGCTTTGTTTTTCTTTCCGTTCATTTGTTTTAAACCAGTAACAAATCAGTGTATCTGGGAATCTTTTTAAAAAATCACTCATGTTGCGTCGGCCTGCGGTCCAGAGAGACCCGGGTTCGGTTCCCACTAAGGGCACATACTTCGATTGCAGTTTGTCCCCGGCCCTGGTTGGTCGTGCGGGTGGCAGCTACTCGATGTGTCCCTTCACATCGATGTTTCTCTCTCTCTCTCCCTTCCTCTCTCTCCCTCCCACTCTATCTGTACAAAGAATGGAAAAATATCCTCCGGTGAGGGGAAAAAAAAAAAAAAATCACTCATGTTGAGGATGAGTGTATAAATGGTTATAAATGGTTGCTTTGGCCTGTGGAGTTCTTAGCTTAGTGTTTGCTTTCTAAAAGATTGTGGTCTTGAATGATTCTTATTTTTTTCTTAGTCAGACTCATTGTCTTTATTTGCTCAGAGTCCTTTGCCATCACCCTTTGCCTAAAATATGTCTTATTCTCTGGACTTTATCACTCCATTTTTTTTTAAGGAATGTGCCTTCTCTAAATGCTTTTCAGCATTCTGTAAGTATGAAGACAACAGCGTGCATTGCACCACGAATCGGTCACTTGAGCTTATTGTCTTGTTCTGGAATCTTTTTCATGTGTATTTCCTCATATGAGTTCACTGAGGACAGGAACTGTGTTTTAAACCATTAGGTCAGCAACTTAGAGCTAAGTACTTGACTCGTGAAATTATAGGCATTTGCATATTCTTTGGTTGTCCTGATGAATCAGAAAACTCCATTCTAAACTGATAGGGAAGTATAGGGTTAAATTTAACAATTAAAGCCCAGCTGGTGTTGCTCAGTGGTTGAATGTTGACCCATACACCAAAAGGTCACTGGTTCAGTTCCCGGTCAGGGCACATGCCCAGGTTGTGGGCCAAATCCTCAGTGAGGGGCATCCAGGAGGCTGCCAATCAATGTTCTTGCTCCTTGATGTTTCTCTTTCTCTCTTTTCCTCTCCCTTCCTCTCTGTCTAAAATCAATAAAAAAGAAAAAAAATTTAACAATTAAATATGTCCGGACTGTGGCTTTGGAAGAGTGTTTGAAAGAAGTGTGTTCTCTGATCTCTGGAGAAAGGCCACAAAGCTGTTTTCTCTAAACTTAAGACACCATCCTTATTGTGCACAGTAATAATAGATAATGGAAAACCTGCCTGTTTGTTCCAGGGAATTTTCTTTTAAGAACAGGAAAATAGCTGAAACCAACTATAAAATTGTTTCTTTTTAAGAAGCCTCCTTGATCCTGGCCAGTTTGGCTCAGTGGTTGGAGCGTTGGCCTGCGGACCAGAGAGTCCCAGGTTTGGTTCCCACTAGGGGCATGTACCAAAAAAAAAAAACAAAAAACCTTCTCTTCCTTTTCAGGATCCACAATTCCAAGTTAAATGCCTTTCTTTTTTTAGAATAGCAGAGTTTCTCAGACTGAGGCCCAGAGTTTCTGTTTTACTAAGTATAAAGTCCTGTAAAGTAGGTGTTTAAATACCTTCTTCATGTCACTTGAAGATTATTACAATGTCACACCTCTCTGATAAATTCTCAGTGCTGACTGCCGCCAAACCCAGAGACCATTCCTTCGGGAGTTCCCATCGTCCTCTGGGCTGCTGGTTCCCGAGGGCTCACCAATAGCAAACGAATCATCTCTGGAGTTTTTTGAGATACGGTGTGTGGATTACTGTGAAGTGTAATTCTGTATTTACAGGTAAATATGAGATAATTGTGTTATTGGTACAACAGGTTATCTGTTTCAGTGCACAGAAATCGGAGTAGAAGCGAACATTCCTGTGAGTGGAGGAGCACTGCTTCCACCCTGGTGTCCACAGCTGAGATTTTGTGTTTCAGACCGACCGACTTCAGACGGGGTGGGGGTGGGGGGATAAACCGCAGAACTTACATGCACGTATGCGTAACCAATGGACATGGACAGCAGTGCTTGGGGGGGGGTGCAGGATAGGAAGGAGGGTGTCTGGGGGGGAAAAGGAGAAACATCTGTAACAAAAATAAATTAATTAATAAAAAATAAAATAAAAAGAAAACAGTCTTATCATCCCTACACCATATACTGCTGGATTTTGGTGTTCATAAAGATGGTTTGCGACGTGTAGTCATCTATCTGCTGTTGCTTTTGCCACTCAGTGCACTTCCAGAGCGTGGCTGTAGTCTTGGCCAGTGTGGCTTAGTCGGTCTCTCTCACTGGGTTGCTGCGCCATAACAAGTATGTTCAGTTTTATGAGATCATGCAAATTGTTTTCCAGAGTAGATGTGTGCATTGAATGCTCACCAGCAGGGTTAATAGGCTGTTGATCCACATTTGGTGGTGGTAGAATTCTTAAATTTCGCCCATTTGATGGTCTAAAATGACATCTCAGTGGTGTAATTGATAAGGTTGAGTATCTTTTCATGTGTTCATTGGTCTTTCATATTTTCTCTACTGTAACTGTCTCGATGTTTTTTCCCTTTTTTTCTTGGTGACTTTCAGAATTCTTTATATATTCTGGATACTAATCCTCTATAAGCTATGTAGTATCTGTATCTTCTAGCAGTGTGTGATTTGTTCTTTTTATATTCCTGATGATATCATTTAGGCAGAATTTCTTAATTTTAATGTGATCAAATGTATCAGTATTTTCTCTGGCAGTTAGCCTTTTGTGTCTTCATATATTTTCTTTAAAGGATCTTCTAAAGTTTTAAAATTTGCCTTTTACATTTAAGTTCTTAATTCATCTGAAATTGATGCGTGTGTTTTCTTTATCTCCTTGGGCAAATCCCTTTCCAGTTTAGCCTTTTAGTTTAGTAACATCCGAGCTGTCTCTGGGCCTTTGCTCCTCTGCGTAAATTTAGAATCAGACCGCCGGGTTCTTATATGACCTCTGTTTAGACCTTGATTTAAATTACATGGACTTTATACATCCATTCGGGTTGGATTGACATCTTGACATATTGAGTCTTTCTGTCCATGAACATAATGTAACTTTAGGCCTTCTTGAATTAATTCTGGTAATTAATTCTTTATAATTCTCTCCACATGAGCCTTGCCTTTGCCTGTTAGATTTATTCCTGGGTACATTTTATCTTTTGTTGCTATTAAAATTCTTTTTCTAAAATTACATTTTCTACCTCTTGGTTGATGGCATATAAAAATATAACTGGTTTTTGTATGTTGATCTTATAACCACTTGCTTAACTCTCTTATTAATTCTGATTATTTGTCTTTAGATTCTCTTGGGTTATATATGTAGACATCATCTGTAAACAATGGCAGCTTTGTTTCTTCTTACCAATCCTTAATTCTTTTATTTGTTATCTCTTTTCTTTGTCAATTAGAACAATATACAATGTTTCTGTTTAAACATTCCCCTTAAGTACTGTGATTTCACAAAGCTTTGCTAATTTGAAAGATGAGAAATGTTTTTATTTTAGGTTGCATTTCTTTTGTCATTGTTGAGGCTATTTTTTATTCTGTGGCATAATATTTATTTCTGTAAGCTACCTCACTTCCTTTTTTTGTAAAGAGATATGGTAGTAATATAAAATTTTTTTCCAGCTTAGTTTCCAACCGTTGTTTGTTTGTTTGTTGTTTTTGCTATAAAACCACTCTAGGGAATGTTTCAGTGGATGAAAACAGCTCTAAAGTGTTAAACTTAGTAATACACAGGTATTACGCACTTCTTTGGTAAAATTAGTTCCAAATTAGTTGCTGTCCATAGTGTTTGACAGGATAAGTGGAAATCTGGAAAACGAAAACATTGCTATTTATAAAACTCGCCGAAGACTTGATGAATACGTTTGTGTTCCTGAAACACAAGGCCAACTGTCTCGGTGGCAACTTTAGGAAGCCCTGATCGAGGGACCTGGGCTTTCTTTTGGTCTTTACAACTGACTCACTCTTGATTGCAGAGTTTGATAATTTCTCAAGCTCCTGAGATGTTTGAGGACAGTCTTCTTGGCTTCCCTATCATTCATGGGGGTCATAGACTTTAAGCTCTTTCCTCCTCTTCTCTTTAAAACTGAATACACTCTGAAACCTTATTTATATCTGAGAAGTGGATTGAACTTAAAGGACTTGAACAAAGAATGGTGAATTTATATAACTTAGTACAGGATTGTATTGTACAGCATAAATGTGATAAATGTGAAGTCTTTTAAGTTCTTGGGATAGATAAGCCCCATGTGTCATTCATCTGTAGACCCTGCAGAAGTGGTTCTCAAAGGAGTGTGGTACTGTCACTTTAGGGACATTTAGTGGACAGGGGGCTTGAAGGGGAGGGAGTAGAGGAAGCAGTCCCACTCAACAAAAAATTGCCCAAATCCTGCCCATCTTTGAGAGTTCTCGGGACATTTGTGCTTAAATAACTCAATTATAAATATCTGAGCCTAGAATATAATTTTGTCTTCACACATAAACACAGAGGTTTTCATAACAATTTTATTGTTCATAATTTCTCATGTATACAGTTGCCATGTAAATAAATACTTTTTGAGCTTAGCAAGAGTTTACCAGTTAGGAAGGCCATTTCCCTGTCACAGTGCCTCTCGTGGTGTTCAGGTTGAACATGCAACACATGCCCATCACCATCAGAGGGATTCTGTATATGTATTCTTAGACTCTTTTCTAAAATATCAAATGTAAAGAAAACTATTGATAACATTCAGTGGAAATTTTGAAATTTGTCTTTACAACTTTCCTTACACATGAATAGTAATCGACATGTCTATCTGCCAACGTGTTTTCTTTTTTTATCCTCACCTGAGGACATTTTTTTCCATTTTTTTGTTCAGATAGAGTGGGAGGGAGAGAGAGGAAGAGAGAGAGAAAGAGAGAGAAACATCGACGTGAAAGGGACACATTGAGTGGCTGCCACCCACACGACCAACCAGGGCCAGGGACAAACTGCAACTGAGGTACGTGCCCTTAGTGGGAACCAGAACTGGGTCTCTCTGGACTGCAGGCCAACGCTCTAACCGCTGAACCAAACTGGCCAGGGCTGCCAACGTGTTTTCTTATGGAGTAATGAAATAAATGAAACTGAGTATCTTATAAGGAAACACGCTGATCAAGTTGGCAGAGATATATCATTCTTCCTGTGTTCTCCTCTTTGACAGTCTGTAATTTGTCCTGACACGTTATATCTGCTCAGTTAAAGCAATATTCCTCTTCTCTCAAAGCTCATGGGTAAATCTAGTCTGTTATTACTTCTGACACCAGTTTTCATTGCAGTGTTTACCTGGATCTCTCTGCCTCTTCATTTTCAGCATGTCTTCTACAGAATGGTATCCAATCCTGTTTCTAAAAATTCAGACTCACTTGTTATGAGTAAGTAGGTACAAGTGTCTGATGGATGTGTTATGTATGCCTTTTTCCGTACTAATCCCCAAGCTTTTATCTAGTGAAATGCCTATGTTTTCTTTTAATTCTGCTTTATATTATAGTTAGGGCTACACACACACACACACACACACACACACACACACCCCACTGGAAAGTTATATATGTTTTGGATTATATAATCCATGGATTTCGTTTGGGGATGGTAAAGCGGAGGCATCACAAAATACTTATGATAAAAAGGGGCGGGAGTCTGAAGGGCTTGAGAAACTTCCTGCATCAGCTCACCCTCACATGCAGTCTTCTGTGTCCTGCCTCAGCCCCGCCCCACCCCGCCCCCAGTCTGTTGTACTTGGAAACCAGAGCATCTTCCTAAATACCAGGTGTGAGTTACTTCCCCAAGTACTACCTTATATTAACTTCTTGGTGTATGCAGGGTGGGGCAAAAATAGGTTTACAGTTGTCTGTATGGAAAATCATACAATAATTAATAAATAATAGTACAAGAATAAACTCTGTGTTTTGCTCACAACCTAAGCCTGCTTCTGCCCACCCTGGATGTTGTCTCACCAACGGGACATGGAAGGCAGGGGCTCTGTCTTACATTTCTTGTGTCTCCGACATGAGCATCGTTCTTGGCAACTCGTGTGTTCTCCAGAGGTGTTTGCTGATGTATTTAGTCTACTTTCCCCCGTGACAGTAGGAAGTCGGAGAAGGTCTCCGTACTTCCTTACAACGCTCCCTGTTGTGCACACTTGCTTTTTCAGTGAATGCAGAGGCGAGCATCATCTTAACCTGATGGAAGCCGTGAACGCCACCCCTGAGGTAGAGAAGATGTATAGGGTCCGGCCAGGGTGGCTCAGTGGTTGAGCGTCGACCCATGCTCCAAGGGGTCGCCAGTTTGATTCCCCATCAGGACACATGCCCAAGTTGTAGGCCCGATCCCCAGTAGGGGGCATGCAGGAGGCGGCCAATCGATGTTCTCTCTCATCTATGTTTCTCTCTCTCTCCCTCTCTCTCTAAAATCAATAAAGGAAAAAACATTTTTTTTGAAAAGAAGATGTATAGGGATGGAAAGGCCTTAGTACTGGTCCGATGTTAATCACAGGATTAGAATAAGGCATGGCGGAAGCATTTCACATTTTTTTTTTACTTTTTAAAAATTTGTTTGTAATGAAAGAAGTCTTGCTTTTTAGCGTCATATAAAAAGGTTAGGTCAACAGTATATTGTTGACTGTTTTGGTAGCTATTTTCTCCAATGTGGAACTTGACTTATTGTGTGAGTTTAGTTTTTGTTTCCTGGTGAGGGCATTTGTTTCTCTTGTCCCTAAACACCATACTCTTCCATTCTTACCGCATCATTAAAAAAATCACTCCGGCTCTCCTTTCTTCCGTGTGCGTGGTATTTATTTCTCCGCCTGGCTGTATCAGGAGGCGTTGGGGCAGTAGCCCTGGTAAATCAGATTTGTAGCGGGTAGCATTTCACGCATGTTTCCGTGCATTAGTCTTCCAAATTCAACATCCTTGCCTGATGTTCCTGGCATCCTGTGTGCCGGAAACACCGCTGCCTATCAAGATAGTATTATCTACTGATTGATCTCTGCCCGGCAGATCTCAAAGTTGCTCTTGATCCCACCGGAGTGTAGGGTTTTATCACCTGTTTACTCTCTCCGTGGACTTGATTACATTGCTTAATCTTCTTTTAAAATAAATTTTTGTCTGTATTCATTATCTACCCCATGCCTTGTTAGAAATGTAGATTATGTCTACTTGGTGACTCTTGTAAATAGTGCTTTGATATATTTACCTAACTTGATGCACCTTTCTGGTGGTTTTCTTAGAATGAATCACTGAGTTGAAACACATGAATGTTTGTAAGGCCTTTGGATGTTTCAGTCTTCAACTCTGAGTAGCAGAGTCAGAGTGTATCGACTGCTCTGGAAATTCCCCCTTGCTCCTCTCCTTTTAATGTGATGTAGTCAAGTGAAATTTTTTTCACCTGAGTTTTTAAATTTCCAATATTCAGCAATTAGCAAATCATGGCTGCCTAGGGTGCAGCTTTGACTGGGGTTGTTACAACAGAGTAAGATGACCCCAGGGCTTAGCACCCTCCCCCCCCCATGGGCTGGCCTGTCCCTGCGTCCACCCATACGGAGAGCAGAAGGAATGACATGCTGGTTCCAGGCTTAGCCTTTGACGGAGTGAAGTTTCCGCCCTGGCCGGTTTGGCTCAGCTGTTGGAGCGTCGGCCTTCGAACCAGAGAGTCCCGGCTTCGGTTCCTGCTAGAGGCACGTACCAAAAATAAATAAATAAATAAAATATAAAATAAAAAAGAAAGGCGGGAAGTTTCCACCTTGACATCCCGGAGCCTGAGCATCAGGTAGAAGAAGCCTGACCACCCTGCGACTGCCAGGCTTAAGGGGACGTGGACAGGCACTCTGGCCGGGACTCCCAGCCGTGTCCAGCCTTCCATCCATCCCCGCCAGGGCTCCATGCATGGCCACTCCAGCCAACAGCTACATACTACCAGTGGCTTCAGTCAACACCACGTGGAGCATGAGAATCACCCAGCCGAGCCTGAGCCCTTCCCAAATTCCTGACTCTCAAAATTATGAGATTGAAAAATGGTTGTTGTCATAAGCCACCAGGCTTTAAAAAAAAATGTATTTTTTAAAATAGATTTTTAGAGGGAAAGGGAGAGAGAGAAAGAAACGTCAGTGTGAGAGCAACACACAGATTGGCTGCCTCCCGCAGTCCTACGGTGGATTGAGCCCGCAACCCCAGCATGTGCCCTGATCAGGAACTGAACCTGTGACCTTTCGATGTATGGGACCGTGCCCAACCAACCGAGCCACAGTGGCCAGGGCGCCCCTGGGCTTTGGAGTAGCTTGCTGTGCAGCAACAGATAAGTGGAAGAGTGGCTGAGTCTCTGGGGTATTGAGTGAGAGAGCCTGAGCTGTTCATCCCCAAGGGGAACCGGCCTTTCCTCCTTCCTGGAATGGTTGCTTAAAAAGAACCTGTGGACTCTTCCCAGCAGAAATTGCACTTCTCCTTGGCGTTGACCAGAGAGCAGTGGGAAGGGAGCCAGAACTATCCCGAGGCTGTGCATTTTTGCATGAGAACTGAAGCTTAGCCAAGGTTTCAGACCAAGATGCTGTCACTGGGGTCTTGTGTCTGAGAAAACAGGCTCTTTTCTCGTCAGCGTCCTTGTGTGTCTGCTGAATGGGAGGCAGGCGCAGGGCCCACCTGTAGCTGATCTCCAGCAGAGCCATAAATGAGGGTAACGGTAAGGAAAGCAGCCGTGTTCAGAACTCGGGATCCGTGGGTTCCTGCTGCTCCCCATCAATGAGCTTCCCTCTCAGTCTGCCAAAGAAAACATGGAGCCCCTGGTTGCCATTCAGGGCACTCGACTCGGTGGGCCCCGCGCTGAAAACATAGCCCCAACTCCCATCGTGTTCCCACGGGTGTCCCCTAGCTACCTGCCCACTTTCTGTAGCGCTCATTCCTTTTCTTCGCTGTCCTCCCCTGCTTCAAAAGCATCTTCTTCCCACTCTATCCTCTCCCCCAAATTCTGCCAGTTGATGCTCTGTTTGTACTCAAAGGCTCATATCAGTGGCTTTCTATTTCTTCAAGTCTTTTATTTCTTTATTCCTTCTGCTCATGTTCCTCTTCCCTCACCTGGAGCACAGTCATTACAGCTTTTTGAGTGTTTGTCTTATATCTTTTAATAGATTATCAACAATTTGAGGACAGAGAAGATCTTATTTATGATACAGAATAGTGTACATTAAATTAATTGCATAAAGTGGAAACCTTTTCTCCATGTGCATTTTCTTCTGACTCCAAGAAACTGTGTGAAAGTTCTTTAGAGGTTAGGGACTCGAAGCTTCTGGAATTCTTGTCGTGAGAGTGTGCGGGTTTCCTGGTGCAATCACAAAGACGAGGCCAGGGGTTACACAGCGCCTGTCTCTTCTTCCTGGCGTTGGCTGCGGTGCTCTGTAACCGTCCTGTCCAGGGAAGGACAGTTCTGAGTGCATTTGAATTTATGGTACAAGAGTGCTGCAAATCAGATGGCTTATTAGGGTTTTACAGTGTATTAGATGTAAAAACTTGCAGAATTTGCTTAAAAACTTGTTTCCTTGTCCATTAGTAGCCAGATCAATTTTTCCCAGATATCCCATTACCACCTTGTCAGTACACATAACTGAAACAGGTTTCTTAAAACTCATCTTACCATCATTTCATCTGTTGTATTGAGATATTTTCTATTCGATTTATGTATTATACATTTTTGTTGTTGTTGTTAATCCTCACCTGAGGATATTTTTTCCATTGATTTTCAGACCGGGTGGAAGGAAGGGAGGGAGGGAGGGGGACAGAGAGAGCGAGAGAGACGTCAGTGTGAGAGAGACATCAACTGGTTGCCTCCTGAACATGCCCTGACCAGGACTGGGGATTGAACCCAAAACCCAGATATGTGCTCTTGACTGGGAATTGAACCCATGACCCTTCTTTGTGTGGGCCGATGCTCCAACCACTGGGCCACACCGACCAAGGCTAAATATTTATATATATAATGCTGGTCTTGACCTAACTTATATTTTTCATTTCAAACTAATGTATTGTTTTAAAAACACTGAATGAGATACTAAATGCTTCAATGGTATGGGTCTGATTCTGAGGCTAATCAGCTTCTCTGAGAGAATGTTTTTAAAGGCCACTTTGATGATGGATCTGATCAGAACATTTTATAAATATCTCATGTCATTCAAAACATACCTTGTATGGACACCTGCCCTTCCCGAACTTGGTGTATTTGTAGTCCAGTGGACAAGTACCCCCCCTCAAGCCTGACTTAAGCTGTCCTGATTCGTGAGGGCTCGTCACTGCCCCCCACCCCCAGCTTGTTGATTTTGCCCCCTGTCCTGAATTATTTAGTCCTGCCTGTTTAAAGGCACCTCAGAGACCTCAGAAGTCATTTCACGACCACACCCATTTTACAGAAAAAGAAACTGGAGTCCAGGAAACAGAGTGATTGCCCAAGGTTAGGTTTCCCGCTTCTACCCTGGTGCTGTCTCCACTGCTCTGTGCACCATCTGAGTTTTTGAGCTGCTTTAAAAAACAAAAATCAGGAGTAGGAGTTTGTGTACGTAGACCTGTACCTCATGGGACCGAGAGCCTCTTCCAAGTGTGCACCCTGCTCGCAGTCGGTATTCCTGTCTTATTTAGGTGGTAGGTCCGCTATTGGAGTAATTCTGTCTTATTTAAAAATCACACCGTAAGCATTAAGAAGCGTCCATTTACTAAGCACCTACTATGGGCAAAGCTGTGAGGACTGTGAGCTTTATAAGAGTTTGTGCCTTCAGAGAGCTCACAGCCTCCTGGGTGGTTAGAAAGCCATGGGAATAGAGAGGGCTCTGGAGCAGGACCGAATGTTCTTGAACTTGCTAACGTGTTGTTTTCCCACAAGAAGATGCAGAGAGACGCAGATGGGTGCCCACCAGGCTCTCACCTTCTCCAGGAGAAGGCATTTGGCAGTGGCAGGTGTGTGTATATTTCGCAGCTGCGCAGTGCCCACTTCATAGCTTCCAGGGACTTTATTTGGTCTGTTCTCATTCCTTACCCCTCCTTAGCCACCTTTGATGGGTAAACAGATTTCAGGATGCAGGCTGATGTCCAGTTTGACTAGGTTGCCTGTCTCTCTGGAAACATCCTGGACCATCCCAAACCATATAGAAATTGATTTAAAAAATTTTTTTAACAGCTTTCAAACTGTAGCCTAAGCTGGAGGGGTTGGGGTATTGTAAACATACATATCCGTCACCCTCATTTAGTCTCCATTCAAGTTCTTCTTTGTTTCTCTTCCTATGGAAATACTATGTGTCCTAACTAAACATGTTATATACTTTTATGTGCAGTTGAACACCTAAAAAGTAACTAAGAAGTCACAATGGGAAGTCATCTTTAGTATTTGCTCTTGGGTAGCAAATATTAGCAGACCTCATCTCTTTCTAAATATAAACCGTCAGTTCATGTCATTGAGTATATTTGACCATTCTAAAAAGAGACTGTCTCTCATTCTAACATGGGAGGACATTTAGTTTTCTGTCTATGATGTCGTTTTCCAGAACTTCACTATTTGCTGTTGCCTCTATCCTAAACTTAGTCAGTTCTCGGAAATGTACTTAAAGATACAATTTAAAAATTTTGTCTCAAGCCTGCTGTGTGCTTGAGTGAATGCAAGTTTTAGTCAGTTATATTTTATACCAATAGCATGAGGACATTGGAGGCGGCGGAATTTTACAATGCTTTGCAGTTTTCTACATCTTTATGTCTGTCTGCTTCTTGAAATGAATACATTGCTTTTTTGTGGTGAAGATGCCTCTGTGGTTGTTTTAATTTACTTGGCAGGTGTAAATTTAAGTCTGGTCTTGTTCTCTGCATTTATTACAATAGATATAATTAATAGTAGTGAGCCATATTGTTTTCCTGTTCCCAGAAAATACCCATTGAAGAGAAGAATGATGGACTTGGTGATTTGAGGGTCTGCTGTGTGACTGAACCATTAGAATCACATCTTCAAGGGTTTAGGTTGAAGTTGTGTAGTTCTTATACATCTTTTCCATTTTCCTGTAACGTTTTCTTATGTCTCAATATGTAAATATTTTATCTTTACTCATACTGATATTTCTTGTTAACCAAATTAAGACTGTTTATCCAGACTTGAAGTATTTTTTTTATGTCTGTGGGTGTGGGTGTTCTGAGTACCTCCCAGAAAATCTCCAGGAATTTTTGCCCACCTACTTGGTTTCCCTGGAGGGTGAAAGAAGGTGATTAATGAAGGAGAAAGGAAAAAAAAAAAACAAAAACTCACACAGAAAAACCCCTAACAGAAAACTACTTACATGTTTATTAAAGATAAAACCCATCAGCTCCAATCTCAGCAGCCAAGGGCTCTTCAAGTAAGGGAATATCTATATATTGTTCTGTTTGGTAACATGTAACATTTTCTTTCCTTGGAATAAAGTCTCAAAAGATTTTCTCGAGAGATAGCCATACTAGGACAGGATCTGCTTTGTTCAGTGTCTCAGTTTAGTGGAAGTTTAACCTGGGTAATTGCTTCCATTGTGTCCCCGGCAACAGCTTATTGCTTATCTTGTGATTTTCTTAGAATCACCTGGTCTCTAAATCAAGCCTTCTCAAGCAAAACACCCATGCTTAGAGGAGGCAGTGTCAGAATAAGAAACCTGGTCAGAGGTAAGAGGGGCTTTCACTGTGGATATTTTGTTAACTCAGGCTTGGCTTCCTGGGTTGAGAGATGTTCTGCATAAAGGTTGATGGATGGACTATTCATACGTTATATCACAGTGGACCGTGGCATCCCAGGTCTTATCAGCCCAGGTACCCTGTGATGTACCAGCATTTGTGGTTTCTATTAACCCCAAGTGTGTGGTGGGAGATAAGGAAGTGATCTGAGCGGCCATCTGGTCTGATTCTTCATTTTAGCCAGGGAAACAAGCCAGGTAAATGACAGCTATTGTGTGGCAGCCTTGGGCATGGAAGCCAGGCCCTGCAGCAGTCTGCAAGACCGATGAGAGTCCACGCGGATGTGGAATGGGGAGGAGATGAGCGGGCAGGGCAGGGCTGTATGCAGCAGATGGATGGCGCCCACTCTCTGGAGCCAGTTTGAATGCTACTTACAAGCCCTGTGATATTTGGACAAGAAGCATAATTTTTCTGGCTCTGAGTTCCTTTATCTTAGAGATGTTGTAAGGATTAAATACGATGCTGATATGAGGTGTCTGGCACAGTCCATGGGACGCAGCGAGTGTTCCATATGGCAGCTGTTACCGTTCCAGTGATTCGAGGCGGGGAGGAGGAGGGCGAGCGGAGAACTGGGAGCACCGAGAGTAGGGAGATGGATTAGTCAGGGCTCTCCAGGCCGGCGGGGGGATCTACATGAATGAAGAGATTGATTATGAGGAATTGACTCACGCGTTTATGGAGGCTGAGAAGTCCCACGATCTGCTGTCTGCAAGCGGGAGACCCAGGGGAGCTGGAGTGGGGTTTCCAGTCTGAGTCCAGACGCCTGAGGACCCGGGGAGCCAGGGATGGTGTAAATCCCAGCCGAGGGCAGGAGAAGATGCGTCTTAGCTCAAGCAGGCACACAGGAAGCAAACAGTGGTGACTCTTTCCTTCCTCTGGCCTCCGTGAACTGGATGACGCCCACCCACGTTGGGGAGCGCCATGTCCTTCACCGAGCCCACCGATGCAAATGCTGCGCCTGGAAACACCCTCACAGACACGCCCAGCAGTGATGTCGAGTCTGAGCACCCCATGGCCCAGACCAGTTGACACACATGAAAGTAACCATCACGAAAAGGCTCCATTGATGTTGAAGGGACAGTCTTTTCAGAACAAACTTTTAAAAACCTCACCTGTGATCATTTCACTGCTTAAAAATTCTCCTTGGCTCCTCCTCGTGTGCCCGGGAGCTCAGGCCTGCATGAGTGTGCTCTCCAGCGACACTCCTGGTGTTTCACGCACGCGAGTCTCGCGGTTTCTGCAGCGTGGTGTGCATTTTCATTGTTCTTCTTAAATAGCAGCTGTCCCTTTATCCTGTCCCACCACTCCCCATTAGTCACCTTTCAAGACTTCCTTGAAATTCCATCTCTTGGACCATGGTCTCCTCGTCTGCTACCTTCCGTTGTGGTGAGTCACTACTTCCATTGTGTTTCCATAGTACCCTGTACACACTGTTTCAGAAATTACTAAACTGTGTCCTAATGATATGTTTACGTGTCTGACTCACTAAATAATCATTACATTCCCCGAGGTCAAGGACCGGGTCTTAGTCATCTTTATATCCCTAGCACTAGATTGGTACCAGAAACATTGTAGGTACTCATTAGATGCTTGTGAATGAATGAATTAATGAATGAATGAATAAATAAATTACTATAATTAGAGGTTATCCTAAGTTGATAGAACAGCATGAGCGAAGACAAGGGTGCAAAATTAGCATTGTTTTGATGGGAAGAAGGGCACCGTTTAATTGGAAAGAAGGGTTTGTGTTTGAAAGGGGGCTTGTGTAAGAGAAGAGATGATCAGTTCGTTTGGAAGGCTTTGGCATGAAGCAGAAGGGTTGAGATGGCTTATGGAGGGGAGTGATTTTAGAGTTTTTTGTCAGGAGTGACACGGTTATGTAGCAGAGTTACAGGAAAATTCGTCTAGGGGCGAGATAGTTTGGAATGAGGAAAAGTTGGATCCTGGAATACTAGTTAAATTATTATAGCAATCCAGATGTGAGTTAATGAGGGCTGAACAAACCTCAAAACTCTGGCAAGCTAGTTCACTTTTAGATTTCTTACATTTTGGTTTGCCAAGGTGTTATTTTTTTTCTTTTCCTCTTCCCTTCAAAAGTAAAGTCCTTTCTGTTTAAGTCTTTGGCATTCGTGTCTAAAAATTCCACCTAAATCTGAAACTCTATACTGTGATTTTTCAAAGAGGAACAGGAGTTCTTTCTGTAATAACTCTTGTCTTCAGGGTTTTTAAACATTTTAATATATGTATTTATTTATTTCAGTCTAGGCTCATCTCTGCTGGGCTGTGGGCCCAGAAGGAAGCTTAGAAAATAATTTGTCAAGTCCTTTGTCATTTACAAGATGTTCCTATAGTCTCCTTATTCTAGAATGGCTTCCTGACATTTTGTCATTGACAGTGACAGTGGGAAACAGTACTTAAGTCTGTCTTTCTTTTTTAAGTAGTATCTACATCTTTTAAGTTTTATGTTTCTTTGAGATATTTCTGTAAGGTCTTTTTTCATGGATTATGAAAAATGTCTACAGTCATTCTAATTAGAAGCCATTTTGTTCTGTGTACTTGTACATTGAAAAATAAATGATCTAATTGATAGACTTCTCTCTCTCGGTGTCATTTAATACTGAGGCAGACACACGGGCCAAAAGAGAAGGAAAGAGAGCTAAGATGAGGTCCTGCTCTGCTCCAGCCTGGGAGCTCAGTGCTTCACGGACATCGTATTGCATGCTCACAACACCTGGTAAAGTCAATACCGATAATTTAGTTTATTAAGGAAATTAAGGCTTTGGGCAGTTAAACTGGCCACTGTGCATACTTGGGAAGTGGTGGAGAAGGAAGACGCATCTTTTTGAATATGCACAGTTGACCCTGCACATTGGCCTACAGCAGTTTTCAAACTTTCTTAGTAATAAGACCCTTTATCCAATGAAACCAAACTCTAGATACATAAAACAGATGAGGAAAGTGTTGTTATATACATTTATTTTATTTAGTACACTAAATTTCATGTTGAGAGTTATATTTCAGTCTTTAGTCCATTTCATCTTATAACTTATACGTATTTTGTTTGCAAAGTAAGAGTTTAAAATCACGTGGATAATTAATTCTAGTAGCCTTTTTTTTTGTTTTTTGGCTGCATCGATATTATTTATTTTTTTGTTAGAAAGTGCTAAAAATTACTATATGGATGTTTAAACTAGTAGCTTTTTAAATAGTGTATCTCACAATTTTAGAGCAGTTTCTGATTATCTTGACCCAGAAAACTTGAAGGAAAATAGTGGGAAATTTTGTTTTAAAGTTGCATTACAAGTTATATCTTGTGATGTTCACATGGCATATCAGTTAAGTTCATTTGGTCCCCCAAATGAACCAGATGAGGAGTTAGTAAATGCCTCCCCATCCAGTTTCATTATTCATTGGTAGAAAGTGGTTTCTTAGTATACCTTCTAACATTGTAAGATATTCATGGTTACTGAAAAATATCAAAAGCCTATCAGCTTTTAAATCAAAGTCATAGGATAGTCAAATGTATTTTGTTTTACATATCGAGTCCAAACTAACACTTATCTGCAATCCTTAGTGTAGTAAGATTGGGCGGTTCAGCAGGACAGGCAAGTTATTTAATGCATACATGTTTTATTTCAGAGAGAGTTAATTCATGGAATTTATCAGCCAAAAAGTGATTTTTAAAATGTTTCTCATTAGAAACATTCAAGTCAGCACATTGCCCCAGAGCAAATAGCAAACTTAAGTATGAAAAAAAGTTGAAATTGTTGTGTGTGTTTAGACATCCTGGAAAATGAGGGTTTCAGAGGTGGCTTAGTGAAATGGGCAGCTTTGATGGCATGGCCCATTGCTGTTTGGAAGATGCTGACTTCTGGTGCTTACTACTGACCATTTGAACATGATCTAGCATTTGCTTCTGTAGGGGCCATGCTACTCCTGAAGTCTGTGCACATCTGTCTCAGAAAATTTAGTTGTTGTAAAGAGTTCAGCTAATTTCAGACATGGAATAAACTCGTCATATGCAAAAGATTTTCTTACTTGGACTCTTTGAAGGGTGGTGTTATGAAATAATATTGTGTAAAGATTAAATGAGCTTGGGACAGTAAGTTTTGTTTATTGCATTTTTAGTCATTGGTATATAATATTTCTGAAGTCATAGATTATATGTAAATAAATTCTCAAGGTGCATCTGAAACTTAATTTTGTTTTGTTTTGATGTTAGTGTTCATTGAAAGCAAATCTAATTGTTTAGAAAATCTTTAAAGCAGGTCATACTCATACAGATTTCATACTTAAGACCTTGTCTACCTCTTGCTGACTTACCAATCAGTTCTGGGATTTTACTCAGAAATAAAAAATAATCTTTGATCTATATAGTTTGTAATTTTGTTTGGAATGCCCCCCCTTTTTTTGTAAGTGCATTTTTTAAAGTATAAAAGCACTCTTATTGTGATTTTGTAAAGAATGATTAGTTCGCTTCCTCCTAAAGTTGACCACACTATTACAAAATGGATTTTGTGCATTTCTCTGTTGCTATAGTTTCATACTGAGTGTTCTGTAGCTTGTCAATATTGACCTTAATATTAATAGTGTTGGGAATATCATGATAGAAGGAGAGGGCTTTGGAAAGATATATTATTGGTGCCTTACATGGGTGATAACATGAATGGGAAAAGGAGATTTAAATGTATATGGCTGTTGCTTCTGATGAATCTCCCAGAAAATGAGCAGATTGGAGTCTGTTACCCTGAGCTTCCCACAGCACACTGGGAGATGTGCTTGGGTCTGTTTCTAGTAACCTACTGAGAGGCTTACAGGCCAGATTGAAAGCACCTGGTTATACTCAGTTTCTTACTTGAAATGGAATTAAAAAAAAAAAAAAAAAAAAGTATTTGCTACAATACCTTATTGCCTAAGAGAATGTTACATTTTAATGGGTTTTCCCTTTTGTACTGTGATTTCTTTTTGTATGAATAACACTGGATTCAGTTGTCCCAATCTCAGATGCTTAAATGAACTTAAAGTAGAAGATAATTATTTTCTGTAAATTGAAGTAGCACCTAGTGATATTATAGTCCAAGGTAAGACATAGTTAGCTAGCACTCATTTGTTGTACATAAGCAAAGGGAGGTAAGTACGTCCGCTGGGGTCTGAATGAAGAAGAAATCAAAACCAGCAATGTTTTCGGGGTATTGGTGCTCTTCAAACTAGACCAGGAAGGCTAGTAGCAGCCACTACCTCTGGAAAAGGACCTGCCATCTGCAGGCTCCGTGCCAGTATTTTATTAGTTTATTCTCCTTAAAACCACCCTCTGAAGTAGACACTAAATTATTGGAGGCATGCAGTCAGCTACTCTTGGGGCAAAATATCTTTCAGAATTCATGATTTTTTAATTTTTAGAAAAGTAATGCAATGTGGATACTTTGTATTATATGTTCCCCCTCCTTGAGCAGTTTTTGGCCAAGTATCCCATAATTTGAACGAATGACTATTTCTGTAGTGAAATACAGAAAAAGTCACACATTGGTGGAATAATGACTATAAATAGTCCCGTGTCATTCAGGTCAGATTTTGCTACAAATGAGCTTTCTGCCAAAGGAATACGCTGCTAACTTAAAAACAACAACAAAAACTGGTTTATGGGAATTTTAAATTTTCAGATTTGAGGGAAAGGGATTATGGACCAGTATTTCTATTTTTACAGTCAAGAAAGTAATGGCCTAGAAAAATAATTTTCCCAAGGATACTTGACCCTGTACTCACATTCACCACTTACTAGAGAAGGAGATGGAGTTTCTGGAATAAGAACAGATACATACAGATAATGTCATTTCATTTTTTTTCTCTTTTGTCATCATCTCATTGTTTCTGATTTTTTATATGTCATTGAGTTCTAGGGACAATATAAGTCAATATTGGCCTTTCTGCCTCTTTCTTTTCCCTCTAATTGAACGTGCATTTTGACCTGGGTTTAGTGCAATACTGGGAAATTCAGTACTGCAGCTGAAGTTAGGAGATTTCTGTTCACTGTTTTCTACAAGAAATTGTTCCTAACACTTTCAGAGGTTCCTTATGATTTACAGTCTTACTCTCTGAGACTATTTTGTTTATTAGACATTTTCCCCTGGTAAGTCTTTGGTAACAATCTATTAATTTTGTCTCTTTCATAAAATACAGAAATAGTTCAGACAGTAAACTAGTTCCTGTCTACTAGTTTGTATATGGAAACAGCAGCATGCTATTTAAGACTTTGCTCTGTTTTTCAGGGTTCAGAACATACCTGTTGGTGTTTTTCTTGGGAATTAGCTGCAATATATTTAACCATAATTAGCGTTTACTTTTTAAGTTTCATTTGAATGGGAGAGATGGAAAAACCCAGAATAGGCTCATGATGTCCGGGAGAAGATTTTGCGGGCCTCCAGCCCAGCTGTCTGGGCTCTGCTGGCCGTTCACGCCGCCCGTTTCGCAGGCCTGTCAGGCGGGGACGTGCGCAGACAGCTTGTACGGGGCTCACGGCTGCGCCTGGTGTGTCGGCGTGCTCTCGTCGTCGTCATCCCAGCAGAGGTCACATCTGCATTCGAGTTTCATCATTTTGTTGTCAACCTTTCTTCTCTCCTCACCTGCACCTGAGCAGCCTTGTCGCCCCTCCCCCCATCACTCCAGAGAGACCCTACGCCTGGGCATGGCAGTGATCCTCCACCGAAGGAGCTGGGGTGTGGGCAGTGGAGAGGGGGTTCTGTGTGGGACGTCATCTCGGAGTTTAGGGAGTCTGGTGGGTTGATTGGTTTCTGTTCCAACCTCTGGGGGTCCTACCACAGAATCAGTGAAGAAGAAGCCTTACACTTTCCACTGATGACCGTGGACACTTTCCTCTGCGTTTCTCTGGCTGGAGCCGAAGCCCCGAAGACATCTCGCTGGGAAGCTGAGCGAGCAGCACAGGTCAGGGCGGAGGGACCATCGCGGAGCCGAGCATGTAGCAGAAGAGGGGCCTGGGGGCAGGGCCCCCCGGCTCCAGGGCTGCCTCACGCCCTGCTGCTGTTACACCGCCGGCCGTTCCCAGCAGTGCTGTAGCACCATCGAGCTGTTTGCACTAAATCAACTTTCCTTCTTCACTGCACCCCACGTGGGGGCTTCCTGTTGGCGCCAACGACTTTTGGTTGACATTCTGGGGTGCCCATCGTGGGGTTCAGAAGCGAGGACTGATCTGACACCATCCTGAAACCAACTCATTTAGCATCTAAGCACCCCCCATGCTCGAGTTCTCTTCCTGTTGGCACCTAGGGAACCCAGGAACTGTGCGTGGCGATTACTTGACTTGAACTTGAGACTAACTGAATCTTTACACCACCCTGTTGGTTAGGTATTATTATTATTATCATCATCCCTAAAGTTCAGAGAGCTTAAATGTCACTTTCAAGGTCAGACAGCCTTTGAAGGCGAAAGCCTGGGGTGAAGCCCAAATGATCATGCTGGTGTCTGTACTCCCTCTGGGTAAGCCCCCTTTTCAGCCTCATACAAGCCCTCGTGATTTGCAAAGGCAGGAGGGAGCTATTGGAATGACAATTGTTTAGAAAGAAGCCTTCAGTCTTGGGTAGAGGTGCAATGAGAGGGCAAGAGTCTAGAATGTGAGACTCAAGGGCAGAATTAACAGCTGTCTTCCCTTAGTGTGATTCAGAATTGTGGCAAGTAAGGTATCGTTATGATAGGTAGTGATTGATGGCCTCCCACTTCATGGGGCTGGGATGCTTCTGAGAAACTGCATCCCAGCAGGACCCGCCGCCATGTTCGCCTTGGGTCGCATTACCAGCTAGAAGAATGGGCCGTGATGGACACTTCTTGGTGTGTGGGAAGTGATGGTAAATTCCGTAGTATGTCCAACGGCAAAATACATGCAAACAAATGTACCACTGTATCCATACGAGTAACCAAGACAGATTTACTCCTTCGCACAGCTGTGCCAGACAAGCATTTTGGAAACAGTGAGTACTCGAGGCAAGTGGACCATTCCAAACCCACCGAAACCTCTGGACACGTTATTACAGACATGCAGCATGTAACACTTCTGACATAGTCCCTTCTCACACACTGGCAAGATCGGCACATTGGGAATTTGATGCCCAGGGATAGCTCCAAACACACCAAACTCTTTGGGCATATTGATTCTCTTGTCCCAATAACCCAAGCATATACTAGGAATCACATACCCACTTCAACCTGGATAGGGAGGAGGAAGCCAGACTGGACTTTCGTTGAGGCCATATCACACCAACTTGTAAAATCCTTTATCTTTTTAAGGGATATAGCAGACATTTATTTGTTTCAAGAATTGAACGGGCCCACTTTAGAAAAGTTAGGTTTCCCCATATGGAAAGGGGTGGGCGGGTCATAACACTGGAGATCCATTCTGGTCAGTGTCCACAGGTCCCATGAAAGGCTCCAGTCCCCTGCTAGACTTGGGAGAACTGAGAATGGGGGAGGGGCGAGGGAATGGATCTCTAGATCAGCTCATTTTTTATTTTTGAGATGATTTAGACCCCTTTTGGGTGATGCTGAAGCTGTTGTATTCCTGGGGGTAAGGAGCCATGTCCTTGGCCCCCTGGGCTGCTCTGGTCTTTGGTCTCCCTGAATAGTGCCACGGGATCTTAGGATTGGCTTGGCCTCTCACTCCTACCAGAGTGGGAGGGTCTTTTAGTGGGAGTTTTCTCCGTTTCCTTTCTCTTCCCAAGGGCCTCAGCCTGGGAGACTTTCTGGCCGCTGTTCGTTCATTTATATTGTCTTTACTCTGCCAGGCTGAGACGAAGGTCCAGCTCCTGGACCTTCCAGGGTCTCTGTAACAGGTCTGCTGGTCATCTCCCTCCTGCAGCCACACCTCGCCGGCCTGGGGTGTTACCGCTGCTGTCCCTGTACAGCCCCTGCTCAGGCCCTGCTGGTGCCGGTGTCAGGAAAGACAGTGTGTCCCTAAGCGCAGAGTACATAAGAAGAGAGGTGGCCCCAGGCACCTCAGTGACCATGGGAAGGCTCCTGACACAGACCGGGTCGCCCCCATGGAGCTCCACGGCCTGTGCCGAGAAGAGACACGGGGAAGTAGAGAAGAAAAGAGGCGAAACTAGAAAGGGTTGTCACCCGTCTTCAAGAGCTTATCGTTAGAGGGACCTTTGAAGTCACCAAGTGCAGTCTCCCAGGGGATGCAGGAAGCCCCTAGGGCCCCGCACGAGGTCACTGCAGCTTCGGACAGTGCCAGGGAGAGCGCTGGTGCCATTCGCCAGGAGCATCCCCACACTTGGCTGCACACACTCGTCTTGGCATTTCTGCAAGCAGATTCCTCAAGGGAGACCGCTGGTCAGAATCTGTGTCCACCCCACACCCCGAGAGCTGACAGACCGCACTGTGTGCGGAGCTGCTGCGGTGCCACAGACTTACACGGACGTCCGCGCGTGGCTCCGGCAAAGGAAGGCCTCCCTCAGTTAAAAACGTCCCACAGCAGGTCCGACTGCTGAGCCCACAGCAGTGTGTGAGTGTTCCAGAGCAGACTGGCCGGGCAGGATGCTGTTGGCAGCACTGCGACATCGGTCTGAGGTCAGAGCTGACATCTAAGGGACCTGGGATGTTCAGAAGCACCCGGGACCCCCCCAGGGTGGCAAGGCCTCCACACAGTGGTCCTCTGGCCTGAGCCCTGCCCTGAGCAGTGTTTCCCAGGCAGCCCCGGGAGCAGCCCAGAGCCCTCAGTTGCCCTGCAAGAGCCCCGGGGCTCCTCTCCAAGAGTCTCTGCAAAGGTGCTGCTGGGCTCTGCCTGTCCCCTGCCTCCAGCACGGCTCTGTCCACCGTGTCCCAAGCTGGCGCGCCGGGTACCGCCGGAAGGGCAGTCTCGGGGAGGGCACAGGTCTTCCCAGTGTGCAGACATCCTCTTTTGCATGGGGGGGGGGGTAAAAAGAGCGGCCGTGGCGGCTTCAGTTAGAGTTGTCATTACTCATGCCAGTTAGAGTTGTCATTACTCATGCCTGTGGACGGACAGCTTCACAAACGTCAAAGGAAGCAGCCTGGTCAGCTCCAAGCTCTTCCCCGACGTGAGTCCCCTTCCTGGGTGTGTCGGTCATGCTTGCCCTAGAGCACACAGCTGACCGCGGTGACTGAGGCCGGGCCAGCGGCATGACCGCAGGTACTATGAGGTCGGCGCTGCCCACGGTGGCCATTTGCACACAGCCGAGCACGTGGATCACTCCTCTTGCCGAGCTGTGTGACGTCGCCCCCAAACATGGGGACGCGCTGGCACGTGGCGAACCCGCCCCTGCACGGCTGACCCTGCAGCTTCCCCGTGGAGCCGCGGAGCCTGCGCAGCGCGTGGCTGCCCTGCCCTGCCCTAGCGTCCCGGTGCTACCCATGTCTGACCTTCACTGAAACCACTGCACGTCCTCTCCCGAACCTTGTTCTTGGTCTGACCTGCAACCCCCACCCCGTGGGCCGCCTTAAAGCTTTTGCTGTCCATGTGACCTGCAGTCAGCTGCCGCGCACAGCACCGTGTCCTCATCCCCACAGCTGCCCCCCAGGAAGGGACAGCGTCCTCCTGCAAGCAGCCACCCCACAAGGGCGCAGAGAGGACCCCATCCTTACGTGTTTTGTCACGTGAAACACCGGTACGCTGCTTCACGGCCACTGGTTTCCACGTAGCAGCCACAGGCAAGGGCTGTAAGTTGAGCAGACCCAGGAAAACTGTCTTTATTAACCTGTGAAGGTGCTACTAATAGGTGACAAATCCTGAAGGCTGTATACGAATTGAATGTGTTTTTTAATCTTTTGCTTAATGTTTTCTTTTATAGCTACCATAGAATTTCTGTGAAACATTAACTTCAGTCACCAGGTTTGATTGTAAGAACGTACATAACGGTTTAGCAGGGAACGTGTTCTTGAGAGTCTCCTTATCCACCTCAAGCCTGCATTTAGTTATAGATGTCTATAAGCTACTTTCTCAAAAATTCGCTCATTGGGCTTCTTCGTTTTTTCCTGGAAATACTGAATTTGCTATTTGTCGCTTACAAGGGAACAAATAACTAAACTGCATCAATTTAAGTTAAACTGGAATTTATATATAAGGTAAATTTTGCTCTTATTTTTTTTATAAGATACATATATAAAGTCTTAGTGAATATGTTTGCTATGTTTCTTCTTGTTAGGATGTTTTCAAAAATATTTAAATATTTAAGGTATTCACCTATGATGAGAAAGGTACCCAAATCCATAGAGACAGATGGTAGCTTAATGTTTTCAGGTGGTAGGGGGCGGAGGGAATGGGGAGTGACTGCTAGTGAGTTTGGGTTTTTTTTTGGGGGGGGTGATAAAAATCTTTTGGATTTGGATAGTGGTGATGGTTGCACAGCCTTGTGAATGTACTGAAATCCATTGGATTCTATATTTAAAGTGGGTGAATTTTATAACAAAGTGTGTGAATTATGTATCAGTAAATAGAAGACTAGTGTTCTCAGAGAGCTCACCAGGTATATTTTACTTGGCCCATTAATCCACATCTCGTGATCTTTGCACATTTTTAAATTGATACAATAAATATTGAGTTAATTCAGTTACCAGGCCTTACGTACTTCAGGGAATACAGAGGTAGACGGCAGAGAGGACAGGCCAGGTACACAGAGCCGCACGGGCAAGGCCCTGAGTCCAATAAAGAGAAACCCAGTTGAGTAAGTTTCAGTAGTTTGGGATGGCACCGTGCCCGGCACCGTAGACCCTTCACAAGTAGTTACTCAAAGCGTGATTGGGTATGGGCAGCCGAATGGGTGCACGGGGCCGTAGGGTGAGTGTGGAAGTGGGGAAGAGAGACGTAGGCTTGGCCATGAAAACCTTTATGCCGTATGTTCAGGAACTTATTTTAAGTCCAGATGCTTTGGAAAATTATTGGAAGGTCTGAACGGGGGATGAAATGACCAGATTTGTAGGTTATAAAACTTGGGTGATTTGATTGCCTAATAAACCGTCCTTCCATGGCCTTTTCATGAGGCAAATACAGAGTCATGCATTTCAATCCATGATTCTATAGTTATATTAGCAAATCATTTAATCTCTGGGCCTATTTCCCTACCTGTAAACGAGGCAATTAGACTTGGGAACTCCTTTCTTCCTTCCAGTTTGGAACATCTGTGGCTTTATGGAAAGGGGACAGGGACCAGTGCCTCTGTGGGGCTCCAGAGTCAAGCGCCTTGTGTAGGGTTCTGTGGCCGAGCTCTCAGCATCATTCTGGTCTGCTGTAGAGTTGAGATGACTGAGATGCTTTGCAGATGCTCAGGTGTTCCTGGGTTGCTTCCAGTGCTGTGGGTGATGGTGACGTCTCTGTTCTTCCTTTGTTGTTAGGGTCGTGATTTCATGCATCTGTCATTTGTATTTATTTGGACACTTTGATCTCTAGGGTAGTGAGGGAAAAGCTCCTGTTAGATTTTTATAAGTGGAATCGGTGCTATATCTCGTCAATAATTAGGGAACCCCTTATTCTTTGGAGGTGGTTCGGGGACAGGGGTTTAACAGTTGCTCTAGATAGTCATGTTACATTTTTTAAAATTGGGAGCTTAAGGAGAAGATAGGCTTTTCATTTCAAGAATTCTGAATTATTATTGTAGTTTATGGATTAGGAATTTTTTCCTGTACTTGAATTTAGTGGAGTGTTTTTCATTGTGATGTCACCCATGACAAATTTCTTCTGTTAATACATAAAGAAGTGTCGGACAGGCAAAAGGATAACTGAGCAGTGAGGGGTGAGTTAAAGGAAGAGAAATCCTAGAGATGGTGGCAGGTTGGATGGTGAAGATGTGGACTAGTGTGTGGATGAATTCCCTGTGGTGGTCTGCAAGTGTGTGTGGGAGACATTGTTCTCATTTCCTGTCCGATCACACCCTGCCACCTGCTGTGTCGCTATACAAAGTAACAGAACTTTTCAAGATTGCTGTTTAGGAAATTATGTTTTATATATCAGGAAGCCAATTTTTTGTTGTTGTTGTTCCACAAGAGGCTGATCCAGGAAATGTTTCTCAAGGCTCTAAATTTGAAAGTTGATGTGTGTGTATACACATATGTTGTCAAGATAGGGAATTGGTGATTGATGGAGGAAGAGACGTCGTAACTTGGACTTGTGCATGTATAGATGTTTTGTCTGTGAGTGGGTGGAGGGACATGCTTTACATTGTGTTCTGTAGCTGTTATCCTGTGGGGTTTCTCACTTGAAAGTTGAAACTGTATCCAGATACAGCTGCAATTTAAAATAATAATAGGGACAGGATAGGCGGTATTTTTCTTTTTCTGGACACTGGGAAGAATGAGACTACAACTGTGTTGCTGTTTGAGGTACAGTCCATCCTCACTATTCACAGATTTGGCATTTTCAAAATCACCTTCTCACTGTTTGGAGCCCCAAAATAAATATTCACGCCACGTCCTCAGTTATTTGGGGACATGTGCAGAGCGGTGAACGATTTGTCACCTGATGCACACATTCTCTGCTGAAGTTGCAGATGACCTGTCTTCTTGTTTCAGCATCCCAGACTGCAAATATGTCCTTTCCACAGTCTGTTTATTGCCATGGTTTACACATTTTTGTGCTTTTTGTTGATTTTGTTACCTTAAATGGCCCTCTAGTGTCCCTAAGCACAGTAAGGCTTTGATGTGGGAGGAAATGCACGTGTTAGATTGCTTTGTTCAGGCATGAGTTTATATAGCAATGTTGGCCATGACTTCCATGTTAATGAGTCAGTAATATGCATTAAATGAGGTGTCCTACAATAGAAACACATACGACAAGGTTATGTATTGATCTGTTGACGAAATGTGACTGAGGCTTGCAAGAATTGAATCCTGTATTTCCCTTAGGAGTAATGCTTCAGTATTTGCTAATTCCATGTTTATGGCAACTTTATAGACCATAACTACCAGGAATAATGAGAACTGGCTGTATTTAGAGTAGAAGCTTATTGTTCTACTTACTCATGGTTCAGATGTCTGGGTGAACATGAGGTATTTTATGCTTTTTAAAAAGTTTTTAAAAATCTTTTGAGAATTAAGGGAGCTGTTTAATTTGGAGCTAGGAACAAATAGTAGCACCCAGGTAAAGTTTGACTTTCTGAAGTCTGTTATTTGGGGGTACCATCTGTGATACATTGTGACCATGGTGAGCTTCTGTGTGTAGATAAAATCTTGTTACAGCACATTTCAAAGACTGAAGCCTTGGGACAGTTAATTCAGGTGATCCTTGCAAGGTCCCCAGACAGCTCTGTGACTACCTTGGATGCTCAAGGACCTGGCTAACTGTGTTTATATCTCTGCTTCAACAGAGGTCCTGAGTTCAAAGCCAGGGAGCCCCTCTTTCCACTGATTTTCAGATACTGCATTCCTTTTACAGAGACCCCGGAATAAGCCCAACTTGGGACATAATACAGCATCTTTTTTATATGTTACTAGAAAAGACTTACTTCTGCCTCTGGTAATGCTTAACTAGTTTTTTGTGTTTTTTTTTTAGCATGGCTTTTCTGAAGGGCAAAACACAACCCAAAACACTAAAAAATAGATAGGAATTTCTGGGTATGAACCTAAGAAATGGCAGGAACCACAAAGGTAAGCCTTGAGCACATTTTCTAACCTGAAAGAAATAGCTACAAAACAAAGGATTTTGGGGAAAGGGAGACAGAGTCAAAGTTTAGGACCTGTCAAAGATAGGCAGTCTGATCACCCTCCCAAACTTTTCAGCTGGTTCCCTAAAAGACTTTAATCTTCTGGGTAAGGGGAAACAGAGATGTACCACCCCACAAGAAGAGCAAGCTTTCAGTCACCTGGGTAACCCAAGCGCCTTGAACTTGGGGTATGGTTGAGCCAGTTTAATGTCACCCCCAGGTGTCTGGCATAAGCACTGAACATTCTTTTGTAGGAAAGATACTAGGTCTCAAGTCATTCATAGATATGTACATATGTGTACATATATATTTCTGTGTATATGTGTATTTTTAACTGCAGTGTCTAACACATAATCAAAGATAACCAGGCATTAAGAAAACAGGATACAACAAAAGAAAACCAGCGAGATAACAGGCAAGAGAAGCAGACACACACATTTCGGATTTTGAAATTATTAGGCATAGTCTATAACACAGTTTATGTTGTATACTGAGAAAAAGGACAGTTTGAAGATTTCTTCCAGGCATGGAAACAACAACAAAAAAATGACATAGATTAGAAAATGGGCACATAATTCTAAAACTGAAAAAGTACATTGCTGGAGTTAATTTGCTGGATGTTTTACATTTGTTTCACAAGTAATAATGGCCTATAATTTTTCTTACTCATCCTGCCCCTGTATGAGTCGGTATCAAAATTATAATGGTTTTATAAGGTGGACTGAGAAGTATTCTTTGTTTTTCTATTCTCTGGAAGTATTCTAAAGAAAGTTAAATTAAATTATGAAATTATTTAAATCAGATGTATAGTAACCTTAGTTGTGTCTTTTATAGACTTCAGGTTATTGCCATTGAGAATACATAGATTTCTATCATTTATATAGTATTTATACAAAGAAAAGTGATTAATTGTACTTCTTATGCTATTATTCTCTTAAGCTTTTTGAATCTACACCTTAGAAAAGGCTGAGTATTCAGAATCCAAGAATGATACTTGCATGTAGAAAACACATGCTGTCGTCTAAAAAGTACATTCATGCGAGTTGACCATACAGTGTGCGGTTCACTCTTCGATCTGCTGAAAAGGCAAATGTGTAAAAAGCCCCATAAGCATGGCCTGTATCATTGCTTCGGTTTGCACAGGGCCCTGCTTTAAAGCTGGAACTGTCAGGCCGTGGGAGACTCCATCCGTAGGGACCTTGAGAAGAGAGGACTTCTTCCGTGTGGATATGATTGTACAGCAATCTTGAGCTGGAGTCGCATGTTCGGTTAATGAGGAGGCCGGGTACTTACCCAAAAAGGAGCTGAACATACAACATCTTTGCATCTTCTCCATCACAGAGGATTTAGACACTTTATGTATTAGAAAAGTTATCTTTTACATTCTGACATGTTGGTTTTATATTTTAATTCGCAATCATATTAGAGTCTATAGGAAAATACATCTTGGAAATTATTCAGTGCTACAAGAGTGAAAGATGAAACTACTTAAGTATCGGTAGCTGAACAGAAGTAATGAAAACCTCTTTCATTTATCTACCTTTGAATATACAAATTGGACTTTATCTTATTTAGTTAAAAAAACAAAAACAAAACTTAAGTCTAAAAGAATTTTACTGAAATAAGGTATGTCTACTTCTTATATTTTTCTTGTGTCAAGGAAAATATTTTCTGAAACAGGCTATTAAAATTATAGATACATTGGAGCAAGAGTGAAAGGAATTTAAATCTAGGAAGTGAACTCTCAGATGATCTCAGCCCTCCCTGGTGTCTGAGACCCTTCATGAGCACGGGCTCGCGGGCTGTCTGGCCCTGTCATCTCTCAGCTTGTTTGATCCAGCACAGTGGTAATACAATATTTCTGGGCACACACCCATAATATATGGATATCAATTTATTTATAAATAATACACACAATACTATTGTAATATATACAAGTATAGTAAATGGAAAGTTTAGAAGGATAAGACAAACCAAATATAGGGTTTCCGCTATGTTTTTGTCACACACATCCCAGGGGACCGTCTTGTGTGCTCACTGTGGATAGCAAAGAGCTGGCCTCCCCTCTCCTTCCCCAGAGACGGGGAATTTACAGCTTCTGGAGTCAGCCCATTTCAGGTATGGCAGTAAGTTGTGTAGTATAGTGATTGGAATGAAGAGCTACAAGCATTTGGTAGAGAGAACTCGCATATCTTTGGAGAGTTTTTACAACTACATTTCCTTTAAAACAAATGCTCAAATTCTGAAATGTTTGGCTTGTGACTCTCAGCTGCCTTCTGTGTGGAGAGAAGGAAAGATATAGAACAGTAACAGTTACTTAATCTCTTGGCGCACCGGGGCATATGAAATCAGTGGATTGAACATCATGTTGTCTGGCCAATTTCTATAAATGTTTCTGCAGCTGTCAAAAGCAATGTATCACAAAACCTCATTCTGTCATTTTACCAGATCTTATAGCTATTATAGAGAGAACTTTCCCTTGGTGGCCAGTCCTTCCCAACAGTGGGTGTGTAAATCGGCCTCCACCATGGTAAGAAGGATGGAAGGGGAAGACTCTTCACCCCACGGAAGGTGTGCGCTCCCCAAGCTTTTTAGGCCCGGTTCACGTTAATGCCTCTCGTTCGCCTTTGTCCCTGAGTGAGGAAGAAGGACGTTTTGTCCAACTGAGCTTTGTCATTTTTATTTTTTAGTAGTAAGGAACAAAAGAATGCTGTCATGAGATTTTTTTTTAATGAAAAATGAGAAACATGAGAAAAAAAAATCGCCTCACTAGTTATATTTTATTCCACTAACATGTCCAGTGATTCCACGCAATTGTTCATCGTGTTTTGCTATGTTTGTCCATCAAACCAGGGACACGGTGGGGCCGAGCTGGGAGTTGGGGTGGGAAGGCAGGAGGGGTTAGCCTCCGTTCCCTTCCCTTGTTCTGGGGTCGCTGAGACCACCTTCAGCATCCGCACATCCTGCTTCAGCACCTGCAGACTCATAGGATGGGATGGTGGACTGGACCATCCTTCATCTAAACCACGTCAGGCGAGGCCTATACTCAGTAGTTTTCCTTTTCTTTCTTTTTTTTTTTTTTCCTCACCCGAGGACATTTTTCCATTTTTTGTTCAGATAGAGTAGGAGGGAGAGAGAAGAAGAGAGAAAGAGAGAAACATTTATGTGAAAGGGACACATCGAGTGGCTACCACCCGCACGACTAACCAGGGCCGGGGACAAACCGCAACTGGAGTACATGCCCTTAGCAGGAACCGAACCCGGGTCTCTCTGGACCGCAGGCTGACGCTCTAACTGCTGAGCCAAACCGGCCAGGGCTCAGCAGTTTTTCTTAATTTTCTGCCATCTCAGTTGTCAGTTTATCATGTGAATGTATGTGAACTAATGTCGTAAGTTTGATCACTGGTTATTAAAACTTGGATATAAGGTTTGACAAAATCTTTTGGCATTCTCAACATTTGTGTATGTGCAAAAAGATGAAAAAACTTTTAGAGACCCCAATATGTTCCTCCCCAATGCCCATGGTAAATATTTAAACACAAAAATATTTTAACTTTATCCCTAACTAGTTCAAGAAGGGCCTGGTTTTCGTTGTTGCCACTGTGGTCTCTTGAAGTGCCCCGGGAGCCAGGACCGACTTTTTGCGACTTCATTCTGGTAACTGACGTAATTAAGAGGCACTTTGGGGAACTGTGTAGGTTGCTTTTCTGCTCATTTAGAGAGAACAGAAGAAGGGACCTAACAATGCAAACAGTCTCAAGCCTAAATTGCCCCTCCATTTCTTTCTTTTTCTTTTGAAAAGCAGGTACACATGCTGAAAGTTTGGGGGAAGTGGAAATTCCTTTGAAGTACCTGGCAGAATAATTCTATAGCATTTTTCTTTTTACATAGTGATCCCAGAGATAATCCTGTTGGGTCGCTTTGAACCTAGAGACTCGGAGACTCCTGGTTGTGGACAGGCTGACTCTGCAGGAATGCCTTTGCCCGGGACCTGCCTCTGCTCTACTCTCACACTAGCTCTGACCAGTTTTCTCTCATCCCTTTGGAGGTTGCTGGTTTGAGGCCATAAAATTCTCTTAGATTTATTCAATCCGGTGTTCTTTCTTTTCTTCACCTTTAAAAGGTGTGCTTTGCTTTCTGTTTGTTTGCTTGTATGTGTTTGTGTGTTTTCGTGTACATTTTCCTGGACATTTTAGATGCAGATTAAAATTATGAAAGATACTGGTTCAGAAAGATTGTTCTTACCAGGAACTTGATCACATTTTTCCCCCTCACTATTTATAGGTCCTATGAATTTCTGCTTCTGGAGGTAAGGTATTAAGTGGGAAAATATGTATCACATTGGAATGTTAATTGTGTTTATAAGTGCTCTTTAGTCTAAAAGTTCCAGTAATGAGATCAGATCCTCAAATTTCCAAATCTGGACTCATGGTGAGAAAAATTAAACCTTTAATCGATGGAGTCATTTTAGCTCATTTTTATGATATAGTTAAAGGCAACATTGTGAGATTAAGGAGATCATGCCATGTAATTAATGTAAGAAATTGTAATAACAGGAGATTTAGTGACATATAAAGGTTATTGAAAAAGGAGAAATTAAGAGTAAACATTTTAATCGGTGTCCCATTCTCTGGGAGAGCGTGCTCTAACTTTTTTTAGACAACTGGTCTGGTTGCTTTTAGAGAGAACCACCTCTAAACTAGTTAAGGGTAATTTGCCACAACTTGATAGAACTGTTGCCTAAGAATTCAGCTCCCGTTTGCCCCAATTCTCTGCTTACCAAGCAACCTTCTGATCTCTAATTTGGTCTTCTATAAGGGCATGCCTGTGCAGATATCTGCGCCTATTGTTTTGACCAAAATAGCTTTAATCAAAAATGAAAAAAACATACAAACAAAATAAAACACATGTGATTGTTTATGGTGTATGTCACTTTGGTTGAGTTTGGTTAGGACAAGTCAGTTCCCAAGAGCCGAATCAGCTGAAAAGCATTACATTTCTGGGTTTGAAAAGCTGCAGATCAGATGATTTGGCTTGAAATACCTAATCAGTGTTACTAACCTTTGTAACAGATTCCATAAAAATAGAAACATAGATTTCTTTTTTTTTTTTTTTTTATTGTAGTCATCTTATAATGAAGGGATATCTTATTGAGTAATGACAGTGCCATGAAAATGTAAAAACAACTATTTTGTTGTATTGGCTATCTTTTCCACCGGTGGTATTTATATATATATGTAGATATATATATATGTAAATATAGATATATTTTTTAAGTTTTTGTTTTTTAATCTATTTTTAATTAATTAATTTTTAAAATGTTTTTTTGGGGGGTGGTGGTATTAGTGTAATTTTTTTTTCTTTATTGATGTTAGAGAGAGAGGAAGGGAGAGGGAGAGAAACATCGATGAGCGAGAACATCGGTTGGCCGCCTTCTGCATGCCTCCCACTAGGGACTTGGCCCACAACCTGGGCATGTGTCCTGACTGGGAATCGAACCGGCGATCTCCTGGTGCATGGGTCGATCGATGCTCAACCACTGAGCCACACTGGCCAGGCCCACAGATGATATTTAAAGCACCAAGATGGTCTGTATATTTTCTAAGCTGTATCTTTGTCTTTGATTATCCATTTCCAGAAAGTACCACACCGAATAGTGATAAAAAATATACATGGGCAAAACTTGGAATTCTTAGAGAGGAGCCGCCCCACCTTCCTGCGTCCCCAGTGTCTCGCCCTGGCCTTCCCAAGAGAGCCAAGGCCGCCTGTTCTCCTTAGGACTGTAGCCTGTAGGACCTCGAGAATACCCCAGCTGTGCTTAGTGGATTAAGTCAGACTCCTGGAGATCGGAGATTTTATTTCTCCCTTTTTGTTTTTTTCCAGATTCAGTAGCTGGTACGTTAAATCTCAACCATTATAGTTTGATGCTAGTGTTTTTAATACTATGTTAAATAGAGAAAGTTATGTTGTTAGTATGATTTTATTAGTGTTATTTATGTTGTTAGATTGGCAAAATTTTATTTTTTACTTTTTTTTTTTTAATACAATTTTTGTCTTTGCTTATTTGAACTTTAAAAATTGGCCTCAGGCCCGGCCGGTGTGGCTCGGTGGATTGAGCGCTGTCCCATGGGCTGAGAGGTCCTGGTTCAATTCCCGGTCAGGGCACATGCCCGGGTTACAGGCTCGATTCCCAGTAGGGGGCGGGCAGGAGGCACCTGATCTATGTTTCTCTCTTACATCAATGTTTCTATCTCTCTCTCTCCCTTCCTCTCTCTCTAAAAAAATAAGTCAATAGAAACATATTTTAAAAAATTGGCCTCATGATAACTTTTTGGCAGTTCTAATGTTCTGTGTGTGGTTTTAATACTTTTGGATGAAAACTACCTTTGAAAGGCTATATATAACAAAGTTTATTTGGCTTCTAAAACAAGTCTCTTAAATGAAATTTAGTAATGTTTTTATTTTTTTAATTAACAGACTTTATTTTTAGAGCAGTTTTAAGTTTGCAGCAAATTGAGCTGAAAGTACAACACAGATTTCCCACGTGCTCCTCCCCTATCCACACACAGCCTCTTGCACTGTCCACGCCCTATGCCAGGTGGTACATTAATCATCATCTGTGAAACAGCATCGACGCATCAACAACCCTCATCATGTCTGTGTACTTGATGTGAGGGTTCATGCTTGGTGCTGTGCATTCTGTGGGTAGCCCAATGGTTAGTGGCATGGAACCACCATCACACTATCACAAGCGGAATAGCTTTTACTGCTCTAAAAATTCTCCGTGTTCTACTTACACATCCCTCTCTCCTTCCAAATTCTTGGCAACCACTGACCTTTTTACTGTCACCATGGTTTTTTCTTTCCCAGAATGTCATATAGTTGGAATCATACAATATGTAGCCTTTTCATATTGGCTTATTTCATTCAGTTATATGCATTTAAAGTTCCTCCATGTCCTTTCCTAGGTTGATAGTTCATTTCTTTTTATTGCTGAGTGATACTCCATTGTCTGGACATACCACAGTTTATTAATTCTCCTGTTGAAGGACGTCTTTGTTGCTTCCAAGTTTTTGGCACTGATGAATCAAGCTGTTATAAACATTCATGTGCAGGTTTTTGTGTGGACATAAGTTTTCATGTCATTTAGTTGTAAATACAAGGAAGGTGACTACTGGATCCTATGGTAGGTGGGTTTAATTTTGTAAGAAACTGCCCAACTGTCTTCCAAAGTTACTGTACCATTTTATACCCCCACCAGCAATGAATGAGAGTAGTAACATTTTTAATCCTAAAGAGATTGGTATGCCCAATGTGTTTTTGATGACTTTCTTGTGAGGATATCGTTTGGCAAATGACTGTGAAGTTTGGGAGGTCAATTAAAAGGGTTGACTGGGGTGTGACATGTCACACACACATGCTGGTGCCTAAGGAAAGGAGTTGAAGGTCAAGGACTTCCCAGCATCTTCCATTCTCCAGATCACCACTGGTCATCCGGAAACTGCGTCTTACACTCTGGGCTCATTGTTGGAAGTGCAGTCATGTTGTAAATGTGACGAATGCACTGATGCTTTCGTTGCGTGAGCATTGAGGGAAACACCTGCAGCATTTCAGGCCGGGCCTGGGCCTCGGAAGGTGACTTAATTTGGGGTGATTCGAATCAGTACCAACCACGTGCTAGTGCTGGGAGTTGAAGCAAGAACTGTGACCCTGGACAGTGCTCTTCAGAGTCAGGGTAGTTTCCTGGTGAGGTTCCCCCAGCTAGCGTCTTGATGTGGACAGTATCATCGTTTGTCCTGAGTGACATCTTAGAGCAAGGGCTCTCTGGCCTTAGATGGCACAGGTTATGCAAAAGTAATGAAATGCTCAAATGCTCACATTCCGGCTGTCTGTGCTATTGTGTCTTCTAGCATTTTCGGGTTTTGCAGTGACTTGTGTAGGTGAGTGGTCTCCGGACAAAGCAAAGAAAGGTGATAATTTTTGAATTGGTGCAAGGCATATAAGAGAAAAAGAAATTTTCTTTTCTCCTTATGTTACTCTGTTACTATGAAGGGTGCCTTTATCCTACTGTTGTGTACTGATCTCTATACTGATCTTGTTTCATTGTATTATTGTTGATGATGATTGATCTGCCTGTAAAGTTGATTTTCCTTTTTAAAGTCGGAATGAAGTGGGGAGGGGATGGAGGAGTCTCAAGCAGGGCAGACTTGTGCCTGGGTGACTTATAGCTACTGTGTGGGAACATATGAGAATCATACCTGGACTCGTGCCCGGCCGCTTCCCACATGCTACCTGACCTGTGCTGGTGTCTTCAGGGACAGAAGCTGTGTGGGTACTGGTCTGTTCAGTGTCGAAGAGTTCTCATACAGAATCCCGTTTGGGCTCCTGTCCTGCTTCTTTTCAGTAATAACATGAAATTTATCCTATGAGTATGTGTGAAAGACAACTGCAAACATTAAACTGTTTCTCATTTTCCCTTCTAGAGGATTTTTAAAACAGGTTGTTGGCAACTTGACTATGTAAAAAGTTTAAGGATCTAGGGGAAATAGCATATGACTATTTAAAATATTTAATTTAGTAATTTATTTGTTCAAGTAAAATAAAAAATTGGGATTGTTTTCTATATTCTTACATCTGATGGGACCATTTTATTCCAGTTCTCTCCCTGCATCTTGATAATCCATGATTGTTAAAGTCACTTTTCAGTCACCAGCAGTTTAGCAGATTATATCACGTATATTCATTTCCATGCATAAACTGTTTATGATACAGTACTTTTCGAATTTGTATGAGATTGCTATCATGGACATTTTATCTTAAGCCATACATCCCGATTCACATAACACCAGTATATCTTTTTTTTTTTTTTCCTTTGTTTTATATTTGAGATCTTCACAATAGAGCCACTTACTCTCCTGCCTAATGAAATATCCTTTACAAGGCTTATTATTTATAATATTCAGCATTTTTTATTTTAAAGCCACACCTTCTAGAGATAATTACGTAAATCTAGGTTAATTTCTTTGTCTCTAAAACAAAACAAAAACCTCTATTCTGTGGTCTTTATAACCTTCCAAAACTTCTATTGTTTGAGGTCATTTCAAGCTAATTCGATTTCCCCACAGTAATTTGCGGTCTAAAATGAAGTAATTGGGAAACTTAGTAACATCTGGCATACAGCGCAGTTCTGCTGTTTCTGAAAGAATCATTTAGGGGAGAAATTCTCTTATTTTTTTCCAGGCATATGTGATATTAGAACCAGGTTCCACCCTTATCTGTACATGCATTCATTTAAGTTTTCTGTGGGTTTTTTATAATGAAATGCTCTTTAAAATTCTGTCATTAAGAGTGACAGTGCCAGGCACTTTCCTCAAGGTGAATTTTCTTAAAATTCATATACAAAACCTCAGGAGCAGCACTGAGACAGAATGCAGTGGAGGGTGTATCTCACAAAGGTCTGTTGTGTCAAAACACATTGCATTTTATCAGTTATTCAGAAGAATAGTTCTAAATTCGGATATAACTGCTTTTTAAAAGTTTAGCAAATCTGCCCGGCTGGTGTGGCTCGGTGGTTGAGCGTCATCTCATGCACCAAGAGGTCGCCGGTTCGATTCCCAGTCAGGGCACACGCCCGGGTTGCAGGCTTGATCCTGGGGAGGTGGGGGGGTGCATGCAGGAGGCAGCCGATCAATGTTTTTCTCTCATTGATGTTTATATCTCTCCCTCTCCCTTCTTCTCTCTAAAAATCAATAAAAACCTATTTTTAAAAATTTAAAAGAAATAAAGGTTTAGGAAATCAGCCACTTGGGACCAGCGGCCCTGTTTATGCCTTTGCTGACACAGTGTACGCTGCTCTGTGTGGCACTTTGATTCGGGTCCCACTGGGTGATAAACTTCTGGAGGGCAGAGAACACAGTCACCCTTATATCTTCTGTTCCTAGACGTGCAGTACATGCTTGGAGATCAATGCCAGAAGTTGGTGCCACTAAACAATGTTTGTAAGCGTGCTTTCTGAATTCTCGGGGTGTAGAAAGCGGGTGAAATTGGTTCACGCTCATGCTATCCTTTTGCTCTTGTTTTCTCCCACTTAGCCCGTTCCCCCATTCTTCTATACCTTTCATTTTCCACACTAATATTGTTCTTTTTCGGTTCTCACTGGACATTAGGACTCTCACGGTGTGCCCACTTAGTCTGCACGTTTAGGAGAGTTCTCAAAAGGCTTGGAAACAGCATGAAGTGTATGCGGGCAAACGAAAAACGTGTAATGCCCATATCTATTCTAAAACATACAGGCCTGTTTTATGCAAAATGACACATTTATATGTACATGGTGGTCTTGACATTGCCTTGCTGTGGAAAGAAGGAAAAAGGGGAGAAATCGAGAGAGGGCTCCCTGGGTTCACCAGGGTGGGCCTACGGCGCAGTAATGTGCTGCGTGGCTGCGTGGCTGCGCCGATCCGCCTACGTGTGCAGGTCAGTGGGGTCTCTGTTCCAGACCTGTGGAAGAATGCATGAGCCACGTGGTGGTGGGAGTCCAGCTTCGTTCCCCTGTTTTGTGGATTGGGCTAATTTTCAAAGGGCTCCAGACATCTACTCTTTCTGGTGCGAGAAGCAAGAGCAGAAAACCCATTCTTTCCTGCTACTAAAGAACTTACTCTGCCCTGGCCAGTTCTGCTCAGTGGTTAGAGCGCCAGCCCTCAGACTGATTCCCAGTCAAGGGGACGTACCTGGGTTGCAGGTTTGATCCCTGGCCCCGGTCTGAGTCATGCAGGAGCCAACCAATCAATATGTCTCTCTTACATCGATGTTTCTCTCTCTCTCCCTCCTGCCCTTCTACTCGAACAAAAATCAATGGCAGAATATCCTCAGGTGAGGATGAACAACAACAAAAAAATACTTACTCTAGAACATTGCATGTCATTTGTCCCTTGTGGCTGATGTAGACGGAGATGTTTAATTATTTGTTTAGAGCCTGGAGATTGAACTGCTTCATCTTTTGTGCATTTAGAAACCAAAAGTTATCTTTTTCTCATCCAAAAATGAAGTAACTGTTTGAGAACCTTGTACCCAGTCATTAGAGAAGTTTTACCCTTAAAAATGGAACTGTCGTTTCTGTTATTCTCTGCAGATTATTTCGGATAAACTCACCAGCAGCTGGCAATACAGGATTTGTCTGGGCACAGAGTTTTGGCGAAAGCATTGTACAGGTCCAGATAATTACTTAACTCTTGACAGAACTGAAATGAATTGGAAACCAGTTGGTATTTCTGGTCTCAAATGTCATTTGTCTTTGTGAAATCAGTTAGGCATTTCTGTGGAATGTAACTAAGAAAAAGGATTTCAGATCCAGTGAAGGAGATATCCTTAGAAGGTCACTGACACATAAGATTGTAGAATCAAGCTTCATGGAATTGGATTTTGAAGTTCATTTTGTCGAAACGCTGCACGGATGAGAACACGTGCCGGGCCCTGCTTTATGCCCCAGCACAGCTGTCCTTGAGTTTCAGAGGTTGGTGTCTCCCTTACTGATCACGTGGAATTCCTTCAGGGCAGGGTGCAGTCCTGTTTCATCCTCGTATCCTCGGTGTCTACCTAACCTGACGGGCACACAGTAAGTTTTAGCCTATTTTTGCAAAACGAATGAATCAGTGAATGAACGAATGGCAACCCAGACTTACCTAGGTCACTCTCTTTCTCCTATAGGGTGCTGCTTATTTTATAAGTCATACACTTCTCTCCCTTTAAAAGGCACCAACAAAGATGTACCTCAAAGAAAAGGGACAGCAGGAGAGAAGCCCTGGTCCTCATTACTCTCTTGTGATGTGTGTGTTGTTGGGGGAGGGGGAGGGGGGTGTCAGGGAATGGGGGAGGGGCATATAAATAAAGTGCAAAAAATAAGTGAGATGATTCCAGGTAGTGATAATTCAATGAAAGAAAGTGCCATGAACATGAGACATGGAACATTGAGTTTCTCAATAAATACCCAAATGTCTTCTTTTTAGAAGAAATCTCACCCCCAGCCGTGGGCATCAATCCATTTACCCCACAGAGAGGAAACCCTTGCTACCCCCCCCCCCCAAGCTTATTCATGCTCATGGTTGAGGGACTTCTGGAACCAGAGCTGCTAAGCTGAACTTCTTTGGAAGGATTAGTTCAGGCAGGGCTGGTGGCTTCTGGCCCTCTTAGCGGATACCATCTTGATGAATGGAACTTTTGCCTTTTAGTTTTTGGAAAAGGCGGTTTTTTTCCCTCTTTGATCTTGTTAAAGGCTGCCACATACAAAGGCTCCTTGTTTAATTGCCCTGTTTTTAAAAATAATTGGAAGAAGGTCTTGAAAGGTATCATCTTAAACTTTATGTCAATATCCAGAAAACATTGTTTCGTTGTAGAGTTCTGACCTGTTGTGCGGAGTGGGCGAGTCAGCGGCAGCAAACTCGCGTTTACGGCTCACCTGTGCCGAGAGCGGTGCGCGAGGGATGGCAGAGGGCGCTTTCCAGAGGTGGCCTGCCGCGTCCTGATGGCAGAGCCTCGGCGCGGGGAGCCGTGACTCACTCTCCAACGAGGGGAGGGCGACTAGGCCATCAGACTGCCCCGTGGCATTGCATGCTTCATCAGACTCGAGTTTCAGTTGTGTGTGTGGGGGGGTTACAACATCAAGTTTCCTTTTTTACTGTGAATCTTGTTCAGAAACGCTTGGAAATACTATTTTAGAGAATACCCAAAAAGTGTAGATAGATTCCCATATTTTTTTTTAATCTTCACCCAAGGATATTTTTCCATTGATTTCCAGATAGAATGGAAAAGAGGCAGGGAGAGAGAGAGGGAGAGAAACATCGATGTGGGAGAGACACATCGATTGGTTGCCTCCTGCATGACTCTGACCAGGGCCAGAGATCAAACCTGCAACCCCTCCCTCGGTCCACAGGCCATCGCTCTAACCGCTGAGCCAAACCGGCCAGGGCTAGATAGATTTCTTGCTTTTGAATAAGTTAAATTCTTGTAGGAGTAAAGAAACTTACACAGAGGAGTAAATGCTCAGGTACTGAATTCGGTGGTGCATCCTAAGGAGTGTAGAGGATAATACAAGTTGGAAGTGTCATGGAGACAGTCGCACTTGAACTAAACCTGGAAAGATGGTAGGGTTTGGAAGGAGTGAGGGCTAGATAGTGACTTAGAAGCGAGAAATGGTAGATGGATGAAAAAAAGATGGCAAGACTTAGCAGAGGTGTCGTTATGTCAGAGTGCTTGGGGATCTGGTTTGGAATAGACGCTGAAGCACAGTCGTTTAGACGTAGGAAAACCCTGCAGTGACATGCTTCGCAGTGTGCAGTGATCACATGACCTGCATAGGTTGGTACGCTGGGCAGTAACACACCTCGCAGTGTGCAGTGATCAGATAACCTGCATAGGTTGGTACGCCGGGGCGCGATGGGATGCAGGGTGGGTTTGTAGAATATTTCCCTACGCCTTCCTAACTCCTCTTCAGTTGTGGAGCTCCTAAGGGAATTTCTTCTGGGTGAGTGTTGGATACCAAGTCTCTGGCATCGGATCAGAGAGAGCCAGGAAGGGCTTTGGCTGCTGTCCAGAATGTAAATAGAAAGGTAGAGCAAGTCCCATTGTGGGGCCTGTGAAACACTCCCGTGGATGAGGGCTGCCGCGCTGTCTGTTTGAAATACGGCGAAGGATGGACTTGAATATTTCTTCTGATATGACCGCTAAATGTTTGCTCTCGCTATAGAAGGAAAAGCAGATAAGAAAGGCTTCTGTTTTTGAAGTACTGGGAATCTGACCGACCTACCTGGAGGATGCTATGCAAATAACTCGCCAGGGTCTTCTCTGGGCCCTCAGCGTCCCCTGGGATGTGCTGTGTACATACTTTGTGAAACAGTTTCGGGAGTGATCACCGAGTTTCTCCTCCCTGTAAAGGGACTTGGCAATGCTTTCTATTATTCTTTCTTTAAATAAAAACTCTTTTTACTGCTTGACTAATTTCCTGGACAGAAATGCAAAATAAAGAAATTTCTGAAATTATAATGTATGTTAAAGGGAAAGTGATTTAACTAAAAAACAAAGCGTATTTAAACACGGCTGTTGAATCTATAACACTGAATACATCAGTAAGTTTGACTCTGGCTGGGAGTTCTGATTCTCTGTTGTAGTCGATTATCAAATGTTCTGGATTGAGGCCTGTCCTGGAGGGTACTCAGTGTTTAAGGCAAGTCATTAGGAAAAATAAGCAGACATCTGGGGTTAAGGTTGCTCACAAATAATAGGGAGATTGCAGACATCTCAGATTTGGTGGGGGCATAATTCAAGCAGCAGTGCGCTAGCACGTCCAAGCACAGCCCTCGGGAGATGAAGGGATGCGAAGACCGCGGACTCTGGTATCTAAAAAACACTGTGTAGAGAGTGCATTTCCGTTCCCCTGCATAGAGGGTGGGGGGATGAGAGGCAAGCGGGGCCCTATTCGCGTTTACGTATCTCATGGACGCCTCTGCTCACAATCGGTCGCTTGTGGACAGAGTGGCAGTTGGCGGAGCATTTTCACGATGTAAAATGTCCACCCGCTCAGAAGGGCAGAGGCACAGGGAGCCTGTGTGAAGGACTGAATTCCTTCCCTCCGGGGCACAGGGAGGGAGGTTCTGAATGAGACCCGCTCGCCTGTGCGCCGGGTGTGTGGTTTTCAACCTCACGTTTCCCGCGCTCCCAGCTCCATGGCTGTTTGAGCTGGTCAGTCAGGCGTCCTCTTTCCCCTGCTGTTGCTGCTGATTAGGTCTCGACTTGGGATGGGGCGAGAGGCGCAGCACTGGAAAAATGGGGTGACTTTTCTCAGGTGTTGTTTTCCTTGTCTTTTTGTTTGACAGCTTCATTTTTGTGGGCCGTGTAGGAGCTAAAGGTTATTATAACAGATTGGACTTTGGAAATGAATGGAATCTCCATCCCCTCACCTTTTAACTGCTCATCTCTTTGCCTTGTTCATTTACCCCTTTTTGCAGGGCATACCATTTTAAAATGTGGGCCAAGGAAATCTGAACTTGTTCTCTATTGTCGCAAAAAAATATGGAAGGAAGAGGAGGGAGTACATTCAGAAATTTTACAAGATTAATAATTCAGATACATTTGCTACCTAGAATCACTTATTATTTCACAGGCACCGTTTGCCAGCCTTACATTCTGAACTAGTAACATCGTGTCCTAAATCTGGAAGGAGATAGAATCGGGGGGCCTCCAAATGTTTCTAACTTGAAAATTAAAAGTCACCCTATGGATTGGTGTGAATGTTGTGAGAGAATTTAAAATCCAGAATATCAAGTCTAAATATATATATATATATATATATATATATATATATATATAAAATACATACTTGAAATTTCTTCTCTGAAAAGTAAATATTTCTACATTGGTCTTTAACCAGCAGAATGTAACACCCTCCCTGAAAATGCCGACACTACCCGACACAGTCTGAGATTAAACAAGTCTAGGCTACTAGACAAAGGAGAAAGAGTGTTTTCTTATCTTTTTGAGTGTACTGAAGCAGAAGTTAACTCTTTGCTTTCAGATTTGTTCCTTGCCATTGAGAATTGCTGTTGTTATTGTATCATTCTATTGAATATCAGTCATTGTTGGGAGGAGGTGGGAAGGAAAGGAACCAGCAGAGGTGGGAATTTGGTTTACGGGGAATCTTGACCATGGTCTGCGTGGAAAGATAGCAATTCGAAAGCCCCAGCAGGAGGTGGGTTTTCTCAAAAGCAAACATATATTTCTTTTTTTTTAAATTCTCACCCGAGGACATTTTTCCATTTTTTTGTTCAGATAGAGTGCAAGGGAGAGAGAGAGAAACATTGATGTGAAAGGGACACATCGAGTGGCTGCCACCCACACGACTCAACCAGGGCCGGGGACAAACTGCAGCCGAGGTACATGTCCTTAGCGGGAACCGAACCCGGGTCTCTCTGGACCGCAGGCCGACGCTCTAACCGCTGAGCCAAACCGGCCTCAAACATACATTTATACTTGCCTGGGAAGTGGGGCCTTGAGGATAGGAGTTGAATGACCAAGGACATTGGTGTGGAGCAACTGTTGGAGGGTTTGGGTTCCGTTGGCCCAGTCACCCCAGGCCTCTTGGATATGGAGTGAGCAGCCCTGTGGACTTTAGCATCTGTATGTGTCTGAAGAAGACACACTGCTGTTTCTCTGGGTCACTGCTCAGGTCGGCACAGTCCATTCTTGCAGTAAGTTTTATCTTGAAATACATGACGTGTGAAAGTCAAAGTCACCACCCATGAGCGCCTTAGAGAGTTCATTCTGCAGTGTAGCAGGGTGAGAACCAGGATGAAGAAGAGTTTACGGAAGGGCAGTCTTTCTCAGATGTGCGTAAAAATCACCTAGGGTGCTTTGTAAATACAGATTAGGGAACTCGCCCAGACCCTTCCAAAGTACAACTTCTGGGCACCAGGCACAACAGTCTGCGTTTTTTTCTGAAGGCGATTCTAAGAGCCACGCTGGAGCCTCACAGAGCCAGACGATGGGAACCACTGTAGCAGGAAGGCCTAGCCCTCTGCCCGTCTACCGGGGAGGCGCCCTCCAGCGCTTCTGTGGGTTTTGAACTGTTTTGGGACCAGGTGACTCTTTAATCTAGATATTTAAGTGATCCAATTAATTTCATTATTTCTTGAAGAAGGTCTTTGGGAAGGCTCTCCCAAAGTACTTCACTGTGGGCCAAAGTGAGTCTCTTACTCGCTCTGATCCATCTGCATCTCCAGGGACGATGCTCACTGTTCAGCGCTACACTTGGATCATCCCATCAACGTAACACATGCTGAGTTCCCACCTTTAAAAGCGATTTCTCTTTGAACCCCTCCTTCTCCCCTCCGTCTACCATCTCATTTCTTTATAGCAGAATTACTTAGAAAATTGTCTAGTTAGCTGTCTCCAATCGCTGCCTCTCCCACCGTCCCCCAGACATCCTCTGGTTTTCCTCCCCGTGTCATTCATTCTACCAGACCAGCTGTCAGGGAACCTGCAGGCTGTTCAGTCCAGTGGCCAGTGAGCAGCCTTCATTGTTCTGTCTTTCAGGAGTGTTTGACTCGGTTGATCATTCTCTCCTTTCTGAAAAAATACTTTTACACTTGGCTGCTGGAATTCTACTCTTGATTCCCTCTGTGCTTTCGTGTGATTCTTCTTGCTTCTCCTTCGTTGAGTCTTATCTTCCCCGTCTCTAAAAGTTCGCGTGTCCCAAGACCCAGCTCCGGACCCCTCGTCTGTGTTCATCCTTGGGTGTTTTCGTCTAATCCCGTGGCTTTTAATTCTGCCTGGATGCGGGTGACTGCCAGGTTTCTTCCCCCTGCTTGGACCTCTCCCTGAAATCCCAGCTTCACTGCCCATTGACACTTCCAGACAGATGTTTCGCAAGTGTCTCCAACTTACGATGTCAGAATTGAATTCCCAGTTTCCTTTCGCTGCTTCCCCACCCGTTCCTCCCAGCTTCTTCACTATCAGTAAATGGCAGCTGCTGCTTTCTAGTTGCGTGGGGAACAGCTTACGCCTGACATCCAAGCCATCAGTAAAACCGGTCCGCTTTGCCCTCCAAATATGGCCCAATCTGATCACTGCTCCCCGCTTCGCCCTGGACCGAGCTGCCCTTATCTCGTGCCTGGATGCTTGCAGAAGACCCCTGACCAGCCTCCTTGTCCCTGTCGCCTCCTCTGTAGTCTTTTCTCAATAAAGTAGCCGGAGCGATCCTTTAAAAGTGCTAGTTGCTCCCTCGGACGGAACCCTCCGGTGGGTCTCGTTCAGCGTAGAAGCCAGTCTTACAGCGGCCTCGCAATGGCAGGTCATCCCCCAGCCCCTCTGACCTCCCCCTGCACACTCCTTCCTGTTCACACTCCTTCCTGTTCACCCTTATTCCGGCCCCACTGGCCCTGCCACCTTCCCGGGGACTTGCCAGTGCCCCTCCTCATGGTGTTTGCCTTTGTCCTTCCTGGAATGCTCTTCCCCCAGATGCGGTCCCTTCTCCCCGGTTCTCAAATGTCCCTGTCCGCCTCAGGTCGGGCTGGTGACGCCATCCTAAATGCACTCCTGCCTGTGTTCTGTTCCCCCTTGTTCTTCACCGCATCCTTCGTCATCTGACACAACATTTCCGTGTTCACTTCGCTTTGTATCTATCCTTTGCCCACCTGCGCTCCCTACTGTACACGGCGCCCCCCGAAGTTGAGACCTTGCCTAGGGTAGAGACGTAGTAGGTGCTCAAGGAATGTTTGTCGAACGGGGAAAAACGGACTCGGAATTATCAGGACCGGTTACGGCTCTTAACCTTGCTCAACCAATGGGTGGCTGTGGTAAGAAATTAAGCAACTGACAGCCGAGAAAGGCGTTTTAGTCTTTAAGATATTTTATGGTATTTGTAGTTTTGTTTTTAGGACAAAAGAAGTATATGATCTAGGGAAATAAGGGGTTTTAGTCTTTAAGATATTTTATGGTATTTGTAGTTTTGTTTTTAGGACAAAAGAAGTATATGATCTAGGGAAATAAGGGACCCAGTTTATGAGGAATTAAAGAAACTGGAGAGTAAAAGGTATTCTGGCAGAATGAAGACTGGGATATTCTGAATAGCTTGTCATGGTGGACTTGAGCTTAAATGCACTTAGCAAATAGTTGTTGAATAAACGAAAGCACACTATTCAACTCTGTGGCGTGGGGAGGGGTGTAGGAGGGAAGGGTTTATTAGAATTCATCATAGTCTATTACTGCACCATTATATACAGACTCTCTCATTAAATATAAGAATTAAATATAAGAATCTTTTTTTTTCAATCAGATTTTCTGTTTGTTTTTTTTTTTTTACATTCTTCACTCTTCTATTATGGATGAAAGTCAATGTATACCCAGTTCTGAATAGTGCATGGATATCACAGAAGACATAGCTTCCCATAAAATGATGGGGTCTTTTTTCTTTTCATAGCTAAACAATTTTACAGTTTTAGAATATGGATTTTCCTTATGCAGCTTACGTTTCATTGCCTCTTTATGTCTATATTTTATTTCCTTACTAGTATAATTCACTTCTCTACTTTCTTTAGGTGATTCCATTAACTCCCACACGTCAGTCAGTTCCCTGTAGTTCAGGCTGTCTTCCGCAGAGTGGACTTTCTGCCTCAGCGGGGATGAGTGGGAGTAAATGCTGGCTTCATTCTTTCAGCTCAGCTCGGGGATTTCAGGCATGCGTGTGACCTACTAGCCTGGATTGGGGCTGAGAGTGCGTCTTACAAGCAGGAGGTTCGGGTGAAGAGGGCATATGCTTGACTTGGAATTTCACTTGGGGATCTTGTGTGTGCTGGTGAAGGTTTCCAATGAAATGACAAAGAGATACAACTTAGGATAAACTTATTTTACGTTTCAATAATGGAAAATATCTGTAGCCTCGCTCAGTGATTTACACCTATTTGAAATTACTCGTGAGTGTTCAATAGTCTAGTGTTCCATTCAGAATTTTAGATCCCTCTGTTCACGTAATAGCTGTCTGATGAGCTCATACTTAATCAGTGGATTAAGCCAAACCAATTCTGACCCTTCCATTTGTTGAAGGGTCCGCGGCATTTTTGGATGTTGCAGTTGGCGACACGCGCAGAAAGAGGTCACGTTGGGAAGGTTGCTGCACTAGGCCCGCGCCATGGCCCTTCTTCAGCAACACACCAGCTGGTGGTCGGGGAGATGAAAGTGCAACTGTCTTCTTTGGCTTACACTTTAAATTTGGTGATTTATGGAAACATCTAGTTTCCCTAACAGATGATGGGTTTATCTTCCCCAGATCATGCCAGTGTATTTCAAAACTTGAGTTTCCCCCTTAGCTCCTTTGTCAGAACATTACCATTATTTTTATAAATAGCCTGTAGTGTAGAATTTTATTGGCTTTGAACAAGAGTCCCGTGGTTGTCTTTGCTTCTCTCTTATCTACCTGCTCTGTTATACCTCGGGTGGCTGCTTAGAACTGAGATCCATATTCTATTCCGGCACAAGTCATCTTAGCGTGTCTGTCACGACAGTAGCATGTGAGACAGGAAGTATTTATTGCAAGTACTGGGGAAATTTGAACCACTGAAGCCTCTTATTTATTCGTTGGAAAGGGATACTTTCTCAAATCATAAATTCCATTGCATTTGTTTTAATAAATTAAACTAAAAATGACTATTTTTTACCGAGCTATAAAGGTTGCTTGTCCTCATTCGTAAGTTGTGCTGATTTAGATGTACTTCCTGTGGGATTGTGCCTCGTACTCTTGGCATCGAGCTGGTTGGCAGAGAGGCCGTGATAAAGGGGCACTGAAATGTAAGGGAAAGGATCACGGTAGTAAAATTCACCTATTTTGAAGGTGAATTTTAGGCAATAGTAACTAACTTTTAACAGACAATTAAAGGTTAGAGGTTAGTTACTAGCAGTTGGAGTGACTCCATGTACCCAGACCCCTTCAACACATTCTGCATGTGCTCATTGGTTCTCTTCTCGCTCACCCTCCTGTGTCTGCTTGAGGATCCCACATTCAGCCTCGACTTGGCCCTGGGTCATCCTGATTGGCGAGGCTGTAGTCGGACAATCTGTCGGCCGAGGTGGAGCAGTAACAGCTGGAAGGCAGCTGTGCGTTGTCCTGGGAACCCTTGTTTCAACCCGCTGTTCCACTCACAAAATGGAAAACATTTTCACATCGCTGCCTTTGGCGACTACTGTTCGTGTAAACTCTTTGGAGGATCCCATTTAGTAGCCTAAACATCTGTGTATCGTCTCTAGTGGACCTTATGTGCTACAACCTTATTAAAGTTTTTTCTGTTCCGAAGATCAAGTCTGGCTGCAAAGAAAACAGTCATTTTATGATTCTGAGGAGTCGGCCCACAAGAACAATAGTGAATCGAGACTCCTAATTGGAGACTTCAGAATGAACTCATTTTCTTCGTCTGATTCAGGCCACGGAAGGGCATTTTGAAGTTTTGCAAAATTCTGTATGGCCATTGTCGTTCATTACTTCATTGTGAAGAAGGCTGTGTTACAAGAAACTCATGGAATTCTTCTGAGCTGCACACAACAGAGAAGCATTTATGTTCGCCAGAAGTCAGTGCTTGACTCCAGTTCTAAGACAGGAAGGGTTTCTCCCCTGCTCAGCGATTAGAAATAACTTCACCACGTAGGAGGCTCCAGCGGAATTCTTTGGCTTGGCCCTGTGTGAACAAAGGCTGATTCTCATTGTTCCGGCGGTCCCCTCCCCTTCCCTCGTCCCCTTGCCAGCGTGAACTGTAGGATTCGGAGCAGGAAGTACTGGTTAATTTTGTGTGCTTCATTCTAAACATCTGCACTTCAGGCTTTTTTTTTATGGGAGGAATGTGGCAGGGGGAGGGGACGGCAGTAGAACATCCAGAAGCTAAATATTTTCTTGAGGGCTGTCTATCCTTGGTGAGTCTTCATGTGCATGAACGTGAGGCGAGGGCTGACGATGTCCTAGCTGGGTAGTTGCTGGGATACTTTTCAGATATGCACTTACTGATTCTCTTCCTTGTTTGCTTGGCCTCTTTACCTTCAAGTCAGACTGTCGACTTCCAACGATCTCTCAGTGTGACCACAGTGTAGCTGTCACCGGACTGGAAATCAGGAGATTGTTGCTGTTTTCTACTCATCTGCCATTTACCTAGGTCTTTGTACTGCGTCCCCTGTGAAATGAGCAGGATGGACAGATGAAGAGTCGGAAGTACGGTGAGAAAGAGAGCACACGATAGGTCTCAGTTGTAGCTGTTTGATGGAATAAAATGTAGCTCCTCACTTCTCCAGCTCTTCCTTATCCATTGTTGCAGGTAATTCCCGATGGCACAGACCCCTAAGCTTGGACTCTTCCACTCTATTTTCTTTATTTGCTTCCATATTTATTCAGAACAGATCCCAGATTTTTTGAAGTAACTTTAGTGTCCTTATCTTACTATCCTTCTGTTGTACCTGTGCAGAAAATCGCACCAGCATAAAGATGTCCATCCAAAGTCATGACCTCCGCCCTGGCCAGTTTGGCTTAGTGGTTAGAGCATCAGCCCTTGGACCAATGAGTCGCGGGTTTAATTCCGGTCAAGGGCACCTACCTTGGTTGCGGTTCATCCCTGTCCCTGGTCAGGGTCGTGCGGGAGGCAGCCAGTCGATATGTCCTTCTCTCATCGATGTTTCTCTCTGTCCCTCCTTCCCCTCCCACTCTAGCTGAAGAGAAATGGAAAAATGTCCTCAGGTGAGGATTGAAAAAATAAATAAAACAAAGTCATGACCTCCTAGACTTTTCCGTAGTCCATCTCTGCCCAAGAAGCCGCCTTTTTCTCTCATCAGCTCTTTGCTCGTCTCTACAGAGGCTCTTAGGGAGTTTCTGCACTCTCTTCAGATAGTCTCCACCCAACACTCTCACTGGCTCTCTCCCCAGCCCCTTAGCAGACACCCTTGATTTTCACTGAAATAAAAAGTCATCAGTTAGAATTCTTTCAACTTCCATCTGTTACAACTTGCAAGGTCACTTGTGGTTGCACCCAGACAGGAAGCGGGTGCAGGTCTCCTCCTGCTGAGGTGACCCTTTACCAGCGCTCAGTCCCAGTGTGGTCTTTCCCTGTGCTGGTTGGGCACAGCAGCAGGTAATGCATCTTTTATCTCCCATCTAAAAGCCCAGGGCAAAGAGAAAATCCTTGCCTAGAGCCTGTATTCCCTTCAACTGTCTTCTTCTCCTCTTTCTTCTTCCCTTTAGCCAGATGCCCTCACAGCTGGATTCCAACCATGGTGTCTACATTCCCACCTGTTACCTGCCATTGGTTATTTCAGCCCATCACGATCCCTGCCAATGACCTTGGTGGCCTGAAGTCAACAGATGCTTCTTAGTCATTATCTTACTCTCTTGGAAGACAGTAGCACCATTATTTCCTGCTGAAAACCCTCTTGGCTTCTGTGATACTGATACCGTTTGACTTCTTCTTCTCCCTCTGGTGTTCACGGTCTCTTCTCTGTCTCCTCTCCTTTCTGTGCTTCAGATGTTGATGCTCCTCAGCTTGATCTCAAAAGTCATTTGTCTTCTCACTTAATGTACTTTCTTTGGTGGTCTCGACTAGCCCAGATCCTCATTGTCTGTCTAGGTACTAATGAATCCCAGATGTATCCATCTAGCTCAGACATCTCTCTTGAACCTTCAGTGCGCTGACATCCAGCTCCCTACAAGATGTTTCATCTTGTCTAGATGACCCGCAGACACCCCAAAGTTAGTGTATCCAAAATTGAGGTACTCTCCCTGTCCTCCCCGCTGCCCCGGCTCCCGTCCTGCTTGACCGCCTTCAGTTCTGTTTCAGTGGATGGTACTCCTCTCCGCTTAGTTGTTTTTAGACTAGAAAACTAAGCATAGTTTTTAATCCTCCCGCCTTTCGGAATGAGTAGAAGATTTGACAGTAAACAGTGTGAACCAGGTAAAGGTAGAGGAGGCTTTCAAAGGTGGGTCCTGTTCCCCGTCACCCCCCTCAGTGACCAGGTTACCGCTGACGTCTGCTGCTTACGTCTCACCCAGATCCATTCATTTCTCTCCATTCCGGCTGTCCCTGCTCTGAGGTCAGCCACTGTCACCCCTCCAGGATCACTGCCCCATCTTCTTAACGATTCTCCTCACCTCCAGTCCTGCCCCTTCCCACCTAGGCTCCACACAGCGGCCGTTCTGAAAATCAAATCAGATCAAGCATTTCCTGACATGATCCATCCACGGCTTGCCATTGTCCTTAGATTGAAGTTACTCTTCAGCATGGCTTCCAGCCTGGCGTGTTCTACCTCCTAGCTAGATCATCCCCAGCTCCTCTCCCGGTCCAGCCATACTGCTCAGCTCTGATACCTCCACTGATTACTTCTGAGCCTCTGGGCGTTCCCACCTGCTCTTTCTCCGCCTGGACAACCGATCCCTGTCTGCTTAGCTAGTTCCTCTGCATTCCTCAGCTCTTGGATTTAGATGCCATCTTATCTAGAAAACTGACCTGGCAAATCTAGATTAGGTGACAGTCCTCCATGCTCCCAAAACACTGTGCCCTTCCCCTGTCACAGCCCCCGTCCCACGGAACTGCAGGGGTCCGTGGCCACTGCCAAGCGCACTGTGACTCTGAGGGCCGTGCACGTGTGGTGTGGACCGTGGGCGCCGCCCTCGATCGCCACAGCGGCTTTTCCTCCGGCTGTGGCCGCAGGCTGGGGTGAGAGGGCAGCTCTGAGAAGGAGGCGTGGTGAGGGGAGGCAGCCCCAGCAAGGTCGGCGCCGGCAAAGCTGCTTTCTGGGTGCATCGGCTGTGGGAGTGTGCACCTCGGCCCGTCGCTTTCGGGGTGCGGCTTTCTGCTTCAGACGTTGGTCTGGAGCACGCGACACCCTGATCCATTTTGCCTTCTCCCCTTTGATCCAGACTCCTGTAGGTTGGGTTGCTAAAGAAAAATGAGATTGCGATATCGTACATGTAGACAGAGAGGGTAGAAAGGGAAGGGAGATCTGTAATCTAGAGATAGCGAGTCAGCCTTGGAACATCCCAAGCCACCCACCCGAGTCAAACTCAGGGGATTTGCAGTCCTGGAATGCCCCAGATAGTCGCAGGAATGTCCTAGATACTGGATTGTAACCTCACCCTCCCTCATTCAAAGGTGATGTCCTGACAGTTTTTATATAGTCAAGAGACAGGTTAAATTTGCATTCTTTCAACAGGAGGGTTGTTAACTACATTTCTGTGACCCATGTCCAGGCAAAATGTGCTGCATCGTAGGTAGCAGGTCCAGGCTGGTGTAACACCCTTTGGCACTGTCCCAGGTAGTCCCTGGAACAGTCAGGCCCTGTGTGTGCTCGCATCCAGGATCCTTGTTCGGGAGTTTTCTTCTAAACCCTGTTACCTTATATTTGTGTAGAGTTTTACAATGAATCAGGTATATACAAGATCTTAGTATGACCTTGCCACAGCTGTAGGTGGCTCGGGGATGATCATCCTCACACTTCCAGCAGGGGCAGGGCGGAGCAGAAATCACAGCTCATCTCTGAAGGAGTCAGGACCTGAAGTCAGGTCTCTCAGCTCCCCGTGTTGTCGCCATCATGCCACATGCCTTTGTGTTCGAAGTCATACGTGTGTGTGTTTCATGCGCATGGCGGACAGTTAATGAAACCTCCCTTGTAAGATCTGGACCAGTTGAGACAGAGTCAGATAGGGCTCATCACAGCAGTTTTCTAGGTAGACTGGAGTGAAAACAGCCTGGACACAGCTCACACGGACTTTCTGCTCTTGCTCCTTGCCTTTCTCCCCGGGCCACCTTCTTGCCCCAGTTGAACTCACCACCAAATCCCAGATCCGGACCCAGATGGCAGCAGGCCTCCCTGCAGGGAGACGGAGGTGCTGTCTTATACCAAGGAGTGCAGGAGAGGGGACGGACTTGGACAGGCAGCCAGAGAGAGAGCTGAGGGGATTCCAGGCCGTGCCTGAGCATCGCTGCCGGGGGATGAGGGGGTACGAGGAGGAGAGGATGGCAGCAGTCTGTCCTTGGCACTTGGGGAGTGCAGGAGGGCCTCCTCGGTGGGCTGCGTAGGGGAGGGTTAGGGTGGTTCTTCTTGTAAGGTTCATTCACCTGGGGAGAAAGACAGTGAGCTCCTTGAGTGCAAGGACCCCGATGTCCAACACATCCTGTCCCCCAAAGTGTATACAGAGGACTGAGCTGCTTGTGCCCAGCAAATACTTAGTGACCAAACTGTGATCTTCACTCTCACATAGAAGCAGCAAAGAAAAGGTAGTTTCAGAGGTGGAAAGACCCAGTCTCTGAATGAGTGGTGATGGACCGGGGGTGCACACGGCTTCTCGTGCCCACCCGAAGGCACACTCTGGCCGCTGCAGGGACGACAGTCCACTGACTCCTCCCCTTCGCTGCCCTTCCCGGACCAGAGCTCACTTCTCATCTGTTCGCTTTGAATGTGTTCAAACCCAACTTCTTTAAACCACCTTTCTCCTTTCCTCTTCCTTTTCCCTGTCTCTGTTCTTCTTACTTACTCTACCCCCTGCCCCTTATCTCGATCACTGATTTTCTCCCCATCTCAGATTTCTTTATTAACCTGGTAGACAAGTCATATCGTGGTGCTCGTGATATTCTTCTGTATCAGGAAGTAATATTACAGTTGGTCAGGAATGAGTTTTTCCAAATGTTGAAAGTGCCCCGAATACACATTTTCAAAACACATTTTCTTTTCTATCATTAAGCTTTTGCTGAAGACCCAGCGTTAAGAATAAATGTACTTTTTCATTCTATTTTATTTTTGATAGTGTAGGGACAATACCAGTATATGCTACAGTGGTCACGGCAAACAACATTCCAACCACCTACATCATAAGTAGGCTTTTACGAGCTGACTCAGGACCCCGGTAATAAGTTGTCACTTCTGTGGGAACACGTGCTCTGCTGCAGGCTCAGACCAGCCTGTCAGACACAGCCGGTGTGCTGTGTGTTCCGGAACCTTCTTAGTCTGGTGTGCACAGGGTGTACTTTCTCTGTCAAGTTCCAAAGCAAACTGGGAATAGAGGGAATTTCTTGGCTCCGCACATGACATAGGAACTTTGGTGTGTTTGTCCCACAGGAAAGTCTTTTGACATCACCTACGTACGCCTCAAGTTCCACACCAGCCGGCCCGAGAGCTTCGCCATTTACAAGCGCACGCGGGAGGACGGGCCCTGGACGCCCTACCAGTACTACAGCGGCTCCTGCGAGAACACCTACTTCAAGGCCACCCGGGGCTTCATCAGGACCGGCGAGGACGAGCAGCAGGCCTTGTGCACGGACGAGTTCAGCGACATCTCCCCTCTCACCGGCGGCAACGTGGCCTTCTCCACCCTGGAGGGAAGGCCCAGCGCCTACAACTTTGACAATAGCCCGGTGCTGCAGGTAGGTGTCCCGAGGCTGGCCCGGAGCCCCTGGTTCTTCCCCACACGGGACACGGGGAGGTGGTGGTGATGGGGTGTGGGGCCCGGAGCCCCTGATTCTTCCCCGCACGGGACGCAGGGAGATGGTGGTGATGGGGTGTGGGGCCCGGAGCCCCTGGTTCTTCCCCGCACGGGATGCAGGGAGATGGTGGTGATGGGGTGTGGGGCCCGGAGCCCCTGGTTCTTCCCCGCACGGGACGCAGGGAGATGGTGGTGATGGGGTGTGGGGCCCGGAGCCCCTGGTTCTTCCCCGCACGGGACGGAGGGAGATGGTGGTGATGGGGTGTGGGGCCCGGAGCCCCTGGTTCTTCCCCGCACGGGACACGGGGAGATGGTGGTGATGGGGTGTGGGGCCCGGAGCCCCTGATTCTTCCCCGCACGGGACACGGGGAGATGGTGGTGAAGGGGTGTGGGGCCGGGAGCCCTGGTTCTTCCCCGCACGGGACGCAGGGAGATGGTGGTGATGGGGTGTGGGGCCCGGAGCCCCTGGTTCTTCCCCACACGGGACGCAGGGAGATGGTGGTGATGGGGTGTGGGGCCCGGAGCCCCTGGTTCTTCCCCGCACGGGACGGAGGGAGATGGTGGTGAAGGGGTGTGGGCCCGGAGCCCCTGGTTCTTCCCCGCACGGGACGGAGGGAGATGGTGGTGAAGGGGTGTGGGCCCGGAGCCCCTGGTTCTTCCCCGCACGGGACGCAGGGAGATGGTGGTGAAGGGGTGTGGGCCCGGAGCCCCTGGTTCTTCCCCGCACGGGACGGAGGGAGATGGTGGTGAAGGGGTGTGGGCCCGGAGCCCATGGTTCTTCCCCGCACGGGACGGAGGGAGATGGTGGTGAAGGGGTGTGGGCCCGGAGCCCCTGGTTCTTCCCCGCACGGGACGCAGGGAGATGGTGGTGATGGGGTGTGGGGACCGGAGCCCCTGGTTCTTCCCCGCACGGGACGCAGGGAGATGGTGGTGATGGGGTGTGGGGACCGGAGCCCCTGGTTCTTCCCCGCACGGGACACGGGGAGATGGTGGTGATGGGGTGTGGGGACCGGAGCCCCTGGTTCTTCCCCGCACGGGATGCAGGGAGATGGTGGTGATGGGGTGTGGGGCCGGGAGCCCTGGTTCTTCCCCGCACGGGACGGAGGGAGATGGTGGTGATGGGGTGTGGGGCCGGGAGCCCCTGGTTCTTCCCCGCACGGGACGCAGGGAGATGGTGGTGATGGGGTGTGGGGCCGGGAGCCCCTGGTTCTTCCCCGCACGGGACGCAGGGAGATGGTGGTGATGGGGTGTGGGGCCCGGAGCCCCTGGTTCTTCCCCGCACGGGACGGAGGGAGATGGTGGTGATGGGGTGTGGGGACCGGAGCCCCTGGTTCTTCCCCGCACGGGACACGGGGAGATGGTGGTGATGGGGTGTGGGGACCGGAGCCCCTGGTTCTTCCCCGCACGGGACGCAGGGAGATGGTGGTGATGGGGTGTGGGGCCGGGAGCCCCTGGTTCTTCCCCGCACGGGACGGAGGGAGATGGTGGTGATGGGGTGTGGGGCCCGGAGCCCCTGATTCTTCCCCGCACGGGACGCAGGGAGATGGTGGTGATGGGGTGTGGGGCCCGGAGCCCCTGGTTCTTCCCCGCACGGGATGCAGGGAGATGGTGGTGATGGGGTGTGGGGCCCGGAGCCCCTGGTTCTTCCCCGCACGGGACGCAGGGAGATGGTGGTGATGGGGTGTGGGGCCCGGAGCCCCTGGTTCTTCCCCGCACGGGATGCAGGGAGATGGTGGTGATGGGGTGTGGGGCCGGGAGCCCCTGGTTCTTCCCCACACGGGACACGGGGAGGTGGTGGTGATGGGGTGTGGGGCCCGGAGCCCCTGATTCTTCCCCGCACGGGACGCAGGGAGATGGTGGTGATGGGGTGTGGGGCCCGGAGCCCCTGGTTCTTCCCCGCACGGGATGCAGGGAGATGGTGGTGATGGGGTGTGGGGCCCGGAGCCCCTGGTTCTTACCCGCACGGGACGGAGGGAGATGGTGGTGATGGGGTGTGGGGCCCGGAGCCCCTGGTTCTTCCCCGCACGGGACACGGGGAGATGGTGGTGATGGGGTGTGGGGCTCGGAGCCCCTGATTCTTCCCCGCACGGGACACGGGGAGATGGTGGTGAAGGGGTGTGGGGCCGGGAGCCCTGGTTCTTCCCCGCACGGGACGCAGGGAGATGGTGGTGATGGGGTGTGGGGCCCGGAGCCCCTGGTTCTTCCCCACACGGGACGCAGGGAGATGGTGGTGATGGGGTGTGGGGCCCGGAGCCCCTGGTTCTTCCCCGCACGGGACGGAGGGAGATGGTGGTGAAGGGGTGTGGGCCCGGAGCCCCTGGTTCTTCCCCGCACGGGACGGAGGGAGATGGTGGTGAAGGGGTGTGGGCCCGGAGCCCCTGGTTCTTCCCCGCACGGGACGCAGGGAGATGGTGGTGAAGGGGTGTGGGCCCGGAGCCCCTGGTTCTTCCCCGCACGGGACGGAGGGAGATGGTGGTGAAGGGGTGTGGGCCCGGAGCCCCTGGTTCTTCCCCGCACGGGACGGAGGGAGATGGTGGTGAAGGGGTGTGGGCCCGGAGCCCCTGGTTCTTCCCCGCACGGGACGCAGGGAGATGGTGGTGATGGGGTGTGGGGACCGGAGCCCCTGGTTCTTCCCCGCACGGGACGCAGGGAGATGGTGGTGATGGGGTGTGGGGACCGGAGCCCCTGGTTCTTCCCCGCACGGGACACGGGGAGATGGTGGTGATGGGGTGTGGGGACCGGAGCCCCTGGTTCTTCCCCGCACGGGACGCAGGGAGATGGTGGTGATGGGGTGTGGGGCCGGGAGCCCCTGGTTCTTCCCCGCACGGGACGGAGGGAGATGGTGGTGATGGGGTGTGGGGCCGGGAGCCCCTGGTTCTTCCCCGCACGGGACGCAGGGAGATGGTGGTGATGGGGTGTGGGGCCGGGAGCCCCTGGTTCTTCCCCGCACGGGACGCAGGGAGATGGTGGTGATGGGGTGTGGGGCCCGGAGCCCCTGGTTCTTCCCCGCACGGGACGGAGGGAGATGGTGGTGATGGGGTGTGGGGACCGGAGCCCCTGGTTCTTCCCCGCACGGGACGCAGGGAGATGGTGGTGATGGGGTGTGGGGACCGGAGCCCCTGGTTCTTCCCCGCACGGGATGCAGGGAGATGGTGGTGATGGGGTGTGGGGACCGGAGCCCCTGGTTCTTCCCCGCACGGGACGCAGGGAGATGGTAGTGATGGGGTGTGGGGCCCAGAGCCCCTGGTTCTTCCCCGCACGGGACGCAGGGAGATGGTGGTGATGGGGTGTGGAGGCCTCCGACGCTGCAGACAGCTGGACTGGATAAGCGAGGGAAGCAGCTTGCTCCCGCTCCCCGCTTGGTGTTTGTTCTTACGTTCCCATGTACTCGCGAATGTATCCTGGGATATATAAACTTTACAGCTTTTTTAAAAAGTTGGACCGCTCTAACTTTAGCATGTGTACTTAAAGTGGAAACATTTTGCTCCTGACCTTTTGGAGAGGGTATTTGAACTCATCTGCCCAGTTTTCTTGCTTCCTGTCATACCTCTTCTTGGATTGGACAAAACAGAACATATTTTATTAATAAGAGGAAACAATTGAAGCAGGATAGTTAAGAATGCCACCTTCTGTCCTGGCCGGTGTTGCTCAGTGGTTAGAGCATTGGCCTGCGGACCAGAGAGTCCCAGGTTTGGTTCCTGCCAAGGGCACATACTTCGGTTGCAGTTTGTCCCTGACCTGGTTGGGGTTGTGTGGGTGGCAACCAGTCTGTGTATCTCACACATCGATGTTTCTCTCTCTCTCTTCCTCCGTCTCTCCCTCCCGCTCTACCTGAAGATAAATGCAAAAATGTCGTCAGATGAGGGTTAAAAAAAAGAATGCCACCTTCTTTCATTTCTGTGCCAGGGAATTCAGTGTGGGTTTGCCTGGCACCGTTGCCAGTCATGAAAACTCGTCGCCCACAGCACTGGTGTTTGTGACAGTATACGTTTAGGGACCCCTGGTATTGTGCTCAAGCATTGTCATAGACTCTTCCCTACTGTGCAGTAGAAAGAATTAAATATTTTTTTTCTCATGGATTCTGGGTACATATTCCTTATATGTCATAACATGGAATCTTTCTCTCTGCTTAGATTTCTGTGGATTTTTCTCATGCCCTGGCTGTTGAATTGTGGAGAGACTGGCGAGCTCAGGCCATTCTCAGCACGTGAACCCAGAGTTGCAGACACTTCTGTTTGTGGCTGCAGCTAACATCTGACCTGGGCAGCCTGTATGAATTGACTGACATGATAAATACTGGGATGTGGGTGTGCAAATGCTCTGTACGTTTTATGAAAAGCTATTGTGATTTCTCAGGAGGGAACCTCCCATTGCGGGGGCTCTATGCTTTTGTGTCTTCTCATTCTTTCTCTGGGGAATTTATGATGTTCAGGACTCTTTTTCTCATTTGGTTGTATGGTCTTGGACAGTGGCAAAAGATGAGAATATATTTCTCTGTGAATAGATTGTATGCACATTGTATTTCTGTATGCTGCTGGCTGGGAGATGATAAATCTTGATTTTGATCAGCTCTGAGATTGTAGTGAGCAGTAGATGCATTTGCAGTGGTCTTTCAGAAAAGTGCTCCTGCATTGGCAATGAGAGGTGTTCAAAGCACATGGCAGGGAGCACAGCAGGCTTTAATAGATGAAAAAGCAGAAGACTGCATGGCCCGGAGGGAAGTGATCTCCAAAGACTCGCCAGGTTGACCCAGCAAACATCTGTTAGCTTTGATTCTTCCACCCAAACTACTGTGTTTCCTGGTCCTGGAGAGGCAACAGTGTAGCCTGTAGGAAAAAGCCCCGAGATGACAGTGTGGCTGGTTTTCTGGCACCTTTGCTAATTATATGCCTTGTCAGCCTGTCTTGAAGCCATATCCCCAGCTATAGGAATTCTGAGGTTTGCTACTCTTATTCCGCAGGAGCGCACAAGACTTCATGTGGTGAAAATGCTGTAGGCGTCTGCGGTAGGTTTGGTCAGTTGGTATCGTCATGCAGAGACGTTAATTATGTGTCTCTGGATGTAAGAGCTCTGCTGTGAGATACAGTTGCCAAAGGGGTTTAACTGTTTCAGCTGATCTGGCCATGAGGGGAGAAGCCAAGCACCCTTTCCTCATCACCCCCCTCCCCCCCACGCTTCATGAGCTGTGGTCTCCGACACGGACAGGAGACCCTTCCTGGTTTCGTTGTATCTGAATATTACCGAGTGTGCACTGATTCAGAATAATAATCAGCATTTATTACAGCACTTCCTGTGATGCGCCACAATGTGACAAGCAATGCTCTAAGGTCTTTAGGTATATTAGATATATTAACCCTCCCAATAATTCTGTAAGGTAGATGTTTTTATTATCTCCATTTTACAAACGAGGAATCAGTGGCCCAGAAAGGATAAATTAACTTACCAAAAATCAAACAGTTTTAAGTGGCTGAAATGGGATTCGAAACCCAAAATGTCTTGTTTTAGGGTCTGCTCTTTTGAAGGTTCACACTATGGGGGGAGCAGGAAAGGGGGAGGCTTAGATTCAGCCCTTGAGAAAAGCTTTTTATTCAGGAGAGCTGTGATAAAGGGAAAGGCTGTAGAAGATCTGATAAGCATTAAACACAGACACGGGCTTAGCTATTTACATTACAGACGACAAAAGATTCCTGACATTGTGGCCATGAGGGGGAGTTGTTATTGGAGTTCCAAGTTTGGGTGCAATGAAATCATCATATCTTCTCCTTTCTGATTGGACCGGAGGCTTTGTGGAGAGAGCGTTCTCTGAGCTCTCCGTGTGCATCTGCCAGGTGTTTGGCATGGTTTAGCAGTGGCTCTCCGTCAGGGGTGTGCCTCTCAGTCTCGTGCGGAGCCTTTGGAAAGCACAGACCCCACAGCCCTGCACACGCTCCTTGCGTCTGTCGGAGGTTCTGAGCTGCAGCCCAGGAGAGGACTTGGAGTGGAGATGGTGCCTTTAGGTGGTTATATGGAATACACCACTCCAAACGTAATGGTTCTAGACAAACATGGTTTATCATTCCTCATTGATTCTGTGTTGTCCTGGGCTCGCTCACTGGCTGGGGAGCTGGGAGCTGGGTTTCTCTCCCCTGTGGTCTTACCTCACGTGATGGTGGCATTCTCCCAAGAGGGCAAGTCCCGGTGCACAGGTGCTTATCAGGCCTCCGCTCAGGTCACATTTGCCAATGTCCCCACAGCTCCAGAAAATCACACTCCCAAGCCCAGCATCCATGTGGAAAGGGGTTCCACAGGGTGTGACACTCGTGGTCATGATTCATTGGCATTGTTATTATAACAGCCTACCACAGATGTACACACTGACTAACATCAGCTCAATGAAAGGACATTTATACGAGGGCTTCGATTTCATGAAACCTAGGGGAAACTTACAACCTTCATTCTTCACCGGCCCTGTGGTACACCTGCCCAGTGGGTCAGTTGTGGTTTCTTCACATTTGCTCGTTGGCTCAGCACATGTTATGGGAGCACCTACTGTGCTAGAGGAACTGCAGCGGACAAAACAAAAGCCCCTGCCGGTGTGGGGCTTACAGTCTGGCGGTGACAGGTGGCAGAAACAGGCAGTATAAATAGCAGGCTTGGAGACTGGGGGGAAAGGTGAGGGGATTGAGAAGTACAAATTGGTAGTTACAAGACAGTCTCGGGGATGTAAAGTACAGCAGAGGGAACATAGGCAATAATATTGTAATAACTGTGCAGGGTGAGTACTGGAAATAGCCAGGGGAACACTTTGTAAAGTATGTGATTATCTAACCACTATGCTGTACACCTGAAACTCATACAAAATAGTGTTGAATATAAACTGTAAATGAAAAATGAAATTTTAAAAAAAGTGTAAAGGAAAATAAATAAGTAAAATAGGGAAGGTAAGTAGGGGGATGGGAGGGTGGTAGCAATTTTATAAAGAGTGGCCTGGGAAGCCCTGACAAGGGGGAATTGTGGGGAGAGCCAAGACGAAGACGGACTCTGGTCGGCTGAGGGCAGTGTAGTGATTTATTGCTTGTACTTGGATGTCTTCCCCAGATCTGTTGTCACGGGTGGGCTGTGGAGGGAGAGATAGCTGGTACCAAGTGGGCAGGAGGAGACAGTGACCAGCATGTCCTGTAAAGTGTGGTGTCACACGAGCTCTGTGCTCGGATCTGGCTGGATTTGGGGTGCGGATACAGGGTGAAGAGAAGGGACATGTGTCTTGAGTACCTAATGTATGTTGGGCATTTAGAAGTATATCTCATTTAAGCCTCTCAGTAGCCTCTGAAGAAACTAGTATTATTCCTGCTTTGGGGGAGTCTGAGTGGTAAAATAACAACTTAGATCAAAGAAAGAAAGAGTCAAGAAAGGGGAAAATATCAAGAAATGAAAAGAACCATTGACTATTATAGATTTAATGCTAGAAGAGAACATAAGTTAAATGGTACATCCACTATCTAGAACATTTTATCCCATTTCTGTCTCTTGTCTTCCCATTACCTAATCCTGGTTTTGTTTTCTCACAGGAGTGGGTGACAGCCACGGACATCAGAGTGACCCTCAATCGCCTGAACACCTTTGGAGACGAGGTGTTTAATGACCCCAAAGTCCTCAAGTCCTATTATTACGCAATCTCTGATTTTGCTGTAGGTGGTAGGTAAGTAAACTATTAAAACTTTGAAAGGGCCCAGCTGGGTGGCTCGGTGGATTGAGCATCATCCGATGGACTAAGAGGTCCCGATTTGATGCCTGGTCAGGGCACATGCCCGGGTTGTGGGCTCAATCCCCAGGGGGGGACTCGGAGGAGGCAGCCAGTCAATGTTTCTCTCTCACATCGATGTTTCTTTCTCTCTCCTGTCCTCTCTCTAAATAATCAATAAAAAGTAAAATAAAATCTGCTTTAAAAAAAACCCACAAAACTTTGAAAGAGATTCCAGCTTTGGTTTAAAAGTAAATGTAGCAACTGTTTACAACTATATTAAAAACATTGTTAGACCTCATTATCATGGAAACAAAGTAATTAGGTTTTCTAAAACCTTGTCAAATCCACACACTTGGTGAATCCTTATTGAGGATTGAAGTGCAAAGCTCTGTAATAGGCTCTGCGAAGCTACTGAGGAAGTGTAGACTGCCATGCACCCACTGAGGAGAGGTGGACCTTCTAGGATCCTGCAGATGAATGAGGCAGGCGACGTATGACTCTGAGACATTAAATACTAGTATAGTCCCATGTTTTAGCTTTAAAAAAAAAGCCACATGCCAGAGAATGCTGCAGAAGCGTCAGCGAGGCTGGAGGAGCAGAAGGGGGCTAAGCTGGATGAATGGGGTTGAGTGCAGAGGGTGGGCATGCGTGAACAAAAGTCTGGAGTTGGGAGAGTATGAACCTACTTAACTGAAGGAACATCTCATATGAATTTGTAGAGTTGTAAACAAGAGAGAGAGATTGGTAGCTCAAGATGTTACACGGCAGGAAAGGATCTTGGACCTACATCCCCTGTATTAACCTGTGAGGTCTCAAGAGCAGAAACATCATCATTGTGTGCAGTGTCCCTGGTGTGGATTGATGCTCAGAGAAAGTTGATGGAAACTGTCGCCAGTGAGTAGCCATGTAGTTTTTTTGCAGTAGGGCTATGATATCAAAACAGTGGCTTAGGAAGATTAGCTGTGGGCTTATACGTATGAGTAGAGTATGCTCGAGAGAATTTCTATTCTTCTTTTGATGCTGTGTGAGCTAGGTGATAGGTGACGCACACCTGACGTTAGGGTGGTGACAAGAGAATGGAAAGGAACATGTAGAGGCATTTTATTGTGAAGGAAGAATTATCAGGAGGTAGTCAGGGATGATTGTAAGGTTTCGTGATGAGGAGACAGGTGGCACCATTAACAAAGTAAATAAAGATGAGCTAATTTGGGGAGATGATGAGTTTGGTTGTAGACATGTAAAGTTGTAGGTCCTGGAGGACATCTAAATTTGTGCATCAGTCAAGGAGTTTGGGAGAAACATGAGAGCTGGAGATGTAAATTTGTGACTCATCCTGATTATGCTGTAGATGTTTCAGAAGTGTTTGGGTGTCCTTTTAAGTGGTAGTTGAAGCTCTGGAACTGTTTGTAGTCTTCATGGAAGCACCGAGGGAAATGTCAGCACACCAGAACGCACGCTAGTATTTGTGGGAATTTCCATGAGTTCTTAGTTTATGGTTTTACCTGCCTCCAAGGGATCCTTCAAGGATTCTTACCCCAAACAACCTGTGGGATACCAGGCTACCAGATCCATCTGGTGGTGAGGTATCTAATGTCTCTTGCTGCCTTCAGATCAGAATAACTTTAATATCATCATGGCAGATAAATAATTGCTGACATAATTATTGACGTATGTGCTCACACAATCCTAGGCACATGAATAAAGCAACTTCTTGATCCTCCCAGTAACCCTATGAAATAGACATCATCATAACCCCTATTTTGCATGTAAGTTACAGGGCGGGTCTCCAAACCCAGGCTGCCTGGCTTCCAAAGCCATGCTCTTCTTTTTTTCTTTTTTCCTCACCTGAGGACATTTTTCCATTTTTTGTTCAGGTAGAGTGGGAGGGAGAGAGAGGAACAGAGAGAGAGAGAGAAACATGGACGTGAAAGGGACACATCGAATGGCTGCCACCTGCACGACCAACCAGGGCCGGGGACAAACTGCAACCGAGGTACGCGCCCTTAGCAGGAACCGAACCCGGGTCTCTCTGGACTGCAGGCCGACGCTCTAACCGCTGAGCCAAACCGGCCAGGGCTCCATGCTCTTCTTAACCAGCACACTCGGCTGCCTCTTGGCACACACACATGACTTTGGGACGTGATGCTACACATGTCCTCAGATGTTGTTGGGGACTTTCTTCTCACGTCTGGTTAATGCCCCATCCCCTGTTAAATAAAGATACCTTTTTTTTTTTCCTGTTTAATTGTTTCCTCATACCTGAAACTCAAACAGCCCTCCCTTAATCTGGCTCGGTTGCTCAGTTTCCAGTGGTAAGCTTAAGCACATTCGGGGGCTGTTCCTCGTTCCCTGTGTCCGTCCGTCTTCTGCGTCCGTTTCAGTGACACTGGAGCCGCTTCCTGTTTTCTGAGTGTCCCCTCTCTCCCCAGGTGTAAGTGTAACGGACATGCAAGCGAGTGTGTGAAGAATGAGCGTGACAAGCTGGTGTGTAGTTGCAAACATAATACTTTTGGAGCAGACTGTGAGAAGTGTCTTCCTTTCTTCAACGACCGGCCGTGGAGGAGGGCGACCGCCGAGAGCGCCAGCGAATGTCTGCGTGAGTGCCCCGCCGCGCCAGCCCGTCCGTGGCCCAGAGGCCTGCGGGGGTGGAGGGGGAAACGGGTGACTTGCACTGATGCCTCCTCGAAAGGCGGTGCTCCTTTCATCATTGGGGAGCATGGGACCATCCACCGCGCGCACATCAGAGGACACCCCAGAGGAGGGCCACTGGCTGTGAATACAAACCGTGCCGGTTGTGGGTGTCCCTCCTGAACACACACCCCGGAATGGGAGCGGCAGCCTCGCGGTTGGGCACTGGGCTGAGGCCCACACGCCCGGCCAGGGTAGCCTGCTCCGACGTACGGTGTCTCCCGTTTTCTTCTTTGTTGTCCTTCAAAATAGTCTTCTTCCAACTAAGGCGCATTTCCTCAGGAGCCAGGGTCATTGGTTACCATGTGTCGGTTACAATGAATTCTAGAGGAAGGCTGCCTCTCAAGAGCTATTATGTATCAAAATTATTTTTCTTTGATCTCACTGAAGAGCGTAGTAGGGAGCTTTCCTACTGCTCAGGCAGATGTGGCGGCTTTGGGAGGGAAGTAGATACGGGTGATCCTAGGCGAGGGCCAGCCGAAGAGGAGAGCACATCGTGTCTTCCTTCAGCCTCCTGGTCTATCCGCACAGGCAGGGAAAGGAGTCTCAGGAGAGAGGAACTAGGGAACCATGCAATTACGACTTGCCAAGGAGTTAAGAAATTTTTAAAGCAGCTGTAATTTTCTTATGTCCTTATAAATATTCCTGATCATAGTCTCTTGGGAATAAATTGACTAAGAAAGAAGACACTGTGAACTTGCAGGAATTGTTGGCAGGAACCTTGAGAAAGAATTGATATCTTAACTTAGGACTATTTTTATTAGCTGCCCAGAGCAGACTTTCTTATTCATCCCAGATTAGCAGATTGATTTTACAGCCTCCTCCGGCATTCCCAAACAGTTGCTCAAGCTCCTTCGGTTCTCTCCCTGAACGGGAACATCCATGTTGGGCTCCGTGACACAGACTGGCAAAAGAAAGAATGAAAGAGTCCTGAGATGTGCCATCTGAGTAAACGTGCACGTGTGTTTGGAAAGTCTGTTTGATGATGTGGCTGGTCACATTTAGAGGCTGTCCAGGAACAGATGAGAACAACAAATCCATTGTATCGCCAGCCTACCCCCAGTAAATGAGCTGCATACTGTAGCGAGAGGACTTTGATGAGGAACTAAGTCAACTTGCTTCCCTCCTCAGTCCCTTCTGCACTGTGACCCCTCAAAGAACAAAGTTTCTGGGGGTTGCGACAATAGTCCAGTATCGTCTGGGTGCTTGAGCCACAGAGGAGAACATGATAGCCGCTTTCTCTCTTACCAGCTGCTTAGAAGGGCGATTCTCACCTGGTGGGCTGCAAGAATTTTTAAAACAGGCAATACCTGACTATTTCGTTGGGGCACTGACCGCTTTTCCAGACTGTCAAATTAAAAAATGGCACCAGCCAACACAATGACAGCCATCCAGTGTGAATGAATCAAAATTGTACCTATTTTTTGTCAGATCGGCCAAAAAATGTCTTTTTATGTGCTACAGAATTTTAGTAATGAATTTACGTGTGCCACGAGATGAAAAAGGTTGAAAATCGCTGGCTTAGAATAGTGGAGATCCAGGAACTGTTCTGGCTCATGGTCTCCGAGCACCAGACTGCCGACGTGGGGCTGGCTGGGTTGATTGCTGGATAATTTGGGTAGGCTCGAGGGAAAAGAACAGCTATTGAAGAAGGAAGGGAAAGGGAGCTATAAAAATTACTTAACACAACTCTAATTTTGGTACTAGTGATTCAAGGTTCTAAAAACTTTTCAAGGATAATACCATAGAACTGATTGTAAACGAAGGAAGAGAAGAAAACGAAAATATGTATATTCAAATATTTTAAAACAACAACTTCCTGATCTGTCTGAAATCAAATAAAACTTTATTTAGTGCAAAAGCTACTGCCTGTACTTTGGGCAGAATCAACAATTCTGAGAAAATCATTGGACTATCAATACACTATAATAAAGAATTTCTACAGATACTTGTTCTTAAAATATGGTTGTTCCCGGTAGGTGGTATCTGTTAGTTACTTAACAGGTGACCTCGTTGGCACATCCCCAGGGGATGGCTCTATCTACTGGATGCAGATTTCCCTGTAATTCTGCTTCCATCCGCAGAGGCACTAATTTTAACCCATGTGTCTCAGGTTAGCCCAGTCTGGCACTGTGAACGTTAGTATCTTAGATATTTGAATCATGTGAGGCCTGAAACGCTAAGGTGAATTGAAGCCTGCCTATTTATGGGCACCTTGTTCTTGGAGGTGGGGTTAGGATGAAGGATGAAGATTCCAGAAACATTGAACATTGTAAGTTGACTTGCCTTTTACTTGTATATGAACACTGACCTGGAGATTCCTTTCTTGTTAAGAACAAGAATTCCTTGTCTTTTATGATGGTGCTGTTTTTCATAAAGATGAACATTTCCTAGTAAGCTAATAACCAGGCTGTATAAACCCATTATTGACATACTGTTTTTCTTTCTTTTCTTTTCTTTAATGAAGAATGTATCTTGTGGTCATTCTTATTCTAACACCACCTGTCAGAGAGATGTGGGAAATTATGCTTTGGTTTTTACTTTTTTGTTTTTTCGAGTCTTAGAGATAACGCTATTTGTAAAGGAACATGGATCTCACTTAACTCATGTGTTTGGCCAACAGCCTGTGAGTGCAACGGCCGATCACAAGAGTGCTTCTTTGACCCCGAACTGTACCGATCCACTGGCCATGGAGGCCACTGTACCAACTGCCAGGATAACACCGACGGTGCCAACTGTGAGCGGTGCCGGGAGAATTTCTTCCGCCTTGGGGACACGGAAGCCTGCTCTCCATGCCACTGCAGTCCTGTCGGTAAGTGACAGGCAGAGTCTGCAGCAGCCCAGTGGGTGGAAAGGCCTCCCCCCCATAAGCATTCCATGTATCCCCAGAAAATAAAGCTGTTTCCTAGGCATTTGCCCAGGTTCAGTATGGAAATGTGGACATTGCTGGCACATGAACCAGTCAGGATCTGCCTGGCCCCCACCTCCACTCTAACCGCGTTGAACTTTCAGATGATTTTCTGGTGTGTATAAAACTGGGCTTGGCCAGAGTAATGGTTCTGTAAATAATTAGCAGCTAAATCCTAGAGACCATTTGAACTTGACTGTACAAGGTTGGCTGCTTCGTGAGTTCTTCCTTGTTAATGATTTTGTTTAGTCTCAAATCCTTCGAGAGCTGAGCTGTTTCATGTTAGCGTATGCTCATAGATGTGGTGTACTCTTAGTCCATTATGTTCGTTCAAGAGTTTGACCTTTATATTTGTTTTTCGTGCCAGTATATACTTAAATTCTAGACATGACCCTGAAGGGGCCTGTGCTCTCTCCCAGAGGGGTGACTGGCCTTCTGTCCAGTTTGCCACTGGGTACAGAGTGGCTTGCTCATGTTTTCAACATCGATGAGTAGGCGGTGTGTCTGGGAAGTTAAAATGCGGTGGCTTAAAGGGGTCTGATTTTGAGAGAACTCTGATTTAAAATTTGATCTTTTAGCTCTGTAACCATTTAGAGACTACATACTGATTTTCAGGCATTGTTTTTAATTACTGATTTTCTTTCTTTAACGTTAGTGTTGCCGACCCACCTGGTGGTTGACGTGCTTTTTAAATTTCAGGTTCTCTCAGCACACAGTGTGACAGCTATGGCCGATGTAGCTGCAAGCCGGGAGTGATGGGTGACAAGTGTGACCGGTGCCAGCCCGGCTTCCATTCTCTCACAGAGGCGGGATGCAGGTGACACCTCTCAGAACCCAAAGAAGGGGGCAGAACCCAAATGTAGTTGATTCATAATAATAGATCTTGTAGCTTATCTGCAGCTGTATAAACATCCCCCCCCCAAAAAAAAAAATTGTCAGCAAGATTCAAGACTTCTGGCTGTAGTGATGGCCCAGGATTGATTTGTACAGAGCTGAAGCAGCGTTTATAATATTGGTGATGGGTATTCTCGATCGAAACCAGATCTAAATATAGAAGTGACATTAGTATTCATTTTGCTCTATTAGGGTTTTTAAAAAATGATTAACATGTAGAAGTAAAGGTTCACTTTAAGAGTGGAATTGCTTTACTCCTGTGTCTTCTCTCACTGTTTCGTTCGTTCCCCACCCGACAGGCCGTGTGCGTGTAACCCCTCTGGCAGCACGGACGAGTGTAATGTTGAAACGGGACGATGTGTCTGCAAAGACAACGTGGAAGGCTTCAACTGCGAGAGGTAGCTCCTTCTCGCTCCAGCTGCATCGTGTTTCCTCCGTTATCCTATTCCAAGTTCCAAAAAATGCCTGATTGCATCTTAATCTTTTTCAGGTGCAAGCCTGGATTTTTTAATCTGGAATCATCCAATCCCAGAGGCTGCACACCCTGCTTCTGCTTCGGGCATTCTTCCGTCTGCACGAACGCCGGCGGCTACAGCGTCTACCCTATAACCTCAACCTTCCAGATTGGTAACTCAGACCTTTCCCTCCGTCCCCCAGAAGTGCAGATAGGCTTACAGCATTTTTTAATATTCAGTAACTCTTGGAGGATTTTTCGATGGTGGCAACACCATGGCTTTTAACGAACATGATTTTTTTTTAATTTGGCTTTTTTATTTCTTGGGATTTTTTGTGTTGTTTTTATCCTATATGTTTTTATGATTAGTAATGTTTGTTTTTTAAATTTTTTTATTTCTCAACAGTTGACATGCAATATTATAGTCGTTTCAGAGGTACAGCATAGTGATTAGACATTCATATAACTTACTTTTTTTTTTTTATCTTCACCTGAGGACATTTTTCTATTTTTTGTTCATATAGAGTGGGAGGGAGAGACAGAGAGAGAAACATCGACGTGAAAGGGACACATCGAGTGTTTGCCCCCACACAACCCAACCAGGGCCAGGAACAAACTGCAACCGAGGTGCCCTTAGCAGGAACCGAACCCAGGTCTCTGGACCGCAGGCCGACGCTCTAACCGCTGAGCCAAACTGGCCAGAGCGACATTCATATAATTTATGAAGTGATTCCCCCTGATGAATCTGGTACCTCTCTGACGCCATACATAGTTGTTACAGTATTATTGGCTGTATTCCCTATGCTGTACTTTATGAAAACATACATATAGTTTTAGAATTTACCGTTGAATTTTATGTAACATTGCTAAATGTTACATAAAATAAAACAAAACATATCTGGAGGGGTATAGCATACATAAGTGCTGTCGTAGGATTCATTTATTCAAGAACTTTTACTGCTGTCTGTCTCTGTGCTTCCCGTATATTTTTGTGGTCCATAGACGAGGTGAAGTCAGGTGTTTGCAATGTGACGGTGCCTGTGTTTTCGTCCTCTGCTTGCAGATGAGGATGGGTGGCGGGCAGAGCAGAGGGACGGCTCTGAAGCATTCCTGGAGTGGTCCCCCGAGAGGCAAGATGTCGCCGTCATCTCGGACAGTTACTTTCCTCGGTACTTCATTGCTCCTGGTGAGTGAGGCTGGAAACGGTCTGGCTGAGGGGTCCTGCTCTGGGGCCTCTTCTCACACTCTTGCCCTGTGTGTCTGTGTTCCAGCCAAGTTCTTGGGCAAGCAGGTGATGAGTTACGGCCAGAACCTCTCCTTCTCCTTTCGAGTGGACAGGCGGGACACGCGCCTCTCCGCCGAGGACCTGGTGCTCGAGGGAGCTGGCCTGCGAGTGTCCGTGCCCTTGATCGCACAGGGCAATGCCTATCCAAGTGAGACAGCCGTGAAGTACGTCTTCAGGTAAGACGTCTGCGTCGTAAAACCCGACCCGACGAGATGTGGAAGTGGTTTCTTTATCTGAGCTCGTCAGGCCTCAAGGTGAATGTTGAAAACCCCAGGGGTACAAGGGGACCTTTGTAAAAGACTTCCTTCCCTTCGTTCACCTGTGCCCTTGCCACCTGGACATCAAACCAGCAGACCGACGTCTGCGTCGGTTAGATTGTCGGGGCGTTGCATTGTTGGTGGTCTACATGGAAAAGAAGTGCTTTCTCAGACCCCAGAAGTTAATGGGGCCCCTTCTTTCTCTCCAGGCTCCACGAAGCAACAGATTACCCTTGGAGGCCTACGCTTACCCCTTTCGAATTTCAGAAGCTCCTTAACAACTTGACCTCTATCAAGATCCGTGGGACATATAGTGAAAGAAGTAAGTTATGATATAATTCAGGAGAGCTGTTTAACAAGATGGTGAGGTAGAAGGAGCCATAATATGCAAAAGGGCATCTCTAAAATCCTGATACTATAACAGTGATCCTAAAGAAGGGGTATAAACTACCTCCTTATACATGAATTATGTATAAAAATAATCTATTTTTAACCACTTTTAAGAACCTGGAGAGAATTTGCTAAAAGTAGTAACTACTATTATTTTATAATGGATAAGCCTGCTGTGATTACGTTACATATAAATAGATTCTTCTAAAATTTCTAAATACTGGCTCATGTGACTTAACCTTTGTTTCTTTTTATGTATTGCTCTCTAATTCTCAAACCTTTTAACCACTGGCTGAATTAGGAAAACTTATCAATCACCGAATGAACATTTGTTAGAATCTTAGATAAACAAAGCAGTTTTAGGTATGCCTGTCAAATTTTTTCCCTATAAATTTTTTTTATGTGAATGAAGTCCTCTCTCTGTAGGAAGGTAGAACCGGGGGCAGTGCAGTCTGAGTGGTGGCATGGCACTGAGTTTGGCCTCAGCAGCTCGGATGTGTTGATTTTTTTAAATTTTATTTTATTGAAGTATAACTGACATACATTACATAAGTTTCAGGTGCATGACATAATGATTAGACATTTGTACATAATGTGAAATGATTGCCATAATAAGTATAATGTCCATCACCATACTTAGTTACAGAATTTTTATTCTCGTGTGATAGAAACTTTTAACATTTACTCTCTTAGCAACTTTCAAATATGCAGCCCAGTACTATTAACTGTAGTTGCCACGCTACTGTACATTACATCCCCGAGACTTCTTTAGTTTATAAGGGAACTTTGGAAACCACCAATCTCTGTTCTCTGTAGCTACGAGCTAAGTGTTTCTTGTGTGTGTGTTTCTTTCTTTCTCCTTTTGTTTTCTTTTTGAAGATTTCGTGTGTAAGTGAGATCATGCAGTATTTGCTTTCTCTGTCTGACTTATTTCATATAGCACAATGCCCTCAAGTCATTGGTTTTGTTCATTTTGAGGTGCCTGCTTGAGGGCCCAGATGAAAATGTCTTATAAATAGTAGTTAGAAATATGGATCTGCGGCGTAGGGAGAAGTTGGGACAGGAGATCTAGAACTGAACGGTTGTTGACGTATGGGCAGTCCTTTTTAAACTTGGAAAAAAGAGCAGAACATGCAGTTCTGGAAAAATAGTTATTTAAGAAACATGCCTTGAGCCTCAAGAGAGAAAAAGAATTTCAAGGAAGAGAAGCAATTAACAAGTTTAAGAAGATAACACGATTGGGTTTGGGATTGGGTGACCAAGGAATCACGGTGAGGTTTTGTGTTGTTTTTTAAGAAGTGTTGAAACTGAAGTTAGAGTGCAGTGCTTTGGTAAACGATTTGAAAGTCAAGAAGTAAAGTAAAGGTTATTCTTTTAAGAAGTCTAGCTATAAGGGAAGGAAAAGAGAGAGACTGTAATTCGGGAGTAAGGACAAGATGGGAGGAAGAGTAATTTTAGGATGGGGAGACTTAAGAATGTTTAGAGTTAGAAGCACATGAGCCAATGGAAAAGTATCTCATGATCTAATTGTTGAAAAAACCCATAAACATATTCCAAATTAACTAATTTCAAGGCAGTCATAGAAGAGATAGCCTCAGGTTGTCAGCTTCTAAGAATTATATAAGCAGCCAATGAAACATCATAACATAGGGAAATGCACTTGAAAGATAGACTGTGAGAGACAGAAGTGGGATGGAAATTCAAGGGAGATGTGGGGTGTGCCAGCCGAGACCGTCACAGGCACTGGGGGTTGAACCATTGGTATAAGCCATTGTAAGGCTTCCTCTATTTGTATTTTCTTCTGGAAATGGGGAAGCGTTGTGATCGATGGCATAATGGCTCTGGGATAGTTGCATACTGGTTGAAGTAGCCCTGAGCATCGGAACTTGTGTGCTCATTTTTGCTGTTTTGGGCGGGTAAGAACATGATTGAGTGGCACTTGCTGACAGGTGCTTTCCCCGGTTCTTGTCCTCGAACTCGTCCGTCAGCGTCTGCTTTTGTCACAAAGAAAGGAACACTGCTTCAGGACTGAGGACCTTACTCTTCTTGTCCTCCACAGGCGTGCTCTTCTCCCTTCCTGCCCCAGATTATGGTCCGGTGCTTTTCATTTTTTACATGGGTGATTGGGAGAACTGTGAAACCCACCAGTCTCAGTATGTGTGTTTATAATATAAGGTTGCTAGACTGTTATTCCAGACCCAGCACGAGCTACCACATGATTGTACTAAATGCTGTTTTCTACTTATCTTCTCCAACATGTGAATTAAACTGAAGGTTGCTTGCCTCTGGAATTTTGGGTCTGGTTACCCTTTAATGACTTTTTTGAGATTTTGGAAAACAGAAGCCAGGTCAGCGATTCTCTTTCCCACACTACACACAGGTGCCGGATATTTGGATGATGTCACCCTGGCAAGTGCTCTTCCTGGGCCTGGGACCCCTGCATTGTGGGTGGAGACCTGCACCTGTCCGGTGGGATACGGAGGGCAGTTTTGTGAGATGTGCCTCTCGGGTTACAGAAGAGAAACGCCGAGTCTCGGGCCATACAGTCCATGTGTGCTTTGTACCTGCAATGGGCACAGTGAGACCTGTGACCCTGAGACGGGTGAGTGGATGCTCTTTGGGGGCTGCTAGAGTTAAGCTCCCTTCAGCAGACTGGCGGGAATCGCTCATTGTCTCATTTGCCTGCTCTTCAAATAGGTGTTTGCAACTGCAGAGACAATACGGCCGGTCCCCACTGTGAGAAGTGCCGCGATGGGTTCTACGGAGATTCAACCGCGGGCACCTCTTCCGATTGCGCACCCTGCCCGTGTCCTGGGGGCTCGAGTTGTGCTGTGGTCCCTCTGACACAGGAGGTGGTCTGCACCAACTGTCCCATGGGCACCACCGGTGAGGCTGCCCTTCCCAGCTGCTGGCTGTTTCTGGCCAGAGCCCCTTGGGGGAAGGCCTTTGGGAGTGTCTGGATTTTTTGTTTGTTTGGCTTCATGATGACAATTTTCTTAGTAGGCAAAGTTTTATAGGAAACAGGTTTATTACAGATTTATAAAATGCATATCACATACTGATAAGAGCTAACATATATATGGCCAGGTACTTTCCTGGCCTCATTAATCCTCACAGCCCCATGAGGTAGGCTCTGCTGTCATCCCCATGTTCCAGCTGAGAAAACTGAGGCACAGCCACACTAAGTTACATGACAAGCCTGCAGGAGCTAGAATTCAACCAAGCCTTCTGGCTCCAAAGATGATGATCAATGCACTATGCTCTCCTTCATGAGATGAGAACCAAACCTTGGTTTCTAGTGTTTGTAAGAACATGATTGGAGCTGTTATCCTGGGTTTCTTGATATACAGTGGTAATTTAAAAATATGTTATTACCGTCTTTCTTTAAATCGTTGTTTCAGTGTATTGAAGCCCATCACATTTAGTTGGGAAAATGTGTTCATTTTTTCAATAGCTTTGGATAGGTCAGTGTTCCCAGTCTCTGAGTTTCTTTCTCTTTGGTAAAAACATAAAACTAGATCTTTCCTAGCTACTCAAGGAACTGCCCTCCCAGGCTGGCTGGCCGAGGAGACCGAGGCTCACTGGTGACTGTTTCTCTTCTTGATTGACTTCAGCCTCCACATAACGGAGAGATTCTGGCCAGCCTTCTGATACAGCCTTTGACTCCATCACAAGCCTTTTGTTCCAAAGATATTGCTTCAGAGCATAAAAATAAGTGAGAAACCAAAACACTGAGCTAATAATCTGTATCTCTTGTGTTTCATCAAAACATTCTTTAATCATTGGGAAACTTCCAAACACCCCATCTTCCTTCCTGCTCCGCTGACCCCTCACCGAGCACAGGGGCTTGCAACACAGATGTGACCATTTGCTGAAGACACTTGAGAAAATAAGGAAGGGAAATTAGTGTAGAATTTTATATTTTTGACTCTTTCCTGCCTTTTATTTTTAAAAACAGTGGCCCAACAGTCTCACGCAGGAGACTTCTGCAGCCTCATTCCCCATCACCCACTCCCACGCTCCTCCTGGGCTGCTTGTCGTCCCTCAGATGTGCCAGGCTCTTTGGCCACATGCTCCTCTCCTTTAGAGTGCTCACTCCACTCTCTCCTACCCAAACTCCCTTTTCTTGGCTAACTCCCATCTCTTCTGTAGGGTTGGGTTGAAACATCACTCTCTCAGGAAGGCTTTCCAACAGCCCCTCCCTGCCCTCTTACCCGAGGTTCTTAGTGCCCTTTACTTTGTAGCCACAAGGTCTAGTGAGTGTCCCATTTATAGTATCTACTCTTAGATGTACTTAATATAACGTTGATGGTAGATCTCCTTACTCTTTTCATTGTTTCACTGGGTGGATGGCAATTGCTCAACATAACAGTTAAGCATAGTGGGGTTGTTCCCATGCCTGTACTAAATAATACCAATGGTGGATTGAGACGACTTGGGATGCTTTAATGGAGAAGTGGAATGTAAAATAGGAGATCTTGGGAAATGTTATAGACATGTTGGTCACTAGTCAGGTGTTTCTGACACAAAGCTTGTGAAATATAGTTGTTTTATTACCATCTGGCTTGAAGGGAATGATCTGTAGCACTTTTTGAGGATGTTAATGAGAGTGTCTGTATGAAAAACAGCATAGCCCCTGTGAATAATGCTCTCACTCGTTATCCCTCTTGAACCATTTGATATTTTCACATGTATTCATTTGTTTATTGTCCATCTTCCTCCTCTACTTCTTTACTCCCAGTTTAAGCTCTGTGAGAGCAGGGACCTTCATCTATTTTGTTCACTTTTGTTTTGTTTTTTTAAATCCTCACTCGAGGACATTTTTGCATTTATCTTTAGGTAGAGTGGCGGGGGGGACATCGATGTGAGAGAGATACATTGAGTGGCTGCCACCTACACGACCCTAACCGGGGCCAGGGTCAAACTGCAACCGAGGTATGTGCCCCTCATGGGAACTGAACCCAGGACACTCTGGTCCACAGGCCGATGCTCCAACTGCTGAGCCAAACTGACCGGGGCTCTTTTATTCACTTTTGTATCCTAACACCCAGCATAGTGTTCAGCATATGTGCTTATGGAATGAATGCAAATATTTATTGAATTGCAAATACAAGGTAAGATGTTCTTCATTTAGAAGACTATTGAAGAATATAAATAATTCTTGACAGTCACTGGGGTCTTAAAACGTGGTTTGCATTCACATTTAACCTTTTAAACAATCTTTTGAGGTAAATAAATAATAAGTCTTTTTTTTTTCCCAACCAAAGAGTGCATGATGTTGGGAATATAAAAATGATTGAGGAATGGTCTCTACTCTTCAGGGGCTAAAAGTCTGAAGGGAAGCAGAGATTATTTTAATACAGAGAGTTTGGATAGAGGGATGTATACACAGTGTACTAAAGGAGAAGGAATAGAACCTTTCCTGTTGCCAGGAGGGATGAGAAGGAAAACTAGGGCTAAAAAGACATACAACCTGCCCAGCAACTTAGAAGTAATACAGCCAGGACTCGAACCTATACTCAAAGACAGAAGGGTAGACCAGCTGTCCCTGCCAGAGGATCTTCTGGAGTGAGTGCTTTTCATGAGCTACCATGTAGTTCTCTTAGATTTTCCACCAGATTTTTAAAATTAAGTTTTATTCAGAACAGATTTCAGAACATCTTAAATGTGGATCCTATCTTGAATAGTTAAATTATCTGATGAGAAAGCAGAACTGAAATGCTGTCTTCATGCTAATCTGGACAACGATCTCGGTGAGGGTCTGGGAACTCTTTACATCAGAGGAAAGAAGGTCCCGCTCCCTCCCCTCTCTCAGCATCCTACTTCTGCCCCACCAGCCACATGTTCTGTTCGCCTCGTCACCGGTCTCCGTTAGCCAACCGCGGCGCTCAGGTTCAAGCCCTCTTCTGACCCGGTCTCAGCAACACTGTACAGTGTTGACTGCTCACTTTGCTCCAGAGATGTTCTCCTCTTGCCTTTGTCAACACTTCCCTCTCCTTAGTTTCCTCCTACCTCTCTCCTCCCCTCCCCTCCCCTCTCCTCCTCTTGGGTCTCCTTTGATCACTTCTGATTCTCAACCTAGGGCTTTCGTGTCAACTTTATAGGCTCCCCTTAGGTGAGCAGAGCCTGTCTTTATGCTTCTGAGCCTCTCTGTGCTACGGTTGCACAGTCTGTGTCTTCAGCCCTGACCTTGCTGTCCTGAGCACCAGCTGCCTACTTGCCATCTCTACTTGGGAGGTGGGCTGAAAGCCTTCCGTATGCACTCCTCCATGCTTCATGGAACTGGCTCCTTGACGAGACCCGCATACACCGCATCCAGCAACTGTTACTGGTTCTGTCTCAAATCTGACCACTTCTCCGTTCTTCTGCTGCCCTGGTCCGTAACTGTCATCTCTTCTGCTTCACTGAGTCATGAGTTCAGCACGTGGGAAGCCCTGGATTCTAGCTCTGTCTCCCTTTCTGTGTATCAGCTGTGTGGTTGTGGGCAAGTTATTTAACTTTTCTCTCTGTTTCCTTAGCTAAGATGGACATGGGTGGCAAGTGACAATCTCTAAGTTCCCTTCTAAGATGCTCCGATTCTGTGCTCGTTGATGCTGCTCAAACAGGGATTGGCAAGCACCTTTTATTTTTTAAGAGAATGATTCTACTCACCCTGTTGTATAGGATATTTATGGCATCAAGAGTCACCTTTTCATCTTTCTTAATATCATCAACAAAACAAACATATATGAATGTTTGTTTGGGAATGGAGAGGTTAGTAAACTCTGAGCCCAACTCCCTTATAAAGCACATTCAGTGTGTGATTTTAGGTAATCCTCAGAACAATTGAGTTGAAGTAGGCAAACCAGGTGCCACTTTCTAATGAGGGAATGGAGGTGTGCCCAAGGTCGCTCCACTGGTCTGGCACAGTGCCGGGTCCGCAGCCCCTGTCTGCTCTGGACTGGTGCCTCACCCACTGCACTGTATGGCTTCCCCACTGATGGTTACACCAGACGAGCTGTAACCAGTGGTAATGTGTACGTAGGCTCTTTGTAACCAGTAGCACCAGAAACACCTAGATAACCTTGGATTGTCTTGTGCTCAGGTAAAAGATGTGAGCTCTGTGACGATGGCTACTTCGGAGACCCTCTGGGGAGACAAGGCCCTGTGCGGCTCTGCCGTCCGTGTCAGTGCAACGACAACATCGATCCCAACGCAGTCGGAAATTGCGACCGCTTGACGGGAGAATGCCTGAAATGCATCTATAACACCGCTGGCTTCTACTGTGACCGGTGCAAAGACGGATTCTTTGGAAACCCGCTGGCTCCCAATCCGGCAGACAAATGCAAAGGTGATCCGCCACCAGCCAGATTCTGTCCCGATAGTGCTCATCCTGAGAACTCAGTGTGTGGAAACATTTCCAGTTGTTCGGTCTGAAGCAGCACCTCTCGATAGAAATAACGGGCGAACCACTCGTGTGATTTAAATGTTTCTAGCAGAGGCAGTCAGATGAGGAGAAACAGGTGACATTAATTTTAATACATTTTACGTAGCCTTATGTATCTGATGTCATTTCCACAAGTAGCCAGTAACGCGTTATGGAGATGCATGTTTGTACCCCCGCCAAGTTCTTCAGAATCCAGTGTGCATCTCACCTTCAGCACAGCTCAGGGAGGAGCGGCTGCCCATCGCCTGCTCCCCAGCTGCAGGCGACCGGGCTGCGGGACTGCACAGCACAGGTCCAGAGTCTGTGTAGTCGCCATTCCCCCTTCTCCCCGGTGAGTTGCCTCTTTTGCTGTCTGTCCGCCCGCCTTAGCCTGCAATTGCAACCCCTACGGGACCACACGCCGCCAGAGTGGCTGCAGCCCTGTGACCGGCCAGTGCGAGTGTCTGCCTCACGTCACCAGCCGGGACTGCGGAGCTTGCGACCCCGGGTTCTACAACCTGCACAGCGGGCAAGGCTGCGAGAGGTGAGCACCGGTGCCTTCGGTGGAGGTGGTCCTCACTGTCTGCATCAGGAGACAGGCTGTGTGTGCGGTCGGGGGTTGACTCTGTCCGCGGTCATCTGAGTGCCCGACAGGGCAGGGCCCCTTGGAGGCAGCACTGCAGGGTTGTGACTAAGCTGATGGGCCAGCAGAGCGGAATGCGGGGGCCCGGCTGCGTCAGTGTCACCTGAGCAGCGTTGTTAAAAAGTACACAAATGATGGGCCTTTCGGAGGTGCTTAGGGTCAGACCTTCCAAGCTGGCAGTTGAGGAATTCGTGGTCTCAGAGCTCCTGGGCGGTGCCTACGTGGTGCCAGGCTGGAACCTCAGGCAGCGGGTTCATGGTGGAGTCAGTGTCTCTGTGCTAGCTTAGAAAACGAGGTTACGAATACAACTCCCGAACATTACTTGAACCTTGGGCTCAGTGGCCCTTAACCTTCTGTTTTCTTTCAGAAGTCACATCAGTCCTGTGCTGAAAGGGGGAGAGGGGTTTGCTTAAAGTCTGTTTTTCTTACCTGAGGAATGTCACGTGTTCATTCCAGGTGTGACTGCCATGCTTTGGGTTCCACAAACGGACAGTGTGACATCCGCACTGGCCAGTGTGAGTGCCAGCCGGGCATCACCGGGCAGCACTGTGAGCGCTGCGAAGTCAACCACTTTGGGTTTGGACCCGAAGGCTGCAAACGTAAGGAGCGTTGATGGTACAGAACTCTGTCTCCCTTAATTCCGGTTCCAGCCATCAGTCCAGAGGGCACCCCGACAGCCTGTCCCGCTCCGGGTCACGCAGGGCAACTCGGGTCGTCACCGACGCTCGAGTCCTTTTCTCAAACTCGGGACTGAGCGCGTCCCAGGTTCTTTGCAAACACCTCATGTATGTCCTCTGTTATAATGTTCCTGATTCTCCCTTCTGCCCGTCTTTTATTTTTCCAAGGAAAAGTCTCCCTTTGACTACCGAGTGCTCCTACTATGCTTAGTGAAACTTTTTATTGATCACATTCTTAGTGCAGATGATGAAACAGTGAGGGATTCTGTTCCGAACATGTTTGTTGACTTTCTGGCTGCAGTCGCTTCCCGCCCTCGGGGCGCTTTTGGTGCGGTTACATGTAAACAGCTGCTCCTCCTTGGCATAAACACTTGCCTGGAATTAGGCCTCAGAACAGTTTGAGTTTCTGCTTTCCAAATTCCTTCATTTCTCCTGCGGAATGTAGCATAAGTCACTGACTCAGTTCAGAGAACAAAATGAGTAAACAGATTATAAAATAATACAGTATAAGCATTAGCATTTGGGTTTTCTTTTTCCTTCATTAGAGAAATATTAAACATCAGAGAAATGAATTCTCCAATTGTACGAAAAGGGAATTGATTAGTTTAATAGACTAATTTCTGTAATTATTAAGTAACATGAAATGTGCCCCCTCCAAAGGATGCATATTTTACTTCAAAATTTACTTCTGCTAGAAAATTTTTTATATTATTACCTAAGTAGACTTAACCATTTAAATTTTCCTAAATCTGCCTGTTTTTTTTTAAAAAAAAAGTCGTCTTATAATGTTAGTATAATCGGCTTATTACTGGTCTGAGTTAGAAGAAAATGCACTCTTCCTTCTTTCCCTCATTATGTCCGCTTTTCCCTTCATTCTGCAGCCTGTGACTGTCATCCTGAGGGGTCTCGGTCGCTCCAGTGCAAAGATGATGGTCGCTGTGAATGCCGGGAAGGCTTTGTGGGAAATCGCTGTGACCAATGTGAAGAGAACTATTTCTACAATCGCTCTTGGCCTGGCTGCCAGGAATGTCCAGCATGTTACCGGCTGGTGAAGGATAAGGTGAGCTGCCCACAGAGCACACAGTCATTCATTCACTCGTTCGTTCGTTCGCTCGTTCGTTCACAGTGCAGACGTTGAATGGCCAGTCCCTGTGCTCTGAGCTCTAGAGAAAAAGTGGTGGAGAAAAATAGGGACACAGTCCCTATTCTCAACGACTCGTGTTCCAGTTGGGGGATAAATAATAAACATTAAATAAAGAAATCCTACCTGAGACAGGTGCCAGATAGAATGCAAACAGAATAACTGGGGGCGGGGGCGGGGCTACTTTCCCAAGGCCTCTCTCGGGAAAGGCACTGAAGGTGAGAGTTTGAGAATGCGAGGGAGCAAGCACGCGGCGGGTAGGCTGCTCCGGGCAGAGGGGATGTGAGTACGAAGGCCCCGAAGCTGGAGGTACGAAGTCGAATGGTGAGGGTGCGGTTTGTGACAAGACTGGGGAGGTTGGGAGGGACAGTTTATGTCACATGTGTTGACCATAGTAAGGAATTTAGATTTTATCCCAAATCCAATGGAAAAGTGCTGAAGAGTTTTAAACTAGGAAATCCACTCACCTTTGAAGAACACTCTGACTTCTGTAGGAAGAATGATGGTTAGGAGTGGGGCTAAAGGGGAGACCTAGATTGAATTGGATGGTTATGTCTGTTTGGGGGGTAGGAGTCAGGGGGGGCAAGGATTGGGAAACAAGAATCAGGATGGATGTTGGATTTTTTGCTTAAGCTAGCTGGAGGCATTATTTACTGAGATGACTCAGATACCAGATTTAAGAGGAAGAAATTAGAGCATAATATTGAATGTTAAGTTGAGATACCTGTCAGAGAGCCGACGGGGAATATCCGGAGGTGAGAACTGGAGCACCCTCAGCACGGAGTGTGTCAAGGCAAAGGAATGACGTACAGCACAGGGAGAATAGTCGGTACTGTTGTAACAACTACGTGCGGTGCCAGGTCGGCTCTGGAAATATCCAGGGACACTTTGTAAACTCCATGATTGTCTAACCACCATGCGGTACAATACAAAATAATAGTGGATGTAAACTGTAATTGACAAAAGTAAAAGACAGAAATAAAAATGAAGTCAATGGAATGGGCCAGCCAGACAAGCGAAGAGCCATCCGTGCTCTGTGGGCAGGCATGCGTGGAGTGCTCGGACCCTCACATCGAGGGTGCCGGCAGGAGGCACAGTCGAGTTCTTCAGGAATCCTTGCATGTCTTACCTTTTCCTCTCTTCTCTTCATTGTGTTTAGGTTACTGAGCATCGAGGGAAACTCCAGGAATTAGAGAATCTCATGGCAAACCTTGGCACGGGGGGTGAGGTGGTGACGGATCAAGCCTTTGAGGATCGACTGAAGGAAGCGGAAAGAGCAGTGATGGACCTTCTCCGTGAGGCTCAAGATGTCAAAGGTACGCAGGATCCAACAGTGGGTGACTTCCGGGAGGCGAGCCAGTCTTTGGAGGTGGCTCCTAATCCAAGGGGAATTAGTATGGTTTTAGAGAATTCTTTCTCAATTTTTAAATGATGTGTACACTATGAATTACTTCTTAAACAATACGTAAAAATACAAGAACCTGTCAACTTAATGTTTTAAGATACAGTAAGTGTAAAAAATTCTCTCAGCACATCAAAAAGGACGTATTGCTGGCTGACCTTTCCTGCTTAGACCCAGACTAGCCCATCTTCTCAGACCATCCCTGAGTAGTCGTTTGTAGTTTCAACGTGTGTTACGCGCAGCTTTCAAAGGACATTGAAGGGTGCCATTAGGTCTTGCAGTTAGACACATGGACTAGGAAGGCATTTGAATAGGTTATCTATTGAATAGGTTATCTCTTTTCAGATACGTTGTTTCTCTGAAAAACTATCCACGGAGATTGGTATCGGTGACATTCTTGAAGTTCTAAAAAGGGAAGGGGCTTTTAAGATCTTTAGCTTATCAAAGATGTGTTTAAATAATCATCCAAGCAGGGCCACAGGGTAGAGTTAGGTGAGAGTTGGCAGAACACCAACTTTGCACATGGATTTGGTGGCCCTGCTTACAAGTTGCTATTTTCCAAACCTGTAATTCATCTTCTTTGATCTTCACTTTGACCTTTCATCGTTTTTTCATTCCTTGGAAAATTAGATGCCAACACTGAGTATCATGCTGTAAGTAAGCCTGGTCAATTTTGAATAGGACGTACCTAACAGTTCTTGTGTATTATCCTAACCTCATAACATGTGAGAATTTTAATAATGACAGAATTATATTTTTATGGGCTTATATCTGTCTTTGATTTATCAGGACCCAGGTATGAGACTTAAGTTGAATGGGCTGAATTAATAAAGAAGAATTTGAAGAGCTATTCAAAAGCAGAAATCAGTTGGAAAGAAATTACACAGATGTGCCAGGGGTAGGAGGTGACAGCGAGAGTCTATATAGTTTAAAATACAAAATGAAGCCCTAGCCGGTTTGGCTCAGCGGTTGGAGGTTCCCGCTAAGGGCACGTACCTCGGTTGCAGTTTGTCCCCGGCCCTGGTTGGTCGTGCGGGTGGCAGCCACTCGATGTGTCCCTTCACGTCGATGTTTCTCTCTCTCTTCCTCTCTCTCCCTCCCGCTCTATCTGAACAAAAAATGGAAAAATGTCCTCGGGTGAGGATAAAAAAAAAAAAAATACAAAATGAATTTAATTTGCCATACTTCAACATCTGAACTTATTTTTTTTCTAGTTTAGAAAAATGTCCGGCTCCCAGGGCCAGTAGTGCTTTGAACAAGATGGTATTTTTATGATGAACTCTGGCATGTGCTGGAAAGTGATCATCTTTTCTTCATCAGACATTTCTCGGGTGTCTTCTTTGTCAATCGTGGTGTAAGACTGGGGATGTAGTGACGAGTGAGAAAGCGGAGCATGGAGCCAAGTGGGGCAGACAGACACTGTGATGACTGTCACTGGGCACAGTAACGACTGACCCCCTCTGCTGATGAGCTTAGGGGACTTGTCAGAGAGATGCTGTGTTTGGAAGAGTAAGGATCAGGGGCACCTCGGATCCCATGTGAGGTGACATGTCCCCCCACATCGCCTTGTAATCATTCATGCACCTACTGCAATGCCTTTGCAGATGTGGACCAAAATTTGATGGATCGCCTCCAGAGAGTGAATAACTCCTTATCCAGCCAAATTAGCCGTTTGCAGAATATCCGGAATACCATTGAAGAGACTGGGAACTTGGCTGAACAAGCGCGTGCCCGGGTAGAAAGCACAGAGCAGCTGATTGAAATCGCGTCCAGGGAACTTGAGAAAGCAAAAGTTGCCGTGGCCAACGTGGTGAGTGGTTGCAATGCTCCGAGGTGGGGGTGGGGGCGTTGAAGGTCTGTGACAGTCAGTGGAGGGCTCGCTCCTTTAGCTAAATTGACTCCTTTGACTTGTTATTGATCTCCGAACATGGAGCAGGAAAGCCACATTGCTCATGGTTGTCATGAAATAGTTATCAGGAGCTGGATAAAAACCAAAGGACATCTGGGTCCTTTCTCTAGCTTTGCTCTTTCTATGGCACTAGGCAATTTTAGCTTCTTTTATCCTTTCCTGAAAACAGAAGCAATGAACTACAAGCAAGGATGCTGCTTTTTTTTTTCTTTTGGTACATGCCCCTAGCGGGAACCGAACCTGGGACTCTCTGGTCCACAGGCCGATGCTCCAACCGCTGAGCCAAACCGGCCAGGGCTAAAAATTTAGTTTTGACATTTGCTTTATTAAAATTAAGTAATTCAGTCCTTTAAGATGAGTGCTTTGTGTATTTTCCCTTCAGTCAATCGCTCAGCCAGACTCCACCGGGGACCCGAACAACATGACTCTTTTGGCAGAAGAGGCTCGAAAGCTTGCAGAACGGTAATTAACGGGGGGTTGTGGCTCTCCTCGTGGTGTGGACGTCACCTCCCATCCTGCGCCCACAGACTCTCGCCACGGAACCCCCTCCTGCAGAGTTTGCTCTTTTCTGAAACGTTCTCAGCTACGTGTGCTCTTCTTGCAGTTTGAAGTTAGAATATTTATTTTGAATATTAGAGTATGATGGCTTGAAGGGAGATTCTATTTGCACATCTGAAAAAATAACATTTTTAGATATTTAGAACCTTAAAGTTAATAGATAACTAAGAAGCTCAGTAGAATTTAGTTATTTAATTTTTTTAAGTTTTTCATAAAAAGGTTTAATTTTTAAGTTTCAGTAGAAAACATTTACTGAGCCATAGAACATTTGAATATCAGCCAAAAAAAACCCAGACCATTTTATTTCTGACTTTTTATAAAATGTTTATCCTTTATTGATTTTAGAGAGAGAGGAAGGGAGAGGGAGAGAGCTAGAAACATCAATGAGAGAGAACATCGATCTGCCGCCTCCCGCATGCCCCCCACTGGGGATCGGGCCCACAACCTGGGCATGTGCCCTGACCAGGAATTGGACTGGCGACCTGTTGGTGCATGGGTCGACACTCAACCACTGAGCCGCACCGGCCAGGCTTATTTCTGATTTTTTAAAAAATTAAGTGTAATATAATTTCTGAAGAAAACTTTAAGTTGTAGAGGACATCAAGTTAAAAAGCATTTTTTAATAAAATTGCTAGAATGTAGCTCTGTGAGGGCAGGCATCTTTGTGTTTCAGCCACCGCGGAAGTCCCAATGCCTAAAACAAGGTAGGGCATGTGGGAAGTTTGTCGAGTGCCTTGCAGAACAGCTGTCGACCTCATGGGTGTGGGCTGCTTAATAAGCCTGATGTGGGGGTTTCAGCCTCAGTGCCCAGTGCGCAGGGCAGTTACGCTGGCATCCTGCTTACACTGGCATCCTGCTCACACGTGCTCTCTTTCGGTTGTATGTGAATGCGAACGTGTGGCTTCGTCCATAGCACATTCGTGGTTTCATAGCTGGGTTTTCTGATAGAAGGAAGACAGCTGAAAACATTATGGGAGGCTCCCAAGAAAATTAGCTCTTGGAGATCAGTTAATTCCAGTGTACTTCACACATGAATTTTGAAGGAAAGTGTATCATGCCAAGAAGAATGGCTGCGTGTTGCAGTGTGACAATACAATGTGACATTTTAGAGCTAATGAAAAAAACCTTAGGGGTTACCCAGTGAAAATGCATTATTTGCCTGGAGAGCCTGTTGCTATGTTCCTTGCCATTGGTGTTGGGTTACTTTTTCTTGGCCAGTAATTGGGCTGCATGTAAGAAATTTGAATAGTCAAAGCTATTTCAGGACTGTAGTAACTGAACCAGGGCAGTGACTAAACCGGTTAGGTCTGGGATGTGTGTTTATGAGTAGATTCATGAGTTCTTGCTAGTATACTTGGTTTTATGTATATAAATCACTCTTCAGTGATTATAAGTATGTTTTTGAAGAAATATAAACATTTGCTCATATAAATTTTATACCATTAATTTTCTTGGAAAATATCATTTTCTCAGATTATAGATGCTATTTGTAAACTCGGGCCCACTGAGTTTTCAAATTTATAAGCTCTTCCAATATTTGCAGAGGTATATATTTTTTAATGTATGTACATGTAATAAGGTAAAGCATTACCTGAGTTCTACTTTCCCCATTAGATGGTTCTGTTCCATGGTTTATTTTTCCTTATACGTTACATAGGCATAAACAAGAAGCTGATGACATTGTCCGAGTGGCACAGACAGCCAGTGACACATCAACTGAGGCATACAATCTGCTGTTGAAGACACTGGCAGGAGAAAATCAAACAGCATTTGAGATTGAAGAGCTTAATAGAAAGTGAGTAAAATTTAAATGGCTAATAGCCTTTCAGTCGTTCTTTTAAGTAACATCCGTTGAATGGAAAGTAAATGCTGGCGGGTTCAGGGTGTGTGCATGCCGTAATTCCTTTTGTTTATCCTGCTTCTCACATGGTGCCATAATTAGAGCAGGGGGCTTTACTTGATCCAATTACTGTAACTGCAGAAGAGGGTAACGAGACTGGCCATGATACTTAAAATCCTGCATGAACGAAAACAGAAGAGAAAAAGCATCATCACAGAGGGAAAATATACTTGAGTTATAAATACTTTTAAAGTGTCTGATATGAGAAAGTATAAGGTAAACAAATAGAATTGATGAGATGAAATGTACATTTCAGCTACGTTGGTATTAAACAGTCGCATTTGAAGGTGGCACTTTCTTTGCGGTTTTGGAAATACCGTCATAGCGATTCAAGCTGAAACAAACCCATCTAAAATCAAGCTGTTAAAAGCAGTCGCGTTTTTCACGAAGTCACATCCCCTGTCCCTCAGGTACGAACAAGCGAAGAACATCTCGCAGGATCTAGAGAAGCAGGCGGCGCGGGTACACGAGGAGGCCAAGAGGGCTGGCGAGAAAGCGGTGGAGATCTACGCCAGCGTGGCCCAGCTGGCGCCCGTGGACTCGGAAGCCCTGGAGGTATGGGGTTGACAACCTGTGTGCACAGAGCTTTGGTCGTTCCTGCTCTCGTCACAGCCCCACCCTCACCCCCACGCGCACACGGTCGGGTGAGAGCTCTTCTGACCGCCCTGCAGCGGGCCCTGGTACCACCTCCGCTGTGCGCCCGCGGACTCACTGGTAAAGCCGGGTTCTTATTTTACTTATTTTTTTATTTAATTAATTTATTTTTGTTACAGATGTTTCTCCTTTTTCCCCCACTGACACCCTCCTCCCGTTCCCGCCCTCCCCCCCCAGCATTAATTTAGATACAAAATAGAACTGATTGAGATAAAGAATCCTGTGATTATAAATATCAACTAGGAAATGCTGCTTTAGTGATATGAAAGATTTAGTCACTCCTAAATCTTTGACATAAATCCAGATTATAATATATTTGGATTAATTAAAGCAGAGTACACCTAGACCATTGCTCCCAGACACCTTCTGGTTGAGAACGAGAGAGAAATGAAAGAGAATGTTTTAAATGAGGGGAAAAAAAAAAACGGTATCAAGACGCTCTGGGCCAGGTAAGGTATTTTGGAATTGGTAGCAGTCTTTCATTTCATCTGGACTCGAATCACGAATCTTTATACCAGGCTTTAGACACATGGAGGTGTTTGTTGTTTTGCATTAATCTTGACACTTATGAGTTACACTTTTTACACCTGAGGCTTTGACTTGATTTTTACCGTAAAGGTTTAGGTCTCTTCAGACGTGTCCATACTGTAGGATTCCACATACATGAAATTTGAGAATAGGCAAAACTAATCAGTGATGATAAAAGCCAGACCAGTGGCAGCGGCATTACTGGAAGGTGGGCGCGGAAACTGACTGGGAAGAGGTGCAAGGGAATTTCCTGGGGTGGAAATATTCTGTATCTTGACTGGGGTGTTGGTTACAGGTAAATATATTTGTCTAGTTTCATCAAACGAAGTGGTGTGAATTTTACCATGCGTCGAGTGTACCTCGATTTTTAAAAGGTCCATGTCTTGACCTACGCTGTTCTTTTAAAAATACCTATTAAGTAGTATAGAGTTACTAAGCCTACCTTTTCATCCGTTTGTTTGGTCTAAAATGGAATGATCTTACCTGCTTTTCATAGAATGAGGCAAATAAGATAAAGAAGGAAGCTGAGGATCTGGACCGGCTGATTGACCAGAAGTTAAAAGACTATGAGGACCTCAGAGATGACATGCGAGGGAAGGAATTCGAAGTGAAGAAACTCCTGGAGAGCGGGAAGGTCGAGCAGCAGGTTGGTTGGATGTGCAGGTTGCTTCCTATCCTGGGCAGCATTTGACACCGGGCCGGTGTGAGCCGCGTCTGTAACGACACCTCAGCTGCAGAGGCAGCAAACACGAAATATTCCGAGGAGGCCCTTATGCCGGATGCCCAGGCCTGACCCGCTGGGCGCTGGCAAGTCTCAGGGTGGCTGCCCGGAGGTGCCTGATCTAGGAGGGAGGGGGTAAGCTTGGCCGGTTTGGCCTCTGATCTGCCTTGTGTTTGCAGACTGCCGACCAGCTCCTGGCCCGAGCTGATGCTGCCAAGGCTCTTGCGGAAGAAGCTGCTAAAAGGGGACGAAACACCTTACAAGAAGCCAACGACATTCTCAACAACCTGAAAGGTACGAAAGGGTCAGGTAACAGGTCAGTTCGTACACTTCCTCCACAAGGGTGAGTGCCTTTTTAAAAAATCTTTCCCATGAAACTCTCTGAACATACACAGTATGAAAGATAATACAGTCGCCTCCCCTTACCTGTGGGGGATACATTCCAGGACCCCCAGCGGATGCCTAAAACTGCACATAGTACCACCCCCTAGATATACAAACCCATAAGAGTTTGACTTATAAATTAGGCACATAGGAGATCAACAATAACTACTGATAAAATAAAACAGCTATAACAATATACCGTAATAAAAGGGACTGAATGTGATCTCTCTCGAAATATCCTGTTGCATTGTGCGTACTGCATAGACCGCTAGGCTGGCTGCAGGGACGACGCACGGCGGAATGGTTGGCGGAATGGTTGGCGGAATGGTTGGCGGAATGGTTGGCGGAATGGTTGGCGGAATGGTCGGCGATTCCTTCACGCTGCCCAGGACGCCGTGCCCCTGAGCACGTAGGGATTGTTCGTTTCTGAAATTCCCTATTTAATATTTTTGGACTGTGGTTGACCTCAAATAATTGGAACTTTGGAAAGCAAAACCACAGATAAGGGGGGGGGACTATTGTAGTATAATTTGCAGTATAATAAATTCCATATATCTATCATCCAGATTCAACAGTTATGATTTTTACTGCATTTACTTCATCCCCCGCACCCACCTTGCTTTTTTATTTTAATCCTCACCCAAGGATATGTTTTTATTTACCTTCTGGAGAGAGAGAGAAACATCGATCAGTCGCCTCCCATATGCACACCGACTGGGGATCGAACCCGAAACCTAGGTGTGTGCCCTGACCAGGAATCGAGCCCGCAACCTTTTTGGTGTACGGGATGATGCTCGAACAACTGAGCCACCCAGCCAGGGCCCACCTTACTTTTCTATGAAGTACTTCAAAGCAAAAAACCCAGAGCTCATGCCATCTCAGTCCTGCATAATTCAGCATGGAAAAACAAAAGGAAATTTTCAATTTTCTCTGCCAGTTGCATCTCAGTCTGTGTTTTCCTGCCCAGATGAAAAAGAAATGTTCTGCATTCACTGCATAGCCTGGACTTGTCTCTGATAAAGTAGCCACGGGTTCGGTGAATACGGAAGCTTGGCAGGAGAGGGGTTGAATTAAGTGCGGTGCAGTTAGAATCGCCGATCCCCATCTCACAGTGAATCCTTGGGGAAATTATCTTCCTCTGTGATCCTCAGTTCCCTCACATGTTAATATGATCCAGTGCCGGTCTCGCAGACTCATAAAGCTCTTAACTCAGCACCTAGTACATAGTGAACACAAGTCAACTGCAGCTTTTAATATTGGTGGAGGTGGTAGGGAGGGCGTGCTCCACACTCTGCCTGAAAAGAAGCTTCTCGGGTAAGAGTTTGCGGTCCAGAAACAGACGTTCATTCCCGGAGTCTCCCGCTAGAGCCGTGGGCGCTGTCCTGAGATGTCAGTCCATGCTCTTTTCGTCCTTCTCCCCTCACTTCCGTCGTTCGTAACATGAAATCCAGCCGCGTCTCCCCCAGAGCTTCTCTTTCGGCTCGTTGACAGTTTAGTTCAATGCATTCCTTGACCTTGTTCTAGACTTCGATAAGCGAGTGAATGACAACAAGACCGCTGCAGAGGAGGCACTAAGGAGAATCCCTGCCATCAACCAGACCATAATCGAAGCCAATGAAAAGACGAGGGAGGCACAGCTGGCCCTGGGCAATGCGGCCGCGGACGCCACCGAGGCGAAGAACAAGGCCCACGAGGCGGAGAGGATCGCCCGCGCCGTCCAGCAGGTGCGCGTGCCTCTCCGAACAGTCTTTGCTCGGCTACTTCTCTGGTCACGTTCCGGTTTCTTTCCAGACCCCCAGGAGCCCTCTAAATTTTTTTCCTTGACTTCAGTCAAATGACTGCAATTGAACCTTGTCGTTTATATATTAATTAATTTATTTATTTTGACTGGGCATCAGAGTGGGTAACCACACTGATGGAGGAGGGAGAATCGTTAAAAGGGTCTTTGACTCTAAAATTCTGACTGTCTCAGAGGCAGGGTCTGAAGTGTAAGCAGGAGGATGGCTTTGGGGACCCAGAGAGCCCCCTCCTACAGAAAAGTCAGACTCTCTAAATAGGCACAGTTCTTTGACTTGGACAGTTGACATTCTTTTTCAGTCGTGTAGAGAGTTGCCAAGTCAGTAGAGCTTTGAAGCTGCTCGTTCAAGCATTTTGCCGTGGCTAAGCCCTGCCTACCTGTTGAGAATCTCTGCAGCTGCCCTTGCTGGATTCTTCTGCTCATTGTTAAGAGTGATTTCTTTAGGCTGGCGTTTTTCCCTACCTGTGGGTCAGTCTATTTGTTTTATTGAAAGGGGGATTGGTTCTGGTTCTAAAATTACACATTTGAGAATCACACATATTTTTTTCGATTCTTTAGAACAGTCCGTTTCAGCTTAACTGTATTGTATAGAGTACCCCCTGTCTCAGGATGATGAGCTTTTTGTACATTATGATGAACCGTCAAGTAGAACAAGGCCAGTTTTGAATTTAAAATTTATCCAAGTGAAAGAATCTAATCAATACGATGTGGTGGAGCGTGCACCCCATTTCGGTGTTCAGCATTTGCCAGCTCTGTGGCCTCAACCCCCAGTGGGAGTAACAGAACCTGAAGTTCTAAGGATCCGTCAAGAGGAGACAAAAAATAAACGGAACCATCAGTCCGCACGCAGTGGACGTTCTGCCCTGTTCTTTCTGGATCGTGTTTTCGAGCCAGGTGACGGATTAAGGAGTGGGAACGCTGTTACTGACTTACTTATTTTAAACCATTGTGTGTTTTGTGCCTAGAATGCCACCAGCACCAAGGCAGAGGCTGAAAGGACGTTTGCAGAAGTGACAGACCTGGATAGCGAGGTGAACAATATGTTGAAACAACTGCAGGAAGCGGAAAAGGAGCTGAAGAAAAAACAGGACGACGCCGACCAGGATATGATGATGGCCGGGATGGTAGGTGACGGTGACTCCTTGGCTCGTGGGCAGAAAGGGTCGGGGCTTCACGAAGAAGAGTCTCTTTCGTGTGGCCTTCGGGTTTTCATTGTGTTTTCTGGTCAGGAACTGGGTTAGTAACTTACAGAGAAGATGAAGAATGTGGATTTTCTGCCAGGTGGTTGCACAATCGTCCTGTCTCAAAGCTGCTCTCAGTTAACATCGAATCATCGTTTGGCACATCTGAGGTTTAGGATATTTCAAAGTAGGCGTTTTTACTTTTGAATGGGTAGCTCATGGAGGGTATGAGACCAAAAAGGAACAAGGAAGGATGCAATGAAAAGTTGATTTCCTTCCTGCTCTTGTTCTCCCTGGAGGCGAAGACCAGTTTCTTTTGTAAAATGACATTTTTGAAGCAGAATGTATCAAACTTACAACCAATTTCATTTTTCACCGTTTCTGTGACAACACCGATTGTAACAAAGTTGACTCGTACATGCGTGTAGCCCCACCAAGAACTGGGGTCCCTTGTTCTGTTGATGTTATACTTTTCTTTTGAAAGACTTGAGTGAAGTCACAGTGGGACTGCTCCTTCCCAGTTCCATCTGATTGCAGTCGCAGTGGTGGTAGACGTGGACTTGTCTAATTGTGCACTTTGGGTGCAAGGAGGGGACCCTCTTTCACTCCTGCCGAGAGCCAGGCCCTTTGCTGTGGGCCGTTTCCACCGTGGGGTGGGAAGGAGAAGCACTAGCCACTTCATGGAGGCAAAGAAGACGTCAGGAAGTGATAACAGGAAGCATCCCTATGCAAACACCCCATTTTATTATGCTTTTCTTGTTTCTTTTCATGTTGGATTGTCCTCATTTTCCGTAGGTGAGGTGTGGCTCGAGTGGAAATTCCCATACAGCAAACAGGCATTTCTCGTCTGTGCTGCGGGTCTCTGGGTCTCATCTGGAAGCGGGTTGTAGAAACATTTATTTCAGAGTCTACTGAAAGGAGAAGCTGGGTTCTTTATAAGCTTCCAAAAAGGGCATAGACTCACTTCAGAGGATGGAGAGATGACCCATTTTTTATTCCTGTCGGTAAAAACTGAGGGGCAGAAAGCACCAGCCGTCTCATACACTGTCCCATGTCTGTTTTATCAACCTGAGAGGCCAGCATGGGGCCAGTATTGTTTGAGGCTATAACATGTTTCTGTTTTATGGGGGGTTTTTTGTTTGTTTTTTTCTTTATTGATTTTAGAGAGAGAGGAAGGGAGAGGGAGAGAGAGATGGAAACATCGATGAGCGAGTACATCGATTGGCCGCCTCCCGCATGCCTTCCACTGGGGATCAGGCCCACGACCTGGGCATGTGCCCTGACCGGGAATCGAACCGGCGACCTCCTGGTGCGCGGGTCGGCACTCAACCACTGAGCACACCGGCCGGGCTGTGTGTGTTTGTAGCTAAAGGAGTGCAGGCTGCGGTTGCCCTGGGAGGGCCAGCAGGGCAGGAGTGATGCTCCCGGCCGGCCATGGCCACGTCTCAGAAAGCCCGGGGAAGGCTTGAGCAGAGGTTGACCGTTAATCTGTGAAGGTTTTTACCCCTTGCTTTCTTTTTTCTTTTTAACATTTTCACATTGTTTCTATCCAAAAATTGTGCTGACCCCAAAAATTGTCTTGACCCCAAAACTAGGAACAACAGTAACATGGCAGGGAGTTCCCAGCAACTCATTTGTGTCCTGACAGCATTTATTTGGGAGAGCGTCTGCCTTCTGATATTTAGACACTTCCTCTTCCCCGGCGGCCTCCTGTGACTCATGCCGCGTAGATTTATTCAGGTTTCCTGGGATTTTTCCAAATAGATTTACCTTTGTTTGGTTTTCACAATGTAAATTGTTTTGGCGTGTGTGTGCGTGCACAGGTCAGGGAGACAACTATAGAAGAGTGTCACTTGATTATGAAAGTTTTCGGAGAACAGGACATTTCGAATAATCAAGTCCCTAAGAGCTTCCTGAAGGACATGTTTTGAGTCTAAAATGGAGCTTTTATGTTCGTTCTTTAAAGAATAACTTGTTTCTGCTTGATGGGTTTCATTATGAACACACCTCCCTGTACTCTCGAGCGAGTGGGACAGGAAATGGCTTTGACCACACGCTCAGGACCATTTGTGTCGTCCATCTTCTCCCCACAGGCCTCCCAGGCCGCTCAGGAAGCCGAGATCAACGCCAGGAAGGCCAAGAACTCCGTTACCAGCCTCCTCAAGCTTATTAGTGACCTCTTGGAGCAGCTGGGTGAGTGGCCAGTCATTTTAGGCAACCTCCAGATTCTTTGTCCTGTTCCTGGATCTGATGTACTTGGCTCCAAACCAGGTGTTAGGCATAATGCGAATACTGGGTGAACTGAACCCTGACTTGAGGTTGCAGTTACTCAGTAAGAACTCACAAGGTCCTGCCACGGAACCCGACCCGGCGCTGAGTCTCACCGTGGTCCGAGGACTCAGAAGTGTGGGGACGTGCTCCCACGGGGCCGCTCCGTTATGGACGAGGTTGAGGGTCCAGTTGGACGGTGACTGTCCTGCCGGCGGTGTCTTTCAGATTTTCAGCGATGGGATAGGAGAGCGCTCACCTGGTCACGACTCCACTGCCTGGAGGTCTCTTCATTTGCCTATCAAAGAATAATCTGATAAGATGACACTTATAGGAAAGAAAAGGCTTGGTTTTTCAAGAAGATAGAGGCATATTGGGACCCTTTCTCATCCAACTTGAGAGGGAGCAGGCTTCACGCAAAGACAGATGTCCGTTGTCACTGGCCTTCATTACAGAGTGGGGTGCTCTGGTCAGTACAGCTCTGTAGCAGGCATCCCATTAACTTCTGGTCTTTAGAGTTTGGTCAGTGTTTTACTTTGTGGGGGTAGTTAGCACTACCTGAGTAATGTCCTGAGTAATAAATTATGTGCTAGTAGGTGGATTTTAAAATGAAAGCAAGCTAAAAGAGGTAGATTTGGGGGGAAGAAAGAGCTGGGTTTTAAATTTTGTCGGACTTGGGTCAGAACCTTGGCTTTATTGCCCGAAGCTGTGCAAACTTGGGCAAATGACTTACCATCCGAGGACCACCAGAGTCAAGTGGCCTTGTGAGAAATGAATCGAGCACAGCATGTGCGAAGGGCCGACCTCGGCGGAGTCTGCTTTCATTGGCTATGGAAGCAGTTCCTTTCAGAGGAGCCTCCTTTTCCTGCTAATTTTAAGCTTTGCCGAAATGATTTCAGCATGTCAGCCCTGGCCATTTTCCACAGGAGGGCTCCTGATAGCATCTGGCTCTTGAGAGCAGGACATGACTCCCGGAACCAACCCAGATCCTCTGGGATCGCAGCGCTGAGGGTGCAGGTTCTAGCTGAAAGGTTTTTGTGTGTGGGATGGCATTAAAATGGCACACAGGTCACATATGTAAATGCGAAAAAGGTATTCAATGTCACCAGGTGACCTTCAAAACCACAGCAAGGTTTAAGGTCTAGAAATGGTAGCTGGGTATTTAGAAAACATTTCACAGAAACCGTTTTCTCAGAAAAAGACGCCCAGCCCACCCCTCACGGTGTGTTCTCCCTGTTCCTGCTGGGTTGGTCCGCGCAGGTGCTGGTCTGCATTGCTGGAGCCCTTGCCCACAGGCACGAGCCACGTGTGCAGGCCACCTTTTCACAGTGGCAGCTGCGGGGCTTTGCTCCTAAAAAGGCCAGTTGGTACTTGGGAAGTTACAGCCCTTCCTGAACGTGTCTGTTCTCTTGTGTCCTCCTTGACTCTACAGGGCAGCTGGACACAGTGGACCTGAACAAGCTCAACGAGATCGAAGGCACCCTGAACAAAGCCAAAGACGAGATGAAGGTCAGCGATCTGGACAGGAAAGTGTCCGACCTGGAGAGTGAAGCCAGGAAGCAGGAGGCCGCCATCATGGACTATAACAGAGACATTGAGGAGATCATGAAGGACATCCGCAACCTGGAAGACATCAGGAAGACCTTGCCGTCCGGCTGCTTCAACACCCCGTCCATTGAAAAGCCCTAGCGTCTTCCCTTAGGGCTGGAAGGCAGTACTCCCCACCGGGTAGCCGTGGCGAGGCCATAGCGTGCCTTAGCACAAAGATGACATTTTCAGACCCCCCACTTCTCTGCTGCTCTCCACCACTGTCCTCTTGAACCAGGAAAAGTCACAAAGTCTAAAGAGAAGCAAATTCAACATCGTGAACCGGGAACAAAGGGTTTTATCCAAATAAAGTCTCCCTTCCACTTACGGTGCTCCCTTCCCCCCCACCCCTTCTGAGTCTCGTAAAGACTGGCCGCCTGCGGTGGCGTCAGCACTTCGTGGAACCGTTGTGCGCCGGGGCTGAGCGAGGAGCCCTCCCTGTCTCCCTGGTGCCAGCAGAATCTCCTCCGTCTGTGCTCTCGTTTCTATGAAGGAAAAGTTTGGCTGCTCATAGTAGCATAGTGATGGCCAGTACGTCCAACCTTAGTTAAAGAAGATGCACCTGCTTCTCCCACCCCTCCTCCTCGTCAGCGTCCTGTGCCAAAGGCCTTCAGCGTGTCAAGAGCCATCACCAGTTGCTTTAGCTACTTTGAGTATAGGACCCTGCGCCATCCATGGGTAAGGATGCAGTCATTTCCGACAGTCTCCAGAAGAACCGAGGTGCCGAAGTAGGCCGACCGTCTTCTGTGCTAATAACTGACCAGGAAGATCGACTTCTTTCAAATCTTTGGGCAGCTGATCATTTAAATCTGGATGGGCAGCTCGCACTCACCAGTGACACCTTTTGATATTCCTACACGTGGAGTTTATGCAGAAGAAATAGGGATATGATAACCACTAAAGTTTTGTTTTGTTTTGTTTTCCCAAAATCTAATTCTTAGAGCTTTGTTAGTATGCTAGTATGGGAACTGGTATTATTATCTGGCAGAGAACAGTTGATCCCTAAGATCTTGACAAACCAAACAGAAGAAAAACCAGCCCTAGTCTCTTCCAGCAGAGGGGTAAAGCGTAGGTCCATCTCAATGGTCAGGATCCCATAGATCCATGTTTCTTCCACTGGGAAGAGATGAGACATTCGACCCTTAGCCTCCCCGTTCTCCTGACGTTCCCATCGTCTAGAATCCCTCGAGACTCACGGTTTGCCCAATCCAGGTGGCAAAGACTTGCACCCAGTAGTTCACTCAGCTGCCAACCCCACCTAGTTCCTGCACTTTGTGGTTTCAACCCACTCTGACCCTTCCCTCTCCGTGCGAGGGAAGACCCTTAAGTGGAGTTTCCTAGTGGGCTTCTCAACTTTTGATCCTCAGCTCTGTGGTTTTCTTCTAAGATCACAGCGTGACAATTCCCTGCCACGTGACCCCTTCCTCCTACCAACCTGCCTTCGAGATTCATATATAGCTTTTAACACTATGCAACTTTGTACTTTGCGTAGCGGGGGAAAGAAACTATTATCTGACACACTGGTGCTATTAATTATTTCAAATTTATATTTTTGTGTGAATGTGATTTTTTTTTTGTTTGTGTATCATGATTATAGAGTAAGGAATTTATGTAAATATACCTGGTCCTCTTTCTAGAATGGCCCTCTGTCCACGTCTTCGTTCCGCCTTCCTCCTCCCTGGCACGATGCGTGGAGCATTCGCCCTCCACCTGGGGTCTGCGGATCGCACCCGTCCCCGTCACTCTGCCCTTTGCCGTGTGTCTGCAGCCTGGCCGTCCTCGGACGGCCACACCAGCCTGCTTTCCTCCCCACGCAGCCAGTGTCCAGAGCTACCTCCACCCCAGTCCATGGCGGTCTGGTGACCCCGAGCTGCAGCCCATGCTGTTCTCGATGCCTGCTGCAGAGCAGGGATGCCAGCCGCCAGGGTGTGCGGGGCGAGGATATTTGGCAGAAGGGCATCAACCTCAGTGTGGCTCTAGCCCCTTCCTGAAGTGCCCTTCTGCCCGGCCGGCGTGGCTCAGTGGGTGAGCATCGACCCACGTGCCGAGAGGTCGCTGGTGCGATTCCCGGTCAGGGCACATGCCCAGGCTGTGGGCCCGATCCCCAGTGGGGGGCGTGCAGGAGGCGGCCAGTCGATGTTCTCTCTCATCGATGTTTCCATCGCTCTCTCCCTCTCTCTCCCGAATCAATAAAGGAAAAAAGAAAATGTTGAAATGCCTTTTCTGCAGTGGTTTAAACTGGATGGGACAATTTCATGAGAGACGGTGTAATTCCTGGCACGTGCGGCATCAGGGATAGTGCTACAGAGAGTGGGAGACAGTGTAGCTCAGTCCTGCCCCTGTTCCCGAGCCCTCGCGCACCAGCCTTGACTTCGTGCGCCTCCCCTTGGCACCCCCCAGCCTCCGCGCTGCTCTTCCCAGGCCTCTCCCGCCCTCCCAGGACGCTGGCTCCTTCTTGCCGAGTTGTCACATCAGTGTTCCTAGCTAGTTCCTCTTGTGAAGTGGCCATTTCCTAACCGACGCTGTGGTCAAAGTTGCAGGAAAAGGAGCGATAGGCTGCCAGGGTAGTTTTCCATCCAGCCTATGGGTCAGGTTCGTTCCAGGAAGTTTTAGGCCACGGTGAAATTTTTTTTATTTTATTGTTGGCTATTTTTTTTTTTTTTTTTTTTGGCTTTTCTCCATCTGTGTGGTATATTTTTAAACAGAATTTTATTTTTAAAATAAAAGTTCTTTATAAGGCGATACCTTGATTACACACCTGCAATATAGCCATTATTGTATAGTTCCAGTTATCTGTATTTTACGTAATACAACGGACAGGGTGGCTGTTGTGGAATGCTGGGTGTCACGGGCGTAGACAGCTGTCCCCTGGGGTTCTTTTTAAATCCCAGCTGTGGCCCTTTACACGTGCCTTCACCTGAGCTGTGTGCCTTCATTTCTACCGTTTTGCTTTCCAGGGTGGTGAACAAAATGCAACACTTGGCTTTTTTTATGTTTAAAAAAACCAGTATTTTATTTATAATAAAATCTGAATATTTGTAACCCTTCATTTGTGGTGTGGCTTGAGTACTGGGGGACATGCGAGGTGTTGGGAGGTGTAATGAAGGTTAAGCTACTTCTGTCTTCTTTAGGTTGCTTGTTTTCCTGAGAGCAATCCTGTGTGTGTGTGTGTGTGTGTGTGTGTGTGTGTGTGTGAAATCTTTTACCCTTCTTAGATTGGGGTTCTTCGGGATAGCCCAGCGGTTGGCAAGCTTTTTCTGTAAAGAGCTAGATAGCAAATATTTATTTTAGACTCTGCAGGCCAGACAGTGTCTGTTACAGTCACTCTGCTGTTGTGGGAGAAAGGCAACCCTGGGCACCATGGGAGGAAGTACATGTAGCCGCGTCCCAGTGACACTGTTTACAAACAGGCCCTGGGCTGCCGGCTGTCGTTCACTTCCTGGTGTATTCGCAAAGCCGGATGAATGGCCACGGAGGACTGTTGTCGAGTTATGTGGGCTTCCTTAACTAGCAGCTACGTGTAAAAAGTGGTTTTACCTTTTAAATACACACACGTCTCTAGCGAAAGGTAGTTCCTCCAGATGACGAGAAACACTCAACAGAATGAAAGGAAAGGGGAGGAGGTCATGTGCTGGACCAGCGGGCCGGAGCGGCTCCACGGCCTCGCCCCGGAGGCCGAGCCAGCCCGGGAACCTGGGACCAGGTGGGCCGCCTTCAGACAGCGGGTAGGCCGCGGCTCGCTCTTCCGCGCTCTGTGTATAGCCCTGTGTCCCCGCGGACGACGCCCCCTTCCCACTCTTACACATCATTGAAATTATAACCCCTAAAGAAACCTGAGCTCTTCCTCCGAGAGCTTTAGGGGCACTAGTGACTGGCTCCCTCGCACCCCTTAAGCTTAGTCCGCCTGCAGGGCTCATTCAGATGCAAATACATCCTCTCCAGCGACTGGCAGAGTGGTGAGTGGGATTTTACAAACTCGCTGCTCTTCCTTTGTTTCAGCAGCATCTCCAAAGTGGGCACCAGCACGTCACGTGATTCACAGACTCCCCGGAGGCTTGCCCCTTAAATGAGCCCCGTAGCCCCCAGGGAACGGAACGCGCCACCGCCATCCCGCTAAGCTCAAATGCCATGCCCGAAGACCCCGGGACCAAGAGCCGCGAGGTAGAAAAGCAGGTGGCACCTTCCCCTAAGGTGAGGAAAGACCCTGCCCCAGGGAACATCAGGTCTCTCCCGGCCCATGGCTTCTGGAAACATGGGGCGTTGTCAGCGGCGGGTCATCTCGCCATTCACGCGAAGCAGGTCTGGACAGTGGGGTGAATAGCTGGTGTGTAAAGTAAGGAGCTGCCTGGTCAGTAACCAGAGGCCCCCCTGGCTCAGGAGCCAGCAACCAGCGCCTCCTACTTGTGCTGAGTCCCCTGGAAGGGTTACACCTGTCCTGTGGGAATAAAGGAAAAGTCTAAGGAGAAATCAAATGAATGCTTAAGACAGGGAGATACTTAGCAGAAGTCCAAAAAAAAAGCTCAAAAGTCCCTGATTTGCGATTCAAATGCGAGAAAATCCAACATTTCAAATGTTGTTGTAACACCTCCAGGTCTTTAACTCCTCTCTACCTAGAATGTCCTTTCTTTCCCTCCTCAGTCCAGGAAAGTCACCGCCCTGTTGAAATTAGGCAGTCCTTCCTTGTGTCCTCCCAGCCTTCTGCCGGCTTCCAGCATGGCCCCTGGACATGTGTTTACTGATCAGGTGTCTCACCCACCTCTGCCTCCCCCCACTCCCCGACCCAGGTCTGTGTTGTCCCGTTCACATCCTCAAGGCCAGGAGGCAGAGCAGTCACTCGGGTTGTGTAAGTGACAGGAAAGTAATCAACTTCCTCATCTGCCTTTTCCTATTCCTGTTACTTTTTTCCAGCTGTGAGTGGAGAGGGAGGTTTATGGAGTCTTGTTAATGCCCTATCTTGTCTCCTTCCGACAGCATTCTACCCCCTCGACACACCCATCTATGCAGGGATTTGCAGGCAGATGAGCAAAACCAACAGCTGTCTTCCAGCAAGCAGCACCGCACACACAGCTGTGCAGTCAGCATCCGGTTCTGATGCCATCTGGTCTGCGTGGCCCGTTCCTCCCGCTCCCAGCCTCACGAGCCCCCCCCTCCCCCGGTGCCAGGGGCCGGTGTCTATGAGTTTTACTCGCAGCCCCTTCTGTAGGTTCCTCTGGTTTCTGGCCCAAGTTATAACATGAATTCCCTTTCTCTGTCTCTAACTCCTTAGACTGGTCCCAGTAAATTTAAACAGATTGATGTTTTATCCCATTTGTATGTATACCTTAGAAAGCCTTGTAACAGGCCACGGAGGTATGGCTTAGGAGTAATTCGGAGCAGTTTGTATTTATTTCTATAAAAAGTTGAGCATCGCACCTTGGTGAAAAATGTAACCCTCTGTTACAGCAGTGTTCCCGTGGTAATGTCCACATCAACTTAAGTGATTGTCTGTGACATGTACCTACTCCTACCTTTGAGGACCACCCTTCCATTCCCCCAGAATCCATTTTCACCACGGCTAGCGACAAAAAAGTCTACTTGAACTCAGATGGATGCTTTTGGGCCTATTCCATGGCGTCTGCCCTGGTACTGAGATCCTTTGTCCCTGCAGTAACTAAACGTGATCATCAAATTTTGTGCCGTGGCAACTAAGTGTTAAGAATTTCTAGTGCAATTTCTTACTGAATGTACAGCGCCTGCCGTCTAGAACGTGCACTATGATTCTCCTTGCTCTTCTCTGTTAGTCCGTCCCCACCATGTCTCCCATGGACGCGTCTTTTCTCCTGAGCATGGTTTCCAAGCTGAGGTTCATGCAACGTAAGCACAAGTCCAGCCACGGCAGAACTGTCTGGGGAGGAGGGGCTGTCCTGGTGTGGGTTACACCTCCCTGGATTGCTGAGCCAGCACCCAAGATGACAGCTCGGGAGAGACAGCTATGATTTTGGTGATTACATGTTTAGCCTGGTCAGAGAAGTTTGTTACAACTTGCTGATCCCTCTTGGCTCAGACAGTCTGCTCTCCCTGCTGCTCAGTCAGGCTGATACAGAGGCTCAGAACTGGCCAGAGAGACGAGATGGGGATTTCAGATGGGTGGCCCCTCTTTACGACGCTTCTGGGGACTTTGGAAGGAGTGACACTATCAAGAGAGCTTGCATTGCATACCATGTTTGAAAAGGCACCTTCATAATCATTCTCTTTCATTTGCCCCTCATTTGATTGGGTCTCCATTTGCCCAATGAGGAAATTCAAACATGGTCCTCCACTCCATCATTTTAACCACTATTTTAGTACATTGCCTTATTCTCTTACGATTTTGGCCTATTTTCCCTTTAAGAACCTCTATTATACACATATGTTTTTTTTGTTTGTTTGTTTTTTATCCTCACCCGAGGACATTTTTCCATTTTTTGTACAGATAGAGCGGGAGGGAGAGAGAGGAAGAGAGAGAGAGGGAAACATCGACGTGAAAGGGACACATCGAGTGGCCGCCACCCGCACGACCAACCAGGGCCGGGGACAAACTGCAACCGAGGTACATGCCCTTAGCGGGAACCGAACCCGGGTCTCTCCGGACCGCAGGCGGACGCTCTAACCGCTGAGCCAAACCGGCCAGGGCTATACACATATGTTTTATTGGAAGCTTCCTTAAATCCCTGCTTTGGAGAGATCAAGGTAGAATTTAAAGTATATTAGTAACGTGCCCAATATTAAGGAACCAGTTAGTGGCAGAAGTATTCCTTGAGCCTGAATGTCTTTGAGCAGCCTGGCCCATCTACACCACCCAGCTCACACCCCTCTCCTGCCGCTGTCAGCTGGTCCCTCCCTTTCTCCCTGCCCCCCGCCCCCCTTAGGTTCAGGGGTCAGGAGTGTAAAGCTGGCTCACCTATCTCAACCTTCACCTGGCTTCCAGTGTCAGCACAGGAACACGTGATGCATTCAGTTGTCATGTCTCCTTCATTTCCTTCCGTCTGGAACAGTTCCTGAGTCTTTCCCTGTATGACATTGAAAAATACAGACACTTATTTTGTAGCATGTTCTTTAATTCGGTTCGTCTAATTTTTCTCTTGATTGGATTCAGGTTATGAGCTTTTGGCAAGGAGAGCATAGAAGCGATGCTGAATTTTTTTCAGTACATTAAATCCGGAGCCAGGTAAGTCATCCCTGGCAAACGGTTAGTATTTGTTGATGGTGGCTGCCAGAGGGAGATTTCCTCATCGCATCATTCTCCCTGAATCGAGTGGCTGGCATTCTACGGTGAGGCAGAAGCTTCCCTCTCCTCCATTTCATATATACGTGGATATTACTTTAGAGTCATGGATTCCTATTTTATTAAATGGGTTATAATATGTTCTTGATGTTTATTTTGATTTTTTTCATTTTTAAAATTTTTATTGAATTCAGTGGTGTGACATTGGTTAATGAAATTCTATAGATTTCAAGTGTACAATTCTATAATACATCATTTGTATATTGTATTGTGTGTTACCACCAAAAGTTAAGTCTCCTTCTATCTCATAAGGTTACTTGGCTCTAGGTGACGTGCCTGTTCTCTGCCTGTAGGGACTGTCTCTTCTGCCCCACGGACCAGGCGTTCTGGGATGCCCACCGCTCTTACAACCTCGCTAGTACTGGTCCCCATGGGTCTTACACGATGACAAAGGCAATTAATGCTACTTTGAGAAATTTATTTAAATGGAGAGAAAAAAACAAAACATAAAAATATAGTATTAACAAACATAGAAGAAAACATATCTGTATAAAATTGGAATATGTGAGCATATTCATAAACAGATGCATAGGGACATTATATATGTGTGTGTATATATAATGTTTATATATTATATAAAAATAAAAACATAATATATATTTTTATATTTCTAAAATATATCAATATACTTATATATTATATATAATAAATGAACTATATATATATAAATAAATGGGAAGTCTTTGCAGGACAAATTATACTTGTATGGCAGGTCTATTTTTAGCTGTGTTGGAGAGACGGTGAACTGGACGTGGGCTTGGGGACACTGACCCAGATATGAAGACGCATGGGGAGAGACTTCGATGATGTACAGCTGATTCCCTCCCATCCATTGCTCACTGCATGTCAATGTCCTGGAAGCCCAGCCCTGTGGTCTCTGGTCCCAGGGAGAACTCCGCGCTCTCTGTGCTCACTTTCCAGGTTCCAGTCTTTGATTGATTGTGGTTGGCCACTCTTGCAAGTGAGATGCTGTCATCTCATAAGACCTACGACCACCTGTCCAGTTGGTTGGTTATTTCAAGCTCGCGCTGCTTGCTGAGGCCCTAAAGGAGAGCCAGGTCATCCCTCGGGGCCCGCCCCCGAAGATGATGCTGAGATCGGAAAGGGGAGTCAGCAAACCACTGACAGTCTGCTGGTGTTTCGATTCTATGGAAGGGCTGGCAAAAACTATCGTGGGCTTTGCTGTGCTCTTGTGCTGAGCTTTATGAGGGCTGAATACACAATAAAGTGACGTTTGCATTCACCTGGGACTGTGGACTCAGAACATCTCCTAGAGCCGTGGTTCTCAAAGCTGGGCCCCGGGACCAGCAACACCTGCCTGGCCTCACAACTTCTTAGAACTGCACATTCTCGGACCCCACCCCAGACCTACTGAATCAGAAATTTGGGTTGGGGGTGTGTGATCTGTGTGTTAACAAGCCCTCTCCAGGGGAATCTGGTGCTGTGTAGAGCATCTGAGAGAGCTCTGTGGAAGTTCTCCACAAATTTCCCCTCTGTGTGAACCTTCATTGCTGCTATGTCCTATGTGTCTGCATGTTGGACTCAGCCAGGCATCATCTTGACCTTCATGCACCCTCGCTAGGACACAGGTGGTGACGTCTTTGGACTGGGAAGGAAGATGTTCGGAAGTACCTGTGCTAGTTACAGTGTTAGAGACCATCAATGTCAGCTCCTCTCTGTGCTTCTTAAAACGACTAAGGAACTCCAAGTATTTTATAGACATCGAATTGGTTGCTCAATCAAGACATCCCTCCAAGGAGTATAAAAGCCTTCTTAAACAGTAGATGGAGACAGACAAATCTATTTTTTAAATCTTTTAATATAAGTGTTTTCATTTCCAATTGATTTCTCCACTTTCCACAACATCTTTTAAGTAATACTTTCTATCCACTAGCTGTGAACAGACCAGAAGGTCAGGGACTAGACTAGACCTTTTATGATTAATCATTACCATCTAATGCTATGAATTTGGTGACTTGTCATGAATGGTCCCTCAAGCATAAAATGAAAGCGAGCCAAGTCATTGAAAGGGGGAAGGGTTGCATTTGAAATGAGAGTAACCAGCAAACACACCTGAAGACATCAGAAGTCCACTGTAAACATCGGGCTCTAGCAAGTGGCCACAATTCACGGACACGTTAGCTGTGTGCCCGCAGCTAAGTCACCTTCACCTGCGTTTCCTAGAAGTGGGGTCGGCACAGCCTCACAGACGGTTTTTCACATACGTGGGTAAGTAGGTGAAACTACAAAATTGAGTACAACCAGGTAAACTAAGTTATTGTGGGACCTGAAGCTTGGGCCCCCTGGGACCTTCTTTTAAAAAATATATGAAATCACAAATGCAAAAGTAAGTACAGCGTTGGGAAGGGCCCATGAGCTCCACCACCCCCGCACGGGAAACCCAACAACAGTGCACTTACTGTATTTATTTTCAGGCCGGGGAAGGCCGGGCAGTTGCTTCCTTTATGTCACTGTGTCATTGGGCGTGTGCGTGACTGTACTTCCCTCGCGCTGCCGACACCTCCGCGGCTGTCTGGCCTGGAGAACCTGTTGGGTGTGCTCACTGCATGACGCCGGGGTGCGGCTCCGGGGAGTGCCCGGCCCAGAACGCGCCCGCGGCTGCAGATCTGACTGTGCCAGAGGAAGCAAGGCGCCCGGGGCCAGCATTCAGTGGGGCAGCTGGACGGCTGGGCTGGGCAGAGCGTTCGCTATCTCCTTCATTAAATCTGTCCATCTCGGAGATGGAATGGGCAAACTGAATTCCTAAAGATCGCCTCTTAAAATAGATCTCCATCCACGGGGTCCTCGAAGCTGCGTGCCAGTCAGTCCAGCACTGGTGTCGCCTTGAGCTGCTCGCAGGCCCATGCTTAGCGCAGAAGCTGGGCTGGAGAGCTCAGACCCTGCCGTTCCCGCCAGGCCCGGTGCCCGCGGTGCGGGTGTCACCCCGAACTGCAGCACCAGCAGAAACGGGGCTGCGGCCGTGAGCTGAAAGGTCTGAACCCTTAGCTTACCCCGCGGGTATTTTTCCAGATCCTGGGAGATGCTGGGTGATAACAGTGACTTGTATTTAGGGAGCCCACGTCCCTGGGGACCCCAGAGCCCCCGTGGACCCTTGCTCTCCTCAGTGGCACTGTGAAGAAGATTCTGGTCGGAAAGTACCGCCAGGAGCTTTCATTTAGGACTGCAGCACCTCGGTCCCTTCTCTTTATCACGGGAAAACGACTTGTGATAGTTACTGATCTGGTAATCAAACAGAGCCCATGCAGGCCCATCTAGCACGCTGAAAGTCTGTGCTGTGACTTTCTGGAATAACCCAGGAGAGAGATTGTCATCTGTCAACGATGAACACAGACTCATGTAGGCCCTGGCCAGCGTCTGCTCCGGGGGACTCTAGTTCTGTCCTCACGCACATTGCAGTAAGCGATTTCTTAGCAAGTGTTTCTTACTGACTCCTGAGACGAGAAACTTGATGATCTGCCATCCTGCAACTGAGAACCTCTGTGTGAGGTCCTGCCCGACGTGGCGGGGATGTAACTGCACAGAAGAGACAGAATGTGTCAGTTAACCAGGTAGCACTGAATACCTTCCAGATGCTGTTCCAAGAACTTGATAAATAGTAAGCCTACAACCTGGCGAGCTGGGTTATTATTATTCCCATTTTATTGATGGGAGAACTGAAGAAGAGGGGGATTCTACTTCGACTACCTGGTAAGTGACACAGCCAGGCCTTGAACTCAGGCAGATTCCAGCACCTACCTGTCACTCATCCACCACCTCATCCTGCCTCTAAGCACACTGGTGTCTAGTAGGATAGAAAGTTCTATGGAGAAAAATAAAGCAGGGAATGGGAAAGGAAGTTTGGGAGCATGGGTGGGCTTGCAGTCTTTATTCAAAGAAGGTGGCATCTGCGCGAAGAGCTGAGCCACGGGGCGACCTGGAGAAGAGGTAGCGGCACTAGAGAGATCGAAGTCCCAACGTGGAAGCAGCCCCGTGGCTGGGGGTGAGGACGAGGAGGAGGACAGGGAGGTACGTGGGGAGTAGAGGTCCCACCTAGTGTGGGATCTTGAGGCTCTTACAAGGACTTTGGATTTTACTCGGAGTGAGGTGAAATACCGTGGGAAGCTCTCGGACAGGGCGTGGCGTGATCCGAATGATGCTGTAACAGGCTGGCGGTTGTAAGACAGACTGAGGCGGGCAAAAGAGGGGAGAGGAACCAGGGGCCGTTGCCATAATCTGTGTAAAGGACGAGGGGGCTTAGATGCAGGCGATGACAATGGGGTGATGAGAAGGGATCCCATTCCGATCACCCTCTGGAGGTAAAGGGAGGCGGCTAGATTTGCCGTGGGAGAAGGAGAGTCGGGCACTCGGGCCGAAGACCAGAAGCACGAGGAGACCGAGGCAGAAGAGGCGCAGAGGACAACATGCCAGGAGCTCAGCTTTGTGTCACGTTGGGGAAATAAATTACCCACCCAAATGGAGAGTCCAACTAGGCACTCGAACGTGATCTTAAGAGTTCAGGGGAGCCGCACAGGCAGGCTAAAGACGTACATTTAAAAGACTTCAGCAGATGTGCGAGTGAGTGTAGACGGAAAAGAGCTGAGGTCCAAGGCCTGAGCCTTAGGCGTCTTCATTAAGAGTGCGCGTCTGTGTTATGAGGCCAGAGACGAGCAGGTCAAGAAGGGGTGACTTGGGAGGTAGGAGAAAAGCCACACGAGCACACAGTGTCCTGGAAACCAAGAAAAGCGTTCAGGGAGAAAGAAATGACAGACGATGCCCAATAATGCTGACAGAGCCCGGAGGAGCTGAGAACCGGGCTCCACCACATGGCAGGGGCCCTGGGGCCCTTTCGATGAAGAGGGGGCAACGGTCATTGCAGTGGTTGGAGAAGTTTCCTGAAATCTAATGGCAGCGGTTTCGAGAGAGACTGAGAAGAAAGAAAGCACGGGTGTAGACCACTCTTTCGTTGTCCATGGGGAGACAACTCCAAAAGGAGAAAACAGGGCAGAAGCTAACGTGTCATGGGGGCTCGAGGGAGCTGATCTTGTTTTTTAAGACGGGAAAAACTGAGAAGAGAAAGAAAAGCCAGGGACACCAGAGAGAGGCTGAAGAGTCCTCCTCCAGAGGGTGCGATGCTGTCCTCGACCACGGGAGGAAGACCCTCCTGTGGCCTTAGACGGGCACACGGCAGCAGGGAAGGAGAAAAGGAGGGCAGGCAGTTGATGTGGCAGCAAAAGCGTGTGGCAGAGGCCCCCTCCCGATGCTTCTGTTCTCAGTCTTAAGAGAGAGGTCAGTAGCAGCGCGTGACGTGAGGCAGGAGGTGTGAGAGGCCGGAAGAACAGAGAAAGGATGAAATAGTCTTCAAGGAGAAGAGGAGAACCAGTGGATTCGGAAATGGAGTCAGATGGCTCAGAACCCCCGGAGGTTAAAAGCATGGATCAAGGGCAGGCCAGTAAGTGGCGCGTGGGCCTCTAATGGGACTCTAAGGCATGACTGGCCATGGCACCTGCAGTGGAGAGGAGGGCTGTGCTGGGGGAGGGGCTGGGAAGTGCAAAGGCGGTGGGTTCGATGGATCGTAGGCCCCAGGGCGGGTGGTATCCTTAGAGATTCGGTGTTCGAAACTGAGGCTCTGGAAGAGGCACATTACTTGGAAGGCTGGATCTAAGTGTGAAGGCAGCAGTGAGTAACGGAGTAGGGTGTGTTTGACCTGATCGTTTATCTGGTTAAACAGTCACATTTTTCTCTCTCAGTCCTGGGTCTGTGGAAGCCACCTTATTAAACTGTCCAAAAATTTTATTTTTCAAATAAAACGGTTGTTCACGGGCAGCCCATAGGCCACGAATGACCCATCATGACTCAGACGCCCGGCCCTACATCTTGCTCACAGACAAATGACTGGGACATCTGGGTGAGACTCCTTGATACAAAGGGATGGGTCTGAGCCCCAAACGAACATTAGCAAGCATGCATTCTTGGGGTTGATGAAGTACACTTGAGTAATTTCTGTAAAGCTCATGGTTTCAGAAGGGATATTTGATCTGCTCTAACCAAATATCAGATTACGGTATTTCCCTTGGTGGCTGCCATGAGCTTTCTGCAACCGGACCTTCTTTTAAGTGTACTCTCCAGGCAAAGAATTGGAAGGCCATTTACCCAGAAATTCTTAATCAGAACCCTTCATTTGACTAGATGTCTTTCAGCAATTGAGTTAATCGGAAAGAAAAATAGCTCAAGAATACAAACAGCCCTGGCTGGTTTGGCTCAGCGGTTAGAGCGTCAGTCTGTGGACCAAAGAGCCACGGGTTCGATTCCAGTCAAGGGCGCGGACCTCGGTTATGGTTCATCCCTGGCCCTGGTCGGGGTCCTGTGGGAGGCAATCAGTCGATGTGTCCCTCTCAGGTTGATGTTTCTCTCTCTCTCCCTCTCTTTCTCTCCCTCCCTCCTACTCTATCTGAAGATAAATAGAAAAATATCCTCTGGTGAGGATTAAAAAAAGAATACAAACTTGTATTAATGATTATTTTACTGAAGAGAGGTAAAAAAAAGACAAAGAATTATCCAAAAAGTTGAAGTAAGGTCAGAGGGTGGGCAAACATTCTGTTTACAATGTGTCCATTGACTGTCGTGCTGAAGAGTAAAAATAATGGGTAAGAATGAACAAGATCCATAATATCCCAGGAAGATGACAGTAATCATGCAGACAAGCTGGGGACAGACAGAGTGCCATACTTAAGGAAAAAACTGTTAGTTGAGTTTAATTAGCCTGAAACCATCTTCAACCCCAACAGCCTCTTTCCTGGACCCTCTGTTTCATCAGGGTTCTCCATTTGCTGCATTTGTGGGAGGTGGGAGATTGAGGAGGCTCTGAACTGGACAGTCATTGCCTTTAAAAACCTTCGCAGGGTTGCACTGGAGCTGGTCAGAGGGTTTTCCTTCTGTTCACTTCAGTGGCCTGAGATAAGAGGTCGAGATGAAGGCCGGTCCTCAGGTGTTCGTGGGAACACTGCAGAACAGGGTAAGGCAGGAATTCACCTAATGCCGTGGCCAGGCTGCATCCCACTGAGGGGGACTGAAAGGGACCCGCTGAGCACAGTAAAGCTCTCTCTGTCTTGGGGTAAACTGTGAAGACACAAATAAACACTCACCCGTGGCTGTAAGCCGACGCATTGGAAGCAAATTCTGAATGGCTTTAAGAGAAAAAAAATATCTGGAGAAAATGAAGACAATGGTCGACAAAATTTGATCTGAACGAACAGACGTACAGATCTGATAGGCTTACCCAACAATGTTCTTCCCCATTTTCTTTCAAATGAACATCCCCAAACACACGCTTTTCAGTTGTACAAGAAATGTTTCTAAGGGGAAGTCCAAGCGGATGTTGAGCTACCCAGCCAGTTATTCTAATGGTAATTATTCTAAGACATGCAGTTTATTCTCAAGGTGTGTGATGGTGGTGGTGGTGTGTGTGAGATTTGGGGAGCATGTCAATGCCGGAGCAATCTAAAGAGGTGTGTTTAGGAGAGACATAGAGATGGCTTCCTTTGGGGGAGGGGCGGGATTTATGGCTACAGAAGGAGCCTAATGGCCCGGAACACCGGGAGCACATTTTCAGGACGTGCTGAGGTAACCAGTTTAAACTTGCCAAAGGATTCTTTTCCCCTTGGCTCACAGCTTCTCATTCATACTGAGACTATCCCACTCCTTTTATTTTTAGTCCCTTGTTCATTTTCAGGCCTCTCCATATAGGGTTAACAAGGCCTTGCTAATGCTACAGCTGGTTTTAGAATCTTGTTTTTGTTACCTTTCCCCCACGCCAAGCTTAGAAACACTCCAAGTGGTAATACTTGATTGCAGAACATGGTGAGTGCTAAGGACAGCCATTTGGGGGGAAGTTGGCTTTGGACTGTTCTTCAGTAGGGCTTGGTAAAAATGAAATATTTCATTCAAGCAAAGGTTAGACTAGAAAAATTCCTTGAGGAGAAAAGATAACTCTCCCATACAGAAGAATTCCAAATAACTTACGTAGCTACTCTGCTCTCGAGGGGGTAGGGGGTAACTCCCCAGGCCTTAGTTGTGACAATGTGCAGTGACTTCCTCCAAAGAGTCAGGTTTGGGAAGAGGGAGAAAAGAGCGACTTCACAGCCGAGAAACCTGGCAAACACAACCCCAGCCAGCCGGTCAAGGTCAACTTCAACAATGACATATCTGTTAATATCACGTACCTTTCACGGGATGAAATGAAACTAGCACTTACCTTGTGATCTTCCTCCCCAACCCCAATCTAATGATGAGAAAAATATCAGACAAATCCCAGCTGAGGGGCAGTCTACCAATCAGTGACCAGCACTCCTCAAAACGGTCAAGGTCATCAAAAAGGTGAACAGTCTGAGAAACTGTTCGTCAAGAGGAGCCTAAGGAAACGTGACAAGTCAATAGTCTGGCAGCCCAGATGTGATCCTGGAACAGGAAAAGCACATTAGGTTAAAAAAAAAAAACCCACCCTGGCCGGTTTGGCTCAGCGGTTAGAGCATCGGCCTGCGGTCCCGAGAGACCCGGGTTCGGTTCCCGCTGAGGACACGTACCTCGGTTGCAGTTTGTCCCCAGCCCTGGTTGTGTTGTGCGGGTGGCAGCTACTCGATGTGTCCCTTTCACGTCGATGTTTCTCTCTCTCTCTCTCTCTCTCTCTCTCTCTCTCTCTCTCCCTCCCACTCTATCTGAACAAAATATCAAAAAATGTCCTTGGGTGAGGATTAAAAAAAAAAAAAAAACCCAAAAAACAAACAAACAAACAAAAAACAGAAAATCTGAATAAAATACAAATGTTAGTTAATAATAATGTATCAATATTGGTTCATTCATTGTAACAAATATTCTAATAGAAAATTTAAAGGATGTTAGTATAAGGGAATCCTCTGTACTATATACTCAATTTTTAAATAAATCTATAGTTTTTCTAAAATCTATGTTTTTTAATTGATTTTTTTAGAGAGAGAGGAAAGGAGAAGAGAGAAACATCAATGTGAGAGCGCAACATCCGTCGGCTGCCTCCTGCACGCCCCCTGCTGGGGATCCAGGGATGGAGCTGTCAACTCAGGCAGGTGGTCTGACCCAGGATCGAACCCGCAACCTCTCACTGCACACGCCAATGCCCAACCAACTGAGCCACCACCGGCCAGGGCTGAAATCTGTTGTTGTTGGTGGCGGTGGTGGTTTTTTTAATGGACTTGACTGGAAAGTAAACTCTACAGCTCCAGAGTCTGTCTGACGCAGAAAGTCTGATGGCGAAGTGGGCAGTCAGGTCCGGTGGATGTGGACGAGGCAGGCAGGCAATTCTGCGACGAGAAGCATCTTCCCAAGCTCCCAGCTCTCCCACGCGGACACTTTCCGTAAAAGCTGGTGCTTACCTAGGACGCTAAGTGAGGTTTTAGCCCACCGATTGCCTCTTGCCTTTACAGCGGCCAACACGATGAAGTAGGTGCGTTTTATTACATCATTGTTTTATCCCTGAAGAAAATCAGACCAAGAGAGTTCAAGGACCCGCAATCACTCTGTCTGTAAAAGTGGGGCTGGAATAAACACCCAGACAGCCTGGGCCCCAGTTGGTTTTCTTTGAACTTCCATCCCTGTGGGCTCTCCTCCCCCATCAGCCCTCTTCCAGGCATTCAGGGGCTCCTACTCTTCAGCAGGAGCTGGCCTTAGGCTACGAATGGCCAGTGTCGTTTTGACCCATGGTGTCAGCTGCCCTGTGCGACTCTAGAGGAACGGTGGCGGTGGGTGAGGCCGTGAGCAGGTCGGAAAGCCCTCTCTGAAGTCACACCTGGTTTCTAATTACAGCGCGGTCCTGATCCCCCACTCAGATCCCCACAGGCCCTTGGGGCGACCCTGAATCCCCTCCCATAGTCTACTCTAGCCGTAAACCCAAGTCGTACCCATCCGATGTCTTGGAAAGAACCCAACCGTGAGGTATTTCCAAGTGGTTTCTCTAATGAGCATTGGCAAACCCACAGGTGCGTCTAAATGAGGACTTGCGAAGCTGAGCAGACTTTCCCAACCCTGTACTTCAGAGAAGTTGGCTCCCTTTTATTTACAAAATAAGGTGAAGTTGTGTAGACCAGCCCAAGTGAAGAGAGGTGGGCTCTTTCATGTTTGCGAAAGATGTGCGCGAGGCGTTGAGAGAACAGCTGAGAACAGCAACTTCTCAAACTCTGTCCTTTCCCCAAAACGGTCAGAAAGTTCACAGTTTACTGAAGACCCTTCGACAGGCTGGTTCAAAGAATGCCTCATTTAGGAACTTCATAAATGGAGGGGGCTAAAAAAAAAAAAAAGTAAAATACATTCCATCCTGACTTCCTGCTGGACCGTCAAAGCTGGGTCCGCTCACTGGCACGTGTCAGGGCATGTTTCAAAATTCCCTGGGGTGTGGGACGATGACACGTTTTCTTTCTTTTTTTTCCCTTTGGTTATCTGTGTTTTCTAATGTTTCTACAGTCGACATGATTTGCACCTGTCATAATAGAAATAAACAAGAAGCTATGGAAAAAGAAAGGTCAAGTGGCTGTTTGGGCAGGAAATGGCTCACCGAGAACATCATGATGTAAACGTGGGCAGGAGTGGTCCTTCCTGTGACTGGCCCGGCATTGCAAAGCCTTGGTTTGCTGGAGATTTCTTCAACGACTGCAGCAGGCCTCTGGGGAATTCCAAGTAGCACTGTTGGCGGTTGAAGATCTGGAAGAAAGTTTGAGTAGGATGGTTCCATGACACTGACAATTGACTTGAGGACAATTCAGAAAAAACACACACAAATAAACAAGAAACACAAACAATGAACCATATAGCCACGGTTGGAACACAGGCCAATGTAAGGAACCGATATCAATGAATCTAGAAGAGAGAGAGAGGTCAGTGGACTTCAAAAACTAAGGCTTTCATTCTTAGGCTGGTGTGTTCGTCTATTTTCAGCTCTACCCAGGAAAACCCAACTTAGGTTGACATGTGATGGACTGACGTGGAACCCACTGAGTCCAACTTTCTCTCGTTGTGGAGTGGCATCATGATTCAGGGTCCTGGACTCAGCTCCAAAGTGGGCCCATGTTGACCCGAAGTGGTTGGCAAACTTTTTCTGTAAATGTCCAGATAGTAACTGTCTGAGATTTCTGGGCCCTGTGGTTTCTGTTAGGAACTACTGAACGGAGAAGCTGTTGTAGCCATGGGTAACCTGTAGGAGAAGGGTGGGACTATGTTCTAGTAAAACTCTACAGAAGCAGCTGGTGAGCAAGCAGCTGGACGGCCAGGTGTGCTGAGCTCTGGTCTAAGCCCATCGTAGTTCTCCCAAACCTCTTGCCAGTGATTACGGCATTTAGGCCTAACCCAGTCCGCAGGGAGCATTCTCCTGGCGATAGTTACTGGTTCAGAGACAGGCATACGACCTAAATTGGGCCCATGAAGAGGAAAGATATTTGTGTGAAGTCTTGGGGGAGAAGGGGTTTGAGTTCTTCCTGCCTGCGTGAATAAGGATGCTTGACATCCTGATTGTAACTGGCCACCAGTCCACAGTTGGGGGTAGCCGGCCTTCAGATGAAGTGTGCTCTGGGTGATGGAAGAGAAAGATAAAAATTGCCTCCTTGAGGGCATCATTGGACCACAGGATAAGAGAAGCCTATTTCCCACCCAACCTCTGGATTTTCCATTTTGTGAACCTATGGGTTTGCTTAGTGTAAAAACCACTTGGAGCTGGGCCTTCTATTACTTGCAGCTAAATACATCCTCACTGATGGAAAACAAAAAGAGGTTTATGAGTCTCAAAACTTGCAAACACTAAAAAGAGTTGACACTTGCTTCTATAAAAGTTCCTCTCCAGCTCTGGCCAATTTGGCTCAGCGGTTGGAGCATCGGCCTGTGGACCAGAGAGTCCCGGGTTCGGTTCCCGCTAGGGGCACGTACCAAAAAAAAAAAAAAAAAAGTTCCTTTCCATCGTTAAACATAAACGTGTAAAAATAGGTAATAAAACTACACTATCTTTTAAACATTACTTAGATTGGAGTGTGTGCGTCCCAGGGGGCAGCCAAGATTCGATTCGATGACCTTTAATTTATGAGACTTTGGGGTTGGAGGGCGCTGCCTCAGAGATGACGCTAAGAATGCTGGGTCCAGGAGGCGCGGACCATGTTCACCTTCTCTGTCTTCCATTGACACCCTCGGGCTTGTCCCGTCGTTTTCAAGCTCTAAACATAAGAAAGTACTTTTCTTTTTTTTTTTTAATCTTTATTGTTGAATGTATTACAGATGTTCCACATTTTCCCCCATTGACCCCCTCCTCCTCACTCCCACCCCCCTCCCGCCTTTTCCCATTATTGTCTGTGTCCATTGGCTATGCATATAAGTTCTTTGGTTTATTTCTTCCCACCCCCCCAACCCCTCTCTCTTTGAGGTTTGTCAGTCTAGCAATGAATTTGTACTTCTTAATCCCTTCACCTTTTTCACCCATTCCCCCAACCCCCTCCCATCTGGCAACCAACAAAATGTTCTCTGTATCTAAGAAAGTACTTTTCAAATGCTAAAACTAAAAGAACGAAAATGGTCTTAAACCTTAGGCCTTAATACAGAGAGTTTATGAGAAAAGTAATAATAAACTACTTGTTAAATGTAAAAAAAAAAAAAAAAAAGTACTTTCATAAACACATCTCTTTTTGAAGTTCAATACCATTCTTATAATTATATGTCATTCTTTTATATTTATTTAGTCTCTCTTAGATGTATGAACTTATACCTTTGGTGATACATTCAATTATTGTAATAAAGTAGGAGAACTTGAGTTTTAGACCAAATCTCACCTTTCTATATCAGTTTAAATATTAATGTGATGGAAATGATATCTTATCTAAATTACCCCTTAAGAATGTTCAGAAAATGATGGTAAACTGTGGCCCATTCAAATGTAAGGACCTTTCACAATCTGGTCTCTCTTTGTCAAGACATTCATAGGAAAGCTTGGAAACATACTAAAAGGAACAACCAAAATTATCACCAGGACAGGCTACTAGGTAAATCCTAAAACTGGGATTTAGCCAGAAAGGCAAAGGGATACATAAAACTTACAAAGTCATAAAGTATTGGGAAATGTGAAATGTACTCTTGTTTAGTAAATCCTCAAGTCCTAAAACCAAGGACAATGAAGAGGTCCTTTTAATAAAATAAAGCTGATTTTATACAGCGAATCAAAAACGCCTAGAAAATATATTTTAAGAAGAGAGTTGGCTGGCCGGTTTGGCTCGGCAGTTAGAGCCTGCGAACCAGAGAGTCCTGGGTTCGGTTCCCGCTAGGGGCACGTACCCCCCCCCCAAAAAAGAGAGTTGGATACATTGATAGATGATAATTCCACCATATGCTAATAAGTAAATTTTAGGATATTTTGGACTGTTTTCCTAAACAATTAAGGTTAGTGTCCTAGAAACTACACACCTCCCAAACACCTGCTGGAGCCCCTGTGATGTCCAGCCCGGCTCTGTGCAAGGGGACGTGGGTCCGGATTAGCACGGTTTTGTGTGTGATCACCCTTTGGCCTCTGTCTCTGTTCCGGAGGGAGACATCGACGTTGTGGCTCAGTGGACAGACAAGATCTAGCTCTGAAAGAGAGTTCACTAAACTAATTCTTATTCATATACATTTATTTATAAAGTTAATAATTCTTCAGAAAATTTCAATAGGGAAGATGAGAATGTTGATAGTATCGGGATAGTTACCTCTAAGACGGGTTTTCCGTCGGGCCCTAAAGGGTCAGACAATTTAGAACAGCCCTTTCCCTTTTTATTTCCTCCCAAAGTTTCATGTATGTATGTGCACTGCCCTAGAACACTTTTTAAATATTATTTTCCCCGGTACAGTTGTCATACAATGTTCTGTTAGTTTCCCGCGAACTACCCAATGATTAGACGTTTATGTACCTTATGAAGTGATCACCCCGATAAGTCTAGCACCCATGTGGCACCATACACGGTCATCACAATGTGATTAACTATATTCTTTATGTTGTACTTTACATCCCCATGATGGACTTGTCCTTTTCTTAGAAAATATTGACCATAAGAGTAAAACCCGAGCAGCAAACCAACCAGACAAAAGCCTACACTTTTTACTGAAAAGAACATTTTCTACCTAGAGCTCAAGTAAAAGACATCTCTTTCTCTGTATAGAATTTTTAGCATAGAGGTCATTCATTTTAAGTATACCTGAAGCATATAAAATGAATGCAGTTCCATATAAACAGTTCTTCTGAAAAACCAAGAAGTCACATTCTGCCTTTGCTGAGATTTCCTAAGTTACTTCCAAAGGCTGTATTAAAAGAGGACCTGGAGCTAAGAAGCCGGCAAAGGCATCGGCAGCTGTGGCCAAGCGGCGGCAGTTCAGTCTCGCTGTGCTGTGCGTTTGTACAGTGAAAAGCAGAGCACTGAAGCCGGTGTCCGATATATTCACCCCACGCAGCTAGCTGGGGGAGAGAAAGGTGTCATTTTGTTTACGTTGTCTGAATCCCTGCATTAATTCTACTAAATCTAAGTAGGCGGTGAGACATTTTTAGGTTGGTGAGGAGTGTCTAGATTTTTCTGGGATTTCTGGTAGCTCTTTCCATAAATGCAGTGGTCTAAAAGTTCCACCTTTTAACCGAAGTCTAATCCAATCTGCAGGCTCCTGAAACAGAGACAGCCAGGAATGTTGGGGATTTCTGTGCAACCAGGCACCAGAAGAGCTGAAACCCGGGAGGGAGCGAATAGAATCTGGAGTTCTTTCCGACCGCTCAGACTCTGTGCACTAGGCCAAAAATAATTTCCAGTTATCCTAAGGAGTTCAAGAATTGAATGACTTAATAAAGTGCTCATACCTGGATTAAGATATCAGACCAAGAGAAAACCACCAAGACCTGATTGGATGATGTAAACGGATGTTACATAAGAACCTGAAGTCATTGTACACTGAAGAATTTCAAAAGGTAATGTGAAATGGAAAATGTATCCCCAATCACCAAACTTTTCTTGCAGAATCCAGTATCGAAAGACTAGAAATTCCATGTTTTATTTGAAGATCCAACTCATTTGCGTTTGTTTGTTTGTTTGTTTGTTTTAGACGGGAGAAGGGTGTGTTTCTCTAGCAAGGCTTGCTGTTTTTTTATGTTGTAGTTCAGTAATAACTCCAGATAGAGGTATTGGCGTGGATTTGTGAGGGAGCCTGAGTAACCTCGAAACGAGGAGAATCACAGCACCTGCTTCCTAGGGCAGTGGAGAGGCACCGACTCCGAAACCCCTGCATTTCCCAGCCCTGAGCTGGGCACATCCAGAACATTCCGTACAGCTTCACTGTCAGGACTGGGCTGTAATTGCCAAAATTATCCCTGGGTGTTTAACGTGTGTTGAAAGTTTCTTATCTAAAGGAGAGGACTGGACTCCAAATGCTAGAGTTTTTCAGGCTTTATAACTTAAATTATTAAAGGTGGAAAGTTGCACATCGCAGTTAAGAAGCACATTTAATGATTTAAGTTATCAAGGTGGTAAAGGCCTGGGGCGGGGCAGGAACTGGGGGGAGGGGCAAGGGGGAGAAAGGGGGGGCATCTGTATTACTCTCAACAATAAAGACTTTTTTTTTTTTATCCTCACCCGAGGACATTTTTCCATTTTTTGTTCAGGTAGAGTGGGAGGGAGAGAGAGAGAGAGAGAGAAACATCGATGTGAAAGGAACACATCGAGTGGCTGCCACCCGCACAACCGACCAGGGCCGGGGACAAACTGCAACCGAGGTACGTGCCCTTAGCGGGAACCAAACCCGGGTCTCTCGGGACCGCAGGCCGACGCTCTAACCGCTGAGCCAAACCGGCCAGGGCAATAAAGACTTTTTTAAAATAGAAAAAAAAATTGTAATAAAAGCTAAAACGGCGGGGGGAGGGGGGCGCACATTTAGAAACATTGTTACCTGGACACCCTTCTGGCTCTGGAAGGCGGGCTGGGAACTCTGATGTACGGTGCCACCTGTCACTTCCAGCTGGCTGTCACATCTGCAGCCCTGACCCTCAGCAATGAAACCCAGGGAGGAATTTTCGCTGAGTGGGCACCTTCAAATCCGGTGACCTCTCGTTCACATCTGAAAATCTCTGGTCCAAGTATTAAAGTGGCCGAGGGGCCACGGGCAGTGTTGAATCTACTGATGACATTTCCCACGGGAGTGGATGGCACCATTTCAGTCTAAAGGAACACGACGGCACACCCCTCCATCTACAGAAGTTGCCCCTCAGAATCTTTCACTCTCTTGTGTGTGTGTGTGTGTGTGTGTGTGTGTGTGCGTGTGTGTGTGTTTCTGTCTTTTTCTGAGCACGTGCCCTCTCCTCTCTGGCCCCCTCTCTCTGTTGTATTGGTAAACGAAGACATGGTCAGAAAACTTCTGTCTGTAGTAATGACACCAAAATAGAGGCAAACGAAGTCACTCTTTGTGCCTAGCTGTGATTTGTCACCAATTCCTGGCCCAAGTGTACTCCCAGGCAACCGCAGAAAAAGGGTCATCCCCCCTTAAACAGTCAAAGGCATGACTGGGTTGGGGTCTGGCCGCCCGGCTCCCCGAGGGCCAGCTGTGGGAGGCCACACACAGGTCTGCATAACGGAAGCCACTCCGGCCAGGGCGCCGGCTTAGTTCCCTGGGGTCTGGCCAACCTCTGAGAATTCACCCGACATCCAGGAAACACGAGGTTCCCATTTATGGACATTTTCCTTTACAATTAAGAACAAGGGGAACTGTTCCCCACCCCTACTGCTTTATTTTTACACTTAACAATTTTATGCGAAAGCTGACGTCATGAGCACTGTCTGGGCAGATTAAGGACAGGGGACTGGGTCTGTGGCTGGCATGCCAACAGCCGGTGCTTCAGGTTTTATCATAAGTGAGTTTGAAAGCGGGTGACATGCCAGACATTCCTTCTGAAAGTGAACTAAGGTAATGGTGGAACTCCAGGCAGAAATCAGCCCGTGGCTTGCATTCTGTTTGGGAGGTCGGGGTGCAGAGATGGGAAGTCACTTACACAGCACCGTGAAAAGGAAAGTCCCTTTGGGGAGCTGGGGGAGGGGCTGAGCTGCAAAATGAAACAAGGGACAGAGGGGACTTCCAGGGAGGGCCTCAGTCCCCGCCCCACCCCACGGAAATGCCTCAGGACCTTCAGTGTGCAAGGACTGGAGAACTTCTGCATAGGACATTGTCCCCATTGATACGGGGCTTATACTAGATAAATGTGACAACTTGGGGGCAGATAAGAGGAAGATCTGAGTGCTGACTTCCTAGAACAAAATTCCAAGACAGGTTTGATGTTCACGATCCTAACAACACATCTAATAAAAGCATCTCATTCACTTTGTAAATTGCCAAAACAGACAGGTTTCCAGAAGAGGGGTCCCCCTACAATTCGTGGGTGGTATTGCTGCCTGAAGGCCCGAGATGGCATGTCAGAGCCGTGATTTTCAGGACTGGACACGCTCTGTGCCGTGCTGGGATGTCACGGCTTACGCAGGCGCAGTTTCTGGTTCTGGGTTTGAGTTTGCACATTTAAATTAAGGTATCATCTTAATTATCAAGTAGGCTTTTTTGAGCTTTTTCTCTTATTATTTTGTACAGTTTCATTGAGGTATAATTATATGCAATCAAATTTACCTATTTTAAGTGTACAGTTTGATTCTTTTTGGCCACTGTCATATTTCTTTCTTTTTAATTTTTTTTTTCTTTATTGATTTTTATTTTATTTTATTTTATTTTATTTTATTTTATTTTTGTACAGATAGAGTGGGAGGGAGAGAGAGGAAGAGAGAGAGAGGGAAACATCGATGTGAAAGGGACACATCGAGTGGCTGCCACCCACACGACCAACCAGGGCCAGGGACAAACTGCAACCGAGGTACATGCCCTTAGCGGGAACCGAACCCGGGTCTCTCCGGACCGCAGGCGGACGCTCTAACCGCTGAGCCAAACCGGCCAGGGCTCTTTATTGATTTTTAGAGAGAGAGGAAGGGAGAGGGAGAGAGATAGAAACACCAATGAGAGAGAACATCAACTGGCCGCCTCCTGCATTCCCCTCACTGAGGATCAGGCCCACAACCTGGGCGTGTGCCCTGACCAGGAATCGAACCAGCAACCTCTTGGTGCATGGGTCGATGCTCACCCACTGAGCTACACCGGCTGGGTGACCACTGTCATATTTCAGGATATTTCTTTCATCCCCCAAATTATCCTCATGCCCTATTGCAGTCAGTTCCCTGTCTCTGGTCACCACTGATCTGAAATTCACCTCTTCTAGAATTTCATGTAAATAGAATCATATAGAAGCTGGTTTTTTGTACGTCTGGCTTCTTTCACTTAGTACAATGCTTTCAAATTCATCCATGTCCTGTATCAGTAGTTCATTCTTTTTTTTATTGCTGAGTAGTGTCAAGGTGTGTTTTTCCACATTTTTTATTGTGTTAAAATACATAGAACATAAAATTTACCATCGTAACCATTTCCACAGGTACATAAATTGACTTTTGTTTGGATTTGAAAAAAAAAAGATTTATTTGGGTCCTGTGGAAAAGCAAACCGATTTTTGTTGCCCTTTTGAAAATCATGGCTTCATTGAAGTTGATCATAAGAATATATTTAACTCCACCTGAACTTCAGTTTTCCTGAAAGAAACTCCTACCTGCCATATTTAAAATGAAGTTGCAATTGCACACATTTTGAGCCATTTGTCAGACAAATTTGAATGTCAAGGAAATTGCCAGATATGTAGCAAAACACAAATTAATGACCAACATCCAGGCAAATGTTGGTAATTAGGACATAAACCTGGATTAGGTTAAGAAGTTTAAAAGTATGATTGAGTAATCAATTAGTAGAAAGGCTAAAGCAAAAAAAAAAAAAAAACTCCCATGTTTCTCATACGATATTTGTTAGTAATTATAACAAGGAAAAACTGATGATGCTTAGTGAAAATCAGAGCAACAACAACAACAATAATATTATTATTATAGCTTACTTACATAGTGCATGTTATATGTCTGGTGCTGCTCTGAGTACTAGATAGGTCAGTAACTCATTTAATTTTCCCAACAACTTTTCCAGGTGAGTGTTCTATTATTATTCCCATTTTACAGATGAAGAAACTGAGGCTCAGAGAAAACGAAGTAACCTGCATTGATGAGAGGTGAAGCCAGGATTTGGCCCTAAGATTCTGCTCCAGAGCCTTGACTTTTGACCACTAGAGTACTCTTAACCCCAGCAGTGCCCTAGAGAAAAAATTTCAAATTGGCAAAGGGGCTTGATATTGTCCCTGAGCAAGGCAGGAGATTAAGCCAAAGCAGAGATTACAAGCCTGAGCCAGACGGGTTGTTTAGAGGTATGAAGAAGCCCAGGATAAGGCAATGAGAAGAGGTGGAAACTGAGAAACACCGGAGCATCCTCTTTACATAAAAGAGGCTGCTGGTTGGCCTGGTGCCCAGAGGCCTGCTGCCCATTTTTCTAACCCGGGTCCAGGTGACCTCTGGGGGTTCTTTCAGAGATACCATGTTAGGAAAGTCAGAAATCTTTGTTCAGAGTTCATTGTGACTTGTCTTTATTGTCGTGGGCCAATAGTCCACAACCTGCTTGGGTTGTAATGGATGTTGACAAGTAACCATTGATTGCATATTGAATTCATTTAATATTGTGAATTTGTGTGTTTTTTTTTTTATGGTGCTTTATAATCTGACCTAACAAAGAGTTTATGGACTCTGGAACTAGGTTTTGAATCTTGGCTTTGCCCCTTAATAGCAGTGGGACTTCGAGCATGTTATGTGATCTTTCCAAGCCTCTGTTTTATCATCTGTAAAAAGGGGAAATTGATAGTATACTTATTTCATAGTGTTGTTTTGAAGGCTAAAGGGTTATTATGTATAAAGGATTTACAACAGTGATGACAAATAGTAGGTATAATATATGTGTTAGCTATTATCACTACCCAAAAATGATGATGGATGTAAATATCTGTTCCACCTTCTGAGATATAATGAACAATAGTAACCTGGGCTAGAATGAAATTTACCTTCAAGATTATTTTGGGCGGGCTCTGTTCCTTGGTCCTGCTGGACTGTGGGACAGCACCGTTGGGCGGAAATACAAGGAGCAGAGGGAGAAGGGACATGAAACGGACAATGTTGGAGACACCAAGATTTCCAGTTTTCTAGATATCCCTCCCTTCACCGAGCACAGTGGGTCTCAACAAACATGTTCTAATGGGCCCATAGAGAATGGCTGGAGAAATAGTTCTAAGATGTAAAAGCAGTAATACATCTGGATCCTCTTTCTCATTCAGAACATGTGTCTTGCCCCGACCGAGCTAGTGCTGTACCAGTGTTAGGATACTATCTAGCCTTCACGGGGAGGCCCATCCGTCCAGAGGGGACTTAAAGAGTTGCCAGCCCAGGTGATCAGGAAGTTAGGGGGACCCAGGAGAAGAACCCTTGGTCCTGGCCAGTGATGGTGAGAAAAAGAATGAAGTGTCAACAGAGTGGGTGGGCTGGCACTGGGTTGCTGTGCTTCCGACAGAGGTTGGGCCTAGGCCGGAGGAAGAGGGGGACCCCCTTGTAACCCTTTGGCTGCCCTGCTCTCTGTGATGCCTTTCAGACTACAGCTGAACTGGGCTGCCGATTTATTTCTGAGTTTGCGCACTTGAGCCTGAACCTCCCAGACTGAGGAAGGGGCGGTCTGCTCGCCACCTCTGCACCCCTGGACCACCCCGGGAGAGGAGGCGGCTGCTGGCACGTTCCTCCAGAAAGATCCCTGGGCCGCAGCCTCTGCACCACACCCTGGGCCCCGCCAGGTGCGCGGAGGGGGAGCCCGCGACTGGGGTGAGCGCTTTTACAGCTCGGTGTGCTGCTGGCCTGCCTCCCGAGGGCTGGGCCCTCCTTATTCACAGGTGAGTCACTCCCTGCAACGCAGCTCTCTTCCTGTCAGGACTGAGTCAGGTAGAGCAGTCGATAAAACCACCTGGTCGAGGACAAGGAAGGCACAGCGCAGCGCGGAGAGAAGCGCCCGCGCCAGGCGCCAGGCAGCGACCCTGCAGCGGTGGACGCGGCCCGGCCATGCCCGCGCTCTGGCTCCGCTGCTGCCTCTGCGTGTCGCTGCTCCTGCCTGCCGCCCGGGCCACCTCCAGGACGCAAGGTGAGTCGGCTCCGGGGGAAACCTGCGCTACCCTTCGTGCAGATCGTGGGGCTCAACGCACCTCCAAGGATGTCCACGTTGCCCAGACCCTCCTCCGAACTCCCTCCTCCACCCCCTGCCCCACCTGGGCTTTCTATTCCAGAGACGGGTTTCAGTAAGACTAGGGCTACTATGGAATCCTGTCCGACTTAAAACAAAAACATTGGGGAAGCCAATAGGTGTGCTAAACTAGGGTTTTCCTTGCTTTAACCATGTTCCTTGGTTGCTGTTTTTGACCAAGGGGTCCCTGTGCAATCAGGAATGTGTCTGTGCATAAATGCTTTTCCCATCATGTGTTTTTATTGATGAGATTCGGGTGGGAATGTTTTCTCTGACTGTGAGCACCACCAAGATTGAAAATAAACCTCTCCAGTCATCTTTCTGAATTTCCCGTTTCATTTTGGGGATGGAAAATCAGTCTTACGAGTCTTAAAGATGCTTTAGATAGTTACTTTTTATAGTGTTTTCACATAATAATCACTCAACAGGCATTTATGTGGCATATATGCCATAGATCATCTGACGTTTTCTGGGGCACCCAGTGGCTGTCATGTCCTGTGAAGTCCAGCTGATATAAACAAGACTTCCAGACAGCCTAGCAGTCATCTACTGGATGCACGTATCAGCTATGACAACACATAACGGGTGTTTTCCTTGTCACTTAGTTTTACCAGTGATACTGACTGTATAATTACCCTGGGTTTTTATGTTTGTATTGCTTCCTGCACGTGATGGCATTCCAATAACACTTCGATAGGGCTGAGAGTCATTTTTACACTTGTGCGTGAGCATGAGACAATGTTCGTGTAGGATCTCCTTAGCTATTCCATTTTTTTATTGTGCCATCTGGGTGATTCTGGCCTGGATATATGTGAATGGCCTGACTATTTTAGCATGTGTTTAAATGCATTGATACCATCCTTTTTGTTTTGTTTTTCTAAAATATTTTTGGAATTAACTCCCCGTTCATCATTATGACTACCGTTTAAAAAACTATTTATGGCCCTGGCTGTTTGCTCAGTGGTTAGAGCATCGGCCTGTGGTCCAGAGAGACACGGGTTCAGTTCATGCTAAGGGCACGTGTCTCGGTTGCAGTTTGTCCCTGGCCCTGGTTGGGTCATGCAGGTGGTGACCACTCAATGCGTCCCTTGCACGTCGATGCTTCTCTTTCTCTCTCTCCCTCCCACTCTATCTGAACAGAAAATGGAAAAATGTCCTCGGGTGAGGATTAAAAACAACAACAACAAAAAAATACTTATGAAAATGATCATGTTTAGGTTCCCTCCGAGTTAGGATAAATAGTCTTAACCTAACAAAAAACATTGTAGAAGTAAGCATAGTTTCTGAATATTGGAATGCACAAGGACTGCTTATAGATCAATTGCTAGAATCTGTTGGCTTAAAAGAAGAGAAAATGGAAATGGATTTGCAGAGTCACACAGGCAGCTATTGGCAGAGACGGAATTGAAACTTGATTCAGTGTTCTTAGGCTGGAACTTTTGGGATCACATTACAAAAGTAATAAGGAAACAAGGTACATATTTACATAATGGATAATTATTGAAGCAATTTTCCCCTTGGCTATAGTTGAGTGTGTGAGTGTGAGAGTGTGTGTGTGTGTGTGTGCATTAGATAGTAGGAACAAATATGTTGGATGGTATCAATTGTTTAATGAAATCAGATTCAGGTGGACAGAGCTTGGATTCTCCCTTTTCAAGGATTGACCAGCTCTGAGCATTCTGTCCAAACCATTAAGTTAGAAGCAGTGTTCAGGCTCATTCTAGACCTACCCCAGAAGGACTGCTTAAGATTTTAGACTCCCTTCTCAAAGGGCACCGTTTTGGGGTTCGGTGGGAGTGTGAAAAGTTTGGCGTTTGGGTGGGGCACACATGCATTTCCACTCATGGGGTGCTGGAATGTAGTGGAAGTGCGGCTGGAAGCACGTGCTTTGCCACCTCCCTAAGTGACCCCCATCTGTGCGTCCTGTGCGCTGCACCTGCAGGAGTCCTAAGCAATGACATTGCTTCTCAGCTGTTCCCTCAAAGGCGATATGTAGTCAGGGAGACTTTCAGGGTTGGCGTCAGCTTATTCTAGACTTATTCTAGCACGGGGTTTAGAGTCGGCCTGACCTGGCCTCAAAGTTTCCCTCATTCACTTACTACTTCCTTAGCAGTCAACTCTCGGGCTCCTTGGCTGCGTGGAGTCTGCCTCTTCCCTGGTAAACGGAGGCGCTAGTGCTGTGCCCCTGTAGAGCTGTTGAGAGGATGAGAGATTATTGTAAAGTGCCTGAAAATGTCGGGGACCATATTTCTTTAAAAAGCCTATAGCCAAGAGTGTAGGTACAGTGAACTCGGATGTGCGGAATCAGCGAAGAAAGTAAGTACTCCCCTTCAGGAACTCCCAGTCGGTGTGAGAGAATGTGGCTCCAGTGGCCTGGATCCTAGTTCACCTGGAGGAGTATGACTGGAGAAGGGCTGGAAGGGGACAAACTGTAGCCAAGAACCGGTCCCTAAGAGCCTTGCAGACCAGGCTGTGTAGTTAGGATGGTGCCCTGCAGGCAGAAGAGAGTTGCAGCTGGTTTATAAGCGGGAGATGGGTGAGGTCATTCACTTAAGGGCTTAGAGGATGGAGCTGAGCTAGGAGAGGCCAATGAATGGTCCCTGCAATAATAAAAATGAGAGAGGATGACGGCTTTCACTATGGTGGCGGAAAGAGCAAAGAGGAAACAGGTGACAGAGACAGAAGGTAAAATCAAAAGATGCTGGTGATCCAGTACATATGTGTGTTAGGAACACCAGGAAGGGAAAACGGTGAAGAGTGAGAGTCCGAGCTGGGGCCGAGGCTTCAGTTCACGTGATTGGATGGTGATGCCGTGGAAGGAGATGAGGACTGTAAGAGACGTGTGAGATCTGGGAGCCTGGCTGGGCCGTGAAGAGGAGCCATTGAGTTACCGTGGGGGCCTGTTGAATTTGAGATGAAAGGAGAGATGCCAACTGCCCTGGCTCGCAGCTGGAACTATGATTTCAAAGTTCAGAAGAAAAGTTTGAAATAGAAAGTTGGGAGCCCAAAGGTGGAAAGCAAAGCCTCGGTGATGGATGAGGCTGCCCGGGGCACAGAGGTGACGAAACCAAGCGCTCTACAAGAGGATGGGAGAACAGTGAAGGGGACTCAGGAGGCACGAGCATTGAGGAGAGAGGAGAATTAAGACAGAGTTAAGAGTTTCCAAAATGTAGGAGTAACAAGTGGTATTCAGATATAAAAATATGAATATATGAAGACAAGGACTAGAATTCAGCCGTAGGTAAGTTTTGAAGCAATTGTGCTAGGATGGTGCTTAGAAGCCAAGATTTTTATAGATCACTAATGTGGTTTCTCCCATGGCCTGGTGCTGCAAAAGAGGTGCTATGGATAGTGGAAAGGCCCTGTGGGAAGATTTATACTCCTTTAGATTCTGTAATTTAAATCGTTTAAGTGGTGTAGTGACATGCATATGAGTGTGGGCTCTGGAGTAAGACTGCCTGGGTTCAAATCCCGGCTCTGCCTTTTACCAGAGGTAAGACTTAGCAGCCACCGCATCTGTTACTTAGAGTCCTCATCTCTAAGATATGGATAATAAATCGTTGTGATCATTACACGTAAAGTACTTTGCACAGTGCCTCGTGAGCACTCCCTGTGTGTTCAATATCATTGTTAGATAACACACTGTCCTGCCAGGACCAAATGTCAGTACATTGCCTTCTGAGTTTTAAGTGGTGAAATTTTTGAATCTCTTGAATGAGCTCGAGAAAGATGATGAGGAGCCTTCTGCTTGGGTTGGGATGAACCCTCAGTTTTACCCAATGAAACAAATGATGAAGAGCCTGACAAAGAAGACAAACCCGATTGCACTTTCAAGACTGGATTTTACAGCATGTCCTGTCCTTGCCTTTCGTCAACCACCAGAGCTTATCACATACAGATTCAGCTTCTGTTACAGAAGATGACCCCATGTAAGATGGTCTTTCACTTCTTAATAGTTAGATATCCTCGCTCATCCCCCCCCAAAAAAGAAAAGAAAACATTTTAGCCAATTTAATTATGAAAATATTTAGCAATATAGATGGTCACATTTATATATTTATATTTAATTGACTAAATTAGTTAGACTTTTTAAAAAAATTTTTTTCGATCGATTTTAGAGAGAGAGAATCATTGATTTGTTGTTTCACTTATTTATGCATTCATTGTTGCTTCTTGCACGTGACCTGACTGGGGATCCAACCCACAACCTTGGCGCATAGGCCAGTGCTCTAACCAACTGAGCTGCCTGGTCAGCAAACATATTTAAAGTCACCTGATTTGTAAATGACTCACTTAGAAGTATTGGTTAGTTAGTCCATTCACATTTCATGAAGTCATTATATTCCAGTTCTCTCCATTCATCCTTAGCATTGCTCCTTCTTCACTTCGGGCCATTGAGACCCAGCCCTGTCTGAGTCTGCTTTCGATGCTGTCCTCGGAAAGTACACCATTTTCAAAATATTTAAAAACCCTCCTTAAGCGTACATTGCTCTCCATGGCATAATCATCTTGAAAGACTTATTTATGACAACTCCCAGCACTGACGACTGTGAGATCATTTAAAAAATTATGAGAAATGTGCTCGATACCTTTCTCACTAACAGGCATCCAAAACGTTGACTGCGAGCATGTCAAATGAATGTGTCTTCCCCAAACAATACTTCAGTTTTAAAATAAAATCCTTGAAGCAGTGCCCTATGATATGAGATTGTAAAAAGACTTAAATGCAATTTTTTTTTTTCACCTGAGAGAAAAAAAAGTTTGAAAAATAAAAACCTTTACCTTAGATTCAAGTGTGTACACTAAACAGGGGTATAGAATCGGGCTGGTGTATAAATTTCTATGTAGGTTTAAATTCTGGGGGGCCCTGAATTGGGGGTAGCCAGCCACTGGGTTAGCTCTTCCGGCCCAAGAAGCACAGGTGGAAAGTTGATTTGTGCTCCGTGTTCATGGGAAAGTCAGGAGCATGAAATGAGGATGTCAGTCCTGGGAATATCCGTCTCATTTAAGTTCTTAGTGGCTCAACTGTACTGGCCATTTATTCCCCCTGGAGAAATTTGCAAGGACAAGGCTTGAATCACCTATTTCCAGTGTAGAAATAGGAGCCCCATAGATTCTGGAAGATTCTGATTGAGTCACAAATAGACCTAGTAGATTACTGAGTCATCTCTGGGCTGTGTTCTAATAATATAACCCCCAGGTACGTGATGTAATGTTTGCATCAGATCCAAAGCCGAAAGCGACGTCTTCTCTGTGTCTGTGGGTGACTGTATGTCTGTGTATGTGCCTCCCCAACAAGCACGTGCTTCTTTTGTCACAATTAGGGAAGAAGGAAAGGACGGTTCTTCCGTTAACACTGAAGTGGAAGGGCGGGGTCCTCCCCTCCTGCTCTGCAGAAGAGAGGCGGAAGGCAGTTGCACGTACCCACACTTCTTCAGGCTCCTAGACCGGTGATTTTAAACCCTTTTCATCTCAGGGCACATAAACTAATTACTGAAATCCTGCAGCACAACAAAAAACGTACTTTTTGCCGATCTGAAAAAAAAAGGTATAATTTTGATTCATTCAAACCGCACACTATCGTTGTGTTGGCTGTTGTCATTTTTTTTATTTGACAGTCTAAGGAAAACGAGGTCAGTGCCCCTGACTAAATAGTCAGGTAGTGCATGTTTTAAAAATTCTGCAGCACACCGGTTGAAAATTGCTGTTGTAGACCATTTTCAGAATTCCAACTGGTTCTCTCCCAGATTTTAGTTTTATTTCTTGTGTGAATATGGATCATCACAGTCTAAAAAGAACTAAATGGCAGCCAAAGCATTTCCCACACTAACTTAAACTTTGGGAAAAGTATCCAAATCTTCAGCTGCACTTATGCGGGGCGTGTCTGACAAAGACGTTTGCCTGTTTTTCCACTTTCTTCTCTTATTACAGCATCTTGGAACCAAATGAGAATGGGCCTTAGGGGTTCTTTACGAGAGCCTCTCATTTTATAGGGGAGGAAAATGCCACCCCGGGGAGGTGGTGTAACTGTCCCAGCTGGTTACAGCAGGGCTGGATCCCAGCGCGCGGGGTCCGCATAGGTCGATGGGAAGGTCGCGGCACAGAAAAGTAATCGCCTTGATGAGAGCCACACAGTTGTCCCAGGACCAGATGTGATTGCTAGTGTTCTTTAACAAGATACCGCCTTGGCTTACTTCTAATTCTTAAGAATTTTTATTTAAATTAATTGCAGACTTGATAGCCTCTTGATCTACTATTAAAAGAATATCCCTATGTCTCTAGGTGGGATGTCTGTGTTCTGTCCATTTAGAAGTCTCTGTTTGTGTATGTGAGTCAGTATAGTGGCTGTTCCTTCAAAAATGTGAGAACAGCCCTGGCCGGTTTGGCTCAGTGGTTGGAGTGTCGGCCCGCGGACCAAAGAGTCCCAGGTTCGATTCCGACCAAGTACATGTACCGAGGTTGCAGTTCGCCCCAGCCCCAGTTGGGGTCATGCGGGGGGCAACCAGTTGATGTGGCTCTATCACATCGATGTTTCTCTCTCTCTCTTCCTCCTTCTCTCCCTCCCACTATATCTGAAGATAAATGTAAAAATATTCTCAAGTGAGGATAAAAAACAAAAACGTAAAAACAGGTGAAAAACAAGCACAGACTCTGGTTTGTGAAGCATTGACATAAGAACAGGTTTCGGAGAACGAAGCTCTCTCTCTGGTACAATTCTGTTGTCAGATTTTCACGCATCTTGGAATTGAACAAGTGGCTCAATTTTTTTTTAAGGGACAGCAATAAGCCTTTCAGTTTTATCAGTTATTGTTCTTCAATGACTGTTGACATTTTGAATCTCTAGATGCATATTTGTATCCCGAGGTATACGTTTTGGAGTCTTTCGGGGTCATGTCTGTTTACGGCTAGAATATTGACCACATAATCTTGACACACACTTACTGCAGTTTCAAATCACTACCCACTTTGCTTTTGGTAAGAGGAGATTCCTAGTGTTTAAATACCATTTCTCATCTCAGAAAGGTCCAACAGTGACCCAAGTTTCTGCTCTGGCCTCATCGAGGGGTCGTCCCTGGTAGGAGCGGATCGTCACATGCTGAGCCATGGGACAGAGGAGGTCCCAGCTGACCTGACGTGGGAAGTGACAGTGGAGCTGTGGCACATTTGTCCGACTGAGACACAGGACACGCGGCTTCCACTCCCTGGTGAAGGCTTCGTGGTCCAGTCTCTTCTTAGCATGCTTGTGATTCTAGTTACGGATATATAAACATTGCCGGGCTCCCGAAAGGCCACTTAATTACTTTTCTGACTTTAAGCAGTAAAAGTTAATTTATTGTTTACAAATGGGGTTGTTTTTGTTTTTTGTTTTTTCAGAAAAGACTCTTTAAAGAAGGTGTTATAAATGCACTCCTTACATATTTCCACAACGTCGTAAACGTGCATGAATCACCATTGTCCCTTTGTGAAAACTGGTCACTAGGATGGTGCATAGTTACCACGCACATACTCATTGTATCTTTGTGAAAAGATGCGGCGATAGCAAAGAAAAATTGTGGCTAATCTCCATGTCTAAAAATGATTGTAAAAGCAATAAAGGGTGTAAAGAGGGAGAATTATTGGGTAACTTTTTTTAAGGAGCCAGTAAAACACAAATTTAGATGACTGAAATACTGCATGTAATGTATGCTCCAAAAATTTCAGTACAAATCAGAATTTCAGTACAAATCAGAACTTCTTTTTAAACGTTCCTTTATTCAGATGCCTCATACGTGATTTCTGTCCGTTTGGTCCTCATTCTGGTGTCACCTCTACCTGTCCTGGACTCTAATTGTCTTTATTCCAGCTGCTTCGTAAAGGGGCACATGACGCCTTTTGCTGGGGCAGGTAGAAGATGTTCCCCGAGCACTGTGCTCTTGGAATAAGGGTCCAATGTACTTTCTGTTTTTCTTCCTGGAGGAACTCGGAGGAATAGAAACTGCTATGTCTGTGTCAGAGGTGTGTGGGGTTGCATGTGGGTGGGTGAATACTTTCCTTCCCATGCACATATAGAATCCTCACCATGGGCGCGTACTGAGTCTCCATTCCACAGCCGACACCAGCCGCCTTGGAATGGGGCCTTAAAGGCGCCAGGTGTGCGAGAAGCGGAGGCTCCTCTGTATCTCCAGTGTCCAACCTTCTCTTCCTTCCACCTTTGAACTCACTCAGACTGAGCCCTCCGCCTCCTCCTTTGCCCTCAATTCCTTGGCGAGTCAGACAGAAATTGGCACCCCAGCCTCTCCGTTCGCTGGGACTTTCTCTCCCTCTCCCCATCGGCTGCCTGGAGCTTGGTGGGGAGTTAGGGGAGGACATCTCCTGGCGCCGTCCTCTCCAGGCTGAATTGTCTAAGTCCACGTGTGCTTTTCCAAGTCTAGACTGTCATAAACTGTGCTACAAGCTCAGTGAAAATAGGTCACTTTTTTGAAGCAATAATCTTTTTTTTTTTAAATTTTTTTATTTTATTGATATATTAGAGACAGAGGAAGGGAGAGGAAGAGAGAGATAGAAACACCGATGAGAGAGAACATCAATTGGCCGCCTCCTGCACGTCCCCCACAGGGGATCGGGCCCACAGCCTGGGCATGTGCCCCGACCGGGAATCGAACTGGCAACCTCCCAGTGCATGGGTCGATGCTCAACCACTGAGCCACACCAGCCGGGCAAAGCAATAATCTTTTCAAAGAAAAACGTGCTGCCCTGAGTGTCATTGACTCTTACTGTAGACTACTTAGAGTTGGAACGATCCGCCCATACGTTATCATTCAAAGTGGCACGTGTGGTTAGCGCCCTGACCTCTGCTGCCCGTCTGCTCAGAGCCCTCCGGCGGCAGCCTCCCCTACCCTGCTTGGGCCTTTGGGTGTCCCCTACCCTGCTTGGGCCTTTGGGTGTCCCTACCCTGCTTGGGCCTTTGGGTGTCCCCTACCCTGCTTGGGCCTTTGGGTGTCCTGGGAACACAGCCAGGCAGGTCATGGCACTGGGGGTCCTTGCTGCTGAAAAGGCAGCTGGGAAGATGTGGGAGAGAAAACTGAATTTAGGTGGAAGATTCTTAGCGAGGGAAGTGCACTTGTTTTCTTATTAGAATTAGAAAAGATGGTGACATACCTTGAAAGGATAAAACTGGAAGCAGACAGCAACACATTAAACTTAAAATTCAAGATCAGTTTTAATGAAGAGCGGTTCAGATTTTGTTTTAAAGTATTCACCCAAGCCGAGAACCATATTAAACTGTGGCAAGAAAAATCTCACATAGGAGGTTTAAAACTCAAAAACACTTTGAGTATTTTAATCATCACATGTAAGTATAATATAATAAAAATACTTATCTTGTCATCTTGAGTATCTCAGATTTAGAGACTCTGATTTAAAAATTTTTTAATTTATTTACATAAAAAAATTTTTCATTTACAGTTGACATACAATATTATATTCGTTTCAGGTGTACAATGTAGTGATTAGATACTTATATAACTTATAAAGTGATCACCCCAATATGGAGACTTTGATTTTTGCAAATGGGATGATACCTTCCAATGCTTTTGATACCAAACTATAGATATCAGGTGTGTATCTTGCCTTAGACTTCATAAGTGATGTGCAATTTATTTGTAAAAATATTTAAAAATACCTTAGAATAGATTGCTATTTAAGGACACTTTCAATCATTGATTTTGTTCTGAAAATAAGCATTTGTCACATTTTTAAAAAGTGAATACTATTCTCAACTTTAATTTTATTCACCATTTTCCATTGAGCTATTTACATGGAGGTGATGGTTTCTATCTTTGAGCATAAAAGCGTTGTCAGTTTACATGAGGCCAGTTCTTTGTCTCCAAAAAAAGGAATGATAGATAGTTGATCATCTAAATGTTTACTTTTTAGTGTAACTTCTTTGAACAAACAAAACAGAAAAGGATAGTTAAGGTTGTTGGCCCCAACTCACCTCTCCTCACAATGATGCTTTTCCCTTACAAAGCAAGAGTTTCAAGAAGCAGAGGGTAAAAGTATAACATGAAGTATCAGTGAAAATGTAGAGGAACGGAACACGGATATCGCTGGAGGCAATGTTAAGGAAATCTGGCCTTTATCCTCAAAGGAAAGGCAAGGCATCACAGTGGTTTAAGCAGAGAAGTAATTTGCATCCTGAAAAGGTTTGGTGACTCCTGAGTAGATGGCAAGAGAAGTTGTGGGGAATTCAGTCAGGAAGTAGTGGAAGGCAAGGGATGGTGGGGTTTCGGTCCAGAGCGGCCATAGTGGAGGTGGACTTGAGGGACTTGAGCTACTTAGTGGGTCATATCAATAGAAGGCGGTGTTGAGTAGATGCATGCAGGTGAGAAAGCTGGAGAACCTATAGGATCCCTTCCAGCGCCCTGCCTTGACTGGGTGACAGCCACGAGTTTCCTTTGGAGCGTGTTTTGTGTAACCAGCTTCTGAGACAACCAGTTGGAAATGTGAAGTGGCTGGCTGAGCATGAGGGTCTAATATCGAGAATGAGGTCTGGGCCGGGGAGGATCTTGGCATGTCAACACCTGTCGCGGTTGTTGAAGACCTTGGCTTGGGTGGGAGAGTGCTCCAGAGTGAGGAGGCATGGGGGTTCAGGGCTGAGCCTTGAGGCACAGCAACACTGACAGTTGGGGTAAGGAGAGGAGCCCACAAAGACTTGGGAGGCAGGGCAAGGCCAGAAGCCAAGAAGAAACCTGACAGTATGGCATCATGATATTTCAGGGAAGAAAGACTTTCAAAAAAAGGAGAGAAAAAGAGTCAATGTCCCAGAAAGGAAACACAGGGCACATACCTTCCCTCTAAATAAGGAAGAGAATTGTCATCTTTAAATAGTTTATACGTGGACTCATCCACAGGGGATTACAAGTAACTTACTTCATAAACTTGCTGCTATTGAACTGGGTAGGTATTAGTGTGCACTGAGCAGCTGAAATGAAAGGGTGAGCTCTATGTAACAGCAGCCAGCACACACTGTCAAGTTCAAACATGACACTCAAATTCCTAGCTCATGAGCTAGCCCCACACACCAGCCAAGTACATTACCTGCCAAGGCTGCCAGATCACTGCAAACTGAGCTCATGGTCTCAAGCCTGCCTCATGGCCTTGCCCCTCCTCCCCAGCAGCCCTAGGCTTGCTGCCCTTTGAGATGGCAGGCAGATGGTCTTCCCAGCTGCAGGCTCGTAGACCACAGAAACAGTTCACTTGGTGCATGCAGCAACCTAAAAGAAAGTCTCGGACACTCCTTCTAACTCAAAATACCACGCCCCTCTTAAAATTCATTCTGTTTCCATTTCGTTATGGATTTGGGAGAAGGGGTGTTGAAACATTAGCTTTTTTTTTTTTTACACTGAATGCCATATATATAATCTGTGTATTGTGTTGAGGAAATTTCATATTGGGTGCCCGGACTCCTGGATTTCTGTATGTTCAAGTTCTTGTCTGGCATTTTTTTAGAGTCGGACTTCTTTCCTTTCTTTCTTGTTTCCTCCTCCTATTCATTTTTCCATCCATCCATCCATCCATCCATCCATCCCTGTCCCAAGCCCTGTGTTAGGTACGGTGGGGATAAAAACGTGTGAATCCCTAAAAGGGTAGTATGTCATGCACACAATAATGACGACACGGGAGAGAAAGTGGTAAGTGCCCAGGAGAGACTAGAGATGAAGTTGTGCAGATATTTGGAGGAGGGAGAAGCTGTTGAAAGGTTATCAGCAGGGACCCTACATGATCTGATTTATGCTGCGGGGGTTTAAGGAGAGTGAAAGCAGGTAGTACCCCGGGCAAAGGAAATAGCAAACTTAAGGGCCTGGGGTAGGGAAGAGCTTGGTGCATCCCAGATTCCTGTGAGGCTCTGTGTTTGGATGGAGCCCAGGGAACAAGAGAGGGAGAGGAAGGACATCAAGTTGCAGAGGTCAGCAGAGCCAGATGTGCAGGGTTTGGAAAAAAGTTCCAATGTTTAATTCTGTTGTTACTGTCAGAGCACGAAAAACACCGTGATTCCCCGAACTGCATGAAGATGGCAATCAGATCAGTTGGGTGAATGGCAGAGCATGTTTTTTAAGTTTTGAACAATAGAAAGAGGATCTGCTTAACACGAACGACGCGATGTATGCCAAGTTGCTCAAAATTTCTCGTAATTGTTTGCAGCATTTCCTATGGAAAATTTAAAATGAGGGCTGGATGAACTGCGGCCATCGGTGCCGATCATTCCGAGGCTTTGCCCCAAGTACAGCCCGAGGAAATATTTTCGGTTTCCTTCCATTCTGCTAAGGATGCAGCTTGGAAACAGCCTTTGCCCCGCGCTTCCTGCCCCGACCTGTTGGAGCTGCGGCTCCAGGGAGCGAGGCCGAGCGAAGGAGCCGGGCTCTGCGCACCTTGCTGCTTTGCTGGCGGAGGGTTTCCAGCCCCTGGGACCTGCGTCTGGGGGGGCGGGGGCGCTGGGGGTGTCAGCCTGTGTCTGGCTGCCTGGGGAGCTTTTCTAAGAAAAGCCACGGTATGCTGTACTAGTTATTATCATAATAAATACTTAAGTGCCATATGGTGTCAGACACAATTACCACCCACACTTTACTAGGCTGAAAAAAATACGTGAAAATCTGAGTAAAATGACTCGGTTTTAGGTTTCTTTATGGAGAGCTTGATGACTCCCAGTCCTTTAGCTGTGCAGAGAACCCTGGCTGGTGGAGACAAGGATTCGTGGAGCGCTGGCGGGAGGGGACAGAGAGAGGACAGGACAGAACCTTGAGAAGGGGTCCCTAGTTCGGAAAGAGGACAGTACAAATGAACCGTCACATAAGTGAAGTGGATGGGACCAGGCGCCATGAGGCAGGTCAGTGGATCTGTTCAGGGTCCGAGTCTGATCTGTGTCTACATTTTCTGGTACAATGATATCTTAAGGCCAGGTCCCTGATCCAGGGTGAAATGAAGACAAGGTGGATAACGTGATGAGTGTTTGACAGAACCCAGTATGTATTAACTAAATGTATACAGAACATTGTATATGACAAAATAAAGCCTCGGCAACTCCTTTTTTTGAAATCTTGCTCCTTCTCAAAGTCCCGCGTCTAAGCACCCAGTGCTGCTAACTGGCAGGTGGGGAGTGATGTTTATTAATGAATGAAATGCGTGTACGTCGCGCTGGCGAAGGACAGACGAAGGAAGGGGAGAGAGGAATAAGAGTCAGTAAAGCAAAATCGATCAATGGGATGCTTTGGAGAGAAAGGAGATTTATCAGGAGGGCCAAAAAAAATGTGACAGGCAGATAGTTTGACACATTTGATATGTAAATAAGCCGTGATCATTTATAATAAAAATAAACATGGCGCCCAGTAGGTACATGGACAAAGATCATGAACAGACCGGTATCAAAAATAGAAATAAAATAAGAAACCAGCATAAGGCACATGTCAGTCCTCCCTTCCTTACTCACCCCCTAACTTTGATTTCCGTTCACTGCTGTCTGTAGTTCTTAACAAATAGCACTATCCCAGTGTTCTCTCTCTCTCTGTTTCTTGTTTATTCTCTTTCCCTGCAACTCGCATGAGGCCCATAGGTTGTCCCGCTGCCGCCAGCACAACCCGGGGCTTTAACGGAAACCCACGTGAGAGAGGAGGGTCGACTGGCAATGGGTTTGTAACCTGTTGGGCAAGTTCCAGAGTGGAGACGCTGGCTAAGACCCCCCTTGCTGGAATTGTAATGCAGCTCCAAAGAAGGCTGTGGATTTGCTTCTTTCTTGCTTCTTTCTTTCTTGCTTCTTTCTTTCTTTCTTTCTTTCTTTCTTTCTTTCTTTCTTTCTTTCTTTCTTTCTTCTTTCTCTCTTTCTCTCTTCTCTCTTTTATCCTCACTTGAGGACATTTTTGCATTTATCTTCAGACAGAGCAGGAGGAAGACAGGGAGGAAGAGAGAGAGAGAAACATTGATGTGAGAGAGTCACATCGACTGGTTGCCACCCGCACAACCCCAACCGGGGCCGGGGATGAATCACAACCAAGGTACGTGTCTTTAGCAGGAACCGAACCCAGGACTCTCTGGTCCGAGGGCCGACGCTCTAACCGCTGAGCCAAATGGGCCAGGGCAAGAAGGCTGTGAATTTAAAGGAAGAATATAGTTCTTTCAGAACAGAGCTTGGACAGAAGGAGAGGGGGTGGTAAAAATGAAAGAAAGAAAGAAAGAAAAAGAGAGAGAGAGAGAGAAAGGAAGAAAGACCAGGTTGTCTAATTTTTAAATAAATATATCACAAGCTGTCTTTATGAAGTTAACTATCACCAGCAGGAAATTTGTCTGAACAAGAAAGGCACAATGACACGTCTGTAACTACTTTGAGATTGCTCCCCAAAGGCACCCAGGGCGAAAAAGGCTCTGTGTGTTCCCGCCGAGTAACCGCACCAGGACCACTGGCTGGTTCATTGAGCTCTTCTGGGGGAGATTCCACAGCACATGACAGCTGTGTGGCACATCTGTTCAAGATCCAAAGATCCAGTTGCACAAGCATTTATTGGGAAAGGTTCCTTGGCACCAGTTCTGTGAAAAGCCCTGGGAGCTTGGATTGAGTGCAAACTTAATAGGCTATAAGTTTAATGGAATGTTAGGCCGCATCCATGGAATTGTGGTACCTGGTCTTCTTGGAAGCTGAGCTGGTCAAACCACACTCAAAGTACTATAATAAATCCTGGTCATTTTAAGAAACATATTAAAAATTTGAGTTTGTTCCTAGAAGGGTAGTCAAGAAGAATCTAGAAATCGTGACATGGGCCTGGCTGGTGTGGCTCAGTGGTTGAGTGTCAACCCGTGCACCAAGAGGTGGCCAGTTCGATTCCTGGTCCGGGCGCATGCCCAGGCTGTGGGCCTGATCCCCAGTGGGGGGCATGCAGGAGGTGGCCAAGCAATGTTCTCTCTCATCGATGTTTCTATCTCTCTCCCTTTCTCTCTCTCTAAAATCAATAAAGAAAAATTATTTAAAAAAAAGAAAAAAAGAAATGACATGGGAAATGGTCCGAGGTCTTGGAGGTGACAAATCTCTAGTTTAACCTGAAGAAGAGAAGATGAAAGAGGGAGATGCTATAGCTACTATCTTCGGAGATTCAAACGGTTAGCTGACGCAGGGCCTTGTGGGACAGTGTCTGAAATAAATGTCTGATGAATGAATAGATACATGAAGAAGAGAGCAGGTGTGTGTGTGTGAGTGTGTGTGTGTGTCTGTGTGTTGTTTTCCCCATGTTCACCCCATGAGTCTCTTTGGCATATCCGCAGGGTAAACGTTCCTACACACTTGGGAAAGGTTCTTCTTTATGGGACTGGGTTCTCTTCGATACCTGGCTTTGGGAGGGGCACTCAAGGCACATTGGCTCCTCAGCCTTGATCATCACTGGAGGAACAGAGGTAGTATGTCCTGAACAAATGATGCCACCAGCTGTTAGACAGTTGTGCCACGGTGCACACACTGGCAGCCCTCAGGTCTCCAGCCCATAGACTGTTTCTATGGGATTTCATAGGGTTTTAAAGATGAATTTCTTGCAAATATTTAATTCAAGAATGTTCCCATAAAAACACTTAACATGAGACTTTTGAGGAATTGGACAGCACCCCACCGAATAATGGCTCCTCCCTTCAGATGGAGTGAGAACTGTGACAGTTCACCCCCTTCTCTTACTGCGCCCAGCAGTGGGAACTCATCTGTAGACCCCGTGCGTAACTTACGTGGACAATAACCCAGCCCCTGGGAGAACTGTCTCTGTTCTTCGCTAACAGTGTCTTTCTCTCCCTGCCCCAGTCTGCGATTGCAATGGGAAGTCCCAGCAATGCATCTACGATCGCGAACTCCACAGGCAGACGGGGAACGGATTCCGCTGCCTCGGCTGCGCTGACAACACCGGCGGCATTCGCTGCGAGCGGTGCAAGGACGGGTTCTACCGGCAGAGAGCGAGAGACCGCTGCCTGCCCTGCAACTGCCACCCCACAGGTAGCTGGGGAAGGGCAGAGGAGGAGGGAGAAAGACAGGGAAGGGAGGCAGGGAGGGAGCAGGGCAGAGAGGAGCAAACAGGCCAAGAGAGAGGTGTCCGACTTCTGGAACAATTGGGAATCTAACCAGACACTGGTCCTTTTTGTCAGTTTCGATCTGAAAAGAAGTGCTTTTCTGAAGGTTGGATTGTGGGAACCAGTTAATGTCTTCAGGGCACCTTAGTTTGAATTCTAGAACCAAGAGGCACCGGATTACTTGTCCTGACAGATGACAGTCTGTGTCCTGGGGGAAAAAGGAAATTTGCACTCTTCCAGCGACAGTTCCTCCTCTCTACAACCATCCCTTTGCCCAGCCTCTCAAAAAAGAAGGGATTAGAAAGCTGTTTCTGGTGCTATGCTAGGTGCTAATGGGAAAGACAGACACACGAATAGTCTTTCACAGAGCTGTTAACAAGAAGAAATCCAATTAGCAAATAGGAAGCACCTAGCAGGGTGGCTGGCTGGGAGGAGGGCTCTTTTGTTGTGTTTTGTTTTTACAAATGTATCACCCGGTGCTGGTGCTGTATTCGCAGAACTGTAGGTAGTTCTGCGCGCACAGGTGCGCACGGGGTACTGGATTCATCGCCGGCAGACAGTAAAGACGAGCTGGTAAAAATAAAGAGGGAGAGACAGGTAGTTCTGCTACATAAGTTGAGTTGTTTTCTCTTTCAACAACCTTACTGTTTATTAGCTTGACAGTATCTGTTTCACATCCGTCAGAAAGTATTTAGTAGCATCTTCTGATAAATATGCCCCAATGCGCGCAGGGACTCCGTGTAGCTACAAGGAATCGATACACAGGGGCGGCTGAAAGCATCTGAAAATAAGCAGACTTCAGTTCAGCCATGAGTTGCTGATAGAGTGTGTTGGGGAGCCTTACAGAAACTGGGGTGACCCTGTTGTGATGCAGACCCATAGCCCAGCCATCACGTCCCAGTCACCCGAGTTGCTTTCATGACGGGATTTGCACCAGGTTTGCTCAGCTTTGTGGTGGAGAATCACTTGGACTTAGCCATTGTCCCTGCGAATCAAAGAATTTCATCAAGAAAACCTAAAAGAAGAAAGAGTCCATTGTAACGAGCATTTAACCTCTCTGAAGAGCCCACATCCCCTTAAGTTACAGCTTCCTTGTGAGCCACTGGAGTCCGGTCCTCCAGCAAAGAGGCCAGTGGGAGTGTAACTAGAAATGGAATTGGCCCCCTGGAAAGCCTGCCTGAGGACACGGTTGTTAGTCCCAAAGTGAACCACAGCCTGCTGCTGAGCAAGGAGATGGCAATGAGGGCTTGGAGTCCACTGGCCATTCAGCTGCAACGAGCCGGGCTCTTCCTTTGCTTTTGGGGAACGGCCAGCCCAGATTCAGGGTGCTCAGCCTGGCGGTAGACATGGAGCCCAGCGACGGCTTACATCTTGCATGATCGCTAACATGCTTTGCCCGTTTAGTCTGGGCTAGGCACTTTTCCGGCTGCTTTCATCCAGCAATTAATTTCATCTCCACAAATAACCGTTTGAAGGGGGTGCTGTTATTAGTTCCACTTTACAAATGAAGTAGCAGAGGCTTCAAGAGAGAGGGGACAAAACTTGACTGAGGTTGCAGAGCCATGTGGGTTCCAGCCCCAGGGGTGCTGACATCAAGGATCATAACGTAGAATACAGTGGGGGGTTTTGGAGCCGGACAGCCTGGTTCAATCTCGGCACTGCCACTATGGCTCTGCCACTCTGGGCATGCTCCTTAGGCCCTTGCTGCCCCATGTCTTCGTCTCTAAAAGGGTGATCATGCTATTTCCATCACAGGATCCTATGAGGATAAAATGATGTTTGTTAAGCACATGGTAGACAACTCAATAACGTGATGTCATTGTTTCTCGTATTAGGACAGAGATCAGGGTTCCAATCCCCTGGAACACTGGTTTTTTAAAAAATTACATGCCAGCTTAGAAAGAAGCCTTAATAACACTATTTATTAACTTTATTATTAACATCCTGAAATTGGCAGTCAATTTTTAAAATACTTTTTAACAGTGGGGAAACTGAGACATACAAGAGTCCATGCATGGCCTAGAATCTCCCAGAAGCAATTACAAGAGCCAAAGTTGTAATCCAGGTGTTCTGATATAAGACTACTCCCGTTTATTCCCCCTACATGAAAGAAAAATATCAGAGTGCTGTCATTCTATCCGCAACAGCAGATATTAGATGTCCTGAAAGAAATGTTGTGGATATTATTTCCTAAGATCTGGGTACTGCTTTATTCTTCCCCAGAACACTTTCTCATACTATGTCTTCTTCAAGTATGTATGTGTGTTGTACCCATCATTATGGAGAGAAGAGACGAAGCTCCCGGCCTGAGCTGCCAGGCTGAGTGGCATATTGGTGGCAGAGACTGTTCCCCCCGTGTGCCATTGCTGACCACACATTGGCTGCACACATCACTGAACCAGTGGCATGAGATTAAGTCCACATGTGGTTTCGCAGTTCTCTAATCAAACAAAGGGTAGTTTTCACTTTCAAATAATAACTTCACAAGGGAACTTATTGTATATTCCATTTCAAATGCAGGAGAATATATCTTCCCAAATAATGCTGTCATTGCATGTGTGGCAAATGAAGCCAACAGCATTACTAATCCCTAGGGTGGTCACAGCCTTGGACTTCACATGAACTTCTCACAAACATAGCGACTAGGCTTAGTTTTATTTGATGGCTTAGTGGGCTCAGCAAAAAGGCTGAGTTATCTTCAGTTCATGCAACCACATGTATAAGCCCTGACACCCTTTTGCAAATCTTTGAAATTCACTGTGTGGGGGTGTTGGGTGTGTTTTTACTCCTCCTGTGATACCTAAATTCTTGAGATCTGTGTGGATGTCAGTGATATTGGACGTGTTCTCTTCATTTCATCATGTTTTTTTATATACCTCTGACCCTGACAGTGGGTTACTCAGACTCTTAACATTTGAGTTATTATTTAAAACGTGTCTAAAATAATAATTATTTCATCATTATTAAATACAAGTATTCAATAATAGTCATGGTATTTTAAAATGCAAGTGTACATTTATACCTACAGGGTTCTCAGGAAAAAGTCTACCCTCTCAGTTTAAATTTTAAGTATGAATCCTTTTAGAATACCTTCCTGAGTCCTCAAGCGCGTGTAGACTGTATGTTCATAAGTTCTGAAGGTGCCTATTGACACTCAGGCTTGCAACAGAAAGCTGTCTCCCATCTGTTCTTGAAACAGCCATCCACAGCCCCCAAGAGCAGCTCATGATGTAGGAACTGGGACAGGTGTTTTACATCAGTGAGACACTTTGAAATCCCAGTGGTATTATTTTGGAAACCTTGGAACATGAAATCAAGTAGTCACATTCGCAGGAAGAGCCCGTGTACTAGAGATAACATATGCACTGCAGTTTCTGAGCACCTACTATGCATGACATGCGGAACTAGGCACTTTATATATTTCAGCTCAAAGTCTTACGACAACTTGACCAGGGATAGATTGTCATCCCCTTCAAAGAAGTGATGAATGAGCAGTTTGCACAAGGACACGGGCAAATAAGAGGCAGAGCTGGTGTTTGAAGTGAGAGCTGTTGAACTTCAAAGCCCGGGCCCTTTCCATGACCCCCCAGCTTCTAGAGCTGTGTTCTCTAGATAATGTCCTAAACAGAACCGTGTTCCTCAAGATAATGATAGATGTTGCCTGTAAGAATGTCAAGTAATGTTTGGAAACACTAGCATTAAAAAGTTAAGCTTTATGTCTCCTGAATGTATTATTATGTTATAAATCTCTGAAAGATTTAGTGGGTAGCATTTCCTGAACTCTTTTGAACACCGAGTGCCTATTTTCACGAGATAACTGTTAATAACCCTCCGAAGGGTATTTTATAGAGTACCATTTGGGGCTATTGGGGCCAAATCCAAAAGCAAAATAGTGTCTTCTTCATCTTATAAAAATAATTAATTTCTGAAAAATTGAAAAGGGAGTTTTCCTTAGTCAAAAGCATAATTTCCATTCATTTGGATGGGAAAAAGGATGTGTCTGAGTCCCAGATCGACACCCATTTGTGTTAAAAATGACTAAATTATATTAAAGGGATATTTCTTCTGTTGAATGTTACTTATCAGAGTATAATTAAAAGTGTTTTTCCCTTTTGTCTCTGTTGGCTGTTTGTAGAGCAGTGGCTATGTCTACATGCAAAACCCAACCAACAGCCTCTCTCTTCGTTCTCATCTTGTCAAATGTTCTCTTGCCTGAGATCCTGAAAACTATCCCACCCTCCTCCTCCGTTAACTCTCCTTCAAATCTCTCCTCCCTGGGCTTCGACCATCCTGAGCCTTCTTCCCTCTCCGATCACCTTCTTCCTGAGTCGGGGGTTCCGCCTCCGTGCCAGGTACCCACCTGCCTTCTTCATCTGCCCCCAGAGTGACCTGCTGCTCCCTCATTCGCCCTGTGAACTGCATCTCCAGCCTCTGGTGCTCCAGACTTACATGTCCACCTAACGTGCCACTGGACACTCAAGTTCACCGTGTCTAAACTCAACTCAGTATCTTCTCTTGATGGTTCAACTCCAGATCCCGCTCCTCCTCTCCCTTCTCTGTGATAACCAGCATCACATTCCATCCCGTTGTGCCCGCTGAGACCTCAGTGTCACCCATGTGATCCCTGCCCCCATTTCCCCAAAGTCACCAAAGTCTGTTCATTCTACATCCACAGTGGCTCTCCCAGGGTTTCCGTCCTACCTCCCCTCCTCCAGACCCCTACTCCAGGCCTCGTGTCGTGGATGATCCCCTTCCTGGAGCGCGCTGGCCTCCCCAGGCCATCCTGCACGTCGCTCTGAGCTGGCTTTCTAAGCCACAGGTCTGGTCATTCCCGAACCTCGGATGGTTTCCTGTTACCCGCAAATGGATCTTTTATCCAGTCGGCGTTTAAGTCACTGGTAGCTAGCCTGAACTCATATATATTAAGTGCCTAACTCAGTGTCTAACATGTGGGTGCTCAAAAAATGCATTTTAGACTATTATGACTGAGTCCCCGCCAAGCCTTCCAACGTTGGCATGGAGTCTTTCACTCTAACTGTGCTTGTGACTAATTTCTTTCACGTTCCACATGTGGCAAAAAAAAAAAAAAAAAAAAAAAAGCCTTTATGTGGGCATAGAGCCAACATCTTTATGGACTTGAATTGTATCTAATAGTGAATTAAAAATTCACAGATGGATAACAGATATTTCGTTCTGTTGGCTGGAGAGAGAACGGAGAGCCCCAATGATCACAGTGGAGATATCCAGATGATTTTATAATCCTGCCAACTGCAGTGAAATTTGAAAGTAGGTGAGGTGCACCTCTAGCCAGCTTCCACCTCATCGCTTGGCTTTGTCCTGAGGCCTTTCACAACAGCCCTGGCTGTTTCTTGGCATGCATGCCTTGGTTCCGTGCATTTCTGGGCCCTTTCCTTGTGTTGGGAACTGTGCTGGGTTCTGGAGGCACAGCAGGGAAGAGGAGCTGAGCTCATCCTGAGTAAACAGGTCTCAGGACCGCAGTAGGGGTGGGGTGGGTATGTTAGATGTGGGGCTCAGAGAAGATTTCTGTAGAGAAGTAATATTTAATCGAGACCTGAGTGCTGAGAAGGCCAACATAAGGAAGTTCCGGGGCAAGAGCATTCCAAGCTGAGGGGCAACAAGTGCAAATGCCCCGAGGAGGGAGGAAGCGGAGCACCTTCTAGGAACAGTTGGAATTGCTGGGGAGCTGGAGGTGGCGAGGGAGGGTAGGAGATGAGGTCAGAGGGCTGGAGTCGTGCGCGCCATGGTCCAGAGTTGGCATTTTGTTCTGCTTATTGTGGGAAGCCAGCAGAGGACTTAGACGAATAATGTAATCTGAATTCCATCTTTAAAAGAGCACTCTGGCCCTGGCCGGTTTGGCTCAGTGGTTGGAGCTTCGGCCTGTGGTCCAGAGAGACCCGGGTTCGGTTCCCGCTAAGGGCATGTACCTCAGTTGCAGTTTGCCCCCAGGTGCGGGTGGCAACCACTCAATGTGTCCCTTTCGCGTTGATGTTTCTCTCCCCACCCCACCCCCCACTCTATCTGAACAAAAAATGGAAAAGTGTCCTTGGGTGAGGATAAAATAAATAAATAAGTAAAAATAAAAGAGCACTCTGGCTTCCGCATAGAGACTGGAGCACAGGGAGGCAAGGATGAGGGCAGCAGAGAGGGAGAGGCGGGGTCCAGTGAACGGGGTGGCGGAGGGGAGGTGGTGGGTTCCGGAATGGCACGTCTTGTAGTCCTGAGCACCCCTTGTCTTCCATCAACGCTCCTGTGAGAGGACTCACGGACGAGGAAGAGCATGTTTATAAAAAAGTTAATCACAGGGTGAGCGAGTCCTCTGGTCCACTAAGCCAGCTGAGATGCACGTATCCTTCATTCCTCACAGGGAGTGACGTTCCAAGGACAAGAATTTCTGCCCCTCCGGGTTGGTAGAGATAGTTTTGGTTTAGAACCCTTTCTGTTCTCTTAAAAAGTAACACCATTCAAACACTGATTCTTAAAAGGTGGCTTTTGCCCGCCAGAAATAAGGGCCAGTGTGGCTCACTTCCTCGTACCCCCTGCTTCCGGGAGGCAAATGCCCTTCACCAAGGTCCTCCGTCTCGAGATCTCGAGGATTTGACAAACTGCTGTTAAAAAGCAGTGGCTTACACACCACTTCATGTTGAAAGGAGGTGGGTTTCTACATTTAAATGCTTTCAGCAGTAACTTCCTTCCCTTCCCCTGGAGAAGACATCCTTGGCTGTTAAAACTCTCCCTGGACGGCAGATGCTACAGGCAGCAAGTGGTGGTTGTTCCTTAGTATTTATTGTCCCCCAGTGGGTGACAGTTGCTTCCTAACACTGTGTAAATTACATATTTGCTCTTCTTCTTTCCTTTCCCCCACCTTCTCGGCTACAGGTTCTCTCGGCGCGCGATGCGACAACTCCGGACAGTGCAGCTGTAAGCCGGGTGTGACAGGAGCCAGGTGTGACCGGTGTCTGCCAGGCTTCCACACACTCTCGGATGCTGGGTGCACCCAAGACCAAAGGCTACCGTAAGCACCACTGCCGCCCCCGCCACGGATAGCGACAATTATATTAAGTGTGTGACCACTGATAGTTCCCCAGCACCTGTGTGCCACACAGCTTTGAGAACCTGACGTGGGTGATCTCACGTAACCCTCGCAATAACCCTGGGATGTGGGGTTGTCATCATACTCATGTTAGAGATAAGAAGCTGGTACCATGCGAGGTTGAATCAGTGGCCCCGTGTCACTGGTGAAGGTGGACGTCATAGGCAGGTCCAGAGTCTTGGCTCAGGAACCCATGTTCTTCACCCTGACAGTAGCCACCCTTCAGGTGAACAAAGAAGGAGGTAAAAAGTCTTCAAATTCTCACCTGTGACTCGTTCCAACCCAGATGAACTTGCAGCAGAGAACCCATGTGCGTAGCTTTAACCCACTCAGTTTGGAGCAGCCTCGGCCCCTCCTCATGTTCTTTCCTGGAAGGAGGTGGAGCAGATGTGATCAATCACATGAGCAATCCGCAGGGAGGCAGAGTGGGCCTAGAGGAGGCGGGGCTGGGCAGGGAAGCCATTGGCTGGAAGGCTGCCCTTGGAGGAGCCATGTCCCCATTGCCCACTTTGTGCACCTCGCCCATAGGAGAGGCCTCCAGCCATGCTCCGCCTGCCCCAGTGATCACTGTCCCAAGCTCTCTTACCCTCGGGGCCTTGGCATAGATTGTTCTTCCAGCCTCCTTGCCCCCTTTGCGATGATCTTCGGAGACCCTTCCCTGGGCCCAGTCTCCTTTATGTGACACTTTTAAAACATGAAGCAGGTCATGCCACTTCTCTGCCTGTGACCCTCTGCTAGCTTCCTTTCCCACGCAGAATGAGTCCAGACTTCTGGCCAAGGCCAGTGGGGCCCTGCCCGATGCCCTGACCCTCCACCCTCAGGCATAGGCTCCCGGCAACGGCCCCCCACTGTCCCCCAGCTCCCTGCACTCCGCCTCACCAGCTTTCCCTCCCCCCCTCACAGGAGCCCTGCACAGGTGACCGGGCCTGGCCTCGAGCACAGTCCCTTCTCCCAGGGCCACACGGCCTCCTGGGGCTCCATCCCCGCGGCACCCCTCTCCTCACAGAGGCCTCCCCTGACCAGTCCCCATTCCTCTGTGTGCTGACTCTGTTGTTCCACTTCAAATCTCTTACGTTCTGCATGCGCTTGTCTGTCTGTCTGTCTCGCCCACTAGACTCTGAGCCCCATATGGCTCTGTCCTGTTCACCACTGTAGCCTGTAGGAGGAGGCACGTAAAGGGTGTTCCAGCTTGGCTACAGCTTCCCTCTGCTACTGTCACTGCTGTTCATGGTCAGCCCGGCCCGAGGCTCCCAGACAACAGCTGGCTCTCCCTGTCTTAGCATCCCCAGTGCTTAGCAACCAGTAGGTGTTGTGTGATGTCTGTCAGAGGGTCTAGATGAGCAGGATGGAGGGGCTAAGACAAGGAGAGACCATGGCGATTGGAAGGAGAAGATTGGGGAAGAAATCTTCAGGAAGCCTGACAGCACTTGGCACCTGGTTGGATGAGGAATGTCAGGGAGAAGAACAAGTCCCATTCAAGTTCGGGCAGGACTTGGATGGGGTCATAGGGCAGTCAGAGGAGGAGCAGATCACTGGAGCAAAGATGACACACTGGGTTCGGGACCCGTGAGGTAACTACATATAACTGTGCTCCACACTGAGTGACAGAGACCAGGGCTCTGACTGTCGGGGACCAGTGCACTGGTCACAGCGCTGATCTGCGCGAGACAGGAGATTGTGCCAACATTAAATAATGAAAGACTTGTTTGAGACAGTCTTGCTCCCCACAAAAACATCAGCCAAACTCAGCAGTTCCACTCCAGAGATAGGAAAGCACGCAGCTGCACAGAAGCTGTCCACGGATGTGCAGAGCCACGGTATTCGTTGTAGCTGAGCAGTGGAGACAGCGTAAGCGTCCGTCAGGTGACGGCTGATGGCCAGCAGGTAGTACCCACACAAGGACTGTATCCAGCGGTAAAGAAACGAAGTACAGGTACATGGCATGAAGTGGATGAGCCTTGGAAACGTACTCAGTGAAAGAAGCCAGACACGAAGGCCACATGGTGTATGGTTCCGCACAGAGGACAGGTACCGAATGGACACGTCCACGAAGACAGGACGTTGATTAGTGGTTGCCTCGGGCCGGGGTAGGAAATGCGGGAGGTTGCGAAGGGGCACAGCGTTTCTTCTTGGAATGATGAAAATACTCTAAAATTGTGGTGATGGTTGTTCAGCTCCGAGAATCTACGAAAAGCCATTGATCTGCACACTTTCAGTGGGTGAATTGCATAGCATGTGGGTTCTATTTCAATAAGGGTTACCAGATGAAGTCGCTAAATGGACTAAAATATCAACTAGATGGAATTGATCATGATGAGAGCAGACATCACCGAATCAAACAATAGAGAAACAAATAATAAATTATTTTTTAACTGTCAACTGCACCAGTCAACCGGACTACACAGCTCAGTGATGACTTTGGTTTACATTCTGGCACAGAGCCCCTCCCCTCTTTAGGGTTCGTGGACCCTAACAAACAGTTCGTGGACCACATAGACAGATGAGTCCGTCAAGGGGTGGGGAGACGGGAGCCTGGGCAGGGACAGCTAAGAGGGACCTCCTTGGAGAGGAAAGATTTGCTCACATGGGTGACATTGGCTTATGAACACTTGATCTTTCTGTGTATAGTTGCAAAGCCTTTGGAAACACATCCGTAACTTTTGTTTTCATCTTTCCCAGAGATTCCAAGTGTGACTGTGACCCGGCTGGCATCTCGGGGCCCTGCGACACAGGCCGCTGCGTCTGCAAGCCGGCTGTCACTGGAGAGCGCTGTGACAGGTGCGTGAAGTGTGGCCCCAGAGGCACAGCAGGGGGAGTCCCTTGACAACTGCATAAACCATCCCCCAGTGCAATCATGCAGAGGGGACACGTAACAGATGTGATGACCTTCTCCCTGCCCTCTGTCCTCAAACCCGAGGCTTTAAAAAAATGCAACTGCGGACCAGTTTTGCTCAGTGGTTAGAGCATTGGCCTGTGGTCCAGAGAGACCTGGGTTCGGTTCCCACTAAAAAAATGCAACTGAGCCTGCAAATCTCATTAAACTTCATGCTTCTGCTGGGGCCCCTTTGCTTCGTTTGCAGCACGGTCGAGGCTCAGGGCCCCAGTGAGCGCCCTTGCCAGCTGCCTCCACATCCCAGGTGCTCAGATGCACGGTGGTGTGCAGTGAGCGGTCACGTGACTCAGCTCGCTCCCAGGAAAGTCCTGACCTAATTAAACATGTTGGGAAAATTCCAGTAAGAGGGAATATCTCAGTGCATGGCCATATTTAACCATCGTGTGCAGAAAAGGAACCGCCCAGGGATGGCATGGTGGCTGCATGCACACACACGAAGCGATCGGGGGAGATGGGAGAGCCCGCCGGGCCCCCTGCCAAGCTGGGGCAGGTGGCCCCGTGAGGAGAGACCCACCCTTGGCTGCTCCTACAGGACATTCCTTACGTGCAAACTGCTCCACTTAAACCTCTGCCCTCCCATGAGACAGGGCGAGCAGGGGGCTGTGGGGTGGCCCCGGGGCCAAGGCTTTCACCCCATTTCCTTACAAACAAGAAAGCAGCTTGCTGGCACCCTGCCAGCCACTTCCACCTGGGCAGAGGACATGCCAGACACATTCTGAGCTCAGGTTTTCGGGGGGGGTCTTTGTGCTGAGGTGGGGTAAGGAAACACAGCGTAAGAGTTAAAAGAAGAGTCACCTAGCCCTGGTCAGTTTGGCTCAGCGGTTAGAGTATCGGTTCGTGGACCAGAGAGACCCGGGTTCGGTTCCCGCTAAGGGCACGCACCTCGGTTGCAGTTTGTCCCCGGCCCCGGTTGGGGTTGTGTGGGAGGCAGCCACTCGATGTGTCTCTCTCACATCGATGTTTCTCTCTCTCTGTCTTCCTCCCTGTCTCCCTCCAGCTCTATCTTAAGATAAATGCAAAGATTCACTTAAAAAATGTGTTGGTGTTGTTAATCCTCACCTGGGGATACTTTTCCATTGATTTTTAGATAGAGTGGAAGGGAAGGAGGAAGATGGGGGGAGAGAGAGAGAGAGAGAGACATGATGGGAGAAAAACACACTGATTGGTTGCCTCCCTCATGACCTGGAGGGGGGACGGGGATTCAACCTGCAACCCAGGCACATGCCCTTGACTGGGAATCAAACCCGAGACCCTTTGGTCAGTGGGTTGATGCTCTGACCGCTAAGCCAAACTAGCCAGGGCTAAAAATATTTTTAATTTCCAAATATAATCCAGAAATAGAAAGCCACATAAACCAAGGTTGTCAGCACCACCAGCTCCAGGAAATAGACCTTCGCTAAAAATGTGCCATCCCAATGACAATACCCTCCCTCCTTCCTAGAAGCAACCACTGTTCTGACTGGATGGGGATGGAACGAGAGAGCACACGGGGTGCCTGCTAAATAAATGACACCTGAAGCAGTCGTTATTTCATGGAGAAGGACGTAGCAAACTCAAATAGAGAAAAAACAAGTCCTTCCTAGCGCCCCTGCCCTCTCCTCTGAACCCCAGCATCTGGGACTCGTGGTCCCCAGAGAAGTCACTGGGCAGCTCGGGCTGGGAGAGAAGTCGAACTCCAGCCTGCACTTTGCTTTCGTAGAGAGCCTCTGGCCATCCTTTGTCATAGCCTCACCTGCCCCTTTGCCCAGTGGGCCGAGCCCGGGGGCAAGGCGCAGTGATGATGGGCAACACCTAGTGGTCTGGTGGGGCGGGAGCATTTGCCTTCCTTTCCTGGCCCCCACCTTCCCCCCTTTTGTCTCCATTAAGCCCTGGCTCTAGGTCGAGGCCAGCTCTGCACAGGCCTGCCCCCACCCCCGCACCCCCACCCCATGCTGTCCCTGTGACTTCCTCTCCATCCCTCACCAACAATGGGAAAATTCACTGCTTCCAAACCACCAATTCAAATATGATCCTGCTGTACTACTAGGAGGAGAGAAAGAGAAGGTTCCTCCCACTCTGCCGCGGGGGGGTGGGGAGGGGCTGTGACTGCCCCCAGGGGGTCTGGGGTGGGGGAGGGCTGGTACTATTTAATATTGACTACCTCTGGGAATGAACAGGGCGGGGTGGGGAGAAAGCAGAAAAGATGTCATCACAGTCCCTGCATGGAATACGAAATGACCTATAATGTCCTGATTTCTAAAACGCCACCACAGGTGTCGACCAGGCTACTATCACCTGGATGGAGGGAGCCCCGAGGGCTGTACCCAGTGTTTCTGCTACGGGCATTCAGCCAGCTGCCACAGCTCTGGGGACTACAGTGTCCATAAAATCACCTCTGTCTTCCATCAAGGTAAAGGCTTCTGTTTTCTAGAATTTTTGTTTTTAACCTTGTATAGGCTCTGTGTTTACAGATAACCGCCTGGCCATCCACAGACTGGGATTCTGAGTCACCTTTGGCAACTTTTTTCTAGCTTTTCATGTACTTTATTTTTACAGGGCAGTAAGGCAGACTCTGGTGTTTCGAAAAAGTTATAGCTGAACAGGTTACTCATACCAGTGTATGAATAACTTAAAAGAATACCTAAAAGATGAGGACCCGGCCGGTGTGGCTCAGTGGTTTGAGCGTGAGGGTGGTCCCATGGACTGACAGGTCCCAGTTCGATTCCCGGCCAGGACACAAGCCCGGGTTGTGGGTTTGATCCCCAGTAGGGGGCGTGCAGGAGGCAGCTGATTGATGTTTCTATCTCTCTCTCCCTTCCTCTCTCTTTAAAAAATCAATTAAAAAAATTTTTTTTTAAAAAGAAGTAATATATACGGAATATAATGAACATAACAGTCTGAGGAATACAGTAGACCCAGACACATGGAAGTAGGGCACAGACTGACATCCCTCAGAAGAGGGGATGGGGGGTGGGTGGGGTGGGAAGAGATAAACCACAGAACTTATATGCATGTATGCATGACCAATGGACATGGACAACTAAGCCGGGGACAGGGTGGAGGGGGGGGGGGTGTGGGGTGCCAATGGGGTAAAAAGGTAAAATATCTGTAACAAAAAAATAAATAAAAATTCATAAAAAAAAAAAGAAGTAAAATAAATGAAATTTCAGTGGCAAGCAAAGCCTTTATTATTGCAGAGAGAGAGACCAGGTTTTCATCTCCCTCACTTCCCATCCCCTTCTGTTTCAAAACCACAAACCATCATTCACTGGATTGGTGTGGGGGGTGAGCGTCTTCCTGGAATTCACATTCACTAATAATACTGCTTTCACATACATTAAATGAGATAATTTATGTGAAATTAGTTCCCAAGCTACAAAGCACCATAAAAAGCTGGCAGACTTAGATGATGCCAACTCTGAATTTCTCTTTGAACATACTGGACCCTCTCACCTCACTAAGGCCAGACGCTGTTTATGTAAATAAAAGAACGTTCCTAATTGCAGGCAGATGAAAAGGTGCTCTCTGGTACCAGAGATGCAAAGACAAGACGTCAGAGCCGCTGTGGGCGGGAGCAGGTGAAATGGAGGCCCAAGCAGAGCGGTGCCCGGGGAGTCTGGGGGACTGTACATGAGTGTGGACATGTTAAGAGAAGCCCACTAGCTCCTCGCCCCTGGAACTTTCTGGCAAGTCTCATCTCATTTATCTTAGTAGACGGTGTGTCTGAATGCAGAGTGTTTTATTTGTCTTCCAGATGTTGACGGCTGGAAGGCTGTCCAGAGAAATGGGTCTCCTGCAAAGATCCATTGGTCACAGCGCCACCGGGACGTGTTTAGCTCAGCACGACGGTCGGACCCTGTCTATTTTGTAGCTCCTGGTATGTATGGCGTTTGTCCTGTAGAAGCCAACTTGTGAGACTAGGAAGTGAGGATAGAAAGATGGAGCCAGAGAATGGAAATCACTTCACAGTGTTCGGGGCAGCACCGTCTGCGGGGGGGGGACCACTTCACAGTGTTCAGGGCAGCACCATCTGCGGGGGGGGGGGACCACTTCACAGTGTTCGGGGCAGCACCGTCTGCGGGGGGGGGACCACTTCACAGTGTTCAGGGCAGCACCATCTGCGGGGGGGGGGGGACCACTTCACAGTGTTCGGGGCAGCACCATCTGCAGGCGGCGGGGGGAGGGGGCTCAGCCCGACTGGACAAAGTCATGGCACAGTGGAACAGAACCGGGTGTCCAGGCGGACAGACCTGGGCCAGGTTCCTCCTTTAACCAAAGGGGAGGTTTCTAGGCTTCCCACCAAGACAAGATGTAGCGACTGCGGGCACATCTCTGAGCCTGTTGAAAAGCAGGTGGAAAAGCAAAAACCAGGTGTTTCTTAAAGCCTGAGCCAATTGCAAACTTTAAATATGTACATTAGTCTGTGGGGCAGAAAAGCTGGATGGCAAAGTGCTGGCGAGAATTCTGATCCTAGTCGTGTCCTTAGCGGATATGTGACCCCCGGGTGTACTGTCCTCCTGACCCTTCCAAACGTCAATCCTCTGAGCGGATCAGTGGGAGTCCTAATGCCCCCCTCCAAGAATCATGGCCATCCAGCGCGATGAGGTTGTGAAAGCGTCCTGTAGACTCTAACACGTTAGGTAGCAAGTGCCACTACTGCCCATCTTCCTGGGATCCCGAACCCACTGGTCTGTCGTAGGGCCCTGCGTGAATCATCTCATAGATGGACTGTCCGGTAGTGAGGCCCTCCTAGCATTCCAGGGACTACCCACCTTTGTAGCCGATAGCAGTCAGGTGCCATGGACTGGCCCTTCCGAAGGGTGGTTTGGGGCAGGCTGGCGGTGGGTGACCCAGGACTCCCACAGCAGTGGCCAACAGTAGTGCAAACTTGCCCACTTACTTGCTTCTCCGGTTTCACAACTGACCTCAATCTCTTCCCGTTCTATTTCACAGCCAAATTCCTTGGCAATCAGCAGGTGAGCTACGGGCAGAACCTGTCTTTTGACTACCGTGTAGACAGGGGAGGCAGACACCCATCTGCCCACGACGTGATCCTGGAAGGTGCTGGGCTCCGCGTCATAGCTCCCTTGATGCCGCTGGGCAAGACGCTGCCGTGTGGGATCACCAAGACGTACACATTCAGGTAAGAAGAGAGACTGCGGGTGGGTGGGATGGAGCGAGCGGTGACGGCCGTCCACTTCCTTGTTCATTCCATCATCAGTCACTCATTCAGCAAGCTTCCCAGGACCTTTTCTGTACCAGCATGGTGCTGTGTGCTGACACAGGCCCTGATCCTGCCCTCAAGCCCCTGACAGGCTAACGGGAGAGAAGAAGAAACACGTGGTTACAGTGCAGCTTAGAAGTGACGAGTAGAGGAGGTGGACAACGGGGTTTGGAACACAGATGGGCACAGCTAACCCACATTGGAATGACCGAGGGGAGTGTCTCAAGAGGTGTGACAAGTGAAGAGCAACTCTCCAAGGAAACAAAGGGGGAGGGTGACAAGGCAGAGAAAATGTGCCTGAGGAAGGCTTGTGACTTAGGGAACTCCTGTGACTTAGGGAGCTCCTGGTCGTTAACCATGGAGTAGGGAGAGGAATACACTGAGAAGGAGGTGGGGGAGCTCAGGGGACAGCCCTGTGCATGTGCAGGGGGTGGCACATTTCCTGTGGAATGGGGGTTTTGAATGGTGGGTAAGAATGACTGGGGGAAGGGGCTGTGCCTTCTAAGTGCTCCGGGCTGATGAGACGCTTGGAAATCAAGATGAGAAATAGGGCCTTGCCCTGGCCGGTTTGGCTCAGCGGTTAGAGCGTCGGCTTGTGGTCCAGAGAGACCCGGGTTCAGTTCCCGCTAAGGGCACGTACCTCGGTTGCAGTTTGTCCCCGGCCCTGGTTGGTCGTGCGGGTGGCAACCACTCAATGTGTCCCTTTCACGTCGATCTTTCTCTCTCTCTCTTCCTTTCTCTCCCTCCCACTCTATCTGAACAACAACAAAAAAACGAAAAAAAGAAATAGGGTCTTTGTCCTCCAAGAGGATGTGGTCTAGTAGAATGTATAACATGTCAAAAAGCAAACACAGTACCCTACAGAAGTTGCCTCAGGGGTGTGCATGTTCATGGGGACGTGGGAGGCGAGGGAAGAGAGCCTCGTTCTGCCTGGAGGAGTCGCAGGAGCTTCACGGAGGAGGCGGCATGTGGGCGGAGAAAGAAGGGAGAGCAGGACTTTCCCAGGGACAAAATCAAGACAAGCGGTACATGTCCATACGTGTGGGGTGTGGAAAGGCATCATGGGGGGGGGGCACTATTTATGGCCGCCACACAGCATGTATAGGGGAGATGGACTGATAAGGTTGAAAAGACATGGGAAAGGACCCACATGGTGGTCCTTGTGTGTCATGTCAAGGTGCTGAGATCTTGTCCGTGCCTGTAAGATAGCGGGAAGCTTATTGAGACATTGGAGGTCAAGCAGTGGTATGGTCAGGTGTGAAGGCTGGGTGCAAACCACGTGGAGGATAGTTCAGGTGGGGTCCTTACTCGGACCATCAGAACCCACGCATGGAGGTTCAAGCGGCGGTTGCTGGAGGCCTAACCCAGGGCAGCGGTAAGAGAAGCAGTTTGAAGTCCCACAGCACACACATCGTGTGTACTGGGTCGAGTGCAACTTATTCCAACGGCACACGCAGCTCTCCTGCCTGGAATACCAGCCCCACCTTCTCTGCGTGTTGCAGTTCCCTTTTGAGATTCAGCGGATAGGTCCTTCCTTTGTGCTGGCCTTCCAGAGTCCCAGGCGAATTCCAGTCGCCGCGTGCGTTTCTGTGGCATCCTGTACATGCATGTGTGACAGCACTCTGCATTGTGTCCTAAGTGTTTGTTTACCTACCGACTCCCCTGGCTGGGCGCTGATCACCTCACCCGTGTCTCTGTGGCTTCCCTCCTAATGCAGCTTCTGGCCCCAACCAAGTGCACAGTTAACTGCTGTTGCACGAATCGGCGAATGCAACGAAAGGGTTAGGGTTGTTCCCGGAAGAGCTAGTCCAGGAATTTAAAAAAAAGGTAAAAAAAGAATAGTTCACGGCTGGTGATGTGATGCATCACGATGCCTAATTAAGACGGATTCGATGTAGAAGGTGGAAGCTGACTCCTGAAAAGAATAAGTGAAATGTGCTCAGGTAACAAATTACTTAAACAACAAAGCCAAAATGAATGTCGCTCATCAGGATCTGAGTTGAAGAGCAGAGCTCTTTGAACTCAGATGTTTCCAATATTAGGTTACACGTGACCACGAACAGAACGTGGTCTGTGGACTTGGACCAGCACTAGATGCCATGAACCCTAGAGCTCGGCCCCCTAACTGGGATGCCCTCCATCACATCCTGTGGGGTTTGCGCTTCCCACGGAGTGAGAAAGCTCCACATCTGTGCCCACGAGGACGTGTCTGCTGGTCCCTTGCCCCCTACTCTGAGCAGGACTGTGAAGGGGCTTGGCTGTTGCCACATTCCTGGCATAACTTGTCTACGATTTGAAAAGAGTTGGATCTTGAAGCTTTGGGTTTAAATCACGCAGATTGAATGAACACCCCAGCAGTAACTGGAGCCCCCAGCTGAGTTACTTCGAGTTCCGGCGGTTACTGCGGAACCTCACAGCCCTGCGGATCCGAGCTACCTACGGAGAGTACAGTAAGTGGCCGGGGGAATGGAGCTCCCTCTTCTCAGGTGTTCACTGTTTGCTTCAGCCCTCGAAGGTCCAGCCACCCAAACAAGTAGCTATGCCCTGGCCGGTTTGGCCCAGCGGTTGGAGCGTCGGCCTGTGGACCACAGAGTCCTGGGTTCGGTTCCCGCTAGGGGCATATATCCAAAAAAAAAAAAAATCAAACAAGTAGATACACTACGTGATGGTTTCCACGCAGAGTTTCTACACTGCACGTTTCGGTTCTAGAAGAAGTGAGGAAAGAGGAACGTTTCCCTAAAGAGAGGCCAGCACCAACGGAGAGTGCGTGAGGCCGCCTGCTGAGTTCAAACTCAGGAAGCTGATGACTGGAGATAATCTGCAACAAACAGGCCACGCCCTTAGCCGGGAAACGGAACCTGTGCACGGACCTCTTTATCCCTGGGTGGCTCTCCCTCTGGGATTGTACTTGGTGCTGCGTGTTCAGGCATCACCGTGCAGTGTGTTAACTCCTTTCACCAAACGTCGCACGGGGGGCCTCCTAACCCCAGGGAAGTTATGCAGGGGAGCGTTCCTTCGCGTCCTGGCATTCCCGTGGGAAGGAGGCGTGGCGACACGCACTTTCCACGTCACCCGAGCAGCGGATCACGCAGGGCGTAGAGGGAGTTTCCTGGCACCGTGCTGAACCTGGACTGTGTGCCGAGCACAGTAACGCAGGCACTGTCCTCCTTAGTTTTCACAGCAAGCACGGGAGGTAGACCCCACGGTCACTTCCCAGTGGAGGAGACACAGTCGGGCAAAGGTCATGTGACCTGCCGGTTCCCACGGCTTGCGGGGGCGGGGCCAGAGTGTCAGCTCTGCTTCTCTGACCCTGGAGCCCGCGCGCTCATTCACGGCGCACTGCTGTGCCTCCGCGCGTGGCGTGGCGAGGCGTGGCGAGGCGTGGCGTGGCGAGGCGTGGCGTGGCGAGGCGTGGCGTGGCGTGGCGTGGCGTGGCGTGGCGTGGCGAAGGAGCACCGCCTGTGATAGGAAAGACAGAGCCAAAGAGAGGTCTGACTGTCGGCCTCTCCCCGCCACGTGCGCCGACGAACCCGTCCTCTGTTGTAGGTACTGGGTACTTGGACAACGTGACCCTGATTTCAGCCCGGCCCGTCTCCGGGGCTCCCGCACCCTGGGTTGAACAATGTGTATGTCCTGTTGGATACAAGGGGCAGTTCTGCCAGGATTGTGCTTCTGGCTACAAAAGAGATTCAGCCAGACTGGGACCTTTTGGCACCTGTATTCCCTGTAACTGCCAAGGGGGAGGGACTTGCGATCCAGACACAGGTGAGTGGCATGAACCCCTGGAGGGGGGGCTGGGTGCAGCCAGGTGACTGGGGTCTCCCGTGGATGAGAAAGACTGTGCCTGAACTCACTTCGGAGGCGGGGAACGATGAAGAGAAGCCGGGGTGGGCTCGGGGAAGACGGACACGGTGCTCTGTGCCGCTCAGCCCTTCTCATGGTGGAAACGCCATGAGGCCGTGGGAAAGGTGTAGGTTACAGGAAAGGCTGTCCTGGCTCAGTGGTGGCCGGGGGGAGCTGGTGTTGAGTTGCAGGAATTGTGTGGGGAGATCAAAGGCAGTGTCAGGGCCTGGCGGAGTGTGCCAACAAAGGGTGTCAGGCGTGGGGCAGGGGCCCCGTGGGAACTGCGGAGGGTAAGGGAGTGTGTGTCTACTCCGCATGGGAGGGTGAGGGTCAGATGCAGGTCCCTGCCATGTTTGGGGTTGGTACTGGGGCAAAGGTGAATGCCAGTAAAACACTTTGAAGACAGCTTCAGAAAGGAAGGCTTTGAGTTACTGAGCCCTGACCCCCAGACATGGCCCATGAGAGGAAGTGTCGAGTCCCCCCCACCCCCGCTCTTTGCCTTGCTTCTCCACCTTCCTCTGCCCCCCAGGAGAGTGCTACTCGGGGGATGAAAACCCGGACATCGAGTGTGCCGACTGCCCCCTCGGCTTCTACAATGACCCGCACGACCCCCGAAGCTGCAAGCCGTGCCCCTGCCGCAATGGGTTCAGCTGCTCGGTGACGCCTGAGACGGAGGAGGTCGTGTGCTATAACTGTCCCCTCGGGGTCACTGGTAAGGCCAGCGCCTGTGCCACTCTGTCCTGACGTCGTGAATTCCCCGGGCCGAGCTTTTATTCCAAGGGATCGCTAGGGAATTACAGTTGCGGAGGGTTCGTCTGAATGGGCTCATTCAACATAAGAAGATTTCCATGCCCGGGAGGCAGGTGGGTTGAGGAAGGGCTGGGCGTCCGGGAGGAAGCATCTCAGCTGTCTTAGGAGGTTTCTAATTAGCCGGTGAAGTTTTTGGACAAAAGACGCTTTAGGTCAGTTTTTACAAATGAGCCAAGGTAAAGAAGGAAAACTTAGTGACCTTTGAGATGTCACCTCTGTCTGCTGGTCAGCCCAGGAGAAGAGTTCGTTTTTCAGCAGAACCTTGGGCATTTGCTCCAAACCTGACTTTCCCCACCGTCTGGGTCACTGGGGGAAGCCTCCGCTGCTCCGTCTTCAAACCTGTGACCTCCTGCAGGGCAAGAGCCACCCCCACCCGGGGTCCTGCTCCTGGGGCTGTTGTTTGGGGTCCAGGGTGGAAGCTTCTCTAGCCGGTGACCTGTACTTTCTGCCTCTGCGTCTGATCTTGCTGCTGATGGGTGACGCCCTGGGCTTGGCCCTTTGTTCTTGCAGGGGCCCGCTGTGAGCTCTGTGCTGACGGCTACTTCGGGGACCCCTTTGGGGAACAGGGCCCAGTGAGGCCTTGTCAGCCCTGTCAGTGCAACAACAACGTGGACCCCAGTGCCTCCGGGAACTGTGACCGCCTGACGGGCAGGTGTCTCAAGTGTATCCACAACACGGCCGGTGTCCACTGTGAGCAGTGCAAAGCAGGCTACTTCGGGGACCCCTTGGCTCCCAACCCAGAGGACAAGTGTCGAGGTAGGACTGCGTCCCCAAACAGGTGCATGTACACATAAGCTTGCTGGTGTGTACACATGTAAGAATGTCCAGATCGGCAAGACCCACGGCAGGTACCATCGTGATACCACTTTGGTTTCTCTGACCAGCCGGCCCATGAACAGCCCAGACCTGTCGCCTGTCAAAGGCCTTCGACCAGTTCTCCCTGCGGCAGGGCTGGGACACCGCTGGCGGGTGTTGGACGGGTAAAGCTGGGTGGGAGACGCGAATAAGGACAGGTTTCCGTTCCCACGTGGGAGAGGAGATCAAGCGGGGCCGTGTGCTCTGCCCGGGCCCCTGGTGGCAGGGAAGTGGCCGCCCACCGGTGAGAGGGGAGTCATAAAGCCCGCCGCTGAGCCTGAACGAACAGGGGGAGGGTGTGGGCTGTACAGTAGTCTAAGGGACCCTCTCAGGAAGTCAGAGTAATTGACGCGGGGAAAGGTAACAGTCAGAACGTCTCCTAAGGAGACCGGCTTCAAAGCAGCAGCTATTGGGGGGGGGGGGGGGCATTCCTGATGCTGCTTCAGATCAAAGCGGATGTGCGGAGCGGGCCTAGGCTCAGCCCCTCGCTCAGAGCTCGGCGCAGGCGATACTCAAGGTCAGCGCTAGGGAGCCGGCCTCACCAGACACCCGTGGTGGTCCCCGACCAGGCCTGGCACCCGGAGCGTAGAAGCTTGTTTATTACAAAGTCTGGGGTGGCTCTGGGGACCCAGATTGGAGGACGTCTGGTTCCCCAGGAGGTCTTCAGGGAGCCCAGAGCCCCCCACTGACACCAGGGTCTCCACACCTGGAAATGCCTGACCTCGTGCACCCCGGGACCTCTACCCAGGGACACAAATCCCACTGGCCCCGACCCCAACCTGTGGGTTTGCTGTGGTGCGCTAGAAAGTTCCCTGTGACAGGGAAAGCCCGCAGGACGCTGGCAGTACTGAGGTCAAGTTTTCGGCATACCTATCATAACGTCCTGATTCTGCCAGTTAACTTCCGCGAGCTTCTTTCCAAATACGCATGACTAATATTTCACTGGAAGTCGTTGCAGAGGTAACACCGCATAAAGTATACTGGCAACCATGAAATTAACATTAATAGGGATTTCACTGGGTGTAAACCATGCATTTCTTCACTCAACTACCTTTTGCCAAGCACCTACTAGGTACCCAATGTAGAGCTCGCTACTAAGGTTATATTGATGAATAAGTCAGTACCAGCTCCCAAAGAGCTCATATGCTAATAAGGAAAATACAAATATGTGAGCAAATAATGACAACATAGTTAGATATGTGATTATCAGTACATGCTGAGTATTTTATGAGCACCCAAAGAATCACTGTACCTCCATTAGAATGATGTCTCATCCTCTGTTATATCCTCCGCTTTTAGAACAGAACGTGGCACATAGTAGGTGTGTAATCAATTTGACTGAATGAATAAAGGTGGTGCCTTTTACTGCATTGTATACATCAAAGGCAGCAGGACAGAAGGGAAAGAGCATTGGCTCTTTGCAAGTTCTTATTCCAGCTGGCCATTTACTTGCTGTGTGACCTTGGACAACTTACTCAACCTCTCTGAGCTCATATTCCTCATCTGTACAATAGAGGGAGATGTCCATATCTGGTACAGATTAGGCCAAGAAAAAATACTATTCACCTTGTGAGCAATGCCAGAGTACCTGCTGAACATGCAACAGGCTTACAATTTAACAGGAAGAAAAAAATAAGTGCCACCCAAAGGTTGGACTGTCGTAATATTTCTTCATCCACACGCACAGCAAACAAACTTGCCAGATGATTCCAGAGACCTCCCTGTGTTAGGAGTATGCTTGGAGCCATAGCCAAGAGATAAATCGAACCCAGTGTGAATCGATGGCACAGTATGAGTGCTGACGTGAGCTTCTTTTATTTCGCCACACCTCCAGTTTCTGGAATTAGCTTGACGCGAATGCTTCCTCTGTGTCTGTCTTTTGTCTCTAGCCTGCAACTGTAACCCAGCGGGCTCCGAGCCTGGGGAGTGTCGAGGTGATGGCAGCTGCGTTTGCAAGCCAGGATTTGGTGGCCTCAGCTGTGAGCACGCAGCATTAATCAGCTGTCCAGCTTGCTACGATCGAGTGAAGATTCAGGTGTGCATGCTGACCAACCCTCACTCTCACGAGTGAACTCTTTAAGTGTCTACTGGGTGGTTCTGTCACAGATCTAGGACCCTCCTAGGTTCCTTGGGGATGGGATAAGGGTTACTATTTTTTTCTTTTAAAATTACTGTATTAAAAAATTCTGTATAATAGTAATAATACTTCAGATTTGTGTTCTTATGTGTGTCATTTTCAAAACCCCGTTTGTAGATATTGTCTCATTGGATAGTTGTGATTGCTTAGTTAAGTTGGGAGAAAAAGCATTCTGACCTCAGTTTTTATTGAGCAAACAGCCTAAAAAAATTTGCAGTTTTTTATAGTCACATGCACAGGTAGAACTGAGAATCCCACCCATGTCCCCTGACTCCAAGTTCAGTGATCTTTCCACTATGATGTACCACTTCTAAGGATTTTTTCGAGAGGTGTCCTCATAGAACAAAGGAAGAAAAACATAAATGTACGAAAGCTCTGAGGAGTCCCGAAGGTTCAAGGCCATCTAAATAGGAATGGCTTCCAGAAACTTCTTGATAATGTTCCAGAGAAGAATGAAAGTGATGTTGTTCATTATTAAATATTGTCTTGCTGGAGTGAGGGGTGGGGAAGAAAAGGCCCAAATAGAACCCTAAATGTAGGACGAACTCAACCTGTTTTTAAAATGTATCTATTTAATCAGCCCTCTATAGGGCTGTTCTAGGCATTATACAAATCTTAACTCATTTAATACAAGTCATGATTCTATGAGATTATTATTATTATCCCCATCTTATGGATAAAGAAGTGACATGCCCAAGGTCACACAGCTAGTAAGTAGTCTAGGCCAGGGGTCTAGAGTCAGCTTTGAACCACCATGACCTGCTAAGCATCTCTGGGCCCTTTAGCTTTTGGAACCCGGTGTGCGAGCATCATCTGTTCTGATCCTCTTCCCTGTGGCTGCAGATGGATCAGTTTGTGCAGCAGCTGCAGAGCCTGGAGGCCCTGATTTCCAAGGCCCAGGGTGGTGGTGGAGGAGCGTCCAACCCAGAGCTGGAAGGCAGGATGCAGCAGGCTGAGCAGGCCCTTCGGGACATTCTGCGAGAAGCCCAGATTTCAGAAGGTGAGGAAGGCCGATTGCCCTTCGGCCAGGAGCGAATTCGTGGTCCCGGAAAGCATTGCCAGGCTAGGTCATGACTCTTCTGCGGTGTCAGTTCAGCAGGGATCTGTGCCCAGCCTTGCGGAGGGGGAGGACCGTCTGTGACATTCTCCTGGGTAATGCATGGTGGAGATCAAAGAGCAGTTGCCTGCATTCGCTTACAGGTTCCACTATTTTGCCAGAGGCCAGTCGGAGTCACTTTTTCAGCCCTCTAGTGCGTTTGATCACTGTGCTGACTTCAAAGAAGCTCACCCTCCCTTTCCTTGTTGGTGTTCAGGTGCTATGAGGTCTCTGACTCGCCAGTTGGCCAAGGCAAAGAGCCAAGAAAATAGCTACCGCAACCGCCTGGACAACCTCAAGATGACTGTGGAACGGGTTCGGGCCCTGGGCGGTCAGTATCAGAACCGCGTTCAGGATACGCGGAGGCTCATCACTCAGATGCGCCTGAGCCTGGAGGAGAGCAAGTCTTCCCTGCACAACACGGTAGGTGGCGCTGGGTTGGGTCCTGAGATCACCGCTGGGCCCACCTGCAGGCATCACCGGCCTGCTGGCCCTTCCTGAGGTTTTCTCGTCCAGCCGGCAGAGAGCTGGACTTCTCTCCCTCGAAACACTCACAACTGACTCTGTGCTCTTCAGCGTCCCAGAGTTTCCCATTTTGCTGCTTTATGTTATTCTCCCTGGTGCATTTCTTGTAACCACATCCCCACCCTGGGCCTGTCTCCTCTCCCTTCTCCGCGGCTCTCCTAGCACGCTAGCTCCCAGCGGGCGGGGCTCGTGTCCATATTTACAGTCTCGGTCCCTCGCACAGCGTGTGGCCGGGATGTTGCTGCATGAATGAATAGATAAACCAACAAAAGAACAAATGGAAAGAAAAGGAAGGAAGGCAGGGAGGGAAGAGAGAAGAAAGGAGCCCAATGAAAACATGGTTCTGAAAGTGGGAAATAAAAATCGTTGCCAGTGGGGGTGGGTAGAGGTGGAAGAGGGTATATGGGGGGTAAATAATGATGGGGGAAATAATAAAATAAAAATAAAATAAAGGGAAAAAAATGTTGCCCATCTGATTATCTTGATGATGTAGTTTGTAGTGCGGTAGGAAGGCGAGATTTGAATGAACACCTTTGTGTTCAGAATAAAGAAGGCAAAGTTGATAATTATGGACGTGTAGGTGAGAGATGAATAAGGGAAATGAGAAGAGAATCAGATATTAGGCTGAGGAAATGAAGGATTTAAAAAACAATGTGTATTCAGTTTAAAAATAATAATGTGCGTTGACTTTTTTTATTACAAAAATGATGTTTACTGTAGACAATTTTAAAAATCCACTTTGATCCCATTCCTAAGAAATAACCAACATTAAAACTCGATATGTATGCTACTGGACTTTGAATACATACGGAAGTAGAAACGTGTATATTTTTGATGCATCTCTTCCTATATCCAGACTTTTTCTGAACACGAATTTCAGCTTTATTCTTGTGTATACTTTCCTTATTGTAATGATCACGGTGACTTGGGACCCCGTGTTTCGTGGTGTAGAGGGCTGTGTGGTTGATGAGTGGTTCTGACAGGACAGATGCGGAGCCGGCTCCACGGCCAAGGGCAAAGCCTTAACCCCTTTTCCTTTTTCGCAGAACATCCCTCCCTCAGACCACTACGTGGGGCCAAATGGTCTGAAAAGCCTGGCTCAGGAGGCCCTGAAGTTGGCAAACAGGTGAGCGTGTTAGGGGTACCCCAGCTCTGCCAGGCCAGCTTCGACCCCTGCCGGGCGTGCAGCCCTCAGCACTACCATCAATCCCTCCAGGCTTGTTTTTAACCACTTGACCTTTCGTGTGTGTAGGTGGCCACTGGACACGGTCATTTAGCAGAAGCTGGGGGTCAGGGTGTTTCTTTCTCAGATTTTGCTGTGACTCATGACATGGCCTTGGTGTATGTCAGATGAAATTCCTCAGGCCCCAGAAATGAATCCGCCCTTGGAAAGGAACACTCTGCAGCTTTGAGGGCCTCCCAGGCTCCCACAGCGAGTCTGGGAACAAGTCGCAGTGGGTCTTTGCCAGCCCGTGGGGGCTAAGTCTGCAGAGGGGGGGCCTTCCTCCTGAAAACCAGCTCTGCTGGGCCCCCATGACCACAGGCAGCTCCATGTCCTTGCCGACTCTCAAAGCTGCCATGCTGGAGAGGCTGCTCTGTTAACCCAAAGGGCATTCAGTCTGCAGAGGGGCTGGCGCCGGCCTTTTAGCAGAAACTGCCTCCGGAGTTGGTGTTATCTCTTTCTAGAACCAGGAGGACAAAAGCATGTGGGGGCCTTTATTGACAGGCTTTGTCCCCCCTAGCGGTGGCCCAGTTTAGAGTTATAGCAAAAGTGAGGAGGGGGTTGGATCCTGGGTGAAATAAGAGCGAGGGTTTTGTGTGTTTTTTCCTTGTAGAAAACAGCTTACAAATGCAATATTTTATCGCCCTGATACTGTCCCAGCCACCTCCACCCTCCACCCCAGGCCTCTCCCGGGTATGCCATAAATGGAAAAGATCCCCAGAAAGCCTGTAGGACACCTTCGGCTTCTCCATAGTTCCTGTAATTCCACCAAACTGGGTCAATTCTATTTGACTTTGCTCCTCTCCCTTCATTGACATAAAAAGCCTCAAGGAAGCCTGCTCTGAAAACTCAAATTCTTTATTTTTGATTCTTTCAGCCACGAGGAGTCAGCCAATAGCATGGAGCAACTGGCCAGGGAAACCGAAGGCTACTCCCAACAAGCTCTGTCGCTGGTGCGCAAGGCCCTTCAGGAAGGCGGCGGTGGCGGCGGCGGCGGCCTGGACGGCTCTGTGGTGCAAGGGCTGGTGGGAAGGTGTGTGTCAGCAGGTCCTCACGGGACCAGTATCATCTGCAATGCCCAGGCATAATGCAAACCACGTTTCTTTAAAAAGTATATTAATAATAAGAGGGACAAGAGAAGGAGAGTGTTACTTTGAGGCAAAGCAGAAGCCCTTAAGGCTGGAAGAAGGAAAGGTTGGTTAATCTAAGTCAGGTTTGTGTTTTGATCGAGAGATTGCATGCTTGGAGATATGGTCACCTCTGTGGTGTTTGCAGGATGTGAGTACACCCATCTGGTGGCGTGGAGGATATGAGAATAATGTATTTATATCGTCAGGAATTGGGAGGCTTGGGTTGAATTTTCCTGAGCCAGCCTATGGCAGTTTTAAGGCTTATGTTCTGATGGTAGCGGGGAGCCCACATTTGACACACAACCTCATTTGGTTCTCTGATAATTCCAAGGACACGCTTTTAAGACAACAGGGTGGGTTTTTGCTTTTAAGAAAAAGAGTGAATCCTCTCCAAGTCTCTGTCTTTCCCCTCTGCAGACTGGAGAAAACGAAGTTGCTGGCCCACCAGTTGTCCAGGGAGGCCACTCACGCTGACATGGAAGCAGATAAGTCTTATCAACATAGCCTCCGCCTTCTCAGTTCCATGTCTCAGCTGCAGGGAGTCAGGGATCAGTCCTTGGAGGTAAGCACGTCTCACCTGCGTGCTGATTTGCAGAAGCGCTTTCTTCCCTGGGGGTTGGTTCCATAATGCGGTTCAATCATTCAGCTTTGTCTCCATGTTGACCTTTCTGGCTCAGATAAGGAAGGGTAAGTTTCCTTGTCATTATCTATTTCCTTGTTCTTTAACCCCATTCTTGGTCTTTGAAAAGGCCTCGGCTCACATCCTGAACCAATTAATGGATAAAAGTTTTATATCTGTTTCCTACTTCTGGGCACTACTGAAACCTGTGGGAAATTCTTACAGATACAATCTGATATTTGGGTGAAATCTGTGGTATATCTCTATGTATAGCTGCTCAGAAGACTTGTGCCCTTCTCTTTATTTCTGTCATCAATTCCAAACTTAGATGAAGAAGATCGGGCTTTCTGCCAACCACAAAGAGTTCTCACGATGGTTTCGGTGAAAATGTTCCCATGTATATATAAACTCAAACATAAAATAATAATAATCAAAGCAGACAGAAAACCTGTTTGAGGATGGTGGTATGGGTGGAAAAGGGTAAGGGGAGTAAGGAGTACAAACTTCCAGTTGTAAAATAAGTCATGGCCATGTAAAGTACACCACGGGGAATGTAGTCGGTAGTATCGTCATACCAGTGTATGGTGGCCGGTGATTACTAGACTGACTATGGTGATCATTTTGTAAAGCTGAATCACTGTGGTGTGCACCTGACACTAATATAATATTATATTTCAACTATAATTAAAATACTTTTAGCCCAGCCAGTGTGGCTCAGTGGTTGAGTGTCAACCCATGGACCAAGAGGTCGCCGGTTCGATTCCCAGTCAGGGCACATGCCCAGGTTGCAGGCTCGATCCCCAGTGGGGTGTGCAGGAGGCAGCCAATCGATGTTTCTGTCTCTCTCATCCTCTCCCTTCCTCTCTCTCTAAAAATCAATAAAAACATATTTTAAAATAATAATAGTAATTTTTAAAAAGAAGACCTGCTTGCCGCCTGGGCATCTGCTTTAGCCATTGTGCCTGTTAGACTTCGGGCCTGTATGGTTTTAAGTAATGATGGCAGCCCTGAGGGGACTGGTTTGGTAAACTGGTGAGCGGAAAGTCACCTCATCCCTTTCCCTGGCTCCCAGGAAGAGGCGAAGAGGATCAGAGAAAAAGCCGACTCTCTCTCGAGCCTGGTGACACAGCGTATGGACGAGTTCAAGCGTGTGCAAAGCAGTCTGGGAAACTGGGAAGAAGAAACCCAGCAGCTCCTGCAGAATGGAAAGAATGAGAGACAGGTATCTTTTGAATCCGTTCACTCAACAAACGTGTATGAAATGCCTACCATGTGAATACATGTGGGTGGGGGGGAAACACTGGAAGTTCTCTAAAAGGTTATGGTGCAGCTGCAGATAGAGGAGTAACTGATACAGAGACCTTGATGTGATTAGCTCAGCTCCGCCCACCGAATCAGCCTTCAAATATAGGGATAGGACTCAGGCCTCCTGGGTCCAATTTTGGTCCAGCTCTGTCTGCTAGCTTGGCTTCAGGAACCATTCTTGTCTCTGACGGTGGACTAGAGTCAAGATTGTGCTCTGTGTGGGACCCTTTTGGGGCGTTGGGTTATACAGTTCGCTCTGTCCCAGGTTGTGGACGGCTTTGCTGCAGTAGCCCTAGACTCTTGGGTGAGTTATAGACCCTGTTGTCGCGGAGAAGTGCGCTGCAGGGGTTTTGCTGGCCGGAATGCCCTTCCCGGGCATATGTTACACTTACACGAGTCTTGTTTGTCTGCCTCCTCACAGCAATCAGTTCAGCTGCGTTCCCGTGCCAACCGTGCTAAAAGCAGAGCCCAAGAAGCACTAAGTATGGGCAATGCCACTTTTTATGAAGTTGAGAACATCTTAAAGAACCTCAGAGGTGGGTAGTTCCTGCTTCAGGTCCCGGGAGCGTTTTAAAGGTGTCACCCTGACTGCTTTATTTTGAATCCTCATCTCTCTACGTGATAGGAACATTGGGAGTATTAATAGACAATAAATATCTTTCTAAAGAAGATGTTTTCATTAATGTTTGATACAGGGCAAAGAATTGAACTAGATGTCATAAGGCTTGAGGTCCGACCTCTGCCAGGCCCTGTGACCAGGCTGAGCTGGTCCAACCTCTGCCAGGCCCTGTGACCACAAGTCACATAACCTTTCCAGACCCCTACTTTCTGTTTAAAGGAAGAAAGTAAAGCTGAGTGATCTCTAAGGTCCTGCACAGATCCAACATCCCAGTGTTGTACAGATATTTTTTTTCTCTTTTCTTTTCTTTTCTTTTCTTTTCTTTTCTTTTCTTTTCTTTTCTTTTCTTTTCTTTTCTTTTCTTTTCTCCTTCCCTCCCTCCCTCCCTCCCTCCCTCCCTCCCTTCCTTCCTTCCTTCCTTCCTACCTGTCTCTCTCTTTCATCCCTCCCTCCCTCCCTCCCTCCCTATCTTCCTTCCTTCCTCCCTCCCTCCCTCCCTTCCTTCCTTCCTTCCTTCCTTCCTCTCTCTCTCTCTTTCTCTTTCTCTCTCTCTCTCTTCCCTCCCTCCCTCCCTTCTTTCCTTCCTCCCTCCCTCCTTTCCTTCCTTCCTTCCTCCCTCCCTTCCTTCCTTCCTTCCTTCCTTCCTCCCTCCCTCCCTCCCTCCCTCCCTCCCTCCCTCCCTCCCTCCCTTCCTTCCTTCTATTTTTGTAGCTGGTTGGTTCCAACACAGGCCGTTTTGTCACAGCATCCAGCTCCCAGGAAGTTTGGGTTTCTGCCTTAGAGCTTTGGTTAAAGTTTTCAGGCTTCTTCACTAAAGAACAACAACACTGATCCTAAAGCCCTGGGATTTCCCTCACAGAAAGACCTGTCTACCTGTTCTCTCCACCCCTTGACCATGTCACTGGCCGCTGAGGGTTTCAGGCTCTGGCTTGAAGCGTTGGGCTTCAAAGATGTCTCGTAAGTCTGTTTTCACCTTCCTGGCAATGTGTCCTTATCTTCATTTCAGAGTTTGATCTGCAGGTTGGAGACAGAAAAGCAGAAGCTGAAGAGGCCATGAAGAGACTGCCCTACATCACCCAGAAGGTGACAGATGCCAGTGACCAGACCCAGCAAGCAGAGGCAGCCCTGGGCGGTGCTGCTGCTGATGCCCAGAGGGCGAAGACCGCAGCCAGGGAGGCCCTGGAGATCTCCAGCAAGATAGAACAGGTACGCAGGCGGCTGGAGCAGCTCCGCACACAAGGCTCCTTGGAACAGGAAGGAGCACTCATTCCAGAGCATTCCAGAGCACTCCAGAGCATTCCAGAGCATTCCAGAGCACTCCAGGGTTCTTTTGACCTCTAGGGCCGAGTCCTGGTGTGGTCCGTGGTGGCCCCGCATCCACGTGGGCGCTCCTGTTGTTGATTGATTCACAATCCATCACTGACTGAGGGCTAGAATCCTTCATTTTCCGCTCCCTTTTTGGACAACACCCAAGATTATTTTTATAGAGACTATTGTATTAGTTTCCTAGAGCTGATATAACAAAGTACTATAAACAGGATGACCTAAAACAACAGAAGTTGATTTTCCCACAGTCCTGGAGGCTAGAAGTCTGAAATCAAAGTGTCAGCCGGGCCCTGCTCTCTGAGCCTCTGGCTACTAACGTTCCCACTGGTGGCGGCTGTCGATTCTTACTGTTCCTTGGTGTCCCATCCAACATCACTCAGTCTCTGCCTCTGTCATTTCATGGGGCTCTTCCTGGGTGTCTCTGACTCTTCCTTTAAGGACACCAGTCATGTTGGCTTAGGGGGTACACTCTAATGCAGTATGACCTCATCTTAACTAATGACATCTGTAACAACCCTATTTCCAAATAAGTTCATGTTGTGAGGTTCTGGGGGCTAGGGCCTTACCATATTTGTCTTTCAGTTGGGGGAGGGTGGACACCCTTCAACCCATGACAAGGACCTTCAGTGTTTTGGTTCCAGATTCTGAAATTCTGGAGTTCTTGGTCCCTCGTCTCTGTTCTCTAAGCTCCACTTACTCGTTTTTCTCTTCTCTCCCTCTGTGGGCCAGTGCTTGGTGCAGGGGTGTGGAGATGAGAGAGACCCAGTCCTTCTCTTTCAGGAGCATTTGGTAATGAGGAGAGACAGATAAGTGACACTTACAGCCCCTCTGTGAAATGCTCCACGAGGGTGTTTCCCAGCCGCGTGAGAGCTTCGTAGTTCTGATTTAAGCGTGGCTTCTACAGAGCCAGCTCACCTCTAGACAGCCCAGAGGGAGCGCTTGATATCTGGCCTCACTCTTGGACCACTTGATAACTTGCGAAATTAATCTCTCATTTTAGGTCCCTTGATGGTAGAGACCAAGTTCATGTGTCTCCCTTTCTATGGCTTCTAGCACAGAGACATTTGCAATTTAGTGCTCAATCATAGCTACTGATAAGGTTTGTCCTAATAAAAACAAAACTCAGCCCTGGCTGGTTTGGCTCAGCTGTTGGAGCGTCGGCCTGCAGTTCAGAGAGACCCGGATTCGGTTCCCGCTAAGGGCATGTACCTCGGTTGCAGTTTGTCCCCGGCCCTGGTTGGTCGTGCGGGTGGCAGCCACTCGATGTGTCCCTTTCACGTCGATGTCTGTCTGTCTCTCTCTCTCTCTCTCTCTCTCTCTCTCTTTCTTTCTTTCTTTCTCTCTTCCTCTCTCTCCCTCCCACTCTATCTGAACAAAAAATGGAAAAAAATGTCCTCGGGTGAAGATAAAAACAAAACTCAAAGCTGTAGTCCATTCTCAGGACCCCACACTCAACTCTCTCAGGGAATAAAGTCACTGATAAGACTAAGGCAGCAAAGAAACATGACAGAGAATGAGATGAGCTTCTCATCCTCGGGTTCCCCAGCTTGTTCCCATAGTGCTCACCATTCGGTGAGCGTTGACTTGGGAGGGCAGCAGTGTCTCCGTGCTGACCCTCCTAGTCCCCAGGCACACACCCCAAATTAACTTGTTTGAGGCAGAGCTTGGGAAAGGGTGTGTCCCCAGGGCGGACTCTCTCCTTCATCTCACTCCACCAGGGCCTGGCTGCAGCTGTATTTCTTCTGCAGTTACCTTTGGAATGTTTCTGTACCTCACCCCTCTCTTTCCTTCCATCCATGGCTCCTTTTCATCTTCCAGGAGATAGGGAGTCTGAACATGGAAGCCAATGTGACAGCAGATGGAGCCTTGGCCGTGGAGAAGGGGCTGGCCACTCTGAAAAGCGACATGAGGGAAGTGGAGGGAGAACTGGCAAGGAAGGAGCGGGAGCTCGACATGGATGTGGACGCGGTGCAGATGGTGCGTTCTCGTGGCTGTCCCTGGGCGATCCCTGTAACCTTGCCAGTGCGGGAAACACCCTTTCAAAATGAGTCTGGGTGTGTTTTTTCTCAGGTGATTACAGAAGCCCAAAGAGTTAACAACCGAGCCAGTAATGCTGGTGCTACGATCCAGGACACACTTGACACCTTGGACAGCATCCTACACCTAATAGGTATGTAGAGCACCCCCAGCTTCAGCTCTGTGCCCCAAGCCTTTCCCAGGAGACTAACCAGACCCGGCCCTGATGAGTGGGAGTCTCAGCTTTCCTTAAGGGTGTCAGGAAATTCACTTTGTTTCCAGGCCCGGGTACTTCGGGCGGTCTACCGTATGTTTTCTGGACTCTGTGTTAGCCTCTCTAAGATGGGTCACTGAGCACCTGTTTCTCTTGGACGTGAAAGTCTCCAGGCCAAAGAGCTGGATATGTTTAGGGAAGGTATATTGAAGCTCAGATCGGTTAATAATGTCCCACGGATCACAAAGTAAATAGTGGAGGCAGAATTTGAACTTCACAGCTGAAGAGAAGACTGGACAGCTGGCCAGTCCTGCTAAGAACTCTGGCCTTGATCCTGAGAAGCTAATCGACAGCTACAAGCAGAGGAACACCGTCATCACTGTATATTTCAGACAGGTCACGGGGTGGCTGCAGAGGGGGCTTGGAGGCGGGTTAGGCGAAGGCAGCCTGAGACTGCCCAGGAGATTGTTGAAGGAACTGGGGGGAGAGATGACGGAGCCTTCTCCGAAGCAGTGGAAATGGGGAGGACGGAGGATTCTCGCAGTCTGGGGAGTCCAGCATCACGAGCGGATTCTGCTGTGTGTCCCTCCCCAAACCAGTTACACCTGAATGTAACCAGCTGTGGAGACTTGAGCTGCCTGGTAGATGACCCAGAAGAAATATGAAGGTGGTAGGTCCATGAGATACTGCACACGTGTAGGATAAATAGCTTAGATGTTACAGTGGGACAACAGACCGGGTTTCCCCACAGATTCTTTCCAAAAGAAAACTGATTTGAGTTAGAATCCTGGATTTAGGTGGAACTGAGATCGTGCTCGCACTTGGCCTGTTGGATCAAGCTTGGACCACAGCAGACAAGCAACGAGGTATTTGGTCATAGACTCCAGCCTCCTTCAGGAAAATCATGCTTCTACTTGTTTAGTTCAACAGAACAACTTGAGAACCTGATGTTTCTGTGGAGTATCATCCACCCTGAGAGACCAGTATTGTCTGTGTTGTTATCCTAATGGGTCTGCTTTGTGATCCAATGAGCCTCAAAGAGTAAAGTACCCTCCAAGGGTAAAAAACATGATCCAGTTGAGACTTTTAGAAGGTTTGTTTAGTGTTCTGTGAAAGTAATGAGACCAAGAGGGCCTTTAAGGAGAAAATGAGAGTAGGGAGAGGCTGGTAGATAACTGGTAAACCAGGCACAATGCCAGGTTTTTCATGGTATAATATCATTTAAGTCTTGTTATGGTCCTGTGAGGTGGGATTTATTATTTTATTTCACAGAGGTATAAACTGAGGCACAAAGAGGTTAATAACACCCCCTGGATCACACAGTAGGTTGTGGAGGCGGCATTGAAGCCCAGGTCTCTGTCCAGCGCTCCTGCTGTTTGGAACAGCTCATGCTGCCTCCCCAAGGACATCGTTATTCTGTCCCCAATCTTAGGCAACTTTCTCTGCATGTCATAGGACACTAGATTTGTGAATTCTCCCCTGCCCCCAGGTGAAGGATTGATCCACTTTGTTAGGGTGTTGTTTCTACTCTATTTGCTGTCTTCAGTCCTGGAACAGTAGCATTTTAATTGCTCCAGGTGTAATAAACTCATGCAATTGGATGCTATCACTCAGCTTAGATAGGTGAGGCCACCAGACCTTGACTTTGAACTGACCAAGGGGCGCTGAGACCTTTTCAAACCAAATGAGTCTGGCCAGGTGCTCGTGATGCCGAAGTTAATTTTAGATCGCTTATGGGGGAAACACACCTGAACAACTGTGACTGCATTTCATATTGGAAATAAACCAACATCTGGCTGGATTCCCGGTGTTTCAGGCCAGCATGAAATCATGCGTCATGTCCTAACAGCTGGGATCCATCCTCCCAACAGCAGAGCAGAGCTTGGCCTCTATGAAGCTGAAGCCCAGCCAGTTTCGGAAGGTCCCCCAATGGGAAGCAGCAAGATACCGCTGAAGGTGGCGCCGAAAGCTTAATGTGGGGTTGATTCTGATCCTAGGGTGAGCTCAGCTCCGCATGACCTTCAGCCGTATCTTCTCAGAGCATGCTGACGCTAATGTGAAAGGAGAAATCCACGCTTCGTATTGCTTCACTGTAGCGCTCAGAGGCTTGGACAGGGCGTTTACCACACAGTAACTCGGCTAGTGCTAGCAGCACTCTTTCTGGATTATTTCTAGTTTACAATCAGCCTTTTAAAAACACAGGGCATCTTATTTGCTCTGGGCAGGGGAAAGAGGAATTAGTCAAGGGTACAGAAGGGCCCGTGTATGTTTAAGGGGATCTAACCCACAGCTCTTCTCTGTTAACTCCTTTCTCATTCTCTGTAACAGACCAGCCTGACCATGTGGATGAAGAGGGGCTGATTTCATTAGAGCAGAAGCTTTTCAGAGCCAAGACTCAGATCAACAGCCAGCTGCGGCCATTGCTGTCAGAGCTGGAAGAGAGGGCAGTCCGGCAGAGGGGCCAGCTCCGTTTGCTGGAGACGAGCATAGATGGGATTCTGGCTGATGTGAAGAACTTGGAGAACATTAGGGACAACCTGCCCCCAGGCTGCTATAACACTCAGGCTCTTGAGCAACAGTGATGTTGCCATAGTGATTTCTCAACTGAGGTTCTTGGGATACAGACCTCGGGGCTCAGGAGCTATCTCATGAGGGTGGGGTGGGATGTGGACATTTGAACATGTTGTCAAGGCATGCTCAGGTCAACTGAACCAGACCCCATCCCTGAGCACTTGGCCAGACAAATGTCTTATTGCACCAATGTGATACTCTTTGCTTCCTGGACAGTGAGGCAAATAGCATCGAGTAGGAGACTGACCAAGGGCCTGGACCCCAAGGGTAGACTGGATGGAAGGACAAAATGTACAGGCAGATGACTGTCTCAGGATAGGCATAAACTGAGTCCTGGACCACGGACAAGTGCTGCTCATTCTTTGAGTAATGTGACCAAAGGAAAATATTTTAACTTCGCTCATACATAAAATTCTTCCTAATGTCAGAACAGAGAGTGAAGTCCAGTCATACTGTGGCCAGTAAAGTGCTATGGACTCATCGTGCCCGGTGTTCTTGTTGACCCGAGTCCCTTCCACTTACCACGCGTATGTTGACCTGTGCTCCGCTTTCAAGCTGGAAGAAGTGAACCGTGCTGGAGGGAGGGCTGCAGGGCCAGCCCCTCTGGAGCAGCGACGCTGGTGCCCTGCTGCCTTCAAGTCCTCCTGGGCCTAGAGCACAGCCTTTCTCCTGATGCCCCGGCATCGCCCCTCCGGCACCTCCTACTAGCAAAGCGAACACTGGCGACTCACGTTTGGGTTTCAAAGTGGTAGAACAATGTAGCTTGGGTGTTGAAAGAGGTACAATATTATCTAGAAGATGTATTAGTCCTAATTCAATTCCACTTTTCAAGCATTAAAAATTGTCTGCCCCTCTGTGTTTTACCTTCTCTCTCTCCCTGTAGCAGAGAATGTTCCTACTCACATTGAGTTGGGTAGAATTCAGCCTTCCATCCATCCTTCCATTCATCTTTACAACATATATTTATTGAGGACCCCCTGTGTGCCAGGGGCTGGGGTACAGTGGTGACATAGTCTCTGCCCTCGTAGAGTTGATTGTCTAGTGAGGAAGACTGACATGAAAAAAATAAATTTAAACTTACAAATCTTGTTGGTCACAAGTGGTGTTTATTGCAATAACCATCTGGTTTGCAGCCTCTTTTCTCAACAGAACATGTGTTGCAAGACACTCCCTTGGGAGCACTGGGTTTTGGCAAAGCCGACGGCTCTGGGTGGTATGCTCCAGCTGTCCCTCTGCCCCTTTCCACAACCTGTTGCGACAGACTGTTGAGTCATGATAACTCCAGTGGGAATTGCTGGAAAAATCAGAGGCATTGCTGAAAAAAATCGGCTCGGAACACATGGTACTGCTTCACCTCTGTATTTCCTTGGCTGTTCATGAACGTGTTTTAAATAAAGAATAAGTCTTAGATGCCTGCGGTCGGTTCCTAATTTGTTAAACTCTAAGCCTGAGGGGGCGGTCCTAAAACCATGGAAACCGAAATACCACAGAAAGAGCAGGAAGTCCTAGAGTTAGCATCCTTAATTATTTTTATTATTTTTTTCTTTATTTTTAGAGGAACAGGGAGAAAGAAACATTGATGAGAGAGAACACCAATTGGCCACCTCCTGCATGCCCCCCACTGGGGATCGGGCCCACAACCTGGGCATGTGCCCTGACCGGGAATCGAACCAGTAACCTCTTGGTGCACGGGTCGACACTCAACCACTGAGCCACACCGGCCGGGGCCTTCATTCCTTTTTCTGAGCATCTTGTCTGGCCCTTTGCAACCATGAAAGTGCTATGTGAGACCTAACTGGTACTATCTCTTAAGCATGAAGAATTCTGAGACACCCTGATCAAGGTGGGGGTTTCATTTCGGTGAATATGTTTGTCTTCTTTATCAGCTATGGAATACAGGTAAACTTGGTAGCTTGTGGTACATTGCCCATGCTCTCTAATCAATTAAAATAGAATAAATTAAGATTCTGAATTAGCCATCTACCCAAGTGCTGAGGATGCATTCTGCTCCTGTCCACAGTGATACACAACCCCGCCCCCCATGCCCACTGTGACAAATACTGACAGGTCTGATCGCTTTGCTTTACCTTCCATGGAAGTGAATGTATAATCCTGTCTTGACATACTCGATCACATATTCTGCAACTCTCTTGCTCTAATTAGTGCCCAGAAAATGTAGGTGTATTAATTTGATTAGATTGACTATTATATCACATGGACCTAAAAAGGTGCATAACTCAAACACAACAGATGCTTTTTCTTGCTCTCATGTGTGCTGAATAGGGAGGAAGTTGGTAGGACGGCTCTCCACGTAGCCATTCCAGAGGCCCTGCCATTTATAACATGGGGCTTTTAGGATCACCCTGGGAATCAGCTCCATTCCAGTGGGTGGGAGGGGAAAAGACATGGAAGGGACACGTGGAAGGTCTTTGAGGGCCAGGCCTTGCAGGAGCTGTAGGTCACTTTCTCTCACAGTCCATGGTCTAGACCACATCTAACTTGTAAGAGTGCTGGGGAATATGTCCCTTTGTAGGAAGCCACTGCTCTGTGAAAAGTCTACACCAGGAAAGGGGACAATGCATCGTTAGTGATTGACTATCTCTGCTGAGGATAGGGTGAGGCAGTGCATTAGGGAACTTCGTGAGGGATCCCATTAGTTAATCACCAAGGTACATGCAATCATAAAAGGATTCCTCAGTGGGACAGAGTGTTAAGAAAGTCATAAGACTGTCTTTCCTGGGAAGAGGTGGCAAAGGAAAAGTGACTCCCTTGGTTTAGAAATGCTTCCTTTATTTCTGAGGTTCTGACAAATTGTCCCTAAGAGTGAAGAAGCATGTGACTTAGAGAGCCTCCCAGGGACTTAGCCTCTGTCACCAGGCTTGTCCTGACTCTGCCTCGTTAAGGGACCTTTTCTTCCAATTTCCCATCAGTATTTGCAACTTGTCGCGAAAACTTTCTTACACTCCTCTGAGAGTTTGCTGATGAGATGTGCCGACAGTGGGTGATGACACGTATCACCGTCTACTTTGACCCACGGGGATTTCTGTGTGGAGACAGGGGTAAGAGTGAACTGCCCACGGACTAGAACTTCTTAGCAGATGTATTTCTGGTCTTATCCCAGGATGTGGTTTCCTTTTGGTATTCTCGAGAGGCTGGAGAGAAGGGGAGGAAGATACTCGGTCATGTCCAATGTTTGGAACAAGTCTCAAGGACCAGGAATATGTTTATCGTGTCTTCTTCTAATGTTTTGCGTGGTTATGGGAATGTTATGGATTCTTGCTGTGTTCAGTTTTCCCACCTGGAAAGCAGAGATTAGATTTTTTTCCCCCTCAGCTTTTGTTATACTATGGGCTACATGAAACCTCCCAGGAAATTCCAAGATCTGAAGCTTACTTATGGGTCACGAGGGAAGAAATGTGTACGTACATATATGTTAATTCATATTTAGAATATCTGTTTGGTAAGTTCGTGAAAGTTAGCATATTAAACCAGTGTTTATGCCTTATTTTAAACAAGTTCTCATCATTATATACTTCCAGGACCAAGAAAAAACTGTTTAGCTTTGTGCCAAAACAGCAAACAAAAATACAAGTAATCAATTTCCAAGGCATATGGAGCATTGCTGTCCTGTGCCACCAAACCCACACGACACACACACAATACCTACCATCTCAATGTTAAACAAAAAATACTAAGACCTATAATGATTTTTTGAGAACACACACACAACGAATCTGACAAACAAGTAGCTAAGCCTTAAATGAGCTCCCCTGACAGGAAACTGCTAACGGCTGATACCAGCTCATGACAATCACCATTTAGACCTAAGCCAAATACATCGCGTATGTCACAACTAGAAATGACGTACGAGCTGAGCTGCAGCAGGATTGGGCAATCAGATTACTCATTCTGTGCTTTTTGACAATGCCAAAACAACGTGCGAATTTAGCAACTCCCGTCTTACTTAAGATCTTTTATGCCAAAAAGTCATTTGAGTTTTTAATTTTCAGAAATGAACTCATTTCATTAAGGAGCCAAAGCTAACCAATACCTGACTATGCAGATTTTTGTTTTTGTTTGTTTTTTCAACTGAGAAAACTCAGGCACAATTCACAAAATCGCTAATAATTCTCCCCTGCTTATGACCCTTGGATGTGTTTGCATATACTTTCATAAACCAGGCAGAAAAATCTCCTGCTCTAAGAACATTTTACAGCTGTCACCTCCTGACAAAGAGGACTCTGAAGAAAAAGTGATTAATTCTGCAACCCGCGGAGAAGATTCTAGACCAAGACACGAGACTCTAGTAGCATTGTCTTCTTTATTAACAGAATTGAAACATATTGCTGATAAAACTTTCATCTGTGACTATTCTAAGCAACAAAATTTCACTCAAAATATTTCACTGTGAAATGGTGTTGCGACTCGAATGTAGTTTTTATTAATGAATTGGTTTCCATAAAGCAACTCTTACTCTTAAAAGTGGCAGAATCAGTGACCAAAAAGTGATTTATAAAAAAAAAAAAAAAAGCTTCCCCCTACCCATGCCAATTCTTGAGACCTCCTGGGTCAAGCTGAGTTCTGGGCCCCGGGGCTGAAGCGGGAGTGTAACTCAGCCTGAACTAACTGGAACAGGTTAATAGGACACTCCCAATGGACACAACAAAGAAACCATGAGTTGAGATGACTGGGCAGCTATAGGAAGGTGCAGACTGGATGAATTCAACAAAGCATCTTCGTCATCATTGCTACAATGCTATTCCTAAGGTGTCCTAATTGGATGAGCTACAAAACCGGTCCCTGCTTCCATCTCTCCATCTCCCCTGCTGGCCTTCCTGCAGTAGCCGTGGGAGAGATTCTGAGCTTTTCATAGTCCGTAGGTTGGTTTTTGCATCACTCTTTTGACAACTAAAACATGAAACGTGTCTCTGTCTTAGTCCCCTAAAGTGTGTGTGTGGTTTGGGAGAATAGCTTTGGGCTAAGACACAGGTTGTTTTTTTCCCCTGTAATTCTCTGCCTTTTGCTGTGGATTGATTATTGGGTCTCGCTTTCTACTTCATCAGAACAGCAAGCACGAGACCAGAGAACTTTGGGGAAGGCAGGCAAAGCTGAGACCAGGAGGATGTGTCTGCAGCTCTAACTCTGGGGTTCAGGCTCTTCAGTAAGACTTCCCTTCCCTGTTCCTGTGTTCATTCAAGGGAAATGAAAGCAAGAGAGGCTGCCTGGGGGAGGGGAGGGTGGCAAATGAGGTACCAGCATGCAGCACAGACTGCCCCCCCACCCCCCACCCCCGCCCAGGGCCGTTTTTTAAAGAGACAGTCCTTGACACAAAGGGTTTCCCTCCTGCCTGTTCTTACTCATATCAGCCACTTTAAGGACAATGGGAGGCACATTTTTTCTTGGTAGACGGAAAATGCGACTCCAGATCCCTCTTGATATGATCACTCCAGCCCAGGCCTTTCCCATGACCTCTGAGCCATGCCAGTCCTGGGCTGGACTTTGCAGAAAGCAGCCGGACCTCAGAGGGGAAGTTAGCCTGGAAGCGAGCCTAGGGGTGCGTGAGGCACTACTTCAAACTCTGAATCATCTCTCTGGTGTTGACATTGGCTGGGTCATGGCCACAGTGTCCTGCCCTGGACTGAGAGAGGGGCTCTGACCTCTCCCTAGCAAATGAAGAATGGGTTAGAATGGGGAATGGACAATTCTACCCCAAAAGAGATTCACTTTTCCTTGTATTAAAGGAAAGCTATTGTAACATGATCCCTGTGATGTACCAAGATAAGACCTGCCCCATTTCATTCATAGAAATCCATTACTATTGCTCTTGTTTTTCCTCCTCAGCTCAGCTCCTCTCCCTTCCCATGGGTCTTCACACCCCTCACTGAGTGTATAGAGCATGGGTTGTGGGCTAAATGGCGCTTGACCACAGAGTCCAGCAGAGTCACAGAGTGGACCAAAGAGACTAAAGTTAGCTTGTCTTTCTCGGATCTGCTCATGTGGGTCCTCATAATAAACTCTGTCCATAAACTTCAAATCCTTGAGGACGCCCTGTGCCCCAGGGAACCAAGTTCTCTGTCCTCCTAGACAAAGGCTCTTCTGTCGTTCTCCCTCCAACACTAGTGTCATCTTAAGTATTCTGGGTCTTTCTCAGCCTTCCACAAAGCAATCCTTTCTCGGATTCAGAGAGTCACATTCTAGGATTTCCTCCAAGCTATTGAGATTCCTTGATTTCTAAGGGAAACCTAGTTACTGCCTCCCTCACCACATTTCCCCTCAGGACTGCCATACATAAAGTCATCAATAGGAAGCAACTGGGTCAGGCATAATGTAAGAGAAAGATGCCAGGTAAAGGCTGAGAAGAGTGGAAATCACCTATTTACCTGGTTAGTATCATGGGAGCCAGAGGGACAAGAGGCCATGTGATAACCTAAGGGTCAGGGAAACAATATCCTTTTTCCAGGCTTAATTCAGGGATCTCTTCTCCCTCATCTTTTAAAGGTGAATGTTGGGTCAACTAATCTCTGAAGTTCTTTTTATGAATAAATCCATGACCCTTAGCCAAACACTGAGACCCAAGAACAGGATTTGCCTTCTCTCCTCTGCAGATAATCCCCACACCTTCCTGGATGCTACTCTGCCTTGCTCTTCTGCTGAATCCAGCTCCTTATCTGGAGGCCACTGAAGGGTGCTGCAGATGTGAAGATAGTTGGTTCTGGTACCAGATCTCACCCAACCCCTCCTAGGCCATAGCTGGTACGAGATTTTGATAAAATTGTCCTGCTGCTCGGGGACCATTCCTCAAAGACAACCGGAAAGCCAAGAGCCAGAGTCTGCACGAGAGGCACAGTGCATGAGAGAATAATGTCCTTTGGCTCTTCAAGGACATGCATGGTGCCTGAACACCAGAACAGGGTCTGTCGGCGCCGGTTCCAGGGGCAGCGGAGGAAGGTGGGAAATCAGGGAGAAAGGGGTAAAACAGTGTATGGCTCTCGATGTCCCCCATGACCCCTGTTCTGTGAACCTACTCCTCCGCCAGGCAGATCCCCTCCAGCGATGACAGGGTCACTAGGCTCCGCAGGAGATAAGACCATCTCAGGAACAAGGCCAAGGCACTGCTTCTCAAGAAAGAATTGACCTTGGGTTGCTTTTCACCCCCAGCATTAAAAACTGTTACCCCAGCTGGAGAGGGCGAGGATCACCAACTCCCATCAGGGAAACAAAGTGCTTTCTCCTACGCCGTTCTGGATTAACATTCTGACACAGACAGGTCCCAGCCAAACAGGTAATGACTGCAGTTAGCAAAGACCCCAGGAGGAGTTGTTCCTAGCACGTTGTACTACAGCAGTGACTACGTTAGGACTTAGACGTGCACGTGTGATTCTGCTCGGATGCAGGAATGTAACCACGAAGGGCCTCCAGCGGCTTACGTGGTGATCTGAAGGATGCTTGGAGATGCTGGGCTGGCAGGAAGCCTATACTCAGCCACCAGTCACCGCCCAGAGCAGTAACTACACAGATGCCACCAGGAGATGGGGAAGGGCTGGCTGTGTGAGGCTCGGCCCAGAGCCCCAGGATGATGGTCAACTAAGGAAACGAACCCAAATTCTTCTAAGAAACCCTATTGTTCCCAGACTTGCCTCCCAGGTTTCAGAACTTGAAAGTCTCCCTCCTGACCCCAGATGCTACTGCTGCTGGGGGGAGGGGTGGGGGGAGTCGGGAGAGGGGAGGTGGCTTGGCCTTCTTCACTGGGCGTGGCCCTCATGCACCTGCTGGGCGAGGCTGGCCAGTGACCCATCACAGGGTAGTGATGCCAGGGAATGCATCAAGACCACAGACCTACAGAACCATGGACACAGCTTTCATCCAAGTTCTATGAGGCGTGAACAACAACAATAAAAATCAAAACAAAGCAAAACAAAAAAAACAGAAAAGAAAAAATAGCCCTTTGTGGTAAAGGGCATGCTGGGAAGGCGAGAGCCAGAGCCGCCTCCCCAGAGCATGCTGGGAGGATGGGCACCAGAGCCACTCTCTAGAGCATGCTGGGAGATGGACACCAGCACATCTCCAAGGACTGCACTTCCCCCCAACTCCCACCCCTATTCCCTCACCCACCCCAACCCAGAGACTAGAGGAAAGTTTGTCCAAAGATGACTGTGGAATAAGGGATGCCGTGGTTCTCTGCAGGTCCCCACACTGTGGGGACTTGAGTCAGCGAACGAGGAGAACAGTCAAGATGAGGAGATGGAGAAATAGAGGCAGGAGAGAAACGGGGGACTGACAGAGAGTGGAGGGGCCAGCGTGGTGGCAGAGGACATGGGGAGAGGGACAGAGAGCTGTGGCCGCTAGCCCGAGGCGTTGATGTACAGCTGGCTCTTGAGAATGTAGTCGATGACCGGCTGGGACAGGTAATCCACGACATGGCCGTCCCCGTGCTGCAGGGCCAGCCTGGATGGGAAGAGGTGGCAATCAGGGGGACATCCTTCCCTGAGGCAAGGCAGGAGGACTGATCTGCCCACTCTCTTCCAGGGAAAGGCTGTACCCAGCACCCACCGCCAGCCTTTGCTTAGGCTCCGTGAGCGGAATTCCTATGAGGAAACGCCCTCTTGCCCCCTTCCCCCATCCTGGGGAGCCCATCTCATCCTGGCTCTGCCACTTCCTAGCTGAGCCACCTTGGGCAAGCTGTTTAAGCCCATCTGTTCTTCAGTTTTCTCTTCTATAAAATGAGGGTAATACAGTGAAACCTTGGTTCTCGAACGCCTCGGTTTTCGACCAAATGGAGATTCGAGAAACTTTTGTCTCGGAATCCGAACAAATATTTGGAACTCGAACTTCCGAGTTGAGCCGAATGGCGTTCATTCGGCCCAGCGCGCCTTGCTCGCGTCATCAGTGTGAGTGCAGAGAGAGAGTCACGCTTTGTGGAGTCACGCTTTCCTATTGGTTTCATTGCTTCGGTTCTCGAACAATTCGGTTCTCGACCGTCCTCCTGGAACGAATTATGTTCGAGAACCGAGGTATCACTGTAACTATCTCAGTTATTATAAGAATTAAATGATTCATTACGAAAAGCACTTAGAATAGCCCAAGCACATAGTGTTTTCACGTTAGCTAGTGTTATTTCATTCCTTTGTGTTTCTCTGCACCATGGTTGTGAAAATGAGTCTCATCGGGGTTCTGACGATTGACCATTTCCTTTCTTTCCTACAGGAGTCTGGTAGAGAAGGTGCCCTTCTCCGAGGCCCTTCTCACCAGCCGGGGGGCTATGGAGGGAGGCACCAGCAGGTGCCAAAGAGCTCCGGGGATACACTTTGGTTTCTGCACAGTTTTGCTCTAGCTCTGGTCTGGCAGCTTCCCATTCTCTGCACATATGATGAGCCAAACGCACCTGCTCTTGGTTGAGCTGACAACCGACATGGGATGGTTGATGTCATCCTTCACCACCATGATGTTGTTCTGGGGACAGAACAGAGAGAGTAGGTAGCCAGCTCCCAGGCCTCTTCGAGAAGGGCCACATCACAGAGGTACACCCGCAGGGAGATGGAGAACTCACTTTGTATTTGCGGAGAATTGAGGAGTGATTCATGATTCGGTCTGTGTCGGCTGCATCCCGGGGTACCACCACGATCCCAAAGTCCCCAACAATCACCTCCATCTGAAGAACATGCACACACACAGGGAGAGAGAAAGAGGGGGTGGGGAGGGAGAGAGAGAGAGAGAGAGAGAGAGAGAGAGAGCGCGCACCTTTTGTGAGATCATGACTCCAACCCCCTACCTAGCAACTCTTTAGCAGGGTGCAGCTACCGTCCATGGAGAACCCCAAGCTTTAGTCCTACACTTGCCTCCTCAGCCCTGTCAGCTCCTTCAAGAAACAACCTGTAACAGTGTTAGTGGAATGAGTGAGAACTCTGCCTGGCACACAGAAGGTGCTTAATAAATACCTCTAGACTAAATGAATCAACGTGCCTCTGCAGGTCTGGGCAAGATCTCTCCAGTTCCCGAGGCTCCTGTGAGTTCCTCGTGCTGAAGAGTAACGTGAGTGCCACACAGTCCTTATGGTGGACAGCCTTGTAGTGACGCAGATCCCGCCGGCCAGCAAGGAAAACCCGAACCCCCGTGGGCTCCGGGGAGGGGCTGGAATGCTCCCCTGCTCCCCCACATCAGAGCTGCTGTGGGTCTCAGGGCACTGAAGACCTTGTGAGGCATCAGTGCGGAGGAAGTGACGGGGATCATAACGGGGTCACTTCTGGGGTAAGCCTCTCATTGCAGCTTGCTGCCATAATGAGAAATGAAACCTTTTCATTAGAAACCAATAATAACCTCTCTTACTTTCCCTGATTATAGACATAATACAAGCTTGGGAAACTAAAAATAAATGAATAAAAATCGATCAGAACCACACCACACAGAAAACCACTAATATAACCATAGTACACTTCTGGCCAGTGTTTTCCTCTCTACAAATAAGTGTATATATGCACAACTGGGTTAAACTGAAAAATAAATCATTTTATCTGCATTTTTTATTTACCATATTGTGAGCATTTTCTCGCGTCATTACAATTTGAAAAGATCAAGCTTTAACACTCTGTGTATTTTATTGCCGGGCTGTACTATGATACAGCATGGTGTATTAAACCAATCTTGTATTATAGGAAGTGTGTAGTGACGCCTGGTCTTTTACGCTTCTACATCCCACTTCGTTGAAGATCTTTATACATAAGTCTTCTACCACATCTCTGATTATTTCTTTAGGATAAGAAGTAAAACAATTACTTGAAAGAATATGAACTGGATATATTTCAAGCTCTTGAGACATATTACCAAGCTGCTTTCTGGAAACTCATGCTAATTTTTATTTTCAAAGAGCCTAAAAGTGATGGCACTTAGAGACTTGGATCTGGCCTGGGCATATCATTGTTTAGATCTCACCAATTAAGAACCCCAGATGGCGCATGTAGACGGAGGAGGCCGACGGCTTCTAGGCAGGGCAGCTCATGGAGCAAGACCTGGTCGCAGTAGCAAGGGACCCAGGTTTCTACTCATAGTTCTCCGAACTAGTGACACAGACAGACATAATGGATCCCTGTGGGAGAATATCTGTACCAGCAGGACTCCACTTCTAAGTCTGATCAATCGATTACATTCGTGTGCGTGCATGTGTACGTGTGCATGCCCGTGCTTGCGTGCATGTGTGTGCGTGCCCGTGCTTGCGTGATGTGTGTGCATGCCCATGACTGTGTGCGTGTGTGCCCGTGCTTGCGTGCTTGCATGTATGTGTGTGCATGCCCATGATTGTGTGCATGTGTGTGCGTGCCATGCTTGCGTGCATGTGCGTGCACGTGTGTACGCCCCTGGGTACTTGCAGCCACTCTGCCCAACCTCTGCCATTGCTTCCAGCTGGAGCTCGAGTTGCTGAAGACGCCCCAGGAGGGAAGTTGTGGAGAAAAGTTAAAGGCAGCTATAAAACATCAGGCCCCCACGGGGTCGTGTCATTTGGAAAATCAGAGCGTTGCCCAGCCTGCTGGCGGTGCTCAGACCCGGCGAATTGGCAGGGCGCGCTTGTCCCATAAACCAGGAATGCTCGGGAGAGGCAGGGCGGGGAGTTGGAGGTAGACCCGGCCCAGCTCAGCCTGCCATGGCGCTTGGAATGCTGCCCTGGGGTTCTCTGCTCAGAAGTGACCCAAGAGCTGGTTCTCACACTTGGCTGCTCCTTAGAATCGCCTCAGGCGCTTTAAATATCCCCAAAGCCCAGTTCACACCCAAGATTAATTAAGCCAGAATCTCTGGGAATGGGCCCTAGGCATCAACAGCTTTTTTTTTTTTTTTAATTCCCCAAGTGATTGCAATATACAACCAAACTTGAGAACCAGCATGTAAGTACTGCATTAAAACTCCAGGGGATTGGTAGGGAAAGAGATAGGAAAGAGGAGAAAGGAGAAAGGGAGAAAGAAAGAAGGGGAGGGGAGAGGAAGAGAGAAAGGGAAGGGAGGGGAGGGGAGGGGGAGGGGAGGGGGGAGGGGAGGGGGGAGGGGAGGGGGAGGGGAAGGGAGGGGAGGTATACAAGGGAGATCCCTCAACTGCTTGGCTATGTAGATGTTTTAGGATCTCTGCATAATGAAAGATCTGCCTTCCACTTGATTCTGACAACTTGATGGGTGTTTCATGTCTGATGCCTGAAATAATGCTTAGAGCATGAAAACAATGCCTCAGAACAGCAGACAGGACTCCCCGGGGTGGGGGTGTGGCACGGGGCTGATGGCCCTTTGGGTGACATTGGTGCATCTGCTGCTTTCCACTCAGGAACTGATGATCTGAGCACCCGATCAGCAACAGCGCCAGATGGCTCAGTGAGTGGCAAGCAGATGGAGAGCTTGCTGCTTGAGTTGTTTTCCTTTGCCAGAAACAGGTGGCAGACTTGCCCCCTGGAATCACAGATCAGACAGAGGAGATGGGGTCTATGTCCACACACAGCTCTACCACATCACAGAGGCATATCTGCAGGAGCGAGGGCCAGAGGCTGCAGTCCTTGCCTTCTAGGGCACGGGTTTGATTTCCATGCTGGAGGGTGTTTGTGTGGGTGTGTGTTGGGTTGTGGGGAGGTGCCGGGCGCTAGAGTTGGTGAGGTGTGCCCTTGGTCCCATAGGTACCCATCTCCCTCCAGGGGCTTAGCTGTCCTTCCCACCCCACCCCCATTCCCTGCCTCCTATCTTCACCTGGCTTCTGGGACATCCTAACCCCACCCCCACCCCCACCCCCGTTTGTCCTCCTACCTCCCCGCTGCTCTTTTTGGTCTTTCTGTGCTGGGTCTTTCTCATCTCCCTGATCTGGAACCATGGGAGGGCCCCACGCCTCAGTCCTTGGACCTCTTTTCTCTTTATATTTACACCCTTAATGATTTCAGTCCATTTCAAAGCTTAAAAGACACCTTGAAGGCTCCCAAATGGCTCCTTCCAGCATAGACTTCTCTCCTGAACTTAAACTCAGATATCCAGTGGCCTTTTCAACATGCCCATTTGGATGAGGCATCTCAAGTAGAATATGTCGGTGCCCCCCTCAATGCTCTGGCATCAATCAATCAACCCTCCTCGCTGAAAATGTTTTCCCAAAAGCCTTTCCTTTCAGTAAGTGGAAACTCTTCTTAAAATCGCTGAGGCCAGAGCCCTGGCAGGTTCCTTGATTCCTCTCACACCCCACTTGTGATCGATAAGGCACCACAACTGACTGATTCCAAAACAAATCCAAGACTCAGCCCACTTTTTACCACTTCTGTCCTGGTCCAGGCTTCCTTGGGTAGGTTAGATGGTGGCCCCCAAAGATATCCAGGTCCTCATCCCCGAAATCTGTCACCCCATAAACCTCAGGTGGCAAAAGAAACTTTGCAGATGGGATTAATCTCAGGATCTTGAAATTATCCTGAAAAATCTAGGGGGAGAGGCCTCCTTCAGTAACAAGTGTCCTTACAAGAGGGAGGAGGGAGACTCAACACAGAAGAGAAAAGATGATGGATGGAAAGACAGAGCAGAGGAAGATGTGAAGATGCTATACCGTTGGAAGAAGGGGCCACGGGCCAAGGAAAACAACCGAAGCCGTAGAAGCCCGCAAGGCAAGGAAACCCCCCCTGGAGCCTGGGGGTGGGGACGGCCCTGCCAACACCTTGGTGTGGGCCCAGTGAAGCCTGTTTTGGACTTCTGGCTTCCAGAGTGTCGGAGAATAAATCTGGGGGATTTAAGCCACCAAGTCTGCAGCCACAGGTAACTGATTCACCTCCACCGAGTGTCGGAGAATAAATCTGGGGGATTTAAACCACTGAGTCTGCAGCCACAGGTAACTAATTCACCTCCACCGTCTCTCACTTGGATCATCTCCCTGCTTTTCTCTGGCCTTTTTTCAACCTATTCCCAATCGGCAGACTGACAGTGTTCAAACAGAAGTGAAATTACGTTGCTCCTTAGCGGAATCCCTTCACTTAGACGTCACCTGCTCAGCGAGGCCTTCTCTGGCCTGCTCTTGCGATGGGTGTCCCTGGGCACGAGTCACGTGCTCCCACTCCCCCGCGTCCCCACCCTCCCCTGTGCTTCACCTCCCACCGCAGCACATCTCTCCATCTAACACTTGCATATTTTCCTTGTTTAACCTTATTTTTGTCTCTTTCTTCTCTACGGAAAAATCCCATGAGGGCAGGGATTTGTGTGTGGTGTTTGCTGCCATGTCCCGTGTCCCGGGTGGAAAGGACCTGGCACAACAGATGCACATCGATTCTGTTGACTCAGTGGGTCCCTGCAGCAGTGTCTCCTCTGGCAGATGTGACTCAGGTGTTAGCTGATAAACTCTCCCTGTCTCAGGACCCGGAGGGAAGCCCATTGTACCCAATGGGAGCTCTGGACACCCAAGGAAGTGGCTCCAAAGGTGTCCCTCTCCCGGGAATGACCAAGGTGACTTCACACCGCCACACCACAGTGCGTAGGATCAGGGTCCCTCCTCCCACCCCCGGCACACAGTGGCCCTCTCACTTTAGCTCCGGCCTGTGTCACGTCTCAGAGATGAGGGTCTGTGACATTTATCCTGCTTCAGCCTCCTGCTCAGCGGCCCAGCTTTGACCTGGTCTATTTCATCTTCAGGCCACAGTCTCCCAGGGGAGGCAGGGTGGGATGGAGAGAGCAAGAGGAAGGAGCGGACTCTGCTCCCCCAAATTCCGGGAATCGGAGGGAGGGCTGTGAGACATGTTGAGGCAGGAACAGCCTGGCCTTGGGAAGACCCAGGGGCAACCTCTCGGGAGGAATGTGCAGTTATCATCATCTTCCCTCCAGGAGGCCGAATTCCAAGACCTGCCCTGCTGGATTTCAGGGATGCTTCAGGTGGGAGGGTGCCCTGTGGGCTCAGCCAGGCACCGTTCAAGACAGAGGGTTGAGCAAGACAGATAGGGGCCTACCACTGACTAGTGGGAAACATTATACAACTGATTATTTCAACTGCATTGCTATGAAGGATGAGGCCAGGTTACTATTAAGTGGCTAATACCTTGTCGTGGCTGATGCCTTTTGGGTAGCTGTCAAAAGTTTACCCATAAGACATCAGGCACCTCTCACGGTGGAGGCAAACTGTCTTATGGGCACCAAGCAAGCGGTTCCCAGGTACCCTTTCATCCTTCCACTCAACACATTTCTGCGGAGTGTGCACGGGAACTGGCACTAGCCGGCTGTTGCTGAGAAAGATGGGGCATTAATGTGCGCACAGAGCTTACTGTCTAGTAGAGGTAGATCATAAACAAACACAAATAAAACATCAGGTGGCACTAAGAACAATCTTGAACATTGTGGGGGAGGAAGAAATGTTCCTCTGTCCTTCTAGGTTCTTACAGCTGGTCCAATAATTAAATCTATTCTCTTAATTAAATTAATTCTCTTGTCAAACGTGTAGCAAGGGAAAATAATCAAATTGAATTACATACTCATGTACCGGAACCCCACATGCATAAGAGTCAGAGACCACTCACACGTAAGAGGTTTGTGAGGAAGGTATAGTATATACCTTCAGTATATAATAGTATACTATGTAACTGTATCGTATATAACATTCAGATGCCTTGGGCTCCAGAGGGGAAGAAATTCATTCTCAGGACAGTAAGAGCAGGTGTTCAGTGACTGAGGTTTGCTCTGCCCTATAGATAGGTCATAAAAAGTTATTTCTGGTAACAATGTATTATGGGCCGGGCTCCAGATTTAAATACTCTAAGGGACAGGTAGGTAAAAGTTTCTCCTGAGCCCTCAGGGTCTTGATTGCCGTCACCTCAAAATAATCCACATGCTAATGTAGCACATCTTAGAAACTCTGTTGTGAATCCCTTCACTACGAAACAAAATGACTTCTAAGCTGAACCCTCAATGACTAGATGGGGAAGGCATAGGGATACCTGGGCAAAGAGCATTCCCAGTGAAGCCCCAGTGAGTGCAAAGGCCCTGAGGTGGGAAAAACTGTTCAGATAAAGAAACCAGGTGGATCTGGAGCCCAGAGAGGCGGGAGAAGTAGACAAGGACCAGATCATGATAAAGATGGGGTTTCCTTCCACTTCCAAGGAGAAACCATTAGTGTGTTTTAAACAGAGGCCTTGATTTCCATTAGCAACAGGATCCAATTTACACTGATTTACCCCAGCCCGCCTGACTGGTAAGACCCTCTGTGGGACCATTCTGAGACTTAGGTTAGGGTTCAGAGTCCTAACTCCCAAAGAGTGTCCTCTTCCCAAGGTACAGTTCCTGAGCTACCTGGGCACACTTGTGTTTCTTCTCCAGAGAGGACATGCAGGGATGAGCATGGGGCTATCGCTAAGGAGGGGAAGAAACATTCATTAAGGTACCTGCTGTGTGCTAGGCACAGTACTAGGAGTTTTATTATTACATTTAATCTTTACACCAACTATCTTCTGAGACATGTGGTTCAGTTCTCATTTCAGAGATGGGAAAACTGAGACTCGGCGGGAGTTAGTCACAAGTCCAAGTTGCACAGCCAGGAGGTGAATTTGAACCCGCTCTGGTCTATGCTAAAGGCCCTTCCCGCCACATCACACTGAGGCAGGACGGTGAGAAGCTAGGAAAATTCCTTGGCACGTGGAATGGGGAAACTGAGACAGACAGCTGAACACACTGGCTAAGCAATTTACAGCCAGATACACAAGGTCACCTTCCTAGAGATAACACCTGGGCCTCAGCTGTAGTTCAGCTGCAGGCCCAGGAAAGCAGCAAAACCAGGTGCAGTGACTGATGACCCCCTGCCCTGGTGCTGACCAATCAGTGGAGACCACGACCCTGAAAGGACACACCTGGAAAAGCTGATGACTATTCTATTGAGATCCGCCCCTAAACTACCAGTATTTAAACCCTCAAGGGTCTAAGGGCAGCCTCCCTGACAGGAGCTCGCTGGCACCTTTACCTTCTTCCCCTAAAGGCGTGCACCTCCTAAACTCTCAAAGACCCCACGAGACTGGCAACCAGGGGAGCACTGGGCAGCAGCGGCTCATTCCAGGCTACCCCCGGAACCTGTCTCCAAGGCCCCCTTTTCTGCTGCTTCCCAGGGAGCCAAAGCACGCCAGGCTAGGCTCATTTCTTCCCTGGAACATTTCTGGAGAAGCAAAGCAGCCCCGGCCAGGCTCTCTCCTGTGCTGCTTCTAGCCTAAGCCCTTCCTTGTTTCACTGCCCCAGCTTTGGCAAACATACTCTCCAGATCACCTGGACTCGAAATTGTGAACTCTTTCCTGCACAAAGTGAAGAACCCACACACTACCGCTGGCCGTAGGCGGATCCACTCAGGTCTACTTTCTAGTAACAACACCTCTTCCATTTTTAACACTCACATTTTAGTGACTTGCAACTTTTCTGGTTGGAAAATATTCTCTTTTTTCCAGGCAAACCATGGGCTAAATCCTCAATTCATTACTCTACATCGCCCCCTGGGGTATGGAATTTTGTATACTTCTGAGTGGGTTTAAAAAAATAAAATAAAATAATGCAGGGAACCCTGGCCGGTTTGGCTCAGCGGTTAGAGCATCGGCCTGCGGTCCGGAGAGACCCAGGTTCAGTTCCTGCTGAGGGCATGTACCTCCACTCGATGTGTCCCTTTCACGTCGATGTTTCTCTCTCTCTCTGTTCCTCTCTCTCCCTCCCACTCTACCTGAACAAAAAATGGAAAAATGTCCTTGGGTGAGGATGATAAAAAAAAAAAAAAAAAATGCAGGGAGAAAACGGCCAGCCGAAGACATACAGTAGGTCAGGCTTCTGACACCTGCTCCACCCACATCAGTAAAGAGTCGGCCACCCTGGCTCTGGCCCCTGCTCCTCTCTGGGTGGGAGGCCGAGCAGACCCGAGGGCCATCAGAGGCGAGAAGCAGGGAATGCATTTCCAGAACGCCTCAGTGCAAACACATGAGTGATGATGCTCCAGAGGGTTTCCCAGGGAAAACCATCCCCACTCCCATTTCCAGTTTGCCTGGGGTGTGGGAGGCAGGGGATTCCAGACTCCGGTCAACAGCCTGAAAACCAAGCCAGCAGAGCCTTTCACACGAGAACCGGCTGAGCCTGCTTCCCTGTGAATTCAGCACAGTCATCAGTGGGGGACCTAACCCCCAGGGTGGAAGTGTCCATCGGGCTTCCTGGCCAAGGCCGCACTGTCTGATAGAAACCATCTGAGCCTGAAAACCCAAATGTTTGTCTTTGCTCCATTTGTCCTGGAGCCCAGGGATTTCTTCTGGAGTGGCCATTGCCCCAGGCTCTTCCTCTGTTTATTTGCCTTGGTTGGTTTCCCATAGCTGGTGGATGGAGGAAGCAGTTAGCTCACGGCTGGTTGGCTGGAAAAATGTTGGCTCCAGCCAATGAGAGCTAGCCCGGGGAATGCTAGGCTTTGAGAAATGCAAAAAGAAAGAAAAAGAAGGGAAAAAAAAAAAAACATTTTCCTCCTTGGCCCATCTCTGGTGTCTAATGTCCCTTTAGATTTTCATTCCTTTAGGTTAAATATTGACCCTCGCTCATTTAAAAGGCAAATAATGTTTGAGAGTAGCTAATGCATTTAGGCATTAAATGTAATGATTTTGCCAGCTTGCTGATAAGTCAAAAACTTCCCAAATAAAAAGACCAAGATAAACCTTCTGGTTCATCCGGCCGAACCATCTCCCCTAAAGGTCTTGTTCCCGCCACTGGATCTTGTACAGCCTTCTCTCAACCCCCAAAGCCTTCCCTTTCCACCCACTTAATCCAGTCCTGCCCATCACTCAACGCTCAGCTCAGTGCTGCCTCCTCCCTGGCCTGCTGTGAATTACACGTATCATCCCTCTCACTAGTCAGTCTCATCTGGATTAGGGATCTGAAGATTCATGCAAAGTCCTGCTCTGCTATTCAGTAGTTAGGTAGTCTTGGACAAGTCACAATGCATGTGAGCCCTGGTTTCCATAGCTGTAAACAGGAATGGAGATCCCAGCTCACAGGAATGTTCTAGGGGTTAACTGAGACACAACCCAAGAGTTTACGGTCTGTCTCCCCTCTAGGAGGTAAAGCACACAGCGCAGTTGGGGGAACTGGGTCTGTTTCGTTTTCTCTGTTCCTCCAGCCCTAGAACAGTGGCTCATAGCAGCTACTCAATAGTTAAAAACCAATCAGTGAATAACGGCCGGCATTCATTGAGTGCTTACTAGGATCAGAAACTCTTCTGAACCTTTCACATGTTTTATTTCATGGACTATAGGGGACTGCTATAATAAAACATAAGATGTTTTTAGACTGCAGGAGCCTCGTGGGCAGAGAAGGTGCTGATGCTCATGCCGGGCCCTCGATAAGTATCAGCTGCAAGACTGCGGGAAGGAAAGAAAGCTCGCATCAGACTTAGTCTGCCAGACGCCTTCGGCTGGAACACAGTGGGGACAGCTGGCAGCACCAGGCCCGCAGACCACGGGGGTTTGTTTGGGGGAGGGGAGTGAGTGAGTGTGATACCTTCCTGCTTTGTCCGTGGCTGACCTTTTAGCCTTTGGCCTTGGTTTCCCACCAGCCTGGGTCCTGCCTGGATACCCGCTTTGGGCTGGCGTCAGGGAGCAGCAGGGCAAAGGTCAGGTCTTCTGGGGGAGACCAGTTCTCTAACAAGAAGTCCGGAAATGGGACGGGCTGGGGGCTGCTACCTGAGGGCCAAGGCTAGCCCAGGACCTGGACCTTAATCCCCCTGGAATCAAGAATGAAAATGCCAACCGCCGGGACACACAGCAGCTCTCTGGGGTTCTACGGAGAGCGACTTGGTGAATATGTATGGAATTTTCTCCCCGCGGAATGTAAGGGGCAAGGGCGTGTCATTGGTCAGAGGTCAGAATGCTCGGAAGAGCTAATGGGTCTCTGTGCCTAACAGAAAATGTCCAAGGAGTGTTTGGGTGGGGCTGGGTTGTTTCTTTTCTTTTTTCTTTTTTTTATCCTCACCCCAGGACATTTTTCCATTTTTCGTTCAGATAGAGCGGGAGGGAGAGAGAGAGAGAGAAACATCTATGTGAAGGGACACATCGAGTGGCTGCCACCCGCACAACCAACCAGGGCCGGGGACAAACTGCAACCGAGGTACGTGCCCTTAGCGGGAACCGAACCCGGGTCTCTCTGTACCGCAGGCCGATGCTCCAACCGCTGAGCCAAACCGGCCAGGGCTGGGTTGTTTCTTGAGTGTGTACTTAGATTTCTGGACGAAGAGCATTGGCTCAGGAATCCAAAGCCAAGAAGGGCAAGAGGGGCTCAGCAGGATTTGTGAAGGAAGAAGGCCTCGGCCGTCCTGCTGTAGAACAGACGGTCTCGGCTGCTTCCAGCCCCGCGTGGGGACAGCGCTGTCCGCGTCTCCCTGGACCTTTCTTACAGAGCGGTGGAGAGGTTTCTGTTTCTCCTCTGACCTGCTGGGACTGGTGGCTTCTCTCCTGTCTGGTTTCTGAGGATTCTGGAGAAAACGTGGGGACTGGAATACAAAGCCAGGGCCCAGGACTTTTCCAGGATCTTTATTCTCCTGCCATCAGGGCAGACTAAGCCTTGGGGCTCGCCCGGTGTTCTGAGAATGTTGAAGGGATGAATGAAGCCTGGGACGGAAACGGGTCTCACATACGTCATCCCGAGTAACCTCAGGGTTAGGAACTGGTATTCCTAAAACGGGCTCCTTCCAGGAAAACCTCCGATGGGAGAGCTTTCCAGAATAAGCAGGGCTCACCCCGTACCCAGGCTTGAAAGAAAGACCTTCCTTTTCTGGACCTGGAGAGCTAACCCTCCCCAGTAAGGACAGTAGAGTAATTCACTGGGTTTCCTGCTCCCTCCACCCTCTTTGCCTAACCCCAACCATATTTCTAGCAGAGGACCAGACCCTTTACGAGAGGAATTTGCAGGGCCCAAAACAGCATGTTTTGAGGTCCTTGGTTTTAAATTTTTTTTTTTAATCCTCACCCGAGGATATTTTTCCATTTTTTGTACAGATAGGGAGAGAGAGGAAGGGAGAGAGAGAGAGAAACATCGACGTGAAGGGACACATCGAGTGGCTGCCACCCGCACGACCAACCAGGGCCGGGGACAAACTGCAACCAAGGTACATGCCCTTAGCGGGAACCGAACCCGGGTCTCTCCGGACCGCAGGCCGACGCTCCAACCGCTGAGCCAAACTGGCCAGGGCTGAGGTCCTTGGTTTTAAACTCACTGAAGAGGTTTCCCCAGATGTCCTAAGGGCGAGAGAGAAAATAGGGGACATACCATCAGAATACAAAGGGGCTCCCTGCTCTGTTCGCTGCCACTTCCTGCCCTGACCACCCAGCGGCCCTGGGGCGGGCCCAGGCAGTAGCCGGGTTTGCCTGGGTGCTTGGCAGCCCTTGCTGCGTCCCTGCACAGAGCCCGCCTGCTCTCCACCTCACGGCTCATCGTGACGTGGAGGGAAGTACAAGTCACCGCGTCACCTGCTCCAGAACTGAATGGGGTTTAGAATTTCACCTGCCAGAAATCTTGAGGTCTGGCCATGAAAGGACGACACAGCGTCTTTGCAGAGGCTCCCCCTCCCCCGGTGTCCCACAGCAGGACGTCCTTCACCCGGAACACCTCTGTGCACCTGCGAGTCTGCGCGGGTGAGCTCGCTCATCAACACCTGCTGTCTAGCAGTGTGTCGGGGCTAGGCAAGGCGCTCTACGTAGACAGTCGCATTGAATGCTCCCAGCTGTGGGTACCATTATTATGCCCACATTGGAGGTGGGCAAATCTGATGCTCAGAACGTTTTGTCATGAGTTGTCTTAGAGTAGAACTAGAATCCTGAGTCTGATCCTATCGGATCTCTCTCTCTCTCTCCCCCCGGAGACATTATATATATAATATGAAAAAATTTCATATGTATCCATCTTGCCACCTAATACTTGGAGGCAAGGACTGGATTGTATATTTATTTACAATCTCTGACTGCTATAGATAACATTCTATAAATTTCATGGGTTAAAAAAAAAGAAACACTAAAAACAACAACTGAGGCCCAGAGTTGTTGAGTGATTTGCACAGAGTCACACAGCTCGTTAGTAAAAAGCACTGGGTCTGGAATTACTGCTCTGAGACTCAGCTTGCCAAGGGCTACAGGACTGGGAACCTTAGCTCTGGCTATCAGATGAATGAATCAATTTAAGGACAAGAACGAATGGACGTATGAAGGGGGCGCAGCTTATGTTAGCTGGCTTAAAACCCTGCCGATCAGATCTGGTAACAGAAGATGTCCACTGAGCTTCTCCATGACATAAGTCCAGCTTCCTCGTTCCCTCTATTCCAAGTCAATTGTCAGAATGATCCTACTGACCCTTTGCCATTAATGTCCCCTCTTGACCCGTTCTGCTGCTGAGGGAATTCTAGGGTGATATTTACTACCTCTTCAAAAGGAATGGAAGGAAACAAAACTGTAATTCAGGTCCCCCACCCCCACCCCAACCTCTCAGGAGCACACACAGTCCACCCCGTCCCCGCCCCAGCATTCCTTGGAGAAGGTATCTGTGACTCCGGCTGCTTTTTCCTCAAAGGCTTAACAGGAGCAAGCATGCGGAAGAGGGCGTGAAAATGCAGGAGGAGATACAGCTCAGCTCGTGGCAGGTGAGAATTTCCCTCCCTGGAGATATGAAGGGATTGCCCCCCTGGGAGCTCCTAGGACAGGGGAGGCTCAGGCTGGGGTGGAGGCTATGGAGAGAGGGAAGACCAGAGGCCAAAATCAAGCCCCCTGCCTCCCTTCCCCCGCCGGCTGGGCCGTGCTGTGATCTGGCTACTCACGTCCGCCTCGTTCCAGAGCCCTGGGATGCAGAAGGACTCCAGCAGGTCGCTGCCGCACAGCAGCAGGATCCGCAGCTCTGCAGAGAGGACAGTGTGCAAGGGAGAGAGTGAGAGCTGGGCACAGGCTCTCAGCCTTCTTCCCGATGCGCCCAGAAGTCGGCCTCCCGCCCTGGGGCCCCAGAGCCCGTCTCCCAGACACCGGGCACCGGGCGTGTGCTCGCCTCTCCCTCGGGCTTGCCCGCCCCCGTCTCCTGCGGGAGGAATTACTCCGGGAGAGCCTGGTTTGCTGGTACTGAGGTTCCTGGGGACACAGGTCTTTCTGTGCTAAACCAGGATGGTGGTCACTCTGGCAGGGATGGAGCCAGCTCTCTGTTGCTTCACATCAGACCCGAGTGTTGGGGGTGCGGGCTGCTCTGCTGTGCTGTCTGGGTTCGTCTCCCATCACACATGCCGATAGGGGTCGTGGGGGGCAGGGAGTGGGCCCAGGCAGTGGCGGAGGTCATCGGATGCCCTCTCCTTACGTGGCCACTGTCCTCAACAGAGGGACTGAGAAGCCACGCTGAGCACCCGTCTGACTCCCAGCACACTCCCGACCGTCGGCTGTTTTCCTCCCTCATTGAGCTCGCTCTGAATTAGCCCAGGGAGGCCCATCGCGGTTTAAAACAGGCAGCAAACCTACTCGCTCGTTAAAACGGAGCAATGGGGGATACAAATCCTGGGGTTCTCGGGACACAGGGGAGAGACCGCCACCTGGGGTGGGGCTCAGGGTGGTGTGTTTAGTTCGGAGCCAGCCCAGGCCCTCCGCCAAGAGGCCGTGGCTATGGCATCTTGTCTGAAGCAGTGAGACAGGCCCCCTTGAGGCTTCCAGAGACCCTGCCGCCCCAGACCCTGAGGCGGAAATGATCTTAGACCCACAGCTGGCTCAGGGACCTGACCGGGACTTTGCGATCCTGAGCCTGTCCCTGCTGTAAGTGTCTCAGACGGCTCAGAGGAAGGCTGCTGGGGCTGATGACTGACAGGGCCAGTGTCTCATTGTCCCACCGGGCAGACCATTCTCAGGGAGCCCGTTGAGCACCGGGGTTTTAACTCCTCAATATTCCTGCTGCCCCTCCTCCCCGTGTCTTACTGCAGCTAGATGATCTGTGTATGCGCAGAGACCTTAATCTACCTTTGCATGTCCAGGGCCGCACAGAGTGACCTGCACACAGTAGGTGCTCGGGACGTATGGATAAGTGAGTGGCAGACAAGCTGACCACAGAGGCCATGCAGGTAGCGCCTCTGGGCAGTCTGCGCCGGCCGAGCTCACCTCATGGCCTTGCTCTTATGGCCTGGGGGCCTGGGGCCTGGGGCCTGGTCAACAGTGCCTCCCTCCCTCTGTGCTATGCCACAGGATTGCTGGCCCTGGTCCCCACCTGTGGAGGTGAACCGGCCCTGGTATGAGAGGAGCCAGACCCGTTCCCTCCGGGGATCTTGTTCCCCAGCCCCACTCGGAGCCGCCAGGTCGGTTCTCTGTGGGAAGACTGAGGCTCTGCAACTCGAGTCACCTGAGAGTGCATTAGGGGACCGTGTCCGGAGGATGTGGTGGCCTTCAGCTGTCTGCACCCCTCAGTGGTTTGCAGCGGGGGCAATTTTGTCTCCAGAACTTGGCAACGCCCGGAGACATTTCTGGTTGTCGAGACTGGGGGGCGGGCGTGCTGCTGGCACCTCGGTCTGAGGGCAGGGATGCCGCTCAGCCGGCCACCCTGGAGGCAGCAGCCCCCACAACCCAAGTGTCCGTCTCCAAATGTCAGTAGCCCCGTTGAGAAGCTCTGCTCTATAGCCATGGAAAGGAATCTCTTTTCTATTCTCCAGCTAGAGAGTCACTTTCCCACTAGAGTATGATGCTGGGTTACTTTTTTTTTTTTAGAAAGCCAGAGCATGGACAGTTAGAGTGGGGCCTCCACCTTCTCGCAGGACCAGAGCAGAGGCCCACCCAGGGCTTGGGATCCCACGTGTGGCCACTAGAGGGCAGCCGTGATTTCTCCTAGTTTATTGCATGAATACTGCAGGCCTTTCCAGTCCAAACAGCCTTTGGTCTGGGGCAGCCCCCGCCACCAGCCAGCTGGTTAAGAACATGGAGCCATAGAAGCCAACCGAGCTGGGAGAAAAATGGCTTTTTCCTTCTTGTGAAGCATGTTCGAAGGGATTACAAAAAGGGAACCCGGGAGCCAGAGGGCTTCCCAGCACAGAGGTCCAGAGTCAGGGCAGCTCCCTCCCACTTCCCCATTTCACCCCATCCAAGGATCCAGGCCCGCAGCCCTGTGCTCCCCAGGCACACTCCCCACCCAGGAATGTGCCGCGTGAAGCCCGGGCCTTGGGCCCTCCCAGCTCCACTGTACACAGGCAGCCACCACCCGTGCCCCCCTGTGGAGTAAGGAAGGTGAGGCTAAGACTAGCCCTGCCCTCCGGAGGCTGCAGTGGGTGCTGAGCACTTGCCCTGTGCAGACACCCATTGGCTTTGCCTTTCTGTAGAAGGGGGAACCCCGGGGCAGGCCTTGGGAATACCCTGGCCCTGGGTGCTGGGAAGGTAAACAGGCCACGGTAAGTTCTTTATGGGACAGGACCGAGAGGAATATACGTTGGAATACAGGTGACAGTCCAAAGCCTGCTCTGAGCTCTGCTGGTCGAGACTTCCTAGAAGGTCGTCCTGCCCAGGCTGGGACCTCAGGGAAGTGGGTGCAGGGCTTTGCTCCCATCCTGGCCTTTCGGGCGTCGGGGGCTGTGCAACCTGGAGCCAGATGCTCCTTCCTGCTTTGGGGAGCAACCGGGAAGCCAGGGGCTGCTGTTTGTGGCCCTCGGACAGTGCTGTGCCGGTAAATACAGGCTATTAAGATACAGTAAAATAATTAGGGAATGAGGAGTTTTGAGTATTCATTATTTCATTTTTAATGCAATTTATTTAACTGTTACTTAATATAATTTATTAATATAACATGATTTAATATTTCATATTGGCTGCATTTAGCAACTGATTCGTAGAATTCCTGAAAATCTGATGGACGGTTCTATCCAACCAGTTAGAGCTGAGTCGCGTGCACCTCAGGTCAGAGGACAAAACCCAGAGAAACCCCTGGAAATGACATCACATCTGCTGGGCCTCCTGGGAGAACCTGATGCTCAACAACAGCCCACCTCCCAGGGTCGCTGCAAGAGGCCGTGACCTCCAACCCTAGAGAAAGGACTCCCGGCGGGGACACTGGCGGTGTCTTTGCAGCTGGCCATTTAAAATTGAGCATGTCTGGCCCTGGCCGATTTGGCTCAGCGGTTAGAGCATCGGCCTGCGGTCCAGAGAGTCCTGGGTTCAGTTCCCGCTAAGGGCATGTACCTCGGTTGCAGTTTGTCCCTGGCCCTGGTTGGGTTGTGTGGGTGGCAGCCACTTGATGTGTCCCTTTCACATTGACGTTTTTCTCTCTCTCTCTCCCTCCCACTCTATCTGAACAAAAAATGGAAAAAATGTCCTCGGGCCCTGGCTGGTTTTCTCAGTGGTTAGAGCGTTGGCCTGCGGTCCAGGGAGACCAGGGTTCGGTTCCCGCTAAGGGCATGTACCATGGTTGCAGTTTGTCCCTGGCCCTGGTTGGGTTGTGTGGGTGGCAGCCACCATGTGTGCCTTTCACATCAATGTTTCTCTCTCTCTCTTCCTCCTATTCTATTTGAGGGGGAAAAAAATGTCCTCGGGGAGGATTAAAAAAAAAAAAATTGAGCGTGTCTGCTGGACACACGGCTGCCCCACATCCGAGAGATCCAGGCATTCCGTTGTCACTGACCCTCCTTGTCACCTGGTACCTGAGCCAACTCCAGCTGCCTTCTGGCATCTGTCTGCTCTTTCTCCAGCGTCAGATTATTTGTGTCCCCTATTGGTGTCTCTCACCCACTCTGGAACCTTGGAAGGATTTCAGTTTTCTGGTTTGCTCCCCAGGGTTAGCCAGGACTCAGTTCCCTCCCCCGGGGGGTGGGGGGCTCCTTCCCATCGGATGGCTCCCTGTAACCGCCTCCACCTGCTCTGGCCTTGAGCCCCTGCTGCCCTCCCATGGACAGCGGATGCCTTAGCCTCAGCCCAAGGCCAGGGGGAGGTCGTGGAGGTGGCTTCCAGCTCCCTCTCTGCTCCCCATCATCCAAGGGTCTTCTGACTCCTGTGCAGGGTTGTGGGCAAAAGAAGGGTCTCTCTGGCTGGTGCTGAAGCTCAGCTCCCATGTCTGTGGGGTGAGGGAGGAGGTCCAAGGGGCGAATTGCCAAGGGCTCCAGGCCTACCCCCCGGGAACTGGCGTGCGTGGAGTTAGGCGGTGTACCAGGGGTCACTGAGACTTTGGACTTAGCCTGAGACTCTCCTGAGAGCTGACCCAGAGTGAACACCGCCCAGGGTCTTCAAGCCTCTCCCCTCCCCCATTTTGCCCACGGTGGGGGCAGGCAGCTCCCAATACCCGATTTTCCTCCCTACTCACCAATTTCCTCGTACCGCATCACCGTGCCCAGGTTGGCATTCTCGTCTGCGGGAGAGGGGAGTGCAGAAGCATTAGGGCCCTGACTTCTTGGCACCCCATCCTCCGTCCACCCAGGCTCCTTGGAAGCAGTACATGGAGGAGGTGGGGTGGGTGGGAGTAGGGGTGCCTGCCTCCTTGCACATCTGAGGAGAATGAATGGACAGCAAAGTCCAGCCTAAAATAGAGGAGGCATCGTCATAGGCTCCAGGGCAGACGGCACATTTCTGGGACAGTCGGAATTAGAACAGCCTCGCTGGGGAGCCAGTGACGAACACACACACTCATGCTGAGCACCTTCTGTTTCTTTCTGTATTTGGGGAAAGAGCCACGTCCTCCAAACAGGGAGACTGCTTTGGGTCGCAAGGAGGTGGCCCTCTCTCCTTAGGGGTTACCTGGTTTAAAGAACAAGCAAAGCTGAGCACTGGAGATTTTTCACGTGGCAGAATGCAGCAGGTGCCCGAGGAAGGCGTGAACACCAGAGCCTCTGACGTGTGCTCGCGAGTACACAAGGCCTGCATGGGTGTGTACGGTGTGCACAAAGCCACTTGGGTCCCCTGCCTCCCTTCCTCCTCCACCGCCCCTCTCAGTTCCTTCTCAAGACCCCTGAAATTGGAAATCTCAGAAATGACAGGAGCCAGCCCCAAAGAGTCAAAGGAAGAGGTCTAGACCTTCAGCTCTTCTGCAGTTGAATCTGGGGACTCTGAGAGAGCCCCAGGGACTTGGATGGGCTCATCCATGCTAAGTCCCCAAGGGACAGCCAAAAGCAGAGGGAACTAGGAAAGAACGTGTGTGTTCTTAGCCCGTCACCAGGAGGACAGTCACTGCCTGGGCTGGAAGGACCTGAGGGAGGATTGTGGGGCCCTGAAAACTCTTAGCCATGCAGACACATGCTGTGGGGGTGGGGTCTCCAGCCGGCCCGGGCTGGTGAAGCACGCGCTCTGGGCTCCCATAACGCTCCCACTAGCACAGCAGGCCGGGTGACATCCCCTTAACCTCTTTTCTCCAAACCATTGCTCTGTAAGTGGCCGTCCCCCAGCAGGTGCTGGGGGTCGGGGTTGCTGAATAAATGAAGGGAGGAGGGAAAGAAAAGAGGCAGGACTGGGGAAAAGGGCCCTCGCTCCTTACCCACAAAAGTGAAGCGCTCCACGGGCGGGCGGACGCAGCAGATGCGACTGAGGCTCTCTCCCACCTTCCCCAAGATCTTGGCTGTGGGAGAGAGCAAGACACACAGGGACAGAGGGAGAGAACCACTCACAACTTACACTCGGTCAGCCCGGTGTTGGGCCGCTGTAAACAATGGGAGCACTGGAGGGGGTGGGGGGGCAGTGGGGGACAGAAGGAGGGTAGAGAGAAAGAACAGAAACATGACAGGAAAATCTCCTTCTCATTCACAGTCCAAGGCACAAGCATTGTGCGCCACAGACCGGCATCTATTCTCTGGCTCTGTTTATTACACGGTTGAAGAATCGGAAAATATAGAAGAAGAAGATCTATAAAAAGGAAAATATAAAAGCACCCCTGGAGATCACCACCACTGACATATTGGTACATTATTTATTTTCTTCCAATTTTTAAATGTGTCTTATGTAGCGACGTCTGTGTGACATCCGTTGAATTATAGCCTGTGTTTAAAGGGTTTGGCTGTTGGCTTATTCATGTTTTAATATCATGAGCATTTACCCCCCGTGGAACACGAACACCCAGACTGGGCCTGTGGCAGAGAATTCGTGTGGAATCATTTCTGCTGGCCTTAGGCAGCCCTCCCCGTGCAGGTGGGTGGTCTCTGGCACAACCAGACCCCCTACTTTGGCTAAGACGTATCTGGTTTTCAAGAATCCCTCTGGGCTCTAACCCTGACGTTTTCTCTGATCCCCACATGTAGCTGTATGCAAACTATGAATTTCTGGCTTTCCCTGTTTATAATAGACTATTGGCATAATAGCCTGTGGTCTGTAGGTTTGAAACGTAATACCAGGATCCGTCCCTTGCAATCGGCCGGGAAGAAAATGTTAGAAAGGACACAGACCTTGGAGTCGGAAAGTCCCGAATATGAATTCTGGCTCTTCTACTTTTGAGCTGTGTGTTCTTAGACAAGCCACTGACCTTCTCTGAATCTCATGTGAATAGAAACATAATATCTATCACAGAATCACTGCATTAAATAAGAACCCATGTAAAGCGCTGAGCACCATGCGGACACACAGTGGTAGGTGTCGGGTAGGTGTGGGCCCCAGGTCTCGGTCACTGCAGAGGTGGGGAAGAGTGTGGGACTCCGGATGCAGACTGCCTAGATTTGACTCCTGGTCCTACTACCACTTCCTCACTATTTGAGCTTGGGCAATGTCCCCAACCTCTTTGGAAGAGGCAGAGAAAAATGCTTCCTTTTTTTGGTATCTTTAATTTCCAGTTGAGCCCGTTACACTTATATTTAAATGCAGAAGAATGCACACCATCACACCCCTGTCCCTCTCATTGCGATCCCTTCTCTCTGCTCCTCTATATTAAAGGTTGTTCATACAGAGACCAGAGCACCAGCATCACCTTGTTAAAAATGCGCTCTCCTCCCCATCTCAGACCCACTGACTCCAATGCTGGGGCGGCGCTCCCGCGACCTGCATTTAACAAGCCCTCGGTGATTCTGCAGTCTGAGGAGCACCGCTGTGCCCTACCTGCAGTGGGCTTGGTGGACACATTGTTGTTCTGGTAAATGGGCTGGGAGTTCTCATTCTGGGGCTGTCCAATCACGGGTGTCATGGAGGGTGTGTTGACATTGGAGAGGATGCAGCCAGTCACCCGCTGGGGAAAGACAGGAGTACAGGGTCAGAGGCATTAGCCGAGCGACTTATAAGAAGCATTTTGCAATCGTCTGCAAACACTCGTGTGCTGTCTGCCATCCTGAGGCCACCTGGAGCCCAGGGAGAGCCCCGGGGGTGGGTGCTGGAGGCAGCTGCAGCGAGGGGCACACTAGGCTGGCAGGAGGCAGGACGCTCCGTGGCTGAAGCACAGAACGTGGTGTTGCACAGACCTAGGTTCAAGTTTGAGCTCCACCCCCTTCTGTCTGTGTGACTTTGGATTGTTAGTTAACCTCTCTTGAACCTCAGCTCAAGAGTCCAGCTTAGAGAGGTACCGTTTCCAGGCTGCGCTAGGATTATACGCGGAGGATATGCAAAGTGTCTCCCGAGTGTCTCCATGTGGCAGAAGCTTGGTACCTGGTAGCCGATGTTGTAGCCTCTGGGTAACAGACATACCTGCCCTCCCTGCCCGCTTCATGGGGCTCAAGTGAGGTCACGTCTGCACAAGGGCTGGGTAAGCTTGGGAAAGGTCATATCAGCACCAGGCACGATCACCATCTGCTGCCTCTCCAGGCCAGAGATGCCAAGGGCAGTGCCAAGCCAGAGAGCGGTGCCAGGCACAGCAGGAAGTGTTTGTGTTGCAGGAGGGTGGGGGCGGGGCTCTGGGTGTTGCTCGTCAGTGTGAACAGACATTCCAGCACCCAGCGGAAATTCTATGTGCAGGGACCGTTGTCCTGTGCTGCCCTGTGCTGCTTCCTCTAGCGTCACAGAAGACAGAGCAGATAACACAGCCTTCGTCACAGCTGACCCAGGAGCAGCCACACTTGCCTGCAGGGAGGGGACAGTGGCTATTGGGCAATAGGAACAAAGGAGGAATTTTCAATCCATTTGGCTTCACAAGAACCATTGCTAATTCCAGCTTTCTTCCCTGAAAGCCAGCATCCCACCCCCTGCCCACCACCATTTCTGAATTACTGAGTGCTGTTGCCAGGGGACCCCCAAGCTCCTGGGCTGGTGTGGCCCCCCCAAGGCACCTCTCCCTCAGGCCATGCTGCAGGCAGAGCAGCTTGTGACTCCTGAGCTGTGGAAGGGCAGGCGTCTCTCCTGTGGGTGACTGTCACTGTGTAATGCTCCTGACAGGAGGGGTCACAGCAGCATCCAGCTCATCTGGGAGCCGGCTGCTGCAGGCGGGTCCCACGGGGTCTTCTCGGCCCAGCTGTGGCTGGTGGGGTGGAAGGGACAGTCTGCCTCCTTTTTAATACCCTGTCACCTCCAGATAAGAAAACGCCACAATCGCAGTCACTGGTCTGGCAGCCGAGGAGTTCTCCCTCTTGCTGCGTGCACCCAGGTCCACGCCAGGGAAGAAGGAACGGCTGCTTGCGTGCCCCAATCCGCCCTTGTCTGCTTTCCGGCGGCTCGCATGGTCTGAGCCCTTCCCAACACAGCCGTGAGTAACTTCCAGTCCCCTTGCCCACCTCCCACAGGTCTGCTCTCCATGCCCCAGACACAGCCTGATGCTAGGACTGGGGACGCCAAGGGCTATTCGGAGCAGCACCAAGCTCCTGCTCCAAGGCAGGGGGCCACCACGACCTACATTCTCTCCAGTCTGTGCCCGGCACTGAAACAGCTGGGCTCCTGGCACAGACTCATGCCTCTGGGCATTAGCACTTAGACAGCACAGCGGGAGCCAGGCTTCCTGGCTGGCACAGCCAGGGCTCAGGCATGTCTGCAGGCTCCCCGGGTCCTCCCTTCCGTCAAGATGCCTCCGGCTCCTGGGTGACTACCAGGAGCACAGGCCCTTGCTGACCCCTCTGCTGACACATAGTGAGAAGTAAACTGCGCAGCCGCTGAGACGTTCAGGGTTGTGGTTACCTCAGCGTCTCGGCCTGTCCTGACGGATACACACACCCTTAGACAGTCAGAGGGGGTGTCTTACCCCGGACAAGCACAGGGGAGCAGCCAGGCCACCCTTCATCGGCCCCTTCGAGGGGACCTGAAAAGACTCCGAAGGAGTGTGAAGGGTTCTGAAGGTGGAGGGAAGGGACGTGGGTTTTCTTCAATCCCACGGGGGAGCAGTTAACAGATGAGCAACAGCCCGCCAGTCCCGCCACTGGTCTGGCACCCAGACTCCCGGGACGGTCCGGAGCCTGAGTCTGCACGGCCGCGTGGCTGGTGTAGTGTGGGGTGAGGGAGCTGGTGCGTGGGTTGATCTGCGAAAGGTGCTGCTGGCTGGTGTGAAACCCATCGTAACAGGGCAACTGGCTCTTCATTCATGGCCACCCGGCCCCAAGCCCCAAGCTCCCAGCCCCCCTTCGTGTTCACTGAGCAGTCGCTGTGTGTCCTCAGATACGTTGGCTCGTCTCTCTGTGCTTCCTTTTACCCAGTGATACAACAGGAGCCAAACACTGTCTGCACGTGGGACTCATGTGAGCAGGGACACATGGGGTGATGGCACAGTGACGGGCAGGTGAGGGAGCCAGTGGGTCCCAGACGGCTGGACAGGAGGACCTGGTGGCTTGTCCTGCCTCCCAGAACCCCTCTCTGCCCCTGCCTCTCTTCGCCCAGTGTTTTTCTTGCCTCACTGTGGGAAGTCTTCCGCCTGCCTGGGTCTTCACCCCGCCTGCCTGGGTCTTCACCCCGCCTCGCACTTGCCGCCAGGAGAGGAAAAGTGCCCCAGGTCATCCAGCAGCAAGCAAGGCAGGCACAGTCCCTGGCGCTGCCCTGGGGTCCTAGTCGCTGGCCTCCTTTGTGCTGTTCCCGGCCTGGTCTCCTCCGCGGATGGTGAGAACCCGGAGACGGAGTGGAGCCAGGTCAGGAGGCCAGCAGCTCCCTTTCCGGCCGGCTTCTGTGGCCCTCCCACCCCCACCCCCACCCCCACCCCCACCCCACCTCCACCCCCCGTGCGGCCCAGCTCACCTTCATGAGGTCCCGATGGTGCTCCAACACGCTGCAGGTGGTCTGCCAGGTGTCCTGATAGCACTCCCACGGGTCCACCCTGTCGGAGTCGGAGAGAGGTTTCCCTTGGGTTCCAGTCTCTTTTCTTACTGGTTCCCTCCCAAGACCACAGCTCAGGGAGCTCAGCAGCCCTGGTCATACTGTGCACTTAGATCTCAAATCAGATACAACATGGGCTGGAAACACCTCCCTGAGCCTCAGTTTCCCTCTGTAGAAGGAGAGGTGTGGCGTGGGCACACACGCAGGGACGCTGATGGTCCGCTCGCGGTCGACCCTAGGCCTCCGGGAAGTTCTGTGATCTCTCGCTGCTCACTTTCCCTGTCTGTAACCGGGGCTGAGGGCGGTCACCTTCTTGTGGGGAGATCGGAAGGGCTTGATGAGTGTCAGGTGTAAAGTGCTCGTATCCTTACCTGGGATTCTCCTCGGGACCTTATAGGAGTGTAAGAGCCAAGCCCTCGTGATGGCTGCGGTCACCCAAGTCGGGGACTCTGCCCCTGTCTGCCTCCCTGCACAGAGGTGTGCTGTGGGCACAGAGGTGGGCCTGGCAGCCACAGGGAGGCACAGACCCACGGGCTGGCTGACCCCTCCTGCACACCAGGACGAGTGAGCAGGGCTCCAGCCCGACGGATGCCTCACTCGGCCTTAATTACAAACTTAGTGAGCTGCTGAATTGGTATATTTCTCAACATTTTCCACCAAGGCTTTCAGAGAGGTGATCGCACTAACTAAAAACTCTTAGAGTCAGCCTGCCCTGAGCCTGGCTCCCCCTAGACCCCTGCCCAGCGCCCCCCTAAGAGGGACAGACACCTGATCTAGCTAAACAGGCCCCCATGTCGAGGGGCCCCGCTACTCCCAGCCCCCATCTCGAGCTCACTCTGAGCCTCCCTAGTGATCTCAGAATTCTGAGCACCAAAGTGCCTAGGGCAGTGCAGGGCAGGCCGTAAGTGCTCCACCCGTGTTTGCTGAATGAAGGAGGGAATTCAGCCGAGAGTAACAGCCTCCTGCCCAGCATCTTCCCCCCTGGACCCCATTTCCACCAGCAGATGACGACTGACTATGTTAAGAGGCTTCATTTCTAGTCCTGACTTGACCACAGGTTTGCTCTCAAGCCCCTGGACGTCAGCTGAGAAAAGGCGGCTGTCTCTCTGCCTGACCGATATCTCGCGGGGGGAGAAAGTCTACCAAGAACACGTGCTTCTCACACAAACCACAGTGCACAGTTGGCAAGGATCAATATTTAATTATCATCGTGCCCCCTGCACTGCTCATTTCCTCCCACCCCACCTTCTCCGCTGACTCTCTGGGCCCCTCGTCTGAGATCAGTCTTCCTTCTCCTCCTTTCTTCTCCTCCTTTCCTGGAAGCTTCTGGTGCTGCTTATTTTTCCGTGGAGGGAGATTACAGTACCAATGGTGTGCCATTACTTTTTAGAAACGTCATCTCCTCATACAAATGATAACTGTGGGGATGCGGGGAGTGTAATTAACATAATTAGCGGAAGGTTGCTTTAATTACACGGCAGGCCATCTTAGCGGGACTGTCCCAGGGCAAAGCGGCCGGCGCCTGCCCCACAGCCCAGTCCCACAGTCAGTGTGGGGCCCTAGGACCCGAGTCAGGGCACTTTCCCTGGCAGTGAATGGGGGTGAAAGTAGGGGAGCATTTTGGATTTTCTGGCCATGCCTCACCCCGAACCCAGTGACGTATTTGAAAGCTCCAAAAATACTCCTGGATCCGAAGGTGTCAGAGTAGATGAAACTCTCAGAGAACCCTCCTCAGTTCCACGGGCCCCAGAGCTTGGTTAAAAAATGAAGTGATCGGTTGGGCCACCCCTGACGGTCTACGTAACTGTGGCTTGCGTGGGGCTGTTAGGAGTCAGACAACAAGCCCAAAATGGAGTCACTTGCGCTAAGCTCATATCACCAAACTAAGACTTTATACCTAACTTAACAGCAGTTTCAGCCTCTCCCAGGACTGTCATCTTAGCCAGTCAATCTAGAATGGTTAGCACGAGTGAGGTAGTCACTGAGAGCCGCCTCTTGCCCCCACAGGGAGGTCACCTAAGCCTGAAACAGCCCACTCTTCCCCCTTCTGCCTGTGAAGCCTTCCATGGAGCTCCTGTCTGCTTGCTAGATGGGATGCTGTCTGATTCAGGAATCTTTGAATGAAGCCCATTTAATCTTTGAATCTACTCAGCAGGATGTTGTGTTGACAGGGTGCCTCTCTCCCTTGGCCTCCCCACCCCTGTCCAGACCGACCCTTTCTCCACTCCCCGCCGTGAGTGCCCAGGCCCCCGCCCCTGGCATCCTCAGACCAGCCCTACCTGATCCAGTCGGAGTTCTGGACGGCCAGCTGGCACATGATGAGACGGTGCCGGCTCGACACCAGGCCCTGGGAAGCAACAGAGCAGTCATCGGCATGTCCGTCTGCCCACAGCCCCCCCGGGACACCATCCCAAGCCAGCCCATCACAAAGTGCAGCCGCTTTTCAGTGGTGACAGGGAGTGAGCCCCTTTCACTTGTCCATCAGTCACACAGACAGGCATGGAGGGGCAGAGGAGAAGGGAAAAGAATGAAGGGTGGGTGGACTAGACCACCCTCAACAGGGCCCATAGGTGAGCCCCCACCCTGACGGACCAGCCAGCGTGCCCAGCACAGAGATGAGACTCAACGTGGCAGATGCTGTCTTGTCTCATGGCTCAATCTGGCACTTAGGTAACCTCCCCCAGAGCCCTCCAAGTTGTATGGGGGTGGAGGGCAATGACAGGGAGAGTGCCTAGATTTTCTGGGACATGTGGCAGGGAGGAAGGGGCAGGGAAATCAATCTTAAATCGGATTATAAGCGGTGTAAGCCTTTTTTTTTCCCTCCTAAAATCCCAGGAAAGACTTGCCTAGCCCACATCCAACCAGCCACTAATTTGGCATCCATGCCGTCACACTTGGCCCTCAGCAGGTGTGCCTGCTTCTCTTCTAATGAGCTTGGACGAAGCCCGGCACTGTGAGCTGCCTGGTCGTGGGCAGCTGTTCCTCCCAGCTGCTGACCAACACCAGGCACGCAGGTCTGACTATGGTCCAGAGCTGGGAAGCAGGGTGCCTGCAACCAGGCACTTAGCTCTTTCGGGAATCACAGCAGAAATGGCAGTGGGCAGTTTAATACCAGGGGAGCCGGCAGGTCAGGCAGGGAGGGGGAGGGAGGAAAGGGGCAAACGAGGAACCCACCTGCTTGCCGTAGGAGTCGTGGACAGGAGAGACAATCCCACCAATCACAATGAACCTTCCAGTTTTGTGCAGATAATCTCTGGCTCTTTCTAATTAGGAGAAGAGAACCATACATTACAGAGAGGAAAGGTGTGCATTAAATGTGATCATTGAAATCAATACACTCAGCTCTAGAAGGCTTATCTCCTACCTTTCTTGCTATTTAAATAGAAAGTGCCAACTTTTAGTTTTTTAATCCTCACCCGAGGATATTTTTCTGTTTATCTTCACATAGAATGGGAGGGGGAGAGTGGGAGAAAAAGGGGGAGAAAGAGAAACACAGACGTGAGAAGGACACATCGACCGGTTGCCTCCTGCAGGACCCCAACCAGGGCCTGGGACGAACTGCAACCAAGGTACATGCCCTCGACCGAAATTGAACCCTCAACTCGTTGGTCCGCGGGCCAACACTCTACCGCTGAGCCAAACTGACCAGAGCAGAAAGTGCCAACTTTTAAAGCAGAAGTTGGGGATTCAAAAGGTATAGAACCAGATTTCAGCCCCTAAAGCAAAAGGATTTCGAACTCAATATTAGTCCAGTTTTAAAGGGCCTCTGCTGGACGAGCTAGTATACCTTAGGGGGGTTTACAACACGCCCCTCATTAAAACCCGCTGGAGCAACCCACTGAAACTCACCCCTGTGATCACTTACAGAAATTCTAAAGTGCAGGAGTAATTTAAAGGAGGAGGAGGAGGAAGAGGAGGGGGAGGGGTGGGGGAGGGGAGGGGGAGGGGTGGGGGAGGGGTGGGGAAGGGGGAGGGCAAACTTCTTATATTATGAAAGGTGAGCTGATTGCCTCATCCAGTCACAGAGAAAACTCACTAAAACCAGTGTAAAGAGCCCTGGCCAGTTTGGCTCAGCAGTTGAGCATCGGCCTACAACCAGAGAGTCCCAGGTTCGGTTCCTGCTAGGGGCACGTACCACACACATACACACGCGTGCGTGCGTGCACAAAAAAGAGCCTTCTGCATAATCAGAGCGAATTAATAGTCAGATAAAAAACCACCATTACAGTTCATTGAGGAAAGTTCAGGGAGAGAAATGACTTTTATCCTTAGGAAGGAGTTTGTGATGTTGCTTTTTTAAATTGGCCAGCCATGCCCAATTTCATTGTCATGAGAAAATTCAGTAACCTAGGAAGGGGATGAAAACTGGTTCTCTTACTCCTAAGGGGGTTCATTGTACAACGTCAACAGGGTCTGAGCTTGAACCACTGGGGAAATGAGGCATGGGTTTATTTTATTTATTTTTATCCTCACGTGAGGACACCTTTCCATTTTGTTGTTCAGATAGAGTGGAAGGGAGAGAGAGAAACATCGACGTGAAAGGGACACATCACGTGGCTGCCATCCGCACGACCCAACCAGGGCCGGGGACAAACTGCAACTGAAGTACGTGCCCTTAGCGGGAACCGAACCCGGGTCTCTCTGGACCGCAGGCCGATGCTCTAACCGCTGAGCCAAACCAGCCAGGGCAGGCATGGGTTTATTTTACAGGTGAGGGGTGATTCTGTACGTGAACATGGACTTGGGTACCAAAGCTCGCTGTGTGGTGGACAAGCAGGGTTCCAGAATGACCCTGCTGGTTCTCTTAAAACTTAAAATATTCTCATCACATTTGCCTTCTTTTTCTTTTAATGGGCAATCTCTTAGAGGTGTTTGTTTGTTTGTGTTTGTTTAATAATGAATAGACTTTATTTTCTTAGCACAGTTTTAGATTTATAAAATATTTGAACAGATAGTATATAGATTTCTATATACTCAGCTCCTCACGTTCTTATCTCCCCGCTCCGACACACACACACCATTTCCCCTATTTTATTATTGTTATCTTGCATTACTGTGGTACATTAGTTACACTCCATGAGTTCATACTGACACGTTATTATTTATAGTTCATCGTTTACATTAAATTCACTTTGTGTTGTAGAGTTCTGTGGTTCTGAAGACCTCCCCCTTGGGTTGAACTAATTCGCTAGAGCAGCTCACAGAACTCAAGAAACCCGTTTATTCACTAGATGATTTATTACAACGGATTCGACGGATAAGAATCAACAGCCAGATGAAGAGACACACAGGTTGAGGTCCCAAACAATGGAACTTCTGTCCTTGTTGAGTTTGGGACCCAGAACCTGGAAGAGTAGAGGAAATTTATTCCTTCCCCACAATAAAAACTCAGAAAACTAGGGATAGAGGGAAACTTTCTCAGCATGACAAAGGACACCCATAAAAACCTACGGCAGATGTTACACTTGACAGAGAAAGACTAGATGCCCTCTGTCTGAGATCAGGAACGAGGCAAGGACGTCTGCTCTCAATGCAGCTACTCAACACGGTACCCGAAGTTCTAGCCAGCTCAATAAAGCAAGAAAAGGAAATAAAAGACATAGACATCGATGGTGGTGTGTGTGGGGGGCTCTCTATTTGCATGTGGTGTGAAAGTTTACTTATAAATGCAAGAAATCTACAGGGAAACTCCCAGAACTAGAGAGTTCATAAGATACAGATATTAATTCACCCCAAATTGGTATATACACATTTAATTCACTTTCTATCTAGATCCCAGAAAGTTTTTTTGCTATAAAGTAATTCTAAAATTTATATGGAAAGGTAAAGGACTAGACTAGTTAAACCCTTTTTGAAAAAAAGAAGAAAGTGGGGAAAATCTATCCTATTTTAAACCTTATTATATAGCTACAGTAATCAAGACAGCGAGGCATAAGCAGAGACATGGACACATAAACCAATGAAATACAAGAGTCTAGAAATCACCCCACACGAGTATGGCCAATTGAATTTTGACAAAGGTGCAAAAACAATTCAATGAAGAAAGTAATGATACCTGTGACAATTGGGATAAATCTCCAGTTCATCATGCTGAGTGAAAAAAAGCCAATCTCAAAAGGTTGCATATGTGTGATTCCATTTATATAGCATTCTAAGAAATTATACAGATTGGTGGTTGCCAAGAGTTCGGGATCAGAGTGGGACAGGGAGGGGTGGGTATGGCCCTGTAGCCCCAGGGAGATCTTTGTGGTGATGGGCTCTGTATCTACCTTGTTGGTTACATGAATCTCCACATGTGATACAATGACCTATAACTATACATACACCAGTGTCCGTTTCCTCAGTTTGATATTGTGCTATGGTTACACAGTATCAACCATATTGTGTAACCATAAAATGTAACCATTGGGGGAAACTGAGTGAGGGCACATAGGATCTCTCTGTACTCTCTTTGCAACCTCCTATGAACCTATTATTTTAAAATAGAACCCATTTTAAAGTTTATAGTAAACTACGAAACACTGTACAATTTTAAGGTGGTAATGTGCCAATCCAGGCAAATGATCAGCAAACTGGTGGGGGGGGGGGATGTTTCTGGAACTTTATCTCTCCTCATCCCTTTCCATTTTTGCTGCTGTCTGGATTCCAAGATTTGGGGTAGTTATGGCTGGAGAGGTATTTTCCAAAGCAGCTCCTCTCCAACTCTGATGGGCATGTACATTCTCCGGGGATCTATCAGAACGTCGATTCTGACGGTCTGAGTGGAGCCTGAGATCTGGGCCAGGACTAGGGCCAGGTGAGAGAGGCAGGATCCTTCAAGTCCAGGGCCAGATCCTGTCTGCTGTTAAAACTATGCTATTTTGTTCATCATGGATTTCTGCATGGATTTCAATTTTTAAAAGTATTATTTCCGAGGACTTCCGGTCAAGATGGCGACGTAGGGAAACGCAGTATCGCGTTCTCCCACAACCACATCCAAGTTACAACAAAACTACAGAACAACCATCATCCAAAACCGCCTGAAATCAAGCTGAATGGAAGTCCTACAACTACGGAATTTAAAAAAAAGGCAGCTACATCCAGACTGGTAGGAGGGGCAGCGGCGCGAGGGGTGGCGGCAGCGGCACGGCGGCAGCACGACGGGCTGGTCCCACACCCACGTGTGGCGGATAAAAATCAGGAGGCTCCCGAGGCTGGGAAGGTCCTTCCTGAGGACTGAGGGGTCCCCGTCCCACACCAGGTGCCCCGCTCAGGTTTCCAGTGCCAGGAAGAGAAGTCCCCATAACTTCTGGCTGGAAAAACCAGCAGAAACTGAGGTTCAGGGAAGCTGAGGCGGCTGGAGCCACAGGCAGCTCCCTAAAGGGCCCGCGCACGGACTTATCGGACTCTCTCCCTCTAAGCTTGGAGGGGAGGCAGCTCCAGGGGCACCAGAGAATTACAGGGAGGAACTGAGCTGTTTGGCACTGGAGTGAGGGCTGGAGAGGGGACTTTCTCGGGGACAAACGTGCTGTAAGAGGCCTTTGTTCCTTTGGTGAGCCCTTCCCGGGGGCGGCAGACAGTCGCCATATCTGGGACTCCAGCAACCTGGCTCACACTGGTAGCCCCGCCCTGCTGACTCCCTGAGGCCCCGCCTCACCCAACTTTCAGGCCCACCCAAGCTGTTGCTACTTGCTTAACCATAGGATTGGCCTGTCTTGGATCTTGCTTCAGGTTTTTCCTAAATTCTTTCAAACGAGCAGCATCGGGTCTCAGCGAGCCCCATACCTCTCATTAAGTAATACACTGAAACAAACACAGGGAGGCAGCAAAATGAGGATACAAAGAAACAGGTCCCAAATGAAAGAACAGAACAAAACCCCAAGAAAAGAACTAAGCGAAATGGAGATAAGCAACCTAACAGATGCTGAGTTCAAAATACTGCTTATAAGGATGCTCAATGAACTCAGTGAGGGCCTCAAGAGCATAAAAAAGTACCAGTCAGAAACGATCGCTGCACAGTTAGAAACGAAGGAGGCTTTAACTGAAATAAAGAATAATTTACACAGCTTCAATAATAGAGTACGTAAATCCAAGGAGCAAACCATCGATTTGGAATATAAGGAAGCAAAAAACGCCCAACCAGAACAGCAAAAAGAAAAAAGAATCCAAAAAAATGAGGATAGTGTAAGGAGCCTCTGGGACAACTTCAGGCGTGCCAACATTCGCATCTTGGGGGTGCCGGAAGGAGAAGAGAGAGAACAAGAAATCGAAAACCTGTTTGAAACAATAATGGCAGAAAACTTTCCTAACTTGGTGAAGGAAACAGACATACAAGTCCAGGAAGCACAGAGAGTCCCAAACAAGATGAACCCCAAGAGGCCCACACCAAGACACATCATCATCAAAATGCAAAAGGTTCAAGACAAAGAGAGAATCCTAAAAGCAGCAAGAGAAAGGCAGCTAGTTACCTACAAGGGAGTTCCCATAAGGCTGTCAGCTGATTTCTCAAAAGAAACTTTGCAGGCCAGAAGGGAGTGGCAAGAAATATTCAGAGTGATGAAAACCAAGAACCTACAACCAAAATTACTCTATCCTGCAAAGCTGTCATTTAGAATCGATGGACATATAAAAACTTTCCCAGACAAGAAAAAGTTAAAGGAGTTCATCACTACCAAACCGTTATTATATGAAATGATGAAGGGTCTTTTTAAAGAAAAAGATAAAATGTAGGAACAAACAAAATGGCAATGAATACATATCTATCAACAATGGAATCTACAAACAAAATGAACAGGAAGAACAGGAACATTCTCATAGATACAGAGAATATTTTGTTGGTTGCCAGTTGGGAAAGGGGTTGGGGGAATGGATGAAAAAGGTGAAGGGATTAAGAAGCACAAATTCATTGCTAGACTGACAAACCTCAAAGGGAACGGGGTTGGGGGGGTGGGAAGAAATAAACCAAAGAACTTATATGCATAACCAATGGACACGGACAATAGTATGGGAAAAGGTGGGAGGGGGGCGGGAGTGGGGAGGAGGGGGTCAATGGGGGAAAACTGTGGAACATCTGTAATACATTTTACATCCAACAATAAAGATGTGGAAAATAAATAAAAATAAAAAATAAAAAAAAATAAAAGTATTATTTCCCTTGGCCCCCGAGTTTTGGTGTGCCCCCTTGAATTTTGCAGTGGAGGGGGTCCTCTTCTTTTTTTCACCCTACCTGTTGCCCTGCCTGTCATTTAGTATTTCTAACATGCTCCAAAATGAGACCAGTGCTGTAGGTCTACTGGCTATATTGAATAACAAGGGACTAAAGGCAGGTGGGGCAGCCCCTGCAAAGTCAGGATACCCACCAAAGAAGCTCTCCTCCCTCTTCCACTCCACCACCTCTGCTTTGCATGACAAGGGCATTTCTGGACATTGGCAGGTACCCCACTGGCAAGGCTAAAGCTACAGCGCTGGAATTTAATTTCATGCCAGGCTTCCCAAGATGTGGTCTATTTTTGTCCATCAGCTCAGCCCCAGGGAAAGAGCCAAATCACTCTAACATTTTATACGCAGGTCCAACCCCCCTCCATTTGGTCTCCCGTCCTCGCTCCTGTTCTCATGGAGGAGGAGCCAAGGTGGCCAGCGGCATTGCTGTGCCGGTCCTCGATGCCCTGAGGATCCGCTGTCTCACCACTCATTCCAGGCCACTTGGAACCAGGTAAATCTCCCTTCCTGACAGCTTAGGCGGGACCCACCAGCCAAGCTGACACAGATGATTGGTCCATTAATATTAATACACGAGACAGACATGCCTTGTCTCCCTCCTGGCTACTCAGTGAAGCTGGCTGACCTGGCTCATCTCCTCTCCTCTTCTGGGGAGTTAATGGAGGAAACCCTGGGGTCAGGGCATCGATGCTTACTCAGTTTCTCCTTTTCAACTACAGCGAGAAATGATCCCTTCTGAGTCGTATTCACAGCTAGAGCTGCCTGCCTATTCCTTGTTTGAGAATTTCATAAAGGTGGTTGGGATTTGCAAACGTTCTGCGTATTAGAAAGATCGAGCCCTGGATAATAAAGGAAGAAACTGAGGGGGTTCCAAAAGAGCCCCCCTGAGACAAGCCACTTTGACATGGATTATTTTTGAGCTGAAGGCAATCAAGACCCTGTAGACTCATAAGAAAATCTTCCCTGTGCCTTGAAGAAATTAAATTGGGACCTTACCCATAATCAGAGTTATCACCAGGAAATTTTCATCACCTATCTAATAGAGCAGGGAAAAGTTCTCATTACTAAACATTTGCTCTTCTTACTTCCCCGTGAATGACCTTCCTCCCGTCTGAGCTCCTGACCTCATCCTTAGCTCAGAATGTTATATACTATATTTTATCTTTCTGTGTCTGAACTTCTCGTGTATGTGGACTCTGACCCCCTCCTGCAGATGAGGTTTCTGTAAGTATGCATGTAATTAAATTTGGCTATTTTCTCTTGTTAATCTGTCTCATGTAGATTTAATTATTAGACCAGCTAACAGAACCTGGAAGGGTAGAGGAAAATGTCTTCCCCGCCCCCAAACCTAGTTGTGAGTCCTTCTAGGCAGTGATTCCTGCTCAGGAATCAAAACAATTTTTTATTTTTATTTTTTAAAGAAACCATCCCTCTGGCCTACCAAAGTGAGACTTGGGCATTCTCTACAAAACTTTTAACTGGGTTGGTGAAACAGTCGATCATTATTATGTTCAAAGTGCTGTAGGGGGGACATAGATCAGTAAAAGACACAGTCCCCACCTCCAAGGACTTAGGTCTTTGATGCAGGGACACAGCATGCTCTGCTCCAATAATTGATAGCAAAATGAACAGCAGGGACATTACGTCTGATAGGACTTCAGGGGAGTCCCAGTGGAATGGGGTGGCCTGGGAAGCTTCCCCAGACCCATGAGACTTAAACTGGGTCCTGAAAGCAGAGGAGAAATGTATTAACCATGTATTTTTATTTTCTGTTTTCTGATGCTATGACTTCTGGGGCCTTGCTGACCCTGGAGGGTCTTAGAGATAGTAAACAGCGTACACTGGAGCCCACGTTTCCCATGCAAACGCACCCATCCAGAGCCCGCAGCCCCAGCCACCTCCCTGTCTGGCTCTCACACTCAGGGCCACTGTCCCCTTGTCGTAATCACCCCAGGGCCAGGTACGAGACAGCTAGGGACAGCTCCTAGGTCACAGAGTCTGCTGAAATTATCCGAACTAGCCAATCCCAAACCTGTTTACTCCACCTCCCCTGTTGCTTCTTGTAGAAATCCCAAGAAAAGCTCTTGGTGATGCTGTCCCCTCTCCCTCAGCCTCTCGACTGACCCGGTGCCCCCAGGTGGCCCCCTGCAGCCTGGCGCGTCCTCTCCTCTTGGGAACTGTGAGCTTCAGTATCTTTTCAAGGGCAATAGTTTCCTGATCTGCTGGCCTCGCTACACCTAATACTGACACCGACACTTTAAGACAGAAGAAAGACACTCCTTCCGGGGGGACAAGCGATGTGGGCAGAGGACCTGAGTCAGGAGGTGGATCTGTAGACCCCACTGCAGGCTCTAGGGCTTGGCTTTGCTTGTCTGAAAAGCAACGATACCTTTTCCATCCACTGTCACTAAGGGCGTCTTACCCTCCCCCACCCCACTGGAGCACCCTTCTGAATCTTCCTCTGGTCCCCCAGGCTCCAGTCCCAATCTGCTTAGAAGTAGGGAGCTGGGTGCCCACATCCCCCGGGGTGGGTGAAACAGTCGGTCATCCCGGGTCCTCTGTCTTTGAGTTGTCCAGCCTAAGCCATAAAACACTTTTCAAGTGAGATTCCAACTCGAGTCCGGAGTAAGTACTAAAGGGTCCGTGGGTGGGATGGTGGGAGCCACCGTGCCATTCCTTAGACACTGGCAGCTGAGTGGGCTGAGGGCCCCTATAAGAAGTGCAGGCTGGTTAGGGACTGGCTCTCCACAGGAAGCTCTTTGCTCTTGGTCAAGCTGGCCAGCCCTGCCCCCGCGGGCCATGGACAAATGCTTGCCATGCGTGCAGCCCCAGCAGAACTGGGGGAGAGGGTGCGGATTCACCAGCACAATGGCCTCCCCCTTCCTTCATACCCCTTACTCACGCCTATAGAAGAAGCAATACAAGAAGAAGCCCCTTGAGGTTATGAGGGCACAGTGTCTTCCTCACAGCTTCGTCGGCCTGTCTGCCTCGGGAAGGCATGTGATGGAAGGGACATTTCCTGAGGGGAGGGGGAAGGTGCCCAGACCTGCAGCCCAGTCTCTATGGCTAGTGGCTGGCCAGCAGAAGGGGCAGGTTGGGTTTAAGTGCCAGCGGGGATCAGGCTGGGTCCAGACTCATGCTCGGAGCAGCCCTGCAAACCTTGAGAAGCTCCCCCGGACACACTGAGCCTGGTTCTCTCCCCCAGACATCGAGCCCGGTTCTCTCCCCTGGACACTGAGTCCAGTTCTCTCCCCCGGACACACCGAGCCCGGTTCTCTCCCCTGGACACTGAGCCCGGTTCTCTCCCCTGGACACTGAGTCCAGTTCTCTCCCCAGGACACACTGAGCCCGGTTTTCTCCCCTGGACACTGAGTCCAGTTCTCTCCCCAGGACACACTGAGCCCGGTTCTCTCCCCTGGACACTGAGTCCAGTTCTCTCCCCAGGACACACTGAGCCCGGTTCTCTCCCCTGGACACTGAGTCCAGTTCTCTCCCCAGGACACACTGAGCCCGGTTCTCTCCCCTGGACACTGAGTCCAGTTCTCTCCCCCAGACATCGAGCCCGGTTCTCTCCCCTGGACACTGAGTCCAGTTCTCTCCCCCGGACACACTGAGCCCGGTTCTCTCCCCTGGACACTGAGTCCAGTTCTCTCCCCAGGACACACTGAGCCCGGTTTTCTCCCCTGGACACTGAGTCCAGTTCTCTCCCCAGGACACACTGAGACTCGTTCCCTCCCCTGGACACTGAGCCCGGTTCTCTCCCCTGGACACACCGAGCCCGGTTCTCTCCCCTGGACACTGAGCCCGGTTCTCTCCCCTGGACACTGAGTCCGGTTCTCTCCCCTGGACACTGAGCCCGGTTCTCTCCCCTGGACACTGAGTCCAGTTCTCTCCCCCGGACACTGAGTCCAGTTCTCTCCCCTGGACACACTGAGCCTGGTTCTCTCCCCCGGACACACTGAGCCTGGTTCTCTCCCCTGGACACTGAGTCCAGTCTCTCCCCTGGACACACCAAGCCCGGTTCTCTCCCCCGGACACACTGAGCCCGGTTCTCTCCCCTGGACACACCATGTCTGGTTCTCTCTGCTGTCTGTCAATTCCCACAACTGTCCCTCCCCCCCTGCACAAACCTCAGGCTGTGTGAATTCAGCACAGAAAGCAACAAATGCTTCCCAGAACCCCTCACACGCCTTAATTTCTTCTAGGTCCTGGATTTTCATCCAATTGTCTGACTTTTGCAGCTACGCCTGGCACCCGGACCAGCTGTCAGGAGGAGCGCGGAGCGGCTCAGCTGCTCCCACATTCCTGCAGTCTCATTTGTTCCACCACCTCGGCCTTGGAGGAATCTGAGTCCCTCTGGCTTCACAGCTGGGGGATGATGTATGACCCTCACTTCCACAAACGGTCGCTTCTGCCAGACCGTGCCAGGGAAACTTCTCACGTGCCCCAGCCGCTGCGGCCTCCCCAGGAGTCTGGCCTCCCTCCCCCTGGACACGCTGCCCGGCTCCCACCCCCTCCCTTTCCAAACCAGGCTCCAGGCTTCTCGGAATTCACCCACTGTTGAAAAAAATAATTTTTTCTATTCATTTCTTCAGAAATAGAAAGCTAAATATATATGTAAAAATATGACATGGACTGGTTTCCCTTCCGTGAGACTCACAAACACATGAGAGAATTATTTTAGAACCCCCCAGACTGGAATACCAAATATAACTGGGTGGGTGGGAGGGCCGAGGCGGGGGATCGAGTGGAAGGTGAGGAAGAAGGAATAGAGGTAGGAAGACGAAGCTCGATGTGGAAAACCAACTGTGGCTTCACGTGAAGATGGTAAGTCTCCGGCACCAGCATCGGCACCAAACCAGGTTCTATTTTTAACTGTGACTCTGTTATTCCACACTTCACTGGCCTGTTTGAATTCAAGTTCACCATAGAGGCTTCTTATTTAAGGATAATTCAGACTTTGAACTAGAGTCTCTATCCGGCAAGTAGCTTTGCTTTTATCAAGTAAGAACAGTGGAGCCCTGGCCGGTTTGGCTCAGCGGTTAGAGCGTCGGCCCGCGGACCAGAGAGTTCCGAGTTCAGTTCCCGCTAAGGGCACGTACCTCGGTTGTGGTTTGTCCCCAGCCCCAGTAGGGGTTGTGTGCGTGGCAGCCAGTCGATGTGTCTCTCTCACATCGATGTTTCTTTCTCTCTCTTCCTCCTTCTCTCCCTCCCACTCTATCTGAAGATAAATGCAAAAATGTCCTTGGGTGAGGATAAAATAATAATAATAATATTGAGTAAGAAGACTGGAGACAATGGGCGAAGAAGGCCCCTTTTGAAAGGATGTGGTCCTGCTGAAGCTACCGTGGAGGGCGGGACTTCTTCAAGGTAAAGGCTCTTCTCCTAAAGGAAGTTATTGGCAGCTTCCTTATGTATGTTCATCTCTCTCTGCCTCCCCAAGAGTTGCCAGAATATCTTTCTGGGACAAGGACCCCTTGCTAAGGGCAACCGACTGTCCAGAACTTATATAGTCTTCGCCCTGGAAGTCTCTGACCCGGAAGCCCTTTCGTTTCCAGCAAACTGAGATGGTTGGCTGAACAAGCCCTCCAAGGACGTCTACATCCTGATCCCTGGGACCCGTACAGATGTCACCTTCACACGAAAGGGCCTTTGCAGATGTGACTTACACTACAGATCTTGAGGAGGAAAATGAACAACTTTTAAGAAAGTGCACAGCTTTCGGCGTGGGCGTGTTCACCCTCAGAAGTCACCCTTGGCCTGCAGCTCCTGCCGGTGCCCCCCGTGGGCCGTGTCCTGGTGCTCACCACCTCTCTGGTCCTGCCCTCCCTTCTAGAGAGCAGATGTGCCCCTCAGTCGGAGGGGCCACCGCTGGAGACCGGGTGTGTGACTATGACCCGACCTCCGTCTGCTCTGGTCCTTAGCAAAACCGAGCCAAGGGTCTGGGTGGTGTCAGAGAAGCTGAGATGGGGCGGGCGGCTCGTGGGCAGATTTCATCGCACTTCGGAGCCCAAGCTGAGCTCCTGGGGTGAGTCTGGATGATGGATGGGAGGAACCTGCGTGCAGGAGGTGGCAGGCTGGCCCACTGCTCTCCAGGTTATAATTGGGCTCCGCTGGGGACCGGCAGATGAGCTTTCGGCGGAGACGGATGAGACTGCCTTGAAAGGTTTCATTTGTCTTATGAACTCTCAGAGCTCACAAAGGTTCTGCTGCCTCTCCCCGAGCTGACCTGGAGGCACGACTGTTTCCACCAGCAGAAACCATCTGAAAATGGCCTCTAGGGTTATGAGACAAAATAAGACACCATTGTTGTGTGTCCCTGAAGGCTAATTTTTAAAAAAATGACACTAATTAGAGTTGGTGAGGATGAGAGGCAGTGTGCATGCTGACACACTTGGTGGGAGTATAAACCAATAAAACCTTTTAGGAAAGCGGTATGCAGCCAGCATCTATCACAATGACAAATGGCACAAACTTTGACCTTTCAACCCCACTTCTAGGAAGCTGTGCTCCAGGAAAAAATGTGCACATGTGCTGAGATGTGTTCCGAAGTTTGTTTCACTTCAGCACTTTTCGTAATAGAAAAAGTCAGAAATCAATAAGGAAGTGGTTAGACAAAGTCTGGTACACCTAAAGGAATATTATGCAGCCAAGAAAAAGAATGAAGTAAGTCTGTCCATTCCGACATGGGAGATCTCCAAAGCACATTGTTAGGTTGGGGGTGGGGGGGTCAAGTTACAGAATTAACTATATAGTATGGTGATAGTTGAATAAAATTATATGAGTTGAAAATAATTTCAGATAGTCATAATGAGAGCAGTGAAGAAAATAAAACAGGGAGAGAGGGTAGAGGTTGGGTGGTGTGGGTTGGCTTCTCTGAAGAAGTGACATGGCGCAGAGAAGTGAATGACAAGGCACCGATCACACAAAGATCAGAAGAGAGAGTGACGCAGATCAGAGGCAGTAGCTGGTCCGAAGTCCCACAGGCAGAAGAGTCAGGCTGGTGCCGTCATCAGGGAGGTTTGAGGATGACCAACGGGAAGAAGTTTGGGATTTCATCCTAAGCCCTTGGAGGGTTATAAGTAGAATGATCCAAGTTACATCTTTGGGCACTAGGTGTTGGGGGGAGAATGAATTGTAGGGGAGCATGGGTGGAGGCAGTGAGACCAATTAAGTGACAGTCACAGATGTCCAGGTGAGAAAGAACAGTCTTGAACCTACTAATCACCAGGCCTCTTTGGTCATTTACCTCTGAAGCATCTTACAAGGTGTTTTGATAACTACAATACTATTTCAAAAAGTAAAAAGGCCTACATTTGGTGGGTGGAGAGTGATATTATAGTAGAATTACATTTGTTTCAGCTGATTAATTATGCAGATTATTTTGTTCTGAGCATATCTGATCTGGTCAAATCCTTTCCGGAGTTTATTCAACAATCTGATATTATATTGTTAGTTTATGAAGGGGGTAGTGGTGCTGTTTCCCCAAACCCAAGAGTTGGAAGGAGATGCCAAGAATTATGTACAAAATTCCTAAGCAAAGAGTAAGGTCCCATAAGCTCATACCCGAGCGGACTACACGGCCTCAGCATATTTTTCTCTCTGGTTTTGTTCCTTTCATTTTTTTTTTTTTTTCCAGCTAAAGTTACAGTGCCCCCTAGAAGACCAGACTTTAATTTTTCATTCTAATTGTAAGCAGAGCAAATATTTCCTTTTGGATAAACCTTCTCAGCATTTCCTGAAAATATAGGGTGGACACCCGAAGAAGCCTGGACATTCACCCTGGGCGGCCCACAGCTCGGGATCTCAGAGATGAGCACGTGACCTTCGACAGGGAGGGCAGCTCTAATTAGAGAGGAGAGAGACAGCCGGGATTCGGTAAATCTGCAGTCGGCCCGGGCAGGGCTCGGGAGGACTCTCCCAAACATTCTTAAGATGCCGTATTTCTAATTATTCATGAACCTTGGCTGGACAACCTGGATCTCAGTATCTCTAGGTCAGTTTCCCATACTGCCTTGACCCCGAGGCCGCTTTCCGAAACTCACGTCAACAGCCGGTGCAGAATTTGACATGATTCCAGTGCTTTGGGACCCGCACCCGGAGCAAGACAGCAAAGCCTGTGGTCCAGACATCAAGTCGCAATGGCGTCTCTTCCCTCCAGCAGCCCGAGCTCGAATCTGATGCCGCAGGCCTGCCCTGGTCTCTCTCCTGTTTCCAGTGGTTTCCCAAGGCCAGGAAGACGCCTGTTCCTAAGTAAGTTCTACGTCAGTCACTCGCAGCTGGGCTTGATTTTGCTCCCTAGGGGACATTTGACAATGTCTAGGGACAATTTTGGAAAGGGGTGCTACTGGCTGTTAGTTGGTAGGGGCCAGGGATGCTGCTAACTATCCTACAATGCAGGGGACAGCCCCCACGGCAGAAATATGACCTGGCCTACTGTGTGAAGAGCACCAAGCATGTTCCGGACAAATAAAACAAGGCCTCGGTCTGACAGGTCAAGTGGAGCTAACAGCACCGACACAGGTGGAGGAATACGCCCCAAGAGAAGAAAAACCAAGGGCGTTGGGATTTCAGGGTCTCGGCCTTTCTGTTCCTTGTAGCACAAGGGACTGCTATTGGGCAAAGTGACCAAGTCACATACTATTATGACAAAGTGCCCTGCATGACAAAGGAATTTCGAAGCTGTCCAGGTGGTTGTAAGAGATTAGTCTACGGCTCCTGCCCACCCTAAGGCGCTGCAAACCCACACTTGCTCCTGCTCAATGAAGGACTGTGATCTGCGACAAGATTCTACTCACCTGCCTTCTTCCCTCTCTGTCCTCTGCCTTTGGCTTTTACAAACCGAATCCCATTCTGCAATCGTGCCGCTTCAACAGTGCCCCTGAGCTGACAGAAGGAAGAGTTTCTGTGCACAGTAGTTAAAGGGCACAGGATTTTGGAACGGAGTGATTTAGGGAATTCTTGGCCAGAGATCAAGGGAGACCCTTTCTCCTTGCAGGCCCTAATTAATTAATTGGTTCTTTATGAAAAGCTGTGAGGGGATAATTGAGACACGCAGCAGTGAAAGGGTTCATTAGCAGCCTATTTTCTAGACTCAAAATACTATTATGTAATAATCCGGTAAAACAAATTGCACCGGTTTCTTGGCTCTCCGCTGGTAATGAGATTTTTCTCCTGCACGTTCCAATGGCAGGGAGCTCTCTGCACCACCTTGGCCGGAGCGGCAGCTGAAAGCCAGAGGCAGCCTTCAGTGCGCCCCATGAGGAGCCTTCTGCCTGTCTCCAGAAGCACCCGCTCTCCCTCCTACGTGCCTTCAAACCTGCCACCCTACCTGCCTGTAGGATAAGGCCCAAGCCCCCCAGGACCTCCTGTCGCAGTCCTCAAGATTGCCCCTTTTCCCTGGCGACATGGACACGTGAACACACCCACGGTGCCTTCGCCCATGTGCTCCTTCGGCCTCAAACGCCTTCCCCAGCTGGGCACACCTGCCAACTCTTCAAAGGCCAATGCACCGCAACACCTTCCCTGGCCTTTGGAGGGGGAGTCGATTCTTGCCGTCCACAGCTCCGTGTATTTCTCCGGAATGGGTTTGATCACATTTTCTTTGGCTCTCGGTTAGGACTGTGCTCTGTTCTGTGCGTCTCCAGCGCCCGGGCCCTCCTCACCGACTACACGTGTAGGACTCGACACGCACCTGTGGTGGACACGGCTTCCCACCACACTTCTACCTGTGTGGTAAAGACTAGAATTCCCAGCCTGAAGGTGAACTTCTCATATACTAATGTAGTAACTTATGGGGGGAAAGCTCTACCTTTGTATTTGTTAGTTTTGTGCGTTTAAATTCCTAACGCCACCTCATACACAGATCTTAAGAGATAAAATAATAAGGTCAAAGGTTTAAACGGACACTTCATCATAATAGTCAACCAATTATCTTTTCTCTTGGTATGTGGGACATTGGTTTACTTCAACAAAAAGGCGCTGATGATCATTGAAAAAAGCATATTAGCCCGGCTGGTGTGGCTCAGTGGTTGAGTGTCGACCCAGGTACCAAGAGGTCACTGGTTCAATTCCTGGTCAGGGCACATGCCCAGGTTGTGGGCCTGATCCCCAGTGAGGGGCATGCAGGAGGTGGCCAATCAATGTTATTCCATTGGTGTTTCTATCTTTCTCTCCCTCTCTTTTCCTCTCTCTCTAAAATCAATAAAAAAAAAAGAGAGAGAGAGAGCATATTAAATGGACCGTCCATCATCCTGTGAGGGCCATCTGTACCTGATTCTGAAACACTCAGGAAGACACTCAGAAACAAAATGCTTCTGCACATGCTTTAAAAGGGTCCACTCACGTCTCCAGTTTCCGCAAAGTAAAGAACAAACGCGCGTTCCCCACCGACAGTGTTGCCATGTGGTGAACAGACACCCCCTGCACATGTTTGCTGACATGCCGAGTAAATGTCCAGCCCTGGCGGTTTGGCTCAGCGGTTAGAGCGTCGGCCTGCGGTCCAGAGAGACCGGGGTCCAGAGAGACTGGGGTCCAGTTCCCTCTGAGGGCACATACCTCGGTTGCAGTTTGTCCCTGGCCCTGGTTGGGTCATGCGGGAGGCAGCCACTCCATGTGCCCCTTTCATGTCGATGTTTCTCTCTCTCTCCCTCCCACTCTATCTGAACAAAAAATGGAAAAATGTTCTCGGGTGAGGATTAAAAAAAAATAGTAACTGTCCAGCAATGCTTTAGACTCTACAGAGGGCACAGCCTACAGAGAACGTGTGTGCGTGTGTGTGTGTGTGTGTGTGTGATTCAATCCACATTAAAGACATCATGGCAAACTTTTTTCCAAATATTAGAGTAACCCAAGCACCGAGCAAACCACCGAACTCGGAGTAACCAAAGTCTTTCCTCTTGAATCATAGAGGTTTTTCTTCTTCAGGACTGTTGACAGGACTCGCAGTGCTGGGGGAGGGGTCAGCCTGTATTTCTCCTGCCACCCGTCCTGCCCATCTTGATGTCCCCAGACTGAGGAGCGTGAGGTAGCTCCCCTCAGGGTCGGTGGTGACGTCATGAACCCAGTCACCTCTGACCCCACACGCTCAAGTTCCCAGGGATCTTTCCCCCTGGAATCTGGCATCGATTTGGACACAGGTCGAGGGGAGCCATGTGAACAATGAGGAAGGAGGGGTGGCGGGCAGAGTGTCTGTGTCACCCGGGGTCTGTCTCCCCAGCCTCCCCGAGATCAATGACTGCTCTGTGGGGTGGAGAGTGACAGAGAGGGGCTGGCCCCTCTCCCCTGCGGGGTTCAGCTCCAAAAGAGAGCAGAGGCCACCCACACGCATTGTTCTGACCCGTTTCTCTTTCATGTCTGTGAAGATCCTGTGCTGAGCCAGGCAACAGCCCCAGATTTCCTCCGAGGCTGCGCCGGGGGCACCAGCTCTAGACAGGAGCTGGCCGAGCGTGGGATCCGGGTGCAGGGTCCGGGGCACCAAGCCGGCGCCCGTGTCCTGGAGGGCAGGACTGCCCTCATGTGCCTTACTGCCTCGCCCCCCGCCCCAGCCCTTAGCAGAGCACCCGAAATATTAGCGATGTCAACCAACACCGAGTGAGCGCGCGGGTGAAGCGGGCCTCCCCGTGGGGTACTGTACATGAGGAAGACTGCTGGGCACAGCCCCTCGTCTGGGTCTCCTTCCCTGGTGGACAGGACGTCTTTCCGGGCTGCACTGCCCCCTGCTGGGCGCGGTGTGGCGCTCCCAGCGTCCTGGCACGCCCGGGTCCCAGACCTCCGACCTCGTGCCCCCAGCTAACCGTCCTTACCACCGTGTGCTTTATCAATGCTACCCGATCTGTGTCTGACACGTGCGCTTGAACAAGAGCCCCCAGCGAGTCTCCCCGAAAGGCTAACTCTAAAGTGGAAATTCCAGCAATCCTTGTCGAGACCCCCCAGACGGGCGCCCCCAGCGCCGGGTCCTCCCTGGAGGGCGGGGGCGGGGTGGGGCAGAGGCGATGGCCACCGCGACCAGGTCTGAGTCTGGAAGCCAGGGCGGCTCTGGAAGATGTCCCTGGCCTGTCTGGAATTCCCCAGCCAGAGCAAGGTCATCCTATCCTCCCTGAGAAAGGAAGTCTCCCCAAGGGGGGGTAGGGGGGGCTGGAGGGACAGCAGAACTGCTCACGACCCTCCTCTCCCTGGGAAGAGCCTGCCCCCTCCCGGCCCCCTCCCTGCCCCCGCGAGCCTGCGGCCCGGGCTCCACCTGCTGCGGCTGCGCAGACACACACCCCTGCGCAGACACACACCCCGCGGGCCCCAGCGCTGCCCTCAAGTCCGGGTGCCCTGGGGCCGCTAAGGACTTTGAATCGCCTTTCTGTTGTGGCGGTTTTTTGATCATCCACCAGCTCTGTTGGGGTGTATCGTAAGCACGGCTCACAGAGCCTCTCCTGGTGATTGCTGGCAGCGTTAGGAATACACCAGGTCTGGACAGAGGCCGGTGCGCTGCGGACACCGGTGTGCACAACCTCACCCAGGCTGTGCAGTGGGAACCTCCCCGAAGTAGAGGTAAAAATTGTGCTCTTCCCACCCGGTGTGGCTCAGTGGTTGAGCATCAACCCACCAAGAGGTCGCCGGTTCGATTCCCAGTCAGGGCACATGCCCAGGTTGTGGGCCCGATCCCCAGTGGGGGGCAGGCAGGAGGTGGCCAATCCATGTTCTCTCTCATGGATGTTTCTATCTCTGTCTCTCCCTTCACATCAATGAAGAGAAAATATTTTTTTAAAAGTGTGCTGCGCTCACTGCTGTTCTACCCCCATGTGTTGGTGCACGTGCTGAGTGCCAGGAACACAAGGGTTCTGCACCCACGTGCTGCCCTGGAGCAGTTCATGCCAGCGTGGGGACAAGGACTTATAAGAAATCATTCTGGGGCAACGTCTACGTGCCCTACATCTCATCGAGTCTAAATGAGACGACACATGCAAGCGTTGAGCATATCCAAGGACCACCCTGATTTCCCTGAGATGAAGCCAGTTCTCTTAGAAGCGGAGGAGAACCAAGAGCAGGATAGGAAACTTCTAGAGTCTCTCAGGGCAACCCTTCCACCTCCACACAGCAAGGCTGGGTGCCTCCTGCTGCCACCTGCCAGGATGAGGATGACATCCTTTCTTCCCCCTTTCCTCCCTCCTTCCCCTCCCCCTTCCCCGTCTTTTTCCTCTCTTCCTCCCTCTCTCACTTCCCCTCCCTTCTTCTCTCCCTCTTTCTTTCTCCCTCCCTCATTTCCCTCCTTCCTTTCTCTGTCTCTCTCCCCCTCCCCCCTCTCCCCCACAGCTCCATGACTGTCCAAAGGGAGGCGTCGGGGGTGGGGTGTCACCTACAGAGACCTGAGAAGGGCATTATCTCGATCTGACTTGCGTCTGTGCTGTGAGAGAGCCCCCACCCTCTCACACCCATTTTCCTGGACTCATCCCAGCGCGATAGGAAAATGATCTCTTGCTCTGTCTGCGGAGGGCAATTCTGAAACAGCACGGTCTTTTCTGCCAACTGGGGTCGAAGAAAAAGAGAATTGGGAGAAATCAGACCAAGAGGATTGCTTGCCCCTGGAAAGTAATTCCGAGTTGTTGGTAGAAGAGAAATAAATACATCGTGAGACAAGAGGAAAGAGATGACCCTTCTGGGCTTAGGGAGAGTGTCCATGAGCGAGGAGGGGGTGACAGTATCTGAGAGGCGGCTGTATTCAAATGTACAGAGCGACAGAGGTTTGGGCTCTATTTTCAGAAGACCCTTTTGAGAGACATTAGCAGAGATTACGATTTCGCTGTGAATTCCTCTTTGGCTGACGGTTGTTTCTCTGAGTGTATCACAGGTCAGGACCGGGTCAGGACCATGCTTCCTGTGGTTACACCATCCTTCGCAGAATTCAGTCCGAGGTCACGTGTCCTAACCTCTTCCTTTGATTTCAGATAAAGAAGCGGATAGGAGCCAGCCAGGTCCCAGCTTTGTTTCTCACCTAATTTCCTGAGCAAGGACGAGAACTGCCCTGGCTGGTGGAGATGGGTGGGCAGAGGGACAAAGGGGAGACGGGGACAGAGAAGCCATCTCTCTCCATTTCCCTCATCAGTGCACCCCACACCTCAGCCTACCTCCCTGCAGGCACACGGTCCTAGTCCTTGTTCACACTGCGTGGCTTTGGGCAAGTGGTCTCCTAGCTGAGCCTTCCTTTCCTCCTCTATAAAATGTGATTCGAAAGAGCAGCTAGCCTGCGAGGTAACCGGAAAGTTTGAACGAGAGCGTGGAGTGTAATTTGACCTACAAATGTCTGAGGAGACAAAAAGGTCCATTCCTTCATTCCTCCAGAGAGAATCCTTTCACTTTAACCTTCTTCCAGAAACCTCTCTCCTCACATTCGAAAAGGTTGCATCCTTTCCTCCTAGGAGAGAGGCCGCAAAGATACATAATAAAGTGGCCGAGAGAGAGAGAGGCCGGGAGAGAGGAGGCTGGGGCAGAAGAGAGTTCATTTAGGGGAAAAGGGGAGAGGTTTGAGAGTGCTGGTGCCACTGCAGCCTAAGTGTGCACATTATGTGAATAGAAAAAGAAATACGATTTTAATTAATGTTACTGGGGCTACATAAGTGTGTGCCTTGCCCTGGCCAGTTTGGCTCAGCAGTTAGAGTTTCGGCCCGCGGACCAGAGGGTCCTGGGTTTGGTTCCCACTAAGGGCACATACCTCGGTTGCAGTTTGTCCCCAGCCCTGGTTGGGGTCGTGTGGGTGGCAACCAGTCAATATGTCTCTCTCATACTGATATTTCTCTCTGTGTCTTCCTCCCTCTCTCCCTCCCACTCTATCTGAACATAAATGCAAAAATGTCCTCAGGTGAGGATAAAAATAATACTAATAATAAGTATGTGCCTTTAACATCCTTGACAATAAAGATGGAATTCCTTTATAATTATAAGTGAATGCTGAATTGACTTTCCTGAATGCAACACCCCTTGAGACTGTACTGTGTGGATCTCTGGGTTTCTGAGGGGTACAAATGAGGGATTACAGTACCATCGACTGTGAGACCCTTGAGGGAAGAACCTGTTTAGGACAGGGTCCCAGGCTCTCCATGACCTGAGCACAGTGGGCCATGAAATCCTGCCCTGTGCCACACCTGAGGCTCAAAGAGTAATTGCAAGCACCTAGAGCTAGACAGCTCCTTCTCCAGAAATCTCCTCCTCTACCCACCCCATCCAGCTGCCCTCTCCCTCCTATCACCACCCCTCACAAGCTGGCCTGTCCTAACCACGGTCCCCAGCTGGGAGCTCCCACATGTCACCAGCCCCAGGGAGTCTGCAGAGGGAGCCCCCGGGCCCCAGGAGCAGCCATCTGGAGCCTGAGCTCTTCTTACCCAAATCACAGTGGAAATTTTCAGGACCGCACAGCAAAGCCTAAGCCTCCTCTGAACATGTGAGACTATTTAAGGTCCATTCCCATGATTTCAAATACCATCTGTCTGCTGACAGCTCTCAAATTCATATCGCCTTGCAGACCTCTCCTCTGGGTTCTAATCTCAGAAAGCTAATTATCTGCTTGGCATCTCTCTGGGATGTCTCGCACAACCATCTCAAACGGATACATACAGAACTAGATCCTTGATATCCACCCTGAGATCTGCACACCACCACTGCCCACCACCTCCCCTGCAACGGGGACAGTGCCCAGGACCTGGTTGCTGAAGCCAGAAACCAGAGACGTGTCCTTGGTTCCTCCTTCTCCCTTAACCCCACATCTGACCCAGAACAGCCTCTAAAACCCACCAGCTTCTTCCCATCTCTCCTGCCCCCACCATACTCCAGTGACCCTTATCTCCTGTCTGGACGGCCAGGGGGTGGAGCTTAGAGGAGGACGGGGTTGGAAAGGGAGAGCATTGAGAGCATTTAAACGGGAAGGTGGAGCCTGGCTTCCTGCTGCCCCCACCACCCATTACTGCTGCATAGGGTCTAAACTGGAAAAGTGTGGGGGCCTGAACACAGAAGAACCTGGCCTCACTATCTCAGCAGCTCGGGAAGGAGACAGACATTATTCCAGCTCCACGAGGGCCGCGCCGTGGATGTCGGCGAGCAGATTCAGGAGACGGAGGGCCTGACAGACAGCCTTCCCTGGCCCCTTCCCCCAGCTCTACCCTGCTGCCCTTGCTTCCTATAAGGTGGGGAGTAGGACTGACACATGTCCACGTGCCAATGGAGCACAAAAATTAGCTGAGAATCGAGAGCTTAAGGGCCTGATGGGGGGTCATCATCAAGTGTGCAAAGGGACCGAAGGTTGGAAGCTTCAGGATGGATGACAAACTCCAGGACAGATGACCTGGGGGAAGGCAGGGTGGTAAGAGCTAAGATGAGGGCCAGACGTGGAAGGGAGGGTCCCTCAGCTCCCCCGGAGAATCACTTCATGTTGCCCAGAGCAGGACAGGAGCTGAGGCCATGAGAAGAGCAGGCGCCAGCCGAAGACCCGCATGGGCCAGACGCCCCTCCTTCCACTCGGGAAGGTGCACTCCCCGCTTGGGATTTTTAGCAGAGCCAGGGAGAAAGGGCGAAGGAAAAGGAGGGACGCTTGCTGAATTGCTGAGAAGGTACTCAAAAAAGAATACCAGGGTTCACTCTGTCACCTGCGTTGACAAAGGGAAAATGAACGAACATCATCTGAGTTTCATCATAGGAAAATAAACAAAATTAAGTGTTTGCACACTGGTCTGTTTGGAGTGGGAAATCCAATCATACTATTTCCCTTACTTCAAAGAAAATCCAAACTCCTTACTTTGACCCAGAAGGCCCCGCGCGGCCTGGTTTCCACCTTCTCCACCGTCCTAATCTCAAGTCTCTTTTCTTAGATCGCGAAATGCCAGCTACTCTTGAGTCCCCTTTCCTGCCTTTAGATATGCTTCCCCCACCCCTTTCCAGACCCTTCGAGAGGATGCTGCCTTCTCAGGGAAGTCTTCTCTGACCACTTCCTAAATGGTTTTCCTTACGCCATCCCCTCTCTGCACCTTGCTCCAACCTCTGCACTCATGTCGAACTTTCTCCTTTGTTTTCTTGGCTTGCTACTTGTCTCTCCTACTAGACCTACAACTCTCTGAAGGTAGGGACTTGGACTGCCCTTCCATCGTCACCGTGTCCTAGTTCCTAGCGCCATCATAGGTGCTTGATACATATTTGTTGAACGAATCTTTGGACTCCCAGAACCCACACCAGGTAAACGTAGGTTCAATGACTGTGGTCCCACAGACAGTCTCCAAGTTTACCCAGAAACCAGAATACCCAGTGCTCTCTCTGGGTACAGAGTATACGGTCAGGGACCCTCGGCCCAGGGTATCCCACTTCCCATCATCCACTGCGATTCACTGCTGCCTCTAGGCAAGGACAGCTGACTTAGCGCAGCCCCTCGGCCCTCCAGTTAGAAGCGTGAGGCCCAGGGAGCTGACCTGACTCGCCAGTCACTTAGCGGAAGATGGGGACCCAGCATCTGCGCTCCTGACTCCTAGCCCGCGCTCTGTCCTCACACCAAGCAGCTTCATCCTAAGTCAGCTTTTTCCTGTTCAGGTAAAAGGATTCGATTCCCTCTCTTTCAACTGAATGCAAACACAGCCAACTTGTAAAAGGACGAACATTCACAGATACTCCGGAGAGATACATGTAATGATCTGCAGGAAGAGATGAAGTGTCCTGTTCTTGAGGAGACTCGGGCCATCTTTAAGGTCGTCTTTAAGCTGCTTGGTGGTTTGAGGAAAGTACACTAGAAATCTCAAGAGAAAATGGCCAAAGAAGCCCCAGGTACGACACCGGGGCTAGAGCTACCTTAAATAAGACACTCCGCCTCCTTCTTCCACAGTGGAGCACAGCAGGTAAGTCTGCTGTTACTCGGTTGGTTTTTTTAATGCCGTTTCAATGTGTTTGAATATATAAAAAGCCATCACAGTTTTCTCTCCTCATACTCCAATTATAATAGTTAAATTGTGGGTCTCAACCATTAGCCCTATATGAGCAGTCTGCTTTATTTCCTTATTATTTGCCCAGCACACAGTACAATTCTTTACACATAGTAGGTGCTCCAAAAAGAAGAAGATAAACATTGACTGCGCACCTGCTATATCCTGGTTACCCAGCCTGGGTGCTGATGGTCCGACGTGGACCAAGGGACATGTCCCTGGATGGAGAAGCGAGAGGACCAGTGTTGCAATGGACGTGGTGAGAGATGATGGGGGAGAGGGGAAGAGCAGGATGGAGTCATGACACACACTGCAGGGACAATGACCAAGTCAGCTGAAGGTCTGGCCCCCGGCAGTTAGGGAAGGGCTTGCACAACCAGCTGGATGGAAGAGGACTAGGGAAGGACCAGACAAGGAATGGAATTAGTATCCTCCGATCACACGGCACAGGAGTGGAAGGGTTGGGATGACTGTCTCCCCTACCACTTCCCATTCATAGTTCTTTTTCCTTTCGTAGGAAAATAGAAACGGAAACTGGTGAGGTAACATCTCCCAGATCACACGCGAATGATAGAGATGGCACAAGACTCACCAATCCACTGAGCCAAATGGACCGTGTCTGCACACAATACTCCTCGGACCTCGGACCTGGACAGCTCCTGTACCCTAGAGCTTCCTGCTGTGCATTCCACCAACTCTTCCCGATCCAGCTCTGTCCACACTGCACAGAGACTAGTAGTTCCCAGAATTCTTTACCGTGAAGGGTGGTAGGGGTGAGTGCCCAAAGAAGAGAGGGATTGTTTATTTGGCCCTCTGTACCTGCACACAAGGTGATTTCTCGGGGCACAAGGGCATTTGTGAGTCACCTGGACAGATCTCTTGGGAGTCAAAACTGGAGAATTGGAAATAAAAATAGTCCTTTGGCCGCTGGTTTATTCTCCTGCCCTGGGAGGCTCGAGTTCTCCCACCCTGCTTCCCCTGCCCTGCCTGCTCTGCTCCCCTGGGTGGCAGAGGAGCTGGCGCTGAACACTGCCCCTTCTCACCTGACCTCTCCAACTCAGCCAGCAGCCCTCTCGCCAGCTCTCGGTCGCAGGCTCGTCAGCGTCCGCTGACCCCGCAGCTTCCAGGACAGGCAGGGACATTGCTGCAGCCAGCACTCAGGGCCCGAAAGGAGAAAGGAAGGTGTCATGTGAGGGTTCATCACGTGCTGGAACTAAGGGCCACACAGCAGACTGTGTTGGCAGGTCCCTGAAAATGGTGAGACACCAAACATCACGGACCAGGACACTCGGCTGCTGGGCTTCCTCCCCATCCATCTTTGCCACCCCTTCTCACCCCCAGAGACTGTGGAGAAGCTGTGCTTTCCTTGGACATAGCCTGAGGCTTGGACCCTCAAAGAGCACTTTGGAAAGAGCCTCGGTGATGGTAATCTACAGGTTCACTTCTAGGGGAGTCCTCTTCTGTGATTCATCATCCGCCTCCCTGCCACTACTCAGACATTGTTGGGCACTGGTCCTTCTGTCCTCCAGTCCTTTCTGAGGGAGACGGAGGTCAGGACAGTCCCAGGCTGAGCCAGCCACTGCTGATCTGCCGACCAGGTTTGCTGCCAGAGCTAGGAACCCTCTGGCTCTGGTCTAGGTGACTTGTCTCTGGGTGCCCTGCCTACTGCCCTTCCCAACCCCAACACTTAATGCCACTGGAATGACATCCTAACCCTCTGCCTCCTGTTGGGGAGATCTTAGGGGACGTCCTCCCAATTCACATGTCTCCCTATACAGACTTGAGGACCCACAGGATTGGGATGTTGGCAGCCATCCTGTAAAAGGTGACCCCACTTCTACTCCCCTGGCAGCTGATTGGAGTAGAATGGCCAATGGGAATTTTTTTCCCTGGTATTGAGATTGGAAGAGAAAGAGACAGAAAAACACGGAGACAGAGATTTGGTCCTTCTGTGAGGCTGTGGCTGGCCATGTTGAGATGTCGAGTCAGCAGAAATAGTCGACAATGGACCAGATACACAGAAAGAGGCAAAGATGACAGTTGAAAATACTGTGATCCCCACAACGTTCCAAATCTGGGTTTCTAGCCTCCCTGAGGCCTATTCCTGCCCAGAGGGGTTCAAAATTATTATAAACAAGTTTCTCTTCTTGCTAAAGTGATTTCTCTCCCCACCACTAGCATTAGGCAAAAGCAACATAAAGAAATACAATACTATTATATATTTTTTTAATTCTAACATGCAGTATCGATTTTTTTTTTTTAATCCTCATCCGAGGACATTTTTCCATTTTTTGTACAGACAGTGTGGGAGGGAGAGAGAGGAAGAGAGAGAGAGGGAAACATCGACGTGAAAGGGACACATCGAGTGGCTGCCACCCGCACGACCAACCAGGGCCGGGGACAAACTGCAACCGAGGTACAGGCCCTTAGCAGGAACCGAACCCGGGTCTCTCCGGACCGCAGGCGGACGCTCTAACCGCTGAGCCAAACCGGCCAGGGCGCAATTTTAATCATGCTTGTATGAGTGTGTGTGTGTGTTAGGGAGAAAACACTCCATTAAAACTAAATATTGCTATGTGTATGACTTATTCCAGCTTCAGAAATGTTCATCATGAAAAGCATGCATTTCAACATTGAAGAAATAGAACACTTCCATTTTAAACTCTCTGATCTTGACTTTTAATTAGCTAAAATGGTCCATTTAAATCCAATTAAAGTGTGTGTGTCGCCAAGTCATTAAGCAGTAGATGAAATCTATCTGTTACCGCCTGCTGGTGCGGAGACCTACTTGGGTGAGCCTTTGGCTAGTCAGGAATAGCATTGGACAGTTTCCTACTGACCCGCCATGCGGATCTTAACCATGGGGTTCATTATGGGTCATAATTTTAACAGCATCCCCCTGAGAAGAACATTATCCAAGTTCTGACTCTCCGCCTCATAGAGGAACACAGAGTCACATTCAAGTGTCCACTTTTCCAAAGGAGGTTGCCCACCCATTGACTCTTTGCTCAGTGTGTTCACCCTGCCTTCATCCGCCTCTTATAATTCCCAAAGTAAGAGCCAGGTAGCTGCAGGGGTGGCTTGGCTGAAGCATGTCTGAGCGCTCTATGGAAGCCTTGTCATCATCCAATATGAGCGTGGAGTAGAAATGATGGAAAATGTGTGGGGCTCAGAGAGCTCGAGCGAGATGCACAGGGTCACTTGGCCAGATGGTGGCACAACCCAGTCTAGAGCCAGGTTTACTGATCTCCAGTGCATGCTCAGCTCACTCCGTCTTCACTTCTCTTCCACCCAAAGCAGGGAGGCAGGCATCCCAGCAGGGAGACAGAGCCAGCATGAGATGCAGCCTACCCAGTGGTTAAGAGCATGGACCTGGAGCCAGAGGGCCCAGGTTCAAATCCCAGCTCCGCCTCTCCCCAGCTGCAGGGACTCAGGCTAGCTACCTAACAGCATTACGCCTGGTCTCCTTGTCTGTGAAATGGAGACAAAAACAGTATCTACTGCATCGGATTGTTGTCGCACTATTGTTGTTAACGTGAGGGAAGCATTTTGAACCATGCCTGGCCTGTAGTCTGCTCTATATGTGTGTTTGTGAAATAAAATCAAGCAGCCTCTGAAGACCCAGGGTTTGGTGAGGAGTCTCAGGTAGAGCCCTCCTGGGACATGCAGTGGACAGAGTCCCCCAACCCCAGGCTATGGGACTGTGTTACAAAAGCAGACAGGCGGAGACGGAAAAGGAGGGTAGGACGGATGCTATAGCTTGGGCTTCTTCCCACGTTCCCATCACCTTCCCCGCCCACACTCCCTCCCAGGAAACCTCCATGCTCGCTGAGCCTCAGGTAGTGGTGCCCTTGAGAACACTGTTGGTGGTGAGGCAGGACAGTGAGAAGCTAGGAAAATTCCTGGGCACGTGGAATGGGGAAACTGAGACAGCTGAGCAAACTGGCCAAGCAATTTCCAGCCAGATGCAGAAGGTCACCTCCCTAGAGATAACATCTGGGCCTCGATTGTATTTCCGCTCCAGGCTCAGAAAAGCAAGGAAACCAGGTGAGTGACGCCAGGACCAGCTGCAATGACTAATGACCCCCTGCCCGGGTTCTGACACACCTGGAAAAGCTGATGACTATTCTATTGGGATCCTCCCCTAAACTACCAGCCTTTAAACCCCTCAAGGGTCCCAGGGCAGCTCTCCCTCCCAGGAGCTTGTCCTCGCCTTTCCCTTCTCCCCCTTCTCCCTCCAAAGGCGTGCATTTCCTAAACTCTAAGGGACCCCACAAGACTTGCGACCAGGGAAGCACTGGGCAGCAGCAGCTCACTCCAGGCTACCCCCGGAACCTGTCTCCAAAGCCCCCTTTTCTCTGACTTGCCAGAACCAGCCTGTCTCCTGTTGCTTCTTCTCTGCTAAACTCTTCCTCACTTCACTGTCCCCAGCTTTAGGAAGTGTACCCTCAGAGTCGCCTGGACTTGCGCCGTGAGACCTTTCCTGCAGGCAGGCTGGCCCTAGACAGACCCACTCAGAGCCAGGCACCCCGGTAACTGCAGTGGGTCACGTGCTGATTGGCCAACTACCTCCACTTCCCACAGCAGGACCCAGAGGGAGGAAAGGGTGTCGGGGCTCCTGCTGGAGGAGGCTGTGAGCACCCCCAGAAGTCTGAGTCAAGCTGCTTTGAGCTCTGAGAGCGAAGAGCTGGGTCACCAGGGTCTCCTAAATAAGTGACGCGTTTCTTATTAACCGAGAAACCTGTGGGGTTTGGCTTTCCCCCAACCTGCATCTTCAAGGGTAATTCAAACGGGAACAGTGGGGTGGATTCAGGTCCAGTGGGCAGTTTCTCCCCTTTCAATGTCCTCACAGAAACTAGAGGGAAATGTGCAGAGAAAGGTCTTCCCCTCCTTCAGGACTCGGCTCCCAGTCCGGGTCTAAATGAGCCTAACATCTCGCCAGACTTCGCTCAGAAATGCGGACAGAACCTCCTCTGCTTCCTTCCTTTGTTTGGGCTCTCTCCCTCCACCTTCCCTTTCTCCCCTTCCCTCCCTCCCTCTTGCTTCCCCGTTGATTCAAAGTCGCTTGATTTTTCAGGCACAGATGCAGCCCGGGACTCAGCTGGGGTCCCCTCCAACCTGAACCCCTCCCAGCAATTCCAGTGCAAGGTCAGAGGCTGCGAAATTGCAGGGTGCACTGGGCACTCACGCGGGGCAGTGCGGGGGGGCAGACACCGGTCACTGCTGCTGTCCTAAACCTCGCGGAGACCAGGGGAGGGGCGGGGCGGAGCCCCCCACCCCCAGCCTGCTCTTCGCTCACAGCTGGGGACTTGAGGGGCACAGAAGGAAGCCGAAGTGAGGAGCCAGCCCGGACCTGGCTTCCCAGATGAAAGGGAAGGAGCCGGTCCACTGACGGCCCAGGGGCGCAGAGGCAGGTTCGGTGGGGGAGGGTGGCGTTGGGGGTAGGGCGATGGAATCAGGGAGCCTGGAATGAAAAGCCACCAGGATTTCTTTCTGAACTCCCTTCCTTTCTGGAGGGTCCCCCCTTTCTCTGCTGGGTCCTCCTGCTGAGGCCTGAGGCCAGGCACAGACAGCTAGCAATGCGGGGGGGGCCCCCTCCCTGGGGGTGGGGAGCATAATCTGACCTCCCCCCACTCACCCAGGCACCCCTCTGGCTAGCAGCACGCCCCTGCCCTCCCCCCCCAGCCCCCCTTTGGAGCCCTCCGAATGGAACCTGCGCCCTGGGAGAAATGAGCCTGGCACATGCCCCCCCCAGGAGGCCCGGCTTCATCAGAGAACTGTCTGTTCCGCCAGGCCCGTGGGCTCCTCTAGATTTGTATGCAGGGCCCAGAGTCACAAAGTTAAGCCCATTCTTCTCTGTTTTCTGAGCTCACCAACGTGGGATTTTGTTTTCAGACTGTATCTTACCCGACTGTCTTTGGGGGACACGATAACCCAGGATGCACCACGAGTTAAACGGTAAGAGGCAGGATGTGATATTAATCACTGAAAAATACCAACTGCCGAATAAATTAAAGCACTCAGTCATGTAGACCAGACAGGGAGGGCGCGCTGAGGCAGCTGCGGGAGGAGACTGAGCAGGAGGGTCGGGTCGGATCTGCGGGAGCTCGTGGGATGGAGGGCGGTGCCCTCACGCGGGTTAGCAGTCCGCCCTGCACCAGAGACCCTGCCTGCTTTGAGCTCGGGTGCTGACATGCCAGCCAAGCCCAGGAGAACCCCCACCCCACCCCAGAATCACTTTGAAGTTATTCTGGACCAGAAGAAAGCCCCAGCTCCCTTGGACCTCACCACTTCTCTGGGCATCTAAACTCACCACGGGAAATGCCCAGCCTCACCCAGGTCTGGGCACCCTGCCCTCCCGCCCTCCCTGCTGGGTTCTGGGCCTTCAAACCCTCCGCACACTTGTCCTTGTTTTGTTTGCATCAGTGGCAGCCATCAGCCTGTCAGAACCACAGGGGGACCCAACCCTGAGGCAGTGGAGGGAAGTTGTCACTCAGCCGTGTGGCCAGGCGGGGCTGTGATGGATATCCGGTCACCAGGCAGTGCTGGCACACGCTGGAGGCGACTGGCTCCCATAGGGGACTCTACCCAGCTGCACAAATGCCTTTTGGGGAAAAGACAAAACCCAGGGGGAGGCCAGTCCCAGAGAACCCCCGGGGGGCAGCTGCATGAGCAAATGATCGCTCCACCTGGTCTTTAGGTTCCAACTCAGACCCCCCTGGACAGCTGAGCACTGGTGTCTGGGAGGCTCCCATGTGTCCTGGCGAGGAGCTCTGGGCCCCCTGCCTGTCCGCTCTAGTCAGTGGGTCAGGAAGTGGTCACATGGCATTGCCCTCAGAGGACAGAATTAAGGAACTAGAGCCCAGTTTGGAATTAGATTATTATAAAAATGTGATTCAGCCAGACCTCCCAACGCCTTACCACACCGATTGACAGTAATGATCAGATATAACTACCAGGCACTTACAGAAGCCCCCTCGTTCAATTTACTAGCTACCCCGTTACCCTCATTGCACTGGGCTTCAGCGAAAGTCACCGAACAACCACAACCCAAACAACCGCTCCCAGCACAGCAGTCCCCTCCTCCTCATCAGACCCCACCTCTGTTCATGGCAGATGCAAAGAAGAAAATGCTTTAACAAAGAAACAATCAATCCACTCGTTCATCAGATGTGTGCTGGGCCTATTTGTACACAGCTCTATTCCAGGTGCCTGGTGCGGTACGCTAGCATGCAGGCCATTTAAACATCCCTGCCCCCAGGGAGCTTTCCCTCCAGGGGAGAGACAGACAACAGACAAACAAAACCTCCCAATGCGAGAGAGTGCCATAATGGAGGGCGGGAAATAAGGGAGAAAATACAAATGAATGATTTTTAAACTTTAAAATCCTCACATCGTCCTGCCGGTGTGCTCAGTGGTTAAGCGTCGACCCATGCACCAGGAGGTTGCTGGTTTGATTCCCAGTCAGGGCACATGCCCAGGTTATGAGCCTGATCCCCAGTGGGGGGCATGCAGGAGGTAGCCAGTTGATGTTTCTATCTCTCTCCCCCTTTCTCTCTAAAATCAATAAAGGGGAAAAAAATTTTTTAAATCCTCACGTCACGACTTGACATATTATTTAGTGTTATTCTTGCTTTACATGTTGTTGTTGTTTTAATCTTCACCCGAGGACATTTTTCCATTTTTTTTGTTCAGATAGAGTGGGAGGGAGAGAGGAAGAGAGAGAGAGAGAAACATCGATGTGAAGGGACGCATCGAGGGGCTGCCACCCGCACAACCAACCAGGGCCAGGGACAAACTGCAACCAAGGTACGTGCCCTTAGCGGGAACCGAACCTGGGTCTCTCTGTACCACAGGCCGACGCTCCAACCGCTGAGCCAAACCAGCCAGGGCTTGTTTTACGTGTTTTATAAAAACCTGAGGCATACAGAAACTATGTAATTTACTAAAAAATAAGATCTCCAATCTAGGTTTTCTTACTACCAATAATCTTAACCACCTCCTCTCTGCAGCAAAAACCATATGTTTGGGAAGCATCTATAATTGAGAATTGCCGTCAGTTTGTGGGCTGCTATAATTATTCCTTCAAGAGTAATGGACCAAGGATTCTGCTGGAGCATCTCTCTGCTGGCAACAGTCATTTCCTGCTCCATTTTTAAATTCTTAATCACTTAGATACCTTGAGCCATCAATATGCTCTATCCATTTGCACTATTACTGCCGGTTTCCAAAGGCCTAAATGCCTTGTTGATGATGCTACATGTCGCAAACCAGGCTTCTTTACAGAGAGAGATTGTGCTGTGCTCAGATGTTTAATGCTCAAGTAATGGGGCTGCTGGAGGGTGCACCCACTTGGAGGGCTGTCTCTTTATTTGCTAGTGCAGTCTATGGACTACACGGTGGTTTTCTTATTATTAATATCAAATAGGTCTCTTCCCTAAAGAGAGTTTATTCCATGAACTATAAAAATGGAAATGTTACAAGATAGAAGAGTGGGCGTAAATCTGATACATCATAACCCTGGTACAGTTCTGCTGAGTTCCTGAGATGAATACGTGTACACTGGAAAATAAAGACTCTCGACTCTGCTCGAGAGCTAGAGGGACCTCAGAGGTCATTTATTCCAAACACCCTCACTTTCCACATGAAAAACTGAGGTTCAGTGTGTGTGTGTGTTTGTGTACATGAAAGAGAGAGGGAGAGACAGAGAGAGGAGCTGGAGGGAGAAAGGACAACGCAGAAATAATATCGAAGTCTCGGGTTTGTGTCCTGGTTTTCACTGATTAGAGGTACAATCTTGATCAAGCTCTTAACTGAACCTCGGATTCTCTTCTGTAAAATGGAAATAGCAGATCTGTCCTGATGACGTCTTATGATAATTAAATGAAACCATTTGAGAAGCTGGTTAGTCACCCCTACATGAATGCTTGTCATTGCTACTGTCCAAGTTGATGAATGAAAACGTTAAAACTAGAACTCGGCTCTCCTGAGTGCGTTCCGTAGAGGATGCTCTACCTGCTCAGCTGACCTCACGGGGCCGTCTGTTGTTTACTGGTGACTTCGGAAGCAGCATCTGGCTTCAGGAGGCTGCGAGGGGGGCGGTAGTTGACCCCTATAGCAAGAGTGTGGGCAGGGAGCCCCAGGTCTGTGATTTGGACAGGCGACCTTTTGGAGGGAGACTCCTTCACCCTGTCTCCGGCTAAGAATTGTGGCAGAGGGGTGGGGAGAGCAGGACTGGGAAGAGAGAAGGCAATGTCTGAGGGGATCAGAACCAAGCACCTCTGTTTCACTGGTGGCTGAGATCACAGGGTCCTCCTGCCCGTCACCTCCCCACCCCCACCCCTCCTGGGGACTCCCTTGGGGACAAGCATTCCATTCTGGGCAAGCACAGCAGCTCTGGATGCTGAGATCAGTGTTAAATCCGAGAACACTGCTCTAGTTCTTTTCGGCGTTTTGGGGAAGAGCTAGGTTAAGAGCTCCTGCATGGGAGGAAGCCCAGCTCAGAGGATTCAAATCTTGGGGCCACCTTTCACAAGCTGGTTTCCTGGGAAGAGATTTCTCTTCTCTGAGCTCCAATGTCCTTCTGCTTAAAGATGGGATAATAACAATACTCCTGTATAAGGTCATTGGGGGGAAAAGTGGTAACAATGTTGTATTAATTGAACACTTCCTGGTGCTGGGCACGGTTCTAAGCACTTGACATGAACTGTCTCAGTCATCACAGTGCTTTTTGATAACTGCCCTGGCAACCAGGGAGGTACCTACCATGGGCAGCAATAAAATGAAGCTCCTTGTGAGGGAGCCCCTTGACCTGATTTCTAGGTGCCCCAACGAGGGACCCTGGAGGGGGCATGTCTTCTGGGCGTGGGGAGGGCTGGATGTATTCATTAATGCCTAGAACACAAAGACAGGTCTGAGAAAGGTGGGGCCACTACTGTTATTAAGGACCAGGATCCTGAAAACATAAACACATGAAAGAGGAGTGACCCTTTGACCATCCACTGAGCCACTCAGGCTGATTAGAATGATTGCAATGAGCAGAGAGCCTGGTCCCAGCCCCTGCCTCCAGGTCCAGTGTCAACCAGCCGTGCAACAGGCCACAGACGAGAGTCTGGGATTTTGAGCCCCTTCCTGGGGCTGCCTCCCTGCAGGGGGCCCAGAGTGCTGAAGAATGAACAGCTGTGCTAGCAAATCCAGCCGCTCCCACTGGCTCCCGCTGAAGGCACATCCTCAAGTACGCGGTTGGTACCATGAAGGAGAAGTGGCTGGTACCGATGGCCTTTTAGGTCCTGACACTCTTTCCTCTGATTGGCTACTTCTCATGGACAGTCAGACTGGGAAGATTCCCCAAACACCTGCTTGACTCGTGTTGAGATACCTGCCTGGATGCTGGGAGGTATTTGTCCTCCCAGGCCTGGTAAGCTGGACTGAGGAAGCACAACCCAAGGATCATGTGCCAGGTGGCTGACGTAATTACAGCATCCAGCAAGCGCCCTGCTTCTGTGGATGTCACCACAGGGCCACTGAGGCTAGCCGTCCTAGACTCCCCTCTCTTAATCCCCATATCCAAACAATCACCAAGCCCTGGCAGTTCTCCTGTCTGAGCCTCATAGATGCCCCTCTGCCCCTTGCCCCTGCTACCACTCATGTTCATTCATTCATTCGCTCATTCATTCCTTCAACACATGCCTATTGAACAACTGGCGTTCTCACCGTGCAGGTCTTAGCGTAGCTGTCGTCTGCTCAGAGTGACCTTTCTGAGCCACCCTGTCTAAGGTTTCTGCTCCATGCCAGTCCTCAAAATGACAGTCTCAGTGGGAGTGAGTCCTTGGAAACCATCGCAGTTCCTCCTCATGTCATTAGCAGAGCCTATGACCCAGGCCAGGCCTTGCCAGGAGGAAAGAACACCGTGTGAACACAGCAAGGACGCGCTGCCCCGGGTATGTCCGTTGCAAAGAGCGTTTTTTGCCAGGTGGCGCCTGACCCACGGGCCTGGCTCACCTGCTTCATGGTCTGCACTGTCCTGGGCACTGGTGTCTGGTGTTCAGAAATAGCGCAGGTGAAACCTGTCATGTGGATTATGTTTCCCCCAAGGGACAGAGCTCTGCTGGTTCACCATCCTGAACTATCAGCTTAGTAACACCGTTCCCACCGGCAGAACTGAGAGCAGGCTTGGAAATGCCGGCTGCCGCCAAGTTGTCGCCTCTGCTCCTTCGAGGAGCCTGGGAGAACCGTCCACACTCGCAGCCAACACCTCAAACTCTTCGCCTGCTCACGAAAGGACTGGTCATCCTTAAACCGTGACACGGCCGGAGAAGGGGCGGGACAGCTCCCCGGCAGCCCAGGTGCTGAGGCAAGGGAAGAGAAAGAAGTGAACCACTTTGAAAGCATTCTCACTCCAGCCTGCGCTGAGAATGTTAAATGCCTGCTCCTCTGACAGATTTGAAGTCTGCATTTTATTGTCTGTTTAACTTACCGGGCAAGCGTCCGGGGCAAGTGAGAGCTGTGTTGTTGCATGTTTGTGTCTAGTGCTGAGTGTGCTGTTGGCACTCAGAGCAGCGTTAAATAATGGGGCTAAAATCCACTGCTGGCAGTGGGGGCTGGGCCCAGAATGTAAAAGCCAAACAAGGAATGTCCCGTCTGGGTGGTGTGGAGAGGACGTGAGATTTCCGAAGCTGCCAACGTACATGCTGGGGAAGGAAAGGAACGGCAGCTACTGACTTCCTGTGGGAAACTAATCTTGGCCTTGCAGACTGGGAGCCCGGAATGGAGAACCAGGAGGCTCCCCTCTCTAGGGAAGAAGTCACAGAGACCATCCCAGTGCCGACTTCACTGGAAGATGCACATCTCAGTCCAAACTAGGAGGTCCCCTTGCTCGGGCTGGTGGAGGCTCCTGAGCTTGGCTCCGTCCCAGACTTGCCATGTGACCCTGCCCTGTCAGACACAACCACACACTATGCATTCATTCGATCTACATTGATTAACACCCTACTGTGCACCAGGCAATGTGCAAACACTGAAAACGTAAAGGTACATGAGATACACACAGTCCCACGTGGAGCTCACCTCCCAGGGGGAAGACGTAGAACGGAACGTGCCATGAATAACGAAATTGAATCACATGATAATCGGGGTCTTCCTTCTTTCCTCCTTCCTCACACACCAAGCAAGGGCCATACTGTACAGTATCCAGGACAGGGGAGTCCCCATCCCCACTCTCCAGCTGAGATCAGAGAACGGTCCTGGTTAGCCTTGGTCAAGTTAAGAGGAAACATTGAAATCAACCCATTCAAAAATGTCCTGCAGGTTGAAGGTCTTGATGACAAAGGGAAGAAGGAAAGGGGGAGAAGAAGACAGAGGAAAGGATGGGAGCCTCCTTTAATTACCACAATTATATAACTCAAAGTACGTGAATTATCTTTAGTAAGGGAATCTGCGTGTCTGACTTTCAAGGGTCAGCGCTAATTTGTCAAAATTCACTTTTGTTACTTGGCTTGATCACAATTCAGCTCCTGGAATACTTGAGTAAATGATTTATATCTAGATAAGACTCATGGGAATGGAGCAGAAGAAATTCTTAATGGACACATTAAAGGGAGCTGCTACAAAAAATAAAAGAATTATGTCCATTTATTGTCAACCACATGCCACATAATACATGGGGCTTCACGTAATCTTCATAAAGAGTTTTTCTGGGTAGGGTAGGTATTTTTTTCCTCCTCTTTTTTTTTTTACAGCTCAGTGAACTAAGGCTCGGACAAATTAAGCTCCTTACCTAAGATCACAAAGCTGTTAAGTGGTACAACTGGATATGAATCATAAGTGAACTCACTGAGTTCATGATGAAATTGGAGAGAAAACTCACCAGTTCCAGCTCCAGAATTGTGTCAGCAAAAATGGTAATAAAATCTTGTTTTGAGGGTTGGGGGAAGGGAGTCCTTGGGAACCATGTCCCATCACCATTAGCAGCAGACCTATCATTACTCAAAATTTCCGGTGCCTCCTACTCCAGGTCACTGCGCCTGCACCTGGGTCCCATTTTCTCGAGGTCTTCTCTTTGCTCAGCCCACTCATATACTGATTTTATGTACAATGACTTGCATTATCGTGGGAACCCTCTGGAGACAATGCTACAGCTAAAGAACGGGCCAAAGGCATGGTGGGACTTTTAGACACTCTGACGGGCCCCGTGGAGTCCTAGCAGCAGGCTATTCCCTTTATGACAGGCCCAACCTTGTCCTGATAACCCTTCATTTGGGCCACAGGGTTCCGTTTTTCTCATCAAAAGAGCAAACTTTCAGAGCCCTGAATGGACAGGAGTAGTTCTGGGGGACCGAACAAGCTCCAGGGATGCTAAGGACACAAACGACCATTTCTGTGAAGGTCTGAACCCCCCTTCTCTGCAGAACTTTGGAAACTGACCAGCTACCTATTCCTTTGCTCACTTATTCTTCCTTTATGTCCCCACTAGCACCTCGAGAAAAAACTCGATCACGGGCAGGTGCTAGGCAGATAAGGGCGTTGATAATATCTCCTGGTTGGCGCTTCCCTTCCAGCCTAGGGTCTTGGCGGAAAGACCTGAGCCCCAGAGGGTGGTTAGCTCCCTCTATGGGCAGTGTTCAAGCCAGGCTGGGATATGGCATTGGGAATTCGTGCTCTAAAGTGTTGAATTAAGAAAGCTTCTGGTTCTACAGTCCTGGGGGAGGCTCTAGTGGGCTCCCTGTAAAAAAACAACAACAACAAAACGCATATATAATTGGGTACCCTTGGAAAGGGACACTATTAACAATCAACCCATCCTAAGAGAACATTAATAAATCAGGAGACAAGATGACTAGGGTGTGATTTGAGTGGACAGAATTGTAAATGATATTAGCATCAAGACAGTTAAAACCCAATGAAATGTAATGCGTTACCAACAAGGGTATGGTCTGAGTGGACCTCATATAAGCCCAAAGGAGCAGAACTTACTAGTACTTACTTTCCCAGGGCTGTGCTGGGAAGAGAGTGGCTAGCTCAGGGTTGTACGAACATTCTGCTGTAACCCAAAGGTGTCTGTTGTTGGGCAGGGATAGTTCATCAGGGGTTTCTGGCACAGATAAGACCTCATTCAAGGTCATCCTCTTCCCTTTGCTCTGAAGATCTGATTGCTAAGTTAGCTTCTGATGATCAACTTTATCTCCCAAATACTCTAACACTGGATAAGAGACATGGGAGTTCTGGTCACTGAAACAGAATATCCCCCCTTACAAATGCACATATGGACATTTGAGTTTATATGTCAGTTTATTGCAAACCTGGCTATTGTGAGTCAGTCTATGAAAACTGGGCCTATAAAAACTAATGGTTGGTCCAAGGAACATGGTGACCAACCAAGGTCCTGCACTATGGGAGACCTCACCTGAGTGAAGTCTTAAAGTCTCAGGAGCCCTGTGCTCACCCCTCTCTGACTGAAGCACCTTCCAGCTCTGATATTCTGTGATTCAAGAATTCTCTGACTCATCCTGAGATGGACTACGAGGTTGCCTGCATGGCTTAGGTACGCAATCTGACCGGATGAGTCAGGGGACTTGAAGAGGGGACTTAGGAAGGAGGCCTTGGACATCTTTTTCTGAACACAACCTCCTTAAGAAACAGAACAAGGTCTCAGAACTATTTTGGAAACAGTCAGCCGGATCTTTCCCATCCGTTTTTCCCTTCTTGATATTTTTCAAAATCAGAAAAGTTGGAAGATTTTGTAATGCCCCGAGAAAGACTTTTAAGCTAGTAGAAAAATCTCACTCCATCGGAGTCTCCAAGTCCATCACTCTTTGGGGATGGTAGCATGGACAAGGGGAAAAACATACTATGAGATGATGCTTCTAACCTACATCCCACATTACCATGTGGAAAACCATCTGAAAATCAAACACCCGAGAACCAAGTAGCCATGGATCTTTCCAACGTGACACATGAAAGTGAAGAAATACCACAGGTCTTCAAAGCAGCAGCTGACTCACCCCCATATTGCTAGGTTTCTGGTCTCAAAAGGAAGTGGCATCACCATTGCCATGGGAACCTCCTCTTTGACTCACTGGTATACCAAAGCTCCAGCTGGGAACATCCTGCTCCTGTCCCTGATTGCAGCTCATGACCTACTTCCACTGGCCTGAGCAAGAGAGAGGCTGTGGTGGTACCTGGGAGCCCGGAAGCCACAAACCCTCGATCTGCAAGTGGCTACATTCCCTCTCTGGCAGAGAGCAAAGCGTTTTGCTCCGTGGTTCAGTGTAGCCCCAGTGAAATAAGAAAGACAATAGTAAACTTTCTCTGATGAATGTTTTAAGAGTTTAATAGATAAGATGCTGTATCCCTTTCAAGCTTTGTGTGGACCATCCTTTCTCCCCACCATGTTTGTCAAAGGGTGACCCCACACCCACAGGTCTTGATCAAACTTGCCAGAGCCTCGCCCTCATCTCCAGAGGGCCTAGTGCTAATTAGGTCAACAAATAGCTAACTATCCTAAAGAAGAGACAGATGGGTAGAGACTGGGTTGATGACAAAGACATGAGAGGGCAAAGGGGGAGAAAGGATGAGGGGTTAGGTTAAATAAAGACCGTCAGTGGATGTGGACACGAACATTTCATCACTTTCTCAGGAAGATCTATCCTGCTGCTATAATTCCATTCTCCTTACCTATCACCATCCTTAACTCTTCCCTTGTCCCCTCTCTCTCCCATGTTCAATCCATCACCAAATTCTACCTCCAAATACTATCCCAGATTTACCTACTTCTCTCTGCCACCAGAGGCGCCATCCACATCCGAGCCACCACTTCTTGCCTAGACTCCTGTCTGCTCTGAACCACTCTCCCCCTACAGCCTTGCTGCTCGCCAATCCATCCTTCACACAGTGGCAGTCTGTTAAAACTTAAAACCAGAAACCAGAACATGTTATTTTCCTGCTTAACAAAGGTTTCCCATTGAACTTAGCATGTAACCCACAACCCTTCTGCTACAAGGCCCTGACGATCTTGCTGACCCCTGCCCCTTCGACTTTGCCTGAATGGCTCCCACCACCCACCATGCTGCAACCACACTGGCCTCCTCGCTCTAGCTCAACGCGCTCCCTTCCTCCTCACAGTCCCTACATGCTTCCCCCCCCTCTCCCACCTGTTCACCTTCAGATCTCAGTTTAAAGGCCACTTCCTCGAAGAGGACTTCCAAGACTCTTCCAGTCTGAGTTAAGACCCTCTGATAGACTCTCCCAGGACTCCCTGTCCTGCCCCCAGAGAACCTATCACAGTTTGTAATTACATACTAATGGTTCTCCAAGTGTGGGTCCTAGACCAGCAGCATCAGCAGCACCTGGAAACTCACTAGGAACACCAAGGATGGGGCCGCACTCCAGACCTGTTGAACCAGAAACTTTGGGTGGGCCCCCAAGCACTTCCGGGGATTCTGGTGCACCCTGAGGTTTGTATCTGGTGCTGTGTTGCTATTCCTGTGGCAAATTGATTGACCTCTGTCTTCCCTCCTTGAATGAAAACCCCATGAGCTCGGTGCCGGGCACAGAGCAGGCATGTAATAACATTGCACGGAGCGAATGAATGAATACAAGTGCATTGCATGGGTTGGTTGGGAAGGAGGCTGGTGAGCGCGACCAGATCTGCGGCGCCGGTGCGTTCCTGCAGCCTGCCCCGGTCCACACACTCGGGCGGCTAACCCGCAGCCGGGTCCTAGCCAGACTCTGCTCGCAGCGTGTTTCTGGGCCTGTACAGGTTGTGCCGTCATTCTAACCCCTGGAGCCCCTGCCCTAGAGATAGCACGTGTGGGTCCTCTCCCGCCCCAGGCAGTTGCGGAAAGGTTTCTGACCAGAGTGGCACCGTTATTCTCTCTACCTTTTAAATCTAAACCCTTCTCTTGGGCATCTCAGAGCTCTGCTGAAGTGGGTGGGCTCAGCTCAGTCTTCGGAAAACAGTGCCCCTGCGTCAAAGCCAGAACCACTGGGAACTACGGCCCGAGGGGCCGAGCGTCTATTAGGAAGCACAGGGCAGTCATCCACTCACCATAGTTGGCGTGGACTGAGCCTGACACCACATAGCTGGCGTGGACTGAGCCTGACACCACTAAGAGGTGCACAATTCCGTGTAGTCCTCAAAACAGTGCCGTGAAGTGGGCTCTTGGTCCATTTTACAGATTTTTTAAAAATTAGCCTAAAAGAGATGAAGTCTCTTGCATCACTCCTTTGGTAGTGGTGGAGCCAGGACTTGAACCCAGTTCTTTTTTTTCTTTTTTTTTATCACCCTCACCGGAGGACATTTTTCCATTCTTTGTTCAGGTAGAGTGGGAGGGAGAGAGAGGAACAGAGAGAGAAACATCGATGCAAAAGGGACACATCAAGTGGTCGCCACCCGCACAACCAACCAGGGCCGGGGACAAACTGCAACCGAGGTACGTGCCCTTAGCGGGAGCCGGACCCAGGTCTCTCCGGACTGCAGACCGATGCTCTAACCGCTGAGCCGAACCGGCCAGGGCTTGAACCCAGTTCTTAACCATTGGGCTGTACTGTTCCCCAGCAGTCAGAGGGAGACACAGACTCTTAGAGCCACTTCCGGCGAACAGCCAGCCTGTTGGGTGCATCCGAGTAGCTCGTTGGCTCTGAGGCTGTCTCATCAGCAGTAGTTGTCTCATCAGCAGTAGTAGCGGGTGCCCCGTGGTGCCAGGACCCAGGTGTGTAGTTTAGGGTGCACCTGCTAACTTACGGAGTGCAAAAATGTAGCACCATCACCATGTGCATTTGCCCTGGATCTCAAATCTTTTGTTTAAACTTGCACTCAACCTGACTCTCACGAGACCATGTGCCCCACTAACGTCATGCTAAAGCAGCTGGATAAACCATGGGGCCGAGCTGACAGGTACGACAATGTGTGCTCATGGTATGTAAACCAGCAGAGTTAACTACCCAGGAGGTGAGAACTGTTCACCTTTGGGGGTGCTAACATCCCTCCAGGCTGCCTAGGACTCTATGGCAGTGGAAGGTGGAGCTTTCTAGATTAAACTGGATATGTCAGAATATGAGCCTCTAAAACCAAGCAACTTTGCACTAACAGAATTGGGTCTACTGTTCCAATTCGTAGCCACAGTCTTTCCAATTTTAGTGCCCGCAGTGGTCTGGGTCTGTGCCATGTGCTGTGGGTAACATAAAAATTAGTAAGACCAAGCTGCCCTCGAAAAGCTTGTAATTGATGATATGGGGTGGCTATGGGGGGGAAGACATCAAATCCGACAGAACTTGAGGGCAGGGGAGCCCTCAGGAAGAACACGGTTTTCGGAGCCAGGCTTTGAAGGGTGGGGAGGGCAGAAGGGAGGCATTCCTTCTCCATTTGGCTGTTTATCCAGAACCTCATTTCCAAGCCTGTCATGTACAAAGTTCCAGCAAGCATTCCGTTGGTCATCTTCTTGTTAAACCCTAAATCTCGGCAGCATGCGGCCAATGGTTAGGGTTTTTCCTAAGTATGGTTACCTGACACTCACTTAAGCCAGATCTCTGACCTCAGATACATGTTTTACACTGGCGTTGTTGAGACACAATTTACTTACCATAAAATTCACCCTTAATGTTAAAGTGTGCCATTCGGTGCTTTTTAGTGTATTCACAGTTGTGCGCCATCATTGCGATCTAGTTCCAGAATGTGTCCCTTACCCAGAAAAGAACTTTCCATTCCTCCCTCCCCCAGCTCCCAGCAACCTGTAATCCACCTTCTGTCTCTGGGATGTGCCTGTTCTGGACACGGAATCATACAGTATGTGACCTTTTGTGTCTTGGTTTCTTTCGCTTAGCATATATGTTTCCAAGGTCCACCCATGGTGTAGCATGTACCAGTACTTTGTTTCTTTTATGGCTGAATAATATTTCATTATGTAGATATACCACAATTTACTTATGCATTCATCAGCTGATGGACATTTGGGGCTGTTTCCACTTTTTGTCTGTTGTGAATAATACTGCTATAAATATGCTGGTCCAAGTGTTTGTGTGGACATATGTTTTCAATACCTAGGAGTGGTATTGTTGGGTCACATGGGAACTCTGTGCCGAACTTTCTGAAGAACTGACAGACTGGTCTCCAAAGCAGCTGCACCATTTTACATCCCCACCAGCAATGCATGAGGATTTGTCACCACCGTTTGTTGCTGCTGTCTTTTCTTTAGTATAGTGGTGTGAAAGAGTATCTCATTGGGATTTGGGTTTGCATGTCCCTAATTATAATGTTGCACACATTTTCATATGCTTGTTGACTGTTTACATATCTTCTGGGGAGAAATGTCTATTCAAACCCTGTGTTCATTTTAAAATTGGGTTATTTGTTGGCCTCAGATAGTTTTATAACAGCTGTCGTATGTTGGAAGAATCACAGGCTTACCTGTAGTTGACCTGTATTTTATTTTGACTTCATCACTTATCTATATGACCTCAAGCAAGATTATTTCATTTCTCTGCACCTCAGCTTTGTTATCCACAAAAAGGGGTCATACCTCTCTCCCAGGGCTGTCAGGGGGAACACATGAAATGTAAAAGCATCAGGTAAAGATCGGAGTAATCAATAGACACTCAGATACTTGTTAAACCCTCTTATTGCTCTGCCCTCATTTGAGACGTTTTCCCTTAGGAAGACATATTTGACCTTGGAAGACCGATTGCAACATGGCCAGTGGAGTGGACCGAAGTCTAAAAGTCAGGGACCCCAGGCCAGCTGGTGTGGCTCAGTGGACTGAGAGGTCCTGGTTCGATTCCCAGTCAGGACACATGCCTGGGTTGCAGGCTCGATCCCTGGTAGGGGGCGTGTAGGAAGCATCCAATCGATGTACCTCTCTCACATCGTTGTTTCTATCTCCTTTCCCCTCCTCTCTCTCTAAAAAAAATCAATAGAACCATATTTTAAAAATAAAAAATAAAAGTCAGGGACTCCAATTGGAAGAGGTCAGTGAGTTCATCCTGAGGTCTCCCTCCCGCACAACAACGCCTCCACGTCGGGCTGAGGGCGGCATGGCCCTGCTGACCCCTGCATGAAATCATCTGCGCAAATATAAACCATCTCAAGAGCTTGAGAACTGGGAGGACAGAGACGGTTATAAAAGAGGGATTGTTCCAGCACCAGACCCCTGTACAATCTTCACAATTTCGAATAACAAGGTTTCAAGAATGATGGCTTGAGAGGGTTGGGTAACGTGGCATTCAGAGTCTGGCTTTCCCTAAGAGCACGTCTGGCTCTTGCTTATTAACAGTTTGGTCGTGCAAAAGGCCTGTCATTTGTTCATTCTCTAATGAATGGATAGGCTGTTTAATTTCTTGATGGGCAACCTAGTAATTTTAGTCTCCCGCTCCAAGCCTTTGTTGGCTTCTTCCATGTGCATTACAACAACTTTCTTTATCCTGCTATGATGTGCTCTTTCCCTTAGCACTCAGCTCGAAGGCCAGTTCTCCTAAGTAGTCTTCCCTCTTTGGGGAGGATAAGCCCTGAGAAAGTGGCCAGACTTAAAATCCACTCAGTCATCAAGACTGCTATCATTTATTGAGCATATACTATGGGCAGGACATTGTACAGTGGACTGGCAAGACCATCTGGGCCTTCAGAGAGCTCGTAATGTGTTGGAGAAGATGGGTGTGTTAACAAATATTTACAGATAACATCATATTACCACGATTGCCCTAAAGAGATGTTCATCACTGGAGCACACCAAGGGAGACTTGCGGAAATAGCAAATACGGAAGTTCCACCTTTCCTAGGTAATCCTAAGGGCAACCCACCATCGATATACAGTCACTGATGGGAAGAGGGAACATGTACACATTCCTTCATTCTCCTGTGTTAAAGCACACTTTGGAGAAAGGAACCAGCAGAGAAGAAATGAAATAGAAGAGACTTTAAAAATGATTTTTCTAGGCCCGGCCGGTGTGGCTCAGCGGTTGAGCGTCGACCCATGCACCAAGAGGTCGCCAGTTCTATTCCCGGTCAGGGCACATGCCCAGGGTTGTGGGCCCGATCCCCAGTGGAGGGCCTGTGGGAGGCAGCCAATCGATGTTATCTCTCATCGCTGTTTCTATCTCTCTCTCCCTTTCCCTTCCTCTTTTCTCTAAATAGAAAAATAAAAGGAAAAATCACAGGAAAGTATTAAAATCAAATTACAGTTTAATTTTGTGATCTATAAGTAGAAGCTGCAGGAAGAAATTTAGACAAAGGGAATAATTTCTCATTCCCATGCCCCCAGAACCTGAAGAGGGTTCCCATCCAACCCCAAAGAGGATCCTCAACCATTCCCGGATTTCCATTTGTTCCTGTTTAAAATGAAGACATTGAACCAGCCATTCTGAAAGATACCTTACAGTTCTGACAGCCTAGGAATCAGAGTGGGTAGTTTATTTTTAGCTGGGAAAAAAAGAAAGAAAATAAGAATGACAGGGAAATGGCGGCGTCTTAATGTTTGTTTGGTTGTAGACGGCGGTGGCGGAGGGAGAAGGACCCTTTCACGGCTTTGACTTCCCAGTGGGGAGGGCAGAGCCACAGCACCGCAGTGCGGAGCCCCATGGGACAGAGAGGACACTCGGGGTTAAGAAGAGGAAGACAGCAAACGGGTGCAGGCGGCATCACGTTCCTAGCCTAGAAAATGTGCAGCCAATAGTTTGTGGTAACCAGGGTCTGATGTGATAGGAGATGTGAGTATCAAGAACGGGTTTTCTAAGTAAGGGACAATGACAGGTGGCCAGCAGCCCGGACAGATGTCCAGGACATTGTGCATATAAATCCCAGGCATGTGACTCCCTGAGGACACAGGTCACGATGCCTGCGTAGCAAGGGCTGCGTGAGGCAGGATGCCAATATCACTCTGCAGGCGGAGACTTCGGATAGCTCACTCTGACTCACATCTCTAACCGACAGAACAACCAGCCACCTTCCTTTCCCTCACCACCGAGAATGTTTTATCCCTTTATTTCTTTTGATCTCATATTTCAGACTCTTATTCTCTCGGATGCACCGCCACACCTGGTCAAACTACAACTGCCAGGACAGACACTGATGCCTCTTCAGAAAGAAACCCAGGAAATGGTTCCCAGCTGCCAACTACACACAGGACACAATGACCATCACACAACCCAGCCCGCCTCTCTGCCCCATATATTTATTCTCCCAATCAAATCCTCATTCGTTCATTCAACATGGAGCTATAGAAGCTGTGGACCTTGGGCAAGTCACTTAACCTCTCTGTGCCTCCGTTTTTATCTGTAAAAGGAATAACAGTATCAGTCTCATAGGAACATTGTTGGAATTGAGTTATTACATGTGAAGTGCTTAAAATGGCACCTGGACATATGTTTTTTTTTTTTGTTTTTTGTTTTTTTTTAATCCTCACCCGAGGACATTTTCCCATTTTTTTTGTTCAGGTAGAGTGGGAGGGAGAGAGAGGAACAGAGAGAGAGAGAGAAACATCGATGTGAAGGGACACATCGAGTGGCTGCCACCCACACGACCGACCAGGGCCAGGGACAAACTGCAACCGAGGTACGCGCCCTTAGCGGGAACCGAACCCGGGTCTCTCAGGACCGCAGGCTGACGCTCTAACCGCTGAGCCAAACCGGCCAGGGCGGCACCTGGACATATGAAGCACCATATAAACATTAGATATTTTATTATCATTATTATTATTCATTAATCTTAGTACTATGCAGCAAGGTAAGCACTTTGCCCCCTTGGAAATTCCCAAGTCCTTGCCTACGAAGAGTGCTGCTCAAAAACAGTAGCCTTATAAAAAGTATCAAAGGAAAGGAAGTGTACTGGGGACATGGAAAGGAGGGAGAATGGAACAGAAATGAACAAGAGCTGTCAGAGGTGAGAGGGGGAGGAGCGTGATGCGAAACAGGAACCAGAGGTGGTGGTACCACTGACACATGAGTGTGAGCTGAGGGGCACTTAAGAGGCAGATAAATATCGGGTTTCATGCTAAGATGACACATCGATTTGGGAATCACTGACTTGTAAACCACAGCAGGAGGAAATGAGAGGCAGCAAAAGGAGGCTCCCGAAGATGAGAAGAGAACCCCACAAAGACCTGGGGGGAGACCTTCATGAAGAAACAGGTGGAGAAAGAGAAACCTCCACGGACACTGAGATGGAAGCAGGAGAAGGTAGGACAAAACACGGGAGCTTCACCGCGAGGCAGGAGATGGGTGGTCTCACAAAGACGGGCGTGGCCATGGGGTTTGGCACCAAGAGCCCACTGTGAGCCCTTCCAGGAAGGTGGGGGGCCACGTCCAGTCACAGTGAGTGTGGTTAGGGGTGGACGTGACGTGGCTCCAAAGAGGAAAGCATTTCATAAAAGAACCTGGCCGTTGGGCTAGGGAGGAAAGGGAGGGAGCGGTGAGGAGGGGTGCAGGACAGAGGAGTCATGCTACCTCTTAAGTTGGAAGGGACAGGAGCACTTCCTACCTCCTCAAAGCGTGTGGTCCCGCCCCAGGGGAGTGCAGGAAATGCCATGCTCTGAACATGATGAGTCATTTGTAACTTTATGCCTTTTTAGAAAATTTTGGTAAAATATACCATTTTATCATTTAAACTACTTGGAAGTGTACACTTCTGTGGCATTCAGTACATTCCCACTGTTGGGCCACCGTCACCACCACCGTCCACCCCAGAACGTTTTCATCTTCCCCGACTCTGCGCCCATTAAAAAATAACTCTCCATTCCCTTCCACCCCCAGCCCTTGGAAACCCCAATCTACTTTCTATCTATAACTTTGGCTCCTCTAGGTACCCCATATACATGGAATCATACTAGGTTTGTTTTTTTGTGACTGGCTTATTTCACTTAGTGTAATGTCTTTGAGCTTCATCCATGTTGTAGCATGTCTCAGAATGTCCTTCCTTTTTAAAAAAAATAATATTTTTTCTTTATTGATTTTAGAGAGAGGAAAGGAGAGAGAGAGAGAGAGAGAGAAACATCGATGAGAGAGAACATCAATTGGCCACCTCTTGCATGCCCCCCACTGGGCATGCGCCCTGACCAGGAATCGAACTGGCAACCTCTTGGTGCGTGGGTCAATGCTCAACCACTGAGCCACACCAGCCGGACTGTCCTTCCCTTTTAAGGGAAGACTATTCCATTGTATGGATAGCCCACATATTGTTTACCCATTCACCCATCAGTGGATACTTTGGTTGCTTTTACCTTTTTGCTATTGTGAATAATACTTCTATAAATGTGGGTCTACAATTATCTGAGTTCCTGCTTTCAATCCCTTTGGGTATAGACCCAGAATTACAATTGTTGGATCGTATGTAATTCTATGTTTACTGTTTCCCATAACGGCTACACCATTTTACATTCCCGCCAACGGTGCACAAGGACTCCCATTTCTCCGTATCCTCACCAACACTGTTTTTTTTATCCTCACCCAAGGCCATTTTCCCATTTTTTTGTTGAGATAGAGTGGGAGGGAGAAAGAGAGAGAAACATCGACGTGAAAGAGATACATTGAGTGGTTGCCACCCACACAACCCAAGCAGGGCCAGGGACAAACTGTAACTGAGGTACATGCCCTTAGCAGGAACCGAACCCGGGTCTCTCTGGACCACAGGCTGATGCTCTAACCGTTGAGCCAAACCGGCCAGGGCCTCACCAACACTTATTTTCTGTTTGTTTTTTAAATAATTGCCATCCTAATGGGTGTGATGACCTCTATGTCCTTTTGCATGCTAATAAAACTCCAAATAGCCTACCTCCTCCTATCAGCCATGCAAAGCCTGGTCGTCCCTCAGTATCTTCTCAGGTAATCAGTTCCTCTGGATGGTATCTGAGAACCACCCCCAACAGAGTTAATCACTCTTTATTCTTAAGTTTGGTCCTTATACGACTTCCATGATGGTGCATGTTACACTAAAAGCAGTGATTAATTTGTAAATCTCTGTCTTCACCTTAGACACGTACACCCTAGAGGAAAGGTTAGTTCCTAGCCATCCTTATACTCCCATAACCTAGCACAGAGCCTGGCATCCCATCCATGCTTTTTGCTAAATAAACAGACATAAGCAAGCATAGTTGCTGCCCACAGAGAATTAATCGTTTTAAGACAGGCATAAATATATGAAATTTTAAATAATAGGAACCCAATGCAAGATAAGAAAGACCCCAAAGAGGGATATTAATAACTTTCATCGTGGGCAGTAGACTGCAATGTTTTTGGTCACATAACTCTCTCCGTAAAAAGATTCTGAGCACAACTTTCCATGTCTTATTTATAAATTAGATATGTCTTATCTTACTATTGTGCGGTGTACATTAAAAATATACCAAAAATACGTCCTGGCCGGCTTGGCTCAGAGGTTAGAGCATCCGCGTCTAGAAACTTCTATAGTGATTGGAGGAGGCAAATGCATGTCTGCCAGAAATAATGAGTTAAAAGTGTGGCCTTGTGTTTTCTATCTCTGTGTTTCTTATTTCATTTTTCTAATGTAGTCTTCACTTATTTATTCAATAAATTTAGTAATTCATTTTCATTGTGTTTTATAAAGGTATCTACCTACAGTGGATTGGAAACTACAAATGAAACAAAAAACCCTGGTTTTCAGCCTAGAGAGCTGGGGAGCGCTGGACTAGGTGGTAAGTCGGAGCTGTCCCTGCAGCGTGGGAGGGTCCTCTGGGTTCAGACCTGGGGTGGGGGTTGTGACTTCACTGGACTCAGACGGGTCCTTGGAGGCTAGACAAGCCCAGGGCAGTCTTTTTCTGATGGCTCCCTGCCCCAGACTGAGTTATCTTAAATCTTCTGAGCTCTCTATGCCACACAATAGACGTTATTGAACTGAACTGAACTGGGCTGTTTGGAGAGGATTACGTGTCTGAAGGAACTCCTGTCCCCAGATCCAGCACGACACAGGGCAACCGACTGTGTGTGTGCACGTCCCCCATCCTGTTCCTTAAGCCCCACTCGCTGTCCTCTGGCCTGAACTCGGCTCTTTGCATTCTCCCTGTCGGCACTTCACCGGTATCTGTGGGCAAGACCAGTGAAAGCATTGAAACACCATCTCTTCTCAGACATACTGGGTGGATGCCATTTAATTGGATGTTTTTTCCTCTAGGGGTTTCTAATTCTCTTGCTCTGGCTCAACCACCCAAATCAGCCACAGGTCATTTTGCCGGAGGGCATTTCCATCAGAGTTAGCAACTGGTGGAGTGAGTGTGCGGGATGGGGCCCTTCAGCAGGGATGGGGCCCTTTAGCCAGCGGCGTTCCATTTATAACCTCGGTGCCCACGCGGCCAGCGAGAGCTCTTCCATTGAAAGGCAGTCGCCAGCCCCTGTCCAGACCGCTGCCCAACCCCACACAGGGGCGCTCCAGACGCTGGCCCGAGACCCTTCTCATGGCATCGCCGGGCCGAGTGACAGGTGTGCTCCACAGTCTCTGCCCGGCCTCGAGGACCTCCTAGAACAGCCAGAGCTGGAGCATGAGTCCCGTGTCCGGAGCACACACCATGGGCTCTACTCTAAGTGCTTAACATGCATCATCTCCTTCAAGCCTCCCCAAACCCTTGAGGAAGGTACTTTTTTTGTTGTTATTACTGTAAAATATACATAATGTAAATGTGCTCGTTCAAGTTCTGTGGCACTGAGTCCACTCACACTGTTGTGCAACCATCACTGCCATCCATCTCCGGAACTTTTCCAGCCTCCCAAACTGAAACTGCCCAGAAACAAACCATTCCCGCAGCCCCTAGCAACCACCAAACACTCTCCATCTCCGTGGATTCGATTCCTCTAAGAATGAGAACAGTATTCTCCTTGTTACCCACTGTACAGAAGAGAAAACAAGCACAGACCGCTTAAGTAACTTGCCCGAGGTAACACAGCTAGCAAACAGAAGACCTGGGATTTGAACTTGGTCAGTCTGGCTCTGGAGCCCACAAGGCCCTGTGAAAGAGAATGGAAGTCCCTTAGAGGGAGACAGCAGATCCCTCATTTCCTTAATGCCTCGTTTGTCCCAAACAGACGGCTGCACCCAGGCCGGAGCAGAAGAGCGTTAAGGTCTTCAGGTCCAGGACTCGGGGTGGGAGAAGCAGCAGCTGGATGATGCGTACTGCTCGATCTATCCTCTCCCTGTACATCCCACCTCACGTGTGCACGTGCGCACGCACACACATACACACACACACACACACACAGGCTGGAGTGGCAAGAATCTGACTTTTGGATTCAGACAGGCCTGGGTTCCAGGCGCAGTTCTGTGATGTACTAAACGCCTTCTCTTGGACAATTTGTCTGACCTTTTCTGGGCTTCCGTTTCTTTTTCATTAACATGGGTATGATACCATCTACCTTATCTGGATGCCGAGAATCAGGATGAAATGAAATAGATTTGTAAAACCATCGGGCACAGTTCCGGACACGGAGCGGAAACCCGATCATCGTGAGCTCCCGACCCCTTCCTACGTCACCTCGCCCCTCCCGAAAAGGAAACGGAGAAACCCCACGAGCATCCTGGCCAGTCCTTGGCTGCTCCAGCCACCTGGGGTGCTGGGGACAGAAGACTGGGGCAGAGGAAGAGGCACGGGGAGGAGAAGGACTTGTTCATCCTGAGGGAATGAAATCAAATGCTCAGGGAAGTGGGCGCTGCCGCTTGCATCTCACGGATTGGCAGGAAAATTAGAACAACGGGATGCTGGCAGGCTCCCACCGGATTTTTTACTGATGCTGTAAAATATTCACCTTTGTTCAGGCGGCCGGCGGGCTGGACAGCTCCTGTGGGGGCCCGGGGCTCTCCACCGTCTCCTCAGAGCCTCAGTGCGCCCAGCACAGAGCGGGGGCTTGCTAGATGCCCACCGAGTCGCTGAGTGAGTGAACGCAGGTGCTGTGCCTGCCGTGTGTTTTTACTTTGGAAGATCAGACTGCCTGGCCCAGTATTTCAGGGTGGATTGCCTCCACCGGATTTGATTGATGCTTTCAGCCACCACCGGGGGCATGAGACAAGCTTCCTGAAACTAAATTCAAGGAGTTTAAAGGCCTGAAACTCTGGAGTGTTCTGAGCTCTGCTGAGTCTGCTGGCAGCTGAAGGGCTGTGCTCCCTCGATTTTTCTCCCCATATTTTTTTTAAAAAAAGGTGAGCCATGCACACTATACCTGCTTCTAGGACAAACCAGGGGCGACTTGAGGAGGGCATTTCCAACAGGTCAGGGGCTCCAGAAAGACAGGCCTGCTTCTCAAGGAACTGGGCTGCTGGGCACTGGCCGGTGAGGAAAGGGAGGGGGCAGCCTGGCCACGTGCCCTCACAAGGCCATGGCCTCAATACCTCCTGCTTGCTGGGAACAGCCCTCTCCCCACATTGATGGGAGATCACCTGCGCAAACCAGACCAGGGTCCGAATCATTCATTCCAGAAGGGGCTGTGATTCACATCTGCGCTTCAAAAAATGGTGTGAGTTTAATTTAAACAAGAAGAAAGCAAAAAAAAAAAAAAAATGCTCAGATGCTGACAGATTTCTCCAGACCTTAATTTGCATTCGCTTTGCTTTCGGAGCATTTGATTTGTTCTCGTTTCAAACTGTGTTGCACCGGGTGCAAGGAAAAGAGACTTGCTTGATCTGGGTCTTGCGACTTCGTGGTTTATCGATGTCAACACCGGGCAAATGAGGAGTGCCGACAGGACCATCACATGGGTGTCCCTCCAGGAAGATGAACGGGAGACGCCAAGCCCTGACCCTTTGGAAGCTTGGGCACCCTTCAGCTCTTCAGTGCTGGCAGTCATCTCTGTGTCACCTCCCAGGTCCTTCCTAGGAACCAGGCCAACCCGGGTACAAATGCAATTAGGAGACCTTAGTCCCCTCCCTAAAAATAGGATGCCTGCTGATGTTCCCAGCGTGTGTTTAAACGCCCTGCATTTAACTTGAGTGCTGACATCGCTGACCCACAGTTTCGAAAGAGGGAAGGGTTCCAGCCTGGCTTTTCACAGACGCAGAGTCAGGCCGTCCAGGACTCGGAGCAGGGGCCATGCAGAACAATCACCTGTTTCCTAATTCGTGTCCCTGCCTAGGTTTAGCCTGGCCTCTCATTCATCCTCCACAGAGCGACCATCACAGTAGGATCACGCCACCTCTTCAAAATTCTTCACTGTCAGCTCCCAACGTGAATAAACATAATAACAACAACCCATGTCTGGTTCTGTCTTCTAGTTGTCCGACCACTGGACAGATGTTTGAGAACCTCCTCTGCGCCAGCCGCCCCAGCGATCCTCTGCTCCCCACTGCGGTCGCTCCATGTACCCTACTCTCCACTTTCCCTTGATCACTTCCCATTTCCCAATCCTGACCCGTACTCTCCCTCCCCAATGCCTTTGCCCCGGCTGTCCCCTGCTGGCAAATTCCTCTCCTCCACACCCACACATCCACATTCTATCCAGCCTCAAGGACAACCCAAGGGCACTTTCTCTGTGAAACTTCCCAGATGTCCCCACGTTAGCATGAGTCCCTTCTCTGACCACCTGCTACTCCTGGATCCCCAGGAAGACCTGGCTGTCCCCATCTCTGAGCCCCTCGAACACCATGCTCCTTCCGCATCCCCGTTATGACTTTCCACCTGGGTAGTATTCTCTCTTTGCTACCATCCGTCAGAAACGAAGCCCATGCTTACCCCCTCCCTCTACTTCAAGCCCAAACAAAGCAGCCACTCAGAGTGTTGGCGCGTAAACGGACACGTGTGCACTTTCTCCTCCGGTCCCATGGCGCTCCGTACAAAACGTAGGTCACTGATCACACTCTGCTTAGCATTGTAAATACCTGTGTATATAATAACCATAAACCACTTAAGGAAAAAACTCTTGTCAAACTTATCCTTTTTTCTCCCACAGCATCTAAAAAAGAAACTCCTTACTCAGAGTGGACATTCACTAAATGATATTAAGATGAAAAGAAATAAGGGAAATCTCACCCTCCCAGGTAGGCTTAGGGAGACACTGGTGAGGACCTGGGCAGTGCTAGGGAAGGCAGGTCAGCTGGCATGTGTGAGACACACACACGCACACGCACGCGCGCACACACGCCCTGTACATGGACTCACAAATACAATTCATCTAAATGTATTTATGTAATAGTGTGCTCATATTAATAATTAACTTATAATTAATGTGAATCATTATTGTTAGCTGAACACCTATTAAGTGTGCCACATTTGAGGTTCAAGTTAGAAAAACAAAGGTGATGCGACATGATCTTTCCTTCCAGGAGGTCACACACCTCTACAGCCTTGAGCTCTCTCAAATATTAACAGAAGATATAGTCATGATATATTCATGGCCATTCAAAGAGTTTTTAAAGGATCAGCAGCGCATCCACGTCTATAGTGATTTTGCATTTTGTGCCCTCATCTAGCCAGCCCATCGGAAAGCGCCGCACTTGACCTACAATGCACGATTCCAGTCCCTCGTGGGACTGTTTTCCTGACGGCACTTAGACGTTCCGCCAGCGACTTCAACTAAGAGATGTAAGAAAGAGTCCTGCGCAGCTCCTCCTGGGGTTTAACATGGGGTTATTGTTAAATGAGAAAGCTGTCCTTTAAATCACACTGTTCTCTTCTCAAGGGCCCATGAGAGAGATTTGCTCAGGTTTCGGAACTAGGAAAATCTCTCTTTGTCTGGCCATAATTCTCTATTGCCTTTGGCTGCTGGGAAATCTGCTCAGAGGCAAATGTTTAGCCCATGAAAATGTATGACATGCATTTTTATTACTAACTTTACCCCTGAATTTATTTATTTTCTCATCCTAAGTTTCCCTTCATCCCTGTTTTCCCATCTGTTTAATTTTATTCTGCTATGTCCTTATTGTATTTTTCTTTTAAAATCAATTTTGTTGAGTTATAATGTGCACGCAATAAAAGAATCCCGTCTTGAGTGTACCTGTTCAATGAGTTTTGACAAATATTACCACATTGTTTTTGTTGGCTATCTAAAAGCCCTTTTGAAATAAGCAAAGGTAAAAAGAAATATCACAAGGCGGTCCGTGCTAAGCATCACCATGGAGATATAAACACATTACTGTGGGAATATAAGAGGGTGAAAAATTCTGACTGGAGGGGTAGTGTGGTGGGGCACGGGGACCTTGGGGGGAGTCTCATTTTTAAACTATCTCACCTTAAATTTTAAAGATGAAAATTTAGCAGATAGAAGTGGTGGAAAGGTAATTTGGAAAAGGAAACGTCGCGAATCAAAGACCGAAGCAGGAGATGGTGGCCGGCAGGGGGTTTGGCTGGAGCAGAAGCGAGCAGGGAAGACTGGGGCGTGAGCCTCTGGTCCTGTTGCAGGAGGTTCCGCAGCCAGGCGGCGTCTCACGACTGTGCAGGCAGCGGGGAGCTCTCGGGGTTTCAGCAGAGCAGAAACACAGAGCTTCTTGTTAGAAAGATCACTGGAAGGGTGGGCGCCCTGGGGGTGTTGGGACTGGAGGTAGCTAAGGCAGTGGGGAGGCTTCTCCCGTGGTCCAGGACAGAGATAAGGAGGCCCTGGACCAGTCACTATGAGAATGAGAGTGATGAAATGGGATTCCTTGAGATAGGAAATCTCGAGGAAGGGTCAGAGGATTCGTTGTGAGAATGAGAGACTGATTACATACATGGCCAAAGGGTCAGGCATCCCCGTGATTCCTGTTCTGAACATAGATGGACAGACCCTGGGTCTTCCCTCTCCCAACCTCTGTAAGCAGAGAGAGTACAGGTCACCAACCAAAAACTAAGCCCTACTTTGCAGGAGCTGGGACGGGGAAGGGACGTGAGGAGGGTAAAGTGGGGCTGGTCATGGCAATAGGTCCTTTGTAGTTAACCAGAGCCTACAGCATATATAATAATACTAGCTACATTTTACCTCAATAGAAAATAAATAACACTTAAAGTAACGGTTACTCAGTGTGCAGTACTGTTCTAAGCACATCACATGTTATAACTCATTCCTCCTTACGGAATTCTTATGAGTAAGAACGATTATACACCCATTCAGCAGAGGAGAGAATTGAGGCACAAAGGAAAAAAGTCCTGCTCCAGATCACATAGCTGGTTAACAGCAGAATCAAGATTCAAAGCAGGCAACTGGTTCCAGGCTCTGTGCTCTGACGCCCTAAGGTTGATTGTTCCAGACCCTGTGATAATTTCCCGCCCAGCGAGTGAGTGTTTCTCACGGCCTTGAGGCAGGGGGCACTGGAATTTCTGACTTAGAGAATAACACAAATGTGAAGGAAGGCACTGAAGATGCGTGTCTATGGTGGAGTTGGTGTCATCGGTCACCAGGTATGACAGCAGAACCTTGGGTAGGATGTGACCAAGGCCCCTGCAATATATGGAATAGATGCAGCAAAAAATACTGTGAAAACCAATGTCCGTGGGCATATATGTGCATGTGTGTGCTTGTGCATGAGTGTGCTTGTGCATGTGGGGACTGTCAGCTTCTGATGGTGGCTGAGGTTGGCTGAAGCAATGGCTACACCCACAGGTGCCAGAAATTCCTGGAAAACCATTCACCAGCTGTCCAAATCGAAGAATTCACCTGCGGAAGACAACCTTGACAGGAGGTGGGTGAAGGTGCAGTTGAGATAAAACAAACTCCAAGCAGGTTACCAGGCTGCGGGCAAGCTGAGGTTGCACCTACTCTGTGAAGACAGGGGTGTGGCCGGGCATTACCACCAAAGCGAAGTCATGTGACATAAACAAACAGCCGAGCTGGATTTCTTTTGTTTTCAGAACAGCCTCCATACTATAGCTGCAGGCTCCTCTCATCACCTCTCAGGAGATTCGGCCACCCATACATTTAGGCGACAGATGGGGACTGTCTCAGTGTGTGTACATAGTTGGAATCAACAAACATTAAAGTCTGCATATGGCATCATTTGAAATTTGTACCAACTTCCTAAGCTATTGGAATGATTCCTTATCTCTGGAGAATGTGTGGCACTCACTGGTTCATTCAGTCCTTCAGGTATTGTGCCAGGGACAGAGCAGTGAACAGGACACAATCTCTGTCCTCAAGACACCTCCTGTCTAGTTAGAGAGCCAGACCAGTAAAGGGTGCACAAGGCTGGTCTTGAGAGGGGGTGTTATATACCATTAATCCTCAGCTCATTCCAAATGATAATAGTAATAATAATAATAGTAATAAACACTTAGAGTCCGCAGTTATTCTGGTGTTATCTAACTCAGAATGTGCTATGTGCCATGCACTCTTCTAATCTTCTTTACATAAATTAACTCATTTGATCTTCACAAGAACCCCATAAAGCAGGTACAGTATTGTCCAGTTTGCAGATAAGGAAACTACAGCCCAGTTCAGGTATCTTACCCAAGGTGGCCAGGTATAAGTGAGAGGTGAGAAACCAGGCACCTGACCATTATGCTTTTCTACTAGAATAGAAAGAGCCCAGCTGTGAGCAAGAAGGCAGGCTGGCAAACCGAGCATTATGGAGGCTCACATTATGGGGGCAACGCTCAACCATCAGGTAGGAAGGGAGATAGCAAAGTAAGAGCACAGGGTGGATCCCTCGAGGGTTTTCTCCCGACTCTGGACCTAAAGAAATACACTCCTGCCTACAGCATTGCAGAGTTCATAGCATTTTAAGTATCTCATTACTGTTTAAATTACAGTAAACCTGACCCCCCCTTAACTAGATGCTCCTTGAGGACCCATTGTTTAATTCTCTTACTATAGTATCTACAACCGGACTTTACACACGTGGTAATTAATCAAATGTTATAAACCATTAATCCTCAGCTCAATTGGCTCTTTTTAATAAATGCAGACATGCATTAGAGATATTTTAGAAAGATTCCTGTCCAACACTTTAAAAATAATTCTCTGTTGTATTTTATTTTTCCTTTATAGCAGTTTGTTTATTGTCTGTCTCCCCCAACTAGAATAGAAGCTACCTGTGGGCAGAGACTCTTCTTGTTTGTCACTGCATTTCTGGCACCTGAGAACAATGCCTGGCACAGGGAAAGAAGTCAGTAACCACTCAAGAAGTGAATATTTGAAAAACAATGGCCTTTGAAAATGCTCACCAACCCCTGGGGGCAGCCTTCGTTCTTCACCCAAGCCTGAGGCAGGGTGTCAATACTACTCATTGCCCTCAAAGGTGAGGAAGCACAGGAAAAGAGGTTTTGCTGGAGAGGCTGAGAGATGGAGAGAAGTGACCTCACACAGACCACAGCATTTTGTTCATTCCCAGATCTCCACTGAGCATCTCTGTCCACAGCAAGCTCCTGGCCACCAACTGGTCACCCCTGTACCCTCCCACGCCCCAGCACTGCAGGTCCCCAACTGCTCTGCCTCCTGTATCTCTCTGCATCTCCCTCACTGGCCCTGAGCAATGTGGAGTCCCTGGTTTACCTCCTCACACCCATGATGCCTATTTTGCAAAGGACATACCTCTTGGGAGCCATTGTCTTTAGAAGGAAGCAAGGGCATTGAAAATACATTTTCTCTTCTGCATCTATCTTTATTTTTTCTGTCACACACAGAGAACTTGAATCCAGGCTTTCCCATGTTATAATTGCATGCCCTCTGCCACGTTGCATAACCTCCTCACCGCCCTGGTCTTCACTGCGAACATGGGGATGAAACTGGCTTCCCAGGGCTGTTGTCGGAACCGAACGGGACAAAGCACACCAAAGCACCTGGTGCAGAGTGGGTATTCAAGAAAATGTTACTTCTCTTTTCCTCTTGAAGTAATCTCTCAACTATCCACAGGGACCCACGGACCAAGGAGAGAGTTGAGGATTTTCAGAATAAAGCAACTGAAGCTCGTGGCCACTAACACTGTTTCTATGGTCGCAGGGACGCGGACGGCATGACTGCACAGGGCAGTTCCCAAGGCAGCCACAGTGAGAGAAGGGGGTGACTGCTGCTCAGGGGGGTGGGGGAAGGTGTAGCTGATCAGCCAGAGGGGACTGACCAGGGTGAGCTGCATGTACTTCACCGTGATATTCAGGAATGCCCATGGTACCAGCCAGCACTGAAAGGGAGGCGTGCAGGTCTTAATGACCAGAGGGAATATGCTTTGGAGTTTACAATGAGAAAATGTCAAGTGCCAAGGTCTTCTTCCCACCCTAATCCTATCACCACGGCCTCAGTCCTCGGCTTCCTGGATGGGGGGGGGGGGGGGGAGGCTGAGCCTGCGATGGCACCCTGCCCGCCCTCACTGGCGTAATACCAAGTGTGCAAGAGCTATCACCACAGGCTGAGATGTCCAGCCGGTACATCATCTTTGCCCCACAAACACTTGTTGGCTGCTTGATTCGAATGGTAGTGATACGCGATCATCCTTAACGCCAAAACTGAAGACTCTCGGCTGCTGTCTGAAAGATAGTGATGCCAAGGAGCACTTGGGACTTTTAATAAGATAAAATAGCACAGGCTAGGAATGCCTGACCAGATAAACCAAAGCCACGTTGGCAGGGAGAAATGTGAAGGATGACACGTTGATCCAAGACAAAAGAAATAAAGAATTCCTCAGCCAACCCAGGATCGACCCTCTCACTAATGCCCCGATGGAGAAACGAACCCACGTGATGCTGCGGAACCATTGGGAGGTCAGCCTGGGTCCGAGCATAACATTTTTCCCTTTCTGTTTTCGTGAAGCCAGGTTTTGGAACGACTGAGACAGTTGTGACTGCCGCCACCACCGGCAATCATTGGCGTGATGCACACGCGAGTTTTAATTCCCAAAAGGATGCCCACAAATGGATAGAAACCTGACCAGAATCCCGAAGGAGGGCGAGGGACATGGGCTGTTCCGCAGCACAGGTCAGCACTGAAGACGATCTGTGACCCGGGGCAGCGCCAAAGCCCTCGGAGAAATGCCTCCAGCACTACTCCCCGGGTCCTGCCCCCCCCCCTTGCTATTTCTCTTCTCCCCTCGAACCCCAGCACCTCCATCCCGGCCACACTCTCGCCTCCTCCCCATCTGGCTGAGAGGACGGACACTCGGGAGGGAATTTCCCCGCGCTGCCCCGCGTGTCTGCCCACCTGCTCCGTGGTCTCACTTCCCTCCTACTGCTGCGGGTGAATCTGCGGGGGCCCAGGCAAGGCCGGTTCCTCCATTGTTTTGCCTTGACTCCACCCCCTCACCATTCAAGAACATTCTTTCAAGATTTCTCTCCTCTCTTTCTTGCGCTAGTAGTTTTCCCACATTCATTAGGTGATTCCCATCAGCATACAAACATGATGTTATTGCTCTTATTTAAAACAAAACAAAACAATGAACAGACCCGCTGGTGAGGCTCAGTGGCTGAGCGTGGATCCATGCACTAAGAGGTCGCTGGTTCAATTCCCAGTGGGGGCCATGCAGGAGGCGGCCAATCAATGTTCTCTCTCATTGATGTTTCTTTCTCTCCCTCTCCCTTCCTCTCTCTTGCTAACATCAATAAAGAAATAATAATAATAATAATGAACAAAGACAAAGACCATTGCTTGACCCGTGTCCCTCTCCTGCCATACCACCTTTCTCTGCTCCCTTTACGGTCCAGGGGTGGGGAACCTTTTTTCTGCCAAGGGCCATTTGGATATTTATAAGATCATTTGAGAAGCATACAAATTTATCAACTTAAAAATCAGCCTGCTGCCCTGGCCAATTTGGTTCAGCAGTTGAGCGTCGGCCTGCGGACCAGAGAGTCCCAGGTTCGGTACCCACTAGGGCACAAAAATAAAAATAAAAATAAAAATAAAAAATCAGCCTGCTGTAATTGCTCAGGCTAATTCGATGAGGCGTGTGCACATTCCCCTTTCCTTCCGATGCTCACTCCACTGCGGTCTCTGCCCCCACTCCAGCAACTCTGCTCCTGTCTAAGCCTTCAAGGCCTTTGAGACGCCAACAGTCAGTTCTCCGTGCTCATCTCTCCAGTGGCTCAAGCCAAAAACCTCGGCTCGTCCTTCATTCTTTTTCTTTCTCAACAAAGCAGATCATTAACAGATTCTATTGGCACTTCCTACAAAGTATATCTTACATCCTATCCCTTCTTCCTACCTCCACCTCCCTGATCCAAACTACAATCATGTCTCCTGTAGATGACAGGTAGTAACGTTTGGCCTGGTTCCCTCTCTAGCCTCAGGGCTGTGCTCTGGTCTCTTCACTGCGGTCACAGTAAGTCCGTGGAACGCAGATCATGTGACGCCGCTCTTCGAGACCTTCAGATGGTCTGCGAGGGAGAAGGGGAGCCAAGTCAAAGTCCTGACAGTGTCCTGTGGCCGCACACAATGTGGCCATCCAACACCTCTCTCAGCTTATCTACTGCCACCACCACCTCCGTTCTAGACACTCAGGTTTACTTATTTTTCTCTTGGGCATTTGAGAGAAGTACCCACCTGAGGGCCTTTGCACTTGCTGTTCCTTCTGCTAGTCCCCCAGCATCCACATGGCTAAATCCTTCACCTCCTTCAAGCTTTAGCTCACGCGTCACCACCAAGTGAGATCTCCCCGATCACCCTTTAAAATTGCAGCCCCACCCCTGGTCCTCCCTATTCCTCTTTCCTGCTTTTCTTTCTCTCTCTTTTACCCTTTGCCACTTATAACCCTAACATGCTACTTAATTACCTATTTGTTTATTGCGTTCTGCCTCCTCCAGACTGTAAGTGCCATGAAGGCGGGGTTTGTCGTCTGTTTTGTTCTCTGATGCCCCTCCAGCAACTGCACTAACCCTACCCACAGCACGCACCTAAGGACGCACCTAAGGACGTACTGGTGGTGCTGGTGTCAGGCAGCATCTCCAGAAATCACACGAACCCTCGCTGCTCCAGAAATTAACTGCTCTCAAGTGAAAGATAAATTCATTCTCAGGCTAAATATACTTTTAGTATATCAAGATTATACAATCTCAGTGATCCTCGTCATCACACTAATACCTTTTTATATTGATACAGTGCTTTCTGGCTTACAGAATTCTTTCTCCCATGTGGTTGTATTTCATCCTAAGGACAACTCTGAAATTGAAGAAGGAAAGAGAATATCGATCTTATTTTGTAAATGAGAAAGCTAAGCCCCAGAGCAGTTACATATCCAGCTTACACGTGCCCGGGACAATGAGTGCAAAACTGTGACGAACCCAAGCCCCCTGTCTCCAGGGTTAGAACTCTTGCTTCCATGCTGACCGGCCTTCGGGGGAACTATGCGTCCTTCTCTGGAGAACTCAGATGAGCACAAAGGATCTGGGACCTTCACCATCCGCCTTCAGCTCTTCATTTACTCAGCAAGTATTAATCAAGTACTCCCTATGTTCCAGCATTGTCCTAAACACTGGGCAGACAGGACAGAATAACACACGCCGGACAAGATTATGGTCTCATGCAGTCTAGCGTCTTAGAGATGTCAATAAACACCCCCTGAATGATGTCCAGGGTGATAGTGCGGTGAAGGGGGCGGGGTGGAGATCGGTGTGGAAAAAAGCAGATGAGCTATGTTAGGGGTGCCCAGAAATAACCTGTTACCTGTGACCCGCCAACCCTTCCTCTAGCAGTGGGGGGACAGTGCTTCAAACTGGGGGGTGGAGATAGTCCAAAAGGTATTATTATACATTTGAAAAACACCTATGTTCAAGATTCCCAGTCGAGATGCCAGGGAATGGAGGCGATAGTAAAGCTAAATAAAACCGAGCCTGGTTGACACTTTGCGAAGAAGGCGCTAGGGCCCGCAGCCCAAAGTCACAGGGGCACGGACACAGCTTTCTAGCAAGTGGAGCTGTCAGCGCTGAAAACAGACCCAAAGGAGCTCCCTGTCAGGAAAAGGATCCAACAAGCGACTGGATGTCCTCAGAAGTCTCTTCCAACTGCAAATCTGATCATGTTCCATTCTGCGGGACCTCTCTTTACCCAAGTCACCATTCATTCCAGAGGGTGACGGTGTGAGGACAGGCACAGAAATCTGGCCCAAAACCAAGGTTCTCTTGCCAGCCCTCCAAGAGGATGAGCAGTCACCTGACTGTTGTCCCTAGATCCTTCCAGCAGTGGCAAAAGCTGACGCTTCTCAGGGAGATGCGGGGCACAGCCTGTTCCAGCTGTACCCGCAGGACCTACCAGGGCTCCACCTCGGCAGGTGCTCTGTGCAGCGGGAATGGGCAGGATGTCTGCGCCCATTCTAACCTCACTCACAGCTAAGCCGCCAGCAACTGCAAAGAGGGGCAGGCACACTGTCCTGGACAGGAGGCCGCCTGTCTGGTGACTTCCAGATGCTCATCATTATGTCCACAGGCCCGCCTGAGATCCCAGCCGGCTCACAACATCTCTAGATGACAATCATCGACCCTCTTTTGCCTTTGAGCCATTTTCCTGCTCCTCCACTAATACTGGAAACAGACCTCCATGGTGGCCCAGGCAAGACATCACGGGACAGACACTGGCAAAAACTATTACCGCCATTTAGCCGTCACTCACTGCAGGTCAGAGTTTGCTAAAAACACTGTATGTGACAAGATGGGCTATGACCTTTATGTATATGGCCACATATTTCTACACGCTTGGAGAACCACAGCTGGGCAGTCTGGTGGTTGAGTTGGGTAGGCTGGCCGAGGGATTTAAAGGGGTGGGAAAGGTGATGGAGGGGAGCTGGGCCAAGGAAGCTAAGGGCAGGGGCAGGGGCTGGGGGGCAACCAGGGCATTTTGTGGAAAGCACATGGGGACGTGGGGGGCAGTTGCTAGAAGAAGAGAGAGGAACCTGCTGCCGTAAGGGGAAGCACCACATTTCCTCCCCCTAGAGTTCAGTGGGGCATTTTGGAAATTGTTGGTGATTTATCCTGTGACCCTTGCTAGCTCTTCATAAAATGTTTGGTGAAGTCGACATCACCTAGACTTAGGGACTGACTGGGTCTATGATTTTGCAGGGGGAGCAATAGGCGCTGGGGCCCAAGGTGAGAGCCAGGCTGTCAAAGGAGGTGGTGTCACATCATATCCACATTATTTCATTTAATCCTCACAACAGTCCAACAAGATAGGTATTATCATACTTATTTTATAGTGTGTGGGGGAGGGGTTACTGAGTAATTAATTATCTGTAGACATTCTTGACAACTACAATTCAAACGAAGGGAGAGAATTTTATATTTAAATCTGTCCACTCTAACTTCATGCCTTTAAGTTAGCAAAAAGGTGAGTGTGGCTACTTCACAGCCATCACCCAGGACCTTTCTTGACTTGCTTCCCATTTGCTCCTGTTTCCCTCCAGTGGCTCCTGGTTCTGAGCTGAGCCCCTCCTACTGCTCCTCTCTGTCCTCTGGACTTGTCCACAGGTCTCTTTGGTGGGCTGCAGATCCCTCTGGCCCCTGCACATTTGGCTGCCTTGGACAGGATCCCCAGAGCAACGCAAGCCTCTCTGCACCCAAACCCCCAGCCCCTAACACAGAGTTGAGGGACCCACAGAGCAAGGCAGCATCTGGTCGTAGTTAAAACAGTGACCTCCAGAGTCAGAGCACATGGGGTCTACATTTCTGTCCACAGGGCACTTGCTGTGTGGTTTGACACAAGTTACCTAACTTCTCTGATCATTGGCTTAATGAGAAGGGGAATAGGATTGTTGTGAGAATCAAATGAGGCAAAGCAAGAAGAACACTTAAAACAGTGTGCCATGCTCGATGAATGTTAGCGCGTGTCAGTTGACAGTGAACAGAATTGGTCACAAGCAGGCCCAGAAAAAGCCCATGGTGTCAGGGATGTCAAGCCCCTGCCGCTCCCCACGCCAAGGCAGAAAGAGTGTCAGTTCCCACAAAGGCCTTTGGGCACATGCCCGCTGGGGCTAGTTCAAGCCTGGAGGAAGGGAGGGAGAAAGGAAGCTCAGAGATCACCTCCTGGACAAGCTGGGTTTTCTTCTCCCCCATCCCTTTAATTCCTACAGCCCAAACTTTACCCCAACGCGATTGTCATCCAATGAAGGAATTCCTCCTAAGCAACATCCTGTCTAACCCCTTTCCCCTTTCCCAGCCTTCCAAACAATGTCTTTATGCATTTCTTTAAAAAAAATAATGATAATGTTTCATCACAGACTGAAATAAACAACTTGCATCTGAAAGAAACGTGTGGTGTAAAGGACGATGGGCTGGGTTGGGGGGGGGAATAGAAGCAAGGAGAGGAGATCACGACAGAAAACAACGTCAAAGCAGGCCCCGCCATGGCCGCGACGGGGCGGTCCCAGTCTGGAGGCTGTCCTTAGCTCCCCACTTCTTCCCCATCCACTGTTGGCGCTCCACACAAACACAAAGGAAACACGAAGAACCGGTCTTAACAAAACAAGTGCGGCTGGGAAGAGCAAATTCCTTACGGAGAAGTCATTCCAGCCTGGTTTTATGAATATTCAGAGCCAGATGATTTGCTAGGCAAACCAGGCTAGTGGGTCTATCCATCCCCCAAAGGGTTCAGCAGGGAGTTCTTTATTCACTGCATTTAAATGCAAATGTCACAGAATTGCATGACAATACACTTTGAAAAGTTGATTTAAAATAGCACTAGGAAAGGATTAAGGGACCAATACGAAGGGTTTTATTTTAATTTTCTGCAGAGATTAAAGTCAGGCCAAACAGAAGCCCAAAATTCAAAAGCTACTGCAGGAGCCAACCTCGTTACCAAATAGAATTCATTTGGCCTCCTCCTCTTATGAAGAAATGGAAGAAACAAATTCTCTTTTTTTGTTTTGTTTTGTGTATCAGAGACCAGCAGGATTCCTGACCAGTATGCGCTTACCTCACATCAAACTGATGATAACGAAAGCCAACGCCCAGAAACTTGACGCTTAGCCTGTGCCATACTGGGGGTGCGTGTATATCTCAGAAATACTGGAAATGGTCTCCAGACCTTTATTCTGGTTGGTGAGAAACTTTGGCTGTTTAGAGTCCCCCAGGTTGGGAACCACTGATGAACATCGTCCAACACAGACATTCAGGGCTTTGAAAGACAAGGGATAGAGTGGAATGTTGGAAGCACGGAAGAATGGCCCATTGTGTCCAGCGGGAGTCCCACTGTGGAGGGGGGCCTCAGGGACCCCATGACCTGAGATAGATGGGAAAGGCCATAAATCCCTTGTTTTAAAGGCAATGCCAATGTTAAAGTGTTCACTGGGGTGGAAACATTATTACAATGCTCAAAAGTGGAAATTAGACATTGTCCCTATACCAGCTTCATCTGCACTCAAACTGCCCAGCACCAACATGAACCGGGGAGGGGAAAGGTTCAGTCTGTCAATGGAAGTCACAGAGCTGGAGAAGCACTGAGGTGCTAGCTAAAAGGATCGCACCTTGAAACAAGATGGCTGGGATTTGCTTTGAAAGAACATACGGCAGGGTGGAGCAGTGGGTAGGGCTACCAACGACTCGAGATTGGCAATGAATCAATAATTATTGACATTGGGTGACAGGTACATTGGGGTTCTCTATATCATCCTGTTTACTTTTGCGTGTGTTTGGAAATGGCCAGAAGAAAGATGACTTTTTTGTTATTTGATTTTTTCAAAGATTCCACCTGCCCAATTTAAATGTGGCACTTCCCACCTGTGCTGGGGCAGATTCAGCATGACAGGGGGCAAGAGCACATTTGCCACTTTCACGGAGCCCCGGGAAAAGTCAGTACCCATGGCGTCATCACGAGGGGAGGAGCGCACAAGGGAGGAAGAAAGTGCAGAGTTCAGGCCCAAAACCGGAACCTTTAAACATGAACAAGAGTTGCCCAGCTGGTGTGTCTCAGTGGTTGAGCATCGACCCATGCACCAAGAGGTCGCCCGTTCGATTCCCGGTCAGGGCACATGCCCCGGTTGTGGGCCCGATCCCCAGTGGGGGTGCTGCAGGAGGCGGCCAATCAGTGTTCTCTCTCATCGATGTTTCTATCTCTCTCTCCCTCTCCCTTCCTCTCTCTCTAAGTTCATTAAAGAAAAAATAAACATGGACAAGAGTTGTTTGGCACTCTCTCAACAGAACCTGTTTACAACATACCAGTCCCTGCAGTGAAATCTCAAGGAACTTGATGATTCAAGAATTCAGAGACTTCCAGCCTCGGCCTTGACTGGGAACCTGCAAAGTTTCTTTCTCAGTCTAAAGGAAGCATATCCCTCTGTGTGTGGTTGGCGTCATCTCCTGTAACCAAGCATGGCATGTGCATTGACTGCAGAGTCCCAGAGGACAGCACCCCTTGCCAACATACCACTCAGTATTTTGTTTTACCAGCCAGACTCTTAAACAAACAGGACTAGTTTAGCAGCTCAGTCTACCACATCAGTTAATCATTCCGAACGTCAGGACATTTGAGCATGCAGGTACCCAAGGCGCCTTGCCTTACCAGATTCAATTAGAAAGAGACAGACCCAGCACCACAAATAAAGGGAACATCCAGGAAGCTAAGTTCAATAATAGATAAGATAGCACAAAACAGGGCCACATCAGAACGTTGTGTCATCAACTGGGGATAACATTTAAAGAGGGATATAAATAATGAAGACACGTTCAAGGAAGATGAGCCAGGGTGTGAATGAAGAGCAGCAGTGGTCATGGATGTCCGTCTGAAGGGACTGGGGCTTGTTAAGCCTAAAGCGAACACTGGTGAGGGGTCAGAGTAGGTGTCTTCAGCTATGGGAATGTCTCACACATAGAAGACACTGGATCTCAAGGCAAAGGACTGGGGCCAACACATGGAAGTCTCGGGAAGGCCTATGTCTGTCCAGCAGAAGGAACAGCCTCGAAAAACAGTAAAAGTGAGCCAAGCGCTATTTGGCTTCTTCGGAACACAGTGCGTTCCCTGGAAAATCTGAGGCAGAGTTTGGATAAACACTCGTGAAAATGTTTCAAGGGGATTTCGCAAGTATCTGCATGATTTCTGAAAACACCTGCAAATGGAGGTGGTTCTATGATTTCTGAAGATGAAAACTTCTAATGGACAAACCAAGGTGGTTTGTTCATTTGTTTGAAATAGAGTAAATAACATATCAAGCTTCCTTTTGCCAGGTGCCATGGACATAAAACCTTTTTCAAGCTGAGAGTAAATAAAAATAAAACTGATTTCCTCTGCCATCCTCAAACAACTTTTGCCTCACAGAGAAACTGTTTCTAGATGTAGCATACATCTGATTAAAGCATCCAGTAGTTTTCAGGATTCATTGTGCACCCTTGATCCCTCATTTTTCACTCCCGTCACGACACACACGTCAATGGCTCTCAGACATGACTTGCAGGTGCCCACTGTGGATAGCCGGGCAGGCTGTACTCTGGGAGAAAGTTCCACCCTCGGACGCGTGAGCCTTCTCACCCTGAGGTAACAGCCATCTCGGTGTCGAGGCCTCGAGTGTTTGCTACTTGTCTTGACTTCTGACTGTCATACTTGAATCTGTTTTTCCTGGTTCCCCAAATCTTGTCTGATTTCTGATCACCTATGTTGCCTAAACTTTGAGACTCTGAATATTTCCTAACAGTTCACTCATCCATTCATTTGCTGAATATCTCTAGTATCTTCCATGTGCCCAAAGCACCACGCTAGGCACCGTAGGAGACCCTGGCAAGAGCCTACATCTGATCGAGAACATGAAACGTGAACAGAAATAGCACAGTGTGCTAAGTGCTACAAGAGAGGTACAAACCAAGTGCCACCAGGGTTCAGGAGGAGGCGAGATGCTGCAGGAAAAGGAGACGTGACTGCAGGAGCAGCCTGTGAAAGCCTGATGCAATTTGTGTGTTAATTTTTCTAATTAATTAATTAATTTCTTTATTGATTTTAGAGAGAAGACGGGAAGCAAGAGAGAAACATCCACTAACCTCCCGCACACACCCCGACTGGGATGGAACCTGAAACCTTCTGATGAGATGACACTCCAACCAACTGAATCACACCGACCAGGGCTGGTGTGCTGATTTTCTAAAAATCCTCAAATATTAAGGCATATAAAATATTAAATTTAAAGAAAGAAGTAGCTGTGAATCAGGAAAAGGATGTTCTGGGGACGTATATCTAATGTTCAACAGCAGAAAAACATCCAACATTAGCCAGAGTGGCTGATCAATGTCCAATGTAAGCCAGAAGGGAGAAAATCATCCCCACTGTAACATGGTCATTTCCTAAGTCAGCCAGAAAAGTTACCATTATAGCCCTGGCCGGTTTGGCTCAATGGTTAGAGCGTCGGCCTGCGGACCAGAGAGACCCTGGTTCAGTTCCCACTAAGGGCACGTACCTCGGTTGCAGTTTGTCCCCAGCCCTGGTTGGGTCATGTGCATGGCAGCCATTCGATGTGTCCCTTTCACGTAGATGTTTCCCTCTCTCTCTCTCTCCCTCCCGCTCTATCTGAACAAAAAATGAAAAAATGTACATGAAAAAATGTCCTTGGGTGAGGATAAAAAAAAAAAGTTACCATTATAAAATTGGAACTACCTTTGTTGCTTAAAAGAGTCTTTTTAGAGATATGGTTTAGACTAAAAAATTGTTCTTTAAAGAGTTCCTCTGGGTAATGGTCTTCAACTGTACTTCATACTTTTAGAACCCTCTAGACCACTCCCCATTCCAACCCCCAAAGATACATTACATCAGAGGTGGCAAACTTTCTCGTTAGACGACCAGATAGTAAACATTTTAGGCTCTTGTTCCATATGGTTTCTGTCGCAAATGCTTGGCTCTGCTGTTGTAGCATGAAAATAGCCCTAGACGATATGGTTGTGTGCAAATAAAACTTTATGAATACTAAAATTTGAGTTTCATACAATTTTCAGGTGTCGCAAAATATTCTTCTTTTTTTTACGTTTCTTCCTATTATTTAAAAATATAAAAGTCGTTCTTAGCTTGCACACCACATTTGGCCACCAGGCTGTAGAGTGTGCTGAACCCTGGGTTAAATCAATCACACTATTTAAAATAATAAAATTAAGGCTAAAGGGGACTAAGTATTTTCTCAGATCAATAGCCATTTAGTATATTAATTTCCATATATAGAGAAAGAATGAAGCAATAGGAAAAGACTGGGATATTTATCCACTCTTCATAGCATGATTCACAGCATGGGAAAATCATATATTATCTATAAACTTCAATTCCCTGGGGCATAACAAGTAAATAATTTTTAAACTGTGCTTAGCAAGATTGGTTCCTGATAAATGAAGCAATTATGTCTTAGGTTTTATTATCTTTCTTAATTTTAATTTATAATGCTGACAATCTCTAAGTTTACAAACATTTGCCTTGTTTTAAAGATCTTGTAGTTTGTGCGATGAACCACACACTGCTAAATATTTGCCGGTGCATAAATATTTCAAAAGAAATATTAACAGTTATTGATGTAGTTTAACCTCAGGGTTCCATAGAATGAGGATTCCACCTTTCTATAGGTACCAAGATAAAGGTTTGGTCAAATGTCGAAGAATAAAGCATTGGAAAACCCATCCCCCATACACACTGGGGTCACTTGTTTGAGGCTTTAAAATGATATAATAATACATTTCAAGGTCACAGAGACCCACATCTTTATAACAAGTGGAAAAGAGAGTAGGCACGTGATCCAAAGTCTACAGAATCATGGAAAATCACACCAGGGTGTGCCATTGAAGTAAAAAGGGGTGCATTTAGAACCTAGGTGAGAACAACCTGCCATCAGATGAGTAGTTGTTGAATTGTTTGGGTGAGTTGTATATCAGCATAATTTTTTTACTTATTTCTTCCTTCAATAGATATGGTCTGAACAATGTACAGTGGTTCCATTTCAAAAAATAAAAGCAACTAAATAAAATCGTGGAAAAAAGGAAAAGCTCTCCTTATTTCAAAGAGCAATACAGAAATAATAATAAAATAAAAAATAATAGTAACTTTAGAATGTTTAGATAAAATCACGGTGCTAGATCCCTAATAAAGGGAACATTGACATTTGGGATGCGACTCCCACATCTGAAATGTGCTTTCTCTGCCCATTGCCCTTTGGGGAGGGGCTCACTAAACGTGTGGGTGAAGTCTGAACTCTGGCATTGCCCCCACCTCTTCTCTGGCTCTCATGCCAGTCATCTAGCAAGCTCTTTGGAGATCCCTGAATGCGCTGAGCCCTCTGGGGCCTCTCAGTCCAGCCTGCTCTCAACTCATGAGGCAGCTCCTTCCTTCAAGCTCACTCACTAATACTGCCTTGATGGCCCTCCCACCAGGTCTAGAGTGATAATGTCTTCCTTTATGCTCCTACTTGACTTCATTCTCACCCCTTTGTTAGCACTTACAGGACCTGAGCTGACCTGAACTGCTTTGTGTATCTCCTCCAGAGAAGATGATCTCCCTGAGGCATGGAAAGGAGTGTCTTTAATTTCCAAATCCCTGAAGCCTAGATGGTGCCTGAGGCACAGTCACAACTCAGTCAATATATGTTGGATGAATTAATGACCAATGAGCCCTCTCAGGACTCTACCTTTCCTGTGGCAAAAAGAATATAGACTTGAGATAAGGAGGGTAGGTAATTCTAACATTTTATTCATTCAGACATTTATTTAGCATCCATTATGTGTCAGGCATTGTTCTGGGAGCCTGAGATACAGTAGTGAGCAGAATAAATGAAAATCCCTGCCCTTCGAAGAACTCACATTTTAGCTGGGGAGACAGACATCAAACAATAAACATGACAAATAAGGAAAATAATGTGCTTTGTTAAAAGATAATAAGAGGTAAGGGGGAAAGATATAAGTAGAACAGGATGGGGGGGACTAGAACCTGCGAGTCTTGCTCCTCCTTGTACCTCCTCCTCTTACCCGCTTATCCCCAGAATTACAAGAATTTTCCTTGCTGGCTCACTTGTCCAGACCTAAAGAGAATTGTGCAATTGATTTAATGAAAAATAGTTTAATGGTAGTAGAGTTTAAAGAATCTCAAATAAGTTTAGCTCCATTATTAAAGTGATGATGGAGAAGATGATTATGGTAAGTGTTTGTTTTGCTGCACAATTCATACAGGAGGATGGAGTCAGTGTCAGCAAGATGGCCTTAGTCATACCATATGAGCTATTAACATGTTTCTGGGCTGAAATATTTGGAAGCTGAAATATTTGGAAGCTATCTGACAAACTGTATCCAAAAAAAGCAAATGCACTCCATGCAATTGAATAATTATAATTGGAAAACCTCTGGCAACAGAAAACTTCCTCCCTTGTAAACTGATGGCTACATTAAGGTATATTGAGATATGGAACATAAGAATAAAGTATTAAAATTCTCTATGAAATGAGTTCCTATATCCCAGTTCTTAGACTGTTACATCAAATCCCAAAGAATTACTTTAAATGTCTTTGTTTTACCAAAATTTTGTGTTAAGTATTGTTTTAAAAAAACAAAAAAAAACAAAACAACTAATGTTGAAAAAAAAATTTAATGCATTCCTTTGTGTCCTTGGGAACTTTTTGAGCAATTCAGGGTGATTTGAAACTCTTTAAAAATGAATGAGAACTCTACTAAAATGTATATATTTCACAATATCATTAAACATTTATTAAGCAACCACTACACACAGAACACTGTATTGGTGGCTGAAAGGACAATATTATAAAATTTAGACTTGAATCTTTTTAAAGGAACACTTTCAAAATTGAGTTTTCATTCTCTTTCCGAGTCATGTATAGACTACTTTCACAACTACATATTGCCTAACAGAAGGTAGAGATTATCCATCTAATTTTTATAAAGTCTAAATTCTTTAACATGATTTACAAGCCTTCATAATTGATCAGATTTCTATCTACCTTTCCAACTTTTTCTCTCATTCCCCCTCTAATGAACCATCCTGAACTTTCTTTAGTTGTAATATGTCATGAATCTCTGTCTCATCACCCCAGCCTTGTGCATGGTTGATTCCTCTACCTGGAACAAGAGTCTGTTTGTTAACTTATTTTTAAAATTTATTTAACAACTATTATGGAACAAATATGTGCTTTTAAAATAGTCATTGAAGCATATTAAACAGTTCCTCAATTCCTGACAGTTCTCTGTATATTAGTAGTAATTCAAATTCACTTTTTGTATGATTTCTAGTTGTAGCAATAGGGGCTGCATTCCCAAGTCCACAGCAAGTAGAGAGAGCCCTCTTCATTACCCTTTGAGAGGAACATAATTGGATCATGTCTCTTTTCCAAAGACCCGATTGTTCAAAGCAAAAATATTTGAAATAGAAAAACTGGGAAATCCAGTTATTGTGCAATTATCAAAAACCAGGATACATCTCTGCTGTGATCAAGGCCCTCAATTCCTTTATTTTATTATCCTTATTATTTTTAATAATTGTTTTTCTTTTTTGATTTTAGAGAGAGAGGAAGGAAGAGGGAGAAAGAGAGAGAAACATCAGTGAGAGAGAACATCTGTTGGCCATCTCCTGCATGCCCCCCACTGGGGATTTGGCCCACAACTTGGGCATGTGCCTTGACTGGGAATCAAACCAGTGATCTCTTGGTGCATGGGTTGATGCTCAACCACTGAGCCACACCAGCCAGGCGATTCCTTCATTTTTTTAGGGCAAAACTAATCTGACCTGCTTTTTTCTTACTTTTCTATTTAACTTGCTATCTGATTTCCTAGTGGTAGGTTTATTGACAAATTTAGCAATATAAATACAAAGAGAGTTACACAGAAATATAATTTCTACTTAAGAGTGTACATATTTTTAAAAACTAGCATAAGATTATCTTCTTGTGTAATAAGAAAGATCCATGAAATAAAACACTGTCAGTTTATGGGTTTATTTTGCCAAAATTTTTTGTTCATCCCTGAAAACATTTTAATTACAGTAAAGTATCTAGGTGTCATATATCTTTACACAGATATTAACTTTTTTTTACTATATGTACAGTAATACATAGGAATAATATTAGCTCCCCTTTCGGAGTAAAGGGGAAGGTTTATTTAAAAATACTTTACAGCCCTGGCTGGTTTGGCTCAGTGGTTGGAGTGTCGGCCTGCAGTCTGGAGAGACCCGGGTTTGGTTCCCACTAAGGGCACGTACCTCGGTTGCAGCTTGTCCCCGGCCCTGGTTGGGTCATGTGGGTGGCAGCCACTCGATGTGTCCCTTTCACGTCGATGTTTCTCTCTCTCTCTCTCCCTCCCACTCTATCTGAACAAAAAATGGAAAAATGTCCTCGGGTGAAGATAAAAAAATAATAATAAATAAATAAATAAATAAAATACTTTACAAATATTGACTACTGTACAAGTACTACTCTACAGAGATGGTGAGATTTTAGTTCTGAATTACTTTTTTTAATTGATAGTCTTTTTGCTTTGGTTAGCAACTGGATTTCAAAATACAGAAGCTCTATGAAAAGCGTAGTCTAACTTTAAAGTTCTGTTTAGGTCTTATAAATTTTAAAATTTAGGCACCTTAAAGAAAGGTTGATACTTTTATTGCATAAATTATTTCTGTATTGTTGAAGGAAAATTTAAAAAGCCACTTAAAAGGAGAAAATAGCTCACGGACAATTTATTTCTTTAGAGATGGGAAAGAGCTCTTAAGGAAATGCATATTTAGAAACCTCATTTTGTTGATGGCCAATTTGCTTCTGATCTCTTTAGTATATGTTTGAAGGAAATGGAGGTCATGGAATTATGCAGTCAGAAAAGTAGTGAGCATTGTTCCTGACTTTGGCACGGCGCACAGACCTCTGCAAGTGGAATCAGAAAGTCTCGAGTCTACCACACACTCTATGTCACTTAAGCCACTTAAGAAAGTCACTTAAGCCCTGGCCGGTTTGGTTCAGTGGTTAGAGCGTCGGCCTGCGGTCCTGAGAGACCCGGGTTCGGTTCCCGCTAAGGGTGCGTACCTCGGTTGCAGTTTGTCCCCGGCCCTGGTCGGTTGTGCGGGTGGCAGCCACTCGATGTGTTCCTTTCGCATCGATGCTTCTCTCTCTCTCTCTGTTTCTCTCTCTCCCTCCCACTCTACCTGAACAAAGAATGGAAAAATGTCCTCGGATGAGGATAAAAAAAAAAAGAAAAAGAAAGTCACTTAAGCCACTTAAGAAAGTCCCTTAACCTCTAAACATCAGCTTTTCATTTGTGAAATGAAGATAATGGTGCCTTTCTTCTAAGTTTGTTATAAGAAATGTGACACAACATACATGAAAAGGCTTTGTAAACTAGAAACTCTACAAAAATAAATTACAATATTTTTCATGAGCTCAAAGATTCCCATAACAGATTTTTTTTTAAAAAAAAGTTTAATTTGTATTTTGTGTTCTTGTTCCCTTTTCAATGCATATGTACTAAATCCTTTATTAGGTTATAAGCTTTTTTAAGGCACAGTGAACATATCGTATCCTCTTTCCACATTGTTCTCTGGATTATATGTGACTAATGGACGCTAAGAAGGTTTTAACAGATACTCTTTTTACTCACCTCCAATAGCAAGCAAGTAGTCTCTACTGTCAAAAGTCTCTTTTCACTTATTCTATATCTAAACCTCCCTATTGTAATCGATGCCTATTTTCACATTTTCTATCCTCTAAAGTCACGGGAAATTGGCAGGTCAGCATTGACTTAACAAAAGCCTTTATCATTGCTACCAAACTCTCTTCAGCTGTAAGACAGAATCCTTGGTTTTCTATCTGAATCCGTCCCTCTTGCCATCCAAAACGAGCAGAATCAACGACATCCTCAGACCCAGGAAAAAAGGAGTACCTTCTGACTCACAACAGATTCCTAGAGCCAAGGAGTTCCAGAGGAAAGTCCATCCCTGTCTGGACAACCGAGGGGAATACAGTACATCAACATAAAATGACTAGAGGGAATATGGACAGAAAGGAAGAGAGGGACAGGGCTGAAGACACCAGAATCAAAGAAAGTGAAAGTACAGTGTTTCCAAGTCTCTGATAGTCCCTCAGAAGGCTGGTGAGATGCTCTGGTCTACCCTGATGCTTAACGAGAAGTCTTCATTTAATAAGTAAGTTGGCATTAGCTCCTAATAAAACACCTTTAAAAACGGAAGGGATGGCTACCTCCAGTCTCCCTCCTTGGATCCCTGGGTTCAAAGTAATCCTGTATTCTTTTCATTCGGTTTTTAATAAGCGGGCCCAGTTCAACGCACCTTTTAGGTTTAAAGAGGAATCTTTTTAGTGTAAGACACCCCTCTCGGCCTCTGCCGATATGAGGTGGGTTTCATAAAGAGCCCTGGAGCGCTCAGCACCCCCCGGGCTCCCGGTAAACGCGTGTGCCCGCAGCCAGCTCCGGCACACCCTGCGTTTCAGCACCGTCGCCTCTGGATAGCGTCCTGTCGGCAGCCAGGTCTGGCCTTCCACGGTCACCCATCCATCCCCAGCCCAATTGTTCTCCCTCTTCTCCTCCTTTCCCTCAGTGCCAGAAAAAAAGCACCCCCAACTTCTAACCTCTCTTCAAGCCTCTTCCACGTCCCTCCCTCAGGGTCTAAACGCGCACGCCCCCGCGCCTTCGGGTCCTACCCGAGCAGCAGCAAAGCTGCGTGGTTTATCCACCCGTGCCCCGAGATCTCCGACAGGATCGATCACCGTTCTCTTGCCCCTACTCATTCCAAACCAGCCGCCGAGAGCCCCCACTCTCTCCAAGCCTAAAGCCTCCAAGAAACAATCGGCGCGACGATGCGATTCCCCCGCCCCAACTCGCGCGCGTGCTCGAATGCGCGCGTGCACACACACACACACACACACACACACACTCATATACACACACTCGCACGCTGCAAGCCTCCCAGGTGCCATCGCCGCCCTGGGCTGAGCCACAGCCAAGTTGGGTCTTGATCCATCAACACCGGCTGGAGAAGGGCCGCCCTCAGCTGCCGCCCCGTCCTCCCAACTCCCCCCTTCCTGGCAACGGGTCCCCGCAGCCAAGCCCAAGCTGGCCAGCCCCCACCCCCACACCATTCATTCAGCCATTCACCTCCCGCAGGCAAAACACAGTGCACCACCCTCAAACATTTCGCCGCTGGGCCGCCCCAACCGTCATCCAAACCCTAAATTGATCTCCTTGAAGCCCCAGCCCTGTTACCGGCGCGTTGTGAGTGTGTGTTTGTGTCTCCGATTCATATACATCTTTTAACTCCTTCGAGCTTTCCTCGCAGCCTAAACAAACAGCACGTTATATCCAACCCCTCTTCCTCCCTTCTCCGCACCCCAACCTCTGCCCCCATCCCGATTCTCATCAGCCAAGTAGCCAAACCACCGCACAGCCGCACCCAAGTTCTCGAACCTCCACCTCTGGTCCAGCCCAAAGCGACACTCACCTTCTCCCCTCCCCCTCCCCCACCTCTTGGCCCCTGGGTCCCCCGCGAGCTGGGTCTGGCCCGAGCAAGTGACGCCTCGAAAGCGCAGTCTGAGTCCCCTCTCGGGAGCCACGGAAAGAGAGGCTGACCTCCGACCGACGGGATCAGCAGCGCACCGCTCCGAAGGGCCACACGCCTCTCCTTTCAGTCCTCTGGAAAACACCGGCGCTGGGGACAGGAGAGGCGGAAGCAGCCTCGAGGGTGGGCGGGAGGACTCACCGAACATCTGAATGTGCCCTTTGGTGATGGGGTTGAAGCTGCCGCAGGCGAGCAGGATAACGTGGGTCTTGGTGGTCTCGGTCATGGTGCCGGCGGGTCTGGTCCAGGGGTTGCTCCTCTTTTTGTGTCTCGGTATCTGCAGAGGGAGAAAGGAAGGCGAGGCTCCGGCGCTGAATGCTGTGGACTCCAAGGAGCCGCTCCAGACGCAAACCGCGTCACTCCCCGCCTCCCCTTAACGCTTGCGTCTCCGGCACAATCCGAGGCTGCTTCTGTACCGCTCTGCCCCAGGCGTCTCTCTTCTTTCCGCCTTCTTTCCCGTCTCTCGCCCTTCCTTTCTCTCGCCCCCACCCCTCTCTCCATCACGCTCTGTTTTTTAGTGTTTATTTACAGTAAGACAAAACGTGGTCCCCAAGTCCAGAACCACGAATACTTACCGTATGGGGTGAGCTTTCCCTTACCTCCTGATTTACTTTTCCTCCCTCATTCTAACATTTTTCTGTCCACACCTACTTTCTCTAACATTCCCAACTCCAAGAGTGTTTGATCTTAAGAACTGTTTTTCCCTCTCTTCCTCCGAATTTTAAGTGAGAAATGACAGTTGTTCATTTCAGGAGTACTTACTTTTGCCTATGTTTTTTGTCTCTTATCTGATGATTTTGAACTATTGAACTGAGCCAAGAAATAGGGGAACCTCAATCCTTCCCCTGGTCCTTTTTGTGGGTTGAAGCAGTGCATTCGGATTGGGAGAACATGGATGGGGCACAATTAGCTAAAGCTGTCTTAGAAAACGACTGTGATCTCACACAAGCTGCCAAAGATGAGACAAAGATTTGCCCATTCAACAAATGTTCCTTGAGTGCTCACTGTTGTGTTAGACTCGGTTATAAATCCTGCTGATGAAGCAAAGTCCCTGTCTTCATAGAGTTTACATTCTACTGAAATGAAATAGACAATACATGAACAGATCAAGAAAGTATTAGATGGCAATCGTGCAAGGCTCAATAAGTGAATGCAATTTACTCTATGAGTGGAGAAAAGGGGTCCACTTTTTTAAAAATATGTTTTATTGATTTTAGAGAGAGAGATTAAAAAAAAACATCCATCTATCTGCTGTCTTCTGCATGTCCCCCACTTGGAATCAAGCCCAAAACCCAGGCATGTGCAACTAGAAATCAAACCAGTGACCTCTCAGTGCAGGGGATGACACTCAGCCAACTGAGCCCCACCATGCAGGTGGAAAGGAGACCCTTAAACCAAGTAGTTAGGGAAAGCCTCTCTAAGGTAACATTTAAACTGAAACCTAAATGACAAGGAGTTGCTAGTACATATATTTTAGGACAGGTAAGGGTTTATTGTGCTCAAAGAAATGGAAGAAGGTACCCTGGCCATTGTGGCTCAGCAGTTGGAGCGTCAGCCCTGGGACCAGAGTCTCAGGTTCGATTCTGGTCAAGGGCACATACCTCAGTTGCAGTTTGGTCCCTAGCCCCAGTCAGGGTTGTGGGGGAGGCAACCAACAATGTGTCTCTCTTACATCTCTCTCTCTCTCCCCCTTCTTCCCTCCCTACCACTCTATCTGAAAATAAATAAAAAAATATCCTCAGGTGAGGATTTTAAAAAAAAAATTAGAAATGAAAGAAGGCCAGAGTGACTATAGTATATGAATAAAGGAGAAAATCCTGAGAGAAGATTGAATTTGTGGTCAGAATCCAATAAAGTAGGGCTTATTGGCTAGCATAGGATTTGGATGTTTTTCTAAGTGTAACAGTTTAGAGAGGAATTGAGTAAGGAAACCATTGGAGACCTTCCACACTGGGGAAGCAGATGCCACCATACTGGGCCCTAAGCTGGAGGAGGACAGGAGCTCCTTTGTTGGGGACCTTGCCCTATGTATCTTTTCATCTGATTGTTGTTTGTATCACTTAATGTCCCTTGTAACAAATGGGTTATCTAGTGGGGGCGCGGGGACTACTAAAGCTTTTAAGCAGAGGAGTTATCAGGAATTTACACTTTTTTTTTTTTATCCTCACCGGAGGACATTTTTCCATTTTTTTGTTCAGATAGAGCGGGAGGGAGAGAGAGGAAGAGAGAGAGAGAGAAACATCGATGTAAAGGGACACATCGAGTGGCTGCCACCTGCACGACCAACCAGGGCCGGGGACAAACTGCAACCGAGGTACGTGCCCTTAGCGGGAACCGAACCCGGGTCTCTCTGTACCGCAGGCCGACGCTCCAACCGCTGAGCCAAACCGGCCAGGGCGGAACTTACACTTTTATAAGACCGTTCTGGCTGCTAAGTGGGAAACAGAAAGACAGGAAAGAATTTTGGAAATTCTGCTGGTAGTCTAAGCAAATGGAGTGGGTGGTCCCGGACTAGGATTTATACAGGTGACTTTGATGAGCAGCAAATGTTCTCAGGATAAATTGTGTAAATAGAGTTTATGGTCTTTGCAGAGAGATTAGATTTGGAGGAAGAGGGTAAGAGGAATCTGGGAAAATGGCTAGAAATTTGGCTTAAAGAAATAAGTAGGCGGAGACTAAGAAAGATGGGAAAGGAAAGTTTGAAGAGTGAGCAAGTGTTCTGTTCTGATATAAGAGACTTAATTTTTTTTTTTCCTACATGGCCTTTTAAAATGTTGAGATATAATTGGCATATAACATTCTATTAGTCTCAGGTGTACATAGTAATTCTGAACATAGAACTGTACAAGTACAAATATTTTGCTTTCCTGGGCTTCAAGGATTCTTGGGTAAATTTTTACCCTATTTAGTGAATTGGTCATTGTTTCTTATTCAAGAACATATAATAGGTGTGCAATAAATATTTATTAAATTATTCTGAGTAGCAAATCAACCCTAATATGTACAAAATTTCTAGTTTAAATACAAGAGTCCTAAGAATTGTTGTATATCGATAATGGAGTTTGTATCTTCCCTGATGTGAAATACAGATTAGTGGGCAGAAAGAGTAAGATGTTGAAGGGAGGCTGATTTGGATATGAAATAATGACACTAGCTGGACAATTAACATAATTATAGTTAAGCAATAAATATTTATTGAGGTCTGCCTTGTGCCAGAAACTTGATTTAGGGGCTTTGCACAAAGCAAAGTCCTGGCTTTAGTAAAGCTCATATTTTAGAGGGGAAAACAAACCATTTAAAAAAATGAATAAACCTAATGGTAATAAATACTATAATGAGAAAGGAAGCAGGGTAAGAAGAAAAGGAAAGGTAAGAGTTCTCCTTTATTTAAGGTGATCAGAATGGCCCCTCTGATAAGAAGGTATTTGAGCAGGGACCTCAAGGGAGTGAAGAAATGTGTCACTTGCTAATTGTATGACCTTGGACAAGTCATTCACTACTAAGACTTTATTTTGTCAACTGGAGATGCTATATTATATGCCCTGTGTACTACGCATACAGGGGTGCAGTATGGATCAACTAAAACCATGTGTAAGTAAATTACTTTTTTAAAAAGCATATCGTCACCCAGCCAGTGTGGTTCAGTAGTTGAGTGTCAACCCATGCACCAAGAGGTCACTGGTTTGATTCCCAGTCAGGGCACATGCCCAGGTTGTGGGCCTGATCCTCAGTGGGGGGCATGCAGGAGGCGGCCAATAGATGTTCTCTCTCATCGATGTTTCTATATCTCTCTCGCTCTCCCTTTCTCTCTCTCTAAAATCAATTTAAAAAAATTTTGTTAATAAACAAATAAAAAGCATATTGTCAGCTTTAGGTCAAACCCCACAGTTGTTACATTCAAAACGTGTACTTTTTGTTTCAGATTTTTTTTTAATTGATGGCTTTGTCAAGGATGTTTCTGGAAGTTCCAATCTTAGAGACTAATGGATTTGGGAATGTGTGAATAGCCAGAAAAACAGTCTAACAATGAATTTATTTTCAGTTAAGATTCCAAGGCTGACTTATAAGATGTAGAAAGAAGAATGTCAACTCTTGCATAATACATGTACCTTATTATATATAGTAAGCTATTCTCAGAGGTGCTTATTTTAACTTAGGTAACATAATTTGGTCCAATATTTCAACTTTCCAACAGCTGGGTAATTTCTTTAGGCTGAAAAGGAACAGAGTCATTCTCTCCTGGCCTACACCTTGCAATGCAGCCAGTTCCGTTTCCCAAGGGCTCAGACAGTCCAACCCAGAACTGTCCCTGCCACGAATGTCAGTTCTAATGTTAGGCTTACGTGTCTGTCAGGTCTGATATGAAATGTGTATATGTAAAGTCTAGCAGCCTGGGTATTTATGCTCACTCATCTCCCTATTTACCTAGTCTGGGTTAATCATCCATTTGTTTCACAAATCAGGGTGAAACCGTTCCACGTTTAAGAGGCTGGGTTCCAAGGTAATAGTAGGGATCATCCTTTTTAGGAAAAGCAAAAAGTCACACGCATAGATGTGCCTCCGTCATTTCCTGAGATCAAGTCAGACATTGAATGTTTTATCTTTTCCTGGAAAAAAATATTACTCTGAGAAATGACCCTGAGAAATCCCATGACTCTTCTGGATTCTCTACAGTCCTCGGTATGTGCACAGTTCTCTCTCTTTTGCTTGGCATTACTCTCCCCACCTTCAAAAGCAAACATTTTTACATCAGTGAAGGGGAAAACACCCCTAGATCAAGATCCTCCTTCCTTTAGCTCTAACCACCCCCCAAATCCTACTCAGATTTCTCGAATTACTCAAATCATGTTTCGCAAATGAAAATATTTCCAAAAGGTAAGCAATTATAAACATGGCAATATTGTTGGTACCACAGTGAAAGGTGAAAAAGGACACAGGTCTTTACAACCAATAAGCACTGTATACCATTATCAATAACCAATTTCTTCAGCTAACTCAGAGGTTTGCTGATATATATTCATCATGGCTTCTTTCAGATATTGGGGGGATGGTAGGTAAAAATCATTCTTTTCCTCTTGCTTCTAAAGAGCTCGCTACTTTTAAACTTTTCCTAAGAGCAGAAATAGGAGATAGCAAAATTGGTTCTATCAGACTTAGAAAGAGTATAATGCCTAAGGAGTCAAAGTATTCCTTGAAATAATATGTAAGGATATCTCTGACTCCCTCCTTTAAGTCACACAAAAATATTTGGCTCAAGGGGAGTCTTTTTTTTAATCCTCACCTGGAGATATATATATATATATATATATATATTTTTTTTTTTTTTTTTTTTTTTTTTTTTATCCTCACCCGAGGACATTTTCCCATTTTTTGTTCAGATAGAGTGGGAGGGAGAGAGAGAGAGAAACATCAACGTGAAAGGGACACATTGAGTGGCTGTCACCCACACGACCCAACCAGGGCCAGGGGCAAACTGCAACCGAGGTACATGCCCTTAGCGGGAACCAAACCCGGGTCTCTCAGGACCACAGGCCGATGCTCTAACTGCTGAGCCAAACCAGGGTCCGAGGATATTTTTTTACATTAATCTTCAGATAGAGCTGGAGGGAGGAAGAGAGAGAGAGAGAGAGAGAGAGAGAGAGAGAGAAACATAGATGTGAGAGAGACACTTCGATTGGTTGCCACCCGCACAACCCCAACTGAGGCCAGGGACGAACCGCAACCGAGGTACATGCCCTTGGCTGGAATCAAACCCAGGACTCTGGTCCACGGGCGATGCTCTTAGCACTGAGCCATACTGGCTAGGGCTCAAGGGGAGTCTTAAATAAAGGACAGAGAACTGAAAGTACAAAAGGTTTTTTATTACATCAATACCTTACAATTTGATTAAGTCAGATCTAACCTAGAATTAGAATCCCATGACTCCCCAAATTTATGAGATGTAGAAATTAACAGTGGTGCAGCTGAGCTACTCTAAACACTTGCCAGTAGGAACCAATTTTAGAGGGAATGGAGACATAAGAAAAATGTGCCCCAGTCGGACCTGTTAGCTTTATCTTCACAACCCATGTTCATTCTGTTGCTGTAGGTGAGGTGGCCGGAGGTTGATAGCTATACGTTTTAGGTTTTATGAGTTTCTTGATTACTCAGGACTATTTCAGATAGCAGACTCCTACTGAAACTAGCTTAAGCCAAAGATAGAATTTACTGATCTATGTGATTGGGAAGTTGTTTTGTGTTCTTTTATGAGATGGTCGGCCACAAGGAGAGGCTCCGGGAACCAAAGTTTCTTAGCCTCACAGGCGCTGGAGACAGGAGGCATGGCACACCCCACAGGGCCACGTGGAAGGGCAGCAGGCTGGTCAGGAGGCAGAAGTCGGGTGTAAGGGGGGAGCCTAGGACACTGCGTTTATCAGGGTCTCCACAGGAAGGGCCAGGTGGCAGGGTAAACAGTTTAGGACTGGCTAATCTCAATAATTTTGGAGGGCTTTGGACCATTTAGTGGGCCCTAGTTGCCTGGCCCTAGGATGGGTAAGGCAGGGGAATCTTGCATCCTGGAGTTTATGGGCCAGATGGAGGAGGTCTGGCTCTGGGTTAGTTTGCATATTCAAGTCATGCCACTTGTTAGGCCTTTGCTGTCTCTAAGAATTGGCTAGCCCCATAATACATGGGGGGTATATATTTATAAAGGTATAAATATATTAGTATATATGTAATTTTTAGAAGTCTGAAGGGTAGACCTAGCTTAAGGCACAGTTGTATCCAAGAGTCCAAATATTATCAAGACCCCATCTCTTTCACCATCTCTCAGTTTACTCTCCTTTGTGATTGTTTTACCTTCAGATGGGTGCTGTCTACATCAAAGCAAGGTGGCCGCTGGCAACCTCAGCTGACATTGTCCTTAAAGATCATCAGCCCATTGAAAGAAGGTCTTTCCCAGGAATGCCGGTTGACATCTTGGGAGGACTCTGCTTAGTCCTGCACTGATCGTGTGCCATCCCGGACCGGTCCGCCTCCCTCTCCCTGCCTCTTTCCCTCGTCCACATGATTTGTGGCGTGTGCCACGTCTCAGCATCACCCTTCTCTCTGTACACGAGCTGCTCTGAAAGCTTCTGGGTTCCTGCAAATCCGTAGAAATTATTTGGATTTTCATGGCCCACATTAAGGCACAGACCATACACGGCCTCCAGTTCCCAACATCCACTGACCGCAGCTCCTGTGTCTGGGTGCAGGCTGCAGAGAGAGCAGTCTTTTAGCTCAGCTTGAGTCATGTGACTATCTTGGTTCACACACCAGGGGCCAAAATTAGGTCAACCTCCGCCCCTTTTCAGTTGGGGTTGTCAGGTGTTCCAATGCCCCAAGCACTCCCCCAAAGTGAACACCATAAAAGACACGCCCAAGAACTAGGGAATGGTAAGGATGGTGTGACATGATACTTTTCATTATTCCTAAGGAGGCTCTTAAAGAAGTAGCTCGGATCAAAAGAGCATTCTGACGAGAAAACTGATGGAGATCGCTAAACCGCTGCGGAATTTGAGAGCCACCAAACCAAACGCCAGGGGCCGCGCCGGCCGTGCTCCATCGCTTGTTTCCACTAAATCTGCGATATTAACATCTCCACGATGTTAAATAACTCACATGGGCTTGTGCTTCTGGAGGCCACCATGATAGCACTGTTAAAGGATATTTGTTTCCTACATAGCGTGAATAAAACAATGAAATATTAAGACCAAGGAAGAAGGATGATAGTATAACACAAAAAGGCATAACCTGACGTTCCAGCCAATTACTTCCCAAATATCTCTGAAATTGTGCTATTTTTCTTTATCTTTCTGCCACTTCCCAAGTTCAGGCCCCCCTTTTCTCTAGCTTTAATGACTGCAGAATTTTCCATCTTCCAGCCAAAGGGATCATTTTTCTAAAATAGAAATCAGATCAGATCACTCTGGCTTTGGCTCCTTCAATGGCTTTCCAGCGCCCTCAGAATAAAATTCAAATTCTTAAATATCTTACGAGTCCTCTCATGATCTGGTTCCTAACTGCCTCCCAGTGTCACCCTGCTCCCGTGGCTTCGGCCACACTGAACTCATTTTCATCATCAGATATGGCCTGCTCTCTCCTAGCCAGCAAAAACCAACCCAGGATTTACTTAATTTACTTCCCGAGCCTTCTGCGAGCAACCAGGGCCTGGGTCTTAATGCCTCTCCTCATATGTGTTGTTTTCCTTGCAGCATAGCATGATCACAGTGTCCCGTATTATAACTGCCTTTTGATTTGCTTATACTCTTAACCAAGTTACTCAGACCCCACCATGCACCAGGCAGTGTGCTTAGCACTCTGCATACATGATCTCATTTAATTTTCACAACATCTCACCCTGGCTGGTTCGGCTCAACGGTTAGAGCATTGGCCCACGGTCCAGAGAGTCCCGAGTTCAGTTCCGCTAGGGACACATACCTCGGTTGCAGTTTGTCCCCGGCCTCGGTTGGGGTTGTATGGGTGGCAACCACTCACATTGATGTTTCGCTCTCTTCCTCTCCCTCTCCCTCCCGCTCTATCTGAAGCATAAAAAAAAAAAGAAAAGAAAGAAAAATTTCAGAACACCTCAGTGAAGTGGGTTTTTTGTTTTTGTTTTTGTTTTTTTTTTATCCTCACCCGAGGATATTTTTCCATTTTTTGTACAGATAGAGTGGGAGGGAGAGCGAGAGGAAGGGAGAGAGAGAGAGAAACATCGACGTGAAGGGACACATTGAGTGGCTGCCACCCACACGACCAACCAGGGCCGGGGACAAACTGCAACCGAAGTACATGCCCTTAGCGGGAACCGAACCCGGGTCTCTCCGGACCGCAGGCCGATGCTCTAACCGCTGAGCCAAACCGGCCAGGGCTGGGTTTTTTAATTATATCTATCTTACAGTTGAGGAAACTAAGACTTAGAGGAGTTAAATAACTCGTTCAAGCCACACAGGTAATAAGTGATAAAGATAGGCTTTGAACCTGGAAGGTCAACCAGACACTTCTACCCTACTCTCCTAACACCTCCAAGAGAACGAGGACAGCTTCTATCTTGCTCACTATTACATCCCCAGGGTCTATCACAGTTGGACACATAGCAAGGGTTCGGAATCTACTGGTTTAATAAATGTAGAATGATTTTTGCTTATGACTGGCTCCACTCTCTATGCATAATTTTTATTCCTATTCTGAGTGAGATGTCTTAAAATCTAAGAAAAGGACTGCCCCAAATAAATCCTAACAGCTATTTGTAAAGCCTGCAACTATCAAATCCGTGCACCCTCTCTTTCCCTCTCCCCTCAAGCTCTTTTAGACCATGGCTGTGCTGTCCATTCTGTAAGGTCTCTCCCTTGAGCTGGTGTTGTCAGCTGGGAGTAGGCATTCATTCCAAAAGCTTTCTATGTGTGTTCCTGAACATTAGGGCCAAGAAAGTTAGAAATCACATTTGTTGGAGTCTCTTGCAGCTAGATTTTTGCATACTAATTAAGTGCTGCCAGGGCAATGCCCTTTTGTGAGAAATGAGGTGAGTCATCTTACCATTGCTCTTGCTGCTAAGCAACACTTACTGATGTGAGTATGAAGGTGAAACCCACATTCCAGTAGTACCCAAATTCTAGACACCAGAGCTACGGGCACTGAGAGGCAGTTTGGCAGCTGAACTCTAGACTACAGCTGTTGTGATGTGCCCTTGACATCTAGTGTCTATGGATGGCCCCTAACTTCAGTTGCTTTAGCTCTTCCAATTAATTTTGTAAGCATTTAATTTCTTGTTTTTAATCCTTTTCTGCTTGAACTACCTAGAGCTGTTTCTGTTTCCTGAATTGAAACCTAACTAGCACACCCTCTTAAATGCCGTATCTAGCTGTACCTGGTTTTTTTTTTTTTCCTTTTGGTGCAGGCAGGAGCAAATTATATGTAAATGCAGTTATTTTGGAAATGTAAATATGCAATGAATAAGAAATTGAGTGAAAGAAATTAAAATAATGGCTGAAAGAATTACAGGTTGTGTGTGTTTCATGTGTAGGGAAAAGGAGATGGTGGGATGAATCAAGCAGAATGATAGATGCTGATTAGGAAAAGAGAGCGAGAGGAAGATGAGCAGAGAACCCTGGGGTTCTGCAAGGGAATAGCAGAGCAGAGTTAGAGTTAATAATAAGTTGTTATTATTATTATTAAGAAATTGACCCAACACTTATTCACATGAGTAGAGCCATCGAGAGCTACAGTGCTGTCACATGTTATTCTATTTGCTCCTTACAATAAATGATTCTGTGAGCTAAATGTTTGCAGGTCCTATTAGGGGTTTTTCATGAAGAAAGAAAGCAAGGCTCAGAAAGTCTAGGTGACTTCCTTAAGGTTGCAGCTGGTAAGTGGCTGGATCAGAACCTTCATTTCAAATTCCATTGTCCTTCTCCAGACTGCTGGCTTAATGATGGAGAATCGAGGAATTCAGTCAAGGAAGATAGGCATACTATTTAAAATCTGAATACAAAGATCCTTGCCTTTCTCAAGATGAGGTGACTTTCTCTGTTCTTTCTCAGCCACCGGTCCCTGGGAGGTAGGCTTGGAGTGGCCCAGCAGAGGCACTGAGGAACAAAGTAGATTCGGTCTGCACTGGGTAGGTAAGATTTGGTGTTTTATAAATAATCTTGGTTTGATGCTTTGATATTGTAGTTAAGTCATTCTTGCACGTCAAAGTATCTGGTTGCATTCTCATTACTCATCATAGAGAAGGGCTCCGGGGCAAAGTCAGAGCCCAAGTTTTGGTTGTAAGATCACGGTAAAGACAGGACACTCTTGGAGTGCTCTGGTTGGGATTCCTGGTGAGCGGGACACCTGCTTTGCAGAGGCCCCTGGTGTTTGTGTCCACCTTCCACACAGCCCCTCCATCTCTCACACTTCCTATCTCGGGCAATCCTACTTCAAGGTGCAGATAGACAAGTGCTCTTGCTGTCTCTACTGGGGTAGCATGATACACAACAGCTGCTCAGGACTGGCCTGGGAGAGGGAAGGATGAACAGCACTCATCCAGGGGAATCAAAAAAAATGGCTCTACTATTTATTCCTCTGCCTGGAGGACAGCTCACAGTATCTAGTGAAAGGAAGACAAGCCCTTGGGCGACTGGCACCATGATAAACACAAATGCAACTGGCCCTGACCTCGGAATTGTGGGGAAGAGAAAATACTTTCTTAGGGAGACCACAGAGCTTCCCCCACTTATTCTGAGTGCGTCATATGACTCAACTTCATGCTGCTTCTTTTAAAATATGTCTTTATTGAGTTTTAGAGAGAGAGGAAGAGAGAGATAGAAACATCGATGAGAGAGAACTATCCATCGGCTGCCTCCTGCATGCCCCTACTCAGGATTGAGCCCGAAACCAAGGCATGTGCCCTGACCGGAATTGAACCGGCAAAGTCTTGGTGCATGGGATGGTGCTCAGCCAACTGAGCCACACCAGAGCTGGGCTCATAGCCTTTGATTGATGTTGCTCCCTGGTGCACACGTCACCGGCTGCAAAGGTCACAGATTTTTCTCCTGTCATCCACCTGCATGGAAGCTCTTCTCACCGTACCAGCAGAGGACATGTATTTTTTAAGACAAGGAGGGAAAGGAAATGTCAGGCAAGCTTAAAAGTCAGATGTTTTTGACTTCTTAATTCTAAACCCAGGTGTGTGGAGGGAGTTGAAGGCTGGCAGAGATTGTTATCGTAATTTTCCAAGTGAGAAAAGAGTCAGGGAGTCAAAGGATCTGTCTGAGATCATCCAGCCACTGCACGCGGCATGGGCAGGGTCTGAGCAGGACTGTTGGAGTCCAGGGCCCCTTCCTACTGCACCGCCCATGCTGCCTTTCGGAAGGAGGCAAGACTAGGGAGTAAGCGAGGGTCTCTTGGTTCTCAAACATGATAACTAACCTGGATGAGGACAGACAGACTGCTGTGCCAGTCCACTTTGCAGCCCAGTGACATTTCCGGCTAAAGGCTGAGCCCACCTTCTACCCAGAAGTGACTGCCAGGCGGAGTCCCACCAGCTGAATTTGATAGAGGGGGTAGAGAAGGTGGCCCTCCCCGCCTGTGATCACCAGCACCCGCTCTGCCTCCTTCCTCACCTGCCCACCTCGGCTGGGGCCTCCCTGTCCCTTCAGCCGGGAGACTGAGCGTGCTCTGGCTCAGCTGGTCTTTGAACTTCCTCCTTGTTCTGGGTGCCTTAGTTCTCGGATGTGTCTCTTTCAAGGAAGACTCCCTGACACAAGGTAGGCACAGGTCAATTTTGGTGAAAGTGCTTTAACGTCTTCCTTTAGGCTCTAAAGAATAGTGGAGGTAGTTTCCAAGATGATTTGAGCAAATTCATCATGGTAGAGACAGTGTCATTAATGTATAGCAGGGGTTCATTTCCTCATACAAATAGCACTGAAAGAGTACTTTGAAGTAATCCAAGTGTGCGTTATTAGAAATGATGGGTCTTTTGCTCTCTCAGCCACTCTGGGAAAATGCAGGAGCCATAATATGGACTAAAGTGAAATTCGCTCCCTAAGCGGAGGCACCTTCACGATGCGATGGAGAGGTCGTGGCTGATTCTGACACGTTCTCTCTTCCTCGTGGGCGTGCTCTTCAATGATCCGGGCACTGGAGGAAAAGGAAGCTCTTCTCGTGTGAAAATGACCCAGATCAGATTCTGCTGACCCACCGGAATGAGGGTCAGAGGGGGACGAATGAAGCTTGCTCACACCTGTTCCTACAAACTCCACTAAGCAAATAAAGGCAAGTTTGGACAAAATGGGAGTTCTCGGAACATAAAGCAGGGCTTGTTATATTTGTGGGGTGTGTGCGTGTGCGTGTGTGTGTGTGTGTGTGTGTGTGTGGAGAGTAGTGTCTTGCTCAGGGAGAGTTTACCTGGGCATTTTTTTGTTGTTGTTATGAGAGATCTGGATACTATTGAGAATAATACAACGAAGGGAAACCAAGGCAGAAAACTAAACTGTATTAGTCAAACTTCATACATGAAAATTCATGTTTACACAAGAGATAAGCAGGGAGTGGATGGGTTTTTTTGTTTGTTGTTTTAGAGATTTCTCTACATACCAAGATCCTAATTGGGCATCCATGTTATAAGATATAGCAAACTAAGTTACAGTTACATTAAGAAGCCAATATTGTGTTAATTTGCCTCATTTTCCTTCAGTTGCTCGAGTGATTAATCACGCCTCCTCCCTACACACACAAAAGACACACACGTTAAACAGGGTTGCAGGGAAGTGCGGAAAAAAATGTTGAGAAGCTTGGTCGACACCTTTTTATACAAAGATTATATTTGTTCCAGGTGATTAGTGTTCATTCCCCAAGGTTTCCTCTGAAGGGTTCGTTCTTGGCCTTCTCTGGTTAGCCCAGTCCTCCTGATAAGGTGCAATTTAAAGTGACAGACAGACAAGCTATTGAAAGTATTCCACACTTTTTGATATTAACTAACTCAAATTTATCTTCATTCTGATTGGTTTGAAAGAGTGCAATAGTATAGAGATCACAAAGTTCTTCAAGAAGAAACTTTGAGCCCAGCCAGTGTGGTTCAGTGGTTGAGCGTCAACCCAAGAGGTTGCTGGTTCAATTATTTTTAAAAAACACACTTTGAGTCAAAAGAAGGGTGGTTGAGATGCTTTGGCTCACTAGATTGGAGGTTGCTTTTGAAGTAGTAGAAAAGAGGCTGTTGGTTGCCAACTCTTTTCTTCCTTTTTTAGGCTCTCAGTCCCATCTGTCTTTGGAGTCTGTAACTGGGTGACCCAGTTCTGGCCAGAGATACATGAGGGCAAGTCCGCTGGGGTGGGAAGAGGGATTTACTTCTGGGAATGATTTTTATTCCCGACAAACACAGAGGCAGGGTTTGCCCTGGCCGGTTTGGCTCAGCGGTTAGAGCATCGGCCCACGGACCAAAGAGTCATGGGTTTGATTCCAGTCAAGGGCACATACCTTGGTTGTGGTTCAGTCCCCGGCCCTGGCCGGGGTCGTGCGGGAGACAACCAATCCATGTGTCTCTCTCACATCGATATTTCTCTTTCTCTCTCTCCCACTCTATCTGAAGGTAAAAAAAAAGGGGGGGGGGAATATCCTCAGATGAGGATTAAAAAAATCAACAACAACAAAAAAACAGAGGTGGAGGTTCAAGACAATTGTATGAGGATGTGATCTTGGAGCTACAGAAGCAATCTTGTTACCATGAGCTGACTATCTGAGAATGAACTTTGAATACTCAAGGATATCAGAGTGGAAGGTTTTTAAAAAGGGAAAAGAAAAAAATTTTAAGTCATCATCAAGCCACTTCTCAACCCTGGAGCCATCTATGTCCAGATGACTGTGGCTTCAGCCACCATCTGTCACACGTTCTAAGACTGGCAGCTATGGGTATCCTGACCGATACAACAGCCCTGGCAAAGGAAAGGCTGTTCTAACCCTTCCCAAAAGGAAAGTCTCTCTTCTACTTTTCTGTCTCAACTGGGCTGCCATTACCCAATTTGACAGGGTATAAGTTAGCAGTTTTTTTTGTTTTGTTTTGTTTTGTTTTATCCTCACCCAAGGATATTTTTCCATTTTTTGGACAGATAGAGTGGGAGGGAGAGAGAGGAACTGAGAGAGAGAGAGAGAAACATCGACGTGAAGGGACACATTGAGTGGCTGCCACCCGCACGACCAACCAGGGCCAGGGACAAACTGCAACCGAAGTACGTGCCCTTAGCGGGAACCGAACCCGGGTCTCTCCAGACCGCAGGCCGACGCTCTAACTGCTGAGCCAAACTGGCCAGGGCAAGTTAGCAGTTTTGAAGCTACCTTTCTTTTTAAATCCTCACCCAAGAATATTTTTACATTTATCATCAGATAGAGTGGGAGGGAGGGTGGTGGGGGGAGAGAGAGAGAGAGAGAGAAACATCGATGTGAGAGAGACACATCGACTGGTTACCTCCAGCATGACCCGACCAGGGCCGGGGATGAACCCTTGACCGGAATCGAACCCAAGACTCTTCCATCAGCGGGCTGATGCTCTAAGTGCTGAGCCAAACAGGCCAAAGCTGAAACTACTTTTCATATATGCTAGGCTTAAACAAATAAACCAAGTTTTCTCACTGTCGAAGAAAGAGGTTACAAATAAGCAGAGAAGGCTAGAATAAACACTGTGGTTCTAGATTAAAGTTGACTATAATAATCACTGTCAATGTGTGTGTATACACAGGTAGAAAGATACAGGAATAAATATAAATTTGTGTGCATAGATGGGTTAGTAAACATACATTTTCTTGTCTATGTGTTTAAAAAAGGGCCTAGAAGAAATGACACCCCATTAGCAATGGGCCCCCAGATCTTCCTTCCTAAAAACCATCCTCCAATAAGAGAAACCAAGACTACTTGAAGAAATGGCCGATTCCATGACTGGGCCAAGGGAGATACAAGTCTGGAGCTTCCCACAGTGCGGTAAAGTAAGGAGCACTAAAATAATGAAGGCCAGGGCATGTTTGTGGCGGGTCTAAGACCACGCACACAATGACTCACAGGGCTCAGCATATTGTTGTATTAATGGCTACAATTTATTACAGTGACACAGTGAGGTTACACAGCAGATCATTAAGGGGAAAAGACACATTGGGCAGAATCTAGAGAAATCTATTAATAGACTTTAGATACTGTCTCTGCCAGCCCAGGAGGAGACACACCGTGTGATACCTTTTCTAACAGTGAAAATTCAGGAGCACGTGTGTATGTTTCTTCGAGGGAAGCCCGTTTGAGACTCAGAGTTTAGGGTTTTCACTGGGGGCTAGCCACGTAGGCATTCTCTATCTGGCAAGTGCCAAAATCTCAGAAGGGAGCAGGGGTTTGGTGCCTTCAGTGAGCAAAATGACCTTCCCAGTGTCGGGAACGTTCCGTATCAGTGTGGGGAACTCTGCACAAACCAAGCTCCCCGATGCCAGCTGAGGACCATGCAAGCAGGCCTTTCTGAAGACAGCAGCCGCGGGCCTGCTATGTTAACTCTTTCCTGTACTGGGCATGGGAAGAGGACACAGAGCCCACCTAAAACAACTCCCAATGGCCCAAACTGGAACAAGCTGAACAACAAAATAAATCACTGCAGTGTCGCATCATAATTCAAAGAATGAAATAGATATTCATGAGTCGATACTGATATAAATAAGTCAATTGGAAGTGAGGAGGCCAAATCTTCTCTGCAGAAGAATTCCAAGTAAGTGTAGAAGGAACCCGGGAAATTGAAAATCACCGCTAGACCACGACAGTGATCATTACAAGCAAGGTCCCTAAAATTAGTAGGCGAAACAGGAGAAACAGAATGTTTGTATGGCCTCAAAAAATATCTCACCAAAAATATCAATTATTGTAGTGATTTAAGCATGTGTCCACAAACGTTTTGATAATTAGCCTTCCAGGAGCTGAAGTATATAAAATTCCTTTCTCCTTCAGTGTGGATTGGACTTAGTAAATTCTCCTAACAGAGTATATAAAGGAGAAAAACGGTATCTTTACAGTAGAGAAACCTGGCAGACACTAATTGATCCCAATGATCAAAGTTAACAACACTAGTAATAAGAGATGCTGACATCATGAAACCCTGATATGATGTGATGCTACAGGTATTCCACTCTATGATATCATTTCCAAAAATCCATAAATTCAGTCTAATCATGAGAAAACATCAGAAAAACCCCAAGTCAAAGATATTTTACAAAATACCTGACCGGTACTCAAAATTGTCAAGGTCATGAGAAGCAAAGGATGACTATCACAGATTGAAGGGGACGTAGACCTAGTGACGAAATGTAACATGGACTGGAATTTGGAACTAAAAGGGACAGTCATGGAAAAACTGGGGAAATCAGAATGAAGCCTGTAGTTTGGTTAATAGTATTGTACCAATGTTAATTTCACAGTGTCAGTCATTGTACTCTGGTTATATAACATGTTAACTTTAGGGGAAGCTGGATGAAGGATATCCGGGAACCTTCTGTATTATATTAGCAACTCTTCTGTAAATCTAAAGTTACTTAAAAAAAAAATTTTAGGCTGGCACATAATAGTTACTATCTGATGTTAGCTTCTCTTGGTTAATTTACTCGATAACCACTGCCAGAGGGTGATAGTGCCAGGGAATTTTTCAATGTACTCCAAATAAAATGTGTGTTTCTTAAGAACGAGTGATTTGGTGGCATTTGTAAACTTGAGAAATCTCATTGCTCTTGAAAAGAACAGTGTCATGGTGGACAACTACTAGGCTGCAGGTTAGTGCTTTTGGTCGATGTTTGAGTTGCTGGGGATGCCTTGGTTTTATTGTCCTATCAGTGGAGGCTGGTTTCCAGACTGTGAACATGGCTGGAGAATTGGGTGTGGACTGTGGCCACTTGGAGGCAAGATGAGCTAGCTACATATGCCCCTACACCAGGCCCAACCCTACCAACCCAACCATCCAAGCCTGTGTTCTTGAGTCTGTTTGGTAGTATATGATCCGGGATGCTGAAATCAAGTGAACACTGAAGCCAGAAATACCTAGAAATGGGACGGTGTAAAAAGTGTGACACGTGTGGGCCTCACTGCTGGCCCTAAGCATTCTAGTTGTATCGTTGTCGTCTTCTTTTTTTAATTGATATATTACAGAGACAGAGGAAAAGAAAGGGAGAGAGAGATGGAAACATCGATGAGAGAGAACATCAATTGGCTGCCTTCTGCATGCCCCCGACTGGGGATCGGGCCCACAACCTGGGCATGTACCCTGATGGGGAATTGAACCGGCAACCTCTGAACGCATGGGCTGATGCTCAGCTACTGAGCCACACCAGCTGGGCTGTATTGTCTTCTTACCTGTGCTTCCTCCTACAGTAAAGTGCTCATTTGCCTCTCATTGGAAGAGAGCTTTGTAGTTTTACCCTGGCTAGGCTCCTTGCTCAGTGGGTTTGGTAAAGCTACTGTGAAGTAGTTTTTGTTTATTATTTATGTTCCTACCTACTTCCAAAATGAATCTAAGGATGGCTCATTCTCCAAACAATTTTGCTAACCCTGGGTCTTTATTCTCATCCAGACCATCTGTTCTGCTTCACCATGAAGTCATAGTACTAAATTTGTGACAGCACAATCATTTCCATGGTAACAGGATGTGGTCTTCACCACTGAATCCTGATTTTACTCTGACCAGGATCAAGCAGCAGGAGGATGGCGGAGAATATTCTGACATTTTCCATTCTTTTCATGTTTAGTTTCTCTCCAAAGTTCTTACTTTTGATTCTTAATTATACTCAGCCTGGATATGTGTTTTTGCACGGTTTACATATGAAGCATTTGTCCAGTAAATCATTAGATATGCAAGTCAAAAAATAATAAGTGGAGAAATATCACACACACACACACACACACACACACACACACACACACACTATGGTATATAAGCTTGCTTGAAAGTGAGATGATTAGCAAGTGCCCTTCTCATTTGTATAAAAAAAGAGAGAGAGAATCTATTTAAAAGACATGAATCCTCTAAGCCTCCGAAATTTCCTTTGATGACTGTGGAAAGCAGCTGACCTACTTCCTGCTCAATGCTCTCCTTACTTTGCTTAGCAGTGAGACATAAAAGTCTTCCTGTGTGAGCTCAGACCCTCTGACCAAAAGACCATGGATAGATGAGCAGCTTTATTCATATGAATGACTAATACCTGGATGTTTTGCCCATTTTTTTTTTTAAATTATACATTGAATAAATATGTATCAGGTTCTTACCTGAACCAATCATCATAGTAGGACTATGGGAATAAAAGGTGAACAGACTTCCCTCATGAAACTGACACAGACTTATGTATATATCAGTCCAGTATCTTGAAGCAAAGTTTGGCAGGGTAAAGAGCTGGGGGCAGAGATACTATTTTAGCTAGATACTGGACGGTTTCATATAACTGATAGCCAACACTTGATATTGTCAGATTTAGAATTTTCCCCCAATTTGATGGATACTTTAATTTACATTTCTCTGATTACTAAGGAGGTTGGGTATATTTTTTTAAACCTGTTTTTCTAGTTTATCTTTCTCTTATTTATAAAAGTAATTTATATTATCTGAATATTAATATTTGTTTGATATATATGTTGCAATTATCTTCTCCCACATTGTGACTTTCCTTTAAATATTGTTTATACAATAGTTTATCAAACAGGATTACTAAATTTGGAGTGTTCAAATTTATTAGGGTTTTCCTTTATAATTTCTGTGTTTGTTTTGTTTTTAATTTTTTTTTTTCTTTATTGATTTTAGAGAGAGAGGAAGGAAGAGGGGTAGAAACATCGATGAGAGAGAACACTAATTGGCTGCCTCCTGCATGTTCCCCACTGAGGATCAGGCCCACAACCTGAGAATATGCCCTGACCAGGAATCAAACCGGCGACCTCGTGGTGCATAGGTCAACGCTCAACCACTGAGCCACACTGGCCGGGCTATAATTGGTGTTTTTGATGTTACATTTAAATACTTCTTCTTTCCCCTGTGATTATAAAGGTGTTCACCTATAATTTCTACCAATGGTTACAAAGTTTTAATTTTGTTCCAGGTTTAGATCTTTAATTCATCTGGAGTTTAATTTATAGGGGTAGTTCTCAAACTGTAGTATGGGAATAACTGAAAGTCCCAAGACTCTTTCTGAAGGTTTGCAAGGCCAAAGATATTTTTGTTTGTTTTCTTGAAGAGCCTCTTGAAGATTCTAACTAAAAAACAATGTTGTCTGTAAATATTTTGTACTCTTCCATGCTAATCACTGAACACCTTTTTTCTCTTATATATAGGGCTAGAACTTGTAGCATAATGTTTAATGTACAGGTTCTAGCTGACTTGTCCTGTTTTGACTCTAATGGTAATGCAAGTCTCATAATTAATATTTGTTATAGACTCTTTGTATATACCCACACCAAGTTAATTGTTAGCTAAAATATTTTGTTTTTAATTACAGTTCTAGACTTTTTATTTTATGTGTATTCATTGAGATGAGCAATGTATAAATCTTTTCCTTAATCCCATAATAAGGTAGGTTATAGATAGATTTTAGATGGATCTTCATATTTCAGGAAAACTTTGTGATTATATTGTATACTCTGCTGGATTTGATTTTGTAATTTGTTTAGGATTTTCATATCAATGTTCAAAAAATGAGATTCATTTAAATTTTCTTTGTCCTATTTTGGTATCCAAATTACAATAACTTCATAAAATAAGCTGGGTTGCCTTTACTCCTTTTATCTGGAACAATTTGTGTAAGATGGGAGTGTCTGTGTCATCAACATTGGTAAAACTTACCTGTAAAACCATCAGGCACGGTTTCTTTGACAAAAGATGGGGGAAGGATGAGAAGGTTACTGGGAGACTTGACTACGGATCTATTTTATTTATTCATTTTTAATTAAATTTTTAAAAATCTTGCACGTATTCCAGATGTCCCTTCTTTATTCCCCCATTGATCCTCTCTCCCCCCCCCCACCTCCCTCCTTCTTTCCCCAAACTATCGTCTATATCCATCGGTTATGCACACATGCATGTCAGTTCTTTGGTCCCACCCCGCTTCCCTCTGAGGTTTGTTGACCTATTTTATTGATGATTGATTTGTTCAGAATTTCTATTTCTTTTTTAGTCCATTTTTTAACTTGTACTTTTCTGGTAAGTTGTCTATTTCACCTCAGTTATCAATTTCCTGACATAAAAGCACTCAATGTTATAAATTTTACAGTATAATTAATAATATTCTTAGTCTCTATTCTACTGTATCTCTAATTATGCCCCCGCTTTGAAATTCTAATATTGCTTATTTATGCTTTCTATTTTCTTTTCGACGTGGCTTGGTAGAAGTTTACTTTATTGGTCTACTCAAAGAACCAGCATTTAAATTATTGATCTATTTTACATTTTGGGGGTTGACCCTATTCATTTCCTAGTTCCTTGAGATGAACATCTACCTCACTATAAATAAGTTCCAATACATGCATTTAATGCTACAAATTTCCTTCTAATGACTACATTACCTGCATTGCCCAAGTTTTTCCGTGTAATAGTTTATTTGTTACTCTTTTCTGAATGGTTGCAATTTTTAATTTAAATCATGAGTTATTTAGGAAAAGTGTTTTTAAATTTTCAAACACATGAGAATTTCTCATTTAAGTCAGTTTTGATCAGAGAATGTGATCTGTACTGTAGTGATTCATTGAAATATCTAGCCTACTATTTAGCCACATTTTTAATAAATGTTTGATGTGTGTTTGAGAAGTTAGGTGGAGGGTTTTATATAAGCATGCATATAATATATTATAGAAATCTTCTATTTCCTGAAGATGATTAATTTCCACTGGAATAGAAATCCAGATTGGAAAGTAATATTAAAATGACTAAAATGAATTCATTTAAAGAGATAAAAAAAAATAAAACACCTAAATAAAGAATCAAATCTTAGAAATAAACAGAAGATACAAATAAAGAAAAGGTGAGTATGAGCATGACTGGTGTGGCTCAGTGGCTGAGCATCAACCCATGCACCAAGGGGCTGCTGGTTCAATTTCTGGCCAGGACACATGCCCAGGTTGTGGGCCCGATCCCCAGTAGGGGGCATGCAGGAGGCGGCCAGTCAATGTTCTCTCTCCTCCATGTTTCTAACTCTCTCTCCCTCTTCCATCCTCTCTCTCTAAAAATTAAAAAGGAAAAAAATTTAAAAAAAAGAAAAAAGAAAAGGTGAGAATGAGAAATAACTAAATGGAAAAAAAATAGACATTGTGATAAAAATATTCAATAATGAGATAAACTCTAACCTGGTTAAAGTCAGAGAATGAATTATTGTTTTCAGCTTTATGGAGATATAATTGACAAAAATATAAGATATTTAAAGTATACATTGTGATGAGTTGATGTATTTATACATTATAAAGGGATCTCCCCCTCCACATCTAGTTAACTAAGAGAGAATTATTGTCTGGCCGGTGTGGCGCGGTGGTTGAGTGTCGACCCGTGCACTAAGAGGTCGCCGGTTCGATTCCCAGTCAGGGCACGTGCCCAGGTTGTGGGCCCGATCCCCAGTGGGGGGGCGTGCAGGAGGTGGCCAATCGATGTTCTCTATCATCGATGTTTCTATCTCTCTCTCCCTCTCACTTCCTCTTTCTCTAAAATCAATAAAGGGAAAAAATTTTTTAAAAAAGAATTGTTGAATTGGAAGTTTATACTAAGGAATTTGTGCAGAATATGGCATGATACAAAAGAGAAGACAGTCCGGCTGGTGTGGCTCAGTGGTTGAATGTCGACCCATGCACCAAGAGGTTGCTGGTTCGATTCCCAGCCAAGACAGATGCCCAGGTTGTGGCCCCATCCCCAGTGGGGGGCATGCAGGAGGTGGCCAATCGATGTTCTCTCTCATTGATGTTTCTATCTCTCTCTCCCTCTTCCTTCCTCTCTCTCAAAAAATCAATAAAGAAAAAAATTTTTTAAAAAAAGAGAAGACATATTGTGGCAATTTTAATTTATAGCCACAAACACTCTGATACTCTTCCCATTGAGAGGTGGGTCTAGTCTCTGCATTCCCCAATCTGTGCAGGTCTGTGACCAATGTGGAAGTGACAGTGTGTGATTTCTGAGGTTAGATAATAAAGGTCCATGTAGCTTCTGCCGGGTGTATTGGAACATTTGCTATTGACACCCTGAGCTGCCATCTCAGCAGTAGGAATACCCCGCGGCCCCTGTGATGGGAGGTATCCAAACCGCTACAATCTACAGTTCGGTAAAATCCAGACTTTGTCACTGTAGCCTAGACAGGTGAGCAAAAAGAAACCCAATCACTCAAGTGACCCACAGCTGTTCAAGTGGTCTCGTGTGACACTATGTTCCGTGAAGCAGAGTCCAGCTCTCCTGACGTACCTATCCAAATCCCTCTCCTACAGACTCTGTGAACACAGTGAAATGGTTTACTGTTTCATGCCTGTTATGTTTTGGAGTTGTGTTTTCACAGCCGTACGTAGACAGAACACAAGAATGGGCATTTAATTAGTACCTTCAGAAAGAGAGAATATCATTTTTGTATCCTGCATCCTTTCCTGCTGGTGTCTTTCAGCCCCTTATAAGATGAAACCTCCCTTAGCTCTCATTTAGGCAAGCTTTCTGAAGCCATTCAAGTGTCTTTAATTACCATCTACATGCTGATGACGCAGCATCTGCAACTCTGACTCAGCTTTCCCTCAAGTTCTCCAGATTCTCAGGATCTCTCGATCCCAGACAGCTGCAGCTCAACGTGGCCAAAACAAATTTATTATCTCCACATTTATACATCTCTGCAAATGATTTATCCTCCCATGTTTTTGGTTTTTATCCTCACCCAAGGACATTTTTTTGTTCAGATAGAGCAGGAGGGAGAGAGAGAGAGAGAAACATCGACATGAAAGGGACACATCGAGTGGCTGCCACCCGCACGACCCAACCAGGGCCGGGGACAAACTGCAACCAAGGTACATGCCCTTAGCGGGAACCGAACCCGGGTCTCTCTGGACCGCAGGCCGACACTCTAACCGCTGAGCAAAACCGGCCAGGGCCATGTTTTCTATTTTCATCCAGTTTCCCAAGCAGAACCTGAGGGTCTCCTTGATTCTTTCCTCTCCCTCCTTCACATCCAATAAGTGACCAAGTCCTGTCATCATATTTAAATGTTTGTAGCCAAGCATTTATTAACTATTACTAGAGCCACGGCAGTATAATGAATTAAAGATGAGGGTAAGGTAGTAGAATAAAAATATTAAAATGTCACTGAATTCAACATAAAAATAGTTTTGGGTATTGCCCAGTGAAACATAAAGTTTGAAAGAATAAGAAGTTACAAGAGATTGTTAGATTTCGTTAGAAGGTTCTTGGGGATCTCAAGGTCACCTGAGGGGTAAGAGAGGACTGTTTTCAGAGTATGTAATAGTTGAACAGCTGTTTGTGTTACCATTGTAATTAGCTAGTTATTAACAATAGGAAAGGAGCAAAGAAGAGGTCAGACAATACAAGCTTGTCGTCTGGACAGCTTTGCCAAGAAGCTGCAGTTTCACACACCCAGAGAACCCCGGGTCCATTCCCTGCAGATCACTGGGGGAAGGGGTCCAACAAAGGGAGGATGGGCACATGCACAGTGAAGTTGGGGTGACTGAGGGAAGATGCTTGCCTGTCAGTCTAACCCCCCCCCCCCCCCCGGGAAAAATAATTAGCTAGAGGGGTAGAGCCACTGCAAACACATTAAATCTTAGGTTAAAATCTGCATACAAAAGAATTCTTTTTCTTCTTGTTTTGATCCTGCTTCTTTGTACTCACCCATGCTCCCTCCATAGAAATGTGGCCCTAGAAGCCAAATGGCCCACAGCCATGCAAACCCCACCTTCAATGGACTGCAGCCGGGAGCACAAGCGAAGCTAGCTGGACTGGACTGGACTTCAGTATGGAACTGAGGCTCTGGGCAGTGTTTTTCATCCTCGCTTTGCTGAAGACAAAATAGGAGCTTCTCCTTGGTAGGACGGAGGGAGATGGGACCTTGGAAACTCAGGGGTTTAATTCCACAAAATAAAACTTTTCACGCTACCTCATCCTCCCATGGGGGCCTCTGAAAATTCTTATTCCAGCGGCACCCCAAGAAACCCACTTCCACTGGCAGCAGGTGGGGACACAGAGAGTGCCCCGCCAATAACATCTGGACTACAGTGTTTTATTTTAAATGATGTTTTCACTTTTATCAACTTGGGTAAGTGTCAGGTGACATTATGTTTTGTACCCACAGGTCAAATTCAAATGATTCATTTTGTTTTGGAGAATAGTCTTTAAAATGGCAATACAAAGTTTCTCATGGTATATACCAACCTCCTTGAACTGGATCATTAAACAGACTTTTATCTCCAATTGTCACAGATCATAGGCAGCAAGAATGAGGATGTCCCTTCAGAAGACAGAGATTGCTGAGTCTGCAAACATATTTCAGAAGTCACCAAGTCCCTTTCTTGTTTTTAAGACAATGGGATCCAGTCTTCTTAATCTCTCTTAAGGAAAGTAGATTCTAATGATGGGTGTCTAACAGCTGGTTCTACCACCAGGCAGTGTGCTTCTTGGCTCATGCTTCTCTTCTTTCTCTTCTTCCAGACTTCGTGGTTTTTTGTTTTTCTTATCCTTACTCCCTACTCTTGCTTCCTTTTCCAATCACTTTTCCTGCCTCTCTTTCTTTTTCACTCATAAACAGAAAAAAAAAAAAGTTGAGGTTCCTGACTAGTTACATTCCAGAGAACTAGGAAGTGTAGGTTGTTATACAACAGGGAGAGGTCAAGGGTGTGACCTCAAGTTGAGGGAAGAAGAGTATTATAAAGGGAAGGGAACACAATAAGGTTAAGTATAGGTTTCATTAGACTTTTATTACTTAAAATGATTCTTTTGTGAATCCCATCCAGGGCATTCCATCTTTCTCAGGCTGTGGTAATTCCCAGTAGATCCAAAATTACCAAAGATGGTCAGTAACAATGTATTCAAAGATCACTCTCATCAGTTTTTATTTGTACAAGAGTATCAGTACCTGATATTAGACTGAGCCTTAGGAAATGCATTAGGAACTGTCTATAAGATACTTTTCTCTTTCAATCACTGGGATGTAAAAACTATTACATTTATCTTTTTCTTTTTCTTTTATTGTTTAAAGAGAGAAGAAGGGAGAGGAAGAGATAGAAACATTGATGAGAAAGAACATCGATTGGCTGCCTCCTGCATGCTCCCCACTGGGGACCTGGCCCACAACCTGGGCATATGCCCTGACTGGGAATCGAACTGGTGACCTCTTGGTGTATGGGTCGACGCTCAGCCATTGAGCCACACCGGCGGGCAGTTCAGACATTCTTTAAAAACAATGACAAATAATCCCCTAACAACAACAGCAACAACAAGAAGATATCTATTTTACTTTTTGGTTAGTGGGAGATATTGGGGAAAAAAAAAAAAAGCCAACCATAAATAGTTTGCCTCACAGAAATAACTGCTATTCATATTTTGTTGTATTTCTGACCATTTCCTATGCAATTCTATTTCACAGTTACACTCTATGTGTATAGTTTTGTATCTTTCAGGCATGTGTTAGTCTAGAACACTTTAAGTCATGATTTTCCATCACGCTTCTGGCCAGTTGCACTGTAGAGATTCCTTTTCCTGCTGGGAAGTAGAATTTGAAAAAGTAAATTCTTCCAAGTCTCCCTTCGAGGGACTTGACGGTGACTGTTAGGTGGAAGGTCTGACGTATGCCTGCTCCTGCGTGCAGGGTGGGGCAGCTCCGAGATCTCTACCACAGGTTTACCCTCCATAGCTGCCCCGTCTACTTCATCCTCCCCCAAACTCTGAATTCTGAGAGTAAGACTGTATACACATTCCTACCCCAGTACCGGCCTATGATCCTTTATGTAAAATAATTCTCAGTATATTTTTGAAGGTTGAATGAATGAAAGGAAAAGTAAATACTAAAATTCTAGAGGATCTGTGACCCATCAAGCCTTCTCCCCAGTATCAGGGTACCTCCAGATTAAACTTCCCAGAAGTTGCTTTAGATTTAGATTTGTCTTGAAAGAGTAGAGAAAGGTAGGAATTGATCATCAGTGGAACATCCCTATAAACCCTAAACTCTTGATTCTACCTAAGATTCCTACTGTGCTTGAAATGCTTAGATTTGACTTTCCCACAAATATTTTTAGAAAATTAATTTCAACCTCTTTCTACTTTTAATAATCTTTGTAACATCTAGGCCACTGCTGCCTACATTTTGGAAACAGTGGCATTCCAACATTTGACATGCCTATAGGCTTGGTCCCCACACAGGGACATTGTTAAAAAACTAAAACCATGCATGTCCTGTTGGACAAAGGATCAGATCTCTTGGAAGACAGTAATGAAAAGCCTACAGCTGGGGTATGGGGTGGGGGTGGGGAGAGAACCATTCCAGAGATGTCAGTTGGAAAGAGGACAGGAGAAAGCACAGGGAGCTGGTTTTGCTCCTTGTGAGCCTCCTTATCCTCTTCAGCTTCCACAGATCTTGGATCTCATCTCATTCAAACATAAAGCTGCTAACGAACTGAGTCATCCTCTGTAAGTAGATGAAAACGTTGCAATTTATCATTTGGTTTTGAGGCAGTGTGCTGTGTACTGATCTCTTTACAAATGCAATTCTACAACATTTTGTATTTGTTTTTAAAAAAACAAGTTTAATTCATATTAATTGCAGTGTGAAGTTGAGTGTGTGAAGCTCTGGTTTACCCTATATGCATAATAAGAGCAACACCACCTGTTGAGTACCTACAAATGCTTGGCACTGCTAGGTAGATTAGATACATTACCTAATTGAACTTGGAAAGCCTACCTCTGGAAACATAATTTAAATATGTCATTGACTTCGAAATTGCATATGACCCTTTCCTTAAGAAACTTAAATGCAATTTATTCAGCCCCTATCCCACTGCAGGAGGACAACAATGATGCCGGAATTTATTAACACTTTTCTGATGAGAAATACAAAGATCACTGAGCTTTCCATTCTATACTCTGATCCAATTTTCTTTCTGAATTTTTAAATCTAATTTTTCTATCCTATTTTCCAATGAGTTGATAGTCTCTCCTCCCTCTTGTCATTCTTCCCAGCAGCGTGTCTTTCTTTCCACACATAATAAAAGGGTTAATTGCTTCCCCTATTCCAAACTTAGAAAAGATAAAAGTTAAATGGAAATGATTTGGACACTGAAGACTTTTTTTCCTACATCAAACTGTGCGACTTTGCTGTGAGATTATTGATGAGTTATCCATGACCCTACAAATATGCTCTTTACTCATTGCCTAAGTAAATTTCATTTAATTAAAATTGTCAACTTGTTAAATATAATAGCAGATTTCATTTCTCCAGATGGGTTGAAGGTCCAGTAAAATTATTTTCTTATTGCTCAGGGATTACGTCTATATTCTATAGAAAGAATGTCAGAAATTTATTATTATTATTTTTTTTATCCTCACCCAAGGACATTTTTCCATTTTTTTTGTACAGACAGAGTGGGAGGGAGAGAGAGGAAGAGAGAGAGAGAGAAACATCAATGTGAAAGGGACACATCGAGTGGCTGCCACCCGCACGACCAACCAGGGCCGGGGACAAACTGCAACCAAGGTACATGCCCTTAGCGGGAACCGAACCCGGGTCTCTCCGGACCGCAGGCGGGCGCTCTAACCGCTGAGCCAAACCGGCCAGGGCAAGAATGTCAGAAATTTAAAGGATTTATATGAAAGTTATGATTCAAATATCTTTTTTTTTTTAAAGATTAATTGAATTCACAACCATTTATTGAGTATCCCTTGTATCAGGCGCCCTGCTAGGGGAGTGACAATACACTAGGAAAACAGGCAGGGTGTTTGCCCTTACAGAGCTTAGAGCCAACTGGAGGCAAGAGGCATTGAACAGAGAATTACAAATATGAACATTGCCATGAGGAAGAAGGGCATTGACCTGATTGGTGTGGCTCAAATGATTGAGCATCATCTCATGCACCCAGAGGTCATCGGTTAATTCCAGGTCAGGACATAAGCCTCGGTTGTGGGCAATGCCCTGTAGGGGGTGAGCAAGAGGTAGCCAATCCATGTTTCTCTCTCATTGATGTTTCTCTCTCTCCCTCTCCCTTCTCTCTAAAATCAATAAATACATATTTAAAAAGAAGAAGAAGAAGAAGGGCAGGGTGTCATGGGAATGTGTGATAGTTATAGCTAACCTAGCTTGATTGGGTTGCGGGGAACAGTGAGAAGATTTTTTCCCAAAGAAGTTCAAGTTTAGCCTTGGAGCATGAGAAAGGAGAAGAGTGGTTTAGGGAGAATTGTCTAGATAAGGTAACAGCTTGTGTAAAGGCTCTGAGTAGATAAAAATACTGCCTATTGAAGGACCTAAGGGAAGGTCACTGCGGCTAGAGTGGTGGCACCTGGAAATTTTGGAGAAGAGGCAGGCAAGGGCCAGATCACATAGCCATCCAAAGGTTTGGGGACTGTATTCTAAGGGCAATGGAAAGCCAATGGAAAATTTAAGCCAGAAAATAAAATAAAAAATGTAAAGCTTAATATAGCTAAACTGTGAAATATAAGAATACATTAATCTACTATTTAATTTGTTCTGGAATGTGCTCTAATATCCAGTAAGCAAATGATATTAAGAAAAAAAATATATATATATATGGCAAAACTATCTAGATTTCTGGTATGTAAAACTTTTCCAAGAACTGAAAAGACTCTAGGGTAGTTAAGCAAAGCAGAACAGTACTTGGGTACATATCCTTAGTATGTCTTGGGTGATGAACAGTCAGCCTATGTCTCTGCCTTCCATCGATATTATCTTGTAACTTGAATTGCAAATGGAGGTGATAAATTAATAAGAGCAGGGAAAGGAGGAAGGTGTGCGTGTGTGTGCGCGCACGCGCACATGCTATGCTTTCTCGCGGTTTTGGAGAGAAGTAGATTTATGAATGCCAGTATCACATTCTCTGTGTTCAAAAATAGCTGTCTACCCTACAAAAATTAGGAAATCTGGGTAATACAACAGATTTTTTTTTTTTCTTCTGAGTGGGAGGGAGAGAGAAGAAGAGAGAGAGAGAGAGAGAGAGAGAGAGAGAGAGAGAGAGAGAGAAACATCGATGTGAAGGGACACATTGAGCGGCTGCCACCCGCACGACCAACCAGGGCCGGGAACAAACTGCAACCGAGGCACACGCCCTCAGCAGGAACCGAACCCGGGTCTTTCCGGACCGCAGGTCAACGCTCTAACCGCTGAGCCAAACTGGCCAGGGCAATACAACAGATTTTGACATAAAGTATATTAGTTTTTTACTAGGGACCCCAAGATGGCTTTGGTAGTATTGGAATAGTAAAAATGTTCTTGAATACTAAGACCCTTGGATAATATAGAGTATAAGACAGTAAGGTTTTAATTTTTTTTTTTAATACTCTTCAGTCTTTCCTCTGAGCATTTCTTCTTGTCTTCTCCAGATGGTCGGTATCCATTAAATCAGCAGATAACATTTTAAGGTGTAGTTCTTTCTCAGAGGTATTTTCTTATGGGGAGTTAGGATAAATTCTTGAAGATTAATAACGTTTCCTTTAGTAAATATTAGGAGAATCACAGAAGGAGAAAGAAAAAGAGCTTACCATTCTCCAACCTCACTGTTGTCCAAACCAGGCACTTCTCTTGGATCATGCTTCCTGACTGTTCTTCAGGCTCACCGACTCCCTCTTAGGAATGAATAAATAAACATGCACTTAGCAAACCGTTTGAGAAAGGCTGCTGACCCTTGGTCTGAGAAATCATGAGTTACAGGTGTGAGTTTAAATGTCAGTTTGATTCTGACTCATTTTTCAAAGAGAATGAATCATTCTTTTGATTGAATCACAGAGCTCCTCAGTCTAAGGTGTGGTAGCACACGGAGCACAGGACAGCTTTACCCACATTGTATACTAGAGGACTGCAATTGATCAATCATTCTTCTCAAAATAGAAACACATTTAAGTGCCTAATTGTATACATGACTTGAAAACATTCAGAATATGTAGGCTAACTATCAAAATAAATGAGCACTTGTTAAGGTTTCGTGGAACAGGCGAGATGTCTATTATTATAAAAAGGGAGGAGGTTAGCTATGTATTAATTGTCAGGTTACCAAAGCTCAGGGTAAATTTGGTAGGAATGTTAAGAGTAGTTTCTCAGCAAGTACTTGGTGTCTGGTTGAAAATTGTTTACTGGGCACAAATGTGGTTATATTAGGCTATTTTTTCTGATAAAAGGTGTTTTAAGTATCAACCCTCTAGAATCTGACGCTCAATACCCTGATATTGTATTCTTTTCTGTAATCAGAATCATGGATAAAGAAATCTATCTTCACCCTGGCCGGTTTGGCTCAGCGGTTAGAGCATCGGCCTGCGGTCCTGAGAGACCCGGGTTCGGTTCCCGCTAAGGGCGCGTACCTCGGTTGCAGTTTGTCCCCGGCCCTGGTCGGTCGTGCGGGTGGCAGCCACTCGATGTGTCCCTTCACATCGATGTTTCTCTCTCTCTCTTTGTTCCTCTCTCTCCCCCCCACTCTACCTGAACAAAAAATGGAAAAATGTCCTCGGGTGAGGATAAAAAAAAAAAAAGAAATCTATCTTCTAGCATTGAGTGAGAATAGATTTGGTGTATGGCCAGACTTATGAGTATTATAGACAAAGATTAAATAAACTATTATTTTAAAAAAGAATTCTATGTTTCAGTAGTTCTAAATTATTCATTTTTGCTTCATATAAAAGAGCAAGGGGGCAAAAAGAAAATAGCATTTATCAAGTGCCAGCATAGTATGTCAGGTGCTCATATACTCAGTCACATATGTCATCATTCAAGTTCACAGGAAGCTTGTAATAGGTAATGTTTCCATTTTGACTAAGGAAGAAATTGAAGTTCAGGAACTGAGATGGACAGAGTTGGAATGCACACTCAGGTCTCCTAACTTACGATCTTTCCATAAAATCACTTAGGCACAAACTGAAAAATTTGAAATCAGGTAGAATTAAATGAAATAAGACAGCTTCTCCTCTTTAATTTCTTTTGGTTTGGATGTAACCTATATATGCATGGGGAAAAGGTAAATAAAATCTATTGCAGCCCTGGCCAGTTTGGCTCAGCGGTTAGAGCGTCAGCCTGCGGTCCAGAGAGACCTGGGTTGTGTGTCCGCTAGGGGCATGTACCTCCGTTGCAGTTTGTCCCCGGCCCTGGTTGGGTAGTGTGGGTGGCAGCCACTTGATGTGTCCCTTTCACGTCGATGTTTCTCTCTCTCTCTTCCGCTCTCTCCCTCCCACTCTACCTGAACAAAAAATGGAAAATGTCCTCGGGTGAGGATAAAAAAAAATCTATTGCAGAAAGATGCTTGTATTCTACAAATCTATTGATGGGGAGGGGCAATAGGAAGAGCTGAGATTGGGAAATGCACATTAAGCAATATGTAAATTCTGGGTCCTATTGTTAAAAGTTATTTTCAAGGTGGGCATCAATGTCTTATATAACCTGTAAAATAGAAATGTTGCTATTCTGTTTAGTTTATAAGGACATTGTAAAGGTATTGAAGAATGTTTTAAAAAATTCTTGGAAAAGCTGCTATAAAATACAAGGATTATTCATATTTCTGACCCTCATCTGTGTACCTAAATTACTGTATTTTTACCTTAATTACCACACCTACCATAATGCATCCTAATCACTTCTCTACTCTCTGGTATCTGGATGGGCAGGTGGGTTCCTCCAAGACAGGGACCATGTCTCTTTTATTGCAGTATCCATGGTAACCTAGACTGAAATATAACAAGTGCTCAGTAAAAGTTTGAATAAAGAACACAACAAAAGAATTCCTTTTTTTTTTTTTTATCCTAGTCTCCTTATTTCCCAAATGAGAAAGAAGATTGTAGTATTTTTCTTATCAGGAGTGTCATAATATACGCTCATGTACTGTTTCCTGGAGATAGGGGCCACAGACATAGAATGTGTTAGATGATGATTACTAATGGGGTAACTATTTTACATAACCAACGTTTTATTCTGGCTAAAATTAAAAAAAAAAAAATCTAACCAATATATTTCAGGAAAGAAATGCAGGGTGTTTTAGGTAATATGTAGTAGCAATCTCCATCCTTGGGCTCTTGGGGTCCAAGAACCAGAGAGAACACTCACTAGGTGGCTCTCTTTCCCACGACCGGGCGGTGCGTGGGCGCAGTGAGGCACCACTGGGGCATTGTACAGCAGCAGTCACCATCGCACCGCATCACAGTAGGCACGTGCTGCAGGCGGGCACAGTTCAGTTTCTGTTTCGTTCATCATAATCTGTCTTTGGGATTTATTTCAAAGAAGTTTGTACTTTCATTTTCCTCCAAACTTACATGTCTGTTCCAAACAGACATGGATTTGTCCAGCTTTTGATAGGTGCAGTCTCAGGGAAGGATCTTGATAGCGCCTCTTCACCTTGCATGGAAGACAGCAGGAATCAGGTACCCAAACCCAGCCGAATGAAATTAGCCCATTAAAATCCTGCTTTTAAGTATCCGGTGAGGATTACATTTCTGGAGGGTTTTACACCACTACAAATCCCACAGTACTTTGGCAGAGCTGCTTAAACGACTCCACTACGAATCGAAAATATAATTTATAAAATGTAAAATTCCTTCAAACCATTAGGATGACGACTTCTGCAGCTACTTCTCACATACTTCACATAACTATCAACCCCATTCTGTGTTTCTGCTTTTAGCCCCAAACTGGACACAAAATACACAGACATTCAAAAAGGTTTGTTCTAATGAACATTTTTTCCTAGACGCCTTTCACCGAAACTTCGCGTCAGTATCTAGGTTTTTTGTTTTATCCTACTTACCCAACCCTTTCCTATCCAACCCAAAAGACACAAAGTGACTAGCTCTAAAACACTGCAGATCCAACAGAGAATGAAGTTTGCGAAGAAGGGAGAAAGTTGGTCTGCTTTTGATAATCAAGGGGGACCTCCATTGGGGGTACTTCTGGGAGGGATGGCAATCGTCAGCGTCTCGCCACCTCCTTGGCTCTAAATGATGTAAACCCACGTGTTAGCCTTCTAGGATGTGTTCCCTCTCTCACTCTGGCCTCCTTGCGGCAGGCGGTGGCTCGGGAAGGCCGTGGGGGAACTCCGAGGAGGCTGGATCGCCGAGGGTGGATGTGGGGTGGGGTTTGGGGGATTCCTACAGGGGGTCGACCTGCTGGGAAAAGTCGGATGTCCCTTCGGCAGGAGAGGCATCGCGGCTGTCGTGTGCCGTTCTCCTCCCTCAGGGACCCCGTCCTGGCGGGATCCCGCCTACCCGAGCCCGAGGCTGTGGTGGGGAAACCCCTCGGCCGCCACGCAGCCCAGCGCCGCCACCTCGCCCTCCCTGCTCAGCCCGCCGCCTGCCAGCCTTCGGGCCCTGCGTCTTCTCCGCAGGCCCGGCCCTCTCCACGCCCGGCAATGAAAGGAAATTATGCAGGTGGTTCCCGCGCTCAGGCGGGTGGAAAAGCCCACGGTGAATGCCTCGGGGTCTCCCCCAACGCTACGGGAAGGGGAAAGGGAGGAGGAAATGAACTTCACCCGGGAGAACCACCCGGATTCCCAACCTGGGGAGGCCTTTAGACGTAAGGGAAGCCAAGGGGAAACCCCGGGCACCTTCCCGGGTATCTATTCTCCAAGGGAGGGTCACCCGGTCGGCACACATTGGTTACCATGACAATACTACAGCCTCCAGTTGCCAAGGCAGCTGCTTATCCAATCCGATTGGTCTCCTTTCTCTTCCTCCCTGGGCTCCACCTCACTCCCTCCTACAGTCTCCCCGCCTGCGGGGGGAGGGGCCGCAGAAAAGAAGAGGGGGTCCATCGTGTCTTTCTAGTGCGTGAGGGAAGACTAGAGTCGAGGGACTGGTGGGCGGAACTGTAGGAGGAAGGACGCGGTTTCCGGCAGGGAAGAGTGGAAGACTGGAAAGGGGAAGCGAGAAGTTGAGAGACGGGGGAAGACTTTGAGTGTAACTCCCAGTGGATCTGGGCTCGATGTTCCCGGCGAGGCCGGGGCTGCCCCCTTGCGCGGGGCAGAGGGGTGGGTTGGCCGGAAGCGGCCCAGCGCCTCCAGCGGGCCGCTCAGCAACCGCGCAGTTGCCGCCCAGGTAGCTGATCCCGAGAGGGAGCAGCAGGGAGTCAGAAATCACCCCGAGGGGCCGGCGCCGCTGAAGTCTCGCGAGAGGGATCCCTACTTCCTGCCCCTGCTTCTCCCTCCTTCGTTCCCCCGCCCCCTTCCATGTCCCTCCCCCTCCCTCCTGCCGGGTCGGAGTGTCCCTGCGCCCCACGGGCCGGAGCAGCAGCGAGAGCAGCTTTCCCCGGTCCCTCCCCTTCGCCTCCCTCACCCCCACCCCCCGGCCGTGCGAGGAGGAGCCGGAGGAGAGGAAGATGGCGGCGGCCGCCAGCACCCGCGGGGCCGCGGGGCCGCTCCGAGGAGCCTGAGAAACCCACAGAGGCTTCGCGGGGAGACGCGGCGGCGGAGGATGAGCCTGCAGAGCGCGCAGTACCTCCGGTGAGTGCCCAGCCGGCCCGCACGGAGGGAGCGCGCCGAGGGTTGGGGCATGGAGCAACAGACACAGAGGTGGTACATCCGGGGTGGCGGGGGAGTTGCTGTGCCCCCTGGTTCCCGGGCCGGGAGGCGGGGGTGCGAGGGACCCGCGGGCCGGGCGGAGCGGGCACAGTCGGGGTGCCTGGCCCCTGCGGGCCGGGCGGAGTTCCAGCGAAGCCGGCTCGCCTCGCTGCGGGAAGGAGGTTAGGGAAGCGTGAGAATGTGCGCGCGCGCGCTCGGGGTGGCGGGCTCGCCGGTGAGGGTGGGGGACGGCGCCCGGGGAGGCGGCGGCGGCGACCCCGAGTGGAGGTGGGTGTGGAGGAGCCGGATCCCGGTGGCGGGGGAAACGTGGTGTGGTATGGGATTGGCTGGAGCGCTGCGTGATCGGAAGACTGGGTGGAAATGTGCACACCTGGGATGTGGGGGGGCTGGGGGAGGGGGAAACCGCAGGAAACTGGAGTTTGTTCTTCATCCTTGGGTTGGAAGTACCGAGGAATAATGCCGTCTGTAAGGTAGTTAGTTGGCGGAGTGGGGCTGGGGGCATAAAGAGGGGGAGTGGATGAGGAAGTGAGGAAAGAGAGAGGTACAATGGCTGGGGTTGGGTTCCCCAGAAGAAACTGGGTTAGAATCAGTGTAGTCGGGAGATACCATTCTTTAAGAGTGGTGTAAGGAACTTGTATATCGGAGGTGGAATGACGCATGGATACAGTGTGCGAGTGAGTATGAGATGCGTCTGGAGTGGGGTGAGGGGGGCGACTGATACACATTTTAGGAGGGGAAAGGTGCGGACACATTGGAAGCAAGTACATGATGGCGAGAGCATATTGAATGGAAAGACACCAGCTATTGTGCAGCCAGAAAGGTTTCATGGAAGCTGAATTAAGAACTTGGAGGTAGAGGTAAACAAGTCAAGATCCCGATGGCAGAGAAAAATAATGTTATTACAACCTAAGATTAATTGGGGAGTTGCTACTGCTTAAAAGGGGAAGGCAGACCTTAAAATGGGTCCTTGTCTTTAGCAGAACCAAAAAAGGCAGGCTTATGCTAAGATGTTGAAAAAAGTAGTTTCATACTTTGCAGAGAAGGAAATCGAATAGGGTAGAATTTGAAGTGAAAGTATTGATGGGTTGAATGCCTGAGTTTAACAGGGACAGGGATCCACAGACATGTGTGCCCAATGACTAATAGGGTAGTTGGAAGGATATCTGTATATCAAGGTCCTTTTTTTCTTCTCTAATATATGATTATTTAATACATCAGATAAACTTAATAAATACGCCTGCGGCAAAAATCTACAGTAGATGCTGTAGAGGGGCGGGTATGGAAACTGATCATCAGGATAGTCCTAACTTTTAAGGAATTTGCCATTTAGTATACATTAGGTAAGTAAATAAATAACAGCACAGAGTGAAAATGGTATCATAAAAGATGCCAAGTGTTATAAAAGTCCAAAGGCAGATTACCTGAGCAATTGGGAGGAATCAGGAAAAACGTCCTTTGCTCATTTACTCATTCATACACTCATGATTCATCAGTCATTTTGTTGATCACCTATATAGGAGGCATTATACCAGGTGGTGTAAATAGAAAAGTAGGAACTCCACCCTCTTCTTACAGAGTTCACAGTTTGTTAGGCTTCAGGAAGAAAATAGCACTTAAAATGGTCTTGAAGAATAAACAATATTGGATTACTTATCCAGTATTGTTTATTCAGTAGTAAAGGTATGGATTGAGAAGAGTGGAATCCAAATGGAAGGAAACTGAGCAGAGATATGTAGATAGGGAGTTTGGGGGCTGGGGGTGGTGTTCAGTCCAGTTACACAAGAATATAGGGTGATACAGCTGGAAAAACAATAGTTTTATAAGTTAGTAAGTCTTGCCCCTTCCATTTACAGAAGAGGAAATATAGCCCAAAGAAGTTAAAATTGTTGAGGATGATGTAGCTGGTATGTGGAAGCTCTGTAACTCAAATGTAGGTCTTCTAAGTCCAAATCAGCTGTATTATGCAACATGTCTGGGTTCATCCATTCTTTCCACAAATGTGTATTGAGAGCTTACTGTCTTGGCACTGAGGATGTCATGGTGAGCAAAATGAACAGCTGAATCGGTTTATTAGGTGGTAACAGTCCTAGGAAGAAAGGTCAAGAGAGGGTGACTAAGTAAAGCCTATTTGATAAGGTGCCCATATTTGAGAGGATCTTGAATATTGTGATCTGTATTTATAGTTAAAATGGATGGACAGCAAAGAGTTTGAGATGATTTGTTTAGAAGAAAATTCACACATTCATAGCTACATATTAGGAAGATGAACCCGTGTAGTATAATGAGCAGTTAAGGCCAGAACTAAGGTGGCAGTGGGACTAGAAAGGTATGCTAACAAGCAGATTTGGAGAGTGGTGGGAATATTAATGGGAAGATCAGTTGGCTTTGAGAGGCTTCTGTGTTAATATATCTTATACTTACTTTGTAAGTGCAGCATGGTCTGGAAGACTTATCTTTAGGATGTGGAATCAATGGTAGACAGCTGGAGATGAATTTAGTTTGTAGAAGAAAGGAGAAAAGAATAAGAATGAACACAGTGTTTGAATAACCTTTATTTTCCAGCTAAAGTTGAACAGGTAAAATAGAAGTGGCATGAGACCTGGAGCCCCTTAGAGATTCCTGGGAGCCAATCTTTTCCCAATCTTGCACATCTGTCCTAAGTAAATAAAGCAAGTCTTAGGGCTAATAGTAGTCTGGGAAAAGACTTTTTAATAAAGATAGGCTTACACCAGCCCAAATTTCCTCTCTCCCTTTTAAGGTAATTGTTCTATTTAAAGTCTGGTATGGGGAGATGAGAGAATGTCTTCAGGGAAGCATTATGTTCACTTTCTTTTCTTTGATGAAAAATGAACTGTTGGTTTTTATAGACTACTCGGGGAGGATGCTGGGTGTTGCTTAATGAGTATAGTTGAGGACATAGCAGTTACCCTTTGTGACCCTGACTTTAGGAAAAGTTTTCTTGACTACCTTTGTCATTGTAAGTTCATGCACTTTTTAAACTCCATAGCTACCCTCATGTAGATGAAAATTTGTTTTGTCTCAGCTGAATTAATTTGTTAGAGTAAGTGAGCTGGGTTGTCTGGCATTGAAATGGTGGGGTGGTAGCAAACCAGGAACAAGATGGTAGTTTCAAAAGAGCAAGAAATGAGGATATGAGGTAACAAGCATTAGTAAGACAAAGAAAGAAAAGGAATTCAACATCAAATGGACTGAATTAGTCTTGAGTTGTAGAAATAGAGCAGAGTTGATGCCCTGGTTGGTTTGGCTCAGCTGCTAGAGCGTTGGCCCTTGGACCAAAGAGTCCAGGGTTCATTTCTGGTCAAGGCACAAACCTTGGTTATGGTTCAGTCTCCAGCCCTGGTCAGGGTCATGAAGGAGGCAACCAGTTGATGTGTTTCTCTCATATCGATGTTTCTCTCCCTCTCTATCTGAAGATAAATGGAAAAATAAACTCAGGTGAGAATTTTAAAAAGAAATACAGCAAAACTGAAAGATAGGAAAACCTGTTTTCTGTATGGGAAAGAAGGTGGTGATCTGGGCAAGAAAAGATGAAACTTTTTTGTTGTTGTTAGAAGAGAAGTGTCATTAAAAAAAAACAAAAAAAAAAAAACAGACTTACGAGACTCCTATCCAAATGAATAAGTTGAGAGTGTACCTTATTACACTTTATAAAAATAAGAAATGGTCTTAAATATGGGGGTTCTAGACTGACATTGGAAATGTATTACCCAATTTGAAAAAAAAAATATTATTTCCTCTTGGTTTATGACAAAATGGAAAGATTTTAAAAGTCTGACACCTCTGTTGAGTAAAAGAAAAAGGTGTATTGAATATAGTTCAGATGATATGAGTGGGAGAAGGGTGAGGATAGGTCACAGATGAGATAGTAGATAAAGTATAACATCATGCTTTAATAGAATAGTATTTGAAAGAATAGAAGTATGGCCTCTTTAACATGTCAAAGTTGGAAAGCAGGGGTGGGGGAAGTATTGAAGTACCAGACAGGGAAGACATCATCGAAGTTGTTCTGGAAGGTGAAGTAGAATAATCATAGCCATAGGGAGTACCAGTCACACAGGGAGAATCCTGTTATAAAAGGTGGCACAGGTGCTACTGAGCGACATCTGCTGCCCTTGTGGAGCCAACTGTTCAGACTCCGTACTCCTCCAGCTTTCCCCCTCTCCTTCATTGTGCTCTTTTTGTTTTTAATTTCTTCCTGTGCTGTAGGTTTTCCAGTGAGATCTACTTGAAGTTGATCCCTGGTGTTAGTCCCCTTTACAGGAAAGGTCTACAAATTATCCGTTTGTTAGGTTTTTTTTGTTGTGCTTTCCCCCCCAGGATACCTCTTAGTGAAGAAGCTGCATTCCAGTGGCACATTTTTTTTTTTTTTTTGTCAGAAACTTTGTTACCAGAGGTAGAAATAATTTAACAGCAAGAAGGTTGATGTTTAAATACTAATTAAAATATCGAATGTGTTGTAAGATAAAATGTATCCCCGTAAATTTTGGAACAGAGGGAGATGCAGGGAGGGGATGAGGTTGGATAAAGTAGCAAGCAGAACCTTAACCTAGCCTGGGTAGAGGAACAAGGATGTTAGTTGGGAGCATTTGGAAGAGAGATGTATACCAAATAGGGTAGGCTCCAGGTTCTGCCTGTTAATGCTGGCCTGGGTATTCACCATCTCCAGAAGCTTCCAAAAGTCCTATAGCACATACTGATGTTAAGTTACGTGGTCAAGATGTCTTACCCCTGACCTCCTCACCCCACCTCCCACCGCCAACCACCTCTGTGTACAGGATTTAGAATAGCTTTGGTCCCAGAAAATCAGCCCAACATGGCTGACTTACCAAAAACAATTAAATTGTTTTGGGGGAAAAAGACACTCTTTTTAGGCTTATGTCTTTTTGTTGTTGTTGTTGTTGTTATAATGGTGTTAATAGTATTTTACCTTCTTGAATATTGACCGGCTAAATTATTTTGGCAGTTAATTTCTGCTTCCCTTGTGGTTTCAGTTGGATTCAAAATGTATACTTCCTGTCCTAGTGTATGTTTCACTGTTCTCTGACAGCTATGTTCTACCTTCATTGTAGATTAAGAGATTGCTGAGGTTTTTTTTTGTTTTGTCTTTGAAGATATATAGTAAGCTCTGGACTCATACGTGTAGCAGTTTTTCATGAGGCACTTTTGCAGTGGAGGACCGTTGAGACTTTAAAAGGGCTAGTTTGTTGATAGGGAAGAAATATCATTTGCAGCCTTCAACTACGTCTCTAAACCTGGCTAGCCATTCATATATATATATATATATATATTTATATTGGTTGCATGAATGAGTACCTGAAAGTTTAGGTGGGTTAGTTAAACTGATTGCTGGTGTTTAGAGAATAAATTATTAAGCAGATGTCTTTTGGATAGTAGCTTGTTCATCTCTGTATGTGGGTATTTTGGCAAATGGTCATCAGACTGCCATTTAAGGTTTGTAATCGAACTATATTTTAATTTAGTTGTTGAATTGTTGTGGATAGATTTATCCATGGTCGAGGAGATTGTAACTAAGAAGGGTTCACCAACAGTTACAGGAAAACACAGGGATGGAGTTTTGGCAAACATGTCACATGGTAAGTGAGAACGTGTAACGAACTCCTTTCTTGCTAGCGTGTAAATGGAGCTGCATAGGAAGGTTGTTTTCACTGAACCTCCCTTAGACCTAGTTTTTACTCAGTGGAAGAGTAAGTGACTACTAACTGTTTAAGAAAACTTCGGGAGTCTCAGGTAGACCAGAAGCAATTATGCTCCAAGTCTTTTTTTCCCCCTTCTCTTTGCTTCATTTTAGAACATGGTTTCTTAACCTTGACACTTACTGACATTTTGGGCCAATTATTTGTTGTGGGGGACAATCCTGTGTGTTGTATGATTTTTAGCAGCATCCCTAGTGTCTACTCACTAGATGCCAGTATCATTCTCCTCTATTTGTGACAACCCAAAGTGTTTCTACACATTGCCAAATGTTCCCTGTGGGTGTAGATTCACTACCAGCTGAGAACCACTGATTTAGAAAAAATATATAGAAAGATATATACACTGCATAGGTTAATTTTTTTGCTTGTTTGTTTTCTCCTTTAAGCCACAGATTACTTCTTAGACTTCTCTTATTTAGTTTTCTGTTAGGTAGTAATAGACTAGTTAACATGTTCAGACTTTACCCATAAAAACTTACACATGTTTGAGTGTACTTTTTAATCTGGTTTTTATTTGACAGGCAATTATTGAATCTTTACTGTGCGCAAAGCACAATTGTAGGGGCTTAGGGGCTTTGCTTTTGGGAAACTCAGAGATACTAGACATTTAAGTCATTAATAGCAGATGGACTGGTAAGTGCTGTGTTAGAGAAACAGAAGTCCTGTGTAAGCGTAGGGAAGAGGAACTTCCTGCAGAGGTAGAGGTGGGTGAGGAAGGTATCTTGGAGGAGGTAAGATTTGATCTGGAGTTTGAAAGATGGATTGGACTTTTAGAAGTAGATATTGGGCAAATTGATATTTCAGGCAAGAGGAACATCTCATGGCTCCTTTTTGCAAATACATTTCTAAAAATTTCATTCACTCCCATTTAATACATTCTGGCCAGGCCTTTCTAGGTTTTTCTTAGATAAGATAGGTTATGGACAAAGAAGCGGAGATGTGGAAGTAGTGGGAGTTCTGAAAACTTGATGGCTGGTATATTGGTGTCGAAAAGGGGAAAGCAGTTTGATTTGAGTCCTACAGAAGAAGCCCGTTCTTTGCCTGTATTTTTGGTTACATACCATTTCTTTAGAACCTTATTTCAGTTGTGCAGTCCTCCTTTGGTCTTTAATTTTTCCCTTTTCTGGTCTTTTCTTTTGAGGACTAATCTCAGTTTTCTGTTAAAATCTTTTCCTGTTCATGTTTCCCTTTGAGCTCTGCTTTGGCTAACGATTTCACATTTGCCTGATACTATATTTTTTCTTTTATTTACCATCTGTTTTTCCTTAATCCCTTGTAATCTAGCTCTTTTTCCTTTGCACTTTAATATTTCCAAAGGAGCCAAAGACCTGAGACCAAATTTATCCACTGATTATTTTCCTTTGTTTGTCTCACACACACTTGTTTTCCTTTCTCTCTGTCACTCTGTGTCCCTCTCATATTCATCTGTCTGTCCTTCCCACCAGTAACCATTCAATTCGGGCAAGTATATCCTAGATCCGTGGGAGTAAAAAAGGGCTATACCCTCAAGTAGTTTTACAAGTAAGTACCTAATTACTACACAGATTGTAGCTACTATGATTTAGTCATGGGCCTTATGGGAGGTTCTTGAGCTGTCTTCTGTTTTTAGTGCTGTAAATCCATGATTCTGTAAATTCCTGCCTCTTGTTTTGTTTTCTTGGTCCACCTCACCTCACACTGGCAGAAAGAAAGGTGTAGCCCTAATCTTCTGTTTTCTCTTCTTTCAATTTTTCCTCAGAAATCACATTTAAGTAGGACTTTAGCAGTCACCACATCATCATTGTTTAAAAGTCTCTCTACCATCTACTTACTGTAAATCATTGTGGTAGGTCCTGGGGAGACACATTGATATACACTATCATGCTTGCTATCCAGAGTTTATAAACTGTTTACTAGGCTTAAATTATTATAAAATATGTTGATGTTATCAACAAAATAATACATAACCAAGTGCAGTTGAATATTGTGGTTCAGAGCATGGTCTCTGGTTCAGGAGTACCTGGATCCAGACACCAGCTGTGTTGCCTTGGGCAAGCTGCTTAAGCTTTCTGTGCCTCAGTTTCCACATCTGAAAAGTGTGGGTAATGCTTATCTATCCCATAGACTTACAAAGATCCAGGAGAGTTAGCATGTGAAGGACTTGAAATGTTCTGGCACACAGTAAGCTCTATGTAAATTTACCATGTGTAACATGTGAAATGTAGCCCCTGGCTCTGGCTACTCTGATAATTTTGCATCTCTGCCTTCTGGTCATTTCCTAGTTTTAGAAGTCTTTCTGTCATAGCAAACTCAATGCTCTTAAAAGTAAACTCTTGCCCAGCCGGTGTGGCTCAGTGGTTGCGCATTGACCCACACACCAAGAGGTCGCTGGTTCGATTCCCGGTCAGGGCACATGCCCAGGTTTTGGGCCAGATCCCCAGTGGGGAGCATGCAGGAGGCGGCCAATCGATGTTTCCATCTCCCTCTTTTTCTCCCTTCCTCTCTCTCTTTCAAATCAATAAAGAAAAAACCAAAAGTAAACTCTTACTTCTTACTTTTCTTACCCTGTCCCTCATGGAGCTGCTGCTCCTCCCGTCTAGGTTGAGAACCTTGCAGTCACCTTTGAGTTCTCACACTTTTTCTTGTCCTCTTCCACACACACCCCATTTTGGAAATGTTGCCTTCCTAGTGTCTCCTTGTGACGGGACCACTTCTAGCTCCTGTTAGCTTTATACCCATGCTGTTGAAATAGTCTTCCAAGAACTGGTACCTCGCAAGTAGCAAGGAGAAAGCATTGGCTTCGGGCTTTAAACACTGCCCACTACTTTCTCTGTTTCTGAACTAACATCTCTGAGTCTTGGTTTCTTTAAAACGGAACATTGATCTCATAAAATTGCTGTTAGTATTAAAATAACAAAGGTTTAGTCATGTTGAGACTCCCTACCACCTGTCCCCGTATTAGTTCATCTTTTGCAGTGTTTCTGTCTTAATAATTCTGAAAAACACTGGTATATGGTTTTTCCTTGCTTAAACTCCGTAGCCTGGCCTTCTTGGCCTTCCGTAGAATGACCCTCAACTACCTCTGCTGCACATCTCACCTTTTGATAGGAACCAGCTGCCCTAGCCAGAGTAATGTAATTGCCTTCAGGGCACAGTTTATTCACTCCTGCCTCGATTTCCCTTCCCAGGCCATTCCCCTGTAGAAGTACCCTCCTCCACTATCTTACTTACGCTTCACCTTCTCTGTGAAGACTTCTTGTGCACCCCAGTGATTTCTGCATTCTTTGAACTTTGTAGCATTTCCGGTCTCTTAGTTATTTGTACTTACAATTTCCTAAGTTTGTAATGATTTCTTTTTTATATAAGTGAGTTGTCTCTGCAGCTAAACTGGGTATGGTGGAGACCATGTCTCAGCATTAAAAAATTTTTTTTTTGTTAATCCTCTCCTGAGGATATTTATCCATTAATTTTTAGATACATTGGAAGAGGTGTGGTGGGGAAAGTGAAACATCAATGCGAGGGAGCTTGGTTGCCTCCTGCATGACTCTGACGGGGGGTCGGGGATTAAACCTGCAACCCAGCCTAGCCAGTTTCGCTCAGCGGTTTTGCTCAGCGGTTTCGCTCAGCGGTTGCTGCATCGGCCTGTGGACCAGAGAGTCCTGGGTTCGGTTCCTGCTAGGGGCACGGTCATAAATAAATAAATAAATAAATAAATAAATACATACATACATACATACATACATACATACATACATACCTGCAACCCAGGTACATGCCCTTGACCGGGAATTGAACCCACAACTCTTTGGTCAGCAGGCCAACACTCTCACTGCTGAGCCAAACCGTCCAGTGCTGTCTCAGCATTTTTTCAATGCACAATGTACATAATAGGTATTGAATGGAATTTTCATGCTTTTATTTTTATAAAACACTTATGGGATACCTACAGATACTGGGTGCTAGGCTCTGAGAATGTAAAAACAAATGAGCTGATTTTTGTTCCTGGGGGAAATGGATGTTGCACATGTATTTCAAAATATAATGTGGCAAACACTAAGTTAAATGTTTTTATTTCATTTCATTTAAGGGATTCCATGACTATACTGAGGGAAGTGGAACTTCTGTCTGGGGAGTTGCAGAGAAAGCTTCTGGAGTTGAACCCCTAGCTCAGTAGGATTAGCCAGATGAAGACAGACAGGAAGAATATAGTAAGGGGGGTGGGGCATGACCACACAGTGAGAAAGTGCCCGGGGCAGTGCATTTGAAGAACTCTGAAGGGTTTGGTATTAGGAATGATAGTTTGCTTGATGTAAATGTTGTGATTAGATCAGATTGGCAGTCAGGTTATGTCATATATATTAAAGAGATTTTGATTAGTCACTGTCTCATTCTGTGTTTCCTTTGGGAGTCTAAGGTTCTTTCTTCAAACCTTGTCATTAATCTTATGGGAGCCATTTATGTTTGAATGGCTGATGTTAATTGTATATGTTCCTGTTGGAATAGGGAAGCACAGAGAAAGGTAAGTGTAATGCCTGCAGTGCTTCCTTTAAGTTACATAAAGATTAAATTTCCTTACCTTACCTTTGAAAGTAGCTTCATCCTTAGTAAAACTTAGTTATTTGGAACATTATTAAATTATTATGTAGGAGATGAGGCTTTTAGTAAATAAATGTAATTCTAAAAATATCTTTGATAGGACTTATTATTTTTTTTTAATCCTCACTGAGGATATTTTTCCATTTATCTTTAGTCAGAGTAGGAGGGAGGAAGGGAGGGAGGGAGAGAGATTAGTTGCCTCCTGCACGACCAGGACCAGCGCCGGGGACCAAAACTGCAACCGAGGTATGTGCTCCTTGACTGGAATCAAACCTGTGACTCTTTGGTCTGTGGGCTAGTGCTCTAACCACTGAGCAAAACCAGCCAGGGCCATAGGACTTATTTTTACAGAAACCTCATCAGTTGAGATCAGACAGGGAATGGAGGTGGAGGTGAGAGAAGGGGGAAAGGAAAGACATTAAGTGAAGTCTTTTTGGATTTAACTTTTTAAAGTCTCATAAAGAAAAAAAAAATTCAGACCCTTTTTGATGATTAACATTTTGTTTTCATGGTTCTTGATGGCATTTTTTTTTTTTGTAGTGTCTGTTTCAAGTGACATTCATGATTCTAAGCTCTGTTTTATTTAAAGAACTGATGTATTGGTTTGTTAATATCCTCAGTCTGGCTTCTGAAAACGCCATTGGTTCACCAACCACATAAGTTGAGTCTTTTTTTTTTTAAGGCTTAGTATTTCACTACTGTGTTAGTTAGGATAGTGTATATTAGAATGTGTTTTATTAATGCTGCCTCTTAGAAAAGTCATGAATTATTTATTTAGTCTTTTATCAGGTGCCAACCTAATCAAGTTTTCTTTGGGCTACCATATAGTGATGAGATATCAGTAGTAAGATATAATTAGAATAAAGTGATATTGTCAAGTAGTGTAATATATGTAATTTAGATGGTTTCCTAACAGAGCAGCATGTTTTAGTGAGTTGAATGAGCAAGGCCTTTGAGTTAAGATTGGCCTATTTATAATTAGGTTGTCCCAAGTTCAGATCCCAGCACTGCTATGTATAGCAATGTGACCTTGAACCTCTCTAGTTTTAGTTTTCTGCTCTGTATTTTCCTATTTATAAACTGACAGTGATAGAATTATTGGGAAAATTACATGAGAAGATGTATATATAAAACCCAGCATAGTTCCACGTGGGTAAAGAGCCTAATTTATGCATTGTATTCATTTTCTGCATTTCTGCATGCATCAGTATTTAACTTATGAACTTGCTAATGCATTCTTTAAACTGGGTGGGAGCAGTTGTGCCTTAAATAGTTATAGGGTGGTGGAGGGGTCTTTACTGTTAAGTGGTCTACTTTATTCCTCAAGGGTACCATTTTACATTTTACTGGTACTTTATACTTTCCAAAGGCTTTTATATCATTGTCTTCTTAAGCTCTTGTATACAGTAACCTTGTATAACTGAACTGGCATTTTGCAGAGAAGGAAAATGAGGCTCAAGGTACCTAATTAGGGGCAGACTTGAGATTGGCTTTACTTGTTTTTGTTTTGTTTTGTTTTTCCATAGACACTACGTGCCCTGCTGGAAGGATTGGCTTTAATCTGCTCCCTGTTTGACCACTGCACACACTTGGGCAGTGTTCTTACAAATGAACTTTCACCCTGGCCGGGTTTGCTCAGGAGTTAGAGCTTCGGCCTACAGACCGGAGAGTTCTGGGTTCGGTTCCCGCTAGGGGGACGTACCATGGTCATGGTTTGTCCCCGGCCCCGGTTGGGGTCATGTGGGTGGCAACCAGTCGATATGTCTCTCTCACATCGATGTTTCTCTCTGTCTTCCCCCCTCTCTCCCTCCTACTCTATCTGAAGATAAATGCAAAAAAAAAAAAAAATGTCCTCAGGTGAGGATAAAAAAATGTCCTCGGATGAGGATAAAAAAAAAAAGAACTTTAGGTTTTGGTGTCTGTGTTTGCTATTGATGCTGTCAAGTATACATACAATATAATATATGTAATTTTGATGGTTCACAATTAGTGGTTGCAAGTTCATGTATTAAAAAACATATTTCTTTAAAAGTTAATTTTTGAAAATTTACTGTTATAGAAATGGCTCCTCATTATCAAAACGCTATAATGAATATCTTGTACACACATATCCTTGTGTACACTTGAATGACAGGGTATGCACAATTAAAAATATTTTGTTAAATGTGGTAGGCAGAATAATGTGCCCCTCCCCAAAGATGTCTACATCCTGATCCCTGGAATCTAATAATATGTTACATGGCAAGAGGGAATTAAGGTTGCTAATCACCTGACTTTAAAATAAAGAGATTATCGTGGATTATTTGGTAGGCCTAGTGTCATCACAAGTATCCTTTACGTGTAGAAAAGAGAGGCAGAAGAATCAGAACCAGGGAGATAGCATCCTGCTGCATTGGGAGGGGATTACAAGCCAAGGAATGCACACACCCTCAACCAGAAAAAGGTAGAAACTGGGATTCTTCCCTAGAGCCTCCTGAAAGCAATCAGAGACCTTGATTTGACCTCACTGGGACCCATTTAGTTTTTTGACTTTCAGACCAGTAAGATAATAAATTTGTGTTGTTTTAAGCCACTAAATGTGTGGTTATCTGTTATAGCAACAATAGGGAACTAATACATAGTAGATGTTGCCAGAAGACACCAAAAATTTTGTACTGTTTATTCTGGTCTTAGCACTGGTTAAAAGTACCTGTATCCTCACATCCTCACTAGTACTGAAGGTTTCGTGCATCTCTCTCTCTCTCTCTCTCTCTCTCTCTCTGTCTTTTAAAGCAGATTCCATGATGTCTTTGGCATTTCTCAGAATGTTTTCCACTGAACATTAATTCTCTGGGAAATTCATAGAAGTTAGTACTCTCTATTTTCAAGGCAAAAGAACTTTAAGAATACTGGGTTAAAGTGGATTCTTATTTAGGACTCCACATAATTTGTAACATGGTAATGTGACTATGATACCTCCAAGAGGGAGAGTTTAGTGTTTCCGGAAGTTGTGTCACATCTCACAAAACTGGTATTTTCTTGGAACACTTATTTGAAAATGTGGCTCTCCCTCTTTTGTTCTGTAATCTCTTAACCTTTCTCTTTACTACAGTGACCTTTACATATGTTCATATCATATCTTAGACCGTGTCATTCTTCAGAATTCTTCTACCTCTAAAACCTTAAATTTATTCATTTCTTTTGACCACAACCTCATTCGCATTAGTCCCACTGCTTCTGTTCAAGACTCCTAGTATATTGGAATCAGAAGGAGAAAGACCACACTAGTGAGTTGAAAGAGGTGATTAATTAGGAGGTTCCAGTGAGAAATGATGATGGGCCAGACTGAGGGACTATCCTACATGTTCATCTTCATACAAGAACCTTATTGAAGTAAGTGCTTTTCTTGATCAGGCATGAGTTACTTTTCTTTGGTTTTGGACCTAAATGTAGACACAGTTTCTTTAGGTTACACATTTCAGGTCCCCAGATTCCCAGGCAAGGTGAGATGGAAACGAGAACAATTTGGAATCTGGGAATGATGGCCATGTACTGTAAAGTGAGTTTAAAAATAACATAGTGCAATGCCAGGGTAATAAAATAACCTTCAAGTTTCTATTTTCCTGTTTGTTGCCTCCACTGTTTCTTCATACCTGAAATAACAATTAGTCTTTGCTCTCCACTATTTTTGGTAGCTGGTGTGAAGCTACAAGTGATGGCAGCACTCAGAAATGTGTCACCATGAGTTATTCTCTCTCATTTTAAATGCTAACAGGGAATTGCTTTCTTTTGTGTGAGGGGTTACTTGTTTTTGTGTTGCATTTAGGAGATGGTGTAGTGTATCCTGATTTTGTAGCCATACAGATACACCTTTTAATATAAATCTTTGTGAAACTTTGAAAGGGAATCTTGATTTAATATCCTTTATTTTAAATTAATGTGTTACTTTAGGATTTTATAAAAAAAATGGTTTTAGGAATCAGTTTGACCTGCTTGTTGTTTAGAGGGCTTCTTTCCTGGCTGGTGTGGCTTAGTGGTTAGAGCATTGGGCCACACACTGAAGGGGCATGAGTTTGATTCCCAGTCAAGGTCAAGAGCATGTACCTGGGTTGTAGGTTCAATCCTCAGCTCCAGTCGGGGAGCATGTGGGGAGGCAACCAATTGATGTGTCTCTCTCACATTGATACCCCCCCCCCCCCCAGAAAAAGTCAGTGGAAAAATGTCCTCGGGTGAGGATTAACAAAAATGGGGGGGGGGGGCTAAAAAAGGGCTTCTGCCATATGGGTTCTGGATTAGCTTCCAGTCACCTGTAATCTGGCGATGCTAACATGCCTTTTGTTTTTTCACTTCTAACATTGAGATTTGCGTAGAGCAGCACTATAACTTTACAGAGCGAGGCTGCTGGTTTGTGCTTCCAACATGATTAATAATATGCCAACAATTTTATTTTGTGCGAGACACTATTTCAAGCATTGTTTATTAACTCTGCATCCTCACAGCATGAGGTATATACTGTTGGCTTCATTTTATAGAAGAGCAAACAGAGAGGCAGAATAATTAAGCACAGGGTCATACACAAAGTAGCAGAGCCGTGATTTGAACCCAGGAGTCGGGCTCCACAATCCATGCTTTTAACCATACATCGTATGGACTCTCTACCTATAGTTTTATACTCTTAATTTGTTTAGGATTGTAGGATTTCATTTTCATATTATTTTTGTTTTGTTTATATATTTACTATTATGTAACATATGTAAATATTTTATGTATGTGTATAACCTGAACAAACTTTTCTCATCAATCTCAACCTTCCTAATGTATTTATTTTTCGTAGAATAATAAGGGAGAGGACAGGGCAGTTATTCCAGAAGGCTTATTAAGGGGAACAGAAGGGAGAGCTAGTTTTTCCTTTATATTTGAAATAAATTAATTGAGACTGCTTTGAACTCTCTACTGACTAGATGGCCTGCTGCTCTTCTCTCATTATAGTTGTTTTTCCTGCAGTTTCTGCCTTTAGTATTGCAACATAAATACAGTGTTTTCCAGGACCCTTTGGAATATTGAGAACCAGCTACTATAGGAAAAACATTACTGATCCCTCCTTTCCCTGCTAATAGTTCAAATGGAGAAGGACTTTTCAGTTTTTGTACCTTAAGTACAGAAGATTGGGATTGCCTTTTCCTTATTGACTTGGTAGAGTTATCACATGTTCAGATGACAGTTTCTGACACCAAGGAATATTTTGCATGTATGAAATTCAAATCTTAGATAATAAGTTGCTCCTAAAGGAAAAACCAGTGTGGCTTTTAAAAAGTAACAAATTACTAAAGCTTTTATATGTAGCCTGGCATCTTTGAATTAACCATTTTCCTTCTTAAACACATAGTCACCTGAAATTCAGAGAGTAAGACTGGGTAATTAAAAAAAGGAACAACTTTCCTTTACTTGCCTTACAGTCTTAACCTCTTCTTTTCATGTTACTTCACACTGTCTTTGAAAAGTTGCTTTGGCTCTGGAGTGCCGCTGGAATAAATTTCCAGAGGCCACTACGGGAGGATGGGTTACTGTAGAAAGCTTTATTTCTGTGGAATTACACCCCTGAGTTTCTAGGTCCCATTTCCCTTAGTCCCACCAAGGAAGAAGTCTGTCCCATTTTGTCTTCAGCAGAGCTAAGATCAAAGTCAGTGTCCGGAGTTTCTGTTCTAGGTTGGAGCAGTCCAATCCAGCATCAGGCTAGCTTAGTTAGTGTTCCCAGCTGCAGGTCATCAGCCCTTTGTGTGTGGTGGGGTCCACATGGCCACATGGGTATGGAGGGAACATGGGCAAGAGCAAAGCCAAAGGAACTGGAGACCCAGAGAGAGAACTCCTTTGTCTGGGGGAATATGTATTCCCAAATTTCCACAGGCTTGCATTGGCCTTGTCTCCTCTGGCCAATGGTTTTTGTTCCCAGGTTTGACTGACAGGGACCTTCCCTAGTCACACCCGGACTCACTGTGCATGCATTCATCTCCCTTTTATCCAGTCCTTTCCCCAGTACTCTGCAGGGCATCGGCTGGTGGTTCCCTGGGAAGAGCAGACTTGCAGCTTCCTGGTGAAGCTACCCAAATGACATGCCTATAATGTCTGGCTTCCCCTTTGCTTCTTTCCTATTATTAATAACTAGCTAATTACAATGATACCAGAATCAACCAATGAATATATATAAGTGGAACAATAAATCAATGTTTCTCTCTCTCCTCCCTCTCTAAAATTTCATATATATATATATATATATATATATATATATACACATATATATATATATGAAAAGTTCCTTCTTTCAGAATGTCTTTCTTTGCGTTAACCTAGAATTTTGTCAGGTAAATGACCAGATGTTTTTCTCTTTATTCTTAGTACTCTTTCACTGGTCACATTACTTTATGTTTATTCCCTTGGTAGCAATTGAAGAAAGAGCTTTGTCTTAATTATCTTGCTATAACTTTAGAGCAATGGAGACACATTTGTAAATGTTGGCTAGTAATGTATGAAATTATACAAATTGAAAACATTTTTAATCACATGACATTCACAGTCAGAGTGACTGACATATTTCAGTCTTCAAAAAATGGTGAAATCTAAATAATTGCTAGTATTAGTCTCCATTGTGATGTAAACAAAATAAGCACCCTTAGGCAATAGGCATTATGGGCTATAAATAATGGTTCTTTGGTGGAAAAATCAGATTTGACGTTTGTATAGTATCTTTTATTTTTAAATTGCAGAGACTACCTAGAGGTAGAGAATATTATATATACTAGAATAATTTACAGATTATTTTATTTAGTTAAATTGAGCAGTATCTTAAATATTGTTGCTGGCTGTTTGAATTAATTAACTTGTCCATCTCTCTTGTTACCCCCTACACCAAATTGGGGACTTGTACTTTATTTTCCTTAGCTTACATTTAGTGGTGGTCTACATGATGTAAGACTCTTCGCTGGCTTTTCCCAATCTGAGTTTTGTTCCCTCTCACCTATGAAAGGATAGTTAGACCCTTGTTTTCAAACCAGCTCTGTCTTGTCATGTTATTTCTGTGTCATTTCTTTTCCGCCTTCCTCTCATCATTTCCAGTAAGTCTGGCCTCTTGTTACTTTACATTAATACTTGTCTCAGTTCTAGTGTCTACTCAGTTTGCTTTCATTTCTCTTTGTTTGGAATTCTCTTAACCTTTTACCATCGTAAGTATGTATGTGCAAGGATTGATTACTTCATTGTGTCTTCATGGGTAATCTTACCTGACCATTTATATATTGAGATGCTAATTTTATTAAAAATTGCTTTCCTTTTATTTTCTCCCTCTATTGCCTATAAGGCATTTTGTTCTTTATCTTTAATGTATTATCTTACATTTTATTTAGTTTTTGAAGATACTTTTTTTAAAAAATTTAATTTAAATATTGGGTCTGATCGGGTTGAAACCCATTATTCTTACATATTTTAACTAATGTAAAATTTTAGTTGACGTGAAATAGCCTTCCAGCAGGAGGGGAGTGGGAGTGGGGAGGGAGGGGGTTGATAGGGGAAGGGAGAGGACATCTGTAAAACATTCAACAATAAAAGAAGAAAACATTTAAATTAAAAAATAGCCTTTCAGTTGTTGATGGTTTAATCTAAATCTCTGATTTAACTCACTTGGGTTTGTTGGACTTACCCATGTTCTGTTTGACGTTTCATATTCTGTACTTCTGTAGAGTTATGTAGTATGTTGTATATACTATGTAGATCTCAATGTGAAGAAAACGAAATCTGATTAAGAGAGCCAAGTAAATGATCATGGGCTTCTCTAATTGACTGGATAAAACGGTAGGTTTTCTGAACTTAAAAGGAAATATGTTATTCCTAGTTATCAGATGAAAAATCTTTTAAACTGTTTTTCTAGAAGGCTATGAAACTATTGTCAGTTTTGAGAAACTTTGAATTTTTAGAGATTTAGCCTTTGAGAGACTATTTAGTCAAATTAACATAAGCTTATTTGAGCAATGTGTAGTCTGGCAGGTGCTGTTAGACACTGGACATAAGAGGTTGAATGGGACAGTCTCTAGTGGAGGAAATGTTAAAAAAGTAACTTTGTTGTAGTGCTTACTGTGATAGCAGTGGGCATTCCAGTGCCCTGGGAGTGCCTGGCTAAGCCAGGGCCCCTTACAGGAGTTGCTGAGTCTTGAAGGACCCGGGGCGGGCAACCTGACACGGAGGGAAGAGGGCAGGCATTTCAGGTTGTGTGAAAGCAATTGAATACCTGCTTTGAAAGTATAAAGTCCACGCAGGCCTACTGCATGTTTGACATTTCTCTTAAGATTGGTGTTTATTGTTTAAAAGGTATGAATAACTTTGTCTTTTATTCTAGAATTGATTATTAGTGTGAATTCTTAGCTTCGATTTCCTAATGTATTGAATGAGGATAATAATAGCATTTACTTCTTAATATTACTGGGTGGAGTAATAATAACTATAACGATGATAATGACAATGACAGTAAGAGCTAACATTTTTTTTTTTTTGAGGGCTTCCTTACCAAGGGACAGTCCTTAAATGCTTTATTTCTATTACCTCATTTAATCCTCAAAACATCTCAGTGAGGTAGGTAACTTTTATTATCTTCTTACTTCTAACAAAGCTGGGGCATAGAAAAGTGGTTTTCCTAAGGTTACCCAGCTAGGAAGTCGTGGAGCTGGGTTTGAATATAAGACATTTTGCTGCATCATACTCCCGTTCTACGTATAGAACATTTAGCATAGAATCTGCCACATAATAATTGCAAATGTAAACAATGATAATTACTTACTTTGTATAAATCTTTGAGTTAAATTGCTGTCTCTAAGAAATTGTGCTGTATTTTTCCTGTGGCTTGACTTATTCCTGACATACCATTGAATGCAGTGTGATACCCAAGTCAATGCTTTTAACCACTACCTTCTACTGCTTCCTCCTTCCTTGTTGGTCCATATCTACATTAGATTTTAAATCCCTGACAGGGACCATATCTATTCATCATTGTATACCCAGTCCTTAGCACTATATCTAGCCCATAGAAATGACCAAATCATGTTCAGTGAATGAAAATTCACAAGTCTGCCATTATCAGCTGATCTTAGGATTTAGGCATTCTTCATACCACGTATAATTGCCTCACATGGTTGTTTTTTTTTTAAGCAATTAAACATGTAGTTTAATTGTGTTACACGTTTTTCCTTCAGTAAGCAGTCCGGTTTGGACCAGCCATCTGCTCCTGTGTTCTGCAGGGCACTCACCTCGGTGCTACGAACACTGCTGGGGGGCTGGTATCTGTCTGTTCTGTGGGACCACTGCTTTCAGACAGTGAGGAACAGCAGGATCACATTTGTATCTAAAACTAGAATGCTAGAAATACACAGAACAGAATTCGCAATGTGTTGTCTAAGAAACTAAATTTAAAAAAGGAAAAAAGCCCTGATGTTCTTCCTTTGCCTTTGACATGAAATCATTTCAAATAAAGAAAAAATAATTTAATTTTCTTCATGGAGTTCTCTGTTATTATGGGTTAACTCATATTTTCCTCCTCTCCTCTATCTAGAATGTCTTAAAACCATTCTACCTTATGAGAAATTGGATGTTCTTGCAGATAGTCATTGTGGGAGAAAACGTTTCATTTAAGTCCCAGATGAGGACCGGAAACTTGAAATCAGAGGAGCATCTGAAATCAAGTAACATTAGGTAGGATAAAAATTACAAGGGTTTCTACATGTTTGTGTTCCTTTTAGAGATGTATGTTAAAGTATTCTTACTCTATGAACACTAGTAGAATTAGAGACTTTCTGAAGTGTTTGATTATTAGCCAAGATGGGAGCGGGAGTGCTAAAGATATGTTTCTTTTTTTTTTAAGTTATGTAGCTTCATAACTTTGACATATGTTTACTTTCTCATAAGCATTTGTATCTTATACTCCAAGGAAGTTTTAAAAACGTACTACATTAAATTTAAGAAATTTTTGGGTTTATGTATGTTTGAATATTTATGATAAGCCTAGGGACACGTGATTCATCTCATAGGTTATCCTTTAGAAAGAAAATTCCTGTTTGGGTTACGTATATAGCAGTTCATTTGAGTGCAGGGAGCATCAGCACTTGATTGTGTTTGTCAGTATGGATGCAGTCAGGCTTCCTAGTGTGCCAGACAAGCCCTCTCTAACCACAGGTGAGTAGTAATTCTTGTCACAGCAGAGGGAATCAGTGATGATGACAGAATGTGTGAAGGTGCTTGATCCCAGAGGTGTGGCTTTTAAGTGAGAAGTGATAGTTGCCCCTAGATGTTGAATCCATGACAGTGACACAGCTGGGACATTTCTCCACCCCGCACTACTCCCAAATTCTAGCACATTTCTGTCTAACCTTACCTTCCTCTAATTCATCCTGCCTCTTTTTCAAAGCCAGTCTCGCTTCATGCCTTATTAAGGATATTCTCCGGTCTTTCATCTCTTCCAGAACCATGCTCTGTCAGTTTTGTTCTCCCTTTCTTATATCTTCAACCTATTTCTTTCTCCTGGCTGCTTTTCTTCATTCTAAACATGCTCAAGTGTCTCCCATTGAGAAAAAAGAAACTTATCTTTTCTCATGACCCCTTCTCTTTCTCTTCGCAGCCCAGAGTCTGAAGAGTTGACCTAAACCTCTCCCTTCCATTTGTTCCTCAACAGCCCTTGCAGTTTGACAGTTTAACTTACTCTCTGGCAAGGCTGTTATTAATCCTTATATCACCGAATCCAACACTTTCCAGTCCTTACGGTGCTTTTCCACTATTCTTAATCTTGTTGACTATTCTTTTTATCCTCTTATTTCCCACACACCACTCTTCTCTTGCCCTCACATACATGTTTGAGAGTTTTTTCCTGGTGTTCTTCATGGCCTTTTTCTTTCATCTTCCCCTTAACAATGAAGATGGAGCTAGCTTCATCCCTCTGCCTTTCTGCACTGTTACATTTAGGCTCATGGTTCTAACTGCCATCAATGTGCTGATCACTCCAGCATTGTATCCTTAGTCTTGCCATCTCCCCTGTTCTTGACGCTCTTCTCTAAGTGCCTGCTTACATGGCTCCACCTTCTTATACAGCCAGCTGTCCAAGTTAACAATTTGGAAATGAGTTTAGGCTGTTTCTTCTGCTTTATCTTCTCCTTTGCTGATTTTACTTCCAGACATGTTTTGACTAGAGGTTTTTCCATCCATCTGTATTATTACTTCCTCACTTCTAGTCTTACCCTTTATTTATTGATTGATATTAGAGGGGAGAGCAAGGGAGAGAGAGAGAAACACCAGTGAGAGAGAACATCGATTGGCCGCCTCCTGTATGCCCCTCACTGGGGACTTGGCCCACAACCTGGGCATGTGCCCTGACTGGGAATCAAACCAGCGACCTCTTGGTGCATGGGTCGACATACAACCACCGAGCCACAGCAGCCGGGCTAGTCTCACCCTTTTAAAATCCATCTTCCATGATTCTTGTAATCTTTTAAAAATGCAATTCTGATAATGCTATGCCCCTGCCTAATACTTAGTACTGGTTTTCTATGAGTGGAAAGACAGAATCTGAGCTCTCTAACATGTCACGTAAGGCCTCACAGTCTGCAACCTGCCTTGACGGCCTAGCTTACCTCCTGTAGCTTCCTACCTTGTGTTTTATGCTCTTGTCTACCTCCTTCACTAGCTTAGTTTTGCTTTTATCATTGTGCTACTTTCTCTGCCTGGAAGAGTAATTTCTTCTCATCCTTTGAGATTCCCAGACCAGAGTAGGCCCTTAATTAAACTAGGCACACATTTTTACATAATACAGTTATAGAATGAATGCTGTAATGTAGAATATTGGAGTGTCAGATTAGAAAATTTATGACAAACTGTAAAGTGACATAGAGAGAAAGCAAGTTAGTGTTGTATTGTCTCTTACTGAGAAAATCACCGTTAGGAGCAGCATTCTCCCTAGATGTTCTTTTCTTTTTTAAATTAATTTATTTATTTTTGTTATAGATGTTTCTCCTTTTTCCCCAAAGACACCCTCCTCTCTATGCCCCCTCACCTAGATGTTCTTTTCTATGAAATTCAACAGTATAGCAGCAATACGATTTATTTTTTCTGATTAATTCCATGAGACTTGATGTCTTAGAGATGTATAGATTATATGTGTGGTGCACCTGAGTATATAAACATACACCTTATAGTGTTTGGCCTGTTATTTAGCTCAAGTAATTATGATTAGATTATTATGCTTATGATTATAATTGGTAAATACTGTTATTATCTCAAACACTTCTTAGTAGTCTATGGAAATAAGTAAATAAATTAACTTGAAATAAAAGCTGCTGTGGCTTTCTTTTAAATATTTATTTATTTATTTATTTTTTTAATCCTCACCCGAGGACATTTCTCCATTTTTTTTTGTACAGATAGAGTGGGAGGGAGAGAGAGGAAGAGAGAGAGAGAGAGAAACATCGATGTAAAAGGGACACATCAAGTGGCTGCCACCCGCACGACCAACCAGGGCCGGGGACAAACTGCAACCGAAGTACGTGCCCTTAGCGGGAACCGAACCCGGGTCTCTCCGGACCGCAGGCCGACGCTCTAACCGCTGAGCAACACCGGCCAGGGCTTAAATATTTTTTAAAAAATACAATAGCCTTAGTTTTACCTTTCCTTAGCAACTGTGAGTTTAGAGGCTGTTGGCTTATATTCCTGTGTTCTGCTCATAGGAGAAAGGGGGTTTGGGAGTTCAGGTAAAGGATTCTTCCATTGTATCTACTCCTGATTTGGAACTATCTCTATTATTTATTTATTAATTATCCTCACCCAAAGACATTTTTCCATTTTTTGATCAGCTAGAGCGGGAGGGAGAGAGAGAGAGAGAAACATCAAAGTGAAAGGGACACATCAAGTGGCTGCCACTCGCACGACCCAACCAGGGCCGCAGACAAACTACAACCGAGGTACATGCCCTTAGCGGAAACCAAACCCTGGTCTCTCTAGACCACAGGCCAACGCTTTAAGCACTGAGCCAAACCAGCCAGGGCTATCTTCTCTTTTTTAAACAACAAATCTTAATATGTCTTAATAAATGTGTTCTTATTGTCTTATATTTGTTACCTTGCATTGTTATACAAGTGCTCTTTGTAATCAAGATATTTGTTAAAGAAGATAACCATAAATTTTAGGGTTTTTTTACTCTAGTGACATTATCTTTTAAGTGGTCATAAAATATTAACTATTGAAAGCCCCAGTTCTGTGAGCTGTTACTAGCAAACATTCTAGTTTTTTTTTTTTTCTTATGATCTTGTATAAGAGAGGGACATGATATAATGGTTAGGGTTAGGAATTTGCCTTTGGAACCAAACTGATTAAGTTCAAATGTTCCTGCTTGTACATATTGGTGACCTTGGACATATTACTTAACACTTTATCTCCTTGTGTTTCTTTAACTGTAAAGTGGGGGAAATAATAGTTCAATGTGGATTAAATGATTACTTTATGTAAAGCTTTTAAAACAATGGTGATAGTAATAGTATATTAACACTATATACAGTGTTAGCTATTTCACTACCTAGTATATTAGAATGCATTAAGTGTATTTATAGATCCAATGATCATATTGTCTCCAAGTATTGTTTCACATTATTAGCTTTTAGCATATTTGGTTATTACTGAATGTTTCCGATTTTATTCAGTTTTAAATGACTTTTTTTAATCCTCACCTGAGGACATTTTTGCATTTATCTTCAGGTAGAGCAGGAGGGAGAGAAGGGGGAAGAGAGAGAGAGAAACATCAATGTGAGAGAGACACATTGACTGGTTGCCACCCACACGACCCCAACTGGGGCAGGGACAAACTGCAACCGAGGTACATGCCCTTAGTGGGAACTAATCCGGGACTCTCTGGTCTGCAGGTTAATGCTTTAACTGCTGAGCCAAACCGGCCAGGGCTTTAATGACTTTTTATTGCTTGGTATAAGGGCTTAATTTCTCATATTGGGTACAAATTGCGGTAATATATTATTTTGAAAACTTTATATTTTATAACTAAGAATGTTATTTTTAAAATTATTGAAGGCATGATGATTTTAATTCTTGGATTCTTGGTTCATTCATTCTCTTTATTGATTCCTTCAGCTTAAAGTGACAATATAAAGGTAATCTTGTGGCACAAATTTTACTAAGATAAAACATTTTAAAACTCTTAACCTCTTTACGGTCAGGGCACATGCCCTGGTTGCAGGTTTGATCCCCAGTGGGGGTGTGGAGGAGGCAGCCCATTGATGTTTCTCTCTCTCTCTCCCTCTCCCTTCTTCTCTTTCTAAAAATCAATAAAAACATATTTTAAAAAATGAAAATAAATAAAACTCTTAACTCTTTATATAAGCATTGGCTGTCGGCTGTAAACTGTCATATTAATCTCTAACAGTATTGGTTTTTTATAAAACCAGTAGGTCAGTTGAGGTGTAGTATTTTTTTTCTTTATAAAGTAAAATATAACCGAATAACCAATTTTGTGCTAATCTCTATGAAAGTTGGTATAAAATCACATATCTATTGATTCTATTTCTTGTATATTATGCACTATAAAAAGAGAAAACCAGTAATTGTGTAGGAGTAGGGGGATAGGGCTTCTTCTTGTGAGTTAACAATTCTTAGTTTAACCCTCTTTCTTACCTGTCTAAATGGACATATTTGATACACAGAAAAAGGAAAGAGTAAGTGGGCTTCTTCTTCTTCTTGTGAGTTAACAATTCTTAGTTTAACCCTCTTTCTTACCTGTCTAAATGGACATATTTGATACACAGAAAAAGGAAAGAGTAAGTGGATAAATAGTATATAAACCTAACCAAGTTTTAATAGTTTGCAAATTAATTTCATCAAAAATATGACATGACCTGGAAATATGACTTGGCCTGTAAATACTAACTTTCCAATTACATGAGGCTATTTTTTAACAGTTCTTTGTGACAAGATTACAATATTGACTAATAAAAATAGAGTTCTTTACTCTGAGGAAACTATTATTACGATTCCTCATATGGGAAAACTGGCTTGGGAACTTGTAGATATTTCTGTCTTTTTAAAAAAAAAATTTTTTCTTTACTAATTATTATTATTTTTAGAGAGGAAGGGAGAGGGAGAGAGAGAGAGAAATGTCAATGAGAGAAAACATTGGTTGGCCACCTCCTGCATGCCCCCCACTGGGGATTTGGCCCATGATCTCTTGGTGCCTGGGTTGAAGCTCAACCACTGAGCCATACCAGCCAGGCTCTTTTTTTAATCAAGTACTCCATAGAGCAGGAGAGGCAAACTTTTTCTGTAATGGGCCAGATGGTAAATGTTTTAGGCTTGGTAGGCCATGTGGGCTTTGTCTCTACTACTACAGTCTGCCCTTGGAGCAGAAAACAGCCATAGACAATATATAAATGAATAGGCATGACTGTGCTCCAGTAAAATTGATTTATAAGACATAGGTCCTGGGGGAAGGAGGGAATTTCACCTAAGGCTGACCACTGCACTAGACTATGAATTTTACTTAACAGTCTTTCTGATAAAAACTCATATTTATTTTCTAATATGAACAGATCTTTTCATTTAGGCTAGTTGACTTAAGTATTAGTGTTTAGTTGACAATAAAAAGCTGAACCTAGATAAGTCTATATATGCTTTTTATGTCATAGAATTTTTATTCTAATTTGAAAGAAATAGAAATAAATTGGGCTTTAGTGTCAGAACTAGGTTTGCACTTAATTGTGCCCGCTTGCTTTGTGACCGTGGACAAATTCTTTTACACTTCACAGCTTCAGTTTTCTTGTTTGTATAATGGGAATTAATGGTAGCTATCTCCCAGGGTTGTTACATTTTCCATTTAGCTTTCTTCTCATCATTTCAACTTTACAAGATTATTTTAGTCATTAACATGTGTCTCTTTCAGAACCTAGTAAAGAACTCTGCACAGAGATGAGCACCTCTACCCTTATCAACTGAGGAATCAAAACACCTGGGATTTATTTCAGAATGCTTTAACATTTATGTCAGATTTTATGACATTTTCTCACATTTGTTAGTGCTTGAATTTTTACTTATACAGTTTTTCTTGGACATATTTTAGTATATAAAACATAGTGTAAAATTTTGATATTTGTTTGCCAATGGAAGCCTGGCCCAGAATCTGTTAGAATTATATAGTTCTCCTTCTGTGACAGCCTATAAGAGTAGCAGGTTATTTGTAAATAGTTTTTGTTATGTTTTGTTGTATAAGCTCACTATAATCTCTGTTTGACTGCAAGTTGTTAGTATACTGAAATGATGTTGTTCACTTTTACAAGCAAATCTTGTTTGGAATGAGAAAACCACCTTTAGGCACATGATCCTAACTAAGTATAAGATCTTGTATATGTACAAACTTTTAGCTAACATATAGAAGCATAGAAAAATACATCATCCTTTTCAGGGATGGAATGAAAAGGTTATTGAATCCAGTAAAGATGCATAATTAACACTGGCCTTTTCCATTTAAAGTTCAAAAGTTAGTTTTGTAGGATTTAGGGGGAGGAGAGGAGGCTGTTGTGACATTCGTAGGATAGGATATGTGGTATTCTTTGTTAAGTTGTATGACTTTAGGTTTTAGGGCACAACCTTGTGAAAAAAAAATTTTAATGGCAAAAGTTTAACCCCCAGAGCAAACAGTGAAGCTCAGCTGAGTGCATAATGGAATTTGATGTGATGTTATATTTTAGGACTAAGTAAGTGTAGTTGTTTATTTGGTATTGTTCATTTATATTGATCCGTCCTCATATGGTTTGTAGTTAACACTATAGCACTGTATTGCAATCCCATTGTTTGAAAACTTAATTTTTTAAAAACATAAATATATTTTAAAGACTAAGAAATGAAGAGCTTTATGTTACATTTTGATGAAACTAAAATTCACCATTGATATTAAATACCTAATAAATTATGTAAAACAGTATATATAGTAAAAATTTTAGAATCTGAATATTCTCTACTTTTTATGTCAAATGTTATTTTTTTAAATGGGAATCTCTTAAGTTTATATACTTACCTTCTTAAATAGGTTATATGAACATGATTTATTCTTTTTTCCTTTCTTCACTTAAACATGTATTGAATGCCCACTGTGTGCTAGGCAGCTGTGCTAGTAGGCATAGGAGTTGTGCTGGTGAGCATTCCGAAAATCTGATTTGTAGTATGAAGAAGTAAATACCAGTGCTTTGAGAGCATAAAACAGGAATGATCACCTATGTAGGGTTCAAGTAAAGCTTCTGGGCAAGTGTTCTCCCTTGGCTGAGACAAAGAAAACAGGAACCAGGCAGAGGGGGAGGAGGTATTCTAGCAAAGGGGCTCCTCCTTACAAAGGCCCTGCGAGTTTGAAGGGAGCAGAGCAGCCAGAAGTCCAGGGACTGGAGCACGGAGATGGGGGAGGAACGAATAATGGTACAGGTAGAGTGCACAGAAAGTTGTGGGACACTTTAATAAAGTTTTTTTTTTTTTAACCTGAAAGCAGTGGGAAATTATTAATGTGTTTTAAATGAGTAATTGCTAAGATCAGATTTGCATTTGTAAAAGATCTGTCTGACAGCAGTGGGGAGACAGGGTGACGGGAAAACAGTTTGGTGCCTGTGTGTAGTCCAGGCACAGGATGGTTGTAACTTGAATGAGAGTGGTTGAGGAGGCGGTACAGGGAAGCCAGCAGATTCAAGGTGTAGTTAGCAGGGGAAAGTCTCTGGAGTTGATAGATTACCAGCACTTGGAGAAATTGGTCATGGACGACTTCCAGGTATTTGGAAAGTTATGATACATTTGCTCAGGTAAAAAAAAACAAAAACAACAACACTAGAACGAGAACCAGGGATGGGGAGGTGGAGCTAGGTCATGAGTTCAGTTTTGGACTACTTAAATCCAGACAACTCTTGAAGAGAAAAGCAGCAGTTTAGGGGGAGAATATGGACAGAAGGTTTTAAAATCTGAGAGACTCATTGTGCATGTTTAATTAAATTCTGAGGAGAAGGAAGTATTCAGTAGAAGGAAGTTTTAAAATGATGGAAAGGGGAGGGGAGAGGATAGCCTTAGGAAAGGCTACAAAGAGCATACTTAAGTGGAATTACTGGTGTTAAATAAAAGGTGAAGTTGTCCAGTGTTTTAACAAGAGAAGGAAAGAAGAGGGCCCTGTGAATGTAGTATTCAGTAACTGGGTATTGTTTTTCCTATTTGCAGAAAGGAGTTGAGGCTGAGGAATGGGACAGAACTCAGCAGCTTGTAGATAGAGAATGGAGGTTTGAAATAGTTACAGTGGAAAGTGAATTGCGAAACAGGATTTCCTTTATTTATGCCTGTCATTTAATGTTACCTTAAATCTATCAGATTTGGAGGCAAACAGCAAGAAAGTGAACTCGACTTAGTAGAAGAGTTTATGATGCCCTGTAAACTTTTTAAGTAATGGCATCAGTTTGCCAAGACCTAGTGCCACCCTGGATGAAAAAGCAGAGGGACTATTTGCAGTGCCACAAATAGAGCTGCTTACATCCTTATTGTAGTAGATGCGCTCACTTAACTGTTAACTTGTTGTGTTGTTTATGTTGGGTACAGCTGGTTTGTTTCTCACTGGTGCTTTCTTTTTCCCTTTTAGGCAGGCAGAAGTCCTGAAGGCTGACATGACAGGTATTGCTGCTCCTTTGTTTCTCACATCTTACTTTATACCATTAAACTAAGGGAAGGGTATCTTTCCTGTATTACTTGTGGCACTTACTATTTGTTTTAGATATTTAATGTTTTATATTTTGAATTCTTAGATGATCAGTCAAGAATTTTATATAAGTTATACTGCATGGGGTTGAATATTACCTAATTTACTACATATAATTAATTTTTATGAACTATTTATCAATGATTTCTGACATACAGAAAAAATTCACACACCATATACACACTAATATTCTTTAGTGTTAGTTCTTATCTTCCTGCTTATAATTCCCCAAATTCAAATAATAGCTAAACCTTCAGAAAAAATATTTCCAGGAAAACGCTGCTGAAAGTGTTTGAGTTGAGTAAGCTACCTTACCACCTTCCATTTTTTTGTCCCTTATCTTTTTTGTTTTGAATAATAGCCAAGGTGTTTTTGAAAGAATAACTGGACTTAGTCACTAAACAGAGCAGATGATTTTAACCCCCAAATTAGGAAATACATGGCAATTGCTCTGTAGTGTAAACATGCTCTCTATAATAGCATATGCCGACAAAAATGTAATAAATGCACAATAATGGACCTTGTTCTAATTTTGAGGAATTTCGTTCTGCAGAGAAACCCACAAACAGTTAAACTGGTCGGATAATCAGTGTATCTGCCAAAGTTTACAGTCGAGGAAACCGACTGTTATGATGTATATCCAGAAGATTCTTTTTGCAGAATAGGATTATGGTAGCTATAGATACTAATAGCAGACCTAAAAAGAAGAGCGAAGATTATGCCCTTGAGCAGAAACAAAATATAAATGCAACCAGACAGCCTAACTAGCAGTTGGAAATATATATTGAAAAGTCCATTATGAAGTTCTTCTATTGAAGCAGCTCACTGTCAATTATTGCACTCATAAGCCTACTTATCGGAAAGGCTAATGTGCCTTGTAGGACTCTGGCAGACAATATGGCCTCAATTTGGTATTATGTATAGCAATAGCCTGACTTTCTGATTTCATCTTGCACCCAGTCTCTCATTTGGCCTCTCGAGCAGTGTAATCACTGTCTGCTACCAGTCCTCATTTACATTAAATAGCAAGTGTGGATTGTTCACAAAAATGTCTTGGCAAGCAGTCTACCAATCATTAAAATAATGCTCACTTTCCTGGCTGTATTGGATTGACCGAGAGAGTAGGAGTAACAGCAGAATGCCCAAACAGCTGCTGGATTATGAGCTGACATGAGGATTCTGGAAGGACAATTGTGAGAATGATTCAAAATAAAAATTTTAAAAGCTGCTTTGGACAAAGAAGTCTAGTTGTGAGAGTAAATAGACCAACTTGGCAGTCCATCATTTCAAAGAGGGTGACTAGTGTGAGGCATATGGCTTCCTGTGGTATGACTCCAACCCAAAAGCAAAGGGTATGCTATTCTTTTTTTGCCTTTTTCATTTTATGTTTTTTGTTAATCCTCACATGAGGCTATTTTTCCATTCATTTTTAGATAGAGTGGGAGGGAAGGAAAGAGAGAGAAACATCGATGTGAGAGAGACACATCTATCAGTTGCCTCATGTACCACCTCGATCAGGGCCAGGGATCAAACCTGCAACCCAGGTACATGCCCTTGACTGGGAATCGAACCCAAGACCCTTTAGTGTGCGGGCTCACACTCTAACCGCTGAGCAAAAGCAGCCAGGGCTATGGTATTACTTTAAAGCTAAAATCAAACACAGAAGCCTTCAGATTTAGTCATTAGCCAAAAGGCGAAAGTCATTTGAAATGCAGTAGTGTGGAACTTCTGCAGCAATCTGTGGTATGTAGGTACAGCAGGTGTTTGCTTTGGGAATGGAGAGGGAAGGGATGGTTGGTGTGGGAAAATGGTTTTAACTCTGTGTTGATCTATCGTCTTCTGTTCTGGTTTTGTTTTGTCACTCAGATTCTAAGCTGGGTCCAGCTGAGGTCTGGACATCCAGGCAGGCTCTGCAGGACCTGTACCAGAAAATGCTGGTTACTGATTTGGAATACGCTTTAGACAAGAAAGTAGAACAGGATCTGTAAGTATTATCATTTGGGATGTCCCTGTTAAGATCAAGAATCTCACCAAGACTTTAGGGTAGAAAAGAACAATTTGGTTGTTTCTTTTTAACCTCTCTCAGAGTAAGCTTTTTCAATGAAAAGAAAAAAGAAAATAAATTATAATACTTGGGACTTTTTTTCAAACGAAAATATTTGACCGTTGGTATTACCTACTTTCTTATACAGTTTTAGATGGCAAGAGAAATGTTCAGAGTTGACTTTTATTAAGGTCTTAAAGGCATAGCATAAAATAAATAGGTGTTTGTATTTTCTCCTAAAAACTAAAGAAAGATTTTGTATGTTTTGGCTATTCCACTCGTTCTTTCTATGAGGGATGAAATGACAGATGACCAGATTCCCAAGTGAATGAATAAATGCCTTTTATTGGAAGGCCTTGCCTTATAAACGGAAACAAGGACGTTAGCCTGATGAAAAATTAAAAATGAATTAAGAATATTCTATTTAGTAATGCCCATTACCCCAAGTTGAAGTGAAGATTCATTTTCCTTATCTTCCACACTTTTCTTAGATTACTTTACATTTTAGGAGATCTAGTAATAGAGCTTAATCATAACCACTCAGAATCCATAGCTATGGTTCTAGAGTCCAGGATAAGATGTCATCAGAAATTCTAAGGGAGTGATTGACCTCATAAATCCTTAAAAAACAACGCAGTGCTCTAGAGTTGACATTGTTAAAGAATTGGGTACTTTCCAGGTAGGTTGTAAACCCTTTATCTCTCTGCTTCCTTAGATCAAGCCAGTCATCCCTGCTCTCATCCTAGTTCTGCGCCCCACCCCGATTTCCAGTGAGAAGGTGGCTCTGTTCACCATACCTGAATTTAAAATTATTCTCTGAACGACTTGATTAATGGAAGGCATTTTATAACAGGATTTGGGTGTGCTGTGTTTCAGCATTGTGTTGTTTCTTATTTTAAATAGCCAAAATTGAAATGTCAAAAAATTACCTTATATTTCAAGATCTAAAGAAATAAGCTATTGAGTAGAAATAAAACTCTGGGAGATTTTAGGGAAATAATGGATATAGCTTAATATTTACAAAACTTTTTTCCCCCTGTACATGTCACTTGTTAGGGTACACTGAGTTATTTTTTGGCACAATGTATGCAAATTTGTTAATAGCTTATTTTTACTTTGGTCTTATCACTGTACTTCTGATTTTGTGCTGGGATTCCTAAGTAGGCTCTAACTTTAGTAGCTCTAAAAGATTAATAGCTGAAGCCACTATCTGATTATTCAAACATTTGGTAAGTGTTTACTAAGGTCATTTGGATTCTACTGCATGTTTAGTCTTGTTCAAAGGGGAGCCTAAAGTTATTAAGTCAATATCTTTAATGCAGGTTTACTATCTAGTGTGTTATAATTATAACAAACAGTTCTTTCTTGTTCTCAGGGGGACCAGTGTCTGCCCAGTGAGTCACTGCTATACAAATAGAATTACATTTTGTTTTCAGCTGGAATCATGCCTTTAAGAATCAGATCACAACACTACAAGGCCAGGCAAAGAATCGCGCAAACCCGAATCGGAGTGAAGTTCAGGCAAACCTTTCTCTGTTCCTAGAGGCAGCTAGTGGCTTCTATACTCAGGTGAGTTCTGCATTGCATACTAGTTTTCCTGGAATTAGTGGTGAATAGTCTCTTTGTACACATCTTGTTCATTTAAACACTTTGTGTAACCACTATGTGGGCCATCCCAGGAGTTGATCACTTGTAATCTCAAATGAATAAAAATCCCCCAAATTGTGTACCATAAGACTTTTAAAACAAAAAAAGACTGCTCTTAAACAGGTTGATGTTCAGCTAAATGATGGAGGAATAATTGTGTGAACAGAAAAAGGATAATGAGGGCAATGCCTTAGTGAAACAGCAGAAGTAGTCAGTTACAAGAGGTATCAAAGCGAATGTGAATTTATAGGTGTGGGTATAATCATGAAAGTCACTGCTATGTTGTACCAGGTAAGAAATAGTCAAAGTTTGTGTCATCAAGTGATTTTTCATAGTTTTATATGCACAGTTGAATTTGGAGCTTCAAATGTTATTAAATTACCTAAGAAATGGAGTAGCTTTTTTTTTTATTTGAATAAGTTATTATTCATTTTCTTCAGACTTTTCTTGTCCTTAGTTACATTCTGATATAATTTCCAAATCAGGCAAGGTAAGAGAATAAATCTTTCTGAACAATGAATTTTTTACTATAAGCAGAATCCTTTAAAAACTTGATCTCACCCATTTGTAATAGCATTCATAATTTCACTGATAAAATATTTGTATATAAATGTTCATCTTATAATGACAAGATAAAGTTTTGATGATCTTGCTCTGAAAGAATTGGCCAGTTCTGTGTTGCTGCTTGACCATCGCTACCTGTATTTTGTTCCATTTTGGTTTTACCATTTCTTTGAATGAAGACAAAGAAAAGACTGTTGGAAGAAGTCAAATAGTTAACCATCATCTTACAGAGTTTGTTTTACTTAAACTAAAACACTCATGGAAAGAATTCAGCTGTGGTTCTTATTTTCAAAATTCATTTTCAAATTGATGTCAGTTTTCGCAGAAGTTGATATTCTGGAGAGACAGATCGAGGTGTTCCACCTAACTAGTCCTTAAAACAGATATTAAAGGTTAATTCCTTCTACAAGTAACTATTAAAAGCTATTTGTAAGGCACAATGCTAGATACTAAGGGTATGGAGGGAAAATAGACAATCTTTACCCTTCAAGGGACTGTCCAGTCTAAATGAAGAGATAAATACATTAGTAGATACAGATTTCTTTTTGCTTTCTGATTATAAAAAACAATGCACAGTAATTTTAAGAAATTTGAAAATTATATACAAAAGAAAAAAAATTTTTCATTAATTCCTCCATTCAGGATAAGTTACCACTTTAATATACAGTCTTTTGGTGTTTTTACTTTTATACATAGTTGTACATTATATCCATTGTTGTATTTACTTTTTAAACATAATAATGTGAGTTTTTTCCTTGTGTTGTTAGACAGTTTGATAAGCATCCTTGTGTGTAAAACATTTTCTCTCAAATGAGGACCAACTCATTTGCTAGTTGAATGAAATCATTGATGAGTACAGTTTTAGTACTTTTGATATACATTGTTTTCTCAAAAGTTAGTTATATTTTTACATCAGTACTGTATGCATACTCACCAGTGTGAAGTATTTTCAGTAGAAGTGAGTGAATGATTAAGTGAATAACTTAATAGATGGGGAAAATTTTTTATTTACAATTTAATGTCTGAATTACTAGTGATGTTGAACTTCTTTCATATTTTATTAGATATTTGTATTTTATATAAATCACCTATTCATTTACTCTTCCCATTCATAGTTTGGACCCTAATTTTTTCATGGTAGTTTTTCTGAACTTTTTATATATAAATAGATATTAATTTTTAAAATTATTTTTGGCAAACATTGTTTTTCTCCAGTTTCTTCTGTTGTCCTTTCATTTTATTTGGAGTTTTTTAAAATTTAGAGGTATCGGGTTGGTGTTTAAAATACAGAGGTATGGGGGGGCAGTGTGGTCTTATCTTTGCCTGTAGACCATTAGATATTTAATAATGGCAATAATAATTATATTTAAAATATGTTTTTATTGACTTCTAGATAGAGAGGACAGGAGAGGGAGAGAGAGATAGAAACTTCGATGAGAGAGAAACATTGATTGGCTGCCTCATGCTCTTCCCCCTCCAGGGATTGAGCCTGCAACCTAGTATGTGCCCTGACCAGGAATTGGACCAGTGACCTCTTGGTGCATGGGATAGCACTCAGCCAACTGAGCCGTACTGGCTGGGCAATAATAATTATATTTAAAGAAACAAACAGATATTATAATTCAAATCTTAAAATTTGGAAACAACACCAATGTTCTTCAATAGAAAAATGGCTAAATTATGGCATATCAATGAATTGGAAATAATGAAACTATTATAAACGATACTTATGAAGACTTTTGAGATGAGAGTTGTATTATTAAGTGAAAAGTTTTGATATAAAATTACGTGTACAGTTTGACTCTGTATGTTGAGGAGTCCCAACTCAGTAGGATAGTAACAAAAATGTATCTTCTCCCCAGAGCCCCCTGTTTTTCCTGCCCCTATCACTATCAGCTCTGGTTTGTTGAAGTCCAGATTCATTCCCAGTATAATATCTTGGGACAGATTCCATATATTCTGGTTGCTTTTAGGTTTTTGAAACATAGTCCAGTTTTAAAACTCCAGTCACACTTCTGATCAAAATGTTCTTCTCCCATGCATTAGAAACTGGAAATGTGAACAGGTGAGGTAGGGGGACAGGAGGGATTCGGTGCAGCTGGACCGATGGAGGGAGGGAGTGGGAAGGCATCCACCTCTGTAGGACATCTTTATAAAAGCCGTTGTGCAGACTGGTTTGTTATCTTGAAAAATGATTCTTAGCCTTTTTTTTTTTATTGGGGGGGGCATTATATTTGTAAAAACATTTCCAAGGGTTTAATTGGACATTGATAAATCAAAACAAATATGCAAGGAAATAAAGCAAGGATCATTTTTATTGAGGGGGCGTTATATTTGTAAAAACATTTTATAAGTAGGTAAATAATAAAATGTAAATGTCTCAAAATACTGTTTTGTGAGGAAAAATAAATTTGCTTTGAAATTTATTTTTAAAATTTTTATAGTAAGCATTGATTTTGCCCACCTGTATTCCATAATCAATGGTTAAGCAATTACAACAGTTGTAGAAGGAGCATCAGTAAACTTTTTTTGCATGTATCAACATTAATAGGCCTTTTTCCTTGCATTTTTTATGTTGTATTGGTTTGATAATTGAAACAGTTAATGGTGCTACTAACACCATTTGAACTTATTACATGCAGTTCAAATTAGCCGCCAGATTGAGGAAGTGGACTATGTAAGTCCAGATCATCGCACAAGTTGTGGGCCCAATCCCCACTGGGGGGCATGCAGGAGGCAGCCAGTCGATGTTCTCTCTATCGATGTTTCTCTCCTTTCCACTCTATCTAAAATCAGTAAAGAAAAAAATAAATGTAGAATTTCTGTTGGTTTAGGCTGTCAAGCTTCATACCTCTCCCTCCTTTTCCCTCTGTCCTTTCTCCCTGCTCTGTGCTTTATGTCCTGTCTTGCTCATTTTGCTATGAGCTCTTTAAGTACACAGGCTTTCTTATTCATCCCTGTATCTCTTGCTTACCATGGTAGCTAAGACAGTAACCAAATATTTGAACAACATTTTTAAGTAAATACCTGAATGAGAACAGGATGCAAAGAACTGTGTGGAGGTCAAGAATGAAACCCTTGTGAGCAAGGTGGGAGGAGAAAAGCTTTTACATGAAGGAGATTGAAAAGGAATGAGAGTAACAAAATCAGTGGTCAGACATCAGATCACTTGTTTTCAGTGTAGCAGAGAGGTCCAATAAGATGATAACGGAGAAATGTCCATTGTATTTGTTTATTAGACAACCAGTTGTCATATTGACAACAGTTTCAGTGGAGTAGTGGTAGGCGGTGGGATGGGAAGAGGGGGCTTGTGCGGAAGCCAGGTCATAATGGATTAAGGAGTGAGTCGGAATTGAGAAAGGGATGGCCCATGCGCACTCCTTTGAAGGAGTTTTGCTGAAGTCTTAAAAATGCTGCCGTTTCTTTTAGATGCACACCCTAGATTGCTATAAAATTTGAGGATTCAAATGAGATGATTTGTAATGAATGTTACTAATTATCATAGGAAAGGTTACCATAAAATTTTCTTAAATTTCTTGCTTAGGTCTCAGCAGTATATGATATTAGGTACATATGTTAAAATATACAAGTTTTACTATAGAGCACTTCTGACTCACCAGGTCTGACTTAATTCTAAATCTTCCTATGTTTTCCTTTTAGTTATTACAAGAACTGTGTACAGTGTTTAATGTAGATTTACCATGCCGTGTGAAATCTTCCCAGTTGGGAATTATCAGCCATAAACAGATGCATACCAGCGCCATAGTGAAGCCGCAGTCTAGCTCCTGTTCCTATATCTGCCAGCACTGCCTCGTTCACCTTGGAGACATCGGTGAGCCTTTGGTGGGGAGGAATTGATCATAGATTATCCTTTTCTTTGGTGCGGTCATAGACCAAAATTTGATTTTCCTGTTAACTGAGCGTGCACACACAATTCAGATGGTCAAAAGAGGAAACTATAAAAAACTTAGATTTTCTCATTGTTTTGAGATTGACAAAGGATTTTGAAGGAAGTAACTTTCATATGATTTAAATTTTATTCAGATTTATGCAGATATAGGCAAATAATAAATAGCAAAATGTAATCAAAGCTCAACTTTTCAAAGTGGTGACATAATATTTTCTAAATTAAGTCTGTACTCTGGAATTTGAGGGTTTACAGATGATTCCTTCTGAAGCTAGATCGCCTTCTTCCTTTCCTGCCAGTGCATTCAAAGCTATCGCTGTTTCCTTGTACAGTGAAATGTGTATTTCCATTTTATATATTTAAATTTGGGAACGTTTTGTAACTTATTTCTTGTTCATTCCTTTAAGGTGACCTAAGAAAGGTTGTAAAACAAATTAACTATAGGATTATGTTTTGCTGTCCTCAGATAACAGGGAATGGAGAACATTAGTGCTTTGAGTCCAAAGATTTTAAATTTCTTGATGTCATAAATCATTGACTCCATGAGGGATCACAGCAAAGTAAGCACCAAGTTCTTCAGGGAGATTCAAGGAATAGTGTATTTAGGTGGTTTTGCTTTCACTGTAGGTATGAGGCATTTTTCAAAATCACTTTATAAGATATTGAAGAAAAACATAATTTTCAGATCATATTGTATAGTGTTTTTTGTTTTGTTTTGTTTTTAAGTGCCATATAACTCACCCCTTCTTGGCCGGCTCCAGGTCACCAGCATAGTCCGTAGTGGGAGCTGGTGATGCATGACACTGGAGGACCTGAAAATGGGGGCTAGGTAAGCTTTACAATTGGTTACATGCTGAATGTCCCGAATAGGGAAGGCCGGACGGACACTTCACACATAATCCTATAGTTAATTTGTTTTAAAGTATTTTTCTCTTCAATGCTTTTAAATTAATTTTAATGTGTTTGTTATCTTTAGAATGTAAAACTATAGTTGTTTTGGAAATATTGCCCTAGTTGCTTTATTTGTTTGTTTGTCTTTAAACTAAGTTTTCTTCTTCCTCCTCTCAGCTCGATACAGAAACCAGACCAGCCAGGCAGAGTCCTACTATAGGCACGCAGCTCAGCTTGTCCCCTCTAATGGTGAGTGAGTCTCCCATGTCATGTCAGCAGTGACACCTCATCCTTTATAGCAATATGGAAACTAACTGAAGGCTCATCTTTCAAGTTTTATGAGTTTTGGTATTGATTGTCATATTTTTTCTTTTAACTATACATTCTATATAACTGGAAATGAAAATTTTAAAATAACTGTTGTCATTAAAGCAGTATGAATAAAATATCCCCTAATGTGATCTAAAATTGTTTCAACTCTGGCTTTCTTAATTAATTATAGAACAGTTTTCTTAATAATACCACCATTTTCATCCTAGAAAAATGATGTCTTTTTACCTAAAAGGTAGTGCTTTTGTCTTTTGATGCCCCAGAAATAGGTGTTAGTTTGCAGTGATTCTTGAAGGTAGAGAAATTGCAGCAGATGTTTGGTGCTGTAAGCCATTCTTGTTAAGCCACATTGAAATTCCTCCGGATTCTGAAAGGAGCCCCTTGAAAGAGTCTCGAGCAGGGTGGCAGCCGGCGCACTGTCTGTTTCAGGCTGGCTGGCTGCTTTCCCACTGCAGTGGCAGGCTGGGGCTTGTAATAGAGACTGTAGCCCACAAAGCCAAGACAAATGTCCTGTCTCTAGACCTTTCCAGAGTCTTATGTGGCCTTACAGTGTAATTATGTAATTATGTGGCTTAACCTAAAACATTTTATATACTGTTTTTGAAGTGTGGCATTTTACATCATGCCCATTTGTAATGTAGTCATGACATTTACTTCATCAAACACTTCGCCTTACTAATTTAAAGACTTAAAAATGTCTTCTGATAGCAGGACTTTGCGTGTATCTCTAGTGACTTTAGACTCTTAACTTTCTCCTCTAGGTCAGCCTTACAATCAGTTGGCTATCTTAGCTTCTTCCAAGGGAGACCATCTGACCACAATTTTCTACTACTGCAGAAGCATTGCTGTGAAGTTCCCTTTCCCAGCTGCCTCCACTAATCTACAAAAAGCACTTTCTAAAGCACTGGAAAGGTACGGTTGACTTTTCCAAGAGGACTTTGTGTAACCTGCTAGTCTTCACCCTCAAACTTGGGCATGTAAGAAATAACGGCTAGTTCTCTATGCTTCTCTTGTACTTGCTAATTTGTAAATAATAATAAAAATTTTGCTTGTAGTTGTCACCAAATTTCGACTCATCAGCAGCTGATTTCCCAGTGGAGTACTATCAGCTGCCGAATTACTGCCTCCCCCTGAGTGTCACAGTTGCAGTCAGTCAGGTGCTGAATCCTGTTTTCAGATAGTGTGTTTTTGCAGACTGAAGCCCCCTTTAAGAGGTTTTACCATTTTGCTGCTAAAGATTCATGGAAATTTTTCTTTCATTTCAGCCGGGATGAGGTGAAAACCAAATGGGGTGTTTCTGACTTCATCAAGGCCTTTATTAAATTCCACGGTCACGTGTACCTGAGTAAGAGCTTGGAAAAGTTGAGTCCTCTTCGAGAAAAATTGGAAGAACAGTTTAAGGTTAGATTTCAAAAACAGAGAATTTATTGTCTTGTTTAAATAAGGACACATAAGATTCGAGGAAGATGATTCCCAGTTTGCATGCCATTACTTAACTGTGAACACTTGGTAAAAATTAACTTTGAAATTAAATATGAAATTTTTCGTACAGCGTTGTCTTGATTTAAACCAAGGCACCGTCTTTATGAAGAAATGCACGCAACAACAATGGACTGAGGAGCTGCCATTTGGCAGAGGGTTCAAGTGGGAAGAAACGGCTCCTCCTTCCTTTCCCAGACCAAGCACATTTCTTCTTCAATTTTGAACGTACTGCTTTTGATGGATTAGATATTTTTAGATATGGTTTTGTTACCTACTTTATAGATATTTTTATTTTGCAAATACAGCTCATTTTTCTTATAGTTTGATCCACCAAAAAAGGAATGAGAACTTTCACTCGACAGGAATATATTTTACTAATTTATATAAGGAGTAACCTTTGTTCTAGTTATATATGTGAAAATGATCTGTGATTAGTGTGTGAAATTAACAGTTTAAATGCAGTATAATATGTAAAATAAGAGAGCAGTCAAAATTATTAACTTTATTTTTAATTCAGCAAATATGTGTCATTGTTTGGGTCACTGGGATCGACATTAAATAAGACATTCTCAAAGAGTATTTTTATTTCTTGGTTACCTCTGGGTATCTATACATGTGAGGAATTGTCCATAACTGCTTTATAGTTTTTTGTTTTTTTACATTTATCTTCAGATAGAGCAGGAGGGAAAGAGGAAGGGGGGGCGGGGAGAGAGAGAGAGAAACATTGATGTGAAAGAGACACATCAACTGGTCGCCACCCACAGGACCCCAACTGGGGCCAGGGTCAAACTGCACCGAAGTACGTGCCCTTAGCTGGAACCGAACCCAGGACTCTTGTCCACGGGCCGACGCTCTAACTACTGAGTCAAACCGGCCAGGGCGCTTTATAGTTTTATAAATATTATAAAAGTCTTACATTTCAGAGATTGTAGATCTTAATTACAAGATCTAAATTAGCCAAATGTAGTAAATGTGGAATAATTTTTACAGTAATCAATTTTTATTTGATACTATTTTTGTGCAAGAGAGTATAGTAAATAACTATAGTAGAAATAGTTTATTTTAAAGTCAGCTTCTAAAATAAAGAATCCCCTGCTATTTTCTGCTTTTTTTACTGGCCTGTGTACACTTAGTCTGTGGTTTATAGAGTTGGGTGCATGAAAGCAACTTTCTTTGTAATGCCCTAGGCTGTTCAGCCGGGAAAGAACAAACAAGTCTAAATAGTTTCATTGTAAGTTTTCAGATATGTGAAGCAATACTTTAAAATAACATCTTTGTCTTTCCTGAAGTCAGAAATAAAATTAAATCTTAGAATTTAAGTAGAGATATGTAGGATGTTTTAAGGATTCTCTCTTTTGAGAACTTAGAAGTCGATCGACAGCCATCTTCTTGGATGGTGTAGGTGTAGTCCTGTTAAATATCAGGGGCTTGGACTGGATGGCCTCTTGAGATTGCCTCCAGCTCTCTGGTTCTATGAAAGTTACACTCCCTGAATGGGGAGGGAGGAGTACCTACTTTAGTGAGATCTCCATGTAAGTTATTCTAGTCAGTTTTTTGTTTTATGGTTTGTTTTTTTCTTTAGTGATTTTTTAGAGAGAGGAAGGGAGATGGAGAGAGAGATAGAAACAGCGATGAGAGAGAACATCGATCGGCTACCTCCTGCGTGCCCCTCACTAGGGATCAGGCCCACAACCTGGGCATGTGCCTTGACTGGGAATCGAACCGGTGACCTCTTGGTGCACGGGTCGACGTTCAACCACTGAGCCACACTGGCCGGGCTGGGTTGTTGTTTTTTAATATCTTCTCCCGAGGATATTTTTTTCCATTGATTTAAGAGAAAGTGGAAGGGAAGGAGGGGGAGAGAGAAAGAGAAAAATCAGTGTGAGAGAGACACATTGATTGGTTGTCTTCCACACACATCCCAACTGGGGTCAGGGATCAAACCTGCAACCTAGGTACATACCCTGAGCGTGAACCAAACCCATTACCTTCCATGCACCACACCAGCCAGACTAGAGTTTAGTCAGTTTTGCATCTGGTTCAACCTCAAACACTGATACTCTCTTCAGATATATATTTCCGTATGTGAAGTTCTGGTGGGTGTATGTGGGCAATTGCTAAAATATACTTTGAAGTAACGTTCCTGCACTCTAAAATTAAACAGAGGATGAGGCAGATCTATTTTAAATCTTTCCCAGTACTGAAATCAGAAGAACATTGTTGGAGTGAAATTTTAGCATAGTTGAGTAAATATTCAGTAGTATTTTGAAAGTATTTGTAGATAATGAGTGTAAACTTCAGTGTATCTGTCTAATTAGCAGCCTTTAGCTACTAAGCAGAAACATTTACCAGGTTGAAGTTCATTGAAGGATTAAGTCCTGAGATTTAGGAAGTGAGTGCTGTTTCTTAATGGCATTTAGTTCAGTGTTTTCCTCAACTGTTGTTGAAAGTGTCTTTCAGTAACAATCCGTCCGTTCCAATCTGAGTTTGTCCCAGGGGTGTCTCTACTTACTACAATACAGTCTGAGTTTTTACGAAATTACAATAGAATAATTACACATTTACTTCCAAAGGTGTGAGTTATTCCTTCACTTAGTATTTGTTGAGTACCTACTGTGTGCCATGCCCTCTTCTCGGCTCTTAGAGATACAGAGGAAAAACGAGACAAAGTCCGTGTCTTCATGAACCCACCTTACCTTTGCCAGTCTCAGGCTGCACTCGTTATGGCATCGATGCTTCTATGCCTACAGTGGAAACCCTTTAGGATTCGGATCTGTAGGACATTGCCTTCTAGAATAAATGCCAGTGGACTTAACAGATGCAAGGCATACATTGCTATATTATAATTGTAAGAAAAAATGCTTTTTGAAAAATACAAATTAATATTCCCATTTTATGCCAGTATTTGTGTAAATGGTCAGCTTATCTAGAAGGTCAGATGTAGAGATTGAAAGAGAAATTTTGTGGGAGACTTCTGGAGAAGAGCTAGGATTTCAAGACATTTTGAAGAAGGGATAGAAAACTGCTTAATGCCTCTGGGGAAGAAGTGAGCATTCTAGATGCATGTTCTGGAATGGCAGGTGGCAAGGCGCGGAGAGGTCTGGTAGGGAGAGCAGAGTTTGAGTGGAATGGAATTGTGTTTTTTCTCTAGTGACACTGTGAAAGATCTTGCTAATGAGTTGTAGAACATACTCTGGATATTTCAGATTTTTTAACAATGTAAATAGAAAAAAGTAAACGTAAGCCAGCTCCAGATTTCTGAGATGATAGGAATTCTTGTCACTGCTGGTAGACTTGTAGGTAAGATGATCTGTTTCCTACTGTAAGACAGGTGAATCCCCACCTTCTCCACATTTTTCCTGGGGAGGGAAGAGGTCGGCTGTGGCTAAAGTGTAGGGTGAAGCCAGGATATCATCTTTAATAACTCTGTCAGGAACCTGTGCAGTTAGAAGGGTGATTAAGTTGAGGCCACCAACTGAGTGCACGTAGGTGAATTCTTCCTTCAGTGCTGGTTAGCAGGTCACTGCAAACACATGGTTATTAAATAAAAGAAGTTGATGAAGGTCGTGCATGTACCTTCCTTATAGGGAAAATGTCAGTATAATAATTTGTAGAGATGCCTATAATGTGTTAATGATTGCTTTAGGATATCATTTACCCTGGGTTCAAAAGTATGTTCTTGCTATATACCTTGTTTATAAATAAGTTTCTTTAAATGTGTCAAGCCAAAGAACTTATATGCATATATGCACAACCAGTAGACACAGACATTAGTTTGGGAAAAGCAGGAGGGGAGTAGGAGCCGGGAGGAGGGGGTCACTGGGGGGAAAGGGGGGCACATCTGTAATACTTCAACAATAAAAATAAATTAAAAACAATAAATAATATAAATAACTGTCCAGCCTTTGAAAGAGTGAACTTTATGACAAAAGTTGGAAGTCTTACATTATGTAAGAGTTCAAAAACATGTTTTGAGTCTTTTTATTTGAAATTTTGTTTCTCACTATGTACATGTACTTACTAGGCATTGATTCCAATTTAATATTTTAGTATTTATGCATTTCTCATAAAACATCTTGTGATGGATGAAGGTATATAAGTTTATTGATGGATCCTGAAAACTCGTGAAAAGCAGCCCGGTGGTGTCTGAGTTCATTGAGGCGAAGGAATAGTCAGCATGAGAAACATCAGACCACATGAGACTCGAATAAAATACTGGGACTTGGGGGAACAGTTTCCTCACCTGTCATTTGACTGTTACCCTGTGGTTGTAAATGCAGACTACCAGCCTAAATCTTGTGTGGGAGATGGCTCCTGTTCTCCATGACAATACCTGCAGTGTTCCTGTCTTCTCTTACAGAGGCTGCTGTTTCAGAAAGCCTTCAACTCTCAGCAGTTAGTTCACGTCACTGTCATTAACCTGTTTCAACTTCACCACCTTCGTGACTTCAGCAATGAAACGGAGCAGCATAGCTATAGCCAAGATGAACAGCTGTGTTGGACACAGTTGCTGGCTCTCTTTAGTGAGTATTAAATCATTTAACTTTCTGTCCCATCTTCTTTTTTTTTTTTTTTTTATCCTCACCCGAGGATATTTTTCCATTTTTTGTACAGATAGAGTGGGAGGGAGAGAGAGGAAGGGAGAGAGAGTGAGAAACATCGACGTGAAGGGACACATCAAGTGGCTGCCACCCGCATGACCAACCAGGGCCGGGGACAAACTGCAACCGAGGTACATGCCCTTAGCGGGAACCGAACCCCGGTCTCTCCGGACCGCAGGCTGACGCTCTAACCGCTGAGCCAAACTGGCCAGGGCCCATCTTCTTTGGAAAGCAGAATCTTAGGCATCTTCATCATTATAACAAAGCATTAGTGTCATATAAAGAAGTGTCCTGTGTGTCTTAATATTGAATCAAGAAACCCAAACTCTAAATTCTGTTTTTTATCTGCTGATATCTTCTCATCAACTGTATCTATAACAATTTTGAACATGGAAAAGAAAATGTTCTTTTAGAAAGAAGCTGTAAGATATTTAAGTATTGATTTGGAGTGGTAACACAGTTTCAAATATCTTATGCTTTCTGTATACATTTTTTTCTTTAAGTGTCTTTTCTTGGCATCCTGTGCAAGTGTCCTCTCCAGAGCAAGTCTCAGGAGGAGTCCTACAATGCCTACCCCCTTCCTGCAGTCAAGGTCTCCATGGACTGGCTGAGGCTCAGACCCAGGGTCTTTCAAGAGGCGGTGGTGGATGAAAGGCAGTAGTGAGTATTTCAGTTTCGTGGCAGCTTCTGTGCTGGGTTTGCCTGATATTCACAGATATGTGGAAACCACCTTCTAAACACAACATTTGAACAATGGCAGACTGTATTTTCCACCCACTCTTTGGAAATTGAACTGAAGACCTCTTTGTACGCTTTCCCTTCATTTGTTTGAATTTGTCGTGTGAGGCACAGTATTAGGGATTTCTGACTCTGCGCTCCCTCGGCCCCTGGTTGCCGTCCGGGGGAAATAGCATTTTTCACATTCCAACAGGAAATTGAAATAAAACCAGTTTGTTTCTTATTCACTACAGTATGCCCCCGCTTTCTGTTTATTAATTAAAGGGAAGAGATTTTGACTTTTTTCCATTAATTTTTATACATAAGCTATGCAATGTTGCCTTATAGTAACACCCAATTTGAGCTATATCTATTTGTTTTAAGCATAGAATATTTTGGTTGCCATTTTCTCTCTAATCTCTACTCAGAATAATTCTGACAGTTCTTAGGAGCTATTGATTTTAGAATGACACATGAAAGCTTTTAGCTTACCTTTGATAGTGGGAATATTTTCAAGACGGCTTTGCAGTGAGTAGGAAGTTCCTCTGCTACATATTTTGATGGTGAATATAAGGAGAAATCTCTTTGATTTCTGCTTTGTGGGCCAGCATCTATACTTTGACCAGGGTCACAACCTAGAAAATGTCCCATTCACATTTAAGACCCTGTGATTCCTCTACGTAATTCTCTTTCCTTTTCCCCCTTAAACCTAACTATAAGCCCCTTATTTTGACATAAACTCTATGACTAGAGTTTAGCAGTGACTGAGTATTGTAAGTAATACATACTTTTAGACATTGCTTCCTGGCACACATTTTTCATGTCTTGACCCAGAGGCTATACAGTTTTCCTTCCTTTTTGTACTTTAAAACCCAAAACTTGTGTTTGGCATATAGTAAGTTGTATTAGTAACTCTATGATAAAGAAGAATTCTGTGTTTTACATTTGCTTATAGAGTTTTATTTATGGGCAGGGATTGTTTTGTTTTGTTGTTGTTCCTGCAGTGACCCTTTTGGCCCATTCTGGGCATTTCCATTTCTTATTATGGCAAAGGATATTCAGCCAGAGGAATAATTTTATTTACAAACCCTTTTTCCCCCTCTTCCTACTCATTTACTCTTCCCACTTCCCCTATCAGATGTGTCAGAATTTTTAGACTTAATGCCCTTGCAGGTGTTTCATTCTACCTTAAATTATGTTACAACTCATTTTAAAGACTAGTGTAGGGTATTTCTCTAAAACTGGAGATTTTCCTTTTATGTTTGTACATTAAAGCAATCATCATTTACATCTTTATATCATGAAAAAACCCTTTTGTGAAGTCAAAATTTTATATATACTCAACCTTCAATTTCTGGCTTCTGCACCTTTTTTTATTTCTAGAACTTGTTTGCTCTTGTACTTTTTTGAGAACATGTTATCTTGTGTGTTTTTACTCCCTTTATAGAAAGCAAAGTTATACTTAAGTAATCCAAAGTAGGATAAAGCAATATATCGTTGTCACCTACTCATGCTCTTTTTCTGCAGTTTGTTTTCTTGAGATCTCATATTTATTGCATAAAGACATTGTTGTTCTAGTCTAATGTTCTTTTCTTAGTTTATTAACCTTTTTCAGCTGTCTCTCATAATTGGTTATATCCCCAAAGGCTGGTTGCAGACATTTATTCTTAAATGTTTGTTTTTCTATATATATTTTTATATATTTTTTAAGTGGCATATTCCCATATTTCAAAGTGTGCAACTATTTAGAGTAGTTATCAACTTCCAGGTTTTCTCCATGTTGAGATTATTTACATCCAATTTCTGTAACCTGGGCACTTTGACCTAGCTATTTTTTTCCCCCTTGATTTGAGAGAGAGAAGAAGGGAGAGAAGATAGAAACATTGATGAGAAAGAATACCTCTTGCATGCCCCCCCACTGGGAATTTGGCCCACAGCCTGGGCATGAGCCTGACTGGGATTCCAACCGGCGACCTCTTGGTGCGTGAGCCGATGCTCAACCACTGAGCGACACCAGCCGGGCAAGAGCTAACCTTTTTTTAAATCACATTTTCACCAACATTGGTTGGTATATATTTTAAGAAAAGTTAACGTTGCTGTAAGTAGAACATGATTATTTTTAATATTTTTAAACATTTTACAAACCTTCACAAAAAATGCCTGTGTATTAGGAAACAGAGTTTAGAGGTGAGGCTATTGTAACAGTGTGTTGTGCATGTCCATCACTTGGACCAGAGAATGTGATTTGACTGGTGTAACCATACCCTGCCACAGAGTAAGAACTAACAGTGGGTTCCACAACCTGAAATATAAACGTCTAAAAAACATACAGACGCCGTTTCTTTAGTCATAGTTTTCTCAGTAAATACCAATTTTCAATGTTTATGACTGGGAAATTATTTTCACTAGCTGTTAGATTAGGAACGTGGGAAACACCTGCAGTAATAAGATTTCTCATGGAAATTTGACCCTTCTGGTGTCTTTTATCTAGACATCTTTGAAAATATGTTTTAGGAAGTCGTACAGTCTTTAAAATGCTGAAACAAGGAGGAAAATTCATAAAGTCTAGGTCGTGTAGATAACATTTTCATGCCTTATTAGTGTTCTGGTTTCTTTGTGTAAAAATAAGGTCTGAACTCTCACTTTCATTTACAGCATTTGGCCCTGGTTGATTTCTCTTCTAAATAGTTTTCATCCCCATGAAGAGGATCTTTCAAGCACTAATGGTAAGGGCTACCTCAGCCTTGTGTTGTTGACATTGTTCTCCATCACTAAAAGTGGGCTTAAATTAAGGTCAGAGGAAACAGGTTTGTGTTCTTACTTGTTTGATGTTAAATTTAGTATCTCAGAAATGACTTTGAACTCTACACTGATTGAGTGGGTGGAAGTAAAGGTGATGTTCTTCCAGCAGTTTGTTCTGTTCATCTGAACAGGAGTCCAGAGAGTGCAGTACTTTCACATTGTTCCCATCCTTCTCGCTCTTACTATTAAAACAATAATAATGTGAATAGCATTACTCTGCCAGAGTAATACCTGCTTATCATAAAACACTTGATGTACAAATATAAAGAATACAAGTCACCCATGTTTCTCTCATACAGAGATACTTCGTACTATTCATATGATAGTATGTTTTCTATGAGCCTTTTTGGTGTGTGTGTACATGGATGACTTGTGTGGTATCAAATTCAATTTTGTACATGCTATTTGTTTATTTATTTATTTTTAAATTTTTTTCCCCCTTTATTGATTTTGAGAGAGAGGGGAAGTGAGAAGGAGAGAGAAACATCAATGAGAGAGAACATTGATTGGCTGCCTCTGCATGCCCCCCCTGGTGATTGGGCCCACAACCTGGGCATGTGTCCTGACTGGGAATCGAACCGGCGACCTCTTGGTGCATGGGTCAGTGCTTAACCACTGAGCCACACCAGCCAGACTGTAATGCTTTTTAAATTTAACATTGTATTGTTAGCATTTTTCTTTGTTAAAATGATTTTTACTGGCTGCATAATATTCCATGCTATGGATAAGCCATAATTTATTTAATCATTATCCATTTGCTTTAAAATTTTTCTCATCATAAATAATGTTACACTGAACATTGGCTGGTTGACTTTTTTCTTATTATTTCTCTTCCATTACATCAGTGCTCCTCAAGCGTTAATTTGCAGTGAATCACCTGAGACCTTGTTGAAATGCAGGTTATGATTCAGTAGATTTGGGATAGTGCCCAAGATTCTCTATTTCTTAAATAAGTTTCCAGGTGATGTTAGTGTTGTGATTCACTACTTTGGGATTACTGAAGCTATGAAAAAAAAATTTTTTTTTTTTTAAATAGAACTCCTCCTCATTTTATTTATTTATTTTTTATCCTCACCCGAGGACCTTTTTTTCCATTTTTTGTTCAGATAGAGTGGGAGGGAGAGAGAGGAAGGGGGGGAGAGAGAGAGAGAGAGACATCGGCGTGAAAGGGACACATCGAGTGGCTGCCACCCGCATGAAAAACCAGGGCCGGGAACAAACTGCAACCGAGGTATGTGCCCTTAGCAGGAATTGAACCCGGGTCTCTCTGGACTGCAGGCCAACGTTCTAACCACTGAGCCAAACCAGCCAGGACTGAAATTTTTTTTAATCCTCACCTGAGGATATTGTTCCATTTATTTTCAGGTAAAGTGTGAGGGAGGGAGAGAGAGAGAGAAACATTGATGTGAAAGAAACATATTGAATGGCTGCCTCCCACACGAGCCCTGACCAGGGCCAGGAATCGAACCACAGCTCAGGTACCTGCCCTTGACTGGAATCAAACCCACAACCGCGGGCCGATGCTCTAACTGCTGAGCCAAACTGGCCAGCGCAATATGAAATTTTAAGACTGCTGGAAAAAAAATCATCATACTTCTCCTAAGCACTGGGTAGAGGTGACTATTAGGGCAATGCTTAGGGCCCAGAGGCAACATGCAGGGCTTTGACAGGTGAGTTATTCTATCAGCATTACCATGAAGAAGAGCAGGAGCTCTGGACATCATATAGTTTCTCCCGAGACGTTCTTTTTTTTCCCACTTAGTGAGCAATATTCTGCTGAACAATATTTTAATTAAAATGTTTACCAATCTTTATTTCTGCCCTTCTGTAGCTACACCACTTCCAGAGGAGTTTGAGTTACAAGGATTCTTGGCTTTGAGACCTTCCTTCAGGTGGGTAGCAGCTGGAGGAGGCTTGAGTTCATTGCTGTGATCACAGTATTAAAATGAAAGGAATCCAGCTTGGGGTGGAAGCACCTTTGATCTTTCTGAGCCTTGTCTTCTTTTCCTAACAGCAACTAAGTGAGAAATTTTGATGCAAAATGGATTTGTGTAGGTCATGCCTTTAATTCCTATGTAAACCAGTACTAAATGCTTTAAAAGTATGGAGAAAAGGAAAAGAAAAGAAAATTGCTTCTTCCAAGTGATATTTACTTTTATACTTTCCTTGAAATCAGAGGGAAAGGTAAAATTCACAGCCTCATCTCTCTCTGATGTTGCCCAACTTGCTCTCCGCCATCCGACTTTAAAAGAGCAGCGTGGGCTGATCTCGCCGCAGGCCCAGCCGTCCTTACTGCAGCTGAGCCCTGTGCGCTGCTGCCTTCCAGTTGTGTGGGCTTTATGAGTTTCATCCCGCTTAGTTTTCCTTAGCATTGAGTGTGGTCCCCTGGTCCCTTCCTTCATGAAGCCTTCTTAGCTCTGTGACATCACTCTTATTCTACCCTTAAGACGCAGCCTCTTGCACTTGTTCTTCTGTGCTGCGTGCCTCCGAGTAGTGGTGGTCTCCGGGGTTCTCCCCCGCCTCCCCCCCACACTTCACTCTCTTGGCTGGTCACACCCATCCCTTTGTCCGCGGCTTTCATCTCTTGGATACTAAGTCCAAAAGTGTCAGTTCTGATATCTTTTAGAGTTTGAACTTTTATCTCTAACAGTTTTTAAGTTTGACATGACCAGAAATGAGCCAGTATTTTCCTGTTTGGTCAGCAAAATGTGATCTTTCTAAATTTACCTGTGTGCCATTATCCACCTGCACGAACAATTGTATTTCCATTAATCTTCCTCACCAAGTCTTTGTAATTCTGTGTCCAAAATGCCTCTTAGGTACAACTCCCCCCATTTATTTCCTCAGAGTTTAGGCCTTTATCATCATCATTTACCTGGAGTAAAGAAGTTTCTTCCTCAACTTCTCTACTTAGAGTCCCTCTCTGTGGGTAGTTTATTTCTGCCCTGTTTCCACATTACATTTTTAAAGTATAGGTGTCCCATTACTTAATATAAAAACTGTTGTGCCAGTGGCTTGCTGTCCAAATGCTTAGCTTTTCAGCCACATTTTCCACTTCTACCCTGCTCCTTGCCCATACCTACCCATACATACTCTACATTCGTTGTGTTTTCTTCTTGAAGAGCGCTGTGGTTTTATTCCTCCACAGTTTTGTTCATGCTATGCCTGAACATTCCCTTTTCCTCTTCTGCTCCCCTTACCAGCCTGGAAGCCCGCGGTCTTAACTGGCCAGCGCCTGCGCAGAAGCCAGCTGCCCCGGGAAACCTTGTCAGAGCTTATGAGAAGGAACTAGCCCTTCTCTTACTCTGCTCTCTAATTCTTTGCATGGTATTTTTTCTGCTTTGCTTCATTTGATTTTAAATCTTTGGGAATATAAACTCTAACAAATGTAGTTGATTACGTCAAGTAGATAATCTATATGGAAAAATCTGAAGCCATTTCAGTTAATTAGGTGAATTTGTTTGCCTGGAAAATTATCTGTTTAGTTTTTTATCCTTTACTTATATCAATTTTAGGAACTTGGATTTTTCCAAAGGCCACCAGGGTATTACAGGAGACAAAGAGGGTCAGCAACGACAAATACGGCAGCAGCGCTTGATCTCTATAGGCAAATGGATTGCCGATAATCAGCCAAGGTATTCCTCATTGGATACGCATACATACCCACCTGTGTTTTAGTCTTCGGTGTAATGCTATTGATTATAAACTTTTAAGATAAAATGTTGTAACATAACAAATTATGACCCTAGTGATTATTATACTCTTGAATCTTCTCTGCATTATACTGCCTAATATAGAGAAATTGGCCTTGCTCCCTTGTTTATCATGAGCTTCTGCTCTAATTTATAAACATCTATGTCAGTCTAAGTTGTACATTCACAGTTATGGTGGTTTGTTTTGTATTGATTGACGGGGACATGGTGGTCAGTTTCAGTCAGGACAGACCAGGATGGTGCTGGTGGCTACTTCAGTACAAAGCACATCTGGTAGTTCTGTAGTGGAAGGGCATAGGTCTTAGAGTCAAATAAGTTTGAATTCAGTTTTTAGCTCTGCCACTTCCCTAGGTCTGTGTCCTTGAGATGCTCCAGTTGATTATAACCTTTCCAGAGTCAGTCACTATTTCATAGTAATTTTTGTATTGAGGTTCTTGTCGCACTCTGAGCACTTGGAAGTGGTTGCGTGTTTGAATGAACTTGTTACCTCTTCGCTCAGTTTTCAGACCTGTAAAATAGGAGCTACAGATAGCTACTTCAAGGGCCTAATCTAGTGCCTGTGCTTAAAACACGCTCAGTAATTGTAGCTGTAATTATTGGAAAACATTAAAAGGCTATGGTTATGTGTAGTGATTTTGAGTGTGATAACGAGAATCTGAATTTTTACATAACTACTTTTTGTATTACTTGAATCCACATTGTTATATTCTGCTGTTTCCAAGTTATATTCTGCTGTTTCCAAGTTTTAGGGCTGAGAATCTTGACTGTTGGATCCATACACAATTCAGTTATTACTGTTTTTTAGGTTTATGTTTTTCATATATGGATTTATTTTTACTTTTTAGGCTGATTCAGTGTGAAAATGAGGTAGGGAAATTATTGTTTATCACAGAAATCCCAGAGTTAATACTGGAAGACCCCAGTGAAGCCAAAGAGAACCTCATTCTGCCAGAAACACCCATGATAGAATCACTGGCTGCAGATGGGAACCCAGGACTGAAATCGGTGCTGTCTACGGGCCGAAATTTAAGCAACAACTGTGACACCGGAGAGAAACCAGTGGTCACCTTCAAAGAGAACATTAAGCCACGAGAAGTGAACAGAGACCAAGGAAGAAGTTTTCCTCCCAAAGAGGTGAGAAGGGCCTATAGCAAAGGAATAACTGTGACTAAGAATGATGGGAAGAAGGACAACAACAAGAGGAAAACAGAACCCGAGCAGTGCGCCTTAGGACAGTTACAGGAAACAGGAAAGCAGAGTGTGGCAGTGCAGGTAAGCGGGATTTGAACTCTGAGCAGGCAGAGGAAGGCTCCCACGAAAGGCAAGACTTTTCATTTCATTCCTCAAGCCTTGAGAATTGGCTGTTGTAGAGGCTGGAATGCATTCTTCAGATGCTCCTGGTGAGACCTGTAGAGAGCTGTGGGACACGGTTACTTCGTTGGCCCTTGGGGATTGTCATGTGCGTGACCAAGTTTCAACCTGTTTGACATTGTTATCATTTCCGTTCAGTGTAAGTGATTTAACGTGACCGGTGGCAGAGCTGTCAGTCCCACAAGACTCATGTGCTCTTTGGAAGATGCCACTGCCATCCGTCAGTGCTGTAGTGAGAAATCTGGGGTCTTCGATAGATCCAGTAGAACTGAGAGTATATTAAGTATATAGGTTGGTTTTTTTTTAGACTCACTGTACAAGGTAAAATATATTCTTGGTAAAAGATGAGGCTGTTTTCCTTGACGTACACCTGTCCGGGCCAGCAGCACTATGAACACTTCGGTATTACTCTGGCCCTGGAGATCTGTAAAGGAAGAACCCACGTCTCCTGCTAGGAAAGATAAACACTGCTCAGTTTTTTGCACCTTTGAGGGTGTGTATGTATGTTTTAATACCTTTCCAAAGAGACACAAATTTTATATAAAAGGAAAAGGGTCTTTGTACTGGTTTTATTAATACCGTTAATGTTTGAGTAAATGTCACTTGTTTTGTTAACACATTTTGACAAATAACATTTGTTTGCAGTAGGCCCGAGGAATCTTCCATTATTGAAGGCTGCTTGCTAATAAACTGCCTTCGCTGTATTTCTCTTGCAGAATTTTTGGGGGAGGGAAAGGAAGAAATAAGAACATAATAGTTCTGTTTTAAGATTAGTAGGGGGAGAAACAGAGAGGAAAAACATGGTAGAAATTAAGAAAAGGAACAGAGAGAGACAGGTGCTAGGGAAAGGCAAGGGAAACCTAAATGAACTAGAAAGCTGGGGCTCAGTGCTTTAGGGATAAAGTCCAGGATTTCCTGCCTCTTTGGCCTCCATTCTCTGTACTGCCTCCCAAGAAGGTTCAGACCGGAAATAACATCTCCTTTTGCCCTCTCATCCCTCTTACTTAAATCTGCCTGTAGATGATTAAAGGGCCCGATCGCAGTCAGTGGGTCACTGTCCTCATTGTACTCATGAGCAGGGTATGTGGCATCTACTTCCTCTGGCTCCATGTGAGGATCTCAGGGCCTGTTCTTTAGAAACTACCTTATTTCACCCGGCCGGTGTGGCTCAGTGGTTGAGCATCAACCCATGCACCAAGAGGTCGCCGGTTTGAATCCTGGTCAGGGCACATGCCCAGGTTGTGGACCAAATCCCCAGTGGGGGGCATGCAGGAGGCGGCCAGTAGATTTTCTCTCTTATGGATGTTTCTGTCTCTCTTTCTCCCTTCCTCTCTAAAAATCAGTAAAGTAAAAATATATATTTAAAAAAAGTACCGCCCTGGCCGGTTTGGCTCAGCGGTTAGAGCGTCGGCCTGCGGTCCTGAGAGACCCGGGTTCGGTTCCCGCTAAGGGCATGTGCCTCGGTTGCAGTTTGTCCCCGGCCCTGGTTGGTTGTGCGGGTGGCAGCCACGCGATGTGTTCCTTTCGCATCGATGTTTCTCTCTCTCTCTCTGTTCCTCTCTCTCCCTCCCATTCTACCTGAACAAAAATGGAAAAATGTCCTCGGGTGAGGATAAAAAAAAAAAAAGTACCTTATTTATTCTGAAAGGTGGGTGGGTTGCAGGTAGAGGATGCATGCTGGACTGGCACCCTTAAGGCTTCCCAGAAGAAATTCTGAGGGCCATAGTGGGTCATTATTAATTTATAATTTTTCTTTTTTTTAATCCTCACCCAAGGACATTTTTCCATTTTTTGTTCAGATAGAGTGTGAGGGAGAGAGAGAGAGAAACATCAACATGAAACGGACACATCGAGTGGCTGCCACCCGCATGACCAACCAGGGCCAGGGACAAACTGCAACCGAGGCACATGCCCGAACCCAGGTCTCTCCACACCGCAGGCCGACGCTCTAACCGCTGAGCCAAACTGGCCAGGGCTTAATTTATAATTTATGTAGGTCATTTAATAAATTAGAGTATAAAGGGCCCTAGAGCCCATAACAGGCAACTTAATATCATAGGCAAGTTTTTTAACCTGTTGGCATCAGGTGTCTCATTATAAAACAAATGAGCTCTAAGGTCCTTTCCACATTTAACATTTTTATGATTTTGTGAGGGCAAAATAATTATACTAGTAAAACTAAGCCCATATATCTTTTATTAGTAATTAAAATCATCTATTTTGATTTTCCTCTTTTTAATTTGGGTGGATTTAAATATCTTCCACATACACCTTTTTTTTCCTTGACATAGTGGTATTTTAAATACTTTGAGTTTCAGATTATTATAGTTTTGTTTCTGCTGGTCACAGGTAAAATCCCAGACAGAACTAAGAAAGACTCCAGTGTCCGAAGCCAGAAAAACACCTGTAACTCAAACCCCAAGTCAAGCAAGTAATTCCCAGTTCATCCCCATTCACCACCCAGGAGCCTTCCCTCCTCTTCCTAGCCGGCCAGGTGAGTCTGTTTTCCAACTTACTCCACTTGGTACCTCTGGTAGGAGCTTCTGTTCATTCACTGAGTGATGTATGCCCCGTGGGGGTGACATTGCTAAACCATGGTATTAGAAGGTAGAAGGAGGTTTTGTTTTCCCTCATGCTAATGAAATTATTTTGGAGCCATTTCTCTGGTAGTTCATATACAAGTGCATGTCGGTTATCATGAAGGAATTCTTATCACTAAACATGGTGTTTAGAACACTCCAGTTACTTAAGTGGATAGAAGTAGCAGCCAATAGTCTTGTCTATATTGAATTCTTGAAATGAAGTTAAAGATTTTCAGTTGATCCCTGCCTTTTATAATTTATGACAAGGCCTCTTCCCTACCCTATCCCAATCCAAATGACTTATTTTTGCCTTTGTTTTGCTAAGTTTCTTTGGAACTAAAGCTGTGTTTTTCTGTTTTAAAGGGTTCCCGCCCCCAACATATGTCATTCCCCCCCCTGTGGCGTTCACTATGGGCTCAGGTTACACCTTCCCAGCTGGTGTTTCTGTCCCAGGAACCTTTCTTCAGCCTGCAGCTCACTCTCCAGCAGGAAACCAGGTGCAAGCTGGGAAACAGTCCCACATTCCTTACAGCCAGCAACGGCCCTCTGGACCAGGGCCACTGAACCAGGGACCTCAACAGCCACAGCCACCTTCCCAGCCGCCCCTTACATCTCTACCAGCGCAGCCAACAGCACAGTCCACAAGCCAGTTGCAGGTCCAAGCTCTAGCTCAGCAGCAGCAATCCCCTACAAAAGGCGTGCCGGCTTTGGGGAAAAGCCCTCCTCGCCACTCTGGGTTCCAGCAGGTAGGTGACACTGTGTCCTCCAGCTGAACTGAGGGAGGTGGAAATCAGTCCGTCTTCGGTTCATTGAAGATGCTCGTTACACTTTCATATGCCTCCTCTGCTTTTAGGAAAGTTTAAATGTTTTCCCCTACACTTTTGTAAAGGATGATAGATCTTAACTCCTATTCTTTGTTGCTGCTACTACTAGTCAGTTTTATTAGAAAGTATTTTCTGTAAATGATTGTTTTCTATTTGAACATAAACTATAGAAGGGAAATAGAATCATAATCTTGAGGTGTTAAATAAAGCCATGACATCCATCTTAAATATTATTATCCACACAGCACTTGAAACCGGAGGAGGATCTCTCTCTCTCTTTCTCATTAAACCTCTTAAGTAATTGAATTGAGAGAGAATGAGTTCAATGCCCATAACCTGTACCTGGAAAGCTCTGTATTGAAAAACCTGAAGGGTCCAGGAAACGGCCGCAGTGCCGAGTTTTGTTGATTGTAAACCCCCACAGGTTCATTCTGATTCCCAGTGCTGAGTGTAACATTGTGTTTAACCTCACCCTGATGACAGGCTTTTCTCTTTTAGTATCAACAGGCAGATGCCTCCAAACAGCTGTGGAATCCCCCTCAGGTTCAAGGCCCATTAGGGAAAATCATGCCTGTGAAACAGCCCTACTACCTTCAGACCCAAGACCCCATGAAACTGTTTGAGCCGTCATTGCAACCTCCTGTAATGCAGCAGCAGCCTCTCGAGAAGAAAATGAAGCCTTTTCCCATGGAGCCATATAACCACAATCCCTCAGAAGTCAAGGTCCCGGAGTTCTACTGGGACTCTTCCTACAGCGTGGCTGATAGCAGAGCTGTGATGGCCCAGCAAGCCAACGTGGACCGCAGGGGCAAGCGGTCTCCCGGAGTCTTCCGTCCAGAGCAGGATCCTGTGCCCAGGATGCCATTTGAGGTGTGTGTCCTTTCCCGTGGCCGGGAACTTCAGAGATAGGTCTGGGCTGCCTATCGAGCGTCTCAGTAGCTGTTCCTCGGGTCACTGATCACTAGTTACGGAGTGTGGCCGCGCGGTGGCTGCAGCGCTCGGTCTCCTCTGCACGGTTGTGCAGTGTGTGCTTCGAGGAGCTGGAGACCCTGGCGCTCTCTGAACTGGGATGGTCTGGCAGAGAGGTCGTGCGCGGAAGTCTCTAACCCAGCATGTTCGAGAGTTGAGACAGAGCTCCCTGCGTGGGGCTGAATCATCTAAGTTTAAAAATCGTTACTGCCCATTTAAACACGTTGCTTTCTGAGAGGAACAAAGTCAGCCCTTTCTCTGTGATAGTGGAGTTCCCCTTCCTTGCCCTCTCATTCCCGAGACACAGGATGTGTTTGTGACTTGTTTGTTAACGAAGGTAAGGTAGTCGCTGTGCTCCGCGCCTTGTTTTCCTCACAGGCCACCTTCACCTGGTGTTTCTGCGTCTGTGCCGTCTTCATGTTTCTTGTGTCACTTTGCTTTTGTGTTTCAGAGCCTCTTCCTCTGCATGATGACACCGCCTCACTGTTACTGACTTCCTCCTCGCTTCAGTCGCCTTCATCCCCTAATCATGCGACTACTCCTTTGTGCTTTTGTCATCCCGATTGCTTCTCACTGTGACCCTTTCTGTCACTAGGACCCCAAGGGCTCCCCTCTGCTTCCTCCGGACCTGTTAAAGAGTCTGGCTGCCTTGGAGGAAGAGGAAGAGCTGATTTTTTCTAACCCTCCTGATCTTTACCCAGCTCTGCTGGGGCCTCTCGCCTCTCTTCCTGGAAGAAGCCTCTTTGTATGTATTCGACGTAGTTCTTCTTGCTCTAACCCTGGCCGCTTTGCTGAGATTTTGGAATAAGAGTTTCTTTTTCTTTTTGGGGGGCTATTCTTTTTTTATAGCATTGTAAAGTTTATTTCCCAATGATCCAAACTGACCTTCAAATGGTAGTAGAATGTGGCCCAGCATTTCTGACTGCCTCGTTCCCCAGGTCTCACCGTCAGGGCGCTGTTATGACCGGCTCCTGCAGGGCTGCTCACACACAGGGTGGGGTGCTGTAAGTTCGCTCCCTTTCCAAATGGCACCTCCATCTGGACCCAGGGATTGCCATTTAACCTTATTTAGGAACAGTGAGGTTTTTTTCTCATGTACGCAGAATAGGAAATGAAATATGTTCTAGACATTTTACTGATGTTTTTGAATGGTATGTGGCTCTTTTCTGTTTGGTTAACTAAGAGCTGTGAATTTTATAAACAATGACTAAAAAGGAAGAGGATTCTATTTATAAATGTTACTGAATGCCATAAATGAGTGAAGACAGTGATAATAACTAAGATGACGTAAAGTCAAGTGTAATAATTGATTAGTTGTACCTTTTCTAAAAAATCTAGAACCCAGTCCGCATTTCAAAGGATGTCGTGCTGCACATGCACCAGTGTCTACATTCTGTTACTGAGGTAGGGAAGGAAGGAAAGGAAAATGTGTGCTGTGAGGTTTTTCCATCCTTCACCCCATTTTTTTTTTTAATGTATATATAAATACTTTAAAAAAAAAAAAAATTTGGAGCGAGAAGAAGGGTAGAGAGAGAGAGAAACATCAGTGTGAGACAGATACATCCATTGGCTGCCTCCTGCACACTCTGCACTGGGGATCAAGCCCGCAGTCCGGGCATGTGCCCTGGCTGGGAATTGAACTGGGACCTCTCAGTCCCCAGGATGATGCTTAATCCACTGAGCCACACCAGCTGGGCACGCCCTTCACCCCATCCTAATAAAGCGTAAAACAGTTCTGAGATTTACTTTCTTACTGTTTCTTCCCCATAAACACAGGGCAGGAAAACATAAGATTAAAGTGCATTGTTTTTAGTATTAGTATAAAATGCATTTGATATTAGAGAAATAAAAACTTCATGGCGCTCCTGACAGAGGCTGCCATCCAGGCACTTGAAGGTCCCTTAAGAATTGGCCTGGGTGCCCTGGCTGTTTTGGCTCAGTGGTTAGAGTGTCAGCCCACAGACTGAAGGGTCTCAGGTTTGATTCCGGTCAATGGCACGGGTCTGAATTGCTGGTTTGATCCCAGCTTGGGTCATTGTTTTGTGGGAGGCAACCAATTGATGTGTCTCTCTCTCCCTCCCCCTTCCTCCCTCCTTTTAACTCTGTCAAAAAATCAGTGGGAAAATATCCTCAGGTGAAGACTAATCAAAATAAATAAAAAAGAATTGCCTTGGGTAAGAAGCAGTAGAGAGCTCCCACTTTCCCCCTAAGTTAGCAGAAATAAAATCCCCTAGAAACAAATAATAGCGGTGCCAGGGCAGCGCCTGGGGGTGTGGAAAGCCCAGCTGCTGAACTGCTGTCTCTACACGTTTGCCTTTTTTGCTGCTTCCTCTGCGGCTGGGGGGCCAGGGGGCGCGTGTCTGTCTCGTGCTTCCTGATCCCTTGTTCCTGTTGCACTTGCTCCTTCCGTAGGAAATGAAGCTTGTGGAACAGTTGGGGAGGGGTGTTTTAGTGTTTTTGTTTTATGTTTTAAAAATTCTTGACTATAACCCTTTCTGTGTTTAACATTGTTAATGGTACAGTGTATGAGAAAGTGACTTGCATATAGTAGGTGTTTAATAAACGCTTTGTGGACCAAATCAATGACAGTGAGCATCAGAGATTTAGGGTTTTTTTCTAATAACTTTCTTAGACCTAATAAACCGAAGCTTGACTTTAGAAGTGTGCATTTTAATACAGGGTGGGGCAAAAGTAGGTTTACAGTTGTTCTCAATGGAAAATAATACAATAATTAATAAATAATAAACTGAGAATAAACTGTTTTGCATACTCACAACTGTAAACCTGCTTTTGCCAACCCTATATTAACCACAAATAGACCTGCGTAGGGACCATGCTCCCAGAACTGAGTAATCAGATGGATTTGAAAGGCTTTTCTTTAGTCGTTAATGTCAGTGTCTTACACACTTGGGAGAAAACAGTACCAGTTCAGTTCAGCATCTTGTTTGGAGAGTATTCCGGGGCCGCTGGTCTCTGCCAGGGTCTCTGTGCTGGATGGGAGGGCCTGATCAAGGAGGAGAGGTCTGTAACCCGCTGTGGCAGCTGGCACGTAGCTGCTGTCATGGCCTAAGATTCGCACTCACATCTTGTGAGCCTCTGAGCACAGTGCACTTACATGGTGGTCTTGTACTCGGACTGGGTAGTGTCTTAAAATTGCTACTAAGGAAATGGAAGGCATAATCTAACTACCTTTTTTTCTCGGGACTGCGAAGAAATCCTTATTGGAGAAGCCCTCCGAGCTCATGTCACATCCGTCCTCTTTCCTGTCCCTCACCGGATTCTCTCTCAATCAGGTGGGTCCGCAGTGAAGAGTCCTGCTTTGCACTGGCATTGTAGGCTCGTGTTTCCTTTCCCATCCTAGGTCAGCATGTTTTTCCCTTTCATATATTGGCATCTTCTGGATATTTAATTTTATCCCCCTACCTCTGATTGGGTACACTAGGGACTTGTATGTTCTACGTTTGAACCCTTTAACTTCTCATTAATATTGAAATTCTTAGGGTTCTGTTTCACAACATAAATTATTCATACTTTTTAATGGGGTGTTCTACATGGAGCAAAATAAAGGGTGAGGGAAAGCAAAGGAAAATGAATTTAACAGGAAAACTGAAAGAAAGAAAGAAATGCCTTCAAAAGTTAGCCTTGTGAAGAAAAGCTTAAGGTGTACCAAGCACCTGTGAATCTGAACATGGCATTGTCTGCAATCACTTTCCTTGGCATGCATCTGTGACTTGGTTGTCTTTGTCTTTCAGGAAAGATACCCAAACAACAGCGTATTCAATGAGGTATATGGGAAAAACCTACCAGCCGGCTCCAAAGCAGAACTCAATCCCACAGTGGCCCCCCAGGAAACATCCCTGTACTCCCTGTTTGAGGGGACTCCCTGGTCCCCATCACTTCCTGCCAGTTCAGGTATTAACTGGTCTTTATTATTATTATTTTCCTTTATTGATTTTAGAGAGAGAGAAAATGAGAGGGAGAGAAAGAGAAACATCGATGAGAGAGAACATCAATTGGCCACGTCCTGCATGCCCCACACTGGAGATCGGGCCCACAACCTGGGCATGTGCTCTGACTGGGAATCGAACAGGTGACCTCTTGGTGCACGGGGTCAACACTCAACCACTGAGCTACACCGGGTGGACTTAACTGGTCTTTAAATGATAGACCTTGCATTACTGGTAAACTCAAATTCGTTAAGAGCTTGTATGATTTTGTAATTATAAATATATTAGGTTCTTTTTTTTTTTTTAGCAACTTCTGAAAGAAAATAGAAAAAAAGCCTGATGAGCCAGTTTACATAACAGAGGCCACTAAAAGAGCTCATTCACATCCTCAGTAACGAGCAGTTGGAAGGGAGAAAAACATGGGTTCTGTCTTAAGGATTTCAGCTCTTTTTTAGTTTTGTATGTAGGTAGTCATTATTTGCAGGAAAAATTGCAGTTTTTAAAATAGAGATTTTTTAAATTCCTATTTTATAAATGGAATGTGATTTAATTATAATTCTTCAGGTCAGGCAATTTTGTTCCTCGTGTAGACCGAAGGATACGCACTTGAAATATGCGTGCCGCGTTAGTGTGTGCTCTGGACAGAATCGCCCACTGCTCTGTGTCGCTTTGTTTTGTTCTACAGCAAGGAATGTGCCTTGATATGTTCAGTGAAACAGATTCCTGCATCTAGTCGAGTCCTTTTCGGGCCCTTATTTTGCCTTTCCTCCAAAGTCCTCTGCTTATTTCTAGTAGAATTTGAATGATCAGATCTACAGGAAACTTGAGTTCTCGGCACGTTTATGAAACAACTTATCTATTCAATGCTCTGCCTTGCTGTTGTTCAATAGATCAGTCAACACCAGCCAGCCAGTCCCCTCATTCTTCCAACCCGAGCAGCCTGCCGAGCTCCCCTCCGACACACAGCCATGGTTCTGCTCCTTTCTCCAATTTTGGGCCCATTGGGGCTCCAGACAACAGGGATAGGAGAGTTGCAGATCGGTGGAAAACTGATAAGCCAGGTGAGACCCAAACTGCACAAAAGCGAAATAGCTTTACGGTATCTTTCCCTGGCTTTTGGCATTTGGCAGTGATAAAACGCCTTCCTGAATTCTTATCTCTCTTCATATCTTAGCCATGGGTGGGTTTGGCATTGATTATCTCTCAGCAACATCGTCCTCTGAGAGCAGTTGGCATCAGACCAGCACTCCAAGCGGCACCTGGACAGGCCACGGCCCCTCCGTGGAGGATTCCTCTGCGGTTCTCATGGAAAGCCTAAAGGTGAGTGGGTCTCAGGAACGCGAACCGCAGGCGGTGTCTCTGCGCTCATTCACATGAGCAGCTGGGTGCCTTCCTAAGGCCCGCAGGCTTGGTCAGTGAATGGCACACATCTAGCAGAGTTCTCGAAACAGGGCCTGCCTCATAAGATTCATGAATGGGCTCTTGGTGTTAATTTGTGGATTCCCTAGTGATCAAGCATTATCTTTAGGGACCAGAAATACACAGGTCCTGGTTGCATTTTAAAGTTAGGAAGATTCTGATTCATCTTGAAATGTTTGATTTAAGCCTTTTCTGAACAAGTGAAAGAATGGCATCTAATAGTAAATACTCTGTGGGCCCACATGGAGCTGAGTTTTAGTAAAAAGACTTCATATGAAACATACTTTCACCTTATCTGGTCTAAAATAATGGGAACTCACTAGTCTTGAAGACAGGCTCTCTAATGGCTGGAGTTTTCAAGGGGTGGGATCTTGGGATGTTGTGCCTTTACATCTGCTTGGGTTTGGAAACCAGTCCTCGCAGACAGCAGGCTGACGAGCTCGGGCTGCTTTTCAGTCTATCTGGTCCAGTTCCATGATGCACCCTGGCCCTTCCGCGCTGGAGCAGCTGTTGATGCAGCAGAAGCAGAAGCAGCAGCGGGGACAAGGCACCATGAACCCTCCACACTGAGCCAGGGTGCCGGCCTGGCAGTGAAGGCTCCATGCACCGTGCATGTTGGGTTTGCAGGACTGCCCGCAGTGCCTGCAGGTGGCAGCCCTCTTTTCTGTTTCTGGCCGTCGAGAGGGTGTAAGTGTTCCACCGGCCCGCTGAGTGTGCACGAATGTCCGCAGTGCAACAAAAAGAAAAACCATCAGGAACTCTCCGCCCCCCGGGCCTTCCGGAGGGAGAGGGAACTGCTGCTTGTGCTCAGTTACCCGAGAGCACCGCCTCTCGCCTCTCCTCGAGCGCGTCCCCAGCCACGTGGGCAGCGAAGTGAGGAGGGGAGGCAGGTGGGGAAGCCGCTGGGGACTTCTCAGTCCTTTCCCCTCTGCGGGGAATAAAATAGGGATCCATTAACGATTGCTTTGCTGACTGAGAATGTAGTTGAAATTATTCCTAAACATCTTTTATTATTGTTATTACTCTCAGTAGTAAAAAGTCACACTGAATTCTTCCATACACAGATGTGCTTCTAGTCAGTGTGTAGCAAGAACGGGGGTTCACTGCTCCCTGGGAGGTCAGTGATGTCAGGATGGGGAAGCGACCCCTGCGGCGGCGGCAGCGGTCCACGGGGAGAGCGCGAGGCCTGACCTTCCGCTTGGAAGGTTCCAGTAGGCCCTCCTCTGGCCTGGAGACTCCAGCAGGACGTGCCCTTCACTCTGTAGGTGCTCGAGCTCCACTCGAGGATCCAGTGTGGGTGGTGGCGCTGGGCTGGACCAGCAGGAGGCCGCGGTAGGGTTTGGAATGAACGTTTTTGATCCCTGGACATTGTGCAGTAGCAGGGCAGCGGTCTCTCAGAAGGCGACGCATCATTCGTGGCCTGATGTTTCACTAGGTAGAAGCTTTCAGTGTGGTATTTTTTGTTCGGTTGGTTTTTGTGCCCCATTCTATTTACCACCCCTCCTCCCATCCCTACCTCCATCCTTTTCTGCCCTATGCGATACGCTGGTCATCGTTCTTATTGCTCATGTGTACAACATCACACCAAGAAGCTACAGCTGGGGCCCAAAAGACAGTCTGAAGACGAAGGACGCGGTGGCGTCTGCGCAGCCCAGAGGCCAGGCCCTCCCGCAGCAGCCTCCCAGCCTCCACTTGCAGACCGAGACTCAAGGCAACACGGACACGTGCACCACGCACGGGAGAAAACACAACGAAGTCCATTCTGGAAGAAGTGGAAGAAAGGAAAATGAACTTTTATTTGCTATTTATTAGAGGGAAAGAGGACTGAAATCTTCTTGTGTAGAAACAGGACAGCATTTCTGTTAGTCATTTCCTGGAAGAGTAATACTTTAAGGGGAAATTATGGAAACGATCTAAATGTCCAGTGGCTGTGCTAGTGCTAGGGGGTATTTCTGGGAGGCCTCTCCTTTGTGTGCACGGTGAGTGTGTGTGTGCACGTGCACATGCCCTTCTGCTCGCGGAGGGGAGGGGGTGTGTCTGCGTGTGTGGAGTTCGTGTGGGAGCTCAGAGCTGGAAAACGGCCGCAGAGCAAAGCACGTGCAGGAGCCCGGTGTCGCGGGCCTGGGCAGCCCCAGCAGCGAGGGGGGCGAGGTTAGAGCTCACTGCTCTTCGGAGTGGTTGGAGTCCGTGTGCTGATACTGCTCTCTTAGTTTGACATGGTGTTTGGGTTTTTTTTGGTTTTTGTTTTCTTTTTTTGGACGGGGGGCGTCTGAAAGGGTAAAGCCTCCCCCCCCCCCCCATGGCAACATGAAACCCTTTGTGCTTCTCTCCTGCCCCTTCCTTGTCCACCCTTCTTCAGTCCCCCCATGCCAAGATCCTTCCTGCTGCTTCCCCCACTCTGTGTGTGTGAGCCCCACACTCAGGCAGCTGCAACATTCCAGCGTGAACTGTCACGGACTCTGCACCCTAGACCAGCTAGCCAGGTTCGCGCCCCGCTCCCCGGAGCCCGCACAGCCCTCTGCAGCCCCATCTCTGCATGAGCATTTGGTGTTTGGAATGTTCTCTGACTCTCGGGGCGGTTACTCCCCTTACCATCCTCAGTGTGGAGTAATGAGGAGGGAGAGGAGACTCTTCATCAGAAACTGGGTTTGTGTAGTAAACTTTCTTTTGTGTTTTGTTTTTTTGTTTTGTTTTGTTTTTTTGTTTTGGTCTGTCTGTGCAAGACCTGCAGCTGCTGAAATCAGCTTTGCCTTTAATTAAACCATGTTCTCTCCAACCAGATCTGTGTACAGGTGGTTTCTTTCCTACCCTAAAAGACAATCAAACTTCTAAAGCAAGACTCGGAAACGACTCAGAAGTCATCTAGAGGAAAGCGAAGGTGGTCAGATATTGAATATGCTTCAGGGCTACTGCTGCTTCAGGGCTACTTTTGCTTTTAGTAGCTTCCAGACCAGTGTGCGTTAGTGTGGGAAGGGGTGGGTAGAACGGAACTATCAAAATTCTTTAATAAGTAAAGAATACTTATGCAAAGGAGTTAACATATCCACCATTTTTATCCCTGTTTTCTCTTGTTAGTAAGGCAATTCAGAGAGAGTCGATCCTTTGGGCCTATAAAATTCACTGAGTCTGATTGGCAGCAAGTGTAATGATTGTTCTTAGCTTTGGGGATGCATTTCTTGGAGTTGTGTCCAAAGTGTCCAGTGGCAGGCAGCTGGCCTTCTGCCTAGGTGTTGATTCAGTCTGCATCTGACTGTTTTTCATAAGTGTATTTTCCTGTACACTTGGAAAACTGTCAACAAAGCCCTGTATACTCACAAGAAGGGAGTGCGGGGGGTGCAATGTTAAGGCCAAGCCCTAAGGTCTAGTATCTATGGATTCCTTCACCCAGCTTAACCCTGAAAAACAGGCTATTGGGTAAAAGATAACCGAAGTAAAGCCATAGCACCCTTTTCTGTACATTGGTACCGTATGCACTGTAAATGTTACTTAATAGGGTACTCGGCCAACTGGCTGGCTGAACACAACTTCTTTTGATCAGTTAGATATTAGTGGCAAATATTCCTAGTAAGCTCTTAAATGTTTCTCTGTGACAAGTCACGAAGGGATGTGATTCTAGCAATTCCACGGGAACCTAACTCAGTCTAGGTTGTGTTTAAACAACAAGACCTAAAGAAAAGTTAATTTTGTCTGCCTCCTGAATGACTGGTGAGGGTAGCTTGGGCCCTGGGAGTCTGGCGGTGGTGTGCAGGAATCGAGTGGTTGACATTTAGGCCTTGGGCCTGTGTTCTGGGTGTCTTGGGGTTTTATTTTTATCACACGTACAGAGAAGTGCACCGATAATAACTACAACTCAGTGAAACGTGCACAGAGTGAGCACATCTGGGCAGCCGGCACTCTGAGTAAGACACATCCGCACCCAGGAAGACGCTCCAACCACTTACCCTCCCCACCCCCAGGTGTTCACAGTCCTAGATTCTCACATCATTGTCTAACAGGTTAAATTTTAACAGGGAAAAGTCGGTTCGTTGACAGTTCCAGACCATAGGGTCTCGGTACAGTACCACAAAGGCGTCAGCTTCCCCAATGACATGGTTCTGTGCTCAGCTTCAAGGCATGAGGCCTCCTAGACTCCTCTGGGGGTGCTGTCCAGGCCTGCAGCTGCTTGTTCCACAAACGCCTTGGGGAAGATGCCGAACTTCCCCTTGCACGTCCCTTCCAGCCATTCGTCGTTCACTGGTGGAGAGAGAGAGACTGGTGTCTTAATCCATGAAGGAGAGCCGCCTCGCCGGGGCTCCGCGCAGATGGCAGCCAGCCCTCCACCCGTCTAACGGAAAGGTCAGTGTGGAGTGTGACGTGAGAGGCCAGAGTGCACGTCGAACTCGGCCGTCTCGTGACCGACGTCCGCCTTCACACGAGAGTGGAGAAGTGAAACGCAGGAGAAGGAAGTAGACTTAAAAGGGGCAGTAAGATGAAAGGAATTGAACAATGATCTTTAGGTATCATTTCTTATGAGAAGAGTTTTATCTGAGCTTTGTTAGGTGTCTTTGGACTACAGGAAAGGGGATGCATTGCTAAGTCTGTTCACTAGTGTGCAGTCAAAGAACAGAGTTGGAGCGAGTGAGGGGGTTCAATCCAATGTCCATAAAACAAGGATGTTAATAGCCCCTATTGTGAGCTGTTAATAAACTGCAGCCATTGTTACGTTTTATACTCAGACTTCATAATAACTGGGTTGTAAATATCATTTTACTAAGGAAAAGAAGACCCAGAGAGATTAATAGCTTGTTTGGATACATTGTGCCAATAAATAGACAGGGCAGGTGTGACCTGCTCCAAAGCCCATCAGCCAGACCACACAACCACTTCAGAAGTCCATCTTTGATATAATCTGTCTAGATCAGACATTTGGGTCCATCCCAGAAACTGCTTTAATTGTGAGTGGTGTGCCTGGCCATCAGGACATTTTCTCAAGTTCCCCCAAGGTAATTCTAATTGCAGTCCACTGTCTTGGTCTTTCCTGTTTAGAACACAACGCATGGGGCTGGAAGCATATAAGAAATGCAAAATCTCAGGCCCTACCCCAAACATGAGTCACATCCATTTTAACAAGATCCTCAGATAATTCACATTAAGTTTGAGGAACTTTGTGGATGAAACTATCTCATAACTGTTAAATACAGTTGAATTTACCCCCGTAGTACCACCCAATAATGTACTGAATTCTGTTTTCTATTTAAGTGTTATGATAAAGTTTCACAATATTATATGGGTACGTCCAGAATCAAGCCTTCTGTACATCCCACAGTAAGGACTACACCACCATCTCTCCTTATCTACCCAGAAAGATTTTCTCTGCGTGCTCTTGTTTTTAGCCCCCCCCCCCCCCCAAAGAACTCGGGACCATTTAGCTGGTCGGTTGCTAGTAACAGAAAATGGTACGGGAGCCACCAAACCCAGCTCTTACACCGAGTTGCCACCCCGTCGGAGGATGTGCAGTCGTTAATTGCCATATGCTTGTATACTCACTCTGCCTCATTGACTGTACAGTCCCCTGCTCTCATTTCTTAATCTGTTGGGTTTTCTGTTATAATTGGCAGCAGCATTCGGTTTTTATTCCTCTCATTGCTAATGCACACGTCAGCCACGGGAACAAAGCTGCCGATAGGACTCATTTGCTTCCAGTTAGAGAACTCGGTACAGTCAGAACAGCATCACTGGAAGCTCGCGAGAAGCACAGATCATGCATCCCCTCTCAGACTGGATGCAGCATCTCTGGGAGCTGGGCCAGGGACTTTTAACAAACTCTCCACGTACCGTTTCAATTTTTAATGTGTTTGATTCCTACCAGAATCAGGAAAGTGACCAGAAACACAGTAATTCTGAATAGTTGCCTTTAAGACAAAATTTATAACCTTCTGCACTCATCTTTGAAAGTACGTATATCCGAAGAACTATGGTTTGCAGAAGATACGTATCATATGGCTTGGTGCAAAGGCAAAACGATCCCAGCCACCATCCGGTTCATTCACTCTGGGAGTGGGAACCCATGGCTTCTAAAACGTAGCCATCTTCAAATGTGGATGGAATGTTACTTAAGTTGCCATTTGCTGTTTCCCTGCCTATTAAAGCAACCAAAGGAAAAGCTGACGCCCACGTTTTGCTCCCTGTGTGTCAAAGCGAGGAAGGAGGTTGAAGCCACTGGCTCAAGTTTTGTTTGGAGGTTAGTGATGTTTTCTGCCCTCTGCCCTTGAATGTATTTCTGATAACAGGACATTTAATTTCCATAATCTAAGAGAGGCATTTACCCATGGATACAACTTGGATTATGTCGCCTTCCAGAAACTCCAGGTCCTCTGGTTGCGCGGCCTGGTAACTGAAGAGCGCCACCACTCGGCTCCCCTCCTTAAGCGGAGGTTCTGGCGTCTGGCCACTAGCATCAGATTTTTCACTTTCCTCGGGTTCCTCTGGAAAGCCTTGGTCACCCTGAAATAATAAAGGGCCTGTTAGTTTCCCTAACGTCCTGGTCAGAGAACAGTCAACGTCATCACCAAAGGATTCGGTCGGTGAAAGGTCGGTGTAGCACCTGGATATAAACTCAGAGGCAGGTTTGGGATGAGTGTAGCATAGACAACGCGCTTGAACCAGATGGTTGGATAGCGGAAACTAAAGGTCTACAGGAACATATAGAATCTTATAGTCTTGCGGAAAACTTAGAGTAATCCTAAAAAGGTAGAATAGGTACTATTGTGACTTCTTTTCTGATGGAGAAACGGGGTGAGTCACCAGGAAGTGGTAGAATGCAAAGTCGAACCTGGGTCTGTGAGTCCAACCCCTTCCCCAGCTCTCACATCACTGGGGACACTGTGAAAATGCAAACCTTCAGCTCCACCCCAAACCTGTTAAATTAGAACGCTGTGGTGGGGCAGTCTGTTTTAACAAGCCCTCGAGGTAATTCTGTACTTGCTCAAGTTTGAGAACCACTGCAGGGCGTCATACTGTCCAAGGAAAGGTGTAGTTTCTAGAGGTGCGAATCACAGGACTTAAGGAATGAACACTGCAAACTCTGCCAGGCCAAAGGCTGTACAAGTGTTAAAAGTTCTCGTTTCCTAGTGCTGTTTGCTCCAGCCGTGGCGGATCCCCTGTATTGGAAGGCCTCCAGGGCCCCAAAGACTAGGTGTGTGTCCCAGTTCCACCGCTTACCGGTGGTGTCCCCTTTCTGAACCCGACTCCCCGCTGAAGCTGAGGCTAGAATGAAATGGGTGCTTGACAGATGCTGAATTGCTGAGGAAGAGGCTCCCCGCACTCACCACCGTGTGCTCACACCACAGAGTCAGGCAGTAGTTCTTCGCTTGGCCCCAGGCATCCTTCATGCTGTCTTCTGAAAGGGGCACCAGGTCGCGGCTGTCCCCGGGCCGATAGCTGGGTAGAGATAATGAGAAAGAACCAAGTCAGAGAACATCCTCCTCTTCTGTCCTCTAGGCCAACGCCAGGTCCCCAGCTGTCCCCTAACTGCCACCTGCCTGGGCTCACCTCAGCTTAGTGTGCTCTGGCAGGAGCTCCAGTTTCTTTGACACCATGTCCCGGACCTGGCTGTAGGGGAGTCCGGGCTGAGTCTCCATGACCACCGTGTACTTGTAGTGCACCTTGAGCGTGTAGAGCATGGGAACACTGAGCTTGACTTCCTGAGGGGAGAGGAAGCAAAGGGAACCCGTGAGTGTCTACGGCTTCCACTTAGCAGCCTCCTGGCTCGGCACAGCTTGACTGGTAGCCGGGGAGAGTCCAACAAGTAACTGGTTCCACTAAGTAATGTGAAGGGTCTGCTAGCCCAACTGTTCTTGGATAGGAAGTTCCTGCTGAGACCTGGCCCACCAGCTGTGGGCCAGCAGGAAATGTGTGCGTGGGGTAGGGTTGGGGGGTGTTGAGGAGTCCCTAGAGCATGGACTGTAAGTATGGTGGCAACTGGTCTACCTTTTCTCTGGGCTCTTTCTATAATCCAGGGAGACATGCCCATGGTGGACAGCCCAAGCTCTCCCATTCTCTACCACTTGAAATAGTGCAAGGAAAAAAATGTTACCTTGGACTCTTCTTTTTCTTTCTGACCTAAATGGAGAAGGTGAGGAGTGAAAAAAGAAGATGAATGAACACTCTTGACCAGCCTCTTTCATGCACAGAATTCATTAGAACAGGACACCTGACTTCATACCCTTTAATCTCAGGTAACTGGTAACCTTAATGTGGGGGAAATGTGAAGAGCAAAGCCAGGAATGCAAAAGGAACCCGGTCTCTGCTTCTAGGGAGCGAATGGGTAATTAACAAAGGACTCCCCATCCTCACCAGCCCATGGGGTTAGCAGGAATCCCGAAGCCAGTGGGCTCCAAAGCAAAGACAAACAGGACTGTGATGTGAGCCAGGGGCCAGAAGAAGAAATGTTAGAACCACGTATTTTTACCTTAGCCATTATTTTTGTGTGTATAATAAATTAATATGGCAATGTGCATATAATTTATACAAGAGAAATATACATAAAGATACTACAGGGTTCATGATCAAAAAAGACCATTGATCTCAAACCAAGCTTGATCATAAAAGTCACATGGGAAGTTTTTTGCAGAAATACAGATTCCTAAGCCTCATTCCAGTACGAAAAGATAAGAATCAAAATGCCTAGTTATTTATACTCTTAAAATCTTCCTAGGTTAATAGGTGATCTTGATGGGCCCCTAGAAAGAGAGAAACAAACCAAAAAACTAGCAAGGATGTTTTGCAGGTTAATTGGAGAAATTTGAATAGGAAATACACATTCTATAAAATTAATGTTAAATATCATGCTATAACAGTTATATTGGGGTTATGGAGAAGAATGTCCTTGCCCTTCGGAGATACATGCTGAAATGTGGGGTGAAGTGTCACGAACCTGGGACGAAGCGGCTCAACCTCTCAGAAAAATAATTACACACAGAGAGGATCGGGGCAGATACAAGTTGCAAAATGTTAACAATTGGTGAATGTAGTTGAAAGGTATTCTGGTATCTTTTGTATCATACTTTCAACTTTTCTGTAGGTTTGACATTTTTCGAAATACAAACCAGTGGGAATTCTGATCATCAGGTGGGCGGGGTGATCACTGATGCAGAATCTGACAAACCACCGGCTCAGAGCTTCGCTGCCAAACACTCAGAATCTGCTTGAACCGCATTCGTGACAAAAGGCCCTTTACCTCCCCAGGCAGCACTGTCCACACAGCAGGGCAGTCTCCCTGTCGCACCAGGCGCGTCGCCTGTCCCTGAGGGCTCTGCAGGTGTTTCTTAGATAACAGAGCTCCTCAGTTTGAAAAGAGCCCTCCAACCCCATCTGAGCTAAAGGTGCAGTTACTTCACCTGTTCCTCCCGGCACATGGGTTCAGTATTGACTGGGGTTTGGTGACAACGAGTGGGAACACTCACTGTCCCCCGGAAACCAGCCACATTTACCCAAGCCCATGCGTATCCTGCAGCAGGTAGGGGAAGGGGCATCTATCTCCTGTGCTGTGGGTGGGTGGGAGGCTGGTGCAGGAGAGACGGGCTGGGGGCTGAGTGGCATGCTGAGAGGGAAAGAAACCAGAATTTCCGGAACCAGCTTGCAGTGTGCCTTCACTCAGGCCTGGGATGGTGCCCCAGGGACACTGACCTGGGGGCAGCTGGGGTCTTCCCGGAGCACTGGAAATGGGCGGATCGGGGATCTCAGACTCCGGGGAGGCTTCCTCCTGGAGGTGACAGGAAGAGATGGTGAGAACGTCCATGTTGACCAAGTTCTTGGGCAGGGGGTTGGGGGGGGGGGACCCTGCAGACCCCAAGGAGGAGCCAGCTGCCGATGGCTTCCTAAAGGCTGGAGAGCTGGTGACGTTCAGAGGAGACTCAGGAAGTGTGGGTTACAAAGGCAGGCAGGGTGGGCCTGGTGAAAACAAACCACAGTGGAAATAGGAATCCCCCCTCCTCCAGGCCCCCGCGGCCTGTGGTCCTTTCCGCTACATTGGAAGTCCTCTGGGGCTGGGGTGGGAGGGGACCTTGCGCTCGGGTCTCAGCTCACCCTCTCTGCCACACCTAGCTCCCCAAAGGAAACATTCCACCTCTGTGCGACATTTGAAACTTTTCCAGACATCGGGATGTCACGATTCCGACCAGGGAGGACTGAGCCCACAGAATACAACTGTGTCCACTGCCCCGGCCATCTGCAGGCGGCTCGGACCCAGCGAAGACCGCTCACCAGGCCCAGCGGCAGGGCAGGCCTTGAGGGGCAGCGGGGGGCTGGTAGCAGCTTCAGAAGCAGTGATGGGTAAGGCCTACTCGTTCACGGCTCTAAGACAGGGCTTCCTCTCTCTCTCTCTCTCTCTTTTTTTTTTTATAAGGTAATTTGCTGCCTCTTTTCTTTTTTTTAATCCTCACCCGAGGACATTTTTTCATTTTTTGTACAGAGTGGGAGGGAGAGAGAGAGAGAGAGAGAGAGAGAAACATCGACGTGAAGGGACACATCGAGTGGCTGCCACCCACACGACCAACCAGGGTCGGGGACAAACTGCAACCGAGGTACTTGCCCTTAGCGGGAACCGAACCCGGGCCTCTCCGGATCACAGGTGGACGCTCTAACCGCTGAGCCAAACCGGCCAGGGCTCTCTCTCTCTTTTTAATATGGTTTTTTTAAATTAATTTTTTAGACAGAGGAAGGGAGAGAGAGAGAAACATCGATCGGCTGCCTCCTGCACGCCCCCTACTGGGGATCGAGCCCGAAACCCCAGCATGAGCCCTGACCAGGAATCAAACCGGGACCTCAGTCCCTGGGACAACGCTCAATCTACTGGGCCACACTGGCCAGGCCTCTCTCTCTTTTTTTTAATGGCATTTCACCAGCCAACACCTTGACTATTTTTCCAGGTGAAGAGGACATTTCTAGGAAGACCTAACCTTCGTAAACTGGGCTTCAGGTCCCATCACCTATGACCAGGAGGAATCACGAAAGGTGGGCTGGCCCAACAGGTCCCGAGGGTACCTCTGCTCAGCACATCTGTTTTCTCCCTCTTCCCAGCATCAGCTCTGGGCAGCTGGTGCCAACTCGCGGTGGGCTCAGGACCCTGAGTCCAGGGATGTCGACCTTTTCCCCACTGCTTCCCCTTCCGAACAGAGGTCCGGCAGCGGCTGGGGGTCAGGATGGGCCCGGCCTTGGCACGTTACCTGGGACTGCTGCTGAGGGTGGATCCGCAGCGACACTGGCTCGAGGTAGTTGCAGGGAACGAGCCCCTTCTGCAAAGGAGGTAGCAGATACCGGTGCTCAGAAAGCTCCCCCGTGCGCTGCCAGGACCCCCGGTGCCCGCATCACCCCCGCTCCTCAGAATACCTGCCCGTTGAAGATGACCGTAGCCCAGTTATCATTGCCCTTCTTCAGGACAAACACGATGTTCCCGGGCATGACCTGCAGCTCCTCTGGCGTCTCGGGCACAAACCCGAACAGCACGCGGTGAGCCTCCCCTTCCAGAGCCCTGCGGGTGCACAGATCCCGTCCACCTCTGCCTGGCCCACCCCTCCCTCCGGGGGTCATGCACCATGGACCTGGAGCTGGGAGACCCCTCCCGACACCCTCTAACTCCCGTCTAACTGCCAGTGGCCCTGAGCAGCGGTGTCTCCCGGGGCTCCCCAGAGGACGGGCGGGGAACTGCTCGTGAACGTGCTCCATGGCCGGCCATGCAGCGGGTCGGGATTGAAAGAGAGCAGCTAGCTGTGGAGGCCTCTCTGGTCTCGTCCTCCCTTCCCGCCTGCGGACGGCTCGAGGGTGCGCCCGGCCTGGGCAGGTGCGGTGCCAGGGAACAGCCCGGAGGAGGAGGTGAGAGCCAGCTGGGTGAGCAGACGAGTCGGGGACAGGGAGGTGTCACCTGGGGCCAGCGTGGTGTCAGGGAAGGATGAGGTCTCAGGAGCAGCTGTGCGGAGTGGGGGACTCATGGATGTTCTGAGGCTGCCTGCTTTGGAGTGTGACCAGAGGCTGGCCTTCAGGTGGCCCATGGGGTGTCACCCTCCTCTGCTCGTGGCGGGCCTGCTGGGTGCCGCTCACGCCCTACCGTCACTGTCCCCTCGGCCCTTTTCGGTGTCACCCCCGTGACTCCCCCGCAGATCGAGGAATGAGTGCATCCAGACCCCTCATTTTTATCGTTGCTCTGGTACTTTTTCCACTTTGCTTTACACCTAGTTTGGGGGCGTGGGGAGCTAGGCTGACTTCCCCGCTGAGAGGAGATTCTTAACAAAGCTGTCGGCTCTGTCATCCTTTGCTCCTCATCTTACAGGAGAACGGTCCTTCCTGTCGCTTCTTCAGGAAGCAGGTGCTAATAGGGAGGGAGAACCGCCACGCAGGACAGGACGGGCCGGCCACGCTTCCCACTCCACCCGCCGGCTCTGGGGGGCTCGCCCTCCCTCTGCAGCCCTGGGCCAGTGCCCCAGCCGCTGGGAGGGAGAGGCTGTGTCCCATGGGACACTACTGTCATTCAGCAACAACCCCTCCCTGCATGGTGGCGGTGACATTGCCGGGACACAGGGCGCCGTGCAGCTGTAGCCAGGCCCCCAGGGACAGTCCCACCCAGACAGACCCTGACCCAGCTTCGTCTCCTCCACCCCCTCCATTGCCATCGGGCCGGGCTTGGCGCCCGGCTAGTCTTGGTGTCGATCTAAATCTAACTTACCTGAAGATCTCTGGGGTTTTGGGTCTGGGTGGAGGCTCAGCTGCCTATTGAACATTCAAGAGAAAGGAAGGCGGGCAAGACAGAGAGAGAGAGAACAGACTGTCAGTGGTAACTTGAGCCTTCTTCCCGACCAGAAAATCGAAGTATGCATTTCTGGCTCCATCAGAACCGTCTCGGGAGAGGGCACAGTGGACCCTGCGTAAACACTGGAAAACGACACCTCCCACCAGCTCCCCGGGCACAGGTTTTGCCAGCACAGCGATTCTTCGTGGGCCAGACCTCGTGTGGGGAGAAGTTTAGCTGTCACAGAGCAACAGGGCGTCACAAGGTTGGCTTTGACCTTGAGCTCTGTTCCTTTGTTAGGACGGTTTCCAAAACCTCTGCTCTATATATAATTAATGTCTGCTGTCTCATATGACACTTGTGGGTGTTTAAAGTGAACTCCAGAGCCCCCGCCAGGCCAGACGCCCTTTCCTCGTGTCCGGTCCACGCTGAGTGCGCGGCGCCCAGCTCTGCGGCACGGCTCCTCTGGCAGACAGCTGGCTGCGCCGAAGCCCAAAGGACTCCGCACAGTTTCCCAGTTCAGTGTGAGAAAGATGCAGGAGTCCAGGATCCCCGCTCTCCCTTGTCATCTGACTCTCCGGAGCCCCAGCACTGGTCCCATGCCGGGCCAGCGGTCAGCATTCCGACCCCGGCCGGCTGTCAGCGCTGCCCTCGGGAGTGGCCGGACGTGTGCAGACCCGGGCAGAGCGCCGCGCCCAGAACCCGCCCTGCTCCTGCTGACCGCGCCCTTGCCCATCGTGTGCCCGGGCAGCCACGCCGCAGCCTGCCAGCCTGTGCCACCTCCTCCCTTCACAGGGAGGCTCTGCCTCCGTGGACCCCGTCATCCAGCCACCTGGAGCCATGCCTCCGGGCCCGGGCGGAAAAGTGGGTCCCTGTGGGCACCCTCCCTGTGTTCCCGAGGGGACCCCTGCATACAGGCGGATTCGTGCACCCAGGAGGACGCAAGGCCTCGGGCCCCAGCCCCACGGGGTCCCCACTAGTTTCGTCCAAGGCCTTCGCTAGCGTGCAGTTCAGGTTTCCGAGAGGGGAGTCGGAGCTTCGGGAGAGACGCCCGGCAGCTCTCTGACCCCTGGAGAAGTGAAGATGATGAGCATTTGGGGGGAAGCAGGAGGGTTGGTTTCTTGAGGACCTGAGGCTGGTTAAGCCTAAAACTGCCTTGCTCCCCAGCAGCCAAGGAACCCGTGACCTGGACTGGCAGGGAGGAGCCTCAGCAGCTTTGAGGGGCCAGAGAGGGATCCCTGAAGCCAGGCAGCAGGGACTCCGCCGGCGCCGTCTCAGGGCCCACGGAGCCGGGGGGCTGCCTCACCTGTGGCTGCAGGGGCGCGAAGCCCGAGAAACTGTCTTGATCCACCACAGACGCCACCACCTGGAATGCAGGACGGAGGGTGAGGGCCCTGCCAGCACCGTTCCCATCTCCTGGGGTCTCCCCAAGACCCCCTCTCACAGCCCAGATCATTCTCACCAGTGCCTGGTTCTAGAAGTGGCCAGTGGCCAGGGATTGAATTGCTGACCCTCTGGGTTGGACACCCCAGCAACTGAAGAAATTAGTACCCACTCCCATTCACCCAGCAGGCCCGCAACCCCCTCTCTTTTTGAATTTTTTTATTGAGGTGAAATTTACATACTATAATGTTAACCACTTTAAAGCAAACAGTGCAGTGTATTAGTACGTTCACAGTGCTGTGCGGACACCGCTTCTATCTAGTTCCAGAACAACCCGAAAGAATGCCACCCCCGTTAGGAAGCGGGCCCGCACCCCGTCTCCTCCCAGGAGACGCCTGGCAAGCCCCAGTTCTGCGCGTTGACCTGTTCTAGCTGTCCACATGGATGGAATTCGGTCACGTGTGCCTTTTGTGTCTGGCTTCCTTCACACAGCGTAACGTCATCAAGGTCCACCCACGTGTAACGTGTCCTGGCACCGGCTGAGGAGCCCTCCACTGCACATCACCGGTCGCTTATGCGTCCGTCCGCTGCCGGACAGGGCGTCCCACTAGCCCAGTCTCTGTCTGTGCCAGGACCAGCTCCCGTCTCAGGAGGCAACTTTAGCCCCGCAAAAGTGTCAGCGTCGAGTGCAGTTTTGGCAGGGACTGTTGACTAATTTTGCAGCATTCGGGAAAGGGTTTAAAACCAGGATTCGGAAGTCCAGTCTGACCAGGTCTGTGGAAACGGGACTCGGAGCATGAAGCCAGAGGAGGCCCTGCTGGTCCGTTTCCCTAACGTGTTCTCTCCACACCTAGCGAGCGCCTCGCCGCTGAGCTTTCTTCCCAGGCTCAGTCCCTGAGACTAGCCTCTGGGCCACCCTGTGGCCCTCGCCCAGGGGCAGGCTGGAAGGGAGGCGTGAGCGGAGCCCAGAGAAAATAAACTGAAGCCTCTTTCAGCCAGACCTCCACACTGTAAACGGTGCCTCACCGCTCCCCTAGAGCAGGGCCACGAGGGGGGTCCAGGAGTCCCCTCCCCCTGCCCCCGAGGCCCATGCCTTAGGAGACGCCGCGGAAGCTGAGAGCCACCCACCGTGGCCTTGCCGAGGTAATCCTTCTTCTCCAGCTGGGCCACCTGCCTCTCGTTCGGGCGAAAGAGCCTGCCCACGGGAACCACCACGGGCTCATACAGCTTCTGTTTCTGCAACACAGGGCACAGGTCTCCTGACCTATGAAACGCGGCCCCGGGGCAAGGAGCTGCGGAGATAACTCACAAAGGCACTTTTTCTAAACATGCGAGGGTGAAACCCATTATTTCAGGTGTCCAAGGTGGGAAAAGTTCGTTTCAACGTCACCTTTCACTGAGGGGCTGTGTGGACATCGGTTGCTGCTATTTGCCCAGCACCCCCTTTTCCCAGGGGAGCTGCCCCTCCCCCACTAGGTGGTTTGGCGGGGCTGTCACTCACTGCATAGAGGGGACCACCACCAGGCTCAGAACAGTGCTCTCGGGATCCGTGTCTGCTGACGTGGGCAGGCGTGTAAAGACTGACTCGTGTACCCTTGTTCTCGGTGTTTAAAAAAATCTGATTCTCTGGACTGCAGGCAAACGCTCTAACCGCTGAGCTAAACCAGCCAGGGCTAAAAAATCTGATTCTCAATGGGTTTCGTCCCAAATGTGCGCGGACAAGCTATGGATCATTTTTACCATTTGTCCATGTACTCAAGGCATTTTTGTTGAGAGCTGTCATTGCCTGGCACTGGGCCAGGCTGCCAGGGCCCAACAGTGAGCAAGCAGGCACCGCCTCTGCCTCACACTCGGCTCCAGCCTCCCGCCCCTGCTCCGCTCTGCTGCCACAGACCCCTCGGGGGACGGCCGTGCTCTAGGCCTCGGCTTCCCAGCCCTTCCCGTTTCAAGTGCTGCGTGGAACTGTACCCCCAGGTCCGTGTTACCCCGGACTCAGAAGGTGAAGGCACCACTTCAGTGGTTTCTCAGTCCGCATGTCCACGGAGACCAGTGGGAATCCAGCGGCCTCCTCCCGCCACCCCGCGTCACCAGCGCGCTTACCCACACGCACTCCATGGCTTTGTCGATTTTGGAGTGTCTGGGCTCGGACTTCATGCTCAGAGCCAGTGCTAGATGTTCCTCAGCCTTTTTCCACTCCTCCTTCTTGGCGTGCATGAGAGCGATGTTGTACAACACCTGGAAAGGCACAGGCCACACCATGAAACGGGGGCTCCTCAAACCGGGGTACCAGGGAAGAGCTGGCGTGAGGCTCCTGGCATGTTGCCGGGGGACATTTCTCCCTTTCCCAGCTCTCCCGGGAATGTCTGAAATGTAAGACCCTCGGTCTTGCTACCGAGTCCCGTCCAGCACCAGGACGGCGTTGAGTGGACTTCACGTAACACATGGATCCAACGTCGCGTACATCTTTTTGACATCCGACTGGGTCAGGAGGAAACAAGACCTATTGTGTTGCTTTAGTATCAAGAAGAGTGACAGGCCCTGGCCGGTTTGGCTCAGCGGTTAGAGCGTCAGCCCGCGGACCAGAGAGTCCTGGTTCGGTTCCAGCTAAGGGCACGGACCTCGCTTGCAGTTTGTCCCCGGCCCCAGTTGGGGTTGTGTGGGTGGCGACCAGTCGATGTGTCTCTCTCACATCAGTGTTTCTCTCTCCCTCCCACTCCGTCTGAAGATAAATGCAAAAATGTCCTCAGAAGAGGATTAAAAAAAAAGAAGGGCGACAAGCTCAAGACCACTTATAGAGGTGGGAACAAAATACATGTGTGACCGAGGCTGAGGGACGGGGTAGGCGCAGGGGGGCCAAAGAGGGTTCCAGATGCCTCACCCTGCACCAGCTCCTACAGAATCCTGCCCAGGACACGGCACTAACAAGACTGGAACAGCCCGGCTGATCTGGCCCAGTGGTTGAGCGTCGACCCCTGCACCAAGAGGTTGCCGGTTCGATTCCCAGTCAGGGCACATGTCCAGGTTGTGGGTCTGATCCCCAGTGAGGGGTATGCAGGAGGCGGCCAATCGATGTTCTCTCTCATCGATGTTTCTCTCTCTCTCTCCCTCTCCCTTCCTCTCTCTCCAAAATCAATTAAAAACAAAAAAAAAAAAAAACACAAGACTTTGAAACAGTCATATGGAATGAGGACACTCTAGGGGCCAAAGCTGGAAAGGACTGAGCACAAGACCGGGCAGCACCTCCGCTGCAGCAGGAGGGAACAGCCCATTCACCAACAGCCGTAATTTTCCAGGTCTCGAGTCCGGTGGTAGGTTCATGAGTGTTTGTTTTATTTTTATGCTTTACAACTTACACATAAAATTAAATCTTTTGGATGCATCAGCTAGATAAAAAAAATTTAAAATCCCATCCCAGGCCCTCTGCGCCCCAGTGCCAGAGCCTTCTGCAGTCACACTTGGCTGGCCCCGCCCACCCTTGACCTTGTGCAGGAGGAAAGAGCTGCAGGGCGTGTAAAACTTCCTGTTCAGCTCTCAGCCGCCTTCTTTCTAGACCTTTTCCACACCAGGCTTTTATGACTCCACAACTGGAAAAGGTTGGGCCTCTTTTCAAAAAGGCCGGTGGGACTTCTCAGAGCCAGGGGTATTCCCTCGTGCAAGGCAGAAGTGCTATCGTAAGTAGGGGGATGACTGCAGGGTCCCAGGTGGCAGAGGAGACGTGTACCCTGAGGAGTCCAGCCTCACTTGCGGAGAGGCCCGTACAGCCGGTTCCCTGGCCCGTGGTCATTGCCATGCCAGTTACAGGACGACGGTCCTCCCGTGGAATTCTGCGATGCCACTGTTTCCTGATCCTCTCTCTAGAGCTCCTTGGTCCCCCAATTCATGAATCTATGTAAGTGGTTCTCCTCTGGGGTGATTGTCCATGCCTAGTGATGTTTTAGGTTGTCACACTGGGGGAGGGGTACAACTAGTGAGTGGAGACCAGGGATGCAGTTAAACATCCTACAGTGCACAGGACAGTGCCCCACAACCAGGAATGAGCTGGTCCGATATATCCAACGTGCCACGGCTGAAAAACCGACTGTAGCAGCTGGCCACGCGCCAGCCCCTTCCCACCGCCAAGCCTCATGGCCCTGGCCCGGGAGGGGGAGTAGGCTGCCAGCCTGCCACAGGGCTGGATGGGGACACGTGTCCCCGGGGGCCTGGCAGCTGCGGGCGCTATTATTAGCCTGGGTGACCCTGGAAACACTTGGCTTCTCCCGCTTGAGAAACTCAAGCAAGGGGACATTTTTTAGTGATTCTTCTAAATAAAGATCTATGCTATTTGTAGGGATTTTTGTTTTCCACGCTACTGGGGTATCTGAGGTTTAAGAAGGGCGTGAGGGGGGTGGGTTGGAAAAATACACTAACCTGTGAAACCAAAGTCATGCTCCTCCCTTTGGCTAATACCGAAAATAAGTTCTCTTTCTATGGAGAACTCTCCCAAATTTGTGCTTCGAGCTGTTCTGTGACCGAGAGGGGACAGATTTGTGCCAAATTCCCCTTTTTCTTTGGGCATCAACCAAGTACACGAGGCCAGGACCATGAATAGCAAAGAACGTGGTCTGTAACCTGGGAACGGAGCAGGGTCACAGCAGGCCCTTCGTGGACATTGGGATGTGTTAGTATAATGCTGGGCAAACAGCTCCTCCGCCTGAGCGGTGCGAATTATCATGAAAACCGTCCCGGCCCACACGCCGTCCAGGCTGGGCCCTTCCCCCTCACCTCGCAGGCAAACAGCTTGAACTGCAGCCCCAGGATCTTGTAGTCTATCAGCTGGTTCCCTCGAAGCTGAGTCAAGGCCTCTTTCAGGTCTGTAATCGCTGAATCATACCTGCAGGGCGAGGGAGACAATGGACCAGTCCCGGGAGCGGAGGAAAAGCGGGAATAAATTGTGCATCTGTGTCCCTTTCTCCATCCCTCTTCCTGGGACAAAAGCCTTTTGAATCCTCTAGTTTTTTTTTTGTTTGTTTTGCCAACTCTGAGCCCTAGTTTTCTGCAGAACTCAGTGTGCCAGGTGCCCCTTGGAGTTGGCACCCAGCTGGCCCAGAGGTGTTTCCTTCCTTCTCTGCTGAGTGCATACGAGACCCGCCTTTCTGACAACAGGCTCGGCTGGCACTTGGCAAAAGAGCCTCATTGTCCCCTGAGGACCCCAGGCAGAGCCAGCACCTGCCGGGCACTGGGCTCTGCGAGGTGATTCAGAGGGCTGCTCACTCCTTGCTCCCGCAAGGCCCGGCCACCCCCACACAGGGACCGCTCAGAGGGGCCACTGCCACCGATGTCCCCCCCGCCCAGAGCCTTCTCCTGGGCTGCTTTTTAAAAAATAAAAATGTTTTTATTGATTTAGAGAGAGGAAAGGAGAGAGAGAGAGAAACATTGATGTGAGAGAGAAATATCAATCAGCTGCCACCTGCACGATCCCCACTGGGAACTGAGCCCACAACCCGGGCATGTGCCCTGACTGGGAATGGAATTGGGACCGCTCAGTCCATGGGACGACGCTCAATCCACCCAGCCACACCGGCCGGGCTCTCCTTGGCTTCTTTTGAGACCAGTTTCACTCTTAGCTTTGTGGCTTGCTTCCTCTCTTCTCCCCACCACCCCCTTCCACACATTTTGGAAAAAAGAACCTCCCCCCACCCCAGCCCGACAGCATTTCTAACACTGCGCCTGGTGTTTGCTTGTGTTTTCTCCGCTGGCCTCGTGCAGGCTGGCGCGGGGGTACCAGGGCAGCTGTGCTGGGTTCCTGGCAGAGGATGGGGCTGGTCCAGCAGTGCCCACAGAGGTGTGGGCAGGACCTGGATGAGGTCTCCTTACCCTGCCCCTGACCTCCCTGCCCTGGTGGGAGGGAGTCGTTGCTGGGCTGTGGGGAGCAGCAAACATCAAGCTACTTGCCCTGGACAGTTTGGCTCAGCGGTTAGAGCACCGGCCCTTGGACCAGAGTCCTGGGTTTGATTCCGGTCAAGGGCACGTACCTCGGCCTGTGTTGGGTTTTGTTCCCTGGCCCTCTTTGGGGTTATGTGGGAGGCAACCAATCAAGGTGTCTCTCTCTCATCAATGTTCCTCTCTCTCCCTCCCTCCCTCCCACTCTATCTGAAGATGAATGAAAAAATATCCTCAGGGGAGGATTAAAAGAAATAAGAAGCTACCCTCACCCCCCAACCCCCTGGCCTGGAAGGAACAAATCTGGCTGCTGCTTGTGGCTCCCACTGGGCACCGGAATCACAGGTCCCAGGCCTCTGTCCCACCTGGAGCTGCCATGTGTGGCTTCTCTCGGCGGGAGCCTGGAATTTGGACTCGGGCTGCTGGGGACCCCCAGGGGCTGGCACGGTGAAGGCATCCTAGGGCCGCAGCCAGGAGCTTGGGGCCACCTCCATCAGCGCTGCCGGTGACCAGGAGACCCTGGCAAGGTGCTTCCCTGGCCTCGGGTTCCGGGTGCATAACATAAAGAGTGCATTGTGCCCCAGGAGCATATTATATTCAAGGAGCATCGAAGATGGGGCGCTTGCTGGGAGGTGGTCCCGGATCTGATTTCTGGAGTCAGAACCGCGGACTTGACCAGGCTCTGCCACTTACTATCTAATGACAAAGAGCACGTGGCGAATTTCTCTACGTCTGCTTCCTCTTCAGAAGGACGGAGTAACAGCAGCACGGGCCTCGCGGGGTTGCCGTGAGAACGGAGTGGGGTGAAGCCTTCGGGTGCTTAGGACGGTGCCTGGCACACGTCATCATTGACATTATTATATATTTCTTCAGCTCTAAGACCCCGGCAATGAAGTCCACATGCCAGCACTTAGTGCATGCTTCCTTAACATCCGAGGCTGTAGGAAGTATCATCAGGAGACGAAAATACACGGTCGTAGAAGCTGGAACTCTGATCTCCGGGGAGGGCGGAGCTGACCGGGAGGGCGGGCTGGCGAGAGAGTCCTGAGGACCGTGTCCCCAGGGGGCTGGGGGGAAGCTGGACATCCTGTCCCCCTGGGTTTGAAGTGAGCTGCAGCAGCGGTATCGGGAGAAGCAGGAGAAACTCGCTCTGCCACACACTTGCTGCTAATAGACATGAGTGTAAAAGTATCGAAAGCACGTTCGTTGAGAAGCAGGAAGCATTTCAAGATCTTGGCACGTGCTTTCGGGCACCCCTGTCCCTTCTTTCTCAGCCGGGAGATCGGGTGACCGGCTCTGAGCCATGAGCCAAGGAGGAGGAGCAGGCGGGGCCGCAGGCGTCCTGCTCCGGGCACATGCGGGTCCACTGGGTCCCCTGCCCATGTGACAGGGAAGCAGTCCTTGGAGGGCACACCCTGGGCACTGTCAGCGTTACCCTACCATGTGCTTCCTTACTGGCCAAAGTGCTGGCGGAGCAGATGAATTTCAGCTGTGAAGTGACACTGCCCGCGTCACCCGGTATTGAATGACCCCAACAAATCCTCATAATTCTTCTGCCCATCCAGGTGTCTGGAGATCTGGGCCAGCGGGAGGGAGAGATAAAGAACCTACAAATTATTCAATGTGCTAACTTTGTGTTAAAAAAGAACGGGTGAAGAGGGCCCTGCTAAATGTCAGTGTTTACTTGGAAATTCTTTTTTTTTCCCCTCAGTGTTTACTTTGAGCATCCTGGGGCTGCCTGCTGCAGACCTCTGCTCAGCCCCCCACTTGCTTCCCAGGAGCTGAGCCCCAGGGGCATGGGCCTTGATACGCAGCTCTGCCCACCGCCCACGCAGGGTCTGAATCAGCTCAGTGTGAAGCTCTCAAAGAGCGTGCAGTGCCCCAGCCCTCCTTCAGTTCTCTTTGGTGCCATTTGGAAAGCACCGTGTCCCCGAGGAGGCCAAGGGGCTGGCAGCCTCCTGCCAGGTGCTGACACCCACCAGGCATCTTGGCAGCGCAGGGCTGGAGCCCCCACACCCCCAGGCAGGGGACCAGCAGCACAGGGCAAGCTTGCCTGCCTTACACAAGCTCGGAGCCTCCCGGGGGCTATAACCCTCATTTCTGTAACACTCCTGGAAAGGTTTCTTAGTAACTGCTGTGTTTCTCATTGCTCCTGTTCCACCCGTCCCCGTGCACAGCCCAGGATACAGAGAGTTTTAGCAGCTGCAAACAGTCAATACGTCCAACACCTCTGTGGCAGGGGCTGGAGGTCACAGTTGCCCTTCTCAAAGGCTGCAGGACAAAGACTTTGCTGTGTTGCCTCCCTGGGCCAGCAACATCTCAGGGTCTCACTAGCACAGCCCCCAGATTCCCAGGGCCCCGGATCCGGAACACCTGCCGCTTCCTAACCCCTTCAGATGACAGGCTGTGGGCAGAGAAGAGACCATCGCCGTGGTCATCCCTGGGATGCCACCTGCCTTCTCAGACGCGCCCCCTGATGTTGTTCTGAGGAACTCCACAACGACAGGAAAGAGTACAGCACATGAAAGTGGGGAAGCAGAGAGAAAAACACACCCACAACGTGATCTCCCCCAAACACATCTCGTTGCAACATGAGGGAATCCCTAACCCGCTCACCAAGAAGTCCTCTCTCCAGTGCCCGCGACTCGATGTCAAGCCTCTCTTATAGCCCCTGCCCCCGTCTGCCTTGCATTCTCGTGCCCGGTGTTTGTGACCTGTTTCCCCCTTTTCACAAGTTTCTGCAAGCAGAGGCCATATTTTTTTTCTCACTTTAGTATAATGAACTCAATAAGCATTAACTCATTTACTCAATACTGAAATGCAAGAGTGAATAAGTAAAGACTTCTTCTCTCAAGAAACTCAAGGAGCAGTGGAGGAGACACATATCTCAGCAAGTGTCTGTCACAGAGAAGACACGTTATAAAAGAATGCACAAGAGAGGTGGCCGCCCTGGTGGCCGAGCGGCCGGGCGGACAGTGGGATGAGTGGGTGGGTAGGCAGCCGCTTGGACTGCGTTTAAGAATCAGCGGGGCCCTGGCCGGTTTGGCTCAGCGGTTAGAGCGTTGGCCTGCGGTCTGGAGAGACCTGGGTTCGGTTCCCGCTAAGGGCACGTACCTCGGTTGCAGTTTGTCCCCGGCCCTGGTTGGGTTGTGCAGGTGGCAGCCACTCGATGTGTCCCTTTCACGTCGATGTTTCTCTCTCTCTCTCTCTCCCTCCCCCTCCCACTCTATCTGAACAAAATATCGAAAAATGTCCTCGGGTGAGGATTAAAAAAAAAAAAAAAAGAATCAGCGGGGATTTGACTGTTGTCCTATAGTAATGGGATCCACTGGAATTTCTTAAGCATAGAACATTAATTTTTTAAAGGAGATCAGTCTGCAATAAGGGTGGAGAAGACAAGACTGGCGGCTGGAAAATTAATGTGGAAGTAAGTGGTCATGGGGAGGGCAGTTAGACACGAGCAGAGCAAGGGAGGTGGGCCAGGTACAGAAGGTCACCAGGGCAGAAGCCTGGGTGTCCAGCAAAGGACAAGTGTAGGGTGGGACTCGTCCCCAGGGTGACCTTTCCTCCCAGCTTATCGCTGATGGTGTGGTGTGGACTCCCTGATACTTCCTCCTTAGAGATAACACTTAGGCCTCAGCGGTATTTTAGCTCCAGGCCCAGGAGAGCAGCAAAACCAGCCACCTGACTCAGGAACCCCGCTTCCTCCCTCCTCTTCCCTCCTCCTCCCTCCCCTCCTTCTCCCTCCCATCCCCCTCCTCCAGGCATGTCACCTTGACTTCTAAGCTCCAAGGGCCCTTTCTTTGTCTCTATAACTTGTTTCCTAAGCCCATTTCTTCTACAAATTACATCTACCTCCATGATTTTTCCAAATAGATGTTCTCTTAGAGTTCAAGTCTTGGCTCTGAATCCTCTCCTAGTTAGCACACAGCTTATGACCAGCGCCATCCAACCATAACCCATCAGGGATGCTCGTGGGGCACCTGAATACTGGGCCTGTGGTGGTTCTGTGGGCCCATTGTGAGCTATGACTCAGCTGATTTAAAGCGGGCGTCTGGCCTGACTTCCCCATCTGGGGAAGGCTTCTGCGTCGTGCTGATTTATTGCGTAACCGCCCAGGGAATCTCCAGCCATGCTTCCCCCAGAGGCTAGGGAGACCGTCTGGAACACCCCGGCTAGCAGCACCGGACCGCTCCGGGTCTCTCGGCGAACCTCCCCGGCCTGCGCAGCACCGGGCTACTTACTTCTGCAGCCGGTGGTAGAGCATCCCTCGTTGGAAGTAGGCCACTGCCAAGTGCTTGTCCCGGTTAATGGTTCTGGAGAAGGCCTGCAGAGAACATTATATTTGTTTAGTATATGAACTCATTACGCAAGGATTACGCTAAAACAATAACAAAGAAGAATGCATGTAAAATGCCAAGAGTGAGGACTCAAGCAGGAAATCAGAGCAAGGCAGAGAGTGAGGAGGCGGAACAGAGGACCCCTGGGGAGAGGAAGGCCCACGTGCAGGGAGCCAGCCCAGGGGTGAGCGGCGGCCTGCCTAGCCTTGCGGGAGCCCCGCTGGCATAGCTGCCCCAGACTCGCCTCTCCCCGCAAAATGTGCCTCTAGCAGCCCTCGGACACTGTGACGTTATTGCTGACCCTCCTGGCAGGCCCCGAGAGGTGGCGGGCCGCACGTGCTCCTGCCTGCCCACTCCGGACCTGAGATGGACTTGTCCGTCTGCACGGTCTCCCAAGCAGCTTCTCTCCTCCCTCGTCTTTGCGCCCCGTCACAGTGAGGATGGCTGGGAGGGGCTGGGGAGCCCGTCATCTGTCCACAAAGCCTTGAAAAGACTGGCTAAGAGGTGAAAACAAGCCCTGGCCGATTTGGCAGGGTTTGTGGTTAGAGCATCAGCCCGAGGGTGGAAGGATCTCCAGTTCAACTCCAGTCAAGGGCACGTGCCTGGGTTGCAGGTTTGAGCCCTGGCCCCAGGTGGGGTCATGAGAGAGGCAACCAATCCATGTGTCTCTCACAAGATGTTTCCTTCTTTTTCTTTCCCTCCCTCCCTTTCTTCCACTCTATCTAGAAATCAGTGGGAAAATATCCTCGGGTGAGGATTAACAACAACAACAAAAAAGTAAAAACAAGGACTAACATTTACACCCTTGTGTGAAGTGACTAAGCATTTTAACAGGTGGTGCCTCCCTTTTTGTTTTTTTTTAATTATTTCTTAGCCCTGGCTACAAACTGCAACCGAGGTACACGCCCTTGGCCGGACTCGAACCCTCAACTCACAATCCATAGGCTGACACTCTACCGCTGAGTCAAATTGGCCAGGGCAGGTGGTGTCTCTTAACCATCAGGATGTTCAGCCCCTGGAGAAGCTGAGCGTTGGAAGCCCCGAGAGAGGCAGAGTGGGCGGTCGATCCGTTCCAGACTCTAGTGGTTGCACCTGGCGTTGAAGGATTCCCGGTGCTTGGATACAGAGGCCTACAGTCCATACGCGCAGTAATTGTCATTGTAATACGCGGTGTATAACTGACTCAGACAACTGAGTGCGCGCTGTCTCATTTTCACCGTCTCGATCAACTTTTTAATGAATATATTTGAAAAAACGGCGATAGAGTGAAGCCACGAAAGCCGAAGTGCCACGTGACGTGGGACGGCTGGATCTGAAAAAGATGCTCCAACGCCCACACCATGTCCCAGCAGACATCATTAATCAATGGCCGTCTGATTCCGTCCACCAGCCTCAGAGTCCTTCAGCGTGCCCCCATAGTTGTCACGCGGATGAACTGTCACACAGGTGAAACCCATTTTCCTCTAGCGCCCCCCCTTGGCCTCTTGGGCAGGCAGCGCTCACCGCACATGTGAAACTGCGGGTAGCCAGAAAGAGGCGTCTCATGATCAGGTGTGAAGCGGCGAGTGTGCCCAGCAAGTGTGCACAGAGGGAAACATGCCCAGGGGAGTCTTCAGGAAGGGGTGGGCGAACAGTGCCAGAGCTATGTGGCATTCATCGCTGGGGGGAAGGAGAGCTGAGCCCATGGGTGCCCAGCCCAGCTGCCCGTGACGACCATTTGCATGAAGGCCATCTGTGGAGCTTGCAAAAGAAGGCTGCCGGGCCCCTCCCCAGGCCAATTAAATCAGGATCCGTGCAGGTGGGGCCTGGACAGCTTTTGTGCTTATAAAGCTCCCAAGAGGTTTCTCAGGTGCGGCGCAGGCTGAGAACCACTCAGTACCAAGGCTCCAGGAGGCCCGGAGGCATCTCCGCTCACTCACCTTCTCTGCCGCCGCCCAGTTCTCCAGGATGGTGTGCACGCAGCCGATGTTGAAACAGATCCTGGAGTGGGGGTCCTGGACTGCGGAGAAGGCGTCCAGAGCGCCCTTCCAGTCCTTCTTATCGGCTGCCAGCACCCCTTCATTCCAGAGGCTGATGGCCTCAGCCAGGGACATGGTCAGGTGGGCACCAGGAGGCTGAGCGCTGGCAGGAGACGGGGAGACAGTGACTGGGGTTCCTCCCCAGCAGGCAGCCCGGCCTTCACGTTCCCAGCCTGCTGCGCAGAATGGGGTCCAGCCTCCCTTGAGACAGCTCCCCAGCGTTGCAAAGGCTCAGGAAATGTCCCCACCTTTCGGAAACTGACGCATAACCCTGCCCCGAGAGAAAAGGAAAGAGACAGAGACCGGGCGGTGGGGGCGGAGTGTAAGAAAGGAAGTGCACCAGCGTCCGCCTGTGATGGTTCAGTTCCCCAAAACGCTGCGCTGTTCCCCGCTGGTTCCCCCCTTCTGCCACAACTTCGGGCCACGGCTCTGCTGCCCGGCTCAGGCAACCTGGGCAGGTCCACGCGCCGCCCTACGTCCTGATTCTACACCCTTGGTCAATGAGGGCAGTTCGTTCCAGGCCTACACGAATTCCTTGCTCACTTTCTCATAAAATACGAATGTCTCCAGAGGGTCTATGAGGTTATCTTGGGGCAAAATGGGCAATTAGCACATTTCTGAGACAGGGTGGTCTTGGGTGTCTGGGTGTGAGATGACTCGTGAATGGCTGTGAAGCTCAGAAGGGACCAATTTTCTGCAAGTGCCGAAATGAGGAGCCATATATGACGGTGAACTGCAACCTCTCCCTCTGTACGTGAAAAACAGGAGACAAGGGGTCCACTGATGACTGATACATTTACTAGTCTCCAAAAAACCAGATTTAAGATTTCTTTCCTTGCTGACCTAAAAAGAAGTAAAAATCCGTAAAACCTCCCTGAGAAACAATTGCGAGCAGGGAGTTTAACCAATTGGATTTTCTTAAATTGTGACTTCTTGTTAACATTAGAGAAAATGTGTTTATTCGGGTCAAATATTTAGATGCCAACTCTTGTTTTGTAGCAACTGAAAGAACTCACCAATTATCACCAACTTCTCTGCGAGCTTGAAAATGAAACTTAAAAATGTACCTTCTATAGGACTTATAAGATTGAAGGTGTGAGCCCGGCCGGTGTGGCTCAGTGGATTGAGCAACGTCCCATGGACTGAGTGGTCCCAGTTGGATTCCCAGTCAGAGCACCTGCCCAGGTTGCGGACTCAATCCCCAGTAGGGGGTGTGCAGGAGGCAGCCGATTGATGTATCTCTCTCTCTAAAAAAAAAAAATCAATAAAAACATATAAAAAAAAAAAAGATTGACACATCCAAAAGATTGACACATGTGAGAAGACACATCCATTCCCTGTTTTAGAGGGCCTTCCCACCTCACTTCCTTGCCTGGCAAACTCCTATCCATTCGTTAAAGCCCAGTGAAAGGCCACCACCTCTCTGAAATCTGGCCCCACACTCCAGGCAGTAGAGATCATGTTTCCCTCCTTTGTACCAGCTCTTCGTTCTAGAATCCCCAGCTCCAATACTCCGTGAATGATGAAGGAATGTATTCCAGAAACAAGTTAGAAATCGTTGGCCAATGACTGGCAGGCGGCAGAGATGTCAGGAAGAGATACTGCTGGTCCATCCAGTAAATAAATACTCAAAACCCGATTAGCACGTTCATGATTCCTAGGAAAACTAAGTGGTTTTGTAGCTAATTGGTACTAATTGGTGAGTTCTTTTGTAGCTAAGCTAGATTCCCCCCCTCTCCTTGTTTTATTATCCTAGCCTGCCACCCAGAACTCTCTTAACCTGACACCCACGACTTTTCCAGCCTTATTTCCCAGAATGCCCCTTCACCAGCCCCTACAAACTGCGCCACCTGCTTCTCTCCCTTCCAGCCTTCATTTCCTGCTGCTTTGCGTCTGCTCCTGCTGGTGCCTTTCCCTGGGCTGCCCTTCCCATGTCTGCGCCTTCAGAGCCACCTTGCACGGAGCTCGGCGCCCTGCTCAAACGTCTCCATCCTTCAGAAGTCGCCCTGAAATCAGGCCCACCCTCAAGTGACCACACCTGTGATCACCTTCTGAGACCCCCCCCCCACACACACATGGCAGGTAAGTGCAGTCCTGTGTGTGCACCTGCGTCTTCAGGCTGTGCCCCGAGAGGAAGTCCTGGGACTGTCCACCTTGTATGCCCTGGAGCACGACAATGCCATCCACCCTCAATTCTGTCCACTTTCCCTCCACCCCTTCTGTTGCCAAAGCATCAGATGGACGTATAGACTCCTACATCTCCTTGACTTTCCATCCATTCTCCACACCGAAACTGGACTGAGTTCTTAAAGACACAAGTCAGATAATGTCATGCCCCTGTTTAAAAACCTTCAGTGCTGCCCTGGCCCGTTTGGCTCAGCGGTTAGAGCATCAGCCATGGACCAAATAGTCGTGGATTTGATTCTCTGTTGTGGTTCGTCCCCAGCCTGGTCGGGGTTGTACGGGAGGCAGCCAACCAATGTCTCTCTCTCTCTCTCTCTCTCTCTCCCCCTCCCCCCACTCTATCTGAAGATAAATGGAAAAGTATCCTCGAGTGAGAATTTAAAAAATAAATAAAAACCTCAGTGCCTTTGCATTGCTCTTAGGGTAGAATCCTTCCCACTGTAGGGGAGGACGGCCCCTGTGTGCTGCTCATTCCACGCTGCTTCTCCCTCCCGGCTCGGCTGCACTGATCTCCTTTCTCGCTCGCAGAGGAGCCGGCTTTTCCTCCGCCCGGAATGCTCTTCCCCAGCCCTGCACCCGGCCGCTGCTGGCTCGTCTTTCAGTGCCTCCGAACGGCCTTTCCTGATCTATGACCTCACCGTGATGACCCCGCCCGCTCTCGTACAGCACACGGTTCTCTCCGGCCACATGTCTGTGGCCATGTGTGACTGTACACTCTCTGTCGGACCTTCTGTCCCCCAGCGCAGAGACAGTCATTACTGTCTTTGACTACAACATTCGTGGATACTGTCGGGAGAATGGCTCAGGCACGGACATGAACTATAATTCTGGTTAATAAATGTCAGGGGAGGTCAGCTGAGGATTTCTGGGAAAGATCCCTCCCCCACCCCCGCTTGCTGATAAAAAAGAAGACACGTGGGAAGAAACAGTACTTGTTTCTTTTCTAGACAGTGTTGGGAAGCTGTGTCTGGAGATCCGGAGTAGTGGCAGCTATCTTGTGACCACGAGGAGAGGCAGCTAAGAATAAGTCATTGTCTTAAAGAGAATGGAAAACAGAAAAGAACCTGGGTCCTGAATGAGGTTGGTGAGGTCCCACATAAGCCAGTGTTGGAGCAGACCTACTTCAGGATTGCTTGTTTGGTGACAGAGTAAATCTGCTTATGGTTTAAGCCACTTGCATGAAGTTTTCTGTTATTTCCAGTTTAAAACATTCTGACAGCTACAGCCCTGTGTTCTCACTTCCTAGCACAGCACTTGATATAGTAGGTGCTCAGTAAACATTACTTGTTGAATAACATCTGTTGAGACATTGGTTGAATAACTCCGCTTCAGCTCAAAATTCGGAATATGCAAGATTTAGGAATAATTGGCAAACAGATCACAAACTCCTGTTGCGTGAGCTCACCCAGCGGGAAGCCAAGGACATTCCCCTGCTTCCCTTGTTTGCTGAGGGAGGAGCCTATGAGTCAAATGCATTATTCTCATTACTCCTGCCACTCAGCAATTACCTCCCCATCCCAGCTTTTAGAGCTCAGTGTTGATTGTTCTGTAACTTTTCCCACTACAAAAAGTGTCTCTCTCAAGCTCCTCAACAGCTAGAAACACAACTCAATGTCCCTTCGGTTTTTCATCATGCATAGTTCTAGCACATGGCAGGTGCTCTGTAGACCCTTGAAAATTGGTTCAACCAAAAACATTGAGTCCTATCTGAAAAAAACTTTGCTAGAGTTTGTCAATATCACATCATTTGCATAAAGTGAGGTACATTTTTAATAGTTGGGAAAAGTATATACTACTTCCTGTGCCCTCAATTCTAACATCAAGTAGATATTTACATTGAGTAGCAGACGGGACATCCTCAGGGAGTGGGCAAGGAGACCTCATTTATTATGTATAAACTTGGCCTGCATTTCGCTGGGAGGACACAGGAAACGCAACAGTGGGGTCTTGTTGGCCAGCAGTGCAGATTGAGCCTCAGTGCTGAAAGTCTTCCTTTGCCAGGAAGACATCATTAAGTGAGTCCTGTGTAATCTACTCTTGTGTTCGTTTCCTATTGCTGTGTAACAAATTACCACAAACCTAGTGCTTAAAATAATACACATTTGCTACCTCAGTGTTCCGAGGTCAGGAGTCTGGGCATGGCTGCTGGGTTCTCTGCGTAGGGTCTTACCAGGCTGAGATCAAGATGTTGGCCGGGCCGCATTCTCATCTGGAGGCCAGACTGGGGAAGGACCTGCTTCTCAGCTCACTCGTGGTGTTGACAGAATTCGTTTCCTTAGAGCCATAGAATTCATGATGCTTGCTTTTTCAAGGCCAGAAATGGAGATAGAGTCTCTGTTTCATTGAATCCCTGACTCCCTCACCCCCATTTAAAGGCCCTGTCTGATTAGGTCAGGCTCACCCAGGATGACCTCTCTTTTGATTAATTGGAAGTCAGCTGGTTAGGGGATTACCTCTTAATGACCTCTTCAAAATCCTTTAATCTTTGCCATATTTTGTGGGTCAGAAGCAAGTCACAGGTCCTGCCCACACAAGGGGAGGGGATTATACAAGGGCAAGGATCACGGGAGGTCACTGGGAACCCTGCCTGCCACCGCTATAGAGTTCGCCTTCTCCTGACTCACCAGCCATGCTGTGCTTCCCGCCCTGTGCTCTCGGAGCAGCTCTCTGCTCTCCTCTGTGTTCAGACGTGCATGATTGCAATTGCTTGTTTAAGTAACTTCCCCTCGCCTAGACTGTCAGCTCCGGCGGTACAGGATCCACATCTGACTTTTCCACTCTATCTTTTGTGCCGATAATGTGGTAGATTCTCAAAAGGCGCTAAATATCAATGCTGTGGAAAGTGCTTTTAAAGTCATAGTAATGGTTCCGTCTGAGTGGTTACATGTACGCATCCTATCAAAATGAGGCCGTGCATAACGCCTCTTCCATTTTTTAAATGCTTATTCTTTTAAAGAACCCTCACATGAAGCACACTGGAGACCAGATCATTTCCATCTTTGTACCCTTTTCGCACACAGTACCTAGCACCCACATAGGTGGGCACTCAGTAAAAGTTCGATGAATGAACTGATGAATGACCACATAATGATCAAAGCTCTGAACCCCGAGTAGGACAAGTAAATACCCTGGATCCTGACTATAAGATTGTTCTTTGACTTTTTTCTGTGCATATGAATCCTGCCCATCCTTCAGAGCTCAATGCGATTCCTACCTAAATTTTCATTTTTTTGAATTCTTGTAGCATTTATGACCAAACCCCAAAACACAAGCACTCTGGGTTACATTATCTATTTTTCATCTTATCTATTCAGCTAGCTGCAAGCTCTTTGAGGGTTTGGAGTGTGTTTCCTATTTCTTTACATTTTTCTGCAGAACCTAGCACCTAACACCTTATATCAAAAGCTTAATAAATATGCGCTGATCTAAAAAAAAGAAAAATTTTAAACTATGGCTAATCTGATTTTATTTTAGTTCTCACATCTTGTGGCTTTTTCTTTTTAGATGCAATTGGCCTTTCAAGTCTGTGTCTTCTCTCATATCCCCGTCCACTAAGTGTGACCCAGCCCCAGCTAGGGGTACAGTTTGCATCTGTCTTGAACACGCTCCCTGCTCCGTGGGTCCCTCTCCCTGGGAAGGCCAGGCCACTGATAAGTCATGTCTGTGTTTCTTCAGCACATTTCCCCCAGGTAAGCAGATTCCTGAGTCGGTGGGGAGCCAAGGGAAACGCTGATGGAGAAGGAGTAGAAACTGACCGTATCAACTTACAAAACAACCTCGCACTTGACAGAATTACATTTTTAAAGATTCTTTTTTGCTTCTCCTGTAGTGTCCCTGACAATTAAAACCGTGTCTGGACACAGACATATTTGCTGAATGAATAGTAGACACCCAATAAGCTCTGTTCCTCTCCCTGTTTCTCCGGGAAGAGCCCGTCTAAGCCGTAGAAGGAGAGCAGGCCCTGTGGCCACATTGGAACAGTGAGGTTTCTGGCCAGCGGGACCATGATGGGCACCTGGCCAGCTGGACCAATTAGGCGCTGTCTCTTGTGAAGCAGAATTTAGGGCGGAGAGGCGGCAGGTTCATTTCTTTGAGGGGCTGGAACCATGCCATGTAAACTCAGGAGCCGTGGTCCTACATGTTCGGCCGTGAGGCCCAGGAAAGCGGAAGAGCCAGTCTGCACAGAGAGAGAATGGAGCAGGCGCCCAGTGAGCACCAGAGACAGGAGACAGCACAGTGAAGCCCGGTGACTTCAGGCCCTGGTTCCAGCCTTTCCTGAGGCTCACCCAGATTTCTTAGCCTCGGAGGTGTCTGTTGGCCCTTATAGTCCATTTCAGTGTTGGCTTAAGTTTGCTCTAGTTAGTTTTGTTGTATGCCACGCCCCGCCCCGCCCCCAAATAAAATAAAAAACTGAGCCTTGGCTAATGAAAGATAGATGTGCGTCCCTGGCCAAGGCTCTAACACCATCGATTGCTCAAGAGAGATGGGAGAGTCAGAAACAGTCATAACCTCGTGGTCCTCAGGGACCCCAGAGGTGAAGGACACGGAGAGGCAGCGGACTCCCCAGGGAGCTCTCTCAGGAGGCCAGACACGCAGAAATGATGGAGGACATGGCTCCGGAGGAAGGGAAAATCCAAAGGCTGGGCAGGGATCAAAGGACGAGGACAGGGACAGCTGAAGCCCAGCGTGAGCTGAGGCTGCCAAAAATGAACAAGTAAATTCTAAGGACAACACTGAGGGCTCCCGAGTGTCAGAGGAAGCGCAGGGAGGGTCACTGCTCGGTGCGAATGGTGTCACATGAACAGATGTCAGAAAGGAAGCAGAACCCCTCAGGTCCTGCTTTGTCCCCCAGTTACACAGGGCATGGGGACGCAGACACAGGATGGTGAGAGCCACCGCTGCTTTAAAGACATTCCCGTTATCGAATCCATACTCGTTAAACCCCAGGAACCGAACGATTGGGAAGTATGATCTCTAAAACCCTGTCAATAACTGAAGCACCTTAAAGACGGGTAGATTTTAGAGAGCCAGGATGCATGGGTAAGTGATTCTAGTTTTCTCAAAGAACATCCAAGATTTACAGGCTCATCCCTGGACAGAATTCTAAAATACAGATTATTAAACAAAGGCACTTCAGAACAAAATAGAAACTGAGACTTTTAGGAATGAGCATGAGTTTACTAGAATTAAGCCAGGTCAAAGCAAACACTGTTTTCCTTTCTTGAGAAGACTTTCCTGGTAGGTGTGGACCAGAAAGTCTCCGTATGCAAACACTGAAAAGCTAGATAGTCCTCAGACAAGACAATTCAGATGACTGAGTTGGTTGAATATTATGTCCACAAAGTCTTCTTGATGGGTCAACTTGCACTTTTTATCTTTTTCTAAACAACTTGGATCAGATTTCCAAAGGACTCCAAGCTTCGAGAAAGAGAGAGCATTAACACGTACAAAACAGAATCAGAGTTAGGATATCGCCCAAGTCATACCGATCTATAAAAACTCCAAGTTGAAATTTGATAGGAATACATGTAAAGATTTACTCCTAGCCTAAAAATTGAATTGCCCAAACACAGGAAGAAGACAACTCTTAAGAACAACGCATCGAGAGAAGTCTAGCCATTCGGGTTGACTGCAAGCTCACTAGGCGTCAACAGAAACGTGTAGTTGCCAGAAAAGCTAATGCAGTCGTAGGCTACATTAGCAGAACTGCAACCTACTCTTGTGTCAGATGGTTCTTGACTCAACCGGGACATTTCACCTGCTTGACAGCTCATACCAAGGCCATCAACCCATTCATGTGAGCACTGGGGTGGAGAGGCCAACCCATCAGAGCGGTAATTTCCTCAAGTAGGAACACATACTATTCATGGCTCATTAGATAATTTAGGGGGTGTGTGGATGAACATTTTTGTCATCATAAATACTGTATTACTTCAATTTGTTTAATTTTTTCACATGATTCAAGCAATATGAAAAATTCTTCTCCCATCGTTGTCATATTCTTCCCACCCACCAAGAACCACCTGTATTTGTTTATTGACACTCTTTTCTCAGAAAAGATCTCAAGCATATGAAATATAGACACCCCTGACCCCTCTCTGTTTATACACACAGCGTTTGACACACAGGTCTGGACTTTGGCCTTTTCTCGCAACCATAGTTCCTTATCAGGACATAGAGAGCTTCCTCCTTTCTTATGGTTGCGTAGTTTTGCTCTGTATAACCAGGACCCTACTGAGGGCCAGTCAGATTGTTTATTGTTTCTAATTATACGCCATTGCAACAATCTTGCAATGAATCTCCTGAGTATACATCACTTCACACATCTGTGAACGTATATATAGGATAAACTTATAAAAGTAGAATAGGTGGGGCAGGGAGTTTATTTCTTTTACTGTGTATTAGAGAAAAAATTGTATAGCTAGCACATCAAACCCACAATTTCACAGTAATTCTATTTCATAATGAAGCTAAAAGTTTTTAAGAAGTGAGTTAATGAGAGAAAAATACTAAGTAAATAACAGCATCGGGGGACTAAAAACGTGGCTGAAAATTATATATATCGGTAGATAAACACTGTCCCGGCATGAAACCATCAGCGTCCCTGCCAGAAGGGTTCAAAGGCCGAGGCAATGCCCAGAGTGGGGGAGTCTGGAGTCCCGGGTTTGAATCCTGATCTCGCCAGCTGGCTGTGGGTCTTCCATCCTCCCACAGCCTCACTTTTCTCCTTGAGAAGGTGTGTCGTCGGGGTGGGGGGCATCATCACACAGTCAAGTGCTTAGACCACAGCGCCTACTTGATCACAAGGACTGTTCAAGCTCAGCTGTTTTGAGTGACTTTGGGGAAGAAAGAGAAGTCAGAATCTTTGCTCTGCCTACTCTCTCCCTGTCACTTCCCCTCCAGAAAAAGATTTATATCGGCAGCTGGAAGTGAGGCCAGGTCCCATATGCAATAGGGTGTGTGACCTGTGCCCTCACACAGGGCCCCAGGCTGAGAGGGTCTTGTGCTGGATTTAATTCTCTGCTGTCACCATCCCCAGGGCCCTGCTAATTCCCGGCGCAGAAGTCCTGTATAAAAAGACACACACGGTCTTGTCCTTCCTACTCCCACGCCCGACACATTGTGTCCCGTTGCTTCTGAAAGTTGCCAGATGGAGCCCATCCTGTTGGGACCATTCATGGAGCCTGAAACCTGGCCACTTCTGCTGTGGCCTGGGACTCCCTGAGCTGACACCTGTCTTGGTCCTGTGCTACACTTCCTCAGGGGACATTGCCAGTGTCACTCCAGAGGAGAGCACTCGGGAGTCTTGCTGCAAGTCCCCCTAGGTTTTCCAGGGAGCCTTAACTGGTCAGAGGCAGGATTTAGATGCCTCAGTGACTTCTGTCCCCATCCATGCCCTTGAGATCTACAAATGCACCAGCCATCGTGTCCTCTCTGACTCTGTGTTCCAGCGAGACAGCGTGTGCGGCGGGAGTCCTGGGTTCCGATCCCGGCTCCGCCGTGTACACCCAGGCGAGCTCCCCTAAGTCACTTCTGTTCTCAGGAGCCTCGGTCTCCTCAGCTGCGCAGCGGCCGTAAGGACGGGGCCTGGCTGGCTGGCTTATCCCGGGATGGAAACGAAATGTCATATAAAAGAGCTCCAAGCAGCTGCCGAGTGCACTGGGTGCTTTCGGAGGTCCAAATGCATGATGGACAGGTGGCCAAACAGTCTTGGTTTGCTCCTTGGGGTGCTGCTGCTCGGTTCTGATGTCCCCCCTCCGGGCTGAGCTGAGCTGAGGCTGCACAGTGCGCCGGGCGCCGCGTCCTCAGCCAGACCCTCGGACACCTGATTCCACCTCTGTCCGAACCCCAGGCAGTTTTCTCTCTGCTTCTGGTTTGTCTGCTCTCAGCGAAAGTTTGCAGAATGGTTGATTACACTGGTCCGATTAAAGCCCCCAAATTCATGACACTCGGTCTAGGGTTATTAAATGCTCTGGAAGTTCCCTTTTGCACAAACACTTCCTGCTTTAGATTCTATTGTAATTTTCTACGAACCAGAGTTTTTATAGTTCCCTCTCTTCCCCTTCGGGCTGTCTGCTTACAGGAGCCACAGGGAAGAACTGATTTCTGACAGCCTGGGTCTCCCACACCCTCTCCTCTCGCTTTCATCTCTGTCTACTGGGACGTGGAGGCTTGGAAGGCACGTGGGGAAGTGAGGTGGAGATGCGGTCCTTAGCAGGGCAAGGAAACAGAGTAACAAGCAATTGCAATGTCTCAGGCAAGAGATGATAATGGGAAGGCAGATGCAGGAAGAGAGGAAGAGTGTGAGTCAACGCCCAAGACGACAAGTTCTTGCACATGAAGATGAAGGAGAGGAGAAATCACAATGAAAGAGCCTCTGGTGTTTCTAGCTGGAGTGATTCTTTGCACTGGCCGTGAACCCCACGCGGGTGCTTTCAGAAACCTTGGTCAGTCTGTAGTAACACCTTCCCGTGATGAAACGGGTTTTTTCTTCTCCTTTCTGCATGAAGCTCTAACAAACAGCCTTCCTCCTGAGCAGAACTGAGCGGCCACATCAGGCTGAATACCAAAGGTCGCCAAATAAGCCAAGAAATGCCTGGGGTCCTGGAGATGGGGTCGGTGTTCAGAGGCAGGGACCCTGATTCTCCAGAGCCCCGTTGCAAGGGTTTGAGGTCTGAGGCAAATGATTTCCACATGCACTTCCTCTCCTTTGGACATAAAGTTTGGATGATAATGCGCCCCAAAGGCAGTGTAGATGTGGAAGAGAATGAATGACAGCATTAGACCAGCCAAAGTCCTCTAGCAGGTGCAGAGAAGTGGGGAAGGCACAGGTCTACCCATGTTGTCACTTTATCGTAGAGAAGGTTAGGGAACAGAGGGGTGAAACCGATGACCAGCTGGGAGAATAGCATTCTTAGACCTTCATCAAAGACGAGCTGAACCTTCCCAGTCCCTTTCAGTACTGTCTCCTTCTCAGTGTTACTACCTTTTGCCGTTGTGGTTCCCTGAAGGCGAGCCCGTAGGGCAGGCTCAGCCCTGAGGACGATTATATCTCATTGCAGTAGCCACAGAGGTGGGTCTCCTTCAGGGGCAGGAGCTGGCATGAGCTCTAACACCAGCGGGCATTCGCCACCGAGTCGCTACTGTGTGCCAAGAAAGCTTGAAGCACTTGCTGTGTGTCGTTTACTCCTACGGACGCCTGCCGATGACTCTTAGTTTAAGTAGCTTGTTCCTAAAGGACTAGATCTTTCGGACTCCAAAACCAGCTAATGCTCAGTAGAGGGAAGGCGAACTCGCCACCTCAGAAGCCTTTCACCTGTTCCGGATACACTGTGGTCATTTTATTTCTTTCCCAAAGACGTCAGAGATAATTCAGCTGTGAACTTAGTGGGTTCCCCCGCCCCCAACTGAAAACAAACCAAGACAAACAGGGACCTTCTCTTTGAGGGATGGTGCTGTCCTGCCTAGAGGTAGGAGAGGATTTGTTAGAGGTCTCCTAAAATTCTGGACCCCAAAGCTGATAGACTCACGCCTCTCACTGACACAAATACAAAAGCTGTCATTGCCTGCTTTAAAGTCACTGGTTTTGTTACTGGCATTGGGGTTCTTGGGTTCCCCAAGATAGAAATTGAGAGGCAACCCCAGAGAAGTTTCCAGACAGATTTTGTTATACTTATGCTTGAGCACAGGGAGGCAGCACAGAGGGAAGGACGCCTCCCCCCCCCCCCCCCCGAAGGGCGGGGACGGGCTCAGCTCAGGGCTTTTATCTGCTGGAGACCGTGGGCTTCCGCTCAGGGCAGGCTTTGTGCAAACAAATAAATAAGAGCTGGCGTGTGGAATTCCCACGACAGGGGATGAGAACCAAACAGAAGGGAGACAGGACGTGTTTCGCAGGGAGCGGAGGGAGGTTGCATTCCTGTGCTGGGGTCACCGTGTTTTGTTCTGGCTCTCTGGCGTCCTTGGGTTCAGACCAGGGGGTCGGGGTAGCACCAGCTTTGTGGTTTTCCGTATCTAGTGTCCTTGGGATCCGGGGCCCAGGTCCCTGTGCTGCCTCAGTCTGGGACCCATCAGTCCATCAAAAAATGGAGTCTCGCCCTGGCCGGTTTGGCTCAGCGGTTAGAGCGTCGGTCTGTGGTCCAGAGAGACCCGGGTTTGGTTCCCGCTACGGGAGTGTACCTTGGTTGCAGTTTGTCCCCAGCCCTGGTTGGGTCGTGTGGGTGGCAACCACTCGATGTGTCCCTTTCATATTGATCTCTCTCTCTCTCTCTCTCTCTTTCTCCCACCCCCCACCCCCACTCTATCTAAACAAAAAACAGAAAAATGTCCTTGGGTGAGGATAAAAAAAATGGAGTCTCTCCTGATATGAAAATCATTATGGGAGAAACGAGCCCTAAGAAACAGCTGGGCCAGAGGGGGCTGGGGGCAGAGGGGAGTAAGGTGGGAGCTCAGCTGTCGGGGAAGAGGCGGCTGGGCGTGGAGGAGGTGGAGGCCGGCCTCAGCTCAGGGGCTGCCCAGGGCCCTCTGTGTGACGGCTTTGACCTCTGAACTTTTTGAAAGGTTAAATCAACTGGGAATGTTTCCTCACCCTGTGACCCCAAATAAGTTCCCATAAAGGCAAATAAATATCAAAACAGCCAGCTTTTAAAGAGAATGTCTGAGACATTTGGGATTTTGGCACCCCTGGCGGGGTTCCGTGTTCCCTTTGCGTGGTGGGGTGATTGTCTCCAGGGAGCTGGCCTGTGGCCGGAGCCTCGAGCACGTCATGGCTGACGGGAAACAAGCCCATGGCTCGTCCATCCCCTCCCAGGACTCTGGTCCCATGGGGCCACCTGGGCAGAGGTGGGCAAGGGAGCGGTTGTCCCTGCTGGTGACTCCCAGCTTTCCCGAGATGCTTTGCGAAACTACAAATAAAGCATTGCTGACGTCATTTGCCAAAGTCCAAGGGAGACAAACTCTTAATTAGATTTTCTCTGCCTGGGGAAGAAGGGGATGAATCCTTGCTCCCTGGGGCTTTTATTTCAACTCTGGAAAAATCTGTATCTGAAAAATCTGCTCCCACTGAGCTGTTTTCAGGCCCCGAGCAGAGAGTCCTCAGACAACTGCTCACTCTGGAGCCAACTCCTGGGGTCTCTATGGCAACCTGGGTACCAGCTGGAAGGCAGACTCAGCAGAGTCCTGCCTGTCAGGCTTGAGGAAGAGGACTGAACAGCCACAAACAGGAAACATCAACGGCGGGGGGGTGGGGGTGGGTGGGTTGGGGGGTTGGGATTTTTTTGGGTAAAGATCGAATTCTGAGGAATTAAAAAATGTGTTTAGTTGACCATAAAGTGGCTTTAAAAATTAGATGCTTTCTGCTCTAGTCCAGGCAAATGATGACCAAATTAGCTCTTTGTTATGTTGTTATGTCAAATGATTATGTTTTAAATGTAGCAATTTACGGTCCTGCAATCCCATTTCATTTTGTTCAGACAAAATGTCACCACGCTGACTCTCTGCATTAACGGTCTTCGAAACCACATGATAATCCTTTTCTTATCGATATTTTTATTTATTTTTTTCATTTTTTTGTGTGTGTGTTGTTGTTCAGATAGAGTGGGAGGGTAGAGAGAGAGAAACATCGATACGAAAGGGACACATCGAGTGGTCGCCACCCGCACTACCCAACCAGGGCTGGGGACAAACTGCAACCGAGGTTCGTGCCCTTAGCGGGAACTGAACCCGGGTCTCTCTGGACCGCAGGCCGACACTCTAACCGTTGAGCCAAACCAGCCAGGGCCTTTTCTTATCAATCTTTACACTTGTTGTTTTAACTGAGAGAAAAGGAGAACTAAAATCCAGGGTTGAGGTCAAGCTTAGACAAGTCTTCAGACAACCATAAGCCCCAATTTGCATACTCTAGTGGCCTCTTATGCAAAGGGAAGGTGACTATCCTTGCTCTGAAAAGCTTGCATGTGATTAGAAATGTTAGGAAGGACCAGGGAGAAAGGATGGGAAGGTGAACACAGGCTCTCCTGTGCGGGCTGGACACCGTTTCCGGAAGATAATAAAAGCTCCTGCTTCAATTCTCAGGACTTCGAACAAACATATTCACGTGAATCCTGCCTCCCGTGAGAATTCAAGTGTCCCAGCAGATTGGTTGCTCCAGTGTGTCATCTTGGGTAAACCGAAGGCAGCCTTCCATCATTTTTGGGTGTCTTTCCGCCAGCTGGCTTTTGATAAGATGGTCCGTGCCTCTTATAACGTGTGAAACTACGACACCTGTCTAGACCTCGAATGACTCTTCTTGGTCGAGTTTGCTAAATGTGGAGCCAGCACTTGATTGGCTATCATTATTGCTCTTGATTTAGAAACTCTTTCCCAACCACCGAAGCATCCAAGGCAGGGTTTCCGCATTGCAGCTGATTACTCCATGCTTCCGTTCACCCTGCACTCGTTTGAGGAGGGAAAACCAGAGACTCTTAAGTTCATTTGCTCCTTGTGAGCTTGAAAAAAGCACCCAGACTCACCTGTTACCTTTGGCCAATTGATCCCCCAGTTCAGCTCTCAGAACAGAACCATCCATGCCCAGGGTGAACAAGAGGAGCATTTCCACACATGGGGGAGGCCAAGGTTAGGCTGGGGTGTGGCCGGGCGGGGGAGGTCCCGGTGTCCAAGTGGCAGATCCTGGTTGGGGGAGGCCCTTAGTCATGGTCTCTCTCTCTCTCTCTCTCTCTTTTTAATCCTCACCCAAGGACATCTTTTCCATTTTTTGTTCAGATAGAGTGGGAAGGAGAGAGAGGAAGAGAGAGAGAGAGAGAGAGAGAGAGAGAGAGAGAGAAACATCGACTTGAAAGGGACACATCGAGTGGCTGCCACCCGCACAACCCAACCAGGGCCAGAGACAAATTGCAACCAAGGTACATGCCCTTAGCGGGAACCGAACCCGGGTCTCACTGGACCCCAGGCCAACGCTCCAACCACTGAGCCAAACCGGCCAGGGCATGGTCTCTCTCTTTTAAAAAAATTTTTTTTTTGCTTGATTTATAGCAGGGCATCAGGCGAACTGAACCCTCTCTTACTCACCCAGCTCGTGGGTGTCCCCTGAGTCACATTCAAGGATGAGGAAGTAAAATGTGAGATGAGCCTCGCTGTCCTGTGGTTCTCTTTCCCTGATTTGGGGTGGCAGGCCTGAGCGCAAGGCCTGGGAAACATCGCTTTCTTGGCAAGGGGAGAGGGGGAACTCTAGGGCTTTCTGTTTCCCTCACTGTCTGAGCTGACACCCTGGATGAAAATCTCCAGAGGACAGAAGCTGAGCCATGGCTCAGCCCCTTCACTGTCTCAGCGAGAACACGTGATTCCTAGGCGTGTAAAATGCATTGTCGTAATAAGGGTGATACAGAAGGCAATAACAAAAAATCCACTCCAGAGAATTGTACTTTTGTGGTAGATATGCATTTCCCCACTGATATAAATAGGCAAAAATAAGTCTATATGTCTCCAAACTGTTTTTTTTAAATCTTCATCTGAGGACATTTTCCCATTTTTTGTTCAGATAGAGTGGAAGGGAGAGAGAGAGAGAAACATCGACGTGAAAGGGACACATCGAGTGGCTGCCTCCTGTAGGACCCAACCAGGCCCAGGAATAAATTGCAACCGAGGTACATGCCCTTAGCGGGAACCGAACCCAGGTCTCTCTGGACCGCAGGCTGATGCTCTAACCGCTGAGCCAAACTGGCCAGTGCCAAACTCTCTGTTTTTAGTTCTCTTTTTCTTCTGTTGGCCGAAAACATAATCCTATTTTATTCCAGGCAGATGTAGACACTTGAGGTTGAAAGCTACTCAAGTTCTCCTACTCTGAAATTCCCAGACTGAAATTCCCAGACTTTTCCCAGGGTCTGTTATCTCTCCCCGGAAGACGATGGCCGTCAGCACCTCTCCAGTAAGTCCTCAGCCAGCTGGTCTCTCCTTTTCTCTCTCTTCTCGGGGGTGGGGAGGACGGTGGAGAGTGGAGGAGACGGGCTCAGCCAGCGCTGCGAACCCCTCCAGTCTGTCTCTCAGTGTTCCATCAGCACCATTGCTTTTGAATTTAGAAGCCAAAAATTTGCTGTCTTTCTTCTCTGGCTCCACGAAGACAAGTCTCCTGTGGGACAAATGGCAGCCTCCTGTTTCTCCACAGGCGTGGTGGGAGGGGGGAGGTCACACAATAAGAGGGAGGGTGAGGGGGGAACCACGAATACTTCACAATATGACATCCCCTGATGTTGTTATTGTGGAAATGCTTGTCTTCTGTCACTCCGTCCCTTGTACTGTTGGCTAGCAACAGTGGATGCACCCTTGCCGGGCAGAGGGCTCAGGCCAGCGCAGCAGCTCACCTGGTACAGGCTGGAACTCGGGGCAGAAGGTCCCTGCCCTTCGTCTCTCAGCATCCCGGGGAGAGGTGTGCTGAGGCGAGGCAGATAGGATGTGCTATGGGACCTGTCCCCCACTGCCCCTCCCTTCCCTTCCCTTTTCTTTTTGCTTTCTCTTGTATGCTCCCTTCCTCCCCCCTCTCCCTCTGGAAGCATAATGCACTGTAGTAAAATGCACACACATGCAGTGCACAGCTCAGCGAATTGTTCCTGTGTGCACACCCAGTCATCACCCCCACCAGAGTGCTCCCTTGGATGGAGATCATGGGTACAGCCTTGGAACTGGGACAAATATAGCCTGAATTTGTGCACAAAATGGTCTGGCGTTGGGTGCCAGCTGCTTATTGGGGCTTCTGGCTTTGGAACCCCTCAGCTCCTCTCACTTTGGCTCAGACGGCTGGGTCAAAAGGGCTCCACCAAGGAATCTGCCGCCCCAGAAGCCTGCAGGCTGTCCCCGCCTGCTCGGGAAGGAACTCGGTCACCAACTGACCTCTGTAAAGTCCCCGCTGGAGTATTGGTGGGTCTGATCCAGGCTCATCAGTCACATGAATGTCCTATCCAGATGCGGGGTCTTGTGGGGGCATCTCAGTGTCCCCCTGCTGGTGTGGGGACGGAGCTCCGTGGGGGAGCTTCCTGCCTGGTCAAGGACTGGCAGAGACATGAAGCAGAATCAGAAAGGGAATCAGCTGCGAGCCCAGGGGAGGCATTTCGATTGCAGCCACGGCCTTTGACGGAGGAATGTTTCCTCTACTGCTTTTAGATGTTCCTGCAATGAAGAGTCTTGGGTCCCCCCAAAAGGCAACAGACCAGTTATCCAGGAACTTCACTCTGACAAACGGTTGACTGTCAGCTTTGGAAAAATTGACACTGGTACAACCTTTCTGGAGAATAATAGGCTTTGATTCAGCCTATTCCGGAAACTCCAGAAATCTGTTCTGCTGAAATACTCAACTATGCAAATACCACCCCCCCCCCCCCCGCACACACACATTGCAGCACTCTTTACCATAGGTGCGAGTTTTTCTAAAAATCTAATGATGAAATAGGTTATGATACATGTGTATAAGAATAGAGTGAGGTAATCTAGATGTGCTGATGTTAAAAGATGGCTAAGCTACTGTGTTGAGTAAAACAACACAACACAAAACCTGAAGAGGAGTTTGATACCTTTTTGGTAAATGAATAAGAACACGACAATAGCACATGTATTGGAAGCATTAACATTGCTTATCTCTGGGATATGGGAGGGATGCAAGGGAACTTTTATTTGTAGCTTTTATATTCTGGTATTGTTGGAATTGCACAAGGAGCTAGGATTACTTTTGAAATCAGAAAACTATCGTCGTCTGGAAACTGGTGAGCCGAGAGAGGCTTTTTTCCAAGACTGCTTCCGGAAACTCCAGGTTAGTTTATCCACAGGGAACTGGCCCCAGAGGAGGGGAAACAGTACACCAGGGCGGAATGGGGCCCGGAAGGCTCTGCTGGGCAGACACGCTCCTTAACGTGGAGCAGGGCCACCGTCTCCCTGTGATCCCAGCTTCCCGGCATCCGGCCCTTGTGTCATCTCCTCTCCTGAGTGTGAACTAGACCTGCTGCCTTGCTTCTGATGAAGAACATACTGCAGCCCGGCCGGTGTGGCTCAGTGGCTGAGCATCGACCCAGGCACCAGGAGGTCGCGGATTCCATTCTCGGTCAGGGCACACGCCCAGGTTGTGGGCCAATGCCCAGTGGGGGGCATGCAGGAGGCAGCCAATCAATGTTCTCTCTCATCAATGTTTCTATCTCTCTCTCCCTTTCCCTCTCTGAAAAAAATAAAAAAAATAAATAATTAGCCCTGGCCAGTTTGGCTCAGCGGTTAGAGCGTCGGTCTGCGGTCCGGAGAGACCCGGGCTCGGTTCCCGCTAAGGGCATGTACTTCGGTTGCAGTTTGTCCCCGGCCCTGGTTGGTCCTGCGGGTGGCAGCCACTCGATGTGTCCCTTCACGTCAATGTTTCTCTCTCTCTCTCTCCCTTCCTCTCTCTCCCTCCTACTCTATCTGTACAAAAAATGGAAAAATATCCTCGGGTGAGGATTAAAAAAATAAATAAATAATTAATTAATTAAAAAGGAGAAAATACTGCAAATAAAATAAGGGGGGGGGACCCCAATAACAACTAAAATAAAATAAAACAAAAAAAAATTTCAAATAAAAAAAAAACCAAAAAGCAAAAAAGAGAATGCCGCGAAAGTGGTGGATGTCACTTCCAAGACCAGGCGACACACGGCCGTGGCTTCTATCTTGCTGGCGCTCTCTCACTTGCTTACTTTGATGACGTCAGCTGCCATGTGTGAGCCACACGACTGAGAGAACTGTGTGGCCGAAGGGACAGCCTCTGGGCAACAGCTGGGGAGGAAGGGGCCTCGGTCCAGCGGCCTGTGCAGGCCTGACCTGCCTTCCTGGAACCTGCTCCCAGCCACACACGGAGCCCGAGGACCAGCCAGGCTCTGCCAAATTCTTGAGCCACAGCAACTGTGAGATGATGAACATATCGTGTTTCAAGTTTCTAAGTTTTCTGATGATTTTATGAAGCAGCAGATGAGTGATACAGCAGGAAAACAAATGTGATCGCCCAGTCATTTGAATGTGGCACTGGGGGTAGGAACTTGTTAATGAACTTAACCTGTCTGAGGTCACCTTTTAAGACTCACTGGAGTTTCTGAATTTGGAAACCAAGGGTAGTTTTAGGGGAGGTAGAGAAATGTCATGGAATGACACTGCCTCCTTTGTACAAATGTTTCAAACACCACAGGTCTTAAAGCGTGAGGGACAAAGAGGTTTGGGGTAGCCAGCCGCCGGGATGGCTCCGATCAGCCGGGCCTCCCGGTGTTCAGGCGCTGGTGTAGTCCCGCGAGGCAGCAGAGCTGACCTGCATGACCAGCCAGGACTGCAGACGTCACCGTGCATGCTTTACCTGTTCGGTCGCGGAACTGCAGCCCTGCCTCGCACACGGGTTTTCTCGGCTGGAAGCCAGCGGCATGTCATGATGGCACCTCAGAAGCCTGCGGAGAGGCCCACGTGGAGGAGAACGGAGGACTCTTGCCAGGAGCCAGCAACAGCTGCCAGCCTTCGGGGGAGCCTCGTGGGAAGCAGATCTCCAGCCTCAGGCAAGCCTGCAGGTGGCGCCAGCTCCGCCCACATCTGCCCGACCTCAGGAAAGACTCGAAGCCAAACATGCTCAGGAAGCAAGCCACCACCGACCTGCCGACCTGCAGAAGCTCTGAGAGCTGGTAAATGATTATGGCTGTTTTAGGCGACATTGGTACGCAGCTGCAGGTAACTGATACATTCCTGGCCACTGTTTCAAAAGTTGCTCAGTGTTCATTTGTTGAACCAGTATTTTCTGCCCATCTGCTAGATGCTGGGTAACTGCTAGATGTGGGAGCAATGCGGTGGGACAAAACAGACACGGCGCCTGTTTGCACGGAGCGGACCACTTAGTAAGACACGCAATCAAATCCTCATGTAAATAAATGTAAATTACAGCAGTGCCAAGTGCTACACAGGAGAAGGGCTATGAGGGGGCCTATTTTAGATCAAATGGAGTGAGGACGGTTCCGAGGAAGAAAGCTGAGTGAGGAGTTAGTTTCGTGGGTGGCTGGGTGGGAAGAGCAGTCCAGGAAGAGGAGGGCCCTGTGCTGGAGGGAGCACGGCAGAGGGACTGACGCGAGGCCACCGTGACCTCAGGGATCGAGGAGGAACAGCGCGGCCGGGAGACAGAGGCCAATCCACACGGAGTTTTGTGAGCACGTTAAGGAGTTTGGATTTTATACTAAGGGCAATACGAAGCTTCTGCAGCCTTTTGAGAAGTAGAGAAATATAATTTGATGTTTAAATCTTGGATTTAAAATAGTTTGAGTGTTGGGAATGGACCGGAAGGCACCTGCCAGGAGAGCAGACAGAAGGATGTTCCAGTAGCCCAGGTGCTGTTACCATCCCACAGCATGTCTACAAGCAAGTCCGCCCTTTCCTTAGTACATGGTCTTCAAACAGAGTAAGTTGTCCAGACATGCCTTTTGGCCTCTCCGGGTCTATCTTCTAAACAAAATCAACAATGGTAGGATCCACTGGGATGACATGCACACCTACAGTATAAGAGCTGCAGAGTTGAAAAATAACTCCAGCCAAGACCCGGATTGATCAGTTAGTACATAAAGGAAATGCAATTAACATTTCTTAAAAATCTAATAGATAGGCCAGGCATCTGACACTCCTTATTGATTTACGCCCCGTAACAACTTCATTCTGCAGATGACATCATATTCACTGTACTGATGAATACACAGACTTAGGTTAAGCAACTTGATAGAAGCCACATAGTTGCTGGGTCTGTTTGTTCCAAAGTATAAGCTTGTTTTTTAAAAAAAATATATTACTTATATTTCTTACACAACTCTGTTTGAAGTCCTTCATGTAGTGGAAAAAGTCTTGTTTATATCCAGATACCTAAATTCTAGTTGATAACTATAATGTATATATTTCTCCAGGCAATATACTTTTCTGAGCTCACATTATTAAAATGGGGATAATACCTAAATTCATTCATTCATTCATTCACTCATCATTCAACAAAAAGGCACTTGGTTCTTTTTATAAAATATATGAGGGACCTCAATTACATGCAAGTTTTATAAAGTAACCAAAGATAAATAATCCAAAGACCCTGCCCTAGAAGAACCTATACAGTCATGAGTTAGATAATGACATTTTGGTCAAGACAGACTGTATACAGTGGTGGTCCCATAGTATTATAATAGAGCTGAATTTCCTGTAAGAAACGGAAGAGTATGTGGTTCAGAAGGATTTTTTTTCTCTGATGGGAGCAATACCTCTAGGGCTTAGCAAGAGATTCCCTCTCACTCACACCACCTCAATTCTGAGTGTGCAGGCTACACCCCAATCAGTCAGCCCCTGACCTGTTTCAGCACAGAGGAGCCTGACTCCCCCCCCACCCCCACAGCACTAGCTATTCAGAGGACTCTACCTCCTGCCCAGATCTAGCTTGATGGTCTTCAGAATACACTGCTATAAATTCTTTGTTGAGGACTTAAGATCCTCAAGGACACAGGTCCACAGAAGTTAGCTTAAATATTAAGTCATGTGGAGCCAGCCTGTCCTTGTACTTTGGAAATATTTCAGGTTGTAATGATGTAAAGCGTAGATAAGTTTTACTTCTTCCATCAGTTCAATGTCAGAGAGAACCCGCTGTGCCAGATAGGGGTCAATGGAACCAGAAACAAATTTCCGAAGTCAAGATATTGAGTCCTCAGTTCTACACCCTCTTCATGGTAAACACTCTCGTCTTCTTACAGATACCACAGTGTTCCTTAATCTGACCACGGGTTCAACAAGCAGTAGCCAAAACCACATTGTCATGACAGCGCCCTATTTTCCTTGACCTCCATCTTGTTCTTATTCCTATTGACCATCAGGCCACTGTTTACTGTCTCCTGTCACTACTATGATGATTTGTACCTCATCCGGCCAGTTTCTCTTTGGTATTTCCAACCAATCCAGCCCACATCTCTGTTCATGGAGCAGCATTGACAACATTGATGTTCTGTCTCTGACCCTGTTGGAAGAAAGTGGGGGGGGGGGGGGCTTGTGGGGTAGTGGGGCAGTATTTATAAAGTCTACCATAGTGTACAGTAATGTACACTTAACTTAATTCACTAATCACTCACACACTGACTCACCCAAAGCAACCTCCAGTCCTGCAAGCTCCATTCATGGTAAGTGTACCATTTTCTAGTCTTTTATACTGTATCTATACTGTACCTTTTCTATGTTTCGATACACAAATACCATTGTGCTACAATTCCTTACGGTATTCAGTGCAGTAATAGGCTGTACAGGCTTGTAGCCTCGAAGCAATAGGCTATGCCATGGAGCCTGGGTGTGTAGTAGGTATATCACCTAGGTGTTGTAACACCGATAAGTGCACCCCAGGATGTCACACAATGACGAAATCACCTACAGTTCGTTTCTCAGAATGTATTTCTATCATTAAGTGACTTTTGACTGTATTTGAAATACACATTTATTGTTTTGTGTAATAAGAATCCCCTACTTCTGAAAACTTTCTTTATGTTCCATCCACAGGGTTACAATGAAAGTTTCCATATTAGTGAAGTGTTGTCCATAGTTGATTGATCGAGAGGTTGGGTCTAAACTCAAGCTGAGCCAATCAGAATCCTTCCCTGGGACTTTGGATATGAAACTGAGAAAAAGAAGTCAGTCTTGGTCTGGTGTCTGAACTTCAAAACTGAGGGGTTTCTGGTGGACATGTTTTATCATGTGATTGATAAAGAACAAGCTGGCTCATAATAAAAACAAGAACTGGGCAGACCTGCAGAGAAATGTAGATATGAGTTTTGGGGGGGGTTGGCGTGTAAAGTTAAGCAGAGCTTTAGTCAATATCATGTTGTACAGCTTCAGAGAGCAACATTTACACTGACTCCCTATGAGTGGCACCCCTTAGAACACGACAGTGTGGCATGGAGTCCCCTGGAGTTGTGCTATGAGAGAGTCCCCCTTTCAGTTGTAAATGGGGCTGTGGGTTATGGCCAGGGCCAGATAACTCAGGGATGGGATACAGTTGAATGGCATGTTGCTGTAACTTGACCCCTCGGGAACCCAGGGCAGACATTGTTATCATGGTCCACCTTCCCGCTGGGCCCCACCGTGTCCTATCAGCACAGCACTCCAGAGAGTCACCATCAAGCAGCCTGGGCCTTGCCTAGATACTTCGTGGCCCAACATCTGGAGCATGTCATTCATAAGTGGCTGTCTCAGCAGGAGATGTTTTACCTCTGGCTAGAATAAACACTGGGTATTCTATCCAGGCTAAGGAAACTTTTGTTTTTTTACCTGAAGATCAAGAAAATTTGAAACCAGTGCTCAATCCCTTAGTGGTACCATGGTATCATTTAATTAACACGATTTAATACCAATAATTAACAGGATTCTGGAATGCTAATTGTGCGATTTCTGATATCATGTTTTCCTTCTATCTGGCAAACTCCTATGTAGCCTTCAAAACCCAGTGACGTGGGTTTTGCAGCTTTCCCCTCACATTCATTTGGGGGGCGGGTAGCTGCTCCATGTCTAAGAATCTACCTGACTGTTCCCTCCTCTGTAAGAGCTTGTTCCCTCCAGAACAGCTGTTGCTGCCTGTGTGTCTGTCTGTTCCCTGAATCCAGGCCCTTGAAAGGTAAGAATTGCTTCTTACATACTCGAAGTAGCCCCTGGCATGTAGATATCTGATTGAATGACAGTAAAATTGTACCTTAGCCTATGAAACATTTTGGGTAGTTTTAGCTCTATATCTTAAGAAAAATACCTGCAAGTCCTGAGAATGGCAACCCAACTGGCCAATTAGGAGCTACGTAGGACTATTGCATGAGGAGAAACGGATCATGACTTGAACCTAAAAGCTATAAAAAGATGAATAAACTCAATTCCATAAAAATAAAATAAATATTTCTTCATAGTAAAAACCATCATAAAGTCAAAAGACAAAGTGCGAGAAAATATTTGACATTTCTATTACAAACAAAAGACTTATATCCCTATGATAAAAGGAGCTTCTACAAATCAATAAGAAAAAGACCATCAAGTGGGCAAAGAAAATACAGAAATACATCAAAAATACAAATATAAAAACATACGAATAGTTACAAATACAAAGGAAATACAGAAATACAACCAGCTCTTAGCCATATGAAAAGACGTTCAACTTCATGCATATATGACGCCTTTTTTAACCTATCAGATTTCCAAAGATAAAAATGTTTGATGACCAACATATAGGGAAGGTGAAGGGTTGGGAAAACAAGCATTCCTCTACACTCCCAGAAGATGTATAGTTGATAGGACTTCTAAGGATGGCAACCTAGGGACATCTGTCAAAATTATAAATGCCCATCTTTTGACCTAAACGCTTTTAGAAATTTATAACTAGGCTTACAACATATGTAAAATAGCTTGTGTAATGTTGTACAGTGTTATTCATTGTAGCATTGTTTGTAATTGCAAAAGATTAGTAATCACCTAAATCAACAGAGAAATGGTTAGGTAAGTTACAGTACGTTTATTTTTTACAACAGGATCTTGTGCGTTCATAGAAAGGGATATGGAAGTTCTTTATGTGTTGATAGGAAATTATTGCCAAAATATAATGAAAAAGCAAGGCACAGAGCACTATGTATAGTATGCTACTATTTATATAGACAAAGGGGGCAGGTATTATATAGGTATTTGCTTGTAAATCCATACACAATAGTTGCAAAAATGCCCAAGGATTTACTAATATTAGTTGATTGTTAAAAAGGAAACCGGGGTGGGAGGAAAAATAAAAAGAAAGTATTGAGCCATATGAACAAATCGCTTACTTGAAAATTATGAACCAAAATTAAAATGAATAAAATTACAAAAGGCCAAGGAATACAATGACCTTTAAATTAGCCACCAAAATGGAAGAAAACCTTAATGTAGAGTTATTTCTGGAATCTTGGTTCGATTTTTGGATAAACAAAAGAAAACTGATGTTACTCAGTGGCTTTGTTCATTCCTGGCATTCATTACCCTAAGTGTTGACATGATTCAAAACATTGAAGTATAGCCCTGGCCGGTTTGGTCCAGCAGTTAGAGCGTTGGCCTGCGGTCCAGAGAGACCCGGGTTCGGTTCCCGCTAAGGGCACGTACCTCGGTTGCAGTTTGTCCCCGGCCCTGGTCGGTTGTGCGGGTGGCGGCCGCTCGATGTGTCCCTTTCGCATCGATGTTTCTCTCTCTCTCTCTCTGTTCCTCTCTCTCCCTCCCACTCTACCTGAACAAAAAATGGAAAAATGTCCTCGGGTGAGGATAAAAAAACCCAAAAAACATTGAAGTATAAATAGAGTCAAGAAAGGTGATATAAGTTTATGGATTCTATTTCATGATTTCTACATTAAGAGAAATAAGAAGTGTTGGAGCTCATCTCTGATCTTAGAAGGTGATGCTGAATAATGAAATAATGAAAGCTATTTGTTCCATAGAAATTCCCAAAGTGCCACTGTGAGCCAGAGGTAAGCTGCAGTTCCGTTCCTCGGCTTCTTTCTCTCAAGACTTGCTCATGGCTACACAGTATAAGGGCTGTACGTGCTACCCAGGTGGCTCTAATTTCCACCTGAGTCTGATAAATTCTCTGCCTAAGTGTCTACATTGAAATGAATTGGTTTGTGACTTAATTTGGTTGGGTCTAGGCTATTTGAACTCGGGGGTAAACTATTTTACTTTTTGTATAGTTTTCAATTTGTGCTTCTGACATATTGTCCTATCCAGGCACCCCAGGACCTGTACATATAACTTGGGGACATCTGAGTCAGGTGGCTTGGCTCAATCATTATTATGTAACCAACGATATTCGTTGAGCATCAGCTATGTCAAGGGACTTTGGAGAAAGAGTAAGACAGCCACTGTGACTGTACAGACTGGCATCGAGAGCGTATGTCCTAGTGAATATTAGCTAAAAGCTGGGCTGAAATATACGGGAATTTTAGCATGCTGGATTGTGGGTTAGGTGAGTCATGTACTGTTCAATCTGTGTTTCATGTCTATGGCCCTTAGGAAACTACCACATAGAGAAATAAGAGATGTAAACATAGACAATTTATGTTTATCATTATCAAAAAATTTTTTTTCTTTATTGATATCAGAGAGAGAGGAAAGAAGAGGGAGAGATAGAAACATTGATGTCCCCCACTGGAGATTTGGCCCACAACCTGGGCATGTGCCCCAACCGGGGGCTCAAACCAGCAACCTCTTAGTGCAGGGGTCAACACTCAGCCACTGAGCCACCAGCATGCAAGGAACACAGATGATGAAGGAAAATAGAAATGTAAGAGTGAACATTGCGTCCGTGGCTTGAGGTTGGCTCGTCCATTTGGGGAAGTAGCACCATCTTGAGGCCGATGACATGCGGTACCTCTGTGCTTCCCCAGCCTCTGAACCTTGATTAGTGCAGAGACACCGGCATTTCAGTAGGCAGAGGTCTTGAGCCTGGGTTTTCACATATTCTATTAGTGGAATTGGGCTGAGTGGAGAGGGCATGGGGGAAAGGGTCATGTCGGGAATCTGCACGGAAGAAGCCTTGTTTTAAAGCACCACTTGCTAAATGGTTTAGAGCTCATTAGATTGTTTTTTGGGGGGCTTATTTTTCCATTTCCAATCACTTTGCCACTCTCTAGCACTTTCTGTCTGAAAGGTAAAGTTATCTGTAAATCTAAAGGGAAAATATGTATTTAAAAATTAGTCTTAGATCTTGAATTATTCACTCAAATTGCTAGCCAAAGCAACCTATGGACATAAAAATCAGCATTTTCTGTTTAGAAATAAGCAATGTAAGCATTTTGAATCATTTGGAGAATTGTGGGAGGGCATTACTTAAAAGAACCTGTCTGTCTGCCCTGGCCGGTTTGGCTCAGCGGTTAGAGCATCAGCCTGCGGTCCTGAGAGACCCGGGTTCGGTTCCCGTTAAGGGCACGTACCCTGGTTGCAGTTTGTCCCCGGCCCTGGTTTGGTCGTGCGGGTGGCAGCTACTCGATGTGTCCCTTTCACGTCGATGTTTCTCTCTCTCTCTCTCTCTCTCTCTCTCTCTCTCTCTCTCTCTTCCTCTCTCTTCCTCCCACTCTATCTGAACAAAAAAAATGGAAAAATGTCCTCGGGTGAGGATTAAAAAAAAGAACCTGTCTGAGCACCACATTTAATTCGTAGAAATGCTTCTGAGTGCCTAGGCAGGAGCATAAGATGAGCTCATTGGGAAAATGAGGCAGGAGAAGTAGAGAGAAAAAGAGGGATGGCAGGCAGCAGACGCAGGGACTGAAGAGAGGGGAAAATATTAAGAAACGAATGAGGGAAAGGAACAGATGCAAGGCAAATAAAAACAAGCGGGAAGGGCAAAGGGGGACAACCGCAGGTTAGAACCTATCCTGACCCATGCGAGCCAACCACAGGCTGGTGTCATGTGCTGGCACCACACACAAAGAACACAAATGTGTGTGGTTAGGTTGGCGCCTGGTGAATGGTGCCTGGGGTCCTTATCCACACTGGTCTATGCTTTTGAACCCGATTTCTTCTAGTCCAGAGTTATCTCAGGGATCCTGCATTTCTCAGGATTTTCCCTGCAAAACCTCCAATCACTTGGCTTTGAAACCAGAACGTGAGGGCCCTCCAGAAGGGTGGACAGGGAGCTAAGCTTCCAGTGTGAGGTCTCTCTAAAATGGAGCCTCAGACGATTATAGTGAAGGTGGTCAAAGTGATTCTTAGGAATTAATTAAGCAAGTCATTTTTTAGTTACGGCCAATAATCTATTCAGCCTGGCTAATGAAATTAGAGACTGCAGCTCTGGTTCTTGCTAAATGCAATTATGGCGAAACTAATGAAAATAGAAGTCGGAGTTAAAATGCATCATCTATAAAAACATGGAAAACAGAGACCCTACTAAAAATATTGGGTAAAGAGCAAGACTCAAGAGAAACTGCATGCTTCGAGAAGCCAAACCCTCAGGAGTCAGTTTACTCATGGAGTTATAAAGGTGATGGGTGTCGATCTCTAACCTCACCACATTAAAAAGGCAAGTAAAAGTCGCGGCGAACAAATCACCATGCTGAGGATGACTCTGGTAGCCCCTCTCTGAAGCTTGCTTCTGCCTGCTCCCCCTGTCCCCTGTGCCTCTCTGCGGGACCTCTGAGTGGATTTTACCTCTCAGCCGTACCCCGCAAGCATTAAGGTTTGAGGTTTCTAGAGAAAGCCCCGATCCTCACTTGTCCTGGAAAACATCCTTATCCCCCAAGCACTGGACTTGAGGAAGAAGCATGGTATAACCTTGGAGTCAGGCAGATGTGAGTGGAAATTCTGGTTCTGGGACCTACAAACCGTGTGATCTTATTACATATGTTCTCTGAGCTTCATTGCTGAAGATGAAACATATAACGGGACTGACAGAGTGCTCCCTAAAGGGTGACTTTTGTGTTTTAATCCACCTACTCCAACTCGAAATCTTGCGTTGGAAATGAAAAGCCACATTGCTACCACATGCCAAGGAATTGACTTTGGTTTCCTGCTATTAGTGTCATATTTCATGAATCTGTGTAACTCTGGGCCACGGGGCAGGGCTATTGATGTTTCAATGGTAACAAACTGATTTAAATAAACATTCTAACCATAATTGACATGTTAAGAAAATGATCGAATGGATAAAAGAATAAAAGAATTCATACCCATGTTTTCATGGGAGGTTCTTGATTACTAATTTAAGATGCTTCCCTTCTTATACAATTAATGCCCCATTCTTTTACGACTATAAAAGGGGTGAGACTAAGTGACCATCAATGTCTGTTTCAGCTAAAAAAAAATGATTTTCTATAATCCCATGACTTTCCTGAATCTTCCTCATACACTTTATCAAAGCCTACTCTTAATAAATAACTTTCACTCTTTAGAACTTCATGGGAAAAACATTAAAGCCATAGGAACAGCGACAATTGGCTCCAACTTGGGCTTCTTTCCACTCTGTCCACATCAGTTTTCCGTGTCCCTTCTGCCCCGCCAGGCCTAGCTCAGGTTGATCCGTCTCTTCACTCCAGTCCACCCCGACTTCGCCGTTCCCCTAACACTAACTGCACTTCCAAATACTAAATTGCATGACAATTTTAAAGTGCTTAAATCTTACTTCTAAATTAGGCTGCGAGCAACTTGTGAGCAAGGCCCAGACATTTCTATTATGTTCATCATGATCCCGGGTAACACAGTAAATGCTTAAAAAAGTACTTTGCTACTTTGTACCATCTATGGATTGATTTCACTTGTGTGTTAATGGATTTCCTCAAGACATCATCATATTCCCTATCAAGTATGACTGCTATTGAAATGGTGCTGTTACCTGCCCTGGCCGGTTTGGCTCAGCGGTTAGAGCGTCGGCCTGCGGTCCTGAGAGACCCGGGTTCGGTTCCCGCTAAGGGCACGTACCTCGGTTGCAGTTTGTCCCCGGCCCTGGTTGGTCGTGCGGTGGCGGCCACTCGATGTGTCCCTTTCACATCGATATTTCTCTCTCTCTGTCTCTTCCTCTCTCTCCCTTCCACTCTATCTGTACAAAAAATGGAAAAATGTCCTCGGGTGAGGATAAAAAAAAAAAAAAAAAAAAAAAAAGAAATGGTGCTGTTACCTAATGATCAAAACAGGGTGTAGTGTCATTGTCCCCCTTTAAAAAGTGGCAAAGACAGTCCTGGACGGTTTGGCTCAGTGGTTAGTGTCGGCCTGCAGTCCTGAGAGATCTGGGTTTGGTTCCCACTAAGGGCATGTACCTCGGTTGCAGTTTGTCCCTGGCCCTGGTTGGGTCGTGCAGGTGGCAATGTCGATGTTTCTCTCTCTCTCCCTCCCACTCTATCTGAACAAATAAATGGAAAAATGTCCTCGGGTGAGGATAAAAAAAAAATTTTTTTTAAGTGGCAAAGACAAAACAAACCATAATGGCTAAAATGAAACAAAAACACCTCCCATAAAAAAATGGGTATGTATTCTTTTATCCTTTTATCCATTTGATCAATTATTGAAATGTCAATTATGGTTAGAGTTTACTTAAAAGGGAAGGGAATGGAAGGCAAAGGTCCAGTTGGGGGCTGAAAGTCCTCCCTAACATTTATCTTTTTCCCACAAGTCATCCTGACTATGCCCACTCCTCCCACCAGGACACTCCTGGGTCACGGTCGGTGTATCTGGGCTAACGTCAGGCAAGATGCATCCGTGAGCCAGCTGATCCCAGCAGCATCCATTCTGACTCGGTCCCTATGCGGCACCAGTTGTCAGTATTTTTACTGTCTCCCGAGTGAAGCTGATGGACTGGCAGATTCTGAATACATCCATTCTTGTGACTGTAAAACAGAAAACTTCAGAGTTTCCCACAGTGCTACAGTGTTGAAAATGACATTCAGAAGGATTTTATGAAAAAGTGTTTCAATATCACTTCTGTTTTCATTTTAAAGTTTGTAAGTGGTTTGGCTATACCTTCTTGACTCCCTCTAATTCATATGGCTCAGCTCCTCATACCTCACAGCTCTCTGGATTGGCGGTACGTTTCTAAGCTTTGCCGCAGGAATGAGGTGCAGTGGGAGAGCACACAGGTTGCTCTGAGCAGGTAGGGGTAGGAAACAGACTTGAGGTCTACGTTTCGGGAAGGGAAAGGTAGTCCAACGGCTGCTCGGCGTGGCTGCTTGGCCGAGGTGGCGGGCTAGTTTGCAGCCCGTGGAGGCCGCAGGGGGCCCCCAGGAAGATGCTACCAAGTACTTCAGGGAGTTCCCCAGTGCAGGGGAACGGAGTGTTGAATTCCAGAGATGCAGCAAGACACACAGCAGGAGCAAAGCGCTACAAACACTTGAGAAGCCTTTTTCGTTTCCAGCAAATGGACTATGAGTTTGCTGCCTGGCAGATGCTCTCTCTACCTGTTCACGTCCCCGCAGAGGGTTTATAGAAACTTTCACTATCGAAAGCAGACAAAGAATCAGTGGGCCAGAGGTGACCCAGCTTTCTTGGTCCTATTAAGCATCTGGCTGTGTGTGTCCGCTGTAGGATTTGGCTTTGTGCTGGACATGGGATTTTCTAAGATGACAAAGCTTGCCTTTGGGTTGTATTCATAGATTGAATAGGCGTTGGTCTTCTCATCTCAGCTCTAGTGTGGTTTCTCTCTCACAAGTGTTTGGTGAAAAGGCAGAGCAGAGACTATGGCGTGGAGTGGGGCTATGCCTTCGATGTGCATTTGAACGCTTTTCATCCTCTCCTAGTCATTCTGCACTTTATCCAACTTCTTTTCATCAACCGTGTCATTCTAACAGACACATTCATTGGATATTTGGTTGGAAACACCTTATGGTTGATTGCTGCTAACTATTACATCCTTGTAACCGTCCTGGAATACAGTGCATTGCCATTTTTGAAAAATACAGTAATTCTCCTCTATCCGTTTGCACCTCTCATTCTGCTCTACGGGCCGTCACCAGCCCTGGGATGGAACTTCACCCGCACACTGTGTTCCTTCTACAAGTACAGAGTAAATTGAAAAAAAAAGTGAGACTGTTACATCCTAACTGTGTCAACAGTATTGGTGAAGTGATTTCTTAAGAAACTTGTAAGTAAACTTTTATTGTAGATATCTTAAAGATGGAAAGTTTGTGAAGTTGAGGAAATATATGTTAACACTATTGTCATACATTCCTTAGAATTAATTAAATGTACATTTCTGTAATAAAAAAAAAGAAACAGATTTGAGGTGTCAGAAACACTTCAGAAGCTGGACATAAATGACCGTAGCTGCTAGGCCAATTTGCACATTCTAGTCCAGGTCTTGTTGTTGTTGACACTATTGCAGAGGTCCCACCTCCCCTCAGCCCACCCGCAACCCCTGCCTTCACCACACTGTTGCTGTGTCCATGGCCTAGTCTGGGTCTCTGGGCAGTGGGAACACGGCTGTTCGGCTGCACCGAGAGCTATGGACTCACTCCAAAGGCTTCAGCAGTGCTCTGCCGTCATTAGTGACTCCTCTTCTCTGCTACTTTATCTTTGAATAAAGTAGTTTTAAAAACCTTTTGGTTTTTTTTTTGGTATGTGCCCCTAGCGGAAACCGAACCTGGGACTCTCTGGTCTGCAGGCCGATGCTCCAACTGCTGAGCCAAACTGGCCAGGGCTTTAGAAACCTTTTGTACCACACTAGTTCTTGTCAAGAGCTCAATAATCTGGTGGTAAAACAGGAAATCCTTCCCTTTAAATAATGATACATTCATAAGTAATAAAATAAGAGTTAGAAAAATAAATTATTCAACACTGACATTTTATTTTTTGAACTTTATCATTTTTACAAAACAAAAGGCAGGTATCAAAAACAGCAAAGAGTTTACAGAATTCCTGTACCAGTTTTCACATAGGTCAGTGATTATGAAACTGGTGTCCAATGTAAATACTAAACAGGCAGATTTTCCTCTTGGTCAGATGCATTCAGGTGGTTGGTTTTGGAGCTACTAAATAACAACTTTTGATAAGCACCAGTCATTTTCTTGAGAACTGATTTGGTTTGTCCAACAAAGTAAACACTTTTTGCTGTGTGGCATTTTCTTTTTTTAAAAAACATTAAGCTAAAATACAGTGTGTATGTGTTTGGATCTGAACCAAATCTTTTGAGATCCCAATTACCCTGAAGAACACTGAAGACATTTATAGGGCATGTTAAATACTAGTTATATTATCTCATCATTTTAAGGCAGCTACTATAGTTCTAAGGAAAAAAGCATTTCATTCAAAGGCTGCCAGAGTCTGAACTACATCAGTTTCCACGTCCTTTCTGATGTGTTTTCCCAAACAGGGCCGTACTATTGGAACCAAAGTCTGTTGAGCATTCCCAACAGGCTCTGGTATCTCACAGAAACATTAGTATAGAGCAAGACTCCTTGCTCTGGACCCTGGTGACCACAAAGAAACCGAGAGGCCATGATCGTTGGATGCAGAGAAGAGAAGCATACTTAAACTCACGTAATCTGGAGAGAAGCAGAAACAAAGCTAGAACTTGACAGTGGCGTTCATCAACCACTTGTGCCAGAAACACATTTTGCTTAAATAAGGGAAGCATGGTCCAGTTTTACCATGTTGACAGCTGCCAGTTTCTCAAACATATTTTTAATAACGATCATTTCCTGGCTAGCACTGAGTTAGGAAATTGTCATCAAATTGACATCAAATGAATCACTATTAGGCAAAACAAAACCAAAAACCAAAAAACAGCGAAACAAAACCCACAAGCCAATAGAGGTTGAAAACTGCACAGTTAAACCTGAATGTAAATTATATTATGTACAGACTGGTATACACATTACAGAAATAGTTTTGAGAGCGTGAAACACTCCTGTTGAAAAATTGCCTCTATATTATCCCAATTTTCATTAAAGGAAAATGGATATGTAATTTTCTTCTTTACAGATATGAAAGAGGAAGCAAGAAGGCAAAGCTGAGAGAAACAGGTGCTACCCAAAGGGCAATGGTGGCATTTGGTTGTTTTGGTCTTTGTACCAGCAACTCCGACGCCCACGAAGATAACCCAGTCCCTGCTGGACTACACGGTTTTCCTGGCAGTCAGCACTCGAACAATGGACCCCACTCCTCCAGCAGCAAGTGCCTGAAAACGAACCAAATGTAAATGTTGATGAAATCATAAAGAATCAATTATCAGACCAAGGTAAACACGTTTCTTAAAGAAGGTTGTTGCAGCCATTGATTTTGAATTCATTGATTTTCATAAATATTTCTTGAGCACCTATCATGTACCAGGCACTGTTCTTGGCACTGGGGAATAGTAATAAACAAAACTTTTAGAGTCCCTGACCTCGTGTGCTTACATTCTAGTGAGATACTAATTTACAGTCTAGTATGATGTTTTCAATTAACGGTATGTTCTTAAAGATCTACAGCATAATGTTCTTGCCTAAAACGTGCTCAAATACAAATTTAGGACATGGATTCTGCTCTTATTCTGGCACTGTCGGGAGAGATTCAAGCTGGGATAAACCAACCTAAGTTCCATCTAGTCAGTCAAGATTTGTCACATTTTTCTTCTCCCAAACTAAGAATGATTACTTAATAGCTAAGAACTTGGACTTTACCTTGAAAAACTGAGAGTCATGATTAAACATTACAAATCTGAAGCTCTAGTATACTTGTATTCCAAAAACACTTACTGAATACCTTTGTGTACTGGGTACTGTGCTAGATGCTGGGGATACAAAAGTGAATAAATACAGCATTTTCTGGTCTACTGGGAAGACAGAGCTATGCTTTGGGTACTATAAGAGCAGAGGAAGGCACATCCCTAGCCTGAGGGTAGAGAGAACTATAGACTCGTCAGGTAAGGCTTCCTGGAGAAAATGATACAATAAATGGGTAAGTAGGTGATAGACTGACATAGAAGGGTATGGAGGCACTCAGGTAGAGAGAAAATCATGAGCAAGGTATAGAGGTGTGAAACATTACAGCGTGTTAAGGGAAAAGGAAGGTCCTGCCAGAGCATAAGGGGAAGAATAACAGGAAGATGAGGCTGGACTGGGGAACCTGGACTTTATTCTTCAGGTGACTGACAAGGGTAGATCTGGATTCTAGAGAGAGCACTCTGGTGACTGGGTGGAGAATGGATTTGAGGGAGGCAAAACTGGTAGCTGGGAGGCCGGTTTGGGAAGTGACAGAACGAACTGGGAAAGATGCTGCGAACAGTTACACTGAAGATGTATCTCGGCGGATGATTTGGAAAGTACTTAGGAGATAAGGCTGGCAAAAAACTGGTGCCTGATATTAGGAAGAAATGATGAATTAATATGTGCCTCAATTTTGCCATCTACTAACAGGGAATATCAAGCTTTCCCTCCTAGTATTTTTATGAGGATTAAATGAGTTATTATTTATAAAGTACTTTGGAAGAGTGCTTGGAATATAATAAGTGCTCAAGTAGTGTTTGCTATGATCCCGAGGCTATACTGGAACTAGGTTGGTTAGGTTTTAAAGCTGGCTCTTCTCCTGTAAATTGAGGATGATAAAGGTTTATATACCTGGTAGAGTTGTTATAAAGATTGAATGAAACATAATAGTACAGTGGCTGGCAAACAGAAAAAGTTCCATAAATAGGATGACTATACAAATTATTCTCCAAAATGGTACCCAGAGTGAAACGGAACCATTCATGATTATACTGAAACAACAGGTATAAACTGGGGCTATCTTGAGAAAACTGGGAGTTATGGTTATCCTACCCATAAATGTTAGCACTTTTATTTGATGTGACTCGGCTGAGGCTGAGCAACAATTTTTACTAGCTGTTCTTGTCTTACATGTGTGAATTTTCACTCAGATACAAAGACAATAGCTTCTGAAAAACTGAGTTTGGGGAACTGTAAGATGTTACAGAATATAGTCCTTACCTGTGGTTGGTTCTATTTAAATGTTACATTGTTAATATTTACAGCAATATAAGAGTTGGGTATTAAACATTACCACTTTTTACTTAAAGTAAAATCCCTTCTACCCATTTTTCTTTGATGGATAGTGTACTGGCACCTGCTTACACTGCAAAATAAAACGCATGAAAACAGTAAAAAATATTTACAAATTCTTGATCCACCCCCAATTTTTTTTAAATTGTGGTAAATATATATAACAAAATATGCCACTTTTAACCATCATTAGATATCAAATTCAGTGGCACTAAATACATTCACAATATTGTACGGACCTCACCACTATCTATTTCGAATATTTTTTTATCAGCCCAAACACATCTGTACCCATTAAACATCAGCTCTTTATTCTCCCTTCTCCCCAACCCCTGGTACTTTGTCTCTATGAATGTGCCTATTCTAGATATTTCTTTTTTTTTTTAATCCTCACCCGAGGACATTTTTCCATTTTTTGTTCAGGTAGAGTGGGAGGGAGAGAGAGGAACAGAGAGAGAGAGAGAGAAACATCGATGTGAAAGGAACACATCGAGTGGCTGCCAGGGCTCTAGATATTTCTTATAAGTGGAATCACACAGTATTTGTCTTTTTGTGTTTGGCTTATTTCACTTTGTATAATGTTTTCAAGGTCCATTCATGATGTAGCATGTATCAGATCTTCCTTTTTTTGGATGAAAAAAATTCTATTTTATTCCATTGTATGTACGTACCACAGTTTGTTTATCTGCTCATCTGTTGTTGATGAGCAGACAAACAAAACAACGTGAGTTGTTTTCACCCTTGGCCATTGAGTTCTTGATTTTTTATTACTTATTTTCTTTTCCAAGATTTGATTTAGTTCACAGTTCAAGATTATATTTACTAAACAATAATCATTAAATAAAAGTGCTGCAAATCAATTCTCTTAAGACCAAGGCTAGCCCTGGCCGGTTTGGCTCAGCAGTTAGAGCATCGGCCCGTGGTCCAGAGAGGCGTGGGTTCGGTTCCCGCTAAGGGCATGTACCTCGGCTGCAGTTTGTCCTCAGCCCTGGTTGGTTGTGCGGGTGGCAGCCACTCGATGTGTCCCTTTCACGTCGATGTTTCTCCCCCCCCCCCCACTCTACCTGAACAAAAAATGGAAAAAAATGTCCTCGGGTGAGGATAAAAATAAAGACCAAGGCTAGTAAGCGTAAATTGAAACTTTGCGTGCATTTATTTGTAATAACAGATGTATAGCCAAGAAGTCAAAATTATTTAGGCAGGAGGGGTTGTCACTGTTATTCTCTCCTATAAAGGAACCAGTCACATAGATTTCTAATTCATAACTTACCTTTTCGTGCCACTGCAATAACACAGCACTGCTATTGTCAGAGGGGCTCTCAAAGCCTTTATAAATATACTTCATTAGCAGATCCACACCATTCTTGTCCAGGGATTGAACTGCCTTTTCAATATCATTAGCTTTAAAAGAGATGAGCACCTTCAAGACAATGCTGCCTGCCCGATCCTGAGGATAAATAAACAACAGAACATTTAGACATACGTGGGTGGAGTTAGTTTTACAAAGGCCACACTGAGGTGACATGAAAGAGGAAACTGTGGGGATACCCGAGGAAAGTATTTCAGACGAGGAAAGATGAGTGCTGTTAGTTTGTGTTCAAGGAGCAGCACGAAGACCTAAGGGCCTGGGGCAGAGTGGTGGGAGAAGAGCGGGACAAAGAGTGAGAGGTAGTGGAAGACAGGTCAGTAAGCCCTGCAGGCCATTGTGGAGACTTTGGCTTTCACTCAGAGAAATAATGTTGGATGGTTCTGAGAACAGTGACATGATCTGTCTTACATTTCAACAGGATCCCTTAGCTGCCAAGCTGGGAATAAGTTGGGGCAGGGTGGGTGGTACCGGGGACAAGGCAAAAGACCAGTTAGGAAGTTATTGCAATAATATAGGCTGGTTTTGGCTAGCATGGTGGCAATGGAGGTGGTCAAAAGTGGACAGATATGCTCTGGCCAGTTTGGCTCAGCGGTCAGAGTGTTGGCCCAGAGACTGAAGGGCCATGTGTTCGATTCCTGGTCAAGGGCACATACCTGGGTTGCAGGTTTGGCTCTGGTCGGATTTGTGCAGGAGGTAACCGATTGATGTGTCCCTCTCACACAGATGTTTCTCTGTTTCTCTCTCTCACCTCTCTCCTTTCCACTTTATCTAAAAATCAATGGAAAAATATCCTCAGGGGAGGATTAACTAAATTAAAGTATACAATCCTTGACATATTTAAAGTAGAGATAGATGTGATAATTTACCAATTTGTTCAATCCAGATTTTTAAAAATCTGCTTTGATCCATCCTTAAGAAATAAGTTATTAATAAAACTTATTTTAAGTTTCATGTCTATAGTCAAGAGACTATAGATGTAAGACATAGTGACCTTCATTTATAATAATCTTTTTTGATAAAAGTTTGTTCCAACAATAAAGTTGTTTTTTTACCCATCAAGCCAAGCAGAGGGAACACTAAATTTACCCTTTCAATAATTCATTTCTCCTTCTTTTCAGAATAAAGTGATATTTTTGGCATAAATACTGGTCAGAAACATTTTACAGAATGTTTCTACCATCTATTGTTACCTTCAGTTTAAAGACTCTGCAATCACCAATTTAGAAAAACATCCTTGCCTCCAGAGCTATAACCTCCCACCCTCAAGCTGTGATTTAAAAAACCACTCATATAAAAGCAGGTGGTAAAGTGAAAATTTCAATGATGTTCCTCACAATTTTTAAAAACCCAAGACATTTTCTGCTTATAAAAAACTATGTTGCCTAATACTTATTATGCATTTACCTAGTTATTACTTACTACTATTTAACTAAGGAGAGTCTTGGGGTTCCTAGGATATATGAATAGCTACAAATAATGGGGTTAATGCTCTAGGCCTCTTTTAAAACAATAAATGAAGTAAATAGTTTCTGAAGAATTATGAAAGGCTGCTACAGGGAATGTAAGTCACACAACTTTTCTGGCAATACCATATATAGCAAAAGCCTTAAAAGCTACATCCTAAAATCCAGCGCTTCACTTCTAGGAATTTATTCAAAGGAAATTAAGAACTTACCATAAACTGTTCACGTCAGTACTATTTACAATAAGAAAAAAAAAAGGCAATACTCTAAATACATGACTAAAGGAGATTAGTTATATATAAACTGCAGCATGTCTATTAAGTGGCCATTAAAAAAGATGTTAGAGCCCTGGCCGGTCTGGTTCAGCAGTTGGAGCGTCGGCCCACAGACCGCAGGGTCCCGGGTTCAGTTCCCACTAAGGGCATGTACCTCAGTTGTGGTTTGTCCTCGGCCCACATCGATGTTTCTTTCTCTCTCTTCCTCCCTCTATCCCTCCTCCTCTATCTGAAGATAATGCAAAAATGTCCTTGGGTGAGGATAGATAAAAAAAAAAAAAAAAGATGTTATAGAAATAAAAACATTTTGCCTAGGAAAAATGTTCATATATATTGCTATACAATTGAAAAAAGTAGGTTATAAAATTCCATTTTTATTTTAAAAAAAAACACTCATAGAAAAACTGTGTAAGTCTCTAGCAACAACCAAAAGTAATAACTATGATCTGAAGGTGGTGGGATTTTGGGTGATTACCTCTTTTATCCCTTACATCTGACTTTTCTATAATAAATATTGTATAACTTTACAAAATCTTTCAAAAGAAAATTAGTAGATCTGTTTATTTTGTAAAAGTTTTACTTATTATTATTTTTTTTATCCTCACCCGAAGACATTTTTCCATTTTTTGTTCAGATAGAGCGGGAGGGAGGGAGAGGAAGAGAGAGAGAGAAACATCTCGATGTGAAAGGGACACATCGAGTGGCTGCCACTCGCACGACCAACCAGGGCCGGGGACAAACTGCAACCGAGGTACATGCCCTTAGCGGGAACCGAACCTGGGTCTCTCCGGACCGCAGGCTGATGCTCTAACCGCTGAGCCAAACTGGCCAGGGCAAAGTTTTACTTATTCTTCAAGCCTTTCCTCAAATCCATCCTGTGGCCTCCTCTAAAAACACACAGAAATGATCTCTGTCATTTGAATTCAGTGTGTCTTCCAGGCAGCATTATCATAACTCGATCTGAGAGTATTATTTTTCACATGTAAATTTTTAATCTATCAAACTGCACTATAAGCTCTTTTATGTCAGTCACAGAGAGCAACTAGTTCAAATATCTGCTCACTGTGTGACACTAGAGGATTTGGTAAGAGTGTACCAGGAGACCAGCAGAGATCACTTGTTATTTGTGACTCACCTTCACCGCCTGACTCTTGGTGTTGAGAGGGGGGTTTTTCAGAGCTGCCTGCAGGGCGGCTGTCATGTTTCCTGTGATGGAGGTTAAGGGGATAGCAGCAAAGGGCAGCCCTCAGGAAAGCACTGTAACTACCACTGGTTCTTAAGACTTGACTTTATGCACAGAAAGAAAAACTACTATGGTCACTATGCTCAATATTGAAAAAATTCAACATGTTGCTTTCAAGTATGTCAATCAAAGATAAAATACTGAAAACAAAAAAGAACATGTGATTATTTTTCTAATAAAGCAAAGACAGTTTCCTCTTTGGTTCTAATTATCAAATGAACATCTTGCTAACCTCTCATTTTCTAGTAAGACACATGTGGAAATATTATTCAGTGACATTTATAATAAAACTCTATAAACTATGTATCATGATTATTAGGACCTCAAATTAAACAGCCTAACCTCAATCAAAACATGTCTTTTTATATGATTCTAACTGGAAAAATAAATATCAAACTTTTGCTAGAATTATATTCTATATTAATTGAAATGATGGTAGACAATGCTGGTAGATTACTCTAGCAATATGAATGACATATGTCAGTCATCTCTCAGTATGGATGAAAAGAGGCATTAGAGAACATATAAGTCAATGACCCTTAGGTGACTTAACTCTGTTTTGGATATTTTCTCTCATATTTCACAAGGTTATTCACACTGTCTTAGGCCATACCTATTAAATTTAGTTTCTCTTTGAAAGCACCAGTGAGTTAGCATGTATGAGACACGGAAGGCCAATCAGACTGTCAGAATGTACAGTCATTCCCCTAAAAGGAAAACCACACAGAGCTCACTTGTTCCTCCATCTGTGGTGCCTGACCAGCATCCGTCTCTTCTGGTTGTAACAAAAGCAGAAGAGACTATCTTTATAAGCAGATCCACTCTAAGAGTCATCTCGTATCATCTAAAATAAGTCGGCTTCGAAAACATCATTCATTCATCATAAAGAATGTTTTTAGACAGAATAATGTTCACCACTTATTTTCCAAAGGAAAAAAACTATGGTTGGTGGTAAGCTGTTATTTTCAAGGTTTAATCGACTTCTAGAGAAGCAGGCCTTTCGTAGACTGGCTCATTTTTAAGACCCCAAACACTTAAGTATTTAAATAATGCAAAGTAGCAACAGCTGACTGTGAAGGTTGTGGAACTCAAAGAAGCATCTGTACGTTGATAAATGTTTAAAGCTGTATTTTAGGTGCCTTTAAGACCAAATACAGTTCCTACGAAATATTGTCACTCATCTATTTACCTTTTATAATTGAATAGGATATTGATGAGGAAAGAGTCTGCAAAGCTTTCCTTATGAATACACCCAAGAATAATTAGAAATGAGTGGATTCAGTATTTGAGAATCTTTAAAATTACAGCTTTGGTTATTGCAACATTTACACTTTTCTAAAAAAGGATCTGATGCAAATGTGCAGAATTATGAATATTCAAATATTCAAAAACAAAACCCAGGAACTGACAGCCACCTTTCAACAGAAATGGTAACGATTTCAGGATTGCAGAAATGGCTCTGCTTTGGACAAATGGCTCATCTTCTTCTATTCCATTCATTGGGGTTTACTGGAACCATTTCCAGGAATTCTCCACTTGCTGCCTTCCGTCTTCTCGCTACCGTCCTTTGCGCGGCGGGCAAAGCCTCCAAGCTTCCATCTCGGACTTTCGCTTGCTTTGTATTTACACCCCTCCCCACGGTTAACCAATTTTGTGCAACTTGTATTTTGCCAAATACCTTAAAAAAAAAGGACCCCAGGCTGGAAGGACAGAGGGGCCTCATTCTGCAAACCGCCCCCTCTCTCCCGGCAAGGAATCAACTATCCTCACGCTACCAGAACAAAACATCGCAACAAAAACTGAGTTAACTACAGAAAGACGCCCATTCCTTCCCGTCAGACATTTCTGGGGCCAATGTGACCCCGGAACGGCGCCCCGGTCAGTCCCGGGGAGCCAGGTGCCGGCCCGGCGCCGCGAGGGCGCGGCTCGCAGAGCCAGGGTGCGGGAGGCAGGACCCGCGCGACCTGAGGACTCGGGGCGCGGAAGGTGCGCTGCAGGGGTGGTGTCCGAGGGCGGGTCCCCGGGGTCTCGGGGCGCCCCGATGAGAAACGGACACAGGTCCCAGCCGGAATGGGGGCCCCAGGCAGAGGTCCCAGGCGCCGCCGCCGCCCTGCAGCGCGGGGTCGCGGGAGGAGGGCCGGGTGGGTGGGGTGGGGGGTCGGCGAGTGCAAGGATATTGCCGCAGACAGGAGTCCACCTCGCCCTCGTCGGGCCCGGCCTGCCCGTCGCCCCCATCTTCCTCGTCCACGAACTTGTTCTCGTCATACTCATCCACGTCCACCTTCCGGAACCGGGCCGACGACACCGTGTTCTTCGACATCCTCGATCCGGAGCGGCGGCGAAGGCCTCCTCTAGGAGCTGTCTGTACCTCAGCGAGCCCAGCCCCGCAGGAACCCGAAGCCTGGTGCCTCCACTTCCCTCTTCCGCTCTGGGGCGTCGCCCGCAGCCGGCGCTCGGGCGGTTCTGGGCCTGCGCGCTGGCCACGCTCCTTCCTCCTCAGGTTCTCATCCTGCTCGAGCCTCCCACGCCGCCCCGGCTCTTCCCCCGGGAGCGCGCGCGAGGGCGGGAGCGCGCTGGACGCAGTGCGCAGGCGCAAAGTGTCCGCAGGGAAGGGCGGGGCGGAGCAAAGGAGGCGGGGGCGGGAGGGGCGGGGCAGAAGGGAGGGCACAAAGTGGTGCCGCGGACAGAGGTAAGAGGCAATTGGGCGTACAGCTGAGTCACGTGATCCCTTGGGGTTTCCATAGAAACGCTTCTCTGCGGTCCAGTCCAGGAGGTCTTAGGCTGGCGGCGATGGACCCTGGGGGCGGGTGGCCCTGTTTTTTACTGCTGCGGTCGTTGCCAACGACCTGTCATCCGGGTCCTGCGTAAGGTCCGGCTGGGCCGGACTTGCCTGGGAGGTGGGATGGACTGGTTGTCAGCCCGAGTCCCCTGCAGTTGGCAGGAGTATGGGGCGCAGTGATGCACGCCCGGGCGCCCAGCCTCGTTCTACTTGTCAGAGACATTGCTTCGGACCGTGCGCTGCCCGTGGCTGCGTGCCCGAGGCGGGAGCCCCTTTCCCGGGGTTGGACCTGCGCTGCGCGACCAGCGGAGATACCCAAGGACAGAGTCGAAAGGTCAACCTTATCTGTCAGTGCTGGTGACAGCACCGCGACCGCACCTGCAGAACCTGAACTAGGTATTGTATCCACTGGGAGGGAGGCGGGGGTGTCTGGGGGGCTGGGGTCGGGGAGCAACACTGGGGTGGTATTTGGGGTAGGGTCAGTCATTGACATCTAAAAATAAGTAGTTATTTGGAGCAAGAATGCTAGAAAAGCTCCGGTGGGAGTGAGTTACGTTCTCCGGTGCTGAGGGGAAACAAAATGTGTAAGCATTAGCGGAAACTAGACCTTAAGATTTATTATCTGTGATTTAAGATTTCCATGAACCCTCTAGGCCAGCTTTTAATTTTATCTGACATCCCGATTTCTGAGAGCAAAGCTCTTATCCAGGAGGGAAAGGCACTAAAACGGAGGAAATGGTAATTGTGCTGCGTGTATAGCACTGAAGTATAAATATTTTCATGATAAAATTAACTTGGACTTTGGCTGGACACCCAGATGGCTTTGTATTTTCCTGACATCCTATCAGGTCTGGTTTAATTCCAGCTCTAGCCGAAGGCCGGCTGTTGCCCTGTTAAGGACCCCAGTCCTTGCTCTCCTGTGCGGTATTGACAAGAGCACCGGGCTTAGAATTAGTAAATCCTGGCTTGAGTCTTGACGCTTTCACTCAATCTATTTGATGGAGGCATGCCACTTAAACTTCCGGATCTCAGATTCCTTACTGCTAAATTGGGGTAATAATATGTATGTAGCAAGATTGTTCTGAGGGTTAAATACAGGAAAGTGTTTTGAAGCTCTGAAATTCTACATAAATGTGAAATGCATGTTACCTGTACATGGATTTTGGCACTCGTCATAAATTACTTCATGATATATTGTGTTTTACCTTGCCCCCTGGAAGAGATGGAAAGATTCTGGAGGGCAGAGGCTGTCTTATATTTCTTTTGCATCTTCCGTTAGGTCTGAAAGGTACTCAATACATTCAGGTACTCAATTATTCCTTGATGAATGAATAAAATGTGAGGGCATGACATTTTGAAAATCACACTGAGAATAAATGAACCAGTAAAAAGAGGAAAAAAGATCTTGATATCAAATATTTGTTGGCTATATATGTAGATAGATAGATAGATAGATAGACCAGAGACAGAGAGAGAACCCCCTCAGGAATTCTTTTTTTTTTTCCCTTGAGAGGAAGAAGCAATGTGGCATTTTTCTTTTCCCCATTAAGTTACCTTTATAAAAGACATCTCAGTTAGGTGATGGAGTGACATATCTTTAAATTAACATTCAAGTTATGAACAAACATGGTGGTAAAAATTTCCCCAAGGGCTGTCTCAAGATAGCAAAGAAAGATTTTCTACCTGTTGGTAAATCTTTATTTTAAAGTCTTATACGAAAGTATCAGATTATTACTATGGTGAATGATATTATATAACTTAAAAAAATTAATATTCTTTTTTTCAGTTTCAATTTTTCACTAACTTTATATTTGTTTAAATGCTACAGATGATTATACTTTTTGCCCTTTTAAATCAATACTTTTTTTTAAAGAGAAAATTGAACATTAGAAGCACTTTTGAGAGCAAATGGAAACAAGGATTCAAGAGCTAATACATTCCTTCTCTTATATTTCTGTTCTTTTGTATAAGGTCTTATATAGGAAATTTCTTTGTTATCTCATTTTAGAACTGGGAAAGAATCCCAGAGTAGACATCCACTTAAGGGTATAGTGAGGGGAACTTAAAAAAATCAAGTTGCTCTTGTTGGTTGCCAGATGGGAGGGGCATTGGGGGATGGGGGAAAAGATGAAGGCATTAAGAACTACAAATTGGTTGTTAGACTTAGGAATCTCAAAGGGAATGGGGGAGGTGGGGCGGGAAGAAAGAAACTAAAGAACTTATATGCATATATGCATAACCAATGGACATAGACAATAGTGTGGGGAAAATAGGAGGGGGGTCAAGGGGGGAAAATGGAGAGACATCTGTAATACATTCAACAATAAAGATAAGTTTAAAAAGGAAAAAAAAAATCAAGTTGCTCAAGGGTATAATTGTTTTTGATTGCTCAGGATTTTGCTCCATATTTCAAATGTGTTAAATACAATTAATTAATTCTCAGCCACATAATGCATATTACATTTGAGATGTAAAAATGCCAAAAATATGCTTTTCCAATGCAATATTTTTTATTGTCTCATAATAAGTACCTCGTACATGGTAGGTACTCAACATTTCTATTTAATGAATTAGTAACCTAACAGAATAATGTGAGACTGAGTATTTTTTAATGAACACATTAATTACCTCTAAAGCATTAAAGACATTTCTGTGTGTATGTGAAGAATCCTGTCCTTAATTATTTTTTAATTACAAAATACACAAAATACACACTTTCTTGCAAATTACAAATTTCTAATGTTAATCACAGGACTTCATTCATTGTAGGTAATATTATTCTCCCTATTTTAATTTTCCGAAGAAATGCTTATCCCTGAAATAAAGGATCCATAAGGTTTTAAGACATTTTATTTATTGTGCAAATAACCTGTTTTGGTTTAAAACCAAAGTGAGACTGAATTGGAATTTTCATGAGGTTAGAAGGTTTTGATAAAACAATGCTTTAATTGATTTTTCCTTTCATATATATATATTTTTTTATCCTCTCCCAAGGACATTTTTCCATTTTTTGTTCAGATAGAGTGGGAGGGAGAGAGAGAGAGAGAAACATCGATGTGAGAGAGACACATCGAGTAGTTGCCACCCACACAACCCAACGAGGGCCGGGGACAAACTGCCACTGAGGTACGTGCCCTTAGCGGGAACTGAACCCGGGTCTCTCTGGACCGCAGGCTGATGCTCTAACCGCTGAGCCAAACCGGCCAGGGCCTTTTCATATATTTTAAACCAAGTGCTCTATCTATAATGTACTTCTTTACCCCATACTTGCCACTGAATACTTAGCAAACCAAGACCTTGAATCCCGCAGGATGGCAGGGTTATTATGAAATGGCAGTGAACTCAGTGTTAATTAAATATGTGAAATATGTGTTATAAATATAAAATATGTAAATTTCAGTTTTGGTAATGATGACTTAATTTCACTGTTCTCTAACAACATAATTACTATAATAGAAACATATTTTTTAGCATGTTACCCATACACTATATTATGCTTTAATGTTTTTACTTAAGATCCAAATGAACTGATTCTGTGTTTAAACCACCAACCTTCAAATCTTCAAGTTTTTTTCTTTGTGATTAATTTTAGCTTCACATAATTTTATGATTACACATTGAAGTCGAGTAATAGGAGGAACTATTTTACAACGAGAACTTTATTTCTTTATATATTAGTACTTCAAAGACTAAAAAAATTTAAATCTGTACTCTTGTCTCAGGAAAAAAATTTGGTGCTAAACATTTTTGTGAATGAGACTATATTTCTATAATTTTTTTTACCTACTTATGATAATATCAAAGGAAGTTATGGATTTAAAAATTTACTTATTCCATATTCTTTGCCACTACTGGGATCTGTTATTAATGCTAACAGTTGTTTTATGTTTAAATTTCTTGCCACAGTATACAAGCATAACATTTGAGATAATAATAAGTTACATCTTCTTTTCTAATATTTATATCACTTTTATTTTTCTTATCTTATTGCATTAGACTCTCAAGACAATGTTAAAAAATTGGGTGATAGACACGGGCACTAGACTTATGTGCCCATTAAATGTATTATCATGTATTATCACTATGTTGTATACCTGAAACTGATATAATAATAATGTGTCAACTGTAATTTAAAAATAAAAAATAAAAATATAGAACAACTGAAAAAAAATTGGGTGATAGTAGGCTTTTCTTCTTAGTTTCTGTTTTAATGAAAATGTCTTTGGTATTTCACCAGTTTATATTTTCTGTTGCTTTATGATCTTTAGGCATGGTGACTGAAGTGATCAAATGCTTTTTTGGGGGATCTAATGATAGTTTTTTGATCTTTTAATTTATGAATGTGATAAATTATATTTGTATATTTTTCTGCACTGGAACCATTCTTACGATTCTAGAATGAACTCTGTTTGGTTACTATTTTAAGTACTTGCTAGATTTGATTAGTGTTTATTTTGTTTATATAATTTCAGAATCTATATGTATAAGTCAGATTGGTTCATAGTTTTATTTCTTTTTGCTGTCTTTATCCAGTTTTGATATCAGGGTTAGTCTTGCTTTATAAGATGAATTGAGAAAATTTCCACCTTTATTTTTCCTATGCTCTGGAATAGTTTGAATAATAGAAAGTTGCCATGCTATTTTTTCTTTGAAAGTTATAGAATGTGCTTAAAATGATCTGGGCTTGCTAATATTTTTAGAGGTATATCTTTGATCATGGTTATCTTCTGTGGTTATTGACTTGTTTGATTTTCGTTTTTTGAGACGGTTTTAGAACATATTTTTTCTAGTAAATCATGCATTTCATCTAGATTGCCAACTTATTGACAAGATGTTGCAAAAAAATGTTTTCTTACAATTATTTTAGTTTCTTCCATGACCATGAACATATGGCTTTTCTCATTGTTACTATTAACTATTTAAGCAAAATATTACAATCAACATTTTTTCTCACCCTAAACCGATTGTCACAAATTATAGAAACGTACTTTTATATCTTATAGAAAATAGTCATTTCAGACTTATAGTTTTGATAGAATTTGAAATACCTTATAATTCTTATCCTTTTCTACTATCTATCATCCTGTTCATATTTTATTAATAATAGCTACCACTCAATGAGTGTTTATTGTTTGTTAGACACTTGGTTAATAATCTGTTTATTATACTTACATTGTTTACTCCTTGGAGTAGCTCTAGGGCCTAGCAATTAGTATACCCATTTTACAGATGAGAAAATGAAGGCTCAGAGAGATTAGGTAAATCAGCCAATGATACTCAACTAGCAAGTAGACTGGTAAGGGAATTAGGACGGTCAGATTCTGCAGTTTGTGCTTTTAATCACTCCATGGAATTATTGCTCTGATAAATGCCATCTTAGAGCAGATAGAGCTGAAAGGAACCTTAAAGATGATCTCGCTCATGTCTCATTTTTCAGATGAGGAAATAGAGACTACTTGCCTAGGGCCATGTATCTTTATGCTCTCTTAACAGTATTTTATTTAATACTTGGCCTGGATTCATGACTTGTCTAACATTATTCTTTCTAGCCCCAGTCTTACTTAAGCAGTGCAAAAATTTAACTGCCCAAAGCACTCTTCTTTACTATAGTTCTGACAATATTTCTCTCTTTGTTATATACCATTGATACCCAGGTTCATACTTGAAATACAAATGAATCATAAATTTCAGACTATGTTTCTAACTGGATCCTTTGTTGCCTGATTGATATTGTGGTCTTTTTGACCACTTTGGAGATAAATTTCATGGCAACTAATTGGATCTACTTCTTTTTCTTTTTCTTTTTGAGGAGTCCACGAGGTGGGCAGGTCCTGCCTGCTGCTGTGGGTGGGGTATCACCAGCCAATCTGTCAAGAAGCTTCAGAGCTGGCTCCCAAGCCTCCAGACCCACTGACACCATTAGCCGAGTTTCCCACCTGAATCTACTCTTATAGTGATCAGAGGTGCTGAATTAGTCATGTTGGGGTCTTTTTATTTATTATTTATTTTTAAATTAATTTTAAAGAGAGAAAATTGATGTGAGAGAGAAGCATCAATCTGTTGCCTCCTGCACGCAGCCCAACAGGGGATTGAACCTGCAACCTGGTTATGTGCCCTGACCAGAAATCGAACTGGCAAACCTTTGGTGCATCGGAAAATGCTCTACCAACTGAGCCAGTCTGCCTCCCAAATTGTAGGCATAGTTTCACGATCTAATAAACTTCAAAAGTATCTCTTTAAATAACAATTACTATGTACCCAAAATGCAATTCTGTCCCAATAATTCTATTAAAAAGTTCAGCTTAACAACAGAAATTTCTTTAAAAATTTTTATTTATTTTAATCACAACAGAAATTCCTATTTTAAACATTTCTGTCTTTTGAGAGGGAAGTGAGGCAGCAGATGGGAATTAATTAAACACAAGCAAAGTGGTTTAATGTACGTGCTCAGAGGGTTAGTTAAAGAGCATTTCTTAGAAGTGTGTTCTGAACAAGAGTTTAAGAGAAGATATAGATATGCACTGGTGAAAAAGAAGTGGTCAGAAGGGAAGTAAAACCAATTGTGCCCTGGGGAGCTATATCAGAAGAAGGGGGGATGGGTGCTAACAACAATAAAAAATACGTCCATTGCAGGAGAGTTCAGCGGCCACTTGGCTAGAATGGAGAAGAAATGTTGGGAAGCAGTGATTGGTAAAGTTTTGAGATGTAGATTACAGCCTTGCTACCCATATTTTGCTTGGATATGTGCTGGATTCTAAAGGGAAACTAAAGAAGGGAAAGAGGCAGCGTTTGACCTGTAGGAGCTTACAGTCTTGCTGATGAGACAGGGCAACAGGAAGGTAGAGGTGGAGCCTTGAAAGCCAGTAAGAGTGGCGTGGATATTACATGGTGTGTGATGGAAGGAGCCTTTGGTGAGTCTCATGTATCATCCTGCCTCTATCATCCACTCAGGAGTGAGAGGTCTGAGCTGGGAAAGGTCAAACCGAGCAGGTGGCTACATTTCAAAAGTCAATTTCTGTAGCTCTGTCTAATCAATTAGCAAAAGAGCTCCACCCCCCCCCCCCAAACTATTTTGAACCACTTTAGAAAAAAGAAAAAGGGCTGCCTAAAATCTTCTGTTCATAATGAACAATTAATGGAAAATCACTGGTTTGCTTTTGCAAACAGCACTGAATGCCAGTAACTTCAGGCTGTTTTCCAATTTTGTAGTAAATTTTTATACCAAAACCAATTTAGGAAGCTATTTAGTCCATAGGCTTTTTTAGTGGAAAGATGATATGGGTTGACCAAATACTGGCATTTTCTTTTTCACACCAAAATATTCTCAAGGTACTAATTGGCTCCATTTTGATACTGTCACTTTTAAAATAAAGGAAAGATATTAAGTTGCTTATGGAAACATTTTGAATTATATTTAAAATAGCATAGCTTTATAATAGTTAAGATGGTAAATAATTCAGGTTTTGCCTTTAGTGTATCAGTTTATCTCCATCTTGGATCATTCCTAAGAGAAAAAGTTTCCAGATTTTTGTTGGCTATCTTATAAGTCCCCCGGTCGTTGTTTGGTCTCATGTTGTAGGAACGCAGATTTTATTTTTTCCCTTTCTTTTTCTTCTTCTTCTCATCTGCCTTGTTGCTACTTACAGACTGTTCTGTGATTTCCACCGTCTCCGCTGACATTGCGATGGGAGGCCTGCTGAGGTCCTTGGCTTCTTGGAATGACATCTGAGGCGTGTTTAAGTGCCTTACGACGTTCCCGGGTTTATGTGGGTTTTGACCCACGTGGATTGGCGGTAGGTCTCTGAAAGGCACCAGCACAAAGACGACAGGAACCCTGAGGTCTGGTGTCAGATCGGGTTGTGGCTGTCCACTGGTTCCTTGAGGAGACTGTCCCGGAAAGGGACTGTGGGAAGGGTAGCTCTCTAAAGCTGCCAGCGCGGTTATGTTCTGATCCTCTTTTGTCTGGGGAAGGACATCGGTGAAGTAAGGTTTCACTCCTGTTATGGCATTGATTTCATACGCATTGTGCCTGTCAGCCAGCGCTCTCCCAGTTAAAATGGGCTGGAAAACAGTTGCTCCCAGGACACCGCTCACAAAGTTGTCGAGGAGAAAATGCCAGATCCCACCACTTATTGGGCTCAAAGTGACCTTTGGCCAGAGACTCGCCAGGCTCCGGAGAGCTTCTCGGTTCCACGCCGAGGCCGGAAAATCGGGGTCAGTGTGATAGAGCTGAGAGAAGTAAATACTAAGAGTGACATCTGGGAACGTTCTCAGGAAGTTGTACATTTTGCCGATGCAGCAGTGGTCGGCTTCATTACAAGGGGAGGCATTGGAATACAGAATGATGTGCCTGATGCCCTCACTATTGTATACGGCAGAGTCAAAATAACCATTGGCCTCAAACAGCATTGATTCTGGATGGGTGTTATTCACCGTGCAACTGCTAGCGTGACCCTTTTGCACGAGGCTCCCAGTAGAAGTTTTCAGTTCATAAAACGTCAGGTGTTTTGTTTGAGGATATGTTGGCCCATAAGGGAATCCAAAAATCTGATAAAATTCTGTGTAGGAAACTCTTGCTTCTTCCCCTGTCCGAATATGGTAAGGACAATTAGAGCAATCTAGAGAGAAGCTCAGCCAGTAATAAGGTTTTACTATTGTTCCACGGTTTGCTAGGTATTCCTCATATAAAGGCTCCATTGCTAGTTTTATTGTCTTCTAGCTGCAATCCTAAACAAGGAAGAGAAAAATATTTATATAAAACCAGTACAGGAAGAACTAAAGACAGTGCATGAGTTTATTGAGTCATATTTTTCCTTTTTTTATTCTTTATTTTTTTAAGTGGTTTTTTTTTTTTTTTAATCCTCACCCGAGGACATTTTTCCATTTTTTGTTCAGATAGAGTAGGAGGGAGAGAGAGGAAGAGAGAGAGAGAGAGAAACATCGACGTGAAAGGGACACATCGAGTGGCTGCCACCCACACAACCCAACCAGGGCCGGGGACAAACTGCAACCGAGGTACGTATGTGCTCTTAGCGGAAACCAAACCCGGGTCTTTCTGGACCGCAGGTCAATGGTCTAACTGCTGAGCCAAAGCAGCCAGGGCAAGTCATATTTTTCTTTAAAGCAGGTGGTGTGATAACCATGGTAGCATCTTTGCATCTAAAAGATAATGCTATATATTCATAGATTAGAAATCTCAGGATTCATCTTTACTGAGACTCCTAGGGAGGGGGAGGAGACAAAAGGGAAAGCTATGATACACCTTACCTGTTCCATAGATTCTGAGGCTGTAGAGCAAATGGGTTAATGGTGCAAGTTCTAGAAACAGACTGCCTTGTTTCAAGTCAGGGCTCTGCCACTTAGCAGCCTAGTGATTGTAGGCAAGTTATTTAACCTCAGGGAGCCACAGTTTCCTTTTCTGTAAAATGAGCCTAGGAATAGTTCCTACCTCATAAGATTATCTTGAAGATTGATAGAATAAATATACATTGCTTTATTATGTGCCCGATATAGTAAGGACTCAGTAAATACTTAGCTCTTAGTAGTAATAGTACAAGTCCTAGGGTATTGAGATGTTTCTTGTTTAGGAAAGTCCAAAGAAATAAACAGGGCTTTATTTATAATGTTCTTTCTCTCTTTTCTAAATGTAATAGTGTCTAATATATCATGCAGAGGTTTTGAGTGTGCTTGTGTCTTACTTAAATCAACTATTTCTTCTAATCATTGACAATAAATTGGAGGTGGGTATCATTTGGGGAATAGGACCTTGGAGTCTATTTAGCTGGTAGAGACTTCTTGTAGAAGGTTTGTTTTCTTTGGGTCATGGATACACATTCATCAGTACTTGAGAGTTTTATTTTTAGCAGGTGGGTTTTGTTAGAGCATTTTGTAAACTTCACTATTCTAAAAGCAAATATGGTTCTTTAGGATATTTCAGATAGTTCCTGGGATGTTAAAACCAAAATGTTGAGATTTTTAAGTAATTCTTTTTCCTTTAAAAAAATTCCTTCAGGTATCATTAATCCCAAGCAACAACCTAGGGCATTTTAATATAGGTTTAAAATAACTTATTATCCAAGTATTACATGTTTCTTGTAGAATTTTTTTTATAATACTGATACATAAAGGAAAAATAAAAACTCATGCCCTTTTGTATCAGTTTACATTTCCATTACCATATTAACAAGTCTATCCCCTCTGGTCTTATTACCATATGTGTTATGCATAACATAAATAAAACCATGTTTTATACTTTGCTTTTTCACTTAGTATTGTCATAAGCATTGTCCCCATGTTATTAACATTCTTCAAAAAACACAACATTCATGGTTAATTATTGTTTTATTACATAACTATGCTATTCAGGTTCTTGTCTCTTATTATTATAAATAACACTTTGGTGAATATTTCTTTAAATACATTGTTCATATCTCTGATTCTTTTTTTAAATGTAGATACTAGAAGTCATATTATTAGGTCAAACTTTCTCACATCGTTTCCTAGGAAGGTGTACCAATTTTGTTACATTCTCTTCCATTGTTTATAATCCCCTTTGCCAATTTAAGAATTTAAGCTCTTTGCCCTGGTTGTTTTGGCTCAGTGGTTAGAGCATTGGCCAGTGGTCCAGAGAGACCCGGGTTCGGTTTCCGCTGAGGGCACGTACCTTGGTTGCAGTTTGTCCCTAGCCCTGATTGGGTCGTGTGGGTAGCGACCACTCAATGTGTCCCTTTCACGTCGATGTTTCTCTCTCTCTCTCTCTCTCCCTCCCACTCTATCTGAACAAAATATCGAAAAAAAATGACCTCGGGTGAGGATTAAAAAAAAAAAAAAAGAATTTAAGCTCTTTGTGGTTATAATTTGTACCTTTTCAATTCCTAGTGTGGCTGAACACTTTTTCACATTCTTGTTGGTCTGTAGAATTTATTCTTTTGTGAAATATATTTGATCCCTTGCCATTTTTTGTTTTGTTTGAGGTTTTCCTTATTGATTTGCAAGAACTCTTTGTGTGTCAAGAATATTAGCCATCATATTTGTTGCACATTTTTTACCTGGTTTATAGAGCCTTTTAATTGTGCTGGCGGTGTTTTCAGTTGTTCCAAATTTTTTATTTTTATGTGGTATGATATCCTTATGATTTATTTTTTACTATTGAATTTAGAAAAGACTTTCCCATCAAAGAGGAGTTAAGTATTACCTATATTTTCTTCAAGTATATATGGTCTTCATTTTTACATTTAACATTTTATCTAGGCAACAAAAAAGATAAAGCAGAACATTTAAGAGAAATAAAGTGACCAATGCAAGATTTTTCACTTTTTAAAATCTAATTGATCATTTCAGAAGTATTTATTACAGCCTCTCCTATGGAAACACTTTGATCACCTCTGTCTTCCCCAAGCCCAGAACACCTCAGTCATTGCTGCATTTGATCTCCGGGCTGAAGCCTGCAGAGTTCCTTATATAATCCTGTCCTGGGCAGAAAATATTTTAGGACCTCAGTCCAGCTCTAGATGGAATGTGACTTGACTCATGTCACCATTACCCTGATGGCTAATCTGCAGTATCCCTGGCACCACATACCCATCATATCCCAGAGTTCTCCTAACCTCTGTCATGTCGACTTGGTCCATGGGATTGAGGGTTTGCCTCAGTTTCCTCCTAAGAGTTGTATTTTCCTGCTGCAACTGAGTTCCTGCCCCGAGGCTTCCTAGACATTTCATAGCTTTTCCTCGGGCCCCTGGACTCTTTCTGCTTAACCCTTGGCAGTGGACCCGTCACCTGAGACCTGACACTATCTCCGCCGTGATCCTGAGCGTTGTTTTCTCCCAGCATCTCCAGCTCTCGCAGTCTTACTCCCTGCACTGGGTCTCTCTGAGTATCAAAACTTGCTGCAACCAAGCCCAAAGTCTCACTCGCTTTTGAACATCGTGCCGTGGACGTGGTCTGCTGTTGGGTGGCACACCTGATATCCAAGTCACTCCTAAATTACAATTTCAGTTCACTCAGAAAATTTACAGATCGATTTGGCTAAAATGTTACGGAAGCAGTACCAAGAGGCCCTTTTCTGCTTTTTTTGGTGTGTGTGTGAGTGGAATCAACTACATACAGTGGTCCCAGAATTACCCTTTTGGGAAGCGGAGGTCCTTGCGTCTTTGAAGACAAGGGCAGTGTGGAAGCTCCCGACTGCTTTTCTGAGCACTCCTTGCTCTCCTGGGGCTCCTGTAGCCATGACCGGTGCATCACTGCCGTCCTTAGGCAGGTCTTAAGGACTAGTAGCCTTCCTGATGGAGGGGGCTCTGGAGTTTACTTCTCTTCAGTGTCGGCCCATTGCGACTCCCTATTGTCGAGGTCTTCACTTTTCAGTGTTCTTTTGGGATTGTTCTTCGATCTCCTGCATCTGAAGTGGGAGCAGGAAAGAACTCCTGCCCTCTTTGAATTCTGACAGAATTTGTGGCTCACATCACCAGCTAGCCATTGATCACAGACTGTCTTGTGTTGTTAGCATTTGGTATCTGTCCTTCCCCTCTCCACTAACCAGGCGGAGACAGGCTCTGGTTGGCCCAGGACCTACCTCAGGGACCTTGACTGGTCATAGGCTGGGCTGGCTGAGACTCGTTTCCCCAGCATCCCGTGTCCCTGGCGCCTAGTCCTTTTCCTTCTGCTTTGCCTGTGCTCGGGAAATGCATCTCGCCCCCGGAAGAGCAGACCCACGGGCGGCGCGAAGTGAGCTCTCCATAACCCAGCTCCATTGTCCAGTCGGGAGTGGCCCGGACTGCAGCTGGGGGACAGCTCTCTCTCTACTTGAACATAAACGAGGGCAATCTGCTTTCTTTTCACCCAGCCAGGATTCAGTGAGCACTGGTAAAGCACAGTTTGCACTGGAGTAATTGGAGAATAGAGTTTGCCCTTCGCAATCTGTGCACAATCTGTTAGCAGCTAAAAACAAATGTTAGCAGTTATAATTACCGTCATTTTGTCTCCAGGCTCGGATCACACTCCAGGTGTTCTAGGAGGTGGTCCATTTTCTTCTTTTTCCCTCTTTAAGTTCTAGGCCCTGTTATAAGTAGCTTCAGACAGCAATTGTGCTGTGAAGAGTCACCTCCTATATCGGTTCAGGACTCGTTCACGGTTTGTGCCTGTTAGTTCATCTGAACTTTGCTGTCCCAAGTTAGAAGGAACTTGCTGAGGTGTGGCTGCTTCTAAGAACACTGCTGAATTGGTGCCATGGTAACGTTTGCAAAGTAGCTACTGCTAGGATACAGCTCTGACACTTATTACTTTATTTGCATTTCTAACCACCTGTTCCAAAGATGAAAATATACACGAACGCATATTCCAATCTGGATAAAAGCATAATATCTGACTGTTTAGGGGAATGTGTTGGGGTTTCTTTCTCCTTGGGCTGTAAGAATCAAGTTCTGAGGTCATGCTTCTCAGCACCTGTATCCTGATCTAGAACAGGTTCCAGGACTGGTGTGTGGACAAGATTTGTTGGTTCTGTGGCCGCTGGAGGCTCTGGGGCCCCTAACCCTTCCCTGAGCCGGAGGCACCTGTGAGAGGAAGCAGAGACTTGACTTCCCCAAGGGAGGTGCTCTCAACTAACAGGTCCACAGTCTCCCAAGGGGGAGCTTTTTATTTTGCACAAACTTGGGTTATTATGTGCTAATAACCCAGTAAGTTTCCTTCCTCTTACAAGTTCCCTGGGAGGCTCTTGCCATTGATATGTAAGCGGTTCCCTCCAGTTTAAGATACAGTGTGTCCCTTTCTCTGTGGCTGAAGGAAAGCCACTGGTCCTTGAGCGTTCTTTCCCCGCCCCCTTCGTCTCCACACCTTCTCCTAGGACACCAAACGTGTGGGTCATCATGGTTCACACTTGGATATTCCCTCTTTTCTCTCCCCTGGGCCACTTGAAGGAGTGTGATGATCACTACTGCGGATTTCCCTTAGTTACCACCAAAAGTTTTTACGCATATACACTGCTCTAAAAGTTACCCGTGAGGGATGATGGAAGCACCTGGAAGTCTTCCTGCAGCAGCAGCAGCCTCACCAACTCGGTTCTCCTAGCGACGCTTCCAGTCTCCACAGCAACAGTCCTCTCCTCTAGAGGGCGCCTTCTAACTCAGCTGTTTTACGTTGCTCTCCGCCTTTCAAGGGTCTCCAGTATATTCTTAACTCCTCAGCTGGTTACTTTTCAGTTCCGTTTTCCTTCAGGCTTTCGTTGGCACATGTTCACCGATTGCATCCCATTTCTTTCCACCGTTTGCCACTGATCACGCCTTTGCTGTTTCCACATCTTGCCTCCAGTTTCACAGTATCTTCTAACTCAATGAACGTGTGTATATAAAACCAAAAGTTAATCCTCAAAGTTCACCATTTTTTTTTAATCCTTACCCGAGGACATTTTTGCATTTATCATCAGATAGGGAGGGAGGGGGAGAGAGAGAGAGAAACATCAGTGTGAGAGAGACATATGGACTGGTTGCCACCCACATAACCACAACCGGGGTGGGGACAGACTGCAACCAAGGCACCTGCTGTTAGCGGGAACCGAACCTGGGACTTTCTGGTCTGTGGGCCAACGCTCTAACTGCTGAACCTAACTGGCCAGGGCCAAAGTTCACCTTTTATTTAACCTTAATAAATTATATATTTACACATGGTTAAATGATCACAATAATCAATCTAACATATCCATAATGTTAAATAGAGTAATCTTTTTAGTGTGTGTGTGTGTGAGAGAGAGAGTACATTTAACATTTGACCTCTTAGCAAATTTCAAGTATATAATACAGTATTGTTAATGTAGTCACACATTAGATCTCCAGAACTTATTCATTTGCATAACTGAAACTTTATATCCTGTGATCAACATCACTCAATTGTCCCCTCTCCCAAGCCCTGGCAACCACCATTCTACCCTACTATGTTTCTATGAGTTTGACTATTTTAAATTCCACATATAAATGAGATCATGCAGTATTTCTCTGTGACTGGTTTTTCCACTTAGTATAATGTCCTCCAGGTTCATCCATGTTGTTGCAGATGGCAGGATTACCTTTTTTAAGGCTGAGTAATATTCCATTGTATGTATATACCACATTTTTTTTATCCATTCATTGGTCAATGTTATTTTGGTTGTTTCCATATCTTGACTGCTGTGGATACTGATGTAGAGAATATAGGAGTGAAGATATCTCTTTGAGATCCTGATTACTATTATTTTGGATAAATACCTGGAAGTGGGCTTTCTAGATCATATGGTCGTTCTATTTAAAATTTTTGAGGACATGCCATACTGTTTTCCATAATGGCTGCACCAATTACATCCCCACCAACAGTATACCAGGGTTCCCTTTTCCATATCCTCCACACTTGTTATCTTTTGTCTTTTTTTTTTTATCCTCACCCAAGGACATTTTTCCATTTTTTGTTCAGACAGAGTGGGAGGGAGAGAGAGGAAGAGAGAGAGAGAAACATCGACGTGAAAGGGACACATCGAGTGGCTTCCACCTGCACGACCAACCAGGGCCGGGGACAAACTGCAACCGAGGTACGCGCCCTTAGTGGGAACTGAACCCGGGCCAATGCTCTAACCACTGAGCCAAACTGGCCAGGGCTCTTTTGTCTTTTTTATAGTGGCCTTCCTTGTAGGTCTGAGGTGATGCCTCATTGTGGTTTCGATTTGCATTTCTCATGATTAGTGACATTTGAGCACTTTTTATATGTGGGCCATTTGTATGTTTTCTTTTGAGCAATATCTAATCAAGTTCTTTGCATGAAATCAGATTTTTTTTTTTTGCTATTGAGTTGTGTGAGTTCCTTATATATTTTGGATATTACCCCTAATCAGATGTTGTTTGCAAGTATTTTCTGCCATTCTGTAGGTTGCCTTTTTACTCTGTTGATTTTCTTTTGCTGTGCAGAAGCTTTTCAGTTTGATCTGGTCCCACTTGCGTATTTTTGTCTTTGGTGCCTAAGCTTTTGGTATCATATCCAAAAGTCATCACCAAGACCAGTGTCAAGAAGCTTTGTTTTCTATGTTCTCTTCTAGTAGTTTTATAGTTTCAGCTTTTACGTTTAAGTCTTTAGTCCATGTTGGGTTGATTTTTGTATATGGTGTGAGATAAGGGTCCAATTTCATTCTTTTTGTATGAGTTACAATTTTTTAAGCCACTATTTTTTACCTCTGTTAGATGTAGGAAAACACTGAAGGAAGGTCAAGTTTGCAAAGCCCCATTTAAGCTGTATAGAACGACTTTCAAAACTGAATTTAGTCACAAAGAAATGAAGGGTCTTGATTCTGATTTCTGCTTACAATTCTTATTGCTAAGTTGACATTTACTGGAGAACCTTTGAGGGACCATCTAGCTTCCCAGAGGGTCTCCTCTCTTCTGTCTTCCTTTGTTAGCCTGCTATGTTTCATCTTCATTCAGGTGAGTTATGATGTATATTATCTATATAAAAGTAATGTGCAGTTATAATGAAGATACTTTATGAAGTCCAAACTCTCCTACACCCATGTGTGTTTTTAAAATACCTTTACTCAGTTTAATATGCCAAAGATTGTTTCTAATCTATGTTGTGACATCCAATTTGGGATATATCCAGGATGGCTAGGGTATTGCTAAGTGCTGCATATAAGGCGACTTTCTCTTTGGGTGGCAAGAAGTAAAATAATTTCTTTTATTGCTAAAAGTTGTTACTTTTATTTGAATGTACTGAGGTCAGTTAATTACATAATTCATTTCTTTCGTAGCAGGTTGAGATTGAGTAATAATGCCCACATTCATGTAGCAGTAACACTACTTAAAACTAATGAAAGAGAGTAATCATGAAATAAAGAAGAGAATTCAGTATATTTCATGAAGCACGCTAAGGAATGAAGTGGGAAAGATGAGGTAAGGTAAGTGTTAGGGTTGAGAGGAAGGGGAGTCAAAAAGCAGAGGACAGATCTGATAGGTTGGGGTCATAAGCTGCATGGCCACAGGGTGGCAGCACAGTCTTAACCTTTCTGGTGGATGACCCTTAGTATGCGAAAATCACAGACTTGCAGAATTTCTCCATGTTGTTCCCTCCATTATTCTAGGGAAACAAAAACAGATGTTTAGAATCAAAGGTAACTGCTAAAACTAAGCTGAGGGAAAAAGTGCAGAGGGGAGGGGTCTTTATTCCCAGAGGTATAGATGCTCTAAAAAAAGGTTTCAGACTATCTGTGGGGAAGGACCAATTTACTTTCCAAATCATAATACACTAGTAGTTTTGTAAAGTTCAATGAAAATGATTTTCTGGGAAAAAATGAACAAAAAGGACATAGACAACACGAGTCCATTTTTAAAATAATTAGTTCAACAGATATAAACAGGTAAATGTGTATAAAATTTTGCAATGACATTTCAATAACTATCAACAGAAGTTATCTATTTTTGTAAAGCACATTGTTTAGTTCAGCTGACACTGTTTTTCACAGAAGGAGCTTCTCAGTGAAGGAAGCAGTGTGTTGCTTTGTGTTCTGGCTCAAGCTCCTTAATCTCTGAGCTGTTCTAGAACCTTCCCCTACACAAGATTTAAACTCTCGATCACATTTTCTAATATAGACCATACAGATCATCTTCGGTTTCTATAAACATTTTTAAATAGTTACTCTCAATTTCTTAGCTTGCTCACACTGATAGCAGTTTATGGATGGGCCCTGGCTCACAGACTTAGCTTTGAGGGACATTGTTTTCATATTCTTCTTCTATCCCACTCAAGTCACTATTAGAGAGTGATTCTCCTTACCTGAGTTCACTAACTTTTATTTAATTCCTCCAGCTAGCTTATAATACACACGATGAAGAACTTAAATGAAAATATCATTTGTTGAACCAATTAACATTGACTGAATGCCTACTCTGTGCCAAAAATGTTACAGTCCTTACATCCTGAAGAGGTGGGTATTATTACAGTTTCCACTCTACAGATAAGGAAACGAGTTCAGAGTGTTTAATACTCAGATAACATAGCTAGTCATTGGTAGAGCTGGGACTTGAACCCAGAGTACTCTAGAACTCTTTTTCTTTATACCACAATCCCTCTATCACATTCTTCTTTTTTGAGCAAAGAGAAAATAATTACAAATTTATGTCCTAGTCTTAAGTAGGAAAAAAAACCATATTTCAAAAGTGAGACAATGATAAAATTAAGAAAGAGAAGAAAATGTAGAAAAATGGTAAGATGATAAATATGTAGGGGGAAAACAGCTGAAAATGTTTCTGGCAAGAGGAAAGAATTAAAAATCAACTTTATTGAGGTATACTTCACATGTTATAAAATGCACCCATTTTAAGCATGCAGTTTTCTGAGTTTTGCGCAATGTATGTTATCATGTTACCACCATTACAATACAAATATAGAGCATTTCCATCAACCCCAAGTTTCCCTTGCGTCCCTTCCTTCCCCATGGAGAACCCTCCCGCAAAGCTTTAGGGAAGTACTGTCTGTTTTCTGTTTCTACAGATTACAGGTGTTTTTTTAAAGTGTCACATAAATGGAGTCATAAAGTATAAACTTTGGCACTGTTGGCGTATTTCTCAGCATAATGTTTTTGAGATTCATCCATGTGATTGTATCTATCAGTAGTTTGTTCCTTTTCAATACTGAGTAGTACTCCATTGTATCGACATGCTATGATTTATTCATCTGTTTATGGACCTCTGTATTGTTTCTAGTCCAGAGCTGTTGTGAAAAACCGCTGTGAACATTTGTGCCCAAGTCTTTGTGTAGACCTTTGTTTCTGTTTCCCTTGGACAAATACTTGAGACTGCAATTGCTAGGTTGTACATTAAATGCATCTCACCTTCCAGAACTTTTCCAGTGGTTCCCTAAGCTGTGTCACTTTGGCATGTGAATTATATTGAGCTAAAGGCCACCGAGACCCTGCGGGCTCACAAGAAACTTTTACATCTCCCTGAAAGAATTTAAATAAAGGGCCTTTCTCGGAATAAGAGTTATCACCAGAGATAACTTTTTATGACGTATAGATAGGGCAGGGCAAACATCTAATTACTGCGTATCTGCTCTCCTTATCGTCCTACAAAGGACCTTCCTCCTCTCTGAAGCGCCAAGGCGCCTGACCTCATCCTTAGCTCAAAATGTCACTTATACCTTATTTTACCTTTCTGTCTCTGAACTTCTTATATATGTGGGTCTCTGACCCTCTCATGTATGTCGGGTTTCCATATGTGAGTATGTAATTATATTTGGTTATTTTCTCCTGTTAATCTAATCTGTCTCATCTAGGTTTAGTTATTCGACCAGCTGAACGAAGGGCAGAGGAAAGTTTCTTCCTCCTTAACATTACCAAACTGTTTTCAAAAGTTATTTGTTATTTTATGTTTCCATTAGCAACATATGGAAAAGTGTTGCAGTTGCTCACATCCTTGCCAACACTTGGTATTATCAGTGTAGAGTTTAACGTATCGATTTAGAAAAATCAGTTTCTTTCAAGCTTGTCATTTGACAGGAAAGGTATGAACAGTGGATGGGATTCTGTACTGTGTCTCATTCTTCACTTGGATTGCTGGATCCCCAATAAATTTCCAAGGTCACCATACTTATCAACAAATTTGATATTTAACTTATTGCTGCTTTCAGCTCCTCTTGTCCCACTCTCTTTCAAATGAAGTCACTAACGATGCTGAACTCAGAGTTCAGTTCAGTTTTGTCCCTCGATTAAGACAGAATATGTGGAAGCTGAGAGAAAATATTATGGTTTTAGACTCAGTAGAAGAAGTGGTGGGCTCTGAAAATTCTCCAAGGAGAAAATGGCCATTATGTCTTTTGGAACATTGATTAGGTATATGTTGAACCTTCTCATTTATCCTATGACTCTTTTTTTTTTGTTACAGATGCTTCTCCTTTTTTACCCCATTGGCACCTCCCTCCCCATCCCCCTGCCCCATCCCCGGCTTTGTTGTCCATGTCCATTGGTCATGCATACATGCATATACGTTCTGTGGTTTATCTCTTCCCACCCCCCCAACCCCTCTTCTGAGGGATGTCAGTATGTGCCCTACTTCCATGTTTCTGGGTCTACTTGCTTGGCTTATTTCACTTAGGATAATACTTTCAGGCTATGACTCTTAATGTGACTCTGAATTAGTCTGTTGTCATTCCTGTTGTTCATCTTTTAGCGCTATGTTCTGCGATTTTCTCAGGGTTGATCATCTTGTTCTCCACTTTCCTCTGTGGGTCTGTCAATCTGCTCTTTAACCCACACACTGAGTTATTTAAATCGAGGAATATATTTGTTCTTTCTAAGGAGTTTTATTTTGTGCCTGTACTTTCCTCCATTTTCACATTTAAAAAAATGTTTTTATTGACTTTTCAGAGAGAGAGGAAGGGAGAGAGAGAGAGAAACATTGATGTGAGAGAGATACATTGATTGGTTGCCTCCTGCACGCCCCCTACCGGGGATCGAGCCCACAACCCAGGCACATGCCCTGACTGGGAATCAAACCCAGACCTCTCAGTCCATGGGACAACACTCAATCCACTGAGCCACACACCCCAGGCATCACGTTTTTGGTTTTTGAGCAATCTTTAATTATTTTCAGTGTTATTATATAGTCTGTAACAAATACTCCTATTATCTAAAGTTCTTGGAGGTTTAACTTTGTTTTTAGTTATTTCTCCCTACTCTTACTTATGGTGGATTGTTCCTTTGGGGGCTGTAAAATGCTGTTTTTGAAGTCATGCTTGGTGGGGATCCTGTGTGGCCTGCACTGAAGGCATGTCTCTCTAGAGCAGAGGTTCTCAATCTTTTCTGCACATTAGAATTACCTAGTGAGCCATTAAAAAGTAGGAGAGCAGGTTGAACCCCAGGTCAGTTAACTCAGATACTCTGGGTGTGAGACTGCAGCATTAGTGTTATTAAAGTTCCAAAGTCAAGATTTTGAACCACTGCTGTAGAGATAATTTGCCTTTAATTTTTACAGGCACTATGAGTATGTTTCTAGTCCTGGATCACTTTCATATCTATTTTTCAGCTCTAGGTTCCTGAACTACATAGATAGTATAATTCTTTTTTAACAGTAAAAGTTATTTTTATTATTTATTTATTTATCCTCACCCGAGGACATCTTCCCATTTTTTTAGTTCAGATAAAGTGGGAGGGAGAGAGAGGAAGAGAGAGAGAGAGAAACACGACGTGAAAGGGACACATCGAGTGGCTGCCACCCGCATGACCAACCAGGGCCGGGGACAAACTGCAACCGAGGTACGCGCCCTTAGCGGGAACTGAACCCCGGTCTCTCTGGACTGAAGGCCGATGCTCCCAACCAGGGCCAGTAAAAGTTATTATTAATAGAGAACATCAACAAAGCCAATTTGATTCTTTTTGTTGTTGTTTTTTAAACTGTATTGAGGAATAATTGACAAATATAATTACATATATTTAAAATATAAAATGAGATTGTTTATATCTATATATCTATATCTGTCTATCTGTCTATCTATCTATCTATCTATCTATCATCTCTATCTACATTATAGAATGATTACCAAGGTCATTATTTAACACATTAATCACCTTGCATAGTTAACTTTTTTGCATGTATGTGGTGAGAATGCTTAAGATCTACTCTCAGCAACTTTCATATATATAACAAATATATAATACCATATTATTAACCATAGTCACCATGCTGTACATTAGTTCCTTAGAACTTATAAGTTTGTTCCCTTTGACCTACATTTTTCTATTTCCCTCTCCCCCCAAACCTTGGTAATCAACACTCTATTTTGTTTCTATAAAATTAGCTTTAAAAAAATATTCAACGTATAAGTAATACCATAAAATACTGTCTTTTTCTGTCTGGCTAATATCACTTAGCATAATGCTCTACAGTTTCATCCATGTTGTTGCAAATGGTAGGATTTCCTAATTTTTTTATAGCTGAGTAGTATTTTATTATATATATGTGTGTGTATTTTGTTTTTCTTCATCCATTTATCTGTCAATGGACATTTAGGTTGTTTCCATATCTTGCCTATTGTGAATAATGCTGCAATTAAGATAGGAGTGCAGACATCTCTTTGAGATACTGATTTCATTTCTTTCAGATAAATGCACTATAGTGGGATTGCTGGGTCATGTGGTGGTTCTATTTTTATTTTTATTTTTTGAAGAACTGCTACACCATTTTCCATAATGGCTGTACCAATGAACATTTCCACCAATAGTGTATAAACGTCCCCTTTTTTCCACATCCTCACCAACATTTATCTTTTGTCTTTTTGATAATAGCCATTATAACAGATATGAGGTGATATCTCATTATGGTCTTGATTTGTATTTCCCTGATGATTAGTGATGTTGAACACCTTTTATGCACCTATTGATTCTTTGTTTGTCTTCTTTGAAAAAATGTCTGTTCAAGTCTTTTGTCCATTTTATAAAAATTGGATTATTGGCTTTTTGGCTACTGAGTTGTATGAGTTAGTTATATATTTGGGATATTAACCCCTTGTCAGATATATAGTTTGCAAATATTTTCTCCCATTCTGTAGGTTGAGCTTTCAATTTATTGATTGTTGCTTTTGCTGTGCAGAAGCTTTTTCTTTATCTTTTCTCCTTCTTCATTTTCTTCTCCTCCTCCTCCTCCTCCTCCTCCTTCTTATTCTTCCTCTTCCTCCTCTTTTTCTTCGTCCTCACCCAAGGATATTTTTCTATTGATTTTTAGAGATAGTGGAAGGGAGGGGAGAGAGAGAAAGAGAGAGACATTGATGTGAGAGCAACACATTGATTGGTTACCTCCCACACAACCCTGACCAAGGTGAGGATTGAACCTGCAACTCAGGTACGTGTGCCCTTGACCAGAATCAAACCCTCGCCCCTTTGGTCCACTGGCTGATGCTCTAACCACTAAGCTAAAACAGCAAGGGCTGTACAGAAGCTTTTTAGTTTGGTGTAGAACCACTTGTTTATTTTTGCATTTGTTGCCTGTGCTTTGGGTGTCTTTTCCAAAAAAATCATTGCTTAGACCAATGTAAAGAAGCTTTTTTTCTATATGTTTTCTCTGAGGAGTTTTATGGTTTCAGGTTTTGCATTTAAGTCTTTAATCCATTTTGGCTTAACTCTTATGAGTTATAGGGGTCCAGGTTCATTGCATCTGAATATTCAGTTTTCCCAATACCATTTGTGAAGAGACTATCCTTCCCCACTGTGTGTTCTTGGTGCCCTTGTCAAAGATTAGTTGACTGTATATGCGTAGGTTCATTTCTGAGCTTTCTATTCTGTTCCATGGCTTTATGTGACAGTACCATACTCTTGATTACTATAGCTTTGTAATGTAGTTTGAAATCAGGAAGTGTGATGTCTCCAGCTTTTTTCTTCTTTCACAAGATGGCTTTGGATATTCCATATAAATTTTGGTTCCATATAAATTTTAGGATAGTATTTTCTGTTTCTGTGAAAAATACCATTGGAATTTTGACAAGGATTGCATTGAATTTGTAGATTACTTTGGGTAGTATAGACATTTTAACAATATTAATTCTTCCAATCTAATAACATTGGGTGATTTACCATTTATTTGTATTTTCTTCAATTTCTTGCATCAGTGTCTTATGGTTTTCAGTGTACAGGTCTTTCAATTTCTTGGTTAAAATTTATTCCTAAATATTGTATTTTTTTTTTTATGGTTTTGTAAATGGGATTGCTTTCTTATTTTCTTTCAGAGAGCTCATTGTTAGTATAGAGAAATGCAAATGACTTTTGTATGTTGATCTTGTACTTGCAATTTTTCTGAATTTATTAGCTATAACATTTTGATAGAGTCTTTAGGGTTTTCTGTATATAAAAGATCATGTCATCTGTAAACAGAGATAATTTTACTTCCTCATTTTCAATTTGGATACCTTTTATTTATTTTTCTTACCTAATTGCTGTGGCTAGGATTTTCAGTACTATGTTGAATAGAAGTGGTGAGAGTAGGCATGCTTGTTTTGTTTCTGATCTTAGAGAAAAGGCTTTTAACTTTTCACTGTTGAGTGTATTCGCTGATGGTTTGTCATATATGGCCTTTATTATGTTGCAGTGCATTTCTTCTCTACTTAATTTGTTGAGAGTTTAATCATGAAAGCATGTTGAATATTGTCAAACACTTTTTCTGTATCTATTGAAATGATCATATTATTTTTATCCTTCATCCTGCTAATGTGTTGTTTCACACTTACTGCTCTGTGTATATTGAACTATCCCAGGGATAAATTACACTTGATCATAGTGCGTGACCTTTTTAAGGTGCTTTTGGAATTCAGTTTGCTAGTATTTTGTTGAGAATTTTACATGTTTATCAGGGATATTGGACTATAATCTTCTTTTCTTGTAGTGTTCTTGTCTGGCTTCGGTATTAAGATAATGCTGGCCTTATAAAATGAGTTTGGAAGTGTTCCTGTCTCTTCAATTAGGTAATATAAATTTGAACCTTATGCTTGGGGAGTCCCCCCCCCCTCAATCTTTGCTGAGATAGCTTCCTTGTCATCTCTTTTTACTGAGAGCCTAGCCATTTGAGGACTTATGGGGGCAGGAAGGGACTTGTTCCACTTCACATTGAGCAAACCCAAGGCTGCATCATCTATTTCCCTGTGGCTATAAAATCCCAAGCTTCCAGCTTACCAGTGTCAACACTTTCTGGACAGCCTGAATGTCTGTGCCAGTGTAACATATCTGTGTTTATGTTCTTCCCTGGTTTTGGTCTTAGAATTTCCCTTACTTCCCTGTGAATCAGCTGTACATTTAAAATCTTTGTTATATTGTACCCCATAATCCTAGGTTTTCTGTGTACTTAGATCACAGTATTGCTGAAAATAGAAGTCTTGCTATGACTGTGAGTCTGTAGCTTCATGGTCCTGCCCTTGAATTTATCCTCCTGTTTCCAATGTCTGCCTGAACCAAGTATGAGCTTGCTGTGTCTTTGGACATGGTACATTGGGTTTGCAAGCATCCACCTGGCAGACAGACATCTGGAGCTTGTATGTGTTTCCCTGGACTGTGCCTGGCCTGGTCTTGGCTTCATTTTGCTCCAGCTGGTCTGTGTTGCCAAGGTCCTAGCATACTTTGAATTCCATCCTACCTGAATTAAGTCAATTTCTATTCTTTTTCTTCTTTTTCCAAGTCTCTGTCTTCTGAACTTAAGTTGCCAAACTTAAGTCTGGTTTCAGTTTATTTTCTGGATTCATCTTTCCACAAAGGACTCTATCCCTGATTTGAGAGTTTGTAGTGTGGTTTATAACAATGTGGGAATGGGTCCAACTCAGGATTCAGATTTCTAAGATGCCCAGATGGTCTTAGCAAAAAGCTTCTCTAACTTTCCACTTCATTTAAAAGAACACTAAACTTATTGAGTATATAAATTTGAAAGATTTTCTATTACATGTTGAGAATATATGTACCTATAATATTAATTGAGGATAAACACAAAATTACTCATTTTGCCCAAAGGAGTTTATAGTTGAGAATACTCTTTGATTTACTTGAGTTTTCTTTATTTTTTAAAAATATGTTTTTATTGATTTTAGAGAGAGAGCAAGAAAATTGACCTGAGAGAGAACCATCAATAGGCTGCCTCCTGCATGCCCCCTACCGGGCATCTACATGATTGGGAATTGAGCTGGCGACCTTTTGGTTGCATGGGACACACTCAACCAACTGAGACACACTGGCCAGGGCCTCTTTGATTTACTTTTTAAAAAATATGTTTTTATTGATTTTTTTTTAGAGAGAGGAAGGGAGAAAGAGATTGAAACATCCATGTTAGAGAGAAACATTGATCAGCTGCCTCCTACACCCCCCTACTGAGTAGCCATCTCCCTATATACCAAATATACCCAGCTGTGCTGGGTGTGGCTGGTCTAGTCCATGCACCCTTTTGCCAATGGTGTTAGCATTTCATTATGAACATGTCTCTGAAGATTGAACAGAATATCTGGTGGCAAGAGAATACTATATGCTAATAATGATCCCATAGAAATTGTGGATTGAATGGTTGGTCAGTAGTCCAGTAGAATCTTTAATCTTTATCAATTGCATCCTTTGGGGTTCATGTTATGTTCTTTCAATTATTTTGTTCTTATTTAGATTTCTCTTCCTACTTTCTCTCTTCTCTTTCTTGGCAGTATCTTCAAAAGGAATTAGGAGACGCTCCCAGAGTTGCCTTTGAAGATTGTTGCAATGTGTATACCTGTCAAAAAGGATTGACCAAACCCTGTTGAAAGCTATTTTACACATCAAGTCCTGAGCGAGTCTCAGCTCTTTAGTTATGATCTGAAAGAAACCATCAGAGCTAATTACAGAGCCCACAGTGATTTTCAGATGCCTTTTCTTTTTCTTTTTCTCATGCAGTGTACTCAGGAATCTTGTACTCTGGTTGAACCCAATTTACATTTCTGTTGGGATTGGGAAAGTAGGGTTTTAGACTTTATTTTGAAGGCAAAATCCTTTAATTTACTTAGAAACACTTAAACTCTATTTGGTTTTATTTCTCCTTTCCCTCTCTTGTTCTCATCTTTATTTTCTTCCCTCTGCACCTCCTTCCTACGTTCCTCTCTTCCTTCTTTTTTTTCTTCCTTCCTGCCAACCTTCCTTCTTTTTTTATATCTTGGTTGCATTGCACATACCTAAATATTTTGGAAAACAGACATTGTTGAAGAGAAGGTATTATTTCTACTACAAAAAATTGGTTTAGAGTAGACACCCAGGTTTGGAAAGAAAATATAATGTTCTTCTATTTCAGCCATTTAGTGACAACTTGAATCCCTTCTCCTCTGTCCACCGTGTATGATAGGATCCCTGTCACTTAGAGTGATGGCGAGCCCCCTTTGTCCCGAAGCAGCCAGTACAGCTTTGCACAGCTGACAGTTACTTAGTGATTGTTTATGAGTTAAAATTTATTTTCCTGTAACATCCATCCACTGCTCTTTAGTTTCTGTCCTTGTGACCAAATACAGCAGTATTTTTCAAATTTTGGGCTGAAATCCAAGGTTGTGAAATCATTTTAGTTGGATATGACTAGCATTAAAAGAGAAGGAGGAGGAGTGGAATGAGAGTAGAATTGAAAATATCACAGTATATCACAAATAGTGACGTTTTCATGAAACCTTTGTCTTGGTTGCATAATCCTTTTTGAAAAAAAAAATTTTTTTATTTTTAGAGAGAGAGGAAGGGAGAGGGAGAGAGATAGAAACATCAATGAGAGGGAAACATTAAACGGCTGCCTCCTGCACGCCCCCTACTGGGTATGGAGCCTGCAACCCTGGCAGGTGCCCTGACCAGGAATGGAACCGGCGAACTTTTGGTGCATGGGACAATTTTATTTAATTACTCAGTGAACAGTATAGGTCAACTGGATCACAGTGGTTGAAAAAGAGCTTGACAGCTGCTGAACAGAGTGTGTCTGATTTTTCTTCCCTATGGCGGTCTGTCTAGTTGAGCCGATCTCATGCCCTACCTACCATGTCTTTTCTTCACCAAGCTCAACGTTCCCTCCGGCCCTTCATGTGCATCATGGTCTCACATCTCCTCGCCGGCCTAGTACACCCGATGTAACTAGTATGTATAAAAAATATGGACCTCGAATCCAAACAGTGGCCTTAGTTGTGCTCTGACTGAGACAGGCAAGCAGGCCTGTCCCTTTCCTGGTCTGCAGAAGGCACCTTAGTGCATTTCAGTGCAGCCCCATGCTGTCCGTGTAGTGGTCAAATACAGGGACCCAGGGGCCCTGGCCTCGGAGTCTATCTGTGCAGTTAGTGTCCGTCTTGGGGTGAGCTGTCTAGTAACCTTGGGCAAGTTATGTAACCTCTCTGTGCCTCAGTTTTTTCATCTGCACACAGGATAATGATACTTTGTCATATTTTTGTAAGTCTTAATGACTTAATTATGTGCAAAGGACTTAGAACAGCGCCAGGCACATGTACGCACTTAGTGAGCTAATATTTTGTTGTTGTTGTTATCTTCACCCAAGGACATTTTTCCATTTTTTGTTCAGACAGAGTGGGAGGGAGAGGAAGAGAGAGAGAGAGAAACATCGACGTGAAAGGGACACATCGAGTGGCTGCCACCCGCACGACCAACCAGGGCCGGGGACAAACTGCAGCCAAGGCACGCGCCCGTAGCGGGAACTGAATCCGGGTCTCTCAGGACCGCAGGCCGACGCTCTAACCGCTGAACCAAACCGGCCAGGGCGAGCTTATATGTTTTTAAACAAGGGTAGCAAAGTGTTGATCCACGAAACTTTTTATCAACTCAAAGGTCTAGGGCTTTGGTGTGTGCACTAGATACTGTTTGCGCCTATTGTCCTAACGTGATTAGCAGTGACCCCTTTCCTGTCAAGGTACCCAGACAGAGCCTCATTCTGAGTGTCCTAAACTATAGTTCTGCAGTAAACATTAATATTTCCCCCAGTTACACGCCACCCCAGCTAAAAGCCGCATCTTCTCTCACTAAGTACTCGATCAGTTTTGGATTTATGTGGAAGACCTTACATTTTTATCCTCTAGTGAGACTTCACCTCAATGCCCCCCGCCCCCCCGCCCCCCCAGCAGGTGGCAGAACCAAGCTGGGAAGCAGAGGCCACCTGACTCCAAAGTCGAGGCTTTTCCCTCTGGGCCCAATTACCTGGGTTCACCTTGGCCCGTGATCCTGTTCTGTGAAGACCTTTTGGATTCTGATTAAGTTATTCAGGGTCTTTATTCATCCTCTGAACTTTATATTATTCATGCTTTTTAAATTCAGTTGATGAATATTTAATGAACTTCCACAGGATACCAGGGTCTGTTCTAGGAGCCAGGAATGGAGCAGGGGACCAGCCAAGTCCCTTCTAGGGAACTCAGGTACTTTAAAGGTTGCTTTGTGTCTGAATCTAAGTAAACTGGGATTACCAGCACAGAATTTGCATAAACCCTGAGGCTGTCCACTAGACCTCCTTCATTACAAAGTAGCATTTGGTGCCCTGGCTGGTTTGGCTCAGCAGTTAGAGCATCCACCCACTGACTGAAGGGTCTCAGGTTTGATTCCAGTCAAGGGCATGTACCTGGGTTGCAGATTTGATCCCTGCCCGCCCCCCCCTTGGGGTTGTGCAGGAGGCACCAATCGGTGTGTCTCTCTCACATCAATGTTTCTCTCCCTCCCACTCTCTCTAAAAAAATCAGTGGAAAAGTATCCTTGGGTGAGGATTAACAACAAAACATTAAAAACAAACAAACTGTATTTGGCAATCATTTAACAGATAATGAGTCTATTGGTATTACCAGTCAATTTATATTTCTTCTTGTCCAAAGCACAGTATAACCTGTCAAAGGCCTTTTCTTGCTTACCCACATCTGTCATATTCCTAGACTTACTAGTCTGCTGTGAAGAAGGAAATGGTGTCGTTTGGACTAACTATTCTTAGTGGTGGCCCAGTAGCATTGTGTAAATGACCACATATTTTAATAGTCTATTCTAGAATGTTGTGGGCTAGTAGTTTGCAAAACTTGCATTCTCGATCATTTTGAAAATTTGGACTTCTTTTCTCCAGCTTCTTCTGTTGTTTACTGTGATTCCTCAAAGATCTCTGCATTGGCTCATGATCTCATTTGCCAAATTCTCCCCATATCCCAGTATATAGTTTGGCCAGGACACTTAAACTTCATTAGAGAAGCTAGATGCTCTCTTAAAATCTTACTCATCTTTGGTTTCGGTTCCCTCTTATGAATACATTAATGTATTCTATACTGAAACTTGGACATTGTAACAGTTGCTATTTATTAAGCCCCTACTATGTGCAAAGCACCTCTGTGAGCATTTCACACACATGTCTCCCTTAGTTGTGTTGTATCAGCAGGACATAGGTAGGATCTCTGTTTGAGAGACGAGGAGAGCAAGGTCACACAAGCAGTGAGGTGCAGGGTGGGGGCTGGAACCCAGTCTGAGATGTCAGGATGATTGGAGAATGAGGTACTCTCTAAAATCTGGACAGAGGTTCTTGATGAAATAGCCTTCTAAAATGGTGGACTTTCTTGTAATGTGATCAAATTAAGTTTGTGTTTGTAATTTATAAGTTTGTGATGACTCATGGTTTTATTTGAAATATTTTACTTCCACAAAGATGAAGCTAATATAACAGAAATAGATGAACTAAGACTTTGGGAAAAAGAAATACGGATTTGAGGAAAACTGTCGCATTTGTTTCTCGTGAAGCATGCACAACGTCTGTTTGCTTTTCTTCTTGAAAATGTGGTGGACAGCCTGTGCAGCCATGAACAGTTTGCTTTCTGTGGAATAGATGATGCACCAGAAGTGCCTTCTCTTGAATTATTTTCTAACTCTGCATAGATTCCTATTTTATTCCTGCCATGATATCATGATTGGTGAATTTAATTTTCACTGGTTTATATGAGGCTTACTTCCAGAAAGGATTTGAGGCGATACTGTCTGTTGACTTATTGGCAACATTAAAAAATAATATTTTGTACATTAAACAGTAGGTCCTACAAAGACAGGGACCTGCAGCGCCTCTGTTCATGGGCAGCACTATTAGCTCTGAGGGCTATTCCCGGCACGTGGCCATGTTCACTGAATAAGTGAATGAATTGGTGAATGGCCATCTCCACGCTAGCTTTAAGAGATTTTCTGTATCACTTATTTTTCTTTTCTTGTTGGTGAGTTGAGAAGCTATTTTGAATCTCTTTTCAAAAGAGCAAGATTCTTTAAAAAGAAAAAGTTGTGATGTTTGAAAGGGCACGATGCTTTCCTAAGACTTTTGATTTTGGAGAAGTTTTTTAGCTTGGTGACGATCCAGTCCCAGCACTGGCTGTTTACCCGAACAACAGGAGGAATAGAGGAGAGCATTTGCAAGGGGGAGGCGAGAGACCTCATTGTCGCTGTCAGTTCCCCTGTACAAACCCAAAATAGTTACAGAAACTGCTGGGGAGGGACACTCGCCATATTGACACTTCTGTTTCTAAGTGGAAAGACCAGGAGACTTCAGTCCCAAAGTGGACAGAAGAGCCTTTATATATAAGTCCTTAACATGTTGTAGAGATGAAAGGCTAAACCCATAATTTGCTCCTGGCCCCTCCTACCCTGAGGCTGTCGGTGGCAAGTTGCTTTAGCAGAGCTGAAGACGGATCTTTCCTTTGGAGAAACCTTGTTTCTTTCCATGTGAATTATAATTATCATCTGAAAGTACACCGATGTTTGATTTAAATATTTTTATATTTAAATTTATATTTATATTTACACATAGTTTATATGTTTAAAACTTCATTTAGAGAACTCGATTTAGAGCAATAGCAATTGGCAAAAGGTATAGTAGAAAACACTCTAAATTGATTTCAGTTTTTTTCATGTTTGAAATATTTAACATTTCTTTAATTATTCAAGAACTTTAACTTTGTTAATAACCAAGATTCTTAACTTTAGTATAAAACCTGGAAAAGAACCCTAACCAATTTTGCTCAGTGGTTAGACCATCGGCCCGTGGACTGAAGAGTCTTGGGTTCAGTTCCAGTAAAGGACATGTACCTGGGTTGCAGGTTCGATCCCCAGCCCCTGGGGCCTCGCAGGAGGCAACCAATCGATGTTTCTCTCTCACACTGATATATATCTCTCTCTCCCTTACACTCTCTCTAAAAAAATAATCAAGGGATGAGGATTAACAACAACAACAGAAAACAAACAAAAAAACCTGGAAAAGAAATCAACTGTCTGGTTATGAGTCAGCAATGCCATCTAGTGCTTACTACCTTGAATTACAATCAGAAATGCCTGCAAGAGGACATGGGAGAATAAGAATTCTACTCTATGTCCAGTGACTTATATGTTGAAACTTTAGGTTTATATGATTAGAAGGGGGTCTTCCTTTTAGTTCAAACATGGCAAAGACTTCAGTTTTCTTTAAGGCCTCTTTAGTGTTGACTTTTAAAAAACATACAGTAACATTAAAAACCACAGTTATAATTTCATAAAGATTACATGAAATCTTGGGAAGCAGCAGCTCTCTAGGTATTCTACTAAAACCTGGGATTGTAGGTTAAATCAGGTAAACCTATAACATTGACAGGGAAAGTAGATATAAATAAGCAAAGCATGACAAGATATGGTCGGACAGTAATTTTGCTTCCTCTATACTTATTGTATGGTAATACAGTAATGTTGTGACCCTTAATATCTGCTACTTTATTTTTACTTTATTAAAAAATTTTATTTTTTCCTTTATTAATTTTATTTATTTATTTATTTATTTATTTAATCCTCACCCGAGGACATTTTTCTATTTTTTAGTTAAGACAGAGTGGGAGGAGAGAGGGAGAGAGAGAGAGAAACATCGACGTGAAAGGGACACATTGAGTGGCTGCCACCCGCACGACCAACCAGGGCCGGGGACAAACTGCAACCGAGGTACGTGCCCTTAGCGGAAACCGAACCCGGGTCTCTCTGGACCAAAGGCCGACGCTCTAACCGCTGAGCAAAACCGGGCTGGGCTTTCCTTTATTAATTTTAGAGAGAGAGGAAGTGAGAAGGAGAGAGAGATAGAAACATCCATGAGAGAGGACTGCCCCCTCCTGCATGCCCCCCACTGGGGATCGGGCCCACAACCTGGGCATGTGCTCTGACCGGGAATTGAACCGGCGACCTCTTGGTGCATGGGTCAATGCTCAGCCACTGAGCCACACCGGTCAGACAATATCTGCTATTTTAAAAAATTCTTTCCATGCCCTGGACAGTTTGACTCAGTGGTTAGATCCTTGGCTTGAGGATTGAAGCGTCTCGGGTTCAATTCTGGTCAAGGGCATGTACCTCAGTTGCGGTTCAGTCCCTGGCTCTGGTCTGGGTGGTGCAGAAGGTAGCCAGTCGATGTGTCTCTCTCACATCAGTGTTCCTCTCTCTCTCTCTCCCTCTCCCACTCTATCTGAAGATAGATGGAAAAAATATCCTCAGGTGAGGATTAAAAAAAAATTATTTTCACCAGTTAACAAATATTGATGGTTTCAATACAAAAAATGACAAGAATATGATTAATTTTGAGCTTATAATACATAAATGTATAGGATCTTTGAAATTTCTAGGATAAGTATATTTTAAAACCTCAGCACTTGTAAGAATATTCACTTGATTCCTATTTTACTTTATCAATACGCATTAGTCTAGAGTTTAGGAAGAAACATCACTTAGGCCAGTTTTGTTTTTTTTCCCCAACATTTATTTTCTTTATTGATATTAGAGAGAGAGAGGAAGGGAGAAGGAGAGAGAGAGACAGAAACATCGATGAGAGAGAACATCGATTGGCCGCCTCCCGCATGCCCCCCACTGGGGGTCGGGCCCACAATCTGGGCATGTGTCCCGGCTGGGAATCGAACCGGCGACCTCTTGATGCATAGGTCAATGATCAACCACTGAGCAACACTGGCTGGACACCTAGGCCAGTTTTATCAGTCCCTTAGTAATTCCAAGACTCACATCGGGGCTCTTTGAAAATAGCTCAGGAGTTGCTCTTTTTTCGCTATTTGTTATATGTCATACCAAATCAACATTATTTTCAGAAATTATAAAATTTTAAATTATATTACCCTTTTTTGTAGCTTTCTTTTTCTAATTTTGAAAGTAATATATGCTTGTGATAAGAATTTCAAATATTATTCATTTTCTATAAACTCAGCCCCTGGAAATACCTATTATTAATAGCTTGGTATACTACTTTCAATTAAATTTGTTCATGAAAACCTTTTCTCTCTCCTGTGGACCAGAGGTAGAGGTGCTTTATCTTAATTTTTCTCAGCAGCACTTTCTTTCAGGGAATTTGTTTTCCTACACTGCTAAGGGGACTGGTAATTTATTACCATGGTCGGGGAATTTGCATTTTCACTTCAGTTATTACTGTTTCTGCCTTTCTATGGTGTCTGATTTCTTAGGAGCTTGCCAACAGCGTGCGTTAGTACAGCGCTGTGCAGATTTCCCGTGTGCTCAGGTATGGTCAGCCCTGCACGGAAAGGTTGTAGAAAGGGTCAAGTCTTCACCTAAGTTTGCTAATACATGACCCAGCTGTAATCTAAACCCCTCTGATTACACATATCCTGAGGTGAACTCATCTGGTCCCAGGACTTTACGTACTACCTAAATTCTGATGATTCCCAAATTTGTATTTCCAGCCCTGACTTCCCCCCTGAGTTTCAGGCTTGTATATGCAACTGTCTTTTTAAAAAAATTTAAATCACATCTCTAATTCAATGGCATCGTTTTTTCCCTTCATCCTCACCTGAGGACACTTTTGAATTTATCTTCAGATAGAGTGGGAAGGAGAGAGGGAGGAAGAGAGAGAGAGAGAGAGAGAGACATCGATGTGAGAGAGACACATCGAGTGGTTGCCACCCACACAACCCCAACGGGGGCAGGGACGAACCGCAACCGAGGTATGTGCCCTTAGCGGGAACTGAACCTAGGACCCAGGACTTTCCGGTCCACGGTCCAACGCTCTAACCACTGAGCCAAACCGGCCAGGGCCTCAGTGGTGTCTTAAACTTGACTGAGCAATAAAGAGGACCCCTGATGTCCCTACCTCTAGAGTCTTTCAAGGTCTTTTCCATTTTAGCTAATGGCATTAGCCACTCATTTTTTCATGCAGAAATCTTGGTATAATTCTCAATTTCTCTCTTTCTCAAACTTGCTATCAAATCCATCAGCAAGTGCTAACTCTAACCAGATATCAACAATTTTACCTTCATCTCTTACCTGGGCTACAAGGATCACTTCCCAACTGGTTTCCCTCTGTCTCCTTTACCTTGTTTTATTTTTTCATTATACGTTAACAGTACCTGATATTATTTGCTTATGGGTTTGTTGCCTGTCTTATGTCCCATTTGAATGTAAGCTCTGTAAGGCAGAAACTTGTCTTGCTCTCTCTGAATCCCCAGGGCCTGCTGCCAATAGTGAGTTTCATGTTGAATGAATTCATAAACAAACGAATGAATGAAAGGAAGAAATCCGGTGCTCTTTTAGGAGTTGGGGATTCAGAAAAATTACTCCTGTGCTGATTTTTCTGGAGCTCTTTAATAAAGTGTCAAAAGACTTTTATTTAACAATGTGTTCTTGAGATTGATATTAGAGTCTTATAATCTTAAATTTATAGTATCATTTGGGCCTTGCTGCATGCATCTTGTGCTCCCTGAGATCTTTCTGAGAGATTTTCTTTGAAAACCTGAAAAGGAAACCAATCATAGTGTTTTCTGGCAGAGGCCAGGCCACTAAATGAATGGGAAGGCACTTTTGCTGGTTGACAGAGGCATTCAGTGTACACTTCAGTAGTGATATGTCAGAGAAGTCAATGAAAAACATCCTTATTTGCTTTAGATTGCCCTTCGTCCAGTAGGTTAACTTTGAATAAAGAGTGAATTGATATTGGGCTGCTTAATACATTTTTAAAACTGGGAACTTAAAGTCAAGGTCCTGAAATACTTTTCTTTAAAAAATCAATGACTCTATTAAGAAATGCAAAACAAAATGGTGGAAGGGTGGAGAGATTGACTGGTCATGCTATCTCTGTTTTAATGGGAAAGATTTATCTTTGGCCAGCACAACCTGGGCTTTGATTCTACCCTGCCACCAGCTGGCCACATGTCTCCAGGCACGTCACTTCTGGAATCCAGGTTGGTTATCTCTGCTGCACATTTAGGATGATCACATGAGGCAAATCTTGGGAAATAATTCTTATAAGAATGAAGCACAACACAGATAGAATGTATTATCTTGATTATCATGATCTAACCATTCTAGTATGAGGTCTTCATTCTCTTGCTCTTTTCAACGTTGGGGTTCTAGGACTCCAATGGCTGTGAATATCTGAGATCTGAACTTAGAGTTTCATTACACAACTCAAAATAGTTTGAAATGAAATACTTTTTTTTTTTTTTTTAAATCAATGACTCTATTAAGAAATGCAAAACAAAATGGTGGAAGGGTTGAGAGAGAGATTAAATTGGTCATGCTATATCTGTTTCAATGGAAAATATTTTTCAGGGAAGTTTTTGTTTAATTGGTTATATATGTATATCTGGGCTCAACAACAATAAAAACTCCTTAGGGAGCACCATCAGGGAGGCTTTAGTATAAATCTGTGAGCGTCCTCTCAGATCGCAGATATGAGGTTTTCTTTGGCTATATCAGGGGAGAGAGAATGAAGGCTTTCATGCCTTTAAAAGCAATTACAGACTCAGGTTTCTGAAAAAATAATGGGTGCCAGGAATGGCACCTCTGCAATTATTTGTTCTTGACTTTTTTTTTTTTAACTATTTTTTAAGCCAGACTATTGATGCATTTTAATACCATTAGTGTTTCTTAAATAAAATTGGTTTAGCAGTATTATTAATTTTTCTTCTTCAAATACAGGGCAGGAAAATGAGCCGAAAGCAGTGTTATTGCATGTGTTTAAATAAGCTTCATTTCCAGATACTGGAAGGCATGTTTCTAAGTGTTCTGGAGAAAAGTAACTTTTTTAAGTCCAAGCAGATTGATTTGTTTTAGAAATACTGAAGATGCAATATGTGAATCATATTTGGATTTAAAAGCAGGATATTAAACTTCACAGTGAAAGTGATTCCATGGTTATTAAGGCCCAAAGAGAGGTTTGCAAAGCCAGGAGACAGAGAAACTGAAGCCCACTTGGAGAAGTACATGATACAGGAATGGAAACATTGAATAAATAACTTTAAAACCATTTTTTCTTGATGTTATTTTATCCTTGAAGGCAGACAGATCATTAAATTTAAAATTGTATTAAAAATCTTCACTATGAAATATGTAACCTAATAAAATGAATCTTGAGTCAGTCACATGTATTTTTTTCCAAATCCATAATTTGGATTTGGATGGGATTTCCAAATTCAAAATACTGAATTTATTTAGAATTTTGAAATTCATATTTGCTAGGCAATGTACCTTAGTGAATCTTTAAAAACAAATCCTTGTTACTTAGTTCAAATAAATAATTCTGAAGGTGAGGTGACCCGGCCTTGGTGAAATGGGGCCTCATCCAGGGGCTGCCTCGAGAGAGCGAGGAGGGGACGAAAGGGACATGTTACTTATCTCCACCAATTTGTGCTTTTGCATCTGCCGATACTCTCCAGGGATCTGTTTCCCAACCTAGGTCATCTGGTAAATTTATACTAAATCAGCATCCACTTCAAGCTTCCTGCTCTCAGTGATGACTTTACTAACATCTCTAGGTAGATAGTTGCCTACTCTAGTGATCTTCAACCTTTGTCATTTCATGGCACACATAAACTAATTACTAAAATTCTGCGGCATATCAAAGAATATATTTTTTGCCGATCTGATCCAAAAAAAGATATAATTTTGATTCATTCACACTAGATGGCTATTGTTGTGTTGACTCGTCATTTTAAAAATTTGACCTTCTAAGGGAAAAGAGGTCAGCGCCCCTGACTAAATAGGTATTGCATGTTTTAGAAATACTTGCAGCGTGTTCGTTACTTTTTCTCATGCAGTTGAGCATCTTTGTAATCGTTACTCTGAGCTCTATATCTGATAACTTGCTGACTTCCACTTCACTTAGCCCTTCTTCTGGAGAATTATCTTGTTCCTTCATTTGGGACCTGTTTCTTTGTCTCCCCATTTTGGCTACTTGTTTGTGTTTGTTTCTATGCATCAGGTAGATCTGTTACAACTCCCAGTCTTTGTAGGGCGGCCTTATGTAGTAGGTGACCTGTGGGGCCCAGTGGTGCAGTCTTACTGATCACCAGAACTGGGCGCTCTAAGAATGTCCGTTGTGCATGTGGTGTGAGCCCTCCTGTGTAACTGAGTCTTGACTGCTATTGGCACGTTCGCCCGTGGGCTGAACCCTCAGGCAGGCTGGCAGTGAAGCATGCAGGCTGCTGTGCGGGTGCTGGTCACTCGAAATGGAGTTCCCCTCAGCAGGGTTTGGAGCCTGCAGAGATCTCCCTACGGATACGCTGCTCGTGAGGCTTATTGATCCTGCTCTGTTGTTGTCTGAAGCTGGCCACTGATGCGCTGGTTCTGGGCCTCTTTAAGCAAAAAAGAGACAGACTTGTAGACAGAGAGCAGGCAGACAGCTCTGGGTGGGAGGGTGGTTGGGGTGGGTGGAGGGATTGAGCAAAAAAGAAAAAAAAGAGAGAGAACTCGTGGACTTGGACAACAGGGTGGTGATTGCGGGGGTTGAGAGGGATGGATGGAGGTGAAATAGAATATAGAGGGGATAAAAAATGGTGATGAAAAAATAAAATAACGTAAAATTTAAATTGTAAAAAATAAAATAAAATAAAGGTATTATGAAAAAATATTCTTGCAGCACACCAGTGTGCCTCCTCCAGCACGCCAGCTGAAAATCACTGGCCTACTTCTTTTCTACTGTTGCCTTATTCGAACCTCTGTTACTACATGTAGCACACTATACATTTAATTACCTATCTGTCATTTTTCTATCTCCAGTGCCGAGCTTAGTGCCTGACACATAGTAGGAACTTAGTAAATGTTTGCTAAATGAGAGAACACAATGGTGAATGAGAGCCCCTGAGCTCTGCGTAGTTGAGATCATGCTCAGAAAGATGTGGTTCTTGGCCCCATCCGTCCCCTTGGGCATAGTAGCAGTGGTGGGACAGAAGCTACCTGGAGAATAATCAGATGGGTGGGTTGATCATTCAGTGAATATGCATTAGGCTTCTGGCACCATCACAAGTGCTGTGGGCGAAACTGTGGAGATGTAAGGTGTAGTGTATCTGTTTCCAGGGGTTTACCAGTTAGATTTAGTGGTATAACTTACCTGTATGAATCATTTAGAGGGAAGTTAAAAGCCAAATTATAAGACTTGACTCTGTGTGTATCAGGAAGGCAGAAAAAGTAGAAAGCCATGTGAGTGAAAGGAGTTGGGAAGGGCTTCACAGGGGAGACACAAGTTAATTTGGGCTCAGCAGTGTTGACCAAAGGAAGGGCTGCGAAGGTGGCAAGCCGTGGGCCCGGGGAGAGTTGAATGGCTGGCTGTGTGAGAATCGGCAGGAGCAGGGTTTTCTCTGGGGACTACAGATGCTCTGTATTTACATACAGGCTTCAGAGGGGCTTGGAACTCCTGGAATTATTTGTAAAATCTTCTTTGTATACTTGTATGGGAAGTTTTCCAGGGATATGGTTCAGCTTTTAAAGATGTAGATGTAGAAATGTAAAAGAATGCTAAATTTTGTAAATTTAATCGTTTTAACCACTTTTCTTTTCATGAGGTCTTAAAGAGAGGGGAAAAGGAAGAATTCAGGGACCCAGGAGTGAAGGAAAAAAGTGAGAAGAAGGAGATTCAGGCTAATGCTTGAAGAGGCAAAATAACAATGCAGATATTAACATTTATTAATGTTATCTCCCTGAGAATATGTCATTGATCATAAGACTTATTTAGCTAATTACCAAAAGAGATCAAATAAGCAACGAAGGTCAACATTCTGGGGCTAAACACCTCCTATTTGAGTGAAATCAAATACCTAACTAAAAGGGAATGAAAACTTGTCCCATTGTTACCCAAATAAATATACATCAGATTCAAAGGCAGATAATTTTAGACTTGGCTGGGATTTAATTATTTCCTTTAGCCAGTATCATTTTTTTTTTTTTAAATCCTCATCCGAGGGTATTTTTCCATTTATTTTCAGACAGAGTTAGGAGGGAGAGATAGAGAGAGAGAGAGAGAAACATCGATGTGAGAGAGACACATCGATTGGTTGCTTCCCACACAACCCTGACCAGGGCTGGGGACTAAACTGTAACCAAGGTATGTGCCCTTGACCAGAATCGAACCTGAGACTTTTTGGTCCATGGGCCGGTGCTCTAATCACTGAGAAAAACTGACCAGGGCACCAATATCTTTAAAAAATATATTTTTTTCTTTATTGATTTTAGAGGAAGAAGAAGGGAGAAGGAGAGAGAGAGATAACATTGATGAGAGAGAACATCGATTGGCTGCCTCTTGCATGCTTCCCACTGGGAATTGGGCCCACAACCTGGGCATGTGCCCTGGCCAGGAATCGAACTGGCAGCCTCTTGGTTCATGCGTCAATGCTCAACCACTGAGCCACACTGGCCAGGCCTTTTGCCAATATCTTTTTTTTTTTTTTATCCTCACTCGAGGACATTTTTCCATTTTTGTTCAGATAGAGTGGGGAAGGTGAGAGAGGAAGAGAGAGAGAGAAACATCGACGTGAAAGGGACACATCAAGTGGTTGCCACCCACATGACCCAACCAGGGCCGGGGACAAACTGCAACCGAGGCTCATTCCCTTAGCGGGAACCAAACCCGGGTCTCTCTGGACCGCAGATCGATGCTCCAACTGCTGAGCCAAACCGGCCAGGACTGCCATTATCTTTAATTTAATAAACTAAAATTATTTTTTAAACAATTATTCTATTTAATCTTTTGAATTTAAAGCTTTCTCTTTTAATGAAAAGTCTGTATTTCATTATAAAAATCTAACGTAATGAACTTGACTTGTGTTTTTGTTTTGATCATCAATGCAGATTCTTTTAATATTGGGTGCTCAGTATACATAGAAAACATCCAGACCCTTTTTCTGCCATTGCCAGCTGGAGGTTCACCACTGAACACACTAGGGACAGGAATGATGGATTTTTACTTTGTCTTCGGTGAGCTTTTCACGGTCACCAAACATGCTGCGGCGTGAGAGCTGTGTCATGTCACAGTGTGAGTTAGTGAGCAAGGAAAGAGGCACACGAGAAAAGTAAATCTGTCCATTTGTCCTTTGGCTTGTTCTAGGAAGGATTACAATGAAGAAGTGTTTTATATTATTGGTTTATGGACTTAGTAAGAGCTCAGTAACTTGAGGAGCACAAAAGTTGTAAGTTTCTGCAAAGAATGCAATGGAGGATTTTTCTATAATTCTTTCTTTAGAAAACTAATAATTGGATAATAGTTAAAGGAGATAGTGATGTTGAGAGAGAGGGTAGACGTACACACCTCAATTATATCTCCAACATCAGTATACACCATATTTTTATAAAAAATTCAGTTTAGTTGAAGGAGCTAAGCATTTTGATGATGCTGGAAACTTGTTGAATTGGATTTAAAAAACTAAAAAATGCATGACTAATGTTAATTTAATAAATGTTGAATTTTAACAGCCTTAAAGTCAAGTATTAAGAAAAACATGTTATGTAAATTCTCAGATCATATAATTTTGTAAGGAATAGATCTTTATTTAACCCATAAAGATCCCACCGTTTTCTGGGCTGCCTGGTCCCAGGTTGATGTTGGAATTAAAGGTGCAGTTTCAGATGGATTGCCTTTTATAGTTTTATTCTTATTAACATAATTTTACATTTTATTTTGAATAATTTTGATATGAGTTAAAATAACTGCCATAGAGGATGCTTAACTTTTAAGCTATAAACAATAGCATTTCTAGTTTGGGAGTGTGGAACAAAGACACTGTTAACGATCTATTTATGAAGAGCAGCTCAGGGGTTGCTGGGGTTAGGAGCTACTGCAAAGGAATAGCACCAGGAAGTTTCTCGGGGTCATGGTGCTGTTCTGTATCCTGATGCTGATGGTGTTGACACACGTCTATGCATGTGTTAAAATTCATATCACTGTACACAGAAAAAGTCCATTTTATCGCAGGATAATAAAAAATATACAAAAGAAAGAAGAAAATGCTAGCAAGGCCCTGGTCAGTGTGGGTCAGTGGTTAGAGTGTTGGCTAGTGTACCAAATGGTCACAGGTTTGATTCCCGGTCAAAGGCACATACCTGGGTTGCAGGTTCAATACCTGGCCCCAGTCGGAGCACATGTGGGAGGCAACCAATTAATATGTCTCTCTCACATTGATGCTTCTCTCTCTCTCACTCTCCCCCTCCCTCCCTCCCTTCCATTCTCTCTAAAAAATCAATGGAAAAAATATCCCTGAGTGAGGATTAACCAAAAAAAAGAAAATGCTAGCAGGGAAATAAAAAAATAAGAGGCAAGTGGTGGATCACAGTACACAAAAACAGTCCTAGAAGGCCATGAGAAAGCAGGGGTCTAAAGGTGTGTGGTTTGTGCTTCTTAGCTCTTTAGGTTGGTGGAAGGCACACTTCAAAGTTATTATATAAACTGGATATTACGAGAGAATGGGAAAGGGGGGGCAGGAACAGGGAGAGGGGGTCAATGGGGAATAAAAAAGAGGGACATCTGTGATACTTTCCACAATAAAGATAAAATTTAAAAAAGAGAGAGAATGGGAAGCGTGCGCCTTCTTAGGTTAGAGTTATACGGTAATTCAAACTGTAGCAAAAACTTCCTGGTAATCATTTTTCAAGCTTCAGCCCTCTCTCTGCTCTCCCTTTCTCCCATAATTCCTTCCTTTTTGTCTTAAGGTCATGCTGAAGTGGCATCCTAGATTACATGGAAAGGACATGAAATGAGGTCTAGTTCTGTTCCAATCCGGAGGATGGACAGGTGAACCGGAATAAAACAAAACTAGGAGCCTGCGGCTCACCAGAAGGATATCCAACCTGCTGTGACATCCAACCCAGCCCGTAGGTCTCCCTAGTTCAGATAATACTAAGCATGTTCTGGAGCCGAGCATGTGGTTTGAGTTAGAATTGAGCCAGGTTCCAGAAGTTGGATGCAGTCCAGAGGGCCCTTGGAGTAGCCCTTATGTTGATCTTGACCTTTTAGTGTTCTTTGGGTTGGACCTCCCAGGATTACTCTTGTCCAAAGTTAGCTTTTCATCCCCTTTAAAGAATAAATTTGTGTCTTGGGCCTGGATGACATTTGAACCAGTCTTCTAGAGATTTTGAAGGGCTATTAAGGCAAAGCATAGACGACATGGCCTCTTCCCTCACTATTGTCTCTTTCACTTCTCATTTCCTTGGCAGCCTGACTACCGATTTTCTGAATGGATGTTCCTCTGGTCATTTGCCCAGGAAACAGCTCTGGATAAGGGAGCGGAGAAGAGAGTTTTATATCTCGCAGGAAGGGAAAGGTTAACTTGTAGTTCCGAGAGCACCGGCTGCTTGGATTGTTGGATGCAGCCGTCCCCAGGAGAGCGCCGTGTGCTGAGCGCGGCCAGCACATGGAGCTGCACACAGGCAGGGGCGGCTGTGCAGTGCAGACTGTTTACAACCATTTCCTGAGTCTGCTGATACCAAATTGAGTGACTAAATGATTGGTTTGAAGTTCTTGACTCACATTCTTTACATTAAATATTGGTAACCACTTTTTCATTCAATGTTTCCTCTTGGTTATTCTGGATTTTAAAACTCTAGTTATGAGGTAACGTCGACCGAATTTGTTGACATTTGCCAGTCACAGCCGCAACCCTTGCTTAATATCATTTCAACACAAAGCATTTGTCTTTTAGCTAAGTCTGAACATATATTGTGGTATGTTGCTGATAATAGATTTCTTGGAGTTGAATCTTTGGGTATAGGATTTGCGATTTGAGTTCCTATGGTCATAGCACAACTCAGGTTTGCAAATCTGGGCACTGTTGGGACTGTGGAGCTATTGTGCCTGACTTAATTGCATATTTAAGTGTAAGGCTAGAGCTAAAGCTAAAAAAGCAGATGGATTTGCAAGAGGAGATTGTTCTGTTTTGAGGTCGTGCGTAAAGCCAAGAAATTCCTGGAGCAGCTCTGACAGGGATTTCAGGAAAATAGGCTTGTAATATTTCCACTTCTCTCAACTTGCAGTCTGGCTGAACGTGTAGTAAGATCAGCCTGTTTCCAGAGGTCTTGGTATTTCTGCAGCTGTTTTCGGAAAGCACTGAAACTGAAAAGCAAAGTAGTCCGCAGAATCGCAAGGATCCATGCTCGAATCACCAAAGCTTTTGGATGATCTAAGCAGGAAAGAGTTGAAGCCACATTAAGTGAAGGTGTGCATGACACAGTGCATGTGTGGAGGCCGCTCTTTCAGATATGACATCATGCTGATGGCACTTGGAAGCCGTGGGGAGAGCACTGGCCCCGCAGCAAGCATGCTGAACGTCCTTTATGGGAGCTCTGCGCGCGCATTTCCACTTTACATCACTCTAGATCCCTTTTATTCCCTTCGCTTGAGTCCGCTGGGCCGTCTGTCTAGATCAGGAAACATCTCGAACTTTCCAACTGGTCAGCTAGTCCAGTGTTAACATGTCACTTACTGTCACTACTGAGACACTATATTTACGAGTACTTTTAAAGCATTTAAAATGAATCCTTCTAGTATTATCATTCTTAGTCTATATAGAAAGAAATGAGAGTTCAGAGAATTTATGTGATTTGTGCAAATCATATAAACCAGCGGTTCTCAACCTGTGGGTGGCGACCCCTTTGGGGGTCGAATGACCCTTTCACAGGGGTCGCCTAAGACCATCAGAAAATACATATTTCCAATGGCAATTCATAACAGTAGCAAAATTACAGTCATGAAGTAGCAACGAAAATAATTTTAAGGTTGGGGGTCACCACAACATGAGGAAATGTATTAAAGGGTCATGGCATTAAGAAGGTTGAGAACCACTGATATAAATAGACCACTGGATCATAAGAACTATAGAACAGTATATTTTATTTTGTTAGCTGCCAAGTTTAAATTGGTTAAAGCTCCCTATATATGTAATATGTATGAGGAAGTTTAAAACAATAGGGATGATGAGACTCTATCAGTGATTTTAAAGTATTTTTGGCAAGTGAAACTTATGTAAAAACTCAATATGTTAAGCTAAAGGCTCTGTTTTATTAGCATGAATTTATTTTACCAGCTCCATTTTCTAATAACCTACTTTCAAGTTAGCCAGCAATGCTAATAGACTATTTAAGATGAACACAGATATTTGAAATCTGCATTTGTTTAGTCATTTGGAGTCTCAATATCTGATATATGTTTAAGTTTTATTGATTACTCTCATTGAAAAAAATTCTGATTAAGAGATAAATTCTTGCAAATGGGTATAATTTTCTTACCATCTAAGCCTACTCAGAATGACCTTAAATCAGATCGACCGAGAAGCTTGCCGCATGATTAGTAGGAAGGTTTTGATCCGATGTGAATCACCATGTCACTCTAACCTAAGAAGACTCGCTCTTCCCATTCTCTCTTACATCCGGTCCAAGCCCATCTGCTGCGATTGCTCTTGCCAAGGTCCCTAGCTCTGTGTAGGCAGATCTGTCCGTATGTGCTCAGTGCTCATCTCATGGGACCAACCACCTGCACTTGATATCCTTGGTCATTTTCTCCTTCATTCACCTTCCCAGTCTCCACTCTCTCCTGAGGGGAGGAAGAGATGGGGAAGGAGGCAGAGGAGAAGTAGAAGACATTCATAGTTGACACCTCTGATAGCAAATAGATACGATTACAAGTCACTTTACCTACCCAAGAGCTAAATGTTAGTCACAGATGCGAAATGCTCTGTGGTCTTGTGTAAGTCAGTTTTCCCATCAATAAAACCAGAATAGCAGTGCAGCTTTACTTGGCAGGGCTGTAAATTAAAGTAGCCTAATTCATGATCGTCAAGTGTTTTCCAGATTTGAAGAGTCATGGAAATGGGAAAAATACTTACCAAGAGACCCCAAGTTGGCTAAGCTTGCTGGGACTGTCAGCCATTCCTTGAACAGTGGTAATTTCCTGGCAGGAACTGGCCTGGGAGGGGCCTTGACAGACATTGCACAGAGCCAGCTGAAGAAGGCCTGATTGACACATAGTTATTATTTTATCTTGGTAAAGCGCAGTGTAAGGCCTGGCACAGCGGGAGGAGGCCGTGAGGTATTCACTTGACAGCCTGCCATTGTCAACTCTTATGGGAGGGAGATGTCAGTGCCTAGAAGGACAGCCACAGGTTGTAAGTGGTTCATTTTTAGTTCATCTGCAATAACTCCCGCTGGTGACTTAACACTGAGATTGCGGAACTCTCCGTGTGTGCCTGAGTGAGCGCGTGTGCCTCTGATGCGTTCATATGCACAGTCCTGCTCACTCTTTGTGACTCCCAGAGGGCCACGTTCTTCATGGGTGTCTGAGGCTTGGTATTAAGCAGTTGTACTAGGATGATTTGGTTTTTTGGACAGGGAAGCTAGCACAGTAAGTTATATAATAATTTAGTTTATGTCTCATTATTGTGGGTGTTGGCTGGTAGCAAGGGTAATAGAGGATGATGATCTGATTTGGACCTTAATCCCAATTCCTAAAGTAGTGTGGACTTAGGGAAATTGAGTTTTCTGGTGCTACAATAAAGAAATATTTTGTGACATTCTGATAAAAGGAACAAATTGGGAAGGACCCTGTTGAACCTTAATTTTGCCACTGCAAATTGTGAACGATCCCAGGTGCGAAGCCTTAGCATATCTGTCCCTGCAAACAGACCAACTGGGAGGAACAGTCTCGCGCAGGAGTGCCACGTGACTTCCTTGGCTTTTGATGACTGGAGGCAATGGGATGGGTGGAGGTTTTTATTTCTTTGTTTTTTGTTTTTTTTTAATTGATTGATTTGAGAGAGAGAGAGAGAGAGGAAGGGGGGGAAGAGGGGGTGGAGAGACATCAATTTGTTGTTTCACTTGGTTTATTCTTATATTCGCCCTGACTGGGCATTGAACCCACAACCTTGGGGTATCAGGATGATGCTCTAACCACCTGAGCCACCCATCCAGGCTTGTTGGAGATTTTTAAAAGAACCTTTATTGCTTTTTTATTTTTGTACAGAGTGGGAGGGGAGAGAGAGAGAGAGAGAGAGAGAGAGAGAGAGAGAGAGAGAGAAACATGGATGTGAAAGGGACACATTGAGTGGCTGCCACCCGCACGACCAACCAGGGCCGGGGACAAACTGCAACCGAAGTACATGCCCTTAGCGGGAACCGAACCTGGGTCTCTCCGGACCGCAGGCCGACGCTCTAACCGCTGAGCCAAACCGGCCAGGGCCCTTTATTGCTTTTTAAAAAAAAATCTAAAATATAGTGCCCCCATTAAAAAAAACAACAACAAAAAAAACCTTTGACTGAAACCTTATCTTGTAAATTCTAGGACAAGAATGTGATTTACACAAATGCAGGAATTTTGCATGTTTCATTCACCACTGTGTCCCCAGGCCCTGGAACCAGTCCTGGTTTATAGAAGGTGCTCAATAAATATTTGTTTAATGACTGAATCATAATGTCATAAGTGCTAAAATCTTAAGCCACAAGAAATATGGAGTTTGTTTCTACCATAGTGATTTTCTATGTTTCTACCCAAACTTTCTCCCCACCCCTTTCTGTAAATATTTCTTGAATGAATGAATATCATGGGTGGGGAATTTTTCTTCTTTTTGGGCAGACACTCATTTATTTTCTTTCTTCATTTATTATTTCATAAGCTGTCCCCCGTGATGTTTAACTTAACCGAACTACCGGGTTAAAAATTTTTTTTTACTTCTGAGTCATACTCAGCCTTGTGCCAGAAAATAATGAAATTCAGCTTTCTGATGGTTATGGTCAGGTTTTGCAAGGGGCTTATCTTACTCTTTTGAAAACTGAGGATCATGTTAGTGTAATAGCAGATGGAGAACTTATTCCACCTACTTCTGCTTTGGTAGTACACACAGAAACGCTCAATGCCACAAAAAAGCACAGAAAAAATAATTAAGGAAGGGAAGATGATACTTTTGATGAGCTATCAATGGACAAATAAAATTTTAGAATCACTAATAATTGTAGCTTAATTATGTAGTTTAAGTCCCTTGTTTACACTGAGGAAGCCAAGGCCCGACAGGGCACAGGGTAAAAAGTAGAGGAATCCGTAGAGTTAAGACGTCAACCCTCTAACTCTCTGCAAACTCACCATACTGTCACGGCAAGTCACAGGAAAGTAATGTATTTAAAAAAAATAAATAATGATATATCAACTGATTAAAGCCAGAGCCAAGAGTACAGTGTTTGCACTGTATAAGCCTCCAGGTCTCCCCAAAGAGCCGCCTGGGCCTGCGAGTCCTGCAAAGTACCTGAAGAATCACCACCCAAAGGCTGGGATCGGGAGCTGGAGGCAGTGTGGAGCGGTGGAAGGGACTCAACGGGGTGGGGTGAGGAAGCTTGGGTTCTGATTCTGATTTTGTTGCAGGGAAAAAAAATCAACATTTATTAGGCCATCGCTGTGCTATAGTCTTCCTATCTTGTTTAAACCAAACCACCATCTTTGCTGGGTGGGCATGGTTATCTGGGGAATGAGGAAACTGAAGTTTCGAAGGGTTAGGAAACCTACATAGGGTAAGGTCACACAGCTAATGATTGGCAGAGGTGTAGTTGAACCTTGGTCTGTGTACTACCCAATACTGCTCAAGTTCCCCTGCGGGCCTCAACTGTCAAGAGGAAGTGTTTGAGCCATGAGATTCCTTCTAGGTCCCGTTTCTAGAGGTTCTATATTTTCTAGAGATTCTATAATCTAGAGGTTCTTTACTGATGTTTAGCTTTGAAGATTTAACTCATTTCCTTTATACTCCCACCCCGCCCCACCATTGTGAACTAGTGTGTGGACTGTCACAAGTTCATCTCGAGAATAGTGTGGCAACAGGACCCCTGGAGACTGCAGAACTGTTTCTTTTAGGTGTAAGCCTTGTTTCTCAGGGTGCTATGGTATCACTAGCATCTTTTTTTTTAATTTTTTATTCTCAACCGAGGACATTCTTCCGTTTTTTGTTCAGATAGAGTGGGAGGGAGGGTGGAAGAGAGAGAGAGAGAGAGAGAGAGAGAGAGAGAGAGAGAAACATCGACGTGAAAGGGACACATCGAGTGGCTGCCACCTGCACGACCAAGCAGGGCCGGGGACAAACTGCAACCAAGGTACACGCCCTTAGCGGGAACCGAACCCGGGTCTCTCTGGACCGCAGGCTGACACTCTAACCGCTGAGCCAAACTGGCCAGGGTGTATCACTAGCATCTTAAAGAATTAGGTGGTGCATGCTATTGACACTATTTTCTTTTTTTTTATCCTCACCCGAGAACACCTTTTTTTTTTTTGCATTCATCTTCAGATAGAGCAAGAGGGAGAGAGGGAGGAAGAGAGAGAGCGAGAAACATCAATGTGAGAGAGACACATCGAGTGGCTGCCACCCACATGACCCCAACCAGGGCCGGTGACAAACCCGGGTCTCTCTGGACCACAGGCCGACGCTCTAACTGCTGAGCAAACCGGCCACGGCTATTGACACTATTTTCACATTACAACACCAAAGAGCTAAGAATCGCTACTATTTTACCAGTTAGTTCATGCAACCTTTAGCCTATAGACCAATCTATTATCTCCATATACTAGAACTATTACCTTTTCACATTTCAAGAGGGGTTGAGCGACTCAGTGGACCCCAGAGGGCAGGAAGAGTGGCATGCCAAATCAGAGGGGCATGCTATGTGTATGCGTTAGGAAGGCTAACAGTTATAACAGATGGACTCCAAAATGTATAATGGCTCAAGCATAATAAAAATTTATTTCTTGCTCATAAGAAGGACAGGGCAAGTTAATAAGTCAGCAGGAACCCCGGTTGAGAGAGGCTCTTTCATCTTTAATATTCAATTTCTGAGATCATCTTGGGGTTGTCTCCATTGCACCCCCTTGGAGGACAAAAGAGCACGGAGAAGGGGCACATGGAGGATTTTATGAGCCATGCCAGGAATGGCAACCATTTTCATCCAATTCCTTTGCTTGGAACTCCGTCACCTGGCTGCACCTAACTGCTAGGAGGCTGGGAAATGTAGTCCCTGGCAGGACAGCCCACCCCCAGCTCTGACCCTACACAGTGGATGATGGAACACGGGCTTTCAGAGGGGAGCGAGCCTTCTGCCACACCCTGGACCGAGATCAGAGAGCCTGTGTTCTGGTCCTGGCTCTTCTAGGAACTGGCTGGTAATCTTTTCCCTCAATAAAATGAGAGAGTTAAATAGTTGATATCCAATATATCTTTTGCTTTAGATTCTGTGGTTTTATATTACTCTTAAAAACAATCGTGTTCCATGTGAAGGCAGCTAGTTCTTCGCCTGGATGTAGTGAAGTCCTGGGCTGGGGCAGCAAGTCGTTTCTCATGCTGAACTTCATCCTGGCGAAGCTGGGAGCCAAGTTCAGGGGCTCCTTTGATCCTGCACTGGTTAAGTCATTCTTCACAGAGCAGAGTCGTCATCGGTTTGTGGGAAGCCGTCCATTGTACTGCAGGGATCTTTGAACTGGGGGCGGGGGGTGCCCCTGGCAGACAAGAGGATCTTCCAAAGGGCAAGGTGTTACAGAGTTTCAAGGGAATCAATTATCTTTAACTTATACATGTTGATATGGTTTCAAAAACTGATCAAAGAATATCTATAGTTAAGGAGTTTTATCTGTTCTCCCTTCTCCCCTTTTATAAAGAAAGATCTGTTGCTTACTCATTCTGATCCTTACATAGTTCATTGTTCCAATTGTAAAAATCTCTAGGACACCAAAATGTTTTTTTAAAAAATAATTGGCATCACTTATATTCAAGATATTAAACATACTTGTCCAGCCCTGGCTGGTTTTGCTCAGTGGTTAGAGCATCGGCCTGCGGACCAGAGAGTCCCAGGTTTGGTTCCCGCTAAGGGCACATACCTCGACTGCAGTTTGTCCCCGCCTTGCCAGGGGTCGTGTGGATGGCAACCACTCAATGTGTCTCTCTCACATCGATGTTTCTCTCTTTCTCCCCGCCCCCCACCCCACCTCTATCTGAGGATAAATGCAAAAATGTCCTCGGGTGAGGATAAAAAACAAACAAACAAAAAAACATACTTGTTCATATATCTCATTAAGTGATCTCATAAAATTTTTACTTTATATGTTTAATAGTGATTTATGAAAAGGTATATGTGTTTATGTTGTTTTGATCAATTATGTACTATGAATAATTGAAAACGCAACTGAGAACATATTATTTAACTTATAGCCTCACAGTCTCAGAGATTTTAAAAATTATTTTTGATTTAGATATGAAATACTTTTAAATGTAAAACTATTTTTCATAAAGATAAAATTCTCTAACAAAGGTGAAACAACACAATTTCAAGGAGTGAAAGGAACAATTAAGTGCTCAGGATAGAATGATGGCTGAGATAGATTCTGCTCCCATGGGCTAGCATACTGGTGGGAGAATAAACTAGTAAATGTGCAAGGTAATTTCAGATCATGGTGGATGCCATGAAGAAAATAAACAGGTGGTCCACAGAAGCCTCTCAGGGGAGCTGACATTTGGTACAGGTGCAAAAGAGATGGTCTCTTCTTTTGAACAAATATATCCTCCCAGTTTTGGGCAAGGATAGAGTGGGAAGGGGAACAGAGTTTGTTTCCATTAAAAAAGAGCTCGTGCACATATATTTTAAATGAATGCTGACAGGGATCAAATTGCTGTGGCATTTAAATCCCACTGGATACATTTAAAAGAGCGATCTAAGTTTTATTTTAAGATAGTTCAAATATTTTCTATGCTTACCACATACCAGATATTATGTCATTTGCAACTATTTAAACTTACAATAAAATTTTTGATAGCAATCCAAAATATGAGTGGCAAATAGTTCATCAAAATCCTTTGAGGGTTGCATTGGCAAAGAACTAGCAAGGCGTCAGTGTATGGCTTAGTGTTGGCTTTGAGTCAGGCCAGTGGGCTTGGAATCCTGCATCCCCTTTTACTGGTTGTGCAATGATGAGTCAGTTCTGTGAGCTACAGTCCTTGTATCTGTGACACAGGACTCACAGAGAGAAACATTTGAAGTTTAATGAGATAATGCATGTAGCATGCTTAGCTTGGAAAAAGGCTCAGTAAATGTTATCTATGTTATCAATGTCAGCTCTACTCTCAGCTGGATAGGGCTGGTCCAACTCTCCTGTCTTTCCTGTGGTTACAGAGCAAGCTGAATAGTCCACTGTCAAATCTAGCCCTTTGTTGACCTAGTAGCATCTAGAGGCCAACCACACTATTCCTACCATTCCTTCCTAATTGCTTAATGTCACAACAGTCCAACACAAGCATTACTTTTCTTGTTTTGCTGATGTGGAGGCTGATGTTCAAAGGGTTGAATAGCATATCCAAGGTCACTCAGCTAGAAGAGTTAGAGCTTCAGTTGATGGAGCTGCAATTACAAGTCAGGTTTTTATAATTCTGAAGTGTACTCTTTCATCAGTCTATTATACTTCTGTTTCATACGTGCTTCTCTGCTCTGCCCCGAAATCTGAGGTCCAAGACTATACTGTGTTTCTGTTCTACTCGCCAGTGCTGGCCCGCAGTTGGTGTCCACCGATTGAGAGGCCAAGCAGAGCGTGTGCTGAGACACTCGCCCAGAAATCTTGTACCTGCTGGTCTTGCTCTGACTCCGCGGGGTCTCTTCTCTTTGTAGGTAAGGAGGTAAGTCTGGCTCCAGAGATCAGAGGTGTTCCCTTCTCTCTTTTTGCCCAGTGCACACGCATCCCTTTCTAGTGTGTAGTGAGTAGTCATGAGGCAGAGGGGCCTGCCCCGAGGAGAGCTGAAGGCTTGATTTCCTGATGCCCCGATGTGGCTTCATCTTTTAGAATTTTTAAAGGCCACGTTGGGGGTTTGCAGGGAAGAAATAAATGTCTGCCAAGGAAAGGAGAGCTCGGAGCAAGTTCACATGGTCTGGTGCAGTGAAGAGCAAAGAAGCCGAGTGAAGAGGATTAGAAGAAGGATTTCAGAAATACCTGGGGGGAGGCGTGAGAGGTGGACCAAAGATGCATGCAAAGTGCGGGGGGAACTTAGCCTCGAAAAGAAAATGGAGTCTGCCCGAAGCCAGAGGGAGCTTCACGAAGATATACAGCAGAAGGAAAAATGTGAGGTGAAGTAAGGGAAAAATGCAGCTGATAAAATCACCAGGGAGATATAGCAAGACTCATAAAACTCATTAATGGAAGTTTAATGCCAAAATATTAGAATAAAATAACACTTGCAAGTACAGAGCTTGCCTGCGTGTGGCTCATAAAATAAAAAAAACCCAAAGCAAACCAACCACAGAAGAGCCAACTCCGTTGCCTCTGGAACCCATACCCGCGTGTGTGCCCTGAAGTGAAATCTTTCCTCTCACCCCTGTGCTCCCACTTCAAACCCAAGCTTTGCTGCCATTTAAAAATTTTATTCCCACTGGCCCAAAACCACATAGTCACCTGTAAGAACTGACCCAGAGGTGCTGCCAACATGCCAAGATCTGCATCCACGGGCTGCCTGCTTCTGGCAAAGAACCAGTTTGCTTCAGTTGTTCGTTTCCCCTGCCAGACTACTGACGCATCATATACAGGTGTTCACTTGGCAGTCTCTGTGCATTTGAAGTCCCTTCAAGTCAGGCACTGTGGCTGTTTGTCCCGAGTAATAGTCCTACTGCTTGGTGTGTGGAGAACAGACTAGGTGAGGAGGGAGCGGGGTTTATGTAGAGAGGCCAGTTAGGAAGCAGTCAAGTGAGAGTTAGAGGGGATCTGATGTAGGAGCTGCAAGCTGCAGCCCGGGGAAGTGTCTCTTTGAAACCTCGAGAAGACGCGGTGATGGCAGAACAGGGCTCAGTGATTGGTCAGATGCGGGACTGAGCAAGGCGGAGCTGTCCAGGTTGATCTGGACAGAGCTCTGGATGTGTGGTGGTTTGATTCCCGGTCAGGGCACATGCCTGGGTTCTGGGCTCGATCCCCAGTAGGTGCGTGCAGGAGGCAGCTGATCGATGTTTCTCTCTCACACTGACGTTTCTATCCCTCCCTTTCTCTCTCCCTCTAAAAAAAAAAAAAAAAAAAAAAAAAATCGGTAAAAACATATTTCAAAACAAAACAGAGACATTAGAGGAGAAGGAAGTTTAGAAGGGAGACACAAATCCGAGATGTCCAAGTGGAGAGGTGGAGTTGGCAGACAGATATGTGGAGTTCAGATGCGTGTCCCTCCCCCCAGTTCTGTAGACCTGACCTCTTTCCTGACCCCGGATCTCTATTTCCAGCTGCTTACTGAACATTTTCACTGGAAGAGCCACAAACTACTCACACTCAGGATGTCTAATTCGATTTCTTATCTTCCTCCAGCGCTCAGTTCTCTGCCTACAACCCCAGTCACTGCATTTTCCTGCTTCCCCATCTCTCCCTGACCTGGAATCCAACCCACCCTCGCTGTGTCAATGTCTCCGACTCATACATTCCTTAACTCTGTCCCCTCATTTCCTTTTCTGCTGCCACTATTTTGCAGATGCTCATTTCATCCTGCCCGTTTTAATAGCTTCAAACTTCTCTCCCTTAACTTACTGTTCCTCAACTTCAAGTCAACTTTCTCACTGCCACCCAGTGAAACCTTTCAAAGTCTCCTCATCAACAGTAAGCATGCATTTCAAACTCCACTGTATGTCGGAACATGCCCTTCCCTTCCGGCCTCTGCATCTCTGCACATGCCAGTCTTGTCTTCGTCCTCCACCTTTCAGCCACCCAGCCTCTGGATAACCTGACATCTTACAGATACATGATCCTCTTTCACTTCTCTGTCATCACACGTTTCCTGTCTTCAGAATGAACTTTCTTCACCTCAGGCCACCTTGCATGCTCTTTTCTCAGCTTGAAATGTGTCCCTCCCGCCTGCCTTCCGGTCAGCTGGCTGTCACCTTCTCATGAGACTGCTGCTACAGCCCCTGCAGTTTAGTTCGGCTCCGTGCTTTCACTCGCATGACTTCTTCTCCTTCGCGGCGCTGCTCACGATGGTGACGGTATCGCTTATGTGATTGTTCATTTAATGACTGTCTCTCTCACTAGATCATGAGCCCCATAGGGGCAGAGTCCATGAACATTTTGTTTACTGTCGTGATTCCAAAACCTGTGATTGCAGTTGAGGGAATGGTTAGATGAAATCATTCAGAGAGGGAATTTAGAGCGAGAAAAGACATCCCAAACGGAATACTACAGAACACCAGTGTTTAAGGGGCAGGCCATGCGAGCAGATCGCAAGAAGACGTCTGAGGAACAGCCCTGCAGAAGGTAAAGGACAGGGCATGGAAACCAGTGATGCAGGAAATTTCACGGGGAGAACAACGAAAAGGATTGGACCAAATGCTGCAGAAACCCACAAAAAATAAATATTCAAGAGCACTTATTAGATTTGTCATCTAGAAGATTACTGGAGGTCACACTGGAAGTAATTTTGATGGAGTGGTCGGGCTGGAAGCCAGATTTCAAGGAGTCAAGTTAATGAGAGGTGAAAGTGGAGGCAATTAATCTGTGTGGTTGTTTGTGAAAACTTATCTCTGAATTGTAGGAGAAATATTCATGGAGACAGTTAAAAGAGAATATAGAATTGAAAGAGGATTTTTTTAAAAATGTAAGTTGTAGAAAGGAGTATGTAAAGAGAGAAAAGTTGAATAGAGGGTGAGACAAAAGTAGGTCTACAGTTCATAAGAAAATAATACAATATTTAATAAACAATAATACAGAATAAACTCTGTTTTGCATACTGACAACTGTAAACCCACTTTTGCCCCACCCTGTATGTAAGTAGAGATAGGATAATTGATGGAGAGTGCCCCAGAGGTTATGGAATATTTAAAACACATGTGTGGAAATAAGCTTGGGAGAAAAATCTTTGCTTGTGAGGGTGGGGTATGCAATAAAGGAACAAAAAATGTAAAAGATAAGAATAATGTGCATGTAGATGTGTTTGTATGTTAGGATGCAGACAGATGCCAAGGGAGTTTCTGCATTGTGATTCCGATGACTTTATGAAAAGAGAAGCAAGCTCAGCCATTCTCTATATAGAAAGCTAATGACACTCTGATCAAGTGCGATTTATTTCGAGGATACAAGGGTGGTTCAACATCCACATATCAAATAATGTGATACACCACATTAACAAAATTAAGGATAAAAATTATATGATCATCTGAATTGTTGCGAAAAAAGCATTTGGCAAAATTTAACATCCATTTATGATAAAAACTGTCAATAAAATGCATATAGAGGGACATACCTCCACATAAGGCCATATATGACAAGCCCACGGCTAACACCATACTCAGTGGGTGAAAGCTGAAAGTTTTTCCTCTAAGATCAGAAACAGGAAAGGATGCTCACCACTCTCACCACTTTTATTTAACATAGTATTGGAAGAGCAATTAGACACAAAAGGGAAATAAAAGGCAGTCAAATCAGAAAAGAAATAAAAATGTCACTATTTGCAGATGACATGTTATACATAAAAAACCCTAAAGACTCCATCAACCTGTTAGAAATAATAAATGAATTTAGTGAAGTTGCAGGATACAAAATCAGTATACAAAATCTGTTGCATTTCTATACATTAATGAACTATCAGAAAGAGAAATGAAGAAAACAGTCCCATTTACTATAGCATCAAAAGACTAAAATACCTAGGAATAAATTTAACCAAGGAGGCAAAAGACTCATATACTGACCACCATAAGACATTAATGAAAGAAACTGAAGGAAACTCAAACAAATGGAAAGATATTCTATGTTCATGAATTGGAAGAATTAAAATTGTTAAAATGTCCACACTACCCAAAGCAGTCCACAGGTTAATGCAATTCCTACCAAAATTCCAATGGCATTTTTTCACAGAAATAGAATAAACAATCCTAAAATTTATTTGGAACTACAAAGGATAGTTATTTGGAACTATCTAAAGCAAACTTGAAAAAAACATGGAACAAAGCTAGAGATATAATGCTCCCTGATTTCAAATTATGTTACAAAGCTAAAAACAGTATGGGTTTGGCATAAAAACACATATAGATCAATAGAACAGAATAGAGAGCTCAGAATTAAACCCATACTTATATGGTTAATTAATTTACAACAAAGGAGCCAAGAATGTACAATGGGGAAAGGACAGTCTCTTCAACAACTGGTGTTGGGAAAACTGGATAGCCATATGCAAAGGAATGAAACTGGACCACTACATCATACATAAAAATGAACTCAAAATGGATTAGAGGATTGAATATAAGATCTAAAACCATAAAAATCCTAGAAGAAAACATAGGCAGTACTCCTTGACATTAGTCTTAGCAATTATTTTTTTGGGGTCGGAAACCTAGAGCAATGGCAACAAGAGCAAAAATAAACAAGTGGAACTACATCAAACTTAAAAGCTTCATACAGCAAAGGAAACCATCAACAAAATGAAAAGGCAACCTATTGAATGGGAGGACAATTTTGCTAATTGTATAAGTGATAATTACATATAATTTTATATATAAAAAATACTTATATAATATTTATATATTATATGTAATTATTTCAGGATGTCACATATATTTATGATGTTATATATAAATTATTATAATTATATATAATTTACATAATTACATGCAGTTTATAATATATGAAATAATATATAGAGAACTCATACAACTCAATCTACAAAAAACTACTGGGACCCTAAGTGATTTTAGCAAGCTTTCAGGATACAAAACTATTATGCAAAAATCTATTGTATTTTTATATATCAGTAAACAAATAGAAATTTGAATAAAAAAACAATATCATTTGCAGAGGCATCCTGCAGTATGAAATTCATGAAACTTCTAATCCTGAAAACTGTTTTTTTTTTTAGAATTAATTGGATTAATTTGCTATGTTTATAGCTTAGAAGACTCTATATTATTATAATTTAAATTCTCTTCAAATTTGATTTCTAGATTCAATGATATCCCAGTAAAATTAGTATTGTTATTGAATCAGTATTATTAAAATGTCACTTCTCTTCAAGTTGATATATAGATTCAATGAATCCCAATAAAAATCCCCAGCAAACATTTTAGTAGAAATTTCCAAGGTTATTCTAAAATTTATATGAAAATCTAAATGCCTAGAATAGCCAAAACAAGAATACATTTTGAAAAACAAGAATAAAGTTAGAGGACTTAACTTACTGATTTTGGCACACTATAAAGTTACGGTAATCAGGACAGTGTGTTATTGGCATAGGGTTAGATGCATAGATCAATGAAACTCATTAGAGAGCCTAGGAGTAGACCAACATGTGTGGTCAATTGATTTTCAGCAAGATGCCAAGATAATTCAAAGTGGAAAAGATTACTTTTTCTGTAAATGTTTCAAAACAACTTATTATCCATGTAGAAAAATAACGAACCTCAACTCATACTTTATCACCAACAAAATTAACTTTGTAGCCCTAAACGTAAATGTTAAAACTATAACACTTCTAGAAGAAACTTTGTAATGTTCAGGTTGGCAAAAATTTTTTAGATAGGAACCAAGAAGCGTGAACATATAATGTTTGAATTAGGTAGATCAACATTTATAGCCTCTGCTCTTCATAAGACACCAGTAAGAAAGTGCAAATGCAAAGGCAAGCAGACTGGGAAAAAATATTATCAATATACAGCTGACAAAGGACAGCTTTTGAGACTATAAAAAACTCTTATAACTCACTAATAGAACCAATAAAAAGTCTACAAAAATGGACAAATTTAAACAAACTCTTCACCAAAGTTAGACAGAGATCATATATCCATGAAAAGATCCCCAATATCATTTATTAATAGAAAACTTAAAATTAAAACCACAGTGTGATATCACTATACATTAGAACATTAGAGTGGGTAAAGTTAAAATGACCAGCAAGCCCGCCATTGTGGCTCAGTGGTTGAGCACTGACCCACGCACCAAGAAGTGGCCGGCTCAATTCCCGGTCAGGACACATGCCCAGGTTGTGGGCCAAATCCCCAGTGGGGCGCATGTGAGATGCGGCCAATTGATATTCTCTTTCATCGATGTTTCTCTCTCTCTCTCTCCCTTACTCTCTCTCTCAAATCAATAAAATAAAATAAAATGACAGCAATACCAACTGTTGGTGAGGATATGATGTAACTGGAACTGACACACCGCTGACGGGAATATAAAATTTTACAACCATTTTGGAAAAGAGCTTTGGAAATTTCTCATAAAGTTAAACATATATTTACCACATGATCAAGCAATTCCACATTAATATTTATCTAAGAGACACATACAATATCTGACTATTTAGTCAAGGGAGACTGACCTCTTTTCCCTTTATCAGATAAAAAAATGACAACAGTCAACACAACATAGCCATCCAGTTTGAATGAATCAGAATTACATTGCATACATATAGTATGTATATATATCTATATATAGATCTATATATAGATATATCTATATATAGATCTATATATAGATATATCTATATATAGATCTATATATAGATATATATGTTTAAAATTCTCATCAGAGGATATTTTTCCATTTATCTTCAGATAGAGTGGGGGGGGGGGAGAGAGAAATATTGATGTGAGAGAGAGACATCAATTGGTTGCCTCCTGCAGGACCCCAACCAGGGCCGGGGACTGAACCACAACTGAGGTATGTTACCCTTGACCAGAATCGAACCCATGACTCTTTGGTCCTGACCCTCTAACCACTGACCCTCTAACCACTGATCCAAACTGGCCAGGGCTATACCTATATTTTTTGGTGTGCTGCAGAATTTTAGTAGTTAATTTATGTGTGCCATGAGATGAATTCAGCAATAAAAATGAACTTAGACACACAACAACGTGGATCAATCTAAAAATAAGTATAAGTAAAATAACTCAGACAAGGTATAGCTAAAGTATGATATTGAATGACACAAAACTCTAGAAAAGAAAAATGTACCATGTACTTGCCGAGAGCAGATCGGTGGTAGCCTGGGTACAGTAAAAGGGTGAGATCAACGGAGAAGAGGCGTAAGGGAATATGTTTTGGGATGAATAAAATGTTCTGTGCTTTGATTTTCTTATTGATAACATGGATATATATATTTGTCAGAAGTGACAGAATATACCTTTGGCATGAGATGTGTACATTACACTTATTAAAACTGTCCTTGAGTGCAGTAGTTGCTCTGTTTTTGAGGGCAAGGTCTTGGAGTCAGTGGAGGGAAACTCAGTAAAGGTGCCGACAGTTTCTCCGTTGTATAAAGCCCTTTTCTGTACTGGGCACAGGGTCAGACATTCCTTGCATTTATATTTAAGCTGTGATGGGGCACAGTGGGTTAAGGAAAGAAAGTAAGGAATAAGAGATTTGACACAGAGGAAGGTGCTTGCATGGTCTGGCCCGGCGCAGAGGCTCGTCAAGGAGGTCCACTATCTCTTCTCCCTATGACAGTGACGGGGAAAGGAGAGTGCGGGCGCTGGGGTGGCTCGGGGGCTCAAACTGAGAGTCTTACATTTAAAATTGATGTCACTGTTAATGTGTTAACCTGAGTGTATCTGAAGTCCTGCCTTTCTGTTTCAATTTCCTTTTTGGTTATGTGAGACCAGCTATGACAGCCGGTTATAAATGGAAAGCTAGCGTTGCCAGATTTTAATTTGGAGAACACAGAATTTATTTTTGACTAATTGGTCCAGTAGGAACAGGAGTAGAATCTAAACAGCTTTGGAAGTCTGTGGCAAGGCAACAGAGAGGGAGAGAAATTTAATCAACCTTCACCCAGGCAGCCTGTTGACAGATTTCTAGGCTGACTTAATGCACTGATTTCTCAGGTAAGACCTCAGAATTATTTGGGCCCGATTTCACTATACTTCATCCTTTTCATGATGTTATACTTATAAAGTAACTAGCTTGGAATTCCTTTTCAGGTCACACAAAAGAATAAAAAAATAAAACCCCACACTTCCTTTTCGCCCAGACTGAGGTGGAAAAATGCACTGAGTGCTCAGAAGTTGTGATTCTGAGCTTAAGCTTCACCAGCATGTAAATCATTTTCGTCTACAATAAAGTTAGCAATTAAAGTCTCTCTGGTATCCAGAATCAGTGTCAACCACAATCAAACTGGAGCGATGAACCCGAGACTGCACTCCCGGGAGCTGTAAATCATAAACCCATCACCCTCCGGAGCAGCAGCAGAGGGAAGAAGTCAGTGAGCACGGTAATGGGTCCCATATGCTTCTGAAAGACAGCCTTAAAAAATAATTAGACTTACAGATCACCATACTTTTGTAGCAAAAATTTACATATATGAATACGAAGTGGAAGAACTAACAGGGTCTATTTTTTTGGCTTCTGTTTTCTGATACTTTAAAAAAAAAACAGTGAAATAACTGTTTATTTAGCTCTGGAGGGCAGAGTTGGGGAGTGAGATATGTACTGGAGAATGTGCAGGCGCTGGCAGGGCGCAGCATGAAGGGAGCATGACTAGGCTTTGGTAGCTAAGGAAGCACACATTTCAGATAACCGTCTTGGCCTTTCCCCTAATACTTAGCGTTTCTCTTGAAGCATTAAAGTTGCAAAGCCAAAAATAAACATGGCCACAATTCTGTGAGCAATTTGAAAGGCCATGACAGAATGGAAAGGGAAATTTGTTCAAAATGAGACAGATCTGTTTTTAAATTGGCGTTCTTCTGTGTGACCTTGAGCAGTTTACTTAACTTCTCTGAGCTTCAGTGTTACCTGAATGACATGCTAATACCTCCCAGAGTTCTCCATGTAGTACACGGGTGCATATCTTTCTTCTAACATGTATTCTATCATTTCAAAATGTATCTGTGAAACGTATCCTATAATTTTGAAATGCATTTTTCTCTTCATATGATTGCTGATGTTTCAGTGATTTGGATTAGAGCTCCCAGCACACACACACACACACACACAAAAGAGCTCCCAGTACATAGGCTGATTAAAGGAAAACACATGCTTATTTATCTTTATGCCACCCTGCCTCATACACACCTGGCACAATGATTACGCCATAGCTAAGTAAAATGTTAGGGACTTCCCCTTCCCTCCTGTGCATAGCATGGTGCTGGGTAAGGTTTAAGCAGCCTAACGCTCATGTCCCTGGAAGGTTGCCATCTTGCAGCAGTAAGTCAGATTGGCCCAGTGACCCCTCAGCTAGGAAGGCAGGGATGCTAAATTGTATAATTTGCACAATTGCTATTGTGCTAAGAGGTCTGACTCCAAGACACAATCTCATCAGGTTCCCACTTGGATTTATTGCAAATAGCAAGGTCCAGCTGTGGCAATGAAAAAAGAAGACAGTGGAAAGTTCTGTAAAAGTTTCAGGAGGGAAAATTAAGACAGAAAAGAAACTGCAACCCAGTTGGAATGAAATGGTGACACAGAATGAAATGATCCCATTTTCTCCCAGACAGATGCTGCAATGGATTTCATACTGACTGCAACTAAAGCCGACACCTAACCCACTACTCAAACCCCACATTCCATTCACCCCTCATTTGTGGGTATCGGAATTGAGACATTTCACAAATTTGGCTATTAAATACTGTATGTGCGTGGAAAAAGGGCAGATACAATGGGCCAATTAGACCACAGCCACATCTGTCAAAACTCTAACCCTTAACCTTAGTGAGAACATAATCTAGGATCAAACGCAGAAGCCCTGCAGATGTACACGGTCATCTCACACCGCCTTTGAAGAGACTGTGAGGCTGGCTGGCTGCTCTGAGGCCTGATGAGAAATCCAGCTTGGCCCTGCTAGGAATATTCTCAATTTTAAAGAAAAAGTAGGTTCTAATTCAGTAACTATTTAATATATCCCTGCAAGGTTCTCCCCGTAGGCTGAGTTGAAAACACCCCTGACTCTGTTGCTATGCAAAGCAGTTTTCAAATATGTTTTGGGAAGCTGTTTGAGCTTTGAGAATAGAATTTGGTTTTCGGTTGCCTTATTTAGGCTTCAGATCTTTTGGTTCAACCCCAGAATAACATGGGGTTCCATCTTTAATGGACTATGGAGGGGTGATCCAATAGCTGACTCTCATGCAACGATTTGCATAAGTGCAGGGCCTGTTCTCTGTGGTATACCCTATAGTACTTGACAGGAGGGGGTGGGTGAGAAGAAGGAAGAAAAAGAAGTTGAAGTGTCCTTATAGAGTTCATTAAAAGACTATTTGAAAAAAAATGAAAATAATGATTGTGTCTTTTCCAATATGTGTGGAACATGACTAATAACTGTGTTTACTGATGAAAATGTCATGCTATGGCGAGTTCCAGTGTTTGGGAGGGTTTCTTAGAATTCCGTAAGGTATGGCTTAGACTATTTTTTGAGTTTGCTCTGGGCACACGGGTCCCCAGGGGATGAGCCAGAATTGGGAAGCAGCACCTCTAGTGGTTCCTCCTTCTTGATTTCATCGTCTCTTCGTGTTCTTCTGTCTCATGGTCATGGAGCGTTTGATGCCACATGGGGTGGTTTGTCAGGTTATACCACGGGTGCAGACAGAAAGTGCTGAGAAGCAAGTGGATTTGTAAGCTGTGGGGGAACTCCCCCGACACCGGGCAGCACAGATCCCTCCCTTGCCTGTGCTGGGTGAGCCCTGGCCCCATTCCTGTGGCCCCGCACCCCTTCTGGGCATTGAGCCCTATTTCAGAGGTCACGGTCAGGGAATGAACAGCATAGCTGGGTGCAAGTGAAGATGCTGCTCTGAACATAAAGCTTTCTGCATCTAGTTAGTCTAGCAGATTGGTGTCTGGGTATTCGTCAGTACCAACTAGATTCACTCACTGCTGGGGGAAACTAATCAAGAGTCCTCTGTGGGGAGCAAGATGTTATCTGATCAAATGAAAGGAATTAGAATTAAGACTACATGATATATGTAGAAGTCATGGTTTTTTTGCTGCTTAGAGACTGAAAGAGGGGATGAGTGTCGTTGGCCTTGCGCCAGCTCCCCATACATGCCTCTCCTAGAAGTGTGTTCTTGAAAGAGATTTCCCCGCACGGGGGCCTGCCATTATCCTATGGCCTCGTAAAATGACTGTAATTAAATAGATTCGACTTCTGTTTTCAGTGAAGTAAAAGACTGAGAACAGACTGCTCTTTAACCTGACGTGTAGAAAGGTCAATCTATTTGGAAGTTAGTTAAGAATGGCTTTGTGTGTGAACTGATAAACTCAACAGATTTCCTTCCCTGCACCTACCATTTTTGATTTTTGCATTCCTCCCATGAGAAGCCCACCTCTGAATTCTTTCAAGAGCTCAGATTTCTGGGAATTCAGTGTTGACATGTTGCTACTTTGTAAGTGGAACACTGACCGGTCGGTGCAGTGTGGTGGTGAGGGCATGACTCTCGGTGGTGGCTAGAGAAACACTCGAGGGCTGTTCCTCAATATCTCTTGATCTCAGCTTCTCCTGAGGCTGTTTTGAAGATGAACTGATGCTTATGAAGTACAAGCCCAGAGCCCAGCATAGGAATGCTGCATTCACTGTGGTGGGGTGGATGTTATCCATGTCGCTGTCTTTGCTGTTGGGACCTAAAGGGTGATTCTGACCCTGAATCAGCTGAACTGCCTTCAACTTGAAGATAAAAATTAGCCGGTGACTACTGAAGTGGATGATGCTCCCCTAAGCATTTTGCATTTTGCCCTCATTCAGCCAGTTAAAGCTGGAGTCCACAGAATTGTGAAACACTTGAGTCGGGGACGGTCATGTGATTTACAGTCTCATCTCATTTCAAGCTGAGCTTTTTACTGTAATAAAAATGCAGGCCATAAACTTTTTAGTTTGATGTAGTCCCATTTGTTTATTTTTTCTTTTGTTTCCCTTGCCTGAGGAGATATGTTTGAAAAACTATTGTCTGAGATTTTACCGCCTATGTTTTCTTCTAGGATTTTTATGGTTTCAAGTCTAACATTTAAGTCTTTAATCCATTTTGAGTTTATTCTTGTGTGTAGTGTAAGAAGGTGGTCTACTTTCATTTTCTTGCATGTATTTGACCAGTTTTTCCAGCACCGTTTATTGAATAGACTATCTTTACCCTATTGTATGCTCTTGCCTCCTTTGTCAAATGTTAATTGACCATAAAGGCATGAGTTTATTTCTGAGCTCTCTATTCTGTTCCATTGATCTAAATGTCTGTTTTTGTGCCAGTACCATGGTATTTTGATTCCTATAACCTTGTAGTGTAGTTTGATATTAGGCAGCATGATTCCTCCAATTTTGTTGTTCTCTTTCAAGATTACTGAGGCTATTCGGGGGCTTTTGTGGTCCCATATGAATTTTTGGAGTATGTGTTCTAGTTCTGTGAAATATACCATTGGTATCTTGATAGGAATTGTGTTGAATCTACAGATTGCTTTGGGTAGTGTGGACATTTTAATGATGTTAATTTTTCCTATCCGCGAACACGGTATATACTTTCACTTATTTGTATCTTCTTCAGTTTCTTTTTTCAGTGTCTTGTAATTTTCCGAGTATAGGTCTCTTATAGCCTTGGTTGAATTTATTCCTAGGTATTTTGTGTTTTTGATGCAATTATAAATGGGATTGTTTTCTTAGTTTCCCCTTTCTGATAGTTCATTATTGGTATATAAACATGTAACTGATTTCTGGATATTTATTTTGTATGCTGCTACTTTACTGAATTCATTTATCAATTCTAGTAGTTTTTTGGTGGAATCTTTAGTGTTCTCTACATATGATATTATGTCATCTACAAATAATGACAGTTTCCTTTTTTTTTTTTCCAATCTGGATTCCTTTTATTTCTTCTTCTTGTCTGATCGCTGTGGCAAAGACTTCCAGTACTATGTTGAATAAGTGTGGTGAAAGTGACATCCCTGTCTTGTTCCCAATCATAAGGGAAACACTTTTAGTTTTTGCCCATTGAGTATGATGTTGGCTGTGGGTTTGTCATATGTAGCCTTTATTGGGTCGAGGTATGCTCACTCTAGTCTCACTTTGCTGAGACTGTTTATCATAAATGGGTGTCTGCGTCTGTTAATATGATCATGTAATTTTTATCCTTCATTTTGTTTGTATGGTGTATCACATTTATTGATTTGTGGATATTGTACCAACCTTGTGTTCCCAGAAAAAATTCCACTTGATCATGGTGTATGATCTATTTAATGTATTGCTGGATCCGGCTTGCTAATATTTTGTTGAGGATTTTAGCATCTAGGTTCAAGAGGGATATTGGCCTACCATCAACAAAATGAAAAGACAACCCACTGAATGGGAGAACATATTCACCAATGATATATCTGATAAGGGGTTAATATCCAAAATTTATGAAGAACTTATAAAATTCAACACCAAAAAACAAACAAATTAAAAAATGGGCAAAGGACCTGAATAGACACTTCTCCAAAGAGGACATACAGATGGCCCATAGACATATGAAAAGATGCTGGATGTCACTAATCATCAGAGAAATGCAAATGAAAACCAGAATGAGATATCACCTCACACCTGTCAGAATGGCTATCATCATTAAGTCAACAAACAAGTGTTGGTGAGGATGTGGAGAAAGGGGAACCCTCACGCGCTATTAGTGGGAATGCAGATTGGTGCAGCCACTGTGGAAAGCAGTATGGAGCTTCCTCAAAAACTTAAAAAAAAAACTGTCTTATGATCCAGTAATTCCATGTCTGGGAATATATCTGAAGAAACCTAAAACACTAATTTGAAAGAATATATGCATTCTGTGTTTACCGCAGCGTTGTTTACAATTACCAAGAATTGGAAGCAGCCCACATAACCACCAGTAGATGAATGGATAAGAAAGCTGTGGTTCATTTACACAGTGGAATACTGCTCAGCAGTAAAAAAGAAGGAAAGCTTACCTTTTGTGACAGCATGAACGGACCTGGAGAGTATTATGCTAAGTGAAATAAGCCAGTCAGAAAGACAAGTACCATACAATTTCACTTATATGTGGAATCTAATGAACAAAATAAACTCACAAACAAAATAGAAACAGACTCATAGATACAGAGACTGAACTGACAGCTGTCAGAGGGGAGGAGGGTTGGAGGGCTTGGTGAAAAAAAACAACTCACAGACCCAGACAACAGTGTGGTGACTACCAGAAGGAAAGGGGTGTAGGGGGAGGTAGAAAAGGGTAAAGAGGGGATAAATGGTGGTGGAAGGAGACTTGACTTTTGGTGGTGAACACACAATATAATATATAGATGATGTACTATAAAATTGTACACCTGAACCCCATATAATTTTAGTAACCAATGTCACCCCAATAAATTTAATAAAAATAAAAGAAAATGCAGGCCATAAAAAAATTTAGTCCCTTACGACTGACAAACCTTGGCAGGGGTTGGGGGTGGAGATAAACCAAAGAATTTCTATGCATGTATGCATAACCATAGTAGAGACAATACTATGAAGAGGGGGAGGAACGGGGAGGAAGGTGTCAAGGGGAGAAAAAGGAGAAACATCTGTAGTGAAAATAAATTAATAGAAAAATAATAATTGGAGAAAAAAATTTAGTCTTTTAGAATTTTCCCTCTCCGAATGCCGAGGGATTGTTTGTGTTCCCAGCCTCTGATCTGTTCAGGTGTCCTCTCCCTCCCCCATGTCTGTTTTGCAGATTTGTTTCCAGTCTGCTGGGCTGAATGGAGACCAGGGAGGGAGCCCAGCTGGTTCCCTTGTGTCTCTCCGTGCTGAGCAGGAATTGCTGAGCAAAAGAGCAGCATTTCTCCAGGGAGGTTCACGAGGGGAGTACAAACCCAGTCTGGGTTTTTTGAATTATTAAAAACTTCTGCCAAATACTATCAGTGAGGGGGGAAAAGTACACAAAGTCTGAAGTGCACTTGGACCAGCCTTTGAAAAATATCAACTTGAATGAAGCAGGAAGGTTTTGCACTTCTTTAATTTTCTACATTTAATAGGAGACAGTTGCAGTCAGAGAAAGTCACTTCGGACTCCGCAGACTATTGTGCAACCTTGCTCAGTACTGAGTGAGACAGTACATAATTAAAATTCCTTGGAAAATGGTTGCCCAATGACTGACGTTTGTTCCAAATACATCATAATGGTAAATGCTTAATCTTTTATTTCAGTGAAGTTTTTGTTGTTGTTGTTTTTTTAGTGGAAAGAAAATTTTTTTAAAGTGATTGAGCTTTTTAAAAAAATATTAAGCAATAAATTTATGTCTACTCTTGCTCTCAAAAAGCTGTGGTCTAGCAGGGGTGACCATAGCAAGGTGAGGAAAGCACATAGACCAGAATGCGGCTGAGATTCCAAAGAGGAAGAGGTCGCGAGGATCTGTTTACCTCCTAACAGACTGACATATATTGTCACTTTAAACACAACCAACTTCTAGTATTGATGTACCTCCTTTCCTGGGACAAATACTGCCCAGCACTAGGAATCTCTCCGCCCTAGCTTCCTGGAGACCTTTCCATCCGATGTCTGTCTGTGCTGCCGTCTTTACTTTGGCACAGGGATCCTGGGTTCCAGAGACTTGCTTCTGTCCTGTTTTCAGGAGGACTAGACTGGTGAGACCACTATGTTGCACCCCCACAAGACCTTCTTGGATCCCCCAATTTGTAAATACCACAGGGACAATCATGATTAGGGAGACATAGCCGCTGAACCGGGATCTGGATGCTAAGGACTGGTGAGCAGCACACCAGACGCCAGCGTTACCAAGCCTCAGCAAACTTACAGCCGACTAGTGTCAGGGAATGTGGCACTGTTCTCAAGTAGTCAAGGCTCAGATGCTATATCCATGAATGCCAAGGGACTGTTATATTATCATATTGTTGGCTCGACTTTTAAATAATGCATAATTTGGGAATAAACACAATATATGAGATAAATCACAGCCTTGTTTAGTAGTGTAAATACCTCAGCTTGACTGGAAAAATAATTCAATGCATATCAGTTTTGCTTTCCACATTTGGGGGAGGTGAATGCTTTATTTGATAAATGTAAGGGGTCTCATTCGTCTGGAAACCTATCTATCCATATTAATGATGAGGAAACTGAGGATGAGAAAAGTGAACTGGGTTTGCACAAGGGTCACCTAGAGAATTTACTGTTGCCTTGTGATTTGAACCCAGTCTTTTGACTGGAATTTCAGTGCTTTTTGCATTATGCTATTCTGAATCTTGGAGTAACTGAAGGGACTGTTGTTTATTGATCTTTTTTTGTTGTTAATCCTTACCTGATGATCTTTTTCCATTGATTTTTTTAGAAAGAGTGGAAGGGGGGGGAGAGAAACATTGATGTGAGAGAGGCAAATTGATTAGTTGCCTCCTGCACAACCTTGACCAGGGCTGGGTATCAAACCTGCAGCCCAGGTACGTGCCCTTGACCATAATCGAACCCACGACCCTTCGGTTTTTGGGCCGACACGCTTTAACCTCTGAGCCAAACCAGCCAGGGCTATTCTTATTTTTTAAATAATTTGTTATTTGCCAATTACAGTCGACATACAATATTATATCAATAGACTTTTAGGTGGAAGAGTTGAAGGTCATAGGAGATAAACACAAACAAACCTGTCTTATCTGGGCAGGACCTCAGGTCATTTGGAGGAAGAATGAGAACGAAAGAAGATAGGAGGAAAGATTTGACAAGAATACCAGTAATCACCAGAAGATACTGGAACGGGGGCAAATGCCAGACATTTTTAAGATTAGAAGAAATATGAGTTGAGGTAAAAAACAAAATTCATCAGGCAGAAGCAAGAGTTTGTGCACGTAAAGGGGATACAGCAGAAATAAGGTCTTATTAATGAACAACACCAAACAATTACAGTAAAGTTCTGAATAGTAAACACTTTTTTTTTCTTTCAAAAGTATGTAAAGAGGAGAGGGAGGAGGAAAAGATAATGATTTAGAGGGATGTGTCATACATTATTCACTCTCATCAGAAGGAAAGTCACATTCAATAAAGTACAGGTTGGTTATCAAACAAAATCCAGCATGGGGATTAATACAATAGATACAGATTTAAGTGAAATTGTTCCCTAGCACTAATTTGTAAAGCTATGTTTCAGAAATATATTCATGGGAGTTTTGGCTAATTTTTACCAAATGATAAGAACAGACTCTAATAATGTTAAATTTTTATGTTCTTAAATTGTCACTTAATATTATGATTTTAAGCCCTGGCTGGTTTGGCTCAGCGGTTGGAGCGTCGGCCAGTGGACCAGAGAGTCCCGGGTTTGGTTCCCACAAGGACATGTATCAAAAAAAAGAAATTATGATTTTAAGATTATCCCTGAGAAGCTGCTCATTTACTTTTGGTACTTAATGATCATTTAGGAGATGAAGCTGTCAACTGGGTCCTCTGTTATGACCATAAAAAATGTGATGGCCATCAGTCAATGATTATTTTTGAAGGAATGGGAGAAATGCTATTATTATTATTTTTTTGGTACGTGCCCCTAGCGGGAACCAAACCCAGGACTCTCTGGTCCGCAGGCCGATGTTCCAACCACTGAGCTAAACCTCCCAGGGTGGAGAAATGCTACTATTATATATTATACATATTATATCATAAGCATAGTGTAATACATATTTTAAAATGAAAGTACAGACCTTAAAAACATAAATTTTAAATATAAAAATGTATTTAAGGAAATACTTTCTCAATGATAATAATCATATAATTTTTTATCATTCATATATAATCAAATTACTAGTTTCACCAATTTCTGTTATCAATTTCTTGTAAGACAGTTAGAATTTATAGATATTGATTAGAATGACTTTTGGATTTAACCTAACTTAAAACATATTACTAAAAGGCCTTTCAACTTTGGTAGAAATGCCGGGGCTCCAGCCTTTGATGGAAAGTGACCTCAAGCACTTCCAGGACTTTTCTCATCCGCACATTGTATCTCAGTGTCCAGCCCAAGCATCTCTCTTCTGTCCCATCAGGCTTGTCTTCCTGGTTCTTGTTTTCCTTCTCTTGCAGTAGGTAATCACAATTCTTCTACATTTAGAAAAAAACAGTTCTCAAGCAATTGTATTTTAAATTTTTGAGCAAAAACTTGCTGCTGTGTTCTCTGATCAGATCTGCGCCTCTCTATACACACAGTTTCCTTTCTCATCCCATCTCCAACTTAAAAATGATCTCACCATCCAGTGATTCAAAAAAAGATTCTGTTGTGGAGATCAGGTGTTTTAGATTGACAGTTCTTCAAAACTCCTCAGAGAGCTCATAAGGCTTATGATATTTCTGACCATTATTAAGTAAATTGAACATTCTGCCTTTTAGGTTTACGGATGTCACCGTGTCGGTTGAATGAGCTCGAATTAGTGGTATTTGTACGGAAGTTGGCCTGTAAGCCTTGACTGTGTGTTTTACGCAAAAAGGCAGTAGTTCAACTCTAAGACTTGCAGCCTGTCGGAGGTAGAGAAGGTCTACATGTTCCTCCTGCTTTAATTCTAACAAAATTAAAGCAGGACTCTGGTATGTAGACTTCTAAGGAAATAGATAGGAAACCTATAATGCATGAGTTGTTTAAAGAAGGTGTGGAGTGGCACTTCAGGTTTGAAGAGGGAAAAGGTGGGTCAGTTGCCAGATGGGCTATGTGACACGTGGGGCCCATGCATAATGAAAACGCAGGGCCGTTTGTTCAAAAATTAAGAATTTCAAGATGGTGACATCAGAACATTCAACCAAGCACGGGACCCTTCTGAGCCTAAGGCCCTGTGTGACCGCACAGGTCACACTCATAAAGCCTGCCCTGGCCAGAAGTTGAGATGGGAGTAAAAAGAAAAAAGAATGATTTATTTTCCCATGTTTCCCTCCCTCTTTGTAGCCTCATCAGATGTGACCATCTGTCAAAGGGGTACTATTGTGCCAGTTAGCTAAGACACTGGCACTTTAACTCGAGTCTGTGGAGGAGGGGCATGAGAGAGGGGTTGCATGACACCAGTGATGGGGATGGGGTGGGGGTTGAACTGACCTAGGATCGAGAGCGTTACCTTGGAAACCCTACAGCGTTCTAGCAGTGTATTAAAGCTACTTACCTTCTCTGACTCTACTCTTTCATTGCTGTAAAATGGGGGTAGCTACCTTGCCGAGTTATTGATGGGATTCGAGATGATGTGGAAAATACCTAGCTCGATGGCCGGGATGCAGTGGGAGCTCAATGTGTACTGCATATACAGTCATTCTTCTGTGAGTAAAGAGATGTACTGAGTGAGGATGGGCGTAAGGCCTCAAGTCTCAGATCGGGTGGAGGATCCCAAAATGCTTACAGAGCCTCGTAAGAGCTGGCTGCCTCTCTGCATCCACCCTTAGCCCCCAGGTGCTTTGAAATGGTTCAAACCTCAGCTCTGCATCTTCTTCCCAGGAACAATCTGGGGGAGGTCAGTTCACAATAGGGTTCAGTCTCCAACACTGAACATTTGCCAACTTTCATCCACACTGCAGAGATGAGAAAGCAGCTGTGGGCAGACGCTGGAGTAAGAGCCGTGGGGTCACTAGGAGACATTAGGCATTGTTCACCCTGAGATTTTGTGGTTTGTGTATTTTATCCAGTGATGTTTCCATGATATACAAAGGACACAGCCAAAACCATTTCATGCAGTTTTTCCACTTTGTTTTGATTTACTATTTGTTGTTTAAAATGTTATCTCCAATAACAACAATGGAATTTCCTTCCCTACTAATCTGGCCCGTTTCCATTTTGCCTGTTTAATTTTTTTGGATTGAACCTCCACATGACTATGCTTTGTTTATTTCCTTGCATGTATGTGTCAGCATCATTTATTAGTACGTCCACTCGGAAGAACTCTGTCCATCAATTATAAGGGTTCTGTTTGCTGGTTCCTAGTGGGAGTGTGTGAAATGCTCCAGCTTTCTTCGTGCTGTGCACTGGTTCTGGCGAGCAGCTTCCTACCGCCCTCTACAAGCACACGGCCGCTTCCCACCGCCCTCTGCAAGCACACGGCTTCTTCCCCCTGCCCTCTGCAAGCACACGCCCCGCTTCCCCCTGCCCTCTGCAAGCACACGGCCCGCTTCCCCCTGCCCTCTGCAAGCACACGGCCCGCTTCCCCCTGCCCTCTACAAGCACACTGCCGCTTCCCACCGCCCTCTGCAAGCACACGGCCGCTTCCCACCGCCCTCTGCAAGCACACGGCCGCTTCCCACCGCCCTCTGCAAGAACACGGCGTGTTCTCTGCGCCTCACAGATGAAACGCGAGGCAGAGAAGTGACCTGCGGCAGAAGGCCCCTTTCTCAATCCTCCGACTTACCAACCCTGCCTGCCTATCAGTGTGCAGAAGACCTGCTTTTTTGTAGACACACCTAACTCCTTGAGGACATGTCCACGGAAACGCCTCTGTTGACTAGTGAGCAGTGGCAGCTTGCAGTGCCAGCTGTGTAGGAGTGTGTGATGGATGTTAGACCTGGCCCTGGAGAAGAGCTTACAGCCCACTAAGTCAGTAAAAACGTTAAAGAGAAGAGGCGACTTGACTTTCACATCTGTTACCTGAACGTATTCGATCTGCTGCCTCATCTTCACTGGATTCTCACTGTTTACCGAAGTAACCAGTTCATCACACATTTATTAGTACTTACCCTGTATATGACACCGTGTCTAGTGTCAAGATGCTTGGAAGACCAGAAGATGGAAATAGGGTTGATAGCAAATAAATATGACCACGTGCTGTAGGCGGCACGATGGAAATGTGTCCAGAGTGTACATCGAGATGAACAAAGGAGTGTCTCTATTTTCTTGGAGTCGGTGGAGGGGAGGTGTCACAAACAAAGGCAAAGGGACCGGATATATTTGAGCCCCTTAAGTACTTTCAAGCGGCAGAAACGCGGCAGAAACGCAGTGGCCGAGAAGGCAGGAGGGCGGGCTGGGCGAAGGGAGGTGGAGAAGGCAGACACAAAGGGCTTTGGATGGCGCATTAAGGAGTTTGGGTTTTATTCTCTGGGGAAAGTCTCAGGTAAGTGGAACATCACATTAGATTTGCTTTTTAGAAAAATTACCCTGAGAAGGGTAGATTCAAGGGGATTTCTTAGGACAGTATGGTGCTGAGCAGGCATGATGTGATTCTGAATAAGCCAATGGCAGATGGAAAGATATCAAGGAAGCAGACTTTATAGAATAGGTATAAATTTTTAAGTAATGTCTTTACGGCAACTGCTGGTGAAACGAGCTCAGGAAAGTAACGCAACCAATAAACATCGAAGAGAATCTTTCTCTGTGCTTCCATTGCAGTTGGGAAATGTCATCATTGTCGCCCACTGTAATGTAATACTCTATACTGCAATGACTTGTTTACAGCCCTTTCTGCCTTGTGACACTGAGCTTCTTACAGCCAAGATCCAAACTGCCAAATTATCTGTGTGTGCCCAGCACGGAGCCTCGTATAAACAAGTGTGCAGTAGTGGTTTGGGCCATAGCCCTGCTCCCACACGCAGCGCATGGCGTGGAAATATGGAGACACCACTCGGGCTCGCCTCGCACCCACACTCCCATCTCGCCTCCGCAGAGCCAGAGCAAAGGGACGAGCAGAGCATGCTGTTCACTTTGCTTTAAAAGTTATGTCACTTCATCCGTCATCAAGATGCCTCTCTACCTCCAGAAGCCCGTGTTAAAATACCAATAACAAATATTTAAAATATAAAAAGTGGCCCTGGCCGGTTTGGCTCAGCAGTTAGAGCATCAGCCCATGGACCAGAGAGACCCGGATTCGGTTCCCGCTAAGGGCATGTACCTCAGTTGCAGTTTGTCCCTGGCCCCGGTTGGGGTCGTGTGGGTGGCAGCCACTCGATGTGTCCCTCTCCGTCGATGTTCCCCTCTCTCTCTCTTCCTCCCTCTCTCCCTCCCGCTCTATCTGAAGATACATGCAATAATGTCCTGGATGAGGATAAAAATTTATTTATTTAGAAAGTAGCCATAAGTATTGATGCTTTTGTGATATTGTCTTCAATGGTCTCATTATTCACAAATCAAGCATGATAATTTGCTTTCATATCTCTTTTTATGCTTTTTACTTAATGTTTTAACCTGGATCACACTTTATTCTTCCATGTAGGTCCGTAATGCCGCCTGCCTGGCTCTGTCAAGATGGAGGGGAAACCTGTGGGAGAGCCTACTCACGTGGTTTCTAAATTCAGACCTCCCACCAAGGCGGAAAGCACAGGACACTGGCTGGAGGAGGATCATGCTCGAATATGGGAAGCTTTAAAGACAGAGGAGGTAAGACAACCCTAAATGACACAATTAGTGCAATGATGGATTTTCTTATGCTTGAGACCATAATTCTTAGTGTAGCCAGAAACACGGGCCACCTTGGAAAATTTTTATTTGGGGGCCATAGACACTATCATGACTAGAGAACAGTAAGTCAGGGTTATATCTGTTGGGCATTCATAACTCCACGGGGATTCGGCCAAAGGAGCTAGACTGAAAGTTAGGCCTTGAGATTTACAAGTGGACATTCTCCTTGTAGAACCCTACCGAGCCTCACTGGGAAATCAAGCCATGGGGACAAAGTTGATTACTAAGGATCGATTATAACAAGTAGAATTATATAAATTCTTTGTTTGACAGCTATGCTTATCAGTTAGGGCTCTTTGGTTGCAAGCAACAGATATGGACTCTGACTAATTTATAGAAGATGGGGAATTATTGGAGGATGGTGGGAGGCTCACAGAATTAATGAGTAGTTGGGAAAACTGGGCTTGGAAATAGGACAGGAACCAAGTCAGTAGGAGCTCCTCAGGGCACGGCTCCTGGTATGAATTCCAAGTGGCTTCCCACCCTCTCCTCATTGTCACATGTCTCTGCTCCAGATGCAAAGCTTGGGAGAGAGGGGATCACTGCCAAGCTCAGTCACATGTTCCTCTTCTACATGTTTCATAAAGAGAAATGCTGCCATGAGAAATCTTTATACCAAGTCCTCACAGCACTTGTGTTTAAGTCCAAATCTCACTTTTTTACTTAACATGTTTCTAAGATTTTTAAGATTCCGCCACATTAATGTATATAGTAGTAATTCATGAATTTTCACTGTGGCTATACCATGATTTATTTATTCATTGTTATGTTAATGGACATGTCAATTATTTACAGGTTGTTGTTTTTTTTTTTGCCATTATAAACAATGAACATATTTATATGTGTCTTGTGCTCCATTATAAGGATGTTCCGTGTGTTAGAGTTTTCTAGTTTAATACCTATTAGATCGTTTTTGAGTTGTGTATGTACAAGTTATGTTTTACAAGTTATTGCCATATTGTTTTCCAAAGTGCTACCAATTTACACTCCCATCAGCAGTGTGTATTTTTCTCTATTCCACATTCTTGTCAACTTTGGAATTGTCAGATTTCTTAATTTTTCCAATCTAGTTGGTATAAAATAGAATCTCATTCTTTGCTCATCAGTTCTTTCTGCATTTCAACTTCATCTTAGATAATTTTTCTTTTTCCTTTAGAATTTACTTTTCTAAGGCTCTAACTGTAGCACAAGTCTTTTCTTTTTTTTGTTTGAAAATGCCTTTATTTTGAGTCTACTCTTAGAATGATAGTTTATATGAGTATAGAATTCCATTGTCCTCTGCCTTCCACTGTTTCTGTTGTTAATTAATTGAAAGTCTAATAAAAACATTTTTTTTTCTTTATTGATTTTTTTAGAGAGAGAGAGTAAAGGAGAGGGAGAGAGAGATAGAAACATCAATGAGAGAGAAAATATTGGCTGCTTCCTGCATGGCCCCCACCGGAGATTCGGCCCACAACCTGGGCACATGCCCTGACCAGGAATCAAACTAGTGACCTCTTGGTGCATAGGTCGATATTCAACCATTGAGCCACACTGGCTGGGCAAAAGTCTAATTTTTTTCCATTAAAGATAATGCCTTTTCTCTCTAACTATTTAGTTCTCTACATTTTTGCTATCTTATAGTTTTAGTCTTTTGTGTTTAGGTGTGGATTTCTTTTTATTTAAACTCTTAGAATTTATAGGTCCTCCCAAATATATGGATTGGCATCTTTCATTGGTCTGGAAACATTTCTGTGATCTTTTCAAATAATTACTTTTGCTTTATTTTCCTTCTGTAACTCCAACAAGATTTATGTTTGCTTTTCTCACTTTTTGCTCATATCCTTTAAATTCTTTTTCGGAATTATTATAGCTTTTTCCTCTCTGTTGCATTTTGATAAAATTTAGATACATCTTCTTATTCATGAATGCTCCCCTCAGTTGTATCTAATCTGCCCTTTAACTCAACCAATGAGTCTTTTTTTTAAAAAAATGTTCTCATTGATTTTTTTAGAGAAATAGGAAGGGAGAGAGAAATAGAAACATCAGTGTGAGAGAGAAACATCAATCAGCTGCTCCCTGCATGTCCCCTGTTGGGGATTGAGCCTGCAACCTGAGCATGTGCCCTTACCAGGAATCAAACTGGGAGCTCTCAGTCAATGAGATGATGCTTAATCCACTGAGCCTCATCAGCCAGGCTCAGCCAATGAGTCTTAAATTTCAGTTATATTATTTACTTCTAGAAGTTCTGTTTTCTTTGTTTTTTTTTTTTTTTTTTTTTTTTTTTTATCCTCACCTGAGGATATTTTTCCATTTTTTGTACAGATAGAGTGGAGGGAGAGAGAGAGAGAAACATCGACGTGAAGGGACACATCGAGTGGCTGCCACCCGCACAACCAACCAGGGCCGGGGACAAACTGCAACCGAAGTACGTGCCCTTAGCGGGAACCGAACCCGGGTCTCTCCAGACCGCAGGCCGACGCTCTAACCGCTGAGCCAAACTGGCCAGGGCAGTTCTGTTTTCTTTTTAAATCATCTAGTAGTTGTTTTACTCCTTTCTATTCATGTTTTTATTTTTTTTTTAAGGCTGTCAAGAACTGTTAAGGGTCTGAGATTTTATGCTAGTTGAAAGTTAGCTTGCTACGGTTGTGTAGATGCTGATAGAAGACATGAGGCTCTTGTTTCAGACACAGAAGACTTTATCCCTCACAGAAGAAGCAGTAGCCAGAGTGTCAACATGTTTGTTTTGGTTCCCTATGTCCCAATTCCTACAGGAATGACATAGATAGCTGCTTGCGCAGGAGAGGATCACTGACCTTGGGAAATTTGCCAGGTTGTAGTATACAGTAAGCAAGGTTGCACTTTGTCCTAGTGGGAGACGTTACCTTATTCTTCAAGGTTACTTGCTACAAACGCAGGCCTGAAAAAGATAATCCAGGCCTTGATTTTTTGGCATACAAAGCAAGACAGGTAGGAATAAGGGAGGCTCATGGAGGAGTGTTTTTCAACAATATTAAATTTGGTAGTTTTCTATTTTGTGGTTGGCAATTTTAATAGCTATGAGTCTTATTCTACTATCTGTTCTTTCTATTGGCTCTTGCACACGGTGTTTTGTTTCTTTGTGTTTTACGATTTTTGACTGTGGGTTCACCTTTCTTGGAATAAAGGGAGTTTTCTCCAGAGAGAACTTGCAATTACTTCTGGGAGCACTACCAACTGGAAGTCACTTTAAAGTGAATTCTTAGTTTGGTTTTTCAGACCACTCACTGAGAATATAGGCTGGAAACCTATTGATGGATATGCTTGTGGTAATTAATTCTAAGGGGAAATGACTCCCCCATTCCTGCCCCTATTCAGCACCATATTTCAAGATAAATAACCTTCCTTGTATCCTCATGGGGGGCATTCCATTCCTGGTTCACCTGAATGCTAAGGGAATAACATTTTGGGCGTTCTAGTTTTATACAGTGTGTATTCCCTGTAGATGATCTCTATTAAGCCAGTCTTGGACTTTGTCAATCATTCCCTGTGTCCTTTAAAGTAATAAAACCTTATTAGGTAGAACAGCACTAATGTTGCAACAAACACAACAAAAAAGTATGTGCTTAACACAATAAATGTTTATTTCTTAGCCACGTAATAGTCCAATTTAGATGTTCCTGATGAGAGTGCAGCTTTCTTCCATATGGTGATTCAGGGACTCAGACCACTTCTTGCCCCTTCACCATCCTCTGGGGTCTGTGAAGCTTCTGTGCTTAGCTAGCAATGAGCAAGAAAGAGATGAAAGAAGACACACCCAGTCTTTAACCCTCTTGAACCAGAAGTCACATGCATTATATTACTTCACATTCTATCACTGAGAATTAGTTCTGTTGCCTCCCAGGGCTGTGAGGGAGGTGAGGGAGGGAAATGTAATCTCTGGCTGGGCAGCCATTTACTAGTGATGACTCGGAAGGGAATCACAAATAGAATTTTGGTAGGAAGTTAAAGAAGTGTTAACAAAAACAAAGCTTTAGTTTACTTGCTTTGGCCAACGTTCTCTAAGTAGAAGATGACTTTAGTGTTTATCTCTGTGGTTCTGCTTTCATATAGGTTTTGACTTTTAAGATTTCTTAATTTTTTGTCAGCTTATCAGTATATCAGTTTATTTTATCAAGCACTTTTTAGTTGTTTTTAGTGGGAGAGTTAATTAGGGTATTCAGTCCACTATACTGCTGGAAATGTTAGTTCTGTACTCTTCTGTGAGTTATTTAAATAAAGTGTGATCTTAACATTTTTAAATGTATTTTTTAAACTTATTTAAAAATTATTTTATTTGGTTGTCTAGATAATGTTGAGTCTTCATTATTGTTGGCCACATTTAATTACCTTCTTATGCAAGAATATTCGTAACTGACTTCAAATTATTTATAAATATTTTGTAGCACAAATCAGTCTGTCAAATATATTTGAAATTAAAATATTTTATCTTCAATGTAATGGTTAATTTTACCTATCATAAATATACCCTTAAAATAGAAGTGTTTAATTTAAAAATTATAAATAATACTTGCATATAATAGAAAATAATGAAACCTTTATAGAATGGTCAAGTATGAATAGTAAATGTCTTTATAAAAACCTCAGTATCTTTTAATTTTTAAAGTGATCAAGGGAGCAATGAGGAGATTAGACATGCTTTTGTGGTGATAAAAATGATCTATCCTTTGATTGTCATGGTGGTTACATGGGTGTACATATTTGTCAAAACTAAGCAAACTATACACTTAAAACAGACATTTTATTAGGTGTTAATTATGCCTTAGTAAAGTTGATCTTAAAAAATGGGCAATTGGGTAGGAGAGCAGAGTTAAATAAATCGACAATTTGCAATACAATGGGATGAGTGCCGTAATAAATGTGTGTGCAGGGTTTTTTAAATTTTATTTTTAATCCTCACTTGAGAATATGTTTTCATTGATTTTTCTTTTTTTTAGAGAGAGAAAGGGAGAGAGAGAGAGAGAAACATTGATGTGAGAAAGAAACATCAATTGTCTCCTACATGCACCCAGAGCAGGGATTGAACCTGCAACCTAGGTGTGTGCCCTGACTGGGAATCAAACCCACAACCCTTTGGTGTACAGGTGATGCTCCAAAAAACCAAGCCACCCAGCCAGGGCCACGTCCATTAGTTTTAATTGTACTTCACTTATAAACCCTAAAGCACTGACATACTGCTGGACACAGGTTGAAATAAATACCTGATAACTGATTGATGAATAATTTTTGTAGTAATTATATAATCACACAACCATAATTTCATGGTAATATGTTGTTTCTCTACATTGTAACACTAACCAAAATGTTGCCATCTCTGGGTACAGAGGTGATTCATTTGGTTCACCATCGGAAAGCACTGAGTGGTGGTGATTATTGTTGAATGAATTTGCATTGAGTCATCCACAGTGAGCTGGACTTATCTGTGTCCAATGTTTTCCATTTATGAGAAGGTTGCCAAAATAAGCAGTGTTCTCCATGGCTGTGAAACAGAGATGCTCTCTGTGTAAAATGAAACTAGTGAAGGCCTGTGTGGAGACTGGACATATGACCTCTTCCTCTCTCTCCAGCTCAGGAATGGGGCCTCACATTGTAACCTCCCATTCTTGGAGGAGGAAATAGTAATGTGTTCATCATGCATGCTTTGGAGATTAAATCATCCTCATCTGAGGCACAGGAAGAGGGAGAATAAAAAGTTGGATGACAGTTGGGACAAGCAGTGGGAGTGTATTGTATTAATCTTTGAAGAGTCAGCTTTTTGCTGAACTTGATGGCTGTGGTTTGGTGACACTAGGGTACTTCTTTGTGATTCTGAATGAATTTCTTTTTCTCCCTGCCACAAATTCTAATATGAGGCAAAGGGACAGAAATGTCCTGCCTTGGAAGTTATTAATCTATAAACAGGCTTTGAAGAATTGTTACTGAGTGAGTAAAGTAGACATATCAGCGACGAGAAATGGGATATTGAGACTGAATAATGGTCAATTGAGATCTGTAAGGGAGGGAAAATAGCATCTATTGAACACGTCCTCTGTGCAAAGAACAGTACTTGACACTTTCATATTCATCAATATATTTAGTTGTCCCAGCCTTAAGTACATTTTTCATAAAGATTTTGAAGATTAGCGGTGAAGACCCATGCTCAAAAATACACAGCTGGTAAGTGGCAGAGCAAGATTCAAATTCAAGTTCATCTGTCTTCACTTTATACTCTTATCTCCTGTGACGCTGTCTACCAAAATTGTTTAAATCGGTCTGACTCTGCCTTGGGTCTCCCTGCCGAAACTTCAGCTCGTCCTGTGCAAGGCAGCATCCTCAGCTCATTCAGTGGTACCAATCCAGCTCTCACGGAGCTTGGCCCTGCGATGTCCGGTGTGAACAAACACCGACCGCTGTGCCCACTGAGTCACACCTTCTTCCGTTTCTCAAAGTGTTGCCCCGGTGTGAGTGACTGGGCCTCCCTTCCCAGTTTTTCCATGTAGTCTCCTCGTGTCTCATGGAGACTGCACCTTGCCCTCAACTCCGTTCTGTTTACACGGAGTCCTAAAACCCTGGGCTCTATGTAGCCCTTCCTTCTGCGTAAGTGAGCTCGCCTCCACGAGCTCTTGACTGGGGTCTGACTGTGAGCTGTCTGATCGTTTGGAACCTGGGCACCTTTACCCATTCCCTGAATTCCTGTTGCTTCCTTGAACATTAAAGCCTACAAAAATCACACCAGAGTTTGCCTGTGTCCTTAAGATGCTGCTCACTAGTCTGCGGTCACCTTGGGATATGCACGTACCTGTTATCAGGGAAGTCTCTCTAGCTGCATTCTACCCACTTTATATCGTCTTATTTTTATCCATTGGCTCGTGTTGCCAGAGTCCCAGGTTGCCCAGTGTAATACTAGAGTTATGGCAGGACATTTTCGCTATGTTTCACAGTCTAAACCGAAGGTAGATATTCTAGATATCAAACCTTTCATTATTGTTACATTTTAGTGTTTGTGCCAGAAGATGCTTGAATGTGACCTCTTTAAGGAAGACATCCTTGACCCCTCTGGTCGGGGCTAGTGATACTACAGTGCAGTTCCATAACACCTGCTTGTGTGGTGCCTACGACATCCCATGAACGGAACTTGTATGCTTGTGCATTTATCTCTTGCTGTCTCTCAACTAAAATGTCAGCTCCGCAGGTGCAGGGCCTCTTTCATATTCCCCGTTTGCCCACTGTTGCAGTGCTTGGCACACAGTTGGCTCTTCATGAATATTTATCGACTCCAGAAATTACTAGAGGGACTGAGAGCACCAAATCCAGAACAGACTTGCTGGGTGAGCTCATTACATTTCTTAATATCTCTGTGTTTCAGTTTCCTCATCTGTAAAAAGGGCATATTAATAAGGTTGTTGTGAGAATCGAGTTAAAATATGTCAAGTACTCAGAACAGTGCCTCCTATATAAGAAGCAACAGATGTAGACTTTTATTATTATTGAGTCAGTGAGGTGAGTAAAGTACAAAGTGTTTCACCGTATTGACCTACCAATTGCACAGTAGCTGATTTTGATCCCTGCTGTCTGAAGTCAAGATTTCCCCCACATTCTGGAAGGCCCCACCCTCCCGGATCCTCCCTCTGTGTTTAAATGACTACGGGGTTTGACCTGGTAGACACGGCTGCCTGATTCCAAGACTGCCCTCTCTAAGGTTCTACAGGCTGATCTTCCAGGGAGGAAGACAGTCGACCCCAACTGGACAGCATTACTATGTAGAGGTATATATACATTTTGGGGGGTAGGGGGCAGATGCAGGTGTTTTAGAACCACCCAGCTTTGCTCTCTCTCCCCCCTGTGTGTAGGTGGGTGCCACTCCGTCAGCAGTGTGCTCCTTGGGGCCACGTTCATGGACCAGGGGACGGGCTGGGCTGTGAACTGCGTTATCCTGGCTGGTGATTCCGGTGGCTCAGGTGGTCATTTGCACAGGAGAAGGCAAAGCCTCTAAGGAGTTAACATAAGACAGGATTAATATGGAAGAGCTTCCGCCTGTAAAACTGTTAGACGTTGCAACCAATTGAGCTGTTCTGTTTGACTTCAAGTTCTAGAACAAACCCTGCCTTCACCATACCAGCTGTGAACATGATTTAGCATTTTGGTACAGAGAATAAAGGAAACTCCAGGTAAATTTAGAAAAAGGAAGAAAAACAGATTAGTTTCATGGGGTAGCCTTCATGGGGTTCTTAGGTCTCCAAGAAAAAGTTCACAAAGCAGTTCTTTTTTAGCTCAGTTTTTCAAAATGTGTTCCCTTGAAAACTTCATTGTGTCAGGATGAGCTAGATGTGAGTCAAAAGAGGCAGGGGCTGGAGAGGGAAGAGTTTACAAACCCAAGTAGTTCCCAGGAAAGGGAGAGGGATTGTCTTCTGTCCTTTGGACTTATTCTCCTTCAAGAGCAAATACTAGGGGAAAAAAGGCATTATTTAAATCTGTCCCTGGATTGTGAATGTAGGGTATTTGGGAGAGGTTGCACTTCTCACAGCAGTGAGTAGCTACTTCAAAGGCTCATCCTTTATCAGGGGCTGGGAAGAGGAAATAGTTAAAAACCTTCCATATAAATTCTTCCTCCATGACCTGGCTTTTGAGACATTCACCTGCCTTACTTGTTGAGTAACCCTCATCTGGGAATCTCAAGAAACTTTGTAGATGAAGACAATTTTAGAAAGGTAGAGATTTGGGTATGTCATTGATAGAAAGGGATTAGCATTCTTTAAAAAATTGCATTCAGTTATCAGTAGCCCCAGTGCCTTTGCACATCATGCTGTTCTTTCTGTTTAGAATGCCCTTCCTTCCCCTTTTCCTAACTAACTCCTACTCATCTTTCAGACTCTGGGAACTTCCCCTGATCTCCACAGACCATGTGTTGTGTGCCCTTGTCATTTTTTTCTTAACTTTGTTTTCTTTATGTATATTTATCATGTTGTTTGGCAATCACTTATTTTATGTATTTTCTTCCAGTATGCTGTGAGCCTCTATATGAGGATCTTTGTCTGTCTTATTCAAAATTATATCACTACACTGCTGAGATGTTTGTTGAATGAGTGAATGAACAAAGAAGTGGACAGATAAACAACCAACTCACATATTAGTGCTTACCCTGAGGAGAACATCCAAGTGACAGAATTTCTGGGGTTAGTAGTATTTTCTCTGACAGCATAGAAGGGCATACATTTTATTCTGCGGATTGTACTTGCCAATAGTAGGAGCCATTACAATTTTACTGGATTTCTGAGAACTCAACAGCATACATGTGCGGTAAAAAGGCAGTGACAATAAAAGTAAATAGCCTGATGAAAAGAGCCCTCAGTAAGCAAAATAACCTATCCATCCACTCTTGTTTACCCTCAGGGTCAAATCATGCTTACCAACTAACTTATTGTTGGCTCAAAACATTCATTTTAAGTAGGATGGATGCACTGCAAGGACAAATCTGAATTGTTTCCAAAATAAAAGTGTTGATCAAGGAAGCTGAAAATGACAAAGGGACTTGAAACATTGTGATAGAAGAGCCATGCTATATCAAGGTGGGAGGAGAAGTCATTTTTAAGGAATAATTGAGGGTGGTAGATCTGGGGAAGCAAGAATAAGCCAGGATTTCAAACGGGAGTCTAGAAGAAGAATAATGTACTAAGAGAAGTCCGAACTTCTGACAATATTGTCCCGAAGAAGGTGAGTGATTCCCAAACATTCGGCACTGACTGATAGAAATGTAGCAAAACCCTCAAGACGGTGTACACACACAAGGACAAGTGATCTCTTTTGGACGGGACCAAGGTGACATCCATTTTCTGAAGGGAGGCAGGGACCACCAGAAAGAGGTGCAGAGGCTGACCTGTCCCAGACCTGAACTGCAGAGCCACGCAGGTGCCAACCAGTAAGCCACTGGACGAATTTGAACTGAGTCAAGAAGATACGTGGAGAATAGGGCCAAATTATTCCTCCCTAGGTTTCACTTATTTGAATTGTGAAAACAAAAAATAGGGCACTGTAGACATCATCAATGACAGCCAGTTTTTAAATATGACTCTTAAATATCTAGTCACCTTGTAAAACCTTTTCACACCACAACCACAAGATTATAGTCATGTCAGGACCAGGAGAAACTTCAGGGACCATCTGGTCTGAATGGAGCTTGTCATTTGTCATCCTTAAACTGTGTGTGTGTGTGTGTGTGTGGTGGGTCTGTTTAGCCTTGTAATGCTGATTTCCCATTGCCTTGGTGGTTGCATGTTTCTTTTGGAGTGGAGAATGTCCATTCCATAACCACTTTATTTCTTATTCTTGCACTAAATTAATAAGAATGCTTGTAAATGCAGTGCCCTGGTTACCTTATTTTTTTTTTTGCACATTAATGAGATAGCACACAGCTCATAGTAGGCACTTACGTGACATTTTTTAAATGAATGGATGAATTACATATATGAAAATACATTCTCTGGATCGAAAAGTGCAAGTTCTGCCCTGGCTGGTGTTGCTCAGCGATTAGAGCTTCCAGACATGGGTAGGATTTGCGGATCTAGACAATAAAGGGGAATGCCCATGCTTTTTTTAAAAAAATATTTATTTAAATAGAATTTGGTTTAAACAAAGTAGTGACATTTACTGGGTGTATTATTTTCTTGGGTAGTAGTTAATCCTCTAAATCTCAGTTTCTTCATCTGTAAAATATAGATAATATTCTTTTGGGAAGGTTGAATATACAACCATTTAGGACAATGATTGGCACATAGCAAGTTCTTAATAATATTGTTTCCATTTTTCTCTCCTTAGTAAACTCAGGATTGATCATGAAACCATCTGAATTTTGGCCCTTTGAAAATAGTCTTAGATAAACTAAAAGTAATAGGCACAACTGTTAGCATTTGTTAATTCTAGATGGTAGTAATGTGAACATGATTTTATACATATATGTATATGTATATATGTGTGTGTGTTTCTCTATATCTTCTACAATTCTAAAATTAAACATCAAAACAAAAGGGTTACTAAAATGACAGATATCACTACATAATGAAAACATCTAGAATAAATTACTCCCCACCTTAGTAAATGTAGAATAGTGAATTGAGTCATTTACCCATAAATATTTGTTGCGTATCCGCTATGAATAGGACTGATATAACCCCTGCCTCATGCATGGCCCAGTGGGAAATACAGGTTTTTTAAAAAGGCATCACACATGTGATCAGGGCAATTAAAAGGTAATACAAGGTTCTAAGGGAGCACATATGAGGCACAATTTACCTGGATTTAGAAGGCTAGGAAAAGCTAAGAGTAATTAATAATATGCAGGCATAAGTGATGTATAAAAGGAGAATGGATAGGGTGAATTACATGAAGAACTGGGGTTGGGGAGGGAAGTCCTTTGTAACGCAGAGGGAAAAGCATGTGCAGAGGTGTAGAGGCTGGAGTTCCATGTGGAGGGAGGATAGGGTTTACGGGAGATGGGACTTGAAAAGAGGGCAGGGTCAGATCATGAAGGGCCATGTGAGCTTTATCCTCCTGGGAAGAGTTCATCCACCAAGGCTCCTGTTGGTGGGGTCTCCATTTTTGTACAAATGTTGCTGCTCAGGAACTAATAACTCAGAGCTTGAAGTTTGATAGAATTATGTGTTTTCTGGGAACGCTGACATCATGTTGCTGCTGTTTTTAGCAGACGGAAGCTTACTCTAGCAACTTTAAGTGCATAAAATGAGTGTAGAAGTTCTGCCTCCTATACATTTTCAACATGAGACCTTTCATAGATGGATTGAAGCTGCCCTGAGCTGAAGTTCACCCCTTCTGCCTGCCGTCAGCAGGAGATGATTAGCAGTGGCGTGTTTAACGTCCTCCTGGACTTACAGAGAAGCAGATTTGCAGAGAGCCTTTGGGAACCTGACTTGTAAGTAGATGAGCTTTGTAATAAAAGGTTAACTTCATATTTTTCTTAGACTGCTGAGGTCCTCTTGTGTCAGATAGATCATGTTTGTGTCCCCGATCTTGAGGTTAGCCAGAGTTTTTGAAAGTCTTAAGTAATTTTACAATCTAGATGACTTTTTAAATTTATTTTTTTAACAAAACGAATGGCATTTGTCCATTGTCCCATGCAGCTAGGACAAAGGCAGTTTGGTTTGGAGAATCTGGAATGTAGTAGCACTGGGGCAGAGATGAAAGGTGATTACATTCCAGTGACAGTCATTCACAATATCAGATCATGTTCAACCATACCACCATTACACATGGCTTTGTAATGGAAATAAACGGGCCCGGCCATTCAGTATACACAAACCATCTGGTGACTTTGCCAGTGACCCTGTAGAGAGGGAGTTGATAGGAAAGCTCATGATCCTAGATTCTGATTTGCCCAAAGTTGCAGAATAACATCATTAGACTCTGATTCCTAACAGTTGGATTTTTATGCACTTGGATTTTTATAGTTGTATCTGAGTCTCAGAGACTCTAAGCTTTGCAAACTCTAGTTACATGATAAAGTTCCTGGCTTCTCTCTTTTCATTTGGGAGTACACTTTTTATTGTCACTTAAGTTCTTCATGATGGCCGTCTTCCCTTCCTTTTTCCCTGCCCTGCCTCTTCCTCCCATTAATACCGAGAAAAATAACATTACATTTGGAAATGGGATGGAGTTGCACATGTCCAAGAAAATCTTTCAGCTACAACTCTGGGCAGCATTTTTCTTTTCTCCAGTTTTTTTTTTTTTCCTTTTCTTTTCTTATTTAATGTGATCAGTAGTTCAAAGCAGGGTCTATTTATCCTTGGCTCGGTTTCCATCCCACTGGTTATGACTTTTAGATGTATATGTGGAATCTTGTTCTCAGAGGAAGATCTAAGGAGACCCTGTTATAAGTATGGGTTAACCACCGCAAGCACAGCTGGTGCAAATCAGCGTGATGCAGCAAGAGCTTAGGGTTATTGGCAGAGGCTGTGTTTAGAATTATACAGCGAAGAAGAAAAGGGGCTCTGTCCTATAGGGTAGAGAAGGGAAAGGCTAGGGAGGGAGAAGGGGGATGGATATCAAAGATAAACAGGCGAGGACAGACATTAAAAGAGGAAGGATTTTTCTAGTGACCTCATAAACAAGTAGTAAGGGGAAATATCTATACAGTTTTACTAAGTAAAATGATGTTCATATATAATCCTTCATGATTTGGGGGCCCCTTATTTTATATGCTACCTCAATTATGGGGGCAAGTAGAGGAACTGTGGGTGGCTTGATGACCCTTGAAGAACTGGGAGAAGTCCTTGAAAGAGGCTGGAAAGAATAGAAATCCTAGGGTGGAGAAGGATTCATATCGCAGGATCTCTGTCCTCAGCCTGAGTTGATGTGTGTCATCCATGGTCCAGCCAACATGTCTCAGGTTTTGGGTCAAGACATACCTGGTCAGCATAAGTCTCTCTGACTAGGGCAACACACTTTCTCAGATCATTTCCAAAACAGACTCAATCTCCAGAAAGGTCATTGTATCTTTCCCTGGCTTTAGTGCTCTTTGAAGGCAAATGAACAGTGGTAGGTGGATCATTTTCTGAAAGAGAAGGTCCTGTTTCAGTCCCCTGGCAGACTCACACACCGGACACTGTTGGATCTGGGAGCCTCCTCTAGACTCAGTCTTTCAGGGGACACCTGTAGGAAGGAACAAAGGGGCGAGGCTCTCTCCTGCCCCAGAGGACAGACTCATGCCACCAGTAGCTGCCCATTTTCTGGGATCAGGGATTAAAAATAGTGATTCTTGTCCAGCCAGTGTAGTTCACTGGTTGACGTCGACCCATGCACCAAGAGGTTGCTGGTTCGATTCCCGGTCAGGGCACATGCCCAGGTCGTGGGCCAGATTCCCAGTGGGGGGTATGCAGGAGGTGGCCAGTCGATGTTCTCTCTCATCAATGTTTCTAGCTCTCTCTCTTTCCTTTCCTCTCTCTCTAAAATCAATGAATAAAAAAATATTAAAAAAACAACAATAGCAACTGTTATTTGTAGTATTGCAAACTTTCATTACCTTGAAATCAGAATGCTTATAGTTGCTTATGTGTTCAGATTTCAAGGTATGTAAGATGACCCCCAAGGCTAATTCTAGGTCAAGGTGAGTGTGTGAGTTAGTCATCAAGATTCATCCTAGGTCTTGAAATGTGGTTCAGATACTGGTCTGGTGGGTATTTCAGAGATTGTGTTTGTGTATTACTTGGAAACTTCAAAAACAAGGAGATAGACTGAAGTGAGGAAAGACATTTTGGAAATTTGTTTCTTCTCATTGATGATGGAAAAGCAACAGTGTTGGGCTCTCTGGAAAAGAAAAGGAAGTGTTTTGTGCATAGTGTGTGGGTGAAGAACATGTTTGTAAGAGGAACTGGGGCAATTTATAAAAGAAAGAATATCATATCTGATCAGCATGAAAAATACACAGATCAAGTAGTGACTAAAATGCATTTAGTTTAGTTTTCACATAAAATACATAGTAGTGAGCTTATAAAGGGCATAGACTTTGATAGACCTCATCTTGACCGTGGTTTCCTCCCTGGGGGAACACCTATAAACAAGGAGAGCATTCTTGATGTGCTAAATGAAATACTTTTCTTTGAAGAAGTATTTTACTGGAAAAAATGGATTCATAGTTTTCTCCGTCAGAAGAATGGCTGTCTCTAAATATGTAGCTATTTTTGTCTGATGACCAACCTAGCAGTTGTGTGGATTGTTGAGGTCTGCTTGGTGTTATATTCCTGATCTCTTGGGAACAAATACCAGCTGATGTAATTTTAATACTTCTGATATGTTTTGTATCTTTTTTCCTGGGGCATGATAAATTTGAACTAATACATCTATTTTACTTTGGATCAGTCCCCCTTGTCAGCAAGGGCATCCATTTTTGAAACAGTTGTTTGGATTGAGGGATACAGGATGTGGTCATGATGTAGATCAAAGCTAATGTCCTCAGGGTAAATAAGCTCATGACCTTGGCATATTTATTTATTTATTTTTTCAATCGTCACCCGAGGATACTTTTCCATTTATCTTCAGATAGAGTGGGAGAGAAGAGAAAGAGAGAGAGAGAGAGAGAGAGAGAGGAACATCAATGTGAGAAAATCGATCAGCTGCCTCCTGCACGACCCTGACCAGGGCCAGGGATTGAACCGCAACGGAGGTATGCGCCCTTGACCGGAATCGAACCCACGATTCTTCGGTCCCCAGGTTGATGCTCTAACCACTGAGTAAAACCGGCCAGGGAGACCTTGACATTTTTTCTTTTCCTTTACTGATTTTAGAGAGAGAGGAGGAAGAGAGGGAGAGAGAGATAGAAACATCGATGAGAGAGAACACTGAAAGGCCACCTCCTGCATGCCTCCCCTTGGGGACCGGGCCCACAACCTGGGCATGTGCCCTGACTGGGAATCAAACCAGTGACCTCTCGGTGCGTGGGTCAAAGCTCAACCAGTGAGCCACACCCGCCCGACGACCTTGACCTCTTCAGACCTCTGCTGTGACAGCTGAAACAGCCTGCCCGGAGGGAATGCCATTTCCCCGAAGAAGCTCCAGCTCTGAGAAATGATCCAACAGGCTCATCATGTTAACCACCCTCTTCTGCACCGGTGACGAGTGACTGGATGGTGAGTAAGAAGAGGGGAACATTCTGTGCTTACCCTGGGACTGGCAATCCTGGGATCACCACCAGGTAGAGAACAATGTGACAGTCATGCCTATTCTCTAGGCTTTGTATCTAGGCCAATGCCAGCTGGGGTTTTACTCCATTATGAAAGCCACTGAGGTAGGTCTCGGCCACCAGAAAGCCTCCGGCGTGTCACGAACGGAAGCCGGGTGACAGTGAGACCGAGGCAGTGGGGCTGAGCCTCACCTCGCCTCCCTCTTCACACTGCGCGGGGCAACGCCTGCATCGGCCTCGCCAGCCTGGCCCTGGAGTGGACTGGTCAGCTGCGATTCACGACCTTTGCGAAAGCAAAAGTTTTGTTTTGTTTTTTTCCTTCCTTTCCAAGAAAACAAAGGAGTCGTGCTGTTCAGTAGTAACTGAGTCACCAGCAGCTCCTGGAGGTCTGTCCTCTGAGGCTGGTTTATATTCCTCATTCTTCAAGGCCTGTAGCTAAGTGGCTTTGCCAGCATTCCCTCGGAACACCTCGCTTTGAGCCCTTTGACTGGCCGGCTGGTGAGGCAAGGATAAGAGCGCTCCTTCGGACTCTTTCTGTGAAGTTGGGACAACTTTTCGGCCCCTCCTAGTCTCCTGCCAGGGCCGGTTTCTCTCCTCAAAATCCCTTTTCCAAAGTACAGTCAGTAGAAAAAATGAAATTTGATTAAAAACCCAGATGAGGCAATTATTACTCTTCTTCTTTCCACTTCCCCTCCACCCTCACGCACAGTAAACATTTCTGCAGAGGCACGTCCTCCTCTGTGGCCTGGAATACTTCCTCTCTAGCCCGGCTGGCTGAGGGTTTTATTGATCTCTCTGCTGAGAATCTTTGTTTTGTTCTCTCTTTGACCACATACCCAATTGGGGTTGAAGACACTAACTTAGAAACCCTTTAAAATAATAATAGAATATTAGCATTTTTAACAATGGGGAGTACAAATAAGAAACCCAAACTGGTCCCTGAGCGTTCTCCTACACGCCACCCGCCACCCGTTGAGTGACCCTGTGAAGCTATTTCTCCACCCAGTCTCGAGTCCTTTACTCAAGTCAACCACTGCTAACCAGTTCTCGAGATTTTTTTCACGCATACGCCTGGATGTAATGATGTGCTCATGTCCACATATATAAAGTGTACATTTTAACATATAAAGGATCACACTATATGCACTGTTCTGTAGCTGGCTTTCCCCCTTAATGATGTGTTTTCGAAATCTCTGCCTACTGGCACACACGGACCCCTCTCATTGTTTTAGCCAGTGCACAGTGGTCCATTATCCGGCGTCCAGTTTTATCCAGCCGTCCCGGCACTGACGGACATTTTGATGTATTTCTAAAACCGTGACAAACAATGCTTCCGTGACCATCTTTGCACATAGGTTTTGTTGAAAAGTTCCATGTATATCCATAGGATACGTTCCTGACCGTGACATTAATTGTTCAAAGGGAATGCATGTTTTTAATGCTGATAGATGTCGCCAAATTGTGTTCTAAAAAGATTATGCCCATTTACACTCTCAAGATTATAAAAATCTACTTTCAGTAGAAAGAAAAATAATGTTTTCTCAGACTTATGTAGCTGTTTTTATTTTGAAAGGGCTCCCTATGTCTTAGCTTCTGGACATTGAATACCCTAGTGAATGATACACCATCACCCCTCCCCCACTCCCCTAGAGGATCCATCCTGCTCCCAAGCTGATCAATAGAGTAATTCTGGTCCCGCAGCCTGAAAGTTATTTTTCAACCTGTGCCGGGACAGAAAAGGAGGTGGGTTCTAATTGAGGACTGTCCACTGATGGCACTCTGTCCCCAGGTACCTGCCACAGGACATGGGGTCTCCAATTCCAGGCAAAGTATCTGGAAAACAGGGCTTGACCACCTCATCTCAACGTGGACACGTAGGACTCGGAAAGGTGATCACCAGCTCTGCTGCCCCCTCACATCTGTGAGGCCAGAGACAAGCCTCTGTGACGCTTCTAAAGGACGCTCAGCTCCTCCGTCGGGGGCGTGGGGCTCACTGCCGGGCAGGGAAGCACCCTGCTGTGTGTTTGATCATAACTAAGTGCTTCTTCATTCAGAAAACCCGATTCTTTGCTGTCTGTCTAGCATCATAAGACTCCTGACCATTGGGCCGTCAGACCTCATGGCCTAGGGTTTGGCACTAGGAACTTGCACTCAGATGTCTAAGATTGCAGAATAATGCCGGTAGAACAGACATTATGGTAGGTGGACTGTAATTGTTTGACTTTTGTTGGGAATGTGTCTAACTATTGTACAGGGATTTGGTGAGATTGTGGCCATGTTTTTAAAGTATCTGGAACTCTTAAGAGGAAAGCTGGAAAATGATGCACAGTGTGCTTAACTCTCCCCAGCACACTGGCACAGACACTGGCAAGATCAGAGGGCAGGTGGGCTCTCCCGGCTAGAGGTGCTGCTCGAGCAAGAGGCTGCGGACGACACAGTGTGCAGGAAGTAACTGCCCCCCTTAATCAAAAACAAACGCCCACCTGTCAGCCTGGTTTTCCTACCTGTGTCTTTTCAATCACCGATGAATTTTTAAAAGGTGGGCAGTGGAGAGCATCGCTGGGTTGGCCTCGGGTCCCTGAGTTTTCTTCTATCAGCGAAGGAAGCTGCTGTGCCCCCTTTCGTCACGCCTGTGGACCCCGGAGGCGCTCAAAGGAAGAAGTGGAGGGGTTCAGCTAGGTGGCAGTTTACTCCAGCTCTGTTTGGACAATCATGGAACTTTGGGGTGGGGGATAAGGGCTTCCAGACACACTCAGAAAGGGAGCGGGGAAGGAGAGATGCAAAGAGATAGAAAGGCAAAAGAGAAGAAAATAAAGGAAAAATATATATATTACTCTTACCTAAGGCACTCTCAGTGAATTTCCTGAAGTCCATCGGTTCAGAGGTCCTTATCCCCCAGGTTTTGGGAACGATTTGATTGACGATGCTAAGGGGCACTTAACAGTGTGAGCTTGTTCAGTTTTAATCCTTGATGGACCATCACTCATTTTGCAAAATTGAGCCAACTCTCTCTTTCCCTCTTCCCTAGCCATTTTTCTTTGCTAAGCAATCAGACAAGCATCTTATTTCCAAGATGTTTATTTATATGCTTAGGGAGATAAGGCATTTAAAATAAAAGTGCAATGAAGTCCATAATGGAAGTTCAGATAATGAGCCACAGGACTTCAGAGGAGGAGATGTAATTACCAGTTAGGTGGGTGGAGAACTGGATTGTCCTACTTCAGGCCTGCTCATGTGTTAAGAATTCCTTGGTAGGTGGGGATGGGATGGGATAAGCCCTTTCCAGGTGAGCGGCTGACAGCACTAAACCTGGGAGGCCTGTCAGTGTAGGGCATGAACAGTAAACGACAATGAGATTATTTTAACTGGGGTAAAGTGTACACAAGCATGGTGAGACAGGAGTTTGCCTGGTAGGGTGGGGCTCCAGGCTGCAAGGTGTTGAATGTCCATTGTCGCAGCTCGAGATCCTGTTAGAAATGGCCTGGTCCACTGCAGGAGACAGGGCAGACTGGCCGGATCTGCCGCGGGGAGAGGGCAGGAGCAGCGGGGAAGTCTGGGGGCAGGCAGACAAGGCGTCAGAGTGGTGTGAGAGGAACCGGAAACAGGTGCGGCAGTCACCCAGGCCAGCAGCGCTGGTACCGGGAGGTGGGTGACAAGTCTCAAGGCTGGGAGGTGCTGGCACTGGGCGATCTGAGAACAGGTGGCACTGAGAAATGGAATCAGAAATAGGGAATGAAAAAGTCTGTCAGCCGTCAGCAGGCTGTAGCCACTGAGCTCAGGTTTATGGGCAGATTTCCAAGCTCTGGAAGGAGGCAAGAACGGAATAGAAGGCAAGAGGCAGGGCCCCACCCCAGAGGGTCCCGGCAGATTTCCAAGCCAGGAGTCGGACCTGGAGCCCGGGCCTGATTGGCAGCAGGAATGGTTTGCCGCTCCATCCCAGAGTGCTGAGCTGAGGCCTCTTCCCTCCTTCTGTGTAAGGTTGGCCTGGCTGTGGGTGTCGGTCTACAGGTGGGAGTGGAGAGGCCCAGCTGTGTGGATGGAAGGATGCAGACACTGGAGAAAAGACTCAGCCCATCAAAGGCAATAAGCAAAAGGCAAAAAGACAAAAAAGAAAAGAAAAAGAAAAGTCAAAGCCTAGGAGTATCTTAATTTGAGCTATATTTCAGGAAGATTAGTCTAACCCTAGTGTGTAAAATGAACTAAATTCATTTGTCATAAATTTCTACTATTCCCCTTCCTAAAGACTTCTCCAGTGTGTTCGTTTCTCTCCATACCTCTATCTAGAACCATGAGTTAAAGAAACTACATTATCAACATTGGCACTATTAGTTAAGATGTTGATTTCATCTGTTTCTTTTCACTTTGTTAATTTGGCACCTAGAACAGGTGAACTGGCACAAGCTGCTCACACTGTATTGCTAAGGGGACAGGCTGCTCTAACCGTCTCCATATCACGTCTCTAACGTGGTAAAGTTCACTTTTTTGTGTGTTTTTGTTTGTCTCTGTGGGAATAGTTTCCAATATTTGTAGAATTTTGGTTAATCATCATTCAAGTTATATTTTCATTATATATGTTTTTCTTTTCTCTCCACCTTCTCAAAACTTCTCCTTTAAGGCAGAAACTTTCCATTCTTGGTTTCATCCAAAAGACAAATATTTCTGGGAAAACACTGTGTTGAAGCTATTCAGCAATTCTGGTGTTATGTAACTGACCACACTAAGACTTTCAATTAACTTTGGTTACATTTTATTGAAGTGTCACGGAATAGAATAACTAGCCATACTCTTTAAAAACTTTGTGTGCTTTTAAACAGGGGAAATCCTCCTGCAGTATGTCTAACACCCTGTGATAACGACAGAGGGTAAATCTCTTATCATTTGCAGTATTCTAAAGTCCACTGACTGTATCTCAAGACTGATTTAGCGTGTTTGAGAACTTCTAATCGCATGAGTGTTCTTTTCGGTGTTACTTTCCGTAATTCAAGCTCTCCGTGTTCTTCTTTTCCTGGTGCTCTTCTCTCTCCTAATTCTTGTTTGGTCTTCAGTTGTGGGCGCCTCTTGAGATTCTGTTTCTCTTCCACTGAGGAGGAATTACATGCATCATGGTTCAAACAACTTCCTTATATACATACCAACCTGCAACTCACTTTCTTCATTTCTAGTCTTTATATTTCCTTCCGACCACTCTTCACTGTCTCTTTTCTTTCTCCCCAGAATTGAACTGATAATGTTGTTTTTTTCCCCCAAAGCAGAAAGTCCTCCCCCTTTTTCCCCATGTTCCCACCTCAATCCCAGTGTCCGAGTCTCAAAACCTTGCAGATTTTTTTCTTTCACCTCCTATTTACTTGTGACATGCTGCTCATCATCAGGCTGCATTACTTTAAAAAAAAAAATCACTCGGATTCATTTCTTTATTTCAAAACCCTTATCTTGTCTAAACCTAGGTGTTCATCATTTGGCAAGTCCCTTATTCTAATAGCTTCCTATCAGATAGCTCTACCTCCATGCTTTTCCCCCTCCAAGCTTACCTACGGACAAATAGAATCACCTTATGCACAGTCTAGTTTATCATTTCAATTTCCTGTTAAGAAAAATTCAATCATCTCCACCAACCAGCTACTTTATCCAACCTCATTTCCCTGGACTACATAGGCCGCATCTCTAACCAAATATCGTCCTCTGAACCCACCATCCTGTCCCTGGAACACCTCCCTTTCTTCCTCCCAGTTCGCAGTTCTCTTTTTCTTCAAAGGCCACGGTAGGCACAGCCTTGATACAGGCTGTAATGATCTGCACGTCCTTTGAGAGTGAGTGCCTTCTGACCAGGTCCGTGTCCCCTCTGCGACACGCCGCGCAGTCTGCCCTGCTTTCCTTGTCTGCTCACGGGTCTGTGGCTTCGGAAAGTCATTTTCCTTCATTGTCTTTATATTCTTTCTCGACTCCGACAGTATAAGCAACTTGAAGGTGGAGACAATACTGAGTGATTCATTTATATGACTCAACAACAATTACTAAGCGCTTGCTGAATTTATAGCATGGCATTTATCGACACATTTCTCTGTCAATCGATCAAGTAGTTATTGAGCATCTATTCTGCGCTAGGCATTGTGTGCGCTGCTAGAATACAATGATGAGAAAAAACTGACATTTCCTCTGCCTTCATAGGGTTTGGGGGAAACAGGCATTTACCAAATAATCATACAGTCAGATGTAAAACGACAACTGTGATAGAGCCGCAGAGAGAGGGACTTGGTGCCATGAGAGCCATCACAGGGGATTTAGCCTAGGCAGGGGAGGGGAAGAGGGAGGGACATCCCCAAAAGGCTGTGTAAATGCTCTGTGATGGGGTCGGCAGGGGGGAGCCTGACATGTTCAAGACGATGGTAGCGATGACAATTACTCTACTAGATGACATGGAGTGTTAACCATGGTGCTGGATACCGGGCTGAAGGTTCGGTGCGGATTATCTTATTTGATTCTCACTATGAGTCAAGGTGTCTGTGCCCCTATTTTTTACAGCCTTAGAGATGTTAATGACCTTGCCTCCGAGAGAAGCCATGCATCTAGGACTCAAATCCAGCTGTGTCCCTGATGGCAGAGCCACCACACTTAGCCACTCGGTTATACCAGTTCTAGCTTAGTTGGATTTTCAATACCATTGCAATACCCTTACTATAGAAAGAGGGTGTTGTTAAGGCCTGAAACAAGATATGACTTGGCTAATTGCCCAGTAAGTCCTTCTGTAATTTTGGTCAAAGTCCTTATGGCATCTGGTCCCCCATCTTCCATTTTGCAGAATGTTTTATTCTGTATCACACAGACCTGGCAGGTCTGAGCCGATCGTTGTGTTTTCAACCATGGGAGCAAATTTCTAGCTGTCCTTTTTACTTTTACAGAAATCTATAATTAGATGAGGAATAATGCTCATTAGTCCAAGTTGCACACAGTATTCCAGTAACCAACTTCCTCCTCAGGGGAGCAGCATCAGCAATTAAGAGTAACCACCACCAATTGGTAAACTATTAGTTGAAAAATGTTTGTCATCATGAGGAGGAGTCCTCTGCCTTCGGGCTGCCATCTGTCATGGTGTTTATGTTTCTTCCAGTCTCTGCTTTCTGCGCCCCCAGGGCAGGCCCCTCTGTAGTTGTAATTGGTGCATCTAATGCAGACTTGTAAATTGCTTCCCTAAATAAGAGAACCTACTGACAGAGCATTGGGAATTTTAATCTATACCTTATAGTGTTTCTGTGATAATAAATAAAATCACTTTGAGCCCTCAGAAAATGGAAGCAACTCTCTACTGCTTAAAGAGTGTTTAGAGGACTGCACATCTTTTTTATTGATTTTAGAGAGGAAGGGTGAGTGAAAGAGAGGGTGATATGGGGAGAGAGAGAGAGAGAAGAGAAACATCGATGTGAGAAACATTAATTGGTTGCCTCCCATACCCACCCCAACTGGGGATCAAACCCAGCAACCTAGGTATGTGCCCTGATCAGGAATTGAACCCGAAACCTTTTGGTGTACAGGATGATGCTCCAACCAACTAAGCCATCCGGCCAGGGTGAGGACTGTTCATCTTTAACCAAACATGGCTAGATCTTCACCCTTTGCAAAGCAAGTTTTAAAGTTTAGCAAGAGCAGGTAAACAGGCAACCCAGGTCAGCATAGTGAGAAACAACCCCAGCAAGATGTTCAGCTGATAGTGGGAAGCTGAACATGAAGTCATGTGGTGAGCAACGTAGCCTGAAGGTCTGAAGACTACAGAGAAACATTTCATAGGGATGTTGAAAGGATTAGTAGTTTGCATGTTGACAATACTTGAATATTGTTGGGGGAAGGAGTCAAAAGGTAACACTTATTTGCTTAAGTTCTGCACCAACAGTTATTTTTTAGGGACATACAGATAGCTGAAGTATAGTTTATAAACCAAGTGTTGCCAAATGGCTATTATAAATTCCATTCAAAATTGGGAAAGGTTTTCAGACTCATCTGTTCAGGAAAGGCGGTAGGCAGGTAGAGGCAATAGGCACTCAACAGTCCTGAGGTGTGGAGGGGAATACTGACCTCACACTTATTTAGCTTTCTTCACATAGCTGCTAAGGCGGCTCTTGTTGTTGATATCATTGTTGATCTCTTAGGACTGTTTTCCTCCAAGCTTTTCATTGGGCATAGGGCATTATGGTCTGGCAATGAGCTGGTGGACAAAACCAAGGCCTTCCCACTTCTTTCTTACCATTCTATGCTGATACTGCCATCTTCAAGACAAGTCTTTCACTCTGTATATCCAAGTACTATGTCCATTCTTCTTACACTGTCCATGCTTTTCTGTCGTGCAGTACAGTCTATTACCCAAGCAAACGTAAACAACCTGCAGATTGCAAACCAAGAGCAGTACATTAACGCAGAATTACATTAAAGGGAAAGTGTGTGGGGGTAGGGTGGGGAGGAGATACTTTTTTATTCAATGCCTCCTATGTTCCAAGTACTCTGTTAGGTGCTTTATTATTAACTATGATGTACAGTAACTCTCTAGAACTTTTTCATCTTGCACAACTGAAACTTGATACGAACTGAACAGCAAGTCCCTGTTTCCCCTTTCTCCCAGCCCCTGGCAACTACCATTCTACGTTCCACTTCTGTGAGTTGGACTGCTTTAGAAACCGCATGTCAATGGAATCATGCAGTATTGTCTTGTGACTGGCTCATTCCACTTAGCATACTGTCCTCAAGGTTCATCTGTGTTGTCACATATGACAGGATGTCCTTGTTTTTTGTTGTTGTTGTTGTTGTTTTGTTTTTTTTTTAATCCTCATCCGAGGACATTTTTCCATTTTTTGTACAGACAGAGTGGGAGGGAGAGAGAGGAAGAGAGAGAGAGGGAAACATCGATGTGAAAGGGACACATCGAGTGGCTGCCACCCGCACGACCAACCAGGGCCGGGGACAAACTGCAACCGAGGTACATGCCCTTAGCGGGAACCGAGCCCGGGTCTCTCCGGACCGCAGGCGGACGCTCTAACCGCTGAGCCAAACCGGCCAGGGCAGGATGTCCTTGTTTTTTAAGGATAATATTCCATTGTATTTATATACCACATTTTTTAATCCGTTCATCTATTGATGGAGATTTAGGTCGCTTCTACATCTTGGCTATTATGAATTGAACATGGGAGTGCTCAGATGTCTTTGAGATCCTGATTTCAATTCTTTTGGATACATACCCAGAAGTGGGATTGCTGGATCATATGATAGTTATATTTTTAACTTATTGAAGAGCCTCCATACTATTTTCCATAATGGCTGTATCAATTTACTTTCTTACCAACAGTGTACATACAAGAGTTCCCTTTTCTTCACGTTCTTGCCGACATTTTAAAAAATAATGTCCATCCTAATAGGTATGAGATGGTATCTCACTGTGGTTTTGAGTTGCATTTCCTTCACGATCAGTCATGTTGAACACCTTTTCATATCCTGTTGGCCATTCATATGTCTTCTTTTTTTTTATTTATTTATTTATTTTTTTATTTTTTATCCTCACCCGAGGATATTTTTCCATTTTTTGTACAGATAGAGTGGGAGGGAGAGAGAGGAAGGGAGAGAGAGAGAAACATCGACGTGAAGGGACACATCGAGTGGCTGCCACCCGCACGACCAACCAGGGCCGGGGACAAACTGCAACCGAAGTACATGCCCTTAGCGGGAACCGAACCCGGGTCTCTCCAGACCGCAGGCCGACGCTCTAACCGCTGAGCCAAACTGGCCAGGGCCATATGTCTTCTTTAGAGAAATGCTTACTTAAGTCTTTTACTCATTTAAAAATTGTTATTTGTTTTTGCTGTTGAGTTGTAGGAGTTCCTTATATGTAGTAGATATTAACTCTTTATCATATTTGTTGTTTGCAAATATTTTTTTCCCATATTGTAGGTTGCATTTTCATTCTGTTGATTGTTTACTTTGCTGTGCAGAAGCTTTTTAGTTTGATATAGTCTTACTTGTCTATTTTTGCTTTTGTTCTCTGTGTTTTTGATATTATATCCACAAAATTGATGCCAAGACCAATGTTATGAAGCTTTTTCCTGTGTTGTCTTCTAGGAGTTTTACAGTTTCATGTCTTTCGTTTTAATCTTTAATCCATTTGAATTAATTTTTGTGTATGGTGTAAGATAAGTGTCCGATTTCATTCTTTTGCACGTGGATATCCAGTTTTACAAGCACCATTTGTTGAAGAGACTCTCCTTTCCCCATTGTGTATTCTTGGCACCCTTCTCAAGATCAGTTGATCATATATGCATGAATTTCTTTATGGGCTCTTCGTTAGGTTACACTGGTCTACATGTTTGTCTGTATGCTAGTTCCATACTGTTTTGATTACTGTAGCTTTGTACTATGTTTTAAAATCAGAAAGTATGAGACCTACAGGTTTGTTCATCTTTTTCAAGATTGTTTTGACTAAGCAGTGTCCTTTGTGGCTCCATATGAATTTTAGGATTTTTTTCTATATTTCCATTAAAAAAAAAATCCTACTGGAATTTTGATAGGGAATGCATTGACTCTATAGATCACTTTGGGTAAAATGCACATTTTAACAATATTAAGTCTAAGTCTTTCAATTCATAAACACAAGATGTCATCTCATATTTTTTGTGCCCCCCCCCCCCCATGGCTAGAACTAGTAAATGAATTTAGTAAAGTTGCAGGATACAAAAATTAAATGCATTTCTGTATACTAATAATAAGCAATCCAAAAAATGACATTAAGAAAACCCATTTACAACAGCATCAAAAAGAATAAAATACTTGGGGATAAACTTAACCAAGGAGATCAAAGACTTGAACCCTAACAACTCTAAAACATTACTGAGCTCCTTTTAATAAAACTTAATCTGTCTTCTTAGGACCATGCTAGGTCATTGGTACACTAATCTGGTAAATAAATTCAAACTTAGTTATAACTGACTTATTAGTTTATCTTTCCCACATATTGACCAGGAGTATTTAACCCAAAAGTATGTAAAGAAGGTAACACTGACTGAACTGCCTGCAGGTGAAACATTTAAAAATAAATATTTTAAAAATTATAAACTGTAACACTAGATTGCTCTATCTAACATAAAGCCAGCCTTTTTCTTTTCTTCTTCTTCTTCTTCTTCTTTTTAAATCAATATTTGGACAAAACTGCATCCATTATCAGGGATAAATACAAGTAGTTATTTTTGGGAAAATCTCTCTGAAATTATAACTTCAGGGAGAAGACATCAGTTTGGATTTCCCCACGTGGCATACATACACGACTTCAGTGACTCTGGGAAAATACAGTTTGGGAGGAAGTACCATAATAAGGGATTGCAACTTTTTTGATCACTTACCATATGTTAGGTGGTTAGCAAATATATTTCATTTAATCCTTTTCATACTCTATGAGGTAGATGTTTATCCCACTTTGCAGATGAGGAAATTAAAGCTCGGGGAAGCAGAGCCCACGTTCTCTCTCAACGTGAGTGTGGATCTGAAGCTGGGTCTGCTCACAGCCTGTTCTTTCCTCTTTACACACCAGGTGGCCAGCCAGGAACTGGGGTAGAGAGATGGTGCTGAGATCGTGAGTTATAAGCTTCCCTGTCCGGGGAGGCTTCCTGGGAGGGACAAGGTGGAAGAGACTGCTCGATATCCCTGAAGTGGGAAATCTTCAGTAATCTATAAATTTTCAGCCAGAAATCAGGTTAAAGTTATGGTGAAATTGATCTATGGTCTGCTGAGCTGTCCTCAGGTGCATCTTCAAATCACTGAATAGGTTCTCCAGGGGTGGGCCCCGGGGCCTGAGGATGGCTTACCAAGCAGCAAGGTAGGGCTTCCACATGATTTTCCACAGGACACTGGGGACTTTGTCCTGGTGATCACAGAAGGATTTAGTCTCCCTGTCTCCACAGTTACTGAGCCCTGTACGTTCTGGTAGGGTGAGGAGACCTTGGCTGAGTGACTTTAAGACGATCTCAGGTGTCCAGAGATCCTTTTGTTTCTCCTTGATGTGCTCTTCAGTGACATTTATTCTGCTCTCCTGGGAACATCAGTACACTTGATTCTCTAGCTTTTCAGCTCGTGATATATTTATTATCAACCAAAACCTGCCTTCTGCCTAACCATGGCACTTAGTGAGAAGTCTTAAATAAAACTAAAGAAGATTAAATTCATTTAGGGGTGAATGGTATAAAAGACATGAACCCTAAAGGTTTTCTAATTGGCATGGAATTCTGTCCTGTGCCAAAGTTTGATTACATTTTCATCTGGTATCTCGCTGTCGGTTTATTAAAACTGGATCTAAAAATGTCATACTCTTTTGTCCGGATAGCAGATCTTTCTCTTACAACAAAACTCCCTCTGGCAAGCTCCTCATGAATGGCTTTCCCCCCTTTGTGTTTATTATCCTGCTGTGTCCCTACAGTACAGCCAACTGGAGATGGTGACAGCTCACAAAGACTCACACATCCTCCAGGCCACTGCTGGCCCACTTTCCACGCTATGGGTCCCAGCTAAAACCTTTTCTGCTTTTCTCCCTTCTCTCCCACAATGCCCGAGACTGCGGGACGAGCTGTGGTTTGTAACCGGTGGTAGAAGTCCAGAATAACTTCCTGTTGGGGTGCTGATGCGGGCAGGGGTCAGCCCTGGGTACAGGTTCTGGAACATCCTCCGAGCAATTTTTTTTTTTTACTTAATATAAAAACGTTTTTCTAAGTATTGCCTCACTCATTGGGCTCGCCGTGTTTTAATAGAAAGTCAATGGGTAACAGGCAGTTAATAGACGTTTTCCTGACCCCCTCCTCCCATCCTTCTTGCACTCCTCCTCCTATTTTATTTCTTTTAGCGAAGGAAGGCGAAGACACACTTCTGTCCCCTATACCGCCCCGATTCTTTTTTGGCACCTGGTGACCATCAGGAAGACCCGACCAACTCGGAAGGGTCGTTTCCGATCACCTCCAGAGATGGACGCATCACTTCGCGCTAACTCCAGGCACGGGATTCTAGAGAGCGCTCCCAGGCACAAACAGGAAAGCCTGACATCACGGGGTGGCGGAGTGGCGCGGGGAGGAGTCTGCGGCGCCCTCACCCGCCGCCCGCTCGCAGCGCTGCCTTTGTGGCCGGAGTCGCGCGCACCGGCGGCAGCAGCGGGGCAGCGCCGCGCGTGTCTGGGCTCGGAGCGCGGCCGCCGAGCGGGGCGCGGGCTGGAGCGGCGGGACCGCGCTGGCCCGGGAGCAGGGCGCATCATGCTGCGTCCCCGTAGCGAAGGGAAAACAGAATGAAATTGCTTTGGCAAGCGAAAATGGTAACGACAACTCTCTGCCTTCTCCCGAGGCTTCTGTGGTGGGGACTTCTCCCGCTTTCTCTGGGCGTGTGGGACCCCTCGGAGCGCCGGAGCCCCGGGTCCCACTCGGGCGGACGCTTCCCACTCTGCTTTGTATGCCTTCCGCGCCCGCCGCGGGTCTTCTCCCTTTCGGAGACACCCACTTTCTCAGCACTGCCTTTGGTGTGTCTGGGGCAGATGTGTGGCAGGAAAGGACAACTTTTAAGGAAAAGGAGCTGTGAGTCCGGGGAACCGCGGAGCGCTTCGGTGCCCCGGCGGCTCGACCGCAGACTTGAAGTTTAGCCGGGACGTGGATCCGGGGAGTCCATGCACACGTTTTACTTGAAGCTCCGTGATGATGTGTTGCTTCTTCTGCACTTGCCAGATGATTTTATGGAAATAAAAACTTTCCACCCCCCCGCTAACGTTTTGGGTCTCCAAACAATCAGAGGAGAAAAAGACATGGGAAGCATTTGCCTTCCAAAAGAGTGAGGACTCTTGGCATTTTAAATGCTTGTTTGTGTCAGAGTTTAAAATGTAGTTCGCTCAAATAACCGAGACCAACTTTTCTACCAATGAATTATTTTCTTTTTCCTTTAAGGAGGAAAAGTTAATGAGGACGAAACCACAGTTTCTTTAAGAAGAAAAAAAAGAAGACTTTAAAATTATTTAAGATATGTGAGCGAGTCTAGGAAAAATAACTAAATGGAAAAGTCTGGGGATTCTGATACCACAGGAAAGGGCTGGGGGCCAAGAAAATCTCAGCATTCCCTTTATCGCAATGTGTCTTGTATTGCTCTGATTATAATATTTATTTTGAACAGCCTGTCTTTTGCCTTGAGTGCTGGGGTAAGCAGCAAAGCAGCTGGGAGAGATTGTGGTTTGCAGAGAGGGAAAAAAAAAAAAAACCCAACAAAACAAAAAACCTTTTTCTTTCTCTTTTTCCCATCTCCTGGTAGAGCTCAATTCAGGACTGGGGTGAAGAGGTAGAGGAAGGAGCTGTTTACCATGTCACCCTGAAAAGAGTCCAGATTCAACAGGCTGCCAATAAAGGAGCAAGATGGCTAGGGGTGAGTACAGCTGGAGAGGTCGTGAACTTTGGAGTTGCGTTGTCTGTTGTTCTGTGAATATCATTATTATTTAGCAGAGGCAGGCTTTTCCCCCCCTTCTCTTTCCGCCTTAAAAAGAAACTGCCAATGACCAAGTATTTATTTGCACTAGCGGTACAGGTCTGTCTGTTTTTGTACTTAATGTTTTCCAAAGCATCTTCCATAGGTTCGTTAATAATTCAGAGCCTCTTAGAGACATCTTGAGGTATGTGGCGAATAGAGTGGGGGTGGAGGGGCAGAAGGTGACACAGAGGAGCGGGGCTGGAAAGCACTCTGATAGACAAGAACTGTAAGCAGTTTTGCCCAGATGGCACCCTCTTCTCTCCTGGTCCTCCCTCTAGGAATGCTGACAGCCCCTCTCCTACTCCCAGATGTTTATGAAGTACCCAGAATGCTCGGGGGACAGACCATTCCAAATCTGCTGCCTGTGGGGGTGGCAGATTTCCCATTGTTCCCTCCTTTCCCAGTCCACGAGGAGACAGATATTCGCTGCCAAGGCATCCTGTGCAGCGCCCGGAGAGCGCTGGGCCTCATAAGCAAGACTTTTTTCCTACTGAGGTTCTGGAATCTTGGGTGGGATCATGTGAGGTTGTTCCTTATCGCCTAATGATCTTTTCGCACGTCCCAAATAATTAGGGGATGTGAGAAATGGAAAGCTTGGCCGCAGGATCACTACTTGAGCAAATGTCAGCAGCGTATTGACGACTTAAGGAATTCTTGATCTGGGACCAGAAGTGACCCTCCGAGAGAGCAGTGAGAGGGGACACAGAAAGCTTGAGAATGAAAATAATGGGAGGGTGAGTGTGGTTTCATCATGCCTTGTCCTAGCCACACTCGGGCTCCACAGGCGATTGGCTGGAGAGCAGTGAAGATTGTGTACTTGCACCAGACTCGACTGGCTTTGGTTCTCAGAAAATTCAGTGTTTTGAGCCGCATTCAAAGGTGAGATGTGAAGGAGGACAGGAAACAAACTGCCCAGGGCCTCACACCAAGACTAGAAGCAACATGTGCCTTGTCACTTCCAGAACGCAGGGCAGGGTGGCCAGCGGCGATGATTTTCTCTGGCACGGGTCTGCGGGTGTGCTGACGCAGTCCTCCGCTGCCTTGGGCTTCCCCAGCCCTTCTACTCGGGATCCCACCCACCAGGAGAGTAGAGCGTTAGTGACATCCGCAGGTGTGGCCTGACCTGAGGTCTTCATTGAACAGGTAGATGCCTTACTCCGAAGATGATTTTAAAATTAATTAGGCGCATCACCAGTAGACCTGCTAGGGAAGGAAGAAGGAGAGTTCTGACAAGCCGTCACTTTGTTTTCGGTGCCTGTGTACATGCATTTTATTTAAATGTGGCGTTGATGTGGTCTGTCCTGTCTGGGCATTTCAGAATGATTCACAGCTTCTGAACCAGCTGCCTTCAAAAGGGTCACTATATTTGCTGATGCTGACTGTTCCTCTTCTTCTGATGAGACTGATGTTGCTTGGGTGACAGTTTTAGTTCTTAGCCAAACACAATAGCAATGAATAAGTTATGGGGAAGTGGAGGGGTTAACTCTGTAGGCCCCAGACACACAAAAGTATGGTTCATTTAGAAGTCCAGAGTTATTTAGTAATTCTCACGGACTGTTCTGTACACTGGACTCTACTTCTCTCCCCTTCTCCCAGTATTCTCAAGTTTATACAGTGTTTAGAGTTGGTTCACCCTGGACTTAGCAGTAGAGCTGAACTGTTGAGAGGGAGGATGGTGTAAAAAGATCGTTTCTCGTTGGAGGGATCTGTCCCTTCCCTCCCATTTCGACAGTGCTGTTTGCCGCTGCCACCGGTCCCCAAGAGCGACTTCTCAGGACTCTCCAACTTGGATCCCACTTTTTCTTTTTTGTTTTAGGTGTTTTGTTGGGAAGGTCTGTTTTTGTTCTTGGAAATTCCACATTTAATTCAATCTGACTCAACCAATTGAGCCATAGCAATTATAAAACCTTTCTCTTTAGGACTCAGTGGCTTTTCTGTATTTATCTTCCTATATTCCAGTAACTCTCAAAATTCTTCAAAGTAACCTGTTTAAAGCATTAAGGTGAGGTGAGGTGAGGGGATTATTGAAACATGACAAAAACCTTTTGAGGAAAGTGGTATCATGGTTTTTGTTTTTTTAATCCTTACCCCAGGACATTTTTTTTTGCATTTTTATCTTCAGATAGAGCGGGAGGGAGAGAGGGAGGAAGAGAGAGAGAGAAACATCACTGTGAAAAATACATATTGAGTGGTTGCCACCCACACAACCCCAACAGGGGCTGGGGACAAACTGCAACTGAGGTACGTGCTCTTAGCAGGAACCGAACCCGGGACTCTCTGGTCCGTGGGCTGATGCTCTAACCGCTGAGACAAACTGGCCAGGGCGGTATCATGGTTTTTATAATATACACACACACACACACACACACACACACACACACACATTTATATATTTCCCACCCCACCCCCTACCAGAAACTAATGCCCAAAGTGGTTAAACTGTTTGCCAGGGTCACACAGCTAGGAAGTGGAAGAGGCTGGATTTGAACCCAGATTAGTTGTTTGCTGTTGGGAACTGCCTGGTCCTTACAGCTGTTTCCAGAGCAATAGAAGAGGTTATTGGCTCAGAAGAGCAAGTGTGCTTCTGTGTACTCGTACCCTAGATGCCGTACCTGGTGGAGGACGTGAACAACGTGCCTTATCTTTAAGTGCTTTGAATGATAACTTGAGCTTCAAATTGAAACGCTTGTTGTGAAGATGTGTATCTTATCAACATGTTTTCCATCTGGGACGTGTCAAGTATGGTACACAAGGATACATGAGGTTACGTAGCATGGAAGGTGAGCGTAAGTCTTATTACGTGCCTGTAAGACTTATCTCAAAAGCCTAAAAGACTGAGTACAATTTTGATATTTTTTGGTGGTCAGATCCACTAATTAAGATTCAGTTTGGGAAGGATAGCAAGATTACTTCACACCCTGAGATGTGAAGTATACCATCCACAACATTTAGGGCATTCTTTTGTATTAGTTAAATTTTGCGTTCAGTTGATCTTTTGAAGTAAAACCCTCTGTCTTTGGTTGTAAATTGCATGACTGAATATGGCCCAGGCTGGGTTTACTTATACATGTAGCTGCAACTTTGCCCACTGACAGTGAGATTATGTTGGGAAACTTTGAAAAACCAAATATTATTGAAATACTAGCCCAATATTTACTCTACAATAACATCTTAGACTGGGATAATTTTACCCAGGTATAGCCCTCAAAGAAAAATGGCTCCAGTTGTGTCGCAGAATCATAAAATCTCAGGATTGGAAGAGATTTTAAAAAGTAATTTTATCCAGCCATTCATTTAGCCAGTAGAATGTCCAATGATTTTTGGAAAAGCAGTAGTCAAAAACAATTATTTTTCTTTGGTCACAGCATTGTGGTTATACATTGACATGAAATGTAGAAATGGTTTAAGAAAATATCAGTATTCTCTGGAAACAGGAAATGTACCTATTCAAATGGGTAGAGGAAAAGGTAAGGGGCGTTGGTGTCAAGAGCTCATTCTGCTGTCTTTAGAAGATGACAGACACAGTCCAGAAAAACATGTCCAGCCTCAGATAAGTGCAGAGAGGGGATTTGTTTCACAAGCAGGATTGGTAGGGCTGGGTCCCTTTTGCAAGGTTTGTGGGGGGTCAGATGGTCAGTGGATCATCACATGGCTTTCTCAGTTCTGTGCCTCTGTGGTGATGCAGTCTAGTGCCTCCCTTCCCCACGCCCCGTATTTATCTCACTGTCTCCCATAGGCCCTTGTTGGGTTGAGCTGAAATGCTTCATAGCTGGGAGGCTGGTAAAGATAGTGAATAGGACAATTTGTTCAGAGAAAGCTAAATAAATTTAGGAATAAAGGAACTGGAAATATGTCCTAGGACCCAGCATTTAGGGTGAATTGTGGCCAGTCCGTGGGTTATATGGGGGCAGTGGTAAGATAACCACTTGTCATGTCTGGATTCAGAAGCGGACCCTCACTTGGATACACGATTTACGTTGACTCTACCTGGTGTTTCGGAGGCGTTACTGTTCATATTGCCTTCCAAGTACATACAGTGCTTCAAGTTTTCACCTAACTTCCTGGAAGCTTCTGTGACCTCCCAGGTCTGGAGGAGGTTTGCATGCTGTGTGTTCCAGGAGCACTCCCTCTCTGTCATGTGTGCACCCCACCCCGTGGTAATGCCCTGCTTGTGTTTTTGTCTCCCCCACTAGGCTGTCTGCTTGGTGAAGGGGGGACCGTGGCCACTTAGTTGGCAGGAAACTCAGCAGTTTGTTCAATGAACAAATCATGTTGAATGAACAACTCAAGCTCCATCCCTTTTGGGGAGATTCATACTGTCTTGATCAATGTGAACGTATGGTTGCTCCTCATGTAAAACAAAATCAGCACAGACGTTAGCTTAGAAGGAAAAGTGGGGGAGCATGGGAGCAAGCAAAACCAATTAGGTAATGATTATAGCTATCGTACATCCTTCGTGGAGCCAAGCAGGGCACAGACAAAGGTCGTGATTATTCATCTGAAAAAAAAAATTCACGGCAGTGGAGTAACTAGGGAATTCTCCAGTGCCTTCGACGAGCAAGGGGACCCGTCGTCCTTGTCTGATGGCTGAGTGCCGAGGGAGAAAGGCAGTGCAGGAGTTAACGAGTGCTGGCGAGCACCGCAGTGGTGTGCGGTTGGAAGCGCAGGGGTGGGATTTCAGAGCTGTAAGGAGATAAGCCCTAGAGGAGCCCTTCGTTTATAGCTGGTCATCTTTGTTTTCATCTAGGAAAACTGGCCCTTGGGTTGCATTATTCTTGTCCATGGGAATGTTTAGTTTGGGCTTTAGAAAGTAAATGTCAAAAGTTAGTAACCATCTGTAAATGAACCAACTGATATTATTCATTTTGACCTTGGGAACATGTTTTAAAATAACCCAATAACATGGTAGCCTATACCAATCAAGAAAACACAGTAAATTTCAGTTGCCTGAGCGGGTTGGGTCTTTTCGCTGTTTTCAAAACCTGTTGGGATCTGTGCAAAGAATGCTTAGCCTTGTTATCAGGAATATCCATTTCGGTCTGGCTGATCTGGCTCAGCGGTTGAGCGTCGACCCATGCACCAAGAGGTTGCCGGTTCGATTCCCAGCCAGGACACATGCCCAGGTTGTGGGCCTGATCCCCAGTGAGGGGCATGCAGGAGGTGGCCAGTCGATGTTCTTATCGATGTTTCTATCTCTCTCACCGTTTCACTTCCTCTCTCTCTAAAATCAGTAAAGGAAAAAATAAAAAAGAATATCCGTTTCAGATGAGCCATCCAGGGGACACCCAACTGAGTTCGAAATACATGTCTGCCCTCAGCAAATACAAAATAGCAAAATATAAGACATGCACGGTACATTAACTTTTATTTAAAGTATACATACTGTTGCCTGGCTGGTGTGGCTCAGTGGTTGAGTGTTGACCCATGCACCAAGAGGTCACTGGTTCGATTCCCAGTCAAGGCACATGCCCAGGTTGTGGGCCTGATCCCCAGTGCGGGGCATACAAGAGGCCAATCGATGTTCCCTCTCATCAATGTTTCTATCTCTCCCTCTCCCTTCCTCTCTCTCTAAAATCAATAAAGAAAAAAAAAAAATTCCAATATACATACTGTTAAGTCAATATTATAAACATATTTCATTCTTATTTCCATGACATTGTAAGGAAGTTCCATGGAGCTTTTAATTTAGAAAGAAAAGGAGAGCAATAGGCAAGAGTTGTGTTTTTCTCCGCGGGCACTCGGTGCGTTTATCGCGGCCCATCCTGTCTGCTCGGTGCCTTTTCCATGGCATACATGCCTTTTGATGCTTCCCCTTCTACACAATCAGAAGCTTGTGAAAACTGTCTTACACACTTGATATGAAAATGTGCAATAATAAGCTAAAATAAGTAAAACATTTGAATTTCTACCATGATACATTTTTATAGCAAAAAATGATTTCTGTGAACAAAGCCAGGACAGTATTGGTTACATGGGGGGAGCTGGTAAATGCCGCTTCCTTCCTTTGGAGAGACTCCGCCAGCTCGCTAGTGCCTGGTTTGCTGATGGGTGTGGATGTCTCCACAGAGTTGAGTTGGAGCCTGGAGTTTTGGGCTGTTTCTGGGTCATTTGCTAGTATATACATCCGGTGCGAACCCCCTGACGAAGCAACCTCACTGTGGTTGCATGTTCCTCTGCATGGTTCTGTCATCTGTGTTTATGTCTGCTAGCCTCGCCTTTGAGAGGGCTCATTTATCCACAAGAAGCCGACTTTATGCCAGACCCCATGTTGAATGTTGGGGCTCCAAAGTAAAACTAAACACCCCTCGTTCTTAAGGAGCTTACAGGTAGTAGGGGAGGCAGAGGCTGAAGCTAATTACAACATACTGTCGTAAGTGCCATCCAGGCCCTGTGAGAGCTCCACACTGTGTCGGGGAGGGGAGCCCAGGAGGAGGACATGTCAATCAGATGAGTGGGGGATGGGTGCCTCAGGAAGGCTGCACCGTGAAGAGCTGACAGCTGAGTAGGAGGTAAGTGAGGGTGTGGGGGGCACTGAGGCACAGGCATGGCAGTCAGAGAGCACAGCACGGGGACAGCGGGACAGCGTGGCGACAGCGTGGAGGCGGGGCCGAGACCACTGCCTGAGGCTGGCATGGGAAGAGAGAAGGGTGCCTGGTGGGAAAGTGACAGCAAGGAGGCCAGAGAGAAGGGCGTGTGCTGTGTCCCTGAGAACCTGGCATGCTAAGCTGTGGCACTGGCTTTGTCCTAAATGCTCCAGCAGTCACTCTGCTTTAAGCACAGTGGCATGGTCACATTTGCATTTTAGAAAGATGACTGACAGCCGGGGGGCGGGTGCACTGGGAAGGAGCCAGACTGGGGTATGGAGAGGCGAGGAGGCTGAAGCGGTAATGAGGTGAGGAAGGCGATGAGGACCTGAACGGAGGTGGTGGCAGCAGGACAGGAGGGCAGGAGGGGAGAGTCAGGAGAGGAGGAGCATGCTGGGAGTGGAGGGCGGAAGAGGAGTCCTGGCAGGCGAGGGTCTCAGGCACCTGGGGTCTGCATCGTCCTCTTCTCATTGGGTGAGCTGCCCTGGGGACTTCAGGTGGGCTTTCCCTGTGTCTACACTAGCAGATGCCTCCTTCCCTGTCAGACGCCCTGCAGGGTGCCCAGGCCCGGCTGCCCCGTGTGTCGTGTCCAGGGGTGACATCCCAGCCAGACTCCCCATGCACCGGCGGCAGGCACTGCTTGGTTCTCAGATTCCAGGGAATTTGGAAGAACTGGTGGTTTCTTTCTCTTTTGTTTTTGAGTCTTCTGTTTCCCTACAAACTAAACAAATTGAATCTGTAGACCATGGAGAGAGAGTAAATATGGAACCCACAGGACTATGATTACAGAGTTGTGTTTTAGACAGCAGTACTGAAACTTATAATTGTGTTGTTAGGGACACAAGAAATTTTATGGTTAGGTGTCCTGGTCTTTTCCCTCCTCCTCAGTGTCTCTAAACCCTGACACTGTTTATCCTGGCTGCTGGCATCTCTGCTCTGGGAGGCTCACTGATTGCTCTCGCCGCTCGTTTTATAAAAGAAAATTTCGATAAGATCTAATGCTTCCCTGTATGACTGCTACCACATTTTCAGTCTCTCTTTCTCTCACATATACAGGCACACGCACGACCTAAATTACCATGTTTTTTCACATTTTATTTTGTAGGATTTGATGCATTTTTGTAATGTCACTCCACGGCCTCTTCTATGTAATCAATTAAAGCCTTTAGTCTTTAGTTTAAAAAAGAATAAAAATAGAGGAAGGAAGGAAGGAATGGAGGAGGGAGTGAGGGAAGGAAGGAAGAAAGCATTGAAGGAAGGAGAGAAGGAGGCAAGGGAGGGAGGACAAGCCTACAACACTGGGTAGAAGACACTGCCGTGGCGAAGCTCAGTCAGTCTAGTGCCCCTGGAGCCGTGTCATTTACCACTCACCCTTTCACTAGTGTGCCTGTGCTCTGTGTTCCTACGGTCGGGGTGTCTGCCGACTTGGTTCTTCAAAGCCACCTTCTCCTGTATGTCATTCAGCGTATGACTGGCAAGGGGGATACCGGCGGTGGCTGGGGTGGGATGCTGTGGTGTTGGTGGTTTTATTTTATTTTTCACCCTCACAAACTCATTACCCCATATTTCCTAGCATTTCAATGCTTGAGCCATCTGTGGCCCATTCATTTGAATTCGTCCCCACACAGTGATTCTTATCCCATGTACACTCCCCCAGACGGTTTCTGTTGGTTTGCTCTTTTCAGCAAAGAATTGAGCAATTCAACTTTTTCCTTTATTTTGTTTCCTGCTGATTTAAATACCCGTTCTCATCTTTTATAAAAGTGAAGCCAAGGCCGAGTCCTTCCAGTTTCATAATTCTAAAGATAATTTGAAGGCCAAAACCAAGCCTTTTCTGCTAAAAGTAGGATGTCTTTGGTCAGTCCTATCAGCCAAGGCTTTTTGCAACCCTTGCTAGCAACTCTTTCCTATGTATGTATCATTTTCATGCCTATAACTTCTGTCACTGCGGGTGATGGAGCTAGAATCTGGACAGTTTGTAACTAAAGAATATTATTTAACTGACATAGGTAAAAATATTTGAAACTGGATTAGCCATTGGCTGAAAATAAAATGCTTTATAGCCATGACTTTTGCAGTTAAAACCCCCACGCTAGAAACTGTTTATTGAGATAACTGATACTCCTAAAGAGAAAATTCAGGAAGTCAGAAGCATTTGTTTAGTTTGTGAAGTACAGGGAAAGATTTGCTATTTTCTGTCCAGATGTGAACTCCTCCTAATTACACAACACAATGAGCGTATCTATTTTAAAAATGACTTAACCAAATATTAGCAAGGACCAGAGCCGTCGGGGCCTGGCTGGAGAATGAGCCCAGGCTCTTTCTCCTGGGCTGGGGCCTTTGCAGGAGCTGGCACCTCCCGCGTCGTTGCTCTTCCTTTCCAGTGGCGTTTCCAGCAGGAGCCCCGGCTGCAGGGGGACCTAGTGCAGGGGTCAGGAGCCTGTGCTGGAGCCAGACTGCTCCGAATACAAAACTTGCCGCTACCACGTGTGCGCTCCGTGGGTGGGCTGGAGCTGGGATGCTGCTTAACCTCCCTCAGCCTGAGTTCCTCACCTGTGAAGGGAGGGCGCTAGCAGTTCCTTCCTGATGAGTAGTGAAGGCGTTGGGGGTGCAAGGTGCTCGGCACAGTGCCTGGGATATGGTAGGCACTCATTCACTGAGTGGTGGGGCTCTCATCAGGACCCCACTTGTTTTCATTGAATTTATTGGGGTGACATTGGTTAATAAAATTATATAGGTTTCAGATGTACAATTCTATAACGCATCATCTGTCTATTGTATTATGAGTCCACCACCCCAGGTCAAATCTCGTTCTATAACCATTTATCCCCCCATACCCTCATCTACCTCTCCCCACCCCCTTCCCCTCTGAGGACCCCACTTTTTTTTTTTTTTTTTTTTTTTTTTTTTTATCCTCACCCGAGGACATTTTTCCATTTTTTGTTCAGATAGAGCGGGAGGGAGAGAGAGGAAGAGAGAGAGAGAGAAACATCGATGTGAAGAAACACATCGAGTGGCTGCCACCCGCACGACCGACCAGGGCCGGGGACAAACTGCAACCGAAGTACGTGCCCTTAGCGGGAACCGAACCCGGGTCTCTCCGGACCGCAGGCCGACACTCTAACCGCTGAGCCAAACCGGCCAGGGCAGGACCCCACTTTTGAGCCCTGCCATGGAACCTTGTAGAGGCAGGGGTGCCTTTCTTACACGTCCCCCCTGAGGCTGGGGTTGTATGTAAACCAGATCGTCTGGTTAGGACACAGCATCAGGCAGGCTTCAAGGCGCTTGCCTGTCTTCACGCTCTCATTCTGCGCATCTGGAGAAGGGGCCATGGCGCGGGTCAGTAACCCTTGCTTATTAGAGGGGTATCTGTTGTGTTTTCTCTGGCTGCTTGTACAGCGAAAGACAGTTATCACTTGGGCTCCAGTATTTTGCATGTCAGATTCCTGTCTAGTTAATTCGTTGTTCTTACTTTTCTGCTTTAAAAAATACTTCACTACTTAACAATGGGCTATATTCTGTCTTCTATATTTGCTATTTCTGACTGAAAATGGGAGGGTAGGAAATCATTTTTGTACAATTTGCTCAGTAAGCATTATGCTCATCATTTTTCACTGGGTGTAATTTAGGATGTTAGTAAATTGCAGCATGAGTGTCAAGTTCTGGACTAAGCTGCTTAAGTTAAAGATAAGTTTTCTCGCCCTGGCCGGTTCGGCTCAGCGGTTAGAGCGTCGGCCTGAGGTCCAGAGAGACCCGGGTTCGGTTCCCGCTAAGGGCACGTACTTCAGTTGCAGTTTGTCCCCGGCCCTAGTTGGGTAGTGCGGGTAACAACCACTCGGTGTGTCCCTTTCACATCGATGTTTCTCTCTCTCTTTCTTCCTCTCTCTCCCACTCTATCTGAACAAAAATAAAAAAAATGTCCTCGGGTGAGGATAAAAAAAAGATGTTTTCTCCCATGCCACATGTTGATCAGCTAACGCTGTCCTTGAGCCCCAAGCTAGGAACAAGTTGACTTGTCCTTGAGGTTGTGACGTCAGAATGTCACATGCCTTCTGAAACCTTCAGTTTCCTCATCTGTGAAATGGGGCGAATACCTAGCTTTTCCTTCTGCCTGTGGGTTTTGTGAGGATCTTGTGAGTTAGTGTACATAAAAGTAACATTACACATATACAAGGATTTTCTTATTGTTGTTATTTAACCTAAAGCATTTTTTTTTTTTTCTTCTCTCTCTCTCTCCTCTTCCCCTAAGTGCCTGATGGGCACATACAGTCTGTTCATTAGTCCTGCCTTTCTTCCCTCATCCCAGAAGCAATCTTTTATATGTATATTTTCTTCCTACTTGCTAATTACCTAATGAAATCTTCATGTTCAGCTCGGAACAGTGTTTTCTCTGCCACCACCGCGTGGCTCCTGGATTTCTAGGTGCATTGAAAATGCAGACAACTCTCTAAGACTGGATGGGGCCTGGCCAGTGTGGCTCAGTGGCTGAGCATCGTCCCATGCCCTGAAAGGTCCCTGGTTCGATTCCCAGTCAGGGCACATGCCCAGGTTGTGGGCTCCATCACCGGTCAGGGTGCGAACATGAGGCAGCTGATTGAAATTTCTCTCTTATGTTGATGCTTCTCTCTTCTCCTTCTCCTTTCCTCTGTCTCTAAAATCAATAAAAATATAGAAAAAAAAAAGACTGGATGTGGGGGGAAAAAATACCCTACACTTGAAGGATTCTAAAGACAGATGCAGTGACTATCTTGCATATGAAAACTTTCTGCTTTCTCTTTTTTTCTTATTCTCTCCAGTATGGTTTTTTTTTTGGAGATAATAGCTGTTGCTTCCCTCGGATTCTCCCTTTCTTTCTAATTTGTTGCAGAGAAGGGTAGTGATGTTAATGTACCGAGGGATGGAAAGTGCTTCCGGGTCCCAGAGCTGCTCGGAAATCAAAGCTTGGTCTGAGGCCAAGGCCTAATGTGGGACTTGAACTCGTGACCTCAATGCCAGAGGCAAGAATGTTACCAACCGACCCTCACTGACCCTCCTGAGATGGAGGCATTTAAAACACTTCCTTTGAGTCGTCTATTGTTGCTTTCTGTGTGTTCTTCTCGCCCTCGGCCTTTTCCTACAGCGTCCCTGGCTTCTCTGTTAGGAATACAATTTGCGTTTTAAGATCTATTTTTCTCACTGTCTTTCCATTTGCTTATTACAGTTGCTTCCTTTCTGCTTTCCATTTCTCCTGGGTGAGTTCCGTTTTTTGTTCCTGTTCCTTCCTGTTCTTCTTCTGGATTAAAAATAGTCTCCAGGGTCTCTGGCTGCTTGCCCATGAATCTGACCTTCCTTGTATTCATATAGAGTCCCCCCGAGTATCTAAAGATCCTTTCCTACCCGAGATACTCAAACCCCTTCGTGCGTTCCCTGCTGTGTGTGCCTGCTTTCAGCTGACTTGGGGGCTAGCTGACCCTCGTACTCAGAGCTGTGACGGAAAAGGAACTCTCTTGTACAGAGATGCTGAAGAGATGCTGTGCTCAGGCTCAGCGTCACTGACAAGCACCGTTTGCATGGCCGACCCTGCGTGGGTGGAAGGAGAAGGGGCTCTGCGTGGACTCCGGCGCTCGGTTAGCAGTGGTCTCCGTGCGAGGCCGTGGTACCGGGCTCAGCAAGCCCCGGGAGCCGGTGTCGTCCAGCAGGCGGCCCGGGGAACCCGGCAGGACCCGCTGCCCTCTGCTCCCACAGACGTATTTCCCGGGGAGCTCAAGTGTTTCTTCATCAACGTTCTTCGTTAGAGGGGGAGGTTTCGGATATTCTTTACAGAAATGACTTTCTATCCCATGTTGACCTGGACAGTCCACAAATGAGCATCTGCCTGGGGGACAAAGGCGGGTGAAACTTGAGATGACCCTGCTGAGAAGGGCTGATGCGGCCGATTTCAGCCCGAAGCTGAGCTCCTGCGGCGCTGGGAGGTCCGGCCAAGGGTTGATGGCAGTCTTCTGTGTGGCAGGTCTGCAGGCTTCCTTCCTTCTCTCCTCCCGCTCCCTCCAAGGTTGGGTCTCCCGGAAAGAACAGGCCGATTCTTAGCTGAGAAGCCAGGCTGCAGGTTTCACCAGCAGTAGTGAGGCCCAGGTCTCTGTGCCGCTGTCTTCCCCGTGTCGCCTTTTATGCCCTGGTGCCGCCTGCGGTGCCCGTCTGTTCACGGAGTGATGAGCCACGTGCCTTTCAAGTCCCAGCTCAAGTGTCATCTTTGTCTTCGTCTTTCCCGACCCCGCTTCTGGTGTAATTACTCTTTGAACTGGGTCTCCTTAGCACTTCACCAAAGCTGTTAGGGCACGATCACACTGCATCCTATTTTTTTAATGTTTCTCTTTGTCCTGTTCATTTGAGTGCAAGGGCGGGACCATTTTCAACCAACCTTTGTATTCTCATCACCTGGGACCGTGTCTGAGCCCAAGTCAGTACCCAGTCAGCATCTTATAAACTGCTGGATCTTATCTCTTCTATAAAACATGTATCTTTATGATTTTCTTTGGCAGTTGGTAATGTCATAAACCCTGTGTTTTGAAACAGAAGGGAAAACATTAAGTTAGATTTAATTTATATTTTATACTTAAATGAATGACACAATTTTTAAAAAAGGAAAATGCTGCTTTTGCCTCCCTCTTGTCATCATTGCTTGGTCTACACATTTCATGATTTCATGAAAATGGACCTAACTGTGATGGTGACCTCTATAGATGGGATGGCATGGTCTTCAGGCTTCTTAATGATACATAGGTTCGAGTCATGGGTCAAGGCTGGACCTCTGGGAACCCAAGTTTTGTTTTGAATCCCAAAGTTATTTTCCTTATGGTTTTCACAGATCTTATTCTGTCTTATATCCAAGGGCTTCAGTTTGCTTCCAGCTTGTATTTTATTCATCCAGTGTCAGACCAACTTAACCTTGCTCCGTGTAAGAGACTCTAATAAAGGGTCTGACACCCTTCTGCACGTGATGATGAAGCTCCTCCTTTGAGATTTTCGTGCCAGGCTTGTTGTGTTGGCACTTTCTGGGGCTGTTCCTCCTGCCAGGATTCACTGGCAAAGGGACTTACAAATAAGCACCATAAACTATGTAATATTATCTGTATACTTTTCTATTTTCATTAGTAAAAACTCAACTCCCTTTTGCTCTCATACCTCTGCTCTGTGGTCTTTCATTCTTTTTTTTTTTTTTAATATGTTTTTATTGACTTTTTAGAGAGAGAGGAAGGGAGAGAGAGATAGAAACATTGATGTGACAGAGAAACATCAATTGGCTGCCTCCTGCACGCCCCACTACTGGGGATCGAGCCTGCAACCCAGGCATGTGCCCTGACTGGGAATCGAACCAGGGCCTCTCAGTCCAAGGGAAGACAGTCCACTGAGCCACACTGGCCAGGCTGGTCTTCAATTTTTTTTTTTTTAATCTTTACCTGAGGATAGTTTTCTATTTATCTTCAGATAGAGTGGGAGGGAGGGCAAGAGAGAGAGAGAGAGACATCAATGTGAGAGAGACACATCAACTGGTTGCCTCCTGCACAACCCCAACCAGGGCTGGGGACGAACCACAACTAAAGTACATGCCTTGACCGGAATCGAATCCGCAACTCATTGGTCCATGGGCTGACGCTCTAACCGCTGAGTCAGACCAGCCAGGGTGGTCTTTTCATTCTTACTGCTTAAATTTCTGCGTCAGGCAAAACACAGAGTGTTTGCTGGAAGTTTACAGAATTCTGTTGTTAGGTAGTTTCTATTCTGTCGTTAGGTGTTTTCCTTTAGACTGTCCTCTTATAACTGGCTCTGTCAAAATCAAGTTTTCTGACTGCCTCTGATCCTTCTTGCCTTTTTTCCTTACCTTTTCTTTGTAGAGGGATTCAATGGCATGTATGTTTGCTTTGGAAAAGAAGGAAGAACCTTTTATAAGCACTATTATTCTTAAAAGAGTGATGTAACAACATTATGCGTATTTTTTTAAGAGGGGAAAAATTACCCATAATCCTACCGCTATAACAGTTCTTTAAACTTCTGCTTTTTATCTTCCAATTTTTTTTCTCTCTTTTTTTAAATCCTCACCTGAGGATATTTTTCCATTGCTTTCTTTTAGATAGAGTAGAAGGGAGAGAGAGAGAGAGAGAAACATTGATGTGAGAGAGACAAATCAATTGATTGCTTCCTGCATGATCCCCTCAGGGGCTGGGGATCAAACCTGCAACCCAGGTACGTGCTCTTGACCGGGAATCGAACCCATGACCCTTTGTTGTGCAGGCTGACGCTCTAACCGTTGAGCCAAACCGGCCAGGGCTCCTCCAATATTTTTTCACAGGCACACATTTGAACATAGTTGCAATCACGCTATTTATTCAGTTTTGTAATCAGCATGGTTTTCTGAACAAATTCCCTAAAAGTTACTTTCTCATTGGAGTTTTTTGTGACATTTGTTATTTTTCTGATGTCACAGACAAGAGAATGCATTTGGACTTCATATTTGAGGAGTTTCACAGTGATAATGCTTCTTATTGGTTAACAAGCCTCATTTCTGGCCTTTTTTCTTGTGAAACCTCCCATGCTGTATCAGGACCCCGGAGCATTCTTGAGGCGCCTGACGGTGCAGCGTGAGATGAGGGCATGTGGCTGAACGTGCGGGACAACTCAGCGGGAGAGGGTGGCACCCCTCGCCCTCCTGCCTGGCACCGCAGCCATGTGTGTCTATGTGAAATGTGGCTAGCCCAAATTGACATGTAAAATTCATACCAAGTTTTGAAGACTTGGTATGAAGAAAATAATCGTCTATAGTAATTGTCTATAGTGATCACATGATGAAGTGATAATATTTTTATATAATGGATTAAATGAAATATATTGTTAAAATTAATCTCACCTGTTTCTTTTTACTTTTTTTTAATGTGGCTACTTGCAAATTTAAAATTACATGTGTGGCTGGCGTGATCTTTGTGTGGGATGCTGTTGCTCCAGGGCCTAGTTTATTGCAGGGTGCCGAAATCAGTTCAGTAGGTCAAAAGTCAGTGTTTCAAAATTGGAACAGAGTGGATTAGAAAATATCAGAATGGCATTATCGTGAAACCTTTTGTTTTCAATATTTTTGTGCGTGTACTGAGTCACGTGTAAAATGTATCTTCTTTTTACCTTGAATCATGGCTACACCGTTCGTGCGACAGTCACGGTCTGACAGTGGTTTGGCTTCATCTAAAGCATCACTGGAGACCTGGGCTGCTGTGCACGGGGGAAGGTGGTACCGGGAACACCATCTAGGTTTCAGGTCTGCTCGGCGGAAGCGCTTCTGGGACTCGTCCGCTGAAGCAGACCCTGCATGCAAGGGGGCCGAAGCACCGGCGCTCACCCTAAAGGCAGCGGCTGTCGGGAGACCCCCAGAGGGAAGGGTGGACTAAGGAGGGCTGCAGTCCTGGTGATTGAAGTCCGGACCTGTGTGCTCAGAACGAAAGTGTCCCTTGAGCCCAGGGGAGACTATTGTCTTTTATATTTAAAAAATTTTTTTTCTTGCCCTGGCCAGTTTGGCTCAGCGGTTAAAGCGTTGGCCTGCGGTCCAGAGAGACCCGGGTTCGGTTCCCGCTAAGGGCACATACCTCGGTTACAGTTTGTCCCCGGCCCTGGTTGGTTGTGCGGGTGGCAGCCACTCGATGTGTCCCTTCACGTCGATGTTTCTCTCTCTCTCTCCTTTCCTCTCTCTCCCTCCCACTCTATCTGTACAAAAAATGGAAAAGTGTCCTCGGGTGAGGACAAAAAAAATTTTTTTTTCTTTATTGATTTTAGAGAGAGAGGAAGGGAGAGGGAGATAGATAGAAACATCAATAAGAGAGAACATCAATCGGCTGCCTCCTGCATGCCCCCCACTGGGGTTCAGGCCCACAACCTGGACATGTGCCCTCACGAGGAATCGAACCAGTGACCTCCTGGTGCATGTGTTGATGCTCAACCGCTGAGTCACACCAGCCGAGCTGATTAGTTGTATCTTGAAGACTTCTTCAGAATTATCTCATGAGTGGTGATACTTTCTAAGAAGCAGTGTGGTTTCTTAATGACCTTGAAGCCAAGTTGGATTGGAAAAGGGTTCTCTTTGAGCCTTGAGCCCTCCACCCACCATGTACAGAAGAGGCTGTACTCTAACCTAGGATCACATCAGTCCTCTTCCCTCCTGACAGAAAACATGTCCTTACAGTTCGTGAGACAGAGGGGCAGTCACTGGAGCTAATGCCTTGGCTGGTTCTAAATAAAGGACACTTAAAGCCACAGAGAGGACGGAAAAGGGCTTGAAAAAATGAAGTTTATAGGGTTGCATGGGCCTTGTATTTATTCTGACAGTTGTAAAAATTCTTTTGGGCTGACCCATTTTTCCTTTCTTAATTAAAAAAAAAAATCTGGCAGGCAAGAGTAAGAAATGTAAAACATGTGACTAATGCTTTAGCTTTTTCTCCTGGAGCCAGATTCTTTAAAATTATACCTTAGGCATGCTTGATGTTTAAAAAACAATTGCCCACAAAAGCCACCAAACATTTGTTTCTGAAACTTGTAGACTTAGATGGCATTCATTTTTCAGGAAAGGGCCCGAAAGCACACTACCTAGCAGTTACTGAACCAAAATCTTCTTTGGAGATTTGGCCCTGGTGAATTAGATTACCCTAGGAGCTGGCAGAGGGCCCTGCAGCCTTTCACCTCTATTTTGCTTGAGTAATTCCAGTCCTGTTGGTAGTCACCCAGAATTTTTGAGGGAGTTAGACCAAATGATCTTTAAGATCCCTTGTAGATGAAAAGTACCATGATTCCACTGAAGGACTGAGTAGGCGACTCGGAGCTGTGTTTATGATGACCTCCTGTTCTGTACTTATCACTAGTAGTTCGTTCGTTCGCTCACTCATTCATTCATTCACGTATTCATTCATTCATTCATTCATTCATTCATTCATTCATTCATTCGCGTATTCATTCAAATTTGAGTTTCTATGTGCCAGATATGGTTGTTGGCCTTTGTAGGAAACTCAGACTTTCAGAGCACTTATCACAGCGGATTTGAGGGTCTCTCTCCAAAGTCTAGTTTCAGTTTCCCTCTCTGGTGTTACTTCCTGTGTTTTACCTTTATACACTCTAACTTTTCAACTAATGAGGCTACTTTCCTGTCCTAGGGTCTTTTTTCCCATTGTTACCTCTGTCTGAAATGTCCTCCTTTCCCCAGATCTCCTGTTTAAATTCCAACCCTGGCTCAGATTCCAGTTCACATGCCACTTCTTCCGGGAAGCCACTCTGGTTTCCCAAATGGAGGCAGACTCCCTTTCTGAACCCAGAGCACTCTGTACTTTTCTTGTGACACCAGCTGTGGTCTTCCATTAGGTTGAACTGCATGAGCTTGCCATGTTTGTAAGTTAAACATGGTTAAATATTGGAACTTTTACATGGTTGTTTCCAAGAGTAGGAGTGTTTACGTATGGAACTTAAATTTGGTCTCTGCAAATGTGTTACACTCATGATTTATGTTCAGTTAAGATTCCTTAGTCTTTTTCGTTTTTGTAATATTGTTACAAAACTAAATCTTATTTAACCTGTGGTAGAGAGTTGATATAAAAAATTTATGTAGAAAATATTTATTATTGTTAAATTTGATTTTGTTAGTTTTAGCTAATTCTTTCAGTTTTTTCAACATCCAACATTCTGATTCAGTAAGTAAGTCAGTATATCAGCTATAACTTTCAATTTCATTTAATACGGTTCTATATAATTCTCCGCTTCATTTATTAGACTGATTTTATCAACATGGCCAAAGACAAAACTCTGTTACATGGCTGAAGACATCCCAGCTCCTACCATTCCCCTCCTGTTGACCTTGCTTCACCACCCAGCATTCCTTGACAATGTGATTTAGATACAAATCTAGCCAACTCTATACAACTATTCAACTCGGAGAGCTTCATTGTATCTGTAAAGACCTAAGAAGAGAGTTGGAATGGTTTTTGAGTCTATGACGGTGATATCTGCAGCATTCCATGTTATTTGCCTAGGGTCAGAACAGGATGGAATGTAACGATATGATTTTGTTTTTCTCTGATTTCAGGGTAGCTCCTAGTGATCATCCCTTACAAACCGTACAACATTACTGGCACCGGGGGGAGGCAGGCAAACCAGTCCGTTGTTTTCAGTCTACCTGCATCCCCGTCTGAAAATTGGCATGTGTTCCTGGTGCCAGCCTTTAGACGCTTCTGTGGTTCTGTGCTTCGGTGTGGGTCCGTTCGTCAGTAGTAGGGCTCCATTGGCTGGCGCTTCCGGTGCCCTTTCAGGGTGTTTGTCTGGCTCTGGAGACATGAAATCACTGAGAGCGAGGTGCTTTCTTATTACCACCTTCTCCAGCTTGGGCTCTAGTTTCCTCTTCACCATGTTGGTCCTACCCTTTCCAGTGTGAAGATCGTTTTCCTTTGAGTGAAGATAAACGCATAAAAAGGGTGAAGTGGTTCTCTTTTCTGTGTTATCAGTTAACATAACCACCTATCAGCAACCAGCCGCTCCCTTCCTCTTTCTTGCTCCTAATACAGCTGAAAAAAGGCTTTTACTTGACCTTGACATTTTCACAGGGCTCAGTGCGTTCCAACTATTAATGACCATGTTCCCTTGCTTTCAGACATATGCTACCTGCGTATACAGCCTTCACTGGGGGCCTTCTTTCCATCGCTAATACTTTGGAAAACCTACACACCCACCTTCATTTCTTTAGATGCTTTCTTTTATTTCATACTTAAAATATTTATCCTACCTTTCTTGAATCTTCCCACGTCCCTGTTCGAGAAAGTTTAGACTAACTTCAGAAAACATTGGTTCCCTAACATTTGGGATGGCATGTCTGATGCTTCCCGGGAACCTAATCACTCCCTTCCAAGATTTTTCTAAATCCTGGAGTGAGAACTCATTATGTCTGGAGGAATCGGTTTTTATTTTCTCTTATCAGCAGAGGAGATAAAAACCTAGAAGAAAGACAGTGTGGAGAGCTGTTGGTACTGCTTGTATGGTGAGAGGGAGGAGTCAGAGATGACTATAAGACTTGGGATGTAAGAGAATAGTGATGTCGCCCTGGCCGGTTTGGCTCAGCGGTTAGAGCCTCGGCCTGAGGACCAGAGAGTCCTAGGTTCGGTGCCCGCTAAGGGCACGTACCTCGGTTGCAGTTTGTCCCCGGCCCTGGTTGTCTCTCTCACGTCGATGTTTCTCTCTCTCTTCCTCCCTCTCTCCCTCCTGCTCTATCTGAAGATACATGCAAAAATGTCCTTGGGTGAGGATTAAAAAAAAGAGAGAATAGTGATGTCATAAATAGGTGTTCTGGGAAGAAGAGCATCTTGTTTTGTTTTTGTTTTTCATTCTTCACCTGAGGATATTTTTCTACTTATTATCAGATAGACAGGGAGGGAGAGAGAGAGAGATATAGAGAGATGTGATTGCCTCCCGCACTCAACCAAGGTACGTGCCCTTGACTGCAATCGAACCCGTGACTCATTGGTCTGTGGGCAATACTCTAACCGCTGAGCCAAACCAGCCAGGGCGAAGAAGAGCTTCTTTGTGGTGCTGGTGGGAGCATGGTAACATGACTATTTCCATTTTAGACACAGCATGCTGGAGTTTTCCAGTTAAGGATTTAAGATAAGAGGAATACATTTGGGTCTCATCCACACTTAGGTGAATGGAGCAGTAAGAATGAATGACGTGAAAATGGAGGAGGGTTGAGGGCCAAGCCTGGGTAATAATCACATTTTGGAGGCAAGAGGCAGAGAGCAATTGGTCTAGAAGTCAGAAAAAATATAGTTTGGGAGATAAGGGGGAGAAACAGGCTAGCTCATTATCACAGAATGTGGGAGAGGAAGGGAGGGAGAGAGAGAGAATCATCCATCGGCCGCCTCCTGCACGCCCCCCACTGGGTATCGAGCCCGTAACCCAGGCATGTACCCTGACCAGGAATCGAACTGGGACCTCTCAGTCCATGGGACGGTGCTCTATCCACTGAGCAATGCTGGCCAGGCACTTGCAGAGCATATTGAAAACTGAAAGTGAATACATGAGTTCTCTGAGTAGCCCAGGTATCTCTCACTCCGTGGGAAGGGCCATCATTCGTAATACGTACCATGTGGATTCCTAATACAGGACGAAGTTGGTTATTTACATATAGACATACTGAGGTTTTTCGTTTATAGTTGGGTAGAGGCAGTGAATTTGGAGAGAGGGGCTTTTAGAGGCAGCAGACACGCTAACAACAAAAACTGACAGCCCCAGTGGAAGGCGTGTTCGATGTCACCTCTCAGTGAGCCTTTCCAGCGCTCATTCAAACTGCAGCCCTCCCCACCCCGCAGCTCTCTCCATGGCTGTTTCCACTCCACCCCCCTTTCCACCTGGCCGCGGTCTGACACACCCGTCTGTGTGTTACTGACGGACCGATCGACTGCTTCTCTCCTGCAGTAGAATGTATGTCCCACGAGGACGTGGGTTTTGTTGCCCCCACGCCGCCTTCCGGGTCTAGAACAGCACCTGGCAGACAGGAGACACACTGGTGTTTGTTGAATAAATGAATGTAAGAAAATGATTAAAGACCAGGCGTATGAACTAGAAAAGTACAGGCGTACGGGATCATTGGTTTTGGAATAAGCGCCGCTATCTATGTCAGCGTCTCTGCAGGCAGATACCACAGTCTCTGATGGCCTTGGTGCCTGCGGAGCTATGCATGGAAGGTTAAATCATGTTCAGGTTCAGCTGGCGTGGCTCAGTGGTTGAGCGTCGACCCATGCACCAGGAGGTTGCTGGTTCGATTCCCGGTCAGCACATGCCCAGGTGGTAGGCCCGGTCCTCACCGGGGGGCGTGCAGGAGGCGGCCAATCACTGTTCTCTCTCTTCGGTGTTTCTCTCACGTTCTCCCTCTCCCTTCCTCTCTCTTTAAAATCAATAAAGAAAAAATATTAAAAAAACAAATAAGTAAATCATGCTCAGATGTTCTACTTCCAAAAGCAGAAAAATAACTTTTCAGGAACATTTTAATGAGATAAATTAAACTTTTAGAATGTTGGTATTTAAAGGATCCGTGACTGGGAAATAACTATGCTGAACATTAAATTTCCCCATGAAGGGTCACTGTGATGTGATTTAAATATACTGGTTTCTTTAAAATTTGATTTTTCCTCAGCCTCCTTCACACCCTGAACAACTTCCTTCCAGATCTGCTGGAGGGAAATGTAAAAGTCATTGTCTCTTTCTTGTCTCGGAGACCTTTGGCCCGGAGGCCTGGAGCTAGTTAGATGTTGGGCTAGGAAAAGTACGCGTGGCTACACTTACAAACCACTGAGCTAGAAACACTCTCATTGATTTGCCTTCCGTAGTGTCGTGTCCGCTGCCTTACGTGACACCAGTGGCCCGTTTGTGCCTCTCACGCCTTTTTGGCAAAACGAATCAGGACGGGCTTCTCGCTGACTGCCAGCTGCCCACCAGCCCACTCAAGTACATTTGCAAAACGCCGTGTTTTCCCCCAGTGAAGACACAGCTACAAAACACGGTTCTCACGTTCTTCCACCCTCTTCCACAGCTGCCTTCTGGTCCTTGAAGCAGCATTTTTGTTTCTCTTTTTTCCCTCTTTCATTATTTATTTTGGACACAATAGCTGTGTACACATCTCATTGGCTCGATATAGCTTGAAGGTTTTAAACTTCCGAGCTATGGAAACGAGCGAGGAGAGCGAGCTGACGTGAAGGGGAAGTCCCCCACTCGAATCTGCGTGGCCCGGCGGAGGGAGTTATGTAATAGGGGTTCGGGCTGCTCCATTCATTACATAACATGATGCTCGCTCTCCACCAGATACTTAAATCCATCTCACACTCAGGACCATTGTGTCCACTGCAGAGACAGTGCTTTCTTTGTTCGCACCAAATAAGCAGCTAGTGATTATTAGCTTAGCTATTAAGTTAAATCACATTCCTGGAAAGGGAAATGTTGCAGTTGTTTTTTTTTTCCACATGGGAGAGGAGAATGCATTTTTGAAAATCCAAACATACAATTACTTACTGGCAACATGACCATTACACCTCTTTGATGAGAGAAGTTTGTGTTTTGTTTGATTAAGACAGTTAAAATTTCCCATGGTTCCATGACCTCTATCTTATTAAGATAAAAATCTAAATATTTGCCTTCAAATAGTTTTGATGACATGGAACAGCTATGTCCTAATTTGCCTATAATGGTGTCTTTTCCCTCTCAATACCCTTCCCCCGCCAGGGAATTTTGACTTCCTGCTGACCATAGGACCTGAGAGCTTTTGATTCATTCATAGCACCTGCCGTGGAGTAGGCTCTCACTGTTTGCCGTGTGTGGAATGAAGGGTAGAGGGGGACCTTCAACCAGCGAATCGGGGTCTGACCCACTGGAGCCACCTGGCGCTGCTCCTTCAGTGTGGCTTTGGGACCTGAGGGGTGTTGGCTTGACTCTGGTCTCTGTCAGTCACTAATAATGTGACCCAGTAAAGTATTTAGCCCCTGAGACCTTCAGTGTCCACGCAATTGGGATTATTGTGAGGATCAAAATGAGACTGTATATATAACAGAGCTTTGAATACTAGAAAGGGCCACATAAACAATGGATAACATTATTCCCAATCTGAATTTTTCTACTCAGAGTTGAACTTGTATAGTTAACCCCAATTAACTTAAGTGTTCATTTCCTCTGATCTGCTTTGGTCAGGAACACATCAAGTATGTGTATGCTTCTACCATGGACAAAACTAGTATCTGTTGATGACTATGGAAGAATAAAATTGGTTCCTTGCTACAGGTAAGGAAGAAAGGGAGTTGGAGAGGAGAGTGGTAACACCAGAGTTTTAGAAGAGGGAAGTCATACCCAAGGTACAAGCAGATAATTTTATTTTAATCATGGTTTATTTCACTTAATGATCACTGGAATTCCTCTAGTATTGTTACTGTGCTTCTTAGTCATTAATATTTATTAAAATATCCTGGGGCTAAATGCAGACTCCCCACAGGGATTTGGATTTAGCAGTTTGGAGGTTGAGCCCATGAATCCGCTTTGAACAAGTATCCCAAGTGATTGCGATGCAGGAGGACACAGTCCACATTTGAGAAACTCTTGTCTTCTCCAGTAGTCTTCTAACGGAACCCTTCCTTATTTCCTTACAGCTCATTCTTCATGTACACCCACGTCATCTTTGATCCCGGTATTCTTACCTGTTTAGAACCTTCTAGCGGTTTCCCATTGACACTAGGTTAGAGATCAGAACTCTGCTGGCTAAGCTCATCTCTGGCAACCCTCCCCGGCTCGCTCCCCGGCCACTTCAGCTCCTGTCTGTTCTCCTCTCTGTTCCTCATTTCTTCCTACTCTGGGCCACTTGCACATGAAGTTATGTTACATCACCTGACATACCTCTCTCCCCCTTTCCTGGTGAACACTTATCTGATCTGTTTTTCCTCAGTGAAACGTTCCCTGATCACCAAGACAAAATCTGATCCCCTTCTTTTCTTTTAGCATCTTTTTACTGGGGAGCAATGATGTCTATTGTCCTTAGATGATTAATTGTTAAACATTGTTTAATATTTGCCTTCTCTGCCGGAATGCTGGCTTCATGAGGATAGGGATCATGTCTGTGTCCACTTCGGTACCTGCAGTGCCTTCTAATAGCACCTTGAACACAGTCAAAGCTCAGTAAATATTTCTGAATAAACAAATGAATGAAAGTGGGATTTGTGGTGAAGAAACACCTCTCTAGACCTCCACTTAAAAGGCTTAACTACTGAGGTAGCAAGTTGGCCTTGTCGTGAGGTGGAAAACACCCTCACTTAGTGTTCTAGACTAAGGCATTAGAGCACTCATTTGTTTGCGTAATAAAAACTTTTTATACATTCAGAGACCTCAGACATCGTTCTTAGTGTGCAAGGCTTAGAACTCGGCGTGGGAAAGAGGAGAAGTTAAAAGGCTTCAAATGAAATCCTTACTTTATTTGGTGTCTTTCATGCAGGAAGTTCTGAAAGCTTCCTGGTAGTCTGACAACTTTTTGCAGTGTATTTTCACTTACATCACGTAGCTGGTTGATTAGCTTGTGTACTCATGTCCTCTGATACACCCACTTGGAGTTGTAAGAAGTAAAAACAAGTGCATATTCCTACTCTCTGTTTGCAAAGCTAGCAGTTGGCTCAATGACATTTGCATCTGATAGAACAATGAGGGCAATGTCAGCTCCAAAGAATGAGCGGTCCTCGTTATGTGTAGTTTGATTCAGCATCTCAGTCTTGATGGGAAAAGAATTCTGGAGAGAAAAAACCCTTAGTTTTAAAAATCATTATAACCAAGTATGGAATCAAGATTCAAAAGCAGCTCAGAACAGTCATTTTGATAAATTTTCTTCAGTTCTCAACTGCTGTGAAGAGATTGAATCAGTTAACTTTGTTTACCTAAGATTTTTAGTTATGAGGACAGAGTTTTGTATGGAGTAGATCTATGGAGTTTAGTAAGCCTTCAATTAAGATTTTTAAATAATGTGCAATTTCATTACAACATTTACTTGTTTTCCACTCATTACTACAAACATTTATTGAGACTCCTTGTGTGTTAGACATTATTCTAAGCCCCAGGGATATAGTAGTGAACAGACCAGATAGGGCTCTGCTCTTGTGTAGTTTACAAATAAAAACAAACAAATCAGGGCTCTGAAGAAATGAGCGCAGATGAGGTCATCTGGTCTGGTGAGGGAAGGTGGTGTGACACCAGAGGGATGGAATGGGGGGGGGGGGGACCTGAGGTTATGCCTCCAGATCCAAGAAGTGAATGGGGCAAGGACCCACCATGAGAAGATCTGTCTGTGCAGCCATTTATGCAGAAGGAGCAAATGCAAAGATCATTGGCTGTGAAGGAGCTTGGTGTGTTTTAAGAGCTGACCGCTGTTGCTGGGGCTTAGGGGAGGAGATGGTTTTTGGTGGTCAGGTCAAGGAGGTAGTAGGAAGGGCCTTGCAGGCCATGGTAGGAGTCTGTGTATTATTCTAAGAGTTATGGGAAGCCAGTGGGAGTTTTTAAGAAGGGGGGTAACAGGATCTGATTTGTGTTTTTAAAAGACCACTATGGACACCAGAAGAACAGTTTAAAAGGGTATTGACTTTAGCAGTCCTGCTAAGAGGGAGGGTCAGACCTTGCATGCTTTTACTGCATATGTACAGACTTCTCTTTATATGTTCATTTTTTAAAAAATTTGAAAGAAGCAAGTAAAGGTTTTGTAGGGAACATAATGCCATTAGATAGATTCATTAGTTAGATAAAAAAACAACTATTTGTCTGGCCGGTGTGGCTCAGTAGATTGAGCATTGTCTCATGGACTGTGAGGTGCCGGTTCAATTCCCTGTCAGGACACATGTCCAGGTTGCAGGCTCAATCCCCAGTAGGGGGCGTGCAGGAGGCAGCCGATCCATGTTTCTTGCTCGCATCGATGTTTTTATCTCTCCCTAAAAAATCAATAAAACGTTACAAAAAACAAAACAAAGAAACCACAACTTTTATCTTAAAAACATACATTTAACCAATAATTATGAAGTGCTTGTTGTGGTTATAGGCTAATTCCTGAAGCTATAAATATCACTAGTCTTTGCTTTTAAAGATCTCCTAGTCTGGTGGAGGATGCCTATAAGTAAACAGTGCTTACCACATACCATGGGAAGTGTGTGGTTATCATGAATAAAACTGCCATAAACGTCTCTTCCTGTGCTTTTGGTGACACATACACGCATGTCTTTTAGGAAGGGAATCGAAGGGTCATAGGATGGGCACGTTTGGCTTTTATAGATACTCGGACTTTATTCCGAAAGTAGGATTTATTCTTGGGAAAGATCATTTTGGCAAGATTAGAGGCAAGCGAGATTGTTTAAGTGCTTGTTATACACACACAGTGAGAAATGGGATCTAAGTAGGGCAAGAAGTGAGCGTGGAGAAGAAAGACAGAATGGAGAGCTACTTGGGGAATCGGACAGGTCGGTGTTTGGAGGTGATGGGGAGATAAAAGGGGGATAAGGGGCATTTGCAGGATTATGACTTGCACCATTAACCACGTCAGAGGGTAGAGAAGGGGTGAGATTATAGAGGAGTAAAATGAGTTTCTTTTTCCCTGACGGGGTGCACCAAAAGGTTGCAGGTTCGATCCCTGGTCAGAGGTCGTACAAGAGGCAACCAATCAGTATTTCTCTCTCGTTCTCTCTCTAAGATCAATAAAAAACATATCCTCAGTGAGGATTTTAAAATAATTTTCTTTGTATACATGTTGAATTAGAGTTCCTTATGGATTTTCCAAGTGGATGTGTACTAATTGGAAATTTGGGTCTAGGATTTAGAAGAAAAGTAAGAACTGGAGATAAAGATTTGGCAGTCGAGGTAACATCTGTGTCGGGTGGGATATATAACACAGGGATGGGCAAAAGTAGGTTTGCAGTTTTGAATACACGAAACAGAGTTTACTCTTGTACTATTTGTATTAATTATCTATTATTTTCCATACGAACAACTGTAAACCTACCTTTGCCCACCCCTGTATTTGTGGGGAGAGACTCAGAAGGAAACAGCTTGGGGTGAGGAGTCTTTCATATCGATGGTAAGTGAAGGAAGAGGAGCCAGTGATCAGCCCGACTGTCGCAGGAGGGCTTGAAGGAGACGAGCCGAGCTGTGGTTCAGTGTGACTCTGGTCCGGACCACTTGGGTCTGAATCCTGGCTTTAGACAGTTTCAGCTGTGTGACCTGGGACAAGTCAGTTGAGCCTCTCAAGGCCTCAGTTTTCTGTAAAATCAGAATAATAAATTGATCTGCTTTATAGGCTTATCATGGGTACATACATACAAGCTTCTTAGAATGATTAATTCTCATTAATTCTTGGGGGGAAAAATGATGTTCATAGCAGAGAGTTTCATGGGTACCCCAGGAAGTAAGTGCTGAAGTGTTTCCAGAAGATGGACAGCCTGTGGAAGATGATGAGGGCGGAAGCACACGCTATACACTGGTCATTACCCCTGCCCTTCTTGTGGGAAAACCCATGGGATTTCCTAGTGGCCCACACGGAAGATCACATGTTTCACGTGAAAGCGTCTCAGGTCATTGGCACGAGTGCTAATAATACCTGAGTTTATTATCCAGCCCTTTTATCTGAAACAGTTCAGAGCTCATTTTTTATTTATTTTTGGTACGTGCCCCTAGCCGCTAGGGCCTAGCGGGAACTGAACCTGGGACTCTGTGGTCTGCAGGCTGACGCTGCAACCGCTGAGCCGGACCGGCCAGGGTGAGAGCTCATTTAAAAAAAAACCATCCTCACAATATCAAGGTGAGTTAAGGAAGGTAAAGGTAATACTATTCCCAGTTTATAGCCAAGGAAATTAAGACTAATAGAAGTACCATAGCTTCTAAGCTTGTATTGGTTAATCAGCTCTTCCTTCATTCCATCAATAAACCATGCACATCTTTGTCTTTACATGGGCGAGCACAGCGTTCCTCAGGGCAATCAGTGCATCTTCTGAATCTAGAATCACCTGGGATGCTGGTTGCCATGCAGACCCCTGGCTTTACCCTAGGTCTGCGCTCAGAGTCTCTGGGACGTGGGCTCAGGAATGAGCAGTTTTACCCAGCGCTCCAGGTGATGCTCTCGAAAACTGTTTAATGTGTTCAAGGAAATCCCCAAATGTACATTGTTTTTAGTGACATTTTTCACAAAAATAACCTTAAAATAGTTTATGTTCAGAAACTCAAACTACTATAACTAAGTTAGAACCTTTTGCAGGGTGGGGCAAAAGGTTTATAGTTGCTCGTATGGAAGAGTAATACAATAACTAATAAATAATAATACAAGAATAAATAATAATACAAGAATGAATTCTGTGTTTCACATACTCACAGCTGGTTTGTTTTCTTTGTGAGGTTGAGCATTGCCTTTGGTTGAAAGTGAACCTGACTTGACCCGTACAAATGAATGATACAATCCATCGGCCTGTTACTGTGGCAGTGCTGGAGGTGTCCCCGAGAAGCTGTGGCCGAGGACGGTCTACCTTTATATCAGTTTGGTCCATGGTCCATCTGCAAGTGCTATTTGTAGGTATATAGTATTGAGTAGAAGAGTTGCTCTCTCTGTATCCATTAGCTTCTGTCTCTTTGCATGCGGTGATGAAATCATCCACATCTCTAAATGGCATTTCTAGCAGAGCAGCATAGAACTCTCAGGATAAGGTAACGAAGATTCTGACTCTAGGGAACGGGGCCTGCTTCTCATTTAGTTGTAGAAGAGGTGCATTTATTTGAGTTAGCATGAATGTCTGGCTCTTTTTGTTTTGTTTTGTTATCTCTGGCTTCTAGCAGCCACATAGAAGGGACTCAACAAATATTTATTGAATGAATAAATCTACTCAAATGTATTTAGGAACTAACAAGAACAACCAAATTACAGAGAGTTATTTGGGCCTGCTGAGACACACAGAAGGCACTAACCAGGTACTCAGTGATTAACTGAACTACCTTTTTTTTGTTTCTTTACCTGCCTACCTTCCTTATCATTGAATCTCAGGGCTGAAAGAGGTCTTTATCCCTCTCTGTTCTGAAATTCTCTCTGTAAGACCCCTGCTATTCACCAGGCATTCATTTATTGAATATGCACTTGTATTAAACTCTATATGTCTCTTTCCCCTATGCTGTTACATGAAAAAATTCACCTTCATGTTATAAGCTCTACTGTTAGGTTTTTAAAGAGTATATAAAGCCTTCATTTCCTTTATAGATTCCATTACAACTCGTTTGGGGGTCTCTGCCCAATGGAAACTCTTTTGATACTGTTTTTACTGACTGACACCAAGTGTGGGGCGGGAGCCATGGGAATGATGAGCTTATTATTAGAAGGATAAATATTTTCTTTGAAACCGACATGCCTATCTTTTTACACATATTTTTGACACATTAAAATCCAATGAACAACATATGGTTGCTTTTTCAGTTTTTGTGCATCTGGAGAAACCAGATCTATGTTGTTTTTTGTTTTTGTTTTTTGCCAGCTATCAGTCCTCTCTATATTCTATCTTCTCCTTTATTTATTTTTGTTACATGTCAGCATTTACAAACCTGCCACTTTGGCCATTCCATAATTAATTCTATGGCTGTTCTGCTTTCGTTTCCTTTTCTTTCTAAACGTAGAAGGAAATGATCTCTCGACTAGAGAGATTTCTAAATCCAGCAGGTAGGAAAGTGAAATAACCCGGAAGCCGGAGCAGGCAGGAGTGCTCCACACGGGTGCCTGCCCTGTTATCCAGGGCTTCTCGCACAGCTGCGACACCGCTTCCCTGCTTGTCTGTGCGCTTGCGTGAGTCATTCATCGTTTCAGACTGGATTTACTCGTGTTAGAAACGTAATAACAAGGGATTTTTGTTTTCCTCCAAAGAGGGTGTATAGCACTAAAACAACATTTTCCACCCATAGGTGTTAAGATTTCGGGCAGTGTCAGGAGGTGGGAAGAATAGTACCAGGGAGCATTTGATGTCAGAAGACCCAACTTTTGGTGAAAGTGATTGGGGTAGGGGGAGAAAGTGAAGAGAGAAGGATTTTAGTGTTACTTAACAATATTTTCTTTTACCTGTAGAATCCTGAATAGTTCTTGTAACTGTTCAACATGCCTTCAGATCTATTATTTAGTTTTATCTTTTTCTTACAACAGTGCTGTGAGGTTTGGAGATTCTGGGCTCTGGAGTCCTGACAGTCCTGGGTGTACAAATGTGGGGATTGAATACTCAGTACTGTTGCTTTGTGTTTTAACGCTCACCCTGTAATAGGAAGATGGGGCTGGTTTGATATCCTGACTTTGTCCATTGTGCTGATTGGCGGGGTGACTTTGGGTCAAACCCTCACTTCTCTAAAACTCAATTTCCTCAAGGAAAGTGAAAATAATTCCTGTATCAGAGGATTATTGTGTAAGGATGGAGCCTCTGACCCAAAAGTGCTCAATAAATATGTTAACCCTCTCTTCCTTTTCCTTTAGGGCATAGGGGTGGTTTTCTTAGAATTAATCTACAGCTTATTGAAGTGGAAAACCCATGAAGAGAAAAAGTCAGTTTAAGTCAGTGCATCATTTAGAGACTGTAAAACAAAAATCTCGGACAGCTGAGTCTTTCTAAAAGAAAGAGTTTATTGGGCCATTCGTAGCAAGGAGAAGGACCTGAGGCATGAAGACACCACCAGCCACACTGCCAGGGGCAAAGCAACACACCTGTCCTCCTAGACTGGCAGGTGTTTTTCTACTTCAGGCAGCGGGAGGAGGATGCCCCTTGTTTGGGAAGAAGTTCCACTGGCTCTAGATGAGGGGGTGAGGGAGGTGAAGCAGCTGGTTCCGGACAGGCAGAGCTCCTAAGGAGTAAAGAAGTATTTGCTCCTTTGGGTTAGTGATGGGCCATGGTCTGGAAAGCTCATGCGCACACAAGAAGCTGAGGCTCCTGGGGTTCAAGGCCTTGGCGATTCTCTTTTAGATACTCGTGGAAATACATAGCAGTTCATTCAGTGTTCCAACACACGCTCAGGGATGGGGCAGTCTTGTTAGCTGACCGCAGCTATGAGCCTAACTGCTCCGTCTTTCTCTCCTCCAGCCTATTGTAATTTAATTTAGAACATCTCAGATTTTTTTTTTCTTGTCAAGATGTACTCAAACTAAATTGTTCTTCCACCCTGCCCTAGATTTGATGACCTGAGAGCATGTGTGAGAGCTACTTGCTTGCTCTGCAGGTGGTCGGTCTATGAGCCCACGATCTAGGAATCCGACCTGTACCAAATGCAGGGCCAAGCCGTACACTGCTCGCCAGGGGCCCTGTGACCCAGAGCTCCGGGGAAACATCAAGTTCAATTTACGTTTGAATTTATAACTCCACACAGACGGGAAAGATTTAATTTGGGAGAGGAACAGAAACCAACTGCATATCCATTACTAGAATTCTGAAATCCAGGGAGGTAATGATTTTCCTGGCATTTTGGTAATGGAGCTTTGATTTTTGTGCTTAATCATTATGATAATAGGTGGTAATAACAGTGGGAAGTAAATGTTTGCTTTGCTCATCACTGAACTAACCCCTAGGAAAATGGGGAGGATAAGAGGTCCCCTGGTGTGGCATGCAGAGTAACAATCAAACTGATGATAAGTCTGGAAGTATCAGACAGTCGCCAGCTCCTGCCTTTTCTCCCCACCTCTGCTCAGCTCCCCAGGGACTGGTGAAGGAACTTACATCTCCAAGGAGATGAAGCCCCACGGAGCTGTCTGTGGGATTTGCAGCAGGCTGGGAAAGCTGGGCCGTGGGGCAGCCTTCCCATTCATAGCAGGCTTCATTCACAGAGTATTAGGTCACACCGAAGCTCACCACCCCCTGCTGACCTTTGCAGACAGAGGTTGGCTGGGCCGCACCAAAGCCGAAAGCCAGGACACCCGAAAGCCAGGACACCCGTTAACCTGTGACTCCAGGGTGTGAAGGCCTTGGGCATCTGAGGCTCTGAATGGCAGGCGGAGGCAGGGGGAGAAGAGAAAGGGAAAGGAAAAGGGAGAAGGAAGGAAGGAAGTTGTGAATTTTGCCAGTTCACTCTGGATACCAACTTGTATGCAATGATTCGTGATGTTATTCCCCAAATGCAACAGTGCCTGTTTTAGTTCACACCTTCCCCTTATGTAACTCTAAATTCTTGAACTCAGAATAGCGTGTGATTTCTTCATTTTCTAAGGTCAATGTCCAAGACATTGAAACTTGAAGTTGTAGCCCTAGGTGCCATAGTAAGTTGGCCTCAGAAATGGAAATGGAACCCAGGTTAATTCATAACATCTTAAATCATTAGCATTCTGAGTTTCAAGCAGAAAAGTGGCATATAAAAGTGAAATGATTTTATTTGAAAAATGTAGCCAGCAAACTTCCTGAAATCCACTTAATTTTTTAATCTGCCTCCTTAAAGACTTTGGAATCCTTAAAAAGGAGGACCAGAATGTCAGAAATAGGGATGTGTGTCAGAGAAGGCTGAGTGTGTTAGGGATCACTTTGGGCTGAGCAGATTCACAGCCAGAGGACGAGTACTTTTTAGGGGATGGAAAACACAACTTCCTGTACCCCCGCCCCGCCCCCGAGAGTTCCTGGACTCTGTGGGGTGATCTGGGAAACCCTGCTGAGACAGGATGGTGGAGAGCTGGGGCTTCTGTGTGATAAAACATTGGCTGGGGATTGTTATTACAGCCCTTTTAGTATTTTCCTGAGGATAAGGGTGCTCTTCATAGAAACCTAATCTGTGGCTTCAAGCAAAGTCAGCTCTTGGGGATCTCGTAATGTTTGCAGAGCACATGATTTGTCATGCACGTGCTCCTGCCCCTCTCCTTCCGTCACACATCTACTATTTCCTTAGTTCAGAGACAATTTTCTGTCTTCTGTGAGGTCACTAGCATAGCGACAACACAAGTCCCTTCACTGGAGTAGACAGAATGAGAAAGGTGTTCAACCAGAATGAAAATCTCTCTTGCATTTACCGTTGACATAATTTCAGAGGGACCTCTGGGCAGCGATGTGCTGAGAAATCAGCTCTCCAGAACAGAAGTCCTGACTTATGGCCAATTTGCCAGTTTTCACGGGGTCATTTCCACCATGGCTGAGTTCATGATACCAACACGCTGTCATTGAACAGGGCAGTGGGGCGGAGTGTGCACATTGCGTCTGGCAAGCAGTACACGCTGGCTCCAGCACACTGCTGGCTGGACCTTGGAATATTTACATACGTGGTTGGAAGGTCCGCATGTTGGCACATACATGAACCTGATAGTGAAGACTTCTTCCGGGTTCTCTGCCCAGAAATGCCACCACCGACCAGGAGATACGCAAATTTTCCACACGTGCCAGTGCTTCTAGTGCTTGACACCTTGACTCTTGGAACCCTCTTGATTCTGACACCCTTCCAGGTGCCATCCTCAGCCCACTGCTCCTCCGGTTCTGCACTCCTGCCCGGGAGAGCGAGGCCATTTTACATGATGTAACTGCTGCATATTTCCATCTAGACCCCTCGCCCCACCTTCTGATGCTAACTGCCTATTGGGCTGTGCCATGGAAAATCGCGAAGACACTTCAAGTTCTACGTTTCTCAGTAGAATTTAGTACCTCTGCCCTATGAGAATCTCGCCTCCCCTTCCAGGTGGCACCACTGTCTTTCCAGCCAACCACATCTTAAAATTAGGCCAGGATTTCTGATTCTTTATTTTCCTTCATCTTCAGTAAATCTTGCCAGTTCCTGACTATTCCATAGCATGGCCGCCACCCACCCCTTGCTCTGTCCCTGTTACTTTGCACAAGTTACGGTCTTGCCCTTGCTCATCTGAGCCTCTGCAACTTCTCTACTGAATCCCTCAACTTTAACCCTCCCGGATGGCTGTGCTCCACACTGTGCTTTCTCTACCACACTTATACCTGGGAAATGGGGTCTGAGCTCCATAGGACACCATCTGACTCCTTCAGCATCAGGGGGCACCCTGCTGACTCTAACCCGTCTCTCATTCCCTTTATCATTGCTGCCCCAGTCATGAGCGCCCCTCTCACACCTCTTTCCCTCTCAGCGGGCTCTCTGCCTGCGACACCCTCCCAACGCTCTTAACTCCCCCTCTGATTAAAAATCCAGTGCAGTGGCTGGTGTGGCTCAGTGGTTGAGCGTCGACCCATGTACCAGGGGGTTGCCGGTTCGATTCCCAGTCAGGGCACGTGCCCAGGTTATGGGCCAAATCCCCAGTGGGGGGCATGCAGGAGGCAGCCAGTGGATGTTCTCTCTCATTGATGTTTTTAACTCTCACTCCCTTCCTCTCTCTCTAAAAATCAATAAAGAAAAAAAAAAATCCAATGCAAGCATCACCTACTCAGGAAGCCTTTTCTGATGCAGCCTCTGTCCTGGGTCCCTCCTGGGTCTTCCAAGGTATCTGCCTAGCTTTCTGCCATTTTACTCACATTGCATTTTAACGTTTCTTGTGTCTTTTTTCTCCACCATACTCCACAACTTGGGTGTCAGAACTGCATTCTGTTTCGTTTATATCTGCACTGCCTTGCACAGAGCCTGGCACACAGTACTGCTGAGCTAATGTGTGGCTGAATAAGTACATGAACAAATGAATGAGAGATCTATTCTGTACCCTTTGTATGCACTTAGCATAGGGTTGCCAGACTTACCAAGTAAAAATACAGGATGCCAAGTTAAATTTGAACTTCAGATAAACAACAAATAATTTTTCAGTATGAGTAGGTTCTAAATATTACATGGGATATACTTATGCCCCCAAATTATTTATTTGTTATTTACCCAAAATTCAAATTTAAGTGGGCATCATGGCTGACCGGATGGAGCGAAAAAGTGAGTTCACACCCAGAGGGAAGTTAACACAATGCAGAAGCTCACCTTGAACTTGACATCACGTGCCCTAGGGTTTTGCATAGACTGTGCCTTACACCTCCGGCTGTTCCGTGTATAAATATCACACCGTGTTCAGACGCACAGGCTTTGCTGTAACACCTCTGCTCTGTGCCACTGCGTACATGTATTGTTTCATCGCATGGCAGGGACATTTATTCTGTTCGTATTTGGGCACTATGGACAGAGGACCAGAGCTCATCGGTGAGTCACCTCATGGCATTCGCTGTGCTGTATGTGGTTTCTTGTTCTTAGATGGTGGTTGCAGGGCATTTGAGAAGGGAGCACGGATGTACACGTGGTGTTCTGAGATGAATGTGGAGATAGCAGCATGTACCTTCTTAAAATCACCTCGAACATGGGTTTGAGATCTTTTAGAGAGTTAGGAATTGAATCGTACCCACTCTTCGCTTTTCTGAGCACTGATGCGCCCGAGACCGAGCCTGCCTGGGAGAAGGACCTCAGACTGTCTCCAGGCCAATGAGCCTGTTTATCCAGCACGCTCACTGTTCAAGTATCGGATGACTGAAGCACTAGTCTGATTGAAGGACATTTCCCCCCAAATTAGAAACACCCAGCTTGTTAGCAGTTTATGCTTTAGACGATGAAAGAGGATATTTCTCCATGACTGGAAACAGAATTGAAAGGTGGCACATTTCATCTCTGACATTCTCTTTCCCCTGTCCCCCTCATGCAGAATTGATAATTATGAAAATTCCGTGGCTAGGAGGGTTGGGCAGAGTTCTAGATATTTACCCCTTTGGAGTCAGACATATTCTCTTAGGGAGAGCTGAATTCTAATGGCCGAAAGATTGGCCAAAAAAACAGTCATGAAACATTTTTGTGATCTTGTCAGTAAAGCGATGGTCCCTGATTGAATCCAGATTGAGCTGTTTCCTGTTGGCGTGCTAACCCAGAGGGCAGGCTCAGCCCTCTGCGCTGCCTCTAAGTCTGGGTTATTAAACACTTGTCTGCCAAGCCCCGCCCCCTCTTCTCTTAAACTAGAATTCAAAGGTATTGAGATATTACAAACAAAAAGGTCCTAAAGTCTCTTAAAGGGGTTATGTAGCTTTTGAATATTTTGCTGCAAAAGGAAACCAACATTTTAGTTTCTCCAGTCTGACCCTAAGGCAGAGCATATTTTGTGTTCACTTTTGTATAATTCTATTCCAAAACAATTCCAGTAACGAGTAGATCTTTTTTTTTTAATCCTCACCTGAGGGTGTTTTTTTCTTTTTCTTTTCTATTTATCTTCAGATAGAATGAGAGGGAGAGAAAGGGAGAGAGAGAGAGACATCAACGGGAGAGGGACACATCGACTGGTTGCCTCCCACACGACCCCGACCAGGGCCAGGGATGAACCACAACTGAGGCACGTGCCCTTGACCGGAATCGAACCCGTGACTCATTGATCGAGGACCGATGCTTCACCGCTGAGCCAAACCAGCCAGGACACGAGCAGATCATTTTTAAGTTTTTGTTTTTCATTATACAAATATACTTTATTTTGAACGTTGGTAAATTACGGCCCATCTTCAGAAACTGGGTCCTCCCCTTGCCGTAGCAAGTAAATATTAGGGGGCTTTGCAGATGTGCAGAAGGTGATTTTGGGCAAGTGCCCTGACACCTTAACACGCATTGTTCATCTGGGTGCGAGTGATTTTAGGCACCAGAGCAATTCCTGTACTTCATTTCATGACATTGCCACTGATTCTCACTCACGCCCTTAGAGGATTTTTTTTTTTTTTTTTTTTAATCCTCACCCGAGGACATTTTTCCATTTTTTGCTCAGATAGAGTGGGAGGGAGAGAGAGAGAGAGAGAAACATCGACGTGAAAGGGACACATTGAGTGGCTGCCACCTGCACGACCAACCAGGGCCAGGGACAAACTGCAACCGAGGTACGTGCCCTTAGCGGGAACTGAACCCGGGTCTCTCTGGATTGCAGGCCGACACTCTAACCGCTGAGCCAAACCGGTCAGGACAGAGGATTTTTTAAATCGAAATATTCAGAGGATTTGATTAGCTGTTCTGTTAGCTCAAACACAGTTCTTCCTAATTTACAGATGCAGACACTAAGGAACAGAAACCATTAAAGGGACTTCTGGGGATCAAGCATGCACATTGAGGTATTTTTCAGAGGCAAAGGCGGACTGAAAGGAAGCGACTGGGTTAATGAGCAACATGATTCCATTCCCAAGGGAGAACGTGGCTTCCTGCCAAGTCCGCTTTCTGGCAGGAAAAGGGACCCACTTCATCAGGTCCTCTGACATGCATTTTTCTCCGTGTTCAAATTTTTGGCCACATCAGTGCTCAGTGAAAAATTAGTTCTTTTAAATAGTTATTCCTTACAATAAGAAAAGATTTAGTTTTTAATTGGAATTTGCGTTGTGAGTAAAATAAGAATCATCAAATTACAGAAGTGTCTGGTAAGGGAACCCTGCCATTGTCACGAGGTAAGGAAGCGTGATTTAGAGTTACAGCTTGGCTGTCCCCGCACACTGAGAAGCCGTCCCTTTCCTTCTGGCTGTTGACATTTGGCACTGAAGTATATTCTCTGACTACCACTTTTTAATGTTATCAGGCTGGTAAGAATTTTGCCCGGATTTTTGAAATGACTAAGCAAAACACGAAAAACATCCCTTAAGTTTGGTATTAAGAAAGAGACCAAAGAACTATAGATGTTAGAAGATAAAAATTAACATTATATTTTAAGTGTTCATTTTTCTTTTTTTTAAGTGAAAAGTGGCAAATGTGAATTGTTTTAAATGCGTCACAGTGACTTACTAAGCTAACAGTTTCCTACACTTTGTTCATTCTAACCTTCTGCAAGATGCTGTGAGGATAAAGGGACGTTCTTTTGCAAATGTCGTATACCTTATCCTTCTTTTGGAGTTTTATAGCATATTAGCACATTAAAGATTCCAAGGTAAAGCAGTGTGTTTGGCTTGAACTCTGTAGCTCCCAAACTCGACCACAGGACCTTTTGATTTGGAACTAGTGTTTTACCGCACACACTTAGGACAACCCTGTACCAAGCAGCTAATGTAATTAGGCTTTGAAACAATATACCTTTTTCATTTATTGCTTCTGGTTAAAGTTAATTGAAGCTCCTGGGAGACAGATGGGTACTATTAGGCCTGTTCTGAAACTACATATAGAGTGATAAAGAACAGTTACTAAGCCAGCATCTGAGTCAACAGGCTAAAGAAACATTTGGTAATTTGCCTGAATGAGACCTCTCATTTTAATAAACTGAAAGTATCTTTCCAAATTAAATAAAGAAATAAAGTCACCCAGCACATCAGCTGGAGCGTTCATACTAATTCCTGTTAGCAGTTAGACATGATGACACTAAGCCGTCCTAACCCTCCTCCGACAGCGACTGCCACTGCTTCGGTCCACAGAGAGCAATATCGCCTGCGAATTTCCTCCCGGTGCCTTAGTTCCGACGGGCCAGATGGAGGAAAAGCAAGCATGCTACTTAGTAAGCACAGGTCACCATTTAGAGATTCAGTTCTCTCTTCTCTAACCCTCTTCTTTAATTTTCACATTCGACTATTTCAATTTAGAAGAAATCGATATAAAACAATTCAAACTGGCAGTCAATTCAGAGACATTGCCTGGCAAGTCTTTGCATCACTTCGAATGATTATTTGCTTTAGGCAAAGAGTCTCTGGGTAGGTCATCTTCCCTGGTGTCTGTGAAGGGCAAGTTAAACTCTGAGTACAGCATCTGTATATACTTTCGTAAGCGCAGCTTTATTGTGGGATGTAAGGCAAACCTGTGTTTTTCTTTAATCTAATTCTCTACCTTTTATACTCAGATTTTATCACTAATCACTTCTTAAGTAGTATGGTTTGTGCCTCTAAGGTGCAGTTATACCTACTAATATTTCTCAGGTTCATTTTCATGTGACGATTGCTTCTCATGAACAAATGTATTCTCTTGTACATGGCATGTCTCCAGAAGGAAGGGGTGATGCACCCATCCACCCTTTGCATTACTCCCCACGGATCAGCCCAGGGCTGCTTGGTACAGTCACTTCGCAGTCAACTGTGTTGATTGCTGATGATATGAAATAAGAAAGTGTATTGCCTTCCATGGACTGAAGAACACCAGGTCTTCATAGATTTCCATGGAGAACATATACCTACCATGGCTGATTTCTCAGGCTATCAACATGATGTCCACTGGTTCACACAAACCCTAAACATTTAGCAATCAGTTGTTCAAAGCTAGTATGAGTCAGCTTCAGCACACCACTGTAGGAGCTGTCTTTAAGAATGAGCTTGAACAGCCCAGTCTGTGTGGCTCAGTGGTTGAGCATCATCCCATGCATCAAGATGTCTCTGGTTTGATTCCTGGTCAGAGTACATTCCTGGGTTGCTGGCCTGATCCCCAGTAGGGGGTACACAGGAAGCAGCTGATCAGTGTTTTGCTCTAATTGACATTTCTCTCTCTCCCTCTCCTTCCTTCTCTCTCTAAAATCTATAAAAATACATTTTAGAAAAACGAGATTGAACAGACATACAGGTACAGAGAACAAACTGACCAAGGAGCCTAGAGGAGAGGGGTATTGGGGTCTGGGTGAAATAAGATAATGGGATTAAGGAGTGCTAATTGGTAGTTACACAGCAGGCGTGGGATTTAAGGTGAAGCATAGGGAATATAGTCAACAATGTTGTAATAACTATATGGTGCCGGGTGGGCACTTGAATTATCAGAGGGAACACTTTGAACACCCGAAACTAATACAAAGTAGTGTTGAATTCAAACTGTAATAAAACATTTTTTAAAAGGATGAGTTTGAAAATTTGCTCTGCTGCAATACAAAGGAAATGATTGATAACATTTGCTAAACTCAATCCTGGGGTCATAGAGAATATCCTTGATAAAACATGCCAGTAACCTAGTTCCTGGTAGGGTAGTAAATAGAGCAAATGTAACCAGGATGAAGTGATGCCTCTACTTCCAGAGAGGAAGGAAGCATCACCACACCACCACCACCACCAAGCACACCACTCTGCACTCACAGGTGAGGGGACGGCCTTACATGACTTGTCGGGAAATTAAAGACGAACAAGGGAAAGCATGACAGGCTTGGATTCAACTATTTCAGTTTTCCTTTAGGGCAGTGGTTCTCAACCTTCCTAATGCTGCGACCCTTTAATGCAGTTCCGCATGTTGTCTGTGGGGGGATCTGCATGTGGGTGGACCCCCCTGGAGACGGGTAGAGGAGCCGTGTCTCGGTTCCTAAGACCATCAGAAATACGTGTTTTTCCATGGTCTTAGGCGACCCCTGTGAAAGGGTCGTTCGACCCCAGAGGGGTCGTGACCCACAGGTTGAGAACTGCTGCTTTAGGGTGTCATTTCTCTTGCTCATAGCCATGCGTTTATTGTACAGGTTGAAGGGGACCAGCTCCCTCCAGGACATACGGTCAGCCAGTATGAGACCTGTAAGATCAGGACCATAAAAGCCGGCACCTTGGAGAAGCTGGTGGAGAATCTGCTGACAGCTTTTGGGGACAATGACTTTACCTATATCAGCATCTTCCTGTCGACGTACAGAGGCTTTGCCTCCACAAAAGAAGTGTTGGAACTACTGCTGGACAGGTAAGAGTGTGAAAGGGCTGTGTGCAGAGTGAGGGATGAGGTTGTGCTGAGAGACATGGATGAGGGGTTAACCGGAAGGGGCGGAGCAAATGGCATGGGAATTATCCAGGAGCCACTTTACGGTCTATTTCTGATGATGACATCTCATTAAAAAATCTATAAAAGAGTTGGGAGTACATGCTGTAATCCAGACTCAACTGTTTATAAATTTCAGTTGAAATTTATTTACTACTATTTACTTACTATTTGCCACCCTAAAAATGTCCCCATGTTTTTATAATTTTATCTGATTTCAGTAAATAATTAACCAGAACTCTTACTGGATTGTCGTGAGAATTAAATATGCTAATACGTGTGAAGTGTGGAGCTCAGTGTTAACTCCGCAGGAAGCAGCAATGAATGGGAGCTATACAGTGGCTGATAACAACTACCAACAATCAGTGTGCTCGGCTGCTCTGTGGATTTGCACATAAATGTCATCCTTGATCTGTGTAGTAGAGCAGTGTACATTGTAGTTCACACACCGATAATTACACTTCCCCCTTTATTTTTGTTTTATTTATAGTTAAACTTTGTCTTTTAAAAAAAAAGCCAGATGAGTGTTTTAGAATCATGAGAGTTCTCACCCAAATCCTTATATTCTGAGGTTTCCTGTATAAGAAAGGAAATGAGATAGGATGTTTTCGTTGGAGTTGTTGAATACTGACTTTTAACTAGGTTTAAAAGAAATTGACAAGAATATGTCCTCATGTTAAAATTCTTATACCATAGGAAGGTTATAAAAAGGAACAGGAATGTTTTCTCATATGGCTACCTTTTCCCAAATAAGTTTCATTATGTATAAAAAATATGTAGAAATAGAAAGAAAAAAATTAAACAGACCATAATCTAATTAGGCAGATAACACACGTGAAGATTTCAAAAGTAGAAGTAATCCCTGTACATAGTGAAAAGTTCAAACAATTCAGAAAGTTATAAAAATGAGAAATAAAACTTTCTTTTTCCCTAAGTCCCATTGCTCCTAGTTAATCTATGCTGCATACCATTCCCTGTGTATTCTTCCCAAATTTTTCTGGGTGTATGTACATATACATATATGCAAATTTGTATAGATATATATCATATATATGATATTTATTACATATAGGTTATATACTTAAATATGATATGAATAGAATCATAGTACACATTCTGTTCTTCAATTAAAAAAAACTTATCTATGTATCTTGGAGATTTTTTTGTTCATTAAGGGAATTAACATATGTAAAGGGCTTATTAGAACTGTGGCTGACATATTGAAAGCTCAAGAAACAAACTACTGTTATTTCAAAATCAGCACATGTAGGTAGATTTACCATATTCCTTTTAGTGCTTTATGGTATTTATTGAGGTGATTATTTTGTGGATAGACAGTTAAACTCTCTCCAGTTTTTTTTTTTTAATTTATTATTATTTTTTGAAATTTTAAACAATGCTGCCAAGAGTGTCTTTGACTATATACCTTCTGAGTACCTGTTTGAGAATTCTGTAGGATGATTTCATAGAAGAGTGATGGATAGGTCAGAATGCATAAGCATTTCAAGTGCCCTCCGGAAGGTTGCACCATCCACACTTCTGTCCACAGAGAAGGAGGGTGCCTCTTCCCTCTTCCCTCACTTTCCCCACACCCTTGCCAACTCTGCCATCGAAACCATCTCTACATTGTCCACTAAAAAATAGTTTGTTTTAAAATTTGTGTTTTTACATTTATGAGTGAGGTTTGGAATTCTTCATAATACTTATAGGGCATTTGTGTTTTCTGTAAACTGTCTTTTCATATCCTATACTTATTTTTATTTTGGACCATTGGCATCTAATTATTGATCATCTAATTATAACTCTGTTGTATATTAACAAAATTGGTTTTTGCTTATCATATATTAGAAATGTTTTTTTCTATTTTGTCCTTTGGATTTAAAGTTGTTTATTAGTATTATTAATATTATTTTTTATGAAGACATTTAAATATTTTCATGCAGTTGTATTTATCAGTCTTAAAGGCCTTTTAATAGTCAACTTTTATTCTAATGGGAATAAGATTATTGATAACGGTTTTTCTCAAGATATTCTCCGTATAGATGCATACAGAATGAACTTATGTGGATCATATGTTCTGTATATTCAGAAACATTCACAGAATGTCTCTCCTTATTCTACACTGATCTGATCATGGTAACTCTGGGTTTAGGAAGTCCTGTAGAATTTTGCATAGCAGTAAGCCTGGAGTATAAACCTGTGGGATTAGTGAGTCTTTTTTTTTTCATAGTTTGTTTGCTTCTATAATACCTCTCACCTATAAATAGAACCTGAAGAATTATGTGAATTTTCTCTTTGCTATTTTGTATTTATAAAAAGGCTGCAGTATGCTAACTGTTGGCAGGAAGTATGAGGAAATAGGTCAGCACAGCAGAACTCCTACAGGTTTTTTTGGAATGGGTGACCTCCTCTTCTTCTGGGGTAGCTCCATTGATCATAGGCCACAGATGGCCACCGTCAGTAAGGGAGCCCACCTGAGTTCCAGCTGTCCATGGCAAACAGTGGACAGACACTCAGGAACTAGAATGTTTAGTCTATGACTCGTGGACATCCAGCTTTCATTTGGCGATTTAAAAAAATCTTCTTTGTTCTCCTGTCATAGACATGTTTGGATTTATAAATATTAACTAGATGACAATTAACTAGAATCAATATGAATTCAAATTACATTGAATTCAAACAATCAGGTAAGGCACAACTGAATGAAGAGTTAAGGTTTATCTTGAACCATTTGGATAACCTGGCCTTGAATCTAATCTTATAGTTTGTATTTTTCTTGCTTCTGAGGTGAGTGGCATCGGCAGGTCCTGAATTGAACACTCAGTGCAGCAGGACACCCTATGGGTGAAACAGAAATGTAAGACTCAGTTAGTCCTCACCCTTGTGGTAAATTTACTGTGAGGTTGCTGGTACCGAACCTCCAGAGACCCTCACTTGCAATACCCGCTACATTATTTATATTCATAATTTTGTATCCTTTTTCTTGGAGAGGACCCCTCAGATTACATATGCTGACCCCGCAAAACCTGGACCCACCCTGAGAACTTTGTATCTTACTGCAAAAGATAAGGTTTACATTTATGAAACAAGTAGACAAACCACTTAAGATGGTATAAAAATGAAACTCTGAGATGTTCTGCAGACGTTCAGAGAAATAAATCCTATTTATCTTGCTTTCTCTGCAGAAATTTGGGATTGTCCAGATATGTCCAAACTTTAACACGAATATTTCTTCCTCACTCCATTTTCTACTCACACTTCGATCTTGTGACCAGATGTTAATCTTTGTTTCTTTTTAACTGAAACGCAGATTCTGTGCAATGGCTGGGTTCTTAAATTGATTAGGGAGGGTTTCAATGTCTATGATGGGGAGGTAAGCAATTAAGTTGCGTGAACTTACCTTTTCTGAAGATAAGCTGGATATACTATTTTCTTGTTAGGAAATTATAGTAGACTAATTTGTGAGTCTCCAGTATAATTTTAAAAATAATTTCTCTTGGTTTCATAATAGATTGCTTATCTGTTGTGAAATCGACACTGAAGTTATTGGAGGATGTGCTAATCCTATCCAGTCAAGAGTGGATTGAAGGCAGATGGTGCTGTATTTATTTCCCTCCAGAGGGGAGCTTATTTGCAGTCCAGATTTGATTTTCCTTAAGACTTCCAATCACGTGGCTTTTCTCCTAGGGAACTGTTTGCTTTCTGTGATTTAAAAAAAATTTTTTTTATAATTTTTTTTTTTATTCTGCTAATATGAGCCTTTATGTTTGACCAGTAGACAGTGGCTTACAGTCCCAAGTGGCTAATTCCATGTGTTTACTCTACTCTGTACGTGGGGTGATCAGCAATGCACAAGGAACCCTGCTTTCTGCGCTGCTCACCGTGGCGCGGTCACTTCCAGGCTCCCTGCCTGCCTTTCGGTCTAAGAGAAAGTTTTTGGATTGTGGTTTAGCTGTTTGTGTTGGGCCTTTGAGATTTTTTTTTTCTTCTCGAACTTCAGACATGCATTCCATTTAAAAGTGTATTCTTCCCACCACACTATTAAAAAAAGGTAAGTTTTCTCTGAAAACACCCAGTGTCAAATGTAAGGAGAAACCGAACTCTCTAGTGATCCTCACTGAGAACCAAGAAATGTTTGTACAAACATCTGAATTTTTCTTCAGACAGCTGTCGCACTGGCTACTTGGGAGCTGTTTCTCAATCATTCTCTCTTTCTCTGGTCGGCCGTTCTGAGATCAGGAGTAAGCAAAATGCCAAGAACGAGCAGAATAGGGATGAACTAGGTCCCCAGAAATGTGCACCGCGTCACTAATGGCACGCAGGTCACAGTTTGGAAAGGACTGAGCAGTCATCGGAATCATCCCTTCATTTCAAGCTAGTTCTCCCGGTGCAGGACTCCTGGAGAGGATCAAGGTTGGAGCCATCAGCACGCATTCTGTTTTAAGACCAGTCTGGCCTGAATTTGCTTGCTTAGGTCACGAAAAGGAGACCGATTCAGTGGGTCTTTGAACTGTTTCTTCTCCCATGTTTGCTTGCCCTGCATTTCCATAGGCCTTATCTCATTTAGTTGGTTTGTCATTGTCCTCCCCTGTTTACAGATACGAGGCACAGAAACATCCCATCAGTAAGTGCAGAGCTGGGATGGAGACCTCTGTCTTCTGCCTGGTAGCTCTTTCCAAGGGAACTGTATCACCTCCCCGGGGTTTGTCACTGTCGGGTCCGGGGGTCTGGAGTGTTTCTGGCTGTTTGATGTGCTCAGGCCCAATCCGGACCTCAGTCTGCTCCTTCCGAAGGAGGCTCTTCTTGGAGGTCAGGGGTACAAGTGAGACAGCTTGGGAGGTCTGCACAAATACGTCACCGCTGTGGGGATGGTGATCGTACCTCCATCCTCTGTGGCAGCTGGCGCAGGGACACCTTCACATGTAAGAGATAAGCAGCAAGAAATGGAGCTGCCCCGGCCGGCGAAGCCAGTTCCTCCGCAGCACAGGGACGAGTTGATCAAATACAAAATGAAAACCTTGATTTGGTCCCATAAACCTGTCCTAAGTGCCAAATGTGCTTCCTTGTCCTTCCAGAGTTTGGGGATGCTTTGGGGGAAAAGCAGATTTCCTTTCTTTGAGTCACGAGATTTATGTGTGACACACAGAGCACAGTGGCGAAGGCTTGGGAGTCAGAAAATGAATCTGACTTTGCACCCCTTCATGCTCTGAACACTGGGCCAGTTCCTTTCTTCTACTAGCGTCCGTTTCCTTATCTATAAAATGAGGATGAAAAATAAGCCTGTCTATAGGGTTACTGTGAGGTTTAAGCTTCATAACATGAAGTGCTCAGGAGCTGGCAAATAAGAGATTACCGTTAGTTTTGCTTTTTTCGTGACACTTCACTCTTCGAAATTTCCTTTCTTCTTTACCTTGCTATTTCCGGACCGTCTCCCTTCCTCAGAGACCGTATCTGTCTTGTTCACTGCTCTGTCCTTAGAGAGGAATGTTATTTGGCAGTAGGTGCTCATGAATGGTTTGTCTGAAATATAAATAATGGTTATATTTCTGCCTGTTATCAGCACTTGCATCGGAAGGTGTAGCGGTGAGCATCACCCAGCCTCTGCCTACCTCCAGTGGGAGAGACACAAATCTGTAAACCCATGCCATTGTTGTCAGGGCACTGAGGCTCGACGTATACTTAAAAAAAATTAAACTTTATTTATTTTATTGTTTTTTTTTATTTTTTATTGGTTTATCCTCACCCAAGGACATTTTTGCATTTATCTTCAGATAGAGTGGGAGGGAGAGAGGGAGGAAGAGAGAGAGAGAAACATCGATGTGAAGGGACACATCGAGTGGCTGCCACCCGCACCCCAACTGGGCCGGGGACAAACTGCAACCGAGGTACATGCCCTTAGCGGGAACCGAACCCAGGTCTCTCTGGTCCACGGGCTGACGCTCTAACTGCTGAGCCAAACCGGCCAGGGCTAAACTTTATCTTTTAGAGAATTTTTGGCTCACAGCAAAATTTAGTGGAAAGTACAGAGAGCTCTCATATGCCTCCTGCTCCCACACATCCCTCCACCATCAGTGTCCCCTACCAGAGTGTTTACAGAGTGTACCATTTGTTACAATCCTTGACATGTCATTGTCACCCAAAGTCCATAGTTATTTTAGGGTTCACTCTTGTTGTTGTACACTCTTGGTGGGTTTGGGCAAATACATGATGATATGTATCCACCGTCACAGTATACACAGGGCATTTCCATTGCCCTAAAAATCTGTGCTCTGCTTGTCCTCTCTCTGTCCACCCCAGTCCTTGCAATCTGATCGTTTTACTGTCTCCATAGTGTTGCCTTTCCCAGCATGCCGTATGGTTGGAATCATACAGTATGTAGGGTTTTAAGATTGGCTTCTTTCACTTAGTAACAGGCAATTAAAGCTGCTCCATGTCTTTTCGTGGCTTGGCAGCTCAACTTCTTTTTACTGCTGAGTAAGACTGCGTTGTCTGAATGTACCACACTCACCTACTGAAGGACATCTTGGTTGCTTCCAGGTTTGGGCAGTTATAAATAAAGGTGCTGTAAACATCCAGGTGCAGGTTTTTGTGTAGACATAAGTTTTCAGCTCCTTTGAGTAAATACCAAGGAGCAAGATTGCTGAATCAAATGAGAAGAGTATGTTTAGTTTTGTAAGAAACTGCTAAACTGCCTTCCCAAAGGGCCATCTCATTTTGCATTCCCACTAGCAACGAACTAGACTACCTATCGCTCCATATCCTTGTCAATATTTGATACTGTCCTTGTTTCAGAGTCTGGCCATTCTAACAGGTGTGTAGTGGTATCTCATTGTGTTTTTAATTTGCAGTTCCTGATAGGCATATGCTATTGTATGTCTTTTCATGTGCTTCCTTGTCATCTGTGTATCCTCTTTGGTGAGGTGTCTATTGAGGCCTTTTGCCCATTTTTAAATCATGTTGTTGTTTTCTTATTCTTGTTTTAAGAGGGTTTGTTTTTGTATGTTTTGGATAACAGTCTTTTATCAAATGTGTCTTTTGCAAATATTTTCTCCAAGCCATGTCTTGTCTTCTCACTGTCTTGACATTGTCTTTTGCAGAGCAGAAACTTTTAATTTTAACAAAGTCCAGCTTATCATTTTTTTTTTCTTTCATGATTTGTGCCTTCGGTGTTGCATCTAAAGTCATTGCCATGCCCGAGGCCATCTAGATTTTTTCTCCTATGTTGTCTTCTAGGAGTTTTATAGTTTTATGTTTTCATTAGGTCGGTGAGCCATTTTGAGTTCACTTTTGTTGAAAGGTGCAAAGTCTGTGTGTAGATTCATCACGATCATCATTTGTTGAAAAGACTGTCTTTGCTCCATTGTGTGGCCTCTGCTCCTGTGTCAACAATCAGTGACTATGAGCTGTTCTCCAGTCCGGTGACCAGGTTTCAATCTTATGATGAGCCTGTGCCCCTGGACTGTGACCTTTATCAGTATTTCTGAGTTTGTTCTTTTTCTCCCTCAAGGAAAAGATACCTTGGGTGGTGGGGGGTGGAGGTGGATATATTCCTTCCCCTGGGTAGGTTAGGCTCTGGTGAAACCCCAGCAGTTAGGCTCTGGTGAACTGGTTTCCCCCGAGAGCAGGGCTTATTAAGAAGAACTTGAGAAGCAAAATGGTTCCCTTTCCCCTCCCCCTGCTGGAAGCAGGAGATTTTTTTCTCCAATATTGACTGTGAAACCTGGTCAGGCTCCTGGAGGTAAACCTCACAGACGTATCATGGTGGCTTGTCTGTAGTTTTTGTCTTTCCGATGTGTCCACATTGAGCTCCAGCAATGAACCAACTGCAGTTCAGGTTTCCCTACCCTGGCGCTGATTCTGTGGCGATGTCTGCTCCAATAAGTTGAGATTCTGTGTGTCACCTGTCTGTGTCTCCAGTTTGGGGACAGTGGTTTGCCCTCTGACCTCATTTGTCTGATGGATCTAAGAAGAGTTGTTGATTTCTCAGTTTGTTTAGCTTTGTACTTGTTACTAGGATAGAGTGGCTACTTCTAAACTCCTTACATGCTGGACCAGAAACTGGAAATCCTCTTTTGCTCATTTTAAAATTGGGTTGATTGTTTTCTTATTGTCGAATTTTAAGTGTTTTTGTATATTTGAATGAACAGTTCTTTATTAGATATCTTTTGTAATTTTTTGTCTCCCTGTCTGTGGCTGATCTTCTCACTTTCTTGACTGAATGTGCACTTTTAAGAAAAACCTTTCTTCCCCTGGGAGCTGGGTGGTGGTCGTAGTAAACTTCTTTAAATTGCTCGCAACACAAATCCATTCAGCTCGCAAATGCTTTCTTACCATGAGAAGCTGGGTAAGCATTTTTGAGATGCATACAATATGTTCCAAATTACTTTTTGTAAAACTTCGCTTAAAAATAATTGAGTTTTTTTTTTTTTTTTTACTTAATTCTAGAATTAGACTGGGCACTTGCCAAACATTTCAATTTGTGCTGGCATGTAGTGCTCATGAGATTCCCTTCCTTCCTTCCTCTTAGTAGGAGGCAAGCCTTCTAATATCTTCCCTCTGCTCTCCCAAGTCCAAGGAGAGGGGGTTAAGAGCAGAGAGCACTCCAGGGAGCAGATACTGGAATTTAATCTACGCTGAGGGTCTCCCAACAGCTGACCGCAGGGACCCCGGTCCCTCCAAGATGCTGGTCTCTTACAACACTAACACTTATATTAAATGTCACCGTTAAACTCGTAATATGATTTTTCCTATACTTTTGTTTCTTCTAAGAGTTATTTATGTTTACCTGCTAGTATATGGGAAAGTTGTTCAGACTATTGCCATACCATCTCCTTAATTTATTTTAGTAACTCTACCTCCCATCCCCACCCTCCAGAATGTGGAGAGAGGAGCTTTCGTCCCACCGAGCATGAGAGAGCTGAGACCGATTTGTCAGCTGGCTCAGGCTGCTCACCCCACTCGCGGAGTGGGGAAGCTTTCAGGAAGTCCCAACATCGCTTCGTTTTCTCTTCTAGCTCAAAATAGAGACACAGAGCATATCCTGACTAGGGTGAGAGTTTCTTAGAAAACGAAGGCCATTTCTTAGATTTTTTTGTTATAGCAGATGAGTTGAAATGGATTTTCTCTAAGTTTGGGTGTCGATGACTCCACCATAGTCAAGAAAGCCTTTGATGTGATATATGTTGTGGGTTAAAAAAGAAAGGCAGATTGCTGAAAGATAAATTGGACTCAGATCATATTTCCTGTGATTATTAGGAAGATGAAAGTATTTGCTGATGGAAAAGAAAAGAGGATTATAACAAGGGCTATGAGAATCTTTGGGTATGGAAATGCTTCTGACATTGAAAACTTTTATAGGGCATGTACTTCATGAAAGGTCCCGGGCACTTGCTGGCTCATGCTTTATTTGGTGGGGGGAAAAACAGTTTAGAAAATGAAACTATAGGAAATATAACATTTATAATAATTTACATACCCATACATAACAGGCAGAATAGTGTCCCCCCCAAACACATCTAATCTTAATTTAAAAAAAATTTTTTTCCTTTATTGATTTTAGAGAGGGGAAGTGAGAGGGAGAGAGAGATAGAAACATCGATGAGAGAACATTGACTGGCCGCCTCCTGCATGCCCCCCACTGGGGATCAGGCCACAACCTGGGCATGTGCCCTGACTGGGAACCGAACCTGTGACCTCTTGGTGCATGGGTCAACGCTCAACCACTGCGCCACACAGTCTGGACAAACACGTCTAATCTTAAAACCCAGAATTTATGAATATGTGGGATTATATGGCGAAGCAGAATTAAGATTGCAGATGGAATTAAGATGGCTAATCAGCTGTTTTAGAATAAGGAGATTATTAGATGATCTGGGTGGGTCCAGTGGCGTCTCAAGGGTCCTTAAATGTGAAAGGTGAAGATAAAAGAGAGTCAGAGGGAAAGCGTTGAGGCCAGAAACAGGATCAGAGAGATGCTATATTGCTGGCTTTGAAGATGGGGGACAGGGCCATGAGCCATGGGATGCTGGCAGCCTCTAGCAGCTGGACAAGGCAATGGATTATATCCTCCAGAAAGGAATACCTGCCGACACTGTGATTTTATCCAGGGAGACCCCTGCTGTACTCCGACCTATACAACTATAAAATAATAAATTCGTGTCGTTTAAGCTATTAAATTTGTGGTAACGTTTTGTGGCAGCAATGGAAAACTTACACAACATCAATAACATTTTTGGTCTATTAGAAAAGTTGTTCACAATTTGATAAGAAACCAGGAATTCTTGTCAGGGAGATAGTGGGGCTCATGGGCTCAAGAAAACTGAAGGCCAGCTGTTGGTCGACCTGCACCTTTGTCCTGTTCAGGACATCACAACTGTTCAGCCGTGACCCCTGCACTGGAAGCCGGGCTGGGAACAGACGTGGGGCGTGGCCTCAGCACCACAGGCTTTTCACTCTTCCCTGCCTCCATCTACACCATTGCTCCGTTACCCAGCGAGTTCACTTTGGTTCTGCTTTAGAATTATACCCAACCATAGGCACACGAGGTGAAATAGAAGTAAGTTCTCTTCCCTGCTTGGCTGGATGTCTTTGGTTACTCTGTCTTTATTTTTGCCTAATGGACCCTGCTGTCACCCAGCAGTGCTGTGGGACCCTCTGGGAGCTGCGGGGACCCCAGAGCCCTGGCTTTACAAGGTAGCGGGGCGGGGGCTCTGTTCGAGCAGACAGCGTTGGGTGCTGTCACAGGCTTTTCCACGGACCGAAACCAGGCTAGCTTTCATTTCTTGAAATAAGATAAACATGTAAGTGGCTTTTTTCCTCTTGGCAAAGGGAGGCAAGACGTACAGTTATCCTTCTTTTTTAGAAAAGAATACTAACACTCTCAGCAGGTTTTTAAATTTTTTATTTTTTATTTTTTATCCTCACCCGAGGACATTTTTCCATTTTTTGTTCAGGTAGAGTGGGAGGGAGAGAGAGGAACAGAGAGAGAGAGAGAAACATCGACGTGAAAGGGACACATCGAGTGGCTGCCACCCGCACAACCGACCAGGGCCGGGGACAAACTGCAACCGAGGTACTTGCCCTTAGCGGGAACCGAACCCGGGTCTCTCTGGACCGCAGGCCGACGCTCTAACCGCTGAGCCAAACCGGCCAGGGCTCTCAGCAGGTTTTTAAAATGTGCTTCTGTTTGGAAACAAAAAAACAAAACTGACAACAACACTGAAAGGCAAGGAGCATGCATCCGAGTGGTAGCTGGAAACGTGAAAACGCAGCCGCGCCCGTCTGAAGCCGTGCTGGGACCGTCCTCTAGGGGCTGGTGGGGGGCTTGGTCACCACGTCCTTCGGGAATTTGCTAAAAACTATGGACCCTCTCTACAGAGAAAAAGCTCATTGACAAATGTTACATGGTGTTGAGGTTCCAGACTTCCGTAAGTTCATCCATAGGGCCTCTGTGTTTGACCCCCGCACCCCCCAGGCAGAGCCTCTCACCATGGGTGACAAAGGACATGCATCTGTGATGGCGACTATGCCACTGTGAGCTGGAGCAGGGCGTTTTTTCTAGCTTATGTTATGATGGGCAAGTGTCCTAAGTGTGATTCTGAAAAAGAAATTCCTTCATTCTATTAAAATATATTTAATGGTTTTAAAAAGTGCATCTCTGAGTCTTTAAAAGGAAAGGGACTGGCTGTTTTTCAGTCACTTTATGTTTTTTTCAGTCATGTCACCATGTTTAGTAGGTTTATTTTAATTCTCTCCACAACCTATCAAATTATACAAGGACAATCTTTAGTTCATTGTATTGTGACTTTAAAGAAAGATTTTGCCTGCATTGTCTTTTTTTTTTTTTATTAATTTGTTTTTGGTACAGATGTTTCTCTTTTTTCTCCCATCGACACCCTCCTCCCTATCCCAACCCACACTTTATATTTTTTAAAAAATCACTTTTATCTCACTTGACATTTCTTTTTTTTTTTTCCTATGTGTGTGTGTGAGAACTTAACTCTTGAGATGACATCAAGCCCCTTGTCCTGGGAAACAAAACTCTTTTGCTTTTGGTCTCTGCTGAAGTTGCCCGTAAGCACCAGTTTAGATAAAGTGGTGCTCCGTTGAGTTTTTGTCGGCACGGGAGAAATTAGGAGCCCTCACCGTGCTGGAGGACCACAACCCTAACCTCGTGTGCATTGCGTGGGGCGTTTCACAGGATTTTTTTTTTTTTTTTTTATCCTCACCCGAGGACATTTTTTTGATATTTTGTTCAGACAGAGCGGGAGGGAGAGAGAGGAAGAGAGAGAGAGAGAGAAACATCAATGTGAAAGGGACACATCGAGTGGCCGCCACCCGCACGACCAACCAGGGCCGGGGACAAACTACAACCGAGGTACGTGCCCTTAGCGGGAACCGAACCCGGGTCTCTCTGGACCGCAGGCCAACGCTCTAACCGCTGAGCCAAACTGGCCAGGGCAGGATTCTTGAAGAACTGTTCATTAGCACGTTTTTGTGGTTGGGGAAAACTGAGCCACCGGCGTGGCTGATCTGTTAATAACACATCCATTCATCTTACACCTGAGAAAATGTTGACTTGTTAACGGATTCTGTGACTGTCAGTGTGCCACCTACTCCCTGGCCCCCAGGCCTTACCCCGGGTCCTCTGTTGTCCTTCACTGTGACCGCACAGAGTGTTGTAGCCTGCTAACAAGATGACTGTGTAGACTTGGTATGAACTGAAGTGCAGGGAAGGGGTACTGATGAGCCACTGAGCTCGGGGGACAGAAATCGGGCCAGAGAAAGAAATGCATGACAAAGACTTGGAATGGAAACTGGAAACCTTACAGCAAGGGTGTGGAGGCCACCACACCCAAGAAATAACCTTAAATTTGGATGAGAAATAAGTTATAGCAAGAGACACCTTTTTGTTTTCTTGCTCTGGATGAATAGTTCCTACACATCTTTACCTTTTTCTGGGTCTCCACGTGAGGTCGTTGTGGGTGGTGGCTGGGTGAAGATAGTGTTGTCAGGGAAAATTTTGTAGATTTTTGTAACTGTCAAGTGAAACAGAAATACCGGGTGCTTTTTTTGCTACTCATGTTGCCTGAACTTGCAGGGACTGCTATGGAGATAGCCCGCAGAATCGAAGGGCAAGGAAGGTGGAGGGCTCTTCACGACACAGGCCCGGAGGGGACGAGGGCAGCTCCTTCTGGGTCTTCTAACCCTTTCGAACTCTGGCAAACGTTGCTTGGAGAACCGGACCTTCTAATCAGAAAGCACACAGCTGGGTTCTCTGCTCAGTGTTGCCGGCTCCTCCTTTCTTACAAGAGAACAAGGGGTTCTTGCAAGAGAACAAAGGCCTTTGACCTTTATCTTCTCCTTGAACAACCAGTTCCATGGTGGTAACAAGCCCTTTCCAAGGTAGGTTTGGTGGCCACCACCCAGTTCTCAGGTCAGCTTTGGGTGGGAGGTGCCTGCCATGGAGGATATTAAAAACAGCCCTCTCGCTGGTCTGCGGGGTACAGCTCAGTCTCATCCAGGCTCTCCTTGGTGTTCCAGACATCTGCAGGCCATTTCTCCCGTGTCATTCTCCTGAATCAGGGTCAGCTCGGAACATTTTTCTCATACCTGACCTGTGTTCTTGCAGGTCAGTTCAGGAAAAATGTCAAAGATGTTCACAGGCTAGGGCTTGTTAGGAAAGCAAAGACTCCCAGAGGTCCTTGAGTCAGCAGCTTCATGTGAGGTCTCTCTCCTTGACTTCTCCTCTCTGTTCTTTTATCATCTTCAGTAACTGGCTCCTTCCCTTCTCTTCCCTCCCTAGCCTTTCTTTTAGTCATGGTAGTAGAGGGTATCAACTAATTCATTTAGCAAATGTTTATTGAGTGTCTACTAAGAGCAGGCTCTAGTCCATGCTCAGGGGTTATAGCGGTAAGCAGGATAAAAGAGTAAAATCCAAGTCTTTACCCCAACCTACCAGGTCCTCATGATCTGTCCCTGTCACCTTCATGCCTCATGTTTCTCAAGCCCACCGTCCTGACACTGCACCCGGAGCCTTGCGCTGGCTCCCCCTTCTGCTCGGAAGGCTCTTCCCGGAGATCCCCAGAGCCCAGCCCTCTTCTGGAGCATGGTGCTCGACTGTCTCACCCTAGTGGACCTTCCCTGGACACCTTACATGGCCCTCCAGTCACGTCCAATCATCCTTGCTAGCTTTTCCTCCATTGTACTTTCTACTGCCTGGCTTAGCATATATCAAATAGTCTGTTGTCTCTCTCCCTCCACTACAGTGCACACTCATGAAAACAGGGGCTTTGGTTGGTTCACTGCTGTATTCCCAGTGCCCAGGACAGTAGCTGGAAATAGTCTTGGGAAGTATTCATCAGATGAGGACGAAATGAGTGAAAGAATAAATAACTGAATGAATGAATAAAAAGCTGAATGTTTCTAACCTCAAAGAATTTATAATCTGGTAAGAGGACACATAGACTAACTAAACAAAATAACTACAGCTTGTGTGGCAGGGCAGTGACTCAGAGGCTGGTAAGTCTGACTATCAAGGCTCAAATCCCTGCTCCACTTACTAGCTGTGTTTTCAAGGGCAAATTACTTAGACTCCCTGGGCCTCATTTTCTCATCTGTTAAATTGGAATAATATAATACTACCCTAGCCCTAGCTGGTATGGCTCAGCAGTTAGAGCTTTGGCCTGTGGACCGAAGCATCTCCGGTTTGATTCCAGTCAAGGGTATGCACCTGGGTTGCAGGTTTGATTCCTGCTCCCAGATGGGATTGTGTAGAAGGCAACCAATCAATGTGTCTCTCTCACATCAATGTTTCTCTCTCACTCTCTCCCCCCATCCCTCCCTTCTACTCTATCTAAAAATCAATGGAAAAATACCCTTGGGTGAGGATTAAAAAAAACAAAACGAAAAACCAACAAACCACCCTATAGGATTCCTGTGAAAATTAAATGAAAACATAAATCATACAAAGTGCTCAGTAAGTGCCTGGCATATAATAGCTCTTGATAGCTGTTAACTGCTATTATTATTGGACGGCTTGCCGGAATCCAGTGGAGCCCAAGAAGTTCTTCAGGCCTCTGTCATCCTTGTCTGATGTGATCGAGGGGTTTCTGCCTGGGGGCAAAGGGTGGAAAGGCCCCCTACCAGAAACACTGTCCATGGTCACCGTTGTATCTTAGGGTTTCTTTGAACCCCACACACCCCTGGTGTTCCCTTCAGACACACATCAAACATTTCATCTGCCCGCATGGGCTCTAAGCAATACATCCATCCTCTCTGGAAAAACTGTTTCCTATTGAAATATTAGCAACCAGTTAAACATTATTTTTTTCTTCTTCTTCTTTTTTCTAATACTTTTTAGGCTGCAGTAAATAATTGCTGAAGGCTGTACTTTAGGAGATACTTGTAAATCTATCTTTTGCCCTGTGATACAGAGAAAAGCATGTCAAAAGTCATCCTGACAATTTGCGTTTTAATTTGTTTTATGAGTTACCATTTAAAGAAGGGCAGTTTCTCATTGGTAAGCCGTCTTAAGAGGTTGGAGCTTTGATCTCAAATCCTAGGGAGGCTTTGCAGAAATTGGAGGTGACATTGTTGGCAGGTTCGTCTGTAGCTATTCTGCTGTTAATTAAACACACACATATACACGCTCTTATTTGCTCCCCTGGAATAAATGAATTGAGCTTGACTTTGGTTTTTGGTGGGAAGCTGTGAGAGGTCCAGGGAACATCAAAGGAATGCTCTTAATCTAGTAAAACGGACTCTCAGGTACCCTAGCTGGAACATTAAAGGGTGCTTGACACCAAAGCTGATCTAACTTCTTTACTGTAAAGCATTAATTCTCCTTAATGATAAGAAGAGTTCAGGGGCAAATAATCTCCGGTCCATTACGTTCCAGAGGGTTATAGGCACTTTATAATTTTATCTCACTTCTAAAGGTCTTGTCTGTAAAATTGTATATACATTTTTTTTGCATTGTCATACTTCTTGCACCTTCGTGATCTCAGTTTAAATGAAGATCTTAAACCTTTCTTTCTTTTGCATTTGAACTTGAGAATTTTAGAGTAATTACAGCTATCCCAAAGCTTTTTTATGCTTCTCAACCTCTAGAAACGAAGGCACAGGCAGGTTAAGACACTTGTGTGCACAGATGGTGCCTTTGCAGACCCCGTAGCTGGGAGGTCCATTTCCATGTCTGCTTAGGGAACCCTACTAAACCACTCATTGCTCCCCACAAACAGCCATCAGCATGCCTGCTGGGTGCCTGTTTTCAGTTCTAAAGAGTAGTGAGCAGAAGAGACGAGAATCCTGCTCTGGCGGAGTTCAGGTTCCAGTGGACAGTTAACACAGTGAGTTAATCAGTCACACAGTACCTTAGCCGGTGTTAAAAGGTGGTGGTGTCAGAGTTGGTTTGTGTTTTCAATAAGATGGTCAGGGAAGGCCTCGCTGACAAAGTGACCTTTGAGCAAAGACCCGGAGGAGCTGAGGGAGTGTCCATCGGCACAGAGTGGCAGGGGGCGGCAGGAGTGCCAGCTCCTGAGGCTGGAGCAGGCCTGGCTGTGGGTGGACAGCAAGGAGGCAGTGGGCTGAGGGAGAGGGGGTGAGGGCGTGTAGGAGGTGAGGTCAGAGAGATCAGGGAAGGTCGTCTCGGGCCTTGTGAGACAGGTAAGACACTGGTCTTTTCTCAGAGAGAGATGGGAGCCATGGGAGGTTTTGAGCCGAGTGATGACGCGATCGGTTTAGGTGGACTGGGATCCCTGTGGCTCCTGCAGAAGCCAGGAGACTAGTTAGGTCGCTGTTGCATTGCTCCAGGTCAAAGATGCTGGTAGGTTGAGCCCAGTGGAGGTGATGAGACGTGTTTAGATTCAGGGCATGTTATAAAGGCGGAGTGGGAAGGGTTTCCTGGGGGTTGGGCGGAGAAGAGTCAGGGATGTCGGCACTCTGAGCCGGAGCACCTAGGCCATGCGGACCTCTGCCACGTGTGTGTTATTGTTGACGCTTCTCAGTGGTCTCCAGACCATCATCATAGACTCCGTCTGGTCCTGTTATGAGCCTGCACACACTGATGGCTGACAGAAGTAGCCGTGTGATCTCAGCTCACATCCGGAGAAAACGGTCCTAGCTCAGTCAGTGAGAGAGAACTTTGCTCCCCAGGGTAGGTTGCTTAGTCCTTCGGGACACACCAGCCTGAACCTGTGGCATCTCCCTCTGGGAGCGGAGAGGAACTGTGACAGGTGTGGCGCCATCTGAGCCAGCATCTCAGCTCTGAGCCTGGAAAATGCAGAGACAGAGCAGCAGAGTTTGAGATGCTAAAGGAGAGACAAGGACTAGGAAGATCAGGAGACTTTCAGTACAAACACCTCTGAAGAGAAAAAGCACAGGAGCAGTAAAATGTGTGTCTTTTCCTGGTGAGGGGTTTTCCTTTTTATTTCTCTCCATCATGGCTCCCGGTTGGAAGAGAAACGATGCGCGATCTCCAGGATAACCTGAGAGAGGCTGGAGGCCCGGCAGGAAGAGCTGCTGGGGCACTCTGTCAGGTCGGTGGGCCGTCCATGGCCTCGGGGCACCCGCCCTGTTCTGTCCTCCTCAACCACAGAGCCTGTCGTGAGAACAGGAGGGCTCGGCGCTCTGTGGTGGCCGCGGGAGAGCCAGAATTTCCCCCGCGTTCCTTTGCTAGGAATCTCCCTTCCCATCCCGGCCTTGCTCACCGGGTTGAGTGAGTCTGAACTTGACCGGGTTCCTGTCTCAGGAAAAGCAAAGGGCAGCCCTGGAAGGCCTGGGAAGTAGCAGGTGCAGGACAGAATGAGGGGGACAGGCAGGGCGGAGGCCACGGAAGATCTTTGCGGGGCCAAGGGTTCCACAAGGCTGCTGGGCTCTGAAAAGGAGCAGCTGGATAGGCGGGGGCCGGGGTGGCTTAATGCCTAGGGGTACCCACTGGAACCTACCAGGATCGGGTGAGAGGGAGGCCAGACGGGCTGGCATTTGGTCAAACCAGATGGTGCATTTTTATTTTTCAAAGGATTTTAAATCCTAGGAACCAGGAACCATAAGGGAGGGCGGGGCCTTTAATCCCATTAGCAGGAGATAAAAGTGTGTGCTTTAAAAATGCAAACCTGCCAATTATAGAATTGCTATTATCGAAACTTGGGCACAGGCTACCAGCTGGGGAACTCCAGGGAGTCTGAATTCCTCATCGGTGGGAACAGTCGCAGCACGAGGGGTAGTGGAAGACTCCCGGAGGGCCCGAGTGAGCTGGCGGGGTGAGCCGTGGACCCCGGGAAGCAGGCGTGTTGCTCGCAGCGCTGCCAGAGCAGAGCGGTGTGCGCAGGGACCGATGGCTCAGTGCACACATGCTGAGTGTGCACATGCCGAGTGTGCACATGCTGAGTGTGCACTGAGATAACTGGAAAGTGTCAGCACCCGCTGCTCTCTAAAATGTTGTGCCCACGGTCCCCTTCCCTGGCTGCTGGGGATGGGCCAGCCTGCGTGACCCACAGCTGCTCCTGGCCTGCTCCTCGGGCCTAGTCGGTCTCAGACATCACGTGAGGGGCCGGAATTATTTCCATGACCCTTTTCTGACAGGCCTTGGCCTCGACGGAGCCTCAGCCGGAGTGCAGTGTGGAGTGACTGCGTGCCCACGAGGGTTGTGACTCCGCCCGCGAGGGGTGTGACTCTGCGCCCGCGAGGGGCGTGACTCTGCCCTAGAGGGGCGTGGCTCCGCCCGAGAGGGGTGTGACTCTGCGCCCGCGAGGGGCGTGACTCTGCCCTAGAGGGGCGTGCCTCTGCCCGAGAGGGGCGTGACTTTGTGCCCGAGAGGGGCGTGCCTCTGCCCGAGAGGGGCGTGGCTCCGCCCGAGAGGGGCGTGACTTTGTGCCCCCGATGGCGCGGGTGTGAGAGTGCCAGCAGGGCCGCGGCTGGTGGACCCGGCAGAGGGTGTGGGGTCGGGCCGAGTGCTCCAGAGTTCACGGAGGACGTGTAACATCTGATCCTGCAGCTGAGAGAACAGCCCGATTTCATTTTTTTAAAATTCAAAGTAATGTTAACTGTAAGAGAGTGTTAAGTAGGGTGATTCCTTGTCCCTTCTCTGTTTAGAATATACAGAGATACCCACTAAGTGAATATCAACAAAACAGTATCATTTCTGATGTTATTTCATAAACATTTCTTTCCTGAGTTACTCCTAAAAAGAGCCGCTGTGATGTCGTGGTTGAACGGAGTAGAGTTGCTCTGCACGCCACGGACTGGTCTTGTTTGCTTGTATCCCCAAAGGTATGGAAACCTGACAAGCCCGAGCTGTGAAGAAGAGGGAAGCCCAGGTTCCTCGGAGTCCAGGACGGTGATCAGGAAGTGAGTATGTCTGTCCTCTGCGTGCCAGCTCTCGGGCAAGGCTTCTTATCTTGAAACGACGTAGTTCAGAAGAGCTTTTAATTCCTTTGGAATATTGCCATGTGTTTAGTTTTTTCTTTCCATAATGTATGAGCACATATACTTATTTTTTGACCATCTAATGACATTCGGTTATTCATCTGGTAAAAATATATTGAGCACTTACTGTTTGCCAGGTCCTGTGTTAGGGATACAGCCCTGAACAAAATACGTAAGTCCCAGCTCTCATGAAGTTTATACTGTAGCAGAGAGAGACAGAGAGTCCACGCAAAGAGGGAGGAAGCAGGCAGGGGGCCCGACCGGATGGAGGGTCTGACTCTCATGGGGCACGAGGCATTTGCTTTCTGACCCATGATGTTGGGTCAGACACCGGAGCACGGTGAGGGCTGGGCTTTGTGATCATCCCGGGCAAAGAGAGTCCGGGAGAAGCGATGAGGCCGGAACACTGTTCAGGGAGCAGTGGGGAGGGGAGTGAGGCCGGAGCAGTGATTGGAGTGGCAGTTGCTAGGGGATACGATCTGTAAGGTGGCAGGGGCCGCGGTGGTGGGGACTCAAAGGCCTCGCGATGGACATTGAATTTTATTCTGAGGAAGATAAGCCTTTAGGTTTTGAGAAGACTTGTGCTATGACCTGATTGACGGTTTTATAATGGAGGGGATGGGGTAAGAATACCAGCAGGGAGCCTGGTTAGGGCCCTTGAAAGGACCCCGGCAAAGGATGAGGGCAGGCGGACTGGAGGTACAGCAGAGGAGCCCAGCTTCTGCAGAGTGTGGACGGCGTCGCTGGCAGGAGGTGCTGGGGAGTGCATGGGGCACATGAGACGAGAAGAGGAGGTGAGGACGCCTCCAGGCTTGTGGTGTGAGCATCTCTAGGACAGGACCTCAGTTTCACGAGCCAGGACTGACTGGCGGGCAGGAACTGTTGATGGGAGTGTGTCAGTAACTTAGTCTTAGACATGTTCATTTTGAGGTAATCGGATGAGTCTAGAGTTCAGGGAGAAGTCTGGACTGGAGATATACATGTGAGCATCCTTAGTTTACACGTGTTATTTACAGCTGTGGGGCTGGATATGACCTCCTGGGGATGAATGGTAGATAGAGAAGAGAGGGGTGCAAAGAAGTAGGTGAGGGGGCTGGGTCCTGATGGGGAGTTGGATTCAGGGAGGGTGCCAGGGCGTGCTTTCTAACCTGGCGGTGTTGAGCAGAGCCTTGGTTCCCTTCAGTGTCAGGTTAGGACAAGGGTGGGTCCAGCCGAGGAGCCTGGAGCCGAGCGGCTGAGGGAAGGAGAGGAGAGAAGAAGTTATGTTCCAGAAGACAAGGGTTTCAGGGTGAGGATGACCGGCTACATCTGACGCTGCCTGAAGATCAAGTGGGAGGAGTCTGGGTAGTTGACTGTTGCTTTGGCAACGCTTTGATCCTTTGTTTGATAGCAAAGATGTGGTTTAAGAGAGGATGGAAGGGGAGGAAGTAGGGATGGTGAGTTTGACAACTTCTTGGAGTTTTGCTATAAAGAGGAAGAGAAAAATGGGGTGGAGGATGATTTGGTCATAAGGGAGGGTTTTTTCACTGTGTATGTTTGTTTTTTATAGTGGGAGGTAGTTTATGCTGATAAGAATGAACTTGGAGACAATCAGGAAAAATCCATGCTGAGAGGTGGGGGCCCCCACTATTGCAGTGATATTCTTGAGTAGATGGGATATATCTCAGAGTGCCCGAAACATTCATTTTGGAGCCAAAAGTGTGGGAGGTAATCCTATGGAATTTTCACTCACAGGATTGACCCGTGGACTCCTTTCTTCAGGAGCCAGGGATGTGAAGGTTAGAAACTGTCTTTTTAACTCCCAAATTAGGCTCCAGGTATTTTATACTTTTCTTGGATGGGCTATAACTTTCCAGAAAACCAGACACGCCAGTGTCGATATTTGAATGCCAAGTGCAAGGTGTGGTGAATGGGACAGATGCTTTATTCCTAGAGGGCTTGGGGAGGCTTCTTGGAACTGACATTTGACTTAGGCCTTGAATAGGTGGTGAAGATTTTGGCGATAGAGCCATCCCGGCAGAGGGACTGTGTGACCAAACCAGGGCCATGCAGTGCACATGGCATTTTAGGGAACAGCATGGAATTAGTGTGGCTGCTGCACAGTATATAGGGTTGGGTGAAGGGAGTTAGTGGAGCTGAAGCTAGGTTGGGTTATATCATGAAGGGCTTTAATTTCTCACAATGTGTACAGGAGGAAAATAAGATGGATGAGTTTTGAGACTGGATTAGACTTAGTAAGCCTTCTTACTAAAGCCATATGAGCACCGCCTAGGAGCTCAGTAGAAATGCAGACTCTCAGGCCCCACCCCAGCATGGGTTAGGATCTGTGTCTTAACAGTATCTTCAGGTGAGTCCTATGCACTTTGAAGTTTGAGGATCATAGGATTAGAGAGGTTTTATTGTTGTTCATTTTGTTTATGCATGAAAACTAACTGCAATAATACCTTTTTTAAAAGAATCCTTTTCTAGCTGTGGTACATGTACACAATGGAATACTATGCAGCTGTAAGAAGGAGAGATCTCTTATCCTTTGAGACGACATGGAGGGACCTGGAGAGTATTATGTTGAGCGAAATAATTCAATCAGAGAAAGACAAATATCACTTATTTGTGGAATATAGTGAACAAAATAGACCCAGAGACATAGAAGTAGGGTATGGGCTGACAAACCTCAGAAGAGGGGGTCAGGGGGAGGGAATAGATAAAGCAAAGAATTTATATGCATATATGCATACCCAGTGGACACAGACAACAATGCTGGGGGGTAGGGGATGGGATTGGGAGGAGAGTGTCAATGGGGGGAAAAGGAGAAATATCAGTAACAAAAATAAATTAAGAAAAAATAAAATAAAACGATCCTTTTCTAATGCATCCTTTTAAGCATACACAGAAGAAGAGGTACTGTAAGAATTGAGTGGTCAGCTTGTCAAATGTTACCTTGGCCAGATTCAGAAATAAGCATGTTGCTGTCCACATATTTTGGAGTTGAGTCAAATCTAGGGCTTCCATTCAACCCAGCCACCTGGACACTCCAAGGAGAGGAACAGTCTGACAAATACCCAGAGCCTTTCTGTTTCCCAGGGGGTGTTTGAGGTTAAATAGGTTTATGGGAAGTAGTAGCTAAAGAAAATTGATCTGTGCCCTGGATGTGAAGAGTCATGCTCATTATTTTAAAGGCTTGTTGTTATAAAACTTCATTCAGATTCATTGTGCGCCAGGAACAGCAAGGTGGGTGAAACGCCAGGATAAGCTGTTTTCAAGGGCTTCACAGTCTTAAGCATGTGAGGCTTAACAAAGGACTTCATATAGAACTCCCCCGAGGGGTCTGGCGTCTGGGGACAATGGTTCTTTCCTAAAGCCTCACAATGAATTGGTGGAAAGTTCTTGACCCTTTTTCTCTAACTGAGTTGCCTTTTTAAAAAAATTATGCCTGATGAAAAATACCACTTTATCTTATAATGGGTTGCTCTGTCCTACAAATACCGGAATGCTAAAGTCCCCTTGGTCTGCTGACCTCTTTCTTCCTTCCATTTCCCTTTCTGCTGTGTGTGTGTGTGTGTTTTTTTTTTCTCTCCCACTTCTCCTTTTATTATCTTTCACATCACTTCACCATTATCTCTCTGTAAACTTACCCTTGTCCTGATCATTCTTGTGACTAGATGGGGTCACTGCTTTGTCCTTCTAAGGAAACCAGGGGACCACCCTCTCCATTCCACAGATAATGTATTGAAAGTTCTGCGATCGCCCCAGAGCTCTGACATCGGATGCCCCGGGGCGTCCTGAAAACTGATGGATGTGCAGGAGATATGATGATAGGGCACTTCTCCGGGGCACTTCTGCCCTCAGAGGACACTGGCGATATCTGGAGAAATTTTGCTTTCAGCACCATGGGGGACACTGTTGGCGTCTACTGGGTAGAGGCCAGGATTGCGGTGACACATTCTACAGTGCCCAAGAGAGTCTCTGACCCTCGATGTCCAGATGCCCAGGGAAGAAAGCCTGCTCTATGGTGAGAGGCTACAGTCCTCAGGTCTTTAGGAGAGTGTCAATGGGGGGAAAAGGAGTCTTTAGGAATATCGAAATCTACGCAAACGGAGGCCATGCTTACTTGGAAATGTATTTGTTCATATCCTGTCTCGTAATTAGGAGAATCAGATGCTGAGGTGGCCCAGGAACCAGCCTCAGGGAAGGTGGAAGGTGAAGGGCCCTGTATAAAGGGCCTGGAGGACTCAGGTTAGAGCCTCCCTCAGTCACTCTGTCACTTACCAGCCAGGTGGCCTGGTCACTTGACCTGTGTCAGTTTCAGTTCTTCACCTGAAGAATGAGTGCTTGGAATATGTGAGCCGTGAGGTCCTTTCAAGTGTAATAATGTCTAGGATAAAATTTATTTTGCTTTCTCTCTATGTTTTTAAAAATTAAAGTGAATATCAGAAACAGATATATGGTCCAAATATTATATTGAAGTTTTGAGAGGTACCCATAATTGCTTCTCTCTGTTGGAAAGATTATGTAACCCGTTTTGCTGAAACAGGAAGAAAAAATAGAGTCTTTGATTGGCTTGTTATTAATCATGATATCACAACTGCTCACTGTGGTCATTAATAAGAGCTGAGTGAAAGCGTTGCATTGTGGGTAAGACAAGGAGTGGCAAAAGCCCGTGACTTTCCTTTGCTGTGAATGTGTCCTGTGATTTCAGGTGGGAAACAGAGGCAGGAAGAAGTAAACATCCTGTTGTAGGGCAGCGGCCTTCAGTTTTGGAGAGTTTAGAGACGGGGACTCCGTGTTGGGTTTAACCATGAACAGAAAAATGCTCAACCATTGTTTGTTTTGGTTTCTGCTATAAAGCACGAGCAGGGCTTTCATTTTATACAGGCTCCTACGTCCCAAGATAACAGTCTTTCCTGTGTTTCTAAATATGGATCTAATCAACCTCAAAGAGGATACGAGAACTTAGAAGAAGGAAAACAAGGAAGTACAGATGAAACAGTCAGAATGAAAGATGGGTTTCTCGTGTCATGGACCACAAGGGCCTAGTGTTCTTCATCGCTTCGGAAGGAATCGGGTTGCACCCTGGCTCCCACCTGCAATCCCAGCCCCGGTGTGCCCCGTGCAGCGTCAGGAACCTTTCACGTTACGTGGCGACAACAGCGTCGCGAGGTATTCCAGACGCTGGCACCGTGGTCACCCAGTGGTTTCTGCAGATGGCGCTAGACTGGGGGATATGACAAGGCCTACCATGCCTGTTTCTACTGACAGTTGCCACTACCTGGAAATCAGGACACTCACTTTCTGTGACAGAAGAAAACATCTCTGCCCACACTCATTCTGCCTGTGCCCCGTCCTCCTTCCTGCTGACATTTCACGTGATCAGAGGCTGTCTGTTTAGGACGATGCGACCAACCAGACGGAGAAAGGCAGCCGCCCCTGGCGCAGCCTCCCTGAGCACAGGCACTGAATTCCGAAGCAAGGCCTGCGAGGAAGGGGTGTGCCCAGGCAAGCGTGCATGCCCCCCATCTGCTGGCTCCCCGTGCAGCTGGGCCTCCACTGTCTGTGTAGACGGGCAACTCGATGCAAAGAGGTTCAGAACGCCCCAGGAAGTGACACTCTTTCTTTTCTTTAATAACATTGGAATGTGGCCCTGGCCAGTTTGCTCAGCGGTTAGAGCCTCGGCCTGCGGTCCAGAGAGGCCTGGGTTCGGTTCCCGCTAAGGGCACGTGCCTCGGTTGCAGTTTGTCTCCGGCCCTGGTTGGGTCGTGCAGGTGGCAACCACTTGATGTGTCCCTTTCACATCGATGTTTCTCTCTCTCTCTTCTTCCCTCTCTATCTGAACAAAAAATGGAAAAGTGTCCTTGGGTGAGGATAAAAAAAAAATAACATAATATTAGAATGTTGAAATTTCTTCTGTTTCCTTCTCGGTCATGGACTCTGCACTTCCCTCTGCCCGCCATGCTTTGTGGCCCCCAGCTCTTCCCCATGGTGGCCGTGCAGGGGGACTGGGCTGCTTTCATCTCGGCACGTCAGATGATGTGATGCGAATGTCATCCTTCTTATCTCTTCCCAGAAGCAGCAAACAGTGATTTTGGTCACTGGTGAAGAATCATCAGATAGTAGTTATCTAAGGCATTGGAAACACTTTCAAGAAAAGGGAGATGAGTTAGAGAAAGTTGGCTGACTCTCTCATGCCTGGGAAACTTTACAGTGGAAAGTATTTAAAAATCTTCCCAGAGCCTTTGCAACCAATTTTCATTCCAGCAAATGTCAATACCCTGAGAAGGCAACTGAAATTAACGGGAGTAGTTGTAACAAGAATGAGGAAAAGAAAGAGAGGCGAAGAATAGAGCAAAAAATAAGATGTAAAACTCCAGATTTAGAGAATTAAAGCCTGTACTGTGACAGGAATATTTTTTAAAAAGTTAAAGTTTAAACAAATAAAAAAGAAGAAGAAATGGAGAAGAAATAGACCACGTCAAAGAGCTTGGTATTTGTCTTTAAAACATCCATACTGGAAAAAGAAAAATGCAAATTAAAGTTTTAAAAGTCATTGAAATCTTGAATCAAAATTGTACGTTTAAGGGTCTAAGAGAGTAGGCTTCCAAGCAGAAATTAGTTTTCTAACCATTAAGGAGGAATATAACAACAGTGACAATAAGTGATGCAAAAAGAAGAAAAAAGGCTCAACTGAGAATCTCCCAGCGTTTTCTGCACGTTAGAGGAAGGTCGACAGAAATGACAACCAGTCTCTGTCACTTGATTCAGCCTGCAGCCTCCCAGATGGCAAGAACGATAGTGACCATCGCCATGCGGGCCACCACCGCAGGCTGCGGTCTGTGCTGTGCGCAGCAGTGCAGGGCGTCGTTCTGAGGCCCTTGTGTCTTTTACCTTCAGGCGTAGGCTGTCCAACTGTCCTCCTCTTACAGGTGTGTGAACTGAGGCTTCAGAAAAGTTGGTTAAGAGAGGGGCCTGGTGTTTGAAGTCAGGTCCCGCTGACTGCAGGACCTGGGCTCCTCCCCACTTCGCCTCAGGCCTGCCATTTCCAAAGGAGCATTGGGATCTCAGATGCTCAAGATTCCCTCCGACTTGCCTATGACAAGGCAATAGTGCATGAAGAACTAGGTTATAATATCACTCCTGTGACTCATGTGTTAGTGTGTTAGCATTCAGAGGTCTTTTCATTTGGGATTATTTCCTTTATTTGATGTGACTTTGTTGGGCTTTATTGAATGAACACCCTGAGCAAGGACCCCAAACATCTGTTAGGAATGTGGAAGTTCGGCTTGTTTCCTGGGGAAGAAGATGGGCTGCAGGATATGAGGAAAGAAGAAGGAAGCCCCGATTGGCGAGGACATCCATCTGAGTGCCTGCTTCCTGTCCTTGTGGCTAGCATCTGTCGTCACCAATGGGAACTCCACTCTAATGGTGAAAACGATGGAGGGCCCACAGGTTTTCATTGGAGACCTATACATAGCATAAAAACTCCCTTCTCAGACTGTGCAGAATTGGAGAAGAAAGAGTTATGAGGTCCCTGAAAAATAATTTTGGTGAGTGGCAGTATCCCTAATACTAATAGCTAGAATTCATTCACTGCTTAGTAGGAGTAGTCCCTCTCTTAAGTGCTGTATATCCTTTAATATTCCCATAATAACTCTATGTATTAATAGTCCCATTTTACAGATGAGGAGTCTGAGACACAGAGAGGTTGAAGAGCACGTACGTTCAAGGTCATACGGTGAATCAGCAAAAGGTCTGGGATTTAACCCAAACCTCAACCTCTGTGGCCTCTGCTTCTTTCCATGTGATGAAAAGGAGAATGTTTCTCTTAAGTGCTTAGCTGGACCTTCTTGTTCATCCATTTTTTAAAATTAAGAGTTTTTTTTTAACAACAGTTTTAGATTTATATAAAATTTGAGCAGATAGTACCGAGTTCCCGCATACCTCCCTTGCCGTTTCGTCCATTGTTCTTACGTCAGCATAGTTCATTGAGTATAATAAGTGAACTCTGACACATGATTAACTGCAGCCCAGACTTTCTTCAGATTGTCTTACTTTTTACCATATGCCCCTTTCCTGTCCCTGGATCCCACCCAGGACACCACCTTACATTTAGTAGTGACGGTTTCTCAGACTCTTCTTGTTTTTGAAAACCTTAATGGTTTTGATAAGTACTGGTCAGGTATATTATAGGATGCCTCTTAGAATTTTTGTCATAATTAGACTGATACTTTTCTCTAACTAGACTGAGTTTAGGAGGCTTTGAGAGAAATAGCAGAGGTAAAATGCCATTCTCATCACATGATACCGAGCCTACGTGCTATCAGCATGATTTTTTAAGAGTTTCAAAAACAAGTTCTATTTTGACATAACACTTAAACAAAACATAGTATCATATAATTTTTTGGTTTATTTTTTTACAAATATTCCAATTCTCCTCTTCCTCTGGGCACGTGTCAGATTGCAATTCCCCATGCCACTGAAGGTAGGCATGGTCTTGGGACTACCAGCAGGATTTATGACGCTCATGTTGGCCTTGATCACCTGGTGGGAGTAGTATTTTTCAGATTTCTGCATGGAAAACATCTTCTTTTCCCCTTCCTTTCCATACTAAATTGTTTGGTAGGAAGCCACTATGCACAGCGCACGTTTAAAGAGTGGAAATGATGCTCCCTCTTTTAGGGTGAGGTGTCTAACTTATTTGGAAAACTTCTGCATGGCAGATTTGTCTTCCCCGTTTATGAATTTATTTAGTCACTTACTTAAATCAGCATGGGCTCATAGATATTTATATTTGGGTTATAATACAATGCTACTTTAATTTATTCTGTTGTTCAGATTGTTCCAGCTCTGACCATGTAGGAGCTCTTTTGGCTGACACGGACGTCACTTTGACATACCCCTGTCATTGTGGCTTTTGATGCTCTAGGCTCATCTGGTATGTATGTTTTCTACCTCAGGCCTAGGATCAGCCATTTCTTCAAGGAGGCCTAGTTCTTTTGATTAAAGAATGGTATTAGAAACCATGATCTGAGTGCTAGGTGTGCTCATTGCCTCTGGGGTGTCACTTATTTTAGGCCCTCTCAGCTGACAGGGCTAGGAAATTACACACACACACACACACACACACACACTAGTTATGTAAACATACATATCAATATTTCTGTGTACAATCATCAGCATTATGTTAAACATGAGTTTTTACTGATGTCTCCGACTCAAGTCCATTGCTACATGGATCATTTTAGCCTCCTCCCCTTGTTTATTTGTAAATTCCCTGTACAATAGTGAGAAAACCAGCTTCTCCCATCTGCCACTCAGTTACTTAACTGTTCAATTCAGTAGCAGTCTCAGAATTGTTAACTCACGCAGTAGGAAACAGCTTTCATCAGCTATAGTATGGTGTGTGTGTGTAGTGCTGTTTGCAACTTTAATCCTAGACTTAAAGACTGTGCTTCTTTTTTAAAATAACAAATATAGCTAATATTTTTTGAACACTCACCATGTTCTTGGGACTAGCCTAAATACATGTATTATCTCTGAGGCCTCACAGCAACTCTATGAGGAGGGATCTGTTATTCTCCCATTTTACAGGTTAGGAAGCCGAGACATAAAGAGGTGAGTTAGGTAACAGCTAGTAAGCCATAGAACCAGGATTCCAGCGAGTCGAACTCCAGAGACTGTTTAGCACATTGGCTGGACTGCTCACGAAAGTGGGCGTTAGGAGCCTGTTAGTTTTCCCTTTTCTAATGGAATACAGTCACTGACACAGTGAGTGTGGTTTGGTGCTGTGGGGTTAGTCTAGGCACAGTCATTTTCTTCAGTTTCTGTAAATTCACCTTCAGGAGCCAGGGCCTGCACATGCAGTTTGGGGATGCACGACAGGTGTGTGAACACGCTGTGTACTCGTATTTCCGCATGTCCTTCCCGTCACCATCCTCTCTTTCTGCTCCGTGCCCCGGGCTCTGTCTCTTCCTTCCCTGCCCCGCAGTGCTCACTGGCTTTTGTGCCCCGTACTTGCCTTCTGGTGCTCAGCGCTCACTGGGGCCTGTCGGCAGCCGTTTCCCTGGGCCTCTCAGTTCCTTTCACTTTCCCTCCCGTGTTCGAATCCCTGCTCACCATAGTACCAGACATACAATGGAAAGTACAAGAAAGCACTGCAGGACGACCTTGACAACTTCAGATAATAATGTTCCCATCCATTCGAGGCTTTTTCAGAAAAAATAAAATAAATCTCTGTGCCTGCCTTTGTTCTTTCTCACCCGGAGAACTGTCTCGCCAGAGTCCCTCTGGCCCCCTCCCTGAAACCGGAAGCCTGTTCTGTGACTAGGAGAACAACGCGAAGGTCCAGCTTCGAGCCGGACTCGAGATCACTTCACTCTTTTCCCTGAAGGACGAGGCTCCCCCCCTTCGGGCCTGGCAGGGTAGCGTGCCACGTGCCACGTGCTTCCAGGGCCCACCCTCCACGCAGATCTTCATGATCAACGTCAGGGAAAGGTCCAGTTGTTGGAGAGGGTCCTAAAATAGAAAAAGATTTTTCTGCTTTTGAAAAAATAGTTTCATGTCTCATCTTCTGCTGATGATTAAGTAACAATAAATTATTATCTTAACTAGACTTCTGGGGAGAGAAAAGAGCTCCAAACGGACAGTTATTCTTTTTGTACGGCGAGCCGATCTCTTGGCGTGGAGGTTACATACAAATCATGGGAGAGATGACTTCATTCCTAAAAAAAATTTTATTAAACATGTGACCAATTCTAGAGTATTTTACTACTGGTGGGATTGTTAATACAATGTAATGCATTCACCTAAAAAACATCTCTGTACGCGTTACCAGTGCATGGCTCGAGCATAGCAGCAGCCTCAACCCAGCCCCCTTACTCCACATTGCATGTCTGAGGGTCCCCGGCACGGCTAAAAGTTTTGTGCTATTTCCTTGTAGCTGAGTGTCTGTTGTTTTCCAGCCAGGTATTACTAAGTGGGACGCCTGTTTGGCTACGAAATAGAACATGTATAGCAAATCTCACCGTGAGTCATACCTCCCCTCTCTTTCTAGTTTTGAAACAGGTCTTTATGTCCCTACCAAGTATTTCTCTCTCTCTCACCTCAGGACCTTTGCTTAGCTGTTGCTCCAGTCTTCACCTTACTAACTCTTCCTTATCCTTAATATCTCAGCGTCAACATCATTTTCTCAGGGAAGTGGTCCCTGTAATCCTGACTAGATTAGATCTTTCTGAAGGTAAATCCTTTGATGGGATCCTAGACTCTCCTATTGTGACGTTCATGACGTAAATAGTTTTTGTGACTATAGAAAATAAAGGGCAGTCAGTAAGTCTCAGTTTAGTTAGTGAGTTAATTCTCCCCAGAGGTCTGTTTTCTTAGAAGGAAGTAGCTTAGGACCTGTATCAGTCAGTTCCACACACGGACCTCTGAGCCTGTCCCCTTTCCCTACAGAAATCTGTGCCAGGTTGGAAAAGCTTTACGTATGACTAAGTTTTGCATGTTGCCTAGGATGCTAGAGGCAGAAAACGCAACCCTGGTGTTCCCTTCTGCTCGGAGTTTGGCCCCGCCCCTGGCCACACACCCAACATGCTTGCACCTCCTCTTGGGACTTAGGAGTTTTGTCCTGTGACCCACCAGAGTTGCTTTAGGAAAGGAGTCATGTACTGGCTTTTGTCCTTTCTGACTTTAGGTGATGTCACCACCTTAATCTCTCCATTTGGTTTCAGAAATTACTTCTTCAGTTTTCACAAGTCATTTCAGAATCATGTCCTGCAATTTGTATCCCAGTTTGATGTCCCCGGGTTGGTTTGTTCTCAGGAGGACACCCCAGGGGTGTGGGTGTGGGTGGTGGTGGTGGATGGTGACAGTCTCCTCCAGCCACACTCTGTAGCCGGGCTTGTATTCTATGTCTTTCTTTTTAAGATAGCTAGAGGATTCTCTCCACGGATTTCCATGCGTGGTTTTCACTGAGCCATTTCACATGACCTTGTTCAATACCTTCCTTTTGTGGCTCACGGCAAGTAGTTTTAAGACTGCTCTCTCTCCTGATATCTCCGAATGTCCTTATTGATGTGACGTAAGTTGGACTCATACGTGTCGGCGCCAGGGAGAGGAAGGCGGGTGTCATTATGTCTCGGCTCCAGATAGGGGTCAGTGGAGTTCAGAGGCCTGTCCGCCCCCCCTAGGGCACAGGTATTCCTTTCCCAGTTCCTTTGTTCTGTGCACAGAGCCGAGGGGCTTCTCTAGTCAGTAGTCACGCCTTTCCTGTAAGCTTGTGACTTTAAGCCAGGATCGTGCTTCTTTCGCTGTCCTTCACGTCCTCCTCACGAGCAGATCTGGTTGGTGTGCACGTTAGAGCTCAGGGGCGGCACCAAGACGGGGACGACAGAAAAGCCATTGTCAGCAGCCTATGGCATCGCTCCCGCCTGAGCAAGGTTGCTTTCCTTTCTGAAGTCGTACACGTTTCGCGTTTTATCTGCTGCTCCCTCTTTCGAGAATGGAGCTGCTGCTAGGCTGGGTGAACGGGTCCAGGACTGTCCAGAAAGCCCCCCCCCCGCTGGCGTGGTGACACCCCCGCACACAGAGCAGGGGCTGCCTCGAGGGTGTCGTTGTGTGTGCCTGGCCTGCCCTCCTTCTCGCCCCCCCCTTCCCCTCCATCTCTCTCTTGTGTGACGTGGTTTTTCTGTGTCTGGGTTTGTAGTGACCCTCAGAGCCCTCGGGCTAAGCTGCGGGAATGGTGCTGTCGCGGAGGGGAGAGTAGGTTACCAGAGCTGGTGTGCGATAGGAGGCCGAGGGACGCATTTTGCACGTAGAGGCCAGTCCAGTCGGGACCTAGTAAGCCCCCCGTCAGAACACCCCGACTTGCCGAGGCTGCTGCTTTCCCGGAGGTACGCTCTGTAGGGTGTGCCCTGCAGAAACACACACAGACGCAGAGATGTACACAGGTGCACATTCTGCAGAGTGTAGCTGTGCGACCTAGGGGTGACTTAGGTGCTCGCACACCCGGGAAGAATGCTCACGTTAACCTTGGCGTCCCTGCAGCGAGCGCTCGAGGCAGTGCAGGCGGAGGCGTCTGTGGGGTCCCAGGGCAGGGCGTGCCGTCTCTGTTTACAAGTTCTGGCCGTTTGAGCACGTGTGCATATCCGCAGGAGGTCTAAAAGAACAACTCAAACTACGCAGAAGGTCTGGGAAGGGGACTAGAGTGAACGGGGAGTAGATACTTGGTTGTTTTAGTTTATACACATTTGTAGTATCTACTTTTGTCAATAAATAATCAGTTTTATCATTTAAAAAATAACACTTATTGGGGTAAAGGAGTTAGTGGTACATTACTTTCTTTTAATGTCTTTTACCTGTAATTTTGTGTTTCTGCCTGGGTTTTAAGTTCCGAAGTTCTAAGGGGGTCATGGAGGTCATTGGGTCGCTGGTCTTGTTCTTAGGTGGATGCTGTTTTTGATTTTTACTGTGTGATGTGAATTATTATCCCTCTGCACCTACTTTTTCATCAGTGTCCTTGGAAGAGCGTCCCCTCACTGAAATGTTAAGACCTATCGGCTGAGTAGTGGTGCCAACTAAATGAATTCTTCTGTCTTTTGAGAAATACAGAGCTGGTTGGCAGGGGTCTACCTGATGGGTGTAGACATCGTGCTTTGCAGTTATAGGCATCACTCCTCCGTGCCTACCACGGTTGTAGGCATCACCCCTCCGTGCCTACCACAGATCTAGGTATCACCCCCTCCGTGCCTACCACAGTTGTAGGCATCACCCCCTTTGTGCCTACCACAGTTGTAGGCATCACTCCTTCTGTGCCTACCACAGATCTAGGCATCACCCCTTCCGTGCCTACCACAGTTGTAGGCATCACCCCCTCCGTGCCTACCACAGTTGTAGGCATCACCCCCTCGGTGCCTACCACGGTTGTAGGCATCACCCCCTCCGTGCCTACCACGGTTGTAGGCATCACTCCTTCTGTGCCTACCACAGATCTAGGTATCACCCCCTCCGTGCCTACCACAGTTGTAGGCATCACCCCCTCCGTGCCTACCATGGTTGTAGGCATCACCCCCTCCGTCCCTACCACGGTTGTAGGCATCACTCCTTCTGTGCCTACCACAGATCTAGGTATCACCCCCTCCGTGCCTACCACAGTTGTAGGCATCACCCCCTCCGTGCCTACCATGGTTGTAGGCATCACCCCCTTCATGCCTACCACGGTTGTAGGCATCACCCCCTCTGTGCCTAGCACAGTTCTAGCTCAATGCTCATCAGCAAAGTGGGAAAATTATTCATAGAAAAGTCAGAGTTTTTATAAAAATGAAATATTAGAATGCCCCTTTATCATTTTCTTTTTTAACTTGTGGTATTTGGCTTTGGTGGGGAAAGGAGAAATAGTCAGTGCCGTGTGGGCTCTCAGAACATAGAAGCCCACCAGCTTGATAGGTTACGGGACACACACATATACACATAGCAGATGACACTACCAGTGAGCTGAATATTGGCGTTTCACTGAAGCCCATTAATTTCATTTTACTCATGTTTTCAATTAATCTCAGAGCCCAGATTAATATCTTCCAGCTTTCTGGGAAGGAATGAAACTTTTGTTTGTCTTTTTATTTAATCCAGACTAAAATTCAGAATACTGGATGGTTTCTATGGTTTGAAATTCCAACGTTTGTTCGGTGGTTTTGTGGCCTCCACTTGTGATACCGGTACGTGAACGGTATAGCTCCAGATGGGTGCAGGTCCCCGTCAGGGAGACAGCAACGCCCACACCAGTGAAAACAGTTACAAGGTTGTCTCTTTCTGTTGGTGTCCGTCAGGTCCCACACAGCGAGCACGGATGCCTTGAGCACAGTCCAGCTCCCGGGCATGAAACTGGGACACGTGATGTTTGGACACACCTGTGCAGGCCCCGCCTGTGCCCTCACATCTGTTTTAGTGTCTTTAAAGTTTGTTCATTAGAATGAACAATTTGTTTGAAGTATAATTCGATAATTTTAATATTTGCTAAAAATTTCTTTTCAGCTGAGATATTTTACTTACTTAGGTCACTAGCTAACGAAGCGTCATATCTCTGTCGATAAGGCATGCATTGAGCCCTGGCAGGTGTGGCTCAGTGTTTGAGCGTTGTTCAGTTCCCTGAAAGGTCACCGGTTCGATTCCTGGTCAGGGCACATATCTAGGTTATGGGTTTGATCCCTGGTCAGGTGTGTATAGGAGGCAGCTGATCGATGTTTCTCTCTCTCTTCTCTTAAAAAAAAAATCAATAAAGAAAAGAAGAATAAAACATGCACTAACTTATAGTCCCTGCTGTCTTCTCCAGCCTTCATCAGTGAATATGCCTTGGTTCTGGGGGTAGCTGATTGTTCGTGAGGTCAAGTGCCTTGTTCTCCATGGGGCATAGCCCAGAAGGTGCCCAACTCAGCACATCTGTGAAGTCCTCTTTGACTATGAAGCATAGAATACATGTACTCAAACCTTTTATCCTTCCGGTCAGCCAGCTGTGTCTCGTTCATTGAGTGGGGGGCATGCTCCTGTTCTAAGTGACATGTCCAGAGACAGCTGTGGACACACAGTGACCCCCTGTCTGCTTTTGTACCCTGAACCTTGTGTCACCCCATGTGGACTGTGCTAAGCCAGCAGAAGAAATCACCTTCACAACAGCTTTGCTCGCTAAGTTTTTCTTCTTTACCTTTCTAAACCCAACTTCTCTGCTCATACGATTTCTCCCACTTGAAACACACTCTTCTCTTGTAATTTGAGAAGCAAAAGGATAATTTTGTGAGGAGATTTTTGGTTCTTATGTTGAAACCCTGGTGATCTCTGGAAAATGAACGTATGCATTTATCTTTTCCAAACCTAGGCGCTGCCTTTCATCAGTTGGATTTCTAGCCTACCGTCAGTCAGTTAACTCCTGAGATGCTAGGACAGTAGGTGTCGTCGTCTCTGGTTTGAGGGAATCCAGAACTGGAAACACTTAGTCTCCTTGTGCACAGACTGCTTTGAAGATGCTTCAAGACTCACTAAATCTTCTGCATGTCTTCTTCTGCCCTGTATGGATTTCTCCAAAGATTATAATCCGCCCCCCCCTTTTTAAAAAAAATTTATTAGTCTTTACCCTGCTCCTCAACCATCGCTTAAAATAATAAAATGTAGTCAGCTTGTTTTCAAGTGCTTTAATTTCATGGACATTGCCAGGGACTTTTAGATGAATGTGTTACCTGTGGAAGTGGAGTTCTTGGGGTGCCACGAGGAAATGAATTTCCTGAGGCTCCCACGGGAGGGCGGGGTTTTGTGGAAAGCTTTATTGATGATGTAAAATTAGGGGGATTCCCCTCCAAGGTCCCATCTCTGTCCATCCTGACGTGGACGTATTCCAGTCTTGTCTTCAGCAGGGCCAGAATGAAGGCCATGCCCAGAATTCTGCTCCGTATTACACAGTCCAGTCCAGCATCTGGCTGGCTTCGCTGGTCCCCAGCTGCCGTGGGGGTCCGCACGGCCGTGGCCATGCGGTGCGGCCCCTAGGGCACCTGGCTGTGGAGAGAACATGTGGACACACGGGTGAGGGGGTCATGGAGCGAGAGAACCGGCGCAAGGAAGCTCCTTCCTCCAGGGTTTAACCAGGACTTAACCGATGAGCTTTCCAAGATTTCACATGCTTCTGATGGGTGCACCCCTAGCCAGTTCATTGCTCCCCAGGCTAGACTGACAGGCAAGCACCTCCCCTGCATCACCCTGACCCCTGCACACGTGTGCCTACCTCCAGCCCCCAATGGGGGAAGGGAGGGCTGTTAATCCCCTTGGAGGAACATCCTGTGTGGAGCTTCCCAGGTGGCCATGCTTACAAGGTCTGATTTCCCTTGGCTTTCTTCCCTTTATTCATATTAACTAGCTGATTATAATGCCAACAGGTTCTTTGTGGACCACTGTGCACGTTTCCCTGGGGTACGCAGGGCCTGTTGGAGTCCCCGCAGCCAGTGCAGTGACCCCGTCTCTGTTTTTCAGCGCAATCGCCTCTATCCTGAGGGCCTGGCTGGACCAGTGCGCAGAGGACTTCTGGGAGCCCCCGCACTTCCCCTGCCTGCAGAGGCTGCTGGGCTACCTCAGGCAGGCCATGCCCGGCTCCGACCCGGAGAGGCGGGCACAGAACCTCCTCCAGCAGTTCCACAGGCAGGAGGCCGACCCTGACCGTGAGTACTTGTCTGCTCCCAGGGAAAAGCCGGTTCTGATTCCGTGCCCGTGGTGGGGACAGTTCTCCCTCCCTTGCTGACTAGGAGACCTTGGTTTCCCTCCAAAGGACAGCTTCTGGGGACGGGGGCAGGGGGACGCAAAGTTCTCAGGGTCATTCAGGAGCTCATTCCGGAGCCCTAGAGTTTTGGAGCAAAGGTGCGTTTCAGGACCACCTACTTTGACTCCATTTGGGACTCAGAGAAACCAAGTGATTTCCTAGGGTTTCTTCTGATGCCATAAAGAGGGTGATCTTTAATCTTTCTTTGTACACGCTGAACCTGCATTTGCTCTTTATTATCTGCCTAACGGCTCCACCTTCTATCGAATGGAGACCATCACGAACAACAGCTCCCATTCAGCAGGCACAGAATTGCATCCAGCTCTGCCCCCGCCCTCAGCAAAGCTGGGAAGAGGTGTTTCTCTTTCTCCGAAAAGCACCGCTGTAGAACTGTGCCCCCTGCCAGGGCAGACTGCCGGTCATTCCCAGTCTCCCGTGGCCTCAGCAAAGGTCGTTTCTGGGGCTGTTTTTTCCTATGTGGGAAATTGACTGCCTGTTTTCAAGGACACAGGAAGAGCCACCCGTGCGGGGTCGGGGAAGCCTGGGACTATCAGGCGCTGGAGAAAGCCAGCAAGATTAGGACGGCCTTTCAGGGGGATGTTCCTTTCCGTCCCCCCTCTGCTGGGGATGGTTGCATGACGCTGACCCACTTGGAGCTCCTGACAGGCGTTCCCCTGCAGTGACGCCTGGTTTCCTCAACGGGTAAAGGAAATGGTTTCTCCACACCGATAAGGGAAGCAGCCTCAGCGCCAAGGAAAATAACCTCGAATTCCAAATCGTACCTGCTGAGCTTTTTACGTTACGGGGGACCAGAGCGGGGAAAACGCAGTTGCATCACTGGGAGCTGACTGCCAAGGGCTGCATCTCAGATGACTTCATCCTCCGGGAATGTTTGGATGCCAGGGGCACAACTCCAGCCCCTGGACCTCTGCTCCCCGGGGCTCCCGCCTGCCTTTGTGCTGGAGGGGAGGCTGCGAGGGCCCAGCTCTCCCTGGGGCTGCCCTGGCTCCCGCCCAGTGGGGAACCGGTGGGACCAGTCAGCCACGGTTTCCTCTGGGACTGAGGTGGAGCTCACATGGTGGACAGGGCAGGAGAGCGCCCGGCTTTGGAAAGGCTTTCTGATGGTACCTAAGAATGAATTTTTTCTAAGTTTGGACATTTTTTTTTTTTTTTTTTATCAAGGAAGCTTGAAACTCTGATTATTAATTACAGGAGCCATTACTGCCAAGAAGTTTCAGGAGCTTGGTTCCCATGCTCCTGTTTCGTCCAGTATCATGCCGGCAAAAGCAGCAACCTGTCTTGAATGCTTTTCACAGGTGAAATCTTGCTGCAGGTTTTGGCTTACACGCCTCTGGAAGAGAGTGGAGAGCAGACACAGTGGTCTGGGCCCCGGAGAGAAGGGACCGGGTGGTCTTTCTCAGCAGCATCCAAGGCCCGTGTCAGGCGGCTGTGAGTGTCCAGTGGAGGAGCAGACGGAGGGTCACCACCTGTACCCCTGGCTGCAGGGGGTCAGCCTCTGCATTGCGCTGATGGAGACAGACTTACACAGTAGCCAGCAAGACTGGGCTGAGAGGCCCATTCTGAACGTTTGTTTGGGATTTCAAATGTCTTCTTCCTCCACGGAATGAGAGCGCACCAGGGCTGTGTCCAGAGCAAGAGATGGAGTCATGGGGTTTGGACTTTCTTTAGCTCATGTCTGTTTGTGTGCCAGACTCCCGAGCAGGTAGTGACCTTCTTCTCCCTTCCCACGCACAACCCATCCCCACTGGCACAGTGCCTTCGGCTCTGGGGAGGGGCCCCCTGACTCTGCATCCCCGTCCCCAGCGTCAGCAGGTGCTCATGCTGCTGCCAACGGGAAGCGGGGCAGGTCCACTCTCAGCACCGTTTTCCCCAGAGAACTGAGAAAAGTACCCCGACTTGACCCAGGGTGCCTGCAAGTCTTTTATTCTGCAAAGAAAGTGAGAAAAGGCTTAAAATGTAAACATATGGGGGGAATACTAGCACATTTAAATTCCTGCTAAGCTGTAACTGAGCAGAGCTAGGTGTTTCTCCTTGAGAAAAGATCGAACAGAGAAGAGAGCAAGGAGTGTGGACGGGCCGGGACGGGGAATCCACCCAGGAACTGGGGAAAGGTTCCCGGGACGGGAGCTGGGGGTCCCGGTCAGACTTCCTCCAGCTCTGGTCTTCAGCATGGAGCCTGGGGTCCTGCTCCATGTGCGGGGTCCCCCAGCTTTGACTGGGAGTCTAGGTAGTGCTCACACGGATCTTTACTCAGTCTGTGCCCTATGTAACTTGACTAATTGATAATCTCATCTCTAGTACGGCTCAAAGTGAATTTAGGATTTAAAAAAATTTTTTTTAAATCCTCACCCAAGGATATGTTTTTATTGATTTTTAGAGAGAGAAGAAGGGGGGGAGAGAGAGAGAGAGACATCAATCTGTGGCCTCCCGTCTGCACCCTGGCCGGAGATCAGTTCCAACCTGCACCCTGCGCTGTGCCCTGACCGGGAATAGACCTGCAGCCTGTTGGTGTACGGGACAACACTCCAACCAGCGGGGCCACCGGCCAGGGCTGAATTTCATTTAAGACTATTCTACTTCGGGCACCTTTCACTTGAGGTGGAAGCTGAAGGCTGCTACTCCAGGTCTTCTGAGGACTTCATCAGCATTTCTGACACCAGATCGGCCCATTTTACTCCCCAAAGCCTGCCCTCCCTTTCCGCCCTGTCCTTCTCAGCTTCTGGTTGTCCGGGGCCCAGGAGTTAAGAATGGAGTATTTGGGGTTCAGGAAGTAGTTGGTCCTTGAGCTGACCAGAGGGTCTGAGGGACCCCAAGGTGAGGGCACCGCCTGCACGTAGCCCAGCTTCTCTCTAGGCTTGGCCTAGCCTGGCTCTGGCCTGGGCCCAGGAGCCAAGGGTTTGTCAAAGGCACGAGGCCTCTAGACTGAGACTCCAGGAAGCAGCAGCGACGCGAAGCCCTCTCTGTTCCACGCACACGCACTGCGCTTGCTCGGCCCCCTGCAGCTCGCTGGACCGTTTGCCTTCCTCCCTCCGAGACAAGTTCCGCTGCGCCCTATGAACAAGCCCTAGACAGCGGCCCCAATAACTCATTTCCCCCGTCTGTCCACAGACGCGTTTTCCAGCACCATCTCCTGCCGCCTGGAGGAGGAAGAGGAGCCGGAGGCTGGAGGGCCCGCGGAATTCACGTGCTTCTCAGAAGATCTCGTGGCAGAGCAGCTGACCTACATGGACGCAGTAGGTCTCCGCTTAACCCCGGGCGCCTGGGAGGGCGGGGGATGCGATTTGCATCTTGTCGCACCCTTGAGAGAGGCTGCGCTGTAAACATGGAGTGAAGGTGTGGCGGAACCGGTCATCTGGACCATTCAGGCCCAAGCGCTTCTGCAACTCTGGGGAAGGTGCTTTTCCCTTGGCACTCAATACACGGAGGGAAACAAGAATGTTAATCCTAGTGAAACAAAATCTACCCGGTCCCATGGGTATTTCTCTCCCTTTAAATGCATAAATAGTTCAGGCTCTGAGCTGTTTATGTGGCGGATTGTATAAGGGGCAGAGTATAAGTGAGGATGAAATTAATCCACCGAATCCACACGACTCTGTGGCAGCTCGTTCTCACGTGTGCCTCTTGCACCTTTGAAGCTGGGGTCAGCTTTGTATTTTTGATTACGTCATACACATTTGAGTACGTCAGCCACATTTCATAGCTCAGTCTTAGCTGATAAATGCCAGTTAAAGAAAACAGGACTATTATGAATGATCACCATTGTTCGGGCTCCTCTGCACTGACCACTTTGGAGAAAGCAGGGAAGAAAGTTGCAGTTTCCATGTAGTGAGCATGCACATGAGCTCCCAGAGTACACCAGTGGGCTGTCAGGTAAGTCTAAGTGTTCTCTCCTTTTACAGACACCCCGTGCATCTTGTGTCGAGTTGGTGTACAAATGTGAATCCGATTGTCCAACAAATTTGTGATTGTTCCACATGATAGCATAGGAGGAAGACGGGAAGCATCACTGCTTATGACATTTAGGCAAAGCCCTGGAAGCCAGCCTTCAAACCCCACATTATTCCTTTTGCTGTGTGAGGTTGCGCAGCTTTTCCCTTTATATGCTTCTGTGAAACAGTGACGTCGATGGCCGTTGCTTGCGTTGTACTTCGGCGGATCGCTTTTCAGGTGTCTGTGATTCCGACGTATCACAGACAGTTCCTGATCACGAGTGCCCAGCAAACACCATGGTTATGATTTTGAGGTCAAAATCTTCAAAGAATTAAATTTTTTTTTCAGTTACAGTTGACAAACAGTATTACGGTAGTTTCAGGTGTACAGTGTAGCATTCAGACATTTATAAAACTTACAAAGTGAGAAATCAAAAATAATCTTAATCGCCTTTTTAAAATTAGTAGCATAGATTTTACTTGGCTTTCCTTCCAAGACAGAACATTCAACATGGTTTTGGGCATTGACATTTTCTTTGGATCACTGTGTTTCATTTCTTCAGCTGAGCAGATTTAGAAAGAACATGGGGGCTTTTCTGATCAGTTTATATCTTAATTATTTACTTTGGTCTGTTGAAATGAACACCATGAGACAAATCAAGTAGAAAAGGATGACTTGGCCCTGGCCAGTTTGGCTCAGCGGTTAGAGCGTCGGCCTGCGGTCCAGAGAGACCTGGGTTCGGTTCCCGCTAAGGGCACATACTTCGGTTGCAGTTTGTCCCCGGCCCTGGTTGGTCGTGCGGGTGGCAGCCACTCGATGTGTCCCTTCACATCGATGTTTCTCACTCTCTCTCCCTTCCTCTCTCTCCCTCCCACTCTATCTGTACAAAAAATGGAAAAATATCCTCGGGTGAGGATTTAAAAAAAAAAAAAAAGAAAAGGATGACTTGTCCATTCAAAAAAATAGCAGTTTACAGATGACGCGCTTTGCCACATGAAATGTCTGTGTCGTCCTTAAAGTCAACTCCTCTTTTGTTCCAGCAACTGTTCAAGAAAGTAGTGCCTCACCACTGCCTGGGCTGCATTTGGTCTCAAAGGGATAAGAAGGAAAACAAACATTTGGCTCCTACGATCCGCGCCACCATCTCTCAGTTTAATACCCTCACCAAATGCGTTGTCAGCACCATCCTGGGGGGAAAAGAACTCAAAACTCAGCAGAGAGCCAGAGTCATCGAGAAGTGGATTAACATTGCTCATGTAATTGTCTGTTTTTAAATATTCTTTCTGTTTAGTCGATATTGGAGACAACGTCATCACTGTGTTTAAATGGTTTCTGTTTGGTTGAAAGACCGTATGTGAGGGTCCATTGGGTTTCGTGACTGTTATTGTTGTTCTTCTGAAGTGAGAAAAGCTGCCTTTCTTAACTTGGGAGCTTATTTATTTTTCCCCTTTTCCTGTTTCTTTTTGCTGACTTCTTTTTGCTCCTGGAACCCCGCACGGCTGCTTCTCCAGGCTGAGGCACTCCATCTGATTTTTCTTTCGTAATCACAGACTGTCAGTCTGTCCCGTGTTCAGTAAATATGAACAGATAGTCTAAGTGTCAAACAGACCGCTCCTCAGCCCGGAGTGGTTGCCCACGCACTCTGTCCCTGCGGACTTGAGCAGCCAGTACCTTCTCGGAGTCCTGAGCCTGTTTCCCTGCAGGACTGAGACGCACAGCTGTCATGGGAATCTGGGGCTTTTCCAGAGCCTTCTGTGTGACGCTGGAGGGGCAGGGTCTAGCCTAGGCCTGAATTACGTTTTGCTGAATGTCATTTGGTCCTCTTGGATCAGCTGCCAATATCCCATACGACCCTCAGTACTTCAGCATTGGGAAGAGGAGAACAGTATTGAGTCCACTGGTCACCGAATGTTTCATGCACTCCTAACTGCACATAAGCTACCATCTTATGTATTTTGGGGACAGAGATAGGATAAACGCAATTAATTTGGTCCTGCAGGAGTCTGCAGTCAAACAAGGAAGCTAAGAGATGCTGGCCTTACCTCGGCCCGGGCAGGGGAGTGGGCAGGGGTGAGGGAGGAGAACCCCCGATGGGTGATCAGGAGGGCTTTACGGGCGGGCTGGCTTTGGGATTTAGCTTGAATCATAGATAGGACTCTGGGTATTGGAAAATTGGGCAAGATTTTTTTTTTCCTCGGTAGAAGAAATTATATCAGCAAAAGCTATCTAATGATTTTGAAAAATAATTATTATGTAAATATCTTACTAGTCCATGTTCTGGGCTACATGGGCCACCCCTCAACAACAATATTTTGCTTTGCCATCCCATCATACGTATTTTCTTCGTTAAGCCTCTACCGGGCACAATGCTTAAGATTTTGCATTCTCTCTCTTTTTACATTCGTTTTAGTTGTCTCGAGTTAAAGAGCAGGGTCATAATTGTACCAGAGAAGTTGCCTTATTTTGAGTTTTTAGGTGGTTTGTTACCACAGGCTTTGTTAGTATATGAAAAAAGGAAGAAACAAAGCATATCTCATGCAATGTCGATTTTTTTTTTTTTCCTGAACTGAGCTTATGATTTCTCAACAAGTAAAAGCTACAAAAAGAAGTTCTGATAGAGTATGATAGAGAGAACGGGATTTCTCTGTCTTCCTAAAATGATAAGAAAGAAATTTTTCTTGCCATAAATGCTATATCATTTGCAGTCCTGTACACGTTTCCAAAGAAAGAAAAGAGTCGGTCTGCCTTTAATCCATCCAGCTGCTTAGCACACCTATAGCAAGAATGTAGCATTTGTGTGTAAAACAGTGCGGCTCAAACTATGGCTTTTGGTCCCAATTAAATATAAATCGTGCATTTATGTGATAATAAGAAGTACGAGTTGAATGATTTGAAGCATATTCCAGATCCCGTAGCACGTGCTTCCAAGCCAAGGGCCTTCACTCTCAGTGAAGCAGTTGCCTCACGTCGAGCATTTGTGCCCCTTGAAATTGTGTGGGCTCACGTACAACAGTGAACCTCACAGCTGGTTTCCTGCCAGGATGTATTTTACTTCTTCTGCATTATAATCACAGTCCATTTCTATAGAGAGGATGCTTGAAAACTGATAATTTTACAGGCAGAGAAAATTTCTGACCAAACGTGACTATATTTTCTTGGACGGGCTTCCCTGCTACATTTTGACTTTTGTGTCCTATGTCCTGGAAGGTACCTCCTTTTCTAGAAACGAGCCCCGATGCCTTTTCCACTCCTTTAAACCCTTGGCTTATGCCTTCTCTGAATAATGTGTTCCATATGTTTATTATAATTTGCATGAAGGATCCGTGCCTGAGTTCCTTTATTTATTGCAAGTTTCCTAGTTTTGGGAACATAATTTTGGATTCAGAACCTTTGTTGAGCCAATCACGCTCGTGGTTTCCAGACTGTAATTCAGAGCTAGTGCTCATGCGCGCTCTCTCTCTGTCTCTCTCTCTGTCTCTGTCTCTCTGTCTCTGTCTCTCTCTCTCTGTCTCTCTCACGTTCTCACTCTCTCAAAAAGGGGGAGGCATTCAGACATTTAAGAAGAGTGGGCTTGACTTTTGTCAAGTATTTTGACATTTACTCTGAAGAAAATGTTTGAGGGTTGGTTCGTTTGGCACAGTTCTAAGTAGCCAGATTTTGGCATGCTTGATTCGAGAATGCTGTTTTTCCTTCGTAGGCAGGATTAGCGTTGCTCTGTGAAATGATCTTTTAAAGTGTGCATTTATGCCCAGCCACTCTGGGGCTCCCCAGATGTTCTGCACAAAGCCAACCCCAGCTCACGGCAGCGTCCTTAATGGTAAACAGTGGATGGAACGTTCCCCCATGCCTGGCTGGGAAGTTCTCCTTTGACAAGGCACAGTCCACTCTCCCTACGTTGCCCCTTCCCCGTGCCCGCCCGGCGTGGGATCCTCTTCCTGACTGTTGTGCTGTCCCTGCCATTCATCCAGCAGACCTTGGACTCCGCGGTCACTGGCTGCTGAGCCCGTAGACTCCCTGTGGCAGCTTAAGTTTCGGAATCAGGGAGCCTTTCTCCTTACCCACAAAATGACATCCAGAATGTTTCCTGTTCTCTTTCTATTTTGTTTTTGAACGCTGCCAAAATGAATTTGATTTTAAAAGCCCAAGCTATTTTGGAAACATTGAAGTACCAAGGTGTTTCTGAATGTTTATGATTGTGGCACAAGCCAATTTGAAACTAAATGAATGTGTATAAAAATATTCCCTCTTGGCTAAGAACATAAAAGCCAAAGTTCAACTTGTGGTGAATTTTTATTGCCAAGTTATATACACCTCTCTGGACAAGGGTTGGTCATGAGATGTTTGATACCATCTGACCTCAAAGCGGCTGCTGCCCGCTCGCTTCGGGGTCTGACGGATACCGCGCTCTTTCATGTGTATTTTTAGGGCATCTGCGCGCGCTCCGCAGAATAAAGTTTGCTTTCTGCACCGTACCTCCGCAGACTCACCTCCAGTTGTGTTTTTACTAGGAAAGCTGGAAACTATAAAACTGTAACAACAACGCAAAAAATATATTAAAGGAGAGAAAAACAAGCGTACAGTGCCAACATCTATAAAGTGTTTCAGTGCCGGGGGTGGGAGAAGGAGCCGCGTTTTGATGTTCAGTATTTATACAGCTGCCTAGTTAGTGGTGAGAATTCAGAGCAGCTGTGAGACCTCTGAGGCAGGAAACACCGACTCACTGCGTTATTGATATTTAAATGCCTTTTATGTCTTAATCACTCTCATACAGGAATGCAGAATTCTGAAGAACTTTTCCTCCTTGAGGGCCATCGTTTCGGCCCTGCAGTCCAATTCCATCTATCGGTTAAGAAAGACCTGGGCTGCTGTCCCAAAGTAAGTCCCCAAGTGTCGGCTGGACTTTCTTCGGCTGGGGTGATTAATTGCTGCCTCAATGGTGGGTCCTCACCTTCAAAGCTCATATTATGTAACGAGGGAAACATACCCGAAGGCCTCTGTGCGGTCCGGGCAGGGCGCGCTGTAGGCATAAGCACTGAGGCGTGGGAGGCAGGGCCGCCGCCGAGATCACTCTCGTTCTCGGTGTGTGCCAGAGCCAAGGTCGTGGGCAGCAGGGACCATGTTAAGGATGGATGTGCTTATCATCTGGATTTTGAGGGATCAGGTTGTGGAGTGGTGAAGGTACAGCCATCTGCCATTATTTCTGGTTATTTTTCTGCCCCATTCCGAAGCCCCAAGCTATTCCAAGATGTGAGGGACAGTGTGTGCAGACTGGACGTTGTTCTTGCCGCTCAACGGGAAGGCACTGAGTTAGTTTCCGCTTTGGCATAGGAAAGGCTCGCTCAGTGATGCTCACCACCTCCAAGTGTGCCTTCCTATTGTTTTTCTCCATATTTCTTGGTACAACCTTTGAAGTAATTAACAATTTAATACCCTTATTATTTCACACACCCCCCTCCCTCTTCCCCATTTCCAGTGCTTTGCTTGTAGACCAGAGAACTTTCTGCAAAGGAGGGGAGGGTGAGTGAGAAGGCCCTTCTGGTCCCATCGCAGTATGGATTCAGAGGCTGGGAGTGTGTCCTGGCTGCAGACTAGGCCAGTCACATTCACCAGGTCTGCCAAGGCTTGAGCTGATCAAGAAGGCAGGCTCATCAGGGAGGAACGTGCAAACTGTTTACAGTCTGTACTGTATGCGCTGTCGTCGGTTCCACCAAGAGAGAGGCCAGCTGGCTCCCTAGGCAGGCTTGCTCTTGTGAAATTGGTGGGTTTGGTCCTTAGAGCAAGTCTAGTACCGAGTTTCATCAACTCACTCAGAGCTGATTAAGCCCAAAGGGACTGACAGTATCCAAACGTGCAAGAGACCCAGATTGGTAAACCACAGTTTCACAGACGTACGCTGAAAGTGAGTGCCAGAGAGCTCAAGGTTACCGATGAGCTCATATTCCCAATCGGAGGAAGACTGCTTGGGAGAAGTCAAATGATTTATCACATAATTCTTTGATGGTAAAGGGAAGAAGAAATTGAAGTGGACGATCTGACCGCCTGATGTTACAGAGCTGTCGAAACCACTGCCACGTGGACTCCAGAGCGCCCGCTCTGTTTACGATGCTGTTATCTCTCCGCAGAAGCATCGCAGATAGGCTTCTCAAAGTCCATAGCCATTTTCTTAATCACCGCTCTTCACTTGGCTCTCTCTGCTCTTAATTAGTTTGAATAATCAAGGTGACTCTGTGAAAGAGATTAGTTGATTGATTAACCTCTGCACATAAATGAGAAGAAAGATATGGGTTCCATAAAATTATTAGATAATAAGCCCTGGGGAGAAAAACGGGAAGGTCAATGTCTACAGGGTCCTCATCCTCAACACCCCCAACTCCAACTCCTTCCCTTCTCATTGCTCCCCGACTGTGGCATCAAAGGCAGAGGGGTGGTCAGGCGCTGAGATGCAGCCCTGCGTGCTTGCAGCCTTCTCTGATCGCAGTCAGGGTGGTCGATAAACAGAATACTGTGAAAAGCCACTTAGCCAGCCAAAGATTTCTTCCACAGCAAATCTGAGGCTAAAACACAGATAAAAAAAATGAGTGGACTTGTATTTTAATCTCCTTGGTTAATATGAGAAAGTCCATTCTTCCAGCTGGGTTGGTTTTTTTTTTTGGTACGTGCCCCCAGCGGAAACAAACCCCGGGACTCTCTGGTCCACAGGCCGACGCTCCAACTGCTGAGCCAAACCGGCCAGGGCTTTTTTTAAACGATGAAAAAAGCACACCCACAAAATAAACCTCAGAGACACATTCTGTGCAACATGGGTGTCTGGTTTGTTTCTTAGTTGTGCTGCTGGCTCACTTTTTAGCGGGGATGATACAGAAGTGTCACAGTCCCTTAGAGAAGACCCTCCCGTGTCAGCCGCACGGAGTTCCTATCGCTAAATTCAAGTGACAGGGTTAAGAGAGCTTATCTGGTTGTCATTTCCCCTGTAATCCTTTATGATGATAGCTCTTAGTGGACAGGGAAGATATCTGTTCATTTCTCTTTATTTAGGCTGACATGTAATCAATTTCTTAATTATTTTTCCAAAATATAAATAGCTTTCACGGCTTTCTTAATTACGAAAGCCAGATTGCACTCATTTTGAAACAAGTAAATGACCATAGTAACCATTTAACAGTGGCGCTCTCATGATAAAGTGTGGCAAGTAGAATGACATCGGCCCCGTGGGCTCTTTGCCTTCGGACCTGTGCGCTCAGTCACCCTGGAGGGGTGTGGAGAGAGAAACGCGAGGCCACGGAGCTGCAGCGGACTGAAAGGGACGAGGACAGGGTGGGCTGTCTACCGTGTGCCTCTGCCGACGGCACAGCAGTCCCGCAGGGGACTGTTGCTGTGTCCTCTGTACAGAGGAGAAAGTGGATCTCAGGAAAGATAAGCAACTTGTCCACAATCACGTGGCGAGTGAGTGGCAGAGCTGGGATTGGAACCCACCTCCTCTGACTCCTGAGTCCATCCCGCCATCTACTCGGCCCCCAAGAGTAAGAACACTGGCCTGCGGTTCGGGACACGGGTTCTGTTCTGTACCTGGAGTGGAAACCTGGGCAAATCCCTGCCCCTGGCATCTCCATCTCTAAAGTGAGGAGACTGGCCAAGATGATTTCTCAGGTCCACGGGGCCACGTGTGTGTTGCCAAGGTAGATTTTTAAAAATCTGCTGAAGAGAACGTGTCCCATCAAGCAACTTAATTTTCCAATTTAGCAATCTAGTTTTGTGATTATAAAACACATGGTTAGAAAAGATTCCTCTCCTCACACAGGTGATCATACCCACTTAAAAAAAAAAGCCACCCTACATGAAAAAGGTCATTGGTTTCATCTGCTCATATCACTCACTGATCATGAGATCACCATGACCCTCGGTAGCCAGAGGTGCTGAGGACAGCTGGGTGGAAGGTGTTGGGTTTTCTAACTTCATTTCTCGATGTTTCTTGATCCCTCTTACAGAGAGCGCATACTCATGTTTGAAGAACTGTCACATATCTTCTCGGACCACAACAACCATTTGACCAGCCGGGAGCTACTGATGAAGGTGAGGCCCTGGGAAAGGGTGCAGGGTAGCATTCTCTTTTGTTGTTGTTAAGCCTCACCCGAGGAGTTGTTTCCATTGATTTTTTTTAGAGAGAGTGGGAGGGAGGGAAAAGAAAAACATCAGTGTGAGAGAGACACATCGACTGGTTGCTTCCCGTACGCACGCTTGACCAGAATCGAGCCCGCGACCCTTTGGTCTGCGGGCCGATGCTCTAACCGTTGAGCCACACCGGCCAGGGCTGGGGATAGCGCTCCTGATAGTTCAGGAATCCATTCACGGGAACAGTGGCTCGCAGGGAGGCTCCTTAAGTGCCCGCAGGCCAACGAGAAGCCTGAGCGACCAGAAGGCAGACTCTTTGTTTTCTTAATGCCTCATCTAAGAAGCTCGGGACTGAGAAAATTCAAAGTCCGGCTCCTCGGCTTTACTGTTATGCAACCAGATTGTGAAACTTGGTGTCCCTCTTTAACAAGCTGCTCTGCAAATACCAAGTGCTGGCAGTTAGGTGGGTAAGAGGCCCCGGAATATTTCTTCTCAGCAAAACGTCTAGAATGACAGAGGCCGAGCCAGCAATTCCACATCCTTTATTTGGACTAAGTTGCACAATCTGTCATTCAGCAATATTTATTGAACGCCAAGTGAGTGCTGACTTCTGAACTCTGGGCGAGGTAAAGTTATAGCGTGCCTCGTTGAACTGCTCCAGACTTGTGTGGCACTCCGGATACTTGTAAAGCACTGGACCAGCCTCGGGGGGTACGAGGATGGCTAACGCAGATCCTGTTTTCAAGAGGTCACCTTCTAGCTGGTGGAGAAAGACACTAAATGAGAATAAGTCAGAGGCACAAATAACAGGCTGAGAACATTCATCAGAGGTGAACATAGAGCAGATACTATCTTCACAGCCTTTCTGTAAAGTAGATCTTATTATACTCATTTTGCAAGTAGCCAAGACTCAGGTAAGTCACATACCCCAAGGCACACCCCTGGCAGGTGGTGGAGCCCAATGTGGATACAACCTGGTGAGACTCTACATCCTGTGCTTCATCACTTCGGCATGCAACTGTTTCTTCTGACCACTTGGGAGTAGGGACAACGTAGGTCGGGGACCCCTTCATAGAGGAGGTAAATCAGCACTTCGGCAAGTATTGATTGAGTGTTCACTGTGTCATAGTTGTTGGAAGTACAACCACATTGAAGGGAGTCTCTGATCTTGAGATTACAGTCTCATGGGGGAGGGAGGGAGGGACGTGGACAATTACAGAAGAGTGTGAGACGTGCCACCAGAGAGCAAGCCCTGCACTGGGCAGTTGGAAGATAGAGTTCTTGTCCTTACTCCTGATCTGTAAATTGGAGACAATAATAGCATTTAGTCTACCAACCTCCTGGAAGGCTTTTGAAGATTAAGATGCAATATTTGCAAGCACTACACAAGTGTAAGTTATTTTTAGTATTTGGCAAGCTATATACATATGAAACCCAAGTATGCATAACCAGTGAAAATGAATGAAGCACAAGCTGCACTTGGGACCTTAGGGCCGACACTTGGAACAGGAGTGACAGTCAAGTGGAGATGGGGTGACTGAGAAAAGGCACCTGGTTGATAACTTAATTCTCAGCACAGATGATGAGTCCTTCTCCTCGGGGCCTCTGTTATGTCTTCCCAACTGTCCTCCTGCTCAGTCCTGCTCATCCTCCTGATTCAGCGTCGGCTCGCCTTCAGGCAGCCTGCCTGGATTCTCTCTGGGCTGGTTAGGTTCCCGCGTGAGCTCCAGCAGCCTGCCCTCCCTCTGGCCTAGCACTTCTCGTGAGCTCCGTCGGAACTGCCCGTGTGCTTCACCCGCCTCCCGACTGGCCTATCAGCCTCTTTCAGGCAGGGGCTGGGTTGTTCTCCACGGCATATCCCTAACGCCGAACACAGTGCCTGCCATGTACAAGTGTTCAGAAACTAGGTTTGACTGCATGCATTGGTGAGTCTTGTGATTCACATGACTTTAACAACTTGCCCACTGGGAGCCCTTTTTGGAGAAGACGGTACGAGCAGGGCACTTTTTGCTGATGTCTGACTTTGGATTTGAGCTACCTGCTTAATGCACACTAAACAGTGATTGCTGAGGTCATGTTCCTGCTCCCTGCTTCACATTCGCCTCAGTCTGCAGACTTGCAGTGGACACTCATCTGGTTGGGAGGCCATGGCTCAGTGGTCTCCCTGTCGATGACAGGAAGTAGACTAACTGGAGCCGCACATTCAGCTCGCAGCGGCTGTGAGTTCCCCTCGCAAAGGAGACACATCGGATGTGTGCAGCGCATCGCCTGGCGACGGTCCTCCGGCTGAAACCTTAGAAGCAAAGCTGTATCTGGACATGAGAGGTCCCATAAACCTTTTCTAACAGAAGAAGTTTAGCGCAGTGCTCTTGGTTAAAGTTGTTATGTGTGGCCCCAATCCCACAGAAATGAAACACTTGGCTATGAATGCATGTAGTCTGTGCATTGTCATTAATGATAGTGGAGTGTTTGGGCCACGGCATATGTACACACAGGTCTCTTTCCATCATCTTTGTTGATCATTCCTTCTCATGAAATATGTGATCCTGGGTGTTAATTCTCAGCACAGTGGTGACAAATGAAATCAAGGTATGTCAGTTCCCAGAAAACCACTGTGAAAAGAACCACCGCTGGCCTGTTTCCAACTTGCCCTCCTGGGCTTAGGCCGACTGTGGCTGCGTAATCCTGCTGTTAAGTGGCTCCTCTCCTCTCTCCTCCCCTCCCCTCCCCTCCCCTCCCCTCCCCTGTAATGTGCCAACTCCATAATATTATGACTGAGGGAACATAATAATTAGCAAGAATCTATGGTTTTCCTTTTGTTGGGAAAAAATGTTTTTATTTGCCTCAAAGATGATCTTAAACCCATTGCCTCCTTATGATTTCTGGGACTTAGGTAATGCTAAGTAGGTGAATTGTAGACTCCACAAATTTCACAATAACAGGGAAGCGGAACACCACCAACCTCCTTGGTTCTCGGGACTCTGGTGAGACTTCTTCCTGGTTGAAGCAACACAGACGACTTCTAGGAAGGCCCAGGAGTTTGGCTCTGGCACAGACCAACTACTGTTCAGTGAAGCCCCAAACACATCAGAGTCAGAGTTGGGTCAGGAGAGTGTCAGGACTGTGCAGACCTATGCAAATCTTCACCACTAGGTTCTGAGCTGTAACTCAGTGTACATTTACTGAGAAGGAGCCTCAGCTGTGTAGGCCCTAGTAGAAGAGGCCCCTCTGAGGCCAGGAGCAGGAGGGATGAGGGCAGCTGAACTCGGCTGAAGATGGAGAGAGAAGCTGAGACTCGGTGAGAAGTGGGCAGAGAGCGGGAGGGATGAGAGTGGGAGGTAGTGGGACGCTCATGGAGGGAGAGATTTGGAATCCACCCAAACACAGGCGATGGTTAAGGTCTTGGGGCTGGATAGTATTTGCACAGACTGAGTAGGGCTAAAGCAAGACGACTCTGGCAGAGAAGAGCTGCTGAGCACGGCGCGCGAGGAGCAGAGAGGAACAGCGTGCAGGAGGAACAGCGTGACGCAGCCCCAGCCCGTCAGAAGCTCCGAGGGCGCCGAGGGCCTGGGCTGGTGGGACGTCGCAGAGCAGAGGAGCTAGGGCTGAGGAAGAAAGACTGAAGCTGGGCTGTGGCCAATGGTGGGGTTTCAGCGGACACCTCGTTTGGAAGACCAGCACTGGCCAGCTGGCCAGCAGGGACGGGCTGTCCTTCCTGCCTCAGGTCTTTGTCCCTCCACCAGCGAGCGGTGGTCTGTCTTCATGCTCTTCGAAGGCGCCTCCCACCTGCTATTCTGTGACTCTCAGGAGCCTTCTAACTTTTCCGAAATCCTTTGTAAGAATTTTAGGTATATCTGCAGTAATTTCCGTACGTTATTTCTGCCCGTGATTAAGAAAGTGGAAGGGAGCCAGAAGGAAGTGGAAGGGGAGATGGACACGCTTATACCAGTCGGAATTGATTTCTCCAAGACAATGCTCAAGAATCCGGGAGGCCTCACGGCCCCCTAGCACAGGAAATGGCACAGTTGAGGCCACTTTCACTGAGCCCAGGACACACGATAAGAAGGAGATTATTAAACGATGATGTTCTTGATGATCCCTTGTCATAGGAGAATTACGGCGGACAGTCAGTCACGCTGGGTTCTGTCCGCAGCGGTGTACACGGACCTGGGCGAAGGCCGGAGAGGGAGCTGGGGGAGGCCGGAGAGGGAGCTGGGCGGAGGCCGGAGAGGGAGCTGGGGGAGGCCGGAGAGGGAGCTGGGGGAGGCCGGAGAGGGAGCTGGGGGAGGCCGGAGAGGGAGCTGGGCGGAGGCCGGAGAGGGAGCTGGGGGAGGCCGGAGAGGGAGCTGGGGGAGGCCGGAGAGGGAGCTGGGGGAGGCCGGAGAGGGAGCTGGGCGAAGGCCGGAGAGGGAGCTGGAGGAGGCTGGAGAGGGAGCTGGGGAAGGGTGGAGAGGGAGCTGGGGAAGGGTGGAGAGGGAGCTGGGGGAGGCCGGAGAGGGACCTGGGCGAAGGCCTGAGAGGGAGCTGGGGGAGGCCGGAGAGGGAGCTGGAGGAGGCCGGAGAGGGAGCTGGGCGAAGGCCGGAGAGGGAGCTGGGGGAGGCCGGAGAGGGAGCTGGAGGAGGCCGGAGAGGGAGCTGGGGGAGGCCGGAGAGGGAGCTGGGCGCAGGCTGGAGAGGGAGCTGGGGGGAGGCTGGAGAGGGGATAGGAGATCACTGAAACCTCCCTGCCATCCGAAGGGCCAAGTCACTGAGAAAGATCCTTCTGCAGCCGCACAGTGGTGGAAGGTCACATGCTATGGAAACGTAATAAACCCGGGAAACCGACTCAGGGGGACGCATGTGGAGGGTGTACGCTACTGCCTTGTGCAACTCGCCTTCCATTCATGCAGTTCCTGGAAAATGAGAACTTGAGACTGAAACCACAAAACGGAAAACACTTTATGTTCAGTCAGCAAACTCAAGATTAGTCATTATGTAGAAGAGTTTAAAAGAGTTTGTTGTTACAACAGCCAGGCGGAGGGAAAGGACAGCTGTCGGTCCTCAGGCGCCGAGGAGGGATGGATGTGTGACAGCTCTGAACCCGAGAGGCAACCCCGGAGGACTGGCGGGAGGAGGGGGCGGTCTGGCCTCCCAGACCCGTGCCGGCCTCGGTGCTGGACTTCCTCAGCGAGCTTCCGGACAGCAGTTTCACTTAGCTAAGAAATACCACAGAAAGTCCCTTTTCTTTCACAGAATGCTGGCACACACATTTCGGGCCAAGATCGAGAAATCACAAAATGTCCAGAGGAAGCGGATTCATTTCCAGGACATGTGATTACTTGGAGTGAAAGTTGGGCTGTGTAAAAATTGTCTCCACTTCTGGGAATTGCCCGCTTTGCACCGACAATCGATTTTCTGCCAGGGCTCCCCTTACAATGTGGGGGTCAGGACAGTCCGAGGCCGCCGGCTTCCCTGCAGATAGACCTGCAGGCAGCCTCGGGTTCGTGCGATTCGCCCAGAGCCTGCTGCAGGCCTCTCCGTTTTGCCTGGCACGCGGACAGTTGTGTGCAGGGTCTGTGCCAGCCACCAGGTGCCCCGTCTCTTCTTTCCAGTTCCTTGTCCATCACTCTCCTCTGTGTGTGCTTCTCTTTCAGGAGGGAACCTCGAAATTTGCAAACCTGGACAGCAGTGTGAAAGAGAACCAGAAGCGGACTCAGAGGCGGCTTCAGCTGCAGAAGGACATGGTGCGTGCAGCCCTCCCCTTCCCCGAGGCCCACGGGAGAGCCGCCTGGGTGGGCGGCTGGGCCCCGCCTGGTGCCGGCAGCTCCCACCTGCAGGCGTCCTGCGTTCAGAAAGCTCTCCCGTCCCTTACCGGCTCCTGCTCCGTGACCCCGGGAGGTCTGTAAGGCGCTGCTACTCCCACTGACCCGTGGGGCGTGGGCCCCGAGTTGCCAGCCACGGGTTCCCTGGAGCACTTCTCCTGTCGGGGGCAGCCTGCAGCAGGTGGGCTTCCGTCGTCCCGCCGTCTCCCTCCCTCCACTCCCGCACTTGGAAGCCGCCTTGGCCGTGAGACCCCCTGGGCTTCAGGTCCGCGATGGGGAAGCTTACTCAGCTTCGCACACACGGTGGCCCAGGCAGGACCTGGGTGCTGGGGACAGTGAGTCTGCTCCCGGAGGACTGGTGCTGTGCACTGGGAGATCTCTGCTGTCCCAGCCCCTCGCCATTTGCCGGCTCTCCTGCCAGTCGCAAGGGCTGACCACGTCTTCTAGTCCCTGTGCTCACGGCAGGTCAGCCTCCCTCCTGAGGGCCGAGGGAGAGTTGTAATCAGCGTTCGCTTTATTGGAACAGCTCCCCTGACTTTGCGCCTAGACGGGGGAACCAGAGAGAGAAGACTAGAGACTAACAAACTAACATCCTCGCCCTGCTCACAGAGTTCTCTCCTCTGGGAGCTGGGCAGCGTCGGGACGTCCTTAATGACAGGCCTCTGCTGTGACTGACGCCTGTAAACGTCGCAGTGTTTCAGACTCTTCTAGTTGTTCAGAGACAGGATAAAAATAGATGTTAAAAAAAAGAAGGTTATTTTGGTTCAGGGTGAGACCTTGTGTGCATAATGGGGACGGACGAAACACAGCTGACAGTGACTTCCTGAAGGACACGGCCGTCCGTGGCGTGACGCTCACGGGCGGCTCTGGCGAGGAGACAGCCAGCTCCGCCCAGCAGCCTGGCCTCGCCTGGCAGACCTCCTGCAGCGTCAGTGCCTCGAGGGGTTCGGGTCAGCTTCCCTGCAAATGCCTTTATTTTATTCTCAACGTAGTGAGTGGCTTGGGGGCCACTATGGAGAATAGAGGTGATTTCAAAGGACATTTGGTGAAATTAATACAGTGTATACCTGCAGTTGAAGTAATTCTACCTTGATTTGGAAGGGCCGATTTTTAAAAATAAGCTTTTTTATTTTGGAATTGACAGAGGAGTTCCAGGTAGTCCCGGAGTTTCTGTGAACCCTGCCCTAGTTTCCCTCTGTGGACCTGTTCCGTGATGCGGCCCACCTGTCGGTGCGGAGACATGGCCACTGGCCACTGTCACCTCAAGTCCAGTCTTCATCTGCATCTCGGCACCTTCCCCTTGGTATCCGCTTTCCTGGCAGGGTCCAACCCAGCTACACCCTCATGCAGTCATGTCTCCCAGTCTCTGGTCTGTGACCGTGTCTCAGTCTTTCCTTGTTCTTCGTGACCTTGACAGTCCTAAGGAGCACTGTCCTGGTGTCCTTCAGATGTCCTGCTGTCGGGCGAGTCTGTTGTTTTCCTGGCGGTCAGGCTGAAGTCACAGACTTTGGGGAAGACTGTCAGGGATGAAGTGTCAGTCTCATCCCATCCTGTCAAGGAGTACAGTGACATCAGCGTGACATCTGGTGTCACTCAGGACGTTACCCTTCGTCACTTGATTCAGGGAGAGTCTGCCAGGGTTTCCCCTTCGAAGCTACAGTTTGTCCCTCTCCTTGCTCCGTGCTGTGTAAGTGGTCACGGAGCCTGGGCCGAGGGCCCTGTGACAGTGCCGTCTCCCCTCTGTGTGCACACTCGTCTCCATGCGAGGCCACCCCTTTCCAGGGCATCCCAACCACTGGCCCTGGCAGAGGGGACGTCCTGACCTGCGCCTGAGCAGAACACGGGCCTCCTGGAGTGCTCTCGAACATTCTTGTCTGGTCTCCTGGCTCTGAGGCTTGGTTTTCAAAACGTGGAGAGTCAGATATTAGGTGATGGAGTTCTTGTCCTATTTGTGTAGGAATTTTCAAAATTTCACTCATGGAGTTAGCACCAATGCCCCCAAATTAGGCCTTAAAGGGTCCTTAATGAATCTCCCAACTGCGCCAAGGCCCACCAGGCCATTTAGACCGCTGCTTCCGTCTGTGAGCGGGCACCTTGCCCAGCGTCGCCCACACAGGTCCATTTGCTCCGGTGCGCAGGTTACTGAAATCTTTAGACTTGTCAGTAACAACCAGGCGGTTCTGCTGTGCTTGCTCTCCAGGGGGTGATGCAGGGCACTGTGCCCTACCTGGGCACCTTCCTGACCGACCTGACCATGCTTGACACTGCTCTGCAGGACTACATCGAGGTGAGTTCTGAGCAGGTGGCGAAATTGGACCTGCAGCCTTCTCATTGGAGACCTCGGAGAGAGATTCACTTTTACTAGCATCTGTTGAGGGCCCCTTGTGTCCGTGGCACTGTTAGATGCCACGAGGAACAGGAAGATGAACGCCGCCCCGGGCCGTGGGGGAGACATCAGAGCGGCTGTGAGCGGTCGGAGTGGCAGGGGTTCGAACGCAGTGCAGTGAGAGAAGAGGGAGGTCAGGGTTAGTTCCAGACGAGGGAGGCCTGCCGGGACCTTTGGAAGGAACAGGTGTGAGCACGGCCTTGCTGTTGAGCTGGGTTTCGGGGGTGGGAGCATGCCCTCCTTCCACTCTGCCTGGTGGGGCTGGGGTCATCACGTTTGTGGGTGTGTGAGTACCCCACCTTTCCATGTCGTCTGCTCAGAGGCACCCACGCTCGGGCTCTGTGGGAAAGGGGGTGAGCCCGTCAACAGGCGACTGTTAGTCACAGTCAACAAATGTCAAGCGGAGAATGAATCTGATATTTGAAATGAGACTTAGGGATCGGTGGTGTGTATTTAGTTCACCTCACCTCCATGCTTATCACATGTAATCGATCAGCCGGTGCGATTAGCAGGAGGAGCAGCGATTCTGCACGTTCCCGCCTCCGAGTTCACGGTAATGTTGTGCACATGCTCGGGCAGGTTGCATTTCCTGAGCTTTTTGTCTCTGCGTCCTCCGCCTCAGCTTATCTCAGGAAACACTCACTCACGTTGGGGAAGTTTTTGGAAGTGACCGATGACTTCGAAGTTAAATTCAGCCTACGGAGAATTAGGAGCTGGGGATGAAGAATTGAAACTTAACTTTTCGTGATGCTATGTAGAAGAAACTTCCCTTTTGATAAACCATTGACAGTTTGGTTCCTAGTATGAGTCAAGGACCATCTGTTTTTGGTAGAAACAAACAAACCCACTGTGATGGAGCATTACTCAAGCTTTTGCCTTTCCTGCTTCTGCAAGTGTGTTTGGATTCTGGGTCCTAACTCCTTAGTCATTATTATTTTAGTTGTTTTCAGACATTTGAAGGGAAGGCTGTTTGCCTGTCCTGTCCTATTATAATTAAAAGGATGTTTTTCTTGAAGCAAACAATGCTTCTCTTCCTCCACAGTAGCTATAATTATAGTGTCATTAATATTTATGACTTCATTTTAATCTTAATTAAAACCTTTGATTTTAATAAGACCTAGGACAACAAAGAGCTTGTCTGTGTTTCAGAGTAGTTTTGTTTCTCACACTTTTTTTTTTAATCTCTTTCAGGGTGGACTGATAAACTTCGAGAAAAGGAGAAGGGTGAGCAGAGACCTTGGCTGTGATTTTCCGTCTGACTTTGGGCAGGACACAATGAAAGAGGCGGGGACTTATGTTTTCTTTTGTAGAGGCAGAAAAAAAGTGAATGAGCATTTATTGAACATTTGTCATATACCACTGGGCTTGGCATGTTCCTGCACATTATCCCCCAAGAGCCCTGTGTGGTGGGGATTGGATCACCCTCAGTTCAAAGGGGAGGAATTGAGGACTGAGAACGGTGAAGTCACTTGGCCAGAGTCGCAGGGTTCAGACCCTGCCCAGACAGTCCAGAGCCCACCTTTCTTTCCGTACCCCCCACTCCTTATACGTGGCTTCAGCAATAACAAGTTCATCCTGTGAGGGAGGAGGGATTTCATAAGAAGAAACAACACAGAAGAGCTAATAAAAGTGGTTAACTCTTACGGATCTATCTGAGAGAGGAGAGGGAAGGTCTTCGTTGTGGTCTGTGGACAATTATTCTTTCCCTTTCCTGTCTGCATAGGAAAGGGCATTCAACATACATTTTAATATTTTTGTGGACAGGAAAATAGTTCTGCACCACACTAGAAAAGGATAAAAAAGAGAGCTTTGAAAATTTGCTATGGCTGTAGTGTTGTCGTAGCATAGTTAAATAGATATTTAAAACATTCAAAGAAAAAATGAGCGGGAAAAATAAAACTTCACCCCAGAGTACTCTTACTGTTCTTTAGTTCTTCATTCATTCTTTTATTCCACAAATGTTGATTGCATACCTGACATGGGTCAGGCACTATGATAGGTTTGGGTATTACAGCAGGAAAAAAAAGAAAAAGAAAAAGTAGAGCTCCCTGGTCTCACGAAATTCACAGTCCGGGAGGAAGGTGGACACATACATGGGCAATTGTAATGCAGCCTGATTCAGGGCTTGTGAGCAGAAGTAGTGGGTAATATAGGAGCATGTAGGAGGGTCTTCTATCTTCTATCCCCAACTTGTGAGTCCAGAGAAACTTCCAGAAGGAAATGACCTTAAAGTTAAAACCAGAACTTCAGGAGCTAAGCAGGCTGAGTTCACTGGTAACCAGATATACTAGCCTGGACAGCTATAAGCCTCTGTCCTTGGTAGAACATACTTTCTTCTGTAGCCTGATGATAAATGTCCATTGAGGACACAAGACCAAGGACAGAGGCCATCAGATGGGAAGTTGATACCATGGACTCTGCCGGTTGTTGAGTTACTCTGTCATGTCCTGTAATGACAGATCAAATTGTTATTGCCTCCCGTTACCCATCTTTGTCCTTTAACTTCGGAATAACCAAGGATGGCAATCTCTTCCTTTAAAGAGTAGAATGTGAAATTCTCAGAAACTTTGAGTATAAAACCTAAGGCTAACCCTTTATCCATCACTGACTTAAAAATCTTTATTGATGCATCTAAAGAAGTATAAATAATTTTAGATGTAATTATATACTTGCTTCTCTTGTGAGCTTTAAAAGACTTAGTTAAATGATTTACTGGAGTAGTAAAAACCCAAGGATTAGGAAAATCTAAACATTCAAGTTTATGAGGCACTGAACTGTTTAGATATTCAAACATACCAAAACTTATTGTTGAAGGGTCAGGTTTGCAGAAGATGGGGGTGGGGAACTTAGGGGACTTCCAGACTTACATTTTTAAAGAATATTTTAGGCTATAGAAGTAGAAAATTTAAATATAGTTTAGAAGTATTCAATTTTGAAAGAACAACTTTTCTATCCTTAGAATGAAAATGAGAACAAAGGAAGTCACTATGACTTTCAGTAGTAACTAGTTTGATATGTGTTGGTAGCTTGTTTTATTTATATAAATTCTTTATTAAGGGGAACAGAAGATTGACAGTTAAAACATACAAGGACTTGAGAGATTCGAGTTAGAATTTTTCAGAGTCACTCAGCCCTTTTTCTCTCTAAGGGAAGCTGTGCTTCAGGGTGTCCCAGGTGATGTTCTCCAGCGTTTACCTTCATGTGGCGATTTTTTAATGTTGAAAAGGTGTGTATTTGGTTGGCCTTTTTATTCACTCTTTTTTTTTTTTTTTTTGCCATGTTCTGCCTGCTTTAGGAATTTGAAGTGATTGCCCAAATAAAGCTCTTACAGTCTGCCTGCAACAGCTACTGTATGACCCCCGACCAGAAGTTCATCCGGTGGTTCCAGAGGCAGCAGCTGCTAACGGAGGAGGAGAGGTAGGCGGACCTGTTGCCCATCAGGGTGGAGCTGCGGTGTTGGCGAGAGGAAGGCCACGCCCAGTTCCTCATGTGGCCAGTTATTCAACACTGCTTAGTGAGCAGCTGCTAGGCTCTGTCTCCTCATTTTCAAAGGATAATGATGTAACAGGAAAAGCTGAATTGATGACATTGAAGATGTACTTTCAGGTTCATGTTCTACCAATTATTATCGTGACCTTGAACAAGTCCCTTATTCTTCCTGATCTTTAGGATACTCCTCTATAATATGTTTGTTTGTGAGGATTAAATGAAATCGTGTTTGGGAAAAATGTTGTTAAAGTACTTATCATCACCACCACCACCACCACCATCACCACCACCACCATTACCACCACCACTGCCATTACCACCACCACCATCACCACCATCACCACCACCATCACCACCATTACCACCATCACCACCATCACCACCACCACCACCACCACCATTACCACCACCACTGCCATTACCACCACCACCATCACCACCATCACCACCACCATCACCACCATTACCACCACCATCACCATTACCACCACCACCACCATTACCACCACCACCACCATTACCACCACCATTACCACCACCACCACCACCATTACCACCACCACCACTACCACCACCACTACCATCATCATTACCACCACCACCACTACCACCACCACCACCAGCACCACCATTACCAGCACCACCATTACCACCACCACCACCATTACCACCATTACCACCACCACCACCACCATTACCACCACCACCACCACCACCACCATTACCACCACCACCCCCACCCCCCATCACCACCACCACCACCACCACATTTGTCACTATTGTTAATTGGTACTAGGTTTCAATCAGGGAGGGGAGGCAGACTCCTGAAGAATTGAAATAAAATGCTGTAGGACCTCTGAGCAGGAACAGTTCATTTGGCCAAGGATGGGGGAAACAGAGAAGATTGTCATCAAATGTTAATACCTGGGTGGGATGTGAAGGGAGAGAAGGTTGTGCCAGGAAAACGGGAGAAGAACATTCCAGACAGACGAAGATGAGCAAAGGCTTGGTGGCCGACATGCTTGGCATTTGGACGAGCAGTAAGGACTCTGGTGTGGTTGGGACACAAGGGACAGGTTTCAAACTAGGGCTGACGAGTGTGGGAAGGTGCACTAACTCCAGGGTCTTGCACGTTGGCCCAGCAGTGATGCCTTTACCTTGTACCCAGAGGACTGCTCTGCAGGCCCTACCTGGCCCACCACATGTGTTCACATTTTCAAAGGGGCAGGGGAGAAGAATGGGACATGGGACAGTTATTTGAAATTCAGATTTTATTGTCCACGAATAAAGCTTTATTGCAACACAGCCATTCAGTCACATCTGGTTCATGGTTGCTTTCCCACTTTAAGGGCAGGTTGAGTAGTTGCAGAGACCATGTGGCCCACAAAGCCTGGAATGCTCGCTGTCTGGCCCTTTGTAGAAAGTATTTGCTCACTGCCACCGTAGCTAAGGGATTTCCTTGAACGTTCATCATCGGGGAAAGCAAAATCGACAGCAAATGAAGTTTTTGCCAATGAGAAAATGAGGTTCAGAGAAGTACTGTAACTAGTTAGTGGTAGGATCTGGGTTCAGACTCAAGTCCGCCAGACTCTACAACCTAAGCTCTGAAGGTGGTTGTATAATGTTGGGCAAATCATGTAACCTCGGTAAAACCTCAGTTTCCTCGTTTGAAAGGAAGATGGTTTCTGAGGTCTTTTAAAATCCCAGAATAGATGGGTCCTGTTACGTGGAAAGAAAACCTTTGAGAGTGTTCATCAGTTGCTGCAGATTTTTTTTTGCTATGTAGAAAACGAAGCAGTCATAACCTCTTCACATTTTCTTGTCTGATGATCACTCGTGTGAATTAGCTCTCTCTCGTTGTGTGCATCCTTCTCACGAATGGACATACAGACCTTGCTGCTTGGTGCTTTGGATCAGAAGTCCAGGCTCAGATCAGCAGCCGTGTGATGAAGTGTTAACGATGAAAGGAATCGTGTTCAACATAGCTGCTTTTTCCTTGCGATTTATGAAAACCCCTCCAGCTTAATATTGGAATAATTCCCATATCAATGAATACTTCTACTTGAGCAGATACTTGTACATACCTTTAGGTTTAAAAAAAGGAAAACAAAAAACACGTAATGAGCAGCTTACCAAGCTAACAGTCACCGCAGTTACCCTTCCTCACCTACCCGCACGCAGTGCGTCTGCTGGTCGGATGGCACTTTCCTGGCCCACGGAGTCCCATCTGCCTGGCGTGGAGCTGTCTGATCCGGAGCTTTTAATTCAGGATGTTTTGGCAATTAAAAGCCATGTTTATGTATGCTTATCAGTAATGTAATTGCCTATGTCTATTCACTGAAGATTAGGTAGTTTATGCGCGCGCGCGCGCGCGCACACACACACACACACACACACAGTAACAGGAGGGGGTAGTGAGAGGAGATGCTTCTTCCCTGGCTCTGCAGCTGGGGGAGAAGGACCAGGGAACACAGTGGAATCAGCCTGATGCTGCCACGAAGCACAAGTCCTCGTGTGAGGCACACGGAGCTGAGCAGCCTCAGTCTGTGGGCCATGCGGGAGGGGGCAGGGCCCGGGTACATGTGTGCGAGCTGGTCCTGGAGCTGTGCCCTCTGACGTGTGTGATGGAACACGCGGTGCATGTCTGTACTTCTCTAAAGTGAAGCCAGCAGAGCGTGCGGGGAGCCCTCCCCTTCAGCTGAGCTCTGACCTCACGCACCCTGCTCTCCCCAGCTACGCCGTCTCCTGCGAGATCGAAGCGGCCCCCGACGCCAGCGCCACCTCGCCCAAGCCTCGGAAGAGCATGGTGAAGAGGCTCAGCCTGTGAGTGTCCCTAGGGCCGGGCTCGGTCCTGTCACAGCTGGGGAAAGAGAGGGTAGCCAGTGCGTCCCCCGGCACCAGGGTGAACGTGAACAATTCACTCACTCGCCAAATAGCGTCTCTGCCCCTGTCACGGACTCGCTGTGCGATTCTCTGAGTCCGTCCCCGCCTCCCCGCTGTCCCGCGTGGTGTGAGGCTCCAGCAGCACGGCCCCGCCCTCGCCCAGCAGTGGCTCTCACGTGCAGTCTGGTGGTCTCCGAAGGGGCGTACCAGATACATGGCTTCCTTGCTTGGGAACCTCCAGTGGTTTTATTTGAAGGTAGCACCCAGACTCCGTCCTGGTGTACTGGGCCCTGCATGGTCTTCTCCCAACCTCCCTGACCACCTTTCTCATCCACACCCCGCCTGTTCACCTCCCAGCTGCCCTTCAGCCCACCAGGCTTGGTCAGGGCCGTGGCAGTAGCTGTCCCTGTGGCCTGGCCTGCTCTTTCTCGGGGTTAATACGGCAAAAATGTTACCTCCCGAGAGAGCACCCTCTCTAACGTTGCTGTCCACCCGGGGCGGTCAGTCATACCGGCTGTTCCTTCCAGGGGAACGCAGGCCCCGAAAGCAGAAACCTTGTATCTTGTCCGCGGGGCTGCGTGCTTAGCTCAGCGCCGGGCACAGAGAGGCCCCCGCAGCTCACGTCGTAACTCCTCTCTCCTCCTGAGCAAAATCCCAAGTCCTGACAAGGGCCCTCAGCACTCCTGAGGGTCCGCAGCATCGCCCCACCCTCCCAGCTGTCCCTTGCCGCTGTCCTCACCTGTCCCGCTCACTCGACTTCTCGGGGTCCAGACACCCAGACCTCCCTCTCTCTCGAAGACCTACACCTGTGTCTGATCTTCTCAGTGACACATCTGCTTTGGCCAGGGACAAGCCAGAACAGGGATGGGAATGTTGGCCGGTGTTGTCATGCAGAGTGGGCTTGGAGCCGTGCTGACCCGACCCAGCCCAGCTCCACCGCTGCCTCTCGTGTGACTTCCTGCTTTGTCATTGGTGAGGCCAGAGTAACGATGTCCACCTCAGTGGCCGTTGTCAGGACCAGGTAGGGTCGTAACACTCCGCAACAGAACCCAGCTCTCAGTGGGTGTCTGAAAGCTACCATTGTTTTCTCTAAGACAACTTTCTGTTACTACTTTTTAAATCTTTTCTTTTGGCCAAGATTCTGACTGTTTTCATGAGTTTTTGATACTTCCCTGCACTGTCTGTCCATCGGTCTCAGTGAGTCACATTGGCAGGGACGGTACAGGAACTTGGATATGGTCACTTCTCGGTGTGACACACACAGGCCCTTATCGGGTGTGGATGGCATGACCTCCCGCTATCAGAGGCTGCGCAGTCTCCTTTCTACCTGATCCCAGGCGATAAGAGGCATTTGAGGAGTAGGTTGAAACGTGATTTTATAGAAAACATGTATAAGTTCATCCTGATGTCTTGCCAAACCTCTCTCCTTGTTGAGAGGTCTGCCCTTGGCCCTCCTGAATGCTAGATTTATGAGCTTTTAAATTCACCTCTGGAATTTTCCGTAGCATCTCGCCATCTTTTCCCTGCTGCAGTCATGGGGGAGAATGAGCTCTCCTGAGATATCCGAGCCCTGACCGAGCCTTGTCCGCTGTGAGACGGGCCCCTGCGCAGGGAAGCAGGCCCTGGGGAGAGCCGGGCCTGCAGGGCGTCTCTGTGCCCGCTGCACCACGGAGAATCTGGAGTCTCCGGACAGTCAGGGGTCAGCACAGGTAGCGCTCACCTCAGTGCCCCTTTCTTTGCCCACTTGCTTTCTTTCCCTGTCCTCAGGTAGCTGCCACTGCATATTCATTTTTACGTCATTGCTTCTCTGATGCTCATCTCCAACCCCAGTGTGCGTACTTACTGTGCTGGCTGTCCTAGCATCCCGGGTCCCGTCTCTGCCCAACTCTGGCAGGTGCACGGCCTCTGAGGACCTTCACGTGAACTCCAGGAGCGGGGGCTCAGGGTCAGGGCCTGTGCGGAGCGTGGTGGGCACTCAGTACAGCGGTCGCTGCTGGAATCTTGCCACGAAGCTTGAGTGTAGTCCATGGTCTCTGCGGCTGAGTTTGAACATTTATTCTGAGTAAAAGAGGTCACGTGTCCCTCACCTTGCAGACATTTTGACAAGATTTTATGACCTTAGCATTTTTACAAATGTGGAAAATGTTTTTGTTTGTTTGTTTTTTCGCTCTCCCTACATATAACAACGCATTTATTCAAAGAGGGTGGAGAGTGTCTTGGAGCCTGGGGGGAAGGGGCGCCTTGTTTGAAGGTCAGAGGTGCCAGTATTGAGTTAGAGTTAACCTTTGCAAAGCAAAATGACCTCATTAAATTGCACAGCTGGAAGAACCTTTGGTCTTTGACCAATTTAGTTGTAAGCTAGAGACTCTTAGACAACGGGCCGAGGACCAACTTTCAGAGTCCCCCTTGGATTCCTGGAGGAGCGACAGCAGCACTGTTTCCTTCTCTAAACCGGGATCAGTTTCACTCCCCCCCGAGCCAGCAGCGTTTGGAGGTCCAGGGAAGGAGGCAACATGGAAAGTGGAGCAGGGGGGCGGAGATGAGGCAGACGCAAGGGATGCTTCGGGTGTTGGAATTTGAGTTTATAATTCCTAAAATATTTGACGTGAAATCGAGCTCATCGTCGTCGTTTCCGTTGTTGTTGTTTTGTGGTCAGCGCTTGTTTGTCTCCTGCCATCTTTCCTACATCTCACTCCTTCCCTCCCCCCCCCTCCCATGCTGTCTGTGAGTGGTAGCCCTTCTCGGTCCGTCTGGGGTGTATCCTGCCCTCACTCTTGGAACTACCTTAGATGGGCATAGAATTAAACAATGACTGTTATTTTCACTGAGCAGTTTGAAGATATTATTCCATGTCTTCTGTCGTTGCTTTTGAGATGCCTGATACCTGTTTGATTACTGTTCCCTTGATCATGTCCCCCACCCCGTTCCTTTACGAATTTCTTTTGTCTTTCATGTACCACTCTGCAGTTTGAGTGGTGATTCAGTCTTATTTATCCCATTTAAGATGTGGTTCCTGGATCTCAGGATTCATGTGGTTCATTAGTTCTGGAATCTTCTCGGCCACCATCTCGTCAGACAGGTCCCTCCTCCGTTCTCTCGACTGGCTTCTGCCGGACCTCTTCATGCAGACACTCGGGCATTTCTTCCTCCTGTCTTTTAACCCGTCTCCTTTTCCATGTCTTTGTATTTGGATGCTGATTTCTGAGGATTTTCTTCACATCTGTCATCTGGTTCATACTTTTTTCTCTTCAACACTCTTTAACCCTTACACTGAGTTTTTCATTTAAATCACTACAGTTTTCACTGTAGAAGTTAATTTTTTTTTCAAATTATCTTCCTGTTCTTTTGCCATCATATCTTGCTCTTAACTCCTGTTTTCAATTTATTATATCTTTAATATTTTGAAACATACTTATTTTATAGGTTGGCCCATGGTAGTAGACACTCAAATATTTGTCAGATGAATGAATAAATTATTCGTTTCTTTCTTACAGCTTGTGTATCTGGAGTTCTCAGGAGTCTAAACCTGTTGTGTGTTGTGCCTGTTGACTCTCTCTTTGGTTAGGATGTTTTCTTGTGTGTATTTCATAATTTTGTGTTGTGAGCTCATATTTATCCGGGAATTCTCTGCAGCCTAGGTGGAAGCTATATTCCTCTAGAAAATTTTTTTTTAAATTCTGATTTCTTCAGGTAGTGGCCTGAGAGTTCCTAGACCAGTTGGGTAGCAGTCTAAGATCACACATGATTTCTGGAGAGATGTTTTCCTCTCACGAAACTGACCTCCGGCGAAGACAGAGAAGCTGCCCTCCTGTCTTGCTGTGCCAACAGGAAGATACTTTTCTAGCCCATCTTTTCCCCAAGGGAACAGCCCTTTGAGGGCCCTGGCCCTGTGTAAGGGGTCTCAGTTCCAACTCCCTCCCTTACATCAAAAGCTGCCCTCATCTTCGGGGCCTGTGGATGCGTTAACATCTACGCCCTGGTGTGCTGAGGGTGGCGCCCACTCCCCAGCCAGGGCAGCCGCAGAGCCAGCTCACAGGCTGGTTTTCAGTCCCCTTTCCCTCCTTGGCCTGGCGGATATTCCTTGCTGTCCTGCATGCCCAGCTGTAAAGAGACTGTGTAAAGGGACGTAGGTCGTCGCAGTCCATCAGCTTGTAGACACAGGCGTCTGCCTGCTTGGTTCTTGTCCAGCTCAGGCCAGTCGTCTTCAGCCTCAGGGAGTTCGTTTCATGATGAGACTTGATCCTGTCAGCATGGTCCATAGACTTAGAAAATGGAGAACCCTTGACCTAAGCAGTCTGTGTGTTCTTTGAGGTTGGAAGTAATCTCCTGGGACAAGATGTTCACTGTGATCTGTTAGAAACTTTGTAGCACGTTTTCCTAAAAGAACAATGACCCAAGATTGAGACAGCATCATGGACTAAATCAACACAAAACTACTTGCTCCACCGTGGATTCCAGGTTTGTAAGAGGCTGACCACCCGGACTTGTGTCCCTGCAGACTGTTCCTGGGGTCGGACATGGTCACCAGCAGCACGCCCACCAAAGAGCAGCCCAAGTCCACTGCCAGCGGGAGCTCTGGCGAGAGCATGGACTCCGTGAGCGTGTCGTCCTGCGAGTCCACCCACTCCGAGGCCGAGGAGGGCTCCGTCACTCCCATGGACACGCCCGATGAGCCGCAGAAAAAGGTGGGTCCCCCGTCCCTTCCCTAACTCCCGGTTCAGGCACCTGGCAGTGTCTGCCCCCCGAGAAATGTCTCTCTCCGGCTCATCACTCCACGTATTTTGAAAGTCATGTTTGAGATGCGTCAGAAGCAGGTCTGTCCGGGGACTGGTTCTGTATCGACGCAGACGCAGGTCTGAAAGCAAGGAGCGGGGTTACTGCCCTAGCTTGTGAAATACTGTTCCGTGCCCACACGCAAAGGCAGCTGAGGGATTGTAACCTGGAGCACGGGCTACGCTTTACTGAGGAGGTGCAGGGTCTTCTTAGAAGAAGCAAATAGCCAGGAGACAGAGATGTGTTGACTTCTTGGTGTCACCCGTCTCAGCCGAGCTTGTCCCACAGTAATACTGTGTAGCAAACCACTGTTTCTTCTCTGTCACACGCTGCAGGCTGGTTGACTTGGATTGGGCTTGGCCCTGGGCCATGGGTCTGGTCCGGGTCTGCTCTGTCTGCCTCCATTCTTTTTGGAGGAGCGGGCTAAGAAATATGAACAAGGGGCAATCCAACCCCGTAAGCACATACTAAGCCCTCACCTGGGTCATCTCCGTCAACATTTTATTGGCCAAAGCAAATCATGTGGCCACATCTCACATAAATAAATGAGGCAGGAACTATATTCCACTTCTAGTGGGAGGAACTGGAGTCATGGGGCAAAGGGCATGGGTGCAGAGGAGGATAAGGGATTGGTAACAATGATACAATCTGCCAAGTCCCCCATAAAAGGAAAGTGATGAGAGGCGATAAAAGAATTCCCATAGAGAGTTGCCATTTTCCATGCGGTCTAAACAAATGAAAAGAAAACAGAAGGTCTATCTTAACCTTCTGCACACCTCTGCTTCAGGCGTTGGTCATGGGGCTAGGACCAAACATGTCCACTGTGACATGACGAGCATTTGCACCATTTGGGAGGTTTTCAGCCAGCCACCCTTGCTGTGTGAGTGGCTCCGGCCCTTTGCTTGTGCTTAGGCCAGTGAGGCAGTGTGGCTGACAGTCCCTGCAGTTTGTTTCTGTCCATCTGCAAGGAATGTGTGTGCTGTGTCCCACCGTGTGACAAGCAGCAGCAGCAGTCCAGGGTCCTCAGGTGACCTTGTCACAAAGTAGCCAGTGCAGGAAGGACACTGTACTCGGGACCCACCACCGAGTTGACTCGGGTGCTGCCCCAGCTGCATTTCTCAGCTTTCTGTTTTGAAATCCAGGGAACATTTTTTAAATGTCAAGGAATCGCTGCAAACACCTGCAGCCGTCTCTCAGGTATTTTCCTGAGCCAGGGGTGTGATCCTTCTCCATGACCGTGACATGCAGCATCGCATCTATCAAAATCTGGAGTGAAGTCTCATTAGTCACCTTTCAACGGGTCCTCAAGCTTTGTAGGCCCTTCTCTGAGGATGGGCATTGTGCAGAAGTGACAGCTGGGTACTGCCCTCATCTTCCTGGGGTTTCTCTCTGTTCAGGAAGGAGATCGATCACAGTCGCACCTGTTGCTGTGATGGACATGTGCATGGGTCCAGCCCATCCCCTTTAAAACTACATAGAAGCCCCGTGTCCCTTGCCACCCCTCGCTGCATTCCTTGTTGTCTCCTCCCTGAGTGCCGGGGCTTCAGTTCCTTGCACAGGTCATGAATTTTTATTCTTTGCAGGAACCTGGCTCAGAGTCATGAATTTCTTTAGGTTTAAACGTAATTGAATTGGATGCAAGTAGTTGCTAGGCTTCAGCATCCCTGAAAGTTAACTGGCAAGGCCTCAGCTGTCCTGCTCAATTCAGAGCTGACCTGGATGACCCCGCTCCCACCCCCACCCTGAGATTGTGCAGCCCTCCGGCTGCCGCCCTGCCCACCCCACTGGCTACACCGCGTGCACTGCTTTGTAGCGAAGTGTGACTTCCTCCCTTTTTCTTCACTCCCCGATCACGATTTCCAAACATGTATCCTCACCCTTACTCCTCAGAGTACATTCTCATTAAGAATTGGGGGCCCCTCAGGTGGTCTGTTTAGAACTGCTGTAATCCAGCTTTATCTTCAAGGCTTTATCTTAATTATAAATGTTGCTCACATCATAGGAAAATAGATTTAGATGAAGGGAAGAGAAGGTGATAACATTGGACCAGGAACTGGAAGGTGGACCCCCTTGGCTGCTGTGCGGGGCACCTGCAGGTAGAACGGGGCAGCTGACTACCCGCCCCCACTTAGCCCTCACCCCGGGCCACTGGTTTGGTTCCCTTGGGAGCATAAGGGAAAATGTAACTAGGCCATGTTATGATGGAGCCACAGGTAGGTTCCTGCATTTCAGAGCGGAGATGCCAGCTTGCCGGGCTCCAGTTAAATTAACCACGCAGTGGGATTTAATGTATATTGCGCCATAGGAAGAAGCCCATAGCAAATACCACGGAGTAGACTCCATTTTAGTTGGAAGCCAGGTAATCAAAACACTAAATTTCTGGGCTCTCTTTCCATGGAAAGGTAAACCGATATGAGAGAAATTAATGTTATTTATTTTTGAAATGACTTCCAGATTACTTGATAGGATTAAATGGTATGGTGGGCTTAACTCATTCTGAGAGATGATTTGGAGTTTTCTTCAAGTTGATATTTAAAATGATTCAAGTTAATGACTTTTGGGACCACCTGGTGAGCTTGGGGCATGCTATTTCTGTGGTCATTGGTACTGCACACGTAGTGAATCAGAAAGCTCATGAATTGGAGCACCTCATTCCTCGATGACCCCTGACGTAACCAAGGAAATGGGTGCGGTCGGTTCCAGAAGCAGGTGCAGAGAGCATTGGAGCTCTGAGCCGTGTTCCCTGGGCAAACCACTCTGTTCCCTGACTCGTCCTTACGGTGCTCTGCCTTTTGTTCAAAGACAACGGGAAAGTTCCTCCCCACCTCACAGTGGCAGACACACCGAGCTGATGGACACAATGCCATGTTCCGTCACCACGGTGTCACCTGGGCCTTGGCCGCGCCTTTGCTCCCTGAACCCGCCAGGACCCCGGGGAGCACGTCTGGGTGCTGCTGTCAGTGGTTTTCCCTCTGGTCTCGGGTTCCTCAGCAGCAGAAGGAGAAAGAGCTAGGTGACCACTAATATTTCATGCAGAACTATCAAATGTGGCCCTTATCTTAGAACTGTCTAAAAACATCATTTCTCTCCTGCTACAAAATCGGATTGCGAAGTAGAATACGGATAGAAATGCTCTCTGCGGTCAGGTCAAGCATCAGTCCGCTCCAGGCAAGTGGGCCTGGATAACCGGCCAGTCTGGGAGGCTTCCCCTGCCCAGAGCTTTTCCGCCTGCCGCGTCGCTTTCAGTTCCTGGTGTCTGCTGCCATCTGCTGGTTCACTTCCCTAAGAGCAGCTAATAGCAGGAAATGAGGGAGCCCCCTTGCCTCACGCAGATGTAGAGGGATTAGGTGGAGTAGGGAGTCACTGATAGGCACCTGCCATGGGGGTGCTCACACCAGAGACCAGACGCAGGTGCTGTGGGCTGTTTGGAGGAAATACTGAAATGTATTGGAAATTGTGAAGCGCACTGTTGGCCAAGTTCTAACAGCTCCCTTTACTTGTGGGGTGTGTTTACTCTTTCAGCTCTCCGAGTCGTCCTCATCGTGCTCCTCTATCCATTCCATAGACACCAGTTCCTCAGGGATGTCGTCCTTAACCAACCCCCTCTCCTCTCCTCTGTCCTGCAACAACAACCCTAAAATGCACAAGCGCTCCGTCTCCGTGACATCCATGACCTCGACAGTGCTGCCTCCCGTTTACAACCACCAGAACGAGGACACCTGCATCGTCCGCATCAGCATAGAGGACAACAACGGCAACATGTACAAGAGCATCATGGTGAGGTGTCAGACCGACGCCCCGAAACACGCGCTGTTAGCATCTCTGCACGTTCGCACAGAGCGCGTGTGTGCCCAGGGATGAGTGCCCCGCTCTCCCAGGCGTACGCCAATAATGCACACATAGAAATACTTGCCAACAGTGCATATAGGATGTCCGTTTCACAGCTTATCATTTGCCGAGGTTTATTCCTCCGGGTCAGTGTCACCCTTTCTAAACAATCAACTTGAACCACCACGTCATGTATTCCAGGAAGTCTCTGTGGAGCTACACGTCGGGTTTATAGTCGAACTGCCATGCAGTCTTAGCACTGTCTTCCATGGGGCAAGTTTTTTGTTTAGTCATTTGGAATCAAACTTAGTAGAGTGGATGATCAAGCTGGAAATACAGCTTGAGTCCACGAGGTACGATGTTTATAGATAAATGAGACTAGCCTCTTTGAGCTTCTCATAAAGACTGTATTTTTGAGCACAGTCCCAAAATAATGGCAGTCTTTTTGGAATACAGAGTCTCCTGGTGCGTGTGCGTGTGCGTGTGCCAGGGCTGGTGTGTTTTTCATCGACAGTAGACTGGCTTATAGGATACATCGTATACTGGGGAGCAGATCTCCTTTGTGAAAAACCCCACAGTAAATCCTACATCTGAGCTTCATCACGCTCGATGTTTGAGGGCACTTGGAGCACTTACAGGCTCAGCTCTGAATGTAACGTAAGTGATGTGGAGGAAACTGTCAACAATCTGCAGACAGGCTTCCCGGAGGCCTCCAGGGTTGTGTACCCGTCCCTGGACACGGACTGGGGGTGGGAGATGAATGAGACAGCTCTGTCTCTGGAACTGATCATCAGATGGGAGATCATAAAGCATTGTCCAGTGTTCCAGAGACTCTCGCTGAGGTCAGGTCAGGTCGATGATAAAGGCCTTTAAGCCCACACGAAGGGGGTTGTGCTAGTGCCATAGGCCGTAGGGTCTTCTCGAAGGCTTTTAAATTATGGTCAGATTTATTCACTAGAAAGTAACCGGAACTGTGGAGGCTTGAGGCCAGAGCACAGGGCTCGGTTGGCGGTGGGGAAGCAGCTGTCCCCCTCCACATGGGGGCTGATGAGGGCTCGGATGGTGTTCACATGATTGGAGACAGTATAGATTCTAAGAAGATCTTAATGAGGTATAATTATAGGATCTGTTCGTTCAGTTATCAGCTTTTGGCTACCGTCGTGGGGGATGAGGAGGGAGGACTCACGGCTGTCCAGGCAGCCTGGCGATGGTGGTCCTGACAAGTGAAGTGTGAAGTGCTGGAGGGGGTTTGGGGACACTGAAATCGGAGGTACCGGCAGGCTAGCCAGATGGCGCTGTCAGGTGGCCGGAAGTACGGGCTGGTACGAGTGTCGGACACTGGGAGTCACCAGCCCTGCCGGGTGGATACGGCCATGCGGAGGGAGCACAGGCTGAGACAGACTCGGCCGTGTGCGGACGGGCTGGTCCAGGGGCCCGGGGGTCGGAGAACCAGCGGGAAGCCCCGGTCACCCCGACACTGTGTTTTCAGCAGGGTTCGTTCACGTGGATCCCCTCACGTGACTCCCAGAGAAGTGAGTTTCACCTCAGTCACTCTGGGGTGTCTCTGCACTAAAAGGGACTAAGAACTGATACGGGCACCAAAGTGGGTGAATCTCTGAAGCATCATGTTGAGCCAGAGAAACCAGACACAACAGATCGCACGCAGCAGGAGTCTGCTCCTTCAGCAACAGGCTAACCCAACGCGTGGTGTTAGAACACGCGCCCCAGGGAGAGGGGCACTGGGAACTGTTTGCTCCCCGTTTCGGGTGCATGAACCCGACACCCAAGCATGGGTCAGTGTGGCTTCCTTCGGGGGAGCAGCCACCAGTCACGTGTGGTGGCGATGACGCATCTGAAATGTGGATAGTGTGAAATAGACACCAGATTTTGAAGACTTAGTACAAAAAAATAATGTAAAATATCTCATTAAAAATTTTTTTTTTATTTTGGTACGTGCCCCTAGCGGGAACCGAACCCGGAACTCTCTGGTCCACAGGCCGATGCTCCATCCGCTGAGCCAAACTGGCCAGGGCTCATTAATAATTATTATATTAGCTATATGCTGAAATAATATTTTGGGTATATTGAATTAAATAATATATTATTAAAAGTAATTTTTAAAACACTTTTTTAATGTGGCTGCTAGATATTTAAAATGACGAATGAGCCCTGGCCGGTTTGGCTCAGCGGTTAGAGCATCGGCCTGCGTTCCGGAGAGACCCGGGTTCGGTTCCCGCTAAGGGCACGTACATCGGTTGCAGTTTGTCCCCGGCCCTGGTTGGTTGTGCGGGTGGCAGCCACTCGATGTGTCCCTTTCACATCGATGTTTCTCTCTCTCTCTGTTTCTCTCTCTCCCTCCCACTCTACCTGAACAAAAAATGGAAAAATGTCCTCGGGTGAGGATGATAAAATGACGAGTGAGGCTCACGGTGTGGATACCCGCCCTGTGGTGCTGGTTCAGCATGTCAGCATAGGCTGTGTGTCCATCACCAGCTGTGGCCCTGTTTCCCTCCGCAGCTTTCCACGTATTAAGCGCTCAAGGAAAGCCCGTGGCTGTCCCGTCGTCCTGTGGACACACGGGGAGTTTCAGGTACAGGAGAGAAGGGGAACCGGCTTTCTCCTTGAGTAGGGTTCAGTGGACAGCCGGCATGACCCACAGCCCGGCCTGCCACCCCTGGGGTGTCCTTTCTCCTCCAGCCGTGCGCTCCTTGTCCACCGTGATCCCGCTGCGGGAGGACTTCTCTAGACGATCAAACAACCTATCTTCCTCCTTTAAAACTGTGTACTGATTGCTTCCTGGCAAGTGGATAAGCCAGACGTTTTGGTAGTAGACAGATGTGCAAGGTCTTTGTCGCCTACAAGGACCCGTTGTCATGCACGTTGTTTCCTGACTCGCAGATCCAGCTGCGCCCTGCCTAGAGGGACATCTGGGCGCTGCCACTCAGGATCAAGGACTGGTTTTTCTGGAGGACTTGAGACTTGTTTGTTTTTTGTTTTGTTGTGGTGGTTGTCTCTCCTTTTACCTCCTGGTGAGAGCAGCTTTTGTTTTTAAGTGAGAATAATTTGTGTTTTTATTTGCTTTCTTTCGTATTTAAAATCGCCCAAGGGATGGGTGTTAGTCAGCCCTCTGTTCCCAGCACCTGCCATCCTGGCTGCTGGGCAGAGATGAAGGGAGGAAGTCAGAATTGTGGTGAGAGGAAGCTTTTCTTATTTTTATTTATTATTTTTAAACATTTAGAAGCTGATTTTTATTGAAGCATGATTTACGAACAATTATATACACAGATCTTGTGTTTAGTTCTTTGGATTTTGATAACTCTATCTCTGCCTGTGTCTTTGTTTATTCCTGTGTCTGTGACCGTGACTGTGTGTGTGTCTATGTCTGTGTCGGTGTCTGTCTGTGTTCGTGTCTGCCTGTGTCCGTGTCTCTGTCTATATCTATGTCCATGTCTATGTCTGTCTGTGTCTGTGTCTATGACTATGTCTGTATCTGTGTCTGTGTCTGTGTCTGTCTGTGTCTGTGTTTATGTCTTTGTCTGTGTCTGTGTCCATGTCTATGACTATATATGTGACCACCACCCAAGTCTAGATAAAGAATCTTTTTCATCCTTCCAAAAATTTCTTTGTGCCCCTTCCTGTCAGTCCTCTCTTGACCTAGTTAAGTTAGGTAATTAAGGTTAGATTTCTACCACCACAGGCTAGTGTGGCCTGTTTCTAAAAGCAGTGACTCCCGCAGCGTGTTATCTGTTGTGTCTGGTTTCTTTGGCTCAACGTGATGCTTCAGAGATTCATCCCCAATGTTGCCTATATCAGCTCTTAATTTCCTTTTATCTGCTGAGTGGTGTTCTGTTAGGAACGTGCCATAATTTCTTTATCCATTCCCTATTCTCCTGTTGATGGAGACTCAGGTTTATTCTAGTTGCTAGCTATTATGAATAAATCTATGAGCGGGTATGTACAAGTCTTCTTGTGGACTTATGCTTTCATTTCTCTTGGTAATACCTGGACGTAGGATTGCTGGGCCATAGGGGCACTTGTGTGTTTTGAAGTGGTTGGTGGGCAGAACTGGCCGTTTCTGACCACAGGTTGTAACCAGCGCCAGAGCAGAAGCTTGGCCGGCGAGGATGCTATACATTCTCCACAGCGCCCTCGTGTGCCTTCCACTGGAACCGCAGCCAGTGCGAGGGGCAGCAGACGTGCATTCTATGGTAACGGGGACACTGTGACTCAGAGTAGGTGACCGAGCGGATGGCCCTTCGTCCTCTGGCTGCTACGACTGCAATCGAGACTGGAACCCAGGAGTTCTGGCTCCGGGTCCTGTTCTCATCCCACAGGCCACGTCCCCTGGAAGACAGCAAGATAGGGGTCCGGAGAACTTTTTCAGGAACACGAAGCTAAGTACCTTCCACCTCACTTCTTGTCCCCCAGCTGACGAGCCAGGACAAAACCCCCGCTGTGATCCAGAGGGCGATGCTGAAGCACAACCTGGACGCCGACCCGGCGGAGGAGTACGAGCTGGTGCAGGTCATCTCGGAAGACAAAGGTGGGTGTGGCGCCCCCTCCCGGCGCCTCGGGGCAGGTTGCCAAGGTCTAGAGGACAGAGAGTGGACAGGCCTCTGTTTAAGGGGGGCGGGGTGGCATTGTGTGGGGAACCAAGCCGTCACCTCACTTGTAGAGTTAAGCATCTCAGGCTACCCCCAAGCCCTCTGTAGTTTTTGAGTGTTCCTGCTGCCCATCCTTCATAACCTGTCATCCCAGGTCGAGTCTCCCTGTGGCAGGAGGTGGGGGCAGTCGGGGTTCTGTCGGGTCTTTGCAGATGGCCACGCACCTCCTTTACCCAGTAACACGTGTCTCGGTCGTGTTTGGACCTGAAGTGTAGCAGTTTCCGTAATCATTTCTCATTGTTGCAGTTCATCATTTATGAGAGGCTTATAAGTTTGTCTTTCAGTTTACCCTTCTTTTTAAAAATATTTTTATTGAATTTTAGAGAGGAAGGGAGAGGGACAAAGAAAGAAAACATCGATGTGAGAGAGAAGCATTGATCGACTGCCTCCTGCATGCACGTGCGCGCACACACACACACACACACACACCCCACCCCCACCCCCGCCGGCGATCAAGCCCATAACCTGGGCATGTGCCCCTACCGGGAACCGAACTGGCAAGCCTTTGGCGCATGGGTCGACACCCAGGCAACCGAGCCACACCGGCCAGGGCTCAGTTTATCTTTATTCACGTTTGACCTTCCAGTAGCAAAGGCTTCTAACACACTTCAAGAGACGAACTGGTGATCTGTGAAATGCTTCAGTATGCCTAGAACCCACTATGTACAGAAATTCCTTTTGTGAAGACTGGGTGAATAACCACCCTGAATGTGTGTGTGCTGATTTGAACTGAGCTGTATTTGTTGCGAGGAGAAGACAAGCTGGTGGGAACTCCTCTGTACCGGCCGCGTCATAGAAGGGGACTCAGTAGAATCGATCACACTTCCACGCCCAGAGGGGCAGCAGACAGCTGATAGGCCCAGCGCTGACCGGTGCACCTGTCTTCATGTAGCCCCCCGAAAGGAAAAGAATGATGCAGCTTGGGGTACGGGAAGGGAGCAGCTGTCATGCTCCATGTGCCCGGCAAGTCGCCCAGGCTGTACCTGGCCTCCTGGGGAATGGCCAGTCAGTGGCATTTCCCCAGACGGGAAGGACTGTAGCCTCGGAGAAAACTCGTTTCAACCACCTCTTAGAGATGTTCCCGTTCATTCAGCTAGCCCTAGCTTCGTGGCACACCTTTCTCAGTTATAAGGTCTATTTTTAATAGTTTCAGTTAAAATTCTAAGCCTCCAAAGTGGTCTGTTGAGTTTCACCATGTTGCTGACCACACTGAAGTGAGGCCGGCGGGTCTGAAGAGCCAGCTTGGCTCATCGCTGTGTGGTCTCGGGTGGGCTGCCCGACCTCCCAGGCCTCGGCCCTTCATTGGGTAACTGGGGTGATGTGGGCAGGAGACAGACACTTTCAGGGAGACATTCTTTATGAACGTTTGTGCCCGGGGCACCGGAGCTGCCCAGAGCCCGATGTGTCCGTCTTTCTGGAGAATCGCAGGGTTGAGTCAGCGCAGGTGACGCAGCCTAGTTTCCGCAGTCCGGTGCCACCCCACCCCACGGCCACAGAGCTAGACCGCACATTTACCTCCCTAGTCCCCGACTTTGGTCACTTAGACACTCATTACCCCAAAGTGCTAAAGAGTACATACTTTCTTTTAAAAATAAAAATGAATTAAGATAACGTTGCTTGATAATTCCATATCACACTTGGAATAACCCTAGTTCAGAATCGCAGCATCTAGTTGGGAACCACTGGAGTGGATAGAGTGTAACTGTTAACAGATACACTGTCTTTGTGGGTGCTGATTAATAGTAAGTGAGGGCAGGGCCCCATGAGGAATAAAGTACGGGTTGGATTAGGGACTACTTCAAAAAAGGTTTTGATATTCTAAGTAAAGAGTTCTGGGAAATGCTGTAGAGATTCTACCCCCGCCCCCATGTAACGTTGGAGCCTCTTGCTCTCGAGAAAAGCTGCATGTTGGGGTAGAAAACAGACGACAGGGAGACCTGGGTCCTGTCCGGGCTCTGTTGTCCCTGCTGTGATCTGGGGAATGTCACTTAAACCCACCTGGGCTCTGTCTCCTGCAGAGTCCTTCTGGTTAAAACATGCTGCATTTGAATATTTAGCTCATGGGCTGAATTTCTAAGTGCATATTTGCAGTTAGTTTTTTAAATCTGGATTCAGAAGTTGTAGGAATCTGTGTTTTGTGTGTGTGTGGGGGGGGTGGTCATTGTCTGGTTCAGTTCCCGTTCCCGAGACGGAGGCCCCAGTCCAGCCTTGTGTCTGGGCAGTGTCCCCGGCCCGGGCCGGGCTGAGCCGCTGGCTGACTGCCTTCCCCCGCCCCTCGTTTCAGAACTGGTGATCCCAGACTCCGCGAACGTCTTCTACGCCATGAACAGCCAGGTGAACTTCGACTTCATTTTACGCAAGAAGAACTCCACGGAAGACCCCGTGAAACTGCGAAGCCGGACGAGCTTGACCTTGCCCAGGACAGCTAAACGGGGCTGCTGGAGCAACAGACACAGCAAAATCACCCTCTGAAGGGAGGGACCAGGGCCCTGCTTGCCCACAGCGCAGGGGCCCAGGACAGGCCATGGTGGTGCCCCCACCATCCAGCGGTAGAGGATCAGCGGTGAAGCCAGCAGATATTTATTGCGTGCCTGAGACGTGTGAGGCACTGTGACCGGCGTGGTGGGGACACCGGTGAACTGGACACGAACAGGATGAACGGTTCACTGATTCTCTTTGACCTGTTTGAGACCGAAATGCAAAATTATCCACATTTATACAAATATACGACACACATTTGGTATGTATGTGTACATATAAAAGTACATGAGGAGCTTCGAGGACATTCTGGACTATGGAAGACAAGTTTGCACAACGGCCTGGGAAGCTGAGGTCACTTTTTACAGGGAAACAGAAGGAACCGGGAACCTCGTTCCCTACCTGCCGAGTGAGTGGTCCAGCCCTGGCAGTGCAGCGTCCTCCGCGCCGGTGACGGGACGGCCACCGTTTCTGTGAAGGGAGAAGGTGGGCCTCTCCCTCAGGGCCACCAGAAGAGACACCTGCAGAGGCGCACGTGCCAGGGGCTCAGTGACAGGCCACTTGCAAAGGGTTTGGATGAGCCGCGGCTCCGGCCTCTGCCAGCGTCCCCCCTGCTGCCCCAGGGAGGCGGGGGGAGCCTTGGAGGCCCAGCCCCCCTGCTCCAGCCTCACGACACCTCTGGAATCCGCACGAGCCGAGCCTGTTGGGGTTTCTGGCAGCGGCGGCGCTGTTCCTGACTGGCCCCTGACTTGCATACCGCAATCATTACTGCGCACGCAGCCCTTTCTCTGGAAGCCGGCGCTTCTCCGACTGCCTTCTGCACGTGACGCTCTGGGTCGGAGTCTCTCGGCATCTGGACCAGCGCCTCTGTACTTCGTGAGATTCGTTCCTCAGGTGTAGAAACTTCTACTGCGTCTGACTCTTAGTCGGTCATTTTGAGCCTGTGAAAGATTTCTAAGCCCAGATTCTCCTCCAGCCCCTCGCGGACACGCCCCGCGACAGCGCTGTCCCTGGGACCTTGTGTCTCTGTGCCTCCTCCCGGGAAAGACGCGCTGCGTCCGACCTGACGCGTTTCTGGAGAGGCACTGTCTTCCAGGTGGGACCGGCGACGTCCGGTCAGGTCCCCCACTTGCATCAGCGTCACTGCTAAGTGACGTTTCTGTGTCTCTGGTAACACCGTCACCCTCTCCTTCCAGGTCTGAGCTGTGCTGGGGTTGAGCTAAAAAGCCATATGTGGGATGTTGACGTGTAAGAAGCACTTTCAGAATGTTGTCCTTTTTAAGAAGATTCTCCAAATACTAGTTTTCATTCCCAAAATAAAGAGAATGAAACCACAAATGAAGTGTAGATGGTAACGTGGAGCTTTTTATTTCCCTTCTAACCCTGTGAGACAGCTCCCGAAGGTGAGGGGAGATGTATGTCGTGTGCGGGACTGAAGTCTGAAGGAGGCACCTGGGGAGGGCCGCCCTGAGGTCTTCCTGCGACACCCCTCGGCGCATCCCAACATCCCAACGACCGGCTGGGTTCCGTCCAGTCGAAAAGCACTTTCTTCTGTCCGTGAGCCTCGTCCCTTTGTGCTTCTGTGCTGGGAGGAGAGGTGGCCGGGGTGCTAGACGCCATGGATGCTACAGTACATGGAGCCTCAGCCTGAGTTCCCGGGTCTGGGGATCAAGCAGGAAGTAGAGACCTGCTGGCCCCCTTTCGAGTGCAGCGGCTGAGCCCGCGTGTGCCTGTGTGCTCGCCCCGTGTATTTATACTGTATGTGTAGAGTCTAGATTTATATACTGCAGTGTAAAAAATATCTATTTTCCTTTTTTAAAAGACAGTGGAAATTCCAAGTAGATCAAACACAGCCTCGTTTATTTATGCCACTTGAAATGTCTTCGGTGTGTTTCCCGGCGGACGGCGGGCGATGCTGTCCGCTGCTCGCATGCTTGTCTCCCCGCATCTGCCCGCCCGCCCGCCGGCTCACCTAATAAACTGGTGTGGGGCTCGGTTGGCACGTCCGCTGGCCCCAAAGGAATCGCCTCCGGAGTATTAATGAGGTGGGTTCTGGGTCCCAGACGTTTCCGTGAGCTCTTTGGACCCCACTCTGGCTCGGTCGGAGGGAGCAGAGGGAAAAGCCCGGGCAGAGTGGGGAGGGGGCCCTCTCCACCGGCCAGTGTCACAGACGTGGCAAATCAGATGTGGGGAAAGAGTGACACCCTCGGGAGACTGCTCAGAGGTGAGGCTGTGCGGCCAGATGGCTCTTCGGAGCCAGGAGCGGGGGCACTTTGGCCACAGCGGGCTTCAAGCTGGGGCCAAGGCCGTCCCCCGAGTCCGCAGAGCCGCCTGCACGGTTCTTGAACCCCGGGGAAGCCCTCCCAGAAGGCAGCCACGCCGGGGCCCGCCTCACCCACCAGCGGCACGTTACTGTCACCTCATCACATCAGTTCCAGAAAGTTCCCAGAAGTATTTCCCAGTAGATTCCTAAGTGGTTCAAATCATCCAAGTTTCTGGGCCCTTGTGAAATTTGTGAGAGAGCAACTAGGTGTTTTAGTAATTGATAACACGGGAGGGGCGGGAAGGAAAGGGATTTCGGTTTCCAGGACTAGGAGACTACTTTTTCGAGATCATTCTGGAACACTCGCTCCCTTGTTTTGCCTCTGTCTAGAAACGGGACTTGGTGACTTTTTGTCGAAAGGAATGTCTCAAAATTTCCCTTTCTGGAACCTTTACAAACTTGCCATGCAGCTTCGGACCACAGGAGGCACGCGGCGTCGCGGGTGCCCTGGTCCCCGCGCGGGGCGGTTCCGATGCCCGTTCTCTTCTGCAGAGGCGGCCGCAGCGGCCTGGCCATAGCCCGCACCCCAGCTCCGCTGGGAGAAGATGCCCCTCGTGCTGAGCGTGGCCAGGCCCCCAGCCGCCCCTGAGGAAACACGTCTAGGGGGATGTGTCAGGCCAGGCTGCGTAGGAGGCCGTGGACTCTCCGCACTTGACGGTTTCTTTCCCGTCACGTCGCAGTGACGCCAGCAGGCGGTTCTCCTGGGTGACTTTCCTCCCACAGTGGCTCGAGGGCCCAGGCAGCTCCCGTCCTGTGCCTCTGCCGTCTCGGGTTCTCCCTTCACGTCTGAGTGACGGCAGAGGGGGCTCAGCACTGCCCCTCCGTGCCTCCTGCCGTGGCAGTGTCGCCTCCACGCACAGCCCTCAGTCCACGGGCACCCGTTTGGGGGGGGCCACTGGGAGAAGCCCGAGCAGTCGGGAGCATCTCTGTCCCCCACACGTCTTCTGACTAGGCTGCCGGGTTTAATTTCCACGGTCATCCAAACAAAAAGTGCTTGCAAGAGAGGGCAGTGAGCGCGGAGGGGCTGCGCAGAGCCAGGGAGGGGTGAAGGACGCCCACTCGAGAGGAGCTGCCGGAGAGGAATGAATTGTGTCTGCGGTGAGCCTCCCAGAACCTGGGGATTTTCCGCGGGCAGTCACCTCCCACTTACACACGTGTGATGTGGTCCCGGCTCCGACCAAACCAGGAGCTACTGACAGCCGCAGGTGTTGAAGACAAGCCTGGGAAATGGAAAGTGTTCGCACGTAACCCTGAGATCAGATAGAAGCCGGGCAAACGTAACCACTGTTTGGCTTCTCAACATCTCTGCCCAGAAAACTGTGAGGAAGCAGTTTGCTTAGCAGTTGGAGAAATCAAGTGTGTGAACATTCTGTTGTTGTTAGTCCCCACCCGAGGATGTTTTTCCGTTGATTCTTGGAAGGGAGGGAGGGAGAGAGAGAAACATCGACGTGAGAGAGACACCAATTGGTTGCCTCCTGCACAACCACAGTGGAGGCTTGGGATCGAACCTGCAACCCAGGGGCGTGCCCTCGACTGGGACTCAAACCCGTGACCCTCTGGTCCGCAGGCTGACACTCGTAACGCTGAGCCAAACCGGCCAGGGCGTGTTAACGTTTTGTTACGAGTTGGAAGGCATCTCACAGGTCATGACGTGCCCGCCTCCGGTGACAGAGATGGGCCGAGTCCCAGGGCAGTGAGGTCAGTGGCCCGAGGTCAGGGGCAGAGCCCTGGATTACCGACCGTGCTCCGTGCACATCACATTGGACTGGGCACTGGGTCCAGGAGGCTTTCCTGAGGGTTACCCTGCCACTGCCTGGCCGAGCTGGAGACAATACCTAGGGTCTCTCCATCCCCAGCCTTCTGGCCATGGGAATTCACACCATCTTGGTTAGATGGGCATCTGGTTGGTTCTGTAAAGTCTCTCTGTGCTGCTGGTCAGAGCACTGCTACCTGTTATCCTGAGCATGGTCCCATCTCACAGGTGAGGAAACAGGGCCATAAGAATCAGGATTATATTGTGAGGTAGTCCCCTAGCCCCCTAGCTAAGATTTGAATCCGTTTCTGACCCCTGAACTTGGCTGGCCCACGGGGCTGGGCGGTGCAGGGGGAGGGGGAGGGTCTCCGTGAAAAGCACCAGCTGTAGGAGGAGTTAAAGGAGTGGATGTGACAGGCTTGGCTGCACCCAGGAGAGCTAGGGCCTCCCTGCTCTGCCTCGAAGAAACCATTTTATTCCCGCCATGGTTTCATCCCAAACAACGGTGTGCAGTTCCAATTTCTTAGAAAAGGGGAACCAGAAAATCAAGTAAAAAAAAAGGCAGTGAATGATTTAAACCGTTTCTGGATTGCTCCAGACATAAAAAATATATCAAGGCACCAGTTTCGAAGTGGGAGAAACTTTCTAAATGAGACAGTGTCCCCCAGATATCCATTTCTGATCCTTGTTCATACAGTAGCTGATGTGCAAGCCTCCAGCAAAAGTCATCAGAACACACGTCCGATCACTGAATCATCGATATATGAGATACCATGGGGGAAAGTAAACACCGAGGTTGGAGCTGCTCGTGTGTGTGTGTGTGCGCGCGTGTGAGAGAGACAGAGACAGAGTGACAGAGACAGACATGGAAACAGAAGAGACGGACCATGCCCCGGAAGCTTTGCACGGATGTTATCTGGAGTTACCTGACTCCCAGGCCCTGACCGCCTTAGCTAAGTCGCTCAGCTGTTGCTGCCCCTGAACAGTAGGGCTGGGGCTTGACGGCTCCCACCTGTGGGGGCTCGCGGAGGCCTGACTGACACAGCACACGGGAGTGGAGAAAGCCCTTGGGCGCACACAGCGTCAGCTGCTTCATTCCAGAGGCTTCTGGCCTAGGGGGCTGTGTCTTCCCAGACCCCCCCCCCCCCAGGTAAGCAGCCACACTGCAGCTGCGACAGGGTCCGAGCTGGGAAGCACCCCGACCCCGAGTTGGAGGGCAGCCAGGGCTGCTCCGGCTTGTTCCACAGCCGCAGGCCAAGGAGGCTCCCCGAGAGGGGCTGTGGGCCCGAGGCCTGAGCACAGGGGGGAGGGGGGGCAGCGGTGGGGACACCGGCCAGGCTGTGCCCTGAGGAGTGGGCGTGTCCCTCCCAGAGCCCCAGCTTCCAGTGCGCAGGAGGCGGCAGCAGGGCCCCACGAGGTCCCACCTTCAGTTTCCTCTGTAGTCAGGGAGGGACCCTCCCCTCTCCCAGGTCCTTCCTCCTCGTCCACCGACCCTGTGTCTCTCGGGGCAGGAGGGGGCTCTGCCCGGAGGGCCCTGCTCGGACCATTCAGATGCACGACCGCGAGTTGCTGCTGCTCCACCGGCCCGGGGTCACCAGACACCCACCGGCTCCCTGCAGGCGCCCAGCTGAGCACACCCCCTCTCTCCCAGGGCTGCAGGTTCCAAGGGTAAAGCAGCCTGTGAAGGCCCAGGTGTTGCCCTGCGCTGAGCCGCCCGGCGCGGCTATTCCCCGCCCCCCCCCCCCCCCCCCCCCGGGCCTCACTTTCTCCCAGGCCTGAATCTGGTTCTCCTGTCTGGCACTTCTGTCCTGGGCTGTGTGCCGTGCTCCGGAGGCCTCCTCTTTCCTGTTCCTAATTTCCCTAAGGCCTCTGTCCTGACCCCAGGTCTGTGCGGGGGGAACAGGCACAGCCCCGCGAGGCTCCCCAGGCCCTGCGGGCAGGGTCCGAGCACCTAAACCCTCCGCCCATCCGCAACCAGTCTTCTCCACTGCTGTCAGGGTCCGCTCTCTCTCAGATCAGGACACTCTGTCCTGTTATTTTCTAAAAGTCTCTGAAAAATGGAGACCATGGGCTGGCCACCCACTACACTCTGAAGGTGGGGTTCCCTCAGACGTCTGTCCTCAGCCTCCCCTAGAACCAGAGACCCCCAGGAGCCCCGGAACTGCTCAGACACGAAGCTTTGGTTAAAACGCCCGTTCTAGAGGCAGCCAAGCTGAAGAAACTGCAGGGAGGGGCACACAAATAAACTCGGTCAATTAAAAATAGAGAGAAACCAATGCTCAGAGGCAATTCTTCATTCTTTCCACCCCTTTCGGGGCAGAGGGGTGGCTCTGGGCGGGAGCAGCCCAGCTGCTGCGGCGGGAGCGGCCAGAGCAAGGTCATCTCGATATTAACGTCCACGGCTGGAAGCAAACAGGCCGTCTTAGGTCAGCTCAGAGCGGAGGAGGCTCCCGCGGCTCCCAGCCGTCTAATGAGGCCGCTGGGCCACCTGCCTCGTCCGCCCACGTGCAGGGCTCTGGGAATAAATCCTTCCCGACCCCCAGCCGCCCGCTGTGCTGGAGGCTCCTTCCGGGGGGCTGTAGCCCAGTGTCCAGAGCCCACCGCCATCCTTCTCTTCCCCGAGCAGGCACACGAGGACACATGGCCAGACTCCCCGTCCTGGTCTCTGCTGCCCGGAGACTGGGGCAATCACCACCGCTCACGGGGGGTCACCTCACAGGCCACTGCTCTTCTCCTGGCCACCTTCCTCTGCCACTTTAATCAGAACGTCCTGGGGGAGGAAGGTTCTCTCCGGAATAATAAACCTCACCGTGAAACCTAACTTCTGGGGTGGTGGCCATTCCCAAGGCTGTCTGCTCGCAGCGTCTGTCATCCACGTCTCGCTGTTTTCTCAGCAGACGACCAGCCCCATTTTATCTCTGGCTTTGTCATCGCTTAACCCCTCGGTGAATCAGCTCCTTCTGGGTCATTCCCCTCCCCCTGTGCACTTGGAGAGAAAGTCTCAGAAGCACACGGTGGACGCCGCGCCTGTGCCTTGTCAGAGGCCCGATTCCGGCCTCAGGTGGGAACGTTTCCGAGCGTGGAGCGAGTGGGCACGCAGCTCGTGGCGGACACCCACTCTGCACCGTCACCAGGAAAGTAAACCCAGAGTCCATCCCGGAACCATGGCTCCTGCGCTTCTGACCAGGCAGCCTGGAGAGGGAGGGCGGCCGGCTCACCTCGCTGCCATTGTCGGGTCTCAGTCTTGTTCCTTGTGCTCAACCCCAACATGTACCTGACTCTTCGGTCCTACCCAGCCCCCCGTCCCTGCCACAGCCCCACGTGTTGGCATACCTGGAAAACATTCCCATCTGCCTTGCCCAGCCCTGCTGCCTCATCTGGGTGCCCGTTTGAGCCCCCAGGCAACACAGTGGCCACCCTCCCCTTGCGAAGCTGCCTCGGTAGGTCCTCCCCAGCAGGCCAGGAACTCGGGGTCCTGTGGCCCTCTTTGTTCCGGCCCCGGCTCACGCGGCTGTTCACTGGGCCACGGAGCCCACAGCAGTAGGGACCTTTCCTAGTCCCGGGAACATCTGGGTGCCCAGCACCAGGGCAGTGCTCAGACCTGGTGTTTGAAGTTTGGGGGCAACATGGTCTGAAATTCAAGGGGAATCTAAAGCTAACATGGATTCTCTCCCCCCAGCCCTCATAAAGCTCTTTGGCTTTGGACAAGCATCACAGGACTTTTCCATGGTTGGATAGACTGACCAATAGCACAAAAATGCAAATGGACTCTCCCTCAACACCCTCCCGCGGGGGTCTTTCTGCAGCGCAGAATCCTTTTCAGCTGGCTTACGGCTACCTAGCCATCTAAACCCACCCCCACCAGACAGGAAGCCAGTGACCGCCCCCTCGTTGGCCATGGAATCTCGAAGCCGTGATGGTTGTCTCTGGCCTCCGGCATCTTTGCTCCAGAGCAGACCTGGAAACCCAGCACTGGCCATTGACCCACGCAGGAGGGACCAATGAACAATCAGAGCACTGAGCCAATTTTTTTTTTTTTTTTAATTTTTCACAAAGAGCTCTAGAAGGCAAGTAGTAGTTTGTCACTTCCTCTCCGGAAATGACACAGCATGACAGACGGTGCAGGGTGCTGGGACCCAGCTCTTTCTCCCTGTCGAGTCCCTGCAGCGAACCCAAAACAAAGTCCAGGAGGTGTGTCCTCTGCAGTGTGGACGCTCCGCCCATACGCAGCAGCACCAGCACTGCTGAAGTCAGGGTCGTCTGTCTGGAAGACTCCATGAGGGATCCCAGGATCCAGTCAGGGATCCAGATGGGGAATCCAGAGGACAGCTGCCACGGCTGGAGGCAGAGCCTCTGACTGCAGAGTCAGATGTCTTGAGGGGAGGCAGGAAGGTGAGGTCAGGGTACCCCTGGCTTGCCGAAGAGACGGCTTTTGAAAGGAATGCTGGCCTGCAATTTGCAATGGTCACAGTAAGAGGACATCGCTGGGGATTGCAGACCTGAGCAGGGACAAGCAACGTTGGGCTAAGAGCCAGAACTTTCTTCACAGTCGAACAGCCCTAATCTAAACTTCTAGAACTTAAGACCACTGTCTTTTAAGAATGGGAATTCATAAACCCACCAAACCAGCTGATGGGGGGAAAAATGTTCTCTATTAAACAAAACCACACACACAAAAAACAACTCCTCCTCCACTCCCAACACCCAGCCACCTGCCACCCCATTAAAAAAAAAACATCACGCATACTTGCACACACAGCTACGCAAACAAAATTCCAGACACCCAAGGAAACCTTAGGGATCACCTCAGGGTTTTTCACCAGCTCTCCAGGTGCTCTTCCTGATTTTTTCTAGAAGAAGAGTCAAGCTCCGGCGGCTGTGTCTAAGCAGTAAAACGGGAGCCAGCCCGGGTCCCTTGCCTCCGTGTCCTGGCGTATTGGACAAGGTGGAGGAGCATCTGCGGTAACGCCGGAAGGCAGGCCAAGGCTGGCGTGCTGCGGGAGGCCCTGGCCTGTGCTGGCCCCGCCCGCCCGGGAGTGCTGAGCTGTGACACCCAGCAGCCCAGGCGCGCTCTGCCCCACGCGAGGACACGGAGGAGGGTGGACAGGATGCCAGGGAGGCTCCCTCCAGAGGCGAAACCTTACTGTTTGCGGCGCGAGAACCTAAACCTGAAGCCAAGCGTCACGAGACGGCCAAGGATCACAGACTGAGGAGCTGGGCGAGATGATGTGGTCCAACCCTGCCTGTCCCAGAACATCAGTCTGTGCAGAAGGAGGCGGTCTGCCCGGGACCCCAGCTCGGAGCGCTTCCCTGGTTGGCCTCAGTCAGCGGCTCAGTCCCTTGTTTCTGGCCCAGGTGTGTCGCCTGGAATGGAGAGCCACTGGTTTCCAGGTGGTCAGACTCTCCCAGTCGACAAGGGTTCGCCTGGGGAACGCGGAACCGTCAAACCGCCGCGTCTGTTGTGTTCCGTCTATAAACACAGTAAAGCCTGAAGAATCTGTTTCTCTGCCTCATCATACAGCTATCTCCCCACATTCTGGAAAATAAATAATTCAAACTAGAATGAAACCCTCAGGCAAGGACAAGAGATGCCTCTTAGCAGTGACTCTCAGAACTCACACCTGCATCTCATTCCGAGGTGGGGGTGGGGGGAGCATCTGAGGGGCCCAACTCCCGGGACAGGAATCAGACCCCAGGCCTCGCTCCTTATATATTAAATTTATCTTCATAAATAGAGCATCCTAACTCAAGCGAGCACAACCCAAAAGGCCAAAGTTTGAGTTCTTTTTTCCTCAAATATGGACCCCCCCGACACACATATGTACTAAACTCTACCCACGTGGAAGCCGGAACCTCGCTCTGAGCTCTGAGCCACGACAGTCAAAGGCCGGGCCTCGGGCAGACCCCATCCCCAGCGCTGTTGGGTAACAAGGGCCATGATGGAAAACTCCCTTTGCAATAAGGCTCGTCACAGAATTCCTTTAAACAAAAAGCCCAATCAATTTGATTTCAAATGACGTGATTCCCGCTCCTCAAACGTGTTACCTACACAAGTTTTAAAGGTGGTATCTGACCTACAATGGGCCCACTAGACCAGCAGGTGTGGCCCAGTTGGCGTGGCGACCTTGCCACGTGACAGGGAGGGGCTCAACTTTCTTTTGGACAAGTGTCGCCATATTTTTCAACCTTAATGTGAGAACCACCATCAATGGAGAATGAAGTCATCTACATTAAATGTATCTGCATGGGTGCCATGAAGCCTATCGTTTTGGCCATTTAGGAAATTCGGGTTTGATTTTCTTATTTCTCCTCCCCTGTCAAAAATGTATCGATTCGGTCAGTCACACTGGACCACTTTGGTCGGATGACTCTGACGACGAGACGGCTCGGAGCAAACAGACGCACAGCCCGTTACAGACACCGGGGGGCGGTGGGCCCTGGGTGCAGCGTTCACAGCTCGTCCCTGGAAGGCACGGTGTCCAGGGAGGTGGGCGGTGGCAGGGCCTCTGTGTTCTTGGCGTTGTGGTGGATGTGCCCTTGCTTCTGGGACTTCCAGGAATGTGTCCTGTCCCAGTCGGTGGCCACCGTCTCATTGTCCCAGATGGTGGAGGTCTCCGTGTCGCTCAGGTACCCCGGCTGGCCTGTGTAGTGAGTGGGGTAGATGAGCAAGGGTTCTGCAGAGAAGGCTTTCAGGTCCCTGGATTTGTAGTGCTCCTTGTACTCAGCTCTGAAACAAGAGGTGCACAGGCGTGTGAGGGGCAGGAGGCGGAGGATGGGGCAAGGGGCCTGCTTATCTGCCCTGCTGTCAGGGATCCCGCGATTATCTTCTACGCTGTGTCTTCTGGGGAAACCGTCCGTCTATAAATACCAGAAAGGTTCTTTAGAAGCGTTCAGAGGATCTGAACCAACACACAAAGAAGAAGTCGGGATGCTTCTGTTGCATTTGGATAGACCAGTCTAAAATAAATGTCGGGGCTTACTCGGAAAGTAAGAATGAAGCTCTGTGGGACCATAGCGATAAATAAGTGTGGTCACTTGGTAGGACGTGCCCTGTGGCTGGGTTAGTAGGTTCGCAGCAGGGTCTGGAGGGCGGGGAGGGTTCGCGGCTGGCGGAGGCTTGGAGGCGGCAGCCTGGCCCTGCCTTCCAGCTGCCAGTGAGTGTCACGTCGAGGGATGGCCTGACCTCCCCCCCAGGGCCCTTGTGCAGCTTATGGAGGTGACCTCTGCTGGGCTCCAGGTCAGAGTGCACAGGTGCTCATTTCCTTTCTGCTAAGGGGGTGATGGCTGGCGTCCTTGTTTCTCCAGGACGCACAGATGAAGGGTGTTTCTAACATGCTGTGGAAAAGGGGGCAGGGAGCCCCCCTTTACTGAGGACAGGAGACAGAACGAGCAAGAGGGAGGTCAGGCTCTCTCGGCCGCTAAAATGAAGACCATGTCGGTGAGGAGATAACCCAGCAACCGAGGGAAGGAGCCGAGGGCAGAACCTGTCTCCTGCTCCATTCATGACTTTGGGAATCATTGACAGAGCAGCTATTTTGTGTAGAGTTTGGTCGAGGCTCCGAGGACACAGAGATGTAAGACTGTGCCTACCTCAGGGGCTCACAGGTTATTGGGGAGACTGACAAGTAAACCATCCATTACCAAACCCTTTGATAAGCGCTGGGTCAGACTGAGCTCCTGGGCTACAGAAACCCTGAGCATCACACTGCCTCCTCCACGGCCATCCTCCTCACAGGCTCCCTCCCTTCCCCGAACCTCTAATGTCATCCAAGGTCACAGGTGTCACAGGACAGCATGACCACTGTGCGCGGGTGAGGGCTCCCTCCTGGCCAGCAGTACACACCATGGACTGAGAAACGAACTGAAAAATCTGAGGGGCGTAGGAAGATACCCTTCACCCTGAGGTGTGAGGATTTCTGGAAGCGAGGAGATCAAAGATGAGAAGGCTGAGCAGACAACGTCCATTTGAATTACACAGTGGGTGTGAAAGGGGACCCCTAAGCAAGACTCCCCATTTCTGCCTCACCTTCCCCGTCCGTAAAGGAGACACTCACTCGCGTAAACGTCTCTGGGTCATGACTGTGGAAGGATCATTCAGGAGAGCAGCACACCTTTGGAAATGACAAGCACTGCCCAGAAGCTGAGGGGGGTGTTCATGCATGCACTGAGCTCATGGGAGCCTACGGGGGGTCAGGGCCACTCACACGGGGTGCTTGTTGTACATGATGGGCAGGAACTCGTCTACTGGCAGCATCTTCCCAAAAGGATCTGCTCCAACCAGCTTCTGGGCTCCTCCCAGAGAGATGGCGTAGCCCAGCGTCCAATAGGAGTAGTCGGCTTCGACCAGATTGACAACGCTGGGCACCGCCTTCTCCGGCTCTGTCACTTGCATCCTCTTCCTGCCGATATAACTGAAAGGAAGCGGGCAGAGGAGGACATGCCCACGTGAGTACCAAGTACCCGTAGGAATGGGGCACACCTTTGCAGACTCTTCCGAAAGCGTGGACTGCATATTAAATGCATCATGCCACACAGCACAGCACGTATGTCGCCAACCGTGACGGTCATCTGCCGTCGGTGGGGCCACCTCCCTGGCTCCATTGATCAATGTCCCACCTACTCTTGCCTGGTAGACAGTGTTTAAGCCAGAAGTTTAAGAGGTAAAGAGATGAAAAGATCTTCCAGGTCACTTCCCAAAGGGGATGTGGATTTCCAGCTGTGTTTACAGAGGTTGGCAGGGGACAAGAAGAGCAGATGTGAGAATCCTGAGCCTGTTTTTGTCAAGTCCCCAGAGCTTCAGCCTGCTGTGTTTTCTGCCCGGCTCTCCAAGTGCTGGTGGCGAACACAGGACAGAAAGGCCATGGGAGAAACAGTCTGCAGTGAGAGACCCAGGAGCGCCCCAAGGGGGTTCTCTCTGGGGAGAAGGATGGCCACACCTCACACTCACCCAGCTCTGCCCACACTTCCTCCCCAGGGCTCTGCTCTGAGAAAGGCACCAGGCGTGTCCTGTTCTCCAGGAGCATCTTCTGCAACTCAAGTCCTTCCTGCAGCCGTGCCTGCCTCCCGCCTGCTACTCATAGATCTGTGATCCATTTCTTCTGCCTGGAGTCTGTTCTCCAGGTGCCTGAGCATCCCAGGGAGGTGCCTGCCTCCTGCCTGCTGCTCATAGATCTGTGATCCATTTCTTCTGCCTGGAGTCTGTTCTCCAGGTGCCTGAGCATCCCAGGGAGGTGCCTGCCTCCTGCCTGCTGCTCATAGATCTGTGATCCATTTCTTCTGCCTGGAGTCTGTTGTCCAGGTGCCCGAGCATCCCAGGGAGGTGCCTGCCTCCTGCCTGCTGCTCATAGATCTGTGATCCATTTCTTCTGCCTGGAGTCTGTTCTCCAGGTGCCCGAGCCTCCCAGGGAGGTGCCTGCCTCCCGCCTGCTAGGGAAAGTTGACTTCCTCTATTTTGCCCCAAAACTCTCTCTCTCAACATTCAAAGGAATATAGTCAATAGTATCGTAGCAACTATGTCTGGTGCCAGGGGGGGAGTGGGCCTATCCGGGGGACACTGTGGAAGGTGGATTTTTGTCTAACCACTCTGTGTACACGTGAAACGATGCAAAATACTGCTGAGTGTCAACTGCAATTGGAAAACAATGGTCAAGGGGTTTCCCTTGTCCAAACCTCCCAGGATTCGTGGGACGAGTCTAGGTTCAGGCTCAGCTCTTTGGGGACAACAGATATGTATCCCCTCAGCCACGGTGTCTGCAGACTGGAGTCTGACTTTCTCTCACGTGTCATCGAGTGGAGAAGAGACCCCTACTGAGCCCGTGAGCTGCCGCCCAGCCACTGAGGGGCTGAGTTCGTACTCCATTTTTCCCATTTTGCTTAATTTAAAGTTTAAAATCGACGATGTGTAAAATATGTTACACATTAATAAACGCGTAATATTTGTTACACAAAATTGATGGTCTTCAAGAGAACGATTACCACCAAACCAGATGTCCTGTTTCAGTAGGATGCAGTTTACGTCCGCCGCTGAGGGCTCAGCATCGGGCTGGAGGGGAGTTGTGGGTATAAAACTCGCTGGATTTTGAAGACGGTATGAAAAAAGAATGGAGACTCTCTCCTTAATAGTTTTCAAATACTGCTGACATGTTCAGGTCATCTTTGGATGTGTTGGGTTAGATGAAGTGCATTGTAGAAGAGAAAGGCACCGAATTTCCTTTCACCCTGTTGATGGGATGACTAGACCGCGTAAACGCGCAGGTGGCTGACGCCGCTTCCATGAGAGCGCACTGCCCTGACCAGGGCCTGTTCTCGTCTTCTCATTCCTAGTCTCTCCTGGAAAACTGGAACATGGCAGCCACGGACGGCTCACCAGCTTGCGTGGAGTTTAAGTAACATTTGTCTCTTACTGTCTGAAGCGGGAGGTGGACACGCTGGAAGCCCTGTGACACTTGACAATTATCACCAGACTTCGACGAATACTTTGAAGAGCAGTCTGTGACATTTAGGAAACATCTTATTCTCCCTGTATCTTGACCAGGACAATCGTTCTTATCTGTTGGGACTTTGTCCCAAGAAATGCACCAACCAAACTACAAATGACCAGGCACAGTTCCCTGCGTGGAGCCTTATTCCAGGCCTCCGAGGAAGCCCCCTCTGCGCAGGTCTGTGACCACAGGCTGCAGAGCCACGGGCTCAGGACGGCTGAGGGCTGGGGACTTCTGCAGGATCTCAAGGGACAGTGCCGAATCTAGCCACATGGCTGCCGTCTGACAGGGCCCGTCTCCCCTGAGTACACTGGACGGATAGCTGAGCCTGTTCCCACGGCAGCGGAAAACTGGGTTGCCTTTGAGCTCAGAGAGGTGTGTTTTCTGGAGAACAAGCGTCCGCCAGGGCCCGCAGCGGAGTCTCCCTGCATGGATGGGAGGAGGAGCAGGGACCGCTTGTCTGAAGCAGCTGCTGCAAAGGACAGGCTCTGAGTTGATGAAAATGCCTTTGACACACAGCTGCAGAGAGAACGCAGGGCTTGGGAAGTTCTGCCTCATTGGAGAGAAGTAAAAGTGTCACTTGGGTTCAAAAGGGGAGAGAGAGAGAGAGAGAGAGAGAGAGAGAGAGAGAGAGAGAGAACTTATTTCCCAGAGGTGCCAGACAATGGTCATTAACTCGGTGTTAACGCACAAATGTCTGTTCAGAGCCACCACTCACTTGGTGAGCCTGGTTTTCCTGCGACGGCCTCTGACCTTCCACCAAACCCAGCGTCCGTGTCTCCCCGTCTGCACCCTTCCCAACGGGGCTCAGCCTCCCACACCGGCAGAGGCAGGGGGACTGCTCTCCTGGGAGCTGAGGCCCCGCTGACACAGGGCTCTTGCCCCGGAACGAATGCCTCCTCCTCCCTCTGTCTTCACCCCCCCATGAACCATGGTGCCTGGAGGCGGGATTTCTGCTCAGTCTGAAGACCCCTGGCCTGCGGGTGGACTCCAGGCCACCCTGCAGAGTACATACATGCAGAAACCAGCGGCTCTCCTCTGCTCACTCCTTGCTCCTGGCAACACGTATGGGGAGAAAGCCAGGTAAGCGATGCCTGAGCTGCATCTCCTGTGGAGAGGTGGGGCTCACTGCCCCTTGGAGAGGACTGAGCGCCTCTGATAAGCTTATCTCGTCACTCACATCAGTTCCCAGTCCAGCTGAGCCTGGTCAATGTCATCCATCAGCTTTATCAGCTTCTTCTTAAACTGATGTTCGAAACGCACATCATCCTCAATCACAAGCGTCTTCTCCAGCTCTCGGTCGATTACCTGCAGAGGTCATCAGTGGGAAGACACCCTATGAAAAGTTTGATACTTACTTCTTTATCAGACAAATAAGGATTAAAACATAAAGCTTAGCAGCATAATATGTAAAAGCTCCTAACCGGATTCTAGGCCCATGCCCGCCAACAGTAGACTGAATCAATGAACTGTGGTGTATTAAACTGCAGCAGTAAGAATGTAAGAGCTACAATCAAGGACAATGTTCTGGATGACTCAGAAACGTAATGCTGAGAGACTGCATATCCCATGTGGTCCCATTCATATTAAAAAAGTAGAAAAGAAGACAAAACTATTCTTGCCGTTGTTCAGTAGCAGGATGGTGACCTCCCTTAGGGACAGGTGACTAGAACGAGATACAGAGGAGATTCGTCTGCAGTGCTGGGACCTCTTTCTTGATCTGGGTGCTGGTTAACGTGGGTGCATTGTTCAGTCTGCAAAGTTTCACTGACCTGTATTTTACAACCTACGTAGTTTTATACATCTCTCTTACATTTCCTTTCAAGTTAAAGAAAAAAGATAGGCCTAGACTGGGTCATTCAAAGAGAGAGGGCATTTAAGGGGTCCTTCTTTAGGGCCTTCCCCTTTTCTTGTGAGAATTACATCTTAACCAAGAACCCCACACTCCAGCAAGCTATGGGTTCAAGTCCTGCCTCTGCCACTTCTTGCCTGGACAATGTGTTTATTTCCTCTTGGGTATTATGGGGCCATCCCTCCCAACTCAGCTCAGAGGACTTCTGTGGGACTTCTTGTATGAAATCACTCAATACATGATGACACGCTAGATACATACAAGGCGTTTCTACGAAGAATGAGAAGACATCAACAGAAGTGTGGCCCCAAGAACATGACTACGTCCCCTGTCGTTGTCCCATGTGACACCAAGGCTACCCCTTCTCTTCCTGGCTGGCCTCAGGTCGGAGGGAGGCAATGGCACCTTCCAAGCCCACTTCCAGAACAGTGACGGGTTCACTTTACACCTGGGCCTCGTTCACCTACCTACCAGGTCCCACGGTCCTTCCTCCTCATGACCAAACTTCACATCCAAGAAAGCATCCCTTACCTCTTTCCAGACGGAGTGGTGGCTGAGGAAGCAGCCGATCTCACCCCTGGTCAGAGGCCTGGAGGAGTAGGGGTCTCGATACCCAGGCAGCATCTCTATGTGCAGGGCCTTCAGCTGGCTCGTGTTGAGTGCCCTGCATGACGGAGAACATGTGTGAAGTGAACAGGCTGAGGTGTCCCCACACAGAAGCCAGGAAGGGGGTTCTGCGTGTTCCCTGCAGCCTTTCCACACACGAGCAGGCGGCCCAGGCTTCCCACAGTCCCCTGGGACTCCTGGGTTGACATGTCTTGGGTGCATCAGGAGCTTTGTGAAGACCAGGAGTCTCTCATATTCTGTGCATCCCCCACAGTGCCCAGCACAGTTCTAAGCATCCGTTTTTCGACAACTTTGAAAAAGTGTTTTCCTAGTGAAGGAAAGTGGTTAATAGGAACATTAAACATGGGATGAGGACAGGAATGAATGAGGAAGTGTGTGCATGTCTTTCCTTCGGACCTACATTTTTTTTTTTAAATGGCTAAAAACAAAAATAGCAGAAGGAATCTTGTAAGCAGCAAGAGAGAAGTGACTCACCACATGCAAAGCACCCTTGACCAATAGGGGTATCAACTGTGCCAGGTCCCTTTATATGTGGATTTTTTTTTCAATAAATATGTACAATACTGTAAATGTATTTTCTCAGTAACATTTTCTTATCTCTAGCTTACTTCATTTTAGGAATACTATATATATAGTACATATAGTATATATGCACACATATATATAGTGTTAATCAATTGTTTATGTTATTGGTAAAGCTTCCTGTCAATGCTAGGCTCTTAGTAGTTCAGTTTTGGGAAGTCAAAAGTTATATGTGAATTTTCAACTGCACAGGGGGTCGGTGCCCCTAATCCCCATATTGTTCAAGGCTCGAGTGTATTCTCAGTGACATGAATAGCTGATTCTCATTACAAACCATGGAGGCCACAAGGTCGTAGGCTGACATATACAAGTTTCAGATAAACAAACTTTCAGTATAACAAATACATTTTTAGTATAAGCCCCATGCAATGTCTGGGACTAATTTAACTGGGTGTCCTGCATTTTATGTGGCAACATCACTCAAGAGAACTACCTTGAGGCTTCTTAAATACAGATTACTGGCCCTGCCCTAAGGACCGTGATTCTGCAGTTCTGGGGGGGACTCGGAGAGCTGCCCTCCCCCGCCCCCGGGACTCTGCCGTGGGCTCCAGGCCGCACTTCACGAAACAGCGATGGAATTCTCTAAAGGAGTCATGAGAACTCCCACGACAGCTTCTAGCTGCCCTCCTTAGAGGCATTCATAATCCAAATGAACAAATAACACTGGAATTGCAGCTTCTGCAAAAAGTGTATGCCCTGAAACAGGGCATCAAGTAAAAGGTCAAAGCAAAGCAAAACCAAAGAAAATAACAGCAGCAACAGTAAAAGCCCCCGAAGGCACCTCGCCCGCACCCCGTGTGACCTTCCGGCCACATTCTCGGGAGAGCGCTCAGCCCAGACTGACCATGGCGAGCATGTCAGGCACCGGCACACGCAGACGGTTATGCACTTTTTCCATTAATGTTCTCCAGGATGCCCGAGTTCAGACACTTTGCTCTAACTCGGGCTCTGAATGGAACTCTGAACACATTCTTTCCAATACACTGCAGAAAGCTGGGAACCACCCTAACCATTGAAGAACCCGGGATGGGGCCTCACTTCCGATGTGAGCCTCTAGCGCCCTGCGGACGAGAGCCGGCTGGTCGGTGAGGGGACTGCGGGCCAGTTCTACGTGGGGAAGTTAACGCCTCTGCTATGATGAGTCATAACGTCTCCCCATAGACTGTCAGAAAACCGTGTCTGTACCCCAATGACCACAGATCTCCCCCCCCAGAACTGCTCTCTCAGGTAGGGCACATCCCCTCCAACCCCATCTGCAAGGGTTCAAGAAGAAAACCCAACTCACTTTCCATCCACAGCCTCCACGATCTTGACCTCAATCTCCTGCTCATACAGGGTGCGGAGCATCCGGTCCCTCCTGTCCTTCCTGCGTTTGAGATTGATCATGAAAATCTAACGCGGGGAGAAAAAGACAAGGAGACACAGATCACGCACGTCTTCTCCGAGGCTGCGTGGGAACTCGGGCAAATGTAGCACCAACGCTGTAAAGGTCCAGTTGGAAGAAGTCGTGAAGGCTGTGGTGAAGGGGTGTTTGTGTGTCCTATCAGGTCAGGCGACATGAATCCAAACGGAATCACTTTAGAAACTGAGCCATTTGCAGGGACTACACCCTCCCTGTCTCTCTGAGGCTCGTCGATGAACACGTCTGCTTTGCTTTTGAGACAGAAAAGCTGGAAAAGCTGTTCTTCAGGACGTTAACAGTGACTTGGATCCAAATACAGGCACCGGGGGTAGGAGGCAGCTAGGCAGGTGGTTCAGCTGATCAGCTGACCCGAGTTCCCATCCGGACTGTTATTTACTAGTGTTTGCCTTGGACCAGCTCCTCTGCCTTGGTTTCCTCATTTGGAAAACTGGGATAATAATAGTCCTATCTCATGGGAACCAAAGATTACCTATTATTATAACACATAGCCCCTGTCTAAATGTAAAGGCATTCAGAGAACAAGAAAAAATCTGGTCTTAATACATTTATTTCCCAAGGTTCCAAACTGAATTATCAAGGTCTCCATTTTAGCAGCTTCTGCGTCAAAATTCAACTCCCTGGAAGACAAGAGGATTTTCTGAAAGACGCACAGGACGGAGCCGTGGCCTTGGGGGTAGCCCTTTCGGGAGGCGAGAAGGGAGAAATGGAGAGGCCTCAGCGAAGGCTGAAACGAAGCCCCAGATTTCCACGTGGATCTGCAGGAAGAGCTATAGAGAAGACACCTGCTTGCCCCAGAGACGGGCACGGGCAGCTCGCCCCCCAGGAAGGCTGCGTCCACCCGTGAACCCACTTTAGTCCCTACATTCCCGATGGCTGCCCTGAACACATGCGCACGATGAGGCCACGACAGGAAGGTACAGAAAACAAGGCTGAACTATTCCCAGATTTCAGGAGCCAAAGAAGGACCTAAAGCCTCATGAATGCTGTTACAGGTAGATTAGTATTTGATACAGTCTCTTTGCCACGAGCAGTAATAAACGCACGTTGGAGTTTAGTCCTCCGAGGGAGGGTGGCAGCAGCTGCCAACGAGAAATGATGGGCACACAGCCTGGAAAAGGAGAAACCTACCGGGTAAGTCACCTGACGCCGGCTGCCTCCCGACTGAGCATCGAGATGGCACTTAGGGAGACATTTCATGTTACAGGGTCCAGACCCTCGCTGGTAAAGAGGAAGTTTAACAAACTCAGCTCTCAAGTCCAGGCAGATGAAGACTTCTACGATCCATGCTTTATGGAACTTTGGTTCACATGGTCATTCTGCGTGTGCTTATCAATATGTTATATGATTTACTGGAATAAAAAGCTACACTAACTAATATTTCAACTCTTCCTTACAAAATATTCTCACTTCCATCTATTTATAACTCTCTGGGCAAAGAGACTGGTGGGGGGAGCAAGATGTCCTCTTTAAATAATCATCCACTTGATTTAGGGCAAAGTGAGTCAGGACCGTCATGATTTCATCACCGCCTTTGTTTACCTAACGGGGTATTTTTTTAAAACATAATTTCTGTGGTGACCATCTGCCTCGTTACTTGGGATTTTACAACTTCGTGGGTGGTGTTCTATTTCATTTTCTTCCTGTGCGGAGCCCTCCTGCGATGGGCCGGGCTCCATGCCCCAGTTTTACAGGTATGGAGAGGGCGTTTCTCATGGGCATACGAGGGGCTCCCTGGGGTCGCTCCGGGAGAGCAGAGCCAAAGCAACAGGAAATGAACAGAAATGCAACAAAAAGCTCCCCTCAAATCAGAGACCTCTAGCCTGAGATGACTTCAGGAAATAACAACCCTGTCCCAGTTTCTAGCAGGGCAAGTGCAATAAAACGGCAGCCGCGCAGGGAAAACACAGACAGCACCCTCACGCTCAGTGCACGGTAAACAGAGAAGGAGCCGCTCGGCCAAATGCAACCCAGACACCACGACCGAGCTTTGGAGGGCGGGGAGGGCTGGAACGGCCCAGAAAACCTTTTTCCCCACCATCCTCTCTCTGTTCAGGACAGAGCGATGATTACCCCGGGCTGGGGAAGGTACAGCCCCTGAGCCTGTGTGGGGCATTTTTCAGAAGGCTTCTGGGAGCCACCCAGTCGTCACACCCACATCCAAATGGAAGACCCAAGCTAGATGGTCCTGGTTTGTCCCATTTATTTGCTTTGCTTTGCTCCTCACAGGAATGTGTTTATGGAAGGGAAACGAGCATATAGACAGACACAGGTTCTTTGACCTGGAGGACTAAGGGTCCAGGGCACGGTGTGGACCAACATCTCTGCAGCCCTGATGGTTTTCAAACTCTGTTTATACTTTAACTCCTCTCTCCCCCACTTAAAATCACCACGTCTCACTCTGCCCTGTGTGGGAACAGCATGCATGCTGCTAACTCTTTCCACTTAATATTCATGAAACGTTTCTTCCCATCCTGGAAGTGTAGCCCCTAAATCAGTTTTATAGACGAAGCCCCAGTCCTCAGTGCCAGCAGCTCTTTGAGATGACTGTACTGGGGCCCTGGCCGGTTTGGCTCAGCGGTTAGAGCGTCGGCCTGCGGTCCAGAGAGACCCGGGTTCGGTTCCCGCTAAGGGCGCGTACCTCGGTTGCAGTTTGTCCCCGGCCCTGGTCGGTTGTGCGGGTGGCAACCACTCGATGTGTCCCTTTCACGTCGATGTTTCTCTCTCTCTCTCTCTCTCCCTCCCACTCTATCTGAACAAAATATGGAGAAAATGTCCTCGGGTGAGGATTAAAAAAAAAAGAGATGACTGTACTTGGGAACACGCACATGACACAGGGTGATACGTAAGGAATTCCTTCAACGGAGCACTGGCCATGGGCGCAGAGCAGAGCTAAGCTTGGCCTCTGACTGGCTTCCTGATGTACTTCATTCTTACACAACTGAAACCAAGGATAAACATGGCCCTCAGAGAGCTGTTACGTAGTTCTTGCCTGCAGAAAGGCAGAATTCAGAACAGTGTCTTTGTTCTCTTTTTATTTGTCCTCTAAACCCAACCCTCCAAACCTTTCCCCATAAAGAACAGCAGAGAAAACTTAGAGTGCAGAGGGACCAGCACAGTTTCCCCCCACTCAGGGTCAAGGTCAAGTCCTCTGATACCGACAACGTATATCCTCTTTACCTCACCCTCAGATCTTTTTTTTTTTTTAAATAATTTTTCTTTATTGATTTTAGAGAGAGAGGAAGGGAGAGAGAGAGAGATACTGATGAGAGAGAACATCGATTGCTGCCTCCTGCGTGCCCCCCACTGGGGATCGGGCCCACAACCTGGGCATGTGCCCTGACCGGGAATCGAACTGGCGACCTCTTGGTGAATGGGTCGATGCTCGACCACTGAGCCACCCCAGCTGGGCTACCCTTAAATCTTGATAAAAAGGTTGATAAAATATGGCAATATTTTAGAGAAAAGATAGAATTCACTTTCACTACTAAATAGCAACTTCTTTCCAACTCAAGGACAATGCTCCTTTTTTAAGATAAGAAAACGGAGGCACAACAAAAACCAAGTAATTTTTCCCAAGACCTCGTGCCTTAGCCTCAGCCACGCCAGTCTTGCTGGCCGTCAGACACATGCTCGGGCATGCTACACACTTGCGCAGACGTGCACACACACACACAGACTCCTTTCCTACCTCATCGAATCCCATCTTGTCTGGGTACTTAGGGACAAGTGAGACAAACTGGGAGGGTTCCATTGGAGGACGATCAACTGGAAGACACAAGAAACAGGCAGAGTGCTTTGTTAGTGCAAGTCAGGGGACAGAGCCGCATCCACGCACCTGGCCTCCACCTGCGTGTCGGGGGCAGGGACCCCGCTCATCCATTCCCCAGGATGAGTGGCTACACGAGAAACCTGTGGGCCGGGCGCTGGTTTTGAGGGCACTTGTTTATATGCAGATTGTAGGATTTGCTCCATTTCCCTTAAGACTTATTGCCGGAGCCCCTGCGAGGTAGTTTAGGGCAATGGTTAAGGGTGAGGGCTGGGCGGTCAGGTGGCTGAGGTCCAGACCTGGGTCTGTGAAGGTCTGAACAGGTAGGTGACTTCGCTAAGCCCCTTTCTTCAAGTGTAAAATGGGGATAATAAAAGTGTACCTTTTAGGAGGTTACAGAATCTAAATGATATCACCGTGCCAAGCACGAACCACAGTAAATAAACAATAAATACTCCATAACTCTTAGCCCTTGATAGCCTACTGTGGCTCATGGTGAAAGAGCTCAGAAATAGGCCAGACTTACTCCGAATGATGCTTTTGCTACACAGTTAAAATGGTCAAAGCCTAGGACTATTTTTATCCCAGCTGGGCAGGTTTGGCTACAGGTACACAAAAGGTCCTTTATTTTAATACAAACTCAGCTCTGAGGACCAGCCCACCTCCCAGAACTTGGAACAGGGCTAACGAGGAAGTTTCCAGATGGAAGGGACATCACATCTTACGTCATGAAAGTTTTATTTGATACACCAACACAATCTACCTTTAAAAACGATATATTTTTAAAGTCGAGAGCCATGTTGATTAAAAAACCTGAGGTCTTGAAGGTTCTTGGTATTGCACAAATTCAAAATACTCATTTGCTTTTTCTGAAAGAGATAACCCAAAGGCAATGCAGAATGAAAGCCAGCAAGTGGGCTGTTGGAAGATCTATGGGTGACAGCCACTCTGGTCCACCGGTGTCCGTTCTCCTCTCTTCCAGGAGTGTCACAGGGGAGCAGTTCCTCAACCTGGAAGTTGGTCATGACCACCTGAGTTCCCGCCACTCCGCTCTCCAAACCCTCTCCCACCCCCCACCCAGCCCCGCCACCATGATCCCAGTAGCGTGTTGATACGGAGAAGCCACACATTTGAAACAGCCCAGAACGATGTCCCAGCACCTGCCGGCCGCTGCCCAGGAAGGGCACCAGACCACGGCAGACTTCGCATGGACAGAAGTAAGCCATTGCGGTATTACACCCGGGGGATTTGGGCACCGTGTGACACACCAGCATAATTGGCCTCATCCTGACAGATACTGCCCAAAGGGCATCATTTCCTTAACTTACCCTTCACTGGGATATAAAGAGAAGGCAGGACATCGGTTTCACTTATGATCAAACAATGTAAAGTTCTATAAGATAGCGATAGTTCTTTAAGATAGTTCGATAAGTTTCCTAAGCCAAACATCAGAGCTGGGCTCATGACATCAACCCCGAGACTTACAGTCTTATTCCTGTGCGTACACAGAGCAGATGTTTCTGTTTCCACTAGCAACCCAGAATGTTTTGGTCCTTTCTGCTCCACCCACCTCCTCATTGGTTACTTTTAAAATCAACAAATATTTATTGAGGGTCCACCATGCACAGGGTTAGATTTTTAAGAGAAAGAAACGGAACATACAGACTCCTTCTTGTTTTACTGTTGTTTGAGGAGATGTCTAGCTGCCCTCCGTGGGCCTGAGACTCGGGGGGGGGGGTTCTTTTTTGGGTCCCCTTTCCACACTCGTGGTCTTTGTTTGGCACTCGCATGGCCTGTGTGGCTTCAAGGTGTCTGCCAAACAGACTGCTTTTAGCCACTTTGCTTCCATCAAACATGGGCGTTCATAGGAGAAGTGTCCCCAAAAAGCCCAAAGAGGCCGGCTCATGGAAACCACCATTGAGAAATATGCCTGGGCTTTTCCACAGACGGCAGAGAGCTATGGCATAGGGAAACTAGGGCATGGTACGAGTTGGGCCTAAGAAACGTATTTAAAGGGTAGGTATAGCCCAGCTTCTGTTTGGGGTCATTTCTGACTCCATCACTCATAACGTATCCAGTCCCTCCATGAAACCCTCCTGATACATGTTCCCTCCCTGGACCACCATTTGTGTTTCATTGGCTCCTGGATAGTTTCAGGATCTTGGAATAATAATAGCTATTGTTGCAGAGTTCTTGCTACTCTTTGGCATACGTAATTACACTTATTAGTCTTCAAAACATGCACCATGGGATAGGTATGAGTGTCCTTATTTTGACAGAGAAGGAAACCAAGGCTTAAATAACTTGCCCAAGGTCACCGAGCTGATAGAACTGATAGCGGAACCGAGGCCTGATTCCTGCATCTGAACCCTTAACCCCCAAGCTCTACCCTGCCCCCAAAGCTAGTCCTTGGAAGCCGCTGGGGTCAAGTTAGCCTTGGGCAACTGGCCTGGGTTCATAATAGCTCAGTTAGCTCAGCCCTTGCTCCTAGGTGACTCCCACTTACTGCTTTTTCCATGATCTACACTGGAGCACCCACCAGCCAGCATGCCACGTACCAGCCAAGTCATGCTCGGAAAAGTATCCGAGAAACTGTGCGAGGGCCAGATCCTAACACTTCCCTGTAGCTTCTCCTGAGCTTCCATTGCTCCAGCTACCGCCCCACCTCAGGCCCTCACTCACCATGTTTGGGGTGTTCTGACACTTTCCAAACACTCATGTGCTCTTACTCTTGCCTCGTTCTACCTCGTTGTGCACACGTTGTCAAAGTAATTTTCTTCCACAAAAACAGCTCTGTTCTTGACCCCAACATTCAAGTATTTTATAATTGGTTTAGAGCTTTCATAGTCACCACATCATTTTATAGCTTTGCTTTTATTGTTGTTTGAGTAGAGATGAAGAAATTGAGACCCACCCAGATGTAGACTTGCCCAAGGTCAAAGAGTAAGTGATGGGTGGAGCTGGAATTCAGTTTTAGACCTTAGGACTTCAGATCCAATATTCTTTTTTATTTTATTTTATTTTAAGATATTTTTTTTACTGATTTTGGAAGAGACAGGAAGGGAGAGGGAGAGAGAGAGAGTAACATCAATGTGAGAGCAAGATATCCATTGGCTGCCTCCTGCATGTCCCCGGCTGAGGATCAAGCCCCCAACCCAGGCATGTGCCCTGACCCATCAACTGGCGACCTACCACTGCACAGGATGACGCCCAACCAGCTGAGCCACACCGGCCAGGGCAGATCCAATATTCTTAATAATCTTTACATGACATTCTATCAGAATGTCATTGCTGAGAATGGGCACCTAAGATTTCCATCGTCTCAAGCTCTGATTTGCAAGAGCACACTCCTCATGCCTCATGCCCATTTACTTCCACCATTTCTATAAGACCCAGCTTCTTGTCACTCATCCCCATATTCATACAGGAAGCATATGCACAAAAGTGTGCAGCTCCTAATGTACTGAATGAGTGAGTACATGAAGAGCAATGGGCACAGTTAATAAGTGTTATCCATTGTTCTTATACCCCAGCTCCCACCCACCCAAACCCTTCCACTCTGATCTCTGGAGCCCCAGTCTGCACTTCATAAACTCTCTGACATGTTCAGGCCCTTTACTTTTTCTGAATGTCTCTTCACTGTTTTGTTTTCATTAAAACTTGGCTTTCTTTGGAAGACACTGACTCCTGTTCAGCTGTCAGAGTGGAAGGTGATTTTTCTCATATCCCCCAGCTCACTCCAAACTTGTTCTCCTTCATCCTTAAAAACTCCCAGCTTCTTTGATGCATGTTTCCACACCATCTACCACCTCATCAGGCCCCTTTGGCCACTGATGACTATGGCCTCTGGCTCACGGTCTCACTGCCATCATTCCCAGAATCCTCAGCACCCATGTGGTGATCCATCTAACAGCCCGTTGGCTTCTGGGTCCTAGATCTTAGCACCAACGATCATTCTTCAGTGACCCACTGCCATGCCTGCACCCATGACGCCCTTCATGACGTTGCTTCCATTGGTCCCCAACCTAGATCTCGTGGTCTAGCACTCTAACCATTCCTTGCAAAGACTCTTGAATCTCTCTCATTGATCTGGTTTGGTAAAACCCCAATCCTGGTTAAACTCAATTGTCCACTTATTCCGCACCAAGAAAAATACCACAAGAGAAATTCACACAGTTGTTCTGACTGAGTCATTTCAACGCTACAACCACAGATATGAAATTGGCACTCAGCACTGCCAAATGATGCAACTATGTACTTCCAGAGTAAATTTACTTTCTTATTCTCTGAGAGATCTATTTTATGCCTTTTTCTCTCTCCTGAAATCTCCAACATCTCTCTCAAGCTGATGATTGGACTACATATGTCATAGAGAAAATATTCCAAGTCAAATTAGACTCGACTTTTCCTTTGACCTCAAGTTTACAAAGTCAGATGCATTTGTGTCCACACATTCTGACTTCTACACATTGGCTACAGTGGGAAAAGCATCCCTGTTCCTGTCTAGGACAACCTCTCCAGTGTTGTCCTGGGTTAGGTGCCTCTTGTTTTCTCAAGGACTTCAGCCTCACAATCATCTTCTTTTTACATCATCAAGTTCTCCTCATATGTTGCATCCTTCTCTGTAGCATACCAACATGCCAAAATCCTCTCTTAAAAAATAACACACAAGCCTGGCCGGTGTGGCTCATGGGTTGGGCGTTGACCCATGCACCAAGAGGTCACTGGTTCATTCCTGATCAGGGCACATGCCCAGGTTGCAGGCCCCTTCCCCTGTGGGGGGCACGCAGGAGGCGGCCAATTGATGTTCTCTCTCATTGATGTTTCCATCTCTCTCTCTCCCTCTCCCTTCTGCTCTAAAATCAATACAGAAAAAATATTTTAAAAAAAGAACACACACACACACACACACACACACACACACAACCTCTGCCTTGATCTCTCACTACCTTCCGGCCACGATCCTAGCCCTCTATTCTCTATCCCAATCCGAGTCCACTTTCTCATCCCACACTGTCCTCTCTTCAGCCCACTCCAATGGGCTTGGTCCCCATCCTTGCCTTGAAGTGGCTCTCCTCAAGGTCATCACAGATCTCTATCTTGAGAACAAATGATCAATTCCCTATCTTCATTTTACTTGACTTCTCAGCAGCTTCTGGCTTCTTCTTGAATACTTCTCAGTTTTTCCTTCCAGCTTTCTGGCCGTTCATCTCCCCCAGGGATCTGTCCTCCTCCCTTTCCTCTTCTTCGTCGATGTTCTGTTACTAAACAAGTTCACTCTGTTCCATGGCTTCAAATATCCTTGTAATGCTAATGACCTCAAATGTCTGTCTCCAGCGGGAGTCTCCCCCTGAACTCCGGACACATAGAGCCAAGTATCTCTTAATCTTTCCATTAGGATGTTCAATAAATATCTTAAATTTACATCACCAAACTTTTCTCCTCAAATCCTTTCCCACGAAGCCTTTCATTAAATGGTATACCAGGCCCAAATCCTGGAGTCATCCTTGATTCCTTTTTTCCCTCATAGACTGCATCCAGGTCTCTGTAAGTCCTGTTGGTTCTACCACCAAAATGTATCTTTTTTTTTTTTATCCTCACCCAAGGACTTTTTTCCATTTTTTGTTCAGGTAGAGTGGGAGGGAAAGAAGGGAAGAGAGAGAGAGAGAGAGAGAGAGAGAGAGAGAGAGAGAGAGAGAAACATCGGCGTGAAAGGGACACATCGAGTGGCTGCCACCCGCACAACCAACCAGGGCCGGGGACAAACTGCAACCGAGGTATATGCCCTTAGAGGGAACCGAACCCGGGTCTCTCTGGACCGCAGGCTGACGCTCTAATTGCTGAGCCAAACCGGCCAGGGCCCAAAATATATCCTAAATCTACCTGCCTCTCGTCACCTCCCTGCTACAGCCTGCATCCGAACCACCATCACCTCTCACTACGAGATGCTGGACCCCTACACTGTGTCCATACCAGAGTCTGAGCGATCTGTCTAATGCACAAACCACATCATGCCATTCCCCCTCCCCCCTTCCACATGCAATCCCATGACTCTTAGATCAAAATCCAAATTCCTCACTGTGGCCAAAAGACTGCATGATCTGGACACCTCTTCCTCCATCACCCCATCTTCTACTCCACTCCTCTTTCTCCAGCCACGTTGGCCTTCTGTTCCCGGAGCACCTGAAGCTCTCTTCACAGCCTCTGCACGTGCTGTTGTTCGGCTCCAGACACTCTTCCCCGGACCCTCGTGTGGCTGATTCCCGGACACTGTCCATCTCTCTGTGTTGGAATGCAGACGCCTCCCTCGATGGAGGGGCCTTGGCTGACTTTGTTTGCCGCTCTATCCCCAGCCTCTTGAACAAGCTAGGGAACATAGTAAGTGTTTAATAAATACTTGCAGCCCGATTCTCTCTTGCAAAACTCTCCCGGGCTCCCCACTGCTTTTGAGAGGGGCATTCTGCTTTAGCTGGGCATTCAAGGACCACGACAGAGGAGCCATCCCGACCCTCACACTTTATTTACTTCTGCTGTGTAGAACCAACTCTCTTCCAGGGTGAGAATGGTTTTTGGTCAATACCTTCCCTCAGTTCACATCCGCTACATGTAGTGCCCTCAGCCTATCACTCCTTCCGTTTCAATGCACGCTGCTGCCAGGGCTCAGCTTCAGACCCGCCAGGACCTCACGCCCCCCCAGATCGCCCCCCCCCCCCCCGGCACCCTCTCCCTGTTCCTACTGCCCCGTCTGCTCCTTTCACAGTGCCCTACACTGCATCCGAGTCTGTTTGTCTGCCTTGTCTCCCCGGTTAAAGATACACACCCGAAACAGAGAGTTGGTTAGAAGAGTTTTAACCCCAGCACCCTCACAGCGACGATACACTGTAGGTGGCGTTCAGAGCTTGCCCACGAATATACCGTCTGCCCTGGGCTTCCCTCGATACAGTCCGTCGGCAGCTACTTGTTTAGTGCCCGCTGGGTTCCAAGGGTTGTGCCAAGTGCTTCTAACATCTAGGTCATCTTTCCTGAGGACTTGGCAGATCTGACTTCATTAGCAGCATACTTCTATCAATCCTCCACGGACCTCCAGCCAGTATTTCTGTTCTATCACCCTCAAAGGGTTATTTTCCCATGATTTTCTCCTTCCGATTGTGTTCTCTTTTAAAATTCAGAGTCTGAAATTTTAACCAAACTACAACTAGAAAAAGTAAATACAAGAATCAAATAAAATGCCATACAGAAGGTGCTGGGAACCAGCATTCTCGGTTCGCCTCTTCCTCCTGCTCCCACTATACTTCTCTGACCCTCAGAGCGACCGTCCAAAATTCAGATTTCAACCTGACATCTTTCCGCTCATATCCCCTCCCATGCTCTCCTCCCTTCAGCAAAAGTCCAAACACCTTCTCATACATCAGAGGTCGTTCCGGCTAGGCTCACTTCCTGCCCACTGCCCACATACACACCCCCATGCCCTAGTGAGGAATAACTGGATTTCTTAGATCCTGCGTGAACATGCAGCGCAAACATTGCCTCCTTTGGGAAGCCATTTCCAACACCCTTCCCTGGGCAGGGAGGATCTGCAACTTTCTCCCGTAGCCACTGTACAGTCTGTCTGACAATTAGTGTAGCTGCTGATTATTGAGCATCGACTAATCCTGCCATCATGTAGACTCGGAGGCAATAACAACACAGCAGGTAAGGACCCGAGCTTTGGAGACAGCAAGACGTTCAAACCCAAGATGTCATTTGTTTAGCAGAAGGACCCGGGGCAAGTTACTGAAACTCTCTCTGTCACAATTTCTTCATCTTTAATACAGGGATAACAAAACCGCTTTCACTGATGTGTGGTAAGGATTAATGAGACATTGTACAAAACAAAAACAAAAACGCTTACTGTGGTATCTGATACATCATAAGCTATTGTTAAGTTGAAGTCATAATTATTGTTGTTGTTATTAGACATTTTATGTATATAATGGAGAATCTTCCCCCAAACTCTACACTTTTCATCATCCCCATTGGACAACTGAAGAGGTTAGGTTACTTACCCAAAGTCATGTAATGAGAAAAGAGCAAACAGAGTTTAGATCCCACCGCAAAGCACCACGACAGCCCTATGACACTGTGAAATGCGTGTGCTGTGTACCCAGCTCTCCACTGGGACGGGATGCTCTCTGAGGGCAAAGACTTTCTCATATTCATGTTTCACATTAGGAAAAGTTTCAGAAGAAAAGAACAAGTGAATATCCATGTTTCTGCCAAGGCAGACTGACAGCTGTGGATTCCAGTCCTCGGGGACGGGAGAAGTGTCGGGTGTGGTCAGGGCAGCAGCGGGACAAGAGCCGTCGCAGGCCCTGGGGTCACTCACTCATTGCTTCTATCTGCACGTGGATGAGGTTCTCGATGTCCTCCTGCAGGGTCTGATGGGGCTTCAGGGGGATGGGCAGGTAGCCGTAGTGCTCTCGGTTGCAGAGGTACATCTGGATGCCTGAGGACCCAAGAAAGGGACAAAGCCGACCAATCAGAAAACAACACTTGTTCGTTCTCTGGTGACAGCCATGGAAACAGAGCTTGGCACTGAAATTAAACGTGTAGCTGTCTCAGGCACCGTCTGCAGACTTCAAAAGTGCTCCTTCATTAAGAAAGAATAACAGCATCGGAGTCTAATAAAAAGCCTGGGCCATTCTTCAGCTCAGAGGAAATTGATTTTTTTCTCTCTAAAGAAAAAGCATAGTTGTGGTCTGAAATGAACACCAAAGGCCCGAAGGGATCCAAAGGGAGGCAAGGAATTCCGGTTCCAGAGAAGAGAGCGCAGCACTGTAACCCACCTACAGGAAATAACGAGAATGAGGAATAAAATCCATGTTTGATATGGAAGCGAACAGGAAAATCCCGTAAGGCTGACGGATTATTAAAGCTGAATCTAGGCATGCACAGAACACAACATAAAAGCAAGGACAGTTAAAGTCTCGGTGACTCTCTTTGGTTTTCTTTCTTCTCTTAGAAAGCATGGGTTCAAGAGTCGATGGACACGAATCTTCCATACCAGATGGATAAAGGAACAAAGGAAGTCTGCACTTCAAGTCCTGTTAAGAACCTGCCAGAAATAAGCCCCAGCTCTCTTGTATTCAGCACTGGTCTTCACAGCCCCAGCTGGCGAACTCCGAGAGTTACACTACACAGCATCTGTGCTCAGCCAGAGAGCTAGGAGTGTAGGGGTCTAGATGGTCTCCTGGAGACCCAGCGACAGACAATCCTGACTAATGAAAAGATTGCTCAATTCAAAGAAAGCATCTGCCGCCCTGGCCAGTTTGGCTCAGCGGTTAGAGCGTTGGCCTGCGGTCTGGAGAGACCCGGGTTTGGTTCCCGCTAAGGGCACGTACCTCGGTTGCAGTTTGTCCCCGGCCCTGGTTGGTCGTGCGGGTGGCAGCCACTCGATGTGTCCCTTTCACATCGATGTTTCTCTCTCTCTCTCTCTTCCTCTCTCTCCCTCCCACTCTATCTGTACAAAGAATGGAAAAAATGTCCTCGGGTGAGGATTAAAAAAAAAAGAAAGCATCTGCCAAGCTCTGGTCCGTGTGTCCAGGCTTCTGACTTGTTAACTGCTAGAATCATCTGTGCTTTCCAGAGAGAGAATTACCTGCACGGAGCCTCTCTCTCTTGTGCAGATGAGATTTCCTCCAGTCGGCTGTGTCACCCGCCGAATCCGCTGTCTCATGGCAAGTCAGAAGCCTGGACACATGGACTTAACAAAGAAGAACGGGCGAGAAAGAGCCTCTGTTCCCTCCTTTGCTGACTCTGGCTGAATCCGGGCTGGTCCACCCCTCACTGTCACTTACCTTGCCTTCACCTAGTGAAGTCACTAGCTCTGCTGTTTGTCCACAGGAAGGCTTCTAGGGAACTTCAAATGAAAAGCTACCCTCTTGCAAAGTCATGATGAATTCAGGAAATAAAAGGAAAGTGATTTCATATTTAGATTGCCTCTCAACCCTAATGAGTTGAATCGTTTTACCATTCAACTTTCCAAAGCTTCAGTAAAAGGAAGAGAAGAGACCGAGCCGAGCTATCCATCAAGGGAGGGGACAAAAGAGGCAGTGTTCAGACACGCAAGGTCATAAATATTTACTTCCCATCACACTGTCTCATCGAGTTACTGTATGATGTGGAAGAAGGAGGAGGAGGGGAAGGAGGAAGACAGTTACAAACAACCTGGAAGATGGGGCACGGTGAAGAGGACCGTCAATGAACGAGAGGAGAGGAGAGTCTCCCAGGTTGACAGCGGTGGCACCACTAAGATTACAGTATATCAGAGGCTTCAGGACAGACATCATCATCAACACACAGAAAGAACATCTGTACTTCTCTTGTCCCGGCGGAATCAGCAAGCAGCGCTGGGCCTCCGACCTGATGTCAAGGTCCCGGAGGGCCTCTTGGGAAGTCTGACCAATAAAGAATGAAGGCCGAGCCCTGGCCGGTTTGGCTCAGCGGCTGGAGCATCGGCCTGCGGACCAGAGAGTCCCAGATTCGGTTCCCGCTAGGGGCACGTACCAAAAAAGGAATAAAGGCCGAGTGAGCAGGACAAGCCAAAGGCAGAGCTGAAAAACCCCTTCCCAGACTGTGTCGCTCTCCTAGCCACACACACGGTTCTTGGTTTAAAAGAACGTGTCATGATAATTTAGTGCGTGGGTCACCATAATGCCCTGTGCAGTGGCCGTGAAGGGGACTCTGGTAGGCAAAGGTCATTACTGTCATTGTTCGCAGTTCCCTTTCTTGGAATATCCCTACTTCAAGCTCTGAAGCCAAAGGCCTGGCACCGATCGAAGGCACGAGAAGGCCCTGCATCTGCTTTTCATCCTGGAGAGGTCAGAGCAAATCACAGACCAGGCGGGAAAGAGCGATTTCCACGAACACTGACACGGGAGCCTTCAGGAAAACCTCCAATCCGCAGGAGAACAAGAACTTCGCTTTTGCCCTGACACCGGCCTAAAAATGCCGATGCCTGGCCAAAGGGTCTCAGTGGCCCTGGCAGCCAAAGGGAAAAAATCAGCCTCCCACATTTCCACCAAATACTGCCCTTCCTACGGAGTCTACAGCTGAGGCGTGGGACACGGCGGGCCTGCCGAGCCAGCTGCGGCTCAAATCTGTATCAACATCCACCCTGCCAGCAACCTGCCTCATCTACTAGGTCTTGGCGTGATCCCCTCCACCCTAATTTATATGGCCACAGAGAGTTTATTCACCATCCACCCGGTTTTTAAACTCACTTTTGTTGTTAGTGGTTAAGCTGACTGTTTCTGGCTCATTGACAGTGGGGCCTGACTTCCACCCTAAGAATAAAACTTGGCTTCAGGGATGTTGTGTATCTTCCCGTTGAACTGCTCTGGTGAATTACATCCTCCCTGACGGCGTGTGCAGGTAACGCAAGAGAAATCACTTACATTCCTACCGACTTGTTTTCTTTAAAAATCTTACACTTGTCCCTGGAAATGCTTTCTTAGTGGTTCATGAAAGACATAAGTCTGGCTTTGCCTGACCTTCTGTAGGGATTGGGGTTGACTCCCCAGATCTACCCTCTCCTTCCTCCACAGTGAGAGAATCGGGGCTCCACACTGCACACCCGACGGTCTGAGCCTCCCCAGCTGTTGCCCTGTGACTAAGTTCTGGCTAATGGGATATGCACAGAAGTGACGTGTACCCTCCAGGGGTATGCTCCTCAAGGGAAGACAGTGCTGTCCCCTCTCTGGTATTCACTAGATGGCATTCCAGTGAAACTGGACCCGACAATTCAGGACGGTGCCCCATGCAGGGTGAGGGAGCACTGGAGAAGAAGCCAGGCCCCTGAACATTGCGGATCAGCCACTACACCAGCTAAGACTTTTGGAGGAGAAATAATCTTCCATTTTTCAAGTCTGGGGTCTTTGCCAGTGTTGTGTTGGGGTCACAGCTTCTGATGAATCAAAGGACTGCTATGATGAACAAAGAAATGCAGTAGCACCAAAGAGAACCACTCACGTGCCCATGGCTCCCAGCAGCACCACCACCACCCTCCCCTGCTCAATGAAAGGAGAATGGATTCTGGTAAGGGCTCAGGGTCACTGGTGCTTACAGGGACAGTGAAACAGCAGGTGCTGATGTGTCTGCTGCGACAATGTACTGCCTCTAACACTACCGGAAGAGGAAGCCCACTTCCATGCACAGCAGTGTTTTTAATAACAGGCACAGAACAAAGAGGCTGGTTATTTGCAACGTTTCCATGGGGGTGGTGCCACCGAATACTGACAGTACCTGCTTGCCGGCTGGCGAAGGCAAAGACGATGATGTCATCGAAGGTCCAGGTGTAGTCCTGGTGCGGGGGATAGAACGTCAGCTTGTCAGAGGCTTCCTTCCTGAGGTCAATTAGGAATGTGGAGTGGACCATGGGGACTGGAAAACAGCCCATCCGCTTCCATTCTCGAATCTGCAGGTAGTCCGGAGTCCGTTTATAGAAGCCCTGTAAGAGAGCAAGCAGGTGGGCTGTGTTCTCCGACCGAGCACCTCATTGTTCAGTCATCTGCTAGCTGGTTCCTTCTAAGTCATCGCGGAGAAGCAGCAGTCCCCAAAGAAGTTACCTTCACTCTTTTTTATCTTGGCCTAAGATTTCCAACTGAGCTCAAGAATCGCGATTTGCATATTAAACAATACTAAAAGGGTCCTGTTGTCAGAAATAATTTTGGTTTCAGCACATCTCTTGATTTCATAATTTCACAAAAGTATGTTTTATGTTGACTTATGATTGAAGCATGGATATTAAGAGGTGATAAAGCCGAGCAATGAAGAGCACAGTTCCTGGTGTCTGCCTGCCTGAGTTCAAATCCCACCTCTGCCACTTACTGTCTGGAGGTATTGGTCAGATTACTCCACCCAATCCCTCATCTGTAAAACAGAAATGATGGCCCTATCTTAAAAGTTCAAAGTGCTTAGAATAGTGCTAGCTCCGAGAAAGCATCAATCAATACTGGCTATTATTAACTTGACTACATTACATTGGTTAATATTTTTAACTCAACATGTAGTACTTAACACAGAAATCGAGTCTTTTTTCAGTGAAGTATTTATTCAATACCTGTATGAATTTAATGGTTCTCTAAAAGAGATTTGGATAATGATATGCATTCAAAATCTCTTGGGACTGCAGCAAATACTGTAACAAAAGAGGCGTGCCTCATCCAGTAGTGAGCCAGCGGCACTGACTGTTACATTTGCAGGAACTGTGCAAGCCAGCTGACATGTTGGTAGCTGTAAAAATAAAAATCAAGCTAATCCCCACCATCTAACAGAACCACAGATGTCAACTATACATAATTTTAATAATTATCTCACCAAGTAACTAGACTGCAATTTGCTTAACCTTTCCCTTGGCTTCAACAACATTTAAGTTGTCTGCATGGTGGGAGTATTTATACCATGAAAACTGGCAACTGTTACCAATCAGGACCTCCACTTCTGCCCCAGACAGCCAGTATTAACATTTATCATTTGGCCCCAGTCCAAACCAAATATAAAAGAGGGACTCACAATTTTAGCTCTTTGGGTGTGAGACCACATTTAACATATATATTTTTTCTCCTTAAATATATTTTTATCCTACATTGATATATACTACATTCATCAGCTTGTCTCTCAAATTCATTAACGAAAGAATAAAAATGTAACCAGCCATACACATTCACTGTAACAGATCTCTAAAAGATTTTACAATGGAAAAGAGGTGATGGAAACAAAATAATTCTCACTGTAGCATGAATTTTGTAAAAAACAAGCTACCATAGCAGTTCTAATTACTAGATCTCTTTAGAAATAAATTTGGCAACATATATCAAAGGTCATCAAAACATTTATACTCTGGCTCAGCAATTCCACTTCTAAGAAGCTATCCCAAAGAAATAATATTAAATACAGAAAATAAGTATGTTAATCACAACAGTCCAAAGTTGCAAACAACTTACATGTTTTTAAACTAAGAGAAAGGTTAAGTAAATTGCATTATAGCCACTTGATATAGTTATTAAAAACATGCAAATGTAAAGATGATTTCCCCCTTTAAAATAAAAACACATGCAAACTGTTATTTATCTATGATGTTAGAGTGGTGGGGATTAACATGACTTTTTTTCATTTTTAAATTTTTCTATAGTGTTCTTATGATAGTTTTAATGATAAAAAAAAATACTATTAAATTTTTAAAATGTCTCTGAATCAGGGAGAAAAAAACAAGTGCAAATCCCAGTAAGCTGTATCGGTTCGTTTAAAGCTTCTAACGCTACACTCATTAGAGTCTTTTCTTCATAACTCATTAGTACAGAAGCGCTCATGGGCTGTGGCCGTCGGCCTGGATCTGCCTCCTGTCCTGAAATCGTCTGCTCTGAAATGACATGCATCTTTCAGGGGAGGAAATGAGAAAAGGTTAATAGGGTGACCGCTGACCCAGGGCTGCCTTGTTAAAGCTCAGAGCTTGAGTTCATTAGCCAAAGACTTGCCTGAGGAGTGATTCCGCACCAGAAGTTCGAGTACAGGCCCCGGGACTCCAGCATGGGGGCCACAATAGTTTTGTTTTCTGCAATCATTAGATTGAGGGTCTGTGGATTCGTCAGGAAGTTGTCAACATCTATGAACTAGGAAAGAAAAGGATGAAGTCAGGTGAAAGGGTATTTTTCCATAGTGGGCGGAAGAGTAACCCTACACTTCCAGAGGATCCGAGGGCTTGCTCCTGAGATGTGGAACCAGTTATCCATGTCCTCCTTACTGCAACTGGAAGGCGTTCATTCACGCTGAGTACTTTTAGTCTGATGTCTACATGTTCAGCTCTGCACAAGGCATCAAGCAGTGAGCTGGTGCTACCACGCTGGGTGCACACACTTAACCAGGACCCAACCTACAGGATATTCATGGCTCCCAAGCCTTTAAAGGTTTATTCGAAAACACTTCTGGAGTGCCGACTCCAGATACAGATGGACAGACCTAGTTAGGTAATCTACAATAATGCCAAAGTGGCCCCAAACAGATCCATCAATGCTATTTTAATGTTACAAGTACAATTTTTGTTTAAAGTGCATTACATCAACCCATGCCAACCCATAAAGTCATTTCCCATTCATTTATAGGGACAGCATAACATGTTCTGTCATATAAAATAAATAATCACACTGAACTGTACACTTAAAAATGATTAAAATAGCAGATTTTATGTTATGTATATTCTACCACACACCCAAAGCAAATAACTAGAAGCTTTCATTCTTATGATAGCCAATCTGTTTACTATTTAAAAAATTTGTGGTTTAACATTTGTATATTTCAACGACATTTAAAGAGCTATACAACGTTAAGTATCATCAGGACACGTTGAAACATCTATGAAACGATTTGCGGGTGTGTGTGTGCGTGTGTGTGTGTGTGTGTGTGTGTGTGTGAGAGAGAGATAAATCATTGGGCTGATCTTTGTTGTGGTGGCAGGACATAGACCCAAGGTATTCCCTTTAGGAGCCAGGCTAGTGACAGAGAGATGTCAGTACGCTTAACGAAACAGTATCGGCTTTGCTTTATTGGTGCTATTTCTAATGCTATGCTGGAACGTTTGACAAAAGAAATAAATGGATTTGGGGGGAGGCACAGGTGAAGAACTTGGTTCCCCTAAACATGTGGTGGAAAAAGTCTCTGTCCTTCCTGGTCAAGATGGTTTCATGGAGGACAAGGACGGAATACAGTATGCTTCCTGATCAAGTCCAGCACATGGACCACCTCGAAGTTCTAACGGAAGGGATGGGACCTCTCCATGAGAGCAATTCTCCATGAGGGCCTAGCACACTGGGGAGCAGCCAGGAGGCCAGGGCAAGATGCCAGTCCCCAAACCCCTCCGGAGTGAAAGGGCATGGCATTTTGGTGCTGTTAATTTGAATCTCTTTTATATAATGAATATTTCATATCCACAAAATTCTTGTAAAAAGTTATCAAGACTATTTATATTCCCCATGAACCACAAAGATTCAGGTTTTTATGCCTGTTCTATGAAAGAGATTGAATAATTCAAGCGCTTACTTGTTTACTGGAAATGTATTTTGGAAGTGGGTCCAAGACGAAATCCAGGTACCCCAATATTAAATTCCCACATTCCCCCTGTGCCTCCATTAAACAGCCTCAACAAAGATTGTTTTGGTGGATCCCATGGGCCTAGTTTCTGGACAGTTGATCTGGGTGTATTCTAGATGATAATTGTCAAGAAAGCAAACATCTGATTTTACCAGGATGTAGTCTGACCATTTCTCCCTCGCAGTTCGAAGGGCTGCCTGTCGTAGTTTCATCACGTGGGCAAAGCGGGAGGCAGGCCAGTGCTTCGGGCCAATTTCATCAGGATAAGACCTAAAACAACAAATACCAATAGTAGTAGTAGTAGCTTATAATTACGGAGTGCCTGTGTATTCCAGGCCCTGGGTAGCCCCTCATTTAATCTTCCAACAATCCCAGCTTGAAGTAGATACTATTCTTGTTAATATCATCCCCACATCCTGCATGAGGAAATGAGCAAAGAGAGATCCCTGGACTCGCTGCTTACCATACGCAAGACTCTTTCTAGGAAATACTCAGTGGGTTCTAGAAGGAACTCACTGCATCCCTACTAGGTAGAACTGTCCCCCAGAATCCAAGAGGTATTGGTTCCAGGACCCCCGTGGGTACCCACATCTGCAGATGCTCATGTCATAAAATGATGTCGTGTTTGCATGTAACCTGTGCAACCCTCCTGTGTATTTGAAATTCTCTCTAGATTACTTTTAATACCTGATACAATATAAATGCTATGGAAATAGTTGTTATCCTGTATTGTTTAGGGAAAAAATAACAAGAAAAAAAAGTCTGTACATATTCAGTACATAGTCATTGTAGGCCTAGCTGCAGTGCCCTCCAGCAAAAGGTAACAATTTTCCCCGAATACTTTCGATCCACAGTTGGCTGAATCGCAGATATGGAGCCCGCCCACTGTGTTACTATTCTCCCCATTTCACAGATGAGGAAATCGATGTAGAGCAGTTTGTCATTTGCTTAATGCTACGTAGTTTATAAGGAGCACGGGCAGGATTTGAACCCTGACATAACTCCAAAGCTCATGTTCCTAGACACTTTAAAAAAATGACATTTTGGCATCAGATACATTTGGAAATTTTGTAGCATAAAAATATGAGTTTCCCAGGAAGAACAAATGTTTAATTTACTTGGGCACGTCTCAGTAAGGGATTCCACAGAGCCCAACACATTGATGCATCCCAGGTCAAGAGAGGTCAGGAAGCAGATGTAGGGTCCTTGGGATCTCCAGCAGCCTCCTCAGAAAAGACAGCCCAGGACTCGAGCGAGCATGGCCACAGAGGGAAACGGTTGGGGGACCCTGGAGCACTCTTCTGAAAACTCCTAATTGGCATGGACATTGATACTGTCACAGTGGCCCAAACTGGCCACCACTGCAAGTTCTTGTAGCTGTGCTGGTAATACAGGAGCCTCAGTGAATGAAAAACCACAAAAACTGCATAAGATGAATGAAGCTATGTCCTGCCAAGGAGTTCTCTGGGATGTCTTCCCCTATTATTGCTTCAATGAAAAGCAGTACAATCCCTGCTTTTCCGAATATATTGTCCCTCAAAATGCCTCCCTTAATATTTCTCACACCAACCTTGGCATATAATGTATTTACTTGAAAACTGGCTACAGAGAAAATTACCAGGTTGCAAGGTAGGTAGATAAAGTTTTTCTGAGCCATTCTAATTAAGCCAAAGTCCATCATAAGGAACTCCAGAAGAGTGTTCAAAATTTTTTATTGTGTTCATATTTTGTTGTAGTTAAATGGTGCTTGATATATGGATCACACTCTGGAACCTGAGATATATATGTACATACATATATAATAAAATAGTATATACAGAGAGACTAGAACAAAAATTTTGTCCTGGGATGGCACTACATTATAATACAAACTTGGCTTTCAGTAAATGACTTATTCTGGGCAAAAATTCAGGCAACTCAATTCATTCTACTTGTACAGTTCCTTCAGCTGGCACTGCAGCAGCCCTGGGAACACTTACAATAATAATATGTTTACCTGGGTTCTCATTCACTCATTTGTTCATCCAGCAAGTATCGATTTAGTGCCTGCCAAAAACAGCATTGGGGGAAATAGCATTTGTGTACTTTAGCCCCTACCAAAGAACTAAAAAATTTGAAGAAAAAACAAAAAGCATAAATTACATAGTTTGGGTTAGTTAGCTATATAGTTGTGTCAAAAAGGATGATCTAGAAAATCAGCAGCACAAGAGTTGAGAGGTAGATCTCTGTAACGGGAGTAACTAGCAACAGCTTACGGCTGTAGGTGGGATCTGGTGTAAGAGTCGGTTATAAAGAAGGAAGGGGTCTTCCAGGAGCAAATGCGTGGGGTTGAACATAAAAGGAACATTCTAAATAAAGCAGGTGTTCTTTGGGGAAGAATCAGGAAATATGGATGCATAGACATGAGGGCTAAGTTTATAGAATTTTTAAAAAAATATATGTCTGGGGTATTTAAACTTTGTTCTGTAGGTACTGGAGAGCTACTGGGGTGCTTTTAAAAGAAAAATTAAACCACACCATTTAGTATTTTAGGTGAGTTGATAGTGTGATGTGTAGAACACCTTAAAGATGGAAGCAACTAAGACACTGCTGTGGTTAAGATGGGAAATAACCTACATGGGCACCAGTAGGAGACTGATTACATAATTATGTTATATCCATACAATGGGTATGCCACAGTCATAAAAATAATGAAGAGGCTCCTTAACTATTACTATAGAATGATTACCAAGATATGGTAAGTGAAAACCAAGGTGTATGTAACAAGCATACAAACTTTCACTCTGATCCCTCAAGTTTAAAAGGTTTATACTCAAGATATGAATAAATAATATCACTGTTTTAACATATAGACCTCTGTGGTCATTTACTTGTGACCTAATAAGAACCTGAACTTGGCTGGCACCTGCCAGAGTAAAGAGGAAGATAAAAAGATGAAGATCTGTCACAGGAAGAAATCACTGGATACGAAGCTGAGAGGCCAGGAGAGGTCACCTGTGCCTCCGGGACGGGAAGTCCGAGTGGCTGGAACACTGGTTGAGGGAGGAAGCGTCAGTAACAAGCTCACCAAACGTTCTCTTGCTACTCACTCAGGTTCATCCATAGGCCTCCACTCCACATAGTGATAGACTCTCTGGACGTTTCTCAGCCACTCCCTGAGTATTTCTGTTGTGTTGTCCACATTGTGATCGGTGGCCACCCTGCACGAGAGAGAGCACGGCAGGGTTCAGTTATGCCATCCGAAGGAAGTGGGGGAACCCAAAGACCTCAGGTTACATGAAATAGAATGGCCAGTTCTAAAAACGGTGTGCATGAAGATGACCCCCGCACAGTCCAAACCTAGCAATGAATTTCTGAAGTGAGAGGTACTGTTTCAAATCACCCGGTGTGGTCAGCCCCTTCGACAGGGCCCGGCCGCCTGGAGAAGGGTACGTGGTTGTACTAGCGCAGCGTGAGCGTAACGTGAATCAAACGAGAGGAAGTTCGTTCATCTTCCTGGAAAGCATCCCACTTGCTGTCATTTGTAGTGATCCGAATGGTTAACTGCGCTAACGACTACCTTGCGTTTAAGCAGTAATCCTGTTGCCTTTCCCTTTCCAGTCCGCTTGCAGCTCAAACAGAAATTGGGCCAGCGCTGCTGTGACCACAAGCAGCAGAAGGCAACGCCGCAGTCACAGTCCCCCTGCAGAACTCAGAACCTCAGCTATCTTCACGGATCCAGTTTGGATTAACTTTGTCGTCACTTATACAAACGAAGAGCACCCCTGAGAGCCTTCAGATGACGTACACAAAGCTTATCTCTGGCCTACCTTCAATGTACAGTGAACTGATCCACTTGCAAAGGAGCTTAACTCGTTAAAAGAAACAAATATTTGCATATTATGTCGCAGAGCAAACTCATGCTGGGTATGAGGCCCACATCTAACACAAAGTCAGGACACGTAAGCTGAAGAGCTACACCGGTTGATTGGAAAAGAAAGAACGAAAGTAGGCGTTATTATCTTGAGGTAGCAGTCAGGCCAAAAATATATTGAGCATAACAGGGAGGGATTCTAATTCTAATAATTCTAAAGGATGTAATTCACATCAAAGACATACTAAATGAGGTTGTTTGTGCCTTCGTATAGGACAGGGGTTGGCAAACATTTTTTCTTTAAGAACAAAGTAAATACTTAGGCTTGCAGGCCACACACTCTCTGTCCTAGCTACTTAACTCAGCTGTTGTAGCAGGAGAGCGGTCATAACCAACACATAAAAGAATGAGCCTTCCTGTGTGCCAATAAAACTTTATTTACAAAAGCAGGCGGCTAGTGTGCAGGCTGTGAATCCCCGATATAGTGGGAAGTATTGAAAATTTCAAGGAAAAACAGAAGCACCGCTAATAAGAGACGTTAGCATACTCTGTCAGTGGAAGACGTGCAAAGGGGGGAAAAGTAAATACAGTATACAGAGCGGATCTCTAGAAACATGCTAGAGATGATATCTTCATCCCAAGTACACATGGAATGGTCATGAGAACTGACCAACAATCACATGACAAAGACAGGCTCTATAATATTGAAATAATATCAACGGCATTTTCTGCAACAAAACTAGAAATCAGCAATAAAATAAAAAACAAAAATATGCCATTAAAAACTCCTTACTAAACAACTGTTGAGTAAAAGAGGAAATACAAATCAACTTTAGAAATTGTAAAAATAAATAATGAAAGCACTACATATCAGAATTTTGGGATACAATGATAGCAGTGATCTGAGAAAAATGTAGTTTTATGTCTTTAAATCAATAAAAATAAGTAAGTTGAATTCCTACTCAAAAAGCTAGAGATAGAGCAAGAAAACAAACAACATAAATAAATAACAACAACGAGGAGAGAAAGTCATGAGGTAGAAAATAGAAAAAGTGCAGAAGTAATAAGCAGATTAAAATGTTGAAAAAAAACTTTCAAAGATAAAAATTAACAAAGACAACCACTAGTTAAACTAATCAAGACAACCCAAATATAAAAATAAGAAACAAAAAGGGTAAGGGGATTATGATTGACACGGAAGAAATTTTTAAAATCATAAGCAATTACTCTGTACATGTCAATGAAACATAAATTTAAAAAGTAGATATAGTGGGAGATTTCCTAGGAAGATGCATGTTAGCAAAACTGACTCCAGTGGAAATATAAAAACTAAACAGAACAATGTCCATGAAAGAAATAAAGAGAAAAAAAAACAAACCCAAAATATTAGAGCCAAATGGTATCGCCAGGGAATTTTCCCAGGTATCTTAACAGTCTAGATCTTTCCAACGCTAGGGGGCTTGTCCTCCAGAGCAGGTGGGGGGTGTGGGGATCCACAAGGCAGGTACTAGTGATATCTGAACCTAATGAACACACACACACACACAACTACAGACCAATATCTTCCCATAAATATGCTGCAAAAATCTTAAATACATATTAGCAAACAGAATCCAACATCCTAGTAAGAAAGTATTACACAGCATGTCCTAAGATTGTTCAGTATAAAGAAAATGTATTAATGTAATTCACTATATTAATAGATGAGGAAAAATCATAGGATTATCTCTGTAAACGCTAAAAAGATCTTGAACAAAATTGAACACCTAGTCCTGCTTTTAAAAGACCATACTACACAATTTTATTAAGCAACGTCACCCCAATAAATTCAATTAAAAACCATACTAAATAAAATTTAAATGGAAAGAAGGAAGGAAGGAAGGAAGGAAGGAAGGAAGGAAGGAAGGAAGGAAGGAAGGAAGGGAGGAAGGGAGGAAGGGAGGGAGGGAGGGAGGGAGGGAGGGAGGAAGGAAAAGTCATGGGAAGAAAACGATGCCTGAGATTCTTCCCGGGTCTGCGGGCCGACGCTCTAACCGCTGAGCCACACCGGCCAGGGCTGATGCCTGAGATTCTTACAAGGGAATAAAAGTGCTTGGGTTTTACTGGAATTCAGCAGGTCCTCCGGGGGAAGAGCCCGAGCATTACCAGCAGCAGTGGCTCCAGGGCCTTGATAAGAGCACAGGAGACGTGGGCAGCGGTGGCTTCTTCCATACATGTCAATCTCAGAGAGTAGGATTTCGTTAAACTCAATCCACAGTGCCTTTTGCTCTTTCTACTTGAGCTTTACAGGTCACTTCAGCTCCAAAAGTAACAAATAAAATATTTAATAGAGAGAATATTCAGCGATGTTCAAGAGAAAAAAAAATTGCTAGGCAAAGCATAGTGGAAGCCCATGCTCCACAGGGAACACATTTCTATGAAACACCAAATAACCTGAACCGATGTCCAATCACGTAAGTTGTAAAGAAAAACGGGGTAGTGTTGTGAGAGTCTATTTGAAAAATCTTATTTTGGAAAACGGATATTTAAACCAAAACGAGTCTTAACAAAACCAAGGCTGACATCAACTTTCCAGCCTCCTCTGGGGATCAGATTAGAAGCAGCTCCTCTTTCCAGAACAAGGTGTGGGAGGGCGGGAGACCCACGGGCCCACGGGGACATTCCAGCTGGGAGGGCGGGAGACCCACGGGCCCACGGGGACATTCCAGCTGGGAGGGCGGGAGACCACGGGCCCACGGGGACATTCCAGCTGGGAGGGCGGGAGACCCACGGGCCCACGGGGACATTCCAGCAGCGGGAGGGGGAGCGGGCAGCTGACAGGGAGGGACCCGAGTGAGCATCTTGGACAAAGATGTGGTGACGCGAGAAGTGGGAGGTGGGGGAGAAACAGCGTGAGGGGGGCTGGGCTCTGTCTAGCTCTCGATTGCACTGAGAAGTACATGTCAGCGAGAATCACCCACCGTGACACGCGGCCACAGGCACCGGTGTCCAGCGAAAGCCATGAAGCACTAAGAGCGTCAGGCCACCGTCTCGCAGTATAAGGCTGGCCAGGGCCACCCTGCCATTGGGAACCAGCTCTAATGCACGTGTTCTTCACTCCAAATATTATGAGTAACTTAAAACAAGGCCAAACTAAAAATATCCTGACTACGGTGTTGGCCAAAAGTTAGAATTCTGTAGTATTCCCAAACTACTTAAAAATAGTGTAGGATAACTTATTTACACAGCATCTACTTTTCTTCATTGTTGTTTCTCCAGGACTCGCATCTTTCTGCCCTCCCTACACAGAGATGCCTTCATTTCCTAATCATTTCAACAAAGTTGGCCTCGTTGTATGATGTTTATTTTCCTGGTGTACATACTAAACAACTTCAAACTCTAAGTATCACTACTGACCAACCTCCTTAGATAGCAGTTGCTTGGGGTATGTATGCAAAGATCAACCTGCAGAAGCACAGATTTCAAATATTCTTTTTATTGAGTGGAACATGTTTCCTATGTAGTTACTTCCCTGAATTGTTAGGGTTCCTTTTGTTCTGGGGCTTCCTCGGAAAGGCAGGAGTCCCCCAGCGGAGGTCAGAAGTCCGTCCACGCTGGTCTGCGATGGACCAGGCCAACCCCGTTCCAGAGGCCCGGCAGCGCCGAGACACCCGCCCCCCAGGGAGGCTCCCACTCCCCCAGCGAAGGCGAATCGACAGGAACCCAGGAAGACACTTCTACTGCTGCCTGTTCATGCCTCCGACACAGATGTGTTTCGGCTACACAACGGCGAAGGCACGCGGGCGCCTGCAGAACTGGGGGGCGCGCAGAGGCCCAGACGCGCTCCGGGGACACCAGGCTGCAGTCAGAGCTTCTATTTTCAGCCCCGCGGAAGAACAGAACAGTGCGGGACTGCCCGCTGCGGGACTGCCCGAGCAACTGGATGCCAAACTCTGCGCGGCTGGGATGGGTCCTCTCCGTGGGGCCAGGAAGCTGAGGACGCGGCGTGTGTGACCTGCTCGGGGCAGCCCAGGCGTCTCTCCCGACCCGAAGCTCCTTGCAGTCCTGGAAACGAGTGTTGTCTCGGGGCAGCCACCCTTCTCCCAGGCAGACCCCAAAGGCAGCCGGAAAGGGAGCAGACAGGCTAAAGGACCCCTTGAAGAAGACTGCTGTGCCAAGAGACATCTGCAAAGGGGTCTGCGAGTGATTTCCGCTCCGAGTCAAAGCGGATGCCCACTGTCTGCGCGTGCAAGCCTGCGCTGGCTGGGAGACTGCACTGTCTGCGCGTGCAAGCCTGCGCTGGCTGGGAGACTGCACTGTCTGCGCGTGCAAGCCTGCGCTGGCTGGGAGACTGCACTGTCTGCGCGTGCAAGCCTGCGCTGGCTGGGAGACCGCGCGTGCAAGCCTGCGCTGGCTGGGAGACCGCACTGTCTGTCTGCGCGTGCAAGCCTGCGCTGGCTGGGAGACCGCACTGTCCGCGCCTGCAAGCCTGCGCTGGCTGGGAGACCGCACTGTCCGCGCCTGCAAGCCGGCGCTGGCTGGGAGACCGTCCTCCCAGGAGGCCAAGACCGGTCAGTCTTTGTCTTAACGCCCTCAATAGGAGTGCAGTCACACTTAAATCAACGACTCCCTCTGTCCCTCTTCCCTGGGTCTCTCCGGCTCAGGGTAAGACAGCAAGGGGAGCTCAGCCCTTGAGCCATGCCAGCCCTCACAAGATTCGTTTTCTTTGAAGGCCGTGTTGAGATAGTGACATCCCTCCATCTCTAGGGAGCACTATGACCTGCCACCACCCAAAGGTCTCCCTCCTCCACGTGCAAGAGAGCTGTGGCCCTGATACGCTGCGGTGTTCGCAGTCAGGCCCCTCTCTGTCCATCAGTCCTGCTGGCTTCCTTTGGGGCTGGCACCTGAACTGGAAGAGCTGGTAGAAATAGGTGCGAAATCCGTTTGGCCGCAGAGGGAACTCTAGGCCACTTCTCGTCATAATGCTGCCCATCCGCCTTCTCTCTGATTCCGCTTCTGGTTCCTGTTTCCACTTCCTCTTCCTCTTCTTTAGCTCTGCATGCCAGCAAAAGCCCATGAGTCTCAGAGTCAGAGTCCAAGTGGGACAAAGGTGAGCAGGCTCCACAAATACAATCAGCAGCATGTGCAGGGATCTCCCAGGCCAGCAGGTGCATTGCCACTGTCACAGGGAAAAGCAAGAGCTCACAGGCCAGACCAGTGGATACACACGTCTGCAGCGTGATCGGGCTTTCCTGCTTTGGCTGTGCCCCACCCCCACCCCCAAACGAATCGAGACTTCTCTGGCAATGTCGTAACACACTGACATTTCTCCTCGTTCCAGGTCAGTTTTCATTCCTCAGTCTTGGCTCTTAAACTAATAGCCAACTTGAAATAATTAGCGCTGATTCATTTATTTTTACAAGTCCTGCTGAGGTTGCGAGGGCTAAACTCACATCGGCAATTGTGGGGACCTGGGAGCCACATCAACATGCGGATGGGGTCTCCAAGCAGGTGGAGCACAGACATTGAGGAAATGGTGTTCCTGATCCCTTCCATCTGCGCTGGCCCTCGGGGGACGTCCTCAGCCTCCCTGCCATCCCAGAAAGTCTAGACTTCTGACACTACAGAACAGCAGGACTGCCACCAGTGAGGCAGGATGGAGGCAACACTGAGTAGCAGTTGACCTTTGCTGCCTCAGAAGCATCAAAACACGTCTCCCAGAGGCCCAAGGGAAGAGTGATGGATGAACAACCAAACTCATCACCACCTGGATGATTCACACCATGGCTAGTGAGTTGGCACAAATGAAGTTTCCAACTTGAGACTTCAAAGACTACCCTCTTAACTGTCTCTTGTTTTCACCTCGTAAGGGAGGCTCGGTGGTGTAGAAAATAAAGAGCTTGGCCTTCAAATGAAATTCCACTTTTGGAAGCAACAAGTAAAATCCATTTTCAGGAAATGTCATCAAGTCCCACCACCTCTGTTTCTGTCCTCGGGGAATCAGCTGTTCTGCCAACGGGAAGAGAGATGCTTGGCTGCTTGGCCAAACACGATGATGAATTCTTGCTTCTCGGTCATGGTGTAGAGTTGTGTAAAATCGAACGTCATCTGCTGGGTGCAGACTTGATGTGGATATGGTTAGGGATACAGACAGGGATTGTGGGGGCCAGAGATTTCTTCCCAAGAAAGGCTTTTCCTAAGCCTTACCAAGTCCATTAGTAGCAGTTCTTCCTAATGAATGAAGAAATCTGGAAAACGCACTTCTCCTGAAACCCTCCTCATCAATAAAATAAATATTTATACTCCCTCAACATCCCGCCTTGGTACGTCCCACTTAATTCCAGAAACAATCACAGCTGAAGGTTGGGTAAGAGTGATGGAAAAAGAAATATTTGAGTCTGGAAATGCAATCAAATGACAAATCAATTTCATTCCTAAGGCCAGAAGGAGGAATGGTAAAATCTGCCGATTGATCATTTAATAGCTAATTCAACACCAAGGTGAACTTGAACATATTACAGGTAAGCCTTTTCTTGATACCTTTGATTCTGAGCTATAGTCTTCCTCTCTTGGTGTTAAGAACCCCTTCCCCATATATCATACATGATCCCCAGTGTAAGCTTAAATTAGGCATTATTTTTATCTCCCCATTATGTAGGAGGCTGGAGGTGAGAGGTTAGGATTTGCATAAGTCATGCAAATGGTGGGCATTGGAGCTTGGACTTTTCCTTCAGGCCTTTGATGCTCTGTCCCAACCTCATGTCAAACTCCCCCATCACACTCACCCACAAAGAGTAAATGTTCCTCCCAGATAGTTAGAAATTCTCTGCCTTGTCAAGGACATTGATCAACATGACCAACATGAACATCTCAGAATGAAAGGATGGAAATGTCCCCGTGGAAATGAAACAAGAAAAATGAGACAATTCATCAGTTCCGTATACACTTAGTTAAGGTTCAATTCAGCATAATTTTCCTTAGAGTCAAAACCCTTGGAATTCCATGTAAAAATCAGTGGCAGTGTCTGGGACAAGATAAATATGTTTCTTGTTTAAGTACTCTTTTTCCTGTTTTTCTTCTCCTCTGTCCTTTGTTTACTCTTCTTCCCACTCTTTTTCACCCACTCTTCATTTCCCCTTTTCTCTCCTTGCAGGATTTTCAAATTCTAGTAAATTCTTTATTTTGTAGATGTGCCCTGAAGAAATGGAATTATTAATGAAATGTCCCTGCGCGGTCAAGAATGAAAGTATTGCTAACTAAAGAGAGGACACAGAGGATCCGGGAGCCCTGAACCTCTCCACCCCTCAAAGGCTTCGGGCTGGAGGGACGCTCCAGATCTGTAGTTACACAGTGATTCCCTGCCATACTCCCAGCATTGCACAGTATCATAAAGTTGGTTCTAGGTCTTTCTCAATTACCGTACTCTCTTCCCTGAGGATATGCCTATCCTAGTAGCTAACAGTTTACTGTGTGAAACAGGCACTAATCATGGGCTTGATGAATGAATGAATGAGCAATTTCAGGGAGACTTTTCCCAATCGACTCAAATGACTACAAAGGCTGAGCACAGACAACATAAAGGAATGAAATGGGCCATGTATGAGCTAACAGTGTGAGCATAATGTTTCCAAGGTTCATCCATGTTGGCAGTATGTATCAGTACTACATTCCTTTTTATGGCTGCATACTATTCCGCTGTGTGGATAAACCACATATGTCTATCCATTGATTAGTTAGTGAACATTTGGATTATTTTCACTTTTACTCATTATGAATGCTGCCACTATGAACATTTATGTACAAACCTTTGCATGGACCTATGTTGTCGTTTCCCTTGGGACTGTTTCCCACGTCCTGGGATCCTAGCATCTTGCTCCACTTGAAAAAACAGACAATTCTCTGAAACGATATATTTTTCCAGGTTGTGACAGGTACTGCCTTTAGCATGAATCTATTCGTTTGATTCCTCAAAGGAAATGCTGAAAACACCTATGAAGTGTTGGCCTGTTTTATTCCATTTTCGTACATAGGTTCAGCTGCCTGACCTGACGGGTTTTCTGGGAAGAGTGTGCTTTCTAACATCCTGGTCCATTTACTTCCAAACTTCATTTATACTTCTCAGACCATGCGTCCAAATCTCTCACTCAAACACTGTGCCTAGTGTACAGTAAATATTTAACATGTGCTTAATGAACAACTAAGTGAATAAATCAATGCTGGCCCAAACGGACGACACAATAAAAACATACCCTCCAATTTCACGAAGGGAGTAATGCCAACCCCCATCCCCCGAACATTTTGATTTATTACGAAGCCATCAACCTTCTTCCTGCTCTGGCCCTTCTTTCCCCATTGAAAAAGGTGGCCAGACACATGAACGAAGACAGAAACTGTCCACCGCGCAAAACAAATTCAAGGCCATTTTCCCACAGAGTCACCTACAATGAGAACTTGGCCCCAGCCAACGAAACATTTCAGTCCAGTCCATTGCTATTACCCAAACCTGTTGTCTCGGTTCCAGTAATAACAGGCCCGGCCAGCTCAGGAGGGAGAGAGAAAAATGTTTGCCTTGAATTTACCTGCTTTGAAAAGTCTGAAAACTGGCCTCCTCAGATCTCTTCGTTTGAGATGTTTGCACTGGGGCGGCGGGGGATACTGTCTGGCAGCTCTGGGCCCCGTGTCCATGTTCTACAATCGCACTCAGGCGGGATGCAGAGTACTGAAAAGTACTTGTGAGGAGGTCGGAGCTATTTACTCTCGTCAGGCCACGCTGCTGGTGTTTTTTCCCTCACTTCTGTTATGGAAAACTACTGTCAGAAGGAAGGAACAGTCTGTGCTCCTAACATTTCCAGTGTCCATGTGGGCTTGTCACATGCTGCAGGGGAGGGACCGTGCACACATCCACAGTACAGAGATGTTTTCCTTCTCTGTCATTCCCTGCACCTCTGCAGAGAGGGACTCGGCAGGCACGGCCACGTGCTCATGGCCAGGCACTGCCTGGAACCTTGATTTGTAACCTCTCATTTCATCCGCACAACAGCCCTAGGCTGTGTATCCCCACTAATCCCGTCATGAAAAGGAGGAAGCAGGTCCAGAGAGGTAATACCTCATGTGCAAACCTCAGAAGTAGGAAGAGTTAGAGCCAAACCTGAAGTCAGACAGCAGGGCTCGGAAGACCGCCTGTTAACCGCTGCCGTGAGCCTTATTTTGAAACTGTACTTTGGAGTGGAGTTTAAAACAGAAAAGAAATATTTTAAAGACGGTAGAGAGTAAATCGTAATCGTGTCTTCAAAACGCGAGATCTAGCGGAGGCTTTGTGTTCTGAGTAAAACTGCTGCAGTCACAGGACATTTTAGTCATTTTTGAGCCCCCAGGGGTCACGGGTCCTCTTCGTGTCTCGGGAACAAATGCACCCAACCGAGCCCTCCTACTCGGGAATAATTCTTGAACAGCAAACGGCACTTCTCAATAACTGACTGATTTCTCTTTTTGATGTTTCTCAGACTTGCTGCTATCTCCTCTCTAACAGGTGGGTTTCAGGATCTTTGTGCTTGCCGTGAATGGAGAAATAAGGTGTGTGTGTGGGGGGGGATTACTGAAACACTAACTTTCCAAACGTCTGCCACAAATGTCACCTGGTGACTTTGGAAGGCAGGACAAGGATCCTGGATCCTAAATTTCCAACGTACTGAGGCCTTCCCTGACCTCCCCATGTGGGTCAAATCCCCTGGTGACCAATTCTTTTGGTGCCACGTACCTCTTCTCTCTAGGACTTATCACAGTTGCAAGCAGATCTTTATTTCTGTGGTGTTGCGTCATCCATTTCTTCCTCTGGTCTACAAGCTTTGCCTGGGCAGGGATATGACTGCCTTTGCTCATCACTGTATTTTCAAGTGTCTGGCATCAGCACTAAGTCAAGCGATGCTAAACGAGTAACTGAGTGCAAGACTGCGGTCCTCCTCCTTCTTTTTTAAGCACTAAATATTTAAAGTGTGGATACGATACCCATGAAAATAAAACGCACAATTAGACAAGTTGGGGGAAATATCTTTTGGGGGCACTTCTATTCTGTTTCATAATCCAGATCTGGAAACTGAGTTTCAGCAGGCCCTGGATACAAACGTGGGGTCATGTACTGTTTGGTACTGGGCTGTTGGAAGGCTCTGTTGAAGCCCAATAATCTGTCCAGGAGGAAGTAGGGAACATGATCAATTGCTCTGAAGGCAGCATCCAGAAGCCATTCAGCCAGGGCAGAGTTCAAGCAAATGCATTTGTGGTCGATGGTAAATATGGCAACAGGTGAGTCATTCTTCTTCCCGGCTTTCCTTAGGGTGTGTCCTTTGAGCCAAATGAGAAATCCAGCAACAGGATTTGGCAATCAGCATTATAAACAGTCTGGTTCAGCCAACAAAGGGAGAGAGCTGCAACTTCCTCTTCAGACCTCAAAGAGGGTGCGAGGGCTCCCCCGGGACCTAACGAGACAAAGACAGCTCTTCCTGCTCTTTCTTCCCCAGTCTCAAGTCAGGCCACGCGTAAGGCAGGCGAATTCAGTCCGTAGCCACCACCACGTTCTTCCATCTAGAGGCACCATGGGAACAAAGCCGACAGTGTCCACCGTTTCAAGTTCCCTTCCCCAGAATCTCCCGAGCAATTTTTCAGTTCACGTTCTCCGTAAATGACATCACAGCTGTCATTGGTGAAATTCTCACCTTCACTCTCACACAGCTGATGTTTGCAGAGGGAATTAGGCAGTACCAGAGCCAGACTCAGACTGACCCAAGTTTCTTCATCAGAGGATCAGAGCAGAGTCTCGAATGAACAAGATTTCCATCAGAACAACAGTGTGCAGGGGGACCTGACAGAGCCCTTTGGTACAGTGCAGTTAGTACTCAAGAATGAGGATTCGGTCAAATGAATTACGTGCATTTTCTTTTTGAAAGCTCACAACATTCTAGAAAGCAGGTGTTCTCTGCATCTTATGAATGAGAAAACAGTCACAAAGCTAGTAAGTGATAAACCCAGGATTAAAGTCTAAGTAATCTGTAAATTAAAGGTGAATTTTCCAAAGCAACAGGTGAGAGAGCTCCTCGTGGCAAGGCCTTGAGGTGGAGAATAACAAAATACCCAGCATCAAATCAAGAATTTTGTATTTGGTCAGATTTTAAAAAAATAAAGTCAAGCCCTGGCCGGTTTGGCTCAGCGGTTAGAGCGTCAGCCTGCGGTCCGGAGAGACCCGGGTTCGGTTCCCGCTAAGGGCATGTATCTCGGTTGCAGTTTGTCCTCGGCCCTGGTTGGGTCATGCGGGTGGCAGCCACTCGATGTGTCCCTTTCACGTCGATGTTTCTCTCTCTCTCTCTCCCCCCCACTCTATCTGAACAAAATATTGAAAAATGTCCTCAGGTGAGGATAAAAAATGTAATAATAATAAAAAAGTACAGTCAAGTGTGTCTGGCTGCTGTGCACAGACTCCGTGCTCTCCAGGAGGCTGGGTTTCGGCTGCTTCTGGAGCCTTCAGCTACTTGTCTTCACTGCCCCGTCTGCATTCTTACAAAGACTAAGAAACATCACATGGGAGAAATAAATTTAACAAACAGAAACAAAACGGAGAGCAAATAATAACACTGATGCATGATATTAATAGTCATTTTTATAATGTATGAACATTTCCAACTCATGGTGCAAGAAAATGTGACTGCAGGTACTCATCAATAAAAGTCATTGCTACTGTAACCTAATAAAAGACATTTGGCCTTGATTCAGTGGGAAAATTTTCCAAGTAACCAAGGAAGTTTTAAAAATCTAAGTAATTTGAAAAAGTTATTTTTGAACCCCAAATCTATAAGGAACAGTTCCAAATATATCTACAACTATGTATGAACATAGATTAAAATTTTTTATTAAATCTTAGCAAAATGGAATAAACCAATGTGTTGAACTTGAATAAAGAAATATCTACTTGAGCTAGGTGGGGATGGGAGTGGGAGACAGGGGTAACCCCAAAGTATCCTTTGTAGGCCTACCTTCTGCCCTGAAGACACTCAGGAAGCCAGGTCAGGTCAGCGTGTGTCTTCCTCCCTCCCTCCCTCCCTCCCTCCCTCCCTCCCTCCCTCCCTCCCTCCCTCCCTCCCTCTTTCCTTCCTTCCTTCCTTCTTTCCTTCTTTCCTTACTTCTTCCCTCATTTACTTCCTTGGTTTGGCTGTTTGTTTTTCTAAGGAAACTTTTGGGTTTTCCTCACAATTTTCCTAGTTCACTTAAAGATATATGAATCACCTTAATACATTTAAGTCTATTGTCTTCATTTATACTCTTCTCATTTTATGGGGGATTTTAATTTACCATCTTTGCATAATCATTTTATAATTCTTATAGTTTTCTTTTAAAAGTATAATCCTAATTGGTTTTTTTTTTTTTACTCCTCATTTCTGTCCCTAATCTTCAATCCCAACTCAATAGATATATATTTTTCATTTTTCAAACTTAGCGTTTTGCTCTTTTAACTGTTTATTTCCTAGTTACTTCATTCAACTAATCTTACGTTTGTTGTATTTTAAATCTTATAGTGTTCTTTTTCAGCCCTGTCCTCACTGGTGTGACACTCCTGGCCTAATGCAGTACCAGCCCCACCAGAGACATGTGTGATCCCTTTGGGCATCTGAGGGAGGAATGCAGAGTTGAAGTAGATAATGCTCAGAACTCTCTGGAAGCTAGAGCAGTCCATCTAATGATAAGGTGATGGAAAGGTATAGATAGAGGTTGGGTTTCAGTGCTCAATAACGAGACCCCAAATCAGGACCAATGAGACACATGGAGAGAAAACTCTGAAGATGCAGTATGGAGACCTAGCCCGAAACACTGGACTCCGGAGCTCTGGGAGAGAAAGGGTATTTTCTGCCAAGTTCAGTGTCTGGCCACCCTGCAGGCTCAGTGATTATCGCCTGTGAACAAAGCCCGCCTGCCTAGAGGCGAAGACCTGTGAGCTGATGTGCTGCTCACCTGCCTGGCAACCCCAGGGCCCTGGCTTTCTCCAAACAGAGGCAACAGCTCTCCCTGGAGAAGACAGACCGCAGGCTACCTGAGATCCTGAAGGAAGCAAAGACATGCATTTCTCTGCGTACCATGGGGTCACGTTCTGATAAACACATCATTAGGTTGAAACAACTGGGACTCGAAATATATTTAATACGCTTAACCAATCTAACATTATATAGCTTAGCCTAGCCTGCATGAAATGTGCTCAGAAGACTTACATTAGCCTCCTGTTGGGCAAAATCATCTCACAGAATGGATACACTGGAGAGTGGGGGTAGTTCACCCACAGGAGCAGCGGCTGACCAGGAGCTGGGCTCGCCGCCACTGTCCAGCATCACGAGACGGGATCGTGCCGCCTATCACTGGACCAGAGATAGACCGAAATTCAAAATGCGAAGTATGTTTCTACTGAATGCGTATTGTTTTTGCACCATTGTCAAGTCAAAAAATGCAAGTTGAACCATCATAAGTCAGGGACCAACTGTACAATGCAGAGAGAAGATGACCTATCACAAATAAGGTGACTATCACCCAGAGGTCACTGCCACTCAAGTAGTGAAAATATTAGCTACTAAAGCTTTTTGTGTTTTTGAGCTTTTAACTATGAAAGAATTTCAACAGTATAGTGCAGACAATGAGGGGGCAATCTATATGAAGCGAGTGACTAGGTGGACAGGAAAATAAATAAACACATGAACTCATGGCATGAGAATGACGATCTGCAGAAATATCTCCATAGAACAAGAAGCTTGGGATCTGGCCCCGGCCAACCTAGTGTGAACTTTCAAAATAAATTTACATCTCGACTTTATTTTCTGCTAAATAAAACTACCTTTTGCTTAACAGAGGTCCCTATGAAGATGCATAGAAAAGAAACAGTTTTCATTGGACAGCAGTATATAAAGGTAAGAAATTATAGGTTGTTTGCCTTTTAGCCTATATGTGTTTAGTATTTATTTAAAAATTCTACTTGGGTCTGAGGAAGAATATGTGTTCTGCAGCTACGGTAGTTTTTTTTTATTAGGCATTTATATAACTTACAAAGTGATCATCCCATAAGGCTAGTCCTAGCTGGTACCATACATAGTTATTACAATATGATTGACTATATTCCTTATGCTGTAGTTGACATCCCCATGACTAATTTTTATTTTTTTCAAAATTTCCTATCTTGACTTATTTTAGGTTGATATATTTTCCTGTCATTTCATTGTTCTCTCCTCCAATAGTTAATTGTTATCATAGAAATTAGAATATATGTATCTAAGTCAACACAGCTTAAATTTTTTTTTTTTTTTTTATCCTCACCCGAGGACATTTTCCCATTTTTTGTACAGATAGAGTGGAAGGGAGAGAGACGAAGAGAGAGAGAGAGAAACATCGACGTGAAGGGACACATCGAGTGGCTGCCACCCGCACGACCAACCAGGGCCGGGGACAAACTGCAACTGAGGTACATGCCCCTAGCGGGAACCGAACCTGGGTCTCTCTGGACCGCAGGCCGATGTTCTAACCAAACTGGCCAGGGCAACACAGCTTAAATTTAATAAACATTTTTACTCTCTGAAAACTAATACAAGAACTCTAGAATGATTTCACTCATCATTCCACATCCCCAAATAAACTTATTGTTATCCCATATTTTCCTCCTATCTTGATTTTTTTAATACTTTAAATTAAATTAAAACTTACTGTTATCATTTTATAAAGTCAATATTTTGTTAAGATTCCCTCACATGTCTACCATTTTCCTTGCTCACCATCACTTTCTGCATCTTAAACCTTCTTTCTGGTATTATTTCCTTCTTCCTGAAGCACACGCATTTAGACACTTGTTTAGTCAGCATCTGGGGTAGTAAATGCTCTCAATTTTTGTTTGTCTGAAAGCGTCTCCATTGACCCTCCTTGTTTAAAGAGAGTTTTGCTAGGTATAGAATTCCAGGATTTTCCGTTTTATTTCAGCCCTTTAAAAGATGTAATTCTGGCTTTGATTTTGCTCCTGAAAAGTTAGCTTTAGTGTGTTATTCTTTTCTAGTAATCTATCCAATCTCTCTGCTGCTTTAAGATCTCATCTGTTTTGGAAATGTATTTTGCAGTTTAACTATGATGTATCAAGTTGTGGGTTCCTTTTTATTTATCCTGGTTGGGATTCAGTTGGAATCTGGATCTGAAGATTAGTGCCTTTTACGGGTTTGGGAAGTTCCCAGCCATATCCTGTCCAAATACTGCCTCTCCCCTCTTCTCTTTAAAACTGACTTCTGAAACTCCAACAAACATATACTAAATCTTATCATCCTTTCCTCCGTATGTCTAAACCTTTCGTTGATGTTTTTTATCTCTTTGACTTTCTACACCGAATTCAGGATAAGTCTTCAACTCTATTTTCCAGTTTATTAATTCACTCTTATATTGTGCTTAGTCTGCATTTATAACTTAAGGCATTAAACTGTTTTCTGGGAATGGCTCATACATCTCTACTTCACATTTTCATATACGCAGAAGACTGCTTTTCCAAAGCACTTTCATTACAGATCAATTTCTTAAAAACTCTTATTACCTTAGCATATGAGTCTTTTTCTTATTAGTAAAGTCAGCTGGAATCACATAGAAATATTCTGCCTTGTTTATAAAACCCCTTAAAAATGCCCTGCTCCAGTGCCTTCTTACCCCTGAATCTCAGTCATCACAGTCTTTCAGGGTCAAGTGAGAAGTCCAAGCCCTTAGTTATAGCTGAGAATATTCCCTGGGGCTTTATGCTTTTCTGGTACAAAATTTCATTTCTTTATAAGATCCTTCCACTTAGAGATTTTGAATGACCAAGTGCAAACACTTCAGCCACACTACCCCTTGCTCCTTGCCCCTCCTCACTCTGACTTGGAGACTATGAGTTTCCCATTTCACAGCTGCAAAAAACAAACACGAGTCTACGGGGAGTTTGTGACGGAGTCCAGTCCTCCCTGCATGCTGGCCTGGGCTCCACAGGTGCGCTCCCGAGAGCCTGGACCCGTCACCAAACAGGGTCCATCGGCCTGGCGTGGACGGCGGTCAGGTGACTCCTGCCCAGGCTGTGAGAAGGAACCTGGGTTGGAGTCCAGGCCTGTAAATAACCCGTGGCATCTACATTCCCTGTCATGACTCAGCTGCTCTTCATGAAAGGGTTCACTGTGTGAGGAGCTGGAGGCCCGAAGATCTGGAAGAAGAAACAGCAGGAAGGCTGCGGAGACTCTTAAGTCACTGGGATCAAATGCAAAGACAGCTGTTCTGGACACGACAACCCTCCAAATTACATCTACCTGTTTTACCCTCTGCCCTCCGCATGAATCCCCTCCCTCCCTCTAAGCATTAGGCTTTGTGCTTCTTTCAGATTTTAAATGGAGAGTTATGAGCAGATCATTTTAAAGATCATATTCCTATTGTTAGCAGAAGAAGACACAACTTTTCTCAAATCACTGAACAACCGGAGAACACTGGTAGTGACTGCCCAAGAAGTCAACAGAAATAGTTAGAAAAACAAAGACGATGTTGTCTTTCGTCTGAAATCTGTGATTATGAGGGTATTTTAAAATGTCACTTCTCTCCCTCCTTCTTGGACGTGCCTCGTATTCACCCTGGTCTGGCTGTGCTCCCCGCAAGAGCAGTGGTGGTTGTTAGGACAGAAAGGAAAATGACAGAGCAGATGAAAATCTGACCCCGCAGTTGCTGAATCCCTGCTTCTGACCAGCTCCCGCAGGCAAGGACTTCAAGGCTCCTTTGGACGTGGGCCATCTCTGCTCCCAAAGTACTGGCTACCTGTCACAACGGCACTGACAACTCCTGGCCAGGGTTTGGGCACCCGGAACAAACGATCCTCAGCTCCCAGGAGGCGGCCCGCAGGTGCGGGGCAGGGAGCAGACGGCGCCCTCTGCCAAAGGAGGCAGATACAGCAGGCTTGTGAGGGGGACGGTCTGCTTCTCCGGCTCAGTGAAGAGCTGTGCTATGTTGGGAGGAGGTCATTACTTACATGTAATTACCAGGAGTAGCAACCTACCAAGGAAGCCAGTGAGGACCCAAGGGCTGTTGTAGCCTTTTCAAGAAACAATTAAAAACCTTGTAAGAACAGTAACATCCACAGTTTCTCTCCCTCTTTCGTGCACGTCCCGAGCTGGAGTTGCACACACGAGAAACTGTGCACACTTCCAAGTGGGTGTTAGCTATGCAAGTGCCGCCACGTGGTTTGTTCGGGGAGCCTATTTAATGAAAGCTGGAATCTGGACCAGTGATGCTTTCGTCCTCCTCCCCCCGCCACCCCCACCCCTCTTCTCCCACCTAGCTCTCTGACAGCTTAACTGGGGAAGAGAAACTATCTGGGAGGAGACGGCAGACCGGAGATCATTCTGCTATTGACATCTTCCGGTTCCTGCCCACCTCCAGGATAATTCCCACCCCAGTTACCTTCAAAGCCTTTCCTCCTGTCTGCTGCTGGCTGCTCCACAGACCCAGGCAGCCCCAGCTGCGCTACCAACTCTTACGCAAGGTGCAGCCAGTATGTGCAACACCAACACGATTGTTCCAAACAGCTGTCCTTCCCTTTGACATGGTCAGGGGCCACTCGCTCAGCTAGCCAAGACTTCCCTTCTGCTCTGTGTCAGTACGGAGTCCTGATCATCAGGCAGTCTGTTCGGTTGCCTGTCTTGTCTCAGTTTTGGAGTGTAAACGCCACGTGTAAAATCTAAATGTGAGGCACAGGTGGCAGCAGTCTGATCTGTATTGGCGAATACGCTCCCAGACTGTTCTATATAATGCATATGACCTGACCAGGACGATTTGGCAGGAAATGTCAAGTGTATGGATTCTCTGCAATGTGTACTAGCTCTTATTAAAAAGTACTTTCGTATACTTCAGAATATTGTTATCTCCAAGAAGAATAGACGAAAAGGAAAAGGCAGAAAAAGAATGACATTTTGTTGTCCTTTTTTAAAAAAATCCTCACTTGAGAATATTTTGCCGTTGATTTTTTTTTTTTTTTTTTTTTAGATCGAAGTGAAAGGGAGGGAGGGGGAGAGAGAGCGAAACATCGATGTGAGAGAGATTGCCTCCCGCAATCGAACCCGTGACCCTTTAGTTGGCAAAGAGTCCTTCTGCAAATAGATTTCTCAGACCCATCTTCCCCCCACAGAAAGGAAAACAGAATCATGATCAAAGGAGAGCAGAGCTTCGCCGAGATCTCTCCTGAATCCAGCCCATCACGTGTTCACACCTTTCCTGCTGCCCCCTTGTTTAGGATGTTGAGTGAAAACAATTTGTATGATCCACTCTCCTTACCAGCCTTTTTGTGCAAATGTCTTTATAAGTGTTTGAAACCATGGTAAAATGTTACCCGCTGACAACAACACAGAAAAGAAACTACTTAGAGATCCGGCAGTCACAGAACCGACATCCAAGTGTGTGTGGTACCCTACAGCATCTGGGCTATTAGAGAAGAAACTAGTCCCCATGAAAATATGATGATGGGTCACATCCCAGAATCCCTTTTCTTAAGAGAGAGAAGAAAAGATCGACTCTAATTTGCATAATGAATGTGGATCACTCTTTGAAACAATGAATCCAGTTTGTTTTTATTGAACTTAGCATTATGGTAAAGAAACTGTATATTTTCAGTGTGGATACGGGGTTCTAATAAACATGAAATTCATCCTCATGGTGCACTTCAAAATTCACTTTATTCCATCATCAAATAAGCAAAATAAGAGAAAGGATCCGACAGAAGCGAATTCCAACTCCCCTGCTTCTGGTCCTAACTTTGTAACCAGACAGGCCCCCGAGGACATGGAAGGAAACCACGAGTTGCCTTTGGGGATCTCAGTTTTATCATAAAATGTAAATACAGTGGATATGGCTGTGAAAATCTAGTAAAAGAATTTATTTACCATTTCCCAAATATTTGCTGAGCCCCTTCCTGTTGGTACTCAGTGCCAGGACCTGGGGTTACAATAAGACAGGCTCTGTTCCCAGGGACAGTCTGATGTAGCTAGAAGGTAAACATACATCTGATCCTCTTACTTTTCCCTATGGCCCTGACAGTGGAGACATCGGGATCCTTCCAACCTGTCACCTGGCTCCAGGACCCGCGATGCTCCTGTGATGCTGGGCTTCCAGAGCGGGAGAGAGAGGCAGTATTTTACTCCCTTTCTCAGAGCTCAGTTCCTGCCATTAGAAGGACTTTTGATATCTTTGGTGGGAGGATAAATAAAAGAATACCCCCATGCATTTGCACAACTGCCAATTTGGTGAAACACCGACTATTTTGCTCACCGTCCCTGCACAGGGACGCAGGGAACACGCGTAGTTCTGAGATCCTGGTCCTGGGCCGGGAGTCATTGTATTGAAAGTGAGGAGGGAACCGCAGGAGGAGCCGTGTGGCTGGTGGGAAGAAGTGATGTTCCGTGGCGGATGACAAGCCACAGACACGCCACGGAGTCTGCAGGGCGCCTTCTGCGCGGCGGAGAGGATCTGGTCGGTTAAATGGAAGGCTTGCTTACGTCTGAGTTGTGGATGTCACATGTGTGTGTGACATTCCGACACACCAGACATTCCGACCCCTCGCCATTCCTTGACCACCACTGCTCACCTCCGTGCCTGTGCTGAAGACCGAGGATGTCACGGGTGATGTTACGAAAAGGAATTCTTGCTCCAAGCCTCAGACCACCATGGGTGGCTCTCTTCACAGGCACGGGTGGCTTCTGAAGCCATAGGCGGTTAACAAAATGTGACAACGTGAGCTTTTTTGTGGACTCAAAGCCACTCAATTATCAAATTTGCTTCAGAGTCAAGACGATTTTGAAAATTCCACTGTGGTTACAAATTACCCATCACGGAAGAGCTTGGCGTTCACTGGTGACAGCGGGGGTCCGGGAGGGGGCCCCCCGCAGGCCTGCGTGGGGCGGAGCAGCCACACTGAATGTTTTCACAGCGTTTTATCGTGGGAAATGAGTGTGGGTGTTACAATACTATTTCCAACTACACATGGGGGGGGTTTCTCCCCTAGAAGTGAGATTTCACTGTGTTAAATAAGGACAAACGTCATTAGTGCGGAAAGTGCTAACGTGAAACTTTAATTGAAAGAACAGCTGGCTTGTGAGACAACCACCAGATAAACACGGTTTCGCGGGGACAGTGTGCGCCACTCAAGTGCAGTGTCGCAGAAGGGCAGGAATTGGGTCTGAAAGCTAAGGACTTGGCAGGATCAAATCAAGTTTTATTTAAAAAAAATTTTTTTTCTCTATTGATTCCAGAAAAAGAGAAAGGGAGAGGGAGAGAGAGATGAAAACACTGATTGGGCGCCTCCTTCATGCCCCCACTCTGGGGATCGGGCCCACAACCTGGGCATGTGCCCTGACGGGAATCGAACCGGCCACCTCCTGGTGCATGGGTCGATGCTCAAGCACTGAGCCACACTGGCTGGGCTCAAATCAAGTTTTCAAGGCTTCATGGGAGCTTAAAGCTTATCTACCCTGAGAGAACCCATTCTGAAAACAAGAATACAAGATCCCAAATGTAAAATGGGGTATGAACGTGAGCATTTAGTTAGAATAAGAAAATCGCTACATAAACCATTATAACCAATGAATACATTTATTTTATAATGAAGTCATTATGAAATGATTATAACAAGTTTCCAAAAGCTGAGAAATGCCACAAACATCCAAATCCAAGAAAATATTCTATTAATTTACTACCTGACATACTTTTATAAATTTGCCTTCTAGATGTTTGTTTATATACCCTCCAATCACCTCTTCATATGATAATTATTTTACAATATCTCTTTGTATAGAGGGAACAGAAGTAGAATTGTCCTTCCTCAACAAAGGGCCACTGAAAGTTGCTTATTATCATTAATAGTTTAGAGAACTTTCAGCCGTTTCTCTGTGTCGGTGACAGTGTCGTGTGCCATTTCAAGTCAGGCTGTGTCAGGCCAAGACGCATCCGATCTGCTAGCACACAACTGAAGTGTTGCAACGCAGAAAACAGGGATGCACGCAGACATCTGGACACTGGTCTGTGCTCTTCAGACACAGTAATGCTGATAGATTCTATTTCATGTATTCCCACAGAAAAAAGAAGAGTGTCCAATAGGTTTCTAATTATACTCAATTGTATTTACTGCATTATTAAGTATGTTTCTGGTAGAAGAGAAGCTTGGCTTGATTAGGAATTAATGGGAACTAAAGCATTCATTTAAAATGTTTCACATCCAATGGTAGGAGGTAGTTTCCAGAGACAAGTTGCAACCACTGTTTCTCCCCTGTATCTCATTTACTTCTAAAACCAGCTGTACAACCCGGGGGCGGGGGGGGGGGGGTCCTTCACCTGTGTGTCAAGTGGACCGTAAGTTATAAACTATACACAGAAGTGACTGTGAACCACATTATTCTGCTAACGCCAAACTAAGTGCATTCCCAAGTCAGCTTCCCCTACCCAGATCCCATATATACCCAATGCCATTCTGCTGCCACCCAAAATAAGAGAAGTAATGAAGGGGAGTTGGCTAAGTGGTCTTAGCCAAATGCTAATCCACTATTTTCCTTCCGTGCATTTTATCAGAACAGATGTGAATATGAGCCATGGCCCCTAGCAGGGGGACTGGAACTCAACCTTCATTAACTTCACAATCAAGTACCCTCTGGGCCTGCGTCAGGTCACTGCTCTGCCACTCAGCATGTGGCTCTGGAAAAATCTTAATTTGTCTGAACTTCAGTTTCTGTGTTGTTAGATGAGGCTACTAATAGCAATCCGTGTTTCATGGGGCTGTGTGAGCTCTGAACAAGCTAATCCATAGAAAAGGTAATCGCGATGCTTGGGACACAGCAAGAATGCAATGGACATGAACTCATTATTGAGTGAAAGTATTGTACTGCAGAATACTAGAAAATAATTCATATACCCGCAATAACGATATTAAGCAGGACACAATTGTATACATTAATTAAAAATGATACAAAGGATAGCAATAGCATTGCCTTAAATTACCAGATATATTTACAACAACAAAACTGCTTTTTAAAACTATATTTGAGAGATCTAACTCATACAAATTGAACATACCTTCTCCACATCTCTCTCTGAGCTGGGGGATGAGAACTCTGTTCTACTACAGTGTTTCAAGGGAAAGAAGAATGTTCCTTTTCTAGCATTAATTATTCTAAATGGAGTGTTACATTTCCTTTCCTAGGAAGCACATGAAGAATTCCATTCCCAGAAATCAAGGTTTCAAAACATCTTCAGATGCAAAGTAAACAAAGGGGAAAACAAATCCTAACAATGATTTCATTCATAGGAAACTTTTCATTGCTAATAAAATCAAGGAACAGTAAAAACCTTCAGACTACACACATTCTTCACTTCGCACACATACCTTCACTGTACCTAGATAGTTAATAAAACACACACAGGATTACTGCACAAAATATCTACGCGAAAAGGCGTGAGATATTCTGGAGCCGAGTTGGACACAGAGGCCCCTACAAAGATGCGTATGTGATCTTTCTAAGTCATAAGTTCATAAGCTGAGAGATGCTCTCTACAGCAGGATCAGAATACGTGGAGAAGGAAGGGATGTTTTCTGCTGGTAGCAAGCAGGAAAAATGCCAAATGCCTGCCGGGGGTTGGGGAAGCTTTAAAAAAAGACACAGATCACTGAGGAACTATACATCGACTGCAAGCAAATCAGATTACAATGATTATTTTATTAGACAGTAGGTTTTGAAACATCTGGATTATGAACACGAATTTGAATGGCTCAGGTCCCTTTCCAGTCCCTACAAGGTGCCTCTCCCGTCTGAAATAAACGAATCATTGCTCCCCACTCTGATTTTTCGCTTCTCAATATTAACTCGCTTCTTGGGAGCACTGCACGTGGGGGGCAGAGGAAATGTTAGTGACCTCAAGGAGCTAAACCGTAAGGGGTGAAAAGCAGCCCTTATGAGGGCTCAGGCAAGAGACAGAAAAATCCTGGCAGTTATCTTATTTTTCACGAAGAAACCAGAGCTGAGCTTTGCCAAGCAGACAGCTATGAGCTCACTGGTCTGAAATAATTACTCATTGAGACTTTTCCCCGGGACAGAACTATTGGGTCTACGCAGGAAACTAATGCGAATATTGACTTACATGACGTTTTTTTTTTCTTTTTTTTTAAACAATCGGCAGTACCCTTTGCCTGTGCTTGGGCACAGTTCTTGGCGACATTCACCGGCAAAGCAGGAGATTAAAGAGAAAATAAATATGCCGCCGAAGCAGACTGTTTTCTGTTCGCATCTGTTGTGTTTGGTGGTCTCATTCCTGTTTCAGGAGGTGAAGAAATCAAAGCCTCACACACTAGAAGACCTTTTACAGGGTATAATTCTCCACAGCTGAACCTCGGAAATTAAGCGCCAGCTGAAGCGAACCCAGAACAAATGGCTCTGTTTAATCAAGAAATGTTCTCTTTAATCAAGATAATATGTACTGTGATGTCAACCGAGGGACCAGAGACATCTGAAGTGGGCTGTACCAAAATGATTTCCGTGGGAAGAGGCAGAGCAGGATCTGAATTTCTAAAACAATGATCTATATTTTTGCAAAGTGTGCTTTGTGGCTGAAGAAAACCAATGAAAGTACAGCAAACAATTTACCTAAAACGCCGTATTATTTTAGCTGCAAGTGTAGCCGGTCCTTTCAACGCCCCCGACCTGTGGTCTAAGGAAGAAATAGATGCAGCACTCGCTTGTGTTTCTGATTCTTCGATAGCTGTGCAGAATGTCTTCTTTATTGTTATAGCTGTATGTTTCGTTCAGCTTTATTTTGTTCTTTTCAAATAAAGCACTTTAACTTTTCATGGGCGCTGTGCCCCTGAATCCTGTTCGTGCTGGCATTGCCACTGATGCCAACTGAGGCAAAAAAAGTCTTTTGACGACATCCCATTGTGAAATCAGGATGCAGATGATGCTAGAGTAGGGGATACACTGACACTGGAATTTATTGACCTTTGACAATACTCAAAGGTTACTAGCACAAATAATATTTATTTCCACTCACTGGTGGGGGTTCAATTGTATAGTTATATAAATTGATAAGAATTAAAATATAGCCCTGGCCGGTTTGGCTCTGTGGTTAGAGCATCAGCCTGCGGACCAATGAGTCTCGGGTTCGATTCTGGTCAAGGGCACGGACCTCGGTTGTGGTTCGTCCCCGGCCCTGGTCGGGTCATGTGGGAGGCAACCAGTTGATGTGGCATCGACGTTTCTCTCTGTCTCTCTGTCTCTCCCTCCCTCTCACTCAATCTGATGATAAATGGAAAAAATCCTTGAGTGAGAAATAAAAAATAAAATAAAAATATAAACATACTGCCCAGCTTTTGAGCCACAGAGGTCTAGTTGGATAGGACTGCCACTTAAGACTGTCCTGATACTGGAAGGAATGACTTTTCTCCCCCAAGGATAGCCCTGCTGGGTAGGCCTGCACCTTCCTGGGAGCCACTACACAATCCTAGTCTTTCTCCAGGCTCCGGAGCCATCGGCACGAATGCTTTCTTGAGACGAAACACAGAGTACACAGAATGAGACGGAGAACATGGGAGTCAGCATTGTGATCAGCCCCATCCCTGGCTGGTGGAGGAAGCGTCAGTGGTCAGAGGAAGGCCGGGGCCCACCCAGCCCAGTAACCCCCCTCCCCTGCCGAGGGCAGCTCGCTCAGGATCTTGGGATTGGAGGCCGAGCTTCTTTTGGATTTCTTCAACTATTAAATATGTGTCTGAGTGGTAAAAACTAACTACATAAAAATAAACATATTATACTGTGGTTGATGATGTTGAAAACAGGCCCCATTTCCCCCAAGAGGAAGCCCAAAAAAGAATGGAGAGCCATTCGGAAGGCGAATCTGACACAGTCCCCAGTGGAATAAGCACACGGGCCTTCTCTGCTCTCTCCCCCCAGTGAGGCCTTCCCCTGACTTGGGCACCTGCCCGGTTCCCCTTCTCCCCTCTCTCCCTCCCTCCCCACCTGCTGCCCGGGCCGCGCCTTCTCATCACTCAGGCTGAGACATCACCTCCAGCAAAGCTCTACTCCATCACCCTGGTTTGTGTTTTCCTGGCACATAGCATTTAAAATCATCTCGTGTATTTATTCGCTGGCTTCTCATCGCTCTCTCCCCGTGCTGGGCAGCACACGCTCCGTGGCAGCTGATGACGTTCTCACTCGGAGCCTGTGAGGTTGTACTGGGATGTCATCTGACAGCCCCCCTGGGCGGGAAGACCCACTTCTAGGTGGCTCACCACATGGCGGCAGCTTGGCGCTGGTGATGAGGGCAGCCCTTAGTTCCTCTCCTTGGGGGCCTTTGCTTGAGGCTGATCCGATGTCCTCCGGCACTGGGGACATCTCCCGGGGCACGCAGTCCACAGACCACGGCAGAAAATGCAGTGCCTGCAAGGGTCTGGCCTGGGAAGTCGCACACTCTCACTTCACCTGTTGTAGGGTCACAGGAGTCGGCAGGGGAGCAGGCCAGCCAAGGAGTGAGCCCAGGAGGCAAGCTTGGGGCCATCGCGGAGGCCGGTTACCCCCTGCAGCGGTAACCGAATCTTGGAAATGGGTTGGAAAACCGCCCAAGGACCACACTGTGGTTACAATTAACTACTTAAAAGCAGGCCTTTGAGATTAGAAAAGATCCATGCAACCTCCTATTTGTAGGCCCTAGTCCAACCTTTGAAAGAAATAATGTTTTCTCCTTTTCTATGGATACTGGAAACAATACGCATCTCTTCTTAGTGGCAGAATTCAATGAAGAGAATCATAAAACAAGGGCTGTTCTCGCTTTCTCTTTTTGTTGAACAACAACAGGTTACTGGTTTTGTTTGACTCTATACTTAATTGGACTAAGTGCTTTCAAATGTAGAAGTGAGATTAAGGCCAAGGTCAAATTGAGCTGGGAGGACTTTCAACAAGCACTTGGAAGCAGGCCCCCAGACAAACTCTGCAGCCCATGTCTCTTTTGAGACAATGACATATGCACTGCTCCTACCAAAAATGACCTCACTGTTAACAGCTGATTTTTCAGGGGGTCTGGAAACCATAGTGTATTATTTTACCACCCAGGATGAAATTGACAACAGACTGAAGCCATGTGTAACTTCGGTCTTCTATGGGATCAAAGGCCAAGGAAGGCAAATATTTTTTTAGGTGGCTGAAAGTAAGAATTACCTGTCTGGGCTTTTAAAAGTCATAATCATTTTTTTTTTGTATGAGGTGAGCCAAACAGCTTTTCCTAATTATTTTGAATAAAACACCCGAGTTTCTAGTACTGCCAATCCTATCGATAATAAACAGATCAACCCATCAACAAATGAACCAGATCCTGCCTAGAAAAATGCCTCTTTGAAAAAAATAAAAAGGAAAGAGAAAATGGAGCCAAATCCATGATGTTAATAAAAGTAGTGAAAGTTTATTAGAATAAGAACTCAAAAAAAAAAAAATCTGCTATGGAGAAATGATTTCAGAGGGTAAAACACAGACAATGGTTTATTTATCCTCGGCTCCTCCGACATAAAAAAAGAGAGTGTTCCATTTAGGGAAACTATTTGCTTTCTCACTCAAAGCAACAGAATGCCAATGCAATTTATTATCTAAAACGTAGCAGCTGAAATACAGTCCAGGGAAAGCAACATCCGATCTCAAATACCTTGTTATACAGAAGAGAGTAACAGCTTCGAGATCCATGTTACTTCTGGGCGGAAATGGTTGGACTTCCCTTCCTTAAATCACATGTACTGTTAGGGGCATTTGACGCTACCGTGCCCGAGCCCCAGCGTCACTAAGGCATCTGAGAGTCTTCGCTCAGATACTCAGGGCAGTTGGCTGGAGATCCGAGGACCGTCGGGAAGAAAGCAGCTGGCTTGCAGCTTGAGAGGATCATCTGAGGAGCGAGATCACAGAGGGCTGAGCCGGAGCCAGAGGGCGGCGCGTTCTCAAGGTATTTCTGATCCAGCAGAGGGTTTGCTTTTTTATTTACTGGTGAGAGCTCAACAAAGGAAGAGTTTGATTTAAGAGACCGAACCTTAAGAACGTAAGTCAAAGAGTCCCAGTGGGAACACCCTTGGAAAAGAAAATTGTCTCCTTAATTTTAGTTTTCTGTAGCCTGTAAATTCAAAATCTGGAGACGAGGGATTGTCTCCATTTCTCCACCCTGCCCCCACCCCTGACTTTTTCTCCTCCTCTTCCACTAAAGCAGCAGCAAGGACACGGCCCCGCCCAGGTCCACGGTAAGGGGGCCTCTCACAGACACTCATGCTCCCGGCTTCTGAAGGTCAGCGCAGACCAAACTTCAGCACCTCCAGGATATAATGATACCACCGTGCAGGGAACCTCTGGCCGGTTGGGTGCAAGGGAGCTATCACTTGGGTGCCATAACTCATTAGCCTGGTGAAACTTGACTTCTAACTGCCAGGTTCTCCTAAGCCCCGAGATGTGCATGCTGGCTACTTTCCTCACTCAGTGGACTGAGCAAAATACCTGCAGGCTGGCCAGCAGCTTTTGCAGAGAAGAAACATATGTATCATTTCCCATTACAACAACACATGTCAAGCCCCTGTTGCTGCCTTTTCAATAAGAGGGGGGTCTTCCAGGGAATACTTGCCCTTCCTTCCTTTGCCCGCAGGAGAAAAGCCCCCTTTAACGAAGACCTGCAGTCTGCATCCTCATGCAGCAGATTCCTTCCCAGGTGTCCACGGCCGTGGTGCCCCCAGTTTGCAGAGCTGGAACTCTCTCTCCTGACATATCTCTCCGGGTCCCTCTTCTTCTCGCCACAGCCCTTCTTTTGGCTTCGGTTGTTTATGAAAGATACGGTATTTTATTTCAAGCTAGAGGTTATATTAGGCGGTGTTCTCCAGAGAACGAGGAGAGAGAGATTAGGAAATTGGCTAATGCAGTAACGGAGGCTGCCAAGCGCAAAGTTTATGGAGTGGGCCAGCAGGCTGGAGGCTCAGGGAAGAATCCGTATTGTAGTTCAAGGTCAAAGGTCATCTGGTGGCACAATGCCTTCTCACTAACGAAGGGCAGTCTTTCGTTCTGTTCAGTCCTTCAGCTGAGTAGATGAGGCCCACCCACATGAGGGAAGGCAATCAGCTTTACTCAGGGCCCACTGATTTCATTATCAATCTCATCCACAAACACCTTCACAGAAACATCCCAGGATAAGGTTTAGCCACTAATCCAGACACCTGGCCCAGCCAAGGTGACACATAACGTTGACCATCACAAGGGGCAACACGGTCTTTTTTAATTTTATAATTTTATACAGATAAACCATCAGTCTATTTAGCCAAGGTATGGGACATGGATAAGTCCAAAGTACCACAGAAGTCATATCTACATCAAACAGGGAAACCAGGGCTCAGAAGCCATCTTAGATAAGGCGGCAACAGAGCGGGTGGTTTCATTTTTCACGGCATCAGTGGTGAAACTGCAAACACATAGCATCCCGTGGCCAAAAAAGTCTTTAAAGATCAGCCTGTCCAGCACTCACTGTGCAGATGGGGAGACCAAGGCAAGGCAGAGATTCGGGGGAATCCGAAAACATGGCACACGGCCCAGAGGAGGCCAAGGAGCAAACAGCTGAGCGCCACAGGACACTGGCACGGGCTGCCTATGTGGAATGCTGCTGAATACCCTCCAGCGTTTCCCTGAGCGGAGATAAAAACTACTCTCCTGGTCCAAACACCCACCCAGCGGGCACCATACAGAGACACAGCTCAAGGCTGGGCTGGATGCCTGGAGCAAACAACTGATCAAAAACTGGGCTTTCTATACCCCAAACACAGACAACGCAGCTGTGGATAACCGAGAGCTCAATTACTGCCTTTATTTTGATAAGATACATGGGGAAAAGAGGGCTTGGCACCCACATGCCAACACCACCTAAGACTGGCAATACGCCTGGAGCTTCCTGCTGCCCAGAGTAACCCTTGATACTCTGGCTCTCTTGGGGCAGGGAGCCCAGTGTGTTAGAGTTACTGTCCTTTCCTCTTCAGACGAGGCCAGCAGAACCCATTTCGTTCACCAGCATTTGCACCAGCCTTAGGAGAAGCTACTAAGATTCAGGACCATGCCCAGGCCAGTGTGGCTCAGTGGTTACTGCACTGGCCTGGGGACTAAGGAGTCATGGGTTTAATTCTCAGTCAAGGGCATGTACCTGGGTTACAGGTTCAATCCCTGGCCCTGGTTAGGGTGCATGCAGGAGGTGACCAGTTGATGTGTCTCTCACATCAATGCTTCTCTCTCCCTCTCATCTCCCCCCCCCCTTCCACTGTCTAATCTAATCTTCTTTGGGAGACAGAAAACTGGCCCAGAAGTGGAGCTGTAACCTCCAGTCACCTGCTGGCATTGCTGCAATCTGATGCCGAAGGAATGAGGATCCAGTGTGTCTTTGATGCCCAGTCCAGGCTTTGAAGCCCTGTCAAGACCACAGGACAAAGGCAACACTGTTTATGCAAATCTAGAAACAAAAGAAGCTAAACTCCGAAGCCATTAAAAGTAACATCAGAAACCCAATACCCAGAGATGATTAGAGGCCCTGCACCAGTATGAAACGGATGCTGAAAAGCAAAGCTGGGCAACACACCAAAACATACACCGCGGGAAGGAATGCGGAGTGCCGGAGCCTGGCTGGATGATACCCTTAGAAGGCTTGATGCGCGCAGCTCCCTTAGCCACGGGGCAGCATCTGTGTGCTGCAGGAAGCGAGCCCTGCATCACCTCAGCCCCTGCATCTGCTGCACAGGAGAAGTTCCAAAGGTGCCCCTGCAAGGCTAGCTTTCTGGCTGCCACATCGCTGGGCAGTCCAGGTGTCATGTAGCGCATACCTTCCACAGGACACAACAGTCTATCTGCAAGAGGATGTCATATAATGAGCTCCCGAGACTATTTAGATTTTATTTTTAAAGATTTCAAGTTGACCTGAGGGTCCAGGAAACATCAGTCATGCAGAGTTATGATTCATGACAATTCTTCCGTTATGGTCACATCCATAAAAAGGTACAAATGTCTGGTCGGGTGGGGACCCCAGAGAATGTCTGATCTCGAGGCTCTGAAGCCTGGATGTGCATTACCACTGCCTGGGGAGGTTTCAAGTGATGTCACTTGCTCTGGCCCTACCCCAGAGATTTGGACTTAAATGGTCTGGGGGTGGGGCCCAGCATCGGTATTATTTTAAAACTTCATCCAATAATTGCAAATAGCAGCCACACTGAGAACCCCAACTCCAGCATCTCTCCCTTATGTTCCCAGAGAGGAAACTGAGGTCCATAAGGAGAAGGAGTTGTTCAAAGCGACAGGCATGAGCAATGCCACCCAGTCTTTCACACGTCAACATAAATGACAAAATGATGACATGTGCACACTGGGGACAAGGCTGCTTTTGGCTAGAAGCAACTGTCCTGGAGACCCCAGGTGTGCCCGCCAGGCCTCACCTTCCTCCCCAGGTGACGATTATCATCTCAAGCTATAGATTGCAGCTCACTTTTTTTTGTTTGTTTGTTTAAGACGAAAAAGGACTTAAAAAGAAACCGGACACAAACTTGAGAACCTTGACTGTGGAATGTTAACAGACCTGTCACCAAAAGGACACAATGAAACCAGGGTACAAGAACAGAACAAGATTTAGCAACTGAGCTGTGACCTGCCCCCGGAAGGCTGCCTGTAGGTGAGGCTGGAATAATGCTACTGGATCTGCTGAGAACACGCCTGTGCACAGCAGCCCCAGGCCGGCCCATCCTGTCTGCAGCCAGCCAGAACAGCGAGGAGTTCCAAAACGTTCTACTTCAGTTTCGTAACTCGTGAAGACACCAGAAGTAGGGACTTTGTAATATCATATAATTAGGGCTGAAGTGCCAAGTACCAAAAGCAGGCTAATTTAGTAGACTGTTTTTCACAAATGAGGGGAGGTTTTTTTAAATTAATTAATTTAATTTTGTTACAGATGTCCCTCCTTTCTCCCCTACTGACACCTTCCTCCCCACTCCTGTACCCCCGCCCCCCAACCTTCACAGTACTGTCGTCTATGTTCGTTGGTTGTGCACATATGCATGTAAGTTCTTTGGTTTATCTCTCCTCCCTCCCACATGCCCTCCCTCTGAGGTTTGTCAGTCTGTTCCCTACTTCCACATCTCTGGTCTGTTTTGTTCATTATATTGAGGGCAGGGGTTTAATGGCATGCCAAAGGAAAAATCAAAAGTAGGAAAATTAAACACAAGCCACACAGAGACCAAGATTAGGAAAGGTGAGGACCACAGTGTTCACATGACTACTACTGATTTGAAGGAAATGCACAGATTTGATTTCCCTTCACTCTATTAAGAGATGCTTATCAACAGCTCTCTTTTCTTCTCTAAAACCAAATGCTTAACGAGCTCATGATGTGAGATACACTGGGCAACGAAAGGTTTGAGGGAGTGTCATTCTACACTGAGCGCTCAGCCAGTGGGCAGTATGGGGCATCGTCTTACTTTTTTTTTTTTTTTAAATAGCCTCTGTTGGAAGGAGAGAGGACACACGTGCTTGACTCAATGAAAGCCGCAAATGATGCCCACCTGGCACAGCCTCTCCTTTGTAACCCGGTACCTTCCTACTTCACTTGATACAAAAAAGCCCTTGGCCTTGATTGTCTCGGAACCTGGAACCAGGGGTTGATGCCAACACTATGCCAACTTTCCAAGCTCTGGAAATCCCAGGGCCTGTATTTTAGGTGCCCACACAGCCTGCAGTGCTCCCATGAGGGTTCTTCCTCAGGGGACCTTCTGGGGGCCCGTCTCTTGCAGTTCCCAACCCCAGAGGTACATCCTAATCATCCGTGCCTACAGTTAAGACCAGATTCCCAGGCCCCTCCCACAGGACATCTGATTGAATGTGGCTGAACGGGGGCCCAGAAATCCGTGTAACTCATACATGTCTTAGGTGTTATGACACAGTTGGCCCCTGAACCAGCATTTAGGAACCCCAAGTTGAGGCCTGGCAGTCTCAAACCGAAAGGTGGCAGAACCGATGTGAGGCCATGCCCATTCACGGCCAATGCACTTGACCAAAGGGGGTGAGTGAGTGAGTCACTCAGTCCATCCCAACTACCAGTTTCATCATGACGCCTTGAATCTATCCACATGGACAATCTGCGATGGCCAAATAAAGAAAGAAATGCACAGAACACCTTTTAGTCCATTGCTTTCAAAATTCGTGGTTTAGGGTGCTCAGGAGAATTTTCTAGGATGGAAATCAATGTGCCCAGTGAATCCTAATGTCTAACAAGATTGAGGAATGTCGGAGAGGAGATGTGTAATTTTCTAAAATGTTTTAGTAGGCTGGCTGTTTCAACAAAATCCATGAGAAACACGAGACACGGTCTGCACGCTGGTCCGCCCCGTCCGCTTCCAGGAGACCGAGTGGCCACAGGGCAGCTTCCCGTGCGCTTGCTGTTCAGTGGCTCGGCAACAATACGAAAACCCCGACTCCCCGATTCCCCGATTCCCCTCGGCAGCCACTTCCCACTGTCTTGGCGGCTCTGAACCGTAACTGCTGTGGTGTGTGGAGCCTGGACAGATTATGGGTCTGGCTGGAAACCAAGAAACTAAAAAGCAGTCCTGCGGTCCAGCAAGAAACTGCGTGTTGGAAATGCCCCACCCCGATTGTCCACGCCACGCTTCTCACAGATGGCCCCGCGATCTAAGTTCCCCCGTTCGTCTCCAGAAGAGCCCTCCTTGCCCGAGACCCTGAAAAGCAGCGATGTCTCAGTCCACATGACATTTAGGGAGAATGCCAATGCACCCCTTACTCAGCATCATCTCTCGCTCACCTGTGAGAATAGGAAGCTCCCTGTAACCCACGCCCCTCCCCCCAATACACATGCAATCACTCTCAGAAGGAAAAGAGATTTCTGCTTGCCTGTGGTCTAAAATGCAGACACTTTGGGCTGCCTTCATGGTTTTCCTGAGCTTGACAGCTGCCTTCATCTGTTCGGGCTGCAGGGACAAACACCCCAGGCTGGGTGGCTGGTAAACAACAGAAATCTGTTTCTCACAGCTCCGGAAGCTACAAGTCCACGGTCGGCGTGCCAGCATGGTCCGGTCCGGCGAGGGCCTCTTCCAATGTCCAGCCTTCTCGCGGTGTCCGCCTCACGGTGTCCGCCTCGCGGTGGAGGCGATGAGGGATGTCTCTGCAGCCTCTTTTAAACGTGTATTCCATTCGTGCGGGTGGAACCCTCCCAGAAACCCACCTCCTCACAGTATCGTCTTTGGGGGTTAAGATTTCAACTTATGAACTGGGGGCGGGGGCATTCAGACCCCAGCAACAGCCCAAATGGGGAAAGATCCTCTTAAGGAACCTCCTCTCTCCAGTCTGAGACATCCCTCAACAGACTTTGAAGGGATTCAACCTAGAAGGTAAAGAATTCTTCCAATATAGCCAATTTATCGGTGAAACCCAATGCGCACGAGAACGTTCCTGCAGCCGTGGCCTGGCCGCCCGCTCTGTCCCCTCTTAGAGCTCACAGCCCAGGATCACTGCTTATTTATCATCAATGTTTCCGAAATGCACATCTAAGGGGTCTTGACACCTTAATCGGAAAACCCTCGGGGGGAGGGGTTATTTTGCATTATATTTGCAGAGGAATGAAATCTCATCAGGTCAAGTCAGGGACAGGCCTCAGCTTGCCAAATTTAATAAACAACTAAAATAACAATAACGGCCTCAATGAAATGAAACGTGTTACAAAGTCCCAAGTTCAGCCTTGGCAGGACGTGAAGCTATTACTGGGAGTCCAAGTCTGAAGCGATTTCTGTATCGTGCAACTAGAGAGGAAAAGAAATGCCCTCCAGCAAATCCAAGGTTTAATTCCTGCAAGAGACTTGGCTGACGTCACCAACCACAAGCGCAGTGTTTTCAAGGATCTGAGCAGCAGCAAGTCCCAGCGAATTAACTCCAGCCACTCTATTTATATTCTGCATGACTTTTCAATTATTGCTATAATGAGATCCCTTTTTACTTTTATAAACCTTAACACACAGCTTTCATACCAGAGAAATGGAGAACCGAGGGAAAAGAAATAGAATCCTGGTCCTTTAACCTCTAGATCTTGCTGGCAGCGGGCCAAAGTTTGCTGGTTCTAGGAAACAGCCCCACTTGAGCCCTAGGGTTCCAGAGGAGCCTGAGGAGGACGCAAGGGTCACCACCCAAATGCCACCGGGGGCCAGGCACGCCACATCAAAGAGTCAGGCTGTGTGTGCAGGGTGGTCCCATGGGGGTGTGACTGTCTAGAAGCGCAGGAGACAGCAGCTCCTGGGCCCCAATGGTCCCTGCTGTGTATAAATGCAGGCCTGGTGAGGAAGGTGCTGGTCACGCAGACATGTTCAGTTTGTGAAAAGTTATCCAGTTATGTGTTTAGAATATATGCACTTTTGGGGTGCATATTACACTTCATTAAAAAGTGGTTTTGAATGAGAATAGGGCCCGATTTTCTGGGGGCAGAGACACAGGACAGGAGAGCAGGAGAGGTGGATCGGAGCACTACCTGAACAGGTATGCGTGCAGGGGGCTGGCAGAGTTTCAGAACCTGAAATACACAGGTTGATTATTTAAAAGTCATACTTATGCAGACAGGCTACATAACATGCTCATATTTGGGTTGACATTGAAAGGATACATGCACACGCACAGAAGTTTCTAGAAGAATCCACAAGAAACTTAACACTGGTTACCTCTGGCAGGTGGTATGAAGGAGAAGGGAGGGTGACAGTTTATTGCATCCCCATTCATACAGTTTGAACTTTTATTGTAGGAATATGTTACTGTTTCACTTTTGAAAAGAAACAGGAGAAAAAAATTCTTAAAATACTTAGATTACTCCTAAATAAATCTACAAGGACTCTAAGAGATTTGTGTTTTTTTCCAAATCAGTAATGTTTGGTATTCTAACAACCTAAGTACAATGACATGCACAAGTCAGTCCTTTCAGAAATCAAATGTCAAAACATATACAGTACACGTGTGTTCTGATCCCGGATGAATAAGAACTATGATTGAAACACATTTAGTGAACGCTTTTTATAATGTGACACCTGGGGAATGGGACGAACAGCCATACTACAGGCTGAACATTTTCTCCCAACTTTAACTTTACTGTATATTGTTATTTGAAGAAATGTGCAGGAACTAGTCTTGTAATGTCCTACTATAGTCCCTATATGAGCCTTATAATGTCCTACTATAGTCCCTATACGAGCCTTATAATGTCCTACTATAGTCCCTATACGAGCCTTATAATGTCCTACTATAGTCCCTATACGAGCCTTATAATGTCCTACTATAGTCCCTATACGAGCCTTATAATGTCCTACTATAGTCCCTATACGAGCCTTATAATGTCCTACTATAGTCCCTATATGAGCCTCATAATGTCCTACTGTACTGTGCTGTTGACTGGAAGACAGTGCCGCATAGTGATAGGACCCACGTGTACCTTTAAGAGTTGGAAAAAGGACCGAAGCCCAACCAGCAGCCCCCTGGTTACAAAGCCTTCATTGTGCATCCCTCCGACCACCAGAGAGGGGCAAGGGAGAGGGCCACCACAGCAGGCTTAAGTACCTGGAGTCACAAAGAAACTCGGTGCCGGAGTCACCTGGAGGAAGAGCTGAAGACGAGTAAGAAGACCAAACCCTGCTTAGGACACTGGCAGGCTCCTTTAACGGAACAACACTTGTCATACAACAATCACCACTGAAACAGCCACCCAGGGTTTAAAATCTAGAGATCTGGTATCTCATCCAGATGCTCATTCGCTGTGTGATAGATGAGGGTAAAAATCCTTGAACTGTGTTTTACTTTCCCCATCCATGGAAGTTAATTAACAAAACAGGACAATTTAGGTATCCTTTCTAACCCTGCAAACAATCTGTCATAGCAGAACAATGGGCATGGTGACATGTATTAGTCATTTCGTTTTTACCCGAAGGAAATATACAATTCTGAGAGTCCATCGTGTTTTGAAATTAGGGGGTGGGGAAGGATTGATAATTTTCTCCAATCATTGGAAGAAAGTCGAGTTTAGGGGTCAACCAAATCTAAGGGCACTAATTTAAAAGGCTGAAAGATGGGTATCTTCAGTTTTTCTAACATGAACCCAAAAATGCTACAGTCACTCATGTATGGATAGTACTACTTGATTCATTTTCCCACTAACAATACTTGATACATTTCTTTCTGTTTCTATATAGCCGTGATCACAGCAATTGACCTGCATATTTGTGGACAACCTACATATTTAGTCTCATTCTGCTCCTATGAAATCTACCATAGAAAGAATTCAGTAACTAGAAAATGTCTAAGCTACGTGACAAAATTATCCAGACAGCAGAAGGGGACCACTGAGTCCCCTGTGTCATTCAAGTAGAAGGGGCCATTCTTGTTTGAAAGAAACGCTGGTATGCTTATCTTCCTAAATTGGGTCAACCGACAGAAGCAAAACTAAAGCTAACTAGTCCTTTCTTGATCTTAAACAGACCATCTGTACTCAGTCTGTGCCATTAGTTACCTGGATCTCATCCTGGCTTCAACGGGCATTGGCCTTGTGACCTCAGGAAAGTCACTTCAGTTCTCTGTGCCTCAGTTTCCTCCTGTGTAAAGTGAGGAGAGTAATGGCACCTCTCATCCAGGGTTGTTGCCAAAAGTAAATCCGTTTTCAAACCAAAAAGTTTACAACAGCATCTCCATGAGAGTTAGTTTTCTTTTTTTATGTTAGTTTGCATTATGGTGATCATTTGTTGTTGGAAGGAAGAAAATGGAGTTCCTTTTGATCATATATATATTTTTAAAGCCTTCATTTGAGAAGATAAGTAAAGGAGATGGGACAAAAAGGAAAAGATGAACAGGAAACAGCAACCATTATTATTTAGTAGACTTTACGTACAAGACAATGTCCATCCATTATCTCATTTGCTGTTATTATAAATCCTTGTGGTAGGTGTTATCATTAGTCATTTCCAGATTGGGAAACTACGCTCAGAGGTTCGCTGATGGGCCCACGAGCATACTGGAGATTGGAGCCCCAGGCTGTCTGACTCTAAACTCACACACTCCAACCTCAGTACTAAACCATCGGCTATGAATAACAAGGGAAAAAAGGGACAAAGGTGAAGCAAACAGACTAATGGACCGAAAGGGACTAAAGTATCATCTACTTGTTCAGCCTTGGGGGGGGGGGGGACTTCTCTCCATAAAGATAATGTAAACATTTAATGATAAAACGTGACATCATTTTCACTGCTGGTGCTGAAGGAGATCATCAGTACTAGTTTGGAACATTTTATAAATATGTATACTGAGGAATCTAGTTAAATATTCACCAAAATGCTACTGGTTGAGCATTAAAATGTGAAGATCAAGCCAAGCTAATCCCCAAACACTGCAGAGCAAGTAGGGTACAAAATATTGGGATCCGTACTCAGACCTCGTATAGCTCACTGTTGTTTATGTTCAAGCCAATAGAAACCCGTCTCTTTATTTAGAAAGCCATACAATGGTCCCCAATGGCGTATATTACTTTTCAAAACTCTGCCAAGTGAAATGCCCAAATCATTCTGTAATTACACGGCAGTAACTGCCTCGTGACTGCACAGACCATCTTCCACAGGCAATAGCAGGCTCTCCAAAAGGCAAACTTAACGTATCTCTTGGGTCAAATGGTTCTCCTTGTGTCCACTCCATTTTTCATCATCATGGTACTTGGCGCTGCTCCCCTTAATCACAGGGTTGGAAGGGGTATGAGGTCAGCCTTCCCTCTGTGGCTGAGGCCACTGTTCATGGCTCCACTGAATTAAAGAGAACCCACTGAAGGCCACGCCGCACGTCGAAATGCCTCCCTTCCCTTCATTTCAGCACAGCAGTGACTCCTACATCTCAGGGCAGGATTGAATCAGAACACAAGAAATACTTCCCTTAGTTCCATCTCACAAAGCTGTGCTATTTGAAGGAAAAAAATTCCTTTAGAGGGGTTTTCAGATCAGATGGGTAAATGGGACAGGTTTTCCTTTTTGGGGGCACAGAGTATCTCTAAAATAGAAACTTTCCTTAGTTTAATCTAAATACACCTGATGCTGAGATAGCGACACTCATTCTCTGACAGCAGAAGTTTTCCAGGGCGGTTTGCTGACTGCATGTGCGGAGCAGACCCGGTCGGAACCTCCGGGGAAAACCCGTATCACCAGGAATTCTGAATGTGATCAGAGAGCCAGGCCTGTCAATCACCCCACAGGAAAGCAGTCTAACCGGATGCTCTCCTAGCCGTGGTTGGAGGTAAGCAGATGAACGAGAAGACCCAGTCCGCACAGCTATTGAAATAAGAGAATTGGAAGCTGGCACCCAGACTCGACTCTGTTTTGTAAGGTTCTGGGTTGCTCACAGCCATTTCTGACACTGACGATTTTTGACAGCAGCATGTGCTTGCTTGGCAGAGTGAACACTAACCAGCTTGGCATCTCAGAACGTTGAGTAGCACTTGGGACAGAGAGACTAGAGGTAAGCAATTGGCAGAAGCCCCTCAAAGAGGCAGCATGCTAAACTGAGGCACCACCTCCTCCTGGAGGCTTCTATCCCATACCCTGTGGGATACCCCCCTAGGCCAGTCGCAAAGGCAGCAGCTCTGGTGGTAAAATGCCACGACTTAGGAGATTTGCAGTCGCTAGACCTGCCACCCACAGTATGTCCCCTGACAGGAGATTCTGGTTAATGTCTCCGTGCCCCCTCCCTTTTTTTTTGGTTTCAATGTTCCCTCTTTCTGGAACCCTCCCTTATCCCCTCCCTCTAGGTTTTAGTAGATTTCTATTTGTCCTTCAAAACTGAGTTCAACCCAAGTGTCAACTCCTCAAGAAGCCTTCCATAGCCACACAACTGCCCATGTGATTGAGAAGGCCTTGGTCACTCCCACACCTCCTCAAAATGCCATTCAGATCACCTTGCACTGCCCGGGGGGTGGCGGAGGGAACCATATTTGTCTGTGTGTGAAGAAACACATCTTATGCAACTTTTCTCTGCCCAGACCTGGCAGAGTGCCTGATTCTCACAAAAGAAGGTCCTTAGGAACATGTGCTTGGACCACCTCTCTGTGCCTCAGTTTTCTCATCTGTAAAAGGATATAAGGCAGTAGACACCTGATAGCGTTTTTATAAACATGAAGCCAGCAAGTGAATGTAAAGTGCTCAGAAGAACTGTGAGCTCTTAGTAGTAAGTGTTTGTGAAATTAACAAACAGATGTAATCTTAAGTCAGGCACTTTTGACAGAATGTGTTCTTCTATGAAATGGAGATCATTTTATTTCATTACCAAAGGACAGTAAGGATTAAATAAGATAACATAGTTGACAAAGTACTTTGAGAGCTATAAAGCACTATTTAAAATGCCAGTTTGGGTTATTATTATTTAATAAATGATATAAGGTTTCTAAGGCAGAACTCAAGAAGAGTTTTTAGTGGCTAAAGCATGGGTTGTCTGAGGCCTTACCCAAGCCTTGGGTTCTTCCTTAACTTTCCAACACTGGCCATAACAGACAAGGTTCAGTTACATGGACCATGAGTGAGGGTAAGGGAATATAGATCCCAAAGATCTGTGCAGAATTGGAAAACTACCCACCTAAACAGAACACCAGTGTTGATTGGAGCATTCAGGGGACCTCAGCAGTATAATCATTGTTCGTTGATTCTGATCACATCATAAAATCTATGTAATTCAAGAGCTGAAAAGAATTTTTGAAATTCTAATTTCAAATTTATTCCTATTCCCTCATTTTACCCATGAGAAAACTGATGTTTATGGCTCCCAAGAAACTGGCCCCAAATCACATATCAAGCTAGTGACAAACAACTCACATCTCCTAACTTGCAGCTTATAGGTTTATGTAAGTTTTGCTTATATCTTATTCCCACTACTACCTTACTAGGGTGGTATTTAGGGACACACTTGGGTTCAAATTCCAGTTCTACCACTTATTAATTCTGTGACTTTAAGTGAGTCGTTGAACTGATCCAAGTCTCAGTTTCTTCGTTTGTAAAATAGGGTCATAGTATCTCTCCTCAATAGTAACTATTGTAATGTTCTTTAAAACTAAGCAATGCATAAAGACTATATTGTAAAGCACCTCTTTTGAAAAAAAAAGCATCTAAGAACTGACATTTTTGAAATTTCTTTTGGGATTGAAGTGGTTAAAAAAAACCTTCCTTCTGGTTCAAACCCTGGCCGCAGAACCCGCTCCTCTCCGTGTCCGCGGTCACGTATGGAGGCGGATAGTAACGTAGTGTATAGCACAGTGCTGCACTATACCTCGTGTTTGCTTTCTCACCTCTCCACCTCTCCCACCAGGTACCCTCAGGCTGCCAACTCCAGCTACTGCTTTATCCATCCTTCTTTCTTCCGCCCAGCCGTGGCTCAAGGATATGTCCTGTCTGCGGACAGCTCCCTTGATCAACACGAGATAGAAACTGCCCCGGACGGACCTGGGCTCTGTTTTCCTGGGGGAAGTCCTCTTGTCCGTGTACCTGGCTGCCTGTCTCCCCTGGCCAGCGACCGTCCTCTGTCCACAGGCCCCTTAGCGGCTCACCTGGCCACCAACTTCTCGCCCTCTGATTCCTGCGTTGATCAAAGGTGCAGGGCTGGACCCATGTCTAAAGTTGGGGCGTGCAGGCACCCCACCCCCCACCCCCCCATGCCCAGGCCCTCTCAGCAGCAAACCCAGGGACCAGGCCCGGGGCTATATCATAAAGGCAACAACTCTTGGCTGTTTGCCTGGAGGGCGGCTCGGTTCCCAGGACACAGTATCGCAGGGCGCCGGCACGGTTGGCATGAGGCGGGGAATGTGTCCCAGGGCGATGTACAGGCGGGGACAGCCTGGAGCGTTCAGGGACCGGGCCCACGATGAAGGCTGAGAAGGCATGGCGGTCCCACCTAGGCTCAAATTCGGGGTCCAGATTCTCCTTTTGCCCCCGACCCCCAGGGCCGGGAGCCTCTGGGGAATGAGCAGGAACCCTGCACCGGGAAGCCAGGGTGGGCGCTCTTCGCCACCCCGGCCATTCCGGAGCCCCCCCCCCCCTTGTCAGCGTCTGGAGGAGAAGACGGCGACGGGCACCCTAATCCCCTCACTCCAGGGCGAGGGCTATGACGTGGGAAAAGAAGAAACCTCGAGAGTGGAGATGGGGAGAAGCTAGCACTCTGGCGGGGTGTCCCCAAGCCCTTGACCGGGAGAGGGACAAGGCTGCCCGGATCCACACACCGTCACCGGAGCTCCGGGCGGCTTGTTATCCCCGTTGGCACCCCATGCGCACAGTGCCCCGCGCGTCCTTTCCCGACCCCACCGGACGCGCAGGCGGCGAGGGGTGTGCGCCCCGTTTCCCGCGGTCCCCCGCGGTCCCGTGGCCCCGCACGCGCGCACTGCGCCCCGCCCAGGTCCCGCGGCGCGGGGTCCCCGCTCACCAGATGGCCATCCTGCTCTTGGGGTAGTCCAGCCGCTCCAGGCAGCCCAGGAAGTGAGGCAGCGTGTGCGCGGCGTTGCGGGCCAGGACGGCCACCAGCACCGTGGGTCTCTGCAGCGGCGACTCGGGGAAGACCCTCGCCTGGTCGTCGTCCTCCGAGTCCGGCTCGGCAGCAAAGCGCGCCCGGCCGCCGCGGAGCAGAGCGCAGGAGACGAGCAGCAGCCAGCAGGCGAGGCCGGCGGGGCGCGCAGCCATGTTCGCGGCCGCGGCGGCCGGCGGGGGACCGGCGGGGGACCTGCGGCTCCCCCGGCCCGGCTGTGCGCGCGGCCGCCCCGACCTCCGCAGCCCGGGACCCTCCCGCCGCCGCGGCGCCGCCCAGGCCCGGACGCGGGGTGCTCCGGGGACCTGCCGCCGCCAGCGCTCGCGGGGCGCCCGGCTCGCGGACGGCTGTGTGCGCTGTTTGTCCTCAGCCCTCGGAAAGTTCCCCAGTCCCGGCGCGGTCTGCACAGCTGAGGTCTGCGGCTTCCCCCAGAGCTGTGAGGTGTGGCCGTGCCTGCCAGTGGGCGTGTGCGAGTGAGTGTGTGTGTGTGTACATAACGGTACAACTCCAAGAAAATTTATTCTGCTTTGCAAACCGCAGTCGAAAGTCCTTCACAGTGATGCAATGTATCCAGTTTTTCATAATGCACCTATTGACTAAATGGGTCGAGTTCTAAAATGGAAAGTCCCCCAACTCTTCATTACTGTGATAAAGAATGTTTTAACTTCCACAAAGGCAGAATGTTTGCATTTACTTATGCACTCGATTTCTCCTGAAGTTTATTCTTGGCCTCGGACATGAGTAGACCAAGTTTGAAGACTTAGAGAATTTTACAGTCAGATGGAGCCCCTGAACTGCAAGGGAAGGCCCTGTGGGACCCTGTGCTGAAACCCCACTCTGTTGGCCAACCCGGGGTCCTGAGCTTCCTCACAGCACAGCAGAGCCCCGAGAGGGGATTCAGCTGGATGATATTCTTCTTCCCTGATGATCTAAAGTAACCAAGAGAGGGGAAAATCCATACACACTGGAGGACAAGAGACATAAAGAAAAAAAAAAAGGAAGAACACAATGAGAGTGTAAAACGAAATTGTTAGGATATACCACGAAAGGATATTTGCTCTTGAGGACAACACAGAGAAGCTGGTGATGAAATCTGCAGTTCCTCCTTTGTGGGACTCTGTCGGCTTCCATCAGTCATGGGTAGGGTGGACTGGTACCACCACACAGGCATCACCTTCCATCTCAACTTGCCCTCAGCCCTGTCCCACCACCTTTCTACTACTTTTACCCCTCCTGCTCTGCAAGTCTGAGAAGCCTTCACCCCTCAACTGGGACCCCCCCACTCCCTCAGAAGATTTCACCTTTATCCAACTTCCTCAACGCGCCTGTCTCTAGCTAACATCTCTACCAATACACTCCTGCCTTATAGGCACCTATCATGACAGAGCCTTTGATCCCATCCCGCCCTTCTAGTCCGTAATGTAAAACTTTTTAAAATTTATTTTTATTGTTGATAGTATTACAGATGTCCCCCACCACCCCTCATTTACTCCTCTCCACCCAACCCCTATCCTGTCCCAGGCCTTCACCACATTATTGTCTCTGTCCATGGGCTATGCATATAAATTCTTTGGTTAATCTCTTCCAGTCCCCACCAACCCCCGCCCCTCTGAGATCTGTCCGTCTGTTCCATGCATACATGCCTCTGTACCTATTTTGTTCATTAGATTCCACATATAAGTTAGGTCATGTGATATTTGTCTTTCTCTGACTGGCTTATTTCACTTAGCATAATACTCTCAGGGTCCATCCATACTATTGCAAAGGGTAAGAGATCTTTCTTTTTTATAGCTTCATAATATTCCATTGTGTACATGTACCACACTTTTTATTAAACTCATCTACTGATGGGCACTTGGGCTGTTTTCAGATCTTAGCTATTGTAAATAGCACTGCTATGAGCATAGGTGTGCATTTATTCTTTCTGATCGGTGTTACAGGATTCTTAGGATATATTCTCAGAAGTGGGATCACTGGGTCAAATGGCAGTTCTGTTTTTAAATTTTTCAGGAAACTCCATACTGTTTTCTCCATTTAGCTCCACTCTCTACCAAATTTTCAACTGGTTTCTCTCTATTCTTTCCCTCAAGATAAACCTCAGTCAGCCCTCTCCTATCCTTAATTTTTTTTAAAGAAAAAAATTGTGTCTCCTTGTAACCCTAACCCTAAACTTAATCCTTCTTGCTTCTGTGGTTCTATCTACCTGAAATTCTAACCTTGTGACTTCTGTTCTTGTCCTAAAACATGCTACTAAGTTCAAAGACATTTCTTTAATGAGGCATTTCCTAATCTCTCCACACCCTTCTTTATTCTCCTTTTCCATCATAATGGATACCACTTCATTACATTGGTTTGTTCACATTATACACCTTAATTATCCATGTATTTCCCACACCTGTGTCTTGGCTCAGAGTAGGCACTGAGTAAATGTCGGAATGAATGAGTGGATACAATTTAAGGGACACATCTAATCTTCTTAAATGAGTTATGGGAGTATATTTCAAATTTGCGTACCTTTGTTTGAAATTGAAAAACATTTATATAGCCTCTATTATATAGTTCTTGAATGCAGACCAGAACGTAGACAAAACGTTTGACATTAGGAGAGTGGAGAGAAGGAAGGGAAGGAAGGAAGGAAGGAAGGAAGGAAGGAAGGAAGGAAGGAAGGAAGGAAGGAAAAGTATTACTGATAATACCAAAAGTGGAAACAATCTAAATGTTCATCATTTGATGAATGTAAAATAAAAGGTGGTATGTCCATATAGTGGAATATTATTCAGCAATAAAAAGGAATAAACTGCGCATATATATTGCAACATGGATGAACCTTGAAAACATTATGCTAAGGGATAAAAGTCACAAAGGACCACATGTTGTATAATTCCATGTATATGAAATGTCCAGAATAGGCAAATCTATAGCGACAGAATATATCAGTGATTTCGTGGGGCTAGGGTTGGGAGAAATGGAGACTGATTACTAATGAATATGGGATTTCTTCCGGCAGTTGGGGAGGGGGTGGCAATGAAAATGTTATAAAATTTACTCTGGTGAGGTTGCAAAACTGTAAATATACTAAAAGCTATTGCATTGCATACTTTAAGTAGAGAGAGTTTTATTTCCTAATTGACTTTTAAGAGTTCTGTAAAAATTCTGGATGTGAAACTTTTCTTTCAATTATGTGTAACAGATGCCTTCTCCAAGACTATGGCTCCCCCTGCTATCTTTATGTCAGACATTCTTAATTAAAATATAGTCAAACTTACCAAACTATTTTTCATAAGATTGGTACTTTTTGTGTCTGATTTAAGAAATCCTCTATCTTGGGGTCATAAAATATTTTCATATTTTCTCCTAAAATCTTACATGTCCACATTTCATTTTAGACCTTCGATCTACCTAAAATAGATTTTGTTTATGGTGCAATTAGAGATTCAATTTCTTTGTATGCAAACATACATAAAAATATGCAACATTGCTCTGGTCGGTTTGGCTCAGTGGTTAGAGCGTTGGCCTGTGGTCCAGAGAGACTGGGGTTCAGTTCCCGCTAAAAACGTGTTCCTCGGTTGCAGTGTGTCCCCCTGGTTGGTCGTGAGAGTGGCAGCCACTCGATGTGTTCCTTTCACGTCGATGTTTCTCTCTCTCTTTCTTTCTCTCTCCCTCCCACTCTATCTGAACAAAAAATGGAAAAGTGTCCTTGGGTGAGGATTAAAAAAAAATGCAACATTTATTGCCTCAACTTTTCGCTGCACCTGCAACATCATTTCTGTGAAATGTGTATGACTCTCTACTTTGTTCCATTGGGTTATTTATCTAACCCTGTACCATTATCACACACTGTTAAATATAGATCTTTATAGTAATTTTCCTCAGTTCATTCATCAGAAGAATCTTGGTTATTTTTAGTCTTTTATGCCCACATTTCAGAAACAGGTGTTAGAAAAATCCCTGTTGAGATTGTGATTGGAACTGCTAGACCACTTTGGGGGAAACTGCATCTGTAAAACACTGAGTCTTTCATTTCAGAAGCACAGTATGTCTGTCTATTTATTTAAGGTCTTCTTTAATGATCTTCAATAACATTTATAACGTTCTTCATGAAGAACTTGCTCATCTTTTCTAGGAACTTTATTTTTGCTGCTGTTTATTTTTATTCCAAATGTAAGCAGTATTTAAAGAATTAAATATACTCTATCCTTATTTTGTAAATGGGGAGTTGAGAGTGCACTTTAAACTTTTGAGAAATTGGAGAAAACATATTTTTAATTATTTTCTGCATGATAGAAGTCCCTCATATATGCTCATGCATATGAATAGTAAAACATCATAGCATTCTAAATATTTTACTAAAAGTATAAACATCCCACCTATTCTCCTTGAAAATTGTATTCTTTTTTTTTTTTTTTTTTTATCCTCACCCGAGGACATTTTTGGATATTTTGTTCAGATAGAGTGGGAGGGAGAGAGAGAAACATCGATGTGAAAGGGACACATCGAGTAGTTGCCACCCGCACAACCCAACCAGGGCCGGGGACAAACTGCAACTGAGGTACATGCCCTTAGCAGGAACAGAACCCAGGTCTCTCGGGACCGCAGGCTGACACTCTAACTGCTAAGCCAAACAGGCCAGGCGAAAATTGTATTCTTTGTGTGCAAAAGAAAGAACAAGATATATATGAACATTCTTACAACCAGTGGGTTAAATGCTGATCTAGAATGCTAGCCTCCGTTTTCCAACTTGAAATCACAGCCTTACATAATACTGTGTAAAGTGTTTTCCTTTTTAACACACTAAACATTCACATTACAATTCAAGGTCTGTTTTTCCTCTTGAGACTCTGACTGAATTAATATGTCTCTGCCTAGACATGAGAGTTTTTTTGTGGGAGTAAAATAGTCTGGCTCAGACATCAGGATGGGAAATCAGTAGAGCAAGTGCCAGATTACAGAGAATTTGATTACATCCAGAATACTCAGGGGGGATTTTATTGTTGTTACTTACCTAACTTTTTCCCTAACCACTTTGATTCTCTAATATAGTGAACTACTGAAGCATTTATAAAAGGAGTCTACAGTCTGTCAAAAGCTGAAACTCTAACCTGTTCTCTGTGGATTTCACCCTAGATTGCCACAATAGTCATTTTGATTCTAGTTCTTTAAATACTAGGTTATGTTTATATTCCTAAATCCTTTTTTTCTAAGCCATTCTCAATCATCAAAACTTATCTATAAAATTTCATTGCTTAATATGAAAGCCAAGAAACACTCCATTTTTATTCCTCAACTTTTTAAATAGACATTAAAATTGAGAAGCATTTAATATGCATGCTTGAATGTATCATGCTTTATTTTATTGTAAGCAATAGAAAATCTTTATTTGCCAAAGGGTACCATTAGTCTGTTGCATTTTCAGTTTACAGTTCTTTCCACATAATCTGGGATTTCCCCCACCCCCTTTTTCCTTAAATTTAAGCTTAAACTAAAAATCTTCCCCTGAAGATGGTTGAGCCTTGTTCACATAGTACCTAATTCCATTGGGTCTCCTTACTAATTTATTAAATTTCCCCTCTACTCACATTAGGAACAAAATGCTCTTAAGGCTTCTATAAATACCATCATATGAACTGATTGAGATCTTTAGAGCCAGAGAGAAACACTTACTTACTTCTAATTACTTGAATTAATGTCAATGTTCAGTGCTTCAAGGAGCCTTCTCATTTCAGTGCCATTGGCTTCTTTAGGGCTCAGCAGCTGCTTTGTGGAGACAAAGGTTAATGATGGTTCAAATGCAATACATTCTAGGGAAACTTATGACTCTTCATGTGTGGTTTTACATCACATTCAGGAATAAATGTACTTCTTCTCCCTGGATGTAATATACTGTATTTCTTTTGATGCCTTCAAAATTTTATCTGGCTTTCAACAGTTTGACTTCAGTCTGGACTTGGCTGTGTTTATTTTATTTGGTGTTCATTTAGCGTTCTGTACCTGCAAATCTCTGTCTTTCATAAAATTTGGGGAAATTTTTTATTCTTCAATTTTTTTCATGCCCCTTTCCCTTTCTTTTCTCCATCTGGTATTCTGTGTATATGTATGTTGGATTAATAGATATTATGTAGTAGGTCTCTGAGGCTCTGTTCATTTTTTTTAAACAATTTTTTTCTCTGTGTTGTTCAAGTTGGATGATTTCTATTGCTCTACAAGTTCATTTTAAATCCTCATTTAATTTGGCTGTTAAATCCACCCAGTGAAATTTTTTATTTCCACCTGAGGTGCTGCTGTTGCTGAGCCTACCTCCTGGACTGCACTGAGCCTTAACCTAAATGCCAAGGAAAGGGGACTTCTTGTACACTCCTCAGCTGCCCACCTCCAAGCTAGTTGCCCTCCTACCAGAGTCGGCCTGCTTCTGTTTGCATTCCAGTATATCCAGGTAGTTGCTTTTGTATGCTGTCCAGATGTTTTCTACTGGGGGATAGTCCAGTAGGGTCTTTGTCATATTTGGAAACATAGTTCTATTGCTTCCTGGGACTTCCATTCTTGAGAGAGTCATTTCTTGCCTAGGTCAATGCAATAGCTTCCTAACCATTCCCCAGATCTACTTTTGCCCACTCAGGTATATTCTCAACACATCAGCCAGAGGGTTTCTATTAAACATTAACAGCAACTTCCAGTGTCTCCCCATTTCACTCATAGTAAATCCATGAATGCTTACAGCGCCCCACCCTGTCTGGTTGAAACTCTTCATCCTTGGCTTCCTGGTCACACGTTTATGAAGATTTGCATCCTCCTTTCCTGACCACTCATTCAACAACTCCCGTTTACCCTTGCTCCTCTAGTCCTGAAAGGTGAGTCCACACTACAAATGGGTTCTTGGTCTTTCTTCTTTCCACTTTCTTCTATAGAAATCTCACTCACTTCCACTCTTCTAGCCTACATGACGCTGAATGAGGCTTTTTCTGTTTCCAGGATCTGGAGACCTGGACCCAATGCTGAAGGGAGGGGGGCCTTATATATTCCCTACTGTCTCAACAATGCTGCAAACAGCACTGATGTAAGGCAACTTCTTCACCTCGTATCTGCCCAGATTGGAATAAACCAGAGTGCGTTCGGGCAGGTTCTGGCTACTTTTGTTAGAGGGAGGATCTAACCTAACCTGGCTCTCAGCACGTGAGCCCTCCTGCGCGGAGGCAGTGGGCGGCGGGGAGGCGGAACCTATTTGCGCGCGTCCCTGCTTCCGGCCGGGCGCGGGGCGCGGTGCACAACGCGCGCGCATCACCGCCCGGCATGGAAGCGCGCGGCGATTCCGAGCCGTCCGCGGGCTGCAGCGGTCTGGGCCCCGGCGGCGCTCCCGGCGGCGGTGGTGGCGACGCCCACTCATGGGCCCCGGAGGACGCCTGGATGGGTACCCACCCAAAGGTCAGGAGGCGCGAAAGGAGCTGGGCGCCCGTCCAGGCCCCCACCCCAGGCGGAACCCCCAGGCCGCGCCCCCCTCCTAACCCTCCACCCCTGCGGGGCTGCACCTCCGAGTTCGCGCGAGACCCTCCCGGGAGGGGACCCTTGTGCGCACTGCCCGCCGCAGGCAACACTGTTTTCGTTTGTTTAACTGAGTCCAACTATTGCTCTGACCTTACCCCCCTCGCCCCCTTCGCCATTCTTCACCGGGGTGTCAACGAACCCGGCCCCTCTCAAGCCGCAGGTCACCAAGAGCCTCTCCACCGGGGATGGTCCCCTCCACACTGCCCCCAGGACGGTCTGTGCGCCGTGGATGGGTCCGGGAGTCTGTAATGATGAAGGTTGGGACACTAAGCCTTGGGCCCGAGTGTGCGTCTTGATTTTGCCGCAGTGCAGACTCCTGATTTTTCTAAATTCTTGGAGAGTTTGAATAGGTTCTTCCCCAAAGCAGAACTACTTTGCGGGTGTTTGTTTTTGTTTTTGTTTTTTTCATTGTAAGCGGTAAGGGAGAGAAAGATTGTTCCTTGCTTGCGTCTGCTTGGCGGATTGCTGTCTAGTACCAGTAATACCCTAAGCGACGAATGAACCGTGAATCTCAGGGACTGGTCTAGTAACTTTGGGAGAATTACAGTCTTCTGCTGAAGAGCAGTATTTCGTAGGGAATCATCCCAAAACAGGAAGAGGACAATTTTGAAGGCAGAGGTCTGAAGCGTTAACCTCGTCTCCGTTTATCTTGCTTAATTTTATCCTGCTGGTCTGTCCCCTAATTCCCCCTCAAGGTGAGAAAAACAAGCAACAACACGGAGATGTTAATCATTCAGTGCCTTAGGAAGGAAAACCGTACCATGGAGAGGCAGCATCATGGTTAGGAGCATGAACTCAAAGCCGCATCGCCTGAGCTTGAATCCTGGTTCTGTCACGAGCTTTGTGATTTGGGGGCAAATTGTTGCATCTCATTGCACTGCAGTCTTCTCATCTGTAAATGAGAGCACTTTCCTCATAGGGTTATACCAGGATGAAATCAGTAAGAAGTGAAATCCCAGTAGCAAGTTTTTAAAACTTCATCTAGATTTGGTGGTGCTAGTCAGTTTTTATACTTGCAGATTTTTTTTTGTCTTTGAAATTAATGACTATAGAGGCCCAGACCATCCAATCTTCCCTTTTGATTTTTTCCTCTTGAAGGACCTAACTGATTTTATAAAAAGAAAGGAAAAGATATTGGGTGTTTGATTTTTTTCCACTTCTGCCTTATTATTCAATTTGAAAATTACTTAGGTCCATCTAGTAACATGGTATCAGATTTATCGTCCTCAAATACCACTTTCATTATATTCTCATGCTTAGAAGTCCTCAGTGTTTCCTTATGGGTAAAATGCAAACTTTTAGCTTGGCTTTCAAGGTCTTGCAACCTGATCCCCAATTACTTTTTCAGTGCTATTTTCAAGCACATTTGAGGTTTGAGGAGGACAACTGATAACACCCCTGTTCTGGGCCTGTACACTTAGGATGAGGTTGATGGGCCGTGCAGTTCTGCTAGTCCCTCACCTCTGCATTAGCTCCGCTGACCCACCTAGTCACTGACGTGGCTGGACAACCTCAGGGTTCCCCTGCAGGAGTAGGCCCCTGAGGAGTGTTCCCTCAATGCTGACCAGCAAGTCTGAAAGCAGCAGCAGCTTGCTTGGTCCTTTCTTTAAAATCTAGCAATTAAATAACTGCCTACTCTTGAGTGAGAAGGAGAGAGAGGCCAGGAGTGGTATTCTCACAGACTCTCCATGTGCAAATAAGAGATCAGGGGAATAGAGGTTCCCACTAACATGCCCCAACAAAAATCTTATTAAAAAATGTCTACTCCTGGCAGATAGGTTTTCTTATGGGCCCTTGAATATGTGTGGCTTATTCCCACCTTTGTGTGATTAGTTACACTGTTGCTCTACTGTCTCTTACTCACATCATACATGTCCTTCAGGCCCAACTTGTATCCCACCGCTACCATAAAACATCCACCAACCAAGTCACCTGAGTATAGCTCCTCTGACCTGTTGTGTCATGTTTTTTTTAATTCCACTCACTTGGTTTTTAATCACTTTCTGTCACCTATTGTTATTTGCCTAACAGTTGCAGGCGTGCAATGTGTTTACCCTAATAATTGTGAGTTTTCTAGAGGCAGAGATCAGATCTTGTATTGCCTTATAGCTCCCGCTATACCTAGAATTGAATTTTATTATATATATATAATAGTTGTTGGTTGAGTGAAAGAAAATATTAAGAGATTCTTCTGTCTCTGTTTAACAATTACATTTTGATTTTCAGTATTTAGAAATGATGGAATTAGATATAGGAGATGCTACCCAAGTTTATATAGCATTCTTGGTTTACCTGGACCTCATGGAGAGTAAGTGTTTGTTTATATTGCTTTATTATTGGGGCTGTGGTGGAGGGTTTGGGAATTAAGTTTGGATGCAGCATTATTGACATTATAATAAGCCATCATTTATGCATTTACTGTTAATTTTGTCATTTTGTAATTTCATCATTTACATTGGGTAACTAAATTACTGGGTAACTAAATAAAAGAGAAGATAAAAATGTAAAGATAGTGTTATAAGTGATGTTTGCTCAGCTGAATATTAGGTAGAAGTTTAGAATGTTTATCCTTGATTTTTGATCAACACTAATGTCCACTTGCTGATGCTCTTTCAGGTAAAAGTTGGCATGAAGTGAACTGTGTGGGATTGCCAGACCTCCAGCTCATCTGCCTTGTCGGCACCGAGATAGAAGGGGAAGGGTTACAGACTGTGGTGCCTACATCCATCAGTGCTTCCCTCAGCCATAACAGGTGGGCAGGTGCTTGTGGTCTTTGTTTAACAGGTTAGTTCATCACATTGTACACCTTAAACTTACATGGTGTTATATGTCAGTTATATCTCGGTTTAAAAACTGGAATGTGAGTGGATGAGAATGATGATATATTACAGGGAATGTTATATTAATTTTACAATGAAAATACATGCCAATCTGGATATTTCCTTGTTAGAAACAAATTATTTTCCATACACTGCATAACCAATCTGAGCACGCCAGTTGTAAACAGCTCTCCTCGACTATGCTGCTTAGTTGTTTGAGTACAGCAGGTTTTTTTGTAATGTTCTTTATTACTCAGGAACGTTTACATTTTTATGACTAGGAAATCTGGGTAGTATACAAAGCCTGGGAGCCGGAGGAGTTGGCATTTTGCTGGAGGTGCAATTTCATGTTAGGCATGATAGCTGTCCCCTTTATTAAAGTCCCAAGTTTGTAAAACTGTACTAAACTATTATTTACATAGTTAACTATAACTGAGTCATAAAATATTTCCCCAGTGAAGACAGTACATAATCTCACTATATCCTTTAAAACCACTTCATATACATGACTATTGAGTGGCATGTATATATTTGCATGGTGTATTATTTCCATTATTTATTTTATGGTGTATATGTATTTGCCAACTCCTTAAAGGTAGCAGTTCTAGGTAGCATTTGATGTTATATCTGTCTGAATTTCTGAGATCACCTACAAAGTTCTTGTATTCATTCCTCACTTAGTTTTCCAGGTTTTGGACCTGGTAATCTTATTTACATAGTTTTGGCAAGAGCACAGACAGGTTCCATTATAGAATGAATCGGTATTACAGTGGCAGTGAGTGAACGCACTCTCTGAGCAGAAGTAGTCTGTGACCAGTATTTTCTGTAAAGTGCTTAGACATAATATATGTTCACAGTGAAAACACTGGCATATTCTCTAAGTCTCAGAAGGTTTTTCAGGTCAAAGTTGGCATGAAGTAAAGTGAGTGAGATTACCAGATCTCCAGCTCATCTGCCTTGTGAGTACTGAGATGGGTTACAGACTGGAGCCTACACCCATCAGTGCTCTCCTTGTAAAATATTGATTGAATACGAATTGCTGATCTCCAGTAGGAGAACAGAAATGATAAAGTACCCCTATCTCGTTATCTAGTGGGAAAATTATGCTGACGGAGTATGAGGTTGTTTGCATTTCTTGAAGGACAGGACTCATCTCCTTTTTCTCTCATCTAAAGATACTACTTAAGCCTGGCTGGTGTGGTTCAGTGGTTGAGCATCGACCCATGCACCAACAGGTTCTCGGTCAGGGCACATGCCCAGGTTGTGGGCCAAATCCCCAGTGGGGGGCATGCAGGAGGCAGCCAGTCAATGTTCTCTCTCATCAGTGTTTCTATCTCTCTCTCCCTCTCCCTTCCTCCCTCTCTAAAATCAATAAGGAGCCCTGGCTGGTTTGGCTCAGCGGTTGGAGCATCAGCCTGTGGACCAGAGAGTCCCGGGTTTGGTTCCCACTAGGGGCACGTACAAAAAAAAAAAAAAAAAAAAAATCAATAAGGAAAAAAAAATTAAAGATACTACTTAATACTAATGTAAAATAATTTTTAAAATACTATATTAAGTTATATATTTGGATTATATATGCATATGGGAAGTACTCTAGATTGTTTCTTACTAAAGTGAATCTAAGAATCTGTGTAGTACATTTGGTAAATGACTGTAGAGGCTGTGAATACTCTGATTTCTCAGACCCAGCAATGGTATAAATGATATCAGTAGTTTCACAGAGGTCGAAGAGAGCTGATAAATTTGAAGATGAGACAACCAGAGGAACCCTAACGAAAGCCAGGGGCCTTGTTCAGTGCTAAGACAGCAGATGAAGCCGGACGTGTGTTCAGAGAGCTTGCCGGGCCTTGTTCAGTGCTAAGACGGCAGATGAAGCCGGACGTGTGTTCAGAGAGCTTGCCGAGCTCCTTTTGGACCACCTTGCCTTTGAGATTTGTTGAGTGTCCTAAATGGGAGAAGTGTATAACAACAAAGTTAGGATAATAAAATTAGGGTAATAGAATTTCACGTTTCTGTAATAATATTAGTATTATAGGTAGTTGAAATGGGAAAATATCTTAAATGACTTACACTAGGACCTATAGCAAATTATGGGGAAAAAATGTGTTTCTCTTTTTTACTACTGGTTCGTATGTTTTTCTGACTGAACCTATGTTGTCCTCGATTTCAATGTCAATTTAGTTTCTTTTGTAAAATATGAGATGCTGAAAACTAAAACCACAGTTGCCATATTTTAAGCTTATCTGTGTTTATACATATTGTAGGTTAATTTTTAACAAGCTAAGTGAAGTGTTTTGTAAATTATAACATCCAGAGACAGTGAAGATACTGTTTTCTTTAAGTGATCTGTAAATCTTTTTTTTTGCTTAGTAATACCAGTGAATCATTCATCCTGTTAAACCTGACTGAATTATAAAGGGCTCTTTCATCCTGGTGCCTGAAAGGGATAGTGGGTAGCTTATGAGAGGGTGGAGCCTCTCCCATAACCATTTTATCCCCCCAGTCCCACAAATTAGTGGCATTTCTTTTGATTTTTGGTAATAAATGAGTACCCTCAGCCATTTTATTTGAGAGAAAACTTCCAAATGTTCTCTTAGCATGTTCCCATCTGAGTATTACTCTAGAAATTTAGAAAAAGGCTTCAATATGCCATATACCAAATTGATCAGTTGCTAATTCAGCAGCCACAAGGCTAAATGTCTAAAAGTTTTTGTCATTTGGTTTGATCAGGAATCTTTTGGCTGTAGTATTGCAACTTACTAAGTGTTCCTCCTTTTTTTTTTTTTTATCCTCACCCGAGGATACTTTTTCATTCTTTGTTCAGATAGAGCAGGAGGGAGAGAGAGAGAGAGAGAGAAACATCTATGTGAAAGGGACACATCGAGTGGCTGCCACCCGCACGACCAACCAGGGCCGGGGACAAACTGCAACCAAGGTACATGCCCTTAGCAGGAACCGAACCCGGGTCTCTCCGGACCGCAGGCCGACGCTCCAACCGCTGAGCCAAACTGGCCAGGGCAAGTGTTCCTCCTTGATAACACGTACCACCTTTATTGCTCCTCTATATATCATATCTTTGGTTTTCTCTGACTGTTTGCTGTCTTCCTTCCCTTTTAGAAAATAACCCCCTGAATCAGGAACTGTGTTCTGCTCATTGCCGTTTCCCCAGTGCATTGCCTGGTGCCAGATACTTGGTATTAAATAAGTGTTTGTTGAGTGACTGAATGAGCTCTCTCAGACTACTAAATTCCTGCCGTGGAGATTTGCTAAATAAAATCTTAAAGAATTTAGGATATGCTCAAGCAACCTTCCAAGAGTCCAAAAAATTAGAATGTCTGCAAACTCCACTTGCTTGCAATATTTGCCATACTTTACACTGTAACAATAATACTTATCTGAGGATAGAGAGCAATTTCAGTGCCTCTCTTTGTAGTGAAACTCTTTGTCATATCCACCCCTCCTACCTTTAATCCCTTCTTTTTCCTTATTGCAGTGGTGGAGTGAAGGGTTACTAGAACAAACTGAGTTTCTTCTTTAGAACATGTAAAAAAAATTTTTTAAATTGAGGTACAATTCATGTGTGTTAGTTGTAGATATAAACATAATGATTCTATATTTATATACATTGTGAAATGATCACAATAAGTCTAATTAATATCACCTTACATAATCAGAAAAATGTTTTTTTTCTTGTGATGAGACCTTTTAATATCTACTCTCTTAGCAACTTTCAAATATGTAATACAGTATTATTAACTATATTTAGAATATTTTAAAAGATGTTCTTAATTATGAGACCTAATCCTGGAATGCTACAATATTTTTGAATGATACTCTATTAATTATTTCCCTGTAATTGAAAATATTTCTACTCTTCAAAAGTATATTCTTTATTACAAATTCATTTAGTGACCCTTATTTTATTTGAGGCCTAAAGTATAATTACTGGTAAAATGATTTCTTTCATTTTACCTCCCTGCATATCAGATATGTGTCCTCATATGACCTCTGTTGGAAATCTGTTGCTGGTGAAACCCCCAATTCTGGCAGCTTCTTTTTACTGACACAGCATTTTTCTCTTACCCTCCACACAAAAAACACATACAAAAAGGCTTGCAGTTTATATTAGCAGAATGGCTTCCCTCTGGGGGAGGGGGGTAGTCACACAGGCCCTTAATTGTTCAATAACCACCCCTCTTGGGATTTTAGCCACCTTGCCTTTTTTATGAGGAAATCCTTGGCATGATGCCCAAGGAGGTGGTCTGTTAGCCTTGAACTTTTCATCAGGATTGATCCTGTGCCTGAATCAGCTTCTTGGGCATCCTGGGCACCGATTTAAATTTGCATTGTTTTGCCCTGGCCAGTTTGGCTCAGCAATTAGAGCGTCAGCCTGCGGTCCGGAGAGACCTGGGTTCTGTTCCCGCTAAGGGTATGTACCTCGGTTGCAGTTTGTCCCCGGCCCTGGTTGGGTCGTGCGGGTGGCAGCCACTCGATGTGTCCCTTTCACGTCGATGTTTTTCTCTCTCTCTCTCTTTCTCTCTCTCCCTCCCACTCTATCTGGACAGAAAAGTGGGGAAAAAAAATTGCATTGTTTCATAGTTGGATTATGGGGTTTCGTTCTAAAGTATAATGAGGCAGATCAAGGAGTTGATGTCTTTGACTGATGAGGCTATAGCATGTGCCAGTTTGGTCACATTGAAGAGGACAGGAGGAGATACTGCTTTCTGTGGGTTGAAATTAATAATAATTTTGACCCATGATGCATTCTGTTTCAACATTTGAAGTTAAAAGTAGGGGCTGCTTTCAACTTTCTTGTCCTCTGTGTGACTCTCCAGCGATCACTTAGTCTCTATTGAAGGATTCTTATAGAAAAGTGAATGAGAAGATTCATGAAGGCAGTTATTTAGCTTGGGGGAGGGGCAGTGGCCAAACGGAGTTAGCTGTCTGTTTGCCTCAGGCTTGTTTTCAAGTTGCTTCATTAAACTTGGGGATCGCTCTGTTCACTGGGTGCTGAGCTCCTCTCCGAGCAGTTATGAGAAAGAAAAACCTGTTGCAAACATCAAATTCTGTTGCTGTTGACCAACAACTATGATTATTACTGATTTATCTCTTTCTTCAGGTGGGGGTTTTCCCTTGAGATATAATGAACTCAAAAATATAAAATTATTCTTATTATATAGGTTGTGTTTTTCATATGTGGATTTGTGTCAAATATGAATTATAAACAATTTTATTATCCAAATTATTGTTTTAGATTTGTGTGCTGGAACACCTCAACAGTATTTTGTAAAGAACTGAGCTCTTAAAAAATGTGCATATAAGGAGATTTGTTCTTTGGTTTCTAAATTATAATTTCAAACGTAACCCTACCCCTCCCCCCACTACCAGGCAGGATAAACAGCTCAGAGATGGGAACTTCCACTTCGTTTTAACAGTGACTTCCCTCAACTCTGAAGACAAGACAGGCTTCACAACTCGGAGCTAATTTTCAAATGGTAGGGTTTCCCACTTGGGTGTCTGAGCAAGTCAGAAAGTGTTTTGCTGTTTATGTTAAAGAACTCTGGAAACAAATATGAATGAGATGGAAATTTTTGTCCTAAATTTCAATATATGGGCTAGAATTTCCACACAGTTTACCTTGGGAAACACATACAGACACAAGGACATTCTGATTTAACTATACTATCTTGAGAAATGGAAGATATGTAAACATTTTCTTAATAGTTTTTTCCCTTCCATCTGTGTCCTGTCCTCATCATACTCTGCCAGTAAGGGATGTGTAAAGGAACTTATTTTCAACTTGTGTGTCCTGCCGGTCTTCAGACTGTCATTTCCCGTCAGTGCTAAGTATTGAGGTTGCTAATTAATACCTGCGGTTGCTTCAAAAGTAAATCCCTGATATGAACAGGAATCTAACTGATTTTCATGCAATTTAACATAGGTGGACATTATTTTCTAAGGGTAAGGGGTGGATAAAAACATTATGTCCCAGTATGCAAGGTAGCAAAGCTGGCATAGGTACTGTATAGTAATACTTGCATTTACTTACTACTTGGCAGTTTGCAGGCCTTTTTGTGCATGCCACCTCTTTGATATTGACAGTAGTCCTATGTGTAGACGTAGAGGTGTGTTGTCTTCATGTTAAAGTATCATTTCTTGAAAATAATTTCTCCATTGAATTGTACCTTTGTCAAAAATCAACAGACCAGACTTATGACGTATTAAGAAGTAATATATATGACAGTATTAACACCAAGGGTAAGAGTGGGAATGCAGCTATGTAGGAGCAAGGAAATGACATCAGAGAGTTACTTGAAGAAATGAAGAGTAGCCCGGCCAGTGTGGCTCAGTGGTTGGGTGTCGACCCATGCACCAAGAGGTCACCAGTTCAATTCCTGGTCAGGGCACATGCCCAGGTTGTAGGCCCAGTCCCTAGTGGGGGGCATGCAGGAGGTAGCCAATCGATGTTCTCTCTCATAGATGTTTCTCTCTCTCCCTCTCCCTTCCTCTCTCTCTGAAATCAATAAAGAAAAAAAAATGAAGTGTACCAGAAATATTAAATATGTAGGTTAATATAAAAGACTAATTTATTTAACTCTTTCTCTTCTTTTTTTTTTTTTTTATCCTCACCCGAGGACATTTTTTCATATTTTGTTCAGATAGAGTGGGAGGGAGGGAGGGAGAGAGAGAGCGAGAAACATCGACATGAAAGGGACACATCAAGTGGTTGCCACCCGCACGACCCAACGAGAGCCGGGGACAAACTGCAACCGAGGTACATGCCCTTAGCGGGACCGAACCTGGGTCTCTCTGGACCACAGGCTGATGCTCTACCACTGAGCCAAACCGGCCAGAGTAACCCTTTCTCTTCTTAACTTTTGAAAAAGATATGAGTATATAAAGCAATCATTATAACACTGTATTGCATTTATTACATATAGACATAATCTATATGACTAACAGCACAAAGGAAGGAGAAAGGAGCAAAGCTATATTGGGTAAGTTTCTATATTTTGTTAGCATTGAAGTAGTGTTGATCTGAGGTAAATTGTGATAAGTTAAGATGCATATAGTAATCTCTAGAGCTATTATTTGAGAAACTAGTAAAAAAAAAAAAAAAAAGCCCAGCTGGTATGGCTCAGTGGTTGGGCATCGACCCATGCACCAAGAGGTCACTGGTTCGATTCCCAGTCAGGGCACATGCCTAGGTTGTGGGCCTGATCCCCAGTGGAGGGCATGCAAGAGGCGGCCAATCAATGTTCTCTCTCATCGATGTTTCTCTCTCTCTCCCTCTCCATTCTAAAAATCAATAAAGGAAACAAAAACAAACCAAAAAAAAAAAAAAAAAGACCAAAGAAATTAAAATGGTGCACTAGAAAATATCTGTTTAATCCAAAAGGAGATGGTAAAGGAGGAACAAAAAGGATGTGTGATATATAGAAATATAAAGTAAAATGGCAGACATAAGTCCAACACTATCAAGATTAATTTTTAATGTAAATGGATGAGACACTTCAATCAAAGGGCAGAAAATATAAGATTGGATATAAAAACAAGATCCCACTATATGGTCTCTGTAAGAGACACACCTCGCACTCAGAGATACTGGTTTTGGAATAGTCTCAGCTATCGCTCTACAATGGTATAACCTGCACGTGTCCCCCCAAGTTTTATACGCTGAAATTCTGATCCCTGAAGATGATGGTATTAGGAGGTGGAGCCGTGAGGGTGGAGCCCTCATCAGTGAGACTAGCACCTTACAAAAGACCCCCACCGAGGTCCCCGCCTCTTTCATCTCCTGAGGACACAGCAAGAAGGTGGTGGCCATGAAGCAGGAAAGCAGCCTCCACTGGAAAGGGTCATGCTGCAAACTTGATGGAGGAGTCTGTGGCCTCCAGCACCAGGAGAGAGAAATTTCTGTGGTTCATGAAGCTATTTCCTTATGACAGTCCAGATGGACTAAGACGTGCATCGTTCTCTTTCCTTCTGCAATTCTGATTACACATATAATAACTTATTTGCTATTATATCAAGAGGTCTCTCATGTTTTATATTCTTAAATTCTTTTTTTTCTCTGTACCTCATAACACAGTTTGTTATGATGTGTTTGCAAGTTTGCTAGTCCTTTTTCATCTAGTTTATTATTAAGCCTAGTCAGTACTTTAAAAATATATATTTTAAAATTTTAGAGTGTCCATTTTCTTTAGAATTTCCATTTTTTCTGCTTAAATTCTTTATCTTTCACCCATTTTGTGTTTTTTTCCTCAGCACTAGAACATATTTACAACAGCTGTTTTAGAGCCTTTAGCTATTAATTCCAACATTTGTATTTTTTAGCAGCCTTAGTTTTCTGAAGGTCTTCTTAGGTGGACTTTTGCTCTTGATTTGTAGATACATGCACCTGCTTCTTCACACAGCTTAGAGTTCCTCACTGCATACCACACACTGCAGAGGTGAGAGACTGGTGTCAGTGCCCCCCCCTCCCCCCCCCAGCTTACCTTTCCTGTATCTGGCAGGTGGGATAAGGACCTGACACAGTCATTGTCAAGTGTCAAGAGGGGTCACAGCGAGTTCAGCTTTAGTGTCTCCATTCTCTTTAGTGTCAGATGTCTTGAGAGTGGGATCAGGGCTCTGTCTCCAGCAAGAATGTGACGAGAGCTTGCTCACTGTTTTCCAGCCCCTTCCCTAGCTTTGCCTGCTGTTGCTTAAACGTAGCAGAAGTCCCATGGGAGAGTTGGTGACCTGGAGGGCTGTGTCCTTCCAGGGTCCAGTCGGCCACGCCAGTCCATGTGCCGCTAGCACAGGTCTCCTTGTCCCGGGATTGCTTGCCCATGGCAGGCTCTCTCCTCCAGCCACTGTTCCAGACTGAGTAATTGCCCTCAGGCACAGAGTGGCTGTCTCTAGGTCTCTACTTACCTGGGAAGGGCCCATTTCTCCTTGGAATTTAGTTTCTTTAAGCTTCTTTGTGTTCACATCCTTTGTAAGGAAAAAGGTGCTATTTTTAAGCAAATTTGGTATCTTATCCTTGTTATAGTGGGAATGGTGGTCTTTTGAGATCTACATCCCAATTAGAAGTGGAACGTGTTCCTGCTCTGACTTTGGAATAAATAATGTTGAGAAAAGATACACTGCCCTGAGATCATATCTTACATTTTATTCTTAACCGTTTTCATAGTGTCAAGTAGGGGTCAGCAAAACTTCCTAAAGGGCTAGATGGTGAACATTTTAGGTTTATTCAAGAAATGGCCCAATTGAGGCTATTATGTAGGTACTTATATGACCATTCATACTGCTTAAAGATGTAAAAACCATTCTTAGTTCGTGGGTCATGAAGAAATAGGTGGCCATAGTTTGCCAAACGCTGTTGCAGAGACAAGTGATTAAAAATGAAAGTTTTGATAAACAGAAGGCAAACAAATATCAGATACTTTTTAGAAATTAAGTTCTAGGGACATGGTTCATCCCAAGTTCTGTACCATCCACCACTGTATCTACAATAATAAGTAGCAAAAACAGTGACCCTGAGCTAAGACTAGCTGAATTTTTATTTAGCATAACGGAGTTGCATAAGAAATTTTAGAAAAATGTTTGTGAGGAATATATTTTAAAGTGTATATACAGCCATATGGAATCCTTCATTCAAAAAGCCTCATTCATGCTGCCCAAGTATTCTGCTGTCTATTGGGCATTAGCAAAAAAAAAAAAAGCTGTGTAAATAAATACAAGGCAGCGGCTGCAGGGCGGTGGGCGGCACAGGCCCCCTCAGTGAGGCACTTGCTTTCCTGGAGGTTAGGAAAGGCCAGGAAAGGCTTATGAGAAGATGATGCTTTGCTGACTCTTGAAAAGGAGTTAAGGTTTTGCCAGGTAGACATATTTTATTTATCCAATGAGTGTTGCCCGACAGTTATGCTTAACAGCTAAAGTATTACTATAGCGCTGACTTAACTCTTTCAAGGTCATTTTAGAAAAGGTTTGAATACGAGGAAACGAACTTAGAAACTCATTCTCTCATCTCACTTTGTGCCTTTGTAAACGTAAATGATGGGTAGCAGGTAAGCAGCCTGTGTGGCTGGTGTTCTAACAAACCAGTTAGAACCTCAGCTTTTCCAGAAGTTTATTGCCGTTTTACATCACTTTAAAATCTCCAGTCTCTACTAAAGATTAAAAAACAAAAACAGAAGCATTGTAATTATTGTAGTAAGAATATTTCAAAGCAGAGATTTTTTAAAAAGGATTTTTTTGTATTCCATAGCTAATAGGATCGGTGAAGAGTGACCATAAGAATGTGTACCTGGGGATGGGAAGTAGAATTTAAGGGGACAAGTTACACTTTTGCTGAAGAGAAGATAGTGTTGAGTTATTTGTGTAGTCAGTTTAACATGTTAATATGCTAGTAAATCTTTTTCCAGTTTCTGGAGACTTGGTTAGCTTAATGAAAAACAACTGATCATTTTTTATTTGCCTTTTAAAGAAAGCTCCTCCGGAGGTTACATTTACTGAATTGTTGAACACAGGCTTTTTTGAGTAGACAGTAAGGATTTTCCGTTGGTGGTAAATAAAAGGTAATGGTGCTTTGAAGACCTGGAGGTTAGATTTGATAGGTTATTTTCCACAGCAAGCAAACAAATCATTTAGAGCATTGATTGCTTGATACATAATTTTACCCCCAAAAGTTTTATTTCTCTCTATATTTTTCTGTTAGCTTTTATGAAGTATCAGAATACATATTGAGAACCATAAAAATATCCATGTTCAGATCTAATAATTCTGATACTTGGAAAGACCCAACAAATGTTTAAAAAGCAACAACTAACTGCCTTCAGAAGGATGATCTTGGTAGCTTATTTTTATCAGCACCTCCACCCCTCAAACCTGAAAGAACTTTATAGCAATAAAGGAATGATTGGGCAAGTCATGAATCAATAAAATATTACATAACCATTTAAAAGTAGTGATTATGAACACAATGAGGGAAATACTTATTATAGTCTTTTAAAAAAAACACACCTCAATACCAAATTGTTTCACTGTAAGATACGGACTTGGAAAATGGACACTCATGGTCCCCAGCCAGTTCAGATGCACTGGACACTCACCATCGGTGCCCCCTTGGTAGGGTTCTAAGTACAGTGTGACTCGGGGTCTGATGATGGGGAGGTGGTGACTGCAGAAGAGAAGGCTTGGGAGTCAGTGGCTGCCCTTCTCTGCAGTAGTTCTGTGTGAGAAGACAGCTTGAGATGTTTGTATTTGGGCCTTCAGAATCCGCATTATCCATACGACCTTATGGCCTGCCTCTTGCCCAAGATTTTACAGTATTTGATCTTATTAATGAGTGACTGACTCGTAGGTGCATTCTGACTTCCTTTTCAGGATTAGAGAGATCTTGAAGGCGTCTCGGAAACTGCAAGGGGACCCGGACCTGCCGATGTCTTTCACTCTGGCCATAGTGGAGTCCGATTCCACGATCGTCTACTACAAACTCACCGACGGGTTTATGCTGCCAGACCCTCAGGTCAGTCTTGCAGCGACTGACAGTAAACTGAACACAGAAATTATGATGTGATTGTAATTGTGAATCAAGCCTTTCCCAGAACTGCCTCTTCTTCTGCAGCGTGGAAATGCATGAAAAAATAATGGCTTTATTTCATGCCTCAGAAAACTGCTACATTTTGTTCATGGTGACATGTTCTTAGTTTTCATAAAAATGATCTCATTCTATGGAGAAGCTCATGGTTTCTCAGAGTACTTCATGAAGTTGGGGTGCATTTTATTACTTGATGAGTAGCCGAGGTGGAAAGTAAAGGCTAATGATAGTTTTAACCAAAAGAACACTTCTTTAGAATAGTTAAATTGGTTGACATTTTGACAGAAATATTTTAGTATAATAAATGTGTCACCGATGATGTCTTAACATACTTTGTTGGCATAACTAGAATAATTACATTAAATGCTTTTCTAGTTTAGCTTTTCAATTCCAGTCTTGGGGAAAGGCCCACCTGCTCTTTGTGTTTCACGTTGCAGAATATTTCCCTTAGGAGATGAAGCCTGTGCTTCCCGGCGCTCGGCACGCGAGGTGGATCCAGACGCGTCAGCCTGCGGCGTCTGTGTCTCCAGGACGGTCAGGGTCAGGTCGGGGTCAGGGTCAGGGTCAGGGCTGGCTTAGCTGCTCCCGTTCCGTACGTTTTCTTCCAAAGTACAGAACTTTCCCAGATAGGAGGATTTTGTTGTTGTTCAATATAGGGTATTCGCTCTAAAACGTTCTTGTCTGGAGACAGTTTAATTACAGTTGTATACAGTCCGTGCCTACTTGTGTACAGCTCTGTGTTAAGGGGGACACGTGTGTCTGCTGCCGTGCCCTCGAGGCCGCCCCGCCGCTCACCGCTGCTGCTGTTCTCGTCGACACCGCCCTCTGCTCCCGCAGCCTCCGCGCCTCGGGCCCTGCAGCGCTCGGAATGCCTCTCGCCCCGACACCTGCAGCGCTGGCTTCAGTCTGCGCTTCATCCCGACAGAAAGTGAAAAGGTCTCTCCCTTGTTTTTAATGTTGCAGTTGCTGTTCCTTTCTTCTTTGGTTTACTTTCCGTCAGGACTGTAAGTGTGCTCATCCAGAGTGTAAGCGCACGTGTCTAGTGAATGAGGACCAGCGGAGTGCTGCCCACAGGAGCATCGGGCCTGCCTTCCCTTCCTGTCAGCGCAGCCCTCGTCATGGACGATTGCAAGAGAGACAGTGGGGGCCGTGTCAGCCTTAAAGACAGCTTTGTGAAGTAGACCCAGTTACTCCACTTTCGTTATAATATATTCCAATTAAGTTGCCTAAGGTATAAAAAATTACATGCACAAAAATGTTCTAAGTAGCATTACTTGTAATTGCCCAAATTGTAAACCACTTAAAAGTTTATGGCAGGGGTTAATAAACTTTTTCTGTAAAGGACCAGAAAGTAAATAGTTTGTATTTGCAGACCATATAGTCTCTGTCACAGCTTCTCAATTCTGCAGTTTGTAGCACAGAAATAACGACAGGCAATAGGTAAATTGGCATGGATGGCTGTGTTCTAATAAAACTATGTACAAGTGCAGGCCTATAGTTTGCTAACCATATATATGTGTGTATATATATATGTATATGTGTGTATATATATGTGTATGTGTGTGTGTGTGTGTGTGTGTATATATATATATGCATGTATCTCCAATGAATGGTCATTATGTACTCATTAAAAATTAGTAAATAATATAATGAACATGAGAAAATATTAAGTAAAAAGGGCAAGATATAAAAGTGAGTGAATGGGTGTGATCATGGCTGAAAATAAAACACCCAGCATATAATAAACAGATGACAAAATAAAATACTAAGTGGTTTTATAGGATGACAGGACAGTAAAAGGATGTCTTGGTCTTTCTTCAATATTTCAGTTTTCCTTTTTTTTTTGTATTACTTTTATAGTAAAAGTATTTCTAAAAACTATCTTGAAATCTGTGTTAGTTATCTGTCATTCCACAATAATATAACAGACTTTGTAACCTAAAACCACACCCATTTAAGATCTCGAAGTTGGGTCCTTTGTAAGGCTGCAGTCAAGGAGTGGGCCAGGGCTGCATCTCATCTGAGGCTTGACGGGAGGGTCTCTTCCTCACCCGTTAGCAGCAGCTCCCAGTTCCCTGCTGGCTGATGGGCTGAGGGCCGCAGTTCCCAGTGGGCTCTGCCACGTGGGCTTGGCCAGCACAGCTGGTTGGTTCCTCAAAGCCAGCAAGGAGACTCAGCGAGATGGACCTCAGTCTTCTGGAACACGCTCTTCGACAGCCTCTCCTTTGCCATGTTCTGTTAGAACCAAGTCATGACTACCCGAGGAAAATGAAAATCACAAAAATGGAAAAGGACAAAAAGTAGGAATATTACCAATTGGTATGGAAGCATCATTCCTGGTCTGTAGTAGTTCCTCTTTTTCTTTGTTGACATTGAATCTCACGTTTATTTTTGGTGGAAGGTTTCAGCGGCTCTCAGTCTCCCTCTGCTCCTCTGGAGCCTGGCACGTCAGTTCAGGACAGTGTGGCTCTGTAACTCCAGCTGTGACTTTCCAGGGCTGGGGACGCTAAAACCGTCTACGATTTTCGGAGGGTCTCTCCCACTTAATTCCTTTTGAGGGTTTTCATCACAGAGCTAGAAAAAGGGTACCTTTTCAGAATGAAATGTAAAGCTTAATGTTAGATTTATGTGTCCTGTCATGACCAGTGGTCCCCCAGATGACTACAAGACCCAAAGTGTCCTTCAGACTGTGTTAAAACTGTATGTCCTGGAATGTTGACTGTTCCCGAATATTCCCTGTGTACTTGACCAGAGGTGTTCTGTCAGAGCCAGCCAGATACTTGCTAATGTGAATACTGGTCCAGAACCGTTTGGAAAGAGAGGCAACCCAGCTGTGTCTGTCTCATTTTCGTGGAAAACTAGGTAAAGCGATTTTTTGTGTGTGATCAAGTAGTTTTGTAATTGTATTTACATTCATGTCTTCTTTTATACATCTGTGTATCCCATCACCTTCCACAGTAGCTGGCATATATACTAAGCTCCTAATAAATGTTTGGTGACTGGATGAACACTGCTTGTAGACTTGTTGGATTACATGGTGGCTTTTTACCTCAAGGCAAACTAAACTCCATGTGGACGCTAGGGGGCAGTGCTAAACAAGCGCGGTTTCAGACTCCAGGAGCGCGCATGGGCTTGAGAAAGGGTGCTCTTGAACGTTTATTTTCGATCTGCGGGAAATAGCACAAATAAAAATATAAATAAGTTTTATGTGCTCACACCCCCTTTTCCTTTCTGGCATGCCTCTAAAATTACTCTCTCACTGTCATTAAGTATGTGACTTGATTCATGTTCTTTCCAAGTGCAGATCTGTCTCTAAAAATAGACCTTGTTGGGGCAGGGGTGGGTGGTGTGGGTTTTTTTCTCTAGACTATGATTTTGTTCATATGCATATGAAAGGATGAATTTCATTTACTTTCCTTGCAAAAGCCTAATTAAAGAAATTTCAGGATCAGATCACATAGCAAGAGGTCCCCGTTCCGAAGCACTCGCCAAACTGGCTGCATATTCGTGATGAAATGCAGTTCATGTCAGCTTCCTCATGAAAGGGGAGCCCTCTCTGGAGGGGCCCAGGAGAGGGGGAGGGGGCGAGCGGTGATCTGTCTTTGCCTTTGGTTTTGGAGTTCCTGCTCTGCGCACCCTGTTTGTCCAGAGCTCTGGAACGTTGGGTGCTCTGGGTCTGATGAGTCCAGATTAATGAAGCTTCCTGTCCCGGGCCTCCAGAAGAATGTGTTCCTAGACACTAGAGCTCTCTTGTGAGAAACAGGAGGGCAGTGGCTCTTGGGAATTGTAGGTATGATTAGAAAAGAATAGTAAACGCCAACAAATCCGTGTAATCTGTCTTTTTTTACACTGAAACAGCTTTAGACTGCAATATGCCTGGGACCAAAGGACTTCCCCGAAACGGCCTGGTGTTTCATCTTGTCTTTCTGAACGGTCTGCTCTGCACCCCTCTCTGAGGTCACTTTTTCCATTGCAGCCCCAGCAGGAGGCCGTGTGCTGCCACCACACAGAGGCTCCTGCCCAAGTTTATGTTCTGTACAGAAGCTCTTTCTCCATCTGCCGTGTTTTCCCCTTGACTGTTTACATGTGCAGAATGATGTCGGAGCCTCTGCACAACGAAGAGCACAACTTCCCCTCCTCCCAGACCCACTGCTGTCTGTTCCCTCCCACCCCCTCCTGCAGCCCCATCTCTTAATGATCTTTGAAGAAGAACCGCCTCTCAGTAAGGAAAGAGGTTGGGAAAATCACGTGACTTATTGCGTGGGTGTGCTTCAAGTGTTTAGATGATTTTGGCAAACTTCCCCCAAACCGATTTAACCAGGTTTCAGGGTACTGAGTGGAAGTAATATTAGGAAGTATTTAATTAAAATGCACTTCATTTATCTTTAGACATCGGTTGGACTCTCTCTATGTGCTTAGATGACCGGTAAGTGCCAGGGATACAAAGATTAATGGGAAGCGACCTCTGCCCCCAAGAAACTCAGTCGATGACAACTCTCAGCCCAAATCCAGAACCATGATGTCAGTGTGAGTGCGGAATACCTGTCACGTGGTCCATGAGCTTTGTACAGTTGGGGTGCAACAACTTTTGGCATATTAAATAGTTTTCAAACAATCGTATGTATATTACATGTCCCAAGGTACTGCACTTTGTATAAGAAACAAATATTACGCGATGCCCCTCTCAAGGACTTACCGTCTGGGTAGAGCGGAGAAAATCTGTGTGTAGAGATAACGAGAGCATTTCCAGCAGTGCTGGAGATAAAGGCTACGTTACGATCCTGTGGCCCTTCATTCACAGCCAAGTGCTTCAGTGCTCTTTACCTTGATTCTCACAAAAGAGCTGATGTTATTTACTTCTTATTATTAGCTTATTATCCTCATTTAAGAGATGGAGACATTAAGATACCAAGTGGTTAAGCAACGGCTTCACGTAGTAGCAAGTGAGCAGGTGATGAGGACCAGAACCAGTTCTAACACCCACCTCACTGCTTTTCAGAATACCGTGCTGCCTCTTCCTTGCAGGGCCACAGAAGCATATTAATGTTGTCAAGGACACTTTGGAAACAAAAACATTACTTAGTGTTGGAGGGAGTTAGGGTGTGATTTAGGGATCAATTGTATTAGCCTCTTGCACTCTTGAACGAATGTATCAAAATGTCAAGCTGTCTGTGGGCAATCAGGAAAACCGTATTTGTCAGCGATATGCTTACCAAGTTTATCACAAAGAATAAATCCATTAATGTCCATGCTCTTATGTAGGGAAACCTAAAGCAGTATTTAATATTAAATGAGAAAGAGCTCGGAAAAGTTCTCTGCTTGTTGGAGCAGAATTTTGTGCTGGCATAAAGAGTGGACTCAGGGAACTTTGAAATGATGGTCTCACCCTGAGTGAGGAAGAGTCTTCCACCCTAAATCTCCCCCGGGTCTGCTTGCTGTTTGCTTGAAATCCTACCATGAATCTACTTGAGTCATGAAGCCTTGATCTGAATTCATGACAAGCATTTTTGTCGTATCCCACGGGCAAAGCACAGTGCTAAGATTTGGGGGGAACATAAGTCCAAATATTTTCTTAATAGAGTCAACAGATAAAGTTAATTAGTCAAATTGTTATAAGAATTTCTAAATGTTTATTCTCAGTTTCTGTACTTGCCTCATTGCAGACTGGTGATGTTTTGTGGATTGACATTTGTGTACAGACCACACTTCGAGTGGCATATGTTAGAGCTCAGGTGACAAGCGCCGAGAGCCCGAACACCAACAGTAGCCCAGGTATGTGAGTCAGGACGGGCAAGATCATGATGCAGTGACAACCAGTGGATTAGTCTAACAGATGTTTATTTATTGCTCACATAGACCTGGAGTCCCTACTCTGGGAATCGGGTCAACAGGGCCTCCGCCTTCTAGAATGTTGATGGTTCCAGTGACAGGAAGAAGAAAGCACTGTAGTGTCTGCAGTAACATGCCGCCACCAGAAGCAGCCTGTGGCATCCCTACCCACATTTCATTGGCCAAAGCAAGTCACATGGCTGGCCATGATCAACTCCGGGAAGGAGAGGAAGCGAATTCTACCACGTTCCTGGATGAGGAGAAGGAACAGTTGGAGAACAGCATTTCCAGGTAATAGAAAGGAGAAGAGAGACAGCTCAGAAGTGGGTTTAACAACTGAATAGCTGCGGGAACAGAGAAGGAGGAGGCGTCCAACCACAGAGTAAACTGAGTCACTTTGCATGAATGAGTTTCAGGTTGCAACAGGAAGGTAGTGAGAGAACATTGCCAGAAAGCCAGGGCACGAAGCCACCGAAGTGGGGAAAGGGACAGCCTAGGGGCAGGGGAGGAGAGGAGAGTGTGGGAGACAACTTCCCCCCACTGTCTGCTCAGGCTGTGGGTTAGCATCTCAGAAGGGAGATCCTGTGTGTGTGCAGAACCTAGGATTGCTGTCGACTTCCCTCTTCTCCCCCTGCTGATGCATCTTTGGCTGGACGCAGAACATGTCCTAGTTTTCACCTCCTAAGCAAGGGAGAAAGAAAGCACATGTGCCTGCAGTGTAGGGGATTTGGTTGGGCCCTGCGAGAGTATTTTTGAAAGAAGCTGGTTAAACGGATGCGCAGATGAGGCTGGATGTGTGAGGAAGCTGAGGCTTCTCAGGAGAGATGTTATCTAGTGGGATCATGGCCTGCAGTGCGTGTGGCTCTCGGGCTGTCAGGGAACACTGGCAAGGGACGGGCAGGAAGGTGGAGGGCAGACATCAGTCCGCACTGGCACCGGCCAACTGGAGCATCACCCTGCAGTGCCCACGTTCCCCATCCACCCCCGCCATGCCCTCCCAATCCCCGGCCACGTGCCCCGGCACATCACACCCTCTCGGCTGTTCCACTTGGGACGGGAACACTTGGTTCTGTGCCTGAACCCGCAGGCTTGCGAGGGCTCTTCCAGGCAGTCTCGGGTCCTCTCCGTCTCTGCACCAAACGCCGGGTGGGTGACCAAGTCGCCTACTGAGCCTGGAGGCAGCTGCGGGAGTTCGGGCTGGGTGCTGGCCGCTGCAGCCCTCACGTGATGAGGGGATCCCCCCGTTTCCTGTTGTCTCTCCTCTGCTCCAGGAGCTCGGACAGGGTCAGGGCAAAGGGGATGGAACCGGGCCTCTGCTCAGTGACCCGTTCACGGGTCTAATTCTCCTGTTTGCCGTCACCCGACCCTGCCAGGTCCACCCCCTCCCAGTTTTATCTTAGGGCTAGGAAAAAACTATGACCATTTCCAGCTCTCGTTCTCTTCCAAACATATTGTTTTTGCCAAGATTTCAGGTTTTGAAATTCCAAAGGCAAGAATTTGCCTCTTTTGTTTGGTCGTACCATCCCACGCCCGAGGCACTGTGCCAAGGGAGCCGGTGGGAAAAGCTCTCGGGTAACGAGAATGACGACCAGGGGAAAACACCGCAGTTCCTGCATCAAAATATTACCCCGCTCCACTCGCAAACAGGTGTTCATTATCACTCACGTGCATCTTGTACTCACAGACTCAATTTTCTTTGACCTATCAGACAGCACCCGTCCTATTGGTGAGAAGTCCTTGTCACAGAGGTGCTTCAGTGATCTAGTTGATGGCATTCAAATGTTCATAGGGGCCTACTTCTTGCCCAGCTCCCTCTCTGCCAGGCTGAGGGCAGGACCAGGAGCCGCTGCCCCTGCTCTGTCAACCCTGAGTGGAGGAGCCCATCACACTCCAAATGCCCCTTCGAACATGCACACGTGCCCTGGCCGGCTTGGCTCACTGGTTAGAGCGTCAGCCCGCGGACCAATGAGTCTCGGGTTCGATTTCGGTCAAGGGCACGGACCTCGGTTTCAGTTCGTCCCCGACCAGGTGGTGCGGGAGGATTTAAGATAAATAAACATGCAGATGCTATGAAATCTATTATATTTTGCTTCTTTGCCTTAGTAGTTTCAAGAATCGACAGCGATTTCTAAGCAATGTGTATCTGCCTGATAAGCTGACTTAATGCTTCATGACACATCCTTTCCTAGGCTAAACCTGCGTGTGTATTTTTAGCCCCCAATTATTGAATGGGAATGTAGACACGTTAACACTACTACATTTGGAAACTCAACATAGAAACGGTGTTTCCCTACTCATAACGATAACACTGTGGCGATTCTACTACCGTTGATGACTACAGATGGGGACACTGTGGTCCTCTAAACGGAGAGAAAACTGAGACCCATATAAGACCGTTAGAAAATGTGGTCTCTGTACATACAATGTAGGTGTGATTTCCTGGATTGTAGGTCTTACTTCCGTCCTTTAGGTTTAAATGAGCATAATTCACCCACCTTGGGCCTCACTGCTTCGCGTCTGCGGAAGGAAGGCGTTGGCACTCGCTGTCGCTGTCGGAGAGCCGTCCTGCCCTTCAGCTCCCGCAGTGATAACGGGAGGACCTTGCTGTGCCCGTCCTCCCCTGCACCAACATCCCAATCAGTCTCCCGCCTCCACGCCTGTTCAAAACCAAGTCCTTCCAATCGTCGGCTTTGATCATCTATCAGCAGAAATGTGCTCCTTCTGAAGCTCAGGAAACTTGAAAGGCAAAGCTTTGACTTCAGACCACCCCGAGTGATGGGGGAGAGTTAAGTCATCCCCAAGAGCCTCAGTTTCCTCTCTGTAAAATGAGGGGCACAGTCTGTTCTTCCAGGTTGTGCTGTCCTCACATAATGCAGTGACATCTGGGGGTAGATGATGCCTGGCACATGAAACCTATCAGCGCCCCTTCCCTGGCCTTCCCTAGCACTTCCCATTGATGTTCACGTGGCCACCTTGGGAGGGAACGCGTGATAGCCAGGTGGGAGCCAAGGAACAGAACCCAGACGTGTAAGAGGGAAGGAAGAAGGTGCCGGGGAAGCGGGAGGCACCAAAGACCCACTGTGCCCCTTGGAAGCTTTATCAGGTCCCAACTTTGCTGCTGCTGCTGGAAATAACCTTTGAAGTCAGATAATGGTCCAGCAGTAAGACAACGACCAGTTATGTCCCTGGAGGCTTCCATCGAGTAAGGGGAATTTCCCCTGCAGGAAACTGGGCTGGGACAAAATGCTGGGATTGGAAACAACCAAGTTAAACCAAGCTCAGTGCAGCCCAAACGCTCACTGAAAAATTCTCTCTAAATAGAAGCTGGACGGCTCAGGGTGGGATAAGTCTTGGGACCAGGCGTGGAGTCTTCTATTGATGGTGAGGATTGTGCCTCTTCTCTTCTTGAAGGAAGTAAGAAGTAAAGAGAGCACCAAGCAGAAACTAACAGCTTGTATTTGGATAGCATGCTTACATGAGAGCAGGGATGTAGGGACCCAAGGTTGTTCTCCTCAGTATCCCCAGAGCTTGGAACAGTGTCTGACACATACTGAGTGTTCCATCAGTCCCTGTGGAAGGAAATGAACAAATGAGAACATATAAAATGATGTCCAGTAGGGACCAGTGCTATGAAGAAAGTAAAGCAGGGCATGGGCACAGAGCACGGGAAGGTGACGTCAGTTCAGGTGGTCAGGAATGACTTCTCTCTGCACGTAACACCAGAGCAGAGACCAGCATGCAGTGAAGGGATGAGTCATGCAAAGGACTGGGGGATTCGCCTTGCAGGGGAAGGAAAGTGCAAATGTCCTGAGGTGAGAGCACATGGGATCTTAAGATTCTGCATTTCTAGGGAGCTCTCAGGAATGCTGATGTAGCCAGTCCATGGACCATACTTTGAGAAGCAAGGATTTGGCCTAGAGCGTGACCCTGGAGTCAGTAGCCGAAGTGAGGAGGTCAAGGAACTGAGAGGCAAGGTCATTGCTTATGATAAAGAGGAGGAAAAACCACATGCAAAATTATCTATGTAAAAATATATGCAAAAATAGATATTAAAATATCAACAGTGTTTTCCTAAGTGAGGTTGCATTTCAGGTGTTTTAAATTTTCTTCTTTTTAGAGTTGTAAGACTTCTAACGTGTAATTATCCTGCTTCTATTCAGGAAAGAATGTATTTTAAAAAGTTAATTTAAAAACAAGAAGTGTGTTTTTAGGTATGATACTGAATTCAAAATGTATAAAAATATCTCTAAAATAAAAAATAAAAATTCTATAGACACTTGGGAAGTGGCTGGGCTTTGTTTGAGGGGATGACTTGGAAGCCAATCTTGATCTAAGTAGGCGGAACCTACGTTTGAGCCTTAGCACTTCCCTTGTCCTGTTTGCTGCTGGAACCCGGGGCAGGGGTGGGGTATTCGTCACCTATCGCTGTGTACCGAGCCACCCCACACTCGGCTGCTTCAAACCACAGACGTGTATTAGCTCACAGCTTCGGTGGGTGAGCAATTTGGGAGCAGTGAGCTGGGTGGTTCTGGGTCAGATCTCGTGAAGTTACACTGAGCAGGGTGTAACAAGACAGATGAGCCCAGGCAAACACTAGTCTGGAAGAGCAGAAATTAGCGGGACGACATAGAGGCCAGAACTGTGGCGGCTTCACAGGACTGCTCAGCGACCCAACCAGAGCATGTGACTGAGCAAGGCTTTGAGCAAGAGATGCATTTCTTTTTTTTTTTTTCCCTTTAATTTATTTATTTTTGTTACAGATGTTTCTCCCTCCCCCTCATTGATACCCTCCTCCTGTTCTCCGTCTCCCCAGCATTGTTGTCTGTGTCCATTAGTTATGCTGCATATAAGTTCTTTGGCTTATCTCCCCTCTACCCCCTCCTCTGAGGTTTGTCAGTCGAACCGTACTTCTGTGTCTCTGGGTCTATTTTGTTCACCCGAGGTGCGTGTAAAAACGTCAGCTGAGTAGAGGCCATGCCAGCCAGCTTCCGCAGAGCAGCGATTTCCCCGGGGCCGCAGGAACTTCTAAACATGCAGTACCTGGCTACGCAGTCCGGGGCACTGACCTCCTTTCCCTTAGATTGTCAAATAAAAAAGTGACAACAGCCAACACAACAACAGCCGTCCAGTATGAATGAGTAAAAATTATACCTTTTTTTTCTTTTTGGTCAGATTGGCAAAAAATATGTTTTTCTGGCGTGCCGCAGTTTTAGTAGTTTATGTGTGCCATGAGATGAAACAGGTTGAAAGTCGCTGCCATAAAGGTTGTAAAATAACTGGGGACGGTTTTCTGCCCTCAAAGAGTTTATAAGGGCCTTAAAAATGTAAGACATGTACAAATAACTGCAGTGGAAAACAGTTAATGATTGAAACTTGTCGCTATGAATATTGAAGGAATTACAACCCCCCGGGGAAGCCCAGTTATGGATTCTCGAGAGGACGGGGGAGCTTGGACCGTGGCTACCCATCAAACTCCTGACTCATGAGTGCATGAACCTTCAAACTCACTTTCATCTTTTGAAATAGATTCACCTTTGGTCTGGGGTGGTAACTGATACCCAGCAGGTGGAGGAGATTCCTCCGCCCAGGCCCTGACTTCCCCATCACCATTCTTCCCTGAATTTATAAGTAACTCAGGCCGAGAGCGGTAGGTTCCCCCGTCAGGGCCTCATTCCTGTAAAGGCAGAAGAGGACCCTGCTGTCGAGGACCCCACCGTTCTGCAGCTGCCTGGACATGACGCAATGCCCAGACCTTAAAACACTGTGCTTGTGGACATTGCTTGTTTTTTTATTCTTGTTTTTTCAATAGTTCTTCTTTGGGCAGATAATGAAACTTGCAGCTTCTTATTGTTTCCTGGCATGAGTCTAGTACCTTTGCAGCTTGTTTTGTGTTTGTCTGTTTGCCTCTCTGGCTGCACAGAACATTTATCTACAAATAGAACGGTGCAACACTGTGGACGGGACTGGAATAAGACACTTTCTTTCCAGTCGATTCCCTTGCCTCTCCAGTGCGCACCAGGCACTGTTCTCTCCTCGGAGTGACAGGAGGGGCCAGCAGGAGAGGACCCCGAGCTGTGGCCTTTCCAAAGCCGAGGGCCGCCGCTGCCAGGCCCTCTGACGCAGTGAGGCCAAGGCGTGCGGGGCTGGCTCTCCGGTGACCTCAGGGGCCACGCGGTGATGGTCAGCAGCACAGCCGCCTTTTGGAGGCAGGGCGTCCCTACTGGATCGCCTGCTCTGCCTCGATTTAAGGGCGGCCTCGGGTAAGTTATTTAACCTCATCTGTAAAATGGGTGGTCCTAATAAAACTTGCCTCTTCCGCCTCTTAGGGGGGTTAAATGAGATGAATGTATGTAAATTATTTGGCACATTTTCAAGAAATGGTAGCTATTCTTTTTTGTAGCTGATGATTTTATAGCATTAGTGTTTCAAATGTGACCATACCTGAAATTTTGTTTCTGGGAAAATTTCTTTTATAAATTCATTTATGATATTTACAAAAAGCAGCTCTCACCTACCGTGTGAATCAGTTACAGGTCTCGTTACTTTCGCTTATTCTGGTGTGTGTGTGTGGGGGGGTTGTTATTGTTGGAGGCAGTGCAGACTAGTGGTTAGAGCAGACTCTGGCACTAGTCTTTGGGGCTCAAATCTTCTTCTTCTTCTTTTTTTTAAAAAAATTTGCCCTTTATTTATTCTGGAGAGAGGGGAAGTGACATGGAGAGAGAGATAGAAACATTGATGAGAGAGAACATCAATTGGCTGCCTCCTGCATGCCCCCCACTGGGGGTCAGTCAGGCCCACAACCTGGGCATGTGCCCTGACCGGGAATTGAACTGGCGACCTCTTGGTGCATGGGTCGATGCTCAACTGCTGAGCCACACCGGCTGGACTGGGGCTCAAATTTTGATGTGTGATCTCAAGCAACTTCTCTGAGACACAATCCTTTACCTGCAATTTCAAAATAAGACTTTACATTGGCTTTACCCACTTAGTCTAAATCTTCCTATTTTGGGTACAGAAATATTGTGATTGAGTCTAGGGACCTCCCCCAGACCCTGGTAGGAGTTTTGCAACCTATGTTACATGTACTCTGTTATCTTTATGAAATCTGAACTGTGAATTTCAAAACTCACCTGGCTCAAGGGTTTGGTAAGTGATGGCGGCAGACCTCCAGGGTTATTCTGAGTCACACTGACTTCCTGGAAGCCTCTTGGAACCTCACTGGCTATTTGTATCATCCTTGAAACAATCCTTTGAGTCAGCAATTTTGATCCCATTTTACAGATGAAGAAAACAAGGCTCAGAGAAGTTAAATAGCCACAGAGTTTATACGTGCTAGACTGGAACCCTAGCAGGCATTTCAGACCGAATCCTGGGCATTCCACTGCAACACTGATTCTCAGGGCCCTGTCCCTGCTCACCCCCAAGTCAGAGTCCACTTAGAGACGTTAAGTCTACAGTCAGCGAGGGCTGCTCCCTCCGGACACCCCCACAAGCAGACCTGCTCTGGCGTGGGCGCCCCTCTTTCCATGGCCATGCAGAGGAGGGAACAGTGGGTGCTGGGAAGGCTCCCCAGGGACACTGCCAACCACATGGCATGAAGAGAAAGCCGGAAGACTGTCTGGCTGCACACCTCTGTCCATGTCCCCGATGGCCACCCTGTAGTGCAGGTAGTCGATTTGTGAGTCACAGGAAAATCCCATTTGCCATTTGGTGGCAGGGAAGGGACCCAGGGGAGGCAGGTGGCCAGTGGCATGTATGTCATCATGCCGTTTTCCGCAGTGGGTGGCTGAAACTCCGCGGGGAAGCACGAGGTCATGTGTGAAGCCCATGCCCCAGAAGGATGCCACCCAAGGGAGAGGGACTGGGGTATTTGTGACACAGCTCTGGAGAGCCATTGGCTGAGAGCCCCCCAGGGGTGTCCTCGGCAGGCAGCCGGAAGCAGCATGACCTTCCTCATTCTGAAATGTGAGGTCTACAGAAGTGAGTGGGGATTGACGGGGTCTGTCGCATGCCCTTTGGCACCATTCTAATAGGAACAGAAGCAATATTATTGGTGAAAAGCCCAGGGTGGGCGATGTCCCACTGACCGCAAGTTTGATGTCCATTTACAGACCCTCTTACCTTTAAAAACTTCCCATTGTACTGCCGTGGTGTCTAAAATGTGTGCCATAAATCGCCAGTCTCCTCCAGAGGCCACCAGGAAAATGTCAGTGCAACACCCCAGAGAAGCAACAGATGAGCTACGACTCCTCCTTTCCCAGCGGAGAGACTTGCCTCCAGGGGCTGGGACTTGGAACAAAGCCATTCGAATGGAAGAAATACCAAGAAAGTTCCTCGTGGGGGTGAGAGTAAGGGAAGAAGACCCAGGGGTGAAGCCCCCGGTGGCAGGCGGGCATGAAGGAGGCGACCTCTGGGGAGTGTGGCAGGGACCCAAAGGGACACTCCTCTATCCCCCATTTTACCCCAGGAAGGAAGACGTCCCTCACTGCTGTTCAGACTGAGCTCCCGGTAGTCACCCGTCTCCTTGTCTCTGTGTCCCCGGAGCTCGGCACAATGACAGCGACTCGTCTGACTGGGCAGAACCGCCCTGGATACAGTGTTCTGCTCTCATTTCACCCGCCGATCCTTCCAGACTTTTCTGTTAGCAACCCCACATTCATCCCAGGAGCTGTCCTTGCTCCACTTCCACAAACGCAACAGTGGCGCCGCCACCTTCCTTAGCTGCAGTGGGACTCTGGGCAAATTACTGCACCCTCCGCGTGCTCAGTGACGGAAAGCAGAGAAGGCCCCTCACCTCCGGAGCTCAGTGGGGTTACTATGGACCGAACTGATTCTCCCCCAAATCCATATGTTGAAGTTCTAACCCTCAGTGTAACTGAATTTGGAGTTAGGACCTACAGGGAGGTAATCAAGCACAAATGAGGTCTCAGGGTGGGGCCTTAATCCGGTAGGACTGGTGTCTTTATAAGAAGAAGAGACCCCAGGATCTCTCCTCGTGCGCACAGAGGACAGGCCATGTGAGGACACCGTGAGAAGGTGGCCGTCTACAAGCCAGGAAGAGTCCTCACCAGGGACCACATTTTCTGGCATCTGGATCTCAGATTTCCAGCCTCCAGAGCAGTGAGAAATAAATTGCTTGTTGTCCAAGCTCCCCAGCGGTGGGTTAGGGGGGCCCCGGCAGCCCAGTGCAGAGCTCACCCCGAGGGCTACAGCACCATGACCCAGGCCGAGAGCCACTCAGTGTGGCTGCTGCCCATTGCTTCTAATAAAATGCCCGCCTCTCCAGGAGAGGAGGAATTCTGGAAATCCCAACGCTAACCAGTCCGCAAACCCGCTAAGGTGCTCACGAGAAATCGAGGACGTCAGAGCGAGAGCACGCTGACTCGCTGACACGCTCCAGTCCTGTTTCTGGATATAAGGCATGATGATTGGGAGTCAAATAGTGTGACTGCCCCTTTCCTCTGCGGACCCGAATGTGCTTCTGCCAACCGCTCGTCCGTCAGGCAAATGTCTGCAGCCTGAGGATGGGCTAAGGGAACGTCTGGCCAGCCGGGCGCCCGAGCCAGGGCTGCGTGCAGAGGGGCCCTGCGGACACAGACCATCGTATTGGGTCCACCCTCGGCAGCGTCGGCTCTGCAGCCGGAGAGCAGGCCGGCTGGTGGCTCTTCGGCATTGCAGGGTTGAGCTGACAGCACACAGATTTGACGTTAGTCGGCCTTGACCAATGGCTGCTCCATCTCGTGAGAAGGACAGCTAGCTGAGTCGTAAGCACATCAGGGAGAGGCCCTCCCAGCACGGTTCTGGTTCCGCCATGGGGTCCACATTCCTCAGGACGCCTGCATCAGGCCCTCCGAGTGGACTTCTGAGCTGCAGCCCTCCACAGACACGGGGACGGGGGCAGAAGAGGCCAATTCCTTTTGGCTTCATTTTCAGTCTAAATGAACGCATTAGCGTTGATGCTAAAATCTCTTTGGAAAAACAACCATCTGTGATCGCTGGTCAGAGTGCTAAATGGTGTAGAAAGAGGGAAAAGATGGGCTGACTTCTGATCAATGGAAAGGGGGTTACATTGTCTTAACTGAAACCAGTGGTATTGGTTCTTTCGTCGGTTTCTTTTTCCTCGAGTTTTCCTCTAAACCATGGTTGTTCACCTGTTCCCAGAGACCACACAGGCGCAGTTGACATTTCTGTCGCCCTTTCCTTTTACCCCCCCTCCACCAATCCTGGCTTCACAGGCAGGGTGGTGTAGCCCACAGGATCCCGGCCCATTGTTTCTCTGTCACAGACGGGTGAAGTGCTCGTACGTGAATCATCAAACCCACTCCTTTTTGTATCTCCTGGTTGCTATTTGTTCTTGGACTCAACGTTGATCAATGTATTCATTCAATCTAAACATTTACTCGGCGCTCACCCTGTGCCAGGCCCTCTTGAAGGCTCTGGGGAAGCTGGAGCACATGAGGCGAGGTCCTGCCTTTGAAGAGCGGCAGTTCAGTGGGAGGGCAGAGAAATAGTTACCGACACATGCTCACAGCAGACAGAAAGGCTTTGAAGAGAGAACCAAGGGATATGGAGGTGACCGTCCAGGAGGGAAGAAGAAGAAGAGCATGAATGGGAGGGGAAATGTAATGGGGGAAAGGAAGCAGCCAGCCAGAGAGTCAGTCTTTCTGATGTAGCCACCTGGTGAAAGCAGGTGGTGATGTCGGTCCGACGGCAGACAGCTTACCTTGGGCACCAAGGAGTAGCCTCAGTAGGCGAAGCCTGAGTGGAGGAGACATTCTCATCCTGAGCTGCACTACATGGTCATTTGGCTCAGGAAGGGAGGGAGGAGGGAAGGGAACCACCTTGTATGCTTGAGAAAGTGTCGTATGTGAATCCGTCCGCCTCCGTTCCATAATCCCAACCTCTCTTCCCAGGAGGATTTACAGATTGGTCCCGCAGAGTTTATCTTTACCTTTCAAAAGGTGCAACTACTAAACACCAAATTCCTTCCTCCCCTTGTTTCTCAGAAGATTGAGGAATAGATGACCTTGCACCAAACCCTTGAGAAGCACGTTGACTTGGGAAAGTACTGACAGCATGATGTCTCTTATTAAATAGTGATAGTAAGACGGATGAAATGAAATGTATATTATTACTATTCTGGTTTGCACCTTGTAGTTAATTAGCATGTAGTTTTGAATTTGTTTGTTGGTGACCAAAATCTGTTAGGAACAAGTCAGAATGCTATGCTTGTTGTGTCGTTCTAAAAAAGACGGGTTCCCAGAGCGGTGTCCAGCGTATACCTTCCCGAATGTAGTACCGCTCGCAAGGAGCAGGAGGTGAGGGGCTGGAGAAAGGTCTACTAGCTGCCGAGTTAAAGTCCGTTTAAGGGGTTCCGTAAGCTTTCCACGTGCATTGGGGCCAGTTGTAAAGCTTGTGTGATGGCCATTTGGGGAAGAAGGGGGGCAATGAGGGCACCTGTACCCCCCAGAGCTGTAGTCCCTGATGTTCTCCTGGGGCTTAGCTAATGGGCTTTGGCTTTTATTTTATCTGCATGGTTATTTTGTACATATCTGGGGACCCAGTCATGTGGTAAAGAAGGTGACTCAGACCTTCTCAGCATTGCGATTGCTATGGTGACATGGCAGGTTCTCCACTGACCCGAGCAGTAGCTCTTCTGGGGTACAGTTGCCCAGAGGGGTTAAATGCGAATGTCACATCCAGGGGGTGGTGGTCACAGATGAATCCTCTGATACACTGACGTGCAGGGGATCGGATCATTCACAGCCCGGCGGCAGCAGTAATCGTGTATGTCGTGTATATGACTTGATTGATGTGGTGACAGGTGTTTTCAAAGCATCACCAGGCTCTCTAAGCAGATCACCTTCCAGGAAAACTGACGGCCGTGGGGGGCTCCCTTCGGTGACTGGGAGGCTGGAATTGACCATCACAGGCCCCGAGGCCGTTTCTAGAACAAGGCTGGAGCAGGAATCGGTGTTTGCAGAGGGGTCTCATGTCAACCGAGGTCCCTCACACCTTGAGCGATTGCACAGGTCAGGTCCTGGGTTTCTAGGAGGCTGGGGTAGAAATGTCATCCATACTTTATATCACCCCAGCAGACTCGTAGGCCTCAAATTCCGGGGAACCTAAAATCTCCTAGAAAATTTGTTCAAAGGCAGGTTCCTGGGCTCCATTCCCAGAGAACACTATTCATCGGTCCCGCCCAGGCCCAGGCCTCTGCATTCAAACAAACTCTCCCAGTGACTTTGATGCAGATAATGTACAATTTCCATTTCCAGATAAAACATGTAGTAGCTCTGATTGAGAGATACAAGGATAAAAATGGGAAAACCGGCATTTATTGAGCACTTACTATGAACCAGGCAGTTTCCCATACATAAGGTACTTAATTCTCACTATGATACACAGTAGTATTTCTTGTACATAGAGGGGTGCTGAGGAAGACGCCGCCATCTGCGATGTCACACCCTGGCTCCAATAGTAAGGTGTGAACATTTTAATGTCTAAGAAGGACTTTCTGGGAAAAGATAGATTGTTCGAATCCCACCCAGAAGGAGAGCCATTACCCCTACTGCTCTAGCTTGATGCGAGCATTCAGAATCCATGCCAACCTGGGCACTTAGGGAGGAGTGGAGCTTGAAAGCAAATGTCCAGTGTAGAATCTGTTTCATGCGGGACAGATACTGAGAATGGGGACCACAAGCTCCAACAGTTATTAGAGACTTTAGATGCTACTGTCGGGGACAGACAAGTAAACGAACGAACGTATCAACAGAGTGATTAGAAACTCTGATACAAGTACGATTGAAAAGAGGGGAGCTGAGAGAAATAACGTTGGCAGGAAGGAGTCTTACCTGTGGTCACGGTGGTCAGAAAGGCCCCCCCTCCCTTTTTTTTGAGAAGGTCACAGGTAACCTCAGGGTTGAAGGATGAGAAGGAATTAGTCCTACAGAGAGAAGCAGGAAGAGTATCCCATTGCCTGGACACACCACGCTTGTTTACCCTCTCAGTAGGGAGTGGGCATTTGGGTTGTTTCCAGTTTGGGGCTATTATGAATAATTCTGCTATAACCTTTAATGTCTGAGTCTTTCTGTGACATATGTTTATCTCTCTCTTATATAAGTATCTCGAGGTGGAATTGCTGGGATGGAAATATGTTTCACTTTATAGGAAGCCACCAAAATGTTTTTCAAGGTGGCTCTACCACTTCCCATTCCCACAGGGATGAGGGCTTTCATGTCTCCACATCCTTACCAACTCCGGTTATTGTCCGTCTTTGTGATCATAGCCATTCTGTGTAATAGTACCTCATGTTGGTTTTCAGATGCATCTCTCTCGTGCAATGATTTTCAGCCAGGGTGCTACAAAAATTTTTAAAACATGCACTACCTGACTATTTAGTCGGGGGCACTGACCTCTTTTCCCTTCGACTGTCAAATAAAAAATGTCAGCAGCCAACACAACATTAGCCATCTGCTGTGAATGCCCTGTCTCGAACCAGAAATATATAGGTCATGTAATAGAGTTGCATCTTATTGGTCACTTCACATAATAGGGATGTGTCTGATTGGTTAATTCATGGTACCAGAAATCCTTATATCAAGTATAAGCACCTGGTTTTTTAAAGTCACTTTGGAGCAAACAGGGAAGGTAATTACTGTTATTATTATTTTTGTCAATCAATCAAAATGATACCTACTTTTTTGTCAGATTGGCAGAAAATGTATTTTTTAGTGTGCGCAGCGGTTTAGTAATTGATTTATGTGCGCTGAGAGGTGGAAAAGGTTGAAAATCGCTGCTCTAGTGACTTGATGATGTTGAACATCTTTTCATATGCTTATTAGCTATTCCTGTGTTTTCTTTGAGTCATTTACATATTCCGAATGCAAGTCCTTTCTTTATTACACGATTTATAAAACTTTTCTCCCAGGTGTGCCCTTTCATTTTCCGATTGGTGTCTTTTAGGAGAGTAAAACTTTCTACTTTCAAAAACTCCAATTTATCATTTTTTTCTTTTATAGATCATGCTTTTGCGGTCATATATAAGAACCCTTTGCCTAACCCAATGTCACTAGGTTTTTTTCTGTTTTTTTTTTTTTTTCCCTAGTTTTATAACTTCACATCTACAATAAATCTGATACATTTTTGAGTTAATTTTTGGGTATGGTGTGAGGTTATTGTCTATGTTCTTATTTAAAATTTTTTACATATGAATGACAATTGTCTCAGCACTGTTAATTGTAAAGACTATCCTTTCCCCCATGAAATCACCTTAGCACATTTGTCAAGAATCAGTTGACCAGCCCTGGCCGGTTTGGCTCAGTGGTTAGAGCATCGGCCTGTGGTCCAGAGAGACCCGGGTTTGGTTCCCAGTAGGAGCACGTACCTCAGTTGCAGTTTGTCCCCGGCCCTGGTTAGGTTGTGTGGGTGGTGACCACTCAATGTGTCCCTTTCACGTCAATGTTTCTCTCTCTCTCCCTCCCACTCTATCTGAACAAAAAATGGAAAAATGTCCTCAGGTGAGGATAAAAAAAAAAAAATCAATTGACCATAAATTAAGAGTTTATTTCTAGACTCTGAATCCTGCTCCATTGATCTGTGTGACTCTCCTATTCCAATACCACATTGTCTCAATTACTGGAACTTGATGGTAAGTTAAAAATTGGGTAATATAATATGTTCTTTTTTCTTCTCTTTCAAGATTGTTTCAACTATTATAGGTGCTTTGCATGTCATATGCATTTTAGAATGAACTTGTCAATTTCTACAAAAAGTCTTGATGGCAATTTTACAGGAATTGTGTTAAATGTATAGATCATTCTGGGGAGAATTGCTATGTTAATAATATTGAGTCTCCAGGTTATGAACATAATGTGTCTCCATTTATTTAGCAATGTTTTGTGGTTTTCACTGTCCAAGCCCTGTCTGCACTGCTGCTATTTTATCAAGTCCCAAATAGTTTATTCTTTTTGATGCTATTGAGAATGGAATTTATTTCTTAATTTAATTTTGGAATTGTTCCTTGCTAATATGTAGAAGTACAATTGATTTTTGAACATTGATCCTGTGATCGTACTAAACTTGTTTATTAGTTCTAATAGATCTTTCTATGTGTGGATTTCTTAGGATTTTAGACATACAAGACCATTTTGTCTGTGAGTAAAGGCAATTTTATTTCTTCCTATTGGATGGGATGCTTTTTTTTTTTCTTGACTTATGAAACTGACTAGAACTTTGGTACAATGTTACTAGAAGAGGTAAGCCTGGTTATCCTTGTTGTATTTCCAGTTCCTCAGTTAGACATGATGTTACCTCTCTGTTGTTTGTAGATTACCTTTATCAGGTTAAAGAAGTTCCCTTGTATTATTAGCTTGTTGTTATTTTTACTATGAATGGTTACTTGATTTTGTGAAATGCTCTTTCTGTGTCTACTCAGGTGATCATGTAGGTTTTGTCCTTTATTCTATTAATATATGGTATATTGCATTGATTGGTTTCTGAATGTTAAACCAAACTTGTATAAATTCCATTTGTTGATGGCATATAATTCTTTCTATATGTTGCTGAATTCACTTTGTTAAAATTTAAGGAGTTTTGAATCTATTTTCATGAGGGATGTTGGCCTGTGGCTTTCTTAAGATATCTTTGACTTTTGTATCAGATTAATATTGGGCTCGGGGAATGTGTTGGAAAATATTTCCTTATTCTCTGCTTTTGGTGTTTGTAAAGAATTAGAATTATTTTTAAAACATATTTAGTAGAAATCACCAGTGAATCCATTTGGGCCTGACTATGTATTTTGGGGAAGATTTTAAATTATTAATTTTTATTTTTTTACTTATTATATGTCCATTCAGATTTTTTATGCTTCTTGCATCTGTTTAGGTAATTTGTGTCTTTCTAGGCATTTGTTCATTTCATATAAATTGTCTGATTGGATACAAAGTGGTTAGTAATATTCACTTGTAATCTTTTTGTTTTTGTAAGGATGGCAAGGATTGCTCCTTTTTTTTTCTGATTTTGGTAATTTTTGTCTTCTTTTTTATTTATTTATTTATTTTTTTAATCCTCATCCGAGGACATTTTTCCATTTTTTGTACAGACAGAGTGGGAGGGAGAGAGAGGAAGAGAGAGAGAGAGGGAAACATCAATGTGAAAGGGACACATCGAGTGGCTGCCACCCGCACGACCAACCAGGGCCGGGGACAAACTGCAACCGAGGTACATGCCCTTAGCGGGAACCGAACCCGGGCCTCTCCAGACCGCAGGCGGACGCTCTAACCGCTGAGCCAAACCGGCCAGGGCTTCTTTTTTTATTTCTTGGTCAGTCTCACTAAATCACTAAAGATTTATCAATTTTGCTGATCTTTGATTTTATTTATTTATTTTTTAAATTCTCACCCGAGGATATTTTTCCATTTTATCTTCAGATTGGGGGGAGGGGGATAGAGAGAAACATTGATGTGAGAGAGACACATCGATTGGTTGTTTCCTGCACAACTCCGACCAGAGCAGGGGACGAACCGCAACCAAGGTACATGCCCTTGGCTGGAATTGAACCCACGACTCACTGGTCTGCAGGCCAACACTCTAACTGCTGAGCCAAACCAGGTTGCGCTTATGGTGGATCTTTAAGTTACTAATTTAAGATCTTCCCTCTGTTCTAATGTTAGCATTTGTGGCTATATATTTCTCTTTAATCACTGCTTTAGCTGCATCCCATAAATTTTGATACATTAAATTTTCATTTTTGCTCTGCTCAAAATATTTAAAAATTTTCATTCTGGCGTTTTTATTTAGAAGTGTTGTTTTTAAAATTTCTAAGTATTTGGTAATTCCCCAAATTTCCTTCTGTTGTTGACTTCTAATTTAATTGAATTGCTGTTGGAGAACATACTTTGTATGATTTCAAACCTTTTAAATCTATTGAAACTTGTTTTGTGGCCTAACATACGGTCTATTCTGGAGAATGTTTTATGTGTATTTAGAAAAAAAAAAAAAAAAAAAAATTTATTTCTCTGTCACTGGGTGGACTGTATTATTATTATCAGGGACATCAAGTGTTGTCTTCTGTATGCTTGCTGTCTAGTTATTCTATCAGTTATTGAGACGGGAGTATTAAAATCTCCACCTGTCGTTTTATGAACATTATCATCCCTTACTTAGGTTATTGAAGTAGCTTTGCATTCCCTGTCCACCTTCCTTGCTCTGTTATTCTCCCTGGGACTTACTATTATCTGACCCAGTAACTATTTTACTTATGCACTAGACTATATATGTCCCATGATGGCAGGGATTTGTGTCATTTTTCATCACTGCTGTATCCCTAGCACCCATAACAGTGCCTGACACATATCAGTCACTCACAGATGTTTGTCAGAGGACAAATACATTGCCAAACAAATGGCACCATTATTCTCTTGGGTAAGGGCACAACTCCTCATGCCCACTGTCTGGGGGAGATCTGAAATGGGTTGATAGTGGTCGAATGCTGAGATCAATTCAAGGCAAAAGGTGGGAGATAGAAGAGGTACCTATGCTTTGAGCCAAAGGTAGAAAGAAATTCTACCTTTCCCTTCATGTTTTCCCTTTGGGGTTACTTCTCTTGCATTTCCTTGTCTTCAATGTGGCAGACACCTGAGGACCAGGCCTGGATGCAGGTCTCGGGAAACAGGCCACTGAGCTTCATTGTGATCCGGGCTCTTGGGCTACCTTCTCAGGGCAAAGCAGGTGGCCCTGTGCAGCCCCACGGCGGTTAATTCCCAAGTGGAGAGGGAAGGGGGGGCTAGGACGTCAGAGCGATGCACAGAGTAGTTTCCCTCCTGAGCCTGAGAGAGGCAGCCACGGTGGCCGGTCTGATGGGATGTTCAGGATCCCAGCCAAATATCACTGCAACTTAGCCTGACTGACACTACAGGTGGCTTTGAAGTCTTGTGTTTATCCTGCCTCGGAGGACTATATTCTACAACAACATTAGAAACAAAACCAGCACGTAGTGTTTATTGAGTGCTTGGCCTATGGTATCAAGATACGTTACATGTGTCTGGCATATTAGATAAATTGATTGTATGCTTAACCAGTTAAAAGTTAAACATTGACTGACATTTAATTTATTCAGTAAAGTTAGGCCTAAGTTTCATAAACTGTTCTTCTAGGGTCTGTGTAATCAACTGGAGCTCGGAGGAGAGGTGTGGGCTAGGGACCCCAGTTTGGACCCCAAGAACAAATACATGGTAATTAAAGCCACACGGATTCATCATGTGTCCTGGAGACTGAGAAGAGGCAGGAACGTAGGCCAGAACGCGAGGAATGTAACTCGTAGGGGCTGGGTAGAGGATAATGAGCCTGGAAAAGCAGAGAAGGGGCCTCCAGAGGTAGCGGGGAAACTGGGAGGATAGTCTACCCAGGGAGGTAGGTGTCAGCTTTCAGAAAACCTGCAATTCTCATGACACACCTTGCTTTGGGGGAGTCTAACTCCCAGTCAAGTCCCTGTCATTTAATTATAAATTCTCATTAAGTGGATGATCCTGAAACTGTGTTTGCGATTGGATAAATAGTCCTCAGCCAGAGGTACCTAGAACACTGGACAGACGGAGGTTAAGACACTATGCTTTCATGAAAATCATTTTACTCCAACCCTTGGATTCCCTTCTAAGTGTGACATATCCTTTCCCGATGACCCGGATATTAATCTGTGACTTCTTGTCATTCCATTAGCAATCTGAATATTTGATGTCAGGGAAACATGACAACACGCATTATACAAACAAGTTAAATTATTACTGCGACTTTCCTGGCGATGAAATTATTTCTTATTTTTGTGTTTAATGTTTGTGGCTGTAAATTCCCAGTGAATTTTTATTTTATTGCTTTACACTCAGTAACAGACTTATTTGTAAGGGTATATATTTTATTTGGTTCATTCACTCATTTGTTCATCCATCAAATATACAGGGTGGGCAAACTTAGGTTTACACTTGTTCATATGGAAAAATAATAAATAAATAAATAAATAAATAATGCAAGAATAAACTGTGTTTCACAGACTCATGACTGTAAACCTACTTTTGCCCACCCCTGTGTATTAAGTGCCTGTTGTATGCTAGACACTGGGGGGTTAAGATGCATTGGGCATGGTTTTCAAGCTTTGATGTGCATTGGAACCACATGGGCAACTTGTTATAAATACCTGGGACCCAGTCCCACCCCTCCTATTCAGTAGGTCCAGGGTAGTTTCCAGGAATCTATATTTAATAAACTGTGTCTAATTTTGATGTACAACGTTTTAGAGCTGTTGATCTATGGAAAAACATTTACTGAAAAGCTGACATATAATAGGTTGTAAGATGTGCCCAATAGTAGTATGCACAGGATAGAGTGTATATTCAATTTTATTTTATTTATATCGTATTATGACATTAGACTATACACTGAGCAATAGTATTGCAGTTTTCAACTAGAATGGGATTTTTGTTAGGGCTTTAAAGGCCTAGCAAGATGATTGACTTTCATTAATAGTGCAGAAATTTGTATTATGTCCTTATAAATGATCATAAAGGTAAGAGAAGGCTGTAAGCATACAGATGTCATTATAGCTGTGCATATAAATTACGTTAATAGGAATGAGAAAAGCATCTGGTGATTCCTACTTACACACTGGGCGCCTGTTCTGTGGTCATTACAAGGCTGGGATAAACGCAAGTGTTCTTTCCCTTTCTCCACTTTGTCTATGAGGCTCTTTTGTGTCCTGTTGATACAACAGGTTCAAAGAGCTTTGGAGGAGTATTCCTAGGAGTTTCTACTGAAACCCCAGCACAGATGCAAAGTGCAAAACCACGAGTTCTGGAAAACCAGCTTTCTTTTAAAGAATAATTGATGTTTGCTTCTTCAAAGGAGGCACTCATTCGCCACTCACCAGGAAACTAAGGCTGCGAGGGATGAATCAACTCCACTTTGACTGTGGGGACATGCCGATGGGACATGGTCCTCGAGGTACACAGGGCATAAAATACTCAGAGCTGCTAACTTCAAAATTCAGAGAGAACAGAATCGGCTAGAAGGCAGCCAGAGGCACAGCCACACAGACCACAGCCCGCAGCTGGGACCAAACCAGAACACAGGACCACCTTCTAGGCCCCTTAGTGCTCTCGGCACAGACTGGCAGGTGCTGTCATTAAAACCGAAGAGACAATCCTCCTGGTTTTTAAAATGCTTTACTGAATGGACGTCAGGTAGCAAATTTTACAGTGTTCAAAGTCCCAGTCCTTATCAGTTATGAAGAGGTAGGTTCTCCTGCCCCTTGACGATGACTGAACCCCTCAAAAAGGTCTCCTCCCTTTCACTGAAGCTTTGTTTTTATGCAAGATATTCCCCCAAGCCTTAAAACCTTTTAGCCACGGTAGGCACCTGTCTCTCCTCCCTAGTCCATTAAATAAAATAGCTGCCATCCAGCCACAGTAGTTCATGCCAGGCGGGTGCATGGCCGTTACATTCAGCATGCCATTCCGTCTTCACTGGAGACATGTGTTATGATTATCCCATTCCACAGGTGGAGAAACGGAGGCACCAGGAGTAACTTGACCAAGCTCATACAGCAAAACCGGGGTCTCCACCCTAACCACTGTACTCCACTGCCTCTATTCCATGTAGCCCGTCATTGCTCATGGAAGACATGCCTTGGGAGAGCAGCCGATCCTCCAGAGGGCCAGTAGATGAACTTCAGTTCGCCAGAACGTCACGTCGGCGCTGGTTTTCCTTCCCAGCGCTGGTGGAATCAGGGAGCTGCCCACCTGCTGTGCCGTCCGCTGTCCGAGGCCCCTCCCAGGTCCACCGGCCCTGGCACCGGGAGACGCTGGGGCTGGGGCCACAGCCTTGCGGCCAAGAGGAGCTCCTGGCTCCCGCACCCTCTGAGCCCGCTGGGGGCGCTGTGCCCACGGCGAGCTGTCTCGGGCTATATTTAGCACCTCTGCCAGGAACGCTTCAAAGCGCCCGTCCTCGCCCACGCCGGCTTGTGCAAGCGCGGCTGCTCCACCACTGGCTCGTGGGAAAGCAAGGGCATCGGGGGATTTTCTGGGGTTTCTGTTAAGTGCTGCTAGCCCTTCAGCCAACCTTCAAATGAGATGGCAGAGAGGAAGGAGGCAGGGTTTTCCCAGGGTGCCTGTCCCAGGGGCCCACACTCTCCGTGGCTGGAAAGCAGTCCAGGGCTGGTGGCTGCAGGGGAGGCGCGGGAGGGGGGTGCAGGGGGGGGGGTAAAAGTCCGATGGCTCTTACACGGCACCCCTGCAGCAATGTGATGTTTCTCCCATTTCACCGCTGCCTCGCTCCAGCTCCAGAAATCACCATGTAGACCCTTGCAGCCCTAACCAGCCCCCAGGGCATCCTTCTGGGTCTGTCTCAGGATGAGACAGGGGCTCCCATGTACTGAGGGCTGCCCTTGTGCCTGTTCCCAGTGCCGGCCCGACACGCCATTCATTCTGTCTGCGGCGTCTCTGTGAGGGGTTCGGTTCTGGGTTCCGCGTTGCAGCCAAGGAAACTGAAGCTTAGAGAGGCGGGGACTTGCGGAGGCGGAGACACTCAGGCCCACCTACAGCCAGAGCTCCTGATCTGACCAGTGCCACGTGCCTGCGGACCCTACCCTTCCAGCCTCGTCTCCTGCCCCCAGCCGCAGACTCTGCAGGTTTGCACATATTTCAGCTCCGGCTTACTTTCCAGACTTGACATTTAACTGCAGTTGAGGGGTTCTGACCATAGGTTTATTATCCAGCCCCAGACAGCGATGTTGACCCTCCCAGAGAGGGCTCAGCACCAGCTCACTGAGGTTGTGGGGTTCCGGGTTGCCCTTCACCCTTGAGTAAGAACTGTTGAGCAGAGCATTTGAGCAGCTGTACGGGAGGTTGCCCCAGCTGCACAGGCAAGTTTGACCAGAGACGCACAGAATCGGGCTTCCTAGATGACCAGGGCTGTTGGAAAGGAATGACCACCAGGGACTGGCATGGGGCAGGGGCTGAGCAGACTAGCCCTGGAGTGAGGCTCATTCATCCAGCCATCCCGGGTGTCATTCATCATAAGAGTGGCTGAGTCTTGACAAATTCTAAATTGTGATAATAGGAAATCTAGAAATATGTATGCACTTTTTTTAAGTACAGTTTCTGAGGATGACTGATTTTTGTCACATCACCCTAGGTTGAAGGTTAGGAGAGGCGGCTGCCTGCCTGCTAGAGTCTGGGAAGCTGGAAACCGAGTCCCGGGGCCGTAGAGGCTGATGGATGAATGTGAGTGGCGCAGATCGGATTAGAAACCAGGTCTTTTAGCCACAGCCATCGGTTTCCGCTATGCGACAAGCCATCCTCAAACAAGAGCAACCATTTTGTTCCCATCGCCCATGGACTTGGGGGGCGGGCTGGCTGGGGGCTGTCACTAGGGCCTCTCCTACAATTGCATTCGGACAATAGTTGGGCCTGGAGTCTTCCTCCCAGGTCTGGAAGTTGGTCCCAGCTCTCAGCGGGCACCTGAGCTCAGACGTCTATCAGGACATCTCTGCAGGGCCTCTCCACGTGGCCTGGGCATCCCCACAGGATGGGGGCTGTGTTCCCAGAGGGAGAGACTCAAGAGAGTGAGGTAAACACTGTATCACCTTTTATGACCTAGTTTCAGGAATCACACTGAGTCACAGTGTAGTCCTGTCACAGTCGCAGCCAGCCTGGATGCAAGAACAGAGAACGTAGACACACTTCAGGGAGAGTGGGATCAACCTTGATTTGTAGGAGGGCGTCTGTGAGACAGGATATATATTGTCTTTGAAAAAGGCAATCTTTGCCCTGGCCGGTTTGGCTCAGCAGTTAGAGCGACGGCCTGCGGTCCAGAGAGACCCGGGTTCGGTTCCCGCTAAGGGCACGTACTTCGGTTGCAGTTTGTCCCCGGCCCCGGTTGGGGTCATGTGGGTGGCGGCCAGTCGATGTGTCTCTCTCATATCGGATGTTTCTGTCTCTCTCTTCCTCCCTCTCTCCCTCCCGCTGTATCTGAAGATATATGCAAACAAAAATGTCCTAGGGTGAGGATTAAAAAAAAAAATAAAAGAAAAAGGCAATCTTCCACACCAAGCACAATGGAGCAGGGGAAGAACTTGCGTGTAGAAGAAACTGAGCGGGTAAAGGAGCCAGCACTGGAGCGCCAGAGGGCGTGGCCTTGGAGAACAGAAACCCTGAGCTTCCTCCGTGCATCCAACAAAAGTTCATCGGGGACGTGTCATGTGCCAGAAACAGTGTCCGGCAGTGAGCAAGGCCCTGGCCTTCACGACTGCTTCTTGACTTCCCAAGAACTTTGCAAAGCAGATAATATTGTTAATATTGTCGTTATTATGATTCCATTTTAAAATGAGACATCTGGAGCTCAGTGAGTTTAAGGGACTTGCCTTAAAACAGTTAGTGGTATCAGAGGCAGGGCTTTGACTCAGTTCTGTCTGACCCTAGGTGCCACTTTCTTGTTCCTCACTGGATCCCCAGGGTATTGAAAAGTGCATGGCACCTAGTAGCTGCTCAATAAATACCTTTGGAATGATACAAGGACAGTGGATGGTTTCCACTGTGCTAGTCTGCCTCTACCCACAGCTCAGTCTCCCCTGTGGATCCTATATAGACCATATATATATTGCTCCCCTATAGACAGCAGGGCCCTGGAGAATAGAGAGGAAGAGTCTATCCTCACTTCGGAACCCCCTTCTTGCCTGACCCTTTGTGGGTGCCCAAATACGTATTCATCTGAGATAACTTGACTCAGGTAGTCATGGCCCAGGCTGAGCACTATTTTCACAGCTAATTTAGAATTAGAGAAGAGACCTTGGGTAGGGGAGGGGGTGTCTGACAGTACATGCCACCAGCCAGCCTGGTAAGGTGGTGGGAGGCTTGGCAACCCCCGTCTGCAGCCTGCGGCTGGACTCCAAGCCCCACTGCGTAACGCAGGCCAAAGCATGTGATGCCGAGAGCAGAAAGCCCGCTGCGCTGCATGCCAAGTCCACAGTCACTGAAGCACATGATGTCAGTGATGGAATTTAAAAGACAGAGACCTTTTTAGAGAAAGCCAGGGTCTGAAGAAGTGACCGCATTGAAAGCTGGATTTGGGTGGAAATGACACATTTTCCCCCGCTACCCTTACGGGAGGGCCTTGGTGAGTGGCTTTTAAATGCCCCTTGGAGCCCCTGAAGGAGCTGCCTGCTGGGTCAGCTCAGGCCGGGCGTCGCTGGCGCTCATTCGGAGCGTAACTGAGGTTCCCACATTCCTGCTGCCAAGACTGCTCCTGGGTCAGACAAAGGCGCCAGGGGCTCCCCATTCATGCGTGTTTACATTTCCCCGGCTCACTCTCCTTGTTCTGTCGCTCTTCCAAATCTACCAGGCTCCTGCTCGCCCCTCCGTCCACGGGAAACTTTCTTTCCTCCCACGCTGTTTACAGCTCCCTCTCGGTGCCCTTGTCCAGCCTCTGAACCGGCCGGCCCATTCCTGGTTTGCAGTGGGCACCGGGCACAGCCAGCCTGGCAGGCCGGTGTTCTCTCCTCGCCCGCCTGCCTGAGAGGGACGGGATGGGCCTGGAGGGCGTCCCCAGGCCTCTGCTGAATGGCAAGGTTTTAGCCTGAGTGACTGAGCTGCTGTCCCAAGCCGGGCCATCCTGCGCATCCCTCAGAGGGGGCGGGGCGCGCGTGGCGAGGACTGGCCTGACGCTGCCCCTCCAGGCCTGGTATTGGACTGCGAGCCAACGGGCGGCAGCTGGACTCCTCCCAGCCCCGGGGGGTCGGCGCTGTCCTCACTTTGCGGAGCAGGGAACCCACTTCGCCTGGTCACAGGCAGGCCTCGGAGAAAGAGCAGGGGCTGGACCCAGCGCCCAAGGCCTGGTCACTTCAGCGGCTTCGGGGACTTCAGCTCCTCCCCACCCCACCCCCCACCCAGGGAACACGGTCTCCCCTCTCCCCCAACCGCTGATTCGGGAAGAAACGCGTCAGCCACGGTTTGCAAAGACAGTTGTTCCTCCGCCCTTCTCAGGTACCGTCCGTTCAAACAGCGCCCCCGTCAGGTGTTCCAGGCACCTCCAACCTCTCCGATTCTCATGAACTACTTTGTTACATTTATGACTATGATTTCATTTGACGCCATCTTAAGGCATTTCATGTACACAGATTCAGAAGCCAGGTTTTGTTTTGTTTTTGAAAGAAAATACATCCGCTCTCTGGTGTGCACGCGAGTCTGTGATGGGAGCTGCGGCGCCTTCCTTCTTGCATCAGCATTTACTTTGAGGGGGAACGTTCCCTGCTCTGGCCACTGTGTGAGCCTCTTGCAGGCACAGCCCCCAGTATCCCTGCACCTTTGCCAAAGTGAATCTTTTTTATTTGGTACGTGCCCCTAGCAGGAACCGAACCCAGGACTCTCTGGTCCGCAGGCCGACGCTCCAACCGCTGAGCCAAACTGGCCAGGGCACCAAACTGATTCTTGACCACATGGTCTCAGCACCCCCTCCCACACTGAGAGTCAGGAGCTTTTCTGAACCCCCTCCGCAATCCCGCTCCAGGGGAATGTGAAGGATAAGGCTGGTCGCTACGTGATGGCACCAAAGAGACCGTCCTGCCCCTCCCCAGGGGGCTCCTTGGGGCTGGCTCGCCTCCCTCCCCAAGGATGGGGCCCTGCTGGAGCTCTCTCTTCCCAAACCTCTGAGTCATTTCCTCGGGGACAGTCTCCTTCACCCTTCCTGTTTGCTTTAGCTCTGGAGCTGGTGCAGAGGGAGTTCCTTCCCCAGCCCACTGAGCTGCAGTTCGTGGCCCAGCCCCTCCCAGCCCTTCCCGCTGCTCCATCCCACTCTCATCTCCTGGCTGCCGTGTCCACACTTCGGCCACGTGTGTGCAAAGCCCCGGAGTTCCTAAAGCTGTGTGGGAAATCGGGGATACCGCTGCTCTCTGCAAGGTACTGCTTGGAGGACAGATTGGAAAGATGAGTGTCTACAAACAGGCACCAGGAAGAAAATCTCCAAGCAAGAGCTTGCCCCAGATCGGCCTGACGGAGCAAGCCAAGCCGTTGGGAATAATAGCCTCTGACTAATGCACTCGGAGATGCTCGACCCGGGCCAGCTGCCGACTCCCCCGGAAGACAGCGGTGGTCTCCTTGAAGCCCTGGGTTGGAGTGTTGTGTACACATCTGAGACCTGCTGACCCGGGATGGTGTGCTGTGTGGTCAGTGGCAACAGGCAGGACTCCATGGGGCAGAAGAGGCCAGCAGACTTCGGGGCTTTCTGATTCCTTGATAGGGTGAAGGACAGAAAGAGAAAAGTAATGACGTAGTCAGCACTGGACCATAGTTCTTCCATCAGACTTACTTGGTTTGGGAAACAGTGCTCTGTTCTGGGTACACGAAGAACTGTTGTCTAGTTCTCGTTGCAGGCACAGCCCCAGAATATTCCCGCCCCTTCTGCAAAGAGATTCTCAATCAGATGAAATGTCATGGGCTGTACTGAGGACAGTGGCCATGAGGCTATTAGGTAAATGTCCACTGAATCAAGTCAAACTGAAGTTCAAAACCTGGATGTGACCGAAGGGATGGCCCATAAACTCATCTGTTGTCTCAAAAACTTGCATTGTCCATTCACTTTATTGCACTGTCTGTCATTATAAAAAAGACTTTTGGATGTCTTCCTGGGGTGACTGTCTTTTGCTACCCCTCAAATCCCATCATGTTGGCAGCCCCCTCCCCCGATCATGGGAGGCCCACATGACCTTGTTGACTGCTAACATGGCTTGGTAGAACTCCAAAACCAAGCAGGAAAACCCGCTTTCAATGTAGACCTACAACTGCTAATCATCACCAGTTTGGTGACTTCAGTGGAAGGCAAGAATTGCAGGGTGTTGGTCCTGGCTCCTTCCCCTCTGAGTCGGGGGGAACCCTGCCTCTTTCCTCCACAGGCTCACCGGCCCCTCTGCTCCCCACCTTGGCCCCTGCTCTGTGAACTTCTGCGTCCTGTGCCACACACGGTCCTCCCTTCCTCCGAGATTTCCATCCTCTGCATTCCCACTGCACTTGTGCAATCAGTCTGTGCATGGTCTCACTCTCTGTCTCCAAACCATGCTTTCCTCTGCCCGCTGAGAGCACCTCCCCTCTGTCCTGCGGCCCTGGCACATACTTCGACCCCCAGACACCTCTCACTCAGAGGCGTGAATGCGCAGAGGAGGGGAGGTAATGACCGCTCACCTTCACCATCTTGATGGGAGCACCTCCTGATGCTGAGTCATCATGAAACTTCTGAGGAGTGATTTCCGGGTGCCCTGAGCTCAGATAACGTCCCTCGGCATGGGGATACGCACGTCTGCTCCCGCTCACCACGGGTTATGAGAAATCGCACCGAACACGTGTGTTATGTCACTCGATCGAGACTTAGCGCCTGAAGGTTTGCTGGTTTCCCTTGTGTCCGGGGAAGCGTCATTACTAAGTTTTCTTCCAGCTGACAAGCAATTTGGATGTCCCCCAATTACATGGGCTGTCAACAGTGGGGAACTGAGTGGGAGATCAGATGAAAGGCCCCTGGTCTGTCACTGACTAACTGGGTGGTCTCGAGTAGGTTCCTTGATCTCCCAAACCAGTATTTACAGCCACAAAACAGCGATCGGCATCCTCCCAGCCGTTACAGGAGAACGAGCTTTGAAGGAGAACAATCGGTCTGGGGTCAGAAAGACGGGAGTTCCAAGTCTAGGTTACGGGTTGTGTGAAACTGGACCGTCGCCGGCCTCTGAGCCTCAGGCTTCACCTGTCAAACAGGGAAAGTGATAGAATGTATCTCCTAGGTTATTAGAAAGAGTAAATGCTGAAAAGCACTTGGTAGGCACGGTGCTGGCAGTGAATACCCACTCAAGGGTGTTCTTGTCCAGTGGCTGTCCCAGACACCTCTCACTCACTCCCAGGGTGACTAGGATGTGACCTCATTCCCAGGGTTATTGTATATGTTACCTCACATTAAGTGGCAAAAGGGAGGTTACCAGGGTGGCCTGAGCTAGATAGGTGAGCCCTTTGAAGGCAGAGAGCTTAGCCCGGCTGGTGTGGCTCAGTGGTTGAGCATCGACCCATGCACCAGGAGGTCGCTGGCTCGATTCCCGGTCAGGGCACATGCCCAGGCTGTGGGCCAAATCCCCAGTGGGGGGCATGCAGGACACGACCAGTCAATGTTCTCTCTCATTGATGTTTCTATCTCTCTCTCTCCCTCTCCCTTCCTCTCTCTAAAATCAATAAAGAAAAAAAAGTTTAAAATAATAATAACAGCAGAGCCCTGGACGGTTTGGCTCAGCGGTTAGAGCGTCCGCCTGCGGTCCTGAGAGACCCGGGTTCAGTTCCCGCTAAGGGCACGTACCTCGGTTGCAGTTTGTCCCCGGCCCTGGTTGGTCGTGTGGGTGGCAGCCACTCGATGTGTCCCTTTCACATCGATGTTTCCCTCTCTCTCTCTTCCTCTCTCTCCCTCCCACTCTGTCTGTACAAAAAATGGAAAAATGTCCTTGAATGAGGATAAAAAAAAACAAAAAACAAACAAACAAAAATAATAACAGCAGAGAGCTTTCTCCACTGGCCACAGGGAGAAGTCAGAGGTGCACACTCCCGCTGGCCTGAAAGAAAGCAAATGTTGTAAGTGGCCTACGGGGAGCTGAGCCTGAGCCGCACCTGACAGGGAACAAGAAAATGGGGAACTCATTCCTGCTCACTCACAAGGGACCGAATTCTGCCAACAACCTGAATGAGCCTGAATGAGCTTGGAAGGGGCCCCGAGCCTAGATGAGGGGCGCAGCATGGCCAGTGCCCCGAGCGCAGCCTGGGAGACCCTCAGAGGAACCCAGCAAATGGTGCTCGGGCTCCCAACCCATGGAAAATGTAAGAGCATAACTGAGGTTGCTTTAATCTACTTAGTTTGCGGTCATATGTTCACAGCAATAGGAGACTATTATTTAACACGACTCTGTTGTTCCTGCAGGGTCCATTTCTGTCCCCAATCGCTGTCACTAAGGCAATGCCTGATTGCATAAATCATGACAGTGCGACAATGACAGACGTGCTGTTCTTCAGTTCAGCCTGTTTAGGCTGGAAGTGTTTTCCCTGCCTTCTGCTAATGGGCCCGTGAGGGTCACGGCAGGCGGGGTTTCTAGACCTCTGCGGCCTTAGAAAGACAAAGAAATATGATCGGACCTCGGTCTTTCCTGGAAGACTCAACTCGTTATGCAAACGCCCTTTTCTTCAGGGGTTCCCGTCTGACACCACAAGTCTCTCAGCGGCAAAGGGCTCCTCTGAACCCGAGGCCACGCTGAGCTCAGTGACCTGCTGAATAATTTCTGGTCCTTGCTGAACTCGCTGCATGTTGAGAAAGGCAAATGTTTCCCCAAACAGGATTCCAAGCGGACCGGACTGTGTGCCTTCGAGAAAAGCACGGACCATCGGAGACTCGAGCCTGAGGTGCTGTCGTGAGGTCAGAGGGATGAGCAGGAGCTGATGAGGCCAGGGGGTTCCAGATGCTCTTCGTCACAGGGCGCCGCCTGTGGAAGGCTCTGAGGCAGGAAGGGCCATGGCCATTTCGAGAAAGCTTGCAAGGAGCGTGATGATGAGAGGGGGTGGGGAGGTAGACCCCCAGGTCCTGTTCCACCATGCTACCAGTGTGGGCCTCGATCAGGTTTTCCTTTCTTTAAAACAACAAAAACAAATAACTTTTCCATTACAGTTTACTTCCAATATTATTTTGTATTGGTTTCAGGTGTACAGCATAGTAGTTAGACAATCACATACTTTACAAAGTATCCCCCCGCCCCCCAACCCCCTGTATTTCTAGTACCCACTGGGCACCGTACATAGTCATTGCAATATTATTGACTATACTTCTTATGCTGTGTTTTACGTCCCTCTGACTATTTTGTAACTATCGATTTGTACTTCTTTTTAAAAAATGTTTTCATTGCCCTGGTCGGTTTGGCTCAGCGGTTGGAGCGTCGGCCTGCGGTCCAGAGAGACCCGGGTTCGGTTCCCGCTAAGGGCACGTACCTCGGTTGCAGTTTGTCTCCAGCCCTGGTTGGTCGTGCGGGTGGCAACCACTCGATGTGTCCCTTCACGTCGATGTTTCTCTCTCTCTCTCCTTCCTCTCTCTTCTTCCCGCTCTGCCTGAACAAAAAATGGAAAAATATCCTCGGGTGAGTATAAAAAAAAAAAAAAAAGTTTTCATTGATTTTAGAGGGAGAGAGAGACATCCATCAGCTGCCCCCTGCACGCCCCCTACTGGGGATGGAGCCTGAAACGTGGGCATGTGCCCTGACCAGGAATCGAACTGGCAACCTCCTGGTACACTGGTCGAAGCTCAACCAACTGAGCCACATAGGTGAGGGCCCAATTTGTACTTCTTAATCCAGAAGGGAGGGTGGTTGGGGGACTTCGTGAAAGAAGTTTTTCTTTTTAAAAGATCACCCTAGCTGCGATGGAGAAAAGGCATCGTCGGGAGCAGGGACGGGGCAGAAACACTAGTGAGGAGGCAACTGCAGCCATCCAGATGCGCTCAGGGTGGCCATGACAAGGGTCCTGTGGGGGCGCAGGAGAGAAGTTAGCTAAAATAAATATAACTTGGGGAGCTTTAACTTTGCTTACAAAAGCATGTTCCCGTCAGCTCTACTATTCCTTGAAGAATTTACATCCATCCACTTACTTATGCAATAAATACGTGTTGTGTTGCTTTTACGTGCCAGGCACTCCTGTTGGCATGGGGATATAGCAGTGAATCGAACAGGCAAACATCCCTCCTCCCAAGGAACTTGCAAGAGACTTGGACAATAAGCAAGAAGATAAGAAAAATATAAAATAATTGAACGCGGCAAACGCTCAGGAGAAAGTTAAAGTTGAAAAGGGAGAAGGGGGAAATGTAAGAAGATTGCATTGCATGTGTCCAGGCAGGATCTCACTAAGAAGGTGGCATTTGAGAAAAGATCAGCAGGTGCTTGGGGGTCAGGGCATAGTGGCCACTGGGAGTGGGGTGCTCAGGAAGGGGATTCTAGGTGGAAGGAACAAGGTCAGAGACTCTGAGGAAGGCATGTGACTGGTTTTCCAGATGACTGGAGAAGAAGGGGCGAGGGAACATAATAGTTCTCTATTCCACCATAATCTGACCTGTTTTCAAGTGTTACTGTGTGGTTTCGGGGCTAAGATTGAAGGAGGAGGAAACTTTACTGACAAAACAAGAAGAATCAGATAGAGTGGGAGGGGGAGAGAGAGAGAGAGAGAGAGAAACCATCAATGTGAGAGGGAAACATCGACTGGTTGCCTCCCGCACGACCCCAACCAGGGTTGGGGACCAAACCACAACTGAGGTCCGTGCCCTTGGCCAGAATCAAACCCGAGACTCTTTGGTCTGCAGGCCGACGCTCTAACTACTGAGCCAAACTGACCAAAGGGCTACTATAATCATTTAATAACTCCCCGCTTCTCTCTCCTCCAAAGTTTTAAATACATAGGGAAGCCAAGCAAATAAAAAAAAATTTTTTTTTAAATCCACATTAAGAGTGAAACCAATAGGTGAAATAGTGTCAGAGCAAGTGTTTCTTCTCCTCCCCACCTGGGCCAGTGTCTGAATTAATAGTAGAGGCATATGGCAGAATAATCAGAATTACTTATCAAGCTAATGAACTATATATCATTTCCAAAGTGGCCACAAAATGGCAGAAACCTTGACCTACAAGCGAGACTTAAACATTCATTGTGGTTGTTACAGTAATTGCTTTTTTTTTTTTTTTTAAATATAGGCTCCACTCCTTGAAATCATCTATATTCCTGTCAGGTGTTTCAGAGAAGCACTGGCCTTTTCCCTGACAGGCACTGTGCATTTTGGCACCAGATTATTGGACGGAAAAAGACAGGCATCTTTCCAAACCCTAAACACAGAGGGTGCCATCCATTAGTTTGGGTTTTTTCCGTAACTATCATCATACCAATATGTGTGGTTTTCTGAAAAGAAATCAATCCAAATGTGTCTTTGGACTCAGAATCCGGGAAGCCTGGGTTTCATCACTGGCTTGGTCACAGATGCACTGAAAATGGGCAAGTCGCTCCCATCTTGGTCTGGATTTCTCCATCTGGAGAACGTAGATTCTGACACTCACCATCAGATAATGTTTGCAAAACGTTTGCCGGTCCTTGCTGGTAGACAGTATGTAATTGCAAACTGTTGGATTATTTTTTTCCTGTCCTAAAAATTCTGCTCTTTTCTCGACATTATTCTTTTTTTTTTTTTTAATTAAAAAGACTATTTTTAAAATCTGGGCATATGGCAATAAAAATTCAGGTGGTAATGGAGAGTAACTAGAAAAAAAAAATGCAAAGGTCTTTCTCTGTAGCATTCCCTAGAAGTAGTAGCTTACTTTTTTTTTTTTTTAATGTTTAATCTTTCTGTGGCCAATCTCCACAATAATAATGTATTATTGTTTTATTTTTGATGTACCAACTCCAAAGTATATGTGATGGGCTTTCTTATGAGAGATGAGGATCTTGGTTCATATACACTTCCTTTTGACAACCACTACCAGATATATTTTATTGTTATTATTCTGTTAGAGACTTCCATAGCTTTACACAATACATTCAACCTGTCATTTTCTGATGCATCAGCTTCCGACCGTATCCCTCAACCTCCCTCTAAGACAGGGAGAGATTTAATAACCTTACCTTCCTCCGTGGCCAACCTCATGTCGCAGCTTTGGTTCATTAAATAGTTCATTTTACACTGTCAGAAGTTATAGAACTTACACCTCCTTATAGAACTAATTTTTCTGTGTCTCGGCTGTGGATCAAGTCTAAAAATACCCAGAATCTATAACATTTACATTAAGTGAATATTATTCATTGTATAATCCATTTCTACCCAAATGAAAAGTATTTCTTGATGGCATTCTCTTTGCCAGCATGTTCTAAGTGCTGGACATACAGAGGTGAACAAACAGATCAAACCTCCCTGCCTTCATAGAGCTTACATTTTAACGTGTGTTTGGACTCAGAAAAAGTGCTGCAGCTCTGTGTCATGTAGCCTGTGCCAATAGAAGTGTTCAGACCTAAATTGGGAGGGGGGAGAGGAAGAAGGAGGAGCAGGGCACTGCATTTTTTTTTTTTTTATCCTCACCCGAGGACACTTTTTCATTCTTTGTTCAGATAGAGCAGGAGGGAGAGAGAGAGAGAGAAACATCGATGTGAAAGGGACACATCGAGTGGCTGCCACCCACACGACCAACCAGGGCCGGGGACAAACTGCAACCGAGGTACATGCCCTTAGCGGGAACCGAACCCGGGTCTCTCCGGACCGCAGGCCGACGCTTTAACCGCTGAGCCAAACCGGCCAGGGCAGGGCACTGCATTTTTTTGACTTGCAGTCATCACGCACCTTTGCTGTCTCACTAAGAAGATAACCTATTACCTGCAGCCCCTGCAGGGGGCATTTCTTTTCTCCTTGAAGCGTTGTTTGTTTGTTTTTTTGGTATGTGCCCCTAGCGGGAACCAAACCCTGGACTCTCTGGTCCGCAGGCCAATGCGCCAACCGCTGAGCCAAACCAGCCAGGGCATTGAAGTGATTCTTTCCAAAAACTCCTGCCTTGCCCATCTCATTTGGGTTGCTAACTTTTGAAGCCTGGTTTTCCATATCATTTGGCTGGGTATTTTGTTTTTGTTTATTACAGGAATTTTTTTGTTGTGATTCCAGTTTTACTGGGTACTGAGCAGCTGAGTTTGGTCAATTGCTATTTGAATTCCTTGCCTTCCTTGTTACTTTTTCCTACTGGAAGACCTTCTCGATTATTTCAAGGATCGTCACATATTCAGATGAGGACTTTATTTTTATCATGTTACTCTCCCGTTTGGTTGGTTGTTTCTGTTGGCTATAGAACTGTTTGTTCAAATGTAATTTTCATCGGAACTCTGGAGGTATTTCTCTCTTGTGCCAGTGAAAAAGTCTGATGCCAACCTGGTTCTTACTCCAGCAAGGCTAATTTGTTTTACCCACCCACCACCTTCTAAGCATTAAGTATTTGTTCTTTGTCTTTGGCTAAAGACATTTCACAAGGTTATATTTAAGTATGAGTCTCTTTTATATTAATTTTGCTGGGTACTTTACAGGTGTCTCCATTCATAAAAATCTTATTTATCTTTAGCTATGGAAAAATGTCCTCCATTATTATTTTTTTTTCTTGGACAAATTCCTGACCTTTTCAAAATAATACTGGGTAGATTGAAGCCCTTTTATATTGCTTATTTCTGGTTTTTATTCGCCTCTTAATTCACCCCTCTGTTCTTTTGCTCTATGTTCTGGGAGATTTATTTAGCACATTTGGCGAGTCTTTCTACTGAACTTTTTACTTTGACAATGGTATTTTTAATTTCCATAAATTCTTTCATGTTCTCAGAACGCAGCCTTTTCTTGTTTTATGGATGCGATCTCTAAGGCCCTTGATGTTCTCTTCTCTAACCTGAATAATGTCTCCTTTACATCCATTTCCTCTGCTGTGCACCTTGCTCTTGGGTTCGTGCTAACGGTTTTCCCTCCCTGTGTGTGAGTGAGGGAATGGACCGATCGCCAGGGATGAGTCGTCGCTGCCTTTGTGGCCTCCTGTGGATGAGCGGACTGGCCGTGCACCTGGTGTGCAGTCCGGCACAGGTCAGAGAGCCGGCAGCTGGCCTCCCTGCCTCCCTGCCTCCCAGACCACAGTGGACTTAAACCAAAAATCAGTAACAGAAAGATAACTTCCCCAGATATGTGGGGATTAAATATCACATTTCTCAACTGCACATGGGTCAAAGAAAAAAATCTCAAGAGAAATTTAACAATGTTTTAAATTAAATGAAAATCAAAACGCGATTTATCAGAATTTGTGAGACGCAGCATGAACAGTCCTCGGAGGAAAATGTATATCAGGGAATGACTATCCCATAAAAGGAGAAAGATCTGAAATCATGTAGAAAATTAGAAATAAAGAACAAATTAAAATCTAAAGTCTGCAGAAGAAATACAGTTGACGCTTGAACAGTTCTGGGGTTGGGGCACCAACCCACAGCACAATCGGAAATTCGAGTAAAACTACAGTCAGTCCAACTCGCGTTTGAACTGTGCTGGTCCACTTACACGCGTATTTAAGTGTTCCCGTGCAGTTTAAACCCGCATTGTTCAAGGGTCAACTATAATAATTATTGTGGTATAAATCGATGAAATTTAAAACAGAAAATCAACAAAACCAAAGTCTGGTTCTTTAAAAAGATCAATAAAATCATTAGCCAGGCTAAGAAACAAAAGAGAACACAAATGACTAATATCAGAAAAAAGGGGACATCGCTATAGATTTTATGGACATTAAAAGGCTAATAAAGGAACACTATGAATAACTCTGTGCCCACAACTTTGATAACCTAGACGAAATGGACCAATTTCTGGAAGGACACAATTTTCCAAAACGCACACAAGAAAACACACTATCTGAATAGGCTTATATCTGCTAAAGAAATTGAATGACTAATGAATAATCCTTCAAAACCAGAAAGCACCAGGCCCAGATGAGTTCACTGGTGAATTTTACCAAGCCTTTAAAAGAGAAATGATACCAACTCTCTACCTCCTCTTTCAGATAGAAGCAGAGAGAATACTTACTACCTCATTCTATGAGGCCGACACCAAAACCAGACAAAGACAGTGGGAGAAAAGAAAACTACAAACGAATACCTTGCATAAACATAGATGCACAAATCCTCAAAAATGTCAGAGAACAAAATCCAATGATGCATAAAAATTATATACAATAAATAAGTGGAATGTTTTTCTAGATATACAAGGCTGGTTCAACATTCAAAAATGAGTTAATTCATCGCATCAACAGTTAAAGAAGACAAATCTCGTGGCCATGTCAATAGATGCAGAAAAAGAGCAAGCTCTAATGTAAACTGTGGATTTGGGATAATTATGATGTGTCATCAATTGTAACCAATGCACCAGTCTGATGAGGAATGTTGTTTATAAGGGAGACTATGCCTGTATGAGGGTTGGGGGCATGTGGGAAATCCCTGTACCATCCTCTTGATTTTGCTCTGAAACAAAAACTGCTCTAAAAAATATAATATTTTTTTAAAATGTGCTAATTGAAAGAAGTTGGTCACAAAAGACCAGCACTATATGATTCCATTTATATGAAATGTCCAGAACAGATACATCTATAGACAGAAAGTAGGTTAGTGGTGGCCTAGGGCTGTGGGGGATGGTAGGTTTAAGGGGTGATGGCCAAAAGGTACAGGGTTTCGATTTGGTGATGAAAATAACCTAAAATTGGTTGTGGGGATATTTGCACAGCTCTTAAATATACTAAAATCCACTGACTTGTACAATTACAAAAGTAAGATTGAATCAGGAGGCAGAACCGAGTTTACAGATGCAGTTTAAGAATTAGGCTGACCTGAGACTTCTGGTCACGACGGCCGGTAGGTAAACGCGGTACCACGTCCTCCCACAACCACATCAAAGTTACAACTAAACTACAGAACAACCATCACTCAGAACCGCCTGACACCGAGCTGCATGAAGTCCTACAACTACGGAATTAAAGCAGCAGCCACACCGAGACTGGTAGGAGGGGCTGAGGGGACGGGCTGGTCCCACACCCACGTATGGGGATAAAAATCAGGGGGACACCTCGGCTGGGAAGGTCCTTCCTGAGGACTGAGGGGTCCCCGTCCCACACCAGGCGCCCCGCTCAGGGTTCCAGTGCCAGGAAGAGAATCCCCATCACTTCTGGCTGGAAAAACCAGCAGGAACTGAGGCTCAGGGAGGCTGAGGCGGCTGGAGCCCCAGGCAGCTCCTTAAAGGGCCCACGCACGGACTTATCGGACTCTCTCCCTCTAAGCTTGAAGGGAAGGCAGCTCGAGGGGCACCAGAGACATACAGGGAAGAACTGAGCTGTTTGGCACTGGAGCGAGGGCTGGAGAGGGGGCTTTCTCCGGGACAAACATGCTGTAAGAGGCCTTTGTTCCTTTGGTGTGCCCTTCCCTGGGACGACAGACAGACACCAAATCTGGGACTCCAGGAACCTGGCTCACACTGGTAGCCCCGCCCTGCTGACTCCCTGAGGCCCCGCCCCACACAACTTTCAAGCCCACCCAAGCTGTTGTCACTTGCTTAACCATAGGATTGGCCTGTCTTGGATCCTGCTTCAGGTTTTCCTAAATTCTTTCAAACAAGCAGCATCTGGTCTCAGCTAGCCCCATACTGCTCGGTAAGTAATACATGGAAACAAAGACAGGGAGGCAGCCAAAATGAGGAGACAAAGAAACAGGTCCCAAATGAAAGAACAGAATAAAACCCCAGGAAAAGAACTAAGCGAAATGGAGATAAGCAACCTAACAGATGCTGAGTTCACAACGCTGCTTATAAGGATGCTCAATGAACTCAGTGAGAACCTCAGTGAACTCAGTGAGGGCCTCAAGAGCATAAAAAGGACCAGTCAGAAATGATGGATGCACAGTCAGAAATGAAGGAGGCATTAACTGAAATAAAGAATAATTTACACGGATTCAATATAGAGTAGGTAAAGCCAAGAAGCAAACCATCTATTCAGAATATAAGGAAGCAAAAAACACCCAATCAGAACAGCAAAAAGAAAAAAGAATCCAAAAAATTGAGGATAGTGTAAGGAGCCTCTGGGACAATTTCAAGTGTGCCAACATTCGCATCTTGGGGGTGCCAGAAGGAGAAGAGAGAGAACAAGAAATTGAAAACCTGTTTGAAACTATAATGGCAGAAAACTCCCTAACTTGGTGAAGGAAACAAACATATAAGTCCAGGAAGCACAGAGAGTCCCAAACAAGATGAACCCCAAGAGGCCAACACTAAGACACATCATCATCAAAATGCAAAAGGTTCAAGACAAAGAGAGAATCTTAAAAGCAGCAAGAGAAAGGCAGCTAGTTACCTACAAGGGAGTTCCCATAAGGCTGTCAGCTGATTTCTCAAAAGAAACTCTGCAGGCCAGAAGGGAGTGGCAAGAAATATTGAGAGTGATGAAAAGCAAGAACCTACAACCAAGATTACTCTATCCTGCAAAGCTGTCTTTTAGAATCGATGGCCATATAAAGAGTTTCCCAGACAAGGAAAAGCTAAAGGAGTTCATTACCACCAAACTATTATTATGTGAAATGTTGAAGGGTCTTCTGAAAGATAAAAATATGAACAAACAAAATGGCAATGAATACATATCTATCAACAATGGAATCTACAAACAAAATGAACAAGCAGAACAGAAACATCCTCATAGATACAGAGAACATTTTGTTGGTTGCCAGATGGGAGGGGGGTTGGGGGAATGGGTGAAAAAGGTGAAGGGATTAAGTACAAATTCATTGCTAGACTGACAAACCTCAAAGGGAAGTGGGGTTGGAGGGTGGAAAGAAATAAACCAAAGAACCTATATGCATAGCCAATGGACACAGACAACAGTGTGGGAAAAGGCAGGAAGGGGCGGGAGTGGGGAGGAGAGGGTCAATGGGGGGGAAATGAGGAACATCTGTAATGCATTCAACAATAAAGATTAAAAAAAAAAAATTGTAAAACAACAACAAAAAAGAATTAGGCTGACCTGAATTCAGATCCTGGTTCCGTGCTTTTACTAAGGTACTAATGCTCTTTAACCCTCAATTTCCACATCTGAAAAATACAAATAAAGAGACTTCACTCAAAATAAACACACACACCATCCTCAAAGAGTCTGAAAAGTGTCCAGAGGCCCCCTCCCCTCCTCTGCAGAGTGTTTACCTTGGGGACTGTGAGATCGAGTTCAGCTGATTGTCACCTTCTCTTGGCTCTTTCTTTCCCGCCGAGTTTCCTCAATCCTAGTCCCATGTGCGTTAAGCCCCTCCCTTGAATTTGAAAGTGGAAAGGGGCTGAAAGAGAGCAAGAACTTAACTGTAAAACCCTCTTACTATTATGATGTTATACCCGAGGCCCCAGGTGCACTGTAGGCAAGGATTGGACATTTATCAAGTACAAACTACAGCTAGGAAGAATTACTTGACTGGAGGTAAAAAATACAAATGGTACTGAGATGCTAGCTGACTTTGGCACAGGACACATGGGTTAATCATTATGGCGTAATATAAAATCCAGATGAAACAGTCAGCCCAGCAATTTTAGCTGGAGAGGGCAGTGTGTACCCTTCAAAAACACCAGGCAAAAAATATATATATAAACTGTGAGAGCAACGATTTTCAAAGCCACAGCAAACGCAGGGACCAGTTTTCCAAGAGAATGTTTTATCTCAAGCCAAGTGGACCTAAGATTAAAGCCCTGAATTAAAGCCTCTTGTACGTACCAATCCATAGTTATCAATAAAGGACCATTCATCCAAGGGAAAAGAATTTCCAGCTCCTGTTTTTTTTCTTTTAAACCTACTTTACTCTGATCTCAAATGGACTCTTACTGAGAAGACAACAGGCAGCCGTGACTAATATTTGGGCAGGAAATACATCTGTCCCACCATGGCAATCACTCTAGAACTAGCCATAGGGGATGGCGGGTTCTTAGCAAGATGACCATGATGACATCTACTCATAAAATGTCCAAGCTCAAGGGAAAATAAGAACATTAAACATGATGATGATAATGCAATAATTATAGCAAACATTTGTGAGCACTTACTATGACCAGAAATATTCCAGATGCCTCCCACGTTTTAACTCATTGAATCCCAACCATACCCCTATAAGGTAGGTACAATTAATATGCCCATTATTGACAAAAGAAAACTGGGGACAGAGATCAAATCTTTCATTTGTCATTCCTCAATATTGAGACCAAGGCAGGTGAAGGGATCTTGCATCTAGTTACTAAAGTTTGTTTTATTTGCCTTCAGACTTTCTTCTTCATAAATTCCTCATTTTTTTCCTCTTCAACCTATTTCAGGTGCTCAACTGCCCCCTCCCCCATCTTTTTAAATAAAGAAACCTGTTCTCAAAGAAAGATCCTGTATCAGCCATTTGTCCCTTACTTGTCAAGGTCACTAACATCCAAATGATGTTGGTGCCACATCCAATGGTCAGTTCTCCATCTTCCTCTCATTTATCCCATCAACAGTATCTGACATAATTAATCACTCTCTCCCTTCTCCTTGGAGACCTTTTCTTCCCTTGGCTTCAGGTACAGTATTCGCTCTTGAATTTCTTTCTACTTCAGTGGCTGCTACTTCAATGTCTCTTTTAGGGTTCTTTCTCTTTTCCCTGACTCTAAGCTGAGGGATTAGTCGTTGGACCTCTTCTCTTCCATAATTGGGCTCACTCCCTTGGTGATTCCTTCTAGCCACATGGCTTTAAATAGGATGCCTGAACTTTAAATTCCTATAAGGTCTTAAATCCAGAACTCCAGACACACGTATTTAGTTGCCTACTTGAAATCTTCATGTGGATGTCTAAGAGACACTTCAAATGTACTATAACCCAAACCAGTCTTCCCCACATTAGTAAAGGGCAACTTCATCCTTCAAGTTGCTTAAGCCAAGAATTGTGACATCATCCTTGACTCCTCTCTTTATCCCATATTCATATGAACAAATCCTGTAGCTCTGCCATCAACATATACCTACAGTTCAATGCCTTTTCACTGCGTCCACAGTTATTGCACTGGTCTGGTCCAAACCCCCACCATCTTGCCTGGATTGTTATAATAGCATCCTAACTGCTCTGAGGGCTTTTAGAAGTATAAGTCCAAATCCTCTGATGGCTTCATATGTCACTCAAAGCAATGACCAAATTTCTTTACCTGTTCATAGGCTCTATGTGCTTTGCAAGTGTCTTGACCCCACCCAAATGTCTCTCTGACCTCCCTCTCCTATAACTTTTTTTAGCCCACTTGCTCTTGGTCTCCTTGTTGTTCTTCAATTATGAATCACACTCCTACCTCAGGGCCTTTGCACATGCTATTTCTCAGTCTGGAACACACTTCCCCAGATATGTGCATGGCTGGTATCCACTCTTACTTTACTTTATACTGTGCCCAAAAGTTACCTTATAAGAGAAACCACTTATTATAAATAATAGCCTATCATTTCTGCATTCCTGATACCCTTTAACTTGATTTATTCTGAGCCTTGGAAATTATAGCCACTTGATTATTATGTTTAATTATTTATTATTGATCTTTCCCAATTAACTATAGGTACATGAAGGAGGGACTTTGGTTATTTTGTTTACTAAAATGTCCCCAGCAACTCAAACCATGCCTGACACTATTGAATGAGTGAATGAGTGAAGTTAAATAAGACTGTCACCTATCACAGGATTACTTGTAATTCAGACTCATCTCTCATTTCAGAAATAAAGGCATTTCTTCTCTTAAGGAAAGACAAATCTTAGATATGGTGAGGGTAAATGTATCCATAAAATTATTCTTCACGGGGTCCCAAATCCTGCCTTCAAACGGATCCATCCTGAGAACTATTTTTCTAAGGATTCACTTAGAAATCAAAGTTAATGATAAAAGAGTGACTGTATTGCTTTAGTTTGGGCAAGGTTCTTTCGGGCATTAAAATAAACTGATCATTGTAGCCATGGGCTTGACTAGAGTCCTTGTGCCCCCTACACACTGTGGGAAGCCCCCCCTCCCCTACTTTACATCTCTCGGAGAAAAACCGGATGAACAGAGAGTAAAATAGCCACGACTGCCCTCTGGGAACAGACTTAAGGACCGCGTCTTTATAAAGCACACCGACACACGCACTCCTAAGGCAAATACAGCAGCCGTGAGTCTGCGTGGAGACCAGCTGCATCGCGGACCTCGTGCCAGCTGAACAGAAGGGTAGAGGAAGGAACTGCTGAGGAGGCCCGGCCCTGGCTTGCTCACCGGCTGTTTGGTTAACCTTTGCCCATTCCGCAGCCGCTCGCAACTGTTCTGTCTGTGTCCTCACCCCACAGCATCCGACAGGGTCAAGCTCCCATCCGGGAGCGCCTGACTCTGTTTCCCTTCTTCTTTGTTGTTTGGGCTTGATGAGGGTCAACAGGGAAGGGGATTGGAGTGCGTCCCTGTTTCCAAGGAAAGGGGGACGCTGTTGACACCCTACCCATTTCCCTGCACCTGCCCTGGAGGTCACCTGCCCTTCGTTCCCACACACTTGGATGGATTCCTGTGACTGTGCCTGAGGCTGTCACCTAGCCATGGGACTGAGCCCGGCCAAGCTCTCGAGACTCTAAGGCAGTGGTTCTCAACCTGCGGGTCGCGACCCCTTTGGGGTCGTACGACCCTTTCACAGGGGTCACCTAAGACATAACAGTAGCAAAATTACAGTTATGAAGTAGCAAGGAAAATAATTGCATGGTTGGGGGCCACCACCACATGAGGAGCTGTGTTAAAGGGTCGCGGCGTCAGGAAGGCTGAGAACCTCCGCGAGTGGAGTGGGTCGACCACGCAGGGAGCCCAGCCCCGGAGCAGCCCTCCACCAGTGACGGGTGGGAGTGTTGCACAAAGAATTCAGCTCTCTGTTTCCTCAGAGGGACAGTCCCCAGGTGTGTTCCACCGTCTCCTTAGAATGTCTCAGAAGTATTAAGTCCCTTTAACCCACAGTCCATTAACTTACAATTTACTGGCTTGACCCCTTTTCTGTCTTATTTTCTGATTCCTTCAGTGCTCCTCCTAGAATCACCTCTGAGACACATTGCTTGTGCTGAAATGCCTTTCTCAGAGTCTGATTTGGGGGACTACAGAGTGAGATAGGACAGGTTTTGCCACGTCACGTGGCCCAGGCTAAGCGTGCCCTTGCGGGGATAAGCACTGGGGGCCACGGAGTGTCCGGTCTCGCGGCTGCTGCCACCGGGGAACTGTCCCTGAGCTGCATGGAGGTCATGGCAGGCTCAGACTGCAGAGTCCTTTCCCCCTTGGATCATAATAAAATTACTTGGTCAGTAAGTACCAAAGTAATGATACTCATTTCTTTTTTTGTTTTTAATATGTTTTCTTTATTGATTTTAGAGAGAGAGGATGGGAGAGGGAAGAGAGAGATAGAAACATCGATGAGAGAGAACATTGATTGGCCGCCTCCTGCATGCCCCCCACTGGAGATCAGGCCCACAACCTGGGCATGTGTCCTGACCGGGACTCGAACCAGTGACCTCTTGGTGCATGGGTGATGCTCAACCACTGAGTCATACCATCCAGGCAATACTCATTTCTTTACTTACTTTATTGACTTAAGTATACAGATGGTGGTTATCAATATGAATAACATAGTAACATGAGTGTTTAGATGATCAGATTTATTGTTTGTTATAGGGTACTTTTTAAGAAATAACAGTCATTAGAAATTTAATTTATTAATTTTTTTTTTTACCCTTAGCCGAGGACATTTTTACACTTATCTTCAGATAGAGCGGGAGATAGAAGAGAAAGTGAGAGAGACACATCGACTGGTTACCACCCACATGACCCCAACCAGGGACAAACTGCAACCGAGGTACATGCCCTTAGCGGGAACCGAACCCGGGTCTCTCTGGTCTGCAGGCCGACGCTCTAACCGTTGAGCCAAACCAGCCAGAGCTAATTTATTAAATTTTAAAAGCATTTTCATTAAGTTCCAGAAATGAAGTAGCTTAAGAAACAAAACAAGAAACTCCAGAAATCTGCATCAGCGTCTCTTTGAGTCTGTGCTGGGGTCCAGGCTGCGCAGGCCGGGTGTGAGACTGCACAGCCTCTGAGGCTGCCGGAGCGCCACCAGGTGACACAGTGAGGAAGGTGTTCAGGGAGATCCAGGTGAAAACCACATGATACCATTACAACCCCCTAAAATGGCCGCAAACACTCACAAATGGAGGTACAAATGTGGAAAAACTATAATTCTTTTTTTATCCTCACCCCAGGACATTTTTCCATTTTTTGTTCAGGTAGAGCGGGAGGAAGAGAGAGGAAGAGAGAGAGAGAAAAACATCGACATGAAAGGGACACATCGAGTGGCTGCCTTCCACATGACTCAACCAGGGCCGGGGACAAACTGCAACCAAGGTACGTGCCCTTAGCGGGAACTGAACCCGGGTCTCTCTGGTCTGCAGGCTGACGTTCTAACCGCTGAGCCAAACCAGCCAGGGCTAATTTATTAAATTTTAAAAGCATTTTCATTAAGTTCCAGAAATGAAGTAGCTTAAGAAACAAAACAAGAAACTCCAGAAATCTGCATCAGCGTCCCTTTGAGTCTGTGCTGAGGTCCAGGCTGCACAGGCTGACGCTCTGACCGCTGAGCCAAACTGGCCAGGGCTGTAATGTTTATTTATTGCTCCTTGGAAAGGTAAATGGCACAACCACTTTGGCACACGGTTTGGTAATTACTTATAAAATTAAATATACACTTACCATATAAACCAACACTGGTCCTTCTAGGTATTTCCCTAAGAGACACAAAAGCATATTTTACATTATATGTGAATGTACACAAAAATTCCTGGCAACTTGATTCATGATAGCTAAAGCCTGAAAACAACTCAGAATGTCCAATGACAAGTGACTGCATACGCAAACTGTAATATACACAATGGATTATGAGTCAGCAATAAACGAGAAATGACTATTGGTATACACAACAGTATAGATGAATCACAAAACATGATCCTGACTGAAATAAGCAAGACACAAACATATACATATGATGTGAGTTCTTTTTAAAATTTGACAAGTGTTTTGCGTGTCTTTCCATCTACAGGTTCCTCCTGCATTCCTCTTTTGAAGAATTAGGCCATTTGAGCCGTAGTTTATCATAGTCTGGATTTCACTGATCGCCTACCAATGGTTCAGTTCAACAAAAGCCATGTATTTCTTGCAAATCAGAAGCTGGATTCAAGAGCTTGATCAGATTTAGGTTGGATGCCTTTAGAATCAAAGGATGGCATGTTTCTTCCATCGATAGATATGTAATGTCTAGTTACTGTCCTTTCATGTTAGCAAGATATTGATATTCCAATGCTATTATTTACCAGCTGGAACAATTTTATAAAGAGAAGCTTTTTTCATCTGCTATTTAGTTGTCTAGTGGTACAGTTCTTTAAGGAAAGGTAGGAGAATTGTTTGATTCTTTCCTTTTAGTTAACGTGTTTTCAAGATAATGATTCAGTTTTTTATCATCTAATTAGTTGTTTAATGTTACTAGAAATACATGAACTTAAAATATTTGGTGGTTTCAACCCATTGCGATTCTTATCCTGGTTGAAATTCAAATTGTCCTGTTTTTGGCAGAAGAATGGGGAATGGAATGAAACGGAATAGAATAGGATAAAATGAGGTGGGAACCTCTTTAAGTTTGCTCCTGGGTCTTTTTCACATATCCGAGGGGTGTTTAACAGTTTATTTGATATCTGGTATATTACAATGTTCTAGGTTCATCTTGTTCATTTCATGGCTTATACCTGGAACCAGCCATTTCTTCAATAGACACTGATTTCTTCGAATAGGAAATGGCTTTCAACACCAAAGTATGCACAATATTAATGGTTGGTCATTGCTTTTAGGCCTTGTCAGTGGATGGATAGACAGACAGACAGAATATGTTGTGGGTTTATGCTGCTTATCCTGATATTTCCAATTAAATTTAGAATACAGGATTTGTTTTTGACCTCTTCTATATTACATCTCTATCTCGTTCTTCCACATTGAGAATACTGGTTCTCAAAGACACAGGGGAAAACACAATTAGAATATCCTACTATTGTTCATTTGCTTGATCTCACATGACACCCGATGGTCACAGAAAAATGTGCTAATGCTCGCACTGCCAATCATTATTGCTAAAGAATAGTTTAAAAGTTTTTACATACGTAATCCCTGTTTTTCCTAACATTTTTTATGCACATACATGTAATTTTCCCAATACTATCTAGATCCGTGCCGATCTTGAAGCCGATGCATGGGTCTCAATGTAACGAGGACTGCTGTGCACTTGAGCTCACTTACAATCCCTCTCCATCAAAACCCAGATGTGGTTAAGATGCATTGTCCTGGCACAGTCTCCCTTTTGGATCTCTTTTTCTTTGTTACCATGCATCATTTATTGAAAGACCATCTTTTGCTCAATGCCTACAATGCTACTTCTATCATATATCAACTTATCGTATACGGGGACATTTGTTTCTGAGCTGTTTGTCTATGCCTGTGCCAACACCAGATAGTCTTAATTAATAGAGCTTTATAGTAAGTATTATATGTAGTAGGGCAATGTCCCTTTCTGGTAGAAATGAACAAATTCTCTCTTAAGGAGCAAACTTTACAACCGTACCTCAAAGAAATCCCATAGTGAAGATTCTATGTTCCATGCACTCACCAAAATATTGCAAACACAAGAAACACACAACAATGAGTAAATAAATTTAAAAAAAGCAAACTAAAGAATCACACCTTTAAAGAATTATAATGTTAGAATTATCAATACCAAGTATATAATAAAAATAAATATGTAGGAATTCATATTTAAATGGAATAGGATTTGGAAGAAAAACATTCTGGGAAGAATCTCTAGAAATGAAAATTATAATATTCAAGAGCAGAATCTAGATGGATGGATTAACATTATATTAAACATGGTTAAAGAAATAATTAGTGCTTTGGAAGGTAAATCTGAAAATATTACACATCATTTGAGACAGAGAGGAAGCAAAGGGAAATATGAAAAAAAAGTTAAGAAACATGAAGGAAAGAGTTAGCAGATCCAACACACATATAGTCTGAGTTCTAAAAAGAAATAATAATGAGGCAAACACAATTTAAAAGCCATAATGACCGAGTGTTTTCCAGAGGGGGTTAAGAACACCAAACCTCAAACTAAGGAGTTCTCCAAAGTTCTGAACACCATATGTAGAAAGAATAATACGTACAACAGAGAGACACTTCGGAACAATAAAAACATAGAGAAGGTAACAGGAGCAGCCAGACAGAAAAAAAGAAGGGGGGAGGGTACATCGGCAAGGCTGTTAACGGACTTCTTAGAGACAACAGTAGAACCCAAAAGGATTGAAAACAAAATTTCAAAGTATTGTAAGAATGTAACTTTCAAGCTAGAATTCTATGGTTAGTAATAATAATCTTTCAAAAATAAAGGCATTTTCAGACAAAAACCCAAGAAGTTTACCATCAATACATCTTCACAAAAGGAACTTCTAATGAAGGTAGTACTTCATGTCCGAAGGAAGATTTCTGATGCTTGAAAATGGAAAGCATAAATATTGACTGCATCACAGTAAAATTAATGTCTAATGTGTGAGGTTGCATAACAGGAGACTAACATGCAACCTAGGGGAGGGTGATGATTGGTCTGACAGCCTTGTAAGGTTCTTACACGATTCAGAAAAAGAGTAAACTATTAATATTTCACTGTCAATTATGCATGTTAAGTTTTCTGGAATGGTCACTAAAGGACCAGAACTAGCTATACAGGTGAGTTTTTATCATTATTATTGATATTATTATGACTATAATGATCACATTCCAGGGATGTTATAGAAAGAAAGAAGGAAAGAAAGAGAAGGAGAAAAACAGAGAAGGAAAGGCTTCTGTAGTCAAATCAGTTTTGCTTAACCAGATTAAACAAATTTCCTACCTGAGTTCTCTTAGCTAACGTGAGTTATACATCCCTAAACAGAGACCGTAGAAGGTTTGAAACATGTCCTTTGTTTATTGGACATCACTGGATATCTATTAACACCTTGAGAAATTTGACTGTAGGGGGACACCTTTTAAGTTAAATCTGAATCTACAGGAGCTTGATTTGCTCGTGGAAGGGAATAATACAACCATGTGGGCTGGAAAGAATGACAGACTCGAAGAATAAGGTCAATCTTAGGACGACCTCAGGTTTGGGAAAATAAGACATTAAGGGAGAGTTTAAAATATTATTGTCCACAGACAGCAGGAAGAACAGAGCAAATATACTGCCAGCTATTTAAACGGGAAGAAAACTAAAAGCGCCACCTAGCAAACGGGCTGGGAAGCTTCTGCCACAGGCCATTGGAGCATCTGGGAACACGGCCACGCAGTTCTGGGGAGCAGACTTGGCACCGATTGTGGCCTTCTGTTCTTTATAAAAAAAAAGATTAATTTATTTTATAAGTCATAATGTACTACCTAGATGCCAAATTGCCAGTTAAAATCCTATTAGCAAGAGGTGTAGGGTTTCAATATAGCTTTCACTTAACATCACAGAATGCTGCCTCTTCATAATCAAATATGATGCAAACTGTCTTTTCAACTACATTTCCAGTGTTTCAAATGTCCGGAAAAACGGCAGGTTCGGAATGGCTGTAACTATAATGGAATCTCTGGATCTGCTAAAGGCAGCTCTTCTGTTTATATGGGGGAAATAAATCACCACCTACAGAAAGGTTTTTTGCTCTTATCAATGCAATTAATTATTCCCTCTAATGTGTCCAAGCAAACAGAAGATGAAAGGTATTTGGTGGGTTCGTTTTTCTAATGTCATGCTGTTTAGAGTATAGGATGTTACCTTTTTTCACAAATCCATAATGTTTTTTTTAAACCCTGAGCCTTATTTATTTATTTATTTATTTATGGTACGTGCCCCTAGCAGGAACCGAACCCGGGACTCTCTGGTCCGCAGGCCAGTGCTCCAACCGCTGAGCCAAACCAGCCAGGGCCCATAATATTTTTTTAATCTTCACCCGTGGATATGTTTTTATTGATCTGAGAGAGAGAGGAGAGGAGAGAGAGGGGGGGGAGAGAGAGAGAGAGAGAGAGAGAGAGAGAGAGAGAGAGAGAGAGATACAAGAGAAACATCAATCAGTTGCCTCCCACACGTGCCCCATCCGGGGATCTAACCTGCAACCTAGGGATGTGCCCTGACTGGGAATCAAATCTGCAACCTTTTGGTGTAGGGGATGATGCTCCAACCAACTGAGCCACCTGCCAGGGCAAAGTCCATAATATTTTCATTGTAGTTGCTGAAATATAATCTCACTGATGCTTTATGTAACTGCCTTTAGCAGGCCTGTTTCCTCTGAAGATGCAGAGAAGTCTGCAGGCCTCGATCTTCACAGTCCTCGTGGAAGACTGAAGAGCAAGCCAGGGCTGGGCTGGCCCGAGCACCTTTCGATAAGGAAAGAAGACAAGCCTCTCGCCATCCTCTCCTCTCCTGGAAGGCCCTTGGCACTTTTTCTCTCGCTCTCCAAATCCTAGTCAGGTTAAAGCCTGCTCCTCCATGAAGCTTCCTTTGATACCTGGCCCCCTTCATCTTTTCTTCTTTTCTGAAGGAAAAGCCCATCTCTTCAGTTCTCAAGGTGGCCCTTGAATCCTACTGTCTTGTGTTATCCTCTCATTATTAATCTGACCTCCTCCTCTAAACAGGGATCTTGACACTCCATCCAGGTCTTGTATTTCTGACTCTTGCTCAATTCAGGGATGGGTTTACAAATGGTAGCCTGTAAATACTTGTTAATGAAGTGACTGATGAAAGAACCAGAGAGCTCAGCCGTCCAGGACCCCATTATTCAGGCTGCACCCTGAAAGCCGGGAGGTCTGAGGTTCCCTGTGGTTTGGGGATGACTTGTATGTCATCCATCTTCAGGAACATGCTCGGTGCCGTGGAGAACTCTTGTTTCTTAGCTGTGATTATGATCAGATTAGACCAAATGCAAAACAAAGGCCTTTCCAGGGATCCGAAGCTCCTTGGTGACAAGGAACTGCTGCGAGGGATGGAGGAGGGAGGACGGGGGGTGGGGGGGGGGGCACCTCGATGTTTCAGGTCTCTCCCGGACCTCACCACCACACTTTGTTACACTATGTTTTCTTTTATACCCCAGCACAGCCCCCTGTACGTTTCTATCTTTTTTTAATTGTTTAAAAAGTTTTTTTAATTATAGTTTTGACACACAATATTATATTCATTTCAGGTGAACAGTATAATGGTTAGAAATGTATACCATTTAGTAAGTGACCCCCCCAATAAGTCTAGTGTCCATCTGACACCATACGTAGTTATGACAATATCACTGAAACTTTCCCCATGCTATAGTTTATATCCCCATGACTGTTTTTATAACTGCCCATGTGTATTTCTTAATTCTTTTCTCCCTTTCCCCCAGCCCCGAATCTCTCTTCCACCTAGCAACCGTCAACATGTTCTCTGTATCTCTGGGTTTGTTTCTGTTTGTTCATTTATTTTGTTGTTTAGCATCTTAAAGGACTGCTTTGAGGATGAGCACTTGGAAACGTGCGTTCAGCCTTTGTAGACGCCTCCTCCAAAGCCTTGCGAAGTCAACAGGAGGCTTTCCGAGGCTCGGAGGGACCAGAGCAGCCAGGTCAGATGGCACCGGCCAGGCGACCAGTGGATGCCCGGATGGGGCCCAGGGGACCGGGCAGGGCGTGGGGATCGGAGCCGAGCCCCCAGCTCCGGGCCATCGTGCACCTGGGTGAGTGTCCCCTCTGCAGTGTGCTTGCGCAGGGGCTGTGCCGAGGGACTGAGCAGGCGCCTGGGACGTGGCGCTGACGAAGGCGGAGGGCTGGCAGGGCGCCAAGAGCTGTCTGATGTATTTCAGGGCAGCGTTTCCACGGGAATGGGAAATTATTTAGTCTCAGATCCTTGGCCGGTTTCCTTTTACATCATTTCTGTGTCTTTTAATTATTTGCACATTTGGGGAGCCCTAGGGTCCTCCTAGACCACGCAGGTGTGTAATTTTAATAGAGGACAATTTATTAAACTGTGAGCTCACAAAATTAGTAAATTATGGACACGGATTATTTTTACCACAAAGAGATTTTGTGCTCAAATTCAGCGTCACTTCTATTAGTCCTTAATTCTCCCAGTGTATATAATGTTACATTTATGGATTTCTTGGTCCTGACTTCAGAAGGAATCCGTGTTCCTAGCCACAGTACACCATGGTGGTTAAAACCACAGTCTGGCTTCACTGAGACCTGGATTTGAGGCCAGGCTCTGCCATGTATCCGCCATGTGACTGGATAAGTTTCTTATTCTCTCCAAAATACAAATGGAAAAGTTTGCAGTGATTAAATGAGATATACCTCAGGCACTTAGTGCAGAGGAAGGGCTCAGTGTGCTAGTAAGCAACTCTTCGTCTTATTGTCAGAGTTTACTGCATTTGATACAAATGTAGCTGTTTCTAGTGTGTGAGCGTGAGGTCTACCCTCACTGCTCTGACCATTCCTATCACGTGGTTTTGGTTCTGTGACTGCTGGTTCTCCCTCGAGGGCCAAGTCCTTCCCTGGCCTACCCATCACAGAATGGGGTACAAAAGGGGCTACTCCCACATCCTACTGGCTGTAGGCAGAGGATCTGAAGTTATTTTCTCCCTGAAATAATGTTTCTTACAGTGTAGCCCATGGGCCTCTCTATCAGAATCACTTAGGAGTGTTGCTTAAGTGGAAGATTCTTAGGGTCCTGCCTCAGGGCTTTTGAAGTAGAGCCTTTTGTGGGGTTTGGGGATAGGAATCGACATTGTAATCAGCACCCAGGTTATTCGGATGCTAATAAGTGGAATTTTAGAACCAATCCACTGCAGTCCTCACGCTTGGCCAATTGTACACTGGCCTGGGATTCTTAATAAAATAGAGGTTCCTGGCCCCATCCCAGAGTTTCCAGGGGAGGAGCCTGAGGATGTGTATTTTTAGAAAGTGTCCCCAGATGACTGTGAGGATCTGGCGAGTATAGGAAATGCTGTTCCAGAATGACTGGCCAGAGATGAGAAGGGGGTGGCGGTGATGGTGGCGGAATGATTAGCAGGGGGACGGACGTGGGAATGATCCAGAGAGGCATGGGAGGTAAGGACAGTGAACTGGCCATAACAGTGACAACAGCAAAGGACACGTGTGTTACCATAGACTTCTGTGCAGAATCTCAGGGGAACGGATGGGAGGAACCCCACATCGGGACAGAGGTTTCTAGGGCTTGTGCAGGTGAGGTCAGAGGACAGGAAGGGCATCCGGGCAGACGGACCTGCTGACACAGACTCGGGGGCAAGAGCGAGGAGCCCAGCGGTCCCCAGGTGGGGCGATGCTGGCCGTGAGCGCCGAGGCTGGACAGGTCGGCAGGGCTGTTGTCACCGTATCATTCAGCTTGGCCTTTCTCGGGAGGACACGCGAGAATGCGTGGAGGGTGAAGCTGGCAGGGGACTAGAGAGGCACCTGGGTCAGGAGTTGAACTCCCAGTGTGAATACTCATCTTCATCTTTTTTTTTTAAATTGATTTTAGAGAGAGAGGAAGGGAGAGGGAGAGAGAGATAGAAACATCGATGAGAGAGAACATTGATTGGCCATCTCCTGCATGCCCCCTACTGGGGATCGGGCCCACAACCTGGGCATGTGCCCTGACTGGGAATAGAACCAGTGACCTCTTGGTGCCTGGGTCAACGCTCAACCACTGAGCCACACCAGCCGGGCTCATCTTTTTTTTAATGTCCTCTCCACCTGCAAGAGTCTTCTCCAGCCATTTCCACATCTGACCAAGGGCAATCACTCTGCCTTGACCCTGTCCAGACCCTCATTCTCTCTCATCCAGGTGTGCTTGCTTATTCATTCATGTTTTTCGTTCGACTGACATTCATTTTGTCTCTTTCCCAGACTAGAGTTATGAAGATGAATGCAAAACGGTCACTTGCGGTCTCCTGCTCCCCTGCCTGTTCACACACTCTCTGGGCGCGGATACCTTTCCTCACCTGTCCTATTTCTTGCTCTTTCTTCAAGACTCTGCTTGAGAGTCGACTCCCCAAATCTTTTTGACTCCTCCCCCAACAGGGTGTAACATAATATCTCATGTCAGCATTTGCTACTCTGTAGTGTAGTTATTCGTGAGTATGTCTTTGCCACAAGACCGGGGTGCTACGAAGGCAGGGGCTGTCTTATATATTTTGTATTCCTAGAGCCAAGCATGGGTCTAGGCAGAATCAAAAGGACCTTGGCAATATGTATTAAATGGGTAGATATGTCCTAATTCTAGCCTCTCAGTGGTCCTGCCAGGCGACAGAAGTTGAGTTCTTGTTTATCTTAGTGAGAAAGAAACAACTATGGCAAACAAACATTACCGAAGGTCACACAGCCAGGAAGGTCATTCAGAATAGTCAACAGAAGTATAGTTCCCCAGAGTAAGCGCAAGTCATAGATCCAGGACAAGGCTGAGAAGAAGCCCCCCTCAAATGGGCTCGATTGTTCAGCAGACTTCGCCTCGGAGGTTACCCACTCTGTTCTGTGTTTACTGGGGGGATGTGAGTGATGAAAAATCCCCAAAGAGATGGAAGATGGTCTGATAGAGTCTGTTGAGAAGGAGGGTGGACACAGTGCGGTGCTGTGTGCAAACAGGAAAGTGGCCCTACGGTAGAACCCTGGAGTGCAGCGGGAGAGGGAGATCTTGCCTGGAATTCTCCAGCGACTCTTCAGAGCAGAGAGACAGCTATTGTCAGAGGCCAGGCTGTGCCTGAGGCCCAGTGGTAGGGTCAACTGGATAAGCCACTGGAGTTCAACCTCAGCTCAGCTAAAACGTCCCTCAAGGATATCCGACTTCTTGTGCTCTGATTTCACGCTTAACACGTCCCTTCTGTTCACTAATTTGGTTTCTTCCTATTTTTTTTCTTAGGAAAATATTCTCTTGAGAGCGGATCTGTCTATTCTGGTCACTCGAAAGGAAGCTTCCTCCTTGTGAATTCTGCACGGGTGTGGCAGCTTTTCAGCCAGTTCCTTTTCATTTTGTTTAGTTGGAAAATACCCTCTGTGTGTAGTCACACGGAGCTGAGTTTTGACTGATGGCCTTCGCTTTCTAAGATCACACAAATCCTTCATCTCTGCTTCCTCACTGTGAAGATTCGAACGACCAAAACAAAGTAAAAATGAAAGTTCCTCTCGCCACCGGACCCCCCGTTCCCAGTCTCGGGGCTGACAACTGTCATGAACCCTTCAGTTCGTAGAGGTGCCTTTTCTGTGTGTTGCAAATACTTCCTCCCAGCCCGTCACATCTGCATGAACTCTGATCATGGTACATCTGTCCCCCAGACAAACCTTTCCCTCACGACCAGGGGACGAAAAGATTAGTATCTTAACTAGAAAAACCGCACAGGCCTGTCTGACCCAAAGTAATAAACAGCTGAAGTGACCCTGAGTAAGTCCAACACTCCTTTGAGCATTAGTTTTCTTATCAAAGTAATAAATGTAGTCTTTCCCGGTTTATTGACAGAATCACCTGATGCGGTGTCTCGATGCTGGGAAAAGGCCTAAGTGAACAGACATCGAAGGAACAGGCAGCCTAGTGGGAGGTAAGGACAATGAAGCGGCCATAACAGTGACAACAGCAAAGGACACGTGTTACCATAGACTTCTGTGCAGAATCTCGAGGGAACGGATGGGAGGAACCCCACATCGGGACAGAGGTTTCTAGGGCTTGTGCAGGTGAGGTCAGAGGACAGGAAGGGCATCCGGGCAGACAGAGCTGGTGGCACAGACTCGGGGGCAAGAGCGAGGAGCCCAGCGGTCCACAGGTGGGGCGATGCTGGCCGTGAGCGCCGAGGCTGGACAGGTCGGCAGGGCTGTTGTCACCGTATCATTCAGCTTGGCCTTTCTCGGGAGGACACTCGACGACCGTGGAGGGTGTAGCAGGCAGGGGACTAGCTTTAATATAGACCCCTCTGGCTACCTGTGGAGAAGGGACTAGAATGCGCACGGGCAGGGAGGCGGGCGAGGAAGGAGGCCGTCACGCTGCCCCTGAAGGAGGTGACCATGGTCACTGGGACAGAGAAGGTCAGCTGAGGCGGACGCACTGGCGGATCTGAGTGACGAGTGGCCGCCTTCCCACCCCTCGAATTTGCTGCGAGTCAAAAACAATACGTAGTGTTTTTCCAAGTGGAACTTGTTTATAAACTAAAAAATTCCACTTCATAATGGCATTGTGGGCACTGTGACAGGCCGGCAGAAATATTTCTGAATAGAGACTTTCCGGGACAGGTAAAAGTCACTGTATTGAATTATTATATATTCAGACCATGATATTCCCACCTTCATATTTTGATTTCCTTTAGAGGACTATGGATGTGTAACTCAAGGATCAGCCTGTGTGCCGTCGCTTCCCCACCACCTCTTCTTCCTTGCGTTGCTGGTCTCCCTGTGTCAGGACACAGCGGCGTACAGTCTGTCTCGCTGCGCCCTCGGCCCTGGTGCCGGCCACCACTCACCTCCTGATCATTCACTACCTGAAAATCCTGGACCAGGGAGGGGCTAAGGGTCAGCATCCTCAACCAGTGAAAGTGTGAGTGGGGAAGAGGAAAACTCTCTGATGTTTTCCCATCCTTTTATTCTCTATGACACCACTCCTCAGAGGGACGCAGGGACTTCACACTTTACTGAAGGGCTACACCGAGCCGAAGGGAATTATAGAAGAGCAAACGATTCAAACTGTGGACTGAGATCTGTTAACCTTGCCCCAGGGGATCAATGCTCCCCTCTGCTCCACCCTTCTCCCCAGCTCCACTCCTGCTTCCTGTCCCCAAGCAAGTGACCCGACAGCAGGAGAGTGGCCCTCGGCCAGGAGAAAAGCCTTTCCTATCCGTGCTCAGCCTCAGCTCTCTCTCTCGGAAACGGCGAAAGGACGGAACAGCGTTTCTCAGACCTCCCGCTGGCTAATCGCACCAGCCGCTCATGTTCATGTGCTCCGCCCCAGACAACAGGGTACAGCAAAGAACCCACTGGGTTTAGGATTTCTCCCTTCCCTGCTCTCTCGGTGGCATTGGGCCTGTCCTGTTCTGCAAAGAGGCTCCATGGGTCCAGAGCTCTGTGTGTGCCTGGCAACAGTGACAGGAAATGAATGTCATCCTAATGCTGTCAACTGACCTTTGGGGCTGGGGTGTGGCGGGTCTTCCAAAGAAAGCTGAGTTTGTTGACATTCCTTTTTTTTTTTAAAGTTTTTATTTATTGATTTGAGAGAGAGAGAGAAGAAGAAAGAGAGAAAAGAACATCATTTTGTTGTTCTACTTATCCATGCATTCATTGGTTGTTTCTTGTTTGTGCCCCGACTGGGCATCAAACCCGCAACCTTGGCGCATAGGGACGATGCTCCAATGAGCCGAGTTAGCCGGCCAGGGCCTCAGTTTGTTGACATTCTTAGTTTGGTTATCAAAGGCCCTAGGGTGGCCCCTAAACTATTTGGCTGACATTAATTTCATCTGTTTCTATTCCTCTTCATTAGAAACAGAGCTGAGTCATTGGTGCTTTGGCATAAAGATGCCCAGTCTCACCCTGCGACATGTGGTCCTAAATGGCAACAGGCAGAGGACAGGTGGGTGGGAAAGGAGAGAGCTGGAAATCTGTTCAGAAAGTTGTAAAATTAATCATAATGTAGTTGCCTGTGCTCTCTTATTTCATCCTGAAACGAGGTGGGCATTTTCCTCCTTATTTTAAAGGTGACAGAGCTGAAGCTCAAAGATTCAGAAACTTGCCCAAGTCATGCCTGTTGGTGGGAGAAGGTGTACGGAGGTATGTGATCCGAGGCCTAAGTGTTCTAATGTCTTAGGCTGGATCCCATTGTTTGCCTGCCCCTGGGCAAAGGGGGCCATCGTCCGGGGAAGTCAGTGACCAGGACCAGGTAAGTCTGAGTTTGGTTTTGAAGAAGGGGACAATGGAGATCTGGCAGAGAGAGAGGACCGACATCTGTTTTGGAGATGGGGTCGGGGAGGGATTTATTAAATCCTGGGCATTAAATGCACCTGATAGGGAGGCCGCATTGATACAGGGAACTTCTGCGAGGATCAGCGATCAGTTTAGCATTATGGCCTGTCAGCCTCGGGTCTGCACACGGCCACAGCATTAGGCACAATGGTCTCCAGTGTCATTAGGAATCAGGAGCTGAGGAAATCAGGGCTGGACGGTGGAAAACTGACCCTTTCTCTTCCCTTTGAGCTGGAAAGAGCCCACGTCACAACCGTCACAACCGTCACAACCGGAGCATCAGCTGGCACCACGGGGCTATTTGCGGCCTGACAGCGTCTGCTGAATTATTGATGGCCCTCGCTGCCGCAGGCCCGCCCCCTGGTTAACAAATCGCACTCCGCATTAAAGTTTAAAGAGCCAGATGAGTGCAATTGCTCACCCTATTATTCCCCTCTTCTTTTACCATCTGAGCTCTAATTTTTAAGTCAATCAGCCTGAAAGGCTTCTCTTGGGAGCTGGCACAGCTCCGAGAGCCAAGTTCAGGACAAGAATACCAAATGCCTGAGTCGACCAAGGGAGTCTGAGTGACCCTGGGTCGGGTGAACCCGGACTTTCTCTGAGTCACTGAAACACATAAAAGAAAAATCTGTCACCCCCTTTGCTGAAATAGCAATGCTCCCACCCACCCAGTTTGCCATACCCCTAAAATTTTCTTAAAGCAGAAGCAAAAACTCTTAAGTGGTGGTCCACATTTGGAGGTTAGATGTTTTGTTTGGCCTACAGAGTAATGCTATTTAAAAAAAAAAATAGTTGTCAGAATTTTAGAAATTAGGTTTTGCATAAATGTTTGATTGTCTGACTTCTCTTGAAAATCAGAGGACTTGGGCTTTCGTTTCCACACTGTGCCACGTTCGGGGGCGGACAGGGGCTGCTCCTGTAAATGAGGAGTGGCCTCGCCACCTGGCCTCAGTGCCCACCACGCCCTCTTAGTGGTTGAATCTGTGGCCGTTGGTATCAAGAAAGATGGTGAACACGTTTTTCTGCGAGCCTACTTGAGTCTGTGAGGACGGCCTGTGGTACCCCGTGAACCCGATCAGCGTGGGAGATGGAACTGCAGTTTGAAATTATTCACCTCCCCTTTGCTGTCAGAGAACTGTCCCCTCTGACCACTGCTAGAGACCGTGTGCGGATCATTCGAGCAGAAGCTTTCAGAGGCTGTGTGCGTTATCACCAGCCCTCGGACCCTTTCCCTCTGCCTGGGGAACAGCACACCCCATGATCCTTCAGCCTGGAGCCCAGAAGGAAAAGGACACACGGTGCACACCAGCACCTGACCTGGAGCTGACACAGACAGAGCCGAGCAGCCAACCACAGCCTCAGTGATGCGCATGAGCAACCAACGTCGTTGTGGGCCTCTGAGAGTCGGCGCTTGGTGGTTCTGTGCAGAGCTGACCATGGAGCAAGAACAGGCTGCTAGGAACGGGGGCTATGACGTCAAAGCCATGTTCTCCTGCTTTCTGAGGAGAGAAAAACGACAGCATTAGGGAATTCTTATATATGTTCATTTTAATTGTCTTTAATTAAAAATAACTTTAGAGGATGCTGGGAATATCACAGCGGCAGCATCAGAAGAACTGGATTGAGTTTTTTAATGACCATGTTGTAAAATTTGGAATAATTGTTCTTTTATTGAGAGAATTGCCTTTTAAAAAATCACATGTGTATCGAAGTAGTATTGTCAATTAATTTCATTTTGGAATAGTAAAGAAAATATTTGTCACATAAAGGGTGTCTAGCTTAGGTCCCAGGGGTTTGCCAGTCTTTACAGGGGAGGAGGCAGGGATCACTGGGGGGCAGGGTCCCTGTTTCTTCTGTTGTAGTGAATGAAATTAATAACTAACATTAAAATGTACTGTTCGGTGGAAACACAAAAAGAAAGTAGGATCAAATGGCCTAAATGTTTTGGAAATGCTTTGTCAGGATGAAGTGATGACAAATTATAGTTTTTACTAGTCTGTAGTTCCTGACACCTCTCTGCTCTTCAGGCCTAGAGCACTCGGTTTGTGTTCTGGTTCCTTTTAGAGTGTCTGGTCCCTTTCATGCGTGTGTGTGTGTGTGTGTGATCTCCACTACCAGTGGAGAAAGTCCCTGAGGGACGGGATCCCACCTTTTACATCTTCATGTCTTGCCTGGTCCTGCTCCTTGCACAGAGCTAATGCTGGGGTGAATGAGTGGATTATATTCATGACGTTGGCTCTGGCTGTTTCTTCACTGGCAACCCGTCGCGTGGCCACAGCTCCCACTAGGTGCAGAGTTGAAAGAACAGCAGCCCGGTGCCTACTGCCCCAGGAAGACTCCGCGTCTGCCTCTGGGTGCGGTGCTGGTTACAGAGTCCACGGGCCCAGGCGGTCTCACGGGCTCACAGATTATCCAGAAGAGCAAGTTGCATGTAAGAACGGTTTAAAACTTCATCTGCAGATTATCTGAGATCTGAGTAGGAAATACGGTAAATAGCAGCTGCTGTTATGGGGGTTAAAACTATAACCATGATGACCAGAGATCAAGTCAAAGGTTAAAGCCACAGTTTAAGAGAGGAAACCTTCCCCCTTCCTTTCAATCCCCTCCTTCCTTAGAAAGGTAAGGGCGGAGGGAGCCACACCGCTTGGAGAAGGAACGCAACACGGGGAGGCTGCGACCAAGGCACAGGTGCATAACCATGCGCAGTAATCACAGTAATTACCTCGTTAGCATCAGAACCGGTAGGGAACAGGCTCATTCCAAGGCGGGGCTGGGCCAGGCTCCCCCCTGGGCCTCCAGCAGCATGGCAGGCCCTGTGAGGTGGGGGCTGGAGGACCCAGACCCAGGGGCGCCCAGCTCACCCCCCCTCCAGGTCTCACCCTCCTCTAACCGCTCTAGGCGCTAACTTCACAGCACCTCATGTTCACCTGCACCTCTGTTACCCCGGTTTAGGGCCGGCAGTACCACAGTCTCACCTCAGGGACGAAGGGTTGACTGTGAGAAAATCACGTGGTTTGCCAACATTTTTTATTTCAGTACAAGACAGTGAAGGAGAAAGTGATTTAACAACATTCTGCTAAGTGAAGGAAGTCGGACAAAGACAAACACCCCAGGATCTCTCTTATGAGTGGAATAATATACACACACACACACACACACACATAACATATTCATATATATCACATATACATAGATACACACATATGTATGTATAAATATCACGAGATCATAGATACAGAGAACAGATCGGTAGTTACCAGAGCTGGGGCAGGGGGAGAAATGGGTGAACTGTTCTATTTTTAGTTTTTTGTTTATTTTTTTGTTTAAATAAGTTTGATAATAAAAATATACATGTAATCAAATAAAAATAAAGAATGAAAAGAAGAACGTGGGAGACCAAGGTCTCGGCCTTTACGCTGTCCTTGAGGAATCTTGCTCCGTTTGTGACTCCCTCCTCACCGACCTCGGGAAGGGTGGGTGTCCCCAGATCCCTAGCAGGGGCACAGCCCACTGGTAGAATTGTGCTCCGCCCCCAGACCACACTGATTCCCTTACCTTGGGAACTGCCCTGCCCCCGCCGGATTCAGCCTCCTCCTGGAGATGAGGGAGCAGACCCAAGGCTGTCCTGTCCCAAGTGACCTGCTCAAAGTCACTGAACACACTGGTGGCCACGTCGAGGTGTATGCAGAAAACTGCTGTTTGTGGGGTCTGTCCGAGCCCCCAGCCCGGGTCAGTGTGTCTCCTTATTAAGTGTTTTTCTTTGGCTGCCTTGCCAACTCCTAACCAATATTTCCGTATTTAACCACTTGACGCTCGAACAACACAGGTTTGAACTGCGGGGTTCCACTTACACGCGGATTTTTCTTTTTTTCCGATGAATGCAGTCGGCCCTTGGCATCTACGGGTTGGGTTTCACAGCCGGAAATTCAGCCGACCAGGATGGAAAACAGCATTTTCTCATTCCCAGCTGCAGTTCCCAACCAGAGAGAAGGGCTGTCCTGACCGTGGTTGGCTGAATCCGAAGATGGGGAGGGCCCGCAGCAGAGGGGCAAGTGAAAGGCTGATTTTGACTGTGGGGTCGGCACCCACTGGGCAGCACTGTCACAGGTAAGAGGGACCTTTGCTGTGTCTCCACTCCCTCTGCCAGGTCCTCGACAGGGAAGTCACTAACCACCCCGAGAGCACAGGCCGAAGAAGCCGTTTCATCAGAGCTGATTTCCACGTGCCCGGCGCCAGGGCCCGCTGAGGGCCAGCGGCCTGCAGTGGAGACAGCACCGTGGCGTCTCGCTTGTGCCCGCCAGCTGCCGGACCTGGGAGGGCACAGGGCAAGAGCCCGTGGGCAGGACTAGGGGTGCGCGTGGGAGAGGGGGCCTTCAAACAGAGAAGGGCTAGGGCCCAAGTTCCTTCTGCAGCGGGCATTGTACAGGCCGGTGGACACTTCGTGTACCTTGTCTGTGCTTTAGTTTCTTCTTTGGTCACATGAAGAGGATACTCATTTTGATTTTCTTTGTCAGTAAGTGAAAAGACATCTTTTACGTTTTTAAAGGTGCAGATAAGCCCTGGCATAGGAGCAGACTGGATTTACTCAGGTGTGCTCTGTTTAGCCTCATAGCAACCCAGGGCCCTTGGCCCAATTACTTAATCTCATCAACCCCCAGTCCCTTCAACTGCAACAAGGTAATAATTAGTGACATCCTCCTAGGTGGTTGTGGGTTTAAATGGTCGATGTAGACAAAACAGGAAGCATCTGCTCAGGGCCGTCAGGGCAAAGACGAACCGGCCAAGGTGTCCAGAGTTTGGGGCTTTCTCTATTCATGGCCTCGTGGCAATTGGCAAGTTTAACATGTACATGGAAGAGCACAGGACAAAGGATAACAAGGGGAGTTTGGAGAAGGAACGAAGTAGGAACCTGCCCTCACCAGATATCAAGATTTCTTACAGTGTAGCAGCAGTTAAGAGATGGTACTGGCGCCGGAACAGAAAAAAATGGACCAACAGACCGGACAACAGCGAACTCCAAGCATAAGTAAACGTTTGATATGATAAAGCAGAAAAATGATGGACAGTTAGTTTACCACATGGAGAAAAATAAAAACGTCACACATACAAAAATAATTTCAAGTGCGTGAAAAAGCTCTATTTGGAAGCAAAAATGTAATACTTTTACAAGACAATGTAGGAGAGCGTCTTGGACTTAAAGGTTAGGGAATGATTCCGTAAACAATACATATAAAAGAAAAGCCGTAAGGGGAAAGAGTGACAAATTTGACTACACTAACATTAAATTGAAAACTTCTTTTTTTTTTATCCTCACCCGAGGATATTTTTCCATTTTTTGTACAGATAGAGTGGGAGGGAGAGAGAGGAAGGGAGAGAGAGAGAGAAACATCGACGTGAAGGGACACATCGAGTGGCTACCACCCGCACGACCAACCAGGGCCGGGGACAAACTGCAACCGAAGTACATGCCCTTAGCGGGAACCGAACCTGGGTCTCTCCGGACCGCAGGCCAACGCTCTAACCGCTGAGCCAAACTGGCCAGGGCTTAAATTGAAAACTTCGTAATGAACGATACCACAAAAACTAAACATAAGCCTGAGACTGGGTGAAAATATTGGAAACACAGATAACTGAAAAAGCCCCAGTATCCAGAATTTTAAAAGAACTACAACTGAATAAGAAAGAAAGAAAGAAAGAAAGAAAGAAAGAAAGAAAGAAAGCAAGCAAAACATAGGGTGACGATCATTAATTGCCAATAAACACATGAAAAGATGCTCAAGCTCCCCAGTAACTAAAAAACACAAATTCAAACAACCAGAAGGTACCACTATGTATTCATTTGCCTATTGAAAGACAATAGGCAAACTGTAGAAGAACAGGTATAACAGAATTTCATTTGCAAAAAGTTAAAGAGCATATGAAACAGTCTTACTTCTTAGGACTTTATGGATTCCCACATAAGACATATGTAAAGAGTATTTTAAAATGTGAATGGAAATGATTAACATCAGATTTAGGATTGTGGCTACCTGTCATGTGGCTTAGGGGAGGTGTGGATAGGAGACTTCAATTCTGGTTGCAACATCTTATTATTTTAAAAACTCTAAAGCAAATAGGTAGACATGCTAAGATTTGATAAAGTTGGATAGTGGGCAGACAAGTGTTCATTTTACTATATTCTCTCACTTTGTACAGCTTTACAGACTTCTGTAATCCATTTGAAAAGATTTTAAATTGGCGTTTGCTTCCAACACACAGAAAAGTGGAAGTATAATTGTTTGCTGTCAAAGTGCTGACATATTGACCTGCCACCTCCTTCCGACAGCCCAGGACAACTACCGCTCGTGCCTAGCACAGCGCCTGGGTTCTGAAGAACATGCAATAAACGAAGATGGAAAGAATGAACGGGCCCGTCATTGGAAATAGAGGCCAGTCCTACGTCCACTGGGCCCTTTCTATCATTAAATCACACTTGGAGCCCTGGCCGGTTTGGCTCAGAGGTAAGAGCGTCGGCCTGCGGTCCAGAGAGACCCGGGTTCGGTTCCCGCTAAGGGCATGTACTTCGGTTGCAGTTTGTCCCGGGCCCTGGTTGGGTCGTGCGGGTGGCAACCACTCGATGTGTCCCTTTCACATTGATGTTTCTCTCTCTCTCTTCCTCCAACTCTATCTGAACAAAAAATGGAAAACTGTCCTTGGGTGAGGATAAAAAGGAAAAAAAAATCACACTTGTCACACTTGGAGAGTCACTTCCTTCCCATCCATCTCACTCAGCCTGAGTTGCCATCTAGTCTAGTGACGGAAGGCACAGCATTTAGGGGCGGCTGCGCGCAGGACAGCGGGGAGCTGCAGCTCAGCCTCAGCTGCACTCTGAATTCATTAGTGTCTCCCCAGCAGCCTGGGTGCTCAGAAGAATGACCCTCGCTCAGAGCAGGGCATTGCTGGCTTCCTCACCTTACCGAAATAATAATGACCAAAAACAGACCCAAGGAGGAGAAATCTCCAGGGAGGCCTTCCTCTTTAATTAAGGAGTGCAGATGAGCCACAGTCCACCAGGGCGGGACTCAACCCTCCTTTATAAACAGGGGTTGTGAACTGGGGTGTGGTTTTTTTTCAGCCCTGCTGTTTCTCTTTTGTTTCCTTCCCCTGATGCTGCTGCCTCTCTCTGCACATATGTGCACGTATGTGAAATCCATGATGTAGGGATCCAAAGCGCTTTATGCACCTCGCCAGTGTGAAGGTCTAAGGTTCATAGAGTGTCACCCAAGGAAATGTAATATGGACCAGTAGCTTAATGGGTGGGCAATGCTGCTAATGAAGGTAAAGTCTTAGGTTCTACTCCCCAAAAGTCAGAATGATGTCCTGTGTTCAGCAGATACAGAAAATATCTCAAATCTTGGCAAATGTATCCTAATGTATCCTTGTTTTTATGGGGGTCAGACAAGACAGGTTGGCATGAATCATGTCATATGCATCACCACCATGGGAACTCAAAAGGTCCGCAGACTGGCCCTGGCTGGGTGGCTCAGTTGGTTAGACGGTTGTCCCATGCACCAGAAGGTTATGCGTTTGATTCTAAGTCAGGACATGTACCTAGGTTGCAGGTTTGATCCCCAACTGGGGCACATACAGGAGGCAAATAATCAATGATCAATGTTTCTCTCTTTCTCTCTCTCCATCCCTCTCTGTCTCTCTCTCTCTCTAAAAGTCAATAAAAACATATCCTTGAGTGAAGATTAAAAATAAAAATTGTCCCCAGCCTGGTGAGTCTGTAGATTCCTTTATGAAAGAAAGGAGAGCGTCTTACACGGGGAAAGGGTTAGCAATGTCCCAGCTCAGCTGTAGGAGTGAAGCTGACAAAGTAGCCTGGGCTGAGATTCCCCTCTTCATTGTTAGAGTAGAAAAGGGAAACTTGATCATTCTCATGATCATTTTTGTGATTCTTCTGAGTCTGAGGGTATATAATGTGGAAACATGCGACAAACTCAAGCAAAGAGAGCTTTGGACTGAATTTCTAGGAATAAAAATAATCACGGTGAAATCCATTAGACCGTGTAGTAGTTCCCCAAGGGGAATGATGTAAACCTCATCGCGGCAGTCATTTAAATTTAGACTGAACCCTGCATTTGTGAGCAGACCCCAGGGACCAATTCTGCACTGAAGAGGGGTTAGGGAAGGGGATAGGCCAGGTGACCTAATAGATCTTTTTTCCATCTTAATTGTGGGATCCTAATTAAAATGAATGATATTGCCTATTATGAACCCATTACATTAATACTCTGTAAGGTCTCCAGGCAAGCCAAGGGGCTTTCGGCTTTTTCTTATTTCTGTAGAGTCAAGAGTCCATGCACCGCCTGGACTACAGAGCTGCCGCCATGCTCCAACTTCTTCACCAGTAGTGCTTGGCTTATATCTTTTAAAAAAGTTAGAGCACGTATTGTGAACTAACTTTTCATTCCCAGGAATTCAGTGGAAAGAGAAGCAATCTGTGATATGGGCTGTGACAATAAGCATTGTTCTGGCTAATGACACCATGTTGAGTTGACTTGGTGGTGGTGGCAGTTGTCACCATGGAACACCCGGTACTAAAATTTGCTTTCTCACCTTCGGCCCTGACTTTTCCTTTCAGCTTCTGCTGGGGTTTAAAGGGAATGTTGATAACCGGAGAAACCTCAGCAAAGACTCTGTCGTCATGGAACTGACTTCCCAGTTCTCTGATCTTAGCTGCTCTCCCTGGGCTGTCCTTTAGAAACAAATGCCAATGAGGAGGCGCAGACAGGCACTGGTGGGCTGCCCAGCGCTGGTCCGAGGAGCTCTGGCCAAGGGGCAGAGTGTAGGGCAGGAAGACAGAGCTTGGTGCCTCGGGTGCCCCTTGTGGTGTTTAGGTGAACGTAGCTGCTGGATAAAATAGCGATGACATCCCCAGATCAGCTCTTTCATTTGTCTTGTCCCATCTGGAGGATCCCCAAAGGTTCTTGATTCGCCCCAGAAGTAGGCACAGGTGTGCATTAGACTATCAGGTTCTACTGGTGGAGTCTCCATGGACATTGGAGATACCACTTTGCAACAGTATAGGCGCACAGTATCAGGTAGGCAGAAGGACCGGAAAATCCCGATCCCTGGTGTCGCCGCACTATGACATGATCCCCAACTCCTTCGGGCAGATCCCAGGAGCTTGCGCTTCCATTATAGTGTTTCTAGTGTGCAATGGTCAGCGTACCTACATATGTCCTCACAGACAGGGGAGACGTGGCATTCATCGATGTCCCCCGTGGTGGAACTCAGTTCCTGACATAGAAGGCACTTAGTAAGAACGTGTTGGGTTGTTACACTGATGTCTGAGAACCTTGGTTTCTTCATCTGTGAAGTAGGAGAATAATCCTGACTCGAATGGCTGTACTGAGGACTAAACGCCGGAACAAATAAAGCACTTAGCGCAGTGCCCAGCACTTAAATGACGTGTAGTTCCATCCCCCGCTTTTTTGGCATGAGAGGCTTATTTATTTCTGGTTCTGATAGATATCAGGCACAAAGTGTTTTTTAAAACAGCCATTAGCCCTGGCTGGTTTGGCTCAGCAGTTAGAGTGTTGGCCTGCGGTCCAGAGAGACCTGGGTTCGATTCCGGTCAAGGGCATGTACCTCCGTTGCAGTTTGTCCCCGGCCCTGGTTGGGTCGTGCGGGAGGCAACCACTCGATGTGTCCCTTTCACGTCGATGTTTCTCTCTCTCTCGCCCTCCCACTCTATCTGAACAACAAATGGAAAAATGTCCTTGGGTGAGGATTAAAAAAAACAAAACAGCCATTAAATCAGAATGTGGCACTCTTGAACCTTGTGTATCAGTTTCATCGGGTTTGCAGGATAAGGCAGCATTTTGCACCCTATAGGCACGGGGTTATACCAGCTCCGGCCCAAATTCCCCGGCCCTCACCTTCTCATCAGCCGCTTAGCTGGGCACCTGTAAAAAAGTGGGATTTCTGAGATGCGTGGGCTTGAGTCCGTTTCATACTTCCATGAAATGAACTTGGAGAATGAACGAGTAACTGTCATCAGTGATGACAAAGTATCGGAAGGTGGCCCTGTTTGCTTGCTGCGGTCAGCATTTTGCTTTCGCTGACCCAGAACGCCTCCAGGCCTTTCCTGAGGAGCCCCCTGGAGGAACTGAAACTTGTATTTGCTGCTTTATTTCTACAAAGCAAGAGTAGCCACAGAGTGACTCTTAGAGGGGGTTTGCCAGTCGGCACTCGCTGGCCGGCGACGCTGGGTGTGCGGCCCGTCCTGGGACTGGTTGGCAGAACCCGCGGGCGGAAGGGCCGCTCCCGCTGGAAACCGGGTCCGCTTTCCCCCCAGCTCGGGTCTTCCCGATGCGCCCCGCTGTCCTCTGATCGCCCCTCGGTGGACCCCTAGGGGGCAATGTAGAGGTCCACTGGGGAGCAGGCGAACACTCCTGGTGGATTTCAGAGGCCGAGACCCCTCGCTCTGTGGTGAGCCCCCGTCCGGCAATAGCGGGGCTCTCCCACCCCAAGCCCCATGCCCGCCCTGGCGGATCACCCCTGGTCCCTGGTCCCTCTCTGGTCTCATCTCACAGTCACATGGAATCTGCCGTGTCCTGAGTCAGAGAGCAAATGCCTTCTTCGTCTCCTGCTTTTAATTCCAGTCGAACTCAGCTTCTGGTATTGAATTCCCATCGCTGGAATAGCCTCCTTGGAGGGCAGAAGTTCCTCCCCTAGGCTCTGTTGCCCCAGCCGCCCTCTGCTGGCCACCACGGGTACTGTGGTCAACCTGTCGTCACCTGTGGCCTGCAGCAGGAACCCTGTTCTTCTCTGTCCTAATTCTCACGCGTTGTTTTAAAAACCTTTGGTCGTGCTGCCTGGGAGTTTTCCAGGAAACACCGAAGCACCCCGTCTTCCCGTCCTCCCAGTGACCGTGTCATGGATCAGCCATGAAGCATCTCCCACGCCCCGCACTGGCCAGGCACTTGGAGTAGATTCTTGGGGACTGAAGTGGGCTGTTGCTGACATGGTTGTGGAGGCTTTGTCACAGCAGGGTTTCTCAGACTTGGCACTTTGGGCCAGGGAGCTGTTTGCTTGTGGGTCTCTCCTGTGCATTGTGGGATGTTTAGCAGCCTCCCTGAACTCTACCCTCCACGTGCTAGTAGCACCTCCCCCAGGTAGGTGTTTCCCAGGCAACCCCTCACGACCCCTACATACACCCACCATTAGGTGAGGGGGCAGAAGCCCTGCTTTCCTCCGAAGGACTTGTCCATGCCGGAAGGTGCAGGTCTGTTCTCTGGGGCTGTTCAGGGCTTGGAAGGACACCCTGGTTCATTCTGGAGACTGACATCAGCTGCATCCATGCTGGGAGGGAGGGAGGGAGGTGGTCTCGAAAGCTGCTCTCCTGAAGGCTCCCAGTGAATCCTGTTTCCTGCTGCCTGCCCACTCTGGTGCTGAGCCTGGCAGGCCTGAGTCCTCACTTCCGAGCATGCTGAGCCTCGGCTGGCTGCACCCTGCCCACCCTCCCCCCACCAACCACCACCTCTTCCTGTGCCCCAGTAGCTCTCCCCCATCCACTTTCTTCCATAGGTTTGCTAAGCCTAAGCACTTCCCACCCCCCCTTATTTACATCATTGTGGGTGTATCTTCACAATTTTATTCCATTATAATCATTAGTTATGTAGTCTCTTAAGAGAGAGAAGTTGGTGATGTGTGGCTGACCGGTCCTCTTTAACCGGATGTCATCTCTCCCGCCACACGGAGAGGCCCCTGCTCTGTCTGCAGGGCACACTAGGCTTACCCCTCCCCAGCACCCGCCCATCTGTGCTAAGCTGGTCTGTCTCTGCTCAGTCTTCCTGATTGGACCACAAGCCCCTTGAATTCGGGCACCGGGTCCTTTTCATCCTCACCATCTGCGGGCCTGAGGGGAGAAGGGCCCGAGTGCATGCGATGCGCTCAGTGAAAGATTATTGAATGCATGACTGGCTTCAGCCTTGAAGGAAGTCCCTTCATTTAAATTCAGCAGCAATAGACTGCCTTGAACTTGAAGAGAACTGGGCACAAAAGGCTTTGAACATGTCTGTCCTCCAGGAACACAGCTCTGCTTTAATTTGTCAGAACCTGACCTTCAGCCTCTGGGGTTCACTAGACCCTTTGACTGGTAAGCTCCCAGTCTGCGTAGGGCCCCCCGCATCCCACACTGGGATGGCGCCATCCTCTGACATCCCAGGCGGGGGCCGTGCTGATGCTGCAGGTTAACGACGTATCCTGACACAGAGACACCGTTGTCCCAGTCGTGACGGATGGGATATTGATGGCGTCCCCTCAGACAGCCATCTAAATATAAATAAAGCAGGATTCGCTAATAAGAGAAGAAGCTACAAACACCAGTTTCTTTGTGTCACAGTCTCATAATATCATCTGGGCACCCGCCCAACTTTATGGAAATCACTTGGAAGAATCAGACGAGCTTTCTTCCCAGGGCACTTTTCTATTTTGCACAACCATCACCATTGTCAGCTTTGATGAACATGTATGGGTGTGTATCACAGTTTATTCACTCTTCCCAGGACGATTAGCAAACTCCGGAACTGTTACCTTACAACCCGGGAAGCCGCGTGAGGGCTAGCACCTTGCTTCAGGCCACAGGGTGAACGTGGTGTCAGGCTGAGACCAGGATGATTAATACCCTGTGGCTGAGGAGGGGGACTACTGCTTGGGGATTTGCCTAACCTTTGTACCCCCATCCGACAAAGCCAGCCCCCTGGGAGCGCTTCCGGACACTGGGCAAGGAGCACGCTTTCCACACGAAGAGGGAGCCAGCTCATCTTCCCGACACACGTCACATCTCTCACCGAAGGAAGAGACCATGACACCTGGCCTGTCACAGTCTACATGGCATGTGAAAGACAAAAGCCCTCTTGTCATCTGCCTTTCCCTCTACAGAGAGACAGCCCCAAAGTGCTGCTGTCGTAACAGCCAGATGACACGTCTCGGATCAATCAGGAGGAGCATATGTAGCATTTCTAAGCCAGGGCCAGGGGCCATGTGGCAGCCACAGGAGGGAATGGAGGCAGTAGCTAAAAGGAGGTCTGGTTAAGATTTAGGAGGCAGACTGAATCAATGAGATCATCTTGCCTGCCTCCATCCAGCCCTCCTGGTGCTTCTGTCCAGAGGGCACCTCTCATCCTCTGTTCTGTCGCCCTTGAAACCAGCGGGGGCAGAGGGTGCACTAGCTGGGGAGCAAGGACGCATGTGCAGAGCAGCCTGAGATCGATGTCCACACCCGGAAGTGCTGCTGAACGATGAGCCAGATCCCGCCTCGTTCTCTGCCTCTGCTCCCCCCTCCTCGAGGACATGGCTTTCTGCGGGTGTTCATGAGAGGAAACGTGTCCAAAGTCAAGGACCGAAGTCAGAAGCTGGGATTGCTGCCTGCGTCTTACTAGCTGTGTGGCCTTAGGCAGGTTCCTTAACCTCTCTGAGCCTCTGAGTCTTCATTAAAGTGAGGCTGACAAGACTTGTGCTCTCTGGGAGGCAGGGACCTATGAGATCCCAAATATTGTACAGAAGGCACGCTCCACAGATACGGATGATGTGATGATGATTCTGTCTCCAGCAACGTCAGGTATAATCTGAGAGTCTCAAGCTGGTGGAGACAGAGAAGCCATTAGGCACGCAGGTACTGTGGTTACCCAGCTATCACAGCTGTGAGGACCTGCTGCCCGCTTTCTCTCATCATGCCCTGTCCGGTGAGGGCCTGGGATGTGCCAATCCATCACCCTAGCAGACCATTATTAAATACTTAAGTGTTGGGTTTTTTTTAATTTAAAAAATATGTTTTTATTGATTTTTTTTTTTTTTAGAGAGAGGGGAAGGGAAACATTGATGTGCGAGAGACCCATTGATTGGCTGCCTCCTGCACCCCCCCACTGGGGATCAAACCCGCAATCCAGACACGTGCCCTGACTGGGAATTGAACCGGAATCTCTCAGTCCGTGGAACTGATGCTCAACCACTGAGCCACACCAACCGGGCAGATACCTTAGTGCTATAAGAACAGACTGAACACAACTCTGGCCCTAGAGGATGAACAGTCTAGAAACTAGAAAGCACCACAAGAATTGACTTATCGCGTCCTCTAGTCCTGTGGTTTTCAAACCTACAGAAACACCCGTCTCCTCGGCCGCTCAGTGTCTAGGAAGCACATTTTCTGTTTCTAGCAGCGCCGTCTCCCGGGCACGACCCTTTCACGAAGGCTCTCCTTCCTTCCCCACGGAGGTCAGGGACAGCAGCCTCCGAGTTCTCTCGGGCCGAGGGCCCTCCCACGCTCTCACCTAAGATTCTCTATCGATCCTGCTCCTTTACGCAGTGAAGTTGAATCGAACAGGTCATCTGCATCGCCCTGGTCCAGGGTCCGGCCGCTGGGGCCCCTCACTGTCCCGTAGCTCTCGCATCTCCTTCCCCCCAGCTCCTGTTCCAGCTCCTGAGCCGATGCCCGCAAGCACTGCGGATGCTTCGTCCATCCTGCTCCCAAGGTGGCCTTGTCGTTCTCTGTCCCTGTTAACGAACAGCTTCTGCTGTTAGGCCTGCAAAAGCTAAAACCAGTACAAGATTCGTATCATAGTTCAAGGCAACGGAGGGTTTGTCACAAAGCTGCATGTGATTAATGGTCAGATGAACTGCATAGACAGCCTGGGTGAGACAGGAGCAGGACCTCCTCGGGTCCCTTCTGGAAGGATGCAGAGTGTGCAGTATGACCCAGCCTAAATGGACACGCTGGCTGAGAGGACAGAGGTCAGAGCAGACAGAGGAAACCCAAGGACTGTGCTTCTGAATGGCTGTGACCAGCCGAACCTTCCAGGTACTTACACGGGCCAGCTGCATTGCCCTTTTAATACGCCAAGAACAAGTGAATGTTGATCATGTCATATGGTTCAACTTCAACATTTGGGGGTTTGGTAAATATTTTGGTACTTACGTGGCGTTGTGACTCTTTCTGTGAATTAGAAGGTAAATCTGGAACATAGTTTTGACATTTTATTTAGCCATCAGTACTGATAACTAAGAGCATCCTTTCTATGCACCGTACACATCACATGAATTGTTTCAAACTCATAACAACCTGTGAATTCAGTTTTGTTTTGTTTTTTCTTATTTTACATAAGACGCAGAGGCTCAAAAGGGTTAAATAAGTTGCCCAAAGTTACGTAGCTGGTAAGTGGTGGGGTTGAGATTGGGACTTGAACCCAGGATTCGTCTGGTTCCAGAGTCCTCACCTTTCAAGCAATAGTGCTTCACAGGTGCACATCACACACGCCTAGTTGCTCGAACCTCAGTTGCTCAGCCTTCCCAGTTATAGCTGATGTTCGAGAAACATTTACTGAATCAAACTAAGGACACATCCAAAGGTTCAGTCTCTACAACTTCTTTCCAAACACGTGGTTCTCACACATATATATTTATCACTCCCGTATCCCATCCACCATTTCCCCTCCCCCCCTTTTTCACCCAGGTACTGGCTATCTCTACACCTCATTTTCTCCTCCCGTAAACAAAGATTTAGTGAACACATACTATGCGAAAGGCCCTGTTCTGGGTGCTATTGCTATTTCTCATGTCCTTAGTTTCCTCAATTAAAAAATATTATATCCACGCTCACATATAACTATTAGCGCCCACTGTGTGGCCACCTCTGTACCACGAAGACAGAGGTGAATGAACAGTGTCTCTTGCTTCCATGAACTCAGAGTCAATCAGAGGAAATAAACCATCACGCTAAGCAAGTCCCTATCCAACAGTGTGGACTGGAGCAGAGTAATCGAGGAATAAATGGGGTGCACAAGGTAGGAGAGGGAGAAGTGACACACTGGAGGGTGTCAGGGACTTCGCCGGGGGCGCTCAGCTTTAGAGCGCGGACACCCCGGCACACGGCCAGGATGTAGTAGGCATTCCTTACATCTCAGTAAGCAGAATCACACTGGCTGGACGTAGATTTGGAAGGGGCATGGCGCAGACTGTGGCTGGAGAGTGTATGAGTCTGAACAGAAGTTTCTCTGCTGGGCAGTGGAGTCCTGATGAAGACATAGAGCGCAGGAAAGATTTGCTGGATGTGTGCCTAGTGCGGATGACGGGAGAGGAGCTGGAAGGAGATGAATGGGAACATTCCTGGCCAATCTAGAGCGAGGGACATGATTTGGGGAGGGGCTAGGAAGGGGCAGAGAGAAAGCCATGCAGGGGACCAGGAAAGGGATGATCATCTGTGCCTGATTTTCTCTGAAATCTTTCTTTATTTGAATATTTATGTTTATAGTCTACTTGCTGAATTTGAGATGCTTTGCCATAAAAGACACAGATACAAATTAATTAACATAGAAAAGATGATGTACATGTCAGAAAGATATATTGAATTTTTAATATTCGAGTGGAAATAAATACATCGGACAGTAGCCTACTCAAATTGGACCTAATTCAAGGTGCTAACGTCACCACCACCTCCCTGTCTCGTTGGGACCCGTCCTCAGAGTTCCTGTCGGGCTGTGGGATCTGAACCCGCGCCCCACACCCAGCACTGGGGAAGTTCACGCTCTGACTCTGCACCGAGTCTGGACCTGCCTGGCTGCAGTTTGGGGTCAGATCCTCCTTTCCCATCAGCAGTGGGCATGAGCGATAGCACGTGGAGCATCTTTCTGTCTTTGCTGCAATCACACACCGGAGACGTTGTCCATCGCTCACCCACAAGTACTGTCTGGAGCCCTCTCTGCTCAGGACACTGTTATAGGCCAAAGGAACAAGATACATATCAGTTTGGGCGCTTTGGAGCCCGTATTTTGTGGGACCGACAATTCAAATGAATAAATGTGTCGGGCAGTGATGGACGGGCGTGGGCAAAGGGATCGCGTGTGCTCTCTCGGAGGCTGGTGTTCGTGGCATTACGTGGCTCCATGTTCATCTGAGGACATCTCCTTTCCCTTAGCGACACGGGATAAACATTCCAGAACCAAACACCCTTCACCAAGTCGTCCGTGAAGGATGGCAGGGAAATGTTCTGCTCCCATTTGAGGCGGGGGCTCTGCCGAATTGTTCATCACAGAAACAGCAGCCGTACCAGCCAGGTCATTTCCGGTCAGTCTAACCTGACCCACGCCCCTGAGTCTGAGCTCTTTCCATGTGCCCTCCATGTGCAGTGCTTAGATGGGCCACACCCTCAACATCTGTTAGCTCACTGAGTGAGATTTCTGGGAATCAGGAAAGGAAAAAGCCAAATAGAGCAGATAGTTAGGAAGCTGGGTCTGGAGCCGGGCTGCCTGGCTCTCCACCTGCACCCCAGGAACTCCCAGCGGGGTGATCTCAGACAAGCTGTTCAACCCCTCTGAGACTGGTCTCCTTGTCTCTAGAAGGGGTGGTGCCGTCAATACCTAATAGGGTTGTTGTGAGGATGACATTTGTTAATATATGTACAACACTAGGATATTATCTGGCATATCACACTTAATACGTGCTTACTGTCATTATAACTCCAATTTCTGGATGAGGATATTGAGGCTCTGAGAGGTGAAGTAACTCACCCAAGGTCATACAAGTAGTGAGTGGCAGATTCAGAATTTGTACTGAGGTTTTTCTGACTCCAAACCCATGCTCTTCCTGCTGTGACTGCCTCTGTCACTAATTCATAGGACTTAAAACAACGTTCCTTATAAGAGACCTAGATCCAGGTAACAAGCGAGAGACAGGCAGGCGCGCTCATGAGAAAGTAGGGTCATAAATGATGCTGGTGAGTGATCGGCGATGTTTATCAAGTGCTGTTGTGCCCAAGGCCCCCCGTCAATAAGCAGTGATAACTCAAAGCAAATGGATTTTCCTTTGGCTTGATGATTTGCTTCATTCCTTCCTTTTTTTATTTGTCTGACATTTAACTGAGGCTGTGGAAGGTTTGTAGAAAAAGATGCAATAATCCTGCTCTCAGGCTGGGGGAAGAAAGAGCAGAAGATACAAATGACCAACCAGGGGAGAACGTGAGCAGGTGCTCAGGCTGGTGGGTCCGTCGCAAGGGGACCAGAGTGAGAAGCGAGAGTGTGGTTGGTTCAGGTTGGGACTAGTGACAAAGGTTGGTTTCCGGTCCTGTAGGAAGTAACCAACATTAATTAGCCAGGAGCTCTGTGAAACAACGATGCCAAATTGAAGATCTAGTGAGGGAAGTTGCACTGGGTTCAAGTTACCTGCAAAAACATAGCAGACTCAGTGCAATCTTTGGAGGTCAATGTTTGTGACGGATCATTTGTGTTTGCGAAATACTTTTTTAATCCCTCAGTATTTCCATGGGAAGAAGTCTGAATTAGATACCTAAAGGATTTCTTTGGTTCTGTATTAGTTGAGGTACAGTCAGAAAATGAAAATCACACCAGTTATTGACACAGAGAAAATGTAATCTGCAGAACTGTTAACCAGATGGTAGTTGTTAACTAGGTAACTGAAAGTGTAAAAAGAGAGTTTGACGGCATCACTAGGTAGCAACTGCAGGAAGCAGCTCCCAACCTCTGTGGAACAAGGAAAGAGGTTGGAATTATTAAAACTTAGGAGCTTGGAGGAGGGGTCCGTAGGGGCTGGGACCAAGACCTCTGAGGACAGGGTGCTGGCCCCTACTGTCATCTCTTTGTGGAGCACAAGGAGGCTGATCTGCAAGGGCCAGAGAAATTGCAAACTGTATCCAGTGGCCACTGCAGGAGGGTCAAGAATCGCTGGAGTTCTGCTCACAGCAACAGGAAGCAGACCAGAAGCCAACAGCAGCCGACAGAAAGAGGCAAGTCCCTTCCTCCGCCAGTCTTGCCACTTCTCTCTGGCGCTGCTTTTGGCGGGGCCTGGCATGGAAACGGCTGGCAATACAAGTGTGAATACAGCACAAGGACGACCACAGCTTCTTCATCCCTGTCTTCAGCCCGAAAGGGAAGACAGACATGGGAACCAGGAAGCACCATAGGTATGTGTGATACCGGAAGACCATGCAGGTGTCAAGGGAACACTGACTTAGAAAGGATTCTTCTTAAGGGAGTGGACAGGAAAGACTTTGTAGATCATTCTTGAGCTGAGCCTTCAAAGGTGAGCTTTTGGGCCAGGTAGGCCTGATCACTAAGAGAACATTCCACACACGGAATCCTGGGCAAAGACCTCGAAGCAGCAAGGAGTGGGGTGCATTCAAAGATCATGAACATGCCCTGGCCGGTTTGGCTCAGCGGTTAGAGTGTCGGCCTGCGGTCCTGAGAGACCCGGGTTCGGTTCCCGCTAAGGGCGCGTACCTCGGTTGCAGTTTGTCCCCGGCCCTGGTTGGTCGTGCGGGTGGCAGCCACTCAATGTGTCCCTTTCACGTCGATGTTTCTCTCTCTCTCTCTCCCTCTCCCTCTATCTGAACAAAATATCGAAAAATGTCCTCGGGTGAGGATTAAAAAAAAAAAGATCATGAACATAACTGAGCCTGGCTGGACTGTGGGATAAGAAGTGGGGGGCTGTGGTAAAGGATAAGGTGCACGAGGTAGGTGGGGGTCAGATCATCAAGACTTCTCTGTGCCAGCTGAATTGTTTGAACCTTATCCTGGAGGCAGGGAAAGACTTCAAGTAGGAGAGTAACACGAGCAGAATGGTGTTTTTGAACAATAACTCCTGGGTCATTCTGGAAAATAAGTTATAGGAGAGCAAGGGAGGCCAATTAGAAGACTTGAAACATTCCGGTTGCACAATGGTGAGAACCTGATCGGGGCAGTAGCAACAGGAATGGGATGGAGGGACAGACAGGAAAAGTACTAAGAGAGTAGTAATGAGATGAGCAGGAATTGAGATGAGAAATAACCGAGGAGCCTGTGTTATTGGCTTAGGTCGCTGGACAGATAGATGGTAGTGCTGCGCTCCAGGATGGGAGGTAGCAGAGGTTGCCCTATGGGTAAGGAAGGAAATACGATAAGGGCATGACTTAATCTTTCTCCATGTGGCTTGACCACTTCAAGTGATGAAGAGATTGTTACCTTAAAAGGCAGCTGAGTTGGTGTTGAGCTCATGTTTAGCAGGACTCCACAGTCCAGATGACGTCCCTACTGCTTCCCAAGAGGTGTTGCTCATTAAGAAGGTGGAAACCATTCAGCGATTCCAGGAAAGATCTCCGGGATTTTTGACACTTACAGCAGATGTGGTCATCATTTCCCATATTGTCATTTTTTCCCTTTCCACAGGATGGCATTTAGGTCCGGGCTGGCAATATGGCCGATGACTGCAGAGATTGACAAGTGAATAGATTTGTCCTGGCGCTTAATGACTGATTTCTTAATTTAACTTCTGACTTGAAATCTCCTCCTTAGTCGACATCCAGAAAACTTTAAAAATATCTTTTATATTGTGCCTGAAGTGAGCTCCGAGCTCACATGATGATGTCACCGCTATTCTCAAGTTCTAGAGGACTCCTGTTGCATTTTAGTTTGCTAAGGACTACTGTCATGATTGGAGTCTACAGCTGTTGTTTTTTTGTATCTTCTACATTGAGAAAGCCATCACACCATGGAGGTAATAGAAAGCCAGAGCTGCAATAGGGTATCTAGGAGGCCTCCCTGGCACTTGGTCTTATTCATTCAAATCATCTTTCTTTACGTACAACACCGCTGCCTGAAAAGGACAGAGAGGGAATAATTCGTGGGCATGCAGGGGGCCCACAGATTGCCCAGAATCTCTCTTTTCCTTCTACCTCTCTGACTTCCCTTTACACGTCTTCATGCACCCAACTATTCAGCACTGCGTGCGATGCAAAGTCCAGCTCAAAACCGCCTCTTTCCAGATCCCCAAGCTCACTGCAGTCCTCTGAGCTCCTGCGACATCAAGACTGTAACTCCTTCAGCCCTTACCCGTCAGTACTGGGCATGCCATCTCACCGCTCTTGTGAGCGGAGTGTAGATCTCAGGAGAGCGGAGACCCTCATTTACCTCTTTATGGACTTGGTGCACAGACGACTTCGGTGACAGCCTTGACCCATGTTCTCCTGGGCTGAGCCCAGAGGTCACTGGATATTTACTTGGAGGCTAATCCCTGACCTTTCTGTTGTTTACACTCATGTCTCTGAGTAGCTCTCACGTGGATGGGGAACGTCTAGCCCGTGGGCCGTGTAAGGCCCTCGAAGTCAACACCAGCTAACACCATACGCCTCACCAAAGTAGCCTGACCGAATAGAGCAGGCTAACTTTTAAGCTGATAATTCTGTGAGGCCCATAAATGATGTTATAAATATCCAAATGGCCCTGGGCAGAAAAAAGCTTCCCCACCCCTGCGAGAGGATCTGGGCACAGGACACAGACATTAAGGAAGCTGCTCCCTTTCTGTAATCACCCTGGTCGTGTCGTCTATTCCTCCCCAAAGGCGAGCCACTCTTTTTAATTTGCACCATATTTATTAACTTTCTGTCTCCCAGTAACACACAACACACAGTCTTGATAAATGAGATCCACTTCTGCTCTCCGAAGAAAATCAGCTGCCATAAAAGTTAATGTGTTTAGTTCAGACAGAAAAAAATCTCCCCCATGCTTTGGTTTCTTGGAAATTGGTGCATTCACTTTATGACCACATTTGTTAGCCAGAATGATGCCTTGTTTGATCTCTGAATTTGTTTAAGATCCTTAGGAAAGAGCTCCTGGCTGTCACTCACCGACAATTTACGCACTAGCCTGGCACACAACCCTGGACATAAATAAGGAAATGGAAGCTTTCTTTTTTTCTTTTGGTTGTAATTTCCTCCCTCTGCCTAGCTGGTACCTGAGTATTTCTCAAATGGTTTCTATTAGCAGGTTTTCTGAGCATCTCAGTAAGACAGTGTTGGTTTAGTATCTCCACACTGGAAAAGAGAGCAGAGTTATTTTCCAATAGTAGAAAGAAACGATTTGGGGCTACAGTGGTTCCATAGAAAAGTAAATATCGGAACAGAGTTCTAATATTGCACCATTGAATATTATTTTCCCTTTCAGGCAGCTCTCTCTGCCCTGAAACATCAGAGGATAAGTCTATCATCTCCTCCTGCTTGTGAGCTGCTGGCTGCCAGAAACAAAGAATTTGAAAGAATAGCTGAGAAAATGTAAGGAAACCTGTTTGCTGATCACTGTTCCTAATGCTCAGGTCTTTTATCTCTGTCACAGAGGGTGAATGGGAGAGATACACTCCATGTAATTTTTTACTTCTTCAACTTCTCCTCACCTCTCCTGGCCACAACTGCACCATCACCACTATCACCACGACCACCATCATCACCATCATCACCACCACCATCACCATCATCACCATCATCACCACCACCATCACCACCACCTCCTCCATCACCATCACTTCCTCCATCACCACCACCACCTCCACCATCATCACCACCACCTCCTCCATCACCATCACTTCCTCCATCACCATCACTTCCTCCATCACCACCACCACCATCATCACCACCACCACCACAATCATCACCACCACCACCATCATCACTCTGCTAACAAAAACACATGGTATCTTACCTTTGCTTCTAACCTTGGTTTTTAGCAAGAATATGTTTTGGATGAAATGAGATTTGTTTTCTCCATCCAGTATTTGAATTGGGCATTTTCTATGTGCCAGAGGATGTGATAAAATACTATTTTCTAATAAGGAGGTAAAATTTGCACTATTAGCTAGGCTAGTGATACCTTCTGGGCTACAATTTGTAGCTATTTAATGATGAGGTTAAATTTGTTAAGTACAGGGGTCATTTAAATTTCAGAGGGGGTTGATCCAAGGGTCCAATGTTGTCCTCAAAGACCTGATCTTTCTTGCCTTCTATGGGTAAGGCTGTCATCCCTCATGGTGTCAACATGGCTGCAGCAGTTCCAAGCTTCACATCTATAGAGCATGCCATCCAGGAGAGAGTACTTTTCTCTCCAAGACCACAAGCCATCTCTGAACCAGTAGTTGTGGCTAAGGTGATGGGTTGTGCTGATCAGTTTAAGCAAATGAGGGTCCATCCTTGGAGCTATAGGTCAGATCAGCTTCTCCGGAGACATTTTACCAGTTCCTAATACTCATCACATTTTACCAGGCCAGGTCTGAGCAGATAATACCTGGTTACTAGAGAATTTCCCAGCTGAACTCAAACGTGCCTCTTCTTCATTCAATCTATTAACTTATTTAGATGTTGCTCACAAGATGAAATCTCAGTCAGTGACACAGACAAAGGGCATCAAGAGTAGATGCCCCAAACTTAGAGCCGAATGTAAACTACTTGTGTTTATACTTGAAAAATTTTACCTTTGCACCTGAAATTTGACCAGCACTAGCTCAACATCGCCTTTCAACAAGTAAACAAATAAACAGAAACCCAGATGCTTGAGTCTTGAATTCAGGAACTTGAACCAGAAACACAAATCTCAGAGTGAAATCTAGTCAATAAGAATGGAATGCAAGTTGGGGCGTGTACGTTATCTTGGTGTTCAAATAGCCCTCAGGAGCTGAGATTTTTATCCAAGTCTCAAGATTGGAAGTCTCCCTCTCTGGGTTTCATACTCTTAGGCTCTTCCAGGATTTGGTGATGTGATATGAAAATCTTTGTGGTGATTGTGAAACAGATTTTGGACAATTTTCAAAACCTATTATTATTATTATTCACCTAGGAAGTGCTCCATCCATATACTTCTCTGGTTTTGGGTCACTTTAGATTTTTTCCTAAGAACCCTTCCCCATTGTTCCAAAAGCAGTTCTCTGAAAAATCTATTTTAGAGACATAGTTAGAAATGACAGGAGTCAAAGAACCCGTCAAAAAGAACAGATGGTTATTTTCTGTGAGAAACAAATGCTTAATTTAAAAACTTCTATTCAAAGATTTAACCAAGACAGACTGGTCCAACCCTTGTTGTTACTGAGATCTGTCAGTCGGTTCCTTGCTAACACTGACATAAAAGATTTGGCTTTACTGTTAAAAATCTTTATTAGTCCATAAAGATACAATGCCATCAAACAGGGGCTTGATTGAATACATGAATGCACAAACAGATGGATAGGTACACCATGAAGCAAATCACCTACAATATTAATGGACTCTAGGTAGTCGTGTGTTTATGGGTGTTCACTGTTTGCTTCTTTCCATGTTTCTGTGTTTGAAGCCATTTCCCTAACCAAGTCCAAAGTTGAGATTAAAACTCTCCTTTTTATTTGAACCCTGAAAAGCCTGAAAAGGGGACAAGGAAAAGGACGGGCTTACACCCTGGATGATGTCCAGATCGGTGGTTACAGAACACTCTTCTAATTGTTATGTCACTACAGATTTAGTGCTCACAACATGTGTCTGCGCAGCTTTACTCGGGACATGAAATAATAATTTAATTATGACAGGCAATTAAAAATGGTGACTACTATATTTGTGTCTCCTTAAGAAACGTGCCAATTTTCTTATTCATTCTGGCATACTGTGTGTGTGCGTGTGTGTATGTGTGTGTGTGTTAGAGACGAGTGGAGAGGGCAGTGGAGGAAGAATTGAAGAAATGAGTCATGCAATCTTCTGCCTCACTGAAGAGACAAAGAACATAAAAGAGTTTAAAATCTACTCTTCTAGCATGCGTGTGCTATAAAACTGAAGCGAAAGTGGCAACCCCTATTGCCTTAAACAATGCAAGATTTAAGAGTTCTTTTGTTTTTCATTTTAATTTTTACCAAAACAATAATTGTACTTGGTAAAAACCAAATCATACAGAAGAACTCAGGAAGCCTGATATTTTTCCAGCCAGCTCCTGATTTAGTTTCATCTCTTTTCATTGTTTCTGTATTTAATTATTTGGCCACTTATTTCCACAAGTATAGTTACTATAATTATAACCCTATATCCTAATTACAATTCATAGTCATTATCAATTAACTCACAAGAAATGAAAATGTATTTCACATTAACCTCTTCTTTCTCATCCTCTTCCTAATATTTAGGATTTGTATTATTTTTCATTTTCCATTCTTTACTTTTGTGACGTTAAATAACACGATTAAATTATTTGTTTCCACCAACTTTCTGCTGTGTCATTCCAATTTGGAAAATGGCCACACTCTTCCTCTCCATATCACCCCCCCCCATTCCATCTGTCAGCTATGTCTTATTTTATGTTGTCAAATACTTATTAACAATTACAATTTGTTCTGAAATTTTACCAATATTCCTGCTCTGTCCATGGATTGACTCTGAAATTTAAAAGTGAATAAATAGTATCTACATTTGTATAATAATGTAAATATAGTTTACTGCTTGGCGAAGTAGTATGTTAGGATTACTTTGCATTTTCTATAGGTTTAATACTTGGGTTCTTGAGCCACTTTAAAGAGACTGTTCCTGGCATCAAAGCCACATAGATGTTTCTGTTTCCCACTGTGTCATTTACCTAAATTCACATCACATTTGGCTTTGCTTCTTACTGCACCCCGTTTTTCTTTTCTAGAGACAGTTTATTTGGTTACATGGAGTATAAACGGAATTCTTAATTCCTTTGATAGTCAAATGGACAGTAACATACAAGCGTTATCTGTGGGGAGTCCTTTGTGTCCCCACCTGTTGCTGGTGAAAGTAGGATTCTTGGGGTACCACAGAAATAAGAATTTCCAGAGGCCCCCATGGGAGGATGAGGTATCATGGAAAGCTTGATTTCTGTGGAATGAAACCCTGAGTTTCCAAGGTCCCATCTCCTTCCATCCCGCCATGGGAGAAGTCCCATTCTGTCCCCTTCAGGGCCAAGATCAAAGCCAGTGCCCAGAGTCTCCACTCCACATTGGCACAGTCCAATCCTGCATCTGGCTAAGTTAGCGTGTGTCCCCAGCTGCAGTCCATTGTGTGCAGGGTCCACATGGCTATGGAGAGAGCACAGGCCAGTGCAGGGAAGCAGAAACGAAGCAAGAGGAACTAGAGAAAGAACTTCTTTGTCTTCAGATTATATATTCCCAAATTTTTGCATGCTTGCCTTGACTCCACCCCTCTAGCCAGTTACCTTTTTCCCCAGTTAGACTCACAGGCAAGCACCTTCCTTAGGTCACCCCAACTTCATCGTGTATGTGCCCATCTTCCCTTTGTTGGATCCCTTCCCCCAGTGATTTGCAGGAAATGGACCAGTGGTTCCCTGGGTAGTGTGAAGTTGCAGCTTCCTGGTGAAGTTGCCCAGATGACCATGCTTAGAACATGTGCCCTCGCCTTTGCTCCTTTCCTATTATTAGTATTAATAAACTAGCTAGTTATGACAGTAACACAAGGACTCCCTTGAAGTCCTTGATTTTTTGCAGAAATGCAAAGTTGCCTGAGTTATGTGACTTGCAATTATTATTTTCTAGACAACAGTGCCAGTTGTGTGCTTTCCAATGTATCAACGGTTGCCACGTTTTCTTTCTAGTCTTTGAATTTCATGGCAGGAAATAGGAGTACTTCCTGGATGTTATTGGAGCCTGTGAGAAACACGGTGACTAGGTCCGGCTGTACTCATGCCCAGCCATAGTCCAGGGGAGCAGCCCGTAGTCCAGGGTAGTGCGGAAGTTTTCATCTATGAACATGGCCTCATCATTACCAGTTTCTTTGGCCTTGGCCTGTTTTTCAAAAAGTGGCCACTGCTCCATGGGTGATTCAGCTCCGTGTAGGCATTGCATGTGTCTTTCTCCAGGACAGACAGCTCAATGTGCTTAGTTAGAACCTCTTTAGAGTGCTGGTATTTGGCCAAAGTTCTCATTATCTGAGAGTGTTCACGGAAGAATGTAGAATTGACATATGTCACTTCCAGAAACTCCCTAACACACCTATCAAGGAGCCTGGCTGTAGCCTGAGGTGGAGAACATTCAGCAGCTTTTTCATGAAGTTAGTTTCTGGCAACATCTCCCCCAGGGCTTTCTTAGATTCCTGTAAAGTGCTTCATCATCCCTGAGGTCATCCCCATGATCTCCATGAGATCAGCACAGTCTGCATAGGCCACGCAGAACTCCCAGGTGGTGATCACAGGACTGTGAGTCAGACCGGTTTCTTCATGACAGGACTGGCTCCCAGCTTCGTGAACCCGGTCAATGCCACCAAACACTAGCATCTTCTGGTGGAGTTCTGGAGCAAATCTCCTCTATAAACTCAGGTTCAGCTCATCGTGGTAGGTGAGGAAAGGCGTGGTCACAGCTCCCCCTGGGTTGATGCTCATTATGGGAGCTCTAGTCTCTAGGAATCCTAACTCATCTGAGAAATTTCTTATATATGTGATGATCTTAGAGCAGATAATAAATTTCTGCCTCACAGAGTCATTCAGGATCAATTCCAAGTATCTCTGACAGTATTGTGTTTCTTTGTCTTTGAGGCCAAGTGGAGATGAGGTAACATACGAGCGAGGAGACAGCAGTGTGATCTCGTAGGGGTTGATGCTCAGCTCACCTTTCTTGGTTTTCCCAGGATTCCCCGAATGCCAGTTATTCCTCCTGATGCAGTTTGTTATTGATATGAATACATTCTTCTGATTTTAACTCCTGGGATTGGCCATGACTTGCAACTAGGCCCCCTCTCCTCAAAGGTCGTAGGAAATGAGCTTCTCCCCAGAAGCTTTTGGACATGGATCCTACCTGCCACCTTTTTTTTCTTTTAGTCCTCACCCGAGGACATTTTTGTATTTATCTTCAGACAGACCAGGAGGGAGAGAGGGAGGAATAGAACAGAGAGACACATTGATGTGAGAGAGACACATTGAGTGGTCACCACCCACATGACCTCAACTGGGGCCGGGGACAAACCGCAACTGAGGTACATGCCCTTAGTGGGAACCGAACACGGGTCTCTCCAGTCCATGGGCCGACACTCCAACTGCTGAGCTAAACTGGCCAGGGCCTACCTGCCACCTTTAAGGGGATGTCACTCAGGTGGTCCCCAGGCTCTAGATAGCTGTATTCTTGAACGAAGTGAGTGAGCGAGACATTTACATGGAGCATATGTGACTGTAGGTCTTCCCCATTGACCTTTACTTGGTGGACTGCTTGGCTGTGACTATTGTCGTATGGGTTTGGGTCCAGGCTGTCTTCCTCGGCACCCACGTCATTGTCAGTGGTGTGGCTGGTGGCGGCAGCGTTGGCCTGGCTTCGTTGTTTCTCACTGGGCTCCTTCTGCTTGGCCTCCTTCTCCGCTGCCCTCTCCTCAGCTTCTAGGCACCTCGTAAGCTCATCTTGGCTCCATTTTGGCTTGGCACTGTCCACAACCACCTCAGCCCCTGCACCGGAGCCCGGCTGGGGGCCCGGCCTGAGGGCACCCCTCTGTTCTTACAGGGTTTTTGTTTTTCCTATTTGCACCTCTCTTATTTGATAGAAGAGGGGACATTTCAGCATTTTATTTTATCCTCAATCATTATCAGTTTTAATCATACATTTTATTCCACTGAGTCTTCCCTCCTGGTCCTGTCCGGCCTGGACTGAGGTTTTCCAGATCTGCGGTAAAGAGCATCCCTACAATTCCCATCATTGTCTGACTTAGTTGCATTAACTGTTCCTTGACTCCTGTCTCCCTTTTTCTTTTTTATTCCAGTTACGCTGAAGTGCCTCCTCACATTTTAAAAAATGCCTTCATGCTTTAATCTTCTCTCGTTATTGGCCAGGTAGAGGATTTGAGGATGAAAATAATGTTCTTCAGCATCTTTAAAGCGCCTTTTGCTTTCTAGCTTCCAGGATAATTCTTCACAAGTCTGATGACAGTCTGATTCGTTCCTCTGCGGGTGAACTGCGTATCTCTCTGAAGGCTTTGGGGACCTTTGTAGTGTCGGGTGACTGGACGAGCTTGCATCCAGGTGTAAGTGTTTTAAAAATTCATTGTGCTGAGCACTGTACCTTGTTTTCAGTTCCAGGAATTTTTCTTCTCTCTGTAATATAATTTTTTTTCTTATATCCCCCCCCCCAACCCGAGATTCCTAATAATAGGATAATAGCTTTCTTGCATCACTTCTAATGTCTCATTTAAAAATTTTCATAGCTTTCTATTTCTTTGACTCATTCTACGTTTTGAGAGATTTTTCTCAACTTTAATTTCCAATCCAATGGAATGTCTCCTTTCGGGAATCACTCTTTTGGCCTCTGAGAGCTTTCTTTCTTTCTTCTCTGATCGCGCGTGGGGTAGCCCACCTGTGGCCACCAAGGAGGCGCAGCCCTCATACCTCCCTTGGAGCAGAACCTGTTGGAAGGAGTGCAGGTAACTGACAAGCCCAGGTGAGGACCAGTGGGATCCATCGCAACATCCACCTGAGCCCTCGCTCGCTGGGAGGCTGCCAGGCAGTGGCTGAGCATGGTGGTGCCGAGGGCCCGGTCATTCTGCCCGTCGGAAGCACCCCAGTGGGCTGGTGAGACTTCCTCAGACGTCACTGCAGCCTGCGTGCTGATTTCCAGCCTCTTTCCTTCCCCCTCTGCTTTCACGCTGTTAGACTTGCGTCGCAAGCCGAAGGCTCTCCAACAACTCCTGGTCCCTCTGCCCTTTGTCCTTCCTGGGAGCTGCCCGCCATCCCCTGTATGTCTTACTTTATCTTGGCCTTTGCTGCCCAGAGACTAGAAATGAATTTACCATCGTCTCGCACCTCTCTGAACATATTGTACTTATTCTCATAACACCCCATACATCTAACAAATAGCATTTTAGCTCTTATAGTGACCTCGTAGATTAAAGTCACATTGCAGTAACCTGAAATTAACTGGGAAATAAACATGTCACCGACCCATTAGAAAAAAGTCAGGAAGCAGGGCTAGGTGTGTCCCGGCCCCAGGTTTCCAGAGAAGGCACATTTTTTAATCATTCTAAGAGATCAAATAATATTACAACAGTACTGAACGTGTGATTCTGTTCCATCTGTTACTGCATAACATTTTCAGATGTTCTGGCTGGATATACAACTACCTCATTCAAACAGTCTGCAGCAGGTGTCAACAGTGCCCGGCACTTTTAGTTATCCTAGTACTTGCCCAGGTCTTGTCTTGCCACTGGATTTTAGGGTCATTGAGGGCAGGGATCATGTCATATCCTCAATTTCTGATAAAACCAACAATAGTAATAGTTGCTGTGTTCCTGTATGGTAACTATGCACCAGGTGAGGTAGTAAACTTTAACTCCTTTGTTTCCTTTAATCCATGCAAACCATCCAAGCCAGTGTTACAGATGGAAACACGAACTCTCAGAGAGATCGTGTGAATGGCCCAAGTTCCCACAGTTAGGAGGAGATGCCCATCAGCCTGCCCCCAGGATCTGTGCCCTCAGTCACACCCACACACAGCCTCTGCCTGCGCCCGACACAGAGACACCCATAGCTTGAGCTACATAAACCAACAGGTCATAAAAACCTAATGTCACGTCGTGTGTGTTCTATAGACTTGTGATGGGGATGGATATAGAGGTCTAAGCCAGCTGCATAGACATCGAAACGATCTTTCTGGAAGGAAGCGCACCGTTTATCAATATCAAATCTGACTTCATTTGGTTTCCTAACCCTGTGGAACTCTAATAATAAGCTCTTTTTTCGTCTTTGAAGTACAACTGCTGATTATGAGGCAAAAGATCACAAGTCTTTCCTTTGCCCTCTTTAGGGCTCTGGGAGGGAGGTACTATGTTAACGTGTGCATGCTTGCTCTCTTACAGAAAACCGCCTACGTCTCCGAGCTTCTCCTCGTGCCCCTGGGGAGGGGACTGAACCAAATCATCCACCTCTCCTGCGACCACTCGTAAGAAAATGTCCTTGATCCAGAATCAGGCTGGGTAAGTGTACACAAACCATGTGTACAGGAGCTTTGGTTGTATCTTTTGTGATCTCTTGTTTTGCCACTACTCAGAAACATGAACTTTTAAAATTTTATTTATTTTGTATTAATTTATTTTTGTTACAGATGTTTCTCCTTTTCCTCCCATTGACACCCTCCTCCCGATGTACAGCCCCCACCACACCCAGTACTATTGTCTAGGTCCATTGGTTATGCTTATATGCATATAAGTTCTGTGGTTTATGTCTCCCCCCTCACCACCCCCCTTCTCTGAGGTCTGTCAGTCTGATCCCTACTTCCATGTCTCTGGGTCTATTTTGTTCAGTAGCTTATTTTGTTCATTATATTCCACAAGTAAGTGAGATAATATGATATTTGTCTTTCCCTGGTTGGCTTATTTCACTTAGCATAATATTCTCCAGGTCCCTCTCAAAGGATAGGAGATCTTTCTTTCCTACAGTTGCATAGTACTCCATTGTGTAAATGTATCACAGCTTTTTTATCCACTCATCTATTGATGAACACTTGGGCTGTTTCCAGATCTTAGTGATTGTAAACAGTGCTACTATGAACACAGGGGTGCATATATTCTTTCTGATTGGTGTTTCAGGTTTCTTAGGATATATTCCCAGAAGTGGGATCACTGGGTCAAACGGCAGTTCCATTTTTAATTTTTTGAGAAAGCACCATGTTGGAAACATGAACTTTTACAACAACAAATGTCGTCCTTTCTGTTCTTGGAATTCCTCTGCGCTTCACACATAGCTCATCGGGGATTGCTTGTCATGACAGCTTCAACTTTGCACTCAGCAGTCTATCAGAAGGTTAGAATGTATCCAGGAATGAAACACGTGACTCCTCTGCCTCAGTATAATTATTTGGCAGCAAAATTCCATTTGCTTTTCCTCTTAATCGTTCCTACCACCAGCCTGAGATGCCAGAACATACACATTCACCTCCCTGCTCATCCCTTTAGGAGTTACCAGAGATCCGTGGTCACAACCCCAGAATGTGAAGTGGTGGTCCTGATCTTTAGAACTGAGGACACATGGACCAGGAACTCGTGTGCAAAGGATGTTTACCAACTAAGGCTGGCTAGCACCCGGGTCCCATTTTAGTCGATGGGCGACCTAAAGGTCTATAAACAACACATACACGTATGCTCTCTTGATTCTAGTTGATAACGTTTCACTTGTCTACTCGAAAGTGCCTTGTCCCCTAGCCCAGAGGTAGTCAAGGTGTTGCGTTTTCTCAAATCTCACTTAATGAAAGCAAGACTTTGAGAATTTAAAACATTTTTATGACAGATGGACTTGGTCTGAAGGACCAGGAGACAGTTGCCTAAAGAGCTGACGTTCATTCATTCTACAAATATTTATAAATTACCACTCAATTTTGCTGTGGATCTAAAACCAAAGTCTATTTAAAAAAAAAAAAAAAAAAAGGCAAAACAAAAACAAAGTAAAGAATATAGTTCTACTGCATAAGAAACTCTTGAAGGGTCCCCCCAAATCTAATAAAAGTGGTTACCAATGACAGCGAGGCCACAGGCAGATGGGGAGGGGAGGTGGAGCAAGGCCTTGCATTATATACCTTTTTACCTGTTTTTATTGATAAGGCACGTGAATGTCTCATTCGTTGTACAATTAAATTCCTTGATGTCAATGCATTAGGTTCAAACCATCTAGTTTTGATCCCCCTCCCCTCTGACAGCTGTCAGTTGGTTCTCACCTATGAGTCTCTTTCTATTTTGTTTGCTAGTTTATTTTGTCCATTAGATTCCACATACAAGTGAAATTATATGGTATTTATCTTTCTCTGACTGGCTTATCTCACTTAGCATAATACTGTCCAGGTCTATCCATGCTGTTACAAAAAGTAAGAGTTCCTTCTGTTTTATGGTCAAGTAGTATTTGGTTGCATAAATGAACCATGGTTCCTTGATGTGTCATAGAAGTCCCACTCCGGCTCCAGGACCTAACAGCTGTCCTGCCTCTGACCTCCAGGAGTAACGTGTGCATTTGCTTACCATTTGAACCTTGATGGCACTTAAATTTGGATGTGAACCCACCTGCACTTTGTCTCCAGGGAACCATTACAGATAAGGCACGCGTGGCTGTCACCATGGGTACACCAACTCTACTGCCCCCTAAGCTGGGGGAGGGCTTGGCGAGGAAGAAGTTACGGTAATTCACAGTTTATCAGAAGGTATATTTATTGGCATGGTGAAAGAGCTGGCATCTGGGCATGATTTCCAATCAGAGAAGTATAGAATTTATAAAAGAGCCATTTGACTTTCTAATGTGACACGAGAAGCATGACTTCTTGTAAAAGCATTTACAGAAAAGCAGGAGGCACGCCACCAGGCTGACGGTAAAGACGGTTCCGTCCACGGCAGCTGGAGCTGTCCCAGGCAGCAGCCAGGGTCGCTCGGTTTGGACAAACCCACGATAAGAAACAGTCGTCTGAGAGAGGGAGGTCGAGCGAGCCGTATAGCAGTGCTTGGAGTTTTGAAGAAAGGAGGGCGATGCGGGCACATTTCCAAACTAAGGGCTACCTTGAATGTGACAACCAGAGGGAACTTGTCCTGATGGTTGGTCCTATGCAGAATCTTTGCATTCTGTGCGTTCTCTGCTTTTCCAAGAGGTAGCGAACATGAATCATGACTGTGGTTTATGTTAACTAACATCAACGGGCAGAATGTGTGCACCAGCACACGCGCAACGTTTAAATAGTTCCCTTTACACTGACATAGGAGAGGAAAACAAAGAGGTAAAACAAAAAGCTAATCATTCTGCTGGCTTGAAAATATCAATAGTCTATTTCCAGCCATTCTCGTAGAAATATCTACTCTGTATTTTCCAGTATAATTGTTATGCTTATGTAATTTTCTAGAGCATGCTTAACGTTAAATTGGTGTAATGTAATTTTCTTTTCCTGTAGGTATATTTCCCCTCAGTATGTACGTAAACCCAGGTACTATGAAATCTAAAATGTATGTTTTTATTCCTCTTCCACCTCCTCCTTCTTCGTGAGTTGTAGAAAAAGAAGCAGAAAGTGTGCTTGATACAGAGAATCATGATCAAAAGAAGGCGGAGTCGCATCAATTCAGTTTGCTGCTCAACTAGTAGCAGTAGTCAGACTCAATGCACAGTTCTGGGCGCTCTGGAAATGCCCTGTGACACTGGAGAGTGGGCTGCGCTTTGCAACCATGTCCTGAGGGGCCACCATAAAAATGGAGCCACGTAAAAAGAGAAGAGAAAAGAAAATACCATTTATCAAGCATGTAATTTGTACCAACCCCACGCTAGATGCATTCTATACCTTAACTCTTTTATTCTCCTCAAGGCTCTGTAAGAGGGGCACCCCTGTCCCAGTGATGACGATGACGATGATGACCATGGTGGTGGTGATCATGATGGCTCCAGTTGTCAAGCCTTGGTGTGGGCCAGGCACTTATTACATCTCCACTCAACCTTTCTTTACTCAACAGTCACTTATTGAGTGTCTACCCTATGGGCCATGCCCTGTTCTAGGCACTTGAGATGCATCAATATACAAAACACACAAAAACTCTGGCTCTTGGGAAAGATTTGCTGGTGAGGTTAGTGCAGGAGACTCCCAGGAAATTCACAAAAAATAGGGAACAGTAGAGACTATGTTAGAAGGGGGTATGTGCTTTGAAAAAGGAATGGATCAGCATATCATGAACAGGATTGTGGTTCAGGTTGCAGTTTTAAATCAGGCGGTGGTAGGTCTTACTGAGAAGGTGGCACCTGAAGCGGCAGAAGAGGCTGGTCGTGTGGGTATCTGGAGAAGAGGGCTCCATGCAGAAGGAACAGCCAACGGGAAGGCCCTAAGGCAGCAGTTCGGGGAGTGTTCAAGTCGGAAGGCCAGCGTGGCTGGGCCAAGGAGGTCGTACATGGGCCAGATGCTGTCGGGTCTTGCAGGCCAATGGAAGGAGTCTGACTTTGGCTCTGAATGAAATGATAAGTCACTGGAGAGATGTGAGCAGAGGCCTGACATGGTCTAATGTATATTTTTAAACAATCACTATGGTGGTTGTATTGAGAATAATACTCCACCTTGCAATGGTTCTCTGAGTGTCCTAGACTTCGAAATTGACCAATGAGAAGCTGGGGTAGAAAAATCAAGGGACCTCTAAGTAAGTGGCAGAGTGAGGAGTCAAACCCAAGCTGGCATTGCCGGACTCCACGCCTGGACTCGTTTGATGACTGCCTTGGAAGAAGAGAGTCTAGGTTCTTATCTGTTCAAGTTCATGATGACTGAAATGCAGATGTCATGTACAGAAAGAAGCGGTGTGTTCGATTTGGCTTGGCATTTGAAAGGCTAAAGAAATAAAATCATGGATTAATTGAGTTCCTATGTTTGTAGTCACCGTGTGAAGGATTGAAGGTATAAACTCCCCCCTTAGGTAGAGGAAAGATGGGTATAGGAATCCTTTTAAAAGAATCCATAAGCGCAGTGGGGGCAAGAAGAAGTGGTCAATGCCAAGGTGGATGGGGGCAGTTGTGGTGTGTGGCCCTTTGGAGTCGGCCAAATCCTTTCTCGCATCGAATGTTTAGTTTTGTCTAGTTGGTCGTTGGCTCTGTGTTTTGTTCAAATGGCTTTTTTCTCTCTTGAGGTACTTTCTAGGAAACAAAGCAAAGATTTTTTTTTCCTCTGAAGATTCCCCTCCGGGTCTTGCCACTGACTTTCGTTTCCCGATTTCAGTCTGTTGACTTTTTCTGTCTGGGACACATGGCAGAAATCCAGAAAACAGAAGGGGACAGACGGCTGTCCACGCCTTTGATGTCAGTGCGCTGTGTTTCATGGCCTGTGTGTGTGTGTGTGTGTGTGTGTGTGTGTGTACCTGTGCAAATCAGATTCCTGCCTGGGCCGTGCTTCCTGTCCAGGGGTTCTCCCGACCCCCCAATTTTTTTGTTGGAGAAGCTTGATCAGTATCGCGTCACCATGTTGGAGGTGGTGCCTCTGCTGGTAAAGCAGCCACGGTCCCCTTCCAGCCTTCTGCCTCTGCTCCTCTCCCACCCTGCCGCCTTGGCCGTCCCCTCGGCCTGACCCTCCCAAAGCTCCCAGCTGTCAGAGAGGCAGTATTGTGAATGGAAACAGGATGGTCTGTGAGCACCCGGCCTGTGCTGACTCTGCAATGTGCTAAACCGCGTGGCACTGAGACATCCCCGGACCCTGCTCATCTATAACTCAGACATCGAAGTGCCTGCTCCCTGGGGTTGTGTTAAATAAGGTAACCCACGCCATGAGCTTGCCTCCTAACTATGGCTCATGAATGTAGCTAGTCATAGGGTTATTGTAGGGACATTATCTCCTCACGTATGAATTTGCTGCTGTTCTGAGCCCTGGGCCATGGCTTTAGCCAACAATAACAGCCATCAGTCCCTTTGAGGAGACGTCCAGAGGGCTGGCCACTCGCTTTACTTCATCCTTGCTGGCAGGGTGGGGACAGAGCCTGGGGAAGGAATCACAGCCCCTGCTGAGATTTCACCTCAGTGCCTTCCAGGCAGTAGCTTCACCCCAGGAATTAAGGAAATGTCTGTGTTCCCCAAATCCTGCACTGGGCACCATCCCAAGGGAGCTCAGTGTTCGGAATGCTGTGTCCTTGGCAGTCTTCTGTCACATTTTATGAGACGAGAGAAACTGCAGCAAACAGGAGCCTTCCTTGGAGTGTTTCTAGGGAGGTTATGAGGACGTCACTGTCAAATCACCAATAAACACAGACTGAGTGTATCCTTCCTCCGGGGCAGTTTGCTGGGGGCCCAATCCATTCAGTCCTTCAAGTCAGCTTAGTATCTGCTTACTCCCCACACCACTGTGTGCTCAGGGTGGCTTAATGTCCCATCTTGTCACCCTCTGACATGAGACACTGGGGACAGGCATCCGCCCTCAGTGTTGGAGACAGCTGCTCCCTGAAAGAGTCGACCACTGATTCATGGGCTTGAAGATAAAGCAGAATCCAAACTCCTCAACAGAACGCATACACTGCACACAGGAAGTGCTCTTCTGTTTCGGGGGCACATTCAGGGTGGTGGCACCCAGTGGTGGCGGTGGGGACCTGCAGAGTGGGCTTTCTTGGTTTGCACATCGTTCCACAGACACGCATGGACCCCCCCCCCCCCACGAAGCCCTGCACACCACGAAGCTCCCGGCTGGAGCCTGGGGCGGGGAGGAGGAGGACAGCCTGAGACAGCTACGTTCAAGGCAATGGGGTACACGCAGTGACAAAATAAAATGCCTAAGGAGCACGGAGGAGGTGGCAGTTTATCCTGACCACACCCCAAACAGCCTAAAATCTGTACTTATAAGAATGTAACTTGGTGAGAGCCGGAAACCAGACAGATCGCCCGATGATTTAAGAACTGCTGAATGGCAGGCTCCTGCGAGGGCAAGGATTAAGCCTCTTCGATTGGCATTGTGTATCAGCCACGCGGTTGAGAGCACACGGACACTGGATGTGGCGGAAATGCGGCAACAATCAGGGAGAGGGTTCGATGGCAGAGTGGGCGGGGTGGGGGAGGGGCACCCTAAGTATGGACGAATTGGCTCAGTGCTGACTCTGGATCAAGTCACCTCTCTTCCTTCCAGAATCATTTCCATCCATCTTCTTGGTGACTCCGGCTAAATCAATTAAACTTCGAGCTGTAATCTGTCCACCACGTCGGAATTTGGCAGCCACCCTCCCTGACAGAAGCATCCAGGAGGCTGGTAGTCTTAGAAAGGGGCTTTGTGTTTCCAGAAAGAAAGATGTTTTAAACCTCCGAGGTTTTATCATTTGCAGGGTGTGACTCAATAAGAATATCATTACCCTTGGGGAAGAAAACCAGACCCAAGACACATGAGCTGGGCAAATGTGTTCAAGCATGTCAGGATGGGCCAGAGGGTCATCGTCAGAAATAGCCCCCTGGGGCAAGCCTGAGGTCGGAATGCAGACCTAGAATGTGGGGACACTGGAGCAATCTTCCCTTTATACTCAGATAACATCAGACCCTCTGGGGTCAGGTGTCTCATTCCGGGAGCTGCAGCTCAGAGGGCTTTGGACAGGCATCAGAGGAGAGCTGTCAAGGTGATTGAAAGTCTGGAAAATAATACCTACGAGAGAAGGTTAAAGGACACAGGTCTGGCACCAACTAGCTGTGCGATTTTAGACGAGTCACTTCAACTCTTTGGAGCTCTGTTGGCTCTTCTGCAAAATGAGGACAGAGGCCTGGCTGAGCACCGGGGTCCTCCCAGGTCTCCCAGCATTCTCTCACCAGGGGAGGAAGCTAGGCAGGAACTCGATCATTCGTTTGAATTCCGTGCCTATCTGTTACACATCCGTCTTCAGGGAGACAGGGTGAGAGACTAAAGGCTGAGGCTGTGGACGGGGACATTCCGCCGGAGCAAAAGCAACGTGGGCTTGCGAACAGACAGCAGCACTCAGAAAGATGAAGAAAGCTCATCTTGAAAGTTTTTCTTCGAAATGACGTTTCAGTTCGCGTGTCTTCAGAAATGATAAGCCGACTGCCCCGCCTGGAGCCCTTGTCCCTTGTCCCTTCCATGCAGTCGTGAGAGCCTCTTGGTTCCTCACCGGGGTCAGGTGAGATGGGAGCGATGCCGTTTCTGCTCCCAAAACGATGCCAGTTGTTCGTACCTGCGTGCAGACTTCAAGTCACCATAGGGCTTGTTCTCTGTGTACGACCGGGAGGGGCACCTACAGAGAAACCTCGCCCTTGCTTTCAGGATGCTTCCTGAGTCAGAGGCTGCCTGCCAGCTGCTGGCATGTCTCCAAGAAGTCCCCAAGGGTGACTCGCCCCTGAAAGTACCAGCCTCAGAGTTCTACCCCCAGCCTCTTCATCCTCTACGTCCTGTCTGGAGGAGCAAGACGGGGAGAAATGTGCAAAACCTGGGACGAAGTTTGAAGAACAGGACTCTCGAGCCCACGGCCCCCATTCCTCACTGCCCGGGTGTGAGGGACTCAGCTGGGCACAGAGTGTGGGACACAGCGTCACGGCCATGCTGACTGGGCTACCACCTGGGGCCCGAATGTCCGCCTTGGACCAGTACTCTTGGCCAGGACGGATTCTCAACCCTGGCTGCACCAATCACCTGGGGGGTGTTTTTTTTAAAAAAATACTGATGCCCAGGTCTCCTCTGAGATGAATCAGGATCTCCGGGATTTCAGGAGGAATTTCATTATACCATAAACTGTACCACTCTGTGCTTCCAGGGGCAATGAACTTAAAGCGCACAGGATGTCAGAAGAATCCCAAAGGAATAGAAACGCCAGCTCACAACCCCCGTCCCTGATGTGTGTAGCCCTCCTTTAAAACCCTCTTGTGGAGCCGTGATGCTCGTTGGTGCCTATGCTAAGCGTGCAGTGGACTTACCACATTTGATTATTTCACGTATATGAAGAACACTCTGCAAAAAACAAATTGGTTGTAGGTCATGTTTTTTCTTTTAAACCTTCACCTGAGGATATGTTTTATTGATTTTATATAGATGGGGAGAAATGTGCAACAGCATTTGAGAGAGAGGGAGAAAGAGAGAGAAGAGAGAAAATCATCCATCCATTGCCTCCCGTATGTGCCTGCACTGGGTATTGAACCCACAACTTAGGTATGTGCTCTGGCCAGAAATTGAACTAACAACCTTTCCATGTATGGGGCAGCGCTCTAACCAACCGGACCACACTGGCCAGGGCCAGGTCAGTGTTGATATCCACTTACCTGTTGCTGTTTCTCCAGCCACTGGGATTTTGTCATTGCGCCTAGCACGTACTAGGAGGTTGGCATGTTTTTCATAACTGATGGGCAATCCTTGATCTTGCCCCTGAAAATTTCAGCCCACTAGGTGCTTAGACAGTGTTGGGGTAATTTATTCAGAAGCTAGAACTGTGGTCGCACTGAATCGATATTTCATATCCGTCGGGGCCACGGGGTGGGATGCCGATTTACAGAATCGTATTTTCCATCTACACTTTTCCTGCCCTGCCTCATCTGTCAGACAAACAAAGGGCTGGCATTTGCATTATCACAGCAGGATGTCTTCACCCTGTCTGTATAGGAACCGTTACATAGTTCAAAATCCCTTGCAGAAGGGCTAAATAGCGACCTTTTCACTGTTCAGGACCACTTGAGAGCTGGGTCCTTCGATTCCTCTTCCACCTGGGTGTTTGTTGTTGATCCTGAGTATTCCTTTGAAGCTCTGTGTGTGCCGGAGTGTGGATGGGGCAGAATGCCCTCCATCAAAGCAGAGCACTTGCATACAAACTGCAAAACCGATTATGCCAGCCATCAGTACCCACTTGGAGCTCCTGTTTCTCAGCCCTGTTCATCTTCGTTCAAGCTACCCGAAAGGCTTCATTCACGACTGCCCTCTCCTCGTCACCTCCAGATCATTCTTCAAGGCACCTCCCTCGGAAGCCTTCCTCGGAAACTCCGCGTCCTGACGATATCTACTGTTCCTCCCTGACCACACCTACCACTGCACCTAAACTCCTTGAGGACCCAAACCGTGCTCATTCATGTCTAAATCCACAGCACTTAGTAATTGTGAGCACGTGATATGTTTTTGATCAGTATGTACACTCGATATACAGTTGTCTGGCCATCATCCAAAAGTATGTTCTGAGACAAAACATTTTCTCCTTATCACCTGAAGGAAAAAACAAGTCACAAGTCTTTGCTACTGAAGGTTCCAGGCTGGAATGTGGTTCCTCTTTGACCTCCAACCCCTTCCTAGAGTGAGTGCCCTCTGCCTTCTGCCACCTCGTAGCACTTCTCAAGTCTCCCTCCTGGTTCCCTACCGGCCTCGGCCTTGACCTGCTCCCAGCCTCTCACAGCAGAGCACCGGCCTCCTCACCGGGCTCCTCACCGGCCTCCTCACCGGCCTCCTCACCGGCCTCCTCACCGGGCTCTACTCACCGGCCTCCTCACCGGCCTTCCTCCACCGGCCTCCTCACCGGGCTCCTCACCGGCCAACTCACCGGCTCTCACCCCAGGCCTCCCTCACCGGCCTACCTCACCGTTGCCTCCTCACCGGCCTCCTCACGGGGCGGATTTCCGCCTCCTCACCGGCCTCCTCACCGGGCTCCTCACACGGCCTCCTCACCGGGCTCCTCACCGGCCTCCTCACCGGCTCCTCACCGGGGCTCCTCACCGGCCCTCCTCACCGGCCTCCTCACCGGGCTCCTCACCGGCCTCCTCACCGGCCTCCTCACCGGGCTCCTCACCGGGCTCCTCACCGGCCTCCTCACCGGGCTCCTCACCGGCCTCCTCACCGGGCTCCTCACCGGCCTCCTCACCGGCCTCCTCACCGGCTCCTCCCGGGTCCTCACCGGCTCCTCACCGGCCTCTCACCGGGCTCCTCACCGCCTCCTCACCGCCTCCTCACCGGCCTCCTCACCGGCCTCCTCACCGGACTCCTCACCGGGCTCAGGCCTCTCACCGGGCTCCTCACCGGCCTCCTCACCGGGCTCCTCACCGGCTTCCTCACCGCCTCCTCACCGGCCTCCTCACCGGCTCCTCACCGGACTCCTCACCGGACTCCTCACCGGCCTCCTCACCGGACTCCTCACCGGCCTCCTCACCGGCCTCCTCACCGGCCTCCTCACCGGACTCCTCACCGGGCTCCTCACCGGACTCCTCACCGGGCTCCTCACCGGCCTCCTCACCGGGCTCCTCACCGGGCTCCTCACCGGCCTCCTCACCGGCCTCCTCACCGGGCTCCTCACCGGCCTCCTCACCGGCCTCCTCACCGGCCTCCTCACTGGGCTCCTCACCGGCCTCCTCACTGGGCTCCTCACCGGCCTCCTCACCGGCCTCCTCACCGGCCTCCTCACTGGGCTCCTCACCGGCCTCCTCACCAGACTCCCTGTTGTTACTCTCTGCCACCTCCAACCACTTTTGCGATCCGTTTCTGCACTCATCTTGATAAAAAGAAAGGCTCACTTTTGCCTTGAACTTGCTCAAGAACCCATCATGGCTCCCCGTTAGTGTTTATTTTTCCCTAAAACACTTCTTTTAGTCATTGTCAAACTGCTTATCCTAAGTCTATTCCCTATTCTTCCTCTTGCTCTACCCACTCAAGACAGATGGTCCACTGTGGTTCACTGGGTTGTGTCCCGGCCCATCTGGTTGACATGCTCACAGCCCTCCCTGTCACTCACCCTGACAGTTTCTCCCTCTGCAGGTGACGCTCTCACCTCCACTGCGCGCTTGTACCCTACCCTTCTGCAGGCCCCTCCCCCATCCCCCCCCAGGCCCCATCATCTCTCCCGCCCTGGTTTCCTTTTACATTCACAGCTGGTACCGTCGCTGCTTACTGATCCCTGAATATTACCTAATTATTGTATCTTCTCCCCAAATTGATTATAGGCTTCTGAGACGATTACACTATTTCTTTTCAATTTTTCACTTTGCCCATCACAGTGGCTCTGACCAACTTGTTGATGCTGATCATCTCTTAAGGAAACCATGCTGTGGCCGATACAAAGGCTACACAAGGCCAGACTGAAAGGTTATAAAACACCAAGGAACAAGCTCTGAATTTGTTCAGGGAAAATCAAGTTGGTCCACATAGAAGGCTCTTGTATGGGATTATTTTTTATATATAATTAAGATACTTGAGGACAATTATTTTGATGTTAGGAATAATCATAGTAATCATAACAATAGTAACTGTAACCATTATTTCATTTCAGCACATGTGAGAACATTTAATGAGTGTATGCCACGTGCTAGCCTTGGGGTAGGATAGAGCTGGTGGAACTGGAAGTGAATGAATAACCTGTAAGCAGATAATAACAACATCATGTTGAGTGTAGATAATGTTATAATAGTTGAAAAAAATTTTAATGTATTTTGATCTACAGTTTATGGAAAAACTCACTGAATCAGGGCCTTGATACGGGATTTTTTTATTTTTATTTTTTGATATTTTGTTCAGATGGAGTGGGAGGGAGAGAGAGAGAGAAACATCGATGTGAAAGGGACACATCAAGTGGTTGCCACCCTCACGACCCAACCGGGGCCAGGGACAAACTGCAACCGAGGTACGTGCCCTTAGTGGGAACCGAACCCAGGTCTCCCTGGACCGCAGGCCGACGCCCTAACCGCTGAGCCAAACCGGCCAGGGCCAGGATTTTTAAAGGGAGAGGGTAGAACCTTGCAGAGTACTGGGGTGTGGCGGGGAGGGGGAAGGGAAGGGTGGAGTAAAGTACTAAGAGCAGAAAATTGCATGAAATTTGAAAGTACAGGATGTTTCTAGAGAACAGTCAGTTATAAATAGTTTAGTTGGAACATAAGGTATTGGGAAGAGGGAGGTGTCGTAGAAAATATGAAAGGGTAGGAAAGTTCATGGCTACCAGGTTGCATAGGACTTTTTATGTAAGAAAAAAAGAAGCCGTTGAAAGTTTTTGAGCAAAATTCTGATTGCCAATTTGTGCAGGATCCTATGGCACAATTCCCTTGAGGATGTCGGAGAAGTAAAAACGTGGCCTGAGGCAACCAATTTCCTTTTTGCTTGAAATGCCAGACCCGAAAGGAATATGTCAAATAAAACTGAAAACTGTCGAACGCCGCAGACAGCCAGGGGTTTGCTCTCTGATGTGTGGGATTTGGCTAAAAGTATAATATTTGCATGTTTCCAGCGTTGTCATAGAAGCAAGTGGCATGTTTTTGAGGATGCGGATCTCTGGTGTTTCCTGGCCAGTACAGGGTGGTCTTTATGGGTGGGGTTGGGTGTCTAGGGACACGTGCACCTCTCAGAGTTGAAAGGATGGAATGGTTCTTTCAACCTTTGGCAAGAGTGCCCACTGAAATACCAGCAAATCAGGCAGGCTGAACTCAAAAGCCATTCCTTTCACCAACTGTTTTGTTTTGCATTTATTTAGTCAGAATTAATATTTACTGGAAGTGGTAACTTGCGTTCATTTTCTATGGATCGCTAAAATGTGCTCATCGGAGCTGTAGAACAAAGGCGGCCATGCCCAGATATTAACTAGAACAACTTGATTAGCGATGATGGTATCACAGCTCTCCTGTAGCATTTCGCAGAGACTCGTCCGATCACCATGACGAAGGGCAATCTTAGTAGGAGGGTAATAGACAGGTGGTTCTTTGTGGTTTCTACCCCAAGACAGATCTGAAGGAGAAAGGATGCTGCCCTATAACTACTGTCCCTCAAAAGCATTTCAACACCTCAGTTAAATTGGTGGGGGGAGTAATGTTATAATAGTACTAAAAACTTTTAAAATTTATTTCGGCAGTGGTTTTTGGAAGTATTCATGGAATCAGGGCCTTGATACAGAACACAGAATTTCAACAGGGAGAAGTAGGACCTGGGTGGATAGAGTAATAGTGCTAAAAAGAGAAAATGGCACGTGATTTGAAAGTATATCATAAAATAAGCAATTATATGTATTGCTATTGTTTGATTTTTAAGCATGCGCGTTTTAAATTTTACTTAACTGGTCTTATCACTCCAGTCGCATGGATTATATTTTGAGAGCCACTTCTCAGATCATTAATAAATCGAAAGCAAGATTGAGGGACTCTAATGCAGCAAGCAGAGGCGGGAGAATGGGCGGGAGACAGCACGTTTTGGAAAGTGCTAGCCCAAAGGGCCGGGTGCACAGCTCTTCTGGGAAGTGAGCAATCCTGAATTTTAGATTCTTGACTAGAAATGCTTCATCTTAGGGTCCCTCCGGTTCCAATCCAACCGAAGACACATACATGCTCTCTCCCTGCAGTCTCTGGACACTGCACTTTCTGCATGGAGTGGGCCTGTGAGATTGTGCTGGACAGATGCTCACAGATGCTTCGACGTCACGCATGTCCGCGGACCCGGACCTGAGTGAAGAAATCCCCGTGCCTGCATAGGGACCCCGCCCTGTTTCCAAAAGGGGTAAATGCCGATTGCTGACAGATGTCCTCTCTCTGTTGATTTGTTCACAGTTGTCTATTTTTTTTTAATGTTAGTTTGTTTTCCTGTGGTTTTGATAAAGCTAAATTGATTGCAAAGGTGAAAATAAGAATTTCCTTTCCCCCGGGGCTATGGTCAGTTTTTCCACATTGAGCTGGAAAACACTCATGAGTTTTAGCGATGCTTGTGAGACCTTTTGCCTAATATATTCCTTCTAGGCGACACTGGGTAACCAATATGAAAGATAGAGAAAGAATCAAATATAATGACAATGTCTGAAAGAATCTGTTATCTTGAGCAAACCGGCCTATCGAAAGGACTAGTAGTAGTAGTGCCTGGCCAGTGTGGCTCAGTGGATTGAGCATCATCCCATGGACTGAGAGGTCCTGGTTCGATTCCCTGTCAGAGCACATGCCCGGGTTTCAGTCTCGATCCCCAGTAGGGGGCGTGCAGGAGGCAGCCGATCAATGTTTCTCTCTCACATCAATGTTTCTATCTCTCTCTCCCTTCCCCCCCTCTCTAAAAAAATTAATTAAAAAATTTAAAAAAACTAGTACCTTAGGCATATGTTGACTAACTGTCTTAGAGGAGTTACTTCAGCGCTCTGTTCCTGAGTTTCCTCATCGGTAAAACAGGGATAATAAAGAGGGTTGTGACTTATAACATGTGGATGCTTAGCTGAGAGACTAACCTGCAGTAGTTCCCAACTAATTCTAGTTTTCATTGTTTAAAATAATTATTTTTTTCTTTATTGATATTACAGAGAGAGAGGAAGGGAAAGGGAAAGAAAGATAGAAACATCGATGAGAGAGAGCATCGATTGGCTGCCTCCTGCATGCCCCCCAGTGGGGATCAGGCCTACAACCTGGACATGTGTCCTGACCAGGAATCAAACCAGCGACCTCCTGGTGCATGGGTCAGCGCTCAACCACTGAGCAACACCGGCCGGGCTAGCTTTCATTACTTTTATTAATGTTACTTTTTTCTGAACTTGGGACCATAAATGTGTACAATCACAATCTATCCTCCTCAGGGGTTTAGAAATAATACTCACCATTTACTGAGTATATATTGTGCTCTGGTTATTTGGCGCTTACCTGACTGGGTCCTCACAAGAATCCTATGAGGAAGGTATTAGAAACCGCGGATCGGAGAAAGTAAATAACTCGGCCACACCTAACAAGGGGTGGAGCAGGGATCTGAGCTCAGGGCAGAATGGCTCCAAAGCCCATTTTCCCACTGCTTTGTATCCCAACATGAAACTGAACTCAGTTAAAAATAAGCACATAGCTGTCTGGCCAGTGTGGCTCAGTGGCTGAGCGTTGACCCCTGCACCAAGAGGTCACCAGTTCGATTCCCGGTCAGGGCACATGCCCAGGTTGTGGGCCCGATCCCCAGTGGGGGGCATGCAGGAGGCGGCCAATCCATGTTCTCTCTCATCGCTGTTTCTGTCTCTCTCTCCCTCCCTTCCCCTCTCTCTAAAAATAATTAAGAAAAAAAATATTTAAAAAAAAAAAGCAAACGACTAAAGACATCTCTCTCACAGGGCAGATTGCTTGGTGCGTCTCAGAGCATTTCAGCTTAACACCGAGGTTAGTTAGCTTGGTGGGTCTGTCTGTAGACGTCTGTTTAATGCCAGTCACATGCGGGCATTTTCACTCCAATTATAACGTCAGTTCTAAATCTGTTGGTATGTCACCAAGGCACAAGTGAAAATCCAGAGAAGAACTGGAGTGCCACTGTCCCCAAGCAGAAACATCCGTGGAGGCTTATCTGAACAGAAGGCCCATCTGAAAACCTTGGAGGTTTGCCCGGCCCGTTTCCTGTCTAACTGAAGGCAGAGAGGCCCAGACCCGGAGCCAGGAGGTTCACGCTCGTGGGATCAGCAACCTCAATTTGCAGCTTTGGACCAGCAAGGCCAAGAGCAGCCCGCAGCCGGGGCCCTGCCCGTCACCGCTCCGCCGGGCCCACCAGCACAAGAAAGAGCTTAGACAAGGAAAGAGTGATGAGCGAGATAGCAATGCCGGGCGACAAACCAAGTGGAGGAGAAGAGGAGACAGATCCCCTGGGTCATTTTTACCGATGACTCTGCTACCCTCGGCATCCAGAAAGGACCCTGTGCTCTCTGGGCGATGCTGGCAGCGGCCGTGTCTGGGATACTGTGCACCATGCGCCCTGTGTCAGTGCTGAGCGATTATAATGGAGGTGGCTGAGGAACTGGAGCGCAGCCAGAGGGCATTATTTTGGCAGATTTTTTTTTGCTAAAAAGGAGTCACCTCCATTTAGAGCTGCAACACCTTACCCGGTGGCACTGTGTTCTATCCCTCAGCACGAGGTCACCGTGCAGCAAGACGCTCTGTGGTGGCGGAGCCATGGCCGTGGCTGCAGGAGTAACGCCGGCACCTGGTTGGGGAAGCAGAACCCCTGAGGCATCCAAGGCCCTTCCGCAGATATTCCGCCACCTCCTGGGATGGTCCTGCCTGCCCTGGCTCCACGCCAAGCCAGCTGCCCCCTGCTGAGGTCGCTCCCCTCCCTTAGAGGAGGCAGGACAACACCTGTGGGAAGAAAGGGGATCCGTCTCTTCATGTGCTGTCTTCTTAGGGGGAGGAAGCTTTGCTAGATATCCCACGGAGACTTCACATTTCGTTGCCAGAATTATTTTTATTATTGATTTTAGAGAAAGAGACATTGATGTGAGAGAGAAACATCAATCCGTCGCCTCCCCTATGCACCCCAACCAGGGATCAAACCCACAACCTGAGTACATGCCCCTACAGGGAATCGAATCTGCAACCTTTGGGCATACGGGATGATGCTCCACACTGGCCAGGGCCAGAATTTTTGTATGTCCACATTTCTGAACCCAACCTTCACAGGAATGTGACTGGCACGGTTATTGCAGACTCTCTGGGATCTGCCCCTGATGTTGGGGTGGGGTGGACTTCCCCAGAACCACTGAGCAGAGGGAGACGCCTGAATGAATGGAGGTGAGGCAGAGAGAGCTGGGGGACTGGACAGTGGGTAACAGCCAGCAGTGGTCTCTACAGGCCTCTGCATTGCAGGGTGTGACTGTCCTGCCCACCTCTGCCCCAGGCAACATCTGACTTGCCTTCATTTGTCACCACTCCACGGCTGGGCCCTGCTGTTCCCAAGGAGAACAAATCCCTTCCCCCTGAGGTTTCTGTGCCCCTCGGCACCTAATCATCATATTACTTACACCTATTTGGTGTTTGTTTACAGATACCTTATTTTCACACCTATCTCTCCAGCTAGACTGTGAGTTCTCTGATCATAGAGGCCATACAGTGTTCACTTTTGTATTTCCAGCACCTAGCATAATCCTGGAATAAAATAGGTGCTCAGTAAAAGTTCAAGTAAAATTCTTTCTGAATATCTTTTATGAACATCTATTTCATCATTACCCAGAATTGGGGAGGGGGAGGTGCAATTTTGCTTCAAAAAGTGGGAAAGAATGGAGGATGGCTGTTGGTTTGTTTTATTACCATGAATGTTTAATCTGCCTGATTTAGAAAAGGGATGTAGGGCCCCAGGGTGCTGGCTGTAACGTGCTGTGCTTAATGCCACTGTCCCTACACTTCCCATAGCTCACAGGACAGGGTGGGATGTGGGCATTCTGACCTCATCCATCTGTGCCGAGTTCACAGACAGACGTATTTCCCAACTTGCCCAAGGCTCTGGCAGGGAAAGCTCAGATCCCCAAACTCAGGTCATCCTTGTGCAGCAACAACCAGCTGGGTTTTCAGCAACTTGGATGGAGCCATCTGTTTTCCCAGCCCACATAAAAATATGCACGAGAAGGGTGCAAATCAGCAAATCCACCGCTTCCAGGGGACCCAGCTGGGCTGCGCCCTCCCTTTGGGGACCACTGAAAGGTAAATCCAACGCGGGGAGACAGAGGGCCAGCAGGAAGACTCAGGAGCTGAGCAAATCCTGACGCTGTCATCCCTTTTCCGCCTTTGCCGAGAATAGAGCCCATCTGGCTCCCCGGCCACGTGGGCGCCGTGCTTGTGCGAGTGACACTGCGGAGCACACTGAGCGCCCGGAAAATTACTGGCGGCCTCACGCAGTTCCCACCAGGCCCCAGGAACCGGCCACAGAGGGACACCCTTCTCTGGCTGCCTGGTCAGCTCTCGCCTTCCCACATAACAAGCCTGGTGAGCCCAGGTGGTCGGGAACAGAGGGGCTTTTTGTGTCCTGATCTTAGAGAAGAGAGCCCCGTAGCTTTTCCCACACCCCACCCCCTTCTGTGGCTGTCGTCTCTCCTTTCCTACCACGCCACATCACAGCCGCCTTGACTCTCCAGTGAAGGCAGAGGACAGTGGGTGCCACATGAAAAACAGAATAAAACGGGGGTGCTGTTAGCCAGCCACCCAGGTGCAGATGGCTTTTGGCAGCCCAGAACCCAGCGGTGATTTAGAAGGGTCTGTCCCAAAGTCATTACAGCTAATTGCCCAGAGTTACAGACTCATCAGCGGGCAAAGAGCCAGCCCGAAATCCGCAGGGAGTTCTGGAGGGATTAATAAACAAAGTGGCAGGCATGGGAGGCAGCTGATTCTCTCTAAAGAAATGATTTCGTTCACTCTCTATTCCTCACTCCTGGATCCAATGCCCATTACCCGCCTCTTGGAAAGCGTTCGTCCAGCAGGGCTCTGGGTCAGGGGACATTATTGTGGGTCTTGTTTTTCACGTGGTAACACAAACACTTTCACCATGGGACTCGTGCGTTCTTCACGACTCCTGGGTCATCCGGGAAGAGGCGTTTCATCCTGGGCATCTTCTGGGCTCTGGCGCGCGGCATTACACCAGAATTGTGCGTAGAGACACGGATGCAGCGTGAGAGGCATCACCACCGCCTGTGCATGGAGAGCCTTGTGCAACGGGGAGCCAGAGCCCTAGCTTAACTGACCCCATCCACAGAGTCGGGGGATCTGTTCATCAGAGCTGGTGCTGAGGGGAAAAGGCACGACAGGGACCTCCTCTTCAGCTTTCTTTTCCTTTGACTTTTGTGCTGAGGTGTCTTCGATTGCTCCTGAGAAGCAGGGATTGTCTCAGGAAGTATAATGCTCTTTGGCCTACACCCCTGCAGGCTCGCCCAACCCCACCACCCCTGCTGGTCCCGTGTAGAGGGAGCAGCCGTGTGTCTGCTAAAGCCACAGTGGTCTGTGTCCTGCTTGCTTTCCTTGCTGCTTGTGAATGTCCACTTCCTCTAAGCACAGCCCGAGAAGTACAGGTGAATGAAAACACCAAGAGCTTGACTTTAAACTTAAATGCACGTATGTGTAACCAATGGACACAGACAACAATGCTGGGAGGCAGACGGGGAGGAGTGAGTCCTGGGGGGGAGGCGAGAAACATCTGTAACCAAAATAAATTAATAGAAATTGAAAAAAAATGAAAGATACTTAGAAACTTCAAAAAAAAAAAAAAAAAGAGCTTGACTTTATCAATGAAGAGGAAAATGCATTCTTTATTAAAGCAGAAACTAGGTGAATGAATATCTGTGCAAGAAAAAGAAGTTTTTCTGGGCTATTTCAGAGGAATGATTTAATGACCGTGCTGCTCCTTGAAGATATTCTTATTTGGTTCTTTTCAGTGCTATTTCCTGCTCCAGTTGCTCAGCGTGACTACAGTCTGTCAGAGGGATGACATGCTTTCAGTAAGGAAAATCTCATGGAAAGGGTTGGTGGCATTGACTTGCTCCCAGCACACTGGCCAGGCAAGACCTCGGAGGAACAATGCTCCATAGCAGGGGCCGGCACTCTTTCTGCAAAGGACCAGAGAGTACATACTGGATGTTTTGTGGGCCCTGTGGGCTCTGTCTCAACTATTCAACTCCATCCTTGTAACGCCAAAGCAGCCATGGCCAATATGGCAATGAATGAGTGTTTCTATGTTCCAATAAAACTTTATTTTTAAAAACAGACCACATAGAAGATTTGGCTCATAGGTCATGGCTTGCTGACCTCTGCTTTGTACTAAAGTTCTAGTAAGTTTTCTTCTTCGGCTAAGTAGTGAGTGGGAGCTCATAAACCCAGCTCATTCTGAGAAGATGATGCCCCAACATGAGATGGTAACCACACGAAGGTGGGGCTTCTTCCTTCTACTTTCTCGCAATAATAATAACTAACATTCAACAGCTATTGAACCCTCCAGACATCTTTCAGAAGCAAATATAAATCCTCTCCGGAAGAAGGTACATGGAATTAATTCTGGGCCTCAAATTGCTCCTACAAATGATTTCCCAAATGCAAAGACCTAGCATATAGTCAAGAAAATTAGGTAGCAATTAAACCAAGCACCATGATGTCAACTAAAACTGATTTGCAAATATGTTAGCTGGTAGAATTATCAGATACAATCACAGAGCAAAAGTGCTTACTATTCTTACAGGGAAAAAAAAGGCAGGCTTGATAGCAAAACAACAAAAAATTAAATAAGACAGCATAATGTTTTCTTTATAGAAACAATAGTATTTCTAAAAAGGGAAAATAAAACAAGCAAAAATTAAAAACTTAATAATTTTTAATAGCAGTTTAAATACACCAAAAGACTCAGTTAGATACTGGTAGCCCCATTTTGGGGAAGTACCCACTTTTCCACAATTAGCAAGCACCTCCAAAATGATGTTTATTTTGTTGGACCTAAAGTTGCACATACTTTCCAAAACGTGGCCAACTTGGTGGGAAGAAGTGTTTGTATTGCTAAGGGAGAAAGGAAAATGTGTCTTTTTCTCTTCCCCACATTAAACCGATAATTTTCAATCCAGTTTTAGAGTCACAGTCTGCCTCCTAATGCCAGCCTTCCCATCAGGCCCCAGGACATTGATGCTTCTGTCCTATCTAGAAATGTTGGTCTTATGACCACATCCCCTTGATCTGCTGCAATGGAATTCAGATTCTTACTTCTAGTTTCAGTTTGTTCTAGATAATGAAATGAGAAAAAGAACAGCCTGCTACCAATCAAAGGGCCCTGGTGTTTAATAACCAAGCATGAACAAAGTTGAGAACAGAAAAAAGAAAAAACAGTAGAGGAAGTATTCAGAAAAATATTTCTTCATCTAAAATTATTTAGAAGTGTCTACATGAGAATGACGTTAGTTCCACGGTAGTCCCACTGCTCAGAGAGAAGACTATGTAATCACATTCCTCCAACAGCCCTGGACACTGCCCTGAGCTGGATGTTCTCATAGCTCCCAAGGTCAGCCGCAGCCCTTTTATAACTAACTTCACTGTGACTGGGCTCTGCTCAAATGCCTTCACAAGGGCCCTGGAGATTTAACCAATTCAATTGGATTTTTTTCTTCCTATAATCAACAGCCCCATCCTATTTTGTGTTATGGGTTTTCATGAATTTTAATTCCCTCTATATTTTAATCTCCACAAGACTATTAGTATGAATATAATTTACCATCTACTCTTTCCATTTTTCTTCATTCCTTCTTGGATTTCTGAGATGATGTTCCTCCTGTCTGAAGAATTCCCTTTATCATTTCTCTTAGTGTAGGTCTCCTGGTGATGAATTCTCTGTTTTTATCTAGAAAAATGTTTATTTCACTTTCACATTTGAAGGATATTTTCACTGGTTAAACAATTTCAAATTGGCTTTTTTTTTTTTTCTTTACGTGTGTTCTTTTTCTTTTGGCATTGTATTGCTTTCTGGCTTTTATTTCTCTTTTCAGAAAATAGCTGACAGTCTGATCGCAACTTCTTTTAAAGGTAATGTGCCTATTTTTTCTGAATGTTTTCAACATATGGGTTTGTAGAAATTTTACAGTCATGAGCTTAATGGTAGTTTCTTTGTCATTTGCAGAACTTGATATTTGATATTTTTCACCAGTTTGGGGGGGAAGAAAATCTTAGCTATTATCTTTTCAAATACTGCTTCTGTACTATTATCTCTCTCCACCCCTTCTGTGGCTCCAGTTAAATGTATGTTGGATCTTTCTCCATGTCCCATGTATGTATTACATGACTTTCTGCATTCTTCATCCATTGGCTCTCTGTACTTCAATCTTAACCAGTTATCCAGTTAACAGTTTCTCTTTTTTATGTCCAATATGTAGTTAGACCCTCTACTGAGACCCTAACTTTAGTTATTACATTCTTCTGTTGTAGGAGTTCCATTTCATCATTTTATAGACATCAGTGCTCTGGTGAACTTTTCCCTCTTGACATCTTTTTGTCTTGAACATATTAATCAGTTTTTTAAAATATCCATTTCTCACGATTCTAATATCTAGGTTAACTATGGGTCTGTTTCTGTTGCCCATTTTTGTTTTAAATTCTGTTTTTTTGGTATGTCTAGTAATATTTTATTGAATGCACATTGTTTATGAAAAATTATGGATGTTCAGGATGATATCCTTTTCCGGAGGGAATTTATCCTACCCCCTCACAAACAGCCAGAAACTGGGCTGATGCAGGCGTGTTCTCTTTGTAAGGCTTGCGCGCTTCCGCACATCAACAGGGAGCCTCGGGTGTTTATCCGAGCTCCTCCTTGGCCGATTCTGAGCTTCGATTTTTATCTCTTCACCCTCCTGAGACTGCCCCCAAACTCCTTTTTTGGCTTGTTACCTGCTTTGAGCTTGACGCTTTAGCGTCTTATCTACATTCCTTAAGAATGTAACGAATGCCTCTAGGTGGAAATCAGAGTCTCTTCCACACCTCCCTTCTCTCAGACATCGTGGCTCCTCGGGTCCTGTCTCCCTAGATAGTCCTTTCCTTCCGTCCAAAACTGTCAGCTTCCCTGAATGTAGCACAGAGAATATTGGAGTTACCTTAATGAGGTTCTCTCCTGCTAGGGTTTGATTCCTCAAATCCTGGATATTTTGGCTACTCTTTGATGTCTTATCAACATGTGTATTTTTTTTTTTTAATCCTCATTCGAGGACATTTTTCCATTTTTTGTACAGACAGAGTGGGAGGGAGAGAGAGGAAGAGAGAGAGACGGAAACATCGATGTGAAAGGGACACATCGAGTGGCTGCCACCCGCACAACAAACTGCAACCGAAGTACGTGCCCTTAGCGGGAACCGAACCCGGGTCTCTCCGGACTACAGGCGGATGCTCTAACCACTGAGCCAAACCGGCCAGGGCCAACATGTGTATTTTGTGTCTTATATGTATGGATTTTCTAGGTGTTTTTAACAGGAGACTTGGTCTGCTGTGAGACACTCCACTATCACCAGAATAGGATGAGCTTCCTGTAATAGCAGCATACAGTGTTCATCTTTCCGCTCCCACCTTTCTTCTTTGTTGGGTACAAGAAAATGAGGCTCTCTATCCCTTCTCAGATATGAGACTCTTCTAATTCCACGTAAAGGTCTTGTGTCTTCATGACGTTAGGCCAAAACCTACCTTGTTCATACTTCTGAACATGCCTAGACCTTCAAGTAGAAGAATGTGGCCGTCACGTATTTCCTGGCGTGTGTTAGTCCAATGTCTGGAAGATATATTTCCTTAAGCTGGGTTTCCAAGGCTCAGGTTCCCCTTTGCTAGTTTCTAGATTTCTCTAATTTAGTGAGGCTATTCCTATTATTAAGGTGGTGTCTCTTCACTTATTCAGAAATGTTTATTTGACCTCAGTCATTTCTTGGTCCTTTACTCTTTGAACCTGTAGGTTTGTTACAAAATGTCCCAAGATGAGGAAAGTACGAGACAATTCTGTATAAATCTGTTAATATGCTCATTGCTATTTTTCTTTTTCTTTTGTGACTCCTTGAAAGAAATATCTTTTAACTATATTAAGAATCCATCTAGTGAGGCCCATGTATTAAAATCCCATTAGGCACTATTAAATCAATTAAGATATATCATTCAGTAGCCATTACATTGAGCCTAATTTAAAATGCGAAGGTTGGAGCCATAATGGATCACTGTGTTGTCCGATATGGGGGCTCTTCATCTGTTGCCAATAACGATGAGACTGGTTTCTGAAAAGGAAAAGCCATCTGCAGTGGCTTTGAAAGTCAACTGACATTTTGTTAATTAGCATTTGTTTACATCAGCTGAATAACAATATCAGACTACAATAAGGAATGAGCAGTTAACAGTAAAAAAAAGGCGACATTAAGTTTTACCATTTGGCATCTAGTTAGAAACACAAATTCTGGGATGTAGAAGGGGACTCAGTGACGTCTATTTAAATGTAAAGTAAACTGGAGAAGGGAATGAGAACTCAGCAAGGTGAGTTACCCTGTGACTCTTGGGTCTTCCAGGGGACCAGAGGAGCAAACCACCAGCTGAGAAGTAGTCAAAAGGGGAGAATATGAAGAAATAGATGGAATTGTTTCCTCATTTAGCAGCTTTGTGAAACACGCCAGATCTCCCGGATTTCGGCAGTCAGCAGATTCCAAATGACTTGGGTAATCAGATTAAGATGTCACATTCAACTCAGGTCCTGAACTGTTACATCAACCTCTGGCCACGAAGCAGGTGGGAAGTGAGTAGAAAGTGAGGGGCCTGGTTTATCAGGAACATGTTGACATATTAAAATTAGACATCAGGCAAATAATGACACCGTTGTGATTTCTCCCTTGCTTTCTTCCCTCCCTATGATGTCCAGGAAGTAAGAATGTCAAAACTGAAAATGACTAAGATTCTTTCATAAAAAAATCGCTGGTGATACGTTACCAGATTTCCAGTTAATCTTAAGTGCTGTTATCAATAAACAAATAGATCACAATTTCACTGTAATCCACAGAGAAGCCCACTTGCCACCTCTGTATTTGTCGCGGTAATTGATGCCATTGTTAATGTTTGCTAACAAAAGAGAAAAAATAAATTCTGCAATTTCTGTCTTTTCGGAATGTTCATGCACTTTCTAGCACAGAGGTCCAACGTGTCGAAACTTTCATACGGATAAGCAGGGCACAGCTTCTTCAAACAGCGGGCAAGCTGGGTTTGCCTCACATGTACAATACTCTGTAGCATTATGTTCTTCTAGGAGAGCCAGAAACAAAACAGATTGCCAGAAAACAGCTCATGATTTCCACGATGGTGAGCGTGCGAACAGCTATGCAGTTATGGAACTAGATAAGCATTTTCTCCTATCTCAGAGGTTTGGTGTGATTGTCCTGCCCGGCCAGAATTCCCCGTCCGGGAAGCAGGGCGGGTAGTTGGTGACGTGGAAGTCTGCCTCGCTGTGGCGGGTGGGATCTGCAATGCTGCCTATTTCAACATGCTCATGTACAAATTAGGAATGAAGATACAGAACATTTTAACACACACACAAACATGCATCAACTTTTCCATTCTCCAGCTCACTCTGGCCAAGTGACACTGACCAGCAATGACCAGGATCCAAAGCTAGTTTTTTAAACCACCCTCATTTACTGAAAAGCAATGGATGAGATACTTGAAGGACCAGTTGCTCAGAGAATTTTCACTCCACTGGAGCCTGTAATTGTGTCTTAAAATAAGTGGCTGATTTATATTTTAATTATTAATCTCACTTTTAACAGATGTGTTCTGAACCTGCCCACTCCTCATTGGATCAAGCCAAGTGAATTATTTCCCTGGCGGTGCATGGGGAATGCTCGTAAGTAAAATATGTGCACTATGATTTCTCTTACGAAGATGATTAGCTAATACCCACCAGTTTTCCTAAAGATTTTGAAGGGGAGATTTTTTTTGTAAATAACCAGCCCAAAGTGCAACATGATGGCTGAGCACTATTTTATTTTATTTATTGGATCTCTATTTGATGTTAAAATTCTTGCAGTTACCCTTTGGCTTCAAAGCATGGAAAAGTTTAGATGTTTTATTAAACATTTCCCTTCTTCACCAGTAACTTTTATTTGAGATTTACTCTGAATATGCGTATCCTGTTCTGATACATAGGAGACTAATTCCTTGAAAAATAAATTATATTTTTCACACTGAATGATCAACCATTTTATATTTAATCAAAGCGTGTCAAGCACTGTAACAAATAGCATCTCCTTTATAAAAAATTTTTTTTTCCTTTATTGATTTTAGAGAGAGAGGAAGTGAGAGGGAGAGAGAAACATTGATGAGAGAGAACATCGATTGGCAGCCTCCTGCATGCCCCCCACTGGGGATCGGGCCCACAACCTGGGCATGTGCCCTGACAGGGAATTGAACCAGCGATCTCTTGGTGTGTGGGTCGAAGTTCAACCACGGAGCCACACCGGCCAGGCTAATGTAATCCAGTCCTCCCACTACCTTGGAAATTAGGCATTATTATTTGCATCTTATGTATGGGGAACTGAGGCTTCCAAAGGTTAAGAGAGGAATTCAAAGTGACACAATTAGAAAGCAGCTAATGAAAATAAATCTTGTTCTGTGATTCCAGGGACATGCTCTGTCACAGGACCCTTGGTCATTTCATTGAGACAAACAGGAAGATAGTTGACATTGTTAAGGTGAAGGATAAGATGGTATCCTTATCTCTACATTTTTAAATCAATTTGAGCTATGCCATCTTTTATTTAAATTGGTCCTCTTTTCTCTTAAAAATAAAAAGTAAAGCCAAACCCTCCACTGTGACTAGAACATTCAAAAAGGTTCCTATTAGTCTCCGATTTCACCAGTTTAGGAGTGAAGTAGGCATATCTGCTATTGAGCTTTCAGATTCAGAAGTCAAAGGGGATTAAGAGACCCAGAAGGATCTCTGGGAGTTAACAGAAACTTTCTTATCCTGCCATAAATCACTCATTTCTTCCATTTTGTTAGGGATCATTTCTTCCCGCAACCTGGACAGTGTTTGCATTTTCTTAAGTGTTCATGTTCCTTTAAAACCGACAGAGATATGATCTTCAGTATTTCTAACTCAGTAAAAACTCGCCTTTTAAAGTATGGTTTAGGAGAGGGTGTAGGCTTTGTTACAGACAGACTTGGCATGAAATGCCTTCTGTGATACCCCCATGCCATGTGCACAGTCACTAGTAACCTCTGAGCCTCATTCCTGATGATGTTTGCCCTACAGAGTTTTTGCTGAACAAGATGAGATTAGCATAATATCTGAGACAGCAGGAACATTTCACTGTGAAAGTTATTCCCTTTCTGTCCACTTCTCTGTGTTAGTTTATTTTCTATAAGCAAGTTTCTCCATTGTTGCTTTTTCTGGCCTGGACAGGCAATCTATTATTACTATTATCCTTATTGTCATCATCATCATCATTATTATTTTAATTTTGGTAAAATGCACATGACATAAAATTGACCATGTTCACAATATTTAGGTGCACAGTCCACTGGTATTCAGTGCATTCACGTTTTTGTACAGTTTGCACCCCCATCCATCTCTAGAACTTTCTCATCTTCTCAAACTGAAACTCTGTTCCCATTCAGCAGTAACTTCCCAGTCCCTCCTCTACCAGCCCCTGGAACCAACCTTCTCCTTTCTGTCTCTGTGACTTGACCCCTCCAGGTACCTTAGGTGGAAGCATACAGCATTTGTCCTTAGTGTAATGTCCTCAAGCTTCATCCACATTGTAGCACGTGTCAGAATGTCTTTTTTAAAGCTGGATAATATGCCATTGTACATACACACCCCATTTTGCTGATACATTCATCTGGACAAATCATTTTGATTGTATGGATGCTTGGGCAAAAATGTAACTGAGATCCTCTTCCTTCAAAAGGGACTTCCGTGCCCGGCTGGTGTGGCTCAATAGTTGAGCGTCAACCCATGCATCAAGAGGTCCCTGGTTCGATTCCTGGTCAGGGCACACGCCCAGGTTGTGGGCCCGATCCCCAGTAGGGGGCATGCAGGAGGCGGCCAATCGATGTTCTCTCTCATCAATGTTTCTATCTCTCTCTCCCTCTTCCTTCCTTTCGCTCTAAAACTCAATACAGAAAATAAAAGGGGGGACTTCTGTAGCTCAAAGCTTTGTGGTCCTCAGCACCTCCCTGCTCCTCCTATTTGTAATCCAGCAGTTTTGCTTAGTGTCTTTCCCTCTCCACTGGGTGTGTCATTTAAGTAGCAATGGCCAAACCCTACACCTGAGCTCTCAGCTGGACCGTAAGTTAGGCAATCACCCAGTGTGAGGAGAAGGTAAATAATATTTACTATGAGTTTAGAAATCTTCCCTCAGTGTGGATTATGAGGGCTCTGAATTTTTGTGCCCGGGAGACTAGGAAAGACGATGTTGTCAGTCGTCTGTTTCTTATGTCTGTCCCTCTTTCTGCCTCTCCCTTGCCCTCTTTCTTCCCCACGCTCGTGACACTTCTCTCGCTGTCATGACCTATCTGAGTCTATGTTCTGTCCCCGAAATGGGTGCAAGGGAGCACAGTATTAACCCAGCTAAATAATTCTCTATTTCGAACTCGTCCTGAGGAATTCTCCCGTTGTGTTCATTTTGTTTTGTATTTCTAACTCTCCAAGTCTTAGGAGCAAAAGAACAGTGACGCACGGAGCACCACAGTGTCGTATCGTGTCGTTCAGCGGGGCTCTGAAAGAGTGGGAACGTTGGTACAGATGCAGTCCCCTTACACCAAACTTCAGGCCGGTTCTCAAGACGTATATCTTTTTGAAGAACTGTTTCAATCTCAAACCCACTGCAGGTAGAAAGAGCACATGTAAACATTCATCCTTCCTTTTAGAAAGTGAAGAAATATAAATCAATCTTAGTTGCTTGCCTTCAGAACAGTATGAAAAGTCACCATTGGAAATGTGTGTTCTCCCCAACCTAGGCAGCTTTACAATTCTCTTAAGAAAAAGGAATGAGTGGTTTTGAACAGAGCTGTTTAAAGTCCAAGTCTCAAAGCAAACATTTTTGTAACCAAACTGTCCCTAGAAATTCTTCTGTCACAAAGACTGGATGATTTGTCGAATTGTAGCCCTGGCTGGGTTTGCTCAGTGGTTGGAGCATCAGCCTGCAGACCAAAGAGTCATGCATTTGATTCCTAGTCGGGTAGGTACCTCGGTTGCAGGTTCGATCCCTGATCCCAGTTGGGGTCATGGGGGAGGCAACCAGTCAATGTGTCTCTCTCACATCAATGTTTCTCTTTCTTTCTCTCTCTCTCTCTCTCTCTCTCTCTCTCTCTGCCCCTCCATCTAAAAAAAAAATCAGTGGAAAAATATCTTTGGGTGAGGATTAAAATAAAAGAATTGTAGAATTTTAGAGCCAGACAGATCTGGGTCCAAACCTAAGTGATGCTTCTCTTCTGGTTCACAAAGTGGAAGATGTAGGTGAAAATGAACAAGCACGGTGGTTTGTGTGGTCCGTGGGCCTTTAGGATGCTGGAACAGGATCAGGATATTTGGGCATCAGAGAGGTAGAAGAAAGAAAGGGAGAGACAGGAAGGGAAAAGGGGCTCAAGGGAGGGAGGGAGGGAGGAAGCAGGAAAGACAAGTAGTATTCATTGCATTTTTTCCAATAGACATTACCATTCAGATTCAAGAATTAAATTATCGCAACAAACCACTAACAAAGATATTAAGATCCTGAATTTGGAATTGAAAAAACTGAAGTTCAAAGAATGTAAACACGTATATTCTTAGCATTTACTTGGAGAAAGGAGGCACAGATAGGAGGGACAGAATTCCTGCTGAAGGGGACACAGGGAGCGAGAAAGGCAGAAAGGACACGTGTGATGGACTCACCCACCAAGTGCTTCGTCTGCGGTACTGTAATGAGGAGATCACAGCGGTGCCATCAGTTACGTGGACCCTGGGGTAACATTGACGGAAGTGAATTTCTTCCTCATTTGTCTGTTGTGGCAAAATAAAAAGTGTTAGTACTATTTAAAACGTCTTCTTTCTGTAAGCTCTGTTATACCGCTGATGTCTCCTTTGACCCCCTCACCAATATGGGACGTAGTAGATTATAGAAACAGGTGGGAAATGGCCTAATCCCAGGCACGATGCTAGAAAAGAGGAAAAAACCACTTTGATCCTGGCAGTGTTTGTACCCCAAGACGTGAGTGTGGATTGTTCCAATTTCAGCTCCTGGAACAATCGGTGTTCTGACTGACTGACTGGGCTAATAACTGATTTCAGGAGAAAAGACTCCTGAAGTACATTGTAGGTGTAATTTGTAAGCGGGACTTTGCTGACATGTTATTTAAATAATTTGGAAAAAGTGAAGGGCTCTCAAATTTCACCAGTCTCTTTTGCCTCAAAACATACACGTCTTGCCCTGGCTGGTTTGGTTTGGCTCAGCGGTTAGAGCGTTGGCCTGCAGTCCGGAGAGACCCGGGTTCGGTTCCCGCTAAGGGCATGTACCTCGGTTGCAGTTTGTCCCCGGCCCTGGTTGGGTCGTGCGGGTGGCAGCCACTCGATGTGTCCCTTTCACGTCGATGTTTCTCTCTCTCCCTTCCTCTCTCTCCCTCCCTCTCCATCTGGACAAAAAAATGGAAAAATGTCCTCTGGTGAGGATAAAAAAAAAAAATACGTATCTCTTTGGGGGTGGAGGGTTTCAAATGTAGTGTTCTGAGGGTTCACATAGACTTCTCTGGCAAATCATTTCACTTCTGTATGTGTCTGTTTTATCCGCAGAAAAACAGGAGCGACCCATGCAACTCCAGCTTTCTAGGCTTATTGATTTTCTGGGGGTTTGTGTATAGATTACTGGATTAACTCTTGACTTTTCTGCCCCAATAAAGATTTAAACACAAATTTTATTTTTTAATCCTCACCTGAGGATATGTTTTTATTGATTTTTTTAGAAAGAGAGAAACATCGAGGTGAGAAACATCGATCCATTGTGTCTGTATGTGCCCCCACCAGGGATCGAACCTGCAACCTAGGCATGTGCCCTGACCAGGAATCAAACCCACAAACTTTTTTTAGGTGTACAGGACAACGCTCCAACCAACTGAGCCAAATTTTCTTCCCCATTATCATTCCAGGAACTTTCACAGAGTATCTATTATGTGCTAAGAACTGTGTGTATAATATTTCTAATTTACACTATAATCCTTAGATTAGGCATTATCATCTCCAACATATCGATGAAGAAATTTCCCTAACTCAAGAATTATTCAATATTTGGGATTAATTGGGGGATGAAGGCTATAGGACATTTTCAAAACTAATTCACCAAAACAGGTTTTTGTTTGTTTGGCTGGTTGGGTTTTTTGTCTTTGTTAGTTTGTTTAATCCTTTTTCTTTAAGATTGCTTCCTTAGGCCGGATTCACCAGAGAATGATTGTATTTGTCAAACCCATGAAGGTGAACTCTTTTCCAGGGGGCACCACGCTTACTCCGTTCCTTGGGCAGCTGCTGAACTTACCTTCCCAGAAACAGAGGGTCCGCCCCTTTCCTGGTGTCCGTTTTGGACCCTGAACATGTTTCGGTCACACCACCTACAATACTCCATCGACTTTAATCGTTACATGCCTATCTCCCCTTACCAGATTCTGCCGTGAATCCCCAAAATAATTTCTTTTGTCTTTATTGGGAGAGAATTTTTAAAAATCTTTATTGTTCCATCAGTTGGGTAGTGCCTAATATATAGTAGGCACATAAAAAAAGCATGAATGAATGAATGTAGTACTGATAAATTAGCTTTCACAGTATTGTATGGATTTCAACTACAAGCAAAAATAATCTATGAGTGTTTTATCTCGTCTACATTTGTATCAGTGTGGTGGTCTCCTCAATCATTTTATCATTTCCTGGGCCCCATACCCTCTATAAAGGGTTTTTGTAAGTACTCTCCCTTTTAGTTCAGGAGATGCTCTCATTTCTACTTAACATCATCTAGGCCCGATATGATTCCAGACTTTCTGCTTCATCCCTGCCCTGTGCCCTCCTTCTTCACCTGTCTCTTCACTACTGATGGCCAGGCAGAGGGTAAGCATTTCTCTCTGGTTTCCACTGACGAGATCAGAAACATTGGAGGCAGAGATGGTGACCATCAGCTCATACCATTATTTCTTGCTTGATCAACATGAACATTAGATTAGTTACTGGCTCTCCGCTGAGGTGGGTCTATGATTAACCTCTTGTCCCTCCTTTTCCCGATGTACCTGTGATGGTTACATTGATGTGTCAACTTGACTGGCCCGTGGGCTATCCAGGCATCCGCTTCAAACATTGTTTCTGGATGTGCCCAGTGATGGTGTTTCTGGAAGAGATTAGCATTTGAACAGGTGCATTGAGTAAGGCAGGTGGCCCTCCCCAGGGTGGGTGGGCATCATCCAATCCACTGAGGGCCTGGATAGTCCAAAAATGCAGAGGAAGGTTGGATTCACCCTCACTCTGCTTGTTGCCATGATATGGGACATCTGTCTTCTTTTCAGACTGCACCCCTCACATGCCTGGGTCTCAGCCTTCATAACTGCACGAACCAATACCTCATATGAAATCTATTGCAAGATAGATCCTATCAGTTCTAGTGCTCTGGAGAAATGTAATAGAATGCTTCATTTTATTTCCTCTATTGAATACACCTGAATTATTATTGTATTAGTACTCTTTCTTAGTTTATACCCTCAATTTGTTGAGAAGCATGTCTTCAAGTAACTTCCTAAGAAGGGTGCACGGGAGGTAGATTTTCAAAGTACGGGTATATTTGAATATATTTTATTATTGTGTTGATCATTTGGTTGAGCAGTATATTCTAGATTAAAAATATGTTTTCTCATACTTCAAAGGCATTGATCTATTTTCCTTTAGCATTCACTGTTATTTTTGAAGAGTCTGATGCCAATCTGGATCGCATCCATTTGGACATTACCTCCCCTCTCCAGTCCTCCCTCATTGCTGGAAACTATGATCTCACATCCAAAGTTTCACCCAGGTCCACCCAAGTGTATTCACTAACGCATCCTGCATCCAGTAGGCTCTCTCTTCTTTTTTAAAGTAGGAATTGTTTGGTTCTCTAGATTCTTTGTACAAATGTTACTGAGTGAGGCCTTCCCTGACCATTCAGTTGATGTGGCAGCCATGCCTCGGCAATCAATCTCTCTTCCTTCCCTGCCTTATGTTTGTCCAGAGCACAGAGAAATCTCTGACATACTGAACAATTCACTTACGTTCCCCCTCCTCTTGCATCACAAGAACGTAAGCTCCAAGAAGGCAGGGATTTGGGTCTGTTCTGTTTATTCTTTCATGCACAGAACTCTGTCCAGTATCGAGTGGGTATTTCATAAATACCTGTTCAGTAGCTTTGCTTCATATTTAAGGAGGAGGATAGCAAAGCTCCATCTGCTGTGCAGGGCTTGACAACTGTCAGACTTCACTTTAGATTGAGCCCAGGGCCAGCGGTCCTTGAGGAGAGCTGGCCGTCACACTGGGGACTCGGGTGACAGACTGAAGAAGAATTTACACCAAAGAGCAAACACCCACATTCTCTCTAGAGTCCATTCTGAAAAACGCTTGAGAAACAAAATTTTATTTATAGTTATGAGTAAATAGCTTTTAAAATAACATGTATACGGGGGATGTGGAGAGAGACTAGAAATCAGAAGTAACTCCACCGAAATAGATGGTAGAATTATTGGCAGTTATTTTTTTCTGTATTTTCCTGTATCTTCCAATTTTTTATATTTATTACAAAGAATTGGAAGTTAACATAACATGTTATCAAGATGCTCCCGTGAGTGTTATCCCAGTATCAGCGCATCATGTGACCTGCTCAGGTGCACGTCGATTCAGCACTTCCCCTTCGGTCCAGGTCGCCGTGTGAATGTCCCCTTCAGCTGTCCCCACGGACTTGTAACTCCTTCGCCATTTGCAAATAGCACTCTCACTTAAGCATAAGTTTATTTAGAAATCTTATCTTTCATAGAGTTGTCAACATTCCTGCTACCTAGGTAACAAAGTATGGTTCTGTCACTAACATCCTTTCATTTTTAGCAAAGTGAAGTCTCCAAATCTTTTAATAAACTTGTAAAGATAAAAGCCAACTTAAAAATATTTTTTTTCTCTTAAAGAATAAAAAAAAAGGAAGGGAGGTAATAAGTAAAACGAGCTGCATATTTGACTGTGGTTCTTGGAGACACCAGAACAAGTGTGGAAAGAAGGGTGACTTATTTTATTTTATTTTTTATCCTTACCCAAGGACATTTTTCTATTTTTTTGTTTAGATAGAGAGAGAGAAACATCGATGTGAAAGGGACACATCGAGTGGTTGCCACCTGCACCACCCAACCAAGGCCGGGGACAAACTGCAACCGAGGCACATGACCTTAGCGGGAACCGAACCTGTGTCTCTCTGGACCGCAGACCTACACACTAACCGCTGAGCCAAACCGGCCAGGGCAAAGGGTGACTATTTTAAAACAAAACAAAACAAAACAAAAAACACCCTGAGGCACCCATAAAATCCAGTTCTAGTTTCCAAAGTTTAGTTGATTCCATAAAGAGTACACTGACCAGCTACACATATTGCCTCTTAAATACACATAGGCCCATATACACTATTATCTTAGATTATGGAAACAACGCTTCTTATTAGCTAAAACAGGAAACTATTAAAAATACAAGTAAAGATTTCAACTAAAATGCCATCCTGTAAAATCTAGAGATAATGTCTCTAGCATGCTGTTTTGAATTCTACACTTTTATTAAAAATTATATTGTGAATACCATATCATGAAAAGTTCTTCAAAATCAGAATTTTTCAGAATCATTAATGTGCCCATTGTCTAACCATCTGATGCAACTTTTCTAACTTCTCTCCAGTGTTTGACATTAGAAATAGGAGGTAACGAGCATCTCTGTGCAAAAAGTATTGTCTATATTTCTATTTCATTGCTAATGACAGAAGTCTAGAGAAAGAAACCCCGGGTCAAATGACCAGAGGCTTTTAGGTTCCTGAAACATAATGCAAATATATCTCTAGGTGATACTGGTCACTCCCCGCTGGGTTACCTGACAGAAGTCACCACCTGACCCTCTCTAGTCCTGAGTTAACAATTAAATAGATTAAAGGTGATGTTTAGATTTGTGAGATTATTAGGGAAGTTGGACTTCCCCATCTTTGTTGACCGTTTGTAATTCTCCATAAATTGCCCGTGTCTTTTTATCCATTTCCCCCCATAGAAGTGTATAGTGTTTTTCATACAGATTTAGAAAACCTTTGAAAATAAATGTTACTAACTCTTTGCCTGACATCAATGGCAAACACTTTTTCAAGTTTATAATTTTATTTTATTTTATTTTATTTTTTTGTACAGACAGTGTGGGAGGGAGAGAGAGGAAGAGAGAGAGAGGGAAACATCGATGTGAAAGGGACACATCGAGTGGCTGCCACCCGCACGACCAACCAGGGTCGGGGACAAACTGCAACCGAGGTACATGCCCTTAGCGGGAACTGAACCCGGGTCTCTCCGGACCACAGGCAGACGCTCTAACCGCTGAGCCAAACCGGCCAGGGCCAAGTTTATCATTTTAATGCTTTTTCAGGATATTTTCTTTTTAGTTTAAGAGATGAGAGTTTTGATATACAGAGTTTAAAACTTGATGTCACCCAATCTATTGATCTTTCCCTTGCTCAAAGGGTCATTCTCCTGAGGGCCACCCCATCTCCTAATATTTGTGTTGTTTTATATACTTACATACATTATATTACTTAGACATCACTGGAATTGATTACTGTGTGTGACTTATGGGTTAAGGTAAGGGTCTAGCAGTTTTTTCCATATCCATTTATCAAGTAATCAAAAAAAATTTTTTTTTTTTGTCATTCTTACATATTTATTCTCCCAGCAAAACTCCCCAAGAAAAATCCCATTGAGAGAGTATTGGATTGCATTAAACCTAAAAATGAATGTGGGTAAAATTGATATATTTTTAATAGTCCACACAGACACACTGTATGTCTTTGCATTTATTTAAGCCTTATTTCATGTTTCTTGGTATAATTCTGTGGCATTTTTCACAAGGTTTGACACATTTCTTATTAAGCTTATATTTCTTGGTGTTTGAGATTTCTGTTACTCTTGTGAAAGAGATTTTGTCCTCATTGTATTTTCTGACTGTGGCTGGGATGTTTGGAAAACATTGATACTTATATTCATTCATCACTTCTATTTATTTTGTAGCTGATTCTCCAGGGTTTTTCTAGGTATGTGATAATATCATCTGCAAATAATGATAACTTTGTTTCCTCTTTTCCAGTAACCACACTTCCTATTTCTGTTTTTTGCTGTGACCCAAACTTATAAAACATAATATGAAGCAATAGGGAGAATAAGCGACACCTTGTTTTGTTCCTGATATGAATGGGAATGTCTCTATTGGTATTTTTGCAATAAATGAGATAACCTGTCAGTGTAAAATATTCTTTAATGTGCTTTATGAAATTATTCCTCTATTCATAGGTAACAACAAAATTTTTCCCACTAGAAATGATTGTAATACTTTATCAATGCCTTTCAAAATTTAATGAGCATATAGTTTATCTCATTTGATCTGTTAATATGATATGATGACAATACATTTTTATAGCTATTTTTTTCCATCACCATTTATCACCCCATATCCTCCTCCTCCTCCACCCACATCCCTCCCCCTGCCATCACCACATGGTGTCTGTATCCATGAATTCTCTGTCTTTTTTGCTTAGTCCCTCTACCTTTCCAACCCCCTCCCCCAACATCTGTCAGCCTGCTGTCTGTCTATTGACCTTTCAATATGACGTGATGGCAATACATTTTCTAATATTAAACTAAAATTATAGATTCTCTAGGTTGTGCTGGATTGTTCTTTTTAAATACTTTTAGTTCAATTGGCTGTTAAATTATTGAGAATTTTAAAATGTATTAGTTCTGCCCTGGCCGGTTTGGCTCAGCGGTTAGAGCGTCGGCCTGCGGTCCAGAGAGACCCGGGTTCGGTTCCCGCTAAGGGCACGTACCTCGGTTGCAGTTTGTCCCCGGCCCTGGTTGGTTGTGTGGGTGGCAGCCACTCGATGTGTTCCTTTCACATCGATGTTTCTCTCTCTCTCTCTGTTCCTCTCTCTCCCTCCCACTCTACCTGAACAAAAAATGGAAAAATGTCCTCGGGTGAGGATAAAAAAAAATAAATAAAATGTATTAGTTCTTGTTTTTTTGTCCTATCTTTCTTAGGTATTATTATTGAAAATAATAATGGCAGTTGTGATCATTTTCTTTTTTCTTTTTATTGATTTGACAGAGAGAGAGCAAGGGAGAAGGAGAGAGAGACAGAAACATCGATGAGAGAGAACATCGATTGGCCGCCTCCTGCATGCCCCCCACTGGGAATTTGGCCCATAACCTGGGCATGTGCCCTGACTGGGAATTGAACCAAAGACCTCCTGGTTCATGGGTCGACGCTCAACCACTGAGCCACACTGGCCAGGCAGTTGTGATCATTTTAAAAGCTCATACCATGCTCTAAACACTGCATTTTCTCAGGTAATTCTTAAAACAGTTACAAAGTAGATGTAGCAATATCTACATCTTTCAGAGAAGGAACTGAGGCCCGGAGAGGGGACCTGTCTCCACTGTCTGTGCTACATCATTGGGAGAGTTAAATATGAATTTAATAATTTTCCATGCTCTGGGATAGAATACATAAAATAGAAAAAGTGGTTTTTGAAAAATGAGAAGACTGATTCATGTAGGTACAGGAGGCAAAGCGATGCTTTGAAAGTACACGGACTTTTGACACCAGACACATGCTGGTTTGATTTCCAGCTCTGTCCATTACTTGGTAGCACTTAATAACTAGAAACGATGGTCTTAGACATTTTCCATTTCTGCTTGGGCCTCTTTTTCTCATATTTTTTTCATAACACCCCGTTGCCCCAGGTGTTGTGGGACAATGAAATGTTGTTTCATAGTCATATGTATTATTCTCTCATACTCTTAGTATCTCTATATCTATTGCTATATTCCCCTTGGTCTTTGGTGTTTAATTGTGTGCTCCCCTTTGTCTTGACTAGATTATCTCAATATTTTTCTGTTGTTTTTTAAACAAACATTTTAATTTTAGAATAGTAAGCTGAATAATGCACCCCCAAAAGATGTCCATGGTCTAATCTCCAGAACCTGTGAATGTTACCTTGGTGCGGCAATAGGTACTTTGCAGATGTGAGAGACGTAGGGTTTTATGATGGGGAGCTTACTCGGGATTACCGATCACAGGGTCCTCATAAGAGGAACACAGAAGGGCAGACAGGGGAGAAAGCAATATGACGACGGAAGGAGAGATTGGAGTGATGTAGCCGCAAGTAAGAAGATGCTGGCAGCTTCTAGAAGCTGGAAACAACAGGACAGATCTCTTCTGGAACCTCCTGAAGGAACCAGTCCTTGATTTTCGCCCCTAAAGACTCATTTTGGACTTCTGATTTCTAAAAGAATACATCTGTGCTATTTTAAGCCACTAATTCTGTGCTTAGTTGTTACAGCAACAACAGGGAACGAACATGAATAGTTTTATTTTTATTTTTTTTGCTTTATTGATCTTACAGAGAGAGGAAGTGAGAGGGAGAGAGAGATGGAAACATCGATGAGAGAGAACACAGACTGGCCACCTCCTGCATGCTCCCCACTGGGGATCAGGCCCACAACCTGGGCATGTGTCCTGACCGGGAATCGAACCGGAGACCTCTTGGTGCATGGGTCGACACTCAACCACTGAGCCACACTGGCTGGACTAACATGGATAGTTTTAGATAAACAGAAAAGTTGCAGACTAGGACAGGCTTTCCAATGACCCCATTCTCTGGTTTCCCGTTGTAGAGATCTTACATTAGTGTGGTCCACATGGCACAATTAGTAAACTGATATTGAGGCATTATTATTATTAACTGAAGTCTATACCTGATTCAGATCCCCTTAGTTTTTACATAATGGCCCTTTTCTGGCCCAGGATCCCACCCAGGACACCGCATTACATTGAGTTGTCCTGTCTCCTTAGGCTCCTCTTGCTGGGACAGTTTCTCAGACCATGTATGTTTTGGGGGGATTGTGACAATTCCAACAGTGCTGCTCAGGTATTTAGAATGCCCTCCGATGGAATTTGTCTGATATTTGTCTTATGGCTAGACTGGGATTATAGGTTTGGGGGAAGAAGTCTACAGAGATACAGTGCCATTCTCCTCCACTGCGTCAAGGACCCATATTGTCAACATGACCTATCACTGTTGACGTTGACCTTGACCCTCTGGCTGAAGCAGCATTTGTCAATTTCTCCACCATCGAGTTGCTCTCTTCCCTTTTTTGTGCAGTGTTTTTCAAACAAGGAGCTTTAAGATTTTGTCATTTCCACTGCCTTTTTTAAAAAAAATAAGTAATTCATATCTGCTTTTATGTTGAGTAATTCTTCTGTCATGCTTGTAGATCTTTTTTATTCTTTTTCTAACTTCTTGAGTTAAATCATAGGTTTATTTATTTTTATTCTTTTTGAAAAATGCATAAAATATTTAAGGATACACGATCTCCGACTGGCAAGGGGTTATTTGTTTGTTTAAACATTTAATCATTCATTTCCATATTTATAGCATAGTGGTAAAAGAGTGTATTTTATATAACTTCTGCCTTTGGGAACTTTGTCAGTTTTTATTCGGTCTTTTATATGATTACTTTCTATATTTCCATAAATACTTTTAAAGAAGTTCTGTTTCTTATTTGCAAGGTATGAGATTCTAAATTTTGTAGTGGAGAGGAACATATTTATATTACTATTGAATACTCAGTTCCTCAAACAGGGCCTGATACATAATAGGACTTCACTAAACAATGATTGAGTAAATGACTGCAAAATTTCCCTGTTCCTACTTGTAACAACCAAAAATGTCTCCAGATATGCCCAACTATTCCCTCAGGAACAAAATCAGCCCCAGGAGGGACCCACTTCTCAAAAATGATAATGGTCTGCATAGGAAATCCCAGAGGACCTGCTCAAAAAGTATCAGAATTACTATTTGACTTCAGCAACATTTATTGATGGAGATAAAATCAATATTAAATAAAGATCGCATTCCCACACCGCAGTAATAAACATTCAGAAAAATGTTCTTATAAAATAAATAACATGAAAAAAGAGCAATAAACATTAGAATAAATCAAAGCCGTGTAAGAACATTATGAAGAAAATTACGAAAATGTAGTGAAAGATATTTAAAAAGACCTAAGAACAGAGAGGTCTTTCCAAGGTATGTATGAAAAGACTCATTATTACTGAGACACCACTTCTCCGGAAACGCTGCAACCTCTCCGAGCTCACCGCCTGCCAAGCAGCCTGGCATCCGCTGGCTCTGAGCTTCTCCTCGGGCTACTCGGGCTGGAAGACCCTCTGCGCCCGTCCAGTTCCTGCTTTCCCTCCAGACCCAGCTGCTCTGAACTGCGTGTCTCCCCTCGAACAGAGCTCTCGATGGCCCTGTTCCTGGTGACCCCACCTAGACATCCCGTCTGGCACGGGCCTTTGCTCCATGGGTTAAAGACAAGAGAATGAACGTCCACTCCAGAGAAGAAACCTCTTCGTTTTATAGACTAGGGGACCAATGGAGTGACTGAGTGACTTGTTCTAAGCAACACGGTGCACCGGCAGCCGGGGCGGGGCAGGAGAGTGAAAACCACTCGGTTCTCTAGAGGTGGACACATCTGGATGTCAATGGTGCTTTGGCCACTTACTGGCTCCCTGACCTTAGGCCAGTTACGTCGCCTTCCTGAACCCCTTTGTCCTTACTTACAAACTGGGGAGGAAAATGTATTCTTTGTAAGATTGTTGTGATGCTAAGAGATAAAGTATGTAAACTGTCTGACATGTACCATCGGTTTGCAGTTCTCTCCTTATTACACTGCCTCCTCTGCAGGACCAATTTCCTCGACGGTGGGATCTGTGTTGTATCAGCTCCTTATCTTCCCTATAACACCCAGTTCAGTTCAGAGCATTTGGTGGGAGCTTCGGAAATACATTTTTAAAGAAAAACGTTGTTTTCGAAAGGACGACAGTTGCTAAGTGAATGTTCTCTGGAAGAACATCATTCACTTAGATAAACAATTTAATTCTACTCTCTTGTGTGTATTTTTTTCCCCATTCTTATTGCTCTATGATGCCCTTATTTTTACATACATTCCCATATGTGCCAAAATACTGCATAAACAAACACAACGTTAGTAACAAATGAGACTTTCTAGCCTATGAGAGGGAAATATTCTTGAACAAGCTTCAGGGGCTTATAAAGTTTTAATCTCTGAAAAATAATTAAGCTCTCCCCAATGTTCCTTTTTTCTTTAGTATGAAAGCTCTAGATACCCGAACTGAAAAGATTTCCAGACTCATGCCAGAGGGAAGCTTCTAAGTTTACATTGGCACCAGGCCACCTACGGGGTGAGAGAAAGTTCACACTTTCCCATTGTGCGGAGTCACATGTACAAAGTCCTTTTGTCCAAGTGGCCCTGTCACGTGACATCACTCAACATTTTTCACTTGGCCTTCCAATCACGTCCAAAGTGTCATACCCCCTGAGGCAATGTAATGTGTGAATAATGGGAATTGGAGGTGAAGCTGGGAGGGTCCCCAGTTGGTAAGAATGTCACTGCATCGAGCGAACCGCTCCCAGACATCTCCAAGTTGACTTAGAACATGCACAAAGTCAGGTTCAGAGCCAGTCATTTCAGTGCGAAGAGGTAAAAATAGATCACTGGTCAGGCTGTTGGAGGACAAAGAGTGGGTGAGTGTCTTTTGCTTGAGAACAGAGTTCGAATCAGAATGGAGTTTGTAGCATTTTAGGATCCGTTCCTTTTAGCAAAGAGAAGCCAAGGCAAACTGATCCTTTCTTAGAGAGTAGCAGACAAGAGAGTTGGCATTTCCTTTCTCCCGTGGCAGTGTAAAAACACGCAACTTTTTCTGGTTCTGACAAAGAATCAAGGGGCTATGCGGCAGGACTATTATTTTTAAATTCCTGCTTTAAGCTGTTCATTTTTACCTTCTCCAGTGGTCTGCCTCTCACGCCAGGCTCCACTCCCCTGTGGCTGTTTGATCACAGGGACCCACAAAGGCCTGTGTCTGCTTGTTTCATTCTGCAGGTCCTCAGCCAGCTCCCTGAATGCTTGTTCGGACACCGTCTCGTTAGCGATTCTGTGCGCGCTACCCAAGCCCTTCCGACAACAACAGATCTTCATGAGACTTCCATTTTTTAGCCATTTAAACCCTGGCTACACACTTTAGAGTATTCTGTGGCTCCTGTCTTTGCCAAACTTAGACAGTAATTTTCCCAAAGATACAATTGTTGTGACTTATCTCCACTGTGTATGTGTTAAAACAGTATCTTTCTAAGGACCGTATCACCATGCCTTTATGTCGTAGTTGGTCAGGGGAGTGTTATTTTCCTTAAGGGTTTTTTGAGAAAGGGCTATGTTCCAAGTCCTTATGTCACTCTCTAATAGGAATAAATGAGATAAAAAGAAATTGTGCCCTGGTTGGTTTGGCTCAGTAGTTAGAGCATCGGCCCGTGGATCAAAGAGTCTCAGGTTCGATTCCCTACCTCCGTTGTGCCCAGCCCTGGTAGGGGTCATGCGAGAGGCAACCAACTGATGTGTCTCTCTCACATTGATATTTCTTTCTCTCTCCCTCCCCCTCCCACTTTATCTGAAAATAAATGGAAAAATATCCTGGGGTGAGGATTAAAAAAAAAGAAATTTTGAGGAGATGGGGCTATTTGTCCAGTGGTGTTACTTATGAAAGGATTTCTGGGGCCCCTAATAAAATTTGCTCCTGGCTGAGAGGGTGACTAGATCCAAGGCCACGTGAGAGTTGGGTGAGAACGACAGAACACAGGTCTTCCCCACATTTCTAGAAAGGCTTCCGACATTCCGAATCATCGGTTTTCCGGCCATTATCCAGGATGTCTTAGGGAACCCAACCCCCTTTTCATGGCGCCTTGGTGAGTATTGATCATATCAATTTTAAAAAGATGGCACAGGAATTTCTAAGGAGAGAGTGGTGTTAAGCTAGAGGAAGTGATGCTTTTTTGAAGCCGTATGAATTTTTAAAGAAGGGTGAGAAAACAGCAGTTGGCCATCTGATGGTTAAGAAGCTGATGAGGATTATGGGGGCGCTAGAGAACCCAGGATCTTCCACTCATATCACACTGGCTTTTATTCCTCTTCACATATTTCTCCTTGATAATAAGCCTCCCTGACAATCAGGCACGCTGCAAAAAACCTCCTGCACCACCGTTTGAAAAACAGGTCATTAATAAAGGGTAGAATACAGGAATCATACATTTGTGTAGCGCTCTGCTACAAAATGCCATTTTCTCTCCTTAGAGTCACCACATGGAGCTAAGCCCAATGTGATGTTTTCAATATTTGATATTTGAATCTAATAGTATGAGTTTTCCTTATCCATTATAGCACCCCTACTCCAAAAGTTAAACCACCTGAGATTTTATGTTGTGACTAGATATTTATATAGCTCTTCTATGAAAGGTAAGCCTTCCGAAACACTGAATCATCCATCTACTGGGTACAGATAAGCCATGGGAATCATTAGAATGAAGACGTTTTCTGAAATGTTGGGCAACATCTGAGCTCGGCATCTGTGTTAATGCAGGATGGTGAATAGAAAACATTGCTGCTTCCATTTATGGGCCTGGAACTCTGCTTAGCTACAAAATGCCAGCTGTCCCCAAGGTCCAATTGCCTGCTACTCAAGAACAGTCGATGTACAAAATAGAGCCATGTACACACTGGCAGAGGAGCCCTTGACAATGGTGCAGATTCAAGAACAGTCAGGACTAAGGCCTCTCAGATAAAAATGTTTCCCTGTGTTACAATTTCCAAGCATTTTCCCACAGAATCAAAGTTTTAAAAAGTGTGTCTGTTTGCTCGTTTTGGTGTTTACGTCAACCCAGACTATTTATCTACAGTCTGGAAAAGCAATGTTGAATGCTAATATTTAAATGACCTGCCAATACTATTATGCATGCCAGGTCACGTCACTTCCTGTATAAAGCCCTAAGTGCCACTGAGAACTGTTTACTGTGGATCAGAAATCCATCACGGTCTCCCCCACTGCCAGCCTCTTTCGCCTGGTGTCTCTCCCTTCACTGTTCTCAGTCACTGGAGCCTTGATTAAGGACTTATTATATGCCAGCCTCTTTAGAGGCATTATCTGACTTAATATTCACAACAGCCCTAGGCAAGAGATGATATTATTGCCACTTTATAAACAAGTTAAAACCAAGAAATTATGTAACTTGGCCAAGGTGAGCATTAAAGACAGAAATTTAACTCTCTAGATATTGATTCAACTCCTAAATGTGTGTATAAGTGAATTTATATACCTCCTTTATTATTTTTTTAATTAAATTTTTTTTTCTTTATTGATGTTAGAGAGGTAGGGAGAGGGAGAGAGAGAGAGAAACATCGATGAGAGAGAACATCGATTGGCCGCCTCCTGCATGCCACCCCCCACTGGGGATCGGGCCTGCAACCGGGGCATGTGCCCTGATCAAGAATCAAACCAGCGATCACCTGGTGCAGGGTCGACCACTGAGTCACACCAGCCAGGCTGTGTACTTCTTTTAAAAAGCTTTGGTACTGAAGTTGTGCTGGCTTTGTAAAATGAAGCAGGAGCTTCTATATTTTTTTTATTATGGTCCAGAATCATTTAAATGACTAGCTGTTCTTTAAAGGTTAGATAGATTTCAGCTATGAAACCTGCAGGTAATATTTGTAGTAAAAGATCTGTTTGACCTTTCCAGTGTTTTCTCTGGTTATTGGTCTACTCAAAGTTTTTCATGTTCTTGGGTTAATTTTGGTCATTCATATTTTACGGAGGAATTATCCATTTCCTCTAGATTTACAATTGTTCCCATGGAGTTGCATGTAATTCCCTATTGCAATATTTTTTAAAACTCTCCTATATTGTACTTTGTCTCTTTTCTCATCCTTATTTAAAAAATATTTTTTTATTCTCTCTCTTATTTCCTTTATCAAGTTGGCAATAGGATATACATTTTATTGGTTCTTTTGAAATACCAGCATTTAGATTCATTTATCATTCTACTAAATTTTTTTTTTTCTTATTTGGTTAAGTTCGATTTCTTATCTTTATAAATTCTCTCTTCCTAAATTGAAAAAAAACATTTTTTTTTCTTATTCTTTTTCTAATTTAGATAGATAGCAAGTTTCTTCATGTTTCTTTCTTTCTTTTTTACTAAAATAATCAAGGCATTATGGCTATGTATTATGATTACATTTTAGCTCTGAGTACATCTTTGGCTATGTCCCATAAGCTTATGTACGAAATGTTCTTCTTTTTTATGCTTTCTATAGAACTTAGAATTTTACCTTTAAGACTTTCTTGACCTAGTGGCTATTTAGAAATGTGTTTCGTAATTTCCAAGTAGTTAATGTTTTTTACTTTCAGTTAACATTATATTATATACTCTTAAAGCAAATGGAATCTAGCAGTATAATGAAGAATAAAAGAAAATGAATCATTAGGAACTATTCAAGGAATGCAAAGGTGTTTATACATTAGAAATTGATCAAAGTAATTCATCAGAGCAACAAGAGGGAAATGGCGTTTAGTACATTCAACAATCATTCCTCTAACACCCTAGGTGGAGGTGGGACTTCCAGAGAGCTGGGTGAGAAGCTCAGCAAATACTATCCCCAAAAAGCAATACAACTCAACAAAACTGTAAAAAAAAAAAAAATCATTTCAAACTCTAGAAGTGAACCAAAGCATACAACAAGTTGAAAAGTATTCTTTACTTCTGTTACCTTCCTTGTTGTGCAGTCTCTTTTGTCTGATGTTACTGTAGTCACTTGAGCCTTCTTTAGATCAGTGTTTTTAACGTTTCTACTTTTAACCTACTTGTATTTTTATATGTAAGATGGATTTCTTATAGAAACATTATATGTCATTTACACATGGTGCAATTATTAATATGGTTAGTTTATTTTATTTATTTATTTATTTTATCCTCACCCGAGGACACTTTTTCATTCTTTGTTCAGATAGAGCAGGAGGGAGAGAGAGAGAGAGAAACATCGATGTGAAAGGGACACATTGAGTGGCTGCCACCCGCACGACCAACCAGGGCCGGGGACAAACTGCAACCTAATATGGCTAGTTTAAATACACTCTGTTGCTGCTTATATTCTATTTGTCTCATCTACTCTTTGCTTCTTTTTTATCATTTCTCCGGCTTTAAAATTTTTTTTAGTATTTTATTTTCTCCATTATTGGCTTGTTAGATACATCTCTTCCTTTTATATCTTTGTCTTATCACAGGGTAGCGTCAAATAAATTTATAACACTTCCCATACACTTTAAGAGCCTTATAAGAGCACTGACCTTCTCCCCTCAAACAAATCTTGTGATATACTTTACTTCTACATGGTATAAACCTCACAATGCATGTGAGTAGGGAAAAACAACAACAAAACAAAACAGTTCTCCACCTGTGTTTCTGTTGACACTCACACTTCTCACAACAGATGTGCGATTTTCCCCAGAACCAGCTGGGTGTCCCACAATTCCATTCAACTGTGGCACTATCTACCTGGAGAGAGCACCAGATTCTACAGTGAGGGACACGGCTCTACAGGCTGCCTCCCCATCTCAGGTACAGTTTGGCTATAACTCAGAGGTTTCTACTTCCCGTTCCTTGGGTTCAGTTCCTATGCGAGAGCCGATCACAGGTCTTAGAGAACAGTCTACTTGCTGTTTATCACCTTATTATAAAAGGACATGATAAAGGACACAGAGGAACATTCTGATGGAGAAGACACATAGGGCAAGGAGTGTGGGCAGGGGTGTGGAGCCTCCATGCCCTCCCAGGTGTGCCCCTCTCCCAGCTCCTCTCCCTGGTCATCAGCCTGGAAGCTTTCCAAACCCCATGACTTGGGGATTTTCATGGAGGCTTCATCACGCAGGCACCATAGATGGATCATCAGTTCCATTCCTAGCCCCCTCTCTGAAGAATGGCGGAGGGAGGCTGAACATTTGAAGCATCTACTCTTGACTTGGTCTTTCTTGTGACCAGCCCCTACCCAGGGGTCCACCCAGAGTCACCTCATTTAGAACAAAAGACATTGCTATCACTCTGGAAATTCCAAGGCATTCAAAAACTGTATGTCAGGAACTGGGGTCAAAGACCAAATTCTAGAACAAAAGATGCTCCTGGTGCTCTTATCACTTAGGAAACCACAATGGTTTTAGGAGCCCTGTGCCAGGAACCGGGGGCAGAGACCGAAACATATATGTATTTTTTATCATCTCAATATGCTTACTACTTTTCTTTAAACAGTCAATTACCCATTAAAGAGAGTTTAAGAGTAATAAAAATGTATCTTATGTTTAACCATATATTTGCCATGTTCAGTGTTCTTAATTCTATTGTGTTGATCCAAATTTCTTCTAGTATCATATTCTTCTACCTGAAGAACTTCTTTTAACACTATTTGTAGTATAGGCCTCTGAGTTTTTATTTAAACTTTTGTTAAAAGTCTATGTTTAACCCTGGCCGGTTTGGCTTAGCCGTTAGAGCGTTGGCCTGCGGTCCGGAGAGACCTGGGTTCGGTTCCCGCTAAGGGCATGTACCTCGGTTGCAGTTTGTCCCCAGCCCTGGTTGGTCGTGCAGGTGGCAGCCACTAGATGTGTCCCTTTCACATCGATGTTTCTCTCTCTCTCTCTTCCTCTCTCTCCCTCCCGCTCTATCTGTACAAAAAATGGAAAAATGTCCTCAGGTGAGGATGAAAACAAAACAAAACAAAACAAAAGTCTATGTTTAACTTTCATTTTTTAAAAGAGATGTTTGTCCATTATAGAATTCTAGGTTGATGCATTTTTCTTTCAGCCCTTGAATGACACCACTTCATTGTCTTCTGACTCTGACAAGAAGTCTGCTCCCTTCCTTAATTCTCTTCTCACTGTATTGTGTCCCTCCAACCCTCACCTGCTTTTAAGATTTTTACTTATCACTATTTTCAATAATTTGAGTGTCTTGGCATGATTTTCTCTGTATTTCATTTGTGGTTCATTGAGCTTATATTTGCAAGTTTAGAGTACTCATCAAATTTAGACATTTCTCAGCCATTATTTCTTCAAGTATTGTTTTCTGTCTCCTTCTGCTTTGTAGGGTTCCAAGTACACATATGTTAAGTGGCCTGATATCGTCTCACAAGACTGATGGTCTGGCCATTTTCTCCCCAGATTTTTTCCCTTCTATGTTTCATTTTAGCTACGTTTCTAATATCGTGTCTTCAAAGATTATGGATACTTTTTCTGTGGGATCTAAGATGCTGTTACCGTCATTCAGTGTAATTTTCATTTCAGGTATTTCAATGAGAAAAATAAAATAAGGAAGGGAGATCAACCCCAGGTAGATATTTTAAATATGGCCATCAGGGGAGCCTTACTGACTGGGTGAAATTCGACCTGAAGAAGATGAGGTCAGGAGATTCATGTATCCCTCACCCTCCAAAGTAGTTTCTATTGTACTTTTAGCACTTTTCTATTTAATCTGCTCTTTCCTTCTAATGTAGCAAGGACAGTTTTCCACCGTCTTCTGTGTGTTCCTTTTTGTCTCAGAACCTTCCTGATTATGTTCTTTCACATTTTTTCCATTTGTCTCTCTCCTGTTTTCTTTTCCCTTACTATTGATTCCTTTTTCTGCTTCTCTCGTAGCTTCTGTATCGATATGGTTTTGTTTTTCTCTTTTATTCTTTCCAAAGCTTTGACTGCTCACTCTTTATCCTCTTTCACCTTGTATTGGAACACTTTTACCTCCTCTTTAATTTTGTATTTCTAGAAACCACATCTTCTTTAATTTAGTTGCTATCCAGAGGAAACTTTCTGTGGCAAGTCTTCATCTGGGCTCTTTATCTGACTTGTGCACGTCATGTACTTTTTCTTTGTGGCTGCTTTGTGATTATTACTCAACTTTGAATGGGACCAATTCTTTCTGGACCGATCTTTCTGGACCGATTACTTACAAAAGATTGTCTACAATTGTGTGCAAAATAAAGTGAAATGCAAGAATTAAAAAAAAAAAAAAAGATTGTCTATTCATGAACTAAATACAGACAGAAGGTGGCTTGGGCTTAGGACTTTCTCTGTTTCCTACCACATACGTGTCTACACTGCATGTTCTCAAATTCCAATGTTCTGGAGCCACCTTTGGGGTGAGCAGAAAGTTCAAGGTCTCTTGTATGCCACTTTTTGTTGTATCCTCACCAGAGGACATTTTTTCGTTTTTTGTTCAGATAGAATGGGAGGGAGGGAGGGAGGGAGGGAGGGGGGAGAGAGAGAGAGAGAGAGAGAGAGAGAGAGAGAGAGAGAGAGAGAGAGACATCTACATGAAAGGGTCACATTGAGTGGTTGCCACCAGTACGAGCCAACCAGGGCTGGGGATAAACTGCAACCGAGGTACATGCCGTTAGTGAACCCAGGTCTCTCTGGACCGCAGGCCAACGCTCTAACCACTAAGCCAAACTGGCCAGGGTGATATGCCACATTTTGGGGTTTGTTTGTTAGTTTGTTTGTTTTGGTGGTACATGCACCTAGCAGGAACCGATCCCGGGACTCTCTGGTCCACAGGCCAATGCTCAACCGTTGAGCCAAACTGGCCAGGGCCGTTTTTAATGTGTTTTAATGGTAACTTCGTGATTATTGTTCCTGATCGTTTTCTTTGTCTATTCTCAGCAGTAGGTGAGCTGATTGTCACGTATCTCTGCTTCTTGTAGAAATGGCAGGACCACACCGATGATCACTCAGCTCCTCACCTCCTGTCTGTCTGTCTGTCTGTCTGTCTGTGTTTTAAACTAGGTTTAGGAGTTTAGGATGCTCCCGCAGCCCACCTGCACCCTGCCACACCTACTGCTGCAAGAAAGTGAAGAACGGGTTGGCCCTCCACATGGCCAACTACTTGGAAGAAACCCATGTGCTCCTCTTAGGACTATTGTTCGCCGACACTGCTCCTTCCTTATGTCATGTCCCCTCTGTGGTTTGTTATTGTTTTGTTGTTGTTATTGGGTGCACAGAGAAGAGTGGAACAGAAAAGTCTACATTCTAATCTTTAATGGGGAGTTTCTACTTTTTATTTTAATTCCATTCCACTCAGTAAAAACGTGTTGAGTGCCTATGAAGAATATGGTGCTGTGCTTAGCACTGGGAAGACTGGAAGATGAAGGGAGAAAACCACAGCGAGTATTTGAAGAACACAGGCAACCCCATTCTGCGGGAGCGCAAGTGCAAGGGGAGAAATCCACCCCCGTCAATAGAGCCATAACAGGAGTGTTGTTTCAGCAGAAAAGTCTTTGCAATTTTGCCTTAAGTGAAATAGTCCTATTTATGTCCTGGGAACCCTCAGGACTAGGCCTAATAATAGCAATGCTTGGAAGTATTAATAAATGATGCTGAACCATTCAAATAATTATGGTAACTAATATTCAGCATATTCTTTGGCAGTTACTTTCATCCAGAACCATATGGGCCACTTAACAAAATAGAATTTTATTTAAAAAAAAAAAAAGACCAAATGTAGGATAAGCAGTTCTCTGGAGTGGCTGCTTGCCTGAGAGTGTGACTGTGCCCTGCAGACTTAAAGTAATTGTTCTCTGGTAATTAAGTAAAAAAAAAAAAATGTGTCTCTTCGGGAGGCCAGGTAAAGAACAAAAACAATAAATGGGACCATGAGCTGTAGGGACACTGCTGTCGCTTCAGACAAAGAAGTAAATTTAAATATAACTAAGTAAGAAAAAGGAGGGTGTCGGGGGCTGGGGGGAGGTGAAACATCTGTAACAAAAATAAATTAATTAATAAAAAAATAGATAGGGAGGTGGCTACCACTCTTCCTTCTCCTTAAGTGTGGGGATATTGTAACCAAAAATCAAACCACTAGATTTCATGGGTTCTTTATTGATTTAATTTTATTTTTATTGTTGGAAGTATTCTAGATGTCCCCCTTTTTTCCCCATAGACTTCTTCCTTCCTGCCCCCAGCCCCCTCCAAGACTTCGTGGGTTAAATCGCTTCTCCCTGTGCTCCAAACCATGCCAAGAGCTCTCTGCCTCAAAGAAACAGTAAAGACAAACCATTTACTCCCTCATTTTCCCTGTTATTTTTTTGTCCGTCTCCATTTTTTTGACTCCTCTGTATTCCCCAAAGAACTAAAGTTGACCGAATCTCGGTTCTGACCTGCTGTTTGTAAACGAGACATGACAAGGTGAACAGGGGGCCATTGTTCTCTCTGCATGCTGTGGGATGTCCTGCAGGTGGACGAGCCATGGGAGCCCTTGGAATGGGGAGCGTCCCGGGATGAAAACTCCTAAGCACCGCTGGCCGAACATCCAACCTTGACCCTCCAAAACGTGGGTAAATGCTCATGTCCAATTAGTGATGCTGGCTCTGGATTGGATATAACTACATATAGGAAGATTCGGGGAAATATACATTTAGTACATTAGCAAAAATAATCAGGTGGATTTTCTTGGGAGAGATAAAAGAAAGAGAATTGTAAAGCTAAGAATTCTGAGGCAATGATTCTCTGAAATGTTGTCCCCAGACCAACAGCATCCACGTCACCTGGAAATCTGTTAGAAATATAAATTCTCACCCAGCCAGAGTGGCTCAGTGGTTGAGCATAGACCCAAGCACCAAGAGGTTGCTGGTTTGGTTCCTGGTCAGGGCACATGCCCAGGTTGTGGGCCCGATCCCCAGTGGGGGGCATGCAGGAGGCGACCAATCGATGTTCTCTCTCATCGATGTTCCTATCTCTCTCTCCCTCTGCCTTCCTCTCTCTCTCCAATATCAATATAGGAAAATAAAAAGAAATACAAATTCTCAGGCCTCTGCTCAGACCTACTAAAACAGAAATTTTGTGGTGGGAGCGAAGGCACAAGGAGCAACCATGGTGATGAGAGGTCAGGAGATACCTGCGTGAAGAGATGGATGACTTCAAGGAGAAGACTGCCCCCTGATATCCCTAAACCTAGCACCTTGAAAGCCTCCACACCTCGGCCATGAAGTGAGGGAACGTGGCGAAATTTCCAAATGGACTTGGATGGTCTTCACCACCTTGTAGGAATGGAGCCACCTCTGAAAGGGTAAAGGAACTGGGAGGTTACAACTGGAAAAGTGCATTGAAAAGGGTTCATGCACCCTGGCTGGTTTGGCTCCGTGGTTAGAGCGTCGGCCTGCGGTCCAGGGAGACCCGGGTTCGGTTCCCGCTGAAGGCACGTACCTCGGTTGCAGTTTGTCCCCGGCCCTGGTTGGGTCATGTGGGTGGCAGCCACTCAATGTGTCCCTTTCACATCAATGTTTATCTCTCTATCTCTTCCTCCCACTCTATCTGAACAAAAAATGGAAAAATGTCCTCGGTGAGGATAAAAAAAAGGGGGGGGGGGGTTATGCTGTTGGCATTTTTATAGGCTCTTTGGGATATTGTTAAAGATAGAAATTTTGACATTTAGTTTCAATGGTGCTTAGGAAAAATGGCTAGGCTCCAGTGCCTCCTGATAAACCCTTCAAGCCAGGCCCTAAAATAGCCACCTCAGTTACCCTACTCAAGGGACGCGGACAGAGGCATACAACAGCAATCAAGTTGAGTTACATCTAATGACTAATGAGGAGGAAACAATTGGCAAAACTCAAATTGAGGGACGTTCCACCAAACCCCTGGCTCGTGCATTCAAATAGGTCCCGCGTCGTAGATGATGGGGTTGTCGCAACAGTCTCCTCAATTTGAACGCAAGTGAACCTGAGTGTGTGGGTCGAGACTGGTACTCGCCGCACCTGTACCCATGTCCTCACGCGCGAAGCTTTTTCCAGAATAGGGACGACCAGCACATGAATTGACCAAGAATAGGAATTGCTTGGCTTTTTAATTGTGAATTGTATTAAAACTTTCCAGAACCCATGGTTGATTTCCTTGTCCACGTGGATACTCGGCGGTTCTCAGAGTTGGATGTGCTGGAGTTGCCCAAAGCAGGTGTGGAATATCACACAGTCTTAACTTCAGCCTTTCCCAGGGCGACGGGAGCGCAGAGTTGACCGCTGACACCTGAGACCGGAAGCGTGGCTTCTTGTGATCTCATTCAAAGTGACTGCTCTTTGATTTCTCTCCTTGTGTGCTCTTCCTTGCTCCTGGATTTCTATGGTGCTTGCAATCTGAACCGAACACCTAACACTTGATTTTATCCAGCCTGGTGTTTCTCCCCAGTTGTCTCACGTGCTTATAATTCCTCTCCCAACCCAGACGAGACCTCAGAGACAAGAACTGTGTCGCCCGTTACATTTATGTCCTGACAAGCGTCGCACAAACCTGTAAGAACAGAAAAACATTTGTCAATTTATTCACAGAACGCAGCGAATAAATACATGAATGGTAATGCCCATTTCTCCTAATCAAATGCCAATTAAAATAAAAAGCTCCTCTCAGAAACATGTGTGTTGGATTTGAGAGAAGTTGAATAACACATTATTTACTAAAATATGCAAGAATTCTCCATCTGCGTATGATAAGTTGTTATTTGTGTTATTAACGGTTGCCTGTATATTCCTTTCAACTTCTTGTGAGAGAATTACTGTGTGCCTCTTTATTTAGGCCCAATAATGATGTGTCTGCGAGCTCACTCATTGCTTATCGCAAATGAGCTGTTGGACTAAGCCAAGCAAGACTATGAAATAAGCAAAATCTAGCTCTGCCGTCCCTCCTATCCCCCTCCCCCACTCTTCTATCTCCTCCTTAACTAGCAATTAATTAGCTCATAAGCGCTAAAGTATTACCCCTCTAAAGAACTATTTGTCTTTTAGTAAAAGAGTAATTAAGAGCTAACTTTTGGAGTCTAAAGAAATGAATCTCTAATTGCAAATTTTCTATCTCTAATTGAAAAACCAGTGGGAGAGAGATTTAGGGAACAGGTTTCTTAAATTCCCCCATCTAGGAAGAAGCCCATTTTAACTACTTATGAAGCCAGTGCTGGTAATATTTATGAAAAAGATCCCATGTCTAAGTAAAGTTGAGAAACTTGATTTTGTTTTCATTTTACAGAGGTATACTCATATTTTGGAAAATAAATTTGGGCTGATGAAACTCACACTTCATTGTCTTACAAGTCAGAATATAATTTATTAACTTGTTTATGCTTTCTCATTACTATAGTATTTACGTATTCTATTTAAGACACAGAAGTCAAATACCTAGTAGAAGTGCCAACAATCTCTTATACTGTGCTCAGAGCAGACATTGCCAATCGAGCACAGAAGTCAAATACCTGGTAGAAGTGCCAACAATCTCTTATACTGTGCTCAGAGCAGACATTGCCAATCGAGCACAGAACTCCTTTCTTTCTTCACACAGCTCCAAGCATCCATTGCCCAGCAAAGGATAAAACCTTTGCTGCTACTGCTATTCTTTTTTTTAGTCCTCACCTGAGGATAATTTTCCATTTATCTTCAGATAGAGTGGGAGAGAGTAAGGGAGGGAGGGTGGGAAGCAGAGAGAGAGAGAGAGAGAGAAACATCAGTGTGAGAGAGACACATCAATTGGTTGCCTCCCGCACAAACCTGACCAGGGCCGGAGACTGAACTGCAACCTAAGTATGTGCTCCTGACCGGAATCAAACCCGCAACTCTGGTCCATGGGCCAACGCTCTAACCACTGAGCAAAACCGCCCAGGGCACTATTGCTGTTCTTGATATCAAGATAACTAGGAAGTAATAATTTATTAGAATGTTATTTGGCAAGAACGGGTTAAAAAATAAATGACCTAGTACTAAAGAATACAATTGGGAAACAAAATAACACAAGTGAAAATAAGATAGAACAAAGGAATTACAAAAAGGAGTAGGAAGTCAAGATGGCCGAGGTGCATGGCTCTGTGTGGTTAATGTCATTAGAACTCTAAATAAATCAACTGGATTCAGAAGTTCAAAAATGAAAGAACGGAGGTAGGAAGGCAGAGAAGGAGGCAGAGAGAGGGAAAAGTTTGTGGCTGGAATATCACAGGAGGAGTGATTGATTTGTTAGACAGCATCCTTATTTCTATGACAAGTGCAGCCGTGAACTTCAGAAGGCTCTCCCTCACCCAGTAAAGAGCCCTAGGCATAATTCAATGAAGTCAGTTCCACAGTGGGTCAAGACAGTGTGTTCTAATTTGATACCAGAAAAAGAACCTAGACTACTGAGAGGTGTGGGTGGATAATCCCAAGGGGGATTTGAGAGTTTGGGCAAAATATTTTCTACAGTTGGGCTATTACTGCCAACCTACAACATAGCATAACTTTCTAATACTATAATGCCAAAAAGCAGTATCATTCTTAGGTGAGCCCTGATAAAATATTGCTCTTCCTCTCTCCCTATGAAGTCTTATTTATTTATCTATTTATCTTACTATGTTTTTATTGATTTTTTTTAGGGAGAGAGAGATAGAAATATCAATGTGAGAGAGAAACATGGATCAGCTGCATCCTCCCCAGGGATCGAGCCCATAACCACAGCATGTGCCCTGACCACTGGGAATCGAACCGGGACCGCTCAGTCCATGGGAGGGCACTCAATCCGCTGAGCCACACCCGCCGGGCTTGGAGTCATATTGAGAGTTCACCAGAAACTTCTGTCTTTGCATTCCCTCCTAACATTGCTGGGTCCTGTAATGAGGCGTTGCTGGATTAGTTATATTTTAGAAGAACTGCTTCTTGCAAATGTAGGAAATGTACGGAGTTGACCATCTTTTTCTGCTCCACAGTGTTGCACAGACTGGCGCCCCTTCCTCTAACATTGCAGTTGTAATTCCAGACGCTCCCCAGTCCCGGACAGTTTCTGGCGCACCTGGTGCTCAATAACATGTACTGAATAAACGAGTAGCTAGGCCCCTCATATTATTTTCTTCCATGGACTCCAGGTTTTGAAAGAATTTGTCTAGTACGCAATTTGCTTTTGGATAATGATGAATTTGCATTTTCAGATCAGTAAGATAGAAAGTTGGCCCTCTAAATTCTGTTTGTTTGTTTGTTTGTTTTTATCCTCACCCGAGGACATTTTTCCATTTTTTGTTCAGATAGAGTGAGAGAGAGAGAGAAACATCGACGTGAAAGGGACACATCGAGTGGTTGCCACCCACACGACCCAACCAGGGTCAGAGACAAACTGCAACAGAGGTACATGCCCTTAGAGGGAACCGAACCCGGTCTTTCTGGACCGCAGGCCGATGCTCTAACCGCTGAGCCGAATCGGCCAGGGCTAAATTCTGTTTTTTTATGCTGTTGTATTTTTACTGAATTTCACTTACAGAGAATGAAAGACACTTCCTGGTCTTAGACTGTTGCCTTCGATGGGGATCTTTTCTCGATGACACCTACATGGGCCTTACTGCATTCCATAAACCAAACCAAATTCCAGATGTTTAGGAGGTAAATGTAGAAAGTGAAATGATGGTAATAAAAAAACTAAAAGAAAATGTAGATGAATATGTATCTTTTCCACATTTAAGAAAGAAATCTAGCATAAAACATTAAGGAAAAAAATGTAGGCCGGTGGTGTAGCTCAGGAGATTGAGCATCGTCCCATGGACTGAGAGGTCCGGGTTCGATTCCTGGTCAGGGCACATGCCCAGGTTGCAGTCTCCATCCCCAGTGGGGGCCGTGCAGGAGGCAGCTGATCAATGTTTCTCTCTCACGTCGATGTTTCTCTCTCTCCCTGCCTCTCTCTCTAAAAAATCAATAAAAGAAAACACATAAAAAAATATAGATCTTATTACATAGAAGTTAAACTCTTCTGCATATAAAAATGTCTAAGGGCAAATATAAAGAACATATTTACATTACTACATAAAGGTTGAATAGCCTTCACTTATAAAGCATTGATACAATCAATAAGAAAAATAATTTCTCAATAGAAAGACTGGCAAAGGACACTGGAAATTTTAAGAAGAAAAAGTAAAAATAGGCATTAAAAACATTTTTAAGTGGTCAGAAGTAATAGTAATAAATGGAAATTAAAAGGAGATACTCTGATCTATGACTTTAGTCCATATTTCAAAGGTAATAATACTTAATACTGGCAAAAATATAAATTTTTTGGAAAGCATTTTGACAATATGCGCCAAAAAACCTTTAAATTTCCCTGGCAAACCATGGAGAGGTTGTATGTATCACATTATTTTTATCACATTATATCTAATGGCCAAAAAACTGGGGGAGAAAATAGATGTCTAAAGAGAATGGGAATAGTTAAAATAATTAAACCATGAAATGGAAAATAAATTTGATGAAATTATGAAATCATGAGAAAATTCAGATGAAATAATATTAACTGACAACAGGCTGTGTGTGAAGCTGTACAGGCAGTGTAATTCCAGTTACTGAAAACCTGTATATCTGAATATTCATAGAAAAAGGTTGGTAAGTAAATGTACTAAAATATTAACTCTTTGCTGTACACCTAGAAACAATTTTTTTCTTCTTCTTTATACTTTTCCTTTATTTTCCAAAAGTTTTTTTGCAATGACCATATATTACTTTCCCAAGTTTAAAAAGTAGCATATGGAATAAAAATGCCTGATCTAAATGGAAAACTCTGGCATGCTTCCATAAAACCATTCAGCTTGTTCTAGATGCGTTATCTCTCATTACATTCTCTGGGCTCGTGCCCTTAAGAAGTTCTCAACTTATCTCCCCCGGGGCAGGTGCACTTCAGGGATGGATGATGCGACTTCTCTAAGACTATACCTAAATTGCTAAAAGCCAGGTTGAGCCTGATGGGGTCGATGTGTGGTTTGTAGTAAGAGAAAAAGACTGTTACCCACAAAATAGTCAGAGAGATGTCCAGCAGACTTCAGAAGCAAGCTTTCTGCCTGGGACAATCTCCCCAGGAGCCTTTCTTGATTCCTGGAAAGGTTAGGGGTTCCTCGTGTTGTGTTGTCCTGACTTGACCGCAGCATTTACTACAATGTTCTGAAATAACCTGCTCACAGGCCTTTTCCCCTCGAGCCCAGGCTGTGAATTCCTTGTGCACAAGTCTCCGTTTTACTTCCTGTCTCTGCAGTTCTGAACACAGTCCCAGTCAATCAGGAAAGTGCTTCTTGCCTAACGCTTTCATCTCTACCTCGGCCATTAAAAAACAAGTTCAAATGAGAAGGAAAAATATCAGTATCTCGAAAATAAGATCAGGGAATGACGGGGTATCCTTCCTGCTTCCCCATCTCAACGTGGCAAATCATATATACATAAAATTGGTGGTTTTAGATTGTTCTGGCCAAAAGTGGCTGCCTGAAACCCAACCCTCGTATCATTATCACATGCTCACTCACAACTCTCCCCGTCCATCAACAGACTAATCATTACCTTAAATAAGCCCTTCTTTTAATAACTTTGCTTAGAAATGACTGCATCAAACCATGAAATAGGATCGTTTCTCATTTTACTGAGATTGCACCCACATTTACTGTCACAAACTGCTGTGGTCACTAGCTGCTCCTATCCAGGGGCCTTCTCTCTATTGGTTGCCGAGTTGCCTCCTTGTACAGCCCTAGACCGAGGTAACAATTAGCTCTACAGTCTGCAGAATCCCGGGAGACTCTGCAAGCTAATAAAACCCTTCCATGTGGGACTTGCCTGTACAGTAGTTCCCCCCTTGTCCACCAGACCCCCAGGGATGTTGGAACCTGCAGATAGCACTGAACCCTACAGAGGCAATGTGTTTTCCTATACATACATATGTATGATAAAGTTTGGTTTATAGCCCTGGCCGGTTTGGCTCAGCGGTTAGAGCGTTGGCCTGCGGTCCTGAGAGACCCGGGTTCAGTTCCCCCTAAGGGCACGTACCTCGGTTGCAGTTTGTCCCCGGCCCTGGTTGGTTGTGCGGGTGGCAGCCACTCGATGTGTCCCTTTCACGTCGATGTTTCTCTCTCTCTCTCTCTCTCTCTCTCTCTCTCTGTTCCTCTCCCTCCCTCCCACTCTACCTGAACAAAAAATGGAAAAATGTCCTCGGGTGAGGATGATTAAAAAAAAAAAAAAAAGTTTAGTTTATAAATGAGGCACAGTAAGAGATGAACAATAACTACTAATAAAATAGAACAATTATAACAATGTACTGTACTGAAAGTTATAAGAATGTGGTCTCGTTCTCTTTTTCTCTCTCTCAAAATATCTTGCTGCTCTGTGCGTACCTGGTGGATGTTGTGGATGAAGGGACCATTCATGTCCCGATAGGATGGAACAGGATGGCAAGGAATTTCATCACACTACTCTGAACGGTGAGACATTTAGAACGTATGACTTGTTAATTTCTGGAATTTTCCATGTAATATTTTTAGCCTGTGGTTGACCACGGGTAACTGAACCCCAGAAAGGCAAAACCACAAGTAATGGGGACTACTGTATTGGAGTATCAATTCTGTTTGCTCCGCTAGGAAACCTTCTCGAGTTGTATCCGTCCTAAGAACCGGCACCCTTAAAGGGCCTCTGCTCTGTGCGGCCCGCCCGACCCCTCTGTTCTGTAAGCCTTCGCTGGGCCTTGGACGGGTTTCATCCCAGGTCTGTTCCTCTCCTTAGACAGTAAGTCCCTTGAGGGCAGAGATAATATTTCATGGATTTCTGTAGCACAGGGCCTGAAACACAAACAGTCAATATGAATTGAATCGAATCACTGAAGAAAAGAAAAATAGATGTTTTTAGTGCTTATTTTTAGACTCTTCATTGGGAGTTCCAGACATTTCTTTCTTTTTTAAAAAAAATTTTTTTTTTAATCCTCACCTGAGGATATTTTTCCATTTATCTTCAGATAGAGTGTGTGTGTGTGTGTGTGTGTGTGTGTGTGTGTATGTGTGAGAGAGAGAAACATTGATGTGAGAGACACACATCGATTGGTTGCTTCCCACACGACCCCGACCAGGACTGGGGACCAAACTGCAAGTGATGTACATGCCCTTGACTGGAATCAAATCTATGACTCTTTGGTCTCCAGCCACGGAAGTTCCAGCCATTTGTAAACAGAATTCTAAGCTTTTTCTAGAATGCAGTGTGGTTGATAGACATCTTTGAATCATAGTTCTATCACTGAGTAGCTCTATAAACAGGTAAGTTAATGTCTCTTGAGCCTCAATTCCCTGACCTATAAAATGGGAGTGATTGTAATAGCACTGTCCCCAGAATGAACGAACTTGGCCATTCTCCCGCACATATCAGAGGATGGAGCATCTTCCAGCTGTGTTTAGCGTTTCCCCCAGGCCTTCCAGAGTGGTTTTCCTCTTGTTCTTCGAGGTGCTCACTTTCCTCAGTTACCTCATGATCCTCTAGAGCAGGAGTCAGCAAACATTTTCTATAAAAGGCCAGATATTGACTATTTTAAGGCTTTGCAGGTCACTCAGTCTCTGCTCCATATTCTTCTTTGGGTTTTGTTGCTGTTGTTTCTTTAAACCATTCTTAGCTCATAGCTATACAAAAACAGGCCTTTAGCAAGATCCATAGCCTATATGGGTTTACGGGTTTGCTGAACCCGGCTCCAGAGTGAGGGTCCTTAAAGTGTGCTCCCCCTCCACCAGCAGCAACAGCAACTCCTGGAAACTCATTACCATAAATTACTGGGCCCCTTCCCAGACCTACTGAATCAGAAACTTGAATGTGGGCACAGCAAAGGTATTTAATTAATGCTCCAGGTGATTTTGACGCAGCCATTTAAACTTGGCTGCACGTTAGAACCCCGGAGAGCTTTAAAACCTGCCAATGCCCACGCTTCCCGCTGTACCAGCTCAGAAACTCTGGGGTGGGCCCCAGGCCTAAGTGCTGAGAGGTCTGCAGGCGATTCAACATGCAGCCCCTTGGGTTCCCTCTGGTATGAACCTAGGGGATAGCTCTTGCCTGTGCAGATACAGTGCTGGTAGCATTGCCAAGGTAACCAATACTTGCGAGTCTCTTCTTGTTTTGATCATTTCTCGGAGAAATCTCACTATAATCAATGAATCAAATGATAGGTTTCCAAGCACTACATATAAAGCACCATGTTAGGTACACTGGGGATGTTTTATTTTATTTGTTTAGTTTTATGTTTTTATTGATTTTTTTTTTAGAGAGAGGGAGGGAGAGAGAGATAGAAACATTGATGTGAGAAACATTGGCTCCGCAGCCTCACGCACACCCACTAGTGGGGATCGAGCCAGAAAATTGAACCAGGACCTCTCAGTCCATGGAGGACACTCAATCCACTGAGCCACACCAGCCGGGCCACTAGGGATATTTTGAAAAGTATATTAGGATGATTTCTTCTACCTTTGCTAATTTGCATATATAAAGCAAACTTCTCCCCCCCCCCCCGCCTATGTGGCTCAGTGGTTGAACGTCGACCCATGCACCAAGAGGTCACAGGTTCGAATCCCGGTCAGGGCACATGCCCAGGTTGTGGGCCAGATCCCTGGAAGGAGCCAATTGATGTTCTCTTTCATTGGTGTTTCTATCTCTCTTTCCCTCTCCCTTCCTCTCTCTCTAAAGTCAATAAAGAAAAAAAAGTTTTTAATTTAAAAAAAGCAAACTTCTCCACTTCAAAGACGCTCATAATTTCAGTTTTACAAGGGAGGACCGGCTCAGGAAACACCACCTATTCATCTTTTCTCACTGCGTTTAAACCTAGTCGCTGGTCACTGTTTCCTGGCCCCCCTCACCGTGACTGCAGTGGGCTGGGTCCACTACTCCCATATTCCAAATGGCGTAAGCTGTAGGGTGTCTCATTCTTGTTTCAAAAACACGGTTTCCTGTAAATATTCTGTGGCAAAGCCTTTGTATGGTTTTATGTCGGTAAGATAATTCTAGAGTGCCACATTTGACAAATGACATCAGCCAGCCTGCCCTAGCCATAAACCATTTTAGAACTCATGCATAATTTGGCTTCAGGTCAAGGTGGTGTAATATGAACCAGCAGAATATACAGCACAGTGTGTCCTTAGCAGCTATCCTAAAGATCAGCAAAACTCATTCCTGTAAGAGAAGCTCCTCTGTGAAGCAAGGTCAAGTCCGTGGTCATCAGAGAAGGCTCCCTTAGCATTGCTCCGTGCCTGGAGGTGCTTCTGCCCTGTGACTCAGCTGTGGTGGTCCTGTGGCTGCCCCCCTTATCTCCATTCCCCCCTACTGCAAAGGATCGCCCTGTCTCTGTACTCTAGGACCCCCATTTTGTTCAGGAATCAGATAGCCATGTTCTTTGTGGGAGAAGGGGGGCTTGGCCTCCTCTCTGGCTCCAAGGGTTAAATCTTGATGGTTTAGGTAAATCATGGTAATTCCATTTCCTTTGTCAGTGATTGGTTTAGGAATAAGCCTGGGACCCATAATTCTGGCCAATGAGACCTGAGAGGAAGTCTGCAAAAGGAGCTTCTAGAAAGTTCTCTTTGGTGTTCAAAAAAACATGCGAAAGAAGCTGTTTCTTCTTAGGCCACTGATATCGCTTTGTGAGTATATGGTGCTTGGTGCTTCTCCAGCCACCTTGCAGCCACGAGGGGACATGTCTGGGCCGAAAGGCAGCACAGTGAGAACCGTGAGACAGAAAGGTGGAAAGAATGTCAGCTCCCCGAGGAACTCGCTCAACTACTGGATTAAAGACCCAGAAGCCACTGCTCTCCAGATTTCGTGTGAGTAATAAACGTCATTCTCTAAGCCAGTTTTGGTGGATTATCTTGTTTTACAGCCAAAGCATCATAACTAATACAGATGTAAAAGAATCTTATATTATATTTAGTGTCTGTTTACTCCCCCAAAAACTTGCATATTAGTACCAGGGATTTTTCTGTTGGGAGAGAGACTTTTGTACTTATTCCTTTCTTCGTTTTCTCTCTTACTGACTCCAATGTAAGGCTATGTCTCCCTGAGGACTTTATATCTCCCACTCTTCTTCATACAGACCCGAGTGAACCATTGACTTTGATATTACATCTGCCTAAAACAGAATGGTAGTCCCATCCATACCAGGCACAGATACAACCAAGGATGGGCTGACTGTGCAGCTGCTGACATTTTAATCTGTGTTGTTGTTCACATTGACATTGGCATTACCACAGCCATCAGCCTGAGAACGTCCAAACCTTCTCAGTGCTTGACATAATATTGACGTCCGATCAATGTTAGTTGGATGCATGCATTAATAAACTCTAATTATTTGCAAATAGCACACCACGGAGAATTTGGAGACTTGATGATGTCTGAGACTCTGTTTCTGAGATAGAACTCTAAGCGCTAAGTTGCCTTTTTCTGCCACGGCTTACTTAAACCAGAGAGCGGAAGTCCTGTAGCTTCCTTTCTAAAAATGAAGTTTCCCCCCTCTCCATCTTTCTTGCTCTGATTCTTATGTTTATTCTGTCTGGAAATTTCAGAACTTAAGTAATCTTATCTTGTAAATATTTTTTTTTTTTTTTTTTATCCTCACCCGAGGATATTTTTCCACTTTTTGTACAGATAGAGTGGGAGGGAGAGAGAGGAAGGGAGAGAGAGAGAAACATCGACGTGAAGGGACACATCGAGTGGCTGCCACCCACACGACCAACCAGGGCCGGGGACAAACTGCAACTGAAGTACGTGCCCTTAGCGGCAACCGAACCCGGGTCTTTCCGGACCGCAGGCCGACGCTCTAACCGCTGAGCCAAACCGGCCAGGGCTTGCAAATATTTTTAAAATATATTTTCATGTCTGCAAGAAGATCTTCCTTTGAAGCCCAAAGAATTCCATCATTGCTCTTTGAGAGTTTCTGACATAGCAGGGAGAGTGTGTGTGTGTGTGTGTGTGTGCGCGCATTTTGAGAGGGCTATGTGGTCACGTAGGCTCTATAGTAACTAGTTTATTTGATGACTTCAAGGACAACAGACTGTATATAACATGGCTTTGAAGAGTGCCTTTGTTGGAAATATTTCATTCAGCAGACTGACTTTGGTAGTTGGGGTAAAGACATTATTGGCTTTGTTCAACCTCCTGTGTACTTTGCCCCACCGAAAGCCAGATTTGTGACCTTCAGGGTGAGCTGGCAGGGAAGGGAATGCACTCTTGTTTTCTTGTGGAAACATCATCATTAGTCTCAGAGAGGGACTTAGCTTCATGCTAAGATTCCATGTCTCAAGAACCGAATCCTACTCACTGAGGGAGGTTGAATGGCCTCAACAGAGAGAAAGGCTGAGACCAGGCTTCTTACTGTTTCAGAAATTAATTGCCAGTGGACAGGATTTCTCCAATAGTTCCATAAAGGAAGAAAGTGTGTATGTTAATTGTCCTTCCTGTAGGCTCTTGTTATACATGTGCGGTTACAAAAAATATTGGCTGGATTCTACTGATTAGTATCAATCCCTCCACAGCGGAGTTGCTTGAATCGCTACCTAACACTTAATGTTTCTTTGTGAAATAGTGACTTGCTTATATGTCTGTCTCTTCCATTAAATGTTAAGTGCCTTGGAACCTGGTCCATGTTTCAGGTCGTCTTAGAACCCAGTACCTGAAACACTTACAGTAATAGCAGGCACTCAGTAAATATTTTGAAATGGAACTAAATCATTATATAATAGTAAAAAGGCCCAGACTCAATACATTGACAGGTGTTTACTAAGCCTGGAAGAAATAAGGCAGAGACTGTAAATAAAGGTATTTTGTTTATATAATGAGAAGGGTTTGGAATCAGACAGACCATGTTTCAAATCCCAGCTTTGCAACTCAGTAGTTGTTCTACTTTGAGTTCATTACTTAACCTCACTGAGCCTCATTTCATACTCTGTAAAATGGGAATAACAATACATTTCTAAATGAGTTCATATGTTGAAGTCCTAACCCCCAGTACCTCAGAATGTGAGGTATTTTTAAATAGGATCACTGCAGATATAATTAGTTAAGATTAGGTCATACTGAAGAAGGGTGGACCCCTAATCCGATATAACTGGAGTCCTTATAAAAAGGGGAAATTTGAGGACAGACACACGCACTCATGGAGAATCCCATGTGAAGAGTAAGGAAGAGATCTGGGTGAAGTTTACGTAGCCGAGAAACAGCAAAGATTGCAGCAAACCACCAGACCCTAGAGGAGAGGCATGGAACAGATTCTCTCTCCCAGCCCTCAGAAGGAACCAATCCCACCAACACGTTGGTTTTGAACTTCTAGCCTGCAGAACAGTGAGATAGATCATAAATGTGTGTTGTTTAAACCACTCTGTTGGTGGAATTCTATTACAGAAAAAAGTTATATGAAAGGTGGAGGGTAATCACGTGCTGGCAGTAGCAACTTCCATCATAAAATTATAAGCAAAACTTCAACAGAAGAACGCACGAGAAGATGTGCAGCAAGACTAGTCATTAGGGAAATGCAATCAAGACTATAGCGAGATACCACTTCACACCCACTAGGATAGTTAGAGCAAAACAGGCGATAACAAGTGTCTGTGAAGACGTGGAGAAGTTGGAACCCTCCTGTTCCTCGAGGTGATGAAAATGGTCCAGAATTGGATGGTGGTGATGGTTGTGTAGTCATGTGATTATACCAATAAGACTAAATGGTACAATCTACAAAATGCATACCTGCTCTGTGTTTGTCAGAATTGGTCAACTACTATGGTAGATAAACCAAATCTCAAAGACTTTTGAGTAAACCTAAAACTTCAGTAGGAAGTACAGGAGGAAGAGCTCGATGCTGACGGGGATTTTGGAAAGCTTCTCAGAACAAAGGACACTGAAGCCAGACCGCAAAGAGCCGGTGACACTCTAATAATGGCCATTTGCAAAGCATTCATAGCTGCTCTGTAAATGTGCAGAACGCCAAGCCTTTAATTCTCTGTATGCATAGTGTGGTCCTTCTGTTGCAAGCAGAGAACCTGAGGTTCACAGGTCAAAATGGCTTGTCGGGCCCACGGAGCTAGTGAGTGATAGAGATAGAGTGGGGTCAGCTGAGAGGCAAGCTTGAAAGGTGTTAGGGTTTGAGTTGTCTACACAGAGGAAAGAACATAGGCAAGACAAGGGGTGAAAAACAGTAGAATATGGATGGGAACCAGCAACTCAGCCAGGTAGCTGGGCCATCCATTCAGTTAGCAGTTGGAACTGAAATCAGTCTGAAAAGGGGCAGGGACCAAATCCTGTAAGGTTTTGTGTGAGTGATGGAGAAGTTCAGACCTCACTCTAGACTCAAAGAGCTGGAGGTTTACAACTGGGAATAGAGGTTTAGAGAAAGGACTCGGACACAGTAGTGGGCAACCAGAGAGATGGGAGTCAGGGTTAAGAGTCCAGCAGAGCCCTGGCCGGTTTGGTTCAGCAGTTGAAGCATCAGCCTGTGGACCAGAGAGTCCCAGGTTCAGGTCCCACTAGGGGCACGTACAAAGAAAAAAGAGTCCAGCAGAGAGGGACCAAGGCCTAGACTAGGGTTGCAAAACCAAGCAAGGAGGAAACAGAACCGCTATTTCAAATGTGTGAAAACATTATAAATGTTTATGCTAACGGCTGCCTTCCATTGACACTGGGCATTTGCATACGGCAAAGCTGTACTTTATCAACAAAGTTATTTAGGACCCAGAACTGATTTAATTAAACGAGTGAGGAAGCAAGGAAGTGCTAGCATGCCCCCAGCCTTCTAGCTACCTTCGGTCTGTAATCTCCTACCTCGGTAATGGTCTCCTGGCTTGGAGAACCCACAGAAGGGCTTGGAGTAGCCAGCAGGTACCATGGTCTGACAGTGCTAATCCCTTCTGGTCCCTTACAGGTGACAGAGGCCACAGTGGAGGAGGTGGAAAGTATACTGAGGCTACCTACCACTCAGAAGATTGCCCAAGAAAAAATTGTTCTTTTCCATGTCCCGTGGTCACCATCCGTGCGGTGTAGTCTAAGGAGCAGGTCTAAGAGCGAGTCCCAGACCTGTCACTTATTAGCTGGGTAATCTTGGCTTTGCCCTAAAAACTTAACCTTGCTGTTCCTCAGATTTTGCATCTAGAAAACAAAGCTGTTTATAATAACAATAACTTCATAGCACTTTAAGAGGGCTTAGATCAGTTACAACATGAGGGGAGTTTAGAAAACTTTCCGATTACGTTCTAACACCGCAAACTATGGAAGCATTTAGTTTGGAATGTCCCCATTCCTCTCTTTCTCCCTTTAACATAGGCTATGAAAACAGCAAGGTGTCCGTATCTCGATGAGAACATATTTTCCATTGGCTCTGAAAAAATTTAATTCTCAATAATTGTATCTGAAATCAGTCCATAACAGCAGAACCAGTACAGCTTTTGCAAACTGGAGAAGTAATTCCTTATTAGTTGTTTTAGGGGTTCTTGCTAAAATATGGTGAAGGGAGCTGCAGTTGTACTCCTTACATTTATCTCCAGTTATTGTTTCACTTTCTGAAAGGGAGTCGGAAAAGGAAAGGCTGTGTTCAAAGAGGTCAAGCTGAGACCTCCCTGTGTCTTGCTGCCCGAGCCTGTAGGAACAGCAAAGCCTCCAGCTCTCACGGAGGGTACTCTTAGTTGGAGAGACAAGACAGCATGTGACATAACAATACTGTTAGCACATACAAGCTGGAGGCAGGACAATACTCTAAGCGGGTATCAGCAAGCACCAGATGACTTCATCTGTTACACCCAGTGGAGCTGTTGTTTGCCCTGGGCAAAGGGCTCCACACTAGAGAACCAGCTTCTGGTAACTGGGCAAGGCCATGACCTGGAGAAGGAAAGGGAGGAGACAGCCTGGGGGCTTAGCTGACCCCACCTGGGTGTCTGAAGTTCCCCTCCTTCATCCTTCTGTCTTACCCATGGCTGAGTCTCACACCTTGGTTGTGGGTTCTTAACACTCCATACTTCAAATGACTATGTTCCATGTTTTCATCTTCTGTCTACCCAATTTTGGAAAGTGAGATAAAAGAAAAATACATACCCTAAGGAGAAAGCCAAGGAAGAAATAAATAGAAATAAGAGCCATAATTAACAGAGCTAGAAAAGCAAGTTACTCAGAGTAATTCACACATCATGGAGAGACCAATTAGAACCATTAGCAAGTTGTTAGCACTGACTTTAATCTACCTGCTCTGATCCCCCCTCCCCCACCCCACGGTTCAGTAGGAGCTGTGTGGTGTCATTAGAATTAACCATTATTTTAAAAAATACATAAACAACTCTCAATCCACAACTACTTATTGGGTGCTTTACCTGTGTGTGCATTGTGGTACCCCCAAAGGAAGAAGATTTGGACACACACACACACACACATACAAATATTCATTTTCAAATCTTGATGGTAGAGTTAGTTGACATAAAAGGTATGTCAGGTCCCCAACAGTGTGAGGCTATAAAATTTCAGCAAGGGAGGAAGACTATGGATACTCCAAAAGTTCAGGAACTTGATGCTGGGTTGCTCAGATAGCACATTTCAGAGTAGTGCTTATTTTGGGATATTTACTTGTTTTTTAATAATCCATCCAAAGCCACTTTTAACTTGATTATTCAGAAAAATTAACCTGATTGGAACCTTTTAAAATAAATCACGTAAAATGAATTCATATAAATTTATATGAAAAGTTATAAGAGGCATATAGCTTTTACCATTTTTATATGTATAGCTTTTACTATTCTTTTTTCAATCAGCTTGCATTTTTCCTTCGTTTCCTTTTTATAGTCAATGATAAAGAGAACCTATGTGGCTCAGTCAGCTTTGGCTGATAGAACAAAACACCACAGACTGTGTGTCTTAAACAACAGATCTTTATTTCTCATAGTTCTGGAGGCTGGAAGTTGAAGATCAGGGTGCCTGCGGGGTCAGGTTCTTGGTGAGGGCCCCTTCCCACCTTGCAGATAGCTGTGTTCTGGAAGGGAGGGGGGGGGGGGAAGAGAGGGGTCAGGATTGGGGGGGGGGGAAGCTCCCTACTCTCTTCTTATAAAGGCACTAATCTCATTATGAGGACCCACCCTCATGACTTTATCTCCCAAGGGCCCTACCTCCTAATACCATCCACGTTAAGGCTTAAGGCTTCAACATATGAATTTGGAGGGATACCGACCTTCAATCCATATTACTCTACTTAAAAATAAGAACAAAAGATTAAAACTTAATGTGGTTTGAATGTTCCTATAGAGATAACTATTTATACACTAAAAATGTAAGATTAAAAGGAAATTCACTGACAGTAATGCCTTTGAAGATTAAAATTAAAACTTGACTGACCAAATAAAAAGTGTACTTCGAGTGTTTGAAGTTACAGAATTCAGAGATTCTGGTAGAGTGGAAGGGCAAAGAGGAGATGGTTTTATTACTTGTGAAGGGGGAATCATGTTTTCATTCTTTTTATATAAGTCTGTTTATAGTCATTTAATAATGATGAATAGCTAAGGAGATTATTCTGTGATAAAATGTCTAGTAGATTTTGCTTGTGCTGACCAAACTGATTTGCAGGCAGCTTCTGCTGCATGGTTTTTGGTGCCTACCTACATCTAAGGAGTCTCTCCAGCACCTTGCTGCTCCACCCTTGCTGTCCCCTCCCCAGCCACTGTGACTGCCCACCCTCTCTTCTGTAGCCCTTGCTGGAAGTCACCATAATCCCACTGTCCCTACTATGTATGGCGCGTGCTCTCTCTCTCTCTCTCTCTCTCTCTCTCTGTGTGTGTGTGCGCGTGTAGTGGAAGACTCTGCTCTTCCGAATTTGGGGAGGAGGTGGGAGAGGTGTCTAACAATCCCAGGTGAAATTAGGAATGGGTTTGCACATTAAATGTTTATCAGCAGTTAATTTCTACAGACATTCCAGCACCAAAGAGGGTGCACTGAGAAGCAACAGGGGCTTAAGTTCATGACCTCTCATTCCAAGGGGTATTTGTGCTTTTGTCTTTCTTATCTTGAAGATGGCTCTCCAAATTGTAAGTGCTTCACAAACCTACAAAATCTGCATTGGCTCTGGTCAGCACTGTCATTTAATGACAGGATTCCCTTTGTGGACTTTTTGCAGACTGTCCTGAAAACCTCACTGTCATATGAAATGTTGCTTCTAAGGAGTAGTTTCTAACGAGTGGCAGCAACACTGACATACAGTTTGTTCTTGGCCCTGGGAAGTTGTCTGGTCCCTTAATAAATGTTCAGTGATTGACTAATAGTGAAATAAATGAAGGGAAACTAGATATACTTGCGTCACTTATTGAGTCCTTTCTCTGGATGGTAGAATTATGGTGATTTTTATTTTCTTCATGCTTGGCTGAGTTTCCGAAATTCCTAAATACAGTTGACCCTCGAATAGCACAGGGGTTAGGAGCACTGACCTCACACAGCAGAAATTCCACATATCATTTTTGACTCACCCCGAAACTTAGTTACCTTTTTGTATCTGTAGGGGGTTGGTTCCAGGAGCCCCGTGGATACCCAAATCTGTGGATGCTCAAGGTCCCTATAAAATAGCATAAATCAATGCATACAGTAGGCCCTTTGCGTCCATGGACTCCCAACTGTGGATCATCATAATAAACAGAACAGGTACTTATTGAAAATATGTGTGTGTGTGGATACACACACACACACAGTTCAAACCCATGTTACTCAAGGGCCAACTGTATTCTACAATGAACATGTATTACTTTAAATAACTGGAAATTTGCTTTAAAAGGGCACAGTATGGGTGTTCTTTAATTTACCCACGTATGAAGTGCTTGCTCTGTGGCCTTCTGTTCGTTTTCAGGATGCCAAGTCAAAAGAAGACCCACAGTGCCTTGCTCTCAAGAAATCTACATGGCTGGTCACTGTTCCCAGCCCGGAAAGGATAGGACACAACACAGGTCAACATTTCTGGAGTTTGGTCTATTGAGGGTGGTCTATGTAGAAGAGGGAAGGAGAGACATGGGGAAACACAAATGCTTTCTATCCTTCAGGATCCTTTTATAGGATCATATCTAGGGTTTCTCCCTACCATAGGAGAAGATTTCAGGCATGGCCTAAAAACCACAGAGAAGGGTTGAACCCAGCAGATAGACCCCCCCCCCCCCCCCCCGCCACACACACAACTTCAAGAAGGAATGCAAAGAGGAAAAAAAGCCTACTAAATTTGGGGTTAAACTATATATCCGCTTATATTTATTGAGTTCTTGCTATGTGTCAGGCATTCAAAGTGTTTGCACACACTGCCACCTCGTTTTATTTTTCTTTCACTTTCACAACAAACTTATGAGGTAGGAGCTAGTCTATCATGAATCCCATTTTACAGAGGAGAAAGGCTAAAAGAAATGAAACAAATCGCCTAAGATAAGAGACGGTGGCTGGCAGCCCCTGGTTGGAATCTTAATTAGCCTCCTCTCCCTTCTTAACCACCCCTCTTCAGAAGGCTAGACTACAAAGAGTTCTGGTTCCAAAGAGAAAAATGAACTAGAAGATGGATAGTTTTAAAAATGGAATACAAGTCCGTTTCAAAAACAACGTGATACCAGCCTTTTACATTGAAAAAGGGAGCCACCTGGAAAATCTTTTTCTTTTCCCCCAAAAAGTCCGACTTCCTAGCCATCATGGGTGGCTATGAGCTCATTTCATTAAACCAAACTATGAATTTGCTTTTCAGTTAACTGTCTCATCATCCTCACAGCTGATGTGTCCTTTTCATTTTTCATCTTGGCTGAAAGTGAGAAATGATTGGTTTGTGTGTAATCCTGGGGACCCGAGGAGTTTTTTTTTTCTCCCCTATTGTTTTCCTGGGTGTCCTCACGCCGGAGGCCTGACATTCCTCACGTGTCTAGGGCAATGCAGGAGCAGCGAAGCGAGGGGAAGCGGCACAAAGGCGTCCAACCGCTATCAACGCTGAAAGATCAATTAAGTGCACACACGGAACACCCAATATGACCAAGAAGAAGAGAAAAATACCTATTCCCAGAGGGTGGGAAATTGGTGGACCTCTTGTAAGGATCCACAAAAAACGGAATAGGTCAAGTGTTGGATAATGATCTTTCTGGACCCCCAACCATCCCAGACGTGCCCAACAGGGCAGCCTCCGCCCGGTAGTCCCAAGAGGCAGGGAAGGGCGGGGAGGGGGCGCGGGGCGCCGAATCTCAGACCCAGGGTGCGCCGGCTCTTTCCCTCCAGTCCCGCGAGTGCCGAGTTGCCCAAGCTTCATTCATCTTGCAGCAGCCAGGGCTCCAGGGCAGGGCGGAGGCGGTTCGCTGGCGGGGCCGGGGCCGCGGGGCTGCGCGGAGCGCCGGGGATGCCCGGCCTTCCTCCGTCTGCATCCTGCAGGCGCAGCCTCGCGGCCGGGCCCACCGGCTGGCCTGGGTCTCCCGCAGAGCTGGGCCCTCAAGGCCTCCGAGCCGCCCCGCAGCTTCCACGCTGCTGCCTGGGTGACAGGCCCAAATCGTGGCTCTCGCGCCGCGCTCTCCCCTCCCGCTGGCCCCGCGGCGCGCGCACACACAAACACAAACACAAGCACACACAAACACGCACCCCTCCCCCGCCCCCGCCCCCCGCAGCCCGACGCGGCCCCGCTCGTCCTCCCGCCGGGTCCCTTTCTCCGGTGCGCGGCGCCTCCGCGGCCTCCGCAGGCCCCTCCCCGGGGGAGGGGAGCGGGACGCGCGGGAGCCGGGCGCGGGGAGGGCCCGCCGGTGGGGGAGTGTCTGGCTGCCCCCGCCCCTCGAGTGAGCGACTGGGCGCGGAGGTTCCCTCCCTCCCTCCCTCTCGGTCCCCTCCCCGCTCGCTCCCTGCCCACTCCCCGGGGGCCGGTCCTGCCGGGGCCGCCGCTGCCGCCGCTTCTTTCACACTTTAGTTGGGAGCCGCGCGCCGCGCTCAGTGACTGGCGAGCTGGCCGCGCGCCGCCGCCTCCCGCCTGCACGCACGCGGGCCGGGCTCCGGGGTGTTCGGCTTTTACTCCCAGCCGCGGGGAGGAGGGGGAGCCCCGGACACTCGGTGAGGAGGAGGAGGAAGAGGAGGCGGAGGGAGGAAGAAGCAGGCGCGGAGGAAAGGGGCGGGGGGCGGGAGGCTCGCTACCTTCAGCCCCCCCGCGAGCGCCCAAGGTAAGCGGGAGCCCTGGCCGCGCCGGGGCGGGGTGGCTGGGGCGGTGCGCGCCCCGTCTCGGCTCCCCCGGCACGCCCGGTGGGCTGGGAGCAGGCCTGCGGGGTGCCTGCCGCGCCGAAGGGATGGGAGCCGCGGTCGTGGCGCTGCCGGCGCGGGGCCCGGGCTGGGGCTGCTGCCGGTGCGGGGCTGGCGGGGCTGCCGGCGACGGAAGCCCGGGTGGGGGGCGCTGCAGGGGGCGTCTGCTGGCGGGGGCGGAGGGCTGGAGGCGGTTGGGGCTGCTGTTGGCTTTCGTCACATTGAGGCCTGGGTGGCTGGTGTTAGACACCCCTCCCTTCCCACCCGCACCCCCGCCGCCCTCAGCCTTCCTGCACCTCTCCAGCTTTGCATGTATCCGCCTTACTTTGCAAGCCAGAGCTCGAAAGAAAAAGAAAAATAAATATTCAGAATCCTTCGCCGAATCTCCAAGCCCCTTCTCCCGCTGCGACTGATGGATGGATGTGAGGGTGCTGTGATCCCCGGGGTTTAGGAAGTTTTGACCTTTTGGGACGTGGCTGGGCTCCGTGCATCTCTTTGCCCACCTCGATGTGTTTATTATTCGTGCCCATGCGAGGCTGGCAGCGAGTGCTTGGTTACTGAACAAGGAAAAGATTTCACTCCTCTCTGCAGGCAGCTGGAGGAGTGCGGCTGGCTGCCTTTGGTAGGTTGCTTAATGCCCTTCCTCTATCATCCACCCTGCCGCCTCCCTCTGCCGAGGGATTTTATTTTATTTTTCCACTTACTGCTTCTATGAGAGAAGTCCGTGGGCTTAAGGGCTCTCATCTCCTCCTATTCATTCCTCTTCCAGAGCTCGTAATTGGCTCAGGCACGATGATAAAATTTGGGGTGGCTTTCTTGGCTCCCAGAGTGGCATGGTCAAAGATAAATATATATATGTACACACAAACACGCATAAATCCCGACAGATGACAAGCTCAGTGTGAGACAGAAATGTTTTGTTTCCTGTAGGAAGTTGAAGACCTATGTAGGAGGTATCTAACATCACACCGTGGGTTCGGAAAATTGTTTTAAAATAGATAGCGATTATGTTGTGTGCGGTTGGAAGACAGCCATAAGTTCAGCTATTGAGGCAACTCTGAAAAGTGATCCACCGTGGTCACCTAGAACCTCAGTAAAGACAGGCAGGCTCTGACTCAGGCGTTGGGAGGGGGGCTGACACACAGCAGATTTCATGTAGTACTTTTTTTTTTTTTTTAAGGAAACAGTATGGACTGTTTGGGGAAGTGACACCTTCATTACACTGACAGATGTTATAAACACTTCCCTACGCACAGCAGTGGGGCTGGCCTTCTACCTAATGAGAATCACCTTTTAGGTTGATAGACATGGGATGCACCCGAGTAGGAAAGAACTCATGGGTAACATGGGCCTGGGCTACTGTAGCTTTCTTGGGGGAGAGAAGGTGATGTTTCTGAAGGGTCTCAATTTAGGAGTTGTCTCCCCTTTTCATACTTCCAGAACTGGATTGTAGGATCAATAGAACATGTTCTGTGTTGGCTGAGTGGAAATGAAACTGATCAGACATGGAAATTAGTTTAAACTTGATCACCTGTTATTGCTTTGCTACCTAAGAAGTAGTGGCTTTGACAGGACAGCTGAGTGTACGTATCCACATTAAACCAATGCTGGGACTATCATGTCACCAATCACAAATGCCACATTGAAAGTAACCTCCCCTCCTGCTGTGCTAACTGGGTTCAGAGAAGGGCTCTGGAAGGCGACTAGGAAAAGCAACAACAAACTCAGCACTTGGCTGAATAGATACCCGAGGAAGAGTGGGGTGCATCTCTTGTCAAACTCATCTCCATTCAGGCAGATTTCCAAGAAAAATGGCCTCGATTGGTAGGGAGGTCTTATATCCATTGTTACAAGTTTATCCTAGAAGGACCCTGAGCTTCTACCTTTCTATTTCAGCACTGACTCAGTTTCACTGATTGAGAGAACTGAAAATTTTGCCAGTAATTTATCCTTCACCCCACCCCCCCTTTTCGTGAAACATGGATTTCTGGGAGTTAATAGGCCACTGTCTGAAGTAGTTTGAGCTTCTTGAAGAATCCTGGGGCATAAACCAAGAGATTGTTCATTTGCTGGGACTGATTCAAATATCCTACTGAGGAAGAAGGTGGCTTACCCCATTCAGAGTACCATTTCCAGGCTGATGGTGCCTCTGCACTGGGTTGGATTTTTGACCAGGCAAGCCTTGAGTGTTACATCCTGAATGGCTTGCTCCAGGCTCGTAGTGGCCCCCTTCTACTGAGTGTTTGCCGTCAGAGAATGGGATACCCCGGCTGGGCCAGGGAGGTATGGCACCTCTCATTAAGGGCAGAAGGCAGGTGACTCATTCACAGAGGGTCCTGAGTGTGATAAGTATCTCCAGCTTCACTTGAACTTATCAATACAACTTGGAGCCATATGAAGCACAAACAAGGGCATTTTGGTCCATTTTATGGCCCTTCCTTGGAATTTTAGAAGTCCCATAGCATGGGAAAAGTAAATGTTGTGATTAACTCGGTTCTTGTTAAAACATGAAAAGCAGATTGCAATAGATCAGTATGAAATACTGCTCAGAAAACTGAGAAGACGAGGATAGGGCCTGCGTGCAAGGAGGCTTGTAACACTGAAACTGTATTTTAAAATTGGTGACAGTTGTGACTTTCAGAGGTCATAATTCAAGAGCTTATCTGAAGTGGCATGTAAATTATATATGTACGTATTTTAAAGTAGGCAATTATTTAGCTTGGCTATCTCAGTTCTGAAGTTTAATTTTACAAGTTACAGTTGCAACAAGAAACAACTTGACATGCTGTGGTTATGCAATTATGACAGGAGTGATTGGACATGCACTCAGCTAGGCGAGAAGTGAATGCACAACACTGTCTGCAGTCACCGGGTATTAAGAAGTTCCTTGACTTTTTTTTTTTTTTATTGAACATGTTCCTGGGTAATGCATTTCCTAGGTTGTAGGTCGGTCACGTAATGTAGATTGCTTTCTCTCCACATGTATGAAAAGAGAGGCAGCTTTCTTTCTTTTGTTTTTTAGATATGTTTTTATTGATTTTTGAGAGAGAGAGAGAGGAAAGGAGAGATAGAAAAATAGATGTGAGAGAGAAACATAGATCGGCTGCCTCCTGCACACCCCGCACTGGGGATCGAGCCCAAAACTGGGGCATGTGCCCTGAGCGGGAATCGAACCAGGATCTCTCAGTCCATGGGAGGATGCTCAATCCACTGAGCCACACTGGTGGGATGAGAGCAGCTTTCTTAATCTGAAGTGGACACTGAGAAGGTTCATCTGAGTGGCCCCCATAGCAGCCAGCACTTGGAAGTCACTCAACAAGTGATTGAATGGAATGGAATTCACCAAATTAGTTAATATCTAGAAGGTATATATATAAAAAAACTCCTTGGCATTGCATTAGATGTGGGCTTCCATTTTAATAAATCAGTAGGATAGTTTATTGAGAGCTCCTTAGGATATGCCTCAGGTAGGATATTTAAATGTCAAAAAATATGTGACAGAAAAGTAACCATACCAAGGATAAGGTCCTCTCCAATTACTGGAATTTCTGGTTGGGGCATCTTGATTTGGAAGAGATATAATATCCATAGTTGACAAGTATTTCTTCATTCATAATTGTCACTCTGATCATTATCTTTCGTGTCTGAGGGCTTCAGTGAATGACAGTGCCCCGTATGTCTAGTGTGGTTTATGGTTTTCCGAGTCCTGTGCAGCCTGTCTTACTGGGTGCCGTGGCCTCTGTGCTCAGGGTCTTCCATGGGGGTCTGTCCTGGACCCTGCCTGGATCAGGGAGTAGAGGAGGGTCCATGGGAAGCTCAGTGGCCCCACCTCTGGATTTATTCAGTATTCACAGCTGCCCCCTCTAAAGTAACTAAAAACAAGGAAAGTCGAGACCTGTGTCTTGCAGTGAGCCCACCAGGGCTGCCAGCATCCTGGGCTCTGCCCTCACTCTTCTCTGGCAGCTTTTACCCCCACTGCCTGAAGCCCAATGTCCCTCCCCTTCCTGTCCTTTCTGAAGCTTTTCCGTGGTTTTCTGTCCCACAGATTTTCATCCACAGACCCTCCTGCTTCTTACCCCACCACCTAACTTTTGCCCGCAGGACTTGGGTTTTATGTGCCTGAGTGATCTTCTGGAGATTTTAACCACATCCCCAGGCCCCTGTTCTCTCCGACCCCTCCCACCTCTCTGTCAAGCATAGATTTCTGCCCTCAGGGCCCCTCTACCCTGTCCTCCTTTGCCCCACACCCCCCTATTACTCCCACTTCTCTCCAGCAAGCCTTCAGATCTTCCAGGTACCTGCCTCTGCCTGTTTCTCAGGCTCATGCCATCTCAGCAGGTGTGCTTAGGGGTGGGGAACCTTTTTTCTGCCAGGGGCCACTGGGATATTTATAACATCATTTGCTTCGAGGGCCATACAAAATTATCAACTTAAAAATTACCCTGCTGTACTTGGCTAGGCCCATTTGGAGGCATGTGATGTAGCTGGTATTGATTTTGCGGGCCTCATAAGGCCCGTGGGCCAGACGTTCCCACCCCTACTTTATAACATTCATGACCTGAGCCCACATGCTTTGTATTTTGCAGGAAAAAAAAATGGCATTAGAGCACCCCCAAGTTTAGGGGTTTTTCCGCTTCTTTTTATCACTTTTAATTCTATGTTTTTGGACTTTGAAGGCTCTTAGGCCATTTAATGGTAGCCGAAGTACTTTGTTCATTCGCTTCACGTGGCTGCCACAGCCTTCGTTGGATAATAGGTAAAGCAATGGCTCCGTGGTTATTGTTATTTTGAAAGATTTGGACAACAAATCTTGAAAAGCATTTTATAGATTTGCATAATAGCACCACTGAAAGGTTTTATTGCCCACAAAAATCTACTTACTAATCACAGAAGTAGAATGGTTTATTTAATTTCCTCCTCATTACCTTGATTTTTTTTTTTTTCTCTCCTTTGGTTAAATAAATGTTACTGTAACTTGAACCGGATTTTTTCTCATTTGTTGTGGTATTACTGCACTCCATGAAAATTTTATAAGCTCGTGGGACACATTTAGACCAAGCTGTGTTGTGTCTAACATTGCTGGTTTTCCCTATAAGTTTGTGGTCTATGTTGGCCCCGCCAATGGGGTCAGTGGGAGAAAAAGTGCTAAACTGAGGACTACTATTGGCAAAACAGCTCCTGTTGACTCTTTGCACACGAACTTAGATTGGTCTTTTTATGAAGCTGGACTTCAAAAGTAGACCCAGTTGTAGTTGTGCAACGTCCTGAGTGCTCCAGGGCTTTGGGAAGAAGGAGCTTTAAAGCACAGAAAAAGAATGTTTTTGTGTTTTTTTAAGTAAGATTTCCCTTTCTCTGATGGGTTTATTTTTATTTGAGTGCAGTGGATAGCAAAATAATTTCAGTTCATTGTCAAACCATATGTCTGGACATTCCCGACCTCCCTTGGCGACATGGTTTTCCCCGCCTGAGCAGGGCGGGCAGGTGGAACGTGGGGACATTGTGCATACCTGTCGTCACCGACCCTGGTGGGAGAGGCAAGACACACTCAGCAACTCGAGAGTAGCAGCGTGGATCACAGCCACTTCTAAAAGCGTCTCCCTGCACCCCCAGTTGACGAGGAGGTCTGCCCATGGTTGCTTACAGTGCAGTAGCACCCCAGTATTCACACCGTGACTTCCGTCATGGGAAGATTGGAAGGCCGGGCGTACGGTCAGGAGGTGCTCTATGCTGCCAGGCTGTGGTTTGCAGAGAACTTTTCCAAGACATAAATAGTTAATACATGCCAAGGGGTGACTTCATGCAAGCTCTGCAGAAGGTAATTTTCCTAAGATAATGTTTTAACAGTTCTCACAATTAAAGAGGTTCTACAGGAATAAGCAACCCAGATCTCATTCTATGTCTCAGGCAGATACTATTACTATTTGGAGGAAGGAGATGAGACTCCGGGAACCTTTTTGACTTGCTTAATATTTGTTGAAAATGATCCATGGCAGTCCAGATACAGCTCCCAGAACAAATCTTACCCTTGGTGGCCTCCCCAACACCCATCCCTGCCCTGCCTTGGGATCCCTTCCCTGTCACTTGTGGTCAGAGCCATTTCTCAAGTCTTAGTTCAAACCCCATCTCTTCCCGGGAACTGCTTTTCTGAACAAAAGAGTGGTTTCTCTCTTGCCTTCCATGAATTCCTGTAACACATATTTGGTGTTTATTTGTTTTATTTCATTATTAGTTTTCATTTCTCTTTATGCATTTTTGTCATCCCACAAACTATAAGCTGTTCTATCATGCCTGCTGGGCCTTGAGGGTGTATTATGCTGAGTAAGCAGCTGTTGGTTGATTGAGAGCTGGCCATTGGTCTGAGGCTTAGCATTTTTCTCTGTGAAGACTTTGTTCCCATTTAAAACTCTCCTCCACCAAATGAAGAAATGTGTCTGGGAGGAGGAAAGATAATGGGAATTTTTAAATTCCTTTGGTGGCCAAGGTCAAGACATCTAATGTTCTTACTCAGATAGTTTATTAAACAAACACTTGCTTTTGTTGATGAGACTTTGTGTTATCTCTGTGCCTGGCGCTGGAGAGATGCTGGTGATGCAGATAAAAAAAAAGGCCTGGTCTTGTCTTTGTGAAATTCTCAGACAAGTGTGGGAATTGACATGCAAACACGTGAGAGCAGTGAACAGACAAAGGTGCTGCGGGAGTTGAGGGAAGAGAGCAGCCAGCTCTGTGGACAGGTGGGCTGACCACACAGCCTGTTCCCCTGGGAGAGCTGGCCTGGGCCCGATGTCCAACATCGTTATCGATGGCACCCCCTTTGCCCTCAAAAGCCTCCCAGTTTGGGCAATGGTTATACGATTCCCCAACACAGAGACGTCATGGAAGGTTCCTCAGAGAAGGAGGTATCAGGATGACACTCAGAAGCTACTCGAGAGTCCTTAGGGTGTTGTTTACATTTCCAGAAATATTGGGGGACTGACACTGGTTTGCTGACTTTATTTTTTTCTCTTCACTATGGATTCATGGACTGGTTCACAGACGGCAGTTGTGGATGGGGCTCGGGGGCAGGTGGACGATGAAGTAGGGCGTTTCAGGTAGAGGGCACAAAGGCGTGGAGACCACTGGAAACGGGTCACTGTGCCGGCGGCTTCCACGCGCCCTGGAGCACGATGGGGTAGGGGACTGATGAGGCGCACGCGGCCTCCTGCTCACCGTGTAAGCAGTGACAGGCACTGAAGGATGGTAAACACGGGGGAGACATAATTTGCATGATGGAGGTTCCTTCCTGAGTAAAAGACGAGGGGGACAGAGACTGGCGTCCCAGCAAGTGAGCTCTGGTACTAACTCGGTAGGACGGGATGGGAACGGATGCCTGAATATGGAGAAAAGGGACAGATAGGAAGCAAAATTGGTCAGGCCCGGTGACCCTTTGGAAATGGAGAGTGATGAAGGGGACAGGGTGCAGGATGATTGCAGAATTTCTGGGTGGGTTGTACCGTCTTTCAGTGAGATGGGGAATTCAGGCATTGGGAGGAAAAATCATTAACGCAGTTTGGAGTATGTTGAATTTTAGGTGCTTATATCCTTTTAGGTGGAGCTATCCTGAAATTCTGGTCTAGAATCCAGAAGAGAGGCTTGGGACAGAAGTATGGGTGTGATCTCAGCTCAGTCATTGTTTTCTCAGGAACTCATTCCCGGATCTCCATGACGAGGTCAGGGCCCTCTGACTTCTTACTGCACCCAGCTTCTTGTCTGCACGCACTTACCAGGTTTACCACTGCAGACTTAGCTTGTGATTCTTCAGATGCTGATCCCCTGTCCTCTCACAGATGCTCCTGGACTCAGGATGGGTTACATCCTGATAAAGCCACCGTAAGCTGAAAATGTTGTCCATCAACAAGGTGTTTAATCCGCCTAGCCCACTGAACACTGTCGCGTGGCCTAGGCTGCTTGAATGCGCTCAGAACACTCACATGATCGGGGTGGAAGCTCATCCTGACTCTAGGACCCTCTGCGATTGCCTTCCTCTTACTCTCCTTGTCAGAAGCAGGAGACGGAGACAGGAGTGTAGACACGAGGGGATGTGGAAATGCAAATCGAACTGTTCAGAACCCGCAGCAGCTCAGCAACTGCAGCTCCAGCTGTTTGCCCGGGAGCCTGCAGCTGCCCCGGAGCTGCCCTGGCTGCTGCTGGCAGAGAGCATCCCGCCGCTGCTCGCCCAGAACACAGAAGTGGGAAATGCAAAGTGCGGTTTCTACCCAGCACACTATCGCAGCGTTGTAAAGCCGAAAAATCATACGTGGAGGGCTGTCTGTAGGTCTGCTTTGATCCTCTCGAGTCCCCAGGACACCTGCCACACAGCCGGGGCCCGCACAGATGTGTTGAACAAATGCACAAAAAAGGAATGAAAGAGTTTTCGTAGATGTGGCGGTTGAAGCTACCTGGTTTGGCCTGAGCTTGCGGGGGAGCGTACATAGAGCGGGAACGTAGAGCAGGGAGTTTGGGGAACACCAGCCTCTAAGGCGGTGATGGAAGAGGACAGTGAAGGGGACTCTCGAAGGCCCGACAGCTCAGCAAGCCTGGTGCTGGGAGAAAAGAGGGCGCCTCAGGCATCGGCACGTGGGCAGAGCTGTCGCTTGAAGAAGTAAAAGAGTTCTGAGCCCTGGCCGGTTTGGCTTAGTGGTTGGAGCCTCGGCCTGAGGCCCAGAGAGACCTGGGTTCGGTTCCCGCTAAGGGCACGTACCCCGGTTGCAGTTTGTCCCCGGCCCTGGTTGGTCGTGCAGGTGGCAGCCACTTGATGTGTCCCTTTCACGTCGATGTTTCTCTCTCTCTCTCTCTCTTCCTCCCACTCTATCTGAACAAAAAAATGGAAAAATGTCCTCGGGTGAGGATAAAAAATAAAAGAGTTCTGAAAAGGCTTGCCCAGAATTTCTCATTCGGATGTCATATCGAAGCAGAAATATTTATCCTATAGGAGATACCAAGGTATGGGTCCTTAGCTTTGTAATATTATATTCGTTTGTGCCGCATGCAAAGCGTGATGTGTTAGCACTCAGTTTTACGTGTTGGGAGTCTGAGGTTTCCCTTATGTCATTTATGCCAGCACCTGATGTGACATGCTAAACATTTGAGGCCATGTTTCAGAGGATGACGAAAGAGCTCAGGGTTGAGTTATTGTGAATTTGTGCATGTGCATGTTGAGTTTTTAAAAGACGTTTTAATTGAGTTTCAGAGAGAGAGAGAGGAAGGGAGGGGGAGAGAGAGAGAGAAACCTCGATTGGCTGCCTTCTGCACGTCCCCCATTGGGGATCCAGCCCGTAACCCAAGCATGTGCTCTGCCCCGGGAATCAAACTGGCAACCTTTTGGTGCACAGGATGACGCCCAACTGAGTCATACTGGCCAGGGCCATGTGCATATTGATTTCTAAGGAGATTAAAATACTTGAGTGTTCACATGTCACCAGGGGAGAAACCATCCACAGTAATACATATGTGTGTGTGTGTGTTTTTAAGCATGTTTTTATGTATACATTTCTATATCATGTGTATGTGTATGTATACACATGTGCATTGTAACGAAGAATGGCTAATTGTCTGATTCCAGAAGCCAGAGATTCCAACTCTGTCATTCAAGGTGTGTAGTATAGCAACTCTTGCCGCAGAACATGGCTGTTACCTGTTCTCAGTCTCCACTGGAACTCGGGATGGAGGTGGGGCAGCATCGTAATGTACTGGAAAGAATGTGGGTTTTGGATTTAGAAGATTCCCAGCTTCATGATTTTGAATAACAATGGTAATTATTGACAATGGTAATAATAAATGCTAACACATACTGAGTGCTTACTCTTTGCCTGGGTACTGTGCTAGTACATTACATGCATTTTCTATGATGTTCACAACCATCCAACAAACACCAACAACTGTTACCGCTACTTTATAGGTAAGGAAGAACTGAGGCTTAGAGTGGTAGGACCTTGACCAAGGTCTTGTAGCCAGTAAGTGGTGATGCTGAGATTGGAATCCAGGCTCTGGGACTCTTAAGTTGGGCTTTTAATGATCAATTCCTGGCCAATTGTGTTTTCTGTAGATACCTTTCCCCTTCACACATATACACACGCACACACACGCACACACACGCACACTCCCCCTCACCTACTGGTTCTTTGCGAAATCATCTTATTCATATAAACTAGATTGTGTTTCTAAATGATGAGGACTTTTTTCTTTTCACATACTCACAATATCATTGTCATGCCTAAAAATATTTTTAGCAACAATTCCTTAATATCAAATATCCAGTTGGAAAGCACATTTTCCTGATTGGCCCATAATTTTTAAAAAATCATTAATTTGTTACATTCAGGGCTCAAACAGTTCTCACACCTAAGAGATGCATCTGTCTTTAGTTGTAGTCTTCTTTTCTCTAGTTTCTTCCCTCTCCTGCCCCCCAGAGTTTATTTGTTGATGAAATGGGGGTTCGTCCTATGGGATTCCCTGCGTTCTGTAGTTTGCTGACTGCATCTTCTTTCTTGGTGTTCATCAGTGTTCTTTACCTGGATTTCTTGTAAACTGGTAGGTAGACTAGCAGCTTGATCAGAGAGTTTGGCAAGAGTGCACTATGGGAAGTGTCCTGCCTTCTTGTTTCTTCTTTTGTGAGGTTAAGACTGATGGGTGGAGTTGGGTGTTGTCAGCCAGATCTTTGCCTTACAGTTTCCCAGGCCCTTCAGACGTCACTGATGGTCATTGCTTAGCTACATTTTTTCCCTTAAGGGTTGTAAAGTGATATTCTCTCATCCCTTCTGCATTTGTTAGGTGGAGTTTTTTTTTGTTGTTGTTGTTTTTTTATCAAGAAGAATCAACTACATCAGTGATTTGGTTACATCAGGGTCTAGTTTATATGGGAATAGTAATGCTTGTTATTCCCTCTGTATTAAATAGTGTTCAGAACAATGAGTTGATTTTCTGGCATCTTCCAAAGAAGATCAGTGAGGGTTTTGTTAGTTTTACATATCATTATGGGCTCATGGGTTTTAACACAATTTATGTGTTTTGATCCTTTGCAGTTATTTCTTTTGAAGCTCAAATTTCCTTTGGCCTGTGGGAGACTGTCCTTTAATTTGGCTTCTGAGTCCTTTAGACATGACTCTAGTGGTCTTTAATGATATCTTCACTTTCTGGATATTTCAGACTTACCTAGTACATTTCCTAACCCAGACCTTTTTAGTGTTAAATGGTATTTAGAGACCATAGTCTGGGTGGTAGGTGTTCTCATTGCTTCTGGGTTGGTCATTGTTTATAGATCTGTTCAAGTGGATAGAATTAGGAAAATATATATGTATGTATATCTAGCTACTGAGATATGGATATGTATGTTTATAGGTATGTTTTTATGTATATATATATATGACATGTGTATGTGTATATATACATATATGCATATTGTTCCTATTTAATGTAAGCAAACATATCTTTATTGTTTCCCTCTGAGAAAAAATGTAGCATACTACAGTTCTATACCTTGCTTTTTGCACTTAGTATATTTCAGAGATCACCCTGGAGTCATTTTTAAAAGACTTTCACTGTGTTTTACAACTGTGGAGACGCTGTTGTATAAATACACCAAACTTTATTCATTTGGAAATATGATTGTTTCCAGTTTTGCTCTTACGTTGTAGTGAGAATGGTTTGTTTTTGTTTGTGGGGGGTTATTTGCAAATCAGAACTAAAGCCTGAACTGAAACATTTTTCCTTAACTAAGTGGCAGCCTAGTGAATGGTGTGGCAGTGAGCAGCGGTGTGAATATTTACGTCCATATTTTTGCACATCTCAGTGGGGTCCTTACATGTTCATCTGTATTAATAACATTTCATTTGATTTATTTCAATCAGTACAATTTCACTTGTAAATACTTGATCTGTATTTTAAAACTGTGTATTTAGTTCCTCAGTTATTAACATTGAAATCTATGACCCATTTGGAATTTATTTCCATGTATGGTGTGGAAAATGGATCCAGTTTTCTTTTTTTCACATGGCCATCTGAATATCACAGATAACTTATTAGAAAATCTGTCATTTCCCCACTGACTTGAGATATGCCCCTCTCATAGACTTAATTTCCATAAGTAATTATTTGGCTGCTTTTCTGTATTTTCCATTCTGTTGTTTTGGTTTGTCCTTTCATGTTCCATGACCCTGTTGTTTTAATCATAGAGGCAACAACAACAGCTAAAATCTAGTGTAATATACAACATAAGAACCATCATGAGATACCTTTTAATACCTACCAGATTGGTGACATCTGGCAGCATCAAGCTTTGAGGAAAGGCGTAGAGCAGAGGGAACATGCATGTGACGCGGTGACAGTAAAAATTGGTGTAATGATTCGGGAAAGAAGTTTGGAATACCTCGCAAAATGGGCCCCGGATTCCTTAGCCTTCAGGACAGCAAAGCAAGGTCGCAGAGCACATAACGTCAGTTTGCCAATCTAATGTTATCATTTGCTATGTAAATTGGGGTGTGATGACGGATGGGAAGCACTGCCCTGGAAACTCATACACCTGTGCGAGGATGCTCTTAGCAATGCTGCTCAAAATAGCAGAACACCGGAAACAACCTGTATGTCTCCCAACAGTATATTGAATAAAGAAACTGTGGGTCATTTATGATAAACAGTAGTGAGGGTACCGTACAACTGTGAATGTCAACAGGGACGAATCTCGCAAGCATAATACTGAGTGGAAAAGCAAGACAAGGATAGTACAGTGTGATTCGATTTATGTGAAATTCAGAAAATGCTAAACTAAAGCACACACTGTTTAGGATTGATTCATATGTGGGAAGGCTGGAAAGAAAACCAAGGGAACCTATTAACATAAATGCAGGAGGTTTGTGGTTGCTTCGGGGGTGAAGGATAGGGAGCAATTAGGAAGGGACTTCAAAGGTGCGTGTGATATTCTGTCGGTAGGTATGGAGATGTTCGTTTTGCTTTTCTACATTAAATTATACATGTGTGATGTGATTATTGAATCACAAAAGAGATGCAAACAACAACAGCTAAAATCCAGACTCAGGAGTGGGCCAATAAAACTCCAGTAATTAAATTTATCCTTGAGAAAACTTTCTGTTCAATGTGAACCATTTGGCTCCTTTTACTTCTCATTTAGTCACAGTGACTTTTTAATCGGTTGTGTGAACGACTGAAGACAGAGATTTGCTCTTACTGTCTGGGCAGGCAGCAAGAAGTATGTTATTTCGTGGTCTACAGGCATGAGTACACACATCACCAAGTACCACTACAGGTAGGGTCGTGGGTTCTTTGTCACTTAAGTAATTTTTTGTACCATTATGCAGAATATCATCATGACCAACTCTAAACTTTATTCAGAGAGGTTTTTGAAGGAAGGCGACATCATTCATAGCAAACATTCATCAAGCATATGCTATATGCCAGGACATGCAGCGTGGACATCCATTCATTTAATCTCGACAGTAGTCCCAATAATTAGATATGCGTTCCATGTTCCCGATGAATACACAGGCAGTAGAAAGGCCAAGCCACACAAGAAGTACATGATGTCCAAAGGTCAACTCAGGAGATACATGATGGGATTTCCATGCAGGTTTTTCTGGCCCCAAAGGCCATATTCCTAACTTATATTCCAGAGTTGTTTTTTTTTTTTTAAGAACTGCAGGTGCTAATCTGCCCTTTTGTTGCGTAGAGGCCCATCTCAGAAAAATTAGTCTTTCTACACTTAAAATTTTAGAGAAGTAAATCCTTGGATCTTTTGTTCTTCATAATGTCAATGTGAATTTTTTAAAAGATTTTTTTTAAAATATGTTTTTATTGATTTTTTTTTTTTACAGAGAGAGGAGGGGAGAGATAGAAACATCGATATGAGAGAGAAACATCCATCGGCTGCCTCCTGCACACCCTCCACCAGAGATGGAGACCGCAACCCCGGGCATGTGCCCTGACCGGGAATTGAACCGGAACTGCTCAGTCCGTGGGGCGACGCTCAGTCCACTGAGCCACGCCGGCTGGGCTCTGTGTGTTTGCTTACTCCCCACCCTTGGTGTGAAACGACCTGGCATAGGCTTGGGCCTTTAAGAATTTGATTAACAGGGCGGTCAGAGAACTGCCAGGGATTCTACTGTTTTCTGATTTGAAGCTTTTCCCTAATATTTCATCCTCAAGATTTGCCTCAAACCCCAAAACCCGTCTTGACTGGGCCCATGCAAAACTGCTGCAGCCCATCTTTCCCTTCGGCGTAAAGATTCTCTGTATCTATTTCTCCACCTTGTCAACATTTTTTACTTTTTATTATTATTATTTATTTATTTTTTATCCTCACCCGAGGACATTTTTCCATTTTTTGTTCAGATAGAGCGGGAGGGAGAGAGGAAGAGAGAGAGAGGGAAACATCGATGTGAAAGGGACACATCGAGCGGCTGCCACCCGCACGACCAACCAGGGCCGGGGACAAACTGCAACCGAGGTACATGCCCTTAGCGGAACCGAACCCGGGTCTCTCTGATCCGCAGGCCGATGCTCTACCGCTGAGCCAAACCCGCCAGGGCTGTGAACATTTTTTAAACCTTTGGTTTTTTTCTTGGTTCCTCAAGGGTTACATTATAGATCCCAAATTGTGATGCCAGGAACTGAAACTGATTTTATCTTTTATCTGAGTCGTTATTTGGCATGTGTTTTTAAATCAGACCCAGCACGAATCGTTCTCACTATGCTTTGAAGTGGCATGATGTTTGTTTCCCGAGTCCCCCCATTCCTACCACCCGACTGCTGGGAGAGGACACAGCCCGGTGAGGAGACTGGGTGGGAAGGAGCGGTCCCCACCCCACCCCGTGAGCGTTGGGTTGCTAGGGAACCAAGCGCGCTCGGGAGTTGTGACTTGGCGAAGTTCTGTGCACGTTTCGCAGAGCACCTTGGAACCTGTTTGAAAGCACGTCTCTCCTTAGATCAGCGCGCCGTCGGCCCTGGAGCCGCGGGCAGCTCGGGAGATGCTCGGGCTCTTTCCCCGGGGGTGGTCGCACTTGCCGTTTCAAGGGCCTGCGTGTGGCAGAAACATTTTCCTACTCCAGATGGGAAGGTCAGTGTACAGGTGGTAATCCCGAGCTGAGCTGTGATCTCTGTGTGGCTGGATGGGTGTCTTTCCGAGCCCTAGGAGGGTAGTTTTTGTAATGATGCTGAAGCCATCTTTGTTTTTTGTTTTTTTTTAATGAATTTTTATTTATTTTTTTGTTACAGATATTTTACCTTTTTACCCCATTGGCACCCCCCACCCCACCCCACCCCCGCCCTGTCCCTGGCTTAGTTGTCCATGTCCATTGGTCATGCATACATGCATATAAGTTCTGTGGTTTATCTCTTCCCACCCCCCCACCCCCCCATCCCCTCTTCTGAGGGATGTCAGTCTGTGCCCTACTTCCATGTGTCTGGGTCTACTGTATTCCTCAGACTGTTATGTTCATTATATTCCGTATATAAGTGAGATCATGTGGTATTTGTCTTTTTCTGCTTGGCTTCTTTCACTTAGGATAATACTTTCCAGGTCCCTCCATGTCGTCTCAAAAGATAAGAGATCTTTCTTTCTTACCGCTGCATAGTACTCCATTGTGTATATGTACCACAGCTTTTTTATCCATTCGTCTACTGGTGGACACTTGGGCTGTTTCCAGATCTTAGCTATTGTAAATAGTCTGAAGCCATCTTTGTATCTTTCTTCTGTTTTCATGATATTTGGGTCTCTACCAAGTGTGCGTTAGGTTCCGGTGTCAAGAAAAATACTTCCCCTTCGTATATTCTCAGATGAGATTTGTACAATGCTTCTTCGTGTAAAGAGAAAAATCTCTTGTAAGTGTCCCGATTTTTCACTTAAAAAAAATCATGATAACACACACACACACACAAATGATGATCTCTAAGACTAACCAAGTTAAAAAGGAACCAATTAGAATTAAACGCCTATGATTAGCAAGGAAGTAAATTAGTTTATCAGAAAATGAATACATGTGAGATTCATGTTGGTTTTCCACTACTTGGTTAGATCCTGTAATAATGATTTCTTGGGATCCCACTCTTCCTGGGATCCTAGATGTTGTCAGGTACAAAAGTGAGATTAGAGTGAGGGCAAGGGCGTAATGTACTTGGAAGAAAAAGAAACACTCATTTGTGATCAGGAGTTGCTCTTTGGAAAATAAAGTTTGTATTAGAGCTTGTGGCAGCCTATTGAAGCGGCACAGGGCGTCAGGAAGACGGAGAAATTCAGCCCTAGTTAGCGCTGCTTGTCTTCTCCACGCAGCCTGCAGATAACCTTGTAATTTACAGGAACACATTCAGAGTGCATTTCCCTGATTGCTCCCTTAAAGGGCTATTCAGGAAGGACTCGAGTCTAGCTGGGTCTGTTATATTGTGCTTTATCGGGCCAGCTGCGTGGGTATGAAAGGGTAAGGGCAACTTGTAGAAACCCAGGCCTCAATTGGGATGTGTTCATGAGATTAAGTGGGTTTTGTCTTCCTTTGCACATTGTCCCTGACCCCCATTTCTCTACAGAACTGAGCCTTTGATGTGGAAGTAACCTCTTATCACATTCTACACGTCTCAAGTGAGTGGGGGGAAATTCAATAGGTACCTAACTCGCATTTCCCAGAATTCAATGAATATACATCTACTTTTGGAACATTTAATATGATAAACTCAGAAAATCTCTGAGGTGAGATTTGCTTTCTAAGCTAAATAAAACTCTCCCCATGAGTCACATCCACTTATGCGTGCATCTGGTAAACCAACGCTTGCACAGTAGTTCAGAAATCCACAAACAACTTTTCCCTCCGAAGTAAGTAAAATACATCCTCTTGGGTTATTTTGATAGCTGTAATCAATCTCTTATGTGTTTACCTTTGAAGCATCATGTCTTTTGGAGGGTGGCAGGGGCAGGCAGGGGAAAGAGGAACTGGGGCATTTAAGGAAACGTACCCAGGGCTCTAGAAACCCATTCATGGTTGTCGGGATGGCAAATGAGCATTGTATTTGATATGACTATTTGTGTTTTTTTTTATCAAGTGTAAGGAAGTCTAAAATAGAAAGTTACATGTGTTTGTTGTACTGAGAGTCAGGATAAGGTCACACTGAAGTCACAGCAGAACCCAGGGTGTGCGTTTTGCACGCCCCATGGGTGGACTCCAGTGCAGATGTGCTAACGGGTGTCAGGTAAGGAAAGGGGCTGGAACCTCCCACTCTCAGGGTTTGGAAACCAGGAGGTGGGCCACTGGGAGTCCGGGTTCCCATTTGCACTTTTTTACTAAACCGACTCTTTGTTACCTGAGAACAGTCAACTCAAACAAAGAGCAACTAGGGAATTAATAACCCAATGACAGGAATATTGAGATTGGGCAGAGAAGAATGAGAAGCATCCTAAATAAAAACTGTAGCAATTCAGTGTTTCCTTGCTGAGTAGGTGCATGACTCAGTGCACTTGGTAATACATTAAAATGGTCGTCCTGAAATTGGAAACTGTGTGTTTAATATTGTGACATCGCAGTGGGGAGGGTTCCTTTTTGGTGGTGGTGGTGGGGAATTTGCAGGTCAAACATAAAGCCTGAAGTGAAACATCATTTTTCATGAATTAGAGGGACAGCAAATGAACAGAGGAGGTGAGTGGATTTATTTGGGAGGGGTCTGTGCTTGTTGGCAGACCCCATCCCCAAAGAGACGTCTGTGTCTCACAGTGGGACCCATTCTGTCAGTGAGCACAAACACTGCTCTATTGGACTTTTTATTGCCTTGATTTTTTTTTTTTCACTTATCATTTATTGTTTTGAATGCAGACCCACAAAGGGTTATTATTTGGGTCATTTGCTAGGGGTTGGTAAATTGAGCTGAAAGTTGAAATGTTTGTCACGCAGGAGGAATTTTTATCTGCGTTAGGTGATTGTGAGACATGAGGAATCCTTGATAAGCACTTCGAAAAAGGATTAGTCACTGAGCCACTAGATAGATCGAATGTGAAGGCATGTCCCCCTGAAGGCTTTCCCATCCTTTGGGGATAGTCTGACCTTTGAAAAACCTGTGGTAAGCCTGGTCAGATTGCACCAGCTTTTCTCTTGCATCCCAATCAGATGAAGTCTCATGCATACCCAAAATGGCAAATCAGGGTCCTTTTATTTGATTGTGACAATGCTCCATCACAAAATTCTAGAACCAAGTCTGTGCCGTAAACACTTGGCTATTCTCACAGTGACCCAGCAGGTTCAGCTGGCAGCATTCTTTCTCCTGCAGACGACCAGGGGCTATTTCAGGAGAGAAGGTGTAACATGGGTAGTTCCCAACGTTTCCATGTTCTATTCAGCACTTTTCTGTTTACATGCCCACTCGGTTTTCAAAGGAAGTTCCCTTTGGCGTGTTTTGCGGTGTGGGGACATATCAGGCCAGCAGTTCTCTAAGCAACCTGCCTTAGCTTCTTCTTGGTCCAGGTGAGTCACAGCCGGGGGACCAGAAATCTGTTCTATTTGTCCTTGCCAGTGAGTAGGCTCTTGTGTTGGGATTGGTTCTGCTCTTCAGCCTTTGTAGAAAGAAATCACCTCACATCAGTATTGGGGAAGAAGTAGGTGGAATGAGGTAGCAATGGAAAGATGTAGGTGTAGACTGTGGGCTTGAGATGGGGAATGGGGAGACAGCAGGAAGTGACCCACGGGTGGATTTCAGACACAACCCCCTTTCAGGGATCACGTCCTGGAATAAAGGGCTGCATAATAGATCTTGGTGAATTAAAACAGAAAGAATAAGAAGAAAGTGATCTTTCTCAAACTAGCACAAGTCCCTCAGTGATGAATGAGGAGTTCTTTACAGACCACCAATTACTAACGCCTTGCAGAGGGAGCGTGGTGGTCCACGTGGCCTGCCCCGTCTTTGCACCTCCCTGTCCACTTGGCACGCTGCCTGGTTCTCTGCGGGCTTGGCCACATACATGCAGAATTGAATTAAATGCAATGGTGACTCCACGGGCTCTGGTGCTCATTGTTTCATTTCCCTTCTCTGCGGGTTATGTCTGACTGTTCGAAGCCGTGCTCTCGGTTGACTTTGTTCCTATTTTGCCCTTTCTCAAGCAGTGCTGCAGAGTAGCTACCTACAGAAGAGAAATCAAAACATTTATAAGTGTTTGTATAATGGCAGGGAAAGCCAAATAGCAGAATAGGGATAAAGTAAAATGGGCAAATCTTTGAGAAATAAAAGTGGTCGACTATGGAGAAGAAAGTGTAGGGACAGTAGGACAATTGTTTTTTTCAATAAATGAGAAATAAAGTGTCTGTCTTTCAATTTTAAGATACTATTTAATAAATATACTGCAAGGTTCTTTTTATTTAAGAGTTTATTGTTCTGGTCAGCAAAAGAAAATGAACTATATTAGATAAAAGATCTGTAGTTTATTTAATGTAGAAAATACGGCTTTGGAAGCAACATCCTGATAACTGTACCTGTGTCTGGATAAGATGTTTCAGCAAGTTAGAATTTGTCTTGGGAAGAAGGGTTATGCTGAGATCAAGGATGTTTTCAGGTGGATATCATGGATTTCAGACTTTCATCGTGATTTTTGAACACGCTGAATGATTTTGACCAAATTTGTAATAGCTCAAGAACTGTCTTAGAACTGACCTATGATTTGGTGTGCAAAGTTGAAACAAAAATGAAAGACAATTTATTTCCAAATCGATCTAGAAGATCTATCCAGTGATGTCAGTGGGGTGGTTAAGTCCCCTACTATGATTGCATTGCTGTCGATCTCTCCCTTAATGTCCTCCAGAAGTTTCAAAATATATTTTGGTGCTCCTGTATTGGGTGCATTTGTGTTTACCAGGGTTCTATCCTCTTGTTGGATGGATCCTTTTAGTGTTTTTAGTGACCTTCTTTGTCTCTTGTTATGGCCTTCATTTTGAAGTCTATTTTGGCAAATATGAGTATTACTACCCCAACTTTTTTTTGTTTCCATTTGCGTGAAAAGTTTTTTTTTTTTTCCCCATCCTGTCACTTTCATCCTGTGTGAGTCTTTTGGTTTGAGGAGGATCTCTTGTACACAGCATATATATGGGCATATTTCTGTAAACTGAAATGAATTACAGCGAGTTTTATGTGGCTGAAGGTGACTAGTGGTAAATGACAGTGCTGAACAAGAACTTGTCAGTTTTCAGATTTTCTTCTGCCCTGTACTTTGGATTAATTCTCTCTGACACAGTGAGAGATTAATTTGCCAAAAACATTTCTCCCCCTAAATCTCTGTGTGATTGAGATTTGTTTCTCTCAGGCAATTCTAAAATCCAACAGAGATAGTATAAATGAAATATTTCCCATTTGGAGAACATGCCTTATTGATTCTCTGTATTTTATTGCCAATGTTGTTTTGTTTCAGTATGTATGGAGGCTTAAACATTAATATATGTGCCTTATGGGAAAGTTTATGATCAAATGCAGGAATCAGTGAGGTCCCATCTGGTTCTCAGGTTTTGGCTTTAACCTGGCTTTGAAACCTGGCTCCTCTAGATTCTAGAGGACTCTTCCACAATGGACCAGGAGACATGACTCCCTTATTCATGACTGCAAAATAATTAAGAATATTTACCTTTTTTTTTTTTTTGCAGTCAAGTGTGGCTCCTGGGCAGCTTTCCAGCTACTTCCAGACTATGGTGTGGCAGATCCAATTCCCTCTCTCTCCTAACGTCAACTTAACTAAAAATTACTGGTTATGTAAATTTCTTTTAAAATGCCTCATCCTGAGTTTGTTACGAGAGGGTACCAGGTTCTGTATGATTCAAAACTTATTTGATGTTCTCCTGGTGTAGTTGGGACACCTAATTTCGCAGAGATAACTGCATATGTAGAAACCAATTTTTGTGACTGTTCATCATTGAATAAAATTTCAGAGTGAGCTGACCGAAGAGGCTGCCCTGCCCCCCCCCCCCCCCATCGTGGGAGTACAGGTGGCTTTTGAATGGGATGGAGTCCCTGGTGAATATAGTAGCACTGGATGCCTTTTCTAGTCCTGTGTTTTTAATTTAGTTTACTTCCCTAATCCTCATTGTTCAGTATTCCTGTCAGACGAAACAAGGATTTCTTACGAAACTATGACGCCAGGTTTAGTTACCACTCAGAGGAAGACAGCACTACCTCCCACTGTTAAGGCCAGAGGATGTCCCCCCTTGTGACTGCCCGCAGGCCAGCAGTGGGCGTTCTTGAAGACGTAAGTTACAGACTTGGGGTAACGCGAACGAGTCTCCCTGCTTGGGAATGTCCCTGTTGGTGGCAACCACTCTGGGGAAGCCTCACACATGGCAAATGATGCTTAGGTACTTATTTGTCTGTTTCTTAAAGAAATACATTAATTAAGACAAAGAAACGAGAACAAAAGTGGCGTAGGGGTCAAACAGATGAAACCAGAACAGTGTTAAACTCCCGCGATGCATTCCGTGAGGCCCTGCCTTCTTCGGTTAAAGGTCGTCTGCACAGCCAGCCCTGAGAGTCCCTGTAGCCAGATGAGAGGAAGAAACATGCTCAGTGGCAAGATTCAGTTATAAGATGTAAATATATCCTTGCTTGGTGCAGGTACAACTGTTGCTGTCACGTGGGGAGAAACTTCTCCCTGGGAAGGGACACTGTGTGATGCAAGCTTAATTGTGCTGGGAAAATCCAGATTTCTTCCTGAGCCTTTCTAGAAATAATCCTGTTGATGAGTACAGTCAGGGAGCAATGTAAGACACCACGTTTTACACATCTGGAGGGATTTGCCCTCGGGATACAGTCATCCTAAAACCCTGATAGCTAACAAAAAAAATCTAGCATCTGCTTTTCTTCCTGTTATCTCTCTAGTGGACTTGAGTTACTAGGGTGATGCCACAGTATGTGCCACGAATAATTTCTCAAATTCTTCCAGCAAAGGAATGCCTGGAGCTTCACGCCTGTTGCATTGGATATGTGTATAGTTGTACGACCGAATATCCACGGGAGAGATTCCTCAAACACTAGTTTTGTCATCAGGCTCCAGAGGTGAAGCCCATCCTCGAATCCTGGGAACAGTGATACAGTGCACTTGCAGTCAGTTGTTGAATTTATTTGAACTGAGCCTCGCAGTATTAATGATGACAAAAGGAATGCAGTGAGTCAGCTGCTTTGGATCAGGAGAGACATCCCGTATGAACATCTGAGTGATGCCAGAGTGGATATTCTTTTTTGGTTGGTGAAAGTGTTTGAAACCTGTAGACGATTTCTTTCTGGTTTGGACCAGCTGCAGAGCTTGGCAGGAACTCTCTGAAGTAGTTATGGTCAGACCCGAGTTACCAGCGCTGCATGATTCTGAAGAAACGCCCAGTAACCTGAGGCACTGAGTCTGTGGACCTGGTTGGCCGTCTCACTGACCACTAGTTTACAGAGAACCTTCGAGAGGTAGGAAGTGAAGTGGGAGGGTGGGTTATCTTTGCCTTCCTCCCAGAGCATTGTGAAGAGGTATCTCTGCCCTTAAAAATATGGCCACATGTGTGAGACTCTGTGTGTGTGCATGTGCATGTGTGCGCGTGTGCATGTATGTGTGTGCATGCATGTGCGTGTGCATGTGTGTGTGCGTGTGTGTGTGTGTGTGTGTGTGTGTATGCATGTGGTGGGGCGTCTTCAAGCCTCTTCTTCCACCACCCACCCTTTGCCAGAGAAGTCACAAGGAAAGGGAGAAAGGAGAAGTCTCGGTCAGAGAGGAGGGGTCAGGAAGGTCACTCAGCCTCACATTTGCCTATTTCCCTGAAAACAGTGCCCTTGTGTACGCATCGCAGGTGCTGCCTCCTTCCTCCCAGGTAAATCCATCGGCCATTGTGTGCCTGCTTGTGTGGTTACTAATAATAGTCTTATATTTTTGTACACCCTGAGAGATTTTTTTTGCAATAGAATATGTGACTTCAGAGCTGCAGAGTCTAATTGTATCTCTTCCCACCGCCCCACAGTCTCACACTGAACCCAGAGGTTAATAGTTGCTCATAAATGCACGTTGAATTAATTTGGTTCTGAACCCTGGGAAAACCATTCTTGGGCTGCTTCTGGAAGAGAGGCTAAACATGACTCAGCAGACCCTTCGTGGAGCACTGGGCACTCTGGGAATGGCTGTGTCTGGGCACCACGGCTTGACCATGTGCACCCGAACTAACTGGAGGAGCCCTTCAGATGGAAAACTGATGTCAGCAAGGCAGAATCACAAAGCCTAGCCAATTCATGGATTTGGGAGTAAATATTCCAGTTCCATGGTGGTTTTTTTTATTTGTTTGTTTGTTTTTCAATGCTATTACATATAGCTTTATTTAGCGTCCTAGGTTGGCTTGCATTTATTGATATTTGTTCCTTCGTTAAAATCTGAGAAAACCATTTGTGCGTTTTATGATTTAGGAACTAAAATTGACACTTCTTTCCCTGGACCGTGTGGCTGAATTGGTTGGGCATTGTTCTGTGTACCAAAGGGCTGCTGGTTTGACTCCCAGGCAGTCTGTCAATGTTTCTCTCTCTAAAAATCAATCTTAAAAAAACTTGATGCTTCCCATTACTAGTTTATTGATTATTTTGGCCACGTTGGGATCATTTATGTAGGTTTCTTCTTTTCTGTGTGCCTCCATTATTTCGTTTTTCAATATTTGAGATAATTTGTTTTCTTAGCAGAGGTGCATTTGATGAAGATTAATAGTTATTAAACCGTGTGCTGGTTGTTAGATTGGCCATGTGTGTGATTTTGGGCCCCTGACTTCTTGGGACTTTAGTTTTCAAAATGATAAGACAACGTTCCTATGCTTCTTCCTAACCCTGACCCAGGCATGGCCGTATTCTAGGTGTGGGAGACATAGCAGTAAGCTTGACATGGAGTAAATTGTGGGATGCTGGATTCAAGATGGGCATGAGTGGTATTCATGTGTTTAAAGAACACTACCCAGGAATACAGAAGGCAAGGATCCCTACCACTAGCTTTGCTAATAATTAGTGGTGTGACCTTGAAAAATCATGTAGCCTCTTTGGACCTATTTTCCTTATGTCTCATGACCAGATACTGGTCTGGACAAGTTTTCAGACTCCAGTGCTCATCAGAATCGCCGAGGAAACTCATTGAAATGACGGTTCCTGGGCTTTGCCAACAGATCGTTTGCTGCAGTATGTCTGGGATAGAGCCCAGGAAAATAGAGCCTGTTTTGTTCTAATGTAAGTGTTCTGTGGGCCACACTGTCAAAAACACCTGGTCGGAGTTGGCCGGACCATGGGAGGTGACTGATTAGTAAGTCATGAAATCAATTTGGTGGTTTTGGAAAAGCCTTTCAAAAATGACATGGAGAAGAGAGAATATCAGGGGCATCGTGGAGCAAAGACAAGTAAAATTAAAGCCACTGCCTACATGTTTAGGTGTCTATTACAGCAGCACCCCACTTTCAGGAACCTAGGGTGCCTACTCTCTGCCTATTGACTGGAAAGTCCAAATGGAAGGTTTGGAATTCATCATTTTCTTGGAGCACTGGTTATTTCAAGAAGGCAAATTTACCTGGGGTAGGGGCTTTAATACGGAAAGGTGTCACCTGAACAGCTCCGAGAAGTGTTGATCCCATCGTGGCAGGGACAACTTCCTCTAGGTATCATAACATAGAGTAACAAGACCCTTCCATAGAGTAAGGAATCTTCTCCGCCAGAATATAATAGGAAACCCTGCTCCCTTCCACTCACTCAAAACAACTTGGATAACACAGAAATAACAGTCCCAGGCCAAAAAGATTGCCAGGGACAAACTACATCTTCCCTGCAACAAAGTCATCTTCCTAAAGAGAGGATTGATTGCAAGGAGATCTAGGTGCTTATTCCTGACAAACTGAACATCTCCCCTAAGCCCTCTCTCTACTAGTATTTGCTCAGTAAATATCCATTGGATGCACGCTCTCGAAAGCCACTTCAGTTCTGAGATGCTCAGTGAGACTTTTCTTTTCTTCAATCATTCTTTCCTTGGAGGAATCATATAATTTAATATTTGTATCCGTCACAGTGAACGGTTTTAATTTATGGTAATGATAATGGGAAAAGAATAAAGCTTTGTGAAAATTAATCAGCATGTTAGCTTAGGAGGCAGTCAGCAGAAATCATTCATTTAATTTATTATAGATACACACACGTGTGTGTCCAAATGGGGAACATCGTCTTCAAAGCAGCTTTGGTGATTCTGTACTAATTCCAAAGAGCTTGGCATTGCTCGACAACACATGAAAAATCAGAATATCCATCACCAAACACCTTGTGAACTCTTTCTTTTGAATTTGCCTTCAGAGTCTAGTTGTGATCCTCATTAGAAAACCAGTTCCATTATATTAATGGTCACGCCTCATTTTTATGAAAACCAGTGTTACTCAACATGATTACCTCCCTTATTTGGCGAGCTGGCAAGCTCTGCTCTGAAAGCCTATTGGTTGCCTCCCAGAATCAAATCCATCTTCCTAGGATGTCATTCACTGTCCTGAGCTATTGAACTGGGGCAGACTCTGCAGGCAGCCCAGAAGGAGGGGTTCCAGACGTCTTTGAACAACCCTCCTCATTGTGTTGCTGAAACTAGCAAGCACTCCGAAATGTTGATACTCCTGTGTGCAAAATTCCTGAAGCATTTGTTTTCAAACAAACCTGGATCCCACTTACTCGATTTTGATAGACACGTTGCCAGTAAAGTGTCCAGATGGAAATAGGCCAGTTTATGCAGCGACAAGGACCTGAATGGGCCTTGCCTTGTGATTCCTTCGAGGAAGGATGGAATGAGCGAACGTCACCTTTTCCTTCTCATGGTGGATGCTGTTATTCCAGCTCCTCTGTTCTCTGCCTTCAGGGTTGCAGCTGAGCTAGGAGCAGTGCTTGAACAGGAAGAGCAAGGGTGACTGTCCAGGCAGGGCAGGGCGTGCTACAAGCTAGACGGATTACTGTCAGAGCCCTCCGCAGGGAAAAGACAAGCTACATACAAAGAATATGGCCTTTGCAAGCATAAGGAAAAACAGGCAAAATTTAGAGCTGCTTCCATAGTGACAATGCTATTTTTCCAGTGCAGTTAGATCCAGAGCACACCCCTCCCCCAAAGACATCCACGTGTCAAGACAGCTCTCAGAGTAGTCATGGAATACTTCGAAGGCTTATCATTAACCCCCACCCCCACCCCCCAGATGACTGGTTTGTTTTAGATTACTAATAAAGTAAAATTTTCTACAAATGATAGACCTCAAATATGAAGACTGTAGGATAGCTATCTTGACTAAAACAGTGTAAGCAGGGATTTTTAATTTGGGGAATTCTTGACATTTATGCATAGTCCAATTTTAGATATCTGAGCTCACAATTGAAAATGATCAACTAAAAGAAAAACTTCAGTTTCCCACGTGATACTTGGAAGATTCAGATATTTCGTCTGAGTGAGGCAGTTGCCAACATCAGCATGCTAGCTTCTCCTAGCTCTGTCCCTTGTCACCGAGGTTGCTGCCTCCCATCTGGGAAGAGTGGGAACCAATGTTTTCATAGTGTCTGGTTGAGAAACCACCAGGCGAATTTGGGTAGAAGATCGAACGGACGGCTTTGGAATGAGGCCAGGTCTGACTGGGGAGACAACATTGTCATGCTCTACGGTGGGGACCAGCAGAACCCCCGGGTGGCCTCTCCCCCTTCCCGTGTCTGTAGCTCTGGAGCTGCTTAAGGGGGTGACAGCAGCCCCTGAGATCGCACCCCAGCCTTGACTAACCACACCGCCTATTCTAAGCCCTGAAAATGGGTGACTGGTTTGGACTGTTTCCCCCTCTGCCTCGGGAGAGGCTGACCTTTTCGGAAACGTTTGCTCATGGGCCCTGTCTCCTTTGTGGCTTGGTGGCAACGAAGACATTGGTCCACCACTGAGATGATTCAGAGCAAAGAGCCTCTGATAACTTCTCCTTTTTCTGCTGCGCTCTGGGGACTGCTGGGCTCAGCTGAGCTAACTTCGGTTTTGCTCTGCTGGGCTTGGGAAATGGCTCTCAAACGACCCCAGCCAGCCTCAGGAACCGGTCAGGAGACACCTGTATTTCTAGAGTGCCTTTCTCCTGCAGGGTCATTACTTTCGCACGTAGATTTTTCTCATTTAGTCTTTAAATCTGCAGCCCATACAGAAGGCTGGGTGTCATTGGGCCAGTTTCCTGAGACTCAGAATGTGGTCAGAGCCTGTGCTGGTCACACAGCACATCTTTGGGGAGGCCACACTGAATTGGGTGGGCCATGTCCCTTTCATATTCTGTTCTTGTCTGTTTGGTTATTACAGTATCAGAATTATTTTGTTAGAATGCCCATATGCTCTATTACAAAAGTACAGTACCCTGGAGTCTTTCTATACCATAATAGGTCCATGGGGTTTCTGTTGTTGGGTGCTAGTATAGAGGTGAATCGGTTTTATTTATTTACATTTTTTATTTTTCAGGTATAGTTGGCATACAATATTATATCAGTTTCAGGTGTACAACACAGTGATTAGACATTTAGCTAACGTTCAAAGTGATCACCCCAATTAGTCTAGTATCCCTCTGACACCATACATCATTATTATATTATTGACTATATATCTCTTGGCTGTACTTTACATCCCCAAGACTATTTTTATAACTGGCAACTTGTACATCTTAATCCCTTCACCTTTGTCATGCAGCTCCTCAACCCCTCTCCCATCTGGAGACCGTCAATTTGTTCTGTGTATCTATGAGTCTGTGCTGATCAGTTTTATAATGAAGGAAGCAGAATTTGTGCCAGATTGCCCTGGATCTGTCTGCAGAAAGTCCAGCACAGACGCCGAGTGGTGTGATCTTGGTTATTTATTTAATCTTTCTGAACCTACGTTTCCTTAGGCTCCTTGAGACATCAGGGAGGAATGGAACTGCTTTCTAACTTGTTGGTGAGGTTAAGCGAGAAAACATATGTATGACACAGTATCTGGCATGGAATACTCAATAAATGGTGGCAATTAACTAAATGATTCTAGACTTTAGTTACTTTGTTTCTTGGGTTGGTTTCTGTGGGGACATAACTAGTTACCAGTTTAACAAGCAGATACTTCATGGAAGGAGAAGTTAGAGGAATAACTTCTCATGCATTTATTCTGGAAATGCCTGTTGAACACATACATACCAGCCTCCCGAGACACATCAGTGGAGGATGTAGGCAGCTCCCTGCCCCCCAGGAGTGTCCAGTCTGGTTGGGGACATGGACAAGAAACAGGTAACCCAATAAATAAGTCTATTATGTTGTGTTTTAGAAAGTGGTAAGTATCCTGAAAAAAAGAAAGAGAGCTTAGAAGAGGTATAATTTTAAATGAATCTAATTGGAAAGCAAACATTCAATTATTTTATTGTTTCTTTCAATCTTACTTTGTATTGGTTTCAGGTGTACAGCCTTGTGGTTAGACAATAATGTATTTCACAGTGTTCCCCTCAATATTTCCAGTACCCCAACTGGCCCCCTTTCTATGTAGTTATCGCAATAATATTGACTACATTTCATATGCTTTACTTACTTCTCGAGACTACTTTGTAACTACCACTTCGTGCTTCTCAGACCCTTCACCTTTGTCACCCAGTGCCCCAGCCTCCTTCCCTGGGGCAGCCATCAGTTCTGTCTGTGTCTGTGAGTCTGGTTCAGTTGTGTTTATTTTGTTGTTTAGGTTCCACATAGAAATGAAATCATGTATTTGCCTGACTTAGTTTTAGGAGGATCGTTCTGACGGCTGCCCCCAGAGCAATGGGGAAGCAGAGCGTGTCTTGGAGGTCATCACCTTTAACCCCTTCATGTCAGAATAGAAACAGGCAATCAAGGCTTGAATCCCGCGTCTGCTGCTGTACCGTGAGTGGTGTCCGAGATCCAAAATTCAGGATATCTTCAGAAAAGTCTTTAAAATTTCCCATTACTCTCTGAGAGCCAAGATTTAGGTCATGCAAGAAGGGAACAAATACTGATTCCATTTATTTTACCAACAGTGTATCTTTGGGGGGTGAAAGTTGAGGCATTTCTGTAGCCTAAAATTACTTTTGGTATATTTGTCCATGTATCTGAGTTTATAGATTGCATACTTCAAATAAGAAATGAGATTTCATGAGGTTGCTTGTGACATTTTATTAGACAAATTCTCCAGGTCTGGTTAGCAGTGGAGTTAGCTGTCAAGCAGCTGTGGAACCAAAATACTGCAGTGATGTAAAAGAGGGAGGTTCGCCCTGGCCGGTTTGGCTCAGCGGTTGGCGCGTTGGCCTGCGGTACACAGAGACCCGGGTTCGGTTCCCGCTAAGGGCACGTACCTCGGTTGCAGTTTGTCCCCGGCCCTGGTTGGTCGTGCGGGTGGCAGCCACTCGATGTGTCCCTTCACGTCGATGTTTCTCTCTCTCTCTCTTCCTCTCTCACCCTCCTGCTCTATCTGAACAAAAAATGGAAAAAATGTCCTCGGGTGAGGATAAAAAAAAAAAGGAGGGAGGTTCGTGATCATATGTCATTTTTACCTTAAGAAAGATGGCATTTCTAAGGCATCTACTTTTAGACAGTTAGAAGGAAAGCTAACTTAGTTCGATGGGTTTGCCTTCCCATCCTCATTTTTAACCCTGGTCAGTTACTCAATGCCCCTGCTTTCTGCTTTGGAGAAGTCCCAAAATGTCTTTGGAATCAAATGTACTTTTATCTTTTCTGTTGCCTAACCTGAAGTTATTAAAAATAAGTTAATGCGTTAAAAAAAGCCAAAAACTTTCTTCTTTAATTCTAATTTTCTAATTTTTAAGCCCATGATTTTTTTTTTTTAATAAGGAGACCTGTAATAAAGATTAGTCATTACTCAACTGCTAAGTTAATTATATAGAGAATGGATGAGTATCCGATTTTTGGATCATCCTGGTCTTTGTACTTCTTTTCTGTCATTTTGCCTACATTGTAACTGTGCTCCTTCTATGATTGGGCTGAAAGAGGGAAAAGAGATGGGATTCATTTATATTTGTCCATTGCAGCCATGCACTTCAGAGTTTCACCACTTTTGGGGGGCGGGGTGCATTTTCTCTGCTTTTGCCCCTGACCTGCTATTACCCTTTGGTTTGAATTGCATTCTTGAGGAATTGAATCAAAAATTGATGGGAGAAAATCAAATCACTTCAGTCTTTAAAATAAAACAATATTTGACATTGGCTGGCCTTAGGCAATTTTTATTATGTTTCTGATCATTTTTAATATAAAATTCCAACTCACTTTCTTCCACTCTAGCTTACAAGGAAGCCAAGAAAGCAAATGTGACCAGTTCAGATAAATATGTATTTGGGGAGAATAGAGGTTTCTTTTATCTCAAGTTCTCCTTGTCTGTTTCTAACCACTTAGCTGGAATCACACTTTCGGCTAATAAATCACAGTGTACCTCCCCCATGAGTGAGAAATTTAAGATGACGAGTTAGGATGAGTAGGAAATACTGTTTACAGTGGAGCTGTCTGTCTGCAGTTTGGGGATGGTTTTTAAGTTCAGCTTTGGTACAGTAATTAGTATAACACATGTCTCTGAACTTGAGCAGATGTTCATTGTCTGTGGGGCTTTGTAAAGAACCTGCCCCACGAGTGTGAGGCGTTCGGGAGCCCAGCGGATTTCTGTTCGTACACACACAGATGTGGGCACACTCTCCTGGATGAAAGTGTGTAAACACCTCTATATACACAAGATGACCCTAGCCAGAGAGGTGTCCGCTAATCCATGGGAGCAAGGTCAGGGGCACATTCATGGAAGAAGTCTAATGGGACAGCTTTGTTAGCTGATGGATAGGATTTCCGTGGTCAAGGTTACCAGAGAAGCAATATCAGGAGGAGAAAAGAATGAACAAGAGTGCAATAGGGCAGTGTGGAATGCTGGCCGTTCCGTTAGAGGTCCTACCCTGCACCACTCTGTCCCTTCATTTTCCTTTCAGAGCTCATCTCAGGCATCATATCACCTTGTCGTAGGTGCGTTCCTAAGGAAGGCTTTGTCTGCTGTGGACATGCATGCTGGCATCAGACACTTACTTGCTATGCTCTTGATCAAGTTACTTAATAATTAGTGAAATTTATGCAACACTATATGCCAGGCAACATTTTTAATGTGTTTCATTGGTTTAGTCTTTTTTTTTTTTTATTCTCACCCGAGGACATTTTTCCATTTTTTTGTTCAGATAGAGTGGGAGGGAGAGAGAGGAAGAGAGAGAAACATCGACATGAAAGGGACACATCGAGTGGTTGCCACCCACACGACCAACCAGGGCCGGGGACAAACTGCAACTGAAGTACGTGCCCTTAGTTTGAACTGAACCTGGGTCTCTCTGGACTGCAGGCCGACACTCTAACCGCTGAGCAAAACCACCAGGGCTGGTTTAGTCTTTTAATTACTACAGCATCCCTGTGAGGTAGGAAGTAGTGCAGATGGGGGAACTAAAGTACTTGTCCGAGGGCACAGCTAGAAAGGAGCAGTCCTGAGCTTAGAACAATGGCACTTTGACTCCAGAAACTATTGTCTCAACCACTAACAACACTACAACTTTGCTAGGCTACAGTTTATTTATGAAGCCGTGTGGTAAGGTTTTTTAGCACACTGTTCAGCATGCAGTAGGTGCTTGATACTTGGAAGTCATTGCTATAATTAATATTTCAATTTGGTTGAAATATTTTTCTTCTTCTACGTACCTCTCTGATAGCGTTACTGCACTGTGCCACAATTGTGGGTTTGTCCGTTTCACACACTGAACTGTAAACGTCCTGAGGGTGGGAACTCTCCTTACAGAACCTGACCCCAGTGGCTCAGTAAATGCCTGTTGAATGAATAGCCTGTGTGTGTTGCTATGTGTGGCCTTGCTGCAGGGACAGTAGCACTGTGTATTGTCCCCACCCACGACTCCAAGGCACGCACGCAGCACCAGGTTTGAATTCAACCCCTTCCACCTATCGGCTTTGTATCTCATGCAAATAATTTATCTTCCTTCAAACCTCCACTTCCTTGTTTATTTAATAGGACAACATTAAATAAAGATCCAAGTAGATAATGCATATCAGGAATTTAACAGAATGCCTGGTTTATAATGATAAATAATTCCTATCATCATCATCATCATCATCATCATTATTGAATACCTGCTGAAAGTCTATTCAGTAAATGGTGTTGGGAAAATTGGACAGATACATGCAAAAAATGAAATTAGACACCCTTTTTACACTGTACACAAGAATAAACTCAAAATGGATTAAAGACTTAAATGTAAGACTCAAAACCATAAAAATCCTAGAAGAAAACATAGGCAGTAAAATCTCTGACATTTTTCATAGCAGTATTTTTTTCTGATATATCTTCTCGGACAAGGGAAACGAAAGAAAAAATAAACAAATGTGATTACCTCAAATTAAAATGTATTTTCACAGAAAGGAAACCATCAACAAAAAAAGGCAACCAACTGAATGGGAGAATATATTTGCCAATGACATATCTGATAAGGGATTAATATCCAAAATTGATAAAGAACTTACACAATTCAACACCAAAAAAACAAACAAACAAACAATCCAATTTAAAAATGGGCCCTGGCCGGTTTGGCTCAGCGGTTAGAGCGTCCGCCTGCGGTCCAGAGAGACCCGGGTTCGGTTCCCGCTAAGGGCACGTACCTCGGTTGCAGTTTGTCCCCGGCCCTGGTTGGTCGTGCGGGTGGCAGCCACTCGATGTGTCCCTTTCACATTGATGTTTCCCTCTCTCTCCCTTCCTCTCTCTCCCTCCCACTCTATCTGTACAAAAAATGGAAAAATGTCCTCGGATGAGGATTAAAAAAAAAAAAAAAAAATGGGCAAGGCACCTGAATAGACACTTCTCCAAAGAGGACCTACAGATGGCCAAGAGACATGAAAAGATGCTCAATGTCACTAATCATTAGAGAAATTAAAATTAAAATCACAATATAAGTCATGTCACACTTGTCAGAATGGCTACCATCAATAAATCAACAAACAAGTGTTGGCAAGGATGTGGAGAAAAGGAAACCCTTATGTATCATCGGCAGGAATGCAGATTGCTGCAGCCACTGTGGAAAACAGCATGGAGTTTCCTCAGAAAATTAAAAATGCAACTGCCTTATGACCCAGCAATTCCACTTCTGGAAATATATTGGAAGAAACACAAAACACTGACTGAAAAAAATATGTGCACTCCTACGTTCATAGCAGTGTTATTTACAATGGCCAAGATTTGGATGCAGCCCACATGCCCATCAGTAGATGAGTGGATAAAAATGCTGTGGTACATTTACACCATGGAATACTACTCAGCTGTAAAAAAGGAGGAAATCTTACCTTTTGTGACAGCATGGATAGGCCTGGGAAGTATTATCCTAAGTGAAATAAGCCAGTCAGAGAAAGATAATTACCATATGATTGCACTTATATGTGGAATCTAATGAACAAAATAAAGTAACAAACAGAATAGAAACAGATTCATAGGTACAGAGAACAGATTGATAGCTGTTGGGGGGCTGGGTGAAAAAGGTGAAGGGATTAAGCAAAAAAGAAAAAGAGAGAAGAAGAAACCCACAACTCATAGACACAGACAATAGTATGGTGATAACCAAAATGGAAGGGGGAAGTGAGGGTTGGTAAAAGAGGGTAAAGGGAGAAAAAAAAGTGACCGAAGGAGGCTTGACGTGGGGTGGTGAACACACAGTACAATATACAGATGCTGTATTATAGAACTGTACACCTGAAACTTATGTAATTGTATTATCCAATGTCACCCCATTAAATTTAATAAAAAATTCTATAATTATTATTATTGAATAACTGCTGAAAGCCCAGTACTCAGCTACTTGTTGGGTATGCAGAGATGATTCCTCCCTCATTCAAGGACTTCACAGTCTCACAGAGGAGAAGCCCTGTTGCTAAGTGCATTATAATTGTGTGCAATTATGTACAATAATAGCTGGAGTTCAGATAAACTGTGGGGGACAGGATTGAAATATATCCTCTTGATAGAGGATATATCCAAAGTGGGTTTTGAAGAATGAATAGAAGTCCTTAAAACAGAGCAGGAATGAAGTCCTCATGATCAGGATTGTGGACTTAATAGGCAAGGGGGATCCATTGAAATTTTTTGAAATTTTTTGAGGGTGACATCAACAGAACTGTCCTTTAGGTTTTGAAATTTTTTGAGTAGGAGGGTGACATCAACAGAACTGTCCTTTAGGAAGATTAATCTGACAAAATATGTTAGTGAGGAGATAAATATCACATACACCTTTAGCGAAACCCCCGACATGGGACAGAAATCCATTCTGCTACACCCCTTGCAGCAGATGCCTGAACACACCCAGCAAGAGAACATTCACTACTCCTGAGGCAACTCCCTCTTGCCCTTCTTTCTCCTTGATTCCCTCCTTCCTTCTCCCGCCACCCATCCATCCACCTCCTCATCCACCCACCCATCCACCCACCCATCCATTCATCTATCATTTCTTAAGAGTTTCCTATGTGCCGCTGACTAGACTAGGTGCTGAGAGTAGAAAGCGGGAAACAAGGTGTCCTGCCCTTGAGGAGCTCCCAATGATCGCACGTTCATTACTGAATCCTTTTTATTGGTGGAAATGTCTTTTTTCTTAGCCTGAGTGAGAGCGGCTTTCTTCGAGCCCCTCCTCTTGGCTCTCCTTTTCTAATTATTTCTTGTAAAACAAACCAAATGTTCTTTCCTTTCATGTGATTGCTTTTATCATTTTAAAAACTCTACCACGGAGCCTTTTAATCAACCCTTTCTCTGGAAAATTCATTTCCCTGAAAAGTTTCTCATAAGGCAGGATTCATAAAACTTAAGGACTTTGGGAGCTGGCTGGGACTTTGGAAGTCATTTAGAATTCATATGTCTCAACCCTCGTCGCTTCCAGGTAACCTCTGAGTCACCAGTAAGTTGTGACTTGCCTAAGATCACTGAGCTAGTTAGCGACAAATTTAGGATAAGAGCTCAGGCTTTCAGGTATCCAGACTTGCAGGACCAGTGGCTTTCTGGAACCTTCTCTCCTGGTAACCCTCCCCAAATGCCCTGTCAGTGTTTGCTGTCCTAAAACGGGGAACCAGAAGTTGCATGTGGTATCTCAGATGTGTTCTGACCTGGGCAGAGAGCTGTGATGACGGATGAAAAGGCCACCTTCAACAGAAGGCGCCAGGCTGCTTGCCAACTTCATCACCTCCAGTTCTCGTCAGTCTCTCAGCCATCCTTGGAGGGTGGGTGCAGAGCTCCAGATTCTGATGGGGAGGGTTCACGTAGGAGCGAAGTAGTGTCCAGTCCCCAGCCATAGAGCTAGCAAGTAGAAGTACTGCAAATCCAACTGAGGACTGCCTGACTGCGGGTCACAGAGGGCCATGACTGACCATACTTTCTTCATTAGGAATGGGTTGTAATGACGTTTCAATGTCGTGTTTGAGAGCCTGTGTTGACTTTGTAGTCATCCTGCACTGGGGACTCTTCTAAAAACCTAAAATAGTAGTCTTCATTTTTCTTTCTTTTCAATGCTCCACTCTTAGTTTTGTCTGGTCTCCTTTGTTGAGAATGGAGCCAGGCTCATGAATGGGCCTGGCCCCTAGGTGTGCCTGCTGGCTCTCCCCCTGTGATTGCGAAAGTGGGGCATTGGCTTCTTAGATGTCAGTCAAGATCAGTCCTGCAGACCTCAGAGTGAAGGTGAGATTAAATGAAACAATGTCTGTGGAAGGGCATTGCAAATTGGCAAATTAGTGCTAACCCTGATGGTTTAAAACAAGCCTGCCTTGCCCCTGGGCTCCAGCTGACCTGCCCCTGTCTGCTTTTTGCCCTACTTCAGGTTTTTCCTGCTCCCAGGAATGCCCCCTCCTTCCCTCCTCCTCCCCTCAAAATGACAAAGATGTAGGAAAGGACAGAGGTCCAGGGTGGAGCCAATGAGAAGTTGTGGTGGCGCACAGTGAAGGTCTCCCAGTTGTTACACAAACTTGAATGCACTCTTAGGTTGTTGTTGTGGCAGGGTGATGCATCTGAACAGTGCTCTAATCATTTGTCTGTTCATCCAAAACTTGCCGGGATTTCTGCAGAAGTTCTTCTACTTGGCCTCTCCAGTGTATTTTGCACACACAACCAGAGGGGTCTTTATTTTATTTTATTTTTTTTAATCATCACCCGAGGACATTTTTCCATTTCTTGTACAGATAGAGTGGGAGGGAGAGCGAGGAAGAGAGAGAGAGAGAGAGAGAGAGAGAGAAACATCGACGTGAAAGGGACACATCGAGTGGCTGCCATCCGCACGACCAACCAGGGCCGGGGACAAACTGCAACCGAAGTACATGCCCCTAGCGGGAATCGAACCCGGGTCTCTCCGGACCGCAGGCCGATGCTCTAACCGCTGAGCCAAACCGGCCAGGGCCAGAGGGGTCTTTTTAAAAAGCCTGTGGGGTCAGGCAGCCGCCCTGCATCAGCCTCTGGAACATGCCCATTGCTCTCCAGGAGGAGTCCTCCTGGGCCCTACCCAGCCCTGGGGCTCGGCCCCTCACCAGCCCCTCACCTCCTGGGGTGGGAGTTTCTGGGTCTCTGACTGCCCTGCATACTCCTGCCTCAGGGATTTTACACAGCCTCTTTCTTCTTTTTTAAAGAAAGTCCTCCCCCAATCTTTTAATGAGTTAAGCCTATCTTAATCCCTGGCGTACATGTCATTTTCTCTGAGAAGTCTTCAGGGAGGTCCCCTTTCCTCACATTGGGTGCTTTCCCTTTGTAACTGTGATAGTACTTCCTGTGACTATTTGATGTGTGCCTGTCCCTCTCACTAAACTCTGAGTTCTCTGAGGGCAGGGACCGTGGCTTGTGACGCGAGACACATAGGTGCTTAGCACAGTGCCTGACGCATAGTGCGTGATCAGTAGATAACGGCCATGGAGACAGAAGTGTGATTCACCATTCTGCTGGCCCGACGGAGACCCTCCAGTGTGCAGAGGCCGGTCCATCCGCTCCCAGGCTGACCCATGGAGACCCTCCAGTGTGCAGAGGCCGGTCCATCCGCTCCCAGGCTGACCCATGGAGACCCTCCAGTGTGCAGAGGCCGGTGCATCCGCTCCCGGGCTGACCCGACGGAGACCCTCCAGTGTGCAGAGGCCGGTCCATCCGCTCCCAGGCTGACCCGACGGAGACCCTCCAGTGTGCAGAGGCCGGTCCATCCGCTCCCAGGCTGACTGGACGGAGACCCTCCAGTGTGCAGAGGCCGGTCCATCCGCTCCCAGGCTGGCCCGACGGAGACCCTCCAGTGTGCAGAGGCCGGTCCATCCGCTCCCAGGCTGACCGGACGGAGACCCTCCAGTGTGCAGAGGCCGGTGCATCCGCTCCCAGGCTGGCCCGACGGAGACCCTCCAGTGTGCAGAGGCCGGTCCATCCGCTCCCAGGCTGACCGGACGGAGACCCTCCAGTGTGCAGAGGCCGGTGCATCCGCTCCCAGGCTGACCCGACGGAGACCCTCCAGTGTGCAGAGGCCGGTCCATCCGCTCCCAGGCTGGCCCGACGGAGACCCTCCAGTGTGCAGAGGCTGGTCCATCCGCTCCCAGGCTGATTCAGCCGGGTGCACGAGCACATGCAGATGTCACCTTCGCTCATTCATCCTGCTGACCCTGATGGAGACCCTCCAGTGTGCAGAGACTGGAGTCCATCCGCTCCCAGGCTGATTCAGCCGGGTGCACAAGCACATGCAGATGTCACCTTCGCAAGCAGAGTGTGCAGTCCTCTGGGAGTGGAGAGGCTGGGGTGTCCAGGTCTGTGGCGAAGGTGCCTTACGAAGGTCACATTTAAGCTGAATCTAGCTGTTTCTTTGCCATCCTCATCTCCGGGTATCAGACTACCTCATACCCTGCCTGAGTCTTGACTCTAAGCCTGAATAGACTTTTCTTGCTCACCGAGAGCTCTGTCAAAAACAGGACATAAAGTTAACTTGACATGGTTGCTCAGTGGATTCTTGTTAGTGCCCGGTACTTACCAAAATTGGCTAAAGCCCCTTATTAGCTTGGACAGAAATCTGTCTACTGGTTTACTTTCCTGGATCTACCCTATTTGAAGAAAAAGAGAACATGCCCAGCCGGTGTGGCTCAGTGGTTGAGCGTCAACCCATGCACTACGTGGTCGCCGGTTTGATTCCCAGTCAGGGCACATGCCCAGGTTATGGGCCTGATCCCCAGTGGGGGGCATGCAGGAGGCGGCCAAGGGATATTCTCTTTAATCAATGTCTCTATCTCTCTCCCTCTCCCTTCCTCTCTGTCTGAAATCAATAAAGACAAATTATTTTAGAAGAGAGAGAGAGAGAGAGTGAGCAAAACTCTGACCCGTCTTCTTTTGCAGAAACTTCTCTCACTCTTTGTGGATCCCAGAGATTTCTGAGAGGCTTCAAGGTGAGGATCTCCCTGTGTGTCCTGGGTTGCTTTTCTCCCCTTAAGTTCTGTTGCCTTTCAGGTCTCACTTGCAGGCTCTGGGAGGCAGTTGTGGGGAGAGGAGCCCTGGAGTGGAGACCAGGGGCCTGGAATATTCTTTAGGTCTGTGATCGTGGGGGTTATATAATCTTTCTTGGCTTTGCTTCCCCATCTGTTATATGAAGTGGTTGAAATGAATGAACTTACTGTCTCCCCCCAGCTCCTGGGATTAGAAAGCTCCGCCTTCAAACACAGTGACCCTCCAGCACCCAAATAGAGGCTCATTATCTCTGCGGTCAGTTTGAGGAGTGTGCGACTCACCTTTTCCATCTTTCCCATCATCCTGGCTTGGAGAAGTCTGTTTGGTTGTCTCCCTTCTCTTCCTGCCTGCCCTGCAGACATAGCTCACTTGTGACGTGACCGTCCTAACATTTTTACAGGTTGAAACAACTCTTGGGCAATGGTGTGAGGGTCCACTGGACTTCAGGGCTGGCGCAGTCCATGCCTTATCTAAAACAGGGTCAAGTCCTTCAGGTGGAATCCTGGCTCAGCTGCGTGACCTCTGGCCGGACACTGAACCTGTGGAGACTGAGGATGGTCATGGGTGCCGCAGCAGCGGGCGTTGTGCCGTGTGCACAGTCATGTAAAACACGGTGAGCGCTGTTCAAAGCCATTTTTAATGTCTGTGCCTATTTCCATTGGAGCCTTTCCCAGCGGGCCTGCGCTGAACTCTTTTTTTTTTTAATCCTCACCCAAGGATATTTTTCCATTCATTTTTTTATTTTATTTTAGATAGAGTGGAAGGCAGGGAGAGGGAGAGAGAGAGAAACATCAGTGTGAGAGAAACACATTGGCTGGTTGCCTCCCGCATGACCCTGACCACCAGGAGTCAAACCGAGGAACGAGCCCTTGACCGGGAATCGAACCCGTCACCCTTTGGTTCAGACTAACTGCAGAGCCAAACCGGCCCGGGCTCCACTGAATTCTTTAGCTGTCCCGTGTGGCACATCACCGTGAAGTTTCGGGTGAACAGAAGCGCTGCACGGAGAAGCATGTAAAAGCAGGGCGTCCCTTCCCTGAGCAGCTCTGAGGAGGAGGAGGCTGGGAGGCGAGGAGGGGCCGGAAGGAATGATTCTTTTCCTAAACGTCGTGAGAGGTGGTTTACCAGGTAATACACGAGAGCAGCTTCAGATGGGAGGACGGAATGTGGACAAGGCCGGTCACACTTCACAGTGTATCAACGTCAGTAAAATGTACCCACATGAAATACGATTGCTATTCAATGATGTGAGCATTGAGCTGCATTTGGTTGTCGACATGAGTTAATATTTTTTAGACACCTAAGCGTTGGCCAGTTTTGATAGTTTTGATTTCCTTTTGGATTCTGGAGCTAATTGTGTTTTCCTAGGGTTGCAGATGTTTCTGTAGGTTGGTGGGAGCCTGTGGGCCCCACGGTGCCGGTGCCTCTGGTGGATAAAGTGGTCCTAGAAAGCGCAGGTACGGGGTCTGGGCGGGGGCTGGGCTGGCCCTGGGCTGAGATCAGGTTGCTTTCTTGAGAACTCAGTGCAGGAGTGGTGACATCTTTGTGTCATTATTGGGGATGGGCAAACCGAAGGATAATTAGGCAGGTGAACGTGGGGGCAGGGACTGCGGTCATCCTGCCTTCTCCCACCACCCTGCCCTCAGCCCCTCCTGTGCCCCTTTCCCGCCTCACTTGCTCTCCCCAGTCATTCGTTCGTTCGTTCATTCATTCATCAAACAGTCATTGAGTACCCACCAGCTGCCAAACACTTGGGTTACACAGATGAATTCAATATTCATTCGGTCCTCAAGGAGCCCACAGGCCATTTCTTCTCCATTTATATCACCGCTTGTCAAAAGGGCCCTTAACAAGTTGCTAACATTGGAAAAATAAGTCCTTGGACTAGAGAGGCAACAGCTTCTTCTTAACTGTCCTGTGGTCAAGGGGGGTGTCCACACTCCTTACCCCATGCTGATCACACGTTGTAAGACAGTTCTTTGCGCTTGGGAAAGGCATGATGTTTTTCTCTTAAAAAAAAAAAAAGGGAATTAATTCAAATCTCCAATTCTAAACTTTTGTGGCTGTATGATTCTAAATTAGTTTAGGGAAGGAGGCAGACAGTTTTGAGCATGTCTCCATGGACACTGGATGTTGTGTTGAGGTGTCTGCTTAGTCCCATTTGGTGCCATCTGGCATGAAAGAATGGTTGGATTTTGGTCTGAGGGCAACTCAAGGTACTTAGAGGGATCTGCTTGTCTCCTGATACTCGGTTGAAATGTTCTAGCAGCTTAGTGAACCCGCAGGTAGCTTTAACAGGTAAAATACTGTGTGCTAAGAAATACGAATAATTTATTCAATATAAGTATATACCATGAGATATACTTTGGGACATACTTATACTAAAAATGATTTGTTACCTGAAATTCAAATTTAACCGGGTGATTATTATTATTATTATTTTGCTTGCATCTGGCAATTCTACGTAGCATCCACCTATAATTTGTGATCTCGCAAACCTAATGCCCCAAATTACCTATTAGATAGTAAAAACTTTTTCGGCTGAGCAGCCCAGCCTCCTGCTGAATGTTCTCCGCTCTAAGCTCCTCCCACATACAAGGTGTTGCTGTTTTACGCGTAACACACTTGACTGGACTTCAACTGGTGTTTCTCTTTCCCCCACCACTGATGAAGTGACAGCCAACCATTCTATTAAAATCCTTGAAATGTCCGTACATAAAATGGATATGCTAATTAGCAGCCAGTTACTGACATTTTGGAAAACAGACTTTTTTGATTAAAAAGCATTTGGTGGAATTAGAAATGAAATGCATGAGTGCTTTTTGGCTTTGTATTTCTTATCTGATAAAGTAGCTCTGGAATTTATTTGGGGTCAGGACCGGTTAACTCAAGCACAGGCCAAGGGCCACCCCTCCAAATACCAGGTTTTTCTACAGTTCGTCTTTGGTTCCTATTAGCCTTGAAATATTTATATCTGTACCCAGTCATTGTGCCTTCGTTCCAGATCTGGTGCCTCTGTGAGGAAGAAGGAAAAATACAGCCCCACATCCTTGCAAAATTTATAGGTTTTTGGTGAGTTAAGAGAGTTGCTGAAGAACTCAGTGGAGAACATGAGAGGTTTTGCAAAATCTTTAAGATGACTAGGAACTCCTCTGCTTTGCTGATTTTTTTTTTTTTTTTTATCCTCATTTGAGGACATTTTTCCACTTTTTGTACAGACAGAGTGGGAGGGAGAGAGAGGAAGAGAGAGAGAGGGAAACATCGATGTGAAAGGGACACATCGAGTGGCTGCCACCTGCACGACCAACCAGGGCCGGGGACAAACTGCAACCGAGGTACATGCCCTTAGCGGGAACCGAACCCGGGTCTCTCCGGGCCGCAGGCGGACGCTCCAACCGCTGAGCCAAACCGGCCAGGGCTGCTTTGCTGATTTTTAGTGAAGGAAGAGGGTATATGGAGTAATGAATTTGCTGTTTTCCATGATTGTATTTGATATCAAAAGATAAGTCTCAATCTTTTTTTAGCCTTAATTCAGTCATGGAATTTGGGGCACTGAAGTTCAGGATCAGTGGTGTCCAAGTCAGATGCGGTGGTACATGCTTTTGTTCTCCCAAGTTTGTGGTGTGGGGGCCATTTTAGCCCTCTTTTCTGAGCTGTCCCCAGACACAGGTGGGTGACTGTTTTCAGGGCCCTGGGTTCGCCCTCACCCTGGGCATTCCCAGGTAGCACTGCATGGCCCCCTCCTTGTGGCCTCCTATGTCACAGCAGATCTGGCAGCCCTTCCCCTGGTGCCCCTGGGTGTGTGTGTGTGTGTGTGTGTGTGTGTGTGTGTGTGCTGGTCATCTAGGCCTGAGCCTTCCCTGCTCTGGTTCCAAACCGTGGCCGAGAAAATCCCTCTCCTTCTGCTCAATCTGCTACGAGTGGTGCTCGGTGCGCTGTGCCGGGCAGGCCGAGGGAGGGGTGGGTACGCAGAGGCTTTCTTCCCAGTTCCCTCGCGGCAGTGGACTGGGAAAGGTCTGGTTGAAAATGTGCCTACGTGCCGTCTCTGGGCTTGTCTTTGTAAAGTGTGGCTCTCAGTGCACTGCTTACCCACACAGACGCTCCCGATGGTTCCCATTACCTACATGAAGGTTCTTTTTTTAATCTAAGGGTAGCAGCATGGTGAGGAGGAGAGGAAAATAGGATGTTAAGATGAGAGTGATCCAACACAAAGGGAAGTCTAGCGTTGGCCGGTTGGGCTCAGCGGTTAGAGTGTCAGCCCGCAGACCAAGGAGTCTCAGGTTCGATTCTGGTCAAGGGCACGTACCTGTCCCTCTGTTGCGGTTTGGTCCCCCACCCTGGTCGGGGTTGTGCGGGAGGCAACCAATTGATGTGTCTTTCTCACATTGATATTTCTCTCTCTCTCTCTTTCTCTCCTCTTTCCCTCCCTCCCTCCCACTCTATCTGAAGATAAATGGGAAAAAATATTCTCAGGTGAGGATTAAAGAAAAGAAAGAGAGGTGCTAATGATGCAGAGAAAGGGGATACTTGCTGGAGGGAGTCCTTGGTCCATGAGAAGGGAGGGGAGCTGGTCCTGGCAGAAGGAACACGTCTGGCATTGTGACCGGTTAGAAGGTGGCATGTGGGACATGGATGCAGTGAAGTCGGTGGCATTCATGTTGGGAAGACTGGATTTTCCTCATTTCGTGGCATCTGTTTTCTTGATGCTGTGTTGCAGTATCAGCTGAGAGTAAGGAGTGAAGGCTGAGAGCTGAAGAATTGCAAGTGGTCAGTGTGGAGAGTTGAAAAGTACACACAGAGGCAGTGCAGAAGTCGCACGTGACAGAGCTGAGGGCCACGAGAAGAAGCCTCCACGTAAAGAGAAATTGTCACTCGTGTGGGTCTGAAGCAGAGTGACCTTGGAACCCAGTTCTGCCCACCCCTCAGGAGCCCCCGACTTAGCCATAGGCTTCTCTGAAGGTCAAAAAATCAAACTGGTCTGTGCCATGCTGCTCTGCACCCCACGGACTGACCAGTTGTCAGAACACCCACTCCCTTTCTTCCCTTCGCCCTTTCCTGTGACTTCTCCCACCTCGTACCCCTGGAGCTCCCCCTTATTCATTCTCTGAGCACTTAGCAGTAAGGCGTTGATCCCAGTGCCAGGAATACAGCTGTAGACAAGGCAGAGGAGGTCCCTGGTCTAATGAACATCTAAGAGGGGCAGGAGCCATCACCAAGTGAAGAAATGATGGTACAGTCATTCCAAATACCGGTAATGTTGTCAAGTCAACGCATGGAGGCAGTGAGATCCAGTGACAGGGTTGTTCGATGCGAGGTTGGGGTGGGCGGGAACTTTAGAAGGTTCCTTTGAACATGACCTTTGAGTTCTGAAGGGTAAGAAGGAGCCAGCCATGGGGAATCTTGGGCCACTGGGAGCCTTTTCTCCCTTTCAGAGAAGATACTCGACGAAAGAGAATTCCTCTGGGAGTGGGGTGAGGAAATCCTCTTGGAATTTTTATGCAGAAGATTCACATATTAAAATATCTCAGCCTCATCATGGAAGGAATCTCTCTCGGTCCATACCCTCTTCCCCTTCCCCTCCCTCTCTTCCTCCCTCCTTCTCTCCCCAACATTTCATCAACTATTCCTTTCTGGAAACAAAATCATCCTGAAAGCGCAAGAAGGGATTTGGGCTTGTATCAGGACCACTCCAAAGGGAACTCAGGAAATGGACCTGAAACTAACTCAAAATCAGCAGCCGTGAACAGCAATACAAAAGGAAATCATTCCACCCGGACCTTCCCCTGGCTCTCTTCTTCCTCCCATCTTAACTCTGGCTGTTCGGTTCCTGTCTTATCTGAGAACCTTTTCCCACCTGGTGTCACACCCTGAGTGTAAAGAGAGCACAGCTGTTGGGGGAGGGGCTGGCCCTGTCAGGTTGTCTGTGCTTTGGGTGGGGCCCAGAGGAACTTACTTTGTAAGTAAGTTATCATGTGGCCATTATACATGTTGTGGGCTTTTCCCAGAGGGAAAAAAGCAGGAAGGCTACAGAGATCACATGCTCAGGTTCTCAAAGACCTGGCTCCTCCTCACTCTTGATAAACGAAATAGAGAACTTAGCTCCTTATCACACTGTGTTGCCCTGGGAGTCCTGAGCGGGTACTGTCCTGAGGAAGAAAGCTTCCTTCTCCAGGTATGGCTGCCTTCAGGAAGCTGAGAGCCAGAAGGGACCTTGGAGCTTGTGTAGATCGCCCAGGGAGGTCTCTGGGTACTCCTTCCTTGCCAGTGCTTTGTCTGGATGACTTGGTGACAGAAGAGCAGACTGTCCCATCTTGCCATGCAGCCCCCCCAGTACCATAGTGTGGGGTTCCCAGCCTTTTCTTTACAGGTAGAAAATCATCATCTGGGCCAGGCACACTGATGTTAATAGACAAGGTTGCTGAAGGCCAAAGGTGACCCTTGTGGGTGCGCACGGAGCAGAGGGGACAATACCTTGGCACTTGTCAAAGCCAGGGGTGACCCTCAGGTTAGGAAGTGCTGCTGCTGCTGATTGGATCGCGTGGCTACTGGACTGTACACCCTTGAGAGCAGGGACTGGGTTTGGTCATCGTTGACTGCTTCATGCCCTTGAAAACGTCTTTTCAACTGATAGAGAGCCCGTGCATGTGGTTATCCTTGTCTAAATGCAGTAAGGATATCTTCAGTGAGAAACAGCTCTAGAAAATTCTTTCTAAGCTTCGTGGACGCGTCAGTGGGCTGCCGGGAGACACTCTGCTAAGGTCTGAGCCCTGGTTCCCACACGCCTCCACTGCTCCACTGTCTTACCTCGAGCAGTTTCTTCACCTGTTCAGGTTTCTCATCTTACATTGAGGATAATAATGTTACCTAGTACGTGACCAAATCCAGACCCTACCCCAGAGCTATTTGTCTCCGAAGCCCTTGCTCTAAATTACTCCATCAAAATGCCTATGTAGAAGCCTTTTATTAACACAAAAACATTTATAAGACCCTGGAGAAGTCCAAGGTTTTTTGTTTTTGTTTTTTTTTGGAAAGAGTTTATGGTTTAATCAAAATAGATATTGCCAACAATGCCTAGATTTGTAAAGCACGTGACATACATCACTGGGTATCATCTTGGGTTTTGGAATTACAAAGATGGTCAAAATGAAGAATGTATGAAAAAGTTGGGTAAAAAAATGAGCCTGATGATTTCTGAAGGTTTCTGTGGTTGTTACCTTAGCAAAAATTAAAAGGCAGTAAGACTTCAGCTAGGTAACAAAGACATTTCTCCAAAGAAACCAAACCACAAGAAGTAATGTTGGACTTGTTTCTGGCTTCTACTCCCCTGTTCTGATTGGGGGTGAGTCTCACGAGACTGGGGGGCCACTGAGCTGGATGTTAGAATGGTTATTGGGAGAGGGCAGTAGGAAATAATGTCTGATTCCCCCACAATAGATACTCAGGGTTTTTGTAGAAATCAGAATGATTGCGACTTGCTTTAAAATAGCACCAGAAAATATGCCAATTGCCTTTTTTTTTTCTTTTGTTGGTATTAGAGTAATCTATCTAAATATTTCCTTGAGGGAATAGGATAATTCTAAAAGCTTTTTTGAGTGAAGTTTACTAAGAAGTAGAACAAACATATTGTAATACCGTAAGTTTGGAAAAACATCTCTGACTCTTTAAAGGCCATAGGATGAAAATCCAAACAAATTGAGGGTGGGGGGAGGCAGATGAAGGGAGAAGGAGAGAGGGTTTTGTGTGTGTGTGTGTGTGTGTGTGTGTGTGTGTGTAAGTTTGTGAAGTGTATGTCACTTAAAGTATGTGGTATTAAGTTATGCATTAAGCATTTACATTAAAAACATTTGTAGGAGACCTGATTTACTTTTTATAATTAAGGGGACCTGGCTGAGGGACCAGTCAGACTCTACGTTTTTAAAGAAAATCAAGTCCTAGAAAGGGTGCATTTCCCTTTGAATGTTGCTGCCAGAGATGTCTCAGAGATTTGGGGGGTGGAGGGGGGAATCTTACCAAGTTCTCCCACAGATCAGAACTGAAGAGTCCTAGTTGATGTGTTGTTGGGGAGCCCAGTGTTCTAGGTAAACTGAAATTCCACTTCCAACCTTTGGAGAGGCAGCAGGGGAGAAGTACCTCCTTAAAATTCTGAGTCTTCTGATAGAAGAAAGCTCCTTCTTTTGGTTAGTGGAAATTTCCATTCCCAGGATACATGCGTTTTTCCCTCAATGCAGCTTCCTCTTGGTTATGTGATTGAGTTATTTTTAGAGAGTTACCATGTTTCTCCTCATTCCCTGCTGAACTACACTGTATCTTTTACGTCTTCTCCATGAGTTAATTCCCACAACTCTTTTCTAAACCTTTCCTCCACTGAGAGAGATTTTATTTTATTTATGTTCTTCTTTTAAAAAAAAGGAAGGGAAACATCTGGTTTGTCTAGAAATCAGATATCAGACCTGCTCCCAAGTCAGAGGCTTGATTATGTGCTAGTACTTTTGTATCTTCTAACAGTTTGAATTCATTCATTGGTGTCTTAGTTCTTTTGTTCTTACTCAACCCAACAGACCCCACTTCAAAATAAGAGACAGTAGCGATGTCATGGGACTGTCATGTGCCAGTGTTGTGCAGGTCCATGACTTCACTGAAATCTCACACGGCAGTCCTCAGGTGGGGGGATCATTCCCAGGTGATAGATGAATAGGTAGAACCACTAATCTTAACCCCTGTGCTGATATTACCTGGTTATACTATCTAGTAAATGTACAATTCTGAGCTCAGTGAAAATTTATTTATGAATTTAAAGCTGTTATATACCCAAGAGTCTATTAAATTTTTTGGACTTGATTTAGAAGCACGTCAAAGAATTTGACAATAATACAGAAATACGTAGGTGCATTTTGCATTGCTCATGTCCAGCTAGTATCCATGTTTATAGGGGTTGGTTTTCATTAGTGATATTATGGGTAGATATCAGTGAATGCCACAGCCACACTCTTGGGCTTCACGCAGTTATGTTGTGGTCAGTGGATGAACTACAGTTGAGTACACCATGGATGTTCAGGTCCAATAGAACTTGATTCCAATCCTGACTTTTTCCTACTCTTGAATGACCTTGCAAGCCACTCAACCCTGTTAACCTCAGTAGAGTCATCTGTAAAATGGGAATGATAATACCTCATATTGCCGTGGTGGTGATTACCTAAAGTGGGAAAATCTGTGTGAATTGCTTAGAGCCTTACACATAGTAAATAGTCAATGAAATAGTAGTTGTTCATAGCAACTGTTATAACCCTAGAATCTGTGAATTGGAAAGGATCCTATGGTCAGCTGGACGAAGCACAAGTTCTGGTGCTTCTAGCATCAACCTGAACCAAGTCATTTGTCTCCATGACTGTCTGTTTCCTCATCTGCACAATGGAAATAATATTTAACCCAGGGCTGTGACATCTGTAAAGTGTCTACCACTAATGGACCCTCATAAATGGTGGTGCACCCCTCCCTTTGGCTGACAGCCTCTGAGGACGAGGCAGCCCTAGGAAGCTGGCATTGTTAGAGTTCTACTTACAATTGAACATCAGTTTCCCTGTGACATTTACCAATTTGGCTATGATCCCATCATTTAAATGACGGAGAGAGCTATTTTTGCTCTCTGGGTCATGATTTTGATTAGACTTAGAAATATGGTCAAGACCCTAACCCACTTATTTGATTGTCAAGATTTAAAGTTCTTATTCTTCTGTGGTTGATCTTTATCTCCATCTTCCTGGATACATTCTGTGCAGAACAAAACATACTTGTGTACATGAAAAACACAGTTCTAAATCAAAGGAATATGCCAGGCGGTCTATCCGTTTCCATTAAGTGTGGATTGGATGCTTAGTACTCTCTGTGGTTTCTTGCCAGTGATTCAGAATTTAATATTGAGATCATCAACACGTTAAATAATTCGATGCTGGGTGCGACATTTTAATTTGTTTTATCTCTGCTCCCTTCTCCTATTCTGTCTAATATGCACTATAGTTTGAAGTTTGTAATAACAATAGTAATAGGCTGGGCTTTGACTGTGAAGTAAACCATGAACAAAGCAGCTAAATAAAGACTCTTACTGTATATTTTCCTGAAGGGAGTTCCTCTGCTAGCAGCAGCATCTCTGAGGTTTAGGTGCTAAATCCTTAATCCAAGCCTTAGCGTTTTGTTCTCCTTATGTGCAAATTCATTTTATTTCCTTGGTCTGTTCCTGTGTGCCCTGCCTGGCAGCTCTGAGTGAGATTATTATGTGCAACGTTAGACCTTACCTAACCTGCTTTTCAGTGTTTTGGAACTGGGAAGGTAGTAGCTTTCTGATGTGAATAGCTCTCTGGTTTTCAAATCCAAAATGCGGTGGGGATGCCAGAATTTCTGTCCCACCGGCTAGCAAATCTATAAATGCCACGCTAACTTTCCTCCTCCGCTCTTGGAAGGCGACTCTATCTCCAGGGCAATCACTGTGAACATGTGTCCTGGGGTGGGCTCCTGGAGACCTCAAAGCAAACCATTTTTATTGAAATAAACACAGTAACTGCAAAAGATAATTTACCTACTTGGTATTATTTAAGGGGCATTGGGAAAATTCTTCACCTCAAGTTATGGTCCCTGCTAATTACACAGTTGGTGATTTATTCCTCTAGGGTCCACACCCCTCCTTCCCAACCCACCGTGTGTCTCTGAGGGACAGTGCTGACACCCCTAGGATGTGATTCCATCACGTCCCTTTAACTGACTCCCTTTTCTAGAGCTGCAGAAGGGATGATGGGGCAAGAGTGGGTTCTCCTTGGCCTGGAGTCCCTGAAAGAGGGGGTGTCAGGTACAGACATCCAAGCAAAGCCTGGAGCACACTGGGTCCCACTGCATGCTGGGTCTCCTGTCCTGTCTGGGCAGGAGGGAGGAGCCAATCAGCGGTCGGGTGTACACGGACAGCGCCGTCCGTGGGTTCCAAGCAAAACACAGCCTTTTAGAATGAGCTGGTCATTGAAAATTCTCTCAGTTAAAAATGTCTTGCCTTTGGGTGGTTGTGGGGAGACCCACGTGCCTCTCACCCCCATTTGTTTAAGCTTCATCGCTGGGGAGGACCCTGCCTTCCGAGGAGGACAGTCCTTTCTGTCTGAGTATGAAGCACTGTAGTTGGGAGATTGGGCATGAATCGGCCCTGGACAGATCCCCAGCGCCTGGGGGTGCATCTCTGCAGAGGAGGGTTTGCTCTTCCCCCTCGGTCTGTTAGTCCTCTCGCGGTCTCACCTCCCCGTGGGCCGGGTTCCAGGGCGCCCGCTTGCTAGCTGGGAAACTTTGGGGGGAATCATATTACCTTTGAACCCAGTTTCCTCATGTAAAATTAAGGGAAGGACATATCATCTAAAGGAACAACATATAATCTCTATCCTTCCTGTCCACCTTCAAGGCTGTTGTGAGGAAAATTAAGCAAGTACTTTACTCAAGCCTGTGACAAACACACGATGAACACCAAGCAGGGCTGGTGCCAAGCACACGGGTGTGACATGGTCCCCTGTCTAGAGAGGTCAACAGAGTGCTCTTCCAAACAAAGAAGGTTCCTTCTCTCCTGCCATGTCCTCAGTGTGCAAACACCTAGTATGAATATAGCCCTTGTTCGTGTGTGGCGTGATGTATGGTGTAAAATTCTAGGAGACCCAACAGGGACACTAGTGAGTGGTGGATTAGACTGCCCAGGGGTGCAGAAAGACCGCCTGGAAGAGGTAACATTTGAGTCAGGCCATGGTGGGTGAATCAGGTTTTATGGAAAGTTGAACGGGTTTGCCCTTAGTTTTTGCATTTCGCAAACTGGGGGGAATCATATTAGCCTTGAAGGTGGACAGGAAAGATAGAGATTATATGTTGTTCCTTTAGATGATATGTCCTGGTCTCTGGACTGACCTCCAGGAAGCACTCCTTGATTTTCAGCTTGTCCGTTCATCCTGATGACATCAACTCTCCGATCTGTGTCTGAATACATGCAATACGGGCTTGTTTTCAGCTGAAAGTTGTTCAGATGTAAAATGGTATAATGAAAAACCTATTAATTTATCCGAGCCCTTTTTAAACCTGATACTACTGCACTTTAAATTAAAACATGCTTTATTTTTAGACCTGGCATTCGTTTCTAACGGCAGAGTAATTATAGCGCACAGGAGCGTGCATCGGTTTGGAACACACTTGCTAGAGATGCTGAAATAGAATTTGTCTCCTTGAGGCAGGGGCAGGAGAAAAGTCACAGGCAGTGAGACAGGTTTCCCAGGGGGCAAGTTGAAGGAATGAACGTGTTCCTCAGGAGGCATCAGTTAATGGGGCCCTGTGTTTCTTACAGGTGCATTTTGTAAAATGAAAGTTTTGGTCTCTAGAAAAAATGTCATGTGGGGATAATGGTGAAAGTTAATTAAAAAGGTCCACGTAAGCTTGGATCTCTTTATTACCACTTTACCGTAATAATTACATCAATGTTATATTATTGGCTAAATATTTCCTTTGCGGGTCAAGGGATGTGATTATATGGACTCCGTGTTTACAAGAGAAAATAGTTACCCATGTGGGTGATGCAGTAGAGACGCCTCTTTAGTGAATTTTTTGGGGAGATTAATTCTTTAAGCACAGAAACTTCTAATTCTGAAAATTTTAGTGCTGGACTTTTTAGGATTTAGGAAATGCTTTACACGTTCGACCGCAGTAAATGCAAAAATAGTTTCGTCGTCTTGATGCCTTTAGGATCATTGTGGTGGGTGCCAGTTATTACCTTGAATCTGTGGAGAGGTGCCCGGGGCGTGGAGTGGTCGGGTACTTAAAGAGTGGAGGACACAGGTACTTTGTATATTTTCCTGTTTCTCACCATCCACTGTCTTTTATGCCATGCTCTTCCCTATTCTTCAACCTCATTTCTTTCCCATAGCAGATAAGCGTGATTTGTCAGCCCTGTCTTTTAAAAAATCCTATTTGTATGTCTCCTGATGGAACTCAACACCCCCTACGAAGTATTGTTGCCAAAACACTGAACGTGAATCTAATCAAACCTTTATGTCCACGTACCGATTTACAGGATGTAGAGGGATAAAATGAGCATTAAATGATACTTCAAAGATGCAGTCAGAAAAACCAAAGCAGAAAAAGCCTGTACAGCACAAATGACCAAGTGGGTACAGAAAGATGGACATGCAAGGGGAACCTACAGATTGAAAGAGACCAAAGAGACTCGCCAGCCAGTTCTACTGTGTGGACCTTACTTGGATCCTGACTTAAACAAACTGAAAGAAAATGGAAAAAAAAAAAATGAGGCAATTGGCGGAAATTGAACATTAACTGGGTATTCGATGAATTTAAGGATTCTTGTTATTTTTTTAAGATGTGATAATGATGGCATGGTTATGTTTGTTTGTTTGTTTGTTTGTTTGTTTTAGTTTGGCCCATTTGGAGATAGATAATGATATTTAGAAGAGAAATATTATGAGTTGATCTGAATGAAATGAAATAAGTTGATAATTGTTGACAAATGAGTGAAATGAATCAATACCTTTGAAGTTCAGACATAGGTACAAGGGGCTACATTATACTGTTCTCTATATTTTAAATGTTTGGAATTTTACATAAGAAGAAAAATTTTTTAAACAACAACAAATCAAAACTCTACTTAGAAACCAGCCCTGTCTTTATATTGCCTGTTATTTCATAGACATTTCTAGAAAGAGTGGCCTGCGGTCACTGTGGAGGCTTAGTTCTTCCGGACAGCACGTACAGGTTCTTCTTCTGTGCCCTGTTTCATAACCATCTCATTGCCAAACCTTCTTCTCTTTGTGCTTATCACTAGGAGTTCTTAACCTGTGAGTTTGTAGATGAGCTTCAAAGGATGTGTAGTTCCTCTGAGACTCACACCTGGTGTATATATACAGCTGCACATTTTTACGGGTGAGCCTCATCTCATTTATCAGACTTGCAAGGGTCCCGGATTGAAGAAGGTGAAGAACCCCCCTCTGCACGCCGTGCTGAGCAACCACAGTCGTAGCTTTTTCTTCTACCCGCACGTTTGCTGTCTCACATCTGATCTCTGGTTCACATCTCGTGCTGTGCCTCAGCCCTGTCCATCCATTTGTCTGCTCTGTGTCTCCACGAACAGCTCAAAGACAACCCGTCTGGGTGATGGTTTTACCATTGACCCAGTGCTCAGCATGCCAGATACCTTTGAATTAACCTAGATTTACTTTCTTCCTTACCTTAACGCTGGCATCTGAATAGCCATCAGATTCTCATCATTTTACCTCCTAAATGACCTCTTTTGTGTCCTCTTCTTATCTGGTACAGTGTCTTAATGTGGAGGCTCTCCACCCCTCCCCTGGCTACTGGACTGCCCCATGAACCTTCTTACCAACGTCCCTGCCTGTAGAGCAGTCCCTTCTGTTCCCAGAAATGATGTTACTAATGCAGAAGTCTGGTTGTTTTGCTTCCCTGCTGACATCAGTGGCTCGCCAGGTCTTAGAAAGCCCCTGTCTGTCTAAGCAGTCTCATTTCCTGACACTCCCTCCTCGCACCTGTTTGGAGCAGGACAGATTTGTCAACCCTCCTAGGCTGTGCTTAGAAATTCATTCCACCTGGAAGTCTCCCGCCCCCCCTTCCCCATTCTACACGACCCGTGCTGACAGCGTGGGGAGCACTTTATCTTTCAGGTCTCCTGGCTGGCCCCTCGCTCGAGCACTTGGGCGCTTCTGCAGGGCTCCCTCCGCCATCTGCGTGTACTGCCATTCAGAGCTGTTGTTTTAAGTGCTTTATAACTGGCTACAGGGCGATAGGCCAACCTGTCAGTACCTTCAGAGCATCTCGGAGACTGTCTAGCTTTGCCCATTCTGCGGGCATGGGATAGGTGGTGGCTGAAGGCACGCTGGCCTGGGCTGCCAGAGACTCTTCCTGACATGGGCGCCACCTGGGGCTCTTTCCAGGAGATAGTGGCAGGGAGACCGCAGCGCCCCCTCTTCCTGAGGTTCCGTTTCCTCCAGGGAGGAGAGGTGTCTGCGTGCCCCTGGGGGGGTGGGGAAGGGAGAGACCTGGTTCAAGCTCAAGTTTTTCTTTGGTGACTCATTTCCCTCCCTTCCTAGGTTCCTCTGTTCTCTCCCATTTCTAAGTGGTGCCTTTAAAATAAGTGGGGAGCCCTGGCCAGTTTGGTTCAGCGGTTAGAGCGTCGGCCTGCGGTCCGGAGAGACCCGGGTTCAGTTCCCGCTAAGGGCATGTACCTCGGTTGCAGTTTGTCCCCGGCCCTGGTTGGTCGTGCGGGTGGCAGCCACTCGGTGTGTCCCTTTCACATCGATGTTTCTCTCTCTCTCTCTCTTCCTCTCTCTCCCTCCCGCTCTATCTGTACAAAAAATGGAAAAATGTCCTCGGGTGAGGATAAAAAAAAAAAAAAATTAAAAAAAATAAAATAAGTGGGGAGCCCTGGCCAGTTTTGCTCAGTGGTTAGAGCAATGGCCATGGACCAATGAGTCGCGGATTTGATTCTGGTCAAGGGCATGCACCTCGGTTGCGGTTCGGTCCCCGGCCCTGGTGGGGGTCATTCGGGAGGCAGCCAATTGATGTGTCTCTCTCACCCCAATGTTTCTCTCTCTCTCTCTTCCTCCCTGCTACTCTATCTGAAAATCAATGGAAAAATATCCTTGGGTGAGGATTAAAAATAAAAAAAAATTTTAAAGTCAGTAAAGGGTTTGAAATAAGACTACTCTCTTCCTAAACTCGTATGAATTTTATTTTTAAACTTATGTTATAGTAATTTTAGCCATGAAAACAGGGTTCTGAGTAGACTTCTTACTACCCAGGAACCGCTGAGCTCAGGATTGAGAGTGGACCCATTTCCCCAGAAAATTCATACTTGCATCTTCTGAGAACAGTCTTCGGCAGGAAAGGTTTTGTCAATGATTTGAACATTCTGCCAGTGAAAATGAAGATCTCTACCTCTGATCCATGTATGAGCCCCCAGGTTCGTGGCTGTGAGTTCATAAGTGACTTGCAATCAGGTGTCCCCACGCGGCACACATGCTTCCGGTCGCCCGTGGAAGGCATGGTGTGCTGGCCCTGCGTGCTGGGGACCGGGAAGGATTTCGCAAACCACGGGAAAGCCCGCCTGCCTGCCTGGGGTGTGGGATGTGGGTGACACACAGACCACACGATGGAGGGAGGCATTTGTATGGTAGGACTGGGTGTGTGGCGCAACTCGTTTAGATGACAGCATGGTGAGGTCGTAGGTGGATGCCTGGTATTGACACTGGGGGGATGATGTGCGGTCATCTTGCAGAGACGTTGCAGAAAGGGTTTGTCACTCAGGGTTCAGTCCGAGGTGTGCCCCTTTGCTGGATTTACGGGGTCGGTGAAATGGAAAGCATGGCCACCACCGTCTAAGGAGCCCTTCAAGCCCAGTGCCCCCTCTAGGCAGGGCGCTCTTCGCTGCCGTCTCCTGGACTCCCCCAGGCCCCTGTCATCGCTTGGTGGGTGTCTAACCAGCTCACCTGTAGCCCTCTGTCAGGAAAGGGTCTTAATGGTAGACTATGTTGTCTGCCCAGTAATATAAGCACATTTTTCAAAAATTTGTTTGTATTGATTTTTTAGAGAGAGAGAAACATCAATATGAGAGAGAAACATTGATCGGCTGCCTCCTGCACACCCCCAGTGGGGATCGAGCCCGAAACCTGGGCATATGCCCTGAGCGGGAATCAAACCAGGACCTCTCAGTCTATGGGATGATGCTCAATCTAATGAGCCATACTGGCTGAGCTAATATATGCATTTTAATGGGTGTAGCAATACCTTAATACAACAGTGAGCCATTTGTGAGTTTTGTGGCGACATTAGCAGAAGTGACAGTCCCAGTCAGGTACACCTTATAGTTTGTGGCATGCCCAAAATGTGCGCGCCCCCCCCCCCAAACATTCACACACACACAGCTAGGTAAAGGTTATCACAATAAACATATAGCCATATTGCCTACCTTTTACTTTAACTTTCCTGCCCTCAGCTATGTCCATATCAATATTAAACTTAATTAAATTTTATCTGGATGAAAGGCTTCATTAAGGTCAGGGAGAAAAACTAACTAATTTTTTGTGCTAATGAGTTCTTTTGTTCTTTAAAAATCAGAAATGAGGATGGAGGGGGGAGAGTTTCAGCTTACCTCTGAATTCATCAGTATAAAAATTGCTTATTAAAGCTGCAATTTAGAAACACGAATGACATAAAAATAATTGCCTTTTCTTTTTAACACTTTATAGTTTTACCCAAGTTTGGAATATCGATTTTAATCTCAATCTGCCCATCAACAATTTTAATATTCTGCCCTATGGCTCTAAAGCAGTGGTTCTCAACCTGTGGGTCATGACCCCTTTGGGAGTCGAACGACCCTTTCACGGGGTTCGTCTAATGGAAAACACGTATTTCCAATGGCGATTCATAACAGTAGCAAAATTACAGTTTTGAAGTAGCAACGAAAATAATTTTATGGTTGGGGGTCACCACAGCACGAGGCACTGTATTAAAGGGCCGTGGCGTTAGGAAGGAGAACCACTGCTCTAAAGAATTACACACACACGCTTCTCTGTAACTTAGGCATGCTGTCCAGCATGCTCAGACAGATGAATTAAAAGTTAGCTGCAGAATTCCCCCCAAAATGAGTATCTCCCACACTGGTGGCCGCTTTGGTTCCAAGTTCACAAAAAGGCCATTAGTGAATTATAAGCATCTGAAAGCTGAACTTTTCCATGTTTATAAACTTCATGAACAAATGTTCCATTGAGTGGTTATAGCCTTTATAAATAATTTTGACTTCAGAAATAAATATTAATGTTAGTTTGTGACTGGAGCTGAATAAAAGTGCTAATCAATCCCCAAGTGCTTTCTGCTTTGCTTTTAACATTGAAATCAGAAGTTACAGCCAAAGCCAACGGCTGCGATGACATTTCCCCAGGCAGTGACTGAAGGCTTCTTCAACAACCACTGGACACGTGCGTGTGCAGCGTCGACGTGTTCCTGATGGAAATGTTGGAGGGCGCGTCTTTCTTGTTGACAAGACAGAAGCCTTGGTGGGTGGGGGTGATGGGATCGCCGCCGTGTCTCCTCTGAAGGGCTTATTCCCTTGAAAGAGTTTTGGTTAGAGTCCCCAAAGCCCGGGACAGAGCAGAATTCCTCCTCTTTGCAAGTGAGGGTGTCAGACCAGCCCTCTTATCCATCTGAAGGGAAATCACACTTCTCATCTCACTAGCGGGGTTGCCATTCATCGGACAGGGGTCAGTGGACAATGATGTCAGAAACAGCAGAATCGAGGGTGGCCCTCAAAGTAAGCTCTGTGTTTTTCTGCTTGTGAAGTGAGGTCATATTTGCCTCATGCAGTATCAGCCTGAGCCCAGCATGGCCCGTGGAACGAGGGGGGCGTCACCACGTCGAACGTTGTTTGCACGCGAGAAGGCCGTGATTTGTCTACTTCTCATGCTCCGTCTGTGTGGCTGATGGCTCAGAGCAGGCCTTGGTTGGCCTTTCTGTAGCTAAAGAACACAGAGACGTTCCGGGACTCGCTTTATTTATGGTGTCCCAGGAGGTGGACGAGACTGCGTGGGGTCCGTGGGGTGGGAGCGTGACCCGTCTCTTGCTTGTTTCCTCTCCCTTCCTGGACCTTCGTGAGTATCTTCTGTGTGACCCAGCGTAGTCTGATTATAAACTGCTCCATTTGATGAGCAACTTTTATGACCTTTAAACAGTTCGGTAGCTTTGCCTCACTTCTCTCGTCTGTACCATGGAAGCTTGCCCTGGAGAAAGCCTACGAGTGGAAAACTTGTAGCCAGGAGAGAGCCTCCGGCCTGTCGCTGGGAACTGCGGTGCTCCTGGGGCTGGTGGTCTCTATCCGCCGGGCTGTTGCCCTCCTGAATGGTAAGCAAGCTGGCTGGCATGGGTCGCAACCTGTGTCTAGAGAAATCCTGGGGCGGGGCAGCACTCTAGGACATGTCTGTAAGTGGTGAGGATCACAGCCGCCCCACTTTGGGGAGAGGAGGACAGATTTGTGTAACAGCCGAGCTCACCTTGAAGAAAGGAGTCCTGCTCCCTTCTCCCGAGAGTCTAGGGGCAGAGGGGAGGACTCTGCTCCCTGACGTGTACACTCCGACTTCTGGCCTGGGGGGCCCCAGGGACGAGCATCCTTGCCTTGGGGGTGGGTAGAGCAGAACGTCGTTTCGCTTTGGTTTCGCAATCTTTTCTTTGCTTGCCATAAAATTTTAAAATATTGACTAATGTACGGTTTAGTACCACATTTTTTACTAGATGTGCCTTTCTCCGGAAACTAGTGTTTCATTTTCCTGAAGGAAATAACCCAGGGTAAACACGGGCCTGTGTTTGCCGTGTGTTGTCTTTTTATTAGTGTGCTGAGCGCACTGATGTTACTGTCCTTCCTTGTTCCAGAGCCTTGACTTGGCGTCACTCTGCTGCCGAGTTGTTTTTAATCTCGGGAGAAAGCTCGACCCGAACTGGTTTTTCATTAGGTTATTTGTTTATAACTGCCATGTTTGACTTGTTCTTCAAGAAATAGCTGCTCGTTTTCACGTGTGAAACTTTGGGGATTAAGGGACACTGAGTGCCAGATACTTTCTAGCTTTTTAATAGTCCCTGAAAGCACATCAAGAAATTACATAATTGTGTGTGTGTGTGTGTGTGTGTGTGTGTGTGTGTGTGTGTATTCTTGAGCCTGATTCTTGCTGTGGTTTGTCAGGCTGATACCTGAGCTCTTTTCATTGCTTTCTGCTTAAATTGAACTTCCTCTTTAATGAACCAAATTAGATCATTTCCTTCTCGTAGCTAGCAGCTTACAGCAATACGAAGAGTTTACTTCTGAGATAGAAACTTGATGGTCTTCAGTGATGTGTTTACATTCTTTCGCAGTGAAGATATCCCCATTCTTCCTCTTTAGAAAGTTATGATAGCACAGTCCCACATTTGATATTTTTCATGTTAAAATTCTCCCAAGCGTCAACACAAACCCTCCCTTCTGCACAGTCTTCCTTGAACCCACCCAGGCATGCTTGGTTTTGTGCTAGCTCTATGCAGTTTTTCCCTACTCAGCTTTTAACCCCCACCCATCCCTCCATTGGAGACAAATACTTTCACTATGTATTTGTATGTGTCTAGGTGTGCCTAGTCTAGTGCAGGCCCATGGCAGAGTAAATGCCGACTGAACAAAATGAATGAATGATGTGAGCATTTGGGGGGAGAGAGAAGACCATGCCAGGCAGGAGTTATCCGGGGAAGCTTCCTGGAGAGGGTGATGCTGATCATTTGGTTGGACATTATCTCTGGCCTTGTAATGACGATAACACTGCTGCCGATATTTTAGACTTGTAACTAAACGCTCCCTAAGAAGATGGCCTTGCTGCAGAAGTAGTCAACTGTGAAGATACTGAGTCTTCTGAACTTAATTCTCACTCGTAGGAAAGACTTGTTGGGGACATAGAAGCGACTAGCATTGCATCTCTCGCCTTGAAAGGAAAATTGGTATGGAACCGGTACATATGGAGCAAAGATGAATAAAATTGGTTACGGGCTGCCAAGGTACCTCTGCTCTCCCAGGGCTCAGACTGACACCAGTCAGACTGAGGAGCTCGGCAGTGGGGAAGAACTAGGTGCCCTGAGACCCCCAGAGAACAGACAGGGATTCTGGCGGGCGGGAGCAGAGGCCAAATCGTTGGATAGAAATATTTTTTACATAACTGTTCCCTCTCTTGTCTTCTGAAGTGGAATCAGTCCGCCGCAGGCCGTCTGGCCGCTTTGTGATCATTCACGTGCACGTTGGTTTGGGGGCTTCGTACACGGAAAGCCAGTGTTACCATAGTGCACTGCCTGGACTCTTCTGGACCCTTCTGGACCCTTCTGGACTCTTACATCTATCTGCTCAGGGTTCTTCGGTGCCTCTTTGATAGGCATCTTGCCAGCTCTCAGTGCGTTTGGGTCCCGCATTCTCAATCTGATTGGTTAAGGGCTGTAACGCAAATCAAGGGAAACTGTGATTGGGGTCGCATCAACTTTGAGTATCCTGAGGCTGTTCCTTGGGAGTGGAACTTTGCATAAAGACCATTTAGGCAATAATAGCCATTTTTGTCATTTAAAGGCATATATACTTCCTGATACACAGTCACTTATTTCTAAGATAGCTACCTTCTAGGAAGTGTCTACTCAGTGCTTGGATCACGGCAGTTGCTTTGTAGACTTTGGGTCAAATGCTCAGAGCTTTCCTACAGTGTAGATGGTATTACACCCATTTCACAGATGAGGAAACTGAAGTTAAAGAGATTCATTAACCTTCCCTGGGCCTTATAGCTGGTAAATAACAGAGCCGGAGTCTTCCCCAATCTGTTCGACTTCAAAGGTCTTTTAACCGCCCCACGCTGCCTCTGTAGGTGTCCCGAGTGGTCTGTGCTTGGTGTGGGGGAAGCGTGGCTGCCGGACTCGGATCCTGCCCTCTTGGAGCTTTGGCTCTGGGGCCAGGTATTTGAGGGCTGGACAAGTGATCCCAGTAGAGGAAGTATCACTGTTTTGTGGTGAGCGTACAGATTGTTCTAATGGCGTTTGCCCTTTTGCCCATCTTCTGCTAATACTTGCTTCTCTCGGGAAATTTAACCCAAGATTGATGGGGGGGCAGAGTTTGTCGTCATCTCCTTGGCTGGGTCCCATTGGGGGAACAAGTAAAAGGATCGTCTCTAAAGGGGTTAACATATACACTGCTAGATCTCGATTGAAGCAATAAAAAACTATATACTTGGCACTTGTGTACTGAGTAGTACATAGGTATGGTTTTGAGTTTGCTGTAATTGGAAGTAATACTCCACAAGTATTTCAGTTTAACATCTTCATTTACTTACACCAACTCTAGTTTTTATAACAATCTGGCTTGTTGCAAGTTATCTCAAGAGATTAGAAATTTTCTCATAACAAAGTTAATTTTCATTCATTTCTCAATATATGCCATGGAAAGAATTAAACTTAGACTAACTTGGAGTTTAAGGGGCATTAAAATTTGCTTCAGGAAACATAATGGTGATAGAATGCTGAAACTTCAAAAAGCATGAGACATTAAGTAACTCTTGCATAAATGAGTTTGTGGCAAATTTAAGTAAGTAGGACTTGGAGTAGTTTTCGTATTTCTATCAAGTTTCTCTGTTTTAGAGGTAATTCTGCCAAAGGTTTTCCCATTCCTTGAATAGCTAAGCATATGTTTTTTAAAAAACACAGACTATCTTAGTAGTAATTGTATTTACTGAAACATTATTTTGCTGCCTTCTCTGGATGTCACCTCATATTGTTTGTTATGAAGTACTTTTGTTTCTGGATCTTGAGTCCTTTCTTGGAAACATTAACGTGATAGAGACTTTTCTAGGGCCCTAATGTTTCACGTCAGCTTCTACCATCTTCAGTAGAAAAGGAGATTAGCAAGTGGTCTGGGAAATAATTTATTTAGTAAACAGCCTGATAGCCAAGAAGTTCATCACTCTAACAGAATGGGCTGCACTTTTCCAACATACACATTGTTCCTGGAGAGAGTGATGGACGACCGATGCTTTCAAGGTTTGCCTTCACAGCCACAGGTCAGAGAGTACAGAGCATTAAATCTGCACCCACAGGGATCGGCGGCCAGTTCGGCCCGGGGAGCGAGAGAACCTGCGCCCGGCTTCCTCGTTTAGTTCCCGAGACTGAATGACTTTCTCACCAAAGGATTTTATTACTGTTAGTTGTGCTGTTGGTTTAAGATCCCAAAGCTGCCCCGGTATTGTTCTGGCCAGAATTCATTGAGTAACACCTTCTTCATTTTCAAGACCCATGGTATTTGGCAAATACGCGTTGAACACCTTCTGTACATCAGTCACTTTGCTAGGAGTCGGGGATAGAATAGGAGAGTCCCTGCCTGTCACTCAGGGTCTCGTTCTGGAGACGGACACACAAGCAGGCAGGGAGGATGCGGTGTGGGGAGAGTGGGGGTCACGCTGCGGATCCCCAGGCTTCCTGACATTTTGCACTCGGAGCGGTCTGGAGGTGAGCCCTCCTGCCTTGGAAAGGGTTCATAAGGCGTCTGCGCCCATTCCCTTCTCTTTGATTTTTACTTCTCTCACTTGTTCCCTGGTTGCTTCCAGGCCCCCACCCCCACCCCCCACCCCATTTCTCTCCTGCTCTCTCCTTCTTCAGGGCCTTTCCGCACTGGGACTCCACACGCAGCCTCCCCCACAACATGCAGAGCCAAGCAAGCCAGCGCCCCAGAGAAAAGTGCATTTCCTCTGAGCTACACTGGAGACCGGCTCTGCTTTTCTCTACACAGCTTTGCCACAGATTCAGTTCAAAATCATGTTGGAAGGGAGTGCTAGAAATTGATTCGGGGTAGCGGAACCAGTAAGAAGCAGGAGGAGGTCACTCAGTGAGTCCCCAAACCCCAGCATTGACCGTGCTCATTCCATCAACTCCACCATGGTCAGGAGAAACAGGACTCCCTAAAGGATGTCTTCACCCCCAATACAAGGCAGCTTCAATAGACAGTCAACAGAAATTGAGTTGTGGGTGTGTCAGTAAGAGGTACTAAGGTCAGAGATGTTATGAATGCCACCCAATATGCTTTGATACTCTTAGTGATTCTTTTTTTTGTTCACTAAAATTCTGTTACTCTCAAGGCAAGGAAATCAAGATGAGGTGACTGCCTCTATTAGTGCAGGAGGCGTTTCCCCTTTATCCTCTCCCCAGGGCCGTGCTCCATCTGATCCACTTGACTGGCCTCTCGAGGTGTTCTGTCAGCCGTCTGAGTCGTCCACGAAGACCCTGGCAGACGACAGAGCCCGTGTGGTGTGTGTGAGAGGCTTTGCACAATGGGAAAAGGTGTAGAAACTTTATTCATTGTTGTTGTATCTGTGATGCCAGCAGGTGCCCTGAATTCCGTAGCGCTCCATCACTGTTTGACACTGAGGACAGGTGTCCTTCCTTGTCTCCATTTTTCTTGTCTTCCTTGTGTCCGTCTTCTCTGCAGGAAACGCTGATGCTCGTGTGCCTGCCGTCATCTGAGCATCACTGGTAGAGGTGGCATTTTTGCTGTCAGCACCTGTCCCCTCCCAGCCTCCAGGAGCACCTGTATCATTCATTGTGTGGCCAGGCCTCTTGCTTAGGCCCTCGGAGCAGTCAGCCACCCAGGGCTTCAGCCGATTGATTCTTATTAGCAGCATGGTAGTCCTGTCCTTCTAATGGACTGTGACAGTGCCAGTGGTCAGGCTCCCCGGTGCCTTACACACTCTGTCTTTGGTCTTCTTGACAGAATGTTGTGGTGTCCAGCTTCTAATAAATGGGTGGCTGAGTTGGGCGGGAGAGGAGCTCCATTGGGTCCTTTTCACTGGATTCAATGAGGCCATGGCTTTTACCTGCAGCCACCTGATCTAGAAAGCTTTGGCAGGTTTGGGGGTGTCTCCATGTCTCAGGTCCTCCTGATCATTGCCGCTCCCCAAAACATGTCTCGGTGAGCCCGTTCCCTGCACGACAAAGCCGGAGCCCCCAGCCAGGAGCCAGCTAGTACTTAAAGACGACACAGGTCTGGCTGCTGCACTTCCTGTCATGGAGATTGATGGTCTTTGGCTGTTTTGCTGATATCATTGCACATCTGTTTTTTTGGAGAGTCTAACAAGGAAAGAGACTGGTTAATCTAGCAAGAACCCATTACACCATGAATGATAGAGGCTGGGCTCCTGTTTTATTCCTACTTTATTTGTTTGCTTCATTGGGGAAAACAAATGGTCATGTCACCCTATGGAGAATTTCACTTTCTCTTTGACATACAGATAAACAGCCTCCCACATGTCATTTGTTTTTGCCACTGCAGGAAGGGTTGATTTAAAAAAAGCAAAACAAACCCACATTGTGATATGCTGTTTTCTGATATCATGACCTTCCTATATCATGACCTTCACTATGGGGCGGGTAAGGGACACCAGTAAGATACATATATTTTTTAAGAAATGAAGGACCTGTCACTACAAATGCCCCCAGAAGCCCAGGCCCATTAGAGCAAGGTGGATGAAATAATGACAGACTAGCAGCAGGGAGGAGGACATGAGTCTCACCTTAAAATGAGTCTTCATTTTATTTCCTGTAATGTGTCTTGGAGATGAGAATTCAGCTTTCATTAATTCATTAAAGTAAAACATCAAAGTGTCCCTTTCCTTCCCTCTTGGCATCTTCATCTGGCAGGACGTCCCCAGGAATAGGGACCTTCATTTGTCTCCACTAAAACCCTGAGTTCAGCTCTTGGCATAGAAAATGTATGGGAGGTGGTGGTGGTTAGCAGGTGATAGATGCTGGCTAATTTGGATTTTCCCAGGGCTGAATCCTAATTGACCACTTTATGGGCTCTGGTCCCTAGTAATGTGTACATTTCCTATTTATTTTCCTTGACACTCGGGCTGTTGGAGCCCAGCAGAAAGGCCTCTGTGTTTTGTGATCTTCCCGTTCCTGGCCGGTATCTATTTGTGATCAGCCGAACCTGATCAGAGCAGTGGGTTTGCAGGCCCATGTCTCGGGGGTACGTGGATGTGCGGCAGTGGAGGGTATGGATTCGGAGGTCTTGGCATTCTGTTGCTAGGTTACTGAACCCTGAATTTTTGAATCCTGAACACGCATTTGTGTTCCAAAATTGTATCTGTGGTTGAAAGCAGCTGCTGGATTTATTTTGGGGAGGAGCACGGTGAGATATAAAATAAATAAAATGAAAGAGACACAGTACATCAAAAAATAATTATAAGGAGATGCTTATGGCAGGCCAAGAAAAGGAAATTGATCTCTCTCGTCCTTCCCCTGCAACACTGGGAGAATTGTTCTGTTCCTGGGCAGGGGCTTGTGGAGCCATGGTGGCAATGCGGTCATGAACTTGACCTTGGAATAGAAGCTCACTGATGTAATTGTGGATGCTAGCTAGGTATAGGGACGAGGGTGTTACTCTTGGGTATATGTTTTCTTTCTTTCTCTTTTTATTCCTTTTCTCCTAACTTCTCTCTTCTATTAATAATTTTTTATCTTATTGACAAAAGTTTCTATTTAAAAATAACCTTTAGTCAGAGAGTAATTTTACCAAATTAGGGTGTAATTATACTATCATCATTTGACCTTTTAAATAGCCTTTAATAATTCAAAAATTTCAACGGCACTTTTGGGAAAAAAGTTACTTTTCCATCATTTCCATAGTTCTCTCAGCCTGCATACTTTTGCTTTCTAGCCAACATGCCAGGTAACAAATATTTATTAATCTCCTACGTGGTGCCAAGACTAGCCCAGGATCAAAGACATCAAAAGCATGACTTGCCTTGAAAATTTCTTCAGTGAATTAGGACAACAAGAGAACCATGCACAAAAATCAGTAACATTAAGCAGTGGTACAGGAGATGTCCCGAGACTGTGTATATAATTATTTCCTAAAGGAGGGGTACATGCCGACTTCAGCAGGCGGGGGATTCCGTAGGCCAGGCCAGACTGGGACGGAAGGACAACTACAGGCATGTAGGGACAAGGGCAGGTGATGACGGGGCCATGTGGACACACGCTGATGAATTTGGAGGAGGAGGAGATCTGTGTGCCTTGCAGCAAGGTGTTTAGAGGTGATAAGACTTGCTCTGCCCCTTGAAGGATGGGTAGAATTGAAATAACAGGCCGAGATCAACGGGGGGAGCTCCCTGTTGAAGGGGAAACGGAGCAAAGGCAGTTAGGGTTAGGATATGGCCACCATCCAGAGCTTAGTAGCTAGAGACTGGACTGGCTAGAACGGGGTACCTGTCCACAGCTGGAGGAGGTTGGGGGTGTAGATGGGAAGCCTTGATTTCTACGAGAAGGAGTTTAAACTTTCTTCAGGAGGCATTCATTTTTCATTTCTTTCTCAAGCACATATTTTGAGCTAAGCACTGTTAGGAGCTGAGGATACAACGGGGAGCAAGAAGCATAGAGTCTGTGCCTCTCAAGGAGTTTATGTTCTGGACTGTGGAAGCGGTAGGCAGGCAATTAGAATTAAGAATCCCGTACTACATGAGGGCTAGGGAGGGGAATTATCAGGGACACTGGGACCTTTTGGGAGGGACAGCTCGCCTGAAGCAGAAGTTAGCCAGGCGGAGGCGAGGAAGGAGACCCTCTGGGCAGGGCAGGTGGCAGGTGCAGAGGTGGGAAGACCATGCCAACCTGTTACTTGCCATTGGGAGTGGGTCATTGGGTCTCTTCTCTGCCGGGCAGTGCACCCAGCGTAGCAGGGGAGACTGATACATGGTTTCTTCCCTCAGAGCACTCAGTGTCTATTTATAGACAGATGTCTAAGAAACACCAAGTAATTGACTCTGTAGGTACCAGTTTGGGAAAGAGAGGAAAGGGAAGGAGAGGAGGGAATGGTGTGGAGGCTTCAGGAGCAGAGAGGTGGGCGTGTGAGCAGATACTGAAGGGGACGGTGGGCTGTGAGACCCCTGATGCGACGGAGAGGAGGCTGGTCACCTTAGAGCAGGAGGAACAGCTGACAGAGTGGGTCAGTGGGTCTGGGACCTGGTAGACCCCGCGTCGGTCACCTAAACGCCTTGGCTGGCAGTATTCTCATTCGTAACATTAAGAACCTTGACCTCAGTGGTCTCTGAGGACATGTCTAGCCTGAAAGTCCCCATACCTCGGACTTGACCTCAGAGGCATTAGTGGGTCCTGGAGGATTGGGGGCCACGGGAAGGATCTGATAGAATTAGTGCATTCGGAATCGTAATTTGTCTTTATTGTAGAAAATTAATGGGATAATTACTAACTTAAGAAGTATAGTATTTCACTAAAATTTTTAATCATGTTCTGATGCTTTTTAAACCTGCCAGTAGGACCATCCTGATGCCCATTGGACCAATGCCTTGTGAGATTTTTCCTTTCTCAAAAAATCAAAAACCCCCAAAGAAATATGTCCTAGAAGAGGCTGAGGAGCAAGTGAGAGGTTTGGAGGCTGGGTCCAGAAAGCCATCTACAAATACAAATCTGAGTTCCGGTTCTAGAAATTCTTTCACATTTTCAGGGAGATCTTGGAAGTAGGAGATGTTTGCGGACCCTTCCCAGGGTGGTGAGGGCAGTGATGTGACAGAGGCGACGGCGGGGTGAGGGCCTCCCAGATACAGGAAGACTAAGCAGCTCGCCAGATGTGCCTTTGTCCTGAATATGCCAACATGCGCCGCCCTGTCGGTGGGCCCCAGTCCTGCTGCCCAGGCCGAGTCCTCCTGAGCTTGTCACTCTGGTCTCCTTCTCTAAGTCCATTCTGCCGGCCAAGAAGGAAGGAACACCACGTCCACTAATTATGCTCCTTCAACTGGGGAACATTGGGCTGATTTACAATGATTATTTCAGAGCCGACTGCAGACGTTTGGTAACGTTTCTGAGGTCAGACTAGCTCATAACCTGTAACCCTGTCATGTTCTTTAATGGCTTTTCAGTGGCTGAAGAACAGCATCGAAGCTGGGGAGGCGCTTCTTGGCCCCGCTTTGGGTTTGCTATCTCAGACTGCACACCAGCCAGAGGATGGTAGGTGTGGAGGAGAGGAGAGTCGTGCGTGAACTCGTCGGGGGCAGGAGAGCATCTCCTGGTACCTTAGAAGGCGAGGCCATTACTCAGCCGACTTCGCTTTGTCCTCCTGGGTCTCTCCTCTCTCGCTCCTCACTTTTGTTTTCTTTAAGTAGATGATGGCACAGAATGTGTTTTTGGCCTCGCTCGACACAATCGATGACGTTTCCGAAAGCCGTGTGCATTTCTGGGGAGCAGGGCGGAGGCTGAGGGGCCTCTCTTGTTTTCTGTGTTCTTAAACTCAGTAGGCTGAAGGGGCATTGATTTGTGCTGGCTGGAAAGGATATTTATAATTTCAGTTTGTTTGGTCTTCTGAGGACATCATTCTTAAGTACTTCTTTGTCTTGAAGAGCTAATCAAAGATTTAAATTTCAGCCAAAAAAACAAAACAAAACACAAAACAAAACAAAAAACCACTTTGATTTTTCAAGTAGGTGAGTTTTAGAAGCACTGCTGAGCATCTCTAGATTCTAATTGAAAGTCAGGAAATGTACATCAAGGTCTGGCTGACTTATCCATTTTGGAATCTCTGGTCTCTAATGGAATGTTAAGAGCTACGTAAGTCCCCCTCCCCCTCAAAAGAAATGATTGTTGAAATAAATAATTAGCGTAATTTTCTGGGGGCAGATTAGGGCCAACAGTATAAGTGCCAAAAGCTTTCAAAATTGCATTAGACTGGTATCATATTACATATTATTCCCTTTCTAGCTTTTTAGGGAGCATATACTGTACATGATTTTAAATCGTCTGTGATGGCTCAGATGAACATCTATCTGTAACTGTGGTTATTGGTGAGGTTAACCAAGAACTAAAGAAGTTACCGTCCATGCACCTAGGACATGGTCTGTGGAGAGCACCCTATCTTAAAAGCACCTGACATTTCTTTGTGAGAAGAGTTTTCTAAGAGAATTCATTCACTCAACATCTATTGCAGACCGACTGTGCGCCTGACCTGTGCCAGAGGGAATATAGAGAATACTTAGGGCATGGTCGTGACCTTGGAAATCTACCAGGTGGAGAAGACAGACAGGCACATACACATGTGGTGGCGGGAAGATGTGAGCTGCACATCCGCTGAGGCTGTGACAGAGCTTGGGACAGCTCGCTGACCTTCATCTTGTGCACACGCAGCAGCCCGGGGATGTGCCACACCGAGGCTGACCTCCTCGTCCCCAGCACGGCACAAACACAGGCACTGCTCAGGGCTCTGTGCAGGGGCTGCAGCTGGACCCTGAGCTGCTCATTGCAGCTCGCTCGGCCCGCTTACTTCCGTGCAAGTCCTAAGAACCACCGAGACGCCACGGTTAACCTCTCAGCTCTCTTTCCATCTCTTTAGTCTCCTTTACCTCCGACCCTCTCTTCTTCAAGTTCACCCCCATCCCATTAAGTAATACTGGTGACGGTGATGATGATGACAGTCACTGCCCCGTGTTAATTGTTTACTGATTGCCAGGGGCTATCTTAAGCACTTTTTGTATATCACCTCATCTACTGCTCTCCAGATTCATGCAGGCTGAGCCCATCTTATAACCGAGGACCCAAGGCACTGTGAAGTTAATAACTTACCCGAAGCTATACAGTTGCTTTCCCTCACAAAACCACAACATATTGTGTATAGTCTTTGCATCTGCAGAACTTTTATGGGTGTGTGTGTGTGTGTGTGAGAGAGAGAGAGAGACACACACACACACACACACTAAGTCCTTCACCAACGAAAACATTTTACCTATTTGCTTTCTCTAAGTTTTCAGGGCACTTCCAGATCTTGAGCTGTGATGAGTGGCACGTGGAGGTTCCGGAAGACAGAATTTCAGATAGCCAAGGCTTACCCTTGGGGCGCCTGCGTCAGCAGCTCTGCCCAGCAGGGGTGGGTTCAATCACCAGATCATTGCTGACTTCTCTCCAGACCCGGGACAGGCAGCCTGAGGCGGAACACACGCGATCACCAAGAGATCTGAGACCAGAGTTTGCACGGGTCTCGGGGGGAAACAGCAGGAAAGGCGATTTGGGGAGGGGAGAGGGATGCATGCTTAGATTTTGAGAGAAACACTATTCTTCCATGTCTAGGATTCAGATCGTTTCAAGGTGTTAATATATCACTTTGTGGAGAGTATATAATTTTGAGGCCATTAAATATATCCATACTCAAATATCAGTAAAAGTCTTCAACTAAAATATAAGCAGACTTTTTTGTTTGCAAATGATTCTCACATTGGCTCCTAATGATCGGTTTAGGTAATTCCTATCTTTTGGGTCTATTGGTTATATTTCCTTTAATTTACCACAGTAACCAGCTTAAGGCTGCAACATGAGCCAGGCCGTACGATGCCTAGAGATGGAACTGAGTAACAGATGTGGAACCCAGTAGTCCTGAGGCTCTTCATTGAGTGATGAAAACATCATACTTGCTTTCCCTATGTGTGCATCAGACAAGGATCTTCGAATCTCGTCACCATGAAAGTGACGTTCAGGTTTCCAAGGGTTGATCCAGCTGCAGTTCTGTTGGGCTTTGTGGTGTTAAACAGGATCAACAGCTTCAAACTGACAGGCCATCTGTTTCACCGTCCTCAGCAGTGAATGCTTCTGGGGGGTCTCAGAGCAGCCCAGGGGGCTGGGTGTTCCTTCCTCTCGTGTTGCATGAAATAAAGCTGAGGCAAGCCCTGAGTTAATGAACGTGAGAGAGCCCGTGACTCGCAAGAACATCGCTGATCCTTTCTTTCCCTGCACTGTGCATTAGTCATCGGAACTTTATTTTTTTGGTTATGATCTGTTAGCCCTGAGTGCTAGCCCTTCGAGGGCAAGAATCCTTCCTGTCTCCTCTTCACAATATATTTCAACACGCAGATCACCCAGAATGTTCTTCACTGGCCGTTCAGGCAGGATCACGACTTGTTTATGTTAAAATGAAATTGTGCCTTTATAGTCATTCATACTTATTCTTCTTCCAGTTTCTTGTCATTTCGTGATTTTTATCTTTCCCTTTCCCTCTGTTTCACTCATTTTCTCCGGGCTGCCTAGAGGAGCACTCTGGGCAACCCGATTCCACCCAGTGTTTGTGCGAGGCCAGGGCTTTGAAAGGGGAGGTCCTGCACCTGGCATGGCAAAGTATGCACAGAAGAATATGACCTTGCATTTACACGTGCTTTTCAAAGCATTTCCTTATCTACCTGGATTTTCAAAACAATTTTTAAAAAGAGGGGGAACTGCTATTATTATTAGGGTGCTGACAAAGAAATCACACGATTTTGTCCCAAGTGACATGGGGAACCAGCTGCACAGCTGCCAAGAGATCCCTGTCATGGGTGTCATGACACAGAAGGCTCCCCGCTGACACAGGTGGACAGATTCCTGCCGGTGCTCTTGGTATTCTGAGTCTTGGGTGTGGAAAGAAGACAGAAAACTTGAAGTCCAGGAATACCTGCCGTTGGCCTGGATCACTGAGGAGCAAATCTAGAAAAGGCATAATTCTGCATGGGTTCACCTGCTGTGGGTGGGGACTCCTCAGGAGCTCGTGTGCTCCTCCCTTGCCTTCCCAGGAACAGTGTCAGCCATGCGTGAACTGTGTGGGCTTCTAGGCAGATACTACAGGAGTAGACTTTTCAGGTGCAGGGTAAGACCCCAAACTCTTAAATCCTTAGCTGAAGAATGATTATTCCACAAGCTTTCACTAACCAGCTTCCTACAAGAAATAGTTTTAAAATGCATTCCATTTTTACTTACTAGAAGCTGGATAGAAAAGAGGAAAGGGGCCCTGGCCGGTTTGGCTCAGCGGTTAGAGCGTCCGCCTGCGGTCCGGAGAGACTCGGGTTCGGTTCCCGCTGAGGGCATGTACCTTGGTTGCAGTTTGTCCCCGGCCCCGGTTGGTCGTGTGGGTGGCAGCCACTCGATGTGTCCCTTTCACATCGATGTTTCCCTCTCTCTCTCTTCCTCTCTCTCCCTCCCACACTGTCTGTACAAAAAATGGAAAAATGTCCTCGGATGAGGATTAAAAAAAAAAGAAAAGAGGAAAGGGGAGAGCTAAGCGTTGTTCATTTTATTTCACCATTGAAATCAACACCCTTGGGCCCAAACCTCATTGGTGATCATCTTTAGATCTCATAGGCCCTGGCCGGTTTGGCTCAGCGGTGAGCGTCGGCATGCGGTCCGGAGAGCTCATAGGGTTTCCTGAAATTTTTTGGAAAACAAGTATGTCCTAATTGGGTAAGAGTTGAAACAAAGTTTGTAAATAAATTGGGTCCCAGTAAGAAGTGGCCTCGCTTGGGCATGTGTTCAGGTGGATCCTAGACTCAGAGAGAGGAAGTCCAGCCTTGGTGCCGAGGCGGGCGTGTGACCCGAGACACTCCCACTCCAGCATTATTGCCTCCTCGTCCCCACCCCTCACTACAGAACATCCAGCACAGATATATCATCTACGAGAGACATCTCTGCACAGTTCTTTTTTGTGGAAGTGAGAATTTTCCCATGAAGAAAGCAGAAGCTTAACTTCCCGTTTCTTTGGAGATAATAGCCTCTTACTGATTGTCATGCCACCAAAGGAGCGTGAGGCAGGGATGAATGTCTTCTCTGATCCAGCGGCTGCTGGTCCCAGGAAAGTCTGACTTTCCCAGATCATTCTCATGTCATATGTGACATCTCTTCATGCATCACGTTGAGTGTGCATGACGGGTTGTGAAATGGTGTTAACAGGAGCCCAGGGATACCGGAGCTTCACGACGAGACATCACTTTTAGGCGACTTTGTCCCCCATCGCCCCCGGTGGGCTGCTGTATTAACTCTCATTTTAGTGAAGCGGAGCAGATGGGCAAGCAGACTGATTAGTTATTTATACATACATTTTTTTCTATATTGGAGCTTAGATGTTGGCTCTTTCTTCAATAAAAGAAAGCAGTTTTTAGATGTTGCCTTATCTTGATTTCCCTTTTTAATCAGAGGAGGAATGGGGGTACTTGGCTCCTGCACTATTAATAACGTGGCTCTCTTCTTCCTAACTGCTGGCTCACAGCTCTCGCTGCGCCCATTGCAGTCAGAGCGGGATGTCTCTCGAACCCTCCAAGCTGCACGCGGTGTGTCCATATTCTCTCTGGCCTCGGATTTCTTTACAGAGTTTACCGCTTTCAATTCATGTTTTTTGGAAGTATATTTTGTGACAAGGAAACTGTTTATAGTATTTTTGGCTTTTCTATCCAAAATGAAGAAGTCCATGACTAATTGTTAGGAAGCAAAATTACCCATCGTATTACGTAAATATAAATATTCTCCCATTGAGTTTTTTTTTTTTAAGGACATATATCTCTTTGATTTTTCTGAAAACAGATTTTGCTTATTTTTTTCCTTCCAAATGTTATAAAAGTGGGGTTTTTTTTCTCTGACAAAGCTATGCTTCCAGTTCAAAACGTTAGGCCAAAGACAAAGGGGCATCAGCAGTTCCTCTTCCAGGTACAAACCCAGAGGTAAGGCGATCACCACATGGAAAAGATTAGTGTACGCCCGTGTTTACTGTAGCATCCTTCACAATAGTCAAGGACAACCTAGGTGTCCATCAACAGATAAAAGGATCAAGACAAAGTGATATATACATATACGTGTGTGTGTGTGTATGGACTGTGTATTCATAGAAAAGTAGCAGTCGTGGGTACAGAAAGGAACTCTCCCATGTTGTAATGTGACGTGTTCTGGACCAATAGCCCCCTAAGGATGCTGAAGTGTTCCCTAAGGAGGCTTGAGGCCTAGTGTAAGGACAGGGAGAACAAACATGTGTGGTTGCAAATGTTTCAGTCCTTTCTAAAAATTTTTAATTGGATTTACAAATGTGGTAATGTATTTTATCAAGAGTAGGAAAAATAGCCTATAAAGATGGCCTTAAATTCCCTGGGCTCATAGCATTGTGAACAGGGACTGCAACTCCCCATTCCATGGAACAGGTTATGTAGCCATACAACCATCTGGGGGGCCTTCTACACAAAGCCATGGGCAGTTCACCACACCCCATGGTTTTAGAGGGGCTGGTGATCCCCTCATGTAGATTATTTAGTTTAAAAATCGTCAGTGGGGCTTGGTGTTAGAAGCTTCCATCAGACATCAAAGAGGTGTTTCCGTTCAATTCTCACGCTGTGATCTGTGAGTTCAGAGATGGCATATTGTTAATAACGACATGTGAAAATGAGACTCTCATCTGCTCAGCGCTGTGGTCTCTGCATGCTCGTTCGCACCATCAGACTTACCTTTCTAAGTGGTGTGGTTTCCAGGCGGTAAATGAATAGAGGGTGTGGGGGTTGGGGGAGAAAGGCTGAGCAAAGCTAATGGAAAAATGGAAGCTAAAAAATAATGCTAGGGTTTGTGTGAAGGACAGTACACACCAGGGAAATGCTTTCGAGCAGGCTACCGTAGCAGTCATTAGGGGTACGTTTTTGAAGATCTGTTGTTCAATTTGAGGTCTCAGTTGAACTGAGGTCAAATAGGAGAATCTTGAGTAGAAATGAAACCCTGACATATATCAGACTATAAAAGATGCAGTTCAGGGAGTTTTAGGGGTTTTTTTGTTTGTTTATTTGTTTGTTTTAGCAACGTCCTTTACATTCTCACATTGCTGTGAACCTGGTCTTCCTAATGATCTCCTTGCTTTCAATGTTCATATTCTATGGGGATAGGGAGGAAAATCCTATATGGTCTTGTTTATTGCTGTATCCCCAATATCTATCAAACACATGTCTGTTATTGAGTAGTTTTCGGTAAATATCTGTTGATTAAATGAATGAGTGATTGGACAATTGTTTATGTGCAGAATGCAAATAACATAGTAAAACACTTCACCCAGCAATCCATGGTCAGCTTTACGAATTGGGGACCTTATGCCTCTCAAATAACTTCATATCACCTTGAAAATAGGCAAGCTATTAGTGTGTGTGTGTGTGTGTGTGTGTGTGTGTATTTTTATCCTCACCTGAGGACATTTTTTCATTTTTTGTTCATATAGAGTGGGAGAGAGGAAGAGAGAAAGAGAGAGAGAAACATTGATGTGAAAGGGACACACCGAGTGGCTGCCACCCACACAACCCAACCAGGGCCGGGGACAAACTGCAACCAAGGCACATGCCCTTAGCTGGAACTGAACCTGGGTCTCTCTGGACCGCAGGCCGACACTCTAACCACTGAACCAAACTGGCCAGGGCAGTATATATTTTTGATGAAATTGTAAAATTTAAAAACATCACTCTTTAAATTACTGCTGTAAAATGTATAGTGTATATGTTTCAAAAACAAGATCTACACCTGCTTATGATTTGGAGAGGATTCATATTGAGCAATAGTGTGTTGTTGTTTTTTAAAATATAATTAACTGGAAACGTCCTGTGTCATGACTTGAATATAAATCATGCCCCCACCTCCATGCCTGAATAACAGAGAAGTCCTTTAAAAATTCTTCTATGTTTTATGTTTGTCAGCCTGTTACAAATGTATTTGATTTTTGTGTGATTTTGACATTTTAAATTCAAGTAAGATTTTTTGATGCAAACACAACTTTAAAAAAAAATTTTTTTTTCTTTATTGATTTTAGAGAGAGAGGAAGGGAGAGAGAGATAGAAACATCGATGAGAGAGAACATCGATTGGCCGCCTCCTGCACACCTCCCACTGGGGATCGGGCCCACGACCTGGGCGTGTGACCTGACCAGGAATCACACCGGCGACCTCTTGGTGCATGGGTTGACACTCAACCACTGAGCCACACCAGCCAGGCTACAGACACAACTTTAAAACACCACACCATGCTTTTCAGGGGTGGTAGCCAAGGGTAATTCATATCCTAGATTCTGATATTTACTTCTTGGATAATATGTGAGGCTGTAACATGAACTAGGAGTGAAGAAGGGGAAAGAGAGAACCCTAGAGAGGACAACTATAGATTGTCACCAGATTGCCCCTCCCCTTTGGGAATTTTCTTAGGGTTCCCACTCTCCTTCCTATTTTCACGTTGTTTATTCTGAAGAGGTGGCAGCGGAAAGGGAGGCAGGTGACATTTCCCCCCTCCCTTCGGCTTGCTCACCTGTGTATGTGTGGGGTGGTTTTCCCACATTCCTGTTTTATTTTTTATTTTTAATTTTTATTATTATTATTTTTTAATCCTCATCCGAGGACATTTTTCCATTTTTTGTACAGACAGAGTGGGAGGGAGAGAGAGGAAGAGAGAGAGAGGGAAACATCGATGTGAAAGGGACACATCGAGTGGTCGCCACCCGCACGACCAACCAGGGCGGGGACAAACTGCAACCGAGGTACATGCCCCTAGCGGGAACTGAACCCGGGCCTCTCCGGACCGCAGGCGGACGCTCTAACCACTGAGCCAAACCGGCCAGGGCCCACATTCCTGTTTTAAAAGGAAGGAATTCCTCTGGGAGCCCACACCTGTGATCTTACCTGGTGCGGCTGGAGATGCGGAGGAGGGGGTGCTGCCCCGGGGACTGGCTGGCAGGGATGTGGCCCGGAGAAGCAGTCACAGCACCCTCAGCAGCCACCTGGCTAGGGCAGTGTCCCTTCTCCTACCCTTAGAACCGACTCTGTCCCCGAGCCTTCTCTTGCCTCACATGTCAGTGATGTGCCTTTGAAAACCACGATAGACTGACAGCAGGGATTTTGACACTCCTAATTTAATCTCTCACAGTAGGCTCATCTTTGGATCAGAAGTGCATGATGACAGAAGGAGATTTGACTTTGGGTGGTGGGCACACAATGCAGTATACAGATGACGTGTCAGAGACTTGTACACTTGACACCTATATAATTTTATTGACCAATGTCACCCCAATACATTTAAAAATAAATAAAGAGAGCCCATGTTTTAGTATCTAAAAATTAGGGGGATAAGAAAGACTTTCTATATTTTATGACATTTTATAGTTTATTTTTAAATTTTGAATAAAGTCAGCAAGGCCTCCTCCAGGCCCTCCACACAGCATCACAGTGTAGTCCTCGTCCCTGTCCCGCCACGCTGACCCCTGTGAACAAGTGTGCGTGTGCGTGTGCGTGCACACACACACACACACCCACGCGTGCGCGCACGGTGCTCTCCCACAGTCTAGTTAGTGTCTTAGCCCGGGCAGTTCCTTATGTCTGGGTGATGCTGCCCTCCTCTCAGCCTGGCACATTTCTACCAAACTTTTAAGACCCTAAAAAATACCACTTCCTCTTTTCATCCTGTCTTTGCCCAGTGGTAATTTCATTTGCTTTTTTGGATTCTGCATTGTTATAGATTCTTGTGAAACCTCTGTCATGGTACTTAATACACTGCATTGTGTAGACTTTAAAAAATAAATGTAGGTCCAAATAAATGTAGGTCCTGGACGGTTTTGCTCAGCGGTTAGAGCGTTGGCCCGCGGACCAGGGAGTCCCGGGTTCGATTCCCGCTAAGGGCACGTACCTCGGCCCAACCGGGGCTGTGCAGGTGGCAACCAGTCAGTGTGTCTCTTTCACATCAATGTTTCTCTCTCACTCTCCTGCTCTATCTGAAGATAAATGCAAAAATGTCCTTGGGTGAGGATAAAAAAATAAAAAATTAAGCGCTGGCCGGTTTGGCTCAGCGGTTAGAGCTTCAGCCTGCAATCCAGAGAGACCCGGGTTCGGTTCCTGCTAAGGGCATGTACGTACCTCGGTTGCAGTTTGTCCCCGGCCCTGGTCGGTCATGCGGGTGGCAGCCACTCGATGTGTTCCTTTCACGTCGATGTTTCTCTCTCTCTCTCTCTGTTCCTTTCTCTCCCTCCCACTCTACCTGAACAAAAAAAAATAGAAAAATGTTCTCAGGTGAGGATAAAAAAAAATTAAAAATTAAAAATTAAAATTAAAAATAAATAAATAAATGTAGGCCCGGCCGGTGTGACTCAGTGGTTGAGCATTGACCCATGCACCAAGAGGTCGCCAGTTCGATTCCCAGTCAGGGCACATGCCCAGGTTGTGGGCCAAATTCCCAGTGGGTGGCCATGCAGGAGGTGGCCAATCGATGTTCTCTTTCATCGATGTTTCTATCTCTCTCTCTCTCTTCCTTCCTCTCTCTCTCTCTCAAATCAAGAAAGAAAGAAAAATAAATAAATAAATAAACAAATAAATAAATAAAATAAAAAATAAATGTGAGCACGTCTGCCACATCAAGCCCCTATGCTTTATAGGCCACTATGAATAGACCATAAAATCAAAATGCTGTTTCTTTAATGACATTACTGCTAAATCTCATAAGAACAGGTGTGTGTGTGTGTGTGTGTGTGTGTGTATTCCAGATAGCTTTCAAAACATGAAAGTGTATTACCACAAGGTTACCTAATAATGTAGGAAAATGATACGCATTGACCAGGGGAACAAATCCTCCTTGTTTGTAAAACTTCACCAACTAGCCCTGCACTTCCTGTTAATGACCAGTGATAGAACATGGTCTGAAAACCAGGCAAAGACATGGCCAGTCTCGTAGCCACGGAGTCAGTATTAAAATCTGCATTTGCTTGGCTCGGTTTAAGATCATGACCTTTGTATCTAAGTTCATTTAGCAGATCGATTTAGAATTAACTTGTAATGTTAGGCTAGTTTGAAAAACTCCCTTCACTTCGATTTTATGGTTGAAATGACGATTCCATGACGTCTGTGGATACGTGTCATGCGTGCCCTGGGAAGGAGGGTTCAGGGGCAGCAGTCTCGTGGGAAGAGGAAGCCTGCAGCTGTGTTTTGGTGGCTCTGTGCTGGACCCCGGAGGCATTGGTTCTCTGTGAGGGGAAGGAGAGCTGGGAGAGGATCTAATGCAGAGACGGCAGTGGCTGGATGCCTCTCTCCACAGCTGTGCGGAGGTGCAGGCCTGTTACGGTGGGATGGATGGAGACGAAGGGATGGATAGAGGGTCCAAAGGAAACATCTGTAAGACTGCAGTAAGTCATCTACAAGAATACAAGGGCTGGATCAGGATAATGAAAAAATAAACTAAATAAAAATGAGCGAGCTATGCAGAGCAAACCCTGAGAATTTGGGCCATGACATTGGATGGGGCAGGGGAAGGTAAATTTACTTAACTAGGGGATTATCTCCTTTGTGGTTTATCCATAGATACTCTTCCCGCCTTTATCAGGGGTCAGATTAAGGCACAAGACTCTGAAAGAGACAGACAACCGCCTTGTGTTCTTTTCTTCAAATTCCTACATTTGCTCAATGCTTAAAACAGGCAGCTAGCTAAGCAGATAATGGCAAAAGGAAGTCGAAATCTTTGTCCTCATCTCCTTTCATCCTCCAAAAACAGTGTCACCGCAGGTCAAATAAAATACTGAATTATTTACAGACCCCACCAGTAATGTATAAACTAGCCCGTGTTCAGCCTGAGGAGGAAGGCCACCTCCCCCTGGTAAGACGGAGGAGCTGAGGTCAGGCCGACAGGGAGGATGGGGAAGGTGGAGAACTTTTCCAGCCTCCCAAATGGTGCACGTCCAAGATACTCTAGAACTTTAGCGAACATGCATACACTTCACATATATGTGTGCCAAGTAGTAGTGCTCAGATATTAAGTTCAATAAATATATGTAAATTTGTAGCTCCTCAGAAAGTTCAGCCAGGGGTGAGGCCTTCTGCTGTTGCTTGCTGACGGGGGGTCAGGTTGGGTGGTCCATGTTGCATTGCGTGTTGCAGAGCCCCGTTGCACCCCTGGCACAGTGAGGCCGTGCAGGGATTCCAGCGCATTGCCGGACACGGCACAGCGGGCCGCCGGGACACGGGTTTTGTCTCACACACCCTGATCTCGTGTTTTGCTTCTTGCAGGTGCGCACATCTTGACCGACTCAGAAGGAAGGTCGGATTTCTTCGTGTTTAAAGAAAAGAAAAATGTCCTCGTGTCTGTAGAGATGATTTGCAGTTCAGCCCGGCTGAAGCTGAGCGAATGAGACTATGGGCTGTGCCTCCGCCAAGCATGTTGCCACTGTTCAAAATGAAGAGGAAGCCCAGAAAGGGAAAAACTACCAGAACGGAGATGTGTTTGGCGGTGAGTGTCCTCGAACTTGATTCTCCGCCTGTTGATTCAGGCCTTTCACTTCCGAGGGAGTGAATCCTTGTAGTGTTAACAGTGTCACACTGTTGGGGGTGGGGAGGTTGCTGGGAAAAGGCTGATGAGGTGTGATAGAAATCAATGCAGATCTCATACACTGGACAATTCTCATAATTTATGCACAGAGGATTTCAAGGAGAACCACGGAGGTTTTACGCAGAAGCGAGCATTTCAGTCAAGTTTTCAATAAGTAGTAGGACTTAAATAGGTGGGCAGACAGCGTCCACAGGTGCCCTGGTAGAGAACTGTAAGACTGCAGACAGAGAAGTCCCACAGTGGAGGGAGGGAGGATCTGTGAATGAGAGAGGCAGGTATTCTCTGCGGTTAATAGTTGCTCTTTATGTGAACGATAAAATTTCAGATTTGAAAATACAAATGCAACAAATTTAAGTCATCTTTCAGCCTTTCTGTGATATTCCAAGATGACTTTAGAATATCACAAACTGCCAACCCATGGCCCACATCCGGCCTGCAAATCCTTTTTTTTTTTTTTGACTCCCAGAGAATTTTTAAATGGAAACAAGACGGCCTTTAAAAATCAGGATGTTTCACATAAAACCTCACGTTTCTCCAGAAGATCTGGCAACACTGGGGCTTCATTCCCAGAGGCAGCAGTGAGCGGGGTGGTAGCCGTGGCCCCTTCATCCAGCGGGGGTTCCAGCGAACCGCTGAGCCTCCCTGGGACCGCACACCAAGCCCAGTTCACTCACTGACCATTGGCCTTACCTGCCTGGCCCCTTCTAGGCTTCTGAGTTCACCTAATCTTACGTTTGTTCCTGGAAGAGCAGCTGTTGCTTTAATGAAGTGTGCCTGTGTGTCAGTCGCACATTCCACTTAGCACAAGGCCGCGGAGGCAGATTTTGTTGAATTACTTGAACAGTAATTCACACGACTCGACATTTACACGGCACTTTATTCATAAAAGCACCTCTTCATCTCTCGGGTGATAAAGAACCTGGTCGAAAGGATGTTTACATGTAATCAGCTGAAGCTGCACGAGTCAGACACTGTCGAGTAATTGTACTGTGTTTGGAGTCTCTGATTTTGACCCGTTGCGTTGGTGGGTTCAGTCCCTGGGGGAAGAGTTGGAAGTGCCGTGGAAGGGCCAGTGCTCGGCTTCCAGTGGACGAGTGTCCACGGGGAGGAGGATTTTGTGTTGCTTTAAGAAGAAGTACTTGTTGCCTGGAATGAATTTGCTTCGAGTGGTGACTAGATAGGATTTAGAGCTCTTGAGAAGAGGCACATCGCATCTTGGTGAGAGTAGAATCTAGATCTTTGAAACTACGGTTTCTGGAAAAACAGGTCATTGGAACCTAAACATCCATTTGCTAATTTGGTTACAACTTTTATAGCCAAGAAGGCTTTCGATTGTCCTCAAGCACCATTTGTATTTTGCCGATGTCAGCATTTAATAAAGGAGCCGTGTATTGGGCAGCCGTGGCCTCAGGATCTCCGTGGTACTCAACAATGAGTGTGTCTTTCTTGATGATGAGCTGCTGGGTCAGCTGGAGTGGCTCCGCCCCATGTCTCTCAGCTTCCTTCTGGGATCAGGAGGCATGCCCTCCGTTTGCAAAGGGTAAAAGCGCAAGTGATATACATGATGCCACTTAAGATTGGGCTTCGAGCTGGCACGCTGTCACTGGGACCAGCGTTCAACCCAGGTCACGTGAACAAGTTCAAAGGCAAGAAGCAGTGAAGGGCATCCAACCACAGAGCATTCATGGCTAGGGTGTGGATGTAGAGAAGCGTCAAGAATTGGGGCTGACGATTCAGTCCACCCCGAGCCTGCCCGGTCTGTCTGGCTCCCTGCCGTCCGTGCCATAAAGTGTAGCTGAGGCCTCTGCTAATTTGTCTTCATCCTCCTCATACTCATATTGAGGTTTTATTCACTCCTGCATTCGTCCTCTTGTTATAGTCTCCAATAAACAGGTGCAGGAACACAAGGAGGGAGAGAGCTTCATAAACTAGTCAGGGGACATCATTTTTCTAGTCCTATCAGGGTCTGGGGGCAGAATTGTCAGAGTCCGAAGTGCACATCAATGCCAGTGTCCCTGATACTGCTGAAAGCTCGTGTGTGACTATGACAAGAGCAGGTCCCATTTGTGTTTCTCCACTGACACTGGTTTACAAGCAGAAGTGTACAATCTCCAATATCATCACAGAGGGTCTCAGGTGAACGGTAGATCTGACTCACTTTTATCCATTTGATATCATCCATTGTTTCAGTGATCTGTCTATTACCATGTATAACAAAGGACCCCAAACTCAGTGCCTAAAGCAGCACTGATCTATTTCTCATGATTCTACGGGGCAGCTTGGGTTCATCTGCTGTTTTTGCCTGGGCTCAGTCACGCAGCTGCATTTAGCTGGGCTCAGCTGGGCTCAACTGACCAATGGGGCCTCAGGCCTCCCTGTCCCCTAGGCCTCTTTCCAGCGAGATAGTCCAACTTTTCAAGTGGGTGTGTGCTTCCAAAAGATGAAGAGGATGGAACCTGTCAGCCTCTTAAGACCTGGGCTTGAAAGTCTAAGAATGTCATCTTTGCCATGAGTCACAAGCCCTGCCAGGGTCAGTGAAGCACCAGGCTCTCCATCTCTGGAGCCTGTGCCATGGGAGGGCAGGTGTTGTTGGGGGGCCGTCTCTGGAGACTGGTCACCGCCCCCATAGAGAGAGGCAGTGAGAATCTGGACGGTTATATTCTGCTTTCTAAGTCACTCGTCCATTTTTCAGTGAATAAAGTGGCCTCCTTCACTTTTTTGAAGCTAAATGTGTTTCAGTGTTTGGAAATGTTGCTGCCACATGTCGCTGAGGCGCTGACAGTCTGCTGGGTGCGGCGTATTCGGGGTCGGCTCTGCAGTGTGTGTGTGTCTCTGAGCGTGTGTCTCTGCGCGTGTGTCCACACACGCGTCCCAGCCTGTTCCTGAAGGTGTTGATTTAATGTCCTAGCTTCCGAGGACCTGCTGGGGAGCACTGACAGGCGACGCGTCTTTACAAATGGTAATTTCTGTTTTTAGGAGCAGTTTGGTGTCTGTGACATATTGGTGTAGGTAGGAGACTGACCACTCCAACTGTTTGCAACAGTTTATGGAGAATATACCACCATCAAGGATTAAGTGCAGCCTGATTTCTAGATTTCATAGAATTCGGGAGGGCACAGACAGGGACATTGATCCCTGACATTCACCCACAGACTTTCTTTCACTTTAAATATCGAAGAATACAAAGTGCCGCATCTAGAGCTGTGCCTAGTGTCACGTGGCCCTTTCAGAAGTAAAACCCAGGCCAGAAAGCTCATCTTCACATTGGAATTTCCTTCCCTCCTTGGTCAGGGCAGATGTGAAGAATGGTCCAGAGATCTGCTGGGGTCGTGCCGAGGACAGCTGAGCAGGCTGCCAAGACCAGCCTGCGGAAGATAAGTGACCAGCAGGTTCAGGTTATCCTGGACTAGTTAAGCGAGTTCTAAGGAAAGCCAAGTGCTTATTGGGTTTTAACAGTGGTTCACTCACTCTATTAAAAGTAGGCGCATAGAACAGATTCAGGTCTTGTTAGGGAAATGAATAGGTCCAACCTGAGATCATTATCTCTTCTGGGATCCTCCCCACGAGGGCAAAACTCTTTAGTTGTATTGACTTTCCTATTTGCAGGAAGCTCACCGGTCTTGACGAGGCTTTGAGCCTGAGGACTCTGTCTCTCCCAGTCCCCAGGTCCTGGGAATCTTCTCCTGCATTTCTTTTCCTGCCGCCAGCAGATCCGGGTGGTACAGCCCGTACTCCAGAATCGTGCACGTCCCCCTAGCTGATCTCCACGAACCCCCTTTCTTGTTTGCTTGGCTCTCTGCTTGTCTGTTTTGAAATGTCCGTATTCTGCGCCACGTCCGAGTGGGCTCTTTCCGAAGGACCCGCTGTCGCGAGTGTTCCTGCTGCAGAACTTGCCGTCGTGCCGAGCTCTTCGCCAGTGAAGTCCTATCTGTGAACATGCGATGTCTCATACCCCCCTGTGAGGCTGGTTTCGTACTGCCCGTCGTATTCCCTGTTATCTAGCCAGGTGGGACAGTTCACCGTGCGACCTCATGGCACTGTCCCCAGGGCTCGGGCCCTTGCTCCGGCCTTCCTCTCCGCAAAGCCTGCTCTTTTTCCAAACTTCACCTAAAGTGAAGCTTTTCTAACACCTTCCGAAAGCTCTCTTTCCTACCACACTTACGTACTTGGTTTATTTGTTTACAGGTCTCATCTTTCATTGTTTGTTTACGCGTCGTCTCTGTTAGGAGCCGCTTAGCCGTCTGAAGGTGACCACTGTGTGGCCCTGCGAGGGCGCAGGGGCGGGAGCTGGAGGCAGAGAGGCTGCCAGGGGTCAGGCTGAGCCCCAGCCATGCCGGTTCCCCCATAGGACCGGGTGGCCTTGAGTGATGCCGAGTTTGGCTTGAGGACCAAGAGGGTCTAATGTCTGCAAGTATTCCGTCCAGGGGAGGTGCTCAGCTACTACAGAAAATGCTTCTGGGAATGGTGGTGAAAACGAAGAGGAAAAGCACAGTAAAGCAAGAGTTCGGCCGAATGTTTTCCCTTGGGCTCTGTACTGCTGTGTGACTTAGGTTCTGTTCTTATCTTTGGTTACGTAAGTTGAGAACATAACGTGTGTGTGTGTGTGTGTGTGTGTGTGTGTGTGTGTGTGTGATGTCATGTCAAACTTTTACTTATCTGAAATACTATCGGGACCAACTTCATAGGTTATGGTGAAGATTAAATGAGAAAATGTACTAGATTCAAATATATCAGATTTCAGATTCAAAGCAGCTGAGGCAAAGTAATAATTCACTCTTTCTTCCCATAATCATTTCTGACTGTGTAACGTGAAGATTAGGTCATCTGTTGGTATTCGTGAGACGGTAACAGAGAGAATACTGTTTAACTCTGTGCTGCTCAGTAGAGTAGCCGCTGGTCACAGGAGACTACTGAGCGTGTGAACTCTGACTAGTCCTAAGCGAGGTATGTTGTAAGTGTGACATCTACACAGGATTTTGAGGACTTCCTATGGAGAAAAGAATAGAAAATCGCTTATTAATATTTTTCTTATTACACGTTGAAATGATAATATTTGGGATCTATTGCGTTAAATGTAAGATTTTAAACATTAACCTCACCAGTTTCTTTTTTACGTATTTAATATGGCTACCAGAAATATTTAAAGTGCATACATAATTCACGGTCTGTTTCTCCTGGAGAGGGCTGGTTCAAGTCACTGAAAGGTGGTGTTGGTGTTCAGAATTTCCTTTCCAGTTTCAGTTTGGGAGTTTACTTCTCTGTGACTCTACGAGAAAAGCAGCTTCGAGGCTGCAGAGGTGGGAGGTGCGCTCAGCTGGCGGGAGGCTCTGGGGTCCCCAGACCCTCAGAGAGGTGGAGACTTCCAGGCAGCTGGACCAACGGAGAGGAGCAAACGGCCTTGTTCCCCTGTTTATGCTAATTAGTGAGTCTTCGCTGCCTCTCAGGTAACTTTTGTGCTGGCCTCAGGACATGTCTATTGACTTCTGAAGTTGTTTCCCAAAGGTCAGCGAGGAAATCCCCCCCACCCCCATTTTTGTTTCCATTGAGTTTGTAAAGAAGAAACTTAAGGACAGGAGACGTGTTTGAGGGGTTTGTTCTAGAAACTAGGTCATAGTCATAAATAAACTGGAAAAAATATGAGTCCGGATGAGTGAGGAACCTGGCCCTGGTTTGAACTTTGAAGCGTCTGCAATGCTTGGGCTGAGCCTCCGAAAGGTCTTAGTGGCTGGAAGTGTACATGGGGCTCAGGAAATGACAGAAGTCAGCCCGCCGGGCCAGGAGTTCATTGCACACCTCCAGAGGGCCGGTGTCTTAGCCCGGGGTCTGACTCAGAGGCTGCTCCACACACCCTCGTTTCATTGTCTTCTCGATGGCTTCTGGGCCATTCTGATTGGTGCTTTTACTTTGACTGGAGAGGAGACACGCCTGTACCCCGTGCTTGTGACAGAGTGATCGTAGGTTCTCTCCCACGAGCTTCCTCACCTCTTGTGTTGTCTTTGACAAGCACTTAACCTCATTGCTTCTGAGGTTCCTCATCTGTGATATGGCGGTACTGATGGTACCCACCACTTGGAGTCGTGTGGAAGATCAGATGTAAAGCACCTTAGAACATCGTCTGGTCCATAATTAGCACCCAAGCATCTGTTGTAAATCTGAGTAGATTGATCCAACCTCTTCACTGGACCCCTGGCCCAGCTCAGAATATACCCTGCTAGAAGCCCCTTGGTGCAGATCAGTCTGGCGGAGGCAGAGTTAGAATGGAGTTCCTGTTTGCAAAAATCTTCTGTGACCCAAAGTCAAGAAGTGCTCTATGCTTTCTATGTTTAAAAACAGAAAAACGTGAGTGCTGTTGTTCCTTCCTTTGCCAGCCGATGTCGGGAGCCTGTTCTTTTAATGTGAGATAAAGGAAGGTGGGAAATAGGACCTTTGTCACTTCGCCTCGAGGCAGCCTGGTTGCAAGAGGAGGGAGCCTCCAAGTCCTCAGAGGCCATTGGCAGGGACACGCTGGCAGTGCCCTGGCTGATGTCCCTTCGGTTTTATGTCTTGAGAGATTCCTTCTATTTCTCTTGCCCCTGCAGGGGACTGGTCTTCTCTGTGGCTGCCTGGAGCCAGAAAATGAGAATGAACTTGGCATTGGAGAAAGCAGTGAAGATGCTGCTGGGTGCCTCCTGACCTCCTGGACCTTCCAGTGAAAGGCAGAGAGGACGGGGGCTGTGGGCAGGGCTTGTTCTGTGCTGGGGCAAGTTCTAAAAAAGTGACCAAGCAACAAGAGAGAAGAGGGGAGGGTTCTTTACCCATAGCACTTCGCAGAGCTATTTTCTCCTGGGTGGCATCACAGAATTCAGAAATCCAGAGCAATGGCTTCTTCCCGGAACCCTGGCTGAGGTGGCAGAAAGGACCTGCTAGCCATGGGGCCCGCCTGCCAGCACCTGCCCAGCGGCACCTGTCTGATGCTTAGACCTCGTTTCGGCCTGGCTTTCCTCTGCAGACACCACGCAGCACCTGCCTTCTGTACCGGGAGCCTCACAGGTCGCTGTGTTTTGCCCCTGAATTATTACATCAAAAGCACAACTGTTTGACTCAGATTTCACAGTTTATTAAGCCTTCTTCTGTGTGATTATTAGTATTATCCCCACTTGATACAAAAAGAAACAGAAGCGAGGAGCAGTGCTGGTTCACTTAACTGAAGAAGTGGGACTGTGGCTGGAGGTGAGGATGCTGACTCTTTCAAAACGATTTTTGTGTTCTATTTTTCAGCGACAGTTGACATTCAATATTATACCAGTTGCAGGTGTACCACATAGTGATTAGGTATTTCTATAACTTAGAAGTGATCACCCCGACAAGTCTAGTACCCATCTGACACCACGCATAGTTGTTACGATGTTACTGACTTTATTCCCCGTGGAAATGCTGACTCTGGATTGAAGGAGAGTTCTCTCTCCGGAGTATCTATCTCTGCCATTGCATCCAAACCAGCCTTTTTCAGGCGTCTGTGGGAAGTAATTGCTAACTGGCTGCTCCAGCTCAGCCTCTGCTTTAATGAGGATGTCTGGAGACTCGATCGCAGTAATTAGGGCTGTTTCCAGTGGGCCTGGGATTCACTGCCCTGGTTAATGCACGGGCCTGGAATCTGGCAAATTGATTCCAAATCCTCACTCGGCTACTCGCTAACATGCAGTCTTGGCAAATTGCCGAGGCTCTCTTTGCCTCAGTTTCCCCTGTAGTATGGGCAATGCTAGTTCTTACTGCCTTCGAAGGACAGTTGTGAGACTTACATGTATCCGTGTATGTCAAGCCCGTGGAATACACTTGCCACATAATACGCAGAGTGACTCTCATTTGTCACTGTCATAGTAGCCTTGACTACACTAGGGGTAGGGGAGGGAACTTAATCAGTTTATTGAGAAAGTGTGACTCTCTCAACCTAAAAAGTTTATCAGTTATCCACATAATACTTATCTCTTCATTTGGTAAATGTGTTCTTTCTCTGTTTTGACCTGGCCAGCTTCTGTTCTGTGTAAGGTGGGTGAATATGTGTGTCCTTAAATCAAAAGACTAAAGCACGTGATTTAAAAGTAGTTGTAATAGTATGCCTTATTTCTATAAAAGTGTGGTTTAAAAAAATAATCCCACCATAGAAGTTAACAAATATATTTTCATTTATCAAATACATCCGTATGTGTGCGGCTTGATTCAGCACCCTCCTGCCCTTGGGTTGATGCTGTACAGTGAGGGTGTATATAGAAGTGAAGGCATTTCTTTGAGAAGCGCCATGGAGAAGCCAAGAGGCAGTAGACACAGTGATTGTAATTCAATGAATGCAGCCATAACTAACTGCAATGAAAAGATGTACAAAAATAAGTACTATTTCAGTCACATTTCATTCTTCAAAAATGTTTTGTTATTTGTAAGTATAATATTAAAAACTAAATCTTCTGACTCACCTCTTCATACTAAAGTTTTTCCAGGTGAATCTAAAGATTGAACTATAAAATATGAAATCATAAAAGCACTATAAAAATAGAGGAGTGTTTTTATAATCTTAGGTTGCAAACTGTCTCCTTAGTAATGCCGCAGAATCGTCTGCCGTCAGAGGAAGGTTGATAAACTTGGGGTGGTGAACGCACAACACAGTGTACCGAGGGCGTGTTGTGCAATTGTGCTCCTGAAACCTGTGTAATTTGTCAACCAGTATCAACCCCAATAAATTCAGTAACAAAGACAGGTGGATATATTTGACTACATAAAAATCTAAAATCTCTGTGTCAACCAACAAACAAACCACCATCAATGAAGTTAAAAGACAAATGTCAAACAGAGAGAGAATAGTATTTGCAACACAAATAAGGGCAACATGACTGATACAGAAAAGACTTGAAATCTGGAAGGAAAGAGCTAATCATTCCAGTTGAGAAATGGACTAAGTTTGTGATCAGGCAGTTGAGAAAGAAAAAAGTACAAAGGGATCATAAACATGCATGAAAGGTATTCAACTTCTTAGTAACCAAATAAACCTCGCCAAAAGGAAAAAGAGAAAAACACCAAAGCAAAACAAAACATTTTTTACTGCTCAGATTTGTATCTATCTATCTGTCTATCTATCTATCTATCTATCTATCTATCTATCTAACCAGATCTGGTTAGATAGATAGATAGATAATTAATTGAGAATGCCCTTTGCTCTATCAGTGCTACTTCTAGGGATTTATCATAAGGAGATGATTGGACAAGCAAACCTTTATGCTCAAGGTCTTTCTCGCTGATGAAGCACACAGAGGTTGGCCAAAGCAGGTTTACAGTTGTGAGTATGCAGAACAGAATTTATTCTTGTATCATTACTTGTTCATTGTTATTATTATTAAGCTTCTTTTGCCCACCCCTGTACATCAAATACAGCCATTCAAGACTGAGGTACTCTGTATTTATTAAGGTAGAACGAGGTCTGCAGATGTTATTAAGTGAAAAGTGTAAAAGAGTTTTACACGGCGTATCTTGTGTGTCAGTTGGATTTGTTTAGAATACCTGTAAAAGTCTGTGCATAGAAGAAATGTTTGGAAGGCTGTTCACCAAAACATTAACAATGGCAAGCTCTCTGCGGTGCAGTTGCTGGCGATTCTAAATTCTTCTTTGGATTTTTCTGTATGGTTTAAATTTTTTACGCTTAATATGTATCGTTTAGTACCACTGTTTATTTTGATAGGTGTAATTTTCTGTTTCCATCTTCCAAAGGCCTTTTGCTGGGTTTCAGGGCAATGTGAAATCTGTCCCAGAGGAGACAGGCTGTGTGTCACTGCAAAAGCCCCGGGCAACAGGGATTTCACGGATAGGCTTGTTTGTCCAGGTGAACAGAGTCTGATCACCGGCTCGTTGGCTTCATTTAAAACCCAGCAGTTCTGTTCAGTGAACTAAGTACTGACTAGCGCTCAGGTGTAGGTACTGGGGCTATAAAGACGGATTCAGCCTGGTCCCTGCCTTTTAGGAGCTGATAGTGATACAAGAGATGGGCCTCTCAACACAAAAGGTTCGTATCGTCGGAGGAGGAGGGTCTCTTATCCCAGGACTAGGGAAGCTTACAAAGAGGATGACTGAGGTCTCAGCGGAGTCTGAAAAGATGTATCACAGACAAAGGAACGGAGGAGAGCAGGAGTTTCAGGCCAGGAGACAGTGGGGAGACTCGGAGGTACATTGGGCCTCAAGTACGTGGAGAAGAGGCAGGGAAGCTTTACCACCCAGAGGGGAAATCACTTTAGAAACTCACATTAGAGCCCTGGCCGGTTTGGCTCAGCGGTCAGAGCGTCGGCCGTGGACCAGAGAGACCTGGGTTCGGTTCCTGCTAAGGGCACGTACCTGGGCTGCGGTTTGTCCCAGGCCCTGGTTGGGGTCGTGTGGGTGGCAACCAGTCGATGTGTCTCTCTCACATCGATGTTTCTCTCTCTCTTCCTCCTTCTCTCCTGCTCTATCTGAAGATAAATGCAAAAATGTCCTCAGGTGAGGATAAAAAAAATAACCAACAATTCACATTAGGGCAAGAGTCTTAAATCTTTGGAAATTGTACACTCATTTCTGTCGAGACACTGTAGAGTTCACCCAGGCCGTTCAGGGATCGTCATGATGTTGGGGATCTGGACCCTGGCTGAGCATTTAGGAAACAGTGGGCAGGACGTCCAGGGCATCGCTGCTCATTTCTTAAGCCACGTGGTCAGCCTCACCTCCGGTCAGGTCATCGCGGACCCCGACGTGCGAATGCCGAGCACGGCCTCAAATACATGTTGAGCCTCTGTCATCTCCGAGGAACCGTGGAACCAGGCAGGCCAGGGTACGACGCTGTGGCGTTTGTCCCAGCTGGGAATCCAGATGACTCTGTTGTTCATTATCACACGCTGGCAGTGTCCCCACGGTAGATGCTGCAGGCATCGTCTGTCACCTGGAAATTCTTCCTGTGCGGTGCGGGAAGGACTCTAAAGCCATGGCGCAGGTTGCTGCCCCGAGAGGCAGGTAGGCAGGTGCAGCGCAGGTAGGGAAGCCCGGAGTCTGTGCCCCGATCTTAGAGGGAGGACTGGCACACAGTGGGGGGTGGCATAGCATGGCCATCCCCCTGGGACAGGGCAGGAGTTGGCCTGCCCCTCCGTTCGCCCACCCGGCCTTCCTGAATGTTCTTCAGCTGTTAGATATTTCCAGCCGAGTAGTTTGTGATCATAAACTGGAGTCGCAGTTTAATTGTGTGTCGGATCACGGCGTTCTCGGCAGCGGGGAAATTGCTCCATCCCGGTAAGTACTCCTGAGACGGCTGTTCTGTCGAGTTCACTGGCCAGTTACAAGGCGAGGCCCGTTCCAACGGCTCACAAACGGGCCCTGTGTGCCCCTGGCTGGTGGAGACAAAGAAACAGTCGGGTGACCTGCCCGCCAAGAGTTCACCCCATTTTAGAAAAATACGCCATGTACGCACAGGAAATAATTCGACGAGAAATAGACACTTGAGAACACGAAACAAAGCGCTACCCTGAGTGCTGGCACAGATGCCCACCAACACCAGGCCGTGGGAAGAATCAGCGCCGGCCTGCTCGAGGGCGGAGAGGAGGCAAGTCCGACGGGGAAATGAAGACAGTTCCTTCTTAGAGAAAAATCTCGCTACTTGTCAGTAAATCATCATCCTTTTATGATCGTTGACCCCTTGAAGCTAAGTCTTATCATTTGATCCTGCATCACCATGGCTAACATGTCATAGTGCCTGGTGTGTACGTTGTTTGGTGCTCGAGACCCGATGTGAGTGACAGGACAGCTGCTGCTCACCAGGTTCTGTTGTGCCCTTTCTCGGGGAGGGAGTGGAGGCTGTGGGAATAACTTGCCTAAGTTTCCCGAGGTACGATGTTCACTGAGAGGCTCTGTCTGGTCTCAGAACTCCCCTGAGCACATGTGTGCTTTGGAAAGAGGAGGCGCTGTGTTAGCCCCACCAGGGATTTTTTCAAATGTACAGGATACAGTTCCTCCAGTCCAGGAACTTTCCATCCAGTGGACGAGCAGAGCATCAGACCGCCTACCTCTTCCTTTCTAGCCACTGTCCGTGCTGCAAGCTCTGACTGTTGAGCCCTGTTGTATGCAAGGCCTTCTGGCCTGGCCCAAACCCTCTGCACTGATGACAAACCTGTGCCTTCTCGATGCCAACGTCACTGCCATGAATCAGCCGTGACAGTGTCTCCAGGGCTCTGCAGAGGGAGCACACGCCTGTTATGGGCTATGTTTTACACTGAGTTTCTTTTGATTGTTGTTGGCAAACAGTCACTAGTACAGGTAAGAAGACACCTCCTGGTTCGCACCTTGTTCCTGAGCCAGCTCCTGTTGACTAGGATCTGGGGGCTTATTTCTGAACCAAAGGAAGGTCAAGGCTGGGTTTAGAGGCTGGGAACTCATTTACATGCCGGACTCTGCAGTGTGGCTCTGCAGTTCCCCAGGCCAAACGAAAGCCTAAGTGTGCTGTATAATTAATCCCAAATTCTCTAGACTGTGGATAGGAAGACAACAAAGTTTACAATAGTTGAGGCTTCGTTTCTTTGGGTATTTCTGTTTATTCACTTCATTGCATTAAAACGCGCTGATGTTAAATGGAAAAAAATCTCGTTATGAAAAATTGTACATGTGGAATGACTCCATTCATCAAGTGACAATATATATTTAATGTGTATGCACATGGACCGGAAACAAAGCCTCTTCATGTTGAACGATTATCTCTGATTAATTGTTACTGGGGTGCTAGTTACCAGTGAGTCTCTGTGCTTCTGTTGTATTTGCCACATATTCTAACATCTCTTTTTCTAAAGGAAGTTTTAGCGTCGACCCATGTACCAAGAGGTCGCTGGTTCGATTCCCGGTCAGGGCACATGTCCAGGTTTGGGGCCCAATCCCCTTTAAGGGGGGCATGCAGGAGGCGGTTAGACGATGTTCTCTCTCATCAATGTTTCTATCTCCTTCTCCTTCTCCCTTCCTCTCTTTCTAAAATCAGCAAAGAAAAAAAAAAAGTTTTTTAATTAAATCAAAATTTTTTTCTGGAAATACACTAGGATGAACATCACTCTTAAAAAAGAGAATAATCACCCTGGTCGATTTGGCTCAGCGGTTAGAGCATTGGCCTGCGGTCCGGAGAGACCCGGGTTCGGTTCCCGCTAAGGGCATGTACCTCGGTTGCAGTTTGTCCCCAGTCCTGGTTGGTCATGCAGGTGGCAGCCACTCGATGTGTCCCTTTCACGTCGATGTTTCTCTCTCTCTCTCCCTCCCACTCTATCTGAACAAAAAATGGAAAAATGTCCTCGGGTGAGGATAAGAAAAAAAGAGAATAATCTAGAAGACTTTATAAAAGGAGTTTATTTATTTATTTTTTTTATCCTCACCGGAGGACATTTTTCCATTTTTTGTTCAGGTAGAGTGGGAGGGAGAGAGAGGAACAGAGAGAGAGAGAGAAACATCGATGTGAAAGGACACATCGAGTGGCTGCCACCCGCACAACCGACCAGGGCCGGGGACAAACTGCAACCGAGGTACGTGCCCTTAGCGGGAACCGAACCCGGGTCTCTCAGGACCGCAGGCCGACGCTCTAACCGCTGAGCCAAACCGGCCAGGGCTAAAAGGAGTTTATTTACTTAGTACTTCTTATGTGTCAGGCATCATTTCAGGTGTTTTGCTATTTATTAATTCATTTAATCCTCATAATATATTATGAGACAGGTTCCAATAGGAACCTATCAGGTTGGCCCCCAAATCTGTATGTTTAACCACTGTGCCTTGCTACCCGATCTTCAGGTCCTTCCTTTTTTTTTATCCTCACCCAAGGACATTTTTTGATATTTTGTTCAGATAGAGTGGGAGGGAAAGAGAGAGAGAAACATCGATGTGAAAGGGACACATTGAGTGGTTGCCACCCACCCGACCCAACCAGGGCCGGGGTACATGCCCTTAGCAGGAACTGAACCCGTGTTCTCTGGACCACAGGCTGACGCTCTAACCGCTGAGCCAAACTGGCCAGGGCTTCAGGTCCTTTCTTAAGGCCACTGCCTACATAGGTCATAAAGTGTGGAAAACAATGGTGCAAGATCCCAGCTCTCTAAGAGAATGTTTGCCATTTTCAGGTACCTGTTGCCACTGGAAATATTAGCAGGTGGTCCTTCCCCTTGTTTTCAGAAGTTACCATTAGGAACCGTTGTTCATAACCAGGTTCTCAGATCCCCCACCGACTTCACCGCCATGAATCACTGATGCCAGTGGACGCCAGGGCCCCGGACGAAGAGCTCACTTTGCTGATCTGTGCTACGCTGGTTAAATAAACAGGTTTCTTCGCCTGTTTTCAGCCCTGTACCCACTAAGTTGCTTAAGATTTGAGAACAAACTGAAAGGTAGGAAGTAACCGTGATATCATTCCCCATTTTAAGTTTATTTTTAGCCAGTGGGCCTTGTCCAGCTCTTTGTTTCGAAGCATAAAGAGGAGAAATCGGCGGAGTCACTAACGTTCGGTTGAGCTGTCCTCATTCTTTGTGACTTGAATCTCGATCTCTCGGTTCTTCTCAGACTTTCTTCTGTAATTCTCTGCAGAAGTAACTTCTAGAATCACAGCGGGGCTACATTCTGCCTCTGGTTTTATTAAAAGGGGCAAAGACAATGGCTGGAGCCCAGTCAGCCCCGTTTATAAGGAAGCCGTTGAGTTGGTGGCTAGAGAGTTTGGGGACCTCTGGGTTCAGCCAGAGTAACTGTTACAAGGTGACCTCTGAGGACTGAGTGTGGGTGGTCGCTCTGGGAGTCCTGGGCCGACCTGCAGGACGGGTCGAGCAAGGAGGACTCTAGAGGGGGAGTGAGGATGAGGAGGGACAAGAGACAGGAGAAATGGAGACAAGACAGGGCTCTGATCAAGGCTCGTTTATTCTGGGGAGATCCACAGTATATATATGGCAAGAAGCAGAAAAACAAGAACATTTGTTGCCAAGCCATGTTTGTGGTGACCACCCCGAAGCAATTTCAAGTAAATATCATGTAAATATCACCGGTGGAACAAAAGACAAACAGAGCATAACTGGCTGAGTAAATGGTTACTTAAAGGAATGCAGAAACATTGTATGCAGAGATATCCTGCCTTGGGGCAGGAGATGGCAGAGCAGATTTTAGCAAAATGGATGCCATGCAAACAGTCTCCCACACTGGGCATCCGTGATCAGAGGTTCTGCTTGGTCCCCAGACTGTGCACACTCTGCCCTCCATTTCCCTGAAGCCAGGGGCCACTGCAAAGATGATGTATGATATCGTTTTGATTTTTTTCTTTTAGAAAACGGATGGTGGTGGTAGTGTTCAATAATTAGCAGCTTTCTGGTCCAGAGTCGGCTGAGGTGTTGATTGCTTCGTGATGTAATTTTTTTCTTCTAAAAACTTTAAGCCCTGGCCAGTTTTGCTCAGCGGTTAGAGCGTCGGCCTGCGGTCCGGAGAGACCCGGGTTTGGTTCCCACTAAGGGCACGTACTTCGGTTGCAGTTTGTCCCCGGCCCTGGTTGGTTGTGCGGGTGGCAGCCACTTGATGTGCCCTTCACGTCGATGTTTCTCTCTCTCTCTCTCTCCCTCCCAATCTATCTGTACAAAAAATGGAAAAATATCCTTGGGTGAGGATAAAAAAATAAATAAAATTAAAAAAAAACTTTAAAAGAAGTATTACTCATACCTTCTGTAGCTTCCAAGCCATGAGCTGGCAGGTGAGACGCGTGGATGGGGGGGCACTGTCCCCCCTCTGTCTGTCCGGCTGGGTTTCTGTTTATCGTCCACCCAGCGATGCTGGAACCGGTGTCGCTCCACTGCCAGTCGGCGTGACGCTCAGATTGCTGACTTTCTCTCTTAAAGTTTTGTTAGAAGTAACGGTAGGCTACATTGGTTCTGTTATTTGAAAGGGATAATGAAATGTATACTAGAAGATAATTTTCAACAAGATCAGTCAAGAAAGAGAACATTTCATTTCCCAGATTACTGACTTTGTCCAGAACCACTGTACGGGGGCTTGTTCACGTTCAGCTTCCAGTCTAGTAGTTTTATTAACGCGTGGCCCGGCCACACTATAAAAGGGCAAGAGATAGTCAATACAAACAGGAAGTCCAATTCTAAAGGCTAGTAGAGATAATAGTCTTATGGTTGGAATAGTAAATATATATATATAATATCCTGCTACATATATAATTACCAACACTTTTTTTTGGAGTTGTGATTTTACTTTAATTTTTTTTCTTTATTGATTTTAGAGAGAGAGGAAGTGAGAGGGAGAGAGAGATAGAAACATCGATGAGAGAGAACATTGACTGGCCGCCTCCTGCATGCCCCCCACTGGGGATCAGGCCCACAACCTGGGCATGGGCCCCGACTGGGAATTGAACCGGTGACCTCCTGGTGCACGGGTCAACGCTCAGCCACTGGGCCACATCGGCCAGACCCAGCACATTTTAAAGCTGTGAATAAAAATGATCTTTGATGGCTTTTGAAAGGTTGCAGAGGTGAAGTCTCTTATGCTGGGGAAGGGGAATAGTGGACAAGGAGGGCGACCGTGGGCACACTTGTCCACTCCACTTCCTTCAAGGTCATTTAAGTCCCGGCTCCAGTTATAAGATAAATGGATATTTCCATTTTTATTTAAAATCTATTTTCAACAGCCATGTGCATGGCTGTGAAGAACTGAAGGTACAAGACTGAGTAGGCTGAAGTGGAAAAGCATAGTGCTGAAACAGCCATCAATGAAACTAATGAATATTTGCAAATTGTGAAACCAAACCAAACTGGGCCGAATCTCCTTTTAGAGTGTGTTTCGTTTTCCATTTTGAAAGCCACGTTAGAGACGAGCTGAGTTGCGTTTCAGTTCCCTCCTAGCTGCAGGCACCCATGTTTCACTGTCAACGTCACCGTCGATTTTGCTCTGTGACCAAAGGAGAAATGGTCAAACTCTCTACGAAATAGAATTTTATTTTCAGTGGTGCACCCAGCATTGGGGGCGTGCATCCTGTCAGCTGTTTATCACCTTTCTTCATTAACCCTTTCCCTCCCATTGCCTTCGTTCACTCCATACATGTTTCTCTGTTAAGTTTGGATTTTGTGTTTTGACCACAGCGTGTCTCCTTTGTTTCTTGCTTTATTTCCCCTAATGCAATTGACATTGCCAAGAGTTAACATTGAAAAACCAGTATGCTTCTAGCTCTGATGGAACTCTGAAAATTGCAGTTATTTACTCGAGGAATATTTACCGAGCAATTGTTCGGTTGGCTTTTCGGAGCGATGTGCCCTGTAGTGACAGTCCCTGGCCTCATTTTGCCTGCAGCCTAGGAAGTGACCAGGAAGCAGACAGGGGGACATACAAGCCACTGTCAGGTGGGGATCCGCCATGAGAACAATCAAACGGGATAGAGTGACAGGCTGACTCTTTTAGACTCACGGTCGGAGAAGATCCATCTGAGTAGTTGACGTTTTGGAGCCAGGGCCTGAAGGAAGGGAGGAAGCCTGCGGAATACCCAGGAGCAGGGCTGCAGGCAGAGGAACAAGGGCCAGATTCCTGAGGGAGGAGCTGGGAGGTTCCAGGACAAAGCCCGAGGTCCTCCTGCCAGGAGAGTGGCGGGTGGTAGACCCCGGGGAGCCTGAGGTTGGCGTGTACATTGCCCTGCGGCTCAGGTGCGGACTCTGGACTCTGGACTGGGAGCCAGAGAGGGTTGGGGAGTGCGAGAGTGAGGTAGTCTGACTTCAGTTTTTATTTTATTTATTATTTATTTTTATTTTTATTTTTGTTACAGATGTTTTTCCTTTTTCCCCCATTGACACCCTCCTCCCCCTCCCTCCCCGCCCTGTCCCCAGCTTTGTTGTCCATGTCCATTGTTCATGTACACATGCATATAAGTTCTGGGGTTTATCTCCCCCCCCACTCCCTCTTCTGGGGATTGTCAGTCTGTACCCCACTTCCTCGTCTCTGGGACTACCCCATTCCTCAGACTGTTATGTTCATTATATTCCACAAATAAGTGAGATCATATGATACTTGTCTTTCTCTGTTTGGCTTGTTTCGCTTAGGATAATACTTTCCAGGTCCCTCCATGTCGTCTCAAAGGATAAGAGACCTTTCTTTCTTACAGCTGCATAGTACTCCATTGTGTGTATGTACCACTGCTTTTTTAGCCATTCGTCTACTGATGGACACTTGGGCTGTTGCCAGATCTTAGCTATTGTAGATAGTGCTGCTATTTAAGGCTTACTCATGCTGCTGTGTGGGGAATAGACTATAAGAGGGGAAGGAGGTGACAGAGGCTGGTTCGGGGGAAGGATGGCAGTGGCCTGGACCAGGGAGCTGTCAGTGGCGATAGTGAGGCGTGGCCAGGTTCGGGGTGTACTGGGGAACCACTGAATGTGGGCTTCCTTATCCGCAGGGCTCTCAGTTGGGAGTGGGAGTGAGAAGTGACTTTCTGGACCCACAGAAGCTCCTCCTCTCCAGGGGTTCCCAGGAGACGAGGTTTTAAGTTCCGAGCAAGGACCATGTTCTCACTTCACCACACGGGTGAAAAGGGAAGTCTGGTTCTGTGAAAGTAAAGGCTTCTGAAAGATGGGGCTGTAAAGACGAATACGGTCAGAATCCCACACTCGTGGCTCTTGACTTTCTTTGTTTTACCCTCTTGAGACAAATCCCTTTGCTCCTGGGACACAGAGCGCAGCGGTTCTGTTCCTACTGTCGGTGACAGCGCTGGCTGCACGCGGCCCCGGGCCCAGGGGAGGAGATCCGTCCGGGGCTCTGGAGCCTCCTGGGATGAGGTGTTTCTGCTCAGCATTGCGTCTGATCCAGCCTGTCTCATTTTACTCAGCCTGAGTGAGGAATCTTCAGCAGGACTTGCTTTTTCCTTTTTGGCAAGTTGGTTCAAGGCCAGGGATGCCTGGAGAGGTCCCTCTCCTACTGGCCGTTTCTCTCCCCTTCACCTGGCTCTTCCCTTCCCTTCCCTCCAACCCTCTGTGTGGGCTACTTCACCTGTAGCCTAGGTCATGCAGGCTACTTGAAAAGCTTTAAACTCTGAGGTTTTACCAGCCTCCAAGTGCAAGCAGCATCTCAGAAAAGTAGGTCTCGCGTGAAGGAAGGCGGTGCTGCGACGGAATGTGCTAAGGCCCTGGGGCTGTTCTGCAGCTCTGTGTGAGTTGTTCGCCCAAAGTCTCCTTTGGCTTTTTGTATAGAATTGTGTGGGCCTTTCATACTTAGCTCCATGTTGAAAATGCCTGACTTAAATCATCCCAAGACTTAGAAATTACAGTTCTTTTTTGTACAACTTTTTCCAGCTTTTTTTGTATGTAATTTACATATAGCATTGTATAAATGTAAGGTGTACAGTATGAGGATTGAATATGCTTGCATATTGCAAAATGATTACCTCAACAAGCTTAGTTAATACATCTGTCACTTCGCATAGTTACTTTTTTTTTTTTTTTGGTGAGGACATTAAAATCTACTCTTAGCAACTTTCAAGTGCATAATAATCATAGGCACCACATGACACATTAGGTCCCCAAACTTATGCAGCTTATAATCAGAAGCTCGTGCCCTCTGACCAGCATCCCCCTATTCCCCATCCCCCAGCCCATGGTGACCACCGTTCTACTCTGTTTCTATGAGTTCAGCCACATGTAAGTGACACCATACAGTGTTTGTCTTTCTCTGTCTGACATTTCACTTAGCACAATGCCTTTAAGATCCATCCACGTTGTTACAAATGGCAGGATTTCCTTCTTTCTCATGACTGAATAATTTTCAAATATATTCATACTGGAATATGTGTGTGTGTGACATTTTCTTTTTTTGTTTAATTTTTTTAATCCTCACCCAAGGATATGTTTCCATTAATTTGTAGGAGGGAGGGAGAGAGACAGACAGAGAGAGAGAGAGAGACATCAATGTGAGAGAGACACATCGATTGGTTATCTCCTGCATGACCTCAACTGGGGTCGGGAATCGAACCTGCAACCCTTGACTAGAATTGAACACACTACCCTTGGGTCCGCGAGGCCGATCCTCTAACCGCTGAGCCAAACCAGCCAGGGAGACATTTTCTTCATGCATTTCTATATTTAGGTTGTTTCCATAGCTTGGCTATGGTGGATGATGCTGAGTGAACATGGGGTGCGGATCTCTCTTTGAGATAGTGATTTTATTTCCTTTAGAAATAAAATCAGAAAAAGGATTGCTGGGTCCTATGGTAGTTCTATTTTTAATGTTTTGAGGAACTCCTTACTGTTTTCCACAGTGGCTGCACCAGTTTACATTGCCCCCAGCCGTGCACAAGGCTCCCTATTCTGCACACCTTCGCCAGCACTTCTTACCTCTTACCTTATCGGTGACAGACATTCCAGCAGGTGTCAGGGGTACAGCAGTTCTTGGGTGCTACTGTGCACCCCTCTTGAGGAAGCAAAATGGGACTGTTATCTTTAACAATATTGGAGATCGTAATCTACATTTAGATAGCTTATATATAGAGGCGGGGGAGGGTCCCCAAGGACCACCTCCCATCAGCTCTGTATCCTCGGCTCTCACTACAGAGCCTACCTCAAAATTGCTTAGCCGTACAGTTTAGATGGTAGGGATTTAATTGAACTGCTCAGATGCTCTTCTGAATGACTCTCATCCCCTCTCCCCAAAAGATAAATGTTCCCAACCCGCTACCATCATTTATAAGTGAACCGAGCAGGTTGTGTTACTAAGGTAGGCTTGTCCAGACCGACCAGGCTGTGGAAGGTAGGGTGTTTTTATTTGCTGCGTCGCTCACCGTCAAGCTCTCCCAGACCCATTATTCCTAAGGAACCATTATTTGTCACCATCAGAACACACGTGAGTCTCTGTGGGGGGAATAACTGGGTGATACACAGCACCTGGAAATGTCCTTTGTTTGCCATGAATGCAGCGCTCGTGAGAAGAGGTACTGCCTCCACCTCCCTCCCCTCCACGTGTGAGGCCTCGGCCAGCATTCCAGCACCTTCCTTCGGGAACATGAGCGTTCCTTTCGTGAGATCTGCAGGGAAAGTCAAGTCATGAATATTTTTCACACGTGGAGAAGCTGCACTGTTTTATCACAAATTATATTTTCCCTTTTCCAAATTCTGTGGCAGTGCTTGTGAACTTGGGAGTTGCTTTCATGGAAAATGCCTCTCTCTAGTTTCTTCCTGTTCTTGTGGATGGTTTTACTGCCACTGAATAATTTCTAACAGTTGTATAACCCAGATCAAGTCAGGCCCCCGGAAGCCAGCTTCAATCCAGAGACTTATTAATAAGAAACACTAAAGATCATGTTGCATTTTTACTGAATAACATCAAAGAACCCCAAAGAGGCAACCCATTCATAAACCACTCAACATACTGAAACCGTGAATCCCTAGTTCTGTCAGTCTGCTGGTTTTTCCTCTGTCTTTCTTTTGACTACCTCAGAAATCTCCCTCGTTCTCCCATCCTTGGCAGAACTTTCCCCTCCATCCCAGCCCCCTGGGGTTTTCTGCTTTGAGCAATATCTGTTGTCCTCCCATTAGCTCTGCTCTTTGCAAAGAGCAGCAGCCCATCTGGCCTGATGGCGGGGCCTTGGCGGGAGGGCTGGGTGCTGGAATACTCAAGTGCACATGCTTTTCTCTGCTCTGGTTATTATCTGAGAATCTTTTCCTACACAGGAATCCACTTAAGTCAAAACCCAATTAGAGAAATTAAATCAGATGAGCATTAAAATGTACTTTGCATGCGCGCACGCACTCACACACACACACACACCATTGGCCAAGTTGTTCGATGTTTGTGATGACTCTGTGGCAGCCACATTAGATGGGGAGGAGTCGGTGGAATGGTCATGTGTTTTCCTCCCCCGGACCAACCACCCTACAAATTCACGGCGACTGATCTTGGATACGGCAGTGAAGAACTGGTTACAAGTAAATCCGCGGAAATTTATTGCCAGCCCTAGAAAAACAACCCCCATTTCAGACCCTCTTGATGATGGTGGGGTTTTATTGATTTCATAGTCAAAGAAGGGCCTGAGAGACACTCTGTTAGTTGCTTTTCTTATTTGCTCTTACTGTCTTCTAGTTTATCCTGAAGAGAATATCACTGTGTATGTTTATTTTATTTAATTAATTTATTTATTTTCCAAATCCTCACCTGAGGAAATTTATCCACTTATCTTCAGATAGAGTAGGGGTTGGGGGGGGAGAGAGAGAGAGAGAAACGTCGATGTGAGAGAGACACATTGATTGGCTGCCTCCTGCACGACCCCGACCAGGGCCGGGGGCCAAATGACAACCTAGGTCCGTGCCCTTGACTGGAATCAAACCCGTGACGCTTTGATCCTCGGGCCAGCGCTCTAACCGCTGAGCCAAATTGGCCAGGGCTGTCTGTTTATTTTAGATCCTATTCTATAATGTCTTTTCTTGATGCCCGACCTGAGAAGATTTCTCTTCAGGGTGACATTCCTTCAGGGAGGATACACATTGTGATAACGTGGTGTCATCGTTCCGTAAGGGAGATCAGGACACAGAGATACTTTCTATCGGACACGCACCTTGTTTCCCTGTGCGGGAAACCTGAACAAGAGCCTGGGGTCTGAGTCACACTGCCTGGTCCGAGGCCTGGCCCCAGTCCCTCCCCCGGGTGCTGCAGCTACATGAGTGAGTGTTCCGGGCCTCAGTTTCCTTATCTGTGTGATGGAGGCATCAATGGTCCTACTTCATAGAGTTGTGGTATTTGCTGGATGGTTGTATGTCAGAGCTGGATCCGAACATTAAGGGGCTCTGTGAGGATACCTCTCCTCCTCCTCCTCCTCTTCCTCCTCCTCCTCCACCTCCTCCTCCACCTCCTCCTCATCCCGTGCAGGAAGAGATCCTTGATTTATTGCTTGGTCTCAACTCTAAGATTGTATCCCAGGTTATAGTAGTCATCACAGAGGCCTTCAAATGAAGTTATCTTTCAAAATAACAAGTTTGTGTAAAGGCCTGCGGTCATCGCTTGACCGTCGATTGGAGAAAAACCCGTTTTCTTCTCTTAGAGGCAGAGCCGGTCGCTTGCCGTGGGAACCTAAGGCTCACAGCCCTCCCTTGGACGTCGCGTTGTTTCCTAACCTAAGGAGCGCAGGGTCGTTGTCTTCCTCTGATCACAGGCTCTGGAGACCTGACCAGGGAGCGTCTCACACTTCCTCCGACGTCACCCATGAATGTTGGAGTCTGTATAACTCATTCCTATCTCTGTGATTTACAGATGTTTCCAAATCCTTTTTGAACCCATTCATACTATATCATCTCACAAAGAAATTTCTTCGCTGGACTCGGACGAGCCTGGGTTTGAACCCACTACTGCCCCTTGTCCAGCCAGTCAGGGGCTGGTCTCTGTGACTGTAGACAGGGGCTTATAATACCCGCCTACAGTGCTACCACGAGGATGAAGTCAAAGCAGGGGCAGGAGAGATGACTGGACCGGCTTTTGTCTTTTTTTTTTTTTTTTTTTATCCTCATCCGAGGATATTTTTCCATTTTTTGTACAGAGTGGGACGGAGAGAGAGGAAGGGAGAGAGAGAGAGAAACATCGATGTGAAGGGACACATCGAGTGGCTGCCACCCGCACGACCAACCAGGGCCGGGGACAAACTGCAACCGAAGTACGTGCCCTTAGCGGGAACCAAACCTGGGTCTCTCCGGACCGCAGGCCGACGCTCTAACCGCTGAGCCAAACTGGCCAGGGCCCGGCTTTTGTCTTGAATGGTTATTAAGGATAACAGGACCCCGCTAGGAATAGCAGAGAGGACTTAGCTGGTCCCCAGTGGTTCTGCTGCAGGTAGAGAGCTAGCCAGCGGTACGGGACAGTCGGATCAGGGCTCCCGACACTTGATTAACTTGATTAACGGCTGTCAGAACACCCACGCGTGCCCGCCGTCTCGGGTGCGGCTCTGCCTCCTCCTGGACCGCTCGTTGGGAATCATTGCAGCACGGCGTAGAAGGGACACCCCTCCCCACAGAGAGCCCTGGTTGTCGCTCATGCGTTCCGACGGGATCCAGGCTGGGTTCGGAGCTGGTTGTATGTCTTCTGTCAGAGCTTGTCAGAGATGAATGTTAGGGGCCCTTAATGACTGGATAATAGTCCCCTGGTCACTGAATAATGAACCCCAAATGAATGAAGGAAATGTGTTGTCTGGCCTCTGAAATGATTAAGTGATTCAAGAATGGGGCCTGCAGGGCCCGGTCTGAATTATTAAAGGTGCTGTAGTGAGAGACGCTCTGTCACCCTCTCGTCCTGGCAGCCGAGGGCCCCTCACCGTGTCCTCTCCAATCGCACGGACAAGACCTGGCATGCTGAGACCAAGGCACCCTGCACAGGCTTCTCAAGGGCTGAGAGACTCTGTCCCCTCCCCCGGGGCACACAGCTGGGAGGTCACACAGCCAGGTCCAGAGGAGACAGTCCTGGAGCCAGCACTGCATCCTTGGTGACTCACTGCTGTCCCGTGGAGGGGAGGAGCTGGGATCAGGTTCAGTGGCAGGACCTTTGCCCCAAGGATAGACCCCTCCCCTGTCCGCCACCCAAATCTGGGTGCTCCCTGCCGGCCCATCGCCATCCTAGGTGAAGGCACACTGCAGGGGGGCAGGAGGTAGGGCCTGGCAGATGCTGCATCTCTAGCTCCAGCCCCAGCAGCTGACTTCAGGGTGAAGACGTCACCCTTGTCAGCTTTGTGTCTCCTCTCCCTGTCTTACTCATATGTTCTTCCTTCCCTCCCTCACACCCCCGGGCCACCTTGCTGTGCCTTCTTTCAGAGAGGGGCCGAAAGCCTTGGGTTAAGGTGGTTGGGGTGTCTCCAGTGGGGATGGCTGGGGACAGCCCAGAGGACAGACGCTTTGCCAATGACAGTGGCTTCAGTGCCGGGCCTTGGTGGGGGCCCATCCCCCTCAGAATGCAGTCTGCCTCTGGTGGGACCGCGTACCAGGTCTCCCCGGACTAGCCTGTCAGCCTGGTCTCTCCGCGCCTCTCTGCGCCCCCGGAATTCCACGCCAGCCATGTGGACCGGCTGCCAGGTGCCCCGGCTTGCCACCTGCTCTCCGGCCTTTGCACTCCCTGACCCCTTCCCACGTGCACTCCCTGACCCCTTCCCACGTGCACTCCTGTTCCTCGGAAGGCCAGTGGGATGTCATCTCCTCCAAGACTCTCCCCAACCTTGTGCAGGGGGTCCCTTCTTTCTGTTCTTGTCACAGCCACCCTGCACACGTGCTCTCCTAGTGGTAGACACCCCACACCTGGCGTTGAGCTGCTTCAGAGCAGGGTCTGCTTCCTTCTACACGTAGCCCCAGGACCGAGTGCTGCGCTCCCTGCACAGAGTAGGTGCTCAGTAGATACTGCTGCAGAAGGAAGGAGAGACGCAGGGAAGACAGCAGAGGACAGCCAGGCACCTGCCCGAAGGACAGAAGTCAGGTCTTCCCTCCACTTTCTCGTGTCTGAACTAAAACCAAACGTTCCTCCCAGTCCTTTGGGGCCAGAAGCGTGTTCATAAATTGCTGTGGTGTACAGTCAACGTGTCTCATCCACACAGCAGTCAGTAGACGCCACCATAAGGAAAAAGGGCCGGGGAGACGAAAGGGTACTTCCCGAAGAAGGAAGTACAGATGAATGATCAACACGTGGGAAAGGTATTCGGTACCACGAGTTAATTTGGAAACATCAAAACAATTTAAAAATTAGTTACCACTTCACCCTTCAATTGGTGCCATGTGTTTGAAAAAACGTAACACCTTCCTTAGTGAGGGTGTGCTGAAATGAGTTTAAATCACTGAAGCGACACTGAACGGAGCCGGCACCGACACAAGCCCTTCTCTTCCCGGTGCTCAGTATAAACAAGCACCAGGTTTCACTAGTGAATAAGGATACACTAGGCTTCCGAGATTCTCCGCCTTGGAGGCAGTGACATTTCTGGATGATGAGCTGTCATAAAGGGGGATACAGACACTCACGCATGGTCTCCCCTGCGGCAAGATACCTCCATGTCTACACTCCACAAATATAAAGTCTAAAAACATCATTTTCCTACTTATTTTTCAACAATATATATTTTTACACCATTAGAAGAAGTTAATGTATCAAACCATCTTATTTTGACATTTGTTCTGGTTTGAGACAAACTCTGAAAAAACAACAACAACAACGAAGAGTATTCCATAGTAAATGCAGCAAAGCCTTGTTTTAGAGATGTTCAGACCGTTTAGGACGGGCAGTTTGTGATCCTAGAAATTGTTTAGTACGTATTGCATTGGAAAGAACGGAGTCGCTTGCTACCGGTGAGGATAGAGTAATGATCGTGAAGGGGCTGCCTGGTTCGGAGAATTGCTCATGATGGGTGAGGGCCTTCGACTGTCCGCTTTGTGCACGAGGTTGTTCCAGAGGTAGTCAGTCCGTCCTGGTGACCTGGGTGTGACAGAGAGGACTGTGGTCAGTCTTGCACGATGAGGGGGAGCTCCAGGTAGCAGACGGTTCTCAGAGCACGCGCCTTCGCCTCAGACAGCTGAGTTTGCGAAGTGAAAAGAGAACCTAAGAAATTTGGAGGCAGAAGAGATGCCTGTAGCCCAGAGAGATTAAAAAAGATTTCTTAAAGAAAGTGAGACTTGGGCTAGAATAGTCTTTGAGTCAACTGAGAGAAGGGATGGAAACTCCAGAGAGGGGAATGATACAAATTTTTGTTCAAAGCCTAAAGCTAGCTCAGCCAAGGATTTCACATGGGGGACCTCGGCAGACCAAAGGTAGGCTTGCAGCGGGCAGTTTCACGCCGCCCACTGTGCTTGTATGCAAACATGCAAGGAAGGGTATTGGTATTTTTTTTTTCTTAGAGAGCTTTTTTGGAGAACCCAGCAGGGGGAAAAAAGGACCACTGAGATCAAAAAGACTGAGCCCCTGAGAAAGACCAGGGCTTAGTTACCCAGCAGTGTTGCATGAGTGTTTGTTGAAGGAATCGAGTGATGGAGGCAGGAACAGCTGCTGGGGTGGATGGAGCACTCCCAGTAAAGGCCACTTTTTCCTGATGCAGTGACCTCATCCGTCCGTCTTGGAGTCCTGCTTCTTTGTCTGTCCACAGAAGGGTTTTCCTTCCGCAGTTCCTTTCTTAGGAGCAGCCTCTACCCTGAAACAGTGGTTCTGCCTGTTCTGAATTGGAATGTCACCTGTTGGTCTTGGGCCCTCCAGGTAGGCGGAGCCCATGGTGATAATAGTGTGAAGACAGAGAGGGAGACGGAGGAGCATTATTTTGTAGCCCTGGTCGCACTTAAATAACGATCTTTTTTTTTTTTTTTTTCTAAGCGTAATTGTTATTTCTTACTCTGTTTGAATTATTTTCTATTTTCACTCACGTAATATAGTCAGAGAAATACTACAATAAACCCCTTCTCACTTCCTCTCTCCTCATTTGTTAACACAGTGAAGTCACAATTTTGGGTTAAAGTAATTATTGATGTTTACGTTATATATTTTTTTGCATTAAGACTAGCATTCCCTGCAGACTCAGCAACAGCTAACATTCATTGAGCACTTACGATGGACTGGGACACTTTCTGCATGTTATAGTTCATGTGACTGTGTGAAATCAGGTACCATTTTACGGGTGAAGAAACCGAGGCCCAGAAAGGATAAGTAACTTGCTCAAGGCCGGAATGCTAGGTATTCCAGCTCCAGAGGCTGAGCTCTTAGCCACCGTGAATGCTTATCTGTTGAAAAATCCTACCAAGTAAGGAAATGAAGGTCCTAGGCAAGAATTTGAAGTTGTACCAGGATTTGGGGACTCAAATTTAGTTAGCTTGGGAGACAGAATGTTCAGTGGGAAAAGCCCAAGGGGAATAAGTGTATGCTATAAAGCAGGATCATTTAATTGGTTGGTTTGTTTTCGTAAATACTTCTTGTACCTCCTTTCCCAAGCCCTCAGCTTTCCCTGTGCACAGCACGATAATCAGTCTGCCAGAGGATCTTCCCACAATCCAGGTCGTTTCATTGAGACGCCCAGACGTTGGACTATTTTGAGATGAGGACACGAACATGGGACTTTTGAAATTGGAACGGTCCTGGAAAAGATGGGATTTATTATTATAGATGTGTCGCTGATCAAAAGCAGGCTGGGTGAGAAGGTATGAAAGAAAGAGCGAATTTCACCAGTTTAGCAAACAACTGTAGCCCTGGCCAGGTGGCTCAGTTGGTTGGAGCATTGTCCAGATACACCAAGTTTGTGGGTTTGACCCCGGTCTGGGTACATGAGAGAAGCAAACAATGAAGGCACAACTAAGTGGACTGACAAATCTATGTCTCTCTCTCCCTCCCTCCCTCCCTCTCTTATCAATAAAACAATAACAAAAAACGTTTTTCATCAGGTCAAATCACTTGCCAGAAAATTCACATATAATTTTTAAAAAAGAAAACAATGGTAAGATTTCTTCTTACCTCGGAGAGCAGCATCTATAGGGTTCTCCTGCTGTCTCCCTTCTCCCCATCTAATCAGTACACTTAGGAAAATTGTTAACCTTTTTTTTAATCGTCTCCATCTGATTGACTCCTTTTAAAATTAGTTCTGTTGATTACAGAAGTAACCTTGTTGCAGATCTTTCTGCGAAGCTTGGGAGGTCTGGGCCAGGCCAGGAAGTTGTCCCTAAGGGAAGAATTGCCAGGACCCAGAACACAGTGGCTGAGCGTCAACCCATGCACCAGGGATGATTCCATACTCTCCCAAAGCCAGTCTAGCTCTAAAAAAGTTAACCCAGCACACCCACGTGTACATGTCCAGAACAGACTTTCCGTCAGCAGCGAGGCACGGAGATTCGGTGGGAACTGTTCTCGGCGAGATGGAGCTGCCACAGCAGTCCGGCCCCTCTCTGATGGCGCCCAGGAGTGACACGCTAGAACTGCCACCAGGGCGTTGCCTTTGCCCAGATGGATGGTGGCTTCCAGCTGTTTGCACAGGGAGGGCGGGGAGCGGGTTCCCGATGGGGTGTCAGTGATCGTTTGTGATGGGCACTCGGATAAACCACCTGACAAGACCAACAGGAAGAAAAGGGACGTTGAGAACAGGCATGAGGGAGCTGGAGGGAGACAGCGCCGCTTCCCTCCTCTTGGTCACGTTGGCTCAGTGCTCTGCTGCCAGGACCTGTGGCTGGGGACAGTGGCCATGCTGTTTGCCGCCCGTGTGGGACCCGGGGCAGGGGGCCTGCAGTCCCACAGGGCTCCCCCATGCCTCCAACAAAAGGAACACTAGCCCAGCTGGTGTGGCTCAGTGGTTGAGGGCTGACCCCTGCACCAAGAGGTCACCGGTTCGATTCCCAGTCAGGGCACATGCCCAGGTTGTGGGCCCGATCCCCAGTGGGGGGCACGCAGGAGGCAGCCAGTCGATGTTCTCTCTCATCGATGTTTCTATCTCTCTCCCTTCTTCTCTCTCTAAAATGAATAAAGAAAAAAAAAAGGAAAACTGGGTTTCTGTAGTGGCTGCTTCGCTCTCATACCCACGTGCTCATCCGTCTGCACAGAGGCCCTTGGCAAGTGCCGGCCTTGATGGCTGCGTCGCCATGGAAATGGGTGACACATTTGTGATGCGTTGTCTATTTCCAGATGGACATCTTCGTTCCTTGGAGAAACTCAACAGACCATTTTTACCTTCGCTTTGTACAAATGGTGGCTGATCTAAGGGTCTCGCTGGCTCTGTTTTCTCCGGGATGACTCTGGGGCGGAGCGTTGAGTAGCGACGACGGGCCTGGCTTTGTGGCTGTGGGCGTTTGCTTTTCCTTTCCGGGGTCCAGGCTCAGTGCCTTCCTGCAGCACAGCCCGGGAGCCCGCCACCACCCGGTCCTCTGTCTGAATTAGTGATGATTCTGTCTCGATGTGAAAAGAAAGTCTGTTTGGGATGACGCTGCTTCAGGTCATGCAGCCAGCAGCTTTTCCCTTTCGTTGATGACAAACATTGGAAAAATATGAGTAGTGGGTCTGCTGCTTTCCATTCAGTTGCGTTCCCTGGAGGGGTGGGAAGGGCTGAGGGCTGCGTCTCGCTGGCGCGGGGAGGGGAGCCGGCAGGGCAAGGCCGGGTGGCCCCTCTGGGAGACACGGTTCTCTGCAGCCGGCAGAAGGGCCGGCTTTCGCAAGGTTCTTTCCGAAGGCTGCTTAGTTCCTCAAATGTTGAGCTTTTCCCAAGCTACCATGTGAGTGTTTGGGTCCTATAGACAGGAATCATACGATCCAATGGAGTTGTGTGGAAACATATACTGCGTGTGTGTGTGTAATTTATATTGAAATAATTACAGACTCACTGTAAGTAATTAAGATCACAACTTAGATCAGTGAAATGTTAGCAATTAGCCCAGTGACCCATGGTTTATAAATATGACTATCCCAACCTGAAGTCAAGGAGGCCCATCTGAGCTGATTTTCATCTCTGTAATTGTATTGAAGGCATAATTTGTCAGTGTCTCTTTCTTAAATTAACAACTGCTTTTCCAGATTCTGAGTAAATAATCCTTAATTAAATGTGCCAATTTTTATTAATTCCCTTTCTGTTTTTTTTCTCTTCTGAATATCAAATTGGAATGTGAAAGTCTCGTGTGCTGTGGATCAGAAGTCATTGATTAACTCGTTAGCGCATTTAGGACTTGTTTTTCCTAAAGGGCTCATTATTGTAACCCCACACCAGTCTTTCTAATTTCTTTAGAAAGAAGCAGAAGCAATAACTACCTTGGATTGTCAGGTGGAAAAAAAACAGTTGGCTTAGCCATGAACATGGAGTCTTTATTCAGATGTATGCAAATGTATTACTTTCATAAGGATGATAATTTTGAGAAACATTTGAACAGCATAATTACTTGGAGAAATGTTACTATAACAAATGTCTTTGGGGTAGTGTATTAAGGGATAGTGTGACGAAGCCTGAAACTATAAAGAAAATAAGGCAAGTTGGTTGATGAAATTTTTTAATTCCATAATTTCTGTGATTTTCCCCCAACAAATCGGACACGAGATGACTCAAAGTCACACGTATTTTTTACCTAGTGTGCCCAAGTCATACCCTGTAGACAGGAATCTGATGCAGATGTCATCATCACCCTCACCACCTCTCTACCCTGGAAAAGAGCTTTAGCTGCAAGTTTTCCTGAATTTGTCTTAGAATGTTGATCAATATTGGGATTGATTGTACTCTCTGTTTAGCTGTTGTGAAGTTTGGGTTTCACCATGGCCCACTACGCTCTCCAGCCTTGAGTGATATAGCCGCCTATTAGAGCCATTGGATATTACAGTTCTTCATTCATGTGACTTTACAGAGAGATTCGTGTGTGTGTGTGTGTGTGTGTGTGTGTGTGTGTGTAGCATGTGAAATAATGGCCGAGAGTTCCGCATTTATACAGGGATTACAAATAGGATAAAGCTATTTCCCATTGTGTGTATCTATTTCTTGATCAATTCAGCTCTTCAGCCTGAAACAGTACTTTGTTTTTCCAAAAGAGAGAAATTAAGGTGTGAATGAACTGCTGAAAATTGCTGCCACTGATACCTTGAAGTCATATTCTCCTAAGGAAAACATTGGTTCCTAAGGAGAAACATCTTCCCTAGACCATGATGTGATCTGCCCTAGTGTGTGCAGAGTCCAAATCGTCTTAGAAGTGGAGTAACCTGTCTCTCTGCCACCCTGTGCTCTCTGTAAAAGGACCAGGTGATGCCACTGTCATTAGCTGTCTCTGTGGCGCTGAACTTTTCCCGGTAGACAGAGGAGAGCGCCCCCTAAGGAGAGGCTGGTTAAACCATCCAGGTGGTTTCAGATGCATCCCACGGAAAGGGAGAGGGAAAGATGCTATCACATGACACCGTTAGGCTTTTCTCACTGACACTTTCCTACCGTTGTGAAAAAAGTCATAAAATGTCTTTTCTTTTTTTGGTACTCAGATGAGTATAGGATCAAACCGGTGGAAGAGGTCAAATACATGAAAAACGGGGCAGAAGAGGAGCAGAAAATAGCAGCCAGGAACCAAGAAAACTTGGTAAGAATTGAATTTTTCATATAACCACGCATTCTGGTGACACCCTTGTAATAAAATCTGCACTGCACGTTTAAATGGCAACTTACACCCTGGGCACCAGGTTTCTTGAAAATGCCGTCACTATTTATAGCTTGCCTGGAAGCCAACCATTACTCCTGTATCCTGTTTGTTCCTGAATAAGCCTTTCTTTCATCTTGATAGAGAATGCTCCAGGGGAAACAATAGCAAAATTATTAGTGTTTTAAAATGGTTAGATTTAAAAGAAAAAGCATGAAATAGGGTTGAGATTTATGGGGAGAGGACCATTCTTTTCTTTTCTTTTTCTCCACCTCCTTTAACTCTTATCCAGGTCAGAGTGAATGGCTAAGTTTCATTATTCTGGACATCTAGTGTATTGAGGAAAGTTGACTTTCAAAGGAAAATAATGTACTTTTAAGATAGGTCTCTATTGAAGTAGTCAGTATTTCACATTCGTGATGTTAAATATGGGTTTTGAGTTAATGTGAGAACTGTAATGACTTAAAATAGAAAGCTAGGAACCATTTTTTTTTATATGAATCAATAGACATGTTCCAACTTAATATTCCATCTCTGTAAAAACATTTAGTTAACTGTCATATTAGCTGATTTCTTAAAAGAGGTTACAGATCATTAAGAAAATGCATTTATTCAGGTGTGCTGGAGCAAAATTGCTTTTATATTTTATTTTGGGGCTGACTATTTGCTATTTTTTGTGTGTTTGAGTGAATGTACTTTTAAGAAGCTTGCGATATCAGGAGATATTTTCTCCTGACTTAAACTCCTTTTTCTGTGGTGTGCTCTGTTGTTATGACTTGTGCATTAGCAGAGGGCTTTGGCAGAATAGTACCCAGTGCTCCTGAGTGTCTAAGGCTGTCATTTTCCACGATGCGCTAATGAACATAATGGGCTAATTCTTTTCTATGCTGTGAACATCTGATCTACAACTCAAAATACCAAAGTATCAACAACTGAGCATTTTAGATCACTTTAAAGGAGTGAAAATACTTTATCGTACAATTTTTCTTCAAAAATGGGATTTGGATCACCAGGTTTCACTTAAGTCACAGAGATTCATCATACCTATGGTATGTCTGAACATCAAACCACAAATCCAGAAAAAAGGTCGCTATGCCTAAATAGTGGAATATCACCCTGTTGATGTGAATTTCTTTTTTTTATCCTGGATAGATAAATAGAAGACCTAAATAATTGAAGCATCAGTAGTCATTTTTCTACTTTATGTTACTGAAAATCAGAGTTTTCCTCGCTTGATGTAATTTTGGCTTGATTTACGAATCTCACCTTTAATGTTTCCATTGGAGGCAAACAGTTCTGGTGACTGCCTGGCGCTGGCTGTTTCTCGGATCTAAGCACTAGCGTCCATTCCTGCTTCTCATGCCCGTATTTCTGAGACCTCAGGGACGAAATGACCTTTAACTTACAGCTTGTGAGTTTCCCTCAGCGTTCTCTTACCATATTTAGGCCAGTGCAACGTTCTCCCTGTTCTCTTGGTTTTATAATCGATCACCTGCTCAGTGCCCGAGAAGCTTTTTCAGCACCGTGGCCAGAATCTTCACCGGTGCTTTTCTCTGCCGACTGGATTCCAAGAGAGAGATTTTTGCTCAGGGATCCTCTGTAGCCCCCCCACACCCCTTTACTCCGCCCGACAATCCGAGTCAAGGCCTCCAACAGCGGTCTTCACGAATGTCAGTACTTTGATGGATAAGGGCGAGCACACGGTTCTCTTTGATCGAGACTTCTAGACTGCTTTCCAAAATCCAGTGATTTTCAGCTGTCTGAGAGCACGTCACCTTTGTCACCCACGTCACCCATGCCATCCCTCGGGATGCATAATCAGGTACTGACCGCGCTGTTGCTTAAGAAAACGAACAGCCTCCTACGTCTGAAGCTACATTGGAAGGTGGATGAAGTGCGTTTAACAATTCTTGATTTTTACCTCCATCAAAATAATCTGAGTCAAGAAGTTTTCGTGTTTCAAAGAATGACTTTATTTAAGATGTCGGTCAAAGTATTTTTTAAAATATTTTTTACTCCAACTGTTGAAACTAAGGAGCTCAGCAAACAGAACCAAGGCAGAATGACAGTGGGCTCTGGAGGCAGAAACTGCCCAGGTTGAAACCTCAGCTCTGCCATTTGCTCATTGCGGGATCGAGGTCCTGCTCTAAACCTCCCGCCCATCAACTGGGGAGAAAGACAGTGCCTCCTGGTGGTGCTGTTTGGAAGGTTACATGAGATGCTCATTTTTAGGCTTTGAGGGCAGTACCTGGTATGTGATGGGCACCTGGTAAGAGTTAGGCATTATCATAGAAAAGAAAAGGAACGAATAAAGGATGTCAGAGTCAGTGTTTCTTTCCTTTTTCCTTTTCGTTAGTTGGTGAGAGATTGCTAAATGAATACTTTAGGTTAAACGCATTTTGAAAAATCTTGCTCTGGAACTACACAGATCGGTAATTATTTAAACAAGTATGTTTTGAGCACTTACTATGCCTAAGGCCCTTGTTTGTATAGAGAGACACGGGAAAGTTGAGAGAACAGTTCTGTTCAACAGATATTCTGTGGATTGCCTCTGAGTGTGAGGCTCTGTACCAGACTGCAGAAAAATAGAAAATTAGGCAAAGCCCTGACCTTCACCGCCAGCTGCTGTGTTGCTGATGCTAAGCACCAAGTGACTATAAATAAAACAGGATGAGATTGATTCCAACCAGGAGGGCAATACAAAGTCCTGCTGCTGTCAGAGGAGGCCGAGATCTGTTCATCGGGGTGTTGGACCCCACTTCATGAAAGGGCTGGTATTTCCAGTGGGCCTCGAAGGACAGAATGAGCGGTGAGTGTCCCAGGAAGAAGTAACAGGACCGGAAAACGCAGAAGAGATTTAATAAAAAGCACAACGTCCTGTTTGGTTGGGGACTAGGGAGGAAGAACAGAGCGGGCTAGCCATGGGAAATTAGAATCAGAATGTAGATGAGGTCGTGTATAGAGAGCCTTGGTGCAGCCGAGAGGTCTGAAATGAACTCCCCGGGTTCAAGGGAGCCTTTGGAGGTTTTCGACGAGAGCTTGGCACGATGAGATTACTATTCAGGAACGATTGTGTGGCAGCAGAGGTGCGTGTGGATTGGTGTGGGGGGCCAGGTGGAAGACCGTTCAGAATAGTTTCTGCAGGAAACAATGAGCCTGAACTAAAGTGGTGGCGGGGAGAATAGTAAAGATTTGGGCTGGGTGGCAACAGAAGCAACAACATTTGACAACTCATTGTAGATATTAGCAAAAATAAAACAAAAGAGAGGAATCAGGATAGAATGGTAATACCAAGATTGTGACTGGTGGTAGTAAGGACAAATAGTATCGTCAGTGAAATTGTAAAACCACTGGAAAGATTGGGTTTGCTGAAAATACAAGGTGTGTCTTCCTGCCTTCATTCCTTCATTATTCATTATCCACAGGAGAGAAAGTTAAGCTACTGATCACACAACAATGTAACAGGTGCACTAACAGAGCAGGTATACCACCAGGGTCTTGGGCTCTGTGCTTTGGGGGACACAGAGACCCATCAGAGGTAAATCCCACTCTAGGGAGCTCACTTGCTGGTAGCATATAGAAGCCATGTGACCTAAATGACCACAATTCAAGGAACATTGTGAGTGTAGATGTTGATTTTGAGCAAGCAAAGCTTTAGGAACTCACAGAACATGTGTGCGGAGAAGTCTAGCAAAGAGCAAAGATGAGGGATATAGTAGGTGTTCAGTATGTGTTTGTTGGCATGAGTGGATCGGTGAATGAATGAATATGAGTAGTTGGACCTAGAGGTGCAACCAGTAGTTGGCACCTAGTAATTTGCTCAGTACTCTTTTTAAAAATGTTTTTATTATTTTAATTGCAATTGACGTATGGTATTATATTAGCTTCAGGTGGACAGGAGAGTAAGTTTACATTTATATACCTTTCACCACAATAAGTCTAGTATCCATCTATCGCCGTGCATAGTTATTCCGATGTTGATTATTTTCCTTATCCCCATGACTTACTTATAACTGGAATTTTTAGATCTCCCGTCACTGGGACCCTTGTCCGCAGTTCCCGTAGGTGGAGGAGATGCATGCTGGTTTTCTGAGGCTGAGGATGAATCACTTACATGTCAGTCGTTTATATACTCTCCATGCAGAGATGTACATTTATCCCCGTTTTCAGCATTGCTGGACATCATGTATTCTATTTTACTTCTCTCGACTTTAATTCCTACTTAAGGAAGGGGGTGTGAGTGGGAGATTACACATAGATATACAGCAATATAGGTCCTGGCTTCTTCATTTCTAGCTTTATAATTTTGGTCAAATATTTAAAGCTTCTGGACTTCAAGTTCTTCATTTGAAACCTGAGAATAACAAAAATTATTGTATTAGAAGAAAACATAGAATATGTTTACAATCCTAGCAAAGGGAGGCTTTCTTAAACAAGACATGGAGAGCCAGAGCTATGGAGAAAGAAAAGTGGTTTATTTCATTAGATCAAAATTAAGTACTTCTATAACAATAAATACTAAAAAAAAAAAAAAAAAAAATAGTTAATAGATAGGCAACAGCCTGGGTGAAACTATTTATGCCATATAAATGCAAAGGATCAATATCTGAGATTTATAAAGAACGCTCGTAAGTAATTAAGAAAAGGGTAACCCATTAGAAAAAGAGGTAAATGAAATGAACAGATGGTTCAGGGTAGAGGATACTGGGCAGTAAGCGGGTGAAAAGATGTTCCGCGTCACTAGTGCGGCGGGTGCTCTCCTCCCCGACTCGCTGCATCAGAAGACTGGCAGGTTTCTCCCCGAAAGGTGCTGACTGCAGCCGAAGGTGTGCTCGCCTGGACGGCGGCCGGGCTGCTCTCTCCAACACCTCTGTGCTTGTGCGCCCTCAGCTAATTGTATGTTTTCCAAGAGCCAGTGTGAGGGTTCCCAGACCTGTTTATACTGGTTGAATGGCATTATAATTATGTGATTTAGTTAAGTAATATGTACACCAATGAGACACAAGCGTGGAGAGAGAGCTGTTTCGGTGACAATTAAGGTGAATACTTTAGAAATCTTGACGAAGGCACAGTACTGATAGCTCTCTGTCCAAGTGAATTTTGCACTCAGATTGCTTCACAGGGTCTTTCTCTTCACATAGGAGACCAAGCCAGGGGATCTTAGATGCGCACTGTAAGGCCGTGGTTAATGCAGGGGGTATGCGGAGCTCCAGTCAGTAATTCCTCACGTCTGGGAACATCATTCCTCCGTCAAAAGATGGGAGAGGAGAGGCACATCTGTGTTTTTAAAATAAAATAATATATACATTCGTACGTTGCCCTGCTTTAACTGACTTTACCGTTTGATTGCCTAATACACCTTTCACTGTAGTCAGGGAAATGCAAATGAAAACATGATCCTTTAGATTGGCAAAAATCTCAAGTTTGCTAATATCATATTTTGGCACGGTTGTAGGAAAATGTGTATTCACATGCTAGCGGTAAACAGCTTGGAGGACAGTTTGGCAGAATCGATTCAACTTGGAACATGTACACCCATGACCCAGCATTTCCACGTCTCGGTACGCACCCCGGCAGCGGCCTGGGGGCATGGGGTGCTTGCACAGACTCCTCGCTGCGGTACTGTTTCTGAGAGTGAAAAGTGGAAAATGACCTTAATGCTTGTCAATGGGAGACTGGTACAGCTGTTGCCTAGTAGGCAGCAGTGCTATGGAGTGACTCAGCTTTAGGAACTGTCATGGAGAAATGCAAGCTGTAGAATGGATATGTGTATTATGATAACACTTAAAGGTTTCTTAGTGAAACAGACCAACAATATTAGAGAAAGAGAGAGGCGGGGAGAGAGAGAGAGAGATTGATTTTGCTAAATTGTCCTTCAAGTCTATACATAGACTCATACAGAAACCTAGATGGAGGACCTGGCCTGTTTGGCTCAGTAATTGGAGCACTGGCCCGAGGACCGAAGGGTTGTGGGTTCGATTCTGGTCAAAGGCATGTGCTTGGGTTGCAGGTTTTCCTGGCCCTGACTGCAGCTGTGCAGGAGGCAACCAATCAGTGTGTCTTTCTCAACATTGATGTTTCTCTCCCTCGCTCTCTCTCCCTCTCTACCTTCTACTCACTAGAAAAATAAAAAAATCAATGGGGGGGGAGACACTATGTATCCAAAACTACTAACAATGGGTACCAGAATTAATGGGGGATGTAAGCATGCCAAGGCTCAGTTTCTTCCTCTGCAAAATGGGGATAATATTTGAACCCACTTTATCAGGAAGTTGTGAAAATTCAGTAAGATGTGCTTGCACACTGAGCGCAGTGTCTAGCACAGAAAACGCCACTGTTGGCAACATCAGTAATGGAGCTGGATTGGGTAGGAACGATGAGAAAGAGTGTTCTTAGTATCTTAAATACCCTTGGCTTTTCTTTATTCTCTGATACCCGATTAACAGAAGGCCGTTAAAAGGAAGCTCAGGGATCATCTCGCCTCACTTTATGTAGGTTAGTGGTTCTGCATATAAATAAATTAATCCAGACTCGGTAGTAGCCATTCCCCTTGGTTTCCCCAGAGTAAGTATCTTGACAAATACAGACATTCAGTTTAGTTTGGAAGCGCTCCCCTCTTACACATCATCTTGTTTTCTTGAGTAACATTTGTCATTCTTTATCTGTCTTCCCATTGGAGTTAATTAATCATTTCATGGTGGATCTTTTTTTTTTTTGGTGGATTTTTATTTTTTGGTGTTTCCTAGATTTACCTGTATTACATTGGGTTTTTGATTCGCTATTTCCAGATATCTTTTTTTTTTTTATCCAGATATCTTTGTATAAATGAGAAGATTCTTTTCTATCAGATGACGTATAACACAGGTGGCTACACTTTGATTTTATACTTATGTGTAGAGGTGAAGACTGATTTGAGACACCCTTGCCTAAGTCACCAACTCCTGAGTACAATCAACTGGCAAAATAAAAAGTGTTCTAATGTGCTTTTGTGGAAAAGGAGAGTAGAATCAAGCTGTAGGGGTGACCACATCTTCCATCCACCTGTTGCGTTTGTGAGAGCGCCCATACCTACCTCCAATGTGCTACATTTCCAATAAATGTCAGAACATCTAGTTGCGGAAATGAAGACTTGGAGATTAGGAGATGTGTTTGATAGAGGAAATGCTCCAGAAACTGTGAGAGTTCTCCCTGGACCAGTGGTGTCCAGCTGGTGAGACTAGGACATATCCCTGACCCACCGAATACACGTGGTTGAAGCTGTCCCACATAGGAGGCCAGTGTTCTCCAAATTGATTGACAGCCTGAAACCAGAAAATAGTCTGCAATTCCATTTGTCACTGTAGGTCCATGGGAAAGGTAAGAGCTTACCTGCGAGGAACAAAATGCATGTGAAGGAACATTGTAACCTGTGATCTATAATGTTTATTATACAAAGAGTCTATCGAAACTCTTCTTTTTAACAAATACAACCATGTTTACTCATTCAGTGACTCTCTAGGGCAGCTACTACCCTAGCCAACTGACTTTTCTGTTTAAAGGTTGTTCCCTGTGATCTTAGGAATGACTGTTTATCTTTGAGTGTTCGTCCTCAAATGGAAGGCCAAGTAATTGTTTTTGGAAAGTGATTAAGACAAAAGATTGTGACTTTGAATTGTCCCAATTTCCCAAGTCATTTGAACACTCCTCCTCCTGTTGAGAATAAGGTAAAACAAACTGATGTTACAGAGTTGGGAGGCCACTCTTCTCTGCTCCTTCCTTCCAGGTGCATGTTGGATTTGGGCTCAGGCTGGGGCCGGAAGGGGCTACAGGGGGAGGCCTGCACTGGAGGCAGATAATTCCTGGTTGGGGAAAATCCCAAACCAAAGCCAAGATGGAGTGGGTCCTGGAGCATCTGATTCAGGCGAGAGAAGCCTCTTCCTAGAGCAGCTTCATGGACGTCATTCTAACAGAAGCCTCCTCCTCTGAAACCCCCTGCTTCTAACTCAGTGGTCTCGTTCCAGTCCCTGTTCTCTCGTGCATGTGATGTTGGTTTGGCCTTGGGTTCTCCCAGCTCAGTAGAGGAAGAGCATCAGGATCCCGGACACAGTCTACCTGAACCTTTCGTTTCTTAAGGCCATAGCAGCTCATGTGAGGAGAGGTTTGGGTGGTTTCCTTCTCGTTCATTCTGATCGTTGTGGCACAGAAGGAATGGGAGGAAGGATGCTCCCTCTCCGTCGATCTTGGAGATGTCCTCTGTCCAGCTAGCATTTTTGTGTTACTTGAGCCAGGCACATGGAAGGTCTTCTAGGTTCTTCTGGCACTGTGGTCATGGGTTTGAGAGTAGACCTGGAGTAGACCTCAATTCTCCACGGAGGAGGGATTGTCGAATAGAACTTCGAAGCTTCAAGTGTTGAACAAAAGCAAAGTCTCTGATTCAGGGACGGAGTGTTACGAGAATGAAAGCGGGCCCACAAAGGTGCTTTGTAAACATAAAGCCCAACACAAATTATGGTGATTGTTGTTGTCACTAAAGGACACCTGGGTTTGTTTCAGGGATTAGCGGCTGTTCCAGGGTGGAAGCAGAGTTCGGGCACAGCCTTCTTCTGGCCTGAAGTCAGAGTTGATGCATAGTCCCCTTGAACAAAGGCGTGTGATCAGAGCACACTTCTTTCTCCAACAAAGAAAGAGCAACATTGACGTGTGTGCTCCACAGATACAGAAATCAGTGAATCCAAGGCAGGCTTCGGAGCGGCTGCTGCAATCACCCGGAAAGCTAGGCAGAGCAGAACATGCCTGAATCCCGTTTCAGATGGCTTTTCCTTCCTCCGTTCCTGCCAGTACACTGAACCGACCACACGCGGGGACACGCCCTCGGGATCCTGGTACAACACACCTCTTGACTGAACCCCTATTCCAACGTGCTCAGTTCTCATTGTCAGCTAGGCACTGTCTGGGCACTGAGGGGTGTCAGGGTCGACAGAGCACAGCTGCAACTCAGGAACCTCCGGGGAGGCAGGTCATCGCGGAAGGTCTCTGACAAGGCCCTACTGAAGTCCCTGGGAGAACAGGCATGGGACCGGGGACCCTGCCCGGGGTCTGGGGAGGGGCCTGGATGAAACACGTCTCCACGGGCAGCGAAGGCTCAGAAAGGGATTTCAAGCAGCAGGACTAGTGTGACCCGGCGCGGAGATGGGGCACGAATGCTGAGTGGACGGGGAGGCCGATGGAGCACATTGTGTTCATTTGGTTAGTTGATATATGTTAGCTGTTTCGGGGTTTCAGCACATCAATTTCTGGTTTGTGGATACCACATTCTTTCACCGGTTGGCGGTGTTTGTAACCACAGAAGAATTAGAACAGACCTCTGCTCATCTCATTTAAAGATCGAGGGTGTTGATAATGACTTCCCTTTTCCCAGCATTGTTGCAAAAGGTGATGGCTTTTAAAGATGCCTTCCTGGGATGCCAGGGACTGTCCAGAAGTCGTTGTACACAGTCCCTCCTGGCCTTCTGCTCGGCAAAGGAGGGCTTCTCATTTTTCCTCTGCAGTGCAGCAAACACAAGCAGCCTTGGATTGAGACTTTTGGCCAAGAACTGATACTGAAATACAAAGGGAAACGAAGCCCTTCTCGAAAGCTTGATTCATTTGATGCACTTAGTCATTTTAAATATTGGGTTTATGTATCTAAAAGGTGGCCACTGTTTACCCAAGGGGCCCAGTTACAGCAGCAGAGTGGGGAGAAGTGAGTGACAGCCGAGAGGGCCACCTAAGCCTCACCCATCCTTGTTAGACTATCTAGAACAATAACACGGCGGTGTACCTTTTCTGCGAGTTGTTCCTGTTTCTCTCTTATCTCCTACGTGATGCTAAAAATAAAACCTAAGCATCTAAGTTTCACTCATCATTTGGCAAACTCAGTGAGGTAGCTTTACCCGAAGTTAATAATTTATGCCCTGGAGGTGAGGGTATTAAAACAAACCTTAATATATTTCCAAGAGTCTGGGCTGCGAGATGTGTCTCTCCTTGTGGACTGTATTTGTGAGCAAATAATACCCAGTATTGACACAGATAAGGATCCACCAGCCCTATTTGTTTTCAGATGATTCTTGGTAATACAACACATTCTGTGCCTGGCATTCAGATTAGAGAAATAACCAGGCATCAGAAAACTCATACGTCTTCTTTAAAGGCAGGCGGATGTATTGTTTAGCTTGTCAACATCATAATAGATATATGAAGAGGCCATTGTCACTGCCTGCTCCATTCATAACCGGCCTCATTTAATTTATTTACTGGGTTCTCCATATGATAATAGATGGCAACTTTATTCTTCTCTGGAAATTAAAACAATTGAAAATGACAATGACATTTTCCAAAAGTTAATGAGCTGGCTCCATTTTTCTTGCTGGTGCTCACCCCACAGCGTGATGGGAAAGCTCAGATTGCTGCTCACTGGCAGACCTCTGCTCATCACTGGTCACTGGAGGGCTCGCTTAATTGCAGGCCGACCTTTTGTTTCTTTACTACCTTATGGATTTGCACAGTTAAGGCCACTTAGACCAGAAACGAGACAGGAATCTGGTGATTAGACCTAGAAGATGAGTATGGATTGGTCTCAGAAACAAGCAGAGGGTTCACTCTCGGAAGTGGGGTGCAGCAGCACTGACATGAACCTGGGTCTCCCAGATGCTGACTCAGGTTCCTTTACTTCTCCTGAGTCTGGGAGCCTGAAAGGAGGGTCAATGAACACCAGCCGTAGGGCAAGAACAGAAAATCTCACTACTGTGAAACGGTCCATGTGATGTCTTAACTGTACTTTTTAAAAATATATTTTTTTTATTGATTTTTGAAAGAGAGGAAGGAAGAGGGAGAGAGATAGAGACATTGATGAGAGAGAACATTGATTGGCCGCCTCCTGCACACCCTCATTGGGGACTGGACCCACAACCTGAGCATGTGCCCTGACCAAGAATCAAACCAGTGACCTCTTGGTGCACGGGTCGACGCTCAACCACCGAGCCACACCAGCTGGGCATTAGCTGTACTTTTAAATTAACCTTTCCCTGATTATAAGTGTGCTATTTGCTTGAATTACTTTAAAACATACTTGGGAAATAGAGAAGTGAATAAAGAGAAATAAAATCAGCCATAAATCTCCCTGGCCAGTTTGGCTCAGCAGTTAGAGCGTCGGCCTGCGGTCTAGAGAGACCCGGGTTCGGTTCCCGCTAAGGGTACGTACCTCGTGCTGGTGGCAGCCACTCGATGTGTCCCTTTCACATCGATGTTTCTCTCTCTCTCCCTCCTGCTCTATCTGAACAAAAAATGGAAAAATGTCCTCAAGTGAGGATAAAAAAAAAAATCAGCCATAAATTCCATAACAGTTGTTTATGTTTTTATTCCTAATATACATAGGAATATAATTTTTTTCTGAAAAAAGAAATGGACCTGAATTTCTTACAGAGCTAAGCAGTCTTGTCTTCTGTCCAGCCATCATGCTCCTGGGGTATTTTCCCAAGTGATTTGAAAAACTAAGATCACACGAAAACCTTCATGTGGATATTGATAGTAGCTTTATTTATAGTTACCAAAAAAAAAAAAAAAAAAAAAAACCCAGAGGGAACCAAGATGTCCCTCAATGGGTGAATGAACAAACTATAGTCCATCCACACAATGGGATGTTCTTCAGTGATAAAAAGAATGAGCCATGAAAAATCTGGGTGAATCTTAAGTCTATATTGCTAATTGAAAGAATCCAGTCTGGAAGGATGACCTTCTGGAAAAAAAAGCAAAACCATAGAGATGGTAAGTAAATAAATCGATGATTTCCAGGGATTTGTGGGAAAAGGAGGGCTGAATAGGTGAAATATAGGAGACGTTTTTCAGGCAGTGAAACTATTCCCACTGGTACTGTAATGGTAGATACATGCCACTATGCATCTGTCAAAACTCAGAATGTTTACAAATTGAAAATAGCTTTTGGGAGGTCAGGGGATCCCAGGATAGAATGTAGACTGACAAAAGAATCTGCCAGTATCACAAATATATTGAATAACCTCGGGGGGTGGGGGGGTGCTGACCAAAGAAACTGTGGATGAATGGAGACTGCAAGACTAAAAGTAAGAGAAACTGTACATATGCACTATACTCTTTCTTTACTGTGGAGCTAAGCATTAACAATTTTGAAAAGACTAGAGTTAATTAGTGGGTGCTGGATGGTAAAGCCAGGTTCTCACTGGTGGAGGGAGAGATTACACACCCATAGTGGGTGCCTAGAAACACCCTGTGGCCACAGATTAGAGCTGGAGACATCAGTATGAATTGATGTTCAGCCCAATACAGAAACAGATGGATACATGTAGCAATACTGATAGAGATGTATATACATGTGTAACCATACACATGTGGGCATGCATCTATTTGTGTACCTACATGCATTACATGTATAGATACATATATTTATATATGTATGTGCATGTGTAGCTACGTGTTTACATGCACACACACAGACACATATTTTCTTGCTCTGTTAGCTGATAGGACCTAGAAGCAATGTCACCACAGTAACAACAAGCATACCCATTGCACAGATTTTGTCTCTAAAGAAAAGAAACCAGGGCTCCTTGCATAAATGACTGACTATCAGACTGAGGAATCTATAGGATGATCCTGAAGCATCCTGTAGTGCCAGAAAATTAGGAAGTGCTAACACACACACACACATGCACACACACACACATGCACACACACACACAATGACGGGGTGTGTTATAGGGACACAGGAGCCAACTGGAGAAGCTCCCAGTGGCCAAAACAAACAATTTGAGCAACACAATTAATAATATAATATTAGATTGTACTACGTATCCAGTATGGTGTACAGTGTACTTTACACAAAGTAAAAATGAGCATCCATGGGTCCATACTGACATAAATAAATGATTGAATAAATAAACGGAGGACCGTCCCTACAGAAGTTCAGATCATGTGCCCTCGAGCGGGCGGAGCACGAACTTCCTTCTTCAGATTTGGCTGTACACAGTGACCGCCGCAGAAAAAGCACGTTACGGAAATGAGCAATAAAGGGTATCGATACAATGGAAACCTGACAAACACTTCCTCAGCCAGGTGATGAAGATTATCATCAACAGTGATGAGTGATGTTGATAGCAACATCCTCTTGATGCGATGTGAGGAGCATGCATTTTACCTCTGCGGTCTTCCTCCTCGAAACCCGTAAGCTCAGTCTACTAATGAGAAAAACATCCGACAGATCCCAGCTGAGGGCCGTTTTACAAAATACTTCGCCGGCACTCCTGACAACTGCCCAGGTCATCAGAAACAAGGAATATCTGACAAACGGTCACAGCCACGAGGAGCCTAGGGAGACAGGGCAACAGTGTATTGTGGGACCTTGGAACAGAGAGAGGACCCTAGGTAAAAGCTAAGGAAATATGAATACCGTATTAGTGTTGGCTCATTAATTGTGACAAATATACACCCTAATGTAAGATGTTAATAATAGAGGAAATTGCGGAACTTGTCTATTTATAGACAGTGTAAAACTATTTATAATTATACAATATATTTAAGTATAAAAATGAACATGTACTATGTATACTATGAATATACCATAATTTAATACTTTAGTGAACATTTTTCCATAATACTTTTTGTCTCCAGTCATTCCCTTAGGACAAATCCCTATGTGTAGAATTATTGAGACAAATGTATACACTTAATTACCCTCTCTCCAAAGAAGGAATCTCAGGCCAACATGCCTTTCCGCCACCGAAGAATGAGACTGCTCATTTCTCTTCTTTACCACGTGGGCAGTTTTGCCATTTTTAGTTGTTGCTACCTGTATCTTTTTGTTTTGATTTGCATTTCTTTGATTACTAATGAGTTTTTCACGTTTTAAAATGTGTTTATAACTTAGCTTGTGAAGCCCACCGGGATGAGATCCTTGTCTGTTTTATTTGGGACCTGACATAAGGCAGGTGCTAATAAATACTTAATGAAAAAGTGAATAAATTTTATGTCTCATATTTCACTTGTGCTAGAATCTGATATTTTCCTTTTATTGGAATCTAGGGGGGAAAAAAGCAAGACAAAAGCATTTGTTAATTCTGCTCTTAGACATGACTATGAAACTGTATTTCTTCATGAGGAATTCCTAAGTAAGGGCCTCCTTGGACCTTATTCAGATGAGTGGGCCCCTCCTTGATGATGCTGCCTTTGAATTTGACCCAAGACATTGCCCCACAAGAACATTGCACCAGATGGGAGGGATGGTTACATTCAGTGAATCGTGACCTGAGCTGAAGTTACCCCAGATTACATATTCTTCTGACATCAGTCACCCACCCATCATCGGTACATCAACAATGAGGGTACAGAACTAGGAGGGCGGTATTTTTTTAAACATTTATAAGATCCATCAGTTATTCCAACAGTGTTGAATTAAACACATGAATTCAGTTGGACAGTATCACTTCCCCGGCTGCTTGGAGATTGGGGTCATTCGACAGATTTCAGACCCCTGGAGAAGAGCACCCTGACCCAGTACTGTGGACCCAGGGCATCAGAACTTACAAGGTCCCTGCTTCAACCTCAGGGCAGCTTGGAGTCTTGTCCATGATGAGATGGCTGATCTGAGGTGAAACTCTTTGAACTGGATACTATGGGTCTTGTTCTTCGTAGAAAATACTCTCAAAGGTGACGGCTTAAAGTGCCCATCAGTTTGGGGAGTACATTGAGATGACCTACTACGAATAACAATATTTTTTGAGTTGAAGCAATGTTGATTTTTTTTTTTTTACTCCTTAAAGACAGTTCTGCTTCTCCATTTTTGCAAATAATGATATTTTCCTTTGTTTTAAGGCAAAGATAAATATACTTAGCTGGGTAAATGGGGAAAAAAAATAGGTTTTATTTTCATTTTAACACTAGCTATTTACACCTCCTTTGTTTTATTTTTACATAAATTTTTATTATTATAATTATTTTCATATCATGGGTTTCCATGGAAAATTAACTTCCATTTGTAGCATCTTAATTTGTCATAAAATTACCATAAACTTTACACAATGTACTCTTCCTTCATATGTCAGTGTGATTGGATCATACGCTTCTAGTTTTATTTGTCTTAAAGCTTTTTTTAAAAAACTTTTTCAAAAACACTGATTTGAGAGAGAGAGAGAGAGAGAGAGAGAGAGAGAGAGAGAGAGAGAAACACTGATTTGTTGATCCATTTATTTATGCATTCATTGGTTGATTCTTATATGTGCCCTGACCAGGGATCGAACCTACAACTGTGGCATATTGTGACAACACTCTAACCAACTGAACTACCCGGCCAGGGCTAGTTTTATCTGTCTTAATTTTTTCTTTTTGTTTCATGACATCTTTCTTTTCTATCATTTGGCTTTTAAGGTAGTTTTTTGGTTTATTTTAAACCAAGAAATCATAGTAGCATTAAAAAATACTGACTGACAGTTCTGACTGTGTAAGCCGAAGCCATATCAGTGTTGTATGACCAGATCATGAAATGAATCTAAAGACTAAAGTCCAAGAAAAGTTTGCCTATGTTGACTGACCACACGAGTATGGGGGAGTTATCTCTGGGGAGCAGAATAATGGAACACCCCTCTTCTTTAAAAATAATATTTCTGCATTTAAAATGTTTTCCTCCTTAGGGAACATTTATTACTTTGAAAACTCAGGAAAAGGAAATTATACCAAAAGCATTTAAAACACAAGGATTTACTGCAGAGCAGAACAGCAGCCTGAGTATTACTTCAGATGTTAGTTACTCCCCCAGACCCCCTTCGCTTATAATAGACCTCATCATGAGACGAGGGAAAAGGGCCATTCACCCAACTTCCATCTCTGTTGGGAAGCAGCAGAAACTTCACCCTGCTTTGGGTGGCCTGGTAATTGGATGAATGTGGCCATAGACTTCTCAGGGTTTTATAATCTCAGATGGGAAATACATTCACATGTTGACTAATTGCTTTAGCTCTTTAGGAGTTCTTTAAAAAGATACAATGTAAGTACTGTTGTGAATCTGTTCCCATTATTTAGCAAAATTAAACTGATGTTTAAATTTTATTACTAGAGTTCATGTCAGAAAAGTTGACTTAATCAAATTGCCCAGAGAATGGGGTGTGCTGCTGAAACACCAGAATTCCTTTATTCTGGTTATTGAAAGTTTATTGAAATACATTTGCCCCCTCTTTGTTAGTAAGTGTAGGATTTTGAAGATTAGTACATTTTTCTTTCATGATTCAGTATCTTGCCTGGCCTTAAGGTCATTGTTAAAAACACCAAAAACTGAACAATAAATCCAGAAGGTGAAGAGATTTGGTTAAATCCACACTAGCCTCTGACATCCCCTGGAAAAGACTTGTTTTTTTTTGTCTGCACGTTATTTTCTTTCATACTTACTCTCTAAGTACTGTTTGAGCATCCTCCCATCCCCAGCATTTTATTCCTTCACTTGGGATCATTAATGCTGAATGCTCTTTCATCGGCCCAGATGGAATTTGGCAGGAAATACAAACATAAATGAGGCTGTCGGCATTCCGAAACTGTAATGGGACTAACTCGTGTTTGGTTATTGCTTTAAAAAGAGAATTGTTTGACAGCCTTATGGTAAACTAACGGCAAATATCCAGCCATTTTGCTAAAAACCCGCTCTGTTTGCTGGGCACAAATAAAAGCATCGGCTTTGAAACACACTTCTGTATAGCCTATTCATTGAGAAATAGCCCCAAGTGTAAGAATGTTTATACAGGTACATTTTTATCATCCCTTGATACTTTAAAAGAATAACCCTCTACTAGAGAATTGGGTCAGGCTTCACTTTAAGTATGTATGATATTTTAATAATATTTTCTTCCCCCTGCCCAGCCAGTCATCATGGATTGAGGGTCATCATGGACTGAGAGGTCCCCATTTGATTCCCGGTCAGGGCACATGCCCCGGTTGTGGGCTCGATCCCCAGTAGGGGGCGTGCAGGAGGCAGACAATTGATGTTTCTCTCTCACATTGCTGTTTCTCTCTCTCCCTTCCTCTCTCTAAAAAATCATTGAAAAATATAATTTAAAAATAATAATATTTTCTCTCCAAACCTCCCAGTTGCTTAACAGTAACAGTTGCTTCATCCTAGAAGAAAACCAACACCACCACTGTCCTGATGATCTATTATTGCCCGTCAAATCACTACCAAATGGAGAGCCTTCGAGTAACAAGTTACCATCTCCTGGTTTTGTGGAGGACTGAGTTCAGCTAGAAAGCTCCTGCTTGGGGTTGCTCACGCACTTGCACTTGGATGTTGGCTGGGGTCACGCTAAGGTTCAGCTGGGCTGGGTGATCCAGATGACTCCTTTCTGGGGTTGCGAAACGATGTGAGCTGTGAGCTTGTCTGGGGTTACTGACAAGCACCCACATGTCACTTTCCCATATGGCTTGGGCTTCTCACAGTGTGGTGGTCTGAGCGCGGTCAAGCGTACCTGACCCCTGGCTTCCTAGATCCAGCGGCACTTCCTCCAATTCCATTTGTCAGAGCAGTCGAGAGCCTGCCCTGATTCAAGGGCGTGGACAGATAGGCTCTCCCCTGGATGGGGGCGGCAAGGTTGCCTGGCAGAGGGGCACAGATGGGAGAAACGGTAGCAGCCGTCTTTGGGAACTACAGTCAGCTGCAGCCGTTAACCTGCTCCAAGGTTAGGGTGGGTAGGGACCGCTTTATGTGAAAAGCATTGTGGGAAATTCAGTTGACTTCAGAGACCTGGATTATGTCCTCAGTTCAAATTTCTGTTTTAAAAGAAAAGCTGACAGAGAAACACATCTACCTCATACTTGAAGAAAACACCTTTGTAGGTACCAGCTACCCAAAAGGCTAAATGTCTCTAATCCAGGGAAACACAACCAATTATGTCATTCATCAGGTCTTCTCAGATACAAGCTGACTCTGGTCAGGAGCCTGGGAAAAGCAGTCTTGGGCATCAAACCTGGCCACAGTACTTCCTACCTGGATGACCTTATTCAAACCCTATGAGGCATGATCTCTCATCTGTGAACTACAAGTAATGATTTCTCCCTTTCTGTGTTTTGAAGAATAAACATGGTAATTTTTGTAAAACACCTAGTATACTGTAGCACGTAGTATTTAAGGGAAGCTAGCTGTTTTCCTCTGATCTCTGTTTTCTAATTTCTATCTGCATCATGTTCCCTGGAAACCTACCAGCTGCTAGAAGGTGTCAGGCACTTAGTGCTTGTTAACTGAAGTTTTACAATTTTTTTAAAAAAAAACATGTTTTTATTGATTTGAGAGGGAGAGGAAGGGAGAGGGGGGAGAGAGAGAGAAACATCAATGAGAAAGAAACATCAGTCAGCTGCTTCCTGTACACCTCATACTGGGGATCGAGCCTGAAACCTGAGCAGGTGCTCTGACGAGGAATCGAACTGGCAACCTCTTGGTGCACAGGGTGACGCTCAACCACTGAGCCACCCCAGCCAGGCAGGTTTTGCTACTTTGTTGAGCATCATCCATAGAATTTTTTTTAAAATGGGATCTTCTCATTAATTTCAGTTTCAGGTCTCTGAACTTACAAATATAGTAATGATTGCTTTGCTTCCCTAAAAAAAAGTTTACCAATATAGGGGTTGATATTGGATCATTGCTTTTAAAGTATATCTCCTTTTTAGTCTTCACGTCTAATTTTCAAGTTTAAATGTGTTCACGTTATTGGAATTTAAGAAAGAAAATAAAATGAAAATTCATGTTTAACCAGACTTTGTCATCACTCATTAATGAGGAAAAATTGTGTCTATCTCCAGGCAGCTCTTTGCCTCAAGAGCCTGCTAATTAGCTAAATGTTTGGCGTATCTCAGTGACCCTAGTAGCCTGCATAATTAAAATGAGCTTCCAACACAGTGTCTGGAATCTTATCTTTCTTCTTGAAAGCGTCGTCTTTAGCTGGGAGCTTTCTAATAACATCTCAGCACGGAGCTGATTTCAGGATAAAGACAGAGAACATGTTCACCAAATGAACCTTTTTATTTTGTGTGTTTTTAAAGAATGTTTAAGTGGGAAGCATTTTTACTTTCTCAAAAGTCTCTAGTCTGTTTTTAGGAGAAAAAGAAATCCCCGGTGGGGTGAGAACTCCCAGTGATTTCCCGATCACTGAAGATTCAACACAGATGCAGAAGCAGTTTAACCTTTTGAAGTTACTCATTTAATAGTTACACTGAATTGTAGGAGCCTTATGAACTTGAAAGGTTTTTGTTTGTTTGTTTATATGTTTTTATTTATTTATTTATTTTTAGAGAGAGAAGAGGAAGGGAGAGATAGAAACATCAATGTGAGAAAGAAACATCAATCGGCTGCCTCCTGCATGCCCCCTACTGGGGGTCGAGCCCAAAACCCTGGCATGTGCCCTGACTGGGAATCGAACCAGGATCTCTCAGTCCGTGGGACAGCGCTCAATCCACTGAGCCACAGAGCCGGGCTTGAAAGGTTTTTTCAGGTTGGCACCGGTATAGTAGAGCATGCTATGAGTTGAAATATGTTATCAATGGCCTAGGGAAAGAAAATGTCTCATCCCTACCCATTTATTTCTTCATTTAATCAGTCACCCATCAAATATTCTTTAATCACCAATTACATGCTCGTTACTGTCCTTCTTTTGGGGAATTATAAAGAATACTTCCAGTCCCTCCAGAAGGGGAAGGCAAGCCAGTGAGCAGGCAGTTTCCATAGGGTATGCAAACAGGCCTAACGAATAAACACATGGTACTGATGCACTTAACCCAAGCTTAGTACATCAGGGAAGTCTTCTTGGTGGAGGAGTACCTTTACGTTCTCATTTAGCTCAACTACCCTCAACATCAAAGCTCTGTGGAAACAGTCCAGAGGAAAATGGACTCAGGATGCGCCGATGTTGACCAGGGACTCTTGGAGACATCCTCCTCGCTGGAAGTGTGTGTTGGGTCTTTATCATGTGCTGGGAACTGTGCTTAGAGCCAGGAATGCAACTGTGTAAAACATGGTCTTTGCCTTTGTGAGACTTCTAGTTTGTAAGAAGCTTAGAAACGATATGGTACATGGTGACTTAGAAGCACAAATTACCATTTAAAAGAGCAGCAGATAAGGGAACAATTAATTATGTCTCTCAAATTCCGGAAAGTGGAGCCTCGAAGGGTGAATGGCAGTTCGGAGGAAGACCTGGTGCAGGACCACAGGAGCAGAGGCCCAGGGATGACAAGGTCCTGCCATCACTCAGAACTCTCCCAGACCTGGCGTGAGGAGCGTGTGGGCGGGCTCGGCTTCTGAAGGGCCGTGGATACCATCCTCGGAAAACTGGATGCACCCTCACACAGTGACGCAGCTCCTGGCTGTGAAATGAGACAGACCCATGTTCAAATCTTGGCTCTCACGCTCACCACAATGTTAACATAACCTCTCTGAATATCCTGAGGACACAATTGCGGTATGTACCTAACGGATTACTGTTAAAGGCTACGGAAGAGAAGGAAAGGGAAGCACTCAGCTCATGCTCACACATTAGCAGACACTCACTAAATGGTAGCAGTTGCTGTTGTTGCTCGGTTTGGGCCCATGCACATTGGAAAGCCACCCACAGTTACCATCTTGCTGTTCTTGCTGTTGACGCTAGAGATTTACCGAACCTCTTTGTGCATCATCTTAAAATGTTTTGATATTAAACAAGGCAATATTGTAACATGCTGACAACAGTGCCGAGTACATAGTAAGTGCTCTCTACGTGCTTATCACATAACTTGATTTAATTTAACATGCTAAGGGATAGAAACATAGTATTCTCATTTAATAGGTGACTACTCTAAGTTCAGAGAAGTTAAGCTTAGTGCCTAAGGCAGTATAGCTAATAGAATGTGGAAACTTTGTTCAACCTGAGTTCCATTCCATAGTGTGGCAGCTGCATCTTAGATTTTGATTTAGACCTATGTGCAAAGTCCGATCATCACAACACATTTTTCACTTTTGTGGGTTCTTGTCAGAGGTTTTCTATTCTTGCTCAGGTGCACGCAATTGTTTTTACAGAGTAGCAGTCCTAGCCGGCATGTAATTTTGCATTCCACTTTTTTCTTAGCATTATATCGTTTTCCATTATCCTTATAGTCATCATGTTAAATTTTAATGGATGTGTAAAAGTACTTCAGATTGATTTCCCTTAGCTTTTATCCCGCTGTTGCGTATTAGTCTGTTTCCTTTTCTTCATTATTATATAGCCCATAATGCTTCTGTAAGCATATCCTCAAACACAGCCATTTTCTTCTGTTGATTCATTTCCTCGGGTAAGTTTCCAGGGGTGGGTTCATGGGTTGACAGTTATGAACAGTTTGATTGTTGTTGACATGCATTGCCTAGTGCCTTCCACCAGCAATCTATGGAGACCGCCCATTTCAACCCTGAGATAAGGAGGCGGCCTCGCCCTGGCCGGTTCGCTCAGTGGTTAGAGCGTCAGCCCATGGACCAGAGAGGCCCGGGTTCGATTCCTGCTAAGGGCATGTACCTTGGTTGCAGTTTGTCCCCAGCCCTGGCAGCCAGTCAATGTATCTCTCTCGCATCAGTGTTTCTCTCTCTCTCTCTTCCTCCCTGTCCCTCCCTCCCGCTCTATCTGAAGATGGATGCAAAAAAAAAGAGGTGGCCTCTCCAGCAATGAGTGTTTTAATTTTTAAAACTGGCTAATTTAATTAAGAATAGAAATGATACCCAAGGCCATTTTCTTTTCTGCAGTTTTCATTATTATTTTCTTTAATAATTCATTCTTTAAAGAAGACGGTCACCCAGTGCAGTACCCCTTGTATGCTTTTTTTCTACTCGTTTTGATTTTTCATTTCAGAAACATTTCTCGAGTATCTGTTCCAGGCCTTTAGTACTTGTTTTGGAAAGAAGTGAAAGATAAGGGGTTTTCTAGTCTGGTGGACGAGATACATGAGCAAATAGACAAGTTCAGCTCTGTGTGGGAAGAATTATAAAAGGTCTCCGCACACGATAAGAACATAGAGATCTAGGAGGCAGGGAAGAATAAACAGAATTCTTTTTTAAAAGCGATAGAGATGCTACACGTACATATATGTGTGAATGTATTTAGCAGGCAGGTACAGATACACGTGTGTGTGCGCATGCAGCTGGACAGAAATCTGGAGATGTGGGGTATTTGGTCACCATTGTCATAGGACTGCAAGAGGAACACGTACTTGCCCTAAGCGAGGAGCACTGGTGAGGGGGGGGGGCAGAGCAACCCGGGGAAGGACAGTGCAGAGGAAGGGCAGTCAGGTGGGAGGAGAGAATTCGAAGAGCAGGAAGTGGTGACCTCAGCCAGGTGACTAAGTGGAGAGGCCACTGTTGAACTGAGCTATTAGGAGATAATTGGTGACCTTGACAGAAGCAGCCACTGTGTCTTTTTAAAAATAAAGTCAGCCTGGTGGCCTTTTTACCTTTTTTTTTTCCTTTGGTATTTGCCCCTAGCGGGAACTGAACCCGGGACTCTCTGGTCTGCAGGCCGATGCTCCTACCACTGAGCCAAACCAGCTAGGGCGCCTTTTTACCTTTTAATGCCACTCAGAATGTAAACATCCTGTCCTTATATGGTATGCAGCATCATGGGTAAGGAACCTGGGCTTTGGAGTTCCTGGTTCAAATCATGACTTTGCAATTTACTAGCTAGGTGACCTTGGGCAAGAATCGTAATACCTTTGTGATCTTTATAATACCTTCACCTTTATTGTAAAAGTAAAGACTTTATTTTTACAGTATCTTATGGGGCTTTTACTGTTTAATGAACTGATGTCTGTACAATGCTTAATGCAATGCCTGGCAGTTGTAGGTGCTCTGCATACAGTAGTTGCTGTAATTATCATGATTACTTTCAATGTAATGGAGATTACTTTACAATTGTGATTACTTTACCTGTCCCGTGCATGCTGTGTTCTTCTAGTCATAACTAGTCATAGGTAGGCAGGACTGGGTGAGAATCCCACTTACTCAGCTGTGGGCCTCAGTCTCCTCATCTGTGAAATGGACACAACAATAGCACCCACCACATAACATTTTTAAGATTAAGACACAATAATGCATAATAAGTGCTATATCAATGATAGCTTTTATGATGATGATGATAATGATAACTACCTCTTTAGACAAAGTTACTATACTCTGTTTTAAGAATATGAGTAATTCTGTGCCTTTTGACTTTTTCTCTTTATCCTCTCCCTTTCCCATACTTCATTAATGTATTCTGAGAGTCTTACAATTTTTTTTCATTCTTTTGAAGTTGCACTTACATTTCTCTTTTGTGTCTTTTGTTTCAGTAACTTCATCAGTTATTTTGTCAATCAACACACACACGCTCCCTGCAGTCCTTGTACTCGTTCTCCTGCTCCCCTGTTAGACCATTTTCGGGGGGAAAACGGAAGCTGTGCTCATTTTCGTGTGTCTGAAAGTGATCTGGTTTTCTGGGCTCAGACTTCGGGATACTTTTGTTTGCCTTTGCATCTTAGCTAGGTCCGCCTTGGTGTGTGTTTCTGCTTACAGATGTAACACAGCACACAGACGGCTTCAGTCTCCGGGCTGCAGGTTGTCTGCGTTTGGCTTTGGTGCTAAGTTCTGGAAAACTGTCTTTTGTTGGCTCTTCTCATCTCCACGCTCTGTTTTCTGTCTGCCGTCTTCTCACATTCTTTTCAACTCAGCCCTCATCTCTGGCTCCGTCTATTTCTGATTCACTAACCCAGTTTTCTGCAGAGTGCGTTTTAATATTTACTGTGCACAGTGATCTTATTTCTTCTGTCACGGGCTGAGGGCATCCTGGCCTGTTCCTGTGTCTTAGCAGGGCTGTTCCCTTTGATCTCCCTGCGAGTGAATGGCAGCTGTCTCTGGAAAATTTCTTGCATGGTCTGCAAGGCTCATATCGGGGGGATTAGTATTGCTTCAAAGATCATCCTGGTATTTTCATTTTTATTTTGGGCTACGTAACTTTCTCGTTAGGGTCGGGTGTTTTGGTTTTTCTAATTTTTATACTACCTTTCCAAGTTTTGGAGTGTTTACTCTATGGGAGCTGACTTCATTTCATTTCCACCTGTTTGGGGGTCAGGAACAGGTATATCAGAGATGACCCCTTTTTCCTCCACTGTCCCACCCTTTCCATAATCAGCAGCAGTCTTTCTGCTGAGACTGTGGATCAGACCATGTGGAGGAGGCGTTTTTATCTTGGCCCAGCCATGTGGTTATGGCCAATATTGATCTCCTAAAACAGGCTGCTGGAGCATTTTTTAAATGTTGTGCCATTTGTGTGGTAGACTGAAACTACAACATTCTTTCTGGATTTTCTCAATTCTTATTAGTCTTTGTGGCTGTATATGTTTGGTTTATTTAGTTAGTGAATTTTCAGGGAAAAAAAATTATGCAGTTGTTTCTTTTTTAATTTAGGGACATACATCTTTTCCTTCCCCTTCTGGTTTTCCCCAGAAGACCAGAATCTGGCAGTTGGTAATGATGAATCTAGAGTCAGTGTGGCGTGGAGGTGAGGTCTGGAGCCCAGGGGAAATGATGTTGATGCTGATCACACTTAACTACTTGTTGGGCCATTTAAGATTAGTTCTGAGCCTCGGTGTTTTGAACTGTGAAACACTAGAAATAATACCTACTTTGCAAGACTGTTGTGGAGATTAGATGTGGGAAGCACCGAACAAGTCGCTGGGCACGCGGCAGGTTCCTGAGAAATGACTGCTGCTGTTGTTAGTGTCAAGTTCAAAGTCAGTTCTGTGGTACGGTGACAGAGTGGGGAAGCCAGGGCTCCAGATGCACAATGACAGGGTGACCGATGCTGTTGCAGAAAAAAATGAAACAACAGCCCTGGACCGAGGGTCAGAACAAGGAGGTTCTGCCAGAATCTCGCTCTGTGGTCTTGGTCAAGTGACTTCCTTTGTGAGGCTCAGTGTCTTCATCGATAAAATGAAGGGCTCCCCACCTTCACCCCTGTTCGGTTCTCTATGTATTTTACACTGGCCTGGGTATTAAAGTCCCGTTTTGCTTTGGCTTTTTCCTGCATGTCTGATCTTGTTCCTCCTGTTAAAAGCCCTTTCTACCATGGCTTCCTGTTGCTGTGGGATGCTACCCTGAGCTGGATGACCCCACATGGGCTCTCCGGGCCCCCCTCTTCCCTCCCCTCCTGGCTCATGCTCTGACCAAGCTCCTTCCCACCTACAGCCTGCACCCCTTGCAGTTCCCACCCAGGGCTGCCTTCTCTGCCCTCCTTCCCCAGGCCAGCCCCACCGACGCCTGCCTGGGTCCTAGTGCCCTTGCCTGCAGAGAGCATCCTACCCCTCTCACTCCTTCAGCACCCCTCCCTGCCCCCGCAAGTTCATCATGGCATGGAGCCTTATGTCTCCTTCTTTGTCATCCTTATCACAACTGTAATTAAAGTTACCTGAGTGACTGTTTGCTTTAGGCCACCTCTGGTTGTTAATGGCTGCTTCCCCAGTGCCTCTCCTACTTCCTAGCTATCGTAGTGCTAAGTAAATATTTGTAGGATAAATGAATGAGTAAATGGATGAATGTAATCGCCAATGTAATGCTAAAGGTGGCATAGTCTTTGATTTGTAATACTTCCTGTAGAACCAAGACTTCGCCAGGTTGGATGCTAAAGAATAATGAATGTTTCATGAACAACTTCAAATTTAATGTTCTCATATGATATTTGCAGCTGTTGGTTCTTTCATGTAAAAACAGAGTAAAATTGCCCTGGCCAGTTTGGCTTAGCAGTTATAGCATCGTGTGTTTGATTCCCGGTCAAGGGCACATACCTGGGCTGCAGGTTCGATCCTCCACCCCAGTTGAGGTCATGCGGGAGGCAACCAATCGATGTGTCTCTCTCACATCAGTGTTTCTCTGTCTCTCCTCCGTTCCACTCTATCTAAAAATCAATGGGAAAATATCCTCCGGTGAGGATTAACAACAACAACAAAAAGAACAAAATTAAATTCGGTTATAGTCCTTGCTTTCAGTAAGAAGTGACCAGCTCTGCTGTACCCTGTCAAATTGGGGTGGGGCAGGGGCTTGGTGGTGGTGCATGGCGGAGCCCCTTCTTCTGTATTTTGTGAATGTCTTGGCCTCCCAGGTGCACCTGTTTCTTTGCTGTATCCAGACTTGCCCTCAGTACATGATACTCACACCCAAGGGGACTGAAGTTGGTTGTGGAGTGAGTCTACTGAGGGTAGGTGGGCTCTGCCTTGGGGAGCACTGGCCAGGGCTCTCTGAGATTCTGGTGTCCTCTGACTCCCTAACACCTGCTAACTTGCCTGGCCCACCATAACCACTCTGAAGAGGGCTGTTAAGTGACTGGTACTTGTCTCCTCTTCTTTCCCTTCCATGACAATAAGCCTTTCATTAGATGTCATTCCATGGCTCATAGAATGGCTCTGTGGCCACCTCATTGGAAACCACACACTGTGAGGAAGGGATAGCAGGTATTTTCATGTCCATTTTAAACTCATTTTAAAAAGGAAAAGAAAATCTCAGTGGGATAGTCCTTGCCAACTGTCACCTGAGATTTGCCTTGGAATGCAGTGGGACTTAGATTTTAATTGTAGAAGTATAAATTTCCCAGAGTCTCAGAACTGAGACTCAAATTACTAGTCTTCAGATTCCTAGTCAAAGACCAATCGCCCATTAACCAACTTTTCTGCACCATCAACTTTTTGCTTCTTTCCATCTCTATGCGAAAGATGGAACAAAAAGACACTGTTATAAATGATTGTTTCTTGTACATGTCTAGCTGGGGGTTTTTATTTTAATGATTTAGACTGTGTAGTTTAGGGTCCTTTTTCTGTTATTCCCACAGTGATTGAGCAACATATATTGAACATCTTCTCTGTGCCAAGAGCTATCCCAGGTGTTTGGAGTCAAATTAGGATGTGGTTCCTCTCTGTAGGTGTTCACACCATAGTGGGGAGCATGGACACCTAAGTATCTAAAGTAGAGTTAAACCAGTGATCTTGTAGAGGTAGGAACGTCTAGGGAATGATCATTTCTACATGGGAGTCGGAGACAGAGCAAGCTATAAGGACACTCAATGGAGGATAAATAGAGAAGAGGGAGAAGGGATCTCTCCAGGTGGAGAGTATGGAGGGTGGAGTGAGAAAGTCTCTAGAATGGAGAATAATAAGCCAAGGTGGTTGTGGCACAGAAGAACAATGAAGGAGCTAGATCTTGAGAGACAGGTTGGGTAGACTTGAAGGTCTTAAGATGTCAAAGCTCAGGCATTATCCAGGCAACAGGGAGCCCTTGATATTTTTCCAAGAAGGCATGTAATATCAGGTTTTAAAAAGACCCCCCCCCCCGCCCCGAATGTGTTCCCTTCTAGCAACTCTGAGTTCCAAACGGAAGATTATGCAAGCTAGAAGTGAACAGAACAACTATGTTTTTGGTAGGAAAGGGAGTCTCATGCACACTAGCTGTCATTTGTGTGGATCTAGTGAAAATGACTTGGGACGGTTGTGTGGGAACTTGGAAAGAGGGGTGGATGAAACTGAACCCAGAGGCTTTGCATTCTGATGGCTGATTGGCTGAGGATTTGGTTGTCCCTGATTCTGTGATACTGGGACTCATTTCAGCCCTCTAAACACGAGGACACTGAGTAAAACCTAAAAGAAATGCTTCCAAGGTATATGCCAAGGGAGGGGAAGCATTCTTGTTCCTCATAAACCACATTGAAAGCGTAAACCAACAAGGTCAGATGTTTTTGCCCTCTGTAACTGTTCCCAGCCATTTCGCAACTCCTTATGGTATGAGCTGCGTGAGCCATGTCAAACAGCGTAGTTCTGGTTGCATGTCATTTTATTTTTTAATTTATTTTTTCTTATTCTCCATGTGCCCTTGTGCCTCTTGGATGTAATTTTAAAACAGCCAATGAGGATACCAAGGAAATGGTGAATTGTGAACCCCGCCTTTTTTTTTTCTTATGAAAAAGTTAACTAAAAGCAAATGTGATTCAGTGGGTGGACTTCATTTTTGTTCATTAAGCCTGTGATTTCTCGTATGTGTACTTAAAGCTGGGTGCTTACACCATCAGAGCCAAATTCCAGTCATGTCCGAAGTCTGACTGCTCCTTCTCAGAAAGAAGCCCAAAAGCAATACAGCCCACTGATCTTCTCCTTGTGCACTTTGGGAAATGTATTTCGAGAATATCTTCCAACAATTTGGCTATTTCCTCAATCAAAACCTTAGAATTTTCCATTAGCTTTGAACTCTGGCAATCTACATTGAATTAAGTAATTTCTATGAATAGGCTATGTTGATTATCCTAAGAAACTCGAAATGATGTAATTCTTATTATTTAGTTCTGTTGTTCCCCGTTCTGATTATGACACTAAATCAATAAAAAAGAAATTGTGGGAAATTTCATTCTTATAGCCATTAGCATTAGAGAGGAGTAACTTTCCATCTTTTAAAAATATGTTTTATTGATTTTAGAGAGGAAGGGAGGGGGAAAGACAGAGAGAGAGAGAGACATCGATGTGAGAGCGCAACATTTCTCTGTTGCCTGCCGCACACACCCCGACCTGGGATCCAGCCCACATTGTAGGTACGTGCCCTGACCAGGAATCAAACCGGTGACCTTTTTGTACATGGGACGATGCTCAACCACCTGAGCCACACTGGCAGGGCTAACTTTCCATCTTTTTAAATTATCATCATTATTATTATTATTATTATTATTATTTTTACAGATGTTTCTCCTTTTTCCCCCATTGACACCCTCCTTCAGATCCTCCCCCCAGCATTGTTGTCTATGTCCATTGGTTATGCATATATGCATATAAGTTCTTTGGTTTACCCCCCCCCCCCGCCCCCCAGCAACACTTTGCATCTTTTTAATGTACAGTCTACAGAGGGAATAGCTCTATGACCATGAACACATCTTTCAGTCTCTCTGGACTAGGTTTCTTCATCGGAAAACAAGAGATTTGTACCAGCTGACATGGGAATAGTTAACATTTACTAAAACCTGTGTTTCTCTTACATATACCCCTGCCATACACACTCCGGGGCTATTATGGAAGTTTCAGTTTCAGAGTTCTGGATTCCTTCTATCTTGTTGCTGTGCCACGCTCAAAACACCACTTTCCTCCTGTGGTAGAAATGCTGCTCCAGCACCTGCCGTTACGTCCACATACCACCCAGTGAGAAGAGGGAAAAGGCCAAGGGGAAGGTACACCCATTCCTTCAAAGGCGAGATTTAAAAATAACACTTTCACTTATATCCCGTGGGCTAGAGCATCCTCATGGGGTCACACCTATCAGTGAGAGAGCTGGGACATGGCTGTCATGTCACGTACTTGTCTTGTACATGTACCATATAGAAGGAGGAGGGGGATAGATCTCTTCAGACAACTAGCTGTCTCCTATCAACATCCGAGGTCCTTTCCAGTTTAAAAATAAATGAAATGAAGATTACATTTCTTTTCTCACTAGAGTCACGACTAGTGTGCGATTTTCCTGCCCCAGGAAATGTGGTTTTTTGTTTTGTTTTGTTTTGTTTTTTATCCTCACCCGAGGACATTTTTCCATTTTTATTCAGATAGCGTGGGAGGGAGGGAGAGGAAGAGAGAGAGAGAAACATCTACGTTAAAGAGACACATCCAGTGGCTGCCTCCACACCACCCGAACTAGGAACCCCAGGGACGAATTGCAACCCAGGAACGTGCCCTTGACTGGAATCAAACCCGCAACTCATTGATCCACGGGCCAACGCTCTAACTACTGAGCCAAACCAGCCAGAGCAGGAAATGTGGTTTTATTTGTTTGTTGTTTGTTTGTTTTAAGCCAACAGTCTAAAACATGAACTTGGAGCATCATACTAAGTGAATTTGCTTCCTCTGGTCATTAGAAGAAACCGTCTTGCCCTATTGATCTCGCATGTCTGGCTGCTCTTCTCCACCCCAGCAGACAGGAGCGTGTCTTCCCTTCCTCAGGTCCTGGGCTAGGCCTTTCTATAGGTGGCCTGTCTGGGTGTCTTCAGGTGACAGAATAAGGATATAAATCCTGTCTTCAGAGCCTAGCAGGAATGGCAGGGAGGAAAGATCATATCCTCGCCTATTTACCGAGAGACCGCGTCGTGGTCCCCTGGTGACGCTGAGGGCCCAGACAGCCTAAATTGTCCATATCCCCCTCCACTTAAAACGTCAAAAGCACTGGCCTGGCTCTCTTCTCTCGCGTGATAAGCAGAGTGGACCTGGCAGTCCAGAGGGGAAGCGTGCGATCTTGATTGGCTGTTGGAGAAAAGTACCCCAAGGCGTGCGTCTTCATTGGACCGTCGGCAGCCAGGGGGCGGGCACAGGCCGGTGTGCAGAGCTGCGCCGTCAGAACGGTCTGAACTTGAGTGGGAAGGTGACAGCGTTCCAGGTGGCTTCTGGCAGGTGTGGCCCGGCAGCCTGGCCAGCTCTCCTCTTACAGTTCCTTAAACGCAGACATTCCTGAATCTGCTGAAGTCGAATTTTCTGGGAAAGGAGGGATGAGGGTGATTAATTGCCTGAACTGTGCTTTTGTTTTTGCTCTCGGGCAAATTCCTCCTCCTCCGTGCGGGGTGCAGTCCTCTCTAGCCTGTCAGCATGTTACTGTCACAACACGTTGGGAGGCTCAGCAGCTTGGCCACTTGCAGCTGGGTAATTAATTGAACAAAAAAGCCCGGCCCTTTTGCAGATCTCACCTGAAGATCTCCGTAGGTGTGGGGACAATGACATATTGAACAGGGCGGCCCATATAATGACACTAATAGTCAACACTGCGTGCAGGCCGCGTTGTAAGCACTTTACAGGCATTAACTCATCGAATACTAACTACTAACAACCTATGGAGATTTTTGTTGTTGTTGTTCCTACTTTACAAATCAGGAAATTGTAAGCATTGAGATCATTTGCCTGGGGTGGTGCAACCAGTAAGAACGGAACTGGATTCAAAGCCAGGCAGCCTGGCCCCAGTGGCTGGAACGACCCCATCACAGTTCACAGTTGTATACACTCAAGGGTGGTAAATTGTAGGATCAATATGATTCCAAGGAAAGAAATGAAGATTTTGGCAAAACATATTTTTATTTTTTTATTGTGGGAAGGTTATAGTTGAGTACCTGCCACGCAGGTCAGAATTGGAAGCTGCTACTGGGCAAAACGCTCCATGTGGGAGAACCCTTGAACCCTCTGCGTGGGGAATGAGCAGAGCTGGTGACAAAGTAACACAGTGCTCAGGCATCGGTCCTTAGAGAACCTCCGTGGAGTACACGCCTGTGGAGTGGGCAGCAATAAGACAAGTGATTGTCTCCCCATCTGCCTGAGGACCCAGCAGCCCTTCGGGAGACAGAGTGTCAAGTTCACAGCAATGGCCCAGAGGTCGTACCACAGCTCACAGGTCTGCCTCCCATGGCCACGGTGTCCTGCGGGAGGGAAGAAAGAGTTTCAGTTCCAGGGCCCTATCTGCAACTCGCTTTGTGAATGAGGAGGGATCCTTTAGGGGGTGACACTGCCGTGTGACCAGAAGTCTTCCCACCCCAACTTTGGAGAATGAAAGCAGGGCTTCCACTGCAGGGGCCAAATGAAAGGGCTAAGGGTCACTGAAAGGGCAAAGTCACCTTGGTCGGTGGCCCAGATGCACCACCGCGAGGGAGAGAGCCTCCTCACCCGGGAAGAACACGCGTGTGCGCTGAAGGGGATGGTGTGAGGGGAGGATGTGGCCAGACCTGCCACCACTGTGGCAGTAACAGCCAGGCCAACCCAGGTGAGGGCCGGGGTAGGGAGAGGTTGCTCATCAAAAATGTCCCTGGAGCAGGGCAGAGCAGCAGGAAAGTGGCAGTTCCCTGAGACCCACCCGAGCTTCCCTGCCAGGGAGACTGGAGGGAGAGGCAGGGGTCCCAGTAAGTCTCCTGAGAAGAGGCCATCTCACCTCCACCCTCTGACTTTTCTTCCTCAGACCAGTTTAGCCTGAGGATGCGACAATGATAATCAAATTATGTGACCATGGACTGAGAGAGAAGTCAGCTGTTTAGTTTAATAACCACACAGGCCCTTCCGAGTCGCTCATTTATGTGATTAACATGTCATTTGATATCATTTGCTCCTGGTGTGTGGCCCTAGACACTGGGATGTTTACGAAGACTTTCTAGAATTTCTCTGGGGTGTTATGTCCACCGAATTGTTATAGGAAGTAGATTTGTTTTTTCTCAAAATGTTGTTTTTTTTATGACTTCTGATCATAGAAACATGTATTTAACAATTTAGTGAAATGTCATCAAGAATAATGCTTATTTTAAAAAAATAAATAAATGTCCATTTGTCTTCAATATTACGGAACTTGAGGGTGCTGGCCGTGGGCAACCTGTAATGATTTCAGATGCTTTTCTCGAGTGAGGAGTATTATTCTTGCTTCCCTCAAATATCACTGAGTTCCCATCTCTTTTATGGCTTTTTAGAAAAGATATTTTCCAGAAGCAGTGAGACTCACCAGGAGCCGAAGCCAGATAAACACTCCGCTGAGCTCAATTTGATTTGAGACCGTTGCAATGTTCCGTTTAAGTAGTTTGGGAAAATACAGACACTCGGTTCCCGTTGGATCCCAACCGCTCACTCGCTTTCTGTTTTTAAACTTCTGGTTCAGCAGCATTCAAGGGAATCAATATTTGGATTGATATCGCTTCTGAGTTAGGGTTCGTAGCTTGAGCTTCACAGCCATGCCTCTTATTAAAGTCACTACAAGTTCTGTGCAATTTTTTTTGAGAAAGTAAGCAAAACGAGATGATTACATCTACCTCCCAACTCAACCTCAGTGGTTATTACTGTTATAAAAGTAATCGTTTCGTAGAATTTGTAAATGAGGGGATGGTGGCTTACAGGTTGAGGCCTGGTGGCCCACAGTCTATTATTTGAACCCTTACGACACTTTTCCTTTGCGTTTCTGATGGTGCAGGGTGTGTGTCCAAAGGAGCATTGGCAGTTAAAGAAACACAAATGAAAGCAACCGGATGCCATTTCTCACCTATTGGTTTAGCAAAATTGCTTAAATTGGATGATGTCTGATGCTGGTGGGCTTTGGAGAAACCAGCGCTCTGGTGCCCTGTGGTGTCATTATAAACTGCTGCCACGCTTTGGTAGACAATCTGGCGATATCTGTCAAAGCGTGTGACGTCTGTTCCTTGGATCGAGGTAGTCCACTGCTGGGACTCTGGTACTGCATTACCAATGACCACCAAGCTTAGCGCTTAAACTTAGCAGCTGAAACCAGTCAGCATGCGTGTCTCTCCCAGCTTCTGCGTGCAGGAATTGGGGGCAGTTCAGGTGGGTGGTTCTGGCTTCAGGTCTCTCAGGAGTTTCCTGTCCAACTGTAAATGGGCTGCAGCCGCCTCAAGGCTCACCTGGGGCTGGAGGGTTCATTTCCTCCCTCACTCTGTGGCCTCGGTTCCTCCCCATCGGGGCCTTCCCATTGGCTGCCTCAGCATCTCCATAGCATGGTTGCGGGCTTCCCCCCAGAACGTATGAACCAAGAGAGACAGAGTGCACGAGAGAGAACACCCACAGGGACGCCAGTCATGTATAAACTAATCTTGAAAGTGACATACTAGCACTTCTGCCCCAGACTCCGGGTCACATAGACCAGCCTCGGTCCAGGGTGACAGGATGTGCAGGGGGTGAAAACCAGCAAGCAGACTGTCTCGGGGGCCTTCTTGGATGCTGCCAACCACATGCAGCTACTTTAAAACAAAAGCCAACCCGAAGGGCCACCTCTGTGCCAAGTAAACGATGATGCAGCACACTGTGGAATATGTTGCAGCTGTCAAAGAAAAGAGTAAGATCTGTATTGAGATATAAAACTATCTTTAAGCCGTGGCCGGAGTGGTTCAGTTGGTTGGGTGTTCTCCTGGGCTCTAAGAGGTTGCTGGTTCGATTGTGCTCTTATATTGATGCTTCTCTTTCTCCTTCCTTCTCTCTCTAAAACTCAACAAAAAATATTTTTAAAATATCTTTAAAACACAAAATTAAAGAAAGAATCATGGTAGAGAGTGCTGTTTAGTATATGTTATATAATTTAAAAAGAGAGAGAGAGAGAGAAGTAATCTGGTATAGCATCCATTATTTTTCTAGAACAAAAAACTGTTGCCAAGGATTTTCTTCCATCTTTTCACTTTCTTCATTTTCCCAGTGAGTTCATTTTTTTATTTTTCCATTACAGTTTGCATTCAATACTGTTCTGTGGCCCTTCCACCTGTACAGGGCGGTGGTTAGACAACTGGGTGCTTTACAGCGGTCCCCCGATATTTCAAGTACCCACCTGGCCGCATACATATGACGTTATTGACTATATTCCCTCTGCTGTCGTTGTTTTAAAATTTAGAATTGGGGCTCCGAAGCCTGCACTAGCACTTCTACTGCCCTCCCCTCCCCCTCCCCCTGCACCCCACCCAGTGGCCGGGCCCTGACTACACAGGTCTTTCTCTCCCAAGGCCCCGGGGGACGCAGGGGGTGCTGGGCTGTAACTGTACCTACGCGGGCCTCAGCGTTTCCTTTGCAGCCGGCTTCCTGCTGCGCAGTGGACTGGCTGAGTGACACGTGGAGACTTCCTGCCTCGGCATCTTCAGCCAACAGGGCAGGGACTTTTGTCTCAACAAGTCTTGCAAGTTCCAAGATGCCCGGCTTACCTGGAATCTTATGAATCATTAGATTTTTTTTTTTTTTAATCTCCCTGAGGTTTCCTCCCAGCTCCCCAGCCCAGCTCAGACTTCCCTGATTCCCTGAGCATGCAGGCTCCTGAGCACTGTGCCCGACTGCTTTCTTCTAGAAGCAGCACGTTTCTCTCTGGCCCTGGGGGGAAATGCTTGCATGGAAACGCGGCTCTGATTTATGAAGTTATGAAGTGTATCTTTGGGTCTGCCAACTTCCTCTTGTTAACTATCTGTCAAATCCCCCTTTTTTTTACTGAGTGTAAGTAACCCTGCTGGCTACCTTCATTGTGCCCTGAGTCTGCTCATTTCTTCCACAACAGCATCTCCGTGGCTCTCTATTCATTCATTCCACCATATGTGTGCAGCACCTTCTCTGTGCCAAGCACTGTGCTAGGACCTGGAAACAGAACAGAAGCCCATTGCTGCTGCCCTAACAGATTTTACGATCTAGTGTAACAGACCAGTGCCCCCCAGTTAAGCAGACAAGTCACTGACTACAGACAGACTCCAATAAATGCTATGAATGAAAAAATCCAGTTGCATATGTAAAGCAGGGAAACTTGGGAAGCCACTGATAACTGTGCCTTTGTGCAAATTAGGAAAACCACCCCCTCTCGATAGAGTAAAAGGCAGCCCTTGCAGGTATGTGCAAACTTACGAGCACACAGTTTGGCAAGCTGGTAGAGTCTTTTTCTGGTCCGCGCAAAGGAGTCTCTTCTTCCAGGCAGATACAACCTACTACTACCAGGGCGCGGGACTTGGCCAGCAGAACAGTCTACCCCTCCCCCACCTTGACTAGGAGCCCTTATGGAGGGCACACTCTGCCCAACCAAACACTGGGCCCCGGGAGCCTGGCTGATCTGCAGGATCAGGGAAGGCTGGGACAAGACCTAAAGGATGAGTAGGTGTTAACTAGATGAAGAGGCGGGATGATGGGGAAGACCATCAAGAATCTTCCAGACAGAGAACAACTGCTTCTTGGAGTCCCCAAAGCCGGAGACAGTCTAGGACATTCCGGGAACGGAGACTAGAGAGGGATATCGAGGGCAAGGGCAGGTTGAGATGAAGCCAGAGCAGCTGGGGGAGTCCAGACCGCGCAGGGCAGACCTCGGCCCAGCCCCTCAGCCCACAGGGCTGGATTGAGGGTGGCCTTGAATGCCAAGCGAAGAAATTTCAACTGAATCACCATTCTTTTATTCATATAGGATCGGAACTATTCTGCCTCCTGTTTGTCTATAAATAGAAGCAATATTTAAATTTGTGTTTCTGAACCTGCTTCCGTTTCAGTTAAAGATATATACAAACTTCTTTCTTTCTTTCTTAGAAAATCTGCAAATGGAATGCTTGCTCTCTGGGCAGGTCCTTGGGCTTGCTGTTGGGAACACGGTTTCTGAGAACCGCAGGGGGAAATCTAGGAAGTCAGAAGGAAGCTGTCTGTTCCCGTCCCCACGACCAGCACACATGCACGCACACGCATAGGCACACGCACACGCCACAGGAATGTCCTCTCCTACATACAAAGTCGAGAAAATAAAGCCAAATGTGTTTTTCTGCTTTAATTTGGCAGCACGTCAGGTATTTAAAATTGTAGCTAACATTTTATTAATTTAAAAACTCCGCTAGGTTAACTGAACATATCCCATCATTCATGAGAACGATCAAAATGAATATACTAGCCCTGGCCGGTTTGGCTCTGCGGTTAGAGCGTCGGCCTGCGGTCCTGAGAGACCCGGGTTCGGTTCCCGCTAAGGGCACGTACCTCGGTTGCAGTTTGTCCCCGGCTCTGGTCGGCTGTGCGGGTGGCAGCCACTCAATGTGTCCCTTTCACATCGATGTTTCTCTCTCTCTCTCTCTGTTCCCCTCCCCCCCCACTCTACCTGAACAAAAAATGGAAAAATGTCCTCGGGTGAGGATTTAAAAATATATATATTATTCTCTAGGGAGATGGTGTGCATGAACATCAGACAAGAATCTCAGGAGGGATTGTTTGACATGCGTAACAATCTGCAATGTTGACCAAGGGCATCAGGGAGTATATTTAAATATGTGTATTAAATACATAAAGTGAGGGAAAGTATCGTATGGACTAACAATTTTACCTTTGTAAAATTGTTGCATCTTAAATAGTCTATTCTCTAATTTTCTGTTAAGTTTATGTTGATAACATTGCATTCCCCGGCTATTCTGTGCCTGTGAGATATCTCTGTGGGCTTTTTTCTTTTTGTTTGCTTGCTTTTGTGGGTGTGAAAATTCAAGTGTGGAGCAGTGCGGGGAGGGGGTGCTGCCAACCGGCAGTTCGGGGACAACCTGGCAGGTGGTTTTCTCTAGCCCATCACTTTTTCTTTTAGTGAAAAATTTATCCATAAAGTCCCCAAATGACCAAATTTCATATTTATTTCTAAACATCTATATAATGCAGTTTTAGATGAACATATATGTCACTGAAAATACCTTATCCTATGTAGAAAGTGCCTTCCTAACTTCCTGAAAGACAAAATATAGTAGTTGATTGGAGATGTTAATGGACATTTTTCCTTAAGGTGCCTGTCATTAGTGTATGCTGTGATATAAAAACAAATAGTATAAAAATATCTAAACATTAATTAAATGTCAACGAAAGCATATTGTTCCAGATCACATTGTAAGGTCTGTTAATGTTCATTTTAAAGACCTTTTGGAAGGAAAGTAGATTAATTTATTTTAATATTGTGGGCTGCCTCCTGCATGCCCCCCACTGGGGATGAAGCCCGAAACCTGGGCATGCGCGCTGACCAGGAATCGAACTGGCAACCTCTGGGTTCATGGGACGATGCTCAACCACTGAGCCACACTGGCCAGGGCTCTTAGCTACCTTCTTTATTTAATCTGAAAAGACTGATGATCAGGAGCCATAAGTAATTTAGTCTCTTCTAGTTTTGTAAATAATGGACTTGCTGGACTTAATGAAAACATGACTGGCTGTCAAGAGCTTGAGATGGTAAAGTTAGTGACATGATGAAAAAATCTATTTTTTAATGGAGCTTTTCCAGCTTTAATGAGGTATAATTGAAAACATTGTATATATTTAGGGTGTACAGTGATTTAATATATGTATACATTGTGAAATAATTGAAAGTTTGTACTCTTTGACCAACACTAACTTTCCCCACCCCCCCATCCGCCGATCCCCAAAAACAGCTTCTGATAATAAAACAGTTTTGGACAGGGTAGCTAGGAAAAATTTAAAAAGAACATTGGAAGGGAATATGTAATATTTGCTATCTCAAATATTAAAATATGTAATAAAGCTATGATAATTAAAAGTATATTGCAGGGCCCTGGCCGGTATTGGTAAGTGGTTAGAGCATTGGCCCACACATTGAAGGATCTCGAGTTTGATTCCTGATGAAGGGCACATTCCTGAGTTGCAGGTTTGATCCTAGGTTGGGGCTTGTAGGGGAGGCAACCAGTCGATATGTTTCTCTCACATCAATGTTTCTCTCTCTCTCTCTCTCTCTCTCAGCAGGGTCTCTCTCTCTCTCTCCCTCTCCCTCTCCTCCCTCTCTCCTTTCCACTCTCTCTAAAAACCAGTGGAAAAAATATCCTCAGGTGAGGATTAACAGCAACAACAACAAAGTATATTGCAGGCATAGGAATCAATGGAACAGAATAAACAGCCAGAAACACACACACGCGCGCACACACACACACACACACACACACACACATGTATGATCACTGGAACACAGCAAACCAGTGGGGGAAGAAAAATATTCAGCAAACCACAAACCAAAATAAAGTCCAGAGAACTAAAGAATTATATGGGTTTTTAAAAACTTTTTTTAAAAATCAAGGAGCAAAAATAGGTGAACATTTAACCAATACTGGGATAGGGAAGAGTTTTGAAATACAAAAGCAGTAGAAGAAACCACAAGGGAAAGCATAACTTTATTTCATCATGTTTTAGCAAAGATAGTTATGAGCATGAGGAACTAAACCAAGTCACAATACGACAAGTAAGTGGAGGGTTTACTGGAGAGGGGTCTGGGACGGTCCACGGGCAGGGACTTGATTGGGCTGGGCCCTCCCTAGGCTGACGTAGACAAGTCACAGTGACCCTGGGTTCTGGAAGGACCGGGAATCTGAGCACTAGACCTCAGCTCAGTTGCGCAGCCCGTGTTTGCATCCTTCTGTCCCACCCTGGACCCATCAGCCTTGGTTGGCAGGGGAGAAGACCCATCGCCTACTCTGGGCAGGAGCAGATTCTCCAAAGGATGTGAATGGGACAGAAGGGACTCCGGGCAGGGTAGAAATGACTCATGCCTAATGTACGCAAACCTGAAACTCCTTAGATCAAAAAGTACAGTAAACATTTAAAAGATAAATACCACCCAGTAAAAAAAATACTTGCAACAAGTATTAGAGAAGGAAAGATTTAACATCTTTAACACAGAAAATGTTTTTGTCAGACAATAAGGATATTCCTAACAATTTAGTTTTTTTAAATGGGCCAAGGATCTGAAATAGACAATTTATTTAAAAAGAAAACACTATACATGGAGTGGAGAAAAGATCAACCTTATTAGCAGCAAAAAAAAAAAAAAAAAAAGATTTAAGAAAACACTAAGATACATTTTTTTGTCTCGAAAATTGACAACATTTTTTAGCCTTTGTGTGTGTGTTTTTAAAGTCATGCCGTCAATTCTGGCAAAGGTAGGGTGGGTCAGACACTCAGTCATATCCTTCTGCTGAGGGTGTAATTGTTACAGCCTTTCTGGATGGAAATATTGCGAGCCAAGAAGGCACACATGCTCAAATTGATCAAATATTTATTCTAAGAAGAATGAAGTCACAAAGATAAGTACAAAAATAGTTATTGCAGCATTACTTGTTATGGTGGAAATCTGGAAATAACCTAAGTCCCCAATATTACCCTGAAATAGTATAAGCCATTAAAATCTTTGGTCAAAGAATGTTTAATTACAAAATTCCCCTTGTATAGCTAAACAGCAGAGAGAAACAAAGAGATGTAAAACTAATACAGGAAATATTCCCCATTGGAAATGGCGCTCAGTAGGATAACAAGTGATTTACTTTCTACTATGAAGGTATTAAATTATCAGAAAAATAACAGCAACAGCATATTTGGTATTGATGTCAATATGGAAATAGACGTTTTTATCATTTGACCTTCAGAAGAGATTTGGTTGCTCATAGACCAGTCATTTCCATACATTCCTTGGATATTGGTTAAACAGGAATACATTAGAGCATGCATCTTTAAAGTTCTTGGTCCTTGCCCAAGACTCATAATAGGTGCTCAGTAAATGTCCACTGTACACATGAATCCCAAATCTCTGTACATGTACAGAGGGCCCCAGGCCCACTGAGTACTTTTCGTGACTCCTGATCCTATCAGACATGGTTTATCACAGACACCAGGATGAGGGAAGATGTATTCTATTGTTTTAGCTCAGGAAAAAAGTAGTTTTAAACTCTATTAATAAGTCCAAGGGAAGCAAACTCATTCCTTTTTTTTTTGTTTTTTTAGAATGACTGCTGGGTTTCTATTAATAATTCTAGGTTCAGTTGTTATTTCACAGGCTGTCTTTACTTTTTATTTTAGAAAAACTAGTTTAGAATTCACATAAATTGTTTCCTACTATTTATTCTTAAATCAAAAAATGGCAATGTCTGCCCAGGTCTGTGTTCCACACTTTAAATGCGCTATTTTATTTTCGTATGGTTATTGTTTTGATTCCCATTTTACACAAATAGAGGCTTCGAAGTCAGGTTTAAAAGTGATGGCTTCGAACTATCTGTTAACTGGGTTATAGTGACTCATTCGTCCGTCCGTCCATCCATCCATCCATCCATCCATGAATAAAACAAGCATCAGTACGAGGAAGTCTGTACAGCACAGATTTGTAAACTTTAGCTTATGGTCCACTTCCTTTGATTCATAATTTATAAAACAAAATCTAAATACAATAAAAAGTATGACCAGTTCCTTCAAAATTCCTTGTATCTTAAATTGATCTATAACAGGATTATTTTAATTTGATGGTTGGAAGATTCTTCAAAATAGAAACAAAAATGGAAACTTTATTGCTTACTATAAAGTTCAAAAGTGTCGTGTGTGTCTAACAACAAGGTAGCATTTCTCTAATTCCAGAGACCTTGACCTTCCTAGCTAGGTAGTAATCTTCTCACTAGCCCCACTCTCTATTATCCTGCTATATTTTCTTACTCTTTCTCACGACTTGATTTGATCTTACTTATATGTTTGCTCGCTTTGATTTCCCTTGGCCTCCACTAGAATGAGCACAAACATGTGTCTTTCCCCCCTGCTCAGCCCCTAGAACAATGCCTGGCAGGTGGCTAGTCCTCAGTTCCACTTCTGTGGAATGAATGAAAGAACGAATGGATGAATGACTGAATCTCTCTGCCTCTATCTGCTATGTTGGAGCAGACCCCTCCTCTCCTTTTTGAGGTTCCTGAGCTATTCCTGGGATTTCCAGGAGATATCTGATAGATAACTTGAACAGAGTCCCCAAAACTACCATGTGGCACCACCAGCCCCCTGCCCCTCACCCACCCTGCCTGGCTTCCTGTGGGATCTTCTGCTGGACCCCCAGACCCAAGAAGCCATCAGTGCCTGGCAGAGGCCCCCTGTGCCAATGCAGCCCCTCAGGACCCAGGCCGAGGGCACCAATGTCCACAACCAGATGCTGCTTCTTTCCCTAGGCAAGAATCCTCGCCCGGTCCACCATTCTGTGGAGCTCCTTACCAGTCTTCTCTGCTGATGGAGGAATGCGCACATACGTGCATGCGCACACTCACAGGCACACATGCATGCACACACATGCACATGCACATGAAAAGACACTTGTTAACTTCCTGTCCCAGAGTTCTGGACCAGAGCTACCTGTGCTCCCCAATTCTCAGGTTTTTGGTAAAACCTCCCTGGTTTGCTCCCAGGTCAGGGGGTGATCAGAGGAAGCTGCACTAACAGAAGCTGAGTGAGGAAAAGTCCCTGCAGTCCCTCTCACACGGAGGCTTTCTTCTGACTCAGCTAACAAGCCTCCGGCAGGAAACACACTTTCCCTGGAGGCCACTCGGTGCCTTGTACCAATTGTCACTGCGGGAGCAGCCCACTGGCCCTCCCGGCCATCTGGACACAATGGACCCCCGAGGTGAACTCGCTTTAGCCCCAGGCCGGGACGGCTGCTGGAGGAGATAAAGCGTCCCTGCTTCCTTTCCGCTCCTTTTGGACTGGATTCTAGAAGGTTATGTAAGAAATGTTACCTAATTAGTAAGTGCTCGCTCCTCTCCCTCACCCCAAACATAAACCCGCAGACACAGGCATGCACAGACACTCGCGTGCATGCACACGCACACGCACAGCAAGAGGCACCACTGCCTGTATCCTCACGGGGTTTCATCTGGCTTCTTGGACACATGAACCGAGGCTGGTGCTAGGGGGTTACCGCCGTGGCAGGTAGAGCCTCCCACCCTGAGCAAAGGAACCTGCGTGCCTGCTGACACATGGCTTTGCGTGTCAACAGCACATGGCCCCGACCTGTTCGTGTGTCCGGGGCAGAGACACAGGGCCTCTGCTGGTGAAGGAGGCTTTGTTCCGGGAAGGCTGTGGCCTCTCGTGGGTCTGGGCCGAGACGGGGAGCCAGGGCCGCTGCCAGGGACTAGGCCAACCCAAAGACAGAATCGGGACAACCCCTATTTATTTAAAGTCAGAACAGGAAGGAAGAAACTTTCCACCACCACTACCAGTTGTGACCACGGCTCACTCTCGTTTCAGGTTTGTGGACTCATGTGATGCTTTTAACCAGAAAGAAAGAAAGAAAGAAAAGCTGTTCAGTTTCGTTTTGGAACAATTCTGTGATGAGAAAGAGTGAAGGAGGGGAATGGGGCGAGCTTACAGAGGTGGGATCTCTGTGGTGACAGGCCCGGGAGCACCAGGCCGAGGGCAAGAGCCATGCCCACTCTTGGTGAAAACATGTCGAGCCCTGGCCAGGTTTAACCGAAAGTTTACGGCTTCCGTCCCCAGCCAGGGCACATGCCTAGGTTGTGGGTTCCATCCCCAGGCGGGGCGAGTCCAGGAGGCAGCCGATGGATGTTTCTCTCCCACGTTGACGTTTCTCTCTCCCTCTCTCCCCCTTCCTCTCTCTTAAAATCAATTTTAAGAAACAACAAACAAACATATCCTCGGGCGAGGGTTAAAAGAACATAATCTTACTTTTCGGGACCATGGCTGTAATTTTGGAAAGGGAAAGATGAATGGGAGATTGTCTTGGCTCAGACAATCACGTCTATTTTTGGTCCAACTGAGTCCCTCTGGGATAAAAGTGGCCCCGGGCATCATGAGGCTTACTAACCTTTATGTCATTTCCTCCCACTCTGTTCCCGAAATGCTAGTTGTGGGGTTTTTTTCCTATCAGCTTTCATCTTGCCTGGAACAGTCAAGAGTTTGTCCTCATTGGCAAACACTGCACCCACCGGTGAATGTTTGCTGGTTTATTTGCAGGCGGGGAGCTGCCCTCGGTTCTCAGGATTGCCCGTCCAATCGGAGTCCACGGAGACAGGCCGCAGCCTCCTGGCTCTCAGGAATGTCAGTGCGGGGTCACGCCTCGATCCAGTGTTGTTCTTACATCACTGAGTTAGCCTGGGAGCCCCCTTTTAAAACATCCTTCCCTTCGAGTGTTGTTTTCCACTGAGGGAGTATTTAGATTTAATTTGGAGCTCTTTGATTATATATTAGTCTGTTTTTTGTTGTTGTTTTTTTTTAAGTAATTTTGTTTTAACTTCACCACCACCAATCGCTTTGTAGTACTCCCACCGAAGGTCGCTGATGGAGCCTGTGACGCCGCTGGCACTGGGGCACAACTAGTCAGGAAAATGCCAAGTGACTTAAAGGGCGAGTGAGAATTCATGCAAGAAGCCCCATGCAGAGGGACGTGCATCCAGCAGTCATGACTAGTCACCTTTTCTGTTCAGTCAAAGAGGCCAAAGGAGAAGGTTACGTTCACTTTGCCTTGAGAGACAGTACAACACCGTGCCTGTCGCATTGGGGCTTAATAGATCATGGATTATTTTACTCAAAGGAGAGTAAGAGAAGAAACTGAAGAGTGATTCATATTTGGATCTCCCAAGAACCCAAGAAAGGCCACGCAAGATTTTTGCAAAAACCCTCTACATTAACCTACTAGAATGTGTGAGGTTCTCAGACGGGTATGAAGTCAGACCCCCTAGTAATGCTTCCCTTGAATGACAGCAAAACTTGACTGGTTCATATGAGCCAAGAGAAAAGGCAAATCAGAATATGTTTAAGGAAGTTCATACTTTTTCCTTTCAAGTATTACAGGATGCCCCCTTCCTAGAAAGTCTGTAATTGGCCCAAAGAGTCATTGGATCACCTGGGTGGGTCACCAGTCTCCTCTCTGTGGTCAGCTGCGGACCAGCAGGCGCTCCAGGAGCCTCCGGTACAACAGGCATGATCCCTGGCTCACCGCCTCTCCAAGGGCCTGGTCCCTGGCAAAGATGCTCCTATGAAAGTAAAAATTCTTCTCTTTACCTTGAATGATTCTTTGATTATAGATTAATGAGATGGTGGCTAATGGCGGCTCTTAAATCTGGGCCTGTTTTAATGAACAGATAAGAATTCTCTTTGATTAACTTGTCAGTTGTCTGTATGTAAACGATGCTTTCTCATGTGCTTAAGGGCCTTTTGAAAACTGTTTATTTTCCTAGTTCTGTTAAGCATTGCCTAAGCGCTCTTGTGTGCAATGACATTTGTGTCCTCAATGAGACATTTTTTGCTAAGTAGATATCGTTTCCAGCCTTTGTGGAATAATCCAGTTTTGGTGGAGATCATCATGCCAAGGTCATTTACTCTACTTAGAATAAATTGGCATGGGGGATGGGCGGGCATTGCCTAGCCCAAGATTAGCCTCCCAGTACTGGAGCAAGAGGCATTTTTATGTGTTTCAGAGTTGGTTCCATCACTCAGCCCTCTGCCTCCTCAAACACATAGAAGGATGCCTGCTCCCCCCCCTCCCCCACTATCTGGGGCTGCAAGGGTGGGGAGTGGAGAGGATACCTGCTAACCCTTGCCAGACCACCTCAAGCAGGGCTACTGGCCCCTGACCTGATATAATTAAGTAGATGCTACCTGGGGGACAGCATACATTCAGTGACGAGATGAAGCCCAGATGTGGCATTTTAGCATCAATAGATGTGAATTAGTTAAAGCACATTATCAATTCACTTAGCCCCGATACCATATTCCAAGTGTTTTCTCTCCTACATCCTTGAACTTGGTCCCTGAAAAGTAACTTTTGGCTCTAAAAGTCTGATATTGCCTAGTGAATGAATGGGTATATTTTTAGGGTTTCTTTAAATATAACACTTTTGGTTTTTTCCCATTTTTTTTTTAATCATTTTATTTCCACCCACCAAAAGGCTTGCAGGGTTTTCTTTTTTTAGTCTGTGTCCCGGAATAGTTGTTTATACGCTGCCAACTGAAAAGGGACCTATGTGTTGTGTATGCCGCTGAAAGTTATTTCCAAGCACAAACTAAGTGTTTTTTAAAACAAACACATGGAGTAAGTAACTCACATGGTTTCATGTGCAGCAGGAAAACCCAGTTCACCTCAGTCCTCCAAAATCTGTCAGGTCTTCTAATCATAAGCAGTGATGATCTTGGACTTGAGAACAGGGAGGGGGGAAAAATGATGTTTGACTTAGTAATTTTCAAGAAGATAAATGGTTCTTTTAGGCTATTGACCCCCATGGTGAGCCAGTTCTGAGTCATACCCCTCCCTGGACTATTTAGGATATACCCATGAACTTGGATAAACTCCATGGGTTAATTTATTAGCTCACACTTCTCTTGGTACAATTGGTCGATCGACAGGTGTTCGCTGAGTTCCTTTTGCCTGGACTCTGTAGGAGCTGCATAAAGTAGAGCCCTGCCTGGGCATGCTAGTCATCACTCCACAGGGAGAGCCACGTGTGAGCAGAATCCCCAAGGCAGCCAGTCTCACCTTGGTAAATGCTCACTCTCCACGCGGTGCCTCTCAGTGTCCACAGACGAGTCCTCTTCATTCCCTTTTAAGAAGCAAGCACTAAAATTTGCAGATATGTTAAGTGCTGGACTTAATAGATAATGTTTATTTGAAAAAATGTTAAACAGCTACTTTTAAAATTATTTTGTGTAGCAAGCACAATTCTAGAACAAATAATATTTTAAAAATTTTCAATGACAGTTGACTTTTAATATTATATTTGTTTCAGGCCTACAGGGTAGTGGTTAGACATTTCTATACCTTACCTGATAGATGATTTCCTAGATAACTCTAGTACCCACCTGACACATACATGGTTATTATAATATTCTTGACTATAATCCCAATGCTGTATTTTACATCCCCCTGACTATTCTGTAACTACCAATTTGTACTTCTTCTGTTTTTTAAAAATATTTTTCTTTTCTTTATTGATTTTAGAGAGAGAGGAAGGGAGAGGGAGAGAGAGATAGAAACATCGATTGGCTGCCTCCTGCATGCCCTGCACTGGGGATCAGGCCCACACCTGGGCATGTGCCCTGACCGGGAATCGAACCAGCGACCTCTTGGTGCATGGGTCAATGCTCAACCACTGAGCCACACTGGCTGGACCAATTTGTACTTCTAATCCCTTTACCTCTTTCATCCAGTTCCCCAACCCCCGCCATCTGGCAACCATCAATTTGTAGAAAAAAATCATTTTTCAGACTACTATTGAAAGTCCAGAGAGGGATATTATTCGTCTACATTTATAGAAGGATATATACTAATTCCTAGTCGTGTGGCCTTTGGAGGTGGGTCTGTGTGTCACCTGGTGTTAACTACCTCGTGTTTTCTGTTTTGGACTGAGCTTGTGTGGCCAACCCAGCATGAGCCTGCTGTGTTTTCTAGCCTTCCTCGTTCTCTGTGTTTACTGCATCATGATTTATTAACATGTACTTAGGTAATTTAGCTTAATTGTGGAGCAACAGAGTTAGAGCTAAGATTTCCTGATTGCTAATGTTTTGGTTTCACTAATTTGGTTCTGTGCTTCCTTTAGCTCACAGAATCCGTTAACTGCCCCAGACACAAGTCTTCACACCATCGATGATGTTCTGGAGACAGTGACACCTTCTTTGGGTGTAACACCTCCTTCACATTATCTTTTAATCATTTTCAGACGTGCAAGTGGAAAGAAAATAATGTGTGGTTAAAGGCCTCTGCATGAATAAGAACTAACTGTACAAACAATAGAACCTACCTTAAAATTTCTTCTGCAGTAAAATGTTATGTTGACTAACAGTTACCAGGCTGAGGTTAAACGGATCTTAATTAAAAATTACAACATCAACCCTACCCAAAGTTTGACTGCATGCAAATCCGAAGAACGCCAAAGAACACAACCCCTAAAATTGTTCAATAGCGCCCCCTAGCATACATAGCTTTCGGCTATCGCTAGGAAGCAAATTCTAGTTGTCATTTCCTCTCTAAAAAAGTGTGTTTTTTTTACATGTCTAGTTATATTGGCACATTCTTCACATTATTCCTGAGTTGAATGTCTAAAGGTCACTGTAAACAGAGGATAGTGTAATAGAGTAGAATAATTTCTTGTGCAATTATTTTCAAAATGATTTTACTTTAACTCTAGCTGTCTTCTGTTCTTCTATCCTGTCTCTGCTTTGGTTGGCTGGTGTGAGGAAATTTTTCTTTTCTTTTGGTCAAAGTCATGTAGGAGAGAGAGAAGAGCAGAGCTGGGAAAGGTTCCTGAAGTGGACTGTGGAAATCCACAGGGTAGATGTAGTATGTGGAACTATCCCTAGGGGGTGAGGGGACATTAAGCGCACAGCCTCTGGAGCCAGATTCTCTGGGCTCTGTGGTCTTGGGAAGGCTCCTTAACCACTCTGTAACTTCATTTCCTCCTCTGCTAAATGGGTGAACAGTCACGGTACCTGTCACAGGGCTATTGCACAAACCGCATGGTCCATGCTCAGTGGCGATCAACAGCTGCTGTTACATTATTTCACCATGGACGCTTGCATGTGGTCGTGACCTACAGCCTGGGCTCTGACATCAGAAAGACATGAGGGCAACTCTGGGAGACCTCAGGCAAGTTGCCCAAACACAGCTCTAAATGAGGATAATAATAACTATCGCATGGAGCTGTAGAATTAGACAACATGCCTAGGTTACATTAGGTAGAACAGATGTTACCCTTTATTTCCTTCTGAAACGCCAGGAGACAACAGCTGAAGGACTCTGCAGAATAATACTAATCCTCTGCGACTAAGAGAACAGAATACAATGCATCGACGTCCTGCAAGGTGGAAAGCAGAGAGTGGGAACTGACTTAAACCCAAGAAAGCCCGCTGCGCTGTAGACTGAACAGGCCCAGAGTTGCTAGCACCACATCTCTCTGGAAACGGAGGTGAAGTGGTTTCCTTGGAAGTCGGTGCAAACAGCAGGCTCCAGGTTCTCGTGTCCGCTCCTCACAGCCTCGTGCTGCTGAAGGCGTGCAGGCCGCACCGAAATCCGGACTTTCGAGTGCAAGTCTGCATTCTGAAGGCCAAGATCCTTGGTGGTCTTCCCCCATCTGGCTCCCAGGATGCTGGCAGGAGGGTTCGCCTCTCCAAGCGAGATAGACCTGCCCTGGGGTCCCCACCCTCCCACGTGAACAGGCCAAGCACTCTGCCCTTGGAGGTCGCAGAACTAAGCGCCCTGCCACGTCCCTGAGGCTCACAGTCCACACGCCCGGCCCATGTGCTGGGAACCTCCAGACACTGTCTCGTGTCCCCTGCTCAACTAGGACAGACAGCCAGGGAGCCCAAGACCCGGGTCTCCCGAGGGCAGACCCTAGTGTGTGCACAGTGAGGCTTATTATCTGATCACCCCGAAGGCCTCCTAGGTATGTTTGCTTGTTTTCAGGTTCGCTCACTGCTTCCTCCCTAACATGTTCGAAGAACCCCCCTGGATCCCTCCTGAGGTGTCCCCAGCACAGAGCTAGCTGATGTTATTACCTGCTCAGCCATCACAGGGCAGAGCAAGTCACTATCTGCCTGTACCTGCTTCTGACCCAGCTCAGAGCTAGAAGGTGAGGTCCGAACTTACCTGCTTGGAGAAGTCTGGCCACGGGAGCTCCCAGGAGAGAGGGGCCTGGATCGAAGAGCGGGTTCCCAGTCCTCCCCTGGCAGCAGGACCTCCCTCAGGTCCTTTTCCCTCTGAGACAGTAGCTGCCGGCACTAGCAAATGCAGGAACCGGACTCCACCTCCTTTCAAGGAGCCTTCCTTGCTCCCAAATCCCCCACGACATCGGGACAAAATATATCTCAGGACAGGTCTCTGAGGTCGACCTGGTTACTTCTTAGAAGTGTAGGGATATGTATATTACTCATAATAAGTGTATCATTAGTAATACATAGCATCATGAAGATAAGTAATAATAATATCTAAGAATTACTGAATATCAGCCCAGTTCAGATGCGGCATTATTTTATTGAATCTCATTTATGAGAGGCATTCTGGTGTCCCCGTTTTGCAGAGAAAGTCACTGCAGCTGAGGTTTAAGTGACGGGCAAGGTTTACAGACAAAGTGGCCACCTCCAGGGACCTCGTTCCCTGGCCCTCACCATGTAGCGCCTTTCTGAGCTCTGGAACTTTCCCAGTAGGGTCGTTACGCTCATCCTACTTCCCTTGGTTACTTTTGATGTTCAGTCTGGCTTTCTTGCCTCTCATTGGAAAATTACACGTTTCCCTTGTAAGGCGGATCGACATCGGGGTCGTAAGCAAACGAGGAACCGTGTTTTCCTTTCACCGAGTGAGTTTGCTCTGAGCTCTCAGAGTCCAAGGGCATTTCAGAGGTTCTGCGTGTGTGACGTTGCGTGTTGTTAAAATTCTTGCATATCTCAGCCTCGACGGGCTGTGGATTTCCCCCGGTGCGTCCAAACTGCAGATCCCCGCTGTCCAGTGGATTGTGTGACGTGCCAATCTTTATGCATAAATCTGTTTTCTGTTGATTTTGGAGTATATAAAATAAGGAGAGAACATAACATAGATTAGATGAAGAAACAAGAAAGTATTTTAAAAGCAGCTTGGGGGAGGCTGGACATGAGAACCCCCTCCAAACTTTGCTGCACGTTTTTTTTTTAATTGGGTAAAGTATCCATAACATAAAACATACCTTCTTTACATGTTTAAGAGTGGACAGCCCTGTGTCATTAAGTACATTCTCATTGTGGTGCAACCATTATCACCATCCATCTCCAGAATATTCACCTTACAAAACTGAAACTCTGTCCCCCTTAAGCACTAACTCCCCTTCTCCCCTCCCCGTCCCCTGGCGACAACCATTGTACTTTCTGTCTGTGAATTTGACTACTGTAGATTGCTGTGTACTGTAGAAGGTCCTGTGTGACATGATCAGTATTATTATCTCAGTGAGTAACAGTTGACATGTATTAGAGAAGGATACCATAAAAACACCATTCCTTCTTCGCTTTGGTCCACCCCATCCTTGTGCCCCAGCTCCAAAGTTCATTCCTAAAACGCTCCTGCCCATTGGGTGCCCAGCCTCATATTCTGAGTGAGATTAGTGATGTCGAACAGTGTAGCACCCAAGCAGAGGATGGCCAATGTCCATTCATTCTTTCCTCAAATCTTTGAGTGCCTACCACAGTCACCAACTTCATAAGGGACAGAGGAGATACTATCAGTATCTTTAAGGGGCTTACATTCTACTAGGTTGGAGCATTTCAAACAACCTGTATTAGGAAGAGACAGACATTCAACGGATAAACCGAGGCGCTGTGACAAGCCCACGCCAGAGTGGGAGGGAGAAGTTGTCCCAGGAGGGGAGGGCTCCTCGTGCTGTTTCCTTTTGCTTGTCTTCACCAGGCTGACGAAGGGACCGGGCCCCAGGGGCTCGCTTCTGCAGTTTTGGTTCACACTCCCTGGTGGACTTGGAGTTGTGTGGCTGGAATAGAAGCAGGAGAGCAGGTCGTGGTTCACTGATCTGGACAAGGACGCGCAAGTTCCCCTGGCCACATCTCTCATCTCCATCCCCAGCCATCACTGAAAGGAAGTGTGAGAACCTTCTAGAGTGGGGTTGAAAGCCCTGTTGTGCACGGTTTAGCTAAATGCCCTTGGAGGCCGAACTTTTCCCTTCTTTGGAAGGTTCAACAGGGAAACACTAATTCATGTCCAGATCACAATGTTTCTTTCAAAGAAAATTCCCAAATAGAGAACCGCCTGTTTAGAGGGGGTGAAATCGAGCTTCCTGCAAGACATGGCAATGATGGAAAGTGGTCCTGGCCAGGTCGTGCTTTTTTTTCTTTTTTTTTGGAGATTGGAGCCCTGTCATCGTGCAGGAAGGGGTCACTGTGCGGTGGAGAGGACCCCCGCACCGCCATGTGGCCCAGGACCGGCACCTGGAAAGCCAAGAATTTAGGCCCCTTAAGCCCAGTTTTTATAAAGCAACATGATGACATTCCAACCTAATCCACCCAAAACTTTCCACTGGATTGCAGTTTTCTCTGGAGCACATATAAAGGGTATTTATTTGAGGAAAAACTCCCACTTGATCATGTCGGGCCATCTGACCCTGGTCATGAAACCTGTCTCAAGCCCAGAACAAAGGCAAACAAATCTAAAACCAAATCATTTCTATGTGACGATACACAGTGCTGGTAAATCAGCTCTCGGGGCGGGGGGGAGGGGGGGGGGAGTCCTGATTTCTACTGTTTGCCAATTTCCTTAGTGTAAATACTCTCATGAAAGCCGATTTCAAACCACCAGCAGTTGACTCTCAACATTCCTGAATATTTAACAGTTGGCTCTCCATAATAAGAGGCAGCTTTAGCACTGGGTATATGTATTGTTTGGCCAGCAGAAATAGTCTTTTTTAAAACATTTAAATGTAAATGGTTGCCACAGAAGTAGAGGGGGCAGGGTAGGTGAAATGGGTGAAAAAAGTCAAAAGTTACAAACTTCCAATTATAAAATAAATAAGCCGCGGCAACTCTAGTTAGTAATGCTATGGTGGAACGTTACTGGGAGAGTAAATATTACAAGTTCTCATCACAAGAAAACAGTTTTATAATAATCTGGGGTGACAGATATTAACTAGCCTTATTATGATTACTTCACAATATATATAAATATCGAATCATTATGTTATGCACCTGAAACTAATATAATGTTACATATAAAAAAAAAATTAATTTTGAATGCTTTTGGAGAGGCCCTCATGATGACTGTTCTCAGCTATTGTACCCTGTCCCTCCATTCCCTACTGTTTCCTCGGGACTCTTTGTCCCTTCACTTTACTTGTCTGGACTTGATTTGCTTTGATCTGGGAGATACAGATGCTGCTTTTCATCAGCGCCATGGGGGCATGTCCAGGGTTCTGCCTGTGTCTTTAAAATTATGTGTCCTTCCCAGGCTGATGTGTCATCTTTAGGTACTGAAACTTAAAAGGGTAGTTTAAAATGGCCTGGCTTTTCATTTGTATAGATTTATATAGATTTGACTTTTTAAAAAAAGAATGCAAAAGAGTTGTTAAAACAGGTACACGTGCAGAGGTCTAGTTCCTTTTGGCCAAGAAGTCTCTGACCTGGGGCAACTTGCAAAATATCTCAGGGCCTCTGTGTCCTTAATGTTTCCACTGATGTTCTCCTCGGTGAATGCTGGCCTCAGACAGTTGTCACGAGGCGGATGTGATAAAAAGTCAACAACAATAATAATAACTGCTGACATCTGCTGGGCTCTCACCACATGGCAGGGCTGTGCTTGGCGTTTGGTCTGCATTAGCACAATGCCCAGCAGCCCTGGTCAGATGTTCCTGGTGTGGGTCTGTCGATGGCAGCTGTTATCTTTATTGTTGTCCTTGATTTTATAATTATAAGAGACAAAAGTGACAAGGAGTCAAAAGCTCTGTTTCTCTATTAGATTATCACAGGAGCATCAGAGAGATACATACCTGTGGTCTCACGTAAGAAACAAATTAAATATGATTGCATCTGTACTCTAGAAGTTTATCGTCTATAACAATAACTGTGAAATTTGGGAAAAAGGCACCTGTAAGTCATCTTCACATGGTAAGAGTTCCTGCTGCATTCTGGTATATTACAAACTCCCAGCAGGGTTTGTTTGTTTAGTTATCCTTCAGAAACGTGGATACAACCGTGTATTTGAGTCACGTGGTATAGGACGCACTTGTTATTTTGAAGACAAAGTTTGGGGGAAACAACATTAGCCTAAAACACTGACTCTGGTCAATGATCATTTAGATGCTTACAGAGGTCTTCTGAAAGAACCAGCTTTGTTTCTAAATGAAAAAAAGATTCTAATTTAGTATTTATTTCTGTGAGGCATGGTGTCCGCTCACAACCTTGGAACAGTTACTCTGAAAACAGTAATACGGTAAATGGTGAACCGTGTGGCGACACCGCTACTAAATGGGTATTTACGGCTTGGAATCAAATTTCCAAGACAGCAAACCTACAACAAGTCAAACTGCATTTTATTTCCAACAAATTAGAAGTGACGATGACAGGCCCTGGAAACGTTAGAAGACTCAAATAGTGAACAGCTCTGATTGGGAAAACAGATGTCAGCTGTTCCTGAAAAGTTTAAACTGTTTCATACAATGTGTGTGTGGAGAGAGTAGTATTTCTGAATGAATGTGACTTTTCACACACTAGGTGGTCTTCAGCAGTGCGGCTGAGTTCATAAACGGTCCCTTGTGAGTGGTCGCCTGACGGTGGTGACCACGTCCCTGAAGGGTTACAACTCAAGCTTCCAAGACACGTTTCTCAGGATCTTGTCTCTGCAAGAACGGGGGCCGGGCCCGGATACTTCACTAACGCCCTTCGACGTGACCTTGAACGTTTTCTTCTCTCAGTACCACTTCCCTTGGTGCTGGCCTTTGACTCGGGGGAAGGTTCCCACTTCAGCTGAGAGGCGAAGAGCCAGGGAACAGAGCGGACTGTCTCCCTCGACTTGCCGGTGGGATCTGGAGAGAAGAGCGGAGGACACGGAGTCAGACATTCAGAAACCACTTTCCATGACGGTGGCCTGAGTAAACTGGCTTGTTTCACCCAGAAACCCCTCATTGCAACACCTCCCCATCAAACAGCCTCAGAGCGATTAGCAGTGACATCATTTGTTCTTACTTTTTCTCCCCAACTCGGTGTCAGGCTGCCCAAGGGACGCAGTCCCATCATGGTCCCACATCAACAGTAAGTGCCTGGCTCACCTGTCTTCTGGGAACGTGACAGAGAAGGAAATGAGGGAACGCACGGGAACTTTTCTCCACAGCTTCTGAAAGCCCGAGATGAGCAAATGGAGATGTTCATGGTTCGACACACCCCTTTTTGCATTTCAGGATCAGTTCTGTCTGCAACGTTTAGAATGGAGCTATTTCCAGCAGCACCATTTCTCCAAAAGGAGAATAAAAAAAAAAAATTAAAAAAGGAAGAATGGTGCTTTCTCTTTATTGCCTAAGAACCCTATTCCGATTTTAAAGAGCTTTTTCAATCCAAATGCTAGCTACAACCAACCAGTCTTTTCCTAGCCTTGGGCTAAAAGTACATCAATAATGGAACAATGCCAGATTGGATTATTGCCTGTCAAGACTGTGTATAGAAATCTAGTGACTGACTCCATCCATCCACCTTGTAAAATAATCATACCATGACCGAATTTACACTGGCGTTGGCTACAAAGCCTGGGGGTGCTATTAAAACATCCGCGTCCTCTGTTTACTCTGACTTCTGAGGGGAGAGGTTTCAGAGGGTATAGAAGAGTGTATGGGCAGGCAGCTAAGTTTAGAATTAGCCAGGACTGATCACAGAAGGGATGGGAGAAATCATAAGTGCAAAAAAGAAATCAGTTCTTTTCCACTAGTTAGAAACTCAAAACTCCTGTATGTGGAAACATACAAAGTGTGTTTTGTTTTTTTTTAAATAAACACACTTTAAAAATCATAATACATGCAACAGAGAGTTTATATATTTGTAAAATATGTATAGTAATAGGGAAAAAACTTCATCCCGAGAGTTCACAGGCAGAAGAATTAAAGGCGTGGTGGTTACTATCGCGTCTTTTCTCCCAGCACCCCCTCACTGCTGAGAGACACCCCTCACCTCCACAGGCAGGGGATTTGTGTAACTGGGGTTAACAAGGAAGACCCTTTTGCCTGTTGGGTCACAGAGTTGGAAGGATTGAATCTGGGGTTGCCACAGGGTCATAAAAAATGAAACCAAGGTGACAAGCTAAGATGAGAAGCAGTGGAGAGAGGAGCCATTGCCTGGACCCCCGGATCCAGTTGTTACTGGTGGGGTGCCCACCTGTGGGTGCCACTGGGATAAGAATTTCCTGAGGCCCCGGCAGGGGGATGAGGTGTCGTGGAAAACTTTATTGGTGATGTAAAATTAAGGGAGTTCCCTTCCAAGGTCCCATCTCCCTCCATCTCGCCACAGAAAAGGTCCAATCTTGTCTTCAACAGGACTAGGATTAAAGCCACTGCCCAGAGTCTCTGCTCCATATTAAAGTCCAGTCCAGCATCTGGCTAGGTTAGCTTGTGTTCCCAACTGCAGTCCGTTGTGTGTGGGGTGCACATAATTCGTGGCTGCGTAAGGCCACATGACTTTGGAGGTACACAGGTGAGTGCAGGTCATGGAGCAAGAGAGAGCAGGGTGCAGCAGCACAGGAGAGAGAGCACTCAGTCTGGGGATGGTCACTGGGAGCTTAACTAATTAACCCTTCAAGATTTTTGCATGCTTGCAATAGCTTTACCCCTCTAGCCAATTCTCTTTTTCCCAGATTAGACTGACAGATAAGCGCCTTCCCTACATCCCCCCAATTTCACTGAGCATGCACCCATCTCCCCCTTTGTTGGACCCCTTCCCCCAGTGATTTGCAGGGAATGGACTGGTGCTCCCCTGGGAAGCGTGAAGTTGCAGCTTCCTGGTGAAGCTGCCCAGAGGACCACATTGACAATGTCTAGCCTCCCCTTTCCTTTCTTCCTTTATTAATATTAATAACTAGCTAATTACGATGATAACACAGTCGGGCCTGAGCTCAGATTCACAACTGTGAGGTGAGCCTTACCAGCTCCTGACCTTCAGACAGATGTCTCCTTCTGCTTCTCTGCCATGAAGCTTACGTTTCCTTCCCTTCAAGAAAAGTGGACTTCTCTGTCCAGCCTTGTTTTTTGCCTTATTACCCATGTCCCTCGGCTTTGCTTGCCCAGAAAGCCACCTTCACTGGGAACACCGACCCGTCCATTATGCGCTATAGCAAGGGAGACAAAGAGGATCGGCTGAGTCAAAGATCTGTCCGCCTTTCTCCACTACACCCTTTCTCTCCATCTCCCTATACGTTCAGTTGACCTTGAATCTTACCACTTCTTATATTATAATTTAGCATTTGAGTTTTTTTTGTCTGACATTTGCAATTTTTTCTTATTGTGTGTCCTTTCTTTTCTCCTTGTTAATTCCCTCAAAATCTTTTTTGTCTTTTGTGTGTGTGTGTGTGTGTGCGTGTCTTTTTCTTGTTGTTTCTCTCCAAGTCTAGCAAGGCGCCTACATAGAGTGGGCACTCAGTAATCTTCTCAACAACTCCATGCTTTATTCCCAGAGCAGCTATCTTATGATTACGAGCTATTGTTTGTTATATGCTTTCTGTACAACAGGCTGCCCAGGGAGGGAGGTACTACTTTTATTCCCGTTTCACAAGTGAGGGAGCTGGAGCTCAGAGGTTATAATCTGCTAAGGCCACACAGTAGGAAGTGGAGAGACGGTCTGACTCCAGAGCCTGGACTCTTGGGTTCTGCTCTGCTGCGTCCCTCTAGTCTTAGTTCAGCCTCGACCCTCTCCTGATTTACGGCCACGGCTCCCTGACCACCTCTCTGCTTCCCCCTCTGAAACACGATTCTGGCATTTGGGGAAAATCCAAATGCCCAAGCATGAGCCCTCCCTGGCCCAGCCCCTGCCCACCTCACTCCCGCATCCGTCCTACACCCTCCTGGCACCCCAGGCTCTCTCTGGCGGTACCAGGTTCTTTATGGATCAGTAAGTGCCATGTTCTCTCCTTTCCTGCCAGGGTATACCTTCTGACCCTGCACCCAGCCTGCCTCGTTCCTTCACCAAGAAGTATCCCTGACCTCTGAATGAGGTGTCATCAAAAGCACTTCCACCACACATACTTCTGTCGGTTTGAAATATCTGTTCACTTTCCTGTTTGTGTTTCAGAGGGTGAGGACTATATCTCGGACTTCTTAGCACAGCCTGGCACTTGAGTTCCCTTAAACAGTGATTTAGTGGAGAGTGGGCCGTGAGTGGGATGCCAACCTGGACCCGCGGCACGTGCAAGAGAGAAACATGGACAGCTTTGAGCTGCTGAGGTTGGGGCTTGTTTTTATTCCAACGTAACCTACCCTGTCCTAACTGATAGGAACATCTTGGGCAATGATTGAAAACGGCGCTTCCAAATTAGTTAGTTCTCTGGGTGTGTAAATACTACTTCTTTGAAAAACTTGGAGATACATCATCTTGTTAAAACGATCCTTAGCTCGGAGCTCTTGGGGTAATTTATAACAACATGGTGGCTTCTTCCTTGTACTCAGTGATGTGGTGTCTAAATGACTTTGTTCTAGATTGGTTGTTACACAATTAAATTCGTTCTGAGCAATTTCTTACAGCGCTGTTTACTCTTTAAAGATTATTTTAAATGTTTCCAATCTACCTTGAGAAGCAACTATGTGAAAAATACCAGATGCTTTAAAATGGATTTGCCCCACTTAACATTCGCTTGATAGAAAATGAGATACGTTGCTGTATTTTCATTTCTAGGTAAAGAATTTCCACAAAGCAGAGACTTTTCACGCCACCTTCATCACTACTAATTCTAACAAAATACTACTCATTCCAAGAATCTGTGTGGGCAGGTAGTTATTTGGAAGTGTTGACTTCATGTAGTTACGATGATACTGTTGGGCCCAAGTCAACAAACTGTTGCATCTCATAGCTTGGGCCTGGTCATTTGTTAACATTCAAAAGTTCTCACAGTGAATATGGTTCAGCGAATTATCACCATTCAAAAGACAGAAGAGAAAACTCCTTTGTAGTTGGAGGAGGCCGTGTCCTATCTCGGGTTAATACCACTTGAGGAATCACGTATAAAACATCAAATGAGATTGTTTCCTTACAGAGTACCTTCTGTGGGTCACTCCTCAAAAGCCGGAGTGATTCTATTGTGTCGCTGAATGTGTTCCTACTTTTAAAATATGTGTGTGCTGCCCGGCCAGTGGTGTGGCTCCGTGGACTGAGCATCGTCCTGTGGACTGAGAGGTCCGGGTTCAATTCCTGGTCAGGGCATATGCCCGGGTTTCCCACTCAATTCCCAGTAGGGGGCGTGCAGGAGGCAGCTGATTGATGTTTCTCCCTAACATCAGTGTTTCTATCTCTCTCTCTCTCTCTCTCTCTCAAAAAAAGAACAAATCAATAAAAAACATGTAAAATATGTGTGTGCCTCCCTAAATCTGCTCATTCGATCTAGTTCATAAATGACCTCTTCCAGTTTTCATGTACCTTCCAAATGCAGTGGATCACGTGTGCGCAACAACGCCGCGTGCAGGGCAGAACGCCGTGAGTCCCTTCCTGTGCCGTCTTTCTGTGTGGCCCCCCATTAGCGGTCTCCGGAGCTGGGAGTCCCCCCGCCCCACTTCTTTACTCCAGGCCTGCAGCTTCCTGCATCCATCTGGCCCCTGGGATTCCTTTATACTCCTGAGCCCAGAAAAAGGAAATGAGGTTTCTCCCACGCTCCCAACCCAGACCCCACGAGGAGGTGAAGTTCAAGGAGGTTTTTTTCAAGAAGCTGTCAGTTCCTCTTGGTATTCTCACTGTCCCGGAGAGGGGCCACCCGGGCACTGGCGACAGCAGCACGAATACAGGTGGTGTGCCGGCCTCCAGCGGCAGACAAACTGAGAAGGAAAGACAAGTTCACTCGAGACGCCGACAAGTGTGTTCTGTTCATCAAGATATAAAACTCCTCCGAGCACGGGGGAGATTGTTTGATTTGCTGTTTAAATAAACCTGTCACTCCCTGACGTCCGTTTGCAAACACTTTGGAGAAGCAGAGGCTTTTTTCCAGCTGATGGAGCCCCTGGTGGGAAGCAAGGGCCCCTGCCCTGCTGGGCCTCTGCATTGGCCGGGCTGCTCCGAAGAACCCAGGGCTGTTTGAAAACGTGTGCGGAAAACCAAGCGGGGGACCGTGAGCGTGAAGGCGTCTTTTCTCTGAAATCAAAGTTCGCAGACTATTTTTTCCCTTGAGTTCAGGTCGCCTGGGCCTCCTGTTTGAAATGCAGATTCCTGGGCCCCGATCCCAGAGACTCCCACTCAGGGAGTTCGAGTGGAGCTGGGGATCTGCACTGTAGCGCATCCGGACGACCCCCGCGTGAGCAGATCACGCACGGCGCCGCTCCCCGTGACCGCCATGCCACGCACCCGCAACGGCCACAAACTCGTGTGAAGTGCAGGCTGACACTGAAAATAAGTTTTAAATACATATGAGAATAAATATTATGAATGCTTACATCAATGCATAAATAGTAAAGGAAATGTTGACATTTTTCAAAAACAACAACACTTAGTCTTAGTCTTCAACTTAGTCTTATTTGGTCTTCGTTTATTTTAGGGACTTAGTCTATAAGTGTCAAATACCATTAAGATTGTTGTTTCTTGCCAAGGGAAACAATATCTTAGATAGCTCTTCCGTCACCTCCCAGTTTAACTCTCTTCCTGGGCCCAGCGTGGCCCCCTCTGTGGGGTCTGCTCCGTCTGAGCTCCCATCAGCCTCTTCTTCCTCCAGCCCATCTTGATTTTGCTTGTTTCTTTTTTTTTTTAAAGACATCTCTTTAAACCTCCCCTCCCTAATAAACACCCAGAGTAGACGTTAAATGATGCCTATGAGCAAATGCAGAATCGATGTGTTGAGGCAAACACAGCAAATCAGAAGGCACACGAGTCCTCCTGTACAAGTTGCTAGGTGTGCTGAGGGACACGAGGAAATGTAAGAACAAATGCAAATAAGTCACACTTCTAAAATAAAGCCCACAATGAGACACCCACTCGAATGGCAGTAATTGAAGGCAGTACCGAGCGTTGGCAGGGATGTGGTGAAGCTGGAACTACTGGTGGAATGTAAAATGGGGGACCACTTTGGAACATGGTTTGGTGACATCTTAAATAGTTAACTATAAACTTACTATAGATAGCAATTCTACTCCTAGGAAGCTACCCAAGAGAAATGAAAATATGTACCCTCCCAAAGACATGTATATGAATAGTCATAGCAGCATTATTCATAACAACTACAAACTGGAAATAATCCAGAGGAATGGATAAACAAAATGTGGTATATCCATACACCAGAATATTATTTAGCAATTAAAATAAGTGAGCCCTACCCTGGCCGGTTTGACTCAGCAGTTAGAGTGTCAGCCTGCGGACCAGAGACACCCAGGTTCAATTCCCGCTAAGGGCACGTACCTCGTTTGCAGTTTGTCCCTGGCCCTGGCTGAAGTCGTGTGGGTGGCAGCCAGTCGATGTGTCCCTTTCACACTGATGTTTCTCTCTCTCTCTTCCTTCCTCTCTCCCTCTGGCTCTATCTGAAGATTAATGTAAAAATGTCCTTGGGTGAGGATAAAAAAATAGTAATAAGGGAGCCCTGGTTGATGTTGCTCAGTGGTCAGAGCGTCAGCCTGCACACTGCAGGGTCATGGGTTTGATTCCCAGTCAAGGGCCCGTGCCTGGGTTGCACGTTCAAACTCCCACCTCAGTCGGGGTGCAATGGAAGGCACCCCATCGATGTGTCTCTCTCACATTGATGTTCATGGATGTTTCTCTCTCTCCCTCCCTCCCTTCCACTCTCCCTAAAAAAAAAAAAAAAAAAAATGGAAAAAATATCCTCAAGTGAGGATTAACAAAAAAATAAAATAAGTGAAATACTGAAACATGCCACAAATACAAAATATGCTCAGAAACATTATACTAAGTGAAAGATGCCGGGCTATGTATTATAAAATTCCAATTATGTGAATCTAGAAAAGGCAGATTTGTAGAGACAGAAAGCAGATTGCTGTTTCCTGGCGCCAGTCATATCCGGTAAGAGCAGGTCATAACTAAATGGATTTAAGGACACCTTACGGGATGATAGAGTTCTTCTAAAACTGGATTGGGGTAATGACTGCACAGCTCTGTAAATTTGCTAAAACTTATAATGTAGTAAATTATGAATCTTCAGTGCCAGGCCCCTGAGCCAGGCACGGTGGCCCCGATGGTGAAGAGGGCACGGGCCCTGCCCTTCTGGGGTTAGTGCATTAGAATTTTCTGAGTGTTCCCACCTGCTTTGTGAGAAATTGGGACGTTCATTGTTCCCTGACTCCGTCAGCAGAGGAAACAATATATACTTTATTCATTTCAAATGTTCACGAAAACATTCTTAAGTTTAGCATGAGGTAAGGAAGATAAAATAGACTGCAGAGGAATTGCAATGATTCTTTTCCTAGAAAATCACCAAGTCACCCTGGTTTAGAATACTCATGTTACACAGATAAGCTCACGTCTGATGGTCAGTGACAAAGCACCACCAGAACATACAAGTCGTTGGAATTTCATTGATGTAAGTGGCGTTTGTGGTCCCACGGGAATATGAATTCCAGAAAGTTCAATGGGGGACCATCCCACATCACTTCGCATGTGGTGAAGGGTGGGTTGGCCCACCCGGGTTTCATCCCTCCCCTTAGCCTGGGTCTTCCATTACAGCCACACCTCTGGTCCCTTGAGTCACTTCTTAAATTGGTTTACCATAGTCTTTTCTTTCATTTGAGGGGTATGTTTTGTGAGCAAAGAATAGAGCGCCTTGAATAACTTTTTTTTTTTAATAATGTCTTAGAAAATACCGAGCAGTCGTACCACGGAGAGCACATGCTTGCTGGTATGTCGGTGTTTGAAGACTTGAGAGTCCTCCTCTCCCATCTGGCTGGCTTGCTGGGACTATGAAGTCAGATTAGGCAAACAGCCAGAACGTGCCTCTTGAATAGAGGCTAGTATTGAATTTTATTAATTCGATTGAATTCAATTCCAGTGTTTGTTGTGGGTGGAAAATAGTCGTTCTTTTCCATCGTGTCCCCGTGAGGGCCACCGCCAGAGCCCTGTGCTCACGCTGGGTCTCAGTGACTGCCGCTGGCTTCCCCAGTAAGAGGCGCTGAAGTCGGTTAACTGGGCAGGTCGACATGCTGTGAGTGTTCTCCTCGGCCCTCTTGGACCCTGGAATCTTCTGTTCTTGCACTCGTACAGTGTTCAGTAACTCACCCTGAAAATCTATTCTCAGTTGCACATTGTTTTCTTAACAGAGTCATAGCTATTGTGAGGCTAATTGCTCTTTTCATGACCACGTGCCCTGTTAAGATGTGTGGTGGCTCTGCCCGGACCTTCGCAAGGAGTTTGGTCCCTGGGAAGTCACCAGCTATAGAGGGTCCCAAACACACCTGGCATTTCTGTGATGAAGAGCCATGCTGTTGCTGCATTGCTGGTTCTCATGTTGGCTTTTACATGTGTGTGTTTATGTGTTTCAGGAAAAAAGTGCCAGTTCCAACACAAGACTCAAAACGAATAAAGAGATTCCAGGATTAGTTCATCAACCCAGAGCCAAGTAAGTCCTGGTTCCTATTTTTATGTTGTTTTCAAAGCTAAGGATATTTTCAGAGTGGGGTCCATTTTGCCTATCAGATAATCAAGACTTATGAGAAAGCTTTATCAATTATGACCAGTTTGGTTTGGTGTAACAGGACAGAATGGAGAGTCCAAAAACAGTCCCCCAATATGTGACAGGGCAGGTATTTAAATGATCAGTTAGAAGGAAATAATGGGGGAATATCTTTATGTGGGGTAGGAAAAAGTTTTAAATAAGTCTCAAAGGTTGCAGATCTGAAGGAAAATGATTCATTATGATGATCACATTAAAATTAAGAACTTCTGTTCACCTAAATATACTATAGAAAAGTAAAAGGCCACAAAACGATGGGATAGTTTATAATACATGTAATTGATAATAGTTGGGCTTGCAGAATATATAAAGTATGTCTACAAGTCAGTAAGTAAAAGACAGAGAACTCATAGAAAAACAACCTAAAGACACGAACAACCATTTCACTGAGGAGGAAACAGGAACAGCTAATGGATGTGAAAAAACACAAAACGTTGACCAGGATGAGGAACTCGGGCACTCTTATGCCTACTGGTGGGAATCTAAACTGGTGCAATTACTTTGGAAACTCTTGTGCAGGGGTGCCAACAGAAATATCCATGGCAGCAGTGTGTGTGTGTGTGTGTGTGTGTGTGTGTGTGTGGTCTTGAAAGTAAAACCCTAATGCCCATCAAAAGTATAATGGCTAGCCCTGGCCAGTGTGGCTCAGTTGGTTGAGTATCATTTCATGCACCTAAAGGTTGCTGGTTCTATTCCTGCTCAGGGCACATACCCAGGTTTCAGGCTCGATCCTCTGTAGGGGGTGTGCAGAAGGCAGCCAGCCGATGGATGTTTCTCTCCCTCTCCCTTCCTCTCTCTCTAAAAATCAATACAAATAATTTTTTTAAGTATAATGTTAACATTATTGCAGGAGTCCCTAATCCCCCCCTTTGCCCACCTCCCTCCACCTCCCCCTTCCTTGGCCTTTACCAAATTATTGTCTGTGTCCATGGGGTAAGCTTATATGTTCTTTAGCTATTTCCTTCACCTTCTTTATCCAGTCCCCCCACCCACTGACCGCCCCTTGGGCACCGGCCAGTCCGCCCATGTGTCCATGCTTCTGGCTCCATTTTGTCCTTCAGCTTATTTTGTTCATTAGATTCCACATATTAGTGAGATCATATGGTATTTGTTACTCTGTGACTGGCTTATTATTAGTTTTAAAAATAACATAATGGCTAACAGAAATGTGGCATATTCTTATGATGAGAAGACCACATATCAGTGAAAATGAACAACCTGTAGCTACATGGGTCAAGATGAAGAAATCTCACGAATGTAAGGTTAGAGCAGTACAAGAAGTCTATACCTGCCTACATATGGTGTCACTCGTATAACGTTCAGAAGTGGGCAGAATTAAGCCATGTGTTGTATAAGTGTGTATATGGTGAAACAGTAAAGACACGCAAGGAGATGAAAAGGTTTTCAATTAACAATAGTGGTCCTGGCTGGTGTGGCTCAGTGGTTGAGTGTCGACCCATGCACCAAGAGGTCACCAGTTTAATTCCTGGTCAGTGCACATGCCCAGGCTGTGGGCCAAATTCCCAGTGAGGGGCATGCAGGAGGCAGCCAATCAATGTTCCCTCTCATCGATGTTTTTATCTCTCTCTCCCTCTCTCTTCCTCTGTCTCTCAAATCAATAAAGGAAAAAAATTTTAAATAGTAGTCCTTTCTGAATGGATGGAAGACTGTGGGACCATGGTTCTCATTCCTAATCTGAGTGCTAATTACAAGGGTGCCCTTTTATCATCGTTTAAAAACAGATAAATAGCCCTGGCCGGTTTTGTTCAGTGGTTAGAGCATTAGCCTGCGGTCCAGAGAGACCCGGGTTCGGTTCCCGCTAAGGGCACGTACCTCAGTTACAGTTTGTCCCCGGCCCTGGTTGGTCGTGTGGGTGGCAGCCACTTGATGTGTCCCTTTCACATCGATGTTTCTCTCGCTCTCTCTCTCTTCCTCTCCCTCCCTCCCACTCTATCTGAACAAAAAATGGAAAAATGTCCTCGGGTGAGGATAAAAAAAATAATAAATAAATAAAAAGGGACAAATAACATTACATGTTTTCTTTACTCTGTGTTATTTATTTCACAGTTAAAAAGTTAAAGAGAATAAGGGGTCATTTTCTAGATTGTTCTAGGACTGAATCTACCTTAGTGATAAGATGGACTTTGCGTGACATGAAAACTACCTCCACTTTCTTCAAAGACAACTGGCATCCCAGAGGCTACAAATCTCTTATGTTGTGTCCCCCTGAATATTAACACCTTCCCTGGGGGTCCCAATTACCTTACTACATTTGACACAGCCACCGCACTCCGAAATAAATTTGACCATTACATACATGTAATAGTTGCCCCATGAGTCACAATCCTAAGTAGAAGACACTGTGTCATCTCTGATTCCTCCCAGGAAACTGAGACAAAGATCACCTAGTTCATAATCACTTGAACCTGGCCGTGTCCGTGGCATTGCTTCAGCCATGGCTGCTGTGACGTGGCAGGTGGGACTTTTCGGGGAGGGGGTACCGATGAGCTCAGGGGTTTCGTTTTTTACTTGCAAGGAAAGCTAGACACTTGAAGATCCACTTACGGTTTGCAATGTCCGTATGACGGTACAACTGACGTTTGCGCCCGTGGGTGAATATGGTGCTACATCACGACCTCCCTCGTTCACGTCCCTGGGCATCGCTGTGTGGGCACGAACTTGATCTGCCTTCGGGAACAAGATACCCGATGCCTGAACCCAGTCGGCTTTTTATCCCGGCCACGCGACGCATGCTGTTTCCAAATGCTTCCCTGATCTGAGTTCTCAGCAGAGACTGGATTAAGGAGGTGTGTTGTTCGTTTAGAGTGAATACTAATTTAACTTGGACAGACTGAAACATGGCGCTTGGCACACTGACAGACCATGCCCTGGTTTGGCTCAGCATTTGGAGTGTCGGCTCTTGGACCAAAGAGTTGAGGGTTCGATGCCGGTCAAGGGCATGGACCTCGGTTGCGGTTCAGTCCCTCGCCCTGGTCAGGGTCATGCAGGAGGCAGCCAATCAGTGTGTCTCTCTCACATCGATGTTTCTCCCTCACTCTCTCTCACTCTATCTGAAGATAAATGGAAAAAATATCCTCAGGTGAGGATTTAAAAAAAAAGGCAGATCATTTTCACATCTCCATTCGATGCGGCACGTGCAACCCATTCTTACGGACTTTGTGCTCTCAGTCAAGGGACCTAAGGCTCAGAGAAGAGTGAAGATGAGCCATCCTGCTCCGAGGGCTGGGGTGTGCAAATGAAGTAATGGACGCCCAGTGCTCACCACCCTGACTTGGCAAGAACGCCTTGGTAATTAGAAACCACCCAGATGCCCTTTAACAAGAAATTGGGGGAAAGAAACTCCAAGTTAATATTCAGTTCATTCACTTGAAGTTAACATTTAAATCCGTGAAGATGAATGCTGGCCGGACCCGGCCAATGTCGTACTAGAAGAAAGGAGTAAGCCCAAAAGATCGCAGAGGGCGTGGTGCACTCTTTGCCAAGTTAAAACAACTAAAATAAATCAGGGTGGGAGGTAAGTTAGCTCTAGGTTGTCAAGGTCCCAGCTTTTGGTTTTTGTTTTGGTTTCATGGGTGCTTATACTATTTTAAAAAATAATAATGAGCTAAAAGTGAGCCTGAGCCCCGCATGAGCTACGAGCAAGGGTGTGTCGTGATGTAAGGATTAGGAATAACTCACTTCCCTGAGGTCCAGTTGAAAAATAATGATGACCGTGAAGAAATAATCGTGTTCAGGCCAAGAGCTGCCAGGAACTCACCCAGTAACTGAATTTCACTTTTGCGGGTGACATAGGAGGGAATTGGGACCTTGCCTTCTCATACTTTTCCGGCTTACGTTTTTATTGTTTGGAAACTTGTTTTTTTTAAACATGAAAGCCACGGATCTTTCAACTCGAAAGCTCATTTTGCCCACCTTCTGTTCATCTGCTTACTTGTCAGCAGGATTCCATCATGTCATCATCTCTGGTCTCTCAAAGCTGAGAAGCCACAGAAGGAAGAGCCTTTGCGGGTGGGTTAACTCAGGAGCTTCGCCAGCGTCGCCTGGGGCCACAGGAGGTCCCCCGTGGGAGTGTGGGGTTGCCCCAGACCAGCTGTAGTTGTTAGAGCGACAGGACTTACTAACACTGCTAAGCTTTACTCCTTTAATCAGGCACCAACATGCAGGCTTTCTTAAGAGAATTTTACATCGAATTAATTGCGCATCAAGTGTTGATACTTTGTAAACCATAACCAACCCGATCATTCTTTCTGGTGCCTTGAGGGAAGACAGAAAGCAAGTGTGCTCTGACCCCGCACTCCTGGTCATCAGGCTGTGCACAGCACAGGAGGGCTTCACCCGGGCCCGTCTCTAGGTGCAGCCGACACTCCTGGTCATCAGGCTGTGCACAGCACCCGAGGGCTTCACCCGGGCCGTCTCTAAGTGCAGCCGACACTCCTGGTCATCAGGCTGTGCACAGCACAGGAGGGCTTCACCCGGGCCCGTCTCTAGGTGCAGCCGACACTCCTGGTCATCAGGCTGTGCACAGCACAGGAGGGCTTCACCCGGGCCCGTCTCTAGGTGCAGCCGACACTCCTGGTCATCAGGCTGTGCACAGCACCGGAGGGCTTCACCCGGGCCCGTCTCTAGGTGCAGCCGACACTCCTGGTCATCAGGCTGTGCACAGCACCGGAGGGCTTCACCCGGGCCCGTCTCTAGGTGCAGCCGACACTCCTGGTCATCAGGCTGTGCACAGCACAGGAGGGCTTCACCCGGGCCCGTCTCTAGGTGCAGCCGACACTCCTGGTCATCAGGCTGTGCACAGCACCGGAGGGCTTCACCCGGGCCCGTCTCTAGGTGCAGCCGACACTCCTGGTCATCAGGCTGTGCACAGCACCGGAGGGCTTCACCCGGGCCCGTCTCTAGGTGCAGCCGACACTCCTGGTCATCAGGCTGTGCACAGCACAGGAGGCTTCACCCGGGCCCGTCTCTAAGTGCAGCCGACACACCTGAACTACAACTGGTGTGCACGCCGCCGTGTTGATGGGGTTTCCACGTGAGACCGGGACCCCCCTCCGCATCTGTCTAAGTGGGTGTCGGTTGATATGGGTTAATTTATCTCATCAGAGTAAACACTTTGTCTCTGCCCCTGCTGGAGAGATTTCGGGGCCTCTCTCTGAAACGAACCCGTGGAAAACAGCCGAGCAAGCCTCGTGATTTCGGCAGGATCCTACCTAAACCGCTACCCAGTCGGAGACACACCCTGCCTCACTTGGCCGAGTGTTTCCAGGCATAGAGTAGAAGCAGCAGCCGGGAAGGACCCTGGAAGGGGACTGGTCCCTCCTCTGACTCGGAGAGATGAGAGGAAAAGCAAAGGCAGACAAGAGCCAGAGCCTGGAGCTCAGGGCCGTTTCGCCTCAAGGAGGCTCGGGGGTTCCTGGAAGGCGGCTGGGATTCAGACCCTGGCCCCCAGGATGAGGCAGAGTGCCAAGGGCTGTGCCACACCTCAACGTGAAAGGGAGAGGCTTTTCCAGAACTCTCTCCCTCCCCCCCACCCCTCGCAGCCATGGCAACCAATAGACACCAATAGTGAGACACTGGACCTGTCTCACCCCAGCACCCTGGCCTCCTTGGGACCCACAGCTATTTGCTGGGAGGAACGCCGGCCATTAGAACCGTGCTGTCTCCGCCCTGGCTGGTTTGCTCAGCAGTTAGGGCGTCAGCCCGGGGACCAATGAGTCTCAGGTTCGATTCCGGCCAAGGGCATGCACCTCAGTTGTGGTTCATCTCAGGCCCTGGTCGGGGTCGTGCAGGAGGCAACAAGTCTATGTGTCTCACGTCGATGTTTCTCTGTCTCTCCTTCTCTCTCCCTCCCACTCTATCTGAAGATAAATGGAAAAAATGTCCTCTGGTGAGGATTAAAAAAACAAAAATTAAAAAAAAAAAGCATGCTGCCTCCAAGGCCCCTTCCTCTCCACACCCTTCCCATTGGGGCACCTCTGCCCTCCTTACCCACGTTACCACGTTCATCTCACCGAGTGCTGTTAACTGGGGCGGGACGAGCAAACACACAGAGCAGGGGCTACCCAGACCTGCCTCCTGACTCTCCCCTTTCTTCTGGTGCAGTCTCTGTCGGGGCATTCACGGCCGCCAGTGCGCAAGGTGTTCATGGCCAATGTCAAGTCCATTTGCTGCCAGCCCACACCTAGAGAGAGCGCTGAATGTCACACCGACGCTGACAACCTTTATAAAGTACACATTTCCATGTAATAACTAGGGTTGCACACGGGAATACGCCATGGGCTGCTTGTCTGTTTCTTTACATCACAAAGGTGTATCTGAAGGAAAAGTCTGGCCCGCACCTCCCAGTCACGGCACCGTGTGTACATTGACAGGAAATTGTATTTCTTAAATCATAGACACCGATAGACTGTTCTGAAATGCATTTGTAGGATTACTGTAATAACACTTATTCTTACTATAACTTCAGAGTAGTTCCATGGAAAAGTCTGCTCTAAATAAATGTCTGCCTCAAAGTTTAGGGGCTCAGCATTTTCCTTGAGGGAGGAGGTTTAAGGAAAAAAAATTGAAATATGCACTTACTACTCTGTGTTTTTCAGCATGCATATCTCCGAGAGCCAACAGGAATTCTTCAGAATGCTGGATGAAAAAATCGAAAAGGTAAGAAGTAAAATAAATGAAGCACATGTTTCTAGGCTAATTGCCTCATGAGTTAGGGTAACAATATTCTGGGTTCTGTGTCACAGGGTTATTCTTGTAAGGGGCTGGGCAGAGAGTTGAAACGCAAGTACTTGCCTCCACCAAGAAAACGTGGCTATGAGAATGTTTAGGGTGTAAGGGAGCTTCCCAGGATCCCGGGCTACCGCTGATCATCGATTAAAGTGCGCAAAGCCAGATAGGGACTCGTGAGCACCTTTGTCGTGTTCCTGTCACTGTGTATTGTCTGCCCTTGATGCCCTGCTCTGACCTCAGACTGCAAGCCAGAAGGCACCTGCCAAAACTTACCTAGTGCCTGGCACCACTCTGAGTTCTTTACAAACATCATGTACATGTTGCAATCAATAGCAACCTCAGGGTGATAACTGTGAGGCGTGTATTACCTGTGTTTTACAGGCAAGGAAACAGGCTCCGAATGCTTGAGCAACTCACCCAGGTTTGCAATAATAATATTATTATTACCATTATTATTATTGGCCCAGTTCTCTGTGGCTCCAAAGCAGAGTCTCCAAGTTGCTTCGCTAGGAATGTGTGGATTTTACATTGACAGTAAGATGCAATGTTGATCTTTGTGGAAACTGAACCCATACTTAAGGTCTCAGCATGCTATGTGCTAATTAACTGAATGACCTATGGACTATGGTAATCATTATAGGCTTACATAATTATAGAATTTAAATTCATCACTCCATGGAAGATAAGGTCTTAAATTCATCAGTGTTTCCGCAGCAGACCCCACTAAGAATAATTGTATAATGTTTTATTGCATCACTAAAAGACCAGCAAATATCACCAGTGTAAACATAGAGATGGAGATGAATTTAAATGGTAGCTTAGTCTCTGTCACTCCCTGACTATGCAAAAAACTCATTTAGGAGTGGAATGTTTTAGTTTTATTTTTAGTGAAATTCTGGCTTATGCATGACTTTTGAGATGAAAAATTTCATCCAGAGCCATTACCAAGTTTCACATAGTGATTCAAAAGCTGTTCAACTTGCCGATAACATTTTGTTTTAGTAAAGAGAAGCATAAAAAGAAATGTCTGTTCCCACTGTTTTGGTGAAGATTTTTCCTTCCTTGGTTTGTTGAGATTTTTTTTCCCCTCTGCTAGCTTTCTGGAAACAAGATCTGCTTAGTAGTCAGAGGTAGTCTGTAGAAATTGAAACCCGAATTGTGATTTTAAACAATGTATACAAATCGGAGGAGGCATTAAAATTACCGGATTCCTTTCCCGAGTGTTTCCATCATTGAAAGTCTACCTCTTTTTCCTCAAAACTGAAATCCATGGTTCCCTTTGGAAGGTCAGCTTAACCACTTTCCTTTTGAGATGGGGTGTAGAGAAGGCGAGTTTAGCACAACAAAAGCAAGTTTATGACTCGATCATTTCTTAGGTGGCAACTTCCCAGGACAAAGAAGCATTTGCGGATTCAACACAAGCAAGTGTTCCCACTTGAATACATTTCTTTTTCTTTTTCTTTTTCTTTTCTTTTAACTTTAAGTGACTTTTTATGTTTCAGTTACAGTCGACATACGATATCAGTTTCAGGTGTACACCCCAGTGATTAGACATTATAGACCTTACTGAGCGATCACCCCCATAAATCCAGCTCGACGGAGAGCTGTTGTTTAGTCTAACGTGCACCCAGTTAGCAGGTTTCTGGGGGGATTTCCTGTCCTCTCTGAGCCAAGCTTGTCTGTTTCACCTCTCTCACCGAAAGCTCATCCTTCTGAATATTGTGAATGTGTGTACATTGTGTGGCGTAAACATTAAGCCTCCAAAAATTAAGATGTTCCTTCTTAGTATATGTGTCTGGCTGAACATAATCTTCATCACCGTTTATGTAACTGAAATTGGGCATTGGGTCCTTAAAAATTATTTTCCTGACTTTTTAACCATTGCTGAATATTTCTTTGCTTCAAGTTAACATGAGGACAACCATAAATGCGACTCGAATCATTCTTCAGGACTTATAGGGTTGATTTTTTACAACGATTAAACTTCAAAGAGTGTCGTGCTAAAAACTGCAGCCATTCTGAGAGGCCTGAGGTTTGAGATTTAATCTCGGAATGTCCCAGAATTTCTTTTTTTCTTTTATCCCTTAAATTGTTGAGAAGCAAAATTGACTGAACCCTGGAGATTTAAACCTGCCCTTCCTTGATTCAGCCTTTTATTTATTGAGTGTCTATAGGGCATGGTCTGAATTTACCTTTCAGTTCTCCTCTTGATACTGAAAGAAACCTCTGCTCTGTCTCTCTCTCAAGATAGATATAAAAAATAAAATAATACTTTTGAAAAAGATCGCTGTAAAAGTTCCATTAGTATAGCGAAACCAGGACCATTAGATGGCTCAGTATTCGTAGTGAAGCGTAGCGTGGACCACAGTATCCTCAGCAGAGACTGCAGCGCCGAGCTCGCTAACCTTTGCGGCACACATGGGCCCGCGGCTTTCTAAGCGGTGAATGGTGGTACAGAAGAGCAAGGAGCAAAAATGCATTCAAAACTCTTCGGCGCTTATTGCGTATCGGACGTTCTGCTAGTCACTCAGGATAGAGAAATAACTAGGAAATGTGGGACACAGACTAAGTAGGAAACAGTCCCTTGTTTGAGGAGCTCAATTGTAAAAGTGAATGTCTTTAAAAATGGAATTTTTTTACGGATGGAGGAGCCCTTAGCCATCACCCCCAGCCCGCCGTTGTCACTGTGAATCACGTCCTTCTGTCTTGAACACAAGAGTTTGTTGGGTCAGGGGTGCATCTGGGGGTCCATTCAGCAGTCGGGACAGCTCCGGGGCACTCGGTAGGGCTCACGGTGCTGGCCTGGGGAAGGCCACCGAGCTGCATCCGAAGATGAGCAAGGGGGGAGGGTGTCAGGAGCTCAGAAGAGCTGGATAACCTCTGTCTGATTTGCTTTCCCTTTTCCTTGTGGAGAGTAAACATCCGTGAAACAATGAGAGTGTCTCGTTTACTTTTCCTCGTTGGGTTTTTTTCTCGGCTCTCTAACCATTATTCCATTGGGATCCGTGGTTATTGTGCCAGACAGTTCACAGGTGCCTGAGCCCTGTGTAAGGTGGTGACATTTGCCTAATTTTGCAGCTTAAAGAGAATATCAGTTGACTGCAGAGCAAGATAGTGATTTTAAACTCTAGATTATTAAAACTTGGCTCCATGGAAAAGTTTCTGAGTATAGCACCAAATCCAGATCACATCCAATTATATATTTTTAATTTATTGATTTGAGAGAGAGAGAAACATCGATTTGCTGTCCCCCTCCTGTATGCCTTCATTGGCCGCTTCTTGCATGTGCCCGGACCGAGGATTGAACCTGCAACCTCGGGATGATGTTCTAACCTACTGAACCACCCAGCCAGGGCATTTTTTTTTTTAACTTTTATTTGGAAATAAACAATTTAAATTTATAGAAAGTTGTAACACCCGATTTTTACATCGGCTTTCTCTTCTGCATTTGAGTTTACTTGTAAGAAGCAGAAGAAGCAAATACATTATTTAAGTCCCTACGATATTAGTATCTTCTCCAGGCAAAAACAGAGATGTCTGTTTTGCTTTATGGGGTGGTAAGAACAGCTGATGAGCAAAGGGTCTCAAAGACCACCCTGAACGTTAAAGAAAGACTGTCTCTGGACAACGCCGTTGGCATCCGCCTTCTTTTTCTCGTCAAGGCTTCTTAAGCGTCACTGGGCCATGGGCATCTCTTCGGAATCTCTACAAATTACAAAGACTCTTCCTGTAAAAAAGCACATGATATCATACGCACAGAATTCTCCAGTGAAATATCAGGGCCTTATCATTCCCTGCAGCCTGTCCACAAGCCCAGGCAAAGAACTTAGGGATGTCTTTAAGATCATTTCATTCATCTGCTTCCTCAGGTCTAGGGCCCCGCTGACCAGTGAGCCCTAGACCTTACCCGATGTATCTCTGATGTTAAAGAGGATGAGAAAACAGAGGGCGGGCCCTGGCCGGTTTGACTCAGCGGTTGGAGCGTCGGCCTGCGGTACAGAGAGACCCGGGTTCGGTTCCTGCTAAGGGCACATACCTCGGTTGCAGTTTGTCCCCGGCCCTGGTTGGTTGTGCGGGTGGCAGCCACTTGATGTGTCCCTTCACATCGATGTTTCTCTCTCTCTCTCTCTTCCTCTCTCTCCCTCCCGCTCTATCCGAACAAAAAATGGAAAAATGTCCTCGGGTGAGGATAAGAAAAAAAAAAAAGAAAACAGAGGGCGGGTAACTCCACCCAAACCCCCTCTCCTGCCCTGGCTGGTTTGGTTCAGCCGTTAGAGCCTTGGCCTGCGGTCCCAAGAAACCTGGGTTCGGTTCCCGCTAGGGGCTCATACCTCGGTTGCAGTTTGTCCCCCGCCCTGGTTGGGTTATGCGGGTGGCAGCCACTCGATGTGTCCCTTTCACATCGATGTTTCTCTCTCTTCCTCCCTCTCCCTCCCACTCTATCTGAACAAAAAAATTGGAAAAGTGTCCTCGAGTGAGGATTAAAAAAAAAAACGCTCTTCTGTCTTTCTTACTTCTCTTTCTTCGTCTCAAAAACCAGCCCTTCACCCCTGAGGGTGGCCCATCAGCTCTCCTACTGTGCTTACCCTCGCCATACTCCTGTAGGATTTGGGGACTTCGCCACTGTCGACTGGAGTTATTCAGTGTGACACTTTGAGGAAATGTCTTGGAAAGAGCAGTGTGTGGATTTAAAATCAGCTGGCTTATCGCGACCTTTATATCCACTGAAAAACCTTTCACACTTAGAAAAATGTTTGGGTTTCTGAAGCAGCTTGATTCCCTTGGCCCCAGAACCGACCTAGCTGGTGAGAAAGATCACGGTAAGTCTACATTTATGAGTTTATTCTAAGGCCTCCCTCTCTTAATATTACATCAGGGGAGGCTGATCCACAGTTTGAATCGGGGTGTCAGAGATCAGAAGCTGTTTGCGTTTCATCCGAAGAGACTGACGCACATGTAACTATGAACCGTGATGTTTGGCTTCATATATAAACTATTCCTGCCGCAGGCTGTTTAACCTCAGAGCTGCCATAGAATAAAAAATAACGTTTGGCAGACAGAGCTGAGGGGAGGTTTCACTTTCTGGTGTGGGGTTTAAAGGGCTCCTCGGTGCATGCTAGCGATGAGAATACACGGTGCTGGGGTCTGCGATGCTGGAGAATGTCGCAGGGCCTGCCCGTGTGTGCAGGAAGTCCTAGCATGTCCCCCACAGCGCTAGTCACTTTCAGGCACAGCCGAGGCCCTGGACACTGGTGGAGAGCAGCGCTCACTGGTGTGCACTTTGGGAGTGGACGGGGCTGCCAATAGCATCCCAGTCAATACTTTCTTGCTCCGTGGTTATTGCTTCTGCTAACGACCAAACCCTTCCTGTGTCTCCTTTCCCGTCATCCCCCTGCCTGGCCTCTCTTCTCTCCTGTGTTTACCTTTCCTCATCTGTCAGACAAAGCTGTCATTATAAGGGTAGGATGTGTTTCGTTTTCTCCCTACATAGGCATAGCTTTGTGCAGTGACTTCTTTTCTTTTTTTTAATTTATCTTTATTGTTGAAATTATTACAGACATCCCTCCTTTCTCTTCCCCGTTGCCCACCCCGCCCCCACCACCCTGTTGTCTGTGTCCACTGGTTGTGCATAAATGCGTATCATAGGTTCCTCGGTCTATCTCCCCGCCGCCCTCTCCCCCTTCCCTCTGAGGTTCATCAGTCTGTGCCCTGCTTCCATGTCCCTGGGTGTGTGTTGTTCGTCAGTGGGTTTTGGAACAGCCGCGATGGGGACACCGGCGTAGGCACCATGGCGAGATGCGTGCACTCTGGCTGTGAGGCCCCCCGCATGCCCTGGAGCACATGGTGACAGGTGCAGCCAAGGACAAGGACACGAGCCCGAAAGCAACGCAGTGCTCAGTCTCCGCTCACTTCCCTGTCCTGGAGGACTTGACTTCCAGAGCATTCTTGGGGTTCTAGCAGCCTCGCTTTCGGGGGAACAGTAGACGAGAAGAGTTCCGCTCTGGAGCCATGTGGTGCTTGCGTGGAGGCAGGGCCAGGCCGCTTTCTACGAGGTGTGACCGACAGCGCTGTGAGCCTCACGGCAGCAAGGGGCACAGTCAGCCTTGGCCTTTGCTGTGAGTGCGTATTGGGCAGGGCAGGTACTCGGGTCCCCTGGAGCAGACACAGCGGCGTGGGCATGTGTCCTCCTCTGACCCTTCCGGGGCTCTTCCTGGGCTCCCCCCCCCCCCCCCCGCAGCCGCTGCTGCGGTTGGCAGCCACGGGCATCGTGCTGCAACTTCCAGAGGGCACTCGGGGCTCCGGAGCGTGCCGCCCTCTGTAATGGCTACTTCATTATTTAAGAATCTCTAAGAGGACTGGGAGCATTAAACAGGCAGTTCTAGAAGGATAAGAACTGGGTCTCATTTGTCTTTGTTTCCCCAGAACCTGTCACAGAACGGTTACGAAATATACTTGTTGAATGAGTGAATGTGCTGACAAGACCCCTGGGCTTAGCAGGGGCAGCAGCTCAGAGGCTGTGGTGGGCAGACCCCACAGTAAGGAGCTCTCGGTGTGTCTCCTGCCAGAGCGGCTCAGCGGGGACAGAGCAGGTGCAGGGCCCAGACCCTGATGGAGAGTCAGGAGAGAGGCTGCAGGGAGCAACAGAGGGAGCCTGCGGGTCGGACCGGCCCGAGCCAAGGACCAGCTCCAGCAGCAGCTGTGTGACCCCAGGCTAATTGGTTAACCTTTCTGGTCCTCCGTTTGCTCACCCCAGAAATGTGGCTAGTAATACTAACTTGTCTGGGAAATTCAAGAAGAATCACTGTAGAGTCTCTAGCAGGGTGTTTGAGTGTGGTAATGTTCTATAATTGGTAGTTTTATTTGGGTTGGGGTTGCCTGTGTCCATATCATCAAGGTCATTTGTAAAGATGTCAGGGGGATTGTCGGGGAGGTTAAAATTGATACCAAAAATGCAGAACTTAACAGCGTGGGTCTTGCTCCAGCAAATCCTTTTCTGGGGTACCGCTGTCTCCTTGCAGGTAGATTATGAGATTAGGAGACTTTCCAGCAGGTTGACCCACCTCACTCCTGTGTGGTATAAAGATGTTAAGGAATTCGATTTGCGTGAACATGTGCAGAGCCAGCTTTGGAGCTATGACTTCAGAATGAGTCAGTGACTCGGTTCGGTCAGCCTGGGTACAGCCGAATCTCTCTATTTTGTTTTCCTGTTTGAAGGATTCACTCTTTTTTAATTCTTGCAGATTTTTTTAAAGCCTGCTTTTAGAAATATTTATTGACACCCGCTTCAAAATGCCTGTAACAACAGCAAAAAGATAGGAGAGGGAATTATTCCCCCTCCCGCCATAATCATCAAAATGATAAGACTGATTTCTTTGATTCATTTAACAAGCTTAACCGAAATGTGTTCTTTGATCCCAGACATGAGGAATTGGGATACTAAGCAATTATCTTATCCAATTTACCTCCATCTTTTTAAACTACCACCAAACAGATCCTCTGTAGCAAAGAATGAGACATGCCCATTTATGTCAGCTGGGAAGGAATTTTGAAGTTCGGTATGTTTCTAAAAAATTTTATTCTGCAATATCTTATCATTTGTGAGACACTTATTCCTCTCTTTGAAATTCTGTTGAGTGGAGACGTATTCAGCTCCATCCCTTACAGAAAGCTTTTTTGGAGAAGACACTTCAAGGCTGTCCTTATTTTAATCCCATTTTGCTAAAAGAGGGAAACCAAAATACTCAAAATTGGTTGTTGGTGGTTTGGAGGTTTGCTCATACCCTGCTTCCTTTCTAAACAAATTAAAAACAGACACAAGGAGCCAGCTGAGTCTCCTGGGTCAGTACCCACCTTATCAATAAGCCTATGATTCCTACATGCAGAGCTTCCCGTAAATGAGTTTGAATGTATTTGCAACACTTAAAACATCACAAGGATCCGTAGCCAGAATATGTAAAGAAGTCCTATTAATACAAACCAATAAAAACCTTCAGTTAAACTTACGGGTCTGTAGCATTGAAATTCTCTTACATGTATACAGTAAAGTTTACTGAAGCATTCTGTGTTCGGTAGCAAAACCAAAACAAACCAAACCACCAGCAGAAACAGCCGTAGTGTCTAAGGATAGAGGAATGAGTGAATAAAAAGCCTCTGTATTCCTACACTATGATACTATGCAGACGTTAAAGAAATTAACAATTATAGATCTCAAATCATATTAGTAAATGAGCAGAGGAATATGCAGAATGATAAAAATTGTATGGTATACAAATTTTAAAACACAAAAATACCATACACTGTTTATAGGTGGACATTCAACACATAGTTATTAAGCACCAGCTGCATACCGGTCACTGATATACAGACACCACACACAGGCATGCATACATAGTATGGTATATTTTTACATGATTTATTTATAAGCGACCTCTGTTACGTGTTTTAACCATTCATACACACCTGGAGTATAATTTACTTGATGTAGAATGAAAATGCTTGAATGTTAAAGCATCAAACATGAGCCAGAAGGACACACGCCCAGCCCGGGGCCGCTGTGCCGCCTTGGGGTGCGGGCGGGGAATGAGGTGGTAGTTTCATTTGAACCCTTCCTGTTTCCAAGGGCTCCGGCGGCCGTGGCTACACAGTCGGCGTCCTCTGTTCGTTGCTGTTTGTTCCTACTGGGCGCTTGGCCAAATGAGTGACCACCCTGCATTTCATCAGCGCTTCACTAGACCGAACAGTCCCTCCGGGCAGTCGGTCCTGCTGGCCCAGGCCCGTCACGTTCCTCTGGGCCTCCCTCGGCTGTCACCCTCCCCCACTGCTCATTCCCGGGAGTCGTGTCCGGTTCTCGTGCCAGTGGAAACCTCAGGCTCCGTCCTGAAGCCCCGTGGACCCTGCTTTTCTTCCTCTTCTGGGGTGCAGCTCGGCCCCCTTAGTCAAGTCCCAGGGGAGGAGGAAGCCGCAGGGACGTGTTCTGCCCAGAGCACCCCCGCTGCCCAGCGGGCCTTCTTCCCTGGATCTGGCGGTTCGCTGCCCTCTGCCTTCTGGGGCAGGGTGGCCCGTCAGTGGCCGCCGCTCTCGTCCTGGCCCGAGGCTCATGCTCCCCATTCTGAGAGCAAAGAGGACGAGGAAAGGGAGCGCCCAGGCCCGGCGGTGTCGCCCCCCGTGTGGGAGGAAGGAAAGGAACGGACTTCTCACACCCTCTCCCCTCCGGCCTGCCAGCGAGGGGCAGTCAGGGGGCAGCCCCGACGTCCCCCACTCTCCACCGGGCCCTGGGCGTTGGAGGGGAGGGCCTGGGGAGGGCTGCTGGGTTCTCCCCTCTAACAAGAAAGCAGGTTCCCACGTGACTCCTGATCGTTCTCAGTTAAAAACTGTAAGGACCCCTGGCCAGTTTGGCTGAGCGGATAGAGCATCGGCCTGCGGTCCAGAGAGACCCGGGTTCGGTTCCCGCTAAGGGCACATATCTCGGTTACAGTTTGTCCCCGGCCCTGGTTGGTCGTGCAGGTGGTAGCCACTCGATGTGTCCCTTTCACGTCGATGTTTCTCTCTCTCTCTTCCTCTCTCTTCCTCCCACTCTATCTGAACGAAAAATGGAAAAGGTGTCCTCGGGTGAGGATAAAAACATTTTTAAAAACTTTAAGGAAAGGAGGTGTGTGCATAGTCTCCCCAAACCTCCCACCCTGTTCAGTATGAATTATAGGGTATAAGCAGTTCGTTCAGAATAAAGGGCTACAGGGTGTGTGGAAGGCACATCTTTGTCAAGAGGTGTATGGATTGAAATCCCCAACTTGCTAAAGCCATTGTCCCCAAGGAAGTGAACCCTGGACCCCTCAAGGCTCCAGCCCTGGACCCCAGGAGGCTCTAGTCTATCAGGTGGGATGTCCTGGCTTGGGGCTGAGGGACTGGTACTTAAACCTGAACTGTTACATCTGAGACTAGAATAATGAAGACATCCCTTTGAATGAAGCCCATCAAATGGTCTGGAAATCTTCCACAAATAACGCCTCAAAAATATTATGGTATATCTATTATCATTACGAGGAGTCAGTTACAACCAGGAAAACTTTTATGAGACAACGTTGAGTGAAAAAACGTAAAATTAAAGAACCACGTCTGTCCTAGATTGAGATGATATGAAAATGGCATATCGATGGAGGGAGATTTAAATGAAACCAGAACCCTCTTATTAGGAAGATGGATTATAAAACTTTTCATTTTAATTTTGATTCTGATTGATGGTTTTCCTGTTCGTAACATAAGAACAACTTTAGAAAATGACATTTGGGAGGAGACTTGTGCTGTTTGAGGACGAGGGCCAAACCCTGGCAGTGTTAGCCTCTGAACCCTGCCCAGTGTGGTCCCAGTGTCTGCGACAGCCCAGGGGCCCAAAAACCCAGGCCACATGTTGATATGGTGGGGAAAACAAAGAGCAGAATAATATCTTCTGGCGTGAAAATTATGTGAACTTCCAAATTCAGTGTCCACAAACATGATGTATTGGAACGAGGTTTATTGAGCCACGCTCATTTATTTTTATTTTATGTATTTATTTATTTTTTGCTTCTATCTGTGGCTGAGCTGCAGCAGGGACCCCATGGAATGCAAAGCCTAAAACGTTTACTGTTCGGCCCTTGGCAAAGGAAGGTGCCCCCGCCAGCTTGAGGACAGCAGTTCAGGAGGCCTAGAGACAGGGGCACCCCTGCTCCTCTGCACCCTCACCTCTTGACCTCCTCGTAGGCAGGAGGCGTCCTTGAAGTCATCTGGGCGCCAACATCCAATAAAGCTAGAGAACGAGGTGCCTTGCAGCTTCTAAAGTGTCCTCCCTTCGGACCGTAGAAGGAAGATTTGGGTTTAGGGAACGCTTCTCGGGGCTTAGCGAATCCTTACCCTCTCTTGGAAATGAAAAGCCTCCGTGCACTGGAATTGTCGTCACTGCTGCTGTTACTCTGGGGACCCTTCCCAGGTACCGTCAGAGGAACAGCTGGAGGCTGTCACTCCTGCTCATGATAAACCGAGACCCTCCTCCAACTGAAATGATAACGGATACGTCTAATTAGAATAAAGCCTATTAGAAACAGAGGCGGTCGTTAATGCCTCAATTGATTTTTCTGATGAAGTACGTCGGGGGAGGAGACTTTACCGGCACAGCTAATTATTTTTTATTTTCTCCGGCACTAGTTGTGAATTGATGTTGGACTGTAGATGCTGTGGGAAAGTGCCCCAAGTGGCGGGTCAATGCAACGTCCAGGCCTGGGGAGGGGGACGGAGCACCTGCTTCTGGCCTCAGCCCCACAGGGGGACTGAAGAGCAGCCCCTCGGGGTGTCCTCTGTTCCACCTTCCCACCCCTCCCTGCCTCCTCCTCCTCATCTTTGTTTTTTTTTTAATTTTTTTTTTATCATCACCTGAGGACATTTTTCCATTTTTTATTCAGATAGAGCGGGAAGGAGAGAGAGGAAGAGAGAGAATCATCGATGTGAAAGGGACACATCGAGTGGCTGCCACCCACACGACTCAACCAGAGCCAGGGACAAACTGCAGCCAAGGTACATGCCCTTAGCGGGAACCAAACCCGGGTCTCTCTGGACCGCAGGCTGACGCTCTAACCGCTGATCCAAACTGGCCAGGGCATCCTCCTCATCTTTGTTCTGGAATCTAGCTCTTGGTTCCCAGATGCTCAGGTGGTGGGATGCATCTCTCCTGCCTGTATTCCTGGTCCAGGGCAGAACTTAATGTCCAGATGCTCAGAGAAACTTGTGTCCGAGGTTGTCATCGGAGGGTGATACGTGAAAGGAAAGGTGGGGGGAGGGGTGTTACATGGGCAGAGACAGGAGACGGCCCATTAAATTTCTGCACCAAAATGCCGATGCGGCAATTGGGTTTCATCACTCGAGATGCTCTCTGGTGCTTGGAGAGCTGGTCCTTCGCACAGCGCAGGGTGGAAGCCGATGCAGGACACATCACTGAGTCGAGAAACTGAGTCAGGAAACCCACAGTTAGGAGGAGGGAGGAGGAGGACGAATCACGGCCAGGAAGCAGACAGTAGGTGGGAGAATCAAAATAACGCACAGGCCAGAAACTAGTGGGTGTTCCCAGCATCATCCCGAAAAGTGAAGGAGAGGAGGATGGGTTCCTCAGTCACTCAGTCACCAGTCACGAGCCTGCTTGGTGATGAGTATCACAACTCCCTTCCAGCAGAAATGAGCGCCGTTTCAACAGACTTCTAGAATGAGCCTTGTTTCTAAAAATTCATGTTCTTTCACCAAACATGAGAGTCTTGACTGGAATATTTTGTTTCTGGCCCCATTAGAGTATGTGTGAGGTTCTTTACTTTTTTAATTGATTTGAGAGAGAGAGGGACACCAGTTTGTTGTTCCCCTTATTTATGCATTCACTGGTTGATTCTTGTATGTGCCCTGACCTGGGATCGAACCAGCACCGTGGTTTATTGGGAGGATGCTCTCACCAACTCAGCTACCCGTCCAGGGCTGCGTGTGAGGTTCTCAGAATTTTGTCCCAACAGCAGAAGACTGAGTTGAAGACGCCTGACTCAATATTGCGGGGAGGAAACTGGACGTGGTTCCAAATGGGGTTTACATAGGGGTCATTTACGTAAATAGAAGTGGTGAACAATGGACCGTGGGGGTGTTTTCCACTTTTGCTTCCCCTGCTTGTAGTCTGCCTCTCCTAAGCTCCAGGCCAACCTCGTTCCAGTCTGTGCCGTCTCCGCTGATACGTACTCGTTATCAATCGCATTGCTAAACAAGGCTGCTTGTTCCAGCATGATCTGCAACATGTTGACAATTCGCTTCACTTGTGAAAGTCCCAGGACACCTCCTGTATCATGTCATTCAACGGCCTCCATCCCTACATACACACACACACACACACAGCACTACCTCCCTCCAGACTCCTTTGTAATCATAACCATTGTGATAGAGGCCATTAGGTATCAAAAAAGACATGTTGGCTAAACTTACTATAAAATGTGGTGGTGGGCCCTGGCCGGTTTGGCTCAGCGGTTAGAGCGTCGGCCTGTGGTCTGGAGAGACCCGAGTTCGATTCCCGCTAAGGGCATGTACCTCGGTTGCAGTTTGTCCCCGGCCCTGGTTGGGTCGTGTGGGTGGCAGCCACTCAATGTGTCCCTTTCACGTTGATGTTTCTCTCTCTCTCTCTCCCTCCCACTCTATCTTTTTATTCTGTTGCACTGGTTTCTGACATGCCCAGTTTCATTTTCACATGTTACATGTGCTCCTCTTATTTTCCTTGCGATCTTCCCTATTTCTTTGAGGCTGTTATCTCCCTCTCCAGAGCCCTGACAGAGGTTCAGTTTTATATTCTGTCCTGTTGTTGCTAAGATTTAGCATATTGATTGTTTTGGACTCTGATGTTACTGGTGATTCCCTTTGCCAGATACTTAATTTTTACATATCTTGGGTTATGTCTCTGGGATATTTTATTCTGTGTTGGTACTTTTTGATGGGTCTGTTTAAAAAAATAACTGCAGCCCTGGCCGGTTTGGCTCAGCGATTGGAGCGTCGGCCCGCGGACCAGAGAGTCCTGGGTTTGGTTCCCGCTAAGGGCACATACCTTGGTTGCGGTTTGTCCCCGGTCCTGGTTGGGGTCATGTGGGTGGTGACCACTTGGTGTGTCTCTCTCGCATCGATATTTCTTTCTCTCTCTCTCTCTCCCACTCTCTGAAGATAAATGCAAAAATGTCCTTGGGTGAGGATAAAAAAATTTAAAAATAACCGCTATAAGACTGGAAAACCACATTATTCGCAGGCAGTGGGCTGAGGGATGCTGGGAAGACCTATCCTCTGAGTCCAAAGGACCAGACTAAGCCGTGCCGTGGGCAGAGGCAGGGTCTGGGCTCCGCTGTTGAGCAGTTTCACGGCAGCTTGGAAAAGTATCTCCCGTGTTCCAGCCGAAAAAAGACGTTTCCCTGCCTGGCACGTGGTACATGGAGGCCTGTCCTACATTAGATGTAAGGTCGGAGAGGAAAACCTTAGCTCCCCTTCCAACTCCAAAATTTTAGCTCTCTCTAGATATGTTTCATCGTGTCCTTTCTCATCGAGCATCTAACGTGTCTGAGTCCTGAGGATGCAACAGTGTATAGAACAGTTCTGCCCACTCGTTGCTTCTATTCAAGAGGGAAGACAGCCAATTAAGAAGTGAATTCATGTATTAATAATGCCAGGTAATGACAAGTAATATAAATACAAATGAAGCAGAGTAGGAGTGCTGTTGGTCTAGGGTGCCCAGGGAAGACAGCGAGGTGGCATTTGAGCAGAGATTCAGAAAATGAAAAGTGCTGGCTGCAGGTGGGCTGGGGACAAGGGCAGCTGGCCAGGACGGAGGGACAGGCAAGCTCCCAGGCCCTGAGGTACAGGGCTTGACCAAGGGCCTGAATGTAACTGATTGATCCAGCTATGGGCCGAATTTCTCACTTAAGCAGTTTATGAACTATTAGATCTATTGATCTCATTTTTCAATATCATCTTAAGGGCTGTAATTTATTAAGTGCCTACCATGTGCCAAGCTTTGTTAAACACCTTATGTATTTTACTTCTAATTCCCACAACAACACTGCAAGTTAGGTCTTACCATTTCCATTTTATTTAGTTAGTTAGTTCATCCTCACCTGAGGATATTTTTCCATTAATTTTTAGATAGAATGGAAGGGAGGGAGGGAGAGAGAGAGAGAGAGAAACGTTGATGTGAGAGAGACACAATTGGTTGCCTCCCGCATGACCCTGACTGGGGCCAGGGATTGAACCTGCAGCCCAGGTTACGTGCCCTTGATCGGGAATCAAACTCACAACCCTCTGGTCCGTGGGCCAACCTCTACCCATTGAGCCAAACCTTCCAGGGCTTAACCATCCCCATTTTAAAGATGGGAAAACTGAGGCTCAGTGCTCCCTCTCAGCACTTTTCTTCTAGCTCTAAACTACTCCAGTGGGAAAATACACAGTTCCCAGTTGACTGTTATATGCCTGAGGGGTATGTATCAGGCCCAGTGCACACTTGCCCACAAGAATGTACTAAAGACCAATAGGATCAAATCGCACCTGGAACCTCACGGCCAGTCCCAGACTGTTGGAACGTGACTTGAGGAGGACAGTCCTTATCTGAAGTCACTCTTCGAGCAACTTCTCTGCACTTGCAGAATTTAAAACTAGGACAATGCCCTTTCCTTTGCTTCTCCTTCATATCCCTACTTCTTAGCCCAGCCATTTCAACAAACAAGAGCTTTTACCCAAGAACCTGGGAGATGTATGTTCTGAGTTGACATAAAAACTTCCTTAAGTTCCCAAGAAAGTAGTGCAGACCACGGCAGAGGGGAGGAGCAGCATGGGCAGAGAAATTCCAGGAAGCAAAAGCTGCGATGCTTTTGTGTCTGCACCAGAATGCCCACGTGGTTCCTCCAACAACCCATCCTTGTCAGTATCATCGGGCATTTCCGGTCCTCCAGCTTGTGGGGTCCTGGGAGGGACCAGGCTCTCTGTGGCTTCCAGTGCGGCGTTGGCACAAGGGCGGAATTGTGCCCGACAGTCCCTCATTCCAACTGCGTAGAGCAAGCGTCTCGACAAAGACTTCCATTTATTTTCGTCCCTTTGCGGGGAAGGGGCGTGCTTCAGCTCCGAGAATGGCAGTGTGGCTCCCAAACCCAGCTGCTCCCACTTCCTGCCTCTGACAGCCGAAGGTTCCAAGGTGCTCTTTAAACATTTCAGTGAGATACGAAGCCACGCTGCAGACGCCAGCTCCCTGCCCTGCCCGCCGGGGCTGGTGTGCAGGGGGGCACCAGGTGAGGCTGAGATGAGGCCACTCAAGTAGCAGCTCTGTCACGTCCCCGTTTCTTGAAATGACACCGGCCCTCTGGGAGCTCATACTCTTGATGATTTTGATTTCCAAGTTTTCTGTGTATAAAATGTCTGGTTCTCAGAGCGGCTGACAGGTGATCATAACAAAAAGGAAACTGATTTGAATTTGGTTACCAACTTACTATAGTTGAGGGGGGAAAGGCAAGGATGACCCTGGGCTCTGGGCTCATCTGAGGTTTGCCCACAAATCACAGGGCACTACTCCCTCCCTGCAGGGTTGGTCCTGGTCGGTGTGAACACCGGTGAAATAATGTCTGTGAAGCAACGCATGCAGTTTTCCGTCTCCTCCTCATAGTAATGTTAGTCATTTCATAGGAACAGATGCTTGGGAAATGAGTTGCGGTTTTGAGTTTACACAGTTTGTACAGATTTGTTCCTCTAAGGGAGCATTTGCTTATGGTCACAGTCAACCTGGAGGGTCTGACATGCGCCTTCTGCTTCATAACCCTGTAACTCATTTCCGGAGTCGGAGACCCGGCTTTGTCAGCGAGTGCCCCAGTTCACGTGTGTCTGTCTGTCTGTCTGTCTGTCATCGGGTCCACGTCTTCCTTGTGGGTGAGGTACCCTCTGAACCCCACACTGGCCAGCTGGGCCTTCACTTTGATGTGAGGCCTCATTTAGACGGAAGAAGGGAAGGGACTTAGGTGTCTGTCATAGAAGCTTGATTCGAAATCATGAACTTCTGGCCTGTCTCGGGTGCGAGGCTGAGGTGGGAGGAAGTGACACCTGTCAGATCATGATTTGTGACCGCAGTCCTCACCTGTCAGCCCCGAGGAAGGAGGTCTCTATTCCTCTGCCAGGGGCTGGACGAGGTTTAAGTATGGTAATAAGAGCAGCAGCTAATATGTATTGACTACCTGCCAGACACTATACTTTTTCCATTTAATCCTGATCACAACCCTACAAGGCAAAGACTATGATTATCCCCGGGAAACCAACGCCCAGTAATTTGCCTGATGTCATACAACAGTGTGTGTGTCCACTGGGTATGTCCTCTGGCCTTTCTTCATGAAAACTCCCGCGCCCCGCGTTTCCCCCCAGCCAGACACCCCGTGTCCCCTCCGCATCCCCCGGGCCCCGTGAGCTATGGTGTGGGGAGCGCCACCAGGTCAGAGGGCATCACAGTGTCTCTAACATCAAGTTGCTGTGTTCGATGTGTCCTGTTTCCACCCTGGAGAACGACTCCCAACGGTCAGGGGCCACGAGGTTCTCCTCTCTAACTCTCCCGCACGTGGCCCGAGAGTGTCTCCTGAGTGGTCCGGGCCAAGGCCAGGGACGGGTCACCATTTGCTTGGGACGCGTCACCAGGGAGCCGGTCAGTGTGGGGGGACTGCTGAGCACACATGGCTGTTCTCGGGAAGGCTGTCGCCCAGTGTCTCTGTCCAGGAGGCGTTTTTACGCAGCAAGTAGAACAAGTCTGCAGACAACACTGGAGCCAGACACTCGCGAGGAACTGGGAGAGCGGGCAGTCGGAGAGCGGAGGAAACTCAAACATGCTAATAAGCGCATGGCAGTCACAGAGGGCAGCCATCTGGAGGCATTTCGGCTCGGAACAGGCACCCCCTGGCGACTTCGTTGTGTGGTCGCATTTTTTAATTTACCAAATGTGTGCATATGCATGCACACACACACACACACACACACACAACATGTATGACTTCTGTGCCAGGCAGTGGTCAATCACTTTACTACTATTAACTCGTTCAATCTTCAGCAAGCATGTGAAGTAGGTCCTGTTGTTCTCTTCATTTTACAGGTGGGGAGACAGACACAGAGAGGTAACTAATCGAGATCCCAGAGCTAGTAAGTCAGAGCCAGGAGCACTCTCAGCCCAATGGTACAATAATTCATCACAACGACACTTAAATATGAGGTGGAGGTGAAATAGTCCCAATGTGCAGATATTGAGACAAAGAAACATGCAATGCATTTGATAGTTTTATACAAAATTGTTAAGTTTTAGATATTTTTAAGAATAAGTTCCACTAATTTAGAAAATTCTGTTTTTAAAGGAATATTTTCCCCCAAATTGGAACACGCAGTATGCTTTTTTTTTTTTTAATCCTCACTTGAGGATATTTCCCCATTACTTTTTCAGATCGAGAGGGAGGGAGGGAGGGAGGGATCAAACAGCAACCGAGGTACGTGCCCTTGACTGGAATCGAACCTGAGACTCTTGGGTCCACAGGCCAATGATCTAACCACTGAGCCAAACTGGCCAGGGCGAAACATGCAGTGTGTATTTTAAAAGAAGAAGTTCAAAGAACGCAGACGGTATCAATGGTGACTTTTACAAAGCCCTTGTGCGCGACACTGGGATGCGGGCAGACGTTTTGTTCCTGTGATGGATTGCAGACCAGGGAGCCATGTGCTTTGACCGAGGCAGCCCAGCCCAGTGAGGTCTAGAGCTTAAATCCCAGTCGTAGCGGCACCTTCACAGAGTACATGCCCTGCTGGGGAGAAGGTGGAATATATTCCAAAGTAAGGGCTGTGGAGTCCATAAGCCTTCGAGTGACCTGCTTTGCCAGCCGGTGAATCAGAGCAGTTTCGCCTTTCTTGTGCATCCCACACACACCAAACACAGTCCTAAGATATGTTACAGTCCCTTGTTTGAGTTTTTTAAAATCCTGTCTTAGTTGAGAGTAGATTAGAACTAAGACATCCCTGGGTAATTCCATCCCCGTCTGTCAAATTGTAAATTCTGGGCATGGAGATGTAGCCATAAAACGTGAGCAGCCCTGGCCCCAGCACAAAGCTGCTGGTTCATTGTTCATTTGAGTTTCTCTCGTTTATGAGAAATTGATCTCCTGAATGGATCATCCTCGTGGTGATCTTCTGGTGAAAAGCTGAGTCTTGTATGTACCTAGTATAAGTTCTTAGCAATATAAAGTAAGGGATGCCCAGCCGATGTGGCTCAGTGGTTGAGCATCAACCCATGCACCAAGAGGTCGCCAGTTCGATTCCCGGTCAGGGCACATGCCCAGGTTGTGGGCCTGATCCCCAGTGGGGGGCATGCAGGAGGCAGCCAATCTATGTTCTCGTTCATCAATGTTTCTATCTCTCTCTCCTTCTCCCTTCCTCTCCCTCTAAAAATCAATAAAGAAAAAAAAAATTTAAATAAATAAATAAAAATAAAGTAAGGGCTTATTTGGGGCTTGGTAAAACTTCCATGCTTAGAGGTCGATACAGTTTATAAAGCAAGTATTTGTGATGTGTCTATCCTGTGCCCAGTGGTCACTGATGAAAATCTGGGTTTTGGTGTGAAGAGACATGTGCTGAGAGAACATTGATACGAGTCACTGTCCCAGGCTCTGCTTTGAATTTCTCATTCACATGTGACTTTTTCCTTTCCCCCTCCAGGGTCGAGATTACTGCTCGGAAGAAGAGGACATCACATAGCACCCATCTTCCACTCACCCCAGGAGCTACTACTGTGTAAATAGGTTGCACCCAGTTGAAATCTTTGCAGAGGTCGGTCCTCCTCAAGGAGCAGCGCCATAGGAAAGGATCGTTCCATATCGTATGCCCCATTCAGTTACAGTGTTTCCTAATGAACTTGCAGAGGGATATTGCTAAAAACAAACAACACAACTGTCATTGAACTTTCTTTGTTGCTGCTAGTTAAAACTTGTTGCAACTTCTCACTTCTCTTGTGTCCAGGTGTGCAGCAAAACTCTGCGATTTCACCTTAAAGATACCGTTTGTTTTACAGAGGCTCTCCAACCTATTTTCTATAAGATGAGGTAGTGGTGAAGTCAGATATCAAACTTCTATTCTAGAGCGGTCCGCTTCTCCGCGCTTCCTTCCCCCTCTCCTTCCTTCTTCCCTGTCTCTCCCAGAGCGGTTCAGAGCCTTGCTTCTCACGGGCCATGTTGCGCTTTGGAGGTGGGGTGGTTGCTATGGCAAGCCTCGTTTCTCTGCCAAGAAGAAGTAGAGAAGCTCTTACTGATTAAACGCATGTTGTGACCTGAGTCCTGGAAGTGACCCGGGTGTGCGCAGCAGGGTGTCATGTATCGGGTGACCGAATCAAGGATTAAGCTTGCAACGTTGGCTTTGCTCGGATGCAGACGGGGGGGTGTGATCACAATCATTTCAAATCCCTCTTCCCCACTTTTTTTTTTTCTAAGAAAATAAACATTTTACTGTTTTTATGTATCCTTGTCTTCTCCCATTCATCCAGTTCAGTGTTTTACGATGATCCTGGGTGTGGAAGATGAGCCCTCCTTTGCAATGTCACCGATGATTGACCTAAAGGCTCCCTACCCTCCCAGGAATAATCTACCAGGCATTAGCTGGGCAGCAAGTGATCAGAAGAGATGAGGGGACACCCCAGGACATGTTAGCAGGGCCCGGAACCACCCTGTTACCTTCATTTTATTAACAAATAAAGCATCCTCTTTCCTGATTCTCTCCCTTCACTGGGCCGGAGCCCTGGCTAACAGTGCGAAGTGTTTCCCTCCCTGGAAACCTAGCACCTTCATACTGGTTCCGAAGTCTGGAAAGCCGATGCCCCGGGGCAGTCGTGGGGAGCATTAACTGTGGGTTCGGTAGAGTTTATTTTTCCATATTATATGAAGAGAATGACCTCTTCCCAAAGACAGAAGTAATATTTTTAACAAATGTTGTCACAAGTAAATAGCCATCCAAAGGAGAAAATAACTTTTGTATTTTTTTAACGCATTTGATAGCTTTGAGGAGGGTTGTCTTTGTTACTTTCTGGGGAGGGTACCCTATTCAATGCCACGCCGGCAGTCCGCGTTCGGGGTCGCCCCACAAAAACGCGAAGGAGCAGTCTGCTCCTCCCTGTGGGGGTTGTGAATGTCAAGGGCCTGGCCATCGGCCTCACTGCTGCCCCCCAAAGGCGGGTAGTGCGTATGACCTGGGAGTCAAAGATCGCCTACCATGGGGATAGAAGAAGCTGAATTTGCTCTTGCTGAGAAGATGAGCCTTTAAAATGCACCACGTACGTCACTGCTGGCACCACGGACGAGCTGATGGTGAGATGCCTCATCTCCTCGCGGACCCAGGGCACAAAAGGGGCAGGAAGGAAACTCCATCCAGAGCTAGAAAAAGCGGACTCGAATGTTAGCAACAAAAGCCCTTCATTCTCTCGGCCAGCAGCAGCTATTCTGGGCAGCAGCTGCGGTTGTTACATGAGCAGCCGCCAAAATGTAAGGCTTTTTATCCTGCTTCAAGCAGAAAAATGCCGGGAGAGTCGAGTCACCCAGGGTTTTCAGTTCCCGCCCTTTGTATGGTTTTGGCCAAGGGACTAAAATAGTTTTGCTCAACTGGAAACGAATGGCTAAGCCCTGAGCTTCACCTTGTCCACGGGGGACTCTGTTCGCTGCTCTGCCGATGACCTTGTCCTGGATTCCTTGTCCCTGTGAAGCACACGCCGGGCGTCCTCCAGGTCACTCCCTCTGGATATCTCAGGGAGTGTCTTCCCTGCAAATCACCGCCTTCTGCCCGAAGGTGGAAGACGCTCCTGTCAATTTTCTTACAGTCATGTTTAACACTCTGACATGACCACAGGTCTGCAGCACCGGGTGTTTCTTGGGAACCTGACTTCTGAGTTTTGTAAGACCGGAAACTGGTTCACGTGAAACAGGGACTTTTCACCTGGAGGTCTGCCTTCTGGCTCCACCTCCCGCGACCCCTGTGAAGTACAGAAGTGATTTTATCTTGCAGACATGTGGGGTCCACCTAGAAATAGATCTGAGGCCTGGGGTGGTTGAGCGGGTTGGCAAGAGATGCCCGATGATGTTAGCAGCACTCAGAACTGTTTTCCATTTGTTGCTCTTCATCATAAAATTGTCAAGTGATTGGTGTTTGTACGTTACATTTTTTTTATGCCTTTCTGAACGGGTCGAAAGCAAAACTATTTCGCCCCCCACTCGTTGCTTGTCTGAATGTTAAGTGATTGTCTCAGAGACAGTGAAAAGAATAATCCAGAAGCTTCTGCTGGCTGTGATCTCGGAGGCTGGGGAGATGGAAGGAGGGAGGGAGAGCGGGCGGGACACGGCCAGGGATGGAGGTGGGAAGAGGATGAGAAATGGCCTGAGCGCATTCAGCAGAGAGTGGCGATGGCTGTGTGCCAGGTGCGGTTCCACGCCCAGCGGCCGTGGGTGGGGCGGACCGTCCACAGGATTTGCAGCTGGATTACACGGGCCTCCTGTGCTCCGAGCGGCCGAGTTGTAACAGTTCAGCAGTGCTTGGAGACCTCCTCCCGGTTGGCGGAGGTTCGGGACCACAGAGCACTGCTGTCCTGAAGGAATGCGTGTTCGTTGCTGGCCGAGAACCCCGAAAGACGCTCTGACCTCAGGATGCTCCTGGGCCCAGGCTGAGACAGAGCCGTGCGGTCTAGTTAGGGACACAGAAGGTATAAAGTCCCGAAAGGAGAATTCTAGGTCAGCCCTCAGAAACAGCCTGGCCACCCACAGGCCTGCCGGGAGATGGGTCTCTCCCCGTCTGCATTGCCCATGGGTTTTGATGACTCAAAGAGGAGCTGACCTGATCGAGGAGGAGCGGTGGCTAATTATTTCAGTCCTGTGTACTGGTGCCAGCCTCCTCCACGCTGAGACAGGAGCACCTCTGCCAGGGGATCCCCGGGGTCAGGAGTGGCCACGCCTGTGACCTCACAGACCCCGGAGCAGGCCCAGGGATGACGGCCCCACCCTGGGTCCCATGTGACGCCATCCCACGTTGAGTTATAACTTCATCCTCCCTCCAGCCTCGTTGGGACGTTTTTTCCTCCTAGGGCCAGACTCTCCCGTAAGCCTGCTAAAAACAGAGATGATACCTCGTATGAATTTTACCTCAGGAGCATGGGGTGTGGGGTGGCACATTGATGACAAGTCCTGCTTGGACATCGGGCAAGAACTTAAAAGAGTGTTTCATCTCTACTCGCCTTAGAAAAGAAACTAGGTTTAAAATGTCAGTTTTATAGGAAGAAAAATGATTAAATCCTTAACCCGGGTATATACCGGCTATGAATCATGGATTCCGGGACTCGAACATGTTCGTTATGAAAGACGAAACAATTGGGTTCTAAGCATCTCCTTTCCTCCTCCCAACTCCCTCATTAAAAAAAAAAAAAGTATTAGATTGTGCTCTATAATTAGATTGCCTTCCATACTTTTTCCCCTGGAAGGAATTCCCAGAGCTTTATTTCTTTGTACCTCTCAGAAGTTAAATTTTGTATTAAGTTGCTTAAACGCCAGGACAGAACAAGGCATGGTAGGTGGGGAGCTAGGTATTTAAGGGCGTAACGGAAAGGTGGCTTGGAGCAGGGACCTAGGCTTCTCACTGTCACCGTGGATGGGGGCTCCCACACACCTGTGGGAGCGGAGCGGGGCAGTCGGCCCCCACACTGTCCCTGCAATAACCCTCTGGAACCTGCATGAATGAGGGAGGGGGCATGTCCTTGGCTTCTGTTACCTTTTGTATGTCCCCGGAAAGGGGCCAAAAAGCTATGGCAGAAAATGAGGATTGTAGGTGAATATATTTCCTTTTGTGACAAACCTTAGGCCTCACTAGCCATGCGGTGTTTTCCAGGGGACTCTGGTACCTTATCCGGGATCTAATCTGATCTTGGGGAACGAAGGAAAGGAACTACTACTTATTATTTATACTCACTCTGTGCCAGATACTGTGCTGATTTATACGTGTCTGTGTAGCCCTCACGATATCCCCATGTTCTATGTAGTGTGTCTTCCGTGTAGAACACGTCTATCCGACATAAGTGCCCATGTTGAAGGAAGGAAAGATGTCATTCTAGTATTTCCCCAATTTCTTTAATATTACTATGCCCTTTGCAACACTGTGAAAACAACCCCTTGGGGGCATCTCCCTTCCCGAGTCTCGCTTAGGCTCATCAGCAGCTTGGCTTCCCTACACACTGTCCCTGGCCTTCCCACATCTGATGAGCTACACACAAGCCAGGAGGGTGCCCCGGCTCATCGGACATCAGTACCGGAGGGAAAAGGCTTTGGGAGTTTAGCCGCATGTCTCTCCCTTGGAGCTTTCTCCACATCTGGAAAAGGAACCTGCTACTTGCGCGGTCAGAAACCAGATGCAGCCAGGACAGGCATCTGAGTCTGTGGTTCTTCTTTTATCGCAGCCTGCACTTTTTAAGGTGAACAGCGTTAACCTTGCAGAGAAGTCAGGGACACACTGATCTCCAGACATGGAGGAAAGGCCGGACCGGTACCTTGAGATCCTTTTTTGTGGGCTAGGGCTTGGTGTCTCTTTGTGATCTTTGAACCGGAGGGTCTGTATTTTCCAGGCTAGTTTAAGCACTGAAACTAGATGTGAATCTCTTTCAAGATCTTAAATGTTTGGGATCATCCTGTAGTGACTTGGACATCATTTAAATGAGTTGTTCCAAGGTCAGAAGAGCCCGAGAATTCCAGAGTCCATCTCCTTGCTCCTAAAGGCACATCCTCTAAGGAAGATGACTCATCTCCATAGCAACCGTTCAAGGTGCTGCCTAGAGGGGACCCGCCCCCACCTTCACTTATCGAGCTCGAAGGAATCGAAAGAATTTCCTTGTGTAGAGGGGGACCTATGACCAGTTTTCCTATGAAAACTGTCCCCAAGATTCTGCCTCTAACCTGGTCGCTGTCAAGCTCATTCAGCATAATGTGGGAAATGACTGTGGTCTCTTAGAAGCCAGAGAAATTGCTTTAATTCAGCGAGATTCACCCCTAAACCAAAGGCCTCGTTCTAATACTGTATTTCCACTCTAACTAACCCTGACTTCTCCCTTCTTCCCTTTCCAGGGGTTATTTTTAGCCCAAGGCTTTGAACTCAAGTAAGACCCAGAGGCAGTGAAAAGAACACCAGAAACTCAGCCAGAACTGCCTTAGGGTCCCTGTGGTTAAAAATAGCTGTGGAACCTTGGGGGTCACTTGGCCTCAACCCAGATGGACAGAGCCGCCCCTGGTTTCCTGCCATTTCAGCCCAGACCTTCCGGGACTGTTCTCTCTCTCTCTCTCGACAGTCCAGTGAGCAGGGAAGTTTCCCAACAGATTTCAAGCCAGTTTTTCTGTTCAAAGCAAGATGCAAATTCATTTTTAAAAATTGTATCTAATTTTCTGGAGCAGAACCAGGCAGCTGTCTTATTAGGACTCTAAATTTGGATCTATTTCCGTAATGCACACACAGTGAGAAAGAGAGAAAGAGAAAGAAAATGTAACTACTTTATCATTGAAATAGTTCAATGAAGAGCTGTCTTGTTGCCTTTTTCTTTCTCTAAAATAATGTCTAGGGAAGTACTAGTTAACTAATAATACCAAAATGGGAAAACCCAGTGGTCAGTCTTGCAAAAGTTTGAGTTAGACACGCGTAGGAGGGCAGAGGTCTACTGGTGGTCTTGCCCAGCGCCCCCTCTGTGCCATGATGCCCTGCCACAGGCATCGGCCTCCCCTGGGCCTCTAGCCTGGACACGGTGCTGGAGTCCCTGCCCCAGCCCAGGCACGTAAAGGGCGCACCCTCAGGACACGAGCCAGGCCCTGCGATGTACAGCCACAGCGTCTCACGTTGCCCACCCAGCCAGGGCGGCCTTGACTCTGGCATCCCAGCAGCTCCGCGGGGACGCTCCCGCAGCAGTGTGTGGGGTCCTGGCCCCTCGTCCAGGTTGTCCAGGTGCAGCATGTTTAGCATCACCTTCCCCGGGGTCCAGGGCACCTGGTGTACTCCAGGAGCTGAGCTAATCGGCAGCAATACACAGTTGAACCCAGCACAGCCCCACCCTTGAGGAGCCTACTGTCAGTTAGTCTGGAGACAGTGTGGGAAGTGCCCCTGGAGGGACAAGTGCTGGATGCTGTGGGGACATCTCACGTGGCAGCTCCCCAGCTTCGGGTCCAGGGGGCTTCCGGAAAGAGATGACATCGAAGCCCAGGGTTGTCTGAAGACCTGAAGTGTTGCAATGGCCTTCCAGGCTGAGGGGACAGGATGGGACTCACCCAGAGGAGGGTCAGTGTGGGCGTAGGGCCTGCACGCAGTCAAGGGCAGTCAGCCACCCATCCCAGAGGGCCTCATGGACTTTGTTGCGGATCCGGGGGGGGGGGGGGGGGCGTAAAGAAGACCTTTAGGTGATACTCTGCCCTGGGAAGCAGAGGTCACTGCTGAGGTCACCCAGAGAGGCAGGCGTGGTCAGCACAGGGCCAGGTTTTCCCTCCTCACTGGGGAAGCACCATTTCGGGCTGAGATGAGTTATTCCCAGGTAGCCCCCACCCCAGCTACTGGGCCTCTCTCCAAACCGGTTTTCATCTGGGCTGGGGCTGGGTTAGAGACACGAGGGACAGCTCTGGGTCATCCTGGCCTGTCTGTAGCGCCACCAAGGCTAAGAACACCTCTTGGGAGCAGGCCTAGACGCTGGGATGTGGCCCCCTATGATGAACTCATGGGAAGCAGCAGAGGGCTCCCCAACTCAGTGTGTGACGCCGTTCATTGCACCCAAAGACAGCGCCTTCCCCTGGGTTAGTTCGGTCGCACCTGGTCCCACGCCTCTGCTGTGTCTGGAGTGTGCACCTGAGTCCCACCAAAGGGGATATTTTATAAAATCACAGCACAGATGGGGTGTGTGCACATGGGAAATGCCCGCAAGCCCAGACAGCTGCCGCGGACCTCGTGGGGACAGGGAGGTCACCGGAGCTCGGAGCTCTGTGTTCTTAGGGTATGAGGCCGGGAAGGCTCAGAGACCAGCGGAGTCTCTCTGTGCAGGCAACTTGCAGTGCCTTTTAGGTTTTCCAAAGAACCTGTTCATTCTCACCCCTGGCCAGACAAGTAACCAGAAACTCTATAAGGAGAAGAAAAAAAATGGATAAAGCAAAATATGGCCATGAGGCGTCATGGTTTCTAGAAGCTCAAAGAGAGGCCCAAACACGTGGTACAATTTCCCCGAGAGGTTGGAAAAATTCGGGGCTGAAGGCAGCGTTCCTGGCCGAGTGGCTCGGGGATCCCCAGGGGCCCGGAGTGCTCCCCAGGGCTGACCTCTTTTGCAAGAGCCCCGCACCCGCCCTTCTGGGGGCGGCCTGGTGGACTCACCAGCAACACCAGCCTCCTGGACCCTGGGAAAGAGTTCAGCTCAGACTCCCACTCTTTTCCCAGATCCTCGTTCCGCTCCTTGCCGAGGAAGTTCTAGTTCTGTGTCTGCGTTCCCGCTGGCGCATCCCATGAGCCTAGGCGTGTGGATTAGAATTCGACGCGTGGTGCTGGGGAGGCTGGAACTGATGGAGCGTCTGGCCTCATACACACCTGCTTTAAAATGGAAGCCTGGGAGGTCCCTTGGGGGCTTAGGGGTGGCCATAGAATGTGGCCTTCCAGGTGTGTCTTAAGGCACCCTCTCTGCGTTGTCCGCCTGGGTCCAGTTCCCTCTCCGTCACCAGGAAAAGACCCAAAGGGCCCTCCTGGTCAATGGCCGATGTTTGCTCTTGCCCGGGGCATTGGTGTTTCATTTAGGAACAGGCCTTACATTCGAGAGAAACCTAGCAGAATTAGGAGGCATCAGCTCTCCATCGGGTCTGAGTGGCATCTTGGGGACGCCAAGCACCTGCAGAGGCGTCTGCAGGTGGCCCCGGGGGCCCCGCAGGGTGGCCTCCCCAGCGCCCCGATGCACGTGGATTCCGTGAAGCAGTGGGTGCCCGTCTGTTTCCATCACATGCCTGTCAGAAGCTTCGTGCGATGCGTCCCCTCTATGTGCTTATCGAGTCATTTAAAGCCTGTGTTCACATACTTCTGTACTAATATGTTAGGCACATTATAAAAGTACAAAACTGAAATTTTTAAAGAATACGATACAAGGTATTATGATCTGAGGTTCTGGTATTTACTCTCTGAGCCCCTGAGGAGGACTTTGGGGACCCCCTGGTCTGTGGAACACCCTCTTTGGACACTGCTGTTTTAAGAGCAAATCGGCACACCTTCATGGCATCTGTCCCCAACCACGCGTGGGCACTCGGCCTGCGGGATAGGGAGGGCGGAAGGCAAAATCTGCAGGAGCTTCTAATCCGGGAGACAGGGCAAGCAAACTCTCAAACAACACAGATTCGAGTAATGTAAAACCCTGTCCGACAGGAGGGCTGTCCCTGGGCAGTAGTGGCTACAGGTGCTAAGGGACGGTCAGGGACACTGGACAGAGCCATGGGTGTGCTCAGCTTCCCTCTCTGGGTCTCTGGAAAAGGCATTTGGCAATATCCCTTGCTCGCTCGTGATTGGAATTCTTTGAACCACCCCAGTGGGTCCATGTGGCTTGAATATTATTTTTGATTTGACCACCGAGATGTAATGATGATTCTGTTCCATTCTGAAAAGGGTCTGAGAAAGTGTACAGGTCTGATTATATATACATATTTATACACGTGTATTTTTGTTTATTGTTACATTTTGACATTGGACTTTCTATTAAATAATTTTTAACAGTTGACCTGGCTTGGCTCTTTGTTACGCCGTTCTTCCTCCCTGGGTCTCGGGAAGGGGCTGTGATAAATGTCTGAGGAAGGTCTTGTGTCTTTGTCCCTCTGGTGTCCTCTCTTCTTCTCTATTCTGTGCCCACGAGGGCCTCTCCTGTTCCTTCTCTAGGCCTTCTGTTTAGACAGGATCGGCACTACAGCAAGCACCCACTAGGAAAGTCCCCAACCTTGTTTTCATCGCCTCCAACTTTCAGGAGCAGCCCTCTCTGTCCCACTAGCTTGTGTAAAATCTCAGATTCATAGATTTCATGAAGTTGCAAGCATGAGCAATGATTAAAAAAAAAAAAGAAGATGTGTGCCCTGGCCGGTTTGGCTCAGCGGTTAGAGCGTCGGCCCACGGACCAGAGAGACCCGGGTTCGGTTCCCACTAAGGGCACATAACCCGTTGCAGTTTGTCCCCGGCCCCCGTTGGTGTCGTGCGGGTGGCAACCACTCCGTGTGTCTCTCTTACATCAGTGTTTCTGTCTCTCCCACTCTATCTGAAGATAAATTTTAAAAATGTCCTCCGGTAAGGATTTAAAAAAAAAAAAAAGACGTGAGCTTTTTCTCTCTTGTGCACTGCCCCCCACCATCACCACTGCACACTGTCCTAGCTGCAAGCCCTTGGACAGGTCACTTAACCTTCCTGATCCTACTCCCCCAGGCTGCCCGGCTCCCCTGGGACCTCACATACAGCCCCGCGTACTTCCCCGCAACCACCCCCCACGAGGTCTTGGAAACCAGGGCCTCAGTCTAAAGACACTGAGGAGAGTGTTCGGCAGGGCGGGGTGAACCTGGGTGACTGAGTGAACAACTAAGACTATTAGTTCCAAGCATCAGAGGAGAAATGCCTGCCGGGGCACCCCTGCCAGAATGTGGTTCCCCTAGAGTTTTATGGCTCAAACAAATGGTACTGACAGTGGGAAAATGGTCGGTGCAGGTAGGGTTTGCGAATCCCCCACACAAACAAGATGAAAGAGGTGTCACCTGGGCATCGCTGCCTCGTTGGTGCAGGTAAGACAAGTTTTCGCTGATGGCCCGTCTACTGGGGGCGGGGGGTCTCCATTGTGCTGCACATTGGAATCACCTGGGGAGCTTTTCGGACCTCAGGTCAGTTAAGTCAGGATCTCTGGGAGTGGGGGGCTGGACATTTTACAAACATGTTTTCCCTGGTTGATTTGGCTCAGCATTTAGAGCGTTGGCCCACAGACCAAAGAGTCCTGGGTTTGATTCTGGTCAAGGGCATGTACTTCGGTTGCGGTTCATGCCCAACCTCAGCTGGGGTCATGCCAGAGGCAACCAATCAGTGTCTCACCAATGGATGTTTCTCTCCCTCTCTTCCTCTCTCTCCCTCCCACTCTATCTGAAGATAAATGGAAAAATATCCTTGGGTGAGGATTAAAAATAACAATAAAATATGTTCTTATTGACTTTTTACAAGGAGAGGAAGGGAAAGGGAGAAACATCAATGAGGGAGAAACATCGATTGGCCGCCTCCTGCATGCCCCCTACTGCACGCCCCCTACTGGGGATCGAGCGCACAACCTGGGCATGTGCCCTGCCCAGGAATCCAACTGGCAACCTCTCGTGCTCAGCACAATGCTCAACCAACTGACATTTCAAAGAAAGAGAATTTTGTGAGGACACCTTGACGCAAAACCTGCTACCTCTGCTGGCCACTCTGCCCCCCTGGGCAGAAGTTGCCCCTCACAGTTACCCCTGAGCCTGCCCCTGCCTGGCCCTGTTCCCTTTGCCCTCAGGACACCCCTAGCTGTGGGGGCACGTTCTAGAACACATGGTCCAGGGAATGAGCCCCTGCCCCCAAAATTGATGAACATCAGGGAAGGCAAGTCCCACCTCCCAAGAAAGCCTTTGTGTGAAGGAGGGGTCCCTGGTTTCAGGGGGCTGAGGGCCGTGGTCACCTATCTTCTCTGTAGAGTCCGTCTGCCAAATAAACAGAAAAGCGGGATTTACACCTCCGGGGCCGTCAGGGCAGGTGGGGTGTTATAAGGTATAACTGGGCTGCAGAGAGGCTGAGTATTTGGTAAGTTGGGAATTGCCAGCTGGGATGTCACCCCAGACACGTGTGTCTCCGCACAAGGAGCAGCCAGGCTCCCACCTGAAATTTCAAGCACTTTCTCTAATTGTCCCCAGAGGCCTGGTCAGTGGTATGTCGGGTACTTGGTCACTGGCATGACTGGGTGCTCGTGGTTTGCTGCACCATCAGGGGCTGGGAGCCTTGATTACAACCAACACGGAGATGATCCTGTGAGATGCAGTCAAGACGGGCCTGCCCCCTCTCCCTCGGGGCCAGCTGTGGGGCAATGACGCTGGGCGGGATGCTGGCTGGCTTCCCCACCATCCTTGTCGGTATCCGCTGAAGGCTCCCCTGAACACGTAACAGCTACAGACCAAGCCTGGGGCCCACAGGGATGCGAGTCTCCCATGATCAGACCGGAATACAAATGGGGTTTTGGATTTAAAGATCGAGTTCAATGGCACGTGATGGGAGGGGCCCTCGGAGGAGTAACCCCTTTCCAAAGCGCCTTCATTGTACAAGTGGAAATTCAAGTCACTAACAAGGCTCTGTCTGTTTTCAGTTCCCACCCCTTACTCCCAGGCCTTTGCCCAAAGAAAGGGAAAAGGGAAGCTTTAAATCAAGCCACCCTAAATCCTCTTTTATCCTCCAGATAATCCGGGGTTTGTGTCTCTGGGATTCTGGTGCTCCAGGTCCCTTCATCTCCTGCCATGGGCCACGGAGGTGACCTCCAACATCTCCGCTCCTCCCAATGCCCCCGCCCCCCAAAGACGCACACACAACTGGAAGGAAAAAGCTTGAGGATCCTCCAGAATAGACGTAAATTGGGTCATCGGGCTACGTAGGAAGACCCAGGGGCCAACTGAAGCTTCCTCACACATGGACGCGTGGGTGTGATCAGCGCTGACTTCCCGCCTGCACGTCCCCCTGAGATGGGCTTCTTAGCAGAAGCTGAGTGCACATCGCTGAGGGAAGTGTGACATAAAGCCATCATCTGGTCCTCACAACCGTCACTGCCCCTTACTGAGCAGTGACAAATGTTTTCTCACGAAATCCTCCTGAGAAACCCCATAAAGTGAGTGCCAATCCTCGCTTTATAGTAGGGGAGACTGAGCCTCAGAGAAATTGAGTCACTTGCCCGAGATCACACGGTCGTAAGTGGTAGAGCCAGGATCAGGTTATCGGTCGCCGAGGCCTGGCTTGTAACCATTCGTTTATAGTGATACTCACATATGTGCCTTGAGTTGGTGTGACGTGTGACCTCGGTTTGGTTACATTCTCTGTCTGGGCTAGCGTGGAGCCTCCCCTAGCCTCCTTCCAATAAGCCCTAGCCTTCCCTTCCTGCAGGGAAACAGCGCCCTCAACGTGTCCCACCGGGACTGCATGCTCCTTAGAACTGCTCCCTGGTGGACACAGCTTCTGGGCGGCGTGTGCGTGCATCCAGGGGGCCTTCCCACCCCACCTCCATCGGGCTCCTGGCTTCCCTTCTTCCTCCTTTCTTCCTCCTCATGCTCTCTGTTAGCTGTCCCAGTTTCTCTGCTCAGCACCTCCATGACCTGGAGACAGTGGGGGTCTCATAAGTTCCACCCTCCTCCCCCAGACCAGAGAGATCTGTTCCTACGACAGGGTCACTGGAGCACCCTCAGGCTCCTGTGGGCCCAGGCCTCCCACAGCTCTCCACAGACCACCTTTTGTCAGAGGAACTTTGTGGAAGACTTGTTAATGTGTCGCCACTGAATTGGCTTAAATCTGCTACATGTCTCATTGGACAGTAAAGGCGGGCATCCCATCTTCCCAGAGAGCCGCCTCCGCCTCCGCCCTCCTCCCTCGGCCTCGGGAATGCTCGATTCTTGCTGTTGATTGGCTGAGACAGGCCGCCACTGAGAGCACGTGACAACCAGTAGCCAATCATTACTCCCAACACCTTTTTTTCTTGGAAGATTCAGGTGTTTTCCATGTGAATCAAGCCCAGGAGAGGACCACATGAATTCAGTACTCTGTACAATTCCTGGGGTGGGGTCGAGAGGGAAGGGGAAGAGGCTACAGGGCCCACAGCCAAACTTACATAGGAGCCCCCGCCTGCAAGGAAGATGGAGCTTTGTCCCCAGTCTTGGAGGCAGGGACTCAGGGGTGGTGTCACACTGCAAAGCCCACAGCCCCATGGGAGCTAACCAGTATGGAGCTAACAGTATGGGCTCAGGGTGCTGGTGAGGGTGAGAAGGGGCACCAAGCCCGAGGGGAGGGAGATCTGTGCGGAGGCTCTGAGGCAGTTGGTGGCCGAGCAGGAGCTCAGCAGCTTGTCCACCATGGCGAGGGCGTAGGGAGGTACCTGCTCAGCTCCAGGAGGCTCAGGTTGTGCCTGGGGAAGTCCCGCTTCCTCTCGGTGTAGGTCCCGGCTGCCATCAGTGAGCACAGCGTGAGTTTGGTCCTGGAAGATGATCCATACACAGCCATTGCTGAGACGCAGGCCCATGGTGCTGCCGGTGTGAAACCAGGTGCGCAGGTCAGGGTCAAGCTAGCTCATCGCCTTCCCGGGTGTGATACTGGCATCCGCCTTCAGCAAGTGTTCCCTCATTGCATTCTGGAAATCCTCCAGGAGTGGGAGTGGGAACTCTCCATGCGTAGGACTCTGCCATCACGCACCACGTCCTGCAGGCTATTACTGTCCTGTAGAGGATGAGGCAAGTTGAATCACTGAAGCACATACCCTCACACTGTTGTCACACTGCTGACACCCGAGGCCATACTGTGAATAGTCCCCACGCTTGCTGATCAGAAGATGGGGATATCGGCGAGATCCTCAGCCTCCTCTTGCCTCACCAGCCCCGCTCTTAGTGGCACCGATGTTATGTAGCTGCTGCTGCAGGTCACCAAGGTGGCATTTGACCACGTCACTGGTCTCTGGGACCACTGGGTAATCTTTGCCCCAGGGATGCCTGGGAATGAGGGTCTCCCTGCCTTTACTGAGGACAGCCAGAGGCTTCCAGTCGCTGGGGGCCAGGCTGCTGGGAGCCATTGAAAACCTGGATGCAATGATGAGGCGGGTAATGGGGAGACAGGTGAGATACAGTGAACAGCGCGGGAATGGTCAGAGGGCAGTGGGGTCTGCCTGAAGCCTCTTCTTCTGGATGGGGGAGGCGGCCTCGGGTTGATGTGCTTGAGGACATTGTATTCATTCTTCTTGACCCAGAGGTGGAGGCAAGAGGCCTCAAAGGTAGTCTGCCCACTAACAAGGTGGCCATGCTGCACTCAATTGTTTAACCACACGTCCACCTGGAAACGAGGCCCTTGCTCGCTCAGCACCTGGGGTCTTCTGCTCAGATTCGCCTTGGGTTGCCAGTCCAAACCCCTATGTCAGAGACCGGGGGTGCAGGGGAGGTTTCAGCGGTGAGATACCCAAGGTAAAGAAAGCTCATGGAGCCGACATCAGGGGGAATCAACAACAGCAGCAGCAGCATCTTTATTCCCAGGAGCAGCAGCAGCAGCTTCATTCAATACTTCTAACAGCTTTCATAGACTCTGGCCGGGCCGGCGTGGCGCATGCGTCCTAGGCCTCTGCTGTGTCATGCTTACGTAAGAAAGCAGGGTCTCCCCTGCACAACCAGTTCTGGGGTCATGGCCTGAACCAGGGCCTCCATCAACAGCAGGCCGGGTTCCCAGGCCCTAACACCCCATTTCCACTTCCAGACTCTCACTGAGAAGAGTTGGCCCGGCTTGAGGTCCCGGTGAGTGACCCAGGTTCGAGGCAGGTGCGAGGACCATCCGCCGCGGGTAGTAGCGGGCCTCGGGTGCAGTCAGTACCTCCCTCCGCGGGGGCCGCGTCAGGGCGATTCCGCAGCAGAGCCCCGGCCCCGCAACCACGAAGTCCGCGTCCTGGAAACAGCGTGAGCCGACGGCATGCGGGGGGAGAGGCCACATTACATGGACATCTCCAGGCGCTGCGGCTGGAGCAGCAGCTGCTTCCGCACGATCTCCTTTGAAACACCTCCTTAGCCCCTGTTTGCATGCGAGATCTCGAAGCACTGGGTGAAGCTGCCCTTCCCCAGAGCGGTCGGCAGATAGCCTTGCTGGCTGCAAGGGTCCACTAGGACCGCCCAGGTCTCTTTCAGCTGTGAGGTGGCTGCCAGGGCCCCAGGAGCCTCGCTTGTGTTCCCGGAGTCGCTCCGTGGACCTGGCAGGGCCTGCGTAGAGTGAGTGCATCAGGAACATTGCAAAAGCGGCTCTCTTCTGTACAGTTGGGGGAGGGAGGGCAGACTAGCTCAGGTCCTCCAGGGGCCCGCGCCAGAGCCTCTGAGCCCCGCCCGGGGCTGGGTTATTTCCTGGGGCAGAGGGGAAACGGAGGCAAGCCCTGGAAGGGAAGGTGGCTCCATCAGATTAACTCTCCTAAAAATGCCGTTTGGCTCTGGCCGGTGTGGCTCAGTTGGTTGGGCGGCGTCCAGTGACCAAAAGGTTGCCGGTTCTATTCCCCATCAGGGCACATGCTCAGGTTTCGGGTTCGATCCCCATTACCGGACGTGCAGGAAGCAGCTGATTGATGTTGATCAATGTTTCTCTTTCTCTGCCTCTCCCTTCCTCTCTCTCTCAAATCAATTTTAAAAACCAAAACATTAAAAATGCTGTTTTCTGGCCTCTGTGAGCGAGGCGACCCGCCTCCCTGTGGACTCCGTGGTTTCCAGTCCGTGGGTGGTTATTTGTCCTCTAAACCCTTGGCCAGCCCTGCCTCTCACCCAAGGGCTGTGGTTTGGGGAATGTTTTGACTTGAAACCTTCAGGCCCCTGGTGGTATTTGGAGCTGAGAGACCCTTCTGTGCTAAAAGGAAAAATGAATGGTCTATTTAGAACCTGCTAACAATTCCCAGTATGAGGAGCAGGCAGTGACCCTGCTGCTGAAATGCCGGCTCCCTGGGGCAGCCCTGGGGGGCTGGCCGTGTGGTGGGCACGGCCCCTGCTCTGAGAGTCGCCCTGGAAGCCCTCCCGGTGGCCACACTGCTTCTGGTGCCTCTGCGCTGGCTTTTCTGGGCCTCTCCACAGCCCCTCCCCAGAACACTCTGCTCCTGGGGCCTGCGGTGCCTGGGCTGTGATGAGACTGCTTTTCCTAGACCACATGGACTTTGCTCTGGACAAAGAGGGGACGATGGCTGTTTGGGAACATTTTAGTGAGGTTTTCAAGGAGACAATCAAGAAGATCCCAAGACATGGCGATCCGGACTTCAGCAATGTGTGAGAAAATAAGACCAGGAACAGCTGGTTCATCTCTGAAGAGAACCCAAGTGAGAACTCAGTGAAAGCTGTTTGGTGGGTCCTAGGCAAGGCTGTGACTGTCACCGCCACCTAATGAGGCTGCTGTGGGCTCCCTCCAGCTTGGGACTAGGGAGGTCAGGGGACCAGGCAGCTGGGCCAGAGCAGGGCAAACGCAGGAGGCCCTGGGGGTCAGTTTTCTGGGTGCCTAGATGCAGCCAAAGCTCCTGTGGCCGGGAGACCCATGGTGCCCTCATTCTGCCAAAGATTCTGAATAAGACTGAAAAATGCACTTTGCGGAAAAAATTAGATTCCTTTGCTGAACAATAGATTGAGTGGTTTTGAAATGACTGAGAACAATGAAGATAAAATATCCAAATGGATTAATCAACCAAGGAAACAGACATTTCCATTAGTCAAGATGTTAGCAAGACTTTACATGTAAACATCTCAGAAATATGAATGTCATATTTGGGAGGGAAGGAGGGAGGAAGGAAAGAGGGCCAGCTACTATGCTTGAAAACCGTCTGTATGGTGGAGGGTTGGTCAAGGTTCTCACATCCTCCCTGAGGGACTCCGCTCGTTGCAGAGGCAGAACTTGGAGCTAAATCCTGGCTTGGCCACCGCCTAGCTGTGTGACCTTTGTCAGCTGCCTAACCTCTCTGGGCTTCAGTTTTCCCATCCAAATAAGGGGGTAGAACACAGGTAAGAAATCACTCTCAAGGAGGTCGGAGATAAATGAGGGAGGATCAGGCCAGGGCTTTAAGATGAAGAGGAGTTAGCCAAATAGGGACATAGAAGGAAAGGAGCAAGTGACCCAAGAGCAGAGAGGATGACATCTGCAAAGGCAAGTAAAATTGTGGAGCTTTCGGGAATAGCAACATGTTGGAAGCAGCCCAACATTTTACCCAAAAATGAGTTTAACTCTCTACCTGTGACCCTGACCACCAGCCTGGGCTTTCAGTCTTGCCTCCCACAAGCCTCATGAGTTGGCATGGAGACTTCTGGGTACCTGCTCTGTTTGCAGAGAAGCTCTTGCCTTGACCCAAGCCTGACAATCTGCGTGTCTGACTCCCTAAGAGACGCTTGGCGACAGCCAAGCCTTTGTTTGACTGTGGAACCTGCCTGGTCTTGGCTCTGTCCACCCCCCTGCCCACAAGGGGAGACCTGTGTCTCTTTCACAACCATGTGACAGCGGATGCTGGGGCTGTGGAAGTCTTCACAGGCTGGCTGGTGAGACCAGCAAGGCCAGCAGCTGGGCTAATCCCGGGCCACAGGGACTGCAACATCCTCATTGCTTCCTGGATCACTGGCTCAGGGAAGGGGTGACCTGAACTGCCCCTCACATCAGCAGGGCTCTCTTCCTCCGAGATCACATCTTTCTTCGACGGGCTTGAGGACAGACCTGATATAACCCTAACCCTAACCCTAACCTGAGAAGACCTGATTGTCCTCCCAACCACTGTTCCAAAAAGTCTAGTACACACCACAACCATCCATCCATCCGTTTCTTAATGTATTCTTTCGCTCTTAAAAATAGTGGCCTCTTACTATGTTCCTAGCAAATTAATGAGGCCGACATGCTTTTCTAGGATATTATTCATTTTCTATGCCTCAAAGTCCATCATAAATGCTCCTTCATCCAAGTGGCCTCTTTTAGAATTTCTATTTTAATTCAATGTGGTAGCACATAGCAGCCTCAAGGAGTCATTGCTCACTGCTGTCTCCCCCACCCAGGCCTTCCCTCAGTGACTGGCACTGCAGCTGTTAGCACTGGCCCAGGCTTGGACCGAAACACTCAGAATCGGAGCTGCTTATTCTCCACCCCCACCCAGACCTTGCAGTCCACCCACCTTTCTAAGCCATCCCTTCCCTCCGGACATGTCCCTCACTGGCAGGACACTTCACAAGCAGCCCAGTCTGTCTTTCCCTGCTTCCTCTGGCCCTTCCAGACAGATAACCAGATTAATATTTCCAACAGAGCCCTGTGATCATCCTTGCACTTCAGAAACGTGCAATAATTTTCTACCGTTCATAGAATTTTTTTCAGTCATTCATCAAGTATTTGAGCACCTACCATATGCCAGTTACTCCACAAGACCTGGGTGCAACGGTGAGCAAAACCTAATTGCAGTCTGGGTGGGAAGACACAAACGAGCAGGGAAGGCAATGAGTGTGACAGTCCCGGCACCAGGAGCAGATGACAGGAACACCGAAGCTGTCCTGGGAGGAGTTTGTCAGGAAAGGTGTCCTGGGTGGGACCTCGACCATATTCAAGGTCTATGTTGCTCTCTCCTCCAGGATGTCCCCCTAAGAGTGCTCGTTCAGTGTTCTACTTCCCCACCAACTCAGACGCCTTGTCCCCCTTGCCTTCCTGTTTCCTCCTCTATTCTGAATGGTGTCCCCATGGGTGGAACTTAAATCTCCAACTAAATGGTAAATCCCGGCAGCCTTTGAGCTAGGGCCCTCCCCAAGGTCTGCCTAGGCTTGGTTACGTACTGCGTTTGAAATGCTTGAATTAGGCACTTTGGCAGAGACCATCAGTGTTACAAATGAGCAACAGTTGTGCACAGCTAAAGACATTTTCCCACCCATCAGAGGACACCTACAAGAGGAACTGAGGTTGGCCACCTCTGTGTGTGCTCTTCATCCCCAACTGATACCCAGATCTGACGGTGGCCCCGCCCTGACCATGACCTGCAGGAGAAATCAACACCCAGGCCCCCTAAGCCATTGCGTTGTTGGCTGTTCTGTTAGAGCAGCCTGGCCTCCCGCCGGTGAATCCGGCTGCCACCAAGTCAGCTTTCCAGCTTCCACAGGGAAAATGGGAGACCTAACAACAGTCCAGAGGCGCAGAGTCCCGGCGATCCACAGGCCCCACGGTGACAGCTGGGGCCCCGGCCGCAGCCCTCACTGCGGCCGACCTGACCCTTCAGCCTTTCCCGTGACCTGCCTGACGCCTGCAGGCAGCAGTGCTTCCAAGAGCAGTTGAGCCCCACGCAGAACAGGATCCAGGGCGTCCAGAGGCTGACAGTCACCAGCCCGGCTCTTCTCCAGGAGTCGGTGCTGCTCTAGAACCTAAACCAGTTGCCTCAGCCCCGGTTCCGGACCTGAGTCAGAGCCATGCCTCCCCACAGCGGATATTCTACACTCTCCCCTTTCCAGTCCTGGAATCCAGTGAAAATTACCCAAATATGCACTTTCTAAAAATCAGTGGAATGCCCTGATGGAAACATAACGGAGAAACAGAAGCTTATGATGATGTCACATGTATCCTTTCGTGAAGGGTTGGTGCCGCGACATCGGCAGCCGCGGGAGGCAGCCAGGTGCCCGCGGGCCCAGATGGGAGCACTGCAGACTGGTGCAGGCGTGTGATGTGGGCAACACAAGTGGCATTGCCACCAGCAATGCAATTTTTCCAGACAGTGGACAACTGTGGGTCAAGTCGGAACTACATAAAAGCCCGTCTTTCCTTGGTTTTCCACGGGGCACTCCTGGGAGACCCCCTGCAGCTGAAACCACAAGGCAGATACCGTGTGAGTAAAATGGAGTACGGCTCTCGGCTCAGATCATTCCGAACAGGTGCTTCGCTCAGCATGCCCAGCGGGCACCCCGCCCTCGAGCATGCCCAGCGGGCACCCCGCCCTCGAGCATGCCCAGTGGGCACCCCACCCTCGAGCATGCCCAGGGGGCACCCCGCACTCAAGCGGGCCAGGGGGCACCCCACACTCGAGCATGCCCAGTGGGAACCCCGCACTCAAGCGGGCCAGGGGGCCATTCTTGCTTGGGGACACTGTCCAGAGCATTTCAAGCCATCAACACCGTCCCAACCCAACCATTAGGACAACCAAATGCACCCACACACTTCCAGAGGCCCCTCCGGCAGGCGCCCGCCCAGTGAGAACCACTGTCCCAACCAAGAAGACCCCCAGAGACGTGAAGGCAGGACTGACACTTCCTGCGGACACGACTCCGTTTGCCTTCACAGTTGCTGAGATGGGCACTTCCTCAGCGTGGCGTTCTGCGGCTCTGCGGACTGGTCAGGCTTTCGTCTGGCAAAGGAATGGGCGGCAGCTAGAAAAGACCGCTCGGCCTGCAGGGTGGGAGCCTGGCTGGGGGGTGAGGAGCTGGCGGCCTCTCCCCCTCCACTGGAAGCCCGCGTCTGGGTCTAAACAGGAGGTACAGCCCGGCCGTGCGGCTCAGTGGTTGAGCATCGACCCTGCACCAAGAGGCGCCAGTTCGATTCCGGTCAGGACACATGCCCAGGTTGTGGGCCTCATCCCCAGTGGGGGGCATGCAGGAGGCGGCCAGTCGATGTTCTCTCTCATCGATGTTTCCATCTCTCTCCCCCTCTCCCTACCTCTCTCTCTAAAATCAATAAAAAGGAAAAAAAAAAACCTTTAAAAGGAGGTATAAATAAGCGAGTGGCTGAAACGGAATGAAATTCTGTTCCCCCCTCCCTCCCATCTCCTGCCTATTAATAGGCCCCTGGAATGAGTCACAGGAGACACTCACGCCTCTGAGTGCGTCAACCTGAAATAGCTCTCGAGCTACTTTTCTTTGCTGCCGGGACTCTGGGGGTCAGGGCGAACCCTGTTTGTCACAAGGACACGCAGGTAACTCAGGTGTCCCTGGGCTGGGCTGGAGCCCACCGTCAAGCACCGATCGGCCCCTCGCAGACTTGGAAAAACCGAGGGGCATAAACGCATCATTTTCTGGCCCCTCCCTGAGACCAGCCTCCTGGCTCCTCCCCGTGGAAGAGGCCCAGGTGCTGTCAAACCCTTACCCCTTCCCTACATGGCCCGGGCGCAGTGCTCTGGCGAAGGTGTGGGCAGTGGGACCGCGGCCACAGGGAGCAGGGTGCTCTCCTGCCAGGACGCCAGGGCCAGGCTGCCCCCTCGCCCTCGGGCCCCACCCTGAGCAAACGCCGCACGTCCCTCAGCCCACGCCATCCAGCCGCCTCATTTCCCTGCTGTCTCAGGCCATTTTTAACTGTCTGACCGGAAAGGATGTGACCTGACAGGACAATTAAATATTAATACCATGATTGAAGAGTCTTGTGCAAATCAATTAAAAATAGGGCATGTGGAGCGGAGACTTTTCCATCTAATTTTCTCTCTGTCAGGAAAGCTCCGCCCTGAGGCTCCCGCCCCAGCGCACTGCGGCCAGAGGGACCCCGGCGCGGCCACCCCTCCGGCCAGCTGGGCAGCCGTCGCCACCTCCCTGGACCTGCCGCGAGGGACCCCGGCGCGGCCACCCCTCCGGCCAGCTGGGCAGCCGTCGCCACCTCCCTGGACCTGCCGGGAGGGACCCCACGCCGGCCACCCCTCCGGCCAGCTGGGCAGCCGTCGCCACCTCCCTGGACCTGCCGGGAGGGACCCCGCGCCGGCCACCCCTCCGGCCAGCTGGGCAGCCGTCGCCACCTCCCTGGACCAGGCAGGTGAAAGGGCTGAAGTCGCCCCTCTCCTACCATGGGGTTGGGCGGGCATCGGGGTCCCCCTGGACCCCCTGCCGCCCTCTGGGATCCCATTCTGGGCCAGCTGTCTTCCGACGCGTGTCCGTCTTAGCTGTTTGGTTTGTACCTGAAATGCGAGGGGCCACGTGCAGAGCAGGAGCCACCTTCTTCCTCTTTCCACCAAGACCCGCCCCTCCCCCAGCCCGGAACCGGGCGCACAGCCGGTACCGTCCGTGCAGCAAGTGGACAAGGCAGTGAACTCGCCCCTCGTCCCCACGTCCCGCGCCGCCCCGGTGCACCTGCTAATGACCACTGACACCCCGACTCTGCGTGCGGCGGCCGGTGGCGGACGGAGCCCCCAGCCCGTCCAGGAAGACGGAGCCCCCAGCCCGTCCAGGACCGAGAGCTGACATCACTCCGTGAGAAGCCGCGTGGGCAGCGACGCACCCACCCGACGTGCGAACTGATTCCCACCATCGGAAGATCCGGAGCCTCTGAGCTCTCCTGGAGCTGAGGCCGAAAGGAAGACGTTGTAGTAAACGTGGCTTTCATTTTCTCACCGAAATGAACACGATGGGTCTGCAGAGACACACCTCTGCGGAAACGCTGCACCCCAAGGGGGGGTGTCCTGTGAATCCGGACGGAGAAATCCTGAAGGGTCACTTTACTGTTCCTCGAAGAGGCCACGCTCATTGCTGCCATGGGACTTGCCCCTCTGCTAGAATGTTCCGGAGCGCATCTCAGCGGGCACCTCTCTGCTCACCTGTGCCCCTCAGAGCAGCCGCCCTGCTGTTCGCCCTGCCGCCCCTTCCCAGCACCTTCCCCCCCATCATCTCCCTGCCGCCCCTTCCCAGCACCCTCCCCCCCATCATCGCCCTGCCGCCCCTTCCCAGCACCCTCCCCCCCATCATCGCCCTGCCGCCCCTTCCCAGCACCCTCCCCCACATCGTGGCCCTGCTTGCCTGTTGTGTGTCTTCCTTTTCTTTTCTTTTTAAAAATATCCTCGACTAAGGATTTTTTTAAAGCTGAGGAAGTGCCCGTCTCCTTACTCGAGGATATTTTTCTATTATCTTCAGATAGAGTGGGAGGGAGGGAGAGAGAGGGAGAGAGAGGGAGAGAGAGGGAGAGAGAAACATCAATGTGAGAAAGACACATTGACTGGTTGCTTCCCGCTCGATCCCAACCAGGGCTGGGGATGAACTGCAACCGAGGTACATGCCCTTGACGGGAATCGAACCAGTGACGTTTTGGTCCTCGAGCCAATGCTCTAACCACTGAGCAAAACGGCCAGACCTGTGTCTTTATATATACACACACACCCACACACACACACATTTTAGAGGCAGGATCTCGCTATGTTGCTCAGGCTGGAGCTATTCCTAGGCACCGTCCCTCCACTCATTAGCATGGGAGTTTTCACCTGCTCGGTTTCTGACCCGCCTTAGACAACCCGGTGGTCCCCCACCTCCAGGAAGTCACCATGCTCACGCTGACTTCGGTGGCTCGCCCACGTGGCTGCAGAGAGTTCCTCGCTGGTTACTGGCAGGAGGCCTCTGCTCCTCACCACCTCGGTCCCTGCAGAGGGTCTTCATGACACGGTAGCTGGCTTCCCCCAGAGCAAGGGATTCAAGAGAGAGAACAAAAAGGAAGCTCTAGCGCCTTCTACGACCTGACCGCAGCAGTCACCTGCACCAAGTCCAGGCCATACTCAAGTGAGGGGAAGGAAGCCCCACCTCTTAAAGGAAGGAGAACCCAAGAGTTTGTAGACATGTTTTTAAAACACTCCACTGTCTAATGAGTAGATAAATGGCCTCAGGAGGAGAAATGTGTACAAGAGCTATTACCAAGCAGAGTTCTTACCTGTGTGAAATGTGGCACAAGGTCCTAAACAGATCAAGGACGGAAACAGTAGACATTCCAGGACTCAGATCTCCAGCGAACGGATCGCGCACCAGCTGCATGAACCTGAGGGAGACATTCACTTCTCTGGTCTTTGGTTTTCCCTCGTTTAAAATGAGGACAGACCCAGCTTCTAACAGGCCATGAGAAAGAGAGAAAGTGTCCATGTGGGCACACAGGAAGTATGCAAGAAATGGCAGGTGTTATTAAATGATGCGAAGGCATTTGTGTGACTCCTTAATTTTCTTTTTTTTTTATCCTCACTCGAAGACATTTTTTCCATTTTTTTTGTTCAGATAGAGTGGGAGGGAGAGAGAGACAGAGAGAGAAACATCGACATGAAAGGGACACATCAAGTAGCTGCCACCTGCACAATCAACCAGGGCTGGGGACAAACTGCAACTGAGGTACGTGCCCTTAGCATGAACCAAACCCAGGTCTCTCTGGACCACAGGCCGACGCTCTAACCACTGAGCCAAATGAGCCAGGGCTGAATACTTAATTTTTAAAGATTCATAAATTGATATAATGTACAGTACAGAAGAATGGTTAGACTGCTTAAAGAGGATAACTGAAGATTCACCACGTAAATGCTAATAAATGTTCATCCGATACAGTGATTTGGGTTGTCCTTCTGGGATGTATGTTTGTGTGTGTGTGTGTGTATTCCCTGCCTAATTCTCCAAAGACTTACAAAAATATCAATTACAAAATAAAGACATTAAAAACAAAATGTTAAAACAGGAAAAGAGCCCTGGCCGGTTTGGCTCAGCGGTTAGAGCGTCCGCCTGCGGTCCGGAGAGACCCGGGTTCGGTTCCCGCTAAGGGCATGTACCTCGGTTGCAGTTTGTCCCCGGCCCTGGTTGGTCGTGCGGGTGGCAGCCACTCGATGTGTCCCTTTCACATCGATGTTTCCCTCTCTCTCTCTTCCTCTCTCTCCCTCCCACTCTGTCTGTACAAAAAATGGAAAAATGTCCTCGGATGAGGATTAAAAAAAATAAAAAAAAAAACAAAAAAAAAAACACGAAAAGAAACAAACAGAAATCTGGAAATATGCAAAGCACATGTCAAAAGAGAAAAAAGGCGCCCTGGCCGGTTTGGCTCAGCGGTTGGAGCATCAGCCTGCGGTACAGAGAGACCCGGGTTCGGTTTCCGCTAAGGGCGCGTACCTCGGTTGCAGTTTGCCTCGGCCCTGGTTGGGGTCTTGTGGGTGGCAATCACTCGATGTGTCTCTCTCACATTGATGTTTCTCTCTCTTCCTCCTCTCTCCCTCTCCCTCTATCTGAAGATAAATGCAAAAATATCCTAGGGTGAGGATAAGCAAACAAACAAAACAAAGGAAAAAGGCTAAAATGAAATGGAGGGAATACAAATAGTTGGAGGCAAAATTTGTCTCCAAGGTACAAGGAGATGAGCCCACGATCATCCCATGAACACACAGAGGGTATGGCCTCAAAGCACCATCGATGATGGCCATTCTGCAGGGAACGAAACTGATTGGTACCTCTGAAGGAATTGATGGAAAATGATCTACATATATGTCCTGGCAATATTTACACAGTGTCCAAATTAATATGATAATACCATTGTGTGAGTTTTTTTTAACACTTCCTAGGGATCAGGCGGTAAGCTGGGTGCTTTCCATGTATGAAAAAAGTCATTTTTACAAGACTCTATGAAATAGATACTACTCTTAGCCCCATTTTGCAGATGGAGACACTGACACACAGAGACAATGGATGACACAGATGGAGACCAGGAGAGTCAGGATCTAAACCTGGGCCATCCAGAGCCTGCCCTTCAGAGCACCTCACCGTGGCACCTGGAGTCCTGGGACCGAGACGAGAGTGGGGGTGGGTAAGGGGCCTGGGAGGCGGGGTGAGGCCCTCCAGTGGGGACCAGATCATGCAGTGTTGATGGAGGGGCCCTAGAATGGCAGTCAGTGTTAACAAGAAGGGAGCTCATGAGCCAAAGGAAGCTCCACCATCCTTCACAGTTTCATCTAAAACCACAGTGTTGTCCCAGTTTTTCTAGCTCTGAGACCACACAAAACGCTGCAAAGGAGCCCCAGTAGCCTGGGGCCACGGTTGTGGCACTTAGGTAGATGCAGCCCTAAAATAAATCTATTGCCAAATACAATCAGAAAAACCATCAAGATCCATGAGTTCTGGAACATTCTCTGGTCAAGAAATCCACTTAATGTCCTTTAATCTGGCACGTCCCACATTTGGTGTTGTTGAAACGTGTGTTCACATTGTGCGGAATGAGGCAAATGCTGGCCCGGTATGACCATGAGGGGCCCTTTCAGCTCCAGGACCCCATGTTTGCCAGCCTTCTTTAAAAAGGCAGCAGCAGTCCGGCTGGTTGGGTGGCCTCCCATGAACCAAAAGGTTGACGGTTTGATTCCCTATCAGGGCACTTGCCAGAGGCTTCAAGCTCCATCCCCAGTAGGGGGCGTGCAGGAGGCAGCCAATTCACCTGTCATTCTCACATCAATGTTTCTCTCTCTCTCCCTCTCCTTTCCTCTCTCTCTAAAAAGTGAAAAATCAATAAAAATATTTTTTAAACAATTTAATGAAAAATAAAAAGGCAACTGTAGGAAGCAGGAATTTGAAGTCAGAATACTTAAGCTTGATTCCAAGCTCTGCTTCCTGTTAATGGGAAAAATTGAGTAACGTCAATCTGTCAGAGCCTCGATTTTCTTATCTGTAAAATGGGGATGATGATGGTATCTTATGCTGCTGCTGTTAGGATCAAATTTAAACAATTTATAAGTAGACATGGCATCCTTATATTAGCTATTACTGCCATAAAGTAAAAGTGAAACAAAACACAACCAGAAGTCAAACCAGAAGTGTTACCAGTTTTCCCAAAGCCCTGCCTGCTCTTGATACTTTGGAGAAATGACACATTTTTTAAATGGAGCAAATCCCTTGAATTTTTCTTCTTTTTGGATGGATACTTCCAGTGTCATTTCAATTTAGTATTTGGGTCAAGAAGGAAAATACATTAAAAGCAAATACCCTCTGGTTGAATGGGTTTGGGGCTTTTTAATCAATGCCAAAGTCTGATGGTCACGTTAAATAAAACAGAGCACAAGACAGAGAAAGAAAGACTCAGAAGAAATTCACTGGAGGGAGCTGAATCCACCGGCAAATGCCATCCAGACAGGATTCTGCAGGGGGGACAGTGCCCTGGCTTGTCTAGAGCAGGTCTCCTGCTGGGTGGAAAGGATGTTGCTTTTCACACTTGGCTCGACCTGGTGAGACTCATCCCGACTCAGACAGCACTTGCCTGTCTTCTGCACATAGTAAATAAAATAATTTTATGCCACGAAAAAAAAAAGTCACAACCCAAATTCTTCTACCCTGTTTGCATATTTTCCACCATGGTCTTTGCCCGAACCATGATTCTCGGCCAGTTCGAAATAATGCTTTCTGTTTGTGCAGTATTTTTGGATTTTCAAAGAATTGTATCTTTAATGATACAATGAAGCTGAAGGTCCAAGCTTGAGTCTGCGATAATGTGACTTTCTAATTGTTTTAGGTTTTGTTTGGTAAGACTGTTTCAGACTCTAATGCAATCGCTGACTTGACATTGAAGGATGTTCTTGGACAGGCTAGTTCTCAGCAGTGACTGGGATTCCTCGGATAATGTTATAGTTGTTGAAGGAAAAAAAAAAAAGAGGGGAGGGAGCTCTCCCCCCGGGGCAATATGTGACCCTGCAGGAGCAAAATGAGTCAGAAAGATGATTTCCTGCATTTTATTCAATTTATGGCATAAACTCAAAAGCTCGGGTTCTGCATTTCTTAAATGGCCTAGTTGATGAAATTCTGCTCACAATTTTTTTTTGCTTTCAGTTTCACAAAAAATGTGATTTAGCAGAGGGGAGAAATAAATGAAGTGAGGTATAACCTCAATTCATTTTGCTGAAATCCAGGAAGGTTTTCCTCAGTAGCACCTGCTTGGGCAGACTTGGACAAGCCTCTCCAAGACAGAAAAGTTCCACCAGGAAATGTCCAGAAATGAGCTCTCTGGAAAAAAAAAAAGGAAAGACAGACCTTCTGTTGCTTCCTCACTGGCTGCTTTTGCCCGATTCCAGTGCATCTCCTCTTTTTACATTGTTTCACCGTAAGATCACGAAGCAGCACTTTGGAAGTGATATAGAGCTCATTACTTTAACTTGTTTATTCAAAAATACTGCGTACCTCAGTTGCAGTTTGTCCCCAGCCCTGGTTGGTCATGCGGGTGGCAGCCACTCGATGTGTCCCTTTCACGTCGATGTCTCTCTCTCTCTCTCTTCCTCTCTCTCCCTCCCACTCTACCTGAACGAAACATGGAAAAGTGTCCTCGGGTGAGGATAAAAAAAAAGAAAAAGAAAAAAAATACTGCTCTGGTCAGTGTGGCTCAGTGGTTGAGCATCACCCATGCACCAAGAGGTTGCGGGTTTGATTCCCAATCAGGGCACATGCCCAGGTTGTGGACCAAATCCCCAGTGGGGGGCATGCAGGAGGCGGCCAGTTGATGTTCTCTCTCATCGATGTTTCTAGCTCTCTCTCTCTCCCTCTCCCTTCCTTTCTCTCTGGAATAAATAAAGAAAAGAAAAGAAAAACAAAATTTTTTAAACTTTTTTAAAGTTTGCCAGTTCAATTCCCGGCCAGGGCACATGCCTGGGTTGTGGGTTTGACCCCCAGTCAGAGAGTGGACAGAAGGCAACTGATTGATGTTTCTCATCTCGCAACTCTCTCTCTCTCTCCTTCTTCTTCTTTCTAAACATGTCCTTGAGTACGGATTAAAAAAAAAATACTGTACACCACTTCTGGTTTTTCTATCTTAATAAAAATACTCTCTTCAACATGCAGATAATAATATAATGCCTAATTTTGTTGTGAAACTTTCTTTTTGTGATTTTAGTGCTTTAAACCACCAGAACTTTATTTTTGAATAAGGTGTGAGATAGGGATGAAACTTGACTCTCTCCCCGACGGCTCCATGGTGCCAGCACCAACTATTACGGCCTGTCCATAGTCCTTCCCCTGTTGGGTTAGAATGGAACCTTTTTCATAGAGCATATTAGGGTACTATACATGTTAAGATCGACTTCTGGGCTCTTTGTGTTGTTCCAGGAATTTTATCGATTTCTTTAAACATTTCTATGACACGGTTTTCTGTTTGTATTACAGTGGCATTTGGGAATCGTTTTATTTTCAGGTAGAAAAGTCCTCCTCCACTGTCCTTTCTGAATTATTTTATGGCTATTTTTGGACATTCAATCTTCTACATGAATTTTAAGATTATATATCCAATTAAGTAAAATCTCCACTGAGATTCGAATTAGAATTCTAGTAAGTGTGCATGTTAGTATTGAGGAAAATGACACTTTCATGCCGTCACATTCCCTTCTGTGCTATGTGGACAGCATGTAGTCTGGCCCTGAGAGTGGTCGTGACGTACTCTCTTCTGGGTTTCAAGTCCCTTGTTTGTGTACCCCAAATTCATCTGTCGAAACCCTAACCCCAGGGTGATGGTTTTTGGAGGTGGTGTCTTTGGGAAGAGATTAGGTCATGAGGGGACCCTAGGGAAGCCCCTCGCCCCTTCCTCCATGTGCGGACGCAGCGAGAAGACCAGCTGTGAAGCTGGGCGTGGTCCCTCACCAGACACATCTGCTGGGACCTTGACCTTGGACTTCTCAGCGTCCAGAACTGGGAGGAATTAATTTCTGTTTTTTATACCCAGTCTATGTGTAGCAGCCCACACAGACAACCACAGTCTTTATGCTTTCGTTTTTCTGGTTGAAGTCACTTATGTGACTACAGGTGTATTATCACAACAAATCGGGCAGTGGGCCACTCAGGAAAGAACCTTGAGCTGGGAGCTCAGCACCTTTGATTCTGGATTTAGGAAAGTCCCTTACCTGCTCTGGGCCCCACTTCCTTACCTGTCAGATGAAAAAGGTCGATCAGTGATGGGTGAACCCCTCCAGCACACAGACCCTCTGCCTCCGCTCCCTGCCACCTGGCTCCTTGCTGGGAGAGCCTTCTGTATGCATCCATGCAACCCCTTCACACCACAGCCTCCTCGTGGCCAGGATGTCTCTCCAACCCTGAACTTCCTAATCACTTCCTCTAATAGCTCTTAGTCCCTCCAGGTGACAGGTCCCCCCTTTTCTTACAGACTCATCCTTTAACCCAGTTTCTCCTGTTTCAGGAACACAAACAAAAACTCCTCTGGTTTACCCTTTTAGGTTCCCCAGTGCTAATGCTTCCCTCTTCCCCTCCAGTTAAAGCAGGAGCAATGATTTCAGCTCCTACCTTTCACATACCATCTCTACAAAATCTAGTAATGCTGCACAAACCCTCAGAAGCATTTTCTGCAGGGCTCTGCCACTCTGAGAAGCAGCAAAGCCTGTCTTTGAATTGTCCCTACCAAGTAGTACTCTGGGGGAAAACACACACACACACACACACACACACACACACACACTCACACACTCACATAAGTAGCCCTGATGTAGCATTCACTGGCTTCCAATTTCTGTGGTGTAAATACTCCGACTATGACAGGTTTCAAGCTACCAGTGGTTCACAACCTCTAACAACAAGCTTGCAAAGTCCCCTGAGTTTTTCCCAATTGGCTTTTGAGTGCCCATAGGAGCTGGCTCCAACCCAACACGAACAGGAGTGTTCCCAATTCTACAGGGCACCCCCAACGAACACCCATCTCGTTCTCCTTGCAGTGTCATTGACTGACACAGTGTTGTCATTACTGAGCGCTCGGCATGGCCCACGCTGTCCTGGGAACATCACATACCTGATCTCATTTAATCTCACAAAATCAGCAGTCTCTGCTGGGGACTGCTACCCTTCACTTGACCTGAGTGGGACACAAAAAAGTAGGACACTCCACCTGTGGGACAAATCAGTGCACCCCTCTTACCAATTTATTTTTAACACAATATATATATTTTTTCCATTACAAAAGTAATAAACCGCCCTGGCCAGTTTGGCTCAGAGGTTGGAGCCTCGGCCCGCGGAGCAGAGAGTCCCAGGTTCGGTTTCCGCGAGGGGCATGTACCAAAAAAAAAAGTAAGAAACCACTTTGCCAAGAAAATTGGAAAGCAACCATTAATTGTTAGGATTTAAGAATGACTTGATGTCATGGTAAAATGTTCATGCTACGTTGTATTTTATTCATTTTTGTGACAGGTACATGCAACAAAAATGAAACTAGATCACCAACTTATGCCATACACAAGAATAAACTCAACATGGCTAGAGGACTCAAATGTAAGTTGTGAAACCATAAAAATCCTAGAAGAAAACATCGGTAGTCTGATCTCCAGACATCTCTCATAGCAATATTTTTGCTGATATATCTCTTAGGTCAAGGGAAACAAAGGAAAAAATTAACAAATGGGACTACATCAAACTAAGAAGCTTTTGCACAGCAGAAGAAATCATCAGCAAAATGAAAAGGGAACCCACTAAAGAGAACATGCAGCCAACGACGCACTGCATTTAAAAGTGGGGTGTAGTACAGCAGCGTGAAATATGTCGCCTAGTCTGTGAAAAAGAAAGCAAACATATTAATGAAACACTAAAAATAAAATAAAAAAATGTTCTAGCCGTACTCATCTCTGAACAATGGGAAGTAAAGATTTTTCTTAAATTCTACTTTACAGTTTCTGTATTTTCCATAATTACTGTATCAACATGTACCACAACTATAATAAGAAAAATATAGCACGTGATTTTAATTTGGAAAATATGAAAATGAAAAAAAAGAAAAAGAAACCATGGCCTTCAGACTCAACAATTGTTTCATTCTGATGTAAAGTAATGGTTTTGCAAGAGATTTAACAAGAGAAATAGCAGCAATAAGCATGGGCCCTGCAGTCCTCTGCCCACAGGGGGATCGGGGACCCACACCCTAACCTTCAAGGACCTCTCCCAGGAAGGTCGTCTCTAATTTTCACCAAACCCCGCACGACGCACGTTACTAATCCCATGTTAGAGATGATAAAACTAAGAAACTCATTCTCTATGTCTGTGAGGACAGGTGCTGTCTCGTCCATCACATCCCCACACAAAGTGCCCTTTTATGGGCGGCCTACTGGCCAAGGGCATGGACCTCTGTTAGAATCAAGTTCTAGGCCCAGCACTGGCGCTCTCTGGGTATGTCTCCATGGGCAAGGAGTCGAACCTGTCTTCCATTAATTATAAAATAAAGAATAAAGGATAATGTCCCTTAAAGGGCTCTTGTGAGTATTAAATGACACAGTATCCGAAGGACCCCAGCACAAGGCACGGTAAGGGTTCGCGACGAGTCAGGGCTGAGATCTGAACGTGGGTGCATCTGGTGCACGGTCCAGACTGTCTCCATGTGCGCACGGCTATTCCACCAGGACTCCTCTTCTCGGTCCTGGTCAAGGCGACCCCAGCAGTCACCAGGCCCCATAGACATTGTCTTACCGAGGTAAATAAAGGCCCTCACGTCGTCTCCCAGAAACCTGGGGCCTCGAGCTCCGAGGCCTGGCAGGTGCACAGGGGAAAGAAGAGTTCTGCCCTGTCCCCTGTCCCCTGTCCCCTGTCCCCTGTCCCGGGCGAGTCTCCTCCTTGCTGCCCCAGCACCTTGAGCAGCTGCCTCTCGGCTGTGTCCCTTCCTCCGAGCGTTCTCTCTGCCAAGCTGTCAGGATCTGATTTTCCCTGTGTACCCTCTCTCAGTCACACGTTCCTGGGGCCCCCCGAAAATGTCAGAGCACAAGCTGGGAGCGCGGCCCTCCTGCTAGTGAACGGGCAGCGTGGAGTTCTTTGTGTTTGCAGCAGCCCTGCCAACTAGCTGGTATCTGCCCACATGTCCAGGGCTCGGAGGGAAGCAGGCCAGGCCTCCAAAATTAGACCGCGGACTCCCAGAACACGGAGGGGCAGGAGCACCTGCTGTTCTCTCCCATCTGGGCTGAAATTGGGGGTGGAGTTGGAGAGGAGGGCTTGTTGGGGGGCAGGCTGTGCACCTGCTGCAGGAAGTTCCTCCAAGTTCCAGACGGGGCTCCCAGGGGCAGCGGGGGGGAAGGGCCAAGTTCCGCGACTGGCATCTCTCCAGGCCCAGCGCGCGGGTCCTTACACTGGGGTCCGGCACATTTCCTTTGGGCTGGGAAGAACATCTCCAGGGCAGGCTGTGGCGTCTGCGTGTCCGTGTCCTGCATCATTCCGGGCGCAGTGGGCCACGGGGGAGGGCGGTGTGGGGCAGCAGATGAGGAGGCCGGCGGAGAGGCCGGCGTGGGTTCCTGGCACCCACTCCGCCAGCCCAGCGGCTGGGCCCCTCAGTCAGACTCCGCTGGGGTGAAGAAACGGTAACCCTGACGAAGGAGGTACTTTCATCCCCGAGCTTGGCTAGGGCAGCAGGCAGGCAGAAGGCAAAGGTGGCCAGGGGCGTGTAATGACCGTTCCCCGGAGACCCCCGAGGTGCCACACACTGGCCGGTGCGTCACCTCGTTTTCCAGTGCGGGAACCTTTCTGAACTATCCGGCGGTTCAAGGTGAGACAGCTTGTTGGCACGTCAGGGAAACAACAGGAATGTTCAAGACTGGACACCCGGCGCCAGGATGCCTGATTAGAAAACAGCGTGGTCGTGAGTTAGTGGAGCACACCTCCAGCTCGCCGGAGGAGGGGATCGACGTGCCAGCCAAGGGGTCGCCAAGCGAGGTCCACGAGCATCCTGGTGCTTCTGCGACTCCACGCGCAGGACTCAGGTCGACAGGACTGAGCGTGCGTCACGGCTTCACGTCCTGCTAAACCGTGGCACCCCCGGACACACTTGTCATATCACCGAGAGGATCCTATTCCAATCCGAGATCTTCACGACAATTGAATTTGTCAAGGTTAAAACAAGGAAACACCAAGGTAACTCAAGCTACCACAGTAAAATACTTTGATGGTGACTACGCAACGGCAGGATAATAGATTTACAGAGAGACTTCCTTTCAACTTGACAAGGCACTTCACGGAGGAAAATGACAGATTGTCTTCCATTTCCATATTGGGACTGAGCTATGCATTGTCACAGGCAGTCAGTGCTAGCATCACTCATTCACTCATTCACCCCATCTCTCAATTACTTTTCCCTTCACTCAGCCACAAGGGTTGAGTGTGGCATCATGATGGGTGGGGGGAGGGGGTTGACACGAAATGCCAAATAAGAAATGGTGCAGTCCTTCAAGGGACCATGTCTGTTTGGGAATAATCCAATGGCAAAGACTGGAAATGATGCAGATAGCTGTGGCCCAGATTTGGCTAGGCTGGAGCGTCTGTGCTCAGGAGGGAGCATTTGCTGCGCGGGCGAGGGCCTGTGGGAGTATTTGAGCCTGGGGGTGTGGATTCTCGGAGCCGGCGGTGTGCAGGGTGGAGCAGAGGCAGGGAATGCAGTCAGGAGGTGAGTGTGGCCACTCTTCACGGCGCCTACCCTCGTGCCCTGGTCACGTCGTCACCCACGTCCCCCTCCACCCATGGCATCCAGGCTTTTCCTCCACCTCTTGGCTGAAACTGTTCCTCCCTATGTCCTGAATAAACTTCCCCTGGCCAGAGCCCAAAAATCATCTTCTAAGTCTGAGCTTATCAGAGCCCCCTATTCCACTTGTATGATTAGCCACGAACCCAAGTTGGCAACTCGTCTCTGAGACACACGCTCTGGCTGTTCTGTCAGCTCCTTCTCTGGCGGCTGATGCTCCCACCCAGGCTTTTCATGACCTGCCCGTCAGTAAGTCCTGGGTTCTTAAGGCATTCCTTCAGCCCATTTCTAGTCTGCAGCCCTCCCTGGGAAATGTCTTCCTTACTTGCAACTTGTGCAGACAAAAAAAATCACTCCTCCACAGAAAATCCATTCATACAGAGAATCTGCAAACCGGGACTCTCTGGGGAAAGTCTATCACGACAGTGGGATCGCATCATATGAGAAGAAACCCATCTCTACGGATGTCTCTTAGCATGGAGATCAGATAAACGAGGCCCCTCTCCTCTTTGCCCGAGGTGCGGCTGTGCTGGGGTCTCCCTGTGCCCTCAGCTGAAATCATGGGTTGAGTGTGTTAAGAAGAACAAGAGGCAGAAAGAGAAGGTCTAATCTCCTGGGCGACTTTCTGCCGAGCGGACGTCTTAGTAAACGCTGTCTCTGGCTCTTGAAGCAAAGTCCTGTGCCCGCCTCGTCTCCCTCAGTAAACTGAGGACTAAAACTGGGAAGGGGCTTCATGGGGGCCGCACTTCACTCTGTTCATTGCTGTTTTCCTGGGCCCGGGACGAGTGCTCGCCCCAGATGAGGGCCTCTAACTGCTCCACCCTTCACATCTGGGTGAAGGCAGGTTGGACCCACATGTTCCTGGTCTGTCGAAGCAGGAAAAGTAACAGTAACAAACACTTGGGCTGAATTGCTGAGACCACAGATGAAAAGAATTTGGGAGAGGTCACTTTAGGATTTATTGACTTCAGATCTTATATAAACTTCACTAACTGCATCCAAAAGACTCCAGTCTTCGTGGGAGGCCCAGGGTTTGGCAGTCACAGCCACGGATGAGGTAAGACTTGGGGACACCAGCCAGGCATGAACTGGCTGAGTGTGAACACGGAAGCACCAGTCCAGACTGACATCTTTCTTTCTGTAGCTCTTCAACCTCAGCGCAAATCTTCAAAGATCACAGGCTGCTCTCTGATTGGATTTTGGTCACGTCATCGCACAGAGTTTAGTCTATTTAAAACCTCAAAAACGTTATCATCTAACAAAGACCTTTTCCCTGAAGGACTGTAGATCTTCTCTGACTGGTAGGATCCAGTCCAACTTACTGACCAAGTTGAGCCCACTGAAAAGTACAATAACTGTCGCTGACTCCCTTCGCATGATGCCTGATCCATGTACTGACGGGACTTCCTGAATTCTGTGCTATGTCCTTCCCGCTGAGGGCCAGCCGAACACCCAGGGCTACGCGCCCGATTCCAGGCCCACGCTTTCTTCATCAGCTTGTGTAGGGATCTCTCTGAACCTCAGGTAAGGTTGTCCATTGTCTCTACGTTGAGTTTTCCCCAACCTTTCATCCTGTGGGTTGAAACCAGTTTGGGGGCTTAGCTGGTTATACTCACACTAGAAGCTCACTCACGGGTCCTTACAATGAGCCGGCTCTCTCCCATCTTCAGCTCTGGCTTCCCGAAAACACACCCAGTTCTCTTTCTAGCCCAAGAAGGGTGCCAGATGGAGCAACGTCGGATGTCCTCTGTTTAAGAAATGTGCTGATTGTCTGGCCGGTGTGGCTCAGTGGTTGAGCGTTGACCCAGGCACCAAGGGGTCGCTGGGCACATGCCCAGCTTGTGGGCCCGATCCCCAGTGGGGGGCATGCAGGAGGTGGCCGGTTAATGTTCTCTCTCACTGATGTTTCTATCTCTCTCTCCCTCTCACTTCTCTCTCTGAAATCAATAAAGGAAAAAAAAAATTTTTTATATGTGCCGATGTATGTCCCTTTTTGATCCTTGCAGAGAACGCCTGGTTCCCACCTACTCACCCCGGCTGCGGCTGAACACAGGGGCGCCCTCTCCTGGGCAGACAGATCCTGGCGGCCAGGGCCCAGGGTGCACCGCTGACCTCTCGCCTTCGGAGACAGTGGCTCAGAATCAGCGCCGGCCAAGCCCAAACCCGTTCTGGCCCCTGTTCTTAGAGATGTCGTTTATGCACAACTCGAGACAGTGGGCCAGCTCCTTCAATTCCAGAGGTTCCTTTCACAACCGATTTTTCCCACAGGGGTCAGAGGGATGCCTTTTCAAGTGCGAGGGGTCACAGGTGTGTCACTAGGACGTTTCTGCAGGTGAGGCAGATGTTTGCTACCTGGTCTCCTGAATGTTTCTTCCTGTGCCCTCTGCTAGGAACCTTGAGAGTTGTCGGTGGGGGTGTGTGTGTTAATTTTTTGGAAAAGGTTTAGAACCGTTTTATAAAGATGCTCTTGCCCTGCCCACACAGTATGCCTCCCTCTACCTTCTTCCTTTCTGAAATGTTTTTTTGTTTTGTTTAATTTTGCTTTGTTTTGTTTATGCTCACAAGGACACTTTTTCCACTGATTTTTTTTTTAGAGAGAGTGGAAGGGAGTGAGGAAGAGGGAAAGGGAGAGAAACATTGATATGAGAGAGAGATATCGATTGGTTGCCTCCCACACAACCCTGACCAGGGCTGAGGATCAAACCTGCAACCCAGATACCTGCCCTTGATCGGGAGTCGAACCCTTTGGTCCACGGGCCAACGCTCTAACTACTGAGCCACACCAGCCCGGGCAGGAAATGTTTCTCATGCCGGCCACTGTGCTCGGCACAATAGTTCAAGAATGAACAAAATGGGCACTGCTTCCTTCCTCTCGTTAATCTTTCTCATATTAGAGCAAGAATCTTGGGTTCAGCTCCTTACGTTTTATCAAAAGAGTCAAGCTGTACTCCTGTTTGGTTGGTTCTGAAAAGATGTGGCCCTGCCTTCTACGACACAGAATCCACCCCTGACCTCACGCCACACAGCTCTGCTGTCCCAAAGGGCATTTCAGATCTACACGCTGGTGCCCTGAGGCCTTACAGTCTGAACACCATCAGGGGTGTCTACATTCTTTAAAATAAAGGACTTTTGTTTTTATAAGAAAATTGATTTTGAAACCAAAGAGGTTAGGTTGTTTTGAAGCTACTCTCTTTCTATCTAAGATGAGGTGGGATGTCTCCCTGATCCTCCTACTCGCTCCAGAGCCCCAAGAGGACCCCTTCACTCTCGCTGGAGAACCTCCGTCCCTTGGGGGGTTGACTGACTTTCTGAAACTGCCCTGGAGTTCTGCCTCCCGGACTGAGAAGCATTCGGCCTCCAGCTATCCTGGTTGTTTTTCTGCTCGGTATTTTTAAACGGACTGCCCACTTTCTCGGAATCAGTGGGCAAAATCACACTTCCCATGTCCATCTGCTGTTCTGTACCACGTCCCAGGCTCCTGCGAAGTGACAGGCGCTGGGACTCCGTTTTGAAAGGAAAGGCACTGTTGACACAGGCCCTTCCCTTCGTTCAGGTCTGATTTCTTTTTCTTCGGGGTGTCTGTGCAGGGCACCCCTTAGCCAGCTTAGTGTAACTGGTCGGTTCTTACTCTGCCATCAAGAAAAAAGAAAACACTGCATGTCTGTTCTCTGACATTTGCAAAGACAGTGTCTTGGGAACACATTGCAGAGAATAAAAAGGGTGTATCTGGTCCAGTGTTTGCATTTCAGGGGAGAGAGAGAGCCAGAGAGAGGCAGGGACAGAGAGCCAGAGAGACTACGAAGGAGAGATTCCTAATGCAGACCTGGAGCATCATTTCACCATCTGTAGGAAAGAGTCCCCAAGTCCCCACGACACAGACTCCCGTGTCACCCCCCGCACTCCCTCCACTTCACCGCGAGGAGACGGTCCGACACTGGGAGGCTGCGAAAAGCTCCTGGTGGAGGAATCATGTTCTGTACCCCCCGGCGCCTCAGATCTTCCCCAGAATTTGGGGGGGAGAGAGGGCAAGTACGTTTTGTTTCATTCTTGTTTGTTTCAGAAACAGTCTTCCTCCTGCACGAACAGCGATACAGCCGGCAACACCCATGCTGGTGAGGACGCAGGTCAACAGGACCTCAGTCGGTGGGAACGTGGGTAAGAAAGATACACGCCTGATGCGCCACTTTGGAAAAACAGTTTGACACTGTCTTCGTTAAACTCTCACATACCCCGTGACTAGCGTTTCTACCCCCAGGTCCAAGAGAAATTATTATACAGGGGCCCTGGGAAGCCATGTACTAGAATGTTCATAGTAGCACTTTTCATAATAGGAAAGGTCTCAAAGTAGTTCAAATAAAGGACAATCGGCAGTATAGTCACACCGTGGAATGTCACATGGCCATCAACATAAATGAGCTCCAGGGGCATCAATCAATATGCATGAATCTTAGCAGTAAAATTTTAAGTAAAGAATGTCCTAGAATATTATATGTAGCATGCTACCTTCTGGAAAAAAATTAAGCCATCAAAATTTTAAAAATGCTTTTAGGGTTCTATGTCAAATTAGATACAACACTATTAAAAAAACAAAAACAAGGAAATTATGAGGTTTCAGAAGGTGGTTATCTTGGTAGAAAAAAAATTAGTGAATGGGACAGGAGACGATTCATACCTAGATAAAAATTTTTGTTCGAGTCCTACCTTTTACATCGAGCAATGGGGCTCACGGGTACTTGTTACATTATAATAAACAAACAAATTCATAAATAGTGGCTCTGCATGGACCAAGGAGGGCAGTATTCACTGACCTGAGGGTTATGATCGATCCACTTCAGGGTGTGTCTGGGTTCTGAAGAGAAAACGGAAAAATTACACATTCGTTGTGAATCATTTAGAATCTCAGCAAAGTATTTGAAGGGTCATCCCTCATTGTACCACTCCAAAGGTAATCATTATGAACATTTTGGTGCATTTTTTCCCATTTTTCTAATTCATATTTTCTAATAAAATAATAACCCTGGTATTTAAAAGCAATCTTATTCTCGACACTTAATATTATATAATGTACATATTTCCCATGTGATAATTTGACACCTAATATTAGATAAAGTACATTTTTCCCCATGTGATAAAATAATCTTTGAAAATGTTTATAACAGCTGAATAGTATTATGTTATACACATGCATCAAATTTATTTGAAGAAGACTTTGTGCATGTATTTTGATCGTTCCAAATTTTTTATTATGAATAGGGCTGCGATACGCATTTTGCACATAAATCTGGGTGCCATCTCTGATGATTTCCTTAGGATAAATTTTTTAGTGGAATCAAGGTGTGAAAAAATTTTTTGAGTTACTATTACATATAGATAAATTGGAGGGCACTCTTTTATTTGAGAAATAAATGGAATAAGATAGTACATGTAGCCCTGGCCAGTTTTCTCAGTGGTTAGAGCATTGGCCCTCGGACCAAAGGGTCGAGGGTTTGATTTCCAGTCAAGGACATGTACCTGGGTTGCAGATTCAATCCTCAATTTGCATAATTGCCATGAGAACCTACCAATTGCACATGGCTGTATAAATATTGCTTAAGGCTCATCTTCATAAAAACAGAGGCAGGATAGCCTAACCCAGTATCCTCCAAAGTAAAACTCATATGCCACCGATCTGAATGTAATTTTAAATGGTACATGGACAAATTTGTTTTTTAATACTTATGTTTTTAAATATTATCAGTGTTTAAAGTTACAAATCCTTTTTCCATTAAAGATGTTCATATAAAGTTTGCTTCCAAAATAAATTGAAGTTTTTAAAAAGCAGATGGGTGTAGGGGTTAATAAGAGAACGCTAACTCATTCTGGAATTAGGCAGACTTACCTGCCCCGGCGCTGGCTGGCAGTGGGGCCGTCCAGGCTTCCCTCCGTCCACACTCCTCCCCTTCGCAGGCTCAGTCGGACTGGTGATCCTACCTGGAGTTCAAAGCTCTAACTCACAGAACTTAAGCTATGAGCTCACCCCATAGCTGCAAGGGAAGCTGTCCAAGCAAGACTGTATCTGATAACTCTTGTTTCTTTAGTGGCAATTCCATGGTCTGTGGGGCGGAGCCCACTTAACGGGGGGGAAAAAAAACGGAAGAAAGCGGGTTGGGCAGACAAAGCCAACACTTTATAGAGGAGAAAACCACATTTCAGAGAAGTAACTTGCCAAGGTCACACACCAAGCAAGCGGTTCTGCATTTACAAGATCAAATCCTCCCTATTCTTTATATCCCCGTGACTATTTTGTAACTACCAATTAGTACTTACTTAATCCCTTCATCTTCTTCACCCAGACCTCCCCCACCAACAACCTCCCTTCCCTCCAGCAACCTTGAGCCTGTTCTCTATGAGTCTGTTTCTATTTTGTTTGTTCGTTTATTTTGTTCTTTAGAGTCCACCTGTAAGTGGAATCATATGGTCTTTTTCTTTCTCTGCCTAGTCAATAATATTGTAATAACTACGTACAGTGCCAGGTGGGTACTTGAAATATCGGGGGAACATTTTGTAAAGTATATAATTGTCCACTCACTATGCTGTACTCCTGAAACTAATACAATATTGAATGTAAACTGTAACTGAAAAATAATTTTTTTAAAACAAGATCAAATATATTCTAAGCAAGTTCTGAGAACTAGAGGTTTCAGGAAGAAATTCTGGTTCTTATATGTGAGAGAAAAAAATGTATGGGGTGGGGAAGAAACAACAAAAAAGACACAGCCCCCAAGAAACAAGGAACATGACACCCCAGTCTGAATCAACAACGTGGTGTGGCCCAAGGCAGCTCCAGGGGGACGCAGTCCCCTGCTTCTCCCAGAGAGACGAGCTGTGCAGTGTCCTTCCTGGCAGTGAGAGTCAAGTCCCAGGAAAGCACCTTTGTTTTTTCATTTCCTCATAATGCCGGCGCCTTCTCAGGATAACTGCTCTTTATTAAGTCCTTTCCACCGCTGTTCTCACGTGGCGCTTGGGCAATGCTGCGCTCTCTGCCGGGAACCTGTGCAAAGAGGTTTCTTTCCGCCGGTGGGATTTCTCCCTCCTGCTCCTCCCAGACCAGGAAGATGAAGGCCGACCACTCCGCCAAAGCTACACTAGAATGACCAACCTTATTCACACAGAATTTATAGATGAGGCTGGGGACAGCAGTGCGGTGGGAAGGGGGCACAGGACGAGGGGCTTGAGAGCAGTTGCATAGATTCTAGCTAAAGGTTGCTCTTGTGTTGAGTTTCCACTATGAGTGTGAGCTCGCTGCTTGGACGACAGCCATCCTTGGGGATGAGTCCTGCTATTGTCCCCACTTTACAGATGAGGAAACTGAGGGGCCAGTTCAGGCCACAGAGATTAAGGAGTGCTGCCGGGGTTGTCATTTCATCAGTCTGGCTCTGGAGTCTGCACTCTTAACTGCCACATCACACATAATAAAGGACTAAAAACAGATGTCCTCCCCTAGATCCCCTGGTGCCATCTCTAGAACCTTCCAAGACTTCTCTTTCTCTCTTCGGTATCCCCTCCCTCCCCACCCCCAGCCTACTGTACGTAGCCAGAGTGTTTCTTTAAGAATCCCAACTGCTAAGCCTGTTTTCCCATGAGTAAGATTGAAATCACAATGGTTCCTGGCTCAAATGGTTTAGAAAGTTCTAAGCATATGGTGAACATCCAATAAGTAAACATTATGGTGACAAGCTGAGAGAATTTAACAGGTTTAGAAAATACAATCTTCTTTATTTTTTAAATGTTTTTATTACTTTGAGAGAGAGGGTGAGGGAGAGAAACACCGATGTGAGAGAGAAACATGGATCGGCTACCCCCACACGTGACGACCGGGCCACCCTGGCCAGGGCCGAAAATACAATCTTAAAATGAGATGTCTCTGGCCTCATTCATCCAGAAATCTCCATGACTGTCTTACTAACAGAGGTAAACCAGTTGCTTATCATTGAAGCTCTCTACCTTAGAATGTCCAATTTCGAAATTTCAGGTCTAAAGAGAACCATTTCTGCCATCACCACAAAGAAAGCTCAGGAACCTTGGGCTGGAGACCCACAAGAGGGCCCACCCAGCAAAGCATCTGTATCCTGGTCTCACCACTTGAGCTCTGCCCACACACACGTTCATTCAGATGAATAACAGCACAAAAGAAAGCACACAGTGTATTCTTCCATTAATGGGGTTATTCATCGGGAAGGGAAGAGAAGAATAAATGCTGCCCATGGGAACAGGCAGTTTTCGGGGAAAAGACATTTTTGCTTGAATGTGCTAAAAGTTTAAATAAGGAACAATAAATTATCTAAGTCAATAGTTTTTCAACTGTGTTCAATGGAGCCCTGGAGTTTTGCGAAGGCACCTCAGAGGTGGCTCTGAAGTTAGCAATTATCCCACTGGCTGAACGTTAACTTGCAAAGGAATGGAGGTCCCGAGGCTCTGAAACAGGCACCAGAGCCTGCATGCTTCCCAAAGGCGTAGTCCATCTAGGACACGTGTGACCCTGGCCGAGTCACTTCCCACCTTGGCTTGTGACTTCTTTTCTATCCAATGAAGAGAATCGGTGATGTGAGGATCACAAAAACCTGTTCACTCCCGTTCCACAGGGAAAACTGCGCCATTGCTCAGTCACCAAAGGTGGACTCAGAGTCAGATGCTTAGAACTTTGAGTCTCAGTTTGCTCATCTTTAAAGTAAGCAATTACCATTGAACAGTATTGACTATTATTAGGTGTTTCAAGATATGAGCTCAGAAACCCTGGCACAGTACAGATGAAGAGCATAGTGTCACAGGACCTAAAGCGGCTGCTAACAGAAAATGACCTCATGGGAAGTAATAGGAGAGAGCTTAGTGTTACTTTTGATGGTGATATGGAAAAGACAAGAGATTTCATTGAATGTAAGTAAACTCAAAACAAACATGTCACCAGTATTGACACTGTGAGTCACTAACTCGACTCTGAGGGTCCTGGCCCCTTGCCGAGCTGTAGAACTATTAAATGTATGCTTGTGTTTCTATACCCTAAGATGTTGCCCAAATTTCCTCCCCTGGGGTAAAATATAAGTTAAAGGGAAGATAAAACAGTGAAAAATTTTAAAGATATCAAAGTATAAACATATGCAAAGTGAGGCTAAAAATTCAAATTAAAACTAGACCAGAATATTTACATGTTTTATTAAATCTTTACAATCAGTAATTATAATCAAATACACATTTATATACAAGGATTATATACATTTTGCCCAGACTTTTACATCACAGTACATAGTTTCCCTTAGAAATATTGTATACATTTATCACCGAACAATAAAATCCAACAACAGTAGTGTTACAGCACCTGTTAGTACAGACATCTTTTTCATAAATTACATCATAAGAAAATATACGGCTGTAAATTGGGCTTTTAAAAATGTCTTTTATAAAATCCGAACATACAATATTTCATTCACAGAATGTTTTTTCTATGTTCTGACTAAAGCCTTGTGCATAAAACGACCGGTTGGAATATTTACTAAATCCCCCCACCTCTAAAATGATAATCACTATCTCAATTACTTATGCTGAGCTTTCTTTATGAGTTTGGCATGGGGTTTGGTGAGAGAACAAATGCTGGTTTTACTATAAAAAGGGCTGTGTGGTAGTAATTCAAATTAAAACAAATTCTCAAGAGAGTATATAGGGAAATTAAAATCAGAGCATGCACAATTTTTCATTTTACTCTTTAATACTGTGAAGAAAAGTAAAAAGTATAATGTCAAAAATTACTTGTTCTGAAACAACAATTATATTCTTGTTGGAAGCCTATTAAAGTTAAAAAGAAAAAAGAAAACTACCCAACAAAATATCCCACCCAAACATACCTAGTAAATTACAATCCTTTCACACCTCAAACTTTATGGGAAAAGTATTGCAAATCAGGGTATATCATTTCAATGGACTTTGATAAGCAGAAAAACTACAGCTATTTTTAGTTGGTAAACAAGTTAAGTTTTAAAACTTGAAAATACCTGAATTAAATATTTGCTCTAATATCTAACTTTTAACTTTCAGATAAAATCCTTACTGATTCCAGGTTTGTAAACATTGTATAAACCCTTCTTAGAAACAACTCTATGGCTGTGGTGATCACTTCAGCTCCATCTCTATGCAGGCAACATTTAACTGAGGTAGACCAGATGTTTCTAAAATTCAGGGTCTCATAGAATCCCCTGAATCTTTAGGAAGTAAATAAAATCCCGATAGAAGGTATTTAAAAAACAAACATAAAAAAACCCTAATGCTGTTGGAATTTTTTAATGAACTCAAGAACAACTTCATGGCAGTATGTCAAATAAGAAATGTAGACTCAATTGCTATGTTGGAGTTTTAAAGCCAAACATTATACCTTCTTTTCTTAACTGGGGGGGGACAAATCAAGTATAATTCCTCCTGGGTGTTGAGTGTAATTTAATTTTTTTCTCTCCTGTCTTTCTTTTTAAGGATTCATTTTTCTAAACAAGTGAGTCATTTGCTTCTAGACCTCAATGAATGGCAACAACTCCCCCTAATGGCCACAGGAAGGTAGAGTGGCGGTAAGCAGGCTTTTCCTTGTATGCCACAAAAACCTTTGCTGGGAAAAAAAAAATGATGTTGTTTTGATAACTCAGATAAGTGGGATTTAGACAACAATGGCTCTGAGCTACAAACAAAATCAAATCACTACATATAAGGCTTCTGTAATCAAAGTCTTAGAGGAACATCTGCTCCCTTTCTCCATGCCCCAGTCTTATAAATCAAGGCAAGTCAAGTAATTAAGCTTCAGCTATTTTGGCAGCTTTACAATTAAGGTGAACAAAAGCACTATGCCTATCCTTTCGTGTACTCTATGTATTACAGTTCTAGCTTCGGACGCCAAATTGCACATGCAGTGACTAAAAATATCCATTTTGGTGTCAGGTTTAATTAAGAGCCAATAAAGGTTTTGTATATTATTCTCCCCACCCCCCAAAGTAAATTCTCTATTAGATTTATTACTCACTGACCCAATTAAGTTTAGCTGGAATTTGTGAAAGCAGCTACTATCCCCTTATAGAAGAATATGTTTTCCTGGATCTAAGACACACTGTACATGAATATACACAACTACAATACAGCACCGCTGTTCTTTCAGCAGCTCCATATACACTTCAGTTCAAAGTACCTCAAAACTGAGGAGAAGGTTAGCATGTAATGTCATGGTAAAGAGAAAGAAAATGAAGTCTCACAGAAAATACTCTTTTAGAACTGATTCAGGTAAGTTTTAACAAATAAATAAAATGAATAAAGCCATGATTTCAACTATAGGGCTGTGTACAAATATCAACAACAAAAAATTAAAACTTAAATGTGGCCAGCGCCAGACTGCCACCAAAAAAAAAAAAAAAACTTATTAAGCTCTATGGCTGTATGTTAGTTGCTACTGTGTAAGTTTTTACACGGGTTACCATAGACTAATTTTCAAGTCCATATCAGAAGGAATATTTGTTTAAAAACAAAAAGCAGACATAAAAACCATGATTCAATGATTCAAGAGAAAATGTGACAGGCTCCTTAGGTACAACTTTAGAAACCATAGTTACCCCAGGATTTTTGGATCAATACCACAGTCTGCCCATGGCTTCCTAAGATACAGAAATGGAACACGAGTCAGTAAGCTTCGGTGACGGCCTTGCGACTCAAACTGCATACTAAACACGGGAGGGAGTAAGGCTGCAGGCAGAGGCCATCACCTCCAACAGAAATGAACTGGAAAGGTCATCACTGACCCTACAAGGACCTAACATTAAGTTCCACTTCAGAGTAGTCACAGCTTTCCCTACGGAAGGCCCAATGGCGAGTTCGTATTGCAACATTATGGTTTCCTCCTTGCTCCATTTTTCAAAATTATTAAGTAACAAATTTCCCAATATATTATATGACCTTTTTACCTGGCCCCAATGATTAGTCTTTATGCACAGAACTCACTGAGAAAGTACACTGCCTCACCTTTGGTTTAACTGAAAAGGGCATTGTTAAGAGGGAAAAGTCAAGTCACCTTGAGTATCTTGTTACACAATGAAGCAAGCGAGTGAGGAGCCCAGACTGTTCCCACCGCGGCCACATTTGCTTCAGAACCACTTAGGTCACTTTGAGTGTTTCGTGAAGGCAGCACGACCAGAATGCCCACAGTACGCTTGTTTCCCAAAGAGCCTCGAACCCAAACCTAGAGAGCCGAGCTCCCTGAAATTAGGAAGCAATACAAATTCCTCCTCCCCAGCCCACTACTAACCGAATTTTATTCCTCTGTCCAGGGCCTGCAGAAGCCTGGTTCCTAGGCTTGTCCAGGCAGCTTCTCCTGGCCCGAGGCGCTGCAGGGTGGTGCGCTGCCATCTGAGGGGACTGTGAGTTTCCATTTCTCATGGGACAGTTTGAAACAAGGTCAATTCTAACACAGCAAGCTCCAGGCTCCTATGATAACCAACTATCCCAGTCAGAACTCGGCTGCTCATCACCAGACTAAAGCCTCCCACTGGAGAGCCTGCTCAGTATGAGGGAGTCCACTGACCACGGTTACCTACTCTTTAAATACCTACCACCGGATTCTTCAGTGAGTCATAGTTCACCCTTCTCCATCATGTCAAATGCTTCTATATCTTCATTCCAGTCTGCTAATATGAAGTCTATGGGCTGGACCTTTTTACCCCAGCTGACGTTGGGACTGGAATCTTCCTCAGTTTCGGATTGTTCCTGAAGTTGGTTATCTAAATCTGTACATTCACCGTCGAGGCTCGAGGGCGCGTGGTTTCCCGCGGGGGCGGAACTCGGGTCGGGAGGAGGAGCGCTTGCAGCATTGTCCGTCGCTGCTGGAGATGATGACTCTGGGTGAGAGTTTAGAGCACTTTCCCCAGGAGACTCCTGGTCAACCAAATCCGCCTCCTGAGAACCTGCCATCTGTTCCGCACTCTGATTCTGAGAATCATTTTCAGAGAATGGCTGTTCTTCATTTTCCGTTTCAGCATCTGTATATGAAAGAAACAAGTTTCATGAAACTTTTCCTCTAAACATCTGTACCGCGCTTGCAAAAGCATACTGGTTTTTACAAGCTAATGAAGAAATAAAGCTAAAGCAAACCATGTCAAGGCAGACCAGTGACCGTTAACGCTAAAGCGTAAAAGGCCGCCTTACAACAGTGCGGCCACATTTCCCTGTGCCTTCGTTTTGTGCAACGGGACATTAGGAAATAATGTCCTTCCAAACTGAGAGCAGTGTCTAATGACTGATAAGACTGCCTCAGTGGATATTAGTAAGTACCAAGAAATACACTCAACAATACTACTATTAAAATGCATATAAGTTTGCATTGTATGTCTAAAACTTATTAAATACCGAAATTCAGGGAAGCTTGCACATGAGACCATATTAAATAGAACTTTAAACAGCACACATCATTGCTCTATTTTAAGATAACAGTCTTTCAGAAAGTGAAATTCCCATTCAGTAAGCCATGAAAATGCAGATAATACAAAATTTTGGATGACTGAAGGGCATTAATGTGATTGATTAAATCAAGTATTTTCATAAAGACAACTACTGAGATTACTTATAAAACTTCTATTTATTGTCAGTCTATGAACTGTAAGCTATAATCACCCTAATGTCCACTGGAAGGCTGAGTAGTAGGTTAAACCCTCCTGTGATGGATGAGAGCCTGGAGGCACGTTTTTAGGGATCCCACAGAAAGTGCTGAACTGGCGTCCACACCCATGCGCTGTACCTCCAGTCTCCGAGGGTCAGCAAATATCTCCCGAGTGTTCACTGTGGGGCAGGCGCTACGCAAGGTGCTAAGGATAAAACAGGCAAAACCAACACCAAACCTGCCCCTTCAGATCTTACAGCCCAGTCGGGGAAAGCGCCATTTACAAAGAATCACAAGATAAATGGAGAACTCTGTGACTCATGTTCTGGGCTTAGAAAAGAGAAAGGAGATTTGAAGGTTTCCTTCAGAAAGTGACACCTGAGATGAGATTTATAAGATAAGTGGAGTTAATTAGTCAAAGAAGGGAGGGGAGAAGGGCCTATTCTAAAACCAGAAAAACTGTAGGAAATACAGGCATGCAGGAAGGTATGAGTGGGTGGTACATAGACACCAATTGATTAGGTAGGATTGATTACCTGACCAGGGAAGTTTAAGTTCTCAGGGTGTGTGTGCTGGGGGAGAGGGGGAGTGGCAGAGAGGAGGGGGACAGTGACGGGAAGAATGAGTGCCCACACATTCTCTCTCCTGAGCTCTGGAAAAGGTACATTTTAATGAGACAATTAGGAAAACTAAAGACGTGAAAACAGGGAGCTTGGCTGCTTAGAGCTCACTGATGCTAGGCTACCCTGAAGTAAGGGCGAACAACACGTAAAAACCTTCCAGTGTCTTTCCAGAGTGCATTAATCTCGTGCAGAAGGAGCTGCAAAGGTGTAGTGCTATCTCATCTAGAAATCAAGACTGTGCTTGGGGAAAAAAAATTACCCTCTATAGTAGCAATACCAGTTAGAAATAAAATTAAGTACCCTTTTCATAATAAAAATAAAAGGTACAAAACATAGAGTTGAATTTATTATGAAAGATACAAGACCCATACTGCTTAATACTATAAAATTTTAATGAATATATGAAACAAGATCTGATTAAATTTGCAAGTAAGTGTCAGTTCCTAGATGGAAAGTCTTAATATTTAACAAAAATGTCCCATTTATACGTAAAGCATGCAATTATACATTCTAAAATAAATCCCATTTCTACTTCCTTTTGGTTATCTTGGGGACCAAAAAGAATTATTTTTAAATTCCTATGGAAGAATACACATCAAAGAGAAATCAGGAAATTCTAAAAAGACTTAGTGAGAGGAGAGCTGCCTTATGAAATATTAAAATTTATTCACAACAGCAAAGTGTTTTATTGTTGGCACAGGAATAAACAGATTAGTGGAAAAGAAGAGCAAGTTCAGAAGCAGATCAAAGACAGAGACCAGTGGATAGACGGCAAGGAGCCAGCCATCAGGAGAGTGCAAACGGCAGCTGCAGAGGCCCGGAGGGACGGAAGGGCACTGCCACACTGCTACAGATCTTCCCTCAGGCGCCTGCTGTCCCAGCATGGAGTTCACAGTCCTGAGCGTAATGACTACATCGTTAAATTCAGGAATGGTGTACAGAAACACAGAAGCAAAAGAAGAGTGAAGAAAGTCTCAAGATACAAAGATAAGAAAATTACTAATTTGAAAAAAAAATTTTTAAATCCTCACCCAAGGATATGCTTTCGTTGACTTTTTTTTTTTTAGAGACAGAGGAAAGGAGAGAGTGAGTGAGAGAGAGAAACGTGGATGTGAGAGAAAAGCATCAATCAGTTGCCTCTTTTATGTGCCCCGACCAGAGATCAAACACACAAGCTAGGCATGTGCCCTGATGGGGAAATGAACCTGAGGCCTTTCTGTGTACAAGACAACCCTCCAACCAACTAAGCCACCCACGGGGCGAAAACTATTAAGTTTTAACAATAAAAGGACAAGGGAACCTTGGGCAAAGACTTAGCGACTGGATGTTCTGTAGTCATATCTCCACAACCAGTGTTTACACTGAAAACAAGAAATACAGAGATGAGAAGCAGGTAAAAAAGCACAATGTAAATGTCAAAGTAGAACTATATTAAAAAGATGCTCTCCAAATTTGCCGGTGAAAATAAGAGAAAATTTCATCAAGAAGATGGCATTTAAACTGGGTGTTTAGAATGGGTAAATGTTCTCAAAGAGAAAAAGGACCATGGGTTTTTAGGAACTGAGAAGGCACTTCCAGACACAGTGACTTTGCAAATGTAAAAATGCATGAGGAAACATATCACGGATGGAGAAGGGAGGGTATCGGTTCTGCTAACAAGAACGAGTCGGTGCAGCTTCCCAGGCAACGAGGCCATCTGCAGGCATACCAGTCTTTCCCCCTCGGAATCACACCCTTGCCCACAGCACCCTGCCACAGTTCACCTCAGAACACGTTTACTCCAGTCAACTCCAGCGGGGGAGACTGCTCTGAAAAGTAGCTAACACTGCCAGTTCAAACCAGGCGACCTTTCTTTCCTTCCTCCCTTTCCTCGGTCTGCCTCTTTATCAGACACAGTACAGGTGCAGCCCTGAAAACACCTAGCTGCAGCTCTCCAGGCGCTGTGGGCCTCCCTGCAAACTGCAAATATAATAACGTACTGAAATGCTGGCCTCCTTTCCCCGTGGGAAATAATACTGAGAAAAGGAAACTGATTCTTACTTGTAAACTGTTTCATCTTGGAGCTAAAGGTGAAAAAACAGTGTCCTTCGTTCATGGGCACAGGATTAGAATTACTATTAAGCAACTTTATAAACTCCACACTTTGGAAATATGGGACACACGAGACACATGGTGTCAAAACTTTTGTGGGTAAATTAACTTTTAAGAGTGACTGGTTTGACCTGAATAAGCAACAATTCCCCTTGATAAACTGCTAGTTCTTTACTTCTGAAGAATGTGTACACATTCTTATTTACAGGGGACACATCCATGACCCCCAGTAGATGTCTGAAACCACGGAGCGTACCAAACCCTATTTGTACTTTTTTTTCCTATACATACATATGATAAACTTCACCTTAAAAATTAGGCAGGATAAATAAGTAAGAGATTAACAACAATAACTAGTAAGAAAATAGGACAATTATAACAATATACTGTAATAAAAGTTATGTGAATGTGGTCTCTTTTTCTCAAAATATCCGATAACTGATCTAAGTGACTAACGGATGTGAGTGTATACAGCTAGGTGATTCACATTCAGAGCAGCGGGCAATTTAAAATTTACAACTTGATTATCTCTAAAACTTTCCATTTGATGTTTTTGGACTGTGGTTGACCATGGGGTAATTGAAATCATGGAAAGCGAAACTGCAGACCAGAGAGGACTACTAAAATAAGATATCTGAACCTTCTTGCTAGCAGACAGGACTACTGCAGATACTTCTATATTAATGGCTGGGCCTTATCACCTGAATAAAAAGGTGGGAGTGGGGCTTATACTGGGGCTTCTATTTCTGTATTCATATGTTGGAAGAATTGCTCAGTCAAAGCTATGTGACTTTATAAGGGAAATATGTATTTGTAGAGTGAGATTTTTAGCAAGGACAATTGGAGGACATTTTATTGTTCAGACTTCAAGGGTGCTATTATTTGGTGGACTTACATAATCCTACCTAGCCCCTTGAAGGTACGATATGTCCAGATACATAGCTGGGAGATAAAACAGGTGCCTTCTCAGTCTTGTTCAGTGTTTCTCAACATGTACGAGTACCTGGGATGCTTGTTTAAAATGTCAGATCATGATCTCTGCCTTCAGAGTCTGACTCAATATTCTGCAGCAGGACTCAGGAACCTACGCTTGTAACAAGCACACCAGCTGTTCTGATGCAGAAGAGAAACACGACGCAGGCAGTACTGGCCCAGGACAATGCATGATAACCACTCCCAACATTAACTTCTCAGGAAATTTTCCTAAGTGAACAATTATCATTGATTTTTTACATTGATAAATATGAACAATTACACTGAAACTTGTTGCTGGTTTAGTTAATATAGCAGTACAGTTCTTGAAAGAGCTACACAAGGGGAGTTTTTTAAGACTTTTGGTCAAAAGCTCTCTATTACAGAATCACAGTTCAATAAATTTATAGACTATCAAAACTTTAAAATATATACTGTAGTTTAAATAAAGCCCCTTTACTGCAAGGTTCTTAAGGAAATACTGTTCAGATAATTTTTTGGTAACAGTGGAATTTATCTTTTCTTACATCCTACCTCTGGTATGGGAAGCACATGGTTTTACACAATCTCATAGTCCTAACCCCATGCACCCTTATAAACATACGAGTTTTTTAAAAAGTCAATGTTTTAAACATTTTGCACTGTATTCACATAAAAAGTGATCAAAAGGAATACATCCACTTTGTTAGTGACTCTCGCAAGGACACAGACTAGAAAATTCTTATTAATATGAGATATTTAATTTATAGGATTTGTTATAACAGGATCAATAAAGAATTATTATTGGACAGCTAACTAGACATGAAATAATCTAATTACATCAAACCATATACTATCAGGATATCCACTGAAACAAAATTATATATGTGTGTATATATATGTGTGTGTATATATATATGTATATATGTACACGTGTGAGCATATATATGTGTATACATACACATACACACACGTATATACCTATATATAATTTAAGGCTTATTAATGCAAGATACTTACTACTATTAATAATGTAGCTTGGAATCATTTTACCTTTTAATATTGCTGCTGAAATTCCAATGGTAGCACAAAATAGGGGGGAAAAAGCAAAGGCATTAAAGAGTTATATGGAATAATAATTTGCCTGTTTGATGTGCCTATATGCATATATGTAGGAAAGAAGATCTGAGTTTAGAAAAAGGACTCATGAAAAACATCAGGTACATAGGAGGATTAAAGCAGATTAGCAATCCTTTCTATTCTGCTGTTTCCATCTATTACATCCTTACCTACATATATCCTACTCACTCCACTGCTCTTAAACAGTTGACATTTGAAAGAATCTCAAAGAGAATAAAGGAATACAAGAAGACAAGACAAAACACTGATTTGGCTAGCAGCAGATTATTGCTAAACTTTTTTTTTACTGCTCCATTTGAAAGTCATAATGAATTGAATTAGTTTTCTACATTTCTGTCAAAAAAAAACATCCCAGGGGATTCAACAACCCTATATGCATTATACAACTTGATCTGTTTAAGGGGGATGGGAGGAGTACAGCACTCTCCAGGTGTCTCTGGTGGGTAAGAAAGACGGCTGCCATAGGCAGGATCGCAGTCTATGCCTGATGGCTCACTTTCCCTCATTTCGCCCCATTCCTGGGTGTGAAACTATAAAAGATACTAGTAAGACCTTGCATTTATATAGTAATTTGGGTTTCAAAGATCTTTCAAATTACTCACAAACATTTTGGCCTAGAGAGGACAATATACTCTCATGAATTAATAAGGCATGTTATCTTGTTCTTCAGACATCAGCCATTTGCAAGTCTTGCAACCTATAAATAGACCTCAGTGGAGAGAAGCTGCTAGATTTCTATTGTCATCACCATGACAGTGGTCATTTGACTACAGGTGGCTTGGTAAAATCCAATTATTATTATATTATATACAACATCATTCCATACGATCTCTTTTTACTCCTTATAAAAGAAATGTGAGATGCAGTTATCAGTGAAATTGAATGGTGAACATCTGTGGATGTTAAAATGGCTCTTTAGATGTAATCTCTTGTATTATCATCACTGGGCCAACTCAAAGCAAAAGTTATAAATTACATATTAAAAAAGAATTCTAAAAACATCCTAACTTGGCAAACAAAGCCAAATATATATTTTACTACCCTTATCTCCAAATGAAAAATATATTTTGAAACCATCTTCTAAAAATTGTACTTATTTTACCAGTGAACCAAAAATTTCTGTCACTCACTCTTATTATAAAACTAGTAAAATTAATGCTAAATGTCATACAAATAAAAAACCCCAAATAATTTACCCTTACCTCGATCTCTTGCTTTGTCAGAGAGGAGCACTTCCACCTCCTCGTATTCCCTGATGGCATCCAGCAGGATGCTCCCTTCTTTACTGAACAAGAACAGCATGGGGATCGTGATGTCGTCTGTGTCCTTTCCGTCACCTGCCATCTGGAACAGAGGCGCAGTATCACTGCTGCTCCCCTCATTGTCATCTAGCCAGAAAGTGAATACAGCAAACAGAGAAACAGTCGTCCATTAAAAAGGGCAATCTACCAATTGTTACTGTTGTGTACCTGTTGGCAGCATTAATTTTATGCACCAAGAACCATATAAACAACAAACGTACTTTTTGGGCCCACTAATTCTATTCCTAGAAATTTATCCAGAAAAAATAATTCAAAAGAACCAAAATGATCTATGCCCAAAGACGTTTACTGAAATGCCTGCTATCTATAATTGTGAACAACTGTAAACTGTAGTAAATAAATTATAATGAACTACTTAATGGAACACACAGAAAAACAAAATATTAAAATAGAACGTATAATTCTGATTTCGACTAAAAATTTCAGATGCTTATGAAAAAGCCTAGAAGTGGAAAACTGCAAAGACTTGGTTGGATGACAAAGACAGAACTATGAATGAAATGTTATAGTTGTTTAAGATTTCCTCTAATGGCATGATAATCTTTTATAAAATTACAAATGGATAGTTCTTTTTTATATGCTATTCACAAAGAAAACTGATGATAGTAGAGTTTCCTCCATAAATAAGATCGAACACAAGTGTCATTTTACACTGGCTGCATAACAGTAGCAGGACTGCTAAATGCTGTTTTACTGGCGACGCCAGTCATGTGCACCCCTACCTCACCTTCCCTGGAGAACCTGCCTGTCCCTTCTCAGGGGCTTGCTCTGACAGGCACTGCTAAGTGGAGCACACCATGCAGGACACAGCCCCTGAGCAGTAACTGATCAGACAAAGGGTGGCTACCTCCCTGGGGGACCTGGAAGTGCATGCAGAAGACTGATTCAGTTAGCAGCGGGAATGGCCATCTGGGAACCGATGAGCAAAGAGGGAGCAGGCTGCTGAGGAGCTGGAGAATGAAGCAGAACTGCAGAGAGATGCAGAGTTCTGCTCTCTGTGTCTCCAGGAGGGTCCCGAGACAGAGACGTGAAAAACACGAGCTGTCATGGTTCCTGATGATTTTCAGTCCCACCTCCACTTCCTCAGAATGCGGTTGTTTTCTTACTCTTGGGTTCAATGAAAAATCATCTACTTCCATACAGTAAACAAACCTCTCTTCTTAAACCAGCTAAATAAATTGTCTCTTGCAGCCAAATGATTTCTAAGATAATATGTACTTCTAGTACTTGCAATAAAAAACAACTAAGTCCTAGTTTTCTTATTTATATACAATTAAAACCAGTAAAAACCAAACAAAATGCCTCATCAGAAACAAAAAAAATACTTAGGGGAAAGATGTTACAACACAAGAAAGTTTCCCTTCAAAAATTAACTTTTCTGAGAATAGGGATCACTGCCTCTTGATGTATTTACCCACGGAACTCAGTACAGATTCTGTAACAAACAGCAAGCGGCTGAACTGACAAACCTCGCAGAGTAGAGAACACCTGGGAATTAGAGACTTCATCACAAAACAGGGAAGCTAAATACTTTGTATATGTTCCAGACTTTATTTTTAATATTTTATAACTTTAGTCTCAGTAAGAGATGTTCAAAATCATAGTGAGATGTCAAGCTCTTAAACTCTTCAATAAAAAGAATCTCAGTGTGGAAAATAGCCAAGGATAAAAAGATGATTTAAGTCAGGCACCAGCAAACTTTCTGTGTAGTTGGTCAGATAGTGAATGTTTTAGGCTTTTCAGTTCTCTGTTGCAACCACTCCCTTCACCGCTGTAGTTTGAAAGCCATCAGAGATAATGTGCAAACACCTTGGCATGGTGTTTGAAAGCCATCAGAGATAATGTGCAAACACCTTGGCATGGTGTGTGCCACTTAACCTTCTTTATGGAAACAGGCAGTAAGCTGGAGTGGGCCTACAGACTGTAGTTTACCAACCACTGATTTCAGTTACTAAGCAGAATTCTCCAAATACTTCACTAATGGAATTTATGTATTCATTAAATCAATATTGGTGTGCTCATGTGGGATAAGTAAAAGGAACAGAAAATTTATTTAGTTACTTTAAATAAATCTTAGTATTTTACATGTCTTAATTTTTATTTCCCCTAAATTCAAAAAGAAAATCTATCTCAATTAGAAAGAAAAAATTCAAAATACATTTCCCCTGTGAAGAAACTATGCAAAAGGACTAGCTCTGCAATTAGGATATGACCTCGGGTCTTTTCGGTTTTTTTAAATGTAAACTCCTCCCTACTTAAAGTATAGAAAAATTTATATTTTCCCTAATAGTCATGGTCTGCTTGTCATGATATACGTGATTTTCTATGAAAAATCAAAAATCAAACCACACTGGTTGAAATGATTTAAAGTTTGTAATTTCAGTGAGAAAAGACCCAAGGAGATAAAAATGTACTAGCAACTAATGTTTATATCTATGGTATGTTAGCTATTATGCTAAGAAATTTTATATATTATCTTCAAACCTTATAACCACCTAAAATATATTACCAATTTCATTGGGCTAAAAAAATATTATTCTACTGAATAAACAGATAAACTAAAGCCGGGCCAACGTTCCACTATGATCTGAGGCAGAGCCAGGAAGTGCGCCCCCATGTGTCTGACTCCAAAGCCCTAACCTGCGGTGGAATGGATATTTTCAATGGCTCCCACTGGAGGTGGCGGGATGTAAGTCTTGCCCTTAGGGGGCTTTGGCTCTTGTGGGCACATTTTCTTATTCATGGTGTTGGTTTTTACCACTCTCCTCTACCCTACCTTCACACCTGTCTCCAAGTACTTTTACTTGGCATTAATATACAGAAACCCAAATGCAGAATTTCAGAAAAGATACGAGACCTATAGAAATTACTGAGAGAGCTATTGCATTACCTATTCATTATGCTATCTAGTGGAGTAAAAATACAAAACTTTTTAATACAATTTTGGAAAACAAAAGGAAAAAAATCCTAAAAATTACCTCCTAATAACCAACAGAATGATACTGATGCAGACGACTTACCAATAACAATGCCACCAATGGCTCCAGCATTCTGGATGTTACGCGCCTTTTCTGCAAACATGCACTGTCCTCTTTGTATCAAAGCAATTTTCCCCATCACTGCCTCGGGGTTAGTAAGCTCTGAACAGCCGTTGTATGGTTTACTGCTTGCAACAAACCCTCTTGTCTGTCAGAAATAAAGGTGACTTAAATATTTTTTAGCTTCTCAAATCACTTTCTAGTCATTAAATAAAATTTGATATCTAAAGTGTTAGGTAGACCTCATTTCTTTTTTTTCTTTCAAATCCTCACCCGAGGATATTTTTGCATTTATCTTTAGTTAGAATGGGTGGGTGGGAGGGAAAAAGGGAGAGAGAGAGAAACATCGATGTAAGAGAGACACATCGGCTGGTTGCCTCCCGCATGACCCCAACCAGGGCCAGGGACAAATCACAACCGAGGAGCCCTGGACCAGAATCGAACCCGCGACCCTTTGGTTCGTGGGCAGATGCTCTAACCTCTGAGCCAAACCGGCCAGGTCTAGACCTCATTCCTCTACTAATTATAACATACCCAATATATATATTTAGCATAAATTTTGTTTTGAACATTTTGCATATCACAGTACACAACCAGTATTTCTATTGTGCTTTGCAGTTAATTTATAAAGCATTTTTACATAAATTACTAAACCTGATCTTTATAACAGCCCTAAATGAAATCATAAGAAATGAAATCATTTCATTTTACATATGAAAAACTGAGACTCAGGTGACATATTTGCTCTAAGACACAATGCTAATAAGTGGTCAAGTTGGAACCTGTAGGTAGATTCATGACACACCAACCATACCCACCACACTTGCAACAGCTGGGAACCGCTATAAAATGAATCACTGGTAAACGGAAACATTTTTGAAAGAGGAAAAAAAAAATAGATTTAGTCTACATGAATGTGCAAGCAGTTCTTCTTCCTGAAAAATCAAATCCACCAAAATACTGGTTTGAAAAACACTGGTGTAAAGGTATTCCTCTACAACAGCAATTTTCAACCTTTTCATCTCATGGCACACATAAACTAGATACTAAAATTCTGCAGCACACCAAAAAATATTTTTGCCGATCTGACAAAAAGAAATAGAAGTATAATTTTGATTCGCTCACACCAGACAGCTATGTTGTGTTGGCTGTTGTCGTTTTTTATTTGACAAGCTAAGAGAAAAGAGGTCAGTGCCCTTGACTAAACAGTAGGGCATTACATGTTTTAAAAATTCTTGTGGCACACCAGTTGAAAATCACTGCTCTAGAATGTAAAATTGATGAGGGAGGATGTGGATTTTCACTGGTTTTGTAAACTTGCTAGATAGCAAACACCTAAAAAAGTTCTGGATACAGTAAGGACAAAGAGTCCCTACTATACATAAACCTACAGACCTTTAAAATACACACTCAAATTAGTCTAAATTAAGGATAATAAAGTTCAAAGAGCATTGTCTTTAGATTATCGGAATACTGGGTTCTGGTTCCAGCTCCGCAACCAGTTAGTTCGATGAACTTGTGAACTGTTCAGTGACGAAGGTCTTTGTTTCCTATGTTAACGGTAAGAGCGGGAGTTAGCCCAGGGGCCTTCCACGTCCACTCGGTGGACCCTCAGCATCTGACACCCTCCACAGACACGTGAGCACCTCAGCATCAAGCCTCCATGTCAGAGTTTTGTTCAAAGAAAGGTTCTAGCAGTTGTTCAAGAGTCTGAAAACCATTTCAGGTAAATTAAAGGTACTAATTTAGAGAACAGACCAAGAATTGTATAGTATCTGAACAATATTTTTAAAATTCTATAAACATATTGTATATATAAATTATGACTCAAAATTTTCAAGATATGCTTTTAACTTTCTTTATTCTGGAAGAGTAAATAGTTAGGTTTTTAAAATAAATTAAAACTACTAAATTAGAAAAAAGACTAAGAACTTAGACAATACTTAATACTTTTAACTCAATTTCAGTAAGTACATTATGAGTGTACACACCTCTTTGTGTTTAGAAAGATCTAGCCCAAACTGAGCTGGTCCAGCAGTCAACACCACCCTGCCAAAAAATGGGTGGGAAACAATCTGTACAGCTCGTGGAGGTAGCTGCTGTTCTTTCTGTTGCTGACTTGACAACTCAATCATCTCCTGCATGAACCTCAACCCATCTTCAGCGTCAATCGAACTAGCAGCCTAGGAAAGAAACAGAGAATGTTATGCTTTCTGGAAACACTCGACTTTTTGACTTCTTCCACACTACTGCACTGCAGCCTTCCACTCTGCATGTCCTCCTTCAGTTCTGGCCCTGACCACACGCTTACGGCCTGATTTGTCCTAGACATCATTACTTCTGGAAATATTTTCTGAAAATTACTTCTGTAATTTTTACCATTATCTCTTTCACTGTTCTATAAACCATTTTTGATACAAATGGAGAAGTGAACTTCCACCCAGTGATCAAATACTCGTTTGCTAGTTGTCTCCACTGTTTCCCCTTTCAAGAAATAAACCTCATACCTGATCCATACTTCCTTTCTTTGAAATTATGAACCAACAACCAGATTACATTCAAAACATATTTATCAGGCAACTACTATATTCCAACATTTGACTAGACATTAAGGAGACAGTCTTACTTTAAGAAGTTTGTATCTAGAGGAGAAAAACATGTAAAATTAGCTATCGTTACATTTTTCAAGTGGGAAAGTGGACTAGGAAATAACCAATTCTTCCAGTGTAGATCTGGAAAATATTTAGAGTGACATCTGAATTGAGTCTTTCCAGAGGAAAAGCTGAAGAATGCCTAACCATAGTAGAAAAAAGATGGGCCACCTGACACTTTGCAGGAAAAGTCGATGGGGCTTGATAGGCGTTAGAAGATAGAGGACAGAGAGAAGCTGGGAGATAGAGAAGTTCAAGCCTATCCACAAATTTTGGTGACTTAGTTTTGGGAACTTCGAGAATGATGATAGGGTTTACTGAGATGGAGAGCAAAAGGAGGGATGGGCTGAGGAGGGGGAAGGAAGAGAATTCAGGTTCGCACAGATTGAGGTTGACATGTAGAAACGTATGACAGGTAGATCAAAGTTGGGTTTAAGAGTAAAGTTAGGAATCAGGGTTACACACGCATATCTAAGAAATCAAGTGTACAAAGATGACAGCTGAGCTTGCAGAAACAGATGAGACTGCTGAAGAAGACTAGAGAAAGAAAAGACTATGACTCAGATTCTTTGGCTGTGCCTACACTGAGTGGTTGTGCAAGAAAGAGATCTGTAAAGGCATGAACAGAGAAGTGGAAAGATACATGCCACTGGAATTCCCTAGAAGCCAAGAAAAATATATGGTTTAAAAAGGGATCAGTCAAGGTACAGAAAAGTTCAATCACATAAAGATTAGGAGACCACTGGGTGGCAATTACGTCACTGGTGGCCTAAGTGAAAGCAATGTCATTAGAGATGCCACTCCCACTACAAAGGAGTGAGGAAGAGCGACATAAGGAAGCAGGCAGAATATTCTGAAAGAAGGATGGACGTGGCAAGAACAAAGATGAGATAGGAATGAATCTAAGAGGGAGGAGAGGTTGTGGAAAGTTTGAATTTGAGATTTAGGGATACCTGATTATGGTTCTAGGTTGAAATTATTTAGGAAACTATGAGTTTTTTCAGAATTAATATATTAATAAGCTGAATAATTTAAAGACCTTGTGTTATGAAAATTTTTAAAGCAAAAATCAATAAAAATTTCCCCAAAAGACATGTTGTCTTTTCTATGCATAGACAAATTAATGCAAATTTTGATTTTTATAGTGAATAGATTCAGTAGCTCTTTGAAAACTAAAATAATGTAAGATGCAAATATTAAAACTAATCATTACCTTTTAAGATTATGATCTAGCCCTGGCCAGTCTGGCTCAGTAGTTAGAGCATTGGCCCATGGACCAAAGGGTTGAGGAATTGATACCCGGTTAAGGGTAGGTTTGATCCCTGGCTCCAATGGGAGTCGTGCGGGAGGCAACCAATCGATGTGTCTGCCTCACATCGATGTTTCTCTCTCTCTCCCTCCCTCCCTTCCACTCTATCTAAAAATCAATGAAAAAAATATCCTCAGGTGAGGATTAACCTAAAAAAAAAGATTATGCTCTGAATAAAAAAGATGGAAAGACAAGGGACCGAGAAACAGAAAACGTAAACTTGAGTCCTGTGTTTGACTTTAACGTGAACAAATTACCCAACCTATTTGTGATTTAATTGATCTATACTATAAAAGGGTTGAATTAGATGGCTTTCCAACATATTTTCAAGCCCTGAAGTTTTGATTCTCTAACTTTAAGCCACACATTAAAAGTTTTTTAAAGCCCATTATCTTATGAAAACTAATGAGACTAAAAGGGCAGGGTTGGATCTGATTAGTACAGCAATGTCTTACTTGGATTGCATGTTGAACCAACTGGACTCTCCCATCTTTGAGGTGAATCAAACTCACCCCCATCTTCTTCAAGATTTCTAAATGTTCAGGGTTAGTGGCCATGAAATCTCTGGCTCTCAGAGGGGGTTTAGCTCCACTCCTGAAACTCTCCTCTCTGCTAAAAGTAATTACAGGCAAGGCTTAGAAAACTACAAGTCAGAAATGGGGGAAAACATAAAGCAAATAAAAATAATGTTAGAAACTTGCAAAATTGCTAGTTTTAGAACTAGTGAATATGGAATAACTGGAAACAGACATTTGTCTACATATAACTTATGTTATTAATAAGTGGTATAGCTTTTAAATATAATATTTCATAGTTATAAAATCATGTATATTATCAATACGGTAATATCAATCAACAAAATTATCATCATTTGAAAGTACAGAATAGGCTAGCTTTGGGATTCGTCACCACTGATTTCTTCCTTGAAAAACAAATTTCTCCTCATATTATAAAAGCAAAACAATAGTTGTATCAGTGAATGATAACGCTAACTTAACATTTTTATTTTTATTTCCTATTAATGGCCTTTCTCATTTAACTACTTAGAAGAACATTGAGGCAAAAATTTTATTAAACAACCAAGAATAAGTACCTCATAAAATCAAACTAAACAAAAACTGTATTTGCACTACACAAAAACTACAGGTAAAGGAAAAATCTTTGCTATATATACAAGACATGTGGAAACAGTTGATGAAACTATTCTGTATAAAAATGAGCTACACAAGTTTGAAATGCTGCCCACTATTATTACTTAGTTTATTAAACAAAAGATATATAGAACATTTCCATAATAATAAAAGACACTGCAGAATAAACTTTGCTATCCAACTTTACTAATAATTTTTATTTTAATCAGCAACAACTACATACCTCAATGTTTTTGGTCTAAGTGAATGTCTACTGTTATATGTCACTTCTGGTCTCCGTTACTTACTAAGAATAACTGATATTACAAATATAAAATAAGACATCTTACACTCTGATGATGCCTCTAGGACAGCTCTTATCCACCACATTTTTCAAGGGTTCACGAATGCTCTGAGCATACAATGGATCATTAGGGAAGAGAATCTGAGTATTTGGACAAGTCCAATCAAAATTACTGTCATCCAGTTCTATATATTCTGAAGTCTACAATATAAAAGAATGGTATGTAAATAAAAAGAATTATTTTACTTAACACTATAGTTTGTTCAAACAAAATATTAAATAAAATGTAAGTATATAAGATGCCATAAAAGAAAACATCAAGCGTACTTTTCCTCTAACTATACTACATTTATTATTGAATTCTAGTCACAGATTACTTTTCACTTGGATAAATAAAACAAACACAGAGAAGTAAAAATGAGAATAAGACATTTGATTAGCAAACAGAACCTACTGTGTTCTTCTTAGAGATGCTTTGATTTGTAGTGGAGAGCCAAAGAGGTAACAGATGAGCTTCTGTTGTAAATATATAATCTTCTATGTCAAAAATAATGTCTTCTTTATCCGCAAATAACAGGTAAAGATATTTAAACATTTCAGCCAAGAAGAAAGAATCCATTCTAAAATAAGAGGTCACAGATAAATCTATGAACATAAAAATATCCTGATGCCAACTACCTGAAAGCCAGCGTCCAGGTCAACAGATCTATCAACACCAATTTAGAGGTCCAAAGGACTACAAAATATATCTGCCCCTCATGGTAATAGCCTTGACTCTAAGTATTTTCCAAAGAAATGAAAAAGATAAGTGCACCTGCCTACCACACAGATAACTAAATCTTGCCAATGCTACAGACAAGATTTTCTTACGGCCTTCCAATGAGACTGTTTCCCATTTCTTCTACACAGACCCAACAGTGGGGAAGTAATGCAGATAAACTACTGAGAATCATATAATCTTCTGTTAATATTAGTTGAATGGGATGAAGTAATACAACTTTAATGGAGTTTATTACACAGCCACTCTAGTGATAAACAAGAAGGTTTTAAAGGTAAAAGAATCATTTCCAAAAAGTTGCATGAAAAAAAGTACAACAAAATCACATGGAGTATAACTCTGTAATTATTTAAATACCTGTCAAGAAGGGAATATGAAGAAGTAAAGGGGATAAAAATACGTGACTTCACAAACTTTTAATGTTATAATGTTTTAATAAGCAATTTTTAAAAGCTTTAATAAAATTAAAAGTGGCAGAAAAAGAGCATGGCTGTTAGATGCAGTTATAGTAACATGAAATTTAATTAAAGTATCACCTAGTTTTTGGCAGTAATAAATAACTTGTAGTACCCTGGATAGGTTACATATTTTCATACCTCTGGCCAAGCACAATTCCTGGCACACAGTAGGCACTCAATGAACACTTAACAAGTTGAATGCAAGATTTTTAAATAGCGTTACCAAAACATGAACTGCAGAGGCCATGGCACATAGAGATAAAGAACGTGGGCTTTGGAAATAGAAAAGACCATCCACGGACCAGCTATGTAACCATGGGGATATTATGTAAGAACGGTGAGCTTCAGTTTGTTCTTCTGTGAAAAACATAATCATTACACACCTAACACCGGTGTAAAGACTGCATGAGGTACTATATATCCATTGTTTAGCATAGTACCTGGCATATGTATGAGCTCAAAAACAGAGCTATCATTATTTTCCCTACCCATAAATGATGTTTTACTTTGGAACAACAACTCACCTGTCACACTTCAAAATCTTTTTGAACATTTTAGATGTCAATCTTTATAAAACAGATAAAATATGTCCCTGTCAACCTGCAGTACACTTATGATAATTTAGTATTTTCTGGAGGACTGACAGCTACTATCGTGAGCAAATACTAGCTTGAGGAACTGTAGACTCATAAGCAGAATGTTGATTTTTGACAAATTCTAGAACTGATCAGAAACACTTGGAAAAGAATAGACATGGTAAGATCACTACGTATGAGTTGGGTAAAGCCAGCAAGTTGGGTATCATATCTAATCTGTAGCAAAAATAAACATGGACACAATACAAACACATAGGCATTAAAAATGTCCTCCCTGACCAGATAGCTCAGCTCAGATAGCATTGTACCATAATGCCAAAGTTTCAGGTTTGATCCCCAGTCAGCATAACTAAGTAGAACAATAAATCGATGTTTTATCTCTCTCTCTCAAAATCAATACATAAACATTATTATCAAAAAATGTCGGAAGACTGTGCATCAAACTGCCAACAGTTGTCACCGCAGGGTGGGCAAGTAGAAAAAGAGTCTTGGAGAAGATTTTCATGTTCTTCTTTGCCATTTCAGTTCTTTCCAGGGATCATCTACTATGAGGAAAACGCAGACCCTCCATTCGGAAAAGCGTGTGCGTGTGAACACGGGTGAGCCAGACAGCAGCACTGTGAGACCTGCAGGGCAGGAGGCAACCAAATGCAGGGCTAGTGACGGAAAGCTGTCAGGTGCCCAGCCAGGAAGTCGTGGTCCCATCCAACACTCTTCCCAAAAATGTATGTGGAAATTTTTTAAGGTATGTTTATCTAAACTGCAGATCACTAAAAACAGGTAGCTTAGCTAATACATTAGATGATTGAGATGAGATTCAAGCTTTTTTTGGTTTTAAAAAACCCACAAAAATCAACAAATATGAAATTTTGCTGGGATAAGTATAAAGTTCTAAGTTTACACTAAAAAAAAGTCAGTTGCTCAAGAGCAGGGTGGAGAACACCTATTTGTCACCAGGCCATAGTTAAGTATCTGAGGTCAACTGAGGTTACAAGTTCACTGTGAGTTGAACATAATTGAGCTGCTAAAAAATCTAAAGCACATTTAATAACACAATATGATAAAGATGAGTATTTCTCAACTTTTTGTTGGGCCAAATGCATCAGAGAGGTACATACTGGCATGAGTGAGTCCATGAAGAGTGACCCCCAATTGCATAGAGTGTAAGCCCATCAGGCCTCAGAAAATGAGCAATCTCCTGCCTGAGTCCAGATGGTAACACTGCTGTTGTGCTAGGCACATGTTGAGTTTGCTTACTTCTGGACATTATTATTATTTTTTGTTGTTAATCCTCACCCAAGGATATTTTTTCATTGACTTTTAGATAGAGTGGAAGGGGCGGGGGAGAAAGAGAAACATCTATGTGAGAGAAGCACATTGACTGGTTGCCTCACACATGACCCGGACCAGGGCTGGGATAGAACCTGCAACCGGTACGTACCCTTGACCAGAAATAGGGTTCAGGCTGACACTCAAACCGCTGAGCCAAACCAGCCAGGGATGGATGTAATATTTTAAGAGACACTTTATATATTGGAATACAATCAGAATGGAGTTAAGGCAGTGGTTAAGAGGTCCAGAAGCAATGTCACATGAGGAATATTCAGGGAGGTGGGAGGATATTAAATTTAGAAAACTGGAACTCTCTGAACAGAGTAAAACATGGCTTCCTCTGTAACTCCTCGATGTGCTGTTCCCTCCTTCTACTACATCATCTCTCACATGGTTGTGATGAATTCTTTACACACCTATTTCTTCGCTGACTACAAGTCATGAGAGGACAGGGACTGATTCTAATTTATCTTTCCATCCTCAAGTTTAAGTGCAGTGCTCGGCATACAGTACATGATTAATTAGCATCGTGGTCAACAGCCTATCTGCCTTGACTAGAACTGACTTAACCTTACTAATTGTGTGACACAGGGCAAGTATGCTAACCTCTCTGTGCCTCGCTTTCTTCATCTACAAAATGAAGATTATAACAGAAATTACACATCAGAAGGTTCCTGTAAACATCAAATGAGTTAAACATCTAAAGTGCTTAGTTAGAAGAGTGCCCAGAATATAGGAAGCAGTCAATAAATGTTACAGATAAATACACAGCTGTTTTCATTACTTGCTGTTTCTTATCTGTATGCCTGCTTTCTGAAACCTATCCATTTCTCATCTATCAGCTGTGATCAAGGAAGGACATCCAAGGCCTAATTAACTATTATCTAAACACCCTGAGGGAAGGACAAGGCACAACTCTGAGTAGATGATGCGTGCTGTGCTTCATCTGCCCTTAATTCCCCTGCCAAAACTCCTACCACTTTCTTCTAATTCTTGCTCATCCTTCATGACACAAGATCCTTCAGAAACCTTTCAGCAACTACCACATCCCAATTTGTGTTTCGTGTCCCTTTACTATGTTTCACAGTACTTACACAATGGTTTAAAGCCTGTTTATCTGCTTGTCCTCAGCATTCAATGTCAGAAAAGACATGTTTTCATATCATTAATCCTCAAAAACTAGTGTAACTCTGGCACATAAGATGTCTTGGTAAATATCTGTGGGATGAACATCTGCTAACCAAATGAACAAATAAGCTTTACTGTTAAGAGATGTACTGCTATATTCTGAATAGTTAAAATAATCTTGGAATAACTGGAATGCTAATGAATGTCAGATTAATCAAAATATGCTATTTATTTATTCATTTGATTTATTGTTTTTAATCCTCACACGAGGGTATTTTTCCATTGATTTTCAGATAGAGTGGGAGGGAGGGAGAGAGGGATAAACATCGATGGGAGACATATCAACTGGTTGCCTCCTGCACAACCCTGACCAGGGCCAGGGACCGAACCTCAACCGATGCACATGCCCTTGAGCAGAATCGAACCCGTGACTCTTTGGTCTGAGGGCCAATGCTCTAAATGCTGAGCCAAACCGGCCAGGGCAAAAGCATGCTTTTTATATCTTGAGTACTTCATGCCATTACATCTATCTAGTATCCAATGAAAAAGAAACTGCCAATGGTCTTTCCCAGTCCTTCAAATCAGCAACAGAATACACACAATAACCACAATATTGTTTTTAAGAAATTCTTGTCTGAACATAAATAATCCAGATCATTCAACTTCACCTGGATAATTTCTAACATTTTATATAATATAAAAAAACTTTTAATGAAGGAAAATAAAGCCTCAATATTCCTAATACTCCTAAAATCAAGGTTCTGATATTTAACAATCATTTATTCGTGTGTTTTTTTTTTAATTGTTTTTTTTGAGAGAGAGAGAAACATCGATGAGAGAGAACAGCAATTGGCTGCCTCCTGCATGCCCCCCACTGGGGATATGGCCCATAATCGGGCATGTGCCCTGGCCAGGAATCGAACCAGCAACCTCTTGGTGCATGGGTCAACACTCAGCCAGTGAGCCACACCGACCGAGTCTGTTTATTTGTTGTTGTTTTTTAAATCATCTGAGTACCTACTATATGCCAGGCACTATGATAAAAATACAAACTCTTCAAACAATTTAAAATGAGCCTATTCAAGAGAGTTTTAAAAATAAACACAACAAACTAAAGTTTGTATCTTCAAGTATCATCTGTAAAAGCATTAAGCGTATATGAATTCCACCTAGTAGTGGTATTTCAGGAATCGTGTTACCTGTCCTCATGACTTCCAGTACGAACATCCTTCATGGCAGCAAACCCACAAGGCACTCTAGCGTATTTATTCAAATTCTCAATAAGTGTTTTCCCTACTTCAAGGTAGTAAGGGTCTCCTGTAGCCTATTGAAAAAGAGAGTACACATATATACACACACACACACACACATATACATATATACACATATATGTAGCTAATATATTACCATACATTAATTTATCACATATTTATTGAGTACCTACTCTGAGAACCTAGCTCTGAAAAGCCATGGAATCTGCATTATAAAATTACTTAAACACATAACTGGAAAGCCATCCAATTATGTATCTTGGCCTTTAGATTAAATTTCAAATTCCCCAAAAAGATTCCTGATTAAAAGAAGGCAAGAGACATGCTTTAGAAAGCAGCTCTAGAATATAAATTTCTCTTTAAAGAAATGTTTACATTAGTATCACAAAAAGACATAAAACTTAGGTGTCAGAACTTGCATCTTTCAATAACTCTATGAGATAGATGAATAATAACCATGATATATCCAACCATTATAACACACTAAACAAGGTCTTTGAAAACCCAACTACTATTTTATAAGACAGTGAGATATTCAATAAAGAATGAGGGTGGGGGGCTAAACAGCAAAAAGGGAGGTAAATTATCTTACTTTATACAAGAAGTAGGTACTTTCTGCAAATTCTGGTCTTAAAGGATGTTGAGCCCAATGTACCCTGAAATCTGTGGTAAATGCCTGGACAGAAACATTCAAATAGGAAAAAAAAAAAAGTGAGGAAAAAATAATTAACAAGTAGATTTAGAACATACAGCAGTACATAAATTAGAAAATAAACAAGTAAAAATAATTAAAACACTGATAACAATTTTCATCTATAAAATTTTTCATTGCTCAAAATCACAATTCACTTTTGATAAGTTCCTATTTTTACCAAGTAAATGAAATTAAGGCGTTGGTGGTATAGTGGTGAGCACAGCTGCCTTCCAATTAAATAAAATTATTTTTTAAATGATCATTTTGGCTATTAGGACACTTAGAAAAAAACGATGAAATTGAATAATGACATTACATGGGACCTGAAGGTCCCACATAACTATGTTTTCTTCTTTTTCCTCACCTCTACTTTTTCTCTTAGTTATTAAGTGTCTAATTCTCATATTTCTATTTTAACATATGCTTTCTTTTGTAACAATCTCAAATCCTCAGTGGAAAAAGAAAGACATTATTTAAAAATAAAACTAGTCTCGCTTGAAATGTATTCAATAACAGAGCCAACTGATTGATTTATAGAAAAAAAAACCTTCTGAGAACCAAATAAAATTTTATTTGTGATAACATGTTATTTAGTTGAAACCTTAGTTTATTCTGAGTGAATATGAATTTTCTACAATACAATGCTCAGTCCTCACCTGAAGGCTAATAAAACTCTACTTTCTAAAGCAAACACTTCAGGAAACATTCTGAATTGTTGGGATGCTTGGCTCTCTCACAGAGAGCAGGGAATCAGTAGGGACAGAAGGTGAATTTGAAAGTTTTTTAATGATACATTTCTGGAAAGGCAAAAAGTATATTATTAAAATCTTGCCATTTGAAACTAGCAAGGATATTTAATACTGATACAATGTATAAAAACCAGGAAGACAAACTGCCAGCCAGCATGAGGAAGAGCTGGCACTCCCATATTTCCAGGAAGCATGTGTGATCAGTAAGAGTATATTCAATGTGTATCATTTTTATAAAATAAGCGTTAGAAAATAAAAAGTAAAAAGATCTCCTTAGTGGGTATGTGTAAAAGTTAGAAAAAAATAATATGAGATGTCATGGATTAGCGAAGGTTGAGAAATACTAATTTGGGATATTTTTTTACATAAAATGTCAGAATTATCATAAACTAGACTTCTCTGAATACACGAGGAAAAGGAAAAAACATATATAATACTATGTAAACCAAATATTAATTAAACTATTTAACCAGAAAAAATAAATAGAAAAAACTATCCAACCTTGAATATGACATTTTCTACCTTTAAATTAGAAATTTATAGTATATTTAAATTAGAATTCCAAAGATAATTTGCTTACCTCTGGTAGAAAATTGTGTTTTTTAATCACTTGATATAACATTTCATGAGTTTCAATAGCAGGTCTAATATCCCCCTTTAAGACCTAGAAGTCAAAATAACAAAATAACCTAATAAAACAGAAGTTGATTCTTTAATTTATAATCATTTTATAAAAAGGAAAATGTAGATTAATATAATTTTGAAATGTGACTCTGGCAATTCTATTTTAGAGATCAAAAATGCACTTAGCTATAATCATTTTACTCTAATATCAGGAAAACAAGAGTTTTTTGGTTTTTTACCTGCAGACCTGGAAAAAAGGCAAGCAAAGCATCCATCCAAGTCCGAGCATTCAGCATTGGCTTGTGGATATGCACGTCGAGGAGAAGAGGGGGCTGGCTGATGTACCGCATTATGGCATCGTAGTGCTAAAAGATCACAACATGTGTTCAGGAAAGGAGATGAAAAGAGATGAGCTATTCTAAACACAGCATTTCATTAAACAGCACTGTAAAGAAATTAAACCAGAATTCATACATAAATAAATTTATGATGTCATTGTGTAAATGTTTAAATTATTTTAGATGAAAATCTTTCTAAAATATATTGTATACACTCTCTTGTGTTCTTTAACTCTGATGCAGAAAATAAAAGACTACAGTTAATATGGGGCCTCCTGGGGGAGCAGATGAACATGGCTATCCTTTGGAATTAGTCAGTCCATGGTTAGTATACCCTTGTGGCCCAAGAATGCTCTTATATCCTCTTGAAATATAGGTCCAGGCTTCTAGATTAATATAATTAGTTTCATTTTTTCCCTATGTCTAGAAGTTTAGGCCCTTCGTGGCTGACACTGGTACTCAGTACTACCCAAACTAATGTATCTAATCACTGTTGCTACCCTTAGGGTCCGCTATATCTGCCTTTTAGGCTCTTAAAAACTCTTTTTCTTCTATCTTCTCCTAGTTATCTCTCAGCTGTAACAACAATTTGGGCTGTGAGAGTCAATGAATGACAATAAGCCAAAAAAAAAATATCTGTCTTCATTCACCTCAAGAAAATCTCGTTATAATCCAACTACTGACTTATTTAGGACACTTACTAGTTTGTTTTTTTCCAAACTCATCTACTATTTAATCACCCTATATACATTAAAACTCATTTAATCTTCCCCAAAACTCTATAAATAGTACTAGTACTCACATTTTGTGGATGAGGAACAGAGGCAAACAGTATAAAGTTATTTGCCCAGTCATAAAACCAGCAGTACAACCAGGATTTAAACCTAGGCAGGAAAACTGCCATGCTTTTAACCACTATATCATACTGTCTCACAGTAATTGGGTGAACTGATGAGTGGGCAAAGAAATGGTAAATTATTTAAAAAGAATACAGTGATATAGCTGATGAGAATGCTGTATTAATTTCAGTTTCCTTCAGTTACAAAGGTGATCTAATCAGGCTCAATAATACTCCCCCTTCTCCCCTAAAAGTATGCCTGTAGCTCTGATCTAGACTTAAGACTTACAGACTGCTTTTGAAATGAATACGCACTGGTTTCTCCAAGTTTCTGAAGCCCTGCATACTTTCTGTGATCAAGAACTACGCCAAACTTGCAAGAGTTAAAAAAAAAAAAAGGAATCCAAAAGAAGCAGCTAATAATTTATTGCAATAAATTCTCTTCCTTATATAAAATATTAGGTAAAACTCAAATTTACATCACTTACTGGCAGATCATGAAACCTTCTAATAAGAAACGAAGATAAAACTACTTCATAAACTAATTTTTGGAATGTGTGTAGCTTTTACCCTGTCCCTGTCCAACATCATCAGGGAATACTGACAAAAACCCTACTACTACACATTTAGAAATAATTATTTTTCAGACTGTCACTCAGATTATTGAGTTTCTAACAAATCTGGCACTCAAATTAAATTGGCTCTAAAGTTAATGTAAAATTGGATCAACTTACTGTATTAAATCTTTCCAGAAAACTGTCATCTCCAAGCAAGACATAGGCTTTCAACAGATATTCATAATAGGAATCAATGCCTGCTCCAACTCCACTATCTATGAAAAATAGATACAAATGTGATTATTTATTAAACTAGTCAAAAATTCTTTATACAATTGAGGGTACTAGCACACTCAGAATGAAAAATGAGTCTAAATAGAAAACTATTTAAAGTAAAAAGTACACATTTACAGAAATATTAACCCTACTATATGAATAATTGTTCCTTTGCTAACAGTTTATGTTAAAAAAAAATGCTACTTTGCAAAATGGCTTACAAAGGTCTTACTTAAAAGCACGAATTACTAGTTTTGAGAATTTTTTAACCTCATTTTCTCAGGGAGAAACTCCAAAGAGGAAGCACTAGATTATGTATTTTTTTTTATCAGACCCTTAATCAGGAAGACATCAATCTTTAAAGTTATAACAGGTATGAAAACAAGGCTACTGTTTGGAGGTACCCATTCTAATTGCTAAAATTGGTACTGATTGTTGGCTTCTTCCTCCAAGAATTTCACAGAGGTCCAAAGAGAGAAAATAATAAGAAAATTATAAAACCTGGTGGCCAGGGGTGTGGGGACAGGGGAGAGGGGAGAGGGTAGCTTTGGCCTACAGCAGAGGCAGCCAGGCACGGGTATGGAAGGACCAAACAGGAGGGACACTGCTGGAGCTCTGCTCTTGCTTCTCTCCTACCACAGCATTAAGACACAAGACCTCCTCCCACACCTGCTATGAGCCAGATCTAGGCTCCAGGTATTCTAGAGGTAAAATCGGGGCAGCACAGAAGCCCCGCATAAGGAACTAAACAAATGAGGTAGGAACTAACTTTAGATCTTCTCTTCCCCACGTTTTCGCCTCCTAAAGCTGATGAATTACAATCTAAATTACAATCACAATCTTAGAAATCCCTATACCCAGGGCACACCCTAGATCAAATGAATCAGAATCACTAGGGTTCCAGGCATTGGTATTTTTTTAAACTTTTTTAGATTTCATCCCTAATATCCCTTACCTGGATAGGAATTGGGATTTGACTTTGCCACAAAGTAGGTGACAAGGAAACATGAACTTACAAGCCCAAAACATTTAAGAAATATGACTTTTTGCCTGGCCAGTGTGGCTCAGTGGTTGAGCATCAACCCATGCACCAGGAGGTCGTCAGTTTGATTCCCGTTCAGGACACATGCCCAGGTTGTGGGCCAAATCCCCAGTGGGGGGCATGCAGGAGGAGGCCAATCCATGTTCTCTCTCATCAATGCTTCTTCTCTCTCTCCGTCTCCCTTCCTCTCTCTCTAAAATCAATAAAGAAAAAGAAAAAAAAAAAGAAATATGACTTTTTAAAAAGAAAAAGAAAATACCAGAATAAGAGTTTATCAGGAAAAGAAATATCAGAACAGGCAAACCAAAAAAATTAAATTAGCAAAAAGAGAGATAAATGAAAAAAGATAAAATATCTAAAAAATAAGGATCAAGTTTTCAACAATTAACAACATAAAAATTAATAAAACAGGACCACATAATACCAAAATGAGAGATAAAGAAAATTCTACACCTAAAATTATAACATTTTTAGAAATTTCTCTTTGGCTCTGATACTCTTAATCTTACAGAGAGAAAAAGTAGATCATAAGACTTCCGGTCAAGACGGCGGGTAGGTAAACGCGGTATCGCGTCCTCCCACAACCACATCAAAGTTACAACTAAACTACAGAACAACTATCATCAAAACCGCCTGAAGTCAAGCTGAATGAAGTCCTACAACTACGGAATTAAAGCAGCAGCCACACCGAGACTGGTAGGAGGGGCTGAGGGGATGGGCTGGTCCCCACACCCACGTGTGGCGGATAAAAATCAGGAGGACACCTTGGCTGGGAAGGTCCTTCCTGAGGACTGAGGGGTCCCCGTCCCACACCAGGTGCCCCGCTCAGGGTCCCAGTGCCAGGAAGAGAATCCCCATCACTTTGGGCTGGAATAAATAGTGGGAACTGAGGCTCAGGGAGGCTGAACCAGCTGGAGCCCCAGGTAGCTCCTTAAAGGGCCCGCGCACAGACTTATCGGACTCTCTCCCTCTGAGCTTGGAGGGGAGGCAGCTCGAGGGGCGCCAGAGACACACAGGGAAGAACTGAGCTGTTTGGCACTGGAGCGAGAGCTGGAGAGGGGGCTTTCTCCAGGACAGACGTGCTGTCAGAGGCCTTTGTTCCTTTGGTGAGCCCTTCCCTGGGGCAGCAGTCAGTCACCATATCTGGGACTCCAGCAACCTGGCTCACACTGGTAGCCCCGCCCTGGTGATTCCCTGAGGCCCCGCCCCACCCAACTTGCAGGCCCACCCAAGCTGTTGCCAGTTGCTTAACCATAGGATTGGCCTGTCTTGGATCCTGCTTCAGGTTTTCCTAAATTCTTTCAAACAAGCAGCATCTCGTCTCAGTTAGCCCCATACCTCTCATTAAGTAATACACAGAAACAGAGAGGCAGCGAAAATGAGGAGACAAAGAAACAGGTCCCAAATAAAAGAACAGAACAAAACCCCAAGAAAAGAACTAAGCAAAATGGAGCTAAGCAACCTAACAGGTGCTGAGTTCAAAACACTGCTTATAAGGATGCTCAATGAACTTAGTGAGGGCCTCAAGAGCATACAAAAGGACCAGTCAGAAATCATGGATGCACAGTCAGAAATGAAGGAGGCATTAACTGAAATAAAGAATAATTTATACAGATTCGATAGTAGAGTACGTAAATCCAAGAAGCAAACCATTAATTTGGAATATAAGGAAGCAAAAAATGCCCAATCAGAACAGCAAAAAGAAAAAAGAATCCAAAAAAATGAGGATAGTGTAAGGAGCCTCTGGGACAACTTCAAGCGTGCCAACATTCGCATCTTGGGGGTGCCAGAAGGAGAAGAGAGAGAACAAGAAATTGAAAACCTGTTTGAAACAATAATGGCAGAAAACTTTCCTAACTTGGTGAAGAAAACAGACATACAAATCCAGGAAGCACAGAGAGTCCCAAACGAGATGAAACCCAAGAGGCCCACACCAAGACACATCATCATCAAAATGCAAAAGGTTCAAGACAAAGAGAGAATCTTAAAAGCGGCAAGAGAAAAGCAGTTAGTTACCTACAAGGGAGTTCCCATAAGGTTGTCAGCTGATTTCTCAAAAGAAACTTTGCAGGCCAGAAGGGAGTGGCAAGAAATATTCAGAGTGATGAAAAGCAAGAACCTACAACCAAGATTATTCTATCCTGCAAAGCTGTCATTTAGAATCGATGGCCCATAAAGAGTTTCCCAGATAAGAAAAAGTTAAAGGAGTTCATCACCACCAAACCGTTACTATATGAAATGATGAAGGGTCTTTTTGAAGAAAAAGATAAAATATATGAACAAACAAAATGGCAATGAATACATATCTATCGACAATGGAATCTACAAACAAAATGAACAGGCAGAACAGAAACATTGTCATAGATACAGAGAACATTTTGTTGGTTACCAGATGGGAGGGGGGTTGGGTGAAAAAGGTGAAGGGATTAAGAACTACAAATTCATTGCTAGACTCACAAACCTCAAAGAGAAAGGGTTTGGGGGTGGGGTGGGGATGGGAAGAAATAAACCAAAGAACTTAAATGCATAACCAATGGACAGAGACAACAGCGTGGAAAAAGGCGGGAGTGGGGAGGAGGGGGTTGATGGGGGAAAAATGAGGAACATCTGTAATACATTCAACAATAAAGATTTTTTTAAATTTAAAAAAAAGAGTAGATCATATACAAGGGCGTAAAAATCAGAATAATATCAGATTTTGAACAGGACTTAAGAAGACAACAGAGTTGTATTTTCAAAGACTTGAAAGAAAAGAACCTCACAGAAAATTATACCCAAACTGTCACTTAAATATGAAAGCACAATAAAATTATTGTTAGGTATATAAGGCCTCAGAAGCTATTAAAAGGTACTGAAAATAGTTTGAGGTAAATACATAAATGAGAAGAGAGACAAATCTAAGAGATGTTGTAAGTAATATACAAAGTACAAGTGACCAAGTATCTTGATAAAGTTTATCTTTAAAGAAAGAGGAAGTAAAACCAAAAGAAAAAAGAGAAAACATATTCATAATGAGTAAGAACGCAGTATCTATATGGTAAAAACATAAAGGGGGATGAGAGTTGCAGTGGGGTTGTGGAGTTGGGGGGAGACAAAGGATAGGAGAGCATGCTAAAAGTTCATTTCTTACTAGGAGGCAAATATAGGGTTCAATTAAAATTAAAAGAATTAAAAGGAAACAAAAAGGTGGGACATACTGAAATAATAAAGATGGTATAAATAAGTCCAAATACATTGCAGAAATAGGGAGAATCTAGGATCATATGCAGAAGTAACTGGCTATCAAACAAGTTGCTTTTGTAACAGATGGTCCATTTGTGGGTGCTTGTTACATATCATATTAATAATGACTAAGTAAAATGGGCCATGCATGGACCCATGATGACAGTGTCATAAGCCAACAATGATAACTGATCTTAAATTAATAGTGATTATTTTGCACCTGAGTTCCAAGGCAAGTAAAAAAAAGATAAGCTATTGCAGAATTCTGAAGCCAGGTTTCAGATTAGTTTCAGAAACCATTTAGACAAAACAGAAAAATTTTATATAATACTGAAGTCAATAATTTTAACATGCTCAAATTAATAATTATCTTTTTAATTTATTTAATTATAGGCAATTATTTTTATTTTATAAGAAACAACATAAGCCTTTTGGGAAATAAAATAAATATGTAAACAAGATCATCTCATTAGGAATATTCTACTATATTTCCATTCATCTATGCTTATAAAGATAAAAACATAGTCTTTATATACGTAATCCTATATTCTATTTGTTCATATAACATTGTTATGTGCTTTGTCTCATGATTCAAATTCATTTTCATAAGAATTAGTAATAACATTGTTAAATACAGATTTTCACTTAACTATACCTTCATGTGAGATGGCTGAGGTATTCTGATGACTGAGGTCCTCAAAGAAGTTAGTTCTACTGTGTCAACTATTCCCTCTATCTGTAATGCTATACCCAGTAAGGTATGAAATAGAACACTAAGTCATCTAGAAGGGTATGCTATTATTTGACACACCAAAGAAGAAAATCAGGCTAAATTAGTTATAATTCCAGCAAGTTTGTGAGAAACACTGCCTTTTACTGTCCCAAGATTACTTTAACGAATGAAAATTCCTTATTTCCCAACCATTCTAAGGATGTGAAAGCTAGATTTGAAAAAGGCGAACTTACATACCTTTTCGCACCCAATCTCCAGTATGAATATTTATAGTCACGCCCACTAAATTACTACTTCGCTGTCTTTTTTCCCAGAGGAAATCAAGAGCTTTTCTTGCATATTCCTATAATTAGATAAAGGAAAGGCATACTTGAATAACTTCAGATCTCTGGCAAACAAGGAAACAAAGAAACAAAAATCAAAGGCCCCATAGCATATTTTAAGGATTAACTAAAATTCCTAAGATAACCATTAATAATATATGTTAAATTTCCTTACAGGCCAAATCTTGGTTCTTTTTGACCCAATCAAGTCTAGTTAAAAAGAATGACTCTAAAAATGCTATTTAGTGGCAGTAATCTCACTATGAAAGGATCCAGGTTCATCTACGCTTGTAGTACAAGTTCACATTCACACACATGTATTACTAAATCATATTAATTTCTGGCATAATTGAATGCCCTTGATAAAATAATCTCAGACATTTTAATGCAAAGTGAGAATCTCCTTAGATACTCTTATTTAAAACTTGAAGGAGACTTTTAAAGTTTATACACCATCTTTTAAACACAAACAGGCATTTCAGATTCCACTTTTTAAGTAGCATGTAACTTTGTTAGAGTCAGTAAATCAACTAGTATTCATTTGACAACCAAATTTTTAAACTTATGATAACAGTTTCTTTTATTTTCATTTACTTTTATTCATTGGACACTAAATTAAAATAATTTCTGATCTGCCCTGGCCGGTTTGGCTCAGCAGTTAGAGCATCGGCCTGCGGTCCAGAGAGACCCGGGTTCGGTTCACGCCAAGTGCGCGAAGGGCGCGTACCTCAGTTGCAGTTTGTCCCTGGCCCTGGTTGGTCACGCGGGTGGCAGCCACTCGATGTGTCCCTTTCACATCGATGTTTCTCTCTCTCTGTTCCTCTCTTCTCCCTCCCATTCTATCTGAACAAAAAGTGAAAAAATGTCCTCAGGTGAGGATAAAAAAAAAAATTTCTGATCAAATTCTTGGCTTTGGATAAAAATTTGTTACAAAACATGCAGAAGTTCTATAAAAGAAAGAAATAATTAAACCAATTTGTCACTTTGCAGGTTTTAATTTCTGATTCAAACTATTTATGCTGATTTTTTAAAACAATGCAGATTACAACTTTAATTATATGCTATAATTTGAGAGCCAAAAAGGTTCATAAAGATTGTATTTCACTACACCTATCTTACAGCTAAGAAAACAGGCCCAGTGAAATCAAAGATTTAACCAAAGTTTAAAACTGAATTAAAGGACAACTGATATGAGAATTCAGATGTCTTTATAGTTAACACTAAAAGCAAACTTTTTCCAACAAGAGCCACATAGTAAATATTTTAGGCACTGTCACAATTATTCAACTGTATCACTGTAGCACAAATGCAGCCATAGACAAAAATAAAAAATGAGCAGGGCTATGTTCTAATAAAACTTTATTCACACACACAAAAAAACAGGCACTGGATGAATTTGGCTCAAAGACTATAGTTTACCAACCCTGCATTAGATTGATGCTCTATCAAGTACATTAGGTTGCTTCTCTTATAATAAATTACTGAACATTCAAGAAGTTTTAAAACATCATGATTTTCAACAGATTTACTCATAAATACAAAATAGTCCAGTGGAAAGAGAATGGGTTTTGAATTCAGAAAGGCATGGATTCTAACTCCACTCTCACTCATTCAGCCACTAGCTGCATCTTACCCTTTTTTAGACTCACTTTCCTCACCTGTAAATGTATCAGTAGCTCAGAGTTTGTAGTTCAACTTAAACAGTATGCAAAACTGAGTATACTTTTTAATAAAGGAAAGGTATTAGTTAACAAGGTATAGAATAAAAATTAAACCAAACATGATAAATCTGCCCTTAAGATACTTCAAACACACATACACACAAAGACCATTTGACTTGTTTTATTTACACTCAGATCCAACGACTCTGATGTTGGCACAGATTCCCTAATTTTGCTCTATGTCACCATTTGATGAATTTTTAAAACCTCTCCTGTCACATGCATTTAAAGAGAAGCATTTTGTGTTAATATTGCACTCCAATGACAAGCTTAGATAAAATAAAAAGTGAGAGACATACCTAGTACACAACAAATTACTTGGGGAATATTAAGTCTTTCGGATAATGAATAACATGTCCCTTGGAGTAAACAAACTTATAGATAAGACTCTCAATCAAAACTTAAGTGCAAAAATCTCACCATGTTTTAGATTAGTGACGTTTTCAGAAATGCCATAAACCATCTAAAAGTCTAACACATAAAACACAGACATTGTATTTCATAGAAGACATTTGTGATATTAAATTCATGTAAGTAATATGGCTTAAAAAAAAAACCTAAGAATAAACCTTAAAATTTATAGTTTGTGAAAAAATGCAAACCGTATTTACCTCACAATGACTTCTATGTTTTTGACAAAGACTGTGATGGAATTCAGACAAAATTTCACTAAAATAATAGTAATCCTCTGACTGATAATCCTGATAGTTGACCAACGAAGAAAAGATATAAAATTAGTTATGCCCAATCCCCAGGAGATCAAAGACTATGAAAAGCAAACCTCAAATATTGTTGCTCCTGTGAATCGACTTAAAGCAGCAAACTCAAGGATCAAGGTACCTGCACACGCTGTACAGGTATCAGTCTCAGTCCCTGTCCGAGCTTCTGGTTTCCTGATACCAAACTTTAAATTAATCTAAATAAAATCAGAAGATGATAATTAGCAATTATCGAGAGATAATGACTCCTGGATAAGAGAATAGTTTTTAATCAAGTCTTATCAAAAACATGACAATAATTTACAAAATAACTAAACATTGAAATTCCATCTGATGATCTCTACGACTTTCCAATTAACATCTAGGGAAATATGTTCTACGCATGTAATATTCATGGAGCAAATAGGTTTTCATTTAGTTCCTTCCTTACTGATACTGAAATTCAATATAAGAACTTCACAGAAAAAATAACTTCTGTAACAATTCTGTTTGCAGGACAGTTTGAACTAATTAGTACAAGAGGGAAGTAGACCAACTCTAGAAGAAATTTTAATTGAGAAATCAATTGGTGGGTATGCCTATTACCTTAGCAATGTCAATCAATAGACTCTAGGAATATCTGGCCAAGGAGACAGGCAACCTCAACAAAGAACAACAGAAGTGAAATGTAGGGGAGACATGGGGAGTGGGTCACCATGATGGCTTCAGTACTGCAAAAATGATTCCATTTTTCCTCATTCAACTGGCAAAAGAATGATAATATACAATAATGATAATAACACAATGACACGTACTTTTATACAACACTGAGGAACTATCAAAGTAGAAACTTTCTGGAGAAAAATTGTACAATAAGTACCCAAAGTCTTAAAAAGCATTCCCTATGGCTGTCTTACTCTTTTCTCTTCTAGTAATTTATCCTAAAGAAGAAATAAGTAAAAAGATATGTATAAAGAAGAGCTATTTAAAAGATCATAAACTAGAAATTAAAATAAGAGATTTAATACTAGTCTGTTTCAGGAAAAAAAAAAAAAAAAGTGGTTACAATCCACTAAATTGGTGGGTAAACCAATGGGCTGTAACCTCTAATTTGAAAGACACCACTCTATATCATGCTGTATCTCTAGCCAGACTTCTTGATGGAGGAGATGAGTCTTATTTTATTTATATTGGTAGAGAAGTTATTCCAGGTTACAGAGATGCAGGCTTAAAGGCATGGCAATGGAAAAACTAAAAAAAAAAAACAACAACCCAAACAACAAAAAAATAAAATGCTAGGTGGTTTGAGGAACACTAATAGATTATTTGGAGTAAATTTTTTTTTTTTATCCTCACCCGAAGACATGTTTCCTTTTTTTTTTTTTTGTTCAGATAGAGTGGGAGGGAGGGAGGAAGAGAGGGAAAGAGAGAGAGAGAAACATCTATGTGAAAGGGACACATCAAATGGCTGCCTCCCGCACGACCCGGGGACAAACTGCAACCATGGTACGTGCCCTTAGAGGGAACTGAACCCGGGTCTCTCTGGACCGCAGGCCGATGCTCTAACCACTGAGCAAAACCAGCCAGGGCCTAATAGATTATTTTGAAATGGAATACTCATTTCACTGGGGCTCGGGGTATGAAAGAACATCAGAAAGGAAGTTTATTGCCAAACCATAAGGAATTCTGAAAGTTAAAGACAGTACAACAGGGAGAGTCAGTAAAACTTCTGAGGATAATTTGATTAAAATGTTTTGGTAAGATTAATGTTTTAAATACCTAACGCATAAAACAGAGAGAAATGAGTGAGACAGGCACTTACAATAGCTTTGGAATAAAATGATATTGGTTTCAACCAGCGTAGTAGCAATAAAAAAAGAAAAACATGAATAGAGCTTGGTAATTAATAGCTGAGGTATCTGCCTTGCATAAGAGGGAGAGAGTAGTAGTGTTAATAAAGAATAAAATAAACCAGAAGAGAGTTTTTCTGTCTGCAGAGGCTTCTTTCCCTCTGCTTTAAATATAACCTTTTGTCTTGGGGGCGAAAACCACAAAACTTCAAATGAAGAAGTTGCCAACTCTCTTTAACCAACAGAGAAGAAATCTCAAAATGGTCCTATACTTTCACCAACCGAAGTCTTCTTACCTTTAATTCTACCACATTACATCTTCAAGGCTCTCTTTGCACCTACTTCCAAGATTTTCTAGGACATCTTTTGAAACTTTCTGTTTAAGACTTTCGGATACCACACCCTACTCTGTGCTTCTCCCTGCACACTCTCCGTCGCTCTGCTCCGCCTCGCCCTCATGCCCCTCCGCCCGTGTCCTCTCTCGAACCGCTCCTCTGGACAGTTACCACCTCCTCTGCCTCACCTGTATCTTCTGCACAACCCGTTCTGGCCCAAATTTGAGTCTGGCATCTGTTTCTTCCTTCTGCAGCATAATCTAATCTGTTATGCAGTGACACATAAAAGGCTTCAACTCATCTAAATTCTCACACCACTCATACCAAATTAACTGAAATGTCAATATAAGTGTGTTATTTTGCTATGAAGCACTTTTCTCCAGCTTCAAGCAGGTGAGGAACAATAGCTCCAATCTTTTTTAGCAAAAGAAGTATATAAAGACTGCCATATTTTTCAGAATTACTTACTCTTGGATAAGGAAGGCCACTAGTAGTATTGAAAGCTGGTAAAAGTTTGTAACCCAATTGCTTTGCCATTTGCAGAAGTTCGTCGTTGTACCACTGCATGTACTCGCCCTTCTCTTTCAGCATGATTGCCAGTGAGTGTCCACCCAAGAGACCCCTGCAACCAGAGACCAAACATGACCCACATCTTAGACACTTGGAAGTCACCACTTAAAAAGATGTAGGTGTCTTTTTATCAACAACTTTACACACATAAGGAAAGAACATAGAAGAGCTTAATTTTTTACCTCACTCTGGCTACTCACTCATGGCAAACATTTATAATTATGTAGCCAGTATTAAAAAAAAAAAAATTCAGATGTTCTACCTGTTGTAAAGTGTTTAGCATTCTTAAAAACTTTGTTTTCTTAAAGAACATCAAAGAAGTCACTTATTTTAACAAATTTGACAAATTTAATTTTAACAAAATTTAAATTTAACTCATTTAATTATATCATGAAATATTTAACTCTTAGTATAACATTAAAAAAAATAAAAATAACCCTTCTGTCTACATTAAAAGTTAATGTTGAAATTTGAATTACTATATCCTGTAATTCCACATTTTTATTTATTTTTATTTTTTTAATCCTCACCCGAGAATATTTTTCCATTAATTTTCAGATAGAGTAGGAAGGAGGAATGGAGCGGGAGAGGAACAGAGAAAAACATCAATGCGAGAGAGACATAAAGATGGCTGCCTCCTGCATGACCTCAACCAGAGCCAGGGATCGAACTGCAAGTGAGGTATGTCCCCTTGACCAAAATCGAACCCATGACTCTGGTCCTCGAGCAGACGCTCTAACTGCTGAGCCAAACCAGCCAGGGTTAATTCTGCATTTTTAAATGTTTCAAGAGTATTTCAAATTGTGTAGATGAAAAGTAATCCTACAAATTTAGTTTCATTTGCCTTGAAGAGGTATTAGCAAATGTTAGTAAACTATACTGCTAGTGAAATACCTGTGATGTAGCTAATATGCAAATATTCAACCTATAGTCCTTTATCAACGATATACAGGGGTTACCTGTGAGTTGAGTCTGTAACTTTTTATAAAGCCTGCTGCTGCCTCAGCCTGATTTCATGCAAGGTCCTCCCACAGCCTCTGTTTCATAATATCCCCACTTTTATCTTTAAACATAAGAAATATCTTGCTTTATTACCATCAAGAAATAAACAGTATACCCTAAGCTTTTCTGTTAAAATTATAGCTTTAGTGTCTTACATACTTACCCAAGAACTCTGATGTTTGTTTCAAAGACTGATACAACTACATCATTATCTAAATTAACATCTCTTAAAACTTTTCTCACTGCATCTTCAAATTCTTTAGTTTTATTTAATACCTAGAAGAAAAGTGTGAAAATAAAGTTATTTTCTATGAAGTCAAAGAGAAATATCCTCAAAATGAGCTACTGAAAGCAAGTTCATATCTTAAGACTAAAAAGCGACACACACACAATATTTCCCTTAAGCATGTAATAAAATGTGATATCTAAGATAGAAAAAAATAAGTGCCTAATTATATTATGAGGAATCATTATAAACTTTTTTTTTTTTTTAATCCTCACCCGAGGACATTTTTCCATTTTTTGTTTAGAGTAGAAGGGAGAGAGGGAGAGAGGAAGAGAGAGAGAGAGAGAGAAAGAAACATGGACGTGAAAGGGACATATCTAGTGGCTGCCACCCACATGACCAACCAGGGCCAGGGACAAACTGCAACCGAGGTATGTGCCCTTAGCGGGAACCGAACCCGGTCTCCCTGGACCGCAGGCCGACGCTCTAACCACTGAGCCAAACCGGCCAGGGCTAAACTTCTTTTTTAAACACAGAAATATCATTAGGACTTTAAACAATCAACCTCAGAACTGTTAACGGGTTTCTGACCTAGAGCTACCTAAAATGAGCTCTACAGGGATTTGGTTTCCAAGTCCAAACTAACCAAAAATCCATCCTATGTACTAAACATCATTTAAAAAGTTGCTTCCTCATAAAAGAAAGCACATACTTCAGAGGATGATCAACTGACCCTAAACCATACACCACCTGCCCTCTTCACCCCATGGATGCCCCAGCCCAATTTGAATTTTGGTTCCTTCATTTACTACCTATCTAATCCCAGTTATTTCCATCTCTGAGTCTGTTCCTAAATATACAAAAAGAAGGAATACCTACTTTCATAGGGTTGTTTTCCTAAATGAGGTAATGTATGTAAAGTACTTCTAATAGAGTACCTGACTTAATAAGTGCTCAATATCATTACCATTATTATCATCATTACCACATGGATTAGAATCCTGTCTATACTAAGAATTCTGTGGATTCTTGCAATGAGCTCCATGAAGGGGTCACCGTCACTACACAGTTTACTTTGATTTTTCGGTCTAAATGAAGGTTGCACAATTAGATGTTATTTAGATCTTAGATTCATTAAAAGTAGCTTTCTGGCCCTGGCTGGTTTGGCTCAGCAGTTAGAGTGTCAGCCTGCAGACCAAAGGGTCGGGGGTTCAATATCCGGTCAAGGGCAAGTATCTGGGTTGCATGCAGGTTGAATCCCTGGCCCTAGTCACAGTCATGCAAGAGGCAACCAATCAATGTGTCTCTCTCACATCGATGTTTCTCTCTCTCTCCCTTCCACTCTATCTAAAAATCAATGGAAAAATACTCTTGCCCTGGCCAGTTTGGCTCAGCGGTTAGAGCGTCGGCCTGCGGTCCGGAGAGACCCGGGTTCGGTTCCTGCTAAAGGCACGTACTTCGGTTGCAGTTTGTCCCCGACCCTGGTTGGTCGAGCGGGTGGCAGCCACTCGATGTGTCCCTTCACATCGATGTTTCTCTCTCTCTCCCTTCCTCTCTCTCCCTCCCACTCTATCTGTACAAAAAATGGAAAAATATCCTCGGAGGAGGATAAAAAAAAAGAAAAATACTCTTGCGTGAGGATTTTTTTTTTTTTTTAAAGTGGTTTTCTGGCCCTGGCCAGGTAGTTCAGTTGGTTAGGGCATAATCCCCATATGCCAAGGTTGCGGATTTGATCCCTGGTCAGGACACAAACAAGAATCAACTAATGAATGCATGAATGGATAGAACAACAAATCAATGCCTCTCTGTCTCTCTCCCCTCTTCCTCTCTCTCTCTAAAAATCAAAAAATAAAATATTTTTTAAAAGTAGGTTTCCTTTACTTGACTGTTTAATCTTTTCATATGACAATATTCTATAATGTTTTTTTCACTTGATTTGATACTTTCGCTTAAAATTCTAATTTAGATATAAAACATTCCATAAGAGTTCCTAATTAAAATGAGCACTGAGTAAAATATAATCCAATACCTGATTTTAAATCGACAGTTTTCCCTTCTCAATCTCAAAATCCATGTAAATTCTGCAACAACCTTCCTGATGAAGTTTCGTCTCATAAGCTGACATACCTATAAATTATCTGAGTATCTCCATGACTCCACATAATTTCATTTGACATTCATGTGACATTAGTAATTCAGTAGTGTAAAATATTTATTTAGAAGCATATATCAGTACACCTTAAATTCTGAAGGCTTCTATTTCAGACTTACTGTGTGCATATTATGGAATGTATAACATAAGTAAATTCAAGAAGAATCACACCTACCACAAGAGTGTCCAAAGAATCAATCAGTGTCAGGGAAAATCTAAGAAACAAGTATAACGAGATACAAAACATCAGAATTCTGGTTATTTTATTCATGAATGTGTAAGCAGATGGATCAATATCCTATTGACTGGCAGTTTCTATTAACTAGCACTCCATACACCTATAGTACAATGTAACCTATAAAGCACTGGAAGAACTTGAAAAGCCTTAATATTATATTTATTTTCAGCTCCACATCCTTCCAAATGAATAGAAATACTTACTAGCTTTTTTTAAAGCACATAAAAATATAAAAGCTTCAACACCTTATAATGTGTCCCAAATTTATACATGTGTTAAAAGTGACAGCCATCTCAAACAACTCAACTTTTCACTGATCTAAAAAGTAAACTGGTTAATTTTTTACAAAAGATAACAGAGGAAATAAAGGAACTTAGAGTAATACTCAAAGCAGTCATGAAACTCAAGCAATCCCCGGAAATATGACTGTAAATTGCCTCTAAGAAGTCTCAGACTTGGGAACTTGAGATGCCATCCCCCGTGTTAGTACTCACTTTCCCAAGGCATCGTCAACATCACCCCGACTTGGCTCCTGGCCTCTAACACGACCTCTGCAGGTTAAAGGCATGAGTTCATCAGCTGGGTAAGCATGTTCCTACAAGGAAAATCTTAGTGAGTCACTAGGAAAATAAGAGAAAGCACACATCACTTAGAGAACATAACCTTTTCACAGTTATTGTTTTAAAGAAAGTAAATTAAAGGTTAATTTAAAAAGCTACTATTTTTACAGTCTATACAATCTTTCTTTTAAAACAATTTAGTTATAAATGTAATACATACTTGAAAAAAAAACATAAGAAAACATTTCTTTAAAAATCTGATAATCTGCTTCCCCTCCACCCAACTTTACTCTTCAGAGATAACTACTGTTAAGAAGTTTATTCCTCCAGATTTCTCTGCATATATGAAAATACATAAACAAATATCATTTTAACATTTTATTTACAAAGAGGTGCTCATGTCATATGAACACACTGCTCTAAAATGTGTTTACTTAAATCATGGTGGGGATTTTCCACACTAGAATTTTATAGATGTCTCTTATCCCTTTGATTGCAAAGTCATCCTTTTTAAATGTTTTTCCTGATTTTTCAGAGATAGAGGAAGGGGGAGAGAGAGAAACATCGATGTGAAAGAGAAACATCGATCGGCTGCCTCTTGCACACCCCTCACCAGGAATGGCTGCAACTCGGGCATGTGCCCTGACTGGAAATCGAACCAGAACCTCTCAGTCCATGACACAACATTCAATCCACTGAGCCTCATGGGCTGGCTGCAAAGTCATACTCTAATATAGGCTGTTATGGAGTACTTATATTCTAAGCGCTGTTCTGCATACTTTAGTTCATTTAATTATCACATAACCCTCTGAAATACATTTAATTATCTCCATTCTCTACATGAGAAAACCGAGGCCCAGAGGAGTTAAGTAAGCCTATGTCATGCAACTAGCAAATGCCATATCCAGAATTCAAACCTGGCAACCTGACTCCAGGGCCTCCACACTTCATAATACCCTGTCTTCACAGTATTCCAAAGTATAGACATGCTACAATTTATTTATTCTTCTAGTGATAAATATGTAGGTTGAACTCAGTTATTCACTACATCAGCAATGCTGCAATAACCATCTATATGAATATATCTTTTGTACAGATGCTTGTATTGCTATGGATTAAATCCCTGGAAACAAGACTCAATGGGTCAAAGGTATGGATATTTAATTTTTGATAGCTACTATCAAATTGAAGACATCAGTTTACACTTTCTTGTTCCTCCTATACTTGTATGCCCATATGAGTCATAACTTTTAAGTTCAGCAAAAATATCCCCAATTCCATGTCCAACTCTATCCTACTGCCTCTCATTAAACTCAATTACATAATTTCAAACTCACGGCACATTAACAGCAGAATAGAGGCCAGGAACACTAAACACATAGTCAACAGAAAAAGGAAGACCCCCCCACCACTGCCCCCAAATAATTAAAGTAGGCTAAATACAAATAGCATTGAAGACTGAAACCCTTTAGGTATTTTTAAAAGTTCAGTGCTCCATAATGTTCATTTCCCAAGGAAAAGATTCCAGGCAGCAAATGTTTTGATATAATTAGAATCCACATGCAGCTACTAAATTCTGAATTCAATATTTTGTAATCTTAATATTACATATAATTTTTAGTATAAATTCCTAATTATTTTAACATGAATCTTTTACATGCCAAGTTCCTAACTACTTTTTCACTGTTAATTCCAACAGAAGTGTAATTTCCCAGAATGCACTATTTTTACTGCTTTACAGTTTCATATTTAACACACATAAAAACACTTAGAAGTAACTCAAGAAGAGTAATATTTTTAAACTTGCTGATGTTATTTTGAAAAATATCATTCAAATGTTAAATTGAGTTTACAAAGTTCCTTTAAAATCATGAGTTACTTAAGCCACTATTTAGAAAGCTGCATACTACTATTTTTAGGGTTTTGCAACACACACACACACAAACAATGATGTCTGAAATTAAATATGAAACTCAAACCCTAAGCTTAGCCAGATAAGAAAAATATTAATAGCACTGCAAACCAGAATAATCAAATAAGGGAGTTTTGAACCACGTGTAAAAATACTTCATGTTCTCCTGTTTCAAAATTAAGGATAGAAACAAAACCACAGCCTTTTCTTCGGGTTGACCACAAAGCGAACTACAGTTGGTTTGCGTAAATCCAGAATAATGCGTACGTGGCAAATAAACATCCGCATTATGCTTCAAACATCCTGGCTCTCTGAGGTACAGTACTGCTTTCTCTTCACAATGGATTGCCAGAACTAGTCACACTGCTATTACTCAAGTCATGACAAACATTTAACAATTATCACTCAGAAACAAAACTCTGGTGATAAAAGAGTTCAATATGAATTAAATAGAAAACGTGCCTAACTAAAAGCAAGAGTGAAAACATAAAATAAAAACTCTGAACATTAGATTCTAAATTTACTAGAGGTTTGAAGTGATAACATTCTGTCTGAAAAACACTCAAGTCAAAGCAGCATCAAAAACTGACTTTTCATAAAACCAATTCCAAAAACTAGGCATAGGTAAAAGACTTTACTGTACTAAAAACAATTAATGAAACAAAAGCATTATTTATAAAAGTGAGTTATTGAAAGTATCAAATCTATTAATTTCCAATAGTTATATACATTTTTAAATGTTTTATTCTAGATCATTAGGACCTCCCTTCTTGAGGCAGATAAGATATTCCTTCCTAAAATAAAAACTAAATGATACTTAATAAACCATCTATCACATACTGATGATAGCATATGCTAATTAATGACTGAACTTACATAATTTATCACTTCTCTTTTCACCCTTGGTCAAATTTTCCTATTCCCTTTGCTCACTATTTATATTCACTTAGCAAACCATTTTTCAGGTGTTTAGGATCGCATTTATTTGGATTTGATCAATGATAAAATAAACTGACCTCATGAAATGTTGTATGAAGTAAATAATAAATAATTTAATAATGAAATAAAGCCCTGCTATTAACAAAATTTTTAAAGAAGATTATATCAATAGATGTAAAAGAAAAAAGCACTTGACAAAATTCAACACCCTGTAATGATGCAAATTCTCAGCAAATGAGAATTAAAAAGAAATTTAATCTAATATAAAGCATCTATGAAAACAACAATTAACACCATACTTAATAGTGAAAGGCAACTGCTTTTTCCCTAAGATTAGGAGCAAGGCCAGGATCTTACGACGTCTTTTCAACATAATACTAAAAGTCCTAGCCGCTGCAATAAGAAGAAGAAATAAAAGGCATATAGATTGAAAAGGAAGAAGGAAAAGTCTATTTGTAGATGACAGGACTGACCATGTACAAAATCCTAAGGAATCTACCTCAAAAAGCTACTAGAAATAATAAGTGAACTTAGCAAGGTTGCAGGGTATAAGGTTAACAGACAAAAAAGTTTTTGTATTTCTGTGTAACATCAACGGACAACTGGAAATTAAAATTTGAAAACCTGTAATTTACAACAGTGTCAAAATTATGAAATAATGAATACATTTAACAAAAGATGTGCAATATCTGTATAATGAAAACTACAAAACACTGCTGACATTAAATGAGGTCTAAATAAATGAAAAGAGCCCTGGCCAGTTTGGCTCAGCAGTTAGAGCATCGGCCCATGGACCAGAGAGGCCCGGGTTCGATTCTCACTAAGTGCACATACTTCAGTTGCAGTTTGTCCCCAGCCCCGGTTGGGGTCATGTGGCTGGCAGCCAGTCGATGTGTCTCTCTCACATTGATGTTTCTCTCTCTCTCTCTCTTCCTCTCTCTCTCCCTCCTGTTCTATCTGAAGACAAGTGCAAAAATGTCCTCGGGTGAGGATTAAAAAAAAACAACACAGAAATCTCTGGCCAATTTGGCTCAGTGGTTGGATTGTTGGCTCACAGACCAAAGGGTCACGGGTTCGATTCCCAGTCAAGGGCACACACCGAGGTTGAAGGTTCAATCCCTAGTTGGAATCGTGTGGGAGGCAACCAATCGAGGTGTCTGTCTCACAACTGATGTTTCTCTTACACTCCCTCCCTTTCATTCTATCTAAATAATAATAATAATAATAAATAAATGGACAGAGACACCATGTTGAATTGGAAGACTCAAGATTGTAGTCAATCTCCTCAAATTGATCAATGGCTCAATAGGCTTTTTTGGTAGAACTGACAATATGATTCTAAAATTTACATGGAAATGCAAAGAACCTAAAATATTCAAAACAACTTTGAAAAAGAACAAAGCTGAACCACCTAATATCACACTTAAGATATTGTGAGATGAATGTGCAAATAAATATTTAGATCAATGGGGGAAAAATACAGGGTCTGGAAACAGACTCATACATTTAAGGTAACTGATTTTACACAGGTACAAAGTAATTCAATAGGGAAAGGGTATTCTTTTCAACAAACAGTGCTGGAACAAGTGGCTATCCACATAGAAAAAAGTATATATAAATCAATCTTTAACTCAACTATATACATACATTAACTTAAAATAGGTGATAGATCTAAATAAACAAGCTAAAGTTATAAACAACTAGAAGAAAATCTTTGTGACCCTAGGCTGGGTAAATATTATTTAGGTAGGATATAAAAGACATGAATCATAGAAGAAAAAAGGGTAAATTGGACTTGGTCACAATTTAGAACATTTACACTTCAAAAGACATTGTTAAGAAAATTAAAAGGCAAAGCACAGACTGGGAGACAATATCTGCAGAACATACAGGGATGGGCAAAAGTAGGTTTACAGTTGTGACTATGCAAAAAAGTTTATTTTTGTATTATTTATTAATTACTGTATTATTTACTATTATTAACCTATTTTTGCCCATTCCTGTATATGAGATAAAGGACTGATATCCAGAATATATAACTCTTACAACTCATTAACAAAACAAATGACCTGTTTTTAAAATGAGCAAGAGATCTGAACAGACACGTCACACACACACAAAAATGTGTATATATACATACACACACACACACACACACACACACACACACAGTGCATGGAAAGAAAATCTTTTATTTCCAACATCATTAATCATCAGGAAAAATCAACTTAAAATCACAACAAAATGCCCCTCCACACTCACCAGAATGGCTGAAATTAAAACTGAGCCCTGGCCGGTTTGGCTCAGCAGTTAGAGCATCGGCCTGCGGTACAGAGAGACCAGGGTTCGGTTCCCACTAAGGGCACGTACCTCGGTTGCAGTTTGTCCCCGGCCCTGGTTGGTCATGCGGGTGGCAGCCACTCTATGTGTCCCTTTCACGTCGATGTTTCTCTCTCCCTCCCTCCCTCCCTTCCACTCTAGCTGAACAAAAAATGGAAAAATGTCCTCAGGTGAGGATAAAAAAAAAATAAAAAAAACACCCCACACTGAAAATCCCAAGTTTTGGAAGGGATGCAGAGTACCTGAAAACTCTTACACACTGCTGGTGGGAAATGCAAACTCTAACAGCCACTTTAGAGAACTTTGGTAGTTTCTTATAAAGTTAAACTTACCCTTCCTATATGACCCAGCAAGCCCATTCCGAGGTGGGAAATATATGAAAATGTACGACCACACAAAAACTTGCATTCTCAGGTTCATAGCAGTCTTTTTAATAACAGCCAAAGACCAGAAACAGGCCAAATATGTATCAACTGTTGAATGGATAAACAAACTATTGTATCGAATCAACTAAATACTACTGAGCAATTATCAGAAGTCACAATATATCCAACAACATGAATACATCTCAAAAGCATCATGCTAAGTGAAAGAAGCTGAATCAAAAGACTATGTACAGTATGATGGCAATAACATGAAATCCTACAAAAGGGAAAACTATCGTGACAAAAAGCAGATCACAATGGCCACTGGAGGCCAAGTGGGGAAAAAGAACTGACTGCAAAGGAGGACCAGGAAGCTTTCTGGGGTAATGGAAGTGTTCTATTATCATCATTGTGAGGGTAAATAACTGTACAATCATCAAAACTCAAAATCAAGCATTTAAAATTGGAAAATTTGTATCTGTAAATTATACCTAATTAAACAGCAAGACCTGGTTCTACAAAGTTAAAATCCTACATCGAGTATCAAAGTGTGATAATAAAACATTATGAAAGGCTACTATAGAATTTCTTAATGTCATTTTGGCAGTTTCATAACGTTCTAGAAATAGAGACCAAGGAACAATGGTTAACAAAAGGTAGTCCCAGAATATCTACACACACAAAAAGATAAATTTGTATCTTCTCTCCACCAAGTCATTAGTAGCACATCTAGACCACCTTATTTATAGAACTACTCCTTTTCATGACAAACTATCAAAAAGAAAGATTAGGTACAGATTTTCAAATGGGGAATATGAAAGAATTCTAGAAATAGATGGTGATGGCTGCATAGTGCAAATGTACTCAATACCACAAAACTGTACACTTAAAAATGGTTAAAATGGTAAATTTTACATATATTTTACACTCCAATTTTTTTAAAAATTAGAAAAAAAGTAATTCTAAGAAAACTCACATAAACTAGACACCCATAAAGAAGTTACATTTTAAAACAGTTCCTTTGGTTGAATGATAAAAAAGACTAGTGTTTCTTTGAACCGAGCTCTCACAAAATCGAGCGCAGAAGTGGTCACTATGATTCCACTAGTGAAAGCGTACTTTCCAACCCTTTCAGAGTTTATTTGCAATGTTCAGAGCTCTACCAAAGTACGGTTTTTGCTTATAATAGTTTTACTGAGTCGTCTACAATAGATAGGAAAAACACTGGAAGACAAGGATCAGATCAGAGCTCAGGTCCAAAACAGTTCTGCATTTGGTGGCCTAAATACATGTCATTTTGTCATCTAAATTAATCTGCAAACTGACCTCAGCACGAATACTAAAAACATGCTAATAGAAGCCCTAAAGTGGCTGTAGTCTGGGGTTAAATAAGGGCACACAAGAACGGCCAAAATAATCAAATTTCATGTTATTTAGGGAAAAGAGAATGCCATCTGTGCAATTCACTGTGGATAAACTGCAGTCTGATTGGGGCTAGAGATTTGTCAAACATAGATGTCATCATGTTAATATTTATGCCTATAACTGATAAAATCCAAAAATTCCTGGATGTAACACCAAGGGATTGCAGAGATGTAGAAATCTGCCTAAAGCTGGCAGAGCACTGTTACTGAAAAATAGTATTAACAGAAACGGAAAGGAAAAAGGTACCCTCAAAAGGTACATGCCTAGAACAGGAAAGAATGTGTATCGGTTAAGGAAGTTCTAGGTACACTCTGGGGAGTGAGCTGTGAGTTAAAGCCTGGCGAAGTTTTAGGAGGGCAATTTCAATCTCAGGTAGAGAATGAATAATGACAGCAGTAGTGCGTGCAGCTGTAAACTCATGCAGTGCTTCCCGTTTGCCGGACACTAGTTCAAAGCACTTGCATTAACTTGTTTAATCATTATGACAACACTGTGAGGCAAGCAGACCATTTCAGAGAGACGAGGAAACAGCCTCAGGAAGATTGTAACCCAGCTGGGTAGGTGGCAGGAAGGTGTCCTGCTCCATTTCCAGTTCTTGCTCTTAATCATATTCTACTGCCTGTCTTTGGAAAATCCCACTGTTTTCCTGGGAACCAAGAAGGTAAAAAGGAACTGCTCTAATTGTAGTCTAGGCTGGAGAGTAATATTAAAAAGAACTAGTGAAAAACGCAAAGCTTTCAACATTTATTAAAAGCCCACCATGTGCTGGCCATTTTTACATTTTAGCACAGTAGGCAACTGACTATTACAAAGTAAATTAAATATAAAGACTTATATATCCCCAAATTCACCTTAAACTTGTATTTTTAATGAAGTTTATTAAATGATTTCTTTAAGTTTAAAAGGCAAAGATATATCACAATAGTCAAATGTAAAAAATTAAGCACTGTTTGATTGTATCTTTACAAGAATTCAATTCAGTTCTTTAAAAAAAAAAAAAAAACAACTTAATACGCACTTATATACCAAGCATGAAGCTAGACACAGGACATATAAAAAATAAATTTTATTAAAATTAAAGAAAATGGCCCCTGTTTTCAAAGATTTAAACTCTGCAATCTTATAACCTTTGCAATTATCCCCATTTTTAGGAAGACACTACTCAGAGGGGTTAAATGATTTGTGTAGGGTTCAAGCTATGAAACAGCTGAGATGAGATTTGAGCTCAAACCTACCTAACTCCAAAACCCATACACTTTTACTCTACAGCAAGCCAACAGTGCTTCTGAGTGTAAGAACTAGAAGAATAATTTCACCTGACTTCAAATAACAAATACAGGGCACCTGCTCTATGTTTAATATTTTGAAACGGTTTCATGTTAGTTGAGAACCTGAAAAGGGGAAGCGTGAATTCTAGACTAAATCTGGGGTTATGAAACTCACATAAATTGAGTGAGCATAACACAGGTACATTGTAAGAATCACTCATGTTGTAAAACAGCTGAACATTTTAAAATAAGTATTGCACGTACTGCAGCTGGGTGTGCCTCTACTGGAAAAATGGAGGGGAGTGTTAACTGCAGTAGTTCCTAGTCTTTGGAGCTGAAATTCCTCTCCTTCAGATCTTGCAGGTGAGTAGTTGTAATAGAATGTTACCTAGTTAGGGTCCAATAAATAGGAACTGGACTAGAAAATCCTCCGAGGGCTGCCCTCAATAGTGCTCTGTCACAAACCCATGTATTAAGTGTATTCTAGAATAGCACAACTATACTGATAAAACTTTCTGCTGTTTACCTATTAAGTGACAAGATACTAAAGATACTGTGCTTTACAAAGAGAGGATTCTCTTCATAGTGAGATGTATGAAGACTGATGCAGCTATATACCATTTTATTTAACTTTGGATCCAAAAGTATGCATTTTTGAGATTGCTAAGGTTTCAGGGCATATAGCATGGGTCCACTTGGCCATCTAAAAACCATTAGCCTAGATTGGTTAAATTATGCTTTGTCCAAACTGAATTAACCAGGGATAAATGATTTTTTTCACAGGCGCCAGAACCAACGATCACCAGCTGCCCAGACACCAAAATATTCTGCTTCCGAAACCCTGATGTCGATCCTGCAGGTAGAGCAATCAAGCTGCCCTACATGTGCCACTCACAACAGAAGCCTTTTTTGGATAAATTATTTTTAAAAAAACATTAAGAAAATGACTGAAATCTAAAGAAATGAATTTAAATCTGTGCTTTCAATATAATTAAAAATACCCCAAACTTCATCACCATCACATTCTAAAATCATTTATTAAGAATTCAATATATACTCTTAAAAAATGCACAAATAAAGAGGAACAGGATCATCAAATATACAAAATGTTTAAAAAATGCACAAATGAGAAAAGTATTTGTATTTAGATGTAATAATGTTAGTATATGAAGATATCTGAATAATATATAATGAAAAATGGATTTACAGAATCACATGAAAAATATTTAAAAGCAGAATGCACTAAAGTTAGTTCTCTGTCAAACTTTTCCCAACTACTTTTTGATAGGCCTTAATCATATAAGAAAATCTGACATTATGAAGTGTAAAAACAAGGTTATAAGCAGTAATTCTCATAACCTGAACTCTAAAAAATTACACACAAAATTTCCTTTTGAATTCTAAAATGTGCTTGCTAGTTCATTTTTTTAAAAAGTTAAAAAAAAATTTTTTTGAAGTTTAAGATCATTTTATTGAAGGACAAAAGCAGGGGTAAATGGGGGAGAGCTATAGCACCCCCTAGTCTCACCATGGGAAAAAGACCCTCCTCCCAAATTCTACCTCACATATAACATAAAATTTACCATTTTTACCAGTTTTAAGTGTAAATTCAGCAGGTTGAAGTATATTAACTGTTGTGCAAAAGATCTCCAGAACTTTTTCATCTTAAAAACATGAAACTGCTATTTCATCACAAGTGAGCACTAAGACATTTAAAAACAGTATGTATCAGCATATCCGAAATCAAAATATATTCAAATCAAAGCCCACCATAAGGGTATAATTTGGACAGTGACTACAAAATTAAGTATTATTGAAAATAGTTTTTTGTGTTTTTTTTTTACTTAAGAAAATAATTTAAGGCAAGAGATAACATCTTATTTATGTTTACATCCCCAATATTTAGCTACAGAAAGCACTCAATAAACACTGCTGATAGCATCTAAGGAAACTGTTTAGCCCAGCCAATGTGGCTCAATGGACTGAGCGTTGTCCCGTGGACTGAGAGGTCCTGGTTCGATTCTGGGTCAGGGCACATGCCTGGGCTGCAGGCTTGATCCCAGGTAGGGGGCATGCAGGAGGTAGCCAATAGAGTCTCTCACATCAATGTTTCTCTCTCTCTCTCTCTCTCTCTCTTCCTCTCTCCCTAAAAAACCAATAAAAACATTTTTTTTAAAAGGAACTGTTTAAATTATTGCATAATCTATTTCAACTTATTCTTACCTATTCAATAAATTGGTTCTCTAAGAGCCCCTACCAGGAATACTCTGTTAGCTTATATTTGTACTGATTTTTAAACTTTTATTTTTTTAAATGTGCTATTAATTTAGGTTTCAACACTCCCAAGACTGTGGTCACATCATAATCAGTTCACATGAATGGTATATAAAGATAAGCTTTCTACTTACCATATAGTTACCATAAGCATGATCAAACATTTCCAGTACTTGATTCCTAATTTTAAAAGAGGAGAAATAGAAAAATTTAAGTATATATTTATTGTCTTTGACAAAATAAACACTCCTTCATAAACATACACCAACAAAAACAAACAAAAAACATTGACTTAGAAGAGGACATAAACAGAGTCGGGAAATACAACAGTGTTAGTCAACAAGCTTTCATGAACCACGCAGAGCTGGCCAAACTTTCAGTATCCCTTCCTAGCAACTCATGTAAAATTCATCTTATAATTTTTCCAAAGAAAACTGATGAACGATGCATGTCATGCAGAGAGAAGGAAATCTGATGCTGAAAAACAACTACCTCTTAACAAAATTATTTAACATCTGTCTTGAAAGGGGTATACTGCTGGAGAGCCCCAAAAAGAAATAATTATTGCTTATATTATATATTCTGCCAAAAGAGAGGCACGGGTATGTGTATATATTGATGTGAAATAACAATACTCTATCAAGCCTCTACCTCTCCCTTTAAACTGAATAAAATCACTAATGTGTAGTTTAATACATATTTATTAACGTCTGTCACATTTTCTAAAAATACATGTGATGATTTTATGGTATTCTCTCAACTCCTTTAAAAAAACCATCAAAAGTCAAATAAACAATATTCACCTCTAAAATAAGAAAACTAATCCTCAAAAAGAGATTTATGTTTTGCCTGTTTCTCAAAATCCCCAAAATGACTGTTTAAAATGGAGATTTCTGATCCCCACACCTGATTTACTAAGTCAAATTCTGCAAGGTTGGGACTAAGGAATCAGTCTTTAAATGAAATGCTCTCAAGTTTGGGGGCTTGAGAACTACACGAAAAACTATAAAAGTTAATGTTATGGCTAAAATCTCTCATTAGCAAGGGAAAATAGTTTAATAATCTTTTACTAACGCTATTATTCCCAAGTTCCTAAAGACAAGAATTGAAGAAGTGTTACAGAAAATGGTTGGATTTAATTTTATTTTGCCTCTTGCTATATTGCAATTGTCAGTCTAAAAACTATACATGGCCCAGCTAGTGTGGCTCAGTGGCTGGGCATTGACCTATGTACCAAGAGGTCTCTGGTTTGATTCCCAGTGAGGGCACATGCCCAGGTTGCAGGTTTGAACCCTGGTAGGGGGTGTGCAGGAAGTAGCCAATAGATATTGATGCTTCTCTCTCTCATTGATGTTTCTAGCTCTCTCTCCTTCTCTCTTCCTCTCTCCCTAAAAAATCAATAAAAAACATTTTTTAAAAAAATTGTACTCATGGATGGATGAAATACTGGTAAAAATAAAGCTAGCAGACAGAAAAGGACTAATTTCCAGATGCTGGCTTATAATGACTAGTAAAATCAAGTACACATAAACTTGTGAACTAATAAAGTAAGTCCTGACAACTTTTTCTATTAATCATTTAGAAACATCTAATCACTAAAAAAAAATCTTATCGCCCTGGCCGGTTTGGCTCAGCGGTTAGAGCATCGGCCTGCGGTCCTGAGAGACCCGGGTTCGGTTCCGGCTAAGGGCGCGTACCTTGGTTGCAGTTTGTCTCCGGCCCTGGTCGGTCGTGCGGGTGGCAGCCACTCGGTGTGTTCCTTTCACATCGATGTCTCTCTCTCTCTCTCTCTGTTCCTCTCTCTCCTCCCACTCTACCTGAACAAAAAAAATGGAAAAATGTCCTCGGGTGAGGATAAAAGAAAAAAAAAAAATCTTATCACTTTGCTAAAACATTAATTATTTGTGTTTATATGTACGATAGGATATGGATTAAGTTATCTCAGAAAATTATGGAGTATCTTAAAGAATCCTTCTAGACGCTCATTATACTGCAGGTGATCAAGATCTCTTAAATTAGCTAATGAACCAAAAACAATAAGAAGTTAAAATTTCCCTTTCAAGCAATGATACCAATATATATAATATGGGAATTCTTTTCCCTTCCCCTGAAATAAAATCAATACAAGATTATTGCCAAGAAGTAGAAATTCCTGTCAATGGTAGTGCCTAGACATGTGTATTACAGATAACATAAGCTTTAACCTGTTAACCCAACTTTGCAAGCATTCAGTTTTCCAGATTATGAATAAATTATGAATGCATACAAGGACACATTATTTTCCAATCCTTATATTATATAGCACACAATCAGCAAATTTCACAACACATATAATTCAAAGTAGTGATATTTAATATCCAGTTAACTCTCTCTCTCTTACTTTAACATAAAAGTCCTAATAATGTCATATTTAAATACAGAATAGGATAATTACTATATTAAACAAAAAATATTTCTATAAAGTTTGATATCTATTCAACAAATGGGAATAAAATGTGTTGGAAATCAGATCCACAGTTCAAAAATAGTCTCATTTCAAAATAATTTCTATAAGTCAGCTTTTTCTAAAGTCACATTGCCTGCTAACGTGCTACAAAAGAAACTGGACCGTTTTACACTTTTTAATGAAAATGTAATGTTAACAACTGCTGTAACATTCAAAACACAAAAGCAAAAACAACTTATTCCAGGAAGGATAAGACTATATATGACTAGGTAAATAATTCCAAAAACTATAAACTACAGGCAACTGAGCAATTGCTTACTATTCGGGACAATTCCATTATTTAATCAGTTCGGTTTGGGAGGAGAGAAAAGAGAGCATTGTGCTTTTTATCATAAATCATATTTGGGCTTTTTTAAAAAAAAATCTCACAGGTAAACCTCATGAGTCAAGATTTCACTTTCCTGGAAATTTCCAGAGGGGAAAGCAGTCAAGCAATTGTGTATTTGTGGTTTATAGCTCTAGGCTCTTATTCTACACTTAGCCTAGAAAAAGGAAATCTAAATCAACAAGCCTAAATTATTATAACTGCACTTGCATAAATGATCTCAAAATTTGATCTGAATTGGTTGGACTTTTCCAGTTATAAATTAACATTGGTCAAAAATGACTATTCTTCAACTAGAAATTTTTAATAAAAAAGGGAGAAAGGGGAATGATAGTCAAATAAGATACTTGCTTGAAGTCTATTTTTCCAAGTCTTAAGGAACTGCTGGAGAGTATGGGCTCTAGGTCATACAGACCTGGGTTTGAATACTACTAGCTCCATCTAGTAGCTCAGGGACTTTGAACAAGTCAACCTTGAGTCTCAATTTCCAAATCTGCAAAATGGGGATCATATCTAACTTATTAAGAAACAGGGAGGCCCGGTCAGTGTGGCTCAGGGGTTGAGCACAGATCCATGCACCAAGAGGTCACATGTTCGATTCCTGGTCAGGGCACATCCCCAGGTTGTGGGCCAAATCCCGGGGGGGAGGGAGGGGGGAGGCATGCAGGAGGCAGCCAATCGATGTTCTCTCTCATTGATGTTTCCATCTCTCCCCTACCTCTTCCTTCCTCTCTCTCTAAAATCAATAAAGAAAAAAAAATTTTTTTAAAGAAACAGGATGACAGAAATAATATGTAAAGTGCCTGGCACAGAGTAGGGTTTTCAGTAAAACAGTTATCAATGATACACTCAGTTAATAAAAAGAAAATTTAGGATACATATTAGACTTGACTGGTGATTTTGTTTTAATAGCTGATGTTTTCTCTTTTTTCCATCAAGCTCTTTTATTGCTGTTTTATTTAAAAATACAGGACTCTTGCCCTGGCCAGTTTGGCTCAGCGGTTAGAGCATCAGCAGGAGGACCAAAGGGTGTCGAGTTCCGTCCAGTCAAGGGCATGTACCTGGGTTGCAGGTTTGATCCAGGGCCCATCCCGGGCCATGGCTGTGGTCCTGCAGAAGGCAACCAGTCAATGTTTCTCTTTCTCTCTCTCTCTCTCTCTCACCCTCCCTCCCTCCCTTCCACTCTCTCTAAAAATCAATGGAAAAATATCCTAGGTGAGAACAAAAAAACAAAAATAAAAACACAAGACTCTTGCAACAATATAAGCAATAAGTATATAAAATAAAACCTGATGGTTTCACCTCACCTCCTAACCCCAAAAGATAAACATCTCTCCATATTTTTCTGAGCTTAGACAACTTTTCTATTTAAAAAAAAATAACAAAACACATGGGATGGTATTATACATATTATTCTACAACTTGCCTTTTTTTTAATCCTCACCCGAGGACATTTTTCCATTTTTGTTCAGACAGAGTGGGTGGGAGGGAGGGAGAGAGAGAGAGAGAAACATCGATGTGAAAGGGACACACTGAGTGGCTGCCTCCTGCATGACCCCGACCAGGGAGCAACTGCCGAGGTAGGTGCCCTTGACCAGAATCCAACCTGCAACTCATTGGTCCGCAGGCCGACGCTCTAACTGCTGAGCCAAACCAGCCAGGGCTACAACTTGCTTTTATTTTTTTTTTATCTTGGTTATTAATATATCCTGAATAGTTTTCCAGTGATCTATCTTCTCCTCAATGTCTGAATATCATTTCATAATATGGATACTCCAGGGAACAATTTTGTTCTTTCAAAATGCACACACTTGTACACTTATCTCTACCTTGACAGTGCTTTTATTTCTGTACGATAGATTCCTAGAGGTGGGATTAATGAATCCAAGAGTGCATACAATTTAAATTTTAGGAGTAATAGCAAGTGTCCTTCCCACCAAGGTTTATCTCACACCTCAACTAGCTCGTTTTCTATCCATATGTTTTGTATTTACTAATCTGATGATAAAAAAACAGCTGTCTCATTAGCTTGACGATGCATCTCTCACATTTATGAAGCTGAATTACTTTTCATGTTTATTGACCATTTGCATTTCCTCTTGTGATAATTAACTCTTCAAGGCCTTTGCCCATTTTCTACCGGTCCTTGGCTTTTTTCTTATCCATCTGTGGAACCTAGGGTATTATTTTAGGAATACTGACTCTGAATTAAATGCCGCAAATATAGCTGACAATTTTATGACACTTCCAAGACTGATAAACTACGTAAAGTGAATAGGTATACTTAACTGGGGCTTTTGAAAATACCATCGAATACTGTTCTATTGAGAAAATGCGGTGCAAGAAATGGTAAAACGTGTCAAGTTCAAGTTCCAATGAACGCCCCCTTTTGCTGTAACAGGTGTAAACACTATTTCCTGTGAGATCAGCATTTCCCAGCGGGAGCTCACTTGCGCGAGCATCGAACCTACCGCCAGGGCACCCACCCAGGACCCTCCCGCGCAGCGACACCGACGGCGGCCCCCTTCACGGGCCACTGACATGGCAGCCGCGTTGGCACACCGCGGCTGGCTTCAAGGAGCCCGCACATGCCACCGACGGCGACACCCGACAGTTCCCCGAGGTCACGACGCGGGCGGCGGCCCCCACCTTCCCGGAACCGGTCCACCCCACCGGGGTCCTCGCGAGGCCACAGACGTCCCGTCGCGACGAGAGAGGCCGCTGCACGCCCGGGTCGCGATGACAGGCACCGTGCCTGTGGTCGGCCACCCGGGGAAACCCACCCATCTGCCAAGCACTTACCCAAGCTTCTGTTTCTCCTCCCTACTCATGGGCGCGGCCCCCGCCGTCCACATGGACGTGGCCGTCACCAGGCAGAGCGCGGCCGTCGTCGCCACCAGGCTCCATGGCGCTCGCTGGGGGACCGGGGACCCACAGCCGCGGCCGCCTCCGGCTTCGCTCATGGCCCCGCGGTTCCGCGCACGCGCAGCGACTACGCCCGGCCGGTGGGACACATCGCCGGACGCGGGCGGCGAGGGGGCTGCGAGCCCTGCCGAGGGCGGGATGCGGAGTAAAGCGAGCGGCCGCCGTCGCCGAACTGTTTCCCGAAGCCGCCGAGCCGGTCCCCAGCGCCAGTGCTGCCACCGCCCTCCGCCCTCCGCAGCCGGAGCGCCTCCCCCAGCTTTCCGGTGTCGTAGTCTAGGAAACCACCTCCCCCGGCGCTACTTCCGGGTAGGGCCCCAGACGCTGAGCCCCGGGGCCAATGCGGACCGGATCGGAGAGGGGCCGGCCCCGGAGACAGGAGACGCCATTGGCCCGGGGAAGTGAGACGTGGACAAAAGGCGGGACTGCGAGGAATCTGTCGCTTGGGGCCGCCTCTGACCCCTAAACTTGCCACCTGAAGACTACCGGTCCCAGCGTGCACTGCTCCCTCCCCTTGGGTCCCGCAGCCCGACTCCGCCGGCCTGAGCGCCCACCGGCGGGCGCGCTGCACCCTGGGATGTGTGGTCCTCCGCGGGTTCCGGGCGCTCCCGGGGATTCCGCTCTCCCCGGCTGCCTGCGGCCGGCCCTCCCTCGCTGGAGCCAGCCCTTCCTCCCCGGAGCTCGTCAGCTCTTTATCCCTCCTGCGGCGAGTGACGTCTCCCAGAAGGCCGACCGGGTGAGGCGCACACGGCCCTGGCTCGGCGCCACACACTTCATTTTAGGGAGCTGTTGGTTGGCGCGATCCTCTGCCCTCAGGGAGGTTACAAAACACGAACAGCAGTCACGAATTGAGCCTTCGACGGCAGTGTGCTGAGCGTTTTACTCGCACTCTCATGCACCCTTCCCAACTGTAGTGGGTAAGTGCCCCCATCCCTGATTTGCAGACGAGGAAACTAAGGCTAGAGGAGTTAGGGAACAAGCCCTTGTCACACCCCTGCGTTAGCTAAGAGTCCAGCCAGCCTTATGACTCTGGAAGGCCTTGCACGCAACCACTGTGTAATGCCACGAGGGGGAAGGAGAGCACATGAGGCCTCACACTCGATTCATACTAGTTATTAAAAAGCTCGCTGGAAGGGGAGCGGTGTGAGCTGCAGAGAAAGTTTAATGCAGGAGATTGGAACTTGCCATTTATTTCTGATGACGGAGTCCCGGGTTCACCACTGGGGAAATGAGGTTGAGTTCCTTTAGAAAAACCACGTTGTTATTCTTGTGTGATCATTCAGTAGGTCGGTGCAGAGTTTAGGAGCTCGGATGTGATGTCTCTGACCACAGGAAATCGCTTACTCATCCCCTCAGCAGCATTCAGCTCCTCCTGGAAACTTTTCTTTCTGGATTTCTTTCACCTTGCGCCATCCACCTCCCTCCCAGACTGACCATTCAGATGACACCAGTGACTCCTCTTCCTTCACTGCTTCTCTTCCCTGCATGTTAAGGTTTTTTTGTTCTCTCTCTCTCTCTCTCTCTCTCTTTCTCTCTCTCTCTCTCTCCTCTCTTCCTTGGTGATTTCTTCCACTCATATGGATCCAACTGTCATATCCTTGTGGTTGATTTCTAAATCAGTGTGTGTCCTGATCTCTAGACACACATTTCCACCTCCCTAGTAGAAATGCCCCTTTGTCTGGCCCAAGGGTAGCTCAATGTCATACGTTCACTGGTTCAAATTAATGCATCAGAATCTTCTTCAACCCATCCTCCTCCTTCATGGTTCTTGCCCAATTTGTTGCCAGATTATCTAGGTTCTACTTCTGCTATCACTACCTTTCTACTCCTACTTCTGCTCAGTTCCAGGCTACATTACCTCTTTCCTGAACTGTTGCACTGACCTCTAAATTATTTTCCTGCCAACCTACTTTTCTGTGCATTGCTATCAGAGTTGACATTCAAGGACATCTGTAAACCCTCTGAACACATCATCTCCCTTCTACTCCTGCCCTGCCCTGCCCTCAAATCCTATATGATCACTAATCGTCTCCCGTTACATTGTGCCTTTGCTCTTAGTGCCTTTGCTCTTAGTATCCCCTCATGTATACCACCACCTTTGTCTGTAGAACACTCATCATCCATTAAGTCTCAGATTCCATCTCCAAAAACCTTCCAGTCACTAAAGTCATCCTCTCCCCTCTTCTTCTATTGTGTCCTGTGTCTTTATTACTATGTTTTTCATAGTCAGCCATGTCCACTAGATTGTGACTGCCTTAGGGGGTATTGATGTTAGCTTATTTACATGTGTGTTAAAAAACTCAGGACTGTGCCACTCCTGTTACAGATGCTCAATAAATGTTGGATCTACTTGTTTCCTTATTCCTTCAGTCTCCTTATCTATAAAATGAGATTAATATAGTCCTTTCATCTACCTACGTGGAGGTTGTGAAAACACATGAGGTCATTTTTTTACAGTGTTTAATTTTATCCTTTTTATGGACCTGCAATCCTATATTGGCTCCATCCTGGATCCTTTTCCACAGCTTTAATGATGAAGTTAGGTAAATAAATAATATCTGAATTGTTCTTGGCCCTGGCATAGAGAACCTGACGAGCTAAAGGTTAACACCCATCATCTAGTATTTGAAAACTAGGAACAAAGGAAATAGAAAAATAGTCAGTGACCTTTAGTACTGGCTTTTAATGTGTAGAATTTTCTGGTGTGTGTGTGTGGGGGGGGGGTTGTTTTTGTTTTTCCCTTCCTTGTTTGTTTTCAAACTAACACTGCATTTTAAAAGTGTAAAATGAGAACCTAGAATATGTTCTTTGTTGACTTGCTAAATAATAAGCATCTTTTCTCTCTTACTGAAATTCAATTTTTAGTCAATGACTTAGTCCATTTTTCACAAATCTCTGCAAAACCCTAAGTAGCAAAGCTTGTGTAGCCTAAAAAACATTGCAACTTATCCTATCTAAGGTGGAGCCCCTGAAAGTGAAAGAGAAATATATTCTCAGTGTATTTCAAAAGGGAACCCATTCTAACCCCTGAACAGAAATAGTAGAAATTCTCAGCTAACTGGCAGTTTACGGACACTGGGAAAGTTTTACATCTATTATTTTAAAGATTACAGACATTACTGTAGAACCTTTACACTTGGTGATGAAAACAATATAGGAGTTAAACAGGAGAGACCGTGGCATGTTATACAGGGGGAGAAACACTGGCGGGAAAGCATTCAGGAGAAGGACTTTTAAAGAATATTTTAGATGTGCAAAGCCCAATCAAAATAGCAAGAAATAAGAACCATTTATAAGATGCCCTTTAACCAGTTCAGAGTTTGTTTGTACAGCCTTGTGGCTTATGTAAACATTTCTGCTCACCTAGTATTCTCTTTATTGACTTGCACGGATGGATCAGGAGTTAGAAGGGGGAGGAGTCCTGGTTAGAATCATATGGATTCACAAACATAAGGGAAAGTCTCCAGTTTAATATTATGGCTCAGACGTGGTCCCAGGAGACTGTGACCAGCTGTGTGACTATACAGCAGCAGTTGCCCCTAAATGATTTGAATTCTTTGATATGACAGATCTAATTACTCCGAAAACTGTGGTGTGGAATTTGGGAGTGGTGACTTTGCCATTCTGCAGATCACCGTTCCGGTTATATGACAGTGTATGGCATTTGCAAAACACTTTTCTTCTTGAGAACCCAATCTTGCAAATATCGAAAGACAGTACTTACTGTATGTTCACAACTAGGGACTTTAAGGCCCTGAAAAGAGTACTTCATGAAAAAGGTACTCAGTGAGTGTTGTAGACTGACTCCGTGCCTGGCTGTCTGCCTGACTTATCCAAAGTCCAAGAAAGAGAACGGGAAATCTGGATGATTTACTACCCCCAGTGATGTTCCCAGGGCTTTTTCTACCTTCACTCATGATTTGAGATCTTCAAAATCACTTCCGCTTCAGCTTATTACTCCACTTCTCCCAGTGACACCAGCACCAGCTCTCGTAGGCCAGAGATTTGGCTCCTAAATCATGTTTAACGTTAAGGTCACCCTTGTGGTTGTGGCTCTCATTTAGCAGTTATTTTCCATTTACTGTATGTGTCAGAGAAAAAAGGCAAGTCCCATGGCTCTTCACAAGGTAGTGCATCTTGCCTCTGCCCCTCTCCTAAATCCCCATTTTGCACTGCTGACATAGTTTTTACTTGACATTTCAGTCTGGACACACAGGTTTTAAGTCAGCAACATTCTGCACAAGTAGCAAAGGTAGCGTGATGGCAGAGAACAAGGGCTCTGAGCCAGCTCTGCTACTTCTTAGCTATTTCATCTTAAACAAATTACTGAATTTCTTTGTGCCTTAGTTTCCTCATTTGTAAATGGGAATAAGAATACAGTAGGCCCTCTATATCTCTGGGTTCTGCATCCAGGATTCAACCAACCGCAGATGGAAAATATTTCCCCCAAAACTTACATTGTTGCTGACGTGTACTAGGTAGTTAGGCCTATGATGCTTGCATCTGTAGTGAACATGTACAGATTTTTTTTTCCTTTTCATTATTCCCTAATCAATACAGTACAACTATTACCATGGCATTTGCATTGTATTAGATATTACAATTAACCTAGAGATGATTTAAAATATGCAGGAGGGTGTGCATAGGTTATATGCAATTACTATGTCATTTTATAGAGGGGACTTAAGCATCTGCAAGTAAGATATCCACAGGGGTCCTGGAACCAATTCCCTGACTATACCAAGAGACAACTGTAGTACCTAACTCAGCATTTTTTAGGAGGATTAAACAGTTTAATTGTTGGAATACCTTCCTTACAGGGGTGTTATAAAGATGATAAGATGATGTGTGTAAATATTTAGCACAATTTGAAAGGGCTCAATAAAGAGTAGCTATTGATATTCTCATTATTATGGGTAGAAAGTTATGGTTGAGAGTAAGATTCTAGAGTGAATGCAGTTGTTCACAGCCCCCAGGGTTCTGACTTTATTTCTAGTCCTGAATCTTTTTTGTACCTTGAGCAATTTATTGGATGACGATGCCACTAACCAAAGTAGAAATCATAGGATGGATGAAGAGCAGTTGGGGAGAGGGAGGGCTAGACGATGAGCTCAACTGGGACATGGTGAGTTTGAGTTGAAGATTCCTGTCTGATGTCCAAGTGAAGGAATACAATAAGCAGCTGGATGTATGTGGGTCTGGAGAGGGAGAGAGATCCTGGCTAAATATGAAAGATCTAAGCGTAATCAAACATGGAGAAGTAGTTCTTAACCTGAGGTATAAGGACCTTTAGGTAGTCACTGGTTGCTTCAGGATGTTCTCATAATCCTAAAATTATATGCAACAAGCCCTCTCCCCAGAATGTATTTCATCACATTCTCCAAGAGGTTCATAACTCCAAAAAGACTAAGAATGAAGGGTGAAAAGGGAAGGTTGAGGAAGGAGTACTGGGGATCTCCAACATTTGAGAAGTGGAGGAATATCAAAGAAAAGAAAATCTGAAAGTTTGGAAGCAAACTAGGGAAAAGTCACGGAAGTCAAAGGATGAGAAAGTGTGGAGGAGGGAGTGGCCAATAGTGTCCCAGGTGCAGGAAGTTCAAGTGACATAAGGACAGAAAGGTCTGGATCTTACTTGCAGATTCCCTCTGGGTGGGTTCTGTAAGCAGTGACTATTCAGTAAATATTGACAGGATGATTAATCCAATAAACAATTTGAGAGGAGTGAAGTACCAATAAAATGATACATATGTCAGTGGAAGGATTAATTAGATTTGCTTTTACATTAACAAATGAAACATGAAATTAGACAGTACTTATGAGGCCATTTTTTGAAGTCTGTTAAGTGGTGAACTACATCAATCTCCCAAATAACTGGAGCTAACTTTATGCATAGGTAAAGTAGGCGGCCACTTCCATGAAGTAATGGAAAAGATAATGTCTCTATATTATCCCCCTTCTGCTACATTGTTTTATCTGTATTGTTGAAAGTATTACAGATGTCTCTCCTTTTAAACCCTCATTGATCCCCTTCTCCCTACACCCCCCACCCCCACCTTCCCCACACAATTGTCTGTGTCCATTGGTTATGCAGATATGCATATAAGTTCATTGGTTTATCTCCTCCCACCGCCCTTCCCTCTGAGATCTGTCAGTCTGTTCCCTGCTTCCAAGTCTCTGGATCTATTTTGTTTGTCAGTTTATTTTATTCATTAGATTCCACAAATAAGTGAGGTCATACAATACTACAATGCTTGAAAAAAAAACAAACAAATTATTCTGGAAGCATGTGGGTGTCGACTGGATTATGTTACCTGGGAGGTGGGCCACATTAGTTAGCTAAAATGTTTGCAGAAATACCATTAACCCACTGCTATCATGGATTGTTAGCTTGAGATTAATGTAATGATTATTTCTTTGCAACCCTTTTAAATTTACAAAGACTTCATTTAATACTAGCAATCCCCCTAAGCAAGTAATCATACAAGCCTTCTTTCTACATTAAAAATAAATTAAAAAGTCTTTAACATATAAAGATGGTTAAAAATAGGCAAAAGATTTGAACACAGCACAAATGATAGTGACGATAATGTTAAACCCTTTTGTTAGTTATGGTCTAAGCCAAGGTGCTACAAGAAAGAGATCCCAAATACAATGATTTATACAAGAAAGAAAGCTGTTTCTCTCCCAGATAATATTCAGAAACAGGTGGATGGTTCAAAGCTGAGAGCAGTTTTACTCCACAAAGTCATCCAGGAATTCAGGTTGCTCTTCTGTCCCCTGTAAGGCATCTCTATGGTGCAAGCTGGTTCACCAGCATCACATAAACCTTTCAACTAGTCTGTAGGGGAAGGACAGAGAGGAGGGCAAGCTGTTTCCTTTATAAAGGATGTGACCAGGAAGGTCCACACATCACTAATGCTCACGTCCCATTGCAAAGGAGCTAGTCAGTTGGTCACACTTAGCTGCAAGGAAGGCTAAGGTTTTTAACAGATAACTGGGCAGACACGTGCCCAGTTTAAGCTCAGGAGATTCTATAACTAGAAAGGAGAAGAGGATAACAAATATTGGGAGACACTTGGCATTGTGCCAAAGTCTTGCTTTGGAGTTTTCACAGTCATGGTTACACTTACCATGAAGGTGCAAATATGACTTTTTGATTTGTTCACAGATTCCTAAAATGGGTTAACTGTGAAAAATCTGTCCCATTTGACTTTTAATTTTTATTATTATAATTAGTTTATCTATCAAATCCCTAAGTACTATCAACAAATAATAGGATCTCCTTGGAGAGGTGATTTTTAAAAAATCCTCCTTTTGTCTGAGCCTTGGGTGAATTTTACAATTGCAGAGGTTTTTCCAGCTTACCTTTATGACTTTCCTTTTTACTCTGCATAAGATGCATAGAGAAAATGTGTTACTGAAAATATGGCAAGGCAGCTTCTCTCGAGAGTATTTTTATCTCCTGGCGATAAGAGACACAGCTAGTAAACGGTGGAAGCTGTATCAGTAATTGCAGTTGCTCCTGGAATAAAAGAATGAACTAGAATAAGATTAACATAAAAGTACTAGAGGGTCGTTATTTACTGGTACAGTTTTGGACAGGTGGAGTCTGTTAGAAGTTGATAAGAAAACTTAATGGTTTGCTAAGTTATTTAATTTACTTAATGTTAGATTTGGGTGAGAAAGCAGGAAATTAGGAGACGGCTCACTCAAGGAAGTGTGAATGTATGTACACTAGTTAAATAGTGTTTTCCTATCACGTCCATTCCCACAAGTATTCCAGGGAACCTGGAGTTTAGAAACCACTTTTGTGCATTTATGAAATTTTCTTTGTTTTTTACTCCCAGAAATCTGATTCATTATTTCATTAATGGCATGTGCTAGAACTGTGCTATTCAGTGTGGTAGCCACTAGCCACACGTGGCTGTTGAGCACTTGAAATGTGGTCAGTTCGTCAGTGTAAACTGGATTCCAAAGATCTGTTATGAAAAAGTAATGTAGAATATCTGGTGATTTTTAACATTGATTACATGTTTAAGTGATAATATTTTCGATATATTGGGTTAAATAAAATATATTATGAACTAATTTCACCTGTTTCTTTTCACTTTTTTTTATGTCACCGTACCCCTTGGCTATAGCTGATCTGGACTGGGGATAGACAGCTGACCCAAATTGGGTCTTACAGAGTCTCTTGCCCAGGAATTTGGAATTAAAATTCAGAAATTGTAGTCTTTGCTGGTTCCTAGAAATGGGAATAAATAAATGCAGGGGCTGTAGTCCTCCCTACAGACAAGTAGAGAAAGCTGCCCTGCAGAGAGACGAGAATGGAACAGATGTGCACCGAGAAGCAAAAATGGGAGACCAGGTAGCCTCGGACAGAGAGGAAGATGGACAGATTATCTCCTGGCCAATTTGAGGTTCTGTGTTTCCGTGAGAATACTTCTATACCCATAAAATAAACTCTCCTCTTTTTGCCCGAGTTTGAGTAGGATTTTGTTACTTGCATCCAAAATGGCATTAACTGAGATTAGCACTTGATAACTAACATCTTATTGGTACATCTAAAATGCTACAAAGAATATGGTACCAGGAAACAAATCCTAGCTAAAGGCCTAGGGATGGGAATTAAAGGTTCAGGCAAATGCTAGAGGAGAAGAAAGCAAATATTACATACTTAATAACTGACTTTATCACTTATATCTGAGCACTAGTTTAGTTAACAAGATGTCTCAAGCAAAAAATGTAATGCATAATCCTGTTCTCCAGGACTTTACAATAAAACTGCTGATTCCAAACTAATATTTTCAAAATCTTGGTGATGGCAACTATGTATAATTTATAAAGGGTCATCAGTTTTAATTAAGTGGAACAAAGTTACTGCTTTTATGATAACTTTTATATAACTAAGAATGAAAAATATTTCATTTAAAGGAGTGTCTCCAGTTTTAAAGGGTTTACTAAATTTTATTTTATTTTATTATTATTATTTTAATCCTCACCTGAGGATATTTTTCCATTTATCTTCAGATAAAGTGGGAGGGAGGGAGGGAGAGAGAGAAACATTGACGTGAGAGGGACACATTGACCTTACTTCCTACACGACCTCGACCAGGACCAGGGACAGTGTTCTGCAGGCCAACACTCTGACCACTGAGCCAAGCTGGCCAGGGTGGGTGTGCTAAATTTTAAAGAGTAATTATGAAATTGTCTTGTTCATGGAGATGTGTTTAAAATCCTTCGTATTCATGTGTTTAATCTCATCCCCTTAATGGAATCTAGGGATTTTATCTTCAGGTAATTTTTACCCACCTAGAGAAAGTTTCCATTTGTGGTTTTGATCTGGAAACCACTACTTTTCAAAGAATCGAAAAAATAACAGGTCCATACATCAAAGGATATTCAGAAGAAAAATGTGAAAGTCAGGCTTCTCAGACTTCAAGTAACCATATGTTGTGTTTTAGAGTGTGATCTCGCTCGTATTTGTAATTTCTTAAGGTATGTCTAGCAAGCAGTAATGGCCTTAAATAAATTGTCTTTCATGTTAGACCTCTTCAGGGATTCCTCAGTAAGTAATACATGACTGAAAATAGAACTTAAGACTTCCTAACTCCCCACTGGGCAGTCTTAGAACTTGCCATGCCCAGGGGCCTGGCGGGCTCTCCATGGTGGGAAGACAGTGCCGGCAAGGTGGCCTGGCACATGCCAAGGCTTCAACCATAGGAATTCTGGGGAAGAAGATTTGAATCAAGATCAGAACTTCAAAGAAGCTGCAGAGCCCTTCAGAACAGTACTCATCAAATGGTTATTTTAGGGAACCAGTTTAACCTTGGCAACCATTTCTAGTGGTTCTTTCCCTTTTGCTTTACATCACCCCCAACGGGTCTAAAGATAGGAGTAAACGCACCCGGAGAATCCCTTGGCCTATGGAATTCTAGGAGAACAGAGGACCCTTTTGCCAAATTTAAATTCAAATTTGCAGTATTTTTAAGGACTTAGGTTTTTCTGATTTTGACAGGAATATATCTTCATTGTGGAACATAGGGAGCAGAGGGTGGAGGATACAAAAGACCATAGTAAACATTTAAAATCTTGCCAGCCCAAGCCATGTTTCTATTTCATTAAATTTTCTTTGAGGCTTTTTTTTAACCTATGCACGTATATTAATCTAATTGTGATTTTTTAAAAACTCAAAACCTTGGTTGAGTCCTTCCCACGTTATTGCAAACTTTTTGTAAACAATTCTTTTCCAAGTTGATTGGTACACCCAGATGTACTGAAGATAAAATAGCTCAGCAGAAAGCTTTAAATGGCTCTTCTTGGTGTTTTGAGTTCAGTGCACCTATGAGTTTGGAGAAGACAGTTCTTTCTCCTCTCTGTTCTTCCTGCCTTTCAAATGGAGACTCCGAATCCACTCTATGAGATGAGTCACGTGGGCTGTGTGTGCCTCGCTGTGGGGCTTCCTGCTGGAGATGAAGGCATTCACCTTCCCCGTGTGCTCGTGGTATGAAGTCACCGCCAGGCACAGGTCACATTTCACAGCGATGGCCTAAGCCACCATAGTCACGATGTAGGCCTAGCCCGTGTCGGTAAGGATCTGGTCTAAACATAATTTTCAATGACTGTTCTATTGGTTCAGGTTTTTGGTTGCAAACGACACCCTCGCTAATTAAATTAATTCACTTAAAGTACAAATTAATGTTAAAATCTTAGAGGGCCCAGGAACCAGGCTTGAGGAATATACATCCCAAATCACAGCACCAGACTGCTTCAGGAATTTAACTGCACCTTTGACTTGGAGCAAGGACACTTGCTGCCAGACCCTCTGTCACTGCCACTCTCAGAGCTGGGCGTCTCTCTGCCACAATCCACCACCCGCAGCAGAATGCGTCTTTCTTCTCACCACGCTACTGAGTCAAGATTTTGTAAGAGAGAGTCTGACTGGTGGAGCGCTCCTTATGGACTCATGCCTAGCTCTAAGGGAAAATGGAAAAATTAAGTTAGCCACTTCTAATTTAGAAACAGAAATTTTGCACATATATGAAGGATGTTCCTAACCTGCTGGGCGGAGAAAAATATAACAAAGTCCAAAACTGTGTAATGCTTTATTGTATAAATGTTTCATAATTTAGTAAACAGTTTCCTTGTTGTTGAAAACTTGGGCCATTTAGGAAAATATAATTTTAATCATGTTTATTGAGGTATAATTTACATATGACTAAAATGCACCCTTTTCAGTATACAGTTATGTATTAACAAACGCGTATGGTCATGGAGCAACCACCATAATCAAGATATATAACAGTTCACCCCGCCCCCCCCAAATTCCCTTACATGCCACTCCATAATCAGTCCCTCCCACTACCACCAACTACAGGCAACCGATGATCTATTTTTATCTCAATATTTGTCCTTTCCCAGAATGTCCTATAAAAGGAGTCACATCGTATACACCTTTTCTTGTCTGGCCTTTTTCACTCTGCCTAATTATTTGAGACTCATCATGTCGCCCTCTCTGTCAGTAGAGTATTCCTTTTTATTGTTGAGTGGTCTGTCGCACAGTTGTACCCCCAGTGGTACGTTCACCAGCTAAAGGACATATGGATTGTTTTCTAGACAGTTACTAATACAGCAACTATACACACTGGCGTACAGGTTTAGTTGCCCCTCTCAAGACCTCCATCAATCCCATCCCAGTCACACCAAATAAGCATATAATCTAAAAAAGAAAAAAACTACATGCCCTGGCTGATTTGGCTCAGCAGTTAGAGCTTCGGCCCGTGGATAGAGAGTCCCAGGTTCGGTTCCCGCTAAGGGCATGTACCTCAGTTGCGGTTTGTCCCCAGCCCCAGCTGGGGTCATGTGGGTGGCAGCCAGTCGGTGTGTCAGTGTTTCTCTCTCTCTTCCTCCCCATCTCCTTCCCACTCTATCTGAAGATAAATGCAAAGAAATGTCCTCGGGTGAGGATAAAAAAAGAAAACTACACAAAAGTAGTTTCAAATCAACCTGCTCACCTCCAGTGCCGATCTGATCGTTGGCCCTAAAGAGAAGTTGTGGAGGAGCTGCTCAGGAAATGATTGTTGCATACCAGATGCTTGGTATGGAAGGAGGAGAGGGGTGGTGGGGTTTATGCCACACTGAGTGTCCCATCTGCCCTGGACTTGATCTCTCCAGTGTTTCTTCATCTCTTGTCTGAAGCTGTTGGTGTAGATAGAATTAAAGCTGAGATTTTAGGCAAGGTTTATGCCAAGCAAAGAAGCAGATACTCCTTTTGGGCTCTCCCTGGCCATGTTCACCCTGTGAATTCAAGGTTGCTGATGTAGGATCCCATCCACCGTGTCCACCTGTGTTTCTCCAGCACCCACTAGAGTTATTTTTTAAATGAATTCACAGATGAATGAGCAACTGTCGACATTGGTGAGTAAATGTTTTATTCATAATTATAGAAAGAACGAGTGTTTCACTCAGTGTTACCCGCTGAAAATAAATTTGTTTGAAAAGCAGTTCAATTACGTCAAGAATAATTGCCCATTGCTGTATTTAGATGTAATCTAATTCCTATAGAAATAAGCATATGCAGTTTCAATGCATAATTACATCTGACATTAAGTGACTTCCCTGTGGATTTCTTCCTGATGACAGAAAATTAAAAGTTCCATAATGAAGTGACAGTACTCACCTTTTCGGCTCTGAAGGACGTTCCTCCCGGCTCAGGTTATGGCGTTTGCTTGAAAGATGAAACCAGCCCCCTTCCAAATAAATATGACATCTGGACACCTCTTCAAGGATGAACATTTTATTGGAATACAGGCGCTTGGCAGAGTAAATACATGGTTACAAAGTGTTTTAAGTTTATTTGCTTTACACAGTGACCAACAACAACAACAAAAAATCCACAGTGTCAATTTTTTTCTTGAAGTTGCAGACTTCAGAAGGTAAGGAAGGCACCGGTAGCCAACTTTTTCTCTAGTGAAACTGTATTATTGTTTTAGTCAGTGATGTCCTTCCCTTCCTCATATTAAAATTGCTATGTAGCATACATAATTTGGCACTTATAAAGAAATAAAGTCTGGGAGAATTGTGAAACCTTTAGAAATCATTGGCTCCTACCTAGAGGTTATAAAATCAGACTTGAGAATCTTCTTAATAAAATGTAGATTAGTAGGCCTAACGACCTGCAGTTTCTCACACCCAGACTCTTTATAAAGCTTTTGGACAAATTGGAATCTTATCCCTGTGGTCTCCAAAATTTTTTTTTTTTTTTTTAAAGAGAATTTACTCTCCATAATTCAAGGCACTGCTGTCTCAGCTCCTGGCTGCAAAGGAGAAAATGACAAGGTAATTTCCTTAAGGAAAATATTATTTCTTTGTGAAAGGTCAATAGTAATGTAACTGGTTTAAAGTCACAGAATTTTTGCCAAAAACTGTGTCTTGCCTGGCCAGTGTGGCTCAGTGGTTGAGCATCAACCCATGAACCAAGAGGTCACCAGTTTGATTTCCGGTCAGGGCACATGCCCCGGGGTGCAGACTCGATTCCCGGTCAAGGCACATGCCCCAGGTTGCAGGCTTGATCCCCAGTTAGGGGACGTGCAGGAGGCAGCCGATCGATGTTTGTCACATCAATGTTTCCATCTCTCTCTCCCTTCCTCTCTCTCTAAAAAAAAAATCAATAAAACATATTTAAAAAAAAAAAAAGTGCCTTGAGGTTTGATGCATTTCTAATAGGCGTGCCCATTGGAGAGATTCCCCAGTGCAGCCTGCAGAGACTTTCATGCTGCTCACTGAAACCACAGTAACCTTGCTCCAACCTGGAAACCACTGAAGCAATACAAAGAAGTCCCTATTGAAAGCAACAGACTCGTGATAACATGAAGTTGTCTCATTCAACATGTTAAAATGAATAAGGAATATTCTTCATGCACTTTTTTTCCCCTGTTCCATCTACAAATAGAACACTGCTCCTGCATAGTCTAGTGAATTTGCCTTTTGTGAAATATGTACAGAAACATTCTTTGATTGTGTTCTCAAGCGTGTCCTTCCACTTAGTGCCCAGTCCCCCGGGGCCCGCAGGACGGGTACAGGAAGGGCAGTGGAGCTCATCCATCCAGTGCAGTGAAGTGCACTCTCTTGGGGCTGGAAAAAATGACTCGGCTTTCCAAGGCTTCAAGAAGCCCTGATGAGAGCAAAGGGAGAAAGCTGGGAAGCTCCCGTGTGGTGGTAGCCTGGGCTGTGACCTCCTCCCTCAGCTGTTCTGGACAGAAGGGCAATCCTTGGCAGGGCCGGGCACTACTCCTTTGGCTCCTTGCCTACTGGGCAGAGCATCTGACCATGTGTCCATCTGCCCTTTGGACTTGATTTAAGGGAAGACTCCCCAATTAAAAAAAAAAAAGTCTCCCTGGCTAACAGCAAGCCCAAAATAGCCCAGCACAGCAGAGTGGCGGATGTTGGGTTCTCACGTTTCCGGGGCAGCCCGGCACAGGCCAGTTCCTTGCTAGGCACGAGGGATGTTAAGGTGACTTGAGGAGGCAGGCAGCCATTATTCCAGTAGGAAGCACATATGATGACTAAACCCTAGTTTCTGTCCTTGAAGAGAAGAAAGAGCCCCTGGAAGAGACAGCAAGTGAACTTCAATATTCCATGGTAATTGCAAAGGTATGAGTGAGCACTGGGTGTTACAGGGGCCGGGGGCGTGGCCTCCACCTTCTTTCTCTGCAAGGAGAGCTTCGTACAAGTGAGGATCTAAGCACCCTAAGAAAAGTCATGAGAGACACTGCACTGATACCGATGATCTTTCATCCTTTAAGACAGAAATCCAAGAAATTCTTCATGGGGAGATGGAGAGGGAGATACTTGAATTCCTGCCTAAATTGTTCATCTATGGGACAAATCCTCTAAAGAACTGATAAACTTACTTGATGATGGTCAACACGAGCTCTTGTGACAATATGTTGGAATCTAGTACTAACGTTTGTGGAAGGAAAGATGAGGATGTAGTACTGGGACTGACGCTTTCGGGAAATAAACTGCTATCTTCTGCAGGACAATAAAATACTTCTTCATTTAGTCTTTGGGAAGTCCACTCTAACTTTAACATGAACAGTTACAGGCCCCATCAGGTATGATGATGTACTTGTGTCTATTTCCGCCGAAGTGGGAGTTCTGGGAGAAAGGAACAGATCTTTTCAACCACGGATTTCCCGCGCCTGGGACATAGCGGACTCAATTCACTTGCTAAATGACTGAACAAACGATTTCTGTTTTTGGTCACATCTTTGGGACTTGATGGTATGCATATATATCTTGGCTTGGCTTTTTTCCTTCTCTCTCCCTTTTCTTTTTCTTTTCTATTCGTTCATTCACTTTGTTTCCTTCTGGAAGTGAACCAGGATGGTTTCCATGGAAAGCAAGCTTTTATGCCAGCACAGACAGCATACCATTTGAAAACTGGCATTTTCTTCGATTCAATTTCCTTGGGCCTCTTAATTTATACTGAAAAAAGCACCTTATCTTTTCCTCTTTTTACTTTTTTTTTTTTTCCTGGTGCAATGCCGAACACAGCATGTGGCATGGAGTAGCTGTTTTCAATAACGTTCGTGTCATTGGTAGGCTTTACACCCAATAATTTAGCTAAGCTCACTCTCTGCACCATCTAAGGCTAATTTGGAATGCTTAACATGCCAGGGAAATATTCTTGCCTCGTTAGAATTTCCCCAGAAAGTGATTAATTAATAAGAATCAACAAGATTAATTAACAAGACTGATAGCAGAATTAGCAACAGGCCCAGACAGTTCCACAGACCACAGCCTTCCTCCGTTTCTGCTCAGCCTCCCCTGAGCGCTCTCGGGCCCTGGGGGTCTGCACACAGCTGTGGCAGCTGGTGTTCACCACCTCCTCTTTCCTGCAGCCTGACTGTGGCCAAGTGCTGAGTCCTTAAGAGTCGGCGCAGTAGACGGTGAATGGATGTACAGTATAATTGCATTCTCACAAAGAACTGAAAAGCCTCAAAGTGCATAAGAAGAAACCGTGCAGAGTGTATTGAAAACCGTGCTCCTGCTGTTTTTTTCCGTCCACTTCCCGCCTTGAACACCCTACGCTGCCTCTCATCCCAAACACTCCGTTACCCCTGTAATTCCTATTAAAATTCTAAAGCGATAACTTATAGCAGAGAAGTTCGGTTCCACAGAGGTCTGCTCAGTGCTCACGCCCTGTGTGCATTCCCTCTGATTTTATTCTACAAGTTAAGAAAGTACCTAATAACATTTTTTGGTAACAATAGCATGCACCCCCTAAGTGTACCCATAACTAACCCACTGGCTGAGTTTGTTCAAAGAAATACTTTTGCCAAATCGTCTCTCTCACTCCTCCGAGGGCTGCTCCGGGGGACTCTCCCTCACGTCCTCGTTCTGTGGACCTAGGGTGTCGGTGTTTGGAGCATTCTCGACCACCCACTGACACTCGTGGACACGGAGGCCCTTAGCCTCCTCGGCGCCCACGCTGGCAGTAGCCTGGCCGGGGCCTCTTTCCCCTGCCACCGCTTCTGCCGCAGAGACCTGGCTCTCACTGGGGCCGATGGGGTCAGAACCTAAAAGGCACCCCCCTTGTGCACTGGCCTTACCTCCTTCGTGGGCATCGGGTCTGGAAGACTCCCCTGCGAGCGAGCTCCCAGCGGGCTCCCCAGCCTCTGCCTGCTCCTCTGTGGGGCCTGGGTCGCTGGCACCCTGGCTGAGCCCTCTGCAGGCTGGCTGAGCCTCTACACATCCCCCCAACTCCACCCCACCGGCCTGCGCCTCTGCAGCCGGAGAATGGGCCTCGCTCTCCCTGACTCCACCGTCTTCACTGTTGTCCCGACCAGAGGCAGATGCTTCACTGGCCTCTGTGCAGATTCGGGTTGTTTCCTCTTCTTTTTCCATTTCTTGGGGAACAAGGGCCTCCTGATGTGTATCTCTTTCGATGTCGAGGGCAGCAGACACCATCGGTACGTCAACGGTCACCGTCAACAGATTTCTGAGCTCCTTCAAGGAGCATGAGGCAGAGATGGAGTCTGGCTTTTCGTGGGCGGCTTCTGTGTCTGCTGGAGACCCTCCAACCTCCAGCTCTGACGAGCGTGCGCCCCCGTCTCCTGCCATGTCCTCTGCGGCCACGGGACTCACAGCTGGGTCACCCAGGCCTGAAATAATCATCAGCTGCCTGTCCCCACCTGGGGAAGACAGGCTTTCTCCTGTGGCCAGCGGGCTAGGGACCGCAGGCTGCTGCTTTCCCCCCGACTCCTGGAACACGTCATTGCTCGGGGTCTCACTGTCAGCAGCCCCCAGCAGGACGGCCGAGGCTCTCCTTGCAGGGCTGGCCTGGTTTGACCCCACGGGGGTCTTGAGATCGGTTAAGCTGGACACGCTTTCACTGGGCAAGGCCACGTTGTCTTCAAATAGGTTGTGTTTCTTCAGGATGGCAGCTTCCTTGATCACTGGGATACCAGAAAACAAAACAGGACATTAACACCCTTCCCTGGCCAGCTGGCTTCGCTGGTCTCACCCACGAGCCAAACCCCTCTCGGCATTTCTGGCTATCCAGATTTCTCCAGTTCGAGGTCCCGCTTCCAGCCACCCTCTTCCAGGTGGCTTTCCCTGATGAGCAAAGCCTGCAGCCTCATTCTGAACTCGGCACCTCTGTAGTACTCATTCATCCCTTCACGCATGCATTTCACGTATTCAAACAGCCAACATTTACTGGGCACTGACGATGGGACCGACTCTGGACATCCTAAGATGAATAAAACATGGCCTTTGCTGTCGAGGAGCTGACGATCCGTAACAGTGTCGCCTGTAGCACTCCTGAGGCCCCGTCACATTTACCAGCTGCTAATCTGTGCGGTTCTGCTTACCCACCTCGACCGAATGCCTCTGGGCTAGCGGCAGGCTCACGTCTCTGCTGTTCCCCACGGCCCAGTCCTGACTGTGTAGGGGTTCTCTGTGCTGAGCATGCAGAGAGCCCTGTTGACCTGTCGTCTGCAAAATGGGTTTGGGACTTTCGCCCCAGCATCTCAGCTATAGGTCCCTTTGCCCCAAGCATCTTTGACACGAACGTTTTTGCTGTGTAACTAAATTGGCTCTAAGGTGATTTTGCCATTTTACAAAAAAGGTAAAATAACTGGTTGACAGTCTATTTATTTGTGTTTGGTTTTATTTCTCCACTGACAAAGTAGTGGAGAAAAGAAATAGTGGTGGTCTTAAAATAGCATTTTTTTTCCCCAGATGATGATGATTTTTGCCCCAATAGTTAGTTGGTTTCTTATTCTGAAACACTACATTGGGAAGAGAAAGAAGGGCACCCAGAGGCCTCTGAGGCTCAGAGTTGAACCTGCATTTCCCATGAAACAAAGGCAAGGCCTGAGGTACAATCCACAAAATAAAATAAGCTACTTGCACAGTATTGCCGTGAATCTACGCACATTTTAAATGTATTCAGATCTTTTGTATTTTGCAACAAAGTCTTTTCAATTTGTTATTCAGCTTTAATGTCCCTGTTGTATTTGTCATAGTTTCATCTTTTTTATGGCAAAAGTGCCTTATGGCCCATTAGTTTGTGGCAGAAATGCTTGCAGCAAATGCTACAGCAAAAATAATTAGACAAAATGAAGATGTGGGCGCCCAGCTCAGTCCCAGAGGCCTCGAGAGGCATAAGAACAATGACGAGCCCTGGCCGGTGTGGCTCAGCAGTTAGAGCATCGACGAAAGAGTCTCGGGTTCGATTCTGGTCAAGGGCACGTACCTCAGCTGCGGTTCAATTCCTGGCCCTGGTCGGGGTCATGTGGGAGGCAACCAATTGATGTGTCTCTCACAAGGATGTTTCTCTCTCTCTCTCTATCTCCCCACCCCCCCCACTCCCCCACACCCCCACCACCACCCCTGTCCCTCCCACTCTATCTGAAAATCAATGGGAAAATATCCTCAGGTAAGGATTTTTAAAAAAGAACAATGAGGATAATGACAGCAGCTGACATTTTTTACATCAGGCCTCTGCTTATGGCCGTGCAGGTTGTATGGGGACCGACAGTATCCCCGCAAGGGGGCGCCAGCGACGTCAGACAGCAGAGGTCTGCGTGGTCAGCACTGTACTCCCAGCAGCTGGGGCAGGTGCCCGCTCTCAACACCCGCTGCTGCGCCAGTCTCTGGGCAGAGAGCAGTCAGGGTCCGGAGGAAGGGAGCCTTTTGCTTTTTTTTCCTTTTAGATAAGGAGTTATCTTCTTGTTGTTACTGTTTTCCCTCCCTAGATTAGACAAATTATTTCTTTTTTTATTTAATTTTATTTATTTAATTAACGTGTTGTCTTCCATCACCATTTATCCCATGTTATTTCTTTTTGTTCCAATTAAAATTTTTTCAATTGTGCCCTGGCCAGTTTGGCTCAGCAGTTAGAGCGTCGGCCTGCGGTCCGGAGAGACCCGGGTTCGGTTCCCGCTAAGGGCACGTACTTCGGTTGCAGTTTGTCCCTGGCCCTGGTTGGTTGTGCGGGTGGTAGCCACTCGATGTGTCCCTTCACGTCGATGTTTCTCTCTCTCTCTCCCTTCCTCTCTCTCCCTCCCATTCTATCTGTACAAAAAAAATGGAAAAATATCCTCGGGTGAGGATAAAAAAAAAAAAAAAAATTTTCAATTGTAATTGACGTTCAGTACTCTTTCGTATTAGTTTCAGGTGTTGGCTCAGTGGTTAGACAATCATACACATCACACAGTGTTCCCCCAATATTTTCAGCACTCACCTGACCCCATAACTAGTTATTACAATATTATTGACTGTATTTCCCAGGCTGCACTTTACATCCCCGTGACTGTTTTGTAGCTACTGATTTTTCCATTGAATTTACTGGGGTGATGTTAGTTAATAAAGTTATATAGGTGTCAGGTGAAGGGAGCCTTTTAGAATTCACGCCAAGGTGCCGTGTGGATTGGCAGGGGCCTTGCCTGGGCCCCTCCTCTGGGCAGACACTGCTACCACCGTTACACGCCTCATGCCATTCGACCCTGTGATGGGCGCTGGGACCTGGGCTTGTGCTTGGCCGGGCCCTTGGTGGAGGGGCTTGGGGATGCCTAACATCTTCCCGTGAGACGGATACATTTCAGGACTGTGGTTTTACGACGGCCCTCCCTGCCGCTCTCAAAGTCTCCCTGTCCACACCCTGTCCCAAGCGAGGCCTGCTCCCACCGTCGCACTGAGAGCAGGTGAGGAAGGTTCCCTGGGAGCAGCCCCCACCCCGGGCGGCTTGTGACCTCTGGCTAAGAGCCCCTGTTCCGTGGGAGCAGCTGGAGGAAGACACCTTCGGCTTAACCTCTCCAACCTCGGCTTTCTCATCTGAAAAATGAAGCTTAAGATTCCCACCTCCCAGAGTTCTTGTTGGTCACGAAGGAGAAAGAACAGCCAACAGGCCAGTATAATTACCTTCAGCTGGGGAGAGTCTCCCTCCTTCCTGCCTTCCCTCCCGCCCTGCCTCCCCAGCAATGTCCCCCTCCCCTCTCATACCTGTTGAGAAAACCTAGCTGGCTGTACGGGGCCCCATTTCTGGGGTGCTCCCCTCTATCCAGAGTTCCTTCCAGCACCAGGGGAACCTTCCTCACCTTTCAGGGTTTCATCAAGGAGCATCTGGTGTAAAATCTCCTCGTACACGTTTTCGACATGGATCATGTTGGTGTGATCTGCGAAGATGAACTGCTCGTATTTCTGAAGTTCCTGGAGGGCGAGAGACAGGACAAGGCAGGAGATGCTGGTTGGTGGAGGCTTGTGGAGAGGACAGGCCCCACCCCTGACCCCGGGGGCACCACGCCTCATGCTGGGCTTCAAGGGGGCAGACCCAGAGGTTTGATCGTCTCAAGGGGTGTCACTGAGTCTGGGGCCTCCCTTCCCCCTGCCCCACCCATCATAACCAGAGTATTTTCTTCTTCCTTTAAAAAAAAATGCTGACAGTACTTTCCAAGGTATATGTTACATACAATAAAGTGCAAACATTTAAAAAGTACAGCTCGAAGGTTTTAAATATATAAATAAACCCATGAAACCATAACCCAAATCAAGACGGGGGACATCATTCCCACGCCGGTTCCCAGTCTACATCCCCCCTCCCAGGTAAGCACTGATCTGAGGTCTATCACAACAGCTTAGTTTTTCTTGTTCTTGAACTTTACACAAGCGGAATCGCCCATTCTTTGGCGCTTGTTTTTGAGATTCATCCATGTTGCCATGTGTATCAGTAGCTTGTTCCTTTTTATCGATAAGACGTTCATCATGTGAATAAACGAAAACTGTTTATCCATACTGCTGTTGAGGGATATTGGGACTTTTCTCCCATTTTTGACTGCGAGGAATATAAATGCTCTGAACATTCTCATGCGTGACTTTTGCAGAGTGAAGGACTCATCTGGAGCAGAGGCCTCGAGGTGAGACGGCTGGGTCCCGGAGCAGACGTGTGTTTACCTTGGCTGGAACGGGCCCCTTTGCAGGGGTGAGAATCTCGAGTCCAGGGTTCTGCAGAAACGTTCTCCTCCTTCCCTCCGGCTGGCCCTGGCACGCACACATTCCTCCAGAACACCCAGGCAGGATGCAAAACCCTTTAACTCCTGCTCCCCAAGGGTTTCCACATGGCTTGCCTGTCAGCGGCTTGAGGATGGAGCAGGGATCACAAAGCACCCAGTCCTATCCCAGCGACGCGCTCAGCGATCCGTGCACCTGCCGATGCTGGAAGAGAGCGTCTCCCCACACGTGGCTCCTGGAGAGCCAGGGACTTGGCAGTGGGATCTGATGTCTTTTGCCCAGAGGGACGGGATTTGCAACAGGTGACCAGGAGCCACCACTCAGACAACTCAGTGCTACGACCTGGGGGTCTGTCGTAGCTCACAGAGGGTCTCACTGGGTCCCTTTATACACACATACCCCAGAGGAAGGCAAAGGATTGCGAGCCCTGAGTGCCCACGACCCCGAGGGGGTCTGCGAGGTACACGATGAGGCCCGAAGAGTAGGAGCACTAGACACTGGCGGTGGGACCCGGACAGCATCCTCACCCTCTGCACCTCTCTTCCTCTGGGAAACGAGGGGCACGGGCTCATGTCCGCAACACCCTTTTACATTCCCACCTGGCCCCCCTTTCCTCATTCCCCTGATGGTTATTCATCCTTCAGGACCGGGCAAAAGCCTCTGGAACCCTGCCTGGCCCCACGAGCAGAGGAGGGCAACTTCCTCGGAACCCCAGCCACGAGGAACCCTCCCAGAGGGCCACTGCTGTGCCCCTCACACGGCACACCACGCCCCGTCTCCTGCCTCCAGGCTGTGAACCCCACATGCTGGGACTCTGGCCGGGCCCCATGCCTGGGTCACGTCTGATACCTATTTAACACGTTTGCTGCACAAACAGGAGACCTTTACAGTTCAGCCAGCTAAACAATTCTGTGGAAAGGAACAACCTCTAGGGGCATCTGTACTGTTGTGATGTGCGCAGCTCTTACAAAACAAATCTTCTCTATTAAATAGACCGAACTGCAATGTCGGTTTCGTTCCCTGGGTGGGTCTTGGGGAATGAGAAAGTTTTCAAAGCTTCCCAGGCACCCGAACGTGCATCTTGAGTTAAGAACCACAGATCTAAGAAGCTGCAACTTAACCAAAGGAAACACACTTTAAGAAAATAAAGAGTTCTGTGAAGCCGAAACTCCCTGATTTATCTGTCTGTAAATCCAGATTTCCAAAAGTCTTTTGACACCAATACCACATCCTTCGTTATGGAAAACTCTGGGTCACGGGTTCTTTTGAAACCAGTCTCTTGATTAAAAATCACAAGCGTCTCTTACAAACGGGGCACAACTCGGTTGGTGTTTGGAAAGAGGAGGGAGATGGAAGGGAGACTTCCTGGAGGAGGAGGCTTGGAGGCCCCTGCACAGCCTTTGGGATTAGAAAAGGAAAATACCCTAAGCAGAAAGTCTGTGTGCAGACATGGCCAGAGGCAGACTCAGTCATCCTCTGGGTGGCTGCACTTTTCCCTCCATGGAGGCCAAGGGGCCATCATATAGACAGATCCTTTATGTCCCCGGCATCATCAAATCCCTTCCTATGAAAGAAATACACCCCCTGAAATAAATGCCGGGGACTAGATATGCTGATGACACAAAAAAAACAGCAGGTACAGAATATAAAGACGCCTGAAGAGATCGCCACAGTAAAATAACTCAGAAAAGATTTTACTGTCCCAGTGCTTGGAGACCGAGCTGCCCCACAGCCTCTTTTAAATTCTAAATGCTCTTTATCATTTGCTCGCAGAGGCAGCAGGCCTTGCAAATGTCCGGGCTCCTAGATCACTCCTGAAATGAAGACGTAGTAATAGTATTCACCACGCACTGAGTGCATCACATGTTACCAGTGAGCGTGAGCTGGGTGCGGACTCTGCTGGTGACCGGCTCGGTGATTTGGGGCCCACTGCTTAATCCCCCAGGTCTCCTCATTGCTTCAATGAGGATATAAATAGGACCTCTTCATAGGTTGTCCTGAGAGTCACTGAGCTAATCTATGCAAAATATTTAACACGGTGCCTTGCAAGTGGTAAGCACTCATCAAGTGTTAATTGCCTCATTCTAGTCTTCTCAGTCTTAAGAAGGCTACGGCAAGGTCAAACTATCTCCATTTTCTAGAAGATGACATCTAGGCCAAGAGAGAAGAAAAGTGACTTGCCCAAGGCCCGAGAGCCAATACCTGGATGAACCAGGACTTGAACCCCGGTTTTGACCCAGCCTCCAGAGTGGGCACGCCCTCTGCTCTGCAGACAAAGTCACACTTCCTAATCATGGCTGTCACTGAGTGCCTGGGGTTTGGAACAGCTTTAAATGATTTTGTTTCATTGATTTCACCAAACAAACATTACTGGGTTTAACAGAACAAATATCCTCCTATAATTAATCATGTTACTTAAGATCTTTTCCTGGATGTAGTGGTCAAGTTTCAGATGACATGTTGGACCTGTGAGTCATACTATAATGAGGAACATCTGGTATTCTCAGGTGTTCTACGGCAACCCTTAGCTTGGCTCAAACTCAGATCATTACCCTTTGAGATTTTTGTCTGGTCCAAGGGGCGGCAAATCCTGCTGTCTGCTTGGTTTGGTAAATAAAGTTATGCTGAAACGCAGATGTGCCCATTTGTCTATGTATAGACTATGGCTGCTTTGGGGCCGTAACAGCACAGCTGGGTAGTTGCAACAGAAATAGCATGGCCCATGAAACCTAAAATATTTGCTATTGGACTATTTACAGAAAAAAACTTGCCGAACCTTCTACTGTTTGCAAGCACATCATGAGCAAAGAAAAGAAAAAGAACACGCTTGAACTTCACGGGCAATAAGAGCAGGCTCCCTGGAGTAACCCAGCCCTTACTGGTTTGCACGTGGACGCCAGAGCCTTCTGCACGGTGGGAAGTGTGATTTGAACGAGTGCCTCTTGAAATAGCCTCTTCCGGATGGTGCTGCTGTCATAATCATATTGCTGTCAATACAGAGATAGAAACATACGCTAAATTGCAACATTGCAATCTGTTAACTTTTGCTTAAACAAAAAACTCAGCCATCCACTTCAACTCCTGCCCCCTCCTGATTTCTGAGGACCCTTGTGGGGTTTCCAAGGTCTCAGGGATCTTTCTCTGCAATTCTCTCACATTCTAGGTGGAGGTTCTGATGGATAATGGCCCATCTTATCCTCCCCTCTTGCGGATACAGACACTGAGAGAAGATCAAAGCAGCAACTCCTGCATCATAAAGAAGTTGGGGCTAGAACTGGGGGGTGAATTTGTACTTTGTCACCCCTCTCTTGTGGGTCCCTGGGAGCCATGATGATGTACTCCTTTCATTCTACACCCTAAGAGCAGGATTTGTGGGTTGTGATGATTTCCATGTGGGCAGAGAGGGTCTGGCTCACAGCTATATTAACACTGTGGCATGTTAGCCAAAGAAGTTGAGTATCTAGAACAAGAAAGATGATGATTTCACTGTGTACTGCATGGATCACCCAAACCGAGAGACCAGAGTTTGGTTATAGATGTCACTTCCAGCGGATCACAGACATACTGGAGCATAGTCACACACATGTGAGCAGAATGGTCAGGCCAAAGAAAGCATGGTTAAAGAGATGAAGGCTTTTGTACCGAAGGGAGTAACTTGGGGCTGAATTATAGCTCTATTCAAACAATAAAGGGCTACCATGTAGAACAGGGATATTAACAAAGAGGGTTAGAACTAGGTTAATGACCGCTGAGAACTCGGGCTTAACATTAGGAAACATGTTTTTGCTATTTAACTTTCAGAGAGGTATGAAGTATCCTGACACTGGAGGTGATATTGACACTGATACCTTTTTTTCTCAATTTCAAGTTCATCATTATTTGTGTTGCCATGATAAATAATGCTTTTAATGTCAATACTTTGGTTGCCAGAGTTTCCTGCTGCCCGTGACACCTCAAGATCAGGTGTGAAATTCAGGGACCCCCTCCTAGGCTCCGCGGGACTCTGATCTTCTGCTTCAAGCCATGTTTAGGGCAGCGATTTGCTAACTCCTTCATCTCATGGCACACATGAACTGATTACTAAAAATCTGTGGCACCCCAAATAATATGCAGTATTTGCCAAACTGACAGAAAAAATAAAATAGGTATAATTTTGTTTCATTCACACCAGATGGCTATTATTATGTTGGCTGTTGCCATTTTTTTAATTTGACAATCGAAGGGAAAAGAGGTCAGTACCCCTAACTAAATAGTCAGGTAGTGCATGTTTTAAAATTCTTGTGGCACACTGGTTGAAAATCTCTGGTTTAGTCCAGCCGGTGTGGCTCAGTGGTTGAGCATTGACCCATGCACCAAAAGGTCGCCAGTTCGATTCCTGGTTGTGGGGCACATGCCCTGGTTGTGGGCCCGAGTGGGGGGCATGCAGGAGGCAGCCAATTGATGTTCTCTCTCATCGATGTTTCTATCTCTCGCTCCCTCTCACTTCCTCTCTCTCTAAAATCAATAAAGAAAAAAAAATTTTTTTTAAAGAAAATCTCTGGTTTAGGGGAAGGAGGAAGTAAAAAATTAGTGCATTAGGCTTAAGGATAGTTTAAGCTGTAGAGTCACCATTGACCAGACTGTTGAGCTTACATAAGTCACATAAGCTCTTAGAGAGTCAGTTTCCTCATCTCTACAGTGGAGACATATTCTAATTATCTCACAAGTTCTCGTGAGGATCAAATGAAAAGGGATAGGGTTTTAAAAGCTTTAAAAACATAGCATTTTTTTGTGCAAGCTCCTATTATTTAAACCATCTTTATATGTACTTAAACACTAAGCACAATAAACATGAAACAATTTCACGCGGCCGGTATCTCTTTTCAGGGGGCAGGTATCTTTTTCTTAGAGTATATTTCTTTTGCCATGAGATGTCAATTTTTCTTTAAAATATTGGGCTAATTTAGCCCTGGCCGATTTGGCTCAGCAGTTAGAGCGTCAGCCTGCGGTCCAGAGAGACCCAGGTTCGGTTCCCGCTAAGGGTATGTACCTCGGTTGCAGTTTGTCCCAGGCCCTGGTTGGGTCGTGCGGGTGGCAGCCACTCGATGTGTACCTTTCACATAGATGTTTCTCTCTCTCTGTCTCTTCCTCTCTCTCCCTCCCACTCTATCTGAACAAAAAATGAAAAAATGTCCTCAGGTGAGGATAAAAAATTTAATTTAATTTAATTTAATTTAAAAAATAAATAAAATATTGGGCTATTTTAAATGTAGACTATTCAAAGAAATAGGCTGTGCCTTGCCTATTTGTATATTCCATGCAACCTATCATAATGCTGTGCTTATAATGGGCAGCCAGTAAATATCAAGTCCAATTGCTTTGAAAGTAAACTGGGTCATGTCACTTCAGCTGATGGGCAACAATGCTGAGAACCTGAGGTCCCTAAAATAGCCACTAGATGGCAGAAGAGGCATGAAAGTCATGCTGGGGGACCTGCTGGTACTGACAGCCAGGGAACCTCAGGGCGGGGAATGGGAAAGATGAGAAAGAAAAAGGGGGAAAGGGAAAGAACTTGGTATTTTCCACATAAAAAGAAACAAGGGTCACATTCTTGTTTTATGCTTCCCACCTGAAAAAGTTGTTTTACCTTTAAGACTCGGAGTTTAACCTTCTCAATGGCGACTGCTGTTTTGGAGGCCTCTCCTTGGAGATGTGGGAAAAGCAACTGTTCAAACGTGAAGACCGCGTTCTGCATGAGCTGGGAACCAGAGCAACACAGAAACAGCACAGTCAGAGGCGGGTCACTGCCCCACATCTGCCTAAATCAGCTGGGGAGAAGGAGGGGAAGGCCATCAGGGATGAGTCCCCTCGGGCACTTCTCTGAGGGTGACCCAGGGCAACAGGCCCTCATCCCACCAGCTGAACTGTGCAATAAATAGGCACATGGCCCCAGGGGGATCAGTAAGAGACCAGGAAATACACACACACACGCACACACACACGCACACGCACACACACACTTGCATGCATGTATATATACATACATGTATGTATCCGTTCTTCTCATCTCTTCTCCTTCCACCCTGCATACACACACACACACACACACACACACACACACTTGCATGCATGTATGTATCTGGTCATCTCTTCTCCTTCCATTATTGGATTTTATATATATATAATTTCAATAAATAAAAAATAATTTGGGAAGATCTATGCCATCAGAATCACTGGTGGGGAATAAGCATCGGTAGTTCTTACATGCTCCCCAGGAGATTCTGATGTGCAGTCAGGGTTAAAAGCACTGACTTGCCCAATCACGAGATTATTCAGTGGTATCGCGTTATTTCCCTGCGATGTTTCTACTCTGTGATGTTCATCAACATGGACGAAAGATGAACCCAGCTGGAAGGACAGATACGATGGCGAAGGCACACCGGTCCTCTCTTCCAGAACTTGCCCCCCCCTTCCGCTCCATCCTCATCCCCAGCGGCCCCCTGCAGGTGCCTACCTCTTGCATGTAGTTCTGGGTCCGGTGTACCACCAGGTCCACGTGGGGAAACCTAAAACGGCTCTTGAGATCCTGCAAGCGCTCCTGAAGCAGGATGACTTTGCTATAACAAGGTTCCATCTTCACAGAATCCAATGGGAGGTTCATAAGCTGGTCCAGATGCTGTGTTTGGGGGCGGGGGACAAAACACCTTTAGACTTAGGAGCAATATTACACACATATTCCATGAATTCTATTTTTTTATTCCTCCCCTGAGGATATTTTTCTATTTATCACTAGCTAGAGTGGGAGGGAGGGAGAGAGAGACAGAAAGAAACATCCATGTGATAGAGCCACATGGACTGGTTGCCTCCTGCGTGGCCCACCCAAGGCCTGGACGAACCACAACCAAGGTACGTGCCCTTGACCGGAGTCAAACCCCGCAACTCACTGATCCGCGGGCTGACACTCTAACCACTGAGCAAAACTGGCCAGGGCTCCATAAATTCTAAACCATCAAACGTATGTTATTAGAGTGAATCACTTCTTGGATCACTGCATCTGTGAAATCTTCAATTGTCTTCCTTCCTTCCTTCCATGGGTCCCTGGGGCAGTTCTATTGCTAGGACAGAGGCTAGGACAAGGACCAACTGGACGACGGGAGGACCTGGGGATACATTCAGGGTTCCAGTCTTCCTAAGCTCTTGATGGACGGACCCCAGCGGTCACTTCCGGAACTCAAGAACTAGGCAGGTAGGTCCTTTGGCACATGGAGCTGTGGGCTGGTGAGCCCCTACGGCCTTCTGGAACGAGTGACATCCCTCTCAGAAAACCCCAGGGAGGCCAGGCTCTGCCATGTCCCGAGCCTTCCTCCTCCACAGGTTCTCTGGAGTGCTAGTGGAGAGGCTGTGGGAGGTAGGAAGGGGCCTAGCCTGAAGAGGTCCCCTGTTTTAAAAATTGAGGTCCCTTCTCTAGTTTGCACAAGCGAGCAAGAAAACGGTGACCAATCTCATCTCCTGAAGACCCCAAGTGCTACCAACACACTCACACACTATGACTGTTGTTGCCAACAGAATGCATTTCATTTTCTACGCTTATTTATTTATTTATTTATTTATTTTATCCTCACCCGAGGATATTTTTCCATTTTTTGTACAGATAGAGTGGGAGGGAGAGAGAGGAAGGGAGACAGAGAGAGAAACATCGATGTGAAGGGACACATCGAATGGCTGCCACCCGCACGACCAACCAGGGCCGGGGACAAACTGCAACCGAAGTACGTGCCCTTAGCGGGAACCGAACCCGGGTCTCTCCAAACCGCAGGCCGACGCTCTAACCGCTGAGCCAAACTGGCCAGGGCTCTACGCTTATTTAAAAATAATTTTTAAAATCAAATATTGGAGATCTAGAATAAACAAGAGAGTGGGTGGAGACAGACAGAAAGAAAGATGCTGAACACGGAGGCCCAGGGAGAACTGGGGAGTATAGGAGTGACTGAATTATATAGGATGTGGTGTCTCGTTCTCAGGTCACAGAAAAGACATAAATCTAGATTTTGAGATTTCTCTAAACGGAAATTTAAAGAGAGCCCAGCCCTGGCCGGGTGGCTCAGTTGGTTGGAGCATTGTCCTGTGTACCAACAGGTTGGGGATTCGATCCCCAGGAGTCAACCAATCACTGTTTCTCACATCCATGTTTTTTTTCTCTCTCTCTCCTCCTTCCCCTCTCTCTAAAAATAGATAGATAGATAGATAGATAGATAGATAGATGCAATAAGCAACCTCAAAATGTACAGAATGATCTTGTTTGTGTACAATGATATGCACGTGTGCACAGAGAAATAAGAAAGCAAAGGGAACAGATATATCTGGTCTTATCCACTGATGTGTAGAGATGTCTATCACATATCAAGTGTAAAACCAAGTGGACAAGTTATGTCTGTCAGGGATTCTCACACTTTAGGTTGCAACAAATCCTCTGGAAGTCTCATTAGAGGACACTGCTGAGCCTACCCCCCCGATTTCTGACTCAGTAGATCTTTGGTGGGGGCCTGAGAATTTGCAATATGAACAACCAGGTAATTAATGGTGATGATGCTGGTCTAGAGGCCACACTTTGGTTTTTATCGAGTCTATATTTTTGGAAACAAACAAACACATAAAATTTATATAAATGAGGCTATATGCGAATATATTTGTCTGAACAAGGACAAAGTATGTGAAAACACATTCTAAGCTATGTATATTAATAATTCAGAAAGTTGAGAGCAGAGGTGGCCTAGGAGTTGGGGGTGGACTGGGGTTGGGTGGGTATGAGTGATTAATTTTGCATATATATACATGCATGTTATTATTTTTGCAATTTGAAACCATTAATAAATGAAATCAGGTAGATGGATGGATGAATGGGTTATTGGATGAATGGAAGACAGATTAGATGAATAGATGGGAGGGCAGATGATTGAAGGGAAGGTAGGGAGGGCATGGTGAGGGGAGGGAAGGGAGGGAGGGGATGGTGAGGGGAGGGAAGGAAGGGAGGGAGAGGATGGTGAGGGGAGGGAAGGAGGGAGGGGATGGTGAGGGGAGGGAAGGAAGGAAGGAAGGGAGGGAGGGGATGGTGAGGGGAGGAAAGGGAGGGAGGGAGGGAGGGGATGGTGAGGGAAGGGAGGGAGGGAGGGGATGGTGAAGGGGAGGGAGGGAGGGGATGGTGAAGGGAAGGGAGGGAGGGAGGGGATGGTGAAGGGAAGGGAGGGAGGGAGGGGATGGTGAGGGAAGGGAGGGAGGGAGGGAGGGGATGGCAGGGGAGGAAGGGAGGGAGGGAGGGATGGTGAGGGGAGGGAAGGAAGGGAGGGAGGGGATGGTGAGGGGAGGGAAGGAAGGGAGGGAGGGGATGGTGAAGGGGAGGGAGGGAGGGGATGGTGAAGGGAAGGGAGGGAGGGAGGGGATGGTGAAGGGAAGGGAGGGAGGGAGGGGATGGTGAGGGAAGGGAGGGAGGGAGGGAGGGGATGGCAGGGGAGGGAAGGGAGGGAGGGAGGGGATGGTGAAGGGAAGGGAGGGAGGGAGGGGATGGTGAGGGAAGGGAGGGAGGGAGGGAGGGGATGGCAGGGGAGGGAAGGGAGGGAGGGAGGGGATGGTGAGGGGAGGGAAGGAAGGGAGGGAGGGGATGGTGAGGGGAGGGAAGGAAGGGAGGGGATGGTGAGGGGAGGGAAGGAAGGAAGGAAGGGAGGGAGGGGATGGTGAGGGGAGGGAAGGAAGGGAGGGAGGGGATGGTGAGGGGAGGGAAGGGAGGGAGGGGATGGTGAGGGGAGGTAAGGAAGGGAGGGGATGGTGAGGGGAGGGAAGGAAGGAAGGAAGGGAGGGAGGGGATGGTGAGGGGAGGGAAGGAAGGAAGGAAGGGAGGGAGGGGATGGTGAGGGGAGGAAAGGGAGGGAGGGAGGGAGGGGATGGTGAGGGAAGGGAGGGAGGGAGGGGATGGTGAAGGGAAGGGAGGGAGGGAGGGGATGGTGAAGGGAGGGAGGGAGGGAGGGGATGGTGAGGGAAGGGAGGGAGGGAGGGAGGGGATGGCAGGGGAGGGAAGGGAGGGAGGGAGGGGATGGTGAGGGGCGGGAAGGAAGGGAGGAGGGACTGGTGAGGGGGAAGGAGGAGGGCGAGGGAGGGGATGGGAGGGAGGTCAGGAAGGGAGGGACGATGTGAGGGGAGGGAAGGAAGAAGGACGGGAGGGAGGGGATGGCGAGGGGAGGGAAGGACAGGAGGGAGGGATGGTGAAGGGCGGACGGAAGGGAGGGAGGGGATGGTGAAGGGAGGGAAGGAATGGAGGGAGGGGTGTGTTGAAGGAGGGAAGGAAGGGCGGGAGGGGATGGTGAGGGGAGGTAAGGAAGGAAGGGAGGGAGGGGATGGTGAGGGGAGGTAAGGAAGGAAGGGAGGGAGGGGATGGTGAAGGGAGGGAAGGAAGGGAGGGAGGGGATGGTGAGGGGAGGTAAGGAAGGAAGGGAGGGAGGGGATGGTGAGGGGAGGTAAGGAAGGAAGGGAGGGAGGGGATGGTGAAGGGAGGGAAGGAAGGAGGGAGGGGATGGTGAGGGGAGGTAAGGAAGGAGGGAGGGGATGGTGAGGGGAGGGAAGGAAGGGAGGGAGGGGATGGTGAAGGGAGGGAAGGAAGGGAGGGAGGGGATGGTGAGGGGAGGGAAGGAAGGAGGAGGGGATGGTGAGGGGAGGGAAGGAAGGGAGGGGATGGTGAGGGGAGGGAAGGAAGGAGGGGATGGTGAGGGGATGGAAGGAAGGAAGGGAGGGAGGGAGGGATGGGGATGGTGAGGGAAGGGAGGAGGGAGGGGATGGACGGGGAGGGAGGAGGGGATGGTGAAGGGAAGGGAGGGAGGGAGGGGATGGTGAAGGGAGGGAGGGAGGGGATGGTGAGGGAAGGGAGGGAGGGAGGGAGGGGATGGCAGGGGAGGGAAGGGAGGGAGGGAGGGGATGGTGAGGGAAGGGAGGGAGGGAGGGAGGGGATGGCAGGGGAGGGAAGGGAGGGAGGGAGGGGATGGTGAGGGAAGGGAGGGAGGGAGGGAGGGGATGGCAGGTGAGGGAAGGGAGGGAGGGAGGGGATGGTGAGGGGAGGGAAGGAGGGAGGGAGGGGATGGTGAGGGGAGGGAAGGAAGGGAGGGAGGGGATGGTGAGGGGAGGGAAGGAAGGGAGGGAGGGGATGGTGAGGGGAGGGAAGGAAGGGAGGGGATGGCAAGGGGAGGGAAGGAAGGAAGACTAGATGAATGCACATAAGGCCCCAGGCAGATCCTTCACAGGAACTCCCCGGCTTCGTATCCTACCTCCTTTAGCTGGGCGCCGTCTTTGCTGGTCTGAAAGTTCTGGCTCAGTTCCTCCACTTCCTTTTCAAAGAGCGAGCGGACCTCGCCGAACCCTGAGCTCACGGGCCCCATGAGCTCCTCCAGGATGGAAGCCAGGAATGGCTGCACGCTCTCCGCACAGCTTCTCTCCGCTGGCTGGGCCACCATCGCTGCGGTGGGGGACAGCAGGAGCCGTGACTTAGGGCCCTGGATCCAGGCCAGAGCCACGCGACAGCATCAAGGTCAAGGACAAGGCAGAGCAGCACAGGGCCCCGCCGTGTCCACCAGCACAGAAAACCATGAGTGCTCTGCAAACAGGCAAACAGAACTCCCCCTCCCGAGCTTCCCTCCGCCCCAGGATGAAAGGCCCTTCTACTGGGTCCCTGAAGCATGCAGTGCCTGACACAAAACAGAAACCGCCAGCGCCCCTCAAGCATCACCATTATATGTGCATGGTTGGACTTCTAAAACCACAAGTCACTTTTTTAAAATGGAGGCATAATTGATGTCGAACATTATATTAGTTTCGTGTGTACAACACAATGATTAATAATTTGTATAAAACAATTTAATAAGTTTTCATTCTTTTTTTTTTTCTAAGACTCAATCAATATAATTCAATTCCCCTCTCTCTTCCTCAAGAGATTTTTCTAAAAACTTTTCTTGGGCAAATGGAAACAAATTCCTTTCAGTTTGTCATCCCATCTCCCATTGCCCCCTCCCCACTAGTTTTTATTGTTTTTAGGTTTTTTGGGTGTTAAACACCACTTTTTGTTCTGCTCGTTAAGGACAATATGCACAGTGATAAGAATGTCCAGAGCGCAGGAAATCAGAAGGAGGGATGGAAAAATGCAACCATATCCCCACTTCCCAGAGACAAACGCCACCCTTTGCTTCAGAGGAGGGAGAGCATAGTAAAGAGTCTGCTTCCGGAAGTGTGGCTGGGACACAGAAATCTGTCTTATTATCGGTTGGTGGTGGCGGTGGTGTTCAGGGCTAAGGTGATCTCGTGATTGGCCAGGTTTGGAGGCAGGGATCCAATGAGGAAGCCTGCGCTGGAAGAGGCCTGAGTGTACTCGGGGCCTGGAAGGCTAGCTCTGAGGAACCGGCGGGTCACACAGCCTTGTGGGAGCCGCACGGCACCGAAAAGCAAGAACACACGCTCGGTGGCCAATCCTCCCTTAGACAGATGGAGAAACAGAGGCCCGGAGATGTTAGATGGCTTGACTAAGGTCACATCCTAATGTGCAGAAGCAGAACTACACTTCAAGTCTACTTCTTAAGTTTCCATTGGCAAATATTTCAGTGCACAGAACTTTTCAGAGTTATGGAGGCTCATACTGCCTCTAATTCTGAGACTCTAAGATGACCAATATGACTAACCTTAGGTCCAACTCATAAATATTTGGGATAGAAAATATTAAACGGGTCATGAAATTACTGGGGGGAGGAGGCCTTTCAAATGCGTGATTCAGATATAAAAACAGTCTGTGACGTCTGAAAATGACTTGCTTGATAACCCAACGCAACATTGCTTGCCAGGAGAATGATGAATTATTGATCAGCTAACCCTGAGAGAAGACCTATCTGAAGAGCATCTGATGGGAATTTCAGTGTGATCGTGAGCAGTGGTCACAGGCTGTGTCTACTCAGTGTCGGAAGTGCCACACGGGGGGGGGGGGGGGGGGGCGGGCAGGTAGCATCAGAATTCATAGGCTCCACCACGAGGCAAGAAGCAAAGTTCCCTCCAGCTGGTTTCACTGGCGTTTTCATGGGGGTTGGGGGGGGGGCTCCACTCACTTCTGAACAGACTCCTGTTACAACTGTGATCACTTCTTCCCCGTTCCCTGTTTAATCCTCCTCTGAAACCATGAGCTCGAACTACGCGGTGCAGCCCGAAATGCACAGCCTATTTCACCAGCAGGAACATGGATGGTCTCCACTGACCTTTGATCTTCCCAGCTAAAAAGTTCTTGGAGTTCACGATCTGATCCATGTCTGAACGGATGGTGCCTTCCAGGCCCTTGGTCAGGGCCCTGCATTCCTCCTTCAAGGCGCTTAATCCCTCTGAAACTTGGTGCTGAACCAGGTTGTAGGCCTCCTCCAGGAGCTGCAACAGGGATCAACGCAAAAACTGGGCCTCTGGGTGTGCAAGAGGCCACTGAGTCAAGTGCAGGGAGGAGGGGCCATCACAGATTATCGAAAGGTAAACAAGGCTGCACACACATTCTCATGTTTCTTTCAAAGCTCGAGGCTGTTCGGATCAGTCCTCGTTTAAGTGAGCCTGAGCAGACTTGAGGTAGGCTGTTCTCTCTCCAGGGAAGGAGTTAGTTTGAAGAAAAAGAAAAGCTAACCCTAAAAGGAGAAGGGAAAGGGATGTTTATTTGGAGTAGCACAGAGGCAGAGAGAAGCCATCACTTACCCCGAGCCAGGCCCGCTTCCTGTCATTCTTCTTCCCCTTCATTTTAGGCAGAAGGTCTGTCTGAAGGGTGGGCAGCAGCTCCTCCATCACCAGGTGACTCAGGATCTGCGGAGGGGGCGGGGAGTCAGCCCCCAAGTCGTCAGTTGGTAAGGCTGAAATCTGCATCATGCCTGCTGAAATTGTCAGGACTGGCCATCCCCATCCCGGCTACATGGGCTTGTCCTGAGCTACATGGAACCTGCTCGGTTAATAGTGTCACTATTCATGTCCAAAGTCATCAACCTCATAGAAATTTGGGTCCGAGGCCACCAAAATCTCAATGAAGGCAACCTTAGAGGCCAAACGTTCTCAAACATCTGCAAGGAACTTTAACATCTGCTGAAGTTTTCCATCAGAGAGGACAAATTCCTCAAATTCAAACTCCTCGTATCGAAAGCTAGAAGAAGCGAATGCATTTTTAAAAAGAGGGAGAACTTCAATTCGGGATAAGGGCGTCCTTAGCAAAACTGTGGAGGGGGTCAGGCTTGGTGGTGGTGGCTTCTGTCCTCATCTGTGACCCCTGATATCGTTCGTCCTCAGACGACCTTGGGATCTAGGTGTCATCATGGTCTTCAAGTTTACTGTCCCCTGAACCCCCCTCCATTCTCTTTAAAGTTGAGAGAACGTGGTGGGTGACAGATACTCTGGAGTAACTAGACCTTTGTGGGACGAGCAGCAATGTGAGGGAGGGAGGTCTAATGTTTTCAGGGTGATTTTTAAAATTGTTCCCAAGTCTCTCCTAAGATTTTGCCGAGTTCAATGAAAATGTTTCTTCTGAACCTAAGCAGTATTCCACATGTCCCCACACAACGCTCCCAGTGACACCGGCCCCTCCTTCTCGACGTCCCCTGCACCCCCGCAATTGGATCTGTCTTCTTGTTCAAATTCACTTCGCCCTGCGTCTGTCGGGCTCAGAGCCCAGCTCTCAGCCTTCGACCCTGCATCAGGCTACAGACCGAGATTTACAAAAGAACAAGTCACTGGGGGAATGGAGGCAGGCACAGAAACACAGAATCGTTTCACATCTGCTCTGTGAATTTGAAATAATATTTTTCCAAAGTAATTGACCTCATAGAAATTCAAATTCAACTTTGGGAACTAATTAAGAAAGAGTTTCTCTGAGGTCATGGGTCAGCCTCGCTAGTGGAAATACTCATGAGCTCACTGGACGACCCTTTCGCCAGGGCTCTGTCCCAGCAGGACGTGATGCTCTCGCTGAACTAAAGAGGAACTCTCCCCGCGTGGAGGTGGGCAAGCCATCCAGTCCCCCGTGCCCGTGGGCTCCTGGGAGAGAAGGCTGCTCGGGTCAGTGCAGCAAGTGGGGGGCCCATCACGTGCGATGAGAAACTCTGTAGTGTGACAAAGACTATCATGGAAATAGGGCTCCCACTAGTTCTGCTAATTCATGGGAGGAGATGTTTTTACCTTTCTTAACCATTTTCTTGGGATAGTCAAAAGGTGAACCAGCATTTTTAAGAACGTAAGAACTTGACATGTGCAAACTCCATGGAAATCAGCAGGTCCAACAATTACAGTTAAGTGGGTAGTTAATGATGCCTGGACCCCACTTGCTTAATGGAGTCAGTTCTTGTTTGGAACACACGTGCCCAAGAGCGAGGAAAGTGTGGCGGGGGAGAGTGGGCCGAGAGCGTGGGAGTCTGAAACCAGAACTTAGCGTCAGTGGGAAGGTGTTAAATGCAAGGTGATGGTCCTAATGATATTAATCACCCCAATTCCTCCTTTTGCAGAGAGTGGTTTGAATCTGAGCACAAGCACAAAAGGGGTTTGAAAAGATGAAAACGTTACACAGGCCAAAGAGAAAGAATGTTCCATTTGGGTGGGCTTGTAGTTTTCTTTCAGACTTTCCCATGTAATGTTCCAAGAAATTTCCTTGCATTTTATAACTTCAGCAATTGAAGTATATCCAGGGGGAAGAGAAGAGGGTGGGAGTGAGCTCAAGGCCGGGGGCGGAGGGGACAGCACAGGCCAGGCAGAGCCCCTGGGTGCAGAGCCCAACTGGGTCTCATTCAACACCACATCCTCTTCCTCTAACCCCAAAACCTACGGACAAGGCCAAAAAACTGTGGTGTTTTCTTGTGTTGAAGCCACAACTATCCTGTGGCTATGCTGCTTGGCCCGTCTGGTTAATTAAAAGGTAAATTATAAACATACCAAAAACAAGATCTTTAGATTTTGCAAAATGCTTTCCATCATGGCCTCATTTGATGCACTGATATTGACGAGCAGAAAGCAGATTTACTCGTATTCAAGGACAGTTGTCCCTCCTTATCTGCAAGGGGTACCCTCCAGGATCCCCAGGGGTGCCTGAAACTGCAGGTAGCACCAAGCCCGGGATGTACTAGGTTCTTTCTGATATAGGCATAGCTGTGATCAAGTTTAATCGATAAATTAGGCATAGTAATAACCAATAATAAATAGAACAATTATAATCATGTACTGTAATAAAAGTTTATGTGAGGCTCCCCTCTCTCTCTCTCTCTCTCTCTGTCATAACTGATCTTATAACCGAAATGGCTGCTACATGACTAATGGGTGGGTAGAATATACAGCGTAAATAGAGGACAAAAAGGATGATTCACGTCCCAGGCACAATGCAGCAGGACTACGAGAGCTGTCATCATGCCACTCAGAACAGTACACACTTTACAACTTATGAAGTGTTTATTTCTGGAATTTTCCATTCAGTATTTTCAGACCGTGGTTGACCGTGGGTGACTGAAGTGTGGAAAACAAAACTGCAGATAAGGGGGAACTATTGTCTTTTCGTCTGTATTAATATTCTGCACTAACAGTCTGTCAGGCAAGTTAGTCTGAGATGTTTGCTTGGCCTGGACACTTGCCTAAAATAACCACGGCCACGAGAGCCTGCCAACTTGCTGCGTGAGTCATGACTGCGAAGATAATAAGGTAACAGTGATGAGAATCTGAACATAGGCCCCCAGGGTCGAGGGGCTCGGGACAATTTTATGGTTAAGTTCTTAGTGGAAACAATGCAAATAAACCCAGGGCTTTAAACAAAAGATGTCACATTCTCAAAGCCGGTTACGCCACGCCACATTCTTTAACCACGTGGCAGTTGCTTTGGGCCCTGACCCCTTTTCCCTGCGAGTCTGAGGACAGACATTGCTTCAGCTCTGTGCAGAAGAGGTTACAGGGAAGGTTACCCTCCCCAGGCCCCACACAGGAAAGTTCTGGAAGCCATTTCCTTTCTAGCTTCTCTAGGGATGGGCCGACTCGGCTCAGAAGGCACCTCTGTCACAGACTGGCTTTGTGACTCCCAACAGCTAACTTCTCTAAGGTTCTGGCTCTCACCTGGGGGCTGAACAATGACCCCGAAATGCCTCTCCTGGACTCACGTGTTGTGAGATTGATTTCCCCAAAGACACTCAGGTTCCTGGGGATGCAAAACTTCTGGGGTCACTTGGTAACTCCAGCTTTTACTGAGCTCTGCTGGGGTTTTGGTGCTGTGTTCCCACTTCAGGTATTTTTTTTTAACCTCACCCAAGCACATTTTTTGATACTTTTGTTCAGAGAGAGTGGGAGGGAGAAAAAGAGAGAGAGAGAAACATCGACGTGAAAGGGCCACATGGAGTGGTTGCCACCCACATGACCCAACCAGGGCGGGGGACAAACTGCAACTGAAGTACGTGCCCTTAGTGGGAACCGAACCCGGGTCTCTCTGGACTGCAGGCTGACGCTCTAACCACTGAGCCAAACCGGCCAGGGCCCACTTCGGGTATTTTATACTGCCAAATTAGCACCTGCCTACGACTGTTCTGCCCCTGCTTTAAGATGCCCATATATGTACAGACCCGCACATGTGCCCACACACTCTGAGGCTGCCTTGTTCTCTGGGTGTTTCTAGGTAGTCTCGCGGCACGGAGTCAGCCGGGGATGAGTCACTTTGCCCTCTGACCTTACACGTGGGCCCCAGCAAACAGCAGCAAGCCCCCCAAGACAAGCCCGCAACCTCAGTACTCAGCCCCGGGAAGGATTACTGAGTGCCTGCCTTCAGGGGCATGGGGAAGGATTGTGAATTGACGTGAGGTTTCAAGTGAAAGAAAAAACCTGAATCCGGCGGCACAGCTAGATTCAAGGAGTTCAAGGTGGTGTAACTAGGCATATTCCCGTGGTTGGTGTTGATCTTCCACGGGACTGGAAGTCCGAAGCTATCGTTTCCTTTGCCACGTGTCCCCGTAGCATGTGATCCTGAAACAGTCGGCTCCACGGGCCAGGGACCGTTCTGCCCTGCCCGTCTCTGATCGCTAGCACCCAGCAGAGGGCCTGGCATCTGGCGGCTCAGTAAATAGTTGCTGAATGACTAAAACCGGGCAAGTCAACGCCTATGCTTTCTTCTAATTTCTAATTTACAAAATGAAAATAATAATAACTGCGCTACCCGCCTCATGAGATTGGTAAGATGAACAGATAGAGTTAGGATGTGAACATGGGAAAGTATCTCACAGAGGCATTTTAATGTTGATGCATCTATTAAATATGTTTGTTCAGATGACAGACCAATCAGGGTCAAATACGTCAGCCTCCCCTTACGCTTTTGTTTTTGGCACAAGTATGGTTAGTCCTTAACCCTCTCAGATTTATAAATAGACGTGCTTCCCCAAAATACCAGAAACCAAGAATTGGTTCAAGTTCTTGATAATTTCAGGGTGGCAAATAAAGGAGTTTAGAATCCACCACAAAAAAAAAAAAGGAGAAGAAGATTCTGAGTCACACAGTAAAACAATGAAAACAATTCCATCTTCATGTGAAAGTGTTTTCAGCTTTAGATGTTTAATGACCGTACAAAGGCAGGGCACCATCTGGCATCTTCCAAATATTGCTCCCTAATAACGAATTTTACTGGCTCCCGAAAGAGGCACCTCTGAAGATGAGGGGAAATTAAAGAAAATCATTCATGGACTCTGTGTGCCTTTAATTAAATAACATTAAATAAGGCCATTCCCAGCCTCCTCTTCCTGCTGAATCAGCCCCGTGACTGGCGTCCTCGTGGAAGACGGGTTCCCATCGCAAAGCACAGTTTCATGGGAGATTTGTAACAACGTCCCAGGGACCAACTCATGGTTCTTAGCCCATGACTGGCATTTACTTAAGGTCATGGCAAAGCCTGCTGAACCGCAGAGAATGACAAACTAGAAAAAGGTAAATGAAACCTACAGAACACTGTCTCGTGCTTTTAAAATGTGTCTCCTTTAATTGCTTCATTTAGAAATCACGCAAAAGATAGAGACAACCACGTGTCCAAGAGGTTTCCAAAACATCTCATTTAGCTCTGACAACTCTGCGAGCCAAGCATCATCGTTCTTTCAGAGGAGTCACCTGAGAGGCAAAGAGGTGAAATAACGTGGCGAGGTTTGCCCCGTGTCTGCTGGGACTTAACTCATCTGCCTGCAGTGCCCAGCACACACTGCACACCCGACCACGCTGTTCCCACTGACTTCTACCCTGGAAGAAGGTCGTCTGAAAGGGTACTCGCTTTTGTAGAAAAACCAGAAGCAGCTTTTCTCATGGCCCGGGTAGTATTTTTGGCTGCCCTAGTTCATGCCTGGTCTGGGAGTCTGTGGAGTGGGCACCCAATCCCGGGCTCGCTGACCAAAGGCTTCCAGGCAATGAGAGAAATGGTCTTTGGTTCCACATCTTCCATTTTTGCAACTTATTTTTTTGTTTGTTTGTTGGATTGTTTATTATGACCCTGACCCCCTACCACCCAGACAGAGAAGAAAACGCAGAATCCCGAGCTCCGTGTTACCTGGATTTCATCCCCAGTCATCATTTCCCACGGGCCGTAGTGACCTTTCTCCTGCCGGAAGAACTGCACCGCTTCTACAAAGGCTTGGGCTTCGAACGTCGTCTGCTTCATGTAATCTGAAAGAAAGAGGCGGGGCATTTAGCAAAGAGAAAGACTTCATTTGACGTCCATGGCTCTTCAAGTGTCATGGTTCAGAAACCCAGCATTACCTGAATTTTGTAAGGAGCAGAATTGTGAGACAGAAAAATTAATCATGTACTGAATTCAAAGTTCAGTTGCAGGTGTACATCATGTTGTCTGCTCGCCATGCTAGCTGAATAAATCTGTCAATTACTGGGCACACTGGTTAGAACCAGATGGAAAGCAGATACATCCCTCTGTCTGTCCCCTGTAGCTGCTTCTCTGTCTCAGGCACCTAGGCACCTGGTACACTACCTACCTCCACACCTCACACTAGGGCAGGCCGTTCCTTCCCGGTGTCATCCATGGTCTCCCTCCCTTCCCAGCAACTAAACTCCAGTTTCTTTGTGAGCAGATATCAACTTCTGTCAAAAGCACCTCAATACATATGCTGATTTATGCAAATGAAGGGCGATAATGGCTAACACATATAGCAGAATATTGTTCTTCTAAGCTTGTTATGTATTTCACTGAAACCTCACAAAAACCTCTGAGATGAATGTTGTTAGCATCCCCATTTTACAGATAAGGAGATCCAAAGCACCGAAAGATGAATGAATGGCCTAAGGTCACACAGCTGGTAAGGGTGTGGACTCAGGCAGTCTACTCCAGAGCCTACTTTTAACACTGTACTGCACTACCTCAAATACTAGTTTTATGGGTTCGCCCTTTCAAGCATATTGGCTTTAAAGGTGTCATATCTGAGAGTAATATCCTACCACAAAGAAATTAGTATCTAATGGTAGGATTTTAAGTATGGCTGAATGGCCTTCCCAGAATTCCACAAATCACACTATGCATGAAAATGTCTTCATCTATACTATGGATAGAATGTTTGTGTCCCTCAAAATTCATATGTTGAACCTTAATCCTCAGTGTAATGATATTGGAGATAGAGACTTTGGGAGGTAATTAGGTCATAAAGGTAGAGCCCAGGTTTAGTGCCCTTAAGAGAGGTCTCTCTCTCTCTCTCTCTGTCTCTCTCTGTGTGTGTGTGTGTGTGTGTGTGTGTGTGTCTCAACACAAGATCAACCTTGACCTTGGAATTTCAAATCTATGGTATTTTTGTTACAGCAGTCCAAACTGACCAAGGCCATTTTCAACTCCTAAAACCAGCTATTGGAGGACACAATAATAACAGAATTACAGATATCTTAGCAGGGAAATGAATTATAAAAATAATATCATCTAACAACAAAGAAATCAAATTGTAGAAAGGAGAAATAAAGTGGTCAAAGCCAGCGATTCAAAGGGCCTCATCTCCTGCCTCCTGCCTCTCCCCCTATAGGACAGAAAGTCCCCTTGCCCGTGACATGTGACCTGCATTTGCAGGGCAATCTGAGCGTGGTCAGTGGATCCATGGGGGTCCTTCAGAGGTTTAGACCGGCAAAGACTGAATGGCTCAGACAGGGACTGGGCAGAACTAAAAGAGGATCAATCTACTCTGAAAGGTGATGACCAATTAATAGGTTGTAGATGACTCTTCTGAGATTGGTTTCACAGGTTGTAAGCCTCAGGAACTTGGGAAAGAGAACATAAAATTCAAGGCATTGCCTCTATAAGAGCCCAAGAAAAATTCTTCACAGTGATGATACTAAGAAACTCTATCTTCAAACATGTGGAACAGTAACTGACATTTCTACACCAATATAGAGATTTAGCCTAACTCCAAATCCTGAAAAAAGGCATGTTCCAAGAATCAGGTTTTTATTTTGTTTTTTTTTTTTTTTTTTTTTTGTTTTTTATCCTCACCCGAGGATATTTTTCCATTTTTTGTACAGATAGAGTGGGAGGGAGAGAGAGGAAGAGAGAGAGAGAGAGAGAGAAACATCGATGTGAAGGGACACATCGAGTGGCTGCCACCCGCATGACCAACCAGGGCCGGGGACAAACTGCAACCGAAGTACGTGCCCTTAGCGGGAACCGAACCCGGGTCTCTCCGGACCGCAGGCCGACGCTCTAACCGCTGAGCCAAACCGGCCAGGGCCAAGAATCAGGTTTTTAAATGGAAGTATTTTCTTCCTTGTTATTTTTCTGGTGTGGCTATTGATTTTGTTTTTCATCTTAGCGGCTTGAAAAACAAAAATTAAGGTCTTGGTATAAACCTGACAACAAGGAGGCTGTGATATGGGGCTGGGTACACTGGGCGGGACTTCACCAGCGGAGACAGAAACTGCAATTATCACATCGAGATTCCAGATTGACTCATGTGCTCTTATTTTTAACAGCTGTTTTCACTTCCAACCTAAGGAAACAAAGAGATGGAATAAAATGTGGTACTTGGATGGAGTGAGTATCGCCAGAACCACGAGCCTGGGAATGGAGTTTTAAATTCTTCCGTCCTTGCAAGGAGCGTGGACTTACTTATTTCTTCCCCTGCTGATCTCAGTAACTAGAGGAGCTATTTGAAATCCTGCCCATACTTTTTATACCTGTCTCAAAGCACACGATGACGCTCCCACAGAGGATTGCATTCTCAAAGGTCTTAAAAAAAAAAACTGAAGAAACAGGATTTGAGACAATGATGTGCGAATCAGACGGTAGTCAAAGAAGAAATAGAAGAGCTAGAGTGTAGCAATGGTGGAGAAGAGGGCACCTTAATGTAGGCAGAGAAGAAGAGTATTGGTAATCAAATGGACCACAAAGGAAATTACAGTAATTGAACGTCAGCACTGCAGCCTAAAACAACGAGGGTGTGGACCTGAATTCCGAACTCTTTACCGTTAAGACAGACCTTAATGGATTTTAACTATTCCTTTTCCGTAGCGGAAAAAGAATCTAACCTACTGCTTCGTCATCAGATTTTCAGTTTATAAACTGATTACCTTCATTTATATAAAACTTTAAGAATAGTCTCTCTGCCACGCGGTAAATTGCTTTATGGAAACTGGTTCTTATGACTATTAAACAAAGCTCAAAGGCAACAGCCAGATCATTGAGGAAATAAAGAACAAAGGTTTGCTTTGCAAAAACAGAACTATATTGCAACGGTAACATGATCTTCATTTCTTCTAAGTTGTTCGCAAAGGCATTGCTGAACGCAGCCAGAAAGTACAGGTGTTTGAGAAGAACCAGATTATCAGTTATTTGATCAACTTCCTGCCACAGGTCTCATGGGAACAAAATCTAGGATCACAATCACCCACTCTCCTGCCAACAAGCAATTGAGACTGTTTCAATGGCCCCAGAATCAACAATGGCTTTGGTCTTTAAAAGCCTTCTCCCTGCACATCGACTTCAACAAATGGCTCAGACTCTACTTTCCCAACATGCTGTAATTGTGACGATGCTTCAGGAGACAGATGTGCCGGGGAGAGCTCAGACATCATTAATTCCAGCTCCCTCGTTTTATGGATGAGGAAACTGGAAGGAGAAATGGTTCATTTCTCAGCTGAAGGTCACACAGCTGGTCAGAATCAGAGCCAAAAGTTGAAAAAGTGGCTCTGGCATGTCATAAATGACTTTGGCATTCATACTTACTTAAATCATGGACTATGGGAGTTAGGAGCGATCTGAAAGGTCACCCACCCCAAGCTCTTGTTCAATGCTGGGAGCCTTCAGAATTCCAGACGGACACTCATCCGGCCTTAGCTTGAATATTTCCAGTGACAGGAAGCTCACAATTTAATGAAATAGTTCTTTTCACTGAACTGCTCTAATTATTTGAAAATTTTTCCTTCTACTGAGCCAAAATCTGTTTCCATGAACTCTCGCTCTCATTAACCCCATTTCTGTCTTTTAGAGCAAAATTGACATCTAGTCCTCTTCCATATGGTAACTGCAAAAGACAGCTAAAGAGCCTTATTTTCCTTCAAATATGCTTTAAAGAGTCTAGTTTTTGAATTTTTAAAATTGGATACTTCTTTTTCCTTCTTTCCCTTGGTGACCAATTCCAATTGAGCAATATCTTAAATGTATCCCCTAACCTGGATACAACACACCAAGTATTGTCTAATTCGTGCAAATTATGTCAGGTGGGAAGACTGTTCTTTTCCAGGTCCCTGACCTCGTTTTTACAGCCATACTTCTCTGCAGTCAGATAAAATCCCTGTCCTTTTCATGTAAAACCCTCTCAATCTGAGCCTTCCCTGGCCTGTACTTTGCTTCTGATCTTGAAGTACAGGTTTTAACATTACCGCTATTAAATTACAGCTTACGGTGATCAGCTCAGAACCTGCCAACATCATTTAAAAATTGCAATTCTGTCCCCAGACTCCCTTTTATCTCGATGTCATTCAAACATCGGGTAGGGCTGCCTTCTGTGTTCCCAGCCCACCTCGCTGATAAACACATCCATCCAGGCAGGAGCCAGGACAGCGGCCTGGGAAAGCCTACACATTCAGGAAACGTGGGAGACACATCTTGGCCATCCATTCAACATCACATCCTCCGGACCAAGACTCGTCTGTAGCTCTCTCCACTTCTCATCTGTGCAGCGGCCTGGAAAACTCATCCTGGGGAGACATGATTAAGGATTTTTCGAGGGAAGGAAAGCTGCTCCAGGCCCCACGGGGACAGTCATTCGGGGGACCAGCCAGAGAGAAATGCCTTTTGTTCTTTCCACTTCCACAGATTTACAACACGTCTGACTCGGATGAAGCCCCGGAGCTCCGAGGCCCGTGCCCTCCATCGGGCCGGACCGGCTGCTTGCTCGGGGCTCCCCGACGGGCCGGGTTTGGAAGCGGCCTTGTTATTTCATGGCTGCGCCAAACCACGTTAGCTGATCCTCCTGGTGCTGTTGGAAAGTTATGTAACAGCATTACTCACTGCACTGCTATGGGTTCGTCTCACTAACGTACACTGCCAGACTGTCACGAGCCTCGGGCCATGGGACTTCTCTAGGCGAGCTGCAGCCAGGACGTCTGTCCCCCTTTCCTCCCTGAAACAAAGGACGAGCAGTGCAGGGGACAGTAGCTAACACCCGTGAAGATTAGCGCGGAGGGCGAACCACGCGAGGACACACTGTCTCGTAGAATCCTTCCAACAATCCGTTGGGTAGGAATTCATGTTCCTACTTTAAGGCTCACAAAGAAACTGAGTCTCAGAAAGTTCAATAACTTGTTTAAGCCAGTGTGAGGGTCGGGTGAGGCCCTACTCACCTGCAGAGTCCTGTTACAACACTCTACAGTTTCTTTTTTTTTTTTTTTAAACTTTTTTATTTTGAGGAAACTGGAGATTCCCATGTTTTTGTACGAAATAATAGGTATATCCAATGCTTTCACCTTCACCCAGTGTCTCCTAGTGGGATATCTTGTTATAGTATAACAACACAACCAAGAAACAGACATTGTTGCGATCTAACCACCTTATTCAGGTTCCATCCGTTTTACATACATGCACACGTGTGTAAATGGATTTTTAAATTATTTTAAATTGCTTTTCCTTCTCAAAGCTTAGAATCATGTAATTCTAGAGTCTGAGTATACCGCAGGGATCTTCTAGTCTAAGCCATTCATTTCAGAAGTGAGTAGACTGGAGGCCAGACAGAAGGTGACATGACATTATTGACAATAAAACAAAACAAACCCCCCTCACTGGAACGCATCATGAATGGTGTCCATTTTAATGAAATGGTAATGCAAGTCCTGGTTTTTATTAAAAACTCTTATTTATTCATTACCAACCTGAGCAAATACGTGTTGCCATTTATAAATGATAACTCTAATGGAACTAGCCCCAGGATTACTTGGAAGTCCCTGAATTGTGTTCTATAAACTACTAGATTAAAATATTCATTTACTGACCAAATCATATTTGTATTAGCGGACACAGACCTACCAGAAAGAGAAAAGGCATAAGCCAAGAAGAAAATATATACCTCATGGAGATACAGGGGCCCTAGGGTGGGTTATAAAGGCATTGCTTTGGGTGAAAATACAAAGAAACAAGAACGCATGCAGAGAATAGAAGACTTTCCAAATAAATAAAAGTTTCTAGTGAGCATACTGTTTGGATAGAAATTTTCAACCTCGTAGAAAAATGCTGCACACCGCATCCAGCTACAGAGCAATGCATCTCACGGATTCTTGACTTGTCAGTAAACATTAAAAGACTGTTTGTCAACAGAGAAAAGGGAGTGGTGATTACTACAAGTGACGACGAACTAACCGCATTTCCTCCAGATAGACTACCAGATGGATAGCATAGGAGGCTGTTGCAGACACCCTGTGTCCAGATTTTAGCAGGGCAACTATTAAAGTCTTGTGTGATTTTGACTGACACACTGAAAAAAATGTAGGTTGGTTGACAACGAAAATAAACATAACCAAATTGTTAAACAACCTAAATGGAAGGTGCCGTTAAAGGGCTGAGGTTACTAATTATCCAAATGAAAATCTCTAGGGTCCTGCCCTCAAACATTTTCAATGACGTGGAAAAGGTAATAAACGGATAATTCCAGGGTTCCACTTAACTGTGAGCGAGCTCAGGACAAGTCAGAGGTGTGACACAGTTGTACACAAAGCAGGTGAGGATGGGCCACGGGAATGGGGAGTGTCAATAACAAGGACATGAGCTTATCATTTCATACTTCTAGCTCATGCTGAGCAGCAGGATATTTTAGAAATTTTTTTTTAAAGGTGGAGTACCTCTGAAGAAAAGCATGTGACTGAGGATTCTCACAACCTTGGAAAGAAAAAAACTTAGAGGGAGATTTCACTGAAGGGAAGATGTACAATGTAAAAGAGAACGGGATTTGTTCCATGTAGATTCAGACACGAGAGTCGGGACTGTGTGGAAAGGGGAAGGCATTGAGAAGCACAAACTCAGTTAAAAGCATCCACAGGGATGTGAAGGACGGACAGCACAGGGAATACAGTCAATAACACTGTAATAACCAGCTATGGTGTCAGGTGGGTATTAACTAGACTTATTGGGGGGATAACTTCATTAGTTATATAAATGTCTAACCACTGTGTTATACACCTAAAACTAATATAATTGAATGTCAACTGTATTTAAAAAGTTTTTTTTAATTTAAAAATAAAAAAGGGGAGAAACAATAAAAAATAAAATGGTAGCCATTATTATAAATAATGATGAAAAAGTTTTTTAAAAAAATAGAATGTGGCAGATTTCGACTCAATATAGCATGAGATCGGCTCTAATATGACGTCAAAAGTACCACTCCCACCCCAACCCCCAACCCCAGAGAAGAGGAAATGCTTCATCAGGACTATGGTTCTTGATAAACTCACCCCAGACATTCCAAAGCAGAAGGTCTAGGATGGGACCAAGGGATCTGAATGTAAACAAGCTCTTTAGGTGATTCTATTGTAGGTGATTTACAGACCACATTTTGAGGGGGAAAAAAATCATACATAGAAAAGGTAGAAGACCATGGCTCTTGGAGGCTTAGAGTCTTACTGACTGCATTCCTTCACTATCCAGTTAAGAAATGTCCCCTCTGACTGTTCACCACTTAACACAGATGAACCCTGGTACGTCCCCAAAGCGGTAGATTAAAACAGCACTGAGGCGAAGCTTTCTCAGAAGGTATGCGGATAAGGAGATGGGACCTCGAGCAGGTTTATGAGGACATTATTCCAAACAACTGGAACTCTGCCCATGGAAGGGAACATCCCTCACTTCAGAAACAGTCATCACAGTCCGGACACAAATCCTCAGATGTAACCCTGGTGGGTCTCGTCTTCCCTTTTGGGGTACCCAGTGGATATGCGGACTATATTTTCTGTGGCAGTCTTCTTTTCTCTAGCAGTTTCCTTTGCCTAAAGATTTTTTTTCAAAGCCTTAAAAAATGACAATGACCCACACTCCCATGTCTTTCTAAAGTAAGGATGGTGTTCTCAGACTCCAGGTAAGAGATGAGGGAACATTTGCTTCTTTCCGAACACCATGAAGGAAGATGCTCTGTGCCCTGAAGCTGTGTTCGTTGAATATGCCTTCCATCACTCTGAAAGTGCTCTTCATCACCCTGTGTACTTGGCAGAGTCAGACTGAGAGAACAGGGACCCGATCAATTATGTCCTATCATCCCAGGTCAAACGTATGGCTTTATATGGGTGAGGTCTGTATTCTAAGACAGTGAGCACAGAACTATCTCCCAATTCCCTAATAACTATTTGTGGAGATGGCGCTGCAGTGACCTCGGGGGGGAATGACACCACAAGATTTATGCAAAACAAATGAAAACAATCTAATTTCCTCTTTAAAGTGTGAGTTTGAAAAGCGTCCACCATGTAATTGTACAGGCGGTTGTGGGACTGCACACACTCAGGCGGTCTTTCTGCTCTGACCACAGAAACTGGGTCATGTGCCTCTCACTGACGTCGTGGGGAGTCATGCGCTGGCTCCCTGCAGGCAAAAATGTCCACACCAACCTGGACACAATTAGAAGCAAGCTTGAGTTTTCAGATACAGAGAGAAGATGCTCCTCTAGCCACAGACATGTCCTTTGCTTTTGGTGACACTTTCTCTTATTCCTGGAAATGACTATTTGTGCACGGGTCTTGGTATAATTTGTCAGTGGAGCCCGGCTGGTGTGGCTCAGTGGTTGAGCATTGATCCATGCACCAAGAGGTCACTGATTCGAATCCTGATCAGGGCACATGCCCGGGTCATGGGCCAAATCCTCAGTAGGGGGCATGCAGGAGATGGCCAAATGATATTCTCTCTCATTGATGTTTCTAACTCTCTCTCTAAAATCAATAAAGAAAAAAAATTTTTTTTAATTTGTCACTGGAGCACACAGAAATGTTAGGAAAATTTTTTCCTGACTGATCTATGGGTGACCTTCATCTTGTGAGCTCTGAACACCTCGCCTAGTCTTACTCACATCCATGGGAGCATGTTTTCTCAAGTAAAGGCAGACGAGGGATACCTTGGCCAGGTTTACATTACAGAACAAATGACTGGTGTTAACTGGCATCGTCATACGCTAGCCTGACACCCACAGAGCATCCCTCCCTATGATGGGGTCGAGGGACTTTTCGCTCCTCATCATGACCAGTGATGAAGAATAGCATCCACCTTGCACTTGTCAGAAGATTTTACAGTTCACATCTCATTTCATTCCCACAGCAGTCTCACGAGACAGGAAAGCCCAAGTAATCATTCCCAGGTAGAAAATGGGGGGGGGGGGAACACCCTGAAAAATCAAAGAAATTTAAGTAATTTCCCAATGTCAAATAAATATATAACTCATTTTACTAAAAGTAAAAATGGTAGGATAAAATAAATTTCGGGTCCCATACAGACTCAATTTCAAAAAGGACCTAACCTTACTTAAAACTCCTAACTACAGCAGAAGTTATAACTACTTTTTTTCTTAATACGTTTTTATTGACTTTTTTTTTAGAGAGAGAGAGAAACGAAGAGAGAGCTAGAAACATCGATGTGAGAGAGAAACACTGATCGGCTGCCTCCTGCTCGCCCCCTACTGGGGATTGAGTCTGTAACTCGGGCATGTGCCCTGACCTGGAATTGAACCCGGACTTCTCAGTCCACGGGATGACTCTTAGTCCACTGAGCCATACTTGCCGGGCTGTAACTACTTTGGTCTAAAATTAAATATCTTAGCTTCCTTATTTGTAGCCTTTCCCAAAAGACCTAAGAAATTAAACTGACCTGTGCTCCATTCCCCTCCAACGAGGCACGGACGCAGTCACAGACACCTGGAATCCCGTGGCAGATGACACTGGTTCATGTCATGGCCTCCTCCTCAGATCCTGAGGGCAGCGTCCAGCGTGGGGCTCAGGCTCTTAGGAACCAGGTCATTTTTTAGAAACTGAGAATTTGAGCAGTCACGTACCAATAAAAACAGCGTCTGCATTCCTGGCCTATGACAGAAAGGTCAGCACTGCCAACAGAGTTTTTTTAAATTTCTGGATCGGCTGGGCCCACCATGGATACCAGTTTTGCATAATCGCTTTAAGCCAAAGGACACGTGGGTGGTTGAAGACCCATGGCTCGTCTCTCGAAGGGGTCCACCAAAAGGGGCTTTATACCTAAAGCAAATACGCAATTTTATTGTGGAAACTCAAAGCATTCCCAATTCTTTTCAGTGAAGTCCAGGGAGCATCTCGTTTAATAACAAGCTTAAGTAAACTATAATAGGATTACTGACTGGAGTGTTACTCAGTCACTAAAATAATGATTATGATGACTTAGACTCATCGTGGAAAATTAGAAAATAGTTTGGAGATCTTTTTTTTTTAAATCCTCACCTGAGGATATGTTTTTATCAATTTTTTTTTTTTAGAGAGAGAGAGAGAGAAACATAGATGTGAGAGAGAAACATGGGTCAGTTGCCTCCTCTAGGCACCCCGACCGGGGACTAAACCTACAACCTTTTGGTGTACGGGACAACACTCCAACCAACTGAGCCATCCGGCCAGGGCTGGAGGTCCTTTCAATTGCAGAAACCATATTGTAACAATTGCACATACATCCTGACTGAGCGATGCAAAGCATCGTCCCGTAGGGGGGACGATGGAAAGGGAATGGATAAGAAATGAAAAGTGAGTTACGGGGGATTTTGGATTTGTGGCTCAAACTTTATGACATGTTATACTATTATCCTTCGGGAGATCCGTGCTGATCTAATGACTTTTTTTTTTAAATCAATCTTCTCATGAACAATAGTTGCCTTTCCAGAGTCAAAACAGTCCTGCAGCAGCGAGCCTCCTGGAGCCTCCGAGCCCCCGGGAGCACCGGCAGCTGCCAAACCGTGGCCTGTCCAGGGTCCGCACGGGGGGTTTGTACAGTAAATTCACAGACGTGAGAGGAACAGCCTTGCCCTCCCGCAGGACGCAGGACGGTGGAACTCGGCCTGGCCCCTCACTCAGTCACCGAGCAGTTCCCAGTGTGATTTCAACGGAGACGCCTTCTCTTTCTCCTCCTTCAGCACCCCGTTCAGTGTGGCTCTCGGAACAGGTCCCGCCGCCTCCTGCGTTTCCTTTCCATGAATGGAGGGAACCCCCTTCCACCTCGAAGCACCTTTGGGCTCGTCACAAACACCCTCTAAGGCAGTATCACTGTCTCTGCTTGCCACGGAAACGGAGCAAGGTCAGGGGATGACAAGAGTGTGACGTGCATCAGAAGCTAGAGGTCCATCTGTGACACCACTGGATGGCTTGTGTGCGCCACAGGATCATGTCCTTGAGGACAAGGGCTGGCGCTTTCATCACTGTACCCTGAGGCCACACGCAGCACAATGCCTGGCACCAAGTGTCCTTTGGATAGATCAGGAACACAGAAATGAATGATGTAATAATACGGAGGCAGCACACGGGAGTGGGGACTACTCTCTAGTGGGCATCAGCACTGGGTGTGAGTTCTACTTCTGCCACTTGGGCTATGGGCCTTGGGGTGAGCTACTTTGCTTCTCTGGGCCTGCTCAATCTCATTTGAATTGAAAGACTGACGGCCAGGGCTCACTTTTCAGCTATGAAATGGTGTAATTCTGTGATAAGCTACAAATACAGTTAGTGTGTCAATATTTGGGTAGCACCCTCCATGGCAGTGCTCCAACTTGGGGATACAATGTTCTAGCCATCGGACCACCGTATCCTTTTCTTTCTACGAAACTTTCTCCCTCAGATCTGCATCTTTCTCTGGGCTGCAGGAAGGAATCAGTGTGGCTACTAGAAAACATTTCATTATGTCCCTATTCTGATCTGCGTCTCTTTGTCCTCCCTTTTCCTTCCCATTAACCTGAATGACAGTTCAATTCATGGTTATTTCCACTGGGCTCACCACATGGGCTATTAAATTAATTAAGCTAATAAAATAGTGAAAAGATTCAAGTTTGCCATTTCATGGTCTATGACAAGAGTGTAGTAAAACTGATTTGTCTCATATAAAACATTAAATCATTAACCTAGATGGTCACATGGGCTTGGTCTCTAAAATACCCCTTCTTCCTCTTGAAAAAGTAGAACCTGCCTGCTATCTCTCAATCTCACATTTCACAAAAGCACCGTGATTTACAAAATCTTCCAGTTCTCCAGAAAAACCACCATATTATTTCAGGTGTTTATTTGCATCTACACTGAAAAGCCATTAAAAGATTCTATCTCAGCCAGATATGTCTCTTCTATGAAATGCTGCAGAACAAAACACATTACACCCTTTGCTCAAATCAGTATCATCCACGGGGACACAAACCAGTTCTCGATTACCTTTGCTAACTAAGGACAGTGATGACGAGGTTCTTAAAACATGGAACGTGCTTCCGTGAAGTTACAGAAGCTTTGTGTGAATTTACGTTTGCATTCAGATGCGTCTGATCCAGTGATTCGCTCTATTTCTAGTTAGCCTGGGGGAACTAACCAGTTAGCCTCGAGGGAACTAACTTGGCTCAGCTATTTTAAGTAAGAGTGGATGCCATCTCAGATGGAAACTGATGGAAACTGCTCACTTCTCTTTCCTCCCTTCGTTCCTTCTTTTTCCCACTGAACATTCTCCCGTCTCTCCTCCCGCCCTCAACACAGGCACATAGACACCCAGAGCAGGTCTTTCCCTGGGCTGCAGACAGTAATCGGTACGGGTGTTACAGGCCCCCTCCGGAGTATGAAAGGGGAACTGGGTGGGCAAAGAGACTCCAGAACAGTGCCATCCAACAGCAATATAACGAAAGCCGCATACGCAACTTCAGATGTCATAGTAGCCACATCAGAAAAGTAAAATAACAACAACAAAAAAAATGGTTAAGAATAGTTTGAATAATATATTCTATTTATACCAATATACCTAAAATCTGTAAGTACTATAAAATTATTAATGAGATCTTTTACAACCTTTTTTTAGTACTAAGTTTTTTAAATCTGGTGCATATTTGACACCGTGGCACGTTTCGTTTCAAACCAGCCACGTCCACGTGATCAGTGGCCACCATGTTGGACGGCACGGCCTGAAATGATCCTGGTCTAAGAGTTACACTGTTTATCGGTGTGGGGACAGAGGAGGGAGGCAATAAAAGTGGGCATGCCACTCGACACCTGAATCGTATTCAAACAGCATTATTACAAAGTGGATCTGTCCAGACATGTTGCTACTCTAAATCAGTGAAAAAGAAAGAAATCTGACTTTCTAATCTGTCATTATACACACAGCACAGTTCATCGAAATAGAACAATCCCAGGATCAAAACAATGCACAAAAATAAGAAGTAAGAGGACTGTAGCAAGTCCCACATAGATTACGGTTGGAGTTTAAGAGCCTTGACAATGACTTCTCACTCATAAACCCTGCATTATGGGCAGTGAGGAATCGCGTGGCTTTAACTTCGAGGGCACTCTAACAACAATGCCAATTTGGTAGAAAACTGCTAACCACCAACAGACCTATTAGATGAGATCATTTCCAAACAGGATACAGCCTTACAACAATCTGCTATATTTATTGTAACAAACTGTTTGCCCCTCCACAAGAAAGAAACAACTAAAATTTTTGATGGAGTTAAGTACCCCCTGTTCCTACTGTGGACAAACTCAGTAGTTGCCATAGACTCGATGCGCATGATGTAATTAATTTATTCCAAGAAACGATTGGGAAGAATTAGCCCAATGATCTAATTCCCTATGGTAAACCAGAAAGAGGAAATGAAAACAAAACCTCAATTCCTGTGTCGGAAGTGTCAAAGCCTCTGAAAGTATGGCAGAGTGGGGGGAGGGAGGGCAGAAGTAGGGGGCAGGAGGAGAGAGACAGGAAGGATGTATGTGGATGTCTCCTATGAAGATGTGTTAGTTATGAGGAAATGCCTTTTGAGTGTTCAAAGTTCTTCATGGACTTTTTACCATTAAGAAAGCCAATATGGCCTGGTTGGTGTGGCTCCGTGGATTGACCATCATCCCATGGACTGAGAGGTCCCGGTTCGATTCCCAGTTGGGTCACACGGCAGGGTTACGGGCTCAATGCCCAGTAGGGGGCGTGCACGAGGCAGCTGATTGATGTTTCTTTTTCACATCGATGTTTCTATCTCTCTCTCTTGCTAAAAAAATCAATAAAACATACTTTTAAAAAAAGAAAGCCATGATGGAACCATAGAAATGGAATGGGCTTTATTGTTTTATTTATTTATTTATTTTATTCTCACCCGAGGACATTTTTCCATTTTTTGTTCAGATAGAGTGGGAGGGAGAGAGAGAGAAACATCGAGTGGCTGCCACCCACATGACCCAACCAGGGCCGGGGACAAACTGCAACCGAGGTACGTGCCCTTAGCGGGAGCCGAACCCAGGTCTCTCTGGCCCACAGGCTGATGCTCTAACCGCTGAGCCAAACCGACCAGGGCTGGAATGGGCTTTAAATGTCTACTTCATTTCTCTACTAATAAAGCAGCATTTATTTATTAAATAACTGAAACAGCATATAAATAATTCCAGACCTATGATCATTATTAAAAACTGTAAACGCAAATATTTATTAAGTACTGCATTCCATGTGGGTTTACAAGTTTAAATTCATCAAGTTTAAGTCCTTCCAAATACCTTTCCTTAATCTCCCCATATATCATATTTAACACGCAAGAGTTCTCATTATCAGGCAGTTCCCTCTCAGGGTGACCTTCGGGCAGTTCTCTCTCTGGAGTAACCTATGTCTCATGTTACAATTAAGAACATGTTTCCAAGTACCGTCTTCAGTGGAGTTAGAAATACCATTGCGCCCTGGCCGATTTGCTCAGTGGTTAGCGTGTTAGCCTGTGGTCCGGAGAGACCCGGGTTCGGTTCCCGCTAAGGGCATGTACCTCGGTTGCAGTTTGTCCCCAGCCCTGGATGGGTCATGCGGGTGGCAGCCACTCGATGTGTCCCTTTCACGTCGATGTTACTCTCTCTCTCCCCCCACTCTATCTGAACAAAAAATAGAAAAATGACCTCAGGTGAGGATAAAAAAAAAAAGAAAAGAAATACCATTGCAAAGTCATGGTGTCTCCCAGACCTTTTATTTCAAGCTGAGTAACACGTCTATCTCTAACAGTCCTTACCGCTGTTATTCTTCAACCCCATACCTTCATTTTTGGATCTGCTCTGATAGCGCTGTACAACTCCACATTTCTTACATTTTAATTGGGGCATAGTTCTTGTTTAATTCTGTGCATGTTTAAAATAACTTTATTTTAAACTGCAGCCTGCCCGCACCCCTAGGGCTTCAGCACACTTGATGCCTGAAATATAGTAGGGCTCTAAAAATAGTTATTGTATGAAAAGTCCATTTGGGAAAACTTGGAAAAATCTGACCAAGGACATTTGAGGGAAAAAAACAACAACAAATACAGTATATTCTAAACAAGAGTGAACATTTAAAAGCTAGGGAAAAGGTGACAATTGACGTAGAACTGAGAAAATCCTGTTTCAGCCAGAATTGGCACTCTCATGGCCTGATCCCTGTCATACTCACTCAGTCCCCAAACACTGGTTGAGCATAGTCTATGTGTGAGACCCAGTGATACAAGGAAACAAGATTCGGTTCATGGCGTGAGGTTCACTGTGGGAAGCAATGATAAATCCACCACCTGTTCCCGGCTGTTTCTCAGCACTCCCAAACAACCACAAGGCAGATGTTCAATTTGGTAAAAGTGTGGTCAGAAGGGTGAATAATTATCCATAGTACAATAAAAACTGTGATCAATGCTACCCGAGGAAGCAAAGGCCCGGGGGAGTTCGGAAGAGGCAGGGTCTCTCTAGTTTGGAATGGGGACATTTTCCCAAAACAGGGAGTTAGGTCAACAGGGTAGGTTGGATTGTGGTGGCTGGTATTTAAGGCAAAAGGGAGAACTTAACCCAAAGCACAGAGGCAAACCACACTGAGCATACGTATACAGCCTGTCCTCATCCACCAGCGTTTCCTGTTTAAACACCTAAGCTATGAAATCTTCAAACCAATCTGCAGAAAGAGTTTTTAATTTAGAGTGGGTAAAAATATACAATTATGTGGTTATAAAAGGTTCAGATGGAGAGTGCAGGCCGGTGGGCTCTGGAGCACAAAAGGCCTAGGGTCTGTTGTGGCCTGGATGCCATAGTGCTGTGTGAGACTCCGTGAGCACGGAGCCTGGCACGCGGTGGGTTCTCTGCGGCTGTGGGTGGCATTCCTTCCTCTGTGTCCTAACTGCAGGCTTCAGCTGAGTATGGGTGTGAACATGCACATTACAGCATTGACACTATCCCCACCACTGTGAGTCTGGTCTTTTTTTTTTTTAATCTTCACCGAAAACATTTTTGCATTTATCTTCAGAGAGCAGGAGGGAAAGAGGGAGGAAGAGAGAGAGAGAAACATCGATGTGAGAGAGACACATTGACTGGTTGCCACCCACACAACCCCAACCAGGGCCAGGGATGAACCAAAACCAAAGTATGTGCCCCTAGAGGGAATCAAACCAGGGATTCTCTGGTCCGCGGGCTGACACTCTAACCTCTAAGCCAAACTGGCCAGGGCATGAGTCTGTTCTTTAAACTATATTTTTTAAATCCTCCATTGAATAGAACATGTAATATGCTAATAATATTTTCTAAAGTAATTAATAAATTAATGTGATTATAATTAGAATCCCAGCAGGCATTAGGAGAAAATTAGCTACAATGAAGGTAAAGTCACAAATAAGAATAAATGCCTTAAAATCGTCTCAAAAAGTATAATATGAATGAATTATAAGGAGAAATTTCTCTTATCAGATATAAGAACATACAACAAAAATTTACTATAATAGAATCAAAATTGCATTAACATGGGAATAAGTAAATCAATGAACAAGAAAAGAAGATACTGGGACAACCTCAAGATAACATATAATATTACATATCTATTATATAATTTAAATAGCAGACAGTAGCTTAATTCAACGGCGAAGGTTATAAGTAATAAATGGTGCTGGCACAATTGCTTATTCATTAAAGGGCAAACTTTAGACCACTAACATATATATACCTAGACATGACTTCTAGGCAGACTGGAGACTAAACATTAAAAATAAAACAATATAAAAAGTTCAAGGAAATCACAAAATGATCTAGGAGCGGGGAAATATTAACAAAAGGAGAAGGTCCAGAGGCCATGAAAGAAAAGATGACCATATTTAACTGTATATTTGACTGTCTATGATACCTTTGTGTGGCAAAATATATCAGAATTAAAGGTTAATGACAATATAGTCATTGATAACAGACAAATAATGAATTTGAGAAGTTATTTTTAATGAAAATACAGAAAGGAGTTCGTATCTCAATTTTTACAGAGTTCTTACAAGAACAAAAAGAATGAATAAATGAAAATGGACAAAGAGCATTCATGGACAATTCATATAAAAGTAAATCCCAATGGCACTAAATCAGGCCAGTTATTAGTTTCGTGACGCTGTGAGGCCATCGCCACGTGTAAACACGCTCACTTGCGGTGCATTGCTCACGACGTTTCTGCTGGACGGCTGCTGGTCACGAAAGTCAGTTTAAGGGAAGGCTGGGCGCGTTTCATGAACAGTGTGGTGAGAACATCATTGCTCAACAGGGAACTGAGACCTGGAGCAGGAAAGGGGACAGCTGGGCAGAGCGGGTAGGCTCTCACCCCTGCCACCGATTTGCCTCCCAGCTGCTCAGAGGACATTCATCCAGCGCCCATGTGCTCCTGCACATCAGAGCCAGCGGGGATTGGAACCAAAGCCAGAGCTTCAAGGGGCTGGGGTGAGGTGCGGGGGGTGGATAGGTCAGTGTAAGGACTGTAGATGACACAGAGAGAGAGAGAAATTTAAAAAAGGTTGGAAGAACAGGCCCTCTCATAACCAGCTGAAAATAAACCCAAGAACTGTGGTGTTGGGTGGGGTTGGAATTACAGTGGTTGGACTTATATAGGTCAAAGCTGTAGATGGAGGAAGTTAGACACTGATGGGCATGTAGAGATACGCAAAGCTCTAGGCAGTGGAGGTAAGGGTGGGATTTCAGTAAGAAGTAACAGCCTTCAATTTCCAAAGTAAAAGGAATTTGGTTTTGTAAACATGCTACAAATTTCAAAGTATTGTAAAATCAGCTTCATGATAAGACCGTACAATTGTGACTTAGCAGTCACCACTTTTATTTATCCTGAGACATCGTGAAAAAATCATGCACCAAGTGCTGGCTCCCTCCATACCCCATTTCTAGCTCATGGCTGAGAAGAAGAATCAAACCTGTGCTGATTTATATGCATTTATATACTCTTCCCATTGTAATTTATACATACATTTGTTATTCTAAGGATAATTAATAATAAATTATTTCCTTACTCAAAAAATTGCTTTAGCATAAAACAACGAAAAACTACGATCACTGTTTATGGGATGACATTGCAAAATTGACATGTGATTTTATGAAAATAGTTTTGTATCTTGGCACAGCTGGACAACGCTCTAACCAACTGAGCTACCTGGCCAGGGCAAAATAGTTTTGTATCTTAAAAACAATAATATATGATATGTATTCCACATTTACTCCATGTCAGTCATTGGCCCAAATGCTCTCTTGCATTATCTCCTGTGATTTTCACAATAAATCTTTTTTTTTTTTTTTTTATCCTCACCCGAGGATATTTTTCCATTTTTTGTACAGATAGAGTGGGAGGGAGAGAGAGGGAGAGAGAGAGAGAGAGAAACATCGACGTGAAGGGACACATCGAGTGGCTGCCACCCTCACGACCAACCAGGGCCGGGGACAAACTGCAACTGAAGTACGTGCCCTTAGCAGGAACCGAACCCGGGTCTCTCCGGACCGCAGGCCGATGCTCTAACCGCTGAGCCAAACTGGCCAGGGCAATAAATCTATTTTTACAAAATAAATATATTAATCCTGCAGCTTTAATTCCAACCCCACCCAACACCATGGATCTTGGGTTTATTTTCAGAGTGCTTCTGTCTTACTGAGGAGGGAATTGAAGAGTAATGAGGGTAACAGAGCTACTAAGTGGTAAAGCCAGGATTTGAATCCCAAATAATCTGATTCCACCGGGCCATGACACTCTGAACAAACAGAAAAGCCATTTGAAATAGGCAATGTCAAGTTTCTGAGGACGTTTCTTTTCTGCTGAAAACCCACTTCATGAAGAGACATACACTATTCCTGTCCAAATACTCTGTGCCCACAATGCTTCAGTCATGTGGCCCACAGTGCCTGAAAATGTCTGCGTCAAACTAAACACTGCAGCTCTTATTTTTAAGTATTTCCTAGATCAGGGTCAGCAACCTCCTTCTATAAAACAAAACTCATAACTATTCTCAATTTTTCAGTCCATACAATTTTTGTTGCAATTACTCAAATCTGCCATAGTGTAGCAGAAGCAGCCACCGTGTCCCAGGCGAGTGGAGTGACTAGTTTTCACACAAAAACAGGTGGCAGCCAGATTTGGCCAGTAGGCCCTAGTCTGCCAAGTCTTGCTCTGGACCATCCGTTTTTCAGGGCTAATTTGCCAGGTGACAACTTCACAGACCCCTTCCCCTGAACCCATCTACAGCAAGTCCTTCGGTTATAACATATGCATCTTTTACATACACGCCTCAGCTTTTTAATTAAATGTCTTTATCACTAGTTTGCAGCCTCAAGGAAGGCAAGGACCGTGTCTGTTTTACGCACCACTGGATTCCCAGCACCTGTCAAGCACGACAGGTGCTCACTGAGCACGTGCTGGCAGAAGGGATGGGGCAGTCGTCACACTTCACCTGCTCTGTGTTCTGGATGGAATGAGTGGCCGCAGAAAGACACCTTTCCAAACACCTCTGACCAGCCCTGCAGTCCTACAGTACTATTAGAACCAAAGGGCCCAAAGTCCTCATATGTAACAGAAAAACAAATGTTCTCCCCTTCCTCACAGGTCCAAGGGCCCCCACAGTAAGATTCACCCGGTCTTTCCCTAGCCCAGAGTCAATGTCAGACTGTGCCAAAGTACACATTCAGAAACCACACGCACCGACTTCCGGTCACGACGGCGGGTAGGTAAACGCGGTACCACGTCCTCCCACAACCACATCAAAGTTACAACTAAACTACAGAACAACCATCATTCAAAGCCGCCTGAAGTCAAGCTGAATGAAGTCCTGCAACTATGGAATTAAAGCAGCTGCCACATGGAGACTGGTAGGAGGGCGGAGGGGACGGGCTGGTCCCACACCCACGTGTGGCGGAGAAAAATCAGGAGGACACCTCGGCTGGGAAGGTCCTTCCTGAGGACTGAGGGGTCCCCGTCCCACACCAGGCACCCCGCTCAGGGTCCCAGTGCCAGGAAGAGAATCCCCATCACTTTTGGCTGGAAAACCAGCGGGAACTGAGGCTCAGGGAGGCTGAGGCGGCTGGAGCCCCAGGCAGCTCCTTAAAGGGCCGGCGCACGGACTTATCGGACTCGCTCCCTCTAAGCTTGGAGGGGAGGCAGCTCGAGGGGCGCCAGAGACACACAGGGAAGAACTGAGCTGTTTGGCACTGGAGCAGGACTGGAGAGGGGGCTTTCTCCAGGACAAACGTGCTGTAAGAGGCCTTTGTTCCTTTAGTGAGCCTTCCCTGGGGCGGCAGACAGCCGCCACATCTGGGACCCCAGCAACCTGGCTCACACTGGTAGCCCCGCCCTGCTGACTCCCTGAGGCCCCGCCCACCCAACTTTCAGGCCCACCCAAGCTGTTGCCAGTTGCTTAACCATAGGATTGGACTGTCTAGGATCCTGCTTCAGGTTTTCCTAAATTCTTTCAAACAAGCAGCATCTGGTCTTAGCTAGCCCCATACCTCTCCTTAAGTAATACACTGAAACAAACACAGGGAGGCAGCGAAAATGAGGAGACAAAGAAACAGGTCCCAAATGAAAGAACAGAACAAAACCCCAAGAAAAGAACTAAGCAAAATGGAGATAAGCAACCTAACAGATGCTGAGTTCAAAGTGCTGCTTATAAGGATGCTCAATGAACTCAGTGAGAACCTCAGTGAACTTAGTGAAGGCCTCAAGAGCATCAAAAAGGACCAGTCAGAAATGATGGATGCACAGTCAGAATTGAAGGAGGCATTAACTGAAATAAAGAATAATTTACACAGCTTCAATAGTAGAGTACTAAATCCAAGAAGCAAACCATCGATTTGGAATATAAGGAAGTAAAAAACGCCCAATCAGAACAGCAAAAAGAAAAAAGAATCCAAAATATGAGGATAGTGTAAGGAGCCTCTGGGACAACTTCAAGTGTGCCAACATTCGCATCTTGGGGGTGCCGGAAGGAGAAGAGCGAGAACAAGAAATCGAAAACCTATTTGAAACAATAATGGCAGAAAACTTTCCTAACTTGGTGAAGGAAATATACACACATGTCCAGGAAGCACAGAGAGTCCCAAACAAGATGAAACCCAAGAGGCCCACACCAAGACACATCAAAATGCAAAAGGTTCAAGACAAAGAGAGAATCTTAAAAGCAGCAAGAGAAAGGCAGCTAGTTACCTACAAGGGAGTACCCATAAGGCTGTCAGCTGATTTCTCAAAAGAAACTTTGCAGGCCAGAAGGGAGTGGCAAGAAATATTCAGAGTGATGAAAACCAAGAACCTACAAACAAGATTACTCTATCCTGCAAAGCTGTCATTTAGAATCGATGGCCATATAAAGAGTTTCCCAGACAAGAAAAAGTTAAAGAAGTTCATCACCAAACCGTTATTATATGAAATGATGAAGGCTCTTTTTGAAGAATAAGATAAAATATATGAACAAACAAAATGGCAATGAATACATATCTATTGACAATGGAATCTACAAACAAAATGAACAGGCAGAACAGAAACATTCTCATAGACACAGAGAACACTTTGTTGACTGCCAGATGGGAGGGTGGTTGGGGGAATGGGTGATAAAGGTGAAGAGATGAAGAAGTACAAATTCATTGCTAGACTGACAAACCTCAAAGGGAAAGGGGTTGGGGGGGTGGGAAGAAATAAACCAAAGAACTTATATAATCAATGGACACAGACAATAGTGTGGGAAAAGGCGGGAGTGGGGAGGAGGGGATCAATGGGGGAAAAATGTGGAACATCTATAATACATTCTACATACAACAATAAAGATTAAAATAAAAAACACATGCAGACCTGCCCTGGTCACTGCCCATTTATCCTTAAAGGCTCCCCCTGCCCAGTTAACATCAGCCACAGGACTGTGACGGGAAGTGACCAGCCCACTGGCAGGCTGTCTAGTGTTGGGTCTTGACCTCCCTCACATCGCTTCCTAGTTGGTGCTCAATCTCTCAGCAGGTTGTTCTAGTGTAACATGACATGCCTTCTCTAAGCAGCTCGGGAATGTCATGGTGAGCACTTGAGTCTCACCTCATCGCCACCATATTGTGGTAGGTGTTAGGTTGTCCTGACCAAAGCCCTCTGCCTTATGAAGGCTTTAAACACGAAGGCCCTCCCTCCCTCCTCCCCCACCAGTTCCTTTGGAGGTACTGACGCCTTATTCCTAGAAGGACAAAAAGAAGAAAGATGAGATTATTTTTGTTTCCATTGTGGCCGATACGGAACAAACTTGAGGCTTTACCCCTGAGGTTCTGGAAGTATTGTTTTTTTCTAATATAACAAAAATGCATATTTAGAAGAGTCCTGTACTCGAAGTCAGTCGGACTTTTACAAAGCTCAAATTTCATTTGTAATCATTTCACATTACAGATTCAATGTCTACCTTTAAGTAAATAAAACTCCTAGAACCAAGCAACTGCCATGGTGATATCAGAATCTGGACAATTCACAAGAGACACTTTTGCCTTTCAGAGTGAAATAATATCTGACTGATCCTCCTTCTACATGATGAAGACCTTTAAAGATTTTTCCTCTCGTCAATCATTGTGAGGACCCATACCCAATTTTCTCCGTAGACAACCTAGTTTCCTGACGTCATACATTTGGCACCACTATGAAGACACTCCAGTATACTGCAGCAGCAAAAACACAGACCTGTGTGTGAACCAGGCTGAGCCATCTAACAGCCTTGTGACCTTTAACAAATTTTTAAATTTCCATGAGTCTCAGTTTCTACATCTGCAAAATAGGACTAAAGATGAATTCTCCTTGGTATTGTCATGGGGATTGAAAGGGCATTATAGGAAGAACCCAGTACATTGCCTGGCATGGTAGATGTTCAGTAATTGGACACTGGCATTATGACTTCCCAAAATCCCTTGGAAAGGCGGCAGGAAAACTATAATTCCTCAGGTGCTGGTTAATCTCTTTCATACACAGCAGTTAGAAACATCGGCTTTGGAGTCAAAGATTCGGGATTGAATTCTGAGTCTACCACTTGATAAATGTCTACCTGAAGGTAGGTTCCTTTACCTGTCCAAGCCTCAGTGTCCTCGGGAGAACAACGGCAATCCATGCAATTGTTGTCAGCTTTTGCACAACGCCCAGCCTCTAAGAGGTTCTAGTTTTAGGAGTTAGGTGAGTAAGTAGTCTACGACAATCCAGTGTGGTTAGACTGTGACAGAAGTAAGAACAGGGAGGAGAGAAGGAAGGACAGATAGAAGAACATCAGAGGAGGTTTCATCTAGCCCTCGATGAACAGCGTCCAGATTAAGGAACACTTTCCAGGGGCAATTGCGTATAGTAAGACCCCCAGAAAAATCAAACTAAGGATCCCCAAGTGAGCTACTGGCCCAGGATTGACTTCTACGGCAGAAAGAAGCAAAAGGCAGTGAAAATAGTGTTGTAATTTTAGGACATGTTCTTTGGAGGAAACTTAAGGAGACAAGAAATAGAATTTCAATATTATAATGTGTAACAGTCCATTTTGCCCCAATTGTTAGCTCCCTCTTATAATACTTCGATTTGAAATCTGCTCCCTTCTCTCCAGTTATTAAATTCACATTTCAAAGAACATCATAATTAGACCATAAGCGACTTCCATTCTTGACCTGGTAAGGGGACAAATAGTATGAATAGAATAGTACCATGTTCATTTAAAACCACCAAATATGCCCTGGCTGGTTTTGCTCAGTGGTTAGAGCATCAGCCCACAAACCAAAGGGTTGTGAGTTTGATTTCCAGTCAAGGGCATGTACCTGGGTTACAGGTTCAATCTCCAGCCCCGGTCAGGGTTGTGTGGGAGGCAACCAATCAATGTGTCTCTCTCACATTGATCTGTCTCTCCCTCCCTCCCTCTACTCTATCTAAAAATCAATGGAAACATATCCTTGGGTGAGGATTCACCAAAAAATATAAGTACCACCACCAAATATGAAACTAGAAATCAGAAGAGAAAGCAGAGCTAGAAAAAGTTTAGGCCACCTCCTCTGTTTAATGGCAACCCCCTCATCTACGCTGGGAATTTGTGCTTCAAACCCAACCATAAATGTCAGTCCACCTATCTCACAATGAACGATATTTGGAACTTTCAGGCAATCGTAAGAAGCTTTCGTTTGCAAGTTACTTAGAGAAGAACAGGACGTTCAGCCCTTGTTTCAGCCAACCAGGATTCTCTATTTCTTTTCCCTTCACTTGGTGCTCATTTATCTGTACACATGCGGGGAAATCTTGGTTCATTTGAAGTCAAAAACTGAATATGATGACCTGTATGTGCACAAAAGATATAAAGTGCACACCTGTAGTGATGCAGAGGCATCAATAAGAACAACCAGGCAGCTGGGGCGTCGCCCCTTATCACATACAACACAACACACACACACACAGGCACACAAGCACACACAATACACATATAGAAAGTGGCCCAGCTGAATGCCCTTGCTGAATGGTCTTGTTGCAAAACTGTGTGGTTTGTGACTAGGGCACATAATGCCAGGAAGTACAAGTCACTGTGTGTACGACAGGCGTCTTCTGACAAGAAGTGCTAGACGATGCTAGCTGCCTACATTCTTGGCAAGAATGACTCATGGCTATTACCAGAGGAGTCTATACCTTTGTGGAAAGACTTGTGACTCTCAAAGTGTGACAAAATCGAGTCTGGTGTCTTAAGCAGAGAAGAAGAAAGGGAGAGCAGCGACCTTCAGCTGTTATCTTCCTCCCAGGGACTGAAGAAGGACAGGACATGATCAGATGTGTCAGAAGAAGGCATCTGGCGTGACTCTGCGTGTTCTCTGGAGCTCAGCCTCCTCAGGTTGGGTGAGCGCTGACTTGAGGCCAGATGGAATGAAGTGAGATGATATTCCTGGTCTCCTGTCCACTTCTTTCACGTCACCTCTCCTTGGAAGCCAGGGGAAATCACTCCAAAGCTCTCCACTCCCAGCCGAATGGGTGACCCTTACAACGGAGTCTTTTTCATAGGCAGTGACTGTTTTTAGTTTTTTCCCTCTCGCCCAGCATCTAAGGCAGTGTCTGGATACAGCAGACACTTAATAAAGGTTCCTCTGTTCCACTTTTGCCTACCTTGTCATTGCCCCTGGCCCGTCACACACATGCACAAAAGTAGAAGAAAAACGATTGCCGTCCATCTGGGCGCTTGGGCAATCTGAGCAGTCCTCTGCTCTCTGGAAAGCCGGGGAAGGAACAGGAAGCACCGTGGTAAGTCTCAGTTCTTCTCTTAGCTTTCTTTCTCATGCTGAGACCATGCCCTGATCTCCCCCAGGAGAGGGAATTTGGTAGAGGGTAGCTGGGTCTGAAAGTAGACGTGATGAGGTCATTGCTCCTCTCTGATTTCCTTCTCGTTCACCTCCTCTTTTAAGCCCCTTAAAACAGGAAAGTCCCACTAACAGCCAGATGGTGGTCACTTGAAGAATAATTTGTGGTCTCCACCAAAATATCAGGTCAAGGCAGAACTTCCCCTCAGCAATAGCCAATACAGGAATCCAGTCAGCATTTAAAAATGCTGGCAGGAAGAAATAATAATCAGGGCCAAGTACTTAAAACCTAAGGAGATGGCAATACATACATAAGTACCATGAATTTTCAGTCCCACCTCTGCAACATACCCCACAAAATTATTCTCAGCTGTATATTTACATAAGCAAAAAAAAAAAAAAATCTGACTCTGGAAGAGCTAACAGTTACAGTTCACAATTTACCATAGGGACATCCATCTGGATTAAGACACAACATGTCACAGCAGAGAGAAAACTTCTGTATCTCAAGGGCCACCTGCATTCCAACCAATGTGCAGCAGCTGACTTCCCTTTTAGATAGATTTTATGAAAGTAACCATGCCATGGTCAAGTTCAGTAAGAAACGACTAACCTCAAATCATCTGGCCCCGAATAAGAAACTCGACTCAGTATGTTTTATAGCCGCTAATCAAATTCTGGGTACACAGTAGGTGCTTAGTAAGTACTTGCTAATTGAGAAGCCACACGGTACAGTTGGTTAGGCAGAGCATGGGCCTCAGAGTGTGACTGCCGTGGTTTAAAATGTACCAATCACCAGCTGTCTTCCAAGCTGCCTCAGAATCCTCATCTAGAAAACGGGAGGATGTAGATAATAGTGCCCACCTCCCAGGTCTGCAGTGGGGAGTAACTGAGTTAATTCAGTGGTTTTCCAAGTACGGTCGCTGGCATCAGCATCAGCATCACATGAGAACATGTCAAAAATGCCAATTCCTTGCACCCAACCCAGTCCTGCTGATTCTGAAACTCTGGGCACGGGGCCCAGCAATCTTGTTTTAACAGGCCCTCCAGGGATTCTGATGCCCACTGGAGTTGGAGAATCACTGAGTGGATGCCTGTGTAGCAAACACCGTTCTTTTTATTCCTATAAACAGCAGCTCACAGGGAGCCCTCACTGACAGTTAACTGTTTATTATTACTACTAATCTATATAACACTTAAAGGAAGCAGCTAGGTGAACTCAGATTTTTAAAACACAAGGTTCCTACCCTCATTAAGCACAGCTTCCAAGGCAGCCGAACAGGAATAGACTAAATAGCTTCTAGAGGTATTTGTTTACCTCCGGAATTTGACAGCTCTCTCTCAGTGAAAGGTAGTGGAGAATGACAGGGTTCAGAACCTGCTACCTCAAAAGGGCTGATGATTAGTGAGTATATTACTTTACCATCGCTACAAAACAAACGACTTCAAAGGCTAATGGCTTAAAACAACGGTCAAGATTTATCCCAACTCAGTTTTTGTGGGTCAGGGATTCAAAAGCCCCCTGGCTGGGTGTTTCTGGCTTAAGGTGTTTCATGAGGTTGCAGTCACATGGCCAAAGCTACCACCAGCTGAAGGCTTCACCGAAACAGAAGCATCCACTTTCAAGGTCACCGACTCCCGTGACTGACAAGTTGGTGCTGGCTGTTGGCAGGAGGCCTCAGCTTCTCCCACATGGCCTCCACTGAGGGTTGCTGTGTATTCCCTCTAGCGGTGGCGAGGTTTTCCCAAGTGAGGGATCCAAAAGAGAGAAAAAAGCCAGGCAAAAGCCCTTCTTTTTGTGACCATATTCACTGCCAATTCCCTTTCCTGTGGAAGATCTGGGCGTGGCCCACGCATGAAAAAGAAAGTCACCGACCATCACTTCTGCCACATTCAGTTTGCAAGGAGTGAGTCACTAAATCCCACCCACATTCAAGAGGAGGGAAAATGGGCTTCGTGTTTTTGAAGGAAAGAGTGTCAAAGAGTCTGCAAGTATTTTAAAACTATCACGGTGAGCTAAGCAGCTATGTTAAGAGGTGGGGGGGGACCTAGTAAAATAAAGCCCAAGGAAATAGACAACAGGCAATTTAAATGATAGCACCAGAAATCAGCATTATAAAAAACAAATACAGGCGTCCCTCCGCCACGCTGTGCTTCGACTTTTCCCGGCTTCACTCTACCATGGTTTTTTCAAATATATTCATTAAAAAGGTGATCAAGACGGTGAAAATGATACAGCACGCGCTTGGTTGTCTGAGTCAATTATACAGCCCTGTATTACAATTACAATAACAATTACTGTACATATGGACTGTAGGCCTCTGTATTCGAGCACCCCAGGAATCCTTCAACGCCAGGTGCAACCACCAGAGTCTGGAATGGATCGACCACAATAAACGAGGGACCACTATACGCAACAATCTACAACGTTCGAGCTTGGTTTTTAGAAAAAGTTCACAAAATTGGCAAACTTCCAGTAAGACTGACCAATAAAAACAAAGACAAGGTACAAATAATTAATATAAAAAATGAAGAGGGAACAACCACAGATGCTACAGAGAATAAAGGGGCATCTTAAATATATGCTTAAAAATAAGAGGATGTGCCCTGGCCAGTTTGCTCAGTGGTTAGAGCGTTGGCCCATGGACCAATGACTCATGGGTTCGATTCCAGTCAAGGGCATGTACCTTGGCTGCGGTCTGTCCCCAGCCCTGGTCCAGGTCATGCGGGAAGCAACCAGTTGATGTATCCCTCTCACATAGATGTTTCTCTCTCTCTCCTTCTCTTCCACTTTCCCTCTTTATCTGAAGATAAATAAAAAAATATCCTTGGGTGAGGATTAAAAAAAAAAAAAAAGAGGATGGTATACATAACTTTATGTCACTACATTTCAAAATAGAAACAAAATGGATACATTTCTAGAAAACTGTAACCTACTGAAATTGACTTAAGAAATAGAAAAAGAAACAATCTTCTAACAATTTAAAAATCTAAGTCAGTAGTTTGAAATCTTCCCTCAAAAAAAAACACCAAGCCAAGATGGTTTATAGGCAACTCCCCCAAATATTAAAAATATAAGTAATTTTGGCCCCACAGAATCGATTCCAGATTATTAAATAGAGAAAGGGGAGGGCATACTCTAACTCATTTTATGAAGCAAGAATAATCTTGATAGCAAAACCTAAAAATGTCATTGCAAAATAGGAAAATTACAGGCAACATACACTCAGACACAAATGTAAACATTCCTTAAAGTATTAACAAACCAAATCAAACTTAATTTCTATAAACCAGCAACAAAGCAGCATTCTTAGTAATAAATAATGAAAACAACCCAAATGCCTGTCAACAGTGAAACGGGCATTAGAAATGAATGATGTATTAACATAATAGATTATATTCCACAGTGGAAATCAATGAAATACAGCTACAAGGGATAACATGGGTGAATCAATGGAATAAAAAATTGAAAGAGAAAGTCATGAAAAGAAGGTGTGCCATCAAATTCCACAGGATAAAGTCTGAAAACATGCAAAACTGATTACACATATGTAATACAGCTATTAAAAAAAAAAGCAAAATACAAAATCCAGGAAGGTGCTCTCTCAAAGGGAAAAGGAAGGAGTAGGATCTGGGAAGGGCACATAATAACAGAGGTAACAGTAATGCTCCTTAGACATCATGAGCATTCTTCACTCAATACTTAATTTTAAAAACTCAAAACATCTAATAGAATGAACAAAGCCGGCTCCTAGTGTTATTCTCTTCAATCTCACATTCTCTAAATGTGTACCCAGGGTAAGAAGGGGTTGGGGGCTCACCATAACAACAGGTGAGACTTTTCTCCAAGCTCCCCAAATATTGAATTTACTTTTTTTTTTCCTTTATTGATTTTAGAGAGAGAGGAAGTGAGAGGGAGAGATAGAAACATCGATGAGAGAGGACATCGATGGCTGCCTCCTGCATGCCCCCCACTGGGGATCAGGCCCACAACCCGGGCATGTGCCCTGACCGGGAATCAAACTGGTGGACCTCTTGATTCATGGGTTGATGCTCAACCATTGAACCACACTGGCCAGACCGAATGTTGAATTTTAAAAGAAATCCAGAATATGCTAAATAGAGTTATTTCACAATGTTGATTATCTAGCGTCATGTTAAAACAGCCATCCCATTAGCTCTGTCATTTTAATAAGTATGTTTCAATCTTACTGTATTCTATCCACAACTAAGAAAACTTGAAAGCTATGTAAGCTTTGCAAAGTCCGTCTTAATAACATCACACACTGTCCAGTGATTTTTGGAATTTACTCAGTCCAAATAACACAGACAAAAAAAAAATTGCTTGACTTAGCTTCAACTCTCTGTTTAATCTTCTGTGTTATTGTTGCAATTTGTCACCCTTAACAACCACAATAACACAACTTTTAGACCCTCCTACCGAGATCACTATTGGTTCATTGAAAGTAGAGGGGGGTGGACAAGAGTTGGTGGTGTCACTAAAATGATAACTGTGTTTGACAGGCCAAAAGAAGTATTTAGAAGTGGCTCCATGACAACATAGCTTTAGGCAACAAATGACAGACTCTACAGGTACTGGTGGTGATAAATGCTAAAAGCTGGGAGAGACAGTTCTATTGATTCCAGCTTCTGGTGCAGACCTGTACTTCCAGTTCCAACTCTCAGATTGTTTTGAGAGCTTCACGTGATTGAAGTAAAAACATAAGGATAAATAAAATGTTTGCATAATCTGTTTGAATAAAACGTGTTTGAATGAACAAAACAAACTGATGAACAAAATAGACCCAGAGACATAGAAGTAGGGTACAGACTAACAAACCTCAGAAGAGGGGTGGGGGGGATAAACCACAGAACTTACATGCATGTACGCATAACCGATGGACATAGACAACACAGCTGGGGACGGGGCGGTGAGGGGGGATATGGGGAGATGGGTGTCAGTGGGGGAAATAGGAGAAACATCTATAACAACAATAAATTAATAATAATAATTTGGGGAAAAAACATGTTTGGATCTATTATTTCAGCTTGATTGAGGTATACTTGACATTTAAAATTACATCATGGTGATATGATATACATATACCTTGTGAAAGGGTTTCCCACCTAGTTAAAAAACTCGTCCATCACCACATGCATTCATTTTTGGGGGGTGTTGAGAACATTTAAGTTCTACTCTCTTAGTGAATCTCAATTATACAGTAGTGTTATCAATATAGTCACCATGTTTTACATTAGATCCTCAGAACTTGTTCATCTTATAACTGAAACTCTGTACCCTTTCACCAACCTCTCCCTATTTCTCCTACTCCCCAACCCCAGCAACCACTTTCTACTTGGTTTCTATGACTTTGACTTTTCTTAGATTCCGTATATAAGTGATACCATGCAGTGTTTGTTTTTCTCTGTCTGGCCTATTTTAGATCTATTATTTTTAAAGTATTCCAACCCATGTCCTCACAAGCAGCATAATCTTCCTAAAAGCCATATATGGTTTGTATTTTACACAACACAAAACATAACCAGTAAACAAGCTACATCATCAAATATTTTTTCTTCAGAGCATACCTCAACTAAAAGGTTTATTCCTGTTCAGCTGATAAACAAAATACTGAGTTAAACTCAGTACTACTTACCAAGAAACCAGACATATCCTATGTGCCTTCATGCTTCCCAGGTCTCAGATGACCTTAAGTAAACAGCTCTAGTCTTGCTTCACTTTGGATCATGTAAACACATCACAAGAGTAGTTTGATTTAATAGTAACGTGTTTTAAATGACAAGGAGATGAAAAAGTTTTTTAAAAAGTAATGCTGGCCCTGGCCGGTTTGGCTCAGCAGTTAAAGCATCGGCCTGCGGTCCAGAGAGACCCGGGTTCGGTTCCCACTAAGGGCACGTATCTCGGTAGCAGTTTGTCCCCGGCCCTGGTTGGTCGTGCGGGTGGCAGCCACTCGATGTGTACCTCTCACGTCAATGTTTCTCTCTCTCTCTCTCTCTCTTCCTCTCTCTCCCTCCCACTCTATCTGAACAAAAAATGAAAAAATGTCCTCGGGTGAGGATAAAAAAAAAAAGAAAGAAAGTAATGCTGAAAAGAGAATATGATATACACAATTGAAATTTATGTCAAGAACCAAGTATCAGGACAACTGGTCCTATACCTCTAACTAGCTGTCACCTGGTCAAGTAAGGTGACTATTATTTGAACCTTATCACTAATCAACTCTGAGGGGTTGGAACAGGTAACCACTGAGGTCCCTTCCAAATTTAGGTTTAAGAATGGTAAGCGGGGGCCAGAGAGGGGAAGTGATAACTTCTTAAGAGAAAATGACCTACAAAGGAACAGAGAGCAATATTTATAATTTGTAGAGTACTAACTGCACAAGGCAAAGAGCACAGACTAAACTTAAGGAAGGGATATAGTCTTCAAGCAGAGAGGATCTTTTAAAGAATTTCATTTGGGACAGTCCTATGAAAACTGGAATTAAACAGTAATTTAGCGAGTATTATTGCTTACAACGCATAGATGTTTTTATGCACTGCAACAAAAGTACATTATAGAGTACCTTTTATAAGCTAAAGCATACAAAGACTTGTTTATAAAAATTATACTTTTATTTATCTATGTCCAAACATTATTCATTCATAGTAAAGTGTTCCAAACAGCCCAAGCACAGTTAGAATTTTCTAACTCATAGATGTGTTTATAAATATAAGCATGTGGCACAAATTCAGAAGTATGTTTTCATATATAACAAACTAAAATTCATTGTATATTTTCAGTTAAAATCAATGTCCACATCAGACACTGAGATCCTCAAGTAATGGACTTGCTTCATAGATGATAATGGGCTGAGATGATGCTACGCTGAGTAGAAATTAACTTAATGAAAACAGATTTGAGGTCTGCTGTTGAGTACTGAAGAGTATAGAACATTGTGCTCAAACGAACACACCAGAAAGGATTTGCTCTCATTTGAATTGTGAGATCCTTTTGTGTTTTAGAATTCAATTTGATTCAGCAACATTGAACTAAATCATGCAAGTGTCAAAATCAAATGTAATAAAGGCATCTGATTTCACATGGGATTTCTGGGATAAGAGCTCGGGCATATAACCGATTCCAAAGTTTAATCATTGTTATAGTTCCACATTCAGCCTGACTCCATCACAAGCAGCCTCGGATGTCGTAATTGTCATGAGTGATGGAACAGTCGACTTGAAGTAGGGGCTTGCAGAGTGTCATTTCCTGATTGAGTTCTTTTCATCAAAATCCTCTGGGTTCTTCTTTTAGACTATTATTTTCAATCCATGTGCCTTCACGCTTCCCAGGTACTCTGCTGTGGGGACCCTGGCATTTGGGTAGTGGCCGTCCTGCTATCCTTCAAGCCAGCACAGTGTCGCTGAACCAAACTTCGCCAGCATTCCCTCTCCTCTCCAGAATCACCGTTCACCCCGTGGCTGTGGCTTCACATTGTCACGCCGACAAATCCCTTCACTCACCAGTGCCGATGCGCTTGTCAGTTTGGCAAACCACCTTTATAAGCATCATCCCGAAAATCACACTGAAATTCTGAAATCAGCTTGACTGGAGTATGGAGTGACCGAGTCATTCGTGTCTTCGAACCATTTTATAAAACTCGAGATATCTGAGCACTCCAAGGGGACACAAAGGAAGACACGAGACTTCCCTCGAGGCCCTTGGACAGAGTTAGAGAAACAGGACACGTAGACGGGGAAATGAACACTGTGAGGAGAAGGAGGCGGGGATTCGATCAGTGGGACAGACCACAGGTGCTGGCAAAGTTCTTCCCGTGGCCTTCCTGGGGGGGTCAGACTAAAGCTTGTTCTTAAGGAAGCAAGAGCGTTTGAAGAGGTGAGTGGGTGTTTCAGGAATGTTAAAAAGCCAAAGACATGCATTTGACTTGGTCAGGGGGGTCGTGCCACAAGGTTGGGGGAAAGGAAGCTTATGCTTGAGGACAGTCGGAAATTAGATGCAACCAGGCAGATCTTTAGAAGAAAATATTTCATCTTTCCAACAGTGGCCTTGCCACGAGAGATTTTAATCAAACGCTGTGCTTAAAGATGGTTCATGTGACTGGCTCAAGTAGGAGGCGGCAGTAACTGGCAAAAGTAAGATCAACTAAAAGCCTCCGGGAGTATTTTATATGAGTCCCAAAGTAGGGTGGTAGCAACCAGCTTGAAATAAAATACAGAAGAGACACTGCCAATTGAGTCTGAAGAGGGTGAGTCAGAGCACCTGAGTCACCGAATTTCACAAGGGCTCTGTATTCCTGGTAAATACATTGCTTAAAGTTTCAATAGTAAAATCATAGATCCATGTAGTAAGTAAGTTAGTACTTCACACAAAAAAACTCCAGTCCATTTCCATTGAATGCTTAGAGTTTGAGGACAAGCATCTTTAGGCTGCACACACAAGCCCCATGATTCTTCCTGAATGGGCCTGTTTGTGAGTCTACCTAAGGATGGAGGTGGACATATTTGCAGAGCCTGAACCAGGAGCCAGGCCCTTGGTGACTTGCTAGGGATACAGAGGTCAAAGGCAGCCTGTGTCTTTGAGGGGCTCCCAAGCTACCTCCTTCCTACAAAGTCAGCATGTCTTCACTGACTACACCCAAGCTGCTGACTTCCCACCTGGGTCTCCACACCGGACAGTGTACCTGCTCTCCAGCCTTGTCCGTGCACCTGTGTAAGAGACTTCCTCACCTGGTCATCCACAGATGTCTCCTTCTCAACATCTGCAACACTGGACAACAACCCCTGGAACCTGCTCCTCCTCACGCAAGGTCTCCATCTCAGAGAATGGCAGAAACATGGGGCTCTTCCTTGGGGTGTCCCTTGCTGCCTCACTCCCTTTATATCTGTCCTAATTTCTGCTGATTCTACTTCCTGGATATCTCTCGAATCCAGCCGCCTCTCGCCATTTCTATAGCCACCGCTTCGGTGCAAACCAGCGCCATCCGCTGCCTGCCAGCATGTCCTAAGTAGCGTCCTGACATTCAGCTTGCAACCCTCCCGTCCAGTGACACCTTTCTAAAATGAATGTACGACGGATTGCTTATCTGTTCAAAACCCGTTAATGGTTTTCGATGGCTGTTCGAATAAAGTGCAAATTCCTTAATATGCACTGCAAAGCCCACTGCGCCTGGATCCTGCCCATCTTCCCATCCTCGCTTGTTTCCTATCTCCTCTCCAAGCACCAGCCACACAAAATCCTTTCACTTCCCCCGGTGGTCCATGCTCCAGCTCTCTTCCTGGCCCCCGCATGTCCTATTCCGCCTGCCAGAAGCCCTTTCCCCTTTCCTGCAAATTCCCATGCCAAGAAATGAGGACCCTGAGTCGCAAGGACAGATGCACACCAATATGATCATTATTCCACATTGCATGTGTACAGCCCTCTGCCTTTGCTGAGTTTTAACTCTATCCCTGTACCTACCATGTAGTAGACACACAATACTTGGCAAACAAAATTCTGAAGAACAGGACTAAATTTGGGGCAACAGAACTGTCTTGGGATATCGTGGCTTTATATAAGTCCAGTGTTGTGGCTGCAGACATTTAGAACCTGGCCTTCCTCATCAGGGACGAGGGATTTCAAGTAATTCCAAAAGGACAGGGGTTAGCAGGTGATCGAAGCATATGTCATGAAGTGAGTTGGCTATTTAGTCCTGTGTGATGGAGAGGGATGTTCTGTTAAAGATTAATCATGGAGTTTTCTCATGCCTGTTCAATGAAGAGGTGCCAAAAACAACAACAACAACAACAACACACACATCACATACCTGTGTGCTCCTTAGAAGTGTAAATAATCTTTGGGGCATCCAGAGGCAGCTTCCCCTCTTGAAGGAAGGAAGAGCAGAGAGCCCTCTATGCCTTCACCTACCTTAGGACATATGGTCCAAGAACAGGGTGTAATCAGGCCATTTGCTGGGGTTAAACAGGAAATGAACGCAACCCATAAGGAGGAGCAAGAGAAGCAGTTCTGGATTCAAAATTAATGGACATGGATACTGAGACCAGTTCAAACCCAGGACTCCTGGGGCAAGTGGGCTGGGTTGTGGGACGATTTGAGCACCAAGGGACATATCCTGGGAACCCCAGGTGACAGACATCCTTGGCAGAACTTACCACAAAGGCAATGAAATGATCTTCCCTCAAATATCCCTTGAGGGCACTATGCTAAGTGAGATAAGTCAAACAGAGGAAGACCATACTGTCCGATCTCACTTATATTTGGTATCTTAGAAAACCAGACTTACAGAAACAGAGCACAGATTCATAGTGGCAGAAGCAGGGGTAGTAGGTGGAGGTGAAATGAACCAAAGAGGATCAAAAGGTATGAACTTCCAATTATAAGATAAATTCCGGGATGTAACATACACCACGGGGACTACAGCTGACAATACTGTGCTGCATATTAAAAGCTGCTGGGATGGCAGATCCTAAAAGTTCTCATCACAAGAAAAAACATGTGAGAATGTGAGGTGATAAATGTTAACTTAAAGTATTGTGGTGATCATTTTGTAATATATACATATAACAATTCATTATGTTATGCCCTTAAACTAACAATACTATATGTCAATTAAATGTCAATTATTTGTCAATATTATACACCAATAAAACTGGGTGGGGAGGGAAGATCCCTGAGGACTTGTGAGTGGACGGGATCAATAGTGGCCCAGCATCAGCTGCTAGAATATCTCGGACCTAGTTCTCAACAGAGATGCCTAGTGGCCTGTGACAAAGGTGCCACAAAAGCAGGGGACAGTGCTTACTCTAGTTACCTAGGGTAGAGGTCAGCAGCCCCCAGAAGGCCTCTCAGGGTTTCTGGCCTGTATCACAGCCCTAATATTTAAAAAAATATTTTTTCTTTATTGATTTTAGAGAGCGGAAAAGATAGAGATCGATAGAAACATCGATGAGAGAGAACATCGATTGGCCGCCTCCTGCAGGCCCCCCACTGGAGATCAGGTCCACAACCTGGCCATGTGCCTTGACGGGGAATCGAACCAACAACCTCTTGGTGCATGGGTCGACACTCAACCACTGAGCCACACCAGCTGGGCTCACAGCCCTAATTTTATACATCTATTTCTAAGTTCTTCTGGTACTCACAGAACAAATAATGGTTAACTAGTAGTCTGTGAAACCTCTTACGGTTTATTCAAGATTACACATTGAATAACAGGTAGAGACAGAAAAAAACAAAAAAAAAGTGGATTCAGTAAAGATGAGTGGTACATTGTGCTGTCAGAAACACAGACACAGAGGTGAGAAGGGACAGACCCATGAGCTCATCGGCCCATGGCAGTCAAGGGCTGTTCCCTACAATGTTTTGATGGCCTCTGGCTCGGAGCGGAGCCACTGGAAATTATGCCAAGTCACATTAAGTCGGCATAAAGCCTCAGGGAGGAACGGGGACTCTGGACAGAGGAATGTGACACAGAACCAGGGCGATGTGACTATACCTCATTATCTCAGTGCCTTTGAGAACACACTGGAGAGCAGTGCTGGGTTTTGGATGCACTTAAATCTTCCATAAATGGAGTCTAAATGCAGGCTGCATGACATCCAAAGACTCCCCAGAGAAATTCCTATTATGTCCATGGAAGGGGAGTGAGGCAAGTCCCGTCTGGCTGGGCCAAGAGTCTTCTCTGCTTAGGAAACCTCGCGGTTGTCGCGTTCAGTGCTCACTGCGTGTTCCTACCAGAACAAAGCCCCGAACACAGGGGTGTAACTGCACTGGAAAATGGGCCAGGTGGAGCAGGCAGTGCTGGGCGATTCTTTGTCTCTATCTTATCAAAACCACAAGGCAAGGCATTAAATAGGGTATCATTTTTATGAAGTCCCTCGCTAGTTATGAGACAATGTTATGACCAGTGTTGCTCAGAGTTGCTATAGCAAAGCACAGTGACATTCTCAGTTTCAGCATATTCTTTATCAATATGCTAAACCCGAGAACTGGCTGGCAGGTACCACCAGTGGCTTTCGCTCTGTGGGACTGACACCCCCAGGAAACCCCAGAACTTTACAGTAAGTACACAGAGAAATTAGCACAGATGGATGAGGCGAGAACTCCCATGCTACCTGCTCCAAGAGGCCGAAGTACTGGGCTCCCTTCTTCCCTGCATAGTGACCTCTGGTTACCTTCTAACGCATTGCCCTTGATAAGAAGTAACTGGCACTGAGCCTTCATGGAGCGCAGAAAACGACCAATCACATCCATTCGGCAAATACATGACATACAGGAACAATGTGAGAGAGACACAGCGACTGGTTGCCTCCTGCATGACCCCGACCAGGGCCCGGGACGAACCACAACCGAGGTCCTTGACCGGAATCGAACCTGTGACTCATTGGTCCACGGGCTGACGCTCAAACCACTGAGCCAAACCAGCCAGGGCTGAAAGTCTTCACTACAGACAGAAGTGAATCCACCCTCGGGCACAGTGTTCTGAAGCCACACCGCTGCAAGTGTGGCCCTCGGACCAGCGGTATGACCAGCCCTGGCAGTCTATTAGAAGAGCAAAATCGGGCCCCACTTCCCACCCAGTGAATCAGAACAGCTGAGAGTGGAACCCCAAAATCTGCACTTACATTCTCTAGGTCGACCTGTGGGTCGCAACCCCTTTGGGGTCAAACGACCCTTTCACAGGGGTCGTCTAAGACCATCAGAAAACACATATTTCCGATGGCGATTCATAACAGTAGCAAAATCACAGTTATGAAGTAGCAACAAAAATAATTTTACGATTGGGGGCCACCACAACACGAGGAACTGTATTAAAGGGTCGCGGCATTAGGAAGGTGAGACCACTGCTCTAGGTGATTCTTACGTACCTTAAAGTGTTGAGTAACTAGTCTTCAGAAATAAAAGTGGGAATAAACGAGAAATGTCCTAAGGATTAGGATTGTGCCAGGGGCAACTGACCTATTCTTGCTGTCATTTAAATGTTTAACCATCAGGGGAAAGGGGGAGGAGGAAGGACGTGCACACTGACACGTGTGAAGGTGGCCCCTCAGATGCGGGCCCGCATCAGACGCCTGCTCCACACTCTGTCCCACCGAGGCCAGAGCCGCCTCGCCCCCAGCACGCTGCCCACGCTCCCTGTGCAAGAGTCCTGCTTGGCGTGGGGACCAGCGGGCAGGCGTGCCGTACCGTGGTTCAGATGTCTGATGCAGTCGCTCAGGACAGCGTGGAACTTCTTCTGCTCGGCGGCCTCGTGGAAGCAGAAGTAGCCATGTCTGAGGAACGGCTGCCACAGGTATACCGGGAACTCCTTCGGCAGGACCACAAAGGGCTGGGCGTTCTCCTTCTCGTTGGATGCTGCGGAAATATTGAAGACACGGAGATTGGCAAAGGCGCATCTTTTATTTAAAATGCTTACTTCGGGCTCTGAAGGGAACTCTCTAGGGCGGGCCATGGGATAGACCAGTGGTGAGAGATGTCCTGGTGGGGTCAGGGAATGAGTTCAGGCTCCTCCCACCTCTCTCCACCAGCTTCACCTGTCTCTCTCCAGCAGGTGGCCTCGCCCCATGCCCCACAGGGACAACCAAGGCATCAGACACAATCTTTCCCAACTTCCCCACATGGAGAGAATGCACAGAGCTCCCTCTCCCCACTGGCCGTCTGGCAAGTGCTCAGTCCAGCGGTGCAGACCCTCACGCTCTTCTCCCCCAGGCTCCCATGTCACCAGGTCTGCTCTCTGCCCTGCACTCTCTCCCTGCCCCCCCTGTCACTTGTTGTCTTCATGCCATCAACACCCCTTCTCACTCAGTCTTGTTCCAGCCCCACCAGTCTAGAAACCAAATTGCTGAGGTCCCCCGCATCGTCCTGACTGCCAGCCAGCCTGTGGCTTCTTCCTGATTATCTATCCTTCTAATCTGATCTGAAACATCTGTGGCTGCTAACTACTTCTTTTGAAAACATTCTCTTCCCATGACTTCCAGGAGCATGTCTCTCCTGCTGTCCTTCATTCATGCTTTTCAAAAATTGGTTCTTCTTTGTCACCTTTACTGGTTCCTCTACCCCTTTATGCAGCCCCAGTGAAGTGGTGGTGCTTATTCCTGTTCTGTACCGGTCTCTCTCCAAGCTCAGTTGCCACTCTCCCATGACATCCATCCCATGGCTTTGCACATGACTTCTGTAGTTTAGAATACAATTCCCCCTTCCCTTCCATCATGACTGTGCACAGACAATTCCCATTTATCCTTCAAAAGTCTATTCAAAAGCCACCTGCTCTAGGGTGTCTTTGTAGGCAACTCCTTCTACTATGAGAGAAAGCGTTGGGTGCTCCCTACCTTGTTCTCCCAAAATTGTAAGGATCAGCTTCTGTTTCCGTGCTTGGCACCCACACACAGGGTGAAAGGCACGGACTGAGAGGTGCCCCCTCACTGATTCTCCCCAGGAAGCTGAACCACTGCATCTGACAAATCTCTGAATCCCCAACACATGGCACAGTCATGGAACCTCGTAGATGCTCGACTCCAGTTTGTTGGGTGAATAAATGTGCCACATTGTTCTCAGAAATTTTAAAAGCCTTAAACAATGAGGACTTTTACCTCTTCCCTCAAAATCAGTTCCAAGAGACGCATGATAAGCCGCGTTACTATTCAGAGCCCCTACCCAAACGGTGTTCCCTTCCGTGCATTGCGATGAGAGGACATTGCTCTTGGTTCAATGAAACCCAGCTTATTCCCTGAGTCATGGAGAACAAGTGCACAAAAAAGTAACCCTGTGCTCCCTGCCTACATCATCAGCCCCAATTTCAGGGAATGAAAGAGAAGAAGGACCCCCCCCCCCAAGAGTCCACTGAAAGCCCTGAGGATGCCAAGAAATGGATCATAATCATAAAGGCGGCTCCACAACCAAGTCCTGCTACTGGCAAATTAATAAATCCAGACTGGCCTAGAAAAAGAATAAATTTCCTAGGGCAAAAAATGGGAGCTATTTCAGGGTCCCAACACCTGAAGGTAACATAGTGGAATGCACTGGAAGCACAAACCTGGGCCTTCGGCATAATACCCGGCACGTGGTAACCTAAGCATGAATCACCGTGTGAATGAACAAATGAATGGATGATGGAATGCCGCAGCAGAGACCTCTGGTTGTAACACGTATCTATCCTGCCTTCTTTCTCTGTAACAAAATCCTTGATTTTCTATTGAGCAAATGCTACACAGAATAAAGACGACATTTCCAGCCTCCACTCCAGCCACAGCCACTAAGTTCTGGCCAATGGGGTCACTGAAGTGGTGGTGAAACTTCCTGGGAGCACCTCGGAGAGAGGGAACGTGCCCGCCTCCTCCCTCTTCCCCCTCCTGCTGCCTGGGATGAGAAAACCAGGCTGGGTCTCCAGCGGCCACCTTGTACTAGGTCGGGAAGGGCCACAACTTGGAGATAAAGGGAGAGGAAGCTAGGAGTCCCTGACTTTTATGGAACTGTCCCACACCAGCCCTGGACTGCTAATATCCACTTATTTTCAGCAAGATAATAAAAGTTTAAGTATTTCATTTGAGTTTTTTTGTTGTGTGTGGCAAACTAAATGCTAATCAATAAAATTCCAAATAAATGAGTCACTTCAGCAAGACATGAGGGCAACTCAACACGTCATCTTGGCAGAATGCTGTGTAAAGAAGAGGTATTTATTGATAAGCCTCTGGTGCTTTTTCTCAAGGGAGGTTAATTCCTTCCATGTTGAATGTGCCTTTATCCTTTGCCATAGGATTAATATCACAAAGGGAGTGTTTCTGTTCACATGGTATTGTGAAGCAATTGCCCTTCCCAAGATGTCACAACTTTGGACAAACAGCTGAAAGCCACATGGGCCCTTTGCATTAAAAAGTGTCAGAAAGTCGCCCAAAATTAGTTTCAATGAGCCTCTAGATATCTCTCATTTAACCTTTCACATCAATTTTCTAGATGCCATTAGCCTGCATGTTTTTCTGAGTTGGATTATAAGGATATCACAAATGAGCTACTGTAGAATGTTCTATTTCTTCAACTCAAAAGGCCACACACCATACAATGAAATAAAAAGTCATTGAAATGCCCCAATCTGAAGCCCTGAGCCAAATGGCATTAGTCACAGAGGACTGGTGTTTTTATTCCTTTTCATTCCTTCTGATGTGAATTCATCAATAAGTCAATAAATATATTGTCTGTTCTGACTGATTTCATTGGAAAGTCCTTTTCGAGAGATTCTGGAGAGTCAGGGTGTTGGTATCCCCACTCCAGAGCCAAGAAGACATACAAGTAGATGTTGAAAGAAAATATAATAATATGTATAGTGCACATAAAGTGCTTTAGCTTGAATTAATAACAATTTGTTTAATCTAGGTTTATGGTCCATGCACTCATCTAATAATAGTGCTACTAAAAACACTGTGCTAAGCATTCTGCACCACCACAACAGTTGAAAAAAACAACTATATTTTCTCCATAAATTTTAATGAAATGATTATACTTGTTAATAAGAACCAGCGCTCTCTTCAAGAAACCAAGTAATTACTGCGTAGTATGATTTACACAAAGCCAGATGGAATCATTCCATTATCCACAGTTCATGAATTTCTATGAAATGCACTTCTTGGTCTCTAGATACATATTATCCATCACTTCCTCTACATGGAAAAAGTAGAATAAACGAGAATCAAAGTGTGTTCGAGACGGAAAGATCCTTCTAGATTTTCAAGTTCAAGGCCCTGGAGTTGGAGAAACAGTAATCAGAGAAATTTAGTCACACTAGGAAGACACTTGATAAGTGGCACAGTTAGAACTAGATAGAAATCCAGCCTTCCAATTCTCAGTCCAATGCTCTCTCCATGGCAGCATTTGGCTATTATTTATAAATATGTCGATTAATTTAATGCTTTTTCACACCACAGCTCTGAGTTACTGTAATGCTTGTTAAAAACACTTTCTCGGTTTAGAATATTCTATTGCATATCTTCTTTAAAATAGAGGAATAATATTCCCTGACATGCTTACTGGCAGGTGAGATTGGACATTTCACAGACTGGGCCCTGTCTGTTTACTTCTGTCCTGTGTAATGCTAGTAAGGCCTCCATTGTATTCCAAAAGCCGTGGGATGCCCAACCAGCGGCACATTTCTAATGCACTAGAAACACGGCAACTGACCTGTGTATTCTTGACTGTGACTTAAAATAATAGAAGTGGTACAATGTTTACCTAAATTAGGGAAATTACATCTCCCGTTTGTCTATGGAGTATGTGTGTCTAACCCAGTTTCTCAACTTCAGCAGCTATTGATATTTTATGCCAGATAATTTTTTCATTGTCAGGGGCTGTTCTGTGCATTGCAGGATGTTTAACAGGATCATGGGCCTCTACCCACTAAATGCTTGTAATACCATCCTCCCAAGCTGTGACAGCTAAAAATGTCTCCAGACACTGCCAAATGTCCCTGGAGAGTGAAATCTCCCTCCCCTCGTTGAGAGCCATGGGTCTAGCTAAACAAAGCCAGTCTAGGAATTTCGCCTTGGGAAAGAATGCTCAGCAACTCACCAAGAGGGTCTGGGAAATGCCGATCAGATAATAAATTGTATTCCTCTTCCGAGGTTAACACCTTGCCACCAGCTGGAAGAATTCGGCTTTTAGGAGCAGCTCCTCTCTGATAGGCCTGGGAAAGAAAAGGCATAAATGAGTGGTTATTTTTCCCCATTTGGGTTTCTGAAAAAGATCAAGAATATTTGAAATAGACAGACAGACACAGGCACTCGGAGATAAGCAATTCCCCTCCTGTCATTGAGTAAGAGCCATTTATTTAAAAAAAATATGTTTTGCGTAATTGCTATTTGCCAGGTATTACTTTAGTACTTTTGTGTGATGGTCACAACTTGGCAAGTCAGAGTCCCTAATCTCAGGGAGATTCACTGTAGGCGTGTTTCTCAAATGAGGAAAACATAATCTTAGTAACTTCTAGAAATCCTGCACCACACCATTTCAGGGGCCGGCGTCTGAATCATTCTGAGAACCACAAGGGTGATGATGCAGACAGACGTTTACTACACAACACACTTGCAGACTGATGACTCATGAGACTGTAAGACAGGTGGCTGCAATCATGGTTGCCATGGATTTTCACCAAAAACATAAAAATATTGCCATGATAAATATGCCAGCACTTTGCCCTCAGATGTGAGACTGTTTGACAGCAAATGATCTGGGAGGGGGGAGCAACGTCATGACATCAGAACAGACGGTGGCCAGCAGACAGACAGCTCCACTGCTGGGGAGGCAGAAAGAGGGTAAGAAGCATTTGTGAAGCAGCCAGGACCACGAGGACACACAGATAAGATAGACTTTGAGGATATGCATCTCATGACGAGGCTGAAGTCAAGGCAAAATGTTGACAATCACAAGCTAAAAGCAAACTGAGAATTGAAACCCAGCAACTGTGGGACCCAAAAGGTAGAGTGTGCTCTTGGGAATAAGAAGAACATCTACTCCATCAAGAATGCAGTGACTGAAGAGACCCAAACAAAACAAACTCTCATAAATAAGAAGGTAGTTTTCATGCTTGTAAAATCCACCAATCAGCTGCTTAAGCATATCAGGGACCCAGAGCACAACAGAGAAGAATCAAAAGTTGTGTGTTGTTGAAAAAGTTCAGAAGCAGTTACATTGACACTGGCCTGAAATCTAAATTGTGTTATTTGTTCTATCACGCTCCAATCTGGGCTTTTATGAACATGATATTAATCAATCCTGAAAATAGCACTATAAATTACTTATTCTCTCTATTTTATAAATGCATAACTCTTAAGTATAATTTTTTAAAATATACTCTTTTATAAATGAATAAACAAGACATTAAAACTTGGAGGAATAATAGCAAACTACATGCCATTTTTTAAATTTCCAAGTTTTTTAAATACTTGTTTATTATGAAATTCAGTAGCCATGTCTTTCAAATCCAAACAGGCTCATTTGAAAATGATGAGCAAAAAAATTTTTAAATATTTGGTTATTATACAATTCAGTAACCATATCTTAGAAATCCAAACAGGTTCACTTGAAAATAATGAGCAAATAAATTGAAAGTCGAGGGAGAAAGCTTTGAAAAGTGAAAAGAGGAAAAACCCCAATTTGGATTCAAAATGAAACTTTGGTTAGTGCCAAATATGGTGAAAAACATAATAAATTCAAGAGGAAGTTCCATGAGTGTTTCCTCCCAATTATTTAGTAGTGATCATACCAAGAACTGGTCTATTGTGGGCTCTCCCAGTGGTTGCCATGTACTTGGGCTTCAGTGCTCCTATTTGTTTATTCCTCACAACATGGGAGGAAGGGATCATGCTCACCATTTTCCAGATGAGATAGGTGAGGCTCAAGAAGATTTATGACTTATGAAAGGACACATTTCAAAGTCCACAATATTAACCATTCTGCAATACTGCCTCTTCTCAGGCTTCCCTGAGAGGACATGTAACATGTCATACAAAATAAAGGTGACTTGTTATTGTTATTATTATTGTTGTTATCTGTAGTGTATTGGTAATTTGCTCCAGAGAGCAAATCAAGTGTTGAATAAAATCTAATACAGATAAGCAGAGAAAATATGAGTTTAATGAATATGGCAAAGAATAAGACTACACAAACAGCATTAGCTGGTTGCCTGTGGAATAAGTTTGTATTGCATTTTATTTCTATTGTCCATCAGAAACAAAAAGGAAACACATTGGTCTGTCCCCCTGAGCTTCTTCCTGTAGGTTTAACATCAGGGGTATTGATCAGAGTGTTAGTGGTGGTTGTCCTGCCTGCTCTTGAAAGAGAGCTGAGTTTTAAATCTGTTACCACTTTTAACCAATAAATAATAACTATTCATTTCAAAGGCAGATTGAGCATCTATGTGGATTTAAAATATGTACAGTATAAAATCCAAAAGGAACTACTGGAATAATTCAGCCTAACTCTCCAGTTTCACTGAAGCCTGACCTGCACTTTAGTTTTCCAAACTCATAGCTCAGTGTTCTTTCCTTTGTACCCCTATATTTTCCATGGGGAAATAAATGAGAACCAGTAAAAATGGAAGTCCTCTTGAATGCTAGGCACTTAAAATACACGATCTCATTTTCTCCACATTTCACAGAGAGGATAATAATGAGATAACCAGGAATAAGTTAAAAGGAAAAAAAAAAAACCTTCCATATGAGTGGAATAAGTATGTGAAGTGTTCTAAATCCCTAGGAACTCATGCAAATCAATCACAATCTTTTTTTTTTTTTTTTTCATCTTCATCCAAGAATATGTTTATTGATTTTAGAGAGAGAAGGGGACAGAGAGAGAGAGAGAAACATCACCCAGTTGCCTTCCATATACGCCCTGACCAAGACTGAACCTGTAACCTAGCTATGTGCCCTGACTGGGAATCAAACCTGCAACCTTGTAGTGTACAGAACAGTGTTCCAACCAATGGAGCCACCAGGCCAGGGCTCAACCATTACCTTAGTAAGTAACTCCTCAGCCCCTGCCATGCAGGAAGTTGAGAGAGGGAAGACAAGGAGACACAGAGCAGAGGGAGAGACCTCAGGCAGTGACCGAGGAAGCCTTCGAAGCTGAATGATACAGTAAAGGCTCCTGACCTGGTCACGCGGCATAACCTACTTTCACACCCACTTGCCAGTGCTAGTTCAAAGTCTGTCTTGCCCGCTAGACTGCCAGCATCTGTCTGGTCACTGCTAAATGCCCAGAACCTTTTACGACATGCAGCACATAACAGGCACTCAGTAAACATCAGTTCACTGAAATGAGTACCTGCTCGTAGGAAAAGAATCAATCCTAAAGAAGAGGGCGCAACAACCCAACCACCCAATCTTCGAGAATACTGCAAGAAGCAAGGGTAGCAGGGAAGGTCGTACCTCTTTGTTCTCGTAACTCTCCACAGCAAAATCATTTTTAACCACGATGTATCTCTCCTTCCATTTCTTTATATCTTCGGCAAACTGTGATAGTTCTGCTTCATACAAAACAGTTCCAGGATCCAGTGGCGGCTTGAAGGAGATGAATACAATTAATTATGACCCCGAAAGATAGCACACCATGCTTACCACTAGTCTGTCCATGACACTTCAAGGAATATTTCAAGAAACTGTCTTGTGCTGAGATCCTGGAGGAATGGTTGCTTCTTTCCCTCCCTCCACACTTCCCTTTCCTCCTCCTGATCAAATGCAAGTATTTGTCTTATTGATGTTTTTGAGGTTTTCACTTCCCTCCATTATGCTACAGAAACAGAAGCATATGGCAGAAGGGGTTACAGTAATAAGACAGTGCCTGGTGTACACGTGACACTCAATAAATCCTTGATAAACTGTGGAAGAGAGGGAGCGAGGCAGCTAAGTATACATTGTGGGCATCTACCCCAACACAGGAAATATGCCTCAGGATTAAGTCCTGAAAAACAGGAGAATTAACAGGCTGTTCCCCTATTCATCACACCTTCAGGCAGCCTCAAAAGTCAGGCTGGCCCTGGCCGGTTTGGCTCAGCGGTTAGAGCGTTGGCCTGTGGTCCAGAGAGACCCGGGTTCGGTTCCCGCTAAGGGCATGTACCTCGGTTGCGGTTTGTCCCCGGCCCTGGTTGGTTGTGCGGGTGGCAGCCACTAGATGTGTCCCTTTCATGTCGATGTTTCTCTCTCTCTCTCTCTCTCTCTCTCTCTCTCTCTCTCTCTCTTCCTCTTTCTCCCTCTATCTGAGCAAAAAATGGAAAAATGTCCTTGGGTGAGGGGAAAAAAAAAAAGTCAGGCTGGATGGTTTTCCCAGGCCCCAAAGCCCTGAGGGCCCAGGCTGTAAACACTGAGCCCATCCCTGTTCTCAAGGCGACCATGTTGGCTCTGGGATTAAAGAACAAACAGGCATAGGAAGAGAGCAGGCAAACAGCTCTGGTGGGGATGGGGAGTATATGTGTCTGTGTGTGTGTGTGTGTGTGTGTGTGTGTGAGAGAGAGAGGGAGAGGGAGAGGGAGAGGGAGAGGGAGAGGGAGAGGGAGAGGGAGAGGGAGAGGGAGAGGGAGAGGGAGAGGGAGAGGGAGAGGGAGAGGGAGAGGGAGAGGGAGAGAGAAGGGGTGTTGAGCAAAAAATAGAGAGAGAAAGAACTCATCCACCCAGACAACAGTGTGGTGATTGCAAGGGGATGGGGGGTGGGTGGAGGCAGAAGAGGTTCTATGGGGGATAAATGAAGATAGAAAACAAGAAAGGGGGAAAAAACAAGAACAAGCAGGTAAACCAGCACAGCTCGGTTCTGCCTCTTCTCAAAAGTCTGAGGATTTCTTATCAACTAGGGGGCATGTGTGCTGCAGGGCAGCCTCTGTCAGGTTCCTAGTGGGTCTCCCACGGGGCTGACCGTGGAAGGAATCATTCCCATCCTGCCTCGCGGTGCAATTGCTGTTTGATCTCAAAATATGGGAATGGACCTTCTGTCTTCTACATGAATTTACATCTATTTTCCCTTTATTAAAAAACCATAATGCCTTTGGAAGCACATCCCTCCACTTTCAAGCAAAATTTACAGGAACCACACAAAGAGGATAGATGGGCTCATCTTTTTCAGAATCGTCTGAGGAATGAAATAAGTTCCCTCCAAATCCCAAGGCTTAATATTCTGTTCTCATAAATAATGAGGCAGTCTTGCTTCATTAACAGGTAAGAGAGGAGCTCACTCTTCTCTCTAAATGAGACTGAAACCTTTATAGTTCTTATGGGCAGCATTTCTCGAAGCTGGGCCACTTACATCAATTGATATACTTGTTTAAAATGTGGCCTCGCCCTGGCCGGTTTGGCTCAGCGGTTGGAGCGTCGGCCTGTGGACCAGAGAGTCCCGGGTTCGGTTCCCGCTAGGGGCACATACAAAAATAAATAAATAAATAAATAAATAAATAAATAAATAAATAAATAAATAAGTAAGTAAGTAAGTAAGTAAGTAAAATAAAATGTGGCCTCAACCACCCAGCCAGTGTGTCTCAGTTGGTTGACAGTGTGTCTCAGTTGGTTGAGCAGCATCTCAAGCACCAAGAGGTCACCCACCCGTTCAATTCCTGGTCAGGGCACATACACGGGTTGTGGGCTTGGTCCCCATAGATGTGTAGGAGGCAGCCCATCAAAGTTTCTATCTCTTTCCCTCTCCCTTCCTCTCTCTCTAAAAAATCAATTTCAAAAATATTTAAAATAAATAAAAATAAAATGTGGCTTCACCCTAGAATTAATGTGTCAGAATCTCTGGGATTGTGAGCCAGAATTTGCCTGTTAAAAAGCTCCCTAAATTATGGAGGTGATAATCAGTTATCCCTACACATCCATGCTGCTAAATCTATTCCTCGTAACAGTATCTGACCCATTTAATACTCCCATCTTCTTGGAACGCCTTTTTTATTTGCCTTCTGGAACATTTCACGTTTCTGACATTTCTCCTACTCCACGGGCTATTTCTTCTCTGTCCATCTTGCGGGATCCTTCCTTTTCTGATCTCCAACTGTTGAAGGGGTCAGGGGCTGGTCATGAAACCTCTTTTCTCTATGTTCTCCTTTGATCATGCCCCACGGCTTTGCTACCAGTTATAACCTACGAAATCCCACATTTCTGTTCTCTAGCTTCAACCTCTCCACTGAGCTCCAGGTCAGAACAGCCCACAACCTACTCAGTGTAAATAAGTACATCTGAAACTTAAGATGCCCAAAGTGAACTCGTGTTTCCCATCCACTTCTGACTCTTCTATCCAAAAGGCAATTCCATCCACTGATTTGCTAGAAGCCAGGAACTCATCAGTGATTTCTCTCTTCTCCTATTATCTCTGACCCAACCCATCAGCAAGGTCTGTCAGCTCTGTCTCAAATACACCTTGGCTCGGGCCTTTCCTCATGGCTGCCACCATCTCCACCTAGTCCAACTCGCCCTTTCTCCTGGACTGCTACAGTGTCCTCCTTGCCAGTCCTCCACGTCCCCTTTTGTCCTTCCCCATAGTCTTCTTGCTGTAGAGAGGCCAGAAGGTCACTCTGTATTCAATACCTTTCAATAACTTCCAATAACACTTAAAAAAACACCCGACTGTAGTCTGTGGGTTTGAGGTGGCCTAGTCCCTACCTGTCACTCTGTAGTCATTTCTTGTCCCTGCTCCCTGGCTTATACTCCTCTCATCACACCAGGCTTCCTGAGACGCTTGCGACTGTAGCAGGATCTCTGGGCTTGCGGTACCACCTGGAAGAGTCTTCCCACAGATGTGCACACAGCCTATGCTTATTTCACTCCAGTTTCTGCTCAGCTGTCATCGCCACAGAGGGCTTCTCTGACCGTCTTCTCTAAACTGAGATCCCTGCTCTATTTTTCCTTTGTAGCACTTATCATCACCTGATATTCATTTATTTAGTTGTCTATTGTCTGTCTCCTACATTTGAATATTAATAGGAGGGCAGAGAATTTGTCTTGCTCCCCAGTTCTTGAAATAAAGCCTGGCACATAGTAGGTGACAGTAATTATTTGTTGAGGTCATGGATAATTATTATAAGGGAGCAAAGGAGAAATAATAAGTTAGGGGATTGGAAGAGAAAATCATATTTGATCAATGACCAAAATTAAAATGCCCATAGTACAAGGCACTAAAAGTATGACTTTTTAACATTGAACTTCACTACAGCAAGTCAAATTTCCTGATATCAAAGCATCAATGGGAGGAGAACATAATAAAATTGGATCGTGCTATTTTCTTAATATGAATTACACCATCAACACAAAAATCATATGTTCTAACTTCCAGGTAAATAGAATTTTTTGAGCATGAAATGACATAAGAACACCTTTTTCTTTTTCTCAAACTGCCATTCAAACTATTGTCTCTTTCAGATATATTATGAGTAAAGCTTTACTCAGTGGGAGAAATATGTAAGCCAAATGCCATGGATTACCTTGGTCTTCAAAAACTGTGACGTCAAATCTCTGTGTTGTTCTACCTCACTGCGCACGTGGTTGCAGAAAGCCACCGAGTACTGGCGAATGTAGAAGGGACTGAAGTTTTTGATGGCAGCCTCAGTTTTCCCTGGAAAAAACATGAAAATTAGAATTTAGAGATGTAGCACTCTCAGAATAGACACATATCTACATAATTCATAAACACTCCTCCACTCTCCCTAACACCACTGGTTCCCAGAACTGTATTAGTCCACATGCCCTGAGAACTTTCATACTTGTGGCACATGCTGTTATCTCTCCCTCCCCTTCTGGGATCATCCTGAGAGACTCTGTTGTCCCTAAGGGCCACCATCCAGTAAGCAATAGTTTTTTTCTTCATTTTACATCAACAACCCATTGCCATGGCCATGAACTCAACATTCTTCTAATCCTCTACAACCACCATTCTACCTTACCCTGTTGTCACTTCAGCTCTTCATTCCCCTTACGTCCATCAATCAACTCCTGCACAGCAAGAGCCCCAGGGCCCACCATTTCAGCTCTGCACACTCATCACCCCGTTTGTCTTCAGATCCCTGAAGCTCCACCTCTTGTCTTGCTGATCCACAGCTCTGGATAAAACATCAACAAACGACTTCTTCTAGTCCTGGCCCTATGTTTCTGGTTTAAATTTTGTGTGTGTGGTTCAAAGCATCATATAATTACTGTGAGGTACAGAGAAAAGCTTTACAAATCTAGAGACCTGAGTTCTGGTCCCGATTCAACTGAGATAGGAACCAGCTGTATGACCTCAGTCAAGTCACTCATTCTCTCTGGGTTCCAGTGCCCCTACCTCTAAAGGAAGGTGCCCATTCGTCCACACTGTTCTTGGAATCTACGTGACACTGAACTATAACCATGGAAGTACAGCTGCCTCACAATAGTGACCAACGACTGCAATACGGTCTCTTGGCACCAGAAGAAAATAAGGCTGAGAACCAACCATGAGGGGGCAGCTTGAGGACTCAAGATAGAGGGAGAGAGAGGGCCAGGCACTGAGAATATTGTTGAGCTTTTCCAACCTGTGCCTAGCTTTAGAGAGTAGGGTAGTTGCAAAGGAGAGGTGAAATAAGGGAGAAAGGGCAGAGGAGTTTTCTAAAGTAGATTCGAAATCTTCTGAACCTTTCAAGGACTTGCTACAGAGTGTAGAAATAAACACAGGTCCCATTGACTGTGCTTTAAAGCTATTAGTCCGTGGAATATTAGCTTGAGAAAAAAATAAACCTGATACAACATTCCAAAATCTTTTCAAATACTTTTAGGTGAATTTGGCATAATTTTTGTTTTCACATTTGATATTAGAGTCAACAGAGAAATATTAAAATATAGCATGCTGGCAAGATTTGTTTTGAGTTATTACACATGTAAAATTTTAACAATAAAAGTTCTAACCACATAGTGTGAGATACTCAATACAAGAACCTTGAATCCATGACTGTCAATTTCTAACCTATAGAATGACAGCCCCAAACACCCACAGTGTAGGAATATTCTCTTTATATGGAGAAGTCCACTTTAGCTCAAGTGTTTAGTTCTCATGATATGTAGGAGGTAAAGCAGACCTCTTGCTTATTCCCTCAATAAAATGACATTTCCTGGCCGTATTTATGGGCTTTAATAATTGTTACTTGTAAGGTGCTTTGAGACCCACTAATAATAGGTTCTGTGGAAATGCAAATGAAAGCTCCTATATTTTAAACCAAGCATGCTTTTGCTTGCTCTGTGAGTTTATGGTATTACTATTAATCAATATTTGCATAACACTTTAATACACTCAGACTTTATAACTAATTGGTTATTATTTTCACTAGCTTTTATATAGTGCGTAAGAAATAAAATTCAATATCCTTGTCTAATTTTCTTACATTGGAGTGGGGCATCTTTGAGAATTCCCACACTGAGAATGAGTCTTAACTCACTGACACATAAAAACAATTAACAAAATATGCCCTTTAGATCCAAGTAACCACTATTCTGTCTAACAGAAGAGCAGCCTGTTAATTTCTGATGCTGAACTTGGATTTAAATGAAAGGAGATGGACCTCATTTTACGATGAGCTCTACAAAGCCTTGAGAGCTGATTTCCTGCCACATCACCAAGCCTCCCTCAAGGATGCCTGGCTTCTGCTGAGGTGCTACAGTGCCGCCACTCCCTCCCAGTGCACAATAAAAATGCTTCTGGATTTTGAATAGTGCATATGGTACCATCAATGCGTCATCCACCAGGTAACACTTATAAACAAGAGATCATAGCTTCCTTGGGTAATTAACCTAATGACTGGTTCAAAATGTGCATTAAACAGCGAACAACATCACAAGTTTTAGGGGAAAGAGAGCCTATAGCAATTCCATAAATGTATCTAGATTTTAGATTAAATTACTCTACACCCGAATAAAGGAAAGTCTAATGTAGAGATCCTGACACTTTGAGGAAAAGCGTGAATCTGGCACAAAATGCCACTGTGGCTAGGACTCTGGAGTCAGACAGACATCTCATGTGGGTGGCTTCCTCTTTTATAAAAAGAAGACAAGAGGAACAATCTCATAGTGTTATTGTAATTACATGAAGTAGCGCAGTAAAGTGCTCAGCTCTGTAGTTGGCACACAGAAAGTGTTCAATAATCCAGAGCCATTTAGACCAACAGCAATGGTGATGATGGAGCACCCAAGCCAACTACCAGGGCAATGTCCTTAAGCTGACTCAGCAATCAAGGAGAAGCCAAAGGCGGGTCGTCTCCTGTAACTCATGAACTGGGACCATCTTGCCCAGCTGCACACAGAGCAGTGGTCCCACTCATTACAGGCTTGAACAAACATGACCTACATTTTCACAGATGTTTCAGGAACACTTTTAAATAAATTCTTGGCACATCGGAGGCCCTCCGTGCATCCCTGAATTAAAACCAACTAAATAAAACATTAGCATGAGTGAGCCGAAGCAAAAGCATGAGTTAGTAGCTGTGTTACATTGAGCCTCTCTCTCTGAGCCCCCATTTTCTTGCCTATAAAATGGGGATAATAAGATACCCATTTTCACAGGATTTTGTCTGTATTAAATGAGATGGTCTTCAGGTAAAAGAGTTCCGGGGGTAGTGCCTGACACTTTGGTTGCTCAATAAATTTTGACTATTATTACTGTTATTTAATATTCCACCGTGAACGCACGCACATAAAGTCAATCAGCACAAAGGGACCACACACAACTTCAGCTGAGACCAGTTTGTTTTCAGTTCTCAAGATTCTTGGGTATCGAACTGCCCTCATTCCCCTCCCCACTCTCCAATTTAGTATCCTATTCCCTTTCCTAAATTGTTTGTAAAACACAGTGCCAGGTCTTCCACTACAAGGAAGTTACTCAACAATATAAGGACTAGAATGGAAGGACTACTTCCACATTTTGTTATACCAGCATTTGGGGTGCATATTCCTCTAATCCTACTCAATTAGTGCCATCTGTGCTGGGCAATGTGTTGGCACAGTTTACTTCACCAGGCTGCTCATAACACCCTCAGGGTTATCATAACTAAAGCTAAGAGAAGCCTCTTCACAGCTCTGTCCCCAGCATTTAGCTTCAGTTCAACTTGGTAAAAGTAAGAAAAGTGTCTCTGGCCCTTTCCAAACCATTTCACGGAGGTTTGAAAATTCAGCACTGTTATTTTATTCCCTCTGCCTCACTTCCATATTTGGACACCAGATTTTGTCACTTTCATTTGCACAGGAGTTCCTGAAGCCATCCCCATTTCCCCAGCTCCCCGAGCCTTTAACCAAGTAATTGTCATCTTTTTAGCAACATTGTGAAAGTCTCTTCATCTGCCCTATGTCAGCATCCCAGCAGAGCCAAAAAAAACTTACTAGCTTTTAGCTCTAAAAGAGAAACAAAACATTCAAAACCAGAGTGGGAGGGGTGAGTGCCGTCGCTGTTCCCCAGATCCTGGGGGATTGTGGGAAATAAGCCACAGCGTGGTCTGTGTGGCAGAGGCAGGTTCTGGGAAGTGGACAGAGTGCGTCCAGGGCTGATGGAGCAGAACAGGAGAGGCTGAACCCAAGCTGGCCACCATGGTCCCACTGAAGAGAAAGTTGACATGAGTTAGCAAAGCCCAGAGGTTAGAGTGGGGAACAGTCTTTCAGGACCAAGTCTTGCCATTAACACTCCCACGGAAGTCTTCTGAAAGCCCTAAGAGGTACCCTCCAGTCGCAGGGGCATAATCCTCTGTGTCTGGCGAGTTTCGTTTGACACGTTGCTTCAAGACCACATCACTACCTTTGTAAAAAACCTTCAACAGTTCCCCAGTGCGACTCCCCAGAGTTGCTACTTAGCCTAGTAGCAAAGGCCCTGTGGTCTGGCCCCCACTGCCCTTATTTCCTACCTCTCCTACTCAAACTCTACCTCCTGTCCCCTGCAGGTGCCCATGTCTTCATGCCTTCATCTCCCACTAAATGCCCTGCCAGCAGATTTCAGAGCCTTCGAGCCCAGATGGCAATCCCAACCCAAGAAGCCTTCTTTGACTCTCCCCCAGCTGAAAAGTCTCACCTTCTTTCGCATTCTCCTGACACTGTGTACTACTCTGGCTCCAGCTGTTTAAATACAGCTTATTTCTCCACCAAAGGTATACAGTACTTATGTAACCAGCACATATTTGTTGGATGAACAAAAGAATGGCTGTGTAAATATTTAAGAGTAAAGCAAAGTACAATGCATGATAATCATGGAACCCACGTCAATACCTCGGCAAAGGAGAAAGGCACACTTCTCAGCTTGAACAGTTATCACAAATGTTCCCTCTTGAAGCTCACCTCATTTTTTCTTGGAAAAAAAAAAAAATCAGACTCTTACTGATTCATTCCTTTTAAGTTTTTAAATGAATTTTGTCCGTGAAATTCTATGTGGGAAATTACTTACTAACAAAAGTCTTTCTTTGTTTGTGTCTCTGGACCAGCTGGTAAACATGGGAATTATATAAGGGTCCAGGTAAAATTTACATGCAATCTAAAGAACCAAAAAAGTGCATGTTTTCTCATTCTAGAAGGTTCTTTGCTAACCTTCCAGTTCTGTAGTTCAACTCAAATCCAGTCTCTCGCATTAGTTTTTCTCCCTCGAAAAATTCCGTTTATAGTGGATTATTTCTTATTTCCCATTATTCCCAGTGTCAATGCAACTATGTGATATATAATAAAATCTTCCCTGAAATACACAGATTCTTTCCTGTTTCGCTTTTAGAAAAGTAGCTCATAAGTACAGGAAGATATAAAAATCTCAAACACTCTATTTTGGCTATATTTCCTTGTAACATGCTTTACAATTATTTTTAAATAGTTGAGATGATTATATGTTGTATCCAGTTTTGTTTACATAACATTTCATCATTGGATTTTTTTCTACAACACTAACATACTTCAGATGTTGCATTTTTATTGTTATTATGGAAGAGAAAAATACAATAAAAAAAAATAGGTCTATTTTAACAAAGTGGCTGTTTCCTGGGAACGAAGGCGAATCCACATAGGAGAGGGTCAGCGAGGGCTTTGGAACAGTTTCTTAACACCTGCTGAGGTTTCAGGTGAAGATTAATTGGCAGAAACAAGGGAAGGGACTCTAAAAATATTTTTAATAGTTAGCAAATAGAGTATACTATCCACTATTGTTGATTTTCCCTAGAGTTTCTCAGATCATAAAAGTTTGAAAGTCCTGATGAATGATAACATCAGCTTTAGTCTCAGGTTCCTAAGGACCATCACTTCGTACCTCAGGGTGGAAAATCCAGAAATCCCAATTCACAGCACAAGGGTGCAAAACTGTAATTACACAGAACAAGGCCCAAGGACTCGTTCTTTCTTCTAGTAAATGCCTTAGAGAACGGGGATAAATTGAAGTCTTCCCAATTGAACTAAATGCTATTTTTTTAAGCACATTTATTATTGGGGCTTGAGTGACTGGTGTTTGAACAGACTCTACTTAGGCAAAGTCAAAAATCCTTCCTGGGCACTATGGATGCCAGCAAGTCCCTGCGTCCTCCCCGACAGAAACTCCACTTCGAGCTAAAAATAAGAGACCTATAAACCAACTTACACTCTCTGTGATTTACTTCGAATATTAATCCACAGAAGAGAAGCACACACACACTTATGATCCCAAAGCTTATATTAAGTGTATCAAAGCCATTCCAGGACCCTCTCCAGATGCAGAAAGCATCTGGATGGAAAGCAGACGCTTAGGAACAAACAATAGAACTGCCTGCTGGTTTCCACAACCCGCCCAGAGAGATCCAAGTCTCTGAGCTAGGCTTGCAGCGTGCTGGACCGCGGACTGTCAGAGACCCTCAGTTTTTCCCAACCCCTGTTCTAAAAGCTGCCCAGCACCTTTATTTCGCCACAAAGCCGAAGGGCATTCAATAAACCCACATTCACTTACAGAGGCTACAACAGTTCCAGTGGCGGAGGCAGAAGTAAAAACACCCTTCTGCAGCCCTGGCCCGTTTGGCTCAGTGGTTAAAGCACCGACCTGCAGACCGGGGAGTCCCAGGTTCGATTCCCCCTAACGGCACGTACCTTGGTTGCAGTTTGTCCCCGGACTCCTTTGGGGTTGTGTGGGTGGCAACCAGTTGATGTGTCTCTCTCACATGGATGTTTCTCTCTCTCTCTCTCTCTCTCTCTCTCTCTCTCTCTCTCTCTCTCTCTCTCTCTTTCTTCCTCTCTCCCTCCTGCTCTATCTGAAGATAAATGCGAAAAAATATCCTTCCTTGAGGATAAAAAAAAAAAAAAAAAGCACTCTTCTACAGATGACCACAGCCACTGAAATAAATGAAGGATCCCATCCTCCACCTCATAGTTAGAAGAACAATAGCTTCACAGATTAATGTAAGTAAAAGAAATGGGAGGAGACATTAAAAAATGAAAAATATACTACTATTTTATGTTATGGCTCCCTTTATCTTATTCTATGAAAAAAAAAAAACTTCACCTCAACAAAAGGAAGACAAATAATCCAGTTATAAATGGGCAAAGGACCTAAATAGACACCTCTTGGCCACATACAGGTGGCCAAGAGACACATGAAAAAATGCTAAGTGTCACCAATTATCAGAGAGATGCAAATTAAAACGACAATGAGGTATCACCTCACACCTGTCAGAATGGCCGCCATCAACAAATCATCAAACAAAAAGTGTTGGCGAGGGTGTGGAGAAAAGGGGACTCTAATTCACTGCTGGTGGGAATGCAGACTGGTGCAGCCACTATGGAAAACAATATGGTTTTACCTCAAAAAATTAAAAATTGAACTGCCATTTGATCCAGTGATCCCACTCCTAGGAATTTATCCTAAGAAGCCTATAACACCAATCAGAAAGAATATATGTACGCCCATGTTCATAGCAGCACTATTTACAACTGCTAAGATCTGGAAACAGCCCGAGTGTCCATCAATAGATAAATGGATAAAAAAGCTGTGGTACATATACACAATGGAGTACTATGCAGCTGTAAGAAAGAAAGATCTCCTATCCTTGAGATGACATGGAGGGTCCTGGAGAGTATTATGCTAAACGAAATAAGCCAAGCAGAGAAAGACAAATATCACATGATCTCACTTATTTGTGGGATATAATGAACAAAATAAGGTGATGAACAAAACAGATCCAGACACATAGAAGTAGGGTTCAGACTGACAAACCTCAGAAGAGGGGATCAGGGGGAGAAGAGAGATAAACCAAAGAACTTATATGTATAACCAGTGAACATAGACAACAATGCTGGGGTGGGGATACAGAGGAGGGTGTCAATGGGGGGGAAAAAAGAAACATCTGTAATAAAAAATACATTTCTAAAAATTGCACCAAAAAAAAAAACCCAAAAACTTTTCTATGGTCAGCTATTCCAGAGAATAGCTTTCTAGAACCCAAAGACCTTAACTCTGGTCTCCTCTTTTTTGAGGGAAACCTATAGTATTGTTGGAAAAATAGATACACCCACACTTTCATACACACATCTTTCTTTAGCCATAACTAGGTGGAAGCTAACTTGAAACTTTCTTCCATTTCATTTGGAAAAAGTGCTTGGAAATGTTCACGATTATTTTGCCATTAACTCACAGCATGCATCTGATTTTCGTATGACACAGTTGATGAGAATAAATGTTTATCTGCCACTTCTCTAAGCTGTTAATGTCCCCCAAGGAAGCTGAAGATTGGCTGTCTTTTTCTTTACAGAAACAAGAGGGAAGAGTGTGAAAAAGAAAAACCAATCAATCTCACAGTGTTACGTTTGCCGCAAGCATCACAAGAACTCTGAATTCCGGAGGAATAGGAATATTTCTGCCCGTTAGACAACCTTTCTGGGTCTTAAAGGAAAATAGAAAACTAAAATTCAGAAGCTGAAATAATGAGATTCCCTGTGCTCTTTTTGAGTCTAAGTATAGTTATTAAATTATTTCTGCACATGTTTTATCAGAGGTTCTCAGATTATTCCAAAATCCTGAAAATATTCTTTGCTTGGAGACTCCAACCATGCAAATGAATACAACAGGCACATTAAAAGAACTCAGGCCAGTCTTAAAATAAACCAGGAAACAAGCCTAGGAATTTTACTCAGTTGTTCTTCTTCCAAACCGGTAGGTTCTGTTGTCTCCTCCAGGTTTCTCTTTTATTATATTCCTAACTATTGCCTTTCTTTTTCTTCATTCCACTTTCCACTTTTCTTCTCTCCACACAGAAGTCTATTTGTCTGTAATGCTTTCTATTACGGTTTCTACTTCTCTCTCAAATATTATACCATTAATGTTAAAAAAAAAAAAAAAAAAGCATTTGTAGAGAACTGTTTGGGGCCCAGATATGCTTATGTTGTGTTAGTCTGAGGACACAAATAACAATAAGAAGTGGACTTGGCTAGGAAAATGCAAGGTGGCATTGCTAGGCTTGGGGTAGGGGTGGCACGGGGCAGCCCAGGAAAAAGATCATAAACTAGTCAACATTTCTGCAGGCCAAGTGACTTTTTGAAAATATTTAGAAGACAGATAAGGTAGTCATTAGTGAGAATCATCTTAACAGGCTCTCATTTATCCTCTCAAGAACGTAAGAACTGCTCTAATGATTCTGGCTCCTGTCCTCTTGATTCGGTAAGGCACTGCATGCTCTCAATACCATGTTTTCTTGATAACAACCCAAATATCTCCAATAAGAAAGTCTGGCCTAGCACAGTCCAAAATACAGCTCATCATATAGTCAAATTTTGCCCTTTTGACAATCTAAGGATTGCCAATCAATGGATCAATTAATCACTACATTTAAAGATTCTTGAGTAATGTACATTAGTGAAAAATTGTCCAAAAGCTGTGTGATGCTCTAAAAACAAAGAGTGCAAGAGAGAGAGTGAGACACCCCACCACCACCAATAGCACTACTTAGATAGTCCCAAGTTCTTTAAAATTACCCCCTTTTTTCTATGGAAATTGCTCTTCTATAAAGTGAGTTCACATGGCACTTAATAAACGTGCTGGATTAGCTCTGCTAGGAGTCCAAGCCTCACAAGTGCGATTCATTTACTCTAAACCAGTCATTACACGCACCAAGGAAGTAGAACTGTAAGTAGCTGGGAATACCTTCCACAATACCCTTAAGAAAGCAGCTTGAGTTCATCCGGATGATAGCACAGACATGCCAATGTCAATCATATTCCAACTTCCATATATTGGTGAAAAGACCAAAGATTACAGACTTCTAGAGCTGGATGGGATTATAATGCTTATTTCTATCCTCCTCCTATTTTCAGATCAAGAAATTAATTGGCCCCTGGTCACAAAACAAGCTAGTAATGAAATATTTATTTAAAAAAACAAAACACTATCAATGCGTTCAACAGTTTTTCTCCGTACTAATATTACATTGACTTTTTATGGAGGAATCCAAGCACCTCTTTTTATTTTTATTTTTTTTGTTTTTTTTTAATCCTCACCCGAGGACATTTTTCCATTTTTTGTTCAGGTAGAGTGGGAGGGAGAGAGAGGAACAGAGAGAGAGAGAAACATCGATGTGAAAGGAATACATCGAGTGGCTGCCACCCGCACGACCGACCAGGGCCGGGGACAAACTGCAACCGAGGTACATGCCCTTAGCGGGAACCGAACCCGGGTCTCTCAGGACCGCAGGCCGACGCTCCAACTGCTGAGCCAAACCGGCCAGGGCCAAGCACCTCTTTTTATATGCAGATACAATCAATTGAATACATTATTGAGTCCCAGCACAAGTATCAATTTATTTAATGCATATTAAACTACTAGATCAATAAGTTAAAAGCAATGCTCATGTCTACTGTGTCAATGTAATGAGTTCTCAATTTATCAGTAGAATCAGCATGTCATTTCAGAATACTCTCTGCACACACAAGGGCTCTGTATTTAAAATATGTCATTTAGTGATTTATGAAGGACAGTAAAAATTTGGCTCAGATTCATCCCAATTGGCAGAAGCTGCCAGCAAGAAGGCAGAGACCCAGCAAAGCTCTGGGCACAAGGGAAGCCCCTTAATCTCCTTCATGTGTTCCAATTAAGTGGCATCACCGTCTCAATTAAAGCAGCAGTCTTTGCTGGCTAACAGAAGGCTCCCTGGGAAAGGCACTAAGTAGATTTTCTTATCTACTGATTAAGAATCTGTTTTTGTACCAAATTAAGGTTAAAAGGTACTGGTAGAGAACAGCCCAGTCACCCACATGATGTGTGAAATACTTTTAACATAGTTTCTCTGGATTCTTCTCTTTATCTCAGTTTACACAAGTCAATGTTGAATTATAGACCACTAATAGCAAGGGTTTTGTATATGTCTGTGTTTTCTTTAATTATGAACTATTTCAAACATACAGAACAATAAAGGGAATAACACACATTTCTACCATCCAGCTAAATAAAACCTTAATATTATGCCATAGCTTTTTTTTTAAACAAAACACTGTAAATACATGTGTGCCCCCCCCCTCTTCCCCCACATCACTAATAGGCTGCACTAAGTTCAAAGAGATGTTGATTCCTGTTAAGTCCTTTTAGACCCTTATAACATATGTATGTATTCATACATAATTAGTAGCATTGTTATGCATATTTTCAAACTTGACTCTGTCTTTCTGTAACTTGCTTGTGTTACCCATATTATGATAGATAGGTAGGTAGGTAGGTAGATATCTCATATATGGGATATTTATTCTAGTTTATTTATTTAAACTGCTATCTATACCTCTAACATATACTGCTTGTTGATAGCCCTCACATATGTGTTCTCTCTTTTTACTCTTATAATCAATGCTGATGTGAACATATATGGTACATAAGTGGGAGAGTTTTTCTAGAGTGTGTGTCTAGAATACTGAAGCAAAGAGTGGGCCTCTTTACCAAGTTGGCACTTGGTATTGCCAAATTCTCTCCAAAGTAGCTGTGAAATTGACATGCCACCAGGAGGGCTTGAAGGTTTCCTCCTCCCACATCCTTAGAAACCCTAGGTATTGGTCTACTTACACATTTTTGTCTATTTTGATGGGTTAAAAAAAAAAATTATGCCTTCATTTACATTTATCAGATTACTAGTGAGTTAAGCATCTTTTCATATATTTATTGGCCATTCAGATTTCTTATTCTGTGAGCTCATAGCCTTTCCCTATATGTCTTCTTCTTACTGACGTGTAAACATTGTTTATCAATTTTAGATATGAGCCCTTCTCAGGTACAAACAGTACAGTTGTCTTTTCCCAACCCATGGCTTGTCTTTTCCCTTTGATTATTGTGTTGAACAAAGTTTTAAAGGTTAGTGGGATCCAGTTTAAGAATCCTATCCTCTCTGGTTTATGTTTTTAGTGTCTGGCTTAGGAATTCTCTTCCTTACTATTTTCTTCATAAAGATGTTCTCTGATATTTTCTTTGAAAAGTGCTTTAGCATTAAGGCTTTTTTATAACCTGAAATTATTTTTTGTATAGAATATGATTTAAGAAGAAATACTTCACGCCCTGGCCGGTTTGGCTCAGCGGTTAGAGCTTTGGCCTGCGGTCTGGAGTGACCAGGGTTCGGTTCCCGCTAAGGGCATGTACCTCGATTGCAGTTTGTCCCCGGCCCTGGTTGGGTCGTGTGGGTGGCAACCACTCGATGTGTCCCTTTCACATCGATGTTTCTCTCTCACTCTCTCCCTCCCACTCTATCTGAACAAAATATTGAAAAATGTCCTCGGGTGAGGATAAAAACAAAAGAATAAATACTTTTCCACACAGATAACTAATTATTCCAGAACTATTATTGAATAGTCCACATTTCTCCCAAAACGTATAGCCACTTCTGATATAGCTCAAGTTTCCATATTTGAACGGGCTGTTTTTTAGCTCTCTGGTGTCTGTTTCATTTGTCTATTGTCTACCCCTGTACCATTAATACCAAATTGTCTTCATTATTACAATGTTATGTTAATTTCAGGTATCTGGAGAGTAAAGTCTTCCCACTTGATTCTTCGAATTTTCTCTTTTTTTTAATTTTTTTTAATCCTTGCCCGAGGACATTTTTCCATTTTCTGTTCAGAAAGAGTGGGAAGGAAAGAGAGGAAGAGAGAGAGAGAAACATCAACGTGAAAGGGACACATCAAGTGGCTGCCACCCGCACGACCCAACCAGGGCCGGGGACAAACTGCAACCAAGGTACATGCCCTTAGCGGGAACTGAACCCGGGTCTCTCTGGACCACAGGCTGACGCTCTAACCGCTGAGCCAAACCGGCCAGGGAAATTCTTCGAATTTTCTTATACATTCTTCAGCCAAAGCTCTTCCACTTCAATCGAGGGTGAATTATGTCAGGTTCCATAGAAGACCAATGTTGGGATTCTGGGTGGAATAACCATTAACTTGTGATTGTTACGAGGCTGACAGCTCTATTACTCTTCCGATCTAAAGCTTCTGCTAGCCCGTTCAGCACGTGTGTGCAAACTGGAAGGTACACTGCTCGGGGCAGATGCAGCTACATGAATGGAGACTAGCACAGGCTAGATTTCGGCCTCTGCTGGCCCCTCCCTGGTTAGGAGACCTGCGCTGTGAATACCCTGACGGATTACAGACAGAGGCCCTGCTCCCACTCATTAGCATGGCAGACCTGCAGTCACGCGAGGCTTCCTTAGTGTTCCTCAGTAACATTTTGACTTTTTTATTCTCAAAGATTTTTGTATATCTTCGTTAGCTTTATTCCTAAATCACAATTTCATATGGATTTTTCTTGCTCATGTGAATGGAACATTTTTTCATTTACATTTTCTAATTGGTTATTACGAGCTCTTAACTTTTACATGTTGTGTTATATTCAGGAACTTTTTAAAATGTGCTAAATTAACTTTACCTTTAAATTATCTTGGACATTCTATGTACTGAATCATGTCTTCTGCAACACATTTTTAAAATTCTCATTCACACTTCACACACAATTTACACTCTAGAGTTCATTAAATCCCACCAGGAAGCCACATTTTAATTCCCTGTAGAGATTAAATCAAATGGGTTATTTTAGTTTAGAAAATGTTTTTATGTTCCTGTTCAACAGATCTGAAAAATACACGAATAGATTAAATTGGTTCTATTTGCCATGTTTTGCCCCCAATTATAATTAAATTTTAAAAAGACGTTTCATTAAGAGTTCATTAAATTAATATAGTTTCACTTTGAATCCTTGTCCATTTTATCAAAAGTCTTCATTTTAAAAACAATTTTTGTAGCCACTACAATGTATTATTTTTTAAATTAAGAGATCCACAAAAAATTTTTGTATTAAAAGCACTTCCCATGGAAATACATAGGTACTATAGAAATACTACATTATACAGCGTGTTCCCCAAATTGTCCTTCCTTAATAGAAAAACATGATATTGGGGGCAGAGGAATAGATGGAAACAATCTGAAAGGCAGTGTGACTTACAAAAAAGAGGCAGACAGAGTATGGAAATCTCATGGTGCTGACTCCCAAGCAGGCTAAAGAGTAATCAGAATTTACACATGTAATTGCCTTCCCAACTCAATCCAACAAATAATTAGATCCTTTGATGTTTAAGTAAGAGTCCCTGAGGTCAAGGAGCATACGGCCTAGAAAGGAGAAATAAGACAGACATCCAAGTCATTGTACTCAAATGTCTATGACATGGGAGACTATGAGAAGCATTAAAAGAAAAGTATTATCCTAAGTGAAACAAGCCAAGCAGAAAAAGACAAATACCACATGATCTCACTTATTTATGGAATATAATGAACATAACAGTCTGAGGAATAGGGTAGACCCAGAAACATGGAAGTAGGGTACAGACTGACAACCCTCAGAAGAGGGAGGGAGTGGGGGGAGGGAAGAGATAAACCACAGAATTTGTATGCATGTATGCATAACCAATGGACACGGACAACAAAGCCGGGGGCGGGGCGGGGGGGGAGGGTGGTAGTGGGGAGGAAGGTGTCAATGGGGTAAAAAAGGAGAAACTTCTGTAACAAAAATAAAATTAAAAATTAAAAATTAAAAAAAATAATAATAATAAAAGAAAAACAAAAAACATGGTTTCACCCTGGCCGGTTTGGCTCAGCAGTTAGAACATCGGCCTGCGGTCCAGAGAGACCTGGGTTCAGTTCCCGCTAGGAGCACATACCTCGGTTGCAGTTTGTCCCCGGCCCTGGGGTTGTGTGGGTGGCAGTTACTCATGTATCTCTTTCACGTCAATGTTTCTCTCCCTCTCTCTCTCTCTCTCTCTCTCTCTCTCTCTCTCTCCCCCCCTCCCACTCTACCTGAACAAAAAAGTGGAAGAATGTTCTCAGGCGAGGATAAAACAACAACAACATGGTTTCTGGCTTGATCAAGGAAGGGTATTTGACTGGACCCTTTAAGAATGTTGAGGGTTTAGGTGAGTGGCATGAAGACAGTGAGATTATCAGCTGCGAGCTTTGCTCCCTTAGACATCAGGTGGAGTTGTGGAACCCTGCTGTTGTTGCTCAGCTGGACAACCAGCAAAAATGAGATCTTTGAGCCCGGTGTGACCCAGGGAAGGGACCCCTCCTCTGGGATGAGGTTTAAAAAAAAAATCCCCCAGGACGCGTCGTTTGGTTTTGGACACAGTGACAGAGCTAGTTAGGTCCATCCATTGGGCGGAAAGCCTTTGTCAGGGGCCCGGCCAAGAACAAGGTCCGCGAGATTCCCGATGGTGTCCACGACTTTCAAGCGGAGCCGCAGCGACCGGTTCCACAGCACCCGGTGCTGTGGCTGTTGCCATGTCCGCACCGGGACGATCATCTTGGGGACCTGGTACATGGTGGTAAACCTGTTGATGGCAATTTCGCTGACTGTGGAGGTAACTCATCCAAACTCAGTGCCATCTGTCAACATTCAGTATGAAGTCACTGGCAATTACTATTCATCTGAGAGGATGGCAGACAATGCCTGTGTTCTTTTTGCCGTCTCTGTTCTTATGTTTATAATCAGTTCAGCGCTGGTGTATGGAGCAATTTCTTATCAAGTGGGTTGGCTCATTCCATTCTTCTGTTACCGGCTTTTTGACTTCGTCCTCAGTTGCCTGGTTGCTATCAGTTCTCTCACTTATTTGCCAAGAATCAAAGAATATCTGGATCAATGACCTGATCTTCCCTATAAACATGGCCTCCTGGCATTGGACTCCAGCTGCCTCCTGTTCGTTGTTCTTGTGTTCTTCATCTTTTTCATCGTCTCTAAGGCTTATCTAATCAACTGTGTTTGGAACTGCTATAAATACATCAACAACAGAAACACACCAGAGATTGCTGTGTACCCTGCCTTTGAAGCACCTCCACAGTATGTTCTGCCAACCTATGAAATGGCCGTGAAGATGCCCGGAAAAGAGCCGCCACCGCCTTACATACCTGCCCGAAGACATTCTGCCTTTGTCAGTAACCCTGACACCACCAGCTTTGGTCTTGTTTGTTTTACAGAATGCTGCACTACAGGGCTCTTCAGACTTGTTGATACAAACTACTTTTTCCTTTGTTTAAACATTTATTTTCGAACACTAACAAGCTTTTGAACATCTATTATAAGTCAGCTTTTTTGTTTGTTAAATCTATTACATTTTAGTAGTCTTTGAAGACAATCTAGGTGAAGCAAGAGCAAAGTGCCATTGTTTGCCTTTTATGGGGGGCGGGGGCGGGAAGGGCTATTCTCTACACATTTTCTTTTTTAACTTTGCACTTTCTTTAGATAATAGTTTGCATTTTGGTTATGTGCTGCCCTGGATACTTTCAGGAGGAATGACTAAAATATTCAGGGTGAGCGAGTTAGCTCTAAGATCTGAAGTTTTCAGCTATGAAAACAGGACAAATATATAACATTTTAACATGACTGGAAGATGATGGTTGTATGTTTCTGATTTGTATGTTTCCATTTTGTGATAAGATGCTTTAATAAATTTCTTCAAGTTTACTGTCTTCATTTGTAAGAAATCTATTACCCTTTTTTTGTAGTTAAAGCCTAACATTTTCCATTATAATAAACTCAGACTGCCATGGTTTTTGATACTTTGAGATTATAATGCTAGATTTTTTTATTAGAATGCATTTCTTTAAAAAAAAAAAAAAAAAAAAAATCCCAACCACTGACAAAATGGAAACATTTGGAGTACACCAAAGACTGTCTAGATATGAGAAGAGAAACTGTTATACTAAGTTGCAAAAGGGAAACATTTAAGAAGCAGATTCTCTCTTGGATCAGGTGAACATCCTATTGTTGACTGACTGTGGATCAGAGGGGGATTGCTCCCATGGATCAAGTTTGATTTGTGCAGTCAGATTAGTGGCTGTCATTTGTCTGCATTGCCCCCACTATGGTACCATTTGAGGTTTACACCAAGCACTCTCAGAGGGGCCATTTGGTTTTAAGGTTAACACCCCAAAAGGGGGGAATCTGTGTTTTCACACACATCTGAAGAAGGCTGGTTCAGTCTCAACACAGAACAATTTCTCAAGTCTTTCCCTGGGACAGATCTACACCCTGTCCAAGCTGGACTTTCTGTGGCAAAAGGTAATTATGTCAGAGAGGTGTAAGTCCAAATGCCCATTAAGTTGATCTCACCACTTATTACCTATATGACCTTAGGCAAGTTACTTGATCTCTAGGACAGTGCTGTTTAGTAGAAATTTCTGTCTGATGAAGACATGCTACACCTGCTCTGTGGAGTATGGCTACTGAAATGTGGTTAGGGTGACTGAGAAACTGAATTAACATTTTGACATTCAGTGACAGACAGATTCAGTTAACTTAAATTTTAATTGCCACATGTGGTTAAGGGCTATCTTGCTAAATAGTGCAGCTCTAGAAAACGTTCATGTCTTCATCTTAAAATGGGGATCAAAATCCCTGTCTCAGTGTTTTCCTTCATCTTACTGGTCAAAATTCTCCCAGGCTGCCTGATTAAAAAAAAAAAAAAAAAAAAAATCCATTCCCTATATCAGACCCACTGAGTCCAAATGTACCGACAGACTAGAAATCCTGTATTTTCAATATGTTGTTCCGGTTGAGTCTTATGATATTTAAGGTATTTAATAGCATTGTAGTGAAGAATGGGTTCTGATATTTGTATTGACAAGATGCCTAGCACAGTACACACCCCAGAGAAAGAAGGCACGTGCTCTGCAGAAGTCAGTTTGTTGTGCTAACAGATGTGTTTACTAGTATCTAAAGTACTGAAGGGGGTCAGAAAAGGCCACTCCAAAACTTTCACATGTGGATTATTTTGAGCTGAAGGCAATTAAGAAGCATCAAATGCAGAAAGAGCTCCTTGCTCTCCTCCCACTGCCTAAAAGCAGGATACACATTTTCCTCTGTGAAAGTGCTCCCCTCCCCTCTCCCGTACCAGGAGGAAGACCGCCACCATTACTGCTGGGGACATAAAGTTGGCACCCAGATGGGTCTGTACAAACAAATATTATTAAATAACCCTTAACTTCAAGTAGTTTCCCCATATATTTACCTTCCCGTGATTTACTGCCCCTAGAAGCCAAAATCCCTTTTCCTTTGTCTTGTCATTTCTCCACAAATTTATCACCTTTTGTTAAGATGGTATATCAGTCCCAAATTCTAACCACTCCTTTGAGATACTTACCACTCCCAAATGTACGTGTGTTGTATACTCTTTTATTTTCTCCTGTTATTTTATCTTTTATCAGTTTAAATCACAAGCCCCATCCACTGACTTAAAGAGAGTAGAGGAAAGTCTTATTTTCCTCTCCTACAGTATCCAATTCAAAGGTCTCTGATGTATGGTAAGATAGTCTAGTTTTAAAACTTCTGGGTGTCAGAGTGTTCAGAAGGCTGAGGGCACTTTACAGTTTTCCTTTGTTCTGTTGTAATGAGAAGAAATAGAACAATGTAAGGTATAAATCTGATGTCGGGTAGCTTGAAGGCAGGATGATCTCAACTCTATTGGGTGAGGTATAACCTATTGGAAATCTGGTGAAGGAACTTGGAAGTCTGGGAGGAAATAGAAAACAATTTACGTAACTACGCCATCAAGGTAATTTGAAAAACAGAAGTAAAAGAAAGAGAGAGGAAGGTAGAAAGAAAAAATGTTGCACAGTGAAGGATTTGTTAATGTCAAAGTTGTTTACTTTATGGACTAGAGAAAGAAACACCTCCGTGGGATTAAAAAATGGCTTTTTGACAAATGGCCTGCATTGCAGTCCATTCCTGAATTTGCTGTTTCAAGGAACATATTGTATAACCACCACAGGGAATTCTAAAATTTCAGTATAGTTCCAGAAGTCCATGAACATCCCCATTTTGTGGATGTGGAAGCCATCTGTTCATCTACTTTCCTGGAGAGAATATAATGAGATTTTTTCAGAGTACTTGAAACTCTCCACCAAAGACACAAACATTAAAAGAAAGGTTGTTACTGGTAGGTAGAAGCAGAAACCTCATAAGCTAAAGATATATACAAATTTTATGGCTTCTGTGGGCTCTTCTCATCAAGAAAACTGACCTGGAATATTACAGATACCATTGGGTCTGCTTTGTAGAAGAAGTCTCAAAATTGAGGAATAAAAAGATTCATGATGGGAAGAAGAAAGCTATAACAAGGTACATAAATTATATACCAGTAAAGTTAAAAGAAGCTTGAGCTGGGAACTTTACAAGTTTACATTTCAAATTTCACTTTATTTCATTGTGACATGTAAATTATAATGTTTGGCTAACTTCAAATTTTGACTTTTATTGTACTACTATAGCAGATGGAATATAACTTAGCTATGTGCAAGCATGTGAAATATTCACTAATTTTTTATCCCCTTCGAATAATTGATTCTGTTAAGAAAACCAATTAAATTATATATAACTTGGCCAAAATTTTAAAATGAGAGTTTTTTTTTCTGAGATAAGATTGAAAGTTGTTTGTTCCATTTAATATAACAAATATACTTTATATTTATAATAGTAGAACAAAAATCAATACTTTTATTAAATGAATGAACTATGAATGAATGAACTAGGTATGTATGAAATACTACTCCTTGCCTACAACAATCTCTCATTCATATTCATATTCTCCCTCTCCTTCCATTTAAACTTGTACCTCTGTAATTCTTTATAAAACTTTATTTAAAAATTCTTCTGTTTCTTACATACTGTGATTTATTTCCCTTTCATTAGACAACCAGAGACTTCAAATAAATAATTTGTCAAAAAGATTTGTCCTAAAGCAGTATGTTTAGCTACGTGGTGATTTAGTATGAGAAGAATTGCAACAACAAAAAATCAGTCATCTTAAGCATTTGGATAACTGGTACAAACTGGACTGTCCTGACCTGTTGATGAAGCAGGGTCACCAGCTCCCAGCATCCTGGGGCTCCAGGGGAGGAGCTCACAGAGGGAGCATTTTATCCCTTTTCTCCAAATCAGATCTGAAGTTACTCTTCCTTTGGGAGCAAATCATCACAACCGCACATTTACCATGAAAGCCATGAGGTGAACATTTAGATAAGACTGCTAATGGGGCACAAAAATACTTGGTTGAGTGCATCCAAGAATCTAGCTGAAATAGTCTGAATATTAGAAATTTGCTACTTTTAGAAAAACCAAACCGACCAAAATGTACGCTGGAAACAATTTTAAAAGAGAGACTCTTAAGAAGAAAAGAAGTGAACCACCTTGTCATCTGTTTTGCTATTTTCCAGATGGGTCTCTGTGGTGCTTTAGACTTGTCTATATTTGGGTAGTGGCAACAGGTGAGGAATAAAAAGCAGCTGCATTGTAACTCCCTCGGGGAGGGGGAAATTCTGTAAACATCCTAGGTAAATACACAATGCCTTCTGTGAGTCACAAGCTCTTTAATAATCTCTAGATAAACAAATAAAGAAAACAAATACTAAACAATAACCAAAAAACAATGTTTAACCATACATACTCAAAAATATCTCCAGATTGAGGGAGCTTCCTTTAGGAGGAAAAAAAAATCAAAAGTCTTGTCTCATTCAGTTACCCCAGTCTAGAAAGAAAAATATATTTGTGTGTATGTGGATGTATGTATATATATCTTAGTTGTCATGGTTTTAAATAAGACCTGCCAACCAAGGCCGGGGAAATGAATGACAGGAAGTGAGGCACACTTTAAAGAGGAAGTGGTTTTGCATTAGCAACTGGAGGAGAAATACACATCTGGGATTATTTAAAATTTGGTAGTTTGACTTTAGGTATCTTAATTGTTATGAAATTTGGTAGTTTATCTGACACTTTGAAATTTTAGTATAGAAGTTGAAACAAATAATTTCATTCCGTCACAAAGAAATGTATTTTCTGATTTAATTATATATAACAAAGTATAAGAAAATGGTAAGACCAGGAAAGTATGATATATTTTAAATTGAGTGCTAGCATTAAAAATATATTTGTGAATAGGAATATGTAAAAATGCAAGTCATAAAAGTAAGCAACAACAACCAAAAAGTGAACATAAACTTTTACAGAAAGATCAATCACAAAAAAGTAAAAGAAATAAAACCAGCTGGGCAGAGAAAAAAGACTGGAAGGAATAAAACTAAAGCAATAATAGCGATTATCACTGAGTAACAGGCCCATGGAAATTTTTTTCCTTCTATTTTTATAATGGCTATGCTTTGTAGACATTTTTTTTTTCTTTTTTGATTTTTAGAGAGAGAGGAATGGAGAGGGAGAGAGAGATAGAAACATCGATGAGAGAGAACATCAATTGGTTGCCTCCTGCATGCCCCCCACTGGGAATCGGGCCCACAACCCGAGCATGTGCCCTGACCAGGAATCAAACCAGTGACCTCTTGGTGCATGGGTCCACTCTCAACCACTGAGCCACACCAGCCTGGCTAGACATTTTATTTTAAAATGTGCATAAAGACCCACAAAACTTTATCTAGAGAAACAGTAAAGAAAAAGGAATAATCTGCTTAGTTAAGGTCTGAAAACCTACTTAGCAATCCCAAATAAAAACATTACGTATTTTGCCCTGGCTGGTTTGGTCAATGGTTAGAGTGTTGGCCCGTGGAACAGAAAGGCCCAGGTTTGGTTCTCACTAGGGGCACGTACCTCGGTTTCAGTTTGTCCCTGGCTCAGTTGGGGTCATGTGGGTGGTAACCAGTCAATGTGTCTCTCTCACGTCAATGTTTCTCTCTCTCTCTTCCTCCCTTTCTCCCTCCCATTACAATAGTCAATTGTAACCTCTCAAACAGCATCAATTCGCCATCATTTTCATGAATATTTATACAGTTGAAATAAGCAATTGATTTAGCTAAACTATGATCCTGTGCTCTAGTTATTTTAAGTATGTAATCTCAATTTTAAAGAACCAGTAATTATATAATAATAGCAATTTTGGCCTGTTTCTTTTCTCATTTTTTGCTTCTATATTACAATTTTGACACATGATTTCTTTCACAATATATCATTCCATTGTGTAAATGTACCACAGCTATTTTATACACTCGTCTACTGATGGACACTTGGGCTATGTCCAGATCTTAGCTATTGTGAATTAGCGCTGTTATGAACATAGGGGTTCTTTCTGATTGGTGTTTCAGGCTTCTTAGGGTATATTCCTAAGAGTGGGATCACTGGATCAAATGGCAGTTTCATTTTTTATTTTTTGAAGAAACACCATATTGTTTTCCATAGTGGCTGCACCAGTCTGCATTCCCACCAGCAGTGTACTAGAGTCCCCTTTTCTCCACACCCTCACCAACACTTGTTGTTTGATGATTTGTTGATGGCCGCCATTCTGACAGGTGTGAGGTGATACCTCATTGTTGTTTTAATTTGCACCTCTCTGATGATTAGTGACATTGAGCAGTTTTTCATGTTTCTTGGCCATTAATATGTCCTGTTTGGAGAGGTGTCTATTCAGGTCCTTTGCTCATTTTTAATTGGATTGTTTCTTTTCCTTTTGATGAATTGTATGAGTACTTTATATATTTTGAAAATTAACCCTTTATCCAATGTATCATTGGCAAATATGTTCTCCCAGAGAGTGGGTTCCCTTTTCATTCTGATGCTGGTTCCTTTCACTTTTACATGAGGCACCCCGCCCCCCCCCCCCTTTCTCCCTCTTGTATTCCACCTTCTCACATACAAACCATTATAATACCACTGGGAAAAGAATTCAAATGTACTGGAAGCATGATAAGCAGGTAAAATACAATGACCCTAAATCATTTTTTAATAGTTTCATTACATTTGGCATCTGGTTAAAATAATAATTCCTGTTCCCATCTATGACATTGATGTCATAGTTTGTTCATAGATATCCCCCTTCCTTGGGATCCCAGCCTATTTCTAAATCCCAAACTTTTTTGTCATTGTTATTGGAGTATAATTTACATATAAATTCACCGATTTTAAGAGTACAATTTAATGAGTTTTGACAAATATTTACAATTTTACAACCACCACGTAATCATCATATAACATATCTTCATCACTCCCAAAAACCCAATCTTAAAAAAAAAAAAAATCCAGTACCCTAAAATCTTATTTAAAATGCTTCTGAACAGTGTTGTCCTGTGAAATAACAAATGAGATTTAGTAAGTCTAGTTTCTAAATTTGAAAGGAAGGTCTATGCCCCTTATTTTTTTGTAAACAGCAACTTCCTAGAAGACTTTTCTTTTTAACTCCAAAAGAGAAAAAATGTATTAAGGCACCGATTTAGTTTTTAAGAAATAAAACGCACTTGTATAAGAATTTCCCTCTAAAAGTATGTCTTTTTTGTTTTCTCCACCAAACAAACGTACACTTAAAAATATTTTTTCTGAAACGAGGGCTGGCTAATTGTGTCAGCTTCATCAAGTGTTAAAGAGAGCACCTGATAGATTAGACGATCGTGAAATGCTGATAGGAAAATCTGTCAAACTTTTACTGAACAAGGTGCTTGGTGCTTTAAACATGATCCCATTTTATCACCTAACCCACCATAAGACTGCACCCAGCAGATTAGAGCAAAAGCAACCTCCAGAGATAGTAACAGGAGTAAGAACAAAAACAGGAATCAGGAACCCTTTTACCCCAAGAGAACGAATGCACAAAGGATCGGTATACCCAGCTCCAAGCTGAGGCTGTCCTCTTCAGGCTCCGGGGACCTTGGCTGCCAAAAACCAAAGCCACCATTCACTCTCTCCTTCACCGGTCTCTCTCAGACTTTTCAGGACTATCCAGTGTGCTGGGTGTTGCTTTATCCTCTGCTACAATTTCCTGCTCAGTGTTTCTCTTACTAGTAAGTGGTTGGAGGAAAAAGGGGTTAGGGTAAAACTCAAATCTATTCATCTTTGAAACAGATCAGCAATGAAATCAAACTCTTCCGAGATTAAATCTAGGTTGCTTACTGAGAGGAGAGTTTGAAATCTGCTCCATTCATAGTGAAGGCTGCCAAAACAAGTCTGGGAGATAGAGAGACTGACAGTTTGATTTCTTCTGGCAGGTCTCCCACATCTCCATTTGAGGGGTACACGCCACAGTACAGGAATGCCTGAAATGACATGCTCAATGTGATGAAAAAGGAAACTGACTCAAGGGTAAGTTATATGATTTCAACCTTCACTTCCTGTGTGTACATGAAAGAAGATGCTTTACTAAATGAGGACCATCAATAAGTAAATCAGGTAAGAAATGCACATAATCATCCATTAAATAAATTTTTTAAATATGTTTTTATTGATTTGAGAGAGAGAGGAGGAGGGAGAGAGAGAAATATTGATTGGCTGCCTTCTGCATGCCCCCTACTGGGGACCAACCCAGGCATGTGCCCTCACCAAGAACTGAACCAGTGACCTCTTGGTTCATGGGACACCACCCAACCAACTAAGCCACACTGGCCAGGGCCAAATAAACTAATTTTTAAAAACTAAATAAACCTAAGTGGTGCGCATATGTTACAGATGGAAGGGAACAAGAGCAAATATGTCTATGATGCTTCCACATATAAACATACAACCACCAACTTGGGAAACAGAGCTCAGGAGTTTGGATGCTCAGTGTTTCAGCCACCCTCCTGGAAGACCCCTTTGGTAAAATGACCGGTGGTCACCAAATGTACATTATGGTTTTAGGACACATGTTAGTGCATATCAAGAAACCACTGGCTCAACCAATTTAGTCTGTGGTGATAGATGCAATACTTCAGCAAGTGGTAGGCTGGTCCCTGGGCATGTTTTAAAGTAAGTGCTTTTCACTGCTCCTAAAATGCATAGTTTCTTCACATTTTAACATCTCTAAATTGGGGGTGTGTCTTAATCATCTATGAGGTCTTTTAACTGTCTTCCATGAAGTTGCTATCATGACATGGTTTGTGTGCACAGACTTGGGTCATAGCTGTTCAGACTGCTGTCACATGAACTGAGCTTTGTTTATAGGTAGTGTTGAGTTGAATTGCCATTTTAACACATCTTTAAAAGATTATACTGATTCAATATCAAAACAAAAATTGTTGTGTAAATAAAAAGGCATGAAAACGATGTTGCAGGATAACTTTGATATAAGTGAAAAAAATATTTATCTTTGGAAAAAATGGCCCCAATTCCTTATTTGATTGCATAGCAACAATCGTTTTATGGGATCTAAACAAGGGAGAGAAAAGGCTGAGTTGCATTTTGTTACAAAGACACGTGCGAAAGACTGTCTACTTTGTGCCAAGCAATACAACCAAAAGCAGGCCAACGTGCTAAATATCTCAGAAGAAATGCAAGAAATGCCAAAGCAATCATAAACCAGTACGGCCAATACGTGTATAGTGCGGGACGATCATTAAACATAATTGGCAGCACTTTTTTTTCTTAGTGTACATAAAACAGTGGTGCACTTACGATTGAGATCATATGCAAATCAGTGAAATACCACAGTCAACTTTGTCCTCAGTACCCTCTCCACGGTTCTCCCCTCCTTCAGATAGCTCAATACACTTCCCAGCTGTTTTTGCAAGTTAGTCTTGCCAATCTCTGGCATACTAATATTTGCAATATGTATGAGTTGAGTAATGGACGAGGTCTAAAGTAAACAACATGCTAGAAATGCATTAAAAGGGAAAAAAATGTGAAAAAGAGAATAAAAGTCTGCAAGAATTCAGACTGGTTTGATCAAGCTCTGTTCTCAGACATGGGGTGAAATGTAGGTACCCGAAGAAAGCCTAGTTGGGTAAATTCCAACATCTGAATCTAGGAATACCAAATGAATCAAGAATTACATTTTTTTAAAAAAAGCTTTGGCCAGGACCTGGGACCCAGAAAGAAAAATAATCCTTCTCGAGTTGAGAGACAACTCGTCTTGGATCTAATAGTAGAGGATGAAGCTGCACAGTGAGGAAAAGCTACAGGCTCATCATGGATGAAAGCAAGCACAGACCAGTGAGAGAGGGACAGGATTTCAGAGTTGGAAGGGGCCATTGCTATTATCTAATCAAACCTATTCTTGTGATAGACACAAAAACAGGGGAAAGTTGAGTCTATTTAAAGGTTTACACTTATGCTAAACTAATTAAGTAACATGAGCTTGCCCCCTTTTAACTGACCTTATCCAAATAGAGCTGTGTTCCCAGATTCCATCACCACGCGGTGAAAGCCATGTGTACTCCAAGGGAATGCACGCATGCCAGCCTGAACTGGGGGTGGGGGTACTGGAATCAGAGGATCCGAAGAAAGGAATGCCCAGGAAAATAATTCTAGAGGTAGAAACTCCCCATTCTTCATACCCTGGGAAGTGAAAGTAGAAAGCTTTCCAGGGGAAGTGGGATGGAGAACCATTCAAGGGAGCTCTCTGTTCATGGGGCCTCAGAGTTATCCTATTCCCAGACTGTCTCCCAGTGTGCGTTAGTTTCCTGTGGTTGCTGTGACACATTCGCGCAAGCTCAAAATCACAGAGACTTACCCTCTTATTATTTGCTTGAAATAACAGAAGCTTATTCTCTCACAGTTCTGGGGGCCAGAGGTCAAAAATCAGTATCATTAGGATGAAATCAAGGTGTCAGCCACCCACCCCTCCCACCAGGGCCACACTCCCTCCAGGAGGGCTAGGGGAGAATCTATTCCTTGACTCTTCCAGGTGCTGGTATTTCTTAGTTTGTAGCTACATTATTGCCATTTCACGAGTGCATGTGTGCATGTGTGTATATGTGTGTGTAAATTTGTGTGTGGCCTCCCTCTCTCTCTCTTATAAGAACACATGTGATTGCATTGAATCACCTTGTCTCAAGATCCTTAAACTGGATCACATCTGCAAAGAGCCTTTTCCCAAATAAGGTAACATTTACAGGTTCCAGGGATTAAGAGCTGTCATTAGGTGACACTGGGTGTCATTAGGTGACATTCTTTGGCCTGTTGTACCACGTTAACGAAAGCCATTCCCACTGTTAATATAAAAATATTTTGAAATAAAGCAGCAGGGGGTCTTGTGTGAAGCCACACCGCAAGACTCTCCTCCACCCATGCCATGCTCCTCTGTGACTTACACACGCACATTTCTTTATAAGGATTAATTATCAGTTCATCTAAGGAAGCAATAATAATAGGCAGTGCAAACATTCAAATAAATCTACTAAAATGATCTAGGTATTCATTCCTGGCTTCTTTTAGTAGCCGATTTTAAATCCCTTCCTGGGATAGTTCCAGAGGTTACGCAACATTTCCACTGTCCTCCTATGACCATCCACTCAGAAACTGGCCTCCTTCGCTCTCCCCTTCTGCTTCTCCACACCACCACCCAGGAAAGGCCAAGTGCTAGTGTCCCCCCCAAGCGGTTAAAGTTTATACAGCGTTTGCCTATTGTTTGGTTCATTAATTAACTCAATAATTCCTTCTTAACAACCTATCATCAGACAGATGCTGTGCTGATCCTTGGAGAAACAAAGACGAGAGGTGGGCTGATGCCGTCTGTGAGTGCGGCAGAAGTGGGACCTGCCCACCCAGGGCCCGTGACAAATGCTGGAATGAAAGGAAACAGAGTGAACAAGGCCGGTGCGAGAGGGGGATCGGCTGGGCAGAAGGGAGACCCTAGGGCAGCCTTGTTCATGGGAACCAAGGCAGAAACAGATTCAAATGAGAACAGTTATCTCAACGGTGGGGACAAGGAAGACAATGGAGGATGGATTTCATGAAGAGGGGTCACAGACAAGAAAGTAGTAGTTTTCATAGACATGTATGGTAGAGACAGGCATATAGGGCAATATGAAGTGACAGAGAAAGCAATGACTATAAAATCCTACTCTTGAGAAAAGGATGGTGGTGAAGGAAAGGAAAGAGAGAGGAGGCAGCCCAAGGAAGAACTCAAAAGGTCAAAGGCAGGGACTTCTTGGTAGTGAGGAGGAGATGGTGATGATGGCGCATGTGAGATACGAAACACATTAGCCTGTTTCCATGGTGAGGAGAAGCACCAGTGAGAAAGCAAAGCCTCTGAACAAAGTGTAAGAGGAAATGGACGAGGAGGAGGTCAGGTCCTGGGCTAACTTGAGGAGACACCCCTTGCCTTGAAGAAGGACAGTATGGCCATTCAGAGACCATACTGGCCAGGGAGCCCAGCAACCTGCGCCCTGGGCTGCTAGAACCGCTCTCCCTACTGTCTGATGCCGGCAGAACTGTGGCTGGACCTCAGAGGCTGAACAAGAACCTCCACGACCACTGCAAGACACCCTGTTTTGAAGAAATTAACCACTGCGAAGGGTAGCAAGGACATATGGCAGTAACTAAAATTCCCCAAATTAGTTTTGCAGGCCTCAAATCATATAATACTATAGACTCCCTCCATACCACTCAGCAGCAAGTGGCTTAAAAATATAGGGAAGAAAACAATTTATGAACAATTACTTCAAAATGCTTTTCTGATTAAAGCACCATGATACGTATCTAGGACCCTAATTGGTGTAAAATAGTATACCCTTCTTTACTAAGGGACTGAGAGGGGGACTACTATTGTCTTAAAGCCTTGTGACAATAATATGATTTCTATTAACTTACTGTTAAAGCAGGCACTTGGCAAGGAAGTTAAGCAAAACACTTGCATAATAATTTTTTAATGACTTGTCAGGGGTTCCGTGAGTAAAAATGCCTAGGCACCTTCTGCATTCTCAGTTAATAGATGAAATAAATTATCTTTGTGAAAAAGTGAGAAGGCTCTCTCTGTTTCTGAACAAAAAAGATACAGTGAAGTTATCAACACTAGGTCACTCATTGTGCTTGAGATGGGCTGAACGGGTTGACTTCCTACATCCCCTGGCTGGTTAATGGAGATGTTAACCTAGATACAAAAATGTTGACCTAAATACACTAGGACAGGTATGTGGACCCACTTCAGTCTGCCCTTTCTTTTTTTAAAAGAGTTTTTAAAAATTAAATGTATTGGGGTGACATTGGTTAATAACATGTGAATTTCAAGTGTACAATTCTATAATACATCATCTGTACATTGCACTGTTTGCTTACCACCCGAGGTCTAGTCTCCTTCTGTCACCATATATTTGATGCCTCTTTGTCCTCCCTTCACCCCGCCCCCCCTTCTCCTCTGTTAACCACGCGTCTGTTGTCTGTGTCTGACAGTTTGCATATTTTATTTGATTGTTTGTTGCTTCCTGTTTTATACCCCTCATGTGAGTAAAATCATATGGTTCTTGTTCTTGTTCATCTAATTTATTTCACTTAGCAGGATGCTCTCAAGACCCATCCGTGTTGTCACAAATAGTCTGCCCTTTCTTATGTCCCATTTATTTTCTGGTTCACATTATAGGAAAGTGTGGCAGATATTTTATTGACTCTGGTCATCACTTAGAGCAATACCCAAACCACTTAGAGCAAACAGAAGAAGAAAACGGAAAGGAAAGAGTTTAAAAATGAGAAGAAACAGAGGCAAGTAAACGAAAGCCAGTTAAGTGCTTTCCTGGTCCTTTCCATCTCAACTCCAACAAGTCAGGTTCTAAATTAGGAAAGCCAAACACCTAAACTGTCAACACTTTTATTTAAAGAATCTGCAGGAGTCTCCTCCTGAATTTAGATCATGGGGAGGGCTCATGACCCATACATCTTACAATACTAGCTACTTTATTCTGGTTTCTAAGAAGCAGTTAGAAGTGTCCCTGTGCCCTCTGTTAAATGGTATCATAGATGGGTATCTGTTGTCATGTGCTTTCAACATTCTCAGAAATGCATGTATAACTGAGTTTAAGCAATATGTCCGTTGCTGGGAGATGGAGGAGACCACATTTCCCCTAATTAGCAGCAAATTCTTTAAGTAGTCCTTCTGTCGTCTCTGACCGCCGCACACCTAATTACAGTCTGGTTTCCCCAGTTCTCTTTAAGTAACAAGTTGCCTGAAGGTCTTAGTCCCACCACACACTGTGTCTCTAGGACAATGTAGTTATAAGTGATCCCGTGCCAGTCTGTAACTGAAGTGTCTGAGGTCATAGCTGAATTGGTGGCGTCAGTTGCTCTAACAGGGAAGTGCAGAGAAGAGGTGAGTCTCCCACCAGAAGGATTTTCACAGTTCTCAGGAAGGGAAGGGGAGTTTTTAACCATAAGGAAGGATAAGGAAAGAACTCAAAGATAGGTGATGTTAAAATAGAGGACTAATCTTGATTAAACTTTCCCCAGCTCACAGCCAAGTGGCAGAACCTATGCTAAGATAAGACATAGTATATAATAGGGGCTGCATTTAAAACAAACAAACAAACAAACATAATTTAATGGTACAACTTAAAGTTTCCTGTGGTCCCTGTGTTATCACACAAAAATTATTTACCTGTAGAAAAATTTCTCAGGGAGCTTATAGTTCCTAATGAAAGTTGTGTAGGCCAAGAAAGAGAATAATAAACTATCAGAAAGAGAACATAGTAATCACTGTATCTTCCTGTGCGCATTAAAGTTATACTTTTTAGAGTCCATTTAGTTGTTTTCGGTTTAAAATAGAAGATGCATTTTGCAGGATATAAAATACAAAAACATGTAGTTTTGGAGCAAATCTGTGGCACAGCAAGAAAAACGCAAGTAAATAGATAGAAATCTTGAACTCCATCACCTGTTTGAAGAAATCTTTACAAATATATTTAATGGGCAAACTTTCATCTTAGACATACGTGCAGTAAAAATATACTAGGAGCTGCCATTTTTATTTTATTACAAGAACAGTGTTTAATTCCTTTGTTTACAAATTGCATCTTGCTTACAGGAAAAGCTTTTAGTGATGATGACTTGCTTGTACTTAAGTATTTGCCTCAACCCTACCTTTTCTGACCCCAGCTGCTCCTTAAGAAAAATTGATTTCCATTTTCCCCCATATTCTAACCACACAAAGTAGCTATCAAACACGAGAACAGAGAAAAACAAGAGATGTTGCTGCTCTGGGAAGTCAGGGAGCCAGATGTTCAGGGAAATGCTACAGCAGAATGCTTTTTGAGCTTAAAAATGCATTTCTGTCCACCTATTAGGCAACACAGAATACCCTTCAATCAAGAAAATAATTTCCCGGCAGCTGGGCTGTGCTGTGCCCCAGGGCCGAGACACTGACGGTGACTTTGCAGCCCTCAGATGACAAAGCCCTTTCAGAAAGACCACCGGGGTCCTGGTCACTTTCGGAATCCAGGGTAAAGGTCTGGGCAACATCCAAGACCAGGAATCCTGGGGCAGGCTCTACATACTCAATACATTTTTACTTTGCTTTCTAAAATCACCTAATTGCATTAGTTTTTATCCCCAAAAGACGTGATACTCTCTCTTCTCTATAGGTCCCTGTACCCTCATTCAACATGTGTGAGCATTGACTGCCATTTTTAAAAGATTCATGTTGCTTCTGAACACTGTCTACTGACATGTCTAACTAACTGCCCACATTTAGCACCGAGGTGATGCTGCTGGGAGCAGTCTCTCACACTCAAACTCTGCAACTCTGGGCACTAACAATAAAACCAGCTCCTGTGACTCGTCACATCCAATCCCTCCAGGTGACTTGAAAATCACTGATGTTTCAGAAAAAGCCTCCACCCAGAACAGGGAAAAGAAACACGCGACAATAAGAACATCCATGAGAATGTGAGCTAAGCTTTTGTCTGTTTTGGAGAGAAAATGATGGGTTTTCTTGTAACCTCTGATGTCTAGGAAAGTGGCTCAGCTTTTGGGGTCACAAGCCCCTTTAATAAATAATATGCTGAACGTTTTGGATACCAGAAAAATGAAGAAAGACACACAATTCTGCCACTTCACTTTCCTTGACCCCCAAGTCAAGACATTTTGATTTAGATGTCTGTGAAGACACTTTCTGAAGCTCACGAGATGAATATTCTGTTACAAAATGAGATCAGGACGAGTTCTGCGGGAGGCCTGCATTGGCTGGCAAATGACAAACAACGGGCTTGTCCTGAAAGAGTAAAGGAAAAGCGGAGATCACATCGAAACCAATGTAATGTTTTAGTTCAGACTGGATTCAGTTTTTAAAATGGTGACTCTTTGACATTAGTAAGTCCCCAATCACTGCAACTTTCATATACCAATGCATCAATGCCATTTCTTTGGGAGACATTTCTATCTTCATAATAGAAGCAGAGAGGTTGTATTTGGTTTATTTAGGGAGCGAGCACATGTTAATGCTGAATAGCGCACAACAAAACCAACCACACTATTTAAAAGTTGACCACATTCCTTGCTGCTCGGATACTTGCAGCTTGCAAGGAAAGGCAGTGGAGCAAGTCAAAACAATAACTCAGCAACTGCAAATGACAGTTCGCAAATGACTTCCAAAATCTTTGCTCTTATAGGATGTACCTTTAAAAATCTTTGTTTAGTGCTGAGTTCTCTAGCACACAATTCTAGACTCAGTGGGTGATACAAAGGAGTATATAGTTCACTGTGGAAGAATATGACCCAAAGCGGGGAAAGAAAGCTCAGGATTTGAAGCTTCTAACAAAACCAGAGGTAGAGTGAGTAGGAGGAGGATATTAAAAAATAATAATAAATAAATAAATAAATAAATAAAAGAGCCCTGGCCAGTTTGGCTCAGTAGTCAGAGCATCAGCCCATGGACCAAAGAGTCACTGGTTCGATTCTGGTAAAGGGCACATACCTCAGGTGCAGTTTGGTCCCCGGCCCTGGTTGGGGTCATGCAGGAGGTAACCAACTGATGGGTTTCTGTCTGTCTGTCTATCTCTCTCTTTCTTTCCCTCTCCCCCACCCCCCGACTCTACCTTCAGATAAATAAAAGAGTATCTTCAGGTGAGGATTAAAAAGAGAGAGAAAAGAAAACTCATGTACTCCTCTTAGCCCTGCCTCATTGCACAGCAGCCGCTATACAGTTGCCTCCCCTGTGGATACTGTCGATTGCTGTCTTTGTGTACCTGGAACACCAGGAGTCATCTCCAGAAGACAGCCAAGCACTATTGGAATTAAGAAACTTGCCACTGCCCTGGGAGAACGCGGATGGGTAATGGTCACCACTCCTTGTTGAAAGTATTAAGGGCTCTGCGCAGATAAGATTTGGTCAGTCATGCTTGCTGTCCATCTTTGTGGTGACTAGGTCTGGAATATAATAGTCTACTGAAATATTCCAAGCCCCACTAACCCGTTATTCAGTCCTCGGGTCCTCATGGGAATGGATCACATCACTAGAACATAAAAGGAGTATCATCAGCACCTAAGAAGTCACAGGCTGCAGACCAAAAGATCCAGAAACACAAGTGGGATTCTCATGCCTCTTCCTCTCAATGGTTAGGATTTTGGAAAAGTAAAAATACTGAGGCAGTGATCAGCTTACAATGAAGAGGCAATTGGCCATAGGATGTCATTTTCTGTTTAATACCCTAATGTACTACAATGATGGACTTGGGTCGGGTTGCGGTACATGTCATGAGGAAGAAAGTCTTGAAGGTGATTAGTTGGTCTTTAAATTAAATATGGAAGAGAAAAGAAAGCAATGCACATGTAAAACTAGAAAGGTCTGAAGTCATGTAACGAGGGAAAAAAGAATAGTTAAGGAAGAGCCCTAATACTCCTATAAGGAAACAACTGGGAACAAATGAAAAAGGAAAAGAAAACTCCTGGGAAAAGTTCCCCAAAAATGGTACTCTCAAGGGTCTCATAGTTGTATGAGACCAGTACAGGGTACAGTAACTTGAGAATAAGATGGTAAATACAACCTCATAATAAGTCCTGGGAGCTGATACCTAGATAGTAAGGGTGATGAAGAGGCATTCCAGTGAGGATCAATCATAGTGTTGATGAAACTGAAATTAACAGACTATCTGGCCCAGTGGAAGAGATGGGTGACATGTTCCTAATTTAGTTTACAATGCTGGCACAGAGACACAAAACAGTTAGGATGGGAAACTCCAATGACTCAAGCATTAATTGGGAATGCTAAACTAAAAGCAGAATGTCTCACAAATTACTACCTGGACTAGATAGCAATTGCATTTCTCTATAGAGAGAGGAAGTAACCAGGGGAACTACTATTTAGATGTAATTCTAAACAAGAAAGATGTCTGCTAGCCAAGTGAAATAATGAAACTTGAGTAAAAACAATGACGTCATCAGAGCATATGACAGAGCCCTCTTAACCATCCTCCACGCACCCAGAGCTTTTCACTATCATTGTAAGATGAACTTGCTCATGCGCAGGGACCTGGGGTTCAAGTTCAGTAGACCACTCTCTGCTACTCCTGCTCCACCTCCAAATTGTGTGCTTACCAAATGTCAGTTGTGTTTCCTTCCAAACCTATTCATCCCAGTTGTACTTATTGTGGAGAAATCATTTAAATTTAGGATAATGCAAGCTGACTAAATATTAGTGCAAAAAGAAAAGAATTATTGTTTGCTAAGTTAAGTGTTTGGCAATGTTTTGACAGAGTTCTAAAAAGAATTGTTAAATTAGTTATAGGCAATTCAATAGTGAGCATTTGAAAACTTAAATACCACAAAAAATATAGATCTAGAGTTTGCATTAGGGATTATGAAAAGGTTTTGCATATAGATAGTGGTGATGGTTACACAAGATTGTGAATATTTTAATGCCACTGAATTATATATTTATAAATGGCCAAAATGATAAATATTATGTTATGTATATTTTACCACAATAATTTAAAAAAGAGAGAGAGAGAGACACCTGGCTTTGAGCAGACAGACCTGGGTTTGAATCTCAGAATCACAGGTTGAGCCCCTGTCCTACCTGCATGGGATCCTGGGAACTGACCAGGAACTGGAGACCAAAGAGAATGGGCTGGTATCGTGCACGACGGGGTGGCAGAGGGCCTGGGCCAGGAGCTAAGTGTGAGCCAAGAAGCAGGGGTGGAAACTAGGAAGAAATCAGTTGTGACACAGTTCACTGACAAAATTAGCTGTCCAAATATGGATTTACTGGCCCTCAAAGATAATGAGTTGCCCAATGGACATACTGCATTGAAAACTGCTCACAGTTTCAGTAAGGGCATTCAAGCTAGGATGACCTTTACCTTTAATTCCCTTCTTGATTGGCAAGCAAGTGGTGTTTATTCTTTTAACATAATCTCCTTAAACTATGATGGCACCAAATAGTGGTGAAGTGGAAAAATAAGGGGAATGAGAAATAAGTCTCAGATTAGTTCGTTATTCAACCTACTCCCAGGTAAGCTCAATCAAGATATTCAAGAATATGTAGCAAGAAAAAAAGATCTTGCAAAATCTAGGAAGAATAAGAATTGTCAAACACAATAATCATTATTACATATGCTTATGAACTTTTTTTCAAGGGATCCATGGGTAAACATGGTACAGAGAAAGGGCTAATTCATTTCTGTATGAAAGGGGTCTAGATTCAGTTAACTTCAGTTCAAAACATATGTTTATTAATGTAATCGTTCACTCAACAAGCAAGTATTAAGGACAGATCATGGAATACAAAGGGGGTAGGAAAATAAGATACATTTTCCGCTACGATGAGCTCAGATTAGTTACTGTGCTCCAGGAGGTTCAGAAATTCAGTGTGGCTGATAAACTGCGCTTCTACTGTGCCTTTCATTTTATAGCTATAATTTTTTTTAAATTGTTCATATTCTTTGACATCTAAGAAGTACTTCTAAGAAAATAATCAGAGATGCATATAATATTTATGCATTTGGATGCTCACTACATTATGATTTATAATAATGAAAATCTGAAAATGACCTTCATGTCTAACAAGAGGAGAATGGTTAAATAAATTCCAGGATATACGGAAGCTAGTGTCCTCCACAGCCAATAAAACATATGCTTTAGAAGAATATTTAGTGACGTAGTGATAAGGGAATAGTTTGTGATATAGTGTGCAGTAGCAGTATACAGACTTGTATAAAAACATGATCCAAGGAGATGGCACACTGCACTTTCCTCTCAAAACAAAACAGTTGTTAATCTTGTGATAATGCTTTTCTTAGAATAACTAGAAAAACTGAGCGAGGCCAATGCTAAGGGGCATAAATCACACGTGTTCAAGTGTAAAATCACACACTGGAATTTAAGTCTCAGTTCCTAATCTGGAAATTGAGGATGGTAATATTTATAGAAAATTCTGTAGAACGGAGTTTGGCTCTCTGCCCTGCAACCAACCAACCATAAATAAGGCTCTTGTACCGCCACCCAGACAGCAATTACCATCCCCACTGCCATCATTACTGAGTGGAGGCCGAGAAAGAAGCAATAAAGAGATCATTCAATGGAGTGTTGATTTAAAACAACTCAATCAAGATAGTGATGTTTTTATCCACTTTATCGCCAACATCATTTTTTTTTTAATCAAGGGTTATAAAGTTAGGAGCCTGCCTACCCAGCCCAACTTGAGCGACTATGTTAGCGCCATTCACGGGTGTGGAGGAGTCCTCGTCACGGGTGTGGAGGAGTCCTCGTTAATTTAGAAGTTGATGGTCTCATGACTGAGCACTTACTTGCTTGACACTGAACAAGGATTCCCAGCCTGTTGGTGAGAAGGTGCACAACTTTTTCTCCAGGCCATTCAGGATTGTTTAGCCTGGTGAGGTGAAATTTGCAAAAGGTAACTGAATAATGAGAGCTAATGTAAGTGATTCTCCACTGTAATTTACTCTATGTTCATAAACAGGCAGGCCCTGGACACATTGCCTTTCCATTTCATCATTCTCTTGATATGTAATAGGGGCCATTAAACTAGGTAAGACGACGAATTTCTAGCGATGATTATGCATGCCTTCAGCAGCCCATGAAATGTACTCAGGAACAATAAAGATATCTGATGACCTGTCAGGGAGATGCCTATGCAAATGAGAACATCATGATTATACTTCTGCTTCGTCTAAAGGCTATCATGATATATAGAAGGAAAATTTTCACTTGCTCGTAGCATCATGAATAAGAAACTGGTTGCAGATTAGGACAGGCTAGAAATGAAAATTCATGGTCCAATGCCTAATTCAGCTATAAAAGAGAACAATAATGGACATAGATCAGCATCCAAGCTTATTTCCTTTGAAAACAGTAATTTCATCAGATGACAGTTCTTACTGCTCTCCTGAATTATAGTATTTGGCAGTAAAAATTATTTGTATTCCTCAGAAGTAAAATATGTTGTAAACATGTCATCAGCATCTTTCTGCTCTTAAATAATGAATGATGTTTCTGACCGGAATTCAACAACCTTCAAGGTGTCCAAGAGAATTAAGACACAAAGAGGTCAAGGCAACCGATATGGAGCCAAACAGCAAACTACTTTTGGGAGGAGGAACTCAGCTCTGCTATTCTGAGCCCAGTCTCCTCCTCCTGTGGCCACATAGTGACATTATACAGGAGAGCAGGACTCTGGCTTCAGGGAGAACGTCATCCATTTAGTATTACATGTGTGACCTTAACCATGTACTTAATCCCCCTGGACCTGTCTTGCTATCTTCAAAATGAGCATGAAAATAGTATCTCAGAAGATTATTGTGAGGATTCAAATTCGGTAACATGTATAAAGTTCTCAACATAGTGCCTGGCAGGTAATTAAAGGCCTTGCTTAACAAATGACAGTTATCATCACTATTATTATCATTATTATTATTATGACATCTGCCTTTCTGGTATCTCCACTTGGATATCCAACTTAGCATGTCCAAAACTGAGCTCATCATTTTCACACCCTGTTATCCATTTCAGTAAGTGGCAATTCCATTCTTTCTGGTGCTCAGGTCAGAAACCTTGGAGTTGGGTTGAAGCCACTGTATTTCTTCCTATCCCACAGACCTCATCAACAAATCCTGTTAGCTTTACCTTCAAAATATATGTATAACCCAACCACTCCTACTACCTCCAGCTACCCGCTAGCCCAAGCCACCTCTGACCCGGATTATAACCCTAGCTTCCTAACTGACCTTTGCTTCCTCCCTTGACCCTCTTACAGTCTGTTCCCTACACAGCAGTCAGAGAAATCAGATTATGTCACTCCTGTGCTCAGAACGCCCCATAATTTCTCAAGCCCAAGTCTGTACAATGGCCTGTAAGTCTCTCTGCGATGTGGCCCCATCGACCTCCCCGCCCTCCCTCTGCATGAGCACCCTCCTCTGCCTCTCTAACCACTCTGCGTTCTTGCTGCTCCTAGGACAAGACTAGCTCCTCTCCCAGATCAGAGCCCTTGAACTTGCTATTTCCTCTGCCCAGGATGTACTTCCCCCAGATAGTCCTATATCCCACTCTGGCACCCTGACCCTTTGTCTGAGGTGGTAACCTCATCACATCTTCCTTCTTCCCTGTTCTTAAGTTTCTTCCTCATTTTATTACCACACACCTCCTTAATATTTGTTTATTTCTTTCTCCCCACCACTACCTCCATAATGAAGTCCCTCAAAAGCAGTTTAGTCTGTTCTGTTCATCTCAATTCATGGAACAGGGCACATTCTATTTGAGGACTAGAACGCAAGGTATGAAATGAACGTCTCACCATTAGAAATAGATGTGTTCCGTGAAGTTTTACAAGTTCGTCCTTGGTGAGACTCTTTGGACAGACTTAATCAATTAAACAACTTTTTCATTAAGAAGAAAACTGAGTCCTAACCACAAGCCCAAAGTCAAATGGGAAGCGTTAGAACCAGGCCTCAAACAACCTCTTCTGTACTGAATTTCACGTGCTTCTTCCGAAAGTCCATGCTCTCTGCTGAGTCTGGAGCATACTATAGTCTCAACTCCATAAATTATAGAAAACGTGTGTCAGTTCTGGTTCAGGTCAGAGCTATGAACCCTGTTTTACAGGGAGAAACCAAGGTTAGAGGAGATTAGAGAATGTCAAAAAGTTGTACTGTTAGCAAGTGATGGGCCAGTACTTGAACCTGGGTAATGTACCTGCAGAGCCAAAGTCTGTTGACTCAAGAAAGCTGTATACTTAATGCTCATCATGAAAGTTCTATAAGGATCAATCTGCTCTGTGAGTTCTTTTGTATTTTGCCCACTTGTCTGAAAATGGGACAAACATATTATAAATATCCTTCTGAAAGTTTTTTTTTATTACAAACCTTAATGTCTACACTCATTTACGAAATACATCATATGGGTACATTTCTCCTTTTAATTAACAATGCAAAGTTTGAAAATATCCCTGGAGAAATGCTGGGTTTGGCTATCAAGGCATCATGTATTTTCATAAAAACCACATGGAAACACTAAAGCTTCCCTTTCTCAGGTACCCATTGCTGCCAATAGCTGTGGTGATCTGAAATAAAGTATTTATGGTACGCCTCGAGACTTTCTCATGAAAGTGTCAAATAACAATACTGAAGAAAGGAAATACCTATACCCAAACATGAGACATGTTGGTAAGTGGGCCACTAATGTCATGGGGCAGGAGGCATTCCAATGCCTCTTCTCAGAACTTAGAATTCTGAAGACCACTGAAAACACAGAGAAATGTAAGCACAGAGAAAATGGAACATCCCAGAGTGTGCATGACATATAATCTTTCCAACGGGTCTGTAAAGTACTATATTATTTCAACAGCACATTATATGGTTCAAAATCACTTACATTATTAAAAAGTCCTAAGAGGGGAAAATGATGTATTGGCAATAATATATCATTTAAGATAAGGGCTTTTACAATCTAAACTCTTATCTTAAATATAATTTAAATACGCAATGGCCCAAATGCAATCCTATGAAAATTGGTACGTTACAGAGGGAGAGTGAGTTGGAGGGGAGAAATACTCACGGGAAAGAATATTCTGGAATCAAAAGGTCATTAAGGATTCCAGACATCCTCTTAAATTTGGCTCTAGAGTCCAGAGTGGGAGCCAAGAAGAGAAATGGGAAAAAAAAAAAAAAAAAATTAAGCCCATCATTTATTTCCTTTCATCGCTATCTACTCTACCACCTACCTCCTGGCTGGGAGAAAGGGGTGGCCAGGTTAAGTCCTAGGGTGCCACATGTTTCCTTCCCTTTCAGACAAAATCCAGAAGAGGTCGGAATAGTTTGGCATTTCTTTATGAGCTCAAGCATTCAGCAGAGGAGAATGCAGGAGACCAGGGACAAAGGACAATGACCTCAGGGCTCCTTTCTTCTGGGTTCATCAGAGAGTCAAGCATCTGCAAGTCTGCCTACCCACCTGGGCATGCAATTCTTCAGTCCCAAGGGGAAGCTAGACTTAAGTTTTAAATTTAGAGTTGAATAATAGAAGGCGTAAGATTTAAAAAAGACTTGCCATTTTCAGGACTTTTACATATAACTTCTGTTTGGTTAAAATGCCATGAACTATGTCAAGAGCTCTGTGCCAGGGTGTGGAGACCTGAGTTTGTCTTACATCTGCCATCACGAGCTAAGTGGACAGGGGTACCTTGCTCAGTCACTCGAGTTATAATAAAGAGATTGGGATAGATGTTTCTTTCTCAGGTCCCCTGTAGCTCTATGAATCTTCTACCAAGCTTTATTCAGAAACAAGAGTCTCAAGTAAATATCATGTGAGCAACAGATGTGAGCCTCAAGTGCAATTTTAAGATTTCTGTAGCACATTAAAATTTTTAACCCACTAGAACCAAAAGAGCATTGCTTCAATATGTAATTGCTATTAAATCATATTTTTAAATTTATCTTTATTGTTGAAAGTATTACACATGTCCCCCCCGCCCCCATTTTTTTTACATTATCCTCCCACCCCAGGCCTTCAGCACACTGTTGTCTGTGTCCATGGGTTATGCACAATGCATACAAATTCTTTGATTAATCTCTTCCTGCACCCACCCTGCTCTGATTTTACATTCTTTCCTCTGAACCAAGACTTAAAAACCCAGTGTGTATTTTTCACTTGCATCATATCTTAATTTGAACTAGCCACATTTAGAGGGTTCAATGGTCATATGTGTCTGCAGCTCAAGTTTAGAGGGCTTAAATGTTTCTTACCTAAAGTTAATGTAAAGATATAGCCTACCTTCAAAGAAAGACTATACTTAAAGTAGAAAATCGACCCATTAAAATATTAGGGTCAACACGCTGAGGGAATGTAAGGGAAGAGGTGATCAACAAAGAGATAGGACTTTTGATGGAAATTGCCGAAGAGATTCAGAAGGAAGTTGTCATGTGGAAACTTGAAGGTTGGACAGAAATGGACCTCAGGCGTGGTCCTTAAAATGTTTGCACCTGATCTTCCACTGTCCCTCCTCTTATCTGCAAACATCTTCAGGGCATCCAGTTATTGTCTTTGTGGCCCTAAGAATGATGGAGCCATTGGATTCCTACTCTGGGGTCTGTGGACCCTTATGGGATCTGCAGATAGAATTCAGGGGGTCCAAAAGTTGAATGGGGGAAATACAATTATTTTTATTAACTTCCCACTCAAATTCAGCATTTCCTTCAAAATTGTGCGTAGGCAAAAAAAAAAACACACCCACAGTCGAGTATAGCAGTACTTGTGACTCTGTCATCAGTCGAGATCACAGATGTTTTTTCTGCACATTTCATTTGCTGCATGTCTTAGAAAAGCATTTTATCAAGATGACAACAGTTATTAGACCTACCACGAGACCCCACCATTGAATGCATAAAGCACATACATCACTGTATTACAGATTTTAAAAATATTTTGATAACTGCATTTTCATAAAATTGGTTTCATTTGTAATCCTGTATATAATTTTTAATTAAAAAAATGTCATTCTGAGAAGAGATCCATAGGTTTCACCAGGCTGCCAAGGGGTCCATGGCACAGTGCACTCCATAGAAAGACTCTGGGTCCGAATTGACCCCACCTCCGTCTCTACCCCACAGAGGATCACATTGGATGGTGCAATGAGTGAGACATAAATCATTATCATGTCAAGCTACTGAGGTTTGGGGAGTGTTAGTTTTAGCAGCCAGCCCATTCTAACATACAACTGAAATCTGGCTTCAGGCCATTGACAATTGCTTCTCATGGTCACCAGATCCCATTCCCTGAAGAAAGGCATGTGCTGATAACCTGGGTCTCAAAAAACAAACAAACAGCCCTGGCCGGTTTGGCTTAGCGGTTAGAACGTCGGCCTGCAGTCCAGAGAGACCCGGGTTCAGTTCCCACTAAGGGCATGTATCTCGGTTGCAGATTGTCCCAGCCCTGGTTGGGTCGTGCGGGAGGCAGCCACTCGATGTGTCCCTTTCACATCAATGTTTCTCTCTCTCTCCCTCTCACTCTATCTGAACAAAAAATGAAAAAATGTCCTCGGGTGAGGATAAAAAAAAGAAAACAAGTAAGCAAATAAAAAGACCTATTATGACTAATTGCAAGCTACCAATATAATGTCACTGAACTCTGAGTTAGGAGGGGATGTCCAGATTCTGCACATGTCAGCCAGTATGAGTTAATTTCTGGCACACTAGGGGGGCTGCTCTCCCCCATGGCCCATCCTACTGCCCTCATCTGATTTGAGGGGAGGGGTATGTGTAGAATCTTGAGAATTTTAAAGGCTCCTATTTAAACTTTGGTGCCTCACTTTTTCTGTACTCTTTCATAATACGGAAAGCAGAATACCTTAGATGCAGTAATTTGTAAATGCAACAAGCTGTTGAAAAGAATCTAATTAGCACTAATTACAATCCTAGAGTGTCCCAACAAATTATAATGCCATTGCTTCTGTAGCGGCATTGTGTTTAAACACTCTGAAACATTAATTAGTCTGCAGAACAAATGTGTGAGATAGGTATTACTTGGCAGCATCTGAAAGCCAATTATTTATTCTGGGAAGGCCTGATGCCATTTCTGATAGTAAAAACAGATTTATTCACATAATAATAGGATTGGGAAATCAGAGAATTATATTGCCTCCATTTCTGAGCTCTTTTATCTCACTAGGCATTACTGCTTGTCCCAATTATACATATGAGAGACTGAAGGCAGCCAGTGGACAGATCTGATATCCACAGAGAATCCAGCTTCAGATTCAGTGAGTCCTCAGGAGATGATCGTGCCTGTTCTTCACATTTCAAAGCTCCATTTATGAGTCTTTTGTGCCTTGCTTCACAAATATAAATATTTTCTTCTGTAATAAAGAGGGGACTTAAAGCAACCATTTTACTTAAAGTTTTAAACTGACATACTATGCCTGCTGTCACCTATTTGTAAATGCCATATTATGTCTTGCTAGAGTTTAGGTGAATTCTAATTTCTGGATTAAGCTATTTATAATCTCATCCACTGAAAATATTCATTTCAAAAAGTAGTCCAATCATTGAGAACTAAGATACAGAATCAAGCGTTTAGTAAATGTTTCAGTTTATACAAAGGGATAAATGACTGGTTTAGCTCATAAAGTAAATAAGTCATCGTTCAAATCCTATCAAGTTGTTAGTCCTTATATTCCTTTCTATTAAAGAAAAAGCTATGTGGCCCTGGCGGCTCAGTTGGTTGGAGCATCATCCCATGCACCGAAAGGTCTCGGGTTCAATTCCAGGTCAAGGTGAATACCTAGGTTTCAGGTTCGATCCCAGGTTGGGAGGCAACCCATCAATGTTTCTTTTTCACATTGATGTTCCCCTGTCTCTCTAAAAATCAACATGTGCTTGGGTGAAGATTTTTTAAAAAGAAAAGAAATAAAAAGCTATGTGGACAGGACCTGGAATTTCTGAAAGAACATTTGATATCCTGTTAACTTTTCTCTGAGACATCAATTCCTGGCGCACAGTAAGCATTCAATAAATATTAGTGTTTACGCCCTGGCCGGTCTGGCTCAGAGGTTGGAGTGTTGGCCCATGGACCAGAGAGTCCCGGGTTTGGTTCCCGCTGGGGGCATGTGCCTCGGTTGTGGTTTGTCCTCGGCCCCGGTGGGGTCGTGTGGGTGGTGACCAGTCAGTGTGTCTCTCTCACATCATGTCTCTCTCTCTCTTTCTTCCTCCCTCTCTCCCTTCACTCTATGTGAGGAGAAATGCAAAAATGTCCTCAAATGAGGATAAAAAATATATATATATATATATATATATAAAATTAGTGTTTACTGTCATTATCATCATCATTCCTCAGTCTAGGAGCTATCATCTTTCATTAAGAAAATGACATCCCATGTAAAGCACAGCATAAGAAATATAGCCTAGTAATATTATAATAACCATGTATGGTGCCATGTAGGTACTGGAAATATCAGGAGGAACACTTTGCAAAGTATACGACTGTCTAAGCACTATGCTGTACACCTGAAACTAATACAAAATAATACTGAATGTAAACTGAAATTGAAAAAAAAAATTTTAATAAATACAAAGATTTTTTTTCAAAAGAGAATTGACACCCCGGTTGATAGTCACGCTCTTAGGTCTGAGCCATGCTCTAAAAGTCTCTGTGCTTCAGGTTTAAACAGTACATTTCAGCCAATGCCTTCAAGGCAATCCTCTCCAATGAAACCATTTCAGATATTTATACCCCAGATAGTACACATCTTTCTATCGTTGCTAATAAAATTTATCTTAATCTAACTCCAAGCCTGTGTCTGTTTTGTTCAGGCAATTAGCCAAACATCTATCTAACTAAATCAGCATTACTTATATAGCAAAAAAAATTTTTTTAAACAAACGCATTCAATTCAAATTGGGGAAAACCTCTGAATTCTTTTGAGCTAATCACAGACATTATTACCCATCCTGTGTAAACCCCAAAGATACTAGCACATGACCACTACCAACAATGTCCTTTTGGAAAGAATATCCACAGTTTGCCTTCTGAGTTGATCCTGCGCATTTGCCCTGGACCCAGCCCAGCACATGTCAGCAGCTCCAGACACAGATACGCTCTGCTCCTCTCCCAGAGCGAGTGAGACAGTTGGTAACAGGTAGTATAGCTACATTCTCCAACAGATGTTCCAACAGACTTCAAAAACACGGTAGTCATACTGCTCTTTCCTAACGACTGGAGAGAAGAATTATTTTTTATATCTTCCATTTCTCTCCTCATTGTGTTCATGTCTTTCTCTTTAGCATATGGAACATATTTATAAAAATTGTCTTAACTTCCTTGTCTGCTAATTTCACCATGTCTGTAATTCCTATCTGTTTCTGTTGATGGATATTTTCCCTTAGAGTTATGGATATTTTTCCTGCTTCTTCATTTGCCTGTTAATTTTTTTTTTTTTAATCCTCACCCTAGGACATGTTCATTGATTTTAGAGAGAGGAAGGGGGAAAGAGAGAGAGAAACATCAATGTGAGAGAGAAACATCGATTGGTTGCCTCTTGTACGTGTCCCAACCAGGGAGTGAACCCACAACCTAGGTATGTACCCTAAATGGGAATCAAACCTGTGACCTTTTGGTGTACAGAAAGATGCTCCAACCAACTGAGCCGTAACAGCCAGGGCTGCCTGGTAATTTTTGATTGCATACTGGATATTGTGAATTTTACATTGTTGAATGTATATTTTGTTGTATTCCTATAATGAATATTGGACTTTGTTCAGGCATGCAGTTAAGTTACTTAGGATCAATTGGGTCCTTATGAGGTTCATTTTTACATTTTTTTATTAGAGCAGGTCCAGAGCAATCTTGAAGTTGAGGGCTAACTTCTGCTCACTACTACTTAGGACTCCACAATGCCCTATGTATTACAAGGTCTTTTGATTTGGGATGATGGGAACATGAACTCTTCATAGCTCTGGATGAGTGCCAGGAATTGTTTGACTCTATAAATTCAGAGACACACAATCTCCTGTTGTAGAAAAGATTTTGTATGATTTCTTTAATAATTTTCTCCCCTTCATTTTTCTCTGTTCTCTATTTTTGGGTACTTCTGTGAGACATATATTGAAATTTTTAGATTGATCCTTTCACTGGTTTTAATATTGTCTTTTCTATTTTCTATCTTTTGATCTTTTTGTTCTATTTTCTGCAACATTTCAATTTTATATTCCAAAGCAACAACTGGGTTTCAAAAAATTAATCCTACCTTTCCTACAAGAACTATAATAAGAAGTAACCAAATAGTAGTTAAGGAAAGTAGCACTCTATAAAATTATTCCAGCTAACAAATGAAAATGAAGTGACATAATTGGACTATCACCATATTTTAAACCCACAGAGAATTCATGGATCCTGGCATGAGTATCAATGGCTACGTCACAAAAAGAGATAACCAGATGCTAAGTGCCTCCAAATGAACACACCCCCACCCATAGTCTTCACAGAGAGATTGCTCCCAAGTCTGACCAAGCCTCACCGTCACTCTCTCAATTTGTAGAACATACAGGAGAAATGTGTGGAACTTGCATCATTAGCAAATTCCAGACTGTGGAAAACTCTACATGGCAAATAGCCCAGACCCTTCAACAGATAATTTGTAAGTAAAAGACAGAGATGTAGGGGAAAACTGTAGGTTAAAAAAAACAACACAGATATTTTTTAAGTGGGCAAGACTAGACTATAGTGTTTAAAGATGCATTGTTGGGTGATAAAACCATAAGGAAATACAAGGATGTCATTACTATAAAATCTAAGCCCTGGCTGGGTAGCCCAGTTGATTAGAATGTCATCCAATATGCCAAGGTTGGGGGTCAATCCCTGGTGAGGGCACATATAAGAATCACCCAATGAATGCATACATAAGTAGAACAACAAATCTCTCTCTCTCGCTCTTACTTGCTCTCTCTCTCTCTGTCTCTCTCTCCCTTCCTTTCTCTCTCTGAAATCAAATAAAAATAAAATAGAATGGGTGAGTGGTGTGGTAGTCTGTTACAGTGTTCACCTCTAAGGAGCCATAACTCATGGTATCTATGATTCTGTGTAATCCCCTTCTGTTGAATCCGGATTGGTACCGGACTTGATTTAACAATAGAATGTAGCAAGTAATACTGTGCCCTTCCAGGCCTAAAACATAAGAAGTCCTGGCAGCTTCTAGGTTCTAGAAGCTTTTGTACACTTGCAAACCCTGACTCGCCATTTTTAAAAATATTTTTTTATTGCTTTTTAGAAAGAGAGGAAGGGAGAAGGAGCAAGAGATAGAAACATTGATGAGAGAGACACATTGATCGGCTACCTCCTGCACGCTCCCCACTGGGGATCAAGCCCACAATCCGAGCATTTGCCCTGACCAGCAACCTCTTGGTCAACCACTGAGCCACACTGGCTGGGCTGACCAGTACTCTACTGGAGAGACCAGGTAAGAAGGCCACCTGGAGAGACAGAACACCTTCTAAGTTGAAGCCAGTCACCAGTCCTTCTGCCAGCAGAATGAAACCACAGGAATGACCACCAGGAAATATAAGATGTAAAACTGCACAGCTAAACCTAGGGCAGATCGCAGACTTGTGAGCAAATAAATGGTTGTTTCTAAGAGCTGGTATCTTTTGGGGGAGCTTGTTGGGAAGCAGCAGATAACTGGAAACAGTGGTTATTTGAGGAGAGACAAAAAGGCCTAGGATCAGGAAGGAGCACCTGAAGGCTTCTGGGATAGCTAGTGAACTTCTTTCCATTTCTTGACCTGGGTGATGGCTACAAGGATATTGGCCTTATGATGATTCACTGGGCTGTGCATTTGTTTTGTGTGGTTTTTCAAACCTATATTTGACTTGAAAACAAAAAGTATGGTTTCTTAAAAAAAAAGAAAAGAAAAGAAAAAAATATTCATGTGGTTTGGCATAGAGACATTTACTCTTCTTCCAAAATTCCTTCAGACTATGGACTTTTTCTAAATCACTTCAGGGCTCCTCATAAAAACTATTAGTTTATTTGAGTCCTACAGACATCAACATCCAAACATCATCAAGCATAAAAACATAAACTTTGGGGAGTCCTAGACCTTGCAATTTGCAAAACTGAATTAATTGCTTTCACATTTCTAAATCTTTCTCCCTCTCTCTCTCCTCTAAGTGAGAAAAAACATGTAGTACCCAAAAAGGGGGCACTTTTATAAGCTGGCTTGCAATTTCTTATTGGCAACAACTTGCTAGTCTCTTTTTAAAATGAATTTTCAATTTCAAAGGAAAAAAATCTGTATTGCATTTGGAGTTGTGTTTGGTGGTGGTGGTGGGCTGTGTGTGTGTGTGTGTGTGTGTGTGTACACTTTAGTTTGCAACTGTTAGAATTTCAACCTTCAAGTCCTAAGTTTTACTAAAGTGCTTTAAACAGACTGTAGCAGATGAATTATATGCTTTTACTCTTTTGTCTTCCTTTCCATTATTCTTTAATCTTCACTTCTGACCTTTCTCATTTCACAATGCAAATTTTATGTACCTTTTTTCTTTAAACGATATCACCTAGCTTCACTAACCAAAAAAAAATTAAAATGTCCGATTAGGAGATTAAAATTCACAATTCATGCTGCGTTATTTTGTAAAAACTTGTACAATTCATTTTAGTTATATTAGAAACTACTGTTACAGAGGGAGCTTCTACTGTGGCATTATTTTACCTAGGACCCCGGTTCAGACCATCCTTAGGATCACAATAGAGTAAAAACTACAATCAGTGCGGTAGTCCACAGCAAAAGTACACTGACAAATGACCAACATTAGAATCACGATTGCCATGTTAGGACTGTTTCCAAAGCAGCCTTGATGAGGTGGTCCTCTTGCAGCCAATGAGAAAAGAAGGGTTTCATCAAGAGCAGATCTGAATTTAGCATCTGACTCTAGGAGCTCATCAAAGCATGAATAGGCACCCAAGAAGGAAGGTCACTGTTTCTTCCACAAGTAAAGAAAAAAATGTTAATTTGCTTCAGTTTCATGTCTTTATTTCTGCTGAATCTAAGAAACTCTCAATTCACACTAAATTTCCAAAGTCTTAGTTCACAAAAACTGAAGGTGGTTGAAATTACTGCCATTAGAAATTCCCAATCTGCCATCGTTTTTCTAATTTAAAACTCCTACTAGCTTCTTTGGTGATTTGACATGCTTGGAGGCGTTTTTTTTTTTTTATCAAAATATAATGTGATCAATATACATTTGTGTATTTTTTATAGTGGGTCCTCTCCTTTCTTCCATCCTTGCTATTCCCATCCGGGGAGCTACAGTTCCTCATGTCTACAAACTAGGAACTGAGACAAATACTAATGGTATAATCTTTACCCATTTCCAACTGCCATTACTAGCCAGATAAATTGGACTCTAAGATAACCTTGTCATAATTATCCGGATAGATCAGACCAGGTCTATGCCCATCCCCTACCGACAAATCATGACTGAAGAAGAAGCAATTCTGTGGACTGGTTCTAGATTTGAGAAGCCTGCAAATGCGGACAGCTCTCCTACCTTTCACTCACCTGGCCTGTGAGGACTTCTCTCCAGATACTGTTATCCACATAAGTTTCTTATACAGCCAGCTAAGTTAACCCTTACAGTATAAATCTGAAGAAAAAAAAAAAAAACCCTGAGAAAAATACATGTTGTTTTTAAGCTGAGACTCATTTCTTACTTTAAAGCATCAGATCACCGATGAGCATTTCAGAGGAAGCCTTTAGAGGTTAAGTGTTACTGACTGTGCAATAGTAAGCCTCAGACAAGGTCAGTTTTCAGTTTTCTGAACTGCTATTTGCAGCTACCAGGCCTCGAAGTGACCATCAGCCCCCACCAAGGACCTGGGTCTCCCCCAGTTCTCAGCGGCAGTCCTGCTTTTCCAAGACTTTCTGACCCTCCATAGGACTTACGTGGAAGAGTTTTCATTCGATGAACAATTCAATGGTAAATTTTAAAGGGAAAAAAAAAAAAAAAGGATTGCTTAAACAGGAAAACATTGTGTTTTTGAAGCTATAGTTCACTTTTAGGCATACCAAAAGTTTAAAAGGAAAAAAGAAACAAGGCGTAAAAAGAGAAACGTGTCCTAAACTGGCCACTGCTACTTAGATTACACGAGCTTTCTTTCTCATTAAAGGGAAACCCTGTTAGGTCACCCCTGAAAGCTAACAGATGGCACTGCCCATGGGATTACAAGTCGGTCACTTATTTGTTTATAAAAAGATCTTATCAAGGGAGATTACTGCAAGTCTTCTAGAAACAATCCTAAAAATTTATTTTGCTGTAAGAAACATGAGTGTGGAAGTAATTTTCAAAGCTAACACCTTTAGAAATGAAGCAAGTCCTTAACACTTCTGATACCCATTTACCTAGAGATTTACTAAATCCTAAGAAATAACGTACTTTCAAAACATCCATGTGACAAAGATCTCTATTCACACAAAGTTTTGAGGCACACAAACCAAATGGCAGCTGTTAAATGATTCACCTAAAAGTAAATGCTGATTCAGACAGCTGCTTCTAACACATACAAGATTAAGTTAACAAAACTCACTCCAGATATACTGACTAGTTCTTCTCCATATGTTAGCAAGTTTATCAAGCTTGAAAGAAACGTATTGTCTCAGCTACAGGGGCTTTCAAATCCATATTTCACTGGCAGCTACTTTATGAGAAATGGGTCATAAAATTGTATTTAAACTTTACTGTCATACTTCCAATCATTCTGCTTACAATTAAGTCATAGCTTGAGAAATATATGGGCTCAAGGATGGGCGAAGGGGTGAAGATAGGGTTATGGGTGGTTTTTTTTGGGTATTTTTCCCCCAGGGATCTGGGGCTTCAAAGCCATCAGAAAATCACAGTCCCGTGACTTTCATTTGCTCATGCACTAGCAATTCACAACACCATGCATTTTTCCAACGTACTTTTCTTCTTTGGCAAGACTTGTATGCTCAAATGAGGCAACGTCTCATTTTCTCTGGAGGTATTCTAATGTTAACTCTTCTCTTCCCTCTGTCCCTACATAACTTCAAAGTGCCCTCCCAAACAAAGAACGAGGAGATCACATTGAACAAGACTAGAGAATATAGTGACTGCCACACAAGTCCTTCCTGGGCACTAGCTGTCTCATACTACTCATGTGGAATAATCTAATTTCCGAATAAAAAAAAGGTAACACATTATCTTATCATGTGAGTACAGTGTCTGCATCAACAATAGCCATGACCATGAGGTCTTCAAGCAGGTTAATCCCTCTCATTGCTGGACTTCCAGTGGTTACTGTAGATGGTGGGCTTCCACTTCAGGTGTTCTTCAGCTTTTCAGTGAGATAAAGTGTCATAAATGTGTTTTGCTAATAACTCAATGCAAATCCCTTCCCACTATGTTCTACTACATTGTTCTTTCGGTCCCCTGCACACTGGTGAAAACAAGTCTATAGTCAAGTATGCAAGACTAAGGTTGGCATCACACTGCAGCTCAAGTGCCCCAAACTGATACCCTTTTCAAATGGGTTGAAGTGTGGTGGTGGCTAAAAACAAATACGGAGTAAGAACGCGAAATAAATGCTTTCTTCTTAGAAAAAGATTCGGGGGCCAGAGGGAGGTATCAGGAAGAATGTAGCCATTTCTTTACAGAAGTAAGGTTTCAAGCCAGTTTCATGTGTACTTTAGGAGGTATTTCTAAAGCCAGAGAAACACTAAATTCACAAGATAACCAAATGTTACATAGTGGTTGTGGGCAAGATTGTGAGGAGGGAAGACAGAGAGGCCAAGTACACCCAGGCGATAAAGAGTCATGATTTCCTGCAGTTTCACTTCAGTTTGGTTTCTTTCTTCTGCCTCACACTCTTTTCTGAGTCACCACGTCTCTGAAAGCCTCGCAAAATGAGTTTCTCCCTCTCGATGACTTTAGCAACAGTTACAAAATATGTTAAGTGTTCCTCTTTTGCTTCCCTCGTTCTCCATTCTCCGGGGAGGGAAGGGAACCCTACATACAACCTGGGACCATAATGACATTGTCCTTTCTGCCTCTCATGAAATCATCCCCCAAGTGACTCTCTGAAGTTCAAGTGAAGCTCTGGCCAAGGCCGTGTTTCAGAAAACCCAGCCAGCATGACCAGGAGGGAAATTCTGCTTGACAGGCCGGGAATCCCCAGGGAAATCTCTAGACAACAGGGATATCCCCGCGGTTGGTGTGGCAAGTTCAGAGAGAGCTCAGAACAACCGAGCCGGGGCCCAGGGGGCCAGGTGTGTCTGGCGGAGGGCAGACCAGACCCCAGGTGAGCGCCCGGAGGAAGGAGGTCGTGCCCCACCCGGCGGCCTGCACCTGCGTGCCCCAGGCCCCCCGCGGCGCTCCCCGAGCATCCACCGCAGCCCCACCTGCCGAGCGTGCCCGCCAGCTGCACCGCGCTGGGTGGAACCTGGGGACCCCCCGCGCCCGCAGGGGGAGAACGGGGCGTGGAAGGGGGACGCCCCCTCCGGGGCCAGTGCCCGGGCAGCCAGTCTGGCCAGAGGGTCCCCGGGAGGCGTACCTCGGATGTAGGCGCACTTGCCCTCGTCCAGCTGGCTGGAGGCCGAGGCGCCCATGGCTGCGGGGCGCGCGGGTGCTGAGCGCGGAGGCGGCCCGACCCACACCCGGGGCGGCACTGACGGCGTCGGTGGGCACCGCGCTGGCTCCTGGAGGCTGATGCGACGGGCAGCGGGGCTCTGCAGCGCAGGGGCCAACTTCCTCCGAGAGGCGCCGCCTTCTGGGACGCCGCCTCCAGGTCCGCGCCCTCCTAGGAGCTGTGGGCTGGTCCCGGGCTGTCTTCCCGCCCTCGCCTCTGCCCAACTCCACAGCGATGGCGATGTCTGGTCTGGAAGGACTTCTCGCTCCTTCTCTTCGCGGCTTCAGCTGCTGCTCCGCGGTCCGGTCGGGGCGGCCCGGAAACACCTTGCGGTCAGTGGACCGTTTCCATGGTGACTGGAAACATCTGTGAGCTGGAACCTTCCCCACTCACATTCCACCAGGCGGAGTTCTAGATCTCAGTGTTCTGCACGCCCTCTGGTACAAGAAGCAAGAATCTTCTCCAGCATCGCCTAAGGACTTGTTGGAAAGGCAGCGTCTCCACTCCCTCGCTCTGTGCCTCGTCTGTGCACACGCAGCGCCCCAGTTAGAGACTCTGGGAGTGGGGCCCAGCAATCTGTGTTTTCACAGGCACTCCAGGTAATTCTGACACCTGCTGAAATCTGAGAACCAGGGTAAACTACCTTCCTGCAGGCAAGGAAGGAGTGGGGAATGAAGGAAAAAGAGAGAGAAACTGAAAAACGGAGGGGAAATCCAGGGCCGGGTTCCACAATGTGCTCCCAGCGCTGACACGTCTTAAGACTTGATCAGTCCGTCTGTTCTTACACCTTTAGGTTCAGTTCCTCTCCTTGGCAAAGTGCAAATAGCTCATTAGAAAGGGCATCTGTTCTTTTCCCACAGCCACTATTTAGCTTGGCAGCCTCTCCCAAGTAAGAACCAGCTTGGGCAGAAGGGTCACCGATCTTTTCTTCCTATTCTTAGTAGTTAGAGTTTTAATGACTCCTGTTGACTTAACCTTCAAGGCCAAGTGGTCTGCACACACAAGAACCAGGCCCGAGAAAGACTTTGAAGGCTCTTCTCTCCAAAGTTAATTCACTAGGATTTTAACACAAAGATTTCTCACACTTCACACCCAATCTCTCAGACCCTATGTTCCAATTCATCCATAAACCCTCTCAATTCCACACTTGACCCTTAAACATGGGTTTGAACTCCACAGGTCCACTTACATGCAGATGCTTCTCAATAACTCTACAGTCAGACTTCGGTATTCCCCAGTGGATACTGATCATTTAGGGAGTCAAAAGTCCTACCAGGTCCTGGCTGGTTTGGCTCAGCAGTTGGTGTTTCAGCCTGAGGACCAAAGAGTCACAGGTTCGATTGTGGTCAAGGGCACAGACCTCCATTGCAGTTCAATCCCCAGCCCTGGTCGGGGTCGTGTGGGAGGCAACCAATCAATGTGTCTCTCTAACATCAATGTTTCTCTTTCTCTTTCTCTTTTTCTCTCTTTCTCTCCCTCCCTCCCACTTGATCTGAAGATAAATGGAAAAATATTCTTTGGTGTGGATTTTTTTTTTTTTAAGTCATACATGAAGGTTTAATTGCCCCTAATCCCCTGTGTTGTTCTAGGGTCAACTGTACTTTCAAAATATTTTCAATGTCCAATCATTTTTCATCCCCTCTACTGTTATCACCCCCATCATTTCTCACCTGGATAATTATAATAGCCTCCTAACTGTTCTCCTTTCTTCAGAGAAAAAGCCACAAAGTCTATCACTGATACTAGACCTGAATTCTTCTCTGCCCTCATCTATGACAACTCTTACCTTCCTCTCTGTTCCAGCCCCAGTGGCCTTTTGGCTCTGCTAGAACTACACCAAGCTCAGGGCCTTTGCACATGCTCTACCTTTGCCTAGGAAACTTCCCTCAGATATTCACATGATTCAATCTCTAAGTCTCTCACTTCATTTAAATCTCCACTTAAATGCTAACACCTCACAGAGGATTTTTTTGACGATCCCCCTGTCCCCATTCAAACACACATGGTCTCTCTCTGCTCCTTGCCCTTCCTATATCTATTCATATCACTTAGTATCATCTGGCATATATTTCTCTGTCTCTCTCCATTGAGATGGAAACTCCATAAGGTCAGGGATTTTCTTTGTTGACATTGCCTCTTGGGTTGTTGTTGTTGTTTTTTTAATTGTTTTCTTTTTATTTATTTATTTTTCTTTAAGTGCAAGGATTTTTATTCATTATGTTCTCTGCTGTATCTTAAGTGCCTAGTACAGTGAGCTGGCACATAGTAGGTACTCAGTAGATAACCACTGAATAAGTGAATGAATGAAATATAAAATATAAGAATCTGGACTCAATAAAAGCTGTCACATCAATGACTAAAGAGCATTTTCAGATAACTACATATTCAGTGTTCAATTTTTTTCTCAATATTGGCTCCTACAATTAAGCACATCTTCTCAGAGTAGTTTCCTTTAATTATCCAAATTGCTATAATTGTGTCTCAGAATACTGTTATTATTAAAGGAAACCAATTTGGGTCTTCTGCCAGAATATAGTTTTAGCTTGTCATCTTTTGTTTGGGAACACTCTGAGAAAAGACTGATTTATTCTGATCTGTCATTCATTGCTCATTTGCAGCAGTAGCAGATGGAACAGGTACAAGGAAGGATCTGTATGGTGTAGTATTAACAAGCTTTGTAACTCAATAGTTTCTGCTTCAAATCCTAAGCTGATAGTTTAATAGCCAGTGGACCTGGTCATGTTGCTCAACTTACCTCCCTCACCTGTCTCCTTACCTGTTATATGGAGCCAGTAACACCTCATGGGCTGTTGTCAAAATTAAAGTCGATCAGGTCTGTGAGACACGTATCATAATCTTGGGAACACAGTGTTCAGTACATGGAAGCCAGAACTATTATTATCAATCAGGACAAGAGTGGTCAAGGAAGCAATTTTTTTAGAGAAATCTTAATTGGACCTTGAACATCATTAAGAAAAAATTTCTGTTCTCTTTTTTTCACCCAAACAAATAAAGCACTTTTTCCCAATCGGTTTACAGAAAAAAATTAAGGAATTCATTATTTTAGTCATAGTATTTAACATTTGCAAATCCTATGTGGGCATCATTTTATTAATCACACACTAAAAATGAGTCTCCAAGCAATTCAATAACTTTATGAACCAGATTCAACTTCATATAATTCAAATCAGCTAGTTTAGATAATTTCCTATGCAATGTTAAGTTTTGTACTGTATCAGTATATTTTGTATTAAAATACTCTTAAGACGATTTCTTTCAGATAAATAACACATATTAAAATAATTGTCATTTTTTTTTTTTTTTTTTTTTATCCTCACCCGAGGATATTTTTCCATTTTTTTTTTTTGTACAGATAGAGTGGGAAGGAGAGAGAGAGAGAGAGAAACATCGATGTGAAGGGACACATCGAGTGGCTGCTACCCGCACGACCAACCAGGGCCGGGGACAAACTGCAACTGAAGTACGTGCCCTTAGCGGGAACCGAACCCGGGTCTTTCCGGACCGCAGGCCGACGCTCTAACCGCTGAGCCAAACTGGCCAGGGCAAAATAATTGTCATTTTTAACATCTTAATTGAGATATACTCACATGCCATGAAATTTACCCATTTACATTAACTTTAAAAAAAATTTTTTTTCTTTATTGATTTTTAGAGAGAGGAAGGGAGAGGGAAAGAGAGATAGAAACATCAATGAGAGAGAACATTGACTGGCTGCCTCCTGCATGCCCCCACCTGCATGCCCCCCACACTGGGGATCTGGCCCACAACCTGGGCATGTGCCCCAACCAGGAATCGAACCAGCGACCTCTTGGTGCATGGGTTGACAACTCAACCACTGAGCCACACCGCCCGAGCTAGATTAACTTTTTTTAAAGGAATAAATTAGTTAAATAGACATTTAGTACCTTTAAAATGTATAGTTTGGGATTCCCTGGCATGTCACAGAACTATGAATGCCTTGGTTGCCATGTTCTCATTGGAGTTAGTGATATCTGTCTATTTGGGCAGTTAGGGGCCTTGTACTGGGCACTGCCCTGTAATATAGGAGTAGGAACTTTGTAATTACTTGATTGATTGATTGATTGATTGATAAGTACACACTGTAAATTACATAATTATCTAATGTAATCTGCACAAAAACCTACTGAGGTAGGCATTACCATCATCATCATCATTTTACAGATGAGGAAACCAAAGTTAAGAAGTTTAAGGGGTTTATCTAAGGTCACCTGTCACCTGGGTTTATCTGACTCCAGAGTTCCTCCTCTTAAGCACCATACTACTTCTTTTATCTTAAATCTTGCTTTTGTTTATTTACATAAGTCATCTAAGTTTTACTATAGGAAATTAGAAACTATTAATAAACAAAATGAAAAAGGGGGAAAATCACCCAAATCTCAATGTCAATATCTTTACATAACCACAATTACCAATAACTTCAAGTTTGATTTCGATTCCTACAGATTTACATATGTGCAATTTTAATTTATAATTATATATAACCTTGTTTATAATTACTTATTTACCAAAACAAAATGATGTGCGTTCTCTCTCTGACACCCTCCCATCTTTCCTTAACACTCTCTTTATTATCTTTGTAGTTTCTAAAGAATGCTTCATCTTATCAACAATATCTTTTATAAGTTGTTGTACAAAGTAGGTTAACTATTGAAAGTCATTTTATAATTTTTTTTTTTTTTTAGTGACGCTATTTCACTTCCTAGCAAGATTGTTGTAATAATTTAATATGTTCTGTCTTTCTCGGGGTATAAGCTTTAGAAGCTCCAATCTCATTCTGATACTAACTTACCACATGATTTGGAGACATACATAAATGTTCTAAGCCTTATATTCCTTATCTTCAAAATGGGTATCTGTGGGGATTCCACAATGGTGGCGGAGTGAATGGAAGCTACACAGACCATCTCCCAGGACCAAAGTGGAATTACAACGAAAATAAAGACAAATTATCAGGAAAAAGCAACAGAAAAGCAGGGGCACTGACTCAATCCTGGTAGGCTTGCGAAGACATGAGAGGGAGCTGGGAGCCCACAGTCAGCAGCGGCCTTAGCTGGGAGCAGCGGCCTTAGCTGGGAGCAGCGGCCCTGCAGTGGCCTTGGCTGGGAGCAGCGGCCTTAGATGGGAGCAGCGGCCTTAGCTGGGAGTGGTGGCCTTGGCTGGGAGCAGTGACCCTGCGGTGGCGTTGGCTGGGAGGAGTGGCCTTAGCTGGGAGCGGTGGTCCTGGCTGGAAGCGGTGGCCCTGGCTGGGAGCAGTGGCCTTAGATGGGAGCAGCGGCCTTAGCTGGGAGCGGTGGCCCTGGCTGGGAGCGGTGGCCTTAGCTGGGAGCGGTGGCCCTGGCTGGGAGCAGCGGCCTTAGCTGGGAGCAGCGGCCCTGCGGTGGCCTTAGCTGGGAGCGGTGGCCTTGGCTGGGAGCAGCGGCCCTGCGGTGGCGTTGGCTGGGAGCAGTGGCCTTAGCTGGGAGCAGTGGCCTTAGCAGGGAGCGGTGGCCCTGGCTGGGAGCGGTGGCCTTAGATGGGAGTGGTGGCCTTGGCTGGGAGCAGCGCCCTCAGGTTACACTCCCAGGCGGCTCCACAGCGCAGAGCCAGGACAGAGGCTAAAATAGCCACAGCCACTCACCTTGGGCTCCGGCAGAGAGAGGGCAGACTGGACTGGAACTCTATGGGGCCACTCGGGATTTGGAGGGTGCTCAGGGCTTTTGCTGAGTTGCGGCCATGCAGGATGGTGGTCATCTTGCTCCTTCCCAGGGTCCTGGGGAGAGGCAGCAGCCCCTCCCTCGGAGATTCAACCCCACCCGCTAGCCATTGAAATGCAAATTGAGGCTCACTAACTACCAGCATCTGCCCCATACTCAGGAAATCCGCTTACACTGAGCACCTGAGGAACTTTTTTATTCAACTGAGAATTCAAGGCTCTTCAGGTAACCACTACTGATAGCCTCTAGGCAAAAAGCTAGAGGATAACTGTACCATCCCTGGTCTAGCAACTCTAACCAGGAAAGTAAGACTTGACAGTGGTGTGTAATGTGGGTCCTCCCTGGCTCATCCAAACCCAGGAGAGGGAGCCACAAACAGCAGAACACCAACACCCACAGGGAAAATCTGGCAGACTCCAAAGCCCACTGTGATAGCCAAAATGGTGAAACACAGAAACAAAAGCCAAATGAAAGAACAAGAGACCTCTACCAAAGATGAGATAAATGAGGTGCAGTTAAGCAAGTTAACAGAACTAGAATTCAGAGCCATGATCTTGAGGAAGCTCAACAGCATGTGTAAGGACATGAGCACCATGAGTAAAGACACAGAAATGTTCAAAATCAACCAGTTGGAAATCAAAATGGGTATTTGTGAAGATTAAATGAGATTTTATATATATAAATACATTGGATACATATTACTATACCTAGCGCATATTTATTATTCTCTAAATTAGGCTAGCATGACAAGAAGCAATAAATGAAAAGGTGTTTATTAGTTGTTTAACTGTTTATTAGCTATTTTATTAACATATCAATGTTTGTTCTTTTTATTCTTACGCTTATTAGGGTACCTTTGTTTTGTGACCAGTAAATCACACTTTATAGGGGACAAGGCACTAGGACCAATTTCAAAAAGAAAAAGTATATACCTATTATATTTAAATTGTATATTTGAAAGATATAAAAAGCTGTTTTCATAACACAGACTACAAAGAAATAAGCTGGATACAATATTCTCTGGGGAGAACATGTGGAAAATGGAATCCAACTTCTGCTCATCAATGATTCTTGAGGGCAATGTGGAATTTTTATTAGAAAAAAATTATTTTACACTGAGAAACATTGCTTTTGCTCAACATACTATTCAAATATGAATCATCACAATTTTATATAGCTCTCTAACATTGCATAAGACCTGAGACACTGAATCCAAGTATTTTAACAGAACCTGATGAAGGCTTAGAACTAAGAATGGCAAACTCTAGAACCAAAGGGGCATTGAGATGTGTAGATACCAATCTTCAAGTCTGACAAAGACCAAATCAGTACAGTTGCCCTTGTAAAAGTTATAACCATATTATTTCCACAGATAAACAGACTGTATAGGCTCCTCTGAACTATCTTGTACTGGGTAAGTTGTTCATTTAGTACTAGTGCACAAAGGGAAGAGTGCCACCTGCTGGATGAGCAATGATACTCCATGCCGGGGTAGGACTCACGTGGTCATGAGGGAACTGACACAGCCTCTATTGCAAATCAAATTCACATGCTTGCACTTAAATTAGTTTAACGGTCATTTAGCCTCATTTAGCTATTTGTTACAAGTGTCTTTTGCTCAGCTGACAAGTAAATTACTCTTCCAGAATAGACTTTTCCTGTCGAATTAATGGGGGGGGGGGCTAATTCTATTATTTTATAATTCAAGCCTATGTTTACTGCTTAAAACATATTTTGGCATTAATTATAATCATTTTATGAAGCACAGCCTTTTAATTAATTCTCCTTGGAGTTACAATTCACTCTTTTCCTTCTAGTGCAAGTCACTGGTACATTAATTCTCCCAGCCAGGTATCAATAGTTGTGAAAAATAAGATGCGAGGGCCATGACTTCTGTTCTGGTGTGCTTGAATGGGGAGATGGAAGTATTGGTAAGAAACCCTAAGGGGATGCAGGAACAGTGTAACTGGTCATGAAGATGGGAAGAGATATCATATCATGACATTGTTTAGAATTTCTCACATGATGATAAAAATAAGGCAAACTGACTAGTTTTATCATTGCTTTTCTGTTCTCTACAGACAGTGCACCCCTTGTTTGAGCCAAGGGTAGACCACTCCCACAGCATCCCTCAATACACCTCCAAATATTTGTACTAACAAATGGTGTGGGCAGTAGGGCAGAGATGTCCAGATTTATATGCCTTGCATATGGAGAGAATATAGCCTCTTCTATATTGATTTGATTTATTGTACCTGTTTAAAACTGTCTTCATCCACACTACCTTAAATTCCTTTTCTTATTTTGACATTGTACCAATTTTCAGTTCATGTGGGTTACAAATGATAAAGCTATCATAATAAATACCTTAAAGGTAAATCCATTTAATTAGATTACAGACTAAATTTAGCTAAAAATCAGCTCACTGCAGGAACAATGGTTTTGAAGGAGAAAAGTATAATCTAGGAGCATGAGGGCCTTTACATATACTGGTTAGTTGATTTCCAAATGGGCCAATCAGGATCTTACCCAGTTCCCTAGTGTAGCTATTGAAAAAGACTATTTCTGGGTTTGATAAGCTGGTAGGATATGAATGCTGAGCTGCCTTGTGGCCATTTCCCCATCAGGAAGAGAGCCCCTGATGGAAAGAACATAATTCTCTGATGACATCACATTAGCCGAGCCCTGGCCTGCTCAGTTACATGAAAAAATAAATGCTCCCCTTTTCTGTTTGTTAAGTAAATTTGAATTTCGCTTTGCCTTCCTTCCCAACCAAAAAACATTTTGCCCCAAGCTTCAAATATAGGGCTTATATGCAAGATTCAAAATTCTTTAACTATGCTCTATCCCTTTATATAATTGATTAAAGAAATGTAAGGAGACATTTCTTTCCGTGACTGACTTGCAGCATATACCAGCAAATGGCAGTTAGCACAATATATAACAATTCGCTTTTCTTTTCTTAGTCATTTTTCATTCTCTATAGTCAGTTCTGAAAGTGATTTATTTTCATTCTAGACATTTGATTAAGTATTGTCTCTATGTTTACATTAATTCCCATTCAGACTTGAAAACAGCTCAAATTTTGGCAAGAGAATTAGTACTCCTTCTGCACATCATGACCTCAATGTATATAAAGAGAGTCCCTTATTTCTCTCATTTTATTCATTTTTTAAATTAGATTCATAAAATTCAAATTTTTATTTCAAGTCATGCTGCAATTAAATTAAGAAGCATAGCAGAGTTTAGATTAGAACTAAAGCAGATTTGCAGAAATTCTGCAGCCTTAATAGCTAAGTTTTACATGGTTTTATTAAAGTTATAGCTACATAAATTATATCACTTAATCCTAGAATTCTTGGAAATTACTGTAAGAGCAATTACTAACTTAGAGAGAGCTCAATGTAGATAAACTAAGTAGTATTGAGAAAGCTGCCCTGAAAGAGTAGTATCAGTTAAAAAAAAAAAAAAAAATACCACCTGGAGAACAAGGATGTTTTCTGTGTTTATGTGTTTGTGTTTTTGTTAAGACTGGTGTACTATCATTTGTATGGTTATGACTTGGCCTCTAATGCCTAGTACCAAGCTTATGGTCAGCCCTCAAGAAGGGCTTGTTGAGCCCTGGCCGGTTTGGCTCAGCGGTTAGAGCTTCAGCCTGCGGTACAGAGAGACCCGGGTTCGGTTCCCGCTAAGGGCATGTACCTCGGTTGCAGTTTGTCCCCGGCCCTGGTCGGTTGTGCGGGTGGCCGCCGCTCGATGTGTCCCTTCACATCGATGTTTCTCTCTCTCTCTCCCTCCTGCTCTATCTGAACAAAAAATGGAAAAATATCCTCGGGTGAGGATAAAAAAAAAAAGAAGGGCTTGTTGAATAAATGAACGTTCTACAGTAGAGATAAATCTCTGATGCAACAAGATTTTCCCTGTAATTGCTATAGGTTATAAGACATAGTCATCGGGGTGGACTGAGCTAGAGGAAATTTCAGGTATCTTTTCTTTTCAAGTTTCTTCATGAGATCAGAATACGTAAAGTGACTGCCCAAAACAGAGAGGGGGCAATAAATAAGTTAACAAACTTTTATGGAATACCCACTACTGGATAAATGTTTGGGACTGTCTCAGGTCATGGCAGTACAGCAGAGCATAAGACAACCAAAGTCTCTGACTTCGAAAGAGCTTATATTCCAGTGGGGAGAGATCATTTCAGCCGATGATGCTGTGTAAACACTAATATAGAATATTGTGGTGGATGATGGAGGGTGGAGAGAGACACAACTGAATTCATAGATTACTCTCTAAGAACTCTCATGTGAGCTGAGCCTTGAGCAATGAGGACACAGCCACGTAAATGTTTGGAGAAGGAGTGTTCCAACTGTAATTGCAAAGGTCCTAGGAAGACAACAAGCTTGGTGTGCTTGATAGAAAGAAAAACAACCATAGAAAGAAAAACAACTGGAATGAAGAGGAAACAAAAGAACAGAAATGAGATTAGGTAGGCAGATACCACGTATTGTAGAGCCCTGTGTATCAGGAAAAGGGTTGAATTTTATTATAGAGGGTGAGGAGACACCATTTAAAAGGTTTTGAGAAGAGGGGTCGTATAACCCAATGTTCATTTTAGAAAAATCACAGACTGTTGCTTGGAGAATAGACTAGAATAAGAAAGAAAGGGGACTGATTGGAAGACTGTCCTAGTAATCCAGGCTGGATGGTAGTCACTGTAACTAGGGTGTAGCAGTAACTAGACTCGACATGTTTTGTAAGTAGCTGTAGGACTTTCTGGTAAATGTGTGTGAGCATTCGGGCAAAGGAAAATGCCATTTCCAGTAATGAGGACAACTCTGAGAAGAATGAATTGGAAGGATGGGAGAAATGATTAGTTCTCCTTTGGACATGTTAAGTTTGACACTCATTTGGAAAAGCCAAAATGTAGTTGGATAAATAAGTCTAGACCTCAGGATAAAGGTCAGAAGAGGAGGTATGGATTTAGAAGCCATCAGTAAATCGAAGATATTGAAAAGCCATGGCGCTAAGAGAGAGTGCAAGTAGAACAGAGAGAACTCAGCCATAGCCTGGAGCGCTGCAAGGGGTCTGCAGGGGGCGGAGGAGCCAGAGAAGGGGCTGCCAGGCAAGTTAGAGGAAAATCAGAAATCTGACTTCATGGGTGTCTACACAGGCAACCTTAATAAGAATTGTTTCTCATCGATGGGGGAATGAGAGTCTGACTGTAGTTTAAGGAGATGAGAATGGGAGGTGAGGACAGAAAGTCGCTTTCAGAAATGTATCCACTGTGTGAGGAGGAAAAATGGAGTGGTGGTTGGAGGGAGATGAAGGGCCAGGAGAGATCTGTTAGACTGCTAGTGGAGACGGTCCCGTGGAGGGGAAGAACTGGATGACAGAGGATAGCCAGGGAATAACAAAGCTCCACAGCCATGTGGAAGGATTGGACTTGGGCCTTGATAGAGCAAGGATGCATCTTCCACTGTAACTCAAGGGAAAGACCGGGGCCGGGTTCAGGTGCAGGTGGGCTGCAGAATTTGGCAAGGAGTTGAGGTAGCTCATGGGCAGTTCCATGGGAGTTGAATCTAATTTTCCCAATTCTACTCCAGAGTGTATCCACATAGCCTACATGAGAATAATGAAGCTGTATTTGTTGTATTGGACACGATATCTTTTGCAAGATGTGATTTGATTGATTTACACTTGCAAATATTTTGCAAACCTGGTCATCTAAGTTTAGTGGTACAAACGTGTCATTATCTATTTAAACGAATTCTTATAGTACTAGCTTGTTTTGAGTACATTGTGAAAGAGACACAGCCTTTAGTTTTCTGTCTGAATAAAGAAATAAAGTCAATACACAGCGTCCTTGAAGTCATTGTTGAACCACTGAATTAACTCTGGGATGACCTTACCCCAGATTTTTTTGTTTTGTGAGTTAATAAATGTATTGAATTTTTAAGCTTTTTGTTGTTGTTGTTGTTGTTGGCTTTTGTCGCTGATAGCTGACAGCATTTTCATTGGTATAGTATTTTATTGCAACAACTGGTAGCCATCTGGAAAAAAGAACTCTCAAACTTAACATAAAAATAGATCTCTGATAGATGAAAATATAATGTAAAATGTACTACACAAAGCAATGGGAAAATTCTTCTATAATCTTAAATTAGTGAAAGCCGTTCCAAGTACAACACAAAAGATTTGAGGCTCCATCTGGATAGAATAATTGCTGAATAAACTATGATACTTTAAGACAAGTTGCAATGTTTATGTGTGGGGTGGGGAGAGGATACCGAATATGTACACCCTATGTATACATTGTATAAAAATATGGCTGATGTGGCTAAATTGATTGAGCATTGGCCCATGGACTGAGAGGTCCCAATGTGATTCCCAGTCAGGGTATATGCCCAGGTTGTAGGCTCAGTCCCCAGTAGGAGGCATGCAGGAGGCAGCCGGTCGATATTTCTCTCTCACATCGATGTTTCTATTTCTCTCTTCCTTCCTCGCTCTCTAAAAAAATCAATAAAAACATATTTAAAGAAGAATATGGCTCTATGTCCATTGGGTTCTTTTTTATTTTACTATAAAATTTCTTAGATATCTGATATTTTTTTAAGATGTCAATTTTATTATGAATATAACACAGCACAAAAAACCATGAAGGCTATATAAGGAAAGATTGATAAATACATATAAATATTTAAAATTCTTCATTTAAAAAAATTACATGTCAGTCCTGGCCGGTTTGGCTTAGCAGTTAGAGCGTTGGCTTGTGGTCCAGAGAGACCCGGGTTCGGTTCCCGCTAAGGGCATGTACCTTGGTTGCAGTTTGTCCCCGGCCCTGGTTGCTCGTGTGGGTGGCAGCCACTCGATGTGTCCCTTTCACGTCGATATTTCTTTCTCTCTCTTGCTCTCCCTCCCACTCTATCTGAACAAAAAATGGAAAAATGTCCTCGGGTGAGGATTAAAAAAAAAAACAGAGAGGAAAGGCTAATTTTCCCTATATATTCAGTGGTTCTCAACCTTCCTAATGATGCGACCCTTTAATACAGTTCCTCATGGTGTGGTGACCCCCAACCATAAAATTATTTTTGTTGCTATTTAATAACTGTAATTTTGCTACTGTTATGTCTTAGGCGACCCTTGTGCAAGGGTTGTTCGACCCCCAAAGGGTTGAGAACCACTGCAATATATCAAGGATTCCTTTAAGTCTATTTAAAAAAACACCCCCACCAAAACAGAAAATGCTAACGGATGTAACAGGTGTGTTGGCAAACAAATGGCTCTTAAATATAGAAAAAGATGCTCAATTTACTCATAAAAAGAGGACTTCACATTAAAACAATACTGTTTTACTATTTCTGAAATGTTTTCCTGATACTGAAGTTACTATTTCTTGAATCACATCTTCTGGGGAGAGTGTGGGAAACAGGCCCTCTCAGACATTGCTGGCCAGAATGTAAATTGATACAATTGAGGAATAATTTGCATAGCCATCAACATTACAAATGTGAATCCTCCTTGAGAAGCAATTCCACATTCGGAATGCATTCTATAGTATGATCTGTGCACTTGTAAAATGACTTTAGTACAAGGTTATTTATTCTTTCTGCATTATTTGTGAAAAGATGTTTTACTATTCTCAAAATGATTCTGGACTTGATTCCTAACTCTTGCCTGAGAAAAAAAGAGGGCTTGTCAATAATAGATGCTCATGGTTTGGCCTTGGCACTGCTCAGTTAGAGATAGTAATGCAAAATCTAACCAGAACCATAAACAGAATAGCCCCGCTGAACCACTGGAGCCAAGAATGCCCAGCAAAGGTCTGAGCTTCTCTGGTCTGGGTCGTCTTCAACAACAGAATTGCCTTAGATTATTTGCTTACAGCCCAGAGAGGAAAAGAAATAAATAGTCTCTACTTCATCAGAGAGGCAAAACCATCAACAGACAGGGGAGAGATTTCACTAAATTAAGGACACTTACTAGTGGCAATTCTCAAGTACACTGCTTCGCACATTGAAAAGCACTTAAATAGCTATTTATTTTGCTGCATAAAATACATAAAAATAAAATGACTTAGTACCTTAACAGATTATAAGGCTATTAAGTATATGAAAGGCTTTAGCACTAAACCATGTCTGCTCAAAACACAAAACTCACTACACAGATCTAATGCTATTTCTTGAAAGGGTTGGTAATGTTTTAAATGGGAAAAAGGTAAAAGCTTACAAAAGGCAGAAACTGTGAAAAATGTGTTGCTTATATGACCTTTGCTCTGCCTTCTGTTGAGTATGGACAAGGATTATCTGGATTATCCACAAGACAATGAATCACCCAGCAGATACAGGACGAGATACCAGACCAGTCCAACTGCAAAGTGGACAATGGGCCAGGCAAAGTACGTCAGCAGGAACTGCTGGAAGCTAAAAGTAGAGTACATAACCTACACCCCAACTGTGATTTGATGCTGAACCCTTTTCGGCTCAGCCCACCTGCACCCAGGCACATGCAATAAAGCCATTTTGCTCTACATGGGCCTTATGTTGTAGATGTGATCTCCCGCCAGCTCAGACTTTTTATTTCTCATTTTCAAATAAACGTCAGCCTTGAAACAATCTACTTTCTCAACAGTGTCCAGGAGTGATTGTTTATTCTAGTGCCCTTGGACCTTAGTCTCCATTTTCTGTTTTTCATCTCCTGGAGCCTGGCTTGAATTACTATTTACTGAAAATAGCAAACTACAGATTTTTTACATCTAACAGTGCCCTCAGCGAGAATGACAACTTACTATATATAACTAAGCAAATTATATTACTATAAAGTCAAATTATGATGAGTTCAGACTAGCTAGATGATTACAAATCAGGGTCACTAGTCCATCTACCAAGAACATGCTGAATAATAAAATAGATAACTCTTATTAGTTATCTATCATGTCTAGTCATTTCAGATACATGTTCTTTAAGCCTCGCAACCTGGCTGCAGGTAAGTATACACATCCCTACTCAATAGTTTAAAAAATGAGGCTGTCCTTCACCCCCAAATCCAACAGCAAGGAAGTGACAGAACTTGATATAAACTCTGTTTTTTTCTGACTCAAAAGCCTATGTTCTTACTACACTGAGATTTTGTCACACACTACTGCTTTTCACTTTAATGTACACTTGTGCACTCTGGGTGTTTTTATCTGAAAGCTGCCTTAATTCCTACTTTCAGAGAGTGGGAGGGAGAGAGAGGAGCAGAGAGAGAGAGAGAGGATACAATTAAGGTAGCATTAGATTACTTACAAAACTGTGCCACTGGTTTTAAGTAATTTTAAAACTTCCAAGAAGCATTTAAATTATTTTTCAAATAACAGCCTTATTTATGTTTTAGTTGATGAACTATACAAAGTTTTCAGACATTACTTATTGAATTCTAGCAAGTTTTAATTTTTCTCAAAAACATAGAGGAATATACCAAATACATTTTTAACAATTATTATTAAGAAAATTTTTTGTTTTTATCCTCACTCCTTCCTTTCCCTGATCCCGTTCATGCTATACAGTAGTGTGCCTGCCTCTTGCTCCTGCCCGTAGACATATAAACATATACCAAGGACCACAAACACTCGAGTTCCTGATGACCTCCTGTCTACAAAGTTAAAGGATAGTGCTTTTTTCTCTCTCTGCCCATTATGGAAGGAATTTCAGATAGGGATCAGTCAAGTCCCCTGACCTACAGAAAAACTGTCTTTGAGCAATGCTGCTCACTTGAATTAAAGAAATTTCAGTGACTTAATATGAAATTTTTTATGCAAATTTGTGATTGTGGTTTAAGAGGGGCTACACTAAATATACAAGGAATTAATGCAACATTCGAATGAGGAATACCAAGAGTTTCTACAACACCACAAATCTAGGCAATTTGGGAGGACTCCACTTTTAAGATTTTGCTGTTAGATTGGCAAGGGGTGATGTAGCAAAGACAGTTAGTGTTCACCAAAGACTCCATAACTTCCTCTACATTTCCCAGCTTTCCTTGCAGATAGGTTGAGGCCATGTGAATAGTTCTGGCCAAAATGAGTAGATAGCACATTTGTTTCTTTCAGGTCTAGAAAATCAAAAGCTGGTATTCCTCCTCCATCTCCATCCCTTTCCTGCTATAATGACCTTGGATTGGAAGCTATTAGTCACAAGAGGGAGGACAGTTGCCAGATCCACATGGGAATCTATGAGAGCAAAAAATGCAATTTCATGTGCTAAACCACTGAGATGTCAGAAATTATTGGTACAGCATGGTCTATCCCGTCCTGATGGACATAAATGATATTCAGAAAATTTAATAACTGGTACCAAATAAGCACTGACCTAACAGAATGAGTGCAGTGACCAATGGGAACAGGTATTGGCTATACTTAACTGGTATGGCCATATGAGTCTATACCAACTCAATAGCCTAGAAAACAACCCTACAAATTTATCCCAATTTTATGCTTGATGAAATTGAAGTTCAAAGAGGGCCAAGTAGCCTGCCTAAAATCAATACTTGTAAGTGATATTCAATCCTGCTCGTTTTGATACAAAGCCCACTGTCTTTCTACCTCAATACTCTGTTTCCTACCTGCTGAATGATGCCTAAATTACCTCAACGCCTTGTCAAAAGTTAGGCTGCAATAGAACTATCCAAATAGCTTAATTGTTTATCTAAACCATGACAGCGTGGCCCAACAGTGTATGTTTATTATTGTTGAGTGTTCTTTAACTTGAACACACTCTTGTTTCTGAAAGGGTCAGTAATGTTCTAAAGGGTAAAAGTAAGAGCTTGCAAAAGGCAGAAACTGTGAAAATTGTGTTGCTTGCATGACCCTTGCTCAGCCTTCCGTTGAGTAGACTATCTGGATTATCCACAAGACAGTGAATCACCCAGCAGATACAGAGCGAGATACCAGACCAGTCCAACTGCAAAGTGGACAATGGGCCAAGCAGAGTACGTCAGCAGGAACTGCTGGAGCTAAACATAGAGTATCTAACCTACACTCCAACTGTTATTCAAGGCTGAACCCTTTAGGCTCAGCCTGCCTGCACCCAGGCACATGCAATAAAGCCATTTTGCTCTACATGGGCCTTGTGTTGTGGATGTGATCTCCCGCTGGCTCAGACCTTTTAGTTTCTATATAGAATGTCAGAATTATTGCTTGCCTTTTCTTTTAAAAAATTTTTGTCACTATTTATCATTAACCCTGAACTGTATTTTTTAAAGTTGGTACACCCAACTTTATGATATGATATATATTTAAAAGGTAAGAAAAAATTAAACTGGACGAAATGTTTGGCTTTTGGCATAGTTCTTTTGCTCCTGCTGCTCTTTTTTATTTTCTGCTGCTCATTCATCATTTAAATTCATAAGTCTCTTTTCTCCATGACAGGATAATCATCTCCACAGCAACTGCTATATCACAAAGGACGATGCCTGTGAGTGAGAACTGATCAGCAGGAGCTGAGCAACACTTAAGCAACAGAGGTTCTGTTTTCATACAAATATCTCTAATTATAATAAGCTAAGGAAGAAATGTATCAGTCCCCCCCCCTTTTTACTACCTCCCCTAATACAAACAGAGCTATCACTACGTAGGTTCTCACAAAAATAGGGTACCTTCAACCACAGACAGATTTAAAAAGAGCATATTCCTATGCAGAGATGATACCACCTGTTATTGCAAAGCAAATAAGACTTTACTGAAGGATCAGGGATAATACAATGAAAATACAACACTAAAAGCAACTGATTACAGGCTACTTGATAATTGCTGCTATCAGGCCTACAAGCTTCGCCGATGCTCCTAGAGAAAATTTCATATGCCTTTACACCTAGTTTCTGACATGGAGACATGTGCAGAAGCTAGCTTTAGCCCTAGCAGGCCAATTATCCTCAGGCACAGTGCCTAAGGCCCATTATACTTTTAGGGACCCATGAAAATATTTTAATTTTGACTTTTTAAATGGAATTTTTAAGTGGATATAATTATAATAAATATGTATAAATTATCATAGTGAATCAATCCTGGATTACACATCACAGTCACAAAATAAAATGTGTATATGTGTATAGAGCAGAATAATTAAATAAAAAATAGACCCACATATTTACAGCCTACTGAGTATTTTGGTGGTGGTGGGGGGCGGGGTTTGGGAGATGGAAGAGGGCAGAGGGAATAACTGGTAATGGAAAAAAATGAATTTAATTTAAAAATTAAAAACTGTTGTTGGGACAACTGGAAAAAAATGTATGAAAAAAATAAAATTTGAGGACTTGCTTTGACAGCTCATATACTAAAATTGGAATGATACAGAGAAGAACAGTGTGACTTTTGTATGAGATGACATGCAAATTCTTGAAACGCTCCATATTTTTCAGAAAGTTAATCGTAAGTGTTCTCACCACACTCACAAAAAATAGTAACTATGTAAGGTGATAGATATGTTAATTAGCGTGATTATATTAATATGTTTATTAAGCATACATACATTTTTTAATTAGAGCAATCTGATTAAATAATGGGCAAACACCTGAACAGGTACCTCACCCAAGAAGATATACAGTTGGCAAATAAGCATATGAAAAGATGATCAGTATCATATGTCATTAAGCAATTTCAAACTTAAACAATAATGAGATACCACTAACACCTATTAGAATGGCTCAAGTCTAAAACACAAACACCAAATGCTGGCGAGGATGTGAAGCAACAAGAACTCCCATTCATTGCTCATGAGTGTACAGCCACTTTAGAAGACAGTATAACAGTTTCTTACAAAACTATACATATTCTACCATATGATCCAGCATTTGTACTTCTTGGTACTTATTTGAATGAGTTAAAAAGTTATGTCCACTCAAAAACCTGCACATGGATGTTTATAGCAGTTTTATCCATTAATTGTAAAAACATGGAATCAAACAAGATATCCTTCAGTAGGTGAATGGATAAACAAACTGCAGTGTATCCAGACAATGGAATGTTATTCAGTGCTAAAAAGAAATGAGCTATCAAACCTTGAGAACACATGGAAGAACCTTTAATGCATATTACTGAATGAAAGAAATCAATCTGGAAAGGCTACATATTATATGATTCCAACTAAATGCCATCTGGAAAAGGCAAAACTACAGACACAGTAGAACAGTGGTTGTCAGGGGTTGTGGAGAGGGAGGGATGAATAGGGAGAACAGAGAGGAATTTTAGGGACTTGAAACTACTCTATGATACTGCGATGGTGAACAAATGTCATTATATATTTGTTCAACCCACCGAGTATAAATCACCTAGAGTGAACCCTAATGTAAACTATGGATGTTGGTTGATATTGATGTGTTCATTGATTGTAGCAAATGTACCAACTGGTGCAGGATGTTGATAGCGGGAGAGGCTATACACATGTAGTGGTAGGGGATGTACAGGAATTCTTTATACCTTCTGATTAATTTTTCTGTTAACCTAAAACTGCTCTTTAAAAAGTCTGTTTGAGCCCTGGCCAGTTTGGCTCAGCGGTTGGAGCGTCGGCCTGCGGTACAGAGAGACCCGGGTTCGGTTCCCGCTAAGGGCACGTACCTCGGTAGCAGTTTGTCCCCGGCCCTGGTTGGTCGTGCGGGTGGCAGCCACTCGATGTGTCCCTTCACGTCGCTGTTTCTCTCTCTCTCTTCCTCTCTCTCCCTCCCACTCTATCTGAACAACAACAACAAAAAAGTCTGTTTGAGAGAACTTCCGGTCAAGATGGCGATGTAGGTAAATGCGGTATCGCGTCCTCCCACAACCACATCAAAGTTACAACTAAACTACAGAACAACCATCACTCAAAACCACCTGAAATCAAGCTGAATGGAAGTCCTACAACTACGGAATTAAAGCAGCAGCCACATGCAGACTGGTAGGAGGGCGGAGGCGCGAGGGGCGGCAGCGGCGGCCCAACAAGCTGGTCCCACACCCACGTGTGGCGGATGAAATCAGGAGGCTACCTCGGCTGGGAAGGTCCTTCCTGAGGACTGAGGGGTCCCCGGCCCACACCAGGCGCCCCGCTCAGGGTTCCAGTGCCAGGAAGAGAATCCCCATCACTTCTGGCTGGAAAAACCAGCAGGAACTGAGGCTCAGGGAGGCTGAGGCGGCTGGAGCCCCAGGCAGCTCCTTAAAGGGCCCGCGCACGGACTTAGCGGACTCTCTCCCTCTAAGCTTGAAGGGGAGGCAGCTCAAGGGGCACCAGAGACATACAGGGAAGAACTAAGCTGTTTGGCACTGGAGCAGGACTGGAGAGGGGGCTTTCTCCAGGACCGATGTGCTATCAGAGGCCTTTGTTCCTTTGGTGAGCCCTTCCTGGGGCAGCAGACAGTTGCCATATCTGGGACTCCAGCAACCTGGCTCACACTGGTAGCCCCGCCCTGGTGATTCCCTGAGGCCCCGCCCCACCCAACTTTCAGGCCCACCCAAGCTGTTGCCACTTGCTTAACCATAGGATTGGCCCGTCTTGGATCCTGCTTCAGGTTTTCCTAAATTCTTTCAAACAAGCAGCATCTCGTCTCAGATAGCCCCATACCTCTCGTTAAGTAATACACAGAAACAAACAGAGAGGCAGCAAAAATGAGGAGACAAAGAAACAGGTCCCAAATGAAAGAACAGAACAAAACCCCAAGAAAAGAACTAAGCGAAATGGAGATAAGCAACCTAACAGATGCTGAGTTCAAAATACTGCTTATAAGGATGTTCAATGAACTTAGTGAGAACCTCAGTGAACTTAGGGAGGGCATCAAGAGCATAAACAAGGACCAGTTAGAAATCATGGATGCACAGTTAGAATTGAAGGAGGCATTAACTGAAATAAAGAATAATTTACACAGCTTCAATAATAGAGTATGTAAATCCAAGGAGCAAACCATCGATTTGGAATATAAGGAAGCAAAAAATGCCCAATCAGGACAGCAAAAAGAAAAAAGAATCCAAAAAAATAAGGATAGTGTAAGGAGCCTCTGGGACAACCTCAAGCGTGCCAACATTCGCATCTTGGGGGTGCCAGAAGGAGAAGAGAGACAACAAGAAATCGAAAACCTGTTTGAAACAATAATGGCAGAAAACTTTCCTAACTTGGTGAAGGAAACAGACATACAAGTCCAGGAAGCACAGAGAGTCCCAAACAAGATGAACCCCAAGAGGCACACACCAAGACACATCATCATCAAAATGCAAAAGGTTCAAGACAAAGAGAGAATCTTAAAAGCAGGAAGAGAAAGGCAGCTAGTTACCTACAAGGGAGTTCCCATAAGGCTGTCAGCTGATTTCTCAAAAGAAACTTTGCAGGCCAGAAGGGAGTGGCAAGAAATATTCAGAGTGATGAAAAGCAAGAACCTACAACCAAGATTACTCTATCCTGCAAAGCTGTCATTTAGAATTGATGGCCATATAAAACCTTTCCCAGATAAGAAAAAGTTAAAGGAGTTCATCACCACCAAACCGTTATTATATGAAATGATGAAGGGTCTTTTTTTTTTTATGAATTTTTTATTTATTTTTTTGTTACAGATATTTTACCTTTTTACCCCATTGGCACCCCCCACCCCACCCCACCTCCGCCCCGTCCCCGGCTTAGTTGTCCATGTCCATTGGTCATGCATACATGCATATAAGTTCTGCATACATGCATATAAGTTCTCTTCCCAGCCCCCACCCCCCCACCCCCCTACCCCCCCCCACCCCCTCTTCTGAGGGATGTCAGTCTGTGCCCTACTTCCATGTTTCTGGGTCTACTGTATTCCTCAGACTGTTATGTTCATTATATTCCGTATATAAGTGAGATCATGTGGTATTTGTCTTTTTCTGCTTGGCTTCTTTCACTTAGGATAATACTTTCCAGGTTCCTCCATGTCATCTCAAAGGATAAGAGATCTTTCTTTCTTACCGCTGCATAGTACTCCATTGTGTATATGTACCACAGCTTTTTTATCCATTCGTCTACTGGTGGACACTTGGGCTGTTTCCAGATCTTAGCTATTGTAAATAGTGTATGAAGTGTCTTTTTGAAGAAAAAGATAAAATATATGAACAAACAAAATGGCAATGAATACATATCTATCAACAATGGAATCTACAAACAAAATGAACAGGTAGAACAGAAACATTCTCATAGATACAGAGAACATTTTGTTGGTTGCCAGCTGGGAGGGGGGTTGGGGGAATGGGTGAGAAAGGTGAAGAGATTAAGAAGTACAAATTCGCCCTGGCCGGTTTGGCTCAGCGGTTAGAGTGCCCGCCTGCGGTCCGGAGAGACCCGGGTTCGGTTCCCGCTAAAGGGCATGTACCTTGGTTGCAGTTTGTCCCCGGCCCTGGTTGGTCGTGCAGGTGGCAGCCACTCGATGTGTCCCTTTCACATCGATGTTTCTCACTCTCTCTTCCTCTCTCCCTCCCACTCTGTCTGTACAAAAAATGGAAAAATGTCCTCGGGTGAGGATAAAAAAAAAAAAAAAAAAAGAAGTACAAATTCATTGCTAGACTGACAAACCTCAAAGGGAAAGGGGTTGGGGGGTGGGAAGAAATAAACCAAAGAACTTATATGCATAACCAATGGACACAGACAATAGTGTGGGAAAAGGAGGGAGGGGGGCGGGAGTGGGGAGGAGGGGGTCAAGGGGGGAAAAATGTGGAACATCTGTAATACATTTTACATCCAACAATAAAGATTTAAAAAAAAAAAGTCTGTTGAGCCCTGACCGGGTTTCTCAGTGGTTAGAGCACCGGCCTACGAACCAGAGCGTCTTGGATTCGGTTTCCGCCAGAGGCACGTGCCAAAAAAATAATAATAATAAAATATAATATAATAAAAAGTCTGTATGAGCCTGGCTGGTATGGTTCACTGGTTGAGTGTTAAGCCCTGCACCAAGAGGTTGCCAGTTCGATTCCCGGTCAGGGCACATGCCCAGGTTTTGGGCCCGATCCCCCGTGGCGGGTATGCAGGAGATTGCCAATCAATGTTCTCTCTCATTGATGTTTCTATCTCTCTCTCCTTCTCCCTCTCTCTCTAAAAATTAATAAAGGATAAAATGCAAATCAATATGGTGCTGGGAGGGTACTGGAAATAGTGGGGGGAACACTTTGTAAAGTATATGATTGTCTAACCACTATACTGTACAACTGAAACTAATATAAAGTAATATAATGTAAACTGTAATTGAAAAATAAAATTAATTAAAAAGAGTTTTTAAAATTGGGGGAGGGGGATCTTACCTTAATACTCAACACAACCAAAAAATGCAAATTATAAACTGAGAGGAAAAAAAAAAATTTAAAATATTTTTTCTTTATTGATTTCAGAGAGGAAGGAAGAGGGAGATAGAAACATTAATGAAAGAGAACATCGATTGGCTGCCTCCTGCATGCCCCCCACTGGGGATGGGGCCCACAACTTGGACATGTGTCCTGACCAGGAATCGAATTGGCAACCTTTTGGTGCATGGGTCGATGCTCAACCACTGAGCCACACCAGCCGGGCTGGAAATTATTATTGTTTATTATTATTATTTTTTTTTAGGATTCTGAAAGTAGATGTTATATCTTTTTTAAAAATTAAATTTAATTTTGTTATTAATTAATTTTTGTTACAGATGTTTCTCCTTTTCCCCTACTGATTCCCCCCTCCCCCTCCCTCCCCTGTCCCCAGCTTTGTTGTCCATGTCCATTGTTTATGCATACATGCATATAAGTTCTGTAGTTCAAAAATATGGAACGCTTCAGGAATTTGCGTGTTATCCTTGCGCAGGGGCCATGCTAATCTTCTCTTTATCGTTCCAATTTTAGTATATGTGCTGCCGAAGCGAGCACTGGAAATTATTTTTAATATATGTATCTGTAAAAGAACTTATAATGTATAAAAGACTCCTACAAATCAGAAATAAAATAATTTTTAAAAATACAATTAAAAAATAGTCAAAAGACTTGATCAGACATTTCACAAAAGTAGACATACTAATAAGCACATGAAAAGACACTCAACAAACATCATTAGTCATCAGGAAAATATTAATTAAAACCACATTGAAATTCCACTTCACACCCACTAAAGTGGCTAAAACTAAAAGCCTGACAACATCAATTGTTGCTGAGTGTTTCATACCAGTGTAACTATCACACACGGCTGGTAGGTATATAAAACGATACAGCCTCTTTGCATAGCTGTTTGGGAACTTCTTATAAAATTATACACCCACATAATGAAGGAGCAGTTCTACTTCTAGCTATTTATCCAAGAGAATGAAAATATACATTCACAAAAACTTAACCAAGAATGTTAATAGCAGGTTTATTTCTAACAACTCAAAACTGGAAACAAATACAAATGTCTGTCAACAGGACTATGGATTTTTTTTTTTTTCTTTTTTTTTTTTATCCTCACCCGAGGACATTTTTCCATTTTTTGTTCAGGTAGAGTGGGAGGGAGAAAGAGAAACAGAGAGAGAGAGAAACATCGACGTGAAAGGAACACATCGAGTGGCTGCCACCCGCACAACCAACCAGGGCCGGGGACAAACTGCAACTGAGGCACGCGCCCTTAGCGGGAACCGAACCCGGGCCTCTCAGGACCGCAGGCCGACGCTCCAACCGCTGAGCCAAACCGGCCAGGGCAGGACTATGGATTTTTTAAAATATGTATTTATACAAAGAAATATTAATCAGTAATGAAATGGAACTAGTAATACAACATTATAGATAAATCTCTAAAACACTGCACAGAGTAAACGAATCAGACAGAAAAGAATGTTCATTATGCCCTGGCCAGTTTGGCTTAGCAGTTGAGCGTCAACCTGTGGACCAGAGAGTCCTGGGTTTGGTTCCCACTAGGGGCACATACCACAAAAAAAAAGGGAAAAAAAATAAAACAGCAAAAATTCTTAAAAAAGAATATTTATTGTATAATATTATTTATGTGACTTCAAGAGCAGACAAACTCAACGATGATGACAGAGATTAGAACGCAATCACCTATTTGGGAAGGGATTTTGACCGAAGGAAGACATGAAAGGACTTTCTAGAGATAATGGAAGTCTTATGTATTGTTGAGTGTTGATTACATGAATATATAATCCTGTTAAGACTTATCCAATTATACACTTAATAGATATTGCATTTCATTGTAAATTTTACCTCTATTAAAAGAAATGTCACCAGATAATTACCTTACCTGGTTAAACAAGACAAAATTATTTAAGATGACATGGAGGGACCTGGAGAGCATTATGCTAAGCGAAATAAGCCAATCAGAGAAAGACAAATACCACATGGTCTCACTTATTTGTGGAATATAATGAACAAAATAAGCTGATGAACAAAATAGACCCAGAGACAGAAAAGAGTACGGTTCAGACTGACAGACCTCAGAGGAGGGGGGCAGGGGAGATGGATGAGATGAACCAAAGAACTTATGTGCATGTAAGCATAACCAATGGACATAGACAACAATGCTGGGGGGTGGGGGGTGGGGAGCGAGAAGGGGAGGAGGGTGTCAATAGGGGGAAAAGGAGAAACATCTTTATTTATTTATTTATTTATTTTTAATCCTCACCCGAGGATATTTTTCCACTTTTTTTGTACAGATAGAGTGGGAGGGAGAGAGAGGAAGGGAGAGAGAGAGAGAAACATCAACGTGAAGGGGCACATCAAGTGGCTGCCACCCGCACGACCAACTAGGGCCGGGGACAAACTGCAACCGAAGTACGTGCCCTTAGCGGGAACCGAACCCGGGTCTCTCCGGACTGCAGGCCGACGCTCTAACCGCTGAGCCAAACTGGCCAGGGCAGGAGAAACATCTTTAACAAAAATAAATTAAAATAATAATAATAAACTGTCTAAATAATTCCTTCATTTGTTTAACTTTTCTCAAACATGTATTGTATTGAGCACTCAATTTCCTTAGTTGTTATTGGTCTGTTCAAGTTTTTCTATCTCTTCCCAGTTCAGTTTTGGGAGACTATGTGTTTCTAGAAATTTGTCCATTTCACTTAGATTGTCCAATTTGTTACCATATAATTGTTCATAGTATTTGTTAACCATCCTTTTTATTTCTGTGGTGTCAGTTGTTACTTCTCTTTCATTTCTGACTTTATTTATTTGGGTTGTCTCTCTTTGTTTCTTGGTGAGTCTAGCTAAGTGTCCATCAATCTTGTTTATCTTTTCAATCAACCAGCTCTTTGTTTCATTAATCTTTTGAATTGTTTTTTTGATCTTTACGTCATTTATTTCTGCTCTGATCTTTACTGTTTCTTTCCTTCTACTTGCTCTTGGTTTTCTTTTTGTTTGCTTTCAAGTTCTTTAAGTTGTGAAGTTAGATAGTCAATTAGAAATTTTTCTTGTTTCTTGAGGTAGGCCTGTAGTGCTTTGAACCTCCCCCTCAGGACTGCTTTCATTGCATCCCATAAATTTTGTGTTGTTATGTGTTCATTTTCATTGGTTTCCAGGAAGATTTAAATTTTTCCTTGATCTCCTTGGTAACCCATTCATTGTTTAATAACATGCTATTTAGCCTCCATGTGTTCAAATGTTTTTGCGTGTTCTTGTTGTAAGTGATTTCTAGTTTCATGTCATTGTGATCTGAGAAGATGCTGGATATGATTTCAATCTTCTTAAACTTGTAGAGACTTAGTCTGTGTTCTAACATGTGGTCTATCTTTGAGAATGTCCCATGTGCACTTGAGAAGAATGTGAATTCTGAAGTTTTTAGGTGTAATTCTCTGTAGATATCTATTAAATCCATTTGGTCTAGTGCCTCATTTAGAGTCTGTGCTTCCTTGTTAATTTTTTGTCTAGAGGATCTATCCAGTGATGTCAGCAGGGCATTGAAGTCCCCTGCTATGATTGTATTGCTGTCAATTCTCCTTTGAAGTCCTCCAGAAGATTTTTAATATATTTTGGTGCTCCTATATTGGGTGCATATATGTTTTCCATGGTTATATCTTCCTGTTGGATAGATCCTTTCAATATCATGTAGTAGCCTTCTTTGTCTCTAGCTATGGCCTTCATTTTGACATCTATTTTATCAGATATGAGTATTGCTACCCCAGCTTTTTTTTCCTTTCTGTTTGCCTGGAAGATTTTTTTTCCATCCCTTCACTTTCAACCTATATGAGTCTTTTGTTGTGTAAACAACATATATGTGAGTCATGCTTTCTTATCCAGTCAGCTACTCTGTCTTTTTATCAGAGCATTCAATCCATTTACATTTAAGGTTATTATTGATATGTACTTATTTATTGCCATTTTTGTTTAGTGTGGTTATATTTTTCTTCCTATTTCTTCTACTAGTTACAGCAGTCCTTTTAACATTTCTTGCAGTGCTGGTTTGGTGCTAATATATTCCCTTAGCCTTTATTTTTTTTGTCTAGGAAGCTCTTTATTTGACCTTCTATTTTGAATGATAGCCTTGCTAGATAGAGTCAACTTGGATTCAGATCCTTGTTTTTCATGACCTTGATTACTTTGTGCCATTCCCTTCTGGTCTGTAGTGTTTCTGTTGAGAAGTCAACTGAGAGCCTTATTGGGGTTCCTTTGTAGGTAACCTGTTGCTTATCTCTTGCTGCCTTTAGGATTCTTTCTTTGTCTTTAATTTTTGGCCTTTTAATTATTATGTGTCTTGGTGTGGACCTGTTTGAATTCTTCTTACTTGGGGCTCTCTGTGCTTCTTGAACTTGAATGCCTTTTTTCTTCACCAAGTTAGGGATGTGTTCTCTCACTATTTCTTCAAATATATTCTCTTGCTCATTTTCTTCTTCTTGAACTCCTATGATGCAAATGTTGTTATGTTTCCAGTTGTCCCACAGTTCTCTTAAACTGTCTTCCTGTTTTTTAATTGTTTTTTTCTTTTTGATTTTCTGATTGGGTGATTTTTTTCTACCCTATCTTCTAATTCACTGATGCAGTCCTCAGCTTTCTCTACTCTGTTGGTTATTCCTTCCAATGTGTTCTTTATTTCTGCTATGTCATTCTTCATTTCCAATGGTTGTTTTTCAATGTTTCTATATCTTTACTCATGGTGTTGAGCTCTTTACCTTTGTTGAGCTTCCTCATTATCATTGCTCTGAACTCTATCTCTAATAACTTGCTTAACTGCATTTCATTTATCTCATCTTCAGTAGAGTTCTCTTGTTCTTTCATTTGGGATTTCTTTCTTTGTTTCACTATTTTGGCTATCTCAGTGGGTTTTGGAGCTTGCCAAATTTTCCCTGTGGGTGTTGGTGTTGGTGTTCCGCTGTTTGTGGCTTCCTCTACTGGGTTTGGATGAGTGTGGGAGGACTCACGTTAAACACCACTGTCAAGTCTTACTTTCCTGGGTAGATTTGCAAGCCCAGGAAAGGTTCAGTTATCCTCTAGCTTTTTGCCTGGAGGATATTAGTCTCAGTTACTTGATGAGCCTTGGGTTGTAGCCCTCAACTGAATGAAAGACTCCCTCAGGTGTTCAGGGTAAGAGGATTTCCAGAGGGTGGGCAAATGCTGGTTGATAATGAGCCTCAATTTGCATTTCTCTAGCCCAGCTGGGTGGTATTAAATTTCTGAGGGAGGGGCTATTGCTTCTCACTGGGGCTCTGGGAAGGGGCTCTTTGAGTAAGATGTATACTGTCCTGTGCAGGAGTGATTCAGCAAAAAACTCCCAGTGTCCTCCAAGTCCCAAGTCTCTCCACACATTTCCAGACCAATCCACCCTCCCTCTGCCAGAGCTCAAGGTGAGTGGCTGTAGCTAATTTAGTGTTCTGTCCCAGCCCTCTGTGCTGTGGAGTTGGCTTGGGATTTTAACCCCGAGGGAGCTGCTCACAGCTAAAACAGCTGCTGTCCATGGGCTCCCAGCCCGCCCTCTCTTGCCCACAGATTCTATCAGGCTTGATTCAGTGTCCTTTTCTCCTGTCCCTGGTTATATGTGTCCTCTCGAGCTGCTTTTCTGTTGCTTTTTCCTGACGATTTGTCTTTATTTCAGTTGTAATTCCAATTTGGTCCTGGGAGATGGTCTGTGTAGCTTCCATTCACTCCGCTGCTGTTTTGGAATCTCTGTTTAGGCAGTTTATAGGCACACAATGAGACATTCAGGTAGCTTCTTTCAAGCATGTGTTTAATTTCCTTCTGATAACTCTTTACACAGAGAGGGACCTTCCTTTTCTTAGACTGTCAGTGATTGCTCTAGCTTTGAGCAAATTGGCTCTCTTTGGCAGTCAATCTACATGTATGTGTACAAATGTGCATGTCACCACAGTACAGTCGATTGTTTTGGGTTGTTCTCCTGTGGTAGAAACTGTTGTTGTTGTTTTGTTTTGTTTTTATCCTCACCCGAGGACATTCTTCCATTTTTTGTTCAGGTAGAGTGGGAGGGAGAGAGAGGAATAGAGAGAGAGAGAGAAACATTGATGTGAAAGGAACACATCGAGTGGCTGCCACCCGCACAACCAACCAGGGCCGGGGACAAACTGCAGCCGAGGTACGCGCTCTTAGCGGGAACCGAACCCGGGTCTCTCAGGACTGCAGGCCGACACTCTAACCGCTGAGCCAAACCGTCCAGGGTTAGAAACTGTTTTAATTGATTAATTATTTCAAAAAAAAATTTGTCTTATCACATAAAGATACAGTAAAAATAATCTGAAAGCTAAATCACAAGTACTTTTGAGAAAGACATCTTTGCTCAATTAATTAATGATTTCAAGATACTTTCCCCTCAAAAAGAGAGCAATGTCTGCAAAGTTATTCCATATTGTGTATTTTTTGTTCTGAGACTGTTTCCAACTAAAGCATGAGAAATATTTCTTCCACTCATAATTTTAAAGTTTTGAAAAATAAAAAAACTATGTAAGTATAGGTTGATCTGTTATATTAGGCTAATGTGTGGGAGGTGTCTTCTTTTTTTTCTTAAATGTACATCCTTAAAATGAAATTGCTTTCGATATTTAAATGTGACTTGAAAGATAGGTTTTTAAAGCAGATGGCAGACAAAGATGTGTTATTGAATTCTAGCTATCAAAATGTGATGTCTAAATTCCAGATGAAAATGAGCAAATGGAGATATGTAGATGTTAATATTTACATATAAAAATTGTATTTTCCAAGAATATTTTGCTTTAGATTAAGTAAAAATTACTCTGAAAATATTGGATCTTTCTCAAAATGAAAAAAATTTCATTTCAAAAGCCAGAAATTTCAACAACATCCAGATTAAGAAATGAAGTCCTATTTTATTTGAAACGATGATCGGTGAACTTTTATTCTATTGTATAACTAACATAAAAGGAAACTTCTGAACCACCTACAAGTTCTCATTCTCTACTTTCTAGATGAGGTCACATTCCTTTCTCTCCCCTGTCGGTCATGGGATGGCCCCCTCTGTTCAGCAGACATCTGGTTTAAATTCCCACCATATGTGATAAATCAATGCATAACAGGTAATAAATTTAAAAGACTATATTCCTATAGGCTGTGGCTTCTATTCTCTAAGTCTTTGCAAGTTTAATGATTTTTCCATCTCAGCTTATCTATGTAATAGTAATAAGAGAGGCCCAAAATGCAGAATGTACTTTAGAACTAAGAGCTTATCTCCAAAGGCAATCAGCAGGAAACTTGAAATAATATCCCTACTGCTGCTGTGTCTTTATGAGCTTTGAAAACTGAACCTACCATTTCACAGCTTCCTATACTATAGTCCTTTTTATCCAATTATGTTTGGTAATTGGGGATTATTACTAAAGTATAATGGATATTCACTATTTGGATTATTCACACATTTATTCTTTTATTTTAGTACAGACATTTTAAAAACCTAGCACCATTTTTATTAGTTAAGCCAATAGTAAAAAGCAATTTAGAATAGTGGTTAAGGAAATTACTTGAGGTGACTTAGGCAAGAATTGGAATGCTTTAAACCTCTATTTCCTAATCAAATAAAATAGTAATAATGATGGTAACTTCCTCATAGGGTTGTTGTAAAGATTAAATGAGGTGATGCTTATAAATTATTTAGCACATATCTGACACATACAGAGTTTGTGGGGTTGTTGACTATTAGCACAATTGTGAACTTACCTACAACGCTTCTAATTTCCAGGATTAAAGCTAATATTGCCAAGACTGGAGCCCTGTGAGAAATGCTGTTGTATGGTATGTAATTAACAATGGGCCTCAAGGGAGAGTTATTCCTATTGCCTTCCTTTTCTCTACCTCACCGAAGGTTGGCATGTGTCTATCTCCCCTACTTGATGTTAGGTTCTCTGAGGACATGGCTTATGCCTCTTTGAATTGCTGAGTCTGGTTAATTGTAGACTCTTGTTAGGGGAATGTACACATGAACATGTATGCAAATAGACTTGAAACATAAATTTTAAATTTGCTTTCTTTATGTGGTTTTAAGTCATTATCTAAAGAATAATTTCTTTCAACTTGGTCTTGTAAAGCAATATAGGTATTATAGAGCTACAAACAAAAGAACAGTTAACAGTCATCTATTGTTCTTCATTTACATTTTTTAAATTATGTCCAGTTTAGACATTTTATATCTGAGATCCAAGTGGAGGGGCTGATTAGGGAGTTGGATATAAGTTTGGAGAAGTCCTTAAGTTTCCAGAAACTTATAGATGTTCAAAAAACATCTTTTTTTTTTTTTGTAGAAAAACAAGTTGTTAGAAAATTGGGAGTTGTCAGCATGTGGATAGTACTTAGAGCCATGTGACTGGATAGGATTACCCAGGGAGAGAATATAAAGTGAGAGAAAAAGGTTCTAAGATGAAACCCTGGGACATTTCAAAACTTAGAGTTTTGAGTGGTAATGAGAAGCCACAGAATAGACTGAGCTAGACAGGCTCAGAAGGTCAGAGAAATTAGGAGAACCAAGAGAAAACCAATCATCACATGTTTAGCTCTCATTGTCCCTGGCTCTCTTCATCTCAAGCTCTGATTCCTACTTTTTATCTCAGGAGCTTTTTCCAATTTTGGTGCTCTGTTTGGATCCACATCTCTAGTTTTCCTATATAACTCTCTGCTTCTCATCCCCTCATTCAGTAATTCTCTGTTTTGCATGGGTCTTCAAACTTGGCCCCCCTGAAGCTTTAGGATCTAGAGTCAAGTTCAGGGGTGTCCCTGTGCCAGCCTCAGCTCACCTCGCCCTTATCCCTCACCTCACTTGTCATTTCTCAACTGGATAAAAAGGAGGGATGGCTACTCTTCTTTTTTATTTATTTTTGTTACAGATGTTTCCTTTTTTCCCCCCATTGACACCCTTCTCCGCATCCCGTCCCCAGCTTTGTTGTCCACGTCCATCGGTTATGCGTATATGCATTTAAGTTTTGTGGTTTATCTCCCCCCACCACCACTGCCTCTTCTGAGGGTTGTCAGTCTGCTCTTGATGTTCTTGGCTTTAGACCCTCTGATTTATTTTGCAGGTGGGTAACTTGCACCCCCTTAACTTATCCTGAACCCTGTTTTTCTGGACTTCCTCCTTGCCTGTGTATTATATTCTTGCTTCACCTCTGGGCATTTGGCCACTTTGGGCCAACAACCTGTTCTTTTCAGCCAGTCCCTCTGTCTCTTTATCTCTGCACAAACCCACCCCCACTCCATCCCATCTTCAGTGTCTAGTTCTCTTGCTGTGACCCTATGGGACATTGGAGCCATATTTGGAGGAAGGTCAATTCTCCTGAACCCAGCTGAATATATTGTCCACATTTTTTTAATTTTAATTTTATTTTTTACCATATGGTGATCTCAAAGAGTCTGGAAAATAAAATTCCCTGAAATAGAGGTATATGCAACGGAAAATGCAATCATTTGATTCTCAACCTTCAGTTGGTACTTGCTTCCAGCAATCACATGCTAAATCAGTAGGAATTTCATGAGGGAGCACCAGGGAGTCTAATTAGCAAACAACACCTGATATTTTCCCTAGAGATTGTGGGACATAAATTAGTGGGACATAAATTAGGAGACTAGAATCCCAAGATAATTATATAGGTCCTAGAAATATTTTAAAGGGTTGCTATTTGAGGGATCTATGATCATTGGTTGGTTCCTATTTAGCCTAAATTCTTACTAAGTAGGGTTGGGAATGTTTATGGAATGGTGATTGAGGTCTAGTAATAAGCCATTTGAATCCTCGATTTTCAAGGCCACTGTACCACTAGATCTCTAGAAACAGAGTAAAGAATTTTCAAGAGTTTTTCCTATGTGTTTTGGCTAATGATGCTTGATCTAGAACAGCTGTATTCTTTACCTCGGTCCTTCATTTAACAAGGTAGATATCTGCTGAAATGTTCACTCATTTGTTATTAGATTTTTATGTAATTGTGTCTTTGCTGCTTTCATAATAAAATATTTTATTCCATTACGAAACATTCAAACAATACAAAAATTAAGAAATAGTTTAGAAACTAAAAGTCCTCACAAGTTCTCCTTTCCTTAAATATATTCCCTCTTAATCATTTGGTGTATATTCTTTTGAACATTTTTGTGTTACAGAAATGGGATATAGGGTACATATTGCTGAGAAACTTGATTTTTTACTTGATAATATATCATTGATATCTTCCTACATTAGTACTTGCTGCTCTCATTATTTTTAACAGTGATGGGTATGAATATACCAAAATTCTTTAGCCAAAAGTGTGGGTTATATTCAGTTTTTACAAACACAAGCATTGCAAAAATTAACATCTATGTATATATTTCTTTGCGCACTTGTGTGAGTACTTCTGTAGGATTCATTCTTGGAACTGGATTTCTTAGGTTAAAAGATAGAGACATTTAGAACTTTGAAAGATAACTACCAAATTGCCCTCTTAAGAGGTTGTGTCATTTTTCATGCACATATCCTTGTTGATATATGCAATATCCTTGTTGATAAACATTGAGCAACAGTGAATATTTTGATTGCGTGAACATGGTAGGTAGAAAATTATGTCTGTTCAAATTTACATTTTCTAAATGATATTTTATGATTAAACTAGATACCACTTTGTAAAAATTTAAAGCAGGTATTTTTAGTGACTGCCTTAAAAATTGTAATTATTATAAGTACTTAAAGGCATACCAAATATATTCTAGGAGCAAAACAAATAGTGTGTATACATATATATTTAATACCTTGTGCCAATTGCTGGGGCCTATATATAGATGAATAATGACTGATGTTGAAAGATGAATAATGATCTAAGCAAATAGATAGGAGAGAAACATGCTAAACATAGTTTGAAAACTAGTCAAATTTCAAGTTCCAGTTGGAATATTAGGATTAATATATAGTATTTAAACTTTTATTCGTGGCATGAAATGTTAGTGTGTTTTGACAATAGTCTTTAAAATCAACATCCAAGTACAGTTCCTCCTGAAAGTACACCAATAATGAACTTTCCTGTTTGTCATCATTTTACTTTGGGAGCTGTGACAATATCACATGACATTCCTAACACGTGGGTTCTCCTGACCCAAGATCATTCCTGGAGTGTTCAGTATCCAAGACAGCAACCTTATTGCTTCTCTGTTCTTTTCCACTAAAGAACTCTGTATCCTCTGTGCTTGTTGATAGAGCTGGCTCTTTTTCTGTACCATGAATGGCAGGGTGTCTACAAGTTGTGTTTGTGACATCTTCTTATAATGCAGTTTGTTTTCACTATGTGTCAAGCTTCAAGCTAAAGGCTGGGTGAAAACATGGCCAAGCCTAATTAAAGAGCTAAGTCAGGAAATGAATAGATTGTCAGATAACTAAGAACTGGATCATGTGGAAGAAGGGACAGTGGTGTTGAGGTCAGACCCACAGTAGTCGTTCAGATTTTAGGAAAAGGTCAAACCAGAGCAGCTGATGCAATGAAGTACAAGGGGGCTAAGGATGTGTGAATGTCAAGAAGTCAAGGAATTGAAAGTCCACTAACTATGAACATCATACTGTTGAAGAACAGTTCACTTTGCAGCTACATTTATTCCATCTTACTCCCTATGTGGCAGACTTCATAATTCTTAAGGAAGCACAGTCCATTTGGATTTTATAAGCACGATCTATGAAATGTGTTTATTTGAAAAGTGATAAAACAGCCCTGGCCAGTTTGGCTCAGTGGTTCGAGTGTCAGCCCAAAGACTGAAGGGTCTTGGGTTCAATCCCCATCAAGGGCATGTACCTGGGTTGCAGGTTTGATCCCCAGCCCTGGTAAGGGTCGTTTGCAGGTGACCAGTTGATTTACCTCATTCAGATATGTGTTTCTCCACCCTCCCCCCCTCTAAGAAACAATGAAAAAATATCCTCCAGTGAGGATTAACAAAAAAAATAAAAATTAAATTAAAAAATGATAAAACAATTTTTCTACAGACAAGAATCCTTAGAATATCGCTCTTCCTGGATGTAACACATAAAACCCGAGTTTTCTAGGTTGACCAAAATGATTTTCAGGTTTACCTAAATCAGTGATTTTCAACCTTTTTCATCTCATGGCACACATAAACTAATTACTAAAATTCTACAGCATACGAAAAATATACTTTTTACCAATCTGACAGATAAAAAATAGGTATAATTTTGATTCATTCACCAGATGGCTTTTGTTGTGTTGTCTGTTGTCATTTTTTATTTGACTTTCAAAGAGAAAAGAGGTCAGTGACCCTGACTATCAGGTATTACATGTTGTTGTTTTAATCCTCACCTGAGGATATTTTTTCCATTGATTTTTAGATAGAGTGGGAGGGACAGGGGGTGGGGGGAGGGAGAGGGGGTGGGGGAGGGGGAGAGAGAGAGAGAGGGAGGGGGGAGGGAGGGAGAGAGAGAGAGAAACATTGATGTGAGACACATCGATTGGTTGCCTCCCGCAGGACCCCAACTAGGGCTGGAGATTGAACTGCAACTGAGGTACGTGCCCTGGACTGGAATTGAACCCTTGACTCTTTGGTCTGCTGGCCAACACTCTGACTGCTGAGCCAAACAGGCCAGGGCAGGTATTGCACGTTTTTTTTTTATCCTCACCTGAGGACATTTTTGCATTTATCTTCAGTTAGAGCAGGAGGGAGAGAGGGAGGAAGAGAGAGGGAGAAACATCCATGTGAGAGAGACACATCGAGTGGTTGCCACCCACATGACCCCAACCGGGGCCAGGGACAAACTGCAACAGTGGTACGTGCCCTTAGCAGAAACCAAACCCAGGACTCCCGGGTCTGTGAACCAATGCTCCAACTTCTAAGCCAAACCAGCCAGGGCAGGTATTGCATGTTTTAAAAATTCTTGTGGCATACCAGTTGAAAATCACTGACCTAAATTGTAACCTACTTTAGTATGCTGCTTAATGTACATTTAAATGGTTTACTTTTGTGAAGTACAAATTGCTAATGAGTCAGATGGACACTGCAGAGGTTTCCAGATCTTGATGTAGTCTAAAATAAAACGAAACTTTCTTTGTATTGGTAGGATTTGGCAGTTCTTTTAAATTCTTTACCAAAAAAATTTTTTCTAAGAACTGTGTTAGTTAAGAGATGTCTTTACCCTCCAGTCTCTCACCCACAAACAACATTCTGGCCCCACGTTTGCTTTAAATGGGAAAAACTGAAATGTCCACAAAGGCAGTCTGAGCAAGCTGTGACTCGATTGAAATCTTTTGTACTTTCCCTCCGGGATCTTCCAGCCTTCTTTCCCATCTGAGTTCTGGATTTCTATCTTAATTATCTACTCCTTGCTAGTTCCCAGGGTGATTCTTGGTGTTACTAGATCAATGCCAAGGCACAAGCTCCATCTCTTACAGTAAACACTTTGAAAGGAAAAACCTACAGAGTTTGAATGGAGTAAACTCTCTTCATATTAGAAAACTAAAACCATTCATTGTTAAATTGTACTTTATTTTGTGTTTGACATGTGATATCACAGTACTATTTCCCGTTTATGTACTCCATTATTCACTGCCAAAACACAGTCGACTATTCGTGCGACATCAAAATGAAAAATTTTATTCATTTTTTTGTCTTTTCAAACACATGCTAGTTCATTATTTTAATAAAATGCACTAACAGATGTTAGACAGAATGTGGCCACATCTGGGACATATAAAAATACCATTCCAAGTCACCATACGAGGGAAATAGCAATATTGTTTAGTTCTCCTCAAAAGTCTAACTAGCCCATCTTATTTAATCTGGTTTACTCCTTTAAACTGGATAGTTAAGAGTAGCAGCAATTATTTTGGTTGTCTTGGGAATATAAAAAGGAACAATGAGCCAAAACACCAAGGGAAGTGTCACAAAAAGAAATATACTGTGTTGAAACAAATAAAACTTAACTAAAGCTTGTGGCTAGCCCTATATATATTAGCTGAAGAGGTTGTAAATCTGGAGTTGTCTGCTTCCTGAAGCCACCTTGAATTACAAGTCTGCTTAGGCCTTTTTACAACGTCCCTACTTAACTTGACCCTTTCAAAGAAAGCATAACACATCTAAAGATACTAAATAAATATATGGTGATTAAATCCCAAGTTATTCCAGCTTCTAACCTACCTTTTGGTTTTTGTTTTGTTTTCTTAAAGCAAGTTTTCTAAAAAAAAAACAAAAACCTGCCAGGTTTCTGTCACTGGATCAGATTCATAACATCATCTTAAGCTTCTTGACAATTGACCACACTGAGGTTTGGAATAATAACTAGTGCTGAGAGGAAGCTCTGGAGATGTTTGTCTCACATACTGCTTACCAGTTGGAAAGAAAAAAAAATGCTGGAATTGTGTCTGCAGCGTGGAGCTAGAAGGCACATACAGCTTAATAGAAAGTATCTTGGACTTGTAGTCAGATGACATAGGTTTAAACCTCAGCTCTGCCACTTTGAGCTCAATGTGACAAAAGTCACATTTCCCTTGTCTATAAAGTCAGAATAATACCTTGGAGAATTATTGTGAAGATTCGGTGAAATAACAGATATAAAAGTGCTCTCTCCCCTGGCCTGTGTGGCTCAGTTGGTTGGAGCATTGTCCCATGCACCGAAAGGTGGCAGGTTCGATTCCCAGTCAGAGCACATACCCAGGTTTCAGGTTTGATGCCCAGTTGGGGCGAGTGTGGGATGCAACTGATGGATGTTTCTCTCTCTCTCCCTCCCTCTCTAAAATCAATATAGTTCTTTGAAAAAGAAAGTGCGCTCTAAAATGATTTATATACATAGCTTATCTATTGGTGGCCTGCAGTCTTCACCTCAGAGGAGCAGACAACAATGAGATATTTGGAGCACAGCTGAAAAGAAATCCATGTGGTGGATATAGAAGAGGCAGGTGTGAATTTCCATTTAAGACACACTGCCTAAATAAAGAAAGCCTCTGCAATCTTGATAGAAATTTCTGCTCTTAGGTAATAACAGTGAAAGGCAAACCAAACTCATTCTATTTCATATACACACTGGGATAAAAGATTCCTAGTCTTTCATTCTCTTAATACCTATTTCTTGAGCATCTACTATATGTGCCAAACATCGTGCTAGTCTCTAGGTATATACTGACAGGCAAGATTTCTGCTCTCAAGGAACTAATATCCTAATTACATAAGCTACACTAATATCTTTACTCCAAGCATTTGAAAAAGCGTAGGCACATAATAGATGCTCGATAAAAGTTGATTGAGCTGAACTAATCTAATTCTGTAGCATTACACATAGCAGACAGCAAGTAGAAAGGTGATTTTTGTGATCAGAGATGCCTACTTAATTCACTGTGTGATTAACAGGGTATTGCTTCTAAAGTTTTGAAGAAGAAAAAAATTTTAACTAGAGTTCATCTAGTCATCCACCTATTAGTGCTAATGCAGTTTTCTTACTTAAAATATGATTATCACTTCTTAGTACCTTTAACAGTGGGGCAGAATGTTAGTATAAAATGTTTTTCACAGTGATATCCCTAATGTCAAGTAAAAAAAATTAGCAAAAAAGAGAATAGGCTGGATATGTCAAGTCACTATTGACTATGGACTTGACTTTGATTTACTATACAATTAAAACAAAGGGGAAGAAAATGGAAAGTCCATTCTATTTACACAATAGTCAACTCTTAACAAGTATAGAGAGTTTATTTTTGAAAGCATAACTTTCTGGAAGCTACTCAAGAGATCCAGTGTTATGAAATAAAACTTCTTGGAGTTTTTTCACAATACCAAGGAGCTGAATGGGGAGGTCTGGGTGGTTGACTTTGGTATTGTTCATCACATCCCCACTTCTCCTAAACTTGGTTTAAAGACTGGGTTCAAGGATTCAGTCCCCTTGTAGATGGGGGAGGCTATGTAACTAGTTTTGGCCAATGAAATGTGATCTGTTTCCTTTCCAGGCTAAGGCTGAGAATAGCTCATGGGGATTCTTTAGTCACCTTCTTTCTTGCCACAGAAACTCAGTTGTTACATTCTAGGTGAGGCAGTTTCAAGATGGCAGACCCCCTGTCTGTCCAGACTGAGTCTGATCCATATGAAGCATGAGCAAGTAATAAACGTTTGTTGTGTTATGGCATGGAGATTTTGGACATGTTTGTTACTACACTATAACATAACCTTTCCTAATTAAAACTGTTAGGGAAAGCCCTTAATATTCTCATAGTGCCAAGTTTTTGAGTAAGAGATACTATAGGTAATAGGAGTTCCATAAGTTTGTCAGTAGTATCTTCCATATTAAGGATGCTAGCCTGAGGTCTAGCTCTTTAATCACATTTAATCCAGATATCCCTTAAGTTTTCCATTTTCCGACTAATTCTCCTGAGAATCTTTTTAAAGTACTATATTTAACTTTCATCCATAAAATTTCGGTGCTTTCTACAAATAATCACTTTTCTCAACATTAATTGAATTTCTTAATCTAACCACACATCATTGTTTTCATAAACATTTTGAATAGAGCAAAAGGTTCTGAATTATGAAGATCTTTAATTGAATTACACATGCAATCATAAACAAAGACGGGAGATGCTTCTGCAATTGCACTCTGTCTAGAAAGTGGACCCTTACCAGAAGGAAGCATTACTGATTATTTTTCTTTCACGTTGGAGGAAGGGTTTAACTTTGAAGGGCTTGTAGAATCTGAGAATTATAATTTCTTATTTAAAGCTATAGTAGGTGAAAGTTTCCAAGTCACTGAAAAATAATAATGCTTTGTTCTTGTTTAATGGATTGACAGGTAAGACACATAATGCATTGTCTCTAATATTTTAAACACTTAAATCCTCGCTCTCCAGGAAATCTCTGAACACACCAGCTGGAATTGATCTTTTTCTTTTCCAAAGTCCTGAGTAAATTCACATCACTTATTTGGCATTGCGTGTAGAGAGCTTTAGAGTTCCAGAGCTGGAAAGGACCTACGAATCCTTCAACACAATCCCCTCATTTTGCAAATAAGAAAAATAAATCCAGAGGAGTTATGTAATTTACTTAAGTCACACAGAGACCCACACATTGGAGGCTATAAATCTCTTGAGATTAGGGAACTCTTTCACTTCTTCAGTATATAGCTTATTTTTTGATGCATTTTATATATATTTTTGGTCGACTAGATTGCTGTGTTTCAGCTAATGCTTACATGTATTTACTCCATTAACACAGTCTCAAATTCGGGAGGTAATACTGGAGGAGGCCAAGGAGGGTAGGAGTCAACCAGCAGCCAGGTCAATAAGAGCTGATGAGAACAGTCAGAACGCTTACAGACGTCCAACAATATACTTGGAGAACTGAAGGTCATTTTCTCCGGGGTCACTGGACCTTGTAGGTTCCCTGTGCAGGGTGGAAAGCGTGCCTTTGTTGAAGGGGGAGGCAGGGGGCGAAGTTCAGGTGAAGTCCCGGAGGTGAATGCCCACGGAGCCCTTCGACCCGGCGCGAAGGGTGTAGGAGCTGGGGGCGGGCACGGAGGGCTGAACTCCGGCGCGAACCCCCGCCGGCCAGGGAAGCGGAACGGTGTGCGGAGGCCGGCTCGGAGCGCAGCAGGCGCCGGACGGAGAGGTGGCGCCGCCGCTGCCGGGCGTTGCCGGGGGCTGCGTGGGCCGAGCGCGCGGGGGCGGGGCCGCGGCGGGGCGGGGCGGGGCGCGCGGCGGGGCCTCCAGGCGGCACGCGGAGGCGCTCCCGCGCCTAGCACGTCCCCGGCCTGCGCCTCCGCCCCTCGCTCGCTGCTTCCCGCCCTCCCCGCAGCACTGGCCGAGCCGGCTTCCCCTCGGTCTCTCATGAATATTGAGTGGCCCCTGTTGGATTTCCCGAGCTCCATTGCGGAAGCCGAGGCTCGCCATATTGTGCGGCGGCGCCGGCGGCCGCGGCGGCTTGTCCCCGAGTCTCGCTCCGGCCGCGGTCCGCGGAGTCCCGGGCTGGGGCAGGAGCCGGTGAGCGGGGCGGGCGGAGGCGAAGGGTGCGGGAGCGGGGCCAGGCCGGGATGCGGGCGGCTGACGGCGGCGGGGCCGGGGGTGTGTGTCCGCGGGGGTGTGAGGGGAGATGGCGTCGCCGCCCCCGGCCGCTCTCCGGGCGGGGATGGCGGCTTCTCATTGTTCCCGTTTCTTCGAGGGTCTTGGCGGCGATGGTGAATCGGGCTTGTGGAGGCCCCCGTGGGGAAAGCTCAGGGATTCCCTCCTTCGCCCCGAACCCCTCGAACCCCTCGCGCCAGCTTCCCAGCGGGCGCGGCCCCGGCCCGCTCCTCCCCGGCGGGGCCCCTGCCTCTCTGCCGGGCGTGGAACGCGGGGTCTCTCCTCCCAGCGGCTTGCAGCCCGGAGCGGGTGTCCACCCGTGGGGGCGGGGAGGGGCGCTTTGTGCAGACGGCCCCTTCCCGCGGCTGGAGTCGGGGTTCGCGGGAGCGCTCGGGGGGCCCGGGAGACGCTGGCGTGGACGCATTCCTGGAGCGCCGCCAGCCTGCCCGCGGCCTGGGAGGATCTGCTGCTGCTCTGCGGACGCGTCGCCCGAGGAGGCGTGGGGGAGGGGGCGCTCGCTTCGCGCTGCCGGGAGCTGCCGGGTTGGGATCCTGTCCTGTCCGCGGAGCCCTGGGGTAGCCCGTGTGCCGGGGAGCCCTCCACCGGCTTGTCGGAATCCTTTCCCTCCTTCCGAAGCCGCCTCCCCTGCTCCCGGAGCTACTGGTGGTAAAAACTGGTCCCCGACGACTTGCAGGTTCATTCCCGTTACTTGTGGCTAGAGCCGTAATCCTGATGGCTCATCTCCTGGCAGGCTTTTGGGGTCCCTCCTCCAGGCCTGTCAGAAGTTTTCGAGGACGTGTGCCCTTACGTGGGCAAACGGTGGGAAAATGTCAGGTCGCCTTGCGGTGTGCAGAGAAATGTGCTGTGGAAAGGATAGGTTTGCATTCAGTTATTGTAGTACCGTGCTTTATTTCTGTTAAGAAATTTGAGACCTGGTTTCCCTGTTTTAGGACCGAGAATCGGGTTGAAAACTGGTGTATGAGTGATTCGTATTACATAATCGACTTGGTAGTTCCGAGATGATGGGCTGAAATATTTAGTGTAATGGGGAGGTAGTCTGCTTTCCCCGCTTGCCTTAGGGTATAGTTGTTGAATATTTTAGTAGCGTAGATGGGTGTTAGATCCCGGTTCTTAAAATGAATATTTGATCCTTTGATTTATAAAGAATTTAAATGGCAGCAACATGACTCTTGGTTATTCCTCCCCCCCCTCCCCCGAAGTTTCTACTTGTCACAATCAACAGGTATTTTTTAAAATCTTGATTGTACACTGAACTCACTTTTTAGTAAAATAGTGGGTAGTTATACAAGACTCCATTTTCCAGGGATAGCACAGCAAATATGGCCTCTCACTTCTAGGGATTTGAGTTATTTCCTTCAGGTAACCTTGTGGAGCCCACATTTGAGGTTATTATAATAGGTGTAGAAGTGAAATGGAGAATTTATGAAGGAAAACTGCCTGAGAAGCGTAGCCCCTTTGAGTATTTGAAAAATATGCTGATGGTCCTTAAATGTGCTGCATAGAAAAATTTCACATTAGAACCACTAACATAATGCAGACAATGCAGACAGGAGAATTTTGAGTTTTCCTCTGCCTCTGGGGAGCACTCAGACAGCTAGCTCCTAGGTTTGTGTGGATAGAAAGATAGAGCAGGTCCCCAAACATCTTTGGATGTCAGATCTGTCTCTTTAATCTGATTTATTCATGATTTGTGTTTATATTATGCAGTCATTGGAGTAAAGGTGATATATATGTCTAATGAATAATATATAACCAGATGTTTCAGTGACAGTTTCATTTCTATACATTAGCAAAGAGCCATAATTCTTTCCAGCCAAGAGAATTGAGTTAACATTAAAAAGCACTTTATTAAAATTATGACAGCATTTCTAGTATGACTTAAAGCATCTCATAATGTTGTAGCGGCTCATTTATTAAATCTGGAGAAATTAAACAATGCATCACAATTTGCAGTTTTGAAAAAAGGAAAAACACTTTGAGATTATGTATATTTTGCACACATACAGATCTGTGCTTGATTTTTAATTAGTATTCTTTATTACACATGCTGTGGGAGACATACATTGTCATCAGACACCACCAGTTATTTAATTTCTTGATTTTTTTTTCACTTCTCTGTAACTTATTGAATGTTTAGATCCCCATATAATTTGGGGTACAAAAGCATAGTAACATTTACCCTTTCCATTCCCTGCAGGTCCATATATCCTGTCTATTCCCCACACCCAGTCTTTTCATCTTTTCTACCTAATATGCCAAATGGGTTCTCTGGTGTGTCTTGTAAGGAGTACAGTTTGGTTGATTTTTACATGGATATACTGACTGGTAATGCAACTCTTGGCATTGAAATAGAAGCTGGGGTCCATAGGCAGGAGGTAGGTGGGCTGTTACTCAGCTTTATGCTGTGTGGAGGAACTCCTGTGGAACTGGATGTACATTTTCAAGTTTGAGATTCTTCTCTTTTGTCTTACAGATGTTAGGCAGCTGAAGTGGATTAGTAAATGTCTGAGCCTAGTGATACCTCTTGTTGGATGCTTAGCACCTACATACATTACTAAACATTCTTAGAAAGAGTCCTGTTTTTTGAATTGGCCTCCCATTTTATTGAGAAAATGGGTTTACAACATGTTTGCTGCTTCTACATATCCGTTTTGTTATACTTTTAAAAAATCAGTTTAAATACAATAATGAAAAATTATTTTTGAAATTAATCTCAGAATAAATTGTTTAATGAAGCCATCTTATTAAGTGAAGTAATAGATCATATGAAAAATATCGAAGCATTTTGGTCATTTGCTTTCAAAAGATGTGTTGATTGTGGGCTCTTTTGCAAGAGGGATTTCTTTTTGTTTCTGCTATAGAGTGGAATTGTATATTATGAATAGGTTAAATTCTGAAGTCAATGTGTAAAATGAAAATCACATGTAGGAAAAAATTGTGCTTGAAAATCTCTTCAGAATGGAAAAAAACATACCAATAAGTTCAGCTTAGCTTTAGTATTGGAACAGATTGCTGTTTCTTTTGTTAAACACTAGATGAAGTAGTTAGTTTGCATGTAGGGGCCATGTTGAACAGCAAAAATAAATAAATACATCTTTAAATACAAGAATTACACTCAGAATAGTATAATGCTCATACTGGGAGACACTTATGGGAACTGAGACCATTGAGGTACAGCAGATCAGCCCTACCGTCTCCTATTTTTCCTAGGATATGTGCTCTAATACAAGGAGGTGGGTGTACATGCTTGGAATAGCTTGCACTCTTTACATATTTCTCATTTCCTCTCTGTCTTTTCAAGTTGGATAGTTTAAATCACAAAAGTTAATAATTTTTGTGTTGCAGTTTAACAGGCACAAATTTAAAAGGTTTTGAATTATCCTTTATAAAATAGATTTTATCCATAGGAGTAACTCCAAACTACTTTTTCCTTCAATGAAGCATCAAGTAGGTATTGCAGAGGAGAGCGGTTAGAATCACTTATAATAGTGTATTGGTGTCCATCCAGTAAAGAAAACAGAAACCTCAATAGGAATTTCAAGTGGGGATTTAACATAGGGAGTTGGTTTAGATAGGTGTAAGAACGAAAAGAGAACATTACAGTAGTCAAGCTAAGAGCTCAGAGAAGAGGTTCCATGGGCCTGGTTCCGAACTTTTAAGGTCAGTGTTGTTCAGTGGCTGATATGGCTAGTTCTAGGAGTGTAGAAAGAAGCTGGGGCCTGGAACCAGTTGCTACTGCCAGTAGTTGTGAGGAAGTCCCCTCACCCCTCTTCCTTCTTTCAAGTCTTCATTTACTACTTCCACTGGCAGAGCCTCACAAGAAGTCCACTGGCTGAAGAGTACTTAAATATAGTTGCACAGTCTTAGTTACAGCACCATAGATCAGAGGCTAGAATTATGGTTTTGAAGTTGAGAATCAGTGACTTAATGACCTGCACAAATTGCTTAGGTTTAAAATACAATAATTTAAATAGGGAATCATGTCGTTACCTTGCCTGTTCAAAAAACATTTACAATCTTCTGTGTGCCAGACCCCGTACTAAGGATTAGGGATAGAAAAGTGAATTGAACAAGATTTCTGTCCTTGAGGAGTTTACAGTCTGAGTGGGGATGACAAATAAACTGCTGTACAGTGTGTTAAATGCAGTAACAGATGAGTGATGTGCTTTGGGAACCCAAAGGATATAGCAACCTACTCTGCCTAGCTAAACTTAGTGACTCCTCTTTCTTTTGTCTCTTGATCAAATCCAGTTCTGTTCTCTCTGACTCCTATTCTGCCCTGTGCTTATGAAAGTTATTTCTGAGATGGCTCAATTTTGTAATGTAATCATCATCATTATTAGTTAAGCATTTCTCTGTGCTATATTCATCTGGATTACAAAAATCGTCACTTCCTCTTCACTTTTAGCCTAGCCAAGTACTGTGCGTATAGATGTTCAAGGAATATTTATTTTTGTAATGGGTAATGGGAAATAGGAATTAAAATATTGATCATTACCTTTGCAGACGTTGTTTACTTCTTCCAAGGTCATAAAAAATAGTTTGGGTAGAGTGTCATTTGATTTACAGATATGAGAATTTAAAGAGTAAATAATTGCCCTGGCTCATGTGGCTCAGTGGTTGGAGCATCAGCCCTGGCACCGAAGGTTGGAGGGTTTAATTCCCGGTCAGGGGCATGTATCTGCAACTAGGTTTGATCCCCAGCCTGGGTTGAGGTGTGTGCAGGAGGCAACCTGATGGATGTCTCTCTCATCATTGTTTCTCTCCCCGCCCCTTCCACACACTTAAAAAAATAGGGGAAAAAATTCAAGTGAAGATTAACAAGGAAATAATAAAAAATAAATAATTGGTTAATTCAAACTTCATAGTACCAATAGCTGATCTAAAAACAGGACTTTGAATTTCTAATGTGCTATATTCCAGAGCCAACAACTTTGGCAGTTATTTTATTTGATGGCTAACTAAAATCCTCTTCTACATCATTTATTATAGTCTAATGTTCTAAAATCTCAGTTATTCTACGGGGAAAGAAAAGACAGAAGTCCCTCATTTTATTTCCTAAAATTAGAAACATCATATAGTTTCTTTTTACATTGTTCTTTTCAGTTGTCCATTCTTTATTTCCTTTTTTCCTACTCCCTGTATTGTTTACTGCTATCTCTATTAACTATTATAAAATGTGCAAACTGCAGTACTTCGTTTTGACTTCTTTTTAGAAGTGTTCTACTTGTTTCCCCCACCATATACACACTATGCTGATTTAATTTAAAATCAACCAGTTTTTCACTTTTCAAAAGATATATGCTTCCATGCCAGTAATTGCATTAAACTCTCACTGTTTATACTACTTACTATATAGAGTCTAATTCAGTCTGGGACGGCTGTCTTGGAATCTAGCCAAATGTTTTATAGAACCCTTTACTACATTACAAAAGGGGTAGTGTTGAGTGTAGTAGAAGGCAGGAGATGTCGTTTCTAGGTCTGGTTCTACTACTAGCAAGAATGTTGGCTTTTCTGTTAAAAAGAAGAAGAAGAAAAAGTACCCGGTGGATGAAGCAATCATCATTGACATGCTAACTAAGAGAAACAATGCACTGCACAGTGTCCACAGATCAAAGTGGTATATCTCCAGGGAAAAGGAAAGCCCCTGGATGAAGCTCTGAAGAAAGTCCTTCCAGGTCACTTCCAGGAAGTTGCTTTGGTTCTAAAAGCCTCCAGCTCAGTTGGATACTGATTAACTCTGTGCTATCATTAAGAGTGATGAAGACACTCTGAATGAAATTTTGGCATCAAGAACTAACATAAATTAAGAGTCTAGAGAGAAGTACTAAAGAGAGACCTGGCTAAAGATATCACCCCAGACACATCTGGAGATTATCAGAAGGCTTTGCTTTCTCTTGGTAAGGGTGACCGAGCTGAGGATCTTGGCATAAATGAGGACTTGGCTGATTTAGATGCCAGGGCATTATATGAAGCAGGAGAAAAAAGAAAGAGGACTTAGGTGAATGTGTTTAATGTCATTCTCACCACCAGAAGCTATCCCCATCTTCTCAGAGTGTTTCAGAAGTACACCCAGGTACAGTCAGCATGGCATGAACAAAATTCTGGTACTGGAGATAAGAGGTGATGTCAAGAATTGGTTTACAGCCCTGGCCAGTGTGACTTGGTTGAGCATCATCTTGTGCTCTGAAGTGTTGCTGGTTTGATTCCTGGTTCAGACACATGGCCTGGGTTGTGGGTTCGATCCCTGGTCAGGGTGTGTACTGGAGGCAACTGATCTGTGTTTCTCTCTCACATCGATATTTCTCTCTTCATCTCTCTAAAAATCAATAAAAACATTAAGAAAAAAAAAAAAGAATTGCTTAACAACTGTCATGAAGTGCACCACAAACCCAGCAATCTTTTTTGCTGAGAAGCTTTATCAAGCCATGAAGGGTGTTGGAACCTGTCATAAGACATTGGTCAGGAATATGGTTTCTTGTTCTGAAATTGACATCAATGATATCAAAGCATGCTATCAGAAGTTGTTTGGTATCTCTGCCAAGTCATCCTGGATTAAACGAAAGGAGATTGTGGAAAAATCCTTGTGACTCTGTGGAGGACAGCAAACATTCCCTTGATGATCTCAAGCTTTTTGAAATTTTTAAAATCATGTAACTGTATTTTCATTCCATATTGTAGACTTAAATAGGAAAGTTTCTTCCTCAGAGTTAGTCTAACTGCTTTATGACAACTATAACCTATAAATCATTTTTATATCACAACTTTGTATAACATAAGTTTATTTAAAAAAATATTTACCCCAAACTATAAAAACAACAAACAGGTGGTTCTAGTAACATTACCTGAGAAAAATGTTTATGTAACAAAATTATTTTACAGGGGAAAAAAAAGAAACAACCTTGCTGACCTTACAGGTTATTTGTAAAGACATAAGAGGTGGTTGCCCTGGCTGGTTTGGCTCAGCGGTTAGAGCGTCGGCCTGTGGTCCAGAGAGACCCGGATTTGGTTCCTGCTAAGGGCACGAACCTTGGTTGCAGTTTGACCCTGGCCCTGGCTGGTCATGTGGGTGGCAACCATTTGATGTGTCCTTTTTACGTCAATGTTTTTCTCTCTCTCTCCCTCCCACCTGAACAAAAAATGGAAAAGTGTCCTTGGGTGAGGATAAAAAAAAAAAAGACATAAGAGGCGGTGTAGGTAAAAGAGGTTTTGTAAACAGCAGAGCACATTATAAATATAAGGGGTGTAGGTAAAGAGAGAGAGAGAGATTGGTTGACTTATGGCGTGGATCCTGGGGATAAAATTTCCATATGTAAAAGAAAGTTGTTAGGGTGAAAATAGTGTGTGGGAGAAGTTGTGGATGTTCTGTAATCCTGCTTTGCCCATCTGGTGATAGTGTAGTATTCCCTCCTGCAACAGGTATGAGGTGATTGCTCATTGTGGTTTTGTGTTTCAGAGGTGATTTGAGCATCTTTTCATGTACTTGTCCATCTGTATGTCTTTGAGAAATGTCTATTCAGATCTTCTGTCCATTTTTTAATCAGTGTTTGTTTTTTTGCTGTTAAGTTATGTGAGTTCTTTACACATTTTGCATATATGATTTGCAGTTATTTTTTCCATTCAGTAGGTTGCCTTTTCATTTTGTCGATGATTCCCTTTGCTGTGCAGAAGGTTTTTAGTTTGATATAATTCCAGTTGTTTTGATGTTTTTGCAATATAGATATATATTAATTGCTAATAAGATCTGGATGTCCATTAGGGCAGATCTTATTAGCAGTTAAAATACATATTTAAATATATATATATCACCTAAAATATGCTCATTTTATAAAGAGATTTAGATATATTGACTCAAAGTCATGTTGATTTCCAGTTTATATGAGCTACATCAAATTTTTGCTGCTTTCGTGAACCTAAAATTTATGCTAATCTTTAGATTTATCAGAGCTATAAGACATCTTTCCATCCTTAATGTTTTTGTTTTCTTTTCCATGCTTCTTCTAAGACCCTGACCTTTGAAACTGCAGGAACTGTTTTTCCAGTTTTAAACTTTTGATCTGAGTTGCAGAAACCAGGGGACAAGAAAGTCCTAAAGAGAAAAAAAGATTAAGTCACTTAACCTTTTGGAATTGTTTCAAAATTCCCCAATGAGAATGAGGTCTCCTGAATCCCAGTCTGACTGCTATTATTCCCCATAATAGTTGATTTTCTTGGTTTGCAAGAGAAAATCTCTACCCCATGTGACAGAGGCATAGTAGAAACACATTCTTCACTCCTTGATTCTTATTTATTGTTGTCTTAAAACTGTAAGGTAAAATCTGTGCTTATTATAATATGGTAATAATGATAGGAGTTGAAAATGGAGGGAACCTTGCTTCCCCACAAACTCCAAACATCTGTTACCTTGTAGAACATAAAACTTTTACATAGCTATAATTGTAGCATATATGCAAATTAGTGGCTTCTCTCATCACTTTACCTTACAGATATTACTAGTCATTGAATATGGTATTAATTTGTTACTTTTAATGATTGAAGAAATGTCCTGTTATTGATGTTGCACCAGATGTCTCTATGTTGATGGCATTATTATTGTAATAGTAATAGTAACTGTATGTTTGGTACAGTGGTTAAGGGCATTGTCTTCCTAGTCAGACAGACATGAATTTGGGTTTTACCTCTGACACTTAAAAGGTCTGAGCCAGTGGGAGATCACATCCACAGCACAAGGCCAATGTAGAGCAAAATGGCTTTATTGCATGCGCCTGTGTGCAAGCAGGCTGAGTCAAAAAGGGTTCAGCCTGAATAATGGTTGGGGTGTAGGTTATATACTCTACTTTTAGCTTCTTACAGTTCCTGCTAGCATACTCTGCCTGGCCCATTGTCCACTTTGCAGTACTATCTGCTAGGTGATTCATTGCCTTGCGGATAATCCAGATAGTCTACTCAACCGAAGGCTGCGCAAAGGTCATGCAAGCAACACAATTTTCACAGTTTCCGCCTTTTGCAAGCTTTTACCTTTACCCTTTAAAACATTACTGACCCTTTCAACACTAACTGCGAGACCTTGAAGCAAGTTGCTTGTTTTATTTATATTTTGGCTTGATTTTCTTATTTATTAAATGAGAGCAATTATAGTACCTAGTTCATAGGGTTTTTAGAATTAAGATTTCATATAAAGTGGGAAATATTGTTAAAGTTACATATTATTAATAGCATTATTTTCTAGGAATAACTGGGTGAAAGAGTATGAATATTTTTATATATCTGGAAATCAGTTGTCTGGCTGCTTTTTAAAAGGGTTATTTTGGTTGCAGTTAGGAGAATGTGGAGGCATCAGCTTTCAGCTTTTTTATTTTTCTTAATCTAATTATTTGCTTTTTGTGTCAACTGCCTCACCACAAATTTTTCAATAGATTATTCCCTTACCAAAAATATAGATAGATCCCATGTTGGTATTTGTATTTTCAGTGACAAAAGGGAACATTGCTGTGGCTTCCCTACATTGTTAGTTGGTAAAGCTAACGTGTGTTCATCAGCACTTCTGCTGCTTCTGGCTGAAATCATCTACACTTCTCTTCCCAGGAAAGGATACCACTTTTCTTTTTTTTTATCCTCACCCGAGGATATTTTTCCATTTTTTTGTACAGATAGAGTGGGAGGGAGAGAGAGAGAGAGAAACATCGACGTGAAGGGACACATCGAGTGGCTGCCACCCGCACGACCAACCAGGGCCGGGGACAAACTACAACCGAAGTACGTGCCCTTAGCGGGAACCGAACCCAGGTCTCTCCGGACCGCAGGCCGACGCTCTAACCGCTGAACCAAACTGGCCAGGGCTCAGTATACTACTTTTCAAAAGTTAACTTCTGTTCTGGCATATGGGGCTTTGGACTGCAAGTCACTAGTTACTAGATTTCTTTTTTTAGCTTTGTCATTAATGATATGCTTATGTACATCTTTAAACTTTGCTTTATGCCTTAGTTGTATTTTACATATCCCTCTCAAAGATAGAGTTACTGTTCTGTCTGTGCCATTAAATCTGCAAATATTTATTGGGAGCCAACCACGTATGCTGATGCCATAGAGTCCACAGCAAATAAAACTGATTATTGCTACCACATCAATATGCTCTCATGTTTACAGTTTCCTATAATCTGGGTAAAGATGTGAAATGAAGTTGGTAGCCTCCCTTGCTCTAATTAGGAACTCAGAATTTTTCTGCTTTGCTCAGGAAATGATCTCATTGCTCTTTGTGTCTCTTGGTCTTAGGGCACTGGGAAAATTAAAATAGTCCTTCTCTAAGTATGTGGTTTGTTTGTGGTATAGAGTTGGTGTGTGTCTATTCAGGGCTGAGAGCCTCGATTTTACCAAAGTCTGAAGTCTAAACTAGTGAGTCAGTAGTTTGGTAGTAGGTCACTAGATTGAAATAATTTGATGGAGTGTACTAGAAACCCTTTAGGCAAGCAGGGTTAAGACAACTTTAGAAGTTACAGTCTAGACTGGTAGTTGAGAATCGGAAGTATAGTACCTAGTGTAAGGAATGTCTTGTCAGAGAGACAGATGATTTAGAAATCAGGATATCAACAAAAATGAAAACTTCTGATCAAATGGGGCAAAAAATAAAAGCACAAGAGAAACAACCCCATCCCCAGATGTAATTTTCTAGCACCAGGTATACCAGTTCAGAGGAAAATCTGTAGCTAGCTTATTATTTTATTTTTTTTATCCTCACCCAAGGACATTTTTCCATTTTTTGTTCAGGTAGAGTGGGAGGGAGGGAGAGAGAGAGAGAAACATCGACGTGAAAGGGACACATCGAGTGGCTGCCTCCCTCATGATCCAACCAGGACTGGGGACAAGCTGCAACCGAGGTATGTGCCCTTAGCGGAAACTGAACCCGGGTCTCTCTGGACCGCAGGCCAACGCGCTAACCGCTGAGCCAAACCGGCCAGGGCACTAGCTTATCATTTTAAATATAGATATGCAAACAAGCCAGATGGACATAGAGAAGTATAGTTTCAACAATTTTCTTCAAGACAAAGTGCAGAAAATCTTGGCTTTGGTTTGGAATGATAGATGTTTGAACTTGAATACACAGTATGCCTCTTTTTTACCTGCTTTGAAAAGATTGGAGGAAATGATTGGTTGTGTTTGGTTGAATTACTCAAGTTAAAAGAAGTTGCTAAAGGTAGAATACCTACTTAGGTCAAGAGGAAAGGAGTGTCTTTAGGTATTGTAGTGGTAAGGATCTTTTTAAGCAAGCTTTTGATCCACAAAATATTAGAGCTAAAAGGGCTCTTGATGCTACTTAATATAAGTTTTTATTTACAAATAAGGAAACCAGATGCTCAGATAAAGTGATTAGCCCCAGTTCACCCAAGAATTTAGAAGCAGAGCATTTTTACCATGTGTATATATTTGTTGAAAATTTGTGGCCAGTAACCAATATTCCTGTTATCAAATTGTCTCCACCTAGTGGCAACAGATATTTTGCAGGGCTGAGTACAAAAGGGAAAACTGTTAGGGTGAACTTTATTTGAACACTACTTTTGAAGAAGAGTCAGCCTGGTGGTAAGTTGTGTTGCCTTTGTAAAAGGAAAAGAGGAGACAGTATGCCTAATGCTTATTTTCATATTTCATAACTTTATTAAGGAATTTGTAAATTCTACAGTTATATCTGAGTTAGGCAGCACATCATTTATTGTTGACAGTGTAAGAAGTTGATTTGTTAAGCTTGTATTTTAGAGTTTTCACACACACACACACACAAACACACACACATTATATAAGCATATATGTTACATAAGCATATGTATATTCACATGTATAATTTTTTCTCTTTGTTATGAGTTATAAGATACCATGGTAACTTCACCAGTGGAGAGGAGATGAGCTAAACAAGAAATGATGCTGGGATCAAAATCAAGGTTTTGGCAAGTCTGTGTTCCTTCTGGAGGCTGTAGGGGAGAATTCATGTCCTTTCCTTTTCTAGCTTCATCACCCTCTTAACTTGTGAGTTCTTTCTCCAGCTTCATGGCAGCAGCATAGCATCTTCGTATTTCTCTCTGACTACTACTCTTGCCCCTTCATCACATCCCCTTCTCTTTTATCAAGACCCTTGTAATCACACTGGGCCAAATCCAGATAATCTAGGATAATCTCCCTATCTCAAGAGTCTTAATCACTTTGGCAAAGTCCTTTGTGCCATGTAAGGTAGCATATTCACAAATTCTGAACATTAGAATGTGGACACTTTTGGGGGCCCATTATTCAGCCTACCATTAAGTTGGAGACTTAATTCAGAAGGCCACCAAAAATTTACAAATGGAATATTTTAGTGTATTTTAAATTGGTGTTATATTGTAGCCCAAAGTAAATTAGCTTCTGTATAGTAAATTATGATTAATGTTTACTACCTTTCTGGAACAGTCTTCAGTTTTCCCCTTATTGTTAGAAATGTGGATTGGATAGGATAGGCTGACTTTTTAAAAAATTTTTTTATTACAACAATTGTAGCTATCATATACTCTTTATAGAATCCTATAAAATAGGTATATCATTTCAACTCTGCAAGATTTCATACTTTAATTTTTATAGTGTCTCTTAAGAGTAGTTGATATCACAAAGTGGAGGTTTACTGATAGATTTCTTTCTGTCTAGTAGTATTGCTGATGAGTTGTTTTTGAACTAGATAGAAATAATCCCTAACATTGATACATGGTGGGATAATTTTGAATAGTACTCTTCCTATAACCTGTGGTTTAGTTAGCAAGCCAAGTTTCCTTTAATTCTTATTATACATTTTCTTTTTACACTGCATGTTTTTTTCTCTTTTAGTTTTGATTACTATAAGCTGAAATTTCCCATCAGAATTTTTCATGCTTCAGATGTGTTTATTCTTCTGGATCATCTGCATGTATTTTATATGCAACAAGTACAAAACTGAATTCAGCTTCTCATCCCTTTCTAGAAAAATGCATACCATTTCTTGTTTAAAAACATTTGAAATTTTTTTATTGTGGTAAAAATATATATAACATAAAATTTACCATTTTTAAGTGTACATTTCGGTGGCATTAAGTACATTCACATTGTTGTGTAACCACCACTATCCATCTTTAGAACTTGATCATCGTCCCGAACTGAAATTCTGTGTTCAATAACAGTAAACTTCATGCCACACCAGCCCCTGGTAATCATTATTCTACTGTCTATGAATTTGATTATTCTAGGTACTTCATATCAGTGAAAGAATACAATATTTGTCCCTTTGAGTTTGGTTTATTTTACTTAGTATAATGTTTTAAAGGTTCACCCGTGTGTAGCATATGTCAGAATTTCATTCCCTTGAGAGGCAGAATAATATTTCACGAGATGTATATACTTACTACATTTTGTTTATCCATTCATCTGTTGACGAATATTGGGGTTATTTATACCTTTTGGCTGTTGTGAATAATGTTATTATGAACATGGGTGTACAAATAATCTGTTTAAATTTCTGCTTTCAATTCTTTTAGGTATATACCTATAATTGGAATTGCCAGATAATTCTATGTTTAATTTTTTGAGGGACCCGCCATACTTTATTTAAAAACTGCCATGCCATTTTACATTCCCAGTTTATTCATCAGTGCACAAAGGTTTCAGTTTTGCCACATCCTTGCCAACACTTATTATTTTTTGTTTTTTGATAATCTCCATATAGCCATTCTCAGGGGTGTGGTATCTCATTCTGGTTTTGATTTGTATCTTTCTAATGAATACTTGAGCCTTTTTTTCATGTGCTTGTTGGTCATTTGTATGTCTTTGGAGAAATGTCCGTTCAAGTCCTTTGCCCATTTTTGAATTGAGTTGTTTGGTTTTCTTGTTGTTGTTGTTGTAGTTCTTTATATATTCTGGATAGTAATCCTTTATCAGATTTATTGTTTGCTAACATTTTTTCCTATTCTGTGAGTCACCTTTTCAGTCTCTTGCTAGTATCCTTCAGTGTACAAAAGTTTTCTTTTTAAATAAAAGTCCAGCCCTACCCAGTTTTGTTCAGTGGTTAGAGCATCGGCCTGCAGACCAGACAGTCCCGGGTTCAGGGTTCAGTTCCTGCTAAGGGCACTCAGTTGCAGTTTGTCACCGGCCCCGGTTGGGGTTGTGTGGGTGGCAGCCAGGCAATGTCATCTCCCTCACCCCCACCACCGCTCTTTCTGAAGATAAATGCAAAAGTGTCCTCCGTTGAGGATAAAAAATAAATAAAAGTCCAAGTTGTCAGTTTTTCTTTTGTTGCCTGTTCCTTTGATGTCATATCTAAAATATCTTAGCCAAATCCTAATATCATGAAGAATTTCGTTTATGTTTTCTTTAAAGAGTTTTTATAGTTTTAGCTCTTACATATAGATCTTTGATCCATTTTGAATTACTTTTTATATATGGTGTAAAGTCAAGGTCTAACTTCATTCTTCTGCATGTGAATATCAGTTTTCCCAGCACCTTTTGTTGAAAAGACTGACCTTTCCTGGTTGAATGGTCTTGGTGCTTTGTTGAAATAATTGACTGTATATGTAAGGATTTATTTCTGGGTTTCTATTCTATTCCGTTGGTCTGTCTTTATGCCAGTACCAAACTAATTTCATTATTGTAGCTTTACTTTGTATTATGCTTCGAAATCAGGAAGTGTAAGTTCTCTAACTTGTTTTTCAAGATTATTTTGGCTATTTGGGGTCCATATGAATTTTAGGATGGGTTTTTCAGTTTATGCAAAGAAAGTTGGGATTTTGATAGGGATTACATTGAATCTGTAGATTGCTTTGGGTAGTACTGTCATCTTAATAATATTGTCTTCTGATTATGAACAAGGGCTGAGATGGGATATCTTTGCATTTATGTCTTTAATTTCTTTCTGCAGTGTTTTGTAATTTGCATTGTATAAATCTTGTGCCTCCTTGGTGTTAAATTTATTCCTAAATATTTTTTTTGAGACTTTTGTAAATAGAATTGTTTGCTTGAGTTCCATTTCAGACTGTTCATTGTTAATGTATAGAAATGCAGTGGGCTTTTGTGTGTTGAATCCATTCCCTCTCATGACCCCCCTTCCCCACCCCTGGCTCTGCACAACTTTTATGAATTCATTTATCAGTTCAGTATTTAGCATTTTTTGGTGCAATCTTTAGGGTTTTCTACATGTAAGATTGTCATTTTTAAACAGAAACTTTTCCAATTTGGATGCCTTTATTTATTTGTTTGTTTGTTTGTTTATTTATTTATTTATTTAATCAATCCTCGCCCGAGGACATTTTTCTATTTTTTGTTCAGATACAGTGGGAAGGAGAGAGAGGAAGAGAGAGAGAGAAACATCGAGGGCCCGGGACAAACTGCAACCGAGATGCGTGCCCTCAGCGGGAACCAAACCTGGGTCTCTCTGGACTGCAGGCCGATGCTCTAATCACTGAGCCAAACTGGCCAGGGCCTTTTATATATTTTTCTTGCCTAATTGATCAGGCTAGAACTTCTAACAATAATATGATGAAAAGAAGTAGTGAAAATAGCGCTGGCTGATGTGGCTCAGTTGGTTGAGTGTCATTCTGGGCATCGAAGAGTCCCTGGTTTGATTCCCGGTCAGGGCACATGCCCCATTTTCAGGTTTGATCCCTGGTCGGGTACATGCAGGAGGCAACTGATAAATGTTTCTCTCACATTGATGTTTCTCTCCTTTCCCCTCTCTCTAAAAGCAACAAAAACATATTAAAAATATCAATTTTTTATTTTGCTATCTCACTTTTTTTTAAGCATCGACCACTAGACAGCAACAAACTTGGGAGCTTGTGGCTTTATTCTCCTTTTTTCTCACTTATTATATCCTATGTATTTTACCTTTTAAGTATTTTCCAGCTCTCCCCCCTCCTAATATATACTTATTATTAACAGACCCATTTTATTTGGATTATTGTATAGTTCTTTAGCATTTAAAGTTTAGTTGGTTAACTTCCATCCTCCCCTGTTGCCAGAATTGATCTGTATCTCTCAAATGTAAATCTGATTTTGTCATTCTGCTGTGGACTTTTCCCAACACCTTTGTGTGGCATAGTAGGCCTCCCTAATTTGGTCTGAATTTAATTTAATTCTTTAGCCTCTGTTTTACTCCCAACCTCCCTCTTTTCTGATAACCTAAAAATAAAAAGCCAGAAATGAGAGGCAGCAAGCATTTATTTGGGATAAAAATAATTGCAATTCTGGAAACACAGATTCAGAGACTAAATAATGTCCTAATTACAAGGTGGGGGCAAGGAATTTTATGAGAAAAGGAAGGGAATAATTACATGAATAGAAGAAAGAAATTTCTATTGGTGTCAACAAACTAAGTTAACTTTTCAGTGCTACGTGGCTAATAATTGATTCTGTCTTAAGAAAGAGAGTCCATAAGCATGTTTTTATGTTCAGAAAAGGATGTCTCCTTTTCTGTTGGCTTTGCGAATGGTTGTTTGTAAGACAGTATTGGTTTTGCCCAGTCTAGAGCTTATTTTGCCCAATTCAAACGTTCCAGAGATTCAAGGACCAAAACATGCAAAGCACTTCTTCTGGAATGGCTAACCTGGCTCCATTTTTAAATGGCTTCACTTATATCAGCTTCTCACATTTCACTCATTTAATAGTGAACTACTTGGAGTTTCACAAACACCCCATGCTGAGTTGTGCCTTTGCTTATTATGTTGGTCCTTCTAGGCTGTTTGCCTTTCTTCAGTTGGTTAACTTCCACTTAACCTTAAATGCTCCTCTTCCAAGGAGAAGTCTCTTTCTCTAGAAAACCTTCGTGATTTCTGCTTCTCCTTTTGACCTCTTTTTTTTTTTTCAACCCTCACCCAAGGATATTTTTGTATTTATCTTCAGATAGAGTGGAAGGGAGATAGAAGGAGAGAGAGAAACATCGACGTGAGAGGGACACATCGACTGGTTGCCTCCCGCACAACCCCAACCAGGGCCAGGGACTAACCATAACCAAGGTATGTGCTCTTGGCCGGAATTGAACCCACGACTCATTGGTCTGTGGGCTAATGCTCTAACCACTGAGCAAAACTGGCCAGGGCTCCATTTGACTACTTCTTTGTGCTTTTGTAGCATTTACCAAGTTGTGCGGAAAACATGTTCAGGGCCCACTAGCCAATAAACTCTTGGAGGGTCTCATTTCCTATTATGTAGTAGCTCCCAGTAAATGTTCCCTAAACTATTAAACTCAACTGGTTTTCATTATAGGTCTGTTAGTATCTAATATAAGTAGACAAAGGGCCAAAAGGAAAACAAGGCCGTTGCTTGTTATAATTGGTGTTGACTAATATTAGACCTTGATAGGTGTATCTAAAACACTTTCGGGAAAGACTGAATTGGGCCATTAAAAAAGTGTCTGTGTCTGTGTGTGTGGGTGGAGGTGGTGAAGGAATAGTGTTAGAAGAGCTGAATAATAGTGAATGATGAGAAGTATTGTAAGAGGGCACAGATGATCTAGATCAGCGGTTCTCAGCCTGTGGGCCATGACCCCTTTGAGGGTCGAACGACCCTTTCACAGGGGTCACCTGAGACCATGGGAAAACACATTATTTCCGATGGTCTTAGGAACCGAGACACCTCTGTATCCATCTCCATGTGAGTCCACCCACATGCAGATACACCCACATACAACATGAGGAACTGTATTAAAGGGTTGCGGCATTAGGAAGTTTGAGAACCACTGATCTAGACTATCTAGGTCTGCATTTTAAATGGTATTTAAAAAAATCTTATCCCTGGCCGGTTTCTAGACTATCTAGGTCTGCATTTTAAATGGTATTTTAAAAAATCTTATCCCTGGCCGGTTTGGCTCAGCAGTTGGAGTGTTGGCCTGTCGTCCGGAGAGACCCAGGTTCAGTTCCCGCTAAGGCCATGTACCTTGGTTGCAATTTGTCCCCGGCCCTGGTTGGGTGTGTGGGTGGCGGCCACTTGATGTGTCCCTTTCGCATCGATGTTTCTTTCTCTCCCTATCTCTTCCTCCTACCCCATCTGAACAACAAAAAAAATGGAGAAATGTCCTCAGGTGAGGATAAAAAATCTTAGAACATTTATTTTTTCTGTAACAATAACTTAATCATATAGCAACTAGAAAACATTTATGTCCATTACCAATACTCAAAAACTGAAGACTGGGTAATGAAGATCTGGTAATTCACCTTTGAAAGGTTTCTGCTCTGTGTTGCACAACATGGGAAAAATATAATATAATCAGGAGTTGATCATATTATCTTTTTAAATGAAGCTATTAGGTTAGCAAAAATAATTTAGTTGAGTATTCCAGATGTTTAGTATAATTACAACTTTTTTGTTTCAATAAAGAACACATTTTTGTGTGTCTTTGCTAGGGGTGGGGAACCTTTTTTCTGCCAATGGCTATTTAGACATTTATAATATTGCCCTGGCCAGTTTGGCTCAGTGGTAGAGCGTTGGCCTGCGGTCCAGAGAGACCCGGGGTGGTTCCCACTAAGGGCATGTACCTCGGTTGCAGTTTGTCCCCGGCCCTGGTTGGGTCGTGTGGGTGGCAACCACTCGATGTGTCCCTTTCACGTCGATGTTTCTCTCTCTCTCTCTCTCCTTCCCCACTGTATCTGAACAAAAAATGGAAAAATGTCCTCAGGTGAGGATTAAAAAAAAAAAAAAAAAAGATATTTATAATATCATTTGAGGGCCATACAAAATTATCAACTTACAAATTAGCCTGCTCTATTTGGTCAGGTTAATTTGGTGAGGTTTGTGATGTTAGCAGGATTGATTTCGCGGGCCTTACACTGCCCATTCCCCACTCATGCGAGGTGCTTACACAAATTAGTGTCTGTTTTACAGCTGTAGTTTCAGATTGATTAAACTGCTGCAAGTGGTTTTCATGAGGTGATACTGCAGGCAATGTTATGCTGACAGTTGGAGTGCTTATTCAGAATTTATTATTGCTCCCTGGTTTGCCTAGTCTTGAATATATTTCTAAAAGCTTAACACCTGTATTCTGTAAGCAAGCAGAGTTTTGATTAAGGAACAAATCATGTGATCATTCACCTGTTGTGTAATACAATGAAAGAAGAAAAAAATGCTGAAGTTTGGAAGAATTAATTTGATGTGACATTAATTTATGTTTACAGGGGACAATAATCATGGAAGAAAAAGATCAATTTATTACAGAGAGAGAGAGAGAGAGAAAGCTTCTTGGTTTTGTTTCGTAGAGCTTAGGGAAGCAAATCTCAAATAAATGAAGAAAAATGCTTCATAGGAAATAGGATAATCAAAGTGATTTAAAAGTGATTGGGCCCTGGCCAGTGTGGCTCGGTTGGTGCAGCGTCCTGTACACCAAAAGGTGGCAGGTTCAGTTTCCAGTCAGGGAGCGTGTGGGAGAATCAATAGATGGTTCTCTCTGTCTCCCTCTCCCTGCCTCCCTCTCTCAAATCAGATTTTTTAAAAAGTGATTATATATCTGATATATATTTTACAGTCTAAAAAAACAAATTAAGGGAACAAATCATATACAGGATAGACAAAGTGTTTGCTATGAGGAGTGAGGAGTCGGTTACAATTACTCTTACTTTTGGCAAGTGTGGTAGGCTGAAAAATAGGCCCTCAAAAAATTCCGTATTCTAATCCCTGGAATCTGTAATGATACTTTATTTTGCGGGGTTTGGGGGTGGAGATCTTTGCAGATATCTTTAAGTTAAAGATTTTGATATAAGGAGATTATACTGGATTATCTGGATGGGTTCTAAATACCATTATATGCCCTTATTAAGAGATAGGCAGAGTTAGATTATTTCCACAGAGGCAGAGGAGGCTGTGATCACAGGCAAAGATTGGCGTGATGTGACCACACACCAAGGAATGCCAGCAGTTATTCCCAGCTGGAAAAGGCAAAGAACAGTCTCCCTTAAAATCTCTGGAGGAAGGACATCCCTGCCAACACCTTGAATGTGGCCTAGTGATACTGCTTTAAGACTTCTGGCCTCCTGAACTGAGAGAGAAATTTCTGTTTAAATCACCAGACTTGTGGTGACTTGTTACAGCAGCCTTAGGAAAGTAACACAGCAATCATTTTTCAAAGTGTCAGTGGACATTTCTAATAACCCCATTTTCCTGAACTCTTCTTGGGGGGGGGGTATAATTTATAGCTCACTCATATTAGATTGTAGTTGTATTTCAAATAGTCTGAACAGACCTGGCAATTTTTATGATTAAAACAACTGGTAAACATTTTCAGGCATGGAACTCTGAGGTTTTAACTAAAAATAAGTTATATTTCAAGCTTCTTTTTTGGAGGGAAAATGTTTTATCCAGTGTGGAAGCTCCCTCATGGCTGCTTTCTTATAGCTACACTCTGGTAAGAGCACAATTTAGACTTCTAAAGTTTTATAACACAGTATCAGCCCATTTGTTTGCGTGTGTGCTGTTTAACATCAGTTTTTCGTTCACCCATACTATAGGAGATGTACACTTGAGGTTCTTATTATTGAGAATTGAGTTATGAGTTCACTATACCCCAGCATGTGCCAGAATCTCACTTGAGACTTTGGTCTATTGCAAGACTGACCTAAGGATAAAGGCCATATAGGCTCTTTTACACTTTACCCCTATATTTTCAATGATCAGAGAACAGTGTGCTTGGCCTATATTGTCTTAATCCTCTCAAAGATGATATATGGAGAGATAATCCAAGAAACATCTATTTGAATGTCTCTGAATGTTCTACAAAACTATGGTTCTAGATGCCCTTCCTTATGTCATCTAGTACCCCACTTATAAAGAATCCATGGTTTCTAATGGAATTTGAACCAGAAATATCTCTATACAATATTTCTCCTTTTCCCTTTTAAGATTCCAGGAAGTACACTTAGTATTCAGCCACATATAGGTTACTAGCAATAAACAACTGACAAATCTGCCTTTTCTGGCAGTTTTTGTTTGTTATAGAAAAGGCCTTAGACAAGTAATCTTAGATTAGCCTACCAGTTGATTTTTTTAAATCACATGAAACACATTAATTAATATTCTTATGTTCCTTTCTAAAATAATTTATTCTTTTTGAAGGGGATTGATGTAAAATTTTTATTTTATTTTATTTTTTTTTTTATCCTCACCCGAGGACATTTTTCCATTTTTTGTTCAGCTAGAGCGGGAGGGAGAGAGAGGAAGAGAGAGAGAGAGAAACATCGATGTGAAGAGACACATCGAGTGGCTGCCACCCGCACGACCGACCAGGGCCGGGGACAAACTGCAACCGAGGTACGTGCCCTTAGCGGGAACCGAACCCGGGTCTCTCCGGACCGCAGGCCGGCACTCTAACCGCTGAGCCAAACCGGCCAGGGCAATGATGTAAAATTTTTAATAAATTAGGGAGTGGCTAAGTACTTTTTTCCTAGTCTTTTACATATGGGGTGGTGCTGGGAAATAAGAATATTTATTGAAATAAAGGAAATTCTATCCTCTCAGTTTTATGGCTGTTATTTATGGAATGTGCAAGGCATTTCATCTGAGTATCTCATTTAACTTTGCCAAGGACTCTGAACATTTTTGTCATTTTCAGATTAAAAACAGCCTTGAGAGCTGGAGAAATTTGCTTGTGGATTCATAGCCCGTAGCCAGTAACTGGCAGCACTGCAAAACTCAAGCAGATCCAGTTCCAGAAATCACTTAGGGTGCTTTGTATTTGTCTCATTTGTGAGCCACAACATAAGGATATCCCTAAAATGTGAAGTATTCTGCCCTTATTCTTGAGGAATTTATGGTTGAATGGATCTATTTTTCCTTCTAGGGGAGCTAGAGAATAGTTTTGGGAGCAAATGCATGGCCCATTTAGGGGATTTGAGGGTCTTTAGGGTCTCAAAGAGTTGGATGGGAACTGTCAATTAGTATTGCTTTCTATTTTTCTCACATGAAACCTGTTCTTTGCCACATCTAACCTTTGTAGACTTGACCATGGCTTTTTTTTAATACTCTCCTCAAACAATTTAAGGGTTGGTAGCTTAAGAGTGATTTAGAAATGGCACTTTAGACAACTTTTACATTACTTGTTTGCCAGATACTATTAAGTGAATATTTACTTAGAAACTGTTATAAGTGGTTAGGTCTCTTGACTAGTCTTCAAAAGACTAATCCATAATGTAATTGAACCTACCATACAAGTACAAATATTTCAGACACATTGCTTAAATATATTATGTTTTCAATGGAAAAACTTAGAATGGAAATTTTATTTTAGTTTTATATTTTTATTTAACTATAATTGGTATAAAAGATCATATTTTGCGTATACAGTATAGTGAATGAACATTTATGTACCTTACAATGGAATCACCACACTAAGTCTAGTAATGATCTGTTACCATGCAAACTTACCACAATATCATTGATGAGTGGACATTTTAGTTTCTAAGTTGGAGACTTAACATACTTTTTGTTAGTCTTCTTTTTTTCTTTACAAACAGATCTGTGCTCTTCAAAGGGGAGCAAGGTTTTATTTTTATTAATTTTTTTTGAAAAATTTTTTTCTTTGATTTTTAGAGAGAGGAAGGGAGAGGGAGAGAGAGAAATATTGATGAGAGAGAACATCAGTTGGTTGCCTCCTGCATGCCCCCAACTGGGGATTGGGTCCACAGTCTGGGCATGTGCCCTGACTGGGAATTGAACCTACAGCCTCTTGGTGCATAGGTCGCCTCTCAACCACTGAGCCACACCCAGCCTGGTGAAAAAATTTGTTCGTCTTCTTAAACCCTAAATTACAGGGTAGTGTTAGGAACCAAATTCTGTATTTTAGAATGATAAATATTTAGTAGGTATATTTATTCACATTATCCTGAAAGTAGACACAAAATTTCTGGAACAAGGATAGGTTAATCATTACAGCAATATCTGCATCAGTTACCCTTTTCCCTGAGTCGTCTCCCCCCCCCCCCGCCCCTCTTTCAGCAATGCAGTGAGAACCAGATGTTCATTTGATTGGTGAAGAACCTAAAAAATATGAATCTGGGAGACGGTGTACTTGTTACTCACCTTACCTCCTGAGAGGTGGGGAGAAATGTTTGCTCCCTAATGTAAACACATTCCCCTTAGTTGAGAAGGGGAGGATCTTGGCTTCTTAATCTTTGGAATGTAAGTGAATTTTTCTGGTTGGGAGAAGATCAGACAAGTCTCAAAATTTAAGCCCCCTGGAATTTCTCCATAGTCTCATAGTCTCATCCCTCTTGAAATATAAACACATAACTTTTAGAGAGATCTGTTATCTATTCAGTTATCTTTGTGTTTTAAGACTTATCCTTTGAAGGACAGATTTATTTATTTTTTTGCTTAGAGCCCTAACCATGCAAGAACATAAAAATATTTTTTCTATGCATAGAAAATACACCCAACTGATAAATCTTTCTTTTGTTTTCCCTTTCACATGTTAATTTGAAGTGACTTTATTTTTGTTACGAACATGTGAAACACTGTTAAGATTGCCTAATTTGAGCTCCTTTGATTTAATCATTACCATTGTTCAGTTCTTCAGCAAACATTTATTGAATAGCTGCTATGTGCCATGCACAGTGCAAAGTAATGGGGTGTTAGGATTACTGTTTTAATTGCTAAAATAGGATCGTGATAAGCATTTTGCTCTACAACTTGCCTTTTAAAAAATCTTAATGTCTTTTGTGTACATATGTTGAATACCATGTCATACAGCTACATAGTATTCTCTACTATAGATATATAATTAGCCATATTCTTATTGACAGACATATATAGACTTTTAGGATTTTCTTGATATAAATAATGCTGTCAATTTTTGTACATATATTTATTGCATATTTGCATGTTAATTTTTGTTGTTAATCCTCACCCAAGGATATTTTTTAATCGGTTTTTAGAGGCGGGGGGAGAGGGAGAGAGAGGGAAACATCAATGTGAGAGAGACAAATCAATTTGTTGTCTCCTGCATTACCCCAACTGGGGCTGGGGATTGAACCAGCAACCCCGGCACATGCCCTTGATTACCTTGACTGGGGCCAGAGATCTAACCTGCAACCCTGATACGTGCCCTTGACCAGAATTGAGCCTGAGACCCTTCAGTCCACAAGCTAATGCTCTAATCATGGAGCAAATTGGCCAGGGCATACATGGTAATTTTTGTTGGATAGATTTCCTAAGAGAACTTCTCATCATGAGGTCAAAGCTTAAGCTTACTAAAATTTTTGACAGATGCTACTCTGAAAAGCGAAGATTTAGCCAGTACAGTACTATGAATATTATTTTTTGAGTTGGCTGAAGAGTGGATACGTTCTTTGGTGTATTCTCTTCATTAGCATCTAATTTTCAGATACTGTCTTTTCATTCATAACTTTATTGAAAAAAATTTTTTAAATCCTCAACGGAGGACATTTTTGCATTTATCTTCAGACAGAACAGGAGGAGGGGAGGGGAGAGAGAAACATCGATGTGAGAGGGATACATCGAGTGGTTGTCACCCACACAACCCCAACTGGGCTGGGGACAAACTGCAACTGAGGTATGTGCCCTTAGCTGGAACTGAACCCAGGCCTCTCTGGTTTGCGGGCTGATGCTCTAACCGATAAGCCAAACCGGCTAGGGCTTATTGAAATTTTAAAGGCTAAATAAATGGGATTATTTTAGAGTTAAAGGTACCTGTTTGTGTTAAAATACACCTTGTACTGAATTCTAGGAGCTGATGTGTCTACTGTTACACTTCTAAAGAACATAGATAAAATACTGACATAAATTTTTTCTTTATTGATTTTAGAGAGAGAGGAAGGGAGAGGGAGAGAGAAACATCGATGAGAGACAACATTAATTGGCCACCTCCTGCATGCCTCCCACTGGGGTTCAGGCCCACAACCTGGGCATCTGCACTGACTGGGAATCGAACCGGCGACCTCTTGGTGCATGGGTTGATGCTCAATCACTGGGCCACACCGGCTGGGCTCCATTACTTAATTATATGTTGATCAGAGCTAATAAATTAAAGAGTGCGGAATACAGTTCCATAGAGATTTCCATTATAGTCCTATGTGGCTTGATTAAATCAGTCTCCATGTCAAGGAGTACATTTCTAAAGCCAAATACTGTATATTGTGCATTAAATACCAAATCACTCTGTCCTGCATTAAATACCAAATCACTCTGTCCCCATAACCATGCCGCTGTACACTTCAGTGATTTGAGAATTCCTGTTTCTGCACATCTAACACCGGATAGTCAGTCATTTTAATTTTTGTCCATATCACAGACCATAAAAAGAGCATATTAATAGGTAGCATTGTTTTGATTTGCAATTTAGTGATTATTAGTGAAGCTAAGCAAAATTTAATTTTATTGGCCACTAGTATTTTTCTGTTAATTACCTGTTCATCATTTTGCCTGTAGTGAGTTGTTTTTTATATTTTTAAATTTTATTATTTTTATTTTATTTTATTTTATTTTTATGCATATAAGTTCTTTGGTTTATTTCTTCCCACCCCCCAACCCCTTTCCCTTTGAGGTTTGTCAGTTTAGCAACCAATTTGTACTTCTTAATCCCTTCACTTCTTTCACCCATTCCTCCAAACCCCCTCCCATCTAGTAACCAACAAAATGTTCTCTGTATCTATGAGAATGTTTCTGTTCCGTTCATTTTGTTTGTGGATTCCATTGTTGATAGATATGTATTCATTGCCATTTTGTTTGTTCATATATTTTATCTTTTTCTTCAAAAAGACCCTTCATCATTTCATATAATAATGGTTTGGTGGTGATGAACTCCTTTAACTTTTTCTTGTCTGGGAAAGTCTTTATATGGCCATCGATTCTAAATGACAGCTTTGCAGGATAGAGTAATCTTGGTTGTAGGTTCTTGCTTTTCATCACTCTGAATATTTCTTGCCACTCCCTTCTGGCCTGCAAAGTTTCTTTTGAGAAATCAACTGACAGCCTAATGGGAACTCCCTTGTAGGTAATAGCTGCCTTTCTCTTGCTGCTTTTAATATTCTCTCTTTGTCTTGAACCTTTTGCATTTTGATGATGATGTGTCTTGGTGTGGGCCTCTTGGGGTTCATCTTGTTTGGGACTCTCTGTACTTCCTGGACTTGTATGTCTGTTTCCTTCACCAAGTTAGGAAAGTTTTTTGCCATTATTGTTTCAAACAGGTTTTCGATTTCTTGTTGTCTCCTCCTTCTGGCACCCCCAAGATGCGAATGTTGGCACGCTTGAGGTTGTCCCAGAGGCTCCTTACACTATCCTCATTTTTTTGGATTCTTTTTTCTTTTTGCTGTTCTGATTGGGCATTTTTTGCTTCCTTATCGATGGTTTGCTCCTTGGATTTACATACTCTATTATTGAAGCTGTGTAAATTATTCTTTATTTCAGTTAAAGCGTCCTTCGTTTCTAACTGTGCATCGATCATTTCTGACTGGTCCTTTTTTATGCTCTTGAGGCCCTCACTGAGTTCATTGAGCATCCTTATAAGCAGTATTTTGAACTCAGCATCTGTTAGGTTGCTTATCTCCATTTCGCTTAGTTCTTTTCTTGGGATTTTGTTCTGTTTTTTCGTTTGGGACCTGTTTCTTTGTCTCCTCATTTTCGCTGCCTCCCTGTGTTTGTTTCTGTGTATTACTTAACGAGCAGTATGGAGCTAGCTGAGACCAGATGCTGCTCGTTTGAAAAAATTTAGGAAAACCTGAAGCAGGATCCAAGTCAGGCCAATCCTATTGTTAAGCAAGTACCAACAGCTTGGGTGGGCCTGAAAGTTGGGTGGGGCGGGGCAGGGCTACCAGTGTGAGCCAGGTTGCTGGAGTCCCAGATATGGTGGCTGTCTGCTGCCCCAGGGAAGGGCTCACCAAAGGAACAAAGGCCTCTTACAGCACGTTTGTCCCGGACAAAGCCCCCTCTCCAGCCCTGCTCCAGTGCCAAACAGCTCTTCCCTGTATGTCTCTGGTTCCCCTCGAGCTGCCTCCCCTCCAAGCTTAGAGGGAGAGAGTCCGATAAGTCCGTGCGTGGGCCCTTTAAGGAGCTGCCTGGGGCTCCAGCCGGGTCAGCTTCCCTGAGCCTCAGTTCCTGCTGGTTTTTCCAGCCAGAATTTATGGGGATTCTCTTCCTGGCACTGGAACCCTGAGCGGGGCACCTGGTGTGGGACGGGGACCCCTCAATCCTCAGGAAGGACCTTCCCAGCCGAGGTGTCCTCCTGATTTTTATCTGCCACACGTGGGTGTGGGACCAGCCCGTCGCGCCGCCGCCCCTCCTACCAGTCTCGATGCAGCTTCTTTAATTCCGTAGTTGTAGGACTTTCATTCAGCTTGATTTCAGGTGGTTTTGAATGATGGTTGTTCTGTAGTTTTGTTGTAACTTGGATGTGGTTGTGGGAGGACGCGATACTGCGTTTACCTACGCTGCCATCTTGACCGGAAGTTGAGTTGTTTTTTAAATTACTTTGGGGGAGGTTATGCATATTGGCCTTTGTTTATAATATATTGCAGATATTTTCTCCCTATCTGTTGCTTATCCTTTAAATTTTCTTATGACATCTTTTCTTGTTTTAATACATTTCTGAATGGTTATTCCTGGTTTATAGGAGATATATGGCTTTTGGGGGGTATGTTTTTCATTTGATTCTACTAGATTTTCTAGGTTATGTTATTTGTAGCTGATATATTTTTTTGGGGGGGGTACATACCCTTAGCTGCTAGGGCCTAGTGGGAACTGAACCTGGAACACTCTGGTCCGCAGGCTGACTCTCCAACCCCGCTGAGCCAAACCGGCCAGGGCTGTAGCTGATACTTTTGTCATTTCTTTTTCCAGTGTTTCTCTCTCTTTTTTTTTTTCAATCCTCACCTGAGAATATTTTTCCATTTAACTTCAGATAGGGAGGAGGAGAGAGAGAAACATTGATGTAAGAGAGACATATTGATTGCTTGCATCTCACACGACCCCAACCAGGGCCAGGGACTGAACCACAACCGAGGTATGCGTGCCCTTGACCGGAATTGAACCCACGACTCTTTGGTCAACCAGCCAGGGCTCTCTCTCTTTTTAAATTTTTGGTGGAGTTATTTAAGACTTTCACCAGAATGTTGTAGGGCAGTCTTGTTTTGCTCCTGACTTTTTAACAAATAGGAATCTTCAAAAATCTTGCTTTTGTGAACAAGTCCATTTGTTTTTGTATTTTGTTGTTTCTATTTGCTTTATGCTTTTATAGTGATCATTTCCCCCTTTAGGTTTATATTCTAATTTCTGTGTTCTTTTTTTTTTTTTTTTTTCAATCTTTATGGTTTTATTATTTAAAAATTGTTATATTTTTAAATAAACAATTTAAAAATGAGGGAGATTTTGCCCGGCCGGTGTGTCTCAGTGGTTGAGCGTCGACCCATGCACCAAGAGGTCGTCAGTTCAATTCCCGGTCAGGGCACATGCCCAGGTTGTGGGCCAGATTCCTAGTGGGGGGTGTGCAGGAGCGGCCAGTCGATGTTCTCTCTAATCGATGTTTCTATCTCTCTATATAAAAAATCAATCAATAAAAATTATTTTAAAAAAAATGAGGGAGCTTTCTCATTACACATCTCATATTTTTCAATAAGGTAGTATTTTCATTTTACTCACTTATGAAGAACTTATTTTCGTTTTAATTTCCTTTTTACCCATTCCAATATGGCTTTGCTCCTCTACTTAACTCCACTTGATTCTTGGGAAGAGCACCATTGTGGCCTCTCTGTAATCTCTCGTGTTTTTACCCCTTTACTTACCAACCACACTAACCTTTCTGTATTTTAACATGTCTGTTCCTTTGAAAGTTATTCTGTGACACCCCTATCTTAAATAGCTCCTTTTCTTCTTTTTTTTTTGTGGTACGTGCCCTGAGCGGGAACCGAACCCAGGACTCTCTGGTCCACAGGCCGACGCTCAACCGCTGAGCCAAACTGGCCAGGACGCTCCTTTTCTTCTTATAGAACTCAGTGCTCTTTCTTTGTATCTTTTGTATAGCACTTAAGAAAATTTTAATTTATTGTATGCATATTTGTCTTGTTTACTGCTCTTATTCATAGCACTTCATACAGTGCATGGGGTGCAGTAGATAATCAATATTTGAATGAGTAAATGAATGATAGATAATCTTATGAAAGAATTAGGTTGAGGAGAAATGGGCCTCTTCTTAGGCAGATCAATTCTGGTAAAAGTGCTTCAGGAAAATTGATAATCAGGAAATTAAATTATCTTAAAACTAACCAAGTTCTATATATAGCCCCCAGAAAGCTTTTATGTAATTGAGGAGAACATATACATACTCCACTTTCAATATCCGTAGTTAAATCATATAAGAACAGCATTGGTAATCAGTAATTCTTCCCTTTTATGTATCATTTAAGGTTCCTTTTTTTTCCTTTCTAAATGCCCTATCTCAGTCATTTATTTAAGTTTCATTGAAAAGCAAGCTCATTACAAAGTAGGCTCATTTATGGATATAGGAGAAAATATTAAGATATATTAAGTCATTTAAGTCACTGGGATAGGCATGTAAGAAACTATAATACAAAACAAGGAAGTCCCAAGCATGGGACATACTTTGTACTTTGCATCTACTTTTTTCTACTCAACCAAGTATAAACCTTTTTCCTCTGACTTCTTTCAGGATTTTTTTCTTCATCTTTACATTTCTATGATTTGAAAATTATATGCTGAGGTGTAGGGTTTTGGGGGTTTTTTTTTGTTTGTTTGTTTTAGCATTTATTCTGCTTGGTAATCTGCGCTTCCTGGAACTGTGGTTTGGTATCTGACTTTCATTTAGGGGAAATTCTCAGTCATTATGGTTTCAGATAGTCTCTGTTCTTTTCTCTCTTCGCCTTTTGGTATTCCCACTATACAGAAGTTAAAAATTTTGTAGTTCTCCCACTGTCTCTGGATATTGTATTCTGTGTGTGTGTGTGTGTGTGTGTGTGTGTTTCTTTTTTTCCATCTTTGTTCTTTTTGTGTTTCAGTGTTCGAGGTTCTGTTGGTATAGCCTCAGGTTCAGAGATTGTTTCCTTTACCTTATCCAGACTACCAGTAAACCCATCAAAGGCATTTTTCATGTCTGTTACAGTGGTTTTGAACTTCAGTATCTCTTTTTGGTTCTCTTTAGGATTTCTGTCTCTTGGCTTACATTGCTTATGTGTTCCTGTGTGCTGTCTCCTTTATTCATTAGAGCCCTTGGCATATTAATCATTGTTGTTTTAAGTACCTAGTCTGATAATTTCAGCATCCCTGCCATGTCTAGTTCTGACATGTGCTTTGTCTCTTCAAATTTTGTTTTTTACCTTTTGGTGTGCCTTATAATTTTTTTTAGATAGCAGGACATGATGCCCCGTGTAAAATGAACTGGTATGAACAGGCCTTTAGTAATAATGTGGTGAAGTGTGGGGAGAGGGGACAGGCTCTATAGTCCTATAATGAAGTTCCAGTCTTTCAGTGAGCCTGTCCCTTTGGACTGTGTGCAGTTTACAAGTGGTCTTAGTTTTTTCCCTCCCTCTCTCTCCCCAGTAGGTGGGGACAGGATGGCTAGAACAGGCAGGAGTTGGGTAGTTCCCTTCCCCAGGTCAGTTAGGTTTTGCATAATAGCCTTGCAGGTTAGGTTCTGGATAACCAGTTTTTCCTGAGTGCAGGGCTTGTTAAGAACAGAGTGACCATTTGGCTTAGCAGTTGGAGGTCTGCCTCAGACCAGTGAGTCGTGGGTTCAATTAAGGTCAAAGGCACGTACTTTGGTTGCGGTTCATCTCCAGCCCTGGTCAGGGTCATGCGGAGGCAACCAGTTGATGTGTCTCTCTCACATCAATGTTACTCTCTCTCTCTCTCTCTCTCCCTCCCTCTCACTCTATCTGAAGATAAACAGAAAAATATCCTTGGGTGAGGATTAAAAAGAAGAAGAATATGCCCTGGCCGGTTTGGCTCAGCGGTTAGAGCGTCAGCCTGTGGTCCGGAGAGTCCCGGGTTCGGTTCCCGCTAAGGGCACGTACCTTGGTTGCAGTTTGTCCCCGGCCCTGGTTGGTCGTGCGGGTGGCAGCCACTTGATGTGTCCCTTCACGTTGATGTTCCTCTCTCTCCCTCCCTCTCTATCTGAACAAAAAATGTCCTCGGGTGAGGATAAAAAAAAAAAAAGAATAGAGTGACCAGTGGCTTAAAGTGCTAGAAAGCAGATTTTGTCTCTTTGATAAAAGTTGAACTAGATGACCATGCTGTAGAGTCTGAAGTTTTCCTGATTTAATTCAAAGTTTTATGACTATGAATTTTTTAAAAAGTATTATTTTTGGTTAAGACAGTTTAATTAAGTACTTTCTGTGTGCCAGCTTTTGGGCATTCAGAGATCAGTGATAGTAGTCTCTCTTGCTTTCTAGGAGCGCATATTTATAAAATGGAGAGATTCTTTTTAATTTTTGAGGAGCCAGTGTATAATTTGTATCTTTTTTATTCTCAGGATTTACAGTTCCTAAAAACAACTTTTGAAATATATTTCCCTTTCAGACACTAAAATTGTTTTTCTTTCCTTTTTATTCCCAGCAATGTCTCAGGCTGTGCAGACAAACGGAACTCAACCATTAAGCAAAACATGGGAACTCAGTTTATATGAATTACAACGAACACCTCAGGTAATGTCGACTAAGGTAATTTAGGGAAATATGAGACATGTGTAAATTGGGATACATTTTTAGAAAATGAAAACTCGAAAGAACATAACTGATAACATATACAAGTAGTCTTGGCTTATGTGTGTTTGGTTGACACTTTATTCGTTTACTCAACAAATAATTTGTGTACTCTACCAGGTCCTAAGCTAGGCACTAGGTGAAGTGGTGAATAAAACATGTAGCACCAGCCCTTAGAGTTTTGCAGATATTAAATAAATATCCATAGAATTACACATTTGAAAGGTTGGGTAAAGGAAAAGTCCTCAGTGCTGTAATAAATAGGGGAAGTAGGGACGACTATTTTGAGAAGGTAAAGATGGGAAAGACTAGGGAGGAGGAAGCGGGCTTGAAGGAGATAAGCATACTTAAAACTGAACTAATTTTAAGTTTTTGATGCCTATAACACAGGCAGGCAGAGATGCCAACTAGGGGATCTGGGCTAAATATTAACTTTTAGAAATTGTTAGCACATTTAAAGCAATCTGAATGGATAAGATCACGTAGAGAGAGAGAGAGAGCCCAGAACATCATCCAGAGGAGCTTCAACATTTCGAAATTAAGTAATAGACAAGTAGCCAGCAAAGGTGACAGAGAAGGAACAGCCAGAGGAAAGTAAGGAAAAATAGAAGAGGGGGACAAAATCTAAGAGGAAGTAGTGTTTGAAGGATGAGGATGCGGTTATTGTCTTCAAACCTGTTGAGAAGATGAATAAGATGAACATTACAAAAAAATACATTATATTTGGTAATATATACTTGGTGGCTTTGACAAGAGATTCATTTGAGTAGATTGTGCTGCTGTCTTGAAGGGGGGAAAGTGAAAGTGCATAGGCAATTCTTCAGAGAAGTTTGGCTCTGCAGAGGAGCAGAGACATGGAGTAAAAGCTAGAGGGGAACACAGAAGTGGGAAGTTGTAAATTTTGTTTTCTTTATAAGATGTGAGAGCCATGTTGACCCCTTCCCCTATCTCTGACCCCCCGCCCCAAAGTGCATTATTCACATTTCTATGCAGCAACTCTGTGGGGATACTATTGTAGGCTGATTTAGTAGAGGAGAGATTGCGGAAGTCAGAACACATAGAATAGTCAAATCGGTGACATACTTGAGAAGGTAGGAAGGAATGTACTTTTGACAGGAGGAGGCACACTTTCTCCTTATAGCAAGAAAGAAGATGATTTATAAATATTTCATAGAGAAAAAATGAGAGAGTTTTTTTAAAAGTGAAATTTGAAGTAATGTATTAAATGTTCAGGTGGAGAAGGTCTGCAGATAGAAGAAAAGGTACAGTAGTGTAGTGAAAGGAGAAATGAGTTTGTTAAACCAATTGCTGAGCAGTGTCGAACACCCATTTGAGGCTGGTGAAGGTTTTAGTGAGATGTATCAGTCTGGTTGTGAGATTCACCCTGTTTTCTCCCCTCGGTGCTACATACCTGCACAGGTACAAGCATGGAGAACATGGTTGGTTGAGTATCCAGGGTTGGGATATTGCTGTGCAAGTTCTTTCTAATCAGGAAGAGGAGGACAGACTTAGTAGCTGAGTCATCATCATTCTCTGATTATTTCCTCATCAGAGGTTATAATTCCTAAATCAGAAGTTTGTGTATATATTAAATTAAGTAAAATAAAATGTAGACAGTGCTTTATGTAAAGAGGTTGAAATGTAATAGACACTTGATGGTAGTTACTGTAAATGTAAATATATTTTACTTGCATTCTTTATGGACAATATCTGTAATATCTATGTCTTTCCTTTGGAGTCATCAATATTTGACCGTGTAGAAAAAACAAGTATGGTGGAGAGGCAGTGGAAACAAGGAAGTGTCATTAGCATATGGGAAACACATTATTTCTACTTGCATCTTCCTTTTCAATATTAATTATTGGACCTCTCTTGTTATTCCACGGTAGCCAGTAATGGTGGCTTTAGAGCTAGGTAATTTATTCTCAGGGCCACCTTGTAGGAAGAATGGGTGGTGGTGGTGGAGAAGAGTAGGAGTCAGTAATCTCTCTCTAGCTGGGAGATGATGTGTACATTGGAACTCCAAATGCATTTTCTCACTGTAACAGTTTTTAGACCTGACAAGTAGGAATGCTAATACTTGTTATACTTCAGGTGTACTATGGCTTAAATCAGTTAGCCCAAGAACCTGACTACTTTATGTAAAATTTCGTCTGTGGACATACATGATGGCATGAAATGTATGGTTTACAATAGTCCCATCTTATCCATGGGGATTCCGTTTCCAGACAACTAGTGGATTCCTGAAAACATAGATAGTACTGAACCCTTTATATACTGTTCTTTTTTCCTGTACAAACATACCTATGGTAAAGTTAAACTTACAAATTAGCTAGTCTCACGGCTAGAAGATTCCTTCTTATAGCCCTTAGTAACCTCCGTATATGGTATTTTCTTTCCTTATTAAGAACTTTCACTTTTTTACTTAAAGAAAGCACTTTATTGCGTCTCTGTTATATCTGAATTGCCAGCATCACTAATCTTGTGCTTTGGGGCCATTAAGAAGTAAAATAAGGGTTATTTGAACACAGGCACTTAGATACTGAGACAGTTGATCTGATAACTGAGAAGACTTCTAAGTCAAGGGTAGCATATACAGTGTGGATATGCTGGACAAAGGGATGATTCACATCTCAAGTGGGATGGAACAGAATAATAAAAGATTTCATCATAATACAGAACAGTGCATAATTTAAAACTTATGAATTTTTTATTTTTGGAATTTTCCATTTAGTATTTTTGGACTGTGGTTGACTGTAGCTAACTGAAACCTCAGAGAGTGAAACCACAGATAACAAGGGCCACTGTGTTATCAAAATGGTATAATTTGCGATGGAAGAATTCTTAGGTTTTATTTAGGCCTAACTTCCTCATTTTGCAGGATAAGAAACAATGTTAAATAGTTATTTAGAGCCATATAGCTAGTTAATATGGCTACTAGAACCTAAGGCATCTGATTCCACATTCAATGCTTTTTTAATTATACCAGCTAATTTACTATTAGTTGTCTTTTGAATACATTATTAATATGTTATCTTTAGCATTAAAATAAGAGCGTTTACATAATGCAGAGTTGGGGGAGTGAAGGGAAATGGGGAAAATTGTACCGGAACAAGATTGGCTGTGAGTTGACAGTGGTAGTGGCTGAGTGATGCGTATGTAGATGTTCATTTTTGTAATTCTCAGTACTTTTGTATATTTGAACTTATCCATAATAAAAATACAGGTAGCATTTAACATTTAAATTTTAAATTGCCTCTTTTACAGGAGGCAATAACAGATGGCTTGGAAATCGTGGTTTCACCTCGAAGTCTGCACAGTGAATTAATGTGCCCAATTTGTTTGGATATGTTGAAGAACACCATGACTACAAAGGAGTGTTTACATCGTTTTTGTGCAGACTGCATCATCACAGCCCTCAGAAGTGGGTATGTTGAAATGAGTAATATTAGGTACTTCAGTTATACCAGGACAGTGCTCTATTGGTTTTGAGAAAAACATTCTCTAGGAGTATTTATTTGAGAATTGGGAAATTTTCTAAAGTCTAGGTTTTAATTATTTGAGAATCTTTGTTTTGAAATAGTTGACTATACAATTTTAAAAGATTTATGGAATGTGCATTTATTTTGAGAAAATTACACAGCATGAAACCATGGTTTTTCTACTTCTTAGGGATACAAAATATCATTATGAATTCTGTTTTAATAAAAGAATTGATAACATGTAAATTAATATACAGTATAGGTGGTTATTTTTTTTCTTGTGTTTCATGGGTATCAGAAAGGGGAATTTATATTAGGAAAGAATTGATTTCTATTTCTAAATGGTTATATATAAGTTATTGTTGGGAATATTCAAATTTTTCTTTAGGCAATAGTATAGCATACCTGAGATTTCCAAAATCTTGTTTACCTACTAAGATTTTTAAGAAAATTAGAATAAAGATAATAACTATTCCAGAAGCTAGATATTTTTGTCTGTAGCCTAAAGATACTGGCATTGTTTACATTGTTTTTTCTCTCTTTTTATTTAGCAATAAAGAATGTCCTACATGTCGGAAAAAGCTAGTTTCCAAAAGATCACTAAGGCCAGACCCAAACTTTGATGCACTCATCAGCAAAATTTATCCAAGTCGTGATGAATATGAAGCTCATCAAGAGAGAGTATTAGCCAGGATCAACAAGCACAATAACCAGCAAGCACTCAGTCACAGCATTGAGGAAGGACTAAAGATACAGGCCATGAACAGGTATATGGGGAAGATGACCAGAAAGGATGGCCATTATTTTCAAAACTTTAATTTACTTAACAGCTTCCATTTTGAAAAAGAGAAAATACAGTAATAAATAGTAGTTCTGTGTTAACTACATTTTCATGCAAGTGTGATATATGCCTCCAGGTATCATTTAAATGTTTTCATTTAAATACTAGAACTTTAGAAAACCCTCTTTTATAACCACTTCTCCTCCCACTTACCTGCTATTCTGTTTTCTCCTCTTCTTTTTGTAGCAAAACTTCTTGAAAGAGTTGTCTATGGCCCTGGCCGGTTTGGCTCAGTGGTTAGAGCGTCAGCCTGTGGTCCAGAGAGACCCGGGTTCGGTTCCCACTAAGGGCTTGTATCTCGGTTGCAGTTTGTCCCCGGCCCTGGTTGGTCGTGCAGGTGGCAACCACTCAGTGTGTCCCTTTCATGTCGATGTTTCTCTCGCTCGCTCTCTCTCTCTCTCTCTCTCTCTCAACAAAAAAATGAAAAACTGTCCTCGGGTGAGGATTAAAAAAAAAAAAGAGTTGTCTATGTTTACAGTAAATCTCTACTTCTCCCATTTCGTTTTGAACCCTCTGTAGGCAGGTTTTCATTACTCATATCACCTTTATTAAAAGTTACCAGTGACACCTGCCTGGAGTGGCTCAATGTTTGGGCACTGACCCATGCACCAAGAGGTTGCCAGTTTGATTCCCAGTCAGGGCACATGCCCAGGTTGTAGGCCTGATCCCCAGTGGGGGCCATGCAGGAGGTGGCCAGTCGATGTTCTGTCTCATCGACATTCTTTCTCTCAAATCAATAAAGAAAAAAAAAATTTTTTTTAAAGAAAAATTATTTTAAAAAACTGTTAGCAGTGGTGTCTACATTGTGAAATCTAATTGCCGATTCTCAGGCTCCATCTTACTTAGCAACATTTAACAAATTAATTTCTCTTTGAACAGTTTTCTTCACCTGGTTTTCAGGAGACCATATTTTCCTGGTTCCTTTCATATGTTATTAGCTGTTTCTTATGCATAGCCCTAGCCAGGTAGCTCAGTTGTCTGGAGCATTTATCCCAGTGTGCTAGGTTTCCAGTTTGATCCCTGGTCAGGGCACATACGGGAATCAACCAGTGAGTGCACAACTAAGTGGAAATAAGAAATCGATGTTTCTCTCTCTCCCTCTCCCTGCCCCACTCTCAAATCAATAAGTAAAAATTTTTTTTAAATATGAGAGCTCACTAGTAAGTGAAAGTATTTAAAAAACTTACCTAAAAACTTGCTTTAGGTAAAAACTTTGGCTACCCTTAACACTCAACAGCACACTTTTTTTCTCACGTTCCATATTCCATTCTGTGAATAAGTATATTTTTATCTTTCTCTGTATTGTATCTAGATGAGTCTAGGCCACCACTGTCTTTCATTTGAAGTACTGTAAAAGCCACATGATTAGTCTTTATACTTTCCCACTCTTACCCTCACATAATCTATTCTCAGCACAGCAGCCAGAGTGATTTTGTAAAACTGAAAGTCGAATCATGGTTCTTGTTTGCTTTGAAGTCTCTAACAGATATTAACATTCAGGTTAAAAGACCTTAATGATGGCTTCTAAGACCCTACATAATCTGGACGCCTTCTCATCCCATTGTCTTTTCCTCTGTGACATCTCCTAATATACTCAGGCCTCATCATTTTCCAAAGTAGGAGATGCCAATAGAGTCCCATCCATATTTAGTAGTTCTCATCTTGGCTGAGTCACTTGGAAAGCTTTTAAATTTAGACCAAGTAAATCAGAATCTCTGATTGGGGTCCAGGCATCAGTATTTCTAAGGTTCCAGGAGTGGTGTACAGTTTTTAACCACTGCATAGAGGTTAAAAGATGGGCTCCATTCTAATTATATTAAACTGACCTGCAGTTGTACTTAGGTAAAGCATTACACTAAAAAAATGCTTTTCAATTACAGTGTACATTTAATATTGTTATATATTAGTTTTAGGTATATAGCATAGTGGTTAGACAGTCATATACTTTACAAAGTGTCTCCCCACCCAATTATTTCCAGTACCCACCCACTTATACCATACATAGTTATAAAGTATCAAATTTTGAATGCATTTATTTTAAGAGTTACACAATCCTGAGAGTTGGAGAGACTTTAATGGTTGTTTAACTTAGTTTTTTACCTGGAGAAAGAATTCTCTTTGCAAAACCTTTTATTTACGGCTAGTCTAGATTTTGTGCACACATTTCTAGTGGTGGGAGTAAGTGTTAGGAGCTCCTTTCATTTGTTGACAACTTTATTACAGCTTTCTTTTTGTTTTTTAATCCTCACCTGAGGACATTTTAAACATTTTTTTGTTGAGGGAGAGAGAGGAAGAGAGAGAGATAAATATCATCGTGGCTGCCTCCCTCACGACCAACCAGGGCCGGAGACAAACTGCAACCGAGGCACGTGTCCTTAGCAGGAAGGAACCCCGGTCTCTCTGGTCCGCAGGCTGACGCTCTAACCGCTGAGCCAAACCAACCAGGGTATTACAGCTTTCTTACTCTTCTTCAAACTCATCAAGCTTGCTTCTGCCTCAGGACCTTGGTACTTGATGTTCTCTCTTTCAGGAACCCTCCTCTTCATGGCACACTCGCTCACTTTCCTCAGGAGTCTGCTCCTTCCCTCTTTCACCTCAGGACTCTCTACTTCCTTAACCTCCCTGCCTCTTTTTTCTCTACAGCACTTTTCATTGACATTTATCAATTATCTACTGCACTAAAATAATATAAACCCTCAGAGTGTAGAGACTGTGTCAGTATTATTGATTCTTATAACACCGGGACATGGAACCATGCTTGGCTTAAAGTAGCTGCTTAATAAATATTTCGAATGCATGGATATATTTTTTTTAAGTTTTTTGTTTATAGTGAAATAAAATTAGTTTCTTGTGTGCAGCAAACTTGGTCTGTTGTTGTCAAAATACCTTAGTTGGATTCTATACTTAATTTCAGATCCTGCTTTTTTCTACTATTCAAATAATTTCATATAAATATACATTTTTATGCTCCTCTGAAGGCTAAATATTCACATTTCTAATTGTTCCTCATGTGACATTCAGGTCTGTCAGTATAATTCTTGAAATGCTACCTCTAGAATAGTCTGTGGTATTACAGATATGATTTGACAAATGTAGAGTATAATAGGCTATTGATGTCCCTTATCCAAACCAGCTTTTTTTTTTTTTGAATCCTCACCTGAGGACACTTTACCATTTATCTTCAGATAGAGTGGGAGGGGGAAAGAGAAAGAGAAAAACATTGATGTGAGAGAGGCACATTGACTGGTTGCCTCCTGCATGACCCTGACCAGGGCCGGGGACCAAACTGCAGTTGAACTTTTGCTCCAGCCACTGAGTCAAACCGGCCAGGGCCCAACACCATTCCATGAAAGCTACCTAAAATGAATTAATCCAGCTCTGTCACTTCAAACTTTTGTTTTGAAAAGCGTGGGATAAAAATAAATGAATTAGGACAAGTAACCCTGCTAGTTACTTTATAGTCAACTAAAATAACTTTTCTTTTGCTTTAGTTGTAAATTTTAGGAAATATTTAAGTAAAGCCCTTACATTTCAATGTTGAGTTTTTGTTTGTGTTATTGTTTTGGCCTGTTCTTTTTTTTTTTTAATTGTGATTAACATAAAATTAACCATCTTGACAATTTTTAAGTAGATAGTTCAGTAGTACATACACATTGATGTGCAACCAGTTTCTAGAACTCTTCATCTTATAAAACTGAAACTCTGTACCCATTAAACAATAATTCTGAGTTTCCTTCTCTTCTCAGCTCCCTAGTAATCACCACTCTCTGTTTCTATGAATTTGACTACTTTAAACATCTCATATAAGTATCGTCATAGGTATTTGTCCTTTTGTGACTGGCTTATTTCACTCAGAATCATGTCTTCAGAGTTCATCAATGTTGTAGCATGTGCAGGATTTCCTTCCTTTTTAAGACATTGTTATCCCATTGTATGTGTTCTTATCTTTTTGAATCATAGTTTTGTTGTTTTATATATTAGTCATCCCTTCTCAGTTTTGAAGTGATCTATATATTTTATAAGCAGTACTTTTTTCTTTTTTGAGGGAAAAAAAACTAAAGATTTCTTGAGCATCTTTTTTAAGCAGTGAGCTATTATTTTCTTGCTCTGGCAATAAACATTTGATGACACTTTTTAGAAATGTATATCATTCTTTCATATTCCTTTTTCATCATATATCTCATTTTTTCTTTTATATACTGGTAGAGAAAGGGACAGTGTTTATCATATCCTAGCTCTAGTTCTGGTGTTTACTAGCTTATAGCCATGGGCCTTAAACCTCAGTTTCGTCAGTTTTCTGAACAATAAAATGATGATAATACCTTGACAATGGTTTTGTCGAGTAAATAAGATATATATGCAAAATGCCTTTCTCAGTTACTGGTTTTTAGTATTTGAGATTTTTAGAGAGCTGCTTCTGTATTTAGATACCATCTCATTTTCCTCATTAGAATGATTTTGCAGTTCATTGGCAGACTTTGGGTGAGGTCAACAGATTTTCTTACCATTCCTCTTAAATTTTGATTCTGTAAGAATTTCTAATTAAAATAGAGGCATAAATATATTCCCTCAGAACTTTCTAATTTTTATATCTGAATCATGCCTTTCTTTAGATTTAAAATCTCATAACAAAAAATGTATCAACATATAAATAAGGATTGCCAATCATTCCTATAGTCATTAAAGAAAATTACTGAGTGAATACAAACATTTGTTTCAGTTATTTAAGTGTTTGCCTGTGTATGAGTGAGGTTCTTTAGGACCTTTCAGGGACACGAGGGAAGTAAATGCCATTATCTAGCTTGGACCAAATTTAGTTAAGATTTTTTAAGAATGCTAATGTTCAGTAAACGTGCTTCAAAACCAATGTATTAAAAAGGCCTAAATGTAAATTTTCTGCATCCCTCTTTTGTTTCCTTAACTAGATTACAACGAGGCAAGAAACAACAGATTGAAAATGGCAGTGGAGCAGAAGACAATGGCGACAGTTCTCACTGTAGCAATGCATCCACACACAGCAACCAGGAAGCAGGGCCTAGTAACAAACGGACCAAAACATCAGATGATTCTGGGCTCGAGCTTGATAACAACAATGCAGCAGTGGCCATCGATCCAGTAATGGATGGTGCTAGTGAAATTGAGTTAGTATTCAGGCCTCATCCCACACTGATGGAAAAAGATGACAGTGCACAGACCAGGTAAGTGTGTGGGTTGGTTTTAGATGATCTGAATTCAGAAAATTTAATTGGGAGTTTAAAGGCAATTTTGTATAAGAAGTAAGTACAATATTTGTCATCCAGTTGACTTGCAGGGTTCATTTGGATTTTTTTTTTTATCCTCACTCGAGGACATTTTTTTTCTATTTTTTGTTCAGATAGAGTGGGAGGGAGAGAGAGGGAGAAAGGGAGAGAGGGAGAGAGAAACATTGACATGACAGGGACACATTGAGTGGCTGCCACCCATATGACCAACCAGGGCCGGATACAAATCGCAACCGAGGTACACGCCCTTAGTGGGAACTGAACCCAGGTCTCTCTTGACCGCAGGCCGACACTCTAACCGCTGAGCCAAACCGGCCAGGGCCATTTGGATATTCTTGCTGCCTAGGTGGTTTTATTCCTCCATGTTTCCCATCCACACTTACATATCTGAAAGGAATGACCTTCCTCTGTAGAGGAGGAAAAAGGATCGTTTAAATTTCTTAACAATGGTACTGGTGTGTCAGTAGGCTCCATAATTTATGCTGGTGTGCTTGGCCACTTGACCACTGTATCTCAGCATGCCACCTGCCATTGAGTACAGATCAGCATCAGATATTTGTTCATTGAGTAATTGATGAGAATACCAAGCTTCAAAACACAAGATTAGCACTTTTATGCTGAGTCTTAAAACATCAGAAATTGATGAATAAGAAATTGGTCATATTCTTACTACTGTTGCTGCTGAACACAGCAGAATTTTGATCATTGGGGTTTAGGGGTGTGTTCTTTTTCCTCAGTACTGTGTGTATATTTGTTTTATTTTTGTCATTTTATATCATATTTTATAGATGTTTTTGTGGCCTGGTAGATAGTCTACTTACAATAAGAAATTTTTAGATAATAGATGAATAAATTTTTGATACTATTTTGTCAATAATTAAGACATTTACATTTTATAGAAATGTATTAGCTCTATAACCTAAGTACATTTTCATCAATCTAGAAATTAAATTTCTAATAATTGATTTTTCCAGATATATAAAGACTTCTGGTAATGCCACTGTTGATCACTTATCCAAGTATCTGGCTGTGAGATTAGCTTTAGAAGAACTTCGGAGCAAAGGAGAATCAAACCAGATGAACCTTGATACAGCCAGTGAGAAGCAGTATACCATTTACATAGCAACAGCCAGTGGGCAGTTCACTGTGAGTATTTAGAAACTAGGAGTGCATTGACCATCTGAGAGTGGGAGGTTGTGGGGTGGGGCCTAATAAAATGGTACAGGACAGGATCCTGACACCCCAAGAGAAAGAGAACAGGGTAGTTAACATTTTTTGTTGTTGTTGATCCTCACCCAGGGATTTTTTTCATTGATTTTTAGAGTGGTAGGGAGGGAGGGAGGACGAGAGAGAGAGAGAGAAACATCGATGTGATGTGAGACACATCAATTGGTTGTTTCTTGCACACACCTGGATGCAGGCCAGGGATTCAGGATTGAACTTGCAACCCAGGTATGTACTCTTGACTGGGAATCAAACCCGACACTCTAACTACTGAGCCACACCAGCCAGGGCAGGGTAGTTATTTAACTCTTTGATATGTTTTATGAATAGTATAAGTGACAAGAAGTTTATCCTAAGATTTTTTTTAAGGTGGACTTCTATGTTCCATCTCACTATTACTGTGCTTTGAGCAGTTTTCATAATTATTTCTCTCTGTTTTTGTTTTAGGTATTAAATGGCTCTTTTCCTTTGGAATTGGTCAGTGAGAAATACTGGAAAGTGAACAAACCCATGGAACTTTATTATGCACCCACAAAGGAGCACAAATGAGCTTTTACTAAAACCAATCTGGAGAATGAACTTTTTTATAGCCTATTTCTTTATTATTAAAGATGTATCATCATTACTTTTATGGACAGTATCTTGGATATGTTGTTCAGCTTTCTTCCTGAGCCAGCCTTGTTTACACTATTAGAATCTTTTCCCCTTAATTTAAGATTTCCTTTTTGGAAGGGATTGCAGTTATTCAGAACTTATTCTTTCCTTTTAAAAATATATCTAAGTTGTATGTCTTTACAAAGTATGGTTTCATTTGGAGTACCATTTGACCCAGGAACTTTCATAGTTCTGTATTCTTTTTTTTTAATCCTCATCTGAGGATATGTTTTTATCAATTTTTAGAGAGAGCAGAAGGGAAGGGGAGAGAGAGAGACATTGATCAGTTGTCCTATACTGTCCCGCCTGGAGGTGGAATCTGCCACCTAGGTATGTGCTCTGACCAGGAATTGAACATGCAACCTTTTGGTATACGGGACAACGGGACAGTGTTCTAACCAGTTGAGCCACCAGCCAGGGCATGGTTCTCTATTCTTAAGATTCAGTTGGCCATCCCTTTTCCTCCCTTCAAAAGTTTAGGCCTTACAGAATGTGAAATAATATGTATTTTGATGTTTTTTCCTGGAGTCTTGTATATTTATAGTTTTCTATATAAGCTGTAGTATCTTATGAAGACCAAGGCTCAAATTTACTGTGTTTAAAAATCAATTCTCATAGGATTATTGTTTTCATGGTATTTTTTTCCATAATATCTCATTTTTTAAAAAAAGATTCCTTATGAACTTAGTGTCTATTGTCATGCAATGTTATTTTTTTCCTTTTTTCTCCCCTCTAATTTTGGAATTTCTGATTTTGGGAAAGAGAATCAAATAAAATCTCAAGTTCAGTGAGAACTTGGTTCATTTACAGATTTCACTGAAGAAAGTAATATTATATTGGTCTTATGTAGTCTCCAAGTATATATTTAAAGAAGTCTTTTTTTGTATTAGTTTTTCTGTCACTTCAGTTCCTTTATTATGTATGTTTGATGATTTTTCCTATTAAAATACCAGAGATATGGAGATATTTTGCACTTTAGCCTTGATGAAAAAGTACAAGATATGTTCAAAGCCTCCCCAATTCTTTTTAAGTGGTTAACTATGTAAGTGAAGAATAACGTGACACACAGAACTAATAGTGGGGAAAAAATGTTTGCCTTTGTTTGAAAAGTGTTTCGTTTTTGGGTTGCCGTATATAGGGTTATTAAGTTGGTGCTCTGCTTGTTACACTCTGGAGAAGCAAGTTAACAGAGCTTGAGCCCTGCCTTGATATGCAGTAAAAGGTAATTCTGTAGAAGAATGTTAGCCAGAGGGTAAGTCATTCTCTTCTTAATTTGGTTTTATATTGAGGGACAGTGTTCGTCGTTTGGACCCAGAAGGCTTTATGATGGCAGGTCAGAAATAAGATGGACTTGTGTGTTATTTCTCATCCCTGTTCTGATTACAGGTATGTTTCCAAGTTGATATCACAGTATTTACAAAGACCTGTTTGCATTGAGAAAGTAACCCTAAAGGGTTTATGCCAGGGGAGACTAGTCCTCTAAAACCATTGTAATTAAAACCTAACTAGTCATTATAACTATTTCTGTCATTTTTGACAGATTGGGGCCAGCGTGAGGTTTTAAATCTTGAGCCCAATTTGAACACTTGACAGCGTATTCAGTTTTTTACCATTTTACTGAAAATATTTAAAATTTGTTTTTATAGTTCTTTTGGTAATCTGTGTCATAAAATTTGAAAACCACCAAAAATCAAGGGAAATTTTGTATTCAATTACTTTTTCTGGTGTAATGTTACAGTGTATAGACTATTAATGCATGTCCACTCAATATAACCTTGGTTTTACAATATAACTGTTTAGATTTTATTGGTGACATTAGATTAGTGGTTGCATTAAATAACTAAATTCCCATTGTGATTATTAATTGAAATTTTGTCTTTAAGCAAAATGTTACTTGTGAATATAAGCTTTGTGCTTAGAGAATTGTATGTGTTTTTATCTGTCATTTTGGGGGGATGTAAACTCTGTATCATTAGTGAATTCATTTGGATGTGCAGTCCTTTGAAAACTATAGCTATAGATATTTGATAGGTAGTATACATATTTGATAAAGTATTGAGTGTGATGGTGTATGTGTGTGTGTGTGGGTGTGTGTGTTGGAGTGGGTGCTGTTTATCATCACTACCAACCAAGATTTTATAAAGTATTATCTAAATAAATTCTGTAACCACCATCTCAGCTGAGGAACAAAAGGCTCACCAAATGTGGTGAGGCCTTTAGATACATTATCGTTTAATAATTTATTATGGTAAAATATGTAACCAAATTCACCATTTTAATCATTTTTAAGTACACAGTTTAGTGTCATTAAGTACATTCACAGTATCGTGTAACCATTCTCTACTATTTCCTGAACTTTTTTTTAATCTTCCCAAACAAACTTAACTTGACTGTTCAACGGTAAATCCCCATTTCCTCCCTCAACTCTAGCTGCTGGAAACCTCTGTTCTTTCTCTCTTCAGATTTGACTGCTTTAGTCACCTTATGTAAATAGAATCATACAGTATTTGTTCTTTTTGTCTGTCTATTTCATATTTTATGTTTTCAGGTATCATCTATGTTGTAACCTGTATCAGAATTTCATTCCTTTTTAAGGTGAATAACATTTCATTGTATGTATATACACATTTTGTTCATCTGCTGATGGACACTTAGATTGATGGACTTTTTTTTCTGTTGTGAATAATGCTGCTATGAACATTTTGTGTACGGATCTGTTCGAGTCTCTGCTTTAAATTCTTTTGGGTATATACCTAGGAGTAAAGTTGCTGGATTGTATGATAATTCTGTTTAAGGAATCACAGTTTTCCAAAGTGGCCACACTATTTTACATTTCCACCAGCAAAGTACACTGATTCCAAGGTCTCCATCTCCTCACTAACACTTGTTTTTGTTTTTAACAGCTATACTAATGGGTATAAAGCGTTATTTTATCGTGGTTTTGATTTGCCTTTCCCTAGTGGCTTGTGATGCTAAGCATCTTTTTATGTGCTTATTGGCTATTTGTATATCTTCGTGGAGAAGTATCCAAGTATTTCGCCTATTTTTATTTATTTTATTTTTGTTATTGTAGGAGTTCTTTATATATTTTGGATATCAATCCATTATCAGATACATAACTTGCAAATGGTTTCTTACTCTATGGGTTGCCTATTCACTCTCTTGATAGTGTCCTTTGATGGACAAAAATTTTAAATTTTGTTGAAGTCCAACTTGCCTATTTTTGTTGTCGTTGCCTGTGCTTTTGGTGCCGTATCTAAGGAGGCATTGCCAAATCCAGTATCATGAACATTTTTCTCTGTATTCTTCTAAGAGTTTTATAGTTTTAGTTTTTACATTTAGATTTTTGATCCATTTTGAGTTTTGTATAAAGATTTAACTTTATTTGCATTTGGGTGTCCAGTTTTCCCAGCAACATTTGTTGAAAAGACTGCCCTTTCTCCCTTGAATTGTCTTGGCAGCCTATTCAAAAGTTAATTGACTGTATATGTGAGGGTTTATTTCTGGGTTTGATATTCCATTGGACTACATGACTGTCCGTTTGCCAGTACCATACTGTGTTCACTACTGTAGCTTTGTAATAGTTTTACATATCACTTTAAACCCTCTGAATCCTGTGAGGAAGATAGTATTTTCCTTGTACATTTGAGAAAACAGGCTCAGGATTCTGACTGGGATAACTAAACTTGAAATAATTGAAATGCCGAAGAGAAAAGGAGTCATTTTTAAAGTCCCCATAACATTTCTGTTTAGAAATACTTGCTTTTTTAATCTTAGAAACATAATAAAAAGGATATATTCATTAGTGTGCAGTTGTTATAACTATAAAAATAGCTTTCTTGAAATGCTTCTGAATTAAAGTAATTAAGGAAATTAGGAGGGGGAATCAGTGGGTGAAAAAGGAAACATCTGTAACAAAACAATTAATTCAAAAAAAAAAAAAAGAAAAGAAAACCCTCTATTCAAATGAAAAAAAAAAAAAAGGAAATTAACTGAAAACCTGCTCTCATAAGAGCAAGGAGAACTATAGAAGTTGTCAAAATTAGTCTTTTAAGAACTCTAAAAATTAACAAAGGCTTCTAACAATCTAAAAAGTGTTTATTCAGTAAAAACTAACAAGTTTTGTACATTTTAAATTGCCCTATCATGGTTTTCCCAGATTCAGAATAGACTTGAAAACAATAGCCTTGTAACTATAGTAGCTGTGAAAACGAGCAGTTTAATAGCCTGGGAAGGGGGTTGAAGCACCCCCAAAAGCCCATTCCAGGGAATTGCCACAATTTGACCTCTTTGGTGTCTCACTGAGAACCTTTCTCAGATTCTTTCTGACCTGACACCTTTCTGTACAAGCAGCCCCATTGGCTGCAGAAGCAGCTGCAGGGTTAACACAGCAGCAGGCAGGATACCGCTTGGGGCTAAAAAGAGGCTGGCTGAGACACAAGGAAAAGCTGAGGGACGGCATGCCTGTGGCGGGTTTGTAAGAGCTCCAAGATGCTCCTTGGGATCCAGAGGACCACAGGCACGTGCAGGGCGGGGTGCGCGCCCAAGACAGAAAGCAAGACTCCAGGCGAGGCCGAGGCGATGCCGAGGCTCTTCCCACAGGAGTGAAAGCGAAGGCAGTTTAAACTTCATGTGGGAGTGTTGAGGGCGTACTTCAAGACTTTCAGAGTGCTTCACTGCATTAAGGACGGGAGTTATTTCAGGGCACTGATGGTATTTTCTGTCCAACCATTAGCTGACCTTATTTCAGGGCACTGATGGTATTTTCTGTCCAACCATTAGCTGACCTTGAAGCTAACAAAGCAGAATACAGGGTGTGCCAAAAAAAATTGTATGCACACAAAAAAATGTAATTAAAAGCCAGTGTTTATTAAAATACATTTCTTTTTCAAAATGTAATAGAATCCACAGACACCCTGAATACATTTATGGGGGACACCTGTGTACAGTGGTCACAGCAGAGAATGTTGACTTTACAGTCAGTCTATTGTAAACCAACGAGACAACCAGACTCAGACTCCGAACTGGGTTCAAATTAAGAGAGCCTTATTAGCTGCGGGGCGACGGTCCCATCCTACACGGGACGGAGCCCAGGGGGAGGGCTGCTTATATAGTTGTCTTAGCCCCTGTGAAGGAATTGGGCTGAAGGTTTGCGGCAAGCAAGCTCGTACAGAAGCAGATACCTGCGGTCAGCCGTTGCACCTGAGGGATGAATTAACTATACTATATAATGGTTAACTCTGGCTGATGTATGTCTCCTTTCTTGCTTAATGGAATAATTTTTACTGTATGTTCACATAGCACGTGTTTGTCCTTCACATTCCCCACTGGTCTGAGGGTTAAGTCAAATCCTTGATTGTAAAGTGTCTTCAATTTCTTCTGCCGTGGGCTGGTCTCTGGTAAGGAGTGCTCAGGACCACGAGCCTAACAGTCTGTAATCTTTCCCTAATAAATTGCATTAAGCGATTAATCAGGTTAACATTAACAGGAGGAGAATTAAGGGGCCCGAAAGGGCAGTGAGCCATGGGGACCAGCTGAATAAGTCCTCATACCAGTTCTTGGGGGCTGAGGCTGACGGCTTTTTTCTTGTTCGCTCAGCTGCTTTCTGAGCAGGCTTACGCTTTCCCTAATGACACCAGAGTGGTTAGCATAAAAGCAAGAGGTTTCTCCTAAGGCTAAACAAAGAAACCTGTGGAATAATGTTAGACTACGTGTCTTTGGTTTCAAGGGGAAAGATGCAGGGAGTCAGTCCTGAGGCGCAAGCAAACCAAGGCCCAGGGGGTGCAGGTAGGACCCAAATCTCTTGTGACGAGGGGTTTAATGGGGTTAGAGTGGTAGTGTCCCTGCATGAGTTCACATAAGGGGAAGAGCTTAGGTCGATGATGAAACATGTCCCCCTGTCCTTGTAGGTCCCCAAGGGTCAGGTGGGGGCCGAACCTTCATAGCAGTGGCCGCCCTTGAGTGCATCTAAATTGGGTAGGTGCCTTACTGGTGATCAGAGTCAGGAAAGAGACTAGGAGAAAACCCTGGAGAGCTTTATCTTCAGGGGATCCTCATCCGCTGTAAGGCCCATTCATTGTTCAGGTACTTGCTCAGGGTGTGCTTTCTTTACCTGAGTGTGGTGAATCCAAATTTCCATCCTGCTACCTTCAGAGCGGTGGGCATAGTCAGGACAACAGGAAAAGGCCAGTCCAGCGAGGCTCGAGGGAAGCAGGTTGATGTTTCTTGACCCAGAGCCAATCACTGGGGGCGAAGTTGTGTGGTGGTATCTGGGGTGTCCCCGGTTGGGGTCTGGCGTCCTTGATTAGCTGTCAGGTCTGTTCCCTCAGCCTCTGGATTGCCTGCAAAGAGCTGAAGAGGTCATGGTACCCAGGTTGGTTAAGACCTCGTTCCCGATTTTGGGTAGAATAGGAGGAGGTCGGTCAAACATGATTCCAAATGGGGTGAAACCCTTAAGATAAGGGGCACAGCGCCCACGAAGGAGGGCAAAAGGAAGGAGCCTTACCCAGTTGTCGCCCGTCTCGAGGTGGAGCTTAAAGTTTCCTTTAATGTCCTATTCATTCTCTCTACCTGTCCTGGACTCTGAGGCCTGCAGACACAATGCAATTTCTAAGTAATCCATAAAACTAACAGTTTTGTGGTTTGAGCAATCTGTGCCGGGCCATCGTCGGACCCCAGAGCTAGAGGGATGCCAAATCGGGGGACTATCTCAGAGAGCAGTAGCGGGCTGCCGTGGTTGCAGTTTCAGTCTTGGTAGGAAAAGCCTCAGTCCAGCGGGAGTAGCATCTATGAAAACAAGCAGATATTTGTAGCTGTATTGGCCAGGGGTGACCTCAGTAAGGTCAATTTCACAGTGGTCACCAGGAGCTGTGCCTCGTTCTCGGGTCCCGAGGTCTGTTGTTTCCCGAGGGTGAGAGTTGACTTGGGCCCAGGCAGGGCATCTCGTTATTTCAGATTCTATCCATCTGTTGCTTCGGGACATAAAAGTCCCAGGCTATGAGACTGGGGAGTTTAGTCTGGCCCAGGTGGGTGCCCTGCTGGAGCTGAGAGATCAGCTCTCGGCCTAGGGCTGCAGGCAAGAGGATCCTCCCGTCGGAGAGAAGCCTCCAGCCACGTGGCCCCTGGCTGCAGGTGAGCCTCCGTCCAAGTTCTCCCTCCTCTTGGGTGTGGGAGGGCTCCTTGGGGAGGCTTTTCCCCGGAAGGACAGGAAGGATCTCTAGTGCCCCACTGGTCTTAGGGCAGCCTCCTTGGCTGGCTGATCGGCGAAGGCGTCCCCCTAAGTTTCGGGGGTGTCGGAGTTCTGGTGGCCCCGGCAGTGGATAATGGCCACTTTTGTTGGTAGCCAGATGGCTCCTAGGAGGGCAAGAATTTCTTTTTTATTTTTGATCTGTTTCCCACCTGAGGTTAGGAGTCCCCTTTCTCGGTAGTGGGCCCTGTGGACATGGGCTGTGGTGAAGGCATAGCGGCTGTCAGTGTAGATGTTTACTGACTTGCCTTTCGCCCATCTTAAAGCCTGAGTGAGAGCAATTAGTTCAGCCATCCGAGCTGAAGTCCCGTGCCCTGGTGCCTGGGCCCAGATGACCTCATCTTGCATGACTACGGCCACTCCCGCATATCGGACCCCTTCCAGATGAAGCTGCTCCCATCTGTATAGAGAGCAGGCTCTGGAGTTGGGAGAGGGTTGTCAGTTAGGTCAGACCTCAGGTTAGTTAGAGTCTCAAGAATGTCTGAGCAGTCATGAAGGGAGCCTGAGGGTCATCGTCAGGCAGCAGGGTGGCCGGGTGGAGGGCAGAGGTCTGCAGGAACTGGATTCGGGAGGAGTCAGAACTGGTCCGGAGGGCTCCTGAGGAGAGCCTCAACAGAGTGCGCCCCAATAATCTGGAGGCCTTGCCCTAGAGTCAGCTTGGATGTTTCTTTAACTAGAACAGCAGTAGCTGCTATGGCCCGCAGGCAGCTGGGCCAGCCGGAGGCTACCGAGTCTAATCTCTTAGATAAGTAGGCAACTGGTCTCTTCCAGGGCCCTAATGAGTGGGTTAGGACCCCTTTGGCAATGCGAGTCTCAGAGACGAAGAGTTGAAAGGGCTTAGTGATATCAGGCAGAGCTAGGCCTGGCGCAGAACTGCAGGTTTTTAGTTTCTCAAAGGCCTGTTGTTCTGTCACAGTCCAGATTAAGGCGTCGTCTTTCCCCCTGTGCTGGTATAGAGAGGCTTAGCGATCTCGGCAAAGCCAGGGATCCAGAGGCGGCAGTACCCTACAGCCCCAAGGAATTCCCCAACCTGTCTCTTGGTCGTGGGGGTAGGGATTTTCAAGACCGCCTCTATCCTGCTATTGGAGAGCAACCGTTTCTTCTTTGAGTTCATACTTCCCTTAAGTCTTGGACTGGCCGAAAAGCCTCAGTCCCAGGCTTCTTAACTGGCAGGAGGGGAGTGTTCCAGGCCGACTGGCAGGGTTGTGAAATGCCAGCTTTTCTGTTGGCCCCCTCTGAGGGCAGTCTTTCTTCCACTGGCCTTATTCTTCGCAATAGGCTCAATGGTTGGGATCGAGAGGTGGCCGAGATCACTGCCCAGGTCTCCGTGGGGCTGGCCTGTGTTTTTAGGCACATTTTCCTGTTGCCCTTTTTGATTCTCTTGAAGAGTGGCCATGACTACTCTTGTGACCTGTTTAGTACTGGTCGTTTCTGGGTTGTCCCGGGTTGTTAAATACTCCCTGGGCTATTTCAACTAATTCACTAAGATTCTTTCCTTCGAAACCTAATTTCTGGAGTTTCTTCCTAATGTCTGGGGCCGACTGGGTGGCAAAGGCAATGTTAATTGCCTGTCTATTCTCGGAGGCCTGCGGGTCTATGGGAGTGAAGAGGCGATAAAGCCTCCATGAGACGTCAAGAAAGGCCGCGGGGGACTCTCCCGCGTTCCGAACAGTCTCGCTCACCTTAGACAGGTTAGTTGGCTACTAAGCTCCGCGGAGGCCCCGAAGTAGAGATCGGCAATGCTGGGTTCAAGCCTCCTTACCTTGATCGGTGTTCGGGTCCCAATCGGGTCGAAAGGCAGGGAGGTAGGCCTCTAGTTGGGCCAGATCCGTGAGGGGTTGGTCATCTGGCCCGAGGACAGAGTTTGCTGCCTCTCTGTGGACCCTGTCCCTCTCCTCGGAGGTGACCAGGACCTGCAACAATTTCTGACAGTCATCCCAAGTGGGCTGATGGGTGTGGAAGACCGTCTCTAGGAGAGAGATTAAACCTTGGGGCTTATCAGAGAAGGAGGGGTTCTCTTGTTTCCAGTTGTACAGGTCGCTAGTCGAGAAGGGGACGTAGACCATGGAGGGCCGATTCTGGTCTCCACCCGGTGGTGGAGCAACCTGACGGAGGGGCAGGATGGCAGCCGAGGAGCCTGGCGCCTGTGGAGGGGGTTAGAAGGGGTGCCGCCACGGGTATGGGGAGGACTGAGCAGCTGAAGGGCTTTGGCCTCTCTGGCAATGGCGGCGGGTGGCAGTGGCCGATAAGGGGGTGGCCCCAAAGGGTCAGTGAGAGGGTCTTCTGGGGGGCCTGCAAGAACAGGGTAAAGCCTCCCGGAGGGAGTAGGAGCCGAGGGCTTCTGAGTCTTCCGCGGTGGCTGAGCAAGTAATACCTTCCTATTAGGGCAAGAGCATTTCTTAACATAATTAGGTCTGTCAGTAGCTATGTCAATCCAAACACCAGTGTAAGGAGTTTGGTCTGGGTGTCCGGGGGTCCCATAGATGACGCCTCGGACTGCAAACGAAGAGCCTAAATCAAAAGTGCCCTGGGAGGGTCACTGGACCCGGAAAGTGGGCCACTCCAATTCGCACGAAGTGTGCAAAGATCCAGGGTCTGCTGAGGTGCTGTGACCTGAGGCGCGCTTGGAAAAGTCTGAGAAGTCATCAGGGAGACAATGAAGAGGGGTCCTAGGTCCTGAAGGTCCCTGACCCATTTTGAAAGACATAGGCCAGCACAACACAGAAACACAAAACACAAAAGGATAAACGAGTAAGACAGACAAAAAAACCAGACAAACCGAACCGGGGCCAAGAGCGACGTCTTGCTATGGCCCTGGGGCTGGATCTATGTGCTGCGCCCAGCAGGTCCACTTCCCCTCACTCGAGTGATGGCCCGTCTGCTGAACCTGGGCCCAGGGTCTCCAGATGCTCTCTAGATGGGATTTGGAGTGGAGACGATTCCAGGGCAGAACGGCGTCGGGGCGGAGGAACGTCTCCCGAGGCCTTCCCCTAGACCGCCCGTCCGCTCCCAGGGTGGACCTGTCTCCCGGAGTCTGAGCAGGTCAACCCGCCGAAGTGGGGACCTCGTTTGTCTATCTCACTGGGGCCTCCAAATGTTGTAGACCAACGAGACAGACCAGACTCAGGTTCAAATTAGAGAACCTTATTAGCCACGTGGCCACTGTCCCACCCTACGCAGAGGAGAGAGCAGCCCAGACGGAGCCCAGGGGGAGGGCTGCTTATATAGTTGTCTTAGCCCCTGTTAAGAAATTGGGCTAAAGGTTTGCGAGCAAGCAAGCTCGTACAGAAGCAGATACCTGCGGTCAGCCGTTAACACCTGAGGGATGAATTAACTATACAGTGGGTTAACTCTGGCTGATGTATGTCTCCTTCCTTGCTTAATGGAAAAATTTTTACTGTATGTTCACGTAGCACGTGTTTGTCCTTCACAAGTCCAGGGAGGTCACTAAACAGCAAACACAACAGATCCCAAGGATGTGAAGGGATCCTTTTATTCAGAGTTCCAGAGTTGCCACATTGTGTTATTTTCAACAAAAATTTACAAGATACGCCAAGAAACAGGAAAGTGTGAGGAAGCCTAGGACTTAATCAGAAACTTTAAGTCAGCTGTTAAAAACATATTTAAAGAACCAAACCTAAAGAATTAAAAAACAATCGTTCACCAAATAAAGAACAACAATAAAGATAGAAATTATAATAAAAGAGCTAAATAGAAATGCTGAGTTGGAAAAATACAATAAGTGAAATAAATCCAGCAGAGAGGCTAATAACAGATTTGAACTGGTAGAAATATTCAAGAAACTTGAACACAGAAACAAAGGAATAAAGGGGAAAAACAACTGCAGACCTGGGGGACACTATCAAGTGTATTAACATGCATAATGGGAGCCCCAGAAGGGGAGGAGGTAAAGGGGCACAAAGTGTACTAAAAAGAAATGCCTCAAATTTCAAATTTTGATGAAAAACATTCTACATCTAAGAAGCTCAATAAAGGCTAAATAACAGAGAAACTCTTGGAAACAGCAAGAAAAAAGTGACATCGCATACAAGGGATCGTTGGTAAGATTAGCAACTCGATTGTCATGAGAAGTCATGGAGGCCAGGAGGTAATGAATGACGTTCAAGATGCTGAAAAGAAAAGGCAGTGAACCAGGAATTCTGTAGGAAGCAAATTACTTCTCGAGAATGAAATATATTAAGAAATTTCTACATAGAAATGATGACTTTGTCACTAACATACCTGACCTACAAGAAATTCTAAAGGAAGTCCTTTGGGCAGAAATGAAAGGACATTAGATAGTAATGCAAATTAGCACTGGCCAAGTCAACAAGTATAAAAAGTGGTATAAATGTATTTGTATTCGCTTGGGCTGCTATAACGAATGCCATAGACTGGGTGGCTTGGACCTCAGACGTTTTTTATAGTTCAGAGGTTGGAAGTTCAAAATCAAGGTTTCTGTAGATTTGGTTCCCGATGAGGACCTACTTCCCGGCCCCACACTCTCATGACCCCATCTAACAACCTCCCATAGGCTCAGCCTTCAAATATGTTACATTAGGGGTTAGGGCTACAACATAACAGACTTTGTGGGGGATAAAAGCATTCAGTCCAAAACAGTACTTTTGTTTCTAAGTCTTCTAATTTAAAAGAAAACTGCATCAAGTAATGAATTGTTGCATGGCTTATATAAAGATGCAATTTGTATGGCAATAGCACAAAAGGAGGGAATGGATCTATACTACAGCAAATGCTTTGAAGTCTATTGAAATTAGGTTGGTATTAATCTGATCTAGGTTATTTCAAGTTAAGGTGTTAATTGTCATCCCTAGCACAACAATTAAGCATATAACTCCGAAATAAAGATAAAAACATTAGATGAAAGAAATGGTACACGAGGAAATAACATTTAACACAAAAGGAATCTGTAGTGGAATAGAGAAATAAGATATAACAGAAAATAGCAAACTGGCAGACACAAATCCGGTTACTGTTAATTACATGAGATTTAAGGGATTAAACACTCCAATAAAAGTCAGATTGGCAGAAAGGATGCAGCTGCACATTGTTCATAAAAACATACTTTAGTTTCTAAGAAACAAATTGAAAGTAAACGGATAGAAAAACAACATACCAACAGTAAGCTAGAGAACCAAAGTAGCGATATTAATCACACAAAATCGACATACTGTACCTCAACATGGTGTAACCTTGGCTAAGGGTCTTGGTTCCTTACCTCCATTAGCACTGTCTTCTCTAAGGTGAAGGGGTTGATGTCTATAGTCTATCTGAAACGTGAAGACTTTGTAGGATAGTAGATTGTTATAGAATGTATCGAGATTTTCAAGTTGTAACTGATTTGTGAGAGATCTAGAGTTTTTATTATCTGCAAAAGGGTTGCAGCTTGCAGTGATTTTGCTATCAAAAACTAAGTTCTGGGGAAATCTTAGCCATAGAAATGGGAATGAACTTGAAAGAGTTAGCGCTTTCTGCATATGCATAGATTAGTGAGTACCAAGTATACTGGTTAAGAGGCCTCAGCTCTGGAAAATGTACAGTAGGCCAGTGGTTAACTATATATTTGTCATAATTGTTTCAGAAGTTTCTATGGGACTGCCTATAGTCAAAGTTTATAAATAAATGTTTACTTGCGTCTTTCCTTTGTTAAAGGTAATCAAGTAACTAAAAGAATGAGCTCTTGCGAGTTTTAGAACAACATTGCTATAAAGTATATAATCTATGTAAAGGTAACACTGGAGTACCAAATCTCACATAAATATAAACTCTTTAATATGCCACTTCTTAGGAAATGTTTTTACTTCTCTATGTAATCTCAAATTTTCTTCAGTCCACTTCATTTGCAGAAACTAGGTGGAAGAAGTTTGCAGTTTGGGAATAATACAACATTTTACAGTTTATTTTTTTAATCCTCATGCGAGGATATTTTTTTCTTCTTTTAATTAAAGAGGAAGGGAGAGGGAGCAATAGAAACATCGATGAGAGAGAATATATCGATTGGCCACCTCCTGTACAGCCCCTACTGGGGATCTGACCCACAACCTGGGCATGTGCCCTGACTGGGAATTGAACTGGTGACCAGTTGGTGCATTGGTCGAGGTTCAACCATCGAACCACACCAGCTGGGCAGCCAAGTATATTTTTCCATTTATCTTCAGATAGAGTGGTTGCCTCCCACATGACCCTGACCAGGGCTGGGACTGAGCCGCAACCTGGATACGTGCCCTTGACTGGAATCAAACCCGTGGCTCTTTGGTCCGCAGGCCGGCGCTCCAACTGCTGAGCCAAACTGGCCAGGGCAGTTTACTCACATTTTAAAGGTAATGGTCTTATCACCCTTCCTGAGAACTAGGGAAGGGTCCTTGGGCTGGAGGAGGGTTGGGCCTTAGAGTGGGAAGAGGGTGGCCGCAGAGAAAGGGATCGAACGGCCATGGACGGGAACACGCTGTACACACGTGTAGACATTAGCTTTCTTTTTATAGATGTTTGGCCTTCGTAATCTCTTCCTGGGCTTTTCGAATTCCCTTCCTTAGTGAGGGTGAGTCGTTACTCGTCATATAGAAACTAAAATGGTGAGATGTTCACTTTTCCGAAAAATTAACCCAGTTCGCTATCTTGCTAAGTTTCTTTTTTTATCCTCACCCGAGGACATTTTTTGCATTTATCTTCAGATAGAGCAGGAGGGAGAGAGGGAGGAAGAGAGAAACATCGATGTGAGAGAGACACATCAAGTGGTTGCCACCCACACGACCCCAACCGGGGCCGGGGACAAAATGCAACCGAGGTACATGCCCTTAGCGGGAACCGAACCCGGGTCTCTCTGGTTCGCAGGCCGATGCACTAACCGCTGAGCCAAACCGGCCAGGGCTTGCTAAGTTTCTAAGACACTTGTCAGGAGAGTGGCATTCTGAGAACTGGAGTAAGAGTTTTGGAAAGATTTGGATGAATCAGTATCCTAAATCCTTTACTCCACTGAGCCTCACTTAAAATGTTGGAAACCCCTTAGATGTTTGCTGCTTTGGTGGACCACCTTCAGGGAGTCAGTTCCCTTGCAAAAAGCAGCCCATCTGCTTTATCCCTACCATCCCTCCTTGTCTTCAGGTCCCAGCATGTTTGGGGGACAAGTACAAAGTGCCTCCTGAAAGAATTCTTTGTACTGATGATTTGTGGAGAACACCTGTAGGAATAGAGTCTGAGTATGTTAGATCTCGAAGGAACATAATTTTAAATTGGATCAAATGATCGATATGGGTACATGTATACCAGTCTGTCAGCTTGAACAACTGGGGGTAGTTCTGTTTACTTGGTTGAACTTTTGATTCAGCAGTGCATCATCTAAATTGAAGTTGAGATGCTAAAAATTCCCTGATACAATATAGAAAAAGGAAATAAAAGACTTTGAAGGGGAAATGGGATCTGATCACCCATGGTCTCTATCCTTCAGAAGAGTCTGCTCTACACTCGACCCAGTCATTGAGAAACACACTGGTGAGGAGAGAGCCAGCACTCTGAAAAGCTTCTCTGTGGCCTTGGCTAATTGACCATGTGATCCAAAGGACCAAAGTGCTCCTATTTGATTTATCTACCTGAAAACTGTATGTCTGACTAGAGCCACTATAGTCAAGATCCCTTATCCCAGCGGTTCTCAACCTGTGGGTCGCAACCCCTTTGGGGGTTGAACCACCCTTTCACAGGGGTCGCCTAAGACATAACAGCAGTAAAATGATAGTTATGAAGTAGCAACAAACGTTTTATGGTTGGGGGCCACCACAACACGAGGAACTGTATTAAAGGGTGGCGGCATTGGGAAGGTGGAGACCACGGCTATATCCATTTCCCGGGCTTGTTTAATTCCCATTGCCAGAACCGTTGAGAAAGGACCCTGCCATAACATCACAAGTTTGTATGAGGTATATTCCTCTTCACTGTCTCCAAAGAAACCTGTGGCCATTTAACAGAGCAGTTATTATGCACCGAGGAAAAGAAATTCCTGGACTTTTTGAAATGACCGAACTTACTCTCATTTCTGCAAACCAGGACATCATGTGTTTATTCATAGTGGAGACCTAAGGAAATCAGGTGATGAATGGCGTTTTAACCACAATCCACCACAGTGGCCCCCAAACTCTCTAGGTTACTTCTCCCGCTTCCTGAGCCAACACTGGTTGCCTGGCTGGAGTAAGAACTGGTTTCTGGTTTACCAGACTTTACTGGAGTGACACAACTGGCTGTTTCAGATCACTGCTGGGGTTATGCCAACTAGGTGCTAATGCAGAATGAGATGGAATCTTAAAACTATTTCTTCTTTAGGCTGATGCAGTACTCTATGTCACCGTTCCAAACTACTTCCTGCCAAATTTTCTTCAGAAAGTCTGCCTATATATGTGAAGTTAATACAGATATATTTTAAATATCAGTAACTTACATATTTGATATCAAATTAGACTCCTGGCATAAAATTCAATTTCATCATTGATCAAAATATGTCATGCTGATAAGCATTTAGCAAAATTTGAGGCTGAATCAACAAAATACACTGAATCAGATGGTCCAAGTACTGACTTGCCTTGGATTTATAGTAATTTTTAATTATACAAACAAAAAAGTAATAACATTTCTATTTGTGCTCAGTTTTAAAAATGTCTTTATTGTTGAAAGTATTAGCTGTCCCCAGGCCTCCGCCTGTCTACTGTGTGTCTGCGGGCTATGCATGTATGCATGTAAGGTCTTGGATTAATCTCTTCCCGCCCTTTCCCACCTTCCCTCTGAGAGCTGTCAGTCTGTTCCCTGCTTCCGTATCTCTGGATCTTTGTTAGTCATTTTATTTTGTTCATTAGATTCCACAAATACGTGAAATCATGTGATACTTGTCTTTCTTTGACTGGCTTATTTCATTTAGCATAATACTCTCCAGGTCCCTCCATGCTGTCTCAAAGGGTAAGACACCCTCTCCCCACCACTTTTTAAAATACAGCTGTATAGTACTCCATTGTGTAAATGTACAACTTTTTCATCCACTCATCTGTTGATGGGCACTTGGGCTGTTTCCAGATCTTAGTTATTGTAAATAGTGCTGCTATGAACACAGGGGTGCATATATTCTTCCTGATTCCTAGAAGTGGGATCACTGGGTCAAATGGCAGTTCCATTTTTAACTTTTTGAGGAAACACCATATCGTTTTCCATGGTGGCTGCACCAGTCTGCACTCCCACCAGCAGGGTACTAGAGTCCCCTTTTCTCCACACCCTCGCCAGCACTTGATGATTTGTTGACAGTAGCCATTCTGGCAGGTGTGAGGTGATACCTCCTTGTTTTAATTAGTTTAATTTTAATTGGCAAGAATTCGTTTTATTATGGTCATAATAGAAACGCACTTACACTTCACATAATCCTTTATTTTACCAAAATGCATGATTCCATTAATTTAAGGGAAAATATCCTCCTAGGACTATGCTGTAAAAACACAAAGATTTTATTTCTGCTAAATGAATAATACGTGTTGATGGTAGCAGCCCTTACTCCCTGGATTTTTGTGTATGTCACTGGCTTTTTTCTTATGTAGTGTATTAAAACCTTCAGTTATAGCCTGGCCGGTGTGGCACAGTGGTTGAGCATCAACCCATGCACCAAGAGGTCACCAGTTCAATTCCCGGTCAGAGCACATGCCCAGGTTGTGGGCCAAATCTCCAGTGGGGGGCATCAGAAGGCGGCCAATCGATGTTCTCTCTCATCAATGTTTCTCTCTCTCTCTCTCTCCTCTCTCTCCAAAATCAATTTTAAAAAAGAAAAAAAAAAATTAAAACCTTCAATTATAACTCTCCCTCCATCTTCCAAGCTTAATGCTAGTAAAAAGTTACTTCCTCTAACAAATACTTCAGGGTAAATATGGATTAAATCCTTGAGACGGAAACCTAAACTCTGCATTAAATCCTTTCACCAGAACTGTTAATATTCAAATGAAACAAGAACAGTATTTATTAATGGAAACAAGGTCTTTGTTTCAACTAATTTTCATAATTATGTTAGCCTGGGCTATTTATACAAAAAAAAAAAAAAAAAAAAATCGGCACATACACACAGCAAAACAACAAACAAAACCTCACTAAAATAAAAACAAAAACCATCCCCAAACGAACAAGCCTCACTCTTAGGTTCATAAAGTGGCAAGTTTTACACCTGGGGCAGCACAACCAAGCGAATGACTTACACGTGCATTAACGAGGCACTGAGATCACCCGATTTGTTTAATTTATAACAAAGTCTCTTGAGAATTTCAGTGCTTGTGAACAATTATAATTACAGCAATGGTCCCAATTTACTTTGACAAACTCTTACTCTGAAGTTTAGTTTTAGAAGAAAAATGTATTTCTATCAGGCAAGTCTTTAATTTCTCAAAAACTAGAAATTAAAAGATCAATGTGGGGAGAGGTGTGGCTTCTTAAAATCTTTTTAAGTCTGTAGTTGTGAAATGTATCAGTGCCGTGAAAGGACATCCTTTTCTGTCCAGCATCAGTCTCAGCAGAGATGTGTAAGACAGTGAAGAATGGCTTCGGGGGCATACATAAATTCCAAACACTTCGCGTGTGAGAATTTTCCGAGTTATTAAACAGTAGGTGATCTCAGTCACAAATGTGGCTTCATATGAAACGTTTTCATTACCATTTTAAGTTTTCTTTAAAATACGAAAAACTTGGAAAGCAAAACTCCCAAACCAGTTAAGTTAGAAACTGCTAATTTTCTGAAAGAAAACAGCACTGTTTTTTATTTTTACACCACTGAATTGAAAGAATAAAAAAAGAACTACAGGTGGAACAGAGACCATTAGGCAGGCCTTCGATACAGGCATCTGGGAATCAACTCCCCTGCATTTACCATCTTCTGCAACTGCCGGCTTCTGCTTTGTCCTTCTCCGACATTTCCACCCGGTCAGCTACTGTTTCTTCCGACGCGGCCTGCACATGGCCCTCCGTTTGTCCTCCAGTGTAGGTGGGGGTGCTGTACTTTAAAAGGATAGACTTAAACTGCACCAGAGGTGCATCTGTACGAACACCCATTGGGTCAAAATGAGTTCGGCTTACTCGAAAGCCTGCTTGAGAAAGATAGCACAGAAACTTTTTTAACCTGCAGCAAGGAAAGGGAAAAAATGAGGTTGTATTTTTATTTGCATCACAATGTCATTAAAATACAAAACATACATGTTGCCATTCACTGGCTGTCTTACTTCGGCATATTCATCCCTTTAATGCTGTGTCTGTGGACGTTGTAATAAAAGGGAGGATGTTCAGTACTGACATCAGTCTTTTGCTTCTTGGCTAAATTTGTGATTGGTTCACTACCTTTTCTCTTTCCTGAAACACACAAATACACACAAAGTTAACATTCTCTTAAAAATGACAAAGCAGGTACTTTTATAGCTACATGTTATCTCAAGTTTATATCCTCTGACATCATTTCAACCTATCCAATCTTAAGAGAAATCATTGTAAGAATAAAATATTCTTATTTTCACTATCCTTACTGATAATGATTTTATAAAAGTGTTTTTATTTTTTTTTGTTAATCTTTATCCAAGGATATTTTTCCATTGATTATTTTAGATAGAGTGGGAGGGAGAGAGGGGAAGGAAAGAGAGAAACATTGATGTGAGAGAAACATTGATTCCGGAGCCAGGGATCAAACCTGCAACCCAGGTACACGCCCTTGACCAGGAATCGACCCAAGACTCTTTGGTTCAGGGGCTGATGCTCTAACCGCTGGGCCAAATGGCCAGGGCTACTGGATGTCATTTTAATATTTAACTGCTTGCTGAGTCAGAGCTTTACTTTTTAATTAAATTTATTGGGGTGACATTGGTTAATATAATCACACAGGTTTCAGGTGTGGATTTCTATGTTACAAGATATGTATACTGATTGCACTGTGCACCCAACACCCCAAGTCAAATCATCATCCGTCACCAAGAACTTACTCTTTACCTTGTTCAATTTCAAGCCTCAACTCTGTTTTCATCTCCTGTAGAAAGCTATTTATGAGTTCTGGGCCACTCACCTCACAGACTTCATTACAGTCAATACTATACTAAGTCTGATTAAGTTCCGTCTTTTTTCTTTTATTGTTTCACATAGAAGTCTTTTATATGTGTAGATCATTATTTCCCAGATTGTATTCTAAGTTCCTGGGGATAATGTTCTTCCATTTTTATACTTGTACTTTCTACCAAATGCCAATATCTGATAAATAGTAGGTCTTCAATGAGCACAAAACCTGGCCAAGGTTACACAACAAACAACACAAAGAAGTAGAATGATGCTCTTAAATCTAATGCTCAGTCCAATATACCATACTGCCTTTTTCTTACCTCTGACAGAGAAATTAAGTAGAATAAATCATCCTAAAGTGATATGAATGTTAGCAAATTAGCTGAAGGTGCTAAATGAACATGACTGTTAGAGCATACAAGTGTTGAAACCACATGCTATTAATAGGAATTGTTTTCTTTGAAGAGCAATACTAAAATGTTGACCAACTAATACAATTACAGTTTGTAACTTTAATCCTCTGCGCTTTCTTTTTTTTTCTTATCCTCACCCGAGGACATTTTTCCATTTTTTGTTCAGATAGAGCGGGAGGGAGAGAGAGGAAGAGAGAGAAAGAGAAACATCGATGTGAAGGGACACATTGAGTGGCTGCCACCCGCACGACCAACCAGGGCCGGGGACAAACTGCAACCGAGGTACGTGCCCTTAGCGGGAACCGAACGCGGGTCTCTCTGGACCGCAGGCCGACACTCCAACCGCTGAGCCAAACCGGCCAGGGCATCCTCTGCGCTTTCAACCTTAACACTATATTCTTTCTTTCACCTGTATTCAAAACACATTTAGAATCTAAAGTTGTCTTTTTAAACGCAAAACAAAACCTTAGACACTAAGGCACTGACATTATAAATCTTAATACCCTTTTGCTATGAATTTGCAATGCCTATACAACCATATTTGAAAGTATGCACACATCCTAAATTATAAGAAAGGCCATATATAAATTCGTATGGCTAGAGAAAAGGTCTTCTGGTCAATCAATGGAACTGTTATACATCATATGTCAAAATCTAATCTTAATCCTATCAAATAGAATTTGATCATATTTTGGTCCACATGGTACATCAAGATATTATAGTTCTTTCAAAGAGATCATCAAATATTAGAACTGTGAGCAGAGCACATGTTAATAGAGTACATGTGAACTGTGCAAACGCCAGATAAACAAGTTTTACTATATTACGTCAGAATAATAATGATAATAATAATGATAATGCACTCTGAAATAGGCTACCAAAGAAATCTCTTCCTACTCTTCTCTGCCTTTTTGCACTGATGCATACATATGTATATATACATACACACACACACACACACACACATACATACCTTGTACAATGTAATTATCTGTTGTGGTATCATCTGTACTTTTAATAAATAAACCACATTCTTCTAAAATAAAACAAATGGGAATCACAAAATATTTTACAGGATCCTATTAAGTAACAATTCAAAGTTTACATAAAAGCTTATTAAATTATATCCACACTGCTTTTATGAATATACCAATTCTGGTAAAATGGCAAGGATTACATTTTAATTCTTCACAACAGCTGCTGCCTCTAATGACTTAAAAATACTAGGATGTCTAACAGGCCCACCCTCAGACCAGTGGCCAGATAAAAACTACAAAAGCCTATTTATACTAAGGAGAAAACAGGAGAAAAAACTTCGTTTTATTGAGTGGTAAGTGTAAACCCTAGTTTCCACGTCTCAATGGATATCACCAAAAATTCTGGCCATACCACTCTGAGAATTCCCTGAGGTTTCTCTTCCTAGACAGCAGATACAGGGTAATAAAACCACAACAAACATTTAGTACTTTTCAATCTACTAAAATTATTATTTCAGGCCCTGAAATAGAAACCTGAAGAAAACAATGCAATTAAAAATAAAAGTTAATAACCAGATTATGATCAGATTCTTTAGAAGAGATTCAAACCATACTACTTATACTGTTTTTTTTTTTTTTTTTTATCCTCACCCGAGGACATTTTTCCATCTTTTGTTCAGGTAGAGTGGGAGGGAGAGAGAGGAACAGAGAGAGAGAGAGAGAAACATCGATGTGAAAGGAACACATCGAGTGGCTGCTGTGGGAGACATTTTTCATGGCATCCATCTTGTTAAAATCTGCTCTGCCATCACCTTCCCCAAGGCAGGATATCTCTGCCTTCTGCATTTCTTTATCTCTACATTTCTTTAAGTAAAATCTGCTCTGCCATCTCCTGCCCCAAGGCAGGATATCTCTGCTTTATCTCTGCATTTTGAACCATTTACTCAGTCTTTTGTTCCACCCGTGCTTGGGGTGGTTACTCAATAACTATCGCTTGATAACAAATGATCTTGTTTTTCCTGCCCTATATATTGTGTAAATTTCCCCAGAATAAACGAGACTTGATCAGACTCCTGTCTTGTCTCCATTTCTTGTGTCTCTTGTCCCTCCTCATCCTCACTCCCCCTCTAGAGTCCTCGTTTGACCTGCAGGACGGGTCAGGCTGCCACCCACACGACCGACCAGGGCCGGGGACAAACTACAACTGAGGTACATGCCCTTAGTGGGAACCGAACCTGGGTCTCTCTGGACCGCAGGCCGACGCTCTAACCACTGAGCAAAACCGGCCAGGGCTATACTGCTTTTGATTATAACATCAAATAGTTGTTGTTTTTTATCCTCACCTGAGGACATTTTTCTATTTTTTGTTGTTCAGATAGAGCGGGAGAGAGAGAGAGGAAGAGAGAGAGAGAGAGAGAAACATCGATATGAAAGGGACACATCGAGTGGCTGCCACCTGCATGACCCAACCAGGGCTGGGGACAAACTGCAACCGAGGTATGTGCCCTTAGTGGGAACCAAACCTGAGTCTCTGGACCGCAGGCTGACGCTCTAACCACTGAGCAAAACCGGCCAGGGCTAAAAAGAGCATTTTGATAATCAATTTGTAAGCTAGTCAACTAGTGTTCAATTAGTTACCTTGCTTGTTGAGATTTGAAGGTGAATGAACTGAAAACTGACTTTGAGGAGTACACTCTGACTCAAAGATTAATGTCTTTATTAGGGGTTGAATGTCATCTAAACCATGGTGAAGAGATTCAAACAGCATTCTTTTGAGAAATCCAGTACTGAAGAGGGAACTTGACCTAAAAGAAGAAAATAGAATTGGGTTTGAGAGAAATATTTATTGTCTTAAAAAATAAGTCTCCATAATTTAACTGCAACATTAACATAGATAATTATATGATAGATTAAATACTGAAATTAAAAAGAATTTATCATTTAATTCAACATTGTTCATTTTCTATTTCCCCATTTCTTTTTATCATGTCAGTTCTTTAAATTAGTGTTAGTCAAGGAAATCCCATTCACAGTTAAGTCAACAAGAGTTGGACCCCTCATAAGATATATAGCCCTGGGTCACATATAGGTGTGGGGGGTACACCAAAATATAAGCTACAGTGTGTTTACCCCATAAAAACCTATTAAATCTAGACAGGGATATAATATAACTCAGGGATTCCCACAATGTGTATTCCTGAAAGTAACAGTAAATCTTGATTCCATGTGTTTATGGTAAAGATAGATGAGAATTGCATGTGGTGGTGATGTAATTTAAAAATGGTCCAGGGGTGACTCTGATACGTTTCCCATTTAATTTGAGAATCACAGGTATAATGTGCAGAATATGAAATTCCTAGTCAGCTGACCCTGGATTCCTGTCCTGGCCCCACCACTTACTAGCTATGTAATCTCGAATAAATTAGTGCTTTTGAGGCTCATATTCCTCATCATCAAATGGAAAATAAAACCTCTCAGTCTCATGGGAATTAAATGAGATGACATGTATAAAATCTCTAGAACAAACTATATCCTTAATGTAGCTATTATCAGGGTTAGCAAAAATGTGTGGAGAAATATATGATTTTAAGTGTCAAATGAGTGATCCCTGTACGATTTACTAACAGGGAATTTAGAAATAATTTGGGTTGAAGCACTAAGGAGAGACTTCAAAGAGGATGTGGAATTTGAGCTGGAGGTGGGGGAAGAGGAAGAGATTCAGGACGAGAAGGAAGACAGGACTCTGGCTCTGAGTGAGGAAGTCCGAAGGCGTGGTTTAGGGCTCAGTCCCAGGAATGGGAACACCTGAGTTCTTGCCCTGCCTGAGCTGCTACATTTTAGAGGTCAGTTTTAGCCAGCGCTTAAAAACAGTGTCATAATTGTCTCCTCCGTGAAATGAGGGAACTGGGCTAGATGATCTTCCTTCTGGATCCAGAAGCCGTTAAGAAGAATTAATTTCCCCAGTTCTGAGGTGAGTGAGTGGGATGAACATGTAGCAGATGATACAGGTTAGAGAGTACCAGAAGATAAGGCTGGCTAGATCTTTTTTTTTTCCTTTATTGATTTTAGAGAGAGAATAAGGGAGAGAAAGAGAAACAGTGATGAGAGAGAACATCAACTGGCCACCTCCTGCGTGCCGTGTTATAGAATTGTACACCTGAAACCTACATAATTTTATTAACTAATGTAATCCCAATAAATTAAATAAAAAGTAAACAATAATAAATAAAATTAACTAGACATGGAAAAATAAAAACATGAGATAAAGATTTAAAAAAAGGCATCAGCACAAACATATTACCAGTTGGGTTAATAATAGTTTTAGTAGATGAACCTTGACTTTGTACATTAATGAGGTAGAAATCTACAATGATTCTAGTCACAATGTTAGGAATCTCTATTTATTAACGATGCAATAGCACACATGTACACAGATACATTAAAAATTTGCAGTTGAGTCCCATCTAAACAACTTGACCTAAAACAAAAGACACTGACTTACACATGCCCTTTTTAAAATTAATTCCTCGGCTCTGGCCGGTATGCTCAGTGGTTAGAGCGTTGGACCACAGACCAAAGAGTTGTAGGTTCAATTCCAGTCAAGGGCACTTTACCTCGGTTGTGGTTTGATCCCTGGCCCTGGTCAGGGTCATGCAGAAAGCATGTCTCTCTCACATCGATGTCTCTCTGTCTCTGACCCTCCCTCCCATCTGAAAATCAATGGAAAAATATCCTCGGGTGAGGATGAAAAACAAATTATTTCCTCAAAAAACTATTATATTAGTAGACTCTTCTATAAAAAGTTATTGTGATCACTTTATTATTATGATTATTATTATTTCTAATTTATCTTTAATTAATTTATTTTTGGTACGTGCCCCTAGCGGAAACCGAACCCGAGACTCTCTGGTCTGCTGGTCGATGCTCCAACCGCTGAGCCAAACCGGCCAGGGCTTTATTGATTTTAGAAAGCAAGGGAGAGGGAGAGACAGACAGAAATATCGATGAGAGAGAACAACGATTGGCCGCCTCCTGCGTGCCCCACACTGGGGATCAGGCCCACAACCTGGGCATGTGCCCTGACTAGGAATCAAACCGGCGACCTCTTGGTGCCTGGGTCGATGCTCAACCACTGAGCCACACCAGCTGGGCTGTGATCACTTCATAATCACACCCTACAGTTCTATAATCACCAACTAAGAAAAAGAACAATCTCATTCTTACTATTCAGAAATGAATTATCTAGTTTGCAGATCAGCCAGGCTTCTCTTTCATTCCACTGCCTCTTAGCACTGTCACAAACTTGGGGGATAATGGTACAGAAAGATCTGAAAACAGAAAACACCCCAGGTTCGTAGGGGGAGAAGAGTCATAATTCTTTGCCTAGACTTAAAAAAATTCAATCAAAATGTGCTTGTCTTTTGCCACACATCATCAAAAGTCAGCAACCAAATGAACACATAAATCAGTTCCGAGTACAATACGCTTCTGCACACGTACCAGAGAGGCCCCAGCTCTATTGCTGTCTTCCCAGGCATGCTTCCATGGCAGTCACAGGGCAGCTGTCGGTACGGGTTTTCTGTGAAACGATGAGAGAAGTCAAGGCAGAAACGGCAGTGTGCACAGCAGTAACTGTCATATTAACAATTTTCAGCTACTATTACATTGAGAATCTACTATGTGCCAAGTATTGTGCTAAGTATTTTTATAAAATCTCAATTATACAGATCAGAGGATTAAAGCTTGAGAGAGATTATAGAAATCCATGTCAAACAGATTAGAGGCCTAACTTTTAGTACATAAAATAATTTAAGTAGGAGAAAGTCTTACAAAATCCATAAGATATTTATTTTAAAATCAACTGGGGTATGATTTACAGGCAATAAAATGTATACATTGTATGTGAAAAGGTGGATAAATTTTGACAAATATATATACCCATATAACCACTAGCCCATTAAAATAAAGACATTTCTCATATATTAACTTCTGTCAAGGAAACTGGGGACGTGCTTAGTTCCCAAGATGGGACAATATTCCAGTCTGAACTTTTTCAGTTCACCATGGGTCCAAGAATAGTAATTTTAAATCAGACTTCAACTGATTTCCCCCAGCCTATTCCTGGGTAGATCATTGGCTTTCTTGGAAGGGCTAGATCTGCTCAATCACCCTAGATATATCCAGAACCCAGGACTATGGTGGTAGGGACACAGGTCTTCAGCTTCTTGCTATAGCATTGTTATTCAATGCAATTAAATGGCATAATACGCAGTGTGAGATCTTATTTTAGATTTACTTCTGTCACTATTTTTCTTAGGTCTACTTTTCAGTATTATTTAATTCTAAGCCTTAAAGGTTACCATCAATTAGTTTTGTTGAAAACTATGTTCCTCAAACATTATATGAATATATTCAAGAACTCTTCCCTGGAACCATTAAAGAACTAAATTACAAGTACTACAGGGAGTATTATCCAAATGGGGGCGATTCACATTGACGTTTCTGTCAGTTACACCCACTTACCACAGGCAGGCAGCACACATGAATTTGTGTAAGTTTCTTTCTTGATGCACTCTACAAAATTCTCCCATCGTATACATGAACCTATGTCTTTTCCCAAGCCCCTTGCCTAGGATTTCGCAGTACTAGGATAACATCAGTAAATCCCTTCTCTGAGAGGTCAGGGCTATCATTTCAAGTTACCAGTAGCAAAAAAATGAAAGGATAAAGAAAGAAAACTAGTATTTCCATGTCATTGGTACATAGACTATAAAGGCAATTTCAGATGAGGAATTAAAATAATTTGAGACTCCTATTTAAATGCAATGAACACATTTTTATTTCTGCTGTCGTTTAAAGCATTATTAAAATGAGAGCAATGGAATACAAATCAAATCCCAAGGACAGATAAAACGGGAGAGGAGGTAACAAAATGATGATGAGAAATATCAATAAAATTTTAGAAGTGAGAATCAGATACCCAAGGGGATACCTGATGTTTTAGACCAGAGAAAGCTAAAGCCTACGCCTGAAATGGGTAGATGGGTCAAACAAAGCAAGCCCCTGACACTGTGGGACGCTGGAGAGGCCTGGGAATTGAAGATACTGCCTGTCCCTGAAGATGAGAATAGGCTGGTACTGCACACAAGCTTGGTTAAAAAAGTGTAAGTTCAGTCAGGACTCCTGGATATTCTTCTCTAAAACCCAGTCAGGCTCTGTGTCTTCCCCATCCCCAAAGATACTTTAATCTTGGGCGAAGCTGAACCACTGAGGACATGGAACAAGGGCCATCAATCACAGCTTCGGGTGAGGAGATACATGAGAAGAGGGGATTAGAAGACTGGATAAATGGTAAGCCCTTCCAGTCTCCTTCACCACCACGGCTCCCGGAATGCTCAGAGAAAACTGGAAGATTCTTCTCTAGAAAAACTGAACAATTCAAGAGAAAAAATCCATGTATTTATTGGCATGGGGGGCAGGGCGGCCTCCTAATGAAAAGGCAGACTGTGCCTTCCCATTACAGTGAAATCTATCAGTTTATAAGCCCTGCCTGTCCCAAGTGTTTCCAAACAACTTTCAGTGGGGACAACCAAAGACATTTGGGATCTATAATGACAGGGAACAAAATATAATCAAAGGTAGTTATATGGGTAACTATAAAAAGTGTGTGTGTTTTTCTTTTCTTGTCTTATTTGAGAATTCATAAGATTGCTGGATTAGGCCTATACAAATGTAATTAATGTAAGACAAAATTAGCACAGGAGGAAAGAGGAAAATTCTACTAGAGCAAAGCTGCTAAATTTTGCCAGTCTTACCTCATTATTAACCTGAGACAGATTAAGATAAATTGAAGGCATATGTTGTAATCCCTAGAGAAACCATTAAGAAAAAACCAAAAAAATACACAGCTAAAAAAAAAAAAAATCACAGGAATTAATTAAAATAACACACTAAAAATATCTGTTTAACACTAAAGAATGCACCAAAGGAGAAACAAAAAGACATGAAACAAATTAGAAAAGAGCCAACCATTCTCATAATCACATTTCATGTGATGGTCTAAACACTCGTCAAGAGGCAGAAATGACCAGACTAGCTAAAAAGGCAAGATCTAATAAGAGACTCAGATTGAAAGTAAAAAAATGAGAAAATATATGATGCATATAGTAACTACAGGAGTGGTGTTTATATTAAAATCAGATAATATAGGCTTTTGGATAAGAAATACCACAGAGCCTGGCTGGTGTGGCTTAGTGGCTGAGCGTGGACCCATGCACCAAGAGGTCGCCAGTTCGATTCCTGGTCAGGACACATGCCCAGGTTGTGGGTCCAATCCCCAGTGGGGGGCATGCAGGAGGCGGTCAGTTGACATTCTCTGTCATCGATGTTTCTCTCTTTCTCTCTCCCTCTCTCTCTAAAATCAATAAAGAAAAATTACAAAAAAAAAAAGAAATGCTACAGAGATAAATATGGACATTTAATAATGATAAAAGGGCCAATACATGACAAAAACATAACAATCAGGAATCTATCTGAACATTTTTAGAGAGATAAAATAATAGGTAAAAGAAGACAGGTCGAGAATATCTAGCATAGGCATAATAGTACAAAGGTAAGAGAAATTTCAGAATTAAATACATATTTAAGAACCCTTTCTTGAAATAAAAGATTTGAAACTACATGATGAAAGGTACACCACGATCTAGAAACACTGATCCTAGAAGGATATACACAGAGAAAAGTTACTAGATTTCAAAAATAAATACTCCTTTAGGCACAGACAAAATGATCCTGTCACATGAGAGAAGGAACATGAGTTAATATTCAGTAACAGAGGACAGAAGAAGGACTTCTATAAGGCACTCAAAGAAACTCTTTAAACTCAGTACAAAGACCATGAATGGTGAGCTCTGAACATGCATGACCTCAAGGAATATTCTCTCCATGAACCCTCCCCAAGCTGAATTATCTAAGAGATGATCTGCGAAATTATGGCAAAAAGACTGATGATGAGCACTAGATATATTTAATATATAGATTATATTGGCAAAACAGAATATAAATGGTACACATTCTAATAACACAAATGGCATAATGAACAAAGATTAGGAAGGAAAAATGGGGGACTAATTGACCTCATTCATGATACCAAGAAGGCAATATATTATTTAAAACAGATAAATCCAAATTGCAGAAACACACACACACACACACACACACACACACACACACAGTACTATAAAAGTAAATATTAAGAAAAATAACAAACAATAGAATAGATAAACCAGTCTCTAATTTCAAGAAAAAAGACAGAAAGGACAAATATTAAAAAATTTTTAAATAAAGGAGACTTTAACCACAGAAACCAAGGAAATTAAAAGGAATCATTAGCCACTACTTGGCTCAACCTCTATGTAAGTAAATTAGAAAAGCTAGGTTAATAGTGCTAACCCTTGAATGAACAAATAATTCTGATGCTAGTTAAACTGTTCCCAAGCATTGAAAAAAGGAAAAAAGTTCCAAATTCTTTTTGAAGGAAGTTTAAACTGATTCCAAAATCCAACCTAAAAAAGGAAAATTAAGTATTAAAACAAAAATCCTTAAAAACATTGGCAAATAGAATCTATATTAAGAGAATACTTCTTGACAGAATAATTTATTCTAGAAAATCAGACTGGTTCAACATTGAGAAATTTTATTATAATTAATAGATCTAAGGAGAAATACTATATACTCATCTCCACAGATGCTGAAAAAACATGACAAAATTCGACATCTTAATAAAATATAACAAAACAGGAAATGAAGGATAACATGATACATGACTGATATCTCGGACTCACGCTTAAATCAGAAAGCACCAGAGGGAACCAAATAAGGAATGTGACGGGAAGCTCTCCATCCCCACCATCAACGGACATCGTAGCAAAAGTACTTGTACAAATGAAAAGCACACTAGGTTCTTAGGAAGTTTAAAACCACAACAATATCCTCCTTAAATTAATGTGATCAAAATAAAATATCAACTGGTTTATTTACTTTTTGGCTAAAAAAAAGAAAAAGAGCCAGTATCAGGAACACTCTGAACATAGAGCTTTTTTAAAAAAAATTTATTGATTTGAGAGAGAGAAAGGGAGAGAGAAAAGTTGGTGAAAAGTTAAAAGCTTTTCCTCTAAGATCAGGAACAAGATAAGGATTGCGAGACACACACACACACACACACACACACACACGATAGGAACATAGATTGGAGACTTAGGAGACATATTATTCATTGATTTTAGAGAAGGAAGAAGGGGGAGAGAGAGAAACATCAATTTGTTGTTCCGCTTATTTATGTATTCATTGGTTGATCCTTGTACGTGACTTGACCTGGGATAAAACCCACAACATTGGTGTATGGGGACGACCCTCTATCCAAATGAGCAACCTGGCCAGGGCCTGAAAACACACTTCTGAGGAGGGATTTCCTTAACAAATATTAACACTAAAAATCTGTATTCAAAAAAATGTAGCGGTGGGTAAACAGACATCCAAACACTGGAATAGAAAAATCCAGAAACAAACTCAAATGCATGTGGCAATTCAATATAACACAGAGATGATACTCTGAAATCACTGGCAAAGAGGTGGATTCTTCAATGAAATACAACCTACCTTGAATAGGAATGCTCACTCTAACTAGAGACAAAACCCAGAATATATAAAAGTTCTCTTAACTTTAAACTGCATCAAAGATTAAAAAAACAAAGATTTGCCAACACAGTGACAAAATGAGAATATCTGCAATTCATATCATAAGGGTTAAAGTCCAATATATAAAGAGTTATTCAAAATCCATATTAAAAAATGCCAAGGAACTAATAAAACAATGGGCAACTGTGTCTATATCCTAGGGAGGCAAAAATATAAAAAGCTTTATAAGGGCAAAAGCCACATCCTTTTCCTTGGTCCCCAGGCCTGGCATATAGTAGAGGCTCAGTAAATGTTTACTGAATGCACTTTATAACACTGATGGCTTTTATAGTCAGCCAGAAACATGAAAGTTATTTTTATAAAATTAATGAATTGAAACAGCCTGGACAAAGATGTAATCTGACTTATGTTCCTAAAATTAGTGACAGTGGAAACTAAGTTTTTTCTAGATGTTTCCATAAGAGGGGACAGGGCTAGAACGTAAATTGTACAGCACGAGCAAATAACTTAGTCACACAAATGTCTGGTCTGTTGGTGAAAGGAAATACAGTGTAGGAAATAAAGTCAGCACTGTCATCTTTAAAACCAAAGGACCATGTGTATAATTAGGGATGTGATAAAGCCTTCTTCATTGGAGGCTTATACATAAATTAAACACAATATACAGTCAAAAGAAACTTGAATTACCTTCTACCATATTACCATCCTTCTGAAAAATTCTCTCTTCACACCACTGACAATGGATCAGATACTGAATCTTCTTGGCTGTTTCATCCGCAGAAGTAGGTCCCCGCAAAACTCTCACAACAACTAAGACAAAATGTTCCAGAGCAACTGCAAATAGTACTTCTATGCCTTTGTTACATCGAGCTGCAGCTCTGGGGGTAAAAAAAATTAAGTTATTTTGGATGCTTATCATTTTTCTTTGACATTGTATTGATAGTACTAACCTGGACAGTAAATTATGGGTAGGTGAAGAGCAAAAAAGGAAAATACAATTCTGAGTAGCAGTGCTTTTAAAAGGTCATTACTGTAACTTTTACACAGATTGAAATAGGAAATAAAGGATGTTTGCCAGAGTCTTCAGTAACCAGACATTTTCCCTAATGACAGCCTCTCAACAGAACTATATTCTGTGGTTTTCAATGTCGCTTTCTTCCTTGTCTTCACCTCCGCCTTTCTTCCTTTTTACCTGTTTTTTTCCTACAAGAGCTTTTCCAAACAATGTTTACTGAGTACTAACTACACGCAGGGTAGTGTGCTAGCTGCTGAACAGTCAGTGAAAAGGGAACAGGCAAGTCCTTGCCGCTATTAATTTTACAGACTTTTGGATTAAATTCTACCTGATGCACCATTTATGTATTTAGTTTTCCCTCTGCAGTTAGACATTAAACTCAGCTCGTATGTATTAACTTGAATTTGTTAGTGTTATAGACACTTTTAAGTAGCTCCTTGGCATATATAAACTGAACATCAGAGTTTTCAGTCAGTCAGGAATACTGCTTAAGGTCGATGAAGTCTAATACTCTGTGCTGAGGTAGGACTTCGATCTAACTGCTGTGAAACTAGTGCTGAGGCCAGGGGGTGAGCCGGCGGATCACCCATTACCTAGACTCTCACTGTCCATCTCTACAGCATAAAATTCTGAATAAAATGGGTGCTCAAAAAAAACAAACAAACAAAAAAGGTCCTTTCTTCAATTGTTTAGAAATCCTGATGAGAAAGAAAACTTTTTTGTAGGCAAGATCATTTTTCAGAATCAAGTTAATAAGCCATCGCCCTGGCCGGTTTGACTCGGCGTAGCACGCCAGCCCTCGGACCAAGGAGTCGTGGGTTTGCATTCCGCACCTCGGCCCTGGTCGGGTGGTGCGGGAGGCAACCAGTGGATGTTTCTCTCTCCCCCTTCCCACTCTATCTGAAGATATTTGAAAAAATATCCTCGGGTGAGGATTAAAAAAAATAATAAGTCATCATTTTACAAATTATTTGTTTACATAAAGATTAGATTGAATGAACATAAAACAATGACTAAATCTAAGAACCACCTTTGCCTTCCCTTCTCATTACGCCATCTTCTCATCTACTCTACATTGTTAAAATAACTGAAATAAATTAACTCGCATCTTTGTCTTTTCTTTCTGTTATTTTAATAACATTTTTAATTGGAGAGTAAACTATTTTAGGCACAAGTTTTCAAATCAAATTTTAAAAGCTACAACATAAAATTACCAAGCATATCAAGACTATAGATATGGAATACAGAATTTGTATTTTGCTCATATTTTTAAAAACAAGACAAGCACTTCTTGAAATGTTTTTATCGTATGCCCAGACATACTAGGTACACTGTTGGCAATTTGGTACCTTGCCACTGCAGCTACCACAATTCTGGCTGCTAGTTCCTTGTAATACTCAGTCCGGACAATGTTACAGCCGTAGTGACGCCGGGCAACATGCTGTGCCTTGGCATATAAAGAACTGATGTCTGTAGAAGTCACCGACACTATGCCAAGGTTTCTTATATTTCTGAACGCAGAATCTAGATAGTTCACTGATGTTCCAAAAGGGTCTAGGTGTCTAAAATCAGAAAGAATACAGACATTTGAAAATCATACTAGTAACCAAAATGATACGATTCTCATTTTTTCTAACAGTAAAATTCCAAGGATTCAAAAGTACTTTACAAATCTATTTTAAATACATAATTCTGTTTAAAGTAATAAAATGACCATATGATATGTAAAAATAAATCAGGATTAGATGAAAATTGTCAAAGGCCAGGCATTTTATTTCAAATGCTGAAAAATGTTCTTATTGCATTCCTTAGGCCAGTGCCAAAAACTAAAAAAAAAAAAAAAAAAATTGTATCAACTGAAATAAAAAGCAACAATAAACTGTCTTAATTTTTAACTCATCCCTCTTCCCCCCCAAAATCCCGATCAGTTTAGAAAGTGACACAGCACATTTTTTTCACTTACATGAAATCAAAAGATCTCAAATGCATCAGTACATTGGCATCCATTTTGGTCACCTTAATATTACCAAGCTTTTCCTCTCCTTCTTCAAGAATATCACCACTCTCTTCTTTTTCCTTACTGTCTACCACCACTTTCAATTTGTTTAAATGGCAGTTTTCCTGAATCAAGGTCACAGAGTTTTCATTCAAGTCATTAATTGTAACCTTGACTGCATTTCCAAGATGTTTTGCCCATTGTAATCCCATTATCCCTTAGGAGAAATGGGAAGGAAAATAACTTTTTAAATTGTAATAACTAAAAAATAAAAATAGTACAATAATAATACAGAATATAATTCTATAAATAATACATTGTTTCAAAATATTAATATTTTCATAAGTAATTCTTTTTCTACTTTCTCACTACAAAGTCTCTAAAAAAAGTAATACAAACAAAATGTCTTGCAGATTTTCATTAATATTTCTTACAAAACTTTTCTATGATCCCTGTTCAAATAAAATCTCTAATTAGTAACAAGAACACCATGAAAGTGTAAATCTCACTGGAAAAATAATTATAAAGTAAAGGTAGTAGACTAGTCACTTATAAAACTAGTAAGAAGGTTAAAAGACAAAAAGTAGTAAACATGACTATGATTATAATAATTAGTTAAGGGATATATATACAAGATAAAGAAGATGTAAAATGTGACAACAAAAACAAAAGGTGGGTTGGGGATAGTAATGTTGAGCTTTATAATGGGATAAAACTTAAGTTGCTATAAACTTAAGACAGATTGCTACAGATAAAGTTTCATGGTAACCACAAAGCAAAAACGTATACTAAATATACAAAAGATAAAGAAAAAGGAATAAAAGCATGCCACTAAAGAAAGTCATCAAACCACAAAGGAAGAGAGCAGGAGATGATGAAAGGAACAAAGAGGAACTACAAAAACAACTAGAAAACAATGAACAAAATGGCAACAAGCACACACCTATCAGTAACTACTTTAAATGTAAATGGACTAAATTCTCCCATCAAAAAACATATAGTGGCTGAATGAATAAAAAAAGCAAAACAAGATCCATCTACATGCTGCCCACAAGAGACTAACTTTAGATGTAAGGACACAGACTGAAAGTGAAGGGATGAAAAAGATATTTCATGCAAATGAAAACCAAAAGAAAGATGGAATAGCCATATCCATATCAGACAAAGTAGACTTTAAAACAAAGACTGTAATAAGAGACAAAAAAGAATATTACATAATCATAAAGGGGTCAATCCAACAAACAGATACAACATTTGTAAATATTCATGCACACAGCATAGGAGCACCTAAATATATAGAGCAAATATTATCAGATCTAAAGGGAGAAACAGACAGCAAAGCACTAACAGGAAACTTTAATACCCTACTTACATCAATAGATAGATCATCCAAACACAATCAGTACGGAAACATGAGTCTTAAATAATACATTAGAGCAGATGGATTTAACAGATAATTACAGGATATTCCATCCAAAAGCAACAGAATACACATTCTTCTCAAGTGCACATGGAATATTTTCCAACATAGATCACAGTTTAGGCCACAAAATGGGTCTTAATAAATTTAAGAGGACTGAAATCATATCAAGTATCTTTTCTGCCACAATGATATGAAACTAGAAATTAATTTCACAAGGAAAAGTAGAAAATTCACCAATATGGGTAGATTAAACAACATACTACTAAAAGACCAATGGGTCAAAGAGGAAATAGAAAGAGAAATAAAAAAATACTTTGAGCCCTGGCTGGTTTGGCTCAGCGTTAGAGTGTTGGTCTGTGGTCCAGAGAGACCGGGATTCGGTTCCTGCTAAGGGCATGTACCTTGGTTGCAGTTTGACCCCGGCCCCGGGTTGGGTCGTGAGGGTGGCAGCTACTCGATGTGTCCCTTTCACGTTGATGTTTCTCTCTTTCTCTCTCTCTCCCTCCCACTCTATATGAACAAAAAATGAAAAAATGTCCTCGGGTGAGGATAAAAAAAAATACTTTAAGACAAATGAAAATGGAAATGTCACATACTAAAATGTATAGGATGAAGCAAAAGGAGTTCTAAGAGGGGAATTCATAGTGATAACTATCTACCACAAGAAACAAGAAAAGTCTCAACCTAACTTTATACTTCAAGGAACTAGAAAAGGAGCAAACAAAGCTCAAATTTAGTAAAGGAAAAGAAATAACAAAGATTACAGGAGAACTAGTGAAATAGAGACTAAAAAGACAATAGAAAAGATCAATAAAACTAGGAGCTGGTTCTTTGAAAAAATAAACAAAACTGATAAGAGTAGACAGACTCACCAAGAAAAAAGTAAAAGGACTCAATATCAGAAATGAAAAAGGGTAAGTTATAACCGATACTAAAGAAATACAAAGGCTCATAAGGGACTACTATGAACAATTATATGCCAACAAATTAGACAACCATAAAGAAATGGATCAATTTCTAGAAACATACAACCTACCAAGACTAAATCATAATGAAACAGAATATCTGAACAGACACACTACAAGTGAGGACATTGAATCAGTAATCTAAAACCTCCCAACAAAAGTCCAGGACCAGACAGTTGGGCATATCTAAACATTTACTATTAAAGAATTATTCTTAACTTTTTTAGGTGTGATAATGGTATCATGGCTTTATTTTTAAGAAGCCCTTATCTTTTAGAGATCTAACTGAAATGTTTACAGATAAAATGACAAATCTGTAATTTGTTTTAAAATAATGGGATGGAGGATGGGGACATGAGGTTTGAGATAAGTGAATGACATAGTTACAAGGCTGAGTGTGAGTTGATAATTTGTGAAGTGAGTGATGGATACAAAGGGATTCATTTATTATACTCTCCACTTTTTTATATATTAGAATTTTTCCAGAATAAAAAAATTTACCTGGATCTTCAATTTTTTATATTAAAATAAAATTTTACATTAAAATATTCTATGCTATCCATATACATTTTCTAAGAGAAGATACTGTACAAATCTAATAAAGCTGAGTTCCCAAAAACATCCTTACTTACCAGTGGCTCCAAAGGCATCTAGACATTCCAAAGGTTTTCGTTCCTCAGCCAGAGCAGCCAAAGTACAGAATATTAGCTGCCTAGAAGAAGGTATAATAATCTAAAATAACTTTTCTCTACCATTGCTTCATCATTATAGATTTATTTTATTTAAGAATAGTGAGGCCCTGGCCAGTTTGGCTCAGCGGTTAGAACGTCGGCCTCGGACCAATGGGTCGTGGGTTCGATTCCGGTCAAGGGCATGAACCTCGGTTGCAATTGGTCCCCGGCCCTGGTTGGGGTCTTGTGGGAGGCAGCCACTTGATGTGAACCTTTCACATCAATGTTTTTCTCTTTCTCTCTCTCCCTCCCACTCTATCTGAACAAAAAAAATGGAAGTGTGTCTTCAGGTAAGGATTTAAAAAAAAAAGAATAGTGAGAACTGGGGTTCCTATGTAGAAAGAGGCCTAATAACATATTCCCTAGTTAACAGTATGAGAACTAGAAATTTGCGAAATTAAACAAAGAATCTAATTGGGTTCTATTAACAAGCATTCATTATGAATAATGATTTTATCCTCACCCGAGGATATTTTTCCATTTTTGTACAGATAGAGTGGGAGGGAGAGAGAGGACGGGAGAGAGAGAGAGAAACATCGACGTGAAGGGACACATCGAGTGGCTGCCACCCGCATGACCAACCAGGGCCGGGGACAAACTGCAACCGAAGTACATGCCCTTAGCGGGAACCGAACCCGGGTCTCTCCGGACCACAGGCCGACGCTCTAACCGCTGAGCCAAACTGGCCAGGGCGAATAATGATATTATAAACACATCTTATAAATGAAAGTTTTATAAGTGAAACTTGCCCACTAAAGCACTATTTGTCAATTATATAAAGTTAGTCTTTGAGAAAGAAACTAGATTGGTAGAAAAAGAGAAGATAATCATTCTAAGAAAATGCTAAAATAGATGATTTTTGTTTTTTAAGACAGAGGGAGAGGGAGAGAGAGAAACATCGATTGGCTGCCTCCTGCACAACCTCTACTGGGGACCGAGCCCGAAACCAGGGCATGTCTTCCAACTGGGAATCAAACTGGTGACATCTTGGTGCATGGGACGATGCTCAACTGAGCCATACAGGCCAGGGCTAAAATAGAAGACTTTCATTCTGTATCTAGTTTTAAATGTCGACACATTAGAACAGTGATTTTCAGCCTGTTTCATCTCATGGCACACATAAACTAATTACTAAAATTCTGGGGCACACCAAAAATAAATTTTTTGCTGATCTGACCTAAAAAAGGTATAATTTTTATTTATTTACACAGGACAGCTATTGTTGTGCAGGCTGTTGTCATTTTTTAATTTGACGATCTATGGGGAAAGGAAGTCAGTGCCCCAGACTAAATACTTAGGTATTGCATGTTTTAAAAGTTCTTGCAGCACACTGGTTGAAAATCGTTGCATCAGAACATAAAGATTAAGCGAGAGTACATTTGGCCCTGGCCGGTTTGGCTCAGTGGTTGGAGTATCGGCCTACGGACCAGAGAGCCCTGGGTCTGGTTCCCGCTAGGGGCCCGTACCAAAAAAAAAAAAAGAGAGAGAAAGTACATTTGTAATGATTTTAAACATTCCATAACCCTTTTCTCAATTTAGCTTACCGATTTAGTTTCATTTTGGGATTAAAATAGGAATCTGTTTTCTGAGGCACAGAATAGTTAGGACAAACTTGTACATCTGTGTCTGCCTCTTTCAAAATTTCATTAGATGGTTTAGCAGCAGAAGCTAAGATGAAAAAAGATTTCCAGTTAAATACAAAATAATTTAAAATATTAAAACAATATACATTAAAAAATAATTTTCCTTTATAATAATGTGTTAATGTAATCAGTTGTGTAGGTGTTAAAAACTGACCTCTTCAGCACTGGAAAAGAGTAGCACTCAGTTAAGTATTTAGTGAATTAAAGGTTATCAGCTTAAAATCATAACTGCCTAGCCCACTAATACATCAATATATAATACCTAATTAGGAACAACAAACCCAAAAACAAACGTACCAAAAGCAAAAAAAAAGAATCAACCTAAGAGAACAGAATCCTAAAATACCTTTATCACTCATCAAATACTATTGTTTACCTAGGCTGGCTGCTAAATATGTAATTGTGGAATAACTGTTAAAAAAGTAGTATCTCTACATGATTACATTTCATTAGCCAACATGGATGACTAAGAATAACTATAGTTCCTGAACATGCTATATTTCAGAACACTTTCTCATAATTCACAAAGTATATTCAGACAGATACAAAGTAAAGAGAAATAAAGATTCTACATTTAATATACATTAGAATCACTTAGCTATACACCCCCATATAACACTGACGTATTTATGCATGTTTCACATATTTAAGAAATGAGACATATAATATGTGTGGGGGAAAATAACTAAGATTATACATATTTGGATTTCTTCTATTACAATCAAAATGTTAACTAAATGGCAACCATACTTCTATTTTTACAATGCCAGCAGTAACCTCTCCTAATGTTGTATTTCCTTCTATACCCACCAAAGTGACACCACATCTCACAAGAACAGCCTTTCTCAAACCAAATTCTGTGAGAAAACCAAAGTTCTACAGAAAGTTATTTCAGGCCTCCTGGCTTAGCACAGGCTGTGTTCTTACACTGACTGCACAGAAAGAGGAGGAGGAGTAAACCCACCTATGTACACCCCATCCCGGGCCCTTTGCCTGGTCTGTATTGTGAATGGAGGGACATGGGAGAGAAAAAAATGAAAATTATTTCAGTGACTATTTTTTTTTCAATTCTTTTAAAGAAAAGTTTTATACTTTTTAAAACTGATTTTAGGGAGAGAAAGGAAGATAGAGAGAGAGAAATATCGATTTGTAATTCCACTTATTTATGCATTTGTTAGTTGTTTCTTTTATGTGCCCTGTCTGGGAATAGAACCCACAATCTTGGCTTATCGAAATGACACTCTAACCAACTGAGCTACTCAGGCAGGGCTTTTTTTTTTTTTCAGTTCTTGAAAGAAAGGCACATAGTATCTTTTTTTTTTAATCCTCACCCAAGGACATTTTTGCATTTATCTTCAGAGAGAGCGGGGGAGAGGGGGGGCATTGATGTGAGAGAGACCCATTGAGTGGTTGCCACCCACACGACCCTAACAGGAGCCAGGGATAAACTGCAATCGAGGTACGTGCCCTTAGCAGGAACCAAATCCAGGACTCTCTGGTCCGCAGGTGGATGCTCTAACCGCTGAGCCAAACCGGCCAGGACAAGGCACATAGTATTCTAGATTTATAGAAATCAATTCTTTACATACAGCGGATGCCTTAGGGCATGAAGGCTTAATAATTCTTGAGAAGGGATGCCTTAGTAATAACTGCTAACTTGACACCACTCAAGATCATAAATGGTCTTTCTGCCATTTTATCTCCTTTTCTAGTGTGTTTCAACAAGTATACCACAGTTATTGGTGTAGGAGTCATCATTAGTAATATAGTCGTATAATCTTAATGAAGATACCTTTATTTACTTGAGCATCAGTTGCTTTTTTCTACCCACTTGTTAAATATATGTGTTTAGTGAGGACAGATCAATGTTGGGAGCCTCACAGAAAGAAAAGGAAACCTGAAGTAAAGCAGTAGTTGGTCAACTAATTGATTTTGTTAAATCACTATCATTTATCTCCCTGATGTCTAGAAAGAATAACTGGATAATTGATTAAGAATTTACTTATTGCCCTGGCCAGTTTGGCTCAGTGGTTAGAGCACTGGCCTGCAGTCCAGAGAGACCCGGGTTCGGTTCCCAATAAGGGCATGTACCTCGGTTGCAGTTTGTCCCCGGCCCTGGTTGGTCGTGCGCGTGGCAGCCACTCAATGTGTCCCTTTCATGTTGATGTTTCTCTCTCTCTCTCTCTCTCTCTCTCTCTCTCTCTCTCTCTCTCCCCCCCCCCCCTCTCCCTCTCTCCCCCTCTCTCTCCCTCCCACTCTATCTGAACAAAAAATGGAAAAATGTCCTTTGGTGAGGATAAAAAAAAGAATTTACTTATTAACATGTTAATGAGACTGCTCAACTTACCAGCAATATATCTGGATTCAGTCTCTCCTTTATTCACGTGGCGCCTAACATGGCCTAGCATATCAGTTCTTCTGGTGATTGTTGCTGAACAAATGATACAATGATAATGGGCGCCCATTTTACTGGATATCTATCAAACAGAGTATTTAATTTAAATACATAAATAAATAAGACAATGAAATAGAAGTTTACTTAAGGTTGCAAATTTACATATGTTAGTGTGTCTTGGGTTTAACGGTATAGAAAATAAATATTAATTTTGCCATGTGACTGAAGGGATCTTTACTTCCTTACCTATATTTACATATGCTTTTTAATTTTACTTTACAGCAGGCTACAACTTTCATTTCTTAGATTTTCCCATTCATTCTAATCAGCAAAGAACTGCATCCTCTTTTCTCTAAGCCGCACTTACGAATGGGATAGTGTCAGCAGAAGGGTGCTGGTGGATGTTTAACTGGCTCTCCAGGAAAAGGGAGTCCTGGTTTGCAGTGTTTATAGCTTTCTATAGTATAAATACTCTACAATTCAAGAAGAAATACTCTATAATTTCAAGCTACAATTGTGTTTCAAGCTACCAATGTGACATCACTGAACATGTATCTGGGAAAAAGTAGCAGTGCCACCATGTAGATATTATATAACTGGAAGAGCACAGATAATAGAAAAATGTACTAGAATAATTAGGAAGTAGTGAGCTTTGAGTATTCACTACCTTTGTTTCAATATAATTTATTCACGTTTAAGTTGATATAATTTAATTTTTAATGATGACTATGTTTAGTAACCAGCTTTCAAGATTTCTGGAGATTTGAGCTAGTTCCAGTACACCAGATGCTAGACATAATAAAAAATCTATTACTCCAAGTGAAAAATACTCACTTTATAATTTCTCATATAGCTGAGGACCAAAAGACTACTCCAATATTCAAGAACACTGCACAGAATTCCTGATGGCACCATGGCTATCATATTCAAAATATCTTGGATAAGGTTCATGGATCAAGCTTTGTCCTGACTACTTCTTAAGAAATGTTTTTGTGTTTTCCCCCCTAGCACTTTACTCCTTTTAGTGATCCAAGAGAAAAATTAATAATGAAGATTCATTAAGCTAATATGTATTCAGGATATATTTTATAATTTTTATTCCCCAAATGTCAAATCTATTCTAAAAATGAACATGTGTACCTTTTACCAAAGATTTCAGAAAGTTGCTTACTCTATCCTTTGACAAATTAAAAGGAAGAGCATAGGGAGGATGATGAGAATGAATCAACACAAAATATTTACTATATCACAGAAACTGAAGGCTCTTATTCCATGATCAAAGTTTATTTTAAAAGAAAACAATTACTTTCTGTTTAAATTCTCCCCTCTAAAATTTGTTAGTTTTCATTTTGAACACAAGACAGTAGTTTATCTGACTAAAATTAAAACTATAAAAAGAATTCAATACAGAAACTTTTTTTCATGAATTTCATATTTTTCCTAATATGGTCATCTGAAAGCACTCTGATACAAAATTTTAAGTAAACCTCATTGCTGATAAGAACTTTTTAGTTTTAAAGCAAGTAAAAATTGCACTTGCTTTAAAGAGGGCTAAATTTCAAAAGAAATCTGACACCTGATTACCTGTTCTCCAATAACGCTTGGTTTCACTGGTCGACAAGGTAAGTGACAGATGCACATTCTGTAACCTAGAATGAAGAATAGCTGGCTGTCATATCGTTGCTTATTAAATATTCTATTTTCATGAAAAAATATTAGCAAATTGAAGAATAACTGAGATTATTCTTATATTTGTAATGTCATAATTAATTTACTAGTATGAAAACTAGTGTAGGTTTGAATTCTGGTTCTGCCAAGACTATCTGTGTTATCTTGATTAGCCACGTTGCTTCTTTGGAACTCCATTTTATCATCTATTCTCTGCCATCTTAACTTTTTCACCTTCTTTGCCTTATGCTACATTTGCCACTACAAAGATTCTTCATTTATGACACTGTTCAAAATGTAGACCCACCCCCCCAGGGACAAGCAGAGTACACAGTATAGACCAGAAGCTTAATAAATGTTTGCCAAACTAAACTATTTGTGTCATATACTGCTAATGCCTAGGGAGAAATATATTTTGTTATTGATAAAGACATTAAAAAGGGGGTATAAATCCCCCATCATTTTATATTTAAAATACTTAAGTTCAGAATAAAATTCCAAAACTGGTATCAAATCTTGAATTTCATTTACATCACTTTTTAGCAAGCACAAAAATACTAACCTTCAAATTCAACTGAGACTTTCCAGTGTAAATTTTGAAGGTGCCGACGAAGCTTATGGCTATTACAGGCTTTGAATTTTTCCTTAGGGCACAATGGGCAAGCCTGTTTGTTTCCTGATAAAGAAAAAAGAACCAATAAAGCACAGAATATACTAGTTATTAATGTTTGGATTCAGCTACAAAAGAAGTAACAGGGGATCCCAGCCCTGTCCCACTTCTTAGATAACATCTTTCTTAACTTTAGGGAGAAGTCATCCCTGTCTCAGCAGGTAGTTAACAATAATTGTTTTAGCACAGGGTCAGTGATTTTTACCCTAAAATTCCCGTCTCTGTGGTTAGCTGCTATCCTTGCTGTCACTGGGAATAAAAAGAATGAGGAATGATAATCTATATATCCCTCCAGCCAAAATGCCCGGCAAAGAGATCACTCTACTTCGCACAGGGGAAAAGGCACCAGCTGTCACAGTCCCAGAGGGGCAGGAACTGGGTGGAAAGTTTAAGTAGCTCTGTGGTATTCTTCTACTCTAGCAGCACCAAAAACAGTGAATACATGCAGTTAGAAAAAAGGAAGAAGGAACTCAAAGCAGTAGAAGGAATTTGATATCATTGCTATTCTGAGACTGGAGGCCATGATTAGAAACACTGTATCCTATTACTGAATTTGTAAAGTCTTCCTTCTTATTAGCATATTCTTTAAAAGATATGGATCATCAAAACAGAAGTCCTATTTAATTAGAAATTTATCTCAAATAAAAACTTTGATAGTGCACAAAAGAATTAAAACCTTAAATTCAGATTTAAAGCAATAAAAATATACAAAAATAATCAACTCACTTAATAAATTTTAATTTAACAAATACCTTTCATATACAGCAAGTACAGACACTATTTTTTTTTAATACTCAGCCTACTTCAAAAAACCATGAGGTGATCTTAAGGATGGAATCCAAGAACTAAGGAAAGCAAATCAGAAAGAGAGGAGCCAGGGGCATTGACAATATTGTGGAACTCTTGTACCAGCCCCAAATTACCTATCTTGGTATTTATTTTACATGAGAATATACGCCTCCATATTATTTAAGGTAATATTTGGGGGGGGGGGTTTGTTACTCAGAGCCAAATGCAATTTCTAACTCACAGAATACATATACCCTTATCTATCCATGATATTGTAATTTCCTTGAGGAGTTGTGAAATAACTAATTCCCACGGCACCTTTGCATATAGATGACTATCAGTTTCCTAAATAAAACGTATGTACTACTGCTCTAGTTCAATGGAATATACAAGTCTACTCCTAGCAAAATTTTCACGAGTTGAAAAATGACAAACCATTAGAAATTAAGAAAAACAAACAAACAAACAAACATGGAAATACCTGCATCAAGAGTATCTGAGTTCAGTGAACTAGCAGAGTCAAAATCTCCTTCAGTTACAAAAGCTAACTTCTCTAGATCAGCAAGCTGTCTCTGAATTGAGATGTGTCTCTCTGAAAGAAAATGTAAGAATTAGAAAATTACGCTTTAACAATTTATATTCCAGTTCCATTTGTATTTATCACTTCACCTAGAGTTTTATAGTTTCATTTCCTGTGGCATAACGCCCTAATACCTAAAAGGGGAATACCGCTGGAACTGTTTATAAAATGACAAGTGTGCCTCAGAATGCAAAAAGTTGGGTGGGGGGAAACTACATTTGTACAACTTCACAGCTTTAAAATATATCTTATTATTCAATATAATTCTACAAAATATTTTTCTATTCTGTACAAAACACTGAATAAACATAAACCATGTTTCCTATCTTCAAAGAACTTTCAATCAGGTAGGAGAGATTACTAACTATAACACAAGGCAGAATGAAATGAATCCTTGGGGTAAATATACTGTGGGTATATTGAGGAAGGGGCAATTAATTCCAACAAGTGCCTCTGAGAATGTTTTCACTTAGAAGTGGCACATTTGACTGAGACTTAAGGTATGAAGAGAATTCAAGAAGTAGAGATTTGGTGGCTGGCCTTCTAAATTTAACTTCATGAACACAGACATGTGGTATAAAAAATACAGCCACTTCTATCCCACCCCTGGCTAGATGGAGTTGGTAGAAAAATATGCAGCCAAAATGTAGTAAAGACCATAAAAGGCATAAATTCTGTGCACGTTAGTTTGGCCTTTTTTCTTTAGGCAATGTTAAGTCTTTGCAGGTTTTTGAGGTATGAATATGATTTGAATGTGCTTCAGGAGGGTATCTCTGGTTGTGGTACCAAGGATCAATAATTAAGGTGAGAAACAGAAGGTACAGGAGACTAGAAGGTTAAAAAAAAAAGGAAACAAAGAATTTGGGATGTGGATGTAAAGTAAGGGTAAAGAGTAAATTCAAGAATGATTCTAAGATTTCGAGTTTATCTGGTTGAGAATAATGGTACTATTAACCAATAAGGAAGAGGAAAGGAAAAAAGGGAATTTAGTTCTTGACCTAGTGTTTGATGTAAAACTGGTATTCATGTAATAAAATCCAGTAGGCAGTTAAATTGTTTTTGGAGCGCAAGAGGGATTCCAAATAGATATAAATCATAAATACGCACGTTATGAAACTATGAATGTGCGTAAGAAAGCCTAAGGAAAAAATGTGAAAAAGAGAAGAAATAAGCCAAAACCTGGTCCCAGTAACACATATTCAGGTTTCTCAAATATTACACACATCCTTCGAATTACATATTTCCAAGTTTTGGAAATGAACATTTACAAAGTGGGAGCCTGAATATACAAGACTAGGAGATAACTGTTAGGAAAAGATAAACCATAGGACTCTCTAATAGTCATTATATAATTAGGTTATACAATTTAGAGCCTTCAGCCTTCCAAATTTTATTCTTGACAATGCTACTGTCCTGCCTAATTCCTCTCTGAGCTTCACTCCCAGTTCCTTTGTTTACCCTTCTGTATAACTGATGTCCTTGCTTGTCTCCGCCACCAATAAGCAGTAAGAAGGCAGGTCTAGTTCATCTTTGTAATATCTAAGTGCCTAATGCAGTAACTTGTACACAGCAGGTACTAACAGTTGTTAAACAATTTTTTTTTTTTCCTTTTTTTCAGACAGAGCGGGAGGGAGAGAGAGAGGAAGAGATAGAAACATCGATGTGAGAGAGACACATCGAGTGGCTGCCACCCACACAACCCCAACTGGGGTCAGGGACATACTGCAACTGAAGTATGTGCCCTTAGCAGGAACCAAACCCGGGACTCTCTGGACCTCAGGCTCACACTCTAACTGCTAAGCTACTGGCCAGGGCGTTTGTTAAATGATTTTTAAAACTCATTAGTCTTTTGCAATTCAGTAGTATAGAGAGTCAGTAGTACAGCGAGTCTCTAATTTTAGAATTCAATTCAGCACTATCAGCCATTCCTTCTCAAATTATTAAAATACTGTTTTTTAACCTTATTTTTAAATGAGACAAACACAGAGCAACACATGTTATTGGTTAACTCAGATATAATTCCTTTAAACAGGCAAAATATTTTCCCATTTTAATTGCAAGGTCAGACAATTCAGGCAATGAATCCATGTGTACAAACCAAACTATGTAATTTGTAATCATAAAGGCTTTTGGCTTCCGTGGTTCAAAGGTCTGTATATGTTGAACAAGATATATAATACTATATAAAGATGCGCTGTCTGAAATCATTCTAACTACTAACTAGTACAAAACAAGAGAAAGGGGCTTGGTAAGTCAGAAGAGAAAATGGAAAATCCTATGGTCCACTACTGAAGAAAACTCCCGAAGACCTGTCCAAAGATTCATGATATGCCTATGAACATCTCTGAAATCACTTTCTGGTTCAAGACAGTAGATATCAGATAACCTGTATTTAAATCTACTCAACCTTTCCTACAACCAGAAGTCAAGAGATAATCTCTTCTTAAATCAGGTGAATCCAGAATGCTAGGTTTGTTTACAACTTGTTATTTTTTCCTCCATTTTCAGTTCTATTTCACATATGTCATCTTCGTCTTGCCTACTTAAGACTGATTTCAAAGAACTAACTAGACCATCTAGAAATAATTTTTAAAATTTGATGAATATATACTTCTAATGCATTTCAGATTTCTCAATCATTACATATTTGTCCCAGCAATGCATTTTCAGGTTTCTCAAACATTGCATTCTTCAGATTACACACCTGTAAATTTTAGAATACGTGAATAAATCTTCCCAAACTGTTTAATGTATTCTTGATGGTGAGGAGGTAGTTGTGGATGAAGAAATAAGTGGTCTTATTTTGCACTGACAAGCTCTGATCTTGTATGATGAGGGCCTACCTGACTTTGTCTTTTCTATGATCAGCTCTACTCTTCAATGTACTATAACAATTATATCTTATTTTAAAATTGCAAAATAATTCTATTAGACTATTACTATTCAAGTGTTTTATAACATTAAGTCACAACTGGCCTACAAGTAGGAAAGATAATGAATTAATTTAAGATATTTTGTTATAATACAGAAAGAGCATAAGAGTCAATTTATGCATCACAAAATAATTTTTTTAAAAAACGTTCTTAGACCTTACATTTAAAAAATGTTCAGAGGATTCTTAAGCAAGTGTTACTCATCCATCTTTTAAAGTCCTTTATGGTACAATAAATCACCACTTAGAAAACATGCAAGCAAATTCAGAAGCACAAACAATAATATGGGCTACAATTGTCAAGTTACTTCTGATGGAATGAAGTACAAAACTCAACTGGCATTTATGTCTGAGGGAAGACATTCATAATTTAGTCTACTATTAAACTACTCGTCACCCTCAAATTATTTTTGGAAGCAAGCTGCTCTAGAAAACGAAATAATGAGAAAAATCCATCTTTTTGTGTATGTCGAGTCATAAAAGCTAGTGGAGAGCAATGGTTTCTAAATCTTGGCAGCCAGGATCTACCCCAGTAAACACAGGTTACCTCGGTTACTTTATCACATTTTTAAGGACTTCGTGATGAAGCTGAGGGAAACTACCAGATAGGTATAACTTCCTACTTTCGTACCGGAAAAATACCCCCTTTAACGAAGAGGCCCTCAAACTCATTTTGCAGCACCCCTGGCCTCCCCATAACCTTCATCGCAATGTCGAGGTGTGTGGACAAGCCTGCTCCCGTTCTGTGCGGGCTTGCCGCGCTACACGGGTCCCCCCTTCCTCCCCCGCTCCCCGAAACCGGCCTGTCCCCATACAAGCCACCCCAGTGAAGAAAGGCCTCCCCAGCAAGACGCACTTTCTTGCTTCTCCTGCAGCAGAAAGAGCCGGGCCTCCTGCACTTACTGCTTTCAGCCTCGTCTGGGGCAGAGGCTAGGGACGGGGACAGGGCCGAAGCCTGAGCCAGGGCAGGGGCTAGGGCTGGCGCCGAGGCCGGAGTCGGAACCGAGTCCGGGGCCGGAGCTGGGACCCGAGCCGAGTCCGGGGCCGAGGTCGGGGCCGGGGCCTGGGCCACCTCCTCCTTCTTCAGGGGCAGCAGCTCCTCCTCCGCCATATTCTCCATAGTTACCACCTCCGTGCCTGACCCGCCCGGGGACCAGGAGGAGCTCGTGGCGGGGTCAGAGAACTGGCGTGAATGCACAGAGGGCTGGATCCGAGAACTGGGAAAGCAAGTGGGGACGGCGGGATGCGTGCAACAGACAAAAGATTAAGAACCAGTGACCAATGCCTGTCAGCAGAAAAATTAAAAGCCGGAGGCAGCGATTCACAGTCCCATCCGCTTCCTTTACCCAGAGGCGTTACGACGCCACCACCACACTGCGCAGAAGCGAACTGGGAACAGCGACCAATGAAGTCAGAGAGTTCTGTTTCCACTGTGTGTCTCCGTTCCAGCAGTCCACCACCAACCCGAGCCGAGACTACAATACCCAGGGTGCACCGCGCCCACGGGGGCGGGGCCGGAGTTCCAAGTCAGGAGAGAGTGAACGCCCCGCCCCGGAGTGGTAATATGGATCCGAGTGCAGAACTACATTTCCCAGCGGACCTCGGGTTCAGAGGTCTCCTACCCTCCGCCGGGTCTCCGGAGTCGCCACAGCCGCCGGCGCTGGTAAGGTGGAAACCGGGGCGTTCGTTGACGTATTGCTGGGCAGGCTCCTTTGGTTCCTACGGGACCCTGGCGGCAGCCGGCCGGCCTGGAGATTCAGGGGACCACTCGAGCCTGGGGCGGGCGACTCTGTGGGCGGATCCGGGGTCGAGCCCTCTCGGCGAAGGGTGTGGTTCTGGCCCGGCCCTGCCTGTGGGGCTGCCCTTCGCTCCGCGGAGAGTCTGGTCAGTGTCCGCGGAGCAGGTGGGTCCCCGCCCGCGGCGTGCGAGCCGCGACGTGCGTGCCTGTCAGTCCGGCTGATGAGAGCTGTGGCCCTTCCTCGTTTCGCACCCGTGTCACCCACACTGTGACCGAACACTCTGCTCCTTTTGTTTTGACCTTTGCCTAAGTCTGCCTGTCCCGTTTCTCCAGCGCTGCGCCCTGCTGGTCAGCGTCCAGTGGGTTGGGCCCCACAGGGCCCCACCCCCACCCCCACCCCCACCCCCACCCCCGCGCGCTTGTGTCTAGGCTTTTAATAACCAGAACTCTGCGTGTGCTGAGCTTCGGGGCACTTGATTGATGCAATTCAGGTTCCCTAAGGCATATGGCAGCGAGTCCCCAGCCGCCCGTAGAGCTTCTCTTGCTTTATCCTGGGCCTGCGTGAGTTTTAGCCGCGCGCGTTGGAGCCCGCGGGGCCAGGCGGGGAAAACCTGTTTCTCGGCTCTTCTGCCCGGGAACGTTATAGGCAACAGGACAGAAGCCTCTTTTCGTCTCAGGTGCAAGACAGTTAAAAATGGGATAACAACACATATTATAACATAGGAATGAGTAGTGGCCAACCTATGTTTGTCCATTATCCAAGAATCATCGAAAGACTAGATAGATGGTTAGCTGAAAGCTTGATTCAGTCTGTCAATCTTACTGAATACCAGCTGGGAAACAGGACGAGGGGTCGAGTGCGGTGTGTGCACGGACTGGGAATTTTAGTAAGAATTCCTACCATAGTTCGTGCTCTTGAGACATCCTAAAGAAGGAATCTTCCGAGTTTGAAGAATTGTATTGTGAGTGTGTTACTAATCTATTGCTGCCTAAATTATCCCAAAGCTTAGTGGCTTAAAAACGATAAACATTTATTCCCCCCCCCCCCCCCCCGTTTCATTGGATCAGGAATTCGGAAATGGCTTTTTGGGTGTATTTAGCTCGGGGTCTCTCATGAGGTGGTGAGGATACCTGGCAAGGATGCTGCCCTGTGAAGGCTTGATTAGTGCCTCAGATCGGCTTCCAAGGTGGCTCGCTCACATTCCTGGCACTTGGTTGGTTGTTGACAAGAGGCTGCAGTTCTTCCCTGGTGCACATCTCTGTGGGCTACTTGAAGGTCCTCATGACCTGGTGGCCGGATTTCTCCAGAATGAACAGTTCAGCACAGAGAAAGGCAGAAGCCACACTGTTTTATATGACCCAGCTACATACCGCCATATAGCAATACCTTGTGGGAAACACAAGTCAGCCCTGTTCATTGTGAGAGGGGAGGACTACATAAGAGTGTGATTACCAGACGGCAGAGATCATCAGGGACCATTTTGGAGGCTGGCAGCACTGGGGTTCTCCTCTCATTTAGTTTATATTTTGTTTTTCATAAAATGAATATGAATTTCTCACTTTATATAAATATTAAGTCCTTGTCATGGTAAACATATAGGTGTTTTTCCTTCAGTACTCTACTATTTGAAGTGTTGTTTTTTTTCAATTTGTCTTGTGGGTAACAGGTTTAAATTAGCATTATTTTGTTTTCAAAGTAGCATCAGACCAACATGGATCACGTTTAAATTATAAAAAAATAAACAGTCCATTACCTCTAAGCAACTCGCTTTAAAGAAGTTATTGTATTGCTACCCCTACCCCCAGTGGAATGGAATCCTTAGAGCAAGAAGATGATTAATCTGGAAGTTCAACTGTGAATTCAGTTATTTCCATAAATTATTTTACAAAGCAAAATTTCTGGGTAATCTAGAATCTATTCTTAGACATCATGTTGAATATTCTTTTATTAATATTTACTATTAGAGTTTTTGTTATCTATCAGCATTTTTCTTCTCTTCATATTCATCAAAGCATTCTAAAAGTTTGATTTTATGTAATTGATCATTCTTTCATAGAACTTCACTTACTGTGATCATGACTGACCAGGAGTAATTGCAGTTGCTTGGTTTCTAGCCTTTACAGTTCATAGTCTTAATATGTGTCACTGCCAGCAATAAACTCTCCTTTGGGCTTTGCTTCTAGACCCCACCCCCTTTTATATTTTCCTGTCCCAGCAGTCCTGGTGATGTTCCCAGTTTCGGGTCTCTATGTTCCAGGACAGGATGCTTTTGGTATACTCTAACTTGACAGAGAGTGTTTATGACCGTAAGAAATGACTGTGTTTGTCATATTGCTTTTTTTGGGGGGGGGGCAGTGAATGGAGGGGTTCTGCAGCTAATAGTATTGACTCGATTCAAAGCAGGGCTGGAAAAATGAGACCAGTATGGGAGGTTGGTCAAGAACTTGTAATGGGCAAGAGTTGGTAGTGGCTTAGAATTAAAGAATAAATATTCTGCGGAAGAAAAAAATTCACTCATTCACTCCCTCAGCAAGCATTTATAAGCACCGCCTAAGTTTTTAATACAGCATGCTCTTCAGGGAGCCCAGGGTCCAGTACAAAGACAGCCACGTGCCAGTAGTTATTTAGCCCCGACTGTGCTCTACCTTGTTCATGGTATTTTTAATATCCATGGTTTCAATTGAGTCCCTCAAAAACCCTCTGGGATAGGTTATCTTTGTTTTACATACTGTAATTAAACTGGGAGCTCAAAAAAATGTATGTGATTTGCCCGAAGTCTCGCTCAGTGAGTGACAGAGAGGGAATGCCAGGAAAATGAAGATTCAGGACAAGTTGGTTTTGAGGTGGGGGTGGGACAAAACACAGTCCTGCAGGCCGAGAGAGAGAAGTCACAGCTAAAGGAATAGTTTGGAGAGTCATTCCTCAAAAGGTGTAGATGCAGCTGAAGGAGAGGAATAGATCATTATGCGGGAGAGTATAACAAATGAAATGGAACAGCGAAAGAATCCTATCATCTTAGGGATGTTTAGGAAATGGAAATTGTTTTGTAAAACTCCAGTCTTTAAATAATTGAAAGAGTAATAATTTCTAATATATTTTCTTGTTATAGAGATAAAAAAACAACAACAACACATAATGTGTTTTGAATGTTTATTTTAGCTTTTCAAAATGTCCAACACAGAATCTTGCGGAAAAAGAGAGAAGTCTCAGAGAAAAGACACCACCTCATTACCCAGCTTTGATGAAGAAGTAAGAATTTTGATTTACTAATCCAAAGACAGTTGATTCTCGTGTAATGCAGAAAATTCTCCTCTGTTTTAAAATGACATATGTACCCCGGCCGGTGTGGCTCAGTAGTTGAGCTTTGACCCATGCACCAAGAGGTCACCGGTTTGATTCTGGGCACATGCCCCGGTTGTGGGACAAATCCCTGGTAGGGGGCATGTAGGAGGTGGTCAGTTGATGTTCTCATGGACTTTTCTATTTCTCTCTCCCTCTCCCTTCCTCTCTCTCTAAAAACCAATAAAGAAAAATAAATAAAATGACGTATGTAAGTATGTTGTTCTGCCCTTCTGGCCCAGAAGTAATTTGTTTTTCCCATTCTTTACTTGCATTATTTTTTTTTTCCTCACCCGAGGACATTTTTTCCATTTTTTGTTCAGGTAGAGTGGGAGGGAGAGAAAGGAACAGATATAGAGAGAGAAACATCGATGTGAAAGGAACACACCGAGTGGCTGCCACCCACACGACCTACCAGGCCGGGGACAAACTGCAACCGAGGTACGTGCCCTTAGTGGGAACCGAACCCGGGTCTCTCTGGACCGCAGGCTGACGCTCTAACCGCTGAGCCAAACCGGCCAGGGCACTTGCATTATTTTATTTATTCCTCACAGTTCTGTCAGGTAGGTACTATTATTGTCCCACAGATGAACAAACTGAAGCTTAGAGAGATAAGTAATTTGCCGAGGCATTCCTGACTTCAATTCTATATCTTCCCAGAATCCTCCTTTTTGTAGACCATTTTCTTTTAAAATATTTTTTATTGATTTCCCAAGAGAGGAAGGGAGAGGGAGAGAGAGAGAGAAGCATCCATCTGCCTCCTGCATGCCCCCTACCTGGGTCGAACCTGAAACCTGGGCATGTGCCCTGACAGGGAATTGAATCAGCAACCTCTCAGTGCATGGGAGGACACTCAATCAACAGAGCCACACTGGCCAAGGCTCAGAGACCATTTTCCACATCTTCCTTCTGCATTTACTCAGCATTGGATAGGATTACATCCTCATCAATCAAAATGGGGAGCTGCAGGGGAGGCTGAGGATAGGGAATGCATGCTTACCATGTTCCTAAGGTACTGTCAGCACAGTACTTTAAGAAGTGTTTTGGTGGGTGACATTTAGGATAGCTAAATAATTGAGCTAGGTGTTGTCTCTAGGAAGCAGGACAGTCACATGATTGATTTAATCAAAACAAGCAAAATACCCTGCAGTCAATGTTATTATAAACTCCGAATAGTCTGCATAGTGCATCATCAGAATTGGATAGTGTTTATGATATATTATCGTCCAAGATGAGTTCCTTAACCTGGCAAAGGTAAGTATTCACTAAAGGAGTGACTTCTGTGGTAGCAGGTTAGTTCATATTGCTTTTTCAGCACTTGAATGGAGTATTCTAGAGATCATTACACTTTTTGGTATTTGTTCCTTGCTTACTAACTTTCTGATTATTAAATTGGCCTCCCAGGTATAGTTATAATTGAAAAGTGGAGTGTGGCCTTGATTTAGGTAACCCTATTTGACACTAGTAATTGACATGCTGTTTGCAGTTCTCCCATTCTTCACCTACTTGAACTAGACTTTTCTTGCCATTACTCCTCCAAATATGCTCTCATTAAGGCCAGCAATAGTTTCCATGTTGCTAAATCCATTGCGCAGTTTTTGTTTTTTTTATCCTCACCCGAGGACATTTTTCCATTTTTTGTTCAGATAGAGTGGGAGGGAGAGAGAGAGAGAGAGAAACATCGATGTGAAGGAGACACATCGAGTGGTTGCCACCCATACCACCCAACCAGGGCCGGGGACAAACTGCAACCGAGGTACATGCCCCTAGCGGGAACCGAACCTGGGTCTCTCTGGACCACAGGCTGACGCTCTAACTGCTGGGCCATACTTGCCAGGGCCATTGGACAGTTTTAAGACCACATCTGACTTGACCAATCAGCAATATTCAACATAACTGATTTCACCTTCTCTTTGAAACACCTTCTTCACTTAGCTTTTGAGACTAAGTGAGGAGGAAAATCGGAGGAATTCATCACAGTGTCCTTCACTGGTTCCTCCTCATCTTAAATGATAACCTTCCAAGTGCCGAGCCTCAGTTTTTCCAATTTGGTAAATTGAAATTCCATTTTTTTCAGTTGCTTGATCCAAAACCCTGGTCACCGTCCTCTTCTGCATCCAGTCTATCCGTAAATTCTGTTAGCTTTCTCTTAGTAATACATTCAGAGCCTGACTACTTCCTCTACTGCTGTCACCATGATCAAGGTAGTCGACTCGCTTTTCTAGATTATCCCAACAATTTCTAAATTGATCTCTGTGCTTCTGCCTTTGCCTCCTTGTGTTCTCTTCTCAACACAACAGCCAGAGCGATTCTATTAAAATGTAAGTCAGATCATATCACCCCTTTACTCAGTATTTTCTAATGGTTTTTCACTTCATCCAGAGTAGAAACTAAAGTCCTTGCTGGTGCCATCAAAGTGACCTAGTCTCCCCATCTTTTCTCCCTCCAATTCCCCCTTTGCTTTTTCCACCCCTTGGCTTCCTTGCTGTGTTCCAACAAGCCAGGCACCTTCCTGCCTCAGGGCCTTTGCCCTTGCTGCTATTCCCTTTGACCTGAAAACAGTTTTCCTAGGTGTTCACATGGTTTCTTCCATCCCTTTTTTTTTAATTAAAAAATAATTCTTTTTCTTTATTGTTTTTAGAGAGAGAGGAAAGGAGAGGGAAGGAGGGAGAAAGATGGAAACATCTATGAGAGAGAACAATGATTGACCGCCTCTTGCATGCCCCCCACTGGCGATTTGGCCCACAACCTGGGCATGTGCCCTGACTGGAAATTGAACCAGCAACCTCCTGGTGCATGGGTCAGTGCTCAACCACTGAGCCACACCGGCCGGGTCCATCCCTTCTTTAGGTCTTTATTCTTTAAAATTGCAACCTTCTCAACCCCAACTTCCCAACATTTCCCAATTATTTTCTCTGCTTTTTTTCCCCCATAGCACACTGTGCCACACTAAATATATTACTTATCTATTTTTTTTTTTAATCCTCACCCGAGGATATTTTTCCATTTTTTGTACAGATAGAGTGGGAGGGAGAGAGAGGAAGGGAGAGAGAGAGAGAGAGAGAAACATCGACGTGAAGGGACACATCGAGTGGCTGCCACCCACACGACCAACCAGGGCCGGGGACAAACTACAACCGAAGTACATGCCCTTAGCGGGAACCGAACCCGGGTCTCTCCGGACCGCAGGCCAGCTTTAACCGCTGAGCCAAACTGGCCAGGGCTATTACTTATCTATTTTTGAACTCCTGCACTAGATTTTAACCTGCATGAGGGCAGGGACTTGTATAGTTTTTTCATTACTCTGTCTTCACTGTCTAGAATGTCTTTGGCACATGGTAAGTACATAAAATATATTTGTCCTGGGTCTCTTGAACTCAGGACCCAGTGAAAAATAACTGGGTATATGGGTTTGCTTTGTAGAAGACTGAGTTCCACTATGGCTGTGCCACCTCTCAGGGCCCTTGAGCTGTGAGCAGGCCTTCTGCTGTAACACCTGTTTCCCATCTCATCTCTAATTTTAGAGCATCTAGATCTTCTGGTTTCTGGTTGAGTCTCCCATCTAGTTGGGCTTCCCCTCTGAAATTTATTATTAGTGTAGAAAGAATGTTGATTTATTACAGTGATGAAATAATGCTGTCTTATATTGTGCTTTATTTTATGCTTTTCTTTCCTTTTCTCCAAATGCCATTCTTAGGAAAAGAAAGTTAAAAAAATCTCAGCAAGTTCTACTAGCTCATCTTGCTCTGTAAGATCCATTTCATCAGATAAAAGAAAACTGGTGAGTGTTTACATACTGTAACTAACTGAAAATTATTTATATTAAAGTTTGAATGTACAATCAGAAAGTTTATGATATAAATCTTCCCACTACTTTTTCATTAGTTTTTTCTTTGTATTATACTTACTTTTTGATAGCCAGTGGAAAGAAAAACAGGTTGGTTTTTTCCTTTCTTCTCTTCCAAAAGCATTTATCAAGTTCCTTATTTCTTTTTGCTGATAGACCCTGCCATTTGGGATTAAACAACATGGATATAAATTTAGACATTTCTAAAGTCTTTCCCATATGTGGTTATATTTGTCTTTACACTTTCTTTTTGAGGTAGCCAAGGCAGATATAGTGTTTGCATTTTCAGATTCAGAAATTGAGATCCAGAAGGTTAAGTGAATTGTCCAAAGGAAACAAAATTGTACTGTAAATTCTCAATGTTCTAGGTAGGTTCGCAACTTTAAGTGAAATGATTTATAATGAAACCATAGACCAATTGGTATTTTACTGTAGACTAATTGATATGAACAAGAGTTAACTTCCAACAGCATCTCATTAGTGTTTTAATGAAACAGTGAAGGAAACGATGTTATTTGAGGACCTGCTGTGTCCAGCAACAAAGCCAAGTTCAAAGTTCTTTCCACTCTCACACAAATAATTAGAAGCAGTGACTGCAGAGTAAATACATGAAGCTGATTTGTAGGTGGTTGGTGAAGTGCTTACGACATTCAAGTTGAAGTTAGATTTATGTCAAGATAGCTACAGAGTTGTGGGTAATAAGAAAAGGTAGTGCACGTTACATGAATGCAGAATTGTGTTTTTAAGAATTTGTTTTCATATAATGAAACTGCCATTTCAACTTATTGCTGTTCTATTAACCTTCTTAAAACACTGATTTGGTTATATTTCCTCTATGTTAATAAACCTTCACTTACTTTTTAGTTTGTCATTCAGGATGCTCTTAAATTTGGTTACACCCTAACTCTCCACTTTTCTTTTTTCTTCTTCCTGAAAACTTCTGCTTCTAGCTAGGTTGGTTTATTTTATCCCTGTTGAATTTGTTCCAATCATCTTTAGCTCTGAATGCCGAAGCACTCATTAGCTGAGAATGCCTTTTCCTTTTGCTCATTAATCCTTACTCATTCTGTAGTCAATCTTCTGCATATATTTTGTCTCCTTTTTTTCCTAGGTATGTTTCAACTTTTGGTGGTTGGTGTTTTAAACACTTTTATGCCGTGGTCGGTTTGGCTCAGCGGTTAGAGCATTGGTCCACGGACCAATGAGTCTTGGGTTCGATTCCGGTCAAGGGCATGTACTTCCGCTGCAGTCATCCCCCAACTCTGGTCGGGGTTGTGCAGGAGTCAACCGGTCGATGCGTCTCTCTCCTGTCAATGTTTCTCTCTCCCTCCCTCCCACTCTATCTGAAGATAAAATGGAAAAAACTGTCCTTGGGTGAAGATAAAAAATAAATACCTTTAAAATTTATTGTCTACTTTTCTGCTTTGATGCTTAATTGTGTCCTTACATTAGGATATTTGTACATAACTCTTCTACTTCTCTTTACTTTATTCTTTTACTTAAGCTCTTTCAGAAAGGGACTATATATCCTGTTTCGGTCTTATTTTTCTTGTGCCCAGTCCTGTATCCCCAGAGTACAAAGAGAGACAGGGTGACAGAATAGAGAGTAGACAGATCTGGTTTCAAGTTAGGACTCTGCTGCTGACCTGCTCTGTGACATTATGGAAGATAATTTGCTCTGTTTGAGCCTTGGGTACTTTGTCTTGTAAAATGGGGGATGATAATGGTGTCTGTCTCACAAGATTATTGGAAGGATTAATTATTGTGTCAACTCATTCACGATCACATAGGTGTGGAAAAAAATTATCTCCCAGTCTCTTTCCCCTGTAACTGTAGTACCACTGCACAACTTACATTTCTTGAATGATACTTTTTTTTTTTTTTTTCCAGAAATCAGATCATATAGACATTCTGAACTGTAATACAAAAAGAAGACAAGAATTGAAAAGGTAAATTCCCCACTTTTTTTGATACCATTTTACTTTTTTGGCCTAGAATTGTGAGACTAAATATTTAAACTTGCAAAACCCTTTACTTACTGTGATTAGTACTCTTTTGAATGCAAATATTTCTAGCTTTATCAGAGATTATAATTTTTGTTAATATAAATTTAAGGAAATGTTGAGTAAAAAAGTCTTTCAGAATTCTATACTATATGAAAGACACTTTCAAATAAAATGTAGATTTTTATCTCAAGTGTTTTTATTTTTACATCTTTATGAGATATAATAACTTCATTACATATAGTAATGGAAGCAGTTAGGAGGCTGATTAAGAAATTTTGGGTAATTATTTTTACATATTAACCTTGAAAAGAATGTGTAGCATATTGAATTCATATGGCTCTAAAACCATGTTAATGAAAAAGGATGTGCCTATAACTAGAGAACATGGGGCATAATGGTAGGAATAATGGAGATTCTTCTTTGATTTCCGTGTTCACATCATTTTTGTGGTGAAGGAATTTCTCACCACTAATTTGACTAAATAAGTATAAAACGTATAATGCATGATAAAAGTTGATAAGATCAAGGTTTCTGAAAAGATAAGGAGTTATGGGAAAACAATTAAAATGGCATTAGCCCTGGCCAGTGTGGCTCAGTTGATTGAGTGTCCTCCTATGCACTGAGAGGTTGCTGGTTGGATTCCCAGTCAGAGCACATGCCCTGGTTGCAGGCTCAATCTCCAGTGGGGATGTGCAGGAGGCAGCTGATTGCTGTTTCTCGCTCATCAGTGTTTTTCTCTCTCTCTTGCTGTCCCTTCCTCTCTCTCTCTCTAAAAGGAATAAAAACATATTGAAAAACACACAAACAAAATGGCATTAAATATATAAAGAACAGTTCTGCTCCCCAAACAAGCTCAGTTACCATTTGCTAAAAGCAAAAAACAAAAATTTAAAAATTTGATTTCTTTTTCACTCTTTTCAGTTTTTCTTTAAAATAATTTTCTTCTATTTTTTTATTTTTATTTTATTTTTTATCCTCACCCGAGGACACTTTTCCATTTTTTTTTTGTTGTTGTTCAGGTAGAGTGGGAGGGAGAGAGAGGAATAGAGAGAGAGAGAAACATTGATGTGAAAGGGACACATCGAGTGGCTGCCACCCACACAAACAACCAGGGCCGGGGACAAACTGCAACCAACCGAGGTACATGCCATTAGCGGGAACAGAACCCGGGTCTCTCTGGAACGCAGGCCAACGCTCTAACCGCTGAGCCAAACCAGCCAGAGCTTTCTTCTATTTTTTTGTGATATTTTGCTTTTATATTATCTGTTGAAGTATATTCTGTTACAAATTTCATATTATGTTGACTATCACTTTCTAAATTTTAAATAGATTTTTAATGCATTTTGTAATAGTATCTTATTTTATTTATTTTTATCCTTACTTGAGGACATTTTGCATTTATCTTCAGATAGAGCAGGAGGGAGAGAAGGAGGAAGAGAGAGAGAGAGAGAAACATCAATGTGAGAGAGACACCCAAGTGGTCGCCACCCACATGACCCCAACCGGGGCCAGAGACAAACTGCAACCGAGGTACATGCCCTTAGCGGGAACTGAATCTGGGACTCTCTGGTCCGTGGCCAATGCTCTAACCACTGAGCAAATTGGCCAGGGCATAGTATCTTCTTTTTTTTTTATCCTCACCAGACGACATTTTTCCTTTTTTTGTTCAGATAGAGTGGGAGGGAGAGAGAGAGCGAGAAACATTGATGTGAAAGGGACACATTGAGTGGTTACCACCCTCACGACCCAACCAGGGCCAGGGACAAACTGCAACCGAGGTATGTGCCCTTAGTGGGAACGGAACCCGGGTCTCTCTGGACCGCAGGCTGATGCTCTAAGTGCTGAGCAAAAATGGCCAGGGCTATAGCATCTTATTTTAAAATTTTTATTTTAAGTTCTAATACACTGCTTGACAAAAATATTTTTTAAATGAGTTTAAAAACCTGAAACACTGCTTGATTTTTTTTTTTTTTACAAGTTACCTTTTACATAAGGGCACATTTTCTAGCCCTTGATTTTTTTTTTTTTCTGGTTAATCCTCACCCAGGGAATTTTTTCCATTGAATTTTTAGAGAGCGTGGAAGGCCGGAAGGGAGGGAGGGAGGGAAAGAGAGAGAAAGAGAGAGAGAAACATCAACGTGAGAGAGACGCATTGATCGGTTGCCTCCCTCACACACCCCAGGGCTGGCGATTGAACCAGAAATCCAGGTATATGCCTTTGCCTGGGAATGGAACCCAAGACCCTTCGGTGCACGGACCAACACTTTAACCACTGAGCCACACCGGCCAGGGCTCTAGATCTTGATTTTATATCCATGTATCAGAGCATAAATAGACTTCTGATCTATATACTACCCCCATAGACTTGCCCACATAGTGTCTGGGGGAGGAAGAAATGTTGATTTACTTTAAGAATAGAATCTAAATCATTCTAAGAATGCAGTGAGGTTCAACTTGGCTTTAGCACTTACTCAAAATCTGTTATTTAGTTTCAGTCCTTGCAATGCTGAATAGTTGAATGCCTACTTAAAAACATATCTGCATCCCTGAGCCCACATGTGTTCATCATAGGTAATTAGACTACCAATATTAGTAATATGAATAAGGCATAGCATTTGGATTTATTGTTAATATCTGAATATTCACTTTCAAATATTGGCAAGCACTCTAGATGTAACTTGTAGTGAAATTTTCTTTTGTCAAAGACAAACTATATGGCATACGAGATATCTTAGAACTGTCTTGTAATTTATGTAAACAATATGGTACCCGAGCTATTATATATTTAAAAGATTGCTTGTACTTGACTTTTTGCTATTATAAATAATCCTGAATTGAATATATTTGTTAGCTGATTTCTTATTTTTTCACCTTGATATTAATTTCTAAAATGGAAATTACTGAGAAGTCAAAGAATATGAACATTTTTAGAATTCTTAATTATATTTTCAAATTCCTTTGTGGAAGTAGAATCATTTTGCTTTTCCACCAGCCATTTTCCAGTTCTTTGAATTTTGTTTATTTATTTTGTTTATTTATTTTTAATACAAGTTTGAAAGTAAATAGTCATTTACATTTATTATTTTCCCTTGTGATTTTTTCCATGGCTTTTAGGTTTAGGATGTTCTCTATTAGGATATCAGATAAATATTTTTCCCCTGTGGTTTTTAAGATTTTGATATTATTATAATAATTATTTTGCACTTAAGTGTTTAATCTATTTGGAATTTATGCTGTCTGGTATTTTATAAAGCTGTAAATTTGTGTTTTGTTTTTCCCAAAAAGCAAACCAATTATTCCACCACCATTTGTTGAATAATCCTTTCCATTTCATTCTTAATGTAGTCATTTCTACTTTTTATGAAGTTTGTGTCAGGCTAGTTCTGTCATTTTCTAACTAAAATGATAGTGCAAATTATGTATAACCATGTATAATTGTAATGTAACCTAGGTTTCTGTGCTGCTTTACAGACTGAATGTAGACACTGAAACTCCAAGAAAGAGACCGAAACTCAGTTCATCGTCCCAAGGACCTGTGAAACTTCAAGAAGCATCATATTCAAATGATAATCAAATTATTTCACAAAGTTCTTCTTCAAATGGAACTAAAAATGATATAAATAAATGTGTAGATTTTAAAGGTAAAGACATTAAATTGACAAATGTTGACCATGGAATTAAAAGCCTTAGCAATCTTAAAATTGCCAAAGATGTGAAAGCTAAAGCTGCAGGCCAGGCAAATGAGAAAACATGGCCTCGTGTGCTTGCTCAGAGGGAGAAGATGAAAGAGGTCAAGAAAGAAAGGCACAATAAATATAGAGAGAGTTCTGAAAAATGTGTTCTGGAAAAATGCAAGAGAATCCAATTTCCTCAGGATTATAATTCCAACAAGATATTTAAGGAACCCCTCGAATCTAGAAGAAAAAAGATAAGTTTCAAAATCCCAGTAAAATCTCATGCTATCCACCAGAAGCCTGTAGAAGACAATGTTTTCCTTTTGGATTCCAGCAAGTCAAAGACTAAACAGAAGAAAAAAGGGCGCCTGGAAAACTTTCAGGTTTCTTTAAATTTGATGAGGCACAAAAATAAACATTTGTTTTCAGATTCCACTTATAAACAGACTGTTCATGAATGGAAAGGAAAATACCATCATGAGCATCGAGAAAGTAATGATTCAAGGTCTAATGAAAACCTGACCCAGGTAAGGTAGTACAAAACAGAGAATGTAGGTTTTAGCAAAGAGTAATATGTTTCCATTACTGATAATGATCACAGAGGGCTGGTTCAAATTTAGTCTGGAAGATATGTTTTGATTCCTTTATTTTATACCTTTAATTCCATCTTCTTTAGGAAGATATCCTGGCAAGTATCAAATATCTATAATAGAAGAGAATGCATAAAAATGTAGAAAAATGCAGTTACAAATAGTCTTTAAAAAAAAAAGTACAGTGGCCCTGTCTGGGTGGCTTAGTTGGTTGGAGCATCATCCTTTACTCCCAAAGGTTGCCGGTTCGGTATCCAGACGGCACTTACCTAGGTTGCAGATTTGATTCCTGGTTGGGGTGTGTATGGGAGGCAAACGATCAATATTTCTCTTTTACATCCATGTCTCTCTCTCTCTCTCAACTAAAAACAAAAAAACAAAAAAAACAAAAGATAAAACAGGTGAGGATTAAAAAAACAACAACACCGTGGCAGTCTTTTAAGCATTTTTTTTTTTTTTGTCCTCACCCAAGGTCATTTTTGCACCTAGAGGAGGGAGAGAGGGAGAAAGAGAGAGAGAGAGAAACATCATCGTGAGACACGAGTGGTTGCCACCCACATGACCCCAACCGGGGCTGGGGATAAACCGCAACCGAGGTCCGGGCACCAAACCCAGGTCTCCCCGGTCCGACGCTCTAACCACTGAGCAAAACCGGTCAGGGCTCTTAGGCTATTCTTTAACCCTAGGTACTATAGAACACCCAGGTGGTAGTATTCTGAATAGCTTATTCCTTTAGCAAATTATTTTTTCAGTGCCACTGTGTGCCAGGCATTGCTATAAACTGTAAGGGACACACCATCTCTGTATTCAGAGGCTTATGTATGTGAGGAGATACAACAATCACCTAAATCTGGAAATTCACAGCAGGAGATAAACATGGCCTTGGTACACTGTCCAGGGATTAGTTAAGAAAAGTTTACCAGAGGAGATAACAGTTAAACTGAACTAAAGAATGAATAGGAATTACTTAGGTGAAGGTGCTTTACCCATGTACATTACAACTGTGAATATTTTAGCCTTTCCTTCTTAGTCATATTGTAATATTCAAAGTCCCTTTGTTCATATTGTAATATTCAAAGTCCCATGTCACTTAGAAATGGTTCAGTTACTCCTGGATGAAAATTTCCCACCACTGAAGACCAGTTTGTTGACCTTTGCCGTGGTTCTTTTTTAGTTTATTTTTTTATTCATCACCCAAGGATATTTTCCCATTTATTATTAGATAGAATGGGAAGGAGGGAGAGAGAGAGAGATAGAGAAACATCTTTGTGATGGAGCCACATCAACTGGTTGCCTGCCACATGACCTGACCGGGGTTGGGGACAAACTGCAACCGAAATACATGCCCTTGACTGGAATAGAACCCATGACCCATTGGTCTGTGGGTCGATGCTCTAACCACTGAGCCAAATTTGCCAGGGCTCTCTTAGTTTTATTCGTAGAATATGAGTATTTTTAGTAATGTACATATGAGTGAGTAAGCCCTAAAGAATTTCTACTTTTTCATGACTTAATAGAATGAGGCTTTTTGAGTCAAGGGGCAATTTCTCATCTGTGGGCAATTTTACCCCTTTGGGGGCATTTGACATAGATTTGATAGAGACATTTTTGATTGTCAAGATTGGGAGGGGGGTTGTGCTACTGGTGTCTAGTGGGTAGAGGCCAGAGATACTGCTAAACATCCTACAGTGCACAGAACAGCCCCACAACAAAGAGTTATCTGACCCCAATGTCAGTAATGCCAAGGTTAGACAACCCCACTGAGGGTATATGCTTCATTCTAAACTAATGAAATTACTTTTCATTACAGAATTTTGAAGCACGATGTTCTTCTGTGTCATATGAAAGTATTCCAGATACAGATCAAGAGGTTAATGATATACTTATTCACTTTGAATATTTAAATGAAATTAAGTCAAACAGTCCCTATTTTAATAAAAAATAATGACTTTTTTGCCTTTGTTTTTAATAAGCTTGAATCTGTTTGAAGAAAGAGCGTAGAGCCCATAGCCCACAAGTTATGTAAATTTTGATTTAGTGTTATTAGGCTTTTGCATGCTTATGCTTGGAGTTGCCAAGATGCAGTTTGATATTAACGTGTTATTTTGCCCATTTTTTTCTAAGCAAGAAGATGAAAATGTTATTCAGTGAAAGCGAGAGTGCATGCATATATATATATATATATATATATGTTTTTTTTTTTTTTTTTACCTGCTGCATCATTTTCTCAGCTAGAATCTCCTGAATGAGCCTCATAGGATTATTGCATAGATTTTTGTTCCCTGGTCCTGAATTAAAATTAGATTTATAGAACACTTCGTATTTTCCCATTTTTAAGAAGACTTTAAAACCATATGGATTGTGACAGGTTTTTATTTGTGACAGTCTTGTTCTGTCTTATGGGTAAGTACCCCTTGATAGAAGAAAGATTTCTCACCTCTGTTCTAAAGCTAGATTTAGATTTCAGTTTTTGATGGTTTATATACAATCTTAGAAATCTCAAGAAGAGTGCTCATCATCCAAATAAAAATATATTTGGCTTCTAAAGTACTTTGAAGTGAGAATGTGGATGAGAATTAATTTAAAGGTCTCCTATGTACTGGGCTGTGTGTGAGGAACTTCACAGTATTTTATTTAATCCTCACAAAAATACTAAAAGGAAATAGATATTTAATATTCCTGTTTTGTAGATGAACAAATTGAGACCCAAGGGAGTTAAATAATTTGCTTCCCTGAGGTTACAGAAGTATTAGGAGAAGAGCTGTTTTAAAACTGTGTATGTTTATAAGTCTATTCTTGCACCAAGCTGCCTCCATATTTTTGTAAACATTTTTCTTTCTATAAACCATCTCATCTTAAGTGAATTAATTAAGAATTAATTGCTTTCTTATTAATCTGCAGAGTAAATAATTCAAAATATTTTACTGTGGGTCCTTACAATTTAGATGCAGATAGTAGAAGAGCTTCATGCTGCACGCGTCGGGAAGAGTGTGGACTTGCCTGTGGTTCCTCCTGCTGGAGAGTTGGCGAGTATGGAGATTGACTTGGTAGAAGATGATGTGCATTCCTCTGCTGGTATGCCCTATATGTCCATGATGATAGTACTTATATTCTCTTTGCTTTCTTAAGGGATGTGCCAACATTCAGTTTTTATAAATATTTAGATGAAAAATGTTCAAATGTGCTCATATGAAATAATAAAGTGTGATGTATATCTTTCAGCTACAGGAATAGGTCTTATCATTTGTCTTTATATATCTCACATTATTAGGCAGACATATTTTCTCTTTCTGCCAAGGGGCAGTAATCATAGTTATGAGTTGTCTTTTATTCCTACTATTAATCATAACTTTTAACAATTTCAACAAAGTAAAGCACTGATCAGAAGTAATGCAAATTGCTCAAAGTTATTATATGCCTGGATTTCTTATTTATATAGCAAAATTGTGATCATTCTTACTAGTAGGAGAAGATAATGATAAATATTACCCAAAACTTGTTAGTACACTATTTTGAATTGTATTTATAAAAATTGTAATGCTACATTACATTCACACTGAATTTTTCAAATTACTGTTTTTGTGTGCATTAACCTTATTCTCTCACAATGGCCCTATAAAATAGCAATGCTAGTATTATCTGTTTTCTTTTTCATACTTTTCTTTTCAATTATATTTCACTCAGAGTATATTAAAATTAGCTTATAATTCCTAAGTACACAACTACCAGTGGTGCAGGACAGAGTTTGGCAACGTAGTTACCACTGGGGCAAGTCAGTTTATGACTTAAATTCATCCATAAGCAAGTCATAATATTCTGCTGCTGGATAATTATTAATTATTACTGTTCTTTCTCTTAAGAATTAGAATAAATGTGTTTTTGTTTTTGTTGTCTGAAGGACTGCCTTCTCTTAATGCTAGCAAAGTTCTATGATACCAGAATTTTAATTTTTAAAGGAGTCTGTTATCAAGTGTCATGAAATCCTAACTTTGTTCTTTTTCTCTAGCAAATACTGCTTCAGACAAACAACTTCTGATTGTTATTGATACAAATATTCTGATGAATCATCTCAAATTTGTTAGAATTTTGAAGACAACAGAAGTCCCAGGTATTAAAAAACATATTTATTGATTCTGATTTTATTTCAGTTGATATTTTATGTTAACAGTAATGTGAGTATCCCCCCCAGCAAACACATTTCCTTTCGGATATGCTATTAAGCATATATTAAGCATAATTAGCTTAAGTTAAAAAAAAGAAAAAGCCTTTGCAGATTAACCTAGTTATCTAAATGGACTCTTCTTTGATCTCCAATAGTATTTATTTATTTTTAACATTCTTTTGACAGGTTTTTAATTTTTATTGTTTATGTATTATTCATTTAGATTGTGAGTTCATTACTTTGTAACTTTCAATTCTCCAACAGCAGTTTGATTTAGTAGCTCTAAATATTTGTTGATTCTAAGACATATTTTTTATTTTTTAGGCTTTGACAAACTTGTATTAATAATTCCCTGGATTGTTGTACAAGAGCTGGATCGTATGAAGGCAGGAAAACTACTGAAATATGCCCAGCACAAAGCTGTACCTGCAGTTCGCTTCATCAATGACAGTCTCAAAAGTCAAGATAGAAACTTATGGGGTCAGTCAATACAACTTGCATCTCAAAAACTCTGTAAGTATTGTTCTCTCAGGTACTTCCTGATTAAGATTTTTTGGGTCCTGACTCATTACTGGAGGGAAATGGTGGTAAAGTTATAAAAAATTTATAGCCATTGAAATGTGAAATGACAGGATATAGTAATGAGTTGGGGTATTCTATCAGGCTTGATTTTTAATTTTTATGCTTTTAGGCATTCTAAGGTTATGTCTATATTTCACAGATAGTGACTGAATAGTTCTGTGTTCATAGTTACATATAAAATACTACTTTGGATTAAAAAAAAAAACTATTATTGCCCTGGCCAAGTAGCTCAATTGGTTAGAGTATCATCCCGATACACCAATGTTGTGGGTTTGATCCCCGGTCAGGGCACATACAAGAATCAACCAATGAATGCATAGCATAAATATGTAGAACAACAAAAACTGATGTTTTTTTCTCTCTCTCTTTTTTTCTCCCCTTACCCTCTCTTTCTTTCTCTTTCTCGTCCTCCCTTTTCCTCTCTCTCTAAAATCAATACAAAAAATAAATAAAAAGAAAAAATATTAAAAGAAAAATACCATTGAGTGACAATACTATAAGTGATCGTAGTTACTGATCCACATGCAGTTCGGACAGTGCAGAGGCACACATTGTTTTCCTCTAGTCAGAATCTGTAATAAAGAGGTGTTTTTATAATAAAGGTCTATAGATTTTTCTCCTGATGTTATTTTTTCCATATTAGTTTACTTTGTTTTTCAATTACTGTAGTCTTACAACCTAAGTATGCCCTTTATGTTTTATATAACACTTTTTGGGGAAAAATTTTTGTGTGGAAAGAACACTGTTGCCTCTGCAGAGTTTGTGCATCCATTTATTTATTTATTTTTAATATGTTTTGAGTTTATACATCTATTTAGAGCAGTGGTTCTCAACCTTCCTATTGCCGCCACCCTTTAATACAGTTCCTCATGTTGTGGTGGCCCCCAACCATAAAATTATTTTCGTTGCTATTTCATAACTGTAATTTTGCTACTGTTATGAATCGCCATCGGAAGTATGTGTTTTCTGATGGTCTTAGGAGACCCCTGTGAAAGGGTCGCTCGACCCCCAAAGGGGTTGACCCACAGATTGAGAACTGCTGATTTAGAGGATTTATTTAATTCTTTAAAAATTTGTTTCTTCCCAACTTAGAATTACTTATGTATGTAGATTTACATTATTTTAAATAAGGATTTATGTTTTCTACCGTACCCATATTCACCATAAGGTATGAAAGAATTCATCCTACGAGGAACACTGTTATGGTGTTAACATTGAGACAGCCTTTGGCACAGCTGTTTAGTCTTACATCTTTTTTTTTTTTATCCTCACTCGAGGATATTTTTCCATTTTTTGTACAGATAGAGTGGGAGGGAGAGAGAGAAAGAAACATCGATGTGAAGGGACACATCGAGTGGCTGCCACCCGCACGACCAACCAGGGCCGGGGACAAACTGCAACCGAAGTACGTGCCCTTAGCGGGAACCGAACCCGGGTCTCTCTGGACCGCAGGCCGATGCTCTAACCGCTGAGCCAAACTGGCCAGGGCTAGTCTTACATCTTTGAAGAAAAGGGACCTCCACCATTCATTCATTCATTCATTCATTCATTCATTCATTCATTCCACTTATAAATATTCATTAGCTCTTAGTATATTCCAGCTACAGCATGTTATGTATTTTAAGTAAGAAGTTCATGTGATTTGTTTAAGTGCTTTCAAAGGAAAACCACAAATAAGTATCACTAAATAGAGTTAAGAAAATATTAAAATGTTTGAACACATTAAATTGAACACCTTAGATGACCTTTTTTTCCTTTTTATTATGCAAAATTTCAAATGTAGTAATTGAATAATATAATGAATCACTCATTTTCAGTAATTATCAACATTTGCCATTCTTGTTTATTCTTTCATTTCCTTTTCCCCTTCTTTCCCAACTCCTGAAACTTTTGTACTAGAAGTAAATCCCAAATATCATATATTACTTTTACCCATAAATACTTAGATATGTGTTGCTAACAGATAAGGTGTTTTTTAAACAACCACACAATTAACAAAATTAAACCCTGATCTAAGCCATCATTTCAGTAAAATCCCAGTCCTTAATAAGAGGTAGGAATTTTGCTTACTCTTAATCTTTTTTCAGTTTGTTGATACAAGTGATATTTTATTATATAACAATATAGGTAATTATGATAACTATATAACATTTTTATGGCCATTATTCTCCAGACCCTTTCCAAATGCTTTACAGTTAATATCTCATTCAAACCTAATGGTACTGTGGACGATACTCTTATTGGTCCCATTTTATTAATGAGGAAATTGAGACAGAGAGATTAAGCACTTGTCCTAGATAGAAATTCCTTGAACAGATTTGCTCTGAGAATTATTTTAGAAAAGTTCATCTTAGAATAGATATTTTGGCCACATTTATTATTTTTAGATTCTTGTTATGTTTCTTTTGACTTTTCCATTTTTGTATGCTTTTTTGATGCTTTGACTACTTCAGTCTGTTTTTGATGATTAAAGAGGATAAATCATAGTAGCTGTCTCAAACTTCTGTGTTGTTTCAGTTTCTGGGTATCTTCCTTGAACTTCATTTTTTCACTTTCATGTTTGAATCTTATTATTTGATCTTAGTTTTATTACATTGCTGAAATTATTTTTAGTTATAAGATTGTAAATATAATAATAGATTATTTGTATAATTATCTATGTCAGATAATATATAAAGTACTTAATGGTTTCTGGCTTGGAATAGGTGGTAATTCTGGTGTCCTTGTTGAATACAGTTTGATTAGAAAAACTAAATATGCCTTTCCCCTAAATGGATGAAGATTATTAATAGGTAATTCACAAAAGGAAGAAATACAACTAGTCAGCCCTTTGATTACTGCATATATTTTCCTGTTTGTTGGCCATTTTTAATGTTGTTGATTTCTTATATATAAAATGTTTTAGATTTATCTTTCACTTTTTTCTTTATTTTTATTGCTTCTAAATTTAGAAAGCAACTTTTTCCCAACACCTACTAGGAACACTTATAGTGTTTTAATGCTTTGGGAATATGAATTAGTAACTTTTCAGGAGAGCAGTTAATCAGTGTGTATCAAGAAGCCTAAAGATATAATTCTATTTTTAGAAATATATCCTATAGAAATAATCAGAAGTGTTTACAGTGATTTATATAAAAATGTTCATCACAGCATTATGCAGCAAAAAATTTTAAACAAACTGATTGTCTGGAGAAGTTACATATAACACTATAGCCATATGAGAGAATACTATATTTTGGAAAATGTTAATGACACATAATAGTAAACAAAATTTGTTGAATAAATACTTCATGAATATTCTTGTAGTTTTAAGTGTGTTTTCCAGCATTATGTAGCCTAGAAAAAGTGATAGAACAGATATTCTTGAACTTTGGTACCTTTAGAGCAGTAGTGCACTATAACTTTTCAGTCTTCTTTTGTCTGCTGAATTGTTTAAAGGTAACTAATGATTTTGAGCTGCCTACTTTGCATTATTGTGGTACTTACTCTGTGAGCTAAAAGAAGGAAAATTGGCTGTTGTAATATATGTCTGCCTGGTTCACTGGTTGCCTGATTAAAGAATTGAATTAAATCTCCCTCAGGCTCATGCTCTGAGATCAGCGAAATTCTGTTAGACTTCATGATGAGAATGTGAGCTCCTAAAGAATTTGTCTTTGCATATCCAATTACTTACTACAGTGACCTGGCATAAATTCAGTACTGTGCAAGTGTTTATTGCAGTAATGAATGAGTTTTCTAATGTGAATGTTTAGAGGATGTAGTAATATAGGCTAATGTTTGAGGGAAACAAAACATTATAATCTGGGAACATTGCTTATTGGCTAGTATGTTTTGAATTTTAGTGTGTAAGGGACTTCCCAAGGGCTTAAATCAAATCAGTTTTTGGGTCCAGGCTCCAAAGATTATACCCAGAAGTGGGTCTGGGAGTGTGGTTCTGCAATTATTAGCAAGCCCCCTGTATTATTAGCAAGCCCCCTGGGAGTTCTGAGGCAGGTAGGGTAAGGACCTAGAAGAAGCACTCTCTTTGGTCCTGTTTCTGCACATTGCAATATTTTAACAAAAAACAAACTTTTACACCTGCTTTAAAGCTTGGAAAATGCCAGAGAACACCCTGTCAGCCACTGATTAACCTTTGTTAGAGATTATTTTTTGCGTTCTCTTCCTAGGACCCATATTATCTTCTCTTGTACATCTCTAAATGTTATTGCTTTAGAGAGGAAGGAAAACCAGACACATGAAAGTGGTTCTGTTGCTGATAGAACAGCTGCTCATGATCTTTACAGATCTTTTTTAAGTTGAGATCATTTTTAAGCATGATATAATAATAATTTACTAATAATCTGCAAGTGACTGAATTGAGAATAGAATTCATAGCTTTCGGTTTTTAGTCTAGCATTTAACCTACTGTTCACATTTTTTTTTTTTTTTAGTTTATGAATGGGCATATCCTATTCCATTTTAATAGAAAACTAACCACTTTTTCAAACTCACAACTATATGCTACCTGAGTTCTAGATCCAAAATTTTCAAGGTATTGTTTTCCTGTGTTGTACCTTCCTCCTTTTATTAAAAATTTTGTGTTTGTTTTAGATGTTTTGGTATGTAAATATAGCATAGATTATACATGTGGTACCCAGATTTCTAGTGTGCTTAATGATAATTGCTTTTACTAAATCTGCAGATGGATTCAGTGATGAGAACAATGATGATCGAGTATTAAAATGCTGTCTTCAGTACCAGGAATTATTCCCTAGTTCTCTTGTTATTCTGTGCACGTGAGTTTCATGGTCATTTTATTCTTTTTTTTTTTAAGTAGCAAATTATAACAAAGGATTTTTAAAAATCCTGTATCTATCATACCAAGGATCAAAAAAACCTACCTGTATATATGCCAATAAGCATATTCAGTTATATTTCATTATCATTTTTTTAATTTTTATGAGTTTATTTGATCCAAACAGATAACATATGCTGGGCACCAAGATCTCAAATGCTCCCTTATTTTTTATTCTTATTGAGGTATAATTGACAACATAACATGTTAGTTTCAGGTGTACAGCATAATGATTTGATTTTTTTATATTATTAAATGGTCACCAAATTAAGTCTAGTTAACACATCCATTACCATACATAGTTACAAAAAATATTTTTTCTTGTGATGAGGATTTTTAAGATCTATTCTCTCAGCAATTTTCAAATAGTCAGTACAGTATTATTAACTACATTTACCATGTTATACTGTCTGACATTCTTACATGTAAGCTATGGACAAATGAAATTTGAATCTCAAGTAGATGACGTTTCATTTCAATTTAATTTATATAATATAAAGAAAACTTTTGAAAAGCAGGGAAGTATCAGTTTAATATCCCAATGAAATAGTTCAGAAATAAAAATCTGACATTTTTTGTTTATGAGGCAAGAAGTTTAATTAATTAGTATGTGGGAAAGGGGCTGTTTATGTTGTATCCTCGGTGTGTGGATTGGATCTACCACTTACCAGCTTTGTGACTTTGGAAGGTTGCTTAACATATTTTCCTCATGTGTAAAATAAAGGGAGAAGAATAATACCTGTCTCATGAGGTTATTGTATTTAATCAGATAATGTATATGAAGGACTTAGTGCCTAGTACACAGTGTGATCTGAGTTTTTTCCTTCTTCTTCCTTCCTCCTTTGTTTCCTCCATTTCCAAGTAATATTTTCATAACTTAGTTCTAAGGTGAAACCACCATAATGCTAACCAAGATTGCATTCATCATGTATGAGAAAAGGCTCTTGGGAAGCCTTTATCTCAGTCTATTGACATCTTGCTTCCAAGTGTATGTATGCTCTGTTTGGCTCAAATAAATTTTATAAAAATTTGAGACAGAGAAAGTGAGCTCTGAAGGAACCAAGAAGAACAATTTTAATGTGCAGTTTTAGTCTGAATTTTAATCACTGCAAAGTAGAGTTTTTACAGTTTTATGATCATGCTTAAATTCTCTGTGTAATGGAGTGATAATGGAAATGAATGGCCCTAAGATTTTTCATGTAAGAGGGTTTAATCAATTATCATTTTAGCTGTCTTCCAAGATAATGTTACTCTTTTTGGTGTTAAAGGAAACATCAGAGATTTCTATCTCTAGGTTTTAAATTATTTTTTGATCTAGAACATATCATCTCAGAGTTTGTTTAAGGCTGAAATAGAATTAGTAATATGCTAATCATTTTGAATTTCAGATTAGCTAAATTTGAGCATAATTGTTGTGTAGTTGTTTTTTAGTTCAACGTGAATGGAAAATAAATTGGTGAAACTTGATCAGTTTTTTATTTCTGCATTCACTCTTTTGTGATTAACAGATGTAATATTTTTTAGTAAAATGAAAATTTGTGGTCAAACTTTATTTTTCTCACACTATTTTCTAGATGAGCCTGTGTTTTACTTTTATTTTTTTTCCCTGTAAAGGGTAGTAATCATGCCTACTGTGTGAATCACTCTTATTTATTGTAGGGATACATTGATATTACCTAAATGAATGATGATTATAATATTAATTGGTATTGATAGTAATAAGAGAACCTTCTATAACACTATATACTATGCATTATTTTAAATGCTTTACTTACATTAACAATCCCAAGTATGGCCAGCAACCCTGTTGATATCTCTAGTCCGTATCTTTCTTCTAAACTCTAGACTAGTATGCTTACACATCTGAAAACTAGCATCTCCAAAAACAAACTGTTGATCTTTCTTTCTAACCTGTTCTCTATCTGAACAAAAAGTTCCACCTTCCAGTCATTTGCTTTTAAAGCCAGAAACCTAGGAGTCAGTTTTGATATTTGCCTTTCATTTTACACATAATCTACTTATCTAGTTAATTAGTGGGTCCTGTATGGTCTTTTCTTTATCATTTTTGCTACCATTCTAGGTCAAGCCATGTTTTTTCCCCTTCTGTTCTTCCTTTTCTATTCTAAGACTACTTCCCTCTACTTCCATACTTGTTCTCCTTCATTTATTCTTCAAAAAGTTACAATTTTTTTTTTTATCCTCACCCGAGGACATTTTTCCATTTTTTGTACAGACAGAGAGGGAGAGAGAGAGAGGGAAACATCGATGTGAAAGGGACACATCGAGTGGCTGCCACCCGCACGACCAACCAGGGCTAGGGACAAACTGCAACCGAGGTACGTGCTCTCAGCGGGAACCGAACCCAGGTCTCTCCGGACTGCAGGCGGATGCTCTAACCGCTGAGCCAAACTGGCCAGGGCTTTTTTTTTTTTTTTTTAAGTTTAATTATGGAGATTTTCAACAACATTCAAAGTGAAGAAGAGTTAATAAAAACTCCTAATTACCCAGCTATAACAATGATCAAAATTCTTGTTATTTAATTGTACCTTCATCCATTCCCTGTCCTCCTATGTGATTATTTTATACATGTCTTTGTATTTTAAGAGAAAATGTACATGTATTGAAATGCACATATTTTAACTATACAATGTTGACAATGGATACACTGGTGCAACACACACCCCTCTCTATATAAAGACCATTGTCATTAACCTCCCAAAAAGGGGTATTTGTGCTTTTTTTCTAGTTTCTTAAGGTGGAAGCTTGGATCATTTATTTGAGACTGCTGTAAATTTTTCTTTAAGTACTACTTTAACTGCATCCCACACAATTTGATATGTTGTTTTTTTATTTTCATTCAATTAAATACGTATTCTTTTTGTTGCTGTTAATCCTCACCTGAGGATTTTTTTTTCATTGATTTTTTTTTAGATAGAGTGGGAGGGAGAGAGAGAGAGAGAGAAACATTGATGTGAGAAAGACACATTGATTGGTTGCCTCCCACAGATGGGGCCAGGGATGAACCTGCAACCCAGGTATAGTGCCCTTGACCAGGAATCAAACCCGTGACCCTTTGGTCTGTGGATGGACACTCTGACAGCTGAGCCAAACCTGCCAGGGCAAATACGTATTCTTTATAATTTCCCTTTGATCCATAGGTTATTTAGATATTTGTTCATTAATTCTCAATATTTGCTAATTTTCCTTTTTTTTTGTTATTGAATTGTAAGGCTTAATTCTGTTATGACTTGAGAACATACTCTATATGATTTCTATCCTTTTATATTTGTTAAAGTTTGTTTTATGGTCTACCTTGGTGAATTTGTGTGCACTTTAAAAGAATGTATATTCTGCTTTTGAAGGTGGAGTAGTCTATAGATTTCAATTAGGTCAAGTTGGTAGGTGGTGTTGTTCAGGTCTTCTATAACCTTACTGTTTGTTACCTGTTTGCTTATTCTATGATTACTGAGAGAGGAATATTGAAATCTCCAGCTGTAACTGTGGATTTGTCTATTTCTTTCAGTTCTATTTCTTTTTATGTATTATGAAGTTTTATGGCATGATGCATACACAATTTAGGATTGTTTAGAATTGTCTTATTGGAAAATTATATAATGTCTCTCTCATTCTATAATGTCTCTCTTTGTCCTTGATAATATTCCTGGTTCTGAAGTTTCCTTTGTTAAGTATTAGTATTATTTTTCTAGTTTTGTTTTGGGTAGTATTTATATGGTGTAGCTTTTGTCATCAATTTGTTTATAACCTACCTTCATATAAAAGAATTGTGTGGACAAAATATAGTTGGTACTTCCTTTTTGCCTAATCTGACAATTGTATCTTTTAATTACTGAGTTTATACAGTTCACATTCAGTTGATTGGATCAAAATCTACCATTTATTTAATTATTTTCTATTTGTCATCTGTTTTTCTTTCTTTTCTTTGGTTAGTTGTATTTTTATGTTACTGTTCTATCTCCATTATTACCTTATTTATATCTTCTTGAAAATACATTTCAGTGGTTTCCCTAGTGTTTATAATATACATCTTTAGTTAATCAAAGTCTACCTTCAAATAATATTACATTTATTTACTTGTAGTATAAGGATCTTACAACAGTATACTACCAGTTTCTTCCTCCTATTCTTTGTGCTGTTGTTGCCATAGATGTTATCTTTACATAAATGAAACACATATAATACTTTGCAATTATTTTTACTTCATTCATTTAGTGTTTATTTTTATTTTTTTTTATCCTCACCCGAGGACATTTTTCCATTTTTTGTTCAGATAGAGCGGGAGGGAGAGAGAGGAAGAGAGAGAGAGAAACATCGACGTGAAGCGACACATCGAGTGGCTGCCACCCGCACGACCAACCAGGGCCGGGGACAAACTGCAACCGAAGCACGTGCCCTTAGCGGGAACCAAACCCGGGTCTCTCTGTACCGCAGGCCGACGCTCCAACCGCTGAGCCAAACCAGCCAGGGCCATTCATTTAGTGTTTAGATAAATTAAAATGAGAAAAACATGAATATTTTAATCTTGCATTTCGTTTTGAGCACTCTTCATTTCTTTTTATAGATTCAAGTCTGTCTGGTGTCATATTCCTTCTGCCTAAACAACTTTCTTTGACATGTGTAAGTCTCTTGACAATGAATTTTTGGGTTTTGTTTGCTTCTAATGTCTTTATTTCTTAATTATTTTGGAAAGATATTTAGGTTAACTTATACTTTTCTTGATGTTTTAAAGATGTCACTCCATTTTCTACTAGCTTATATGGTTTCTGATGAGAAGTCTGCTGTAAATGTTGTCTTTGTTCCTCTGTATGTAGTGTGTTCTTTATCCCTCTTATTGCTTTCAAGATTCATCTTTTGCTTTTAGCAATTTGTTTTAGCAGTTTTTAGCAGATATGCCCAGATGTTTTGTGTGTGGGGTGGGGGATAGATTAGGGAAGAGCAGACATCCTGCTTGATGTTCTCTGAACTTCTTGGATCTATGGTTTTGTGTCTGTCTTTAGTTCTGGAAAATTCTCAGCCATTATTTCTTCCAATATTTCTTCTGTTCCCCGTTGTCTCCTTCTGGTATTACAGAGTTATATTGTAGTAGCCAGCCTCCGAAATGACCCCAATGATTACTGCCTTCTAATATTAATACTCTTGTGTAGTTCCCTCCTACATTGTACCAGGATTGCTTGTTTGTGTGACAAAGTATTCATCAGAAGTGATGGTGTGTCATTTCTGAGATTAGGTTTTTTGTTGTTTTGTTTTTTTTTATATTTTTTTGTTCAGATAGAGTGGGAGGGAGAGGGAGAGAGAGACATCGACATGAATGGGACATATCGCGTGGCTGCCACCCACACGACCCAACCAGGGCCGGGGACAAACTGCAACTGAGGCACGTGCCCCCAGCGGGAACTGAACCCAGGTCTCTCCGGACCGCAGGCCGACGCTCTAACCACTGTGCCAAACCGGCCAGGGCTGAGATTAGGTTTTAAAAGACTGGGACTTCCTTATATGCATTCTCTTGCTTCCTCCTGTCTCTTTGATCACTTGTTCTGGGGAAGCAAACTGCTGTGCTGTGACTAGCCCATGGAGATGCCCACATGGTGAGAAAATAAAGCCTCAGCCAAGAACCAGTGAGGGGCTAAGGCCTTCCAACAACCACATGAATGAGTACCAAATAAACCTTGAGATGGCTGCAACCCTAGCCAACAGCATCCTCTAATCTTGTGAGAGACCCTGAGCCAGAACCATCCAGTCCATCTGCTCCCAGATTCAGGAACTATGTGAGATAATAAAAGTTTATTTTAAGCTGCTTAATTTTTGGATAGTTTGTTACACAGCAGTAGATAACTAAAACATGCATGTATGTTAGTTAGACTGTTTGATATTGTCCCATGGGTCCTTGGATTTTTTTAACCTTGTATTCTCTTTTCATTTCAATTTGAATAATTTTTTTTGGACCTGTCTTCAAGTTTTTTGTGTTTTGTTTTCTTTTCTGATTTTTTTTTCCTTTATTGATTTTTAGAGAGAGGAAGGGAGAGGGGGAGAGAGAGAGAGAAACATCGATGAGAGAGAACATCGATTGGCCACCTCCTGCATGCCCCCCACTGGGGATTTGGCCCATAACCTGGGCATGTGCCCTGACCGGGAATCAAACCGGTGACCTCTTGGTGCATGGGTAGATGTTCAACCACTGAACCACATCAACCTTTTTTTGTTTCTTGTTTTTGTTTCTTTCCTTACCTATGTCTCGTCTACTGAGGAGCCTGTTGAAGGCCTTCTTTATCTCTATTACTTTGTTTTTATTTCTAGCACTTCCATTTGATTCTTAATGATTTTCATCTGTGCTGAAATTGCATCTGTGATTTTGCCTACTATTCACCTCCTTTTCCATTACAGCCTTTAAACATATTAATCAAAATTATTTAAGTATTTTTTATTTTTTTATCCTCACCCGAGGACACTTTTGCATTCATCTTCAGATAGAGCAAGGGGACAGAGGGAGGAAGAGAGAGAGAGAAACATCAATGTGAGAGAGACACATTGATTGGCTGCCACCCACACAACCCCAACAACCCCAACTGGGGCTGCGGACAAACTGCAACCAAGGTACGTGCCCTTAGTGGGAACCAAACCCGGGTCTCTCTGGACCGTGGGCTGATGCTCTAACCACTGAGCAAAACCAGCCAGGGCTCAAACTTATTTAAAATCCCCTGCTTCAACCTCTTTGTCAGAGCTGAGTCTGGTTCTGGCTTTGTCTCTTATCAGCATGTTGTTGTTTTCTGGGCAGCATTTATGTGCAGATTTTCGGTTCACCTGCCCTTGATTTTCTTGCTTTTTCAGTTTCTCCCTTAACTTTCTTTCTGCTCTGGCCAGCCCTGAACATTGTTATCTGATGTTCCAAACTATTAAGGCTTTTTATGGCTTTCTGTCTTAAGACATTTATGAATTGGGGGATGCTCTCATGCAAAAAGATAGAAACTTGCAGCTTTCACCTGTACAGTTTTTGTGTCTTGAGAGTAGACTCCCCTCCAGCTTCTGCCTAAGTTTCATTGCTCTCTAGTGCCTTCAAATGGTTTGCATTTTTTCATTGTTGTTCAGATCTTTTAATTCTCATCTGTGGGAGGGTTAGTCTGACCAAGCTACTCTGCCATTAACAAAAGCTAGAAACCTGCTGGACTCCAGAGTGATTTAATAAACACAGGTCTGATCATGTCACTTCCCCATCAAAGGCCTTAAATGTCTTTCCATTTATTAATGCCCTTGCCTTTCTCTGCAGCCACATTAACTCCTCTCATGTACTGTGATCTAATCATACTGATTTCTTTAAGCAACTAGCAAATTCACACCATTTGTCTTAGGTTAACTGAGTAAATTTGTAATTGCCTGTCCTGTGGAAATTATTTGTGTCTCTGTTTATTTCTCTTTGGAGGATCATAATCTGGTGTTCAAATCCATTTCCCACTTACCAGGTGTAACTCTGGACAAGTTACTTAACCATTTTTATAACTCAGTTTCTCATCTATGAAATGGGGATAACATTAGTTCCATTCCTACCTAAGAGGATTATTGTGAGAATTAAATGGAATGATATATACATAAATGCTAGAACAGTGCCTGGTACCAGGGAAACACTTAAATAATAATAATAATTATTATTCTCTAAAGCTCATATAATGTGACATTAGTGTGTTTTAATTCTTTTATCTTCTCTAGTTTTTTAAAAAAATTGTCTTCTTTTGTTAATATATATGATGAAAATTACAAACCTCTGATAGGCCCTGGCCGGTTTTGCTCAGCGGTTAGAGCGTCGGCCTGCGGTCCTGAGAGACCCGGGTTCGGTTCCCGCTAAGGGCGCGTACCTCGGTTGCAATTTGTCCCCGGCCCTGGTCGGTTGTGCGGGTGGCAGCCACTCGATGTGTTCCTTTCACATCGATGTTTCTCTCTCTCTCTCTCTGTTCCTCTCTCTCCCTCCCACTCTACCTGAACAAAAAATGGAAAAATGTCCTCTGGTGAGGATAAAAAAAACAAAAAAAAACAAAAAAAAACCAAAAAAAAACAAACCTCTGATAGATTCTGTGTATTTTGAGTTCCCATGTGATTTATCTATGAAAAATAAAGTATTTTTTCTTCCTAAACCAACCTTAGGGATGATAGAAATTTAAGAAACAAAGGCCTAATAAGTGGTGTGAAGTCACTCAGTAAAGAAGAATTGAGTACAGAGTTCTTAAATGTATCTCTGAACACAGCTGTATGTCATCAGCCTTGTGTATCTAAGCAACAAGTGAAAGCAGGTAAAATTCTTACTATGGATAACTAGAAATGCATCTTATTTTATGTACTAAGATTATTGATAACATTGTAATGAATAGCAAATTTTTATCTTGTACATTTAAAGTAACATTGGAATATTTGCTCACACTTAAGTGGTAGAAATGAATGAAAATTATAATGGTAATATAAAAGAAACCAACAGTATTGCCTTCTACATATACTTTTACAAATTAATTTGAATTTTTGTTGTTCACTCACAGTTTTACATATTTATAGTCATTGTGTGCATACTATTTTGTACCTCATGGAGTATACCTTTCAAATTAATAATGGCTATAGTACATATTCATTTGAAGTGGAAAGAAGTTTTTAATTTCTTTTTAAAAGTATCTTCGTAGTCATAACCTTCTATTAATACTGTAAACACTCAGTAGAAAAACTTGAAAGACTCTAGTACTAGTTCTTTTTACATTTTAAATTAATAGTTAAGCTAAAGGCTTTTTTTCACTAGAATAATCTCTTTTCCTCAAAAATAATCTGTTCTATAATAGAGATTGATATTTGATGGAGTATTATATCAAGTCTGACAAAATCTAAAACTACATACCACTTTTTCCCTCTGTAGGGATAATAATTATTGTCTTATATTGTATATACTTTTATATATAATTGTATAAAAATTCATATATATGCACTTGCTACTTATTTGACCTTTCTGGTAATAAAATTTCTGTAGTCATAATATTCAAAATGGCATTTAGAAGGAGTAACAGGATATTCTAGTTTATAGTTTTTGGGGGTTAACATGCTTTCAGTTTGCCCATTACATTACTGTCATTTTAAATCCTTGGTTTGTATTTATAAAGATAAGCCAGTTAATATTTTTAGTTTTACCATAAAGAAATTGTAGTTGTTTTCAGGTAATAGTAATGTTATTAAAATGATATCAGTCAAAATAATAATAACTCATTTGAAATGGGTTGGGCATAAAGGTAGTTAAGTCAGAGATTTTGATCCTTTCAAACAATTTATTAATGTGAGTTTCAATCAGAAGAATATACTTTTTTTTTGGAAGAAAATGCATTTTGATTCACATTTCTTAATTTTCTATTATATACAGAATCAAATCAGTCTCATGATTTTTCTTCATTTTGGAACTAAAATGAAAATTATAGTTAAAGTATCACACTTTTTTTTTTAATCCTCACCCAAGAACATGTTCATTGGTGTTTAGAGAGAGGGGAAGTTGGGGGGGGGGCAGAGACCTTGATATGAGAGAGAAACATTGATCAGTTGCCTCTCAAATGCACCCGAGTGGGGCCAGGAATCAAACCTGCACTCCAACCAACTGAATCACACCGGCCAGAGCTCACACGCATCCTTAAATTTTTATTTTCGTGACACTATTTAGTTGCCTTTTGTCAAAAAGATAAAGCATTTGTAATGTAATATGGTTTATGTTGCATCTAAAACAACTATACTAGAGATATGTGTTTCTAAATACTGTTTTTAAAATAAAGTATTGGTTTGGTTTCTAGGTAGTTAAAATACTAATTATATACATTAAAAGTTTATTGTTTATGGCCAAATACTAATGACATATGTAAAATACTATCAGTGTCCTAAAAAAAGCTTATAATTGTTTTAAAGAGCAAACACCTTTGGGAGAGAGTAAAGAGGAGGAACCTACAAATTCTGGACTGCTCATTCTACTTGAAGGCATAGTGTCTGATCTTGAAAAATGTCTTGGAACAGCTTTATCTTCAATATTAGAGACAGAAATGAAAATTGCTTTTGGAAACCTCTGGATGGAGGTGATTATTTTAACTCTATTAGTTGAGAAGTTCTATTTTATTGCTAAAGATTGGTTACTGTATTTTAAGAAATATTACTTGTAAGCTTTATAGTAATCATCTATACCGCATTATATTTTTCCTATAAGTTTTTGAAATAACATTTTAAAAGTTAAGCGATAGATATTTCCAAAAGATTAGGACTATATTTTATTAGTCATTTTTTTAGTGAACAAATATTTATTTTGCATCTCCTGTGTCAGACCCTTTGCCCCTATGGAGCTTCAGTTGAATTCAGAAACACGTCTCATTTAGATTGAGTCAACATGTCTAGTGTAGGGAATCCCTCTAGAAAGAAGCATTCAGAAAAAGAAAGGTATATTTTGGCTTATGTCACATAAATATGAGAAATTTCATTATATTAGCAGGATATTTTAAATGTTCTTTAGGTTCACATCTTTTCTACAACCAGTGAAACATCACATTTGGCAATGGTGGCTTTTTTAGTTTAATGCTTGTTTGCTGTTCATATTTATAAGTAGGAGAAACATTAGTCCCAATCAATGTAGATTGTATCTATTTCGGATGTTCATTGAGATACTATTTGCCTATATAGTGTTTGCTCTTGATTATATTATCAAAATGAGGAAGAATGATCAGAAGATTCTAAGAGGGTTGACTTAAATTGGATATTTCGTAAGAGTCTAAGATAGTAATTTTATGTGAATGATTCAAAACAGGACATGCTGACATTTTGTAGTACTAAATGATCAGTCTTCTTTATAAACTTATAAACATGTCTTTGTAAGAGTGTAGCAGGTTTCCATTATTATTCACAACTTTTTTTATATGAAATTATAGAAATATATGAAATTAATGTTATATGAAATTAGATTGATTTTCTCATAGAAATGACCAGGTTAAAAAGTAGGTTGATTAAAATTAAAATTGTTCTTGCTAATTAAAATTGTTCTTCTGATTAGAACTATGCTTTCTTTTTGCACATGTAGTTTCTGAAATTATATAAGGATTAATACTAATACCAATTTAACAAAGGAATTTTTAATGGAAGCATTTTAAGATTATGATTGGCTTTTAATAAAACATCTTTTAGTTTGAAAAGAATTCAACTAACTATATTTTTCTCAGAAATGTATGTAGGCATTCCTGAATGGGTACAGTTGACCTTTGAACAACTTGGGGGTTTGGGATACTGATCACCCCATGCAGCTGAAAATCCAAATGTAACTTTTGACTCCCCCAAAACTTAATTACTAATAGCCTACTGCTGACCGAAAGACTTACTGATAACATAAACAGTCAATTAACACATAATTTGTATGTTACATGTATTATACACAGTATTCTTACAATAAAGTAAACTAAAGAAAAGGACATTAAGAAAATCATAAGAAGAGAGAATACACTTACAATACTGTACATATTTAGTGAAAAATGTCCACATATAACTGTACCTACACAGTTCCAACTTGTTCTGTTCAAGGGTGAACTGTGCTCTTAAAAAAAAAAAGGAATAATAAATAAATCAGTAGTTGCTGATTTTTTCTAAATACTTTTTAGATGCTGTACTTGAAACCACCATGGACTCTAATGCATTTAATACAGTGCTTTAGAAAACATTGGATGGCTGTATTTGGATTAATTATGGAAAAGAACATGCTTTTAACCATTGAGAGCTTATATGACAATCTGTCTAAAGGTATGAATCTTTTATTTTGTTTTTAGCAGTGTTGTATTAAAGTGACACTAGCAGATATAGCTCATGGAATGTGAAGATAAATTAATAAAAATTTTGTCAATCCTTAATCAGTATACTTCTCATTTCTTTCTTTTTTTTTTTTTTTTCATCCTCACCTGAGGACATTTTTCCATTTTTTGTACAGATAGAGTGGGAGGGAGGGAGAGAGAGAGAGAGAGAAACATCGACGTGAAAGGGACACATCGAGTGGCTGCCACCCGCACGACCAACCAGGGCGGGGGACAAACTGCAACCGAGGTACATGCCCTTAGCGGGAACCGAACCCGGGTCTCTCCGGACTGCAGGCCGACGCTCTAACCGCTGAGCCAAACCGGCCAGGGCTATACTTCTCATTTCTAAAGGGAATTTGTGGCAGCTGGATGAGTGGTGCAGTTTATAGACATGTGACTACTAATGATATCATTGTTGATGTTCCTTGATATTGTGAATATATAATTTTTAATAATGTTTGGAAACTTTTTAAATCATATTTTGTAGTTTATTCAAATGCACAAATAGAATTATTTAGATTCTTTTTTTTTTTTTAATCTTTATTGTTGAATGTAGAATGTATTATAGATGTTCCACATTTTTTCCCCCATTGACTCCCTCCTCCCCACTCCCGCCTTTTCCCACACTATTGTCTGTGTCTATTGGTTATGCATATAAGTTCTTTGGTTTATTTCTTCCCACCCCCCAATCCCTTTCCCTTTGAGGTTTGTCAGTTTAGCAACCAATTTGTACTTCTTAATCCCTTCACCTTTTTCACCCATTCCCCCAAACCCCCTCCCATCTGGCAACCAACAAAATGTTCTCTGTATCTATGAGAATGTTTCTGTTCTATCTGTTCATTTTGTTTGTAGATTCCATTGTTGATAGATATGTATTCATTGCCATTTTGTTTGTTCATACATTTTATCATTTTCTTCAAAAAGACCCTTCATCATTTCATATAATAATGGTTTGGTGGTGATGAACTCCTTTAACTTTTTCTTGTCTGGGAAAGTCTTTATATGGCCATCGATTCTAAATGACAGCTTTGCAGGATAGAGTAATCTTGGTTGTAGGTTCTTGCATTCCATCACTCTGAATATTTCTTGCCACTCCCTTCTGGCCTGCAAAGTTTCTTTTGAGAAATCAGCTGACAGCCTTATGGGAACTCCCTTGTAGGTAACTAGCTGCCTTTCTCTTGCTGCTTTTAAGATTCTCTCTTTGTCTTGAACTTTTTGCATTTTGATGATGATGTGTCTTGGTGTGTGCCTCTTGGGGTTCATCTTGTTTGGGACTCTCTGTGCTTCCTGGACTTGTATGTCTGTTTCCTTCACCAAGTTAGGAAAGTTTTCTGCCATTATTGTTTCAAACAGGTTTTCGATTTCTTGTTCTCTCTCTTCTCCTTCCAGCACCCCCAAGATGCGAATGTTGGCACGCTTGAGGTTGTCCCAGAGGCTCCTTACACTATCCTAATTTTTTTGGATTCTTTTTTCTTTTTGCTGTTCTGATTGGGTGTTTTTTGCTTCCTTATATTCCAAATCGATGGTTTGCTCCTTGGATTTACGTACTCTATTATTGAGGCTGTGTAAATTATTCTTTATTTCAGTTAAAGCCTCCTTCGTTTCTAAATGTGCATCGATCATTTCTGATTGGTCCTTTTTTTAGCTCTTGAGGCCCTCACCAAGTTCATTGAGCATCCTTATAAGCCGTACTTTGAACTCAGCATCTGTTAGGTTGCTTATCTCCATTTCGCTTAGTTCTTTTCTTGGGGTTTTGTTCTGTTCTTTCATTTGGGACCTGTTTCTTTGTCTCCTCATTTTGGCTGCCTCCCTGTGTTTGTTTCTGTGTATTACTTAACGAGCGGTATGGGGCTAGCTGAGACCAGATGCTGCTCGTTTTAAAAAATTTAGGAAAACCTGAAGCAGGATCCAAGTCAGGCCAATCCTGTGGTTAAGCAAGTGCCAACAGCTTGGGTGGGCCTGAAAGTTGGGTGGGCCTGAAAGTTGGGTGGGGCGGGGCCTCAGGGAGTCAGCAGGGCGGGGCTACCAGTGTGAGCCAGGTTGCTGGAGTCCCAGATATGGCTTCTGTCTGCCACCCCAGGGAAGGGCTCACCAAAGGAACAAAGGTCTCTGACAGCACGTTTGTCCCGGAGAAAGCCCCCTCTCCAGCCCTGCTCCAGTGCCAAACAGCTCTTCCCTGTATGTCTCTGGTGCCCCTCGAGCTGCCTCCCCTCCGAGCTTAGAGGGAGAGAGTCCGATAAGTCCGTGCGCGGGCCCTTTAAGGAGCTGCCTGGGGCTCCAGCCGCCTCAGCCTCCCTGAGCCTCAGTTCTGGCTGGTTTTTCCAGCCAGAAGTGATGGGGATTCTCTTCCTGGCACTGGAACCCTGAGCAGGGCGCCTGGTGTGGGACTGGGACCCCTCAGTCCTCAGGGAGGACCTTCCCAGTCGAGGTGTCCTCCTGATTTTTATCCCCATACGTGGGTGTGGGACCAGCCCATCCACCTCCACCCCTCCTACCAGTCTCCATGCAGCTTCTTTAATTCCGTAGTTGTAGGACTTCCATTCAGCTTGATTTCAGGTGGTTTTGAATGGTGGTTGTTCTGTAGTTTAGTTGTAACTTGGATGTGGTTGTGGGAATACGCGATACTGCGTTTACCTACCCGCCATCTTGACCGGAAGTCCTAGAATTATTTAGATTCTTTTTCATTTCTCATTGTGTTTAATTACACAACTTTGATCACATTTCATGTACTAATTTTAAAAATAGTGTATCAAGGTTTCTATCTAAAACATGAATAAGGAATAGGAAACTTTTGGCTTTTGTGCACAGTGAATTTTAGAACCAGAAGAGACGATAGTCAACCGCTTAAGTTGATGGTTTTTTAAACCATGTTGTCCAGAACCTGAGGCTTCTTGAAGTGCCTCTGGAGTAGGTGGGCAGTGTTTTGTTCGTACATGCAGCCCAGAGATGGTAGGCAGCAGCTTTCATTGACTATAGTGAAAAAATGAAGAGACGGTGACTGTTTGTTCTGCTAAAAAATCGTTTTTGAAATCATTATGTGCATTATTGATCCTTTGTCTAGAAGAATCTGATGCTTAATGTGTGCTGACTTGTGAAGAATATTAAATAGAATTGTAAAAGTGCCTTCAGCTGTAAGATAATTTTGAATTAAGAATCACAGATTATGATTTTGTTTACTATCTTTAATAGTATCCATGCTGTTGAATTATACATATGTGTTTGCCTTCAGTATACCAGACAGGAATCCTTAGATCAGTTCTTAGAAAAGTGTGTGGAAAAGGACTAGTAGCTTCTTCTGACTTTGTTATCCATATTAACTTTGACTTAAGTAATGACTGTTCTTATATAAGCATTGAACTATTTCAGTCACATAGATTTTTTTTTATTATTATTTTTATTTTTATTTTTTTATCCTCACCCGAGGATATTTTTCCATTTTTTTGTTCAGGTAGAGTGGGAGGGAGAGAGAGGAACAGAGAGAGAGAGAGAGAAACATCGATGTGAAAGGAACACATCGAGTGGCTGCCACCCTCACGACCAACCAGGGCCGGGGACAAACTGCAACCGAGGTATGTGCCCTTAGTGGGAACCAAACCCGGGTCTCTCAGGACCGCAGGCTGACGCTCTAACCGCTGAGCCAAACCGGCCAGGGCTAGATATTTTTTTTTTTATGTTGTGTCTAGGTACTGACTTTATCACCATTATTTATTTCCCTTTTGCTCATAATCTTCGTAAATAATTTTTGTAAGACAGAAATAAAGTGATTAATTCAAGGATGTAAGTAAGCCCTAATGAACATAGCCTGCAGTGGAGAAGCACCCTTACAAAGTTGTGCTCAGTTTCTTCTCCTCAGGAGGTGGACTAGGGTCCTCCACTCTCCCTTCTGTCCTGTGTGGAGCATTTCTCATCTTTCTGTTCCCCAGGAATTTAAACTGGTCGTTGACTTTAAAAATAACTAAAAGTGTTTTGTAAGGAACTATACTATTTGTTTAATTAGTTATTAAAATTTATCTTTAATGTTCATTTGACCTTTCAGTATTTCATCAGCAAATACTTGCTGTATAAGTGATAGAGGAGAATTCTTTATTCTTTTAACTCATAGTGCCAGTGAAAACCCGTACTGGTGTTTTGGAATATAGCAGTTGTTGAAACTGAACAGTAAAATAAAACACATTGTAGCGTGGTTATTTTGAATGCCTTTGAAAATTGTTAGTAGCATTCTATCTTAATAATGGAAAAAATTCTTCTTATTTTGAGTTTTAGTGACACAAAGATACTGATTCATTGTTCATAACTTTTTAAATCTTTGAAATTATTGTCACCACCTCTCCTAATTGGTTTGATAATGTAATGTAATTTTAGTTCCTTGAGAGAAAAGTATACCTTCAAATTATTATTTGTAGATGAACTCACTTTGCTAATTTACGGGGGGGTTCTCTTAGCTTTTCTTGTCCCCAGCTTACTGTTACCCAAATTATTTATTTTTTTGCTAAATGTGTCATGCACAGAAAGAAGACAGGTCATTTTCAATAAATTTTGTATTACATTTTATGTAATGGAATTTGAAGGTAAATCACTATGTAATAACTAAGTTGAGTATGAGAAGTACCACATATTACTTATGTGCTTACCACCAAACTGTGTCTCTTCTGGTGCCTCCATAGTAATCTGTAGGTGAAACAATCTCAGTTTTGAAAATCTGTAGTTTAACTAATTTGTTTGGTGATTATCTCTCTTTTATGAAGAGTATGTTTTTGAATTGCCCATGTTTCAGGAACTCCTGGAATCTGAATACAGAATACGAGAACCTACTCCAAGACCTTTGTAATTGAGTCTGCTTAATTGTTGCTTTTTACACCAGACAGATAAATTAGGAATGGCTTGTAGGTGTAAATGTGTACTCTTCTTAAGTCTCATAATTAACACTATGTTGGTTTTCCAAAGACATTTTTTAGTTGTGTACCCATTCTTACATAGTTTTTCCTTCTTAATTTTCTGTTACCAGCAAACAGTGCAGTAGATTTTACAACAGTGAAATTCCTGCTCCAGGATTCTCAAAGCCTGTTACATGCTTTCAGTACAAGGTCAAATTATGATGGTGTTCTTCCACAGGCCTTTGCTCAAGTAAACAAACTACTCCAAACATTCACAGAGGTAAGACATCTTTGGAATGCCATTTAGAGTAGCTAATTACATACATTCTAAATGTATTTAGCAGACAACAATAGGTAAAGGATATTTAAATTCTAACTTATTCTAACATACTAAAGGCATTAAGTAAAATATTAAGTGAATTGAATATTGAATAAGCAGTTCTTTTTTTTTTTTATATTTCATTTATTTTTTTAACCTCACCCGAAGACATTTTTGCATTTATCTTCAGATACAGTGAGGGGGGGGGGTAGAGAGAGAGAGAAACATCAATGTGAGAGAGACACATTGACTGGCTGCCACCCACATGACCCAACTGGGGCCGGGGACAAACTGTAATCGAGGTACATGCCCTTAGCGAGAACCGAACCCAGGTCTCTCTGGTCCGCGGCCAACGCTCTCACCGCTGAGCCAAACCGGCCTGGGCGAGTAAGCAGTTCTTATTACAAGTTATAAAACACAATCTCTAATGGAAATAGTGTCACAGAAGTTGTTGGGATTTCGATTTTTTTATTTATTAGATAGAAGAAAGCTATGCACTTTTGTTTGAATACTCATTTCCCAGTGCTGTAGATCAGTGGACCACAACATGCATCAAAATACTTTGGAAATTTTTTAAAAAATATGTTTTTATTGATTTTTTTTTTTTTTAAGAGAAAGAGGAAAAGAGAAAGATACAGAAACATTGATGTGAGAGAGCAACTTCGATCAGCTGCCTCTTACATGCCCCCTACCGGGGATCGAGCCTGCTCCCCAGGCATAGGCCCTGACTGGAAATCGAACCAGGACCTCTTAGTCCATGGAACGACTCTCAGTCCACACTGAGCCACACCAGCTGGGCTATACTTTGGAAATTTTTTTAAACATGCAGGTGCCAAGCCCCTCGCAAACCTTATTGACTCAAATATCTGGGAGTGGCATTCAGAAATGTTCTTGTTTTACTTTTCATTCTGAAATAATTTCGAACTTACAAAAAAAGTTGCAAGAGTAGTACATAGAATTCCCATATATATTCTTTACCCAGACTCCCCAATTTTAACATTTTATCACATTTGCTTTATTGTTTTCCCTTGTTCTTACCTACCTGTCCATCGACTTGTCTTTCACATTTTTTTGTGAACTCTTGAGTATGTTGGCAGATGTGACTCCCTTTTACCCCTAAATACTTCTCTATATATTTCCTAAAGAAGAAGGATATCTTATGTAACTAGTAAAATTAATCAGGAAATTAATATTAAGTAATATGATTATCTAACCTGTAGATCTAATTTAGACTTTACCCGTTACCTGTCCCCCCCCCTTTTTTTTATCCTTACCTGAGGACATTTCTGCTTCTATCTTGAGATAGAGCGGGAGGGAGAGAAGGAGAAACTTCGATGTGAGAGACACATTGACTGGTTGCCACCCACACCCAACCTGGGGCCGGGAACAAACCGCAACTGAGGTACGTATGTGCCCTTAGCGGAAACCGAACCCAGGACTCTGGTCCATGGGCCAACGCTGTAACCACTGAGCCAAACTGGCCAGTGGCTACCTGCCCCAGTTTTAACAAGTCTTTTCATATTATTCTTATGCAGTCATCCTAGTCCTGGTGCTCTTTCACCCCTTTTAAATCAACTGTGTATGTTTTGTCCCTGGTAATAATCTATGTCTACAGTCTTCTGATTTTAAATCTAGAAAATTCTGGGAGGTTTATATGACAGAAATAGCTCAAAAAACTGTGTCACAATTACTAGATACATTTATTGATAATATATGTATATCATTCTCTTTTTTTCTCTGAGTTGTTGAATTTGCCAGTTTTCTCTCAGTGAATTTTCAGTCACATAATGAAAGGATTAGATGATGCTAAACTTAGTCACAGTTAGTAAGGAAAGAACTAACTTGCTTAAGAGACTATCCCATGGGGTAAAAGAAGCATATTTTTAAATAAATTAATAAGAAATACATGATAATTCTGGAAGAAAGAATTGATTTAAGGGATGAAATGATATTTTGGTTTAAGATGACCAAAACATTGGCAGTTGCATTTTTATGGCAAGCATGACTTCTATAATTATTAATAGGAAGGAATAGACTGGGAAGTTAGTGTGTTACAGCTTGAATATTGTACTTGAATTGTGTTGGGAAACAAATATTCTTTCTCAGCACAGAACTGACCCCTGAACCACATCTTTGGTGAAACAAACATAGTGAACAAGATGGAAAGTTCAGGATACCCATGGGCTTAGCAGTCTTTGATTTAAGATTATTGTGAATAAAAATTTAGGATTGATTGAGATAAAAATAATAATGAATGTCAAGTTTTAAGGTCCTTTCATTAATTAGAAATGTAGAGATGGGAAGTAGCATAAAAATTTAATGTTAAAATTTAGTGTCCTTTATCAGATAATGCTATGCCCATTATATGTTGCCCACTGAATATTTTAAAATATTGAATTGTTATTTAGTAAGTTATTTATTCCTGGATCCTGATTTTTTTCATTTGCCACATTAGCAAAAGGTTCATGAAGGTGAGTGGTGAAGAAGAAGAATCTCTGCCTCAGAACTGACAATACATTAATATTTGTAAAGCACGTAGTGCCTAGCACATAAGTGCTGCGTAATGTGTGGTAAAGAACTGCTGGCATACTTGTAGCACTGCTGTTTGAGAGCTGAGGACAAAATATTATATGGTGGTTACAAATTTATCTCAGAACAAAATACATTTTTCCATCCCTATGTATTTATTAAGTTCATCATTAATGAAAATAGGCAGAACAGGAAGAATAATTACTTTTTCTCTTCCTGCCCCAAAAGATAGAGAAGGGTAATACTTACTTACACAGTTGGAGAGAACTCATAACCCCGTTCATAGTCAGACTGCTGAAGGTCAAATCCTGTTAATGTCTCTTATCATCTGTGTGACCTTGCATGAGTTACCCAGAAAATACCTCAGTTATAAAATATGAATAATTATGGTATCTGTTTCATAAGGTAGTTGTGAAAAGTAAGTGAACTAGTAGATGAAAAGTTTTTAGAAAGTTCCAGTGCATAATAAATGCTCAGTAAATATTAACTTACTACTAATAGTATAATAGTATTGGAATTTTCTTTTTTTCAATTTGATAAGCATGAAACTGTCCTGGGCAGTTACACTTTTATCAGCAAGGAAATCTAGAGAGAGTAATTTTATATAAGTTCATGAATAAGTTATGATACAGCCAAGACCAACAATCTTGTTTTTTAAACTCATAGTTAAAATTTTTTTCTATTCTTTTAGCTTTTATTTTTACCTAAGTTGATATTTTTCTCCAAGATAATATTTTTATGAAAATCACTTGATTTTTTATTCTGCTTTAACATATGCTCAGATCTATTATTAAATACTTTCCATTGGCCATACAATTTCTTGTACTATCTCTTTCCGTCATCTACCAACCTTCTTAAAAAAAGAGCAATCTATAACCATTGTTTTCATCTCTTCCTTCACTTCTACCTCCACACTCTATTAGAATAATTCTGTTATCATTTGCTTTCTAATGATCACACCCACTCTTTTATCATTCTTTCTCCCTCTTCTTTCTCAGCATTCTTTCAGCACTTGATGTTGTCCACCCTTTCCTGAAACTGCTCTCTTGGCTTATATTGCTGTTGAATATTTCTGATTCTTCCCTTATCTTGTTGGTTTCTCTTTTTCTTTTTGCTTGTTTGCACCTTTCATCCTTCAGGGTTTTTGTTTTGTTTTGTTTTACCTTTTTTGCTATATTATTTTCTAAGAATCTTATCTACTTGTAATGCTTGACTCCTTTTCCCTTATCTACAACAGCCTTCATTTTTTGGCTTTACTAAAGGTGGTCATAAAATCCAGAAACATGGATAAACATACATTAGTTTATTGCTACTATATTATAATACACGGTATGTCAATGTGTTGTCCTTCATCAGCAATGCATAGTATTGTAATGTAATGTATTGTTTAAAATTGCAGCCCAGTCAGTGTGGCTCAGTGGATTGAGTGTTGTCCCATGGATTGAGAGGTCCCAGTTCGATTCCCAGTCAGGGCACATGTCCGGGCTTCTGACTCGATCCCCAGTAGGGGGCATGCAGGAGCCAGATGATTGATGTTCCTCACATTGATTTTTCTATCTCTCCCTTCCTCTCTCTTAAAAAAATCAATAAAAACATACTTTAAAAAATAATAATAATAAAATAAAATTGCAGTGAATGTGGCACATGAGACATTTCCATCAATGCCTGCACATGTTTCTGAGAGGTGTTAGTTGGAAGTATTTGTGTCCCACTTTCACTGAATAAAGCTGTCTTTACATTTCTTTAGAGAAGTAATCAAGGAGGTTCGAACTATTTAAAACACACTTGTAGACTTTATAGACACCCCAAATTTCTCTTATTTGTACCATCATTTTTCTAGGCATCTAGTTTTTAAAAAAATCTTAGGGTCCTTGAATCTAGTCTTTGACAAGTCTTTAAAAATATTTCTTGCATACTTTAAAAAATTTTTTTTTATTCTACTGCCTTTTCCTACCTAATTCAAGTTTTTAGAATTTCTCTCCTGGATTATTTCAGTAGCCTTCTAACCAATTTCTTCCTTTCTTTCTTTCTTTCTTTCTTTCTTTCTTTCTTTCTTTCTTTCTTTCTTTCTTTCTTTCTTTCAAGATTAGTTTATTGATTTTTAGACAAAGAGGAAGGGAGAAGAGAGAAACATCGATGTGAGAGCATAGCATCAATCAGCTGCCTCCTGCACATCCCCACCAGGGATTGAGCCCGCAACCCAAGCATGTGTTCTGACCGGGAATTGAACCAGCAACTTCTCAGTGCATGGGATGACACCTGACCAACTAAGCCACACCGGCCAGGGCCTAACCAGTTTCTTGCCTCCACTTTCTTCTGTTCCAGTTTGTCTTAGAGTGTAGTTCTGAATATATATTTTCTTGAGAACCCTTCAGTGGTTCACCATTGCCCATAGACTAAGGCTTATATTCTATCCTGTTTTTTGTTTGTTTTTTACAGCCCTTTGAATCTCATTTTTTTTACTGGATTATAAAGAGCTTGGAGGCTTGAGTATACCTATTTATCATTGTGTCCTTTCTCTAGTTCAATACCATATGTATAGAAGAGTTCAAACAGTATTTTGAAATTGATATAGCATGTTAGCTAAGAAAGGTCACTATAGTAAATAGATTGGAAATATTGTTTGATATAATGGAAAAGGAAACCTTTTTGTTTAGCTCTGATACTTCTCTGGGGATATTCTGTAAGGAATCAAGGACAGAGAATAGTCAGCACTTCCCAGAAAGCTAGAACATTTGGACGCCCTGTTGGCATTCCTTTTCTCTCACTTACTGGTGCAGGACTAGCTGCATTTCATGTAATATCTGTTTCCCCAGGTCAAGGCAAAACGTAATCAAAGTCCTTCAGAAAATACAGCAGGTAAAAAGCAAGAAGATACTTCTCCAATGAAGTCTGACAACCAAGAAATCACCATTTTCTCAGGCTCTCATCTTCCCCAACCCAACAAGCATCAAGAAATCTGGTCTGTCTTAGAGAGTGTTTGGATTACAATATATGAGAACAGGTACTAAATTTCTAAGAATTTTTGAATTTTAGGGTTTTCCATCATTAATGTTATTCATTGAATGATTAGTGTTTGGGTTGTGAGTTCAATGTACTAGGTTATCTTATTGAGGGTCTTTTGTCAAATTGGTACCTTAGAAACAGTGATGCTTAAATAGGGGTACATATCAGAATTACCTGGAGAGTTTAAAAAATATATATGCCTGGGATGTATCCATAGAAATTCTGATTCAGTAGAACTGAGGCGAAGCTGAGATAGTGCATAAAAATAAAAATAAAAAGTCTCTCTAGGTGGTTCAGAATGAAACCTTGGTGAGAAGCATTGCCTATATATGTGAAACTAAAGAACAGTCACCTAGATTGGCTGAACAAATTAGTGGTATACAAAGCTTTAAATTTTTAATAATTTAAGAAGTCCATTTGAGTTAGGGAAAATTCATGTAAGATTTTCTTTAGAAGGAAGATGCTTTTACTTCAAAGGAAGAAACTCTTTTATTGCTTTCACACACATACTATTGGATTGGTAAAATGAAAAGATAGAGGCCATTTGTGAGTAGTTCTTTAAATAGGCTGCCGCTAGAGTAACTTAAAAAATAATTTAAAGCCACTGATTTTAAACTAGGCCAACACTCCCTCTCATACTTTTCCATAAGCTCATAATATTGATATAATTATGTTGCCAGTCATACTATATGCTTTATAGTATGATTTTGCGTAAAGGGACCAGTATGACTGTTGTTTTGGATTAAGATCATCTATCTGTTGTAAATGTTTACAAGACCAGCAAAGTAAATATTAGCAGTCCATTTAAACATCTATTCTCTATTATTCATCTATTAGAATACTAGATTTGGGGCCCATTTTTAGTCTTTGACTATAATTAAATTGTCTTTTCAAAAGATTTTATAGTCTGTCATACTAAGAAATATCATCTATAATACCTAACATGTGAGCTAAAGAAAAGAATATTTAAAATTTTGCATTTTTGAAAGTGGGCAAAGGGGGAGAAAATGGGGACATCTGCAATAGTGTCAACAATAAAAATAAAGTACCTGAGTCACTGTAGAACTTTTCAACATATTTATGCTTGACTCTTGCATGTAGAGATGCTCATTTGAAGCTCTGGTAGGCCCCATGCATAATTACTGACCTGAAACTGCTTGGGCATTTAGCACATGGTAAATGCCATCCCTTGCCCTGCCTTCTCGTGATTTAGTAATCATTGGTGAGCTCATAGCAGGGTTTTGTGGCTCTTCTGTTTGTGAGGAATTTGAGCAAGTGTTAGATAGTTTTAATGATTAATACCTTATGGATATTAATAATGCTTATCTCTAGTGGTGGACTATGGGTATTACATATTTCATTCTTTCAGCGTTCCTGAATTTTTCATATTTTATATGATGACTAGGCTTTAAATGTATAAAAAATTTAAAATAAATGTGTTTTAAATAAAATAAGTTCATGGTTTTTATTTTATTTATTTATTTATTTATTTATCCTCACCTGAGGACATTTTTCCATTTTTTTGTTCAGATAGAGTGGGAGGGGGAGAGAGAGAACCATCTACGTGAAAGGGACACATCGAGTGGCTGCCACCCGCACGACCCAACCAGGGCCGGGGACAAATTGCAACCAAGGTACATACCCTTAGTGGGAACCGAACCGGGGGTCTCTCTGGACCGCAGGCTAACGCTCTAACCACTGAGCAAACCAGGCCAGGGCTATGGTTTTTATTTTTAAAATAATAAATGCACAAAACCAATTGTATTTCTATACATTAGTAATGAACAATCCAAAGAGAAAATAAAGAAAACAATTCTACTTACATTATAAAAAAGAATAAAATACTTAGGAATAAAATTAACCAAGAAGGTATAAGATTTTTACACTGAAAACTATAAAACATTTCTGAAAGAAATTCACAAATAAATGGAAAAATCCAGAGTTCATGGATTGGAAGACTTGTTAATAAGTAAGTTGGAGGACTCATACTTCAAAGCTACAGAATTTTAAAACAGTGTGCTACTAGCATAAATATCGATATGTAAATCAGTGTAATAGAATTGAAAGTATAGAAATAAACACATTTCTGGTCACTTGATTTCAACAAGGATACCAATACCATTCGATTGGTAAAGAATGGTATCTTTAACAAATAATGCCGGGACAACTCAATAGCTATATGCAAAATAGTGAAGTTGGACCCTGACCTAATGCTACATACAGAAATCAACTCAAAATGGATAGATGGCCTAAGTATAAGAGCTAGAACTATAAAACTTTTAGAAGAAAACAATTTAAACAGATCAGCTTTAAGAGATGTTATAAGCCCTGGCCAGTTTGGCTCAGCGGTTAGAGCGTCGGCCTGCGGTCCCGAGAGACCCGGGTTCGGTTCCCGCTAAGGGCACGTACCTCGGTTGCAGTTTGTCCCTGGCCCTGGTTGGTCGTGCGGGTGGCAGCCACTCGATGTGTCCCTTCATGTCGATGTTTCTTTCTCTCTCTCTTCCTCTCTCTCCCTCCCACTCTATCTGAACAAAAAATATCCTCGGGTGAGGATAAAAAAAAAAAAAGAGATGTTATAAATGTTATTTTGTACATTAGAAATGGAAATACGTGAATTACAGTAAATGTGCATGTGTACCTACGGGTATCTTTTCTTTTTCTCTGTTTCAGCACAGACGTGTTTCAAAGGTTGGCCTCAAATTCAGCTCAGACTTCCTCAAAAATACAGTCATTTGAAGAAGCATTTATATATCTTCAAAAGTTAATGGGAGCTGTGAAGAATATTCTTGAAGGAATTCAGAGGTAAATATGAATTAATTTTAAAGTTTTATTACTTTTCTCTCTTCTAGGCTTACCAGCTTTTTCAGAGTTACTGGTAGTGTTCCAGCAAGTTTTATAAACTAATATAGTATATATAGCTGGTGGGGCACAAGTAGGTTTGCAGTTGTGAGTATGTAAAACACAGCGTTTATTCTTGTGTTATGATGTCTTAATTATTGTATTGTTTTCCATAGACACAACTGTAAACCTACTTTTGCCCTACCCTGTATATATAACGACATACATAAAAAATATATAAAACAACATAGTCTCATGATGTTTTGAGACTTACACATATGTAATCGTTTTAAATATGTGTGTATAGAAAACATAGCGCGAGAAAGCTATAGTATGGACCAAGACCTTTATAGCATGAGGTCAATTGTTTTCTTTTGTGGCAGTAAAGGAGAATACTAAACTTAATCTTGCAATTTTGGGGGGATATACCAAAATTGCTTGACCTGAATTAGCTTGCTAACAGAAGGATACTGTTCTTTGTAAATTCACAAAACAAAAACAAAACTGATTTAAATATGTCCAAGTTTGAAAAACTTGGATTTTCAAAACAATAGTAGTTTGGAGTTTGTTTGTTTTTCTCTTTAAAGGTTTTTGGAAACTTTATTTCACTGTTAATGTGCAAAGCATTTGTACCTCTTTTTGGATCACAGTTGGCTAAAGGATGCTTACAATAAAAAATTACTAAAACTTTTTGCCCCCTTTAAATTACTAATGAATTGAATATGTGGCAGATCCCAGGGCAAGTTAAATATCATCTCTAAGTGCAAATAGTCCCTTTCTTATTTTAAGCAATGTTAAATAAGAGTAGCTCTCTGAGGGAGATGTATTCAATTCTGATTTTGCTATGTAAAAGCTATTGCACATTCTAGGTTGCATAAAAGCCATGCTTGACACCACCTTTTCTGCAGATAGTAGGGATATCAATCTGTATTCAGTTTCTCAACAAATTATTGAGCACCAGCTATGCTTGGCATCATACTAGGTTCTGGGGAAACAAAGATAAATAAAATGCAATCTCTTACTCCAACGAGCTTGTAGAAATAGTACAAACAATCATATTAAAACAAATAATTGCAATAAAGAGTTATTAATACTTTAACAGGGACATATGCAGGGAAGAAGGGTTTGGCAAAAGATGAGGCTAGATCGAGGTTGGAAGGGAATGTCTTGTAGGCTCCTCAAAGCGGTTTCCACTTTATCCTGTAGGCTGCTATTTCACACATTCAAGGCCATTAATTATGTGCCTTGACAGAAGTGTTTCTGGCTCAAAAAGCTGTGGAAATATTGCATACTATACTACCCTCTTGGATATTTGTTAACATATTAATTGGTTTTATAAACCTTTTCTATACAAACCTTTTTAATTTTAGGAGTTTTAAACACATTGATGCTTGGGTTCCCTACCCCAGAGATTCTGATGTAATTGGTCTGAGGGTATACCTGACTACTATCAGAATTTTAAAAATTTATCCAGGCAATTCTAATGTGTAGGCAAGATTGAGAACCACTAACCAATATGCTTAACCAGTGGTTCTCAAAGTGTGGTCACAGAACGGGCATCACCATCACCACCTGGAACTTGTTCAAAATATAACTCTGAAACTCTACAAGACCTACTGAGTCAGAAGCTCTGAGGCTGGGGTCCAGTGGTCTGTGTCCTCCAGGTAGTTCTGTGCACTCAGAGACCTAGCACTGCTGGCCTAAGTGGTGCTCAGCCCTGGTGGTCGATTATAATCATTGGAAGCTTTAAAAAAGGAACAGTGTTGCCCTGGCCGGTTTGGCTCAGCTGTTGGAGCATTGGCCTGTGGACCAGAAAGTCCCGGGTTCGGTTCCCGCTAGGGGCATGTACCAAAAAAAAAAAAAAAAAAAAGGAACAATGGCAAAGCCCTACCCTAAGCCTGTTAAATCTGACTCTCTGGGAGTGAGACCTGAGCATAAGCGTTTTTTACAAATTCCCCAGGTGATTTTCATGGGGAGCCAGGGTTGAGAAGGTATAGTATGCACTCCCTATGTAGCTCTATCTAAAGAATTAATACTTGGATTTTAAGGCTCATAACGGTGTTCTTATTCTTTCCTTTAAGGACACATACCTCCAGAAATAAGAAAATACTAGTGGCTCTGCTGCTTTTTAACATGTGACGTGGGGTAAATTGGTATAAGCCTCAGTCTTTATCTATAAAAAGGTATAATGATGCCTTTACAGAGTTTTTCAGAAAGTTGTTGTCCTTTGAAGTCAGATGTTGCTATAACTAACCAAACCAGTGATTCTCCACTTATTTGTTGGGGAACTTGTTAAAAACGCAGAATTCTGGATCTTACCCCAGACTTACTGAAATCACAGTATCTGTAGATATTTCGTAAAGGAAGGAAGTTGTATTTTTAACAAGCTATCCAGGGGATTTATGTGCAGGTGGTGGGAGACCACACCTTAAAGAAACTAATCCAATCTCCTAGAGTAAGTATAGTAGATCCTCTCTAACTACCAGTAGAGGGCATTATTAATAAAAAGTTTGCTAATTTCACTATTCATTAGTCAATAGGAAACTACTAAAATTGCAATTTTCCCTCGTTTAGACAAGTCACAATTAATAGAAGTTAATAATTACATTATTTTGTTAACTGTATATGTGGTCTTAAATTTTTTAAAGAAAGAGTCATGTCAAGTCAAAATGAGTTCTGTTAAAAATTATTTTTGGCTGACTATGGGGTGATTTTTAAGTTTTTAAACATTGAAAAAATACACTCAGCTTTGTAGTGATTGCAAACTCATTAGCATTTTTATGCTTGTTAAAATGGAATAGTTTTGTTTGGTTTGAGGATATAGGTTTGGTGAATATATGTCAACTCCATTTCTTTTTATCACAGCAAGTCATATATGTTGCTACATTGAGAATCAATAATAAGGTGACCTGTTAACCAAGTCCTTCAATTAAAGGAGTGAGTGAAAATGTTATTTGTTAAACTAAGAGCTTGGGCTTTTAGTTCCAAATTTATCCCTTCATAGCTAACTTTGGGCATGTCATCTACACTCTCAAAGCCGCAATTTCTTTCCTTATTAAATGTGAATCCTTATGCCTTCTGCAGAGGAATAAATGAGATGATGTATGTGAAAATACTTCTTAAACTGTAATAGATTTACAAATGTTAGTCTTCACTTTCTCCTTAATGGATATGTCAAATTTGAAATGTATAAAATCTGTATTTCAATTTTAGTAAGGCTCTAAACACAGTTGTGGCAAGTTAAGATTGCACTTGTCCATATAGTTACACACTTGGGAGCAGAATACTGAATTTTGCAAAACTTAAAAAGGGGTGGGGATATTGCTGATAGCTATTCTTCCTGCACACTTTCTTCTTGACCGGGAGAGGGAATTTAACTTATTTGCTATTGATTTAGTAATTGCTTCTCTCTTTTTCATCTTTCCTTTTATGTGTATAATTTGAGCACTTTTTGTTGATGGTTTCTTTATATAAACACTGTAGAACTAGAGTCAGTACTCTTTCCATGTAAACAAAAGTATTTTAAGATTTTTTTTTTAGGTCATTACTACCTAGATTCATTTTGTACTTTAGTAAACTTGTATCTAGATCAGGGTAATTTCAAGATCACAAAAACCTTTTGCTTAGTGTATAAAGATTATAAAGGTTTCACTGAAGAGTCTTGTGGCAAATTCTAAAAATATGAAAAGTTTGACTTGCACATTAATTAAAAAACATTAAAAATCTGTGTGTATTATGTGCTTACACTGGCATCTCTACAAAATTAACTAAACAGTTAATGTAATCCAACTCTGAGGCATACTATGAACGTATGCAGCTTTAACTTGAAAGCTTATACTCAAAACAATGAGAGTATTATATGTTTTTGTGTCAGTGAAGTAGATGATGAGCTGCCTGGTTTAGGAGAGGTGACCTGTGTTGGACATGATCAGATTCTGCATGGGCATTGATGCCTGATCATAGGATATGATTTTGGAAAATGAGACTTCTGCTTGGATTTAGGAAAGAAAGATGATTAGTTTTTATCATCTTCAAATGCTTTAATAGTCTTCAAAACTATAGTAAACTTTGTTACACTGCTGTGGCTTTGGTTTGAAACACTTTATAGAGCTGTTTTGTGAAACATTATATACCATGCAGTTTGGAATTTTGTGTGTGTTTGTCATTACATATATTTTGCTTTTTAAGCCTCTAAAAATGAATTTTCTTATTACTCTCTTATCCCATCTTAACATGGGAACAAAACTGGTGTAATCATACATGATTTCTGGGAAAAGGAAATCACAGCAGCTTTTCAGACTCACTAATGATTTAGCTGCTTCAAAGCATGTGACATTTGCATTGGAGAGAATATTTTATTAACTTAATATATAAATTCCCTGCTATTAAGTCTTATGTTAAGAAATGATAAAACCACCAAAAACTAAGTTCTTTGGTGAAGCAGATGGGATAAATGACTGAGTAAATCAGTGAGGTTAAACATCAGTAAAATAAATGAAACGGGGTCAGGAGGAGGATCAATTAAAGGTGTGGAATAAGGGCTACCATAATAATTTTAACTGACACAGTAAGTATATAGTAAATATGTAGGATAAAGCCAGTTGATCAGTTTAATTCCTTCCTAAGTTGTACAAAGGGTATAAAGTTAGAGTGTACCGTAGACTCTAGGATTGGTCTCATCTATTTGGAGAAACATCCTCTTGTACCTCTAAAGAACTTTTAACACCATGATAGGCCAGTCATCCGCCCATAGTGAAAAGTGATGCAAACACCGTCCTCAAGGCTGTGTTTCAGTAATACAGAAGCTTGAGTCCAGCTCAGAACAGTGCTGTCCTAGATCATGCTGTATATTGGTATTTTCCCCTTAGAATATGTAGATCCAAGAAACCACTCTTGGTATTTCAATCAGAAAATTTAATGTATAGTGTAAATATTTAATTTCAGTGCTGTTGGAAGGACTGGAGGAGCAAAAAAGAAGCGAGTTTTTGTTTTGTTTTGTTTTTTGTTTTAATCCTCACCTAAGGACATTTTTGCATTTATCTTCAGATAGAGTAGGAGGGAGCGAGAGAGGAAGAGAGAGAAACATTGATGTGAGAGAGACATATTGAGTGGTTGCCACCCACGTGACCCCACGACCCCAATCAGGGCCTGGGACAAACTGCAACCAAGGTACATGACTTGAGCGGAAACCGAACCTGGGTTTGCGGGCCGACACTCTAACTGCTGAGCCAAACCGCCTAGGGCAAGAAGAGTTTTTCATGCATTTTGAAACTTTCTGTATCTTGGGACCCTCTGTGTCATACAGCACAACACATAATTCTATAATTACTTTTTAAAAGTCAACAATTCTTCCAGATTGCTTGGAAATAGTTATAAACAATTTAAAAAAGTGGATGTGATCCTATAAAATATTTCATGTCTAGAATTAGGGGCATTTTTCAGTGTGTTCCATTCAGTTAAGCTGTAATGGTTATTCTTCCTTTACATAGTGAAGCTTAGGGCCTAATGTACAAGGAACCATCTGTCCTCAAAACAAAATTCAGTTTATTTTCAGTACCATTAATTACGAATTGATTTCCCCCTAAATGTGTACATTTTCAGAGAAGTTGCAGAGGTATAATTTATTATAATGTGAGCCAACATATTTTTCATACCCATGCATTTTTAACTTTTTATTGGAAGTCATTTTAAATAGAATTTCATGTTCAGAAATGTAATTGCCAAGTTCAACTAAACGATAGTAGGACATTATAGATGGAAATTTCACTAAAAAGCTAATGAATATAGATTCAGGGGGGCCCTGGCCGGTTTGGCTCAGCGGTTAGAGTGTTGCCCTGTGGTCTGGAGAGACCCCGGGTTCGGTTTCTGCTAAGGGCGCGTGCCTCCGTTGCACTTTGTCCCCGGCCCTGGTTGGGTCGTGTGGGTGGCGACCGCTCGATGTGTCCCTTTCACGTCGATGTTTCTCTCTCTCTCTCTCTCCCTCTCCCTCCCACTCTATCTGAACAAAATATCAGAGAATGTCCTCGGGTGAGGATTAAAAAAAAATATATATATATATATAGATTCAGGGGGAGGGAACATAAAACCTACTGACAGCAGGAGGAATGTCAATATTACACTGTAAGAAGAACAGGTGGCATGAGAGAGCTTGTGTAGCCATTTTGGAAAATACAATGTAACAGAGTCTACTTTCTGGCCACAATAGTTTACACCCCTTCTACTAGCAAAACATGTCCATACCCTTCTTCCCAAGACTCCCAGTCTTAACCCATTATGGCATTAGCTTAACATACCTACTCTGCACCTTCACATTAAAAAGGTCAGGGAGGGGGTAAGAGGCACAGAGGATCTCAAGCAAATCTAAAATCCAGCCTAGCACATGTCACCACTTCCTTGATTAGGGCCCAGTCCTGCTGCCTGGGAATTACTTGCAGCTGCTCTTGACTCTGCTCTCTGGGTTCTTAATTTTGGCATCTGAACTTTTGCCGTAAGAAAAGCAAGCTGCTGCCCAGGAGCTTTCTCAGCCTGTTCTGCCTGTGAAAGGTAGGGAGTCCAAAGACCTCTTTCCATTTGATATTATCTCTATCCTGTTTAGTTCAAGTGGGGGTACTTTTTTTTTTTTACCAGACCACACTGCTAAAAATCTGTTTTCTATCAATCTTATTGGGGTTCACTCCATTAGACAAAAATCACAACCACACTTCCTTTTATAATTTTTTGTTTTTATTTAATCCTCACCCGAGGATATTTTTCTATTTATCGTCATATAGAGTGGGAGGAAGGGAGAGAGAGAAACATCAATGTGAGAGAGACACATTGACTGGTTGCCTCCGGCACAACCCTACCAGGGCCGGGGACAAGTTGAAACCGAGGTACATGCCCTTGACCGGAATTGAACCCTGGACTCATTGGTCTGCAGGCCGACACTTACCACTGAGCAAAACCAGACAGGGCCACAACTTTCTTTTAAATAAACCCTTCTCTATCTTGGGTTCCCTGTGAAATTGCTATGGGCAATGCCTTTAACATTTTTGGAAGTCTTGTTGTTTAATAGAGAGATTTGTACTCTTAAGTCCCTTAATAAAGGGCCTTTTTTGTTTCTGAAAAATTCTTCAAGTTACCTTCTTAGATCTTTCTGAGGTCTCAACAAAAAAGTCTTATAGTAATGCTATTATTGTCTTTACCTTTAAACCATGTTTTCCTGCCATACCTGTAAACATAAATATTGAATAGTACTTAAACTTCTAGCCAAAGATAAATGTAATTGTTACTTTCAGGAACTTTTGATATACTAATGCTTTTGCAAAAAGTTTTCTAGGCTTATTACTAGATGTATTACTCTCACTACCACGTCCCTATATGGTCTCCTTTTGTGATTTCATCTGCTCCAGTCTCTTTGTCAACATTACTTTCAGTCTTACCTCTCTCATGGTTCAGTGGTGTATTTTCAGCTCAGACTCTTAAGTGTCTTAAACTAAACTCATCATTTAAACTGGTGTCACCTGATTCCTTTCTGTTTCCTTCTATTTTTTTAAGGGACAAGATTCTCTGTCCATTAGATCGAAGGCTTGCTGATTTTTGTCTATTTGACCAGTTCTGTGGTTGATGTTAAAATTTCCAACTGTAATTGTGAGCTTGTCAGTTTTTTTGTAATACAGTCAGCATTTGCTTTATATATTTTGAAGTTATGGCATAGCTTCCTGGTGAATTGGTCCTTTTTACTGCTAATAGCACTTTTTACCCTCAAGTTTATTTTGTAATGTGTTAGTACTGCTAGCTGAGTTTTTTGTCATTATTTTAAAAACTCATATTTTCTAAAGCTAAGAACTGATTCAAGACTTAAATATTATTATGAACGACTATAACATCACTACTGAGGATAGTATCATTTATTCAGCATCTTCTCAGTGCCAGGGACTGAACAAATGCTGTCTCCTTTAATATCTATAACTATTAGAAATTACAGATTAGGAAACAAATACAAAAAGGTTAAATAACCTACTTAGGTAACAGAGTTAATAAACGGATGGAGCTGGGATTCAACTTCAGATCATTCTGACCCACATAGCTCTGGTTGTTCCCATTTTAATATAGTGACATGCCCGGATAATACTATTAAATTGGGTTTCGCTGATGATGAATTTAAATTGTATTACTGATACACCAACAATGAGGAAACACTAGAAATGTTATGGGAAAGAAATGAGCCTAGGATATGTCATTTAAAATGATTTAAAAAAAATTAAATTAAACCATTTAAATAAATTTAAACAAAATAAATTGTTATTTTATGTTCCTGTTCTTCCTTCTGAGACAAATAATTTTGCAAGCTGATTATACTAATTAGATGTAAGTATTAAATATAGGAATTTTAAGTAGTTTGCACAAAATTAATAATTAACAATTAAAATTTGATCTATTCAGAATAATGGAAATCTTTTTTTTTTTAATCCTCACCCGAGGACATTTTTGCATTTATCTTCAGATAGAATGGGAGGGAGAGAAGGAGGAAGAGAGAGAGAGAAACATCGATGTGAGAGAGACACATCGACTGGTTGCCACCCACATGACCACAACTGGGGCAAATTGCAACCGAGGTACATGCCCTTAGTGGGAACCGAACCCGGGTCTTTCTGGTTCGCCGGTCTACGCTCTAACTGCTGAGCCAACCGGCCAAGGGGGAAATCTTTATTAAAAGTTGTTGGTGGGAACAAAGAGTTTATAGGTGAATTTAATTATGAAAACATTTTTTTCTATAGGAGGAAAATATTTTGAAAGAGGAAAAGATTATGTGGCTTACATGTGTGCTAGCCTTAAACATAGATACATTTTGAGAGAGCAAAGCAGCCCTCTCTTGTTGCTTCTGTCCTAAGCCTGCCTTGTTTCACTGTCCCCAGCTTTAATAAATGTACTCTCAAAATCGAAAATAAAACAAAACAAAATTTGGGACTGATAGGTATCACTGATTTCACCAAATTAACTAGAGAAAACATGATTTTAATTTTACTTATAATAAATGACCAAGCCACCCTGGCCGGTTTGGCTCAGCGGTTAGAGCATCGTCCTGTGGTCCGGAGAGACCCGGGTTCGGTTCCCGCTAAGAGCACGTACCTCGGTTGCAGTTTGTCCCCGGCCCTGGTTGGCCGTGCAGGTGGCAGCCACTCGATGTGTCTCTTTCACGTCGATGTTTCTCTCTCTCTCTCTCTTCCTCTCTCTCCCTCCCACTCTATCTGTGCAAAAAATGGAAAAATGTCCTCGGGTGAGGATAAAAAAAATAAATAAATAAATAAAAATAAATAAATAAATGACCAAGCCCTGGCCGGTTTGGCTCAGCGGTTAGAGCGTTGGCCTGCGGTCCAGAGAGACCTGGGTTCGGTTCCTGCTAAGGGCATGTACCTCGGTTGCAGTTTGTCCCTGGCCCTGGTTGGGTCGTGCGGGTGGCAGCCACTTGATGTGTCCCTTTCATGTCGATGTTTCTCTCTCTCTCTTTCTCCGCTCTATCTGAACAAAAAGTAAAAAAATGTCCTCAGGTGAGGATAAAAAAAAAATGACCAAAAAAAAAAAAAAGATACTCTTAAGATCCCAGATTCCCCCCCGTGAGTGTTTCCTCATGTAATTTTTTCCAATTTTTTTATTGTGATAAAATACACATAACATAAAATTTATCTTTACCATTTATAAGTGTACTTAAAAATGTTTTAATGTGGGATTAAGTACATTCATAATGTGCAACCACCAACACCAAACATCTCCATAACTCTTTTCATTTTGTATAGCTGAAACTCTATTTTCATTAAACAGTAACTCCTCATTTCTCCCTCTCCCCGACCCCTGGCAGCCAACAATCTGCTGTCTCTAATTTGAACTACTCTAGGTATATTCACAAAAGAATTGAAAGTGTCTGAAAGAGATACATGTCTGCGCGCGTTCACAGCAGCATTATTTGCAATAGGTAAACCGTAGATGCGACCCAAGTGGCCACCCATGGATAGATAAGCAAAATTGGTATATACGTACCATGGAATATTATTCAGCATTCAAAAACAAGGACATTCTGACACATGCTACAACATGGATGAACCTTGAGGACATTATGCTGAGTGAAATAAGCTGTGTAATTACTTTTTTTTAAGCTCACTTTTTTTCCACTCTCAAAAAACTGTTTTAGATGTTATACTAATGTAAAACTTGATCTTGCCAGCAGGGAATATAATTTATTCAGTTTTGTGGGATGTAAGTTATGATTTATAAATATCCAAGGACATGCTATCTGTCTTCTGAATTTCTAGAATTAGATATTATACTTGAATATTGTAGACTTTCCCTAATCCTAAGTCTGTGGTTTTATTTTTCTTTAATAGGAAAATAGTTTTATTTGAATTTTTTTAAATCCTGCTTTAGTAGATCATTTTAACACATTATTTGCTTTTTAATTTTAGATTGTTGTATTAACTCTGTCTCTTTTTTAAAGTGTGAGTGACAGTCTTTTTTTCCTTAGAGATACATGAATATTTACCTAGTATTAGATCAGATGGAAATGAAACTTGTTTAATTTAGGTTAACATGCTGCTTACTCAATGCTAATTGTTCATATATAAATAGAAAACTCTAAGTTCTTAAGTGATTAAGAGTCGGGACTTGTAGTGAGTGTTGGTTCTGTGAACTTCCTTTGTGACTTTGAGAAAGATGAAACAACTACAGAAATGGTGTTCAACCATACACAAATGGTTTGCCAGAGCAGTATAAAAAGGCAAATCAAAGAGCTTTTAGCTTACATATAAACTTTTATTTTTAAAAAACTTTATTTCATTTAATTTCATAAAACCACTGAAAAGCAAGAAGATGCAGATGGTTATTCTTTTCATTAGTGGAAAAAGCATGGCCTCCCAAGTCAAACCAAGAGGTTTGGATACCTACCACCACTCTATGTAATTTTGCACAAGGTTTTAACTACTCTGACACCTTGGTTTCTATATCTGAAAACTGATTTTCATAACAGTCAGTATTTATTGACATGTGCCAGGCATTGTGCTAAACATTTTAGATACATTATTTTATTTAGTTCATATATAAAACTTATATGGTAAATATTATTTTCTCCTCATTTCATAGGTGAGCTCAGGTGCAGAAAAATAGGTAATTTGATCATGGTCACATAATTAAATTCAGGGTGTTAAATGGAGAGTCAGACTTTGAGTAAATGTTCAATAAGACATTATGTACTATTGTTGATGCTGTTATAAGAGAAACCAAAGTACAGTCAGATCAGATTTGGTTTGTAAATAGTCTGTGAGTTTCAGATTAAATCCTACTTCAGATATCTGTTCCCCAATTCTGATTTCAGAATTCTAAAGTGAAATTTCAAAGTTAATAAACAACTTGAAGATAGGCAACCATGTCTTTTAATTTTCTTTTATATTCTGTTGCTCTTAGAATAATATACACTTGAAAAAATAGTATGCATTTGATACTTATTCATTGTTATGAATTTTTCTTGAAAGGACAAATGTGGTTATATTTATAAATAAAAATAGCCATTTACTGAAAAGTATTTTATTTCCTCTAATGGCTAATTCTTTCATTCTGTTATTCTTTTTAAAAGTTTGCCATCGATGCCCTGGCCGGTTTGGCTCAGCAGTTGGAGCGTCGGCCTGTGGTCCAGAGAGACCCAGGTTTGGTTCCCGCTAAGGGCACGTACCTCCGTACCTCGGTTGCAGTTTGTCCCCGGCCCTGGTTGGGTCGTGCGGGAGGCAGCCACTCGATGTGTCCCTTTACGTTGATGTTTTTTTCTCTCTCTCTCTTCCCACTCTATCTGAACAAAAAATGGACAAATGTCCTTGGGTGAGGATTACAAAAAAAAAAAAAAATTGCCATTGAAGGGTAGCTTTAGGACTTTCATTCAAAGAGTCTTTTGTTTTTATACTGGTATTTAAAAAAGAAATGAGAACGCTATAGAGAACGCTGACCTCTCAAGAATTTTTGTGTGGGGAATTACTAAGGCATGAAAGTCCATAAACCATTTCTCTCCATTTTATTTTCTATGTATTTCCAACAAACTGTACTCATGGTTAGTAAAAGTTAGCACAATTCTTTATACCAGGCCAAATTCCATTCTCATACTCTTAGGACATAATGAAGTCTAAATTCAACCCTAAATTGAGTGTATTTTAATAAAGTTTAGTCTATTTGTGGCTCAGTTTACCTCAAAACAGTCTTTGAGGATAATAAATTTTGTAATCAATTCTATAATGTGTATTTTAGTTCTAAGAAATAACATGAATAGATTTATTCTGATTATAACAGTAATGTATCTGAATGATGTTGACATATCAATAAACCTTTCTTCATTAGAATATAATTATGTGCTATTTTATCAAGTAATCATTTGGAGAAAAGAACTTTCTTAGAAACTTAAAATTCTGGCATTTTAACACAGAAATAGCTTGGAAACGAGTTTGTTTAAAAATAGCAATTAAGCCCTAGCCGGTTTGGCTCAGCGGTTAGAGCATCGGCCTGTGGTTCTGAGAGACCTGGGTTCGGTTCCCACTACGGGCACGTACCTCGGTTGCAGTTTGTCCCCGGCCCTGGTTGGGTCGTGCGGGTGGCAGCCACTTGATGTGTCCCTTTCACGTCGATGTTTCTCTCTCTCTCTCCCTCCCACTCTATCTGAACAAAAAATGGAAAAATGTCCTCTGGTGAGGATAAAAAAAAAATAGCAATTGAAAAGTGGAAAGAAGAGACTTGAACGGACAAGAATGATACTTTTCTTTCTTCATTAACTTCCTGTGCTGAGTCAGAAATTTTTTCTTTCCTTGGCTTTTTAGAACTATGATGCTTTGGTCTACTCTGAATCTTTGTCTTTTTGTTCACTGTTGTTTCCAAGGGCCTGGAATAATTCTTGACTCATAGTAGGTCGCAAGTATTTGTTGAATGAGAGAATAAAGGGGGTCCTATCTGCTCTGGACATTTCTAGTGTGCATCCTGCTTTTTTACTTACTACATACATTGTGAGGGTTAGCATTATCCACTAGCGATGGCCTCATGTACTAGACTCTGTATTATAGTATGCTATTATTTATAGCTTTTGTGCTGGTGAGAAGGAAAGATCTTATAGGCTGAGAAAACGGTGTATTTCAAAAAGGCAGTTCTGTAGAGACAGAGAGTAGATTAGTGGTTGCCTGGAGCTGGGGTTAGAGGTGAGAACAGAGAATGACTGCAAATGGACAAGAGGGACCTTTTGTGGGTGAAGGAAATGTTCTAAAATTGGGTTGTGGTGATTGCTGTACAGCTTGGTAAATTCAAGTTCATGAATTTTATGGTATGTAAGCTATATCTCAGTAAAACTGTATAAAGAATAAAGCCAGGTTGAGTTTTAAAAAATTTCCAATTATTTGCTAAACAGAAAACTAGGATGATATAATTCTCTTATTTGTTACGTTGGATATAACTTGTTGCTATAGATAAATATCTGATTTTTCTAAAATTGGTTTTTCTGTAAAGCATTTCAGGACAGAGAAATGTTCATTTTATTTTCTAGTGAAGTACTTTTGTGCTAATTGGCTTGGAATTTATAAGGTTTTTAATATAAAACATTTTGTTTCATCTCATTTTCTTATCTTCTTTTTGGATATTTTCAAAGCTATAAAAATGAATAGGTGTAAATTATTCTACTTTGCTGATAGTTTATTTACACTAAATTGCAGGGTTAGAACATGCTATTTATTTCCATCATCTTTTTATTTTTTATTTTTATTTTTGTTTTGTTTTATGAATTTTTATTTATTTTTTTGTTACAGATATTTTAACTTTTTACCCCATTGGCACCCCCCACCCCACCCCACCTCCGCCCCATCCCCGGCTTAGTTGTCCATGTCCATTGGTCATGCATACATGCATATAAGTTCTGTGGTTTATCTCTTCCCACCCCCCCACCCCCCATCCCCTCTTCTGAGGGATGTCAGTCTGTGCCCTACTTCCATGTGTCTGGGTCTACTGTATTCCTCAGACTGTTATGTTCATTATATTCCGTATATAAGTGAGATCATGTGGTATTTTTCTTTTTCTGCTTGGCTTCTTTCACTTAGGATAATACTTTCCAGGTCCCTCCATGTCGTCTCAAAGGATAAGAGATCTTTCTTTCTTACCGCTGCATAGTACTCCATGGTGTATATGTACCACAGCTTTTTTATCCGTTCGTCTACTGGTGGACACTTGGGCTGTTTCCAGATCGTAGCTATTGTAAATAGTGCTGCTATGAACATGGGGGTACATATATTCTTCCTGATTGGTGTTTCAGGCTTCTTAGGGTATATTCCCAGCAGTGGGATCACTGGGTCAAATGGAAGTTCAATTTTTAATTTTTTGAGGTAGCACCATATTGTTTTCCATAGCGGCTGCACCAGTCTGCATTCCCACCAGCAGTGTATTAGAGTCCCCTTTTCTCCACACCCTCGCCAACACTTGTTGTTTGATGATTTGTTGTCCATCATCTTTTTAAAAGATTGGTTTAACTTGATAGCTTTGTTTTCATTTTATGTTATAAAGCAAATTATTTATGGGCCCTCCCATATTATATTATCCTCTTTTTTTTTTTTATTTTTTATTAAGAGATTATTTGTATTTTAAAATTACCTGTTGGAAGAAAAACTTTTTCCATTAAATGGTATTCTTACTTTGATTTTTGTACAGTCTTAAAGATATTCTGTATGTGTCTCCCCCAAGGGAATATAGCTCCTTTAAAAATTAGACTATATTCTGAAAAATTATTTGTAAAAGCTCTCCCATAGTCTAACAAAGACCAAGTAGATTAAAGATGTAAGATTATTGGGATCAGTTAACGCTAACAATATCAGCAGTAACTCTAACAATATCAAGCATTGGCGAGGAGGACTTAGAGACATTTTTTTTTATAAATTTTTATAAGTTTATTTAAGCCAAATTGGCCACATATACTGGGAGCCAGATCTCAAAAGCTTTTAGCAAGATTGTTGTAATTAAAAGGCACTTGGAATTTAAAAATTAGTTGAGGTGACTTGATTTCTCATTAGTTAGATCTTTATGCACTTACTCTGTGGCTTGACACTATTAGATGATGGTAATAGTTGTTGTTACTATTATAATTAATATGTAGTGCTTGCTGAATACCAGACATTGTTACAAGGCTTTTCAGATAGTAGCTCATTGAATTCTCACAGTAACCCTATGAAGTATGGACTATTACCATCCTTATTTAACAGATAAGGAAAATAACTCACACGGAACTCACCCAAGTCACACAGCTCAATAAACCCAGGCAGGCATTGCCAATAACCACTATAATATAATGAAAGGACTGCTCCACCCCCACCCCTTTTTTTCCAAAAGAAAAAATATTTCTTCATCTTGAAAGAATTAAAAAACACTTAGTATAAGAAAATGAGAATTATTACTTCTAGAAGGAGAAATAAGTTCTTCCGATCTTCTTTATTTTTATTTTTTCCCTGTTTCCATTTATTTTGTATTTTTTAAATTTAGTTTATTTTTCCTTTATCGATTTTTAGAGAGAGAGGAAGTGAGGGAGAGAGAAATAGAAACATTAATGAGAGAGAACATCGATTACTGCCTCCTGCATGCCCCTCACTGGGGATCAGGCCCACAACTTGGGCATGTGTCTCTACCGGGAATTGAACTGGCAACCTCTTGGTGCATGGGTCGACACTCAACCACCAAGCCACACCGGCTGGACTATTTTGTACTTTTTAAAATGTTTTTATAGAGACAGGAAGGGAGAGGGAGAAATAGATAGGAATATCAATGAGACAGAAATATTGATCAGCTGCCTCCTGCACACCCCCTACTACTAGCCATAGAGCCTGAAATCTGGGCATGTACATGACCAGGGACAGCGACCTCTCTGTGCATGGGTCAGAGCTTAGTCACTGAGTCATAATAGCTGGGCTGTTATTTTGTATTTTTATGTTATTTACATATTTACATTTTATGTTATTTTTATGAATCAGTGTTAGCAATGGTCTGATTACTAATGCTTTTTCATATAATGCTAGGCTGATAGTTCAAACAGTATTATTTGAATTTAGTCACAAAATATTATATATGTGTCTGACAGTTGAGTCAGTTGTCTGGATTGGTTGAACACTTCTGTGGGAGATCTGTAAGCTTTATCTGCAGCTTAAATGATAAGTGTGAATGCACTTCACATTTCTGCGTACAATTTGAGAAACCTGTCATGTGAACTGTAATTTCATAGGATGCTTATGGTTATTGATTAATTGATATATGTATCAATGTAAATAAGCAAAGATATTTTAATAAATTGATTTGTGTTGAATTAAGCTCATGGTTTTATAATTTATAATTGATTTAAAAAGGTAAACATTCTATTATGAATATTATGCAAGTTATCTCTCATAGGGTGGATATGTTTTTGAGGAAAAGTTAAGGTATTGTTTTTTCTTTAATCATTCATTCCCCTTCCTTTGTTTTTATTTTATTTTGTAGGATTTTGGCTCCCAACAGTAATTATCAAGATGTTGAGACCCTCTATAACTTCCTAATCAAACATGAGGTATGAACAATATTTTTAAATGTTTATCATATTTCTACCATAAACAAATTTTAATATAGATTAACATTGTAGAGGTCTAAAATTCAATGGAATGCTATTTAATTGATATTTACCTTAAATTCTCAAGTGCCATAATTTGATTTTTTTTTGTTCTCTAAGTAAAAACATACAGTAGGATCCTATAATAATACACTTTCTATAACACAGAATTGTTTGTCATCGGGTGCTGTTGGCATTTTCGACAGGTTTTACTTCATTGTGTGGAAGGTTGCATGTTGTTTACCATTCCTGCTCCTCAGATACTATATGCCAGTGTTTTCCCTAGTCATTGTGACGACCCAAAACACCCTACCACTCCACCCAGCTCACCTCCCCAAATGGCCCCTGAGCAGGAAGACCACCAATCTGGTTGTGAACCACTGATTACTGCAAAGAAGAGCTATCATTTCATTTTCTCTACTGCAGCAGCAAAAAGACCCCGACTGAGAGCTGTGGTGAGGCTCCAGCATATTTTGTAAATTAACGTTCATACTTTCCTCATCCTGGCTGATCCAAGGAAAGTGTTCAGTTGGTCTTCAGTTTCTTTTGCCTAAAGCTCTTTGCACATGTTCTCGTATATTCTTTCCTTTCAAGTGTGTGTCTGTTTAATTTTTTAAATGCTCTCCTTGAAGGAATATGACATATATTCAGGTCTCACATTTGTTATGGAGTCAAACTCCTTTAAATATATTGTTTTTTTGTTCTTGATTAACTCTTTATTTAGCTATTTGTATTCAGCATCTGACATTAAGAACCTAGGGACTAAGTGTTCAGGGTTGGTTCTGCCACCTATTACCTGAATGCTCTTTGAAGAGTTAATTTTCTTTGTCTCAGTTTCTTCATATGTAAAATGGGATTAACATCAGTAAATAAATTACAGCATTCTTTCAAACTAAATAACTTAATATACCTGTATAAAGTGCTCCAGACAGTACCAGACACAGTAGGTGTTCGGTGTTACAGTGTTTATGTGTGCTTTCTAAAAATCAGCCTTGCCCGGCTGGTGTGGCTCAGTGAATTGAACATTATCCCATGGACTGAGAGGTCCCAGTTTGATTCCAAGTCAGGGCGCATGCCTGGGTTCTGAGCTTGATCCCCAGTAGTGGGGGGTGCAGGAGGCAGCTGATCGATGTTTCACTCTCACATCGATGTTTCTATTCTCTCCCTTCTTCTGTCTCTAAAAAAATCAATAAAAACAGTTTTTAAAAATTAAAAAACAATCAGCCTTAATATTACATAACCATATCATGTGATTAGGATGATTTCCTCATTTGACATGATTTGTATCATTATTTTATAATACTTTTTGAATTTCAAATTGAGTCAGTAATTCTAACAATAAAAATATATTTGTGAAAATATGATAATTTTAAAAATCACTTATCCTGGAAAAATCTGGGACATAGATCTTTTTAGTGCTTCCTATTGCTGAAAGTATTGGGATAAAATACTTAACATTAGTTATAAGAATATGTGGAATTGATTTCCAGATTTTTTAAAGTCATTTCTCTTAGCAGAACTTCCTTTCCTATACCAATTACTGCATTGGAGATATTTGTTTCATGTCATAAACAATGATAGGACCATATAAAGTTCTTAGGATATTTGGCTATTTTTATACTTAATCTTTGCCTTTTGTTCTTGAATTTTTAAGAATAAGATAGCCATTTCTAATATTTGGCATTCATTGTAAATAGTACAAGAGTTAATAACACCAATTCCACAATCCATATTATATTCATAATTCTGATAATGTTTGTTGACAAAGGCATCTTTTAACTCTTTGTTCCCTGGGAATTAAAATGGTGCACGTGAGCATAGAAATGATATTTAGCAATGTAACTTAAAATGTCCTTATGTGAGTAATTTAAAATGTTGTGAATCAAAATTAATGAATATGATGAAACAAGATATTTCAGGCTACAATCTGTAATATAGGTCATGAATTTGCATTTCAGTTTTCCTTTTTAGTAGGAAATTAGCTGCCTTTTTGTAAGTCACTTCTGACCTGGATCCACATCACCCTTTCACCCCAGCTATATTCTGGGATAAATGTTCAGATGTATGTGGGTGATCACTTTTAAAACTGGAGTCATCAAGATGCTCATTTCTCTCAAAATACTAAAGGTTTAAGGAACTATTCATATTGTATCAGGTTCAAAATCAGTCTTCTTATTGTTGTTGATAAAAATCAGCTGGTTTTTATCAACAGTTGTTGGAGAACAAGTGATTCCCTTCATCCTCTGATCAAACATCTGCAATGTTTTTGACATTTGCTTGCCTAAGTTTGGATATAGTGTAGGTTCTGGTATGTTGGGCAGTAGTGAAAATATCAGAGGCCCTGAGACCAGAGCAGAACATGTAAAGAAATAGGAATTGGACCGGTTGATAGTTTAAATACATGTTTTAGGACATTTTTAGAAGATACTTTAAAAAATTGTAAAGTACCTAAAAAGTTAATTATGATACATTATATATCAATTTAATACATTCATTATAAGTATGTTAGGTATTATATATAATTAAATAACCAATTTTAAGCTAAAATTTAGGTTCTATACATTTAAAATGTTATATTTAAAAACTATATATTTTTAACTTTCAGTGAATAAAATATTTCTACATAAATATGGTTAATTTGTTATGAAAATACTGAAGAAGGTCATAGAACTTTTGCAAATAAGCAGTACCCTTAACTCTAGAAGACTCTCATGATGTGAATCTTTAAAACAGTGTTAATTAAATCAGAGTGGGAACATTTTTTTCATCAAAGAATGCATACCAGTTAATAATACTTTAAATAAATTGAATAGAAGATAGTCTTAGTTAGTTTCCCTTCCACTAATTAAAAATTTCTTAAAATTTAGGTACTGGACTATTTGTTGAATTATCTGATAAAGAGAATTTTTCTCACAAATTTCTAGATTCTTCCCTACTCATAAGTAAACTATAACCTAAATCAGTAGTAAGCCTCAAGAAATACCGAATTGCTTCAGTGTGTATACTGCGTGTGTGCCGTGACTGGCTTTTGTAGGATAAAGGACTTTTAGTATTGTGTATTATGTCTGGATTACAATACATGTTTATGAATTGTGAAACATGTTAGTTTAAATATTTAGACCTCAATAGTCTGAAAAATACATTTCTTTTTTATTTTTAAATCCTCACTCAAGGATATTTTTCCATTTATTTTCAGATAGAGTGAGAGGGAGAGATAGAGAGAAACATCAATGTGAGAGACACACATCTATTGGTTACCTCCTACACAACCCTGGCTAGGGCCAGGGACTGAACCACAACCAAGGTATGTGCCCTTGACCGGAATTGAACCCGTGGCTCCATGGTCCAGGGGGCCGACACTAAGCCAAACTGGCCAGGGCTGAAAAATACATTTCTTTAGAAAATGTCTGTAAATCAAACTTTTTCCTAAACAGAGAGACGTTTCCACATAGTTTATAATAACCTTTGTATTTAAATGAAAGTGAAGGTTATTCAGTAATAACTTTTGGAAGGGTCAGCCATAGTATTAGAATTGAATACTTTTTCTTTCAGCTTGAATCCTTTTCTTTTTTTTTAAAATTTTTTTCTTTATTATTTTTTTTAGAGAGAGGAAGGGAGAGAGAGAGAGAGAGACGGAAACATCGATGAGAGAGAACATCTATTGGCTGCCTCCTGCATGCCCCCCACTGGGGATCGGGCCCACAATCTGGGCGTGTGCCCTGACCGGGAAACAAACTGGCAACTTCTTGGTGCATGGGTTGACGCTCAACCACTGAGCCACACCAGCCAGGCTAAATTTTTTTATTTTTATAATTCATTTACTTTCCCTAGAAAATAAATATTAAAAATCAAATATTTTAGCCTTGGCCGGTTTGTTTCAGTGGTTAGAGCATTGGCCTGTGGACCAGAGAGTCCTGGGTTCGGTTCCCGCTAAGGGCACATACCTCAGTTGCAGTTCGTTCCCACCCCAGTTGGGGTTGTGTGGGTGGCAGGGTGGCAACCAGTCGATCTGTCTCTCTCACATCGATGTTTCTCTCTCTCTCTTCCCCCTCTCTCTGAAGATAAATGCAAAAAAAAAAGAAAGAAATCAAATGTTTTAAGAGGCAAGGCTAACTGAAGCATGTCTCTGTTTCACAGAGTACATTTTTCCGTCCATTTGATCTAAAAAGCGATTGCTTTGTTGCGATTTTCACTAACTCAGGCCCATTTCTCATCTGGTTCTATGAACAGATGAGGTTGAAACAATAAGACTAATATTTTTACACATAGTTCAGTGTGAGCATTATGGTCATTGAACTTCTGATTATTATTCTGTCCTTTCTATGCAAAAACTAGAAACTTGACATTCTGCTCCTTCAGAATATGGGCCACTCTAATTGTGCTCTAACTACTCATTTGATTAATATGCATTTTTAATAACTGTATCTTGGTTCTTTTCAGGTAAATAAAAGTGTCAAATTTACTGCCCAGGAACTTTATGATTGTGTTTCACAGACTGAGTATCGGTAAGTCATATCTATATATAGATACACCGTTGAATAAGCTCTTACTGGTGGTGAAGGGATTTTTAATGTCTCTACTACACTATGACTTTTTTTTTACCTTTATTGGTATGAAATATTTTATACACACAAAAGGGCTGTGTGTATATTTGTATAACAGGTATAAGGTTTAAAGTGGTTCTTAAAATTTTTGGTCTCAAGACTCCTTTATATTTTAAAAAATTATTGAAGCCCTGGCCAGGTAGCTCAGTTGGTTAGAGTGTCATCCTGATGTATGTCAAGGTTCTGGGTTTGATCCTGGGTCAGGGTACATACAAGAATCAACCAGTAACTGCATAAATAAGGGGAACAGCAAATAGCTCGCTCTCTACAATAATAATAAAAAAAAAGTTATTGAAGAAGTCTTCAAAGAGCTGTTGTTTATGTGGCCCATATCTATTTGTATTTACTGTATTTGAAATTAGAATTGATAAATTTAAAGTATTTAGCCCTGGCCAGTTTGGCTCAGCGGTTAGAGCGTCGGCCTGCGGTCTGGAGAGACCCAGGTTCGGTTCCCGCTAAGGGCACGTACTTCGGTTGCAGTTTGTCCCCGGCCCTGGTTGGTCGTGCGGGTGGCAGCCACTCAATGTGTCCCTTCACGTCGATGTTTTTCTCTCTCTCTCTCCCTTCCTCTCTCTCCCTCCCACTCTGTACAAAAAATGGAAAAATATCCTCGGGTGAGGATAAAAAAATAAAAAAATAAAAAAAAATAAAAAAATAAAAAATAAATAAATAAAGTATTTATAAATAACACTAGCTAATTAATTACATGTTAAGATAAGTAATATAGATTATGAAAGAATTTTTCCCAAACAAAAAATACTATGAGAGTGGCATTGTATATTTTTGCAGATTTCTTAATGTCTGGCTTTAATAGAAGAAAACTGAGTTCTCATTGCTGCATTTATTCTGTTTCCATAATCACATCATGTATCACTGGAAAACTACTGGGTCCTCTTGCAAGAGTGAGAATGCAAAAGGCAAACCATGTCTCAGACTCAGTACCAAACGGTCAGGGGTTCAATTCCTGGTCAAGGGCACGTGCCTGGGTTGCATGTTTGATCCCCAGCCCCGTCAGCGTATGTGCGGGAAGCAACCAATAGATGTCTCTCTCTCACATCGGTGTTTTTCTCTCTCTCTTCCTCCCTCCCTTCCTCCCACTCTCTAAAAATCAATGGAAAAAATATCCTCAGGTGAGCATTAACAACAACAAAAATGTGGGTTAATTTTACCTGCTGAGGTATGGAGCGGGTTGGTTTATAATCAGTTCTGTTATAATGTGTGTGTTCCTAACATCACCCCTGCATTATGCAAAATCGTGCAGTGAAAACCTCAGGGCTCATGAGAAAAGATGGGGCTGGTGCATATCACTCAAAAAGTTAATAAAGGACGCATTGAAAAATCAAAATGGTATCACAGATTTCCACATGTTCAGTGGTTAGGAAATACATAAACACCATAATAAAATTGACACCTTACCTTGAAGAGAGGTCAGATTGCTTGTGCAAGTGGTCATTGGAAGGGCTGCAGCTTGTCAGTTAGTGTGATGTGCTTGGGGAAGGGTTATCTGAAATTGGATGCAAAATTGCAGCACCAAATGTGAGTGGATGTGGCCCATAACACAGGAAAGGTAGCTGGTACATGTTTGAGTGTGCATGAGTGTGTTTTGTGTATTCCTAAGCAGCTTGGGTCAGCTGGGTGCAGTTTTCTCTATTCATCTAGAATATCTCACTGCTGAAATTGTGTGTAGGAAAGTGTAAAGTTTGCATTTTGTGCTCAGATTGTTTTTTATACTATATCAATGGTGTCGGAACAAATCTGTGTGTTCGGAATAAGCACTGTAGCAGAGCTGACTGCATTTTCATTTTCACTACTATGTAATATGCCACTGCATCACTAAGTCACTGTTTATTTGCCATTTATAATGTGCAGATATACCTGTGTGGCTACGAAATTTTATGTGCAGGCTCAGTGACTAAGTTAACTATCAGGATACTTCTGTTAAACTCTTAATTGATAAATTTATTTGATGATTGAGACACTAGGATTGATAATCATACACATGTTATTAAGCAGCACAGCTATGAAAGTTCACTCATTAGATTCAAATAAATTTTCCAAGAAAACCTGAAGCCAATGGGTATGTGTAATGGTATAGTTGAGGGTACAAATGATGTTTTACTGTAATCTTCAGACTCTCAATTAGTTATACTCTTACTTATAGATCTTTACAGCCAATTTACCTTTAAATGTCGTGTACATGACATTTGTGTCAAAAATATAATGTCTATTAAACTTAGCCATATTTTTGAAGGTATAGGAAGCCCACTAACTGTAGGTAACTCGGAGGGCAGAGTCCCTTACATGATGGTTCGATCAGATGTCTAAAATTATTTTAATTTCACCTTACTGTTGGAATAGTTGAACAACTTTTTTCAGAGGGGGAGTGGGAGGTGGGAAGGGTACAAGGGTCAAAGTTGAATGTTAACGTTAAAGCACTTGTTACCTGTTTTTCTCTTCTGTTTTCTACTTTCAGTACCGGGGATTTGAACTATGGTATTAATAAGCTCCCTCTCATACTCAAAAGGATGATGTTGAAATCAAATATATCTAATATCTTGAAGGCATTGAAAAATGGCAATTGCTGTTCCGGCTTTTGATTAATAGCTTTTAGAGTTCTTACTCTGCTGTTTGTTTTGAAATTATTTGCCCTATTTACAGTGAATGTTGTCTCCCGTATGGCCCTCTGTGTAGTCCATAGCTTGCAGTTTTCAAATAAGCTGCCAAGAGATGTTCTCTTGGTGTCACTGGTTCATATTAGACACTGGTCAGATGCAGTAGATGTAAGGTGGCCAAGTTTTCCTGTGTCTCGGAGGTGAAAACAGAGTGATTTAACTTGCATATAGCTGGCCACCTTTGGGGATGTTAAGAAAAGCAATGACCTAAAATGTCTGAATTTCCTGTTTTTTTGTTTTTTAATATAACGGGTCATTTGTGAGAAAGGAGACTTGATATGCCCAACAGCATATTTACTGCAGCAGGGATGTAATTAAGTAGCTGAAGAACATAAAACTATTTTATAGATTCTGATATAGCAAGGAATTGAGGTTTCAGATTGAAAGTAGCTTTGATCCAAAGTTGAATTTCATGAACCTGGAGAAATCTGTGTTCACTATAAACCAGTTAGTGTGTCTGTTTTCTGTAATCTGTAGACTCTTTGACGTAGCTTTTGCTCCTGCCAGTGGGGTCTGTGCACTGTTGACCCTGAGCAGATAAGGAGTTTGCTCAGAAAATTCAGGATGGTAAATAAGTGATATTATCAAACAGATGACCAAATTTATATCTTGTGTAGTATCTTTTGTATGTATGAGAAAGAAGTCAGGAGTAGTATTTAATTCACTTAGTTTGCCCTGTAATTTCTTGACAAACTATTCTGGCATGTTTGTGAGGCAAGTCCCTAAGGTCACTCTTTCTAGATGAAATGCAAACTAGTTTGTGACATCAGCCTCTTAAAGCACCTGGCATATCCGAACAACATGTATACCAGAAGCTTTCTTTTTTTTTTTTTTTTTATCCTCACCCGAGGACATTTTTTCTATTTTTTGTTCAGATAGAGTGTGGGAGGGAGAGAGAGAGAGAGAGAAACATTGATGTGAAAGGAACACCTCGAGTGGCTGCCACCCACACGACCCAACCAGGGCCGGGGACAAACTGCAACTGAGGTACGTGCCCTTAGCGGGAACCGAACCCGGGTCTCTCAGGACCGCAGGCCGATGCTCTAACCGCTGAGCCAAACCGGCCAGGGCCAGAAGCTTTCTTTTGCTGTGGCAAGTGCTTTCAGGAATGACTGTTTTCCGACTCCAGGGATCAGCTCCATCAGCTCCCTGGTAGTGTCTCAGATTGCCTTAGAGCTGTGGTTCTCTGAGCTGTGGTTCCAGGACCTGAGTGTCAGCATCACCTGGGCACTTGCAGGAAACACACGTTCTACGGCTCCACCCCAGACCTTCTGAGTCAGAAACTCGGGGGATGGAGCCCAGCCACCTGTTTGCCAGTACCTCCAGGGCATGCGCAAGTTGGGGGACACCTGGGTTAAATTAATGACCTGATCTATCCAAGAAACCTTAGACAGAAAAAGCCTTAGAGGAAAAGTAATCTAGAAATCAAATTTAGACCTTTGATGTTTATTTTAATTAGAAAAGCATTACATTATTTTTTGTTTATAGATGCAGTAATACTTTGCAGCAAATTTGACTTCATTATTTGTGACAGAAGATGTTATAAAAGTATAGACTTTTTTTCTTTTTCTAATCGAGGTAAAATTCACATAACAAAATTAACAGTGAACCAATTTGAAGTGTACTTTTCAGTGGCATTGAGAGCATCCATTCTGTTGTGCAACCGTCACCTCGGTCTAGTTCCAAGACATTTCCAATCACCCTGGTTGGAAGTTCCACACCCATTGAGCAGTCATTCTCTGTTCTCCCCTCCTGGCCCCAGATTCTGGCAACCACGAATCTGCTTCTGTCTCTATGCATTTATTCATGCTGGGTGTTTCTTGTAAGTTGAATCATGTAACATATGACCTTATGTATCTGGTTTTCTTCACTTAGCATGATGTTTTTGAGGTTCATCTCATTGTAATATATACCACTACTTCATTCCTTTTAAAGGCTGAATAGTGTTCCATTGTATGTGTATGCCACATTTGTTTATCCACTCATCTGTTGTTGAACATTTGGGTTTTTTCCACTTCGGGGCTAGTGTGAATAGTGTTGCCTTTGGTTTACAAGTATTTGTTTGAATCCTTTCTTTACATGTTGGGGTTGGGGGGCATATACCTAAAGTAGAATACCTGGTCATGGTCATTCTGTTTAACTCTCTGAGGAAATGTTTTCCACAGCAGCTTGCACTGTTACCTTCCCACCAGCAATATACAAGGTTCTGATTTCTCTATAGCCTCACCAACATTTATTTTGCACCTTTTGATTATAGCAATTCTAATGAGTGTGAAATTTTATCTCGTGATTTCAGTTTGTATTTCCTTAATTACTAATGCTGTTGAGCATCTTTTCATATGCTTGTTGGCCATTTGTCTTTGGAGAAATATCTATTCAAGCCCTTTGCCCATTGTTAAGTGGGTTGTTTTTCTTTCTGTTGTTGACTTACAAGAATTCTTTATGAGGAATCTGGCTCCAGGTCAAAATCCTAGTGTGATCTTTCAGGCTTGACCGTTGGCAGTTACGTGGCTTTAATGTGGCAGGCTCCACGGGGGAAGGCTGCCTTCCCCATACTGGATTTGGGGCACAGCCAGTGCATTGCAGCCTTCTGGAGGGGGTTGCAGGCAGTGCTCAGGCCTGCATTCCGAGTCCGGGCAACTTCATTTGGAGGCCTACTTTGCGGGGCTTTGCCCAAGACACCTCTGCTGAGACCTCTTTCTGGAGGCCTTGGCTAAAGTATTTTTCTCTACTCTGCTTTTCTTCTCCTAGCTCTTCTCCTTTGCTGTGGTCTGGATGTTTCTGTCCCCACCAAATTCCTATGTTAAAATCCTGTTGCCCAAGGTCATGATCTTAGAAGGTGGGGGCTTTGGGAAGTGATTGGGTCATGAGGGTGGAGCCCTCATAAATGGGATTAATGCTCTTATAAAAGAGGGCTGTCACTCGAATGTAGCTGTCCTGGCACCTTGATCTGGGACTGCCCAGCCTCCAGAACTGTGAGAAATAAATTTGCTGCTTATAGCCCACCCAGTCTGGGATATTTTGTTATGGCAGCCCGAATGGACTAACACACCCCTCTCTCCCCTCCCTAGCCATTTGGGTCTACGAAGAGGCAGGAGCCTTAGTCAGGGCTCCTCATTAGTTAGATGATGCCCACTCTCTGCACTGCACAGTCTGACCCTTGCCTGGCGTCATTCTGTGGGGAAAAGGAGCACTAGGGAGCTGGCACTGTTTATTTGGGCTCTTGCCTGCAATGTCACAGTAAGTGGACGGAGTCTTGATTGTTCCTTTCAGTTTGGCTTGCTGACTGTCAACCACCTTAGCACCCGTCAGCTGAACATGTTATATGTTCTGGATATTAGACTCTTATCAGATATGTTAATTTGGAAGTATTCTCTCTCATTGTATAAGTTGTCTTTTCACTGTGCACCTTTGATGCACAAGTCTTAAATTTTTTAAAGAGATTTCTGTTTAATCATATTTTATGTTATGCTTTACCCCAAAATAGCATTGCCAGATAAGAAACCAGACAAAATATTGGAGACATTAAAGAGAATAAGAATCTTTGAACTAAACCATGCAAAATGGTATAAATGTCCACCTGAACAAGTGCTTGGGGCAGAGCACCAGGCTGTAGAAGGGAAACAAACTGCAGTCACCACACCAGAACTGAGTTGTATCAAAAGTGCTCCCAGGCTATTTGTATTTTTGCCTTAAAACATGAATTGTTTATACTGTCTCCAAGGGACAAAACAGAATTTTTCCTGGGCAATTTACATACATAATTCTTGCTTTTTTTTTTTTTTTTAATTATAGTTGAAAAGTTTTTCATTTTGATAGCATCCAATTTGTGTGTTTTTTCTTTGGTTGCTTGGGTGTCATATCTAAGAATCCATTGCCCTAAGATCATAAATATTTACAGTTTTCTTTAAAAAAATTTTTGTTGTTGTTAATCCTCACCTGAGGATATTTTTTCCATTGGTTTTAAATAGACTGAAAGGGAGAGAGGGAATGAGGGAGAGAGAAACATCAGTGTGAAAGAGACACTTCAGTTGGCTGCTTCCTGCAAGACCCAGATGAGGGCTGGGGATTGAACCTGCAACCCAAATACATGCCCTTGACCAGGAATCGAACCCAAGACCCTTCGGTCCACAAGCTGACACACTAACTGCTAGCCAAACCGGCCAGGACAGAATTTTATAGTTTGATCCCTAACAGGTCATTGATCCATTTTGGTTCATTTTTGTATATGGTATGAAGTACACGTCTGGTTTCACTCATTTGCATGCGGATATCAAGTTGTCCTAGCACTATTTGTTGAAGAGACTCTTCTTTTCCTATTGAATGGTCTTGGCATCCTTGCTGAAAAGCAATTGACCATATATGTGAGGGTTTATTTCTAGACCGTCAATTCAGTTCCATTGGTTTGTATGTCTGTCTTTATGCCAGTACCACACTGTTTTGATTAAAGTTGTTTTGGGGGTAAGTTTTCAAAATTGGGAAGTGTGAGTCATGTAAAATTATTTTTCTTTTCAAGATTTGGCTATTTGGGCTCCGCTTTTCCGTTCCTACAAAAAAGATTGTTGGGATTTTGATAGGGATTGTGTTAAGTATGTAGATTGCTTTGCGGAGTATTATCATTGTATTAAGTTTTCCAGTCTATTAACATGGGATGCCACTAATTTAGGTCTTTAATTTCTTTTGACAATGTTTTATAGTTTTTAGTGTACAAGTCTCTGCCTCTTTGCTTAAATTTATTCCTGAGTAGTTTAATCTTTTTCATGTTATTGTAAATGGAATGTTTCTTGCTATTGCTATTTCCCTTTCAAATTGTGTACTGTTAGTATATGGAAATGCAACTGATTTCTTGTGTGATCTTTTATTTTGCAGTGTTGCTGAAATGGTTTATTAGCTCTAACAGTTATCTTGTGGATTCTTTAGGATCGATAGAGATCATTTTACTTATTTGTTTATAATTTGTATACTCGTGTGTGTGTGTGTGTGTGTGTGTGTTTAATCTGTATAGAACTTCTAGCACAATGTTGAGTAAAAGAGGTGAATGTGGGCATCCTTAACTTGTTCCTAATTGTAGGGGGAAAGCTTTCAGTCTTTCACCATTGAGTATGATATCAGCCATTATATACTGTTTTATATTAGGGTTACATTGTATTCAGTTTTTCTTAGAGCAGTTCAGAGAGTTGTAAAATAAATATCCATTGTAGACTTTCTTAATTGTACCTAGAAAGAATTTTGGAAAAACTGCATCAAAAGTTGAAGTTACGTCCCTTAAATTCACACTACTGTTCTGTTTGGACAAAATGAGCCATGGAAATGAATCAGATAATTGATGGAGGTTTTTTCTCATTGATTTGATAAAATTTCCAATTATTTTGACCTGAGACTTGGTCAAGCAAGTTTTATACCCATAATTGGACAATTTAGAGAAACAGTGGCAGTTTTGCAGAGATTTCATGAGCAACATAGAATTACAGAACTAGAAGCAACTTCCCCAGTCTTGAACTTTGTTCCAGAAAAGATCAGGAGTTGGGATTTTTTAGTTTGAAAAAAACCAAAAAATTCGATCACTGTAAGAGACAAAGTATTTGTACTATTGAAGGAAAAAGGGATAACAACTTTTTGTTTTGTTGTAATTTAGGAAGCCTTGGGTCAGATAGATTGGTTTTTTAGGCCCAATGTAAAGAACAAAATTCTGAGCAATTAAGAGATATCAAAATATGTAATAGGCTGCCTCTCACAGTTGTGTCTGGTGTTTATGTGACCCCACATTTAACATTCTGCCATTCTACATATAAGTCATAGGCAAAAGGAATTCAAGAATTCCTATCATTATAATCTAGTGTGGACCAAATATACAAGATGAAAAACACCTCATACTTTCTTCAGTCAGCAATGACAACTTGCTGCAGGAAGCAGAACCCATAGGTGATAATCCATTGTCAGAACGGTGATTCACACAAGTAAAGAAACCACATGCCACTAGGATAACAGGAGAGAGTGTTCATCTCCTAACTGTGAGAGGAAGAAAAAGAAGACACAGAAGAAGATTCAAATTCTAGTTACTAAAGGGGTATTTTCCTGTGAAATAAATAACCAAGAACAGGTACAGGGACGTGTTTTATTTTTAAGTTTGAAGAAAACATCTCTCTCCCATTTGGGATCTCTTAGGGTCTTCCGAAAATCATTTTCTGAATAGTTGTGAAGAATTGGCAGCAACATAACACTAATTTTAAGCAATCTAAATATAGAAAATAGGACTAGAGAACATAAAGCCAAAAGTCAGGTTTTAGTCAGCTTCACAGAAACCACACATCTTCAGAAATTGAGGCCACTCAAGATATGTTGTGTTCACTTTGCTGTTGCCACTACCTTTCATCCTACACCTGAGTTCTGATGGACTTCATTTTTCTTTGTACCCTACATCAAGGCATCCATGGGGGAGGAGGGTGCAGTGGGGAGAGGCAGCTAGTGATCTTTACCAACACCAAGGAGATGGCTTGGAGTGATCTAGTGCCAGAGAAGTAATGACTCATTTACATAATAAAAGTAACTGTAATTTCTTGAACACTTAATGTGTCAGACGCTTTACTAGATGCTGTGTATTCTTCATGAATTTATATAGACAGTCTCCCAGTAGATTTAAATAGATTTCAATGGGATCTGGACTCTAGACACTCCAGAGTCCAGGTAGGGTTCATCTTGGGTGAAATTGTGCATAGCCATGGCATATGTTAGGTATTACAGCTTCCACCTTTGGATAAGAGTAATTAACTAATACTCAGTTGTTAACTGCTAGATAACTTATTTAGCAATTCATTTTGAGTTGAAGCTCTGTTAACTTCTTACCCCCTTCTCTAGTGTCTGTTCCTAGCAGGAGGAATATTCTTAGTATCCTCCAGTCTACCTGTTCTTTAACTCCCAAGCTAAATAACACAAAATTATGTGATCTACCTCCGCCCCCAGCCTTGCTTACCCCTCAGATTAGAACTTGTTAACATCACCCCAAATCCTGGGAGAGGTCCTTTAGACACTATGCAAAGAACTATTGTTAAGCACCCAACTTTGTTGTTTAAGCAGGTCTGCCGTGAGAACCCTTATTCCTGAATTCTAGGAATTGCATCAAGTCTTCATGTTGATTGTCGGAAAACTATTCTAAGTGCTTCTCCTCCCATGTTTTGTCTGTGCTAAGAAACCATAACTCTTGGTATTTTTCTCTTTCAAATATAAAAGAATGTATTTCAAATCCCAGTGTTACTCTGTTGTATGAAGATTTTAATTTACCTGACCAGCTCTCTTGCAGTGATTTAACATTTCTTTATTCCCCAGGGAAAAGTTAACCATCGGCTGCCGCCAGCTGGTTGAGATGGAGTGTGCCATGCAGCAATGCAATGCATCTGTGTATATGGAGGCCAAGAACAGGGGATGGTGTGAAGACATGCTCAACAGTAGGGACTGAGTCTGATTGGTAACTTGAAAGGATTGCATTTGTCCTGAAGAACAAGAGTAGCTTTCAACCTTTAGAGCCAAACCCAAGAGACTTGTAAGAAATGTCTCATTTGTATAAAAAGGTGATTGCTTGTTACTGACAGTCTCATTGAGGTTCTATGAAAAGCCTAATGCATCCCTTATGGGAAAAACTGTGAACTCAACTCTGCTGAAGTTGACAATACCTCCCTACCTCTACTCCTGTTACTGAGCCAGTATGTTTAAGGGAAGGGGAGTTTGTTTTATTTTAGTCACCTTTGGGCAGGAGCCACTGTGGCATCTGAGGAAGCACAGCATTAGCATCTCTCAACCCTGAATATGGTTATGGGACCGGTAGGACCTGACCATGCTCACATTCCATGAATAAAATCTTATCCCGGGTTGTTTTTGATCAGTATCTTCCCTGTAGACCTGGTGAATAGAATGCACATCCCTTCCACTTCCCCAAGGTAGTGAAAATAGAATTTTTGCTTCAGCTCCAACTTGCAATAGCAGCCTTTCTTCTGCCCTAGGCGTGTCACTTTCCAGTGCATTTCTAGTGGGAAGAGCAGGGAGATCCCTATGCAGTTCCCCTTACATGTGAAGCAGCATGAATTTTTGGGATTAGGTGGCAGTGACCGAAGTTTCCCCTAGCTAAACCAAGTGTTTAATTGACATATTTCTTATTTAGTTATATGAGTTGGAAGTCCTTGTTTCTAGAGTATATTATGCTTTTGTTAGTACATTAGATTAAATCTAATTTGGTATTCTATTATAAGGGTTAATTAATTTTTTTAAAAACTAAGTTATTTTTTAGTAAGATTTAACTTTTCACTTTACTTCCAAATTATATTTCTGAACTGTGTACAAGGTATAATTATAAATGTCATCCTCTCCAATAAAAGAGAACCTAGCCAGTCTGCTCACTAGCAGTCTGTGCAGGACCCACTGAGCTGTTTGCATACAAAGCCACACCTCCACCGGGGGCTCAGAGTGCAGCTTTGAACCTGAGGGAAGCCTCTGCTCCCTGAGGAGCCAAAACATCCCTTCCCTTGGACCAAAAGAACTTTTCAGGTCTTTATCCCTTAGCTGCTTCTGGTTGTTACTGTTGGGTCTCAGCTCTGCTTTGTTACTACCCTCTCTTTCCTTTGTATCTTTTTAATATATGTTATGCATTTCAGAACATTTCTTTTTACTCCTATCCTGCTTACTTCCTCATGTTTCATCCTTATTTATATGGATTTATATCTTAGTCTGTATGTCTTTTAGTTTGTGCATTGTCAATTCACTTTGTAAATTTTATTGATATGTGAAGGTGTTTTCTTCTGTCTTTTTAATTTTGATCTAGAAACATTCTTTTAAACTTTTTTAGTCTGTTTCTTTGAAATATCAGGTGTTTTTTTCTCCCTTCCTTGTTGCCTTTTCTAATCTTGAATTGTATTACACTAAGTCTAATGTCTGTCACCGTGCACTTACCACAGTATTGACTGTATGCCCCCCCCTTCACCTTTTCAGTCAGCCCCCTACTCTCTGACCCCCTGACAACCACCAGTATGATCTGTTACTGAGTCTGTTTTTTGTTTTGTTTTAGATTCCACATACAAATGAAACCTTACAGTATTTTCTCTGACTTATTTTACTTGGCATAATACCCTCTAGGTCTATCCATGTTGTTGCAAATGACAAGATTTCATTCTTTTTTATTTCTGAGTAATATTCCATTTATTTTTGCTTTTGTTTCCCTTGCTTGAGGGGACATATCCATAAAGATATTACTGAGGCTGATGTCAAATAGTTTGCTACCTATGTTGTCTTCTAGAGGCTTTATGGTTCCAGGTCTTAGTCTTTAATCCATTTTAGTTTATTTTTGTATGTGGTGTAATAAAGCGGTCCGGTTTCTTCTTTTTTTGCATCTATCTGTCCAGTTTTTCCAGCACCACTTTTTGTTGTTTCCTCATTGTATATTCTTGCCTTCTTTGTTGTAGATTAATTGACGCTATAAGCAAGGGTTTATTTCTGTGCTATTCTGTTCCACTGATCTAAGTGTCTGTTTTTTGTCCTAATACTATACTGTTCTGATTTCTATGGCTTTGTAGTAGTCTGATATCAAGGAGTGTGGTACCTCCAACTTTGTTCTTGCTCAAGATTGTTTTGGCTATTCAAGGTCTTCTGTGATTCCATAGAAATTTTAGGATTTGTTCTAATTTTGAGCAGAATGCCATTGATACTTTGATAGGGACGGCACTGAATCTGCAGATTGTTTTCATATATTTGTTTTGATGGAAGAATTATCAGATCCTTAGAAGAGCAACTCCAGGTTTTGAAATCTCCCTTCTTTAATATGTATGGCTATTATATTTTGAGCAGAAGCCATCAGAAGCATACCACGAACAAGTGGACTGATGGGGAGAGTCACACCAGGGGAAGGGCTTCCCCATCTGTCTACTTTACGCCCTTGGCTTTGCCTTAGTAGGAGCTGGTGATAACTTCACGAGAGGCATCCCTGAGAATTATTCCATCAAAGTTCCTGGCACCATTTTACACTAGCCTTTCCACTTTTCTAGAGTGCTATATAAACAGAGCGTTTGCAGCTGACTTTTCATTTAGCATGCCTTTGTGATCCATCCATGTATTATCAGTACTTCAGTTCTATTAATTCAAGTAGTATTCTATTGTATGGATGGAATTGATTCATTCACCAGTTGGAAGGATATTTCAGTTTTGGGCAATTATGAATAAAGCTGCTATATTCACACAAAGGCTTCTGTGTGAACATGTTCTCCTTGCACTTGGATAAATACCTAAGAATGGGATTACTATGTCATAAGGTATTTTTCTAAGAAATGGCCAAACTGTTCTCCAAAGTGACCTTAAAATTTTCTAATTCCTTCAGTAATTTTTCATTACTCTGTATCCTAACCAGAATTTGGTATTATTGTTTTAATAGGTGTGTATGACATCTTGCTTTTTACATTTTCCTAATGGTTTATGATAGAGAACATCTCTTCATGTTCTTACTGGAACCCATTTATCTTCTTTGAATTGTCAATTCAAATCTTTTGCCCAGTTTAAAACTGGATTGTGTGATTCATTTTTAGAGTTTTGGATTCAAATCCTTGATCAGATGGTTTTCTTTCAGGCCTGTACATTTAAGGACTTGGTACCACTTTTGGTTTAGACACTAGCTTAATGTAGAAGGTAGATCTTTTCATGACTTGCAAGTAGCCTTTGGTAGATGCTTTCCAATATAGCAACCCTATTCTTACATTGCTGGGTATTTTACTTCATCTCATAACTTCATTCTCTCATTCAAGTTTGGTATTCCTGTGTACTTTTTCTAGGCTAAAATTATATTACTTCCTTAGCCATTTATTCAAACATACACCCTTTTCCAATTCTATTTCCACAAGATATCCCATATATACCCAGTTTTATAACTAAGCGTTGCTTCTCTTATTCAACTTCCAGTAAGCTATGAAGCTATTCATAGTGAAGCTTAAATATTTTGTTGGCCATTGTGCTATTAAGTTGAAGAATCCATGACATGTTTGTATGTCCTCCTTATAAACTTTAGTTGTTGTTCAGTGTATCCTTTTAATACTCTTGAGAAACTTCTGGATTTATTATGAAGGAAATTGGTGCTTCACTGTAATTCTTTTTTAACCTACAGATGATTTAATGTTTTCTTGATTTTTTAAAAATTGAGTAAATTTGACGTGTAACATTGTGTAAGTTTAAGGTACAGTGTTATGCTGATACATTTATATGTTGTAATGATTGCTGTGTAGTGATTATTTATCATATTACATAATTTATAGTGTCTATATTCATTATACTGTGCATTAGATCTTTATGGCTATTTACACCTTGTTGCCAAGTTTGTATACTTAAACACCATCACCCTTGCTCCTTCCCTCCTCAAGCCCCTAACCACCACCATTTTACTCTTGTTTTTACGGGTTTTACTTTTTTAGATTCCACATGTGCTATCATACAGTGCTTGTCTTTCTCTTACTTATCTTAACATAATGTGCTCAAGATTCATCCATGTTGTAGCAAATGGAAAGACATCCTTTCTCATCTAACAGGTCTCCTGATTATGGGACCAAATTTGTGACTTGGCCTTATTATTTAAGATCATATGTTGGTGTTTCCTTTCTTTTTTCTTTTACACCTAGTTAATTTACCTGTATCTTATGTCTCGGTGAAAGATTCTTCAAATCTTTTTTGGAACAAAGTAGGATACAAATAAATGCCTAATACTATAGACACTGAGTTTTCTATGGCTCATACTTTTCTAAAGGCAACTCTGGAGTTGCAAAAATACCCTAATCAACTCTTTCCCCTTTGCCTATTTAAATTTTAAGTTAAGAATTCTGAGGTCCGGAGAGATTATAGGTATCAAGCAAGGATTCTAGCACTGTATCACATTCACAAATCTAGGGGCTCCCCCACCCAAAAAATATCGTTATGTAAGAAATTCTAAAATGTGTTGAGTAATGGTAAAGCTTGTATGATGTACAAGCCAAAAATCAAAACTCTATCTTAAAAATCACAAAAAAACTCATGACTGAGGTATAACTGTTAATTTAAACAGGTATTTTATAGTTTTGCTACTGTTTTAGGACCTAGTATATTTTACGCATTTATGACAACCAACTGCAAGCATGATTATCATCAGTATTATTTCTAAATTAGTCCAAAACCCATACTGGTAAAAAAAGAAAAAAAAATGCTGAGGTTATGCCACATTTCCTTTCCTTCCCTCAAGAAAAATGTACATGTTGGACATGGATAAGTAACAACTAGTCATTGACTGTGTCGCCCCCCCCTCCCAAGAAGCTTCTTATATTCAATTCATACTTAAAAATTGATTTTAGCCACCAAAATACCTGTTTGTCATCAATGATAACAGAGGAAAACTTTGACTCAAAGTAATCTCACATATTATTTGCATTTAAGTGTTACTTAGGAACTGAGAAGTACTTTCCAAGGATTTTATTGCTTAATCCTCATAAAACTTAATTTCCTTATGTTAAATAGAACATACACAGAGCCATTTAAAAAAATAGTTATCAATATTAGGCTCATATCTCCAACCTGGTTTTAGTCCAGAACAACCAGCAACTAATAGTCAGGACCAGCCACCAGGTGAACTGGTTTCCTTTCCTGGAAGGTTTCTGTGTAATGGATGCTACAAATAAGGTGTCAAAGTGCCAGTGAAACAGGTGGAGAGAATACCTCGTCGTCTTCCTGTCCCAGTCGGCTCATTAGATTCCTGGGTGCTGCTCTATCTTCTCTGAGAGAAGAAACTGAAAACCTTACACCGTCGTGAATTTCAGATGTAAGATGCCAGGTGAATATTTTTTTCCCAAATACCTTAAGCTCATCACCAGTGAAAAAAAAGTTTCCCCAGAACTTTCAGTAATGAATGAGTACACAAACAACATGTAGATGTCAATCCCGTGGTGCAAGGATTTCCTGCCAAGCACCTTTAATAAGTTTGCGTCAGCAGCAGGCGTCAGGATGTGCGAATTTGGCACCATAAGTTATATGTGGAGCACTGCACATTAGCTACCCAGTCACCCCAACCAATATTTATCCATGTGAACAGAAAAACTGAACAAAAACATAGTTCTGGTGAAGACTGCATTCATAAATCCAATACAGTTTAAATTAACTGTTTTCACAGTCAAGGGCTGCCATTTGGGATTGTTTTGTTAATGATAAAAATAGGAATTACTTAGAAGATAAACTACTTCACTGGTCTTTACTATTACATACTAAGTATCTTGCTATATACCCTTAAAAAGTAATATTAAAAACAGTGTTTCAAACAAAAATTACAGCTATGTTACTGTTCATCAACTCCATTCAAATAAACATTGGTAATTCATTCTCAAAAAAATTATTGTAGCTGAGGCGAAAGCTTAGAGGATTGCATTCTGGGTGTGTAAAGAAACTACTAGAAGACCGCCATTCGGCTTCAGTCACTGAAATCCGCCACATCCCACTTCAACAGGTAAAGCACTCTGCTGAGAATATAAAAAGTTATAAAAGGCAATCATAAAAGATTAAATCTTGGCAGGCACATCAGCTATCTTTTAATAAAAACAAAGAGTAGTTGCCATCTAGTTAAATAAATCTCCTTTGTTATAGAGTGTTCCAGTTATTGAAAAGGGGCCCTTAAAAAACCCAGATGCCTATATCTTAGTACCCTACCCCCTGCCCTAATAGACATTTGAGAAAAGAGTCATTTAATGTGCAAATTGGCAAAACAAATGTGGAGGAGTGGGGACTTTTTGAAACGATGTGCCCAATCAATTCTTGGTTTATTTTACAGTATTAACTTCCAGAAAGTAAAATAACCAAAGTAGTCCTAAAAATACATAAAACAGACCTTCAACTTTGCATTCCTTTCCCAGTAACACAAAAAACTATGTACAGCATGTTTAATAATATGCAATATGCAAAAGCTCTGTGTTGCTGTTAGCAACCTCTATACCCACCCACCCTCCTTATTCACAAATGTACCTGTAACTAAACACAATTACATCACTAAGCCTGTTAGTTTGAAAGAATCTTAAATTTGTTAAAACTGGAAAATCTTTGTATAGGGGCTCCACTCATTTGACTCAAGGTTATAAACTTCTACAGTATTCAGAAATTCATTGCCATCAAATCCTCCTACTGCATAAATGGTGTTCCCTACAGCTGCAATCCCAGCATTGCTCCTTGGTGAAGTCATGTTTCCCATCATCTTCCATTCATTTCTAGTTGGATCATACATCTCCACACAGCTGATGGCATGAGAGCCATCAAAGCCACCACCTACAAACAGTTTTCCTAAAAGAGAAATGAGACAAATCAATCCAGATAAAGAAAAAAAAACCACCCAAATCTATCTTTTGCTAATATCAGTGGTTCTCAGAAATGCCTCTTCATTCTGTCAGAAGTATTTATTAAATGCCTACTAGGGTGGCAAGTACTCTCTAGAGACTGGGGATATAAATGGAATGAAATAGATAAAACCACTCATACAGGAAGCACAGGCAACTTAAGTGTGTGTGTGGGGGGGCATCTAACTAAAGTGCAGTTCTCGCAATTCTATGTGGTAGTTGCTATTACTGCCATTTCACAGATGAACTAAGGCACAAGGAAGTTGGACAACTTGCCAAAAGACACAGCTAGTAGTAAGTGGCAAACCAAAAAAGCTCTGTGCACTGGATGTTTTGTATTAGTCTAGTGTGTAACAACTAAGATTCAAAAGAAGTAATAGAAAAGCAGATTTCAGATAATTAAACATTTTCTAGAGCTTCCCAAATATATAAAATGATGTTGGTAAAGAAAGTTCTTGGAAATAAAGTTGAGAGTTATGACTGCTTTCAAATATACATGTAGAGCAGTTAGTTGTTGTTTTCTAACATAAAATGTTAACATAAACACTATTACTCAGAAAAATGCACATATATGATAGAGTTCTCACTTAATGTTGTCAGTAAATCCTATGAGGACTTTAAGTGAAAGGACATGTGACAAAACCAATTTTACCACGGGCTGATTGATCAAACAAGAGTTGAGTTCCTATGGCATCCATCAACATCATGAAGAAAGGTTAGTGCTGCACTTGGGAAAGAACTGACCAAGCTCACAGTGGCTAGAGGCGCAGACCAGCAGGCTGCTGGTGGGCGTGTCTACGCACACATACTTGCACCAGCTGAGCCACAAGCTTACTAACATCTGCTTTTGTTCCAAAAACAAGGCTAGTTAAATTCATTTTAATAATTGTAAGTAAATCAATACATTGTATATGGAAAAGGAAGCTGTGTCTGTATAAAACTAAGTTTAATGTCTTGGGAAGACTTCTTAAAATAGTCTAAAAGTTTTGCTTCCAATTAGGTATCAAATAGACAATTAGAATGACTGGATCTAGATGATTTGCAAATAAAATACTTCATAAAATTCTTGCTCTAAATAAGTAAACGCAAACTCCAAAATGAAGCATTATGAGTATGGTTTATGGAGGAAAATGACTTAGAACTTAATTCAGTGAATTCATCAAAAGATTAATGAATTACTATATTGAGGTTACATCAAGTACCGAGTTTCTGATTAGGAAAGACATTTCTAAAAGATAAACCCCCAATCCCCATTGCATCAGAAAAGATGGCTGCTTCTAAATTCTTAATTAAACAAACATCTAGTTACCACTGACATTCTCTTGGTATTTTACAACAAATTCTTGCCACTAACCAGTGCTACTCACCATCCAGAACAGCTACACCAGCTCCTCGCCTAGCCACATTCATGGGTGCAATTAAAGTCCAGGTGTTATTTTCAGGATTGTAACGTTCTACGGTGCTCAGGCAATTCCAAGACTCTGCACCTCCAATTATGTACAAATAACCACCAAGCTCACAGACTGCAGACTGGTGTCTACCTATAAAATGAAATCAAACCAAAATTATTACTCTAGTCCCCAAACTGTAAGTGTGTACTACATATACTGTTGATTCAAGTCTTTTTAGGAAAAGAAAACATGAAGGAAAAAAGTCAACTTACGAATGTTTAGAGGAGCACAGCTTGTCCATGACTTCGTTATAGGATCAAAAACATCACAATTTTTCAGTCCTTTCTGGCCATATGGATCAGAGCCACCAAGGATGTATAATTTCCCATTCAGAGCACACACCCCTATGTGAGTATAAAATAAGGTTACACATTGATAATCTAATTATCATGTTTAAATACTGCTATCTCAGAAGAAAAGCATTTTTTACCTGCATTACAACGATTAGTTCTCAGCTCTGGGACAGGAATCCAGTCATCTATGTTTGGATCATACATCTCTCCACAACTCAGGTCATCTGAGTGGCCATTCGATCCACCAACCACATAGAGCTGGCCCTGTACCAAAAGTGAGAGATTAGCATTTCCACCCTTCTAAAGTTATGAGAAAAAGCTAAACGTGGGTTGCTTCTCCCTGAAACTTAATGCATTTACCATCAGTACAGCCATTTGAAATCGGGCTCTTGGTGTTCTCATGGGAGCAAGGAAGGACCAATGATCTGTATGTGGATCATAGCATTCAACTGTTCGAAGACATTCCTCTCTGTTATAGCCACCTGGTAAAAGAACCATAAAGATTTATGTTTAAAATATTAACCTGGACGAGGGTTTCTGGTCCAGAATGGTTTACGTAATCTGCATAGCAAGAAAAAGAGTTTTTATCCACAATCTTATATATAAGGCCCCAGTAGTTCATGTTTAAGTGCTTATAAATAACTGAATTAACAATATTGTCAGTGTGACTAAATTGCTTGGTGTTGGCTTAAACATTAGAACAATTTACCCACTTTATTGTTTTTTTAAGAATTAGAAAAAGATACTGCGTCAGAGATTAGGCAGTACAACAACAGTATTTACTTATTATTTCTCTGTTGTCTTACAGTGTGATAAAGTGGAATGCCAAGGAAGAAGGCGTAGTAAACACTCTCTTCCAAAGCGTGCATGTCACAAGTGTCAAGTGTCCATTTGGAGCTGGGCTGGTTGAAAGTTTCCAGTAAGAAATCACCACCCTTGCTCTTACCTGCAGCTATGAGTTTGCCATTCATCTCCGCTGTCCCCAGACCCGACCGTGCGTAATGCATAGGCGACATGGGCTTTTCTATCAGCTCATCTGGCTGCATCTCAAAGCTCAAACTCTTAGTTAGTTTCGGAGTACTTGTTGGGGAGCTCTGTGGGCTGTTTCGCCCGTGAAGGAAAATGACACAGAATACACCATCTAGCACAGCCAGGCACAAGTAAGTGTTATCTGTAAAACCACAAGAGTTCTATGTTTAAGATGCAGTTATTATTACTTTTGGTTGCTGTGCAATCCTGAATTGAACTCTAGATTCCAGACAGGAACAATCTGCTCTTGTATTCCAAACTTAGTTGCTTCTGAGTTTTTTCCTCAAATAGTCAATCTGAAGGCATTAAAAAAATGGTTCCACTAACACTCCTTCTTAAAAAATAACTGAATTTTAATAATCTGACAAGGGTAATACACTTACTTGAAGTCTTTTCTGAAGCAACGATTTTCCACTCGTGCTTAGGGCTTTGTACTGTGGCATTTGGAGAAGAGAGACATCCAGTGGAACTGCTACTTATCTGCTTATGGCCATTCTCACGTGGTGGTTTTTTCTGCAAAATCAAAAGGTAGCTACAGAAACCTAGCCAAAGACCATACCTGGTGTACCTTTGTTCCTGAGCTATTTCACAACACTGAAAAAACACTCAGTATCCTCCACCTATGTATGACATTATAGCATGCCTAAATTTAACACAAACCAACAATTCCAGTCGACACAAATCACACGCATATTTCTATCTCCACTTAATAACAACTACACTTACACAAATTGCCTGGTCAAGAAAAGCTCAATTTGAACAACTTAAAAAATATATTGTGAGTCAAATATCAATTCCTTAATGGAGGAGAAAAAGGAAATCCTCTACCCCATAATCCACATAAACTCTCATACTCTTTATATTAAGTACAGAATGTTCTAAAAGATGTTATAAATTTAAAATGGCATGAATTAACTGAGAATACATTTAACCCACTGTCTCCACGGAACTGTCAAACCTAAATAAATCATATGTACTGGTATCCTTCACACAATGCAAGCAAAAAAGTGAGCAAATAATATCCATCCAGCCTCTCTGACAGTATTTTACAGGAAAGAGGTGCTAACAACAAGAAACACTTAACAGTATATTTCTTTAGGACTACCTTACAGATATTATAGAGTCTATTTCCAGACTAATTAAACTACATCAAAACACAAAAATATAAAATAGTAATGAGAAATGAAACACTACTACTAAAAGAACCAACCATTCACAAAACAGAATATCCAGGAACACTAACGGAGGGAGAAAGGAACAAAGTTGCAAATGATTGTAAGAGAATTACAGTGTGTTCTCATGTGTGAGTTCCCTTTGATGATTTTTGTCTAATTACTTTAGCCCGTGACACTTCCAACGATACGATCATAGAGAATTGGAAGAGTCAACACTAACTACTCTGAGACGAGCTGTCAACGAACAGGTACCACCTATCACCTTCAGTACCTGGCCAAGTCTGCCTATCCACTTATTTTGGTCCCCAGGGCCAGAGCCACATGGGTAGGTAAAGTTTTTAATGGAAATTTCTATTTCTAGTGGAAGCAAAAAGCTATGTAATAATAGAGAAAAAGATTTTGGTAGCTACATGAGGCTTCAAAAAACTATTGAAAAGTTTGGTCTAGGCCATTCAGCAAGTGTGGTTACACGTCTGTAGGCTATTTTGAGAAAGGGCAGAGAATGTACCATGTGAATTCCGAGTATGAAGGAATTCCGAGTATGAAGCCACTTTTTATACGACAATGTATCCTCTACCATGAGAATTACAAGGCACATAAAACCCCATCCCAATCTGGGAAGAAGGGATCCATAGCCTGGCGCCAGTCCATCGGACACAAAGTATCACCAATTGATAATGCTTACATTAAGAGCTTCTATCACAATGAGAGAACTTCTAGAGAGGAGAGAAAACCAACATGAAAGAGAAAAAAGCACAGTAACAATGAAGATGCCAGTGTTACAGAACCAACAGCCTTTGGCAGAAATGCTGGTTAACACTTTTATATTCCTTCTGGAACATCTTCAATTCTTCCAGCTTCCTCACATCAACTTTACCACCAGCCCACTCACTGGCTCATGCTTTCTTTGCCTCCGTCTCCCAAGAGGCAGTCTCTGGTGGTGGTTTTTGAGCTTCTCAAACTACAGGTTTCTTAACCTTTATACTCTTTGGAAATTATATCCACTCGAGGTTACTAAGTGGTTTCCTAAAACCAGTGTAGGAGGGAGGTTCCTAACTTCTCTTCCATGTCTCCCCAGATGACACAGCTGGCACGTGAGTCCTTCAGACTTCCTCCTCCTGGGTTAACTGGCTCTTACAACACAGTGTGATTCCGATCGTCCTACCTTCCTACTGGCTTCCTTCTCACCTTCTTTTCCTATTCCTAAAGCTTAGTGTCCCTTCATCTTCTTACTTCATGATCTTGATTCATGGCACTGCCTCCTAAGGAGTCACAGGTCAGAATCCTGCTCTCTCTCAAATTCTTCCTTTTCCTTAATTTTCCTAATGTAAATGGACCAATCATTAAGAACTACTGACTCAATCTTTGTAACTATATCTATAGTCCTTCCTTTTTCCTTCGTGCCCTTACACATTGGTCTCACGAGCGCTAATCTACCTTCTCTACCTGGTTATAAAAATGGAAGTTTAATGCAATCATTTTGTAAAGTAAAAAAAAACAAAACACAAACTAGCTAGAATCCCACAACCCAGAGGCTACCTGATAGTTAACCGTGTGTCTAAAACATAATTAATAAGTACACAAATCTTTGCTCTAGAGAAATACCGTAATTTAACCCATCCACTATTATGAAATGTATCTGTTCATATTGGATCTACTTCCTTGTCTAAAAATCTATGAAAGTTCCCCACTACTTGGAGGATAAAGCATAAGCCCCATTTACTCACTTTCCTAATCTGGGAACCTGCACTTCCAAGCATGCCACCCTTGTGCGGACTTTCTTTGCTATCTGATGCGACTGTCTGCTGTGCACACTCTTCTAACCCTAAGACTGCGCAAATGTTGCCTCTTTTGTGAAATGTCCCTCGTTTCTCTCCTCTTGACTCTACTATGTCCTTCCCTTTATACCTTCAGTAGTTACCTCTTATAAGTCTGTATTGTTTTACCTACTCCTATAAGTTCCTAAAGTAGAAGCTGTCTCTTACACTTTCTTGTGTCTCCAAATCTAACACAATGCCTGCCATTTACCAAGCATTCCACCTTTGCTTACTGAGAGTACTTTAGAAAACTTTCAGACCCATAAACTTTCTGAAAATAAAGCTGTTTGGCCACTATTAACATAGAACACCTGACATCACCATACAGGTTACGTCTGAGTCTATTCTTTGTCTTCTAATTATTAAAGGAGAACCCTTAAAGTGGGTCAACTCCACCTACTTTATATTTTATCCCTCATAAATACAATGTTGAACTAAAGGCCAAAAAATGATTACATACTGTGTGGCCATTTATATCAAGTTCAAACACAGGCAAACCTGTATTTTTAGAAGTTGTGATAATGATTTCCTTCGGGGGTAGTTCATGGCAATGGTCGGGAAGGGGCAGGAGGGAGGCTCCCAGGGCACTAGAAAGCTCTTCTTGACCCGGGTGACTAGTGGGCTCACTATGTGACACTTAGGATTTGTGCAGTTTTCTCTGTAATCTGTCCATAAACTTAAAAAGTTTATTACTGAGAGTCTTGAAAATTGGATCTATTTTATAGTCATTCCTGTTGCAAACAACTATTTTTCTAGCCAAATTTCTATATTGCTTCATCTTATTTGTCATTTTTCTTACTATTTGTAAATGCTATTGAGAAAAAAATCTAAATGGGGTTCCTAATTTGCTGAGTTAATGTCTTTTAATGTAGCAAAAGTGGTGGAAGCTTGAAGGTATGCTTGTTTTCTCCCAAAAATGTTTCTGTCCAGTCATACCAATGAAATTCTTCCACTTTCCTTTATTGAAGGAAAATTGCAGTACACTATAGAATGCTCTAATCAAACTTTAACCTGAGGTTACCTCAGATGTGCAATGTGTACCTGCACAAACTGAATGTGGTCATCATCACTGCCAAACACCTCAGCCTGTCCATCTAGTAGGTTCCCATCAAGCAGCTTGTGATCAGCTGAGTAGTACAAGGTTTGAACCTGCAAAACAGCAACAGAACACCCATGTGGCTACCGTCTCCATGGCTACACTTTTAGTACGCAGATCACACAACCGCCTCAAGGTAACCTCCAGTGTGCTTCTTGGGCTTCTTGACATCTTACTCTGGCAGGATCCCGAAGCAAAGAAAACAACATGTCATGGTTGTAAAAATTAAAAAAAACAAAACAAAAATAAAATACAGAATCTTCTAATCCTGGCTGAAAAGTCCTTGGCTTGATTGGGTGAAAGAAGTCTTCATTTTTTTCATAGCTTCTATTATATTGCATTAAGAAAAAAGGCACTAGTACAATAGATAGGATCTTAAAGAATATACACATTTACAATAAAATACTGAACGTGCTTTACACCTCTCAGGATAAGTCGTCTAATTTGCATAAACATATTTCTGTCCTGTAGGCAATGTCAAGAAAAACAAATCCAAAAATTCAAACAAGATGCTGTCAAGATGCTTCCCTTAATCGATGCAAATACATGGCGAATGCATCTGATTTTCAAGTGAAAAACCATATAGAACTTAAAGATCATCTGTTGGCCTTTCAAAACGTAATGGTAACAGTATTTTTAAAGGCCTAACAGACTTGGTAAGCCACTAGTGAACCTGAAAGGCCTAAGCGGAGGGATAAACTCAAGGTCACCGCACCGCTCCATCTGCCTGCGTTTAATTCCCCTAATTCTCCATTAATTTTTTCTTGCGTGGTTTTTAAAAGCCCAAGTTGGTGACTATATGTATGAATAACACCATTGAAAAACACAAAGCTTTAAAGATAAGATTCCTGTAAAGGAGTAAACACCATTAAATCATCATCGTTCTCTGCCCACAGCGGATTTTTCTTAGGAGAACTGGGGCAGGACTGCTGCTTCTTTACGTGTCAATACACTTGAGGATTCTTCTTGTCTCTTCAGTCTTGGGTATCCTAGTTTTGTTAATAAACCTATGGGGAGATAAATCAACGGGGAGGAACAACCATTAGAAGCTTTTACTTACTTGTCAATTTTAAAGCAAAAACCTGTGAAGAAAAATTAAGAATCTACAGAAAATTTCAGTGTACCACCTCCCATCTCTAAAGCAAATTACATGCTACTTTAAAGAAAGTTAATAAGCACATAATAAGCAAAGAAATTAAAAAAAAAAAAAAAAAAAAAAGAAAAAGCAGAAGACCAAACTGAACAGTTCATTCAGCTCACCTGGACACCCCCCCTGTTTCTCAGCTTAGGGGTACCTATAGCAAAATTTAAATTCTTTAGGGTCATGGTTATAAAATAAAAGTGAGAGGGAATCCTTCATGTTATAGCAAAATACTTTTTTAAGAGTTGTTGAATCCCATTTACTTTAAAACTAACCTCTTCCATCAGCTCTTCCAGACTGTCTCCATTCTCCCAGATGCTACGCTGCACCCAGTTGATTACCTTTGTATACAGTTTGCCATTGCTGGGCAAGCAAACATTATCTTCAAGCATTACCTCCAACTAGAGTGGCGGGGGGGAGAAACAGTAACACATGGATCAGTGTTCACTCTCCAATTTTTAGCTTAATAAAGATGCCCCAATGCATTCCACACATTTACTCTACATTGTGAATTGGAATTAAGAACCAGTAGCCAAAAAACAAAGAAAACAAAATTGGTTGGAAGAAAACCATTACAACACTGCTAAAAATAACAGTATCATTTCAGTGTACTCTTTTTCACAACCATCACTCATTTGCCCAAAACATTAACAGAGATTCCATGCCTTGAACCAAGTAGTATATATCTCTTTAAAAATTTACTCCTTACCTTTAGCCGTGGAAGTTTAAGAAACTCTTCCTCTTCTGAAATTTGTAACAAATGCTCCTGAATATAAGCATCAACCTTATTCAACAAACGGGAGTCTCCCATACAACTTGCAAAGTTCCGGTAGGAGATGCAACTGGTAACATCCATTCTAGACAGTAAATAATCGCCACAAACCTTGGAAAACAAATGAGCACCAACATTTACATACATTTTCTTCAACAAGCATTTCATACTCTATATGTAAGCATTATGTAAAGACATAAAAATGAATTAAAAAAATCACTGCCCTAACAGAACAAGTTTAACAGTGGGAAAAAACAATGTATACAAACGATAAACAACAAATGCCATACAGATGTGTCAACTGTTTAAGGAAAAAAACACTACACTGAAATGCTATAATACTGCACATGAAATGTTAAGACAAGTATAATTCTCAACTAGAGTAATTAGAGAAGCCTTCATGAAGGCAACATCTGAACTGGGCTCTACAGGACAGATGATGTAGAATGCAGATAGGGAAGACGCTGCAAACAGTTTAGTTTGATTGGAGCAAAAGTGAATAGGAAATAATTTTGGAAAAATAGCAACTACACTAGGGAGAACCTGGTGCTAACCTGAGGGATATGTGCTACAAGCCATGGGAGGATATTTAAGCAGAGTGCTGTTAAAGGAGGTGCCAGGAAAGGTTCTTAAAGGGCCAAATAGTTAAGTGTCTTAGGTTTGTGGGCCTGCTGTCTTTGTCAAAACTACTCAACTGTCACTATAGGTGGAAAGTGGCCACAGACCGTATGTAAATGAAAGCTGTGTTCCAATAAAACTTGATAAAAACAGGCATCTGGTGGGAGGGTTGCAGTTTACTCACTCCTACATAGAGGATTAAATGCTTTTCTTCCTATGAATTATTAAGTACTTCTCAATGGTGTTAAATTCTAGAAGTGATAACTTTTAAAGAACCCAGAAGAGTAAAAAACAAACAAAAAACCCCACAAAGAATTGCCCTAGCTGGGTAGCTCCGTTGTTTAGAACATCGTCCTGATACACTAAGGTCACAGGTTGGATCCCTGGTCAGAGCACATACAAGAATCAACCAATGTCCTGCTATGGGCATGTACCTTGGCTGCAGTTTGTCCCCGGCCCTGGTTGGGTCGTGTGGGTGGTGGCCACTCGATGTGTCCCTTTCACATCGATGTTTCTCTCTCTTCCTCTCTCTCCTTCCCACTCTGAATAAAAAATGGAAAAATGTCCTCGGGTGAGGATAAAAAAAAAAAAAGAATCAACCAATGAATGCATAAATAAGTGGAACAAGAAGTTGGTGTTTCTCTCTCTCTTTCTCAGTCTCTCTCTCTCCCTTCCTCTCTTTAAAATCAATTTAAAAAAAAAATATGAACAAAGAATTGAAGTTATATGATTAATTTGAGAAAAATATTTTAATTCATGCTATACAGACACCCTGACAGAGAAAACTATTAGAAGAGCAAGACTTTAGCCCATTCCGAGAGGAGGTGTGACCTTGCTACATTACAGCTCCACATTTCAAACAGCGTATTCAGTTCTCTAGAGGGAAAAAGAGACTTTCAAGTTTTTGAGACTAACAAATGACAAGACATACATTCTAATCATACAAGACTCCTGCCCGACTGGTGTGGCTCAGTGGTTTGAGCATCATCCCATGGACTGAGAGGTCCTAGTTAAATTCCTGGTCAGGGCACATGCCCAGGTTGTGGGCTTGTTCCCCAGTAGGGGGCGTGCAGGATGCAGGCGAACAATGTTTCTACTCTCTCTCCCTTCCCCTCTCTCTAATAAAAAAAAACAAAAAACAATAAAAACATATTAAAAAAAAATTAGACTCCCTGACAACAGCAGTCCTTGTATTATTTCTGGTACTCTACCTGTTTTACTCGGTCCATCTTTAGCTTTTTGGCTGCAGAATAAACATCTTTCACTAATTCCTTATCAGCTTTCAACCTATTAAAAAAAAAAAGGTTATCATTTCACATCCAAGGCCTCAATTTAAATCTAGAGAAACTTAGATTTTCCTGATGACATTCCCTGATTATATAAATGACTTCAAAGAACTTACTGTGCAGTGTAGGCATAATTCAACAAGACTTCAACAGCTTCTGGGTTGAGATCATCGAATTTAACATGAGAAACTCTATGAGGATCACTGTCACTATTAAAGATTTCAAATAAATAGGGACTGCAGCAAGCCAGGACCGCTCTGTGTGCTAACATCTCATGGCCACAGACCTGAAATTATGAGGAATTAAAATCAGAAATATTGTGGACTATGTATTTCTCTACTTAATCATTCATTTTAAAAGATATTTCATTAAATGCCTCCTGTGAATGAGAAAATAAGCAAATCCAAGATCCTATGGCTTTTACTAATAAAAGACCAATTCTGTAAGTTTCCAATTAAGCTTTAACTACCTGAAGTCGAACATCACAGAACTGGCCACTTTTCCTCAGGGCGTTTAATTTGGCAACAGAAGACTCAATGAAATTTTCGTCTTCAAACATTAAATATCCATTGGGAATCATTTTTTCTTATAAATTTGGCTGAAGGGCAAAAAGAATGAGTTATTTTACTTGTGAATGGTGACCTTTATATTTCAAAGAGTAATACAGTATCTTTATTTTCAAATGTTATCGAATCAACAACGTTATACAAAAGCATTACTGAAACAACACTGGCACTGGATGTCCAGGTCTTTGTACTCCTACACCAGCGGTTCTCAATCTGTGGGTCGCGACCCCTTTGGGGTCACCTAAGACCACTGGAAAACACATGGTGATTCGTAACAGTAGAAAAATTACAGTTATGAAGTAGCAACAAAAATAATTTTATGGTTGGGGGTCACCACAACAGGAGGAACTGTATTCAAGGGTCGCGGCATTAGGAAGGTTGAGAATCAATGTCCCACACTTTGGTCATCTTTTTAAGGATTCCTACAGTAGTGGGTTATCTCAGCAACTTTGGCAGTCTCTATGCCTATTAACACAGTCATTGTAAAGGGAAAGAAATGTAAACCCAGCTCTACCCAAACCCATTGCAGGAACAAACTAAAAGCCTGGACAGTGGTGAACTGGTCCTCACGAATGGGTTTCCTTTTGGCTGCTGTAATTCTGTTATCCACAAATGAGAATAACTGATATATAAGATGAACTTAAATTCTCTTCCCTTTGCAGATTTCAGATACTCTAAATCATTTATAAGAATACATACTAGAAACTTATGTTCTTTTTAAGTTTCCATGTCACCTTTTCTTGGGAACAAGCTACTAATGGGCTATACAAGACACAACACTGAAAAGCAGTAATAGGCCCTAGCCAGTGTGGCCCAATTGGTTGGGTGTTGTGCCATGCACCCAAAGGTTGCTGGTTCAATTCCTGGTCAGGGCACATGCCCGGAATGCAGCTTGATCTCCAGTAGGGGGCGTGCAGGAGGCAGTTGATAGATGTTTCCATCTCACATTGATGTTTCTCTTTCCCTCTCCCTCTCTCTCTAAAAAGCAATTAAAAAAAAAAAAAAAGGCAGTAACAGATTTCAGTTTGAAGTAACTTATTCAAATTCAAAACAAAGGAAAAAATAGAAAAATGTTTTTTTATTACAAATGATTACTGGCATCACCTTATAAAAATTATGAAAAGCTGTTAGTGAACTTGGTATGGTGTTCAGAAAAACAAGGTGTCTTAATTCTGCATTAGGCAATGAATGTTCACTTACCTACTATACTGGTAAGAAATGTATTTCTGGGATGTCTTAAATAATCCAAGGACAAAGGAATGTTCAAACTTAGCACTTCGTTGAGGTATGAAGACAGGTGATGGAAGAGAACAGAGGTGTCTTAAACTCTAATGGTGATTCCAAAACTATCAGGCTTGGAATGATGTAATCAAGTCCTTAAAAGCTATAGACATGAGTTTCTTCTGTGATAATCATGTATCATAATCTGCAACAATGAAAAATTTTAGATATTCAGAATGTCATCAATCTAGGTCGATCATATCACACAAAGTTGTGATCTTGAAGAGATTTTGAAAAGGCACAAAGAGAGAAAAGAACACAAATGTGATTATATATAAACATTTTTCATTTAACCTGCAACTAATCAGGTAATAAAAAAATCCTTTTAATATAGAAACACATGATCCTTGTTTTCAACAGCCAGCAAACAACTTGGGCATCATTCCCAGACATGTACACAATGTTACAGTCAAACCAGATACAGTACACTGTTTCCCCAAATATGCTCTGCACTTCTCAGCCTCTGTACCTTCTTGGAATACCCTTAATCCAACCTCTGCCAGACGAAATTTTACCTCCATAGAGCCCCTGCCAAATCCTCACAGGTAAGTAGTTTCTCCACATACGGAACCTTCTCTGAAAAGTGTGGGAGATCTTACAGCTGGCCTGTTCTGGGTTGTGTTTCTGTATACCTGCTTATCTTCCTTGATTCACGGTCCCTTGAAGGTAGAGCCTCTGTCTTACTCATCTTTGTATGCATTCCCTCTACCCCCCACCAAAACTTAGCCAGACACTTGAATATAAAGATTCACCTGAACTGCTACTGCCATTAACTCAGGAAACCAGAACTAAGAAATTATTTGAAAGATGTGCATTCTTTAAATTTTAATTTAATTGATTTTTTAATTGATTTTTTTTTTAAAGAGAGAAAAAGTAAGGGAGAGAGAAACATTGATGAGAGACAAAGATCGATCTGCTGCCTCCTGCATGCCCCTCACCAGGGATTGAGCCTGCAACCTGGGTATGTGCCTGACCGGGAATCAAATGCAACTTCTTGGTGCGGGGAACAATGCCAAACCAATTGAGCCACACCGGCCAGGGCATGTGCATACTTTTTTAAATGGACATCTTAAAATTACCCAGACTTTCCTTATACATCAATCAAATCCACAATTCTAATTTAACAATTATGTTAAGGTAATCACTTAAGTCTGGTCCAGTTCTAATTCAACAAACCTATTTGTTAAATTCAACACATAACTCTTTGTAAGAGAGAGGGATCCCACATGCCCTAAATGTGTAACTTAGGTCTTATTTCAAGAATACCTGAATATTCTTCTGATTCAGTTGGGACTGTTGTCAATGCTAACCCCCCAACAAAACTGTATCATACCATTATATAACACTGATTGCCTCTGCTCTACATTTTTATCCAAATTAGTTAATTCAACTTTTCTTCAGAAACCAGGTCTAATAAAATAAATGTTTTCCAAGCAACACACAATTCTCTATACAGATAGAAAACACACTATATCTTAAAGAAACCTTCAAACACTTTTAGCCAAGATCCAGCTCAAATTAAGAAAATCTTGGTACACATGGTATATACAGGGTGACCAATCCACACGTGCAGCTGGTAATCCTCACTTCAGTTTCATAAACTGCTCTTGAAACAAGGGTGAAAGGGGACCTGCCATGCAAATTCTGTTGATATTAAAATGTGCCCTTTGAAGAAAACCAAAAACATTATAATGTGGAGATTTATAAAGATTTTAAACTTTGACCAGTTTTATTCAGTATCTATTTGTAAATTAGTCTTGATCTAAGACTAAAAATGCCACTTACTTATATTTGATAAATTGGAAGTTCTACCTTAAATTTATTTTTAAAAACAATAACAGGTGGTTAAAATATTTTCAGTCCTTTAAAAGGAAACACCAGAGAATTTTAGGGGGTCACAGCAACTCCTGCAAAAACATGTTTTTGAAAATTCACATTCATTTTCACTAAAGTAAGACTAGGCAAATTGAGAGCTTTAAACTATTTCAAAAATTCACAGAAAAATCTTAATTTTGGTCTATGAAATTCAAGTTCAATAACTAGTAGAAGAAAAAAAGTAGAGAGAACTTTTTTCCTTTGAAAAACCAAACCAAAAGTCCCACCACCCCAGAGTTTATATAAAAGTATAAAACTTAGACTTGTGTTTGATATTTAAAATACACATTTGCCCTGGCTGGTGTGGCTCAGTTGGTTGGGCGTCATCCAGTGGATGAAAAGGTCGCCAGTTTGATTCCTGGTCAAGGCACATGCCCAGGTTTCAGGCTAGATCCCCAGTGGGGTGCATGCAGGACGCGGTTGATAAATGTTTCTCTCCAGCATTGATGTTTCTCTCTCTCTCCTTCCTCTCTAAAATCAATAAAAACATTTCATAAAATATACATTTGACTTATCCACTTTTTAAATTAAAACTGAGGTCAACTACAATATATTCTGGAGAATATACTTCATGTCCTTAATATAGCAAGTGCAAGAAAAGGGAGAAGACTAATAAATGAGTAATTAAACTTCTTTAGTAATATCCAGAAATTCACATTACCACAGCCCCTGAAAAGTTAGTTTAACTGAACTACAATTCAACAGGTCTTAGCAAAGAGTTTTTAAAAGGTAGGCATAACACTGCCTCCCCCCAAATTTTTCTCGGGCCTTCAGTAAGAAGAGCAAGATAAAACCTTATCAAACTTTCAAAGCATCCTTAAAACTTTAAGGCAAATTACAAACATTATTTAAACTGCAAGGCAATCTTTTGAGGGCAGCCGACTCACACAAAAGAGCAATCAACTCCATTTTTAAAGGACTTTATAATAATGCAAAGAAAACCAATAAATCTTTGTAAAACCAGAAGTAATAGATTCCCATTGTCACCTCTGAAACTACTATCACCATCCATCTACATAAAAAGTCACCAGACAGACTCACTTGGCTCCACGTTTCTAACCTCATTGTTCTGTACTTCTTTCATCCCACATACGTTATGGCACCAAGCATATGGCAGGCAAAATCTGGAATGGGATGCTCAAGGCACAACGGAGTTAACTCCATTCCCCAGCCTTGAACACTATGTAGACCAACCAGAGATAAACCGAGCAGAAAAGACAGCTCAAACAAAAAAAGTAAAAATGTATGACTGCACACACATTCCAGAAACTGCAGCAATTTCTGTTTCAATAGACTGCAGTTTGCAGGATGCATTTGGAAAATAGTGGGAGAGGAAGTAAGAGAGTCCACTGCTAGTTTTAAACAATGCTGGAGAGCAGAAAGGGATTTTAGCAAGGAGAAGCATAGGACATTAACAAATGTGCAGATGGTCTGCAGGAAAGGGTTAAAACACTGATGCAGGAAAATTAAGTACAGATATTATATACCCATGCTTATCCTTAGGCAGTAAGGATATTTTAGCCTGGATATGTGGTATCATTATCAAAATCAACATTCAAAAGGCACAACATTCATTTTAGTTTGCTGCATGCTGAGAGCTAGGAAGGAAGAGAGGAATTTGCTTTGGGACATAATACTGAGGTACCTGTTGGGCATTAGGGTTGATACCACAAGTGTCAGAATATTGATCCAAGTGTAGGTTCAAAAATCATTTACAAGATGGTAACTGAAGTTGGTATGTGAAGATAAACATGTAATTTCTGTGGTTCTAACAACAACAACAAAACAGAAATCACTCCCTTATTCATAATTCCTCCATTTACACTCTGGCACAAAAGGTGGGAAGATCCCCGAGTTTTAAGAATCCCTTCTTGTAGATTTGACCATACAATTGTACTGTTGAAATCAATTAAATTATTTTTAGTGGTACTTGATCTTAGTAACAATGACTGAGACATTTCCTTAACAAGAAAACTTTTACATTAAAAAACACTTATTTGCAAAACCGCATTTAAGTGCCACTTAAAATACCTTTCAAACAAAGAAAACAAAACCCCACCTCAAAGTAAGTGGCCAAAAATCCTGGAATGTTTTGTTTTAGGGGGAAAAGTTAGAAAAATAGAACGACAAATTAAAATAAATTAAGAAATGTATATCTATTAACCAGAGATGTCCTCCGTTAGGAAAATACAAAGGAAAATCATTGTGGGTCTCTTTTTGGTCAGTGGCATTAGTCCGTTTTACAAAACTCCAGCTACTAAATTATAGACATTTGGTAAGTAGCCTACCTGCCGACATTAATGATACTCTTCTCAATCCCATTCTAAATAGTGTTTGCCTCATCTCCAGATATACAACTACAACTACTCCTTGGCGTCTTTAAGCCATAACTTTCACCAAGATTATGCTTACAAACGATTCATTAGTATTTTATTTTCTTTAAATTAACCGATGGAACTGGAATTATTAACAGAAAAGACAGTCTAGTCCATGCTGTACTAGGCTTCCAGAGTTACTCTTTATTACTAGACAGAAGATCCACATACAAGTCCTCAAAGAACAGCTGGAGGCCAGGGTGTTCTAATCCTCCAACACTAACAGATCTTAGGAAATGAAAACGCGCCCTTTAGGCATCTGATTTCTACTTGCTATAGTTTTCAAATGTCAGCTGTCTCACACAAAGATCTGTCTCCGACGTACTGGGGAAAAGTAAATCTAGTTCTAAAGTATTTGTGGTTCAAGTTTCCCTACGTTCAACTCTCAATCTGATACTGCCGGATACGTTCCTCCTAAGTGCTTATAACCGGAGACCCTTTGCAAGATGCATAGAAAGAAAGTCGTTAAAACAGCGAACCTCACCGCCGATTTCTTTCGTAAATAAAGAAAGTGGCCAGCGCCCCAGAGTGACTGCAGAACCCTGCAGCCCCAGGCCTCCCTCCACGCGCGGCGGCAGGAGCCCACTCCGCAGGCGGGAGGCCAGGCGCCCCGCGCCTGCACACCCCCGCCGGGGATTGGCCGGCCCCGCAGTCATTCAGCGCCAACACGTCAGGGCAGCCGCTCCCTCCCTGCTCCCGCCCCCCTCTCCCCGCGCTTGGCAAGAAAAGCGGGCAACGTGGAGCGGGAACAAAGGACCCCGCGGCCCACCGCGATCAGGGACGCGGTGCCACCTCACTCCAGGCCCGGGGCACCGATGCGGCCCGGGGTCGGCTCCCCGCCCACACGCGCCGGGTCCCGGGAGGTCTCACGTTGGAGAGTCCAGACCCGTGCAGACCACACACTAGGCGTTGGTGCTGACAGCGAGAAGGGAGATTCCCGCGCCCTCGCTCCGGCAGGTCATCGCCGCACCCCCACCCAGGCCCCCGACCCAGGCCCCCGGGCAGGCCCGGCTCGTTCCGCCCGCCCTGCTTCCTCTGCCCCAGCGCTCTCCGAGGCTGCGGGCAACCGCCGGCCGCCGCCAACGCGACCAGCAACCAAGGCAGGGGCCCGAGGGCAAGGCCCGCGCGGCGCCGGCCGCTGGCCCTCGGAGGGCAGAGGCGGCGGCTCGGGGTCCCTCCCCGGGGATCGGGACACCGCTCTGCGCCTTCCACCCTCTCCGAGGCCGCCCACGCCATCCCTCGGCGGCCGCGCCCGCTTCCGCCTCCACCTTTGGTGCGAACTGCGCTTATTACCTGGTTCATCTCTGAAGAGATGGAAATACTCATCTCTGGAGCTTCGATGGGGAGCAGCAGGAAGCGGGCGGGAACAGGCCCAACGGAAAGCGCCTCGAGGCCGCGGAGGGGGGACGCGAGCGAGCGAGAGGACGCGCGGCCAGTCCGCGGAGGGTGCGAGGAGAGGGGAGCGCCAGCGAGGGCTCGGGGACTCGCTCGCTCGCCCGCCCGCTGGCACGGCCACGAGGAGACGGCAGGCGGAGAGACTGCGCCCAGCAGTTCCGAGACACCCACCTCCACGAGCGTCCCGGAGGCACTGCCGCCGAGGCTGCTGCTCGCGCCTCACCCCCTTCGCACGTCACCACGTGTGCCGTCGCCGCCGCCGCCAACGCTTTGCAGACGCTTCCGGCTCGGATCTGTCCGCGAATCACAGGGGAGCACCAGAAAGATGCAGCCCTGCGGCCCCGCCCACCCTCGCCGGCCCCGCCCCGCCCCGCCCCGCCCCGCCCCGCCCCGCCCCGACTCTCGCTCGGTCTGGTTCCTTCCAGCGCGGCTCAAGTAGGTCAACGCAAGGTGATCCCTGGGAGAGAGACTGCGCTCTGGGTGCGACTCCTTTTACTTATCTCGCCCTAGTCCCTCCTTGCCCCGCACCCTCACTTCGCCCTTTCGGACCGTCCCGGAACTGGTTCCTTCCAGCCGCCCTCACCTGTTCTGCTCCCCACTAGAGGCAAAATCCCCAGAGAGATCAGATGGGGGAGATTAGATTTCTCCACGTCAAGTTTACATCTAGGCAACTGCCCTTGACTGGAGCTGGCCGCGGTGCACCTTAGAGTTGGCCCTCGCCTTTGGTGGAGGGTGTTGGTGTGCAGGGAGGAGGCATGGAGGTTGCGAGGGAGAAGAGATGCACATCGAAAGAAGGGGTGAGACGATTCGGTAACTTAGAAAGAACTATTGGAAAAGACCGAAAAGGCATAATAAATATAGGTGTTGCTATAAAAACTTGTTTACTTCTGATTTTTGTCGTCGTCCCCCACGCCCTGCGTTTCTGGTTTGTCTGGCTGCGGGGCCCCTCTCAGAGAGTCAGTTCTTTGCTGTTTTTGCCCAATTTTAGAGATGGAAAGTAGTCTTGAGAATGGGTAGTCCTTATCCAAACCTTCTGTGGCCTTTTATACTAGATGCCAGACTTAATTATCCACCTCACCACCTTGCACCGGGAGGCAAACCTGTTCAGGGAAGCGTGATGTACACTGGGCTCTGACAGCAACTTTATGTAACTCTGAAGGCCATGCTGGAAAGTGTCCTAGACTGGACCTGAGGGGATTTATTTAGTAAGGTAGACTTGTTTGAGTTTGGCACAGGCTGCCAGGTTAATGTTAGCTTGTTCTGGTTTCCCCAGGGCACTCAAGGGGTCTAGGCCTACCCTTGTTTGTATTTGCTCACTCAGCTGAATTTGTAGACATTTCTAGGAGGTCTTTGTCAATGCCTCCTTTAGTTTATGCTCATAGGAGCAGGGGGAAAAAAGTATTGGGGTGCTTCATCTGCAACAGAAGTTTTACAATGTTTTATTCTGAAATCTGGAGGAAAGGAGGCTTGTTCCCCCCCCCCCCCCCCATTCAGTTGTGGGAGGAAACAGGAACTGGAATATCTATTAGAATGATTCTTCTTTCTAAAGGAGAAAAAGACTGACATTTGCCACTGGGCTCTTGTTTTTTAATTACCCTCACTTGTATTGCAAATGAAACTGCCTAGAGTACATACCTTTTAAGTTCTTTTAGTACCATGGGCTTCATACTTCCAGTGAGAGAGTATGAATTGCCCGTTTGGGGTAAGCACATGACTGTGTGGCCTGCTGGACACATGGTCCCACTTGCTGTACTCTAAATAGTGCCTTTGTGACCTGAAACAGTCAACACTTTTCTTAAAGCTACAGTGTGATCAGTCAATGCATCTTTGCCTTGTATGGCATATCACATGTTACATTCTCTATGAATAATGGCATAATTTATGCATTCCATTTGTCTTTCAGGCAACTCCAGAGTTAAACCTCTCTATCCAATTACTATATAATCCAGATGAAAAGTTGAAAATGGAACGTGGTAGGTAATTTCAACCTTATAAAGTAACAAATTATGTTAATGAGATTTTGTTCTTAATTAAGAAAGATAAATAAGGAATTGGTGCCAATTTGCAGTCTTTCCATTTTCCTCTCTGAACCTGCTTCAAATGTTGTCCCAGTCTTCAATTCTGACTTGTATTTTATTCTTTATGTATTAATTTGCTAGGACTGTTGTAACAAAGTATCACAAACTGAGTAGTTTAAACAACAGACATGTATTGTCTCACAATTCTGGAGGCTAGAAATACCAGGTCAAGGTGCTTGCAAGGCTGTTTCCCCTGTAGGCACTAGGGAAGGTTCTGTTCCAGGCTTCCTCCTGGCTTCTGATAGTTCTGTAGTTTGTGGCAGTAGAACTCCAAACTTTGCATTTTCCCCCTGTGCCTTTGTCCAAGTTTTCCCTTTTTATAAGGACACCAGTTATACTGGGACTTGATATGAATTTTGGAGGAGACATAAGTCAACTCATAACACTTTAGTTCAGTATTTCTCAAGATCGGTCCACTGACCACATTTGTCAGAATCACCTAGCTGCTCTTTAAGAAATGAAGGTCCTGCCCTGGCCAGTTTTGCTCTATGGTTGGAGCGTCAGTCAGCCTGTGGACTAGAGAGTCCCGGGTTCAGTTCCCCCAAGGGACACGTACCAAAAAAAAAAAGAAAAGAAAAGAAATGAAGGTCTCTAGGCTTCACTCTAGACAAGTGATTTTCTAAGGAGGGGCGTGTTTTTTGCCCCTGGGGGACATTTTGCAATCTTTGGGAAAAAGGTGGTACTGGTATCTAGTAGACATGTAATACTGCTACACATCCTACAATGCACAGGGCAGTCTGCCCCAACAAAAAATGTGCCCACCTAAGGTGGCAATAATGTCAAGATTAAGAAACCCTACTGTAAAACTGCTAAATCAGAATCTCTAAGAAAGAGGCCTGGAAATCTACATTTTGCCAAGCATCCCAACATCTTGTATCCACACCAAAGTTTGAAAAGTACTACATTCCCAAACAAGAAAACACTAAAGGATTTCATCACCATCAAATATTAAAGAGACTTTAAGAAAAAGGAAAAAAAAAAAAAAAGATGAAAAATATGAACAATAAAATGGCAATAACTACATATCTATCCAGAATTACTTTAAGTGTAAATGGATTAAGTGTTCCAATCAAAAGATGTAGGGTGACTGAATGGAGAAGAAAACAAAACTCATACACATGCTGCCTATAAGAAACTCACATGGAAAGACACAGAGGTTGAAAGTAAAGGGATAGAAAAAGGTATTTCATGCAAATGGAAATTTTAAAAAGCTGGGGTAACAATATCAGACAAAATAGACTTTAAAAAAAAGGCTATAACAAGAAACAAGAAGAACATTTTATATATAATAGCCAAGATATGGAAGCAACCTAAGTGTCCATCAATAGATGATCAGATAAAGAAGATTATATACAGCCCTGGCCGGTTTGGTTCAGTGGTTAGAGCATCTGCCCGTGGACCAAAGACTTGCAGATTTGATTCTGGTCAAGGGCATATACCTCAGTTGCAGTTCATCCCTGGCCCTGGTCGGGGTTGTGCAGAAGGCAGCCAGTCGCTATGTCCCTCTCATGTCGATGTTTCTTTCTCTCTCTTCCTCTCTCTTTCTCTCTCTCCCTCCCTCCGACTCTATCTGAAGATAAATGGAAAAATATCCTCAGATGAGGATCAAAAGAAAAAAGAAGATTTTATATATATAATAAAATATTACTTTGCCATAAAGAATGAAATCTTAATAACCTAGAGAGTATTATGCTAAGTGAAATAAGTCAGAGAAAGAAAAATGCCATATGATTTCACTTATATGTGGAATCTAAAAAAAACAACAGAAGAAGAAAAATCAAAACAGAAACAGACTCAGATACAGAGAATAGACTGATGGTTGCCAGATGGAGGGAGGTGGGGAGCTGGGTGAAAAAGGGGAAAAGACTAATAAATACACATTGGTAGTTACAAAATAGTCCCAGGGTGGTAAAGTACAGGGAATGTAGTTAGTGATATTGTAATAACTGTATGGTGCCACATGGGTACTAGACTTGTTGGAGAGGTCACTTTGTAAGTTCTATAAATGTCTAACCACTATGCTGTGTACCTGAAACCAATATAATATTGAATGTCAACTGTAATTGAATTTTTAAAAAAATTTTAAATAATAAAATAGGTTAGAAAATCACTACAGATGCAAAAGTCTCTTCTAGGCATAGGAACATGCCCCATTTCATTCCAGATATTAGTCACCTCTCTTATTTATTAGCCATTCTAATGCTGATAAGTTAATCTAATTAAGTATTGCTGCTCAGCAATTCACACAATTTATGTCTTACTCTAACATATATATTAAACTGGAAGCTTGTTTACATTTTTAAATTTCTATGCCACATTACATTATTTTTGGTCAACTTCTACATTTTCTGGACTAATTTGCCTACTGAAAACAGCCTGTCTGTGGCTTGGCAAAGCATTGCTCTGCCTCCTCCCGGTCACTAGTTCTTCCTGCTTTCTGAGCGACTGGCTTGTCTATTTCATATATTGCTCTCATCTCTTGAAGTCAAGTGCTGCTATTCTCAATGTCTTTTCTTTTGGCATTTGGAAATATTTTTAGGTTATATTAGTGTTGTCTTAGGAGCAGAAACAGCGGTCAAGATGGTGCCTCCTCCCACAACCACATCAAAATTACAGCTAAACTACAACACAACCATCATTCAGAACCGCCTGACATCCAGCTGAATGAAATCTACAACTATAAAATTAAAGCAGCTGCCACACAGAGACTGGTAGGAGGGGCGGAGGCAGACGGGCTGGTCCCACACCCACGTGTGGCGGATAAAAATCAGGAGGACACCTCGGCTGTGACGGTCCTCCCTGAGGAGTGAGGGGTCCTCATTCCACACAGGTGCCCAGCTCAGGTTCCAGTGCCAGGAACAGAAGTCCCCATAACTTCTGTCTGTAAAACCAGCAGGAACTGAGGCTCAGGGAGGATGAGACTGCTGGAGCCCCAGGCAGCTCCTCTTAAAGGGCCCGCGCACAGACTTACTCAGACTTGCTCCCTCTGAGCTTGAAGGGGAGGCAGCTTGAGGGGCTCAAGAGATATCCAGAGAAGAACTGAGCTGTTTGGCCTCGGGATGAGGGCTAGAGAGGCGGTTTTCTCCTGGACAGATGTGCTGGCGGAAGCTGATTTTCCTTTGGTGAGCCCTTCCCTGGGGCGGCAGATGCTGCCATATCTGGGACTCCAGCAACCTGGCTCACACTGGTAGCCCCGCCCTGGTGATTCCCTGAGGCCCCGCCCCACCCAATTTTCAGGCCCACCCAAGCTGTTTCCAAAGGCTTTACCAAACGATTGGCTTGTCTTGGATCCTGCTTCAGAGTTTCCTAAAATCTCTCAAACAAGCAGCATCTGGTCTCAGCGAGCCTCATACCTCTCGTTAAGTGGCCCCAGGCCTGGCACTAGAAGCAACCAGCCTTGGTTCACTACTTGGCTTTTCCTGGGCACCGCCAAGCTCAGCACAAGAAGCCTTTTGCAGATCACTTTGTAGCTTATGCCAGGTGGCCCTGCCTAGAACACAGGCAGTGGCTGACCTTGCCCCAGAACCAGTACACCCAGTAGACAGCTTCAGACCACATCAGAACACACCACCCAACCACCTCCACAATGATACACTCAATGAGCAGACTCAGTGGGTACCAGAGCCCTGCTGAAGTAAGTCTTGCTCTGAGTGCTGGGCTGATCCTCCAAGGTAGTCAGAGGCCAGTGGTCGGTGGGCATAGCCAGTCCTTGCAGCTGATCAGCCTCAGTGAATTCCTCCCATTGACGTGCCAACAGCAAGCAAGACTCAATTACAACAGAAGGGTGTACAGTCCACACTAGGGGTGCACCTTGAGGGCCCAGTCGAGGTGATCAGGGAGACTGTGCCACTGGATCCTACAGGACATCTATAATAATAGGCCATCCTACGAAGCCTAGGAGACATAGCAACTCTACCTAATACATAGAAACAATCACAGGGAAGCAGCCAAAATGAAGAGACAAAGAAACATGTCCCAAATGAAAGAAAAGAACAAAACTCCAGGAAAAGAATTAACAAAATGGAGATAAGCAATCAATCAGATGCAGAGTTCAAAACACTGGTTATAAGGTTGCTCAGGGAACTTGGTGAGACCTTCAAGGAACTTAAGGAGCACTCTAAGAAACTTGGTGAGAATATCAACAACATGAAAAAGGACCAGTCAGAAATGAAGGGTGCACTAACTGAAATAAAGAATAATTTACAGCCCTGGCCGGTTTAGCTCAGTGGTTAGAGCATTGGCCTGTGGACCAGAGAAAATTGGGTTTGGTTCCTGCTAAGGGCATGTACCTCAGTTGCAGTTTGTCCTGGACCCCGGCTGGGGTCGTGTGGGTGGTGGCCAATCAATGTGTCTCTCACATCGATGTTTCTCTCTCTCTCTCTTCCTCTCTCTCTCTCCTTCCCACTCTATCTGAAGATAAATGCAAATATGTCCTTGGGTGAGGATAAAAAAAAAGAATAATTTATAGGGAATCAATAGTAGAGTAGATAAAGCCAAGAAGCAAACCATCAATTTGGCATATAAGGAAGCAAAAAACACCCAATCAGAACAGCGAAAAGAAAAAAGAATCCAAAAAAATGAGGATTGTGTAAGGAGCCTCTGGGACAACTTCAAGCATACCAACATTTGCATCAGAAGGAGAAGAGAGAGAACAAGAAATTGAAAACCTATTTGAAATAATAATGACAGAAAACTTCCCTAATTTGGTGAAGGAAACGAATATACAAGTCCAGGAAGAACAGAGAGTCCCAAACAAGATGAACCCAAAGAGCTCCACACCAAGACACATCATTATCAAAATGCCAAAGGTTAAATACAAAGAGAGAATCTTAAAAGCAGCAAGAGAGCTGTTTGTTAAGACTGTCAGCTGATTTCTCAAAAGAAACTTTGCAGGCCAGAAAGGAGTGGCAAGAGATATTCAAAGTGATGAAAAGCAACAACCTACAACCAAGATTACTCTATCCTGCAAAGCTATTATTTAGAATCCATGGACATATCAAGAGTTTCCCAGACAAGAAAAAGCTAAAGGAGTTCATCACCACCAAACCAGTATTATATGAAATGTTGGAGGGTCTTCTTGAAGGACAAGAATAAAAATATGAACAATAAAATGGTAATACATATCCATCAACAATTGAATCTACAAACAAAATGAGCAAGCAGAACAGAAACAGACTCATAGATACAAGAGAACTTTTATTGGTTGCCAGATGGGCAGGAGCTGCAGGGATGGGTGAAAAAGATGAAGGAATTAAGAAGTACAAATTGGTTATTAGACTGATGAACCTCAAAGGGAAGAGGGGAAGGAGGGTGGGATGAAATAAACCAAAGAACTTAACCAATGGACACCGACAATAGTGGAGTGAAGGCAGGAGGGTGGCGGGGTTGGTGAGGAGGGCGTAAATGAGGAAAAAAGGGGGGGTCATCTGTAATACAACAATTCAACAATAAAGATGAGTTAAAAAAAAAAAAAAGCAGAAACAAAAAAATGGTAATGTCAGAAAAGGCACAAGAACCTCAGGGGAAATCTTAAAACTTCCATTAAAATAGGTCATTGGAAATTGTTAGGTATTGCAATGCATAAGAAATTGGGAACTTGATGCCTGTCTAAAAAATTGTTTCCCTTTTAGAGAGACTTCCTTTTTCCTGATGAGACTTCAATACAAACTTCGCTTCAAAACAGAAAAACTGTTGAGATACTACTCGTTTTTAATCCAGAAGTTATAACATCACGATACTTTTTATCCTGCATTATCCTTACCAGCTATTCCATTAGCCAAGCTGACTATTTTACCAATGACCTTTGTTCATTTTCTAAAGTCATCACTGCTAAAATTTTGAGAACAACTCTAGCCTCCTCTTTCAACAACCAAAATCCCCTAGTAGTTTCTTTCTCTTTCAACAATTTATTAGGAATTAAAACTTCTCTCGTGTCTTTCAGACATTCTTCCTGTGACATTATATGACCTTCAGGGTTTCTACTTCTTTGGACTATGTGGCCAACAACTATATATTCAGGTCTTGAATTCTAATGAGCAGCCTAAGCTTTCCAAAAGCCTTCATCCAAAAAAATCTTTTTAAAAATCAACTTGATTGCTGACAGTAGCACGGCATGGAATAAGCAGACTGTATAGTAAGCTGAGTTTTTAATGTTAACATTAAAAGCAAATGTATAAACAAAAGTGTGGTAACATATAGCACACTGCAGTTCATTCCAGAAAGACATCTTTTGTTGTGTTCACATCCAAAACTTGATATCTGATGGATGAAAGTTACAACAATATAGTTCCATTGGACTAGCCAGCCAACTGTTGCTTGTGTAAACCGATCACTTAACATATGAAGTCCAGAGACTACTTCAAAGGGAAAACCAGAAAGGACAGAGCGGTGAGGTTGTAACATCACTTCTCTCTTCTTCTCTAATGTTTCCTGCTGTCTGGAGGAACCAGAGTGAAGTACAATGAGAACATGATGCGATTTTACAAGGTTCTAGTGAACTGGGCTTTCCAAGTACTAAAGACACAGTCTTTTTTTTTTTTTTTTTTAATTTAATTAATTAATTTATTTTGGTTACGGATGTTTCTCCTTTCCCCCCCCGACTGATTCCCCCCTCCTCCTCCCTCCCCGCCCTGTCCCCAGCTTTGTTGTCCATGTCCATTGTTCATGCATACATGCATACAAGTTATGTGGTTTATCTCTCCCCCACCACCCCCTCTTCTGGGGATTGTCAGTCTGTACCCCACTTCCACGTCTCTGGGACTACCCCATTCCTCAGACTGTTATGTTCATTATATTCCACAAATAAGTGAGATCATATGATACTTGTCTTTCTCTGTTTTGCTTGTTTTGCTTAGGATGACACTTTCCAGGTCCCTCCATGTCATCTCAAAGGATAAGAGATCTTTCTTTCTTACAGCTGCATAGTACTCCATGGTGTATATGTACCACAGCTTTTTTATCCATTCGTCTACTGATGGACATTTGGGCTGTTTCCAGATCTTAGCTATTGTAAATAGTGCTGCTATAAACATGGGGGTACATATATTCTTTCTGATTGGTGTTTCAGGCTTCTTAGGGTTGAAGACATAGTCTTAAAGTTGTTATTGAAATGTTCCTACCTCTGAGACTAAGCCCTTCCAGCCACACTTCTCCAAAATTGGTACCCTTAAGTACAGAATTATCAAGTGAAATGTTTTCTTTCCTAATCAAATCTTACTAGAGAGGAAACTGTGAAAGGAAAACTGGTGGCCATGTGTTCTACCAACACCCTTACGGGTCATCCAGGCCTCAGACACCCTTCTCTCTCCTCAACACTTCTCTCTTCTCAATATCTTCCTCCTACTTGTTCTTCAAGACCCAGTTAGCACCTTACCACTACAAGAAGTGGACTAGTATAATGGAAAGAGTGCTAGACTTGCAGGCCTAGGTCCAAATCTTGGCTTAGTTACTTAACTATTTAAGGAAGAAGTCTTGTCTTTTTGGTGACTCTGTTTTCTAATCTTTAAAATGGGAACAGTAATACTTGCCTCATAGAATTATATACATGGCACATGGTGGGTGCTGAATAAATAATTACTTATTTTAAGGCCTCCCCCAGCTACTCCAGTATACATAACTTCTCTCCCATCTCCCTGAACCCTGGAATAACCTCATAACCCACATTTGTCACTCGCTTTGTCTGTCACGGGGTGCATTTATGCCTGCAGACGTAAGAGAGGAGTGATTTGAATCTTTGAGTACATAGCAGCAACCCAGGCTGGTAAGTGGGTTGTTCCTGCCCTCAGACATCTGCAAGTGTTGAATGATTGCATGTCAGAATCACACATGCCTCTCAAGGCTCTTTTGGTCAAGCTGATGTTTCCAAATAGTGAAGATAAGTGGTGGAGGAAGCTGCAGCGATAGAGCATTAGGAAAATAAAAAAGGAAGTGGTACCTCGGATGACTTAGGACAAAGACGACAGATCTCCTTGCTCATCTCCTTTCTCTTTGGTAAAGAGGTCTCAAATATGTCGAAGGGAATGTAGGGTTCTCAACTCCACCCGCCCTTCACTTAGGTTCTTGGTGGTTCAGATTCAAGGAATGTTCTATTCCATTAGTGATGGGAGACTGAATACCTACGGGGTTACACAGAGGGAGATGGTAACCTATTTTGTGTTGTGCTTAGTTCTATGTGGATAGAAACCACGATTCATTATGAGTCTAACCTAGCCTAGTTTTCTGTGCATGATTTTTATCTTCTGAAAAATAGAATGATTGACATTTTTGAGAGTGACTTCCTGTATGTCAGTTGAATAGAAAATTAAGAAAGAGTTTTCTTCTCTCTGCAAAGCACTCACGTTGTCTTTGCTATTAAAAAGGTCCTGTCAATTTCTAAACTTCTTTCTTCAATAACTTATGATAGTGTCTTAAATCATTTAAGTTCTGCCAAATCATAAAACTTTCATTGCTTTTACTCTATCTGGAACAGATTTGTGGGTACCCAGTTTGCATGTCAAATATACATGAAAGAGAAAAATTCTTTCGTTATATGCATTTTTTAAAGGGACCAGATTGCCTCCTGAGAAATTAGCTTCATTAATTGACCAGAGTGTCACTGTGTAGAAATGTTTGGGCAAGCTCTCAATGTTGCACCAATTCTTACTGGGCTCGTTAAGTGTATGAAATGTAATGAGCTCTCACCCGGAGGAATAGCAACACAGACATATCTTATAATTAGCCTGAACTTCTTGGAGGGTCTATATCAGAGAAGAATCTAAATATGGATTTTTAAAATCCTCAAAGATACCACAGAACCATGGTCATTTTTTAAAAATATATTTTTATTGATTTTTTAGAGAGAGAGAGAGAGAGAGAGCAACAGCAATGTGAGAGAGAAACATCCATCTGCTCCCTCCTGCACGCCCCCTTCCTGGGAATTGAGGCCCCAAAACCCAAGCATGTGCCCTGACCGGGAATCAAACACGGACCTCTCAGTTCGGGGGATGATTCTCAGTCCACTGAGCCATGCCGGCCAGGCCGATGGTCATTTTTTGATATGGTATAAAGACGGAAATCCAGGTTCCTAAAGGATTAGGGCACTTGTAATGAAAAGCTTTTTAAAATGTAGGTACAAAGAACATACTGCTTCCTGTGTTTCTTCCAAGTGGAAAAGTGTCAGTCACTATATAGCTGTTCCTCAGGTTTTTCTATAAAATTATTATTATTATTTTCGAATTAATTTTCTCTCTGAATTTATTTATTTATCTTGTTGGTATGTGCCCCTAGTGGGAACTGAACCTGGGACTCTCTGGTCTGCAGGCCAACGCTCCAGCCACGGAGCCACACTGGCCAGGGCCTTAAAATTATTTTTTGCCATAAAAAAATAAGTCGTTTTTAAAAATTGGAAAAGTGTCATTATATAGCTGTTTGTCAGATTTTTACATAAAATTATATTCTGCCACAACAAAACGAATCTTGTTTTTTTCCTCTGCATTCCCTGGAAAGCTAGGAGGAGCCTGTGACCTGAACCGCAGTGGGGTTCAGGATGCTTTCCTGGGTGTGTCACCGCTGCCATGTAAGGTGTGGCCCCAGCAAGCTCATCCCTCACATTCCTCTTCAGCCGCACTGACCTCTCCCTTCCCTAATACACCGTGCCCTTTGGACCCCTGTTAGCACTGACTGAAGCACCCTTCCCCTGATTAATCTCGTCTCATGCCCCAGGCCTCAGTGTAGAGCTCACTTCCTCCAGGCAGCCTTCCCTGACCCGCCAAGACTGGACAGGCTGGCCCCGCTGTGAACTCACATAGCACCTTGGGACATCTCCCCTTGTGAGAGCATTAATCACACAGAAATGAAAACATTACTTGTCTGCACCCCCTCCGGATGCTACATTCTGAGAGGGAGCAAGCCACGCAGATAGCTGGGGGAAGAATGTTTTAAGCAGAAAGAACAGTGGGACTGGAGGGAAGTGAGCAAGAGGGAACGTGGCAGGAATGCAGGGCAGAGAGTAGAATGGAGTTGCATTTACCGAGGTGGGTAGAGAGGAAGAAAGTGTGAGAGAGAGATCATATTCCCCTTGCCCACTAGGGTTGCCTGAGTCCTGGATCAGGCCTGGGCAGAGGCTGGGGCAAATTTTGAATTAGATATTTTTCTTAGGTTCTGAAATCCTAAAAAATATTTAAAATTTGGAATTACACTTTTTCATAGTGTTTATCCATTACGAGTGAGTGAGCTTTTTTTAATCCTCCCCCGAGGACATTTTTTTTCTCGATATTTTGTTCAAATAGAGTGGGAGGGAGAGGGAGAGAGAGAGAAACATCAACGTGAAAGGGACACATCTAGTGGTTGGTACCCACATGACCCAACCAGGGCGGGGGACAAACTGCAACCGAGGCACGTACCCTTGGTGGGAACTGAACCCGGGTCTCTCCAGACCGCAGGCTGATGCTCTAACCGCTGAGCCAAAATAGCCAGGGCCGAGTGAGTGATCGTAACAGTTCTCTAGCAAGTCTGCCAATATTTAATAGTAACTAAGCAATAACTGCTTTTTAGAGTCCTAATTTTAAGGATAGCTAATCAGATAAAATGCGAACAGATGTGTCGACTTTAAACTCAAATCAAACTAAAAACCTAAAGGCCAATTTAGTAGATAATTTTGGAAACCACTGTTCTGCTCACGTCAAGGAATTAAAAGAAAATTGAGAGTAGAGAAGCTGTTCCTGTCCCCCCACCTGAAGCTTTTCCTGACACAAGTCAAAACTCATTATGGGAGTTAGAATTCTAATGTGTCATTCAAACAAAGTGAGGGGGAATTTTGGAGTCATCAAAATAATCTTACCATTGGGAATGTGACATCAGGTTACCAGGCACAAGATTTGGGATATTAAAAGAAACCTTTCAAGAATAGTTAGATTTTCTAGTGATTTAATCTAATTCTGGCACTGCCAATAGATTGCAATCTAGATGTCAGTTAGGTGACATTGTTCCTTGGAGTGTTGGGTTTTAAAGAGTTGAAAGTGAGTCGCAGTGCAGTAGAACAAGTGTGGCCACCCATGAGCATTCTTTGCCTTATGTCGGGGAAGAGAGACTGGAGCTCCCCATCTTTACAGTTGCCATCCCCATTTTTAGGTCATATTTGGAAGTGTGTTAGGTCATAAGTGTGCTATGAGCCAGACTGGGTCAGAAACAACTATTTGAAAAGCGTAACTTATTACAAAAATGATTCAGAATATTTTGTCAAGGCATCCAGAGGGTAAATAACCCCGTAGGTCTAGAAGAAGCTGGTGTACAGGGAACCATCTTACATTGAGTTAGGTTAGAAGTGGGAACTTTGCCCTGGCCAGTTTTGCTGAGTGGTTAGAGCATTGGTCGCAGACCAATGAGTCATGGGTTCGATTCCAGCCCAGGGCACGTACCTTGCTTACAGTTCGTCCCTGGCCCTGGTTGGGGTTGTGTGGGAAGCACCCAGTCCATGTGTCTCACATTGATGTTTCTCTCTCCCTCCCTCCCTCCCTCCCTCCTTCCCATTCTATCTGAAGATAGAAAAATATCCTCAGGTGAGGATTGAAAAAAAAAAAAGAGAGAGAGAAATGAGAACTTTGCAGAAATGTAGTATGACACTGGACCCCTTAGAAAGGGGTCTTCGACAAGTCTACAAATCTCTGTTAGCACATCAAGTGTGAGTCTTCAAATTTAGTAGTTTAGAAGTTTTTGAGAACTGTTGGAGATGATAGAGTTGATCTTTCCTGTGAGACACTGACGAGTTAATGTTCATTATTATCTGTGTTTTGCCAGGGGGGTAAACTCTTAATGAAATTATCAATATAAAGTGTCTTTTATTGTTTCTTTCCTTTAGCAGTTGGGGCCTCTGTTCCCCACAGGAATCCCAAGGTCCCTGCAGTGGGGAATGTTGTCGAAGGGAGGGATTCTTCACTGGGAATGAAAGAGGAAAATAATCATGTTGTGTCCTTGTTGATCACACGGTATCCAGACAGATCCCAGCCCACGTCTCCCAGTGGGTTAGTCCTGTCCGTAGAGGAGCTGCCACCCCAGTGGAGTGACACACCCGTGAGTCAGGGACAGTTACACCTTCACACCGCGCTCCCTGCCCAGATCCAAGCCCATTCTGTTTGTTAGCCAAACGACATTGAAAACAACTTGAGGAAAATATAAGGAAAGTCATGCCCTTCTGAGACAGTCTGTTTCCAGTAGTGTCTAGTCTGTGGCTAAAATTCTGGACTTGAAATGAGGAGATCTGAGTGCAGATTAGACAGAGCCTTTCCCAGTAAACAGACGGTGCCTCGGAACCTTCAACGCTTCAATTTCTCTGGACCTCAGTTTCCCCATATGTTTAATTGGGAAGTTGGAGGTGGAGACAGTGAAGAAAGGGACTTCATACGTAATGAGTTCTAAATGTTTTATCTAAAGAGTTCCCTGATTTCCCCAGACCACTCCCAATGGACTCAGCAGAACAGCAATGAAATGCTGATCCTACAGATGATGGAGTGGAGGGAGCCCGTCCTGACCCTCCCAACTACAGCAGCAAGTCTCCAAAGTTTGTCACACAGAAAGTTTGGTGTGGCATTTCTGTGGTCTCTAGCTACCTTGTGATTTCAGATAATTCCCATAGCTCTTGAGATGGGCACTACCATGAAGGTAGGGAGAAGGCATGGTGACTTTCTGGGTTTTGCTCCCCTCTGCAGAAATCTGAGCTCCTCGGGAGATCGATGTGGTCCCTGCTTGGTGGCCGGAGGTGTTTACCCCTGGATGTTTACCCCTGGAGCTAACATAGAAAAGTTAAGGCCCAGCAGGCTTTGCTTTCACTTTCTTTCTCAAAGTGGCTGCCCAGCCTTTGTTTGGGAGAGGGGTGTAGAAAGGGGACCCTCAGGCCACTGCAGCTTTCTCTTCAGTAAGGCAGTGTTAGGAGAGGACATGTGATAGTTGAAGAATTGAGCACTGATTTTGTGCAAACAATCCATGCCTGTGAATGAACCTCTGGAAAGCCTTGAGCTTCTTCTTCTTTTTTTTTTTATGTTTAAATGTTTTCATTGATTTTTTAGAGAGAGAGGAAGGGAGAGAGAAAGAAACATTGATGTGAGAGAGAAACATCCATTGGCTGCCTCCTACACACTCCCTACTGTGTACCAAGCCTGTAACCCTGACTGGAATGGAGCTGGGACCTCTCAGTCCATGGGACGATGCTCAGTCCACTGAGCCACACCAGCTGGGCTTGAAAGCCTTGAGTTTTATACCCAGCTTTACAGGTACCCCAGTTTGAAGACTGCCTTATACCCCCTTATTCACCAGTCTGGGATATGCCCTGGTGGGTCTGATTGCTATTCTTAACTTGGGCCTGCAAGTTTGTTGAACATTTACAATGTACTGACAACGTAGTTACCTAAGTTTGTCTTCCTGAAGACCTTGACAGCTAATTAAGAGTGTCATCCAATGTCATGTAGCTCAGGACTTAGGAACCGGACTGAGGTGCCTAAATCAGCTTTTTTTCCTACCACAAGGGTATTAGTTGCACAAGATATGGTCTGCTAAGCATGTGAATTAGAAGAGGATTTGAAAAGAAACCTCAGCCTTTGTAAATCATTTCTGATCAAAGTCCTCATCCTCTGGCAGCCCCCAGGTAATATCTGATCACCTGGCCTGCCTTCAGCAGGAATGCTAATAGGTCAGTAGTAAGTCATTTTAGCCAGAATCCCTCCTTACTCTTCATGCTTCCTTTTTGTACTTTTCAGTATACTGACACACCACCCTCAGCCGGTTCCTGGCTGTGTATTCCCACTTTCGTTGGGTCTGGGTTTGCAGACCAGCCTCTCTCCCCTACTACAAAACCCCATCGTAGTGACCCCTTGGAATCAAGTCTTCCCTACTGCCTTTAGCAAGTGTCATGAATAATTTCTTTAACACCCTGCAGGGCTTTAGATAACCTTGTGAAGTACTTTGATACACGTATACAGATCTGCACAATAGTATATTAATTGGATATGGTAATTCATAAAACAGTGGCTTGTTAATTCATTGGACAGTTTTCTAGTGTCTTTTTGAGATTATTAAGTAGTGGAATAAAAGATTCAACAGCTCTTTAATAGCCTTTATTGAGAAAAAGATAAACTGTCTCCTAATTACTTCTAAGTATTTTGAAAATCATTTTCCTTTAAAAATAGCTGGCCAAGAAACCATAACAACCTTTCAATTTAGACTCTCCCTACCTCTTTGCTTTGCTTTTCTCTTATGTCAGTCATTTTATTTGTTTACCCTGGGCACTTAGAGGTCAGTTTTTATTTTGAAATTGAAGATACTCATATTTTGGTCTTTCAATTTTTCAAACTATATTATGTTTTTTTTGGTATCGTCTTACGCTAACTTGACAATTTCTAGTTTTTATTCATTAAAAATTACTAGTTTTACAGCCTCTATTTACTTGGATAAAAAAACAAATAGTGCCCTGGCCAGTTTGGCTCAGTGGTTAGAGCGTCGGCCTGCGGGCCGGAGAGACCCGGGTTCGGTTCCCGCTAAGGGCACGTACTTCGGTTGCAGTTTGTCCCCGGCCCTGGTTGGTCGTGCAGGTGGCAGCCGCTCGATGTGTCCCTTCACGTCGATGTTTCTCTCTCTCTCTCCTTCCTCTCTCTCCCTCCCACTCTATCTATACAAAAAATGGAAAAATATCCTCAGGTGAGGATAAAAAAACAAAAAAACAAAAAAACAAAAAAACAAATAGTACCTAATTATACTCTAACTTTCCACTTTTTTTTTTTTTTTGCTTTTCTCCACTTTTCAGAAATTGAGATATAATTCACATCGGCTTAATTAACCCTTTTAAAGTTAATTCAGTGTTTTTTTTTTGTTTTTTTTTTAGTATACCTACTTTCTTTTTAAGGAATCATCTGGGGTCACTATTGTTTTTTTAATCCTCACTTGACGATATCTTCTTTATTGATTTTAGAGAGAGGAAGGGCGTGGGGAGGGGGGAAGGGAAGAGAAACACAGGGTAGGTTGCACAGGACAATGCTTCAACCATCCAGTCACCTGGCCAGAGCTGGGGACACTTTTCAAAGGGCAGATTGCTACAATGTGTTTCTACCAGTTTACATATGAATGCCCTTGCTCTGTTCTTGAAGCAGGAGCCCAGCAATTTATTGGCAGTTTATTGCTTCTCAGTGGACATTTACTGAATGAATTGAAAGGTCTGAACCATCTGCCTTTGGATTCTGAGCTGCTCTTGACAAGCTTCGAAAGAAAAGCTTTGAATAGTTTCAGCATCCCTTTGAGCACAGCGATTGGCTGGCACAGACTCTTGTTTGCTCCCTTTTTGCAAATCACTTTGGCAGACAGCACAGACTAGCAAAATTGCCCTCCCTGAAGTTACATTCGAACCTGGGTGTTGAAAACGTCACATGGTTGACCGGCAGCTGTCACTTACGTTTCTTTAGTCATATTTCTATTACACATCTACCTACAGGGTCTTTTAAAAATATATTTTAATTGACGAGAGAGAGAGAGACAGAGAGAGAGAGAGAGAGAGAGAGAGAAAGAGAAACATTGATTGGTTGCCTTCCACACAACCCTGATGGGATCAAACCCACAACCTGGGTATATGCTCTGATCGGGAATTGAACCGGTGACCCTCAACCGAGCCACACCAGCCCGGGCTACTTACAGGTTTCTAAAATTTTCTTTGCCATTATAGATATATCTGCTCAAGGAACTTGGACCTGCAAAATCCCCAGCAGCTGTCTGTGTGGGATCTGCCAGTGCACTCGGAGAATGTACATGTGTGCGTACAACCGCTAGCTCCTTCCTCCCTGGGAGCCTGCCAGAGTCAGAGCCCAGGGACATTGGCTGTCTTCTGAGTCTGCTGATAGAGCAAGGCCAAGGAATTCGGTTTATAGTCTACAGTTTAAGAAGCTTCAGGATGCTAGGAGCACAGCTCTGCCCTGAAAGAAAAAAAAATTAACGTGTTTTGAAATAGTTTTGAAATGTTAGATTTATATATTTTTATTTCATTTTTCATCGGCTTCTTTCTCAAGCCAAGCTACTCAAATCATGGGCCTCCATTGAAAATGCGTGTGTTTTAAAAAATTTTTTTCCAGAAGGACAGTTAGCTCAATATATGACCTTTCAGTTTTTGTTTTCATGTCAAGTTCAACACTGTAAACAAGTTCTATTGAAGTAAAAATGCAAACAGAACTTTCCTCCCACAGATTAAGTCCCTTCAGTACAGCTCAACTGGGTGTTAGATCTCAACTTCCTTTCTAGCGGTCTGTGTCTTGTGAACCACTGCAGCCCACAGCTGAGCCGTGGCAGACAGAGGGGCCCCTAATGAATCCCAGCCACACAGGTTCTCATTGTGACCTTGAGAGAGAAGTACCTACATAGGGAAGACATCAGTATGCTTACTGTTAATTCAAAGGTTAATGAATCAGCTTTACATTTTAATATTTGCATAGGTACTAATCAGGCAAAGAATCCCAGTGAAACACTAATTTTAGGGCTTCCTGCTCTTGCCTGGATTACTGTCATTGTGTCCTAACTGGGATGTCTGCCTCTGTTCTCAGGGGACTTGTGCACTGATTAGAATTGCCAGACAGTACTGAATGCCCTGTGGACTGTGGATTCCAGATACACAAAGGACATGTGTTAGTATAAGGTTGTCCCAAATTTTTTAGTATATTTTGCCCCCAGATATTACACAGGATGACTGTAGCATTCGACGGCATGACTTGTCATGAAATCTTTTAAAAATTCTTCCCCCCAACAGTGCTGACCGCTTCTAAATCTCAGTAACCGGCCTCCTTGTGCTCTCTGAACTGAGGATCTCCTCTGTGCTGTCTTGCAGGCAACACCCTGAAATCTGAACTGATGATCTCCCCTCCCCTGTTCTCAGTTCAGTGATGTTGCCACCAGCCATCCAGTTCCTGACTGTCCTGGACCATTCCCTTTGCCCCACACCTTTGATGGGTCTCAGACGCCTCATCAGCCTGTTTGTTTCTGTCCCTCTTAGGGTCTCAGCCGCCACGATACCTTTAAGAAGACGATGGCACATCCCCTTTACTGCTCTCCCCTTTTGTGTCCTTCCTTCTAATCAAGTGACTTTATTATTATTATTTTTTTTATCCTCACCTGATTTTTTTTTTTTTTTTGCATTTATTTTCAGATAGAGCAGGAGGGAGAGTGAGAGGAAGAGAGAGAGACACATCAATATGAGAGAAACACATGGATTGGTTGCCACCCACACAACTCCAACCGGAGCCGGAGACAAACTACAACCAAGGTACATGCCCTTAGCAGGAACCGAACCCGGGACTCTCCGGTCCACAGGCCGACGCTCTAACCGCTGACCCAAACTGGCCAGGGCCCAACTGACTTTTAAACTTTGATTAATGACACACACATGCACATGAGTATATGTGTAGAGAGAATTAGACGATTCCTGCAACTATATTTACAACCCGTGGGCATTGTGCTGTTTTCTATTGTTTCTTTTTAAGCTATTTGGTGACTCCCCAAATTGATGAATGATGACCTGTTTTGTTTTGTTTTTTTAAAACAACACTGCATCTTCTATTTTACAAAAAGCACTCAGACAGTCTTTATAAAACCTTGAGCAGATCATGTCAATGCCTTAAAACCTGTCAGTTTCCCGCTCACCAGCCTCGGGATAAAGCACAGGACGCTTGTTGCGCATGAAAAGCCTCCAACTTGCGTGTTGTCCCTTCGGTCAGCACGTCCTCCTGTCCGGAGAGAGCACCGCCCTTCCCCCGAGCTAACTACCCCAGTGAACACGCTCTGAATCCATTTCCTCAGTGAGGCGTCCGCCCTCAGCCTGGGCCAGTCCCTTTACTGGACGGTCTTCCATCCTTACACGTTCGTAGCGGAAAGAACTGCTCAGAATCCTTTGCAGCGGTTCTCAACCTTCCTGATGCCGCCACCCTTTCATCCAGCTCCTCCTGTTGTGGTGACCCCCAACCACACAATTATTTTCGTTGCTACTTCATAACTGTAATTTTGCTGCTGTTATGACTTAGGCGACCCCATGAAAGGGTCATGGACCCCCAAAGGGGTTGCACCCCACAGGTTGAGAACCGCTGCTTTAGGGGCTCTCCATTTTATTCATACCAAAATCCAAAGTCTTGGCAGTGGCCTGTATCGTTCTACATGATCTCCCTTCCGACCTCGCTGACCTCATCTCTGTGAGCCATTCTTCTGTTCCAGCCGCTCACCCTGGTCTCCTAGTTATTCATCCAGGTTGGCCAGGTACCCTCAGGACTTGTGCACTTGCTAACCCGTCCATCTGGAACACCTCCGTCCCCTCTCTCATACCTCCCAGCTTTCTCAAATATCATCTTGTCGCTAAGGCCATCTCTGACCACGCTGCTGCAAATTGCATCCCCCTCTTCGACACTCCCTGTTTCCTTTTCTGCTTCATGGTAATTAATTTATTTTACTTATTTGTTTTGCTTATTATCTCCCTCCACTAGGAAGAAAGCTTTATGATGAAAGGATTTTTGTTTTCTTTTTTTTTACTGCTAAATGCCCAGCACCTAGAAAGGTGCTTGCTTTATAGTATGTGCTCGATAAATTTATTTAAATAAATGAATGAGTCAATAAATAAATCTTGTATATCTGATACCAGAAGCTAAATGGGTCCGAGGCCTCCTGTCACTACTTCAGCCAAATTAAGCAGAGACAGGGTTGAATCATATGAGTGTTTCTTCCAGTAATGCCAGCAGTGTGGAGAGCAGCAGGTCACCCTGAGAACCCCACTCCACCATCTCCTGCTAGCCCGCCGATTATACTTGCAAGGGGGAAGGGGGCAAGGATAAGGCTGCAGGTTCTGTGGTCTTTGTGTCTCCTTCCCGGATCTTGAATTTCAATAACAAAGTTGTTAGTTTTCTATGATGTTAAGAACAGCTCAACCTGTTCCTGGGACCGGAGAATGTCAGCATTGCTGAGGCAAACTCCCAGAGGGGTCAGGGTCCAGGCACAGCGACCAAATGAAAGTGTGTCCTGTCCTTGGCCTGCTCTCAAAATGTGTTTTCTTTTCTGAGTAATGGACGCATTTGGGCTCCGAGGCATCTTATCTTTTTATAGCCCTGTTTTTCTTCTTGCCACACATCCTTCAGTTTCCCAGTCTTTAGTTAGTAAAGTGAATAATCAGTAAATAACTGTGGTCCTATTCCTATTACATGCTCTTCCCCAATGTTATTCACTTTCAAATCATAGTTTTCTTGCAGGAGAAGATGCCTGTTCTCTTCATCACTGTGTACACCGTAGTGCCTGGCATATAGTACAGTCTCAAAAAATGATTTTTTGAATTAAATTCACTTAATTGGGATTCATAAACATGAGAATAGTCTGTATCACTTAAAAAAATTTTTTTTTCTTTATTGATATTAAAGAGAGAAGAAGAAAGAGATAGAAACATGGATGAGAGAGAACATCAATTGGCCACCTCCTGTATGCCCCCCACTGGGGATCAAGAATCAAACCGGGAACCTCTTGGTACATGGGTCAACACTTAACCACTGAGTCACACCAGCTGGGCTAGTTTCTATCACTTTAAGATTACTTAAGTTTGTATTTACAGTGTTTAGAAGGTGATAGGGAGAGTGTTCCTATTCTGAACAGAATTCTTAAAAGAGACACCTATTGGTACAATGTATTCACTTGTTTACTGGAACAAAAGGCTTGCCCTGGCCAGGTTGCTCAGCGGTTAGAGCTGAGGAGCAGCAGCTTCAATTCTGGTCAAGGGCTTGGACCTCGGTTGGGTTTTGTCCCCTGACCCCCTCTCACATTGATGTTTCTCTTTCTCTCCCTTCCCTCTAACTCTATCTGAAGATAAATAGAAAAATATCCTCAGGTGAGGTTAAAAATAAAAAGGCTTATATTGTTTGCAAATATTGAACAGTTGGAGGGATGTGTGATGCGGGAAAGAAATGTATTGCTTTCAAGGTACCGGTGCCTGCACAGCCTGCCTCCCTTTCGCTGCGATCTGAACCGAGTGGAGTGAGTTCTCAGTTCCTACTGAAAACCTCTAGGCCCAGCTGGGTTCAGGATTCAGACCTCCCTCCCCCACCTCCCCCAGGTTTCAGAAGGTAGAAGGTGCTCAGTTGTTCATTCCAGACTCACAGACCCTGGGGCAGAATCCCATAATCAGCCATCTCAACACTTAGGCAGAGAAAAGTGTCAATAGTCACACTGGGTAGGATAAAGGTGACAAATAGCCCACTTTAGTTCCATTTAGGTTTTTCCACTGAAATGAGCTTTGGTGCCAAAAGCAGGGAGATTTTTTTGTTTGCAGAGTTTTTGAGTTGTTTTTCTGGCCCCGGGGTATTGTTTCTGGGCTTGCTGGTGTTGCGTGACCCAGAGGGCTGTTGTTTTCAGAAAAGTTCATGTTCCTGCTCTCAGTTTCAATCCCAGTGACAGAATAAATGATACATCATTCTGATCGAATGACAACTCAGTGTCATCCACAATAAACCGATTGTTTAATTATGAATGACTACGTCTGTAATAATTCAAGCAAATAGATGCAAGGAGGAAAATGTCCTTTTCTGTTCAGTATCCAGAACCATGATTAAAAGAACTTGGTCACATCATTAGTTATGCAGAAACCAATGTTTTGGTTTATTGCTTATAGAGATTGAAATCCTTAAGGCGGAGATTCTCCAAGTTTAGCATTTGGACTCTATCGCAGGAGTCGGCAAACTTTTTCTGTAAAGGGCCAGACAGTAAACATTTCCAGCTTTGTGGGTCACATATCTTCTCTGTATGTGCGTATTTTCAATACCTCCTCGGCCCCACCACCCCCATTCCCTGCCTAGAGAAGACTGCCCGATCCTGGAATTGTCGTCATGGTAGGATAAGCCATCGACCGGAGATCCTGCCTGTACTCGTATTTCGTAGAAGTCACCCTTATCACATCAACCCCTTCTCACGCCAATAGATTGCCAAATAATTTCGTGCTGGTGAGAGAACAGCTTCTTATTGAAAAGGTATCCCTTGGAAGAGGTTCACCTTCAGAAGGACATGACCCCAGTGAAGACCGTGTCCCCGCAAAGGGCTGGGTGATGTCATAACCTGCCACATGGGTCCTGGATCTTTACTGCGTAGATGTCCTTTGTTGGACCTATAGTATGTAACTACACACAATTCTGTGTTTTCACTTATTAAAAGTTAACTGCCAGCCTGGGATATTTCTTTGTGTTAAAAGGTGCTTTTTAAAATATAAAATATTTCTGTTATGTGTCATCTACTGTGGTACTTTCCTTCTTCTGGGTGGTCCCCACCACAACCTTGTGAAGTAGGTACCACTAGGATCAAATGACTTGTTCTAGGTCACCTAGTGTCAGAGCTGAGCTTCTAACCCAGGTCTTGCAGAGTCAGCACCTCGTAAACATGTATCTGTATCTATAGACTTACCGCATGAAAAGAGGAAAGTTTTGTTGGTTATACCTCGGTGTTTTGTGTAGATGATCCTACTGTGAGAAATATTTGAAAGTTGTTTTTGCATATAGTGTATTGATGCCATTCTTTTTGTCTAAGGAGTAGTAACACAAACCTTTTCTTTTTTTTTAGGGGTACTGGCTCTTGTCTTTGTCTTTTTAGCATAATCTTCTAGCAGGTTGTTTTTGATTTTTTTGAATGTGGTTTTAAAAAAATGTGAATTTTGTCACGAAGACGTTTCTTCCAAGGGAAAGTTATAACCCTTGTGACATTTTTCCATTCTAAGTCACTAAGACAGTCTTCATCAGCTTTGAGCTCTCCCTAATAGGCATGAAAAACACCGAGGAAACAAAACAATGAAGTGGTTCATTTAGCACCTGTGGTATGACTAACAGTCTTTTCTCAATTAGCCTACGATTAAAGGTTGGAAATGTCTTGTTCCTTGGATTTTCTGTGTCTAGAGAAGCGTCATGTAGTAATTATTTTAAGCTCACTGAAGTCTTTAGGAGGCTCTTTCTTATCATCATGCCTGGGCTAGAGACTATTTTTCTCATTGTATAAGCCAAGCCTGCCTGAACCCAGAAAAGCAATAAACACCCTGCTGGGGAAGGTGGGGAAGAGAAAGGAAGCCCAGCTATGCACCTTTTGCACCAAATACAGGAAATGCCAGGTAGCAAAACCAACAGAAAGTATCTGCCAATCAAGTCTCCTTTTGCAGAGACAACTATTTTCAGTTCTGCTGCTAATTTCTAATTCTTGATTTATTGGTTCTGGGCAATATATGCTGACTCCTTGCTGTAAAGGATGGGAAGACGTCTCGTAGAAACTTCTACCTGAATTGCTGTATTTTCCCTCCTGATATGTTTTAGCTCTTGTAGTATCTTCAGTTCTAGTAGTTGTCTTCGGATATGCAGATAGCCTGTATTTTCCGACGGATTTTCAGATGTTCCTATTGACTTCTTGCTTTGAAAGCTGAGGAATTTAGCACAGCTCTGTACTGCTCCACTGTTTTCCATCCAATTTTCCTTAGTTGTGTTTTTGTTTTTATACCTCCATGGTTTGTTACATTCACACTTATAACATGCTTCATTTAAGTCTCCCAGCACCTCTGTCAGCTGTTGGTTGTCCTCGGATAAAGTCCAGGTCCTCCACTGTAGTGAATAAAAGTCCACCTGGCCCCATCCTATCTCCCTGGTCTAATCAGCACAGGAGTTCTCTCTGTCCTTCCAGGCTCTGTGGCCTTTTATCTCCTTGGGACTTTGTGCGCTTTATGAATTCTAAATAGAACTCCAACTTGCTTTCTTTCATATGGCAAATTCCTACTCATGCTTCAAGACCCAGCTCCCACGGACCCTTTTATAGAAGCCTTACTGCCTCGCATTTTGAGCTGGTCGATCCATGGGTCTCCGGCTCTCTTTCCACCTCCATCCCAGCACTTTCATTATAAGGCCATCAAACTCCAAGTTCAGGTTTATGCCTGTGCCTCCTCCCCTTGGATGTGAGCATTAGGTGTGTGCAGTTCATTTCTGTCTCTCTAACATCCAGTGTAGTTTCCACACACAGAATGACTGTGTGGACAAATGCATAAGACAGAATTTCAACCAAGAGATCAACCAGTGCAACCGGGGTGTTCTTTCTTCCTAACCTGATCTTCAGCAGGATTTTCATTGCTCATTTCCTGGCCTGGTTCCATTTTTCTTTATCTAACTCTGTGGGCTAAGAACAATTAGGAAGAAAATATTTTCTGCCTGTATTGTTGGTGAAGGCTTACCTTTTCTACACTGAACTCAAAAGTGAGAAAGAAGAGATTCTTACTTTTTTTTTGTATACTAAGCCAATCTTTTTTTTTTTTTTTTGGTAAATCACTAAATATACATTTGAGAAGGAAATCAGTTCCCAGAAGTGATATTTATTTAAAGCAACTCCTTAGAAACTTCTGTAACTACACGATCTATTTCGAGTAAACACAGCATGTGGCCACAGGTTCAGTGGAACTGGCTCCGTGTCAGCTCTCCGTGGACCAGGAGCAGCTCACAGGCTGATCCTCAGGCACTCGTGAGATTTCTGCTGTGCCCTTCCCTCCCACCTTCCTGAAACTGATGAAGCCAGTGGTGAAAAGCTGCTCATGAGCTGAGCACCCAGATATAATCATAATTCTGTGTGTCCCGAGACAGTATAACTTTCAAAAAGGTATTCAGGCAATACATGAACCACCTTATAAGAGAAGAAACAGTGAAATGGTGGAGACCTGGAGGCTCACTACCTGGGTTCGAATCCTGGCTCTCTGTTGCTTTCTGTATGCACGACCTTGAACAAGTTACGTAACGTCTCTAAGCTTCTTTTCTCATCTGCCAAAGGGAGAATTTTAATATGAATTAATGCATATAATGAGCTTAGAACTGTGGTCAGCGTATCAGAAACACCCAGCAAACTACTAGCAGTAATTATTTTTGTGGTAAGGAATATGTAAAGGAAGAAAGCAAATGGTCATTTCCCCAGGGAGTCATTATTAACCACTTGGAGTATATTGTCTTGGAGCCTTAATTTTTAACCAAGAGAGCAGTACTGCTACTGGAATATTAATGTAGCAATGACTCGGTTCAACAAAACTTCAGTGTAGTGTTTACAATCAGTTTTTCTAAGGGGATTTGCTTCACAAGCCTGGTTTCTGTGTTGCTTCAAGGTTTTTCAGTAGCAAGAAAGATACTGGGAGAATATACAAGGGGATGTAGTTATTAAAGAATTTGTGAATCAAATGTATTTGGAATTCACACACTGTCGTTATGAATTCAATATTCATGACAAGCATTCTGGGCAAACAGCCAAAGGATGGGGCTGGGTCTTTCTTGAACTTCATATATATGTAGATTATATTTTAAAAATTGGCCTTCTATATAGTCTATTTCTGGTCCTTGAGAGGAAAGCTGTTGCTTAGCAACCAGTGGTTGCTGCTTGGCTGATGTGTAAAATGGAAAACCTTGTAAATCAGAGGCAAATAATTCTGTCCGTGAGGAGTGCTGAGTTACTGGTTTTAACAAGTAAGTTGGCAACTTAATTCATGGCTCTTTGTGTGGAAAAGATAAAATACGAGACAGACTCTGTATCAGGATATTTACTAATTATTTCTCAAGAACACAGATTGACTCACAAGATGTAAATTAGTATATGAAAAAGGAATAACTCAGGAATAGAAAAAAAATTACCCAAGTGTTGAAGTATATATTTAAAGTTTCAGGTAGAAAATATTTACGTCTTAAAACAAAATGGGAGTAAGCTAAAGTACATGTACCGAATTCTCGAGTTACAGCCAACAACAAAAATCTTAAACATGTTTTTATTTGTATTTTTTGCATTCACTTTGATTTTCAACAAAGATTATTTGTTAAGAAAAGAGAGCTTAAGTCACATGGTGGAGAAAATCCCTTGGCTGCTATTAACAAAAGCTCTGACCAACTGAAGCTAAAGAATATTTATTTATTGGTGCACAGGGTTTGGTGATGCTGATGTGCTCAGAATTAAGAGGATATTGGAGAACAGGGCTTGGATATGGTCAGAACCATTGCTAGTTCCTTGTATCTCAAGCTCCAAAAGCCCAGGGGAAGAACCCATCTGGCTGATTCCTCATATGCCTGCCCCTTGGCTGGGGTGATTGGGGTCCAGGACGGATCTGGTCTTGTTAACTTCAGTGGGCCATGAATCTAGATTTATAGGACTGAACATTTCTTTTCCCCAAATCAGAAATCTGGGTGCTATTAGGAAAGAAACTGATGCCGGAGATGTATATGTAGAGCTATATATGAATATATGTTGTGGATATAAATTGTGCAGTCGAGAGTCAACTCGTCTTCACCTGACTGCGTCTTTCTTCTCACACTCCTTACCTCTGAAGTGTATGTACAAATCCTCAGCTTCGTGTACTTTCTAGGTACTGTAAGAGTTGTTTAGTTAGTGGTGTCTGGATCATTTTAGAGAGGTAATATGTAAGTACAGTTACAATTTATGAAACTGGTGTTTGCCTATTTCCACATGCAATTTAATTTGGGTTAATTTTTATAATTTGAAGCTTTATCCTTACAATATCCCTGAATATCAAGGACATTGAAGAACTTGATAGAATCACAAAAATTAAATCAACAGTTAAATTTAATCAGGAATAAAATTAACCAAGGTCATGAGTCTCACTTTTTATACAAGGTAGAAGCAAGCCAAAAGAGCAATAAGCCATATCATTCCTTTTACATAACCGGATTTTTGATTCATATGTTGGCATTAAACATTGTCTTTTTTTTTTTTTTTTTTTTTATGCTTTTAAAATTTATTTATTTATTTATTATTTTAATGAATTTTTATTTATTTTTTTTGTTACAGATATTTTGCCTTTTTACCTCATTGGCACCCCCCACCCCACCCCACCTCCGCCCCGTCCCCGGCTTAGTTGTCCATGTCCATTGGTCATGCATACATGCATATAAGTTCTGTGGTTTATCTCTTCCCACCCCGCCACACCCCACCCCCTCTTTCGAGGGATGTCAGTCTGTGCCCTACTTCCATGTTAAACATGGTCTTTAAGTACTTTAATTTTCCTATGATAGCTAATCATGCAGGAAAAGAAACAAATTCTGTTGGTAGAAGAGAAAAAATATAGGAGACATTTTGTTTGTAAGTAAGAGAACTATAATAAATTTTCCTTTATGGATAAGTAAATGTTCTTAGAACATAATAGTGGCATTTATTTAAGGGGGAAATACTTCATAATAAATATATGAGAAGACTTTCTGTGATCTATGCTACTTAATAAAATATTCAAGATCTTTTTAAGATATATGGAACATCTTTTTAAAAAATATTTTTATTGGGTTTTAGAGAGAAGAAAGGAGAGAGAGAGAGAGAGAAATATCGATGGGAGAGCAAAACATGGATTGGCTGTCTCCTGCATGCCCCCTACCAGGGATTAAACCCAAAACATAGATATGTGCCCTGACTGGGAATTGAATCAGCAACCTTTTGGTGCATGGGACGATGCCCAACCAACTGAGCCACACTGACCATGGCATGGAACACCATAATACTTGTGATAATTTAGTGTCTTGTGTACAATGTTTCTCAGATAATATATATTATATATGTACACATATATTCCCATTTAATCCTTACACCTACTATGTGAGCTGAGCAGGGCAGGTGCTTCTTTTATCTTTCTTTCTTTTTTTTTTCTTCTTATTTTATAGATTTTTAAAAATGCTCAGAAAAGTTAAATGACTGGCCCAAGTTCACAAAAAAGGTAGATATTGGATTTGAGACTGGTTGTTTCCAGGAATCCAGGTTTTCTAAGCTGCCTGCTATGAGGTGGATTCATTTGTGGTTGATTACGCTATGGTTAATTACACTCTGGTTCTGAGGTCCTGTGACCTGTTTAATTCAGTCCAACAGGCATTTGATGAGTATCTATGGCTTGTTTGGAGCTGTTCTAGTGAATGTGGGAACACAAAGAAAGGGCCAGACAGTCCTTGTCCTCAGAGAATTTACGTCACTCGGAGGGAGGAAATGGCTACATAAATGAAATGAATAGTAGCAGAAAGAATGAAATTAAATGTTACAATGTGGGAGACGTCACACAGAAAATCCTTGAAGGAAGGATCTTATTCAGAGAGGGGGGAAGGTGGACAAGCATTCCAGGGGGCAACATGGTGTGTGTGTGTGTGTGTGTGTGTAGTGGGGGCGGGAACAACACTTGTGACCCAGGGAAAGCGATACCAGGAGAAAGATAACCTGAGCTGTCCGAAGCACTGCGATGTGGTGAGTAATAAGAGCTGGCTTCTTGGTGTCCAGTTGGCCTCAGAGTTACACAGCAGCCGAGAATCTCTAATATTTCCAGTGAACACTGCATCCTGGGAAAGGAAGGGAAGAGCAGTACTGATTGTAAAAATTAAGACACAGTGTTCAAATATCCTCTTATTCCATTCGGTTGTCCTATTCCAGTCCCATGGACTTAGCTCCTGGGAACTTACATCCCTGCTCCTGTGTTTTCTGAGGGTCATCAGGCGTGTGTGTGCGTGCATGCGCGTGTGTGTGTGTGTGTGTGTGTGTGCACTCACCCATGTGGAGGTATGGAAATGTATTTGAACACTTGGCCACAAAGTTCCTCTTAGGAAAAGAGGCCTCTTTGTTTAGATGTTTGAAGCGTACAGGGCGAGAGCACAGTTTGCAAGGAGACAGGGAAATCAAAGTAACATTTACATAATGAGGTGACAGGCGCTGGGAGAGAGGGTTTGCTGAAGAAGTTGGGGAAACCTGGAGAAGGAAGCCAGAGCCCGGCCGGTGTGGCGCAGTGGTTGAGTGCTGACCCGTGCACCAAGAGGTCGCCGGTTCTATCCCCGGTCAGGGCACACGCCAGGTTGTGGGCCCGATCCCCAGTGGGGGACATGCAGGAGGCGGCCAGTCCATGTTCTCTCTCATCAGTGTTTCTATCTCTCTCTCTAAAATCAATAAAGAAAAAAAAGTGTTAAAAAATAAATGTAAGAAGGAAGCGAGAGCCGAAGGGGAAAGGACAGCTGGTAAGAAAGTTCTGAGGTCGGGGTGGTTGAAGGACTTTTAAGAACAAGGATATTTAATTTTTACTTTTATGTTTTTTGGGTGCTCCTGTGCAAATCTTCTCCACTGCCTTAAATCTCCCAGGAAAGTGAGTTATACCCGGAGCTTTGAGGCAGTGGCGTTTGGGGCAGTCCCCAGAGGGGTCTGCGTGTGCGGGAAGCAGGCCTGTGTCTCCTGTGGGGCAGCAGCATCTCCTGCGGTGACACGATGATCACATCCAAACCAAGTTGGAGCCGCTGGTGACAAAGAGAAATGTAGGTGCATTGTCCTCCTCCCCCAAATCCCTGGAGAAACTGGGAAGGACACTGAGTTTTTTATTTCAGGTAGGATGGGGTTCCAGCCCATTTCAGTTGAACCGTAGAGGACACGATGACCCCTGCGTATATCTGGGTTACATCAGTGTACGGCTCTTACAGCGACATTTCGGTCTCTGCTTCCTTGGGCTCCTCTGTCAGCAGGGAAAGGCCTTTCTCTTTGCTGAAAGCCACCAAGCGAGCGAGTGAGCCAGCTCCTGGAGGAGGAGGTAGGCTTCGGTTGGCCAGGGGTTGAGTCTCCAGAGAGTGACTCAGGTTTGGCTTCTGGCGGCTCCGGAGCCTACTTTCTGTTTACCAGGAGATTAATCATGATTTCCAGATCGGCCTGCCAGGGTGCCAGCAGCACTGGCTGAAGGACGCCGAGGTGCCCAGTTGGGGTTTTCCATGCCCTGGTGACTTTTCAACGGAAAATAAAGGGATATGCTCCCTCCTGTAGAGGCTTGTGACAAATTATTGGAGGTCCTATAACTCACCTGATTCTGTCTCAGTATAAATGCACCAGATTTATAGCAGTTGAGGTGACGTGCCTCAATTCTTTCCTTTTCAGTCAGCATAAGAGCAAATTCATAGTGTTTGATTAACCAGATTTGCTGGATAGTTGATTTCATTCAACCTAACACTATTTAATAAATAACCAACATGTGCTAGGCTATAGCAGAGGCCTAGATTTGATATTTCCAAGGAAATCTCTCTCTCACACACACACACACAGTCACGGCAGGGCAAAAGTAGGTTTACAGTTGTTTTATGGAAAACAATACAATAATTAAGAAATAATAATATACGAATAAACTCTGTGTTTTGCCTACTCACAACTGTAGACCTACTTTTGCCTCACCCTGTAGATAGACGGATAATCTTTAGTCCTTACGACAGGGATTTGAGCCTGTCTTCTTGCTGAAGTCTTTACAATCCTATTAGGATACACTTCTCAGTGCTTCTGCATCCAAGCAATGAATGAACACAGTGTCTTCATGGGGCTGACGGTGACAGCCATGGGAGAAGTCCCCTGCAAGCTGGAGCAGTAGTGGTCTTGCTCTCCTTCGCTGGGTTGCTGACCACAGGAGGCGGTTTGCTTGTCCCGCACGGTCCCTGCTCCCACAGGGGCCCACGCAGATCACATGTTCCCAGTGCAGGCAAACAAGCTCTTCTGAGCACCACAGACAAATGGCAAATGGAGAACTTGGTTTTCAGTTAGCTGGAATTACTTTAAGTAATTTGTGATTATTGTACTCTAGAATTTAACAGATGGGTGTTTATTCTTATAGTGTTAGGAATAATTCCTAGCTGGGGATTTCATATGAAACACACACACACCACACACACACACACACCCCATATTGTGAAGTTGATTGGTAAAATGACACGTGACAAGTCTGTCACAGTATTTTTCGCTTTATCGGTCTTTCTTTCACAAGTAGTAAAACGATTAGAATAAAGAAACAGCTTCCCATATTCTAACGTACCGCTGTTTGAGTCCTGATTAATGTCCATCCCTTCAACAGTTCGCCGTCTATAAATCTGCGCACGTAGCCCGGAGGAACTAGCCCTAGCGTGACGTATGCTGTGATCAGAAGACAGACACGCAGCATTGACACACTTCCTGCCTTGGTCCCCAGACTGCACTCCTGCCTGAAACCTCCCTCCAGTGCCTGACTCCGCAGTGCTGGGTGCCTGTGACCCAGAGACGCTGCTGCCCTGAGGGACGGCAGCAGTCAGGAAGTGTGGCCCCTTCAGGGGTGTGTTTGCAACTTTCCCGACACTTTTTTCTCTGTGCCATTACTCTGGCCCTTCACATTACTGGGAAAGAATAGAAACAGCCAGACATCCTTGCGATTTTCCCCACCGAGAAGATGGAGGAGAAAGCACTCCAGTGGTAAATGGAGAATCATTCTCAGCCTCCCTCCTGGATCTGGCTTGTTGTGCTTGGAGAGATCGGCACACAGAACGAGGGAATACAGAACTGACACACACTCTGGAATTTCTGCACCTGGGGCTGGGAGTAGGAGGCCAGGTTCTGCCACTCGGTGCAGTTCCTGAACCCGGGCCTGAGAGGACCTCGCAGAGTGAGGATGAGGGTACATCCGAGGGGGAGGCTGCTCGGTGCCTTCATTCCTGAGAAGCCAGAGCGGCTGTGTTCTCATCAGGCTGTTTGGAAAGCTTCGGAATGGCCTGATCTAGGGCGGTGTCCGTGGAGGCAGGAGTCAGATGAGCTTATTCAGCTAAGGAAAAACTTTCTAAAAATTATCTAGATGAACTACAGAGTTGGAAAGGGCTTTAGACGTCATCTCATCTACCTTTCCATGTGCTGTATAAATTCCTCTACAGCTTCTTGCATCTCTTAAAAGTTCTTATCCACTCTCTGCTTGAAAACCTTCAATGACATGGAATGCATGAAATACCCATTTAGGTAGCAGCCTCTTTAGGCAGATTTGCATCTGCCCCACACATGCCTGTAATCTGCTAGGAACATCCTGTCAGTGTGACAGCCACGTAACCTTTTCCTTCTGGCTACTGTTACATGAAATTTCTCTATTTTATTTTTTTAAAGTATGTTTTTATTGATTGTTTTATTTATTTATTTATAATTTATTTATTTATTTTGTTACACATGTTTCTCCTTTTCCCCCCACTGACTCCCCGCCTCCCCGCCGTGTCCCCAGCTTTGTTGTCCACGTCCATTGTTCATGCATACATGCATACAAGTTTTATTGATTGTTTTAGAGAGAGAGGGAGAGAGAGAGAGATAGAAACGTCGATGTGAGAGAAATATTGATCAGCTGCCTCCTGCATGCCCCCTACTGGGAATCGAGCCCAAAACCTGGGCACGTGCCCTGACCACCGGGAATCGAACCAGGACCTTTCAGTCCATGGGACAGTGCTCGATCCACTGAGCCACACCGGCCAGGCGAAATTTCTCTATTTTAATACAAAAATACAATGTTAGGATCCTGGCTTTCAGTCCAGTGGAAGAATTTATACACAAGACACACACACACAAACACACGCACACACACACGCACGCACACACACACACTTTGCTTGGGAGGAATAATCAGGGATTTTTCAGGGAAGAGATAGTATGTGAACGTAGCCTTAAGGTGTGAGTTGAATTTGGATGTTCCCAGGAATAGCCTAGAAAATAAGCAAAGATCTATTACCTTTGCTAGGTTAAGGGGAGATCATTTAATAGGGTTCATGTTACTTGCTTAAGGACCCCATTTCCCAGAAGGCAGCCATGGAGTGTTCCCTTAAAGGGCTTCCTTTGGGAATGCACATTATTGCACCCTTTGATTTGTTTCAAACATGATGCCATTATTTCTCTTTTTAACAGAAGGTTCCTACTTAATCATATTTCCTGCCCCCAGAGTAAATTTATATTGAATAGAAGAAAGGAAGTAAATGGAGTTTCAGAAAGCAACCTTAAACCATACCCATTTTTTGGGGGAAAAATACCCAAAGGAGACACTTTAAAGCTACATTTCTCCAAATGTAGAATTTTGTTAAAAGGAATGAACAAAAAGGCAAGCAACCCAAGATGTCGCCCGGTGGTCTATAGATGCCGTCTAAGAGGGAGAACCTAGGCACACCCGAGCAGCAGAGGCTTGAAGTCTGAGGTTATTTGATTTGCCTTTCCTGGATGCACCCTCTGGGTTACTCACTGCCTGAATGTAAGCGCCTTTGTTCATCTCCCCCACTCCTAGGCTCGTCCAAACTGGGACCTGCTCTGTCTCTCTGGGTTTGCTTCTTCGGCAGAGGCGGGACATAGTCAGTGGCTAAGCCACAGGATAGAATGCTGCCTCTTTCTCCACTGACTCACAAGATGACTGGCCCAGCTCACTTCCCCTTCTGATGTTTCTATTCCTGTAAGTGGAGTGGAGCCCTAGCGGTCCTCACCACCTTTTTTTATTCCACAGAAATAAATGTGTGTATTTGTGAGTGTGCTTTGTGACAAGGATGGTAAGGAGACTAGTTCTCGTTCTCTCCAGGCAAAGCACAGGATCACTTTCCCTTCTATTACAGTGGCCCCAACAGCACCCTTGGGGTAAATAGCAGCTTTCTCAATGTTGGCTTGTTTATTGCAGAGTAAGAACAAAATCTTGGGCTCAGCCAGTTACATCCCCATGTTGACTCACTTCCTTACCTTCCTCCTGGCTGACAGAGCAACAGGGCCAGTTCCCAGGTTTATTTTACCTTCTCCAAACAGGGTTGGTGTTTCATCCCCGTGTTCAGTGCACAGGATGGATTCTTATTCTTCTGCAGATGCAGAGGTGCTTTATGCTACAAACTGTCTATAAGGATGAGTTTTGTGAATATAAATTTTTGTAAACAAATAAAATTTCGCCCTGGCCAGTTTGGTTCAGCGGTTAAAGCATCAGCCTGTGGTCCTGAGAGACCCGGGTTCGGTTCCCGCTAAGGGCACGTACTTCGGTTGCAGTTTGTCCCCGGCCCTGGTCGGTTGTGCGGGTGGCAGCCACTCGATGTGTTCCTTTCACATCGATGTTTCTCTCTCTCTCTCTGTTCCTCTCTCTCCCTCCCACTCTACCTGAACAGAAAATGGAAAAATGTCCTTGGGTGAGGATAAAAAAAACAAATAAAATTTCTCCCCCAGTTGAGATGGTTATCTCAGAAGAGTTTCTTCTTTGTTTTGAGTTGACTGCTCAGCATGATAAACTGGGAAGCATCAGAATAAGAAATGAGAGATGAAGCTTCCTGTTGTGGTTAGGTCCCTAATTAGCCGTGCGACTTTGGCCACAGTGCACTCTAAAGTCCCACGAGTTAATAATCTGGCCATGTGGGGTCTTAGTTTTTGTCATCTCTTAAGAGTTTGGATTCAGACTAGATGATTTTTATATTCCAGTTAAGGAATTCTTTAAACAATCCCAGTAATCCATGATACTTTTGCTTTAAACATCTTCCTTTAGCTTTTCTTTAAGAAATTTATAGTCATGATTATCCACTTTGGAGAATTAACTTGAAAGATGAAAATATGGAAGTTAAACAGTACTCATACATTTTTCAATAAGGATTCTTACAACTTGTCTTTTCTAGCAAAATATTTGACTATATTTCTAGCAGTTTGATTAATATTCTGCACAGTCTGGGCCCTACTTAGCTCTCCAGTCTCCCTACTTCTCTCCACACTCACTTCCGTAGTGATTTTCCACTTATGGCTTTAGATACCATCTACTTGTTGATTCCAATAGATTTACTTATCCGACCCAGGTTTCTCTCCTAAACCCCAGACTCATGTTCTAGGATCTGTGATATCACCATTTGGATTCCTAGCAGGTATCTCAAACTCCACATGTCCAACATAGAATGTGTGATCTGTGGTGCCTCCCCAGCTGCTTCCCCCATGTTGGTCACAGCTGCTCAGACCTCCCACCTGCTCACACCAGAAGTTTGGTTGTCATCCTTACCGTCTCTCTTCCTCTTGCAATCCTCTTAATGCTACCTAATTGGTCTCCCTGCTTTCTGCTCTTGCCCTCTTATGAATAATTTCCCAAACAGCAGCCAGAGCCATCCCTTTAAAAACTAAGGCAGAGCCCAGCTGATGTGGCTCAGTGGATGAGTGTCAACCCATGCACCAAGAGGTCACTGGTTCAATTCCCAGTCAGGGCTCATGCCCAGGTTGTGGGCCAAATCCCCAGTGGTGGGCATGCAGGAGGCGGCCAGTCGATATTCTCTCTCATCGATGTTTCTATCTCTCTCTCCCTCTTTTTTCCTCTCTCTCTCTAAAATCAATAAAGAAAAAACAACAACAACAACAACAAAAGCAAGGCAGAAATCATGTCAATGCTCTGCCCTAAGCTCTTTAACTGATGAGTTAGTAATTGACTCCTGGTCACTCAGAGCCAAGATGGCACTCAGGACTCCTGTCACCTTTTGGGTTCATCTCTGCTTCTCCCTCTTTTGCTCACTCTGCCCTGTCCATTGGTGTCCTTGCTCTCCTGCAACTTTCCAAACATGTCATCCTCGAGGCCCTTGCGTTTGCTGTTTCCTGTGCTACAATCTTCTTGTAGATATCTGCACAGCGAATGGCCGTGCCTTCTTCGGTTTGTAATTCACATGCTATATTTCTACTGCGTTTGTCCCTGAACCGCTCCCCCATCTTTGTCTGCCCTGCCCCTGGTGTTCCCTATCACCATTCTCTGCATTTTTCTCCATAATTCTCATCACCATCTAACACAGGATTTCTCCACCTTGGCTCTATAGACATTTGTGGATAATTCTTTGTTTTGGGGGATCTCCCTGTGCATTGTAGGGTGTTTAGCAGTATCCCTAGCTTCTAGCCACTAAATATTAGCAACCCCTGCCCTCCTCCCCAGCTATGACAACCAAAAATGTCTCCAGACATTGCCAAATGTCTCATGGTGGGGGCGCAAGATCATCCCCTGATGAGAACCACTGATCTAATACAATATGTGTCTCACCTATTTGTTTATCGTTCCTCCTCTCCCCACTACTAGAATATCACCTTCACGAGAAGAGGAATTTTTGTCTCTATTTTTCACAGCTGTAATGCAAGCACCCAGAATACAGCTCAGTGCACAGTAGGTGCTTAACAAATATTTCATGAATGAGTGAATAAATAAAATGGGTTCGTGCTTTGTTCCTCTGTGCGCATTGAGCTCTAATCACCCGGGCCTTCTTCTGCCTCTTGTACATCCCCAGCTCATTCTCACCTTCCCACCTTTTTCCTTCAGTTCCTGCCCCTGGAAACTCTACCCACAGGTTATCACCTGGTAGACCCAGGCTTGTTACTCGGGTCTCTTCTCAAATGTCACTCGCTCAGAGAGCCCTTCCCTGATCACTTATCCAACATGGCCCTCCCTCCCTGCCAGACTCACTCTCTATCATGTTACTCTGATTTAGTTTCTTTATTATATTTATCTCTGAAAGGATCTTGTTTGTTTATATGGGGAATTACTGTTTTTCTCTCAAATGACTGTTCTCGGAGCACTTGACCCTACCTGCTTTGTTTGTCCGGGCATCCCCACTGTCTAGAACAGTTCCAGGCCCATAGTCTGTGCACTGATTGAACGAATAAGCCTGTCTCCTAACCAGTTTCAGCGTGGAAGAGATTCTCAATAGATAGAACTTAAGAGTTCTATCTGTCAGGGCTCAGTTGCAAGGACGAGAATCCACTTTAGTTTGCACTGAGAGGGGTTCATTACAGCATGTGAATCACAGAAAAATTGAGGAGGTCGAAGAAATACCCTCCAGGCTGTGGACCTTGAGAACGAGTACATCCATTAAGGACTCTGTGGTTAACTGGCCCTAAATTCATAACCAGAGTCCAGCAGTCATTGCTGAGAGAGGCCCCTCACGCTGCTGCATTTCAGGGAAAAACTACAGCCTGAGCCCTCAGCCTCCTGCTTGCTGTTCCCCATAAATGAGTTCCTAGCATTACCTTTGGACTAATGGGCCTTGCCTGGCCAATCGGAAGTGTGCAGCTAGATCGCTATTTGCATCTATACTGACTAATCAGAGTGGCTACAGAACAACCAATCAGAATGTGTGAAGTCAACCAATCATGACAGTACTATTTGGGCCAATCAGACTGTGCACACTGGGAACCTCATTTTCATAAACATGGCGCAGTTGGGAACCAGGGTAGGAACTCTCTGTATATACAGCAGCCTCCCCTTTGTCCCAGTGGACACGCTATAGGTTTCCACCAGCGGCTGCATTTCCTTGGTCTGCACACTGTTCACCTGAATAAAGTTTCTCCTTTTTCCACACCCCAGATTGGGGACTCCCGTTGACATTAGGTTGGTGGCCGCACACTTTTGTTGACAAGGTTTAGCTTTCGAGAAGCACCTTGAAAGCCACACACTGACTGGACCACCGAGGGAGACTGCTCTTCGATCGGGAGACTCTAGCTGGCCGAGGAGGCCGAGGTGCCAGCTGCTGGCTCTGGGCCCAAACCACCACTGCCGGGACCAGAAAGCTAGCACAGGAAGGAGGTCAGCTCTCTCAGGAACTGTCCAGATCAGGAACTGCCCCAGAAAAACCAGACACCGCCACCCTGCTGTGCACCAGAAAGAGCCAAATGGTGAAGCGCGTCCTCTGGCTTACTGGATCTTCCAGCTGTCATGCCAGGACTTCTGATGAATGGAACCAATGGAACTAAAACCTAGCCGCTAGGAGGTCTGGAAGATGTGGCTTTTAGCTTTCCAGTCTCTGCTACCCAGGAGGGTACATGGGAAGGACATCAGAACGGATGCGGAGGGCCAATCCACCATACACAGAGGTGGGGTGGTAAAACAGGATGGAGAACAGTGATGAAAAAAAAAAAAAGGGAAGGTAAATGCATCTTCAAGTTCATAGCTGCCAGCTAATAAGTTCACATTAAAAAAAAGTGAAATAGTCAAGAGTCTTTTGTACATAGTCCTGATCGGTAGCATTCATACAATTTCAGGATAATTACTCTGCCCTGAAGATGCAGTAGCATGTTGTGACAGAATGGCATCACCATTCCTGACACATCGTTCTCAGCCCAGCCAAGTTTCATAAAGCCAGGATCTGAGATCTCCTGGGGAATGGAACTGTTCACACCTTCTAGCTCTACAAGAAAAGTGACATCGGTCAGCCTGGGCCCTGATTTTCATAGCTGGCCTTGTACATTTGTTTCCAACACAGGGCAGTGGTTATTACAGTCAGGGCGTTAGGAAAGGCTTAAATGGCACAGAATCTCAGATTGAGACTTTTTGTATTGGCCAAGAAAGAATCCATTACTTGATTTCATTTTTATTATTTGAAATCCATAAAGGCTTATTTATTTGAATGAACCTGTGTTCATAAAATATACTGTATACATTACATCAGATCACATAATGCAGTGTGTGTGTGTGTGTGTGTGTATAAACATAACATTTTTTAAACTTAATTCATCTTATTGGAAGGATAAAATCCACAAATTATTTTTGTTCTTAACCTGACATCTGCATGTTTTTTAATATTTAAAAAGCTCATTGCAATTATAACTAGGTTTATTTGTCTTACACAACTAAAATCTAACTTTATTTATTTATTTATTTTTTCTTTATCCTCACCCAAGGACATTTTTCCATTTTTTGTTCAGGTAGAGTGGGAGTGAGAGAGAGGAACAGAGAGAGAGAGAGAAACATCGATGCGAAAGGAACACATCGAGTGGCTGCCACCCGCACGACCGACCAGGGCCGGGGACAAACTGCAACCGAGGTACGTGCCCTTAGCGGGAACCGAACCCAGGTCTCTCAGGACCGCAGGCCTACGCTCTAACCGCTGAGCCAAACCGGCCAGGGCTAAAATCTAACTTTCAATAAAATCAATGCGAAATGATAATTGGGAAGCCCCTGCTCAACTAAAAGTATAGAGATTTAAAAAAAACACCACAAAATGAAATTTTAGAATGTGCTTTTAAGAATGTGATTTTATCAAGTTTAGGAGATTAAAACTACGACTGTTAAATTTTCCTTTTAAGTTTCCCTTGTGAAGGACTTCTTTATTATTATTGATTTTTAGAGAGAGAGGAAAGGAGAGCTAAGGGAATTTCTTGTTCCTTCCATTTATGCATTCATTGTTGATTCTTGTATGTGCCCTGACCAGGGGTTGAACCTACAACTTGGGTGTATAAGGATGACTCTCTAACCAACTGAGCTACCTGGTGAGAGGACTTTTTATTTATTTATTTATTTAAAGTTCTTTATTGTTGAATGTATTACAGATGTTCCTCATTTTTTCCCCATTGACTCCCTCCAACCCCACTCCCGCTCCCCTCCTGCTTTCCCCACACTGTTGTCTGTGTCCATTGGTTATGCATATAAGTTCTTTGGTTTATGTCTTCCCATCCCCCCAACCCCTCTTCTCTTTGAGGTTTGTCAGTCTAGCAACCAATTTGCACTTCTTAATCCCTTCACCTTTTTCACCCATTCTCCCAACCCCCTCCCATCTGGCAACCAACAAAATGTTCTCTGTATCTATGAGAATGTTCCTATTCTGCTTGTTCATTTTGTATGTAGATTCAATTGTTGATAGATGTGTATTCATTGCCATTTTGTTTATTCATATTTTTTATCTTTTTTCTTCAAGAAGACCCTTCAATATTTCATATAATAATGGTTTGGTGGTGATGAACTCCTTTAGCTTTTCCTTGTCTGGGAAACTCTTTATATGGCCATTGATTCTAAATGACAGCTTTGCAGGATAGAGTAATCTTGGTTGTAGGTTCTTGCTTTTCATCACTCTGAATATTTCTTGCCACTCCCTTCTGGCCTGCAAAGTTTCTTTTGAGAAATCAGCTGACAGCCTTATGGGAACTCCCTTGTAGGTAACTAACTGCCTTTCTCTTGCTGCTTTTAAGATTCTCTCTTTGTCTTGAACCTTTTGCATTTTGATGATGATGTGTCTTGGTGTGGGCCTCTTGGGGTTCACCTTGTTTGGGACTCTCTGTGCTTCCTGGACTTGTATGTCTGTTTCCTTCACCAAGTTAGGAAAGTTTTCTGCCATTATTGTTTCAAATAGGTTTTCGATTTCTTATTCTCTCTCTTCTCCTTCTGTCACCCCCAAAATGCGAATGTTGGCACGCTTGAAGTTGTCCCAGAGGCCTCTTACACTATCCTCATTTTTTTGGATTCTTTTTTCTTTTTGCTGTTCTGATTGGGTGTTTTTGCTTCCTTATATTCCAAATCGATGGTTTGTTTCTTGGCTTTACCTACTCTACTATTGAATCTGTGTAAATTATTCTTTATTTCAGTTAGTGCCTCCTTCATTTCTGACTGTGCATCCATCATTTCTGACTGGTCCTTTTTTATGCTCTTGAGGCCCTCACTAAGTTCACTGAGGTTCTCATTAAGTTCATTGAGCATCCTTATAAGCAGTATTTTGAAGCAATCTCTGTTAGGTTGCTTATCTCCATTTTGCTTAGTTCTCCTCCTGGGGTTTTGTTCTGTTCTTTCATTTGGGACCTTTTTCTTTGTCTCCTCATTTTGGCTGCCTCCCTGTCTTTGTTTCTATGTATTACTTAACGAGAGGTATGGGGCTAGCTGAGACCAGATGCTGCTTGTTTGAAAGAATTTAGGAAAACCTGAAGCAGGATCCAAGACAGGCCAATCTATGGTTAAGCAAGTGGCAACAGCTTGGGTGGGCCTGAAAGCTGGGTGGGGCGGGGCCTCAGGGAGTCACCAGGGCGGGGTCACCAGTGTGAGCCAGGTTGCTGGAGTCCCAGATATGGTGACTGTCTGCTGCCCCAGGGAAGGGCTTCCCAAAGGAACAAAGGCCTCTGACAGCAGGTCTGTCCAGGAGAAAGCCCCCTCTCAAGCCCCCGCTCCAGTGCCAAACAGCTCAGTTCTTCCCTGTATGTCTCTGGCGCCCCTCGAGCTGCCTCCCCTCCAAGTTTAGAGGGAGAGAGTCCGATAAGTCCGAGCGCGGGCCCTTTAAGGAGCTGCCTGGGGCTCCAGCCGCCTCAGCCTCCCTGAGCCTCAGTTCCCGCTGGCTTTCCAGCCAGAAGTGATGGGGATTCTCTTCCTGGCACTGGAACCCTGAGCGGGGCGCCTGGTGTGGGACGGGGACCCCTCAGTACTCAGGAAGGACCTTCCCAGCCGAGGTGTCCTCCTGATTTTATCCGCCACACGTGGGTGTGGGCCCAGCCTGTCCCCTCCGCCCCTCCTACCTGTCTCGATGCAGCTGCTGCTTTAATTCCGTAGTTGTGGGACTTCATTCAGCTTGATTTCAGGCGGCTTTGAATGATGGTTGTTCTGTAGTTTAGTTGTAACTTTGATGTGGTTGTGGGAGGACGTGATACCGCGTTTACCTACCCGCCGTATTGACTGGAGTTCCCCGCCAGAGGACTTTTTAAATAACTCTGCTTTATTGAGTACCTTCTGTGTGCTAGGCCTTGAACTTTCTCTTATTTAATCCTCAGAGACATAGAAATTACTTCTTTATGCCTATGTGAACACGAAGGCTCAGGGAAATTGCTTGTTCAGAAATACTTAGCTGGGAAGGGGTAGAGCGAGGATTAGAAATTAGGATTTGACCCCCTTATCCTTGCAACTTTAAAGCTTACTCCCTCTTCTGCAACACTTATTTATTCACTCATGCATTCATTAATTTATGCAGTTAATGCTTGCAAGTGCTGACTACGGGCCAGGCTCGCGCTGTTTGCTGGGATCAGAATGAACAAAAACAAGGGCACCGTTCCAGCCTGTGTGAAGCTACGGCTCTGTGCTCCCTCCAGGGTATTTACTTTTTCAGGATTTATAGATGAGGATTAACTTACCTGCAAACACAGACAAGAATGAAAAGTTTCCTTTTTTTTTTTTTTTAAAGGAGATGACCATTTTATAAGTATTTCCATGTGAAAGAATATTAAAAATGATGACTCGCCCTAGGTTCTGTGCGTTGGCTGAGAGTCCTGGACGACTTCAAGATTAATGAAGCACAGAAGTTAATGAGAGAGGCTGAAACTCGAGAAATCCCTAGTGAGAAAAATAAGGCTTATCAGTGTTTTACATGAGGCAGAAGCAACTGCAGAAATTGAGTTTCTGTCGGGAGGCATCTAGTATTTAAGATGTGGTTTAATAACGTGTCTGGGGTGCTGCACCCTGAGCACATGGGCCAACACTGTCAAATTCCTGAGCAAAGGTCCTCATCTCACCTGCCATCAACCACAAATGACAGAACCAATTATGTATCAGGACTTCAGTGCTAGAGGGGCCATGGGCTGTGTACCACCAGGTCTAGAAACATGTAGAGATAGTCTTCACTTCTACACACTAAAATACGTTCACTCTATGGGTAGATCGGTCATTTTTGTCTCTTCTGATGAGACATGGATATAGGGGAACATTTCACTTTCCACTTCAACAGAAAAACAACAGCCCCAGGGCAGAGATGACCGGCTGGTGTGTAACCTCACTCTGGGGAGTGGCAAGGCTGGGGGGACCCTGGAAATAACATGACTTGTCTACTGGGGTAGCAGTTACTCAGCTGCTGCTGTTTGTTGCCATGAAAGAGGGTCGAGTGGTGACAGATATTTTATTTTTTAAAGAGAAGCCAGAAATCTGGCCTTGCCTGTGAATCACCTGATATTTTTCAATCTAGCAACTGATTTAAAATGCAAAACAAAACAAGCTCTTGGGGCAACATTTTAATAGGGTGACCACTCATCCGGTTTTGTCTGGGACTGAGGGGGTTTCCTGGGACATGGGTCTTTTTATGCTAAAACAGGGAGAGTCCCAGGCAAACTGGGATAGTGGGTCTTTCTAGAATGTGGAAGATAAAACATTTCTAAAGGCTGAAGAAAGTCTGTAGGTGGTCAGTGTTTGACCTCTGATGAATGGACAGCAAACAAGGGTTCACACAGTCACATTCTCAGAGGAGGGGAGAGTGTTTGGTTAACGGATGAATGTGTACACATGGACCCGGGCATGTTCAATCATTCACCTTCTGCTCTCCCCACCGTCCACATCTGATGGCTGCAGCCAGGTTAGAAACGGCTGCGAGCAACTCATTGTCACGCTACAGGGTCTACTTGCCCAGCTGCCCATCCGAAATGTGTTCATCCAAAGAACACACTGGGAGGAAAGCCCTTCGTTGGACCATGGGAGATCCAGAGGGTGAAAGAATGCAAACAATTGGAGGAAATGCAGAAAGGTTATCTTGAAGTGTCTTGGACCAGACAAGTTATATTCTACTCAAGTTTGGTAACTGTAACTGTAAGGATTAATTTTTCACAAGCTTGCTTTTTCTTAAAAAAAAAAAAAAAAAGATTTTATATAATATTACCAGGGGACGGGAGCTTAAACACCCTGTAGTTTGAATCTTTCAATGTAAAGTTGGGCGAATTGGCATCCACTGCCCCATAGCTAGTGAGAGGCAGAATGGCTCAACTTGGACTGTTTGGAACGGGGTGGATGGCCAATAATGTGATAAGGGAAGGCAACTCAGCTCCTCTGAGATGCATTTCTAGCAATTAAAGTTTTATGGCACAAAGAAAAATAACCATTAAAATCTAAAGACATTTCATACTCTGCCCTTTGTTTATCAAAGTAAATGACGATGAGTCACTGAGTGCTCGTATTGTTGAAACTCCATGCAAACGCATAAAATGCAGGACCGTGAAACTGAAGAAGGAGCATCCTCTATGAAAAAGGCTAGCAGGTTGCGGGTTGCAGGTTAGACCCCAGTTGGGGTGTGTATGGGAGGCAATGGGTCCATGTTTCTCTCTCACATCCATGTTTCTCTCTTTCTCTCTCTCCCTCCCTTTCTCTCTAAGAATCAATAAAAACATATCCTTGGGTGAGGATTTAAAAAAAAAAAAAAAAAAGACTGCCCTGGCTGGTTTGGCTCAGTGGTTAGAGGGTAGGCCCATGAACCAATGAGTCGCGAGTTCGATTCCAGTCAAGAGTACACATCTCGGTTGCAGTTCATCCCCGGCCCTGGTTGGGGTCGTGTGGGAGGCAACCAGTCTATGTGTCTCTCTCACATTGATGTTTCTCTCTCTCTGCCTCTATCCCTCTCTCTCCTTCCACTCTATCTGAACAAAACAAAACAAAACAAAACAAAAAGGAAAAAATATCCTCAGGTGAGGATTAAAAAAAAAAAAAAGACTGCTAGGTTGTATCTGGGCAATTTTATGTGGGCAGAACAGGTTTCAAACTAAAAACCTATGGTTTGAAAAACATAGACAAGGAAATTTTTTAAAAAAGTGTTTTCACCCATCATTATATATTGGCATATATTTTGCTTCATTCTTTTTTTGTTGTTGTTTCGATAGAGTGGGAGGGAGGGAGAGTGGGAGGGAGGGAGGGAGGGAGGGAGGGAGGGAGGGAGGGGGAGAGAGAGAGAGAAACATCGACGTGAAAGGGACACATCGAGTGGCTGCCTCCCGTACAACCCAACCAGGGCTGGGGACAAACTGCAACCGAGGTACGCACCCTTAGCAGGAACCTGGGTCTCTCTGGACCGCAGGCCGATGCTCTAACCGCTGAGCCAAACTGGCCAGGGCTATTTGGCTCCATTCTTCAGTTCTAAATGCATCATTTCTTCACAACAGAATTGTTTTTGAAGTCAGAGAATGAACTTTGCGGAGCAACTAAAAACAAGGCTGATTTTTATCTTATCACACTGGCATTCTGCACCAGTCAGAGAACTTACTGGTCATGTTTATAGGCACACAGAGGTATCATTAAGGTTCAAAGACTCACAGATTCCTTGTTTGAATAATTAGAACCCTCCTTGCTTCATTTTGAAGCAAAATGAAATACGTGGCTCATCTCCTCACCTGTTTGTGTAAAGTCCTAGGGATCGAACAGCATAGACTAGAAGCAGTGACCCAATAGCACAACTGCCACACCGACAGACCACATAGGCCAACTAGGTTCCCTGCAGACTCTGAGAAGCTCCTAGAGACTGGATGTTGGTGTTCATGTTGACTTTATTGTGGGTGGATTGCAGGTAGCTGTAGGCCACTTAACCTTCAGCTGGGTGAATAGTTCAGGGTCAGATTGATCTGATATCAGAGGCCAGCACTTAACAGAGTTTATGATTAACGACCAGACACACAGCTACTCCAGCACTTACCAGCAGAAAGGGAGGGCTATGTTAATTCTTGATGACCCTTTGGGGGTTGACGATCCAGAAATAGGAGTCAACACAGCAAAAGATTGTTTTGTTCAGGCCAGACTCCCTTCCAGGACAAATCCCTGAAGGGTTAGCTTGGGCTCTCTGTTTCAGAGGCAAGAAAAGGAGTGTTTCCTAAGAGTGTGATTGCTTCTGTACGTGTGTGTATGCGTGTTTAAGCTTAAGTCAACAAACATTTATTAGCTCACATAATTTCTGAAGGTCAGGAATCTGGGAGTGGCTTGGCTGGGTGATGCTAGCCTAGGGGTTCTCAGGAGGTCAAAGTGTCAGCCAGGGCTGCAGTTAATCTCAAGGTTTGACTGGGGCTCAAGGGCCCACTTCCAAGATGGTACACCCTTGACTGAAGATGGCTCACTCATATGGCTGTTGGCTGGAGGCCTCAGGTCCTTCCACTTTGCCTTGTGGGCCTGCTTGAGGGTCTTCACAACAAGTCATCCAGCTTCCTCCAAAGTGAGCAACCCAAAAGAGAAGGTGGGACTGTAATTCACATGGATTTTAGGATTGGATTTTTTAGAATGTACAGAGTCACGTACCACTGAATTGCTCTATTTCTTCATGCCCCCTAACTTCCACCACGGTTGGGGACAGTATGGATTTCCCAAGGAAATGAGTACACGTGTGAAAATGTAGAAAGTGGCCATTGAAGCCAGGAGATGCCTTTTAAGAAACTGACTGTTCTACATTGCTAAAAGTAGTGATAAATAATTCTGTTTAACATTTGAGATAGAAGGACTTGAGCCAGTGTTTAGCTCAAACCTTTTGTTTTAAAGATGACACATGAGGGCATAAGAAGCAAAATTCCACATAAATATTTCAGAGTATTTTTATTTTATTTCATTTTTCTTATCCTCACCCGAGGATATTTTTCCATTTATCTTTAGATAGATTAGGAGGGAGGGAGAGAGGGAAAGAGAGAGACATCGATGTGAGAAAGACACATTGACTGGTTGCCTCCCCGACCAGGGCCGGGGATGAACGGCAACCAAGGTACATGCTCTTGGCCGGAATCGAACCCGGGTCTCATTGGTCTGCAGGCTGACACTCTAACCCCTGAGCCAAACCAGCCAGGATATAGTATTTTTATTTTAAAGAGTCATTATCTTTAACCATTGCCGTGGGTAGGTTATTGCAGTAGAGTATAGACAAGCCATTTCTGGCTTTCCAAGCGCATTTTGAATGAAGACAAGCTAGTGTCTGGCAAGGAAATAACCAGAAATCTGATTCTCAGCAACCTTCAAGTCATATGAATCTGAACACAGAAATAGGATCAAGATCATAAACTTAATTCTCCCACCCATGGGACAATGGGTTGTTGGAAAGTTGTAAAGAAAGCTGCTTCTTTGGGGTTTCAAAGCTTTTAGAAAAAGTGTAATGGAAAATCTCAGGCACTTTGCTTATTAACCTTGCTAAGATCCATTTCCTCTTCTGTCAAATGAGGCTGATGGTAGCAACCTTGCAGGATTTTTGTGATGATTAGAAATAATCTAAACTAAGTGGGTGCTCAATAAGTGTCAGGTGATTTTATCATTATTACCATTACATGTTTTTTTAAAAATTTTTATTCATTTATTTATTTATTTATTTTATCCTCACCCGAGGACATTTTTTGATATTTTGTTCAGATAGAGTGGGAGGGGGAGAGAGAGAGAGAAACATTGACGTGAAAGGGACACATCAACTGGTTGCCACCGACACGACCCAACCAGGGCCGGGGACAAACTGCAACCGAGGTACATGCCCTTAGCGGGAACCGAACCCGGGTCTCTCTGGACTGCAGGCCGACGCTCTAACCGCTGAGCCAGGGCTATCATTAAATTTTGTATTTAAGGCATTAATCTCATTACCAATATGAACTTATTCCCACCTAAGAGAACTGTTGTCCCATTGGTTTTCAAAACCGCATTGCGGTATCTGAAAGGCGATGGTGGGAGAAGTGGAGAGTCCTCAATCCATTAGCTTTGTGACGTTGTATTTCTCCTAAGATCACTTGCAGCAGAATAACGTGTTTGTTAAGAAACAGATTATTGGATCCTGCCACAGGTCTGTCGAGTCAATGTATATGGGGATGGAACCCTGTAAGCTGCATTTTAAAAAAATCCTCACCTGAGGATATTTTCCATTTATCTTCAGATAGAGTGGGAGGGAGAGAGCGAGAGACAGAGAAACATTGATGTGAGAGAGGTACATCATTGGTTGTCTCCTGCATGACCCTGACCAGGGCTGGGGATCGAATTGAAATTGAGGTATGTGCCCTTGACCAGAATCAAACCTGAGACTCTTTGGTCTGTGGGCTGATGCGCCAACTGCTGAGCCAAACTAACCAGGGCTAATCTGTGTTTTTAACAAGCCAACCAAATTGATCTTAACCAGAATTTAAAATTATTTATTTATTTATTTTTATCCTCACTGGAGGACATTTTTGCATTCATCATCAGACAGAGTGGGAAGGAGAGAGGGAGGAAGAGGGAGAGAGAAACATTGATGTGAGAGAGACACATTGACTGGCTGCCATCCACATGACCCCAGCTTGGGCCGGGGACAAACTGCAACCAAGGTATGTGCCCTTAGTAGGGACTGAACCCGGCCTCTCTGGTCTGCAGGCTGATGCTCTAACCACTGAGCAAAACTGGCCAGGGCGATCTTAACCAGAATTTTAAAAAAATGTTTTATTTGCATCCCCATCAAGAAAACCTTTTGCTTAATGTAATACTAATGTTTGTATGCTCATATTTATACATATATTCATAAATTATTTATAGGTCCCACTACACTAATATATTATGTATATCATAAAACAAAGTAGAAAACTTAAAAAGAGGAAATAAGAATTTTATGTAAATATTTAAATTTTTTGTTCCCTTATGCTATACCTGTGGGATTTATACTCCCTCTCTAACCTAGAGTCCAATGGCTAAACCAAAAGTCGTCACTATGGTTGTGATGATTATTTAATCACTTATTAAGCAAATATTTAGAGTTCCTTCCAAATGCCAGGCCTGGTCTGGGCTCCAAGTGCTCACTCTGAGTGACCATTTCCTTCAGTCATATTGAAGCACTAATAACATCACTACCTCATCCCGGGTAAACACTTTGTTATTTCCAGATTCCGTGCGTCAGAGGGCCCAGTTCATCTCCTCCAGGCAATAGAGCAGAGCTACGTCTAGTTCAAGGCTATGTTCAAGGTCACAAATACGAATACATAGAATGTATATTATATACAGAGTATTTAAGGTGGGAGGAAAGTCCAAGATAGTTTGGTAAATGGCCTTCACCGATGACACAGAGCAGCGTCTTTGGGAAGGTTGTGTTGGCATGGTGGATAGAACCCCGAACTTGGTTTTGAAAGATGTATGTGTGCACATGCTTCTTCCATTACTGGCTGTATGACTTCCAGTGAATAGTTTACTCACTGAGCTCCTGTTTGCTCCTTTGTCAAACAAGGATGATGACACCTTTTATGCCTAGCTAACACAATGGCTATCACAACGAAACTGCTCGTCTTTGATAACTATCCTGTTGAATTCCAGGCTCGATCAATCAGCTGGCAATCACTATGTATTTATTGAGGACTTGATGGATGTTCCAGAGTGTCACCAGGTAAGTAGAATTTCACTTTTCCTGATTTTACTACAACAAGCAAGTTCTCCTTCTCCTGAATTCAGTAACAGCTCCGCTTCCATTGGTCACCCTTTCACACCCTCGGGGATGACGAGAAGTGAATTCAAACCTGACGTTGCCACTTGGACATTTCATTTCCTTAAGCCTTCATTCCCTCATCTGTAAAATGAGATTTACCCCCAAATTGTTCTGACAATCAATGAGATAATTTATGTAAAATGCTTGGTACAATGGGAACATAGTAAAAATGAAATAAATGCTTGTTACTCAACTGAAATGGCAAATCTTTCACCATTTTGGTAAATGTGCAACCTGATACATCTGTTCAGAATTGGATCTCACTTGGTGATTCTTTAAAAAAGAAAAAGCAAGTAATTTGACTGTACATCTTTTATATGATTAACCCTGTAATAGTTATTGAGAATGAAGTTAAAAGATAAGTATCTTTTAACATTCAGTTAGAGAATGCATGATAACTAGCTTGACAGAATGGAACACTTTACTGTTTTAGACTGGTCTCAATTTAAGAACTACCCACAAAATGAAGACTTAATATTTACTAGACATAAAAATAAAAGGAAAACACATTGCCAGTGTAATCGGATGAGTTGCTAGTCTGTATGTACCACACCAAAGCTTTCGTCCCAACTTTTACATTATGATACAAATCTTATCCTAATATTTAATAACAATTGATTATTTTTTATTACACAAGCTAGTAACACAGTTTAAATCACCCACTTAGTGACTCATGATTGACATTTCCTTCTTCCTCACTTACACAAGGATGATTTGATTATATAGGCACATTTAGCTGATCATAATTTACCTTCACAAAAGGCCTACAGCTTAAACAATGCCCAAATTTTGTTTCTGAGTGAATTTACATGCTATTTTCTCTTCAGTGTTGTAAGTACAAGTCTAAAACAGGGGCTCCCCTCTTACTGCCTGAGTTTGAAGCTGATCTTCTGTGTTTTAATTTCTCTCGGTGTCTTATTCCGCTTCCCTGCCATTGTAGACTCCAGATCACAACTATGATCTGTTCACGGTTTATTTCTCCCCAACTCAGCGTCTTTCTATTTCTCTGACACTTGATTTAATTTTTTTTGTTCAGATGTATAAAAGTGTGGTAAAATCAGATTAATCTGAAACATTGTGTTCAACCCTTTTCCTGGAACAAGCCTTGATGTATGAGGAAACTGGTATTTCCAGATTCTCACCAGTGAAGTGTGACAAGTTATGGATGTGCTATTGGAACTGGCTGTACTCATCTCATTATATCTTTAGTATTGTGACTCTTGGAAATTGGGTATAAAATTATCTCCAACTTTAGTGACTATTTACATAGAAAAATTACGTGTATTTCTCTTTTTTCACTGCAATGTGACTTAAAGTATAACTTACTGAATTAATAACACCAAATCCAGGATTTATATATATTCTAAAAGGATTTTTAAAAACCTCAAATATTGATTAATAAATTAGATACTGAAGGCCCAAAACTCGTCATTGAACTTTAGTTGAGGAGAACCATTCTGAATGATAATTCTTTATCCTGGGAACTGTAACTATTGTATAGTAATAGTATATTTTATACTATTGAAACAGAAGATGCTATTTAGCAAAAATAAAAATAAAAAATTTAGCAAAAAAGGCAAAAATACGTGTATGAGTGTAGCATCAGAATAATAAGAGGCTCCTAGAATTATATGAGTTTATAGAGAAAAATGGTACAGTGGAGATTTGGACATATCAGATGAACACTGCCTAGAAGTTGCAATTTTAGGCTATATACTTGTGAACAAAGAAATAATCCCCCAACCGAGTGTGTTTTATTCTGTGTTAAGGACCAGTGTGAAGTGGGAGGAATCTTAGGTTTCTAGAAATGTAGATTGTATCACTTCCTTATTTCCTTGGTCTTTGTACTTAGGTTTCTACTCCACCACTCTGCCGAAATTGCTGTTAGGGAAGTCCCAGTGGGTTACAATTTGCCAAGCTTCCTTCTTCAAGGAATATGACATTTGACACGATTGTCTGCTTGCTCCTGGAAACTGTTTTTTTTTTTTTAGCTTCCTGGTGTTGCCATCGAGAGTTTTCTGCTGCTCTTCCCCTTCCTGCGCCCACGGGTTAAGTATTGAGATCCAGGGTTCCACATATGGTCCCCTTCTCTTACCCTCGTTGCTACCCCAGAATCCTCAAAAACGCTTCCGGCAGTCACCAAGTGATCAGAGTTTGCACATGAGAGGAAACTTTGTTTCCACTCCTGTTTTACACACCCATCTGGGAAGAACTCATCTGTAGTGGTGACTTTAAATTCCCCAAACCCTGGAGCTTAGCTATCTGTCGCCAGCACCTTGCACAGTGCCTGGAGAACATGGTTTGGCTTGGATAAATATTGAAGAATAAATGCTAAAATGTTTGATTAGCTTACAGTATCTAAGCACATTCTGACATGTTTTGGGTTCTTAAATGCAATTAAAATGGAAATGTAGTCATCACAGAGGATGTACAAAATAGTGACAAGATTACAATGAGGTAAGTACATTTTGAGAAATTTTATTTCTGAACAAAAGTTCTTTCTATACCAGACTCTGTAACTATTTTCAAATGAGTAAATTTAATGTCTGTTCAATAATAATAATAATAATAATAAACAACATCCAAGGGAGCTGTGGAAGCTTCTATTAGGGCTTTGAGGAGTCTGTCACAGGCTTATCCAGTGGGGTCTTTTCCTCAAAGTTGTAAATTCTGATCCAATGGCCAGTGAGAGTAAAATGTACTTTCTGTTTATTCCTAGCCAAGGTTAAAGCAGTAACATATCACTTTGCACTCCACTTTGTAACCTTCTGGACGAATTACAAATCTTCAATAATCAGGGTTACAGCCTGATATATTTTTCTGAAAAATAATAAAGTAGATAAGTCTCTAAAATGTTGACAACTAAGATACTTGCAATAAAACATGTTTACGGAAGTAGAACGCAGTGAAACTGACTTTGCTCCTTCCTCATTGTCTCGTTTCTAGATTGACCTATAAAGGATTATTGTATAATTTTCCTCTGCGGTCATATTGCCTAAACTGTATTTGTATTCCACATTTACCATAGTTTCTGTACAGTCACGTGTCACTTAATGACAGAGAGACATTCTAAGAACTGTGTCGTCAGGTGATGTTCCAGCATCACCGAGTGCGCTTGCGCAAGCCTAGATGGGATAGCCTACGGCACACCTAGGTTACGTGGTCTGGCCTGTTGCTCAACTGCAAACCTGTACAGCGTGTTACTGTACTGAATCCTGTGGGCATCTAATCATAGGTCCAGTAAAATATGGAAGAAAAGATACAAAATTATAGACCTGTACAGGGCACTTACCATGAATGGAGCTTCCAGAAGTTGCTCTGGGGGAGTCAGTGAGCGAGTGGTGAGTGAAGGGGAAGACCTAGGGCATTTCTGTTCGCTGCTGTGAACTTTATGAACACTGTACATTTAGGCTACACTAAATTTATTTAAAAAAATAGAATCGGCCCTGGCCGGTTTGGCTCAGTGATTAGAGCATTGGCCTGTGGTCCAGAGAGACCCAGGTTTGGTTCCCACTAAGGGCATGTACCTTGGTTGCAGTTTGTCCCCGGCCCTGGTTGGGTCGTGTGGGTGGCAGCCACTCGATGTGTCCCTTTCACATCGATGTTTCTCTCTCTCTCTCTCTTCCTCTCTCTACCTCCCACTCTATCTGAACAACAACAACAACAACAACAAAATAGGATCGTGTTATGCTATGACATCACTTGGCAACAGGAATCTTTCAGCTCCCTTATCTTCTTATGGGACCACCACTGTATATGCAGTCTGTTGTGGGCCCACGCGTCATAATGCGGCGCGCGACTGCATTCTTATAAAAGCACAATAGTACCTGACATGCAGCGCTAAGTAAACGGTAGCTGTTCTTGTATACTATCAAAGCTGCTTGGTTTAAGCTGATGGTAAAAAGAATACATTTTTTGAGGCAGTTGACAGGGGCCTGGTTGGGGGCGGGCCAGAGTGTAGCCCACCCACTCACACTGCATTACACGCGTGCACATTTGCCTTCAGGGTGTAACTGGAAAGCAGCAGCACAGAGGTGGGGTAGAGTTGCTCAGGACTGGAGGGCTAGCTTGTTTGTAATGCGTTCATTCTTTGGGGCAGGTATTGGCAACCTTCTTCTGTAAAGGACCCCTTGGTAAATATTTGGGACTTTGTGGGCTGTATGGTTTCTGTTGCAGCTACTCAACACTGCTATTGCAGTGCAGAGCAACCACAGATCACACACAAACAAATGGATGTGACGGTGTTTCAGGAAAGCTTTATTCAAATAGGTGATGCCCTGGATTTGTCCCTAGGGGTCAGAGTTTACAGACCACTTACTCCAGTGGTGTGGTTTTGGTGCTCAGTTTTCTTAACTCTACAAATTCTTTTTTCATTGTATTATTTTATCCTCTGTGTGTGTGTTTGCCATTGCCATGCCATTCGTTTTTATCTAGCTCACTTTTAACGTGCACAGAACTTCAGTTTGCTCTGATGCAGGTACATTCTTCCGGATGTTTTCTACCTTATCCGCGATTCGGTTCTCTTCCAGGCTGTGGGCTGCTTATTGTGATTGGTGCTACATGCCATTTTTATTGCAAGATCTGAGCTCTGTTCTCTCCTCTGAGATTCTGTTAAATAGTCTATACCGGAGGTCAATCGAAGTGGTTAGGAGTGTATTTTATTCTTATACAGATTCTCTCAGGCTTTAGTTCATTTTTTCTATTCTTTTTTTGTTCTTTCCCAAATCAATATGAGGCTTCAACTGCCTCTTTAAAATACCGCAAGTAAGTGTGAAAATCATCCAGCATCTTGGTGTTTCTATAGCTGCACAACTTAGATCTTATTCATCAGCCTACTGAAAGGTTCCTTTTCAGAAACTTAGATACCATCCAAAGATTTTCTGATATCCTTGTTTTTAACTGTTGTGGCTTGCTGAATCAAAGCAGCTGAATTTGATACAAGTTCAGTGTCATTTCCTTCAAGAATCAACTCATCTTTCTGGGCTTGAGATACTGAACAAGCAACATCTGACCTCATCTGAACTCTACGGATGTATTTTTCGCCCAAGAAATTTCTGATTTCAACAAGGGAACCATTCTCCTGAATAACGACGTTGATGGGGAAGTGAGCGTACACAGACCTCATCTTGTAACGGAAGCCCAGTGTAATACCCTTGATCATGTTCTGCACATGACTGCAGATAGTGCGAACGGTGGCCAGTCCCTTTCTATTTCCCCACCATTTGTCAACCCGGAGCCTCTTCTTTTTCTTTCCAAGGAGACCGAGTTCTACATTGATGTGGTTGAAGTCCCTCCGCAGGGTGCCTCTGGGGCCTTTCACAATAACTGCGTCCTTTCAGAGTGATGTCGACATTTTCTGAGATGTCGACAGTCGGATTGCTGAGAATGTTCTTCATCCTCACAGTAGGTGCGGCTAAGAGCCAATTTTTCTATTCTTAATGGAGTCCTGAAAAATGGCAAAGTCTGGAGTGTTACTCATCCTGACATTGCCTCGGCACTCCATCATTTCACTTATCTCCAAATTTGGTAGAGGGGGGAGTCAGCAATAATTTTATGGACTTGTTGGACTCAAAATGTTAATTTCATATTGTTTCTGGTAGGAGGGAATAGGATTAGTAGGCTCTCTCAATCACCCCCCTCCCCCTTTTAGATGTCTCTTTTTAAAGTTTATGGCATAAGCTTAGACTTTTTCCTTGTTTGGTAACTAAGAGCCTTTATTATTCTTGCCTTTCACATTGCTTATTACCTACTTTGTCTATTTGAGAGAAGTAAAGTATGGTGGTTAAAGACACACGCTCTGGAGCTCCCATGAGATGGAGTAGGTAAATGCTGTGCTCATCCCCTCCCATGACCACATCAAAATTTCAACCAAGGGAACAGCCACCCTTGAGACCACCTGAAGACTAGCTCAACAGAACTCTTGTAACTAAGGATATAAGGAAGAAACCACATACAAATCCAGGAAGCAGAGTTCCAAACAAGATGAACCCAGAGATGCCCAAACCAAAACATAATTAAAATGCCAAAGATTAAAGACAAAAAGGGAATCTTAAAAGCAGAAAGAAGAAAGCTGTTAGTTATGTACAAGGGAGCTTCCATAAGACTGTCAGTTGATTTCTCAACAGAAATATTTCAGGCCACAAGGGACTGGCATAATATATTTCAAGGGATGAAAAGCAAGGGCCTACAATCAGGATTACCCAACAAAGCTATCATTTAGAGTGGAAAAAAAGATAAAAAGCTTCCCAAACAAGAAGAAGCTAAAGAAGTTCATCACCACCAAAACAGTATTACAAGAAATCTTAAAGGGACTTATTTAAGAAGAAGAAATTAAAAGATATGAATAATAATATGTCAATAACTATATACCTATCAATAACTTTAGATGTAAATGGATTAAATGCTCCAATCAAAAGACACAGGGCAGCTAAATGGATAAGGAAACAAGACCCAAGTGTCCACTGATAGATGGTTGGATAAAGAAGGTGAGGTCCATGTATACAATGGGATATTACTTGGCCCTAAAAAAGAAGGAAATATTACTATTTGTGATAACATGGGTAGACCTAAAGCAGTGGGTCGCGACCCTTTTGGGAGTCAAACGACCCTTTCACAGGGGTCGCCTAAGACCATCGGAAAACACATATTTCCAATGGCAATTCATAACAGTAGCAAAATTACAGTTATGAAGTAGCAACAAAAATAATTTTATGGTTGAGGGTCACCACAACATGAGGAACTGTATTAAAGGGTCGCGGCATTAGGAAGGTTGAGAACCACTGATCTAGAGGGTATTATGCTAAGTGAAATAAGTCAGACAGAGAAAGACAAATGTCATCTGATTTCAATTTCGTGTGGAAACTAAAAAAGAAAATAAACAAACAAAACAAATAAACTCACAGGTAGAAAAAATAAACTGTTGATTGCCAGGTGGTGGTGGTGGTGGGGGTTGGTGGCTACATGGAAAAGGTGAAGGGATTAAGAAGTACAAATTTGTAGTTACAAAATAGCATGGGAATGTGAAGTACAGCATAGGGAATATAGTCAATAATGTTGTTCTAACTGTGTATGGTATCAGGTGTGTACTAGACTTATGTGGGCACATCACTTTGTAAGTGATATAAATGTTTAACCACTATGCTGTACACTTGAAACTAATATAATGTTGGATGTCAACTGTCATAGAAAAAGAAAGAGACTCAAGCTCTGGATTTAGGCTATTTAGGACCAAATCTCAGGTCTACCAATTACTAGCAATGATCTGTGCTTCAGTTTTCACACCTGTAAAATGGGGATAATAATCATATTGTTTTTCATAAAGATATATTATTAAATGAATTAATATATGTAAATACCTTAGAATAATGGCTGGAACATATTAAGCACTATTTACATTTTAACATTATTATATATTTTTGGTTTTGTTTTCTCAAATATTGGGATAGGTGATTTTGCTCTTTGGTTCACTCTGCCGTTTTGACTTTCTGCTATACTATTTCTGAAGCTCTGAGGTCATTCTTTATTAGCAATTAAGCATAAAAAGCTGCTAACAAACTGTACCACAGTCACTTACGGGCAGTAGAAGCAGCAGAAGGAAAAAGGGGCATATAATATCTCTAATAGAGAAGTACATGTAAAGGGTTAGCCTTATCGCTCTGTTTATAAATGAAATTGATTCATTTTCAGCCACATGCAGGCTTGATTTATTCTGCTGGCCTGGTTCGCACATGACTTGACTCACTTCGGAGTTAAACACTTTCCGCTTCATTTTGTCTGTTCACCTTACATCAGCCTCTTAAAATCCCCTCTCCTAACGTTGTCTTTTGGCTACAAATGCCTTTTCTCATCTCTTGCTACCTGGAATGATGTTGGCTCTGCTTTCTGTTGTTGTTGTTGTTTTTTATCCTCACCCGAGGACATTTTCCCATTTTTTGTTCAGATAGAGTGGGAGGAAGGGGGAGAGAGAGAGAGAAACATCGACAAAAGGGACACATCGAGTGGCTGCCACCCGCACGACCAACCAGGGCCGGGGACAAACTGCAACTGAGGTACATGCCCATAGCGGGAACCGAACCTGGGTCTCTCTGGACCGCAGGCCGACGCTCTAACCGCTGAGCCAAACTGGCCAGGGCTGCTTTCTCTTGTTTTTCATGTAAAGGAAGCCTTTGTGTTCCTGGCTGTAAATGGCAGGGAGATTGGTTATTACGTGCTTCTCTTTTCCCCGTAGTTTTAGGTACAGACTTGGTCCTTCATTTAATTTGACTGTGGAGTTTAGGGTGAAAGATATGATCAAAATCAGGGACACGGGCTTCTTAGAAATTCCTTGACATAAAAATTAATGGAATTTTTTCAACAGGTTTCACTGGGAGTGTGGGATTTTTGGAGATGTCTGATTTAGCATGGATTCTTTACAATTCCTATTCCCACGACCTCTTAGAGTGTGAGTTTTTTAAATATCGGAGTGAAATTGTAGCAAAATTTAAATAAGCAATTCTATTTCAATAAAAGCAGCATTACTAGATGGAATGCACAGTTATTATTATTATTATTATTTGAAATAAGCAATTCTATTTCAATAAAAGCAGCATTGCTAGATGGAATGCACAGTTGTTGTTATTATTATTATTATCATTATTATTTTGGCAAAATGAAGGCCAACTAGAAATCCATTTTATCTCAGTCTTTGACGAAACTGTTTCTCTGCCCAGAGAACACAAGCAGACTGCTGCACGCCAGCTGCTTTTCCAAAGCCCGCCCACAGGGCTGGTCCACCTCAGGCCAGTGTCCTGGTCCAAGCCACCAGGGAGGGGGATGTCTCCTGGCTGCCCAGAGCCGCCCACTACCAGCTGGCTAGCCCTCTGCAGGGTGCCTGTGTCTATAACAACTGCGGCTGTGAAGGAAATATTTGGAAACTCTGTGAATACATCAAAAACCATAACCTCTATCCTTTAGAAAAATGCCACCCAGTCTTCATATCTAAGAGGAAGATGATACCTACCTAGAAACAGCAGGCAAGACCTGGAGATGGACTGTGATCTGGGATTGCCTGTTGTCTTGCTTCATGTTCTAAGTGGAGGACAGAGCTTCATTCATGATCCTGACACTGCCCTGCCACTTCCCCGCCCCTTTGACATTTACGTGGAAAATGCCTTTAAGTCGGACGAAGACATCCGTCCACAGTGTAGAAGAAAATTCCGAGTTGTCCATGCATTCTCATTTGAGGAACTCTGGCCCTGACTAATCTCACATGAACGATTCCGTGGGAGCTGCAGAGAGCTGCCTCCATCACGTCCCTGCATTGAAACTGGAGATTCCAGAATGAACCTGAATGAGCTCATCAGTCTGGATCCTGAGGCAGGGTGGGGGGCTGTCTACTTGCTGCCTGAATTTGCACATAGTTTTGGCAGTCAAAACTACTGAACTTGACACCTGGAGGTAGAACCACGGAGAAATTCCAGGACTGGAACAGTAAACTTTACGGTACATTTGGTTTGGAATTATGTTTTCCTCTTTTAATTAAATTCAGTTGAAGCATGAGTAAACAAAAAGCAAATACAACCTCCTTCTCTTTTTTTGGTATGTCTGGTTGAAAATTGATGTAGTGTTTATTTGCCCAGATACTCCTATGGCCCATTTGTTACAATGCAACGACTTATAGCAGTAATTGCTTTTGTTGTGATAGATGTGTGGACCTGGTGTTTGTTCTGGATATTTCGTTTCTCTGCAGCGACACTGTGAGCTCCTGGAGGCAGGGCGGTGGCTCTCTGATACCCTTGACGGGGCTGTGAGATGCTTGCTAGTGATGGTGTCGCTGCCTGAAGAGGACTGATCTCTTGCGCTGACTCAGCAAAAAGTATTAGTCCGTGCGGACTATTAAGTTCTTTAACAAGATCGCAGCCCTCGCAGGCTTGAGTGTTGTTTGGCCTATTTGAATATGTTTTTGATAAAATCTATTTCATTGATTTTTTAGAGAGAGAGGAAGGGAGAGAGAGAAACACTGATGTGAGAGAGAAACATGGATCGGCTGCCTCCTGCACACTGCCCACTCGGGATCGAGCCCGCAACCCAGGCCTGTGCCCTGACCGGCAACTGAACCGGGACCTCGCCGTCCATGGGACGACGCTCAGTCCACTCAGCCACACTGGCCAGCTGAATATGGTTTTTAAATAAAATTAATTTAAAGTTAAAAGATAGATATTTCTTGCCCTGACTGGTTTGGCTCAGCAGTTAGAGTGTAGGTCTGCAGACCAAAGAGCTGTGGGTTCGATTCCAGTCAAGGGCATGTACCTTGGTTGCAATTCTCTCTCACATCGATGTTTCTCTCTCTCCCTCTCTCTCTCCCTCCCTCCCTCCCACTCTTTCCGATGATAAATAGAAAAATATCATCAGATGAGGATTAAAAGAAAAAGATATTTCTCAAAACTGAACATCCACTCTCCCACTTAATATTGAACATGAGCAGATTAGCTTGACACATTGCTGACCCTAGGACTTAACCTGTAAGTCAAAGTATACCTTTGATTACAGTTTGTTTTTGTTTGCTCCCCAAAATAGACTTTTCCATGAAAGAAAATTTGTTTCTTGAGTTTTGATTAATTAAGGGTTTGATATTTTTCTCTTACACTTGTTTATGTGCTACCGCAGAATGAGGTGTGACCGTAATATTTGGTCACTCTGAGTCACTGTGGTGCATGAGGTCAGTTACATAAGTCAAGGTCTACTATTTCCCAGTTTCTGTGTCGCTGGTCTTCATGAGCTCCAAATGATGAAGGAAATCCTGTAGTTATGTCTACTTCTACCATATTCGTATGAATATAACAGAAGTGGAAAGAGGGGTGGCCTACTTCTTTAAACAAATAGGCAGCATTTCAGGTGTTCAGAATAATTCTATAAATAATATAATGGACACCCAGGTTATTATAGTCCAGATTGAACACAGGCTTTGAGTAATTCAAAATCCTTAAGAAAATTTTACTGTGAAACGTTAAGGTGCCTCCCTCCCCTTGATACTCTTTTTGATACTCCTCCCTTTTCTCTCTCCTTAAATGGTCATTGTTCTGAAGATGGTGTATGCATCACTCCTCTATTTCTGTGTTGTTGTTTTTTTATCACCCCGAAGACTTGGTGACTTAAAACAACAACCATTTATTATTGGTTAAGAGTGTCCAGGTCCACCGGGTGGTTCCACCGAGGAGGTAGGCAGGGCTGATCTCAGCTGGATTTGTTCATGTGTCTTTGGTCAGTTGCAGGTCAGCTGGATGCCGGCTTGTCTTAGTATGGGCTGAATCGTGTGTCTGGTGGCTAGCTGACTGTAGGATGGGGTGGTGGGGTTGACTGGGCCATGGGTTGTTCATCACTCAACAGCCTAGCCCAGGCTTATTTACAAGGGAGTAGCAGGTTCTAAGAGGGAGAGTAGAACAGAAGTGTGTGGGGCCTCTGGCAAAATATTGCTTCCACTGCATTCTGTTGGTGAGAATGAGTGTCACAAAGACACCAGATTGAAGGTATGGGAAGACGAATTTTGCTTCTTGGTAGAAGAGACGGTAAAGCCATATTGTAAGAGAAAATGGATTTCTAGGAGGGAATGGAAAACTGTGGCCATTTCTGCCATCTACTGCAAAACATATGTAGTTTTTCCATGTATACGTCTTATAGTTTTAGCAGATATGCTTATACTTATAAATAATATTTTGTATTATTATAATAATTAGCATAATTAATATTCTAATCAGTATATGGCTTTGTCCATTGTTTTTGTTTTAATTCACAAGTATATTTTTAGAATTTACTGTTATGATGAATTTAATAATATATAATGCATATACTACCATTACTTACTATGCATTCTACTATTGTTGGACATTTAAATTATTTCTCATTTTTTACAATCAGAAGCAAAGCTGCAATAAAAATGCTTATACACAATTTTATGTGCATATATCAGAATTTCTCTAGGTATATTTCTAAAAATGGACCTAGTAGCTTGTGCAACACATACATTTTCAGCTTTATTGGATATTGTCAAATTGTCCTCAAAGTAGTTAGACCAAGTGCACATACCCAGTCAAAGCATGTAACAGCTTCATTTCCCCTTCATCCTTATGAATCACACTTTGTATTATCAGAGTTATTTTTAGTTTTCATGGAGCCAGTTGGAGAGTATCATCATTTTAATTGCATATTCATTTAGTAAAGCTGAATATATTTCATATGTATATACTGGACAGATAAATTTTCTCTTTTGGAAATTGACTACTCATATCTTTCAACATTTAGATTTTATTTTAAACATTAAAAGTGTTTCCATTAAATTGTCTTTTAAAAATTAGTGGCAGTTAAAAACAGATATAAATACTGTAAACCAGTCCTTTTTTCAATTATATATATCATCTTTTAACTTGGTTTATTGTGTCTTCTGTTATACAGATCTTTTTTAATATTAATGTAGTCAATATTTCAGTATTTTTTTATGGTTGTATATATTTTTCGTCTTGTTTATGAAAACTTTCCCTACCAAGACGTCATAAATACATTTTCTTCTAAGATTTGAAAGGATTTTTTTATTTGCTTGTTTAGTTCCTTAATCACTCCAGAATCTACTTTGTTCTAATTTCCAAATAGAAAGCCAATTGTTCTGCCACAACTTATTAAATAACCCCTTGTCTCTCAGTGATGTGTGACACTAACATGTGTCATATCCCAGGCTTCTGTGGCGACATGCATTTATTTCTGGGCCCGTGTTCTCCTCGGTTTGTCCTGTCTCTCCCTCTCTGTCCCGCTGCTATCCTCTTTTAATGACTGCAGCTTTATAATGAATTTTCTGTCTGGTAGGGGTAACGTCCCTTTTCATTCTTTTTCAAAATTATCATGGTTCTTTTTTGCCCTTTGCTTTTTCTTATTCAATTTAGGAGCAGCTTTGTCAAGTTAAAGGGTGAAAAATTCTGTGCAAGGAGAAAAAGTAGAACAAGGCATGGGGGATGGAGAACGCAGGGGAACACGAGTGGTGTAAAATGGGGTGATGAAGGTAGACCTCATTAAGACATAAGATTTGAGGGAAGACTCTCAGAGATAGAGGAATTACCCAAACGGTCTTCTGGGAAGTATTCTGTAGGCAGAAGGGACAGTCGGTGCCAAGGTTCTGAGCCAGACGTGTCTGAGGAAGAGCAGAGAGGCCAGTGGGAAGGAATGGAGTATGCGAGGGGACAGTTGAGGTTAGAGTGACAGAGAGCAGTGGCTCACTGGTTCCCATTACCACTGGCTTTTGCTCTGTGTGAGATGGAAAGTCATTGCAGGGCCCAGACAGTGTGGCTCAGTGGTTGAGTGTTGACCCATGAACCAATAGGACACTGGTTCGATTCCCACTCAGGACACATGCCCAGGTTGTGGGCCCAATCCCCGGTGGGGGGCATGCAGGAGGCAGCCAGTCGATGTTCTCTCTCATCAATGTTTCTCTCTCTCTCCCTCTCCCTTCCTCTCTCTCTAAAATCAATAAAGAAAAGAAAGTCATTGCAGGGCCTTAAGTCGAGTTATAACACGGTCTGACGCGTTGGAGAAGAACCGCTCTGGCTGCTCCTGTGCTGAGAATCGAAGGCGAGGAGTCAGCAGGAGCAGGAGACAGTGGCAGGGCTGCTGTAGGAGTCCAGCTAGAGACGGGGCGGCCTGGCCCCGGGTGGTGGCAGGTAAGTGTGAGAAGTAGCTGGGGCCTGGATCTGTTGCACAGGTGGAGCCGTAGGATTTCTTGATGAGTTGGGCTTTGGGTATGAAGAAAGAGAGGACTCGAGGAAGACTCCAGGGGTTTTGGCACGAGCAGCTGGAATAAAGAGCTGTTGTTAACTGGTTAGGAAAGACCGTGGGAGGAGCAGTTATAGAGGCAGATCAAAACCCGGCCTGGGGCATGCTGCTGGAGGTGCCCAGGACATGTCTAAGAGGAGATGAGTCTGAAGTTTAGAGGAGAGCTTCAGGGTGGGGAGACACATTGGGAGTCATCAGTATAAACCTGTTCCTTACAACGTGGGGCCAGATGAGCTCATCTAGGGAGTGAGTATGAAGAGAAGTGGTCCAAAGACTGAGCTCCTGCTGAGAAGTCAAAGAAACATACCTGAGGGAACTTTTGGGGTGAGGGAATCTTCTAAAATTAGATTATAATGTGGTCGTATGACTCTGTAAATTTACTAAAAATAATTTAGTCATTCACTTAAAACATGAAGTTTATGGTATGTAGATTGTGCCTGAATTTAACACCCTTAGTTGTTAAAAATACATTAATAAAAAAGGAGTCCCAGAGATGAGGAGGAACTAGTAAAGGCTATTTGAGAAGAAGTGGCTAGTATTAGGGAAACAAACAAACAAGGAATTGTGGGGTCCTGGCAAACAACTCAGTATGATTTTCATTCCTTTTGTTTGTCCTTCCTTGTATCCTTTATCTGCTGCATTCTTCATAGCTAAAAGTTGATTGAAAACAATATTTGTGTTACTTGCATTTGCTTCAATTTGTTCTTAATTCAGGTTAACATCCTTGTTCTGCCAGCTTCTTCTTTTTTCTTTTTTTTCAGAACAAGTAAAAATCTTTGAAGTGTCGTTAGACAAAATTCTCTCAGACTGAAAAGGCTGATGAACATGGGAGAAAAGGGGTAACGAGCAGGGAAGAGGTGACTTCACAGAAGATCTGTGCTAAGATGAGCCCTGCAGGTGTGGAAACCACATGGGGGCCACCGTCTCTGATGGGTCCTGGAGCCCTGGACATCCTCCGTGGTGGTGGGCATCTTTTCAAGTAGAGAAACCAAGTTCACAATAGTTTAGAATGACATTAAACAAATGTAGAAAGTCCCACAGGGAGTGGCTCATCCTGCTTTTGTATAGAGCCTAAGACATATGGTCCTGCTTTGTGACGTTAGGAACCGACGGAGGGCGAGGCGGTGGCCGATGCCTCCCTTCTATTTGAGGGCTCAGGGAGCATGATGCAAAGCAGTACAGGGTTGTAGTCACCACCCCACGGAAGCCTCCACTTTGAAGGGTGTGGTGTGTTGCAAGATGCATGAAATCACTTCTTAGAGGTGTATTTAAGAAGGGAGGATTAAAGAGAAGCAAATACGGTTCTCAGGATCAGAAGAATAACTTGCAAGCAAGCACATATTTTAATTGTTTGTTTGTTTGTTTTTCTCCATGTTGAGAAATTACATAAAACACTGAGGCCAGATAGGGGAACACAAAGTTGAACTCAGTATATTGAAAGAAAAGTTAACATGTAAGGCAGTAACATATGCTGGGCGGCAAAGTAAGTCAGAACTAATGCATCCCAACCTGTGCTGCCTCCTACTAGATAATACGAATCAATATATTTCTTGAGGATAAAATTAAATGAGTCAAAGATTTAGAGCAGGAAGTGGATAAAATACCTATGTTTTGATAGATGAGAGTTTGAAGCATTTTACTTTCACTACTGCATTTGCATGAAAGAATATTTGTTTTAGCACATCTCATCCAAGATTATTTTCCTTAGAAAAAACAGGCAATAGTTTATTAGATGCAGCTAATCTGTAAATCACAGAAAACTTTTCAAATTAATTGGAAAGTATTGCTATGTCATTGTATCCATTGAAGGGGCCCTGCTTTGGGAGGAGTAAGAGAGGTGGTCAGTCTACTGGCCTCAGGCTGGGTCTGTCTGGTTGGGGCAGCAGGAAGGATCTGGGGGTTAAAATGCTGGAAGTGCCCGGTCAGGGTGTCTCAGTGGGATGAGCATCATCCCATGGACCGAGAGGAGACAGGGAAGTAGCCCTTGTCATTGTATTGGGTGGGTAGGTGACTTTCCCCTCTAGGTAAAGGCATGAATAATGAGTGAACCCTCCTGTTGTGCAGGCTGCAGCTGACCCTGGTGGACCCCTGACCTACTTGGGTCAGGCAGCATGGAGTGGCCTGGTGCAAGGGGGTAGCCATTCGCTCACCCATCCATTTAAAATGTGTTGTTGAGGGCCATCCACGTACCAAGAATGGTGGTAGGAACTAAAATACAATGAACCAAGAAGACATGGATCCTGCCTCCATTAGTTTAACAAACTAACATATAATTAGAACTTGTGCTAAGTAGTCTAAAAAAACTGGAACATAATGGGGGGGGGGGGCAAGAGCCTGGGGAATATCAGGGGTCTAAGAGGGAAGAGAAAGGGGGACAACCAAATGGCAGTTAGGATGGCATTGCCCAGTTTCCCAGTAGGTTTGAGCCCGGCCCTGAGGGAGCAGGAGTCCAAGAAGCAGGGCCACCTGGAGAGCCGGAGCTCACCTGGGCCAGCAGCGGAGGAGCATCGGGAAAGCCAAGTCCCCCCCCCCCCCCTCGAGTGTGTAGATGAGGGAGGGAGTGTTGCCCTGACCCTGCCCCATGGGGAGGGAGGCTTAATTTTGTAAACAATTGTGAAAATAGTTGTATGCTTATTTGATTTTGTTTTTCCTTTATTGATTTTAGAGAGAGAGGAAGGGAGAGGGAGAGAGAGAGATAAACATCAATGAGAGAGAACATCGATTGGCCGCCTCCTGCGTGTCCCCCACTGGGGACCGGGCCCACAACCTGGGCATGTGACCTGACCAGGAATCGAACTGGTGACCTCTTGGTGCATGGGTCAACACTCAAGCACTGAGTCACACCAGCTGTATAGTTATATGCTTATTTGAAAAAAACAAAAACAAAAACACACCAATGCCTTTGGTGCAATACATAAACATACATAAAGCAAGAAATAGATAAGATTTCTGAGAAGTCACTAATACTGCTTTGAGGATTAACAGGCATTAATGCAATGAATCCTCATGACAATGCCACAGATACCCCTCCCCTCCTCCCCCCAAACTGGGCATGTAAGGCCAAAGCACCTAGCCCTAAACAGAGTAAAAGTGGGAGTGGATATGGAACTCAGGCAGTTCGTATTGGTAACAGTGACATCTTATTTGCATGTTCTCTTGTCCCTTCCTGTACTCCGAATAGAAAATGTGTTCAACATACAGATTTCTGGGCCTTACTCCAGAGTTACCGAACCTGGGTCCTTGGAGGTGGGTCCCGAGAATCTGTATTTTTCACGTGTTTGCTGCTTGTGTTTTCTCTATATTCTACAGACCAGAATTGGGAAATAAATGATAGTAGAAAAAGTTAAAAACACTTTTTCAGTCAGAGTAGTGAAGCCCTGGGTGGCTGGATATTAAGGAAATTCAGCGTCTCTGTGGAAGGTGTCTGTGAGTGGACAGTATGTGTGTGTGTGTGTGTAACTATACACACATCTGAGTATACATATACATGTGAACAGTGCCTAGAGTCAGACACCAGATGAAGACATAAAGACCCTGTAGACAGATTAACTGTGGCCAGAGAGACTGGTGGTCAGAACGAAAATGATATCTGTATGGAATATCCATAATTAGTCGAGATCATTATAGCTAATTGTGTAACACATTTGGTTTGCCTTGGGTGTGATTTTAAAAAGAACTAATTTATTTGTTTATCTTAAAGTCACTGTTGAAGACCGTCACTCAGGAATAGAAGAAATTCCTGGTCCATTTGGGGTCTGCAACAGGGCCTGGCAGGGAGTGGCGGCCGCACAGTGACCCCTCGTGGGCACAGCTGTAGGATTTACAGGGACAGGCACAGCGTGGCACCGAGAGATGTCAAGGTTACTTCACTTTTGTGCCTTACAGTGTGTCCGGGATCTGGGACTCAATTTTACACATTAAAATGATCCATTTCGTTGATCCGCCTTAAGGTGAAGTCCCGAGGCAATGATTTAAAAGTCCAGATAGAGCCCTGGCCGGTTTGGCTCAGCAATTGGAGCATTGACCTGTGGACCAGAGAGTCCTGGGTTTGGTTCCCGCTAGGGGCACATACCAAAACAAACAAACAAACAAACAAAAAATTGAAAAATAAATAAATAAATAAAGTCCAGCTAGAAATGAGTCCCAGTGTCTGTCTCCCTGGACAGTGCTGGGTAAACAAAGAAGCATTCTTCTTCTTGGGCTCTATTGTCTTCAGCTGGTGAGGAACCACCATCCTTCAGTTAGCAAGTTTACATTTCCCATCCGAACAACCAAATACTGTCTTCCTGGCTCTGTAAGGCAATTTTTAAAAGTCCGAAAAGAAATGGGCAGTAATTTGAAATCATCCATTGAAGGACAAGGAATTAAAATGTTGACCCGGCCCGCAGGTCGAGCAACGAGGACTCTAGAGGGGGAGTGAGGATGAGGAGGGAACAAGAGACACGAGAAATGGAGACAAGACAGGATTCTGATCAAGTCTCGTTTATTCAGGGGGAGTTCACACACTATATAGGGGGAAACAGGTGAAACAGTTAATGAGTATCCCACCTGAAGCAAATTCCAGTAAATACCCCAGGTGGAACAAATGATAAGCAAAGAACGGAGTAAACAATTATCTAGAGGGATGCAGACACTGTGTGCAGAGAGACCCCGCCCTGGGGCCGGAGACGGCAGAGCAGACTTAACAAGATGGATGCCATGCGAATGGTCTCCCACAAAATGTAATGAACAAGAAAGACCCCAAAAGGACATTCTCCATATTCATGACGGCTTTACATTTTGTTCTTCATTGAATTCCATGTGTCTTATATTTTCTCTCTTCTTTTTCGAAACTTGTCTTCAGGGTCTTTGGTACCTCTGTCCATTCAGTTCTCACCCACTTTGTTCCCATCTGACTCGCTGAATTACCACGGGAGAGTTCCCCACTCATGAACAGGTGTTCATTCCGCACTCTGAAGAGTTCATTGGTGCTGAGTGGCGGCTCTCCGGCCGCACGGTGATATCTCGTGCAGTTCTCGTATTCCTAAGATGCAGGGCGAGGCCATAATCGTTCCCACATTTTATTGACAGATGAACTGAAGTGATAGAGATTAAATAGCTTTCCCAGGAACAGACAGTGAGTCAATGATAAATGATTTGCCAACTATCCACCCATTAGAAGTTGGTCCATTGACAATATTCTTCTTCTATAATAAACCTCAAATAAACATAACAAATACTCCTCTAAACACCAATGACAACTTCGTGGAGATCCTGATACAGGCTCTTGGGAGGGTTCCCTGTTTCTCGGCCCGCTGGCCCCCGGAAGCACCCTCTTTCTTCCAATAGGCCCAGACGTCCCGCCCAGCTGCCCTTCTGAGCTGAGATCCTCTGACCTACTTTTTCCTCCCCTTTAATAAAACAAATATCAGATGTTTGAGTTTCCCCAAGATTACCGAGCACTTAATTTGCTCCTACAAATTTCGCTGAAGGTCTCTGTCATTATCTGCAGTTTACACATGTTTAACAGCATATGTTTAAGGCCAGTTGTAAGCCCCAGAACTATTATCTCTTGGTTCTCCCTGTTCAGCCTCTTAAAAATCCCATAGAACATGGCTTCCAGTTCATGTGTTCCTAGTTCAGATGGCTCGACTGTTCTGATGGTGAAATCAGTGTGGTCATATCTGTACATTGGCTATTTACGTGTGACAAGACTGGAGTGTTGCCGAAGGATGGGACAAGGTCTTCTCTCCAGCCATCTCTGGGTGGTTCCCTGCAGAAAACCGTCTGCCCTTTCGCGTTAGGAAGTTTCACAATACTAGATCTATTTCTGCCACATGGCAGTGGAGGTTGTTGTATCAGCTTAAAAATAGCCTCCTCCTTTTATTCTCATTCCTCTGTTATGCCAGCTCTCTGCTTTCCTTATTCTGCTCTGTAGTACCCAGGGCTGCGTCATAGGAATTCATCCTTTGGGCTCACATTTACTCCGCGTGTGTCCGTTTATTCTTTCGACTGCTCCACCATCAGTGCTGTACCCTCTGTCGGGCTTTGGGACAAGATGCCTACCCTAATGGCATATTTTAGCAGGAAGACGGACAATAAGACATAAACAAACAAAGAAGATAATTTCTGAAAGCGATCCATGAAGACAGTAAACACAGATGGAATGATGTGGTTGTGGGGCGGGGTGTGGCTGATGGAGGTGGGGTGGTTGAGGAGCACCGAGTCTGCATGTCTGGCTCTAGCTGGCACCTGGCATCTGGAAACTGAAATTTATATCATGTTATTAAGCAATGATATCTCGATTTATAAAAGTTTTTTTAAAAAAAGCAAGAAACCAATCCGAGGTGCACCTGCAGGGTCAGTGTGGCCAGGAGAGGCACAGCTGCCACTTACTTGCCTGTGGCCGTGTCTACAGACGGAGTGAGTCAGTCACATTGGGCGGAAGTGTGAGCCCAAAGGAGGCTGGACATGGGCCCTCAAACCCCCGCGGTGGGCTCAATACGATGACATAATTGCTGTCTGCACTGAGCCCCCGACGTACTGGAGGGAGATGAGACCCGCCTGGCTGTAAGAACCAGGGGCACAGACAGTGGGTGTTGGGACACGGAAATGCAGAGCAAGGTGTGGATGAGCGTGGGCGTGGTGGAGCGAGTTCTGGTCTTTCATGCTTGCGCTTGTCCTGGCTCCTTTCTAGTCTCATCCCTTCGGGCCCTGGTGCCCTCAGGCTTGTTCCGCCGCCCCCATTCCCACCTGCTCTCGGGACGTTCCCCAGGTGTCCAGGAAACCTGTAGCTGGTGCACTAAGCGGAGTGGTCCAGCTGGTCTCCACGCGGCAGAGGTGCTCCGTTCCAGGAATCGAGTTGGGGAAGATTTCTCCCAGGTCTTTTCAAAATTGTCTTACTATTCAAGAGAGAGAGAGAGAGAGAGAGAGAAAGAAAGGAAAAGAAAGAAATGAACAAGCAAACAAAACCAGCCCCCAAATCACGCATGGTGCCTCCTCTGTGAAGCCCCCCTTCACTGCCTTGGCACTTTGCATATACCTTATTCAGGCCCTCATCATGTTATGCAATTAACTGTTTACAGGGCTCTCTCTTTGGAGGGTAGGAACCACCCTTTATTCACTCTTGGTACATTTTACTTAGATGTTGAATGAAGAGTTGAGAACCATTCCTGCTGAGGTGCAAGGGGCTTGTGTCTGCTTGAGAATCACCCTCCCCAGCAATGCCGATAGGAGGGTGGGTGGGATAATGATGGCATGTCTTTCTTGCAAAGAATTTCAAATACAGGAAACACTTGTGTTATAATATTATCATAATAGAGCTGATTGAATTTAATGTAATTTATAATAACACATAGGAGGGAGATCTGGAAGGAAATGAATCAAAATGGTGAAATTATATATATATCTAACTGGTAGCATTATTGATGATTTTTAGTGTTACCTAATATTCTGTACTGTCTGAAGTTTCTAGAATAAGTCTGTATTAATATATGTCAGATAGGAAATTAGGTCTTCCCCAAAAAATGTCTCTCAGAAAAGGGGTTCACCTTACATTCTAGTTCTTCCAGGGTCCTCTGCCTTATGGAATTTTTTTCTGACTTATTTGAACCACAAAGTACTATTTGGGGAAGACACATTAGCTTGAAATGACCTCAAGGAATTAAACACTTTTAAATGATTACGGTGATCTTCTAATTTAAAAAAAAAAAAAAAAGAGAGAGAGAGAGACAAGAAAATTAACATAAATTTAATGAATTCTTTTTTGGGGGTAAGAATCCCAAATTACAAGCCTGAGATGTCATGTAAGACAGCTTTCTGAAGGTCCCTCTACAAAGCAGTGCTGTAAGTGACTACACGGAGAATATCATGAACACACACTTGCAGGCTGAGTGAGACAAATAGTTGTCTTTGTGTTTTGCGAATGGGTACTTGCAGCTCGGGATGAATATTCCAATGGCAGCAGCTTAGCTAAAACAACAACACATTGGATGGAAGAGAAGGTAGGTTTAGAAAACTGTCAGATGCATCAAAAGTATCTCTAGTGTTTTAGAGGATATTTGCCACCTAAAGATACATATGGCAACTCTGAATCAAATTCCTTCATGGATGGAAGAATAGAAGAAAGAACTATTTCTAAATTGAGTGTTGTTTTATTTTATTTAGTAATTATTTTTTTGTTAATCCTCACCTGAGGATATTTTTCCACTGATTTTTTTTAGAAAGAGTGGAAGGGGGAGGGGAACATTGATGTGAAAGAGACACATTGATTGGCTGCCTCCTGCATGACCCAGACCAGGGCTGGTGATCGAACCTACAACCCAGGTACGCGCCCTTGGCAGAGAATTGAACCCTAGACCCTTCAGTCCACAAGCTGATGCTCTAACCGCTGAGTCAAACCAGCCAGGGCTTGAATGTTGTTTTATATAATATGATTTTAAATAGATAGTATGCTTAATTAAGTTAATAAATTAAACATTGAAATTAGATACATAATTATTTAATCTATATTCCTTTTTTTTAATCCTCACCCGAGGACATTTTTCCATGTTTTATTCAGATAGAGCAGGAGGGAGAGAGAGGAAAAGCGAGAGAGAGAGAGAGATAGAGAGAGAGAGAGAGAGAAACATCGACGTGAAAGGGACACATCGAGTGGCTGCCACCCGCACGACCCAACCAGGGCCGGGGACAAACCGCAACCGGGGTACGTGCTCTTAGTGGGAACCGAACCCGGGTCTCTCCAGACCGCAGGCTGACACTCTAAGCTGAGCCAAACCGGCCAGGGCTTAATCTATATTCTTAAAGGCTTATATTCAAGTTGATCAAAGCCATTACAATTTTTTTTTTTTTCATTTTTAGAAAGTGACTTTATGTTAGGGTCGCTTTCCATTCCTGTATACTTTTCTAATTACAGCAAAATCAAAGACACACACTTATTATCCCTTCCAGGGACTCTTAAAATGTAATAGGCATGTATGCTTTCATGTAAGTAATTAAAGTTGAATGGTGAGCCCCTAGGCATCAGGCGGTGGGCGGGGAAGGCACTTAGGAGGCTGCTGGGTCTCTGTGCCCTCGGAATCGCAGCGGGGCCTCGCCTTGAGCCCCAGTGAGGCTGGCTTTGCAGGGAAAGCTTCCTCCAGGAAAACTGTCTCGGAGGAGTGATTTGGAGCTGTCAATGAGTGGGCCTAGGACTTGGGAAGAAAGGAGTAAAAGGGTATGTTTTAGTATTCTACTGATGCATTTCAAACCACCCCAAACTGAAGGGTGTCAAACATCATTTTTTGCTCTATTCCTTGGCTTGGCAACCTGGGCAGATGGCTCATGCCAACTCTGCTTGCAGTTGCTAGTGGGTCGGGGGCCGTGGACGGCCTCGCTCACAGCTCAGGCCTGGGCCTTGGTCGGAGCTCCTGTCCCGGCTCTGCTGGCCACCTTCTCTGCGTGGGCTCTCGTCCCGGCAGACGGTCGCTCGTGGCAGCAGTGTTTGGAGAGGGTGGAAGCCAAAGCTTCGGGGCCTCTGGAAGCCAAGGCTTGGAAGTTACAGGATGTCGCTTCCCACATCCTGTTGGTCAAGGCGAGTCACCACGTCAGCCCAGATTCAAGGCAGTGGGGAAGCAGACTCTACTTTCGGATGGGAGTTGTTGTAAAGAGGTTGTGGGCACTTGTAACCTGTTGCGGGACATTTTAGATGGGGAAACAGCTTCCGGAAGGAGACAGAAGCAAGACAGTGTGCTGCACAGTTACGTCTTGTTCATACAGCCTTACCAGGTGTTCAGCTTGATGAAAACAGAGCAGGCCTCCCCGGCCGGTGTGGCTCAGTAGATTGAGCATCATCCCATGTACTGAGAGAGGTCACCAGTTCGATTCCCGGTCAGGGCACATGCCCAGGTTGCAGGCTCGATCCCCGATATGGGGCGTGCAGGAGGCAACGGATCGATGTTTCTCTCTCATCGTTTCTCTCTCTCTCCCCCTCTCCCTTCGTCTCTCTCTGAAAAATAAATACAAATATATTTTTTTAAAAAAATAGTAATAAAACAGAAGGAGACTGTTGGCGAGCAGTTTGAAATGACACCAAGTATGCAGTCCAAACATAAATTTAGGAATCGGACTTTGAAGTGAGGATTAGCAAACCTCGGGCCTGTGCCTTGTCCTCAGAGAAAGCCCTGTAATTCATCTTCCTTACCAAAGCCTTTGCGGACCTTGATAAGACAAGGGAGCACAGCAGCAGTGAGGGACAGGGCTAAAGCATCTGAGTTCTAGAGCCACACAGACCTTGGTTCAAATCCCGTCTTCACCATTTAGATGCCGCGTAACATTTGATTAGCCACTCAAACCATTTTGAATCTGCAGTATCACGCGGAGCTAAAAGGGTCTCTGCCTCACAGGACGGCTGTGAGAATCAGGTAGTATGCTTAGGGATTTACCTTAGGGTCTTAAGCATTCACTATAGAAGTCCTCAATTAAAGCTTTGGATTTTCATTGTTCACCCCTAACAAGAGGTACTCCTGTTGAAATCCCAGGGTCTTATTCTTAAAGTGCCTAACAGGATTGAGCATCAAGAGATTTGCAAATGTAAAGTACTGTGCCCATTCCCAGGGAGAGTGATCTTTCTGTGATCCGCATCCAAAGAAGGTCCTGTTTCAAAGCTAATTAATTCTCTCTCCTGAGAGAAAACTAACCTCTGTGCAAGCATATCTTACAAGGTTGAGGCTTTGCAGAATAAATGCATTTATTCAATATTTGAATGTATCATGTAAGATGAATCAGGATGCTGGCAACTGCTTACTTTTTTTTAATCTTCACCCGAGGACATTTTTTTTTCCCATTTTTTGTTCAGATAGAGTGGGAGGGAGAGAGAGGAAGAGAGAGAGAGAGAAACATCGATGTGAAAGGGACACATCAAGTGGCTGCCACCCACACAACCAACCAGGGCCAGGGACAAACGGCAACCAAGGTATGCGCCCTTACGGGAACCGAACCCGGGTCTCTCTGGACCACACGCTGATGCTCTAACTGCTCAGCCAAACCGGTCAGGGCGGCAGCTGCTTACTTTTAACTACATATCTTCTTTAAGTTTTATATATATATATAAATAAATGATTTTTCCTCCAAGGAATATTGACAAATAGATGCCTTAATAGTTTGTCCTCCATTCTTGAATATTGTTCAAAACAGAAGTAATTTAATCTGTTTTGAAAAAAACAGTTATTCTAATAGAAAACTGTGGAGCCCACCCCAAGCCAGATGGTCCATCTGTGGCAAGTAGAGTGGAAACCTCACTGGCTGATAGTGTCTGGCCTCCCTGAGTCTGTCACCCAGGGAGACAGGCTTTCTGAAGGTCAGGGGGACTCCTATAGGTTTGGTGGCACAGCAACATCAGGTAAGGGAGATCTTCATCCACAGGGACCTTCTGAAAAGATGTTAATCTGTACGAATCCAAGTAGGGTTAATGTCTCCCAGCGCATGTTCTATGGAACGGACTTTCCCTTGTTCTGTGTTTATGGTTTTCACATCTCTACAAACGAATAACCCATCGACTCAATAAATAGAAGCAGCATAGTCACATGTAACCGTGCCCAGTTTAGGCCTTAGGAGGCTTCAAACTCAGGGCAAGTGTAAAGGAAACAAACCATGTCATAGATTATGGAACTAGGTTCAGCAGAAAAAATATGCCATGTTCTGGCTTCATTTTCCTCCCAGGGAAATGAGGTGATACCTAATTAATGATGCATCGTGACCCCAGATGGAGGTGCAGCCAGGGAAAAACACTCCGCATCCTCCTGATGCTTCCATTCAGAACATCTGGACAAAGCACAAGAATGATTCTGGCCTCCCTGCTGTATCTGCTGCTCACTTTCGAAGCATCCCTTCTGCAGTCTTCATCTGTCTTTCCCAGTCCTGATTCATTCCTGTGATTCTCATTTCAACCATTTCCCCGGAAACAGCGGAATCGGTCACCTTGTCTTATGCCAAATGCTTTCACTCTGATCCAAAGTGTAGGGAATGGAAAGTATTGACACAGCCATCAGTCCAAATAAAGCGATGTCTCTTCAAATGTGGTGAACAGAGTAGCATGTAATCTACTGTCAATTATCTATGTGCCCGTCCCGGCACTTAAAAAAAAATGCCTCAAGAAAACTGAGAAATACTGTGTTAATGGGACCACCTGTGCCTCCAGGTCTTGGGGACGTTAACAAGGATCAGTCTGTAAAAATAGTTGCTGTAAGCATGTATAATAAATTAAACATGGGTTTTAAATTATTCATGAGTCTTCCTAAGGATTGAAGTGCTGTCGGGATAATGAAAATACTATGTTAATAAGCAATCAGTAGTGATTTTTAAAGGAAGGTGGGAAAGAGGGGTTGCCTTTTGCTGAAAAAAGAGCTAAAAGGATAACTTCAAATTAGTAGTACTAATGACTGTAAACTTGCAATGAAAAACATTATTTTATCTATTAGTGCAATTTTATTGGTTTATATTACATGTTTAATCATAGCATAGAGCTGGAGGGAAACAATAGCAATAATGAAAATGGTAGATGCTATTTATGAGTAACTTTGATTGGACTTTTTCATAAATTCTCCCCAGGAGGCAACTGAATATGGAGAGATTATGGTCATGGAGCTAGGATCTGAACACTTGCCTATTGTGAGGATAAAGTTTGTGTTTCCCCACCATGCTATTCTAGCCAAACTATATTGCCTCCCAAAGGTGGACTGATGGAGGGAAGTAGCTAAGGACTCTGGAGTCAGAGTCTTGGTTTAAATGCCTGCTTTCCCTCTTACTAGCTGTGTGACCTCTGATCGTGTCTTCCTCTATAAAAGAGAGATAATAATGTGAAGGTTAAGTGGAAAGCAATTAGCCCAGTGCCTGCTATGCAGCGAGAGTTTAATATGTGGTACAGTTACTGCTATTATCATCATTGTTACTGAGAGTAAATAGAAGGAGGAAGGATGGTGTAGTTGCCTTAGATGACCAACTGACACAGGTGCCATGTGTCCCTGCTGGGGCTGGGAGAACAACAGGTTACTCACTGTTGAGTCATCAAGCCTGGGTACATCTGTCTCACTCATGGCCTGCTGTCCAGAGCACCATGCATGTCCTGAATGGCGCTTCCCATCCTGTATCTATCTTCTGGTGACCATGTAGGAGACCCCTCAGCTTCCTTCGGGTAGTGTCGGAGCAGGTTCATGGTCAAGATGGCTTCTTTCCTGTATTCCTGTCTCAGCAGAGAAATCTCCAACAGGCTTCTCCTTCTTGCAGCATCTCCTCCACCCTTCAGCTGCTTGGACCTGTTCTCTTCAAAGAAAGCCTGATTCGTGTTCCTCGCTACAATAAGAGAATGAGAGCTTCACCCTTCTGTGGCTTTTCAAATTCCTTTCTGGAGACGGAGCATAGTGTGATGGGTTGGGTTGTGTACTTCTGAAATGCATGTGTTGAAGTCCTGACCCCAGCACCTCCGTCGTGACTGTATTTGGAGACAGGAACTTTAAGGAGGCAGTTAGGGTGAAATGAGGTCATAGCGGTGAGCTCTAATGTAGCACAACCGGTGTCCTTATGAGAAGAGGGGATTAGGACAGAGGGACCTTCGGCAAGAAGACACCATCTGAAAGCCAAGGGGAGAGGCTGTCAGCACCTTCATCTTGGACTTTCGTCCCCCGGAACGGAGAGAAAATTCATCCCTGTGTTGAAGCCACCAGTCCGCAGCGTTCTGTGGTGGCTCCCAAGCCAGCTGACGCGGGTGGGATGGTCCTCAGGGGCTCGTGAGGTAGAAGCTGTTGCACTCAGAAGCCCGGGTCAGAGGAAGACCTTCCACCGGGTCACTCAGGGTCTCAGGTTTGTGAAAGTCAGTGGAGGGACAGACAAGAGCATGGGGAACTTTGAAGGCACCCTCTCCAGAGGGACTTCTGACCTAAATATTGTTCTCCGCCGGTCTGAAATGACGTCATTAGTAATTCATGGAAGTCTGGAAGCCTCTGTGTAGCGTTCCAGTCTTTGACCATCTCATGAAAAGAAGAGAATACATCCTATTCCCTCAGAACTACTAACGCCCCGAGGGTGTGGGGACAAGTACTGTTCCCACCAGATATGGACGTCTGCAAGCCTTTGCGTGGTGGTCAGCGTCTCATGACAACGGGAGAACGGGAGATCCTGGGATGAGGTTGACGGCCTGTGGGCGTGGGGTATGGATTGGGGCGGGTTCTGGGCGGTGAAGGAGGGAGGGAAAGGTCCGATCATCAGTCACCAGGCCCTTTCCCTCCCAGCGCAGCCGGGCCACCTCTGACTGGGCTGACGGGGAGAGACGCTGCAGTTCTCATCTTTTCTGCTTTTCCCTTCTGAAGTGTGAGGCTGGGGGCACAGGGCTGTGGTGGTGATGGCTGGGTGTTTCAGGGTTCAGACAGCTGTCCTTGGAGACTCTTCTTTTGAGCTTTTAGGTGCTGCAACATTTTGATCATAAATACCTGCTTTCAGTGTAAGGGAGGTGGTGTGATTAGGGAAGGGAGTGTGGAGGTCTGTTGGCAAAACACCCTGGCCCTAGCTTAGTAAAGGAAACCCGTTTCTGTCCCCTGCCTGCCGCCACTGTGTTTAAGGTTTCTCCTTTTTTCTTTCTTCTGACTCCGCTGGAGTGTAGTTTATAACTTTGATAGTTTTATTTGCCATCATGTTTTCTTAAACATGAACACAAAGAAGACTTCAACAGCAATAAACGGAATAACTTGTAGAATAGCTTCTGTATTTGAAGTCAGATTAAATTCGTCCTCCAAGGAGATTTCTGCTCCTGTCCACTCCCGCTCCCTCCTTCCCTGGGATCCCTCCCCCAAACTTGTCCCCACACCCTCAGGATGTTAGTAGTTTTTAGGGAATAGGATTTATTCTCTTCTTTTCATGAGATTGTCAAAGACTGGAGAAAGCCTTTAAGGCACCCAAAAACAAATTTTGAAGGTTGTAATTTCTCACAAAGAGGGCAGGAGACCCTCCCAAAGTGTGCGGAGGTTAGTCTCTAACCAATGAGAGTGAATGAAATAGAGGGGGTCGAGAGGGAGAATCCCGGAGATTGGGGACGGGTGATTGGAAGTACAGACAGCCTCCTAGGCAAGTAAGAAACACATCACAGTTTATTCTGAGTCAAATAGAATGTTACACACCACAGGAAAGAGATTAGGTAATTACTTGTATACCCTTTCATTTTAAGTTTCTCTCTCTTTTTTTTTTTTTTTGAATGATAGTCATTTTTTCTCTCTTTCTAGATGTGAAAGCAGAATATATGTCAGTGTTTGGCTCCAAGATGGGGAGCGGTCCCATGGAAGGGTGTGGAAGACGCCTGTCTCGGCTTCACTGTGTGTGCTTCTGGTGGGAGAGAAATAGCCATTAACAGTGCGGAGGAAAACAAATACCTTGACTAAGTTCCATGTCACTCCTTGTGATGTTGCAATTCCCTTTCAGTGTTGCAATGACCTCAACACTTCCCAAAGGAAACTGAATGTATAGCTATGAAGGATAATTGAGACCGTGGATCAAACACAGAAAGGAGACTTTGGAAGAAACGTGTTTTAGAATCTGCACTGCACACCTGTTGGTCTCTGGTCTGAATGACAAGGATGAGCTTTGTAAATGCATTCACGTGGGGCTACCTGTCGGCAGTCAACTTGTTGGAGAGGCTGCCGAAACTGGGCACGAGAGAGCTTCAAATAATACCTAACGTGGGAGTACAGAGGAAGTCTGTCTTTCAGGGGATCTGGCCAGGGCAAGTCCTTTGCATATCTGTGTTTAGACAGTTTCCTCTGTAGCTCACCTTGGACACGATCATAATGGAGTAGATGATATTTCCTCTATAAAAACAATGTTAAAAGTTTGAACTCTGAAACAAATAAGTCATTGAAATAGCACATCATAAAAGCAAACACACATACTATTAAAATAAGCAAATGTATTTTCCAAATCTTCATAAAGCAGATGTAAGTTTAATGTAGATATTGATAGCAGAAAAGCATATAATATAAAGATATACCTTTTCAGTATCAAGAATTTATTTACCAACTAGAATGAAACATTTTATTAAGAACTGAATTTGTTATCTAGAAATTTAAGATGCCTTGGATCTGTTAGAAAATGCCTTCATGCAATTTTCTGCAAATATGACTTTGCCCTTGCTGCTGATACTCTGCATGGCAAGCGAAAGCCTTGAAATCATCTGATTAAAGCACAGGATCACCCTTCAGTGATATTCAAAACACATTTGTCATCAGGACGGTTGACAGTGGTTTTTATTTTTAAGGTGTGTTACGAAACCAATACATGTTCTTAGCATACCATTTAAAATATGCAAAGAAGCAGAAAAAAGAAAAGCAACATCTTGTAATTTTACATTCCAGACATAGTCACTGTTTCCTAACATGTGTGTTCACACTTAACCTTGTAATGATCAAGTTTTTCATCTCAAAAAAAAGTAAGAAAGAACTCCTGCACCTGTTATCAAAAAGCGGGAAAAAAATCTCATTATCCACAGCATCACTTAAAATGGAGGTATATTATTTTATTCTGTACACCATACTTTACTTAACAAACCCCCATTTCTGGACATTTTCATTGCTTTCACTGTTTTTTGCCATTATGTGTGTAGCACCCACACCTGTGGCTTCATGGGGGTGGGGGGTTGGTTCATTCCAGGGAAGAGGGAAAGCTTGAGTCTGGTTTACAGATGTCTCTGCTGATACCAGTTGAACAGGGACTGCTGAGGTACCAGCAGGGCGACTGCCCTGGGGATCAGAGGGGGAGGGAAATCCTCCCAACGGGCAGTGTTTTGAGACAGCCACCTTGTGGTCCACTGGACTGCAAGGAGGGAAAACTTGACCTGACAGCAAGGAGGATTGAGAAGAGTCAACTGGGTGATACTCTTGGATTGGGCTCCAGGGTGTGTCCCACGTGAGTGCTGACCACAGAGCATCTACTCCAGAGGGGACTCTCCATAAAAGGGGGGACACGGTGAGTTGCTCTGTGGATGTCACTCAGCCTCCTCCTCAACTACACCCTTGCTTGCCAGTGTTTTGTGAGCACAGTAGGAATCAAAGCTGGAGACTGCATGCGTTCAACATTCCCCCTTACAAAGACTGACCTGGTCATTGGCCCCTCTGAGTGCCAAGTGTCCTAAGAAATGCAGTGTCCGACCCTGAACACCTCATGTGGTACCACATGCCAAGTGAGACAAGGAGGGATTAGCCATGTGTCTGGACCCCTTCCGACCCAGCAGCACCAGCTGTAGATAATGAGGCCTCCCAGGACCGGATCCCTTTTCGGAAACGGTAGCAGGGCTCAGTGAAGGGGGCAGCTCGGCTTTCTAGAAGAACTTTTCTGTTGTCCTGATGAAGTCTGTCCAGACAGGCATCTGCGAAGCACTAGAGCGTTTTCAAGAATCCACGGTGGGTTCCCACACCATTCTCTAGTCTCCTGCCCTGATAAACTTTGACTGGTAGGGCCGAGGGATGGATGTTCACCATCACCCCCCACGGGTTTCTGTTAACTCCTGTCCAGGTCCAGCTGTGTGGGAATAGCCACGTCCCGCTCTAGAGAGCGGCTGGCTGACAATAGGGATGGATGTCGTAGGCTTTACACAGGCTTTTCCTCAAAGCCAGGCTTGGAGACCAGCTGGTCTCTCTGGAGGCTTTGCCTGACTATGCCCTGTGAGCTGCCTCGCACGACATCGCCTTGCAGATCCAGGGCATGGTTACCATTTCGTGGCTTCCTTTCTTGGGTAGGAACATATATATAACACAGTTACCACTTTAACCATGCAGTTCTGTAATTCATTGTAAAACCAACCATTATTTGTTCAAAGGGATATGCCTGGCAAGTTATAAACCACATTCCTGTTTCAGAAACATTAGTATGTAGAAAAAGTACATAATAAAATTGAGGAAATGTGTAGCTTCTCTGTGTCTTATGGCAATTGCAGGGATTTTTTTTATCCTCACCCGAGAACATTTTTCTATTTTTTGTTCAGATAGAGTGGGAGGGGGAGAGAGAGAGAGAGAGAGAGAGAGAGAGAGAGAGAGAGAGAGAGAGACATCGACGTGAAAGGGACACATCGAGTGGCTGCCACCAGCACGACCCAACCAGGACCAGGGACAAACTGCAACCGACGTACGTGCCCTTAGCGGGAACCGAACCCGGATCTCTCTGGACTGCAGGCCGATGCTCTAACCGCTGAGTCTAACTGGCCAGGGCAGTTCGCTGAGTCTAACTGGCCAGGGCAGTTGCAGGGATTTTTAAAGTTTCAGAGGAGAGAGTCACCTTCTGTGTGGTGTCCAAGCTGACAAGCTGGAACCCAGACCTCACTGGGGAATCACAAGAACATCATGACGCTGCCTGTGCAGGGGACCTCTGACGTTTTTTAAAAGAATTTTTTTTTTATTAACTTTTTTCCTTTATTGATACTAGAGAGAGGAAGGGAGAGGGAGAGAGAGCTAAAAACATCAATGAGACAGAACATTGATTGGCCACCTCCTGCATACCCCCCACTGGGGATTGGGCCCACAACCTGGGCATGTGCCCTGAACGGGAATCAAACCAGCGACCTTTTGGTGCATGGGTTGACACTCAACCACTGAGCCACACCAGCTGGACAACCTCTGACATTTTTTTAAAAAATATGTATACTTAGGTTTGTGGAGAATAGCAAGGTGTCATAACAATCTCAGAAAAAGAAATTATGGAAGACTAAATAATCACTGCCAGAGAAAAGGTCTTCGATCTTGATTGAGCATCTGCCATCTGCTGAGATCTTGATGTACATTTCTCACTTTAACAGTGCAATCGTGGGAGGTCGGTCTGATTCACATTTCACAGAGGAAGATAAGCAGGTGCAGAGCAGTTAAGTCATCGCCAAGATCTATGCCTGGCAAGTAATAGAGCTGGGGTTTGACTCTTGGTCTGTATGCCTCCAATGCCTGCGTCTCTTGCCATCACACCGGTTACCTACAAGGTGTTAGCCACACTGTGACATGATGGGAACTACTGGATTCCCTAGTCTCCCCCCAGTCTTGCAGTTTTCATGTGATCTCCTCCCTAACCCCCACCGCGGCCATTGCCTACAGAATCATTTGTCGGCTGACCATGTTCTACTTTGTGATGGGTTTCTACTTTTTAAAACATTGTTTTTTAATATTTTACATATGTATGTCCTTTCGCTTTAGTAGATCATAAGTCCCAAGAGGGCACTGCCGTTGGCTCTTATATCTTCTACAACATTTTATGAATCAGTGATGCTCAGTTGTTACCTACTGATTTGATTTTCATGAGTGATAGGGAGACATATTCTGATGGAGTTGATCTGAAATAAAAGGCATAGTGAAAATCATTTTAAGGCATTAAGTAGGGCTCAGGGGACATCTGACCGTTCTGACACCTGCAATGTCAGGGATTCGGGCAGACTGACGAGGGAAAAAATGGAATTTTAAAATTTGAGAATAGCTGTTTCATTAAGGATTTCTATAAACTAATTGTCACTACTTCAAGTCTCGACTGTTCAAATCCCTTTAGGTCTCCATCAGCATTGTCATGTTTTGTCCTCAGATTACAGTCCACCTGCACCAGACAACCTTATTGTTTATACCTCGGAGCCTTACAATTCGAAAATCTCTCGTGCTGAAATATCCATCAAGATCAAAAGGGGGCAGGAAAACAAAAGCGAATGTCATTCGGAAGATCGTCTCTTCTCCTGGCTTTGGCGATTGTTTCCCGCTTGATTCACTTCCCCTGAGAGGGTCACACTGGACAGCAGCCTGGACAGCCCGTGAGAATGGTCTCAATGAACAACAGAAGATATAAACACACTTTCTTTCAGATCGCGGTAGTACTTGTGTTGCCTTGGAAAGTATGCGTAATTCAAACTACTATGATTCCCGTTCTTGTGCCAAATGTAATCCTGGAGGAGGCGACTGCTGGCCGAGGTCTGGAGTTTGCACTGCCTCAGAGCCAGAAGCCTGTTTTTCCATCTGGGCTAGGCACAGAATTTGTTTTGCAAGTATTTTTATTCTGAATTACTCACTATCGGGTAAATTCCAGTCTTGGGCTACTGTCGGAGATATGCCAGGCTTTGCCCCAGGAGATGGAAATGTAATATGGCCCTTGTCGAAGTGTTTTGCTACTGGAAGTACAGCTAGTTCTACCGAGGTTTGTGTTGGCCACCTCGGGCCTGTGGGTTCAGCTCAGCGTTTTGATTTCGTTCTGCAAGGTTTTATGGCTTGGCTACCTGAGGGACTGTCCCGCACACTTCCTTCCTCCCAGCTGGGAAGAGCTGAGAGGACTTGGCTTGAGATTTCCAGATTTAGAATAGTCATAAGGACGGCTCGAGTGTTCTTGGAGGGTGTTCCTATTTAAAACTTCTCTATCTGGCTGACATGGATCCTGCTGTTGGCTTCTCCTGTTGGGGATGTGTTTAAGTATTCCGCCTTAAGAATGCACTGAGCCCGGCCGGTGTGGCTCAATGGTTGAGCGTCCACCCATGCACCAGGAGGTCGCTGGTTCGATTCCCAGTCTGGGCACATGCCCAGGTTGTGGGCCCAATCCCCAGTGGGGGGCATGCAGGAGGTGGCCAATCGATGTTCTCTCTCATCGATGTTTCTATCTCTCTCTCCCTCTCCCTTCCTCTCTGTCTAAAATCAATAAAGAACAAAAGAGATAGAATGCACTGAGTGTTGCACTGAATTGATTTGGATTGGTGTTCTCTAAATTTCCTGTTGCTGCTGCAACCAATTCCACAAACATAAAGCAACACAGATTTATTTTCTTGAGTTCTGAAGGTCAGAAGTCCAAAAGATGTCTTAATACGCTAAAATCTAGGTATCTGTGGGGCTGGTTCTTTCTGGGGGCGATGGGGCAGACTCTGTTCCTTACCTCTTCCACGTCTAGGGGCCCTGGCAGTCCTCTAGCTATCACTCCAGTCTCTGCATTCCTGGCTACATCGCCTTCTTCTCCACTGTAGACAAATGCTCTCTAGTTTCCTCCCCAAGGCTCCATGATTACATCTAGCACCCACCCGGAAAATCCAGGGTCATTTCCCCACCTCAAGACCCATAATCATATCTGCAAAGTTCCTTTTTCCACGCGAGACACTGTTCACAGGTTCTGGGCAAAGAGAACATGGACATGTTGGCGGGGGGAGGGCGTCGTTATTCAGCCTACCACAGAACACGAGGCATCGGAATCCTAGCTCTAACGATGTTTCTAAGCCTTAGATTGCTAATGTCCAAATGGTGACAATAATGCTTCTCTCTCACTAGGCTGGTGTGAGATTTTGATGAATAAAGTATGTAAAGCATCCAGGACCCCATAGGCATTCGGTTATTGTTAGTTTTTTCCCCTCTGTCTTCTCTTATAATACCTGAAAAATGCTGCGAACCTACCATATATAACTACCTCTAAGAGATTTAATCAAGGGTAAATGTGATATTATGTATAAAGTACCTAGCACCCAGTAGAATCAATTAATTAGAATTATTTTCCCTTCCATTCTTCTTCCTTACTTCTTTTCTATGAATGAAGTCTGGAATTTTACTAGTGTTCTTAGCTGCAACATTATTATTCTTGGACTTGAAATAAACCCCAAACTAAGTTTCTTTTTTGTATGAATCTGTCCCTTCCATTCTATAGGGATATAACATGTTATATTTTCTGGTCCTAAATTTAGGATTTAAAATGTATCTTTAAATAAAGTAAAATGCATTGTGTGGGGGGGAATGGCCCATATACTGTGCAAGGTGTGCGGCAGAGAGTGCTGGTCGGGGGAGCCACTCGGACTCAGACTCTCTGGCTCGAACCGGACTGTGCGCCTCAGCAGCTCTGACCATGGGCAAGTTACCTAACCTGTCCTTGTAAGGACAGAGTAATAATCGTATCTTATATCGTATGATTGTTAGGAGAATCAAATAATTCAATATTTAAAAATTTTTTTCCTTCTTTGATTTTAGAGAGAGAGGACATGAGAGGGAGAGAGAGATAGAAACATCAATTGGCCGCCCCCTGCATGCCCCCCACTGGGGATCGGGCCCACAACCTGGGCATGTGCCCTGACCAGGAATCGAACTGGTGACCTCTGGGTGCATGGGTCGACGCTCAACCACTGAGCCACACCAGCCGGACTAATTTAATATTCTGAAGCCCTTACAACAGTGCTTGGCACATAAGAATCTCTGGATGAGTAGCTGTTAGATAAATGAGGGAATAAATAAATAAACAAACTCTTCCTTTATCCTCAGGTTATCTCAGCTCCACAATCCAGACATTGTGGAATGATTTTAGTACCCTTTCTCTCTGAGCACATAGGGACCATGTAAAAACATTTATTAAATACATTAATGAGCAAATACATAGATAAATCCCTAACTTTGGGATATCACAGCAATACACTGTGTTGCATAGATGCAATGAACAGATATTCTTGATTGGTTTCAATATTCTTCTCCCCGAGCCCTGCACGCCTTTAGAATCCCTCTCAACACAGCATTCCAGCAGTTTTTGCAGATTATCCATGCAGATGCACAAGAAACAAACTGTTTTTCCTACCCAGCCTCCTGCGTTGGTTCTGACCCTGCCAAGATACTTTACAGTCTTGATTCTTTTGTTTTTCCTATTATTTCCCAGCTAGCTTCATTCACAAACTTGACACTTGTATTATCATCTTATTTTTGAGTAAAAGTATTTAAAGACAAATCACTAGCCAAGCTCTGTTGCACTCCACGAGGGACCTCCTTCCACGGTGGCACAACTGTGTCGGTCTCGGGTGTTGGGATTGTCGGCAGATTTATAATCTTCGGTGTTGCCTTCTAGTAGTTTTGCATAATGAAACACTGAAGCCTCCTAGAATTGACTTTTGTATATTATATATTACTCAAGCCAGGACCTCACTTGATTGGTTTCTGTCTGCAACCTTTCACGTCACGTCAGCGAGAGCGGGAGCCCGAGTTGGAAATACCATTGTTTTGAGCCAGAGGAACATTTTGCTAGAAGTTGTGTTTGCTCTGATCTCACCTTATGTTTTTCTGCTTTCCCATTGTCACTTTCTTTCTCCCCATAACTGAGGTAACCACTTCCTTCAGAACACATACCTCAGTGAGCTCAGTGGGTGTTGCAAACAGACTAAATTTTGTTTAAGAAATTCTAGCCGAGCCCACAGGCATTACTTTGTATTTTTTATAGAGGCTTTAATTTTTTATGATTTTAGCTCAATAACATTTGTAAGCCGTGAGTGCTAATTATGGAATGGGTCGTTAGATGGAGGTAGCTTTATCACTGAGCTCCAAAGCCCTAGAAATCCCCTTGTCTCTAAGGAGGCAACATGTAGGCTAATACTCTCCTGAGTGCCGAAGCAAACCAGGGAGCAGTTGTGATGTGATGCATTTTCCCCTCGTTCCCGCTGGAACACTGTTCAGGGCAAAGGAACTAACATTCATTAGGGACCAGGTACAGTGCAGACAGTCACACCACTAAATCCAAACTAGTTTTGCCAAGGTTGTATATTAGCACTCTAATTTTCAGAAGAAGTTGAAGCTAAGGGCTTAATCAGTTTTGCCTAAAGCCACATAGGTGGAGTTGAGATTGAAATACAGGTCAGCCTGGTTCCAAAACATTCATGCCACTCAGGATCATTCCTGCCCTTGTAATAGTTCTCGGATCGATCGAATTCTTGGCTCAAGAAAATACGTTAAATGCCAAGATCAGGTAGCAAATGTATCTGGTATTGGATAATCTATGTCTATACCCTAGCACTCTTAGGGTAGCCAAAGTTGGGACACAGTTTCTTTGTGGTTTCTTATTTAAAAAAATATTTTTCTCTTCTTTATAGATTTTAGAGAGAGGAAGCGAGAAGGAGAGAGAGATAGAAACATCGATGAGAGGGAACATCGATTGGCCGCCTCCTGCACGCCCCCCACTGGGGATTTGGCTCACAACCTGGGCATGTGCCCTGACCAGGAATCGAACTGGCGACCTCTTGGTGCATGGGTTGACGCTCAATCACTGAGCCACACCGGCCAGGCTTATGGTCCCTTCTTATGTACCTCATTTAATGATGGTCAGTAAGACTCAGCACTCTGTTCCAGTACTTCTTTTTTATGTAGTTTCAGTATCTCTGATAAAAATGAATTAATACTTACTAACCACAGATTTATAGTCCTAGAACCATTGACCGGAACAAACTGTCTAATGCTCTCACTTTTTATTTCTTACACATACCACCCTAAGGGGAAAAAATAGACCTCACCAGAATTCATTGCAAGACATACTTCTTGGATGAGACAGTAATGAGGCAATGTCTGGTTCTTATTAAAAGTCATAAATAAATGGTTCATAGCCCAAACAAAAGTATAGACTTTGTTATAAACATCACTACCCAATGCATTGTCAGTGGGACATGCTTTCAGAAACATCACGAGACCTTTCTTTATACCTTATTTTAGTTCAGTTGTCACTTGAATCCTTGCTGACAGTTTAAAATCCAGCCTTTTTAAAAATAGTGAGAGAAAGGGATACATTACTCACAACTGGAAAGAGTTGCAAAAGAAATGTATCCAAAACTTGCACCAGGAAGAGACCTACGGGATGTGTTTGTCTGTTTGTTTAGAGGAATACAGTTCTGTCATCAAACAAGTTTGAATGTCATGCTCAGGATTGAAAGAGTAAAGTGCTAGCAAACATCAGTGTCTTTGGGAAAGCTAGGTGACTCTTCAGATCTAAACCTTGCAAACTTACTCCCTCCTTCATTGTTTGACTTAATCTGCTTTCCCTTCCTACAGAAATCAGCTTTTGTGTGAAATCTGACATGGTAATAGATTGTTGCAAAGGAAAATAAGAGAAAATAGTTTATTCAGTATTGTTTATATGCATTGGTATAATGTGTTTATTATTTTTAAGACAAGCTTACTGTTTTACTTGTTTGGAAAAAATGAACTTCTCTGTGCCACAGTGCTTTGCCTGCTAATAGTTTTTCAAAAATGTTTTTATTGGTTTTTTTTTAGAGAGAGAGGAAGGGAGAGAGATAGAAACATTGATGTGAGAGAGAAACATCCATCTGCTGCCTCCTGCACGCCCTCTACTGGGGATCGAGTCCGCAACTCGGGCACGTGTCCTGACCAGGAATCGCACGCGGACCTCTTAGTCCAGGGGATGATGCTCAATCCACTGAGCCACACTGGCCGGGCGCCTGCTAGTATTTTATAGAGCAATATATACATGGTCAATTATTATTTTTCTTTGTGGAAGATGCTGATATCTGCCAAGTAGGGCTCAGCCCCTCCCTGCCCAGAAATGGTTGAGGGTGGGTGTGGAGGATGCCATCTCTGTGGGTGGTGTGTTTGTTGCAGGTGTGGGTGGACACCTCCTGTGCACACCCCCTCCCCCCAGCAGACTGCAGTCTTCTACAGGGTGGCCTAGGATACCTGGATCTGCTCAAGAACAAGGTAGCCACCTTTGCAAACATGGAGAAGAGAGAGGACAAACCCAGTGAGCGGCAGGACTGCCCCACGGGGGTTAGAAAAGTGGGGGTGTGGGCAGCATCAGCCTCCCACTCCAGCCCACAGTTCCCTCCTGGCGATGCTCCTGTCTCGGGAGCTGGGCTCTGGATCTTGGCCTGCCCCTCCTCACATCAGGGGGCCTGGATTGAAGCCACCTTCGACCATCCCCTCCCCCACCAGCTTCTGGAAACCATTCAGCCTGCTAGATGAGCTAAGTGAGCGCAGAGCTGAACATTGTCCACACATTCTGGGGAACCCAACAGGGAGAAGGTACAGGGACCCCCAGACCCCACCACAGGCTTCCGGAGAGCCCAGACTCATGAAAAGAATTGACAGGGCCTCCTGTTTCTCCTCACTCCCCCCCCCCCTTCCTTTAATTCCCCGAGAATCCCCCTATGGCTGGGCCCAGCCACTAGTAGGGGATTCCTTCCCCCTCCATGCCATTTTCCTCTTACCCCTTCTTCCCTGGCCCTGATTCATGGCCTCACCCCCTCCTCTCAACTGTTCCAGGACCTCAGGACCCTCTCCCCTGGAGCTACAGGCCAAGGTCAGTGGTCAGTTATTCTTTTGAGGGGAAGGTGGAAGACAGGAATCTCATGCAAGCCCGGCAGGTGTGGCTCAGTGGGTTGAGCATCGCCCCATGGGCTGAGAGGTCCTGGTTTGACTCCCGGTCAGGGCACGTGCCCGCTTGTGGGCTCCATCCCCAGTGGGGGGCGTGCAGGAGGCAGCAGATCCATGTCTCTCTCTCTCTCTCAAAAAATCAATGAAAACATATTTTATTTTATTTTATTTATTTTTTTATCCTCACCCGAGGATATTTTCCATTTTTTTGTACAGATAGAGTGGGAGGGAGAGAGAGAGGAAGGGAGAGAGAGAGAAACATCGACGTGAAGGGACACATCGAGTGGCTGCCACCCGCACGACCAACCAGGGCCGGGGACAAACTGCAACCGAAGTACGTGCCCTTAGCGGGAACCGAACCCGGGTCTCTCCGGACCGCAGGCTGACGCTCCAACCGCTGAGCCAAACCGGCCAGGGCTGAAAACATATTTTAAAAAAAAGAATCTCATGCAAAAGACACAGACAAGGTAACAACAACAAAAAACGAACTTTGCCTGTAAGTAAGGGTCTGGGGGGCAGCCTGACACAGTGGGGAAAAGTCCCGACTGCAGAGCCAGGAGAGCTGTGTGGGAGTGGTCGTCTGCGATTTCTCTGTGACATAGTCTGTGATGGGAAAGAATTGGGAGAGGAAGGAAGGCGGACTCAGGAGCTTCAGAGTGGGGCATGCAGATTAAACAAAGAGGATTGCTCTGGATAAGTCTGTGTTGTACCCTGCTCGGGGGAAGACCACCACTTGGGGAGAAGAGGGTCGGTGAATGAACCTCAGGATGTGACCTCGGAACCCTGTCTGGCGTTGGTAGGGAGTACAGGTGGTGAAGTACAACTGGATTTCTGCCAGGAATCATCCTTGTCTCTTTAAAGACCATGAGGCCATGTCAGGGATCTATACTCTTCTGGGAGTGACTGGAACCAGACTCAGGTGATGTCACCTGGGAAATAAATACAGGTAGAGAAAAAGGAAATAATCTCAGGCTGCTGCAAAGTTCCGAGATGGGCTAGAAAGGATTAGTTTAAGAGTGCAAAAAATTAAAAAGGTCAGTGATATAAGAAGAACATTGGGAGCGTGGGTGACTCCAAGGCCACAAGAGGAAAGTGTTTCACAAGGTAGGGAGCGGTCACTTACGCTAAATGTCCCTAAGACACGAAGGCACGGATGTGCCCATTGGATTTGGCAACACCGGACGACCTTGACAAAACAGTGGAAGAATCAGAACCTTGACTGGTGCAGTGGAGATGAGATTGGAAGGTAAGAAAGTAGGGACAGGAGAAATAGTTACTTTTTCGAAATTTTTTTTGCTGAAAAGAGAAGAAAAGAAACAGGGTGAAAAGTAGAGTGTAGATTGGGTCAAGGAAGGGTGATATTTAAGATCAGATAAACTAGATGGGATGAGACCAATTCAGAAGAGTGGGAGAAACCGGTGAAGTCGCGAGAGAGGGCAAAACTGCAATGAGAGAGCACGGGTCAGGAGAACCCAAGGAAGCAGGGGGACTTTGTCTAGAAGGAACAACACGTCTACCTGAGTAACTGCAGGAAGGAAGGTAGCAAGAACAGGTAAAGAAAGAAGTAGATATATAGAAAGAGAAGGGAACTTCATTGAAATTGCTTCTCATTTCTCAGGAGAAAAATGAGGTAAGGTGAAGGGTTGAGGCAAGACAGGGATGTCCGAGGAGAGAGGAGGAAGAGGGAGGTGGTTGTCTGAAGCACATGTACTAGGGACGCGGAGGTCAAGTTCTTAGGAAGCGTCGGGTGTCCATGTGTCATGAGTTTATTGTGGGACTAGTGAGGGGTATTAGACGGTTATTTTAAAAATCAAACTTCAGTTACTAGAACAGGACTCGAGTTTCGTTTAGTTAGGTTTGGAGATTTTACTGGCAAGTCGGAAGGAGGGAGGGGGAGCCATGAAGGGAGTTTGCATGTGAGTGGTTTTCTGGGAATGAAGGAAGGCGAGGGCATGAGCGTGCTGAGCTGATGAAAAAGTCATCAGTAAGTGGGGAGAGATCCGGAGGCTGAGATGTGATCTACAAGGAGGTGGAAGTGAATGAATTGTAGTCTGATGAGCTGGGATTCAAGTGAGCTGGGTTTTCAAAGATGCAAAGGCAGATGGGAGCTTTGAAAGTCTCCCTGGGAGCTAGGAGGACACCAAGACGTTTCTCAAGGTCATGGTCTGTAAAGAAAAAAGCAACCTTGGCTTGTGCACTTAGGAAGAACAAGGTTTCAATTAGAGAAAGAGGGCGAAGGAACCATTCAGTGGAGGTGAGGACAGACTGGGTGTTCCATACGGCCCAGCAGGGAAGAGGACGGAGAAGGACGGAAAAGACGGACATCGGATGACGGCGTCCAGGTTGGAGGAGATGGGTGGATGAGTGACAAGGTCTCAGAGTTCCGAGAGCCGTTGAATAAGAAGGGATGGAGGTGAGTCTTGATGGCCTCTTAGTGGAAGGCAGAGCAGTTCGAATCTTGATCTCGGTGCAACTATCAAGAACTGGCAGCTGCAGACAGAGGTGCTGGGTGGGCTTCCTGGGGTTTGTGGACACTCTTCATGTTGTGTTGCCACTAGCCAGCTGCAGGTCCTTGGGGGAAATTCTTGTCTGGCTTTCATTTTCTTCACGTGTAAAGTCACCTACAATGCTCATGTGTTGTTTTCATGTGTTTCATCTCTAAAATGACCCCTACCTTCTTGTCAGCCTGTTGAAATCCTAGCCAGTCTTTAAGAATCTTCTCAGAAGCCATCTCTGCCAATAGGCTTTTCTCAGTTTAATCGCCCTTCCCCATCAACTGTGACCTTTCCGTTCTCAGAATCACCGTAACACTTTGTCTGAACTACCCTGATGGCGGTTATCAGTCTTCCAAGTAACACAGTTGTTTGTCTTTATCTCTCATTTTTATAAAAAAATTCCATGAGAATAGGAAATGTGGTACATTCTTTTTGCTCAAGTAGATTCTCAGTAAATGACTTTTGAATGAACCAGTAGAGCATACTTCTGGAAGACAAAGTAGTAATAAAGTAATAGAGACTATCATAAAAAATGAAAAATATCTTGCATTATACTTCAGATTTGCATGGGACATTTAGGTAAGTGGAAAATGTGATTTAATTAGGTCTAAGGGTTGTTTGTATGGTTCGTGCTAAAAACATGAAGCTGTTAGAGACACAATAAAGCTATCATTAGCCCTGGCCAGTTTGGCTCAGTGGTTGGAGCGTTGGCCTGCAGACCAGAGAGTCCCGGGTTCGGTTCCTGCTAGGGGCACGTACCAAAAAACAAAACAAAACAAAAACAACGACAAACAAACAAACAAAAAGCTATTATTAGAGGTTTGATTGCTTCAAGCAAATAGCTCAGTGGAGTTTGAGGAATCCTGTCAAGTTAAATGGAAAATAGTAAAATTTTCTTTGAAACATTATATTTCTTTTCACAACTAAGAAAAACATATTTTCTTTTAAAAATCCAGGTCATATATAACTATGATTTCTTTTTTTTTAAGTTTTTATTTATTAATTTGTTTTTGTTACAAATGTTTCCCCTTTGCCCCCCATTGACACCCTCCTCCCCTTCCCCCCTGCCCCATCACCAGCTTTGTTGTCTATGTTCATTGGTCATGCATACTTGCATGTAAGTTCTGTGGTTCATCTCTTCCCCCACAAAACCCCCTCGTCTGAGGCTTGTCAGTCTGTACCCCACCTCTATATCTCTGGGTTAATTTTGTTCAACAGTTTGTTTAGTTCATTATATTCCACAAATAAGTGAGTTCATGTTATAACTATGATTTCTTATCACAAACATTCTTCTTTTTTTCCCTTAGGTTTACATCCATCATTAGACATTATATAACTTACTAGGTGATCATCCTGATAAATCTCCTACCCATCTGACACCATACAGTTATTAGAATATTATTGACTCTATTCCCTAAGCTGTACTTTGCATCCCCGTGACGGTTCTGTAACTAACGATTTGTACTTCCGAATCCCTTCACCTTTCACCCACTCCCCAACCCCGCTCCCATCTGGCAGCCATCAAAATGTTCTCTGTATCTATGAGTCTGTTTCTGTTCTGCTTCTGTGTTTATTTTGATTTTTAGAGTCAATGGTTGATAGGTATGTATTTATTACCATTTTATTGTTCACATTTTTTATCTTTTCTTCTAAAAGAAGACCCTTTAACATTTCATGTAATACTGGTTTGGTGGTGATGAACTGCTTTAGCTTTTTCTTGTCTGGGAAGCTATATATATATTTTTTTTCTGATTAATTCTCACCTGAGGGTATTTTTTCCATTGATTTAAGAGATTGGAAGGGAGGAAAGAAGAAGGAAGCAAGGAAGAGAGAGAGAGACCCATGTGAGAAACACATTGTTTGGTTGTCTTCTGCATGTACTTGACCAGGGCCGGAGATAGAACCTGCAATCCAAGTACATGCCCTTGACTGGGAATTGAACCTGAGACCCTATGGTGTGCTGGCCAATGCTCTAACAACTGAGCAACACTGGCCAGGGCTGGGAAGCTCTTCATCTGTCCTTCAAATCTAAATGAAAGCTTTGCTGGGTAGAGTAATCTTGGTTGTAGTTCTTTACTTTTTATCACTTTGAATATTTCTTGCCACTTCTTTCTGGGCTGCACAGTTTCTGTTGAGAAATCAGCTGACAGTCTTATGGAAGAAATTTCAAGGCAGTTCTAGAGAGAATATATGTTTAACAGGACAACTGTAAAATATTAAATATGAGCTCACTGTGCTAGTAATAGAAATTGTGTCTGTTCAGAAGAGAGAGTTTCATATGTTTGAATCAATTTTTTAAAAAAATAGTAGTATGTTTGTTTATATATATATATATCTATCTCCTCACCTGAGGATATTTTTCCATATTTTGTTCAGATAGAGTGGGAGGGAGAGAGAGGAAGAGAGAGAGAGAAACATCAATGTGAAAGGGACACATCGAGTGGTTGCCACCTGCACGACCCAACCAGGACCGGGGACAAACTGCAACCGAGGTACGTTTGTATGCTTGTAAAAGACCCATAATAATACAAAAGTGAGAGATACTGAAGGAACAACAATAAAAAACATCCTTCCACAACTCATTTACTTTATAATTATTAGTTAGTTAATGACCCTATGATCTTCAGTTTAACTTTCTCTTGACTTTTACATATTTTGATTTTTTTATTTCATGTGTAGTATAAACAATTTTTGGTTACACGAGGAGGAGGAAGTTGTTTTTTAAAAAAATTTTTGTATTAAGTTTTTAGAGAGAGAGGGAGGGAAAGAGAGATAGAAACATCCATCTGAGAGAGACACATTGATTGGCTGCTTGCTGCACCCCCCCTGCTGGAGATTGAACCCACAACCCAGCCATGTGCCCTGACCTGGAATTGAACTGGGACCTCTCAGTCCATGGGACGATACTCAATCTACTGAGCCACACCAGACGGGCAGGAGGAGAAAGTTTTTATGAATAGAAGTTACTATTACTGCCCTAGCCTGGGTAGCTTAGTGGTTAGAGTGTCAACCCATTCACCGAAGAGTCACAGGTTTGATTCTCAGTCAAGGGCAAGTACCTGGGTTGCAGGTTTGATCCCTGACCCCAGCTGGGGCACATGCAGGAGGCAACCAATCAACATGTGTCTCTCTCACCTCGATGTTTCTCTCCCCTCTTCTTCCCTTCCTCTGTCTCTAAAAATCAATGGGAAAAAAAAAAATCCTTGAGTGAGGATTAGCAACAACAACAAGTTAATATTTTTGTTTCAAGTGAGAAGAACTATCACCAAACTTTTAAAATATTACTTAATCAAAAGTACTTTTAGTTACAGAGGTGTATGTGGCCAAAGCCAGAATACGGACGTGGGATCTTTCCTATTATAAACCCACTGAAAGCTGTGGATTATCTACTCATGGTGATTCGCCGACATAACGTTCAGAAGGTTGTGGCCTCTGATGTATGACAACACTGTGTTCATTGTATTGCCAGGACCTCGGTCTCAATGGCAATAGTTGTCGAGCCATCTCAAAAGCAAAATTAGCAATATTAATTTTATCTATTAGTTGAAGGAATTATATTGTTCCATGAACTTTCTAGGTAAGTGAAGACTGTCATCTTCTTGAGGTGTGGGACTATGAGTTCTTTATTTAAAGCATATTTTCTAGTGTGAATACTGCCGTGTTAGGCATAGGTGCTTAAAATAAACCTTTTGACTTTTACATAGTTTATTTTTCACAGCCTCATTAAAAGCAGCAGGGTGGGGTGGAAGGAATCCTTGATACACACTCTGGTGCAATTATTTGTTTATGTATTTTCATTCACTCGTCAACACCTCGCTTTCTGTTTGGTTCACCTCTGTATCCTTGGCAACCAGCTTGGCTGCTCTCACTAAGTGTCAAATGCTTTGACCTGGGCTGCTTTGGAGTTAGGTTCTCTGAGTGCATGTTTTCACTTTGCCAGTTACTTAGCTGAGTGACGCTTGCCAGTTATTTTACTTGAGAATCAGTGTCTTCATCTGTGAAGCTGGGAAACTATTGCAAAGTTATTATGAGACTCATGCACCTAACCCAGTGTCTGGCATATAGTAGACACCCAATAAATGTCTCCTCTCTCCCCTTCCCTGATTTCTTTACAGGACAGATATTCTTTTCCCTCATTTTATAGATTAAGTAATTGAGAAAAGTCATATGACTTACCAAAGTCCACCTTCTATTTAGAAAAAAACACCAGGATAAGACTCTATCTCCTGACCTTCTACCCATGTTCCATGCTGTCTTGTGTTTGTTTAACAAAATCCATAAATAATTATTGGATTTGTCTGCTTACGCCCCAGTGAATAAATCAATGAGGATATCTTTTCGACTAAAAGACAAGGAGAATTAGCAAAAAGTGCTAAGTTTTGTCTTACGTAAGGTCCAAAGTTGAATATGGCAAAGTCATTGCCGTAAAGAATCTACACGCAGTAGAAATAAAAAGACACAAATCTGAAGGATGATACTCCACTGACGTGCATGATAAAAGCCTCTCGAGTGGCAGAGAATGCTAAGGGACTTCAGAGGAGAGAGAAGGTGGGGAGGTGTAATGACCCTTCCTCCATCATGGGGGGTGGGGTCGAAGGGGGCGTGAGCGCTGCTCATTCCCGAGCTCCTCGGCCATGTCACTCACCCCTTGTTAAAGGCACTGCCATCAGAGGAAAACTCCTGGATTTACATTCAAAGACAAAGCTCTTTATAGAAGCAGTTGTGCAATTATTTCTGCCGCCTTGTCCCCATCTCTACAGCTGTTCTGGAAAGTATCACCTCTGCTTCCTACATTTAATGACCAATACGGGCTATAAATGAGTGCTTTGCTTGCTGTTGATGATTCAGGTCAAACATGGCAGATGGCTCCTTACGCTGAATCCTCCAACAAGCATTTATGACAAGAAGATGGATGTATCGAGTTCCACAGAGTGGCCAAGAGCAAACCGGTTGCAGATGGCCAGTTTGCATGGGGATATTTCACCACTGGATGCTTCACCACCAAGTCCAGTCTTCCTTTGGAAGCAGGCCCCCTCCCTTCCCCCCTTCCCTCCTTCCCTCCCCCCTCCCTTCCCCCCTCTTCCTTCCATTTTCTTTTTTATTTCTTTTTTTTGTTTTGTTCTATTAATCTTCACCTAAGGACATTTTTCCTTTGACTTTTGGATAGAATGGATGGGAGGGAGGGATCGAGAGAGAGAGAGAAACATCAATGTGAGAGAGACACATGGATTGGCTGCCTCTTGCATGACCCCAACCGAGGCTGGGGATTGAACCTGCAACCCAAGTATGTGCCCTTGACCGGGACTCAAACCTGAGACCCTCGATCCTCAGGCCTACATTCTAACTGCTGAGCCAAACCGGCCAGGGCTTTTCTGTTTTATTTCTTGTGGTCCTACCCCAGGAAGGTATACGAAGAAACAGAAGCTATGACTTCTTCCTCGGTGGAATTGGCAGCGCATTTAGGGGGACAGAACCTGAAACATAAAATGATGTGTGACTATAGATAAGTGTAGGGAAGGCAACCCAACCTATACACTTAAGGGTGGGGAGAATTCACCCCGAGTGATCCATTTGAGGTGGGGTTTGCCAGGAAGGTTTCTTGAAGCCAGTTTTATTACTTTCTCTGCTGCAAAGCAAGTTACTTCAGGTTCTAATCATTAATATGCATCTTGTTCTTTATCCACGTCATCAGCATAGCCACATGGAGGGGGGTTACTTTATCATCGAATTCAAGCTGATTGATGCCTAGTTTTCTCATCTTATTTCCTAATATTTCTATAGTGTTCAAACTTAAGGCCAATTTGAGATGAGCATGGCCTTTTTTTATTTTTATTTTTTTTCTTTATTGGTTTTAGAGAGAGAGAGAAACATCGATGAGAAAGAACATCCATTGGCCGCTTCCTGCATGCCCCCCACTGGGGACCTGGCCCACAACCTGGGCATGTGTCCTGACCAGGAATCGAACCGGCGACCTCTTGGTGCATGGGTCTACGCTCAACCACTGAGCCACACCGGCCAGGCGAGCGTGGCCTTTTGATCCTCCACGTATCCCTACCTTGGTGTGACCATATCTTCCAGTGGGATTATGACACAGGTGTAGGGTTTGTTTTGACCACAGTTTAATTTTATACTCCAAATTGAAACTTCCCATTGGCTAATCATTACCAGGGAAGTCGTTGGGAGCACGAAGGAACAGAACCAATAAAACACCGAGTACACGATACGCCAGACACGGTGCGGTTCACGCAGTCTTGCTCACAGTAACTTCAGCTAACAGATGGCTTAGGATCATAAAACAGAGCTAGGATTCCAACCTAGGCTTCTCTCACTCCCGAGTCCACACGTCCCCACTGCATTGAAAACTTCCTTGACACAGGCCTTGAAAAGGTCTCCTGGATGCCGGTAGTTGAGCAGAATTCCAGACAAGCCACGGCTGGAGTCCAGGGCTCCCGGTGCCCCAGGAGATGCTCTGGAAGCTGAGTGACGTGTGTAAGGAGGGAGGCTCGGGACAGGGGACGACAAGTATGTGAAAGATGTTCCTCTGTCATCGGATTTGTGTTCAGCTACAGACACTGCACTAAAGACGGTCTTTGTTCCCTGGGTCACAGCTCTGTAGCAGCGTTGGTCCTCAGCCTGCCCACTTGTGCACAGCTGCTTGGGGGAGGGTACCAGCCCTGCCTCTGAGGAGTCCAGCTGGTATGGGCTCCTGTGGGTCCAGAACCAGTGTCCCCTCTGACCGTCTGAGGGCCAGGCCAGGCAGGAAGCTGCAGCATTGCAAAGGGGGCTAGAAAAACAACAACAACAAAAAACCCAAAGAGCAAAGGGATGTCTTTTTCTACGGTAAGTGTCTTTCAGAAAACATATAGCAGTTCTTTTTATCTGGCTTCATGAATCGTGCAAAAGGTTGGGCCACCCGCAAGGAAAGATTCTTCTTAGGGCACATTTTTCTTAGAGCCTCGCTAATGATTGTGCCCCGGATGCAGAGCTGGCTTGATCCCAGTGCCTCTGAGCACGTCTGCTTCTGCCGTGGGTTCGGTGGGTCACAGACTTAGGTCACTCTCCATACGTGGAGAGAAGAGATGCTATGTGCTGGGCTTAGCACAATGTCAGGGTGCCAAGAATAAAACATCCTGGTTCACTAAACGGTTAACAAGTGACAACAGATTTATACCATGTACTTTTCCTAAATAGTGTGAGTTATGGGCTTATTGTATCCCCCCAAATTCTTCAGTACCCCAGACTATAACGGTATTTGGCGATATGGCCCTCGCAGAGGTAATTAAGTTAAAACGGGATGACTAGGGTGAGCACTAACCTGATATGAACTGGTGTCCTTAGAAGAAGAGAAGATCGGGACACAGACACATGTAGAAGGTGACAACCTGGGAACATGAAGATGGCCCTTTACCAGCCAAGGGGAGTGGCCTCAGAAGAAACCAACCTGCTGACACCTTGTCTCAGATGTCGCCTCCAGAACCGTCAGAACCGTCGGGAATAAACGTGTGTCATTTAAGCCACCCAGCCTGTGCGACTTTGTTATGCCAACCCTGGAAAATGGACATAGTGTGTTTTCGACACTCTTTTTTTACCTTCAAAGCTCTGGGCAGAACATTTAACAGTGGTCATTTTTACCACAAGCCAGCCTGACTTGATATTCCTATCTAAACTGCCAGCGAGATTTATCGAGAAGCTGGTGAACAACCCAAATTAATTCCACTGCAGTGTTCCGGAGGATGTAAATAACCCTTGGTCTGAAGGTCTGGTAGGCGGTGCTGTGACTCCAGAAAGATGCTGCTGGAGAGAGGGTGGCAGGGGGAGCGACGGAAGTGCAGGCCGGCCACGGAAGGGGATGTTTTGATCTATAACCTGAATAACGTGGTTGAGGTTAGTAATATGTTTATTTCAGACACAGATGACTAATTTCAGTAATTATTTGTGTGTATTGTAATCAGCCGCAGCCGCAGAGTCAGCGAATGTGCACTGTCGCCCTCAGAGGCGGAGATCACGGGGAAATACCACTTGATTAGCTGTAATTCATTAACCAGAGTTTGTCTACAATCTGCTCTTAGGGTAAATATGTGTAATAACAAAAAACAAACATGTAAGGCTTTGAAAAATAACCAGATTTCTAGAGTATATCCTAGGATTCAGTAGAAACTCAGGCCTCTCTCATGTGTCATGGATATCTGTTTAGTGTAAGTTATTAAACAAGAATTAAGATACTGAAGCAATACAAATCTTCAATTATCGAGAATTGAGATAATTTTGTTCCCTATAGAATGTATTATGGCAAGGAAGTGAGCTGATTATATTAAGCAAGTATCTTCTATAGCCAGGATAGAAACAAGGGAGGATTCCTAATAATCATCACCTAAGAAGAAACTCCAGTGACTACACCCCAGCCCTTAAACACAGAGGTATCCCTGTGTTTCTAGTTCCATAGAAACAGCCTTTCAGACCCGTCTCTCACATGTGAATGCTCACTTGTTGGCTTTCAGAACTTTCTGATATTTTTATTAAAGACAATCAATATTTTTTAAAGTCTTTTCCAAGAAAATATGACTGTCTACCTCTGGCACCTCGGCCAGAACCGCCAGGTGGGCAACCATCTTTAGCGGACTTTTCACCACAGATGCTGCAAGCCCCTGATCAGAGCCTCCGTTGTCTCTCGCCTGGACCATTGCGGTAGTTTCCTGTTCTGTCCTTCTGAACCCTCAGTAGTCTACGCTTCATACAACAGCCAGGGTGACAGTTTGCAATCTTCGTGTCATTTCCTGGTTCTCCTCAGTTCACACCCCTCATGACTTCCATCTGTCTCATCGTCAAAACCAAAGTCCTGACAGTGGCCTCTAAGGCCCCTCATGACCTGCCCCTCTGTCCCTCCCATCACTGGCTCCACTCCTCCTCCCCATCTCCTCCACTCCAGCTGCTCTGGCCCCTTTGCTAGTTCCTCATTTCTGCCAACCTGGTTCCCTCGGTCTACAGTTGTTGATGTGGCTCCTCCCCGCACACTTGGGGTGTGACTCAGCGTCACTCCCTCAGGGAGACCTTCCTTCTCTTCAGCACTGTCCCCTCCCCAGCAGCTCCCCCTCTTCCCTGTCCCTGATTTGTTTTCCTCTCTCGCTCTGATCACCACATGACTTAGTCTCTACTTGTGCTCCGGTCTTTCTACTTCTACTAGGATGCAAACTCCATGGAGGCAGGGACTTCAGTCTGTTCCGTCCACCCTAGGATCCTATTTGGCCCATAGGAGTTGCCAATAAATATCGGTTGAATGGTCGAATGACCGATGAGGACCTTTTTCAGTAGCTTATTTACTTATTTGCCAAAGGCGAGGGCAAGAGAATGCAGAAAAGGGCCCAGTGGAATTCCAACGATGGGCTAGGGCACTTTAAGAAATAGGAAGGGACAGAGGGAAATCGTGAACAGCATTCTGATGCTGCCAGGCAGACTCTGGAATTTGACAACAATACATATAAAAGCCAGAACATATAGACTGATATTGCCATAGTGATCTCTCTTTCTATATATTGATGGCATAAAGGAAATAAGTAGGCAGTAAAACATTCTCTTTCAAGGTAATAATCTTTCTTCCTTTTTATTTTTTGTTTGTGTGCCTAATCATATATGTTACAAAAATTAGAGACAGTTCATTTAGAAATAGGCCATTTCCCAGAGGATTTTTTTTTTTTGGTTGTTGTTGTTGTTGAAAGTATTACAGATATCCCCTCTCTTTTCCCCCATTAACCCCCTCCTTCCCGCTCCCACCCCCCTCCTGCTTTCCCCAACCTAATGTCTGTGTCCATTCGTTGTGCATATGAGTTCTTTGGTTTGTCTCTCCCCATCCCCGGTCCCCCCATTCCTCTGAGGTTTGTCAGTCTGTTCCCTACTTCCATGACTCTAGATCTCTTTTGGTCTATAGCTTATTTTGTTCATGATGTTCCATAAATGAGATTATGTGGTATTTGTCTTTCTCTGGCTTATTTTTCTCAGTATAATGCTCTCCAGGTCCCTCCATGTCATCTCAAAGGGTGAGAGATCTCTCTTTCTTACAGCTGCATAGTGTTCCATGGTGTATAAACAGCTTTTTGATCCACTCATCTACCGATGGACACTTGGGTTGTTTCCAGATTTTACCTATTGTAAACAGCGTTGCTATGATCATAGGGGTGCATATATTCTTTCTGATAGGTGTTTCAGGCTTCTTAGGGTATATTCCTAGTAGTGGAATCACTGGGTCAAATGGCAATTCCATTTTTAATTTTTTGAGGGAGCTCCAAATAGTTTTCCATAGCGGCTGCATTCCCTCCAGCAGTGCACTAGAGTCTCCCTTTCTCCACATTCCCACCAGTATCTGTTGTTTGAAGATTTGTTGATGGCGGCCATTCTGGCAGGTATGAGGTGATATCTCATAGTCATTTTAATTTGCATTTCTCTGATGATTAGAGATGTTCAGCATCTTTTCATATGTCTCCCGGTCATTTGTATGTCCTGTTTGGAGAACTGTCTATTCAGGTCCTCGGCCCATTTTTTAATTGGATTGTTTGTCTTCCTTTTGTTGAGTTGTATGAGTACTCTATATATTTTGGATATTAACCCCTTATCTGATGTATCATTGGCAGATATGTTCTCCCAGAGAGTGGGTTCCCTTTTCATTCTGATGCTGGTGTCTTTTGCCATGCAGAAGCTTTTTTTTTAGTTTGATGTGGTCCCATTTATTAATTTTTTCCTTTGTTTCTCTTGCCCTATGCAATGTATTAGTAAAAATTCCACTACGTATGATGTCTGAGATTTTTCTGCCTACGTTTTCTTCTAGCAAAAATCCACTGATGCCTTTTGCTGTTGCTGTTGAACAGATTTTGGAATGAAGTTTAATAACTTAAGTTCTGTCATTGCAGTCATCTGCTGATTATAGCTGTTCCTAAGAAGTGGATTGGAATATAATTTTTTTCTTTCTTCTCAAATCAAAATCTGACATAAAAATAGCCATTGCTAATTTGAAGATGATGATTTCAGCATTTCATGATTTTGGCTCCCAGTTTGTTACAGAAGAACACTTGCTTGTCTGCTCATTTGCAAAGATAAGTGAAGCATTTAACCAGGGTTGAGTGATGGAGTAAGGTTTACGTATGCTCTCAAAGAAGTAACCTACTTCCTGGGTGGGGATGACTTTTATAATTGATGGTTTCCAAAATATATGACTGTGGAAATGGATGCTTTTCTTGGTTTCTAAAATATTTGATTCTCTTCCAGATAGTGATATTGAATACCTGAGTTTCCTCACAGTGCATATTCTTGTTTTCTCCCCTCACCCTACCAGTAGTATGTAGTAACCTACATAGTTACTATTTTTGGTTCTCTTCAGTACTTTGATAGACTTAGATTTTCATTTGGTATTATTTTTCTTTTGCCTGAAGGATTTCCCTTAACATTTCTTGTAGGCCAGGTTAGCTGTTGATAAATTCAGCTTTTGTAAGTCTGAAAAACTCTTTACTTCTGAAAGCTATTTTTATTGAGTATAGAATTCTAGATTGACGGATTTTTTTCTTTTAGTTCTTTAAAGATGTCACTTCCTTATCTCTTGGTTTTGTTGCTTACAGGAAGTCTGCTGTCATTCTTATCTTTGTTCCTTTGTACTAAATATGTCTTTTTTCACTGGCTTCTTCTTAAGATATTCTCGTTATTGTTGGTTTCAACATTTGATAACAATATGATGGTGTAGTTTTATTCACGTTTCTTGTACTTGGAGTTTGTTGAACTTCTGTAGTTTTAGTTTTATCAAATTTGGAAAATTTCAGCTGATATTTCTTCAAATAAATTTTTAGTCTCTCACCCTTTCTTTGACATTTGATTTATACAGATATTAGGCAGCTTGATGTTGTCCTACAGCTCACTAATGTTTTACTCAATTTTTCCTTAGCCCTTTTTCTCTGAGTTTCATTTTTGATAATTTATATTGCTTAGTTTTCCAGTTCACTGTTTATCACTTCTGCAGTATTTAATGTCATTCATTTCTTACAGTGTATTTTTCATCTCACACATTATATTTTCATATCTCTAGAAGTTTGATTAGAGTCCTTTTATATCTTCCAAGTCGCTACATAATGTTAGTCATACCACTTTTGTCTAACTTCTTAAATGAGTGAAATATAGTTTTAATAACTGGTCTAATGTCTTTGTCAATTCTAATTCTTTCTGTTCTTCATATGGTTTCTTGATTTCAGTTGATTGGTTTTTCTCAATATAGAGCATATGTTCCTGTTTATTTGCATGCTTGGTGTTATGAGTTGAATTACGTACCCCTCCCCAACTCATATGTTGAAGACCTAAGTATCTCAGAATGTAACCTTACTTGGAAACAAGGTTAATACAGAGTTGATCACGTTAAAATAAGGTCATTAGGGTGAGCCTAATCCAATATGACTGATGTCCTTACAAAGAGAGGAAATTTAGAAACAGACACACACTCGGAGTTGGCCACGTGAAGAGACGCAGGGAGAATACGGCCTCTACAAGACGGGAAAGAAGGCCTGGAACAGATTTCTCTCACATCTCCGTTCCTTAGGAGGAACCAAGCCTGACAGCACCGTGATCTCAGACTCCGAACCTCCAGAACTGTGAGAAGATAAATTCTGTTGTTTAGGTCGCCCAGTTTGTGATATTTTATTACAGCTGCCCTAGCAAACTAATATACTTGCTAAGTTTTGATTGTTTGCACAATGGTGAGTTTTACCTTCTTGGGAACTTTTTGTATTTCTGTAAATATTCTAGAGACTTGTTTTGGGATCCATTTAAGTTACTTGGAAACAGTTGGATCTTTTCAGTCTTGCCTTTAAGTTTTGCTAGGTGGGAGTAGAGCAGGATTTTGTCCAGGACAGATTTGGCCCCATTACATGGGACAAATCCTACTGATCACTCAGTGTGATGTCTCATTAATTACACATTTTTCTGCTCTAGCTGGTGGGAACAGGAACTGTTTCCAACTCTGTGTGAGCTCTGGAGTTGTTCTTTCTTTTTTTTTTTTTTATCCTCACCCGAGGACATTTTTCCATTTTTTGTTCAGATAGAGCGGGAGGGAGAGAGAGGAAGAGAGAGAGAGGGAAACATCGATGTGAAGGGACACATCGAATGGCTGCCACCCGCACGACCAACCAGGGCCGGGGACAAACTGCAACCGAGGTACGTGCCCTTAGCAGGAACCGAACCCGGGTCTCTCTGTACCGCAGGCCGACGCTCCAACCGCTGAGCCAAACCGGCCAGGGCTGGAGTTGTTCTTTCAAATCTTTTTTGGTGGTTGTTTCTCAAACCTCGAGAGTTCCCTGAACACACGGGCTGATCATTACCCAGCTGAAGACTCAAGGGTGACCCTTTGCAGATCTCCAGAGCTTTCTCTTGTCTGGTGTTTTGCCCTACAAATTCTAGCTGTGTTAGCCTTTCTGAACTCTCAACTCCAGCTCCTTAACTCAGGGAAACTGCCAGTTTGAGCTGGAAAGGCGTGGCCCTTCTCCATGTGTCTCTTACGTCCTCCCATCAGGCTAACCTGGGCATGTTCTCATGGCGCAGAAGCATGACTGGGAAGAGAGCAAGCTCATTTGTCAAAGCAAATTACGTGGGCGAGCCCAGAATCAACAGATGGAAAGATGAAGATTATGACTATTACTATAATTAATCTGCACAACCAGTTTCACGTTCCTTGATATAGGTCAAATTATTATTTAGAAAGCATATACAATGTTACAAGCAATATTTATGTATACCTGTTTGTTTTTTACATTGTCTGTTGAGCTTGGAGTTTGACATTTTTTATTTATATGTTCAGTGCTTGGTTTTTATACTTATGTTTTCTTCTCGAGGAAACTGGTTCTGAGCCATTTATAACATATTACTGTTTTCAGGCTCTTGTTTGTGAATATATGTAGTATAATTTCTTTATTTTCCTTGCAAATAATCATCTAAACTCCAGAACTATTGATTGCTGTACATTTTTTTCTCTCTCAATGGAATTATATTAATTCTTCAGGAGCTATCACCAGTACTGGCCTTTGTTTTAATGGGAAATTTCTATATGACAAAGTCGGTTCACTTAGAGACAAGTGTGACTGAAAAATAATATGGATGTTAGAATTGTACTTAGAAGCAATGACATTTAGAACTGCAAAGGACTACAGCTTATCTGGTATAATGCCCTCTTTATTGAGCTGTGTACAGATAAGAAAACTGGGGCATAGAACGTGAAAAACCTATTCGTGATTCAGTCTGGTACATAACAGGTATGTAGGAAATATTTTCTTGAATGAATAAATAAATTACAAGACTGGAATTTAGGTCTCCTGACTACGTTTGGCACTCTTAATTATATCATCATAGAGGTATTATGTCTCTGGGATTGGAAGCTAGCCTAAGCTACAGGTCAGAAAGATGAAAATTGGATCAATGTAGGAAGCACAAACTTTCAGGATATTAAAAAAAAAATCTTCATAAAGAGATTGTGATGGCTTTCTACAGACATACAAGGAGAAGATATCTTACCATTCTCAGAGCTGTGTGGACCAACGAGTGAGGATGTGAGTGAGAAAGAATATCACACCCTGAGTTAGCAAGGCACCTCCCCAAAGCCTTGGGAACGTGGAGACTGAGACCGGGTGAGGGGGAAAGTCTAAGACTATGGTGCAGTTTGGGTCCAATGAATGTATCTGTATGAATAACAGATGGGTTGAATGCAAAGAAAGTCTATTTTTTCCCATTGAAAGAATGTACTTATCACTAATATGGAATATGGTATATTTTTAAGCCTAGAAGTAGGCTCATCAGGAATGTCTATTAAAACTCATCTTTTCTGTAAATTATCTCTTCATCAAGTTAAGTCTTAGAACTTTCTTTTTAAACCCTCACCCAAGGATATTTTTTCATTTATCTTCAGATAGAGTGGGAGGGAGAGAGGGAGGGAGATAGAGAGGGGGAGAGAGAGAGACAGAGAGAGACACAGAGAGAGAGAGAGAGACATCCATGTGAGAGAGACACATCGATTGGTTGCCCCTGCACAACCCTGACCAGGGCCAGGGACTGAACTGCAACCCAGGTATGTGACCTTGACTGGGACCGAACCCACGACTCTAGTCCTCGGGCTGATGCTTTAACTGCTGAGCCAAACAGGCCAGGGCAAGTCTTAGAACTTTTACTAAATGACTTGTCTCGTATTATGCAAAAGCCCAAGGGTTTTAGCAGTATTTTAACACAACACAATGAGAAAGACAATGCTCAGTTGTTAAGGACTGGCTTCCGGCAGATTCAGAAAAGTTATTATTCAACACATGCTCCTGGGGACAGGGTGAGATGGGGTGAGGGACTGAGCAAGGTGGAGGTTATGCAGGAATGAATGGCTCAGCTCCCCAAGAACTGGGCTAAATCTCCTGCAGCCTTATTTAGTAAGAATTTCATGGCTGATTGACTTGCAAAATCTGTTTTCCACAGTCGGGTGTTAATCATCAACAGGTATGGCTCTGAAACGGCAGCTGGCCCAGATAGGAGCGCTCCAGAGAGAACCGGGACACAACAGGCCTGGGAATCCGGTAACTGCAGTGATCCGAGGGAGGAAAATCATCTTAGAGTCGTGATTTACATTCCTCAATCGATCAAGGTTAAGGAGACTTAGGGATGAAGTTCCTAAAGTCATGAACTCTCTGCAGGGGTGGACTCTCCGAGGCAGGGGTTCCTGGGTCTTGTTCCCCCCTGAAGACTGGGCACTCACGGTTGCCTCAGCCTGGAAGGTGCATGCTGGCTTCTTGGTAGTCAGGTCTTAGCCAGATGTCACCCCATCAGATAGGCCTTCCTTGATCACCCATCTAAGCCAGTTCCCCTATACCCACTTCACTCTCTCCCACATCGTCCCGTCGGATCTCCCTCCTCGCACTCAGCATTATCTGCAGGTCAGTGCTTATTTGTCTCCTGTCTGTGGCCCGTGCGCACGGCAAGAGAAGGAATGTTGTCTGCCTTGCTCACTGTGGTATTTCAGAGCCCAGTCAATGTTTGTTGAATGATTGAATGGAGCAAGCATGGCTTATTCCAGGAGTCACAGGATTGTGTCAGAAGGATCCATCTTTTTTTTTTTTTTTTAAGATTTTTAAATTGATTTTTAGAGAGAGGGGAAGAGAGAGGGAAAGAGATTCAGCCACGGACTGCAGAGGAAACATCTCGACAGTAGAAGTCAGTTTCCGTGTTCGTTAGAGGTAGACAACCTGTAGAAATGTGTACTTTGATCACGTTACTTGGTTGGCGAGGGCGTGGACTAGCACTGATGGGGCCGCTGAAGGTCCCGAGAAGGCAGTGAGGTGCCACCATAGGCGTCTCTCACAAATGACTCGTTTTTCCCCGTCAGAAAGTGAAATACTCTACAGAGTAGATGTGCTCCAGTGCAGAATAATGGTTTTATTGTTTTAATTTCGGTATCATGTCTTTATTGGTGACCTCGAAGAGAGGACACATCTCCCAGCTGGAGATGGGATAAGGCCGGGAGGAACTTGGGGATACGACATAAAGCATTTCTCTTCCGTCTGGGAATCAACCCAGTTGTGGTACCACACTGGGGCTCTGATCAAACACCATTTATTTGACGTCAGAGAGTATAGAGGAGCAGGAGAGAGAAAGGGAGGGGGGAAGGGAACAGTGATTCCACACGGGTACATTTCAGTCTGAGCCAGGAATTTAGCGAGTGTTGGCTTCGTGAACCACACACTGCCCGAGTTTGAATCCTGAGTCTACCTCCTCTAACCTTTCTGAGCCTCCATTCCCTTACCTGTAAAATGGGGATAACAGTAGCTACTTTCTAATTTTGATGTGAATGGTAAACGTGTTCATACATTTGAAGTGCTTAGAATGGTACGGGCCTGCCACCTAAATGTTAGTTGTTGCTTTTTTAACAGAAGTAGCCAAGAGGGTAGGAACCGAAGGTGGAGGAGGCATGTGTTCAATGGCACAGAAAAGGGCATTAGGAAAGAGAGCTAAGAGGAAGACAGAATAGGACGAGGGTTATTGTTCACGAAGCCAGAGGAAGCGAATGGAGGAGGCTAGAAAAGGTCAGTTTGCAGACCGTGGACCCGCAGCCTGGGGGGTGGGGGGTGGGGGTGAAGCGGGCTGACCCAGGAGAGCCACGTGGGCCGAGTGCTAGGAGGTGGAGTTGTGGGATGCCTGCTTGGAGGTACACACTGGTTTATTAGGGCTTATTTAAAGCTTTTTTTTTTCCATCTCAAGCACCTTTGTGCTTCCCTGTTTTGGAAACTATGTTGGAACTTCAGGCTTGGAGTCAGCAGCCCTGAGCCATAGATGAGAGAGGCTCTGAACACTCGGGTGCAGATAAAACACACCTTCCGGCGGCGTGTGGGTCTCTGACACCAAACCCAGGTGGATTTAAAAGCAGCTTTATAAACTTCAGGGCAGGAAACTCGTGAGAAGCTTTCTAGTGAGCAGGGGGTGGTCAATGGAAAATGATACAGTAGTCATAATTGTTCATTTAGAAGGTCTCAATGTCACCGATGCTGTTTTTATTACCAGGTTCGGTTATGGTTCGGTTTTACTGAATGTAAAACAGTTAGGGTTTAATAAGGCCCCTCAGTTCCCTAGCCCTGTCTTCCCCTAATTTCTAGTTTCTCAGCTGCAGATGTTGTTCCCACAGAGGCCCCCAGAGAGTGGGTCGTGCACCCCGGCTCCGCAGGGCTGGGCCTTGGGGAGTAGGTGGCTTCCCGAGCAGCAGGGGCGTAAGAAAGAAACCAGCATGTACTGCACACTTGCTGGGTCCCTGGCACCAAGCGTACCAGGAACGTTCTCCTTATCTCCGTTCCCCTCACAGTAATATTAGGGGAATTACTCTCGTTTTACAGGAGAAGCTGGAGGTCAGAGACATGAAGTGACTAAGTAAGTGATAGGATCAGGGTTTGAGTCAGAGATGTCTAATTTGAGAAGCCTTGTTCTTCCTTCAACACCATCTCCTTTTAAAAACATTATCTTTTGCCCGGCCGGTGTGGCTTGATTAAGCATCAACCCCTGCACCAAGAGGTCGCAGGTTCGATTACCGGTCGGGGCACATGCCCAGGTTGTGGGCTCAATCCCCAGTGGGGGGCATGCAGGAGGCGGCCGATCGATGTCTTCCTCTCACATCAGTGTTTCTATCTCTCTAAAAAAAAAAAATCAATAAATACATATTTCAAAAGAAATAAAAACTAATTAGCCTTATAACTAATTGATGAGTCAATCACTAAGTAAAATTCCTGACAGAAAAGTAAGTGGTTTTCAAATGTGTTTTTCAAGAAAACACCTGAAGGCCGGTTGCAGGAGCCTCACTTTGGCTGCCGATGTCCCTTGTCGCAGGGCAACAGTTCCAGAGTGCGTACACTCCTTCGCCTCTCTGGAACCCACTCGCTCTCTGCCCCTTTCCATAGCGCTCACCACTGTTAGCACGTGTCTGCTTTACTTGTTTCCTCCGTCGCTCCATCGCTAACTCACCTGGGTGGCAGGGTGAGTGTAATCGCCTCTGTCCCCGCTCAGCGCTGTAACACAGTAGGCACTTAATACGTGCTTGCAGAGAGGACAGATATTCCATCCAGAGCTTGACTTATTCTTGAAGTGAACACGGTTTTAGTGTCACGCTGACCCAACTGTCTGAGCTCCTAAGTAAAAATGTATCGTGTCTCTAGAATGGGAGCCACCTGGGTGTTTCCCATCAGAGCGGATCTCTCCGTGGGTCCATTGAAGTGACACGAGCAAAACGGAGTCGTTTCCATTTCTCCCTGAGAAGAACCTCGATGCCTGGGTAGTTCGGGGCGGTGATTTTTGTTCTTTTCGGCTTACCTAAACCCTGTGACTAAACAATTCATAAACAGCAAGCAGGAGCTCCGCAGAGGACTGTGCTGGGAAGACACAGACAATCAGATGCTATTCCTAGGGAACTACTTAGTCTAGTTGAGGACACAGGACATTTGAACCAGTGCAGATGTCACAAGCATTGACAAGGCACATACGTGACGACTGTTTGAAAAATGAAAAAAGCTCTATACATTTAAGATTTTTTTAAGGCGAGACATGAGGAATTGCCAAGTTTTGCCTTGAAGGAAGAAGGGTAGGACAAGGGCCACGAAGGGAGGATATTCCCACATGGCCTCTGGAGAGGAGACAGGAAAGCAGTGTGACTGCGCTTAGACAAGCGGGGAGTTTGCCTGTTTCATATGAAGCAAAGGTCCTATCCAGAAAGATGTCCGTGGAACATCCTCTGCTCAGGACCTTCACGTGGCCACCTCTGATGGAGGCAAGAATGGCACCAGGTGTTAGACCAGTGGGGTCAGACAGGACCTGGGTTCGGCAACCGCAGAACTTCTGGCTAAGAAAGAATTCAGAGCCAAGACTCAAACTCTGAAGGAATTTTATTTAGAAAGCCACAGAGGTCGGAGAAGTGAGCTGTAGAAGAAATGGGCCCAGGAAACAAGGGACAGAAGCAAAAGAAGGGTCCTTGGCACTCTGGAGGGCAGGGGTAGAGGTAACATCCCCCTAATCCCCCTGGAGGGAAGAAGGGGTCGGGCAAAGCGCAGGCAAGCTCCCAAGAGGGAGAATGCACTGGGTCCTCCGTCCTGAAGGCTTTTAAGGGAGGAGATTTTAGGGGAGGTCCCAGAGGAGGATCCCAACAGAATATTCACCAGCTTTCCAGCGGTTTCCTTTCAGGACCCTGGTCTCCACTGGCTGCTTGGTGCCAGGGCGGGGGGCCATTAGTCAGTGCAGCGGGTCCTGATGTCAGCCATTCTGTCACTTTCTGGTTTTGCTGCTTTTCTGGGCATGGCGCTGAAACACAACCGAGGCCTAGTTGTTATTCCTAGAGGTTAATGCTCGAGGGAGTGGTTGTGCAAGGGCCAGAATGGGAGCTGCACGAGGCCCCTCTTTGGACCCTTGTTCCCCCTGCAGGGTCTGCTGCATGGTTATGGGGTGCCAGGGGAGGGTCCGAACCACATGCCCCGAAATAGAAAAGATCAGGGGTCTGAACTGCACACCCAGTGTTATGCTAGGGGAGGAGCGGTTCCCCTGGGGGCGGGTCTGTATTTTCCCAGTTTTGCCTGTTGCTAGGCACCCAGGGCTTTCCACCCTGGTGACCTTCTGTACCTGGCCCATCACCCTTGCTCTGCTCATGCCTGCCTAGCTGCCTGCCACACCCCTGCGTTCGAACCACCCCCGTACCTTCCCATCTGGCTCAGCTTTCTCATCCTCAGATTCCACCTCGGACCTGGCAATGACTCTCGTGAGCTGTTATGATGAACTGTCGACCGACACCAACTTCCTTGAAATTTCAAATGCCTTTTCTCTTCAGTTGGACGGGAAGTTCTAATGTCAGGCCATGTGTTTCCAGGGCCCAAATATATATTAAAGATAGATAATATATCTATCTTTGTATTGTAATTGGCTGTTTTGTTTACTCATCTCTGTTCCACCAAAGACTCCAAGAAGCCCGAGGACCCAGTGGTCCTGCTGGTTGTTTCTGGCCCGAGACGCAGCGTCTGACCCCTCCTGCAGTGCCCTGACTTGCCGTCTAGTACATGAAGGCATGGATGAGGAACTGAACAGACTGAGCAGGCGGAAGGGGTGAACGCTGCTGCTGTAAAGGGACTGAAGGGCCAGGGATTAGGGGAGCATGGGGTGGGAGAACGAGGGAGAGAAATGATGAGAGGGTGAGGGTGGGGATAAGGAAGGAGGAAGGACATTGTTGCACCCTGGTTCCTACCCCTTCCCTTCCTGAGAGTTTCACGGAGATGCCAGGTCATTCTATGCCAGTCATCTCCCAGCCTCCAGTTATTTGGACACTGATTTTGAGTTAATTTGATTTAATGTTCAATACTCTCCCTCTCATCCATTGATTTTCCTTTACAAGTTAACTCCTTTAATGAATGTTTGATGAGCTATTCTGTGCAAAGTTCATAAAAACTTTAGCAACTGGATATATCTTGTGAAACACAGTAACTCGAGTTTACATGCTTCATTTTCCCACTTTGCAACTGAAGTCCACGCGGTCGGTTTCATTCCTTAGGCTGCATTAGCAGGGCGTAAGGGTTCAGATGGAAAGTCCTGGCTGCCATGACTGTTTTGTTGTTGTTGTTTTTATCCTCACCCGAGGATATTTTTCCATTTTTGTTGTTGTTGTTGTTGTTCAGGTAGAGTGGGAGGGAGGGAGAGGGAGAGGGAGAGAGAGAGAGAGAGAGAAACATCGACATCGACGTGAAGGGACACATCGAGTGGCTGCCACCCGCATGACCAACCAGGGCCGGGGACAAACTGCAACCGAGGTACATGCCCTTAGTGGGAAACGAACCTGGGTCTCTCTGGACCGCAGGCCGATGCTCTAACTGCTAAGCCAAACCAGCCAGGGCCCATGACTGTTTTAATGATGGTAATTTGAGTGAGGCCCTTTAAAGTGTTCTATGCTAGGTGACAGGGTGATTTTTGAAAATTCTTGGTCAAATTCTTTCCATCCCCACCGTCTTTAGCTATTACTAGGGAGTAAATGAGTGAGAACTCCGAGGACAAAAGATTGCTCTCATGATGCACTGATCCCTGACAACGTTTAGACACGGAAGGTAAAGGCAGGGTGGAAAAGAGGAACTTGTCCTCCTTCTCATCACGTTCCAGTTCTGTAACAGACAGAGACAAGCAAAGAGGTTTACTCTTAAATCTAGGCCATTTCAGGCGCTCCGTCTAGCAGAAGTGACATACAGTGAATGTGTGGGCACCCCCTCAACCTTCAGTGTGGTCTCAGCTGTGTGCCCATACCCCAATGAATGACCGGGGTGAGTCAGTTTCCTCTTTCCCGTGTGCCCTGGGAAGCCTCGGTAAATGACACCGAATGTTATTCTAGTCACAGACCTTGTTCTCCTTGTTCTAGGAACGGTGGTGTTAGCCAGGGCCTAAGAAGCCACTAGCAAAATCCAGCTAGTGACTCCTGGGTGATAGTCAGCATTTCCAACGATCAGACAAACCATTTGGCATAGTTCAAAAGGTGGGTTACCTGTTAAGTCTAAGCCCCGTGATGGAAAGAAACCTTGGGAGAAATATTTAAAATGAGTGAGACCTGCTTACTATACTTTCCAGGGTTCTACCTGAGCTGGCCGTGGGGATTCCCTCTTATTCTCTTCTGGCTAATTCGACTGTCACTTGGTCTCAGTTTATGAACATTGTCTGCTGAGCAGTCTTCCCTGACTCTCTTGTGTATAGAAGTCCCTTGCCCCTTAGGCTTCTATGTATTGTAATGCTAATTACATTGCATTGCTCCCTCCAGACTTACTTTCCCCCCTTTCCTTCTCCCTCCCTTCCTTCTTCTTTTCTCCCTTCCTTGCCTCTGCTTTTCTGTTAGTCTTAGAGAATCTTTCGTCATGTTGAGAAGGTGTATTAGCCTGGTTCTGGTCAGGGGAATGCTGGCGAGAGCAGCCACGTGGGTTAATTTTCTACTCCCTCTACAGGTTAACTCGGGTTCCACTGGTTTTCTCTGCTGGGATCGTTGAAATATGTTAACACGTGATTCTCTGGCCATGGGAGAAATATTCTACAAAAGAGGGTTTTTTGAGTATGTGCAGATTTTGTAAGTCAGTAGAGCATAGATATACCATTTCTCTAAATATAACATGAATCTAGTTTTCTTATTTTCACTGCTTTTGGAAAGAACCCTCAAATGGCCAACTGAAATGGCCTCCTTTTCTGTTCTCGTCCTACTTACCCACCTGGTGGCCGTCCCTTGGTGTGAAGTTGACCTTCCTGTCTAATGTGCTTTCCTGGTCCTCTTAACAACGCCAACAACACTGCTTGGTAAGTCGTCTCCGCCACCGCCCTCCTTTGTCCCTGCGCCCTTTGAATGCTGCATCAGCTGGGACGGTGTTTGGTACACAGAGAAAACCTTACAGTGCCGCTCGGTCTATGGGAACGTGCTGGTATCAAGCGGCAAGAAGTCCTGGGCAGTTCTCCTCCACCTGGCCAGGGCATGCTTTAGTTTTTCACCGCTCCCCCAAGTATACCATGTAGAGAAACGTGTATAACATGTAAATATGCAGGTTATTGAATTATCAAATGAACACCTGTGTAACCATTACCCAAGTCAAGAAACAGAACATTGTCAATATCCCCCAGAAAGATCCTGTGTACTTTGTGCCAATCCCTGCCCCATTTCTCCACCCCAAAGATTAACACGCTCTCCGTTTTTATGGTGGTTGCTTCCTTATATTTCCTTCCAGTTCTACCACCTCTGTATTATTTCTAAATAAACCAACTATAATTGAGTTTTGCCCATTTCCTTTTCTTCTTTTTTTTTTTTTTTTTACTTTCTTTTTATTATCGACACTGTTACGGATGTCCCCATTAGAGTTTTGCCCCTTTCTGACCCTTTTACATATAGAACCACACAGAAATGTATTTTTGTGAGTTTGGTTTCTTTTGTTCAACATTGACTTGTAAAAATTCATCCACATTGTTATGTATGGTACTCACTGTTATATGAGTTCCATTGCATGAATATGCCAACATTTGTTAATCTGTTCTACTCTTGAACATTTGGGTAGTTTCCAGTTTGGGGATATTGTGAATAAAGCCGATAGGAGCAGTCCCAGCTGTCTCCCAGGGCGCCTACAGGCATTGCTGTGGAGCTGTCTGGAGGGAGGAGTTGTTGGGCTTCGTGTACTGGGAAGAGGACTGGTCTCCAGTGACGCGGCGCACAGGCTAGAGCACCCCCACCAAGACGCGCAGACTCACGTCCCCGCTGATTCTATCTCAGGGCACAGAGTCAGAGTGAGGCTGACCCACGCGGGGGCGGGGTGAGTGTCCGCCACAGGTGGTTGCTGAGTTAAGCAGCTGATCAGGAATTGAGGAGGGGCAGTTGGATGATAATGAAGGAGCCGCGGACCCCTTGGGGATGCTGGGATGGAAGGAGAGGCTGAGGCTTGACTCTCTTTGGAGACCTGTTAGTTCCCACGACTAAGTAAGCGTCAGGGGTAACCTGGAATCAGAATTTAGGGCAGGTGGTCTTGGGAAGCTTTTCTCTGAAGGTGACATTTGTTTTTGTTTTCTGTTCATCCTCTCCTGAGGATATTTTTCAATAGATTGGAAGAGAGAGAATGAGAGAGAGAGAAACATCCTTGTGAGAGAGACACATCGATTGGGGCCGGAGATTAAACCTGCAACCCAGCCCTGGCCCGTTTGGCTCAGCTGTAGAGCGTTAGCCAGTGGACCAAAGAGTCTCCGGTTCAATTCCGGGAAATAAATAAATCTGCAACCCAGCCACGTGCCCTTGACTGGGAATCGAACCCTCGACGCTCAATCTGAGGGGCCGATGCTCTAACCACTGAGCCCCCGCCAGCCAGGGCTGAAGGTGACATTTGGAGAGAAGCCGGAATCATGAGAAAAAGATCCCATTACCGGGAGGGGCGGGGGGGGGGGGGCGGAGGGCATTCTGTGCGGGAAGAGCGTGTGCAAAGGCCCTGATGTGAGGACACATTTGGAGATGCTGAGAAACCCCAGGAGGCTGGAGGGCGAGTGGGGCTCGGTGGGGGACGGAGAGGAGACCAGAGGCAGGGCTGTGGCTACGACCTCAGGACAGCAGGAGTGTTCAGCCGGGCCATGACCCCACCTGGTTCGTGTTCCCCGGACACTGCCCCCGCTGTGCTGAGTGGTGGCAACAGCGGCCCCAGGGAGAGAAACAAGCTCTGGTTTGGCCACGTCAAGTTCTAGATATTTTAAGGATGCCTTCAGACACGGATTTGGAGCTGAGAGGCGTGTTCTCTACAGACCGAGCAATTGTTCTGTCTCCGGGCCCCATTACATGGTCTGGCGCATGGTGGGCGCTCAGTATGTGTTTGATGAGTGAATTTACTCAAACGCCTTTGTGGAGCTCTTGCCCGTGCCAGGCACTGGGAGCTCTGGGCACAGCCGTGAACATAACAGACACAAGCTCCTGTTTCCCTAGAACTTAACTGAATGCATGCCTGTGTGGACGCATGAAGTGCGTATCCAGAACTAGATATTCGATAAAGTGTTTCTTATTTTACTTTCCTGTCTTAAAAAAAATCTTTGAAAGTATTAATTAAAAATCGATCTTTCCAGTAGGATTAATTGTAAGAATAGTGTTGATAGAGACTTTACTTTAATAACCTATTTTGCTCTGTGTTTTCCTTTTTAACTTGATTTTTTGTGATCCTTGTGTGGCCGAGACCTGCGTGTCCGTTGGTGGTAGACACTGGGGTAGAAGGGTGTTATTTACAGTTGCTTTGGAGTCGATTTCTAATTTTCCCTTGAAGAATGTTATTTACAGGCGTGCTATTTTTGCTAGCAGGTGTGAAATGGCTCTGTGCCCCATGGAGAAGGGGCCAAGTGTCACTTCCGAGGTTTGTAATAAAATTTCTTGATAGATTCTTCAGGGCAGGGGGGGCCTTTCTCACGCTGTAGCACTCCGTGCTGCCGAGGAGCCGAGGGGTGCCTGCGGCCCCCCCCCCCCCGTGCTAAGTATAGGCCCGAGAACTTTCCTGTTAGCTGATCCTCTGCCGCTGGCATGAGCACCTTCCGAGTGTTAGTAACAACATTCTACAATGATTCCTTTAGCCCAGTGAGACAACTTATCAAATAATACAAATAATTAGTTTCAATGAACCATTTCTATGTATTTGGGTTCTTATGTACAGGGTGTCCCCCGAAAAATGTCTATAAGGTGTCTGTGGATTCTATTACATTTTGAAAAGGAAATGTATTTTCATAAACACTGGCTTTGTGTATACATTTTTGAGGGACACCCTATATTCAATAACCGTGTTCATTCCCAGAGCAGGTTACTCAGTTTCTACTCGACATAATGTTAAAAATGTTGTTTTTTGAGACTCAGATTTTCATTGATAACAAAGAGGAAGCTCAGTAGCAGGTCAGATATCTTTTGCCTCATCAACAAGGTGCATATTGCTATACAGTTCATTTTCAATCAGCCTCTTCCTTTGTGATTGCCTTAACCCGGGAAAAGACAGCCCTTCTCAATGAAACTCCCTCATCTCACCAGAACGAGGAGAGGCACATGCTTCACATTACACTTTATTTAAAAAAGAATTTTTTTTATCCTTACCCGAGGACATTTTTTCATTTTTTGTTCAGATAGAGTGGGAGGGAGAGAGAGGAAGAGAGACAGAGAGAAACATCGATGTGAAAGGGACACATCGAGTGGCTGCCACCTGCACAACCCAACCAGGGCCGGGGACAAACTGCAACCGAGGTACGTGCCCTTAGCGGGAACCGAACCCAGGTCTCTCTGGACCACAGGCCGATGCTCTAACCACTGAGCAACTGGCCAAGGCTTAACATTACATTTTAAAAGGCCTGAACTTAAAAAGAATTTAGCTACAATGTTGACACATTAAAGGATGTGTTCCTTAATCTACAGTATGTGCTTGCAAGAGGATTCCTGGACACCGACTTGGGAGAGCTTGAGGAGAACTCTGAGGAATGTGCGTGTTATGATTTAATACATGCTCTTCTCTGCCCCCTTCAGTGTACCCCATCTGAATCTTGTGACTGCCTGCTTCAGGTCCTCCCTAGGTTAAGACCGGGAAACTGTTGCAGAGGCATCCTAATCTGCAAAGAGGACTCTGGGTACCGCAGCATCCTTCCTCCCGAACACCACACAGTGGACGGGAAAAGATGACCACTCACAAGCAGGAAGTTATGGGGCATGTAGCCTAGGTTACAGGTTTTGGCTCCTATCCTGTAGGTGACGGCAAATATCTGGAAGATTTGAGCTGAGAAGGAAGAGACTCTGATTTGTCTTGCAGAAATCAGTCTGGAAGTCGCGGGGAGGAGGGTGGTGGACGGGCAGGGATCTGGCAGGAGACGGATTAGGAAGCAGGAGGTGACTGTTTTCCTCTGCTGTCCCAGCTCTGTGCCGAGGGCTGTCTGGATGTGGGCTCGGGTTTCCTCTTCTAGCAAAGAGTTTGGAGTACAGATGTTGCAACAGTTGACAGAAATAAAGTTCATTCATCACCTTTGTTCTTTTCTGCAGCTCTGGTCTCATTTCCCTTCAATGTCTGCAGGAAGAAAATCTTGACTGGTTTGCCTTCCCCTGTTTTCTTTCCGGGATCCGTTGTCTTCTACCATTACAAAGTTTAGTGTGTTTAAAAAAAATAATAATCAAAAGAATTGGGAAAATCTCACTTTGGGAGATGCCCTGAGCCCTTCTTCATAACCTGTTCCTCCGAGCAAATTTGACTTGCTTATTTAGAGGCATAAAGAGCCAAGCCGATGTGGCTCAGTGGTAGAGTGTCAACCCATGCACCAAGAGGTCGCCGGTTTGATTTCCGGTGGTCAGGGCACATGCCCAGGTTGTGGGCCCGATCCCCAGTGGGGGCATGCAGGAGGCGGCCAGTCTATGTTCTCTCTCATCAATGTTTCTGTCTCTCTCCCGCTCCCTTCCTCTCTCTCTAAAATCAATAAAGAAAAAATAAAAAAATAATAAAGAGGCATGAAGAGCTCCTCTGTGAGGCCTCCTTTTCCATCACTGTACTAAAGACCATGCGTTTCAAGAACAGGACTGTGCTCCCCCGGCAGGAACCCCACCCCCACAGCTGTTGGTGCCATCACGGGCTCCGGGGGAGGGGCTTGAGGGGCTTGCCCTGATGCCCAGGGTGTTGTCTTCCATGGGTGAGTTGGCTCTCTCCTTGGGATGAGACGAAAACGGAAATCATGGTGTGTGCATTTCTTAACCATGTCTACATCGCTGGGCATTTGTCTCCTGTGTTAGGATCAAGCCTAACGTCAGTGCAAATGTGAGAGCACACTTCAAACCAGATTCCCTCCCCAACTTGGGCTGGGAGTCCAGAAAGCTAAGCTTTACATGTGCACCATTCCTCATTTGGATAAAGATTACATAAAATTTTATAGTACATAATTTGTATACTCATTTTTGCAGCTGATTTGGTTGATCTGATTTCTCATTTGATTTCAACGTAGCGACATCTCTCAGAAAAATCTTTCCATCCATCTAGCAGCCTTAGTCACCTGTTTTTCTCTTCCCACAATATCTCTAGCTTAATTGTCCTGAATTCTTTGATCCCTCTTTTAAAAAAATGGCTTGAGCCCTGGCTGGTTTGGTTCAGTGGTTAGAACGTCAGCCTGAGGACCAGAGTCCCAGGTTCGGTTCCCGCTAAGGGCTCGTACCTCAGTTGCAGTTTGTACCTGGGCCTGGTTGGGGTCATGCTAGTGGCAACCACTCGATGTGTCTCTCTTGCGTTGATGTTTCTCTCTCTCTCTCTTCCTCTCTCTCTCCCTCCCGCTCTATCTGAAGATAAATGCAAAAATGTCCTCAGATGAGGATAAAAAATAAATTAATTAAAAAAGAAATGGCTTGAGATTGCATCTTGTATCCTGGAAGAACTCCAGAACTTTCCATCGTTCTGAGGGGAGAGAAGATGAATTTGTTAATGGACGACACTGCTGGAGACTTTGGAGCCGGATTGCCTGGGGTTGCATTCTGATTCCGCCACTTCCTGTGCGACCTTCGCCCAGTTACTTAACTTCTCTGTTCCTCATTTCCTTATCTTAAAAATAGAATAATGATCATATCGGCCTGGTAGGCTTGTTCGGAGGATTAAATGAATCAATAACTTAAAGGATTCTTAGGAGGACTGAGTAGATCAACGTATATAAAATACACAGGAATAGAAAACTGATCCGTTCCATAGACGTGATTAATAAATACCAGCGGCAAGGGTCCCGTTATTATTAAACGGCATCAGTGAAGGGTGCGCTGCAGCTGGGGAACCGGGGAAACCAGCAGACGCGGACACGGCGCTGCCTTCAAGGAGTCTGTAGTTACGACACAAACCATGTCCGTGTTTCTGACACCCAGGCTCTGTGGAGAGCCACCCTTGCTGTATCATGTGCACATCTCTTTTTTCCTCCCTTGCTTCGGTTTACTTCTGTTGTCATAAATATTTAGTTTTCCTTTCTTTCCCTTTTAGCCAGTGGCTAGACCAGCTTTGGTTACCAGCAGCACCTGTTTGCCACCAGGGCGTCGGGGCTGATGTATATTGGTTTTCTCCCGTGCAGAACCGTTAGGACGTCTGGGACGCTCCTGAGCATTTGTGCTTAAATATTGAAAGGCAAACAATGGGGACGTCTGTTCCTAACGGAAGATCTATATAATCTGTTATCTCTGGAATCCGCCACCTGGTGTTCTCAACGACCCTGAGCCAGAGCAATTCCCAGTTTAATCAAAGTGGCGGACAAAAGGAGCGGCCGGCGGCCCTGTGCAATCCCCTTGAAGTCGGTCCAAGGGAGAGGGGCCCTTTGTTACAGAGACAGCTCATTTTAGAGTTCAGTGGCCTGTGACACGTCCCCAGCTGGCAGCGCAGCGGGGACCTTCTGACACTTTCCTCCACTCAAAAGCCATTTTGGTGGGCAGAACAGTAAAACGGTCATTAAGGGCTACTTGGTGAGAGGGTGGTTGGCGGAGAAGGAGAACAATAAGGGAACCGGGGTATTAATGGATGTGCCTGCAGTGATTTTATGGTTTTTGGCCAAATATGAGCTCTCTTTGTTTTCTGAGTCTGTGCGATTGGTGAGTGTTTGTGTGTATTGATTACAGCTCGTGGTGATGATTGGGTTTGTAAAGGCCCTTGGACTGGAGCTGGGGTGGGAAGGGGTATCTATTCATTGCCCGTAATAATTTTGAAGTACCTTCCTGAACTGGGAACCCATTCCTCCTACTGAGGTCTTTCAGAGGAAAGACATGAAAAATTCTCAAAGCCATTTGAACATCAAAATAAATATCACAGACGCCTAGGGCTGTAAAGGTGGGAAGCATCTCACAGTGCTTTGGTCTTACCCAGAAGAAAACTGTCCATGTGGGCAGGAGTCTCTGTGACCACCTTCCCAGCGACATCGGCCAGCATTTGAACAGCAGAGAGGCAGACAGAGTTGTTTTTCCATCATCCTTTCGTTACTTCCTGTGTGATCTTGAGCAAACTCTTTGGCTTTTCTAAGCCTCAGTTTCCTTTCTGATAATGGGAATAATAGTATCTAACCTTATGATGATTAAAATAAATAACCAATGTTAAGTAACTCCTAATTCTAAGATTTGCAATACTTAATCACAAAAATCTCCATCCGGCAATAGTTTTTAAATTTCCCTGGTATAGCCCTGGCTGGTTTGGCTCAGCAGTTAGAGCATTGGCCCATAGATCCCAATGAGTCACGGGTTCGATTCCGGTCAAGGCATGTACCTCAGTTGCCATTTGTCCCCAGCCCTGGTTGGGATCATGCGGGGGGAAGCCACTCAATGTGTCCCTTTCACGTCGATGTTTCTCTCTCTATCTCTGTCTCTTCCTTTCTCTCCCCCCCACTCTATCTAAACAAAAATGTAAAAATGTCCTCAGGTGAGGATAAAAAAATAAATAAATAAAAAGATCAATTTCCCTGGTATAAGTGATGAGAAATTACTTGTGCAGATCTAGATTTTGTGTGGAGAGGCTGGAGAATAGGGAAGAAAAAGGGGTGTTGGACTAGGTCCCTGGACACTAAACCCTTATGTCCTCCTACTTACTGTATATCTCCAGTCAGGGGTCTGATAAACATTTCAGACTTTACATATTGAAAACCAAGATCCTACTTATTTTACCCCCAAACCCACTCCTCATCTTTCCATCTTAATTAACGGCAACTTTGTTGCTCCTTCTAGTTGTCATGGCCAAAACTTTGATGGCATCCTCGACCCTCTCTTTCTCTTATCCATTCAACCTGCAGAGAATTCTATCGACTCTACCCTTCAAAATATCTCTTCAGTCCAATCACTTCACACCATCTCCACCGTTTCTGATTATGGTCCAAGTCATCAGCATTTCCCAGTGCTAGAGTCAGAGCGATTCTGTTGAAATATGTCAACTTAGATCACTCTTTGGCTCAGAACTCTCCAGTGGGATCCCTAGGTCACTAACTAACGGCCACAACCTTACAATGGCCTATGGCAGTGTTACTTGAGTATGGCATGTGGACCTGTGACTGCAAACCGTCACTGACCCATGAGAAGATTAGGAACTTGTTCCAGAATGTAAATCAGTGTGTCACTACACCCACTGTTCAATTTGCCCGACATGTTGTTCCTGCAAGACTTTCTCAGTAAAGGAGATAGCACATGGATCTACATTCTGGTGCAGACTCCTCATCTGCCCATCAATTCTTTCTCGGCCTCATCTGCCACGACCCGAGTCCCTCTGCTTGCTTGCAGTCGTGCTGGCCTCCTTCCTGTTCTTCAAACACACGGCCGAGCTCCTGCCTCTGCACAGGCTGTTCTCTGCCCGGAATGCTCTCCTCCCAGATGTCCACGTCTCATTCTCTCTCCACCGTCAGGCCTGGCCTCAAATATCACTGCTTCTGTGAAATCTTCCCTGATTACCCTGGAGTGTGTGAGGACCGGTCTTTTCTGGGTGCTCGTCATTACTGGGTGTTATTTATTTATTTATTCTCACCCGAGGACACTCCTCCATCTTTTGTTGAGACAGAGTGAGAGGGAGAGAGACAGAGAGAAACATGGACGTGAAAGGGACACATTGATTGGCTGCCACTCACACAACCCAACCAGGGCCGGGGACAAACTGCAACCGAGGTACGTGCCCTTAGCAGGAACCGAACCCAGGTCTCTCTGGACCGCAGGCCGACGCTCCAACCACTGAGCCAAACCGGCCAGGGCCATTACTGGGTGTTATTATTACAGCCAGTTTTTGTAACTGTTAGGTGAACTAGTGCTATTCGTTGTTTTATTGGTCTTTTCTTTGTTGACAAGCAAGGACGAGTATTAGTTCCATATTTTTGCTCTTTTTGATTATTTTGTTTGTTTTATGGAGTGTCAGGATTCATTTTTTAATTTAATGATTGGTATTTTAATATTTCAACAATTGATATTAATTTAGAAAAAAAAATGGTCTCTCTCTATAAAGATATTAAATAGCCATGAGCTTTTGTATTGTTGCATTAATTTTTCTACCAGATATTTGTTTTTTATCCTTAACATTTACATATTCAAAGTTTTGAGATTTTATTTAGATGAATATGTTAGTCTTTTACATTAAAAAATTTTTTTTTCTTTAATGATTTTAGAGTGAGAGGAAGGGAAAGGGAGAGAGAGAGGGAGAGAGAGAAACATTGATGAGAGAGAACATTGATTAACTACCTCCTGTATGTCTCCTACTGGGGATCGGGCCCACAACCTGGGCATGTGCCCTGACCAGGAATTGAACTGGCGACCTCTTGGTGCATGGGTCGACGCTCAACCACTGAGCCACACCGGCTGGGCAGTCTTTTACATTTTTTAAAATTGAATTTATTGGGGTGACATTGGTTAATAAAATCATATAGGTTTCAGATGTACAATTTTACAGTACATAGTTTGTATGTCGTATTGTGTGTTTACCACCTTAAGTCAAGTCTACCATCACCATTTGTCCTCCCTTCCTACCCTCCCCCCCTCCTTCCCTCTAGCAATCACCATACTGTTGTCCATGTCCATGGGGCTTTTACATTTTTATTATCTTCTACCATTTGGGGTTTAGAATTAAACCCTTCTTTCGACTTTTAATTTTCATTTTTTGACTTTTTATTTTGGCGTGATTTTTGATGGGAATGAAAGTTGCAAATGCAGTAGAGAGAATTCTTGTACACTCTTCACCCAGCTTCTCCACCCGCTCCCTTGCCCAGTGACAGCACAATTGTCAAAACAAAGCAGTCCACACTGGTGGAATAGTGCTAACGGAACTCCTTGCATCTCACCGTGTCCCACCGGTGTCCTGCTTCTGTCCCAGGATGTCACACCTCAGTCACCACGGCCGCTTCGTCCCCTCCGACCTGCAGTTGTTCCCCAATCTTTCAAAACTTTGACACTGGGGGAAACGGGCTGGTAATTTTGTAGAAGCTCCCTCTATGTGTTTTGGTTGTTTTCTTACGAGCAGAGGTCATATATTTCTAGCAAGAATGCAAAGAAGTAATGTCCATGTCCTTGGAAGTGCATCATCACATGAGATTCATGATGGGATCAGTGTGTGTCATCACGGTACGTCCACTATAATCACTCATTTAAGGTGGTATCGGCTGGATTTCTCTTCTACAGAGCTACCCTTTCTCCTCGTAATGAATAAGTATCTCGAGGGAGATATTCTGAGGCCTTGCCAATGTTCTGTTTCTCCTCAAACTTCTGTCCACAATTTTGCATCCATCTGTAGAGTTTGCCTGCAGTCATGATTACTGTGATGTTCTAATGGTGATTTTCTTTTCCCCTTGTTTCTTCTACTTTCTGTTTCTTTCTTTTTTCTTTTTATTTTTAATCCTCACCCGAGGATATTTTTCCAATGATTTTAGATAGAGTGGGAGGGAAAGAGAGAGAAAGAGAAACATCAATGTAAGAGAGACACATTGATTGGTTGCCTCCTGCACGATCCCAACCAGGGCCAGGGAGAGAACTGCAACCGAGATTCGAACCCAAGACTCTTTGGTCCATGGGCCAACGCTCTAACCACTGAGAAAAACCAGCTAGGATCTTCTACTTTAATTAAATGGAATTCTTCTATAAGGAAGAGCTATCTCTTCTCCTCAATTACTTTATTGTTTGATTCATTTCAGTGTGGACTCAGATATTTATTGCATTGCACGGATTATAATGCAATACTGTTCCATTGTGTTTTGTTGCTCAAACTGTTCTAGCTCAGTACCAGTGACTCATTCCTACATGCTTCCACCTGTAACATTTTTATTTTTTTGAGTTTTTTTTCTTCCTCAGTTTTATCCTAAAAATGTATCTGCTTCTGTTGGGCAGGTAGAGGGAGATGCATGTAGGGTTGGTAAGGTTCCATGGAGGCTTAAGAGTCCTGCTCGGGCCTGTGGTCTTCCTCAACTTCCTGGGGTGAAAGGAGCCTCAGACACAGGGAAGTTGAATGCCCTGAATCTAATAGATGTTGCTGTTTAAATAATTTGCTGTTGTCCGGCTGGTGTGGCTCAGTGGTTGAGCGTCGACCCATGAACCAAGAGGTTGCCAGTTCGATTCCTGGTCAGGACACATGCCCAGGTTGTGGGCCCGATCCCCAGTGGGGGTCCTGCAGGAGGCGGCCAATCAATGTTCTCTCTCATCTATGTTTCTATCTCTCTCTCCCTCTTCCTTCCTCTCCCTCTGAAAAAAATCAATAAAGGGGGAAAAAAATGAAATAATTTGCTGTTATTAGGATCCCAAGTGTTGCCTTGATTCCAGCTACGGATGACGACAGGCCTAACACATGTCATCTCGATGAGTCTGAAATCAATACCTGATAGAAAAGGTGGGAATTCCGACGCCTCCAACAACTCCAGCGCTGTTGCTGTGTTCTCGAGAAAGCTGCAGGCTGCTGGTGGCACTTGTGAGCGTACTCCATCTGGCTGTCTCTCAGCTCTGTGGATTCGCAGCACGAGGACAGACGGAGTGGTAGCTTCCTGGGTGTGAAACCCTTTATTAAAGTGATCCCTTCCATTCCTCCTTGGACGGGGGGACAGTGATCCTGCCGCGGCGCGAGTGCTTGCTGCCTGTGCAACGTGCGTGTTGGTGGTAAGAGCCTGGGCTGGACCGCTGGCTCCTCAGCCCAGCTCTTGGACGCTTCCTTCTAGTTGTCACCTGATACATCTGGCTGAACAGCTTCGTGTCCCCGAGCGCTGGCTTGTGACTACCCAGCACTGCGCTTGCTGGATCCGTCCTCAGAGATCACAGGACAGCTTGGCTTCTTCCTTCCTCCAGCAATGTGTCGTCAGTGCCAAGCACGGGGAACTCGGTAACGCAACACAGATGCTTGGAATCGCTGAGTCACTGCAGGGTGATGGCCACGCCGCATGCGGCGACTTACAATTTTCTGAAAGCTACGTTAGAAAAGTGAAAAGCAGGTAAAATTAAGTTTAATCGTGTATTTTACTTAACCCAGTATGTCTAAAATATTATGTCAGTATAGAACCAACATAAAAATGATTAATGAGATATTTTACATTTTTTTTTGTGCTGAGTCTTCAAAATGTGCTGCTGTGCATTTGACACTGAACGGCACACGTCAGTCTCTCTAGCCCTGGGTTAAATGCCCGAGGGCCTCATCGGGCTTCTGGACGGGCCAGTGTGGGTGTGCCAATGCTCGGTTCACAATCACGCAGGTAGATTTTTAGACCATCATGCGAACAAGTGCTGTAGCGAGGGGGAACTGCCGACTCGGCACTCGGGAAGAGTTTGGGGATGCTAACGGTGAGACACGAGGGCTGTGCTGGGGTTAGCCAGGTGTGAAGGAAGGGAGGTGTACTCCAGACGGAGGGAACAGTCTGTGTGACCACTCGGAGTTGGAAACAGAGGCCGGTGTGCTGAAGTTGGTGAGTGAGGGGGGGAAATGATGGTACTAAGAACAGAAAGAGAAATCTAGCTTTGGAAATCCAGACCAGAAGAAATCTAGTTGTTTTTTTGTTTTTTTTTTTATCTTCACCTGAGGACATTTTTCCATTTTTTGTTCAGATAGAGTGAGAGGGAGAGAGAGAGAGAGAGAAACATCGATGTAAAAGGGACACATCGAGTGGTTGCCACCCGCACAACCCAACCAGGACCGGGGACAAACCGCAACCGAGGTACGTGCCCTTAGCGGGAACCGAACCCGGGTCTCTCTGGTCCACAGGCTGATGCTCCAACCGCTGAGCCAAACCGGCCAATCCTTGTACATGCTGGTGGCTCAAGCGCTAGGGACCCAGAGACTGAAGAGAGGCCTGGAAAATGGGCTGATTCTTCTAAGGGCCACAGCACACGTCTAAGCCTGGGAGACAGCTTACTTATTTGTCTCGAGAAGACAGCCAGAGAAGCCCACGCCCACTGTTGTCTCCCACGTGCCTACAATCGGGTAAGCACGGTGTCTGCTGCTCTCAGAAAACCTTCCAGAGACGGTGGCGGTAAAAACGGACACGTGCCTTTCCGGTGGTGAAGTCTCCCCGCTCCCCATCGCCCGGTGAAGGCAGCGCACCTCTCGACCACGAGGCCCCTGGTCCACCACCACTGATTTTAAAGCTTGAAGCCCATCACGAGTCACGCGCAGCTCGCCGCGTCCACGCTGAGATCACATGAAGAGTTCTGGCTGGAAGCTCCCAGAGTTGGGGTTCCCCGCCTCTTCGCCCGGAATGCTGAAACCCCCAGGCTTTTCTGGGTGGCTGCGAGGGAAGGCAGCGCCCGAAAGGTGGGTCGTGGGCCGGTCTGAAGGCCCGGGCAAGCGCTGGACCCCACCTGCAAATGAAATGAGAACAGGAGCAAAATAAAAGCATCCGCCAGGCCAAGTGCCTTCGAGCCCGGAGGGGAACTGTGCCGGGTTAAAGTGAGGAGATGCTGTTCTGCTGTGGGGTGAGCCTGGTTTTCTCAGACCCCCACTTGGCTCGGTAATGTTTGTGGAGGGGTGAATGTCTACTCTCTACGCCTTAGCTCTCATAATCGTCCAGGATTACGGACCACAGGGAGGTGAATAATGAGTAACCATGTATGGGACTTAGACATCTTAACCAAGACTTGTCAGAGTAACTGGATGTCTCCCCGAGCCGTTGTGTTGATTAAACAATGATGAGGAGCCGTGTTAAACCATTCTGGAACAATGCAGACTGGGAAAAATTCTTAGTAAATTAAGACAAAATGTATTTAGGTCTTCGGCCGTAAGGCATCTACTTGGATGGCAGCACACTTAGGCCTTTTGCGGATGGGAAGAGAATGGGGCTGGAGGAGGTTGGAAGCTGCCCAGGGCCGATCGTTCAGGGCTTGGCGGTCATGACAAGGACTTTGGATTTCATTCTACGAGTAATAAGACCCTAGCGGAGTGTTCACAAAACCTCATTGCGTTTTCAGAAGCTCACCGTGGCTGCCTCGGGTTGCAGCCATAGTAGATGGAGAGAGAGCGACGTTCCCGTTCGAACTCTGGTCGTGCAGCTGGTGAAAGGCCTGGTTCTCCAGTGACGATGCCAACGCACAGGGACAGCTCAGAGGCTTAAAAGGAGCAGGACAGAACTGTCTCAAGAGGTGTCCACTGCCCTCCTTCCTCACTGGCTTCCAAAGCAGCCCAAATCAAAGGAAATACAGCATAAAGGAGACGTCTTTGAAGTTCTGTTTAAAGAGAAGCCATGCTTGGAACGGGTTTGGAAAGCTTGAAAACATACTGAGGAATATCAGGTCTGTCCCGCTCAGGGGGCTGGCTCCCAGCAGGTGTGCTGGGCACACCCCCGGAGCAGACCCCGCACACAAGCCGCCCTTTCTCAGTACTGTTTCTCCCACCCCGAGGACGAGTCGAAGGGGATTTGCCTCCAAAAAGACCACCTTGGGCTGAAGCCCACCCCTTCCACTCCTCACTGAGGCAGACTTCCTCCGCCTCTGGGCCACTGTCCCTGCACCCAGCGATGAGCATGTGACCTCCCCTTAGCCAGCCGCAGGTGCACTGGGCCTCCTGCAGTGTCCTGTGCAGAGACGAGACAGCTAATGTCTTGTCAGCTGACATTAGGGCAAAAGTCCTTTTGTTACCAAGAGGAATTTTCAAAGTACAGGCCACATGCAACCCTTTGTATCCTCCTTGGTGTGGAGTCAGTTGAGGAAGAAGCCCCTCATTTTGCCTCTGCACCTTAGCTGAAGGAAGCCAGGGTGCACCCTGGTAACCCCTCTTCCTTTCTGACCCATCGTGACTCCTGCGAGCCAGGGCTGGGCCGGACTAACTGGTTTGGCTCGCCTGCCCCTCTGTCTCTGCTCCTGAGGTTTCTGGAGAAGCAAAGCCCACGTAGGCTCCGCCGCAGACTTATCTCTTTAACTGCAGGCTGGGGTGGATTTTTCTGAAGCCACGTGAACCTCAGGCAGCCAGCAATTGCTGCGTTTGGCCTGGGGACCTGCCATGTTCACTTTCTCTTTGCCACAGGGACTGGGCTCCCTGCTGCCACCCTCAGCTGCCACCCCTGTCTCTGCACAGTCTCTTCTCTGGTGGAGCCCCGGCTCTGGTCGGCCTTGTCTGCTGCACCACATCGGTCTTTAATAGACTTGATCACTTAACCTTCCAGACACAGGTCAGCATGTCCCCTCCTGTCATCTTTTGCATATTGAGCACTGGGATCTGATCAAATGTGAAACAAACCTGTTCTCAATCGTATCCCCGGGGCCTCTCTGCCACGCAGTTTACAAGCTTGCTAGACTGGGAGAGTTCAACTCGGTTATTTTAAAAGCTCTCTCTGGAGTTCTGTTAATTAGACTTCTTTTAAAGTTTTCCTACAAGTTATTCTTTTTATTTCAAAACTTTTACCCTCTATATACAATTTTCTAAGTATCTGGGCCCCCTGAATTTATTAATATACTTCTCTAAATATCTGTTTTTTTTCTTGAAGAATACTGTACTTTCTGTATGTCTGATTAAATGGTTTCTATAAAAAGTGCGCAGAACATTTTAAAATGTACATTTTGAACTTTAAATTGAGATGTGTCAGATCTTTTTACTCCAGTAATTACAGTTAAAAGTAACTTTAGCTCCAATTTTTAAAAGAGGTACAGCCTAATAATTATGTCCCAGTATGCATTAGTAAAACTGGATATTTCTATTATTATAGAACAAAGATTCGTTGGGACTGGCCCTTTGCTCAGCACTCTGGCTTAGTTGCAATTGCAAGAAGAAGGATTAAGGTAGTGGGAAGAGTGTACCCTAAGTTTTTCACAAATGCAGGCTTACTGGGCTGGGGAGGGGAAGAAACAACCTTTGCCTTGAATTTTACTTGGGTCAAGCTTTGGGAACTATAATCACTTCCCAGAAGTTAGGGAAGGCAACTCACTGACCATTCTTGGATTTTTCCCCAGTTATAAATTCCCTGGAGGCTTAATTACATGTGAAAATGTAGACATAGAAGAGTCATTACTCAGCCTGTAATGAGGTCAAAGTGTCTGTAGATTCTCCGCCTGCCTTCTGTTAGATTACACATTAGTATGTCCCGGTAATAACAATGGACTGGGCGTTCAGACCTTTATGGCTCCAACAGAAAAATGTTTGCATCACATCCAGCCCTCACCGGCTTTGCAGCGGGTTGCTGTGGACATCACTCTCCTTCTCTTCCCTACCCCTACTTAGAAAAGCAGGTTCTTACTGTGATGGTTGACTCTGCTGAATTCCATGTCTGCCCTCTTTGCTTCACCTTGATCTGTGACTTTTAACAATTTATGCATCAGTGGAGTTCGTCATGAAAATCTTTCAAAAAAATGAGGAACGAAGGGAACAGTTTAGAGATACCATCTTTTTTCCTTCTCTCTATTCGTATTCCTCCCACTTGTCACTGTGTCCAACAAGATCATTTTCTTCATTTAAGCTGTCCCTGTTTATGGTGGAAGAATTAGAAAATACAGAAAAGCTAAAGAACAAGTTACCTGCAATTCCGCCGCGTGGAGGTGGCCGGTTTGGTTTGTAGCAGGGTCCTCACTGGGGTTCCTTGACACACCAGTTTCTCTGAGCTCTTCCTACCTGGCATCGATGTATGAAATTTACTGTTACTAGAACCTTGGAGAGACCAGTGTTCCTGAGGCTAAGTGTAGCAGGATAATGAGAAGCAGTAACACCAAAGTACAATATGCATTTAGTGCCAAGGAAAGATGGTATGGGTGCATGTTCCATCCTTGGAACCACTTGGCTTTGTGAGAACAGAGGAGGTCCCTGTCGGGGCAGTAAACAGTTTAGCTGAAACAGACTTGAACTGCGGTGACTGATTGTAATATGGGATTACTAGGGGATTGCGTAGTATTTTTTTCCTCTCAAAGTCTTTGAATCCTTTTCGTTGTCTGAACTTATCATTGAAGAAACATTAATTGGAACAACTCTGAGCTCTACTACTACTATTAAATTAGCAAAAAATAAAAATAGTTTCAATGGCAAAATCCATTGTTAATAGGGGTATGAGAAAATAGATACAGTCATGTGTTGCCAGAGACATTGCTCCAATGATTCTGGAGTGCATTTTGTCCAATTATAAGAGCAATGAAACTGATTTTGTGCCTTTTACTCACTTATCACTCACAGTATGGGATATAGCTTGAGCAAATAAAAAAAGGAAAGTAGTTTATATAAAGATTTCATTTAAATTATGGATAATCAGGAAAATCATTGCCAAGAGACAAAAAAGTTAATATTACTTTTCACTGCAATTACTGGAGTAAAGAGATCTGATACCTCTTTTGTTTCGTCAGTCTCAGAAATGAGTTGTATACACTTAAGAGAGCTCTTGAGAATAATGAAGTCTTTACTTCACGAGAAGCAGTGTTATTGCTTCTCATTATCCTGCTATACTTAGTCTCAGGAACAGCTGGTCACTCCATGGTTCTAGTGACAGTAAGTTTCATACATTGATCCCAGGTAGACTGCACCCTCAGGAAAAGTTCATAGAAACTGGTGTGTCAATGCACCACAATTGTTATCAGTGGGGGCCCTCTGCTTCCCCACCTGTTACTGGTGGAATTGGAGTTCTAGGATGCTTCTGGAACAATAATTTCTTGAGGCTCCCCAAGGGAGGATGAGGTATCATGGAAAGCTTTATCGATGCTGTAAAATTAAGGGGGAGGGGTCCTTTCCAAGATCCCACCTCCCTCCATCTTGCCATGGGAAAAGTCCAGTCTTGTCTTCAACAGGACTAGGATTGAAGCCACTGCCCAGAGTCTGCTCCATATTGAAGTCCAGTCCAGCCCAGCATCTGGCTGGGTTAGCTTGTGTTCTCAACTGCAGGCCATTGCACGTGGGGTCGATGTGACCATGGGCTCTGTGGCTGCTTAAAGTCACATGATGGGTGAGTATGGGTCACCGAGCAAGAGAGAGCAAGGGAGCAGGAGCACAAGAGAGAGAGAGCATTGTTTTTTAAGGCTAATAACTAGGAGCTTAACTAGTGAACTTTTCAGGATTTCATGTACTTGCATTGGCTCCACCCCTCTAGCCAATTATCTTTCTCCCAGGTTAGATTGACAGGCAAGCACCTTTCCTAGGTCACCCAACTTCACCGTGCATGCTCCCAACTCCCCCTTTGTTGGACCCTTTCCCCCAGTGATTTGCAGGGAATGGACAGGTGGTTCCCTGGGGAGTGTGATGTTACAACTTCCTGATGAAGCTGCCCAGATGGCCATGCTTAATGTCTGGCTCCCCTTTGTTCTCTTTCTGTTACCAATATTGACTAGCTGATTATGACAACAGCACAACAAGGACCCTGCTATAAACCAAATTGGCCACCTCCACACAGTGGAATTGGGGGTAACTTTTTCTTTTGCCATTCTGTATTTTCTAATTTTTCCACAGTAAACATGGAGTGCTTCTATAAATAAAGAAAATAATCTTGTTGGAAACAGTGCCAAGTGGGAGGAATATGAATAGAGAGAAGCCTACAGAGGAGAGAAGCCTGTTGTTTAAGTGGAAGCATGTGGACAGTGACTTTCTGCACAGAATAAGCCCTTGTGCCTTTCCTTTATTCCTACCAAATTTCCCCAGTTCGTACACTAACATAGTCTAGGAAGATAATGGAATGCGGAGTTAACAGGGATCTTGAAGTGGACATTTCATTTAACTCACTAGCTGAGATAGGATCTCCTCTAAGTATATAAGCAAATGTCTGGTCCTTGCTTGATTGACCCATTACCTCTTGGGGCAATTTGTTGGAGCTCCATTATTTAGCAAATTATTTCTTATATTAAAATAAAATCAACCTCCTTGCAACTTCCATCTATTAATTTCATTCCAGCCTTCTGAGGACATGTAGAATAAATATGGTTTCCCTCTAAGTCTTTTTTTCCTCCTCTCCCCAGTGCAAAAAGCCTTAGCTCTTTTAGACTTTCCTCAGCTGTTCAACATATGGTTATTCTTCTCTGGAAGCATACCAGTTTGTTGATGTTCTTCTTAAAGCATTTCAGAGCAAAATGATCACAATACCCTGGGTAGTCTAAACATCGCAGAGGAGGCCGTGTAGGACTGATCATTTTTGACACCACATTTTCTGAATATTAAGACCTCATTAGCTTTTATCCATGCCATTTGCCCCAATTGTGTGTGTATAAAACCAAAACTCATTAGTATTTTCATTTGTGTGGCTGTTTGGGTTCTTCTCCTCTATTCTGTAGAATTGCTTATTTAAATCTAAATACAGTTCTTCGTTTATTCATATATATATATGATGAGAAATAATTTAGATACAGTAACAAGCAACAAGCACTAATCTGAATTTTTGCAGATATAAATGCCCATATATAACTACCACCCAGATCAATATATAGAATTTTCCCAGCACCCAGAAGGTGTTCTCATGCCTCTTCAGAGTGAATAGCTCCCCAAATGTAACAGTTATTCTGACCTCTATGACCACAGATTAATTCTGCCTATTTAAACTTAACATAAATGGAATTGTGCAATTCCAATTCTCACACTGGTGTCTGTGAGATTTTTTTCATATTGTTGAATGAAGCAGAAGCTTTCTGTTTATTTATTTCTATATAGCATTTCATACTATGAATTATACCGCAGTTTAGCTATTCAAATGTTTTTGCTTTTTTGAGCAAAGCCACCATGACAATTCTAACACATGCCTTTTAGAAGACATAAGTACTCATAACTGTTGGTTGTGGAATTGTTGGATCATGAGGTCTATAAATATTTTGCTTAGTATATACTGCCAAACAATTTTCCAAAGTAGTTGTAGCAATATCTATTATCACTAGTAATAATATATAGAGTTCCAATTTTCCATATCTTCTCCAGCATTAGTTATTGTAATTCCTTTTAACTTTAGCCATTTAAAAAAGGTATATGGTGTTATCTTGTTTCAATTCGCGTTTTCCTGATGACTGATTACTCATATAAATTTCCTATAAAATTAATTGCATGATTTAGCTCTATTGAGTTCGTTTTGGATTGCTACTTTGTTGCCCCACGAATTTGCTTTTCTTCCTAGCTTTTTGCTACCCAATCCTTTTTATATGTCATTTATCCTCCAAGTCCCCATAATAGAGGCATATGAACACACAATAGTATCAAGATCCTCTAAGTTGATATAAATGTTTTGATTGACATAACTTGGGTAAAATTAGCCTAACCATATGCTTATCATTAGTAAATTATCTGGAAATATGAAATTCAGATCCTTTCATGCCTATAGTATTCTTCTCATATATCAGTCTAGTTAGTATTCCTATCAAAAAATTAAGTAAGTTAGCCCTGGCCAGTTTGGCTCAGCGGTTGAGTGTCGGACTGTGGCTAGAGAGTCCCGGGTTCGGTTCCCGCTAAGGGCATGTACCACCAAAAAAACAAAACAAAACAAAAATTAAGTTTAAGTTGGTATTCTTGTGAATCCAGAATGGCCCCCATTAATCATTTATTCCCTCTCTGTGAGCTCACCAATTATCCTTTTGGTTTCCTAATGATACATCTTTCACTTTATAAAAGTAGAACTGCATTTGCAACTTCTTACTGGAAACAAATGTATCATTTAGAATGGTCTCCTGTTTCATTCAATTACTGTGTTTTTATTGATACTCTTTTTTATAAATTAAATCCTTCCTTGAAGATTTTAAGACAACTATATACTTAGTACTATTATTTTTTGAGGATGGGAATTTAGTCTTTTACATTGTAAATAATCATTCACTAATTTACCTCTAAACTTGAATTTCTAATTATTTAATTTTCCTAATCACATGTATATTAATGTTTTATCTTTAAAAACAGGCAAAGTGATAGAAAAATGGATAATGGGAGAGGTTTTTAAAAGATAATTCAAACTGGAAATCACTGTAGATCATTTACTAAAATTATCTTGGGCTATTAAATAGGATCTCATTGGGCTTAAAGTCAACTTTTAAAGTGTCTTAGGCATTCAGAGAATCTGGTCTAGCCTTGAGAAATTTAGCAGCAATAAGAGAAACAACCAAACTGTATTATAGAGCTAGAGTTGCTGGTTATATTTCTTTATGATTTAAGTTGGGAAAGTATGGGCGTATATCCAATTAGCTAGAGCAGCTGCCCTAATTGATAAAAGATTTTTTGGCTATCACAAATCCCAATTAGCCCTTTCTTTTATGTTTCTCATTATATTTTATAAATAATAAAATTTTTGAATCAAAGAGAAGCTAGAGGTTATCTAGTTCAGTGTTTAGACCCAATGAAGCTAAATGATTTGCATGTTTCACCACCCAAGTAGTGTTTGAAGAAGCAGATGTACAATGTTTCTGATCTTATGAAGATCCCATTTTAGTTGGTAATAAATGTTAGACAGAGAGACTGGGATACATTATATTGAGTGGCCAGCTGCAATTGAGTTTTCTTTCTGCTCTTCCAAAGTGCTTCTGGAATTGCTGTTTCAGCTAAGCAGAGGGGCTGGGTGACAGTACTGTGTGGGTATATAGAATGTCAAGAATGTAAATTATTTTTTTCAGTCAACTTATCCCAGTTCTTTAAGAAATAAAAAACTCAGACAGTATTTCCAGAGTAAAGATATATGTACATGAAGAATATACTGTAATGATAGCAGTGCCTGTGGAGACTTTTCAGACAAAGCTTCTGCAGGCACCCGGGTCCGGGGTTATTACGGTTCCCCAGAGATGAGATCTAAAGTCCATTGGTGGCTGACAGAACTCAGTGGCTGGATGAGGTGAATGGGGTGACAGTTTAGGAGACAGTTGTAGCTGGACATATACATCTGGTACATTTGGAAGCCATACGATGAGAGACATTACTCTCGGATCACATCGCCTGAGAGTAATGGTAGAAGAGAAGAGGAGAGGACCAGCGACAGAACCCTGTGCCTTCTGGCTAAAAGGGAAGGTAAGAGAGGAAGAGGATATTGAGAAGGAGCAGCCAGAGTGGTAGGAAGAAAACCAAACACGTGTGTCTTGGGAGGAAACGAGGGGATATTAATTAATGGAAGGAACGATCAACTACCTCATATACTGCTGATAGATCACGTTAGATGTGCACTTGGACCTGATGATTGGATTTAGCAGCAGGGAGATCATCGGGAGTGGTGAGGGCAAAAGCCTGACGTGGAGTGGTTTGAGGGAGGAGGGGAGGAGAGAAAAACCCAGATGGCTCCTTTCAGAAGATTTTCTCTAACTGGGAGAAGGGAAATGAAGTGATAGCTTCGGGGGAGGGGAAGAGTGAAGTCAAGAGCACTTCTCCCCCGAGACGGACAATGATCAAGTAGAAATGAAAAACCTGAAAATATGGTTACGACAAATGAGATTTGTGGAGTAAGGTCAAGAGGGAATACAGCTAGTACACAAATGGCGGGGAATGGTCCTTGCTTGTAACGTGGGCATTTTAGTTAATCTGTAGTGACAAGAGCACCTGTCAGTAGGTAAATGTAGGGGTCACTGCGCAGAGCAGCCCGAGTCCCTCAGTTGTTGGAGCGTGAGCCTGGTTGTTCCTCATGCGAGCTAACATCCGCCCAGTGGTGTTGGAGCAGAGAGCTGCATGTCCTCTGGGGACCTTTTAATACGGCTCGCTGAAGTCCTATATATTAACTGGGGACTTATTTCAGTTCATGCGAATTTCCCAAAGGCAAGTTATTTCTCTGAATTTCAGTTTCTTCGTCAAGAGAAAGAGAGAGGGAGAAGAGAGAAAGGTAGGGGGGGAGAAAGAGAGAGAAATATAAGCTTAGACTTTTATTGTCTTTTTCTGGTGGGTGAGTTTATTACTTCCCAATTCTGTTTCCTCCTTCTACTTCCTTAAATTCTTCACTTTTTACAGTCCTCTTGTTCAGAAGGCAAAGTTAAACAGCTCTTGAAAAATGTCCTTTCTCTTCTGTAGCAGTTTGCATTTATGGTCCACAAGAACTTTCTTATAAATGCTATCATGTGGATGGGCAAGAAAGTATCAGTTTACTGTTTTACATATGGTGACTCTGGACACAGAGTGGTTAAGTGATTGGTCCAAGGTCACACAGCTAGCAAGTGGTAGACCTGGTCAAGAAATAAAAGTATTTTTCTCACAGTAGGGTGACTACCTTTCACAATGTTAAATTGCAACATTGAGGGAAATGATCTCTTTCATAAGGTAAGAAGGGTCCTTTTTCTCTTTACTAGTGTGCACCTTCTTTATTTTATAATGAGTGTTTTTGTAGGAAGAGAGGCCAGGTACCATGTTAATTATTGAATTCCATTGTCTGGGTATGTGCCTTACGCCTCCAGAGCCATTCATATCCAAGAAATAATGGAGCGCACAATGATAATGAGCATGTATCTTTGGTTACGCAGTAATGCCACCCGCTCAGTAAAACATTCATGAGCTTACAGTTTTGACCTGTGAAAAGGGCTTTTAATTACAGTTATTTTCTTTGTCTTTTTGCTGTTTGATTCTACCAGACTGCTGGATCTTTTGAATATATTGCCATTGTTTGGAGTAGAAAATGAGCTCTCTGGTTTTGAGCTGACCGAAACATGATGGTACAGAAACAGTGTTTGAAACCAATCACCCTCTAAGCGTTGGATGGTGCACTGTACATAGAATGAAGTTGATAGGGATCAACTGTTCCCACAATCTGTTTGATTAATGAACAAACCACAGCTTTTGAGGAATACGCAAGGGTTACAAATAAAAACAAAAACATGAAAATGAGCGATCCGAATAGTAATCAAATAAGTTAGAGAACCTTGTAAACCTATGCTAATGCGAATATTTTAAAAATTAAATATCCAGTTTTGTCGAGGATAGAGAGAAATACGCATTTATCAAAAGCTGACTGGCCAGGGATGATGTGAATTGATTCCATTTGGTCAATTCGGAAAGAAATATTACTGCCGTAAAAATCTGCCTTCTCTTTGAGCCAGTATTTATACTTAGAGAAATATATCCCAAAGAAATAACTATTACTGCAGGATTCTAGTAAAGATTAGTGACAAAAAAGTTCATTCAACTTTTCATACTAAGAAATAAAGTCTCAATATTAATGCATCCAATCAATACATGTTTACTGAGTCCTGTATAAGCCAAATTTCATCATTCCTCAGAACCTTGCCTTACATGCACAAGCTATGTTCAAATACCTATAGTCCAGATGGTGCATCCGTACAAACCTTAATGTTTTTCCTTCCAAGTATCTGAACATCTGACCAAGCCATTAGCACATTCCAGTGATTCTATACAGTTCCTACTTCAAGTCATTGTTATGTGCAGGCAAAGAGCCCTCACATTTCTACCCACAGGGGAGTTTCCCTCTCCACTGTCCCCGGGGGCACTCCTAAGTGGGCGCGGAGCATTTCAGCAGACTGTTCAGCGGGTGCCAGATGGCATTAGTCACAGGCCAGGCTCCTGGAGTCCTCAGTGTGGGCTGAGGAGGGCTGGGTTAGGTCAGAGGCAAACGTCTGTAAGTGTGAAACTGCTTGCTCATGCAGCTTGCACTTTCAGACTGTGTTCGTGCTCCCAGGCCCGAAGCCAAACTGCCAGCTATAGGGACATGATGTGCTCAGTTCGTGGCGAGCAGATGAGGTAACGCACACATGATGGTCAGCTGGTGTCCTGTGACTGGACCGCTGGTCTCTGTCTGAGTTCAGCAGCGAGGTGTTTCTCCCAAGGGGGATAATGACTGGCTGGAAATAGCATGGCCTTTATCCAACACCCTGGGGGCCGCCACCTGCCTCTTGTGCTGGGACTTCTCATTGGCTCTGTTCAGCACCCTTATTTGCTTCATTTGGTATTTGAAGCACTGTTGGATCTGGTGGGTCTTGAAGGCCAAGTGGCAGAGTTGCCCGAGCTACGGATGATACCAGATAGAATGCCCTCGATTGATTTGTGCCCTGCCCAAAGTGAGCAGCCTTTTAGGTCTCCCAGGAAATGGGTCACAGAAGCATATTTGCGGGAGTGGTGCCTCCCAGGTCTAATAGAGGGGCATACAATCTTCAGCTTCGTTTTCAGTGGGGAAGCGGAGTATGCAAACTTAGCAACTTCATCTACGCTTTGGGGTGCTATCTCAACTCTTCCCAAATCAGTGGGCCCCAGAAATGTCACTGAAGTTGCAGATCCTGACTTTACCTTTGAATTCTTCCCTTCTTCTTATATAATCGTCTTACCGAGGTATCTAGTGTAACAAACTTTTTTTGGTATGAGGATCAGTGAGAAATGGGATGGTGTTATTAAGGGATCCCCCAACTAGGTTTTAGCACAGATCCAAGATGTTGACGAACTGAGGGAACATGAAGAAAGGGATTTGGGTGTCTGCATACTGAAGAAAAGAATAAAAAAAGCATTTTCCTGATTAATAACTACATATCAGGTCCTAAGGACCAGGTTGGTTTGCTTAAGCAAAGAGACCACCTCAAGGAGAGCAGACAGAGTAAGAGATGCTACTTGATTAAGTTTATGCTAATCCACGTGACTCTGAAGGACCCATCTCTCTGCTACACGGATCAAAAGGAAGGTATGCAGAGATGTGATGAGAATCACCACCCCCACATCTTCCCTGGCTTTGTTGGTGGAACTAGTCTATGTATTAGCAACGGGAGTGCACAGAGTTTTCACTCGTCCAGCTCTATCATAATTCTCCACAGTTAGGGAACTGATGAGCAGATTCTGTGCAATTCCTCCCATACCTACTCCAACGATACAGTCAGAACTGGGGATGTAATTACATGATAGGTCTGCAGTCCTGCAGGGCCAATGAGTAGGTAGGCATATCTGATATTCTAACCCCTAATTTTGACCGGTGTATCACAGGATGTATCTCCAGGAGTCAGTAGTACCAATGTCAGTAAAGCGTAACCCTGTCGAATGGCATACTTCCCATAGTTCCCATGGTTGGGAAGCTGCAGATTGCCTTTCCGGTTCCACGAGATGCTTCACATCAGTGGGTGAGGAGAGGGGCTTCCCGTGGTAGTGGCTCAAACAAGCCCTTAGGTCACTTGGCCTAGAGTGTTTTAGTTATATACACCAAGTAGGACCTTAGTGGGCTACCCCCTGTTTCGGGGAGGGGCTCCACAATTAATTAGCCACCAAAGAAGCATTACTGGGTATCAGACAGTACTGCCCATTGTGTAATCCTGCACTTGTAACCTCGCATTTGAACGTGAAAGACCAATACTCAGCCTCTGTGCCCCCCAGAATCCTGGCACTTCCAATGACGTCAGTGGAGCCCATTTCTGCTGGGGCATCTCTGGCTTCCAGAAAATAGCCAGGTAAGAGCTTATGAGACCTTTCAGCAGGACAGGACAGCTTTATCAAAAGCAGGATTTGAGGCTTTTTCCACTGACAATAGACTCTCGGTGGTGGTTGAGCTCAATGTGGTCAGCCATCTGAATCTTCCCATATGTCCTTATTCCAAACCTTGGGGGTTCTTGTCTATTATTATTTCTGCCCTTCAGAGGTCTGCCTGGGCTGTAGATGTAGCTGATGTTGTAAGTTGGCAACATCTGAGGTCAATCTTAAAGTTCATTTTTGGGCTATTAGAGACCTGCAGGATAAGAAATAGGAGATTCATTCATACAGGACCATTCTAGAAAACCCCTAATTGTTGGTCTGCATGTTTAGCAATAATTTTTAGGGTTGAGCTTGTCTTTCTTTAAGCGATCCAACGCCACTAACAACAACCATGCCATCTTCTCTCTCTGCATTTCTTCCTTCCTTTTACACAGTACTTACATGACATTGGCTCTTCCATGACCTCTTCATCCCAGGTGACCACTGGTAATCATCTGATTGCTCATTTGCCACGTTTCATCTATTAACACCCAATGGATTTTGATTGCATCAGCCACAGCTGGGTCAGGTGATCGTCTCCAGATTGCCCGCTTCCGCCAGCATCTGTTGCCTGGGAGCATAGCTGATGTGGGCACTGCACCCTTCAGGCTCTGTGATAGGCAGAACAGGGCCTCCGGAGGTGTCCACGTCCTAATCCTGGCATCTGTGAATGTGCTAAGTGACATGGCGAAGAAGAGTTAGGATGCAGATGTCATTAATGTTGCTAACGAGCTGCCTTTCAGACTGGGAGTTGTTCTGGAGGATAAGATGGAACCAGTGTAATCACAGGGGCTCTTAGAAGTGGAAGGAGGAGGTAGAAGAAGGGAGAGTCAGAGGAAGAGGTGACTGGGAAGGTGGGCAGAGAGGCACTGTTGCTGGTTTTGAAGATGGAAGAAAGAAGCCTGCGAAAACTGAGGGAAGGAAGGAAGTGGATTCCTCTCTAGAGCCCCCAGGAAGGAATGCAGCCCTGTTGACACCCTGATTTTAGGACGTCTGCCTCCCAGAACCATAAAAGAATCCTTCATGTTGTCTTAAGCCACAAAGTTTATGGGACCTTCTTACAGCAGCAATCGAAAACTAAAGCCGATTTTTCATTTCAAGCACAAAAAACTAAATGAATATTTTAAGTGGAAGAGATTTCTCAGGTAGCTCACCAAATCTCCAGGAGGGCCGGAGGGCAGGGCCCGGCAGCTCCCCGTCAGAAGCCACACCACCATCTTCCTGCAGATGTGGATCCCTGACCAGCCACAGGCCCTTGGGGCAGAGCCACTGAACTTGCCTTGTTGGTAGCAATGCTGGGCCTCAAACAGTGTTGCTGGAACCGCACATATCATCTCTAGAAATAGATTTTGTGCAGTCTCTACTTCTTTGGGTCATTAACTTCCAATCAGAACCTGGAATCCGTGTGTTTGATTGTCCTGGCTTAGCTATTATGCTTGTAACATAGCTGCAAGGGAGGCTGAGAAAGCGACTATCTGGTGTTTCTACTTGGCTTCAAAGCTGGTAAATTTCTTACAGAAGGAGATTCGGATGCTGGTGACCAGAAACAATGACTACAATCCCAGAAGAGGAGAGATTTTTTTTCTGCTTCCCAGGTCTGTCTCAGTGTTGCTTGGGTGTTTGCTGGTCCCTGTAACCAATGACTGTTTAAGGTGTGGAGAGGTTCATCGACTAACTGATTTTAGAGAGTACCCTTGACTGAGAGCCCCTGATGGAAAGGTGCAGGTACGCAAAGGAAAAGTGCTTCAGTTATCAGAGGAGAAGGACAAGGCAAAAAAAGGCATACTGTGGTGAAAAGAACGTACGATTATAGCTAGACCCACCTGAGTTAAATCGCAGCTATATCGCATGCTTGCTTGCAAAGTCGAATTTACTTGAATATTCCTACTGTTCACCAGAGGGGTTCAGAGTCCTGCTTCTGGTGCTAGGTGGCCTGGCATGTGTCCATCCAGGATCTGTCACGAACCACCTGTGTGATCTTTGTGTTTCGTGCCCTCCCTTGCAGCGTGGGTATAAGAAAAGAACCTCCTTCGTAGAATAGTTGTGATTAATGTATGAGTTATGACTGTGATGAGCTTAGAAAAGTGCCTGGCACATCATACTAGCCATCACTAATATGATTATTTTAATGTAACACACGCACACAGAAAGGAAGTAAAATGATCGTTTTCAAACTCATTACCGGTAATGGTGATAGGGATGTGGGCTGCGGGAGGAAAACTAAAGCTTGCTCATAAGAGGTCATTTCTATTGTGTCTTTTAGACATAAATGCAACTGGTTTAAAATCCGAACGCCTCACGCAGCTGTGTCCCCTCTCTCGTGGGGTCTCGTGCTGCGCTCCTTCCTTTCTCTAGTGGGAACTGGGGACCAGGAGAAAGCGGAGGTCACCGTGGTGGCAGAACGGTGTTGGGCTGTCCTGTCTGATTGGTGTAGCTGGTCAGATTTGGTCCCTGGGCATCCTGAGTGGGTGGCCCTTGAAGTATCGCTGGGCCTGCCTGGTGTTGAGCATCACACTGTTATCTTCCCCTGAAGAATGTGGGTCCTGCCACAACCTCCAGACACAAAGTCCTTCTCGTTGTGGCCTTCCCCCTGATTCCGGGATGCTTGACTTCGATTTTCCTGGGGTGCCCAGGGTTTCCATATGCTTGCTCTCTACATATTACGGTGTGAGGTCCCACCCTCTGCCGATCCTACACTTTTAACCATGTCCCATGTTAAAGATGGCATGTCAAATGCTAGTCTTCTTTAAGGAGTTTGCATTTTTTAAGGCGGATCTTTTGACAAATGACGGAGAAGGCCCTCTGTACTTGGATATCCTAGGTCTGTTTGGGTGTTTCTGTTCCCACTTGCATTCCTACCTGGGGTTTTGACCCTTAGAGGAGAGTCAGGATACCTGAGCCAGTAACTGAAAAGTCTTTTTTTTTCTTCTTCCTCTGAATTGTGTGGTAGATCATATCCTGAGTTCTTTCTGGCTTCGTTCCCCTGTATTATCTTTTAGGCTCTGGTTCTTATTATTTCAAGGCTTTTGAGTTTGGAAAATTTCATTTCTTTTTAACAAAATATGGTGACCAAAACTAAAAATGGAACTAACAAATACAGTCTTCAAGTTAAAACTGAACAATAAGCTCTGGCCGGTTTGGCTTAGTGGTAGTATTGGCCCATGGACCAATGAGTCGCAGGTTCGATTCTGGCCAAGGACACTTACCTCGGTTGCAGTTCGTCCCTGGCCCTGGTTGGGGTTGTGCAGGAGGCAACCAGTCGATGTGTCCCTCTCAGGTTGATGTATCCTTGGGTGAGGATTAAAAACAACAACAACAAAAACTGAACAATAACTTTGTTCTTTATTCCACCTCTGAAAGTGTTAAATGGCCGTGAATTACTGGATGAGGAGCAGCAAGGCAAGTATGTTCAGTATTTTCAAAATAGTATCCCTGTTCCCCCAAGTATGTAGCAAAATCTTGGTAACAAGCACTTCTTGTTATTTTATGTAAATATACTTATTCAAATCGAACCAACAAATAATGCTTAGCTTTACACATAAGTATCGAGTTGCTCAGCAATATACTAGAGCCCTGCATCGTTCATTCATCACTCAACAAATACACATTGATAGCCTACTGTGTGCCAGGCCTTGCTCTGAGTGACCCAGAACTCCTTTTTTGGCGTTTAGGCAAAATAGATGGCATTGGTTTTAACGGTGATATTTCTGCAATGCGTTCTGAGGTTCTTCAGCAGCTAAGTTGGATATGGCTCCAGATGGACCAAAAACATACCAAATGCACCCACATTAACTAATTTTTTAACGTTAATAGTGTTCAGTGAGGTTAAATTGTTTCCTCTGTTCCCCACCCAATAATTTTAGCTAAGTATAGAGTGAATGGTGAAGTGGTTGTTGGGAATGGTACAGCTGATCAAACCCAGCCAGTACTGCTGGTTCATGGATCTCCTGTTGGTTTCCTTCTCCTTCTTGCTCAGTCTTGCATGAGTCTGACATCGGCCATGGCAGCAGAGGGAGGGCTAATGGCAGTGATGAGTTGTACTGAGACCAAGGAGAAATGCCACTCAGCTCACAGATTTTTGAAATGGGAGGCCATTGGTAGGATGGGTGTCTGTCTGTTACTAAGGCAAATAGAAGAGTAACTTCATCTTTTTGACCCTCTATTTTCTATCATGTAAATCATGGTATGATTAGACTTTAAATAGTGAGAAGGTCATTGACACAGTAGGTAATTGGAAACATCTTGGTTATACTATATATCATGTGTAATCATATTTATGATAGTGAGTTAATAATGTATAAGGCTCAAATAATCTTGTATCATTTAATTTTACTGGTTCTTAGTAATGATAAAAATATAACCAATTTCTCAGAGATCATATGACATTTTTTTGTATGTGTGAAGATTTGAAGAGTTTTGCTATATGTGAAATGGCAGTTTCTCATGTGCAAAAGCACTTTTAGAAAGATAGCAGTAGATATGTCAAGATAAAAATGAAGATGCTTGCCCATGCAGGAAAATGTCATAGGTAGCCAGTTTGGCTTGTAAATGCAAAAGTTTCTTGTGATTCTTTTCTTTTGATTCTCTTCAACATGTTTTTCTCCCCCGTATTCTAAGAAAAGTCACATAGGTAGCTCACCAGTTGTGATGAGCCTACTATGAGGCTGTTTCCTTGGAGAATGGTCTCAGTTATCTATACCTTTGGGACTATTAAGTCAAATGCCTGAGAGATTCTTTGGAAGCAAGATGACTAAGACATTTTCTAATTTTTGAGCTGATTCTATGCAACATATACGTTCCCCAAAAGCTGTTTTAAATTATATATTTGTAAACCTAGTAATTTTCGGCGTACTAAGGGGTCTTATTATTTCAAGGAACTCCTGAGCAAGTATCCAGAGCAAAAATTATCTTGCACTCTGACTAATCATATCCTAATTTAGCTATTTTATAATTCTTATCTTAAAAGTAGGACATGCCTTCTTTGTCTTTCAGATCGAGCCATGTATTTGAAAATGAAGCTTTTTATTTATTAATGTATAAAGTGCACAGATCATAACTGTACATTTTGATGGGTTTTGACAGCTATATCTCACCTAGGTGATCACTTCCCAATAAAGATGTAGAGCATTTCCACAGCTTATGAAATTTCCTTATGTGCCTTTGCTATCAATACTCTCCCACCCTCCCAACCAGGGCTCTGATTTCTATTACCACAGTTTAGTTTGACCTATTCTCTCTCTCTTCTTTTTCCTTGATTGATTTTTAGAGAGAAAGGGAGAGGGTGAGAGAGAGAAACATCGATTTGTTACTTGTATTGGGCCAGGGCCTATTCTTGAACTTTCTATAAATGGATTACACCCTTAAGACGGGATTCTTGCCCTGGCCGGTTTGGCTCAGCAGTTAGAGCGTCGGTCCGCGGTCCAGAGAGACCCGGGTTCAGTTCCCACTAAGGGCACTTTCCTTGGTTGCAGTTTGTCTGTGGCCCATGTGGGTGGCAACCAGTTGATGCGTCTCTCTCACATGGATGTTTCTCTCTCTCTCTCTCTCTCTCTCTCTTCCTCCCCATCTCCCTCCTGCTCTATCTGAAGATAAATGCAAAAAAAAGAAAAAAAAAAAAAAAGAAAGAAAGAAAAATGTCCTCAGGTGAGGATTAAAAATAAATAAATTAAAAAAGACTGGATTCTTTTGCCCAACAAAATGTTTTTGAGATAGTTGAGATTCATTCATGGTGTTATGGGTGTCGGTAGTTCATTTTTCTTTATTGTTCTCTGCTGCACTCATTTTATGATGATACCATAATTTGTTTAAACATTCTTCTATTGATGGACATGTTAGTTTCCAGTTTTGGGTTATTATGAATAAAGCTTCTGAGAATATTCTTATAAAAGTCTTTGTGTGAACATGTTTTCACTTGTCCTGAGTTAATTCCTAGGAGTGGGATAACTGGATCATAGAGTAGGGATATGTATAATTTCTAAAGAACCCCAAAATGGTCTCGCAAAGTGGTTGCTGCATTTTTCTCTCTTACCAGTAATATGAAAGTTCTAGTTGTTTCACATCCTTGCCATGATTTATAGTCAGTTTTTAAATTTTAGCCATTTGAATGGTATGTCATAGGATCTTATTGTGGTTCTGATTTGAATTTCCTTGATGACTAATGATATTTAATGCCTTTTCATGTGCTTCTTGGCCATTTAGATGTCTTATTTCCTCACTTTTTTTTTTTTTTTTTTTATCCTCACCCGAGGACATTTTTCCATTTTTTGTACAGATAGAGTGGGAGGGAGAGAGAGGAAGAGACAGAGAGAGAGAAACATCGATGTGAAAGGGACACATCGAGTGGCTGCCACCGCACGACCAACCAGGGCCGGGGACGAACTGCAACCGAGGTACGTGCCCTTAGCGGGAACCGAACCCAGGTTTCTCCGGACCGCAGGCTGATGCTCTAACCGCTGAGCCAAACTGGCCAGGGCTATTTCCTCACTTTTTTAGTGTATTTCCAAGTTTGCCTATTTAAAAAATTGGGTTGTCGCCCGGCTGGTGTGGCTCAGTAGTTGAGCATCGACCCGTGCACCAAGAGGTCGCCTGTTCGATTCCTGGTCAGGGCACATGCCCAGGTTGTGGGCGAAATCCCCATTGGGGGGCACGCAGGAGGTGGCCAATCGATGTTCTCTCTCATCAATGTTTCTATCTCTCTCTCCCTCTCCTTCCTCTCTCTCTAAAAATCAGTAAGAAAAAAATTTTTAATAAAAATTTGCATTGTCTCTATTTCTTGATTTGTGGTTTTTCTTTACATATTCTGGATATGTCTTTTACCAGATGTATGTGTCACAAATTTTCTGTTTCTGGATTATTTATTCATTTTCTTAATGTGTTTTTAATGAGTAAAAGTGTTTCATTTTGATGAAGTCCAGTTAATTATTTTTCACTTATAATTAGAACTTTTAAAATCTTGTCTTTATGTTCTTCACTTATCCCAAGATCATAAAGACAGTTTGTTAAATTTTCTTCTAGAGGCTTTATAGTTTTAAGTTTTATGATCAATCTTTAATTTTTTATATGGTGTGAGATAGTTCAGACTATATTCTCATTATGGATATACATTTTTTCTAGCACCATTTATTGAAAAGGCATTTTTCCCTTTTCAACTGCATTGACACCTTTGTCAACAATCAGTTTTTCATCTAGCATGGATGTATTTTTGGATTCTTTATTCTATTCCACTGATGTGTTTGAATATCTGGATGCTACTATTATACCATCTTAGTTACTGTTGGTTATAGTAAACCTTGGAATCAGATATAAGAACTTTAATTTTTTTTTTTAAAGATTGTTTTGGTTGTTTTCAATCCTTTCATTTTCATATGAATTTTTAGAAATAACTTGTTAATTTCTATTAAAAAAACTTTGTGGGGTTTTGCATGTGATTACTTTACATGCATAAATAAATTTGGGGGAAATTTCCATATTAACACAATTGACTCTTTCTCCATTTATTTAGGCCTTCAAATTATCTCATGTTTTACAGTTGTCACTATAGAAGTCTTTCACATTCTTTGTTAAATTTATTTCTAAGTAATTTATATATTGTAAATGTTATTTAAAACTTTTTAGTTTTCAATTGTTTGCTCCTAGTGTATAGAAATATAACTGTTTTAGTTATATGGACCTTGTAACATGAAACCATGCAAGATCATTTATTAGCTATATTAGTGTCTTGATTGATTTATTAAGCTTTTCTATTTGGAAAATCACATCATCTACAAATAAAGACAATTAAAAAAATTTTTTTTCTACTATTTATGCCTTTCATTTTTTCTTGCCTATTGCACTGGCTAAAACTTCCAATTCAAAGTTAAAGAGAGACATCCCTTATATTATCTGCCACCGAATCCTTACACAGAGGCCTTATAACCTCATGGGCAACAGGGATGCTAGGAGACCTTTTGCTCTAATACTTGGTCTTTGACCCCCCAGTTCCTGGCACAGAGCTCCTAAACCCCTTGAAATTTCCTGGATGATAAGAACATCTTTTGTTTTTTTTTTAATTTAATTTAATTTTTTATTTTTTTACTATTGCTTTTAGGGAGGAAGGGAAAGCGAGTGAGAGAAAGAGAGAGAGAGAGAGAGAGAGAGAGAGAGAGAGAGAGAACATCAATTGGTTGCCTCCTGCATGCCCCCCACTGGGGATTTGGCTCACAACCTGGGCATGTGCCCTGACCAGGAATCGAACCAGCAACCTCTTGGTACATAGGTCGATGCTCAACCACTGAGCCACAACTGCTGGGCGAACATCTTTTGTTCTCATGAGGTGACTCTTGGTGGGCTCATTATCATCTGTAGATAATCATCCAAATAACCTCAGGATGGGGACTGGTCACCAGAAAGACCAAGCATGATTAGAAGTTTAGAACATTTAAGCTTCCTTAGCAATTGAATTAATAGTCCATTATGCCTATATGATGAAGCCTCCACAAAAATCTCTAAAGTACAGTGTTTGGAGAACTTCTGGGTTGGTGAGCACATCTATGTGCTGGGAGGGTGGTGAATTCCAACCACACAGGGACAGAAGATTCTCTGTTGAGGATGCTACTAGATCTGACCCTATGTATCTTTTTATCTGACTGTTCATCTGTATCCTTTATCATATCCCTTATTAATGTGTTTCCCACAGTTCTGTGAACCATTCTCAAAAATTATTGACCCTGATGAGGGGGTGGGGTTGTGGGAACCTCCAGTTCATAGTTGGTCAGATAGAGGTCCAGGAGGCCGGAAGTTGCATTTGGCATCTGAAGTGGGCGCAGTCATTGAGACTGAGGCCTTCACTCATGGGATCTAACACCGACTCCGGGCAGGTAGCACCAGAATCGTGGGACACCCAGCTTATGTGAGAGAACTGGTCAGTGTGAGGGAAAAGTAACCCATGCATTTGGTGTCTGAAGAGTTGTGAGGGCAGAAGAAAGAAAGCAATAGTTTACTTTTATGCTGTTTATCAGATTTAAGAAGTTTATTTTCTACTCCCAGCTTTCCCAATTAAGGGATTAAATTTTTGTTAGAGTTTATGCTTTTAATGAGATGCTATTATGGTGAATTACACTGAATGACTAATTTTGCCTTCACAGGAAGGAGCATATTGGTCATGATGCATTATATTCAATGTATTACTAGATTTGATCTGTTATTTTGTTAAGAAATTTTGTATTTATATTTAATAGAGTTATTAGTATGCGCTTTTCTTGTAATGTCCTTGTCAGGTTTTAGTATCAGGTTTGTCAGGGCCTCATAAAACACATTGGGAAGTTTCTTTCCCCCACCCTTATTTTCTGAGTTTATGGAAAATTGGTATCAGTTCTTCCCTCAATGTTTGATAAAAATCACCAGCCTTAAAGTTTCTTTGTGGGAAAGATTAAATGTTCCCACAAAGTTAAATATTTTTAACAGTTATAGGACTGTTTAGATTTTTTTTAACTTCTTGTGTCAGTTTTATAATTTGTGTTTTTAATGGATTTTTCCCATTTCATCTAAACCAGAATATTTATTGGCATGAAGTTTTTCGTGATATTCCCTATTATTCTCTTATGATCTATATGGTCTGTAGTGATGTATTTATTCCATTCCTGATATTGGTAAATTTGTGATGTGTTTTTCTCCTTTTTTATTTTTTGTTCAGTCTTGATAGAGTTTCACTTTTTAAAAATCTTTTTAGCCCTGGCCGGTTTGGCTCAGCGGTTAGAGCGTCAGCCTGTGGTCCAGAGAGACCAGGGTTTGGTTCCCGCTAAGGGCGCGTACTTCGGTTGCAGTTTGTCCCCGGCCCTGGTTGGCTGTGCGGGTGGCAGCCACTCGATGTGTCCCTTTCATGTCGATGTTTCTCTCTCTCTCTCTCTCTCTCTCTCTCTCTCTCTCTCTCTCTCTTCCTCTCTCTCTCTCCCACTCTCCCACTCTGTCTGAACAAAAAATGGAAAAATGTCCTCAGGTGAGGATGAAAAAATAAAAATAAAAAATAAATAAATAAAAAAAAATCTTTTCAAAGACTTACTTTAGGCTTTGTATCTGTTGCCTATTTATCATTTCATTGTTATTCATTCTTGTATGTTTTCTTCTAATTAATTTGAGTTTAATTAGCTCATCTTTTTCCAGCTTTATATAGAAGCTTAGATCAATATTTTTAAATTTTTCTTCTTTTCTAATATAATCATCCAAAGCTAGAAATTGTCCTCTAAGCACAATTTTAGCTACATCCCACAATTTTGAATTCACTCTCATTTTGCCTGAGATATTTTCTAATTTATATCTAAGTTGTTTCTTTGACTTATGGGTTATTTAGAAATACATTTGATTATTTCCAAATTATGGAGTTTTTCCTGTATCTATTGGCAACTAATTTTTAATTTAATTTGTTACAATCAGAGAAATGCTCTCTATGATTAATTTCTTTGAAATTTTTGAGATTTGATTTGTGTCATATCATATGGGCCTTCTACAGATTTGTTCCATCTGCATTGGAAAAAAATGTTTTTTAAATATCAAATAGATCAAGTTGATTGATAGTTGTTGGTCAAATCTCCAATATCCTTATTGATTTTCTCTATTTGATATGTTAATATAATGACTGAATGAAGAAGGTATATTCCAACTCTGTGTGTAGATTTCTCTTTTCCTTCAGTTCTGTCAATGTTTTTCATGTATTTTGTTACTCTCTTATTAGGTGCACACATTTAAGATTGCCATTTGCTCCTAATGAATGGACACTTCTATCATAGTGCCTTCTTTTTTTAAGATTTTTATTTTATTGATTTTATTTTTTTAAGAGAGAGAGGAAGGAAGAGGAAGAGAGAGAGAGAGAGAGAGAGAGAGAGAGAGATCTATGTGAGAGCAAACATTGACCTCCTGCACACCCTCTACTGGGGATTGAACTTGAAACCCAGGCACGTGTCCTGATTGGGAATCAAACTGCCAACGAGATGATTTCCATCTTTGCTTCCACCGAGCTAGTAGAGGTATTATTTTGCCTGAAAGGTATTAAAACTAAAAAGTATTTTCAGCCCTGGCCAGTTTGGCTCAGCGGTTAGAGCATCGGCCTGTGGTCCGGAGAGACCCGGGTTCGGTTCCCGCTAAGGGCACGTACTTCGGTTGCAGTTTGTCCCCGGCCCTGGTTGGTCGTGCGGGTGGCAGCCACTCGATGTGTCCTTCACGTCGATGTTTCTCTCTCTCTCCCTTCCTCTCTCTCCCTCCCACTCTATCTGTACAAAAAAATGGAAAAATGTCCTGGGTGAGGATAAAATAAAAAGTATTTTCAGGTGGTGTCAGCTTGCTAAGAATTGTGGAGTTTTTTTTTTTTTTTTTTTTAACTGTCTTTATTATTATTTTTTTAAATCCTCACCCGAGGATATTTTTCTCTTTATCTTCAGACAGAGTGGGAGAGGGAGAGAGAAAGGGAGACAGAGAGAAACATGGATGTGATAGAGCCACATCGACTGGCTGCCTCCCGCATGACTCCGACCAGGGCTGGGGCTGAACCGCAACCAAGGTACGTGCCCTTGACCAGAATCGAACCTGTGACTCTTTGGTCCTTGGGCCAATGCTCTAACCACTGAACAAAACTGGCCAGGGCTTAATATTTTTACACAGTGGAAGAATTCTATGGCATTTTGATCTGAAAAGCTTGGAATTCGCTAAAGTGAAAGTTCCAGTCTGAGAGCCAAGCGAATGCTAGTTTTTGTTTCAAATTCCAAGTGTATGACTTAAGGCAGGTCATAAAATCTATCCCAGAAGAACAAAGACAGTCATGTTTATCCTAATCTACAACTCATGGAATTTTATACTTGGACATGATGTTAGAGATTAGCTGCTCCTACCTGGTAATTTTATGGATAAGCAGACTGAGGTTTTGAGAGGTTAAGTGATTTGCTAAAGACATTCAGCTGGTTCGTAACGAAGCTGGAATTTGAATTCTGGACCCTCGCGTCATTGATCTGCTATGATTCTTGACTCAAGTATGGCCAATTTAGAGAGCATTTAGAAGGACTCCAAAATTCCAAAATAATGAGTCAATATAAATCTTTACTAATATAAGTTACTAAATATTTAAAAATTTAAAAATGCTGTTTAAAAATTTTTAAATGCTTTACATAAATTTCAAATAGCAGTGTTTATCTTCTATTGCTAAGTTTGTATTCAAGCAAATATATCAGGGGAGCCCCATAAATCCTGGTCAGGTACCACACAAACTGATTTGAAGAAAATATCATTCTCCTATTTAAAATTGTTTTCCTTTATTGATTTTAGAGAGAGAGGAAGGGAGAGGGAGAGAGAGATACAAACATTGAGGAGAGAGAACATCGACTGGCCACCTCCTGCATGCCCCCCACTGGGGATTGGGCCCACAACCTGGGCATGTGCCCTGACCAGGATTCGAACTGGCGACCTCTTGGTGCATGGGTCGACGCTTAACCACTGAGCCACAACAGCCGGGCTCCTTCTCCTATTTATTATTGACACAACAATATCAATTTGTCTAGTTCTCAAAGATTACAAATTGTCATTGTGGGGTAGGCAGTTAGACAGACATGATTAGCTCAGGTATGGAGGGTCACCAGGGCTGAAAGCCTGAGGTACCTAGCAACAGGCAAAACTGGGAAGCAAGTGTTGTAGGGTGGGACCTGGCCTCGTGTGTCTTTTCCTCCCCTAGCATATCAATGGTCATGGGGTTTGGTCCCTCCCCTGACCTTTCTTCCTCTGGTTCATTGCTAGTCATGTGGTCAGTCCCTTTAAAGGAGGGATAAAGTGGCCAGAGAATAGATTAATCAGTAGAGACCATGACCCTAAAGGGACACACCTGGAAAAATGATGAATATTCTATTGAGATCCTTCCCTGAGACCTCCCCCACTAAAATCCCCACTGGTAAAAACCCTCAAGATAAAGGACCCAGCATGTTCTTTCTCTTGCGCATGCTCTAGGCTTTCCTCAGGACACGCGTGCTCTCTCTGGACCATGCTGATGCCTTACCCCTCTCCTTCTTCCAAGTGCGGTTTTCTTTGCTTGTCTTTCTCCTAAGCTCCAAGGGCCCTTCTTTTGCCTCTGTAACTTATTTCCTGCGCCCACACAGCCCAGCTGGCTCACTTCTTCCATGGCTTCTACCTCTGTGACTTTCTAAATAAACTTGTTCCTTCAATTTGAGTTCCTTGGCTCTGAATTCTTTCTTTGCCAAACTCAAGTACTGAGGTTGCTGAACCGAGGTCCAATCGCCAGTAACACCTGGTGCCGTTTTGCTGCTAACAATTAGATCCTCACAAACAGTACTATAAAAATAACATATTTACTGAGTAATTTCTATATGCCAGGAACTCCTCTAAATGTTTTACATCTGTTAACTTTATCCATACAACAGCCCTAGTTCCTATTATTGCCTTCATTTTATAAATGCACAGAGAATTAAAGTAAGCTGCTCAAGGTCACACAGCCTTGAGATAGAGTAGGAATTGGACCTAGACTGGATAGCCTTAGCACTTTATCACAGTTTCTTAGGTAGATATCTTCTTTCCTTGCGTGCCAGCCTCCCCCCCACTCCGTACCCCGTGCTTCTATTTACACAGAACACTTTACGCAAGTACCCATTCCAAGGCCATATGACACATTACACAACTTGTCACTGGCCAGGTCTAAAGCATTAGGGGAAACACATTTCTCAAGGTGTTAAGAAAAATCATGATAATTTTTCTGATAAATAAAATGAAAATATTTAGTTTTTTGACTGTTATATTTGAGCCTTCAAATATAAGCAATGAGACAATATATCGTTTTTTATTTTACCTTTATTGTAAATGGATCTTTTCTCTATTACACTTTTCAATTTGCCAACATTTATTTTGGAAAACAATTATATATCATTATTCTCTCTATACACTACTAAAAAAGAAAAGAAAATCAAGAGACTGAGAGAATAAGAAGGCATGCCACAGACTGGGAGAAAATAACTCCTTTATATTTTTGAATTCGAGAGGCAATATCTCTGCCTTTATTTGGGGACACTTTCTTTTTAAAAAATTTTTTTATTGATTTTTTTTTTTTTTTTTTTTAGAGAGAGTAAGGGAGAGGGAGAGAGAGAAACATTGATGCAAGAGTGAAACACCAGGGATCGAACCGACAAGCCCAGGCATTTACCCCAATCGGGAGTAGAACTGCAACCTTTGGGTGCACAGGATGATGCCCAACAGAGCTACACAGGCCAGGGCTATTTGGAGGCATTTTCATGGCTGAACCAAATGAAACTCAAACACTGAATACTCAAATATTCCAACCTTTTGGCAGGATAGCAAAAGGGGCCTTGATCAGCTCTTTGTTTCCACTTCCATCCTGATCCCTGTAACACCTCCTCCCCCATCCGAGTTAAAAGAAAGTTTCCACAGAAGTGATTAAAAGTCATCTGCAATCTTCTATGAGATTCCTCACTTGGCTAATGCACTTACTTTCTAGAAGATCAAGTTCATTGCAATAATTTCATGGCAATTAATCTTGTGCTTAAATGATAATCCTATAATTAGAAGCAATTAAAATTCTGCATAGGCTCAGTCAATGTCAATGTCCCTACATACTCACGGGGTACTCTTGAAAGAGGCCCCAGAAATAATTTGTTTCTCCCCTTCTCAGAGGTGCAAGCATGCAAAGGCCATTTGAAGAATGCTTCTTCATGGCAGGAGTCACTGAAGTCAAAGTGAATGGACTGAGGTCCCTGTGCAAAGAATCCAGGAGCTTGAGATCATCTTCAGCAGGAGAGAGAGAAGCCATGTCACTGTCAGCTTGGCTATCTGTGACAGTGAGCTTTTCGCCAGTGACCTCGGCCTTCAGGCAGACTGCCCCTCTTCTCTGTGTGGTCCATTCCCGCAGAGGCTGGGGACCTTGACCACACAGCGGTGGTGCACGTTCATACTGCACGTGTCACATTTCATCCCTTGACGGATCATTCCATACAGCAGCGACCCACAGTGATTACAGAAGGTGGGCCTCCAGTAAGTGTGCGCTTTAAACTTGTGCTTGCTCCTGGGGTCATCAGTGTCGGGTCCCTTGTCCGAAACCCGACAAGGGAAAACAACAGATTCATGGCACCTCTTGTGAACCGCAAAAGAGCAAGCTTGGCACTGGTAGCCTTGTTTCCCTAACCCCCAGATGAAGCCGGTGCAGTGGCTGCAGAAGGTGGGTTGCTTGAACACGCGGGCGACGAATTTGTGGCCCTTCACCTCGTGCACTTTCTTCTGTCTCAGCGTCCCTCTGCGGGCCAGGCGTCTGTCCTGGGACTCCTGAGACGCGGGGGGGACGTCAGCCATGGTCCTTCCCAGCTACCTCTGGCCTCGGCGGGGCGTCGGCGGGAGGCGGAGGTCCCGGGGGAGTCGCGGCGGCGGGAGGCGGAGGTCGAGGAGGAGTCGAGGCGGCGGCGGGAGGCGGAGGTCCGGGGGAGTCTCGGCAGCGCGGCTAGGGAGTCGGGCTGGCGGGCGGAGAGGGCGCTGGAGCTGCTCAGGCGCTCGCAGGCCCCGCGCGCGGATTTTGTAGACGGGGTGGCAACGCCCACCGCGCCCGCCCCAGTGCCAGTGCGGGGGCGCGCGGGGCGGGGCACGCGGGGGCGAGTGCGGGCGGGGCGCGCCTGCCGTGGGGGTGGCGGCTAGGGGTTCGCGGGGGCGAGTGCGGGCGGGGCGCGCCTGCCGTGGGGGTGGCGGCTAGGGGTTCGCGGGGCGGGACGAGGCGTGTGCCTGCCGTGGGAGTGGGCGTCTAGGGGTTCGCGGGGCGGGACGAGGCGTGTGCCTGCCGTGGGAGTGGGCGTCTAGGGGTTCGCGGGGGCGGGACGAGGCGTGTGCCTGCCGTGGGGGTGGGCGTCTCGGGGTTCGCGGGGGCGCGCGGGGCGGGATGAGGCGTGTGCCTGCCGTGGGGGTGGGCGTCTCGGGGTTCGCGGGGGCGCGCGGGGCAGGATGAGGCGTGTGCCTGCCGTGGCAGTGGGCGTCTCGGGGTTCGCGGGGGCGCGCGGGGCGGGATGAGGCGTGTGCCTGCCGTGGGGGGGGCGTCTAGGGGTTCGCGGGGGCGCGCGGGGCGGGATGAGGCGTGTGCCTGCCGTGGGGGGGCGTCTAGGGGTTCGCGGGGGCGCGCGGGGCGGGGCGCGCCTGCCGTGGGGGGGCGTCTAGGGGTTCGGGGGGCGGGACGAGGCGTGTGCCCGCCGTGGGAGTGGGCGTCTAGGGGTTCGCGGGGCGGGACGAGGCGTGTACCTGCCGTGGGAGTGGGCGTCCGAGTTGGCAGAGCGGCCCGGACAGCGGGGGCGGCGGCAGCGGCCGGGCAGTGCCGCCGGAATTGGAGGCGGAGGCGGATGTAGGGCAGCGAACCCGGTCCCCTCGCGGGCTTTCTCTTTCCCTCCTTTTCCTGCTCTTTGTCGGCCCGCCTCTCCCTCCTCGCAGGCTCCTCCTCCGGCTGTGCCCGCTCTGCCTCCTCCCACCGGCTCGCTGCCTCCAGGCCTCTTCCTCCTCCGCGCTCCTGCCTGGCTCCGGGGCGAGGTGGGCGCCCCCGTGCGTGGCCGGGAGCCCCAGGCCGGGACGGGGCTCCACGCTGCCTCCGTGGCCAAGTCCTGGAGCCCCGCCTGCAGCCCTTTCCTCAGCGTTATCAGCTTGAGGTTTCCCCTGGCTCAGTCCAGGCCAGTTGTGGATGCCCTAAAATGCTCCTAAAGAAGTCTTACAACTCAACAGTAAGAAAAACAAAAAACAATTAAAAAATGGGCCAAGGACCTTAATTGACACTTCAGCAAACAAGATATACAGATGACAAGCATATATAAAGAGGTGTTTCACGTCATGTATCATCAGGAAAATGCAAATCAATACAATGAGATGCCACTGCATGCCTATCAGAATGCCCCAAATCTGAAACAGTGGTAACACCCCGTGCTAAGGACGAGAAGCAATAGGAAATCTCATTCACTGCTGGTGGAAATGCAAAATGGTGCAGCCGTTTTGAAAGACAGCCTGACAGTTTCTCACCAAACTAAACCTGCTCTTACCATGTGCTCCAGCAATCACACTTTTTGGTATTTACCCAAAGGTGTTGAGGGCGATGTCCACACAAAATCCTGCGTGGATGTTCATAGCAGCTTTATTCATTGTTGCCAAAACTTGGAAGCAACTAAGATGTCTTTCAGTAGGTGAATGGATAAATAAACTAAGGTTCATCAGACAATGGGATATTTTTCATTTCTGAAAAAAAAAAAACAAACAATGAAGCCATGAAAAGGCATGGAGGGAACTTAAATGCATATTACTAAGTGAAAAAAGCCAGTCTGAAAAGGCTACATACTGCTGATTCCAACTACATGACATTCTAGAATAGGCAAAACTAGTGACAATAAAAAGATCAGTGGTTCCCAGGGGAAGGGTTGAACAGGTGGAGCACAGAGGATTTTTAGGGCAGTGAAATTGTATGACGCTATAATGATGGGTACATTTTATACATTTGTCCAAACCAGTAATTTTCAACCTTGTTCATCTCATGAAATTACTAAATTCCATCTCAACTAATTACTAAAATTCTGCCGCATATCAAAAATATATATATTTTTTGCTGACCTGACAAAAAATAGGTATAATTTTGATTCATTCACATTGGACGGTTATTGTTGTGTTAGCTATTGTCATTTTTTCATTTTACAATCTAAGGGGAAAGAGGTCCGTGCTCCTGACTAAATAGTCAGGTATTGCATGTTTTAAAAATTCTTGTGGTACACCAGTGTGCCTGCTGTGGCACACTGGTTGAAAATTGCTGGTCTGCCAGAGACAAACTAGTAGGGTACAGACTGACAAACCTCAGAAGAGGGGGACTGGGGGGAGGGAAAAGATAAACCATAGAACTTATGTGCATGCATGAGTAACCAGTGGACATAGACAACAATGCTGGGGGTGGGGTGGGGGCAGGAACGGGAGGAGGGTGTCAATGGGGGAAAAAGGAGAAACATCTGTAACAAAAATAAATTAATAAAAATTGCAAAATAAAAATAAAAAATTGCTGGTCTAAACCCATGGAATGTACACCACCAAGGGTGAACTTCAGTGTAAATCATGGACTTCAGGTGATCATGATGTATCAATGTAGGTTCATCAATTGTAACAAAAGTATCACTCTGGTGGGGAATATCGATAATGGGCGCACGGTGTATATGGGATATCTCTTGATACCTCTTAATTTTGCTGTAAATCTAAAATTGCTCTAGAAAAATAGACATAAAATAGATAAAAGAACAGAGATGCACAGAACCAAGTGACCCATTGTACGTAATGGAGCTGGCAAGGAATGAGTTTAGGAGAACTGGACCGAGTGAAAGACAGATTTTTGGGTGGAGATAATGAGTTCAGTTTTATATCTTATCATGTTTTTTACGGAGTACTTTCATCTGTGAATAGTTCATAAGCTAATTCTCACAACCACCTTATGAAGTAGGTGCCGTGTTTTCCCCATCCCATAATGTGGAAACTAAAGCTTAGGGGAGGAGTCAGCAACCGAAGCCTCATTCTGAGAAAGAGACGGAGCTGGGACTTGAACCCAGGTGGATCTGGCTCCGAGTGATGTGCTCCTAATCATCCCGCTCCACTGCCTGTGGGGTGCTTGTGGGGTCAGCGCGTAGACGCGGCCTCAGGTCGCTTCCAATAAGTCTGGAGTCCAGGATTAGGGATGAATGTGGAGGTAACTGTGGATGGGAAGTGGCCACTGAGTTGAAGATGAACTGAAAAGATGACGAAGGAGATGAGAACTTGCACGTTGGATGAATCTAGGTAAGAGAGACACTGTGAAAGGGAAAGGGGCATGCTATGCCCCGTTGCTGTGTGGGCCCAGGGTTGTTAGTTATCTGTTACAGGTGCGTTTATTGCAGGGGTGTCTGGAGTAGGGGACACGCTGTCCCTGGGCCTTTTAGGAATACACGTATGAGACAAATCACCGGTACGCGTAACCAGTGGACATAGACAACAAAGCTGGGAATGGGGCAGGGGGTGGGGAGGAATCAGGAGGAAGGTGTCAATGGGGGAAAAAGGAGAAACATCTGTGACAAAAATAAATTAATAAAAATAATTTTAAAAAAAAGACAAATCACCAGCATTAGTCATCAGTTAAGATTTAAGACATGAAAAATCCCCTTAAGCTATCCACTGAAGAAATCCAATTTAAAAAAGTCTTGTCTTACTTCCTAATCAGGTCTTTATGACACGTGTAACAACCAACGGAATGGCTCTATTTAGGAAGATTTCATCATGCTCAGGAAACCTGGGCGTACCCATCAGGCTATCTAGACCCGGACCTCTTGTTTCAGGTTCTGTGTTCAGTTGTCCCTTCCTTGTGCTCTGGGACAGGACATGTGTCTCCAGCCGGCGTGAGAACCGGGGCTGTGCAGCTGCTTCTGGCCTCTCCCCACCGGAAGCTGGCAGCTTTGGGGTCTTTCTTAGACGCTTGGCTTTTGGTTTACCTGGCACCTGATTCCCATGGCTTCTCTTGAGCCCTTCCTACTGGGGTCCCTCTGTGGGAGGGGCTCCAAACGTAGCCTGGAACTGAGAAGAGATTTTAGAAAACAATTCTTGGCTTCCTTTAATTGATCTCAGTTTATAATTTTCATGTCAGGGGGATCACCAGGAAATTATATATTTTTAAAAGGCATTATCTAATAATCTCATGACAGTGTCATTTTATGTTGATGGGGTAATTTGTCCCTTTAGAAAGAGCTATTTCTTGAGTAATTAGTTTGGGTACTGTGTGACAGGCTCAGACTATTTTAGGACTCCGTGGCCGTGTCTCATGCAAGCATTTACCTTGAAGATCATGCCTGTGGCAGGTGCTGCCCGTGACTCATTGCTCTTCCAGAAGTTTCTGTACTGTTCATGTCTTCAGCAGAGGACAGCTTATGACAAGGATGGCTTGGAGGATTGGCTGCCAGTGTGATTCTTATGTAGGACTGTCATGAAAGACTGACTAGATTTTCTGGTGACAGCCCAGGAAATTCACGAGATGGGAGGAAATATGTGATAGCCAAGTATTACGTCTTATAGTTTTATAGACGTCTTCCCATTGGAAGCTGCCTCACTTAAACTCACAGGGGTTTTATGTAAAGTTATCTTTATTTATGGTTTCTAAAATGTAGACTTCATTTATATGAAAAGGAGTAAAGAGACATGAACTATGTACATTTATTTTAAAGTATTTAGGAAAACCCTTCCAAACTTGACAAAACACAGTGCACACTTCGCAAAAACAGGGTGATGAAAAATGTATTAAAATAATGTTTCAATCTCCCAACTTCCGTCTTGTCCATACCTTCATCTATAGTGACCAGCATGGTCCAGGCCGGTTTGGCTCAGCGGTTAGAGCATCGGCTTGTGGTCCAGAGAGACCTGGGTTCGGTTCCCGCTAAGGGCACGTATCTTGGTTGCAGTTTGTCTCTGGCCTTGGTTGGTTGTGTGGATGGCAGCCACTCGATGTGTCCCTTTCATGTCCATGTTTCTCTCTCTCTCTCTCTTCCTTTTCCTCCTGCCCACTCTACCTGAACAAAAAATGGAAAAATGTCCTCGGGTGAGGAAAAAAAAAAAAAAAAAAAAAATAGCCCTGGGTGAGGAAAATAAATAAATAAATAAATAAATAAATAAATAAAATAAATAGCCCTGGCCGGTTTGGCTCAGTGGTTGGAGCGTCAGCCTGCGGTACAGAGAGACCCGGGTTCGGTTCCCGCTAAGGGCACGTACCTCGGTTGCAGTTTGTCCCCGGCCCTGGTTGGTCGTGCGGGTGGCAGCCACTCGATGTGTCCCTTCACATCGATGTTTCTCTCTCTCTCTTCCTCTCTCTCCCTCCTGCTCTATCTGAACAAAAAATGGAAAAATGTCCTTGGGTGAGGATAAAAAATAAATAAATAAATAAATAAAAAATAAAGTGACCAACAGTAAAAGTCTGTTGTGTATCCCATGTTACTTTTGATGACTTAGGGTATAATTTCGGATTTTGCATAGAGTCTTAGTTTCAGACGCAGAGCTAATCTCTGTGTAAAGTGTTTCAATGTTTAGGAGATGGAAATGCTATTTTAGTAGTATTGCCTTTTGAATATTCAAAGCTCTATGAAGACAAGGGTGAAATGGTCCTGGCTGGTGTGGCTCAGCAGTAAGAATGTTGCCCGAAGACCAAGGAGTCCCAGGTTCGATTCTGGCCAAGGGCATGTACCTTGGTTGTGGTTCGTGCCTGGCCCCGGATGGGGCCGTGCGGGTGGCAGCTAATCCATGTGTCTCTCTCACATCGATGTTTCTCTCTCTCTCTCTCTTCCTCCTTCTCTCCTTCCAGCTGTATCTGAAGATTAATGTAGCAATATCCTCGGGTAAGGATTAAAAAAAAGTGACTGTTCAGATATAAAGATAACTATCTCATTTTACAGATGAAGAATTGAAATTCAGATAGGTTCAATTACTTGCTCCCAAACATATGAAACAGCAGCAAAACAGGAAGATTGCTCCACTCCAAAGGCCCGCCCATCTCATATCAAGAGTGTGAGAATCTGCTCTCAGAAATATTTGGACAAAATCTTAGAGTGTAATGCATTCTTACTAATGAATGCATTTTATTTATTTTGGCCTCTATACAATTCAATTACCTTACTAGCTATTAACCACACTTTTTAAAATGTGACGAAAACCTTTACCCAAAGAGCCCAAAGCAAAACACATTTGTTTTCTCTTGATAATGACATTTTTCAGATGTATTTTTTCCTGCTGTCCACGTGTAATAAAAAGCTCGTGTTTATAACTTGCCCTAAGCCTTACCTGGGTCTCGTGTAGCAGAAATGAGTTTCACTAAATTAACCACAGATCCCAAAGCAGAAAGAGAAATCGAGCGGATCTTCAAAGTCGGTATTTTTGTCCCGTGACGTGCAGATGTATGAGGACCACAGAAATCAGCTTAATATCATTTGTGCATTTTTTCTCTGTTCAGCTTCTGAGGTGGCAACTGCTGGTTTCAGTTTGTCTGGGGAGCTTATTTCTCAGAGCCGTCAAGAATTTTAGTGGCTACGAGAAGACAACACTGAAGACAAAGTTTACTGACGTGTGACTGTGTTCATAGAAGACACTAATGACATTCTGAATGGCAGAAAACCTAAGAATGGTCCTTACATTCAAAAAGTGAGAATGTGGGTATAATGAAAATGAGAATACCTAATATGAATATGATTCATTCAGTTCATAAAGTACTTTCATTTCTATAATAATCCCATAAGGAGGCTGAGTTGTTGATCTACAGTGACGCTCCTGTACCCATATCACACACAGACATACACATATACATTCAGTTTTCTCCCAGATAAAAAATAACCCAATACAATACTACCTATCATCCCTCAAACTGTCACCTCGAACCATCTCTATGTATTAATTTCTAAAATTCACGAAAAGGTAAAAGCATCCCCATAACTCTCTTTGACTCCTTAGTACCACTCCGTGAAATCCGATTTAACTTTTGCCATTGTAGACCAGCTCTTAGTGGATAATAACGTTCTTGTTGCCAAATCTAGTGGATTTCCCCGCACATTTATCACCCGAAGCTCTCTGTAGTTTTGGATTCTGTCAATTAACTCCATCAGGCCTTTTAAGCGTTCCTTCCCATGGCTGCTACGGCATTGCAGTTTCTCCCCAGATGCCTTTGCTGGCTTCTCCGTCCCTTCCCGGGAATGTGCCTGTTCCCGAGACTGTGCCTGGGATCCCGTTCTCTTTCCTGCTGGCTCTCCCCTCTCAGGCAGGGCCTCGGGGCTCCCCCTGGAGCAATGACTTCCCTGTTTCTGTGTATCCTCCTCTCCCACTTGAAACAACAGCCATCCCCCTGGCCCCTGCCCCCTGCCCCCTGCCCCCTGCCCCCTGCCCCCTGCCCGCTCAGTTGACGACAGTGCTCCCCCTGGAATGAGAGAGCAGATCTGCAGGGTGTGAACCCCTCGACTTTCTGTCCACACCAAGTTGACCTCCACATGCACTCACCCGTACCTCCTGCCCCCAGTTCCCCAGGAAGAGGTGTGCCTTTTCCTCTTCAAGACCAGTCCTTTGATCCTACCTTCTGTCCTTTCTGGGACTACAAGCTTGTTCTATTGATCGGTGCCTCTATATCTGATACTTTCCACTCATCCAAACGTATTGTTTGAGCCCATACACGTGCTGGGCTCTCTCCAGTCCTTACAATGCCTGCCTCTCCCCAGTGTCCTCTCTCCCTACCGCCTGTCATCCTGTCCCAGCAAGGCCAGGCCTCAGGAGGAAGCATCTGCAGGTGTTCCTTCTCTTTCCTCTCCTTTACCTGTTTCAAGCCAGGCTTTAATGTCAGCCTTGTGCCCTTACTGAGGTTTCCAGGGACAGTTCATTGCCTCATGTCACCAATGGTACTTCATTTCTCAGCAGCAACTGAGCCTGCCCACCACCCTTTCCCAGAGTGTGCTCCGTTATGCTGGGCTCTCCTGTTTTCTGCTTGTTCGGTCTTTGCTTCCTTTGGGCTCTCCCCCTCCTTTCCCACCCCTGAAAGTGTTTTTCTTCTCTTCCTTTATCACAGCCCTCTGTCCTCCTCCAAATCCCCCTTCCTCCTTTTTCTCCTCCTCCTCCTTTTCCCTCTTTCTCACTGATTCTCTCCTTTCGGCTACAAGTGAGACAAGAAACCCATTTTTACACCGTGGTACAAGTGACAGATGTTGTTTACCTGCTGATACCTCCTACGGGACTGTCCACATCTTAATGTCTTTGCTCATTTCGTAACATGTATTAGGAAAAAAGTGAGTGAGAGTGGTTATTATAGAGATCACCTTGAATCGGTTATAATTTCTGGGAAAAAAGTAAATAATTTGCAGACCAGTACTTTAACCTTTATTAGTGACAGATTACTGGAACACACCTCACAATTGATGGGTACGCATTAGTGCATCAAAACAACATGATCGAGAAAGACTAATATGTGAGGTGTGCAAATGGTTGTTGAATTAATTGGGATGTGACGTTAGTAATATTATAGTAGCTTCATGGAGATTTTTGAACCAAAACGTTTTTTATCCCCCCATCAAAGACTCACTAATTTATTTACCTATTTATCTTACATATAGGTAAACATTTTAATTTTATAAACACACTGGATTGGAAGGCCCCTGCTCTCAAATTCTCAGAATTGACCAATGAGAAAAATCATTTGCCTAGATCTTAAAGAACAGCTTCTAAGGGAACTAAGTTAGTATCGTTCAGATAAGGTCACTGGGAAAGAGTATTTCTGGGAGCTGGAGAGAATGAACAGGATGGAATGCCACACATAACCTTGAATTGCTCTGCTAAGTTACAATATCTTGAAACTGATAGGAAAAGATTAAAGATGTGTGTGAATCAGAGAGCTCAGGTTCTGACATGTTACAGTATCTTTTCACAGGGGATTTGAGGATAACTTTGAATTTCATAACCTCAGTGAGTATAAATTCCAAATGGAGAGAAAATATAATGTTCTCTAGAGATTTATAGCAAGCACATTCTTTTTGTTTATTTTTGTGATACACTTAAGTAAAACATTAGTCATAATGAGCTATTAAATCTGCCATAAAAATTTGCATTGACCAACTCATATTTACCAATACTACTTTCCCCCTCCAGCTGTTCCTATCTACTTCTGTGTTTAACTTAACGTCAGTAAAAGTATGGAACAACCTTCCTTTAGCAAACATGCCACTTGACTTCAGCAACATTAGATTAGAAGCTTTGTGAAAGGCAGGACAAGGTCTTATTCTACTCAAGTTATTTGTGCACCATTAATGTGTAATAAAGACTTTTTAACTTTTTCCTCATTAACTAGTAAAACATTTATAGAAAAATATAGATTTTTTAAAAAGATAAATAATTCATTATCCTATTAACCAATGATAATTATTAACAGTGTAGTATAAACCAGAGTGGTTGGCCAACTTTTCTATAAACAGAGAAATAGTAAATATTTGACGTCCCTTCGGCCTTGTGTTCTCTCTAGCAACCGCTCAGTTCTGCTGTGGTGGTGTGTAGGCAACAGACAAGACAATCCATAAGTGATGTGTGTGGTTGCGTTCCAACAGAACTTAATTTTTTTTCTTTATTGATTTTTAGAGAGAGAGAGAGAGAAACATCAATGAGAGAGAACATTAATTGGCTGCCTCCTGCATGCCCCCCACTGGGGATTGGACCCACAACCTGGGTATGTGCCCTGACCGGGAATGGAACTGGCGACCTCTTGGTGCATGGGTCGATGCTCAACCATTGAGCCACACAACCGGACCCCAATAGAACTTTATTTACAAAAACAGGCAGGTTGGATTGGGCCTGCAGGCTATAGTGTGCTGACTCCTGTATAAACTATCCTTTAAGCCCCTATATATGTAATATATATAAGAATATACACATATAATATACATATGTGATATACATGTGTGTGTATATATATATATAAAATATGTAACAATACGTATAGTGGTTTTAAAAAGTGACTTCATAAAGATCACTAGGTATCCTTCCAATGGAATGCTGGAGTGTCTGGTGGTTATTTGTCCTACAGAGCATGGATTCTCAGTCACCCAACAGGAGGCAAAAATTGGTTCTTTAGAGGTGGGGAAAAAATCTTAAGCTATTACAGTGGTTTGTGGCTCTCCAAAGTTCAGTTCTGCTCAACAAGATTTTATTCTTTGGTATTTAATTTGGGGTGGAGAGAGGATTAGGTAAACATGTCTTAAAAGTCTGTTTTGGAAAGTAATAATGAAGGACATTGAAAAACACTGCTATAAGGATATGAACCTTTGCTATGATTGGGCAATTTTTTGACTCTACAGTTTGTAGATAATTGAGAAAATATTGCAGATGCAACTAATTCTTATCTACTTGCAAAAGACTTCGGTGCAGTGGAGAGATATCCCCCCACCCCCCACCCCATCCCCAGTACCAGGAAAAAGGCCAATTTTGTTTCCATTTGTAAATGTATTTTAATATCCATGTAAATTTGTGGACTTTAATTTCTCCTTTGAATGGGTTGAAACACTTGCCTGGTTCCCTCATTTAATGATTAATAATGAGTTGAATAGAAATCTTTGACAAGTGTGTATTTTATATCTGTATGAGAGTCGTGGTTTTACCATTTCAAAAAGTAAAATTAAACATTTCCTATTGGTTTGTGACAGTTCGTTTTTCATTGATGGTATATAAGAAATATTGCCATATCATTACATATATAAAGGTTATAAATATTCTATTACATAAACATATCATTTACAAATTTATCATTTGTCATTGGAAATAACATAATGCATAATTTTTCTGAACAAGCATAGATATCTCTCTTAAAAACACACAGAATGTGGAAAGTCATAAAATGTGCCAAAAGCTTGTTACTTAATTTTTTTGGCATCATGCTTGTTTGTCTTCAGTTCCATGTTGGCTCCTTTGAGGACATGGGCCAGGGGACATCCAGGCCAGTGCTATTTTCATGGCTCCGCTTGTTGACAGAAGGTTGCATGTGTTGCTGCTATGAATCTGAGATCATCTGGGGGAGCACCGTGCCCTGGCCTCATCAGAGGTACACACGAGGTGTAGGGCGCTGAGTGTGCTTCGACAATTTGCTTGGCTCCCAGCACGGGTCGGGATCCTGGTTTGGCTTACAGGAACATGCAACAGCCATGCAACAGCCACCGTTTGTCCAAGCTGTACATTGTTTACCGCGGCCTCCTACCCTCCCCCTGACCCCCTTAGGGCACCGACTCTAACTCCCAGCCCCAACATTCATGTTTTATATTCTTTAAAATGCTTCTTCCTGCCCTGGCCGGGTTGGCTCAGTGGTTAAAGTGTCAACCTGCACACCAAAGAATCACAGGTTCGATTCCCGTCAAGGTCATGTACCTCGGTTGCGGTTCAGTCCCCGGTTCTGGTTGGGGTCATGCGGGAGGCGACCAGTTGATGTGACTCTCTCACGTCGATGTTTCCCTCTCTCCTTCTGTCTCTTTCTCTCCCACTCTATCTGAAGATAAATGGAAAAATATCCTCAGGGGAGGATTTAAAAAACAAAAACAAAAAAAATAATAAAATAAAATGTTTCTTTCGAACAGCTTCCAGAAGCTGCAGAAAGAATTGCAGTGGTGGCAATGTCCTTGGGAGGTATGGGGAACACACTAGGACATATACATTTGTGTCTTTTCTTATCATGACTTTGCCTCACATATTTGTTGTATCAAATATTTCCTAATAGGAGAACCAGAAAAAAAAAAAAAAAGATTTGGCTTCATAAAACAGAATCTAAACATTTGTGGATCAAAGGAACCATACTATATAACATATTAAAAAGTAAAAATATATTTAGTAACTATTATTAAATGTACTCCAATTGGTAAGACTAAGAACTCGATCAGTAAATGAGAAAATGCATGAGTTTATTTATTCAACAAAAGGTATGGAATTCCTTATATATAATATGTGGGAAAAGAACTAATATTTATTAGGTTCCCGGAATATGCCAGTTATTTTACATTGAATCCCCATGAAGTAGTTTTAACCCTAAAACTGTCCAAAGCCAGATGGATGGATTGGGGTTTAGAGAGCTTGCTATTGAGATGAAAATTCTCTTTGGCTCTGCCACGGGTGTTGGGACTTCCTTATGTATCTTTTTACATTTTTATTTTTCAATTACTGTTAACATTCAATGTTATTTTGTATTAGTTTCAGGAGTACGGCATAGTGGTTGGACCATCACATACTTAACAGAGTGTCCCCCACCTGACCCGGTACATAGTTGTTACAATATTATTGACTGCATTCCCTATGTTGTACTTGACATTCCTGGGACTGTTTTGTGACTACCAACTCGTACTTCGTAATCCCTTCACCTTTTTCCCCTCAGCCCCCCACCCTACTCCCCTCTGGCATTCATCAGTCTGATCTGTGTATCTATGAGTCCAGTTTCTATTTCGTTTGTGCAGTTGTTTTGTTCTTTAAATTCCACATATAAGTGAAATTGTACGGTAATCGGAAGCCTTGTCTGAGTTTCAGCCCTCTTTGCTTTACCCACTGGTTTCTGAGATCCTGAATTCTTTCCATTAAACTTCATTTAATACAGGGCTACAAAACCTGCTGCCCTACTCCCTGCTTCGTAACCTTCCTTAAGTCCTTGCTCCTCACCGGTCACAGAAACTTTAGGTCGAGTTGATTTGTTTTGATCTTAGTGCTAAAGAGGCCAAGGCCAGAGGTTAAATACCAGAAAAAGCTTATAAATTCTCGGACTCGCAAACATGAGAGCATGAAAAGAACCTTAACAATGGCTTAGTACAACCCTCTTATTTTACAGATGAGATCATTAAGGTCCGGAATGATTGAGTTTGCGGAGAAAAAAAACACACATCTATACAAGGCAAAAGAATGGCCTTTAATCTTAGGCAATTATCTTGAAAATCCTTGCTTTTTACTTCCAGAAGGAATGCAAGAATGTGGATTACATCACATAATCATCAGCCTCCGGGGAGAGGCCAGGAAACCTCAAGTCTCTTTTAGGTTCTCTTGCCCTAATTACCAGTACCTCTCTCGCTGAAGTCTTTGTCCTGCTCCTCAACCCTGACTCGCATTTCCTGATTTGGGCCGAAGGAGAAAAGCCACAGAAGATCTCAGATAGTAGGTGGAGGGTAGTAGTTGAGATGCACGGATCCTAGAGACAGGCAGGGTTCAAGTCCCAGCTCTTAGTCACCTCCTAGCACCCCTAATTTGGGCAACTTTCTTAACCTCTCTAAGCCTAACTTTTGTCGCAGGATAGCACTAGGTCCTACCTTGTAGAGTTTCTGTGAGCATGAGGTGAGCTCCTCTGAACCAGCCTTCCCTGTTCACCACGTGGCCATTATTTTTGATGTGTCACAGGCCAGACTCTTCCCCTTTCCACAGCAACTTCATTCCTGAGTGGGAGACATCTGGTCTCCTCTCCTGATCAATGACTTCAGCTGGTACCCCCTCAATCCATGAGGTCAACGATGTTCTTACAATAGTGAGCCTCAGATGGGAAGAGTTGATGACCTCAATCCTGTCATTGAGAAATATATTTTAAAACACACACACACATAGTGAGATTCTGGATATATAGAAGGGAAGAGTGGAGCTAAACGCTTGCCCGATTAAAGGAAATGAAAAATTAGAAGTATTCATGATGGTTGAATTGTGAAATGATAATCAGACTCAAAAAAAAAAAGGAAGAAAAGACAAGACTTTCAGAGGATAACACAGAGGAATGGGTAAGCCCTGCGGTGCCCTAGATGTTAGCAGGCTGTAATTAGATCGTCCAGTGTGACTCACGGGACAGGACGCGCCATGACAGGGGTCTGTTAATGGGATGATGCTCCGGCTCCCCCATCACAGGGCCCCAGCCTCACTCTGTCTCAGCTGATGTCGCTGCGGACACCACCACCAATAACTCTTCCCTCAGATACACAAAGCCTTCTTTGTTTTAATTCAGGTGAACCAAAGAACAGACACTAATTAAGAGCAAATAAAAAAAGAAAGAAAAAAAAAATCACAAAAACAGAGATGTGAGCCAACTTTCTAGACTACCCGCTGTTCCTGGTTCTCGTTTGAGGCCGGCCCCTTTCTCGTCCTCTTCTGCTTCTTTCTTCTCACCTTGCTCCTCCTTGGGGCTCCTCTGTTCACTTCTTTCTGCCTTTCTCTCCAGTTCCTTCTCCTCATGTCTTGTTCTTCCCTCCCACTCCCCTGGCGCTTCCTGAACACCCCGTTTCCAAGTCTGCGCTGGGCCCTGCTGCCCACGGCAGATAAAGAAGCCGTGGGCCAGGTCGCTCGCAGGCACCCAGCTGGACAGACACAGATAAGACAACGTGGAAACCAAATTCGTAAGAGGATCCTCACCCCCACCTCTGTGCAGCCCCTCCTCTAACCTGCTGATGGTCTGGGGTCCTCCCTCCCTTCTGAGGTCTGCTCTAAGGATTGTCTAGATTGACAGAGGGTTTAAAGAAATGAGATTTAGCATTTGTTCTTTTTATTGAGTAATGGTGTTTCCAGGATTTTACTGAGTGCTCACCATGTGCTAGGTACTTATATGTTATCTCCAATCTTCTTCTTTTTTTAAATCCTTACCCAAGGACTTCTTCCCATTGATTTTCAGATGGAGTGGAAGGGAGGGATGCAGGTGGGGAGAAAGAGAGAGAAACATTGATGCGAGAGAGACACACCGATTGGTTGCCTCCCGCGTGACCCCAACCGGGGCTGGAAATCGAACCTGCAACCCAGGTACATGCCCTTGACTGGAATCGAACCTGCAGACCGAAGGCCAATGCTCTAACTGCTGAGCCAAACTGGCCAGGGCTATCTCCAATCTTATATTATCACTCCCCCTACCATTCATTCATAGATGAGGTAACAGAGAGGTTAAGTGACTCCTGTTACTTAAACAGCGAGAGGTGGAATTTATTTTATTTATTTTTTTATTATTTAATCCTCACCCGAGGACATTTTTCCATTTTTTGTACAGATAGAGTGGGAGGGAGAGAGAGGAACAGAGAGAGAGAGAGAAATATCGACGTGAAAGGGACACATCGAGTGGCTGCCACCCGCACAACCCACCAGGGCCGGGGACAAACTGCAACCGAGGTACATGCCCTTAGCGGGAACCGAACCCGGGTCTCTCCGGACCGCAGGCCGACGTTCTAACCGCTGAGCCAAACCTGCCAGGGCGAGAGGTGGAATTTAAACAGAAGTCTGTCTAACTAAAAAACCCAGGGTCTTCTCACTACCTCTCTGCTTGAGTGACAAAGGGCACTTTCCATATAGTTTTTTTTTTTTTCTCCAGAGGACTTTTACTTCCCAGTGGCCTTTGTTTTTGTTTTATTTCTGAAACTTACTCATGCAGTAAAGCAGTTGCTTAAAGCCAAGCTAGGGATACCAGACACTAAATGGGTCCGAGGCCTCCCGCCACTACTTGAGCCAAATTAAGCAGAGACAGGGTTGAATCATATATGAGTGTTTATTCCAGTAATGCCAGCAGTGTGGAGAGCGCAGGTCATCCTGAGAACCTCACTCCACCATCTCCTACCAGCCCGCCGGTTGCACTGGGAGAAGGAAGAAGGACGATGTGCAGAGGAGAAGGGGGCAGGGTAAGGGCTGCAGGGTCTGTGGTCCTTGTGTCTCCTTCTAGCATCTTGAAGTCTGATAACAAAGCGGTTAATTTTCTGTGATGTTAAAAACAGCTCAGCCCATTCCTGGGACCAGAGACTGGTCAGCATTCCTGAAGCAAACTTCCAGAGGGGTCAGGGTCCAGGCACAGTGACCAAGTTAAAGTGTGTCCTGTCTTTGGTCTGCTCTCAAAATGTATTTTCTTTTCTGAGTAATCGACCCATCCGGTCTCTGAGGCATCTTATCTTTTTATAGCCTTGTTTTTCTTCTTGCCAAACATCCTTCAGTTTCCCAGTCTTTAAGGGAACCTCTTATCTCTAGTTAGTAAGGTGAATAATCATTAAACAACCTATTTCTATTCCGTGCTTGTCCCCAATAACTGTGACCTTTGAGACAATTGAACCACTCTGGGTTATGCAACGAGTATCTGACAGTTTTCGTTATCAGTGTAAACTGTACTTTGAAATTCAATTTTAAAAGTTTATATTTAGGAAAAGTCCAAGGGTCATAATTTTTTTAAATGCAGGCTTTTTCTTCTTAAAGATTGATTAATGGTTATTTGCCAAAACACATGTGAACTCACAGGCATTAACACAAGCAAAGGACAATTTTAAGTGTTCTTACTGGATGGTATCATAGACAAATTTACTGTATACGCACTAGACTTGTAGAAGCTCCAAGAAAAACACACGCCTCACTTTATTACCGTAAAATTTAAAGATAATATTGTGAATGTTACAGCCAATTTAATTCCAAAGGCTATATGAGAAGCCTCATGTGTCGTGAATTGGTTGCCTCTCAGCATCGCGTGTATCATCCCTGCTGCAGTACTATTAATTTGCATGAGACTACAAGGCCAGTGTTACACATAATAATCAATAGGGGACATTTTAGCATTGAACTGAGATGAATTTTATTTTATTTTATTTTTTTATCCTCACCCGAGGACATTTTTCCACTTTTTGTACAGATAGAGTGGGAGGGAGGGAGAGGAAGAGAGAGAGAGAGAGAGAAACATTGACATGAAAGGGACACATCGAGTGGCTGCACAACCAACCAGGGCCAGGGACAAACTGCAACCGAGGTACGTGCCCTTAGCGGGAACCGAACCCGGGTCTCTCTGGACCGCAGGCCGACGCTCTAACCGCTGAGCCAAACCGGCCAGGGCAGAATTTTAATAGGTTGTGAGATAACTTGTGCTCATTCTATCATAATGGAATTTGTATAGAATTTTTGAAAGGATCCAGGTCATGTCCATATTACAGTAGTATCTCATCCCTGTCTATAGGGTGGCAGTGTTTTGTTTTACTAGTTTTTCTTTATTGATTTTAGAGAGAGAGTAAGGGAGAGGGAGATAGAAACATCGATGAGAGAGAACATTGATTGGCCGCCTCCAGCATGCCCCCCACCAGCGATTGGGCCCACAACCTGGGCATGTGCTCTGACTGGGAATCAAACTGGTGACATTTTCTTTTTACATCCTCACCCGAGGATATTTTTCCATTAATCTTCAGATAGAGTGAGGGAGGTGGGGAGAGACATCCATGTGAGAGGGACACATCGACTGGTTGCCTCCTGCATGACCCGAACAGGACCCAACCGCAACCGAGGTACATGCCCTTGATTGGAATCAAACCCGCGACTCTGTGGTCCGCGGGCCCGATGCTCTAACCACTGAGCCAAACCAGCCAGGGCAAACCGGCAACCTCTTGGTCCATGGGTGGATGCTCCACCACTGAGCCACTGGGCGGTGGCAGTGTTTGAACAGTGGTTCCTTTAACCTCCTTGGGAGTCAACTCTTTCATTGATGGTGCATCAGACGAGTTCCTGGCACGGAGTAACATTTAGTGAGGGCTTACGTTATAGTTTATGGACCCTATTTTAAGAGTGGGTAAATTTTTAGTAATGTTGCTTATAGCAAATGTACCTAACGCTAAGCCCACCCATGGTCAGAGATATCAAACCTGAGCAATGTGGACCTCTAGTCCCTTACCTGTATAGTTTAGCATCCTCAAGGGAGGTTGGAGAGAAGGTCTTTAGCTTACCACCTCTGGAAAAATTGGGAAGAGGGCACAAGATAGAACTTCTAATTCAGCAGTGTTTATAATAAATAGTTAGCTTTTAAGAATGAAATGGATCAAGTGATTTTCAATAAAGAATTTTCAAGGTCTAGACTTTAGAACTTTTTTTCAGTTCGAGAACATCATTCTGTTACACTGGTTTGCCCCAGAGCATGTAAGAATCGGTACAAATAAACAAAACAAGCAAATAGAAATTCCAAGCAGCATTTGCACTAATCCCACTACTTTCCAGGAGTTCCTAGCCAGTAGGTGCGTCTTTTTGTCTTTCCTCTCAATTCCTGAGAGGAAGGACAAAGGCAGAATGAATAAGAAATGATTGGAAATACCGAATAACGTGGGTATTAAAACCCTTCCTTTCTTTGAGGGTCAACCTCTATTAGAACTGCGTCTGAATGCTTTGGATGCCTTGAATTTGGAAGACTTTCCCAAATGGGGGAGTTCTTATCCTGCACAGAAACCTTCTTTTCTTCATCCAAGCACTCTGAAGGCATCTCCCACCCCCAAAGAGGTCTGGAAATGTAGAGATGCTTTCGGTTATCACTGTTGACGAGAAGTTGTTCTTGGCTTTTACTGGTAGTGCTCAGGATGCTCTCACACCACCGATAACAGTCTGGCCTCAAACACCATTTACTGCCTCCAGGTAGGAACATGCCCCCTCCTCTCTCCAGTCCTGCCTCTTCTAGTGCAAGGTGTCAACTCTGGGAGAGAAGGGACGCAGTGGGCCTTGTTCATTGCTAACATCATGTAGTGAGTCCTACGTAAATGTTTGTTGAACGACATGTCACTTACAAAGATCGTGATTGATCTGTGGACAGCAAAGTAGATACAATAGAAACCTCCTGAGCAAAGTTCAGTTTCCTTAGGCCTTCGATGGAACCACCTGGTGGATCTCCCTGCTTTCAAGTGCAGTCCTGTTCGATCTTTGTGGATATCAGCTTGGGGTGTGTTGTTTTGGGGGTTCCTTGCTCTGTATGCCATAGTTGACTGTGAATAGGGCCTGTGGGCATAATCTCAGAGGGCTATGGATTTAATTTTGTGTATTTGTATTCAGGGGAAGTTAAAATAGAATATCCACTCTTTGGGTAACAGTTTAACACCAAATTCATAAAGACATGAATTTGAAAATATGGTTCCCTAACTTTCCTGGAAAAGTCTGGAAATTTTATAATGAAGCCCTGGTCCAGTCTGTTTGCGCCTGTGATATTCAGGGTAAAAGGAGGGTCAACATAGTTTGTGAGGCTTTGGGTGGATATAATTCTTCCTTTCAGTAAGATTTTCTTTTTCTTGTCTTTTTCTGGAAAGCGTGTCGGCTATACATAGGTGTGTTTTCTCCATATACACAAACATGTACCAATGATCAGTAATGCGGTTGAAGTGTAAGTTGTTTTTCTTTTAATCAAAACTACATTGAAAGACTTTTTCTTCAATATTCCAAAGAAAAATGCTTCATGTGTCCTTTGTCCCTTCTCTGCTTTCTTCTGTGTTAATGTTCCTGCCACCTGACAGGTGCTCCTGGTGGGCACCGAAGCCGGCTTTGTCTCCGCAGATCTTGCACCTCTGTCACTCATACCGTCAAGAACAACAACTTCTTCTTTTATTAAAGCATTAGTTTTGTCGTACAGCGAGTAGCACATTCTTTTTGGTGGGAAATGTTTACTCTTTTTTTTTTTTATCCTCATGCGAGGACATTTTTCCATTTTTGGTTCAGATAGCGTGGGAGGGAGAGAGAGAGAAAGAGACACATCGACGTGAAAGGGACACATCGAGTGGTTGCCACCCGCTTGACCCAGCCAGGGCCGGGGGCACGTGCCCTTAGCGGGAACCGAACCAGGGTCTCTCTGGACTGCAGGCTGACGCTCTAACCGCTGAGCCAAACCGGCCAGGGCTATACAACGAGTATTTACAGATTATCTTTCTAGTGTTCATTCCACCTCACCCCCTTCTGTGTTCATAGCGCGTCCACTCACTGCACCTGTAACATTCCTTCGTGACTCCAAAACACCTGCCTGTTCGCATTTTCCATCATGACAGCCCTTTGTGTGTGTGTGTGTGGCATAAAGTCACACACAGCTGTGTGTACTGGAAGGAGATGTGGACCTGTCTTCAAGGCTGGGTTCAGAGCAGCCGATTCGTAGTGGTCCCTGATCAAGTCTGGCTTCCAGTTGCTATTTCAAAGGTAAGACCGAGTCTCTAGGAAAGTAATGGTAGCCAGATAAAGAAAACCACTCCTGCCCTGGCCAGTGTGGCACAGAGGTAGGAGCGCCAGGCCCACACCGAAGGATCTCAGGTCAGGGGCATGTGCCTGGGTTGTGGGTTCGATCCCCAGCCCGGTCAGGGCACATTCAGGAGGCAACCAATAGATGTGTTTCTCTTTCATGGATCTTCCCACCACCACCACCCCATTTCCCTTCTCCCTTCCACTGTCTGAAAAATCAATAGAAAAAATATCCTTGGATGAGGATTTATTTTAAAAAAGAAAGAAAGCCACTCCTACAGAAGCACAGGTTCCCGGAGAAACCGCGTTATGTTCAGGCTGGCGTTTGGGGAGGTCCCTCCTGCGGGCACACTGCGCCAGTCTCGGAGCCTGCCCTCCCAAGCCTTCCTACTTCTCGGCGGGCAGCATCCTCTCCTTTCAGTAAACATTGGGGTGCTCCGAAGCGAGCGCGTTCGTCTAAGCTGTGTCCTTTCCTTGGACGTAGCTGAGGAGTGGTGCACCTCTGTGTGTGGTCGTGTCCCTCTCCCCTTTCCTACCCTCGGAAAACCACTTCTTGGGAATAAAGCTTGAGTAGGGGAGCATTTGGAGGACGGATGTCTATTCTGAGTGTCATTTGTGTTTTAACCAGAAAAAGTTTTCAAGGCAGAACGTGTGGTGGGGAAACAGGATGATGGTGAGAAATGGCCCTGGCAGAGCCTTGAGTTGGCCGATGTTCTTGCTGAGATGTCCATTGACCTGTGCGACCCTTGATAAAGGATTTTTGTGATTTAACAAAAATCAGCTCCTTTTCCTTCTCTGCCTGAGTACACAGCTCAAGCACATTGGCCACCCCCCCTTTTTTTACAGCCATGTGTCTGAGATCTTGCCAATGAAATGTGACAAAAACCCATTTGCGCCAACTCCTTGGCCTGCAGCAGCGATGATTTCAATCTCCGTCTCTGTCTTTTTGTGGCCTCTTTTCTCCTCTCTGTCAAATCTCCCTCCGCCTTTCTCTCGCAAGGACACTTGTGATTTAGGACTCACTTGTACCCACGAAAATGCTCTTGTCGTGAAACCCTTGATTTAAGCACAACTGCAAGGTCTTTCTCCAAACACGATCAGCTTCACAGGATCCAGGGGTTAGGACTTGGACAGACTTTTGGGGATCACTATTCAACCCACTGCACATGGCTTAGAACAATTCCTGATCTATAACAACTGCTCAGGAAACATTAGCTATTCTTCTCCCTAAACAAGGGCCTGTTCTTTTAACTGCTTATCCATTAGTACCTTTATGCCCATGAGCTTGACATCTCCTGTCTCCCTGGCTCCTCTCAAATACTTGTCTGGCAAGTTTGTTGATTCTACTCTGTCTTCTCTGTGCCTACTGTCAGTTCTGTAGCTCAAGGCCTCATCAGGACTGGAGGTATTCCTTCCTCCAGTTGTCTGTCTTTCCAGTTCATACTCTGCATTGCTTCTTGATAGGTTCTTCTAATGTACACTCCCTGTTTAAAAATTCTAATGGAGCCCTGGTCGGTTTGGCTCAGCAGTTAGAGTGTCGGCCTGTGGACCAGAGAGTCCCGGGTTCCATTCCCACTAAGGGCACGTACCTTGATTGCAGTTCGTCCCCAGCCCCTGTTGGGGTCGTGTGGGTGGCCAGCAGTTGGTGTGTCTCTCTCACTTTGATGTTTCTCTCTCGCTCTTCCTCCCTCTTTCCCTCCCGTTCTATCTGAAGATGAATGCAAAATGTCCTCGGGTGAGGATAAAAAAAAATTCTAATGGATTTCTGTTACACACAGTAATAGTCTAAACTAGTGTTTGCGTCATTCTTGTTTCACTGATGGGGAAACCAATGTTCAGAAAAGATTAAACGACGTGTCCTAGACCATATAGCTTTGTGGTGAGCAGGGACTGATATCAAGCCCAGGTCTTCTGAATCCATGCCCTGAAGTCCAGAGCTTAGCTTGTCATCTGAATCCTTCCTTTCCCACGTATATTCCTGATGTTCCTTCCCATTCATTCATCATTCTGCATAACTCACCAAGCTCTGCAGAGAGTCCATGGCTTTACATTTTAATTTTTTGTACTAGAGGGGATTATCCCTTTATTTTTTCTTGACCCCCCCCTTTCTATTTTTTCTATGTTTTGATGACTCCAAAACAGTCACTCTGTCAAGAGTCTGTAGATCCCATGAAGAATTAGATGCTCACTTACCAAAGTTCTCATGGCACTATACATATATTTCCATCACTGCACTTACTACATCATCTGGTCACTGTTTACACAGCTTTCTGGACCAAACATCTCATTAGTCTGAATATCCCCAGTGCCAAGCTCAGCAGAGACAATCAATACATATTTTTTGAAGTTACAGAACTAAAAGAAATTGGTCTTTTAGTTTGTTAAAAATAAGCTTATAATCAGCTGTTCAAAAAAAATTAAGAAATGGAATTTGTACGCTGGGAGAGAGGTCCCTGAGTGGGATAATAGGAATCTTCAAATCTCTGTTATAGCTCCTTTTATAGTCAGATTAGCTTGCCCCCATTTCTTCAGTTACTGTGTCTATTTCTAACTCTGTGCCTTTAGTTAAGTTGTTCTCCTCCCACATATGTTCTCCTCACTACCCTGCATTTTCCCAAATCCTACCCATCATCAAGGCTAAGTCCTATGTCCTCCATGAAGGGACCCTCTCAACCCGCCATACTCTAATTCTACTGTCCCACGCCTCACCTTCACAGTTACAGACTTTATTTTTTCTGTAGACCTTGCCTATGAAGGAATTAAATGTTTACCTGGTAATAAAGCAAGTCTACCTACATACATTATGCTATTATTAATCTTAAAAAATAAAGTGTGATGATAAGGGAACTTTGTTTCAGAGAAGTACACAGGTGTTTACAAAATGAAAATTTGATAACAGGCATATATTAGAGTTCAGGATTTGTTCTGCAATATTAAGTTCTTCCAGTAAGTTCTAATTTTACAGTAATAGAACAGGTAGGTGAGCATACTACAGCTTGGAATGAAGACTACGTTTTCCGTGCTCCCTTGCAGCTATGTGGTCATGTGACTAAGTTCTGGATCATAAGATGCGAGTGGAATTGTAGTGTGATAGCGTTAGGGAGCCTTTATTTTAAGAGACAGTGTTTATGCACACTCTGCTTTCTTCTTCATCTTCTCTTTCTGGAGGATGAATGCCACCATCTTGGAAAGTGAGGTCAGAAATTGATAGAATAAGCCTAGAGTTTCTGTTGGAAATCAACAGTTGCCAGATTTAGCAAATAAAAACACAGGATGCCCAAAATATATTGAATGAGACATAGTTTTAGTGAAATACAAATTGATGTTTATCTGCAATTTATATTTAATTTGGTGTCCTGTATTTTATCTGGCAATGCTGCCTGATTGTCTATCACCATGGAATGCTGTACCGGCTATAGGAAGTCTGCGGGGGCTTTTCTGTTTGAGAAAACTAAACTCCCTGGTAAGATGACTACACATCTAAGTTCTTGAGGATCACCAGTAATTACAATATTTCACATTTTGTATACTCCTTTACATCTGCTAAATAACTTTAATATGTTTGGTCTTATTTAATATTCACAATGATCTTATTTTTGAATTTTGTAGATGAGGTTTAGTAGTGATTTGTCCAAGTTCACGTAGCTGGTAATGAGTGGATGTGGCATGTTTATGGCAGCATTATTCACAATAGCCAAGAGATGAAAGCAATCCACATGTCTACGGATGGATGAATGATTGAAGAAAATGTAGTGTATACATACAATGGAATGTTATTCAGCTTTAAAAAAGAAGGAAGCCCCGCCATTTGGGACAACACAGATGAACCTGGAAGACATTATGTGAAATGAAACAAGTTAATCATAGATGAACAAATAACTACATGATACCACTTATACAGGGTGGGACCAAAATAAGTTTACAGTTGTATGAGAAACACAGTGTTTATTCTTATATCATTATTTATTAGATATATTTATCTTATATCTATTTTCCATATAAACAACTGTAAACCTACTTTGGCCCCACCCTGTGTGAACAATCTAAAATAGTCAAACTCGTAGAAGCAGAGGGTGAAATGGGGGTTTCCAGGGGCTGGGAGGAGGAGGAAACAGAGAGGTATTAGTCAAAGGGTAAAACGTTTTGGTTGTAAAAGATGAGTGAGTCATAGATAGACTGTACAGCAGAATGACTACAGTTAACAGTATCATACTGTAGTTAAAATTTTACTAAAATGATAGATATTAAATTAGTGTCCTTATTACATACCCACAAAAACAATATATAAGAGTCCAAGAGGAAACTCTTAGAGGTGATGGGTAGGGCTATGCATAGATCATGGTGATGGTTTCATGGGTTTTATCTCTAAACTCATCAAGTTGTATATGTTAAATATATACAGCTTTTTGTATGTCAATCATACTTCAATAAAGTGTTTTGTTCTTACCTCACACTCAAGTAATGTTTGAGAAAGACATTAATCCTTGACTTTTTAACCGTTAGCACAGTGCTAGGCACATAATGGGTGCTCAGTGTTGAATGAACAAATTTGCAGTACTAGACTTAATTCCATCTGACTAGTCTGTTAAATTCTCAGGGTGTAGATACTATACCTAATAAATACACATTAAATCTTGTTTTTATAAAAATATGACATCTAAAATATTTGTAGAAAAACCTTGTCACAACTGATTTGAATGTTTGTATTTTCTTTTGCCTTTAACATTATGATATCGGCCTGTACAGTCTCTTCTCATCTTATGTAATATTAGTGGAACATGCAACTCTACCCAAATCATAAGAATTTCTCACTAAAGGGTTGTCTGAAGCCGTGATATGAACTGTTGGATTGGATTTGGCTGATGTGGTAGTTGTTGGACCTTAAGGAATCAAAGGACTTCTTAACAGTTATCTTCCAAAAACAAATGCTAGAATTCTAGTAAAGTGCATATATACATCGTCAAAGGGCAAAGGAAACTGAAATTGGCTGCTGTATTTTATATAATCATTTCTGCAAAAGCCCAACTTTTGGATACTAATATTTGACATGGTTAACTTTATTAATGTGCTGGAATTATTTATTGTTAATAATGAAACTCGATAATTTTTGATATCTTTAAGTGACATCTCACTAGTAATGGTTTGCAATGAGTGATAAGCAAACCAACTTGATCTAAAATATGAACCTGAGCCATTGTATTATAACACTATACACTTTCTTGACAGTTAAATTTTGAAAAAATGTTTTTTGGTTTTTTTTGTAGCAGGTATTGTATATGGGTATAGTACATGTAGTAAATAAAAATACAGCAAAAAATAAAATAGTGGTGGGGTGGGAACTGAATCGGCTCTCTGACTGACTGCGGTCGTTCTGCCCTCCAGAGCGCCCCTTCTCGCTGTGGCTGACGCCCCGTGAGCGGGACGGCTGGGAAGGTGCCCCCACTGCAGAGACTGATTGGAAGAAAAGAATGTCCCTGCTCTGCCTTTCACCCCAACGACTGCCGACACAGCACGTGAGTTTCCTGAGATTTCTGAAGAGTGGGTGAGCCGGGGCGATGATGGTTTTGGGTGGGAGGGAACAGAACCTTCAGTCTCTCCCAGTACCGCATAAAAATGGAAGTTACCTTCATCAGAGTGATGTTCTCACCCGTTACTGAGCGCCTTACTGACTCTCTGGTAGCTCTGGGAGAGGGTTCTCTTTGCCCTACACTGAGGACGATATGTATATTTACAGAAGCTCGGATCCCAGCTCTGGTTTTCAAATTGTGGCTTCTGGATGGATGTCTCAAGGGTTCTGCAAACCTTTGATTCAAATATTATTTCCATTTTTACCTTCTCCTTTACGTTAGTAAAGGTAAATAATGCTAGCTGCCATAACAAAGTCCCAAACCTTAGCTGCTTAACACAGTAAAAGTTTATTTCGTGCTCTTCCCAATCGATGAAGACTATTTGTGGTCTGCAAGTGGCCTTCTAAATGGTCCCTGGGGAACCCGGGCCATTTTCATCTTGCGGCCCTGTCCTGCTCTCTGGGTCCTCTGAGACCCTTTCAGCCAGTGGGCTGTTGAGGAAAGGATTGTGCGGTTGCCTGTAGCAGGTTTGCAGGTGACAGGTCGGGAGTGATGCATAGCAGTTCATCACATTGCATTGGCTGGATCTCAGACACTGGCTACGAAGGAGGCTGGCAAACGTGGCTGAGCTGTGTGCCCAGGCAGAAAAGAAAGAGCCCGGCCGGTGTGGCTCAGTAGTTGAGCGTCAACCCATGCACCAAGAGGTTGTGGCTGTGGGTTTGATTCCTGGTCAGGGCACATGCCCAGGTTGTGAATCAAATCCCCGGGGGGGGGGGGGGGGGAGGAGGACATGCAGGAGGCAGCCAACTGATATTCTCTCTCACCAATGTTTCTATCTCTCTCCCTCTCCCTTCCTCTCTCTCTAAAATCAATAAAGAAAGAAAGAAGGAAGGAAGGAAGGAAGGAAGGAAGGAAGGAAGGAAGGAAGGAAAGAAAGAAAGAAAGAAAGAAAGAAAGAAAGAAAGAAAGAAAGAAAGAAAGAAAGAAAGAAGAGCTGTTTTTGTTAAGAACACAGTGAACTGTCTTTATCACAATCACTACAAACTCTTTGGAGAGTTTTAACTCTTTGGAGACCACAGTTTCTTGCTATGTTGTCAATGTTGACTTATTTTAGTGCAGAATTGGAATTAAACTGTATTTATTTAAAGAATATCCTAAGGTTGCATGAAACGCTATTACAAAAACATGTATCCCCATTGGCAGTGATTTAACTGTGGAAACCAGTCATCACCCTCAAAAGGGGTTGCAAAGAAAAAAAAATTAGATTCTAAAATTGATGTAAGTCTGCAAGTCATCTGAAAAGCCTGATGGCTTTTTCTTAGGGGCTGACTTGACAGCATTTAACAGAAAGTGAACCTCTAAAATACTTGTATATCAATCAAACATTTCTTTCATCTGTTCTGGATACATTGAGGTTGCATAGAAGATTTGCCTTTCTAACAAGGGTTCCATTGCTCCAATTAGAAACAGTGATTTCTAACACTTCCGACTCTAACATGTACAATGTTTTCCATTTTATATGCCATCGAAAGGAAGACTAACTCTTGATTGTATGTAAGTGGTGCAATGCAAATTACTTAAGTTGTTTTCCTCAGTAGAATAGCGAAGTTGCACTAGGGAAACTATTGCACAATGTACTTTCCCAACTTGTCTTAAATCGCTTATTTTAGAAAATCCTAGAGGCTTGGAATCTCCAGAAGTGCCCACCAGCCGATAATTCATGCTAATCATTTCCACAGTTTGTTTGAAGTTTTGCAATTAAAACATGCTTTTGCTTGTTCCTGACCAAGCTCGTCTCTCTTGTATCAACTATAATGTCAAGCCAGGGGTCTGTTTAATTGGAGAGCCACAGGCCTGCCAAAGCGAGGCATTGATTCTCTTCTCCCTGGGATTTCCTCTTGATTAGCTTTGGACATCTGCCTAGGGACCCCGGCTGCCCCTTTCATGGAGAAGCCCCCTGCCTGCCTCACTCAGTGGCTGCCTGGGCGTGCTGTATGCAGCCAGACAACTCAGCCATCCATTAGATGTTGCTGAGGCTGGAGGTGCTGCGGCTTTTGTTTTCAGAGTTGCAGTTTGAGGTGAAGGTCATGATTCCTGTTCCCCCGACGGCTGCCAGCAGCCACAAGGTTACTAAGGGAGCAGCCACAGACCAGAGGGTGATGGGGGAAATGAACACAGGCAACGCTGCCTGACTTGCACAGTCTCTGCAGAGGGCCAGGCTCCGAGATCCATCACTGCCCTCTCATGGGTCAGCACAGGGTCCTAGACGCGGAGTGGGGGCTTCTGCTGAACAGCCAGCCTCGCAGAACTGAGCTCTGAGGAAGTGGGGACCACAACACTTAATCGTAATTTCATCTGCGTGCAGCTTGCCAGTGCCGCTGGTCTGCCGGGCTTGCCATCGGCTCGTCCCGGAACTAGTCACATCGGTAAGATCTGCTGGCTGCGGCTCTTCTTCCCTCGGTGCGCTTGCACACGTGACCACTTTGGGTTTGAAAGCAGATGCCTTGAGGTCAGACACAAGAGAAGACCACATGGTTTCAGAATGCTGCAGTGGGCCTTGGCGACTCTGAAATGGTGTTGTCATTCAGGGCTGATGTGTGTGTCAAAGCAGACCCAGGAAAGCCCCTTAACAACTTCCCTGAGAAATGACTATTATGCATATCACTATTCGTCTTTCATGTGCAGAGCAGTGTGGAGCTGGAACAGTGAGAGACATCAGGTGTGTTCTTTATAGTCCCCATCATTTCTCATATTTGCTCCCATTTTCAATCTTTTTTTTTTTTTTTTTACTTACACTCCTATTTTATTTTTCATCCAACCCACTGCAAAGAATGCTAAACATGGAACGGCACAGGAGAAAAAAAATGTTTAAGCTATGAAATATATGTTCTAAATACTGCTGGGAGAAAACAGGAAATTCAGATTAAAAAAAGAAAAGAAAATTAAACCACCCTCTGTGTGCTTCCCCCTGCTGAGCGCCTGGGGGGCTGACCTGTACCCAAAGGCCCCTTGCCTTTCGACTTCCCCTGGGGTTTTGCTGATGTGGGTGAGGTTGGGCCATTTATTTCCCTGTGGGGTTGCTGCCACCTGGCTGTGTACTTTGACTGAAGGGCAAGGTCCTGCCAAGCAGCCCTCTCAACAAAGTTCTCTCCCTGCAGGTTCAGGAAATCACTCCCCCTCCCAGCCCCTATTTGCCTGGGCTGGGAATGGGGCCTCCCTGGGCACCTGGACCATCCTTCCCCATCCTTCCTCATCCTTCCCCATCCTTCCCCATCCTTCCCCTCCTTCCCCATCCTTCCCCTATATCTTGCGAATAGTCCCTTAATATACTCTCCTCAAATTAGTTAGTTGAAGGTTTCATTTCTTTTCTGCTGAAACCCTGGGTAGCACAATTCTAATTATTACCTGGAGAGAAGCACCGAGAAGCATTTTGGTGTATTTCCTCAGCAACCTTTATTTATGATCCTGGGTATGGGCAACAGATTTAGCCTAATTCTGCGTATGCACCTTTAAATCTTCTTTTTCCCAGTTGTAATTACTTATGAGAGTGATCCCCTCTTAGTGAACCCTTTCATACCCCCAAAGATGATTTTTTATTGGCCACATGTTGTTCCGCCATGTGGCTACAACTTGAATTTGTTTTAGGATTCCAGAGCAGCTTCGTGGTCTGTCTTGTTTTCATCCCTGCAAAGTTAGCTGCTCCCTCTTTCTCGTGTGTTTATTTCACAGCTTGATTTTGCAAGATAGATTGACTGGGCCGGTCTGTCACCGCCCCTTTGGGGACACCACTATTGGGCACAATCTTAAGCCAAGTTTCCTCATGGATAGTTAAGCCTCTTTATGTCCAGCCTTCACTCACCTTCGTGGCTAAGTGATTTCTCCAAGGTTTCATTCTAGTGAAATGCGGGGCTGAAACTTAACCCATGACTGCTGTCCCTAGGTCCAGGACTTCTCTGCTCTAACACGCTGTGTTTACTGATTTGTAAAACTCAAACTCTGCTTCTAACCGTGGAAACCACAGTTCTAAGTTTAGGAAGAATGTGAATTCTAAAAACGTGTGGTTCAAAGAAATGAGCCATCAAGCCATGAAAAGGCATGGAGGAAACTTGATGCATATTGCAGAGCGAAAGAAGGGAATCTGAAAAGTCAGTATACTGTATGATTTCACTAGTGTGACATTGCAGGAAAAGGCAAAGCTGTACGGACAGAAAAAGGATCAGTGATTGCCGGGGGCTGGGCGGGATGACTAGTCAGAGCACAGGGGGTTTTTAGGGCAATGAAACTATTCTGTATGATACCACAGCGGTGGATACATGTCATTATACATTTGCTCAAACCTGTAGAATGTACAACAACAAGAACAAACTGTACCATGAACTGTGGACTTTGAATGATAATGATGTGCCAATGTAGGTTGGTAGGTTGGTCAATGGCACTAAATGCCCCTCTCTGTTGTGAGTAGTGGAGGAGATGGTGCATGTGGGGGGAGGAGGGACAGGAGGTATGTGAGGACTCTCTCGTTTTTTCCCTCTAAAAACCGAAAACTACTCTAAAAAGTCCAGTTTACTTTTTAAAACATGTGGTTCCTTTGAAATGGGAAGCGTATTAATTTTCAGTGCCAACAGCTTTGTCATGTCTGCCTTTAGTTTTCCTTTAAGAAAAATGACTGGCTTCTCTCTTTTATTTACACATGTCTGCAATACATTGACATTCCCATCTCCGGGGCTTTCTCTCTGGAGGCCGAGCTCCCCATTGATATTTTAAAGCGGCGTCCGCATTGGTTTCCTGCATTCAGATGACGTGGACACATAGTCATTCATACGCCAGTTCGAGCTCTGAGGATGCTTCCTGTGAAGAGGTCCATACCCGAGTCTTGTAGCGAAGATAGACGAGATCACTTTCATGGAAAGCCCTGGAGATTTAGAGGAATAAACTAGAAGCTTCGTTTGAGACTTTCCAAATTCTAAAATCGATCCAGGCATCCATCATGCACGACGGGATAATTACATGACCTCCAGAGCTAGATACACAACTGTACCTAAGCCGCATTCGCTCAGTCTCTCAATTCCCGGGGACACCGTGTGTATCTTCTCTTCGTGGTATCAGCCAAGTTCAGAAACGGAAGGGTCAGAGCCTTGACATGCCCATGTGTCCAATTGTGTTTGTTTAAACATGTTGGGGAATAATCTTAACTAGAAATGCTCATGATGAACACGTGCGGTTAGGTCGCCCTGTTGGTTGCTCGAAAACTGACGGCTGAGACCAGATGTAAACAAGAGTCTCGGTGTATGCGCACTGTCTGAGCTTGGGTGATGTAGGAAAGGCATCGGTGACCCACGTGAGTCCTGTTGTTAGGCTGACTGTTCATGCCTCTGCAGTCTCCTTCCCCGTCACTGGGGGTTATGGCAGTGATGTTTTAGAAACTGGGTCACTGTGTCCTGATTTGTAAAATTGGGCCTCCCTGGGCATCAAGTTGTTTTTTTTTTTTTCTCCTTTGTTTTCTGAGACAGATCCGTAGGCAGTTCTTGTTATTTACACACAGGGGCAGGGGAGAGATGGAGAGGGGGTAACATTGGTCATCCTAAAATAATTTCTTTTGGGGTTTAGAATTCATTGTTTATTTTTAGAGAGCAAATACTCTTTCTTAACCTCATTTTCTTTGAGTCAATTTTAAAAATGTTATATTTTTTGCCCTGGCCAGTTTGGCTCAGCGGTTAGAGCATCAGCCCACGGACCAGAGAGTCCTGGGTTCGGTTCCCACTAAGGGCATGTACCTTGATTGCAGTTTGTCCGTGGCCCTGGTTGGGGTCCCGTGGGTGGCAGCCACTCGATATGTCTCTCTCACATTGATGTTTCTCTCTCTCTCCCTGTCGCTCTATCTGAAGATAAATGCAAAAATGTCCTCAGGTGAAGATAAAAAAATTTAATATATATATATATATATATGTGTATAATTTTTGAGCATACTGGTAAGAGGCAGCAAAGGCATTTCTCAAACATGCAAGGTAAAGAAAAGAGAATGAGACCTATGTTTCCTGTGAATATCGCCACGTTACTCGTCCGCGTGCATACCTTAGTCCTGTGATATTTGCTCACAGTATTGTCTTTTAAGAAGGTGTATACTAGATAAGGAATGCAATGAATAAGATTCCAGTCTGCCAGCAGTTTGCTAGTGTACAGTGTGGGCTGGGGGTGGAGGGGCCAGCTGTCCCTGGTTGCCTGGGACTGAGGGGTTGCCAGGGATGTGAGGTGTTGAGTTGTAGAGCCGGGGTGAGCTGTTCACTTTAGCTCAGAGGAGTGGCTGTGGCCAGGAGGGTGGGTACGCCTGGCGGGCTGGGCCGGGTACACATTGCAAAACGGAGAACCTTGGGGTCAGTGAGCAGACATCGTGGGTCAAGGAAAGGGCAGGAGCAGAGTTAAACAGAGAGGCCGAGGCTGATGACCAAGTCAAAGTGCTAGAGACTGGGGCTGTGTCCGTGTAGGGCCAGATGAAATTAGAACAAGCTGGGCCCCTTCGAGGTGGGTCATGGAGAGTGGTTTCCCCAGAAAGTCCAGGAGCGCGTGGCCGCTGTAGGGTCCCTTCTGATGCAGGGGTCGCCCGGGGAGTTCCAGGAAGTCAGCGTGTGCCGTCCTATGCACGGGATAAAGTAAACATTTCATCCGAATCATGAACTCTCATTTTTTATTTTCATTAAAAAAAAAAAATCACTGAGTATTTTATTTTATGAATGTACAGAAGAATCGGGGGGGGGGGGCTGTTACATGACCCTCCAAACGCAGTCCCTAAAAGTGATGCAGTGGTTGACAAGTGGTGATGGTGTTTTCACTGTACTCCGTCTCCAGGACAGAGAGGCCCAGATTCCCTTCTGGATCTAGACAGGTGGGATTCCTGATCAACCCCAGAGTGCGATGCTTGCCTGTCTCCATCTGTGGGCAGGAGGGCGGTGGTACTTTTACTCAGTGTACTGCATTGACTAGTTCAAAAACATAGAACGTGGGAGTATTTGGCTACAGCGAAAAGAGGGGTAAAGGAACAATCATGGATCCATAAGTGACTCTAGACAATGCATCCTGAGAGGTTCTGAATGGTGGGTGGACAAGGGCCACACGTAAGTTCTGTGCCTGGAGAGAAACAGTCCATTATGTGAGTCACTGTCCATGTGATGAGACAGGCCACTGACAGAGGAGAAGCACAGGCTTCTCTGTACAAGGCAAGGGGGCAATTATTTCAGCGGGTCTTCTTAAAGAGGGCACTTTGAAATATAACCAATAACGTCAATAATACCGTGACAGGCATCTCATAGAAGTGCTTCTCAGTAATTCCTTCGGTAAAGACAGATGTTGTAGCTCTGCAGAGCGGTTGGAAAAAAAATTCCTATCTTACATTTTTTACAGAACAGAGTGAAATATGGTTATATACATTTCCAAACAAAAATAAATAAAAGCCATCAAAAGGTAGAAAGGATGAAATGAGACAGTCTGGATGTAAAGATCTCTACTGGTCTGGATCAGTGCGAAGGTGGACTTTAGAGTGTTCGGAGAATGTCTGGATTTTCTATCCTCCAAACAGCTCTCTGTGATGCTGTTTCCCAAGCAAGCGTTTGAAGTACCGCAAACAATGAATTTGGTGAGATTCTGCCTGACAGTACTCCTGGGATTCACTCTGCTATGTGGCCCCTTGTGTCCAGAGCCCGTCACCAGAATTCCTCAGGCAGATGTTGAGATTCCAGCACGGCGCCCGGAGAGTGGATGCGCACGGGCCTTTCACTGGGCACGGGCCGGGGCATGGTTTCGGCGCCACAGGGCTGGGTGGGAGGCCGCAGCCTTCTGTCTCTGTAGAACAGTGTGGTGAGAATTTAAGTAGGCAAAAAACGTAAGAGCTTTTCGAGTTCTCTGGGTCCACGGAGAACTGAGGTCCTTTTATGCTTAGGCCTCAGATACATCTTTTTGGCTTCATTTTGACACTGTCCTCAAAATTGCCTTAGTAATGGTACCTGGGAACTCTGTGTCATTCACTCCGACTGCGACTCTTCCTTTTGTCCTCGGAGCACGGCCCAGTGTCCCCGACACTCAGCAGCTTGGCCTATGGCTTGTTTCCCCCCCAGATCTCTCTATTTTCTTGCTTTTCCCCCTCCCTCCCTCCCTCCCTTCTTTCTTCCTTCCTCCCTTCCCTTATCCTCCCTCCTGACCCCCGCCCGCCTGGCTGGCTCTCCCACTCCTCCCTTAATTCATATCTAATTCACAGACTTTCTCAGAGCAGCCTCCTCTACCCGCCCCTGAAACCAGGCTACCCAGACCCCCAACTTCTCAGCTTCCACCACTCTTCATAATTAAATCTCCACGCTCATATTTTTGCACAATTATACCTTAGTGAACACATGTGAACACAAACATGATTGTTTATATACTTCGTTTTCGTCCATTTACTCTGACTCCAGCCAGTCTGAAGACAATCCCAAATTAATAATGGTTTGAGGAGGGATCAACTTTTTCATTACCTCCTGGCCCTGACAGATTGCAGAAGGAGAATCGGACAGTATAAGAGTTATATGCTCTTGTTAGTAATTTTATCTTGGGATGCATAGAACAGTGTACACGATCTCTTATTGATTTATTAATGCTGTCATAATCTACACAAGCTGTCTATTTCCATGTTATTGGGGGGAAATTGATATTTGGGAAAATATTTTTATTTGAGGTAGAGAACCTTTGAATCTTATGGGTAACGAGACATTTCCTTTACACTGCAATTTTTCAGTAACTGTTTTACTGATGTTCCATATTTTGTGTCAAAAGTTGTGAAGAGACCTACTCTTGGGGGTACGTTTAGCACATTTCTGGTGTTCTGTTGATAACCTTGAAGCTCACCTCTTTTCTGTTGCAGAATCAGCATGTGGCACCTATTTATAAATTAATAACACCTGAACGCCACCTTCCTTGTCAAGTAATATTTTTAACTTCTTTGACTTTTCTAGCTAATGTGTGTGTGTGTGTGTGTGTGTGTCTTTGGTGGAAAGAACTAAATGAGACAGTCTAGATGTGAAGATCTCTACTGGCCTGGATCAATTCAAAGGTAGATTTTAGAGTATTCAGGGGATGTCTGGGTTTTCTACCCTTCAAGCAATGATGTTTCCCATCATTCATTTCAGATCTTCAACCTCCAGCTTTCAGCATTTCGTCCTCCTACAGACGGTGTCATGAGGCTGAACTCCAAGCTTGCTAATGCCTAGTGTTCAACACTTCGCAGCTGTTTGGCTAGTTTATCACCTGTGCTGCTTCCAGCTGGATCTATAAATCCAGGTATTTGGCATCAAAATGTTTTGAAGTATTGTAGCAACTCAACAAACCATGCAATGAGGAAGAGGTTCTAACAACTTGCTTGTGGTTATGGTTGTCAGAGAAACCATTTCCTTATGTAATGTTTAGCAACAGCCCTGTTTTTTGTTTTTGTTTTTTTTTAATAATGCCATAAAAACACAGCTTGTCTAGAAGCCCAGAAAAGAAAGCGTACAACAAAATGAGCCACAGGCTAACTAGAAGTTATGAGACTGCACTAGATGCAAACCGCCAGGCAGCCATTGATGTGTTGTTTTGCAGTTCAGAAATGAATTCAAGAAGCCTAACGTGCTCAGAGTGTGGCAGGATGGGGTGGGGGTAGCATTTCCTTGTTGAGACACGTTCAGGGTCCCACTATGTGCACATTTTTAGGGGAACTGTTTCATTAAACAGACAGCCAGCTCCATCTTTGCCATACGCTAACTCTCTGGAGGGAACTTTAAACAGATTCGATAACATAATCAGTTGGGGGGTTTGCCCAATGATAGACTTGACTTCTACAGGCCCCAGGGGCTGCAGGAAATGGAAAGCCTGTTTGGGGGTCTGTTCAGTGTGTGCTAGGTTCTGCTTTAAGAGAGAGAATGTGAGCGCGGGTGCATGGTGATACTAAAGCTCCTTTAGAGGGAAAAAGATCCTAAAATGTCCAGTCAGTCTAACAGGCATTTGCATTGCTTATTACCTTCCAACTCTTGGAATTTTCTGTCCTGGGGCCTATACTATTTGGTGTCTCTCTTCCATCTTTCTCTTTTCTAAATATGTTTTTATTGATTTTTTAGAGAGAAGAAGGGAGAGATAGAAACATTGATATGAGAGAGAAACATAGATCGGCTGCCTCCTGCACGCCCCCTACTGGGGATCGAGCCCGAAACCCAGGCATGTGCCCTGACTGGGAATCGAACTGGGTGGGACCTCTCAGTCCATGGGACAGCTCTCAGTCCACTGAGCCACATGGGTTGGACCCATCTTTCTCTTTTCAATCAAAATTAAATTCTGCTGTTATTTCTTGCTCCTCCTCTGCATATCAAACTCAGCATCTATAGTGGTTTCTGAATTCACAGGCACGGAAGTGCTCATGAGAAAATACTGCCTTTGCCCTGGCTGGTTTGGCTCAGCGGTTAGAGCATCGGCCTGTGGTCCAGAGAGACCCGAGTTCGGTTCCCGCTAAGGGCATGTACCTCGGTTGCAGTTTGTCCCCGGCCCTGGTTGGGTCGTGTGGGTGGCAACCACTCGATGTGTCCCTTTCATGTTGATGTTTCTCTCTTTCTCTCTCTCTCTCTCTCTCTCTCTCTCTCTCTCTCTCTCCCCCCCCCTTCAACTCTATCTGAACAAAAATGAAACAATGTCCTCGGGTGAGGATAAAAAAAAGAAAGAAAGAAAATATCACCTTCAAGGTTTGTGTTCATGGAAGGCTTAAATCCAAAACTTACTTAGACCTCTTAGCCTCAAGAGCATATACATTTCTTTCCCCTCAGGAGTTCGTTCCAGAGTTGGATAATAAAGAATTGCGTCTTTTAGATAGTGTCATAAGGCCAACTCTAGATTTTTTTTTTATCCTCACCTGAGGACATTTTTCCATTTTTTGTTCAGATAAAGTGGGAGGGAGAGAGAGGAGGAGAAAGAGAGAGAGAAACATTGACATGAAAGGGGCACATCGAGTGGCTGCCACCCACTTAACCCAACCAGGGCCGGGGACAAACTGCAACCGAGGTACGTGCCCTTAGCGGGAACCGAACCCGGGTCTCTCTGGACCGCAGGCCGACGTTCTAACTGCTGAGCAAAACTGGCCAGGGCGCCAAATCTAGATTTTTAAAAAAATATATATTTGGGCATGGTAATTTCCAACTTAAACTGTGTCAATTGTATAATGAAAATTAGGCAGAACATTCAAGTGAGGCATGAATAATCATCCTTCTAAACTTATCCAGCGCTCTCTGTCAGCGCCTGATTATGTGGGAGTTGCTGTTCTGTTTTTTTTAGGTTCTCTGGGGGTCTCCTAAGGTTATGCTCTGTCCCGGGACTCAGGTTTCTCTGCTTGCACAAGAGGCCACATTCCAGGCTGCTACTTCTAAAGGGCATAGGGAAGAGTCACCCCCAGCCCCTGTGTCGCGAGAGCCTGGGCGAGGCCAGCCCTACCTTGGGTCAGACTAAGTGGCAGCTACACTGCCTGGCTTTGGAAATGTCCCTGCAAGCCCCACTGTACTTGGTCTGCACGTTTCTTCTCGTGTATTCCATGCGGAGACCGTTGTCTCCAGAAGACCACAGTTGAAACAGTCCAGGCAGGGCCAGGACCGGCCGTCATCATGTAACACACATTGAACACCTGGCTCAGGGTTTGTCTGTGTTTGTCAATGAAGGGATATTGCTTGTGGGAGAAGAGAGGCCCTGGCTTAGTTGATCTAATTAGCTAAATTCATTAATGCAACTAGACCATGGTTGTGACCGGAGAATATGGCTTAAAGAAGACGCTCATGAGAGGCAGTGGTAACGCAAGGAGGAAACCTGCCACACATTTGGATAAAGATGCTGAGGACCCCCCTAGAAATACCGAATCACAGGGTCTTTGGAGAGCTGGGCCCAGGAATCTGCATTCCTCCCCACCCACTCCAACACCAAATGCCGCCGGAAATTTAGACTTTTTGTTGGGAATTATTCCAACAAAAGGAAGTTTTCTAGAATGGGCTTGAATTTAGTGCTTTCTGGATACGTGGAGAGATAGTAGATGCTTATGAAATGCTGGTTGATGGAATGAATAGGTAGGTTAGGGACTACACAGAAGCTAGGTCCTTCGTTACAACGACAGCCTTGCTGTCCCTGTCGCATCGAAGCCTGGACCTCTGTACCAGCATTACCAGTTCTGCAGCTGGAGACTGGAGGATAAGGAGAAGACAGGTTAATCAGCAACGAGGAGACAAGCAAAAGATGATGACGGACAGAGCCACGAGAGATGCTTTGGGTTCTATCTGGCCTCCCCGTGTTCCCAAAAAACAGGCAGATTGACCTCCCATCTCCTCCAGCTGGCTTGCAGCATGTGCATGATTGAAAGTAATTTGTGGCTCCTTCCCAGGCTCAGCCTCAGAGTAGGAATGCTCACATTAAAATGGTTCATGTGACAAAAATGTGGCCTTGCAGGACCCCCAGAGGAGCTCCAGATCAGATCAGCTGTCCTTCCTTCATCAACAGTTGACTACAGCTCACTTCCTCGACCTGGAACGAGTCTAGCCCTCCATCATTATGGCAGACAGCGGGTTCATGAGTAAGCTTTAGCATGAAACTTGGTACACACTTACTATTGCAATCTCAGCCTGTAAAATGCACTGTCTCAAGGGCCAAATCCACCTCATCATCTGCAGCACCACGTTCAGAACGTGCATTCTCTGTTGTTCACGGATTGCGCCCCTCCTCCTCCCATGCAGGTGTGTGGTGGTGCTCAGGTGGTGCCCTTATGCATTCAGCCGGAATCTGCAACTGTAAGTCAGGACTGGGGTCAACCTTCAAGGAAGAAGCGCTGACCGAGGAGGGCACTTGATCCGTGCCATTCAGCTAAGCGTGGTGGTGAGCACTCTGCAGCACAAAGATGTGATAGTATTATCCCTACTTCAAGGATGAGGAAACTGAAGTTCCAAGATGCTGACACAGCTGCTGAAATTGACATAGGTGATAATGCAGGGGAGGAGCCAGGCACAGAGCTGGAGGTGAAGTGGTAGGAAGGCAATGCTTTTCTTTAAATAGCATCACCCCAGCAGTCCTGTAGGGGGGAGTCTTTGGGCAGAACTCGCTAAGGTCTAGGCTCAGATCAAGCACAGTTGAAGTTGGATCTGACCCAAGGACAAGAGATTCTATACTGCTGATGTCCAGGAAATGTGGCCCAGCCCTTCCCTCTTATGTCCTCACCTGGTGAGATCATACACGTTCCACGAACCGTGTGTCTGTGTCATCCCCAGGCTATCCCTGACCTATGTCTCTGGCTTCTCACTGACAGCAACGTGTACCCTGAGTCACATCATATCATGAGATGCAGCCAGAAAAATATCAGGCAACATTCACTCAGCATGCTCAGCTATAGATAAAATAAATGCGGCAGGAAAGTCATTGAAATCATAATGGTCTTTTTCTTCCTGATGTTTTCTTGTACTCTGAACGAGAGCAACATTCCAATCTTTGCATTTTTTTTTTTTTTGGCACGTGCTCCTAACAGGAACCGAACACCTGGGACTCTCTGGTCCACAGGCCGACGCTCCAACCGCTGAGCCAAACCAACCAGGGCCATTTCGTATATACCTAGACTGAGATTCACCACGTATCACACAGTCTTTAGCCACTGAGCAGATGGGGTGCTACACCTGGGAATCTAACAATGAATGAGCCTGCTCCTTTCGGGGGCCTGTGAGCGGTGCACACAGTAGAGGGGGTCACAGCTTGTTTGCGGGGCCTCTGTAGCTCCCTGGAAAGTAAACATTAAACCCATGTTTGCAATTAGGAACCTTGGTTTTATTAACCTGGTCCTTGACGAGATCGTCGGGGAGCTCACTACATTCAGTGAAAGTCCGGGAATGGCCAGAGCTTGTACTTCTGGAGAAATATTTGTCACCTGGGAGCCAAATAGTGACAAGAGACTAATATGTGTTCTTAGGATCCAGACACTTAAATTTAACTATCTTACAATTATATTTCTTTCATTGGTGGTGGGAAAGAAAGACTCAGAAATATTCTTCTAAGAATGGGAGTTTGTGTTGTGCTTTTTAAAAACATATGTCTTTATTGATTTTTTTAGAGGGAGAGATAGAAACATCGATGTGAGAAACATTGAGTGGCTGCCTCCTGCACGCCCCCTACTGGGGATCAAGCCCGCAACCCTGGTATGTGCCCTGACTGGGAATCGAACCTGGACCTCTCAGTCCATGGGGTGACACTCAATCCACTGAGCCACACCAGCTGGGCATGTACTGTGCTTTAAAAAAAAATCATGCTCACGTTGTTATCACAACAGTGCTCTCTGCCTGTCCCCTGAAAGCTGCCATCAGTCCTGGGAGCCCCCTGCTTTGGCGCGGGCCAGAGAAGGGGCGAACCGGGTCAGAATTCTCACTGGGGTTGTGCAAAGTACAGCAAACACAGCGTAACTCAAGACACCTCAGTAAAACGAACCCTCTATAAATAATGAAGGATTATTAGTGCACATATACCTGGTATTGAATTACTACAGCTACTGTGTGGGACCATTTGAAAACAATTTTATTTTATGTTCCTGATCCTTAGACCTTGATCCTTCTGAATTATTATTAGTGTCACTTGAGGCCTCACTACAATGCTATATCTTCTCTCTGCAGGGATAAGTTCTCCAAAATAATCAAAGAAACTCACTTAACTAAAAGAAGCTGGCTAACCATTCCGTGGCTAGAACAGTGTAGCCAGGAAGAGAGAACTTCACTCCCCCCTAGCACCCACTGGCTCCTGACAGGCCTCTGCCTTCGGGCTGGGGTTTCCCGTCTATAAACCATAATCCAGCTTATTTTACTAGAGAGAGTTGATACGGTTATTTTGGGGAAGCTATTCAAACACCCATTTGTTTGTCCATCCATCCAATAAATATTTACCAAGCAGCTAGTATATGTAAGCCATTGGTCATATAACGAGAACGGGATGGACGGGGCGCCTGGTTTCATGGGAGCCAACAGTGAAATGCAGACCCTGTGGCCGCGAGGTGGGGGCGGGGTGTCAGAGCAGAAACCTGGACTCGGAGTGGGGGGAGGTCCGCCCTAGAGCAGGCGGAGCAGCATCCTGGGCAGGAGAAGCAGGCTCGAGGGGGAGAGTCCTAGGGGTGTTTGGGACACTGACATGTTGGAGATCAGAGAGAGGAGTAACGGGAAATGGACTTGCAGAGGTGGGAAGGTGTCCACCTCCCTTTCCTGAGGAGCTTCGAGATGCACGATAGAGACCAGACTTCATCTAGTTGTGGGGCGGGGGAAACACGACCCTACTTCTGCTGTGCAAGCATCATCCTGCTAAGTGCAGAAATGGGGCAAGACTAGAGGTAGGAGGAGCACTTGCTCCTGACGGTCCTGACGGTCCAGGCCTCTGGACTGCTGTGGGGGTGGAGACATGTAGGAAGCCCGTGGCCCAGAACCTAGTGGCAGACTTGACGTGGGAGATAAAGGGACGTGATAAATCCTTGTTGGTGATGTGCATGGATGTCCCAGGGAAAAGATGAGAGGAGAATGAAGTGGGCAAGGGAAACAAAAGAGAAAAAAATAAACAAATGGGACTGTATCAAACAAAAAAGTTTTGCACAGCAAAGGAAACCATCAACAAAACGAAGAGACAGTACACTGAATGGGAGAACATACTTGCCAAACATACATCTGATAAGGGCTTAATATACAAAATGTATAAAGAACTCAAACAAGTCTATCCCAAAAACCCAAACAATTCAATTTAAAAATGGGCAAAGGACCTGAAAAGACACTTCTCCGAAGAGGACATACCGATGGCCAATGGACATATGAAAAGATGGTCAACCTCACTAATCATCAGAGAAATGCACATTAAAACCACCACCTCATACCTGTCCACAATCGACAAGTGTTGGCGAGGATGTGGAGAAAAGGGGACCCTCGTGCACTTCTGATGGGAATGCGATTGCTGCAGCCACTGTGGAAAGCATCATGGAGTTACCTCAAAAAATTAACATCGGAACTGCCTTATGACCCAGAGATTCCTCTTCTGGGAAATATCCGAAGAAACCTGAAACACCACTTTGAAAGAACATATGCACCCTATGTTCATTGTAGCATTCTTTACAATAGCCAGGATTTGAAAGCATCCCAGGTGTCCACCAGTAGATGAATGGATAGAAAACCTGTGGTATATTTACACAAGGGAGTACTACTCAGTCATAAAAGAGAAGGAAATCCTACCCTTCTCGACAGCAAGGATGAATCTAGAAGGCATTATGCTAAGCGAAATAAGCCAGTCAGAGAGATAAAAGTACCATATGATCTCACTTAGATGTGGAATCTAATGAACAAAAAAAACCTAACAAACAAAATGGAAACAGACTCAGATACCGAGAACAGAATGACAGCTGTCGGGGTGGGTGGCATTGGGGGGCTGGGAGAAAAAGGTGAAGGGAAAGCAAAAAAACCAAACTCCTAGACACAGACATCAGTATGGTGATTCCCAGAGAGCAAGGGGGTGAGGGCCGGCAGAAGAGGATAAATGGTGATGGAAGGGGACTAGACTTTGGGTGGGGTACACAGTGCAAGAGACAGAGGCTGTAGTATAGAATTGTACACTTAAAACCTATTTAATTAATCAGTGTAACCCCAATAAATTCAATACAAATACTTTTTAAAAGAAAGAAATGGGGGGGCTTTTCTGGATCTTGAGACCATTTGTCACTCCCGGAGGATAGGAATCATGCCGTCCGGTTTCCCCCTACCCATTCGGTACCATGGCAGAACCCCCAGAACAATGGGGTTCGAGTCCCAGCTCTGGGACTGAGTAGCTTTGAGATCTCAGGCAAAACACTTAATGTCTGGTCAGGGCCCAGTTCAGGCCCCAGGAAGACAAGAATGCACAGGAATGAAAAATCTCTACTCACATTGAGCTCTAGTTGGGAAGACAATGAGAAATAAATAAAAGACTAGATCATTACAATGGGTGGTAAGTGCTATGAAGGACATAAAGGAGGATGAGGTCGAGCGAAGGAGTGAGATGTGGTCAGGTCTGAAGAGCTGGGAGGCACGTCACAGGAAGGGGCAGTAGGTACAAGGCTGGCCAGCGGGGAGCGGCTCGGCCGGTCGAGTGACAGGTGCTCCATGGCGGCTACAGGAGATTCCATTTCATTCTAGGGGCAAGAGAAGCCAAAAGTGCATTTTAAGTCAGGGAATCAACACGTCCAGATTTGCGTGTTTACAATATCATTCTGGCTGAACAGAAAATGAACTGGAGAGAGAGAAAGTGAAGAGAAATTAGCTAGGAGTCTATTATATATACCAATGTCTGAAAGTATTTTTAACAGACTCTCAAAACAGAACTGTTTATTACAACTTAACAGTTTATTGAAACAGTGAAACTAAAGAGAATAAAGAAAACAAAACTGTAGTAAGTAATAATAGTAAGTAATAATATTTTCCAATGTAGGAAAATTTGATCATTTGCAAAGGAATAAAGGTGGCTTACATGCAGAGAAATCCAGCTGGTTTATTTGGGTTGGAGCCCATAAAAGACCATGTTAATTTTGAACTTTCTATTTCTCAGGAAAGTAAAAAAAAAAAAAATCAGCCTGAATCCAAGCGTCTTTTGATCCTTCCTTACACATTCTCCGTTTCGATAAGCCCTTCCTTCAGTGGTACCTGCCTCATCAATGCTTTGCTCTTACGCCAGCTCCATTTACAGACCCATTTTTGTAAATGATTTCTTTTGGTTCTGGCTTTGGACTCTGTGTCAGCTGAACCCTGAATCCTTCCCTTTACTCTGGGCTTTGTCCAGAGAATGCTGAGTTCCAACCCAATGTCAGTTCTGGGACATAGATTTCCTGCCTGGCTCTGCAGGGCAAATGCCACTCTGCCAGTTTTTGGTGGCTCTGTTCCACTGTATTTGCAGTGGCCTGTGGTAGGCATCGTGTTCTGATGCTCTCTGCCTCTTGCCCCAATTCGCCCTGGCTTACCTCCCTGTGTTCCAGCATTCCGTGTGACTGTCCTTTTTGGATCAGAAATGCTTTATAAGAAATTGGTAACTATGCTTATTTGGGGTTGCTGGGAAAAGAGTCTTAAAAGTATCCATCCTAAAAAAGAATTGCATCTTGTAATTTTTCCAATGGTTTCGTTTGTTTTTGAAAGTCATCGGAAGGTGAAGGGCACTTCTTGGACTGTTTGCCCGGTCTCAGAGGCTCTCTGTCTCCTTGCCCCGTACCTGGTGCGGCCCGACCTTCGGGGTCCAGCTGAGATCAGGCCCTCGGGGCAGCCTGCCTTGGGGGTCTGCCCTTTCTCCGTGTCTGGTCACACAACGTCTGCACTAGTTCTTGCAAAGTGAACGTGTGCTGCCTGTGTGTTAAGTATAAACGTTGCCTTCCCAATGAGACTGTCCGCTTTGTCCCTCCCCTCACCCAGTTTCCACGTACAGGCTCCGGGGTGGGGATGACTGGACTTCTGCTCTGCCGCTGGCTGTGTGGTCTTGCTCGAGACACGTTCCATGTCTGTGCCGTGGCCCCTTCTCTGTGCAGTGGACTAACAGTACCTGCATTTTAAGGTTGTGGGAGGGTTACATGAAATAATACAGTAACATGTTTACTCCAGTGCCCAGCACAAAGCTAGTGCTCAACAATTGTTATTGTTTGTATGCATGTTGTTATTTAACTGGACTGTAGTTCAAAGACCTGGAGACAGAGTTACAAAACGGGCAGTGTTTTACTGAGATGATTTCTGCTGTAACAGAACTTACATTCTAGCCCTGAATAACCATTACTTGATTATTTAACTACTACTCTTTTTTTATCCTCACCCGAGGACATTTTTCCATTTTTTGTTCAGATAGAGCAGGAGGGAGAGAAAGGAAGAGAGAGAGAGAGAAACATCGATGTGAAGGGACACATCGAGTGGCTGCCACCCGCACGACCAACCAGGGCCGGGGACAAACTGCAACCGAGGTACATGCCCTTAGTGGGAACCGAACCCGGGTCTCTCTGTATCGCAGGCCAACGCTCCAACCACTGAGCCAAATCGGCCAGGGCTAACTACTACTCTTTTTATTATTATTTTTTTCTTTATTGGTTTTAGAGAGAGAAGAAAGGAGAGGGAGAGAGAGAGGTAGACACATCGATGAGAGAGAGCATGGATTGGCCGCCTCCTGCATGCCCCCCACTGGAGATTTGGCCCACAACTGGGGCATGTGCCCTGACCCGGAATCAAACTGGTGACCTCTTGGTGCACGGGTAGACGCTCAACCACTAAGCCACACTGGCCGGGCTAACTACTACTCTTTTAAGAAGTACAGGGTGCTCTGAACATGTCTGACTTCTCCTGGAGGGTGTGGGAGATTCCTTTGAGGAAGTATAAATGAATTTTAATCTGGAAAAGGAATAGGTGTGAACCAGAGGACTGTCAGGAAGAACATTCCAGGCAAAGGGAACAGCACGTGCGGGAACTCTGAGCCAGAGGAAAGCAGGGAGTAACGAGGAACTGAAGGAAGGCCAGTGTGGCCGGGATGAGTGGTAAAACAAGGTGAGTTCTGAGCCAGCCAGCCACACCTGGGCTTTACGCCGCATCCTTCTCCCAATATCTGATGCCTCTGTGTGAAGGGGCTCAGTGAATACTTGTTAATGATTTACTGTATGCGGATAAAGCAGATTCATCTGATTCTTTTAGGCACCAAAATAAAGTGGTTTTCTGGGGAAGTGCTGTATCTCAAGTAAGGGTCCAGTCAGGGAAGTAGACACCACACTGGGCTTTTCAACAGTGCGAATTTAACATGAGGAGTTGTTTGCACAGGCATCGGAGAAATGAAAAGCCACCGAAGTAGAAGGAAGTAGTCTCTGCAAGAAGCCACGCCCTCTCCAGACCACAGTCTTCAGCTCTCACTGAGTCCTGTCTGTGCGGCCCAGGGGAGCAGACACTCAGAACCCGCTGTGTGGGTGGGGTGGGAGGGGCTGTCCGGGTGCTGCCCGGCGGTGCTGGTACCTCGGGAGCTCAGAGCTGGGAAGACTTCCCAGGCAGGGCTGGTACCTGTGCTTCTAAGGGTGAACGGGTCAGGTTAGTGCTAAGAATAGTGAAATGAAGCGGGAGACTGAGGCCAGCTGCCCACCCCAGGGTGGAGAGCCATTGCTAAGGGGACGGTGGCAGGAACAGGAAGGGGCCTCCCTCTAGCGGCCACTATTGGTGGAAACTGACAGTCAGCAGGCAAAGCAGAAATGTGATTTAGAGTCCCAGCCCCTTGTCACATGGCATAGGGTAGAAGGGTGGGTGAAGTTTTTATTTTCAGAGTGGGTTTGTAGAAAGATACATGTGGTAGGAAGATAAGACAAAGGAGGGGGAGCATTAATAATCGGATATCAAGGGTGACATCGTACTGCTTTGGGTAGCATCTGATTCTCTCATTTCTGACCTTCAAAACAGAGCAGGTTGCTTTGAAAGACTGCAGAAAAAAAACTATTCCATTGGCACTTTCTTTAGGAAAAGGGAAGGCGAATTCTTCTGTTGATGCAGAACCACAGAGAAAACCTCTCGGGAAGTCTAGCTCACTCCAGTCTCTGAACTGGAAATCTATATGCATATGTATGTATGCACATGTACATATATAACACAGGCATATGCACACATATATGCATATACCCATGTTTAAATAGATAATGTTTAAGTATCTTTTCAGAGTCATTGAAAAAGAACAAAACTTTGGCCCTGGCTGGTTTGGCTCAGCAGTTAGAGCATCGGCCTGTGGTCCAGAGAGACCCGGGTTCGGTTCCCGCTAAGGGCATGTACCTCGGTTGCAGTTTGTCCCCGGCCCTGGTTGGTCGTGCGGGTGGCAGCCACTCCATGTGTCCCTTTCACGTTGATGTTTCTCTCTCTCTCTCTCTGTCTTCCTCTCTCTCCCTCCCACTCTATCTGAACAAAAAATGGAAAATGTCCTCGGGTAAGGATGAAAAAAAAAAAAAAAGAATCAACAGGCCCAAAACGAAGTCACTGGTGCTGAGCACCATATCATCAAACTAAGACTTAATACCTAACCTGAGTGCAGTTTTAACCACCCTCCACCCCAGATATGGGATCTTCATTGGTCATTCTGTAATTTTCTGGTCAGTACTGGTGAGGTAATCCTGGAAGTTCCCTTCTGTCTCCCTAAGAAAGGTGACCTTGCCTGTGACATTATGTTCTGTTAGAAAACTTCCTTGTCACCCCCTCTTTCTGCCTTTACACAGAAGTCTCTCCTTTCTACAGCTCTCTGCAGCTCCTGTGCACTTGCTAGACGGGGTGCCGCCCGATTCACGAGTCTTGGAATAAAGCCAATTTGATCTTCAAGTTGGATCCCCTGAATTTTTTTTTTCGAGTCTCATGTACCCGGTCTCTTGCATTCTCCTCAAGGAGGAAAATCGTCCTGACTCCCAGGTGCGGCTGGTGGAGAGCAGTAGAGACGTCCCCCCAGGCAGCAGTGTACCTCACTGGACAACACCTTTCCCCTCAGCGACACAAGGACTCACGAGCTGCATCGGACTCATGTCGCAGGAGACTACTCCGAGCTCCTTTTTTCTTTCTTGACAGATTGCTTAGTCGAGAGCCTGTGAAATGAAATCCATCCAGTTCTATAGTCAGCCTCATACCTAAGAGCTAAGATGTTTTTTTTCTGGTCTTACTGAGACCACAGACTTGAAGCTCACAGTCTAAGTAATATAACAGTGGGACCTTTAAAACCACACTGAGACTCTTTCCGTCAACAAAAGATACGAAGTAGGTTTGAAACAAGCTCAAATATTGGAGAAAATAATAACTGCAGTGTAGCGAGGTACTTTTTATGACTAGATTAGGCACCCCCTCACAATAACCCTTGGTAGGCAGAGGTAATCTTTGGGGAGGAGGCAGGAAAATTTGCTTAGGAGCTAAGGAGACTCCTGGGACTAAAGAACCAGGAAGCTGGCCCCATCCCTTCTGAGTTTCAATGTTATTAGAACATCTTTGGTAGGCAGAGCTGATGCTATCTTAAGTCTGCTGGCAGAAAGGACTCCCGACTTTCCTAAGAAATGTGCAAAAAATTGTGGTGTCCCAATTTTATTATTTAAAAAAATTTTTTTTCTTTATTGATTTTAGAGGGGGGGAGAGAGAGAGCTAGAAACATCAATGAGAGAGAACATACATTGGCCGCCTCCTGCATGCCCCCCACTGGGGATCGGGCCCACAACCTGGGCATGTGCCCTGACTGGGAATCGAACTGGTGACCTCTTGGTGCTTGGGTCGATGCTCAACCACTGAGCCACACTAGCTGGGGTGGTGTCTCAATTTTAACATGTGCTGGTGGCTCATATCCATGAAATGTGGCTGTGGTAGAGGCTACTCTTGGTCAAGCGAGAGACGCGCTTGGGGGCATGTTTTAGCTGCAGTGACTGAATATTTGAACATGAGCTAAAAGAGCTGCAGCAGGAAATCAGTGGACAAGCGGCCATTGGACATCCCGAGCTCAGAGGCTACGTGAGGTGTCTGCTTCTGAGCACGCACTCCAGTGGCTGTGTTAGCCTCTGGTTCTCTCCACTTGATATTTGGCAGTAGGGCTGACCACTTAGGGCTGAGAAGGGAAACTCGAGCACATAGACTTGTATAATTCACAGCAAGTAGTGGTCCCTAAAGGTAAATGCTGGACTTCCTGTTAATGAAGTGATTAGTTGTTATCATAAGGGAGATATAATCATCTTTACATCCCAAACTTAATAAAGAGATCAGATGTATTGTGAGGGGGTAGTAAAAAAAAAAAAATCTAGAATGACTCCCTGTTTATGGCTTGAGAAACCACTGTGAGATAGTCTGATTCTGGAAATGGCAGAAGAGAGATAAACAAGAGTTTAGGAGGAAGATGCATTTATATTGCGATATGCTCAGGGTGAGAGCCTCTAAGCCATCTGGATAGATAAGCCTGGGAGGCATTTGAAAATACAAATCAGCAGGTCAAGACAGATATACGGACGGTAGAAATCACTAGCAGTGGAAGCCAGGTAATAAACAAGATAAGATCATTGAGGCAGAACACAGGCTGGGAAGAGAGGAGTTCTTGATCAAGGATAGACAGAGAACACCAAAGGTAGCAAAAGAGAATTGGGGGGAGGGGGGGTGCTTAAAAAAGAGTGGTAAGAAAGGATGGAAAAATTATGGTGGAAAAAGAGAGAACTATGTTAGAATCTATTATTTCAGGAAAACAGTTTAAGCAGCTGTGGTAGACACAATGTTGTGGTCAGTAATTCCTTTTCCTTTTTTCCCCTTCTGGGTACCAGGAAGACAACGTTTTCCAGTACCCCACTGCCTCTGAGTGGGACTGAACACTGGCCAATGGAAGGAGGTGGAGGGGAGGTGACGTGGGGTAGCGCACTTTGAAGCCAGCTCCCTAATGCACTGAAGGTGATCTGTGTGCAAACGTTCTTTCCCACCCATGGGAGTTGGTGGAGAGCCATACAGAAGAACTTCCTGATCAGAAATAGCTATCCTGGACTTTGCTTGAGTAAGAAATCAACATTTATTGTGTTAACCTACTGAGCTGTCGAGGTTATTTATTATAGCAGTGATCACATTTTGCTCAATACAAGAATTTAAAAACATTTTTAAATGGGGATATATATCATTTTAAGCTATACTTTTGGAATGGCTGACACACTTTAAAAACACAGTCATCCCAACAATATGCATCTTTGAAGATACTTTATGTGCTGTCTTCTGAAGCAAGGGCGTAAGATTCAGGGTCATTGGAATGGTATCAAATCTTAAATTTATGTTTAGAGTAGACTAATAATAGATGGAGGAATAAAAGGTTAGTACATGCACACGCTCAATGGTAGTGTCCTGGTTTTGTCACAGCCTGTCAAGGACGCCAGTAGCCTTTTCCCAACCACCCTCCTGGGCCATCTGAACCCTGACAACGAAAACCCCTAGTGCTGAGGGCTCATGACTTTGCATGTGATTTCTGTGAGTGGAATGTCTAAGCAATGGTTTCCTATCATAACAGGAGTTTCCTAATCCCAGGATTATGAACCAAATACAATATAATGTGTACCAGAGTGGAGAAAGTAACAAAGACCTACAAGGAGCTTCGTCCAAGTCCGTCTTCTGGACGAATAGAAAAGGCCTCAAAGGCAGCCCGAGGAATTGTGGACTCTTCGCGATGTTATGTCCAAGAAAATTCAACCACAGAAAGAAGTTAGGCCACACAAAAAGAATAATTTGGAGGTTACAACCCAAAGTTACAAAATGGGTCCATACGAATATCTAATGAGCTGTGCTGGTGTCTAAATTGTATCTGGGATACTCAGAATTCGATACCAAATACTGACTTTGGCTCTCATTCTCTCTGTCCCACATATATCAGGGGCAACAGGAGACGCAGGATGAAACAAAGTTGTGTTTCTGACAACCAGTCAACCGGTCACCTTTCTGGAAGAAAACTTTGAAGGCTATTGAGTACAAGAAGGAGCAAAGAGGGGAACAAGGATGCGTAATTCACTGGGCAGATGTCTTCCCAAACTCTCAAGGGGGCTTCTGAGCCCAAAGTCTTCCTCCCGACGAGGCCAGCGTTTGAGCTTCATCGCACAGACTTTAATCTCTGTCCTTGAAGTTCACACATCAACTTGCTCTGTGATTTCCTCCCTGCACGCCTCTGGCTGTGTTTTTACTGCTTTAACAGCTCCTGGCAGGCGGCTCTGGCTCCCACATTCACTACAAAGTAAACAGGAATTTGGTCCCAGGATAACTGGCTGCTGTCCAGCCGAAGGATGCAAGTTATTCATGAGCATTGTGGGCTGGCTTCTGTGCAGCTGATAGTTTCCACCAGGGAGCCCAAGGACAAAGAGAATGGTGAAGGTTTTGAATCTTGAGGATTACTCCTTTCAAATATGTGATAGCCCATGATTCTTCTTCCCAACTCTTTGCTGACTTTCCCCACCTCTTCTACCACCTCATTCCCTGGTGAGTACCGGAAATTGACAGCAGCTTCTTCCAAGTCAGTCTTCTGGACTAATTAGGGAAGGCCTGAGGAATGGACTCATAATGATGGACTCATAATTCCCGAGGAAGCAGCCATAATATGACATATTCCTTTCAGAAATGTAACTGGCTCAGTAAACACATCGGGGTGTGCTGTATGCTGTTGTTTTGGAGAAAGAATATGTTTACCAACTTTAAAAATTAAATCTTCATGAGAATGTCAGGATAGATGCCAATGAATCTGTGAGGTGCTAGATTCATGATCATTCAGAACAAACATTAAGGAAACAATGGAGCAAAAGATGGTTTGAAGGATAGAAGTGTATGTACGTTGAAACTGCAGTAGTAGAATCCTAGATTTAAAGACTATTTAAACAGTACCAAAAATGAAGAGCTCTAAACAAAATGTTAAAAGGCAAAAACAGGTACCTATTTGTTATGGTTGGGAGCAAGTAAGAGTAAGAATTCTAGGCTCCCTGAAACAGGGCACCCGAAAGGTTCATTCTTTAACACTGGATACCATGCTTTCTGAATTCTGCCATGAATGACACCATCCCAGACCCTATGATATTACCGTCCTAAAGTCTATTTCACAGAGACACTAACAATTGTTTGGGATTTGAGAAAAGGAAAAAGTTGTTAACTTTATCAGTTGACTTAAAGCCATCCAATAGCCGGTCAAAAGACAAAATACTAAATATATGATGTGCCCTGATGTATTGAAATATTCATTATTATTTTATGAAAACTCGAGGGCAAGGTGTTGCTCTTTGTGGAATAGAATTTATATCTCCTTCACATTTCAGTTCCCAGTGAATAGCACAGTTTCTCTCTCTTTCTTGAGTTGACCTTTGGCTTGACGCTTGCCATTTATGAGGAATCTTCTGAGACAGACACATGGAAATTTGCAAAGATCTAGATTTAATAGATGCACCTGCAGCTTTTGAACTCAGTGTATGTCATAAATCAAACATGTGCATTGCACTGTAAAGTTAAATGCGGATGATTTTTGCCCCCAGGGAATCGTCACTCCGGTGGAGAATCGGGACACACACACGGACATTGATGATAAAATACCTGTAGTGCAATCAGGAGACATGTGGGGGCTGCCGCGGAAATACTGATGACAGAGCCCTTCGTCCTCTCAGGAGACGAAGGCGCACTTTGGAGAGGAGGCGATAGCTGAGCAGGGCCTTGAAGTGTGTGTTGGAGGAGGTGGAGGGAGGGGAGTGGGAAAGCCCTATGGCCAGAGGGCGGTGTGCACAGAGGCATGTGGTCTGGGTAGTGGTGAGAGAATGGCTGGAGCAAGAGGTCCTCTATGCAGGGACCTCTTTGCGAGGGACCTCTGTGCGGGGGACCTCTGTGCGGGGGACCTCTGTGCGAGGGACCTCTGTGCGAGGGACCTCTATGCGGGGACCTCTGTGCGGGGGACCTCTGTGCGGGGACCTCTGTGCGGGGACCTCTGTGCGGGGGACCTCTGTGCGGGGACCTCTGTGCGGGGGACCTCTGTGCGGGGACCTCTGTGCGGGGGACCTCTGTGCGGGGACCTCTGTGCGGGGACCTCTGTGCCGGGGACCTCTGTGCGGGGACCTCTGTGCGGGGGACCTCTGTGCGGGGACCTCTGTGCGGGGGACCTCTGTGCGGGGACCTCTGTGCGGGGGACCTCTGTGCGGGGACCTCTGTGCGGGGACCTCTGTGCGGGGGACCTCTGTGCGGGGGACCTCTGTGCGGGGACCTCTGTGCGGGGACCTCTGTGCGGGGACCTCTGTGCGGGGGACCTCTGTGCGGGGACCTCTGTGGAGGGACCTCTGTGCGGGGGACCTCTGTGCGGGGACCTCTGTGCGGGGACTTCTGCGTACAAGTGCTGCAGCTCCGACCCCTCTGTAAGTCGGGGTCCTCAGAGCAAACAGCACGGCCAGATCCAGGCGTCATTTGGGATTTTACATGTGAGGAGCGCGGCATTTGTTAACTGCTTATAAACCAACCACACAGAGGACCGGATGCATATTCCCATTTGTACGACTGGACGATGGATTACTGCAAGCCAACTATTCCTTAGGGTTGAGGACACTCTCAGGAACTGAAGCTCTTTGCCTCGGGACAGTGACGCGCAGGACGAGACTCACTGCATCAGCCTGAGCAAGGCCAGGCCCTTCGGAGTCAGACCGTCTTCAGAGCAGCTGCAAGGGCCTCGCGAGAGTTTTCGGGTCTTGTTGCGGCGACCGAGCCAGACGGCCCTTCTTGGGCGAGCCATTGACTTCGGGGAGTCTCAGTTGCTTTATCTATAAAGTGGGGAGCATACCCACTTCTCTCAGAGGCTTGTGACGTTAATTCTATGAGCTAACATAAGCAAGAATTTTTGGAAACCATGAAGTATCACAAAAAGTAGGGGGTTGTAGTTAAACGCTCTCAAAAGTCAAAGTCCAACTTGTTAGAATAATACCAATAATGGTCATTATTTCCTGAAGTTTTCTTGTGTACCAGAAATTCGAATATCTTTATATATATTACCTCATTTAATCCTCACAGCAATCCAATAAGGAAGGTTTTGTAGAGAAGGAAACTGAGAGTTTCCTTCAGGCAAAGAATTGCTGAGCAATAGAGCCGGAAGCCAGCCCCATGCTTTCCTGACTGCAGGCCCAGGCTCCTAACCATGGCATCTGAATCTTTACAAAATGCTGGCTTTTCCCTTTAACGTCTAGACAGCTGATGAGTGGTCAGCAACCCATGAGAATTACAGAGTTGCCAGGTTAAAGTTTATCAGTGTTCCCTCTCTATCAGAATGATGAATCTGGACAGAAAATGTGATTTCTTGTCTTTCCTTCCATATAAGAACAAGATCTATTGTTCTTATACACATATAATGTGCTGTGAGGTTTTGTTGGCAAAATATGACTCAAGGCAGTATTTAATGTGGAGGTCATTTTCTCAGCGAGGCAAAACCATACAGTCCTTCAAATTATGTTCTCTAGTTTTTGTCTTAATTTTTTTTCTTTATTGATTTTAGAGAGAAGAAGGGAGAAGAGAGATAGAAACATCGATGAGAGAGAACATCGATTGGCCGCCTCCTGCATGCCCCTTACTAGGTATCAGGCCCACAACCTGGGCATGTGCCCTGACCAGGAATCAAACCCGTGACCTCTTGGTGCATGGGTCTACACTCAACCACTGAGCCACACCGGCTGGGCTATTTTTTGTCATTTAAAAGCAGCATTGTCCATGAATAATGGGTATGAGGGATAAATAGTATGAAAGGAGACTTGACTTGGGGTGGTGAACACAATACAATATACACTTGATATAGTATAGAATTGTACACCTGAAATCTATATCTTATTAACCAGTGTCACCCTAATCAATTCAATTTAAAAAGAATAATGGAGCACAGAACACCTGGAGTGCTTGTTCCTAGTCCCCTCCTCCCATATCTATAGATCCATCTCCCTTGAAGAATGAAAGAGGACAGTCTGTCACTTGCGGGTCCATGAGATACTGAGGGAACTAGGAAGGTATGGCTGTTTTCCCACAATGCTGCTGAGCATTCAAGGATGTTCTATAGATTTTTGTTTTACTACAGAAGCTTTTAAAAGGGGGTGGAATAGAATTCATTATATATTAGATAGATAGATTGGAGCTCCTGGCTTGTGTAATTATTCAACATCTGTTACTTGTTGATGTAAGCCTCGTTGCTTCTCGTGGGCATGATCTCTGTGGTTTCCATCCCATCTTTCTCTAAACGGGTGTTGATGTTCTCGCAGTGACCCTGGGGGACTGGAACAGACTCAGGTCCAACCAACATGGTTCCTGCGGCTAGGCAGTAGATGGCAGAATTGAGCTTGGCTATTGTGATTCTCGCACCTGTCTTCGCTGGTGCAGTTGAATGAAGTATTCTCAAGCGACTCCTTCAAAAAGCTTTGTTTTTTAATCAAAAGTAATTTGATTTGACCCTCTTACTTTGTTGGGATCTCACATATTGCACATTGAATTCTAGTGCATTTCTCTCACTTGGATATTATACTCAGGACTAAGGATACCACCCTCATTTCGATATTTTTTCTTCTATCCAATTTCACTCACATTGTCTATTAACCTTCTTCCTTCTTTTAGGGAATGTAAGCATCCACCCTGGATTATTTTCTCGATATCCTTTAAATCACTCAGACATCTCTACTAGTCTTAAGACTATAATGAAAACCCCTGTCTCCACAGTATGTGAGGATACATTGGACTCTGTCAAAGGAGGCAGGATCTATTTTGACATAAGTGTGGGTTTTGAGACAGCTAGTGTTTTAAAGGACCTACAGCTTGAAGCCAAGGAGAGACCCTCAGCATAAACTGTAGGAGTTGAGTGAGGAAGAAGAAATGGAACTTTGTGAAGACAGGAATCTGGAAGCAGGGTATTTTGGTCAAGGGAAAAGCTGAAGCCAGTGGACTCAATTTGGTAGGAAAGGTTGGAAGGCAGACAATAGCTATTTTAGAGCATCTTCCCTTGGGGGGAGATGGTTGGGAGCTGTATGCCCCGAAAAAGCAAGAAGCAGCTGAAAGAATACCTCCCTGAGAACTTCTTGAGATCGTGAGTTCTGCTGTGCTTAATAATCAATGTACGTTTAGAGAGACTCTACAACTGGACATTTACTACTTTAGCAATTAGTAGAACTAACAGAGGACTCTTAAACTGGTTTAGGGGTAAATTCACGGGTAGAAATGAGTTGCAAAAGATCAACCCTAAGTTGAACTAAAACAGTCCATTGGTTTACTTTCCTATAGTACTATCCTGTATTTCTTCATGCCAGTAAAAAAAATAGGAGCTTTGCAATTTATCTGCCTGGTGAAAGATTTTATGGAATAACCCATGTAGGAAGGGCTTTTGAGGAGACACTAAGGTAGGAGGCACAGGTATCAAGGTGGAAATAGCCAAAATAACTAGAGACCCTTTGCTATGAGACTGCCCAGCGCTTATTTCTTTACAAAACGTTACATGATTGTTGTGTATTGGTTTGCTACAATTTTAGATCCACTTGCTTTGGACAGAAATGAAGTTGCTTTTAAGAGTCAGGTTGCTTTGATGGAGGAGCGAGGTGAGCTGTGTCAGGAATGCCATCATCTCGTTGGTTCTTGATGAACATTCAGGAACTCGGCTGCCAAGGGGCACCACCGGGGCTTGTAGATAAGATACGAAGAAACAGTGATGCCAAGGGGATATTTACACTGTACATTCCCAGAGCTTGTGAGGACGGTTTGTGAGTGTTCGGTCTGGACAAGGCTACCATTCGCTGGTCTAAGTAGTTCTCTGAAGAGCTTTGGGCATTAGCTCTTGTTTCCATACAGGCAACTTTTTAAACTTTCCCTCATTCTTGCCCCCCCTCCCCCACCCCTTTCTTTCTTTCTAACTCAAAAAAAAAAAGGAAAAAGGAGGATAAAGGTTCTGAGGAAGAGACTGTTGGGTTCATGAACACTACTTTAAATATCATATCTGGGTGTCCAGTACCCGTGTTAATTGACTAATTTGGCAAGGGCATTGCTGGCGGTAATTTTCCTGAACCCAAACGGAACAGACACCCAATAACTCTGTACTCGCTGACAGGAAGCAAAGTAAGCAAGAGTTGCTCACAGCTCTGTTGGTATTTCTACCCCACTGAAGCCATTTGGATGTGGAGACAGGAAGAATGTGACTTGATTGGAAAAGAATCTGTTCTTGAATGAGAGGCTAATCTGTGTTCTGTGACTTTGAATCCTTTGAACAAAGCCTTTAAGATGATTTGGAAAAAAAAAATACTATAAAAGGGAGGGGAAAATGAACTGAAGTGTCAACCATTATTTATTTTAGAGAGAGAAGAATCAGGACAGACATGTTTTCATAGAGCCCCACAGTGGAGATTTCAAAACACTCAGTCAGAGGGTCTCAGTCTCTGCAACACATTGGAAGCACCTGAAGAGCTTTGAAACAATATTGATGTCTGAACAGATTTCATCAATCCAAGGGAAGGCCCGGGTAGTACATTTTTCAGAACTCTGCTGGTGATGACCAGTTGGGAATCATTCATGGTTGGAATAAAAGGTGTTTGTTAAGGGATGGCACAGAATGAGATTGGAGAGGAACTTTGGATATTAAATTAAGAAATCTATACTTATCCTTCAGGCAATGGGCAGCCAATAAGGGTATTTGAGGCAGTGAAGAGCCTTAACGTTGTTAGTGTTTGATGATGTCACCCGTTTCGTGGTGTGGATAATGGACTGGCGCTGGCAGCCAGGAGGAGCGGGCTTCAGGGTTGCCCTCGTGTTCCGTGAGCCGGGGATTTGCACTTTTGCTTTCATTTATGCACTTTTACATTTTTATCCTGTCTTCTCTCCTTTCTCTTTCAAACCCAGGCAGTCTTATTGGTAGACCCTCAGGTGGTAGCTCCTTTGATGACGACTTTTTTTTCTATTCAACACTTGCCCTAAAAATCAACCACAACAAACTTAAAGGTTTAAGTCTCTTTTGTCTCTAAGTCTCCTTAGTTTTGAATATATACACTTAGGTTACTCCTTTGAGAAGATTTTTTTTTTTTTTCAAATAACCTGGAATTATGGATCTCTCTCAAGAAAAATAAAAGAATGGATTTTCATGTTACTTGTAGGAAATTTTTTTTATCCTCACCCGAGGACATTTTTGCATTTATCTTCAGACAGAGTGGGAGGGAGAGAGGAGGAAGAGAGAGAGAGAAACATCGACATGAGAGAGACACATTGAATGGCTGCCACCCACACGACCCCAACGAGGGCTGGGGACAAACTGCAACCAAGGTACGTGCCCTTAGCGGGAACTGAACCCGGGACTTTCTGGTCCACAGGCTGACGCTCTAACTGCTCAGCAAACCGGCCAGGGCACTTGTAGGAAATTTAAAGTTCATAAATTATGAAAAGCAAATGGCATTGATTTAATAAATGCATTAAAATGAGAGTCACCTTAAAAAAAAAAAACCACTTTCCATTTTTTAAGCCTCTAGAGAGCCCCGTAAGGGGCTTCCTTAAGGAGTAATGATTAGGAAGTGGTTTGATGAATATGTCAGAAATGGTAAAAAATATTACTAGATGTTCTTGCGTTATAATGCTGTGCATTGTGTAGTTCGTGATGCAGAGTGACCTGATTCCATAAGGTTTTGTGCCTTTCATTGTCTTTGGCCTGCTTTACAGATCTGTAAATTAAAGAAAACTGACATCTATATCATTTTATTCTGTGGAATGAAGAATATTTCCATCTGTCCTATAAAAGTGGCCTGTTTTGCATCTTCGGTAGATTTCAGCATTGCTGATTGGTTACCTAATGGACCAGAGGTCCCCAAGACCACCCTAAGGCTTGATCATTCACTAGAGGGACGCACAGGACTCAGAAAAGCCAGCACGTTCGTGGTTACAGTTGTACAGTGAACGGCTACAGGCTGGAGTCAGCAGAAGGAAAGGCAGGTAGGGCAGCGTCCCGGACAAACCAGGCACGAGCTTCTAGGCGTCCTGCCCGGTGGGGCTGCACAGACAGCACGTCCTGCTTCCAGCAGCCACGTGTGGCAGCGCGTGAACAGCGTTGCCAACCACGAAGCTCACCTGAGCCTTGGTGTCCGGGACTTTACTGGGGATTGGCATCTAGGCGTGCAGTACCCCCGGAACTGACACTAGCTACTCAATCTCCATACTTCAGAGATCAGATTGATAGTCTGATGCAAGGCTCAGACATGCAGGATATTCCAAGGATACTCCAAGGCGATCTCATGGTGCCAGCCCAGGGCCAGTTTCGTCTTTGGAATGTACAGGTTGAGTAACCCAGGCCCGCTGAGTTCACCCTTCCCTGGACACACACACACACACACAGTGTGTGCGTGTGTCTGTGTCTGTGTCTGTGTGTGTTCACCCACTGAACTAGGTGGTGGTGTTTTCATCTTATTAGTTTCCTCATTAATGGGCCCATTTATGGTTGCACATGAGTCATGATTTTGCCCTTTTTAAAGTAATTTTTAAACAAATACATCAGCATAAAAGTCACTAAGACTTTTATCTTTGCTCGCCTATTTTCCTCCCTCCCTTGCTCCCTTCTATTCTTCTTTCCTTTTTCTTCTCTCTCTCTCTCTTTCTCTCCCTCCCTCCTTCCTCTCTCTCTGTCTCTCTCTCTCCCCCTCCCTCCATCTCCATAGACGTGTATACAGTTGTCAATAGGGACACATGGAAATACCGAAACTTAGAACTGTAAATGCCCCTTTTCCAGATTTCTCTGACCAACATGAAAGTTCTCTCGCACCGGCCAAGCGCCCTGCAGGTCTGTACTGAATCCTCGATGAGAGGAGCCCTTGGGAGATGCTGCCTCATCCCGCCTCCCTCCCTCTCCTCCACGCAGGCAGCTGTTGAGCCTCTTTTTTCAGATAATGAAGCTGAGGCTCAGAGATACAAGATAACCGTCTGAAAGTTTCCAAGTGACTTGACTTGGGTAGAGATCCAGACTCACATACACAACAGCCCTCTGGGGTTTCCAATGAATGTCTTGCAAACATCGCCCACGTACTGTGCAAAACGGAAACGTTCCTCTTTCTCCGTCCCCTTCCCCAGTTTCTTCCTGCTCCAGTTTTTCTCACCCAGTAACTTCCACTTCATTACCCAGCTGCTCAAGCCATCAACTTGGAAACGTTCCCTGATTGCCCTTCCTTTTCTCCCACTCCCCATATCCTCCAGGCTGCATCTTCAAAATGTACCTCACCCACCCCCTTCTTAGCATCTCTGCTGTGTAGCTTGGCCCAGGTCCTCCTGCCGTTTTCCTTCCACTGACCTTTCATGCTATCTCCAGATTTCAGCCAGAGCAGTCATTCGTTGAAAGTACATTTTATTATTGTACTTTGAATTCTTCAATGTCACAATAACTTTCTAACGCACCCACGGTCTATGCTACTTGGGCCTGTTCACTTCGCCAGCCTCCCTCATGTTCTAGTCCCATGATCCTCTCTGTCGCTCTGACATGCCAAGCTTGTTCCTGCTTAATGCCTTCACCATGCTGTTCTCTCTGCTGGAATATTCTCTCCCCTCACCTCCAACGCTCTCTTACTCGGTGGCCTGGCGAACTCATATGTTTCCTTCATTCAGGTCCAATGTCACCTCAGGGGAGGCTCCCCCAAGCCCTCCAACCTCCGACTCAGTGTAGGCCCCTTCTGCATTTCCTAACTCTGCTCTGTTCTTTTCCTGATGGTACTTATTACAACTGGAATTAAATATGTATTTTGTTCATGTCCCTCTAGCTCCAAGAAGGCAGGGATCATGTCTGTTTCCCACAACTATATCCCAGCAACCACAGAGCTGGACAGGCGTCTGGCACGTAGTAGGCGCTCAATGCATGTTTCTGGAGACAGTGACAGCCGACCGAATGCCAGGACCCACGCTCCTCGCTGACTCCGGGACGTTCCCCGGAGGCTGCCCCGCCTCTCCGCAAGCCCACTTCCCATTTTTACTATTTCTTTTTCAGTTTCGCTTTTATAAATGTCAGTTTTTATTATCCAAGTAAAAACATGATGAACTCGTTTTTATTAATATTTTCAAGAGTTGTGTTAAAGGTTTGAAAAGGACTGTGCCCTGAAGGGTGGTTAAGGTGGTGAAGGGAATCTGAGGCTCTTATTCTTTTCCTTTTTAACCCTCACCCAATTTTCAGACAGAGTGGGAGGAAGGGAGGGAGGGACAGAGAGACAGGGACAATGACATGAGAGGGACACACCAACTGGTTGCTTCCACACGACACTGACCAGGGCCGCAACAAAGGTACGTGCCCTTGACCGGAATTGAACGCATGACTCTTTGGTCCACAGGCCCATGCTCTACCCGCTGAGCCAAACCAGCCAGGGCTGAGGCTGTTATTCTTAAGGCATTAAATCCTAGTCCATACTGGACAATTCCACTCCCTCTCACCCTGCCAGCTGTTTCTTTATCGCCTCCAGCAAGTCTATACTTTCCTCCAGAATCCACACAGCTCAATGCTATTCTTTTCAAATGACTTCTAATCTGAGGCTGCGAGGAACTGTTTTTTCCCTCTACCCCATGTTGCGTGACAAAATCCAGACGTGTGGGAGATGCCGAGAGCTGCTCCCCTGGGGAGGAGGCACTGGGTGATGAGTGGTCCAAACTGCCGTCAATGAGGAGAGGCTATGAGACAAACCCCCACCCAAGGATGGCCTGCGCCATCTCTGACCTCACAACGGCCTTGGATGGAGGTGTTATTTCCATTTGCTTTCACTACCTATTACCGTGTAACAAAACCCCCCAACACTTAGGAGCTTACGACAACACACGTTTGTTTAAGTGAGGGTTTCTGTGGGTCAGAAGAGCAGACATGGCTTAGCTGGTCCTCTGCTTCAGGGTCTCTCACAAGGCTGCCCTCATGGCCTTAGCTGACCCGAGGTCTTCGCAAGAATGGGCTGGGGCAGGGCGCCCTTGCAGGCTGCCAGTGCAATGGGCTTCCTCCAGCATCCACACAGCTCAATGCTCTTCTCACGGGGCTGTAGGTAGGCCTCAGATTTTCACTGGCTATTGGTCAAAGACAGAGAGAGAGAATATGGGGATTACATCTTTAACCTAATTTTGCAAGTGATTATCTTTTGCCATAGTGTATATTCTATTCATTAGAAGCAATACATTAGCTCCAATCAACCCAAAAGGGAAGGAGAGTATGTAAGGGGGTGACTACCAGGAGGCCATCACGGGGGTGTATCTTAGAGGCTGCCTACCACGCCGTTGAACAGAAGAGAAGAGAAGAGACTCGGAGAAGTTCATGAATGGTGAGACTGGGATCTAAGCCCGAGTCTGTCTGATCCAGAACCCACAGTCCTTCCATGGCCTTTGGAAGACTCATGATGCTCAACATATGATTGTTGCTGAAGATGATTCTAACGTCGCCAACTGATACCGTAAAAAAAAGCCAGGTATTTCCCTACCCATAGGCTAAACTACTACTCATGGGCATTCATTTAACAATGGCCTATGTGGAAGAAATGTCTGATTAGATCATCAATATACACAAAATCCTGAGCAACAGTGCAGAGTGTAACCTAAGAGCAGTGGACTGCACCATGTATGAAAGACAAATCTAATTATTGCTGCAGAATTACAGAAAGATTGAGGTGGCGTCTATCCTGATAAATGGTAATGATAGTCAAAGAGTTACTGACCCAAGTATTCAAGTGTCTAATGATTCCACAGGTTTCTGCTTGGTTGAGAAATAGTCTCCTATGCCTAAAATTATTTTATTTCTTTTTTTTTTCTGTTCAATTCCTAAGTACTATTCATTGTGCCTTTTCTGTACCCCCAACTAATCGAAGTAACTCTTGAATAATTCTTACCTTTTATTTATTTTTTGTCTTCGTTTGATTCACTCAGTTAGACAAAAGGTCAATTTTAAAAGCGTTTGGGTACTGACTACCAGAGGGGACTGCAATGGCAGGCAGCCTCATCACCACCCTCCTCTGCCCCCAATTTCTGTCCATCTGTCCTGCCACTTCGCTCTCAGGGACGCTGGAGGGGCTGGGCTACAGCAGCTGCCAAGCTCTTCTTCCCAGAAGTACCTGTGGCTTGAACTCCAGAAGCTAAGAGACTTTAAATTCTAACTCTAAACGTTGTTCCTCATCTCATACAGCTCATCGATAGTTGCAGATTTATGCGTGGCCATAAGAAGGACTTGTTGAAATAAAATGGACATGGCATGATGTGATGTCAACTGGATGGTCATTGTCATGTAAATCTGGGCATCTTGCTGTCCTTTGGAATCTGGAGATGAGAATACTCATAGATCAGCCTGTTGTATTTCACGTAATTTCTTCTAACTCTCTTTCAGAACACACATTTTGAAAAAGGAAGGGATTGCTGTTTTAAAATGAGCAATATTCTTCTCTACAAACAAAAGTGTTTGGGAAAATATGGTATTTAGAATGTGTGTATTCTGCCTTCTTGAAGCTTTTTTGGATTCATTGCAGACTACGGAATATAATTCGCTCCCCATAAAACCTGGAGAATAGCTTGGTCCTCATAGTAATCCTTCAAAGGTATCCCTCAATGTCAAACTTCTACTATCAGATCCACTGAATGGTTTCTAGATTATAGGAATAGAAGAAAGGGCAATGATTTCATGCTCACCTACTTGAGCCTCATCTGGAAGAGATAAGCTTACGTGTAAGTGAAGAGATAATTAGTGTCTTTTCCCAGTAAGTGCCTAAGTACACGAGCCCTTTGTTAGCAATAACAACCAGGGAAACAAGACAACCACAGTCAGCTTCATGGCAGGGACCCAGCCCTGAGGAATTTGGCTTTCTTTGAATTTTCCTTTCACATAACTGCTTTTAAAAGCACCCCAGCAACAGGGCAGCTGAATTGCCCATGCCTTTCTTTCTTGGACAAGAATGACTTCTGATTCCTGTGACAGTCATGAATAAGAAAGGAACACACTAAGCATACTTAACTCCCATGGGGGTACTTCACCAAAGAACTCTACAGATCACGATTCATTTGGGACCAAAGAACATCTTTTCTTCCTCTGCTCAGTGACACAATGATTGGTATATGAGATGCAGTCCGCCGATGGGCAGTAGAGTTTGAATAATTCTCAGTGTTGGCCCGAATATAATGTATGTCGCCAGAGGTCTAGAACGCCCCTACTGACCAGAGTTCTTCGAAGACATAAGCCATGCTGGAGAAGCTGTGGCGTCGGATCTGTCCATCTAGGGGGCACACCTACATGTCTATTGATGAATGAATGAGAAGCACACGTGTTGGGGTAAGGTGACAATCGTCGCTGAAACTGCCCTAATGGAATCAAAGGGTTTTAGAACAGCAAGGGAGTCTAGACACATAGTCAAAAATGGTCATGTTGCCCTAGCTGGTTTGGCTCAGTGGTTAGAGCGTCTGCCTGCAGACCAGAGGGTAGCAGGTTTGATTTCCAGTCAAGGGCATGTATCTGGGTTATAGGTTCAATCCTGGCCCTGGTCGGGGTCATGTAGGAGGCAACCAATCAATGTTCCTTTCTCTCTCTCTCTCTCTCTCTCTCTCTGTCCCTCCCTCCTTCCTTTCCACTCTATCTAAAAATCAGTGGGAAAATATCCTGGGGTGAGGATTAACAACAACAAGAAAAAAGGCCATGTTTACAAATAGATCATCTAACTAATCCCAGAGTATTTAGGTGAGGCTGTCAGTCTGTTGATTAGTGATGAAGACCCACTGGACTCGGCAGGATTCTTAGTTATGGGTACAGAAGTGAATCTTGTATGATTAGTCAGAAAAGAGATTTACATGATACTGGGCAGCTCAACATCCCCAGGAAGGCAGAGAACTAGAGTCAGAAAGGGTTTGGGAGCAGGGGATGCTGGGCAGCAGACAGCATCACATTGCCCGGCCAGTCCTGTGAGGTTGCCGCTGCAACCATTGCCCACCTCTGGCCCCTGTTGGGTGTATGATGCTGGTGACATGGCTCCCATTGGCCACTGAATTTCAGGCGGGGTTTTCTCTGTGGCCACCTGGTAGAACCTCTGCTTATCAATGTCGTGAAGTCCCAATTTGAATTGTGATTGGGGATTGGAATTACCAGGAGCTTGGGGAAGATTGTGAAGGGAGATTGTTTTCAGGGCCACTGACCACGCACCTACCCTGCCTCCCCCTTTAAAAGTCATTTTCTCCTACCAGATGCCACTCCCAGGAGCCCTGTGTCCTGGGCCTGACCAGTGGCCACGGACAGCTCCAGGGGTCCCTCTCCTATGTATTTGCTGCTGTTGCTACCATTGCTTTTATTTAACCAATTCCATATTTTCTCTCTGGAGTTGGGGTTAAGGTGACATTTAGCTGAACTGATAAATATATTGATTTTGTAATGAATGGAAGGGGGGCCGAAAAGAGCTGCTTAGAGAAATTACGCTCGATGCCTTTTTCTTTTGCCTTCTGATAATAATAGTTACCATTCACTGAATATTTTTGCAGACTGCTGAACCCTGACCTCTTACACTGACCTTGAGGGAAAAGTGTTCTTCTCGTTGGCGTCCCCATGGTACAGGTTCATGGACGTTCTATGGTTTCCTTAAAATCACACAGCTGTTGCCCTGCCCAGGTAGCTCAGGTGATTAGAGCATCGTCCAGATACCCCAAGGCTGTGGGTTCAGTTCCCATCAGGGCAAATATAAGAATCAACCAATAGCCCTGGCCGGTTTGGCTCAGCGGTTGGAGCATTGGCCTGCGGTACAGAGAGACCCGGGTTCGGTTCCCGCTAAGGGCACGTACCTCGGTTGCAGTTTGTCCCCGGCTCTGGTCGGTCATGCAGGTGGCAGCCACTCGATGTGTCCCTTCACATCGATGTTTCTCTCTCTCTCTCTCCCTCCCGCTCTATCTGAACAAAAAATGGAAAAATGTCCTCGGGTGAGGATAAAAAACAAACAAACAAACAAAAAGAATCAACCAATGAAAGCATAAATAAGTGTATCAACAGATCTCCCTCTCATCAAAAATAAATAAATAAACAATAAATTTAAAAATTCAAATCAAATCACACAGATGTTGCTGGGTTTTACATCTAAATCAGTACGCTCACAAAGCAATGCATTTTCTTTAAGGGACGATTTCATTTCTGAGAACATTTGTGTTTTTCCACGAATTTAAGATTATTCATTATAAACTCGATTACGTGTCTGTACATTCTTTTTTTTTCTCTCCTCTTCAAGTCTTCCCCTTTCCTTCACCTTTTCTTTCAGTAGATCTCTTTTCATTCCCTTGCTGCTTCTCTTACTGTGTAATTTCTCCCCTTGTTGTATGTCACAGCAAATGACGAGCCCAGTTTCAACCAGCCATGGGCAGATCGGTTTCGTTCCTGTGAATAGACAGTGGCCCACATGTCCTGGAGGCAAATGAAACAAAACAAAGCAACAAAAATGTTGGCCTGTGCAATGTCTTGAGATAGGCTGTGAATCGGTTTCCTAGGGCTACCATAGTCACGGGGTACCACAAACTGGGCGGTTTAGAAGGACAGAGATTAAAATCAAGATGTCACTGCTTCTTGACCTTTTGGCTAAGATCAAGTGAACTCAAGGGGCTGGTAGGGCCATGTTCCCTCTGAGGGCTCCAGGGCAGAACCCTTCCTTGTTTCTAGCTCCTGGTGGCTGCCAGCACTCCAGGTTCATGAAGGCATCACGGCGGTCTCCGCCTCTGTGGCCACATGATCCTGTGTGTCTGTCCCTGTCTCTTCTCTTCTTATAAAAACACCAGTGATACTGGATTACAGACCCACCCTACTCCAGTAGGCCCTCATTTTAACTTATTACACCTGCCATTACATTTCTTTTCAAACAAGTCCTGAGGTTCTGCAGGTCAGTACTTCACTGTGTCTTTTTAGGGGGGGACACAATGTAACCCACAACAGGCTGCTGACATTTAAGTTAACATCAATTTTCTTTCTTATTATTCCTTGAAAATTAGAGTTTGTGTTGCCCTTTTTTTAAAAAAATACATATAAAAACATAGCCACAGATATAATTCTATTTATATCGGAAAAAAGAAGTGGGCCCTTGAAAAATTATTTCATTAGCATCTACTTGTGCCTGCAGCTCAGGAGCGTGGAGAAAGATTCAAGATAAACAAAACCCCGTCGACGTCACCTGGGAACGGGTTAGGAATGCGGGTGATCAGGATTCACGCAGACCCAGAACCAGAAGGTGCCCACAGATCAAAAACAAGGGGGCAGTGAGTGACTCGTGGAACGTGGAAAAAGGGCTTCTCCACCTCTGTTGCACCTCGGAATCCCCTCAGAGCTCCCGAAAAATCCTGACACCAGGATCCACCCTATACAAATGGAATTGGAATTTCTGGGACTGCGATGGAGGCAACAGCATTAGCAGCAAAGACAAACCCATGCGATTCCCACGTAGAGCTGTAACCCTGCTCCGCAAACTCTCAAGCTCCGGCAGCCCAGGGGCTCCTGCTGAAATGCAGATCCTGACTTATTGGGTCCGGGCAGAACCTGGCAATCAACACTCCCAGCCAGTTCCTAGGTGATGTTGACATCTCTGGTGTCCTCTGCAATGCTTAGCTCCAGGCACAAGTAGGTGGCTAATTAAATAAATAATTTTTTTTTTGGAAGGCAAAATTGTCCAATTATAAATATCTCAGATACAGAGGAAGAAATAGTCTTCGGCGATGTTTAATTTCTCAGTACTTCAAAGGGATGTTTTTTCCCTCGTCTTGAAGAAGGTAGAAACACATCAAACAAGATGTCTTTTGTTTTCTCAGGATTCTCTACGAGAAAATAGACTCAATAATAAGATAACAGCTTGGCTTGTTTTCCTGTTCCTCTTACAGAGTTGCTTCAAGTTTCGTGATTAGGTTCCCTGGGTACAACGCTTGGGGATCGTTCCCAGAGCGTATTAAGTTCCTGTGGACTGATTATTTCATTACGACCCATGTACACAGACCAGTGGCCTGATAAACAATAGCTCACCCAAACCTCTTTATTAGCTTCATGCCAATAAAGTGTTGTTTTCTGTTTCATAGGAAACACATCCCAGACTTGTCTGAGAGATGCTATTTGGGTAAGAACTACATGGTTTCTCAGTCCTGGATCAAAGTTCAAAGCCTCTCACTTGATTAAAAACAACATTTCTTTGAAACAGATTCCATTGCCATCAGTCTTAGGTTTTGGTGTGAGATATTTGTTCTGAGACCTTCTAGAAGTAAGAGTATAAAACTATAAAGCCCTCTGTAGATGTGATTCATTCTTACTTCCTAACTCTTGCTGCTCCAAACTTCTATGTTGCTTCTTGTGTTTTCTAGCCTCATTTTATTTTTAATTTTTTTTTCCTTTATTGATTTTAGAGAGAGAGGAACGGAGAGGGAGAGAGAGAGAGAAATGGTGATGAGAGAGAACATCGATTGGCCGCCTCCTGCACGCCCCACACTGGGGACCTGGTCCACAACCTGGGCTTGTGCCCTGACTGGGAATTGAACTGGCGACCTCTTGGTGCCTGGGTTGACGCTCAACCACTGAGCCACACCGGCTGGACTCTAGCCTTATTTTAAAAAGGTGCTTCTTTACCACTGCCTTCAATCAGGGATAGTGTGAGTCATACAGTTTTATGAGAGATTCAAACTAGAGACGACAATACTTTACTCAGCCCTGTTCAAATTCAGCTCGTGCTTAGTCAACTCTGTGAGATGCTCTGTCCCTCCTCCCCGCTGCTCCTCCTTCCATCCCTCAGGCATTGCTCCGAGTTATTCTGCTTGCTGGGCACTGAGCACTGGCGAATGAAACACACCTTTCCCTGAGAGCCGCCTGCGCGCCCCCTTTGGCTGGGCTCCCGAGGACTCCGGCCAGCGGCATGTCCCTCCGGGTTAGCGCGCTCGCTGATGTCTTCCTGCCAGGTATTTTTGACTTGCTAAGTAGATCAAAGGCTTTTTGAAGATTTTGCCTGGATACTAGTCACAAAGAAAATGCAGAGTTGGGTTGCTGAAGAGGCTCTGGGAAATGATGGCGATTGTCCTAGCTTTTGGGGTCATGGAAGGTCCATCCGAAGAGCCAGCAGGGGGGTAGGGCAAGCAGGTGGTCGCCGGTGGAGGGAAGCGAGGAAGGGGCTGGCAGAGTTCCTGCTCCATATTCAAGGGGTGAAGTCTGCAAAGGGAGGGGAAAGCCGGGCATGTCAAAACAAAACACAACAGCCCTGGCCTATTTGGCTCAGCAGTTGGAGCGTCAGCCTGTGGTCCGGAGAGACCCGGGTTTGGTTCCCGCTAAGGGCATGTACCTCGGTTGCAGTTTGTCCCCGGCCCTGGTCGGTTGTGCAGGTGGCAGCCACTCGATGTGTCCCTTCACATCGATGTTTCTCTCTCTCTCTTCCTCTCTCTCCCTCCCACTCTGTCTGTACAAAAAATGGAAAAATGTCCTCGGGTGAGGATAAAAAAAAACAAAAAAACAAAACAGAAAACAACAAAAAAACTGCACAGTTAGTTCAGAGTCACCAAACATAAACATAAAAACAGGGTGGAGTGACAAAGGAAACATACCACGGGAAATATAGAGGGCACGATACAAAGTAGCATGAGTAAGTGGCAAATGTGCTATAGACACAGACTTCTATAAAGTACAATTCTACCTATTTCCTAGGACACAAAATTATTTATTGTGCCCAAATATTAATTTTCTTGAGCCACTGAAAACGTTTTCTTTGCCTTGCATTATTTTCGCATCAATAATTATACAGCACTGACATCAATTTATATCCAAGTTTGCAGCTAAATAGGCCAAATAAGTTGTGTAAAGAACAAGCAGTTATAAACTGAAATAACAACAAATTTATCTTCATCTACGTCATCATCAATTTGGGTCTCAGGAATATTGTCGTCATGACCATTATTATTGCACTTATTATTTCTTTGAACTCCTATTTTTATGGTTCTTTTTATTTTTCCAAGCAGTGTGGTGAGTGCTTTATAAACTATGAGAGACGAAGGGGTCTCTGTATGTCTGGTATCTCTTCCTTCTTCTTCCAGGAATAATAATAATAATAATAATAATTTTTCTTCTTCTTCTTCTTCTTCTTCTTCTTCTTCTTCTTCTTCTTCTTCTTCTTCTTCTTCTTCTTCTTCTTCTTCTCCTCCTCCTCCTCCTCCTCCTCCTCCTCCTCCTCTCCTCCTCCTCCTCCTCCTCCTCCTCCTCCTCCTCCTCCTCCTCCTCCTCCTCTTTTTGGAGAGCAGCCCTTCCTCATTCTCACTCCAGGCTCCCACATGTCCACTTCTCTCTCCCCGCTGGCTTTGTGGGGACAGTCATGGCCTGATCACAATGATTGATTACAGGTAGGCACATATCCCAAAGTAGACTGAGCCATGTCAGGGCCTAGACTTTCGCTGGAGTCTTTGGAAAAGAGGTGTGCTCTCCTTGGGGTGGTGTCCCTCAGTGTAAGAGCCAGTGGCTGGCCAGGCCAGCCGGCTCCTTGAGAAGAAGACCTACCTGACCATGAAGACTGACCTGACCATGAAGTCAACACACAGGAGAGCAGAACCGAGAGATGGCGAGGGACCAGCAGCATCCCTAAGTCATCACGTTCGGAAACCTGCCATTTCCCAAGGGAGCATTTTGCTGGGTCTTTTGCTTAGAAATACGGGCCCCAGAACTTTTTTTGCCCGTATTTTTTAAAATTTACTTTTTATCCTCACCCGAGGACATTTTTGCATTTATCTTTAGACAGAGTGGGAGGGAGGAAGAGAGAGAGAGAAACATTGACATGAGAGAGACACATCAAGTAATTGCCACCCACACGACCCCAGCCGGTGTCAGGGACAAACTACAACTGAGGTATGTGCCCTTAGCAGGAACCGAACCCGGGACACTCTGGTCCGCGGACCGACACTCTAACTGCTGAGCCAAACCGGCCGGGGCCCTTTGCCCATATTAAGCTAGTTTGAGTTGGGGTTTTTGTTTTTGGCCACCGAAACAGGCACAGACATAATCATTTATTTTTGTTTATTTTTACTAAAAAGCTCTTGTTCTTAACCATCAATATCTCCAAGGTATGTGCTGGTGAAATACAGTAATGCGAGTAAATTTAAAATAGAATCTCTCCACCTGCCCCCAAATTTTGTGAGCTTCTTTCTTAGGAAACATTTTACATAAAGGATGTGTTTAGTGTTGCAGCTTAGCTGTGGGCTGGTTTGTTCATGAGTGAGTAAATAGTGCTTTCTTCCTTGTAAACAAAACCTATAATAGAACAGGAACAGTGGTGGGGGTGCTGATGAGCTGTTTTTGGGTCCCCTGTGTCCTTCCTGCTAGAATTGTCCCAGTTCTCACGGGGGTGATCAAGGGTTTGAGGTATTGTCTCAGTTCAAGCCCCACCCAACAGAAGGTCCTGGCTCTTCTCATTTGAAACTGATAAGCAAACCCTTTTCATCACCAGCTGAGAAGCCTGCTGGTACCAAAAATAGTTTTGCTTGATTATAGTCAGCCTTGAAACTGATGAAATGGCCCCCTCGGGTGGTTAGGGCAGCTGCTGTATTCTCCTTTTTTATTTAAAATAAATTTTTTTTCTTTATTGATTTTAGAGAGAGAGGAAGGGAGAGGGAGAGAGAGATAGAAACATCCATGAGAGAGAACATCGATTGGCTGCCTCCTGCATGCCCCCCACTGGGGATCTGGCCCACAGCCTGGGCATGTGCCCTGACCAGGAACCGAATGGTGACCTCTTGATGCATGGGTTGACGCTCAACCACTGAGCCACATCTGCTGGGCTGTATTCTCCTTCTTCAAGAAGCTTCCTCAAAGGTAGGAGACCTAAAATGAACCTTAGTGGACTCACTTGGAGAGTCCACTGTCCCCTCACATGTATTGTGTTGGTAAAAACAGCAGCACAGCTCTGGCTGGTTTGCTCAGCGGTTAGAGTGTCGGCCCTCGGACCAAAGAGTCGTGGGTTTAATTATGGTCAAGAGCACATACCTTGGTTGCAGTTAGTCCCCGGCCCTGGTCAGGGTCTTGTAGGAGACAACCAGTCGATGTGTCTCTCTCACATCGACGTTTCTCTCTCTCTCTCTCTCCCCCCTTCCCTCCTCCCACTCTATCTGAAGATTAAAAAAAAAAAGAATCAACAAATGAATGCATGAATAAGTGGAGCAACAAATTTCTCTCCCTCTCTTTCTAAAAATCAATCAATAAAATTTTTTAAAAAAATCAAACAAAAAACCCAGCAGCAAACCACATGGCACCATTCAAGAAATCCCCGTATGAAAGACTCCTAAATACTCAGATGGGCTTCCGTACACCCTCTGCAAGCGGAAGCGCAAGAAACACGTTTTCAGGCACACGCATTAAACAGAACCGGCCTGATGCAGCAGACTAATTGGTCTCCGTTCCGCCCCTGTCCTGGGAAGGGCAAGATGGTGATGGAGGGGTGCGCTCTCAGCAGAAAGAGTGCCGGCTCCTCGCAGCCTCTGTGCAGTTGGCCTAAATGCTTCCTGGCTTGTTTTCCAATCAGCTGATGCAAATGACAAGTTATAAATAATCAGACACCCAGCGTGTCCTGCGCTAGAGAGAGATGACCTTTATGTCCACTGAACATCTGTTCTGGTGTTCTCTAGGGAAAGCCACCTGAAATGAAGAAGAGCTTATTATGGATGTTAAGAATAATTCTTCTTTCCTCCCTTCAATTTCATCGGGCTTAGAAGTGAGCCTACAGTTATTAAAATGATTCTTTTAAACAGGGACCCAAGTTTAACATAGTAAAAATGAACTTACGTTTTTCCCCAAAACCGAATTCTAATTCATTTGATAGTCTCAAACCCCTACACCCGAGAAACATGGTACAACCTTCCTTTCCTTCCCTTCCCTCAACCAACCAGTCACCATATGCTATATTATGTACCCTCTGACGTCTCTGGTATTCGTCTTCTCCTTACCTTTCTCATTCTTTTTTTTTTTTAAATCCTCACCCAAAGACATTTTTCCATTTATCTTCAGTTAGAATTGGAAGGTGTGGAAGAGGGAGAGAAAAACACTGATGTGAGAGGGACACATCGACTGGTTGCCTCCCGCACGACCCCAACTGGGGCCAAGAACTGAACCACAACTGAGGTGCATGCCCTTGATCGGAATCGAACCTGTGACTCTCTGGTCCATGGGCCTACGCTCCAACCGCTGAGCCAAACCGGCCAGGGCCCATTCTCATTCTTTATTCAGGCATTCATCATCTCTTACCTAAACTATTACAAAAGATTCCATTTTTAACTCAACCTAAACTTTGCAGCCAGAGTTACTTTTCCAAAAAGCAAGTCAAATTACTTCCCTCTTCTTTTAACACCCTCAGGGGTTTCTGGTTCATAAGCATCCATTTAAATTCCTTAGTGTATTGTGCAAAATCCTTCACATCTGTGTAATAGCCACCTTTGTATCAGTTATCTATTTCCACAATCGTGCTGTGTAACAAACATCTGCAGAATCTCAGAGATAGACTTAGGAACATGCATTGCCCTCTTGTCTGGGTGGTCCGCTGGGGGGCTCTCTTGAACTTGGCTGGCATTGCTCTTATGTCTGGGGGTTGGCTGGCCTCACCTGGTCTAGGGTGGACTTCGCTGGAATAACTGGGCAGCTTGGCTGGGACCGTGTCTCCCTTGTCCTCCGGCAGGCCAGCCTGGGCATGGTTTATGGAGTGGTAGAGGTGCAAGAGAAGGCAGAAGCAGAAACACACAAGTTTTCTTGAGCCTGGGGTCAGAAGTGGCACACTATCATGTCTGCTGAATTCTACTGGCCAGAGGAAGTCATAAGACTGGCCGTGACTCAGGACTTAGAAAACAGACCCTGCCCATTTAGTGAGAGGCCTGTAGTCATTGGCTTGATTTTGGGGGTTGGAGGAAAGTGGGGACGTGTGGAACTGGAGCCTTCAGCACCCCATCTTTGTCCTCACTGGCGTCCACCTGTCTTCTTCGCTCTTCTGGAAGAATAAATGGCAGTCTCCCGGGTGTGCCCAGCGCTTTGTACTTCTGATTGGTTTCGCTCCCGCTACACCATCTGCCCAGGTTCCCCTCCCTGCCCCCGGACTGGCCCCAGAGCTCCTGGCCTTTCTCCCGGCCTCCCCTGTGACCTTGGCCGAGCCTTTCCAGGCCTGCCGAAGACCTCAGCTGTACTTCATCCTCAACCTCACGTGCTCGTGTCTCCCTGGGGACTACAAACCTCTTCAAAGCAGAGACCCTTCTTATTACTTTTCCACCCCAGAGCCTGGCATAGCCCTTGCCACATACTGAGGACGAACAGCTCTTGGTTGAAGAGGTGCTTGGGGGTACAGCGAGCGTTAGAAGCGGGATTTACCGAATCCATTCCCTCAGCTTCAGATCAAGGAACTGCTAAAAGGAAGCAGCTCAGGAAGGTGGTTGGTTTGGGAGCTCAGTTTTAGGTAAACATTTAAACGATGACGTTTTGGGGGGAATAGTACATTTTTTAAAAAGTGGGGTGAAAGTGGGAGGGAAAAGGCATTTCCAGCCCCTCTTCTCTTAAAATTCACCCCAAGCAAGGAAAGTAAGAAAGTAAAGCATACACACCATTCTGAAGGAAAGAGACAGACAGTGGTCCGAGCGATGACAAATCACTCGCCGCAGAGGAGGAAGGTGGGTCCGAGGGTCTGGGCCAGGTGTGTGCCGAAAGCCATGACAGGACGTATGGGCTCCAGGACACGTGCAAGGTAAGGGCTGGGAGCGGGGATGGTTGGAAAGTCTGCGTAAGAAACGTTAAGGACCCTCCTTCCTGTCTTCACCCGTGTTCCCTCGGAGGGTTGCTGTCTGGAGACAGTGAGCCAGGGAGGCTCCGCGCTGGGGGCCCCAGGAGAAGAATACGAGTGGATGTAACCTGACAACAGGGGAGTAGTGGCAGTTTGCACACTGAATGGTGAACCCCTTCCCCTCATCCAGCTCCAGAATGGCAGCCAGTCTCATTTTTCTTTCTTTTTTTCCTTTATTGATTTTAGAGAGAGAGGAAAGGAGAGGGAGACAGAGAGAGAAACACTGATGAGAGAGAACATCGATTGGCTGCCTCCTGCATGCCCCCCACTGGGGATTGGGCCCACAACCTGGGCATGTGCCCTGAGCAGGAATCGAACCGGTGACCTCTTGGTGCCTGGGTCGATGCTCAACCACTGAGCCACACTGGCCGGGCCAGGCTCATTTTTCTTTAGACAGGCTGAGGATCCTTTACTGGAGAACCTAAACTTCCCCAGAGAAAACATCTTCACGTACAAACACGTGGGGCCCGTGGCAAACAGTGTGTTGGCTTCCCCTGCAGCTCTCTGCTCTGGGCCTACAGCTGCAGCCCAGAGGGACAGCCTCACGGAAGCTCTTGCTCGTAGCGCACTCACATCCCACGCTGGGCGTGCACAGCTCCGAGTGTGTGTGCCCCTTAAACGTGCTGCCCCAAGGCACCCACTCCAGGCAACCCTATAATGCCCCAGTGTTAAGAGTAGACATCTAAGGATTGCCAGATGTTTGAAGAAAGCTTCCAATATCCCGGAGGGCCCCCAGCACAAAGAAAAAAGAAACTCTTGCCCTGGCCAGTTTGGCTCAGTGGTTAGAGCGTTGGCCTGCAGTCCAGAGAGACCCGGGTTTGGTTCCCGCTAAGGGCATGTACCTCGGTTGCAGTTTGTCCCCGGCCCTGGTTGGGTCGTGCGGGTGGCGGCCACTCGATGTGTCCCTTTCATGTTGATGCTTTTTTTTCTCTCTCTCTCCCTCCCACTCTATCTGAACAAAAAACGAAAAAATGTCCTCGGGTGAGGAAAAAAAAAGAAACAAGAAACTGGAAATGGAGATAATGTAAGGTGAAGGAGAAAACTCCAAAGGAACTATAACGTTGACATCCTTGGAGAGAAAAGAAATGTTACATCTGTTAAAAAAAAAAAATGCTATCTTGGAAATTAAAAATCGGATGGCAAAAATTAAAAATTCAGTAGGAAGCTTGGAAGATTAAACTGAGGCCTGTCTTGGAAAGGAGAACAAAGACAGAAAACCTTAAGGAGATAATCGGAAACAGATAGGATTAGAGTCCATCCAGAATATCCAATACCTGATTGATAAGGGTTCCACATGAGAAAAGGAAATGATTACAGATATAAAAAGTGCAGATGCCCGGAGTTGACTGAGAACTCTGGTTCAGAAGGGCCGTAGGCTGGAGTAACACGTTCATTTCACAGTTCCCTCCAGCGTCTTGGTGGCACTGAGCATGGAGCACAGACCACACAGGATCCCGCATCTGATGCACCTTTGCGAGCAGTTGTTTGGTTTGAAACGTGAAGGTGGATTGTGGGACGGGGCTGTAGGGCTGGGGACCACTGTGTTTAAAACCTATTTTGAGCTTGTGCGCTGTGGCTCAGTGGGTTGAGCGTCGCCCCATGGACTAAGAGGTCCCAGTTCGATCCCCCGTCAGGGCACGTGCCTGGGTTGCGGGCTGAATCTCCAGCAGGGGGCGCACAGGAGGCGGCCGATGGATGTTTCTCACACTGATGTTTCCCTCTCTCCCTTCCTCTCTCTCAAAAAAAAAAAAAAAAAATCAATAAAAAACATATTAAAAAAAAAAGAACAAACCTATTTTGAGAGTGGAAAACAGCTCCACGTCGGTGCTCGGTCATCACAGGAAGTGGAGACAATGCCGCTGCTAAATGAGTCCCTTAAATATTGACATGACCCATCCTAGTGTGGCTTGTTTAGGAGGAAGTGGGAGAGGAAGCAAAAATAGACCAAAGCAAACATTTGCTCGAGATAAATGAAGAGAAATACATCCTCTCTGAGCTGCTCCACCCTGGTGAACACCGGCTGGCCAGAGGCTTCTGACAGGCTTGTCCTGTTTCTGTTGTTATGGTCACGGTCCTGATTTAGCACGTCCTGATGACTTTGATTGGTGCTTGTCTCTCTGACCCAATGCTGGATACAAATTAATGTTTACATCGTCGCAACTCTCACAGGGATGGAAGGGTACCGCTGTCCTTCGTCGGAAACGGAAAAGAAGCATTCAGTAGTGGAACCTTCCTTCAGGTTATTTTCTAAGTGCAGTCTCAGTGGGTCTCATTGGAAAGATTCTGGAGCTATGGACAGACCGCCACAAAGCTGGTGGGAGAAACTGAAGCAACCGCTTAGGTCATTCGGAACAGATCCTGTATTTCTGGAGTTTCAGATGATGGAGGCAAAAGTCAGTGAATTCTCCTGTAGCTGGTTGGTTGCTTTACTTCTATACTGTACCTTTTATGTGTAGCGTGGGCAGCTGGGGAGTTTAAAAACCCCTGCAAAGAAATCTCAAAACAAAGGAATGAAGCCCTGGCCAGTTTGGCTCAGCGGTTAGAGCGTCGGCCTGCGGACCAGAGAGACCCAGGTTCAGTTCCCGCTAAGGGCACGTACTTCGGTTGCAGTTTGTCCCCGGCCCTGGTTGGTCCTGCGGGTGGCAGCCACTCAATGTGTCCCTTTCACGTCGATGTTTCTCTCTCTCTCTCTCTCTCTCCCCTGCTCTATCTGAATAAAAAATGGAAAAATGTCCTCAGGTGAGGATAAAAAAAAACCCGAAAAACAAAAAACAACAACAAAGGAATGAAGAGAGTACGGGAAAGAAGTATTTTTTTTTGTCTCTCTCTTAATGAGCGAGAACAATGTGCTATCGCAATGAATTCCCTCAAGCTTTATGGTCAAGGGCACGTACCTCAGTTGCAGTTCAGTCCCTGGCCCTGGTCGGGGTCATGCAGGAGGCAACCGATTGATGTGTGTCTCACACTGATGTTTCTCTCTCTCTCTCCCCCTCTCTCTCTTTCTCTCTCGCTCTCTCTCTCCCTCCCTCACACTCTATCTGAGGATAAATGGGAAAATATCCTCAGGTGAGGATTAAAAAATAAAAATAAATAAAACCAGAAAAACCCGTGTCAGTAGAAACCACCACCTCAGGTATTGGGAGCCAGGTAGCAGAAGCAGAGGGAACTGTGGTTTATTCACCTGTTAACAAACCTTTGAAGTCATTGTCTGATTTTATCTTTGCAATCAGCCTGTGAGGTAAGAATTAGTTTCTCCATTTACAGATGAGAAAACTGAGGCTCAAAGAGTTGACATAGATGTACCAACGTTACATAGCAAGAAAGCAACAGAATTGTCATTGCGAACCCAGATGGCGTGTTTCCGACGTACATGTCCTTTCTGTTCTTCCCTGTTGGTCATAAGGACCCGGGGCCTAACCGAGTCATGTAGAGCAGGGCTGTTCGGAGTAGCCCGTCCACGAACAGTTTGCAACCCCCTGTAGTGAGACCAGGAGTTAGCATCAGAATGGAAACCTACGCAGAACTTCCTTCACGGGAAGACTCTTGCCTTGAAAGCCAGTGTCGGCTGAACTGAACAGTGTGCTCAGTGAGGGAGTAGCAGAGGTGTTGCAAGAGAGCAAGGTTCGCCCTGGCCAGTTTGGCTCAATGGTTGGAGCATCAGCCTGCAGACTAGTCTCAGGTTTGATGCCGGTCAAAGGCACGTACCTCAGTTGTGGTTTGGTCCCTGGCCCTGGTCGGGGTCATGGGAGAGGCAATCAATCGATGTGTTTCTCTCTCTCCTTCCCACTCTGCCTGAAAATAAATGGAGGTCAGGAGAGGATTTAAAAAAAAAAAAAAGGAAAGCAAGGTTGTTGCTTTGTGGGACAGGCCCCTTATCACAGATTTATAACAAACAGTTTGGGGAGCGGCAGGGGTCCTCGGACCACACTTTGAGTGGCAGTGTTCCCAAGAAGGGGCTGTGACCACAGTGAACCTGTGGGGTCACATCAGCCAGCCCTGGATCTGAGCCCCTTTGGAAGGGCCTCCTTCGCCCCTGCCTAGTTGATGACAGTGTGTTACCCACTGCAGAATTCACAGTGCCCACAATGAAAAGGTTCGACATTGCCCACGCAAGGAGAGCGCAACGGTCCTGCAGTATAGACAGACTCCTGGCTCAGTCCTGCCACTTCCTGAAGTTGTGGTGTGAAGGACAAAGCGGAGTTCACGTGTGAGCACTGAGACCGGTCATCAGGGTGGCCTGGGGAAGGTGTGTCAGAGCGAGCTTAATAGCACAGGCCTGGGAACTAGGCCGGGTTGGTTTGACTGGTGAAAGGGTCTACCTTAGATGTCTGTTGTGAATAGTGTCAGGTGCTTAGCACAGCCTGACATGCTCAGTAAGTGGCACCTTTATTATTGGGATCAGCCTTACAAGGAAGCAGGTACGTACAAGGAGCAATGTGATGTTAACCGAGAGAGCATCTTATTCACAGTACATGAAATGCCATCTTAAGCTGTAATTTCTTCACATCTTAAAGGTGATTTTAAAATGCAAATACTCTGGAGGTCTTCCTATGTTTGGCTAGTGCGAATAGAAGTCAGGTTAGTTTTCTACTATGTATTTTGCCGATTATCAGAATGATCATTTTACTTGTAATTTTAAAAAAGTATCTACATTCCTGGAAAGAGGAAATCTGGGCTCAGCTCATTAGGAATTAGCTTATGTGGCAGTGTTCCCAAAACGGTGTCTCATTTTATCATAGTGTTTGCCACATGTGCTCTGTTTTGTTTTGTTTTTTAAGTATATCAAATAGAGTTGGGCTAGGCACCTCTGAAGATTTACAAAGCACATCAGCATCATGTTTAAAGGCCAGAAACAATTCTACAGAAAAGAAACCTTTGTGTAAGCTAGAATTTCCTAGACACATTGGACCTGGGACCACTTGTGTTAGACAACGTGTATTCGTGTGCCGTGGGACACGTTTTGGTTTAGGAGCACACGCTGACTTAAGAGATTATTTTTCAAACTTCGTAGTTGACTGAGACATTCAGACTCTTTAGGAACAGGACACGGGTTGGGGACTTGGAAGAGGGACCTAAAAGAGGAGGCAGGAGAATGACAGTGAACTTGGTCCTACTTGGAAAGAGCCAGGAAGAGAGATCACATGCCCTTGAGATTAGTCACATACTAGCCACTGACCTGTGTTGACCTCGAAGCAGTTAGCCCACCTGGTCCTTGGTCCTCCCTTCTGTCTCAGGGGGGGCCAAGGCAAGATACTTTTAGGGTCTCCCCTAGTTCAGCTAGCCTGCTCTCCAATTCAGTACTTTTGTTTTGGGAAACATGTGTGATATTTTTTATTTGATAGATGTGGTGATGGTATAAGTTTGTTTTCCCTTTTTAGAGGTTTTTAACATTCTTTCATGGACCTGGGACTGTCCCAAAGGTCAATGAAAGTGTTTGATAGAGAGCATTTTCGTAATTTTTTTCTAGTTTGAAGATGGTTACTTGTTACTGTTCAAAGTCTTTATCTAGACATGGCTTCTTAAATAAAAACTGAATTACGATTATGTTTTTTAAAATAATGGGAGTTTGCCCTGCCGGTTTGACTCCGTGGTTAGAGCATTGGCCCGTGGACCAATGAGTCGCAGGTTCAATTCTGGCCAAAGGCACCTACCTCAGTTGTGGTTGGGTCCCTGGCCCTGGTTGGGGTCGTGCAAGAAGCAGCCCCTTGATGTGTCCCTTTCATATTGATGTTTCTCTCTCTCTCTCTCTCTCTCTCTCCCCCTCCCACTCTACCTGAACAAAACAGTGGAAAAATGTCCTCAGGTGAGGATAAAAAATAATAATAATGGGAGTTATTTTAGATGGACAGATGGACTCATGCCTTCATCGCCTCATCTTTTACGTCCACAAGCACACTGAATGAAGCGGTCAGCAGCGGGAGGATTGGAGGGTACCTCCTGCTCAGTGGCTAACTGGAACAACTCTATAAATCAGCAATTGTATTTCACTAATGTGCTCGCTGTTGACTCAGGTTATCATGGTCTTAGGGAGGGATTAGTGAGTTTTCAGGAAACCAGGCCCGCATGCCAGGTGGTCAGCTTTTGTTATGAGATAAGCTGGAGAGGGTTCAGAGCTCTGTGGACTTAGTTGGCTGACAAAGGTGGAGAATAAAAAGAGATCTAGCAGGCATTACTAACCTCGGAATAATAGGTGTGCTTATCCATGGGTTTTTAGGAGTAGTAGGTGGTCATGCATCACTTTTAAACTTGCTCACTTTTCAATTATATAAGGGAGGCATTTTGGTTAAATAGATGGTTATATTGTAATATAATTACTCATCCATTATAGCAATTCCAACAGTACTGCTTTGGACATAAAGTATATCAATATTGCTTGTAAGCCGAATGGAATACTGATACAACAATTATTTTCCCACTCGACAGCTTGGGTTTCCCCCCCCCCCTTTTAATTTACACTTTGTGTAAAATCAAAGTCTTTTCCTAAGATGGTATGATTATGCAGATTATGAGGTCTCCCCCGCCCCTCTTTTTTTTTACCAAATAGAAGCACTTGGAACTTGTTAGATGATATCATCAAAGTTAATTAAAAAAATTTTTTTTCTTTATTGATTTTAGAGAGAGAGAAGAAGAGAGAGGGAGAGAGAGAGAGGACATCGATTGGCTTGTCCCTATTGAGGATTGGGCCCACAACCTGGGCATGTGCCCTGACCGGGAATCGAACTGGCGACCTCTTGGTGCACGGGTCGAAGCTCAACCACTGAGCCACACTGGCTGGGCATCAGCAGTTACTTTTTATGAACTTTTCAATAATACAAAATAGATTTGAATTAAAATTATTTTAAGTTTTTAGTTAATATTCATTCTTTGGAACTGGATTCAGCCTGGAGAAATAAAATCTTCACTCTAATAATCTTTCATCTTTCTAATGTAATTGATATATATTTGCTATCTTTAAATCTCCAAGGGGATGGCCATACCTGACCTAGGAAAAGGGACATGGGAATTAGATACCTTGATGGAAGGGTTTAGAGAAGGTGATTATCATTTTATGACAACAGGTGAATAGCTTGCAACCAGAGAATTCATATTCCCTATGATTTTCTAAGAAGTACCACTCATTTAGCACAACTGTCATAGTTTTCCAATCGCACCTATTCTCTTATTAGTTGTTAAGTTGTATTTGGATTTTTATTTTTTTTAAATATGTTTTTATTGATTTTTTTTTTTTTTTTTTAGAGGGAGAGAGGAAGGGAGAGATAGAAACATCGATGTGAGAGAGAAACATAGATCGGCTGCTTCCTGAATACCCCCTATTGGGGATCAAGCCCACAACCCGACCAAAAATCGAACCAGGGCTTCTCAGTTCATGGGGTGACGATCAAGCCACTAAGCCACACCGGCTGGGCTGTATTTGAACTTTTATACCTAAACAAGAGCAGGATTTCAAGTGGCAAGAAGGTAAGTGATGAACACACTTTCTTAGTTAAATGAAAACAAAGACTTTAAAAAAAGAAAATCAAACTAGCTAAGATGATATGAGGTCTGAGGAAACTCTAAGGTCTCAGGTGCAAAGAAAATGTCCATTTTTAAAAGAATTCCCCACACTTCCTTTTAGGCTAAGCTTTTGAGTTAAGAATAAAGGCAAAATGCAATGCAATAGCCTGAAAAAAGAAGTATGTGGAGCCACAGCCTTCAACCTATGTACTAGTTCGGAATTTTAATGAGAAACATGCATTCCCCACTGTGCAGCCTGGGAGGGGAGAGCAGTGGCTGGCATTTCCTTTGCGAGCCTTGGGCTTCAAGGATTCGAAGACCCGGATTCTTCTCCCGGTCCCTCCACCAGTGAGTTTTGTCACCGTGTACAAATCATGTCATTCGCGTGGCCTTGGCTTCCTCTAGGACTGTGTTGACTGTGTCACTGATCTTTGAGGCCATTTCACCCCATTATTGAAAAGTTCTATGATTTTTATGGGTAGTTATTTTCTCATTACTAGTTTTCTGACCATAGCTCCTTTGAGACCTTGTATTTTTGCACTTAAACTAACATGTGGTGTCCTCTCAACCACCTGAACAGATAAAGGTTTATTGCAACTTAATTTTTGATAATCCTGGAAATGGAGAGATTGCATGTTACCAGACCCAAGCTAGATGGTGACCCGAGGCTCCCTAACTTTCAGAAAGTTTTACCACGGATGTATTCTTGTGATGAAGTTTCAGGCCACAAGGTTCAGGTCCTCAGAGAACTCCAGGACCGAACAGGAGCAAGTCACTTCAAACCACCCCCGATCCTGATAAACACCTGACACTTCCAGAAATTCTCACAAACTGGGTCATAGATACAGGCCTTGATCTCATCACCGGTCCAGGAAAAAACAAACGACCCGGGCGCGAAGCAGCCGTGCGGCTCGATCCGACCCGGAGGGCGCTTGCGTTAGGGAAGCTCAAGTGTGAACAGACAATGAGGGTTTCCTTCCGTTCGGGGGACACGCCGGTTTACAGCCATTGACGGGGAAGAGCAAACAAGCCGCCTCGACCTGGGTTGAACTTCCTCGTGGTGAGGACCGGCTGACGGGTTCCCAGCAGCACAGCCGAGGACGCAGCTCAGGAGCCCGTGCAGCCGGCTCGGGAGGCGCACGTGCGCCCGCCCACGTCGCAGGGCCCGAGCGGGAACACGATACGTGCTCCAAGCATCGAATGGCCTCGCTGTCCCCCTGGGCTTCCTCCTCTGTTACATAACATCCCAGCACAGCCCCCACAAGGACCCAAACAGCATTTCCTTAGCTGTGGCTGTACTCACCCCACGGGGGAAATGAGATGAAGGCTAGTGGGTTTTCACTACCCTGTGGTACCTACACAGCCGACGAAAATCACAGTGATTGTTTCCACGTCAATGATCGTTTCCCCAAAAGTATCCAACCTGATTCCCAGCTTCAGGCCCTTTCTCTTCATTGCTTTATGGGATTCAGAAATCTCTTCCTATCCATTCAGGGGGAGCAGGAGGAAGAAAATAGCCGTAGGAAAAGAACATCTATAAACTGGGTAACCAAGAGAGACGTTTAGAAGAGCTGAGAAAAGTACTCCCCGTGGATCAGACTATTAAATCAATGTGAAAAGCAGGACAGTCACGTTCATTAAGTTATGGAACAAATATTTATCGAGTGCTGAGTGTTTGCAGCAGCCTGGAGAGGACCTGGGGTCTAGGGCTTTCTCCCTCCTTTCTGAACGGGTTCAGCCCTCGCCTGCCCTCCCTGGGCCCAACACCCCGCAGGGACCCCTGCCCCTCCCCCTGCTGCTCCCTCTGCAGCCTCCCTGGGCCGGTGTCCTAACTCCACTGGCTTTGCCTCTCAGCTGGCCGACGCTGCTCCTGCCCCTGGACCCATCGCCCTCCACGTTTCCTTAAAGGCGATGACTAGACGAGCTATCCCTGAACCACATTCTCCTAAAACCCTGTTTTCCCCTCTGTAGCATTCTCTCAGGATCCCCTGTACCATGCATTTCGTGGCACCCTGGCTGCTATGGAGGGAACCTCCCCAAATCCCTGTGTTGAAGCCCCACCCCGCAAGGTGATGGTGTTGGCCAAGCCAGTTAGGAAGGTAAAGAGCTTCATGTTCCCGGGCACCGCGCCTCCTTCAGGTAAAGGTCAGCCCCGGCCCCTCAGCGCTCCTGGCGGTCACTCTGACCCTCTTCCTGTTAGGACCTGCTCCCTGTGCTGTCCTTTTCCATTTCCCACATTCCAGCAGTGACTCCCAGGGACCACTGTCAGCTGACCCCTAGATTCTCGGCTCCTTGCTCATCTCAGATTCCTGACATATGGCTCCCTCTTGTGGATGTTGGCTCGGGTTTGCCCCACTGGTCTCCAACCAGCTTGGCTCTGATCCACCCCATTCTTAAGGGGGTAGAGGGGCAGAGAATGGAATTGTAATAAAGTAATGCGCTAGAATAGAATTATGACTAGGGCACCTCAGATGTTAGGAAGGCCTGAGTCTGTCTGGGAGAGTCAGGTTGGGCTCCACAGAACTGTGAATTGTGAAGGAAAAAATGGGACCTTTTCAGGCAGAGAAGAGGAAAAGAGTTAGATCATAGGCACAGTGCGCTGTTGGTAACCAGGTGGACGAAGCTAGGAGAAAGGGAGTAGTATCCTAAACAGAGTTCAAGCCAGGTTTCTGGTGTCAGCAACTGGGTGCCGTGCCCCATATTAAAGAACATTGAGAGTCAGGAATAGGCAGGTATTGCTCTTGGTTTAACATAGATAATGAAAATTACTACTGTAAATTCATATACTTAAATATTTTAAACACATACTTGAATATTTGTAAATATTATTTACCTTCAGATAACTGGTAAAAATAATCTTTTGGCTGTCAGTAAACAAGTTTCTCTAAAATCTTTTATCAGGACACAATTTTTGGCTTGAATATATTCTTTTTTTTTTTTAACCTCACCCGAGGACATTTTTCAATATTTTGTTCAGATAGAATGGGAAGGAGAGAGAGAGAGAGAAACATTGACGTGAAAGGGACACATCAAGTGGTTGCCACCCACATGACCCAACAAGGGCCGGGGACAAACTGCAACCAAGGTACGTGCCCTTAGTGGGAACTGAACCTGGGTCTCCTTGGACCACAGGCCAATGCTCTAATCACTGACCAGGGCTACATTCTTAGAATAATAACCATATTTTTTTTTCTTTATTGATTTTTAGAAAGAGAAAGGAAGAGGGAGATAGAAACATCGATGAGAGAGAACATTGACTGGCCACCTCCTGCACGCCCCCCACTGGGGATCTGGCCCACAACCTGGGCATGTGCCCTGACTGGGAATCGAACTGGCAACCTCTTGGTGCATGGGTCGATGCTCAACACTGAGCCACACCAACCAGGCAATAACCATATTTGGGGTTAATAATAACCATATAATAATAACCCTATTCTTCTGTAACATAGGTTTTTGTATTTGACATTCAATAAGAGTGTGTTCACCTTCTTTGAGGTGCAGTCCTACCATGGTGAAGATCATGATACACTGGTCCTATTTAGTACACTTGTCCTGGAAAATTTGCAACAGCGACCCTGGTTTCTGTCTTGTTATACACTGCGGAGTGTGAGTAGCTCTTGCAAAGTGTATTTGATCTTAGAATTGATGGCACTGAATGTGTTAAGAATATCAGTGGCTGTCAGACTGTGCCATTGTTGGGCAGAATTTTCACGGGAGTTGAAATACTGACACACCTCAAGCACTCAAGGTTAAGTTCAAGGATATGATAATAGGCTAAAGCGAGTTAGTATATATTCCTTGAAAATTGTCTTTATTTGGCGTGACTTTTTCTTGGCAGATAGATGATGTAGTTTTACTTAAATTGAGGTAGGTAGTCTCCCCAGAGGAGAGGAATATCTCAAAAGTAGAGTGTATTATCCATCTTACCTTATTATGAAGTTGATTTTTTTATTGGTACTTAATTTGGAGAGGAAAACTGAAGAGGTTCGGTATGCTAAGCATGAGGTCTCCTCCTGACAATGTCTTGGGACATTGCAATAGACCTTCAGTTTCCCTTCATTCATTGTCATTGCCTGATTGGCATTGTTTTTTTTTTTTTTAAAGAAGCATGGGCTTCCCAAAAGAAATCTTTATAGACAAATTATGAGAGTTTTTTTTTCTTTTCTTTTCTAAGTAGCTGCCACCATACTATATTTGCTTTTATTGGATTTTTTTGAAAAGCCTATTTAGGAAAAAAAAAATGCTTACTTTGAAAAACCTTTGGGGGAACTCACATATGAAAAAATTCTTACTATCACTGTAAAAGATTCCCCAAAATAGCCTCTGATGAATGGCTACAAGCATTTTCTTAGATTTAGAATTCTCACAAACTTGAATTACTTCAATGGGATATATTATAGAATAACCCTTTTGTAACTCAATTGAAATGTAAAAGATCTTTTTCAAATGAATGTTCAAAGAAACAGATGGGTCAAGTACTGAATTTGAAGTTTAAAAAGCTTACACATTGCAATAAAATAAAAAGCAGCATGACTTTGCCTGCTTGGCTTTCACTGCCCTCAAAGTCCTTTCAAACTTTGAAAAGATATCAATTTCCAACTGTTATTGGTTGCTCATTAGATTTATGTTACTCCGTGACACGGTCCATAAAGAAAGGATAAGATGTGAAATAGACCAATCACAAGCCTTGGTGACATGCTCAGCAATCCTGACAATTAAGTAGAAATTCAAGTGAATTAATAAATTGTTAACACCACTGTTGACTTCAGCTATCATGCAGTTTCACAATTTCACAGATGACAAAAAGTAACTTGTACAAGGTTAGTGGCAACGTGGACCCTAGAACCTCACTACTTTCATCGCTCAGGGCAAAATGCTTGCTTTCTTCTTTTCTATTATTGTGCCCCGCCCCCCCCCCCCCATGCTTTCGAAATGAGTACTCAAAATACAGACTGATTCGTTAGTTTTCAAAGGATCATATAATGGAGGGACTTGCAGGATGTGTAAAGGAACCTGGAGTTACCGGTCACATTTATATGGGAAGCTTTTCATTCCAAACCCTGCTAGTTTTTGCTTATGTATGTCATCTCCCAGTCTCTTCATCTCATTTTTATATTATCTAGTTACATAATTAATAGACTTGCTCACTGTGTCATGTGGAAGTTGGTTCGGAGGTTCTTACATTTAGATTGTAGACTTATTGGAGCATATGTTTATACTTACGGCTTTGAAGTCCTTTCTTCCACTAAAAAGGAAATACGTTGCAGAATGGTCTATAGCTCCTGGCAAGAATACTATTTCAACTGCTTTCTGTTTTTGTTTTTTTTTTACCAAGGATCTTTTTTCTTGAGTCTGGTACAAATTATGATTCCTAACACTGGATTTATTTTTATAGAAAGCCCAACTTATCTTAGAAACTACCGTGGACACAGTGAAACCTGAGGTCGGAGGCCGATGCACCGCGGTTCCCAGGAAAGTGCTCTCCCTCCCCAGTTCCCAGCACAGTCCTGTGTGATCCACCGAACACTCTACTGCTGTTGCCGCAGATAATGAAGAGTTGTAGTCAAACAGAGGCGGGACTATCCGGAGGGAAGCCAGAGGTTTCACTCGTAAGTTAACAACGGGATGTATCAACCTTCTTCCATGTTTTCACTCTGGACGGTGTCCAAATTGGCAAGCCCTGGGGAAAGATAATCTTATTCATTAATCCTCAGCCCCTCATTTCCCTTGATCAAGTCAATGTACATCTGAAACTCCTAGAGCTACCTCCAGTGAAGTAAGCACCATGCCGAATATTTTAGGTACATGCTCTTCATAGAAATACATGGTCCATTCAAGGTACAGGACAAAGAGAGGATTCTATAGCAACTATCAAACATCTGCGTTGAGGCTCGTGATGGGGCTTTAAAGCTGAAGGAGTCTCCACCTGGGGCGCTGTTGGCATTTAGAAAGCTCAATCCTTTGTTGTGTGGGAAGCCCCCACGAGGCAAGATGTGTGGTAGCACCCTGACCACCAAGTACCCATTAGCACCCACCAGTCAACAGTGCGACTTTCCCATCTACATATTCAAATGCCCACTAGAGGGCTGGTTCCCTCCCATGTGGAGATGAGATGATGCCCATCCTCTCTCTACTCAAACCTCGCTCTATAAAGAATTTCAGGGGAAAGATCTCAACTTTTTTGTCCTGAGCTCCCTCCCTGAGTGACCTAATGAACGGGGCTCTTCAGGCTGCCCCCGGGTGAGGAAGCTGAGGGTTAGGTCCAACCCACTCCCTTTCCTCCCGCGAACTTGAGGCACAGCAGCGCCTCCCCACAGGCTGTAACGAAGCTGCCGCGGAGCAGTGGTTCCTGAACTCGAGTGTGCCAGCGACCCACTGGGAGTGTTTCGTACAATGTAGATCTAGTGGGTTTGAGCCAGTGCCCAGAACCTGCATTTCACGGAATCACTTCAGACAAATGTATTCTAGTTGCCGCCTGTCCACCTTTTCTTTCTTTTTCTTCCTTCCTTCCTTCCTTCCTTCCTTCCTTCCTTCCTTCCTTCCTTCCTTCCTTCCTTCCTTCCTTCCTTCCTTCCTTCCTTTCTCCTCCTCCTCCTCCTCCTCCTCTTTGGTACGTGCCCCTAGTGGGAACCGAACCCGGGACTCTCTGGTCCACAGGCCAACGCTCCAACCGCTGAGCCCAACTGGCCAGCGCCACCTTTTCTATATATACTCTCTTCGATTTCAACTCCAGGAAAACCCTTACAGACTGACTGGCAGTCAACTGCCTTTAATAACCCCGTGTGGGCAATGGGAAGGTTCTCGGATATGCTGAAGATAGTATTAGAGGAAGAGAAAGCAGTGGTCTTGTCTTAGGTATGTCTTTGGCCAGTGGGTCAGAGCTGAGACTTACCTAAAGGAAGAGGAAATAAACAGCCCGGTTCCCCAGAGTGGCCACAGTTTATGAGACGTCTGTACCTTGACGGGAGAAAAACCGTGTAGGAAGATGTGGGGATGCCCTCGGCACGGTGAACAGCGGGGGAGAGAAATGCAGCAGTAAGAGGAGAACACGGAACGTTGGAATGAGCTTTCCGATGGCAATAAAGAAACGGGAATCAAGGACAGATTTCGAGAAAGAACCTTATGAGGGGTTTTTATTTTAGAGGAGAAAGGGTATTCTTCAACCTATATCAATCTCTCTTTTTTAAAAAAACTTTTTCCTTTATTGATTTTAAAGAGAGAGGAAGGGAGAAGGAGAGAGAGAGAAACATCGATTGGCCGCCTCCTGCATGCCCCCCACTGGGGATCAGGCCCACAACCTGGGCATGTGCCCTGACTGGGAATTGAACCAGTGACCTCCTGGTGCATGGGTCGGCGCTCAACCACTGAGCCACACCGGCTGGGCTCAATCTCTTTCTATTTAATACAAATCTAAGAGAAACCCCTGTGTATCCTGACTAAAGCTCTTCCTATGCTTAGACCTCACAGATTATTGCCTGCATATGAACTGCATTTTTTCCTAATAGTGTGTGTAATTTTAAAAATAACACCCATTTATAGAGCACCATGTGCGAGACACTTTACAACCTATATCTTATCTTGTTTTCAAAGACGGGTATGATTCTTCTCCACTTCAAAGCAAAGCGAAGTGTGGTTCAGGGAGGTTAAAACACGGCTCTGGACAGATTCCCATTCAAATCCCAAATGCGGCTGATTCTGATCCCGTGCTCTTAGCTCTTTGTCTCACTTCCCCTTTAAAACGATACCCTAGCCTGGCTGGTGTGGCTCAGCAGTTAGAGCGTCAGCCCATGGACCGCAGAGTCTCCGGTTCTATTCCAGTCAAGGGCATGTGTCTCGGTTGCGGTTCGGTCCTGGCCCTGGTCTGGGTTGTGCAGGAGGCAGCCAGTCGATGTGTCTCTCTCTCATCGATGTTTCTTCTCTCTCTCTCTCTCTCTCTCTCTCTCTCTCTCTCTCTCTCTCCCTCACACTCTATGTGAAGATAAATGGGAAAATATCTTCAGGTGAGGATTTAAAAATAAATAAAAATGAAATGACACCCTAATATTTGCTCAGGTTGAACGTGTTCCCACATCTTCACAGGTAGAAACTGGGCGGTGCTTCTCCAGGGGAGGCCCCCAGCTCGGCAGAATCAGCGCTGCTTGGCAACCTGTTAGAAATGCAGGTTCTCTGTCCCTGTCTCAGGCTTGCTGGCCCAGAAGCTGGGGTGGCAGTGGCCTGGGCCCAGCCATTGCATCTCCCAAACCCTCCTGTGATTCCCACGCACACGGTTGGAGACCGGCCGCCTCCGGGCTTGAGAATCGAGTGGCCCTGTTGCCCTCTGAGCTGGTCACGACGGGCGTCATCCAGGGGCCAGCCCTTCAGAGGGCCCCCACCCTCTCAGGCCGCAGCGACCCAGCCCGTGGGTGACCCGAACGTCCTCTGCAGGTTTTGTGTGGGTGACCATGCGGTCACCTCCGGGTGCACTGGTTAGGGACACGGGGAGCATCCTGGTTTAACCTGGCTGTTGTGGTGGAGGCCAAAGGTCCCCGTGCTTTGGGGTGATCGTTTTCGTGTTTCTCCACGTCTGCTTTCGTCCGGAACAGGAGGTTCTGAACGACCGGGGAGCCGGCTCCGGGGGTTTCCGGACTCCCTGTGACCCGAAGCAGCGGAGGGGACAGATCTTCCTTGCTTCACTTCCCGTTCCAGCTCCGAGTCAAGGTGCGCAGGATGCCAGGTCCCCGGGGTGCAGGTCGGCATCCCCAACTTCGCTGCTTACACAGATAAACAGGTGGACGCAGCAGGTGACTGCGGCGCAGAGATAAGGCGCAGAGATAAGGCAGCCCTGGGGATGAGGGCAGCCCCCCCGCTGGGGCCCACAGCCCTGAGTGCAGGTGATGAAAACCTGCACTAAACTGCGCATTGAAGGTCTCAGAACCTGAGGAGGAGGGAAACTGTCCACAAATCAGTTCTTTCTTGACAACAAAACATAGCAGGCGAGCTGGAAGGCGTCCTGCCCAGGAATCCCAGCTCTGGTTCAGCCTGGTCCGTTTAATTAACGTCCGGCATATGGAAGTAGGGAAAAACACATAAGAGATCGTATCGTATTTTCTATTGATCATCCAGCTTAGCTTTTCTCTTTCCATTGCTTTTTGTTTGTTTCTATAGAGAAGAATGGTTATCCACCCTACAAGAAACCAAAGAAAATCTAGATTATTTTTAAAGGAAACTTTAAGATTTGTTTTAAGGGAAACGTCTAGATGAGTAAGCCTGCAGGATAATTTGTGACTCAAACAAGTCCACGTGGTGTGTAATTGGGGAAACTGATCAAACCCACTCATCTAAGAGGGAGGTGAGGGGTTTCTGCTGTCTTAGGGCCCTGCTGGGACTCCACTAGTTGGACAAGTGGAATAAATGTTCAGGGGTATTTTCATCAGACTCACGGTTTAGAATCCTCAGAACCACTAGTCTAGCATTGCTGTCGGTCAGGTTAAAGGGAATTAGTTATTTAATACCAGCCGCAAAATATCTGGACTAAAATAATTACAACTAGCCTTTGTTAAATATATTGATGATCAAATAATGCAATAATAATCTTCCTCCTTTAGATCTTAAGCTTGAAAATTCTCATATGATCAGTGTCTCCCCTTTGCTGCCTCCCCTTTGTTGCCTAGCAACGTGCCGCTGGTCCTGAAATACTTGCATGTCCTATGTTGCTAATCTACCTAAAAGAACACGGATACATAAGCCCTGCATTCTCCTCTAGCTTAAAATAAGTTCGTTTCTGACACAACCCGAGAATAGGTACAACTCGAATCTTTCATCGACAGTTCTAGATTCTAAGTTGAGTTCGGCTACGAAACGAATCTTTGCTGTAGATCTCCACCTTGTGGTTAGATGTTTAAAAGGTAAATTCCTTTGGATTTTATTGTCCTGGTCTTTAGGTTGTTTTGAAAAGGAGGTCAGGGTGGAAATTGTCCGAAAATACCTTAGTGGAGGTGACATTGTCTGAGAACAGGTATTTAGAAATACCTGATGCCTGAGAACAGCTGATGTCTGAGAACAGAAACGTATCGTTCGGATCTGGCTGACTTCAGCATGAATTTTCTCTCTGAGGCCCTCGTTTGCCACACTTCATTCAACTACTTGAGAAATGAGTTTCGGGTTTCTTAAGGACCGAAGAGACTTTGAGAGGCCCCCTTGGAGTGGGTGCTGGTGGAGAAGGAACCAGTAAGAGGAATCTCCTCAGCACTCTGCCCACGCCTTCAGTGAACTCCAGTGGGGGAAGCCACAGACCCGCAGAGCTCACAACCTCAGACCCTGGTGAGGACTGTGAGCCCGTCTTCAGCAGGTGCTCACCTTTGTCCCTGCAAGCAGGCAGGTGACAAGGAGAACGTCCTGTGACTCGATTTCCTGTTTCCTCTGGACAATACAGACAAGCCGTGTGGCACCCACAGGGGTGGACGGTGGCCCTCTGTGAGCCTCAAGGCCGCGTCATGCCAGCGCTGAGTCCCGGCGGTGGCCCGATGAGCTGGGGTCGGGACAGAGCTCATCGGGTTTACCTGAGACTGCATGTATCTGTTTACTTAACAAAACCCAATATTTTGTTCTCCTCACTTGTTTACGCATCATCCTTGACTCTTGCCTTTTCCCCCCACACTCCAACAGCAAATGGTGATTTGGGTATATTAAAAACACCCAAATCTGACAACTTTTGGTCACTTCCATTGTTCATAGCTACCAGGTCCTATTAGGATATAAACCAGATTCCCGTCACTCCTCTGCTTAAAAACCTCCCAGGACCCCCCTCTTCCTCAGAGAAAAGCCCAAGTCCTCCAGGGGCCTTCAAGACTCGCTCTCCCGGCCCATGTCACCTCTGCAACCCGTGTCCCCTCACTACCTCTGCCCTCCGGCTGCAGCCACACCGCTGTCCTCCTGGTGCTATCTCTGCCCGGGGTGCTGGCCTCCCCGACACCCCGGCGTGTCTTCCTGCTTGTCAGGGGGACTAAAAATGCTTGTTTCTTTCCTGGCCGCCCTGTTCAAAGCTGCAACCCCCCCCCCCAGTCTCACTCTGCTGCTTTGTTTCCCGTCTCCCCCCTCAGCCCACGTTCTCGATGTTGTACCTTTCCATCGGAGGCACGCTAGGCCCCCTCTCTGCGGTTTCGCTTCTTGTGGTTTCCGTTACCCGTGGTCAGTCGCAGTCCAAAAATGTTCAACGGAAAGTTCCTGAAGTCAACAAGTCATAAGATTTACATTGTGCTCTGTTCTGAGTGTCGTGATGAAATCGTGTGCCGCTCTGCCCTGTCACACCTGGGACGTGACTCATCCCTTTGTCCAGGGTGTCCGGGCTGTGTGTGCTACTGACCCGTGAGACACCCAGTAGCCCTCGATGAGCAGATCAGTCGGGACACACACACACACACACACACACACACAGGAGAGAGACCACATTCACATAACTTTTATTACAGTGTAGTGTTATAATTGTTCTCTTTTATTAGTAGTTATTCTTATTAATCTCTTATTGTGCCTAATTTATGAATTAAGCTTTATTATAAGCATGTAGGTGTAGGAGAAAACAGAGTACATAGGGTTGGTACTATCTGAGGATTCAGGCACCCACTGGGTCTTGGGGTTGTACCCCTGTGAATGGGGTGGGGGCTGGAGTACCCATCTTCAGGAGGATGCAAGCTCGTTTTGTCCTCTTGTATTCCTGGTGCTCGTGACAGTGCCTGGACCAAGGTGGGCCCTGTAAATATTTGCTGAAAGAACGAATAATAGCCATTAGTCTTGTTTTTGTTGTTAATCCTCGGTGGGGGGGGGGGGCACCCAGCTCCCCTGCCTGGTGGCAGAGTCGTGGTTTGTAGCACTGATTTCAGACGTTCAGGCGCAGGGGAATCTCCTGCCGGTCTTGATAAAAAGCAGACTCCGATCTGGAAGGTTGAGGCTGGGGCCTGAGACTCTGCATTGCTGATAACTCGCAGGTGGTGCTGGTCCTGCCTGTCAGAGGGTCGCGCTTGAGTCGCAAAGGCTAGGGGAGTCCTCGGCTCCTGTCTGACGCTGGCAGCCTCTGTTGCTGTGGTGGTCCCTGCACAGGGACTATTGGTAGATTCTAGGGGGCACAGTTTAGCTTCATTGGCTCTTCACTGATACCAGGAATAAAAATCTAAATGTTTCTCCGGGGGGGGGGGGCGTGGAGCTCCCCGGGCTCCTGCCCGCTGCTGGTCTCTGGACACCGCCCTGTGGAGCTAGGAAACGAGAAGGTGATAGTACATATCCTCGAAGGGCCCGGAGATCTGAGACGATGCAGGACTGCCCCCACCGCCTCCTGGACACATCACAGGGCAGTCCCAGCAGGCCTCGCGATGTGGCAACAGATGGTAAGCAGCCCTCCCTTCTTCCCCGGTTTGGGGAGGGGACTGCAAAGGTAAACGTGCCACAAGCCTCTTCTCTGCGCATGTGCCACCTCCACCCCGAGAATGGTCTCCCCAGGCTTGGCTCCTGTGCAGGCGAATGTGCACTGTGGGTCCGCATCTGGCCAGGAAAGACGCCCCCCTCTGCGGCACCCACCCTCCTGGAGGGACGTTCCCAGTGCTTCCCTCACTTGCCTCTGGAAGGAAACCCCTTCTCTAGCTCCCCCCTGGCGGGCGAGGGAATAGCCCCCTTTCCACAGACTCTTGATCCTCAAAACCATGGACGACAAGCTCTGAGTCAGCCTCCTCCTGCTAGGACCTGGTGGTGCCCCCATCCTGCGAACTTTGCCTGCATTTTTGACTCCTCCCTTTCTCCTTGCTTCTCTCTGGCTTCAGCCTGGACTATAAACTTCAGAGAATGGTGGAGTCGCCTTCCCAAGCACGGAGCCGTGATGGCAGGGGAGTGATGGTCCATCCTCCTCGGTCCCGGCCCCAAGAACGAAGCAACAGCTCAGCATCCTTCCGTCACACGCTGGTCTTTCCTCTTCTCTCTCCATATCAGAGACGGGCCCCTGCCCTTGTTTCTCCAACCAGCCTCAGCTGACCAAATGCCGCCACCTGCCCAGGATCTAATCCCACCTCGACCACCGCCACCTGCGTTCATCACGTCCGCATCTCCGCCAGCCTGACTCCCATCTGTGGTCTCATCCCCAGGATTCGCACGGGTCAAGGCCGGTTACGTCCCGTTCTGACACCCTCAGTCCGCTTCCTCTATCCAAGTCTAAAACATAGTCTAGACTTTACATCGACTCCCAGGGCCATGCACGCCCCTGCCCACCCTGTATTTCTTCAGGGTCTCCACGGCACCCCATCAACAGAAGGCTCTGCACGTGGGGGAAGTTGAATAGATGAATTTAAACGCTGTGATGGGTTTTGGCGGTGGCAGAGCTGATGCCAAATGTTGGCAGTGCCAGGAATTTGAGATGTGGGACATGAAGGGCCTTCACCCTGTACTTTAAATCTTTTAGGGGTTTAAGACTTAAACACTATTGTGGGATGTACCATATCCTGGTACAGTTGATTATTTTTTAATTGTTTTTTCTTTATTGATTTTAGAGAGAGAGGAAGGGAGAAGGAGAGAGAGGTAGAAATGTCGGTGAGAGAGAACATCGATTGGCCGCCTCCTGCATGCCCCCCACTGGGGATGGGCCCACAACCTGGGCATGTGCCCTGACCGGGAATAGAACCGGTGACCTCTGGGTGCGTGGGTCGACGCTCAACCGCTGAGCCACACCAGCAGGACTAGCCTGGTACAGCTGAATGAATAAACTGAAACAACCCAGGCCTCTGTCCTCTCCTCCTCCCCCGCCCTTTCCCAAGGATGAGTCAGCGGATACAGCTGGTGATGGGAGGAAGGCAGGGTGGACATGAAGATGAGAGGCTCCAGAGTTTTAGGATTTCAAAAGTACTTTGTATTGATTTTTAGAGAGAGAGGAAAGAGAGGGAGGGGGAGAGAGAAACATGCTTCCTACCGGTGGTCACGCCTACAACGGGGCATGTGCCCTGACCTGGATCCAACCAGCAACATCTTCGGTGCATGGGATGATGCCCTACCACCGGGACAGACCGGCCGGGGCGAGGCTCCAGAACCTTACAAAATCCTGTCAATGAGAGAAAGAGCACAGGCTTTCGGTAAAAAATGCTCACGGCCCTGTCGTTTGAAACCTCTGTAATGGTGGGCAAATCACTGAACCTCCTCGGTCCTGTTTCCTCATCTGATACATGGGGAACATGATGCTGTCTTTTGTGGTTGTTAAAGCATGTGTGTAAATATTAAATGCTCATGTACTTGATAGTGTCACCCACAGTGAGTGCTCAATAAGAAGCAAGTCTCTGATAAATTGTCATATTGTTACTTTTACCCCTGTTTTTATGCAGAAGATTTATTTTCTCCTCAATATCCAAGTGTCCTTTGGACACAATGCATTGAAGAGAGACTTTTCTCCTTAAAACAGTAATAAAGTTTTTTTTTTTATTTTTTTGGTACATACTCCTAGCGGGAACTGAACCCGGGACTCTCTGGTCCACAGGCCAACGCTCCAACCGCTGAGCCAAACCGGCCAGGGCAGTAATAAGTTTTTTAATAGCTGGAGTTAGGCTTTGGAGAGTGATACATTGCTGGTATGCTGTTGAATGAAAATAGCTATAAGCTGAAATGTTACCAGTGTTAAGCTTAAAATTATTTATCGCTTTGGACAACGGTCACAACACACTTAAAAATTAATTTATAAAATTTGGCAACCCTTCGATAAAGTACAGTTCATGTTTTTTGAGTTCTTTGGCTTGATGCTTAAACTTCTAAAAAATTGAAGCTCAACTTGACTTCTAAAAACCCACACTGTCCATATTTTTCAGGGCCTGTAAACAATAATGCACCATTGGAATGAATATGAATACTGACGTTATAAAAACATTTTATATTTCAGCTGGAGAGACTTTCCAGTTTGCTAAGGAACTTCCTTCAACTATAGTTCAATCCCAATCCTCTCGAATTATCATCCTGTCTTATGATCGATGTAAACATTTGGACTCTTTTAATAAAATAAAAAGCCTCAGCCAGCTATGTAGTGTTTTCAACAATATATTTGTAAAAGGTTACAAGTATATTACTACTCTTCACACACTTACGAGATAATTAGTGGAAAATCCGAAAGTTAATTTCAGTCGGAGAGAGGCTAGCTTGCAGGAACCGGTGAGTTGAGCCGAGGGGGAGGAGCGCACACGGCCTGGAAGAGAGATGCAATAATTATGCAAAATGCCTCCCTCGGCCCAAGTCTTACCATTCCCTGGCTGCAGAGTAAGAGCCACGGCTGCTCCCTGCGTGCAACTACACACTGGTTACTTTTTCAGATGTTTTAAATCCACGTGGCCATTGACCTTCAAAATAGATGCTCTAAGTGGCATCTCTGTCCTTATTTTGCAGATAAGGACCCTGCGGCTTTACAAGTTTCAGTGACTTGCCCAGAGTCACACAGCTCGTGAGCAGCAGAGCCAAGACACCTGTCCTCAAATCCGCCCGCTGTGCCAATACATGGAAAATACAGGCTTGAGCTAGCTACCCTTGCAACTCGCTAAATATCTTTGAGTTGGGTGGATAAGGAAAATTAATGCTGGAAGAGATATCCGGTCTGAGTCTTCATTTTGTAGAAGCACAGTGACAGGTCCCAAACCAGGCACTAGTGACTGGCCAGAGCTCTGATTGGACCCCAACACTGGCTTCTTCGCTGTTCATTCCCACTCTGCTTCCTTAGACTAAATAAGTTGGCGGCACGAGTAGAACCATCACAGGAGGTGGCCCTTTCTCCCCCAGTCATTTAGACGGAGGATATGACGTTCTGTGGCATTTCCTTCCCTCACATTGCCTTAGCCATACCTTATTTTATGTAACGTGTCCTCTTGAAAGTTGCCTGTAAGTCATGGACTGGGACTGGATGGAGGTTTAGAAAGCAGTCTAGCCCTGGCCGGTTTGGCTCAGCGGTTAAAGCGTTGGCCTGTGGTCCGGAGAGACTCGGGTTCGGTTCCCGCTAAGGGCATGTACCTCGGTTGCAGTTTGTCCCCGGCCCTGGTTGGTCGTGCGGGTGGCAGCCACTCGATGTGTCCCTTTCACATCGATGTTTCTCTCTCTCTCTCTCTCCCTCCTGCTCTATCTGAACAAAGAATGAAAAAGTGTCCTCGGGTGAGGATAGGAAAAAAAAAGAAAAAAAAAGAAAGCAGTCTACCCACTGTTTCATTCTTGGGGAAGGAAGTCCTATCCACGCGAGATGACTAGGTTTCTCAGGTCTCACATCCAGAAGTGCCAAAGCCCTGCTCCTTCTACCATACTGCTGGTGGGGGGGTGGGGCTCCTAAAAGGTCTTATTATGAATGATTTTGTTCAATGGAAAATCCTTCTCTGAAGACAATAATTTTCCCATTTCTATCTTTTCTCATTTTCTATTCTGAACTTGCTGAATTCATCTTATACCTCAACTTTTCGTCCACGGAAGCAAGGCTCAGTAGACTGGGAATTAGCCACAAAATTTCCAATTCAAATCTGAATTGTCCACACCTTCCCCGCCCCACCCCCCAATCCTGGAGCATGCAAGCCTCTGATCATTCACCTGGCTGGAAGTCGGCATGAATGGAGCGGAAACTGGCTCTGAGTGTTGCCAGATGGTTTCTGTGACGAGCGCTACATATTAACAAGGTGCAAAGCAGCTTAAAGCAACACGCCCTCCTTCAGAGCGCACTTTGCTTTTTCCTCCCCCGTTGGCAGGCCCACTGGAATGAAACCGTGCTTCACATGTGTGACGCTAGCCAGACATTGTTAGCATGTGGTAACATGAGCCTTATCTCTCAGATCATTAATAAAGACTGGAATAAGCAAAGAAAGGGAAGCCAATAGCAATTGTTACAGCGATTCTGAACCCATTGCGAATCCAGTTGTAGGGGAGACCTTAGAACGCCTGCCAACGGATCGGCCGCAGCAAGTAACAGCTGGGCCTAATTATGCCCATGGCCCGCGCACAAGAATGCCCAGCTATAAGGAAACACAGAAAACCTCCGCACTGATTCAACAGATAATTTAGAAAGTGATCATTCACATTGCCAAATAATTTTTCATTTAAATATCATGATAATTATTTCCTTTGGAGCTGTCTCGGGGCTCCTCACATATACTTTTTAGAAAACTAAGACCAACGCTCACATGCAGATATGAAATGAACACATGTCAAACATTTTATTCACTCATGTATTAATGAGGGAATTGGGAGATGTTAGGACTGGTTCAGAGAACACTCGAAGACTTAGATACTTACAGGCAATTTAATAAGGAAAAAAAAAATTAGGATAAGATTGCTGGACCAGATACATAAACCTGGTTAAATCCTACAGGGAAAGAACCATAATCTGTGGGATTATCTTTCCCACCAATTAGCCATTGTTTACATCTCCACTGGACGAAATCTGTAAGTTTCTTGGTAACATCACTAAGTCTGGAGCCTTTAATCAGCAGTAAATAGTAAATTAAACAGTGACATTCCCTAGATAATCCTTGGATGGACCTCAGCCCTTAGGATTCTGATAGGACTTGCCATCTACTTTTTTTTTTTCCTTTTTACAATTTTGAATACTTTCCCTTAACAACACACTTAAACCAAATCCTCAATTGTTGGGCTCCAAGGATTGTGCTTTATATAGGTTACTCTATACTCTGCCACATCTTACCGTATCGTTATGGGGTAAGGATATTAACATTTTGCACATTTAATTTTATTTTATTATTTTATTATTTTTTTATCCTCACCCAAGGACATTTTTCCATTTTTTGTACAGATAGAGTGGGAGGGAGAGAGAGGAAGAGACAGAGAGAGAGAAACATCGATGTGAAAGGGACACATCAAGTGGCTGCCACCGCACGACCAACCAGGGCCGGGGACAAACTGCAACCGAAGTACGTGCCCTTAGCGGGAACCGAACCCGGGTCTCTCCGGACCTCAGGCCGATGCTCTAACCGCTGAGCCAAACTGGCCAGGGCTGCACATTTAATTTTAAGCACAAATATTGACTCTCAATACTTGTCTCGGTATGAAACCTGGAGCTGATATTTGGTGGAGATTTACTGATTGACAGTCGCTGAGCAAGGGTCTTGCCCTTGTTGCCTTATTTAATCATCCTAATAACTCCATGAGGGGGGCTAAAAAATACCCTCGGTCCTGGCCAGGTGGCTCAGTTAGTTGGAGCGTTGTCCCGTACACCAAAAGGTTTCGGGTTCAATCCCTGTTGGGGCACTTACGGGAGGCAGCCAGTAGATGTTTTTCTCTCACATTGATGTTTCTCTCTCTCTCTCTCTCCCTCCCCCTTCCTCTTTCTCCAAGATTAATAAAACATATCCTCAGTTGAGGATTTAAAAAAAGCACCCTCAGTTTACAGTTGAAGTCCAAACACAATGATATTTAACAAAATCACAGTTTGTTCTAAAATAAGAATCTCCAAGTGTCTTGTTCCATAGTGTATCTATAACATAATCTCTTTCCTTCCCAGAGTTTGGAATTGGAGAGAGACTGTGTAAATGTAACAGCATATTGACATTTATAAAACTGCAAATATTGAACAGAAACATAGATTAAATCATGTACTGTTAGCAGCTTTCCCAAAGCACTGAGGCGTTTCATAGAGAAACGGTATCATCCGTCCCTTCTCACTGTGGGAAGGTCATCAGCTTTGTTCAGTGGGTGCTGAGACAAGTGCAGGAATTTAGACTTTCTGGCTCCTGGCCCCACAGGTTAGAAAGTGGAATTATATTCTCTGAGTTTCTTATTCTTTCTTCCTTCTTTTCTTTTCTCTCTCTCTCTCTCTCTCTCTCTCTCTCTCTCTCTCTCTCTCTCCCTTCCTTCCTTCCTTCCTTCCTTCCTTCCTTCCTCCCTCCCTCCCTCCCTCCCTCCCTCCCTCCCTCCCTCCCTTCCTCCCTTCCTCCCTTCCTCCCTTCCTCCCTTCTTCTTCTCATAATCTCTATGTATAATATTTCTTGGCAGGACACACAACTTGAGAAGCACAGATATGTCATAATATTCAAATTTCATGTTCTATGAGGTTGGTTGCAGTGGCTCTCCTGGTTTCATGAAGAGGGTACCTAGAACTCGCCTCCACTGTCAGAGTGCCGATAGCACCCTCTTTGTAGCCACTGGCCAGAGCTGTCCTTGTGGTCTCTGCCGGGGGCGCAGTGAGTTATAGGAAGTTAAGTTAAGGATCCTAGTCGTGCTTATTGGAAGTTAAGGTTCTTTATTTCCTTTTCGGGTGGTGGGCTCATTGGATCTTGCTACATTATTAAAAACACACAAGCAAACAAACATAAAACTTAAGAACATTAAGAATACTTGCGGGCCCTGGCCGGTTTGGCTCAGCGGTTAGAGCATCGGCCTGCGGTCCAGAGAGACCCGGGTTCGGTTCCCGCTAAGGGCATGTACCTCGGTTGCAGTTTGTCCCCGGCCCTGGTCGGTTGTGTGGGTGGCAGCCACTCGATGTGTCCCTTTCACATCGATGTTTCTCTCTCTCTGTTCCTCTCTCTCCCTCCCACTCTACCTGAACAAAAAATGGAAAAATGTCCTCGGGTGAGGATGATTAAAAGAAAAAAAAAAAAGAATACTTGCGGATCCGTGATGGGAATGTGTCTTAAACCAAGTATTATGATTATTATCCTTTGATACCCTTGCGGCCCTATAAATGAACACACACACACACACACACACACACACACACGAAGGTTACTCCTCACTTCCCTCAACTTGGATGCCCCAGCTTTCTTAGACATGCCTCCTCTGCCAGGCCTGCGAAGTCTCTCAACATCTCGTCATGCTTTCCCCAGTGCCCTGCAGTTAGGGAGCATTTCTCATAAAGTGTCACCTGGGAGGGGAGAGGTGGATTCTGCCCAACACCGACTGCGGTGGGCGGGGCAGATTTCTATGGACACTAACTTTTGCATTAACTCATTAGTAGCCCTCTCACATCATTGGCTCAGACTGAGCTGGGGTCATCTGCAACCTTTACACCGTTCTATCATTTCATACCACACCATATTAGTCACACCACTGAGTCCAGATTCTCTCATGTTAAATTTTAAACTTGTTTTCATGAATCTAAAGATAGTCATTTCCATTTGTTAAAAATTGTAAATAGATGCCTTTTGGTCCCTTTTTAGGATATTTGAGATGAGGTAGAATCCCTGTCCGGTTATATGGTGTATTAACTGTCCTCACCAGTTTTTTTTAATAGTCATGAATCTGATTAGAATGCCGATTATGTTTTTATCCAAGTTGATCAGAAGGGGGCCAAGAATAGAATCCTGGCAAGTTTAGCCTGGCATGATTTGTTTTTAGTAAGTCCAGGCTCTCTTTCTTTCTAAGAGGTCACAGTTCATCACGTAACATTATAGACGGGTTCTGCACCTTGAAGCACAGAGACGTATAACAAAACCAGTTACCACCGGTCAACTGATACTCACAAGAGTTGAGTTCCTATAACATCTCATCAATGTTAGAAGGAAAACAACAGTGAATGAAATGACCTTATTTGAAGACCTGCTGTATTTCTCATTTCACGTAAAAGTAGATGTTGTATATGCCAGTCAGTGGTTTTCAGAATCTATTTAAAGTGATGATGTTCATGTATTCATTCATTCATTCATTCATTCATTCATTCATTCCTGTATGTTACAGACCCTGCACTGTGCTGGCAATAGAAAAGTAAATAAGCCCTGGCCAGTTTGGCTCAGTGGTTAGAGTGTTGGCCTGCGGTCCAGAGAAAAGTAAGTAAGATGTAGCTTTAACTTTAGAGATGTTGTACTCCTCTTTCTCCTGTTCCCCGCTCCCTTGACGAGCAGGGCTTTGCCTGTCTTTGGTCTTCTGGCACACCTCCATCGCTTCCCGAGAAGTGCTGACAGTGGGATCAGATTTATGAACGCGATATTGAGAAGACAAGGAGAGGATGAGAGCGCAGGAAATTGCACCTTACGCAGGCAAGTCTTTGTGGAGGAGATGGAATTTCAGGAAGTCTTAAACACTGGATGAATTTTGTTTAAATCTTGGCTGAATTTTGTTAGATTGGTCAGATTGTGCTATGCAGGAATATAGTAGAACTCAGAACTATTTCTTAATGTATCCTGAGCCACAATGTACATGTGAAAAATGTTGCTGCTGTTGGTACAAACCTTAGAATGTGAGAGCTAGCATGCATCTCACTCTCAAACTAGTTTTCTTTTTAAAAAATGAACCCTATTCAATTTCTCACTGAAAGTTTTATTTTGATAATCTGGTGCTCTATGTGTTCATAGAAAACTCTTAGTAAACAAAATACAGAAATGACCCCTGAATGTATAGTCTTTATTTTGATATTCTGTATGCACACATAATACTAGGCTAAAAAAATGATTCTGGCCCGGCCGGTGTGGCTCAGTGGATTGAGCATCGTTCCATGGACTGAGAGGTCCTGGTTCAATTCCTGGTCAGGGCACATGCCCGGGTTGTGGGCTCGATCCCCAGTAGGGGGCGTGCAGGAGGCAGCTGATCCATGTGTCTCTCTCACATCGATGTTTTAATCTCTCTCTCCAAAAAAATCAATAAGAACATTTTAAAAATGCTTCTGAAAACAGTGCCTCAGGCATTGAGAAAACATTTACAAATTTTATTGTAGAACCAACTTTTTCTTCAAAGTACTTACTTTTAACTCCCTCCTTGTACTTCATGACTGTGCGCATAAATCTACGGGGATAAGAAACTGAGATGTTACTGGAAGTGAGGTGGGGACCTTCCCCCAAACTAAGTGCGAGAACTGTCACTTCATACTGACACGGGCCTCGCTTGAGCGCTCAGTTCTTCTTTTCAACCAAAGTTTGCCCATTATATTGTGTGGGTGCATTTGGCTGCTGTTCCCTCGTTCCTCCCTCTCCCTTCCCCTCATGGTTTCTTTCTTCTTTCTGAGCGGAAGGAGGAGAAAAACATCAAGCTTTTCTTGGTTCCTTGCTTTAGTCCTGTCCCTTCTCTTCTCGGAGACCCTAGGATTAGCCTAATTGAAGGCGGTGAGAACTGGGTTTGGGATGACTTTAGCGACAGAGTTTTTCTCAGGGCTTCTTGAAACCCGTCAGTCACTGGGAGGTTTTTAAGAGAAAAGAAACAGAAGAAACACAGAGAAGCTGGAAATGGTGAGGCTGTAGAAATGGTCGCCACACATTCAAGGATGTTTCTGCAGTTGTGATGCACGTCAGTCCTGGACGGGCGTCTCTGTCCCCCAGAGAAGATCCACTCTTAATGTTATCTTTGTTCCTGTTTTTAGGAAGGAAGAGGGTGAGGGGAGATGGGGAGCAGAGGCCAAGGCCGAGAGGAATGTTGGAGAAAGAGGGGAAAAGGATAAAAGTGCGGGGAGGGTGCCTTGGATAATTAGAAGGAGTCAGTGGAGAGGAACTTAATGAGATTTCTCATTAAATCCTGAGCTTGAAGGCAATTTTGGGAGTACCGTTGATGGCTTTGGCCAATACCATGTCACGTGTGGGTGTTGGGCACAGTGAGGAAAATTCGGAACTTCTGTGATTCTTTCTGTTACGTGATTGAGAAGAAAGATGAACGAGGACTTGGAACTTGCTGCCCCACTTGGCCACTGAGAATATAGGGAAAGCAGTGAATATTGGCAGATTCTAATCTATTCATTTATAAATTATTACTTATTAAAATGAGGTCTGTATTTTCTCTTTGGACACAGCGTATACTTATAAACTTGGAAGATGACCTCTGCCTTCCACAGAGCCTCTTCCAGAAGTTGTGACGTACTCTTACTGTTAGTGTGTTGACTCAGGTAGAACTGTGATAGGGGAGTTTCTATTTTATAACCTACTCTTTTCAAGTGTTTTCTATTCATCTATTGCCTGTTAACAAATACACGACCTGTACTTAGCTTTCCTTTCCCATGTTTTATTACTACTCTATTTAGTCTTTAACTTACCCCTGAAGTTTCCCACTGTTGACTGAGCTTTTTAAGATAAGAAACCATTATTACTTTTTTTTCCCCCGCTGAAAATGAACATACAGGGCTGTGGTAGTCACAGCCAATCTTCTTCACCAGTTTCTGAATATGGATCTTTTTGAGACTATGTTGAACGTATAAGCCTTGTCTGCCGAAAAAATGTACATACCCAGTTTTGCATACAATGTCAGAGGGATGAAATTCCCTTAAAGGTACAGGGATCCATCCCCGCTGGATTTATTTGGGATGTGGACCCGCAAGGGTAAGAATGAATCACATTATTAAGATCTAGACACGGAGATAGATCCGGTGCAGGAACAGAGGCAGAACAGGTGTTGCACATCTTTGTACAGAATATTTCTTGACGGTGTGGGAGCTCCTTTAATTAAACTATGATGAGAACAGCTGGCCACCAGCTCACACTGGCAACACAACAAGAATGTCAATAAATGCATCACAGAAGAAAACTCACAGGCGCAGCTGTTTCTAATGGAGACTCGGAGTCTGTAACCCTACAGACAAGGGCTTCAACTTTTCCATTCTACTTACACTTTCTGTAGCATCTCTAATGTTCAAAATAAACTGAGAACTTCCCCAGAGCTGTTTAAAAAAATACCACCGAGGGCATTTAGGCTTTGTTAAAATGCTGGCAAAGTAGTTAGTTCCAAAACACTCACCACATGTCTCGTGGTGAGTCACTGAGAAAACAAAAAAGTAGAATGAGCTCCAAGACCATGAGTTGGTTATCTCCTTTAACTGGCAGACCCCAATCCCATTGGAGATGGAGAGGGCTTGTTTCCAGGGTGCAGTGCCCACAGTGGACAGCAGGGGGCACCAGTGAGCACATACCGGCAGCTCCTGAGAGCATCCCAGAGTGTCCAGGTGGGTCAGGAGTGATCCCCAGCCAAGTCAGAACATAGGGCTTCTGGTTTTAGTCTCCATACGTGGCAGCGCCCCCCTTTTTTTATTCTCTGAGTTTCCTTAGCTCTAAAATGAGGGCTAATGTGAAACGGAAGGGAGAGAGTACAGATTAAAGTGTTTTGCAATCTGCAAATCATTAATCTCATGGACGGTGTTATAATCTCTCCACTTCCATTTAACTGGGAAATGACAGTAAGTAAAACACATTTTCCTAATGCTTTTTCTGCTGCAGGTAACCTATTCGGAAATCAGTAGAAGCTCTAAAGCAGGCAAAATCCAGGAGCATAATAAGTGGATCTGAGCTGAATCTGTTTCCTAACGGTGATTAAAAAGAAAGAAATTAGCAATTAACCTGAAAGGAAATGGAAGAGAATGACATGTTTGAATACTCCTTATGCGCCAGAGAGCTTACCTGTTTTATGCCCTCCGGTCCCTACAACACCGCATGAAGGAAGGGCAATGTTTCTTTTTTCAGACAGTGAAGCCACAGCTCAGAGAGTTGGGACTTTCCTACCGCAGAGCTGAGTATCAAAGCTGGGCTGTAAACCCAAGTCTGTCTAACGCCAAACACATGTTCTTCCTACATTTCATATCCCATTACACTCTCAGCATTTTAATTGAGAAATAGGGCCTAATTTGATTAAACGCAGTCAAGTGGAAGAGGCCAGTTCATGTACTGATTCAACAGGCTCTCCTTAAATATGTAGGATACACGAGACACCGTGCTAAGTACTAGAAATACAAAGATGAAATAAAAGAGTGTCAGCTCACAACCAAAACTTCTACATTTTCGAAAAAAGAGAAACCCAGGGCGTCATCTGGTACACCAGAAAGGTTGCGGGCTCTATTCCTGGTCCCAGCACTTATATGGGAAGCAGTCAATGAATGTTTCTCGCTCACATCGATGTTTTTCTCTTTCTCTCTCCCTTCCTAGCTCTCTAAAATCGGTAAATATATCATCAGGTAAGGATTAAAATAAATCCCTGGCCGGTTTGGCTCAGCAATTAGAGCGTCAGCCTATGGACCAAAGAGTCTCATGTTTCATTCCGGTCAAGGGCACGTACCTGGGTTGTGGTTCGGTCCCCAGCCCTGGTCCGGGTTGTGTGGGAGGCAACCGATCAATGTGTCTGTCTCACATCAATGCCCCCCCTCTATCTGAAGATAAATAAAAAAATATCCTTGGGTGAGGATTTATAATAAATAAATAAACAAACAAAATAAAAAGAGAAAGAAACCCATTAATGAATGTTCGAAGCAACTTTCAAGCATGATTCAAATCCTTTTGTCTAACAAGGAACTTTCATTTTATAAAGCCTCTCAATATATTAACATGGGATTATCTAAAACTGAGAATTTACACAAGTATCTTGAGATAATCACATCCCCAAATCTTGAGTCATATCTGAAGTTTTAACCGGAGCGAATGAATCCATGCACCTCAGTGGAGGAAAGAGAAGCATACTTCTCTGTTAGATGGGGTGACAACTCCTTAAATTTCAGAGTCATCTAGTTTGTGGGATCCTGACAGTCTTGGATAATTAGATTCAAGTTCAATAAAACCAGATTGAGATATCCCCAAACTGTCAACTGCCTTCCTTCACACCATGTAGATAGAGCGGACTTTCAAAAATGTTTATTTTCGTTGGTGCTGATTGTGCTGATCATCATCGCCTAGATATTTTTGACTTTGTGTCAAAAGGAATTCCAGGTATTACTTGTAAGAAGCAAACTGTAATCTTTTAATGTCGAAAGGTATCCCCAAAGACTAATATGGTAAAAGAACAGAACACAAAGATTTGTACTTGAGAAACTTGCCAGCAGAGGGCAATGTTAGTTTTCACACCTTCCCTAATACCTCTACTGACCATAAACCATCAGCATAAAACAGCCATTTCGTAGAAATCTTAGGCTATATATATTTTTTTCTCCAGGCAAATGAGACTAGTAACACAGTAGACGCAAAGATAAGGCATAACGTTGTTTAGTCAAATTCCAACATCTCTGATAAGAAATAAGCGTATTTATTAAATTACCGTGAAAACTCTTGATATTTGCTGATTGTAACACGGCTGGAGATTTACCATCTCTTTATGGTTTTCCCCTAGTTTCTAGCACATAGAAAGTTCTCCATGGCTCTTCATTGAGTGACTTATAAGTAAATAAATGCTGATCAAACATACACATGCTTGGACTGGGGTGGAGGCTGAGGGTAATGCAAGCTTCTCACACTTTCCTCTTACTTAAGATGGAATCATTTTGTGCATGGTCTCCCTGAGTGCTTCGAAAAGCACCTTGGAACATCGTTGCTGTCATTCCACAAATTTTAGGGCAACCTTAAATCAATGAGCTTAACCTTCATAGCTTTGCTTTAGGAGAAGACAAACACTATTGCTGAATTCTGTAGGACAGTTCTGGGGCTTGCTCAATATTGGTAAAGACATTTGGCTGGACTGCATTTGTGAAGAGAATGATGAGGGAAATGAAAATATTGTTGATCAGCCCCGACTGGGCCACGTGGCTCGGTTGGTTGGAGCATCATCCCATGCACCAAAAGGGTTGTGCATTCGATCCCCGGTTGGGGTGTGCCCAAGAGGCAATGGATGGATGTTTCCTCTCACATCAATGTTTCTTTCTCTCTCTCAAATCAATTACATATATATTTGATCAATTGCTGGTAAAATTAAATGAGCCACTTGACAGAACTCAGGTCAGAAAGACAAACTAATCCTTTTTAGGCTAAATTCAGTTGAGAGATTTAATGCAAATCATGAGTCAGATATGTCTGCTGGATATTTATACATCATATTTTGTCAATTTATGGTTGTACAGTTATATTATTATTATTATTTTGTTTCATACATAGAACAATAGCAACAATATTGGTATTTGAATTAGTTGACAAAATGCCCATTTTTTTTCAACATCTGTTAAATACGGTTCTAATTTTGTACTCTCAGTTTCGGCATAGAGCTAAATATTTAGTATTAAGGAATGCCCTTTGGGGATGACTGAATGAGTTTTCTTGCTTCCAACAGTTCATTGTGCATTTGTGTTTAGAAAATCAACCTTAAGGCACAAACTATAGGCCCAGTGGGAAAGAGTCTTTTTCTGTGCACTCTTGACATTCAGTTCTTTGGCCAGCCTATAAGTCACGGCAAAAGGAATTTGTGGAGATGCTTTCAATGTAGTACAGGAAATCCTCTACGGAGAGATTTGGGATTAGCTGCAATGTGAGTGAAAGGGTTTTGCTGAAATTTGTGCCTCAAATCTCAGCGAAGTTCTCTTAGCAGGGTAACCTACGTAGAACTCACTTTGCCTCTGCTCATGTTCTTTCCCGGGTTAACACAGGTCAAGTTTCATTAAAAAACAAACAAACACACCACACACCGGATCTATCATCAATAAGACATACCGGTTAAGCAGTTTTTCCAGGGAAGGGTTTGGGTTTTTGCTGATGAGGCACACTCTTGGCCCACAGTGACCAATGGCTGCGAGGCAATACACTGGTATTGGGCTGGAGTTTGTCCCAAACAGAGTCAAAGTAATGCCCATGCTAATGGGGTTGGTTCCATTAGCAAGCTGTTCTGATTGAGTAGAGCAGTTGTAATTTTTTTATAGAGGGGTTTCCGAACAAATAATCATGAATCTCTTCCACCCTTAGTGATTCAGTAACTAACGCTATACTTTATGAGCCTCGCTTGAGTGGCAATGATTTGCCATATGGCAATGAGCAACAGCAGTACTATTGCTTTAGGGTACATTTTCAATGTTTATTTTATTTATGTAATATATGCCTTTTGTCTGACTTCCAATAGGCCCAATAGAATTCCTTTCAGATGTTCTGTCTTTTAAGTGTAAGACATTATTTTGTTGGTAAAATACACTCACGCATTACCATGGACTATTTAATTCCCTTTATTGTATGGGTGACAAATGACTAATACATAGTATTTATATTTCTCGACGCTATCATATTCATGCCTCATTAAAAATGGTTTCGAGGCTACTTTTGTTATCTGTTTATTTTATTTTATAAACAACCCCTCTATTTTACCATTTAGATTTATAATGAAATTGTGAAGATAGAACAGAAAGTTCCCATTGTACCCCATTCCCCGTTTCTCCTATTGTTAATGCCTTTGCTTGGTATGGTACATTTGTTACAACTAGTGAACCAATATTAACTAACCTTTACCATACTTTCTTTGTATTTGCTCAGTTTTTCCCTAATGCTCCTTTCTGTTCCAGAATCCCATGTAGGGTATATAATGCACTTTAGGCTTCCCTAGCCCATGACAAGAGGCTGTGAGGGGATTCTTGGAAGGAAGACAACAGATGTTATTCTAATCACATCACATCAGCAGTACACGCTATCAGTATGACTTGCGGTAACCTTGCTCACCTGGTTGAGTTAGTGTTGGACAAATCTCTCCTCTGTACAGTTATCTCCCCCTTTCTTTACTGTATCTTGAAGAACAAGACATTATGTGCAGCCCACATTTAAGGGGTGGGTATTTATCCTTCATCTCTTCCAGGCGGAGGCATCTACATATATTATTTGAAATTCTTTCGCATGAGAGAAGAATCCTTCACGTATTTATTTATTCAACTATTTATTTACGTTGTATACATCCAAGGATATGTATTTTACATTTTGAGTTATAAGTCAGTATCATGTTATTTAGTTGCTCAAATTGTTCTAGCTTTGAACTCTGGGAGTTCTTTCGGTTAGCTCCTGCGTCCCTCTGCCATATCCCATCATTGCGTGTGTGTGCGCGTGCATGTGTGTGTGTGTGTATGTGTCTAACTTTTGTTTTGCTTTTCCTTTTTTATGGCCCTATGCACTGCTCCACGCTCATCTTATATATTCCCTGTCCTAGCCTTAAATTCAGCCACTTGTCCAAGGAGCCCTGGCTCCTTCCACTGGAAATTGCCACCAGAAATGAAGACTTGAGCACCAGGTGTGCCCGTTGCTGTCAGAGCGCCATTGCTTCCAGAGCACCAGGTGTGCCCATTGCTGTCAGAGCGCCATTGCTTCCAGAGCACCAGGTGTGCCCATTGCTGTCAGAGCGCCATTGCTTCCAGACCCTCTCTGATGAAGGGCAGTGAGCTGCACGTGTGCCTATTAACTTGCGTGCATACACATCTCGGTGAGTACTGTCATATATATCCATCTGCCTCTGCAATGACCCACACTTGAATTCATTCTTCTTTTGCATGTTCTCGTTCTTTATTCCCCAGAGTAGAGGAGGTGGACGTTGAGTTCATGGGTTAGGGACAGGCATCTGCTCCATCATGAGCTTCACCCAGCTTGGCCCCTCTTATCTCCTGGTGGCCGCTCTCTCAGGCAAACTCCAGTCTCCGTGTCCTTTTATCATTCAGACACTTCCCATTTGCCTAGCATTTCTGGAGGCCGGGAAGTTCAAGGTGAAGGTCTGGCTGGCCAACTGGGTGTCAGGGGAGGACTCGCTTTCTGGTTCCTACTTCCTGACGTGGCAAAGAGTCGGGGACTTGAGTTCATCCTGAAGTCTCCAGCTCCCATTGGTCACCGCAGTTCCACGTTAGCCTTCTTTCTGCTTAAAAATGCTCAAAATAATCTTGATTTTTCACTAAGTATGGGCTGAAAAGAAAAAGGAAAGATTGGTTTTCATGATATATCCCCTTATTTCTTCAAAGGGACCTGGAATTATTTATTATATTTTGATTGATGAGATTTAAATAGGACTGAGGTATTAAAAAAAAACAAGTAAAGGCAGAAAGTCTGAATCCAGTTTATTATTATTGAAGCCAACACCTTTCCCTTTTCATTAACTGATGCAGGAAAAAAAAGATATGTGGGAGGTTGTGACCAGCTGTAGTTCTTCCGAAAACAGAAAAAAGGAAGAAAGGAGATTAAATTATATTAGAAAAACTATTAAGGGAAAATATTCTGATAAAGGGAGTTACTGAATGTTGGAATGTAAGATAAGAAGTTAGAAATTTTTCCTCTCTTCTTTAGAATTAGGACAAATTCCCAGCTGTCTAGAATAGTAGGTGTTTCCTGATTTTTCTGGAACTCTCTACCCCAAACCAAAGCCTTTGCCTAAGAATATCCCTATTTTTAGGACATGGGTGGGAGGTCTGCAGAAAAAGAAGAAAGGTTTTACCCTAAAAAAAAAAATTATTCCTAGTAATAAAGGTGAGCCCGGCCAGTGTGGCTCAGTGGTTGAGAGTCAGCCCATGCACCAAGAGGTCATTGGTTCGATTCTCGGTCAGGGCACATGCCCAGGTTGTGGGCCCGGTCCCCAGGGCACGCAGGAGGCAGCCAATTGATGTTCTCTCTCATGGATGTTTCTCTCTCCCTCACCCTCTCCCTTCCTTTCTCTCTAAAATCAATAAAGAAAAAGAAAAAAAGGAGGAAAGAAAGGTGGAAACAGAAAATGGGTTATATCTACCCTGGAACTGCACTCTTAGACTTTTTTGTGTTTTTCACTGTCAAGTGAGTCCGTGAGAGAATGCTGGTCTTTCATGATGAACAGAAACTGGTCACAGGTGCTAATGGATGTTTCCTTCTAATAAACAGATGAGTGGCTACTTTTTACATTTTTTTGATTTTTATTTTTTGGTACGTGCCCCTGGCGGGAACTGAACCCGGGCCTCTCTGGTCTGCAGGCCGATGCTCCAACCGCTGAGCCAAACCGGCCAGGGCTAGTGGTTACTTTTTCAGGGCCACTTATTTTTTAAAGCTACTTTTTGCTTAAGTGTCCTCACTTCTACAGCTCTTTGGTTTTCCATCTGGAGGTCACGAAAGATAACTTTCACATAAACAAGATGGTCTAAGTAATTAATTTTGGCCTTAACTTTCTCTACAGAATATTTACTGTCCTAGAAATGTCATATTCAGGCGACTAGTGAAATTAGTTTGCATGGTGGCAATGGAGTGTGTTGGAAAGGGTCCGGAAGCCATGCGTGCTCCTCCTGGGTGTACCACGTCCCCATCGGAGTTTACTTGGCTTGTGTCTGGAATGGTTACGGAAGTACTCACCTTACGAGGTTACTGTGAATATTGAATGTATTCATGAGCATGGGTTCCCCTGTGTGCTAAGGCCATGATTACAATACTCATTAGATGGCAGTTGTTATTATTACTGCTATCATTATTATTAGTACTAATTATGAATTCAGCAATTCATTTAAGAGATGTTATTGGATTCTTACTGGGTGTTGGGTACCGTGTGTTTATAAAAATGTCTCAGACTTTGCTCTTATTCTCAAGGAATTCATAGCACCGTGGGAAAAGTACTGAATTTGTTTGAATTGGTAAGGGAAGGAGAAAGCTTAGAAATAGGCTTAGGAGCAGGAAAAGCTCATTCAAGGCCAGACAGTGCATCATGGGTAATTCCAAAGCAGAAAGACCAAGACTGTAGTAGTATTTTTTTTTTCCCCCTGAAAAGGCCGATAGAGTATGTGTATCATATTCATGATGAAGTCTGAAATGTCCTATAAAATAATTATGTACGTCAAAGTTTCATTACAACAATTTAAAAGTTGATGTAAAATAACAGGGAAAATGGGGACTGGAGGCAAAACGAGGAGCATAAAAAGAATGAGCCATAAGACGAAGGACGGATGACCTAACCTGTTGGTCTGAATTTCATCTTCAGTTTCCTTTTCTGTGGAATGCAGGTCGTCAAACCAACTACCTCATAGCTCTGGAATGGGGATTAAAGGTGATGAAAGACATCATTATATACAAAACACTCAAACTGGAGCCTGCGACGTAGTAAGTGCTCAGTAAGCATCAACTGGTCCATCTGGTAAGATGGAAGGGTGACGGTTCCAGGTCCAATACAGACTTCCAGTCCTACTTGAAAATCTCCCGAGTTCTTGGACAAGTCCCTCTCTGTTAAAACGAAGGCCCTAGAGTAGAAAAACCACCTCTCCCATCCTTGTGGCTTTTGAATTGGGATAAAGGGGCAGAAGAGACTGTGTGTGAATGTTGCCCGGGCCCTGACGTTGTGGAGACAGCTGCGGCCGTGGGAGAGGATGGAGGTTTGCAGGCCATCTCAGGGGTGGTCTTTGAGGATACATTTTAATTCCTTCAACAGACTTTTCAGAAGGTGAAGCTGAGACCTACTTAGTTCAAGCCCCCTTTGTCCATACGCTTTCAGTTAGGGTTTTAAAACGCCTTCCCCGAGGAGTATGGGGACAGCTTGCAGGGCTCCGTGTTTATTTTGGGGAGTGGTGGAGAGCTGAGGTCCTTCTACAGGAGATCTCAAGTGAAGCCCAGACCAGAATCCTGAGTCCTGGAAAACTAGGCCAGCAGCTGGGCCAGAGGGAGGCTCCTTTGGACAAGCCACCAGACATGTGGCCTTGTCCTCTCCCTGCTGCTCGGAGTCTCCCCTCTTCCCCGGGCAGCGGGCTTCTTGTTCCATCCCAGGCAGGGAGTTTTGCCTGTATAAGGCGTCCCACGTGCTCTCCCCGCTTTTGGCTGTCCCCCTGGCTGACCACAGGCTCCGTGGCTTCATTAAAGAAAGGAAAAGCAGAGTTACATCCCCCCAAGCATGCCCTGACATACTTATTCTGTGCTTTCTTCTCTTGACATTAGTACCAAAGAGAATAAGAATGTAAACATCTGTTTTATATAAGCCAATTCCAGACTTATAACCTGATTAGTCTAAGAGAATATCTGATGTGATTAATTTTCCAGTTACAACATGACGGTTTTCCGTCCTTTTATTGCCTTCCTCGGGGAGACAAGAGGAAAAAAATATATATAACTGCGATTTTTTTTCTTTTTAAGTGTCATAGCTGTGCCAAGTATAAGCATTATGGTTGGTACAAAAGTACTCTACGTTTAATTCGGTTGTAATAGCAAGTTCCTCACCCTGGAGAAATGTGCTAAAGTAAACAGAAAATAATCCTGGGCCTCACTGTGTAGAGAATCAGACATTTGGGGAGGATCCTTAGGGGAAGACATCAAATCATCCAATGGTTTGTAGGAGGCAGTTACAGGACAGTGACTATCATACTACTTCACGGCAGTCATCTGAAGTGGGTGTGATTCTGAGCTCGGTTTTATCAGGTCTCTACTGTGATGAGTGCTTCCAACGAGGAGACCCCTTGAAACACTTCACCAGGGAGCAGTCTGAGCCTCTCCAGGGGCAGGTCGAAACTTTTCAAGGGAGAAAACGGAATCGGAGAGGGGATTATAATATTGATTTTGCTATAAATGTGCTGGAGTACTTTTTAAAAAATATTACCTTTTCATATCCACCCCCTTCAATATAACATGAATGCTGAGAATGTATGTAGAGAGCTAGCTGAGAGCTAATTTGGTGACTGTTAGCATGACACCACACATGTTCCATGGCCCGCTACATGTCAGTGCTGGGTCTGCCCTTGTTGTGAAACTCCAGTAGGAGCTTATCCCTTCTCCACTCTCAGTCCCCGACTCCTGGGATCTTCTAGAACTTCCTGGAGCAATGGTGGGGGAAGGTTAGGATAGCTCAAGGATAGGTATTAGCTCCCAGTAAATTAAAAAGTTATTTTACCTTTTTCTCTTGTTCCTGACTCTGTCCCCAGAGCATTTGAAAGGTGTTTTAAGCTAGTGCTTATTTGGAGCTCCGAGGTACACTTTTTCATAAAAAGCAATGGAAAATCATCACCTAATTTTGATATTACACTCACAGGTTCTCCTTGTATTATCTATTGCTATGTCTTTCGTTCATGTCTTCATAACTTAGAGCCCAGGGTAACACTGCAACGTAGTGAAGAGCACGGATTTGAGAGTCACCTTGCCCAGGTTCAAGTCCTGGTTCTACTGCTCATTAATATTGACCTTGGACCCTGGCCAGTTTGGCTTAGCGGTTAGAGCATTGGCCTGCGGACCGAAGGGTCTCGGGGTTTGATTCCTGGTCAAGGGCATGCACCTGGGCTGCAGGTTTGATCCACGACAATGTTCAGGAAGCAATCAATTGATGTGTCTCTCTCACATCTGTGTTTCTCTCGTTCTCCCTCCCTCCCTCCCTTCCATTCTATCTGAAAAAAAAATCAATGGAAAAATATCCTCAGGTGGGATTAACAACAACAACAACAAAAAAAAACAGTGAGAATAAGAAAATTCTTAAAAACATCAAGGGGAAAATAATCTATGGCTCATCTAGAGGAAGACATACATATACGATAGAGATTTCTCATTAAAAACAATGCAAGTAGGAAGACAATGGAGGAACATCTTAAAAGCACACACACACAAAATATAAATCTCTTCACCTAGAATTCTCCACTCAACCAAAAATGTATCTTTCAAAAGCAAAGGTGAAGTAAAGACGTTTTTAAACACACACAAGTGAAAGAATGTATCGCCAGCAGAACTGCACTACAGGAAATCCTAGAGCAAGTCTTTCTGGGAGAAGGAATATGACACCAGCTGGAATCTGGAGCTACACAAAGGAATGAATGAAAGCAGCAGAGGAGGTGACTACATGGGTAAATACAGTAATTTTTATTATCTATCTCTTTAAAAGCTAATTGACTATGTAAACAAAAAGTAACATCAATGTAGTGTGGGGTTTAAAATACAGTAATATAAAATATAATGGATAACAATAGCAAAAAAAATCGGGAGAAGACCAATGAAAGTACAATTCGGAAGTTTTTATAGTATATATGATGTGGTATAATATTACTTGAATGAGGACTGTGATAAATCAAAGATGTATACTATAAACCCTAGAGCAACCACAAGAATAAAATAGAGTTATAGCTAATAAGCTAGCAATAGAAATAAATGGAATCATAAAAAAGATTCAATAAATCTAAACAAAGGCAGAAAAACAGGGAGAAAGGAACTAAGAACAGATGAGACAAATAGAAAACACATAGAAAGATGATAGATTTAATCATATCCATAATCACATTGAACATAAATGGTCTAAACGGCTCAATTAAAAGGCATAGATTGGTTGATTGCATATAAAAGCAAGGCCCAATTGTATGATGACTGTAAGAAACACACTTTACATATAAAACACACGGTGGAAAATATATCATGCTTACACTATTTAAAAAAGAGCTGGAGTGGCTATATTACTATCAGACAAAGTATATTTCAGAGCAAATAATATTACCAGTGATAAGAATGGTAACTTCTTAATAATAAAGAACTCAATTAATCAAGAGTATATGATCATTCTAAATGTTATGCATCTAAGTTCGGGGCTTCAAAATGTCTGAATCAAACACTTATAGAACTGCAAGAAGAAACAGACAAATCTGCAATTATAGTCAGAGATTTCAGTACCATTCTCAATGACCTATAGAACAAATAGGAAGAAACCAGTTAAGATGTAGAAGATCTGAGTAACACTATTGAACAATTTGACCGAACTGACATTTACAGAACATTCCACTCAATGACAAACATTCTTTTTAATGCATATAGAACATTCTCTAAGATGCTCATTTAATCCTCACATAATGATACGCTGTCATTATTCCCACTTACACCTGAATAAACGAAGGCATGGAGAAGGTAGGTAACGCGCTGACGATACAGTTATTAAGTGTCACATCTGGGCTCTGAACCCAAGCAATCTGACCCAGAGCTCTTAATCACCAGGCTCTGCCACCTCCCTTGAACACCTGGAATAGCTCAGATCTCAGTGAAAACGCTAGGATTTAGAATGCAATCCCTTTTGAATAAACAAAGGAGTGGGCTACTCAAATAGCATTCTCTAAATACTACTTGGAAAGGAAGTACATTCCCCCTCTCCTCTCATATTCCCACTCAGCCCAAATGGCCTGTCTGCTTCCTTTAAGTGACATGACTTATAGGTATCATAAACTCAGATCCCAGAGCCGCGGGGTCTGAAAGAGAAGACAGTTGCTGACTATAAAAGGCTCTTGGGAGTTGGCCCTTCCTCAGGCTGCCTCCGTGTTGGATGGGTGGTCCAATACACACTGGAACATGATCAAGATGCCTGTTTGCCCCTCTTTAAATGCCAGGATCCGGACAACAACTCCTTTCCCAGGAAGGAAATACGTTTTGGTTAAAACGAAGCAAAGAATCCTTAGCTAATGGTTGACTTTCTTTGCCCACCTTCTTATCTCTGTTATTAGTATTATAATGTATATAACAGTTACAAAATGGAAAAACTTTGTAATGTTTTCCAGGGCGAGGTTTCCTTACTTATCAGCAAGAAAATGCCATGGAGGGGAACACCTTTTTAATGGATTTTTGGCTGAGACTTGGCGCACGGCAGTTCTATGGGAGGAAATGTGACATGGGGATATTATTTTGCCTCATCATGCTAAGGGGCGGATTCAAACTACTCAGCAAACATGAATCTTGATAATGAAATTTAAAAACTCAGTGTTCTCTGTAATATCCTCTCTCCCTCCCTGCCCCCTCCACCTCCTCATCCTTTCCACCTGGCTTCCATCCTGTGTCCAGTCCAGCTTCCTTCCCTTGTCCCCTCTTTCCCAACGACAATCAGTGACACCCCAGTTCCTGCTGTCTCTCTCATTTCCTTCAACAGCTCCTTTCCCGTTCCCCTGGCTTTGTCGCCCCCCCAGCTCGCTCCTTCCCCTTCTCCACGTCTCCCAGTCCCCCCATATCGAAGGCTGGAGGTAGCGGCTGCGGCCCCGCCGGAGGTCTCCAGCTCCCCCTTCTGGCGGGGCTGCAGGCCGGGGTGGGCTGGAGCGTGCTGGCTGGTGGGGGGATTCGGGAAGAGGTGCCTGCAGCCGCGTGCACACAGCAGAACAAGAAAATCCCCTTTGTGCTCGTTCGTGCCGTGACCCCAGTTCGGGTGTCTGGCACCCACTCTCGACAGCCATTGTGCCCGGGTGCAGGGCGGGCGCAGGGCGGGCGCAGCGCGGGTGGGCGAGCGCACGCTGCGAGCGCTCCCCTGGAACTGGGTTGACCCCCGCAGCGGCGCGGAGCGCAGTCGCCGCGCGGGGGGGTTCGGAGCCCAGGCGGGGACGGCGCCGGCCAATCAGCAGGCGAGGCCGGGCCAGGCTTCCCCTCCCGGCTCCCGAGCGGGCGCGGACAGTGGAAAGTTGGGAGGCTCGGTGGCCGGCCCGGCGGAGAGCGGCGGCGGGAGGGCAGCGGGACTCGGGCGCGGCGCCGCAGGCTCAGTGCGGCCCCGGGGCTCGGGCCGGGCGCGCCGCCCGCACTCCGCACACGCGCCGGGCCGCGGGCGGGACCGCCCCGGAGGAGGCTGCGTCCGGACAAAGCGGCCGCATCTCTGCCGCTCAGCCCCTGCAGGGGTTCGGGTTCGGCGCCCGTCCCCGTCCGAGTCTCGGCGCCAAACTTTTGACTAGTTGCAAGCGATTGCCAGAGTCCAATGAGTGGCCCGGAGAGGAGACCTTCTGCCTGTCGTTGAGGAGGGCTAAGCACCGAGCTCAGAGAAAGAGGGGGGCAAAGAAAGACAAGAAAATGATCTCCCGGGACACCGTCCACACAGTTCTCCTGCTTGCTCTGCTTTATTCCTCCCTGGCTCAAGATGCCAGCCCCCCGTCCGACACCGGCGCGGAGGAGATCCCCGAGGGGGCCTCCACCTTGGCTTTTGTGTTCGATGTGACTGGTTCCATGTACGATGATTTAGTTCAGGTTATCGAAGGGGCTTCCAAAATTTTGGAGACGTCTTTGAAAAGACCCAAGAGACCTCTTTACAATTTTGCTTTGGTGCCTTTCCATGATCCAGGTAAGGGGAATGTCTATTCTTTGTTATTTCTCATGATCACATCGTGTTTTCTGCTATGAAATTGTTTCAGTGTTGGGAAGTTTTAGAACCTTTCTTATTTATTTTTATTTTTATAAATGTGTAGCCGAAGTAGTTGTAACAAAGAATTGCTGGTTGGTTTCGGGGGTGGCTGATACCTGCTCCGGTCTCAGCCATGGAGTTGGATGGCTTTTTTGGGGGGGCTTGTACGGTGGTCCCCAAACCTGGAAATGTGGAATTATGAAAACTAGAATCCAGAGTCTTGAGCAACGACATCCAAATCAGAGTTCATTGACTTTTTAATTTTAGAACCAAAGAATGTTTAATTATAAAGGCAGATTTGAACATGGTATTCAGCAGCAACCCTTCAAAAGCTAACATCCAGGATGCGGGGGCACTCAGGATAACTCATGTCCGATGGGGGGAAACCTGTGTGAGACAAGGAAACTTGTAAGTAATTACTACCAGTGGAACGGAAGAGATGAAAATGAGAGAAACCATTCATTTCTGAACTGAATCTATTCATCTTTGCACCAGGTCATCATTAGGTTCACAGATGGGTATAAACATCATGTCTATGTCTCATGCAGTAGAAATGCATGTAATTTGGTATGTCAGTGCTCTTTCAAAGTAGTTGAAGCAAAATGACTTTGTTTATTATTATTATTATTTTGCCCTAAAGCTATGGGTTTCAGCTGCTCTACTGTAATATCCAATTTACTTTTTTTTTGTTCAGTTTCTCTTTAAAGTGGCACCTTTCTGTGAGGCTCCTAGAAGCCTTCATTGTCATTGCTGAGGGTAGCATTGCCCAGCCCTGGGCTTGCTGTCAACATCCACCTGAGTTTCATTAGCACTGGTTGCTGCCCAGTTGAAGAAATAAAGCAGTGGTTTTTTTTTTTTATCCTCACCCGAGGACATTTTTCCACTTTTTGTTCAGATAGAGTGGGAGGGAGGGAGAGGGAGAGAGAGAGAGAGAGAGAGAGAGAGAGAAACATCGACGTGAAAGGGACACATCTAGTGGCTGCCACCCGCACGACCAACCAGGGCCGGGGACAAACTGCAACCGAGGTAGGTGCCCTTAGCGGGAACCGAACCCGGGTCTCTCTGGACCGCAGGCCGACGCTCCAACCACTGAGCCAAACTGGCCAGGGCAAGCAGTGGTTTCTTAAAAGTCCTCCTCCACTGCGCTCCCACATTTTTCCTGCTTTGAAATTCTCTCTTTTAACTAGAAGACCGTGACACAACCTCTTCACAATGAGAACTCAACACTGAGATTTTCAAATTCTTTCCTTGTGCATTTATAAACATAGACATTCAAATTATTGCTAGGCATTAAACGTGGCAGGTGTCAGCTATTTTTAAAAAGTTGGGTGGGGAAAAATTTAGAGGGAAAATAGAATTTTCTGGGATTTTTTTCATCTTCTGGTGATGGAAAAAATAACCTATTCTATGCTTCTGGGATATATATCAATTTGTACATTGATTGAACAAGAACTATTCTTTATATTTGAATGAAGAATTGGTCATTTACTGTATTTCTCTCTTAGTAAGATCCCTCATGTCTTATAATGCTTCAGTTTACAAAATTTCAGGATGTCAATGTTGACACAGTTCAAGACTTGTTATTTTGGGGTAGCCTCAATATGTGACTTTATAGGGCTAAATCTGAAGTTGGCTAAAAAATAAAGATGATTTTCTCTAATTAACACCACAATTTGCTCTTCTCCAAAAGACTCTTATGCAATGATGTTGCTGCAAACAGAACACAGAAAGCGCCTCAAGTCATAAATGGAAACTGGATCATCGTGATATTTTGATGTGATATGAAAATTATTTGAATGAATTGCATTGTGGTATGCTTCATTCCAATTGTTACCAAATGGGGATGTTTGCCGTAGTTGACTTTCCTATAGTTTAGCAATCCTGTTTGAAAGTGGGGGAAACTTGGCATGCTAATAAGAGATGACTAATAAATTAGAACTTTTTAGAATTAATATAGGAAAATGATTAAATTGGATCCATAAAGTTAATTGTAAGTGTAATTCAGCAAAAATGATTAATTCTGTTTCCATTGTGATAAAAGAGAGAAGTGGCTAAGGGTTTCTGTTATCTAAGAGTATTTAAAGTATTTTTGAAGATAAAGAGGGAAGTAGAAGTTAAAACATACTCATAACCTTTAGTTTAATAATTCACCTTAATGGATTGTAATAATATCTTGGTGTGACATTTTTCTCTCACACTCTGTGTGTGTGTTTGTGTGTGTGTGTGTATAATCATTAAGCATTTTTGATTTCCTTTTACTTCTGATTGGTGATCAGCTTGGAATGAGAGAAAGGGCCTTGAATGGGGATTGGCTGTTTTCCTGAGTGACACTGGAAAAGCCATGGCCCACTTCTAGTTAGGAATTTTTATCTTCAGAGCATCCTTTGTGGTTTTATCCAGTCTCTGAGTTTGTAAGGTCTGTCCACCATGCTTTTTTCTCCCCTGAGCTTGTCAGATTTAGTATGAGGCCCCTTTTTCATTCACACTGAGTTATATCCTTTTATAGCAACAGTGGTAATCTAACCAGTAAATGGGTTTTCCGAGTTTTTTGAGCTACTCTAGCAAGTTAATGGAACCCAAGGAGGGGTTGTGAGAAGCGCTGATTTCTAGTGGGTTGGTCAGGAGTACAAGAAACAATGACTGACGTCTCAAGGGGTGGTGGTGCAGTCTTGTAGAAGTAAACCCTTAACCTATGGAATCTGATGCTACCTCCAGGCAGTCAGGCGTCAGAGTCGAGTTGAACTGAGTTGAATTCTCAGACATCCTGCTGGTGTCCAAGAATTGCTTGTTGGAAATGTGGGGAAGTCCCCCTCCCCACATTGAAATTGGGTGCTCAGAACAGAATAGAACATGTTTTATTTTATTTATTTATTTTTTAATCCTCACCGAGGACATTTTTGTATTTATCTTGAGGTAGAGCAGGAGGGAGAAAGGGGGGAAGAGAGAGAGAGAAACACCGACTTGAGAGAGACACATCGACAGGCTGCCACCCACATGACCCCAAACAGGGCCGGGGACAAACTGCAACCCAGGTACATGTCTTTAGTGGGAACCGAACCCGGGTCTCTCTGGACCGTAGGCTGACGCTCTAACCGCTGAGCCAAACCGGCCAGGGCTGAATAGAACATGTTTTAAATCCTCTCGGGTATATACCGAGGAGTGGAATTGCTGGGTCATGGTAACTGTATGTTTCATTGTTTGCAGAACTGCCAGGCTGTTTCCAAAGCAGCTGAACCATCTTACCTACCCACCAATAGTGTTTGAGGGTTCAGACTTCATCACATTCCCATCAGCACTAGTTTATTATTGAACCGGTTAATTCTTCTGTGTTAATTTTTGCTGTGTTTTTTGCAAGCCTCAGAATGGACTTCCGGCTTCCTTCGAACACAGCTTTGGGGAGGGCTGATGGTCCCTCCTCTTATCACTCCATCTTCCATTTCTCCTCTTCTCTGTAAAGCAGGTACCAGAGACCAGAGGACAGACCATGGGGCGGTGCATTTTAATAAATCACTTCATATGAAGACATGTTCTCTTCTCTTTCACAGTTATGTCTCCACTTTTTTCTCAGGATACAGTCTTCATTCATTCCTTCACACGTTCACTCACCTGGTATGTTTCGGGTATTGGTTCAGACACCGGGAATACAGAGGGAATAAAAGAGACGAAAGCTTCTGTACGCACGGAGCGTGCGTTCTATCAGGGAGGGACACAGACAGTAAAGAAAATAATTAAAATACATATTTGGTTTTTGTTGGTGATATTTGCCCTGAATAAAATAATAAGCAGGAAAGGGGCCTGAGGAGTTTGAGGTGGGTAGAGAGTGTTGAAATGTTGGAAACGGTGGTCTGGAATGCCCCCATTGAAAAGGTCACATTTGGCCCTGGCCAGTTTGGCTCAGTGGCTAGAGCATCGGCCTGCGGTCCGGAGAGACCCGGGTTCGGTTCCCACTAAGGGCACGTACTTCGGTTGCAGTTTGTCCCCGGCCCTGGTTGGTCGTGCGGGTGGCAGCCACTCGATGTGTCCCTTCACGTCGATGTTTCTCACTCTCTCTCCCTTCCTCTCTCTCCCTCCCATTCTATCTGTACAAAAAAATGGAAAAATATCCTCAGGTGAGGATAAAAAAAAAGAAAAAAAAGAAAAGGTCACATTTGAACAAAGACTCGAAGGAGATGAGGGAGGGAGCAGTGAGTGTATCTGAGGAAAGACTTTGACAGGCAGAGGAACAATAAATGAAATGTAAACATGGCAAGAACATCCTGACATGTTCAAGGAACCGTGGAAAGATCAGTGTATGCAGAGCACTTAGTGACAGGGGGAAGTTAGGGGTCAGAAGGATGCTGGGGACGCACCATGAATGGGCTCCTAGGGCACAGTGACTGGCTTTCTCTAAGAGAGGGAGAGCCATTTTGGGGTTTTGAGCAGAGCGATGGTATGATCTGACTTGTGCATCAACACAGTTTTTTGGCTGTTATTTGTGAACAGTCTAAAGTGGAACAAGGCGGAAAGAGGGAGGACAGGAGACGATGGCATCATCCAGGCAGAAGAGGGTGGTACATTTTGGGTAAAGATGGTAGCCATGGAAGTTTTGAGAAAGAGTTGAATTTAACTCAGAACAATTTTTTAAAGTTTTTTGTTTATTGACTTTAGAGAGGAAAGGAGAAGGAGAGAGAGATGGAATCATCAATGAGAGAACATCAGTTGGCCACCTCCTGCATGCCCCCCACTGGGGACCGGGCCCACCACCTGGGCATGTGCCCTGATCGGGAATCAAACCGGTGACCTCTTGGTGCATGGGTTGATGCTCAACCACTGAGCCACACCGGCCGGGCATAACTCAAAACAATTTAATGATGGACTGGATGGGATGTGTAAGAAAAAAGACGATCTCCTGAGTGAATAGAAGCATAGCATAGTCGTTTGCTGAGACAGAGAAGAAGAAACGAGAGTGGGACAGTGAGGCTTTTATTTGGGGGTATATTTAAGATGCCTTCTGGTTCCCATCTGGAGGTATTAAGTTTGACATGGCTTTTGGATGCCAAGTGGAAATATTAAAAAGGCAGATGGATATAGAAAACTAGAGTTCAAAGGGAGAGGTCTGGGTCAGAGATGTAAATTTGGGATACAAAGGCTTACATAGAGATGGTAGTTAGGACTGTGAGGCCCAATGAGACCACTAAGGGACTGCTTCAGTGCAGAATAGTCCTTGTCCTGGGGGAAAATCCAATGTTTATTGGTCGGAAAGATGAGGCTGAACCAGTGAAGTAGCCTGAGAAATTGAAGTCAGAGATGGAGGAGAAGAGTATAGTATCCTGGAAGTAAAGAAAATAACGTGTTCCAAGGAAGACGCACGAATTGGTTAGTTAAGAGGGGGACAGGTAATGGGCTAATCTGTTTAGCAATAAGGTGGTCATTGGTGACCCAATGAGAGTAGTGAAGTGATGGGAGAAAGAGCCTGTTGGGAGAGGTTTCGAAAGAGAATGGGAGAAGAGGAACCGGGAATCTTTGGAATTATATTGTTTCCATCTACTGGAATCTGTTCATGAAGCTAACATGAAAACTGGCTTGATGAATGATTCAACCAATATTTTACAAAATACAAAGGCAATGTAATAGAAGGAGCATTGAACTTGGAACAGAAGATTTGGGTTCTTTTCCTTATTCTTGTCATTTAAGCAAACCATTTAACCTTCCCAGACTTCTGTTTCTCTATTTGTAAAATTAGTGCATTGGTAGGTTATTATCAAACCCCATGATTTCAGTGATCATAATGTAGTAAAAGATAAGTGATTACAAGGAGGGTCAAAGTTACAAGGACTTTACTCATTGGGAGAAATATCAGCATTCCTGTCTCTGAGCTTAAGAATTGAATAGTTGTTCATTGTGAGCCTTCCATGACTCTGTATGGTCTGCAGGACCCACACGATGTGAAGGAAACACTCCAGGTCTTTTATGAAGATTCTCTTAGAATATTTTTCTGAGCAATAGCAAAATCACCAGGAACCATAACAAACATCAAGAAATATTTTTTTTACAAGGAAAAGGTTGCTCTTTCAGACCTTGAAAACCTATAGAAATCTATATGAACTGAACTTCAAATGGAAATGTCTTCAGTTGCAACATGTGTTGGAAAAAGACCCAAGAAGATATTAGTCTTCCTTTGCCTCTAGCCCGTCCTGTGCAAAGAAGGGTTTTCATGAGGAAAAGGATCGGTATTTTAAGTCCGAGGGAAACCAAACTAAAGGAAATGAACTAAAATGTAAGAGGGAGGGGTTTTGGTTGACCATGATTACGTTGTTCCCTCGTATGATAGAGTCTTTTCACCTGAGAGTGGATGCCATGTGACTGGGTGTCGTCTGAGGATGTGTGGACGGGTTTTGCTGTGCACAGTAAAAACATTCTCCTGGAGTATCAGGACCACATTTTGATAAATCAGATATGTTACCTGTGTTAGGAATGTTATAACTTAACAGAATCCTCTCTGACAACCTTTTTTGTTTGTTTGCTGTTTCTTTCTTAAGCTGAGGAGCAGCTTTCAACTGATTGTTGGTAAAACAGGATTTGATTTTGCTTACGGTGTGTCTCTGGTCAAACAAACAGTAACCATTCTCTATGGTGTTTATAACTCTGCTTATCTACCTTTCTCTCTGATGAAACATTAAGCAGTTTAGGCAGGAATAATTTATCTGACAAACCCGGCACACAAGACACACTCGAGAAATGTTTCATGACTGGATGCTGGAACCAAGAGCTGATGATTTCTCTGGGTATTTTAACCTTGCCTTGCATGTCTATAATTTTCCTCTTTAAATCATGACAGTCAGGAGAATAAAACTAGACAACACAATCGCTTGCTAATTAGACGTTTTGGAGATATTTATCTCCCATCCAAGCCTGAAGTGAAATGAAAGTATCATTGTGACCCAGATAATGACTGCTCGTTGGGTAGTTATTGAACATCTGTATAGCAGATCCGTTTTGGGGGGGATTTCTATGCAGTGGGGCGTGTCAGCAGCATGCTACAAGACAGTCTACCTACTTTCCATTTCTAATTGGACTGGTGGAAGGGGCGTCGCTACAGATACGTTTCTAAAGAACCTGTGCACACAGAAGATCCACATCATAGATGGTTCTCACAAGTCTACAGGTATTCTCAACCTTGGTTTTGATTTTTCTGACAAATCCCATGAGGATCTCCATCTCTGTGGAGAATAGAAAAGGTTTTAAAATGGACACGTGTCAAGTGTGAGGTGTAATGGTATCAACTTTCCTTACTTTAGTAACATTATCATGGTTAAATAAGACCATGGTTACATGTCAGGGTCCTTTCTAAGTACAAAAGAATCAGTGGTGTTGCTCTGACTTATTGAATGGCTCGCATTTGTCTATAAAGATTCAGTGGGCACTGGGCAGAGTCCAGTGACCGAGAAAAGGAGTAGAACATTTATATAAGACTAAAAAATTTAAGAGTAAAAAATATCTGCTTGGTGACTTGGCTGTTAATCAACTTGCAGGCAAAGGACAATTCAAACCAGTTCAAATGTAGTATCATTCTAATACATTCAGTATTTGGGAAGCATGTGTTTATTGCTACACTGTTTCCTTTGGCCCTAGACCACTGCTTCATAATTGAGAAATAAGCAAGAGAATTTAAAAATCCAAAGATAAGCCTTTATATTCAGTGATTTGTTCACTCATCAGGCAATGACAGACTTCATAGTGTCTGTCAAAGACTGTGCTCGGCGTCTGATTCAAAGATAATGAGGCATAGCTTACAGGAAGTTAACAATCTGTGGGGCAGAGGGAAGGGAAATAATATTATATACTACGTTATAGTTCATAGCGGAAAGAAGCGGGTTGTGGGGGGAGGGGGGGTGTGGGAGCCCAGAGCAGTGCCCTGATTCTGAATTCAAGAGGGTGATGGTCCGCAAAGTTTTCTGGAGAAATGTGGTCTGGCTGAAACCTGAAGGAAGTGCATAAGTAAAAGCAGTTTAAGCAAAATGTTAAGGAGTTTGGATTTCATCCTGAAAGCTGTCAGGAGCCTGGGAGGATTACAGTGAGGAGTGACATGATTGGGTTTTCATTTTCGATCCGTATCTCGCGGATGGATTGGGGCAAAGCAGTTCTGAGAGCCGAGAGATGAAATGTGAGGCCATCTCAGCAAGTCCCGGGGAGCTGTCGAGGAGGCTAGGGGATAGGAAGAAAGGGATAGCCTTCTGAGCTATTAAGAAAGTCCAATGAACTGGACTTTGTCCTTAGAACATGGGGAAAAAGAGGAATTTTGATTTCCTGCCATAGATTAAAATATGAGCCTGGCCGGTTTGGATCACTGGTTGAGCATCGTCCCAGGCATCAAGAGGTCTCCGGTTTGATTCCTAGTCAGGGCGCAAGCCCAGGTTGTGGGCCCCATCCCCAGTGGGGGGCGTGCAGGAGGCATCCAATCAATGTTCTCTCTCATCGATATTTCTCTCTCTCTCTCCCTCTTCTTTCCCCTCTCTCTAAAATCAATGGGGGGGGGGGGGAGAAAATGGCACACAGTAGAAGAAAAGAGATTGTGTAAAGTTATCTTTAAGAGATACCATTATTCTCAGGCCAGTAGTCTTGATGGTAAGTAAGGTGCTTTATACATTAACTTGTCCAAAAAAAAAAAGTATTAACAAAAAGTATAGGGCATCACCAGTGAAAAAGAGAGTCACAGAAATTGACTTAGGCATTGTACAACCACATTTTTTTTTTTTTTTTTAAAGAAAGGACATATAATTGACATATAACATTATATTAGTTTCAGGTGTACAACATAATGATTTGATATTTGTATATATTGTGAAATAAGCACCACAATAAATTTAGTTAATATCTGTCATCATATATGTTTAAAAATGTTTTTCTTGCGATGAGAACTTCGAAGTTCCACTCTCTTAGCAACTTAAAAAATGCAATACAGTATGAACTATAGCCACCATCCTGTACATTACACCCCCATGATTTACTTATTTTATAATTGGAAGTTTGTACCTTGTGATCTCCTTCATCCATTTCAACCACCCCCTATTCCCTACCTCTGGCTACCACCAATTATATGTTCTCTGTTTCTATGAGCTCAGTATTTTTTCTTAGATTCCACATATACGTGGTATCATATAGTCTTGTATTTCCCTGTCTGACTTATTTCACTTAGTATAATGCCCAAAGGTTCATTTTTGTCGTCACAAATGGCAAGATTTCCTTCTCTTTTGTGGCTGAATAATATTCCTCTGTGTATGTGTGTGTGTGTGTGTGTGTGTGTGTACATGTGTATGTGCATATATATACATAGTCATCCATTGATGGACACTTAGGTTGTTTCCACATCTTGGCTATTGTAAACAATTATGCAATGAACACGGGGTGCAGATATATTTTTGAGGTTGGTGTTTTTGTTTTCTTCAGATAAACACCCAGAAGTGGAATTGCTGGATCACATGGTACTTTATTTTTAACATTTTGAAGAACCTCACAATGCTTCCCATAGTGGCAACACCAGTTTACGTCCTCACTAAGAGTATTCAAGGGTTCCCTTTCCTCCACATTCTTCCCAACTCTTGTTACTTCTTGTCTTTTTGATAATAGCCATTCTAACAGGTGTGAGGTGTCTCTTTGTGGTTTTGATTTACCTTTCGCTGCCGATTAGTGACATTGAGCATGTTTTCATATACCTGTTGGCTAACTTCCTTCTTCTTTGGAAAGATGTCGATTCAGATCCTCTGCCCATTTTTTAAATTGCATTATTTGCGTTGTGGGTTTTTGTTTGTTTGTTTGTTTTGCCAACTTCAATGTAGGGATCAGAGTATTAGTTCATTCTGCACTTAAATAACCAGTCCACCCCTAAGCAACATTCCAACAGCAGTGATAGACTGTTTATCTTTATAAATATGCAATGATGTCATTACATATTTGGATCATACTATGAGCTCTCCTAGTTTTGGTTGCGTGCTCACCAAAGATAATTAACTGCATACACTTTCCTTCTAGGGAAAGAAAGCTCTAGTCGGACTGGCACATACATCCGACTTACCAGACAGTTCTGTTCCTGATCGGTAACTCATATTTTGGCACACCAGTTTTATACATCATTCTCCATTGTTTAAAATACTCTGACAGTGTCAAGTTAAAGCTTCTGAGTTTTGTAAGCCTGAGAGCCAGACCTTAGTTGACGGTGAATTTATCAAAGTAAATGTCCCGCTGTGTGGATCTGTTTGGGTGGCCTGTCGGTCTCCAGGTATTGTCCCCTCGGCATTTCCAACTGTCAGTGTTAGTGTGAAGAGTGCCAAGTAGCTGTTCTGTCCACTTGAAACTTATACAGATGACAGCTGAGGCCACCGGAATAGATGAGGTCATCCAACGAGAGTATGCAGACTGAGAGAAGAGGAAGACAAAACAGGCTGTAGAGAACACAAGCATGTAAACGACAGTGAGCTCCTGGAGGACTCTGGAAAGGGGAGCCCAGGTCAACAGGAAGAGAAGCAGGAATGAGCAGTGTGTGGAAATCTCAAACATCGTGAAATTAAGGAGAAGTTGTCAGCTATCCAGGTGTAAGATGATTGAACATAAAAGCTAAACTAAAAGGCTAAAATGCACACTTCCATCGGGGTTGTGAGGCCAGGATGCTGAAATGATGGGTAAGAAAACTGTGGCTAAATACGTAGGCTCTGGAGTCTGATGCCCGTGTTGGAAGCCTGGCTCCACCAATTACTTGTCCTATGACCTTAACTTTTTTGTGCTTCAATGTCAGTAAGTGGGGATAGTATCTACTCAATAAAGTTGATGTGAAGATTCAAATAATGTCCAAAATTTAGCATAATCCTTTGCACACAGTCAGTTCTAGTCATTGGGACTTAGAGTCTAGAAAGAACATTTTAAGATGGGAGAGTGGAGAGAAGGTTCATGTCTGCTGGAAAAGAATCAGTGGAGTGGAAGAGATAAAAGATGCCCAAGAGAGAACAGATAACTTACAAGACCAGGGCTTTGAGGACGCAAGAGGAGGTGGGATGCGGAGGATTGGCCGTTGGCCGGAGAAGACCTTTGGTTGATTGTGTTAGAACAGAAACAGACCGTAGACAGTGTGCATGGTTGTGGATAAAGGGGAGGCTGGGATACAGGATGTCGGGTGACCTTCTGTCCGATGGACTCTTTTTCTCCTGAAAGACACAGCAAGGAGAGTTATTTGATGAGAAGAGGGAAGAGTGGAAGGGTAAGGAAGGGATTTTGGAACAACCGTGGAGTTCTGGAGGTAGGGAGTGACTATGGCCTCATAGATGTTTTCCCAGGATGAGCTGTGGTTCAGAAGAGGGATTCGAAATGCCTGAACACTGCCTCGCTGTGTGATCTCTCCATCGGCTCTCAGCTGCCTGGGCGTAACTGCTGAGGTGGACCGCCGGTTTGATCCAGGACTGGGATTTGGTTGAGCAAGTGGGACTAACACAATAGGACACGGCTGAGAGGATGTTTATGAGAGAGAATGGAGTGACGAGCCATAGAGTCGAGTGTGGATGTGCCGGACTGATGAGGGCTGAGCCTTTTCAGGGGGAGGATGCTGTCAAAGGAAGTTGTGCTGCTTGGTAAGAATAGCCAGAGTGATTGGCCATAGAATTGAGCTCGAGTGGAGAAGGAAGTTGAACCGGAATGAAGATGGTGAGGGTCAGATGGGGACACTTGAGTCCGAAGAGTTGACTGTGGATGTCGGAGTGAGCCAGGGCATAACTGAACCTGGAATGGCGAGAAAAGAGTGAGTCAGGCATCGCCTTTCTGCTTCCTAAGGACCACTGCGAAGTCTCCAGGTGGCAGTGAGCTGTGAAGAGGCTGAGAGGGTAGCATCGGGGCGCGCACCTCAACACACGGATGTTTTCCCTGAAGGCAGAGCGTTCACCGAGCGGATAAAGGCTGACCGGCCCGTTGATCCTGGTGCATGTGGGCTGTCGGGAGTGAGCAGGCCTCCCTGGGGGGCGCCGCAGGATGCCAGGTGGTGCCATCAGCGAACTGCGGTTCAGCTAGAGGGGAGGTGGATGGAGAGGTCCCGTGGGGAGGTGGTGGGCAGGTCGCAGCGGATGGAGGGAGGATGGGTCAGGAGAGAGGAAGCAGAGAGGATGAGAACAAGAGCAAGAGGACCTGTGGGGCAGCGGCCGCGGGGGCTGGTGAGAAAAAGCAGGGGGTATGCTGGTACCTAGTCTAACAGGCTTGGGCATAAGTGCACGGTACCAGTGCAGGCCCCTGGAGAGGGGGACCCCGATGAAGTCCGCCGTTGGCGACTCTGAGGACAGAAACTCCTGAGGACACCTCATCGCGGCTGTCTTAGTGACACAGGCTCAGTAGTATGATTTTTATTTCTAGTAATAACAGCTACCGTTTTATTTTTTGAGCCACTACTATGGGCCAGACACTACACTCGATACACCTTGTGCCTTGGGTCAGTTAAGGCTCATGAAACGCAAAGTGGGGGAGGTTCCCGTTACTCTACACGGGAAGCGCCCCGGCTTCTATGATATGAACGCTCACAAACTGTGCAGAAATTTCCTGTAAAAGACCTTTCTGCACATGAGTTTTTGCCCCTTCTGGTGCTTTGAGACGCGTGTGAGATGGAGGAGCTGTGCCCAAGGTGGCGTGGCACAGGGACTCTGGTGAGGGTGAGTTGCGGGGGCTGCCATAAGCCAGCGCCCCAAACGGGGAGGCTCAAAGGGCAGAAAGATGTCTCTCAGCTCTGGAAGGTTCTGCAGCCAGGATGCTGGCCGTTCCCTCCTGAAGGCTGAGAGGGAGCATGTGTCCCGCCTCTCTCCTGGCGTCTGGTGGTTTCGCCGCAATCGTTGGTCCCCTTGGCTCGTGGGTGTACCACGCTCTGCCGTCGTGTCCCCAGGGCGGTCTCTGCACAGTGTCAGATGTCCCTGCTTCATAAGGACACCAGTCATTGTTATTGGCCCTCCCTACTCCAGTGCGACCCCACCTGAACCAACCACATCTGCGACAGCCTTATTTCAAAATAAGATCACGTTCTGAGGTGCCGGGGGATGGATAGGACTTTAGCATGAATTTTGGGTAGACACACTTCAGCGCATACTGAGGCCACTCAATAATTAACACTGAAAAAACAAAACTGTATCACTCTTTTACGAGACTCAGTTTATTCTATACATTTCTAATAAGAATGTTTACCTTAGGGATAGGAACGGGGTCCTCGGGGGGTATTATGGAGAGTCATTCATATGTTTCGGATTCTATTTCAGTCCTCGAAATAATGATCATTTTTAAAAAGCCTGTGAATTTTACCTGTGAAGCGTTTTATAATTTAGAACATTTACCCTTAAAACATTTAATAACGCTTTACTTGATTGTTTTTGGAGATGCTGAGATATTTAATTTTGAAATGGGGACAAATCCTAAAGGAGCTAGGAATTCTGGGGATTAGGTGTGGGTTCCAAAACATTTTGAGTTTGTATACCTCTAAGTTTTTTGTTGTTTTTTTTCCCCCTTGGAAACTTCAAACACACTGATTGGAGCAATTTTCCCACCAGCACCAAATCTCGGCAAGGTAACCTGTAAGCACTGCTCTGTGTAGCACGTGGAAGGGATCCCTTGAGGTCCCCAGGCTAGAAGGTGCTCTAACTGCCCCTGAAAATGACCCAGGCGACTCTGAGATGTTCTTGTCAAGGTCTGGCAGTGGGGAGGCCGGGTGAATGAGACCGATGGGTGATGGGGAAGAGAGAAACACATGCAATGGATCTTCTTCCTGGATATTCTTTTCACCAAGTAGAAAGGTGAGAAAGTACATTATTTCATGAAGCAGTAGAGAACAGAACTCTAACAAGACATTGTGCTCGCTGGAATATCACTTTTTGAGATTCAAAGTGAAATCCGTGTTGCTCTTTGTTTGGTTCATTATTTCCACTTCAAAGCCCTTTGCCAGAGCACAGAAAACACCTCACTTCTATTGTTCCTACTCCCCAGAGGGTCTTCCCTGCTCCTCGTAGGTAGACCGGTTCTCCACCCCGTGGATCAGATGGTCACACTTGTGCCTTGAAGTTTTCTCTGAGCCACACCCTGAGCTGGAATGTCTCCCTGTGTGCCAGACGTTTTCTCTTCTATTATTAAAAAGATTTGTCAGAATTCCACCTCTTGCAAGGAATTTTCCTGGAGTATTGGAAAAGTGCCGCTCAATAATGAAATCCCCCTTTATACTGACTGTACCTTTTATGGACTTAATTAGTGCCTGTGATAACTCCACTGCTTTCTTCCCCTTTGATACTGTAACAGAAATCAACAGTTGTTTGATTTATCTTGACAAAGTAAGATTTAGTAGAGTTAGAATGACATAGGTTTTGAGGAATTGACTAATAACGAAAAAAACCAATGTTTGATGATCAGTCAGTTACTTAGTTCTCAAAGCTTAATTTCCTTCACATTAAAGTGAAAATAACAGTCCTACTTCCTTTGTAGAGTGGTGAGCATTCGGACAGAAAATGCACGTCAGACATTTGGTACAAAGCCCGACACAAAGGAAGGACCCCAGAGGATTCTTTAAGGGAAATAACACTTGACAATGAGTCCAAACACCTGGCTGCTGGCTCTGTAACTGGGCAGGTCACTCGACCTCTTACAGCCTCAGTTTCCTTCAGTCTGACATAAGGATATAATCACTGGTGTGCTGATCAGTGCCGGCCCTGGAGCTGGGGGTGGGGAGAGGGCCTTTCTTGCAGCGTTTGGCAGTTTCCTTGGTAAAATTCTCCCCCACTGCCAACTTCCAACTACCAACATGGGCTCGCTGGATGTGGAGCAGAGGACAGATGTGCACAGTTGTCCCCACCCTTCCACACGAGGGATGTTGGTGTTTAAGTGAGATGATATTTGTGAAAGAACTTGGTGTAATAAGCATTCACTAGTGTTAGTTTAAGGTTGCTTGAAAACGTCCTTTAGCCCTGGCCAGTTTGGCTCAGCAGTTGGAGCATCAGCCTGCGGTCCAGAGAGACCCGGGTTCGGTTCCCGCTAAGGGCATGTACCTCGGTTGCAGTTTGTCCGCGTCCCGGGTTGGGTTGTGCGGGTGGCAGCCGCTCGATGTGTCCCTTTCATGTCGATGTTTCTCTCTCTCTCTCTCTCTCTCCCTCCCTCCCACTCTATCTGAACAAAAAATGAAAAAAGAAAAGAAAATGTTTTTTAGATGGGAAGCATTACTTAGGGCACAATTAGTTTTATGATGGAAAAAACAGACTGAGAATTTTCTTCTCCATTACCATTTGAGAAATTTCATCGGTAAATACCCGGAAAGACTGGGCCAGCAACACCACTGTGGAAGTGGAACAGGGGGACCCCACTGCCACCCTAAATATCCACTGGGGCATCAAAGAGGTATCTCACATTTACCGACAACCCCCACCCGCACCCCACAGGAAAGGTGTCTGTTCCCCTGTCAGCAAAGGTGCTACCAGTTCCTTTAGGCTTAAAACAATGCAAATTCATTGTCTTCTATTTGTGGAGGTTACAGATCAGAAACGGGTCTCACTGAACTAAAACAAGATGTGCATTCCTTCTGGAAACTCTGGAAAGAACCTGTTTCCTGGTCCTTTCTGAGTTTTAGACGCTGCCAGCATCCCAGGCTGTCCTGTCTCTGTCTTCCAAGCCACCAATGGCCAGGCACGTCTTAGCCCAGCTGCAGTATCCTGAGGACATGTCAGTCTCCAGGGGGCTTCTTCTTTATATCCTTAGTGATAGGACTTCTGCTCAGCTGGTCTTCAGATGGTTCTCCAGGTTGATTGTTCTGTGCTTTGGCTGTAATTGTGACGTGGTCCTGGGAGGAGACGGGCACAATGATTACCCCAACGTGGTACCATTTTCTTCCAGTCGTTCCCGACAATACCCTTGGAGGCATCGTGGGCTCATCTCTCTCTATCGCACCCCACATCCAATCTGCAAATTCTTTTGGTTCTATCTTTAAGATTTTTAATTTGATCGCTGCTCACCCTCTCTGCCCCTGATCCTGTAGCCCGAGTCATTTTAACTGGTCTTCCTGCTACTGTCCCCAGAGCTACCGGAGAAGCTTTCTCAAATGAAACACGGGTCACAGTATTGCCAGCTCCCCTTTCTGATCTGCTGAGCATCCTGGGCTCTGTATCGACGCCTACAAGCCAGGCACACACTCTCTCCAGAGCTGTCCCTTCTTTCCCAGATCCTTGCATGGCTTATGTCATGAGTCGCACGGCTGTTGGCTCAAAGTCACCTCTTCACAGAGCCTTCCCTGGCCCAAGTCTAACCTAGCTCCTCACAGGACTCTGTCCTGTTAACCTGCTTTATTTCTCTCTCTATCGGCTTAGCACGGCTGGGCATTAGCCACGATGAGAATCTGTTCATTGAAGCGCTTTCTCCGCCACTCATTATAAACTCCAAGAGGGCAGAGACTTCATTTTCGTGAGTGTTCTCCAGGCCTCATACAGAAGGGTCTCTGGTATGTAGAAGCTACTCAATATATAGATATTTAATGACAAGATGAATTTTTATAAGTGTTCCATAAGTACTTGTAAAAAAATTCTCTAATTGTTGAGTGCCGAAGTCAATATATGTTGATAAGATCAAGCTTGTTAATTATGTTAATTATTTTATCTCTTTATTAGTTATTGCCCAATTGACCCATCAGTTTTGAATAAATTATGTTACAAATTTCCACTGTGTTTGTGGCTTTTGTTAATTTCTTCCTGTAACTCCAGGCAGTTTTTGCTTTAAGGAAACGTTGGGTATATACCAGCTCAGGATTGTTTCATGTTCATAGTGAATTGTTCATTTTATCTTTTATTTGATTTATTTTAATAACTTTTCTTTATTGATTTGGGAGAGAGACAGAGACATCAATAAGCGAGAACATTGATTGGCCGCGTCCTGTATGATTCCCACTGGAGATCGGGCCCACAATCTGGGCACGTTCTCTGACTGGAATCGAACCGGTGACCTCTTGGTGCATGGGTCGATGCTCAACCACTTAGCCCCACCAGCTGGGCTTTATCTTTTATTTTAATGATCTCCAACTGTAGAAAATCTTTTTGGTCTTTTATTTTTAATCTATGTATAGCATTCTTGATTAGTAGTTCAGTTAGGTTTAGAATTCTGTATCTAACTTAGCCCATGGAAGACCTTTATTGACGTGTTTTGTTGTTGATGAGAAGTCTTTTGTCATTAACTGTCATTCCTTTTTAGGTAAGCTGTCTTCTCTTTCTGGTTATTTTAAGATGATCTCTTTTGCTTTTCTGTTTCTGAAGTTTCTTATTCTGTGTCCAAGCACAGATTCGAATTTGTTTTCCCTGTTTGCCTCCCCAGCCTGAGGATCTAAGTTTGTATTTAATTCTGGACAATTCGTATCTTTCAAATATTTCCTTTCTTCATTCTGTAATGTCCCCTTCAACACATCCTATTGAGTGTATTTTGAATCTCTTCATTCTCTTTTCCAAGGCTCTTTATCTTCCTTTTCTATTTTCCATTTCTTCTTCTCTCTTTGCTGCATTTTGGGTGATTTCCTCCAATCTTTCCTGCCATTGTCTTCAGCTCTGCTAATCTACTCTTACATCATTCATTGAGTTTTCAGGTTCAATAACCATAGTTGTTTTTTATTTTCAGAAGTTGCATTTGGTTCTTTTTCAAATCTGCCTATTTTATTTTGTATCGTATGCCCTTCAATATTGCAGTCTCTTTAATACTGTTGCATCGTTTCTGTCTTTTAGAGGGGTGCAAATTCTCCCGGCTGTTTGGTCTACTGAATCTTCCTGTGGATTGTTTTCTTGTGTGGCAGCTAAATGTTCACTCTGAGTGTGTCTTCAGCGGGGAGTCTAAGGTGCCCCCATTGTGTGCTACTGAGATTTATACAGAGGGGTGTTGCATTTGCTTTTGTTGGGGTCCTAAAATTAGTTTGTGGGCTAATTTTTCGGCTTTAAGTTCCTGTACCACACAGTTAGTACAACTCCTACTAACCCTTGTATGTTTCTGGCTTCGCGTTTCAATTTCTCTTAGGAGATTTATTTCCCACATTAGAGACCTGGATAGATGGCAAGTTTCCTGCCAATTTTCTGGCTTAGTGTGAGGAATTCTTCCTGATCCCCATTTCGCTGATAGGACTTGGCTTTAAACAGGGTGCTCTATTGTAGTTCTCTGATCCGAAAAGGCTGATAGCATGAAAACCGGACTCACACGGACATTAAAATCTTAGCAGCCAAACCCGGTATCAGAATCTGAATCTCTCTTTTGCTGCCATGGTGACAACTGGTTTACTTCTGGTTTCAGTTCCCTTTTTATTTTAGGTGATTGGGAGATTTTTTGTCATTGGAGCTTGGCTATTTTGTAAAAAAGGAAATTTAAGTTTTGTCCAGCATTTCTGTTTTGTAGGGGGAGTGTCTTCCATGTCAATTCCGTCTGTCACGTTACTGGAAGGTCACTTCTTGTATCTTCACACTTCTCCTTGCCTTAGTATTCTTCTCTCATGTCTACACGTCTCCCATTTTCTTTCTTTCTTTCTTTTTTTTTTTTTTGTACAGATAGAGTGGGAGGGAGGGAGAGAGAGAGAGAGAGAGAGAGAAACATCGACGTGAAAGAGACACATCGAGTGGCTGCCACCCGCACGACCAACCAGGGCCGGGGACAAACTGCAACCGAGGTACGTGCCCTTAGCGGGAACCGAACCCAGGTCTCTCTGGACCGCAGGCGGACTCTCTAACCGCTGGGCCAAACCGGCCAGGGTTACACGTCTCCCATTTTCAAAGAAGGTTTTCTTCCTACTAATACATCCACCTTCAAAGAGAATTCAACCCAGATGATTTCTTGGGAGAGTTTTAACAAGTGTTCAAGGAAAAATAGTCACAATTTTACAGAACTAGTTTCTGGCAATAGAAAAAAAACCGGGGGAACATTTTTCCTGAGGCTAGCAACACTGGTACCAAATATCTCATAATGATAATACAAGAAAGAAAAATTATTGGTCAACTTCCCTCATAAATCTAGGTGTAAAAATTCCAAATAAGTATTAACAAATCCACTCAGTAATATATACAAAGGGACATATGTAATGGCCAGGTTATTTTTATCCCAAGACTAAAAAGATAACACTAGAAAATAAAGCATTATAATTTTCCATATTAGTAGATAGGAGAAAAATCATATAATCTCAATAGATGCATTTGATATGATTATATATCCATTTATTATCAAAGAAACAAACAACTTTTAGAAAACTAGGAATATACAGTAACTTCTTGAATCTAAAAAACAAAACAAAACCCACGACCTATTCAAAAACTCTAATCATCATCTTTGGTGGTGAAACTAAATTTCTTTCCCACTGAAATCGCTGTTAAGATAAAGATAACATATGGGGGAGGGTGGGGGGAAGGTGTGAGGGGGGTAAGAGGTGATGGAAGCAAACTCGATTTGGGGTGGTGGACACACAGTACAGTGTACAGATGATGTGCTGTGGAATTGTGCACCTGTGTGCTCCAATAAATTCAGTAAAAAGGAAAGTAAATAAATAGACATGAAATAAAAAAGATAAAGAGAGAACTTGGAAGAGATAAAGATGGCATAAAGGAAGTTTAACTCGAGCACATTGATGCCAATGACTCATTTTTTGTTCCCAATGTTGTTGACTTGCACCTCTTCTTCTTCTCATGGTCTGTTTCGATCAGTTTGTCTATTTCAAGGAAACAGCCCAGTTCATTCATTTATGGCCCTGTTTAAAACATGTTTTAGCTTCTACTTTCCTTAGTTTTGTTCTTTTGTCCCTTTTTAACTTCCAAATTTAAATGTTTATTTTGACCTTTGTTATTTTTAACGCAGATATATAAGGCTTTTAAATTTAATTCTTACATTTACTTTCATGAGCACTGAAGTTGCATCGCAGATTTTGATCTATTGCATTTATGTTGGCATTCCATTCTAAATACTTTGTAATTTCTACTTTAACCATCGTATGGTACTTTACTTTCCAAATATGTATTTTTTCTTTTTTTATTATTAAAAATTATCGAGACTTTTTTGGTAAACTAGTTTGCCAGTTCTTATTTTCTAAATATTTTGAGTGTGTTTGGAAAACATGAGTATTCTCTGCTTATTGGATATATGATTCTTCACATACATTTGAGATAAGCCTATTAACTATATGTCTATAACATAGTGGTTAAGAACGTAAGTTCTGGACTAGACTTTCTGGGTTTCCATTCTGGCTCTGCTACTTTACTGCCTCTGTGAACTTGGGCATAACTCTGTCCTCAGTTTCTTCATCTGTAAAACGTTGATGATAAGAGAACCTCTTCATAGAGTTGTTTTCAGGGTTAAATTATTTAACAATTTAAAGTTTTTGGAATAGTGTGTGGCACGTATTAAGGGTTACAGAATATGTGTAACATGCTGCTGTTCACATCTCTTGCTGATTGTTTTTACTTCCTGGCCCTCTCTGTTTGTGGCAGAGGTGCACTGAAATCATTCACTGTGACCTGTGTTTTTCTCCTTGCACCCTGAGCTGTCTACTCTTTGCTGTAAAGCTAATGTTGCGAGCATACAGGATTACTGTAATGTTTATGTGGTGGATTTATCCCTTTTGTTATTACACTGTAGTAGCTTTGTTAATCCAGGGCCTTTGTGGAGGTTAGAAAAAGCCATATCCTGTGGGTCAGGCAGCTTGGCCTCCGGCCAGCCGACGAGGTTGTCCAGGGTAGCTGAGAGATGTGTAGGCCAAACAGTGTCCCAACTGGCCAAAGCGTGTCTGGGAGGCTGTGTTTCACTGGATTTCCACTGGAGGGTGCTGCTGAGCCTCAGGGCACCGTGGCAGGGGAAGGCAGCAGAACTCCTTAGCCACTGTGAGGTCGTGTGCTGCTTGGACAGAACTGCTTGAGGCTGGGGAACCGAGAACGAAAAGCCTCATCAGCTGGCTCAGGAGCTCACAGCTGCTCTAAAACCTCACCTGCGTTCAGGAGCGGGCTGAGGCCTGAGCAGCCAGGGTAGCCAGGCCTGGTGCAGACCAGAGGAGGGTGGAACCCCGCCTTCGGGGCTGACGGGGTTCCAGCGAGGTAGGAATGGGAGCGAAGGGGCTGCCATGAGTGGAGCAAAGGAGCACCAAAGGCCTTACCCCTGGGCAGCAACCCCAGAACGCACGGCTGTTCTAGAACAGCAAGTCCACAGGCTGCACAGAAGACCCTCACGAAGGAGCTTTGCAGTCGGGGCAGTAGGACAGTGGGTTTGGGCGGCGCAGCCTGGAGAGGTCATTAAGCCAAGTGTTTGCAGGGCACCATGGTAAACATCGTGGCTTCCAGTGGAATTCTGGGAGAAGACACAGTTGTTAAGCGAGGTCCGCTCCTTATATTCATTCTCCAGCCAACCCGGGAGACTTCAGCGTTCCTGGGCAGACCTTTCTGCCTGGGGCCTTTACTCTCACCCTCGGCTCCAGGGAGATGCGAGGTCAGAAGAGGATGCAAGTGAGTTGTAGTCAGATGGACCTGGATTTGCGGCTCTTTGCTCCTCGTCATGGGATCTTGGGCAGTTTACTTAACGTTTCCTCCTTAATTTACCTCAGGGGTAATTGTCTGCCTGTGCAGTTACTGTGGGGATTGAATGGAATCACCTGTATAAAGTAGACACAGCAAGTGACCAATTAACATGGATTCTTTCTCACTCGCCTCACTTTTGGTTGCCCCTGTTCTTGACCCGTGTTCTAAATTGTCAAGTCAGACAACTTCACACACACACACACATACACACACACACGCCTGGATCTGCCCCTTTCTCTCAGTTGCTAGTATCACTAACCTCTTACCATCATCTCTCTTAACTTCCCACTTGGTCGCCATGCGTCAGCATACAGTGGCCCTGGGAGTTTTCAGAATGGAAATACGTCGCCTTAGAAAGCCTTCAGCAGCTTCCCTTAGGTTCTGAATTAAACGGGAACCTCCTTTAAGTCCCTGCGAGTCCCTGTGTGCTCTGGACCCGGAGCACCTGCCTGTGCCCTCTCCTCCTGCCCCCCCCCCCCCCAGTACCCAGCTCTCTCCGAAAGCTCCGTTATGCTCGGCTCGTTCTCATCTCGGGCCTTTGCACTTCTCTCTGCCGAGAATGTTCTCAGTTATCAGCTCAGATGCTGCAACTCCAGAGAGGTCTTTCTCGGCCACTTTATCTGAAGTTGCCCCTCCTGCCCCAAATTGTTCTCCATCAGAGTACCCTATTTTAATGTGTTCAAAAACAATGGTCATCATCTAAAATGATTATTACAGGTAAAATATCTGTAACAAAAAAATAAATAAAAAATTTTAAAAAATAAATAAAATGATTATTACATCTGTATATACGTGTTTGTTTGTTTGTTGTTTTCTCCCTCCAGAGTATACGTTTTATCGGTGTAGATCACAGATGTGTTCCTGACTCCTTACCTAGTTTCTGGCATATGGGAAGATGCCAACATGTATTTGCTTCATGCATGAATGAATGAACGAATATTATTTGCTTCATAAAGTACTCCCAGTGATGGTAATTTTTTCCTCCCGGAGTCCCTTTGGATCTTATTCACATTTCTTTTCTTTTTTTTTTTTTTTTTATCCTCACCCGAGGACATTTTTCCATTTTTTGTTCAGATAGAGTGGGAGGGAAAGAGAGAGAGAGAGAAACATCGACGTGAAAGGGACACATCGAGTGGCTGCCACCCGCACGACCAACCAGGGCCGGGGACAAACAGCAAGCGAGGTACATGCCCTTAGCGGGAACTGAACCCAGGTCTCTCCAGACCGCAGGCCGATGCTCTAACCGCTGAGCCAAACTGGCCAGGGCTTATTCGCATTTCTTATTCTATTGAACACATTGCTCCTTGCATTTTAGTTATGAATATCATCATGTATACTCTGCTAGATGATAGAATGCTGAGGGCAGAATTGGAGGGCAAGCATTCAGGAAACATTGGTTGAATCGATGGGTCCATTACAAACAATAAGATCATCTTTATCTAAAATACTGATAGAAGTGGCAGTGCTGAAACCGGTCTTAGCCCAGCTCCCAACCACTTCTCAACTCTCCTCGACGATTGTGCCATTTGGCCTGTAACCAGGCCTGTTGGGAGATGCTCTCCCCGTGCCCATGTCCCTGGGTCAGCCCTGGTAGATTTGTAAAATCAACTCCTCCTTTATTCATGTGTACACAGCATCTCAAGCAAACCGTCAGTTTCTGGTTCTTTCTTTTTATTGTTTTAATCTCACAGCTATTACAGTTCCCGTGTTTGATGACATGGGTGATCTCACAAGCCTTCCCATTGTCTTTCTTCTCTCCTCCTTTTGCTTTTTCTTCTTTTCCTTTGCCTGTTCCTCCTCCTCCTCCACTTCTTCCTTCCTTTCCTTCTCTTCCTCATTTCCTTTCTAAAAATTAATTTTGGACTCTGTAGTCAGATAGCCACAATTTGTTCAGCATTTCATGTATTTTTTTTAAAAATCCCTATAACAAATCTGTGAAGTAGCTGTGATTTTACTGCCCTCTCGTAGATGCATATCAGAGAGATTACATACCTGTCCAAGACCTGTCCAGGTGGTGCAGGTGAGACTCAAACCCGAGGGTTCCTGCTCCCAAGGTCTTAGCTCCAGACGAACCCAACAGCGCTGCTTGGATCTGTATTAATGACAGAGCAGAACAGCCACATTCCTGAAGGCCATGGTGGGAGATTTAATAGCACAAATTACATCCCTTCCTGACAGCACACAGCTATACTGAAGAAAAATGCAGACGTGTAAACATAACTTGCCTGGAACCTGTGTTTTGTACTGTCTGTGATACAAACACCTGAGCATGTCGTCCTTCCCCTGTGTTCCCTTTTTGCCTCGTGAACATGTTTTCACCTTTACAGCTGAGGAGGACTGTGAGGGATCAACTCTGTGGATGTTGAACTTCACTTCCCTCCCTGCCTTTTCCGGAATGTTTCTTGGTATGTCAAGACCAGGGCATTATAAGGAATTGGGCATTATTGTGTTTGACTATATTCAGACCTAAAACTGAAGGGTCATGAGGAGAGGAAATCCTCCTTGGATATGTACTGTTTACATTTAGGGAGATGTAATGGAAATCACGTACCTCCTTCAAAAGAGATGATTTCAGCAGCTGTTCCAGGGTCTTGGTGCTACCATTTTTGTTGTTGTTGAGGAGCAAAATTGGAAAACTGTACGTATACTTCCAATGCTAAGTATTATTTCAAACTAAATTTAAATGCATTAACTTGTCAACGGTTAAAGGCACAGAATATGATGTATTCATCTTTATGCAGGAATCCAATGCATGTTTTTCAGTGGATAGATGAAATAAGATTGTTTCAGTACCCTTGATGTGGACTTGTATATAACTTACCAGTATCATCCCATAATTTTGTTAGTATGAAACACTTTCTTGTACATGTAATGGGCAATGGGATGGGGTTATGAATATGAAAGATGTTTGAACATTACGACTAATAAGTCACAGAAGAGTAAAGTGATCCCGAATGTATTGAATCAAGTCATTAACAGCACCAACTGTCATTGAACCATAATAATGAGAAAGTAATAAACAGTAGAATTCTAGCTGATGTTCAGAACAGATAATAAAGTCATATTTGGCAGTGTTATATTGTCAATTTCCTTAATTACTGGTGGGGATAAAGTATAGACTAGATGTGAGAAAATGCCTGTCCAGGTGGTCACCCAGAGCAGGGTATTTCTTATGCACAGCTAGGGTACAAAGATCTATACCGGAAGCAAGCCAAGTCCAAACACCCAGCAAGTCTAAGAATCTAGTAGTTTAGTCCAGGAGTCCAATCATCACATTAGATACAGTATTCGAAGATCTGACTCAAGTCTGAGAGACTCAGAGGCAATGCACAGTGGAGCTCAGTGTGAGAGAAACCGAGTAGTGATTCTAGAGCAGGTGAACCCCTATGGTTGGGAGTGGAGGACATGGTGTGTGAGGGTACAAGTCCCTAAAATGGACCTTTGAACTCATGGCTTGGAGGCAGACTCATTGTCTGACAATAATTCACTTATCCATTGATTCATGAAATGTTTAGTGAGTGCCTCTTCTATGCTTTATATATTACTTGGTGCTCAGAATTCAGCAATGAATGGGTCAGGTAAGATGCTTTCCCTTACAGAGCTATAATGTTTGGAGGGTCGTGTTAAGAAAATAAGAATTATAATATAATAATTATAACAATAATTATAATATAAACATTATAATATCATAGAATAGGATGTGGGAAATCTAAAATTTGTGGAAATAATAGTCATAGCTAATGCTTATTGAATGGTTACTATGCATCAGGCTGTGTACTTTACTTGCGTAAACGTATTTAATCACAACTCAACAAAAGAAGTATTACGAGTATTTACATTTCATGCATGAGGAGATGAGACAGTGGGAAAGGGATGGAGACGAAGTATGTTCAAGAGTCCAGGACAAAGGAGATGGTCAAGTTGGGGAGCAGGCAGACGATCCAGATGGGGCACTGGAGCTGTGTTTACTGTTTTTATTCGTAGATGCGTGTGCTTCAGCATGAAGTTAGCAGGTTCGTGGGGAGAGGCTTTTGACTGTAGACACATCAAACCTAAAGAAGAACATGGCCAGGAGGATGAGGTGCTCAGGTGGAGTCTTAGGAGACAGATGCCTGACTGTTAATAAGATCGTACGTCCCATATAATTAATCTCTAGAAATGCTAACTAAGTGCTTAGCCTGAGAGAAAGGGTAGCGATCAGTCTGAGAACGGCTGTGTACAAGGATCATTTCCTGCCGCCCGTGACCCTGTAGAACAGGCTGGCTTTCCAGCCTCCCCAGTTGCAGGCGACCAGAAGGGTTACCACGTGGAAGAAATACTCTGTGTGATTTGCACTCCAGGGAAAAAAAAAGGAAAAATTAGAACAATGGTTTCTTCTGTTTTTAAGGGAAGGCTTAAACTCTTCTGCATTTTAATTCTGTCTGGACAGGAATAACCGACATTAGTAATTTTTAAAGGGGGTTTCCTTGAAGAGTTTTAGATCTCTGCACTCTTTTTTTATTTTTATTTTTTAAGTGCAACCATTTGGTTCAATGAAGATCTAGGTTCTCCTCAGGAGAAGATGCTGTGCAGGACGTACACTCACAGAGGCCGAGTGTACACAGCATGTTTAAGTGCACACCTTCGGGGTTCTTGAACTTGCAGGAAGGTGCTCATATTCTGCTTCCACACGATGTCATTAGAGTGAGTGGAATTTGTGCTTATGTCTTTTTAGGTTAATACTGAAACTTTAGTTCCCATCGTCATGGTTCCTAACAAATAAGAGAAGTGGGAAAACTAGAAATTTCCATGTTATCCATCCATCAATAACGAATCAGAGAAGGCGATTTCACCCCTCCTAGGGATGAAGTCAGGGCAGATAGACTAGCAAGACAGGGCAGAAGGATTTCCGCAGTTTTGGCCATCAACATAACACGTGCAACTAAGTGAATCCATTTTAACACTGGCCCTGCTATTAAAAGTGTCAACAATACTCTAAAGGAAAATCACCGCCGGAGCCTGAATTGAACGCTTTTAGTGTAGAAGAGACGTAGACGTTGGTGAAGACCAGAAGATCTGAGATGTTTTACCATCGACGCTGTTCATGAAAACATTTTTTAGACTTTTAAAGCAATTTCTGTCCTTTCCTCTAATATTATTTTCCACCTCCTTCTTGTCTTCCTCCAATGACAGAAGCTTCTCCCTTGGTTCACTTGTTTATCACTTTCATTTACATTCGCAGCTGTCATAGCCCCAAAGGTTAAGTGACAGGGCTCTGGGCCCGAGAAGAACAGAGATCTGTCCTCCGGGGGAGGCTGCCTGGAAAAGGGAGGCATTAAGCCTGGGAGTCCCTAGGTCCCCAAACCTAGGGACACTGGTAAATTGATCATGCCTGGAGAGATTCCACTTTCTGCAGCAAACTGTGAAGGGGAACTGATACCAGATACGGTATCAGACACCCGAGAACTAGCACCGGGGTAGCCAGAGACAGGCTGACAACCACAGAGCTGCATTGAGGCCTGAGGGAAAATTCCAAGGGTGAAGTGTGGGGTCAAGAGCTGGCCAGATTTACTGAGAAACAAAGGCAGACTCCAACACGGAGGATTCAGTTGCTGAAAGGATCCCCTTGAAGGGGGATCAGAATAATTAAGCTAAAGGTAGAGACACAAAAAAGATCTTGTCTACAATGATACCCTTTATGGGTGCTCCCTCCCCCCGGTGCTGAAATCTGGCCCTTATATTAATTAACTTTTGGAGTAAGCTGATGGTAGCTGTTCCAGGAACTTTGTAGTTCTCCTCCTGAGTGCCTAATAAAAATAAAGAGCTACATCATGTTTTAATGAAGGCTCTGTTATCTATTTTACATCGTAGAAGAAAAGGAAAGACACTTATATGTCTTAAAAATAGCTACTCTTTTGAGTGTTCACATGCATTATGTCATTTAACTCACAGTTTTGGCTTGAAGTAGGTTCTTTGTATCCCTCTTCTACAGATGAGAAAGGTAAGCTTCGGAGAGGTTATGTTAACTCACTCACACTTGTTCCCTGTGTGGGCCAAGTACTCATGCTCCAAGTTTTATGAGCTCTAATATTTGTAACATTCTTTCTTTTATAACTTAAAATTCAAGTGATATGACAGTGTCCCATCGTTGAGGAATACTTGCACAAAAGTGTAAGTTGTTTATTCAGGTCAGGAAGAGGAAACATATTCTAGGCCCTGGGAGATGGATGTCAACCCTGTGGTGGGGTCTGTGAGGATAAAGGTCTGGCCAGTTTCCTGAGGGAGGAACACATGTATACAAGTAAGAATCTTTCACAACTCTCTGATGTCTTGAATCAGCTGATGGAATCCCATAAAGTGAATTCAGGAAAGATTAGTATATGCCACCATGTGTGTTGGTATATACTAATGAACACTTTGACAAGAGAAGCCTACGTTATATTCTACTTCCTTGCATGGTGAAGTGGAGGGTTGTTTAGGGAGAAAAAAGTGCATGTGATGTTTCAACATTGCAAAGAGGTTCAGTAAAGATTTTGGTGAACTCCTAGATGTGGGAACCATAGCCCTTACTTCCGTAGGACTGTAGTGGTTGATGTTTCAAGATGGTGTTTTTCAAGCAGGTACCACTTTGAATATGTAATTATTATCTGGCGCCATTTTTAGAAAGAGCTGGGTTGTTATTTTCACCCATATTGATATTTTCTGTGCTCTTCCTATTATTCATTATGGATTTTCTTTTGACTGTTACTCTCTCAGGCAGTGTCTATAAATTATCCCCGACTGATGGGTCCTGTATTGATATCAAAGCAGATAATGTAAATATTCACTGAGTAGAATTTCACCCCTGCGATGGGATCCATTTCTTTCTCTGTTACCACTCACTCACGGAGGTTCTGCTATACTTGTTGCTGACAACTTCCAATGATCTTCACATGTGTGAAGCACATGACATGCGAGCTCAGATATGTTTGAGTAAGGTCTGTGTAGAAACAGTATGTCATCTGATATCAGGGAGTTTAATCGCAGCTTTTAATTTTAACGAGAACAGATTGAGCAACAACATTGACTATCTTTTAAGCCCGTAATGATGCTTAGACATGTCAGTCATGGTGTGTGCCACACGCCCGGGCCTTTGTAAGGGAATCCCTCCCATTCATAGTTACTGCTCGCAGAACAGCACTAAGCAGCTGCATCTCTTCCGCTCACCCTCTCATCCTGCTGAGCCACCCTGGGTGGACCAGCCGTAGTGACCTGGTCCAGGGGCAGTGCTGAGTTCATAGGTTGCTTAGTTACCTGTGATGTGGCAACAAATGGTAATCTGGACTAGTCAGATTCTCTCTGGGGAATTGAAACAGGGAAAGATGGTCACAGTTAAGTAGGTAATTAAGACCATTTAGTATAATTAAGAATTAATTAAGTATCTAATAGTAAATAATAAACTCAAAAGACTGGAAATAGGCCATAATTTAGACAGCCCTGGGTCTAGACTGTAAGTCATGGTAAGGAAGGTAAGGACGCGATGCTGGAATATAAGAGCATCAGAGAGGGCGGGGTAGGGGGAGAGAAGATAGAGCAAGTTAATGACAGGAAGGGAAATTGGACACACACAAAAAGAAGAGTAGATACTGAAATATGGTTTTTAAAAAAATAGGTGAGTAGTAGCAGCAGTAATAATAATAATAATGATGATAATAATAATAGCTGATATTACCAAGTGCCTGCTAAACATTGGCACTGTTCTGAGCATTTTACATCTTTTGTTTCGTTTCATCTTGTCCACACTCCCTGAGGCAGGTGCTACCAGTTTCCCTGGTTTACAGATGAGGAACCCGAGGCAGGGACAGGCAGACTACCATGTCGAGGTCCACGCATCTGGTGGATGGCGAGCAGCTGGGCATCAGAGCATTGCAGCTGCAGGGCCTCCGTCCTTTGGCAGTGATACAGCCGAGCAGTGGTTCCCAGAGGGTGGCCCCTGGAGCGGCAGTCGCCTGGGAGCTGAACAGAAATGCAGTGCCTGGGCTTTACTTCAGAAACTCTGCGGGTGGGACCTAGCCACCTGTGCTTGAACAGCCTCCAGGTAATTCCGAGTCTTTCTAAAGTTTGAGACCCTCTGAGGTGGAGAGTCCTCCGCTGCTTCCAGCCCCTCCCTCCACGTGGCCCCTCCTCTTCTTCCTGTGGTTTGGATTGTTCAGTGACTCCTGGACTCCTGCGCACTGTATCCTTACACTACCCTTGCTTACTGGCGGTGGTTTGAGCTACGTTTGTTACTTATAATTAAAAGATATAATTAAAAGAAACACTTCAAACACCTGGGATATGTTTGCTTTAATGAGGCTTGTTAAACCGGGGAAGGTTCTGTTTCTGGAAGCACAGGGGGCTAGAGTACTCGGACGAATCCTGACACTGAAAACAGCGACGAAAGCTGGGGTGAACATATGTGACCTTAAGCACCAGAAAGCTAAAAAAAAATAGTAAGGAATCACCTGACCAAAATCTCAGAGGAGAATGAGAATCCAGAAAGGTCAGTGGAGCATGGAAGCCACTTCTGGGTGAGGACACTAGCCAAGTGTTAGTCTAGGTTGCAAACCCTGGTCACTGAGCCCAGGACTCAGCCATGGTAGGGAGTCTAAGAGGAGACATTGTCCCCGCATGAGTTTGATTTCCCAGGGGCTACTTTCTCAGGATAAGGGTGCACCAACGGTCAGTACTCTCTGCCCACCCACTCCAGGGCACTGTTAGTGCTGAGGAGAAGAGAGCACAAGACCCAAACCAAAATGAAATAAATCATTGAGAAGGTATCACCAATCACTGATGTTCTCAAGGATGTGAAGCTTAAACACACCTCCCCTGGGCTGTTCACACAGTGGTTGGTGTGGATTTGGTTTCGGGTGGTCCTGGACTGGTAGGGCCCTGGTATGTGCTTAGCAGAACTAGCCTCCAGGAATTCCCACACATAGTTCCATGAGTAAAATGGGAAAATTTAACCGAGCACACACCAAGGACAAGAACCAGCAGAGACAACTAGCTGCCCAAACAGACCCACAGAAGGGGAAGGTTTTAAGATTGTCAGATTACAGAACACAGTCTTTTCTTAAAAGAAATGATGAGCTTGGAAATATTTTAAGGGAATAGGAAACGAAAATTCTAGCAGGTTTGAGACAAATAGAATTTAGAGAAATAAAAAAAAATAGAAAAGAAATCGAACTAAGGGACTGATAATAAAGGATTACTACACACTGTTTTCTACTCTGAATAATCTGTTTCTAGATAAGAGTAGATTTTGTGAGATATATTTTATGCAGTTAACTTTTCTTTAAATTTATTTGAAATGAATAAATGCATGCTTAGATTAATATTTAAATTGTAAGTTATCAGTGCATAAAGGTGATTTCAAGTGCATTAAACTGCCGAGGCTGTTTTGTTCAGTGGTTAGAGCGTCAACCCGAGGACCAGAGAGTCCCAGGTTCGGTTCCCACTAAGGGCACATACCTCGGTTGCAGTTTGTCCCTGGCCTTGGTTGCGGTCGTGTGGGTGGCGACCAGTTGATGTGTATCTCTCACATCGATGTTTCTCTCTCTCTCTCTACCTGCCTCTTTCCCTCCTGCTCTGTCTGAAGATAAATGCAAAAATGTCCTCAGGTAAGGATTTAAAAAAAAAAAAATCGCCAAACTGTTTAAAAATAAATAAATAAAGTACATTAAACTTACATTAAATCTGTACTTCAGTTTCCACATCCAACTGAAATATAGATATAGATATTGATATAGATGAATGAAGGAGCTCTCCAATAAATTAAGCAATGACCCAATACTGATCTTGATTCTCTGAATATATCATGAACACTTGTGGATTTTAAGACTAAATATTTTAGTTCAATGGCAGAAGTTCTCCATTTTATTTATCAGCGTTAATTAAAGTGTTAAAAGGGTTTCAATAAAGTTGGAAAAATGAAAACACATGACATCAGGGTCAATATTCTAAGCATGCAGGTGGAACATTTCTGGGCTCCACTAGCCTGCAACTGATTAATCAGTAACACAATCCGTGCTCTCCAGAGAATATTTTCAATTTTCAGGACTGGCAAAACTCATAACTGAGACTTAGTGTGTGGAAAGGCTAGAACCACTGTTTTCTAACTGTGACTAAATGTAGCTGCAAATGTTGGATATGTAATATCCAATTCATCCCTGGAGATGCTAATTATTCTTTAAGAATGTAGTAATGAGGCAAAACATACTGTGTGCCAGCAGGCATAATAGATCATATTTCATATCATTCATTTAAATCAGGGCATTAATTTTCATTACAAGATAGAGTCAGTGATAGAAACGGAGGCAAACTCTGGGGAAAGTAACATTTAGCAAGTACAGACAATGAGCCAGCCATACAATCGTTGGCTCTTGGATTGTTGATCTCATTTACTTGCAGCCAGACTTGTTGAAAGATGGCTATCAGAAGAAAAACAAAAATCTCCTCTGTGGTGCAATATTTATGTTAATAGCCCTTAGCAAGGAAAAAAACATAAAGTTCAAGTTAAGTGCCATAAAAGATAATTCTTTTGAATGCACACGAAGCCAGGGGGAAGAGGAACATCGTTTTCTACTTTTGTATCATTATTCCTCAATATCCGTTTACTGAACACCCCTCATGTCAAAATATAAAGGAAGAAGTAGACCTTGTCCAGAAAGCTTACAGCATGTGTAACCAAGAGCCAGGGATGAGTCTCCTAGGGGAGAGGAAGTTGGCATCCTACATTTAGTGAATATTTTCATGTTCTGATTTGCTTGCTTTCTCTGTCTTCCTCTATCTCTTCAGATGTAGATCGGAAGACAGGCTGGAGACCGTGAGAACTTTTAGAGGCAAGGGCTGATGTGTTTGACAGAAAAGCACAGGTACACGTGTGTAGGTGAAAGTGGTTTAGTCCATTGTTACAACCTCTGAGACAAGAAAAATTCAGAAAGTAGGTAGGTCAACGCTGAGATCCAGTGCTCATGGTGACAAAGGAGTGAAGAGGGTTCACATTCTTATGCCTTATCTGCCAATGTCAAATGAATAAACAAACCAACTTAAGGGTTTTGGTTTTAGTTCTACACGTTGATGCAAAATTTATTATATCTAAGTCTTTAAAAAATTAGGGCATTAGTCACATACGCTCGGAGCGAAAATAGCCAGCAAAGGCTCTGGAATCAGAAAGACACGGAGACATGAATTAACCTATTTTCTCGTAGAAAAGATGAAAAGAGATATGGTTTGCAAAATATCTGGCACGTAGCATGTTATAATCCTAAAAGGAATAGGAAAGGATTTGTTTCTGTATTCTGACAACCATATGAATCAGTGTGATCTTAAAATTTGATTCTTGAGGGAATGTCTACATAGTTCCTTTGTTATTATGTGGTTACGACCATCCTTTCCAAATACTTTGGGAATGAGGATAATGTTTTCATTGCACTGTACGAATTTATATCATGTGCTTAGGTGAAAATGTAGTCTAATTGGTGAGAAATATTTAGCCTGTCATGTAAGAGGAAAAGTAGCAGGGTAGAGGAGAGGACTGTTGTTAAGGAATGTGTATGGTCAGCTGTATTAGTTAGCTTTTGCTGTGTAACAAAGCATCCCATGTAGTGGTGTAAAACAACAAATATTTAATAAAGCTCACAGTTCTGTGGGCCAACAGTTTTGGCTGCGCTGAGGGAAGTTCTGCTGATCTTGGCTGGCCTCATTGATGCTTCTGTGATAAGCTGCTTAGTCAGTGTTTGCACACTGCTGCAGCAGGTAAACAAGTTCTCGTTGATTTTGTGATGAGAACAAAAGAACCTGGGAAGGAACTACAAGAGGCTGATTCCACCAAACCCAGCCCATTTCCTTAACAGAAGTGGTTAGAAAGTCCTAGAAGGGTGATGTTGAACTTGATGGGAGCTCTGTTTGGGAAGAGTACTGAAGAGAGGAGCAAACAGGGACTTAAATGTTTCAGAGAGAATATGTATTTAACTTATTCTACAGAAAAAGGAAGTCATTTAACAATTTAACATTAGAGGAAAAAAGAAATTATTTTGCTTGCAACTTTAAATTAGATAAAATGATTGGTGTTTCGGGTTTCTTAGGGTATATTCCTAGAAGTGGGATCACTGGGTCAAATGGAAGTTCAATTTTTAATTTTTTGAGGTAACACCATATTGTTTTCCATAGTGGCTGCACCAGCCTACATTCCCACCAACAGTGCACTAGAGTCCCCTTTTCTCCACACCCTCGTCAGCACTTGTTGTTTGATGATTTGTTGATGGCGGCCATTTTGACAGGTGTGAGGTGATACCTCATAGTTGTTTTAATTTGCATCTCTCTGATGATTAGTGATGTTGAGCATTTCTTCATATGTCTCTTAGCCATTTGTATGTCCTGTTTGGAGAGGTGTCTATTTAGTTCCTCTGCCCAATTTTTAATCGGGTTCTTTGTCTTCCTTTTGTTGAGTTGTATGAGCACTCTATATTGGAAATTAACCCCTTATCTGATATCTCATTGGCAACTATGTTCTCCCATGCAGTGGGTTGCCTTTCTTTTTTGATGATTGTATCTTTTGCTGTGCAGAAGCTTTTGAGTTTGATGTAGTCCCATGTGTTCATTTTCTCCTTTGTTTCTATTGCCTTAGGTGATGTATCAGTGAAAATTCTGCTGCGTATGATGTCTGAAATTTTGTTGCCTATAGTTTCTTCTACTATTTTTATGGATTCATAAGTCACATTTAAGTCTTTTTTCCATTTTCAGTTTATTCTTGTGTAGGGTGTAAGTTGATGGTCTAGTTTCATTTTTTTGAATGTAGCTGTCCAATTTTCCCAACACCATTTATTAAAGAGGCTGTCCTTACTCCATAGTATGCTCTTGTCACCTTTGTAAAATATTAATTGAGCATATTGCCTTGGATCCATTTTTGGGTTCTCTGTTCTGTTCCACTGGTCTATAAGCCTTTTCCTGTGCCAGTATCAGGCTGTTTTGATTACAGTGGCTTTGAATATATGTACCCTCGTGTTTGTAGCAGCACTATTTACAATAGTTAAGATCTGGAAACAGCCCAAATGTCCATCAGTAGACGAATGGATAAAAAAGCAGTGATAGAGAAAAACCTCACTTCCGGTCACTTCTGGTCAAGACGGCGGGTAGGTAAACGCAGTACCACGTCCTCCCACAACCACATCAAAGTTACAACTAAACTACAGAACAACCATCATTCAAAACCGCCTGAAATTCAGCTGAATGAAGTCCTGCAACTACGGAATTAAAGCAGCAGCCACACCGAGACTGGTAGGAGGGTGGAGGGGACGGGCTGGTCCCACACCCACGTGTGGCGGATAAAAATCAGGGGGACACCTCGGCTGTGACAGTCCTCCCCGAGGACTGAGGGGTCCCCGTCCCACACCAGGTGCCCTGCTCAGGGTTCCAGTGCCAGGAAGAGAATCCCCATCACTTCTGGCCGGAAAAACCAGCGGGAACTGAGGCTCAGGGAGGCCGAGGCGGCTGGAGCCCCAGGCAGCTCCTTAAAGGGCCCGCGCACGGTTTATCGGACTCTCTCCCTCTAAGCTTGGAGGGGAGGCAGCTCGAGGGGCACCAGAGACACACAGGGAAGAACTGAGCTGTTTGGCACTGGAGCGAGGGCTGGAGAGGGGGCTTTCTCCAGGACAGACGTGCTGTCAGAGGCCTTTGTTCCTTTGGTGAGCCCTTCCCTGGGGCGGCAGACAGAAGCCATATCCGGGAGTCCAGCAACCTGGCTCACACTGGTAGCCCCGCCCTGCTGACTCCCTGAGGCCCCGCCCCACCCAACTTTCAGGCCCACCCAAGCTGTTGCCACTTGCTTAATCATAGGATTGGCCTATCTTGGATCCTGCTTCAGGTTTTCCTAAATTCTTTCAAACAAGCAGCATCTCATCTCAGATAGCCCCATACCTCTTGTTAAGTAATACACAGAAACAAACACAGGGAGGCAGCCAAAATGAGGAGACAAAGAAAGAGGTCCCACATGAAAGAACAGAACAAAACCACAGGAAAAGAACAAAGTGAAATGGAGATAAGCAACCTAACAGATGCTGAGTTCAAAATACTGCTTATAAGGATGCTCAATGAACTTAGTGAGGGCCTCAAGAGCATTAAAAAGGACCAGTCAGAAATGAAGGAGGCACTAACTGAAATGAAGAATAATTTACACAGATTCAATAGTATAGTAGGTAAAGCCAAGAAGCAAACCATTGATTTGGAATACAAGGAAGCAAAAAACACCCAATAAGAACAGCAAAAAAGCCCTGGCCAGTTTGGCTCAGCGGTTAGAGCGTCGGCCTGCGGTCCGGAGAGACCCGGGTTCGGTTCCCGCTAAGGGCACGTATCTCGGTTGCAGTTTGTCCCCGGCCCTGGTTGGTCGTGCGGGTGGCAACCACTCGATGTGTCCCTTCACGTCGATGTTTCTCTCTCTCTCCCTTCCTCTCTCTCCCTCACACTCTATCTGTACAAAAAATGGAAAAATATCCTCAGGTGAGGAAAAAAAAAAAAGAACAGCAAAAAAAAAGAATCCAAAAAATATGAGGATAGTGTAAGGAGCCTCTGGGACAACTTCAAGCGTGCCAACATTCGCATCTTGGGGGTGCCCGAAGGAGAAGAGAGAGAACAAGAAATCGAAAACCTGTTTGAAACAATAATGGCAGAAAACTTTCCTAACTTGGTGAAGGAAACAGACATATGAGTCCAGGAAGCACAGAGAGTCCCAAACAAGATGAACCCCAAGAGGCCCACACCAAGACACATCATCATCAAAATGCAAAAGGTTCAAGACAAAGAGAGAATCTTAAAAGCAGCAAGAGAAAGGCAGTTAGTTACTTATAAGGGAGTTCCCATAAGACTGTCAGCTGATTTCTCAAAAGAAACTTTGCAGGCCAGAAGGGAGTGGCAAGAAATATCCAGTGATGAAAAGCAAGAACCTACAACCAAGATTACTCTATCCTGCAAAGCTGTCATTTAGAATCAATGGCCATATTAAGAGTTTCCCAGACAAGAAAAAGTTAAAGTTCATCACCGACAAACCATTATTATATGAAATGTTGAAGGGTCTTTTTGAAGAAAAAGATAAAATATATGAACATACAAAATGGCAATGAATACATATCTATTGGCAGCGGAATCTACAAACAAAATGAACAGGTAGAACAGAAACATTCTCATAGATACAGAGAACATTTTGTTGGTTGCCAGATGGGAGGGGGGTTGGGGGAATGGGTGAAAAAGGTGAAGGGATTAAGAAGAACAAATTGGTTGCTAGACTGACAAACCTCAAAGGGAAGGGGATTGGGGGGTGGGAAGAATTAAACCAAAGAACTTATATGCATAACCAATGGACATAGACAACAGTGTGGGAAAAGGCAGGAGGGGGTTGGGGGTGGGGAGAACGGGGTCAATGGGTGAAAAATGAGGAACATCTGTAATACATTCAACAATAAAGATAAAAAAAAAACAAGCTGTGGTACATACACACAATGGAGTACTATGCAGCTGTAAGAAAGAAAGATCTCTTATCCTTTGAGACGACATGGATGGACCTGGAAAGTGTCATCCTAAGCGAAACAAGCCAAATGGAGAAAGACAAGTATCATATGATCTCACTTATTTGTGGAATATAATGAACATAACAGTCTGAGGAATGGGATAGTCCCAGAGATGTGGAAGTGGGGTACAGACTGGCAATCCCCAGAAGAGGGGGTGGTGGGGGAGAGATAAACCTCAGAACTTACATGCATGTGTGCATGAACAATGGACATGGACAACAAAGCTGGAGAGAGGATGGGGAGGGTAGGGGAGGGGGAATCAGTGGGGGAAAAAGGAGAAACATCTGTAACAAAAATAAATAAATTAATAAAAAGGTAAATAAATCAAATAAAATGTTGAAGACAAGTGGGTAATTGCAATGTTGAGAAATCAAGGAGACTGAATAAATGTTAAAAGAGAAGAAATGGAAGAAAAAAAGGGACATCTGTAATGCTTTCAACAATAAAGATAAAAATAATTTATTTATTTTTTATTTTTATTTATTTTTTATTTATTTTTTATCCTCACTGGAGGACATTTTTCCATTTTTTGTTCAGGTAGACTGGGAGGGAGAGAGAGGAACTGAGAGAGAGAGAGAGAAACATCGATGTGAAAGGGACACATCGAGTGGTTGCCACCCGCACGACCGACCAGGGCCGGGGACAAACTGCAACCGAGGTACGTGCCCTTAGCGGGAACCGAACCCGGGTCTTTCTGGACCGCAGGTTGACGCTCTAACCGCTGAGCCAAACCGGCCAGGGCTATTTTTTATTTTTATTATTGTTTTTTCTCATCCTCACCCAAGGACATTTTTGCATTTATCTTCAGATAGAGCAGGAGGGAGAATGGCCGGGAGAGAGAGAGAGAAACATTGATGTGAGAGAGACACATCGACTGGCTGCCACCCACATGACCCCAACCGGGACCAGGGACAAGCTGCAACCGAGGCACCTGCCCTTAGGGGAAACCAAATCCGGGTCTCTCTGGTCCGTGGACCGATGCTCTAACTGCTGAGCCAAACCAGCCAGGGCAAGATAAACAATAATTTAAAAAGAAGAGAAAGGGAACACATAAAGGAAAAGAAAATATACCTACGATTTATTATTATTATTATTATAGAAATGCAGTGCTTTTGTCTCATCAGGCAGTAAGCTCTATTTTAGACTCCTAAATGCAGACAGGATTTCTGAGATCTGATCTTTCTGTGCCTGTAAGCAGGATGGGGTGAGGGAGAAGAAGTCATGTCTCATCAGCCCTATAAACTGCTTCTGGTTCTGCAGCGTGGGAATGTGCTTTGCCCACTTTAGAATTTATACTCCTCATGTGCCCATCACTAGTACTGAGGCATTTCTCCCTCTCCAGCTGACGAACCGGGAAGTGAAACAGAAGACATTCCAGTGCAGGACCTTGTTAAACGAGGCTGCTAGGTACAGGTGACAGGGTCACGCCCCAGGTGGCCCAGCTGGGGCCGTCTTCCCTCTTTTTTTGGTGCCTGTCAGTTTTATGTTATTACGGAGTGATATTGGATCCTGGGCTGTTCCTGGCAGGTGGGGTTAAATAGAAACCTAAGGGACAGAGAGGGTAGGGCCACATTATAACATTATTGTACAAATCTCACTTTGGATAGAAGATTTAACTATGTGTTCTGGGGGCACTGATTATATCTTTTTCAATGGATTGAAGAGACTGGTTTTATGTTTGCGCAGAAAGGGGAAGGCCTTGGAACCGTATGTTCCTGAATTCCGACTCCCCTGCGCCATGGCCAACAGGCTGACGCAGTTCAAGTCCCTTCCAGAGAACAGCAGGGGGCAGCAAGGTGTGGCAGAGAGTCACAGGTGCTTCTTTTCTCGGACCCGACAACGAAGTGTCCAGACTGGGGCTTCCTTCAGAATGCCTGGAGCAGCTTATTTTAGATTTCTTTTGAGTGAAACCTCATAAACTATTGTCCGCTACTCTGTAACCTTCGGGACAACGGTGATGAAGCTCAGGACTGACTTCCCAGCTCCTGGGACTTTCCAAGAAGTGCAATGAAACTGGACCGGTGCCTCCAACGGGCCGTGCAGACCTTCCCCCTGGCAGTCCTCGCGACACGGCCTTTGCTGACGTGCTGGGTGCCACCGGTGTGCACAGGCGCGTGTGGATGGATGAGACTTACCCGTGACGCAGCCTCTGGGAGTCTCTTGCCAACTTGAAATGAAACTTCTGAAACGTAGTATGTCCACGATCTAGAAAGTTTGGAAGGGAATGAAAGCATAAAGTTTAGAAATTGCTAACATTTTGGCATAGCATTTTTCTCTCTCTCTCTCTCTCTCTTTTTTGGTATATTAAGGTAGAGTCTTTCCACATATGATTTTTTACATTAATAAAATTACCAGGTGTCATAAGCATCTCTACCTGTTTTCACATAGATGCCTTGTCGTCTTACGAGCTAATTGCACTGAGTGAATGTAAAAAGATGTAGCTGGTCTTCCACAGTGGGTTTGTCGGTCACTTTTTAAAACACTGTTTGTAAAGGAAGCCGTGGGAACGTTCCCTCTTCTGGAGTTTTGGTTCTGTGCCTGGTGGTGATTCCTGCCGTAGGTTCTCTGCGATAAAGAGAACACACATCTTTGTGACTCATCACATATCTCCACGTTGCTTTTCCCGGTTTCTAGGACGTTGTAAATTCTGTCCTTGACATTTATCCTCTGTCAGGCATCTTGTGTACCTGGGAATATAGCAACAGACTAAAAGCAATGACACCTCTGTTAGCGTCTCTCCTCTGAACGTCTCCCTTTACCCTGTGCAGGGATAAGTGTGGACTTTATTCAGGGGGCCTTCTACAAAGTTCTTTCTCTTCAGGAAGTGACACAACTCTTTTAGGGATGATGCTATGTTTGCAAATGACACCTAGAATTGTTACAGCCACCTTGCCATCAGCTGGGGGAGGAAGCCAACATGCAGAGGAGCGCAGAGCCGAGAACTGGGAAGAGAAAGGTCCAGAGCCTTGAGTACATCTCAGCGTGGCCTGTAGCCTGCGTTACCTTTTGTTTCACGGGGCTGTGCATTTCCTCATGGTCTGGGACAGACATGTAGCTGTCTCCTCTTACTTATAACACCCAGCATCCGATCCTGCCACGTGGAATTGCTTGTGGACGATCCGCAATGATAGTGGTAAGTAAAGTGTTAGAAGTGTGATATGGGAGCTTAGCCAAAGGGTTAAGACTGGAGTTACAGCTGTGAAAGATTTCATACGGAGCTGATGGGTATGGCCATGGACTGACCGTCTAAACTAAGCAGGGCTTGGAGAGCTAGAAGAAAAGGCAATGCAAGTAATCTTTGAATACAGCTCTTAAATTGTACAAGACTTACTGAAAGGAGCCGGAAACGCTAAGCGCTGAGCCAGTGGGAGAGAGGGTGGGGTAGACGAGCCGCCGTCTACCGGAGTCTGTGCCCCGCACTGGGCCACCGGCGCACTGGGCCACCGCGCACTGGGCCACCCGCGCGGGCATGCGGAGGCCCAAGCACCAGCACCCCTTCTCAGACCCCTCTGCCCTCAGGAAAGCCTAATGGAAGAGAACTTGTTTGTTAAGGAAGTTTTGGAGATTTTTGAGCATATATTCCAAGACGAAGGGAAGGAAAAAAGGCTCTGGAGTAGAAGAGAAGAATCAATAAAACGAGTGGACAATGGGATGGGTGGCTTTGGAAGATAGGTGAAGAGCTGCATCTGAATTCACTGAAGGAGGTAGAGCTTTGGACAAGAAGCCACGCTGATAGCACTGTGTCCACTGCAGGATGGGAAGTGGGAAGCATGGAGGCCATCGCCATGAAGAGGGCAGATGAGGGGGTCCTTGGCTTCTGTTCTGACAGTTGTCCGCTGAGGACGATGGCAGAAGCAAGGAGTCTAGCATGTGCAGCGAGCGATAGAAGATTTGGAATAACTACTTGTAGGCGAGGGAAAGGGAGCAGAGGAGACATAAATGAATGGATTGCTGAGCAGCTGGAGTTGAATTTCATAAATTTGTGATGGACCCAATTAGCATATTCATGCGATGCCCCCTAGCAGTGCTCAGTGACCCTTGGAAGGAAATAGACAGTTATGCTAATCCGACTTTGGAAGTTGGAAGGAGGAGTGGAGTAGAAGGTAAACTGACAATCATTGAAAATGCTGGCAGGAAGGTTGCTGAAATCATTGAGCATCACATAAATTCTGAAACTGAGGGTGTTGCAGAATACATTAGGAGTTATGAATGATTAGACTGGATCTTTAGCCATCAACTAATATTGCAGGGATGAAGCTTATGGAGCTTGAATGCTTATTTAAAATGATAATTGGGTTAAATTGTAATCGAAGGCAACAGATCACTTCTTGGATATTCTGTGTTTCGCAGTTAATAACATTTTGAAATGGAAATGGAATGACCCAATATCACCCACTTTGACCTTCAGAGCTACCCAAGGTCAGGTAGCTTTCAGTAACTAAACTGAGATGATAACTTGGAGATTTTTGTTCTCAGCCCAAAGTGCTCTTTCCGGAGCAGTTCTGGAGTAGATGAAAGCAAGATATTTGACAAAGACTTCATGAAAAGTACAAGAAAGGGAACAATTAAGCAAACAATGCCAAATGCCTCGGTTGCCCTGGGGAATTATTCGGAAAACATTTTTCTGTCTCCCACATTGTAGAAGTTCTGGAAAGCCAGCCCCATCTACAGAAGCGGGCTCTCAGGGTCTGGGAGGGGCGTGCTTTGCAGGAAGTCTGGAGGAAAGCCAGGTGAGGCATTTGTCTAGGAGTCAAGTAACAGGGTGGCAAAAAGTCACTGGAGGGAAACAAAAGGGGATTTGATGTAACTAATTGATTGTGAATGTAGCCTGAAGCATGCGAATTGGGGGAGACCTCCACAGTCCACTGGCTAAGTATGCGCTTTCTAATCAAGAGGTTAGTGTTCATGTGAGTCCTGTTTCTCTCTTTGAAAGGGGCTTATTCATTGGGGCAGTTATTGGGAACATTTGTTTATTAGGCCAGGATACTGAAAGCTGTAACATTGTTGAAAGAGGTCAGCCACGTCCCCAACCCCTGCTGCACACTGGGGTAATTGACAATGCGGCCAACGGGAGTGCTGTGTACAGACAGGCTGTGTTTCCCCTCTGCCTTCACTGGCTGTTCTATATGTTGACATGTAGTGCTGGGTGGACGGTTTACTAGGTGATAAGCCATTGGCATTTTCTGTTAATATTTAGTATTAGGTCTAATGTATTGTTTTCATATTTAAATTCTTTGTAAACTCACTCGAGTTTTCTTCTGAGAGTTGTTTATGAACCGTTACATTGTTGCTTTTGCGTATTTAATAACTGGAGAGGAGAGCTGTCTCTCTGCATTTTTATTAGTTTGTTTGTAGGGCCATGTGCTTTCTTCACTCTGGGTGGAATGTCCGTTGACACGAATTTTCCCACAAGTGAGCAGCCGAGGAATATGCCCTTCAGCTGGTGACCACCTTCCAGTATCAACCATAACTGTCTAGGTTTGTCTGTCTGTCTCTCTCCTTTTCTTTGCTTTCTCACTTTCTTCTTCACGCAATGAAAAATAGTCATACTTATAATACAGACTCTATTAATATAAGTAAAAGAAATCTCTTTTTTGAGCAATGACATTCCCATGACTGACTTCTTCTGTAATTAGAAGAAATCTTCCCGAGGATCAAGCTCACTTCATTAGGTCTCTGCTGGAGGTCATTTGTTTTGAAAGCTTGGTAAAATTAAATAGCATTATTCTCAGAGTGGGAAAAATATATCGGGTTTTAGCACATACAGATGTTTCACTTATTCCAGGATAATTGAAGTCAAGATTACATAAAAATTCATAATTTGAACGGCACGCGTTCTGGTTGCCTGTTTAGGGTGCTTGCTTTTCTTTGTTTGATCCCACTTTTTGTAAGGCTACAGATTTTTTTTCCAATGGTGAACTCCACTTTGCTTGTTATTGTTCATTATTAAAAATGGGCTCAGCGTGGCCTCCGAAAGTATGGTTTGCTCATAGCCAACTAAGAAATAAGCATGCCCCGCCGGGGTGGCTCTGTGGTTGGGCGTTGACCCATGCACCGGGAGGTTGCTGGTTGGATTCCTGGTCAGATTCCTGGTTGGGGCATGTGCCTGGGTTGTGGGTCCGGTCCCCAGGGGGGAGCATGCGCGAGGCGGCCAATCTATGTTCTCTCTCATCGATGTTTCTCTCTCTCTCTCTTTCTAAAATCAATACAGAAAAATAAAATAATTTTAGAAAGCATGGGAGAGGGCTGTCGGGTGCATGTCTTACTCTTCCACTTAATATTCGAGTGTAAAAGCGAAGTGAGAGGATTAATGCGGGAGGATCCGTGTCATCACAGCCTCACTTCGCGTAGTTGTCAGCTCCCTGGTGCTGCTGCCAGCTTCAGTGCCTTTCCCCATCCGTTACTTCTGCCCTTTTGGATTAGCTGCCTGATAGGTAAGGACACAGAGGGGGAAGGAAGAAAAGAGGATAGATGCAGGTGGTTGGCTGTCTCTTCTCCTGTCTCGGTTCAAAGGCCCCGTCGGGACAGAGTCTGTCATCTGCTGACATCTCTCCTAGGTGTTTACTCATTGCGTGCAACGGCTCACGCTCCGTACTCTTACACTTGTGTTACAAAACACTTTGCAATTTCAGATGTTGGACACATGTTAAAGTAGGATGATCAGAATCCCCGTGTAAGCCAGTCTGGTGCACGACGCTATTTCCTCACGTTTTATTCGCCTTAGACGCACGCAGCTCCATGGCCCGCTGACTGTGCTGTGGCCCTGGTGAGTCCTCCGCCCCTCACCCTGCCTGGGGCCTGTGTGCCACGCCCTGCTCGCCCAGCTCCGGGTCTGTTGGGTCTTCCGGCGTGGGGTGGGGTTTGGGAGGGGGCCTCGCAGTCTGGGCCACAGCCTGCTGGCTTGCAGAGAGGTGGGAGGCTTCCAGGGGGCCCTCTGGGCTGTTCTCTCTGACACGTGTCCCATTTCCTCGAAATTGTTTTCCTTTCCCTTTCGTTCTTCCTTCTGCCAAATCCTTCTCTATGGCTGGAGGTTTAGTGGGTTGGTTTTGCTTGTTCTATATTCTCATCCCAGGTTCCTTTCTAGGCAGGAAAAAATGAGTTGGACACTCAGTGGAAATCTCTGAACCTGTGACGCACTGTGGTGACAGGGAGGCTGTGTGTGTGTGTGTGTGTGTGTGTGTGTGTGTGTGTGGTGGCGGGGGGGGTGTCCAGATCTTTTCACTGGGCTATCTACTTATCCTATCCCTTCAGCTGCATCTTTTATTTATTTATTTTGTAGTTAAAAAAAATGAATCATAGTATAATTTACACGCAGTAAAATGTGCAAATCGTAAGGGTGCGGTTTGATGAGTTCAGTCTTGGGAACCGCAGTGCAGCCGTTCCGTGTCCTCAGAATGCTCCCCGTGCCTTGTCCGCTGTCGCTGCACGAGCAGGTGGCTACCCTTTGTCTAGTTCCCGTCGTCACGGGTGGTTTGGCATCAGTGGGATCGCAGAGTAGGTGCTCGTTCGTTTGACTTCTCTCACCAAGTCAGTGGTCTGCATATGTAATTCCTTTTTCATCATCGAATACATATTCAGTTATGTGAATATACCACAATCTGTGTATCCATTTCTCTCTTGATATACTTTTTGTGTTGCTTCTGGGTTTGGGCTATTATTATTCTTGTACAAGTCCTTTTGCAGGCAGATATTTTCATGTCTCTTGAATGAATATCTCAAATACAATTGGGTCATAGGATTGATCTTTGTTGCTCAGGCTGCTTCTTTAAAAAAATAATGGGGGATATTAGTGGGAAACATGGGACTGTGGTCCATGCGCCCCTCTTCCTTACTGCTCTGGTGTACGTAACAGGTGGTTTGGGATGACTGAGCTACTTTCTAGAATCTTCACTTCCTCTCTCCTTTGGCCACATTTCTTAGAAACAAAGTGGCATTAAGATAGTGCCTCCTACTTCATCTTATTTCCTGGTCAGTTTTAATCCTTTAATTAAAAAAAAAAAAAAGTGTTAGGTTTGTGGGAAGGACAATTCTGTGATCTGACTTCAAAATGCTAATTTTCCCTGAAAGTCCAATTTATACAGAAAAAATTTGAAAATTATTCAACTAATTAGATTCCTTCTCCCTGTCTATGTTTTGTATATGTATATATTTCTCAAGGCAGATATAAATATAAAAGCCGAATTTGGCTTTGTTCTTGGTCTCAGAAGTCCAAGAATTCTGTTTTGAAGGCCAGATAGGGACTCTGCAGCATGGCAAACATAACACGACCACGTTGTGGCTGGAAGGAGACCCCCTGTCCTTAGAAATCAGACGCTTCATTGACACGAACAAATCCTAGGGTAATTTGGAGAAAGATTCACCTGCTTCAGTGGGCTGTCTTAAAAACACACGGGTCGTTCTCACTTACGGGATTTCAAGTGGTTGTGCTGTGAATATACTTGACTTGAAAACCGCACTCCCTACCGGGTCGAGGTCGGTGACTGGGTGCCTAATCTTGTCTTCACTTGTCTGCCATTGTTGGCACGTCATTCTTTTCTCTGTGACAGAAACTCTCAATCATAAAATGCTGCCTGAGTATCTCAAAGAATTCCATGCAGATTAACACAAAAGATATTTTTAAGACATTTTGAGATATTTTAGCAAAAAATGCGTCGTGATTTTATAGCATCACGGAGATGTTGTTATTTATCTGGCTCCAAGGAGGCCTCTTTTAGTTTCCAAACTGAAGGCCCAGAAGTCATTTTCCCTGACATGAGGTTTTCCGTGGAAATGCAGAAAACAGTATTTGGAACTTGCGTTTATGAATACATATTCTCCACGTTCTCTCTGCATGCCCATTACTTGGTATTTCGCCTAATTTCCCCCCACTCCCATTGATGACACTTCTGTCATTTATTTCTTTGTAGGGTGCTCACTCTTTGGCCACCAGGAAACGATCCTAATTTTGTTTTCGGATGAAAATGCACAGAGGCAAAGGGAGGCTGGGCTTTGTATTAAAAATGGCATCTTGGCTGTCTTTGCCCCATCTGGGGTTCTGCGTCTTGGCTTTCTTCGGCTTCTTTGGAAATCTGTTCTATGGCGCAGTCTGGTTCCAGCCGTTGCAATATATCATTGTGCAAACCTTGCTAGCTGCAAATACCCTCTTAAAAATGTATTTAACCGCAGATTTCAATCTGCAGATTATTAATGTGAAAACTATTTGAAGAAGGACACATTTCCAGATACCAAGCCAATATGAAGCTTTTACATAAATCAGATATGGCAGAACCAAATGAAAGCGATTGCATTGTTCCCGGTCTCTAGGTTGGGACCATAGTGATGGCCCACTTTCCCGTTGTGGTTAGCGTCATCATATCTCACACTCTGTGTCACCCCTGCAGCATTTGCCAGCATTGTGTGGGGGCCCTTATCCCTCCAGGCTTGATGAAAAGTTGGCCTAAAAGGGAGATAGAAAAGATACGCTGTCTGGGGTACCCCCTTGATCAGAGATGAAAGGAATTAGTTTAAGACTGGGCCTACGTCTGGCTGTCTGGCCGGTGTAGCTCAGTGGTTGAGCGGTGACCCTGCACCAAAAGGTCGCCAGTTTGATTCCTGGTCAGGACACATGCCCAGGTTGTGGGCCCGATCCCCAGTGGGGGGCAAGCAGAAGGCAGCCAATTGATGTTCTCTTTCATCGATGTTTCTATCTCTCGCTCCCTCTCCCTTTCTCTCTCTCTAAAAATCAATAAAGGAAAATAAAATTTTAAAAAAAAGACAAGGACTGGGCCTAAGGTAGCAGAGCATGCCCTTCCCAGAAGCTGCTTTTCGCTCTAGCCCAGCCCCGTCTCTCACTGTGGCCTGGGGGAGTGGGAGTCCGCAGGCCTGTGCCACACGGAATCAGAGTCCAGGGAGATGGGCAGGAGCACACCCGGTGCCCAGGAATGCCACTTGCCCAAAGTATGTGGCAGCTAGCACCGCAGCATCCATTATCACGTTGTCCGAGAGCTCCCAGGAGAGTGTGCTGTGGAACAAGGAAGATCGAAAACCATGACAGTCCTGAACGCTTTCCTTGGTGTTTCCCCGCTCCTTAGCGAGTCCTTACTCTCTGCGACTGAAACCCTCAGCCCTCGGGTGGAAGGAAAAATGCTGGGAAAGAAAAGGGAACGGACGTGCATTGTGCTTCCACGTGTTTTCTCTCTCAGTCCTGTGCGGTGGCGTTCATTTGCTAGTTTATTCATGCCACATATGTGACAGATAATAAGGTCAAGCTCGAAGAGGACAGGTAACGTCTCAGAGGCCAAGCAGCAGGTAGGTGGTCGCCAGAATTCAGGCCCAAGAGTTTGGATTCAGAGCGTCTGTTTGGATTTATTTGTACTAAACCTTTCACCCCTGCTCACTCGCCCCCAAATACTGATCTCCAAAGTAGCAGACCTATGTTCAAGGGCATCTTAGCTTACTCTTCTGCAGGTCATAGCCCCGTGAATAAAAGTAACTTGATTTTAGACTAATGGTTTGGCGAGTTTGGAATGTGTGATATTGCCTTCCATTTTGATCTTTGTTTTTGAAAGACTTCAAGGGTTATTGCAGTTTTGACATTTCTCTATGCATTGATTAAAGTGCTGCTATAAGTACTTAATTCAACACATCTGCACGTAACATGTGTAAGGCATTGTGCCCAGCCCTCCCCTCCCCTCACTCTCAAAAAACCAAAAGCCACACAACAAACACAGAAATATATAAATACAACCCACTAAAATGAGAGATAGCGAACATTAATTAGAAAACATGATAGTTTCTTTCTATTTTGGGGGAACATGTAAAACACATGGAACCTGAAACAGAAAAGGTTCCCTGTTGACAGAGATGCCCAGATCCACTTTTAAATAACAGACGTTTTAACCTCTGCTAGAGGTTTGGTTGGAGCTTTGCCATATTGTTTCAATTAGCCCCAGACCCCAGAGGGGGCTTTTGCAGGAAAACATTGTGATTTTCATCCCTTAGACGCTGGTATTTTCATGAGCTGAAGTTAAGCATCTCAAGGGATAATGGGATCTCACGAAAACATTTCCTGAGCACTCTTGAGTTAATACAGCCTTACGCCCCGGTCCCCCCTCCCAAGAACAGAGCTTTTGTTTCATTTTGTGAGCAAATGCTGTTGCGCCAAATGCAGTGTTTTAATGGAGATTAAAAAAAAATCATATTCAGAAAAGTATAGTTCAAGCCATTTCTTCAGTAAAAATGGTCCCTACTTATAGTTTGAAGAAATCATAGGAATTTGATTATATTTAGTTGCCTTTTAATATGTAATAAAGCAACACATTCAAAATATTTGGTTAATCCAAAGTTTTCTGATAAAGTATGAAATAGCGCTTCCTACCCCTTTTGAGATAGAGAAATAAAAACACTTTAACTACACTTGTTTTTGTTAGAAATTCCCAGAGGCTTCTAAGTTATTTTTATGGAATTAAAATTCACATATGGTATTTGTCACGACCTTTTCACCACTGATAACTATAAAGCAATGAAAAGCAGTCATAAACGGTGGCACCTTATTGGATATTAATGGGACTTGACAGACATTTATTTTATGTCTCAGCTTTGGCAGCCGGGTGAGTGGGTTTTCTGCTGGTTAAGAGAAGAAATGAGGGTGTGTGAGAAAATCGTGAACTGTTTGAGTCTCGTTAAAACGGCCTTGAGGGCCACTCGCTAGTCATCACAGAGCCACTGGCAAAACTCCAGGGAGGTGTTTGGTCTGGACCGGGTCTGCAGATCTCACCATAGCTCGTAACACTTTGAAATCCCCGGATTCTCACGGTGCTGTAACGAAGAATGCTGCATGATGTTCATGACAGAGCACGTCATAGACATCGACTGCTTTGTGATGTTGTGCAACAGAAATGCCATTGTAAATTTCACCTAGATCGTGCCACCGATTATGATAATGATCTGCAGAATGACACAGGGCAGGACTGTTCTCCACCACGTTTCTGGGCGGAGCTCACTTCCAGGACTCTGGCGCTGTGATTACACTGGATGTCCCTTATGCTGGTCTTTCAGTAATTTCGGTAACTCTGCCCAGGCTGTTCTGAGGGGCAGTTTTATTTGCTGTCTCTTAGCTCCTGTGGGCTCAGGCAGAGAGCCTCTGGTCCAGGGTCAGAGAGAATCTCTGAGGTAGCTGCTTATTGATGCAGTCGTTAACTGCTTCTTCCCCTCCCCATCTCTACAGCATCTCCCTGAATTTCTCTGTTGAAAAGGCTCAGTACTGGAGTATTTGTTAGATCCTTCCTTCCTAGAAAAGTAACCATTGTGGTTCCATTCCTCCCAGGCAGTCTTCTTCTGTCAGTTATGATCGGCATTTACAGTGTCTCCCATCGTTTGTGAAACACACACACTCACACACTCCGCACACCCAAAGAGTCTCCTGATCAAACGAAAACAGTAAGAACAGATCTTGCTGCCTCAACCTAACAACTCCCTCAATCTGCCCCTTTGCTCTCATGCTACTTTAATATTCATTGTCCAGTTTACTGAAAGCCCATTTTAAACCTTCTCGAGATCTCCATCTCCCAATCACCCCTTCCTTAGTCCTTGTGATGGAGGTTCTGCCGTCCTCGCTCCCTTTCCTGCAGACTGCGATGCCCCTCACCTCCTTGCTCAAGCCCTGCGCTGCTTGGCTTCCACGCCACGGCTTTGTCCTGCCTCGTGGAAGGAGCAGGGCTTTGCGATCAGAGCGACCTGTGGGAACCCCAGGCATCGTGTGGCTCTTGCTGTCTGCCTGTGGGCACCTTATCTAACCACCCCGGGAGGAGGACGGAGAGGAAGAGCCTTTGATGCCACAGCCCAGAGCAGGGCTTTCCAACTTGGCATTTGGGGTGGGACGATTCTTCCTTGGGAGGAACTCGCCCACGCGTGGCAGGATGTTGGCATTCCTGACCTCCAGGCACTGACTGCTGGTGGCAGTCCCCGCCTCCCCATTGTGCCAACCAAAAAATGTCCCCCTCCCCCCACACCCTCAGATGTTCTCTACGGAGGTGGCACTGCCCTGGGTTGAAGGGAAATGGGAGATTGCGGTTAAGATTTCCTTGGAGAGTCCTTAGCATCTCATATAGCCCTTCCTCACGGTTTTCTTTGCAAGACTAGTGTGGTATAGAAGTGCCAGTATCATTTATTTATTTTGATTACCCCTGCCACAAAATGTGCACTTTCCACATTATCCTATTTATGTTTCCACATGTATTTTCTTCTTTGCTTCCAAGACTCTTTCTTTTTTTTTTTTTTTTGCTCAGATAGAGTGGGAGGGAGGGAGGGAGGGAGAGAGAAAGAGAGAGAGAGAGAGAAACATTGACATGAGAGAGACACATCGAGTGGTTTCCACCCACACAATCCAACCAGGGCCGGGACAAACTGCAACCGAGGTACATGCCCTTAGCAGGAACCGAACCCGGGACTCTCTGGACCGCAGGCCGACACTCCAACCACTGAGCCAAAATGGCCAGGGCCCAAGCCTCCTTCTTTATTGCTGCGGAACTGTCGTGCCTGAGAAGCCCCTGCTCATCATGGATCCCACCAAGACGCAAACTTCTGACGCCGAGGATGAAATAATGAAACCACCGTCTGTTGCATGACTACCTCTCCAGAGCTCAGGGACAGAGACTACTGTTACAGTGTGTGGCACATTGCAGGCCTTCAATAAATATTGGTTTTTATGCAAATTGATGGTTGCCAGAGGGCTGGGGGAGGGATGGATGGGTCGGAAAGGTGAATAAGAGGTAGAAAAAATATACTTGCTGTTATGCAAATAAATCCCACAAGAAGGAAAGTGTGGTAAGATTCAGAAAGATTTCAGGTAGAAAGGAGGCAGAAAGAGCGTGTGTCAACTGGTCATGAACATTGTACAGTGAGGGAGGTTCTGTTTAGACTGTGCAGTGTGGAGGGAAATTTCACTGCTCGGATCCTGCCGGCGAGAGTGAGTCTGCCGAGAACCAGTGGACCAGGAGCTTAGCAAGAGTGTCTTCATTGTAAGCATAATTCTTTTTATTCGAGTCATTTTCTAAAACCCAGAGCAAGGCTGGAAAACAAAGTCAGTTGAAATCAGAAACGAGGAATGGTGATTATTCAGAAAGATTTCAAAAGATTAGAATTGGGGAAGAAGGAAGAGATAGGATCCCTCAAAATAAAAGTCAGTCAGAGAAGAAAAGCAGTGAGCTGTGCAGAGATTTAAATGGATTTGGACCATTTCATTTTTCACCATCTCTGAGCCCCTTTACTTGGTCATTGAGGATATTTTAAAAATGAACCCTTGCCCGGCCGATGTGGCTCACTGGTTGAGCGTCCACCCATGCACCAAGAGGTTGCAGGTTCAATTCCAGGTCAGGGCACATGCCCAAGCTGTGGGCCAGATCCCCAGTGAGGGGCATGCAGGAGGCGGCCAATGTCCTCTCTCATCGATGTTTCTCTCTCTCGCTCTCTCTCCCCCCCCTCAAATCAATAAAGAAAAGAAATTAAAAAATAAAAATGAACCCTTATTTTGAAATTTAGTTCTTTTTAGTTGCCAGATTATAGTCTCAAAATTCTGTTCCATTTTTTCTTATAAGAATGTCTTCAATTCTCTATACATTCACTTTATTGAAGCTAGTAAAAGTTGGCACAGCCGGTTTATATAGAAACTGTTTTTCCTAAGCCTATAGAAAAATATTTGGTGCTATTCATTGGGCATAAGCCCATCTGCTGGTATTTTTCTGGCCTTAAATCTTCTCTTTATTGGTGCTATTTAAGCTTTTATGTGGTTCAAGAGACAGGATACTGATTTGGTTTCCCAGTAGTGTTCTAATTTTGTTCATAAAAACTGTTCTGTAGCTAATAAACAAAATCATTGGCCAACGGTCTTTGTAGTTTTCTTATTCTGTAGTCAAGAAGCTAGAAAAGAGATCTTTGCCTTGGGGCATTACAGTTAACTGTTAATATAATCTCTTGTTTGGAGATAAAAATTTAGTTTAATGCTTAAAACCAGATGAATTCTTTTTTTCTTAATGCTTTTTCTTTTGCTGATTTTATTCAGTAATTTTTGAACTATTAACTGCCTGAGAGTATATTTATGTCTTTGTAGAAGAAAAATACTGGAGTACTCAGGACTAAATTATCCATCATCGGTTCATGTATTCAAATCGAATGATGTAATACTTTTTTTTATCCTCACCCTAGGACATTTTGAGTTTATCTTCAGATAGAGTGGGAGGGAGAGGGGGGAAGAGAGAGAGACTCATCGATGTGAGAGAGACACATCGACTGGTTGCCACCCACACGACTCCAATGAGGGCTGGGGACAAACTGCAACCAAGGTATGTGCCCTGAGCAGGAACCGAACCCAGGACTCTCTGGTGCGCGGGCTGACGCCGCTGAGCCAAACCGGCCAAAACGAATGATGTAATTTCGAACACACCATAACTGTGCAGGACAGTCCTAAGTAGCTTAAGCAAACCCATGTGCATCCTGAGTTTGCAGCAGGTACATTTGCTGTCTTTGGCTCTGGGGTCTGTTTCACGCAGGTATAGGCCAAGATGAGAGTGAAGGGTGCTGATGGGCAGACAGATTGCTTAATTGAATAAATGTTTATAAAATGCCTACTATGTTCCAGGTAATGAGGGTTTAGAGATGAGGAAATAGACATGAAAAAAAAAAGCTATTATTAAAATCTCAAAAGCCATGTATGAGAGGTGTAGAAGCCATTTGAGAAGAACAACTCTGAAGGTGATAAGAGTTGGCATTGGTCAAGGGCCATCACCAGGCTCAAAAGAGCAATTATTGTACCTGCACGGATCATATAGCCTTCATTAATTCTATGGCCACTAACTCTATTTCCAGTCCTGTGGTGAGATATAGAGGGAAATTTTGAATGGAATGACATACATTATTCACAACTATAAGGAAAACCATTCAAAGTATCCTATTAGTTTTTGTTGGTGGTTAAGTACTAGCATCTTTTTGAGTAGGAAATAATTTCCCCGGTGTGTCCATGTTTAAGACAGGAGCTATTTGTTTAACAATGTATTTGTTATTTAAATGTCTTGGTTCCGGAAGTGTACAATGTCACCATATAAGCTGAACTCATCCCATCCCAGTATCTTTCTTGTGTTTTTTTGTTGTTTGTTTGTTTCTTATTTCTATTATTATGGTTTAGGTAATGGTATTTATGATAGGTGATTTTTTCATGATTAAATCTCTAAGGCATAGATATGACTGAGAACGGTTTCTGCTGGGAATTTTCCGGTTAATTCACAGTCACATCACAGTCCTCTCTGTGACTATACCTCCTATTTACATCTCATGGTTGGGGATAAAGTGCTATCACCTAGCAGCCACTGGTAGGTCCATGATCACCCCTCACACGACTGCAGATTATTCAGATCAAGGGATTTAGAAATGGGTGATCATTAATATATGTTTTTGTAACAGTTTTATAATTGTTGTTAATTATTACTACATTCTTTACAACAACGTTTTCAGTGTCTAGACTCAAGAACAAATGATCTACTATTGTATAAGAGGAGCCAGCATTTCGTTGGAAAAGGAAGCCACTCATGATAAGTTTTCAACACCTTTTCTCATGGTTTTGTCTAAACATGTTCAGGTTAACACAGTTTGTGCCTGGCATGGTTCTGACAGATTTTACAGTTATTGACACAGTGGTGCTGTATTTTCTGTTGTTGCCGTAACAAATTGCTTACAACTTAGTGGCTTACAGCACCACTTACGGACTTACAGTTCTGGAGGTCGGGAGTCCAAATGTCAAGGTGTCAGCAGGGCCCTGTCCGTTCTGGAGGCTCTCGGGGTGAATCCAGCCCCCAGCCCTTTCCAGATTTTACCTGCCACTGGCACTGCTTGGCCCATGGCCCCTTGCCTCGCGCTGACCCCTTCCTCTGACCTCTGGCCTCCTTCCAAGAGCCCCCATGATCACGTGGGGCCCACTTGAATAATCCCGAACTGTCTCCCTGTGTCTAGGTCCTCAATCATATCTGCAAAGTCCCTTTTGTCATGTAAGGTAACATATTTTCAGGTTCTGGGGATTAGGATGTGGACATGTTTTTGGGGGCATTTTTGATCTATCACAGCTATAAAAAATAAGTGTGTACATCATTAATACTTATTTTAACTAGCATTTTAAATATTGATTAATGTCAAAGAGTGATTGTTATCAAGTGATTGTTTAAAGAAGTATCAATGAACTTCTTTAAACAGCAGATGGGGAAATATTTTAAGGATCTCCCAGGTTTTAGAGGGGGTATTTTTCAAATTTAGAGATCCCTCTAAGAAGATCCTGAGACTCCACGTTGGGGTTAAAGCGTGTGCTCCCTTTCCCTCCCCTTGGCTGGGAACCCCGGCTGTACTGAGAGATGCTGCTAGCTGAGCGTCTGTGCAGATGACCCACGCGCAGACCTGATGGTTCGGAACCAGGGAGTTGGCTTTCTGCCAAGACTCTCAGAAGGTGGAGCCATGAACTGTAGTTAGATGAGTACTACCCAGTGCATTCCAAATGCTAATACTTTCTGACTTTAGTGACACTAATTAAACAATGTTGTTTTTTGAGTTCGGTAAAACTTCTCGATAAGTACACAGTTCTGGGAAGTGTCATGATTTGCCTCAGTTGTCCAGGGTTTTGTTTTTATTTGATAGGTCCTCTAGCCATTTCTGTTTTCTTCTTCTGAAAGGAGAAAAAAAATGCCTGGCCGGTGTGGCTCAGTGGTTGAGCATCGACCCATGTACCAAGAGGTCACTGGTTCGATTCCTGGTCAGGGCACATGCCCAGGCTGTGAGCCTGGTCCCCAGTGGGGGGCATGCAGGAGGCGCCAATCGATGTTCTCTCTCATCGATGTTTCTATCTCTGTCTCTCCCTTCCTCTCTCTCTAAAAATCAATAAAGAAAAAACAATAATAATAAATAAAAACAATAAAGAAAAAATAGTCAATAAAAAAATTAAAAGAAATAAAAGGAGAAAAAATTTTCTAAACCTTGTTGAAAATAGCAGGGTATTCTAACAACCTGATAACGTAGCCACATTCTCAGGCCCAAATTATGTATTTAGCTATGTCTTACTGAATGTACGCGGAACATTAATTTTTTTTAAAAAACCGCCACAGCATTGCCCAAACATGACTTTTGTAAGGAAAATGAAACCAGTGCCACTATATTTAGAGTACAAATTCTTAGATTAGAACCTTGACCTTTAGAATATTAGTATCACCCTGGCCGGTTTGGCTCAGCGGTTAGAGCATCGGCCTGTGGTCCAGAGAGACCCGGGTTCGGTTCCCGCTAAGGGCACGTACCTTGGTTACAGTTTGTCCCCGGCCCTGGTTGGGTCGTGCGGGTGGTGGCCACTCGATGTGTCCCTTTCACGTCGATGTTTCTCTCTCTCTCTCTGTTCCTCTCTCTCCCTTCCACTCTACCTGAACAAAAAATGGAAAAATGTCCTCAGGTGAGGATAAAAAATAATAACAACAGAATATTAGTATCAGTTCTGAAATTGTTTCCTTTCCCCGTGAGGACCCCCCTCTCTTCCGGAGGCAGCGGGAAGTCTTGCTTGCTGCTCAAGGGACCACGTGCATGTATGTCGTATCAGAAAGAAGAAAGACCACTGAGTGCGTGCACTCCATCAGACTTTACCAAACGGCCCCACAAGTGGGTGTTGGACAGGAACAGGGTTTGTAAGGTAGGCGTGTCCCAGTTGAGCTTGTGAAATATCTTCCCCGTAGTAATTGGCCATTAGCTGACAGAAGCTATAGTGCCTGTGACTTACTTATACTTTCTGTTGCCAATGCAAATATTTCAGCTTCCTTGCTGTCCAAGAAATGCACATTTTTATCTCATTGCTTCATAGAGTCACTGAATCCTAAAAAAATAAAGAGTCAGTTTAACATCTTTTCCCAAGGGAAACCTGTTTTCCCAAGGAGCTGCATGTTGAGTTGGTTGTATTACAAATCATCAGTTTCTGACTGTTGAAATGACCTTGTGGTGACACGCTGAATTCAGTGCCCTCGTGCCAGATGCGACTCAGGAAATCACAGTGAGCGTGTGAGTGCCGGACCCTCCTTTGCAGTTCCTCCCAGGGACTGTCTTCTGTGTGGAGATGTCTCCTCGTTGCTTCAGGTTCTCAGAAAACGAGGTGATCTCTGTTTACATTGATAGGTCGTGAAGAGGAGCGCGTCCAGTATATTCAAAATGAGAATTTCCTCACCCCTTTAAGCCTAGAAAATAGCTACTTAAAGAACCAAGGTCTCGGGGTTTCCTTTTTAAATTGCAACCCTGACTCCTTCCTCTTATAGGTTTTATTTTTTTAATTTGTTTTCTTTATTGATTTTAGAGAGAGGAAGGGAGAGGGAGAAAGAGAGAAACATTGATGAGAGAGAACATCGATTGGCTGCCTCCTGCATGCCCCTCTCTGGGGATTGGGCCCACAACCCGGGCATGTGCCCTGACTGGGAATTGAACCAGCGACCTCTTGGTACATAGATCAGTGGTCAACCACTGAGTCACACCAGCTGGGCTCCTCTTATAGGTTTTATTTTATTTTATTTTTTTTTATCCTCACCCGAGGACATTTTTTTGTTGTTGTTCAGACAGAGTGGGAGGGAAAGAGAGGAAGAGAGAGAGAGAGAGAGAGAGAAACATCGATGTGAAAGGGACACATCGAGCGGCCGCCACCCGCACGACCAACCTGGGCCGGGGACAAACTGCAACCGAGGCATGCGCCCCTAGCGGGAACCGAACCGGGGTCTCTCTGGACCGCAGGCCGACGCTCTAACCGCTGAGCCAAACCGGCCAGGGCTCCTCTTATAGGTTTTAAAAGATACACCACGTAGCTTCAGTGAGGATCAAGGGCTGTGTCTGTATTGTTTTCTACTGTACCCCCAAGGTCTAGTACATAGTAAGTTCTCCCTTAATATCTGTTGAATGACTAAATCAATAATGTTAATGGTACCTGCTCTAGTTATATCACCTTATTTTTTACTACATGTTGGGAATCATCTAGTTATCTGTTTAGTCTTTAACATTTCAAGCTTCAATTTCCTCCTCTGTATGATTAATTATATATCATATCATATCATGTTATTTGAAAGATTAATGGTAAACACCCGTACTTAGTAGATACTCATTAAATAGGAGAAAGTTTTGTTATAAATGGAATAACTACAACTTTATATCATGTTTATACTGTTTTGCAAATGAATTAGCTGTTTCAGTGAAACTTTCCATGCATCAAAATATTTGAATGAACCACATCCAATTTATGAATATTTTTCACTATTTATGAATTGTTTATGTTAAAGAGAAAAGAAGTGTCTACGATGGAAAATGTTAAGCCACGTGTGAGACACAGATATCTGATAAGACCTCTTCTGTTTTGTTTTTGTGGGAAAATGAAGATTTTTAAAAATATAGATTTATATAGCAGCTGAGAAAAACTAGATTGCACATAGCACATGCTTAGTTGCCTTGGGCACATTTAAAAATAAAATAAAACCACTACATCAAAACAAATAAGCACATCAGTGTAGCACATGGTGTAATATCAGGTGCCCAGGAGACATTTTTTGTTTTCAGTTGAATTGAGCAGAAAACTCCCTCCTGAATGAAAGTCACATACTTCAGGTCTTGCCTGGTTAGAGTTTGGCGAGTATAGTCGTTCCCCCTTATCAGTGGGGGTACGTTCCAAGACCCCCAGTGGATGCCAGAAACCACGTATTGTGCTGAACTCAAGAAATACTATATATTTTTTTTATACATACATACCTATGATAAAGTTTAAATTATAAATCAGCCAATTTCACAGACATATTTCTTCTTACCATACATCTTAGCAACCTCAGCATACAATTTTTTCTTTCCTTATGAACTAGAGAACTTTACCTTTTCACTTTAAAGAACCACTTTAGGGCTTCTCTTTGGCAGAACTGAATTGCCAGCATCACTACTTTCATGCTTTGGGTCCATTATTAAGTCAAATAAGGGTTGCTTGAACGCAGGTGTATGGCGATACCGAGACAGTCGCTCTGATAACCTAGACGCTACCAAGTGACTAATAGGCAGGTAGGTCGTGTATACAGCATGTATATGCTGGATGACTCATGATCCCAAGAGGGACAGGATGGTGTGAGATTTCATTACCTTACTCAGAATGGCTTGCGATTGGAAACCTATGAACTATTTACTTCTGGAATTTTCCATTTAATATTTTCGGATGATGGCTGACCATGGGTAACTGAAACCATGGATAAAGGAAGGGGGGCTACTGTAATTCAGAATGACTCATATTAGTGATGAGTGCTGAAGCAGAAACAGTCACTGTGAGGTAGCTCTTGTGTGCTAAGAAAAGTAAGTGTCCTGGAAAAACCACAACCTAAGTGACTGGATACATCTTCCTTCCACTGTTGCTGGAGATCGCTAACAAGCCAGGTTATTCCAACGGTTCAGTGCTCTGAAGTTCTCGTTTGGTTATTTACTCTTTTATTCAACAGATATTACTTCCGCAGTGTGGGAGGCACACGTTTGGCACTGGAATGGTTGGAAACCAGTAACAGATGCACTCCCTTCCCTCTCTGGCTAACAGTCTTGGGAGATGACAGAAACTGATTAAATAGTCAGACCAACAGTTGAAAATGTAAAATGCAGCTTAGAGAGCAGGACATGGCGGGGGGAGTCAGGCGAGGCTCAGATAAATGCCCAGGAGGAGCAGGAGACAGGCAGAGGAACGGCCGGGGGGAGGACACTCGAGATGAGGTCCTGAGGAGTGAGAGTGGGCAGGGTGAGCGACACTGAGAGGGAGGGCGACAGTCAGGAATTGCTGAAGGAAGAGGCAGAAGCCAGACAGTCAGGAATTGCTGGAGGAAGAGGCAGATCCAGACCACGCAGGTAGGTGCCTCCTAGTATTTGTTTAGAAGTTTCAACTTCATCCTCAGAGCAGTAGGAAGCCATTACTTTTTAGATGATATCCTCAGATTTATGTCTCAGAAAAATCACGTTGGATCCCTGTGTGGGGCATGGATCAGAAAGGAGTTCATAGCAGATGATGGAAGGACCGCTGGGAGCTCCATCCATACACATTGAGGTCCTCCACGAGATAAAACTGGTACAACTAGGACTGAGGCTGGGGCTGAGGAGACAGGGAAACATGGAAAGAGTCAAGAGCTATGTAGTGGGTCAAATGGTTAGGGTTTGGTGATGGTTTCGGTAGGGAGGGTGAAGCTGGGGAAATGAGTAATGATAACTCCTAAGTGTTTGTATTGTGCAAACAGATGGCAACAGTGGGAGAGAACCAGGTTGGCAGGGAGAGATACAGTCATGAGTTTTTCTTTTATACATTGAGCTCTGTGTAACTTAGAGACATTTTAGTGAAAATGTCGACTGGCGGGGTACATTGGTGGTCCCCACTGCCTAGGGTTTACCTGGATGCTCAGCATGGATGAGCTGAGCTGGGGAAGTATAGGGAAGACGGCCTAAGGAACGAGGTGTAGGGTCTGCAGCATCTTCACTGGCCAGGGACAGAAGAATGAATGAATGTGCAACCCAGAGACTTGGAATCAGTGATAAAAGAGGTGGGAGGCAACAGGACAAGGATGTCAAGGTCCCGAAGGAACGAGTGTTTCGGGAAAGAAGGGATAGCCAAATGCTGAGAGCTCTTGCAAGACGTGGAATGAAAAGCACTTGGTGGAGTGTGAAGAAGGCCACTAGTGACTTCACGAAGAGTTGTGTTTTTAGTGAAATGTGGAAGACGAAGCCCCCTTTGAGTGGAGTTGAGGCTTCAGAGGGAGCTGTGGAAATGGTGAACACAGACTAATATTTTGACAAGTTTGTCTGTAGGGAGAAAGAGAAAAATACCATGGCAGCCAGCAAGAAAAAGGAGGTGGTTCTTCTGTTTTTGTTTAAATTGGAGAAATTTGAAAGGTTTAAAGCTAATGGGAAAGAGGGAGGGCTTAGATATATACAGGAGAGAGATCGAATAATCCAAATAATGTTTGAAATTAGTTTTTTTTTTTTCCCTCCATTTTTGGTTCCAGAATCTAATTGGTTATTTGCGCCAATCTATAATAAGAGAAATGTCAGAATTCTCTGAATTTCTTGACTCCCCTCAAAGTCACCTTTCCACAGGAAGGATTGTTCTCTTTATTAAATGCCTCCATGAAACTTAGCAGAACCAAGAAAACAAAAAGGAAATGACTTTGGGGAGTAGAAATGGTGAGATAAGAAAGCAAAGGAAAGATAAATTCCTCTAAACTCACTTTAACCTTCATAAGCACCTTCAAATACATATATCCTCTGACATTTTTATAACTATAAAATAGTCTCCTTACAAACACTCACCATGGTAACTTAAGTCTATAGAAGCAAAGACGAGTTTGTGGAATTCAGGCAACATCTGGTCATTTAAGCTGAAAGAGCCATTATTTTTTTCAATAGCTTTTTTTTTTTTTCCCCCTTTCTCCCAGTCCGTATTACCTTCCAAAAGGACTTGTTGGGGGAGTCGGGGGGAGGGAGTTGAAAAGCAAATTTCTAACATCACATGTACTCCCAACATTTAAAAAATGAGAAAAAGGGTGAGGTAGAAAAAGTACTTTTGACTATTTGGCACCTTCTTAGAAAAAGAGGGAAGTAGAATGAAGTAGAATTCTAGTTGTTTTACAGTTTTCTTATACTTCAGACACTGCTTTTTATGACAGATTTTTTCATTTACATTACAATCTTCTTATCTGCTAACTAGCTGTGAGTCCACCGTTTTGTCATCTCTGTGACGAAGGGCCTGGAAGAGATGACATCCAAGCTCCTTCCTGATTCCTGATTCTAGGACTCAGCGAACTAGTCTTTGCTCCTTGGCTATCACTGAGTTGTCCCCACGGTGAGTCCTTGGATCCTTCAGTTATCTGTTAACAAACATAGGTTCTTTGTCTTTCTCTCTGAAACATCCCTCTTACAGCCCCAGATGTGTGAATTGGTACCGAAAAGAGAGGTCGTTTTTATCCATTTCTCCCCTCACCTCCTAAATCAGCTGGGTCATCAGGAGTTTGCAAATCAGTGTGTTTTTTACACTTATTTGAAAATTAAGAGAAATGGCTAAAGAGCGCACACCAGATACTCTGTGCTTTCAAAGTAAATGTTTAGTCCTCAGAGTATGATTGCGCCAATTCCAAAAGTGACACTGATAACTACACATGGAGCATCACGGAAATACCTCCAACAAACCTGGAGTCGGCGCAATCCTGCTCGTCGGAACGTCGACTGCTTCGGAAATGGCAACAGCAGTCAGCATAATTCTGTGATCACTGAGTTGTTCTTTGGCTGTCTTATGCAGTACTCATTGCCTAAACTCAGATGTCTAACGAAATAAAGAAAAGAAAGCCTGATTTACCCCAAACTTACAGTAGAACTTCACCTTCTGTGAGATCTCAGGAGTGACCGTGGATCCTGCAACCCACAGTCCTTATGAAATGTTGCACTCGTGGGTGGTTAGAGACACTATGACTTTCCACTCAGAGCTGTCCTTTCTCGAAGGTGGGTTCCTTCAGTACCTCGAGCTCCTGCCCCCAGTTCAACCCCCTGCGTCATTATTCATCTGCTCTTCTCACCTTGAGGACATTCCTTAAACGTGTCCTCCACTCGACCTGACACTGCGGAAATGCTTATTTGTGTCTTAATTGTTTCCTCTCCGGACTGTAGCAGTTTCTCCTTTATGGTCTTCCTAAACCCTCGCTCGCTCAGCTTCAGGGGGGTCTTGGAAGCGATGGCGAGACTGGAGGCCCCTGAAGGATGTGCCTCTGTGGCAGTAGTGGCTGTTGACCCAATGGTTTGTTTTGTTTTTTCAACTGGACTGTTTCTGCATCGACATGTGATGATGGCTGTTTGGTCGGAAACTGGATGGGACTAGCTTTGGAAGTCCAGCTGACAGATTCTGTTGAAAACTGTCTTCCGAATCATTTCAATTAGATTTTCAGCGGGAAACATGATCATGATGGTAGCTGTTCCTTGAACTTGTGGTGGACTTTGATCGAAGTCTCCTTACTTAGCTATGGACGGGGAGGATGAGAAAAGTGTGTGAAATATAACCATGCTGCTTTTATTCTACAGACATCGACATGCTTTTCACAGTTAAAATTATAGTAAGACTTGTAGTATTTTGTGTTATATTTTAGAAGTATTTTTAAAATTAGTGGTCCAGTCCCCAAAATGTGCTTCTGCAGTAGACATGGACAGTTCTGCTCCGTCCGTTCCACAGTCGCCAAGTGGAGGGTCGGAGTTCAGATATGTTCCCTCTGGAGGCAGGAACCATGTCGTTGTTGTCTAACAACACTTCGGTAGAAAGGTCTATTTGTGTGTGTGTGAAATGAAAGCGACTGACTACCAAAATTTGACTGGCACTCCTAACTTTAAAAAGAATTATTGTTGGGTTTTGGTCACCCCTCATTATTAATAAAGAACTCATTATTAATAAAGAAAAAAAGGAACATGTGTATGTTATCGGCCTCAAAAATATCTTTCAGGAAGAACCGTCTTATGTTTGTGATTTTTTTTTTTTAACTATTTGATCTCTGTGTGAATTCATTCTGGGAAAACAGGATTTTGCTGTAGTATATGTGCATCTCTCTCTCCCGCTCTCCTGTCTCTGCCTCCCTCCCAGTCTCTCAGTCTCTGTCTCCCAATCTGTCTCTCTGTCTCCTGTCTCAGTCTCTCTGTCTCTCTCTCTGTCCCCCCTCAGTCTCTCTCTGCCCCCCATCTCTCTGTCTCAGTCTCTGTCCTGTCGCAGCCTCTCTGTCTCTCTCTCTGTCCCCCATCTTTCTGTCTCAGTCTCTCTGTCTCTCTCTCTGCCCCCCAGTCTCTCTGTCTCTCTCTGCCCCCCCAGTCTCTCTGTCTCAGTCTCTGTCCTGTCACAGCCTCTCTGTCTCTCTCTCTGTCCCCCCTCAGTCTCTCTCTGCCCCCCATCTCTCTGTCTCAGTCTCTGTCCTGTCACAGCCTCTCTGTCTCTCTCTCTGTCCCCCATCTCTCTGTCTCAGTCTCTGTCCTGTCGCAGCCTCTCTGTCTCTCTCTCTGCCTCATCTCTGTCTGTCTCTCTGTCTCTCTCTCTGCCCCCCCAGTCTCTCTGTCTCTCTCTGTCTCTCTCTGTCCCCCTTCAGTCTCTCTCTCTGTCCCTCATCTCTCTGTCGCAGCCTCTCTGTCTCTCTCTCTGCCCCTCAGTCTCTCTGTCTCTCTCTCTCTGCCCCCCCAGTCTCACTGTCTCTCTCTCTGTCCCCCATCTCTCTGTCTCAGTCTCTCTCTCTGCCCCCCCCAGTCTCTCTGTCTCTCTCTCTGTCCCCCCCTCAGTCTCTCAGTCTCTCTCTGCCCCCCATCTCTGTCTCAGTCTCTGTTCTGTCGCAGCCTCTCTGCCCTCCTCCATCTCTGTCTCAGCACAGGCCTAGCCCGTGGACTGAAGGGTACTTCCGAGGGTGTGGCGTGGGCAGCCCAGCACGTCAGCTCGGTCCTCCCCGAACCCCCAGCGCCTGTAGAGCGGACTCGCCTGGCCGGTGCAGACAGAACGTGTGCTCTAAGCGTTACCATCTGGTGCCGCAGGCAGGAATGTGCATGGCTCCTGGAAAGGGAAAATCTAAAACTTTTTTAAAAAGTGGGGCTAACAAAAGAGAAGCCTGCTGTTTTTATTCCCGGGGAAAACATTCTCCTTTGCTGAGGAGTCCTTCCAGCTGAGACGTGAACAGCTGATGGAGTGAGTCTGAGCACACCCACACTGGCACAGTGATCATCATAATAGGTTAACTTTTTGCTGCTGTTGTTAATCCTCACCTGAATATATTTTCCTACTGATTTTTAGATAGAGTGGGAAGGAGGGAGAGAGAAACATCGATGTGACAGAGACACATCGATCTGTTGCCTCCCACATGACCCTGACCAGGGCCTGGATTGAACCTGCAACATGCCCTTGACTTGGAATCAAACCCGAGACGGTTCAGTCCTTGGGCCAATGCTCTAACAGCTGAGCCAAACTGGCCAGGGCAGTAATAGGTAACTTTAATTGAGAGCTTTCCACATACTAATTGTCACTGTTCTAAATGCTTTTCATGTATTAACCCATGTAGATGGTCAGTGATGCTACCGTGCAGTCTGTTATTGGGTAGATGGGGAAATTGGCACCAACAAATCCAGTGTTCCAACAGGTAGAAAGAGACAGAAAGGGGACTTGAACGTGGTCTGACTCTACATTCTTAAACCAGCTGGCTTTTACTGCCTTGGATATCTTGGGGTGCTTTTCTCAGATTTACATTATGCATGTTTTTGAGGTCTAACAGAATTTTCATTCAGCAATATTTATCAAGTATCTCTCCTGTATGTTAGCATTGCTTTCAACTTCATTTACCGTTACAGACTCTCTTCTTAGAAAGAGCCTTGTTATTGTTCAGAGTTTGAAAATTAAATGTAACCCTCTATAAAGACTTGGGTTGGTGTAATGTTATAAATGCATATGTAAAATGCCCCCTGCGTTTTGGGTATGTTTCATTTTATTTGATGTGGCTTAATGTAGGCAGTATATCGAGAGGGTTGAATTAGTCTTGTGATGGGAGGCCTCCCATTCTCATTTCCTGTCTTGTAAAAATTTTTTTTAACATTTTTTCCGTGAAACAGTTGGAGTGTTTTCTCACTGAAAAAAGTCCTGCATTTGACTTTGAAATAACTTTAACTTCACTAGAATTTATGATTGCAATAGTAATTAGTAAAAGGATGGCTATTTAAGGCTTGAGGTACTTGTATGTTGAAGACTGTAAAGTATGCAAAACAGATTTTCTGCTAAAATAAAGTTCTTATCCCAACTGAGAGTGTTCACAAACCTGAATGTGATACATTTGAACACTTCAGCGTGATTGTTCCCTGAGAAGATTGCATAGTCCTTGCAAATTAAAGTTACATTTTGGTAACAGTGAGTCAATATTCAGGCTTTTTAATCCTGCCTCTTCTCTACTCAAGATTTGCATGTAATATTTTGGCTCTATTTAGCTATTATACATTCTCCATAGTTCACAAACAAACAAGAAAGATCGCCTCCAAGAACACGAAGAGTAAATCTGATTAAGGAAAGCACACTAGTTCCTTGACACGTGCACTCACATGTAAACACACACAAACACATTTATACACATGCACACATGCTCATGTACATTCACATACATACTCACACTCACAAATTTACATACATGCTCATGCACACACCCACTAACCTACAAATACCATGTGTGTGTACACATACATACACACTCTCAAACAAGTATACACATATGCACATGGATACTCACATATGCACACATGCTCATAAACAGATGTATTTGAAAATAAGCCTAGTTTGGGCCAAAGGCTGTTCTTGGATAACTTTATTTTTTGGTGTTGAGTTTCAAGAACCCGTTTAGAAAAAGCTTTCCAACATGATTTCTAATTTCTGAGACTGAGCCTTGCTTGCATCCTTGTCTTTAGTATTACTTCCTTCATGTTTATGACTTTTGTATCTTTGCGTTGGGTTCTTTCTGCAAAAATCCTTTTATGACAAGAAGATTTCTTTTTTTCCCCCATCATCTGAAAGATGAGATACATTAAGTGGTATAACTTTACTAGTTTTCTAAACAGTCAATATCTCGAAAACACTATTATGTTCAGCAAAACAAGTGACAGAAATGTTCTCCTTTGGAAACATTTAAGGCATGGAACTTTCAGATCTAATTCTTGAATTTAGATAGACAATTCTGGTTTGTATTGAAATTTCCAAACAGTTATAAAAATAATTAATTGAGAAATCACGTACAACCCAGCAAATTATCTCCGATTTGTCTTTGTTAGTGCTTATATAAGGACTACTTATTAAATTTTTGAATGGGGTGTGATGCTTCCCACAAGATTTTTTTTTGAGGGACTAACCTACAGCTGCATTTCATATTATATTCCAATCTTTGCAACCTCTTAAACCGCACAAAATAAGGGAACCCTTCAACGTGCATCTAATTTCTCTGCTCTTCAGGCATCTGAATGACGCAAGAGGTTAACCGTTCCATTGTTCTGGGAAGATCAATATTTCTTCCTTTGGATGTTAATGATGGGATGGCATCCAACATGGATCCTTGGGCAACTCTTACAAGAGTCCAAAGTATTCAGAAGGGAAATAGCACTAGGCAGTACGTAATGGATTTGCTCTTTGGAATGGATAGCTATTAATTTATACCAGATCACTTCTTCAAGGTTACTCTACCCACCCTCTTCTGTGATCTAGAGCCAAAAGAGTCAAGTGGGTAATTACCTTTTGTCAAATTATATTTTGACCTACCTTATGATAGCATTTGGTATAGAATTTTTCTCCCAAAGGACATATAAGCACTTTATTAACATCTCTTTCATTCCTAACATATGTCTAAGATTAAAATACAGGCCAAGTCTTTTCCTTCACCATAGTAAAAACCCCATTTTACAGACAGGGCTGGAGACGAAGGCTATTTTCTGGAAACAGACTTTGGCTGTTTTCCCCAAGAATTTTAATTTTAAAATACTCTCTTTTTAACAATCTCAAAGATTATTAGTAAGAATCTTTGAGATACTCATGATTAACAAAATGTGTTCTTTTGAGTATTCTGTTAGCAATTATATATAATTATATATACATATATACATACACATACATACATATGAGGCATTCCTTGGCACTGCATGTAAAATAGTTTCAAGCAAGTCTGAAATGTCAACTATACGTCTTGTGTTCAGGTTGATGATGAAGATGGAAGATAATGTTGATAAAAAGGTGGTTTTAGCCCTTATACAGTTAAGTAGGTTCTTTTTATTTTATTTTAATTTTTTTCTTTATTGATTGTAGAGAAAGAGGAAGAGAGAGGAAAAGAGAGATAGAAACATGGATGAGAGAGAACATCGATTGGCCGCCTCCTGCATGTCCCCCACTAGGGATATGGCCCACAACCTGGGCATGTGCCCTGATCAAGAATTGAACTGGCGACCTCTTGGTGCATGGGTCGACGTTCAACCACTGGGCTACACCAGCTGGGCTTAAGTAGGTTCTTAACATACTTCCTGATATATGGATGTTGGATCTGGCAGGTATGAAGTGTTCTAAAAGTATTTAGATTTCATCTCCACTTATCAGATTTAGTAAATTACATTTAGTCATTAATCACCAGTTTAAAAAGGCTTAAGATCTGTTCTGAAGCAATTCAAATTCCTGCCACTACCCATTAGAAACTTCAACATGTTTGTTGCAGAATTTAAACAACCCTTATGGTATTATTTTTCTCTTTGGTATCAATTTTTATTTTACATTCTGGAATTCCTTTGGCTCTACTTATTAAAAGTCTTACATAGTGAAGAGATTAAAGGTGAGGAAATAAACTCTTCAGGAGGGCAAGCTCATCACCAAAGCTCTTTTCAGGGATCACTGGTCATTGCAAAGGAATCTTCTGACAGTTTGGTTGTATCACTGAAAAGCACGGAGAGTCAGACTCTTTGGAGCCTCCATCACACTACTGAATGGAATGAGGGGGAAATGTATTCTGCAGTTAAATTATTCAACCTGGTCCTCTTTTATCTGTTAGTGTTTTCAGTGATTAATGAGCTTATAGTATTTCTATAGGGTGACTGCATTATGGTTGAATTTAGAAAGTTTTCCTAAATGGGTGGGAGAATTCTGCATTTGCACGCAGAGTTAGGGGAAGAGATGGAAGAGAAACTTTTCATATGCTCTGAACATGTTCAGTCTAAAAGGAAAAAAGATCATTTGGCCCTGGCCTATTTTGCTCAGCGGTTAGAGTGTTGGCCTGCGGACCAGAGAGTCCCGGGTTCGGTTCCCACTAAGGGTACGAACTTCAGTTGCAGTTTGTCCCTGGCCCTGGTTAGGGTTGTGTAGGTGGCAGCCAGTCGATGTGTCTTTCTCACATCAAAGTTTCTCTCTCTCTCTTCCCCCCTCTCTCCCTCCCTCTCTTTCTGAAGATAAATGCAAAAATGTCCTTGGGTGAGGATTTAAAAAAAAAAAATCATTTGGCCTACTAAAAAGATTCAGAAGGCATCATAGTAATGACTAAAACATAAGAAAACCTGTGTTGTGTCAGTGTTTATTTTTTAATTAAAAAAATTATTTTTTCTCATTTACAGTTTACAGTCAGTATTATTTTGTATTAGTTTCAGGTGTATAACATAATGGTTACACAATCATATTATTGTTGAATTTTTTTCCGATTTGATACTGAGGCCTTCAATATAGATAGTTTTGCACATTATGTAAAATGGAATCAAATGCTGTATGTAGTAAAATGAAATATTTCATCCCATTATCTGTTTATGGACAACATATATGTTCCTAAAGAGTGACAGTTGAATAAATATCAACTCTGTGTGTGCGTGTACACAGAGAACATGGACAGACCATGAATTCTTCCCCTGATTATTAAAATTTATAAAGTACAACATAGAAAAATAAAAGTTGTACAAAGAAATATGGATCAGAAAATATCAACTATATAAACTCAACACTAAATTGGTAAAGTCCATTTTTCAAAGTTCAGTTGGGTGGTGGTTTAAGAAAAAAATATTCAGACATTTCAACATTGTTTGCTTATGGAAAACATTTGTAATTCTGTTAGCAAAGAACAGTGTCAAAAATCTAAACGTTTTTCCCTCAACATCTGCATTTGCTTATTAAAAAACACCCCACACCCCCAATCTCTCAAACAACTTAAGTTTGTCACGGAATGTTTTCAAATGTCATGAAATACAATCTCAAATATTTTGTGAATCTCTGAGTTTTAGTCTTATTTGTTTATTTCATTTCCACAAGGCTTTACATTTAAGATTTAAGATAGGCGTGGTCTAATAGGATTTGGGAAAAAAATGCTTTAAGAAAGAAGTCATTTTGGGGTCTTAATGTGAGGGCCGGTGGATTTGATTCTCCTGGGCAGGCTCCACAGAGAAGTGTGTCCCCCCACAAATGTGCTTCATCAACTGAATTTCATATGTTTGGGTTGGGTCGGGGGGCTTGACATCTGCCATTCTCCACAATTAGGCTACTTGAAAGAGGGAAATGCCCTGGCCAGTTTGGATCAGTGGTTAGAGCATCGGCCCGCAGACCAAAGAGTCGCGGGTTTGATTCTGGTAAAGGGCACGTACCTCGGTTGCGGTTTGCCCCTGGCCCTGGTCGGAGTCATGCGGGAGACACTCAGTCGATGTGTCCCTCTCACATTGATGTTTCTCATTCTCTCCTCCCTCCCACTCTATCTGAAGATAAATAGAAAAATATCCTTGGGTGAGGATTAAAAAAAAAGAAACAGGGAAATATGATTTTAATAGAAGTGTGTGAAGGTCTGGTATAACCGCTTTTCTCGTAAATCTGATTTGTAAGCTAGGAGACTAAAAAGAAAGAAAAGGCAACATGGTCTCTATCTTTCTCTGAAAAAATAAACGTATGTGTAAGTGCAGATGCACAGGCCTTCACGGGAGTATTTTAATTAAAACATTGAAAGAAAATGCTGAACACACTGAACTAACTATGAGATCTTCCTTCTTGACGTTAGTTTTGCATATATTTCTTTTTGATACTTGTTAGATGTTTTCAGATTGCCTCAGCTAAGGAGATGAACTAGTTTCTAACTTGAGACGGATTCGATAATGTTTTCAAAGGTCATTTATTTTCAGTTTACGGCAGGTCCCATGAATCCGAGCTCTGGAAGTCTCATCTTTTAGTAACCCCACCTGCTGATTTCTAGGTAGCGTGTAGTTGTTTCAGATGGTCAACTTAAAAAAATTTACATCTGCGTAACAGTATGTTGTTATTTTTAGTGCAAGATATAAGCAAGGATAACAAGGAAAGACAGGGTATGAATGATTGGTGGATGTGACTACTACTGTACCCTGTCTCCATTATTTAGCTGATTTCCTTTCAGTCAATATCTTTCTACTGAAATATTAAGTTTAGTATCATATTTGAAATGTTTGGCTGAAAACATAATAGACACACACACACACATGCTCACATCAGTGGAAAACACATGTTAAGACTGGATCATCGTAAGAGCTAATTGAGATGGAAAAAATAAATATAATTTTGGCTTACAGGGACTAGCTCCTTTTTTTTTTTTTTTGGATGCGTATTGCCATATGCATCGCCAAGAAAAATTAAAGTGATTTCTTACCTGAAATGCCTTTTACTTTTTTTCACCTTCTCTGATTATCTGTTGGTTATAGAACACATACTAGTTGAGATCTAAGGAGTGAAAATTATATTTAAGATCTGCTTCTCATGACAAAACTCACATTGTGAATATTGAAGGGTAAATATTTAGTGCAGATATTAGGCTTTTGAAACAGTTTATATGTTTGTACATAAAGGGAGAATAATTTAATAATTGAGGGCAAGTATTGGAAATGTTTTTGGCAGTTTAATTATTCACTGAATTTCTTCCAAGCTCTTAATTATCCCAATTTTGATACTTTCTTGTTACATATTTATAACACCTCCCCAACACGTATTTCTTCACTGATATGCATCATACACAATGAGATGTAAGAGAGAAAATATATAGCATAAAATTTCCAAATTTTCAAAGCTGTACTTTTGCAGAAATCACTATTTGGAGTTTTCTCTACACAGTGTACATGGGTATACTTTTCACATGCTTTTCTCATGAAAGCATTTCCCGATTTTCTCACTTGATCCAGTTGCTGTGATAGCAACAACCCGAATAAGGATTTGCTTAATTTTTGTCCCTCAATCCAGGGTAAAGTCCATGTCTGCCTTGCCTAGTTCTGCTTCCCAAAGACTAATATGGGAGTTAGCTAATGACACGCTGGTGCTCAATTTATATGTGTAAATGAAGGAATCAACAGATGTATACTTAATTGTGTAAATTTTGTTCATTTAGTAAAATGGAAACATTGGTTCATGGGAACAGGGTAAATTAAGTTTAATCGCTGAGATTTTATTTGACTGCCTAGTTAAAATGTGAAAATATAAGCCAGAATAGAAACTTAGTACAATATCAGAGTAATTTCTATTTAATTTTACTTTTGGACACCTTTTAAGTAAAAGCATACCTTAATTACTCTGGTAAGATATAATGTTTAGGAGGCTTTAGGTCAGGTTTTTATTTAACTTTATTTTTATTTTGGGGTCAGTTTTGAATAAACAAATTTAGCCAAAGATCGGCCAACAAAAGGTTTTTAAACATGGATCCAGATACCAGTAGGTGGCGCTGTATTCCAGTGCTGAATAACAAATGGACTCTTCTTCCAGAGGGTTGACTTGTGGTAGAACCAAAATTCTGGTCAGTCATTTTCTAAGAAATTTTATAAATCATGGTATGAATTACACATCGTAAATTCTGTGTACGTATAATATAACCATAATTTGGGATTTAATAGGAAACTGTTTTTACTCCTATACATTATTTCTGGATTTGAACTATGAATTTACTGTCATGTAAATAGTTATAATTTTACTACGTTACATTGAATTTACCTTGAACGTATAGTAACAAAATACACACATCAGGAACGGAAACAGAAATAACGGCAAAATCCAGTTCAGACTCACCATGAAGAAGGTGAGGACGTGATGAGTGGATGAACAGGAGGTGGATTTGTATGCTGTTAGTTCATGGAAGCTGTTTGACCATGACGTCACTTTCACGCTCTTAGCATTTTGCTCTTTACTCCTGCAGACACTGCATGTTTTGTTCTGAGTGATAAACTGGCAATCCAAAACATAAAACAGCAGTTTTCGATGTGAACAGTCAAATCCGATCTGTGATTTGAAGAGAAATAGATCTAGAACCTGACCACCTGGAAATGGAAGAGACCTGCACACCGGAGTCCTGTCTTCTTCCCTCAAACCAATGACTGTGTAGACGACTCCTTTCAATTATTGATAAGTCTCTGACTTACATGGTTTATTCTCTTGCATTTAAAATACATGGTGCCTTTCTGGAACATCTAGGTACTATAAGATTGAAAATTAGTACTTGAAACAGGGGTGGGGAAATACTTCCCAGTACATACTGGTTTTCATAATAAAACAATAGATTTTAATAGACAAACAATTGAAGTTGGGTTCTTCTGAGAAATCCCAGTCCTACCTGGGTACAGTTGAAGGTGAACGTCTGTTTTCATGCCTTTTTTTTGTTTTTTCCATATAAACACTTTCATCAAGCTATGTTGTGCAGGTCCTTGAGCGATCACCATAGAAGCCATGCTTTTTTTTTTATCCTCACCCAAGGACATTTTTCCATTTTTTGTTCAGGTAGAGTGGGAGGGAGAGAGAGGAACAGAGAGAGAGAGAGAAACATCGACGTGAAGGGACACATCGAGTGGCTGCCACCCGCACGACCGACCAGGGCCGGGGACAAACTGCAACCAAGGTACGTGCCCTTAGCGGGAACTGAACCTGGGTCTCTCTGGACCGCAGGCCGACGCTCTAACCGCCGAGCCAAACCGGCCAGGGTGAAGCCATGCTTTTTATAAAAGGAATTGGTGCTAGTTTGATATATATATATTTTTTTGTTCACATGCAGCTACATCTTTTTCTAAATACTCACGACCATTTTAGACATTTTCTCGAATTTAAAATAAAGTTTACCTGTCTATATATGCTTTCCAATATTTGCCACCCCTTCCCTCTGTTTTGAAAATAACATTTATTTCTATTTGTCACTTTCTGTTACATTTTCTTCTTGTCCATGAATTCTCAGATAGTAGATAAATATGTACCCTTATGTATGTTCCTTCAGAAACTAAAACATAGTTTAGTCAGATATTGGAGAAAGTATCTCATTCAAATTGATTTATTTTTCTCTTCTTGTCTTTTCAGTGATTTTGTACCTATTTCTCAAATTACAATGGCTTTTTCTATATATCCCTATAATCTTTCTTCTTAAATATTTTACTTGAGCCCTGGCCAGTTTGGCTCAGCGGTTAGAGTGTCGGTCTGCGGTCCAGAGAGACCCGGGTTCGGTTCCCGCTAAGGGCATGTACCTCGGTTGCAGTTTGTCCCCGGCCCTGGTTGGGTTGTGCGGGTGGCAACCACTCGATGTGTCCCTTTCAGTCGATGTTTCTCTCTCTCTCTCTCCTTCCCACTCTATCTGAATAAAAATGAAAAAATGTCCTCGGGTGAGGATTAAACAAACAAACAAACAAACAAACAAATAAATAAATAAATAAATAAAATTGGCTAATCATTAAAAAATATATATTTTACTTGAAAAAAATATTCTTCTTTTGTTTTGGGGAAAGAATTAGAGAAAGAAGCAACCTTATAAGAAATTGCCCCAAATATTAAAAACAACAACAACAACAAGAGAAATCTAAAATCAAGGAATTACATTGCAACATCGATACGGTCACAGTGGAATAGTCAATAAAACAATTCAATATTATAAACCCCAACCAGGATTCTGAAACGTAGTTTTGTCTCCCGTGTACTAACAGTGCATCATGCCCTATAACCTGTTCATTATGACCTTGTGAAGGTTCAGGAAGACACAGGAGAAGAGATAAAAGCCCAGAGAAGAAGCAGAGAGTAGACACAGGAAGTAGCAGACAGGGATAAAAGCGCAGTGAAATAGGATAGTGGGGCCAGTGCAGTGCTAGAAGGACTGCCAGGGGGCTTGCAAATATGTGGGTGCTATTTGCCTTTGATGAGAAACTTCAGCAGGGGAAAGTGTTGCTAGAATCTCTGAGGTTACTCAGTTCTTCTGCAAGAAACACAGTTGGTTTGGGGCATGGATCCAAGCCTCCTCCTCCATTTCCCCCAGCCTACCTCACTGTAGCATTCTTTTTGTTACACGTGCGTGATTCAAGTTATTGGGCCGTGCCAGTGGGGATTGCTTTTTGCTGTATTCATTCCACAACCCAAGGCATTCTTCATTCACATCCTTTAAACTGGGATTTAAAATTATGAAGCTGACACAGCCCTAAATAATAGGTGTTCTCAGTTTGTAGCACAGATGCCCAGCAGGTCTAGATCAAACTAGTTAGAAGAGAAAGATGTCTCCAGTGACTTCAGTTCCAAGGTTATCGCTCTCTTTCTCTGAAATTAAGATTGTTTTCTTTGATTCAAAGTAGCAAACTCTGAAATATAGTCCGAAAAAATATATTTAAGCTTGTTGCTCTTTGCACCTTTGGGATTTAGGCAGTGGTTCTCAACCTTCCCAATGCCACGACCCTTTCATACAGTTCCTCATGTTGTGGTGACCCCCAACCATAAAATTATTTTTGTTGCTATTTCATAACTGTAATTTTGCTACTGTTATGTCTTAGGCGACCCCTGTGAAAGGGTCCTTCGACCCTCAAAGGGGTCGTGCCCCACAGGTTGAGAACCGCTGATTTAGGGGATTAATGTGATTAAAATCAAGCTGAAGGCCATTAGCATAGGCATTTGCGTCATCAGAGAGTACTGTGTGGGAAATGGTATCGATAGACTCCGCAGTGCTTGAATGCTGTCCAGCAGTGTGGTTGTGAAGTATTTGCAATAAACTGCAAGTGAAATGGACCATCTGCTGCCTCGATCTGTAGAAAGATACTGCTTAGGTAGATGTTGGCGCACTGATTTTTATATATAGACTTTTTTTATAGAGACATTTCCTTTGCCAGTTCTGATCATCAAAATTTAAGCTTTTAAAATCAGACACCCTTATTGATAAAAATAGAGAGCATACAACTGTTAATGATATATGTATGAACTCGTCAATCACATGCATGTACTATTGTTCTAACAAATTATGGTAATTTAAGGCCAAGAGGGTTATAGGGGACTGAGATCGATAAATCTGAGCAGATATTTCTGGCATACGAAGATTTGTATGTGCCCTTTTGGGATGTGTGTGCCTCCCTGTAGAGACCACCAATGTGAAGGATTGCATTTTCTGGTGGAATTTAACTAAAGGTACATCCAGCGAGGGGACTTCTGAAGTTGGCTGCAAGTTTGTTTTCTCTCTTTTAAAATTTACAGTAGCTGTATGTCATGAGGTTTTGACATATGTCTGATCTAAGGGAAATGAATTTTCTTATGGGTAGAAGGTTCAGGAGACTCATTCCATCATGCATTCATAAAAACTAATGGATAACCCAGTTTAAGGACAGGTTACTGTAACCCACTGAGCTGCAGACAACAGTGGACAATTTGTTTCCTCAGAATTGATACATATAACTCTTGCAACCAAACCAAGTCTCTAGGATGTAATTCACTTACCAGATGTGTGAGAGTCTGATGACAGTTATACTCGTGTGTGTGTGTGTGTGTGTGTGTGTGTGTGTGTGACAACTACAGTCCAGCCCTGCCTGGCTCAGCTTTATTGGCTTTGCTAAGAGCTGAGGGGCCAATCTGACCATATCTTTACTTTTAAAAAAATTTATTATTATTATTATTATTATTATTATTATTATTATTATTTTTAATCCTCACCCGAGGATATTTTTCTATTTATTTTCAGATAGAGTTGGGGGGGGGGCATTTATGTGAGAGAGACATATTGATTTGTTGCCTCCCCCAGGACTCTGACCAGTGCTGGGGACCACACTGCAACTGAGGAACGTGCCCTTGACCAGAACTGAACCGTGATTCTTTGGTCCATGGGCCGAGGCTCTAACTGCTGAGCAAAACTGGCCAGGGCATATATCTTAACCTTCTGACATGAGGAGTAGTCTTAACAGCAGGGTCTGCCCTTGGTCCCCTGGTGCTTGGCCAACCTGCGGGGCTCAGGAAAGTCCAGGAGAAGGCTAGGCCTTGGGGAAGTAGCCGGGAAGGCAGAATATTCCGAAGGATGAGAGAGAGGGGGCCCTGGTCTGGGATGTGAACTTGTTACTTGTTGATTGCTTTGCTGTAAATTAAGTTTCCTAATCTCCATGCAGCTGGGAAGCCAGGGGCCCCAAATACGTCAAAGCTGGGTGTTCTAGCTTTTTGTCTGCCTGGTCAACATTCTCTTATTAACCTAACAACTCGATAATATTCACTGCAAATTAAATCAAGCCCTTCCTCACACAATTACATTAATGTAGTTGATTGAGTCCGTTGGAATATCCAAGAGTGCTTTCTTGCAGCCAATGAGTATTTTTAACTAGTGGATCAGGTTTCAGGTTTTTGAAAAATAAATGTCTTTGGCTAGTGCCAGAAATTCGTCTGTTGTTGAATCGATTTCAGTGAGATTCAGTGGCATTTTGGTTGCCCAATAGGAGTTAATGCATCCAAAATAAATAAAATTTTAGCTGAAGATATGGACTTCCTTATTTAGGATTTCATAATTTTAAAAATAGGTAGTGTTTTTCTTGACAGAAAACACCCGTGTAGTGGACAGGAAATACCCTGTTTGACAGAGTACTTCAGATTCAGGATTTTTTGTGTGTTTGCTTATGAAAGTAACTTATGTTCCTTGTTGAAAACTTGGAAACCATATACAAGTATAAAGAAAAACAAAACCAGCAAAATTCGAACAATCTCACTGTTAAAATCTGGTGTATTTCTTTGTCTCCTTTATTTCTCTCCCCTCCTTTTATTGATCTTTTTTGTTTGTTTGTTTCAAATGGAGGTTATGTGGGATATTTTGATTTCTACTTTGCTTTTTCCTCCTGCACTTATCTCATGACTATTTCCACAGGCAATTAATCTTATTCCAAAACAGTATTTAAAATATTACATGTGCACCATCGTTTATTTTATTATCTTCTAATGGACATTAGAGAAATTTTTCCCCTTGAAAGAGAATGTTTGCTTAGATATTATAATTTCTTGGGAACCATGTATTCTTGTCATGAAACGTATCATTTTATGGAAAAAGGTAGTTCACTTTTTCCTCTCGATCCACCGCAAATTTAAGGCAAACATGGGAAACAGGTGTGATAGAAAAGGCAATAATTAAAAATTGCTCTTAGAAATGTAGAGAAAAGTGCAAATGATCTTTAATGCCATTTCATAGCTCTGTGCATTCATAGGTATTTTTGTTGTTGTTGTTCTTTTGTCCTAATTGACCACATGTTCGATGTTGCCTCAATTTACTACAGATTTCTGGCGAAGGTGCTTTATTTTTGATTGAAGTTAATCATCTTTTGGGTTTGTGGTTTTAGCAGAATCCAAGGCAGGTCCTCTGAGTAGTTCCTGTGACTGAACGCCAAAAGATAGACCGAAGTAAAAGATCCTGTTCTGGAAAAACGAACCGCCCAAAGGACCTGCATGTCTTTCCTTATTTCTTTTTCTTTCTAAATTAAGAACTAAAATTTAAACAAGAAGCGGCATTTTCCATTTAATTAAAACAATCCAGACTTGGAGAAAGAAGTAATTAAATTACCGAGGTTCCTAGTGCAGCCAAGTGTGTTACTGTGTTTTTATTGCTTTACTAATATGCTATTCTTTTTATTTCTTTTCTTCCAAACACAGCTGAACATGTTGGAACTAACAGCAAGTAGGTTTTTGTTTGTTTGTTTGTTTTTTAATCACTATCAGCAACATTTTAGGGGGGAAATGACAGCGCATCTTTGATAGAAATGGGATTAGACGTAAAATTATTCTGTCCCCACTGTGAGACTTCTATGATGACAATATTATCATTCACTCTGTGTCCTGAGTGCTGGACTTTATGCTTCAGTTGGTTTAATTCTTTCAACAACTCTGAGAAGGTCTAGTAAATAACTTATTCTAGCTAGTAAGTAGCAAAGCCAGAACTGCTATTCTTGTTTGTTTTATTCCATAGTTTATATTTTTTTCAAAGTTTTCTTATTCCATCAGAGTAATAGATATGTTTCTTAAATAAAACAAGAAAACAAAACCCTGAAGTGTTACAGAAAACTTCCTGAGTCCATTCTAAAGTTAATTCTTACTTCTCTATGTGGCCAGAGCTAGAGGAAGGAGTAAGTGGAGCATTCGTATAACTATAGGCTAAGTATCCTTGAAAAAAACCGTGAGCAGAATTTTATTACCATTGTTCTATTGTATCTTAATGCAACAAAAAGGAGAAACAGGAAATTGTTCATAATGTCCCTCAGAGTAGATACTTACTGAGCATCTACTATGCCTTAGAAACTGTGCGAGCTGTTTACACAAGTATTGGTCACACAAAAATACTTAGGAGAGGTATTTCCAAGTGTAGTGTGTACACAAAGGTACTGAAGCGTGGAGAGTTAAGTCACTTGTCACTAATAGTATAGAACCGGTACAAGAACACAGGTCTTACCTGAAATGCAGTGTTCTTTCATTGTGTCTTTCTTTTTTAGAGCCATCGTTAGAGGATATCTATTAAAATTTTCACAAAACTTTATTTTAAAATAGGCAAGCCCTGGCTGGTTTGGTTCAGTGGTTGGAGCGTCGGCCCACAGACCAGAGAGACCCGGGTTTGGTTCCCGCTGAGGGCACGCACCTCGGTTGCAGTTTGTCCCCGGCCCTGGTTGAGGTTGTGTGGGTGGCGACCATTTGATGTGTCTCTCTCACATAGATGTTTCTGTCTCTCTTCCTCCTCTGTCCCTCCCGCTCTGTCTCAGGATAAATGCAAAAATGTCCTTGGGTGAGGATTAAAAAAATAAATAGATAAATAAAATAAAATAGGCAAGATTTGTTCAGTGCTTACTTTGTTTCGAATGGAAGAAAAGTGTGCTCGCAATTTGCTAATTTCTGTCTGTAACTGTGTTTGAGATCTTGGCTGTCTGGAGTTTTGATACATGGAGCAAGTTTAAAGTGTTCATGAAATTATTATATCAGTTCTGCCCCAAAGAAAGCATTTGTAATCTTACTCTTAAATTGCTTGTCATCGAATTCTCTCCTGTTTGTTAGTTATGTTATATTTATTCAGCGTGTACATTTTAGGTAGGGGGTGTGTCAACATTCTTAATCTTTGTCAAATCCATTGGCAGGCACATTTATCCTGGTGTTTGGTCAGTTGCTTAGGGGACAAAACCAAACAGCATATTGGTTATGTTACGTTGGGCTTTGTGGTTTTACAGTTTAGGAAGTCCCGTCCTTGTTCACTATCATGCAACCATTGCTGTTCTAAAATGTTTTCTACTATATGTAACCAGTGGTTTAAAAAAAAAAATTTGGAGGAGACTACAGAAATGTAGATTCCAAAACAAGGCAATGATGCCAGAATCGAATCAATCAGGAATTCCTTTGTTTCTACAACAATTAAACCTTTAACAATGACCTCTGGTGACTAGGAATTATTTGAGTGCGGTTGGGAGTAAAGCATGTGCGTTTTCTACCAGTCCAGGTGGGAACCTGGGCTCTGCTATTGGCTCATCAGATGAAGATGATAATACCTAGCTCGCAGGGCTGTTTTGAGGAGTGCACAATAAAATCAATGTACAGTGCCAGACGAAAAGCAGATGGCTATTATTATTTCCGAGTACTTCCAACTCAATTCCTGAACATATAAAACATGTGGATTTTGAGAATGTTCAACCGTTAAGACTAAAAAGGAAAGAATGTAGGATAGGACCTCCGATTTGAACGCAGAGTTGCAAGTCACATGATCCTATCCTCTTCTGAGAAATGATCCAAAAAGACAGGGTAATGAGAAACAAAAATGTAAACGACCGTTTTTGGTGGAAGTGAGAGACTGCTAAAAAATGCCAGACTGCCCTCCAAAAAGGAATTTCTGCCCATAGCTGTGGAGAGTGGACAGCAGGTCATGGAAATGGACAGCAGGACATGGACATGGACAGGAGGACATGGAAATGGACAGGAGGACATGGAAATGGACAGGAGGACATGGAAATGGACAGGAGGACATGGAAATGGACAACAGGACATGGAGATGGACAGGAGGACATGGAAATGGACAGGAGGACATGGAAATGGACAGGAGGACATGGAAATGGACAGGAGGACATGGAAATGGACAACAGGACATGGAAAAGGACAGGAGGACATGGAAATGGACAGGAGGACATGGAAATGGACAGGAGGACATGGAAATGGACAGGAGGACATGGAAATGGACAACAGGACATGGAGATGGACAGGAGGACATGGAAATGGACAACAGGACATGGAGATGGACAGGAGGACATGGAAATGGACAAGAGGACATGGGAATGGACAGGAGGACATGGAAATGGACAACAGGACATGGGAATGGACAGGAGGACATGGAAATGGACAACAGGACATGGGAATGGACAGGGGGACATGGAAATGGACAACAGGACATGGAAATGGACAGGGGTGGAGGCAGAAGGGGCTGCCTGTACTGTTGCAAATGGTTTGATTTCAGTACTTTTTATGGCTCAATAATATTCCATTGAATATATGTACCACAACTTTTTTACCCATTTGTCTATTGATGGGCACCTTGGTTGTTTTCATATCTTGGCTATTGTAAATAATACTGTAATAATATTGAATGTAAACTATAATTTAAAAAGATTTAAACTATAAGAAAAGCCAAATTTATTTTTTATAAATATAAAACAAAAAATATAGGTTTTAATTTTTATAATTGAAAAGAAAACCTTGGCTTCAAAATAATATATTAATAGCCCTGGCCAGTTTGGCTCAGTGGTTGGAGTGTCGGCCTGCGGACCAGAGAGTCCTGGGTTTGGTTCCTGCTAGAGGCATGTACCAAATAAAATAAAATAAAATAAAATAAAATAAAATAAAATAATGTATTAATAAATGTATCTTCAAGTTATTTATATGATTATATTATGTTAAACTTGGGGCTATCGTTGGTGAACCTCTGATCCCCATTTTTCCCCAAACATTAAGGGAACAAAATAGACACAACCACACAAAAATATACAAGTCATATACTTTCAGCAAATGGCCCATCTCTGTTGCAATGGAGGAGAAAAAAGTAAGTTAAAACTGCAGCAACTACTGTTCACATTGGCTGAAGAAATAAACATACAGATTTATTTATCATGAGAAAAAGGGCTGTTATCCTGGGACATGTCCCTGGATGCTTATCCAAGTGAACCTCCAGCAAACAGCTGGTAGAGAAGAAAAAAAAAAAAAGTACTACTTTCAAAACCATGATACAAAAGAGAAACAACCCGAAATCTTTAAAAAAAAGAATCCCAAGGAAAAGAGGAGGAAATGAAGGGGAAAACCAAAAGCTAGATAAAGAAAAAAGAGAAAGCAATGTGACCATGAAAGAGATAAAAATGGTTATTAAACATGGTGCCATAAATTTAAAAATAAAGCAAAACAAAACCTTAAAGAAATAAATGTCTCAATGTAGGATTAGTACAGATCAAAAATACAAGAATTCAGAAAAGAGTTGGTAGATGAACAGCGGAGAGACTCAAGAAAAAAAAAGAAGAGAAAAATGAAACCACGGAAATAAAAGTAAAATTGGCAGGAGAATAAGAAAGATTAAACATTGCTGAAAACTTAGTGAAGACATAAAGGATGGATGTGAGTAAAATGAAACAAATTTTTAAGAGTTCAGAAGGACTAGAAAGAAAATAGTATCTATAGAAGGCAGGCAAAGGAAATCAAGTATGCACATTACTGAAGTCACTAATAAAGAAAATGGAAACCACGTGACATAATAAATATTTAAAACTATAAATTAAGTGAAGTTCCATAAATTAAAGAAGACTTGAAAAAGTATACCAGACCCAATGGAAATTGCCCCAGAGCCATCAACAAAAACATACTCAAGTTAACTTGCTTAACATCTGAGATACCAAAAGACTCCCTTGAGTGGCCAAGAAAGAAGTCACTTGTAGAAGAAAAAGATTAATGTGACCTTAAACTTCTCTATAACACATTCATTGCTAGAAGATAGTGGAGCAACATCTATAAAATCTTCAGAGAAAGAGTGTGATGTGAGGATTTTTTAACCAGCAAAAATGTTGTTGAAGCACAAAAGCAATAGCAAACACTTTTGAACATGTACAACTCAGGCAATGTTGTTCCCTTGAGACAGCTTCAGGATTTTTTAAATAAAATGACCTATAGTCATTCAAGCTATATCTGAAAAAGCACAAGTCCTGAGCACTGGGTTCATGTAACTCACTAAGAGTAAAACAAATATGGAGATTAGAACAACAGAAGAGACTACAGCGTTGTTGTGCCGATGGTAGAAACAATTAGCCACAAAGGTGAGACAATAGAGGAAAAGAAAATGGGAGGTAAAATAAAGACATTGATTTTAGACGCATATCTGAATGACCTGCATGATATAAGGCAAGGTTTACTACAAGTTGAATTAACTTGAAATTAGACAAAAAGAACACTTTATAATATTAAACAGGCAGAGTAATACTTTATAAGGGCTTGAACCATTCACAGTGAAGATATAACAGTGAAATATATCTATGTATCATTCATAGAATAAAAAATATTAACAGAAGAAATAGAAGCAATTTAGAGTGAGAGACCTTAATTTTCTTCCATAATTCAGGGTGAATCAAGTGGACAAAAATATGTAAATCTATAAGACCTAGTTAACATAATTAATAAGATGGATCTAATTAATGTGTGAAACAATGTTTCCTGAAAACAGAGAAAAAATATATATATAATGTTTTTTTATTGATTTTTTTAGAGAGAGAGGAAGGGAGAGATAGAAACATTGATGTGAGAGAGAAACATCAACTGGCTGCCTCCTGCATGCCCCCTACTGGAAAGCAAGCCCCAAATCTGGGCATGTGCCCTGACCGGGAATTGAACTGGGACCTCTTGGTTCATGGGACGATGCTTCATCCACTGAGCCACACCAGCTGGGCCAGAGAATACATCTTCTTAAGTGATCATGGAGTATTGACAGAAACAGACAGCATCACAAGGAAAAGTACACTAATCACAGTACAATAAAACTAGAAATTAGTAACAAGAGAAGAAATTTAAAAATAATTCATCAGAATTAAAAACCTTTCTCTCAAAATTATGTCAAAGAGAAAATCAAAACTAAAATTATTAAATCTAGAAAATAAGTATAGTAAAAGCATAGCAGAATCTGTTATATGCATAAAACAACTCCCAGAAAAAAAAAATACAAATTTACGAGCTTGAGTAGTTATTAGGAAGTTAGAAGAAAACAACAAAATCAGTCTATCCAAAGAAAAATAGGATAATTAAGAAACATAAAAGCAGATGTAATGAATTATATAAGAAATAAATAGATGTACTTCTTTGGGAAAAATAAAATATTAGTTAATGAAGTTTTTGAAAATGGTAGAGGGCACGTATATATAATGTAAGAAACAATAATAGGGAAAAATATCTGGACATTTAAGCCATAAGAAATTCTGTTTTCTGAACTCTAGGTGATACTTCAAAAAATGGGTAAAATTTCGAGAGAAAGATAATTTACTAAAAGACTCCAAAATATATAGAAAATACAGACAGGTTGACAAATCATTGGGGAGGGGGAGGGGGTGTTGCAGAGAAATCAAAACCCTGATGATTTCATAAGGGAATTCTGCCAAACCTTTAAAAACCGATAATGCTGAGGGTATTTAAACTGTTCCAGAGTACAGGGAGTGAAGGTTTAACAATTTCTAAAATGATGTAAGCATGATATTGACATCAACATTTAATAAAGATTGAACTTGAAAGAAAACTTGAGATCATTCCCATTCATGTTCTTGCAAATAACTATGCAAAAATCCTAAATAAAATGTTGACCAACAGAATCTAGCATGCATTGAAAGAAGAAAACATACTGATTAAGGGGGCTTATTTCAGGGACAAAATGGTGTAGTGAAAAGAAATCTATTAACATTACATTTAAGGAGGGAAGCACGTGATTTTGTTCATACACGTTAAAAGGCAGCACACTTGAATGTTCGTGCTTAACAACTAAAAGAAAAACCTCTAATACAATTGGGAATAGGCAGATATCTTCTTAACCTGATGAAATAGATCAATTTCAATCCCAAATCCAGTATTATATTTAATGGGGAAACACTAGAAGCATTCTTACTATTTTCAGAAACAGATAATGAAGTTTGCTATCCCCTGTATTATTAACATTTTTCTGGAGTACCATATATATTAGCAGTAAGCTTAAGAAATGTGCAAACTTCTACATGAAAAAAAAACCCCCAAAACTAAAAAAAGCTTCTAATATTCCCCAAAGAATACTTCAATAATTGCAATAATACACCACGGAAAGTCTCAGCATCTTGTTAGTTTCTCCTAATTCATTCTATCAATTTATATGACATTCACAGAAATAACTATAGGATATTTTTGGACCTGAATTGGTTGATCTGCAGTTGGTATGGAAACATATACTGGCACAAACGCCAGGAAAATTCCACAAAGAGAGACTAATGATGTGGAATTAGCCCCAACCGAGATTAAAGAAGGCATATTAAGCCTCAGTTATGAAGACTATTTGCTTCTAGGTTATGAAGGGAAAGATGAATGGAAAAGGATACAGAATACATATGTGAACTGCAGTGGCATGTATTATCAATGGGGAAAATGGATTTTCCAATAAATAGTAATGAGCCGACAGGGTAGCCATTTGGGGAGGGAAAAGGATCTATCAGACCTCATAGTTTACACCAGCAGAAACTTCAAATGGATCCTTGATGTGAATGTAAAACATAAACCGGAAAACTGCTAGAAGACATCATGGGGTAATGCTTTGTAACTTCAGTATGAAGAAAGCTTTTTCAGCCATGAGAAAAAAACAGGAACCATAAGCAAAAAGTAGTAACTTTTATTATTTCTGTATGACCAAAGTTGCTATAAGCAACATCAAACTAGAGAAAACTTTTTGGAAGTGAGAATACAGACAAAATCTCCTTTACCTAATATATAAAGAACTTCTGTAAATTGACACAGTAGCCCAGTATAACAATGGATGAAGATGACGGACATTCACTTGACACAAAGGTAATGAAGAGAGGTCCTCCCTTGACACTGTGATATTAATCACCCCCTTCCCACATACCTGTCTCAATAGCCTGCTTATTTCCATCATAGCACCCGTTCTCACCTGTTGTTGTTGTTTTCTCTTTGCTCGACTACCTGTTTTATTCTCCGTTTTCTCTTCAAGGCTGTGAATTCCATAAGGAAAGGGAATATGTCTGTCTCCTTCACAGGTTTGTGCCACGCGAGGTACCATCAGATATAAGGCTGTTCTATTCCTTCTTCAGAAAAATGCCTTCTAAACATTCTTCCTGATGACCTGTGCCAAACATATCCAGTTTTCTTATAGTAAAGTTGCAGAATTGAAAAGAAGTCACATAAATGCACGTAGTCGCTGAGCTACAATGGGAACTGTCTCATGAGGCCTTCCGTGTTCATCGTCATGCATGGGGTGTGATCACCTAGGGGGTATTTGAAAATTATCTGCTGAATTAAAAAGTTTTAGAAGAGTGTTTTCCAGAAGAGATCTTAAGTTTTTGTCAGTCTGTTCTTTGGCAGAGTGTAGGCATCATTAATAACTTCATTAGAGTCTTAAATTCAATTTCATTTACTTCAAGTTTTCGTCAGTTAATTCATCTGTCTCTTTGACTTTATTGATTTAATTACCATGAGGAGATTCATGGGCAAAATTATAGATAATGTGTGAATGACTTCAGAAGTTCTATTTAAAAAAATTTTTTTTTTCTTTATTGATTTTATAGAGAAAGGAAGGGAGAGGGAGAAAGAGAGAGAAACATCCATGAGAGAGAACATTGATTGGCCGCCTCCTGCATGCCCCCCACTGGGGATTTGGCCCACAACCTGAGCATGTGCCCTGACTGGGAATCGAACTGGCTCCTCTTGGTGCAGGGGTCGATGCTCAACCACTGAGCCACTCAGGCCAGGCCAGAAGTCCTTTTAATGCTCATTATTTCTCTAATTTTTTAGGACTAAATGCCGTAATTGTTTTAAGAGATTTTATATTACTTAGGATTTTTTTTCTCTAATTATTTTTCAGGCAGTCATAGTAATGTTTTCTGATTTCTCCAGACATCACACTTTTCATGTCCATATTTATTGTTTAAATTTTCACCCCTTCTAAAATTGGTCATGGATGTGTTTGTGTGTTTCTGTTATGGCCATTTAGTTATTATAGACACACTCATATACATACATATGTTTATATTTCCTGTTTTTCAAATAAACTACTGATTCTTGAAGATAAAGACTAACTTTATTTCCTTTATAAATTGCAATAGTAAGTATTTTAAAGTCATAATTATTGTTGTTCAAAATTGTTGTTTAAGTATTTCTGTAACTTCACCATCATCCAACAGCGAGGGTCACTGTCCAGGTGATGGAGTCTCCAAAGGCCACAGTTGCTGTTCTCAGAGAAGTTATACTCTAGCTTGGGCAACTGAACATGCAGTTAATAAATGTTGCTACTGCTACATAAAAGGATGATTCCAAAACTTAGTGTTGTAACACAACAAACACTTACTACATCACACTCTTTGCGAGTCAGGAATCCCAGCATGACTCAGCCAGGTCCTCTGACTCAAGGTCTCTCCCAGATCTGTAATCAAGGTACTGACTGGGTCTGCAGTCACTGTACAGCTTCACTGTTGAAGAGTTCACCTAGGGACTCCCCGGGCCTTGGCAGGATTGAGTTCCTCCTGAGCTGTTGGCCAGGGGCTGCCCTCATCTGGGCCATTGGGCCTCTCTGTAGGATAACAGGCTGGCTCCTCCCATGGTTAATTTCCACCAGGAGGGAGAGAGCATACAAGGCAGGAGCTGTAGTCTCTTTGTAACCTAATCTCCATGGTGACATCCCATTGCCTTGGCCCTGTTCTCTTGTTAGAAGCCAGTCATTGGATTCAGCCCACGATCAAGGACAGGGAATTACAGAGTGTGAATATCACTGGAGGCCATTCTAGAGCATGCTCCTCACATCCAGTAAAGAGCAAACAAACAGTGAAGACAGGTCATTAAAAAAATCCAGAGGAGTGATTTCTAAGGGTTGAGAAATTCAGGAAGGTGTTCCATAAAAGCTGGGGCTTGAGTTAAATCTTAAAGAAAAGTTTGGTAAGGGGAAAAACAGCCTCTTATATAGAAAAAATACAAATAAAGGCATGGAGATAGATGTTCTTCTAAAATACTTTGGCAACAGATACTATATATATAGAAAATATAACTTGAGAGTAGTAATTTCTTATGAAGTATTAATTAGCAACCCTAAATCAGATACCTACTTTCTGTTTTCAGTAAATGCTGTTTTTATCTCAGTCTTGTTTGGGTATTAATCTTTTTAAGTATCAGAGAATAAAGATCAAGCATATTTCTGGAATGCTTTATCGTGTAACTTTGACTTCTGAGATCTGATTTCATGACAAGTATGGTAAATGATGTTCTATTCTCTCCAATGGCAAGAAAGTAGATTTTTAGTTATCTGAAATGAAAAACTCACATAAACACGAAGTTTGACTTTTTCATCTTATGCAAGGTAAAAATATAAAGATTCTTTTTAGAAGGCATAGCTTAATAAGAATGTACGGTATTTACTGATGCCTTCTTGAGATGGAATTTCAAATTCATTAAATTATCTTAAATAGTGATAGGCACCCAAAAAAGCATGATTTTTTCCTGAACTCTCAGAGGGAAGTTGTTCCTTGTAGTAGAGTAGATACTTATTTTCCCTAGCCTCATGTGACATTGTGACATTGTCATGAGGGCTGCTGGCCTCATTAAACTCTCAGGACAACTCTGTGGTGTAGGGGGGATTATTATCTATGTTATAGATGAGGAAACTGAGTCATTGAGATTAAGGCACTTGACAGATACGAAAAACAAAACACTAATGCATGGCAGTGCCTTGATTCTAACCCAGGTAGTTGTTTTTTTAATCCTCACCCGAGGGTATTTCTCTTCATCACCAGAGCAGAAGGAGGGAGAGAGATGGAGAGAGAGAGAGAGAGAGAGAGAGGGAGAGAGAGAGAGAGAGACATCGATGTGAGAGGGACATATCGACTGGTTGCCTCCTGCATGACCCAACCAGAGCCAGGGACGAGGTTCGTGCCCTTGACCGGAATCGAACCCTCAACTCATTGGTCCGCAGGCCAGGGCTAACCCAGGTCCTTTTGATTACCCTGTCTGAGCTCTTAGCCAAAACAATAAACTCGCCTCTTAGGTCAAACAGTTAGTCAATGCGTGCCCCGTGGTGAACAGCCCCACGTCGAAGGCCACTGTCGCTCCCGCTCCGTGGCTCTGCTGGGTCTGGAGCAGCACCCAGCTGTGAACCAGTGTGGCAGGGGCGTCCCTTTCAGCCTCTCTGCTAATGGTTATTAACGGTGCTTGTAAAACACGTGTTGGATATTGCATTCGGGTTTGCGTACAGATTGTACAGCAAAGAAACAGCCCCTGCCTCTGGGGGTTTGGGTTTAAAGGGAAGGCTTGATGTAATCAGTTCACTGGAGTGTTCTGCAGAGAGAAGCAGAGAAGCCTGGGAACTTGGAGCCGAGGTGTCGAAACCCCGTGGTGATAAGAGGGGCCTGGTCACTGTGATACCAGAGAAGTGTGGAATGTCTCCGCTGTTTGTCTGGAGTTTGGGGAAAGTTTTGGCTATGTGCCAGTCTCCTGGTCTCTGTGGGGACACATGCCTCTCCTTGCAAGTGCGGCTGTGCTGTGGGGACTTGGGGAGAGAGGACGTGGGGTAGCGCTGCGTGGGTATGTGGACGCTGTCCTGTTACCAGGTATGGGCCCAGTGTGTCTTGGGTTAAAAATGCCTTTGGTGCCCGGCCGGTGTGGCTCAGTGGTTGAGTGTAGACCCAAGCACCGTAGTCGCTGGTTCGATTTCCAATTAGGACACATGCCCAGGTTGTGGGCCTGATCCCCGGGGGGGGGGGGGGGGGGAGTGGGGACATACAGGAGGCGGCCAATCGATGTTCTCTCTCATCGATGTTTCTATCTCTCTCTCCCTCTCTCTTTCTCTCTCTAAAATCAATAAGGAAAAAATATTTTAAAAAAAATGCCTTTGGAGAAGATTGACACTGAAACAAAGTAACTAATTTTATTGACCTTGAAGAGACTATGGTAACTTCCAAACCTGGGATCAATTCCATTAGCAGCTAGGGAAATCCTCTGAACTTCATGTTAGGAGAGAGATTTAAATTCAAAACGAATACCCGTTTAAATGATGATTCAGTGTTATGTTCCGTATTTACGGTTATACCGGATATTTCGTACCCCCAGTATTTCCTCCACGAAGAGAACAAAGCGAGACAGGTACACCGTGTACGTGCACGGACACGCATGGTTGCAAGCGTGGGTAGAGACAATAGACACCGAGGGTAAGCAGAAGGGGACCCGAATGGGACAGTGGTGGAACTTCAGTGTTACAAGTGCGAAGAGGGTTGCTTTTCATTCAGCCCGAAGGGGCTCTTCGTATGTTCCTGAAGACTGACTGCGGGAAGATGACGTGGCCAAGAGCTGTGCACGGAAGATGAAAGCTGGACGTGCAAGGATGGGGAAGCACCCCATATCCAGCCCTGGCTGGTGTGGCTCCGCAGCTACAGCGCCCACCTGCGGACTGAGGCTCACAGGTTCGATTCCCGGCCAAGGGCACGTACCTGGGTTGCAGGTTCGATTCACGGCCCCAGTTGGCCTCGTGCAGGAGGTAACCAGGTGACGTGTCTCTCTCATGTCAATGTTTCTTACCTCCTTCATCCCTCCTTTCCACCCTGTCTAAAAATCAATAGAACAATGTCCTCGGGTGAGGATTAACAGCAACAAAAAGAATACCATATCTAGATAATGACTGTTCTGATTAGATTCTAAATTCTTAAAATAGTTCACCTCACAGATGAGGTCTCAAATCAGTGATTTCCTTGTTATCTTGCCTGATGCTCAGAAATATTTTTGTGTCTTTCCCTAGTGGCCATTGTAAACCCCTTAAGAACCACACCCCAAAAATTCCTGAGCGCAACCTCAAGCTTGTATATGACCCAGTGAAATCCCTCCCTTCTCAAAGTATACGTACAGTTATTTTAAATTTTGGAGGAACAAAGTGCTCTTCCTAGTCTACCTATTCTAAATACCAATTTTTATCCCGGCGCCACCTTTTAGACTTTGTCTCTATGCACATCTGTCTTTGTGGACACTTACAACAAAGTATATGAGCAATTCTGTTTTGCCTTTTTATTTAATAGTATATGATAAAGTTTTACTTGTGTTTCTATGTGGAACCATAGTTTAACTGCTGCCCAACATTATTTAGAGAATCATGTTTTTAGTCATATCTCTATTTTGACATTATTTATTAATTGACTGGTAACGTCAATATCTTTTTATTCCCAGTGAATTATAACAAAGAAGGAAATAATTTTATAACATCATTTTTGGACTCATAGCTGTAATACATATAACTATGGTAAATTCACAAAAGTCGTAACCAGTTATGATCTTACCAACAGGACTAATATTCCAGGTTTATGATGGTCCTGGTTTGAGTGATAATCTTTAAAATTGTGTGTTCTTTCTTACAAGGCACTTCAAATTTCATTCTAACTAAAGATGAACATTTGCTCTGGTCTCGGTTCTTTGCTATCCTTCTTTCAATGAATTTCCTTTCATCTAGTGATTGGTAATTTATTTTTGTATAAATTAATGATCTCTTTAGATAGTATAGGTTTTTTTTTATTTTATTTTTTTTTATCCTCACCCAAGGACATTTTTGCATTTATCTTCAGACAGAGCAGGAAGGAGAGAGGGAGGAAGAGAGAGAGAGAGACTCATCGATGTGAGAGAGACACATCAATTGGCTGCCACCCACATGACCCCATCTGGGGCCAGGGACAAACTGCAGCCAAGGTACGTGCCCTTAGTGGGAACCGAACCTGGGACTCTCTGGACCACAGGCTGACGCTCTAACTGCTGAGCCAAACTGGCCAGGGCAACAGTATAGGTTTTAATTTATTTTCTTTGTTGTTGTTGTTAATCCTCACCTGAGGATATTTTTCTATTGATTTTCAGAGAGTGTGGGAGGGAGGGAGGGAGGGAGAGAGAGAGAGAAAGAGAGAGAAACATCGATGTGAGAGAGACACATTGATTGGTTGCCTTCAGCACAATTGAACTTGCCACCCAGGTACATGCCCTTGACCAGAATTGAACCCACCACCCTTCAGTCCGAGGGCTGATGCTCTAACCACTGAGTCAAACTAGGCAAGGTAGTTTTATTCTATTTTAGTTGATGACATAATTATTGCCAAATCTGGCTTTATATATATGTTTTTTTAGGTTTTCATTTTCATTTGATTTTTATATATTCATACCTTTCACTGTTTTCCCTTGTGATTTCTCTATTACCTTGAAAAGGAGAGTTTTATTCTTATATATCTGATATATATTCTATTTTTGATTCAGTTAAAATAATTATAATGATTATATTGAACCATTTAATTCTTTTGGAGTTTCTTTGATTATAGACTGTAAAATATGAAATGAAGTAAAATGTTTTTTAAAATAATAATTCTGTTTTACCTACCTCATCTTCATATACTAGTTTGTGTATAGATCATTCATTCTTTCCTCGTTATTACATGTTTATGTGTATACCTGCGCTCTCTTCTCTTAGTTACTGGGGCTTATGACGTTCTTCACGGTCTTGTCTTCATTGATATAAATTGGCCGTATGCCGCTCAAAATACATCAAAGAATATCATTGCTAAGTATTCTAAAACACACACAAGCAAAAAATAATTTTTTTTGAAATTTGTAATATATTATATCCATACACTAACTTGCCAGAATACACGTATTTTAATATTTAGCTTTCTTTAGATAATGATTTTTTTTTCATTAAAAAAATCTTTAATTGTCTTCAATAAGCAGTACTACTTAATTCCATGTCGTGTTAAACCTGGAACATTCATACCGTTGCTGGGATTTTAAGTGCATGGTTCTCAAAGAGCTTATTTGCATATATGCGTAACCAATGTACACAGACAACGATGTGGTGAAGGCAGGGGGTCGGGAGTGCGGAGGAGGGTGTCAGTGGGGGAAAAAGGAGGGACATCTGCAATACTTCCAACAATAAAGATAAAACAAGAAATCTTTATGTTAATAAGAGACAGGAAAGAAGAAAAGAAGAAGCAAACAGAAAAGATGGGAACAAAAACTAAGATGTGATTGAAAATAGTTCCTTCTATTAAAACTAAAGAATCGTGAAAAGAAGAATAAGTGCAAGGTTCCTTTGTCAACCGCCCTAAACCTGGTTTGTGTGTGTTTCTTCTGGGCAGCGGCAGGCACCGTCTGGCATCATACATGAAATATGAATTGTGTAATTGGAGTGAGTCTGTACGAATTCAATGCTTTGATATTGCATTCAGAACTGGCATTCTACAAACAAAGGGGTGGTAAATGTCATGCCGATCGTTTGAGCCATAAGGTTGCCAGGAGGACAAGATCCCCCAGGCTCGGTGCCCGGGAGGGACCATCTGCGGGCACTAGGATGCCTGTGGGCCAAGGGCAGGCACACGAGCTCGGCTGCTGGCCAGGTGGCCTCCTGCGTCACCCCTGCTGCCCGGCGCGGGACCAAAGCACTGTGCTCGCCTGGAGGGGAATCCGGTGAAACTGAGCCAAACATTTCCTCTTCCCGGAGCCCGGCTGCCTTAACCTTGGGCAGATAGGCGACCCCCAGGGATCTCTGAACCTCAGTCCTGGGGCGTGCTTGGAATCTGGACTGGAAGCTGTGGAAAGGCTGCCCGGGCTGAGGGCTGAGCCTTGGCCTCTGACCCTGGCAGCTCTCTGGCTTCCTCACCCCAGCCCTTCCCACCCTCACATCCAGGTCTCTGCCAGGCGGATGGAGGATGGTGGCAGCCAGCAGAAGCAGAGAAGGGGCTACTGGGTTGTCTGGGCGTGGAGAACAGGTGGCTGAGAACCTGCCCCCAGAAGGAGGTGAGAGGCAGGACCACGCACGAGCCAAGGCTCCAAGCTCAGACTGCATGTCCGTCGTCCCATGGAACTTCACATAACGAACACAAATACAAAGATAACGTTATTGCCAAATAGCGACTGCAAAACATTAAACCCCTTTTGAGAGCAGGGCCCTGTGCTGCTGCACTGGTCATAGGTGTGCGCCAGCCCTTCCTTGGTGGGACACCGGGTGGGTCTGACTGCTCCAATGCTTGGCTTGCTCATGCCTCTCCGGCCACCTCAAACCAACCTTAAGGATATTCTGCCTGTTTGTCGAATGAATGAATGCAAGTGTTCAGGGAAAACCACACACATATTATCACATCTATATAGACGTGTAAAAGCATCTATTTTTAGCACTGCCTCTGATTCCCACATTTTTGCAAATAAAGTGTTTACTTCAGAAATACCCTTTTGGATCAATGAAGTATCTTTTCCCTGAACACGTGATTAAGGCGCTGCACACCAGTTTGTTCAGTTGTGGAAACAGGGCGAAAGTCTGTTCTCCTAACTTGTGGGAATTTCAACAATATTAATGATTCTTTTCTAAGGACTTGCAAGCATGTTTTATTTCTTTTTAAATTCAACAACATTTTACCTCTCCTTTCATAATGTTTCTTTTCTGTGTCCCTCACTGATGTCTAGATTTATTTGCAAGACCATTAAAGAATTGTCTAAGAGAACAACTTTGAAATGAATTCTGATATTATTTTCTTAAAATTTAATACAGGTTTCTAAAAGAATATTATTTAAGTTAAAATATGTTCTCCTACATAGTATTAATATTCTTGTTTGCTCTCAGGGTCCCCCGATCACACTGGAAAGATTGTTAATTCAATTTTATTTAATAGAATGACTTACGTTTTCTTATCTCTCTGAGTCTACTTTATCAATTCACGGATATAGTTGAATGTTGAAATGCTATTTTGTATTTAGGATTTCAGATAAAACTGAGAGTCTGAGCTTCACTGGCCATTAATAATCCCAAGGCTGTTTTTGCAAGAATGCTGGCTGCAGTCCTGGCCAAAGTCCAGTCTAAGCAATAACATCCTCCTCTGTGTACCTCAAAGCCCGGTGTCAGTTATGAAGGCGTTCTCCTCTGCTTCCTGTTCTAAACAACTGTGTCACGTTGCTGGATGCATGTCCGTGGTTTTTCTGTCCAAGTGCAATGACCTGCGTTCATTATACATACATTGTCTGCAGTTTTGTCAAGTGCATATGTTTCAGGTTATCCTACAGCTCATTGTTAAATGAACGATCTCTTTGGTTGGTGGAGCAGAATGCTATTTAATCAATATTAGCCAACATGCAATGCGTGAATTCATCATTGACCTGGAGTTTATAAAACACACCAAATTCATCACTTCATGTCCAAACAATCATTAAGGACCTTTAAGTGGTCTTGAAAATTACCTGTTTAATGTGAGTAGGAACGCACTCAATTAAATGAGTCCTGAAATGTAGTTGGCATCAGCTCAGCTCGAAGTCAGGAAACAGTTCTGTTCTTGTGGATTAGACGCAGATCATTTAGAATGGTGCTGGACAGCAATGTTATAGTTGAATGAAGCTGGGGAAATCTGGAAGAGTAGACTGTAGATTCCGTTGAAAACAGGACAAGTAACTTTAGTTATTTATCTGATTTTCTGTAGCACCCCAAAGCAGGAAATAGGATTTTTAGATTTCCATTTAGATAACGGTAATGCTTTGACTATGTATGTTTAAACTAGCAGCTTCGCACATAGAAAACATCGTAATTGATGTGTGTTGAGTTAATAGACTGGGAATAGAAGTTTTAGGAAGTGGAACTTGTGGAGATTTAGCTCGCTGAAGGGCCGTGTCCCAGTATCTGGAACTGTTCTGTCCTCACGTCACCCTCTGTTAACCTGATGTCTCTTCCAGTCCCACCTGGGACCTCATATCCTCCTTGAGGCTTCTACAGTGTCGTCTCTCTGTCCTCTGGACACGGAGAAAACATGCCGCCCCGTTGCCTTCCTGTCACCTGGCCATTCTCAGAGGCTAGGTTAGATTTCTAAACTTTTCATAGCTTGGTATTTTTTAAGATTTCAACTATATTTCTATTTCCATCACGGCAGGCCCTGTGACTTAGATATTTTTTTACTTTTTCTGTTTTTCAAATATCGATTCGTTTATAATGCAGCTCTGGGGTCCTTGTTTTCACTTTTCACATATTTATGTGCAACTGAAAATATAAGGCCAAGAACTCTATACACATCTTTAAAAAACAGAACAAAACAAAACAAAGAACATTTGAACACTGTTATCAAATCATTCACAGGCAGTGTTCAGACCCCAACAAGGAGCAATAAATCTCCCTCCTATTATCAAGAAACCGCTTGGAGTGGAGAAAACGCCAAGGAGCAGAAGTGTGCTGGTGGAAAGGAAAAAGGAAATGAGGACCTGGATATCGATCTTGCCAAGCGAAGCGGTGAAAGAAAACACGACATTGTGAATTTCTTTCCATTATTTTCTCAAATACAATCCAGCAACTCAGATTAGGAGAACAATGGCTGAGATGCTGGAAAAAAATTCCAAGCCATCTGATAAATCGCTAGGAAATGGGCAATAACAAAATTAATGAAAAGAGGAAAGACTTCCTTAGAGTTTCGGTTATGTTTTTTAAATCAAATGTGGTCTAAAGAGTGACATAGTTCTCATATTTGTAATAATACAGATGTCCCTCCTTTTTTCCCCCATTGACCCCCTCTTCCCTGCTCCCGCCCCCACCCGTCCTGCCTTCCCCACACTATTGTCTGTGTCCGTGGGTTATGCATATATATCTGTAAGTTCTTTGGTTTATCTCTTCCTGTCCCCCCTGTCCTCTGAGGTTCGCCAGTCTTTAATTTTTAAAGACTTGCTATATGTGGGAAATTGTCTATTGATTTACCTACATCAATAACTTGATTGAAGTAGAGATCAAAACATTTTGGTCAACAGAGGAAACTGAAAACTTTGGGTTGACTAATCGGTGTTACACTCACCATGTAACCTGGTCTTTGGCTGTAGCATAGAGGCTCCATGGTCTAACAGACTACAGGATCTGGGTTTCACGTTCATTCTTTCTTTTTTCTTGTCTCCCTGTTTCCCATCTTGAAACAGTGATTGAGAATTTGCTGTAGGTACATTGAGACCATTCATCTGCTCCAGTCAGTGCTGGTCACAGTGTCCCATGGTGTCATGTGGTAGATGCCACCATGCACAGGACACTGTGCTAGCCAGCCACGGGATTGGGTGGCTTTGGTTTATCACTTCAATCGTTTAGGTAATTATAACTGTCCTGCCTTTTTCCTGAGGTTGTCATGAGGCTCACAGGGAGTCACTCCACGTTACCAAGTATTGTGAATTGTAAAAATACTTGCAAATATAGTTATGGGTAATAACAGTCATTTGATAGAATATAGGATCACCTTGTAAACTTGGTACATATATAGAATTTAAAAGAAATGAGCACTATAAAGAACATATTTTTCTTTCCTTTGAAACCCTGAATTTTCATGTCCTTTTTGAAATCTTCTTTGATTCTTTCTAAAAACAAACACAAACAAAACGTTCTCTGGATGAATTACTGCTCCCGCACTACCTTTTCCATACTTGGTTCTGCACTTGCTACATTGTACTGTGATTACATATTTACAGTTTTATCTTCTCTACCAGACCACCAGGACTTGAGGGCAGGGTTCATGTATGTTCATCCTTGTTACCAGAGGCACCGACATATACTACATGCTCAGTATACGTTAAATAGATTTTAGAAGGACTTTTCCAGTGATGTGTCTCCGTGTGTTTAGTTATATTATTTACTAGGCAAGCGGGATCTCTATGAAAGGTCATATCCAGGCACGTGACAAGAAAGAATTCTGGATGTTGTGTGCATCAAATTAGGCATCTGAACCATGGCCAAGTCCTGCCCGTGGTCCGGAGGAAAGGAGGAGAGAGTTAGTGGTGATACGATCGTTGACAGAATGGAGATCTTGGAAGACAGGAAATGTCTGTGAACCGCTCAGGTTGCTCCGTGTAGAAATGCTTCCAGACATCTTAACCTCTTTCTTCATCACTAAAGTTTTTCAGTTTCATCTTCTCTGGACCTCACATTTTCTTGTCTGTAGAAAAGGGGATTGAACCAAACGCTCTTTAACGCCTCTTCTAGCTTGATGGCTCTATTTGGAGATCGATGGTTGTTTCATTATTTTTGGTGGGTGTCCTTTATAAACAACTAGGTAAAATTAATTGAACAAAGTGGAAATGATCTCTGCGTTCTGTTAAATGTCCCTTACCTTCATTCTTCCCACGTAGTTACTATACAACTGTTATCAAAACAACATTAAAGTCAACTGGGGAAAAGGCAAAACATTCAAAGGGATAGGACTTAAACCAGGCTTTATAGAAGGAGAGGTGCACGGACAGATGAAAGATGGGGGGATGGCCACGGGGCTGGTGAGGGAGCACAGCAGCTTCATGCGAAGTAAAGGGTGTTGACGAATTTGGAAGATCGGATTAATAGAAGAGAGGCCCTGGAATGCCTTGGAAAGTTCTCACTTAATTCTATAAGCAAGAGAGGACCGTGTTCGGGCAGGAAGAGAGGACAGAGTTGTACCTGCTGAATGTCATCAAAGGCTTGGCAGGGGATGAAACCACCATGAGCAAGAAGGAAGGGAAGGGGAGGTCGCTCGTGACGGGACTGGCACAGGGCCTCCCTAAGAGGAGAGAGACCGGAATGGGAGCCTGTCCTGGGGGAGGAGGGTCCCTGCTGCCAAACGGCCCCATCATTCAACTCGGAAGAGCTGGGAAGGATCCTCACAGCTGGAAGGATATCGCGGCTCAAGTCTTTACCTCTCCCGAGTATTTCTCACAACTGATGAAAGATTTATCTCAGCTGTCCGTGTGGTTTGCAAAAATGTTTATTAATGAGCTGCAGGAGAGATGCCTATCTTTGTTGAGCACAGGTGGATAGTTGAGTCTCTGGAAAACGCAATGAAGGCTAATCGGTCCTTTTATTTCCATGTCTTGGTTTCCACTCTTGAAGAACAGGCGTATATGCAGGGCTGTTTTTAAAAATTGTTATTAAAGAGAATGTTCTTGCCTGTATGCACTTTTCACTGTTCCATGATGGGCCGTTTCTAGCACTTTTTTGTATCCCTTTCTACTGCCTGAGGTTTGAATGCTCGAAGCATTTCAGTCTTCTGCCGCGAGGAACCGGGGAGCGTGGCCTCGCAGTCCTGCTGACAGTGGATGTGCCACTGCACAAGGTGTGCCTCTGTCCAGCCTCGGGGTGGCTCCGTCCTCAGCTTCGCTCGGCCGGGGACGGAGTTTGCACTGTCACGCTCCCCCCGGGGCCTCTCCATTCTTTTGCACACGGCAAGGTGTCTCGTCTATGGTGAAGGGCGGAGGCCTTTTAGTCATGTAATCTCTAAAACAACGGCATGGGTTATGGTGGACAAATCGTGCTTCTTTTCTAATTTACTTCTTTCGTTTCTTAAATCCTACAGTCTGTCTTTGTATCGTGTTGTGCTCATCATAGAAGGCCTGGCTAGTGAATTATTATCCTTTGAAGTTACAAAATCTTTTTCTAGCAGTGTTCCTTTGAAGCTGGAAAATGTCTTGTAAAAACGAAGTGTTAAGTATTTTTCTGATTTTGTACTATAGTTGCCTATTACAGTTTTAAATATAGTCTATGCATTCACTGGATATATTAGAAAATTTTTTATCTATCCTGGGAATTTAAGATGGGGCGTCTGTACGTATGAGATTCAATGAATTTTATACTGTTATTTAAATATATGGATGTTTCCTGGGGAAAGTCTTTAATACCCTGTAAGGGCCACTTTCCACTTGTCTATTTTAAAGGTTGAATTTATTTTATGTTTTTATTTAAAAAAATTTTTTTCTTTATTGATTTTAGAGAGAGAGAGAAATATCGATGAGCGAGAACATTGGCCACTTCCTGCATGCCCCCCACTGGGGATCGGGCCCACAACCTGGGCATGTGCCCTGACTGGGAATCGAACCAGTGACCTCTTGGTGCATGGGCTGACACTCAATCACTGAGCCACACCTGCCGGGCGATTTTTATTTTTAAAACACATTAAGATGTTTACTATAGACGTGCTATATCCTGCAAAAAGCATATCGCCAGCTCCACCCGCACTGGTGTCTGGGCTCCTTCTCTTCACCCCACCTCAGTCCTGGTTTTCCAGCGAATGCTTGTCCCCACCTGTTCCTATATGAGGCAGTGATTTGTATAGAACACCGGGGCAGTTAGGAGGGTGGCAGCGACCCCAGAGATAGTCATGGTGGTCAAAGCCATCTCAGGGAATGGTGGTAGCAAGAGACACTAACCCCAGCCATGGGGAAGAAAGTGATAGGGACAGTTTCCTGAACCTTTAATGTCCTCGTATCTTTGCTTCTGCAAGTTCTTAGAAACCCTGTGGGACAGGTATTGAGGGTCACTTGTTCTTTTTCTGTTTCATGTTCAACTTTTTATTTTCAATCAATTTGGACTTACAGAAAAGCTACAGACCCATTTATAATTTCTAGTTGAGAAAACAGAATCGTAGGATGAATAAGGGATTCTTTTAGAGTCTAACAATGAAGTAGATGTTCGATAAACATTTACTGACCGGTGAAAGTGAAAAGGGACCGATACTGGGGTCTCCTGACTCTTTGTCTTGCGCCATTTTTGACTGTTCATTTGCAGGTTGCACGGCTAAACACCCACTCATTTACGTACGCATGGTCGACAGCAGATTGTGAGTTACTCTTTGGTAGCTATAAATGAAGAGGTAGTCTGTCATTTTGCAGATTATTATGTAGTAGTAAATAACCATAGAGTGCACAGTGAAGAGATGTTTGCAGACACAATGCATTAACGTCTTTATGTTGATTACTATTTATTTACCGCTGTCATTTTTATCTTCACAGAAATTGGCCCCGTAACAATTACCACAGATCCCAAGAAATTTCAGTATGAACTAAGAGAACTATATGTTCAGGTGGGTGCCTGCTTTCAATTTTATTTCTTTGGGGGGAAGGGGAAGGAAAACCATGAACTTGTAGCTGATTTTCCTTATTTTTGTGTCTGAAAGAAGTTGACTGATGTTGCAATTCCAATACCACTTCTTTCTGTCACTTGGGTCCTGAATGAATTGAGGTCAGGGAGAGGGACAGATTGGGGTCAGCGTGTCACCATTCGCTCACTCACGCGTTGTCAGTGGCTGCTCTCGTGCAGCGATGGCTGAATTGAGTAGTTGTGACAGAGCGTTTGGCCCACACAGTCCAAGGTATTTGTTATGTGACCCTGTACAGAAGACTTACTGAACCCTGTTCTGGGCAGTCATAAGGAACAGTTCATTCTTTTTCTTGAATTCATTTCAGAGGGGGAGGGGAAGAGAAGAGAGAAGCGGAGGGGAAAGAGAAAGAGAAAGAATTTGTTGTTCCACTTATTTATGCTTTCATTGGTTGATTCTTGTATGTGCCCTGACTGGAGATCGAACCTGCGACCTTGGTGAATTGGGGCGATGCTCTAACTCATTGAGCTGCTTGGCCAGGGCCAACTTAAATCTTCCCCCACAACAGTAATGGTGATTTTGATATGCTGTGCTGTAAGTCAACTATATCAAAATTTTGTCAGTAAGTATAATTGGGTTTTTAGAGAGTAATAGCTTGGTTTAAATGTTATTCTAGAAATAGGAGTTGGAGCCAGGGTTGATGTGTACCTTCTGGGTGCGGCTTTGAGATCATTATTCCAAGAGCAATTCATTAAAAATAAAAATTGCACCCTGGCCGGTTAGGCTCAGCGGTTAGAGCGTTGGCCTGCGGTCCAGAGTCCCGGGTTCGGTTCCCACTAAGGGCATGTACCTCGGTTGCGGTTTGTCCCCGGCCCTGGTTGGGTTGTGTGAATGGCAACCAGTCTATGTGTCTCTCTCTCTCTTTCCCCCCCTCCTCTCTCCCTCCCACTCTATCTGAAGATAAATGCAAAAAGGTCCTCGGGTGAGGATAAAACAATAAAATAAAATAATAAGAACTGCTTCCCCGAGGCTGTTTCAGTGCAGTGTCCTCCGTGGACAGTCTGTGCGGCCATCCACAGACCTCTCGACCACTCCGTCTCAGGTGCGGGTACCGGGATCATCTCCTCCCTTTCCTCCAAGGACGCCTTCATTCCGGAGGGCTTCAACATAACGGCGGTGGCCTGTCAGAACCTCCTCTTCTCAGTTCCTGAACCTGCCAGTCATCTTCAGGGACCGTTTCTTTACTCCGTCTCCGTCTTCTGTTCCCATACACACCCTCAGGACCTTCGCATCCCCCAGGCCATGTCCTCTCTCAGGTCACTAATTCAAGGCTGGTGTGGCTCAGTTGGTCGGAGCATTGTCCTGTACTCCGAAAGCTCAGGGATTTCATTCCCAATAGGGCTGTGGGGTCGGTCCCCAGTTGGGGTGCATACAAGAGGCAGCAAACTGATGTTCCTCTCTCTCTCTTCCTTCCTCTGTCTAAAAAAAGGAATCAACAAAACATATTCTCAGGTGAGGATATAAACAAAAATTTTTTTTTAAAAAAAAGCTTTAAGAAATCACTAATTCAAGGATCTTAATGTCCAGCAGCAACCGCCTGTCCACCAGGCTTATCGGCGCAAAGCCTTGTACTGCAATGGCCTCTTCACCCTCATCGGGGACCCGGTTGCTGACCCCTCTCCTGTCTCTCAGGCCATCAGCTCTGTCCTTTTTCCACTCTCCCTCAGTCCAGTTCAGAGTTCTGCTATTTCAGAAACACTCCCTGTTCTTTCTTAGCCATTGCTGTTTTGGTTCAAAAGGCAAAACCTCGTTCCTGAATGGCCCCATTGATGTGCGCTATTCATTCCTGTCTGTCCACTGGTGGCCAAGGGCTGTCGAAGTCTCACAATGGGGCGGGTTGAAGCGCTATACATACCTAAGACTCTTAATGCTCCCCTGATCCTACTCTGTTTGTCTGGTCAATGAATTCTCTCATTTCCCCCAGGGACAGTTGCATCCCATCACCCTTTTACAAGTGGCTATTTCAGCAAATGACCTACCGTGAGCAAGTGGCCCCACGGACTGATTCGCACGCAGGCACACACAGACCGAGGCCCCTGCCCCTTGGTACCCAGCGTGCAGTCCACCCGTACCCGGTGCCGCCTGATTCTCGTTCCTCACTCCGTCTTGACCCCTGGCTTTCCCAAGATCTTGACACCATCACACGGTTTCTTTCCATGGCTTCAGAGCCCCCGTTTACTTTTGAATAGGTTCCAGTGTCTCAAAACAAAGCAAATCCCAACACACCGAAGCTTAAATAAAGCTAGACAAAATAAACAACAACAAATTTCTATTTTTCTCGAATTCTCTTGCACATAACAAGTTGCATCCTTCTCGGCTCCTCAGTGCCAAGGAAGTTGTCTGCATCCGCTGCCAGCATTTCCGCAACCCCCTCCCCATTCGCTGCTCAGGCTATTTCAGTCTGGTCCCCGCACCCCGCTCCTGAACGCGGCTCTGGCTAGTGACACCTGGCCTCTGCTCTGCTGACGGCAGTGGGGACTCCTCAGTCGCCAGCACAGCATGTGGGCATCGGTGTAGTCCTAGCACTGACCTCTCCGCCCCTCTGGGGACATTCCTTCCCTCGTCTGCTCTCATTTTTCTTCCTGCTTTGTCTCAGCTTCCTAGGCAGCTCGTTTCCCTCCATTTGGCCACGAAATGTTAAGGTTCCGGAAGGTTTGGTCCCCTTTTTTCCCCTCTCATTTTGTAGCCTCTCTTTAGGCAAAAATCATCCATACTCACGTAAATATGGGACTAGCCCACTCTTCTGCTCAAGACACAGAGCCTTGTGTCAGTCTCTGGGCTGTCACAGCGGCTAACGTGAAATTCACCAGCATTCCCTTCCTGCTGCCCCAAACTCGGCCTTAAACTCTCGCTCTTGGCAGCCAGTCAGTGTGTCCCTCTCGCCTCGATGTTTCTCTCTCTCCTTCCCTCCCTCCTACTCTATCTGAAGATACATAGAAAAATATCCTCAGGTGAGGATTTAAAAAAAAAAGGAAAACCCAAAGTTCGGTATTCCAAACAAGTATTCAACCATGGTTCTTGTGTTGTGCATGCCTCTGTTTTAAAATTCTATGCTAAGTTGAATTATATTTCATAAGTATCTAGATAGATTTCTATAGTCATACCTTGGCTATTTTTCTCTTTTGCTAAATTTATTCTGATCATTATCTTCACTAATATACTTCCATTTTCTTTCCCTTAGCCATTTTACTCTTTTTTAGTCATTATCTTGATACATAATTACACTTTACTTTTCTATCCCTCAATATAGCAAATTCTTTACTACTTTGGATGTCCAGATTCTCTGAAAAATATCTTTACATAGAAGTTTTTATCCTGTACATGGATCGTGGGAATTAGAAATTGTATGGCCCTGTTGTGTACATTTTTATGTTCCCCTATCCTCCCATGAGCTCCTGAGACACGAGCTCTTATTGAGCATCTGATTCACCCGTGGGATGAATCAGCGTCTGCAGCAGAGTGGACTTCAGTGACTGATGAATAAGTGAACGACATGTGAAGGTGGCTTTGCTTGGTGGTATAAAAGTACCTTACAAACCTAATCATCACTTTTTAATTAATTAATTAATTTTAGTCCTCACCCAAGGATATGTTTGTATTGTTTTTAAAGAGAGAGAGAGAGAGAGAATTCCTAACCGGGAATTGAACCTGCAACCTTTTGGTGTACAGGATGGTGCTCCAACCAACTGAGCCATCCAGCCAGGGCAGATCATTACTTTTTATTACAGAGAGATTCAGAAGGGCCAAGTATGGAGATTTCTACCTGATAGAATATTAGGAAGTGATTTGCTGTATTCATTTTTTTTTTAATATATTTTTTTTTAATAGAGAGGAAGGGAGAGGGGGAGACAGAAACAATGAAAGAAAAACATCCACCGGCTGCCTCCTGCACGCCCCATGCTGAGGGTCGAGCTGGCAGCCTGGGCATGTGCCCTGACCAGGAATTGAACAGGTGACCTTTCGGTGCATGGGAAGACACTCAACCCACCTAGCCACACCGGGTGGGCATCCTTTTTTTTTTGCCTCTGCAAGAATACAGCTGGGCTAGTATCTGGCCAGAATAAAAATACCTGTATTCTCAATGAAGCCCGCACTGATTCTTCCTTATTTCCTGCCCTTTCCTTTACTGTGTTCTGAAGGGTTTTCAGGGTTTGCCCTTCTCTCTGTTCCATTTGTCTCCGGAGAGAGGACCAGGACGGTGATCTCTGACTCAGACTCTGCGGATCCCCTCCCAGGGCGCCACCGCCTTCGGAAGGGGACCCTGCTGCACTCTGTCACAGTGACTGCTCCAGAAAACAGTCTTTCTGCCTTTCCCCCTGGAATGGAAGCTGGTGTCCATTTCTCTGGAGGTTTTCTCTGGACTGGCTGCATCTTAGGGATTCATTCTGCGTTGCCTTGGGAGCCAAGAGGATGCTTAATTAGAACAACCAGCCAGGGAAGAAATCAGTATTTACTTTTCCCCTTCATTCAACAGTGGGCACAGTTATAGGCATTGAAGATACCACAGAAATGTTTTTACTTTTAGACTTTCTAGTGAATTATTCTTTTTAAAATGAATGGCCAAAAAATTTCATTGAGTAGAGTCAAATAGGAAAAGACTGTAGGCTATATCATCACGTAACACCCAACTTAAGGACTATACATTGTTTCCTTTCCTGTGTTTGCTTAGAGAATATTTGATTATTTCATAAATCAGTCTGAGAAACTAATTTTACCAATTTCATAAAATTGTAGTGTGCAATACTAAGTTTTGTGTGTGTGATTTCCAGACCATTTTTCAGTTCCCCTTCTACCATTTTTAACAACTCTTCCTAAATCGCTGATGTTGGGAGCAAAACGGATTGCCATCCTGTTAAAACTAACTTGGAATTTTGTTTAAAAACGGGAACCTTTAAAAATGTTCCTTCCACATTTATAATAGTTTGGAAAACCAGGAAAGTAAATTCAGTTTGAAGTCAATTTAAATCATTGCTCATCAACATTTCACTAGACGCAGCTATATTTTTATGGAGCTATGGAATTGAGGAAGAGGCGATTTAAAATTTTCCAAGAAACACTCAGCAAAAAATTCACTACCTTTAAATCATTAAATTTATAACATTAATTTCATTTGCCTTTGTCCGTTTTCTTCTGGAATACATACAGATAAGCGGCTTGAAAAGCAACTGAGCTTTCTCTCTGGGGAGAAGAGGGGAAGAAAAAACAGCGAATGGTATTCGGATCCCACAGAGCTTGGGGAATTAATATCCTGGTGGATATGCAGTGTGAAGTCCTGCCCTGGGCCGCGGGCTGTACAGGGACCTAGAAAGCTAGTTGATTTTTAGAAAGTGCTGTTGGCAGTGATATGCTTTCAAGCCTTTTATTCAAATGTTTTCAAGAACAAAAAGCATATTAGTCAAACATTTGAAGTGTAAAAAAGGGCATTTCTACAATAATGGAATTACAATTCTTTTTTCTAGATGGTCGAGCCCCAACACTGAAAAGCTTCACATGTAATTTAGTTTCCTTTGGTGAAGTATTTTAATAAAACGGACCTTAAAAAAGGCAGGAATAAGAGTGAAAATATGCAGGAGAGCATCATGACCACAGCAACAAGACCGAGTTATGAGGAAGAGGAGGGTCAGGTCCAGTTGTTTTCCTTTAACAGAAGCAGAAGAATAAATAAACAGATTGCAGCAGGATGAGGTTAGGGGAAATGTTTGCTGAAATATAAGAACACTGGACGGTAGAATGAACGGCCACAGGAGAGTATGCAAAACCATGACCGGATAGATAAAGACTGTTCAAAAGAGGAGGTCAAGGTAATGATGAGCTTATTTTATTTATTTTTATTATTATTACTTTTTTATTGTTGAAAATATTACAGATGTCCCCCTTTTTTCTCCATTGACTCCCTTCTTCCCGCTCTCAGTACTGATGATTTCTAGAAAAACAATTCCTGATGCCAGTTTGGCATATACCTTATGCACGTTCTAATATCTAAGTTATGCTACTATGTATGTAAAAGTGTGCTTTTTATTTCTAGATTTATAGAGAAGAATGATTTTTTTATTTTTTTTAATCCTCACCCAAGGATATTTTTCTGTTTATCTTCAGATAGAGTGAGAGGGAGGGAGGGAGAAAAAGAGAGAGAGAGAAACATCGATGTGAGAGAGACACATCGACTGGTTGCCTCACGCATGACCCCAGCCAGGGCTGGGGATGAACCACAACCCAGGTACATGCCCTTGACTGGAATCAAACCCAGTCCACGGGTCGACACTCTGCTCCTGAGCCGAACAAGCCAGGGCTTTATGCATTTTTAACCAAATTGAACTAATGTATAACCTCCCAAAATAAGAAAGCAAAAAAAATTAAAAAATAATTAGGAAAAAAAAGAGGGTATATGTCAGTAGAGATACCTATATAAAAGATGTGATTTTCATTTTCAGTACTGGATGTCAGTCAACTTAAGAAAGTAGTGTGGCCCTGGCTGGTTTGGCTCAGTGGTTAGAGCATCGGCCTGTGGTCCAGAGACCCGGGTTCGGTTCCCGCTAAGTGCATGTACCTCGGTTGCAGTTTGTCTCCGGCCCTGGTTGGGTCGTGCAGGTGACGGCCACTCGATGTGTCCCTTTCACATCGATGTTTCTCTCTCTCTCATCTACTCTGTCTGAACAAAAAATGGAAAAATGTCCTTGGGTGAGGATAAAAAAGAAAGAAAGAAAGAAAGCAGTGTGTATTTCCATGGACATTTTTAAAATATGCATTTGAATTCAAATGCCTATATATAAGTGAATACATCTATACACTCTTACAGGAGGAAATACATATATTTAATTTAGGGGAGAAATGAGATAAAAGTCCAATACATGGAACATGATACTCGTAAAAGCTTCAAAAACAGTAGAACCAGCGTCTGTCCCAAAGTAAGGGCTTCGTAAATGTCAGCTGTTATTACTTCTGTTCCACTACTGCCTCTGGTACTCCAGAGTTCTTTTAAGGGAAATAATCGCCAAATGATTATACCACAAATGAGCAACAGTTATGGAACTTGTGCTTGAGAAAGACTTTACAGGTATACATCGTTCTCTCGATTCCAACCACGCAAATATGAATATTACTTTTCACAAATGTGGCTTCTCCACCTTTGAGACATTAGGTAACATTTGTTACTCAGGTCACCAAGCTGGCAAGTGGCAAGGCTAGTGTCAAAACTGAAGATATTTGCCCTGGCCGGATTGGCTCAGTGGTTAGAGCGTCGGCCTGTGGTCCAGAGAGACCCGGGTTCGGTTCCCGCTAAAGGCATGTACCTCGGTTGAAGTTTGTTCTCTGGCCCTGATTGGGGTCCTGTGGGTGGCAACCACTAGATGTGTCCCTTTCACGTTGATATTTCTTTCTCTCTCTCTTCCTCTCCCTCCCACTCTAAAAAAAGACAAAAAACAAAGAAAAAAAACCTGAAGATATTTAATGCCATTGTCCTTTAATTACTCTTCCCCCCTAACTATCCTTTCAAGTAGCCTTATTAATCTCCTACGGATAAAATTTATTTATATAATGTCTCTTTGTATTTTACTTCAAAGTAGGGATGGAGAGAAGTAAGACAGATGTAGGTCAAGGGCAGGTCTTATCCTCAATGAAATGAATCTATTCCTTACAGATTTTGGACTCCAGTTGTACTACCAATTGCCTTGAGGGATAGCTCACCTACAATTGTTGGGTAGCAAATGGCAAAGTTGTAAATTAAAAAATGACTCCCTTTGCTCGGCCTGTGTTCTTGCCGCTCAGTGTGGTGAGCTTGTTTGAATGTGCACTCACAGACCCCTTGGAGAGACGTAAGACAGGGTGCGTTTTAAGAGCTTGAAAGGTAGTATCTACACCCTAGTTGTATATGCAGGTGTTGTTTTGATTATTTTTATTGTTAGAATTAAAAGTTTAGTTTGCTACTCAAATTTTCTGCTAGAGCGATGAATTCTCTGAGGACCAAACAACCTTGTATCTTCAGGGAATGAAGGATGGGGGCTGAAATAAGGGAGTGAAGGGCACTGACGGAATTCTTGGCTCTTTTCTGACCATCGAGCCTGGTACCCTATCACTTCTTAAAGATCTTTTGTGTGTTCTTCACAGGACAGAGTATCAAAGGGTATTATGACTGCAGGATTGCTTTTGCAAAGCAGAATATACCGACACATTGGGGTGGGAGTGGATCATGATGGGACATTTCTTGATTTTCTTTTCAAAGTGTGCAGATGTGGGAATGTTCTTAAGGGCCAATCCATGAGTCATCGTAGAGTGAATATTGCAGTTACATGTGACCAAACAAGGTTCAAGAAGAGGAAGCCACTGACCTATGATGCCGGCATTTACCCCATACATGCTACTTAACCGGCTGAGGCATGCTTTCTTTTGTCAGTTTTTAGGAGATGGTAAGGATGGAGGTTGAAATGTTTTCCTTGGGAGAATTCTTCTTAACCAAAAGTCAGGACCACTAGAGAAAACTGTACACCTCAGTTCAACCAAATGGATGGAAAGGAAGTTAAAGAGTTTCTTCTTGTCCAGATTGGCCAGAAACAGTTCTCAAGAAGCTATCTCTTTTATTCTCATGCTTTGAAAAAGTCTCAAGAAGAATTGTGGAGTCTTGATATTGGTATTAACGTTGAGTGTTATTTGTCCAATTACCCTGTCGATGTACGGACTCCTTCCAGAAACTGATGGATTCCCCAGGCATGGGACCGGCTAGAGATTTGGTAGCATTGACCTTGGTCAAATGATACCTGGAGGCCTCGTCTGCAGTGATGTCCGGGTGTTCAGAGCTAATATGGGTTCTCTTTGGAGGCATATCACATTATTGAATACTGGTGCCATCACCAACTAAATCCCTCAGGTGTCCTTATATAAACTTTAAACCGGGTCTCCATCTTTTCGTATTCATGTTGACTTTTTAAATTCTCATTTATCTCCTCTCTCTCTCTCTCTCTCTCTCTCTCTCTCTCTCTCTCTCTCTCCTTCCTCTTTGAGAGGATCTAGATCTTAGTTCAACTTTGTTTAGTGACTACTAGCTATTAGAAAAAACATAAAATTTGTCTATCTCAAATTTCCCTATAATAAAATTCATAAATTATAATGATTTTATTGGTAGGAAATGCATTGTATTGGTAATTTTTTGTCAACACCTAAAATAACATAAGCAGAATAAATATATTTTTGTTAAATAAAAAGAATCACAGCATTATAATCTCCTTCAACTACCCAGTAACAAATGTTCCCGAAGGACTGTGAAATCGATATATGAGTGTTGGAGTGGAAAGGAAGAGATTTTAGTGGGCAAGTCAAGGAGCATGGGAAGAAAGGTCCTGGCAGAGGGGCGACGGGAGAAAGGACGCCTGTCCAGAGACGGTGCAGTGGGATGAATGTCTAGCTCTTGAATAAGCACATGGTGACGGGCTGTAAACATCTCCTTAGACCCCGCCCCTCTCCTCTCCTGACTCCTCCCTGTGAACACAACATGGGGGCCATTTGTAGGAGAGACCAGGGATCCATCCCAACGAGGGACGGGGGCAATGTCGTAATTCGATGGGAGAAGAGAAGATCATATAAAAAGGAACAGAAAGAATCCTTGACAGAGAGAGGAAGGAATTCTCTAGGATGTAGAGATGGGGAGAATTTCTGTGGGGGAGACTGAGAATACCAGGATATCATTTTTGCCTCAAGTTAACCCTGTGTCCTTACACCTGTTTCTGATCATTGGACACCGTATGTGGTGTTTTTGTTCCACTTGGCTGCCTCCAGGACATTCGCCTCTTCAAAGGACCACGGTCCATTATAATTCATGTGAATTAAGAAGCTTTTGAAATGTTTTTAAAGGATGAAGGCACATCATTTTCTGATTTATTTATCAAGATATTGAGTGCCTAGAACATAGTGTATCTTTGTGATTATTTGAATCAAAGTGAACTGAATTTCCTCTTAAGACCACACAAGAATAAAGTTCCAACAGATTGAAAGGTCAGTTGTTGAAGAGTTAGATCCGTACCACTGACACGTGGTAACCTGAAAGTCTGGATGTGATTGTCATTGCTGACCTTTGATATGTCTGGAATCGAGGTCAGCACTTCTTCAGACGAGCGAAGGACAGCATGGTGGACTGCCTGGGACAGAGTATCATCTTTTATTTTGGTTATGGAGATTTGAAGTTTGGGGTCTGATGGTCTCCAAGTGCACCCAGCCATATTTCCTACAAGTGGTGAAGCTCAGCACGTCACTGCCTGCAGAATTCTCCAGTTGTTCTGATTTATTTTATACTTGCTTGGACCCAACTTTAAATTAGATGCAATGTGTTTAATGGTTTCCACATGCCTTCTTGGGCATAGAATCACACAGCTGTATTTTAAGAACAAGGACTGAAGGTTGTAAACTTTTGTTCTCCTTGCAACTGCATTTCATGCCTACATGCTATAGGTAAACGGCAAATTATGTAAATAAGCCATTTACACAGCGAATATTCCATGTGACAGGAATACTGTCTGACTTTTCAACTAGGCTGTGTTCAGTAGGTTGTACTCTCATTAGAATAAGGGTTAAGTATTGTAATGCCAATGAGAAATCTTCTGGATCGAGGCATGAGCCTACCAAAAAGAGTTTCAGTTTTTGATTACTTAGAGTTAGGCATACTTGAAAACAACTGGTGTAGACACTTGTTCAATGAAAACATGATGAGAAAAGAAAAACTGAAATGGGTTAATAAGAAGAGAAACGATACGGAGTAAGGCCCGGACCCACTCTCAGATTAGCCTTCCTGGAGCCCTGATTCCTAGTTTGATGAACATTTTCCCATTAGGTTTTAGACAAGGACCTGATTTTTCTCTAACTCCTCTCAGGGTTAGTTCTTTGCCATTCCGCCACTGTCTTGTATTTAGAAAAGACAACATGCTGATCTGTGTTTTATTACTACCTTGACTGATAGGATTTCTTTTCATTCTTGTTTAATCTTGCTTTCCAGGAATTTATTTTTTTGAACATAATTATCACCATGACTCTGAGGTTACAGTTTTGTTTTTTCTTTCTCTTTCATTCCAGGAGCAACATTTACTGTGAAAGGTCACATGCTTCTGTTTTTTCTACTTGAAGTGTCTTTGGCAACTTAGTACATTGTAGCCATCAGTAGAATTAGAAAGATAAAGTGGGTATCAAAATACTGAGCAAGAATGTGCCGACTGATACAAATTAGTTCTATTTCAGAGTTCAAATAAAAACACCAAGTTAACAAAGTCAGGCTCTTTTATACTTTTAGGGAATTACGCAATTCAGTGCATTATAAACTTCATCTCCTTCATGTCTTCCTTTTCCACATATGTGTGTAGGTTTATGTGGTTTTGGGGATACATTTCCATAAAACCATGGGGAGGGGGTGAGATGGAAGGGAGAAGAGAGAGGAGGATAGATAAAGAATGGAAGATGGGGGTAGTCATTTTACACACACACACACACACACACACACAGTGCTTGGTTAAAGAGCAACTTTTAGAACTTGTAATTTTAGAAGACTTACATCTGGAATTATATTACTTGAAATGAGATGGGGTAGGCTTGAGTTACAGTCAGCCTGAATACATCGTGCGCCTAGATTATGTCAAAACACAGTCTCGTTCATTCATTTACTCACTGTTCGTTCGTTCATTCATTCATTCATTCATCTATCCATTCATCAAACAATGACCGGAACCACTTTCTGAGTTTCCTCAAGGAACGAGGATCTAGTGGAGAAAATAGGTAAATTGTAACACAGCTGCAGTAGAACAATGAGCAGTATTCTTCAGGCATCCAGAAGAATGAGAACCTTTCTCCCTCTGTTTCTACGGTGTCTCTGACAAGCTAAATTTATAATTTATAAACAAGTATGAACTTTGTTTATAAACTTTGTGTATATATTTAAACAAAGTGAATAATTTATAGATTTTTGGAGTAGTTTGCAGCTTGATTCCTGACCCTTAGTAAATTAAAGCAACATGAATTTTGTTTCTAATAACTCTTGCCAGGAAACAAAGTTTATGGAAGACTCTCAGATCAAAGCAACAACCTTACAAATAACAGTCTAGAAGGAAGCCCACATCACTAAACCAAATGTATCATTCTAAAGTAGTGCTGTCTAGCAAAAAATATAATGTGCGCCACAAATGTAATGAAAAAAAAACACATTTGAAATTAATTTTAATACTCCATTTAAACCAGTATATCCAAAATATTATAATTTCAACATGTCATTAACATAAAAATTAATACATTTTAAGTTTTTAAATTTTAATTAATTAAAATTAAATATTTAGTTCCTTAGTTACCAGTACTCAATAGCCACATGAGGCTGGGTAGTGGCTACTGTATGAGACAGCACAACGTATTTATTATTTGAAACGATCAGTTAAACTCAACTATCACACAGGGAGTTTTTATAAGAATATAACATTATATGTTAACTTCTTTTGGAAAAAAACTCATTTTTCTGTTCAGGAATCCATATCTACAATGAGATAGATAAATAGTTTCACTAAGATATGAGTGACTAGTTAACATTTATTTTTAATTCATAGATAACTACTAACTACTATAAGCAGAAAGGTAATTATTTAAAGATACAGTACTGCTCTGGGAAGAGAAGAGTTTTATTTCTGAGAATAATTTATAATCAATATGATTATGATTATAATCTGTGTCTGTAAACATGAAATACAGGGCAGAATAATCATTTTTTTAAAATAAAGAACACATTGATTTCCACAACAGCAAAAATGAACTAAGCAACAAAAATCACTCCTGAAGGATGTAGAAATCAGTGAGTGCAATTTCCCCATCACTAGTGGGACATCTCACGATATCTCCAGAAAATGAGTTTTCTAAGACTTGCACGAGAGAACGACTGATCATTATTTGCATGAAGGTGCATTCCTTGGGATGTAAAATCTCGGTTCCCGTGGTCCAGTCCTGTAAGAGGGGTAGCTGCGGGTTCAGCAGAGCTAGAAATAGGGCCAGTGTCCAGAGTCTCCCTTTCATGATGGAGCCGAAATGTAGTATCAGGCATCGGCTAGATTCGATCCACCAGTCCATGTGGGGTTGCTGGGGGCCACGTGGGTGAAAGCAGGGACTACTCCCCGGCAACAGGAGTCCCAAAGGGCCAGGAGAACCAGGAGCCAAGAGGCAAGAGAGAGGAAGAGAGGGAGCTTCCTTTGTTTAGGAGATTGTGTATCTCGGAGAGCATGCCCTTGCAGTGGCCACTGACTTGTTCTCAGGTGTGACTGACAGGTAAGCATTTTTCCGAGTCACCCAAACCCTACTGGGCATGCTTCTAAATTGCCTTTTTCTAGTCCCTTCTCCCATCAGTCTACTGGGACTAGACCTGGAGAGTGTTAACTTGTAGCTTCCTGGCAAAGCTGTATAAATGGCATATCTATATTATCTGGTCTTTTCTTTACTCCTTTCCTGTTAAGTAATAATCAGATTATTATAACAGTATCATAAGCACAGCCAGTATGGGTTTCTGACTTATTTGGATCAAAATGTTTCTTTTTGAGTTGATATTCCCTCATATTCTGGCTGCTTGCGACTTTATGTTAGTTCTTCCATAGAAGTCAGAGTTTTTTGGGGGAAAGTATGATACAAAAAAGTTCAAGAAATATAGGGAATGTCTTTCATTTGTAATTAAAATTCTGAAATTCTCTGTGGAGTTATAGCTGCTCATCACACTCTTTCCTTTGGGTAGTAACCAGTGTTAAACATCATATTTAGGAGGTTAAGGTCCAAAGAGGTGCTTTTGTCCCCAGGAGAATAAGGTGGTTTCAATACTTAAAGCAAATGTTGACTATGTTGGTTTTATAAGTGGTTGTAAATTGTTCTAGTCAAAAAGTAAAGGCTTGGAGGTCTCATTTCAATACATGTTTTATTTTCCAATATTAGGATGGGCCTGAAGTTATGGCGGGATCTCAGTGGGATGAATTAGTTTACTGCCGGCTGGTGTTTAGGAAGGAACCAAGGCATCCATCCCGAGGTCCTCTTGTACACTTGAAAGCAAGTCGAGTGACCTAGAGACTGTCCTTCACTCAGTGACTGCATAAGTTTTACCATTTTTGCCACTCCTAGCATGCATCTTTGGAGATTTCTTACCTGTTCTGATTTTTGGCTCATAGATAGAAGACTTCTCCTAGCCCCTTGATACTAGGTGACAATTAGCAGGCAATTATTCTCTCTCTTTTTGTTCTTTAATATTTTTTCTTTATTGATTTTAGAAAGAGAGGAAGTGAGAGGGAGAGAGATAGAAACATCAATGAGAGAGAACATCGATTGGCTGCCCCCTGCATGCCCTCCACTGGGGATCGGGCCCACAGCCTGGGCATGTATCCTGACCTGGAATCGAACTGGCGACCTCTAGGTGCATGGGTCGATGCCCAACCACTGAGCCACACTGGCTGGGCAATTATTCTTTTTTTACAGTTATACCACCAGGATGCTGTATTGTATACTTAGCTATTCAGCAAATGCCCACGGGATAGAGAAGTTATATTGGTTTCACATTGAGATACATGATATCAAGCGCGGTTCAGGAAGGTTTTTTGCTTGTTTGTTTAAGCTTCTGAAGATACAATAGAAATGTAAATTTCTTGAGCCGTTCAGAATATTTATTACAGATATGCCAAGTTGGCCGCATGTAAACATCATCCCCGGCCAACATAATGTGGCTACTTCCCATTTTCCTAGCACACAAATGCTCATTTGTTGCACACAGTCATCTCCCCAAATAACTACTACGCAACAGAAAATATGTCATATCATTGAAGAATAAAACACGTTAGAGTACATACGAAAAGGAAGGAAGTACATCTGACTGGAGGCAAACAAAGTTTTACAGAGGAAAAGGCCTATTACCTCAGCCTTGGAAGGAAAATTGTTCCATTTGATAAATATTTACTCGCTGAGGCCTATACACCAGCAAATGCGATGAACCAAAGACTCAGCAAAGCACAGTTTCTAGAAAACAGGAGATTTCGGACACGTCCACGTCGGAGAGGAGTGTTCCATGGTGGAGATGCAGGGTAGGAAGATCACTTAAATAAAAGCACTAAGGGTGCCGCGGTGTGACGCAAGGGGCAGGCATATTGAAGGACCAGGAATGAGCCTCAGCTTCACGGGAGCAGCCCAGAAATTGGGAGCAGCAGGGGGTAGACTGCTAGTTAGAAAATGCGATCCAACACAGGTAGTTTGCGAAGATTTTCAGTAGGAATGTGATACACACAGCCCCTTTTCTGTAGGAAAAATAAAGTTTGGTGGTAGGAAGAGCAGAGGTTGAGATGGGAGGCTAAGGCTATTCTTTTAATTGAATGAATAAGAAGAGTGAATTATAAGAAGTAAAGAGGGAGGGAGGAGACATAGAAAGAAAGTTGAAGGACTGTGGTTTGGCCACTGATTAGGTGAAGGAAGAAGAAAGAGCCCAAGATGACCTAGGTTTGAACCCGAATATCTAGGCAGGTAGTAATATTAACAAAAAGGGAAGGCATGGTGGGGGAAATACACAATGAGTTCCATTGTAGATGCATTGAATTACAGAGACCCATAAAACATCTAAGAGTAGATGTTTAACAAGCCACTGAAAATGAAAAATTGGGATGTGGGCAGTAAGTAGAGTCTGAGGATACGAGTGTACACATTTTTGAGAGGAGCATTATCTGTTAAACTAAATGCCATGAAAATACATATAAGTAATTGAGAGTAGGAGATAAGTTCTGCAAAAATAGAAGGGACTGATAACTTAGCAAGATTTCTGGGAGTCTTTAGTGATATCTTCTCAAAAATGAAGATCGGTTACTATAGCATCTAACACCCTACTGTTAAGAAAGTGACATAATACTTAATGGGTGTCCCAAATTTAGAAGCATTTATAGCAACTGGTGCTCTATTCCAGCTCATTTACCAATGGTAATCAAAGTTTGCAAGTTTTGAATGGAATCCAATGCAAGAAAAAGTCCTCCAGTTCACCCAGACTGCGGTATAAACAATTCTAATGTTTGGTTCCTATGACACTGAAGGGTTCTGTGGTGCTCAAGATACCTGTATCAGAATGTGAGACCGTTTGGAGCCTGGGGAACACCCCAATGGGAGCATCAAATAGAATTTCCAGAGTTTAAAGATAAAACCTTACCCTTTCATCAAGCATTTATTTTATTGTAGAGAAAGAGCTCTTACGTATTGGATTCTGGTGGGCTGTGGATCCCCAAAGACCCCGTTATCACAAGATGCCTTGCTTTGTATTTGATTGTCTTTTCTAGACTATGATCTCCTCAAGAACAAAATACTTTACCTTATTCATTTTTGTATGCTTAAACCCTAGCAAGGACAATTATTAATTGCTCAAAAAAGATTGGTAGAATCCGGCCTGTGTAGCTCAGTGGTTGAGCGTCGACCCATGGACCAAGAGGTCACTCGTTCGATTCCTAGTCAGGGCACACGCCCAGGTTGTGGGCCTGATCCCCAGTGGGGGGCATGCAGGAGGCGGCCAATCGATATTCTCTCATCAATGTTTCTATCTCCCTCTCACTTCCTCTCTCTCTAAAATAAATAAAGGAAAAACATTTTTTTAAAACAAAAACAGATTGGTAGAAAGTCCTTTCCCTTGGCCCTATAGTTATTGACATTTATGCTAAGGAAATAATCCAACATTTTATTTATATCTATTTATATTGATATTTATAATAGGTTTGTATTAGTCCATTTATAATAGAGGAGAATCTGTAAAAGCATTAATGTTTAACAATGGAGAAATGATTGACTAACTTATGAGATGCAGACATAATAGAATATTATGCAATCACTAAAACTGTGATTTTGAAGAACATTGAGGACATGGAAACGTGAGATATAATCCTAAATTTAAAATATAATACATCAAATGATAAATACAGCATGCTTACAATTTCACCTATAACTTCATCTAGTTTTGAAGGAACTAAGTGTGACAAGAAGTCCTATTAGAGCAAGGATTATTATTGTTTAGGGAAATTTATAGAGCCTGTTCAAGTAGAAAAAAACAACTCAGAGATCATACGTTCGCAGGGGAAAATGAAGCAGAGAGAACAGAATGACACAGAGAGTGTATTTTATATAAGGTGGTCTCGGAAGGCTTCTCTGACAGGTGACGTCTGAGCACACACTTAGGGTATGGGAGACATACTGGTGTGCTTGCTGGCAGGAACGATGCAGTCGACAGGAATGGTTCGGTGATGGAGTGGAGAGAGGAGGCAGCCTCAGGGCCATGTCCTCGATTAGACACGGGTGCAGCCAGCCTTGGCCAGAGCACGGGTGATTCCTTCGGTGAAGGCCGGACATGCAGCTGCTCCTGCAGGCAGGATAATAGGTGTCAGAACAGGAGTTGCTGCAAGTTCTCTTCTGATCGCTTCCATTTCCTCCGTAAAATAGAAGCAAGGCCACCAAATAAGAGTGGTAATATATGAGAAAAGAAGAGATGTATGGAACAGTCATAAAGGAGAACGGGAGAGTGAACCAACATTTAATTAAAATTATAAAACAGACGAGATCGGGCGCATTTAGGGCAGTAAAGGCTGTGGACGTGCTAAGCCACATAGTCAGCCAGAAAAAGTCAAGCATATGATTGACTAATATGAGAGGTAAAGCTGAGAGCAACAAAGGAACAAACAAGACAAAAACAAAAACTCAAAGACACAGACAACAGTATGGTGGTGACCAAAAAACAGGGGGGTCAGGGGTAAAGGGAGTCAAATACATATGTGCTGATGGAAGAAGATTTGACTTTGAGTGGTAAACACACAAGGCTGTATGTGATGTATCATGATGATACATCACTTAAACATATAATTTTATTAACCACTGTACCTCAATAAATTCAATAAAAACTATAACAGTTGCCATTATTTTGTATATGTGGGTGAATTTATAATTTATTCATAAGTGCATTTTTTTCATCTTCACATTATTCTACATACTTTCCATTTTGTCACAACCACAGGGGTTAATTCAGTGGCAAACTGAGAGCAAATCGAAGGGAAGAGAGCGTGTTCGATGCTGGAGCTCCAAAAGCCACCTGTCGTAACTAAAACATCCCTTTCTTTTCTGCTGCTGACGTGATTGCAATTTTTTCCTCTCTGCTTCTCAACAGGGTGGCGGTGATTGTCCCGAAATGAGTATTGGAGCTATAAAAATTGCCCTGGAGATTTCTCTTCCTGGCTCCTTCATCTATGTCTTCACTGATGCGCGGTCCAAGGACTATCGGCTCACTCACGAAGTGCTGCAGCTTATCCAACAGAAGCAGTCTCAGGTGGGTGGAAGCAAGCCCTGAATGCAGCTGTCAGGAACCCAGCCTCTCCCCTTTGACTCTACACTGTGTGGCCAGTGTCACTAATTACAACTAGTAACCCGTGTATGTGTACCCCAATGTGTGTGCGTCGTTTAATTTGAACATACAAGTGGGTATGTGATATTTGTGCATAGTATATGAATGCCTTGTTTTCATACAGAGAAGAAAGGGTGTGGGGATTAATTAAGGTATTTGTTACCATTGTGTCCTTATAATTGACAGAAACAGACCGACCAGAAAAGGCCTGCGTTTAAAGTATCATCTCCTCTGTGGAATCTTGTCTGAGTTAGTTACTCACTGTACCAGTTAGCTATTGCTGCGTAACAAGCATTTCTAACTCGCAATAGCTTAAAACAATAAGCATTTATTTCTCATGTTAGCCGGGCCCAGCTGAATTTGGGCTTGCTCACTTGTGTGCCTGGGGATTGTTTGAGTTTGGCTTATGTGGTAGGCCTACGTCTGGGTGACTTGGCTGCACCTCACAGGCTTCTCAGCCTCTTATCTAAGACCAGTGAGCAAGCTGATGTTGGTATGTTCTCATGGACACTAGAGAGCAAGTGAAATACTCAAGGCTTCTTGAGTGTAGATTCAAAACTGACAGAATGTCCCTTTTGTCTAATGGTACTGGTCAGAGAGAGTCACACGCCCAGGTTTTGATTCAAAGATGACAAAAAAAAGCTTCAGCTGTTTAGTAAGAAGAACTTCAAAACCTTTTGCAGATTGCATGGATATAGGGAGGAATATAGAAGTGTATATATATATATATGTTATATATATATGTATTCTACTCGCCTAGTAGTATGTTAACACATAAAAGGTACTCAATAAATATATATTGACTTATGAAAACCCTTTGAATTGTCTTCTTTTTAAAAAATCCAAGGTGGTGTTTGTGCTCACTGGAGACTGCGATGACAGGAGCCACGTGGGATATAAAGTCTATGAAGAAATTGCCTCGACGAGTTCTGGGCAGGTGTTCCACCTGGACAAGAAGCAGGTCAATGAGGTGAGTGCCATGAAGTAGGTGTGCTCTGTTATAAGCTCCTCTACCAAAGCTGCTGGGCCGACCTGATGGTGACAGATTTGATTCCCAAAACAATTTAAACGAAAAGGTTTTATTTTCCCAAACCGTGCGGAGAAGCATAGATTTGTCTAATATAAGTTTCCAGATTGTATTATGCTATACGGACAACTTATTTAGATTGAAGCATCAATGTATTGAAATTTTATTTAGTGGGACTTGAACATTTTTGTAGTTCTTGTTGCTTTGTAGGGCCAATTCATATTTCTGGTGCACAGTGTGTGGTGACTGGCAACATGGGGTTTGCCCGTCTACTGAATGTCAGTTATTCCGCAGAATTCCAAAGAACGTTGATCTCTAAGTTAAAAAGTAAAAAACTGTGACTAAGTCCTATGTAGTTTTTCTAAAAACTTTTGGGGAATAATCTACAACGTACATACTATGAAAATCTTCGTATTCTCTCAAAACGTGTTAGAGATATGTCTTATTGTCCCGATTCACTTTTCCCCTTTTTGTCACCTTTCCTTGGCTGTGCTAAGAAAAAAAAATTGTATTTATTTATTTGGCTTCCACTTAAAGTTTCTAGGAACATGGCACTATAAAGGCGAGGTTTTATGTAGGCATAAGTCACGTTTGATTGATATGGTCACTGTATATACACACATTCTGTTAATTTCACGGCAGATTTCTTTGGGTCTCGAATGAAATGGTTCAGAGTCCTCTTATAACTTAAGAGTCCTATTACATTATGAGGGAACTAACACTTTCTAGAATAAACAATCTAGCAAAAATATATTTTATCAACAGATGATATACAAACCTGGAAGGTTACTTTAGTCCCCAAAACTTTTTCTGGGAAGAGAAACAGCCTCAGAGAGGGTTATGGCTTGAGTCCACGTTGTGTCCACTGTGGCGATTCAGAAATGCCCGGGCGACATCTGGCAGCTACGGGAGGAGCCCTTGGCAGTTAGTTATATAAACATTTGCACGAGAATTTGGGAGCCTGGGAAGAAAAGAGTTGGGGAAGAGTACAGGACTCTCTCAGGACCTGGGTTTCCTGTCCCATCCCACAGACTGTGCCTGACCCGAGTGAGGGAAAGGCCACCGGTTGAAGTTGTTTTCCATCTGAAATTGTGCAAGGTCCTGGGGTACAGTCGGTATTATGGGCACAGAGCAGGACGTAAGTGAGGAAGTGCGTCGCTCTCCCTTGCACCGGTGAGGACGCCACCCACTCCCAGTGCCGTGAGGCTGTCCGCTGGAGGTGGCAGAGGTGGTCAGCACGGGCAGATGGCCGCTGGTTCAGCAGAGGATGCCACGCCCGGTGGACATGGTGGGTCCCAGCAGGGCTACTAGGGGAGAGAAGCCGTGAAAAGAGATGGGACATGTGGAAGGACAGGTGTTTGAATCTGTGAGCAGTCAGACATCGTTTGGAGATTCTCAGTACGAACTGGGTACCTTTAAGGGAGAACCATAGACTTTATTAGGGTCCCATAGCCAGAAAATAACATAGTGTGTCCTATGAATGTATCTCCACTTACATCCATACACCCAGGGAGATCGACTTACACAAAACTAAAAATATTATTGTTGCCTTCTACAGAGAAAATAAGCCCATATAGAGGCACTTTATTTATTAAATAAGTGGCCCAATGCATAATTTTTGTAGTGCTAATAATTTTTACCAATTTCCAAGAATCACAGTTTATACAAATGTGATGTATAGTGCATGACATTTTACAGGTATAGATTTATAAGAGAAATTTAACCCGCTGGTCCATTAATAGTGTTTCTCTTCCAGACCATTAACTGATATTCTGATCTTTAAATTTAGCTTAGGCAGAATAGGACCAGAGAGAAGCATTCCTAAAATTGTCCATTGTTACGAAATGGAATTTGATGCCATTGGGGATGGGCCTTTAATTTACCGGTCAATTATAGCCATTCTAACTTCCTTGCCAATTGGTTCAAGAAAGATCATCTCATTTGCTTTGGCCCACTGAGACTCGAGGGGAATTTAGCTAAGGGTGTCTTGGACAAGTTCTCTTGTCCCAGATATTGTCCTATAGGACTGTGAATCCCGGATCTGAGGCGTCTTCCTCCAAGTCAGACATGAAGCAAATACAAGGGGGAATAGAGAGCTAGGAAAATTCAAAACCTTTGGATTAAGTCAGCATTCAAACTCACCCTACTGCTGAGAATCCAGCATCAAGGAAATGGTTGGTTTGCTTAGGCCAATTAGACCTGAGTATTCAGTTACCTAAAGAAAAATGCATCCTGATGCAAATTCTCTATTTCTTTGTGACTCGGTCTCTCCAAGACCCGGTACCCTTGTTTGTAAAATGGGAATAATAGGATCATCCATTTCTGAGAGTTCTTCTAAGATTAAATGAGATACTGCAGGTAAAACGTTCCACACGAGGCCTGGTACAGGGTAAGTGCCTAATACATGTTAACCAGTATTATTACAATCCTCGTCATGTTGTGATTTTGCTTTCAGATGGGGAAATCGGGCCACTCTGTTTGTTAGAAACCGGATGGCTAGTTGTTACTGGGAAATAAATTTGACCGGGAAGAGGCTGAGAGATGGTTTCTCTTTTTTGTGTGTGAGGAAAAGATACTGTGAGGGGTCACTGAAGCTGTGTAAGCCAGGATGGTCCTTCCGGAAAGCCACCGTGGTGGGAGAGTTTGCTGGAAAAAAAATGAGAGTGACAGTGACAAACTGGATTTACAGAATTTTTAGTCTATAAATTAGCCACTTTTCTTTGCTCATTGTTCCAAAATGTCCCATTATGTAAACATTCTGAACTCCAGGGAAACTGGACGCTATAGAGACGTGTGTGCATTTAGCAGACCCGGAACTCAAGGGAGGCCACATGTGCTCAGTCCTCGCATTTTACTCAAGAGCAACTTTTCATCTGCCGTTTCTAAAGGAAACTGTAGAGTTTCATGTTTTTTCTTCCTCACCTAGTTCATCAATTTCCTAATATAGTGAAGTGTATTTTTATATCAACTCCCTTGAGCTAATTTAAAGTCTTTTCCATCTGTTTTTTTTTCTTTTTTTCTTTTTTAAAATAATGATTAAGGAGAAGATCTAGGTGTCTTTCATCTCTATTTAACATAAAAGGGAAACCAAAGTAAAGACATTAGTTGGCCAAGTATGAGTAGTCTATAAATCACTGTATAGTGTTACATTTTAGAAACACAAGTTAAAACACATCTCAGGGGTACACTTACACAGTTCACCTTTGAAGACGAAACTAAACAGTCTTACTCTTCCATTTCTTTTCAAACTGGGTGATCGTCAGTGGAGCTAATGAATACTTCCCTTCGTATAAGAAAAGTCCAAGTTTGGAATCTCAAAGTTACTCACAGATGTTATATTCTGGAGGGAAGGAAGCTAACACAGAGATCCACTGTTGGCTGATTCTCCATCTCTTCTCATTTCCTGGTGCCTTACGTTTCCCCAGTGTGACTGGAAGGTGAGGGACCAAGGAGCCCTGGTGAGGGATTCTGCAAAGGTCAGCATCCCAGGACAGAAGGGTAGAGGACGAATCTAGAGAGACAAAATGAAAATATCCAATACAAACAGCATTGTGTAGAAGTTAAAACCCCAGACTCTGGGACTGTGGCTCCCATGTGACCTTAGATAGGGTACTTGTTTTTCTGTCTCAGTTTCCTCATCTGTAAAATGGGGAGAATGTTTAGAACATCTCAATAAGTATGAACTGCTATTATTTTTATTTAGTGCTACATGCTAGTCAAAAGTTTCCAGCCACGCCCTGGCCGGTTTGGCTCAGTGGTTGGAGCGTCGGCCTGCGGTCCAGAGAGACCCGGGTTCGGTTCCCGCTAGGGGCGCGTACCTCGGTTGCAGTTTGTCCCCGGCCCTGGTTGGTCATGTGAGTGGCAGCCACTCGATGTGTCCCTTCACGTCGATGTTTCTCTCTCTCTCTTCCTCTCTCTCCCTCCCGCTCTATCTGAACAAAAAATGGAAAAATGTCCTCAGGTGAGGATAAAAAAAAAAAAAAAGTTTCCAGCCACTTTTTCACAATTGTCCCTAAAACAAAGAAATATATATGTGTAGTGTCCCTCTGTGATGAGATGGCCCAGGACAGCATGCTATAATGGGAAATGCCGGGGCTTTAGAATTGGGGCACTGGGATTTGAATGACCTCTTTGTCATTAGCTAGTTGAACAACTTGACTCAACTTTATTTAACTTCTCTAAAATGATGTCTTTGTGCGAAGAGAGGCACATTAATGGACTCACAGGACGGTCGTGAAGGTGAAATAGAACAAAGCACACCTATAATCAGCTGAGTGGAGTTTCGGGCGAATGGAAATCACCCCGCCTGGAGTTTCCAAGGACAGGAATGGCTCTCTGCCAAAGGGGACACCAGTATTTCCGCTTTGATCGCAGGGCCTGTGAAAGGCTCAGAAGGAGAGGGGTGTTTTGGTGAGCCCCCCGCCCCTTTAGAAATAAATACCCAGGGGAGAATGGACGCAGAACGACGAAAGACTTTGTAAGATTCTCAAACTTCTACAGTTTCCCTGTGTTTGTCTTTTTTTCTGATTTTCACATCACAGTAAAACCACTACAGTGGTGGAGGGTTTGACTGCTCCTTTGGAGATGACAAGAGCCTCCGTAGCAGGGACAGTCGTCTGGGGACCCTCGCGGAATGCTTCCTGTGTCAGGCACTGGGCTGAGTGACTGCTTTCATTCCCGCAGGCCTGTGGGCCGCAGCTGATTTTTGAAACAATAAACTGAGCATGTGTTTTTCTCGCAACAAATGGAAACAATGTCCACTTGGCTTCATTTAACCCTATTACTGACCTACAAAGCACTAATAATGATAATAACATAATAAGGTAATACATACTCTGTGGGAAGCCCCGAGGAAAATAAATCCCCTCCCTGTTGGTCCTCCTGGAGTGCACGTGTGTAGTGGCAGCTAATGGGAGGACAGGAGCCAGAGTCCCCCGTGTGAAGGAGCACAGGGGTGACCCCCCTGGAGCTGAACAGTAGACAACCCCATGCAGTTCTGGGGGAACACAGAGCCGCGGACCTCTCTTCTGTCTGCAACGGGAGTGCAGACTGTAAGATAAAGAAAACGTCTTTATCATTTCCCACTAAGGAAGGCCCATGGGTAAGGGAGAATTGAATTCACTAGCAATTTCAGAGGAAATAGCGAAAACCCAGGAAAATGAAGCAACAGTCTTGAAGCCAGTCGTGAAAAATACTAACAACCTAGCAACAGAAAGCCTCATCGATGAGCGCCTAGTGGGTCTATTTCTCTTAGACGCATTTTCTCTGGGGTCAGCTCTGATATTGGAAGAACTGTAAACTTTGCTGGGGTATGAATTCTGCACAGTCCCTGCCTGCTGTCATGGCTAACGGCCCCTTGTGACTAGAATTAGAACCCAGAGTTTTCTGCATGGGGGCTTAATGATGAGCCTGTGACACCCAGGGTCTGGAACAATGACTACTCTGAAATGACGTCTCTGCCATCTGAGTTTCACCCTAGGCTTTATTTCAAAAACATAACCTTACTCCTGACCTTGAAAATGAGTAGAAACCGGTGTTTCCTCTGAAATCTGAAAATGTATCAGAGACAATTATGACATGATAGAACGCTACAGGAAATGTGTGGGAACAATGTGTCCGTGTCCCCACTTACTCCTTCGTTAAATTCACCTAATAAAATGTCCAAAGTGAAGCAGAGAGCTCGGAGCTCAGACTTCAAAATATTAGGGCTGTCTCTACATCTACAAACACAGCAAAAAAGAACACTTGCTTTAGTTCCAGTGACCCCTGGTATTACTTGTCTATAATTTCAGAAAACAGATGGATACTACTCACTAAAGCTTCTTCCTAAAATACCAAAAATGCAGAGTAAAAGGAGGAAGAAGCTTATCTAAATGAATGAAAGAACAGTTAAAGAAAAGAAAAGAAATAAATATTATTTAAAAGCAAATGTTGGCCAACAGGTTACACGCATTCAAGAGGACAAAACAAATAGAAGAAAATAAACCTGTTTACTTAGCTGACTCTATTTTGATTAGAAGTGGAAATAAAATATTGATTATGACTATGAGATAGCTTTAACGGAGTCAGTTACTTGTATAGCTAACTCTGGGTTTGCAAGTGTCCTAACTGCAAAAGAAGTTAAGTGTCAATCTCAAAGTCTTTGAAAATTCCATCAGATTGCCACTGGCTTGAAAGAGATGATCTATTCCCCCCCCCCCCGCCCCCATTTAAAAAGCTGGGTCTTTATTTTTACTGGAATGGGATGGAAACCCATAAAGATTTGAATTGAGTAAAAATGTCCTGATACTTGGCAGTTAGAACTGAAACAGCTAGTTTACCACTGAAGTCACTGGTCTCTTGAAGAGTTAACCCATTGGGAACCAACAAGGAACACAAGAAAACATGAAGAAAATCCTCAGTGTTGAAATAAAATTCCACTGAGCCATTTTCATGGAGCATTAACTATTTAGATATTTCTCTTTATATTTTATCTCTTTAAATTTCAGAGGTTCCTTTTAAAGTTTTTGTTTGCTTGTTTAAAGAAAACATATATCTGTGGTCAATTAGTAAGCATCTCTTTCTCTCTTATTGCTCTCTCTCTCCCTTTCTCTCTCTCTCTCTCCCTCTTCCTACCCCCATCTCTCCCTACGTACACAGCCCAGAGTATATCTGATCTTAGAAGAATTCAGAAAGAACAGAAGAATGAACACATTTAAAAGTTTAAATACCTGTTGTTTTAAAAAATATTGTGTTTTGTGAAGATTTAAAATCATTGTTAAGAAAGCCATTACATTTCAATGATCGAATCTAGGAATTATTAGGGACACATACAGTAAGAAGTATTTTATGCATGTAAATCAAGTAAGATCATGTGTTCAAAGTATTTTGAAACGATCTAATTTTGAATCTTGGGAAGAAGAATTTTGTGATCTTAGTTTCTTCTTCCCACAATGTTCTTGAATATCTAGGTTAATTGGTCAATCTGCCCAAGAGATCTATGTGACCAGGATACCAAAGGTCGGTCTTTGGTCTATCACAAAAAGGGGCCAAAAAAAAAAAAAAAGTCTGGTTACTACATCTTTTATCTATAAAGAGGTGCCTGCTGCTAATATTTTTGTCTAATAATGATAATTTAATAATTTAACCCCAAGTAATTGGCTGTTATTAATCCCTAGACATAGAAGAGTTTATATAATTTTCTAATTTTCTTTTCTTAATTACTTAACCCAGGAGTCCTATTATATAATTACTATTCATATGAAAGAAAAAGTCATAACATTTGTACTACCCACAGTAGATAAATACTGTTTTGAAGTTGCAAGAAATGATTTGGCTAGTACCTTTGGCCAAAATATAATTCTACCTTTGGCAGAAATAATTGTGTCAGTTAAAAGTAGCTTAATACCTTTGGAGAAAATGTATGAATTTGTTTTCTGAACAGAAGGTTAAGGGGTTTCATACATAAAGAATGAAGAAAGCTCAAGGCCTCATTTTCCATGTTTGTATATGATAGGAACCAAAAGTCAACTTTGAAAACAGTAGGCTTATCTAATGAAGTGGTAAGCAGTTCCGTGAAATATTAGGTTGCAAACCCTGAGCAGAAGCCAAATATCTATCATGATTTATTCTTATTTGCACTTGGTTCAGCGTAATTTTTGCTTCTTATTTTGCAGTGGCAAAGAGGAGATGAAAGAGTTAAAAGTCAAAGGAAGGGAAATTTTATTTAAGAAATTTCCTTATGACCAAGGGTAAATAAATGGAAACAGAATCCATGCTTTGTGTATTTTGCAGGTTCCCTTAAACACTCCTAGAATGAACCAACTGCAATAGGGTTATAAAAGCAAAATCTTTTAAAAGATGGTATGAGCTACTTTTGAGAACTCCCTTGTGACATTTTGCTTATTATTTTGGCTTTGTGACAAAGATTACAAATGACTTTTCTTGCTATAAGCCCTAGAAGAAAAATACACTTTAAGATCATTTACTACATAATTTAAACAGTTTTGGTGTGACTGAATGGATAAAGAGAAAGTGAAAAAATAATTTTCAAAATTCTTAATTATAATTTTAAATAAGCACAAATAATTTATTTTAAGAATATTATTGTTAGATTATTATCACCTTTCTAAATTATAAACTTAGAAAAAAGATAATATCTGGTAAGATTGGAGTTTTAAAAATACATCAATTTATTTTCATATATATGTGTAGTTCTAGAAAAAAATGAAAAACTCATACTTAATATGTTGATGATAATTACTAAATAATAAAATTATAGGTAATTTTAACATTTTTTCTTTTATGTGTTTTCTTGATTTTTACAATGAGTATGTATTATTTTTAAAATCAAGAGAATTAATGAAGGCATTTTCACTAAAAAAGAAAATTTCAAACACATTCAACATACTTATGGAATGGGTTTATAAGCAAGGCTCTTTGCTGTGAACTCTGGGGATGCAAGTCTCCCCTATCCAAAAACAGAATAAAAAATCAAACCTTCTAAATTTTGTTTCTTCCTCAAGTATAGGACTTCTAAGTCCTCAGCTGGGAACTCTGTAACAAAAGATAGATTAACAAGAGAAAAACAGAAGTTTATTAACACGTATGTTTCATGTGTACATGGGAAATACCCAGGGAAAAGTTAGTAACTCTCAGAGATGGCTCAGAACTCCGGCTTAAATAATACCCCGTTCAGCTAAAGATAAAAGAAAGAAAGGTGTAGGGCGGACCAACTTTGAGGAGATGACTAGAAAAAGTGTAGCATTTGTTACACAGATTTAAGTCAGAGCCTAATCCTGTGTCTGCTGTTTCTTTAAATAATCAGCTCAAATTAATCCTTATGCCAAAAAGGCATGTTTTGTGGTGGCGTATTCTGTTATCCTTCAGAAACTCTTCTAGATCCTTTCTTAATTTCTTTGAATGGCCTGTCCATTAGCTGACGTTGTCTTCTTTGCACATACACACATTCAGTTTTCGGATTGTTCTTGCCCCTGAATATACCCTCCCTTCCTCTTCGGGAATTTTAGTTTTCCTAATAGGATGACCAATACTAAAGGTAGTAGTTTTAGAAAAATACCTTTCCAGAGGTTTGAGAGAGTTATTAGAAATTTGTCACACAGATTTCTTTAGAAGAGACAACTGATACATGACAATAAGACTTTTCGTAGCAATATGTAAATTGGCATAATCTGTTGGAGTGGGGAAAATTAGTGGATCAGCTAGGATGATGACACTACTCTTTTTTAATGAAATAATACTGCCCTAATGCAATGTATTTAAGTAATAAAATCATGAATAGGAAAAGATCAGATAAAAGGACAATTTGATATGCTAGTAAATTTAATTACATTTCTTTTCTTCTTTAAGAAATAACTTGTCTTGAATTTCAGTTATTTTCTAGTAATAGAAATGTCACAAGAATAGGTATAGCCTGATCCTGTTTTTGCTTTTTTTTTTCCTTTACAATGTCTTCTATTTTTATTAGAAATGTTGAATAAGACATAGTGTTGAATACATAATTTTAGGTAAATGTCATTTATTAATTCAGCCAGCAGTATCAAACAGAATAAAGTTCATTTTCAAATGAGGTTTCCAAAGCAAATGCAATAAGAATAGCCAATTTTTAAAAAATAAAAACCAATTTGTACTTTTCCCCATAACTTACCCTGAATATTTTTGCAGCTTCAAAAATATTTGGATAAGTTTTTTAGTATTTTTTTTCTTTTCCCTCCTTATGCTTTCTCTTTTTATATGGGGTCTGGAAGCTGAAGTTCAGACTTTCACAAGAGAACTGTTCTTTCAGAAATTTCTAGCTTAAACAGATGTAGAAAAAACTAGGACCCTGATGGAAAACCATTCATTAAATATATGAAGGTTTGTCTGACTCAATAACTTTTTTCCCCAAGATGTTTAAACTTATTTTTGTTTTAGATTACTACTTAAGTGTTATTTTAAAGGGCACATAAACTTACTTGGCAAGCTGTAGTGACCATGAAGACTTTACAAATATGCATTGATTTATGCAGCCGTGAAATTAAGCAAAGCCTTACCCCCACCTGGGGAGAACCTTCACTGAGCCTCATGGATAAACAACTAGAGCACTCCCAACTTATTATTCCCTACCTGAGAGAACAGTAAGCAAATTAATATATTTGCTTTGTGCCAATATCAAAGAAATGAATCCGTTTTTAAAAATTAACTAAGGAAATGTTTATTCATAATAAATACAGAAAATTAATGCAAAATAATTTTAAGATTTTTTGCTATTTTAATTAATCTGAATTAGTTGTGTTTTAGTTATGTTATTCTTTGATTATGCAGCTAAATGGTTTTAAACTGTGCTTCAGCAAACAACCTAAGTTGTGTCCATTGATGGATGAATGGATAAGAAAATAGGATATTTTTTGATATGATATACATACATACATAGTACAAGGAGATATTATTCAGCCATGAAAAAATGAAATCTTGTCATTTGCAACTACATGGGATGGACCTTGAGGGCATTATGCTAAGTGAAATAAGTCAGGCAGAAAAAGACAAATACCATATCCTCTGATCACTTATATTTGGAATAGAAAAACAACAAAAAAAGACCAAGCTCACAGAACAGATTGGTGGTTACTAGAGGTGGGGGGTCAGGAGTGGGCAAATGGATGAAGGAGGTTAAAAGATGCAGATTTCTAGTTATGAAATAAATAAGTTATGGGGATGTGATATACAGCATGCTGACTATAGTTAATAATACTATGTTGCATCTTTTAAAATTGCTAAGAGAGTAAATCTTAAGATTGCTCATCTCAAGAGGAAGAAGAATCTGTAACTATGTATGGTGATGAATGTTAACTGGAATTATTGTGATCATTTCACATTGTATACAATTATGAAATCATTATGTTGCATATCTGAAACTAATACAATGTCAAATGTTGATTATACCTTCATTAAAAAAAATACTGCTCGTTTGGGGTAGGTCTTGGGGGCCCTAAAGATCGACAGCTTCTGCTCAACTTCTGCTGGATCATTTCTGCTTCTAACTGTGTTCTTTGTTTATTTCTGTGTAAGATTGGATTTGACAAAAGGATCCTGTTTTAAAATAAAAAGAACTTTGAAGACCATTGAAGTGGCTTATTAATTATCACTGAGAAATGAAATTATCTGGGATTCATTTATGTAAAATCACTATTCTCAAGCCACTACTTCACCACTTCAGCAATTAGAATATAAAGAATGGTAAAAATGACATTTCGTATTGGGGATTGAAATATCAACTCAAGTCTATTTTATAAAAATTTCCCCCTCTGGTGCCAATGCTAGCATCAGCTTGAGTCTTCAATGATAAGAAATAATTATTTATAATATATTTAAGTCTTCAAAGGTTATCAGAAGAAAGTCTGCGTTCATGTTTGGTAAAAATCAAGGGCTAAACAAATGTGTGTTTCATCTACATCTGGTGAGGGAGAACCTTTACAAAGCTGTCAGGAGGCAGAGTCCCCCTTCTCCAAAGCTCCTCTTGGATCCTGTGCCCACCTGAATTAATGTTTCCTTTCTTCATATGAACTCTCCCATTCCTCTTATCTCTGAAATAGTGCCAGACTGTGAGCTCCAGAGGGGAGGGGTTTATCTTATTTTACTCTACTGTGATGTTCAGTTACTATTACCTGAACAATGAATGAGTGAATCCCTGTACACACGCATGTGCGTGCACACACATACACACACACGCATCTGAACAAAAAGAAAGCATGCTTATGACATATTATCTTTGTATTCTTATTGATACTAATAATATATCTATATGTTCTGTATACTCACACAATACTTTTAAACCAGTATTACCAAGGTAGCGTTTGCATGGACTAAAATGCATCTATATTTAGTACATTTCGATAAATCTAAACTCCTGTGTAACCAACTCCACAATCAGGACATAGAACATTTCCATCACCCTTAAACCTTCCCTTATGTCCCACCCCAGTCAATTCCGTCCCTTGCCTTTTATCGTGTTAATTGCTCCTTTGCTTTCTATCACTTGATTAGTTTAGCCTTTTCTAAAATTTCATATGAATAGAAATTATACCTAGCTTTTATATTTAGTTTAATTTTTCTGAGGTACACCCACAAATTATTGCCTGGCTTTTTTTTTTACTTAATGTTTTTAATGATTCAACTAATTTGTTCATAATAAGTTCATATCTTTTTATTTTGTGCATTCAATTTTATGGATATGCAACAATTCATCCCTTTTCACTTGGGTGGCTTCCATGGTTTGTCTACTTTGGTTACAGCCACTTTGGACATTACTGTATGGTTCTTTGTGCAGACATATGTTTTAATTTCTCTTGGCTGAGTGAGAGTAAAGCTTCAGGGTTATATGCAAGTATATGTTTAACTTTATGAAAAACCACTAAGCTATTTTCCAAATTGATTGTACCACTTCACACTTCTACCAGCAACGTATGAGTTCCAATTGATCTCTGTTCTAGTAGACACTTGGTATTGACAATCTCTTTAATTTTAGCTATTTTATTAGGTGTATTTTTATCTCATGGTTTTAATAGATAATGATGTTGAATGTTTTTTTCTTTTTCATGAGACTATAATCAATTTTTATATCTTCTTTTGTGAAGTGTCTGTTCAAACCTATTTTCCACAATTTATTGGGCTGTCTTTCTTAACAATTTCCTAAAAATTTGTGAAAGAGTTTTGTTTTTATAAGGGATGTTAGTCTGTAGGTTTTCTCTTTTTCACAATGTGTTTGCTGACTTTGAAATCAAAGTAATGCTTGTCTCAAAAAAAATGAATTAGAAATGTTTCCACTCTTGTTTACTAAATTAATTTGTATAAGATACATAGTTTTTTCTTTAAATATTTAATAGTCATTACAACAAAAGCCATCTAGGCTAGAAGTTTTTATTTGAGAAAACTGTTAATTATGAATTCAACTTCTTTATAACATGACTTATTTGGAGTTTCCATTTCTTTTTGAGTATGTTTTGGGAAATCATTTTTCTAAGACTGTCTACTTCATCTGAGTTATTGAATTTATTGGCAAAAAAAGTTTTTTTGGGGGTGGAAATATTGCCTTATCATTTTAGTTTCTGGAGGATCAGTAGAGATGTCACTTTTTTATTTCTAAAATGGTTATTTATATATTCTCTCTCTTTGCAGGATCAGTTTGGTCAAATGGCTATTAGATTTTAAAATTTTAAGGAAATAGCCTTTGGTTTCATCAATTTCTCACTTTCTTGTCTGTTTTCTTTCTTTGTTTTTTCTTCTCACTGCATTTAATTTATTTCTGAAGGTGGAGTTGGATCATTATTTTTTCTTTGATATCTGTTTCACTTTTTGATACATGCATTTAATGCTATACATTTTTCTTTGAGCATAACTTTAGCTGCATTCCAGGAATTAGGATCTATTGTGCTTTTATTTTTATTCAGTTTAAACTATTTTCTAATTTTTGTGCTTTTCTCTCTGATTCATGAGTTATTTAGTAGTATGTTATATACTTGCCAAATATTTAGAAAATTTCCAGAAACTTCTCTGTTATAGATAGCTAATGTAATTTCATTGTGATCAAAGAACATGTTTTGTATGACTTTATTTTAAAGTTGTTGAGACTTGTTTTGTAGCTCAACATAGATGCATGTTCACTAGAAAATAATGTGTGTTTTTCTGTTGTTGGGTGGAGTATTCTATGAATATCAGTTAGGTCCAATTATTTGTAGTATTTTTCAGATTTATATGCTGCTGATTTTGTGTCTACTTTTTCTATCAATTATCAAAAGAGATGCTAAAATCTAATCGTGTGTTTTTCTACTTGTGCTTTTAGTTTCATTAGGTCTTGCTTCATGCATTTTGGGGACTCTGTTATTGGGTGCATACATATGTAGAATTGTTATGTTTTCTTGATTAATCGACCCTTTATCATTATGAACTCTCTCTTTTACTTCTAGTGATATTTATTATTCTGGAATCTAGTTTTCTGATATTAATAAAGCAATACCAGTTTTCTTATATTTAGTATTATATGATAAATCTTATATTTTGTTCTTTGTTTTTAGTCTATCAGTATCTTGGTATGTAAAGTGTGTTTCTTGTAGGAAACATAGGATTTGGTCTTGCTTTTTATATCATGAGTGATACTCTCTTATAAAATATTGGAGTGGTTAGATCATACATATTCATTGTGATTATCAGTACACATGAGCTTAAACATACCATCTTCTTCTTCTTATTTTAATCCTTACCCAAAGATATTTTTCTTTCTTTCTTTTTTTTAAAAAATTTTTTTTCTTTATTGATTTTAGAGAGAGAGGAGGGGAGAGGGGGAGAGAGATAGAAACATCAATGAGAGAGAATATCAATTGGCTACCCCTTGCATGACCCTCACTGGGGACCTGGCCCACTACCTGGGCATGTGCCCTGGCTGGGCAAGGATATGTTTCTGTTTATCTTTAGATAGAGCGGGAAGAAGGGAAAGGAGAGAGGGAGCAAGAAAGAAACATTGATGTGAGAGGGACACATCTACTGGTTGCCTCCTGCATGGCCATGACCAGGGCTGAGGGAAAACCTCAACTGAGGTACATGCCCTTGATTAGAATCATTGGTCCACAGCTTGATGCTCTAACCACAAAGCCAAACCGGCCATGGCTAAATATCATCTTAATATTTGTTTTTGTTCCACATGTTCTTTTCTACATTGTTTCATTTTTTTTTCTTTTGCATTAATCAAACATTTTATTTATTTATTGGATGCATTTTATTTTTAAATTATTTATTTATTTATTTTTTATTAATTTATTTTTGTTACAGATGTTTCTCCTTTTTCTCCCCATTGACTCCCTCCTCCCTAACCCCTCCCACCCCATCCCCAGCTTTGTTGTCTATGTCTATCAGTTATGTGTACATGCATATAAGTTCTGTGGTTTATCCCTTCCCTCCCCCTCCTCTTCTGAGGAATGTCAGTCTGTACACTACTTCTATGTCTCTGAGTCTATTTTGTTCATCAGTTTGCTTAGTTCATTATATTCCAGAAATAAGTGAGATCATGTGATATTTGTCTTTTTCTGCTTGGCTTGTTTTGCTTAGGATAATAGTTTCCAGGTCCCTCCATGTCATCTCAAAGGATAAGAGATCTTTCTTTCTTACAGCTGCATAGTACTCCATTGTGTATATGTACCACAGTTTTTTTTATCCACTCATCTACTTGGGCTGTTTCCAGATCTTAGCTATTGTAAATAGTGCTGCTATGAACATGGGGGTGCATATATTCCTTCTGATTGGTGTTTCAGGCTTTTTAGGGTATATTCCTAGAAGTGGGATCACTGGGTCAAATGGAAGTTCAATTTTTAATTTTTTGAAGTAACACCATATTGTTTTCCACAGTGGCTGCACCAGTCTGCATTCCCACCAGCAGTGCACTAGAGTCCCCTTTTCTCCACACCCTCGCCAACACTTGTTTGATCATTTGTTGATGGTGGCCATTCTGACAGGTGTGAAGTGATACCTCATTGTTGTTTTAATTTGCATCTCTCTGATGATTAGTGACATTGAGCATTTCTTCATATGTCTCTTGGCCATTTGTATGTCCTGTGTGAAGAGGTGTCTCTTTAGGTCCTCTGCCCATTTTTCAATTGGGTTCTTTGTCTTTCTTTTGTTGAGTTGTATGAGCACTCTATATATTTTGGAAATTAACCCCTTATCTGATGTATCATTGGAAGTTATGATCTCCCATACAGTGGGTTGCCTTTCCATTTTGATGATTGTATCTTTTGCTGTGCAGAAGCTTTTTAGTTTGATATAGTTCCATGTGTTCATTTTTCCTTTGTTTCTGTTGCCTTAGGTAATGTATCAGTGAAAATTCTGCTGTGTATGATGTGTGAAATTTTGTTGCCTGTATTTTCTTCTAGGATTTTTATGGACTCATGAGTCACATTTAAGTCTTTTATCCATTTTGAGTTTATTCTTGTATATGGTGTAAGTTGGTGGTCTAGCTTCATTTTTTTGCATGTAGCTGCATTAATCAAACATTTCAATATCCTTTATTAACCTATTAACTATTTCTGTTTTGTATTTTCAGTGGTTGCTTAAGGTTTAATATCCACTTTAACTTATTACAATAAAACCAGTAATAATACTTCGTATATTCTAAAAATAACTTCTACAATAGTATATATTTTTTTCCTTTTTTACGTCTATTGAACTGTTGCAATTAATTTTCTTCTATATTTACTAGGAAAGCCATAGTGCATTGCTATTAATGTACAATGTTTTATAGAGTCAATTATTTATTCATTTTTTTAATCCTCGCCCGAGGATATTTTTCTATTTATCTTCAGATAGAGTGGGAGGGATAGAGAGGGAGAGGAAGGGAGAGAGAGAAACATTGATGTGAGAGGGACACATCAACTGGTTGCCTTCCACGTGACCCCTACCAGGGCCAGGGATGAACCACAACAGAGGTACATGCCTTTGGCTGGAATCAAACCCACAACTCATTGGTGTGCAGGCTGACACTCTCACCACTGAGCCAAACTGGTCAGGGCTAGAGTCAATTATCTTTTAAATAAAAATTTTAAAGTAGTACTTTATAATTACTCTTATCTTTGCCACTTTGGCCCTTTAGTATGGTGAACAGGTGCAAGTTTTAACTTGATATTTTTTTCCCTGGTGCTTTCTTGTGTCAAATTATCTTTTCTTAATTTTTTCTTTTTTTTTGTCTGGAGAAGTGTTAATGTTGCCTTTACTGTTTTCACTGTGTATAGAATTCTAGGTTGACGACTTTTTTTCCTTCTGACATTAACTTGCTTAGTTTCTATGTAGAGTTTGCAGTCCTTAGTTTTGTTCCTTTGTAGGTAATGTGCCCCTTTCTCTGGTTGATTTTAAAGTTCTCTGTTTATCACCTGTTTTCATCATTTTATGGGTTTTTTTGGTGTTTACCTTGCTTGGGTATCGTTGAACTTTTTGGATCTATGGATTTATAGTTTTTTCAAATTTGGAAAAATCTGACGATTAGATTTTTATGTATTTTTTTTCTGTTCTGGCTCTTTTTTTCAGACTTCAACTGCATACATGTTAGACCATTTGCTATTAACACACACACAGAGTATTGAACTTTGTTCATATTATTTAATAGTTTTTCTCTCTGTGCTTCATTTTGAATGCATTCTATTGCTATTTCTTCAGGACATTAATCTTTTTTCTACAGTGTTTATTCTTTTGTCAGTCCTAGCTAGAGTATTTTTCATTTTTGAAGTTTCTTTTGGTTCTTTTTTATACTTTTCATTTCTTCTCATTATGTTTATTTTTATTTATTTATTTATTTATTTAATCCTCACCTGAGGATATTCTTCCATTTTTTTTGTTCAGGTAGAGTGTGAGGGAGAGAGAGGAACAGAGAGAGAGAGAGAGAAACATCGACATGAAAGGGACACATTGAGTAGCTGCCACCTGCATGACCAACCAGGGTTGGGGACAAACTGCAACCGAGGTATGTCCCCTTAGCGGGAACGGAACCCAGGTCTCTCTGGACTGCAAGCTGACGCTGTAACCACTGAGCCAACTGGCCAGGGCATGTTTGTAGCCGCTGTTTTAACATCACTGTTTGTTAGTTCCATGATTTCTGTCATTTCTGGGTCTGTTTCAGTTGAGTAATTATGTCATGTTTTCCTGCTTCTTTGTATGTCTAGTGATTTTGGACTATGGGCTATACATTGTTAACTTTATACTGTTGGGTGTTAGATTGTGTTGTATGCAGTTAAAGATCATTGGATTTTAGATGACAGGGACTTGGTTGATCCTCTGAGGTTTATTTTTAAGTTCTTCTAGAGTGGATTTTAAAATGCCTCTATTCTAAGGATAATTTAATAAGGGTTGGTGGTCTCTACTAATTTCACCATGAATTCAATAAGGTCTATTCACTCTGGCTGAAAAACACTCATATAATTACTGGTCATGTGTGCTCTCTAGGAATTTTTATCTTGCTTATCCCAAGTAATTTTTCTTTAGTGGGAGCTGGTTCCTTAGGGGTTTACCCCACGCGTGCACAGATTTAGACAAAAACTCAAGAGACCGCCTATGGAAAGACTGGGTCTTTCAGTCTTGATAGCCCCTCCTCTCTAGAATTCTTTACTTAGAATCTGTTGTTTCATCCTCTCCAAACTTAGATCTGTGTCTTCCCAGCTGAACACATTTCTGGGCTCAAAATTGCCTCCAGCTAGAAATCTCATTTGTTTGTTATCTCTTAGGATCACAATACCTTGCTATTGTTGGATTATGTTTTAAAAGTAGATGATTTCTCTATTGTCTAGAGGTTTTAGTTGTTTTGGGGACAGCAATTCCTAACTTGGTGCTCCCGCATGAAGCAAATTGATTTGAAAGCATCTAAGACAGGTTAGTAAGACAATCAATCAACCAAACAGCGTCTGTTTTGGAAAGCAGATAATGCAACAGAGAATGTTTCATGGAGGCCACGGGGGATCGAATGGAAGGAACCGAGAAGAGCTTGATCCCTCAGAATCAGTTAGAGCAGTGTTGCTTTGTCATGTCATATAATGGTTATTCTGCCAAAAATGGCTTAAAGAATAGCATTGAATCTTTGAAAGGATTCAACAATACTGATTTTGCAGAGAAAAAATGTGCAAATTATTAGGTGTAAAGCAGTAAAACGGGCAAGGGTATAAATAACAGAAAACCTAGAATCTTAAAATGTTATAAAGTTGAGAATTAATGATTAAGGAGTAATATTTCACTGATAACATTTAAGGAATGGTTTACAATAATTAATGGGGAAAAGTAATCAATGGACAAGCCTTTATTTTGTATTTTATCTGGTAGTAATTCTTGTCAAGAGATCTGTGAAAAACTTGAGGAATTCGAGAAGCAAAAGTTATTGAAGGGTTCATGAATTCAGTGTGTTAGAAAAGGTTGTTCATTATTCTTAAGAATGAAGATATATTATTAAATGACTTCATAAACATGAAGATAATATACAGAGAATGATGGACAATATATTAACAAGCAAATACAGAAAAGAAGAAGAGTAAATGTAGTTTGCTTACATAAAAGCATACAGACATAAAGATCATGATTATATAGCTTTTGAAAATCATTAAACATCATTTACCACCATCTCTCTTGAGAGTTATAGACACAATTGAAGCAGAGAACTGGATAATCTGATTCCAGTTCTCTGAAATTATGTTCCATAGGTGAATAGTAAGTTTGTTATTGTTAGCTATGTTTAAAACCACCTTTGTTCTTTTAAGTTGTGACCAATTTCACCAAATATTTATTTTTTCTAAACCACTATCATGATTCTACTACTTTATGATGTCACTATCATAAAGGACTATGTTGTCCTCTGAATTAGATCTCTCGTGGTATAGGTTTGGCTCCTATTGTTCTATTACTAAGGTTTATAAACAGAAATATATAACTAGACGGATCAGAAGATTTTGAACGGATGGTTTTATTTCCCAGAGCCAGACACATTATCCCCTTTAATTATATCTACTCTGAGTAAAGGAGGAACAATAGCCAGTCTTCTATCCTGCGATCCATAAAACTTCCAAAAAAAAAAAAAAATTGATTCCAGTTTTCCCTTTGGCTATGCAGGTAATATTGTGTTTTTATAGCACTATGGCTTAAGGGAATGATTTCATATCATGCACATGGTACCAAATTTAATTTAAAAGTATTCTCCTTATAGTTCTGTAGTCATTCTACAAGGATTTACCAATTGGAAATCTGCCTTTTGAAGTGGAGAAAGTGCCTAAATGCTTATTGTGTACCTGAGATTCTGTCTAAAGATAGACAGTCATCATTTGCATAACTCAGTGATAAAGGTCACACAGACTTTGCCCCATTTCATTAAGCAAAGCACTTTATTAAACATTCTAAGCCTAGTGTTAATATAAAGATTATAAGCACTCGAGGCTCTGTGTCGTGCATGTTCTGTTGGAAGAAAACTAGCTAGAGGATAAAAAGGAATAGAGAGAGAGATGATAGAGGTGAGAGATACCCAATTACTTACATACTCAATGGCTTATATTCATTCATGATCTAAATGAAGTAAACATCCAACATTCATAGGTTAGTAGGTAAATACGCAAGAGACTCTTTAGTTAGATGTTTAGAAACTTGAGGATAAAGCTTGAATGATTCTTTTTTGAAAAGAAGATTCATTATATTCTCATTATAACTCTTTTACTCATCTCTTTCATTTATTTCTCATTATAACTCTCTTTGATTCATTATAACTATTTTATTCATCTGTTTTACTTGCACCAGCTATATTTATAGATTATAACTTTTTATTCATCTCCTTTACTTGAACCAAATGTATTATATTTATAGATCAAACACATGTTCAAATTTCCAATCTTAAGTCAAATGTTTCATAAAATAGACAAGCATGGATATAGTTTCTTTTTAGGAAGTTGTACTTATTATCACATCAAATTGAGTTATACATATGGAATGTATCATGAAGATAAATTGTGGAAATTTTCGTTTAATGCATTTTCCAATGTCAGCATTTCAGCCAGGTCTTCATCACCTCACACCTGGACTACTGCAATCATTTCTCCTTTCCCTACTTCTAGTTTTTCCAATCCAGGCCAGTAAGATAAATTTCCTCAAACATCACTTCAATCATGTCTGGTCCCTGTTCTAAAACCGACCCTTTCTGCCAACTGAACGGTGTCCAAATGGTTTTGGTTGGAATTCCAACCTCTCTGTAATCTGGCCTCACCTTGCCGTCCAAATATCTCCAGTGATTGCCCGGACTCCGTTCCCCAGTCTAATTAGGCTGTCTCCTCTCTGCCTCCACACGGTGTCGAGTGCATTGCTGCCTCGGCTTCCAAAGCTTCCTTAACCCGGAATAACCTCACCTTCCAGCTCTTACCTTTGTTACTTTCCACCTTTCAAGACCGTCTTTTGTCCCACTAACACATGAGTCCTTCCTGGAGTCCACCTGTCCTGCGGACCCTCTCTGAGTGTGACCATCCACAGTACTTACTCTCCATTGTGGCACATTTCTCACCCATTCTCAGAGGCATTTAAAAAATAAATAAAAACAATGTATTTTAAATGGAATTTATTTTACAGTCAGCATGTCGTAGATTGATTAGAAGTGTTTTTCATATCTACTTAGCACATAAAATAATAGTGCATCTTATAATTTGTCGTATCTTAAGAGTTGGACAAGCAGTATATATATATATATATATATATATATATATATATATATATATTATTGCTTATTATTTTCTACTGGCTTCCTGTGTGTCTCTATGTTGCCCAGAATTATTCAAAATTTTACTACCATGGAAATCTTTTCATTCTTTGTTTCTGTCTTTTTTTTAAATACCCTATAGTATTAGGTATATGGTTGGGCTTTTTGAGTTTAGTGAAATTTTATTTTATTTGAATAAAACTTAATAAATATAATTCATATGCTCCGTTAGAAAAGTGCTTTTATGGCCTGTCTGGTGTGGTTCAGTGGATTGAGCATCGTCCCATGGAGTGAGAGGTACTGGTTCGATTTCCTGTCAGGGCACATACCCAGGTTGTGGGCTCGATCCCCAGTAGGGGGCATGCAGGAGGCAGCAGATGGATGTTTCTCTCTCCCTTCTTCTTTCTTTTAAAAAAAAAAATCAATAAAAAACATAATTAGCGCTGGCTAGTTTGGTTCAGTGGTTAGAGCGTCGGCCCATGGACCAGAGAGTCCTGGGTTCGGTTCCCGCTAAGGGCACGTACCTTGGTTGCAGTGTGTCCCTGGCCCTGGTTGGGGTCGTGTGGGTGGCAGCCACTCGATGTGTCCCTTTCATGTCAATGTTTCTCTCTCTCTCTCTTCCTCCCTCCCTCCTGCTCTATTTGAAGATAAATGCAAAAATGTCCTTGGGTGAGGATAAAAACAACAACATCAAAGCATATTTATATAAATATTTTAAAAAGTGCTTTTATGAATTATAGTTAACTTTTTCTTTTTATTTTAACCTTTTCATTGAAGTATTATATATGTACAGAAAGTGCACAGACATACATAAAATGCAGTATAATATATTTTTCACAAACTCAGTATATCCTGGGTAACCAACACTAAGATCAAGAAAAAGTCCACTACCAGGACCCAGAAGACCTTCCTCAGGTCATCCTGAGGGGAACCATTGTACTGGCCTTGAAAAGTATGTATTAGTTTGACAAGTGATGTCCTTTATTCTAGGACATGTCATCTGTTGTATGAATGTATTAATTTCTCCTGGTTAAATACCTAGGAGCAAGAATGCTGGATCACAGAGTAAGATAAACTTGCCTTCAGTAGATACCACCTAACTGTCTTCCACATTCGATTCGATTTATACTCTCCCCAGTAGTAAGAATCCTGACCGTTCCACATCTTCACCGACACTTGGTGTTCTCTGTCTTTTTCACTTTAGCCTTTATGGTGGATATGTATGGTGTTGTTATTATTCCTTTGTACAGGTAAAAAAACTGCTTTCAGTAAATTTTTTGGATTTTCCTTCAGAAATGTGAGTCATTAAATATAAGCACTATAGGTTGAGCTATAGGGATTCTCATAAAAATAATTACCGAAGCTGTTACCATTACTCATTTTGGATATATGCCTGACTATAGTTCAAAGCCTGCATTACTAATAAACAACGTATTTTGGGCTGTTTCTGGTGATACCTTTCTGTTGATATTCAATTGCGATCATTTTTGTCCTGAAATTCATTGACCCTTTTATTTAATCTCCAGAGTTATCTACTTAGAGGTCTATCTGAGTCAAAAATTAGTTATGCAAATTCCTTGGAGATGGGGATAATTTAATTAACATTGTGTTTATTACCTCTTTGGATTAATAGCGTTTGTTATTTTTTTTTGGTTTGCAAATGCCTCTGATTAATACCAGCATTTTTTACTAGGTAGGTAAAGTTAAAATTAAACATTTGAGCTCCACTGAGGCTATAGCTATTATCTATTGTGAATAGATGTTGCAAGTGAATGCCATGGTTTGAAATCTGTATGTTTAATCTCCAATGCATTACTCTTTCTCATTGATTTTTTATATGTTCTAAGATCCTCTGTGTGCTTCAAGTATTATGTAATTAGCCTATAATTCTATTTCTCTACCCTACAATTACTGAGAGAAACAGTGTGGTCATTTTTCTTGCCAATATTCTTTCCTACTCATTTTCAGGCCAAGGCATTTGGTTTCTTACTGAATCACAAAGCTATATTTTTTAATTGCTCTAAAATCAAAGATGCTGACTTCAGTATATTTAACTCCAGCATTCTGTACAGATTGTGTGGCTAATTACCGTAAAAATTAATGACGGCTCAGAAACGAGAGGTGTGCCCCCTTCGTCTATCACAGTGGTCCGTTTATAGAACCACCGCGGGAACAGCCAAGGGATCAATGCGATCGTTTTGTGAAACCATGATCAATTTCCATCTATTTCTTTTGTGGTCTGGAAACTGGAAGTGCTGAGTTCAGTCAGCCTGTGATGGATTGCACATCAAGAGCCTCTTACTGAGTGAGCATGGATAGGACGTTTTTTACACAGTCACTGGGTAAAGAATACCTAGTTCTTTTTTTTTTTATCCTCACCTGAGGACATTTTTGCATTTATCTTCAGATAGAGTGGGAGGAAGAGGGGGAGGGAGAGAGAGAGAAACATCGACATGAGAGAGACACATCGAGTGGCTGCCACCCACAAGACCCCAACCAGGGCCGGGGACAAACTGCAACTGAGGTACGTGCCCTTAGCAGGAACCGAACCCGGGACTCTCTGGTCTGCAGGCCGACACTCTAACCGCTGAGCCAAACTGGCCAGGACAAGAGTATCTAGTTTTGGGATTTACTTCTTCCCCTGGTATGCTGAACACTGATTACCTATAAATTGCTGCACTTGATTTGTCTCCTAATGCCAGCCTTAAGTATCTTATTATAATCTCGTATAATAATTAAAAAATCTGATTCCGGACAGGTTTGAATTCTGTAATATTCAGAAATGTCTATTAAATGGATGCATACATAGTAAATATTCCTATATATGTACTAAAATAAAATGGTATAAAATTGTATGTGTAGTATAATCCTAATTATGTAAATAAGTCTGTGTATAGCACACACACACACACACACACACACACACACATATGGAAAGAAATACCAAAATATTGAAGAGTGAATATTTGCAGGTAGTAAGGTAGTACAATAGTGGGGGTTACCTAGTTTCTAATTATATGATTGTCTCTTTTCCACTTTTTTTTACATAGCATATGCCACTGTTATAAGAAAAAGTTTTAATATAAAATTTGAAAATTAAACTGTAATATGAAGTAGTTTATCTACTTTATGTTAGATATAGAAGCAGCAGGACCCTTAGAACCGATCCCTGAAAACTTCTCGGTCAAACTGAGTCTCAGTGTTACATAACCAACACAGAAACCAGGGTTCTCCTCATTGGCCCAGTGTGTAAATCAGCGTAATAGTGATGAACAGAACCGTTCTGTGGTCATTCTGTCGTAGGCTAGGAATCCGAAACTGTGGGTTCACTATTTGAATTGATAGGGACCCTATGACCTTTTTGTCTTACTCTTTATAGAAAGCATAGTCATTTATAATTGGTATGATGTTTTGTCTTGGTAGCAAATTTCAAATATACTTCCGTTTTGTTTTAGTTTTAGTTTTCATTTTCCTCTGAGTAGCTGGAAGTATTTGTTTTAATCGCAGTGACTCTTGAACCTTCCTCTCCTCTTGTATTTCTGGTCATAGTTAAAACTGCATCATCCCTCTCGTTTCTCAAGTGCAAGCCCGGGAGTCATCCAGACTTCCCCTTTTTTTCATGCTTCCCATTAAATTGCTACCTAGTAACACTGAGCTAAGGACCACCTTCGGCATCTATTTCTCTTCTTCCTTCCCACTGTCACTGGTTCTTCGTTAATTTTCTGCCCGGTCTATTTGAGCTGCCCCGTTGCTGATCCGTTTGCTTCCTGTCCTCCCCTGACCCTCCCGATCCACCCTCCACCTTCGCCCAGTGTGGTCCATCCTCAATACAGACCCAGGCGTGGTACTGTTTCTAGCCTGTCTGCCACTTCTGCAGGGCTTCAGGGAGGGCTGGCGTCCCGCATGGCAGGGGACTTGGCCCCAGGCCGTCCCGCCTTCTCTCTCCCGCTCTGGATGCGCACGGGCCTGGCCAAGTCCTGTACCTTGCGGGTCCACCGGCCCTTGAACTTGTGGTCCCTCTGTCCCAGGTGCTCTCCCTCCTCTTGTCTGTTGACTCCTGCTTATTTCTAAATGCATCTCAACTACGGACGGCCACCATTCCAGGTAAAGCCAGTTAGCCTCTGCCTGTGCCATCATACCCGACACACACGCTAATTACCACACTCTTCCAGTCCTGTTGTTGTTCATTTACATGTTTGTTTCTCCACGAGACCAGGAACCTCCCAAGAGTGCATCCATTCCTCACCCCGTGATGACCATAGCACAGGATCGCTCTCCTATTACCCCCTGACTTTTCATTCAGAGACAAGGTCCCCCTGTTGACATTGAACCCAGGTCCTCCCTTCCAGAGGCGATGTGTCCTTTTCCTCTTTCCAGGCATCGAGCCTGATAGGAGAAGACCCACGCACCCACCTACCTCCTCTAGTGGCTTCCTTAACGTGGGGAAGACAAGCAGAGGCTGCTCCATAGGGATCGCAATAGTATCTTCAATAGCAAAACGGAATGGGGAGAGGGGAGGACCCCAGTGTGTCACCTTGTTTCATGCTCACCACACACCCAGTCAGGCAGTGGAGCTGGAGTGGGGTGGCCCGCCCCCCACAGGGGGCTTCCAGCGATGGGTGGTAGGGGACAGAGCCTGGAGAAGACTGGGGTGCTGAAAATGTGTAGCCACCTGTGGAGAGTGACGCGCCCCTGTGAACCTGGACGGTGGGTTCCCCGGGTGAGCACTGGCCCGTCACAGGGAGGAGCAGGTCAGGACGCTGTGCAGAGGGCCTGGATGGTCACGCCTTTCCTGCCAGGGTCAGGCCCAGACCTGGCTGTAGTCTGAAGAGGGACGAAGGCCGGGCAATGCACGGAAAGCAGAAGGAACAATCCTAGTGGGCATTTAAGGCGTATTCTTTTAACTAGAAGACAGATGTGCCAACAGGGGAGATGCGTCCTAGGTTGGGGGCCTTGGCAGGTGGTCCGGGTGCCCATGAGCCCTGCTCCTGACATTGCTGCATGCTTCTCTAGGTCCTGCATGCAAGCAACAAGCCCTACATCCCAGCCTGGGAAGGGAATTTGGAAGCAGATATTCTAACGGGAAGGGGTTCACAGCGCCTGATCTGGAGGGTCCTACCTAGCCGCTTGAGTTCATCCGAGAGACTCTGCAGAACCTGATGTAATTACTTAAAATGGTCCCTGGGTATTTATTCAGTAATTAATCCAGAAGGTGAGGTAATTACCTCTCTACCTGCTACCAAGCAAGGAAGATAGTGCAACCCACTCTTGAACTGGTCTTCACGCAGCAAAATATCCTCCAGGAAACAGACAAACCTGAGTGGTTTAGCGAGTGGGCAAGAACACAGCACTGAACATACCCTCCAAGGAAGGGGGGTGGAGCAGGACACAGTGACGGCAACAAAACTGAAGTCACAGGGAATTCCTCTCCTGTGAACCCCTTCGAAGGCTCTGCAGAGTGGGCTGAAAGGTGTCCACAGAGGGAACATTGGGGGAGGGGGTGAATCTGCAACAGTAAGATGTTTAAACTGTGATGGGTTAAGACTGCTGTGTCCTTCACCTCTGACTCCCCTTCTAACGTGTGTGTCCTGTGTCCGGTGATATTGGGGTGATGTAGGCTTTTTTTTTTTTTTAATCTTCATCCAAGGATATTTTTCTATTTATCTTTAGATAGAGTGGGAGGAAAAGAGAGGGAGAGAAAGGGATAGAGAGAAACATCGACGTGAGAGGGACACATCGACTGGTTGCCTCCCGCACGACCCTGACCAGGGCTGAGGATGAACTGCAACCGAGGAACGTGCCCTTGACCGGAATCGAACCTGCGACTCATTGGTCCGAAGGCTGACGCTCTAACTGCTGAGCCAAATCGGCCAAGGCTAGGCTATTTTTTTTTTTTTTTGTAGATCCATAGCTATAGCAACACGACCAACACCAAGTATATCAGTGGATGAAGTTGAAAATTTTAAAGCATCCTAGATAAGAATAAAAATGTTTTTGATAAATGATATTTCTGAGAAAAGACTGAATTAACTTTCTATTCTCTCAATGGAAAATATCACACTTTTGGGGGGTCATGGGAATAGACATTCAAAGAGTCTAAAAACACGGAGGGAAAAACATCATGGACCCTTGTCCATTAGTGAACAATGGCACCATCGTTATTAATTTCTAGATTTTGAGGGATTTGTTGTACTTACCCTCTTTTAATACATCGAAACGTATGTGAACAGTTTTGTTTATTGCAGGTAACTACTCTTGTACTACTTTTATAGTTATAATTTTGCATTCTTTTTCTCACAGAGGGCCCCCACATTGCATAAGCTTTAGGCCAGCAGAACCCGGGTCTGTCCTGGAATAGGAGCTGTTTGGGGGAACATTGATGTTTCAGTGTCTTCTGCTGAGGCATCTCCCCCCGGCTCTTCAGGCAGAGACCCTGCTCAGAAGAGCATGAAGCAGAGGAGATGTTCTGTTCGTTCGTGATAGCAAACGCCACGCGTGTGCTCTGGTTTGACCCCGGCCAGCGAATGACTGCAGGCAGGAAGCTCCCTTCCCCCATGGGTACGCGGTACAGAATATACCCTTTTGGTAAATGACTGCACGTAAATGTTTATTGACTTAATCCAACATCCCGTTTCTGGCCATAAATCACTTTCATTCTCTCTTCAGTGGTTAATAAACTGTGAAAATTAGCTCTAAAATAAATATAAACAGACCTCCATAGGCTGTGCGTTGGGTGTTTTTGCTTTTCTTCTGCCCCCAGGACACCATTGCCCCCCGTGTTGAGAATGTCCCTCCTGCCTCTGCATCACCTTCACTCGGCCGTCTGGTCTTTTGCAGACATCTGGATGCCCTGCCGGCATGCTGTTGGGTCCGATTTTCTCTGACTTATTCCATTGCTTTCATTTATTTCCCAGTTTGGATCTTTGCTTCACTTTTCTCTTTTCCCCTCAGGACCTCCTAAGATTTGTACAGTTTCCAACTACCATCTCTGCAGTGCTGATTTAGTTGTGGGAGCTAATAAAACTTTACTGCAATTTAAAAGGGTGACTGAAGATGTCTGGCAAGTGCTGAATATTCACCTATGTTATTGCTAGCATTACCAGTAAAATCCAGCCTGCTACACATTCAAGGGTCCTTTCTGAAGATGACAGGGAATCTGGAAAGAGTTAGTGTGACTAAGGTTTTTGTGCATGGTGCCAGATTTTAAAAGCTGTATAATGCTGAAGTTTTACCACCTCCATAAAGCATTTCCCAGTAATTTTAGCCCATATGGATGCCTCCTCTTCTTGACTGCCTGAAGCATACATAGTTGTAGCATTTATGCCTCGTGGAACTCTGAAATGACTGCACCTTTACAATCCTCCAATTTATCTCCTCGTTGAATGCACTTAAAGCTCGATTATGTGACATTCGAATGCACACTTCCAAAAGCTTCCTGTTGTTGGATATATTAGTGCTGAAGAGGCTATGTGGAAATATGGAAAATATGATGAGATCTTGAAAACCTCACTTTAAAAACAACACATAATCAGAGCAGAGATATACAAAAGGCTCCTTTTAGTGGCTGAGGGGCCTGGGGGGGGTGGTAGGTGAAACTTGCTTGTAACTTGACTGCGCGTTAAAATATTTAAATAACGTGTCCATCAGAATGGGTGCAAATCAACATGGAAGGACAGAGATGTGAAGTCATGAAGGGCAGTGTTCGCTGTGCTCACTCAAGCGCTGTCCAAAGTGGGGGGGGGCCTCAGCCCGCTGAGTTATGGTCTAGTTGGTGCTGTATTAGTGAAGAAAAAAATTGTCGTGTACAGACCATGAGCTTTTCCATCTCATGGATGAGAGCACTTCTGCTGTGAAAGTAATCAGCCAAACGCTCTGAAGTGTTTAATGCATGCAGATCACTTCCTCTTGTTTCCAAACCCAACGAGCCCAGAACAGTACAGTGTATTTACATTTTAAGTGTAGGGAGGGGGCATCTTAAACCAGAACATCATTTGAAAATTGTACATAATCAAAGTTATGCTTGAAATCCTTGGACTCACTTTAAATTGCTAGGATCTAGGTAGGCCCTTAGAATAGCTCAAAATGTAATATATTTATTTCCCTCTCCTGCCCTTCTTCCTCCCTCTCTTCCTTTCCCCCTCCCCCTTTCTCTCCTGTCTCTTCCTCTCTTTCTTCCTCTGGGCCTGTTGGAGTCTAGGATTTCTTTCAAAGTTAGGAATGAAGGGTATTGGGTACCCAAAGAGCTTTGCCCTATATTACAATGTCACAGTATTTAAGGGCATGCAATTTGGAGTCCTGTGCCTTTTAAAAAAACTTATACTTACTAGCAATGTGTTAGTTACTTATTTTAAAATGTAAATACTTTCGGGTTTTAGAAAAAATTAAAAGAGATAAAATGTGTAAAATTCTTTGCCTGGGGCTTGTGTGTGAGTGTTGTTTATGTGGTAGCCATCAAAACATCCACCCAGCTGGGTTTTGGATTCCAGTCTTCCTCCAGATGCCAGTGGAGAAGTTAGGTGGTCAGAGTGTTCGGATTCCAACTCCTTGGGAATGTACCACTTGACATTATCAGTTTTAGGGGTTCAATGCATGTGCGTCTGCCCCAAAGAAATAACTTATCTACCCCAAATTCATCTAATCTCAGCTGAAAACTTAGGTTCCTGAATTTGAACCAGATCTTAGACCCTAGGAAACTCTTCTTGGGAATTAAGTCTATATTGTGATGTCTTTTGGAGAGATCTCGCTAATTTTGATTAGGTGTATGCCGTTGGGGACTAATACAATTTTTAAAAGTCAAGTATAAACCATACTGTCTTGTATTTTAGCTTACTTCCAGTAAAATAGAACTGGGGTGGGGGGGACAGACCAGGACACATAAAGATCTAACTTCTCGGAATCATTATAATTAAAATTTGTTTTAGTACTGGGGAATATTTGAACTGCATGGTCTCTTACCTTAATTATGTATTTAATTATTATAAGCAAACACTTGAAAAGAGGCTGAAATGCTGAATTCCTTTGCAGTGTTAATTATTTCATGCTGTAATTTATCTACCTTAAGCAAGATGTTCAAATACTTTAAAAATTAGCAATGTAAAATACTTTTCTGTGGTAGAGATGGTAGCTCTGTTTTTTAAAACTCCCTTTCTGTATCCTTTTGAGAACCTGGTCAAACCACACTGTGCATCCTCCCGCTGTGTACTGTACATATATGTGCAATTCTTCATGGTATGCAGTTGGGTTTCCATATCTGCAGGCTCCATATCTGCAGATTCAACCATCTGTGGATCAAGAATATTCCAACAAAAGTTACATTGTTGCTAATGATGTACTTAGGACTTCTATGGTTAGTTCTGTGTTGAGCATGAACAGACTTTTTTCTTCTTCTTGTCATTATTCCCTAAACAACAAGATGTAACTACTTACATAGCATTCACCTTATATTAGGTAATATAAGTAACCTAGACGTGATTTAAAGTATACGGGAGGATGTGCATGAGTTATAAGCAAATACTATGTCATTTTATAGAAGGGACTTGAGCATCTGCAGATTTTGGTATCTGGGGGAGGATTTTAGAACCAATCCGCCATGGATGCTGATGGGCATTGTGTATTCAAATAAAAAAAGCTAACTTGAATAGTGTTCAAGTACCTCCCTAACTAGGGATTGTCTTTGTTAATCATAAAGAGCCTTGAGTACAGATTAAACTTTTTCCTGCTTTCATTGTAGCTAGGAATGAGACCATAACTAGTCAATGTCTGTAGGCATATGTGTGTATATATAATATGTACAGATGTATGGACGTATGTGGATGTATGTATTTATGCACTTAGGTATTTTTATAATTTTTTTTCTATCACGACTAGGAAGAATTTTAATGAGACGGGTTCATTGATAATTTTTCATGCTAAATTAGATATTTAGTGAAGAAAAAACATGAAATAAAAAAATCCAAGCAAACAATAAAGGATTCAATTAAAGACACAAAAGAAAAAAATCAATCTTTTATCTTTATTTTTGTTTTTCCAGCTTTATTGGGGTATAAATGTCAAAAGAATTGTAAGACATTTAAAGTTCACATTGTGACGATTTGATATATATGTTTGATGTCTCCATCACCTCACATATTTATCTTTTTAACAATTATTATTATATTGGGGGAAAACATTTAAGTTCTACTCTCTTAGCATATTTAAGTCATATAATACAGTGTTATCAGCATGCAATCTGAAAAAAAAAATCAAACTCATAGAGTAAAATTGTGGTTGCCAGGGGCTGGGGGTAAGGGACATAGGAAGAGGCTGGTAAGACTTTCAGCTATAAGATGAATGAGGTCTGAGGTTCTAATGTACAAAAGTCAATCTTTTATAATTTTATTACTTCAAATTATTCTTTTTTGGCAAGCTAAATTTCCTCTATCATTTGTAATACATTGAAGTTGTGACACAGAAGAAATTTATGAAGATAAATTCATGAAATACACTTTGATACTTTAAAATAGCTTGCAGGAATGATTTCACCCTTCAAAAATGTCTGAAGTTTGCTTTTATTTTCTCAGCTGTTGTACATTGGGGAACTTTCAGCACGTTGAGGTGTGGTCGTTTTATACAAGTTGTAGGTGGTCATAAAGTTGAAGTTGAGGGTCACTTTTGTCACAAAGCCTCTGTCGTGTCCCCATTGACCCCAAGTTTCCTAATGCCCTTCCAATTTCTAACCCCTCCCCACAACCCATTTTTTTCTATATGAACTGGGTAAAATTGTAATTCCACTAAAAAGAAAAACCTCATAACATAAATTTCTTATTTTATGGTCTATGCAATGATTCACCAACCACACTTGTTTTTGAGAACTTAACTGTTGGAATATCTCACTCAGGAATTTTCCAAATTAAATAGGTATAAGGTACACAAAGAGTAATACAACTGTATGTTATCAGTGGAAGATCTCCTTGGCAGACCTCAAAGTGTGACAACCTTTGGTGGATTTGCTAAGATTTGCAGACTGTGCAACTGGTTTTGTCTATGAATGAACACATCCTCGGGAATAGACCCTTGTTAACCACAGTCACAGCAGTGTTGTCTAAAATCAGGGTACCAATTCAACCATCTATCATGAGAAATCTAATTGCCATAAATCAGAACACCCGCTTCAACATAACTAGTACATCTTCTCCCCAGAGTCGCATATACAAGGGCGGGGGCACATCATCCTCTGAAGGTTGTCTGGTTAGGACAAGGGGAAACTTGTTCTAAGACTCTATTCTGAGCCACTGAGTATTGATATACAAGTTTATTTTCACAGGATGATGTATTCACTCCTTTGTGTAAGTTCTTACTGGGTAGAGGCTGCAAGGGGAGCTTCATGATTTAAAATTCTGTTTTATCTCCAAGCTGGACCTCCAGCTGAACTCCAGGTCCACATATCTGACTGTTTCCTCCATGCTTGCACCTGGATGTCTAATAGATGTCTCAAACTGAGCATGCTCAGGCTGAGAGCCTACGTTCTCATCCTCATCCCACCACCCCTTTAAATCAACTCTTCCTGCTGTCTTTTCCGTCTCAGTTAATGACAACTGAGACATCTGTTTCAGACCCCCACATCTGGTCTTCAGTGATCCCTGTCAAGTCTGACTTCAGTAAACACTCAGAACTGGCCACTTCTTGCTGCCCACTGCCACAGCTCTGGTCCGGTGACAGTCACCTCCCACCTGAATTATTGCAATGGCTTCAGATTTGATCTCCTTGCACCCTCTACAGTCTGATGTTAACATGGAGGCTAGAGTGATCCTTTTAACACCTGGCATGTCATGTAACTTTTGGGCTATCTAGGTTTGCTTGAATCTACTGTCTAAACTCAGGGATCTGTGGGATCACAGTGCTACATACTTACTCTTGAAATGAAAGTGAGTAGCAGAGTTTGCATTACCATGTACCTGATGTAGGATTTGGAGTTCTCTGAATTAAGGTCTATGTAGAATACAATGTTTCTTAAAGAGAATGTAACAAAATGTTCTAATTTGAATCTTAAATGTATTATTGAAGCTCACCAGTAATAAGAGCAATAGTTTAGGCTTTAAACCAAAAATATATTTTTTTTCAAGGAAGACTCCTTGACTGACACTGTTTAAGATGACTAGGACATGGTGATATTAAAAAGAGACTGACTTTTAAACAGTGTTATTATTGTTTTTAAATCATCCACAGATGATGTATCCCTTTATTACCTGTATCCAGGGTGGACAACTCACAGGTATACCCTTGGCTTAGTATACTCCTGGGAACCGTTAGAATTTTTTGAGTAGAAAAGTGCATCATAATTTAGAATTATAAATTAAGCATTTATATTCTGGTCTTAGTTATTTATTCCTTGAAAGTAAAAAGTAGTTCATTTGTTTTTAATATCTGTCCTATTTCTTCAACTAGATTGCCATGTCTTAAAAGGCAGGAAATGTGTTTCTATTTCTTTGCTCTTCTTCATAATATCCTGTACTGTTGTGTATATTTAGTAGATGCTCAATAAATACTTAGTGACTTCCAAGCAGATTCTGATGTATGGGCTCTATGCTATACTGCAGGGTGGAAAAGAACTTGAACCTGGGGGAAAGGCTCCCCTGGTCATTCAGAGGAGCATCTCTTAGCCAGATCAGAGCTGGGTGAATTCTGTCTCTGCTGTTATGTAGGATTTATTATAAAGGGTTGTCTTGGAATTTAGCAGGTCTTTTTCACATGAGAGGTAATATAGAGTTAAAAGCTTTCATATTTTTATATAATTTAATTCTTGACTGTCCAATTAGTGATACAATATACAGCTAATCAAATCACTGTTTTGCATGCCATGTCTCATTAAACAACAGCAACAAAAATATATGCATAATTACAAATTATATCTAACCCTTATCATTGATTCTGTGTTCCCACCAAAAGGACAGAAGATGTTCTGGGGAAATTCATTTGGCTATAATTCATTACATTGAAAATGTCTTCCAAATTGCATCAAAAAGAATAAAATACCTAGGAGTAAACTTATCCAAGAAGGTGGAAGAACTGTACACTAAAAATGATAATTCATCAATAAAAGAAATAATAAATAAATGCAAAGATATTCCCTGTTCATGATTGGAAGAATTAATGTTATTAACATTTCCATACTACCCAAAGCAATATACAGAATTGCTACAATTCCTATCAAAATTCTAATAGCATTTTTTACAGACATAGAAGAATCATAAAATTTGTGTTGATAAACAAAAGGCCACAGCACTTCTTTAAAAAAAAAAAAATCCTCACCGGAGGATATTTTTTCATAAAAATGAAGGACATCTTAGCATGGGTGACATGGAAGTTGAGGAAGTAATGCTAAGTGAAATAAGTCAGACAGAGAAAGACAAATACTGGATGATCTCACTTGTATGTGAATGCAAAGCAAAACCTGAACTCATAGATATAGAGAACAGATTAGTGGTTGCCAGAGGCTTGGGGTGGGCAAAATGGATGAAGGGGGTCAAAAAGTACAAATTTCCAGTTATAAAATAAATAAGCCCTGGGTATGTAATGTATAGCATGGTAGTTACAGTGAATAATACTGTATGTTAGAAAGTTGTGCCCTGGCCGGTTTGGCTCAGCGGTTAGAGCGTCCGCCTGCGGTCCTGAGAGACCCGGGTTCGGTTCCCGCTAAGGGCGCGTACCTCGGTTGCAGTTTGTCCCCGGCCCTGGTCGGTCATGCGGGTGGCAGCCACTCGATGTGTCCCTTTCACATCAATGTTTCTCTCTCTCTCTCTCTTCCTCTCTCTCCCTCCCACTCTACCTGAACAAAGAATGGAAAAATGTCCTCGGGTGAGGATAAAAAAAAAGAAAGTTGCTAAGACCATAAATCTTAAAAGTTCTCATCAGAAGAGAAAAAAAAAGTTGTGACTATGTGTGGTAATGGATGTTAATTAAACTTATTGTGATCGTTTTGCAATATATACAAATATTGAATCATTATAGTGTATACCTGAAACTAATATAATGTTATATGTCAATTACATGTCAATAAAAAAGAAAAAAATATTCTTCTAAGCAAAGCTTTTCTTGTAAGTTTGGTTCTTGAAGGTGTATACAAAAAAAAAAAATGACTTTGCTTCTATTTCTATTTCTGTTTCATAATACATAATAATGTATGCTGCTTTTGTGGTTTGAAACAATATTTGCATCTCATTCCAGAGTGGAATGTATTTATGAACGCACTTTTAAGTATTGATTATTATTTAGGATGTGAAATATATTTAAACTAAGAGAGCATCTCAGGAACACAGGAGCTTATCTAAAAAATAACCATTGAGCCACAGTCAGTCAGGTTAGATGTTTCAACGTGACCAAAACTGATATTTGAAATATAAAATAAAGAAACTGGATTATATTGTCTCAAAGGCCCTTTGAGATATAAACTGCTACAAATCAACAGGGAACCTTTTCATATTGAAACTTTTAATGTACAATTAATGGTTCCTTAGTGATTTGAAATAGTTTTTATGTCAGTAAAAATGCACCAATGCAAAGCCTCTTACATTATTCTGGTTTTCCTCCATTTGTCATTATAAATAGAAGACCATTTCCAAGCTCACAAGAACATTTCTCATGGTTAGACAATTTAAGTTGTTTTTTTTCTTATATGTGGCAAGATGAGAGACCAGGAACCTCACTTAACGGTGATTCTGTAATTTACAGTGATCTACTTTTATTCGGATGTTGGCAAGATCTGTATTTTCTAATAAAATAAGTTGCAACTGTTTTCAATTTGATTTTTTCTTAAGTGGATAAAAAAGTGATTTGAGACTTGACAGAAGTCTGTTCTGTATCTTTCCCAACTAGTAATATTATGATACATGGTAATCCCTCTGTGACAGCCTCATAAATGTTGATGAATTGGAAACGGTATTAAGAGCAAATCAAAGCCTGCTTATATTCCGTACCATGTGAACACACTTGCCTTATGAAAACGCAACTAAATGAGAAAGTCTCCCATGTTCTCAGGAATGCCTAGCCTTAGCGATTTCCGTGCAGAGGGACTTCCGAGGGGGATACGGTGTCACTTCTCTCCCTAGCCTTTGAAGGAGAGCTATATTTGAGGTACAGGATACTTTGAAAGCAGGATGTATAAACATTGATTTACTTCCATTTCTACCTAACACTATTGCATTTCATTGTTAAACTTTAGATACCGGGCAATTCTTGTTTTCTCGTTCTTTTCCTCCTTTTTGCATGAGAATTATTTATGGCCACATTTTGTGCCTTGCCCTTAAGACAGACATTCTGTCCACTTACTCAGTTTCTCGTGTCCTTTGTTCTTGTTAGTCTCTACATCAGACATGAGCCTCTCAGTTATTTATTATCAATCACATTTATCAAGTGCTTTCTCAGGAAAATTGGTCCTTTCCATTTCCTTCAGCCAAGAAGCCATGTTCTATGTTTAAGACATAAAATGTCAACAGTCTGATTATTAAAATGCATGTCCTATTTATGGCAAAATGCTAGTTATGATCAATCTGATTTCTGTAGCCATATGTGCATAGTTGATGAGCAGAATTCCATTTTTCAAAATACGGCTTCTGCTTCTCTAGACAATTGTGTTGACACGTGTTTTATGTCTATGTAAACTTCCAGGTGCTTTCTAAGGTTAAAACTTGAGGAAATATAGCATTTGATGTATGGGATAATTAACTGTACTACATAGGTTTGTTTTTTTTCTGTTCAATTCATCTATCATGCCTCTCCAGGTTTTCTCTGTAAAATACCACTTCCATTTCGTTTGTCCTCTGCGTAAGCCCTTCTGTAATTTTTCACTGGGTCCTTGCAATAAAATCCAAATGTCATAGCCTGACATTGTGACCGTATAGCCTGTCCCTGACGCAAGAGCTCCAGTCACATCTTCTGTTTCCCCGTTTGCTGATCACTTAGCTATGGCCAGTTGGGTTCAATCATGTTCCCGGCATATTTGGAATATTTGTCTCTGTGTATTTTCTCAGATCCTCAGTTCTATCTAGAATGACTTCGCCTCTCTTTGTCATTTACAGAAATCTTATCTGACTTTCATGGATGAGTTTTTTTTATTTTTCTATGAAGCTATTGTTGAGATGCTCAGTTAGGGGACGAGGAGGGAATTTAGTTGGGAAGGGAAGGGAACATTTGACTCTGTACGATGGGACAAGTACTGTGCTGGACACTTCACGTGTGTTATTTCAACAAGGGATCCCTGTTCATGAATTCCCATACCATCCTGTCTTAACAAAGACCTCGCTGTTACTGTCATTGTGACCACCTTTGTGGACATTAGTATATATCCCACCTTTATCATGGGCAAAGCATGCCACTTGGTTTTGACTGTACACAGGTGCCGGAGATGTGGTTCTTGATTCTGGAGGAAAGGCAGGAAGAGTTATTAAAAATAATGTGTACTAACGTGCCAAAAATTCAGTGAATACTACTAGTTCAGAGAAGTAGATATTGACTAAAATTATGTGCATCAATGCTCAGTATTGAAAGAGGGCCTTGAGCCATAAACATGTGTTTTATGAATGAACAGAATTGCCTCGCGTTGTTAGTTACATGATAATATGTCTTAGTCACTTTCCTCATCCTTGAAGACAAAGAAAAGGTACATTGTTTATAGCGAGTGAAGTTATTACACAGTATTTGTTGTGTGATTGATTGATTTGTGACTGCCACTATTGAAATTTTTTTTAAAAATGTTTATTTTGAATAGTTTGACTGTAGCTCAATATCCAGCTCTTTTCAGTGTTTTGTACATAATTCTAAGGGAAATTGTTCTTGATAATATATTGTTTTGAAGGATATATGAACCAGAGAAACAGTTGAGGTAGATTAAAAATATGATTTAGCCCTGGCTGGTTTGGCTCAGCAGTTAGAGCGTCAACCCTCGGACCAGAGAGTCCGGGTTTGGTTCCTGCTAAGGGCACGTACCTTGGTTGTGGTTTGTCCCCGGCCCAGTTGGGGTCGTGTGGGTGGCAGCCACTCGATGTGTCTCTCTCACATTAATGTTTCTCTCTCTCTCTCCCTCTTGCTCGATCTGAAAAAAAAAAAAAAAAAGAGTATCATGATTTAGAATTAATTATAGTAGGTTCAGCTAAGCATTACTTGTCTAGTCATGTACTTTTTGTTGAATTGGGGAATTGTATTTGCTGCAGAACACGTCTGTGAACTGAAATTCTCCTTGTTCACAGTGGGGCAGCAACTCCCCTTGAGAATCGCATTTCTTACCATTTTCCAAAAGACTCCTTTTCAAGAACACACTGCTAAATTGGCTCTAACCTGAAGTATTTCTATTTTTTAAGACAACAACAATGGTGACTTTTTCTATTTTCTTGGTATTTATTTTATTATAAAAATGCATATTTTGCTGGCCTTGCCACTGTCTTTGAATAATATACTTACAATATATAATTACAATGTACTATGTTACAGTTTATGTATTTAATAGATTGAAATTGGAGTTGATCATTCGCTAATTATTTTCTATACATTGGATTTTGAAAAGAATATGGAAAGACAGAGTGGAGAGAAAAGAGATGTCTTGAGAAACACCAAACAGACTGTAATATCTCCGCATGTCTCCCTTAACTGGATTTAGACACTGGAATCTTGCACTGAATAAATTATTCCGAGACGGAGAACCTGAAATCTGACCATGGGTTAAACTAGTATTTTGTTCTGAATCTACTGCCATAAACGGATATAGGAAAAGGTCTGTCTTCATGATCATGGAAATAAACCTCACATCAATCCAGGGAGTGCCTGAGTCATGTGCGAACCCAAGCCACCTTCTGCACCTGGTAGCCACAGTAGGATACAGTTTAATGTTTCTGATGTCACTCACCTGCTCCGTTTCTTTTATAGGTGTTGAAATGGGTAGAGGAAGCAGTGCAGGCCTCCAAAGTCCACCTCTTATCGACAGACCATTTGGAACAAGCTGTAAACACATGGAGAATTCCCTTCGATCCCAGCCTAAAAGAGGTCACTGTGTCCCTGAGTGGCCCTTCTCCCGTGATTGAAATCCGCAATCCTTTAGGTGAGATATACCGAACGTCATATAAAAAATACAGAAGCTGTGAAAGATAAAAGGCTTTCTGCACACTTCCGTATGTTAAGTTCATGCTAACTTTATGAATAAATTCAAAAATGACTAGGCAAGATGTGTAAAACCAATGTTTCTGAGTCTTAAGTATTGAATTAACATGAGATTCAAAAAGCTAACAGTTCTAATAATGTAAACAGATCAGAGTTAGCAACTTAATTATACTAAGCTACCAAAAAGAAAAAAATATATAAATTGAACCTAAAATTGTATTTTCCTAATCTATTTCATAATAACTTATTCTGTAAAACTCAGTATTACTTTTTTTTAATGAGTCACATAAAAAAACTTTTACAACAGGTAATTTTTTTACGGATACTCTTCTTGATAAGGTTTTATTTTTCAGAGGACAGCTGATAAAAAACAAATTTATATTTTTATTTGAATAATGTGTTACTTTACTTTGCTTCTATTTGTGAAAACCCCAAGATTTGGCCCGGTTCCATTTCTGGTTGAATATTACAATAAGACATACATCGACAAGTTATCTAGTAAACACAGAAACTGTATTTTCCTTAATATTTGCATTTAGAAATATCTTTTTACCTATTGATATTCACAAAACATTTTTATTTCCATTATGGCTTTAGTATATGATACATTCTTTTTAAATATATGTGTGAGTATTTATAAATGTGGAGGAAGGAACTAGCTTTCTTATTTTATTTAGAGTCATAGAAAATAACTAATACCTAACAGAAAGCAACATATGAAATTGTCCTCAAAGGCCACACTCAACACTAGCAATCAAATTGAAATTTACAATATAAGCAAAACTCCTTTTTCAGGATTTCTGCAGGTTTGGCCTTAGAAGTTGGTCTGTCTGTTGATGTAGCTTCCCCCTCTAACAGCATCCATGCCACCCAGGAAAAATTTGTGTTTTTCACCACCCCGAGACTGACAAGTACCCCTACTCAATGCATTACGTTTCAACTGCTTTTGAAAGTCATTGACATTGGCATTGGTATTTAAGAAGCCATTTGCAATGATGATGCACCTTTTCCAATACAAGCATAGGATTCCTACACTTGATTTGTTTGTATAACTGCAGGAGTAGTCCATAGGAGAGCCAGGAGCAAAGTGAATAACCAAACTGTGGCTGCATTCCACATTGGCTTTTTCCTCTCTCAATTCCAACAAGAAGATAGCTCAGATATCTCTCCAGTCGGTAGGAGATGAGGTGGTTACTATGCTACCTCATTACACTGCCTCCTGGAATTTCCCCTCTGACAGTAAAAGCCTTCTCCTGTGCTTTGTGGAATCAGTTAAGGTTTTACGCTTTGTGCAAAGAAATGCCCAGGGCTCTCATGTTATATTACCTTGAGCGATCTCCAAAAAGATGTTTCTTCTGGTTTACTGTTTTGTCATCTACTAAATCGAAATGTCTCTAGTGACTGCACAACTTTTTAGTAGCTGTGATCATTGTTATCTGAGATAGCTTTGGAAATATGATGAAAGTCTGCCAATTGTTATTCTCACTTTAAGACCAGATCCACAGAGCATATGGGAATCAGTTAGCTCAGTTCCAATAATGCCCAGGAACCCTGAAATTAAGTAGTGTTTAGATATAACTAAAATAGTGTTTTGAGCTATAAAAACAAATGTCCATTAGGTAACTTATACTGGGAATGTATACGGCTAATATACATAGCTGAAAGAAAGATTATGCCTGTTACCTTTATGTGTGTCTTTCAGGGAAGCTGATCAAAAAGGGATTTGGCCTGAATGAGCTATTGAATATCCATAACTCTGCCAAGGTGGTGAATGTGAAAGAGCCAGAGGCTGGAATGTGGACAGTGAAGGTACTGTTATTGGACAAAGTCTATTTATTATTTTATTTAGATGTTGGCATGTTCTCGAACATGTGTACAATAGTTTACTTATATCTTCTCTTGCAATCATAGAGAGTGCTTTTACTAAGAAGCAATATACATGGTACATTTGTAGATCTTTCGGTCGCATGAATTTGGTCGTGTTAAGTTTTGATGGCCATAAAAGTCAGCAGTGCCACCACAGATGTACTTAACGTCTCAGTTTCCCTGTCATCCAATCTGTACATTGATTGTATTATCTGCCTCCTGAGTCTACAGCAATCAGAGCTGGAGATATCATGGTTAAGGGGCGTAGGCTCCGGTGTGGAAGGCCTGGTTTCGACTCTCCATGCCCCTTAAAAGCTGGATTGCTTTGGGGCCATAACTTCCCTGTGCTTGCCATTCCTCCTGTGTGATATAGACATGTCAAGACTAATCTTCTATTTTATTAAATTTTGTGAAAATTAAATCAAGGTGATGCAAATAAAATACTTAGCATAGTTCTTTTTTTTTTATCCTCACCCAAGGACATTTTTCCATTTTTTGTTCAGATAGAGCGGGAGGGAGAGAGAGGAAGAGAGAGAGAGAAACATCGATGTGAAGGGACACATCGAGTGGCTGCCACCCGCACGACCAACCAGGGCCGGGGACAAACTGCAACCGAGGTACGTGCCCTTAGCGGGAACCGAACCCGGGTCTCTGTGTACCACAGGCCGGCGCTCCAACCGCTGAGCCAAACCGGCCAGGGCTCAGCATAGTTCTTGTTACAAACTAAGCCCTCAAGTACTGTTGGCTATTGTTATTAGGTGGGTCTCCATTGATTGTTTAACACAAAATGGTATTATATTTCCCGGAATCACATGAAGTAGTATATGTTCACGCTAAGAAAGCATTGTAGCCCTGGCCGGTTTGGCTCAGCGGTTAGAGCATCGGCCTGCGGTTGGTAGAGACCCGGGTTCGGTTCCCGCTAAGGGCATGTACTTCGGTTGCAGTTTGTCCCCGGCCCTGGTTGGTCGTGCGGGTGGCAGCCACTCGATGTGTCCCTTTCACGTCGATGTTTCTGTCTCTCTCTCCCTTCCTCTCTCTCCCTCCCACTCTATCTGTACAAAAAATGGAAAAATATCCTCGGGTGAGGATAAAAAAAACAAAAAAACAAAAAAAAAGAAAGCATTGTACTTTGGCAATATGGAAGAGAGAACATACACCTGAAATTCACTTCTACTGCAAATTGTGTGTGTGACCCGCTGTGGTGGGTGTTCTGAGTGGCTTGCCCATATTTCTCAGATTTTTCCGTGTGCTCTGGCCTACTTCCAACTCCAATATCTGCGCCTCTGTGTCTGAGAGTCTGTTCCCAGAACAAGGGAAGGCTGTTCTGCTGGAGAATGGAAGCTTCAGGAGCAGCTCCGCGCCTGCGGGAGTAGCTCCAGCTGTCCGCGTGGGAGCAGGATGCACCCACAGCCCTGGCTGTCTGCATTCCTTCCCCGCCACTTCTCTTTCTATCGGCGTCCTTTGCAACTCCCATGCCGGGGTCCTGCGGGGCCCACTCAAATGAAGATACCCCTTGCAGCATTTACACGTGTGCCATCTTGGCTTCCCCACATAAAACCTGGGATGAATGGCTCATGATTCCAGTTGTGGAACTGCTGTGGAAGCGGGTGGAGGTGTTGTACCACACACGTGGGAAGTGCCATTTTTGCATTCCCGTTTTTGTTTTGTTTTCTTTTTCTTTTTCAAAGAATACTTGAAATTTCCATTGTAATTACATTCAAATCCTAGATCATCAGTTCTTTATTCTCAGAACTCTGAGACTTTGTAGGGAAAGTAGAAACTGTTATATAAATATATATCTGGAGGTGGATTCTATGGAATAAAGATATAAGTAAGAAGGCAATGTGAAATAGTAAAATCTGGGAATTTCTTACTGAATGGACTCATATTCCTGTTCCTTGCACATAGTAGTTGCTCAGGATTTATTGAGTGCATTAGATTGGCAACAATGAAGTGTTTTGCCGCTCTGTTTTTTTTTTTTTTTAAATCCTCTCCTGAGGACATTTTTCCATTTTTGGTTCAGATAGAGTGGGAGGGAGAGAGAGGAAGAGAGAGAGAGAGAAACATCGATGTGAAAGGGACACATCGAGTGGCTGCCACCCGCACGACCAACCAGGGCCGGGTGCCCTTAGCGGGAACCGAACCCGGGTCTCTCAGGACTGCAGGCCGACACTCTAACCGCTGAGCCAAACCGGCCAGGGCTTGCCGCTCTGTTTTAAATAAATGTGGCCAAATTTGATGTGACAGTCATTTTGACCAGCGTACTGAGTGTGACTTTCTGTGACCACAGTAGGAAGGAGTATATGAAGTTCTGAGTCTCGATTTTTCTTAAACATTTTAAGCACAACCTAAGCCAGCCGTACCCTGAGTTAGCAAGTCTGGGAAGGCAGTTCATTGTTGCTTTTTGAATAGAACATTCAGGTATTGATTGTTAGCAACTTACTGTGAAGTACTTGAACCCGTTTTAAGGTGATTTGAATTGCTACCAGTGGTATTTACTCTAGTACAGTTCTGGCCAGAAGAATGTACTGTTTTATCTCGTGACCCCTACACCTACTCATCGGTTCAGTAAACATTTACTGAGTGTCTGCTCTTGGCTATGTTCCCTGGTACTAAATGGGAAGTAAGCAATTTTAATTGATAATTAGAACAGAGAAGCACTGAGGATTCGTCTGAGTGAGTAGGGAGAAATAAGGTGATGAGGTGATGGCAACTCTGTTTAGACAAGTCTTTAAGCTCAGTCTCCTGTAATTAAGAAAACAATAAGAAGACAGTATCTGTTATCATTATATCTTAAATGTATATTTAAGTCCTCACCAAAAAAGCCTCTGGTTCTGACGTCACACCATTTCTAGAGTACAATTAGTGGTCACCAAACAAAGGGTAAGTGTTACAGTGTATCTTAAAAGACCAGCGTATTTGCTCCTATGTGAAATGCCAAAATAATGCAGCGGTTTAATGTGAAGGAAACCGAGCTGAACCTACTGGCATGGACACTGGTGCTGGCTTTGGATCTCCCTTTGGATGGCAAATGAATGATGACGTTTTGCATGTGTGCTCAGGAAGAGAAATGCTTGAGATTAGATAGTGCTCTATCCCCGGTGCTATCTGCGTGCCCTCTGCTCCCTGGGGAATGTCTGCTCTGTCAGTAGAATTAATAATGGCTTTTTCAGTGCTTCCCATACAGTTTTTATCCCAAATATGGAGAATGCTCTATTATTTAACCTTAGCATGGTAGTTAAGGGCCAGCCAATGGAGCCTCGGTCATTCTTTCTTGTTCTCTTCGATCATTTGCCTTCACCAGCCAAAAAAAAAAAAAAAATTAAAAAATTGTACTTTTACCTCTCTCCTACCACATTCGCTTAAATTGTTCCTTTTCTTGGAATTCCTTTCCTTTCAGTCTGACTCAGAACAATCCCCTTAGGCTCAAATGGCAACGCTGTCATAAAGCCTTGTCTGAGTTTTTCTTTTTCTTTTTTAAATTTTTATGTATTTATTTATTTTTTGGTACGTGCCCCTAGCGGGAACCAAACCCGGGACTGTCTGGTCTGCAGGCTGATGTTCCAACCACTGAGCCAAACCAGCCAGGGCCCGAGTTTTTCTAAAATGCTCTTCTTTCTACTGCAATTTTTCTGTACTTCTCTTTCGGATTATTTCCCCCATATTTCATATTTATTTCTATACAGATCTTCTCTCCCTGTTTTGCTGGAGACCAGATTGTGTCACTAGTATACTAGTACATGTCACATGCCTGGGAAAGAACTATATAAATATTCATGAATAAAAATGAATACAGCCTGGCTGGTGTGGCTCAGTGGTTGAGTGTCGACCCATGCACCAAGAGGTGGCCGGTTTGGTTCCCGGTCAGGGCACATGCCCAGGTTGTGGGCCCGATCCCCAGTGGGGGTCACGCAGGAGGCGGCCAATCGATGTTCTCTCCCATTGATGTTTCTATCTCCCTCTCCCTCTCCCTTCCTCTCTCTCTAAAATCAATAAAGAAAAAAAAAATTTTTTTTAATGAATACATTTATTCTGAAGGAAGCGGGCCAAAGGGCTAATTCATTCTGCCTATTGTCGATGTACTAGTACAAAACACTTCAATTTTTCCACGATTTAAAATGCTATGGAAGTGGTATTCTCTTTTCTTCTGTGGTTGCCCTCTGAAACCCTGGTAATTACTTTTCTATAATTTACTAGGACACCTTTACTAAGAGACAATGAGTTAATTTATCCATTTAATTCCTATAAATGATGCAGGTAAAAGCATGTTAAAAAGAGGTAACTGAAAAGAATGTGAAGTTTTATTACAAATAAAAGAGAAGGTTGTTTTATGTCCCTAAATTCTCATTTGTGGGGAAGCTACGAATCTGGATCTTCTTTCTGAAAAGCAATATACAGTTTCCATTCAGGAAGTTATCTCTATATATAGACTATTTGAACATAACCACAGAGCACTCAGGCCAAAGTCTGTTTTCTGGTGTTTAAGGGAAACTCCCAGCAAAGATATTAAGTAGTTGTCAGCACCCATTGGATTTAGGTGGTACAAACTGTTTCTATTAGTCTATGATTATCAGTGTGATCCTGTAAGTTGACACATCCCTTGGGGTAGCTTTCCATTAAGTAAATTTGGATAAACCGTCCTTAGATAATCTCCCTGGGAGAGAAGGGAGTGTACCCAACCGCATGATTATATCGAGATTTGGAGACTAAGAAAAATATTTTGGTTTTAGATAGCTACGTTGGTTGCCAGAGCCTACTAATGCTTTTGCTAGAGATAAGGGTATTTTAGAAGCCATACTCAAGTGGCATACGCTTGTTCAGGAATCATAATTAAATAAGCCTCCATTCTGCAAAGGACCACACAAGAAGAATATTATGCTGGCCCCCAGTTCTTCTTACTTGGTGACTATTTTGAGCTTGAAGACTACCCCAGGTGTGGTATTTAAATGGATTAGGTGTGGCATTAATTCAAGGTTTTGGGTCAATGGAATGTTTTATAGATTTTTTTTTCCTGGAAAATTTCCCAGTTGTTTTGTTCTGCCAATATCAGAGTGTCAAACAAATGGAATGTTTCCTTTTATAATAAAAAGGACATCTGTACACTCGTGTGTATGTAAATGTGTATGTACATATATTTAAATCAAGTTGATTCTATGCTTTGAGTACATTTATCTCCTTATATCACATTTCTCTGAACATACATTGCTCAATACAATGGTAGTATTTAAATCTGGCTGGCATTATTATATCTTTGTGTCTGGCACAATTCCTAGCCTGAGTAAGTTCTCATCCAGTATTTGATTAAAACCGTCATATTTTTTAATTTGTAAGGAATGGTATGTTATTTAAGAAAAAATACTTTGAAAAAAGCTGGGCATCTATTTTAATCCAAGATCCACTACTTCATATTTTTGGGACCTCGAAGGAATGACCTAACCTTCCTAAATCTGAGAAAAATGGGGGAAAATAATATCTACTTAATATTGTCATGATTAAATTTGATGTTAGTAAAGTACTTAAACAGTTTTGGACACATGAATGATAAAATTAATTAATTTATTCTTCTTGAATATTTGTACATTGTATCTGTACTTTCTATTAATTCAAATACACATAAAGTTTTTTGTTTTTTTTTTTAGTTTAGGCTTATTTATTATTTTATGAAGCATTGAAACTCTTGAGGAAAAGTGAAAGCCAGCTCTATTAAGCACTATAATTCAATTTATAGAAGGGCAGACTTCACAGTTAGTACTAGGAGGAATTCTCACTGGCTTTAATACAAGACGGTTCCTCACTGGTGGTCGAGGCCCTGTGGGGATGGACATGACGTTCCACTTCACAGAGTCACTCAGCAACCCCAGGTGATGGAGGCATCGCCGTAATCTAGAACGTGCAGCTTCTTCAGTTATTTTAGTGTGGGAAGACTGCAGAATATACATTGAGTCTCCCCCCCCCACCAAAAAAAAGAGAGAGAGAGAAGGAACGTGTGTTACTTCTGGGATGAGACAGACATCTCTGAGTGACAGGCACACTCCACACCCTTTGTATCACATTGGCCAGAACCACTGTCATGGCCTGGTAACATGCAGAAGCTGGCTCGTAATGGCCCATGGACAGTCAGTCATGCACTTGTCTTCCCATCTCTGTTCAGTGACATCGTGTTGGGAGCTTGGAATCAGTCACGATGGTAACATTCATACAACAAAAATGGGAAAATGCCAAAAATGAGGGCTTTGTTTTTTTCAAGGAGCAGTTTAGCAACACTCTACCAACCTAGACAAGTATCATTTCTTTGAGCCTCAGTTTCTTTATAGTGCTATAAAATAATTTTTGGATGTAATAGGGTTTTAGGAGATAATAAGTGAACATGCTTAGCATAATTCTTCTAGAAAAATTCAAAGAATTCTTGATGAATCTGACAGTAGCTGGTCCTAGGAGAATCCAAGGAAAAGCAACAACATTAGGCACTTGGATGACTAATATTTATTAAACCTAAATGTATTAAGTGCCTATTGAGTAATGTTTTGTAGGTGGTGAATATGACATGTCTCTCACCTTAAGGGACTTACAATATACAGAGATATTTAATAACCCTTCATCCTTAAACTCATAAGTAGACCTATCTGTACTAGAGCTGACCAAGAAGATATCAGAGGAGCAACTCATTTTCCCCTGGAGCTCTCCATGGTGCTTGCTCCGTGGGCCTTCAGCCTGTCCTGATCCTTCATTGACTCCAGTTCAGAAACCTGGACTCTGGTCCACTCTGCCCCTTTTCTCTTATGGCTTTGTGAGTCAAGGTTACCTGTTGGTCATTTTAGTTGCCAGTCTGCATGTAGTCCAACCTCGTACTTGCCTCTGTTTTGTTTACATTGCATCAGCCTGTGTCATTCTGACTCAGACCCTTCCACGCTTGACCATGACATTCCAACTCAGAGTAGGAATGCAGCTCATTATGAACTGCTACAAGTGGTATAAATAAATATGTTGTTTGAAATACAACTCTTGGAATTTCCAGCTCACATAAACCCTGTCCAGTGTCTGGTTTCTAGAAAATTTCCTGTTATGCTTGGAGCCATTGTGCTGCTCCTAGATCTCCCTCTTAAACAAAACTGCAGAAGGCGCGAGGTTAGGCTGGCTCTGCGCAGGAAGGGCACCTCAGGAAATTCTGTGGCAGAGAGATGCTTTTTGGAGCCAAGTTCTAAATTTATTTTATTTTTTAATCCTCACCCGAGGATATTTTTCCATTTATCTTCAGAAAGAGTTGGAGGGAAGGAGAGAAAGAGAGAGGGAGAGGGGGAGAAATATAAAAATGAGAGGGACACATCGACGGGTTGCCTCCTGCACGACCCTGACCAGGGCTGGGGACAAACCACAACCAAGGTACGTGCCCTTGACCGGAATCAAACCCACGACTCCATTGATCCATGGGTCGATGCTCTAACCGCTGACCCAAACCAACCAGGGTCAGATTCTAACTTTAATACAGCCCACGGGTTAAATCTACATGATATAAGGACTAAATAGAGAGAGAGGAAAAAAAAACCATTAAATCATCAATAATTTTGCTCTTACAAATCGTATTGCATATATTGAAAAATGCCGCTAAGATGGCTAAAATCATCTGGAAAGGAAGAGAGGGAAGGAAATATACAGCCGACGCCCTCTCTGCTTGACTCAGAGAATTAGCTGGATTCTCTCTGCCCCTCCAAGACCTTCATATCATTCATTTCTCTTCAGCCCTGCTGTGCCCACGACAGGCTGGCTTCCAAAGCCTTTCCCCAGCATTCCTGGGGTTTCCTGGAAGCTTGTTCCTTGTGGTATCCTTGTGTCCCAATCATCTGTGTGCTGATTCGAACCTTTAGCACTTTGATGCATGGCAAAGCTCAGCCCCTTCAAAAATTTCACAGGAAGCCCACTCACCACCATCCTTTTATGAGTGTAGTAGACTTTTCTCGTAGATTTAGGGGCATGTCTTGTAGTGCCCTGTGCCCCTCTGTTCTCTCCGTGCCCCTCATCCTCCTTTTCCCCATTTTGCATCTGCTTCTGTGCCAGGATTGTCTCAGAAGTTCTCTGTTACCCCTGTATCATGTCGACGTTTCGGCCTGTCTCAGTCTGAACTGAAGCAGCGTAGCCCAGGCCATTGAGGTAATCACGAGAAAAGCTGGTGTAGCTGCAAAGGTTGGTTTCTGAAGCCCCATTGAGTCCACACCCGGCTCTGCCACCTGCTGTGTCTGTGACTTTGAGCAAGTGACTTAACCTCTCTGATCTGTGGGATAAGGAAAATAATAGTACTGTCTTGCCAGTTTTGTTTTTGTTTTTGAAGATTGAATGCATTTTGTGTATGTTAAAATTTCTTTCTCCTTTTTTCATTTACTGGTTTGTTTTTACCATCATTATATCCAATGTTCCTATTACACTAAAATTTGAAAAAGGGATCTTAGCTAAGAAACAGAGTAAAATAATAGCTTACTTAAAAAAAAAAAGACTAAGATAATATGGTTTCCACCAAGAAAGTGAATGTGATACTTCGTGTTCTACAACATTGTCCTAATATTGTTGCACTATTTTAAAAGAATGATAATTGTATGCATGAATATCTGAGATAATTTTAAACTAAATATTTTTTCTTTTTATTGAATTTTAAAACCTATTTTTGGTTTATTTTTGATGTCTTTTGCTCCCATTATCCTGATTAAGCCAGAGTTGGATATAGTTGTGCATACAAACTGACTCATTTGAAAATATCTTTTGTTTACCAACCCTTTAAAGTCTATGCTGACATTCCTACTGTTTACAGTAATATTTACAACATGAAGTTAACAAAATTTTGAATTGATTCTCTTCCATGTTTCCAGCATTGCTCAGAGAATAGTCAGCCTGTGTTCCTATTTCCACATACTTTGTTAGTGTAGTATTTTAAGGACCGAAATGAATTTATTTTACAGTAATTTTATAGAGATTATAAGGGGCTCCCTATTCATCAACTCAATTTATTTTATTTATTCATTTATTTTTTATCCTCACCTGAGAACATTTTTGCATTTTATCCTCAGAGAGAGTGGGTGGGAGAGAGGAAGGGGGAGAGAGAGAGAAAGAGAGACATTGAAGTGAGAGAGACACATCGAGTGGCTGCCACCCACACGACCCCGACCAGGGCTGGGAACAAACTGCAACCAAGGTACGTGCCCTTAGCGGAGACCGAACCTGGGACTCTCTGGTCCATGGACCAACACTCTAACCACTGAGCCAAACTGGCCAGGGCAACTCCATTTATTTTAATGTATTATTTAGCAGCAGAAGATCCCATCGTTTCAAACGGGTAATTTCTAATTTTCTCGCTGAGATGTTGAGCATCACGTTTTCCCCTGTGGACTCTGTCAGTTGGTGTGCACACAGAACGCTTGGCAGATGATTAGCACTTAGTATCAGTCATTTGACAAGTTGGGCCATATTTCTCAACAGCTGTTTTACCATAGGGGACTTTCTGAGCAGCAAGGCAACTAACAGTGCCATATGATGTCAGTGAATAAGTTGCAACCAACTCATCATAATAAGGACCACTTGTTTGTCCTCACATGAAATCAGTTGGCAGTGGTGTCTTCAATAAAGCTGTACATTACCTAAAGCAGCTGAAATTAATAGAAAGGTTTTTGTTTTGTTTTGTTTTGTTTTTTTAAACTCTAAAGGAAATTAAAATAGGCTCAAGAGCCCTGGCTGGTTTGGCTCAGCGGTTAGAGCATCGGCCTGCAGTCCAGAGAGATCCAGGTTCGGTTCCCACTAAGGTCACGTACCTTGGTTACGGTTTGTCCCTGGCCCTGATTGGGTCGTGCGGGTGGCAACCAGTCGATGTGTCCCTTTTGCATTGATGTTTCTCTCTCTCTCTCTCCCTCCCACTCTATCTGAACAAAAAATGGAAAAATGTCCTCGGGTGAGGATTAAATAAATAAATAAATAAAATAAAATAGGCTCATGATCCTTAGGTCCCTTTCTTTGAATGTCTATTATGGAAAACTCATAACACATTTTCCTTCAGAAATAATGGAATAAGTGTCACTGTTGAGACCCCTACATTTGTACCCACAGTCCTTTGTAACCCTTATGAAACTGAGCCGTAGTCACTAGCAGAATACAACACTGTTTCAATGAAGATGTCTTTTTTCTTTTTCCTTACTTTCCTTTGAGTCCTTGCAGGTTCTGCTCAATGAGGAGTACATTTGGTAGCAACAGGGACATACCTCATTGCCAAACCAGGAGAGGCCCCAGTGATCTAGGGAATACGGTATAGCTAGCATTCTGTCCTTGCTCCGATACCTAGGTGTATGCTGAAACTCAGGTGCATGTTGGGTGCCCTGGTATAATCCTGGGGATGCTTTTCCTTCACTCCCATCTTCTGCTTCTGTTTAACTGCTGCTATTTGTACAGTGGTGACAATGATGGCATCTGATAGAACTGCAAAGGGGATGACATACGCTCATGTATTTGAAGCATCTGGGCATGGAGAACATGTCCAATAAATGGCAATGTTATTATTTTATCCTGTGGGTCTAATCCAAATTGCTTATTATTTATGCACACATGAGTCACTTCAGTACTTAGTATCATTCACCATTTAATCCTGCCATCCTCCCCCTTAGGAGATTTTAGCTGAACTATCGGCTTCCACGCTCTGTTTATGTATTTCTGTGTACATGTTATGTATTTCATATTAAGGATTTCTGTTTCCGTCTGTCTCCCTCGCCGGCCATGCGCGCTTGGAGGGTGAGGACCACGTTTACTCACATCTGTGTCTGCAGCAGCGAGCACTTTGGCTGGGACACTGCTGGGCTGAGCGTGTCTGTCGGCTGAGGTCAGCTCCTCCTGTCTGTCTTCCCAGAGGCCATCAGAAAGGACATGTCTTTCTTAATTGAACCTGAATGGTGTTTAGGGGAGAAGATTGAGTCATTCGTTCACTTCCTCAGTATTTGCTGAGCATCTACCGTGGTTCACTCAGTGAACAAAACCGAGGTCCGTGTCCTCATAGGGCTTTTACAGAGTTACTTCAGGGCCACTCTCTAGTGACTAAACACCACTGGGCGTGCAGCATGTTACTGAGTTGTATTTCAGAGCAGTCCCCGGGGGTGTGTATCATAGAACATGCATTTAAGATATGGACTCATGGTTAAGTTCATGCTCAGATCAGAGCCTCTATTATTGCACATTGATCTTAACGAACACCCGGCAGTTCCCACGCTGGTGTTCAGTGTGACCCGCATCCTGGATCGGCTGCTGATGGGGTTTGTCATTCAACATTTTCAGACTTCCAGCAGCGGAAGGCACTCTGTTCGCATCACCGGCCTCAGTACTATTGATTTCCGGGCTGGTTTTTCCCGAAAGCCCACCCTGGACTTCAAAAAAACAGTCAGCAGACCAGTGCAAGGTTTGTACGTGCATGTTTCTTAAACTGGTGTAATGGATATCCCAGTGAAAATCTTTCAGCATGTCTGTGATTCTATGATTCTGTTCTAGTCAATAAAACTGGGAAACACAGCATCTTTGACCATGGTTGCGCTCTTGGCCTAGTCGTGGCTTTTTAGCGTGTAGTCCCAAGACCAGTGATACTGAAATTGCTTCGGGAGATGGTCAAAAATGGAGATTCCTGGGCCGGGCCCCGGAGCTCCTGCAGCAGACCCACAGGAGACGGGGCTGGGCATCTGTACTTCCAGGAGGACCCCAGTTGATTCCTGTACTTACTAAACTTTGAATCTACTGACCTAGATCTTGAGTCTTTCTTTTACATCTATAAATTGTCTTGTTATCAAGGTGAAAAGGTAGATTGTATGTGTGTGTATATGGCTAAACAATTAAAGATAGTATGTATCATTCTATGTTGAAGGATGAAATTATTGCTGACTTTTAAAGCTTGTTCTTCCTCTTATTTTATTTATGCATGATTTATTTATTTTATTTATGCATGATTATTTATAGTTTTAGAGCTATAAAAAAAAAGCTCAATCCTACTATGACTCCTTACATTTCTTTTCCTGGTGGTTCTTTTATTTTTATTGCTGCACTTATAGGAAGGATACAAATAGTGAACTTTAAAAATCTTCATGTAATCAAACATCATAGAACACAATATTCACAATTCTAATTTTTCTATATATAAACATAGTTAATAGACTACAAAATAATCACGTAATGATTTCCTAAGTATGTCTGGTCACGAATAAACTGTTTTATGTAGAAAAGATTCTAGAACTTGGCCACAATTTGTACTTACGGTCGTATGTTACTTGAAAACAATAACAGAGTCTTTCTCTTATAGGAATACCTACCTATGTGCTTCTGAATACTTCTGGAATTTCCGTCCCAGCGAGAGTAGATCGCCTTGAACTTCTGAGTATCTCAGGCAGTTCTCTTAAGACTATTCCTGTGAAATATTACCCAGATCGAAAACCTTATGGCATATGGAATATTTCTGACTTTATACCACCAAATGAAGCTTTCTTTCTCAAAGTAGCAGGTTATGATAAGGACGATTATCTCTTCCAGAGAGTATCAAGTGTTTCCTTCTCTAGTATCATCCCAGGTGAGACATTATTTTATTTGACACTGAAGTATTGATTGCTTGGGGTGCGGGCAGGGGGGGCGATGTGGTCCTGTAGGTAAAGAATAGATTTTAAAATTAAAAATAGTATTCTTATGCCCTGGCTGGTTTGGCTCAGTGTTTGGAGCATCAGCCCACAGACCGAAGGGTTGCAGGTTTGATTTCCAGTCAAGGGCACATACCTGGGTTGCAGGTCCCATTCCTGGGGGAGAGGGGTTCATGCAGGAGGCAACCATTCATTGTGTCTCTCTCACATAGATGTTTCTCTCTCCCTCCCTTCCATTATCTAAAAATCAGTGGAATAGTATCCTCACATTGTTATTGAGTTACCAAATTGATGAGCATTCATACACAGATCACGCAACTTTTAAATTTTCTTCACTATGAAATAGCACATCCAGAGTTTCACGCTAAGTCTCACTGATTGTAGATCTGATCATTTTGGTTATGTCAATCAATGTAAGAAGCCAAAGCGGGAGACTCTAGTGCTCTTATTTCCCCTCCAGAGCTGGCTCTGTGTGTTTCATCTTCGAATGATCTGTCGAAATGGACGAAATGTTTGTGTCCAGTTGTCAGAAAACCACTTTGTCGGCAGTAGTTTACTGTAAACAATTGGTGATGACTCTGCCTTTATTTAGTGAGTTGGTTTGTTAGTTACTAGTGAACTAGCTACTTATATGTTTGCTATTATCTAGAGATGAGGTCACAGCTTGGAGATTATTTGGAAATATCAGGTAGTTTACTGGTTTGTCTATACTTGTGCTGTTTCTTAAGGCTGATGACCGGACTCTGATCGAAACCTTAGAACTGTAGACAAAGGTATAGGATTGTTTCTAATACTGTACCATCGGATGGAGGAACATTTATCATATTTATCATTTATACATGAGGCCATGATTTGGGAAGTTCAGGAACTCTGTAGCTGTTGTTTACAGTTGTAAACTGATGAGAATAGCGCCAACATCAGTGTTCCTCATTTACAATGTTCAAAGTTGGTTGTTTCAGCCCGTGAGTTGAATACTTTAAAATCTATTGGATTCTTAAAAAATAAGCTTTTCCGTTGTTTGTAGAAAAATAATCACCCTACAAATTCAATTGTAAGGTGTGGGTTCTGTTCACATATTTATATTTTGAAATCAAAATGTTTTCTACAATTGCTAATGTATTGTAACTAATGTGGTAGTTTTTTGTTTTTTTTTTTCCTCGATCTTGGTAGTATAAAAAAATATTACATCTTAAAATCAATGGAGTCTTAGATTCCACGAATACTTTAGTAAGGGTTCAGGAAGACATTGAAATTAATAAGCCTTGAACACAGAAAGATCAAGTGATTTTCAGTGACTTAGATCGATTGGAATACAGAAGATTTACTTAAGGATGAAGCTTTTTGAATGGCTTGACAGGAAGTACTGAATATCATCGTAACCTTCTCACCCGTGTTCTTCTTTCCCTAGATGCTCCCAAAGTTACGATGCCTAAGAGGACGCCGGGATACTACCTGCAGCCAGGCCAAATCCCCTGCTCCGTGGAAAGTCTTTTGCCCTTTACCTTGAGCTTTGCTAGGAATGGAATCGCTCTCGGCGTAGACCAGTATTTAAAGTGGGTACATGTTTCTATTGATGAGTTATAGCATTAAACATCTAAATACAAATAATACTTATTTAGAAAAGATACTTATTTTCATGTGCTTTTTATTGGAAACCCTCATGTATTCGCTCTGTAGCCTCGGAACTTAGCAGTGAGCAGAACGGACACAGCTCTGTGTTCTTGGTGGAGCTTGTACTGTGATGGAGAAAGACAGAAAAGAGATGACAAATGTAATTTTTTAATATAATAAATGCTAGAGTACCTTCAGAGTTGACTTGGGTTCTGTAGAATCTGACTTTTATACAATTCAAGGGCCCCTAGGTAAATCAAATAATACAAAATTATGGATACAAAGTTAGGTACCAAACCTTGGAAGGGTCCTTGCAAATGAGAGGCCCTGCAGCTTCCGTTGTACTGACTTCCGGGCACACATGTCTCTGAATCGGACTGAAAGTGTTACTATGATAAGTGAATCTGACCGGTGTTAAGGCACAATGTGGAACGGGTTCATTGGGACAAGTAATGCTGGTAGGTTGGGTGCATGTGGTTTTGGCCAAATTGCAATTTTAAAATTCAGGATAAGGGGCATTTGTGCAAAGACCTGAACATGGTGAGAGAGACGTGTGCAGATATCAGGGGTGCGTGTGCACACACTGGGACCAGCAAGTGCACATGTCCGGAGGCTGGAGTGAGCAGGCCTGTGGGGAGAAGGGCAGGAAGAGGCCAGTGTGGCTGCAGCCCAGTGAGCCAGGAGGAGACGAGCAGAAGATGAGGTCGGGAAAAGTGGCGTGTGCCGGGGTGGGGTGACAGGTGGAGCGCACACCTGTGCCGTCTGTGTGGTCACTGAATGCACTAGAGGGCAAAAGTAGGTTTGCGGTTGTGAGTACGTGAAACACAGAGTTTATTCTTATATTATTATTTATTAATGATTGTGTTATTTTTCATTCGAACAACTGTAAACTTTGCCCCACCCTGTATAACAGGGGGAGTGGGCTGGAGGGTGCTGACTGTCCTTGTGAAGATGGGTAGCTTTTATTTTTTAGTCCTCACCCAAGGATATTTTTCCATTTATTTTCAGATAGAGTGGGAGGGAGGAAGAGAGAGAGAGAGAGAGAGGGAGTAACATTGATGTGAGAGAGACACATCTAGTGGTTACCTCCCACACAACCCCAACCAGGGCTGGGACCAACCGCAACCAAGGTATGTGCCTTTGACCGGAATCAAACTCGCAACTCTTTGGTCCACACATCGATGCTCTAATGGCTGAGCCGAACCAGCCAGGGCAGGATGGGTAACTGTTTTAGACAAATATAAGTAACCTAATACAAATTAAGTAGATCTTGAAAACCAGAGGATGATTTCTGGAAAATGTTTTTTTGCTTGTTTGTTTTTTAGCTTACTGTGAAACCAACTACCTTTGGGGAAAATTTCTAGGATTTATTTTACAAAACTTTCATACTGCTAATTCAATAAACAACTTCCGTCGATGTTACATATTTGACAGTCTTCGTTTCTACAGCCTCCTTATGGGGTGGTCATTTTAAGTCCAAACTCTGGCAGACATGTTCCTTTTAAATTTAGAAACGTTTCCATTCTACAAAGATTGCGCTGCTTTATTTCCTGCCACTTTGTTCTCACGTCGTATATCGTGATGATTTACTTTGCTCCATATTTAATAACTGTAAATCAAACCTCACTGACCAGGATATCAAATGATGAAGCTACATAACTGACTGATGACATCAAACCATTCTGCTTCATGTTTAAATAGTAACATGTCTCGAAGACATGGGGTTCTTTATAAACATGAATTCCACGCAGTTTCTGGGAGGTAAGCCACAAAAATGCTCTCTCTCATTGATCCAGCTCTGTGATGCGGAGATGTCGCATGCTTTGCTGACATGTATTAAAGCTTTGTGGATGCGAGAGGCTACAGCAGAATTAGGTGTGGGTGATGATGGATTGATACTCTAGCCCTGATTCACTTGCACATCTCTGGACTGGATTTCATAATAGCTTGAGACATGTGACTGAATCTTTGTTCTGTGAATCACTGTGGTCACTAGGGGAACGTAAGATAGTTTGCATTAACAGCGGAACACATTTTTATTTGACATGTTCCTTCCCCTGTTGCAAAAGCCATCCCTTCAAAATGTTTTCTTGTGGCCAGACTGTCTCAGTGTCAACTGAGAAGGAAGGCTCCATGAAAGAAACAACTATTTTCATGTAATATTTCATAAATAAGAGAGGAACTGGAATAGCTGTAAAGAATATTATTCAACTAATCTGTATGCTCGTTATGTGCCCTTGAACACATTCTTTGTCCTTCTTTTCTGGATCTCAAATCCCTTTTTATAATGAGGGAGTTGGGACTAGGAGAACTGTCACTTTCTGTTCTAAATGTCCACGTGTAACGTTTTTGATGAATCCTGATATATGTTCTGTCTGAAGTGGGCCCTGCAGAGGACACAAACGACGTATGTATTTTCAATGTCTGCCTTTCGGGAACTTGCCTGTGCCTCCTACACAATGACATTTATAAACCTGGGCTTGATATACTGCTATTAAGCGTTCAAGATACAGCTGAGGTGATCAGTACAGCATGAAGTCAGGACATACTCTGTTTTCTTCTGACTGTGACAGTCATGGCCACCGGAAAGGAGATGACAGTAACCGAACATTCTCAGTTACTAAGATATATGGAGCAATGAGATTGCTGAGTTTCTGACTGTTCTGATGATCGGAACCCATGTCATAACTGTCTCTTCCCAGCTCTAGGTTAGTGCTGGCAGGTTACTCCTTCGCGGATGTTTGGTGACGAGATGGTTTTCTCGGATGGCAAGAGGTCTGGCATTACTACTGGGGCGCATTCTTAACTCAGTTTCTGACTTCAGTGGGAGGTGTCTTGATCCTGCAACAAGATTTCCATCTCATCCGTATCTTGAATGTTTAAAATGCTTATAAATAACTACGGATGGTCGTAAGAAAAACTTATGAAAATATTTATGCATTTCAATCATATTTTAAGACAAAACACTGTTTGTTTTATGGCTTATTGGAATCTTTGAAATAACGATTGAAGTTCTATCACTCAGACATTTCCAGAAAGTGAGAAATAATTTGGAGAGTTTTAGAGAACAATATAAATATTTATTAATTGAATCCGTATACAATATAGCAAAGGGATTTTTTTTTTTTTACCTAAATGACCAATGTGACTATGAAACATACTATTTTTATTTTTTAAATCTTCACATAGATTGAACCAGATGTGGTATGTAGCCTTATATGGAAATTCTACACAAGGAAGTTGAAGAGTATTGATCTTTTTTAGAAAAGTCTGTTTTCTTACCTTCACACTGGTTGAATTGCTTGATCGAAGAATCTCACTGAGGATGACCAGAAGCTGGAGACGATGAGGAGGAAGGGAAAATGGAAGAAGCATTTCTCTACTAGCTCCTCATCTTCTATTTCGTCATAGCCAGAAAATACTTCACTAAAGACATGTATAGACTCTTACTTATTGTCTTTGTTCAGAACAGAGAAGCTTAACTTTCTCCTTCAGCTGTAGAAGTTGTGCCCTTTTAAGCTAGAAAAAAACTCTGAAGCATAATCAGTCTCTTTCCTTTACGAATGAAGACTTCCGGACACACAGAGGAGTCGCTGCGTTCGGCTCGGTCTTGTTTTTTCTGGTAACCACAGATGTGTCTGTTTTCTTACCCCAGAGAATCTGCCAGTGTGAACTGGGACATTGAAAAGGTCACTTTGTCCGACGAAGGCTCCTACGAGTGCATCGCTGTCAGCAGTGCAGGGACTGGACGGGCACAGACGTTTTTCGATGTGTCAGGTACTGTCACTCATTGCTTTGCGGTCTGAGTGTGAATCTGCTCACACTCATGGAAATGGACAGTTTGCTTATCCCGGCCTCACCGCGGATCGGCTGCGGGACCTTCCTCCAGCCGGTTGCTTAAGGACTCGGGGTCGTGGTTTCCCTATGATACAATGAGGCTACTAACAGTAACAGTATCTCGTGGCGAAACTGTGAGGATTAAATAAGATCGATAATGTAACACACTTAAAAGAGAGCCTGACACGAAGGCATTCGCTGCTGTTGTTATTGTGTGATTGTTGTTGTTGTCATCATTATTGTAGAGGCTCAATAAATCACTTTTGGAATGGCTGTATAGCATTTTTCCTTTGAAAAAATGAAACTGAAGAAAAGGAAAGGAGCTGTTCTGATAATATTAAGGTTAAACTTTCTGTTTTCTTTTCCCATATTCATAATGAGCAGAGCGCTTTCATGAATGAATCCTGACATCGAAATTGAAGACAGCAGTGAAAGGGATCACATTTAAGAAGCACAGGACCACCCTGGCCGGTTTGGCTCAGCAGTTAGAGCATTGGCCCACAGACCAGAGTCACGGATTCAATTCTGGTCAAGGGCACGTACCTCAGTTGTGATTTGGTCCCCAGCCCTGGTTGCCTGTGGGAAGCAACCAATGTGTCTCTCTCACATCGATGTTTCTCTCTCTCTCTCTCTCTCTCTCTCTCTCTCTCTCTCTCTCCCACTCTATCTGAAAATCAATGAAAAAATATGCTCGGGTGAGGATAAAAAAAAAAAGAAACATAGGTTCTCAGTGGCTACAATACTGGTATTAAGAAGGGCCGAAGACATGCTCATTATTTCATTATTTTACATTTACATAGTGTGTTCCTATGAATGAATGGGAGGCAAGGCTCTGATTATTTTTATTAGGCAGAATAGCTTTTAATGAAAAAATTATTTTCTATCTAATCTCCCAGAATTCTTAGGAAACAAAAAAACTCAAACAACTACCATGTATAAGCAATGACCAGAATGTAAGCCACCTACCAGCACACATTAGAATTCATTGCATTGTTTTGCCTCAGTTATTTCTGGCCTGCCTTGCAGACGCGTGTTGCTGAGTGTTAACAGTGAGCCTGTTCTGACCTATCTGTGGCCACTGAGTGTCTAGCGATGTCTGTACCTGCCTGTAGCATCGGTGTGCATTTTCTGGAGACCGTCTCGGACCAAGGAAGCTTGATAATCGCAGGGCCGTTTGGAAGGCGAGCATTTCTGCTTGTTATCAGTAAATCCGAGCCGCACTTGAACACAGAGGCGTGCAAGCATGTTCTCCTTGCAGTAAATTATTTGTATTCCCTTCTTCTTAGAAAAATAAAGTTTGTCCTCTGGAACAATTTAGCAAGTTGACATGCCTCATAAAGTATTCCTTTTTTTTTTTCATCTTCAGTAATTATGCAAAGCATTGGAATTGTGTCAACATTCCTCAGCTTCTGGGAAAACAGACCCTCGAGGGCTGGAGTTGTTTTCCCAGCGATATTAATTCAGAGAAGGACGGCAGGGACAGAGGGCCGAGTGAGTTGATTCAGACAGCGCACATAAATAACGGGGAAGTACCAGTAAGAACTTATGAACTGACTGTGAAGAATTTGGCTCTCTGGTGTCAGCAACTTCTGTATGCGTGTCCTACACAGGCCCTTCTGGTGCGAATCCGTGCCAGCCAAGCAGTGGTATCGCTAGGAAATTGGGCTGTGCCTCAGCCAATTGTCAGGAGCGATGTCCCACTCAGTCCATTATGAAAGAAGGCAAGAGTGTTGGCAGTAGTGACAGTGACCAGAACCGCGGAGGTAACAGGCAGGTGCTCCTTTGGGCTCGAGAGAGTGGACCTTGCCTTCTGGGCTGACTGTCGCTTCACCTGCCAGCCTCAAGCCCGCACCGCGTCTGAGTCTCCCCCAGGCTGGTCCCAGCTCAGCCACCTGCCTGCAGCTGCTCACCCCCCCGGGGGTCAGACGCCAAGTCACAGGACAGGCAGCGCTTACATGTTGGACGGGGGCGTTAGGAAACGTGGCGTTGTAGGATTGTGATGTTTTTCTATCACTGTGGACATCATTGCACAAAATCCAGGAGCACCCAGAAAAGCTCAAGTTCTCCCAATAGGGTACCTCAATTTTCTTCAGTGTTTTCTTGTAGCTGACATGTTTTAAGGATTTTTGGTCCATTGAAAATATTGGTTATTAATTGTTTTAAATGTAAAAAGCATTATACGTCTCTTTAATTGCATATCTGTACATAGAAGCTAATGAATAAGACTGCAGAGGCAGGGAAAAAATTATTTTCAAGTGATAGTTGGTAGTTTGGTACTATTCCAAGGTGGTGTTCATTTTCTCTACTGAATTTTCTTCATTAACATAATCCCCCCTCACCAATGCACGCGTGCACACATACACACACGCACACCTAAAATTCTGGGTTTACGTAAAATACAGAAAAGAGAAAACTTGTCAGGAGCATGTCAGTGACAGACAATCTTAAATTATAATTACAGGAATCTCTTTTAGAACAAGGTCATATTTGGAAATAATATTATACTACCTCATCATTTTATAGCTAAAGAAACTGAACCCCAGAGCAGACAAGTGGCCCGTTGATGATCAGATGGGCAGGTAGTGGGACGTGGCCTCCTGGCCTCCCGACTCTCAGTCCAGTGATCTTGACCTAATGTCACAAGGCCTCTGGTCCCCTATTCCTACCTTAGTCATTGTTTCACTGAGGAGTGACTGCCCCTCACCCTCCTAGGACCATTTCTGGTAATTGGTCATCTTGACCTCTTTTGTAAACTGTTGTAATTCTTTTCCATCATCGCCCCATCACCACCAACTTTATTTATGTATGAATAAATATATACTTCAGCATGCATAATATTTATTATCTGTAGGTATTTATGCAGTGGTGGTATTGCGTGTCATATTTCAAATCTCATCTGTTTCTGAATGTTATTAGAAAATTGGCATTTTGTGGATTTGGGCTCATATTTGAAGAGGAAATAGACTTTGAGGCAGATTTTGCATGCCAGGGAGTTTGGGGGGAGTTTCTTGGATAAAAGCACCTGTAAGGCAAGGCAGTGAGATTGTAATGTAGACACCACGGGAGCCTCAGCTAATCCCACAGGGAACTATGGAGCTGGGATGACCCCGAGCTGGGGCAAGAGAGCTGGACCTTTGCCCCCTCATAGTGTGGTCACTGGAAGTGAGCTCCCCGGGAAGGGAGCCCGACCCTGAGCGTGTGAGTTACTTCGACTCTGAGCTCTCAGCAGCCAACAAGTGTAGCAGCTGGAGCAGTGTGTGCCTCCTCGGTCCCAAGGGGGGTCTGGGCATGCGCCCAGCATCTCCTACCTGCCCCTCATGTGGATCTTACACTTTCTCCAAATCTTGTAAAATCCCTCTTCTAGTTAAACAAGTTTGTTCCAAAATAAAGTGTTGATGATAATGACAATAACTAGACCAGCAGATGTAACAAGCATGTAGGTGCCCGATGGACTTGAAAAAGTGGGTATTTCTTCCTGGGCTAACTTTGCTCCACCCACCAGCCGCAAACCCGCACCCACTTCTGGTTCTCCCCTGGCCAAGGCCGAGGTCCAGCGCAGCTCCCCCACTCTGTGGTCTTCAGAAAGGTTTTGCTAGAGTGTGAATACAGGCACGCGAATAATCGCTTCCAGATCTTTGGTGGGTCTTTTGTGTGAGAATCATAGAATCATACCGCCCAGTATGTTAGAATCCTAGAACCTTAGCACTAGACTGAGCCTTTAAGTTACCAGAGTCGATCATCTCATTTTTCAGATAGGGAAACAAACACTGCTCGTAAATTGGCTTATCTAAGGTCACAGAACGAATTAGGGGTAGGGCTAGGCAGCTTTTGGTTGCCAGGTTCCGCAGATAAAATCATAAGGTGCCCAGTTGTATTTACATTGCATGTAAGTGGCTCCCAAATAGTTCATGAGACCTAGTTATACGAAAACATTATTTGATGTTTCTCTGAAGTTCAAATTGAACAGCGCATCCTGTGCTTTGTCTGTCTAGCCAGGCTGCAGTCAGCCTCTGCTAACATTGCTCTGTACTCTCCACTCAATTCACCAGCTGTGTTCGTAAAAGATTTCAAAAACATAATATATTTGTTTTTCTTTTATCATTTAAAATAGCATCTACTCCCCTGAAAACGTTTGGGAAACAAGGATTAAAAAAGGGAGAATCTGGAATATATACACATTTCTTTCACTCAGAGATAACCACTATGGTTTTGGCATATTGCTTCCAGGTTTATTCTAGGCTTGCGATATTCATCTGCACTTACATACCATTTTAAATAAAGAAGGATAGTTTGAATATCTGATACTCTTTTAGTTAAACTAAAACAGACATGCGGGTTTCCAGGTAGCACAACTCACCACCGGTTTTATTGCTGTCTTTTTACTCAGTCGTGTTTTGCTACAGCAGATCATCGAAAGCCTTCGGGCAGAGTGAGCTTCCGAGGGGCGTTTTGATTTATTTTCAAACCCAACTCGAGCACGAAGTGATTCTAGACGTGTTGGTTAAACCGTTCATTTGGAAGTGGCTTTTGACCACATCTGAAAGGTGCATGCATTAGTCAGCGCCTTGTGTACATGGCGCTGTGTGCACAATTTTGTCAAAGGTCTATCCCTACTGTTAGCTTGACCTGCTGGGGGAACATTTGTCTTACTCTGCTGGTGTAGTACTGTATCTTCTCTTTTTGATCCTCACCCGAGGACACTTTTGCATTTATCTTCAGGTAGAGCAGGAGGGAGAGAGGGAGGAAGAGAGAGAGGGAAGCATCGACTGGTTGCCACCCACACAACCCCAACTGGGACCGGGAACAAACTGCAACTGAGGTATTTGCCCTTAGCAGGAACCAAACCCGGGCCTTTCTGGTCCGAGAGCCGACACTCTAACTGCTGAGTCAAACGAGCCAGGGCAGTACTGTATCTTCCAATATTGCCTTATCTTTCCCATATCTGCCATATTTAATGTGCTGTTTTCTTTAAAACACTAGATAAATATTTTAATTACATTTATTGGGACAACATTGGTTAATAAAATTATATAGTTTTCAAGTGTGCAATTCTATAATACATAAATATTTTTCAGTTAAAAATTCTTAAATTCTACTTTCTTCAAAACTCAAATCAAGAATTGACTTATTCGCCCTGGCCGGTTTGGCTCAGCGGTTAGAGCGTCGGCCTGCGGTCCAGAGAGACCTGGGTTTGATTCTCGCTAAGGGCACGTACCTCGGTTGCAGTTTGTCCCCGACCCTGGTTGGGTTGTGTGGGTGGCAGCCACTCGATGTGTCCCTTTCACGTCCATGTTTCTCTCTCTCTCTCTCTCCCTCCCACTCTATCTGAACAAAATATGGAAAAATGTCCTCGGGTGAGGATTAAAAAAAAAAAAATTAGCTTATTCAAAAATCCTAAATCTGCTTAGTCATATCCTTTGGCCATGTCTCTTTTTATAACGTGTAGATTTAGTCGTGAATATACTTTGGTTTGTGAACATGCTCTACTCTTTAAAGTATCTTTCAACTAGATGACGACATTCTTAAGGTGAATGACATATGTATTAATGAATAAGTTCTCTTGTACTGCATTTCTTCTACTGGATATTCAAAACATAGTCATTACATTTTTTCTTTGAATCCTTGCCTGAGGACATGCTTATCGATTTGAGAGAGAGAGAGAATGAAAAACACCGATGTGAGAGAGGAACATCGGTTGCCTCCTGGAAGTGCCCGGACTGGGGATCAAACCCACAACCTTTCGGTGTACAGGACGGTGCTCCAACCAGCTGAGCCCACCAGCCAGGACTAGTCATTAACATGTCAGACCACACCTATCAGGGAGCACATTGGCTTTCAGTCTCTTGATTTGAATCTTCTCTTCTTGCACAGAGCCCCCTCCAGTCATCCAAGTGCCGAGTAACGTCACAGTCGCTCCCGGGGAAAGAGCTGTTTTGACATGTCTGGTCATCAGTGCGGTGACTTACAACCTCACCTGGCAGAGGAGCGACAGAGATGTCAGACTGGCAGACCCAGCAAGAACGCGGATCTTGGCCAACCGCTCACTGGAGCTGAGGACTGTGAAAGCCACGGATGCTGGAGAGTATCACTGTCTGGTTTCCAACGAAGGCGGGTCATCCGCTGCTTCAGTTTTCCTCACCGTGCAAGGTACTGTGCTGATGGTAACTTCTGAGTTAGTCTTTCTGTCATCTCCTCCTCTGATCTTTGTTCCCTTCAGTTAGCTACCCGAGAGTGATGTGTCTACCCAAACAATTACAGTTTGCGTGACAGAATGCGTGTGGATCTTGGGTGCCCAGTCTAAGGTGGACTAAACTGGAAACTGAAACTTCACTAATGAATAGGTGATTTGAAAGCTAACACAACTAATCCTAATCGTTAAACACTTTTACTTCAAAAATAAAAGTCATCTGGATGATTTAATAGTTTTAAATTCTCCAATCTATCATGTGGATTTTTAAAAAATTGTTTTAATGACTGGTTCAAACAATTTCTTTCCAATTTGAGGATTTTACAGTTATGTCTAACTAATGTATTTGTGTTGTTTTAATTAAGGGTTAAGATGTTTCTCATCTTGGTTCAGTTTTATTGAAAATTAAGCAGAGTTGTTTTTACCTTATTTATCTTACACACACACACACACACACACACACACAGAATGCTTATTTAAAATGAACTAACGGTAAGCCAAACTTGAATGATGTCTACATAGACGAAATGTTCTGATAGCTGAAAACAAGTTATTAACAATGTTTTCAGGGTTACTAAGTTTGTATATTACTCAGGACCAACAAATTAAGATCAGAAACGATCCAAAGTATCTCTTTCAGTAGAATCATATTTGGCTTCTAAATGCTATAGTCCAGTGGCAGTCTTAGGGGGTAATAAACAAATGACTGTTGGCAGTTTCTCACTGTTAGGCTGAAAGGTTTGGTTGCTGCATCAGCAGAATATTTCATTTCAAATCCTTGATGTGGAAAACCGATTACATCAGAATTGGGCCTGGCTATTTGGTTATGGGATTAGAAACAACTTTGTATCATGCCTGAAGTAACACTCTCAGATGAGTTCTTAACAGAATTATCTAAGAGATTGGCCAGTGAGTTTCAAGGCTCTTACAACTTTGTTAATGGCAGAAAAGTGAAACTACCTTGAGAATGAATAAAATGGTTGACATCTGATTCTAGTTTTCTCACTGGTAGTTGAGTTATGTTCTGCGACCAAATGTGTGCCTTTTGTTAGTTGATCTGGTGAAGTCTCTAGGGAAATGTTGCTTTGTAAATGGTCCACTACATTTCCACAGGGTAAGCTGTCTAGATAATTTGAGTCAAGGCAAGTAGAAACTTGAGTTACCAGGATTTTGAAACCATTTTTACAAAACTGGTTGTTTCAGATCAAATAAATGCTAATGGGCTTCGGAAATTTCATCTTGGTTCCTTGCCTGAAGTCCTTCACAGGGGGGTTTAGAATAAAATCAGAGCTTTCTTTGTCTGCCCAGGTGAACACTTTAGTTTGCTAGCACTCTGTCTAGTGAGTCAGAGCAGTGATCCTCAAACTTTCATGGATAAAGGATTATCCAAGGAACTTATTTCTTAGAAAGCAAAATTCTAACCCTACATTCAGAGATTCTGATTCCATAGGCCTGGTGTGCAGCCTGGGAGTCTGCATTTATAACAGACCTCTCAGTGGGTTCATGGGCAACACTATCTGAAAACAACGTTGGAATCTATTCTATAGAATGAACCCTATGCTCTAGAAATGTAGCCTTTGCCTCTCTTCTTTTTGGTAAAATAGAGTAATTATTATCAAATGATTTAAATAAGTGTTGAGGTAAGATGGTACCTAATTATACAAAACATAAATACAAAAACATGGCATTACATGATTACTGGCTAGTCTGTATAATGTCTCGTGGTGTAAGTCTGCTTAGAGGCATTATTTTATGGCCTGTCTAGTTAGCCTTGAGTCCGAGGGACAATTTGGGTAAAAAAGGATGTTTTGAGAATCTAACAAAAATATATTTCAGAATTGATAACACTGTTTAATGGAAAAAATAAGAGATTCTAGCTAGTTATGGCCATCTGAATATATTATTTTATATACATAAGGTTATAATTCAGAGGAAACTTCAATGTAAGATTTATAGGTATATACCATGTATGGGTATATATCAAAGATAACTGAAGATAAAGAAATGGTCAAGGATATAATTGTAGGAAATTGTCCTAGAGAGGAACAAAATTGTGTCCTGGGTGAGCAAATCAAGCAAGGTCAATGAAGGGAGAACCGCATCTAGACAGATCCCGGCTGAGATTTTGAATTCCTAGTATGAAGGGAAAAAAACCTCTCTAAGCATATAGACTAAACCAATATGTTGTAGAAGGAGGGATCAAGTTAAACCGGTGTCAGACTTCTCAGAGATGCTAAAGGGTAGAAGATAATTGCAGGGAATATTTGTCATATTTTGATCTTAGTGTATGAACACGTTCCTTAATTTTGGGAGGAATTTGTTATTGTCTTTGTGGGAAGCAGAAAACAAACGAGACCAGAGAATTTCCTTTCCCCATGCAGGTTGCATGACCTAGCTCAAATTCTCTCAGTGGGACTAGGACTTTGCTAAAACCATGGACACTAAAAAGACTTCAGTTTTGGCAGCATTATGGAATTTTGAGCTCAGTAGCAGCAAAAAAAAAAAAAAAAAAAAAGTCCCAATGGCCTTCTTCTGTCATCCTAACAGATTTCTTTGGCATGATATTGGCTGTGTTCTCAGATGCCTGGCCTTCTTTGGTTTCTACCTGACATCCACTCTCCTTTTGATTCCGTAATTCAAAAAATATGGTTCCAATGAATTTATTTTCTGCTTAAGTTAGTCAGCACTGGTATCTATTGTTTGCCGTGGAAAACCTTAACTGGCATAGTAATGGAAAAGACACATGCAGTTTTGGAAGAAAAGATTAGGATCCAAGAATTTCAGATCCAGTTAAATTACCTTTTCTATGAAAAGCCATCAAAAGAACATTCCTCAATGTTTGAGGATTTAGGAAAAATACCCAACATATAACCTTCTTAAAATGATTTATTGAAAATGCTACTTAATACCTTAAATCGATTGTTTTAAGAAAAGAAAAGGATATGAAAGTTGGAGAGGCTATGGACCAAAGAACTGGGGACTATTAAGCTCTTAGTTCGTCAGAGTAGAAATGCTGTCCTGAGAAACCACAGCTGTTTGAAGCAGTCACACTCATGAGCATGTGAGAAGGTGAATGAGTTGATAAGCCTATTTCATTATGAGAATTCCTCACTCTGGAGATAATGGATTAGACACAGGAAATTCCTCCGAAAAGGGATTCCCTCTAGCCAGGTTTGTCACGAGACTCCAAAGTCCTGTTATGCAAACAAATAGAAAGCACCACAGCTATGCAAAAGAAAAAAGGTTGATTAATATACCCAAAAATCTGGATGTGATTGTTTGGGAGCACTGGAACTATTTATACTTGTGCTTTTTTTCCCCCTGTACTTGAAAAAAAGTAAGGAATGGATTATTTTTAAACTTTCTGTAAATAGTATTTTAAAATATTTGGAAATGCACATTAATCTATTCAGGGATTGTATTACATATGGGTAATATGTTTGCATTTCTTTGCCAAATACTCTATAAATTTACCTTATCACTTTTATATGGAACATAATGAAGCTATAATTAAGAAAGTAAGTAAGTATAAAATAAGACATACTTAAAGTAAATTAAGAGGTAATGCCTTTCAAAAAGCAAAACAATAAGTCTGAAAGTAAAAACCTTGTTTAGGTCAGACATCAGTCTGCCAGAAGAAACATGTAATCCGACTTATGTAATTAGAAGTATAGAGTAGGAGGTAAGGCTCTCGAGACATGTACCCTTACATGAAAAAGTTTAGCTCTAAAAAGTTCGTCTTGGCGAAGCTCGTAACCTGAGACGGATTTGTCAGCAAGTCCAGTTCAGTTGTCGTGAGGATGTCAGGGCGGTTCTGTTACTGCGTCCAGTAGAAGTTCTTCCCAGGTAGGATAACTGAGGAGTGGTATCAGCTCATGCTGGAAAAGTATGCTTTTTAAAATAATGAAAAACTGATTTAAGTATGTTAGCATTAAGAGAGTCTACTACTTGATAGCAGCATAACATCATCCGCAGCGTGTCCGTCTGTGGTGGCATTTCTTAGTAATTTTAGCTCTCACATGTTATATGCTTCCATTTGGGTTTTCCGTCTTCATGTTCAGATTGCAATGAACTCATTTACCAAAATTCCCCTGGCGAAATTTGCTCCCTCATTGTGTGAACTGGCTGATTAACCGTTTCAGGTCTGGGAGATGGACCAATTTTTTTTTTTTTTACTCCTCACTCGAGGACATGTTTCCATTGTTGTTCAGACAGAGTGGGAGGGAGAGAGAGGAGCAGAGAGAGAGAGAGAGAAACATCAACGTGAAAGGGACACATCGAGTGGTTGCCTCCTGTACGACCCCAACCAGGGATGGGGACAAATTGCAACCGAGGTACGTGCCCTTGAACAGAATCGAACCTGCGACTCACTGGTCCACGGGCCGATGCTCTAACCGCTGAGCCAAACTGGCCAGGGTGAGATGGACCACTCTGAACATGTTTGCACGGGACTTCACTTTCATTCGTAGATGCTGATGAGCTAACTAATGATATTTTCGTGTGTAGAAAAAATAGACAAGTTTATTCTCAGACCCCTTTCCTCCAGAATTGTTCGAACAGGGCCCTGACTTCCCAAGGGTCTGGTAGCACCTCCTGAGAAACTCAAGATGCAGAAAGAACTCACTTTAACAAATAAAATCCCACTAGCAGAAAAGGTTACTTTTGAGAAAACTTGCTAATATGAAATTTCTTTTCCTGTACTTGCTCATCATCCAGAAACTTCTTTCATAACAGTGCACATCGTCTTCTCTGAAAACTTCAAAGAGTGTTTTTTCCCCTACAGTGTGGAATTTATTTTAAAAAGATAAAGACATGGAATTTACCTGAAGACTTAGAGTTGAGATAAGGACCCCGCCTTGCCTTCAGACAGGGTTGTCTGTGACTGTTCCCTTACTCGAGAGGTTTATCTCGTATTGATAATGTTTCAGGAGTTATCCTATATATTTGAAAATGTCTTTTGCACTTAACAGGTGTCCACCATCGGGAGTTCTTTGTAAATTAAAGTGTCATAAAGTAATTAAAGTGTGAAGTTAGAACTTTTCGACAGTACAAACATTCACATCGGAAAGCTCAGAGGTCTGGAACTTTATAGGGTTGCATTACAGAGTGAGCCGTTTTAAATCCTTTCTGAACCAAAGTGAGGTTGAAAAAAACAAGAAATGCAGAATTTCACTTGATAATCTAATCAGGTTTTCTTACACTGAATAGTCTAGTAAGAGAGCCCTGAAAATCCCATCAGTATCTTCCCCCATGTGCCCCTTTGCATGCTTTTCACAGGATAACTTTTGATTGGAAGATGTCTATATCCATGTTTGAACAGGGAAATTGTTTCTGATGCAGGCATGCCAGGGGCCCGGGTACCCGAAGGTCCATGACCCCTGGCTTCACGTGGGAAAGAATTTAAAATTGAGCCAGCATAGATTGTTTGTTTGTTTATTTATTTATTTTTTCTTTATTGATTTTAGAGAGAGAGGAAGGGGGAGAGAGAGAGAGAGAGAGATAGAAACATTGATGAGAGAGAACATCGATTGGCTACCTCCTACATGCCCCCCGCTGGGGATCAGGCCCACAGCCTGGGCATGTGCCCTGACTGGGAATCGAACCGGCGACCTCTCGGTGCCTGGGTCGATGCTCAACCACAGAGCCACACTGGCCGGGCTGAGCCAGAGTAGTTTACAGTGTAAGTTTATTAGTGAAGCTGTGGCAGAGAGTGGCTGGTCCACAGACAGAGCAGGCCTGCCTTGTGAGATTTATTTGTTTTATTGAGGCTCATTTAATCAAGGGGTGGGGCATTCAATAAGGGGGAGGACTATTCAGGATTTTTTCCCTGGAAAAAGGGTGGAGACTTCTCAGAAGACCTCGGTTGGCCATGCTGTGTCCTTATATGGCTTTTCCATTTGCAGTCATGGGGGCGCTGGGTGTGTCGTTGTGCATGCTAATGTGTTGCAGTGGCGTGTAACGAGGCTGGGGTTGTGGCGAGGTGAGATTAGTTGCTGTGTTGGATTGAGCTGGTCTTCTGCGGGTTCTAAGCCACAGATCCATTGGGGGTTGTCTTACTTTCTCCTTGGCTTCTATCTTTCATCCATCATAGCCGTTTCACCACGTACCCTATCTCATTTCTATTAGCTCATTTTTTCTCCCGAGACATTTTAATACATCGAAGCTTTTCATTTTTAGAGGTTGACCTGAGACTCATATATATGCCTGTTTTGAAGGCTAGTGCCGTCTCTGGATTTTATTTAGATGGGGTGAAGTCACACACTTAAAACGAAAACCCCCAAAGCATTGCTTTCTGTTTTATTTACTGCCTTGTCTGTCTGATGACCCAGGATGAATCAGCACAAATGAAAAGATGCTCTGTTAAAATACTGGCTGCTGTTGCCTTCTGCACTAAGGATTAGTAAGGAGTGAGTTAGAGGCCTTTGGGTTCGAAGGAAAAGATTCTAGAGAAGTTTTGTATCAAGTATTCACTGCAATGATACCCCAAAATTATGTAGTCTGACCATAGAAATATTTGCTTCTCTAATCTGTTCTATGGTGGCTCTAAACTTTACGAAGAGAAAAGTTTAATATTCAGTTACTTTATCTGATGAATGGGCTCTACTGACTTCATGGTTAGGGGCAAGCTTCTGTTATAATAGTCCAATTTCATGTAATAAAATATATAAATGAATATCATCCATTTTATTTCTTTTTGTCTTTCATTCTAGGCATCTATTTGCTGTGAGGATGTTAGAGCACTTGAATCACAGAGGGAAAGAATCATAGTTCTATAATGTTAGGAGACCAAAATATTAAAATGTCTTTAAAGAGAAGTTATAAGGAAAGGGTAAGCATTAGAATTATTTACGTTGTAAAAGGAAAAGAAAGGTGTGTGGTGACATAATCAGTACCTCTGGTGTCTAAGAAGTTGTTACAGAGAAGCTCTATACCAGGGACATTTTAATTTCCAGCAGTAATGGGCCATAAGAAAATTCATAGCAAGTCAAGCCTGATGCATGTAAGTGAGCAACGAAGAGCGATGTCCAGATATTGGAGATCCTAAGCCCTGGGATGTGACAGCAGCGGCAAATACTCATGCTTTCACCGTGCAGGGGCTGCTGGGAAGAGAGAGAGCAGATGAGCAACCAGCAAACACTTCAACCCATAAATTATTCCAATAAAGCTACAAACTTGAAACATTTTTTTAGAGTTCATGACATGCATTATGTCATCTTATCTTTGCAAATGATGTTATTTGTAACTATTTTTTCCATGAAGAACTGGAGTCTCTCGGGTATTAGTGGCTTGCCCTAGGGTGCAAAGCCAGCCAGCCCAGATCTGAACTAGGCTTTCTATCAATCCGCCTAGTACGCTTACATGCCTACACAGGCTATTAGCAGGCTTAAGGTGCAGGATGGCAGAGAAAAATACAAAAAAATAAAATAAAGCGTTCTTGAGCATAAATAGGAAAATGAGAATATTGAAATTAAAAGAAAGTAGAATAGGTACAAAGTATCTGCAGGTGAAGGATCTCTGGAAATCGCAGCATTGTGGGTAACGATAACTTGGAGACATTACTGCTTGATTTTAATTCCTGGCCCCTCTCCTCCCTCCTTCCTTTTCTGGTAGACCAGTTGGATTGCAGCAGTGTGGAGAGAACTTTAAGTTCTGGTGGACTAGCTGCTAAGCAGCGGTGTAGAGGAGAGAGAGAGAATTATACATATGCTACCAGAACAGTCACACAGAAAAGATGTAAGCTAACTGGACCGTGAGCTCCATCAGGGCCGGGCCCCCTGTCACTTTAGTGCCCACCTTGTATTTAGCATGCAGTGTTGCCTGCATGCACGTCTGTGAGGAGAATAGGGCAGTGTCCAGACGAGGGAACTTCTGCTAAGTGTAAAGCTATACCTCTGCCACAGCATGTGCTAAAAAATTATTCGATTCAGATTTCCCCTAACATCAATGAATGTTTGTTTGAGTTCAATTATCCAACTGAAAATAAGTCTTGTTTCTAAAGATTAGATATTTGTACTGCAGGACACAACATACTGCCTTGCTGTTTTTATATATGAGGAAAGGGGTGTGATAGTTGACTGTTCTGAATGAAATTGTACTAGGGCTAATGCTAAAGAGTAGGAATGCGTGCTGCAGAAGGATGTCATGTGTTAGGAGCATGTGGTTGCAGAGAATGCAAACTGATCATCTTTACGATGACGGTATCGTCACTTAGGCTATTTCCACAGCTCTGTGTGTCTGAATAACACTATGTCCTGGTTATACTCCGCCCCTCCCCTCAACAATGAAACAAACACTGAAACACCCGAAGTGCCTTGACCAAAAACACATTACTAGGAAGACGTTTGTTCATTTGATCGTACATTTATTCATTCAGTCATGTAGTCACCACAGATTTAAGCGTTAGGCATTATGCTCCTTGCTGGGAATAAAAATGACAAGAAAACCACATTCTTCCCTTCATAAGCCTATAACACAAGAAAGAAATAACTAAATGAAATGAATACGTACAACACAACGTGGGAAGAATGACACCACAGTACTACAGGAGCCTTTAATTCTGTCTCAAGTGATGATTAGAGATGAGAAGGTGCCAGGAGGGGGTGCCTGGTATGAGTCAGCATTTGCCCAGCAGAAGTCAGGACAAAGCCTTTCTAGACCAAGAACACTGAATGTGCAAAACCCTGGATGAAGGAAGACACAGAAACGTGAAGACCAGCCCTGGCTGGTTTGGCTCAGCTGTTAGAGCATCGGCCCACGGACCAGAGAGTCCCGGGTTCGGTTCCCGCTAGGGTCACGTACCTCGGTGGGTGGCAACCAGTCGATGTGTCTCTCTCACGTTGATGTTTCTCTCTCTCTCCCTCCCGCTCTATCTGAAGATAAATGCAAAAAGTGTCCTCTGGTGAGGATTAAAAAAAATGTGAAGACCATGATGGTGTGATCTCCACACCCCGCCCCCACCCTCAGCCCGCACCACAGTCTTAAGTAGCTTTTTCATATACCAGTCAAAGAGTCATTGAGCTTTGTGGTTTTGTGAGGTTAGTTTAGCAAAAAGAAAAGGTAACTGGGGGAAAAGCGATTGTAGTGGTGCCTTGTTCAGGCTGAGTAAAGAAAGAAGCGAAGGTTAAAGGCATGATCTGATACGTTGGAATAAAAAAGAAGGTTCAAAAAAGTGGTGGCCATGACGAAGTTGGACAATGAAGTGGAAGGATGGGAGGTTGTGGACCTCAGAGCAGGCTCCCAGGACAGGAGTTCTTTCCATCAAGCTGTAGGCTGCTTCCCTGGGACGACAGCCTACAGTGGTGATGAACTTGTCTGGCAATGTACATGAACTGTCGGAGTGTTAAGTCTCTCTGTTAACAAGTGCTATGAAGGTCTGTTTTTATATGCTTTTGCTTCTATGACTGTTGCACTTTTTTTTTTTTTTAATCCTCACCCAAGGATATTTTTCTATTTATCTTCAGATAGAGTGAGAGGGGGAGAGAGAGAGAGAGAGAGAGAGAGAGAGAGAGAGAGAGAGAGAGAGAGAAACATAGGTGTGAGAGAGACACATTGACTGGTTGCCTCCTCATGACCAGACCAGGCCCGGGGACAAACTGCAACTGAGGTACATGCCCTTGGCTGGAATCGAACCCATGACACATTGGTCTGCAAGCCAACGCTCTAACAGTTGAGCCAGGCCGGCCAGGGAAGACAATTGCACATTTTGTAAAATTATCCCTTTTTGAGTACCACAACGATTTTTTTTAATCCTCACCCTAGGACATTTTTGCATTTATATTATAGAGTGGGAGGGAAAGAGGAAGGAAGAGAGAGAGAGAAACATAGATGTGAGAGAGACACATCGAGTGGTTGCCACCCACACAACCCCAACCGGGGTTGGGGACAAACTGCAACTGAGGTACGTGCCCTTAGCGGGAACTGAACCTGGGACTCTCTGGTCTGCGGGCCGACGCTCTAACCGCTGAGCCAAACCAGCAGGGCTTGAGTACCATAACCATTTTTAAAGACCATTTTTTAAGAGCAGGTAAGCTATAAAGATTTTCCTTATTAACTAAATTTCATAACCACACTATTGTTTCGGTGTGAATTTTTTGCAAATCCAGAATACAATTCTGTCAACATATAGTCCTTGCCTTTGTGTTTTATTGCCAACACATCGCCTACTGGTAAATCAATAAATTAGCGACCTTCTCTCTGGGATTTAATAGACATTCTCTCTAGTCCAGCATTGCCCAGAAGAAGTTTGTATAATGAAGGAAATCCGTGTATCTGTGTATTGTATATATGTTCTGTCCCAGATGAGGGCTATTAGCTATAGGTGGCAACTGAGTACTGATATATTATAAGTGCATATAAAGAACTTGTTTTGAAATTTGACTTAGTTCTAGATGATTTAAATTGGCATTTAAATAGACGGGTCCATGGCTACTACGTTGGGTGGCACCACTCTAAGTGTTTTCTGGAGAGAGAAGAAAGGCAGAAAGAGCAGGAGCAGGCGGTTGAGGACACTTAGTGCAACCTCTACGTAGATTAACCACTACCACAGTTCGTGTGAATGATTGCCACTTAGGAATAACTTCACCACTTTGACAAGGTTGTAGCCAGGTCTTCACAGTTCCATTGATGAGAGGATTAGGGTGTGTTTGATTCCATCTCTTTGGGATTTCAGTGGACCTTGTCTCCTTCCTAGGCAACTGATCTGCGTTCTTGTCTAGTTAGTTGATTGGTTGGTTTTTCATTTTTATACTTTGCTCTTTGGAAGGAGTCTCTCGCCACTTGCGTGAACTTTCTAGTAGGCATGGGAAAACTTAAAAATGCTAAAATATAGTCCATTGCCATTTCTACTCATTGAAAATTAAGGAACAGTTAAGTGAACAAGCACATTTGTTCCCTGTAAATCATTTTTAGTGAAATCATGTTACTTTTATTGTATAAGCTTCATGCTTAAAAGTTAGCACGAGAATTAGCTGAAGCTACCTCCCGAATCAGAAATGGGAGTAAGGCATTTGTCAACAATGTGAATATGTTTTAAATAAATGGATTGAGCTAAATCAGTAGGTACATATCTGACAGGATAGGACATAGCTACTAATTACAATTCTCAATAGTCTCAATGATACTCATTATTAGCAATTTTCAACTGGTATGCTGCAAGAATTTTTAAAATATACAATGCGTAACTATTAGGCAGGGGCACTGACCTCTTTTCTCTTAGATTGTCAAATTAAAAAAATGACACCATGCCCTGGCTGGTTTGGCTGAGTGGTTAGAGCGTCAGCCTGTGGACTGAAGGGTCTCAGGTTTGATTCTGATCAAGGGCACGTACCTGGGTTGCAGGTTTAATCCCAGTCCCAGTTGGGGTTGTGCGGGAGGCAACCAATCAATGTCTCTCTCTCACATTGATGTTTCTCTCTCTGTCTCTGTCTGTCTGTCTGTCTGTCTGTCTGTCTCTCTCTCTCTCTCTTTCCCTCCCTCCCTCCATTCCTCTCTTCCACTCTCTCTGAAAATCAATAGAAAAATATCCTTGGGTGAGGATTAACAAAAAAAAAAAAAAAAAATTACAACAGCCAACATGACAACCAACACAAGAATAGTTGTCCGGTATGACTGAATCAAAATTATACCTATTTTTTTGTTGTTAAATTGACAAACGATATAATATAGTTTTTGGTGTGCTGCAGAATTTTAGTAATTAGTTTATGTGTGCAGTGGGATGAAAAAGGTTGCAAATCACTGCTTATTATGTAACTTTATGAAGTCAGCTTTTTCTACAAGAAATACAGATACTTAGAAGAGCCAACGATCCTGTACAATACATTTACAGGCTGTACAGCTCAACAGAAATCAGGTTCGGTAATTAAACACTAATTATTACTCATGCAGCATTGCTTGGTATTAGATCATCCAGTATGTTAGGGGATTATAGTAATTACCCACAATGAAAAATATGTTTGGGAACGGGTGTAAACCGGTTCTATTGTGTTTTTAGAAATATTAATCAAAATCCTACCTGTAATGGTCCTCATCAATCACCTCCTTTCTGAATATTGTTGGTCTCTTTGTCCTGGTATGGACTTATTACTACTTTTTGCCACACAATTTTGCTCTTAATCATGATCAATTTCATCTGTTTAGCTCGTTTCCCCAATCATATTATATATACTGTGATATACTTAATCATAGTGCCTTATACACAGGGAAAAAAAACAACTCAAGTTCAATCAATAGATGTGTGTTCCTTATTGCTGAACGAACCTCAAAGTAACAACAGCAGACCGGAGGGAAGATTCGAGTCACTGACCTCATTCTGCATGTTTCCTTGTTAACCTCAGTGGCTTATTTGAATGACATCACCAATTTCAGATTTCATTATGTAAGTACTTTCTTTTCCACTTGTTGCCCATGTAAGCATAGATTGCTTACATTTAAAACCATATTTTATAACAACATATAAAATAATTATCTCATGCCAAATTTATAGAAAAGTCATTTTGAAAGCATTGTTTAAATTGGTTCACCCTAATTTTAAAATTATGTCATGTAAGTGAGTTTTGTAAAATTTTTTGAATTAGTCTAAAACACTTTATCACTTTTAAGGTGACACCGTGGCTGCTACATTTCCAAAGGAATAAAAGTTAGATCAAGCGGGGTAGTATTTATTTACGTGGTGTGAGTGAAACGTTTTGTTTGAAAGAGACTGTTTTGTTTATTTATCTGCAAACAGGAATAGAACTTCCTGTTGATTTTTATTAGCTGTTCCATAAGGAGGATTTGTAATGAACACAGGCATCCTGGGTAAATTTCAGCGTTTCAGTATGTAAGGACATTTTTCTGCGGAATCTCATGCTGCCACATGGAAATCAAAGGGCCAGACAAAGCCCCCTTTTCTCCTCCATGTTATGTCTGTATGAACCTGAGAGGTATTAATTTTTCTTCCACGGTGTCAGGAAAGGCGAACTGTCTGTCACCAATTAGTCTCCGTCACCAGAGAGACCATTGCAATGGAAAGGAAATATTTCTCAAGATGATTGATGAAGTAAGTCCCTAATGACCAGAATTACTTCCCTAACTATGAAATTGACATTATCATAACCATATGCTCATTACATCATTATAACTATTTTTAACATGTGTAAGGTGACATAGGTATCATGTTCTTTTGCTAACAGTAAAATGCGGAAAAACTAAATTTATTTACATTGAAATTTCTTATAAATTTTGAGTATCTAGAAACATCCCAAATTTCAGAAAAATCCAATAATGCATAAGTATTATTTATTAGTAGGATGTGTAATCTAAATAGCATATGCAAGTATGAGAGTCATGATCAATTTTCATTTCTAGCTAACATCCATGTAAATATGTATTCTAAACACTGTAGTACTTATTTTAACACTTTTGTCATTCTTTATTGTATAGTGAGATATTATTAATAGCTAAAATTACATAGTGCTTACTCTGTGCCAGGAATTGTTCTAAGTGTTTTATGTATATTAACTTAGCTAATCCACAGTAATAGTGAGTGAGGTGCTATTGTTCCCATTGAGGTATGGACCAGACACCATGGATTAATTAACCAATTTGAGCTTTACTTTCTTAATCTGTAAGATATTAGTAACACTTCATAGGATAATTCGGGATAAGAAATTCGATAGCTAGCACACAAAGGCACTTAGTAACTTTTGCCATCTTCCTGTTTCAATGAACTGACTACTGGAAAGAGATTTAGTCCCCAGTTATACATAATATGCTTTTGTACGCAGTATTCTGTGAGCTCTTTGAGGTCATAGAGTGTCTGAGACATCATAGGTACGCAATGAATGTTTGTTGTGTGAAACAATAAAAACACAAAGAAAGTTGCCCAAGTGCTTTACATATACCAGTGGTGAAAAATACTTTAAATTGTTGCTTAGGCAATTCAGTGCATTACCGTTACCTTAATTTGTTGATGATAATTAAATCCCCTTAAAGAAAAAGCGCTTAGGTCTTTTCTTTGAGAATTTCCTGCCAGAGGCATAACAGCAACAAACCAGACCCCGATGACATACCTCCTGCGTGTGACTTTTATATTGGAGATTTCTAAGAGTTGGGCAAAATTGAATCTTCCCTAGTCTTTGTAGGCAGAGCATGGGCTGTTTTCATGGGCACTTATAATTCATTTTGCCGTCTTACCATTAATAATGTGTGAAGATGCCTAGGCCAGTTTGGCTCAGCGGTTGGAGTGTCGGCCTGCTGACCAGAGAGTCCCGGGTTCGGTTCCCGCTAGAGGCACGTACCAAAAATAAATAATAATGTGTTAAGACACCTGAGTCTTAAAGTAGTGTTTATTTTTTATTCTTCGTATCATTATCTATGTTTAACTCTTGAAATCATTGGGGAGAAATTATAAAAATATATACATATTGCCTTTGTTATGATTAAAATATGAAGAATTAATGAATGCCGTAATACCTTATAGTGTGCCATGTTTATATTGCTTTGTCAAATGAAAAGCAAGTTGCTCTTCACGGTGATGGTGTTGATGGTTGGTGGTGGTGGTGGTGATGACAATGATGTTGATGGTGTTGATAAGGGTGATGAATGTGGTGGTGAAAAGAGACGGAAAGACAACTTGGAATGGATTGCTTCTCTCCAAAGCCAAAAATTGGACTTTGGACTTTGATCGAATTGAACTGTGGTTCTTTTAATTCCTTGCTCCATTAAAAGTTCATGAAAACGAGGGGAGCTTTGTCCTAGGAATTAAAAAAAAAACAAAACTACTGAAATAATTATAGTAAATTCGATTACACCCTTATTTAAACTAATCAAGCAAAGGCTGAACCATTCTGACCATCTTTATTCAGATAGTATTGGGTGGAAATCCAGTTTTGCTGCCCTAGGTTTGTTCACGTCCTTTCTGATTTTCTTATCATCAGCAGGACTATTCTTTCCAGGGCAATGGTAAGTTTCTCACCTTCTGTGGGATGATGTCATCCCATCTGTATGTTGCACACAGACTTATTTCGTGACCCTGAGCAACACCCTATATCCAGGCTTTATTTGAGAAATGACCTCTGAGCTCTCTGCATCCTGGTTTGGGTAACTGACATTTATTTTCACTTTGATATCTGAACTACAGAGCATACCAGTGGGATTCTTGCTGGGAGAGACGCCAGGTCAGCTCTGGCAGACTCCACTGGAAGGCACCACACGGCAACAGAGATCTCCAGAGCTGTCGAATCTGTGCAGTAATCCTGTGTCAAGACATGAGAAACATTTTATTTTAGAAAAATAGGACTCAGTGTGGGTATTCAGTAAATTCCAAAGAGAAGGAAGTGTTCATTTTTTCCGCTCATCCCCTGAAGATTGTCTACAACACCCCCACAGCATGTGCAGTCGTCCAACATTTCAGAATTGATGGACTCCAGATGGAATTACAATTTGAACTGACTGGCCATGGCCAGTCTGCCCTTGACCTCATGCATTTCTCTAGCCCTATGTTCACCAAGAAGAATCTATGGAAGAATGAGACCATCAACCAAGTCCCCAGGCTGGAAAAACCCTTAGAAGGTTAACTTCAAAGGGAATCATTGGAAAAACACAATGTAAACAGGGACAAAAGGGGGACACTTGTAAGCTGCTAGCAATTAAGCAATAATTAGGTCTGTTCAGTTGTGTAGCTGCCCAGAACTTTACCACTTGTATCACTTTTAAATGTATGGGGATTCCACACACTAGATTTTGTCTTAGTGAAACTAAGCCACAGTGTGCAGACTAATTTATAGTAAAGATATGTCATAAATATATCCAGGGCTAACGGAGTAACTGAATTTTTCACATTCCTTTATAGTAAAAGCCCAATTAAATGGAAAACTGATACCATGCATATCTGTTTGGCTTGTCAGTGTAGTCCTATAAGTTAGCACCTCGGAACATCATAATTGTGCAAAAAAGTCACATTATTGAATTAATTGATTTATTTTTGTTGATACTTATGACATCTATTTCACACACTGTGGAAATGCATTTATTTTTATTTATCTTATTGAGTGGAGGACATTTACACTAAGGAAATTATTTAATATTTGTTGATGATCCCTTCTTTGAAAATTAGGTCTCAGTAGTAACATAGATGCAAACATGTAATGGATTAGGCTAGATATATCAACATCCCAGTTCCCCCAGAGAATTTTTGTATCCTTTTTAACAAAACATTTCTGATTTCATATTTCATTTTCAAAATTACTTGTTCTGCCATAAAAGCACAATACAATTGTAACTTTGAATAATCAATATATTTTGGTAAGCCGAGGTTCACAATATATATTTTGTGAATCTACGAGCATGAGGCAAATGATCAATATAGCAGGATCCTGAGAGGTTGGCAGACAAAAGTTCTCAGAGCCGTTACAGTGTAGGAATGGCCCATATTCCATCAATGGTTTCAGATGTCTGTTATTTACAAGTCCCTGCATCATATGCAAGGATGTTAATGGAATATGGAATTCAATGGAATATGGAATAATATTGGAATTCAATGGAATATGGAATAATATGAAAGACATTCTCTACCTCAACAAATTTATAATCTAATACACAACAAGAGAAAGAGCATTTTAAACAAAGCAGTCAGTAGTCAGGCTAAACTGTGGCTATAAACCTGTGCTCAGTATATAGAAAGAGGCAAAAAGACCCCATCTAGGGACTTTGCCTGAAACAGGTTTATGTTGAAGTTCCGAATCAGTAGACCAAAGGCAGTGGTCATGGAGGGAGTAAGCAGCGAGGAGCCACAGGGTAACCACTGGAGACCCAAGTGTGACGTCGCGGTCATATTCATTTTGCTCTCGGAGAGAATAGTCTTCTCTTGCTAACATCACCTTTGAGTTCCCTCCTGCGCTGATGGGGCAGATGCCCGATGGCGGTCACCCGGAGGGCCCCTCTGTGGTCTCCACCATGGCCACAGTCACTGCCTGCTGCCCCACCGTGGCTGGATGGTGGAGAACATGAGCATCCCCAGCTGGTCCCTCCTGCCCTTTGAGTACATATATGCCTTCACCTTGAGATAAAGAGTCTCCAGAAGCTGCAGGTGGACCACCGTATGTCATCGTTTCTAAGCACCGAGTGTCCTGAAGTCAATGGGCCTCGTGGAGGCCCTTCCCAAGCACCGTGTGCAGATGGGAAGTGGGAGCTGGTCTTCGTGGGGCCTGTGGGCCTGGTGATGGACCTCAGGGGCACCTTCTTCATCAACCCGCACACTCCAGGACCACTGGGAGCGCACTGGACCTCAAGGGCAGGGCCAGGAAGAACCTCAAAGTGTGTGTCTACCCCGAGAGCACAGGAACAACAATGGGGACCTGCCACCTTTCCACAGAGGTGACTTCTGTGTGGCCATCCAGATCCAGGTGCCCCTTGTCCCTATGCTGTACTCCTCCTTCTACAAGCCAGGGCGAAGCTTGTCGCCTCAGGAACATCAAGGCTTAGGTGCTGGATGCCATCCCCAGCAGTGGCCTCATACAGCTGACATTCTTAAGCTCATGGACACCTGCCACCAGGCCATGCAGACCACCTTCTTTGACATGTCCAGGACAGCCCAGGAGAGCAGGCCACTTCAGGGCCTGGTACCCAGCCTGCCTTGTGGCCAAGGCCAGGGGCTGGGGCAGGACCTGGCTAGCAAATGGCAGAAGGACCACCCGTTCCAGCTCCCAAACACCAAATACCACTGTGTTCCACGCCTGCAGTCCCCTGGCTGTCTTCGGGACCCTTCCTATAGCAGCGTTGGATCGAGGGCCCTGACACTCCTCAAAGGACAGTCAGCTGTGCCTTCTCTAATCTCTGAGGGCAGGTCTGTGCCCGTCCTCGTGTCTTCCGGGTCCAGGAGTAGGAGCAGGCTTTGGGGGTCCAGATGAGCTGAGCTGCTAGGCCTTGGGAAGAATGGCCAGAGGCAAAGCCTCCCGCCCTCCTGTCCCAGGCATGTGGGGTGTAGAGGCAGACTCCAGGGTGCTGGCCACAGTCTGCGTCAGGCTCTCAGGGGAGGAAGGGTTCTGGGGGGCCCAGGACCCCTGTGAAACCTGGGCCTCAGAGAGTCAGAAAGCAGGCCCTGCCGCTCCCGCCAGCCGTGGGGTGCAAGTCTGCTGAATGGGTACGACGCTCACTGATCGTTACTTTTCATAAGGCACTCTTAGAAGTGCGAAAGAAAAACGTGGCGGAGCTGCGGTGCCGAAAGCCTACCGGTCTGCTAAGAGAGGAGGCTTCCAAAATCAGAGCGAGTGGGCGTGTCACTCTCTGTTTCTTTCTATTTGCAGAGCTTCCCAAAGTCACCGTGATGCCCAAGAACCAGTCTTTCACAGGAGGGTCTGAGGTCTCCATCATGTGTTCTGCAACAGGGTATCCCAAACCCAAGATCGCCTGGACCGTTAACGATACGTTTATCGTGGGTTCACACAGGTACTGGGTTTGTATCATGTTCCTTGTTTTAACTGAGTGAGAAAAGTGAATGAAATTTCGGGACGAAACTAGTCTGATCAAATCCCTATGGTTAAGGGAGGTTTGACCAAAATCCACAGCTTTAGATTTTCTAAATAGGCCAGGAAATGCCCATAAAATAATGAGTGATGTATCTATAGAATTTGAGGTCATGAAGTCTTGAATGCAAAAGCAGGGGTCAAGTGCTTCCCAATATTTTGTGTTCAAAGATAGCACCGGGACCCTTGGTTTGCCTTGCATATTTGAAATGAGGAAAATGAATGTAAGGTGGTCCTGGGATTTAAAAGGAGAGAGTGGAGGCAAAGGACAGAACAGTAGTTCTAAACGAAGTGTGTGCAGACTTCCTTTGTAGTTCCTGTTCGCTTTTGCCATACTCCAGTGAACTGTTTGGTTTTGTTTTTCTACTGGATGCTTTTAAAAGACGTTGACTCCTTGCATGCTCAAAGAGCGTAATAAACATGTGGAACACAAACAATGGAGTTTCCAGCTATCGGGTTTACATTACTCTGGGTTTGGCATGAGGAGCCGGGCTCAGGGATGAGCCCGATTCTATTCCTAGTCTCATCGGTGACTCACTGTGTGACATGATAGCGGTTCCCACGGAACAAGATTTCTGGGTGCAAATTCCACTTCCCTCATTTACTGCGTCTGACTTCGAGTGAGCTATAGAACTTCTTTGCTCATCTGTGAAACAGAGACCATAACGGTGTCTAACTCACTGGGTTGTTTTGAAGAGTTGAAACGGTAACACATGTTCAGCCCTTCGAGCACCGTCTGGCTCCTGGAAGCACTGGGCACATAGGATCTGTTGTTGGCATTTTTTTAAATATATATATTTCTGCTTGTAGAATGATGATGTTAATCATTTCTGCAGTCAGCATCAAACATGTAACTCTCAAATATTTGAAGATATTTGGAAGAAAGATTCTTTGATACTATTATTAGGGGATTTTCTGTTTCTTTTCTTTTTGTCCATAGGTATAGGATGGCCTCAGAAGGTACTTTATTTATCAGAAATGCCGTTCCCAAAGATGCAGGGATCTATGGCTGCCTGGCAAGTAATTCAGCTGGAACAGATAAGCAGACTTCTACCCTCAGATACATTGGCAAGTATAACCAGTTTAAGAGGCAATTAAAATAGGATGACTGTCATATGAAGCAATGTAAACGTGCTTTGCTGGAAATTAAGATTAGGAAAGAGTTATACCTAGTCTTGTAATTTATTACTAATTTTCACACATCAATGAAAACAAATATTGTAACTAATTTAAGGTACATGTCAGGGTGTGAATAGTTTCATTCATCAGAAGCAATCCAGGAAGCTTGCCGAGTGTGGAAGGTTTCCAGGTTGTCCACAGATGTCTGTCCTTCCACGGTTTGCCTGTCCTCTGCACCATGCCACTTAGTAATGAATACATTCGATATATGTTCTAGTTTACCTCGGCTTCTGTATTTTCCACTTATATTTCAAAACTGTTTATAACATTTCTGTCCTAACTAAATATTTATAACCTTTCTGCCATTTATCTTGTCTAGATGTTATTTTCCCTCTTCATCTTCAGCTTTCCTCTCCAAACTCAAACATTTATTGAAGATGCACTTCAGGCCCAGCTGGTGTGGCTCAGTGGTTGAGCATCGACCCATGTACCGAGAGGTCAGCAGTTTGATTCCCGGTCAGGGCACATGCCCAGGTTGTGGCCCGATCCCCAGTGGGGGACATGCAAGAGGTGGCCAATCGATATTCTCTCTCATCCATGTTTCTATCTCTCTCCCTCTCCTTTCCTCTTTCTCTAAAATCAATAAAGAAATTTTTTAAAAAAGAAGAAGATGTACTTCGGGACAATTATTCTATGATATTCTGTACTGTAGCAGAAGAAAATATATTCTAATACATAATACAATCTAATATTCTAATATGTGACGTTACACATTCCAATAATATAGAATATAGACTAGAATATTTTCTTTAATTTGCTCTTCCTTAAACAAGCCAAGGACAATGACATACCTGTTCAATGTTAGTTGGTCAACTGTGAATAATTAATGGGTAGCAATCCACCCTTTCATTCATTCTTATTTGCCATTCACAGTGAGACCGTGGAGAGGAAAGGGTGTACAAGGTCCACAGTAAAGACTGAGAGTTGTAGTTGGTGTGTGTAGATGAGGGAGGTGACGGAAGTGTCATAAATGTTGCACCGGAAAGCTGGGAAGGAAGTCATCTCTTTTATAGAAACGGCGACGGCACATGGCAAATAAGTTGAGGAGGGAAGAGGGCTCAGATTGAGAGATCATTACAGATGTTCTCAGAGCACTCAGACGAGCGGGAACAGACAGCCAGGATGTAGAAAGGAGGTTGGAACAGTCTGCACTGCAGAAATGAATTTGAGTTCCTTTTCAAAGAAGCCAAACTATTGGACCCATTTATTTAACTTCTTCATCACCTAGAATATGTAACAATGTGGCGCAGGAGATGGCGGAGTATAACATTTTTAAATGTAGGTTACCCAGAGTCCTTACTTTTCAAGAGCTTGTTTAATGGGAGTGACTTTACTTAAAGGTATGTGAGAAGACAGCGAAGTACCACAACAATGGGAGGGAGGTGGAGGGGAAGATTCATTTCTACTGAGGAATTGGCAATGATTTTTCAGAAGACACAGGATTTAAGCTCTGGCTGGAAGGATGAGAGAGATTTAAAGAGCTGTGGCACAGGGCATTGCAGGCAAAGGAAGCAGCGTTAGCAGAATCAGGAAGACAGAGCGGGGTGTGAATTACCAGTAGGGCTCCACACCTTGTGATAAGTAAGGGACTGCAATGCGGGGTAAGGCTGTGTGACCGGTTATGGTTTTGAAAGCCAAACTAGGGAATTACAAAAACCTGAAGGGTTTCTAGCAGGGGAGAAACATGATCTTTGAGCAGCTAACTCTTGGCTTTGTTTAAGCCAGCCTCAGTGGAAGTTAGAAAGTCCTAAAGTCCAGTGAAGGGAAAAGTGTGTGAGTGAACATTTTTGGGAAGGAGGTTGCAATAGATTCTGCCTTCAGCAAAGGGGTGAAGTGAACGGAGCTAAGGAAAGAAACTTGGAGAATGTCTGTAGTTAGCATCAAAGGGAACAAGAGTCAGCACGGGGAAACTGCTCTTTCCAGATGCAAACTGTTAGCCAACAACAGTTCAACAGGAATGTCCTTCAAATTGCATAGAAAAATGTTATAACAAATTCACCTGCAGGTGTGTTACCCTCAAGTCCTCATGTACCCTCGTCAGTGTTAACATCATCACCCTTTTCATCCTTCTTTCTGATCCTTTAGTATTATTTCTATAAGCTGTATTCAGCTTTCCAAATTTTTTTTCTTCCCTTATATATTTCTTTTTTTTTTCCCATAGGACTATATACGGTTAATTTTCTAAACGTCTTACACTCCGTTTTTCAGAATTATTTTGGCCTGATATCCTTTTTTGGCCTTAGGAAATGCTCTTTTCGGCACACACATCAATGTGTCTTACGCGTCTAAGAGTTTCTTTCTGTTTATAAACACTGAAATTGCCACAGACATATAAATAATGGTCAATGTTTTGATGGGTGCATGCGGCTCTTTGCTAGACGTTAACCGTTTGTATGTTTGTCATTTTCAGAAGCTCCCAAGTTGATGGTAGTTCAGAGTGAGCTCTTGGTTGCCCTTGGGGACACGACCGTTCTGGAATGTAAAACCTCTGGAGTCCCCTCGCCTCAGGTGAAATGGTTCAAAGGTACATTTCTTGAGTATGTTCATGTCTGGATTTAGTTTTGTTTTCTCTTTTTAAAAACACACACACACACACACATTGTTAAAAGTGTGTTTTGGTGTGTGACTTAGCAGCCCCCTCAAACGTGTTTATGATCTCACTAAAGACAATAGTTTGAAATTCTGAACTCGGAATTTTGGGGTTTGACATCTGGTGTGGATTACAGGACCGTGAAAATCCAGGCAGGAACAGCTCGCCTGTGCTAATCCAGCTGAACATTCTCTGTGTTAGTTTAGGATTGTTTCCTGTACAAAAGTGTCCACGGGTACTCAGCGCTGAAAACGGCTCCACAGATTTCAGTTCCCTTTCCTTAGAGGTTCTCATGTTGAGAAAGTTTTCTAGATTCTCAAGGACACTTTCTATAACGTGCTCTAATAAAGACACGTGGACGCTGGAAATTGAATGACATTTGCCACTGAACTTATATCAAGTATAGAAGTTGTCTGCCTATATTTGTAACGTAAAGATTGTAACAAAGAAACACTGCCCTGTGATTCTAGAATAAAAGAGCAGTAATGTGCTCCTTGTCCTTAGTGGGAATACACTCGGGCCCCGGTCCAGGCCCGATGCTGACAGAACAGATCTGTGTAAAACATTCTGCTTCTGTTTCTGTCTCAGTTCTTCCAATTCATGAGAAGGAAAAATTCCCACAAACACCCTTACAGGGAGGTTGCTAGGATTATTGAGATACTGTTTTCAAAATACTTTTTAATCTTCAGATGAAAAATGCTAAATAGTACAAAGCCCCATTGTTATGATTCTGTTTGTTAAATCACAGACGTTTCCATGGCGACGGGTTGATGTCATCATCCAAAATTATTAATTCACCTCGGGTTCAAACTCTTGGGGAACATGAGGTGAAAAAGAAAGGCTTTGAGGAGAAAACAAACGCTTCTTAACATGAATCAGAAACGGGGAGGGAAACGAGAAGATAAGACCATTTTCCTGGTTTTCCAAGTGAAGAGATACTTAGTCTGTGTGTTTTCTCTGATAAGCATTTCTGGATTTGCTCCTTAGGTGAATTTCAGTTGACATGAGCTCATTTTACTTATTAAAAATACTTTAAGCTTTGAGTTATAAAGGAAATAGAAATCGATTTCAAGTTCTCATCATCACTAAATAGATCCAAAATATGTGTTATGGAGGCAATACTTGCTTTTTTTATGTCGGTCAGTCGTATAGGTTAAACATAAAAATTTTTTTAAAAGGAGTGGAAACTTCTGATTTCTCTGCCCTTTTATAGTAGTCCAAAAGAAAGTCTTTTATTCTCCCAAACTGAGGCCACTGTCCTGAATAACCCAGTCTTCATGCCCAGCCTTCGTCCCACAAATGGCGCGGACACTACAGGGGCACTGGGGAGTCATGTAGCCACCGCATGGAAGAGTCTGGACTTGGCTACCCACTTGTTTCTTCTCTCAACCACAGATGCTAGAGCTTAACGGGCCCAGGAGATAATACCCCATTTCTCTGTCAAAGTTATGCCCCTGTGAGTTAGATGCTGGCTGAGTGTCTGCGGGGACATGCTCCCATGTCCCTTTACAACACGCCTTGGCCCTGCTCCCCAGCATCACCCGCTCACTTTTATGCCGCTCACTCATAAGCACAGCCGGGCTCATCAGGAGCACAACTGGAGGACAGGCTCTCTACGTGCAGACTGCCCCAGAAAGAAAGGGGGGGACCCCGGGCCTTCCTCTCTCACGTGCCCTGCAGGGGATGGGACACCTGGAAGCTTAGGAAAGTCCCCACCTGATGGCAACCACAGGGCTGAAGAGCTGTTACCCCAATCCGAAGAATACTTTTTCTTCATACTCTTTTTTGTCCAGGCAATTCTGATTGAATGAAGTTGGTGGTTATTTATTTCTTTAGTTAGTTATTATAAGAACACATAACATGAGATCTCCCCTCTTAATCCGTTTGTAAGTGTACAATCGAGTCTTGCTGACTCAGGCGTTGTGTAGAGCAGATCCCCAGAACTTACCTTGTATTGTTGAGACTTTATACCTGTTGGATAACTCTCCAGTTCCCCTGCGCCCCACCCCCCAGCCCCTGGCAACCACCATTTATTAATAAATTGCATGGCATTCAGTCCCTCAGAGAAATGCAACTCCATATGTACAAATGGCCAGTGGGTTCAAAGGAGAATCAGGGACACTCTTAAAATGTTATGTAAAGCATATTTCTGTTAAAATATTAAAGGGATTGGATTTATTTATTTAGGTCAGTGGTTTCTTAAACTAATTAGTCAGGAATCCTGCAGGTTCCCCACAATTCTTTGCAGGGAACCCACAAGATCAGAATTCTTTTCCTCGTAATACCCAGATGTGATTTGTCTTCTATACACTCGCTGTCTCATGAGTTATAGTGGAGTTTTTGGAGGCTCCGTGACATGTGACATCCAGTAAAGTGAAGGCAGAAGCTAACCTGAACCCTCAGCTCTTTTTATTAAGCTAGAGATTCATGAGATTTGCAAAAATGTGAAACTGCCACATTTCTCACTAAATTTCTCTTGTTTGGGAAATAAAATTATTTTTTCATAAAATATGTTTAATTATATCAAAATGTCATGTACTTGTCATTATAAAATAAATTTATACATTTAAAATTCCTTCAGTTTCATTTTCTAAAATGCTAAATACAAGTAAGTAAATATAATAATGTACAAGAAAATATAAAAACACTTTGTAAAGACCCCAATAATTTTTAAGACAAACATTTTCGAGAACCACTTTATTTCCATAAACTATTTTAAAAGATTTTGTGCCAAGAGTAATAACCTCTCTGTTAGCCTTTACATCACAGAGGTCAGAACTGAATTTAAACTACAGAAGAAAGAGAACCTTCCTCAGTGGTAATGTTAAATCCTAGATTAGATTGTCAGGAAAGTGTGTGTCTATCTATCTATCTATCTATCTATCTATCTATCTATCTATCTATCTATCTATTACTATGTATAACATTCTTCTAATCTCATATTAAAACTAAACCCAATTTCATTTCCATCTTAAAGTTTTGTTTTTCTCTATGGCTTCTCAGTAATTTGATGACTAAATTTTCAGTAGACATCAAGAAAGGAGAGATTCTTAAAATGCAATCGAAATGCAGACTTGATTAAACCAATGTTTTCTACTTTGCACTTGATTTCATTACTGCTATTCTTCAAACACTGCTATTTTAAAAAAGCAACTAGCCAGAAGGTCTTTATTTCATCCTGTTACGTTCTCTGACATACACAGAATAAATAAGGGAGAAGTAAATTCCAAAAATCTAAATGCACTTTAGTCCACATATTTTAATTCCTGATGGACAGCTAGGCCACACTGTGCCCTCCCTTAGTGGGATGAAAGTTGATGTCAACATAATCGCTTTTATTTGTGAAAATTTCCCAGAGGCACATAGACATGCCTGAAGTTGCTTCTCTTTCTCGTGTGCTGTGTAATAGCAAGTTTAAAGGGATGCCCAGAGTTTTGAATGTTGGAATGCTGAAAATACTTTATTTTTGGCATGGGCGGTTGCTGATGTAATTTCTTTGTATTTTTACATGTATGGCTCTTTTGACATCTTCACCTCCCAAAATTACAAAAACAAAAAGAGAATCATGTGTTTGTCGCCCTGAGTCTCTTGATTGTCATTTTCCATTGTGTCCTCGCAGTTGACTAGCTCTGGGGCTTTCTTTGCCCACTAGAAGCAAAGGGAGTTACTTCTATGGGCCTCGGGCCCTGGGCGCCTGGCTAGGCTATTATGCGACATTTTGGAGCTTATCTTTTCAGACTTGACATCTGGGCATAAAACCCTAAGAGCAATGGCCCTAAAATCCCCTGGAAGTTTTCAGGACTTCCACAAAGCATTTGATATGACCCTTTACAAAAACAAATGAAAGACATAGGCACTAAGCTGGCATTGCATATCCAATACGAGAGGACAGCCTGGAGGAGGGGACGCATAAGGAGAGGCTCACCTAATTTATAGGTTTGTTGAGGTGTTGCTTGCCTTCAAATAGACGTGGTCCTCAGGGGATGTGGGGTGCTGCAGGGGCACACAGCACATACAGGGATCTCAGACATAATTCAGCTTTCTGGGTCATCTACCCTCGCACTGAGGTCAAACTCAATACGTAGTTCCATCCCCCATACATTTATCCTCTAACAGCTTCTTCCAAACAACCCATAACTCCAACTAAAAGAACTTCGATGATGAGCCCGGCTGGTGTGGCTCAGTGGTTGAGCATCGACCCCTGCACCAAGAGGTCGCCAGTTCGATTCCTAGTCAGGGCACATGCCCAGGTTGTGGGGCCAATCCCCAGTGGGAGGCATGCAGGAGGTATCCAATCGATGTTCTCTCTCATTGATGTTTCTATCTCTCTCTCTCTCCCTCTCCCTTCCTTCTCTCTAAAATCAATAAAGAAAAAAAAAAAGAACTTTGATGACTAATACAGAGTCAGTAGAGGTATCCTGGGAGATTTATAGGACAACACCTCTCTGGCCATGGTCAGAACTTTCTCATCCGTTCTCCTACCAAGTTCCTCCCTACCCTCTTTAGCTAGCTGTGGTCCCTTCTTCCCCGGACACCCTCAGAATCCTCTCAGGCAGCTTACACAAAATCTAACTAATAGCATTTAGTGAACCAAAGCCGGGTCATTCACCCAATTAAAAGCACCTATGGTCTCCTAAGCATTTCCTGGGTAACTGAAATTCATCCTGCCGCATAGATGGTAGAAATCTCTTTTCAATCTTCACCTTCCTTTCCCCATTCCTCTCTTACTTAACATCGCCATGGGGGCAGCCTGCATCCTTCCCCCGTCCCCCAGTGTAGCGTCAAAGAGTTTGTTCTGATTTAGGTACAGATGCAGCAGGAAATACATGTACATAATTCATGTAGGACCAGATTTTTGGCCATAGGTTAAGTCTGATTAGAATTATACGGACTAATCAGCTCAGTGCCAAGAAACACTTCATTCTTTCATTGCAAAAACATCGTTTCAGTGTCTGCATTGTGCCAGACACTTGTATTTAAAATTTTTACAATCAGTTTTCTTTAGAAGTTTTGAAATCAAACCAACAGCAAACTATGTAAATACTTTAGTGTTTAATGTTCTCCCCTTTGTTTTGACTTAGGGGATCTTGAGCTGAGGCCCTCAACTTTTCTCATTATTGATCCTCTCTTGGGACTTTTGAAGATTCCAGAGACTCAGGATTTGGATGCTGGTGACTATACGTGCGTAGCCGTCAATGACGCTGGAAGAGCGACTGGCAAGATAACGCTGGACGTTGGCTGTAAGCATCCCCGCTCTGATAGACGAGCTTGTTTTGAAATTGATCTGCTATTTTTTGCTGTGCTTATAACTTTGAAACAACTGGCAGGAAATATTTGTCAGAAAGGCAAAATTGAAGTTAGCTTTCAAGATTATTCATGTAACAGGGGTAGTTAGCATTTACCAAGTGCTTTCTATGGACCATGCACTGTGCTGAGAACTTATATATGTGTTATCGCCTTAAATGCTCATAACGGTTTTAAGGGAAAGATACTGTACTTTTCTCCATTATATAAATAAGGAAATGGTGTAAATAGGCTAAGCAGCTTGACCAGGGTCACAGGGCTGTGGAGGGGCGGAGCCTGAATGTTTGAATCTAGGTTGTCTGAATTCAGAGACTGTAGATTTCCTTGGTATATCATCTATGGCCAAATATTTTTCAACCGAGAATCGTTCATTCTGACACCAAATTCCTAAGTAATAACATCTGGAGGCCATAAATTAGACTTTGGCCCTAGACGTAATTTGGAGATGTCGATGACAGCAAAGGTAGCAGATTGTGCTTTTACTTTTTAAAAAAATTCAATAGCAATGACTCCTCAGTGTATAAAATAAAGTACTAACTACAAATAAATGTCAATCACAGTGTGAAGGATACAGCACGTACATGATAAGCGTTCTTGGATTACTCAAGGAGCCCGGTTCTCCCTCCTTTGTCTCTCCGTCTCACGTTTCTTGAAAAAAAAAAATTAAAATTCTATGCAGTATGGTAACACTTGAAATAAAACAGAGCTTGCTTTGTATGAAAAAGAACCTGGCAGCTTCATTTTAACAGATAATTCAAATGTTTGCATCACTTAAACTTATAAAATATGACATTCATTAAGTTGTACTTTCATTTATGTATGATGATTTTCATGCCAAAGCTGTTTTTTTGTTTTTTAACAAAAGTTAGGAACTATAACGATAATGCATTTTTTTAAAAGAATAAAATAACGTAAAACATTCTAGTTCCACTATCTGAAGTCTTTAAATGAAAATCATGGCCATCTAAGCTTAATATTTTGTTTCATATAAACTAAAAATTTTCCTTCCGAGATCTTTGATGATACCCTCGTTCCTAGACTGTTGAGTGACCATTCTGCCTTCTTGTTGATTATGCCCTTGGAGTAAAATCAACAAAACTGGAACTGGCCACAAAGACCAGGGTATAGCAAGATATGTTGGAACCACGACAAAGCCCGGTGGTTATTTAGAGAAGTACCTCGGAAATAAGATTGGAATCTCTGGGTGGAGGGTATTGAATCTATCCGCAGAGTATCAAACATGAGTAATGCTGTTTGAAAGGTGAGGTCCCAGTGAGGAAGGTCACCAGATACAGAATTCTTGTTTTCAAGAAATCTACAGAGTACCTTTCAATTCTCAACATTTTCTAGTTCTGTGTCTCCCTTCTTCTGGTGCACAACATTCTTTTCAAGTTCTCTAGCTCTAGACCAGAGGAAGGGGGAAGAGCCCCAGTAATTGTTCCCAGCAAAAAGGGAATGACACTCTCATCCCCCTCCAAGACAGAGAGTTAAATATCTAACACATGTTCCTTTGTTTACTTACTGCCTTCTCGATACTCTTTGTAGCTTCTGGACTTTCCAAGTTCTCTTTTCTGACTAGCGATAAACCATATCAGGATTAGAGCTGTCTGTGCTGGCAGGATTTGTGATGGATTAGAAAACACCCTAAGAATCTTTTGTATTCATCCTTTATTCCGTAAACTGAATTTTGTTTTATCTTCACTCAATTTCAAGATCTTCTCTCTATGATCCTTTCTGAAACAATGGCTCGCTCAACTATTATTCCAGTAAGTGTTCTAATGAAACCGTTAACATAAACTCGATTGTTTACTTACTGTAACCTTGATCACTGTTAACAATTGTCAAATAAAGTCAGCACTTCATGTTTTCCTCCTGTCTTAACTATTTCCTCATTCACCCCTGAAGTCCTGATCATTGGCGCTTACAAAGTTTGATTATCCACAAGAAACTGTTGTTCCATATCCGAGGAAATACAGGCTGTAACTGCCAAGTTCTATGCAAGTTACATTTGTGGTGATGGTTGTGGTTGTTACTATTAGGTTTAAGAGCAGCAAACAGAAAAACAAAATCTCTCCAGAATGTTATACAGTAGTTAAGAGGATGGGCACTGGAGAGAAACTGGGTTTTCTGCCTGGCATTTAATAGTAGGACCTTATGGGTTGGATATAAACATGAAATGAGACATCATTACCCATGAGCATTCCACTTGGCAGTGGTTACTGCTGTTCTTTGAAGTGCTTAATGGGACATGCATCAATAGGTAAATATTAGCTTCACAAATTGAGTGGTCATTCTGATTCTTTGAGTCTTGGAAAATAATATAAAAACTCATATAAAATAATGGCATATTATTTAAGTTTAAGCATGGCGCTTTTGATAAGAAAGGCATTGTTTCTACTAATTTCCACTAGTTTTCTTTTAAAAAAGAAGGGAGACAAGTTGAGTACAACTATTAGTAATGCATAAAATTATTCATTTGAGCTCCAAACTTATTGGGCATAAATCAGAGTAGCTTATGACTTAAGAAGAAAAACATACTTTTATTCATATTATGTAACTGGGTTTTCAGATTGTTTTTGTGGGCCTATTACTTCCCATCAACTACACTAGATCAAAATTTTTTATTTTATATTATTAGAAAAAGACTTTAATATTATTCTTGAGTTCTAGCTTCTTGTAGTGAGTCCCCCCTCCCTTTTGTATTTCTCATTATCATGGCTTTAAGTCGTGGACACTTCGGGTCAACGGGGAAAGTTACCAATGCTTTTCATCCATTTGAAAAGAGGTAGTAGATTGTGAAGTCATTTGGAAGAGACGAAGACGGGCCACATCAAACAAAAAGTTGGCCTGGCAATGATTTTTTTTTGCAGCATTCCACACCACACAGGGTTGGAGTCATAGACTGTGGTTTCATGTTTTGTGGTTTGGTAGAAACAAAACAGTCTGTTCAGCCATGTTAGGAAAGAAAAATCTCTGTTTGACTAATTTAATCCTAGAGCTGCCATAGTGGAGATTAATTGTCACCAAAGGAACCAGAATCATTTTATGGAATAAGTTTTCGAGCAAGATGGTCCATCTGTTTGTAACTGTTACATTTTCACAAGAATGTGTGCACACAGACATCTGTCAGTAAGTGACAAAGCTGTATGTGCACTGACTCTGAGCAATTGTCAAGGTACCTATACACAAATATTTAGGGGATCACAGAGGATTCAACATCCTGACAGATTATATGCAGTAGCCAAAATTAAAATGAACAGTAGATACATTAAACGCCAGAATTATGACTGAATAAATTCACTACAATATTTATAATCAATGATAATTACTATTTGGTTGATAATTACGTGCTAAACGATTAATAAACATTCTCTCGTTTAACAACAAGAAGTAAGAAATGCCGTTATCCCCTTTTGTCCATGGGGACGTTTAGACTGGGGGAAGTAAAATCATTGTCCAAGTTTACAGACTAAGAAATAGTGGAACTGCCATTTGAAACCACCCAGTGGGCTGTAACTTGTTGGAGCAGCACAGCCTCCTCCGTACAAGTCCAGGATTTTATAGTCCAGTCACCCCTGCTCCCGTTCCCCCAGTCTCTTAATCTGTTTACCATCCACCCAGTGCTATTCTCTTGGAGTCTGAATTGGCCACACTCAGGAGCAGGAAGTATTTAGGAGGCTTCTTGGCCTGAGTTAGGAGTTGCTTAAATTTTGAGGTTCACTGGTCATTGATGCTGTCTTGGCTACTTACCCAGAGAGTGCCTGCTACTCTCGTTTGTCTTGTTTTCTGCTCCCAGTCCATCGTTCCCTGAGCTAGCGCTTGTCTTGTACCTGACACCCTTCCCAAAGCTTCTTCTCCCCAGATGACTTCTCCTGTCTTAATTGAGTTTTATGGGCACAACTTGAGCTTCACTTGCGCATTTATATTCCAGTGTATTCTTGGCTTTCGTCAGTCTGAAAATTCTAATTTGTCTCCATTCCCACTGATGGCTCTGTTCTGTTGGGTCAGTGAGCTTGGTTTCCTCCCAAGTTCTTGGTTGACCCCAGGCTTCTGCATATCTCTTTGTTCTTCTGGAATTTATTTTCTGTCCCATCTCCACACTCAGCTACGCCCACTCTGAGCCTAACACAGCCTGAGACTTTTTCATTTAACCTCTATTTTTCAGAAAAGCAGCCAGCTCTACAATAAATGGCTACTATCACTCCAGAGAAAAGTAACGAGGCCTTATATATCCAGAAGAAGGGAAGAATGAGCTACTTTATAAACTTCTTTAAAAATACGTTTATTTTGCCTATTATTTTTATAAGCCAAATTCCCATGTGGATGGATTAAGAAAAATCTAAACAGATACACTTCTTCTTTTTAAAAACACATTGCTCAATTGTTATGTATTCTTGAAAAATGCAAGTTAATATGCTGTGACTCAAAATTGCTGTTGTCATCATATGTACATATGCAAGCACACAATTATTATTTAAGTATTCTAATATTGATTGAATCATTCACAAAGATCTAACAGCCATGTATAATGCACAAGGTTCTGTGTTCGTTGCTGTGAAAGATAAAAATATGGTTGCAGAAGTGAACCCTCCAGGGAACATCTAACATATAGTCCAATAAAAGGATGAATATGATGAGAGTGGTACAGATTGAGTTCTCCGAAACCTCAGAGAGGGAAGAAATCATGTCCATTTGGCTGGTGATGATGAAAGAATTGTCACTATTTCAAGAGCCAAGATCAACGGCAGACATTGCATTTGAAGGGGATGGCATAACATAGGTAACCCTATGAGAAAGGTCAGTCCTTGTTAGAGAAGAATAAAGAGTTCAGATTGTCCAGAGAATGGGATTTGTGTAGGGACCTCCTAGGAGATGAGGCTGCAAAGTTACAGAAGGTTCTTTATCCCAAGCCAATGAAGACCTAAGGCTGCTTGGAAGACAAATGTACATCCGAGTCCCAGAATTCCCATTGGGAAGGGAAGATGTGATCTCTGTACCCATTTTTATTAGCCTGCTAAACAGCTTAACTATGGGCAATTTTAAGAACCCACAGAAAAGGGGAGGCTGATAAAATGACAGAGACAAATGCAACCCTGGAGGTGGATCAACCTGGTTTGCAACCCTAGCCCAGTGTTCAACTCCATGCCACACTTAGCAATTGAACTCTCTGTGTCTCCGTTTCTTCATCTGTAAATAAGAGCATTAGTAGTATCTACCTCATATATTGGGGAGATTAAATGAGATAATTAATGGAAATCACTTAACATCTGTCCCTGTCTCTGTAAGTAAAAGTTGTTGTAATTCCTAATTTTTTTGTTTTGTTTTGTTTTTGTTAATCCTTACCTGAGGATATTTTTTCATTGACTTTTAGAGAGAGTCAAAAGGAGGCAGTGAGGGTGAGAGAGAGAGAAAAAGAGAAAGAGAGAGACATCGATGTGAGAGAGACACATCAATTAGTTGCCTCCCACATGACCCAGACCGGGGCCAAGGATCGAGCCTGCAACCGAAGGACTTGCCCTTGATTGGAATCAAACCTGAGACCCTCCAGTCCACAGGCTGACACTCTAATCAGTGAACCAAGCCAGCCAGGGCTCCCAACTAATATTACCTTGACATTATAAAGCAGAGGTACCTCCCCGTGATCTCTTCTTAGAGTCCTACATAGTCAGGTTTCATGAATTACCTCCAATAGTATTGTATATATTTCTCCTTACCTGGTGTCTCAAACATCAGTACTCACAAGTTCTGGAGTACATACTGAGAGGCTCATTTATTTGGGCTTGCTGACAGCATCCTTTCTATATTACATTCTGGTGTTTCCAAAGTGTGCCTGACATATTTCCAATACCTCTTCTAGGCTTACCTGAGTTATGTGGATAATTATAGCCTTATTAACTATAATTTTATAATTTCTGAATCATCTCTTAACTCTAAGATTTTAAGCACTCATTTCTTTCTTTATCAAATACTATAATCTGTTACTTTAATTTGTATTATTAATTCTCAAGCTTAAATGTCTTTAACCCAAAAATGTGAAAAAATGAGGTTTTGAAAAGCAAGAATGTAATATAGAATGGATATAATTTGGGATTAAATACTGTTCACATGTTATATAATGATCTATTGAAGAACAAACTCTGCTATAAATTAAGTTCACTTAAAATTTTGACTAAAAGGTGTAAGTTTTATAAAGGTCAGAAATATTTCATTAAATGTCACACTTATTTATTAGAAAGCTTAAAGATTGGATCAGTATGACAAACTAAAATTGAAAATAGATTTCCAAAATGAAAGATTTTGTTTAAAGTAATTTCGATTTAAATTCTCACTCTTCATCACTTTAAATAGGTAGTTGAAGTACATTGAATCTCTTCATTTATAAAAGAAAAAGAAATATCTGCTACTTCAATAGCAGACAGGCATGCCAAAATGAAATTCATAATATATGATCAATGGTTTGATTCACATTCAATCTGTTGACAGTTTAATAATTCAGTTTATATTAAATGTGCCTGTATACAATCCCGATGACCTTTGTTGTTGTTGTTTTAAATATCTTCTAGCCCCTCCAGTTTTCATACAAGAACCTGCTGACGTGTCTATGGAAATTGGTTCAAATGTGACATTACCTTGCTATGTCCAGGGCTATCCAGAACCAAAGATTAAATGGCGAAGATTAGACAACATGCCGATCTTCTCAAGACCCTTTTCAGTGAGTTCCATCAGCCAACTAAGAACAGGAGCTCTCTTTATTTCAAGTAGGTTAAAGGAAATATATTTTTATACAAGTGTGTACATATAGATTTTATGCATTGGTGTTGCTGTGTGTGAAATAGTGAATTAATCTTGCCAACCCATTTGGTGTTTGTTGCATTTTACTTTAAACTAGTATTGGACTCATATTTAGGAATCATCATAAATGAATTCTGTTTTATTTAAATGCATGTCATATCACAAAGGCTTATGCAGCAACATGATTCTGTGTATCTCATTGTTTCTTATTGCAACAGTCACCTGGGCCTCCAGGTGGATAAGTGATCAGATTTTATTGACTCCTGCACCAACTATTATAGAGAAAGGTAAAATATTACCAGTAGTTAGTGAATGTTAATTAATTATTTTTGGCCAAAAAGTACATAAATATATGCATAGGGATCCGGTATCTATTGAAACTTCTTGATCAAAAGCTGTATGTATCTTGAGCAAAGATTGAAATAAAATGTCAAATACTCCAGCATCCCAAAATTTTACCTGTAAGCTACTAAGCATTCAGATATCTATAAACACATTTTAAGAATATGTGGATAGTGGCTTCAGAGGAGAAATACATTTAGATGATTAATAGGTTTTATAAAAAGTAATTGCATCTTTGGAGTATTTTGTGTCACGCCTCCAATGATTGATCTCCATGTTTCTTAATATTAAATGTACATGAGCCACTTAAACTTTCAAGTACAACTGTCTAATTACAAGTGCTTAAATGTTCAGCTCTGTACTAGGCTCTGTGGTGAGGCCACAAGTCAAATATAGGGTCCTTCACACAGGCATTTTACAATCCGCCGTCTGAGTGGACGGCCTTAGAAGTACCTACTGGGGATCCTCATTGGGTTGAGTCACATTGCACAGGTGGAGAAATGCATTTCATGAGATTGAAAAGAGAGCCCCCCCCAATTTCATAGGCAGGAGAACAACTTCTCTGCAGGTTAGGAGAGAGGAGAGAGGGAAGAGGAGGGAGGTTCACAGAGTTATACAGGGAGGGTGGTGGTGGGATGAGAAGCCCAGAGGGAAACAAATTACACCTTAACAAATCAATTAGAGGAGACGAACAAGCGGGAAGAATAAAACAGGGCAATGAGCCCTGGCCGGTTTGGCTCAGTGGTTAGAGCGTCGGCCTGTGGTCTAGAGAGACCTGGGTTCGGTTCCGGCTAAAGGCACGTGCCTCGGTTGCAGTTTGTCCCCGGCCCTGGTGGGTCGTGCGGGTGGCAGCCACTCGATGTGTCCCTTTCACATTGATGTTTCTCTCTCTCTCTTCCTCTCTCTCCCTCCCACTCTATCTGAACAAAAAATGGAAAAATGTCCTCTTGTGAGGATAAAACAAAACAAAACAGGGCAATGTACCGACCAGAGATTTCCCAGTTGTCTAAATCAAATGGAAAGAAACGAGGGATTAGAAACTTAGTTCTCAGTAGTATGATGTATTTCTGTACAAATTAGCCCAAGAGTTGATAATATAAAAAAGATCTTGCTTAGAAGCCGCGTGTAACTTATTAACCAGGTACTCTGCCGCGTTTTCCTTTGCAAATGAAGGAGTGCTGCTGTGGAAAATGAAGGAGTGCTGCTGTGGAGTGTGGACGCGGCCCGCGTTCCCCAGCTGCTGCTCTGCGGTCCGCATGCGCACGGTTCACAGAGGAGGGGATCTTGTTACTGCTCTTAATCTCAGAGGGTGTGCAACGCTTCCTAATGGGGAGCCTCATTTCTCTCCATCACAACCCTATCAGTAGATTAAGCTGTGCTTATTCTAGTCACGATACTTGCAAAGATGACAAGCATGCATTCCCCTATTTAAAATCTTCCCTCGCTGCCCCTACTGCTCATGAGACAAAACCACACTTTGTAAGACACCAGGCTGCCTCTTCAGGTTCCGTCTCCTGACTGCATCCACCTGTCCCCCAGTGGTCCTCACCCTAGCCCCCCAGCACCCTCTCTAATTAAAAATACCTGTAATATCCTTTTTATTATCCTGAAAAAGTCCATATAGTTGATCTATCTACATAATAAAAATCATTTTGATGTCCCAAATGTAGCACAAAGGAAAAGAAAAGAAAGCAATTTTATTAAAATGAGAGGTATTTTAATTACTCTGTAAATACACTGGTAACATTTCTACAGTATGTGTACATGTTCGTACATCGCCATGAGTTTGGCAGCTCAATTGTAGACTGAGCAGGAGTGTGGAGTTGAGGACTCAGAAACTCCAAGCAGGTGAAGCGATCTTTTGAAATGGTAGATAATTCTTGCTGAGGTGCTTTCTTTCTCCCGCTTACACAGAATTGGGTTGTAGGCTCATCCAGGGTGGGCAAAGTAGGTTCCCAGTTGTGAGTATGCGAAATACAGAGTTTATTCTTCTACTATTATTTATTCATTATTGTATGATTTTTCATACCACCAACTGTTAACCTACTTTTGCCACACACTGTATAATTATAAACAAAGTCATCAAATCCACGAATTTACGGTGGGACCTTCAGAAGTCTTGCTGGTCTTCCCTGGCCTTTGACCACTAAATGCCAATAGACTCCCCGATTGAGGGGCCAACTAAAGTATCTCCCCCTGCAAAGCCCCGGAATGTCCCCAGGGTGGTGGCGCAGCTTCCCATTCTTTGAACCAACCATGATTTTTCAAGTCATGCTCTTGCCTTTGCAGCCCATTGGGTTTGGACTGCCCTCCCTCTATTCCACCTCTGCTAAGGTACCACTGAAATATTACCGCCTTTGTACAACCTTTAACTCCTCCACATGCCATCGGTCACCCTCCTCTGCTCCCACAGCTCATTGTTTAAAACTCGTATTGTAGCATTTATCACACTGTGGGATGAGTATGTTTCCCTCCTTCTGTGTACATTTCCCCCCCCCCAGCATGGGAACTACCAGAAGGCAGGGGCGTATTATCCACCCACAGATCTCAGCACTGTGCCTAGCACATAGTTAATGCTCCAGAGATGGTGTTGAATGAGTAAATGATCTCTTATTTTCAGACTTATGGGCAAGTGATAAAGGAACCTATGTCTGTGAAGCTGAAAACCAGTTTGGAAAAATCCAGTCCCAGACAACAATAACAGTGACAGGACTTGGTAAGCTCAATGAACTGCTTAGACACCACACTCTTCTGAATCATCAGACTTCTTTTACTACATCGTCTCCTGCCTGTGCTACTTTGATTCTTTTTTTTCTCCAATTTTTATTAATTTATTTTTGTTACAGATGTTTCTCCTCCCCCCCAGGCTCCCTCCTCCCAAACCCATCCCCCCCTCCCCTAGCATTGTTGTCTATGTTCATATACATGCATATAAGTTCTTTAGTTCATCTCATCCACCCCCCACCCCCCGACTCTGAGGTTTGTCCGTCTGAACCATACTTCTTTCTATGTCTCTGGGTCTATTTCGTTCATCAGCCCACCTTATTCATTATATTCCACAAATAAGTGAGATCATGTGGTATTTGTCTTTCTCTGATTGGCTTTTTTCACTAGCATGATACTATCGAGATCCCCCCATGTTGTCTCGAATGATAAGCGATCTTTCTTTCTTACAGATGCATGCAACTTTTATTCTTTAGAAAACCGGTAAATATCTGATTACTAGATTAACCTTCCCTCTACCATAGTTCATATTTCAGAGGATGTTAAAACTGAAGGTAATCTTAGAGATCATCTGCTCCAAGCTCCTTATCTTTCATTTCAAAAAATGAAGGTCAATTTCATTAAATCTATTTAAATATGAACACACACGCATACACTTATTAGAGTTGTGGAATTCTTTTTTGTTTACCATTCTTGCATTTATTATTTTAGTTCACATGGAATTATTTTTGTATATGACATAAAGAAAGAACAGGGTATTATGATTTCCAAGTAGGAAGATATTTACTTCATTATCTTTTATTGAATATTCTCTTCCCACTGATTAAAATGCCCATTTGGTCACATGCTAAATTTGTATCCCTGCGCTTGTTCCTTGGAGCACCATTTATGCACAAGTCCTACATTGTTTGAATTATTATAGCATTTAGTGTGATTTTTAAATCTGTTAGTGCATGTTTCTCTTGAATACACTTCTGTAAGCTTTTCTTTATGAATCTTCCGGTATTCATCTGCATGTACTTAAATTTTCCAGGTAGAATAACTTATGGAGATTGCTTTGATTTATGTCAGATTTATTCATTGATTTCTAGAAAAGGACATCTTTACGATACTTCTTGACTATTCTATCTCAGGGAGTTTACCTCATTCTGTTTGCTTGAGCAAATGCCAGCCCTTCCCCGATCTCATCCCTTCTCCATAGGTTTTCCCCTCTCCAGTAAGTCCTATCCAAGTTTTCAGCATGGATTGCGACAGCATGGATTGACCTGGAGAGTATTGTGCTAAGTGAGATATGTCAGACAGAGAAAGAAAAATACAATATGATTTCACTTATATGTGGAATCTAATGGACAAAATAAACCAATAAAATAGAAACAGATTAGTATTTCCTGAAAATGGTTCTGATGACTCCTCTTTTGTACTTGTAAATGCTTTCAGTCTCTCTCCACCTGTCTATCAAGTACCTTGCTAATTTCTTGGCATGTCGGGCCTCCCGGGCCATAGATGTATTCTTTTTCATTTTCTCTATTTCTGTACTGTTACCTGTCCTCTTACCATTCACTTGGCTTAGAAGAGTCTTTTATCTCTGTTTTCCAATACATACCCATTTACATTTTAAAATCTTATTCTTGAAAAATAATTTTTAGCCCTGGCCAGTTTGGCTCAGCGGTTAGAGCGTCGGCTTGCGGTCCGGAGAGACCCGGGTTCGGTTCCCGCTAAGGGCACGTACTTCGGTTGCAGTTTGTCCCCGGCCCTGGTTGGTCGTGCGGGTGGCAGCCACTCGATGTGTCCCTTTCACGTCGATGTTTCTCTCTCTCTCTCCCTTCCTCTCTCTCCCTCCCACTCTATCTGTACAAAAAATGGAGAAATATCCCTGGGTGGGGATAAAAAAATAAAAATAAAAAAATAATAATTTTTAAAAATATATCATAATGAGTAGGCATGTTGACGTGTAAAAGAGTTTGCCTTCCTTTTGGGTGAGACGGAGTTGTCAGCGCCTGTGTTTTCTGACTCAGTTGCTCCACTCATCGGAATCAGCCCTGCGGTGACCAGCGTCATCGAAGGACAGCAGCTTACTCTGCCCTGTGCTCTGCTGGCCGGGAACCCCATTCCAGAACGCCGGTGGGTGAGGAACTCGGCCATGGTAAGAACACCTCAGAGTCACGCCGTCCTGATTTTCGGAGAGAGAGGCAATGGAGTCCAACCACTGAAATTTGTATTTGATAAATCTCAAGAAATATATTTTCTAAGTGCACCCAAACTTTCCTTCAGTATTAACATGTTTATGCAGTTCATATGACTTTGGAGTGAATAAGAGAGACATAGTCAGTAGTGTAATTTCTGTAATTTTGCGTTAAACCTAATATAATAAACTCTTTTCAGAATATGGACAAACTGAAACAAGTATGAAGTTATTTTCATAGCATTTAAATCTATTTATATTCTTCTTTATAAGCTGTAATGAAATGTTAATATTATAAAAATCTCCATTTTATATATTAATCTTTAGTATTAACTTCAAAAGTTATATCTTCTATTGTGAAGTGTTTTAAGACGTGGGTCTATTTTCACTATGAAACGACGTGGATGATTTCCTCAGTTCTGTGGACGTTTTCTGTAAACATGCTCCTTCTATGGCAGTACATTTTCATCTAGTTCACGGTATCTGTTCTTTCATTTTCCAGAGGGTTAGACTCTCTCTCTCTTCTTGAAGTACCAAAAAGAAGTGAGTTGAGTCCATGGACCGAGTTGTAAAATTATTCATATTTGCCCTGGCCGGTTTGGCTCAGCGGTTAGAGCGTCGGCCTGCGGTCCGGAGAGACCCGGGTTCGGTTCCCGCTAAGGGCACGTACCTCGGTTGCAGTTTGTCCCCGGCCCTGGTTGGTCGTGCGGGTGGCAGCCACTCGATGTGTCCCTTTCACGTCGATGTTTCCCTCTCTTTCTCTTCCTCTCTCTCCATCCCACTCTGTCTGTACAAAAAATGGAAAAATGTCCTCGGATGAGGATTAAAAATAAAAAAATAAATAAAATTGTTCATATTTGCAAACAAACCTGAGAAAAATTAGTACACCTCAACCAATTAAACAGCGCGCTCATAACAACAGATGATACCGTTTGAACACTACCGTCTCCTGGGACTAAACAAAACGCATAAATGGCAGTGAGAGGGGACTGTTCTGGCGACAGGAAATGCTCCAGCCCACTGTGACACGCTTCCCCTATCGCACATTGTCCTCCGATATTTTCATCTGCCACTGGAAAGGGCGGTGTGGCGAGCAGGTGGCATTCGGTCAGCTTGAAGAAGTGCCCGTTTGCCAAAACAAAAGTATCAAATGGCTTGCAAGTGATAACGGGACTTCTTGTAAACAAAACAAGAAACGACTCAGTTTCTTTCTCGTTTGCAGCCATTGCAAACTCTGACAGATGTTAGTATCATTTTTGGTGGTATTTCAGGACGACAGACAATTGATACTACCCTTGGTAACCTTTTTTTTTTTTTTTAATCCTCACCTGAGGACATTTTTTCTATTGATTTTTTAAAGAAAGAGTGGAAGGGAGGAAGTCAGGGGGGGGGGGGAGAGAGAGAGAGAGAGAGAGAGAAAGAGAGAGAGAGAAAGAGAAAGAGAAACATCAATGTGAGAGAGACACATCAATTTGTTGTCTCTTGCATGCACCCTGACCAGGGCTGGGGATCAAACCTACCACCCAGATACGTGCCCTCGACCAGAAATAGAACCTGAGATCCTCTGATCCGAGGGTCTGTGCTCTAATCAGTGAACCACACCGGCCAGGGCCCCTTGGTAACACTTTTGCTCAGCATTTTTCACTTAAGGATGCTAAAATATTTTGTTATTTTATAAGACATTGAATAACCCAGTTGAAAAAAAACAGATTCGGTTTTGGCTTAGGCCACATTGCCTTTTTAATTAAATATGACTCTTTTTTTTGTCTTTAAGCTGGTCCAAAATCCTTACATCACTGTCCGCAGTGATGGGAGTCTCCACATTGAAAGAGTTCGCCTTCAGGATGGAGGTGAATATACTTGTGTGGCCAGTAACGTAGCTGGAACCATTAACAAAACTACCACTGTGGACGTGCACGGTAAGAGACACACCCGCGGTCCTTTCCAAACCGTGTTCAAAGCTGCGTTCATATCTTTACATCAAGGAATTCCGCTCCTCTGGTTATAAGAAGTAGATGTCTTTCCTCATTGTCATGCTTAACAAAAGGCTTTATTTCTTGAACAATCTTTGCGTGGTTAAGGCTGTTTCCAGAGTGTCCTGCGTACACAGAAAGACGCTGGGATCCGCCTAGCTGAATCTGGCAAAAGGCTTTGTAAGTGGCTCCTTAATTGATGAAAGTGAAGTCAGTTCTCAAAGAATTGTGTTTAAAAATACATTTTAATTTCAGGCAAGCTGAATTTATTATATGATCCAAATTGCCTTTTCTTTTTGGATTGTGAAACAAGCATGTCCTTGCTAATGACCCCTTTGTGTGTTAGCTAGAAATGACCTAAACTTTTCTAAAGGTCACCTCACATGCTCCAAACAATCTTTCTGCATGTTGGAGAACTTAATAGTCACAAGTAAGACAATCCAGAGGCTATCTTTTTCCATTTGTGACTAACAGTTGCCAACTTTTTATATCTTGATAAATAAGTGACAGCTTCATAGTTTAAGGTATTGTCATAATTTTTTTGTATATGCCCTTTAAAGACTTCACAACACTGCCTTTTTAAAAGTGCGGTATTACAAGATAGTTCTGTGTACAGAGATGAAAGTAACACAGAACATTTATTTTTAGTAGATAATTCAGTCTTTCTTCAGGACATGAATTGGAGAATCCAGTAATTTCCTAATTTTGCTTGGTCTTTTGAAATTTTCCGGCAGTGCAAACAATCTTCTTTTACAATGATCATATTATTTAAAAAATGTATTTAATCACAGTTGACATTCCATATTATATTAATTTCAGGTATACAGGATATTGGTTAGGCATTTATAGACCATCTTTTTTTTTTCACTCCTCACCCAAGGCTATTTTTCCATTGATTTTCAGATATAGTAGGAGGAAGGGAAGGAAGGAGAGAGAGAGAGAGAAACATTGATGTGAGAAAGACACATCGATTAGTTGCCTCTTGTACAACCCTAACCAGGGCTGGGAATCGAACTGCAACCAAGGTATGTTCCCTTGACCAGGATTGAACCCACAACTGGTCCACAGGCCAATGCTCTAACCACTAAGCACACTGGCTAGGGCTATAGACCATCTGTTTAAAAATATCCATTTCTCATTGTAAAAAGCCTCTTCCACCTCTCTCTATCTTATACCAATTTCCACCAATATCCTGTGAGATATTCTTGAAGAAATATTATTTTGAAGAAATACTAATGCAACACTAAATTAGTTATGGTCTAAATAAACTACATATATATATTTACATGTATATACATATATATATACATATATGTATATATATATATGAGAGAGAGAGAGAGAATTGGTATAGTTGTTGTTGAGCTATTTTGACAGATCAGTTCATAGATTTCTTGGAGAGTGCTTTAGACTGGTTTGAGAATCCAGTGTGGAAGTACCATCATGTCATCTCCCTTTGGCTTCTGTCACCTGCGTGGAATATGGTGTTGAAAAGCATTCCAAGGCACATTTGCACTTGGGTGAAAGAGTGACACAATTAGTTGTGATGTCTGTCCCACCAGAGGAGTGGGGGGAAGACAGGTAAACCAACGATGTAGTTTATCGTGATGCGATACATTTTAACAGTGAAAAGTTACAAAGGTCATTTTGACCATCATTTCATCCATATTAGTCCAAAATGAGTAACTGATTTAGTCAATAAGGTGAAAGAAACATCAGCCCAGCCATTTGACGTGAACTGAACCAAGCATCAACTGACCCCAGGTTTGTCTTTGAGGTGAAATCGATGGCAGCATCCCAGGTTCTGTGTGTTCAGAAACGTTGCTACTCTTTCATCACTGAAGAACACTCAAGGCTCTCAACCAGTTCTTAAAAGGATGAATTGATGAATGCAAATATCAATGCACATTAGAATGACACATAAACAATTTACTTGTCATGTTAATTTACATAGATTAACAATCTGGAAAACAACAGCTCTACCAGACTCAGATGACATCAGATTTGAAGACTGTTGCCTAAATTTGCTACTTTCCTTCATAGCTGTCAAACTCAATATGAATTTAAGGACATGACTTATTCCATGTTGCCGCAAAATGACAGCAGAGTTGAAAGTTAACTAGTCTATGGTGATTCTGGAAATTGCATTTCTTGCTTTAGAAAGTAGCCTGACATTCTCGTTCAGGGCCGGGCTTCGCTGCCAGTTCTTTAGGAATAAATTATCTAAAGAATAAACCCAGCCCTAGGAAAATATGAGTATGTAGCAAAGCTAATCTAAGCCTTTCAGGAAAGTGTTTGCACTGAGGTCTCTGGTATCTCTTGTTCTGATAAACTTCTACTCCGGGGTAGCTGTAATAATTCTGGAGAAATTTGATTTAAAAGCAAGAGATGCAGTGAGGGTTTGAGCTCTAGTCTAGTCAAATCTTTCCAGGGGAAGGAAAGGAAATGCCTGGTGTTACTGGGTTTTTATTGGGTTTCTTGCACTATGTTAGGAATGTTCATGTACGGAAGCTTCTTTAATCAAATTCATTATTTTGAGAACATTGAAATTGATCATGTTTCTGTGCAAGTTGGTTATATTAACTGAGATATACACAGACTGGAATGATGAACATTCTTCCGTTTGCTTTCACTCACATAATGACAATTGTTCAGTTGCTTTCTAAGGTCAAAGGAGATGTTATTCTTAAAAATATTGACTTAGAAGCCTTTATTGTAGTCTTTTAAGTGTGAACTCCTAAGGCCTTTCAAGTTTTACTGTTGAATTCCTTTCAAGAAAATAAATCCTTTTTTCCAGGTTAAATTTAGTAGCTCACTAAGTGATTCTTATGTACAGATGGATATTTAATGTGTAGTGTTTAAACAGCCCATTTCTCTGGAGTGGACTTATGTCAGCTCATTACAGCTTAATGGGTAGTAGACAGTGATGAAAGATAGATGTTCAATGTGTAATGCTCAGGATATAATTTTATCTTGAGTTTCCAGGGAAGAATTGGTTTCCTTCAGTTCTCTTTCATATTTGTTAGAAAAGTCAACTTATTACACACAATTTATTTCTTGCTTTAAAACTTTTATTAAATTCTTCATAACCATTATATTTGCTTTGTTTACTACACTCCCTGGCACAGCGCATTTTTATCAGAAAATGACGAGTCTTCCTAAAAATATTCAGTTTTAAAGGTACAGGATTACATGGCAGGACAGATGCCCAGATTCTGAATATCGCTTCCTTTTCCAGTTCTGCCAACCATTCAGCACGGGCAGCAGGTACTCAGCACAATCGAAGGCATCCCAGTAACTTTACCCTGCAAAGCCAGTGGGATTCCCAAACCATCTATCACCTGGTCCAAGGTAAATGGCACATCAAGTGATGTGTGTTAATGTTACATGTTCTAACAATATTTAAATACAGTTGGCCGTACATGGAACTTGCGACTATATCATATAAGCTTATAAAATAGGAAAATCCATGCAGTTATACCACTTGGAAGGAACCTTCAACTGTCCTTATTGCAGTCACCTACCTGATGTTTGAATGATATTCACCACACAACAGGGAACACGGATAAGGTTCTGCACGCCCTGGAGCCTTCTAAGCACGTTCCCTGCGGTAGTGGTAGCAGGCGCTTCCCACCCCTGGCCACACCTAAAGCCCTTCTGATTTCAGCGCCTCTCTGTGGACAGCTCCTTGCCCTCTGCTAGGGTCGTGCTTCCTACAGGTGCCGCTCTGGTGTTTGATCTCAGGGCTTTGCCCAAAGCCCACGGGCCACTCAGCCTGCTAAGAGGTGTCCAGGAAGTGCAGGGACAATACCTCCTGTCGGGGGCAGGTGTCTTACATAAAGACCTCGCTTCTCAGTCCTCAGAAGAGTCCTTCTGCGTGCTTCTTCACAGTTTCTCGGAGGGTCCCCAGCACATTGAAACTTATTAGCCCAGCCACCAAGGAAACCAGGGCAGCGAAGCCCTTTATCAGTTCTCCTTCCTTCTGTGCCTCTAGGGATGACATCCCAAGTAACCTTGCTGCTCCCCAACTCTGTCCCCAACTCTGCTCTTCTGGGAAGCCAAAATATGACACATGCAAGAACCCATGTATTCCCCTCTGTATCCCTGTCATGAAGTTGTGTGGCTTTTACTTGTGTTCCTGCAAGGAAGAAAAACCCATTTCCTGAACATCTTGGAGCAGCCATGAAGATGGCAGATTTTCTGTCAATTAATTTAAATCTGGCAGATATAAAGTCATATCGAATCATGGCATAATAATGAAATGGGGCGTTTGTATACTTACTGCTACACCAAAGTATTCTTTTTGTTTTGTTTTTATGTTTTTTTGTGTTTTTTTTTCCAAATCTTTATTGTTGGATGTAAAATGTATTACAGATGTTCCACATTTTTCCCCCATTGACCCCCTCCTCCCCACTCCCTCCCCCCTCCCTCCTTTTCCCACACTATTTACACCAAAGTATTCTGTCATACCATCTAAAGTTATGCATCTTTAAAAAAGTTCTGAAATATAGAGAAGTTGGTGTTGGCCTCAGTTAAAAAAAAAAAAAAAGTTAAGATTTCTGCATCTGGACACAGTGTACAACTGTGGAGCCGATCCCCACAGAGTCTGGTACCAAGGAGAAGTTTAGGGCATTTCAGGAAAAATATAAAGATGAAATCTTTCCAGACTGACCTTTGTGCTATGATCAAGCCCAGAGGCTCAGAGTTTGGGTTCCAGACTGCTGGGATTCCATGCCGTCATTGACCAACCATGACTCCACACTGCCCCCTGTCTGTAGAATGGGGTTGTGGTAGTTCCTACTCAGCTTGTGAGCATGAAAATAATGAATTTATGAGAAGTGCCTCCCAACAGCGCCTGGCTTCGCATGCACCCCATCCACCACTGTCAGCATCATCCCCCCATGTTTCAGTAGCTCCAGCAGGAAGCGGGCAGAGTTTGCTAAGAAGAACTATCACCTTTGTTTTATTAGTCTAACCTTTCTAACAAATCACTTTGCTCCCCATCAGCGTGTTTTCTTTTTTAATCTGGTATTTTCCCCCTTGGAGATTTTTTTTTCTTTCTTCCTCTTCCAGACGTTAAGTCACTCTTGAGTATCTTAAAAAAGACTTTGCTCTTGGGGTGCTTTGCAGAAAGGCGAGCTGATCTCTACCAGCAACGCGAAGTTTTCCGCGGGCGCAGACGGGAGTCTGTACGTGGTGTCCCCCGGGGGCGAGGAGAGCGGGGAGTACGTGTGCACCGCCACCAACGCCGCCGGCTACGCCAAGAGGAAGGTGCAGCTGACCGTCTACGGTGAGGGCGCGCGTCCCTGGGGCTCCCCAAGGCCTGTTACCAGAAGGCGACTCCCCCGAAGCGAAGCGTTCCCCCGGGTTTACATTTTTTACTGCCAACCAACATCTCCTCTATGCAGATTCTGATTTAAAGGGAGAGGAATTGTGCAGCCTTTTGGAAAAATCGTGTAGTTTTGCCCCAAAGAGGGTGCTCATTGCACCCAAGCGTCGTCAGAAACACCTGCGCGTTAAACTCCCAGCGGAGCCGAACTTGAGCTGTGACTTGGGTGGCGTGTGACACATGGCAGACTCTGAAATGGCATTTCAGCTGGCCTCTTCCTGGTGTCAGGAGGAAGAGCTGAGAAGGGCAGCTTTCTAGTCCTTTCCCTTTGAGCGCTGACAATCCATGTCTTTATGGAAAGTTCTAGGTGTGCCCCCAACCTTGGAATAAATGGCACTGTTTTATAAATTATTTAAGGGTATTTGTAGTCCACATTTGATGGTCAATTAAATGTTTTCAATGTACTATTTCCCTTCCAAAACATTCGTTTATTTTAGTAAGGCCCAGGGTGTTTGGCGATCAAAGAGGGCTGTCCCAGGACAAGCCTGTGGAGATCTCGGTCCTTGCCGGGGAAGAGGCGACCCTGCCCTGTGAAGTGAGGAGCTCGCCCCCGCCCATAATCACCTGGGCCCGAGAAAGCCAGCTCATCTCGCCCTTCTCGCCGAGGTAGGAGCCTGGGGTAGCTACAAACCATGGAAACGGTGTCTCAGGGCAGAGGGTGGTGCCTGTTCCCCTTTTCAGCTGTTTCAAAATGGAACTCACGTTTGAGCCTATAGAAAATACACATGCCTTTGAACTCATTCTTTCGTATCAGAAACACTAACACTCAGCTTTGCCATAGTTTCCCATGGGTGCATCTTACAAGGTGGTTATTAAAATGTAGTCTAGCTGCACAGAGGTTCACATTAGCACCAAGTGCATATTACACACAGATTCTGTTCATCCCACACTCCAGTGTCTAGGATTGGACATTCACTACATGGTTTTGTAAAAATCTTTTATCTTACAGATAAAAGTCAACTGAGACAGTATATTTGATAGCTCAGTGGCATGGAAAGCAAAATACCAGAGTCTCGCCCTGGCCGGTTTGGCTCAGTGGTTGGAGCGTTGGCCTGCGGTCCGGAGAGACCCGGGTTCGGTTCCCGTTAAGGGCATGTACCTCGGTTGCAGTTTGTCCCCGGCCCTGGTTGGGTCGTGCCGGTGGCAACCACTTGATGTGTCCCTTTCACGTCAATGTTTCTCTCTCTCCCTTTCTCTCTCTCCCACTCTATCTGAACAAAAAATGGAAAAATGTCCTCAGGTGAGGATAAAAAAATAAATAAATACCAGAGTCTTTAAGAGCACACCCTTTATTGCCATGCAGGTGTGGCCTCAGAGGGACTGCCCCCCCTTTCCGCTTGCCTGTGACTTTGGCAGTTTTTCCAGTGGACCTCTCTGAACCTCAGATTTCTTGTTTATAAAGTGGGGATACTGTTTACCTGAAGGATTATATAAGATAATGTACATCCCACCCCCTTTGGTTCTAGCTCTCAAGAAATGATAGCAATTACTGTTTTAACTCGATGTCACGCAAAGGTTACTGGTGGAGTGAGAGCTATAGTTTCTAGCCATTGTCTGTTAGACTTGTTGATGCACAGTGATGAAGCTGCAAATTCACGCTACTGTAGTTTCACTTCCACTGGTGAGGAAAGAATGGACAAGAAGAGCTTTGCATAATTTTACTGTTTCTTTGAAAAAATCTTTGCCTTGGGTATTTTTGAATGAAAAGGAATACCATATTATAGAAAAAGTTGAGGTTTCGTTGTTTCCCTCCCCAATCTCTTCTTTTCCTTCCCAGGACAAACACTGCCACAAACTTGGTGTGCATCCTGTACATGTGTAGTAAAAATAACATCGATTATTGTTTTCTGTGTTTTAAGAAAATAGTTTTTTAGAGAGGGAGGAAGGGAGAAACAGAGAGAGGGAGAGAGAAAGAGAGAAACACTGATCGGTTGCCACCCTCACACGCCCAACCAGGGACCAAACCTGCAACCTGGGTATTTGTCCTGCCAGGAATCCAACCCCTACCTTCCGGTGTTCGGGACGACTCTCCATTCTCCAACAACTAAGCCACACTGGCCAGAGCCTGAGTTTTAAATTTTGTTTTCAGTGTGTTCAGTTTGTAATTGTAACATATTATATATTATTATTTCATTGTTTTCTATAGTAAGTAAACATTTACATATATATATTAGTTTATTTGTTTTAATTACCATATACATATTCTACATTTTATATATATGTGTGTGTATATATATATATGTATAGACATTCTTGTGTGTTTTCTATTTCTTTCCTTCTTCTTCTTTTTTTTTTGGTTTTACAAACAAACCTTTTCAGTGATTTTCTTTTTATTTGTTGCTCTGTATACACAGGCATGAGTTTCTTTAAGACATGTACCTAGAACTAGAATTTCTGGTCAGAAGGAATCTCTGTTTTCGGTTTCGTAGACATTGCTGAATTGTTCTCCAAAGGGGCAGTCCAGTCCAGTTCTCCCACCAGTAGGATCTAGATGTACCTGTTTCCACATTATAATCAACGCATGGTGTTGACCGACTGACACATTTTTGCTGGTCAGATGGGTGTGAGGTGACACCTTGCATCTGTCTTAGTTTTCATGGAACGGACTTTCATGAGCCCAGAATGCTTTCGTGTGTGTGTTGGCCGTGTGTGTTATCTGAGAATTGCCTCTTTAAACATGCTGCACAGTTCTCTGGTGACTTGTGTTTCTCTGGTTGAATGTGGAAATTTGATCTTTGTTCTTAATAACATTCTTTTGTTTATTCTCTGTGTGAAAATGATCTTCTCTCAGTCCACTGGGAGGCTTTTAAGTTTATTTATGTGTGGTGTCTGGTTGTACAGAATTTTAAATTTTTATGTAGTTCAGTATATTAATCTATTGTTGTTGGGATTTGTACTTTATGGAGATCATAAACCTGGCCTCCAGTGTTTTATTCCAATATTTTAAGTTTTGCTTTTCACAGTTTGGACTTTGATTCATATGGATTTTTATGTTGTGTATTACACTGGACAGTGCTGTAATTTTATTTATGTATTTTCCCATGTGGGGAGCCAGTTACCCAACATCGTTTTTGAATAGTCAGTTATTTCCTTGCTTTTTGTAATATCATCTCTGATATTACATGTTACTTGTTGAGTTCTCATTTTTGCTTAATACTTTTGTGGGGGGATATTTTCTCTTTCCTATTTATCCATGTGTCTGTCTCTGGACCAATAGCACACTTTATTTTTCTTACTTTCTAAGAAATCTTGATATTAAGTAGGTCTATTTGGCCTCCCTCCCCCTTAAAGCTATTTTAATACAATTAATATAATACAATTTTTATATGTAAGTCTGTTTCATCCAACTACACCATGGTTCTAGGAGGAATATATTCAATATATATTTGAGAATTGCACATGTAACTTCTTTTTTAAAAAAAATATTTTTATTGATTTTTAGACCAAGAGGAAGGAAGAGGGAGAGAGAGATAGAAACATTGATGAGAGAGAACATCAATTGGCTGCCTCCTGCATTCCCCCTGCTGGGGATCGAGCCTGAAACCCGGACATGTGCCCTGACCCGGCAGTGAACCTGTGACATCTTGGTGCGTGGGTTGACCTTCAACCACTGAGCCACACCAGTCTGGCCACGTGTACCTTCTTTTGCTTTTATTTTAACACGCTACATTTTTAAATAAAACTTTGTAGAAAAACGATAAAGTATTCAAAAGTTACTAAAATATACATTTGCTTTGTATACCTGCAACTTGATAAACCAGATGTACAGTTGTTTGATGATTTCAGACCGTGAGGTTTAAAGGAGAAAGGAAACTGACTTTGTGTTTGCAAGAACATCATACAGAAAGCACGAGATAATTATGAAATTAAGCTGGTCTTTAAGGTGTCCGAGAAGACATTAGAGATGGGGAAACAGTTTCCAAGCCTGCTAACAGAGTAGCAATTCCCCACTGTGTAGGGGATATTGAAATTCTCATGTTCCGTAGTTGACTTCACGGTTTCTTTCTTTCAGACACACATTCCTCCCTTCTGGTTCAATGAAGATCACCGAGGCCCGTGTTTCAGACAGCGGGATGTATCTCTGCGTTGCCACAAACATCGCCGGGAACGTGACTCAGTCTGTTAAGTTAAGTGTTCATGGTGAGTTTTGAAGTGAAGACATAGATATCCGTGTACTAGCCTCGGGGAAATCTGTCTTCCCAGTTTCTTTGATAGTTAACCTCCAAATTGTATATGGAGTCATTAGAGAAACATTTTCTAACATCTGAGATGTGATTTTCTTTCACTGACTCTGCAGAGTTTATCTGCCATCTGTAAACAACTCTCCCCCTTGCCTGCAAATGACCAGTATTAAAGATCTGGAGCTCACTTTTACTAGATGTCGCAGTGACCTTTGACCATTGTTGATACAGGGTAATAAAACTTTGTTTAGACTGGTGGCCTTTTGTGGAAGTAAATGTAAGTTTCAGGGAAGAATTTAATAGTAGTTAATTGGTCATTTTTACTATTCAAAGAGCTCAGCAACTGGAAACATTCTGTTTCCTAGGATTTTTTGTTTTTACTACTTTAAGCCTCTCTAATTCGTCTGCCTTATTCCCTCAATTTATCATAGTCTGTTCAGTTATTCATTCAATCAACACATACTTAGCGAACACATACTCTAAGCCAGGCCTTGTGTGAGTGCTGGGCATTCAAATAGAAGAAGTTGTCTCAAACAGTATTGACCTGATTTCATTCTCAGATTAATCACTTCAGTAGTATCCCTTGGTCATGGGATTTGAAGTCCAATGAGAGTTCTCCGTTTACGAGTCCTAGGGCACTAGGCATATTGCCTAAGCTCTCGTATCTTTAGTTTTCTCTTTCATGAAATAACAACAGTAATACTATCAAACTTATAAGGTTGTTGTTAGTGACCACCTGTAGAAAATATTGGTTAAATATTAAGTTTGAAAGAAAGGACAGACGAATGGGGTTTTTTCAGGGGCGGAAGGTATACAAATCCTAATTATATCCTTGTGAGTCACTTTGATTTGATAGCACACAATGAAAGTATGCAGAATCCAACAATACATGCCAGTGTTTTGATCAATGATCTCATTTATTTTTTTTTTTTTTTATTTTTTTTTTTTTTATCCTCACCCGAGGATATTTTTCCATTTTTTGTACAGATAGAGTGGGAGGGAGAAGAGAGGAAGGGGGAGAGAGAGAGAAACATCGATGTGAAGGGACACATCGAGTGGCTGCCACCCGCACGACCAACCAGGGCCGGGGACAAACTGCAACCGAAGTACGTGCCCTTAGCGGGAACCGAACCCGGGTCTCTCCAGACCGCAGGCCGACGCTCTAACCGCTGAGCCAAACTGGCCAGGGCTCAATGATCTCATTTAAATCTCTACAAGAGGGTAGCGAAAGAGCAATAATAGAGACTTTATCTTGATTTTCTTCTCTGAAATTAGCAGAGGCTTTTCTGAGAACCTTTTCTTACTTGCTGGCTAACGTTTCCACAAAGAGAACAAAAACAAAGAATATGTGGAGAGAAATGCTTTTTTGTTTTAGTCTCTTATATCATAGAAATTGTCTGGATTGTCTTTCCACAGGGTTTTAAACCTTAAGTTATTTACAAGTTAAAGAAAACCTAACAGTTTTAAATGCTTGCTCCTCCTCAAGTGTAGAAGGAGGCATTTTGCATTTAATACGTCCCACAGTCCTTGCAGTGGGCTGGTGTGAAGAGGTCATTTTGCCTGGGTGTCAAAGAGGCCTCATGAAACTGGCAAACTTGCCCTATAGCCGAGTTAGTAAGTGGCCTGAGCCTGGGTCCAAATCCTGAGCTTATTCCCCTTTTCCTGCTGCCTCTTGCTAAGGGGCTTTCATTCAAAGTGAGAAGAGGAAGAACATTTTCATTTTTATTTTTAAATTGTGTTATTAATACTCGATTGTTGTTTCCAGTTCCTCCAAAGATACAGCGTGGCCCTAAAGTGATGAAAGTTCAAGTGGATCAAAGAGTGGACATCCCATGCAGCGCCCAAGGGACGCCGCTCCCTGTGATCACCTGGTTTAAAGGTGGAAGCGCCGTGCTGGTTGATGGGGTCCAGCATGTCAGCCAGCCAGGCGGGACGTTAAGCATCAACCAAGCCATGCTCTCAGACGCCGGCGTCTACACATGCGTCGCTGCCAACATAGCAGGCAGGGATGAGACAGAGATAACACTCCATGTCCAAGGTGATCTGGCCATAGGGAGATATGTGTCTGGTGGGGAGGGACTGGGGGAGAACCCCTGGAGTCTCTATACAAAATATATAGTCTCGGTTCGCTTTTAGAAAACCTCTGTGTAACTTTTATGACCTAACTTTGAAAAAAACATTCCAGAAAGGAATGAAATCATGCCATGACTGAACCTGCCCCCATTTTGGTATGTTTACCTTTGAACGTGAAATTGCCATGAACAATGTGGATGATGGGATCGCTCCTGGCTCCCTGCCCTGCCCAGCATCTTGGGTTTAGGAGAAACGGTGGGCAGAGTGAGCTGGAGGAGGGTTCCCCTCGTAGTGGTAGGGGGCGCTCAGTACTGATCCCTAGAATTCCAGTTCCACCGTTCCCCGTGATGGTGTTGACATTGTTTAGAGGGATTACAGATCAGTAATGATTCCTTCAAGCTACAAATATTTATCATGCGCCTACCAGGTGTCTGTCCTGTTTTGGGGGGGTGAGGAGAAAGTACTGACAGAGTCAGAGCCCCGGCGTTTGGCAGCTGTTCTGTGACAGGCAGAGAGCAGGCAAACACACACGCACAGATACAGATCGTGAGACATGCTGGGTGGAAAATTAAAAACGGGTAATGCGACCAGCAGTTGGCTACCTTAGATTGGGTCATCGGGCAGGGCTCCTGTGAGGGGCTGAGATTTAGGGTGAGATCTTGTTGACTCTAAGGAACCACACGTGGGAATCGTGGGAAGAACATTCCTGGCCCGGGAGAGTTGCCAGTGCGAAGGCAGGTGGGCGTCGTACTTAGCGCGGCACTTAGTCCTTGTCCCTGGCACATTGCAGCTGTATTTGGACGGGTGGCTGGGACGTCGTTGGAGAGATTCTCCAGTCCATTCATCCACTCAGCAAAGTTTGAGTGCTTGTGTTTATGGTCTGATGAGAGAGCTGGATAGTACAAAATAATCTCCTACTTACAAACTGGCTATTGCCATCGGAAAATGGTAGAAATATCTGTATGCATTTTTAACAGAAAGCTAAATCAAAGAATCCTTCTTTAGGGTGGCGCATGCCAGCTTAGATTTGAAGAATGGATCGAAGCATGTTGGGGGACAGGCAGAGTGCAGTGGGGTTGGGGGGAGAACCTTCCAGGTGAAGAGTGTTGATTGGGAAGGGAGGCAGTGTGATATTTTGGAAGCTCTGGGGTAAATAAATAACTGAGTCAGCAAGAGCCAGATGGCTGTGTGCCAGACTGGATGCTGAGTAACATGTCCTAAAGCTGGACACATAATCAGGAGCCAGATTGTCCCAGAGCTAGGAACCCAGGCTAAGGGATTGAGAGTTTATTTTAAACGTAATGAAAAGACTTGGAGGCCTTCTTATGGGGGAAGTTTTGTGTCAGGTTTAGATTTTTAAAAGACCCCTCTTTGGGGAGAGAGTGGTTTCGCTACAGAAGGTGAGAGGAAACATCTGGAGACTGGCCGTCATTCGGTCACAAGATGATGGCGCTTGGATGGGGAGAAAGAATGGAATGGACTCAAAAACTGATTAGGAGAGGAAGTCATCAGGAAACAGTGACAGCTTACATGTGGGGAGTGAAGGACATGAGTGACTCGCAGTTTTATTCATGAAATGGGCGGGTTGTGAGGCCGGGAGAGACTTTGGATGCACTCAGCATGCCCTGAAGAAAGGACAGGTGTGAAGCTTTAGCCTACAGACAAGAGGAATCTAAGGGGATCCTGTAATCGGGTGAGCCAGGCGATGAGACTGTGGCTCAGAGGGACTATTCTGAGGGCTCTGGAGTATGAATCCAAATGGGCACGTGTCTGAGGAAAGGACCCCAATAAGAAGCCTATTGAAATAGTCCGTAAGGGTTTGAAATAATTAGTAACACTCAGGATAGCGGGGAAGATACAGATATGAACATGTGTGGCATTATGTGACAGATTGGATGTGGAGGTCAGGGGTCAGGGAGTAAGACATAAACACTGGATGGAGCCTTCCCTGAAGGAATACAGGAACAAGGACAGGGTTGCAGAAAGCATTAAAAGATGAATTGAGGGGCGGGGACTCGGTAGACATTTGGAGTTTTAGATCCCTGGGCCACATCTAGGTAAAAATGTCTGGCAGTTAGAAATAGGCATTGTATTGCAAAGAAGAATCAGGAAAGATATCAACTCACCAATGGGGATGGCGGATGACACTTCAGGAGAGTTTGGTGTTGCCCAAGGGAAGCCTGTTATCACGTGTGTGTTTTTGTAACAGAACCACCGACGCTGGAAGATCTAGAGCCGCCGTATGACACCCCGTTCCAGGAGAGAGTGGCCAATCAGCGCGTTGCATTCCCGTGTCCTGCAAAAGGTGTGTACTCCACGGGCATGTGGGCACTGGTGGCATGTGCTGTCCGGAGCCCCACGTGGAGCCCCACACAGCAGTCTGTAAAATTCCACTTGTGAGTCTTTGTTTTAACATTTGGGCCCAATAGAAACGAGTCCTTCTTTCAAAGAACAGCTCTTTGGAGGAGTGCCTCTCAGGTATTTTATTTCCTCCCATGAGAAGACCTTCCAGTCCTTCAGACTTGCCTCCCCCAGTGCGTCTTCCATAAAGTTCATGCTCTTCCCCGTTACTTCTCAGTTCCTTCAACCTTGGCGAGACTTTTGTTCTGACTACTTCTCTCCCCAAACTCCTCTTCTCTGGATTTGCCTCCTACTGGTCGTTCCCCAGCCAGGCTGTGACTTGGCCCTGAGAGACGTGTTCCAGCCCCCCTCTCCCGGGATCTCTGGGGTTTCGATCTACCATGTCCTGGCCGGAGACTGCAAGGTCTCTCCTGGGGACGTGAGGGAGGCGCGCTCTCGCCTTACCCTGGGTGCCCTCTTTCACCTGCACGTTCATCTGCACTGACCCCGGGGGTTCGAAGCATCCTGGCAACGTCCATGCAGAGCAGTCGTCTTTGCAGAACCTCCTGGAGGGCCTCCCGTGCTCTGGGACCAGTGGGGCCCGACGTGTGCCTCTGAGCAGCTGTCCTGGGGCAGCCGCCTGGGCAGGGCCTCATGTCTGCCTCGTTCTGGGCAGATTTAGCTCCTCTCAACAGTAGCTCTCACCAATGATGATTTCCACCAGCGTGAGAAGATAACTTTACAATGAACAAAGTAAGCTGGTGAACAAAATAGACCCAGAGACATGGAAGTAGGGAACAGACTGACAAACCTCAGAGGGAAGTGGGGAGGAGGGGCAGGAAGAGATAAACCAAAGAACTTATATGCATAGATGCACAACCAGTGGACACAGACAACTGTGTAGGGAAGGGTTGGGGGGGTCGTCGATGGGCGGGGGAAGAGGGACGTCTGTACTACTTTCAACAATAAAGATACATTTAACAAAAGAAAAGGTAACTTTAACAAGCTTTTTAGATATCAAAAGTGTGATCAGTGAATACTCCCAGAGCCAGTGGGAGGGGGGAAGGGGAGAGGCAAGGCCTGGAGAGGAACCTGTAGGAGGGTTTGGGTTCAGGTGAGCACTGTTCACACCTGCTGGGCCGTGGTCACTGCTCCGTGCTCTCCGCTTGATCCCTGACTCCCGAGCTGGCCTGGGCTCTCCTTTTCCACTTTGAAAACCCACCTTGTCCCTGTTCCCCATTTCACCTGGGATATAAGTGGTACATGTGCGACTTTCTTTAAACTAGCTAGGTGTCTTTTTGTTGTCTGCTGCAATGCATTTCATTTTGTCCGTGGTGGTTCTACCATTTATAAACGAAAGATGATGCAACGTATTTCTTTGCTTGTGAATGTACTTTTTCATTTCTTAACTCAACAAATACTCATTGAGACGTCTGGTTAAAATCCATGAAGGAATGAGTGGGATGGAAAGAAATGAGGGAATGATGATATCGCTTCTTCCCTTTACATCACAGACAACTGCAACCCATCTGTTTTACTTTCTTTTCCTCATCAGTCATTGTTTTATTATCAGCACCATAAAACGTGGGGTTTTTTTGTTTTATTTTTCTCATAAATATAACTTTCATAGTCACTTTTATAATGCCTTAACTCAATTTGAGTTTAACCTTAATGACACGTTATATATATTTCCTGCCGTTCTTTTGGACTTGTCTTTGATTATATGACCATTCTTTAATATTTTCATTGTGTTTAATATAGGATTATTAACACTGTGTTATGTAATCATTAATTTTATTAAATGTGCTTTCTGCCTTTATAGGGATTAAGTAAATTTTGAAGTACTTAAACAATAATGCCTGGCACATTGCTTGCTAAGTAAACATACTCCTAGCACAGTACAAAGTTAATGTTTATTTCCAGGATGTCCTTTGGCTGGCTCTATTATGCCCATTAAGATGGTTTCATCACTTTCACTCACAAGCTCATCACACTGCTTACTGCTTTCTCAACTCTCTTTTCAGAAAAAAAGTCAAGATTTATTCTATTTTCCTAGGTTTAATAATATGAGATCTGCAGAAGATGAGTGGATAGCAGAAGTTTCTCATCTCCTCTCTACTAGGCCAACTGAAACTATGAATTATAAAGCGTCATTTCATTACATCACTGATCTCTCTATTTGGCTGGGCAGTCTTCATGTTTATGCCTGTGACAGTATCACATTTTCGCTCTTCCTTGATTTTCATCCCCAAACTCCGCATATAGCTAGCCTGTTGGGTTAAGTTTTTCTCATGAAGCACCATGAACTCATGTAAGAAAATGCTTACTATCATCTGAATGTCTGGATAAAAATAACTTGGATCAAACTCTGCACTAGAGATCATAGGTCTCTTAAGACTAATCAGGAATTAGAGGTGTTAAACACTATAGTCTCTTCAGAATTTCATGCCAGCAGAAATATCTTGAAAATAACGTAGTACATTATGGTACAAGTTATAGTTATAATAAAAGTTTTATTTCTCCTTGGTATACTTGATATTTAATAGTGATTTCTAATTTTGCTGTAAAATATCACAAGGCTTTCATTCCTGTTTTAGGTACCCCCAAACCAACCATCAAATGGTTACGGAATGGGAGAGAGCTGACCGGCAGACAGCCCGGGATTTCTGTCTTGGAAGATGGCACGTTGTTGGTCATTGCTTCTGTCACACCGTATGACAACGGGGAGTACATCTGTGTGGCAGTCAATGAAGCTGGGACCACAGAAAAAAAATATAACCTCAAAGTCCATGGTAAATACAGATAAAAATGCTAAAATCACACAATTAAATATGTGATATTTTTAAATTATATGTTATTCTCTTAGTGTAGTAGTATTTAATATTAATGTGAATAGAAAGAAGTGTTATCGAACAAAACTGGTGTTCTGATTGCATCTATTGATTGCTTGATTTGATTATAATTTCATAAAAAGATTTTTTTATTGATTTTTGGAAGAAGGTGGGGAGAGAAACATCAGTGGGAGAGCAAACACCAATCAGCTGCCTCCTGCACGCCCCTACTGGGGATCAAGCCCAGAACCCAGGCATGTGCCCTGAACGGGAATCAAACCCAAAAACTTTTGGTGCAAGGTGTGAAACCCAACCAACTGAGCCACACCAGCCAGAGCTTCATGTAATTTTTTATTGTGACTTTATTATTTTTCAATTGAGTTTATTGGGGTGACATTGGTTAATAAAATCGTATAGATTTCAGGTGTACGATTCTGTAATACATCATCTGTGTATCGTATTGCGTGTTCACCACCGCAAGTCAGGTCTCCTTCCATCACCATTTATCCCCCTTTACCCTCTTCTACCTCCCCCACCCCCTTCCCTCTGGTAATCACCATGCTGTTATCTGTGTCTATAAGTTGCTTTTATTTTGCTTAATCCCTTTACCTATATCATTCTAAATTCAAATGGTGGAAAACTCAAAAGTTCCATGACCCTGAGCTGAGCACCTGTTAATCCTCCCTAGGACCAAAGAAAGTTATTAGCTTTATATGTGCTTGTGTGCGTGTATCTTTCCAGAGATATTTATACATAGGCAAATAAACGTGAATATACATTTTATCTTCATTTTATATCCATTATCTCCATCTTGTCCGTATCACTAAAAAATCTATTTTGGGGATTATTCGATATTGCTAACCCTTGTCTATACCTACAGAGTAACCCACTTTATGGTTGTGCCATTATTTGCTTAACTCTCCTCTATTAATAATAATGATAAACATTGAAGTTATTACCAGTTTTTTGCTGTCATAAGTAACACTTCAAGAAAATCTTGTACTTTTGTCATTTTGTCAAAGCTGGGTACCTTTTTAAATGTGGTTGCTATTGGCTTCCATAGACCCAGGGCAATATTCACTTCTGTCAGAAATAGTGAGGCCCATGTGACTTAGAAAAGACCTTATAATTGGTATTTTAAGTGATACGTAGAATAAGTAGGTTCTTCCTTACATTTATCCTAAAGTGTATCCTCTGTTCAAAACTCTGAAATAATAAAGTAAAAATTCAATAAGGATTACTTATAAATATATCAGTCAAGCCTTTTCCTTTTCTGTTGAGGCGGGTGCTTGAATATGACCCGTCCATCTGACTGTCACACATCCAAGGAATTACTTTCTAAAGGCCTGTGCAAATAAAATGTATAAGTAATATTTATTATAAACTTATCTAACCATGACTCCTCTCTGTTTGCAGTTCCTCCAGTGATTAAAGATAAAGAACAAGTAACAAACGTGTCTGTGTTGGTCAACCAGCCGACTAATCTCTTCTGTGAAGTTGAAGGTTCTCCATCTCCCATCATTATGTGGTACAAAGATGCGGTCCAGGTAAATGGAGACATCCGCATACGCATACTTTCTTGCTTCTGCCTCTGAAATCGTTCAGATGTTACTTTCTTCTTAATACTGCTATACACATTTTACTTGCGCCGTTGATCATGCATTCTGAATAGGACTGGAAATAACACTGACCACTTTGGCCCCTAAAGGTGACTGAGAGCAGCACTATTCAGATTGTGAACAATGGAAAGATACTGAAGCTCTTCAAAGCCTCTCCGCAGGATGCGGGCAGATACTCCTGCAAAGCGGTGAATGTTGCAGGCACCTCGCAGAAGTCTTTTAACATCGATGTGCTAGGTAAGCAAAACATTCTTTAAAAAACACTACACATCGGATGCCTTTTTATATATATATATAGGATAGAGCTGTTTGAAAAAGTAAAGAGAAAAATAAATTGGTAGGGTAAATATTCAGATCACTGTCATTTTTGTCATTAATATTTGTTGGGCGGAACCACATTGTATGGACATTTTAAAGGCACTTATTATTTATGATACAGAGAAGTCTGTTGGGTATTTGGTACATCTTGTACATAACATAGTAAATCACTGCTCTTGTCGATTTCTGCAGTTAGGTGGGCAGGAGATTCTCTGGGAAATAACTACATAGGATGATGCAGAGTAAAACTCATTCATGCTGTCGACATTTCCTGAAGCCCTAGATTGTACTTGAACCGGGGATGGTAGAAAATGCACCTTCCCCTGTGTTCTGATTAATTTTTGTAACGAACTCACCTCAGCTCTAATTCTAATTAAGGGGGGAGAACTCTGAGAATGGGTAGTAGTTGTGATAAATTTGGATCTAAAACATTTTTAATGTTTTAATGGTAATCATAAATGTAGAATTTTATAATTGCAGCATGTGAAATTATATTTGCCAATTTAAGTTTACATAGTGATAAAAATGACTTCCTCTCTTTTTAATATTTTGCTCAACAGAATGGGCATATGATTTATAAGTGTGAGGTGGAAGTAGGTCTAAGAATGATGCTGCATTAAATGATAATACAGAACTGTTACAACATAAAATTAATCTTTCTCATTAGTCTTCTCAAAGCCTGAAGGACTTTGCATTTCTGGTACCAAAATTACCATTATTATAAATACAATAAACTAAGTATAGGCTATAAAGTCTAAGTCATCTTTTATGTCATTAGTCTTACTGGCACCGTTTTTCTTGACACACTCACTTGCTTTGAATCCTCTCTGTGTGCTGACTCCCACATTTTTATCTCCAGCTCAGACTTCGTCTCTTGCATGGTAAACCAAACGGTCTCAATGAATGTCTGTTCTGGTCACCTTGGGTGATCCCTATCATAGGGACCAGCACCTCCATCCATCTACTTGTTTCTGCCAGAACCTGGTACTCATTCTTCCTACCTCCCTACTTCTTTTTTTAAAATCCTCACCCAAAGATATTTTTTCCATTGATTGTTAGAGAGAGTGGAAGGGAGGAAGAAAGGGAAGGGGAGAGAGAGAGAGACATTGATGTGAGAGCAACACATTGATTGTTTACCTCCCACACTCTCCCTGACCAGAGCTGAGGACTAAACCTGCAGCCCAGGTACATGCCCTTGACTGGGAATTGAACCCATGACCCTCTAGCCACTGAGAAAGCTGGCCAGGGCACTACCTCCCTGCTTCTTAAATCTACATCCTCTTAAGTCTACTTCCTAATTCCATGTTAAGTTATTACTCCTTTATATTTCCACTGTGAAAGTATCATTTATAAGCTGAATTAATACTGTGTAATAGCCTCTTAATTACCATTCATCTAGTCTTTGCCCGGGACTCCACTCTTCATTCAATAGCTAGCATGATCTTAAAACACAAATCTGATCACACCCCTTCCCTACTGAAACCCTGTAGTGTTTGGAGATGAAACCCTCATTTCCATGACTATGAGGACCAAACACCTTCAGGTGACGTGAAGGGAGAAGATTAGAAAGTCAGGAAAGTGTACGGGAACTCAACATGCTTGATAATTCCAAGGATGAAAACTAGCATCGTCAACATTATACTCAGATCCAATTTTAGTGTAGGATCCCGGTAAAGGAGACAAGGGTAATGTATTGCAAGCAGGACTATGGTGTAATATGTTGAATTTGGACATTGTAAGATTGACATTGGTTATGTCATTCATTATTTAAGATGCATTGCAGTAGTAAGTTGTATTGCGTGAGCTTCGCTGCTCATTTATATGGTAAACTCTTTTTGTGCCTGGGTTTAATACTCCACAAAATGAGTTCTATACTGCTTATTGTCCTGTTACCAAGTCCTTCATGACTGTATTCCTATATTTGAATTTAACATTTGGTTGCATGGCTGTGATATGAAAAGGGGTTGTTCTGTACTATGTTTAACAGTACGATCTTGTTGAAATACTATAGAAATCATTGATTATCTGATCTCCTTCCCCCAACTCTTTTTGCAAAGTTACATATTTTCATTATAATGTGTCTTTGTTCAAGTCCCACCCACCATAATAGGTGCCAATTCCCCGAATGAGGTTTCCGTTGTCCTCAACCACGACGCCACCCTTGAATGCCAGGTCAAAGGCACTCCCTTCCCAGTGATCGACTGGTTCAAAGATGGCAAGTGAGTATCTTGTCTGTATTGGTTACCAGGGTCCAAGTGATAGGAAATAGGTGTGTAAAAGCATGTGGATTTTCTCCCTTATTTTTCCTCACAGAGTCTTACTGAATGAACGTGATAGGAAAACAATATTGCTTGAAAAGTGGTCTCAAAGTCTTGTAATACCTTTCATTCTTATGAATGACAAGGCTCTTTATAAATGCTTGGGATTTTACTTTAGAAACATAGAGGAACTCAAATTTATTATACACTAAAGCGTGTGCCCACAGGCTAAGAACGGAAAATGAAAAATGCAACATCTAAGTGCAGAAGTGATTTTGCTTTGATATGGAAGTGTTTGAGTTATTTAAAAAGGAAATTGGTTTATGACAGCAAGATGAATACTTAAGCGAGGTCTACACGTGGGCAAAAAGGAACAACCACAGAAGAGCAGTCAGGTGTTCACTGGACTTCAAGTTCAAGGGCTGCTGAGGTTCGCCCCCACTGATGTAACTGCATGATTTGTACTGTACGAGAGAGCTCACGTCTCATGGCGTGGTCACAATTCATGTGTTAGTGTCGTTTCTGAGAGCAGATGTCTTAAGACCTAACAAGCCAAGAGTAACCATTTGTAGTGTATGAAATAAAGGACTGTATGCAAACTTTTTAAAGATTAGCAAGCCAAACAATAGCACAGAAATGTATGGAGGGTATGAACAGGCAATTAACAACGTATTAGGTGAGTGATAAATGTGTTAAAAGATGCTCACCCTCGATTATTTGGAGAATGTAAGCAAAAATCATGCAATTTTGTTATTCACGAGTTAGATTGGCAAAAATAAAAAGTAAAATTTGAAAAATATCAAGTGTTGGCTAGAGTGTGGGAAATTAGGTCATCACGTTCTGCCGGGGAGAAGGGAACTTGGGGTGAAAGGCAGTTGCTGATCTCTGCTGACATGCTCACGTGATCTCACCAAGCTACTATACCTTCAGCATCTAGGAGCAGGCAGCGGGGTCCACAGGAGCCTGGCGATGATATTCCCTGCCCCTGGGATAGCAGACGAGTGAAAACTGCCTAAGGCACCATCAGGAAAATGGGTAGATCACTCATGCAGTCATGTTAGGAAACACTGTACAGCGATTACAAAGAGTAAGACCACACTCTGAGGACCAGAAATATCTCCATAGCTATTGTTGAGTGAAAAAGTAGATCAAGGACACAATTCCATTTCTTTGTAAAAACTTTAGATTCCTTTGGAGATGCATTTATGGGTGACAGTGTTTTTAGAAAAACATGTGGAAGAATATGAACCAAACTGATAATGGTGAGAAGACTAGAGAAAAAACTCACATTAGGGGTAATAAACCAAGGAGACCTTTTCTTATTATAATGCTTTTTTTTTTTTTTTTTTTTTTTGCTTATTTAAATTATTATGTTACTTGCATAATTAACAACCAGTAAAAGTTTTAAAGTTCCTTAAATCTGACTTACTTTATCAAGTATTCCTTTCCTTAAACAGTTAAAATGCATTAAACCACGGTACTTTATTGTCTTAGCTTTTGAGAACCTGACACAAAAGAAATAGTACCAAGAAATAGTAAAGGATGCTACCGTAGAAAATGAAATGGATTTCCATTTAGTCCTGTAGTCTGACTAGTGGCTTATATATAGCAGTGCTTCTAATTATTTATCCTGGAGCTAAGTCACTGCAACTTTTTAAAAGCTAGCTATGAGTAGTCCTAAAAGAAGATCAATGGATTTTAAAGGTATGACTCTTGGGATATCATAGACTTTAATAATCATGATGTTTCAAGTATTAAATAAAGCTGCTGCCAATTCTATAAAGTGAGCCGTTTGTAGGGGTCGGTAAATGACTCTCTATAGTAGAAAGACTTCCTCCACTGCTGTGTGTGAGATGCTTTTGTCATAAATATCTTTCAGTATTTATGATTATAAAACCATTCATATTTAATACAATATCTACTTTTAGAAAAACTGGCGTGGTCATTGTCTCTGGTAAGTAATAATCATGAATTCTATTGTGAATACTTTTCCAGATATTATAATAATAATTGGTTTAAAAATAATATTGGTTAGCCTGAAGCTCCTATACTCTTGGTTTTTCCTTTCTCAATGATGGTAGCAATGTTGGCTATGCTAACCAAAAAAAAAAACCCAGAAGAGGAAAAAGAGGAAGGGATGAATGAATGAAGCACACAGTGACCCTGCCAGGTTTCTATTAATATTATGCAACAATTTAAGTTTGAAATGAAGAAACCTTTCATCTTAAAGTGATAATGATCTCACTTTCATTCGTGAAGTGGTTTAATAATTTCATTCTTCTGCATAGGGGTACTAATCACATCATTGTATTTTTTTTGAGATTTATACTAAAAATTTCCATTTCGATTTTTAACCTCATAAGACTTAATGATTTTTGTTGTGATTAATAAAATAGGGACATAAAAATGGACTCATGAAATACAATGTTTTTCTAGGCCTTTATTTTTGGGAGATCCTAATGTTGAACTTCTGGACAGAGGACAAGTTTTGCATTTAAAGAATGCACGGAGAAGTGACAAGGGACGCTACCAGTGCACAGTGTCAAATGCAGCGGGCAAGCAAGCCAAGGATACAAAACTGACTGTCTATAGTAAGTGCGACTTGATTGTTACCGATTCTCTGTAAACATTGAAATGCAAGGTTTACTCTAATGTTAACTGTTCTTTTATTCATACTGAATATTTTGGAATGCTACTTACTTGAGAAGAAACAGTCTATCTTTATGTGTTTTAGGCTAGAATGTTGCATCTGATTTTAAGGCATTTAATCAGTAAGTATGGATTTTTTCAAGTGGTCTAGTGGTTTTTATATGATCTCACTTAAGAGATCATGTATTTCCTTATTGGTCAGTATATATGTAAATCAAATGTCTAAATCCTTAAAGGGATTTTAAAAGACCCTCTAAAAAGAGGAAAGATGTATGGCATAGAATGAAGCTGGTAATATATAAGCGACTTAGTTGTTCTATTTTCATTTCATCTGGACCTTTATCCTGACCACATAGTAATATTTTAAATGCCTTTTTTATGCTGCTATTTTCTCCCAGTTAACTCCCCCATCAGAGATATGCAGCCCCCATGTCACTAAAATTTTCAGTATCTCCTGAGGAAGGAGACCACCAAAGTCACTTTACTTTTTACTCACAGAGCCGTAGGGAAGGCATGTGAACGTCAGGTCGCAGGTGTGGAGAATTGCACAACAGAAAATAAAAGAACTCAATGGGCAGTCATGCTCCTGGGGGGTCTACTCCCGCACTACCTTCTGTGTGTCCATGGCTCGTGGCCCTCGAGGTCCTCCAGGGCCAAAGCAGTCACTCTCTATTACATTGCACGAGAAAGGCAGAAATGCACATTGTGCCTCAGTGAGGAAAAATATGGAGGAAAGAGAGGAGTGCAGAGTAAAAGAGACGGAGGGGGAAATGGCGGGGCCTGGGTGGGGGGTGGGGAGAATGTGAAAGAAGGAAGAAACCAGAAGACCCTTTAATATCCTCTGGGAGGATTGTGCAAATTCATAGCTAATAGTTCTAAGGCAAAGATTTTTAACCTGAGGTCCATGGATGAGTTTCAGAAGTCCAAGAGCCCCCAAAATGTATCCAAGTCCTTGAGTAGATAGGCACAGTGCATTTTAGTGTGGAGTTTGTTCATGACCTTTATCTGTAACAATCTTCCCCAAACAGAGGAACAGGTCTCAGAAAAAGTATATATAAATTAAATTGAAACAGGAAGTGACATTTATATGGCAAAGTTAAGTAGTAGATGGATGTTCCATTGTTCTAATGTCACCTGGAAATATTTTTTGAGTAATTTCTCTCAATTTCACAAATATAAACTTTTTAAGTACAAATGCTACTCCTTTGTAAAACATTCATGGAAGATTGGCAGTTATTTGAACCTATGTTCTTGGATTTATTAATGTATTATCCAACTGATTTGACTACCTCGCTGATTTAGAAAATGCTCATCATTTGAAGTTGGAAGTTTTCTTTGCATCAAAGTCTCACAGATATTGCTGAAATTGAAATTTGAGCTCAGAAAATATATTCACTGCTAATTTGAAGGGAATCAAGTACATGGAAATGTATAAAGCAACTGAACATACTTGTGATTTAAACAGCAGAATGACTACCACAGTATAAATTTTGCATTTAAATGCTGTTTTTGTCTACTAATTTTAGGTTGACTTTATTAAGAAAAATTATCAAGCTTATAGCTAAACAAATTTCTAGAATCTTTCAGTATTCAATAATTGTATTTGAAGACAATTCTTGTTCAGAAAAAAAAGTTAGTCTAAGTTCTGAGTTCAAAAGATTGTAATACAACTTTACCACCATTAAGGAATTAGACTATGTTGTAGGATAATTAGTTATATGCAGTTTCTACTTCTGAAAAAAAAATATGGAACTGATGATGTTTAAAGTCATAAGAGCCAATAAAACACATAATGAACCCTATTGGTTCAATAACGAATATTTTGCACAAAGTGCTTGCTAATGAATAATACAAAGAATAAAGATTGACTTATGAAACCTTATATTTTACTAAGCTTTGTAAATTCGTCTAAGCCTTTTTCTGCCCCACCCATATTTTTACTGCCATCGGTTTTAATGCATCTTAGTAGATTCCATTTCAGATTATAATGGATTAGTGTTTTTTCAACTTCTTTGAAAATAATTTTTGTTTGTAGTTTTTTCATACAGGCTATTCTTAGAGGCTCATTCTTCAGTTTCTTCAGACTTAGCACTAAGTCCTCAAATAAACAACAACAACAATAAAAAACTAAGTAATATCAGTAACACCTGTCAATTTGTCAAGGGCCATGTATATACCTCATCTGAGATTATTTGTGAGAAAAAATGTGTGTATATGAACGTTTGTCACTGTGAACTAGTTCTAAGAATCATTATCAGAAAATATTGAAGTACTCTACTCAGCAGCCAGATCTTATTGTCTAATACCCTTCTCCACTAAAACGAATCAAGGCTTCCTGGAGAGATCACTTCTAGGTCAGGTACAGGTATACACAAGGTGAGCCTGGAGCATGTAGTGGGACTAGAAAGTATGAAAGTACTAAAATAATAAAATGACATGAGCATGTCAAAGCGACACAGGAGTCAACTGAAATAGCTTCCAATGGGCAAAACTGAAACAATTTGAACAACCAAACGAATAATGTAGTATTAGATTATAACTCAAAGTATAAATTAAGTTTTCATTAGTCCATATTGATGTACATAATTGATTGCATAGATAAATAATTTGGAGAGGAAAGACAAATCTCCCATATAGAAGATTCCAAATAAATTATATAGGTATTCCCCTCTGAAGGATGTAGAACATAACTCCCTATCCCATATGTATGCGCTGGGAAGAGTGATTCTTTTCCAAAGAAAGCAACTCTACACTGGAGAAACCTGACAAAAACTGCCTTGACCAGACTGTCAAGGTTAACAGCATCAGTGACAAGTCATGCTGCAAGTACATACCCTTGATTGAGAAAGGTACTTTACCTCTGTGACCTTTCTCCCCCAAACCCATAACTCTAGTCCCACCATAAGAAAAACATTCCACAGAATATCCTGTTTTAAAATAAAAGCGTAATAAAATAATATGAAGGCACTGAACTCAGGCACAAGCCATTTGGTTTCTTTTAAATTGTTGCAGTTGTAGCACAATCCTGGAGTGACCGCTTCAGAACACGTAGCAGTGTGACCCACTTGTTTTTCCCCAGCGCCGTCCCCGTGGTGTGAGAGGCCAGGCGTGTGGTTGCTGAGTTATGGAAGATACACATGTAGCCAATTAGATGAGTAAAGTCCAGTGAATGAAGTCCTGGCAGTTCAAAAATAAAAAGTAAGAAGCAGAAGTTAAAGACTCCACAGCTATTGCCGGTAGCTGGTTCTGAAACCACTTCGATCTTTAGCATTTCTTGAGGACAGAGCATGGAGTTGTACCACATCTGACATGTTTGCTCCCTTGGCCTGATCGCAAACATATTGATATCTACTTTAAGCCGTGTGTAGCTTTGTTTGCTAAATGTAACGTTCTTAGTGCTGTAATATGATCTGTTGGACTGGAATGAACCCCTGAAACCAAAGCTGTGACTTTCTGCTTCTGCTGAAATCTGAAACCCCAAAAGAGGGTGATAAAGATGGACAAAACAGGCGATTAATTATCAGTAGATAAATCACAGGCGTCTAAATATCTTTCATTTATATTTATGTAAACATCTATAGCATTTAAGATTTTATGCAGATGCTAATGCTTAGAAAACTTGTTTCTGTTCGGAAATCCTTTGTAGTTCCACCAAGTATTAAAGGAGGGAATGTCACCACGGAAATAGCAACATTGATCAACAGCATAATAAAACTGGAGTGTGAAACCCGGGGACTTCCGGTGCCTGCTATTACATGGTATAAGGATGGCCAGCCAATCATATCCAGCTCGCAAGCCCTGTATATTGATAAAGGGCAATTTCTTCATATCCCTCGAGCCCAGGTCTCTGATTCAACAACCTATACGTGTCACGTAAGCAATGTTGCTGGAACTGCTGAAAAATCGTTCCACGTGGATGTTTATGGTAAGGAAAAACACGTGCCTTCATCACCTCTCTTTCTAGCTATATTTTCTAATATGCCAACTTCCAGTTCATTCATTAATAAAGTCCTGGTGGCCCGGCCAGTGTGGCTCAGTGGATTGAGCATGGTCCCGTGGACTGAGAGGTCCAGGTTCGATTCCTGGTCAGGGCACATGCCCAGTTATGGGCTTGATCCCCAGGAGGGGGCATGCAGGAGGCGGCCAATCAATGTTTCTCTCTCACATCGAGGTTTCTATCTCTCTCTCCCTTCCTCTCTCTCTAAAAAAATTAAACATATTGGGAAAAAAATTAATCAATTAATGATGTCCTGGTATTTTAATATGCATGGGTAGGAATTAGAGTAATTTGCCCCATGATTTGGAAATATATTTTTAAAAGCTACCATTAGCCCTGGCCTGTTTGGCACAGTGGTTAGAGTGTCGGCCTGCAGTCCAGAGAGACCCGGGTTCGGTTCCCACTAAGGGCACGTACCTCGGTTACAGTTTTTCCCCGGGCCTGGTTGGGTCGTGCGGGTGGCAGCCACTCGATGTGTCCCTTTCACGTCGATGTTTCTCTCTTTCTCTCTCCCTCCCACTCTATCTGAACAAAAAAATGGAAAAATGTCCTCGGGTGGTGGTGGGGGGGAAGCTACCATTAGGAGGAAGCAATTTATTCATTTGGCCAACCATTTTCCCGTGGCACTTGGGGCTACCAAACCATTTTGGGTTTTTTTGTTTGTTTTTTTTGTTGTTTTTTTTTTTTTATCCTCACCCGAGGATATTTTTCCATTTTTTTGTACAGATAGAGTGGGAGGGGGAGAGAGGAAGAGAGAGAGAGAGAGAGAAAAACATCGACGTGAAGGGACACATCGAGTGGCTGCCACCCGCACGACCAACCAGGGCCGGGGACAAACTGCAACCGAGGTACGTGCCCTTAGCGGGAACCGAACGGGGTCTCTCTGTACCGCAGGCCGACGCTCTAACCGCTGAGCCAAACCGGCCAGGGCCAAACCATTTGTTTTTTATGCAGAAGGTAAAGTAGTTGTTGGGACTAAGATCCTTCTCTGCTACCTGCCCTTCAGAAGCTAGGCACAGTACAGAGTATCCCAGAATATTTAGAATAGTTGTAGTTCAGCTGAACCAAGAAATTCCTTCCTCAACAGCCTAGCCGGAGGTGGACATTAGGATTCAAAGAATTGTCTGACATACTTTGTTTTCCTCGTAGTTCCTCCCGTGATTGAAGGTGACGCGGCTGTGCCTCTGAATAAGCAAGTGGTGGTTGCTCATTCACTGACGCTGGAGTGCAGGGCTGCGGGCAACCCCCCGCCAGTTCTCACTTGGCTAAAAGACGGCGTCCCCGTGAAAGCCGGTGACAACATCCGAATAGAGGCCGGCGGGAAGAAACTGGAGATCACCAGCGCCCTGGAAGGGGATCGGGGGCAGTACGTGTGTGTGGCTACCAGTGTGGCAGGAGAAAAGGAAATCAAATACGACGTTGATGTCTTAGGTAAATAAGGATGCCACTACCTGGATTCTCCGATTCATCGCCGAACCTGACTGGTTTATTAAAGCTACTTTTTGGTCATGCGGCATTAAAATGATCTTGGAGAAGGTTTCGTTTTCTGTTCAGCACCAGACAGCACGTTACTGGGTGGCGGATTTATCGCCCGAGTCCCGAGATCTAAAAACTCACAGAATCTCCCGCTGGCTTTGATAATGCTGTGTGTTTGTGAGTACGTAGGTGCGTTTCACATCCATGACAACATCTGATTGCAGTGAGTGGAAACACGGCCTTCTGTCCTGGGCACTGTGCTATTCGAAGTCGCCTTGCAACCCTGTCTCACGTCATTCTAAATCAAAGAGGCCCAATTTTTGAGGTTCCCTTCTCTTATTCTTATGAAAATAAGCAATGTAAAATATGAATCATCTTTATATTCAGATGGCATCCGTAACACCATGGTGCTAGATTAATTGAGAAAAATCTGTAGTTATGCCAAAAGTACATTCGTGACCCTGGCAAGTGTGTGTGTACGGTAAAATGTATTTGACATTTCAGATCCCCTTCATGTATCAATTACTGCGATACTTACCAGTGTTCTAAACTGCAGCTTAGTGCTGCTTCAAGGGGTGGCGTATTTTTTTGTTGTGTTTATGTTACTGCATGTTACCTCTCTGTTGTTTTCTAGTGCCACCGACTGTGGAAGGAGGAGATGAAACATCTTACTTCATAGTGATGGTTAATAACTTACTGGAGCTCGATTGTCAAGTGACAGGCTCTCCCCCACCAACAATCATGTAAGGGTTTTGGTATGTCTTCTAAATACCTCCCACTTCTTTGCGTGAGTGTTTTGGAGCTATCTTGAAAGAGGTCCTGTGTCACTAACAAGTGGTTGTATAAAATGACATTCTTTATATTCCTCTTTTTAAAAACGTACACTATATACAGGGCAACATTTACTTGATACTCACAGGGACCTTAAATCTGTTCAATTAGAGGAATTCCATTTATGCTCTTAGAAATTACATTTTCAGTTTATAGAGACAGACTATTAAGCAGTATCTGTTAACTCTTCCCGGGGCCTGAAATGTCTAATGAACAAGTAAAAAGAAATGTTCCGGACATATTAGGGAAACAGTTAACATGCATATATGGTTACCAGTTCCTTTTTCCCATTCTTTCATCCACGGAGCATTTCTTGCATACTTGTCTTTCATTTCCAAGGTGCCATAGGGTATGCAATTATGAACAGTCAACTAAGGGAATAAAATATGTTCACTTATGAATATAAAACTATATGGAAGTGGTAACTCATAAGAAATGCAACACAGAACATGATATAATTTCAGAGTTTTATTTTACAGATGTTTTAGGATTGTGTTCATTTTGCTAGTTAATATGATTTAAACATTTCAAGTGAATAATATTTAGGGGCAGGCATTTGCCTCGTTTTGTAACTTGACATTAATGGAAGAATGAAGAACTCAACACATAGGTCCTGGGTTCCAACAACATGCCAGCTTCTGTGTTAGACCAGGTTTCTTACTGGCTTTTCCCTAGTGCACAGTTTATTTTATAAAGTGAGTAAATAGGAAATAAGGCAAATGCATAATTGAGAATTTATATATGTATGTATATAAAAATCTAATATATAAAAAAATCTAGTTCCATATACATACATACACACACACACACACACACACACACACATATACACACACATGCAGGGTGGGTAAAAGTAGGTTTACAGTTGTGGGTAAGCAAAACAGAGTTTATTATTATGTTAGTATTATTAATTATTATATTGTTTTCCATACAAACAATAGTAAACCTACTTTTGCCTCACCCTGTGTATGAATACACACACACACACATATTTTCCAGGAACTTAATTATTCAAAATCTATCTCCTCACTTTCTTTGCCTTGTTTCTCTAGGTGGCTGAAGGATGGCCAGCTGATCGATGAAAGGGATGGATTCAAGACTTTACTGAATGGACGGAAACTGGTCATTGCCCAGGCCCAGGTGTCAGACACAGGCCTTTATCGGTGTGTGGCAGCCAACCCTGCTGGCAGCCACAAGAAGGAGTTTGAAGTGACTGTCCACGGTAGGCTGGAGAAGGGACAAGAGCATTACATTTAGAATTAATGTCTGCATTGTTCCCTTGTCGAGTTCAGATTTCGGCTCTGGATAAATCTTGAGTTGTGGGAAGTAATGGAAAGAAAGTGGATTTGAGTTAAATAATCATAGATTGTAAGTCACGTGGTTAACAGGGAGACCCACCCAAGGGTACCGTGTGAATGAATCTAGACAGAGGTCGAATGTTAGGCCGTGTATTCTGCATGGAATGCCAGGGTTTGAGGAATGAGACCAAACACGATGAAGAGGCAGGCGGCAAAGTCCAAGGAAAAGAAAGGGCTGTGTTCGCACCGAAGGGTTTAGCCAAAACGGGAGGGAGTGTGAATCAAGTCGTTTCCAGAAATGGGAGCTGAGGATGTTATGCCGGATCCAGGGCATACACGAAACTGGCACAACAGTGTTAAAACCATTACTGTAATGACAGCAGCGACGTTCTGCCAGGTTATTATGTCTCTCTTGGCAGCAGAGTTTGGGAAGAAGGGAGTGGAACGAGAAACTGGAGAGCCATTTGGAAGTCACTGCAGAGGTTTCTATGAATGTCAAGTTCATTTTCCCCTCTGTCTAAGTGGGCTGTGTTTTTCCTGCCTTTTCAGTGCCATGATGGAATATAGCTGTCCTGTTTCTCAGTCTCAATTCCCATTTTGGAGGGAGGGTATCGGCAGGGCCAGCTTAAATCAAGTTCCCATGCTGGGTTCAATCAGCCTTCCTGGGGGCAGAGTCAGGCACTAGAAATATGGGTACCAGAAACTCACCTGATTGAATGAGGGAGTTCTTGAGAAAGGGAGGCTCGTAGTATACTGGGAAAACACACCAAAAGGTGCAAGCCAGACAAACATGTGGATTGCAGTTGCTACAAATACATTTTACTTATTCCCTGGAGAATTTGAGATTTATAATTAAGAAATAAGTAATCACTAAAATATAAATTAAGCACATAGTAGAAAATTATTTCACTTTTTGCTTACATTTTTTTTGTTGTTGTTGTTAATCCTCACCCAAGGATATTTTTCCATTGATTTTAGATAGAGTGGAAGGAGGGAGTGAAGGGAAGAGAGAGAGAGAGAGAAACATTGATGTGAGAGAGACACAGCGATTGGTTGCATCCCACATGACCCAGACCAGACCAGGGCTGGGGATTGAACCTGCAACCCAGGTACGTGCCTTTGACTGGGAATCAACCCTGGACCCTTTGATCCTTGGGCTGATGCTCTAACTGTTGAGCCAAACCAGCCAGGGCTCGTTTACATTTTGAAAGTTTCAGATTTTTGTATATAGAGATTTAAGTGTTTGACCCCACTGATTATGGTTGTTTTGTTTCCCCTCACTCTCCTTCCCTTTCTGCCTTTCTTCCTATTTTCTTCTTCTCCTGAATCTAGTTCCACCGACAATCAAATCCTCAGGCCTGTCTGAGAGAGCCGTAGTGAAATACAAGCCCATCACCTTACAGTGCATAGCCAACGGCATTCCCAATCCCTCCCTTACATGGTTAAAAGATGGTCAGCCTGTGAACACTGCCCAAGGAAACCTCAAAGTAAGTATATTAGGGAGCCCAAGAGAGAGAGCAACATAGATCTTCCTGGAGTATCACATTCTCTCCTAATTGTAGGTTCTCCTGTTGTATGGATTTTGCAGACAATTTATTGAAACAATATGTTTTCTTTAGCATTTTTTAGAATTTAACTTAATATTTTTATTTGAAGAATAGAATTCATTAAAGACTAATAACCTTAACAATAATATCAGTTTTTACTCTATTAGTTAGTACTTTTATTATTTTGATTTATGACTGTCTTTAACTATTGAAAAACTGGTGTTTTATGGATGAAGAGTATTCATCAATCCTAAGAGTAACCCCACTATGTTCACCGTAAACTAAGATTAAGGTAAAGTCACAGCTATAGAAACCCAACTGAAATGTCTTGAAAAACACATTTTAACTAGTTTGTAAGCTGCAAGAGGGCAGAGATTCAATCTCTGTGAATACATTCACTTCTCTATCCTTTATCCTGAATATAGTCCCTGGCATATAAATGTATCTCATTTTTTGACCAGATAGATAGCTAGATAGATAGATTTCAAGCATAGATAATTTAAATAATGCATTTAAAATCCAGTTAATAGATACTGCTACTAGATTCAAATTAACTGATTAATGTGTGCAGGAACGTCGCTTTTCAAAATGAGGGATGCGCTGAGTTCTTTTCTCAGTACAAATGGTGGCTATCTGCTCATTTATTATTCCTATTCTAAATCCAATGGAACGAGTCTTACACTGTGGCTAGTGAAAGATTCAGTGTGTAGCCTTCAAACATAGTGCAGGTAGGCAACTGTTTACTGGAAAGAGACATCACATAATCATACAAAAGTATAATTGCAAAGTGGAATGAGTAATTTTCAGAGAAAATATAGAGAGGTAAGACAACAGATAATGAGAAAAGCCTTTAAGCATGAGAGTAATGTACGGAGAAAGCCTCTGAGCAGAGATCTGATGAACACATAGGAGTTAAGTGGGTGAATTAATGGAAGAGAACTGTAGGGTATGTCAGTGATGATGTACAGAGGCAAACAGCTTCAGGTAGGGAGAGGATAACACCGCTGGAGGACCTGAACACCAGCCAGTGGCGTGAGGAACAGAGAGCAAGGACGAGGTGGTATTATGGGAGACCGGTAGAAGGCATGTACGTAATAGTAATGATTTTATTTTATTTTTAGCTATGAGATCTTTGAAGGGTTTTATGAGAGGAGAGACATGATCAGGTTTGCATTTTAAGTAGATCCGTAGGCCCCTTTTGGAGAATGAATTGAAACATCCAAAGTAGATATGTGGAAATCAATTAGGACTTATTTGTCGAAGAGATGGGGAAGATAGAAACTTGGATTCACATGCGGGCCGTGGAGATGAGGATACATGGATCTATTTGAGATTTGTTTATTGGTTATATCGTTAGGGCTCCGTGACAGATTGTTATGAAAGGTGGGAGAGGGAAGTGTCAAGGACAGCCCATTAGGAATCTAACCGACACAGATGCCTAGATTGTCGTGCTGTTCAGTGAGATCGGAGTCTCTGAAGGAGGACACATTTGAGGGGGGAAACTGTGATTTGAGTTTTAGACTTTGCAGAGTTGATTTGGCTTTGAAATAAACTAGTGAGAATGTCAGGCAGACCATTGAGTATGTGGTCCTGTAGCTCAAAGGAGAGGTCTGGCTGGAGATGCTGACACACAGATGATATTTGAAACTGTGGTCACAGCTGAGTTACACCACGGGGAGACTAACGAGTAAGAAATTGGAGAGAGAACTGGCCGAGTTCAGTGTCACAAGAAATGACGACATTTAAAGGCCATGTGCAAAAGTCCAGAAGTGAATGTAAACATGTAAGTGTGCTGTTAACATGTTTAGCACAGTCTGGCTGGAGAGTGAGCATTCACATGGCAGTGTATGGAGAGAAGATCATTTGGGGTCAGAATGTGGTAACCCTGGAGGGCTGTGCTGAGTTGGGATTTCATTCTGGGCAAAGCAGGGAGCCATGGATGAGTTTTGAGGGAGAACTGGTAAAAGGATCAGATTGGCATTGTGGACAAATTATCCTGGCAACGGTACGCAAGATAGATTAACGGTTTGGGAGGCTGGAGACACTGGAATATAAATTAAGCTATTATAGTCACACAGGGCCTGTGAGAATGGAAAACAGGGGATCTGAGAAACATGGAGTGGTGTAATTAATCGGAGAGTCATCGTGGGCTCCAAAACCCAGACGATGGGGAGAAGAGGGTGCCATTTCACAAGATGGGAAGCATGCAGCAGGAAGCAGCTTTAGAGATGCAGGGAAGTTATGAGCTTTGTTTTGGACACGCTCAGTGTCGTGCACTAACCCGTCCAGCAGATAAACTGGAACCACAAGTGCTGAGCTCAGGAGGAAGGTGAGGCCAATGCTGTAAATTTAGGAGTCTGCACAGGATTCTTCCCTGAAGCCAAGGGTTTGGCTGAAAACTATCAGAAAATTAAGTTTCCTCTCTATGGGACAGGAGGAAGAAGCAGATTCTGTAAAGTCATCTAAGGAAGTCAGAGAAAGAGAGCTTAGGGAAAACACTGCCTTCAGTACCCAGGACGCAGAGTGATTCACGGAAAAGGTGGTCAGTCAATAATGCCAAATGCTGGAGAAGAGAGCAGAGCTCACTACCTAGGCTGCTGGACTCTGCCCTTGGAAGTTACTGGTACCCTCTGAATAAACAGTTTCACAAAATCACCGCTGACTTGCCAGTTCCGGAATGGTGGAGGCCAGTTTCAATGAGTTGCAAAGAGGGAAGTAAAGAAAAACAGGAAGACATTTATCTGCATTTCCATTCATTACATTTTATAATTGTTATTGTTTTTCTGGCCCCCATGACCCTTTAATCAAAAAAGATTGTTGTTTTAAAACTGTTTATGAAGTGTTAGATAAATGTGACCATGTTTTCTCAAATAGCTTAAATTTTAATCCCGTAACTCATAGCACTCAAGTCTTACTCAGGGAGCTTTTGTGACTCCACCAGCCGGCTGGCCTTGGGTTATTTTGTGTTTTGCAATGAATAAGAAAAGCTCTTTTAATCAAATGAGTCTCTTTCCTTGTGCACGATGAAGGGATCTGGCTCTCATCTTTTAAGAGAAAATTAAGATACTGGCATAAAACGAGAATTAGATATTACAAAGTTAATTGAGTTTGTCTATTTCCGCAAAGGTTTGCAAGGCCAAGCGTAAAGTACCAAATGCTGCCCTGCTTTCTGCTCCCAATTAGATACAGTCTTCTGGTCGAGTGCTGCAGGTTGCCAGAGTGCTGATGGAAGATGCTGGGAGATACACGTGTGTGGCCACCAACGCGGCCGGGGAAGCCCAGCAGCACCTTCAACTGCACGTGCACGGTAACGCCATCCCCACGTCCAGCACAACAATAGCTCTTGCCTTTCTTTAAAAGACACAGTGAGCTTGTTCTTATTGAATTACACTGTAAAAAGCAAAACAAACAAACAAAAAAAACAAGTGTTTATTTTAGTCTGTGAAAAAGAGACACTAGTTATTTTTTACGTTACGGTAATTACAGTTGCTCAGTATTGAGCTCTTTAGTGTTCAGCTTGTCGGATAGGATGTGTGAGAAGGTTACGCGTAAATAAACACGCTACCCTGTGTTTTAAAGCACTGGAATTCTGTTGGTAACTTTCTGCAGGTAGCTTTTGTCACAAGGTCGTGCCTCAGCTGTGTGTGATCTTCTTGCCTGTCTAGAAGAGGGGTTTGGGGAGTAGAAACTGTCCTTGGCACAGGATCTTCTCCCCTGGTGGCCAGGGGACCCCTCAGGGATATCACAGCTTCCCTGTAAACTCCCTGGCCTCGAATGTAAGATTTCAGTCTCTGGACAGTCGTCAGAAAGGGCCAAGATATTTGCAGAGAGCTAGTCAAGATCTCCACCTCAGCATTATTCATTTTCTCTAATTCTAATTGCTGTTAAACCATCCATTAATTCATTCATTCATTCATATATTCACTCCACAATTACTAAACAATCTAACTGAAAAGAATGCCCCAGCACCTACCTTAACGCCAAGTACATAATAGGCAGTCAGTAAATGTTCAACAAATGAAAGAGAAAATAGTAAGAATTAAATTGAATATTGAATTCTTCTAACCTGTTTCTTTGCATGTTTTCTTTTATTTAAATCAACCAGTTAAAAGATTCAAATGATCAGTTCCCTAAATGTTTCCAATAAACCAATTTATTCTTTCTGCAGTTCCCTAAATATGAATGCCTAATTTGTGGGTGTCATGCACACAAAGCATGTTCCTTTTTTTTTGGTACGTGCCCCTAATGGGAACCGAACCTGGGACTCTGTGGTCCGCAAGCCAACACTCCAACAGCTGAGCCAAACCGGCCAGGGCCAAAGCATGTTCCTTAAGAGGACCTTTAGCCCTGGCCAGTATGGCTGAGTTGGTTGGGCGTCTTCCCATGCACCGAAAGATCCCCGGGGTTCGATTCCTGTCAGGGCACGTGTCTGGGTTGTGGGCTCAATCCCCAACCGGTGTGTGCAGGAGGCAGCCGATTGATGTTCCTCTTTCCCTCTCTCTTCCTCTCTCTCTAAAATATCAATAAAAACACACTTTAAAAAAATGAGCACCTTTAAAGACCAGTATCTGATTATAGCCATCTTGGAACTGGCTCACCATGCTTGAGGCTTTGGGGACAGGCTGAACTTACTCTCCCTTAAGTTGCTTGAATTCTCCTTGTTCCTCATAAGGTCTCACATCTCTCCCTAGTGCTCCCTGGCGGGTGTTTCCAGCCCATACGCAGACCTCCATTTCCATCTGGGAGTGTGCTGGGGTGGGCTTGCTCTGTTCTCCCCATTTGTCTACCCTCAGGCTCCTTTTCTCCACCCTGTATTGGCTGTTTATCTTCTCCTTTCCAGTATTTCAGTCCTTATCTGGTCTCCATTATAGCCAAGAGGAAACAGTTAAGTGGGAAGGCTCGTTATGTTGCAATCATCTCGTGCACTGGGGTCCAGCTGACTTTGGTTTAAATCCTGTGCTATCCGTAATCTAGGTAACCTTGAGTAAACCCCTGGTTTTCTCTGAATATATGACCTGTGGAGTGCTTTCGAGGATTAGAGGTGTTAGGTATAAAATATCTCCTACTTCCACTCGCAGATTATCAAAAAGAAGGATGTTTTTGTTCTGCAGAATGGCTTGAAATACTTACATGATGACTCTATAATGAAGAACAGAGGACTATGTCTCCAGAACCAGGAAGAACGAAACTGTACTGTTTGGGGTATCCAAAATTTAATGTTCATAAAAATTGTACATATTGCACGTTAAAAATACAGCTCCCTGGGCCCAGTCCCAGCTCTTTTGAAACAGCGTCTCTGCTGCAAGTGGTCTGTGTGCGATTATTTGGAGAAACATTAGCCCAAACTTGAAAGACTAGCCGAGCCTTGCCAGTGTAGTCAAGAAGGACTGAAAGCCCGAGTCTAGGAAAGAAATCGTGAGTCCCATTAGATCCAGAGCAACAACAGAAGAGGAAGACAGAGCCAGTACCCAGGGAAACACAGGTCTACAAGCCTAAGGTCTGATTATGGTAATAAAATGCGTGTTAGCAGGAGATACACTTAGGGTACACACAGCTACCTGGAAAGTCATTGCAGAGTTGGGGAACAAGCTGGAAGACACCTGGGCTAATGTGAGAAGAAAGAAACAGAAGGTGAGTCATTACAAGGATTCATTAAAAACTACCCAATCAAATGAGGATGTAAAACAATCTTCTTAATAAGAATCACAAATAGAAGAGAGGTAGGAAACAGTACTAGCTGAAAATGTTTCATCTGATACCATCTTAGCTTGTCTGGGTAACAGTTCTTCAGCCTGAAAGGAGAATAAATAATAAAATGAGCTTTTAATTTAATACTTATTACGATCCACCTGGAGGACGTAGTTGGCTAAGTGAATGTGACAGGGATCCGGACAGAAAGCTGGAATCGTCTTGTCGCTCATGACATCAGTGCTGCGTTGAGTACAGATGACTTAAATTTTATCTGTCCTCTTCATTACTTGTATTATTTTTTTACTGACTTTTTGCCCCCAGACACCCTCCTCCTTCCCCTCCCCCCCTTAAGCATTGTTGTCTATGTCCATTGGTTACATGCATATTAAGTTCTTTGGTTTATCTCCCCCCCCCACCCCCACTCCACCCTCCTCCTCTGAAGTTTGTCAGTCTGTTATTAACTCCAGCGAGAACTGGAGATGTTAAAAGAGTGTAGGAATTTCTAAAGGATTAGTTGATGACAGATTTCAAAACGATCTCAGAGGTTAAAATGACAAGTTATCTGATGTGGAAAACCACATATGAGCAGGGTGGAGAAGGGGGGCTTAGAGATACCGCACATTGAAATGCTAGATATATTAATGGCTTTCTCCAATCACTATAGCTATGATCCGTCAGTTTCATGATAAAGTTAATCAATCTTAGAAGTCAGTAGTAGAAGCTTAGAGTATGAAAAACAAGAGAGGAATTGATTCTGTTATCTTCTTGCTCTCTGAATGCTTTCAAAGTAATATATCTAGTTCTAGTGCTATATGTTAAAAGGGACATTGAAAAATCTATAAGGAAGCAGGTAGCATTTAATTTAGTTCATTTATTAATTTATTTAATCAATTGTATAGTTAGGATTTGTTTTTATCCTAACCTTTATTGTTGGAGTAACATGTTCTGCAAATGAGCATTTATGACAGTTATCACCCAAAAATGTTCAGTCCTAAGAAACTCAGCTTCCCGCTGATTAATATTTTCCTTTCTTATATATATATATAAATTATAGATGCTTCCATTCCTCTCAAGCACGGGGAAAAAAGTCTTTCTAAAAGGGGAAGTAAGGGTGCATGGTCTCTTGGCTGGAAGACCAAGTCATGATCATGAGAAAAGGAACATTCTTTTGATCCCCTGAGTTTTCTGGGGGTGGGAGGGGGTTCTGTGTCTTACAGAAGGCAGAGGCTGTCTCAGCAGGTGGTCCCTTTTGATCACCAAGCTTTCATAATTCTGGAAGTTCTAATTCTCTAGACCAAACTATGAAATTATGTCTAAACCTCAGGTATTTGCCAAGGGAGACAGATGTTTCCACAAACAAATAATAGGGGGTCTAATGGCCCAAGCATTTTATTTCATCGACACTTAATTATTTCCCAGGAAACGTCAGCCATGGTGAAGCACCCAGAAGTATGATGTTTGTGGATAAAGGCGTGGGCTTTGATTTGGGTTCATATACTGCCAAGTGATATCTGTAGAACAGTGAATTGAGATGTTAACTGTTTGAAAGCTCAGTTTGCTCATCTGTAAAATGGGAAGGAAAATGATAACGCTGTAATGAGGTTGTTGTGAGAATTAAATAAAAGACTACAAGTGAAAAGCTTAGCCAGGCGTTTGGTTCCCATCATCTGCAAATGGTAGCTTAACCACTGTTTTGGCTGAACACTATTTGGATTCTGGCCTCTCGCACGGCACCAACCTTTTAACAAATACATCTAACGTCCTTAATGTTGGCCAGGAGCCGTCTGGGGTCTGTATTAGTTGTCTGGCGAAAACATTAATGGAGCACCCCTGAATTTAATTTTATTATTTTAAAGTATTTGCTTGGCTAACATCTGCTAACACCCACTTAAAAAAGGTTTCTCCATCGTTTCTGGGTTTTACTTAACAGCTCTCTTGTGGCCTAAAGAAGACTTGGGAATATTGTAGGGGGAACATTTTTTTTTTTTCTTTCTTTCTTAAAGAATAACTTTGGTTCAGGGCTCTACTATACTAATTTCTCGGTATAGATGAAATCATTACTCACTCTATGTTAATTTTGGTGGTCAGGGAGGATTGATTCACCCATGTTACTTTTAGATCAGTTGTGCACTCATTCAAATTTAACCAAGATTGGCAAAAGTCAATTCATGCCTTTGAGTGATTAAAGGAATAGGCAGAATCTAGCCTACAGTGTATCCAGGAGAAGGTACTGTGGTTTTGGCATGATATGGTTTTGAAAGAAGGAAAATAGTGGAAAAAAATCAACAAGTTGAATGGAATTCAACCTCCTGCTTGGAGTGTGCAGACATTTTCTCATTTTTAACATAACATATGGTTACCTTACTAATGCTTCTGTCTAGAAAAGTGTTCACCTAAATTCAGATTGCAAGACTATCCCTTGAACTGCTAGAAGAGAATAACTGAATTTATATTTGTACTTACTTTTGACCTAAAAATGTCCCAGCACCATTTGTTGAAAAGACTATATATTTTTCCCATTGACTGGGCTTGGCAATCCTTTTGGAAATTATTTGACTTTAGATGTGTTTATTTCTATCATCTCAAATCTATCCTGTTGCTTAAATGTCTATACTTATGCTTAGACCACACTGTCTCATTTATTCACTTTCCCCCAGCTTTGGTGAGGCATAATTGGCAAATAAAATTATACATATTTAAAGTGTGATGATTTGATATATGTATACTTTTTTAAAATGATTACTTCAGTCAGATTAATTAACATATCTCTCACTTCATGTAGTTACGTGTGTGTGTTTGTGTGTGTGTGTGTTGATTTTCATGATAAACTAACTCTGTGTGGTGATAATACTGAAGATCTACTCTCTCAGTATTAGTAACTGTAGTCACCATGCTGTACATCAGATCCCCAGAGTTGATTCATCTTATAAATGAAGGCTTGTACCTTTGACCATCATCTCCCCATTTCCCCAATCCTCCAGCCCCCTGTAACCACCATTCTACTCTCTGTTTCCATGGGTTTAACTTTTCCACTTGTAAGTGACATCATATAGTATTTGTTTTTCTCTGCTGGCTTATTTCACTTGGCACAATGTTCTATAGGTTCTTACATCTTGTTTCAAGTGGCAGTATTTCCTTCTTTCTCTTAGGTGAATAATATTCCTCTGTGTGTGTGTGTGTGTGTGTGTGTGTGTGTGTGTGTGTGACATCTTTTATTCATTCATCTGTTGATGGACACTTAGCTTATTTCTATATCTTGGTTATTGTGAATAATGCTGAAATGAACATGGGAGTGCAGCTATCTCTTTGAGATACTGGTTTTATTTCCTTCTGATTTATACCCAGAAATGTGATTGCTGGAGCATATGCTAGGATTTTTAACTTCTTAAGGAACCTTCATACTGCTTTACCTAGTTTCTGAATCAATTTACATTCCAGCAACAATGTACAGGTGTTCTCTTTTCTCTGCATCCTCCCAACACTGGCTATCTCTTGTATTTTTTATATCAACCATCCTAACAGATGTAAGATGATATCTCATTGTGGTTTTGATTTGCATCTTCCTGGGGATAAGTGGTGTTGAACATCTTTCCATGTGCATGTTGGCCATTTGTAGGTATTCTTTGAAAAACTAAATGTCTATTCATGTTCTTTGCCTGTTAGTTAATCAGATTATTTGGTATTTTGCTATTGAGTTGTATAAGGTTTTTTTTATGTATTTTCATGTTAACCCTTTATCAGATCAGATATATGGTTTGCATAATTTTCTCTCATTCATAGGATAACTTTTATTTTGCTGATGGTTTCCTTTCTGTGCAGAAGCTTTTTAGGTTGATGTGGTCCCACTTGTCTATTTTGCTTTTCGTTGTTTGTGCTTTTGGTGTCATAGCCAAGAAATCCTTGCCAAGACCAATGTCAAGCTTTGTCCCTCTGTTTTCTTCTGGGATTTTTATGGGTTCAGGTCTTACATTTAAGTCTTTAATACATTTTGAGTTAATTTTTAAGTACCACACTGCCTTGATTAAATTGATTGATTTTTATGTTAAACCAACTCTGCCTCCTGGGATAAGTCTTTTGCAGTCATGGTGCATCATCGTTTTTATATATTGCTAGATTCACCTTACTAGTATCTTGTTGATTATATTTGTGCCTGGCTTCATCAGGCATATTGGTCTGTAGTGTCTTTTTCTGTTGTTGTTAATCTTCACCGGAGGATATGTTTTTTCCATTGCTTTTCAAAGAGAGTGGAAGGGTAGAGGGGACCAGGGGGGGGAGACACACACACACACACACACACACACACACACACACACACATCCATTGGTTGCCTCCCACACACGCCCAGACCCAGGAGCCATGGATCAAACCTGCAACCCAGGTGTAGGCACCCTTGGACCCTTGGCTGGGAATCGAACCTGCAAGCCTTTGGTGCTCAGCCGAAGCTCTAACTCTGGATCCACGCCAACCAGGGCTGTAGTGTCTTTTTATTGGCTGTCTCCATGTGGTTTTGTTGCCATGGTAAAACCGGCCTCTTAGAATGCTTTGAGAAGTGTTTCCTCTCTGCTGTATTTTGAGAGTTAGTGAGGGGTTTGTGTTAATTCATTTTAAATGTCTGGTAGAATTCACCAGAAAAGTCATGTGGGCCTGGCATTTTCTTCGTGGGCAGTTTTCGATTACTAATCCAGAGATCTGAAAGACTTGTTTTTGACAATTCCAGTGCGTGCGTGTGTGCGTGTGTGTGTTTAATAGAGGAGGGGATTATTTTTGGAGTCCTTACTCTGCCGTTCTTGCTGACATCTACTCTTTTCCCTTTAAGTTCTCTGGTGGAGTTAGAAGTAACCAGCCCATTCCATAGCCCTCTCATGCCTTATTCCTACCATATTGTTTTATTGTGGCAGACAATTTATAGTCTGGCAAAGCTGTCAGTGATCACTTCAGTCCAGAAGGCTTTAAGTGACTATTTAAATAACTGTTTTTGAAGGAATGTGCCATAGACTAATTATTTTTTCTTTCCAGTTGAAAAAGTCAGATAGCCATCTTTAAAGATCTTTTGGCCTTAAATACCATATCATAAATCAGAACTGAGTAGAGAAAACAGAAACAGTCAATGCATTTTAAACAAAAAAGGGGTTAATCATGGATGGATACAAAGGAACTACAGGTGTGAAAGAGGACTGGTTCTGGGCTTTGTCTTTAGGAATAATAGCTTCCAGAAAAACAGAGATCTGACCCACAGAGACATCTGCTTCTAAGGACAGACTTTATTTTAAACTTGTGAAAAACTAGTTTGAATTTCAGTGCCTTTTTTTGTTGTTTTGGCTTGTTTTGTTTGGTGTGTGTTCTGCTTTTATTTTTGTTATTTCTATTTTCCTGACTTCTTTTGTTTTATCTAATAGGTCTCTTTCTTTTTTAATCCTCACCCAAGGATATTTTTTTCCATTGATTTGTAGAGAGAGTGGTAGGGAGGGAGGGAGGGGAAGAGAGAGAGAGAGAAAAACATCGATGTGAAAGAGGCACAATGATTGGTTGCCTCCTGCACACACCCCAACCGGAGCCAGGGATCAAACCTGCAACTCAGCTACGTGCCCTTGAGCAGGAATCGAACCTGAGACCCTTTGGTGTGCCGGCCAACACTCTTACCACTGGGCCACACTGGCCAGGACTAATAGGCCTTTTTTTTTAGATTATGAGTTGAATGCTTGAAACATTTATTTTCATTATTAATTAGTTTTTAATGTATTAATTAGGACTCTAAAGTCTTCTTTGAGTATTGTACTGGTTGGTGACATTCCATAGGTTTTCAGTTTAATCAATCTCATTTTAATTTTTTACCTAATTCTATACTTTTATTTTTATTTTCTCTTTAATGAGTTTTTTCTTCATGTAGAAAACTTTATATTTTTATTATTTATGTCTGGTCATTTTGTTATAGTTTTACTGTGGTATAAATGCTTTATTGACATTTTTACGGCCTAGTATATAGTTTATTTTGAAAATATTCTATGGGCACTTGAAAAGAATATATGTTCTTTGTTAACGATGAATACACATGCCTACACACACACACACACACACACACACACACACACATATCTGAGTGGGTAAATTTATTTTTTAAATTCTTTGAAACTATTTTTGTTTCACTACATAGTCAATTGCTGAGAAAGGTGTGCTAAAATGTACTACTTTTAGATTTTTTACATTTTCTCTGCTTTTTAACAATTTTTGCTTTGTTACTCAGTGCATGAAGCATTGTCACAATGACGGACTCCTCATGAATGGAACAGTGTAACCAATAGGAAGCGTGCTTCTGTAGCGTGTAATGATTTTTGCTTTGTATAGCAGCTGGCCAGAAATTGATGTCACCCTTGTTGTCTGGGTACACCTTTGTCGGGCTCTTGACTGAATATTTTTTGTGGGTTTTAAAATTTCTGCTTTTTATCCACTTGGATTTTTAATTTAAAAATTTGTGTTAGCCCTCAGTGTTAACTGCCTGGTGAACAAGAAAACAAACTCATTCATATTTATGTTCTTGATTTAAATATTTAATTTGAATTCTGCCATCTTATTTAGGGCTAATCATTTTGATAGTTCCCCCTTTCTCCTTTCCTCCTTCTCTGTTTATGCTAAATTAATGGATCAATTGCTTGATTGTATATGAGGTGGGGGTGAGGAGTTCAAGTGCATTGAAGGGGTTAAATTTAGCAAGTCTTTAAAATGTAGCTTTATAAACTTCAAATATCAACATATCTATAGCAGTTCTCTAAATAGAACAGGACCTTTAGTGTACTTGTAAGTTTTTCATCCTGGCATTTCTTATACACTCTTGAGAAAATGTCAAAACCACAGACATTGATATTCTAAATTGTCATTCTTTTTACACTATTCTTCTTACACTCTGAATTCCCACAGTAAATAATAGAGCAGAAAATATTCATTTTCTATGATTATTTAAAGTTAAAAACATAGTTTTCTGTTTGATTTTACCAACAATTTAATTGTAACTTTTGTATCAAAAGTTAAAAAACTGGTAATAAATAAAAATATGATTCCAATTTCTCTGAAATGGTTTAAAATAGTACTATCCAAAGATAATGTCAGATATTTGGGGGGCATGTTGATTTCTCCTTCACTAGAAGAGTTCAGATGCGATAGATTACTTCTTGGTAAAGGTGCCTCATCCTCAGACCAATCAAATGTATTGGAATTAAAACAAAATACTCCTTTAACATTGCTTACTACTCAGTTAATCTACAATTCTAAGCATTTTCCTATCTGGGCACAGACAAATAGATGATCCAGAAAACCTATTAAGATCTTTTTTTCATCCCGTTCGTCGGTTCTACTTAATGGGATGCTTTTGTTGTAGTCCAAACATATATACACGAATGTATACATATGTGAAAGGAATAAACCATGATTCATGCTGAGCAGACAATTTCAGTTTAAATGTCCTATTTCTTGAATCAGTGTCCTGCTTGGGCTTCTTGCAGAGCCGCCCAGCCTGGAGGATGCTGGGAGGATGCTGAACGAGACCGTGGTGGTGAACAGCCCTGTGCAGCTGGAGTGTAAGGCTGCTGGAACCCCCTTGCCCGGTATGCTCACCTGGGGACTCTGTAACTTACTAACAGTTTTAAATTTCTAGGGATAGCTAACTCTGTTTATGAGCAAAACATAGTAACAGCTAATAAAGGAAAGAGTATAGATACATTTCAAGGGTAAAAGGGTATCATTAGGTAGATGGTGTTTTCAAATTTTCATTGCTTTCGACTACAAGAAATAATTTACCCATTTAAAAATGTAGAACTATGTGAATAATGAATTGTCTTATTGTCCTCACTGTGGCCACCAAACACACAATGATAGTTCGTGTACATTTATGTTGAAAGATACATTTTTATCTAGTCCACATTGATTATCTTTATAAATCTGTCATTTGATGAGACTTTGTTTATTTTCGTCACTGGTAAGTTATTCCTGTGAATCAATAATAATATAAATTTTTGAAGCTAATAGCAGATATATGTTTGATTTTTATTAGATGCGAAGAGAACATTTTTGTAGAAGAGAGGAACATAGACAACAAAAAGAAATAGAACCAGTTAAAAATTGGGTACCAAACAGTATTGATACATTAGAGATAAAATAAATATTTTTTATAAATTTATTTCAGGACTTTTATATTGGCTTGGCTATTCATGTTCTTAAGCTTACTTCCTCGTAAAAATCAACCCTAGGGAGATATTTAAATAGATTAAACTGAAATGAAAAGCACAAGAATAAAGCAAGTGTTACTATTTTAGATAAGCTCCAATTTAGTATATGGATTGAGCTTTTCTCTTTTTTTTTTTAGCTCTTAACAGAAAAAAATTAAGTAGATGGGCTTCTCTCCTCTTCCCCTTGCAGTCATTACATGGTACAAAGATAATCGTCCGCTCTCGGGCTCCACCAGTGTGACCTTCTTGAACAGAGGACAGATCGTTGACATCGAGAGCGCCCAGATCGCAGATGCTGGCATCTACAGATGTGTGGCCATCAACTCCGCTGGAGCTACGGAGTTACAGTACAGTCTCCAGGTCCACGGTTAGTGCTGCTTCTCCCAGATTCACCCCTGAGGTAAAGAAACATTCAGAGTGACCAAGTCCTGCTATAAAATCCCAGCGTAAATATTTCAGAGTGAGTTGGTGTCATCTTCATAGACGAGCACAGTGTTCCAAAACTGATCAATGTGTTCATTTCCTCATTCCTATGAAAATGCTCTGTTTTCACATGTTGTTGAACTTAACGTTTGTTTTATTTTTTTTAATTTATTTTTGTTACAAATGTTTCTCCCTTTTCCCCTATTGACCACCCCCCTCCCAATCCCGCCCTCGCCCCTGTCTCCAGAACTTATGTTTGTTTTCGATGAATTGTTGAAATAGTCGTAATCTTTTATATCAGCAAGGGCAACGGCCCTGTTTGTAAATAAAATACTGTCTAGCAGAATCCTATTTTTAAACAAATGTTTCCAATTTATTATCTCTAATAATGCTTTTAAGAGGAATTGATAGTTAACATACTAGAGTGGATACAGTGGAGGGACACCAACACACACACAAGCCTGGAAATCAAGAAATAAAAATCCACCCTGGTATCAAAAACTGGATTTCCTACTTCCGGTCAAGATGGCGGCGTAGGTAGACGCGGTATCGCGTCCTCCCACAACCACATCAAAGTTACAACTAAACTACAGAACAACCATCATTCAAAACCGCCTGAAATCAAGCTGAATGGAAGTCGTACAACTACAGAATTAAAAAAAAAAAAAAAAAGCAGCTACATCCAGACTGGTAGGACGGGCGGCGCAGCAGCGCGAGGGGTGGCGGCGCGGAGGTGGCGGCGCAGCGCGGCAGCGGCGGCGAGACGGGCTGGTCCCACACCCACGTGTGGCGGATAAAAATCAGGAGGCTCCCGCGGCTGGGAAGGTCCTTCCTGAGGACTGAGGGGTCCCCGTCCCACACCAGGTGCCCCTCTCAGGGTTCCAGTGCCAGGAAGAGAATTTCCATAACTTCTGGCTGGAAAAACCAGCGGAAACTGAGGCTCAGGGAGGCTGAGGCGGCTGGAGCCCCAGGCAGCTCCTTAAAGGGCCCGCGCACGGACTTAGCGGACTCTCTCCCTCTGAGCTTGGAGGGGAGGCAGCTCGAGGGGCGCCAGAGACATACAGGGAAGAACTGAGCTGTTTGGCACTGGAGCGAGGGCTGGAGAGGGGGCTTCCTCGGGGACAAACGTGCTGTCAGAGGCCTTTGTTCCTTTGGTGAGCCCTTCCCGGGGGCGGCAGACAGAAGCCATATCTGGGACTCCAGCAACCTGGCTCACACTGGTAGCCCCGCCTGCTGACTCCCTGAGGCCCCGCCCCGCCCCACACAACTTTCAAGCCCACCCAAGCTGTTGCCACTTGCTTAACCATAGGATTGGCCTGTCTTGGATCCTGCTTCAGGTTTTTCCTAAATTCTTTCAAACGAGCAGCATCGGGTCTCAGCGAGCCCCATACCTCTCATTAAGTAATACACTGAAACAAACACAGGGAGGCAGCCAAAATGAGGAGACAAAGAAACAGGTCCCAAATGAAAGAGTAGAACAAAACCCCAATAAAAGAACTAAGCGAAAGGGAGATAAGCAATCTAACAGATACTGAGTTCAAAATACTGCTTATAAGGATGCTCAATGAACTTAGTGAGAACCTCAGTGAACTTAGGGAGGGCCTCAAGAGCATAAAAAAGGACCAGTTAGAAATCATGGATACACAGAATTAAAGGAGGCATTAACTGAAATAAAGAATAATTTACACAGCTTCAATAATAGAGTATGTAAATCCAAGGAGCAAACCATCGATTTGGAACATAAGGAAGCAAAAAATCCCCAATCAGAACAGCAAAAAGAAAAAAGAATCCAAAAAAATGAGGATAGTGTAAGGAGCCTCTGGGACAACTTCAAGCATGCCAACATTCGCATCTTGGGGGTGCCAGAAGGAGAAGAGCGAGAACAAGAAATCGAAAACCTGTTTGAAACAATAATGGCAGAAAACTTTCCTAACTTGGTGAAGGAAACAGACATACAAGTCCAGGAAGCACAGAGAGTCCCCAACAAGATGAACCCCAAGAGGCCCACACCAAGACACATCATCATCAAAATGCAAAAGGTTCAAGACAAAGAGAGAATCTTAAAAGCAGCAAGAGAAAGGCAGCTAGTTACCTACAAGGGAGTACCCATTAGGCTGTCAGCTGATTTCTCAAAAGAAACTTTGCAGGCCAGAAGGGAGTGGCAAGAAATATTCAGAGTGATGAAAACCAAAACCTACAACCAAAATTACTCTATCCTGCAAAGCTGTCATTTAGAATTTATGGACATATAAAAACTTTCCCAGACAAGAAAAAGTTAAAGGAGTTCATCACTACCAAACCGTTATTATATGAAATGATGAAGGGTCTTTTTGAAGAAAAAGATAAAATGTATGAACAAACAAAATGGCAATGAATACATATCTATCAACAATGGAATCTACAAACAAAATGAACAGGAAGAACAGAAACATTCTCATAGATACAGAGAACATTTTGTTGGTTGCCAGTTGGGAAGGGGGTTGGGGGAATGGGTGAAAAAGGTGAAGGGATTAAGAAGCACAAATTCATTGCTAGACTGACAAACCTCAAAGGGAAAGGGGTTGGGGGGATGGGAAGAAATAAACCAAAGAACTTATATGCATAACCAATGGACACAGACAATAGTGTGGGAAAAGGTGGGAGGGGGGTGGGAGTGGGGAGGAGGGGGTCAATGGGGGAAAAATGTGGAACATCTGTAATACATTTTACATCCAAAAATAAAGATTTGAAGAAAAAAAAACAAAACAAAACTGGATTTCCTGAACGGAGTAACAAAACGTTAATTTCCTTATCTGTAAGATGTTCAAATACCGATCATTGCTGTACTTAACTCACAGGATAGATGTGATTAGAATCCCAAATCAGAAAAGTGAAAGAACTTACCCCCCAAAATATACCAAAATCCCAATACATGTAGAACACTGCTGCGGACACTCCATATCATTGTCATCACTCTGAGGTGCAGGCTTCTGTGATGTGAGCACGGCTCACGTTCTCTGTCTCTCCCTCTGCAGTGCCTCCGTCCATTTCCGGCAGCAGCAGCGCGGTGGCCGTGGTGGTTAATAACCTGGTGAGGCTGGAATGTGAAGCCAGGGGCATCCCTGCCCCGAGTCTGACCTGGTTGAAAGACGGGAGCCCTGTCTCTGGTTTCGCTAATGGGATACAGGTACGCGGTCATTCCTTTGGGGAATCGACTCCCTGATTCTTCAATACAGGAAGTACGAACAGGGGAGGCTGTTGAAAGAGATTGGAGAACAAGGATTCACAAATGTTATCCAAAACCATACACATAGACATTCATAGATGCTATGGACGTACAGTTGAGATTTCTAAACAATTCACTAAAAGCTCAGTACATCTAAGAATTCCCTTATATCATATGTAGTGCTATAGTTTAGATACTTTCCACCTCCCCACCTCCATCTCCTGCCTCCACTCAAGAGATACCATACACAAAGAAGGGTTCAACACCAAAAAACAGGGATTTCCTGGTAGAATTTATATTTATTTATTTATTTATTTTTCAATATTTTTTTTTTTATTGATTTTAGAGAGAGAGGAAGGGAGAAAGGGAGAGAGAGAGATAGAAACATCGATGAGAGAAAATATCAGTTGGCCACCTCCTACATGCCCCAGTCTGGGGATTGGGCCCACAATTTGCGCATGTGCCCTGACCAGGAATTGAACCAGCCACCTCTTGGTGCATGGGTCGATGCTCAACCACTGAGCCACACTGGCCGGGCTAAAATTTATATTTAAATATGTGGAGATAATAATGACTCAGAAAACCATATGGAGTATATTTACTTCTACAAAATGATCAAATTAAAAAGTGAGACATCATAAAGAAAACATTACAAAAATTGACAAGAGAGTGTGAAAAAATATATGCTTTACAGTGACTCAAAATAAAAAATACGACACACACATCTCATTTAAAGTGCACTTTAATTTTATTTTGTTTGGCAGAGAACATAGTCCTCCCACCGTTCTACTTCTTTAGCTTTTCTTGAAATTCCAAGGCTTGCAGACATTGGGATCATGAAGGGTTTACAGTTAAGGTCAATATTTTAGAAGCGCAACTAGATCAATGGGATAAAAGTGCAATGAATGTGACTAATTAATTTATTTGGCTGCTACTTTGCTGTTAAGTTTAACTTCTTACTTGTTCTCTCAAAGGAAAATTAGAAGCAGGATTAGCTCCTCTTATTCCCACCTCTGCTCCTCTCTCTCCCCTGGAGGCTTTCTCTTTCTCTGTAGTAAGTGTGGGTGAAATTGGACCTTCATTTGATCCTGTAGAGAGAGACTTGCTTTCAGTGGTCATTACCACACTGGGTTCTGGCCTCTCAGTCTTCCTCCACAGATAAGATGGGAAGGGGATTAAATGATGCGCACTTGAAAGTATCCAGGTGGAAATCCTTCTAGAGACAAATGCCAATTGATCAACCTCAGAAAATAAGAAAAAAGTCTGTTTACTCCTACTGTTCTCTGGGATCATGTTGGGTATTCAGCTTTCTTGTCTTTGATAGGTTCTGTCTGGGGGCCGCATCCTCGCTTTGACCAGTGCCCAGATCAGTGATACAGGGAGGTACACCTGCGTGGCCGTGAATGCTGCTGGGGAGAAGCAAAGAGACATAGACCTCAGAGTATATGGTGAGACACTAACAAGATCTCTGCTCTGATATACTTGTGTTTAAGTCCTAAGATCATTGCAGACAGGTAAGGGACGTTTTTGACAATAAAGAACTATGAACAATAGGAATGATATTACAAGATTAATTCAAAACAAATTCTCCCTTTCTGCCTTATATTTATCCTTAACCTTCCTTTTTTAAAGGTCTGAGAAATTAAAATGCATATATTAATCATGTAAGGTGTGGGTTTTATGGAGTACCCCGAGGAACCTGACTATGGAGAACAGCTTTGTGATTTGGAAGACATAATCTCACTAAAGCAAGCTTCTGTTCAGGAAACTCTCTTGATCCATTCTCCCCAAAAACTTGATTTTATTACTCTTTAATTATATGTACAATCAGCCTATACTTATAATCAGCAGTTTGCATTCAATACTGTGTCTGTGAATTAAAGGCTATTTGAGAAGCAAAAGTTAAACTAAGCGTAAACTTAGACAAAATTTAAATTTTGAGTTTTTTCTTTATCTGTGCTGCAGCTTGTAAGGTACAGTAGGGAATGTCTGAAGCTAATGGCCCCCAGAACAAAGTTGGGGCCCCACTGGCCTCCACTCATAGCTCACACTTGCTATTTCATGTTTTAGTGAACCTTTGCATTTAGAACTCTTTCAGGCTGGTTTTAAGGGTCTTATTTGCATTCTGTTTCTTGGTTCATGGAATAATGAATGTGTTTCTTCTGTGGCCCCTCAAAGAATATCTGTTTAATGCAGGCTTTCTCTTCTAAGTCCCGCCTCACTTCTAGAAAAGGCACTTCTATTCAAAGGCATTACTTATTTTTCTTGACCTCCAGGCCATGTGGGTTGAATTCTCTTTTTAAGTTTGCCAAAGACAAATGTAATTATCACAAATAATTAAGTTTGCCAAAAACACATGCAGTGATCACAAATAATTTAAATAAGTTATACATTTTAATAAAAATACCACTTGTTGCAACATGGATATCATATGTCTCATTAAGCTGGAAACCCTAGTCGGCATCAGTAGACGACTCGAGGGTTCTCGACGTACCTCTGTCTCCTGTTTCTTCTGCAGTTGACCTGGTCCACGTCCAACCTCCAGCTTTGCTGGCGCCCTCTGTCTGAGGTAGCAAGCAGGTGGGGGTGAAATACTCATCCCCGGGCAACCCAACTCCTTCCCTTTATGGGCCACTTTTATGCTTTATGGAGAACTGGAATGTAGCTGTCTCCAATGTCCTTAGAGAATGATTCATCACATGGTCAAAGTATGTCACACAGTAGCTCCTTCAGCCACTGGCAAGTAGGCAGAGGGGTGACATTGGTATTTACTGGGTTTTAGTCATCAGGGAAAATTGGGATTGGCTCCTTCCATTTTCACAGTGGTTAATGTCAACGTGGACCTGGGAGATGATAGGGTGTTGGTGTTATCTGGGACTTCCCAAGATGTGCACCACTATTCTGTATCATTGGCTAGGATACTTCCAGGCCACCTTGTTAGTCTGAAAAGCCAGATTTTTCGTTTGTTGTAAAATTCAAATGGCTAGCTAAAATGTGCACGTTTGCAAATGTGTGTGTGTGCGACCTTGTGTCTAATTAGAGCCTAAAGAATGTCTATCGCGAGAGGTAAATTCCCTTCAGATTTACCATCAGAGCGTGGGGGCAGTGGGAGGAGTAGACAGTGGATAAAATACCTTTCCCTGCAGTTACAAGAGTAGTTCATTAAAATGTTTTCTCCTGGGAAATTCAGGGTATGTCTACCCCATTCTGAGGTGCCCAAACAAGAGAATTGAGTTTTTAAATGATGTGGATTCCTGCAGTATCTGTTCTTTCAACTTTAGCTCAGAGAACATTCTTAGAGACTACACAATTCTCCAGCATCTCAATAAGTATAACCCTATGGCGATTCTAATTTCGGTAATGAAATTTAACAAGTATAATGTGTAGGATGAAAAACAGGTGCAGCTCATCCCTTCCTATGCAACATGACCACAAAGCAGAATAGGAATAACATCTAAGAAAGCTGAGGATCTGAAGGGGAGAAGCTTTTCTCTTCTCAGACTAAACAAAATGTTGAAAATGAAAGACAGGACAGAAAAAAATAGATGTGTTTCAGAAACATATATCCTTGGCTGTAATTAGATTTGCTTTAACCAGTGTTCTTTAAGAAACAAATCCTCTATTGTTTTTGCATTTTTTCTCTCCATTTTAAAATTCTGGTATCCTTTTGAACTTGATTTCACGCACTTTGCTGTAAAGAAAAACAACTGAAAGAAAAATATTTGGAAATAAATTAGCATTGTGCTTTCTTGAATTATTTCCGACTTTTACTTCTACAAGGAGTCATAAAGAATTCATACTCTTTCGTAAATCCCACAAATAATCTAAGATAAACATATTTTTATCCAGTTACGGTACTTTTTATCCACTGAGACCAGACTACCTGAAGTTATTTCCAAGCTGTGAAGTCAGCTATTCTTTCTGTGCTGAGACCAATAAGTGTATCTGTTTTCATAACATCTCAGGAAATGACACTAATTGTGCTGATTTTGCTAACATTACGGCAGTTTTCATCTGAAACCTGACTAATTGTGTATCTTTCATCTAATGTGTCCCATATTGAAAACAATCCCACTATATTCTGTTCCCCATAGATTACTTTAAGCTTATCGAGAGCCAGATGTCTGCATGTGCTATTAAACTGAGCAGAAGGGACATCAGGCATCTCTCCCTTGGTCTGCCCCAGTCCTTGCGCATGCTCTGTCTTCCTTCAGCATCAATTCCTTTGGCTCTGGCACAGTTGTGCGTCCAGAAAACACACTGTTACTGGTTGAAGTCAACTGCATTCACTGTCATTTTGCCACATGCAGCAGAATAAAGCCTGAAACCATGGCTAGAAGACTGCAGAAACATTCCTCAGCCCAGAAATTTCATTTCTACCGAAGCATTTGGAAAGATTTTTGAGGAATCATTTCAGTGAAACTTATCCCTTCCTGTAAGACAAAACAAAGGAAAAACTAGAAATATGATCCATTTCCCATAATCCGAAATAGCTATGGGACTTCATGGGAAATGACCGAGGAAGTTCCCCTCTGTGAATTTTGGAGTGGCCTTTTTATAACAGGCTTGGTTGCGTCATTTGTTTGTGTATTTGAATTATTATAAATACAGGCCGGAGAGAGTCCTTGAGAGTCCGCGGAGCCCACCCTCTCCTTCTTGGCAGGGTTGTACCTAAACCATCTGAGACAAACGACTGTTTACTTTACTTTTTAATACACCCAATGGAAGGAGATTCCTTAAACTTCTCCAAGAACACATTTCAGCATCTGACAAGCCTTGGAGCCAGGGAATTCAAATTTTAACCTCATTAACATTTCAACTCATTTCCTCTTTTTATGTGATTGTGAGTGTGTTGTACGGCTGGTCACTGATTCATTTTGTTCTGCTCTGTGCCACTTATCCCACGTGGTTTTTATTCCATGGAAAGCTGACCAGGTACCGTGGAAAACCACAAAGAGCTCTAACCTGCAAGTCAGAAGACCCCTAGCTTGGTGACTGGTTGTCAGGGTATTTCAAATAAGCTGTCACCTGTCACCCACTTAGTTTCGCGCACTGTGACTAGATGGGACGGGGTGAGTTCTCGCACCTCTGTGTTTTTATTTTGCCTCTGTGACAATGAAATTTATTTATTTTTTTGCCAAAAAAATAAAACAAAACAAAACTATAACTCTCAAAAATGCATTTGCTTTAATTCATCGTTATTTCCAAACTATTTTGTGAATTATTTAGTCCTTTGAAAATCTTAAGTAGTAATATTGAGTTCAAGAGGGCACTTGGGGGGAACTTCCAATTCTATTTTTTTTTTCTTTATTTTATTCTGTTATTTTTATTCATCACCATTAATCTCCCCAGACCCTCTTCCACCTCCACCCTCCACCCTCCATCCTGCAATCACCACACTGTTGTCCATGTCCAAGAGTTCTTTCTCTTTTTTTGGAGAAAAGATAGTGAAAACTATCTTTGTTCAAAGCAGCATGTTAGTCAGTGATCTATTAACACTTGCAACCAAAGAGGGAACGTTGGAATGATCATGATCCGACATCTTAAAAGACCCAGTAGAGTTACCCAGCGTATGTCCTGATGATGAATAATGATGAGCAGTGTGCTGGCCTGCTTTATGCTGAGGGGACCCGTCTTTCACTCAGTTCCACCGAACATCGTGGGAGAAGAACAGAACGTCTCTGTCCTCATCAGCCAGGCTCTGGAGCTCCTGTGTCAGAGTGACGCCATCCCCTCGCCTACGCTGACTTGGCTGAAAGACGGCCGCCCGTTGCTGAAGAAACCCGGCCTCAGGGTTTCTGCAAACGGAAGTGTGCTGACGGTAAGCTAGCGGTGCACTGATTTCCTCTTAAATTATCCTGAGCGCATGGCTAGCGGTGCACTGATTTCTTCTTAAATTATCCTGAGCGCATGGCTAGCGGTGCACTGATTTCCTCTTAAATTATCCTGAGCGCGTGGCTAGCGGTGCACTGATTTCCTCTTAAATTATCCTGAGCGCGTGGCTAGCGGTGCACTGATTTCTTCTTAAATTATCCTGAGCGCGTGGCTAGCGGTGCACTGATTTCTTCTTAAATTATCCTGAGCGCATGGCTAGCGGTGCACTGATTTCTTCTTAAATTATCCTGAGCGCGTGGCTAGCGGTGCACTGATTTCTTCTTAAATTATCCTGAGCGCGTGGCTAGCGGTGCACTGATTTCCTCTTAAATTATCCTGAGCGCGTGGCTAGCGATGCACTGATTTCCTCTTAAATTATCCTGAGCGCGTGGCTAGCGGTGCACTGATTTCTTCTTAAATTATCCTGAGCGCATGGCTAGCGGTGCACTGATTTCCTCTTAAATTATCCTGAGCGCGTGGCTAGCGGTGCACTGATTTCCTCTTAAATTATCCTGAGCGCGTGGCTAGCGGTGCACTGATTTCCTCTTAAATTATCCTGAGCGCGTGGCTAGCGGTGCACTGATTTCTTCTTAAATTATCCTGAGCGCGTGGCTAGCGGTGCACTGATTTCTTCTTAAATTATCCTGAGCGCGTGGCTAGCGGTGCACTGATTTCTTCTTAAATTATCCTGAGCGCGTGGCTAGCGGTGCACTGATTTCTTCTTAAATTATCCTGAGCGCATGGCTAGCGATGCACTGATTTCCTCTTAAATTATCCTGAGCGCGTGGCTAGCGGTGCACTGATTTCTTCTTAAATTATCCTGAGCGCGTGGCTAGCGGTGCACTGATTTCCTCTTAAATTATCCTGAGCGCGTGGCTAGCGGTGCACTGATTTCTTCTTAAATTATCCTGAGCGCATGGCTAGCGATGCACTGATTTCCTCTTAAATTATCCTGAGCGCGTGGCTAGCGGTGCACTGATTTCTTCTTAAATTATCCTGAGCGCATGGCTAGCGGTGCACTGATTTCTTCTTAAATTATCCTGAGCGCATGGCTAGCGATGCACTGATTTCTTCTTAAATTATCCTGAGCGCATGGCTAGCGATGCACTGATTTCTTCTTAAATTATCCTGAGCGCATGTCTTCGGTATGACCCCCAGTACACTTGCCTGTCTCTACAGACGTTCTCTTAATTTTACATTATACAATTCTAGGAAACTTTTCATTAAGGAGATTTGTAATATTTTTTTAAATTTGGGGGGCTTAGTAAGAGTTAACTATTTACTTGTCTACCCATATTTGTAGCCAGAAGCCATCTAAAAAGCTTCCAGGGAAATAGTATAGAAATACTGTAAAGACTACCTATTCACAGTCATTCAGCCAATCCGCAGGTACCCGTTGTGAGTGCTCTGGATAGGGGTGCAAAAAAGTAGATGCATTTTCTGCCCTCAGTGTCTTCTAATTTTATATAAATATGTGACAAATGTAGCGACCATTCCCTGAAAATGCTGTAAGTGCTGTAGGTCTGAATTGGTGACCAAGTGGATAGTGCAGAAGGTACCCTTTGGGGGGGCAGCAGAAGGTGAAGGGGCAGCGCCTGGAGTCGTCTCGGAAGCTACTTGCATCTTTATGGGGCAAGAGGCCCGATTAAGGAAAGCAAGTGAGCTGGTGTGGCTGAAACGGAGAGTTGAACAGAGTGAATATTTGGACATAATTCTGACATGGTTGACTCGAGTAAAATAAGAGCTGATATTTAAAGCCAGCCTATGGAATTCGGATTCGAGAATGTTTATTTATTTATTTTTATTTTCTTTACTGATTTTAGAGAGAGAGAGAGGAAGGGAAAGGGAGAGAGAGATAGAAACACTGATGAGACAGAACATCGATTGGCTGCCTCCTGCATGCCCCCCACTGAGGGTTTGGCCCACAACCTGGGAATGTATCCTGACCAGGAATTGAACTGGCGACCTCTTGGTGCATGGGTCAATGCTCAACCACTGAGCCACATCGGCCGGGCCCAAGAATGTTTATAGAATCTTCATCATAACCCTATTGAGAAACTGAAAGAACGGCTAAGAAATCTGCCCAGTTAGCAAGGGGCCGGAATGGGTTGTGAATACAGGAGCATGGTTTCAGTCCATGCCGCAAACCACTCTACCTCCCCGCCTCTTGGCAAAGGAGGGTTGTTACTGGCAAGTCAAGAGAGTCTTGAGAAATGGATGATTGGTGTCAGCACCTAGAAGCTGAGGAGCTTGCACAGGGGGTCAGAAGCATGGGGCGGAGTGGAAGGGAGTACCAAAGTGTATGTTAGAGGCAAGAGAGTGGAGACCTTGCAAATTATGATCCTGAAATCATGGAGCTGTTGAGGAAGGAAAGGCCAGACTGTCTGAGGGAGGAAAGTAGGGTGAGCCCATGGAGCTATATAAAGAAGCAGCAGCAAAGACCACAGCCCCTGCTCAGACACAGAGCCCAGAGTTCTAGAAGGCAGCTGGTAGAATTCTTAAACCTTAGCTCTCACTGAGTGATAGAAGGAAACAATGCTATGGATACAATCCCCAGACTGGTAGGGGAGAACTCTGCATGGTTAGAACTGTCGGCAAGTTATACTGAGCGAAGCAGTTTATTTCTTCAGAGCACAGATTCCCAAAGGGATTGGGAAACCCAAAGAGAGATGATGGATGTTGAAGCAACCCTGACATTCATTGAATCCCACCACAGAGTTCGGCCAGGCCCCCTAGAGTGTACAGGTCCCACTGAGGGGTACAGAGAGAAGACCTGAAATGAAAGCTTCTAGTGTGCCCCCTCACCCCCAATTATACTAAATGCTTTCAATGATAACTTGAACTCCAGTGATTTAACTCTTGAATGTTTTAGCAATTGACTATAAGGTTTTTTCGCAATCAATACCATATTCTTTGTTGTAACCTCTTGTATTAAATTCTGCTATTATTTATACCTTGTTTATCATTAAACTCTTTAATGTTCAAGTACTTTCTATTCTCAACCAGAATGTAAGTTCAAGTCCAAAGCCATATAATACACTATACTTCTTTGCATTTTCTTTATGCAGTAGCTGGTCCAAGGTTCTCAATAACTGATGAATGGTCAGTGAATCAGTGATGAATGAGTTTGATGCGTGTTACAGATAAATACATAGAAAATATTTGCTGATATTCAGTTATCTACCAAGCATCAAACTGGGTACTAGGAGACCAAGACTAATTGAATATAATATTTGGCTTGAAAATGCTTAAAAGCCCCCTATGGGGGAAGAGATGTCATAAATAAATAAAAAAGGGTGTTACTTTACTGAACAATATCCTAGATGTATAAAGATTGTGCGTTTTAAAGCCTTAAATAACTTATTCGTAAATTGTGGGGTTTTTTTTTGCCATTTTATCTGAATTATATTTAAAAGGCCTTTCTAGATTTTCAATGACTGATATTAATGAGATTAAAATAAGCTATGTCAGGGACAAAAATTATTGAATCTTGATAAGTGGGTACTGGGTGTATAGCTATCCATTTTATTTTACTTTTACATGTTTGAAAATCTTCCTCATACAAATGAAAAATAAGAAATCACAAATAACAGTGACAGGAAACCCCGTTACATATAAAATAGAAACTGGTTTTAAAGCCTGATTTTCTTTTCAGATTGAAGATGCTCAGGTTCAAGACACTGGTCGTTACACTTGTGAGGCAACAAATGTTGCTGGGAAAACTGAGAAAAATTATAATGTCAATATTTGGGGTAAGTGTGATTAATTCCTGAAAAGCAAATGGTGTGGCGAATGGAGGTCTAACCTTTTATTCTGTGTGCCAGCTCTTACAATGCCATCCACCTACCTAAAATTGATCATAATACATAGATGCACCCTAATCCGTATGTTTAAGTGACGCTACAGTGTCCTGATCATCAGCTCATATAATTAATTCGAGAGCAGCCATAGATAGACTGCTTGAGCCTAGATGTGTTAATCTCTGTAACTTTTATATACAGTGGTTCTCGCCCTTGTCCGAGTGATACATCTTTTAGCTTCCACAAGCAGGATCTTCCAGTGATTGAGCCTTCTGCATGCATGGAGGGTGGGGTAGTCAATTGAAAATAAGTCAAAAGGCCAAATTATGTATATGAATCATGTGTGCATGTGAGAGAGACAGTGAACACGTGTCCTTGTGGGCGGGAATTGGCATCCCTGTGCTGACCAGTGGGACTAGCTTTCCTCACTTGAAATTTTACTGTCATGACATCCAAGCTGGATAGAGAAGTCAGTAAACAAGAGGATGCAGCCAGATTGGGAGCCTTCTGAGAGGATAATGGACTTGAGATTCAATCTGGCCAATGGATTGAGCATTGGGAACAATTAGGTGAAAGAGCTGTAAGGATGGAGTCGTTGTCAGAGAATGTTCTAGATGAGGACAGGGGTATGGCTCGGATGGAGAAGACGATGTGCAGATCAAGGAACTGAGTATCCAGGGTTGAGGCTGGATATTCATGTGGATGTTCAGTTCATACAGAAGGATGGCAGGTCTTCGTGTGAAGAGGAGGGATAGAAACAAGTGCCAAATTGTTCAGAGACTGGAACAAGAATGAGGTTCACAGATGGTAGAGAGAGCGAGTAGTAAACCGGAGGTTTTCGCAGGGGTGGTTGAACGAAGACTGGAAGCTGCTTTGGGAGGTGGGGGGCTCTCCCCCTCCTCCACTCCCAGGAGCTGGGAGGACAATACCGCAGCCAGGGAAGTGGCCAAGGAGAGTCCGGCAGCACGATGCCTCGGGCTCGGCCTCCGAGACGCGCGTGCGCACAGGACTCACTTTGAACGTTCCAAGGAGAAGCTGGAGGCCAGTGGGAGGCGGGCTGTGTGGCCTCATTCAGATAACAGGTCTGTTTCTTAGATCAAGTCCCTGCCTCTGTTCTCTACTGTGTGTTAGATGCCTGTTGTTTTCCGATTCTGGTCAGCCTCTGAGACATCAAAGCTGGCTGGGTGCAAATGACTGGGTTAAGTTTACACTTGGTAAGTGACTTAGCCTTTTGGTGCAAGGTGTCTAAATATCTGTAACAAATTAGCTTCTTTTTGTGCCATGCTTAATATTGTTTTTCTTTATTGATTTTAGAGAGAGAGGAAGGGAGAAAGAGAGAGAGTGAAACATCGATGAGCGAGAACATCCACTGGCCGCCTCCTGCATGCCCTCCACTGGGGATTTGGCCCACAACCTGGGCATGTGCCCTGAGTGGCAATCGAACCGGTGCATGGGTTGACACTCAACCAGTGAGCCACACAGGCCAGGCTCAATATTCTGATAATTAAGTTTCTACCTGTGCAAATGGGAAGTTTGCAATTAGGTAGTTAGTATATGTCTTACAGTGGGCTTTTTAATGAGGTGTTGATGTGTCAGCCTCAATTGTTAATTGTTTTCTGTGTCATCAAGTGCACACCTTTTTAAAAAACGTGTGAAGTGCCCTGGCCAATTTGGCTCAGAGGTTAGAGCATTGGCCTGCGGTCCAGAGAGACCCGGGTTTGGTTCCTGCTAAGGGCACGTATCTCTGTTACAGTTTGTCCCCGGCCCTGGTTGGTCGTGCGGGTGGCAGCCGCTTGATGTGTCCCTTTCACGTCGATGTCTCTCTCTCTCTCTCTTCCTCTCTCACCCTCCCACTCTGAATAAAAAATGGAAAAATGTCCTCAGGTGAGGATAAAAAAACAAACAAAAAAACCATGAAGTATTAGGGAAATTGTATATTAAAAGAGTGTGAAAATAGTTTGTATTTCTTTCTTTCTTTTATTTTTTATCTTTCAGTACCACCAAATATTTATGGTTCTGATGAACTTGCTCAACTCACAGTCATTGAAGGGAATCTCCTCAGTCTGTTATGTGAATCAAGTGGTCTGCCACCCCCAAATCTCATTTGGGAGAAGAAAGGTCAGTTTTCATCCTCTGACATTTACAAGAGTAAATGTAATATTAGATGAATTTATATTTTATCAGACAAATATGTTAATTTATTTTTAAAGTTTTCAAGGGTTTGCATACTAAAATACTAAGCAGCATTAATATTAAATGTGCAGTGTGATATTTCTGCATGATCCAGCTGAAAATCTTCAATTTTGAGACTAACTTCCCCCCAGAAAAAAATTTACATTGTTCTTTTATCAAGTGCAGTATGGGGTAGCTATAATGATCAAGAAACCACCATTCAAAGAACTATTATTTTTCCTTAATATAGGATTAAAAATTATTTTCTAAACAAGCATATTTGTGGCAGCTTTATAATGTGTGTTAAGATTAAATTCTGCAGTTGGACAGATTTTCAATTTATTCATCAACAAATATTTATTTGTGTCTGTACCAGACAGATCACCTAAATGTTTAGCTGATTTTAAAAATCAGTTTCGCTTCTGTTTTAATATTTAATTTTATTTGTTTTTCTAAGTTTGTATTCTTTCATATGCAATATTTGTCGAACTTACCAAAATTTTGCAGATTTTCTTAGTAAAGTTTTTCTTCTCCTCCTCCTTCTTCTCTTCCTCATCTTTCTCTTCATCCCCTTCCTAATTCTCTTTCTTCTCCTCCTCCTTCTTTTTTTGTGTAGGATTACTTTACAGTGCCATCTGTCTTTTAGGTACTTGGCCTGGAAGTAAATGAATAAATAGATACACTTATCAGAAAATGTACACATAATGCTTTGTGAGTTTTGGGGTTTTTTGCTTCATGTTCTGCCGTTTGGTTTTCTTTGTAGGCTCCCCAGTGCCGGCCGATTCTGCAGGGCGGGTCAGGACTCTGTCTGGAGGCAGACAGTTACAGATTTCAGTCGCTGAAAACGCAGATGCAGGGCTTTATACGTGTGTGGCATCAAATGTTGCTGGAACTACCAAAAAAGACTACAACCTGCAAGTTTATAGTACGTTATTGATCCGCCAGGCTTTGGCACAATTATCTTTAAATGTTTCTATTTTTCCTTTTCCTTTATAACTTTAAGATAGAGTCCAAGTTATATGGTTATATATACCTACCATAAGACCCACAAATGTAAACGGTGCTGAGGAAATCAGAGAGCAGTTACTTATTAGTGCTGTTTATTCAGCAATACAGCCGTCCACTCTGGGTCAGCTTGGCAGTGTCAGGCACGTGAGTGTGGCTGCGATTTGTTCAGGGCAAAATAGTGGACATGGAGGATGAGGAGGGATGACATTGTACCACAGACTATATTTATCATATGTAAAAACAGGTCATTTTAGAGAATAACTTGTATAAGATTTTAAAGTGCTTAGAATATGCAATTATCTCATTTCATCTTTACCTGAGTTGTGATATGAATCAAAATTGCTGCCTGCGCCCATTATGCATTCATGAAAACATCAGCCCGGAGAGGATCCCATGACCCACCGAGATCAGACGGCTTGTGATGTGGTAGGAATGGGACTAGAACACAGGATTGCTAACACCGGCCCACTTATTTTCTCACTCACGTGTGTATTAGAGTTGGTCCAATTTTTGTTCTTGGAATCAGTACGCATTAGGTGAATTCAGCTGCAAAGTTACAGGATAACTGGGCCCCAGTGGCTTAAGCAAATAGAGGTTTATTCTGTCACATAAAGAGAAGTGTGAGGTTGGCAGTCAGGAGTTGGTCACCACATAAACAAATGAACAAAATCAGAAAGAAAAGTTACAACTGATACGACAGAAATTCAAAGGACCCTAAGAGAGTACTACAATAATTATATGCCATAAAATGGACAATCTAGAAGAAATGGATAAATTCCTAGAAACATACCATCTTTCAAGATTGAACCATAAAAAAAAATAGAAAATATGAATAGACTGATTAGTAATGAGGTAGAATCAGTAATCAAAATCCTCCCAACAAACAAAAGTTATGGACCATGGATGAATTCACTGGTGAATTTTACCAAACATTCAAAGATTTAATACCTATTCTTCTCAAACTCTTCTAAAACATTTAAGAGGCAAGAATGCTATCAAACTCATTTTATGAGGCCAACATTACCCTGATATCAAAATCATGCAAGGGCACCACAAAAAAAGAAAATTACAGGCCAATATCCTGAATGAATGTAAATGCAGAAATCTTCAACAAGATATTTGCAAACCAAATTTAATAATGCAGTAAAAAGAGTATACATCATGATTAAGTGAGATTTATTTCAGGGATGCAGGGATAGTTCAGCATCCACAGATCAATCAGTGTGATGTGCCACATTAACAAAATGAAGGATTAAAACCATACAGTCATCTCAATAAAAGCAGAAAAAGATTTGACAAAAGTGGCCCAACCTGTGTGACTCAGGGGTTGAGCATAGCCTCATGCACTACGAGGTTGCCAGTTCAAGTCCCAGTCAAGGCACATGCCCAGGTTGTGGCCCTGATTCCCAGTTAGGGGCATGCAAGAGGAGGCCAATCGATGTTCTCTGTCATTGATGTTTCTATCTCTCTCTCTCTTTCCTTCCCTCTCTCTCTCAAATCAATAAAGAAAAAAAAAAAAAGATTTGACAAAAGTGTAATTTTCATTTATGATAAAAACTCTCAAAAAAGTGAGTATAGCAGGAACATACCTAGACATAATAAAGGCCATATAATCTGTAGCTAATATCATAGTCAATGGTGAAAATCTGGAATCTTTTCATCTAAGATCAGGAGCAAGACCAGATGTCCACACTTTTGTTCAACATAGTATTGGAATTTCTTGCCATAGCAAGTAGGCAAGAAATGGAAACAAAAGCATTCAGATCAGAAAGGAAGAAGTAAAACTCTTACTATTTGCAAATGACATCATAGAGTATATACAGAAAACTCTAAAGAGTCCACCAAAAAAACGTTAGAACTAATAAATAACTTCAACAAAATTGCAGAAGATCCCAAATTGTCAAAGCAATCTTAAGAAAGAAGAACAAAGTTGGAGGTATCATGCTTCCTGATTTCTAATTATAGTACAAATCTCTACTAATCAAAACACTATGGTATTAGCATAGAAACAGACATGCAGATCAATGGAACAGAATATACAGCCCAGATATATACCCACACATATATGAACAAATTAATTTAAAACAAAGGAGCCAAGAACATACAATGAAGAAATGACAGTCTTCTTAATAAATGCTGTTGGAAAACCAGAGAGCCACATGCAAAAGAATGAACTTAGACCACTATCATATACCATATACATAATTAACTTTAAATGAATTCTTACTTGAAAGTAAGAACTGAAATACTAAAATATCTAGGGAAAAAAACATAGGTAGAAACCTCTTTGATATAGGTCTCAGCTATACTTTTGTGGATCTGATTCCAAAGGCAAAGGAAATAAAAGCAAAAATGAACAAATGGGGCTACATCAAACTGAAAAACTTCTGCATAATGAAGGAAACTATCGTCAAAATGAAAAGCAAATCTACTGAATAGAAGAAGATATCTACAGATCACATATCCAACAAGGGATTAATATCCAAAATATATAAAGAACTCATACTACTCAACATAAAAAAACAAAAAAAACTTGATGAAAAAATGGGCAGAGGATATGAATGGATATTTTTCTAAAGAAGACATACAGATGGCCATTAGGCACATGAAAAAATGTTCAACATCACTGATTATTAGGGAAATAATTAAAATCAAAACCACAGTGAGGTATCACCTCAAACCTGTTAGAAATCACTATTATTAAAAAGACAAAAAATAATAAGAGTTGGAGAAGATATGGAGGAAATGTAAATTGGTGCAGCCACTATGTAAAACAGTATGGAGATTCCTCAAACAAATGAAAAATAGAACTACCATTTGACCAAGCTAATCCACTGGGTATTTATTCAAAGACTAAGAAAATACTAATTTGAAAAAATAGATACACCTCTGTGCTTATTGCAGCATTTTTACAATAGCCAAGATATGGAAACAACTTAAGTGTCCATCAGTGGATGAATGGATAAAGAAGATATAATACATGTATGCAATGGAATATGACTCAGCCATGAAAAAGAATGGAATCTTGCCATTATTACACAGGTGGACCTTGAGATTATTGTGCTAAATGAAATATATCAGATGGGGGAAGACAAATACAGTATGATTTCACTCATATGGGGAATCTAAAAAAGCAAAAAAGGTATGAAACAAACTCATAGATACAGAGAACAGATTGGTGGTAACCAAAAGGGAAGGTGATGGAGGTATGTGAAATGGATGAAGGGGGCCAATTTTATGGAGAAAGATGGTAACTAGGCTCTTGGTGGTGATCACTTTGTAGTGCATATAGATGTCAAATTATAGTTTGTATACATGAAACTTTTATGTTATATGCTGATATACCGCAGTAAAAAAATAGATGTATCTTTCCCTGTTTTCAGGAGAGCTAAAAGTTCCCAAAATTTATAGCTCCCATCTCCTGCCAGCAGATCTTTATTTAAATTGTATTGGCCAGAATAGATTCATGTGGCCACTTCAGTTTTCAGAGGAGACCAAAGAATAATCTCAGCTTTTCTAATTCCTGTAGTGGTAGATGGAAGCAAGATAAGAATTAGTAATTGATGTTGGATTGTGAGCTAGGCTACCATATATGTTTTTAAATTAATACTACAAAGACTTTGGTAAATGATAAGTTCAAATATTTGTGTAACTTCTCAAGAGCAGGGAAAGAAGCAAGCACAACATTTTTGCTTACTGTGTGGTTAGCTTTATTTTGGGCATGAACCCATTTAGAAACAACGAAGAAGTATTCCGCCTCTCAGTATAGCAATGCCACCTCTGTAAGTCGTAGGTCTTTTTTAGCAGTTAATCTTTTCACATGACAAATGAATTTACAATCAACAAACAATAAGTGTTGATGAGGATGTGGAGAAAAGAGAACCCTCATTTACTTTTGGTGGGAGTGCAGATTGGTGCAGCCAGTGTGGAAAACAGTATGGAGATTCCTCAAAAAATTTAAAATGGAGCTGCCTTATGACCCAATAATTCCATTCTGTGTATATTTCCAAAGAAACCCAAAACACCAATTCAAAATAATATATGCACCTCTATGTTTATTGCAGCATTATTTACAATAGCCAAGATGTGTAAGCAACCCAATTGCCCATCAATAGAATAGGATAAATAAGAATCTGGTACCTATATACAATGGAATATTAGTCGGCCATAAAAAAGAATAAAATCTTATTCTTTGCAACACCATGGATGGACCTAAAGGATATTATGCTAAGTGAAATAAGTCAGACAAAGAAAGACAAATGCCATATGACTTCACTTATATGTGGAATCTAAACAGCAAAATGAACAAATGAAATAGAAAGAGACTCATAGATACAGAGAACAGATGGAGGTAGCCAGAGAGGGAGGGGTTAGGAGGCTGTGTGAAGAAGACGAAGAGATTAAGAACTACGAATTGGTAGTCACAAAATAGTTCTGGGGATGTAAAGTACAACATAGGGAATATAGTCAATAATATTGTAAAATACTATATATTGCACCAGGTGGGTACTTGAAATATTGGGGGGACAGCTTTGTAAAGTATATGATTGTATAACTACTACGCTGTACACCAGAAACTAATACAAAATAATATTGGATGTAAGCTACAATTGGAAGATAAAATTCAAAAAAAGATTAGAGATTGCCAGGGCTCTGGAAGGAAGGAGGGATGAGCAGGCAGAGTTCAGAGGATTTTGGGAGCAGTGAACTATTCTGAATAATGTTATAATGGTGGACACGTGTCATTATACATTCGACAAAATCCATAGAATGTGCAACACCAAGAGTGAATTGTAGTGCAAGCTGCAGACCTTGAGAAAGCACGATGTAGCAACATGCCTGCATCAGTTTGAACGAGTGTTCTACTGTGGTGCAGGATGTTGATACGGGGAGAGGCTGTGCTGCGAAGGGGCAGAGCATGTAAGAGCTCTGTGTTTTCTGCACAGTTTGGCTATAAACCTCAAACTGCTCTAAAAAATAAAATGTATTTAACAAATAAATTTAACATTGGCTGATGAAAATTTCTATATAAAACTTAAGAAAGATTTTTCCCATTTTCTTTTTTTTTCTCTTTTTTTTAATCCAGTTCGACCAACCATAGCCAACAGTGGCAGCCAACCTACTGAAATTGTTGTGACTCGAGGGAAGAGTATTTCCTTGGAGTGCGAGGTGCAGGGTATCCCTCAGCCGACAGTGACCTGGATGAAGGATGGCCGCCCCTTGACCAAGGGAAGGGGAATGGAAATACTGGATGACGGTCGCATCCTTCAGCTGAAGAATATTCATGTCTCTGACACAGGCCGCTATGTGTGTGTTGCTTTAAATGTAGCAGGAATGACTGACAGAAAATATGACTTAAGTGTACATAGTAAGTATAAAGAAGCTCAGTAGGCCTGCTCATTGGCCGATATAATCTATAGCATCCTACAGATGGGATGGGAGATACAGGCCTTGAGTGTTGAGTCTTCCATGTATAGTCTGTTCTTTTCTACTTAGACACCATTTCTCTGTATCATTCTCGTCACTTATCCTTCTGTGCCTGACTTTCCATTTCTCACCTTGCCAAAATAAGCATATATTAGGTATTCTTTTAGGAAAGCAGAGAGTGAGATAAATAATGATCATCTTCAAGTACTTTGGGTTCAGTGATATCCCAACTCTTTGATTCGGTGTTTTCCAAATTAGCTGTCTTGGCTAGTATGAACCTAGGTTCCTTAGAGCTTACTGACTCAACATCAGTTGGTCATGAGTTATACTGAAGTCAGCTTTAATATGCTAATTAATGAGTCATCAATGTCATTAGGAATAGACCAAACACATCTTTCTCAGGGATGTCTATATACTTTGAGTTGCAATTTTTAGATCTGTAGAAATAATGGTAAATTTAATATACATAGTCTTATACTTTGGCTTCAGTTGGGACTCGCACAATGTCCAGTATTAATGTCCTGTGGTTTGCTGCTAATGTGTGAGTCAACGCTAACAAAAGCAGAGGGTAAAAGAAAAGGAGGGAGGGTACTGTTCATATTTAGGATTAGAATTACTTGTTAGAAAATCCTGCCTATGAGAAGACCATGAATCCATAGTAGAGATTTAGCAGAAAAGATGAGAGACTCATAGAAAATCGTTACCTCTATTAGAATAACAGTGTCAAAGTCATTTATTGCTAAAAGTGGACAAGTGACATTTTTACTTCAGAGACTGTTAAACTAAAATACTGCTGCTACTACTACTACTAATATCCTTCATGTGCTTGCTTATTTTGGCTACTGTTGACCAGAAAATGGAAATCTTATTATTAACAGTACACTGTTTAGGGTTTGGTATTTGACAGATGTTAACTCCTTCCTTTCCATTTCCTGTTTGTTTTATTTTGTCTTGCAGCCCCTCCAAGCATCATAGGAAACCACGGGACACCTGAAAACATCAGTGTGGTGGAAAAGAACTCAGTGTCCCTGACGTGTGAGGCCTCGGGGATCCCTTTGCCTTCAATTACCTGGCTTAAAGATGGCTGGCCCATCAGCCTTAGCGGTTCTGTGAGGATCCTCTCAGGTATTAGAAATTCTCTGCCTGATAATCTTGTTATCTTCATGTGGCCACTGTTGCTCCTTAATGTCTCATTTCTCCCTGTCTTATATTTCTCTTTGATCTAGCTGCTCACTGTAACACCCCCTGATCATATTAAAAAAGAAAAATATTTAGAAGGACATCAGACATTCTATGAAAAGGAGAAAATCTCTAAATTATCTCTAGATCCTTTTACAGAGGAAACCTTGGCCTTTGCTTATCACTTAAACGATGGTGGTATCAGAGCAGTCCTGCTACAAAGAGTCCCAACCAATGTGAAAAACAAAGAATGAAAAGAAATACTAAAATGAAAACCAGTATCTAGAGAGATTCATGTTATGTAATATTCCTCCGTCAGCAAGTCTTTCACCTTATTTATGACTCTAATCTGAGTGAGTTTTATATTTACAAGATAGAATCATTGACTGTGAGCTAAGACTTGATTATTGTAAAAGAGATATTCAGCTTATTGTTCATCTAATTAGATAAGAAAATCGATTAGCTTCTCCTTAATGAATCAGCTTAAGCATGGAGAGAAGTGTCTGGGGTCCACCACAGGAATCTGCACTTGGCTTCTTTTAATAATGACTTGGAGACACACTAAGAAGATAGTTTTGCCAAGCCTGTGGTTAATAAAAAGCTTGGATACTTAGACGACTACCTAATGTGTTGAATGAAGACATCTGAATTCAAACACACCTCATGAACTTTGGAGTTTAACCTCCCAAAATAAAAGTTAAATAAACTCCTGCAAAAGCCAGTGATGAAAATTAGGGTGATTCTTCATATGATGAGATCTCTGCATTGTGTTGTTTATTCACTGTGCATTAACAGTGTAATGTGGTTATCCAGAAAATAAGTGCAATATTTTTCCACATTAACAAAATATATTTTCACCGGTAAGAAAAGTAGACCAGTTGTACTCTGGATTTAACAAACTTAATAGGAAAACTAGGATTTATTGACAATGTTTTTTTAAGGAGGGTAACCATGATAGTTAATGATTACAAAATAATTTATGACTGATTGTATCGAACCTGGAAAAATAAACCCTATGTAACCTTGTGGTTACATAGTAAAAATTAAATGTAAATAGTTGAAGAGCCGTGGTACAGAAAAGGATTATATTGGTTCTGTCTCGTTCCAGAGGTAGAAAGTATTGGCAGAAGATTCTAGGGACACATTTGGCTCTGAATAGAAAGAACTTTAAACATGTATATTGTTTAAGCCAAGATGAGCTATTTTAATAGGAGTGAGCTCCCTAAATTTGTTCAAAAATTAAATTCCCACTCTTGAAGGCTTTTCAGAAAAGAGTCCTTTCTAGTGTTTGAATTATGTCTAAATATCCTCAGTTCCCTCTGTTTCTTCAAGATCTTACTCGAGAAATGACAGGAGCTTGATGAGCAATGTGCTATGAATTAACCTCATCTATTGCCTACAATACTCACTAAACTTAGGACCTCAGGCAAGTTACTTGATGTTGCTGACTTTAGTTTCTCTACACACAAAATGAAGGTATTAATAGAATTTGCCTCTTAGGGTTTTGGGAAAGATGAAAGAGTCACTGTAAAGCAGTGAACACAGAGCCTGCTTGTACAGTAAGCATCCGAGGCATGCTTGTTGTTACTACCGCAGACGACCTGGTAAAGGTCTGCAGTCTTTCTGTCCTGGGGGACAGTCCTGTGTCCTTGTTATGCCATTTTTATTTTCATGGGCTCCCAGGCCCCGTTGGTCTTAGGAAATGATAGGAATGGCAGAGATGTTAAAATTTGGTCACCCAAAACCTGAACACATCATCTTCCTGTCTTGAAATTATTCTCAGAATTTTCACTTCTTTTCCTAATTCCCAGTTGCTAAAAAAGTAGGAACTCTTAATGCAATGACCACACCAGAGCTCCTGGAAATGACAAAAGCCAGTTAGAGTGTGTACCCTGGTTTATGGAGCTTAACAGTGCGGTGTTTGGGTTTTCTCTTGTTCTGCTTCACCTCACCGGCATCTGGAGATCCCTGAGTGAACACAGTAAGAGTATCTCACCTTGTGGAGCTGCCAGAGGAGTCCTTCAGGTCTGCAGCTCACATGTGTGTTGTGCAATAGATGAATGAGAGTCAAGTGAATGGCGTAGGACTCGCTCGGTCCTTTCCGCTGCACACTTCTGTTTCATTAAGATCCATCCTCCTGAGACCTGAAGTACAGCTTTTCTCAAAGCAGCACTTTGGTGAAGTCTCTATTATTGCTATGAATTTATGTGCCAAGAAGAGCTAGATAACTGCTATAAAAATTTAATAGGTACAAGAAACGTCTCTGTGTAAGTCTAACTGTCAGACTCGTTTTCCCCCATTGGATTAAGTGAAGAGACCAGGAGAAAAAGGAAGGTCATGAGACCCATGAGGCTGAGGTTTGCTGAGCCAGCAATGACTCATAAAAGTTGGATTGTTTTCATATCCCTCAACCGGGATTGTCTTATGGCTTTGGTAGCCTGAAGTCGCAGGCGGTGTTTGAATCTTCTCCAAATCAATGCAAGCCTTCGACATGTTTAGATAATTTCTCGATTCAGCTTTGCTTATGTAAATTCAGTTGGGGGAAGAAAAAAAAGACTGAGTTCAGGTCATCAGCTCTGTTTGTCTAAATAAGATATAAGTCCACCTTTCAGTGATTTGAGGATGGGGAGGTGGCGTATAGGAAAACTCAGTGACATCCTGTTGTGTTTCAAACACCAGAAAGGAGATGGAAACTCCTGACAAATTGAGATTTGGGTGAATATTTACGTGGAAATTTCATGTTTAATCGTTTCAATGTTTTAGTTGAAATTGAGGGTACTAAGAAATACCAGCTAGAAAATTGTTACAAAATGTATGAAATAATGTACTTTTTTTTACATGGACTCACCTCCTCCATGGTTTGGAGACTCCCGTGTCTCAGTGTCTCTCAGTCCCCTGTAGGCTCCTTCCTCTTCTGGTCCTCAAGTGGAGTTTCCCTCCAGATTACACCCTTCAGCCTATCAGAGTGTCATTCTCAGTCTATCTACATTTCCTGGATGAAGAATCTTTCTTCAAACATATCATTATATAGTCCAGCCGGTGTGGCTCAGTGGTTGACCCTGCACCAAGAGGTCGCCATTTCAATTCCTGGTCAGGACACATGCCCAGGTTGTGGGCCCGATCCCCAGTGGGGGGCATGCAGGAGGCAGCCAATCGATGTCCTCTCTCATCGATGATTCTCTCTCTCTCTCCCTCTCACTTTCTCTCTCTAAAATCAATAAAGAAAAAACAAAAACAAAAACATAACATTATATAGAAGTTCAAAATATAAAAACAAAAAGAGTTATACTAGTGAATGAGATACCCTGACCCCATACATTTTTATGTAAATAATTCTATGGTTTCATAGAACTCAATTGGAAACTACTGGCCAGACTTCATGGTTTCATCCATTCCTTATATATTTTTGTCACCCTTATCTGGGTTGCTAAGTGTATGCCTCTGAATTATTTTTCTAAACATTCTGTCATAGTTGTCTTTCTAAAGCACAGATCCAATCATGACCTTTTTTTGTGTACACACTTCCATAGCCTGTAAGGAGCACAAAGTCTAGATTCCTTAGCCTAGCGTTCAAGGGCTCACAGAATCTGGCTCATATGTCACCATTTTTTCCACCTGCTCTGCTTAAGGTACCCACCCACACACACACACACACATCTACGTTCTTCCTCTGTGTTCTCATTCATACTGCACCTCCAATGAAGCCTCTCAACTCCTCTGTGGATTAAAATACGCTTACCTTTTAGGGTTATGTTCAAACGTCACCTTTGTGGAACTCCATTTCTTGCTTGCTGTCCCTTAGCATTGTATTTATTATTTTTATCCACCGATCCAGCAAATTCTTCCAAATTATCTTTTTTTTTTGTTTCGCATCGGCTTAAAACATGTGATTTTTAAAAAATTGACATCGATTCATTTAAAGACCTTCGAAGCATATTAATTAAATGTTCCGCGTATTGAACATCACCTGGACAACTGGTCAAGTTTCAGATGGCTTTTCGAGTCACGTGGTGCTTTGCTTCTCCAGGAGGCAGGACTCTGCGGCTGATGCAGACCAGAACGGAAGACGCTGGCCAGTATGCTTGTGTGGTGAGGAATGCAGCTGGTGAAGCCAGGAAGCTCTTTGGCCTTTCAGTGTTAGGTATTTACATAATCTGCGGTCCCTAGGGGAACAATTAATTGGCTTAAATACCTTATGGAACCAGAATTCAGATTTATCTACAGCTTGATCTCACATTTCTGTGTTCTTTGGCCCCTGGACTGTCATTGTTGACAAGAATTCAATGTTAGAATGATTGGGAGGTCATCAGTTGGGTTGAAATGGGTAAAATTTCACATCTTGTTTGTTCGCAATTGTTCAACAATATGTTAGACTCTGATTACTTATTTAATATGAGTGCCGTTTACAGTTAGCATGGGAAAAATAAAGGTCTAATCAGTGTGCTTACTGATTTGTTGACCTTTTTATCCAGACTTTAGGATTTACATGACAACAAAATGCTTTATATAATTGAATTCATGACATACTGCTTTATAATCTATCTTAAAATTAGAATTGATCAAAATAATATTAGGACAGTAATCAAGTAGTGAGAATTTGGGGTTTCGCTTGAAAGGTGATAGCTTAATAAAAATATGAACCTAGATGCCCCGAAAGCAACAGCCCTGCAGTTAGAGCAGTTACTTCTTCTGTTTGTTTTTCCAGTGCCGCCCGGCATCGTGGGCGCAAACACCCTGGAAGACGTGAAGGTAAAGGAGAAGCAGAGTGTTACCCTGACCTGTGAAGTTACAGGTACGCAAGGTGCTCAGCCCTCCGGCTTCTGCTGCTCCCCACCCAGGCTGCGACCACTGTCTTAATTAGTAGAGAAAAACTTAAACTGCTGTCCTGTGCACGTGAAATGGAATTTTAGTCCAGTATCCTGGTAGAAATTGAGGAGGAAACCTCTCAGACTCCATGGAGATAATAAGGGAATTCCTTCATGGAAGGAAGGCGGGGAGAGAGGAGGACAGGAAGGAAGGACACTCTGGTCTTTTTGTTCAGTTCAATGCATCTTTTATTTTATTCCACTACTGTGTGAATGTAAGGTTTCTCCGCCCCGCCTCCTCTTAGATTGCTTTCTTCCCTGTTGGTTGAAGGTTGTACCTGCCCTTTCTTTTCCGTTTCGTTACATTTCATTTCAAATAAATAAGGAGGAGTTTGGATGGAAGGATGGCATCACTGATACTGGGGGTCACCCTAAAACGAGTGCCACTTTCTGTTAACATGTTTATTTCCATGTTTTTATTTGTGGATTTTCCGGTTTTTCTCCTGTCATTGATTTCCGGTTTCATCTCCCTTTTCAGTTCTTCGGTGCATTCTATTCTTCAGCTCTAGGATTTGTTCTGTTGATGGTTCCTATTTCTTTCTTGAACTTCTCATTTTGTGCATGCATTGTTTTCCTAATTTTGTTAAGTTGTCTGTTTTTGTGCTTCACTAAGTTTCTTTAATAGGACTATTCTGAACTCTTTGTCAGACAGTTCATAGATCTCCATTTCTTTCGGGACAGATCTTGAAGCTTTAGTAGTTTCCTTTGATGGTGTCACGTTTACCTGTTTTTTGTTTGCTTGTTTTTGATGTTGGTATCTGCGCATTTGATAAAGGTTCTCTTCCGGACTTCATAGGTTTGTTTCATCAGAGACGGTGCTTCGCCAGTCAGTTCCACTCGGGGTTCTGGACAGGTTAGCTGGCTGTGTCCTTAGGCAGGCGGAGCTCCCATCAGGTCGCTGTGTGGGTGAGGCCACTGCCTGAGCGTGCAGCCTGGGGTGGGTGTGGCTGTCAGCTGGGAGCAGTTGGACAGGGCTGCTGGCTTTGTCCCCTGCAGGACAGGCTCCCTCATTGCCTGGATTCTCCGGTGAGGCTCCCTAGCGGGGCAGGACTTGGGTGCTAGCCTCAGCCGGTGGGCAAGCGGTTGCCTCCCTGCCCCGGAGGGGCAATAGAGCATGCTCCCCCGCCAGGACAGCCGAGCCTTCCAGTTTTACTATGACATCATACTCTCCCTCTTTCCCAACAGAACTTGCTTTTATGGCTTTAAAATTAAAAATTTTAAAATGTATTTGAATAATTTAAAAATTAATATTTATCTTAAGTCCCATATTAAAATAAATATAAAATATATTTCCCTATAGCCTAAAATATTAAAGGAATGATTACCATATAGCTCTACCTATTTACCTATCTATAGATCTATGCTGGAATCCTGGTATAAACTTAAAATATCTGCTTATTAAATTATTTAATTTAAGGATTTTCTTTTTATATACCTATCAAAAATATATAATATTATTTTTAAATTTAATATGAATGCAAACGTATTGTGAGTAATCATTTTAATAAAAATATATGCTCATTCTTTTTTAAGTGTATTTGACTATGAAAATATTTCATTAAAATAATCTAAGGTCTGATGTAAATTTAGTTAAACACAAAGACTAATTTAGAATTATTTCGCTTATAGATAAAAACTAATCTTTTGAAAATGAGTTTTAATCTTTGTACATTTTGTAATCATAGCATGATAATGATGATTATAAATTAGGTTATGTTTGACATTTATTTTGGAGTAAATGGTTACTGCAATAACTTTGTTTTTAAATTTTTTTATTGTTGAAAGTATTACAGATGTCCCTCTTTTCCCCCTTTAACCCCTTCCTTCCCCCTTGTACCCCTCCTGTCTTCCCCAGCCTAGTGTCCTTGTAGATTGTTTGTGCATATATACAGATAAGTTCTTTGGTTGATCTCTTCCTATCCCTCACTCATTTCCCTTTTTAAACATCCTGCTTCAGAAACACTGCAGTTCAGGAAGTAGGGGACTGCATTGTTTTTTTTTTTATCCTCTGCGAGGACATTTTTCCATTTTTTGTTCAGGTAGAGAGGAAGGGAGAGAGAGAGAGAGAAACATCGATGTGAAAGGGACACATCGAGTGGCTGCCACCTGCATGACCAACCAGGGCCGGGGACAAACTGCAACCGAGGCACGTGCCCTTAGCGGGAACCGAACCCGGGTCTCTCCAGACCGCAGGCCGACGCTCTAACCGCTGAGCCAAACCGGCCAGGCGGGACTGCATTGTTTTTGAAGTGGGATGTTTAAAAGGGCAAATGAGCCCTGGCCGGTTTGGCTCAGCAGTTGGAGCGTCGGCCTGCAGTCCAGAGAGACCCAGGTTCGGTTCCCGCTGAGGGCATGTACCTCGGTTGCAGTCTGTCCCTGGCCCTGGTTGAGTTATGTGGGAGGCAGCCACTCCATGTGTCCCTTTCACATCGATGTTTCTCTCTCTCTCTCTCCCTCCCTCCTACTCTATCTGGATAAAAAATGGGAAAATGTCCTCGGATGAGGATAAAAAAATAAAAAAAAAAAAGGGCAAATGAGTGAGATGTCTTCTTCCAGTTATTACCTGTAGCCAGCTCTCAGAAATGCCTTTTTGTGAACAGGGAATCCAGTGCCAGAGGTGACCTGGCATAAAGATGGGCAGCCCCTCCAGGAAGACGACACACATCACAGTATGTCTGGTGGCCGTTTTCTTCAGATTACCAATGCCCAAGTGTCACACACTGGAAGATACACATGTTTGGCTTCTAACACAGCTGGTGACAAGAGCAAAAGTTTCAGTCTTAACGTGTTGGGTAAGCAACGCATTGCTTCAAATCTTGAAGACGGAGACGTGACTATAGGCTAAATTCCCTTCTTTTCTTTTTCTGTTTACTTCACATTTCTACCATAGAATTTCATTATTTAAGGGGGATTCATGCTTTTGGACATTTGCTGTTTTTCTTTTACTAATGAATTCATACACTCATTCATTATATTGAGAATACATACTCTATTCCAGGTACTATGTTTTATGCTAGGGACACAACTATGAACAAGGTAAGTGGTAGCAAAGGAGAAATATATGCTGGTCAAAGAGAAGCAGGTCAAAATGAAAGGAGCTCAGCCTGAGATACCCGTTCTTTTGGGACTCAACCATTATTGGTAGTTGTCTGTACTGAAATCTATGTTTGCTACTTATGATGAAGAAGACCGAAAGCAGAGAAGCCTGCTGCAGTTTTGTGCTTGCTCATGAGTGATAGTGAATGAACACAATTCCTTGTGAGGTTGGAAGAATTTAAACAAATTAATATATAATGTGTAAATTCTCTGTTGAGTCAATGAATGAGCTGTGAAGACTTCTAGGTTAAAATGGACACTGGGACTATGGGTTTAAGTTTTAAATCTCATATGATTGCCTTTTGATTTAACACAATCTAAAGCATTTGAATACTAAGCCCTTTGAGAGCCATAAAAACTACACCCTGAAAAAAATGGACTAGGAATGATGAAATAACTGTGCATTCAGTTCATGCAGCATCAGAGCTATACTTGTCTCAGGAATTACATTAAAATAGATTCTTAATTTCTGCTCATGTTTTGAAATTTAAAATTCACTGCCTAAAGGTATTGTATTTGATTACTAACATCAAAATCTTTCTCATTCTATGAAAATCAACTGTATTTGAGTTTGCAAATTTTTGCAATTTTTGTAGTTAGTTATTGGCTAGACTATTTGGGGAATACATAGTCCCACACATAGAAACCTTACATTCAGGACATAGCCCTCAGGTGACTTACATTCTAATTCAGTGAACGAGATATATATGCAAGAAAATTTAAATAAAAATACAAGATAATGTAGAGTAAGTGTCAAATGAATAGTATATAGAGGTAATAATTATAAACAACTATGAACTCTCCAAGGAAGAACCTCTCGTTATCTCGTAAAGGATTTAGCCCCAGCACCTAATTGGTCATTGAATGACAAATGCATGGATAATCATGAACGGGAGCTCATGATCCAGGTGTCTGCGAACACATCGGTGCTCTGTGCACACCCAGTGGTGTACAGAAGGCAAATGGACTTCCTCTCCTCTCCTGTAGTTCATTACTTTTCTTAGTAAGTTGCTCATGATTCCTTCTTCCCACCACTGAGTCACCTCCCAGTAGTGACTCATGTCCAAGTTCTATTCCCTGTCCTCTGGAAACCTGATTTAAAACTCTCTCCAGTCCTTTGTTGTCATTGAAATCTGGCTTTCTAAGAGATCCCAGCTTCCTGAGGACTCTCTCCAGTGGAGATCACTTATTCTTTATCCTGGGTATCCCAATTCATGCTATCTGACTATACCCCTCCACCAACCCCTTCCCCTTTCTAATTACTTTTCTATTTCTTGTCATTCTCCCTTATTCATTGAAGACTGAGGGATCTGAATAAAAGCCTTCTTTTCTACCAACTTCATAAAATTGAGACTATTTAAGTGTGCGTGTATGTGCAGCTTCCAATCCACCCAGACATGATTCGGTGTCTCTGCCCTTTTTTTTCCCAGAAGATGAGTTATCCCTCTTGTTCTCAGTTGCTACTTGCACATATGCCCTTGTCCTTGTAGTCTCTACTTTCTTTGGTATGCCAGTCATTCCTATCAACCTCCTTACCTGCAACTTCACCTTCTACTGTCTCCATCACCTCATATTGTAACCGCTCCCTGTATATAGTTATTATCCCACTAAAAACAGGCTTCTGACTATACCATGATTGATACTGCTGTGGCTAGATCCAACAGTTATTTTCTCAGTCCTTCTCTTAATAGTTTGGACATTATTTATCACTTTCCCCTTGACAGTGGCCTTTCCTAGTTATCCTTGCACACCTTTGGTTGCTCCTTTTCTCTGTCCTTCGGGAATCTTACTTAATCCGTCGCTTAAACATGAAGTCCTCATCTTAACATTTTATCCTTACTTCACTGCTCATTTTACTCTAGATATTCTCTTCAAGTAATAAACTTAATTCCCAAAGATTTAATGATCCTGTAGATTGGTGACTTTTTAAATCCAAATCTGCAATACAGATTTTTTGCCCAAGATTTGGATTTCTAGATACAATCGCTTGTTGGACATTTCAACTGGGAATTCTCATGGGTGCTAAAAATTCAAGATATTCAGAACTGAAAAAAAAACTATCTTTTCCTCCTAAATGAGCAAATCTTTGCATATTTTCCATTTACATTGCTTCACTGCAGTTTATCTAGCCTCCCAAGCAAGAAAACTGGAAATTATCTTTGACTTTGATTTCCCATAACCTCCAAATTTTATCATCAAGTCCTACCACTTGACTTCCTAAATATTTCTTTAGTTGCTCCTGCCTCATTATGCCTTCTGCAAACGATCTTGTTCAGTCCCTCATTATCTTTTATGAAACAAATGTACCTGTCTCCGTTACCCTTGCTTCCAAGATTGACCCCCTTGAATCCATCCTCGATATCTTCCCTGCTTGCCCCTCACTGTTAACACTCCTCTGCTCCCAATATCTCCCTCCTTTTACCTTTTAACTATCGCTAATCCATTAAGACTCACTTTGAATCTCATTTAGAATGCCCTCCTTGTTGGGGGTCCTCACACCCCAGATTGGATTGAAGGCTATGTCTTTCTATATCCTGCACCAAAATTCCCAGTATTGCCCTGCTCACATTGTGTTATGCTTCTTTTCTAAGATCCTCTTTTTCATTCTCCTGTGAACCTCATTTTGAGGTTCTCCCTGCTTTTGTGTAGAATAAGAACAATGCTCAATTGTTTTCTGAAGTTGTTAGGGAATTAAATTACACAAATAAGTACAGTGGAAATGTACAAATGCATCAATAGAGAAATGCCTAAATATATTTCTTTCATGACATTTTAAATCTGTTTTAGTCTCTCCTACAATCGCTGGTGTGGATAGTGACGGCAGCCCTGAAGATGTCATTGTTATCCTTAACAGCCCCACCTCTTTGGTGTGCGAGGCTTATTCATATCCTCCAGCTACCATCACCTGGTTTAAGGATGGAACTCCTTTAGAATCCAACCGAAATATTCGCATTCTTCCAGGTAATCTGTTTATTTCAGATGCCCGAGGCGCATTTGTGCCGTCTACTACTGTAAAAAAGCAGAATCATTGTATGTGTGTTTTTAATAGAAGTATTTATGTTGTTGGTTGTGTTCTATTCTATTGATATTTTAATTTATAAAATGATTTGTATATATAACATAAGCTAAGGTACTTGAAATTACTTTTTGAAAGACTTAACAAAATATCTAAATAAAAAGGCAAATAAATAAACACCACAGTGTAATTGATTGCTAAAATGTGTTATGTGGAATACCAAAAAGGGGTAGACATTTATTCCTTGTGGAATTGAACCTTGAAAGTTAGTATTTAGATTGAGTTTATTTATCCCTCTTTAACACCTGGCAGTATGTATGAACATAGAAAGAATTAAGAAGTATGATCGCCAGCTTTAAGAAACGTACAGTCTTCTGTGGAGATGAAACATGTGCAAGTTAATTAACAACATGAACGCATGAGTAATCAGGGGTTATGAATAGTCTCGGGGCATGATTCATGGAATAGTCACACGTTTTATAAGAATTCAGAAGAAGGAATGGCCACTGTGGGCCAAAGTGGCTAGGAAATGCTTTGTTGAAGTCAGAACTTGAACCGAACCTTAAAGAAAGTTATAGACCCTCTGTTGGTTGGAAATGAGTTAGGAGAGATATCAGATCCATCAGGCTAACGAATGTGGGAAAGGCATAAAGAGAGAATGTCCTATTTGTGTGCAAATAATAATCATTAGACTCTTCCCCTCCCATCTGAGTGGAGACCGTGTGGATGTGGATGTTGCAGAGAGGGGACCAGGTCGGAGGTAAGTTCTGGAAGGAAAACTGGAGTCATGTTTTGAATCCCTGGAGGAAAGGGTTTTGACTTTATACTTTAGTCAATTGAAAGCCATTGAGGATTTTTAGGGAGAAGTGTATCATAATAAAAACTGTCTTTTAGCAAGATCGATCTCTCCTGATAGGCCAGGTAGATGAGAGGAAGAGATGACTAAGGTGGAGACCTATTTACGAAGAGAGTGAAACAGGGCCCTTAACTAGAGTGTGCACAGAGGTCAGAATGGCCGTCAGACGGTCCTGCAGTGCCCATCTATTTTATACCCTGTCTTGTGTTAAATACCTATCACGGACTTGGCATATAGAAGAAGAAATTTATCAGTAGTAAGAATTAAAACCTTGGTAATGCGTTCGTGCTCTGCCGCTACTGTGACTTCAGAGATTCTTCATTGGCCATGATTTTTCAGGGGGCAGGGCTCTGCAGATCCTCAATGCACAGGAAGACAATGCGGGCAGATACTCCTGTGTAGCCACGAACGAGGCAGGGGAGATGATCAAGCACTACGAAGTGAAGGTCTACAGTAAGTTCTGAATGAACGCCATGTTGCATGTTTTCTCCACGTTGTCTTTTTCAATTCTGTTTTTTTGTAGTTATGAGTCCACAGTTATGTATACTCACTACTGAAGTTAGCTGATGCAGCTTCATTGAGATGGATGTTGAATTAAGCATTATGTCCATGACCTCAACTGCATAAAGATGTGAAGAGCCCACTCGGTCTACTCACTAACATCTTGTTTGGGAATTTGTCAGTGGCACTTCCTTAGGTTTCTCTGTTTTTCCTTCTGAATGACCCTGTGGGCTAAGTGATAGTACTTTCATGCCCAAACTGTTGTTTAAATACATAGGCTCTAATCAGCAGTTTAGGATGAGTTCATCAGTGACTTTGGACTGATCCACCTGTACATTGACCTATAAATAAAAAGCAAAACCCTGGCCGGTTTAGCTCAGCAGCAAGAGCATCGGCCCGCAGACCAGGGAGTCCTGAGTTCGGTTTCTGCTAAGGGCACGTACCTCGGTTGAGGTTTGTCCCCAGCTCCGGTTGGAATCGTGGGGGTGGCAACCACTCGATGTGTCTCTCTTGTGTCACTATTTCTCTCTCTCTCTTCCTCCCGTTCTCCTTCCTGTTCTATCTGAAGATAAATGCAAAAATGTCCTCGAGTAGGATTAAAAAAAAAAAAGCAAAACTAATACTACTATTAATAGTGCCAACATTTCAAGATTTTGTTGTTTGTTCTTAAAGAGGAAGAATCTCTTTCTGATTGTCTTTTGTTCTTTGAATCAATCTCTTAAAGACCAAATAAATGCATTTTATGGGTTATGCTCCGACTGTGTCTGGGGATCTGGAAAGAATGAACCTAACTGTCCTGGGAAAGACATTAGTCTTGTTGTCAGTATTATAACGACAGAGGGAGAGTGATATTTTCCTTCATAATCTGTATCTGAATACCACCCTTTCATAGGAGGCTAACTTGGGTTCTTGATGAAAGGGACGTAGAAAATGCCCGTTATTTCCTTGTTTTCTTGTAAAGTGATCCTCAGTGTAATTTTCATGGTATCCCGTGTATTTAAAAGAACCAATGTTTAACTTTAATATTTGTTTTTATCCAGTTCCACCCATAATCAATAAAGGGGACCTCCTGGGGCCAGGTCTTTCCCCTAAGGAAGTGAAGATCAAAGTAAACACCACCCTGACCCTGGAATGCGAAGCGTATGCAGTCCCTTCTGCCTCTCTCAGCTGGTACAAGGATGGACAGGCCAGTCACAAGATTTTTCATTTGCTGATGGTTTCTTAAAGACGCAAATGGTCAATTAAATAATAGTAAGAGCAAAAACAGGCACAAGTTACTCAGAGAATCAATGTGACCTTAAAACTAGCATGGTCTTGCCCTGGCCAGTTCGGCTCAGGGGTTAGAGCATCGAGAACCAAAGTGTCTTGGGTACAATTCCCAGTCAAAGGCATGTACCTGGGCTGCAGGTTCGATCCCTGGCCCCGGTCAGGGTTGTATGGGAGACAGCCAGTCGATGTACACATTGATGTTTCTCTCTCTCACCCTGTCCCTCCCTTCTACTCTGTGTAAAAAAAAAAAAAAAGGAAAAATACCCTCAGGTGAGGATTAACCAAAAAAACAACAACAACAACAACAAAAAAACCCCACACACCCTGAACTGTATTCAACAATATTAGTATCATTCCACCATTGGAAAGGATTGCCTTTGTGTACATCAGCAGTTGTCCATGAAAATTCAGCCACCTTCCCATTGGGCGGTGGTTTTTGTGTTCTTTGGTTTTGCAGAGTAAATAAACTTTGTGGAGAAGAAACACAAAAACAGTGCCAACTCAGATTATGATAGGCATAACATAGGTACCAAGTTTAATCAGAACTTTCTGTTAACACCTTTAACTTTTACAGAAGGTAACACTTCTAACATTCCAAGATGAAGGGGAAAAGCTAAATGTGATGACTAAGTGCCCGATACAATGAACTGGGCCAATGAGAAACTTTAAAGAAAAGCACATCCTTTGTTTAGGTGATCTGACTCTCAGACCACAGCTTCTCACTTCTCAATCAACTTATTTTATTCCATGCATGTGTTAAAGAAGTGTGCTGGCGTTTCAAACCAAAATAGATTCTTTGTAGCTGCTGTTCATCCAGGGCTTAATACAGATGTGACATGGCTAAGATTGTCCACTGCTCTTGTCCTGTTTTACACATAATCAGCCAAAGGGTCAGTTAAATCCAGTTGTAGAAGTTCAGGTCAGAGTCACGATTTAAGATGCAGAAAGATATAGCTTTATTTTTTCAGATCACAGATGGATTTTGCAATACTGGCAACTGAAAAAAATCATCTCATATAAAATAAGCAAGTTTCATCTGGAAACCATTATAAAAGGAAAAATAAGGAACTCCCACCATGTTCTGTTCACAGTTTCTGTTCTGACTGCAGCACACTTCAGGGTACAATATCCAATCTATATGAGTTGACTTGGAAACAAATAATGTCTTTCTCCTTGAAATCTTATTTGATTTCTAATTTTATCTAAAGCCTTTTCATTCATTGTAGTTACTACACAGCTGCACACACACACACACACACACACATACACAAATACATGCACACAAAAGCTGGATGATGACTAGAATTATGTTAGGAACGAGGCAGGTGTTTTTTTGTTGTTGTTTTTTTAAATTTTGTAATGAATTATTAAATTACAGTTTCAAATCCAGACTCTGAAATCGATACAGTTGTGATGCTTTAAGCTGTTAAATTTTTTTTAGGATTTGGGATTGGTCCCCTTGAATGTGTACCAAAAATACTGTTTTGTGTTGTTTTTTTCCCCTCATATCCTGTTATTTCATTCTTCAGATAAGCAATACCACTGGAACAAAACAGTGTTTTTGAGAAAATCACCGAAATTATTACCAATGTTAGACCAAATAAGTTTTGATGCAGCCTTTGAGTTTTATGTATTAATGCTCTGAAGCTCTTTATTTAGCATAGACATTTTAAATTATGCTGTTTTTATGAAAGTGATGTAATACTAATAATGATTCATTGCATCCTACATTATTTATTGAGCATATCGTTCCTTTGGGCAGACCTTGTTTTAGTGTGGCAGGGACAGTTACAAAGGAAAAGGAAAAAGATCTCTGTTCATATGAAGTTTGAGGAGACAAAGACTGAACAAATATACCAGTAAAACATATAATGTGCCAGATGGGTAGACATTATGAAAAAATTCAATCAAGAAGAAAAAAAGAGGGGGGAGGGGGGAGTGTGATCTCTAATTTATACAGGGCAGGCCTCACTGCTAAGGTGATATATGAGCAGAAACCCAATAAAAGTGAAGGGAGCAAACATTAGATATCTGAGGGGGAAACATGCTGAAGTAGAGAGAATCTCAAGGACAGAGGCCTGAGACACTTTGGCTAGGATGCTGTGATCTATGAGAACACAGAAGATATGAACAGAGGATTCAGTAATGGGAGCCAGATTACACTGCCTGGTAGACTTGGCCTTTATTCTGATGCGAAGCCACTAGAAAAATTTAAATGCAAGAGTGGTATGCTCTGACTTAACATTTTTAAAGGATTACATTGCTTCTGTCTTGAGAGAACAAAGTGATGGTCTAGACTTGAATTTATTGTAGTGGTGCAGAAAAGAGTTGATAGTTTTTTGTATGAAGGTTGTAGCAGGACGTGAGGGAAAGAGATGCATGAAATCACATCAGGAGAGTGAGTTTAGACAGAAGAGAAGAGGTCCAAGGTTTAAGCCCCAGGGAACTCTTACACGTAGAGTTTGTGGGCAGAGCGTGAACTGTCCCAAAAGATAAGGGGAGTAAAATATATCAAAAGGAAGACAAGTGAAACTGTGTTAAATGTCACCGATTGCGTAAAATAAAGACTGAGAATTGAGCAGTAAATTTGGCAATGTGGATGTCATTGGTGACCTTGACAGAGTCATTTTGGTCAAGTAGAGATGATGAACGTTGGATTGGAGCAGATTCAATAAAAAATGGAAGGAAATGGAGATCGCAAATATAGAAAGTGTTTTTAAGTCTTTGACTTTTGAGTAGAAAAATGTGAAAGTAGCCTGCAGTCTAAAGAGTTTTCTTTTAATAGGAGAAGTTATACTATGTTGTATGTAGATTGAAATAATCCAGTGGAAAAGAGAGAACACAGTTGCTGGAGGGTTGTCCTTGAGTAGACCCCAATAGGCTCACAATGGACAGAGAATGATATTAACCAGGGTTAAGGTTTTACTAGGGGAATAAAAGTAAGGGAAAGGGGGGAAGAGAGTTGAGGGTTTATACAAGGAGTGATTCCCTCCCTTCTCTGGGTCAGGAGGGAATAGAGATCAGGAGAGTGAGAGGCCATGGAAACATTGCAAGATCAGTGGATTGTGGCTCCTCCCAGGGGCTCCAAGATTTACTGGAGTTGGGATGCTAGAAGTGAGTTCGAATGTTAAGAGTGAATACTTGAAACTGAGATTATGAAGTGGTGTCGTTATTGGTAATTATAAGGTCTAAACACGACTCACCTATTGAATGGCTTAGAGGGTTGGAAACAAAAAAATTAAAGGAGAAGAGGTCACAGAGTTGGATGCACACAGCACTGAATGACTATGTAGGTAGGTGTTGAAATCACCAAGAACCATGAGAAAAGTATATTTAGAAGAAATGACATTGATCCAGGAGCTGAAATCTTGAAGGAACAAGAGGGAACTTAGTATAAATGGAAATACATAGAAGATGAGAAATGTTCTATTAAGTGTAGGTAATGTGATTAATAAAACATTATAATATAAATATCTGTAAGTTAATATTCCATTAAGTACAGTAATACTCTAAAAAACATCATAATATAAATATCTCCAGGTTAAAATGTTCATTTAAGAACCAGTGATATTTCTGAAGGAACAACAGTGATTTTTAGATTAAATCAGGTTATGTTAATGGCCCTCAAACTTTCATTTAAAAACTCTAGGATTTTTGACAAAATATAATAAAATATATGCTTTTTAATACATTGTGGGATCAACTTGAAATGCTTTTTTCCTAATTGGATATGGTACCTAAGACCACTTCTTATCATAAAAAAATATGTAAATGTACCACCCAGAAATACCTGGCACAGATGTAAACTATATGAGTTATAATTTTCAATAAATAAAAATATGATTATTCAAAATCAGAGTACAATAAATTAATAAAATTATTGTTGTCTTGAGTATTTCTCATCAAATTTAATTTTATTTATTTTGAATCATAAGAAGTATCAGTTGCATGGTCTCTGAGAGGATTTATTAGTGTACTTAATGCTAACATTAATTATAATTGAATCACAGCCCCTAAAATCAGATGATCATGTTAATATTGCTGCCAGCGGACACACACTTCAAATAAAGGAAGCTCAAATATCAGACACTGGAAGATACACTTGTGTGGCATCTAATGTTGCAGGCGAAGATGAGCTGGATTTTGATGTGAATATACAAGGTAATACTAATATGCTTGTTGTTTATCATTTAATTTATATATGTCAAAGCAGTGAAAAAGAGATTTGGCTTGGTTTATTTTCGTTTTTTCTGTTGACGATATAAATTCATTATTGAAAACTTGGACTTCAGAAATTAACAAAGAAGAAAACAATCCCATTATTTAGGACTATGTCAGTTATTTTTATGTGTTTACTTTTGATAATTTTCCTTCTGTTATATTTTGTAAACATAAACTGCATTTACAATTACGATCACATAACACATACTTCTCTGTTACATTGGCCTTTCCCCCAGGGTTATATCATGAAGCTTTTATTTTTAATTTTTTTTCTTTATTGATTTTAGAGAGGAAGTAAGAGGGAGAGAGAGAGAGAGAAACACTGATGAGAGAGAACATTGATTGGCTTTCTCCTGCATGCCCCTCACCAGGGATTTGGCCCACAACTTAGGCACATCTGACCGGAAATCAAACCTGTGACCTCTCAGTGCATGGGTTGATGCTCAACCACTGAGCCACATTGGCTGGGCAGCTTTTTTTTTTTTAAAACACACTTAGGTGGAAGGAAAAAGGTAAAGTACAGAATTTAAAGTAGTTAGACTTGGAATGATGATTTTAGGCTTCTAAAAATTTTGTGAATTAAAAAACAAAAACAGCCCTGGCCGGTTTGGCTCAGCGGTTAGAGCATCAGCCTGCGGTCCAGAGAGACCTGGGTTTGGTTCCCGCTAAGGGCATGTACCACAGTTGCAGTTTGTCCCTGGCCCTGGTTGGTCATATAGGAGGCAGCCTATGTGTCCCCTTTCATGTCGATGTTTCTCTCTTTCTCTCTCTCTTCCTCTCTCTCCCTCCCACTCTCTCTGAACAAAAAATGGAAAAATGTCCTCGGGTGGGGATAAAAAAACAAAAACAGAAACTAAACTTTGTGACTTGGGTAAGTTACCTAAATATTTCAAACCCCAGTTTCTTTGTTTTAAAATTAATGTTTTGTGGAATTTGGGTGACAGTTAGATAAGATAAGGATGTAAAACTCTTAGAAAAATGCTTAAGAAATGATACCTGCTATTATAGTTGATAGTTATTCTCAACATGATTTTTAATAACTATACCTGTTTTACCACTTGAATATTAAAGTATTTATTTAACCTTATTCCTGTTGTTGAATGTCTGGGTCATTTCCAAGTTTTCACTACTCATATGTAATGTTTCACTGAACAGTTTTTACGTAAAAGTTTTGTACATCTTTGATTTTTTCCATAAGTTACTAATAGCAAAAATTTTAGGTCAAGTGTTATGCACACTTTTAATGTTTCTGCTGTACAGGCAAATTGCCTTCCAGAAAGTTTATCCTTGTTCCCCAGAAATGTTTGAGACTATCGTATTATTTTAGTTAATGGACTTATTAATCTTGATATCTTAACTTCTTTAGCTTTCTTAGGAAGATAAATTACTGGAAAATGCTCTCAACGGAACCATTATTTGTAATAGCTTTTCCAAATGTGTTTTTCCTGCTGTGATTATATTCCTCAGCCTTGCTTGTTTTAGTAGATCCTTCCTGGGAACAGGCATTTTTAACAGGGAAGGCGGGCAGGGGGTGGGCACAGCATCCTGAGCCCAGTAGTTCTCCTTCTTCCCCGTGAAAACCAGCTCCAACTTCTGTCTACTACTTTTCTGGCGAACGGCTCGAGTTGGTAGATGTAGAAATACTTGCAAATATTTTCACATTGTCTAAGTTATTACATTTACATATCACTCTTTGAGAGCACAGCCAAGGTCTCCGTTTAATGGATTGACACTGGCACTCATATGTGTCCAAAATTCCGTGTCTCTCCTCCCTAGTCCCTCCAAGTTTTCAGAAACTCTGGGAAATAGGAAACATGCTGGATACTGGCAGGAGTGGGGAAGCCAAGGATGTGATCATCAACAATCCCATTTCTCTCTACTGTGAGACCAACGCTGCTCCTCCCCCCACCCTGACATGGTACAAAGATGGCCATCCTCTGACCTCCAGTGACCGAGTGCTGATTTTACCAGGTAAGGATGGCTGTGAACAGGGGGAAAATCCGCATCTGTGCCAAATGTGTTTCTTCTCATTTGTTGATTGACTTTCTGGTCATGTAATTTAACGGACACAGGCTGCCAAATGCCACTGCTATCCCTATAGTTTCAAGCTAGAGAGCACTTGGCATAGGATAGAACCCTGTAGTGAATTTTCACACCTGCGACAGGATCATTCTGTCAATGTGAGGAAGTCCTTTGGCACCTCTGTGTCTCTATTTTTCTAATAGTGTTATGCAATAATCACTTTGGTTTCTATACATTGTTCATGATAAATTCTACGATATATTTGCAAATAGTTATACTCGGTTTGTTAAATACATTTCTCATAATTCAGTAGTAAAGATGATTAGTTTCAAATATTTTATTACATGGTTTATTGATGGAAAAGGAGACATTTAAATTGTTGTGGAATAGTAATATTTTCAAGGCTTCTCTTCACCCTTAGCAAACATTCAAATAGGCTTGTCAAAATTTATCAAGTTATATACTTACGTAAGGTTAGTACATCCCACTGTATGTTAACCTTATTTTCATTAAATAAGAGAATATCCTGAAAAAATGGAGAGTAAATAGAAATGACAACTAAATGTAATATGTGATCATGAATTGGATCTGGACTTGGTTACAAAAAGCTATAAAAGGTAATAATAAATTAATGACATCTGAATGTAGATTATAAATTAAATAGCAGTTTTGTATTGATTTTACATTTTCTGATTTTGTTCATTATACCATAGGTATATAAACAATTGTCCTTGTTTTTATAAAATATAGATCTATGAGTATTTAAGGGTAAAAGCACATCACATCTCCTACTTACTCTCAAGTGGTTCAAAAAAAGATTTTATATATATATACACACATATATACACACATACATACATATATAATATGTGACAGATCATATACATATATGACAGACAAAAGTAAAGCAAATGGAATGAAAAATAAATAATTGATAAACATCAGTTAAATGTTTTGTATAATTATTACAGCTTTTCTCCATATTTGAAATTATATCAACATGAAAAATTAATACACAGTCACTCTTCCGAGATTGTATGTATAATGGTGTAGTGTATACCTTTTGCATACTTAGCTATTCTTTTTCTCAAGCTACTACTTGCATGCAATAGTGTGAACGTCTTTATTTGTGTTCAAACTGTAAAAACAAGATGTTACTACATGGTAACATTCCACATGGAACATGATGAGGAGCACAGAGCAGCATGTCTGCCTGAAGGGAAATCCACACAAGCTATTCATTTCTCAGGAAATCTAACTCGTGTATTGGGTCACTTATCAATAATGCAGTGTTTGTCGTAAGAGTGAGTTGTGGGATTAAAACAGAGCCAGTAGAGAATGTGAGGAAGTTGTCAGACCTGAGAAGTTGCATCTGTTCGTGACCAGTGAGATTTGCCGAAGTAAACACGGGGGACTCGCTTGCAGGTGGGAGAGTGCTGCAGATTCCCCGGGCGAAAGTGGACGATGCGGGCAGGTACACGTGTGTGGCTGTGAACGAGGCTGGAGAAGACTCCCTTCAGTATGACATCCGTGTACTCTGTGAGTTTGTTTTCTCCTGTTTCTTGCACATTCTTTTGCTCAAAAATATTTTTGAGGAGCTAATGTTTGCAAGATGTTGAACTAAGCATGTTAAAGACTGTAAAGATAATCAGAAACTGATAGTTCTCCCAAGGAGTTCATTGTCTTACACAAATTGAAAGCACGTTATTTAAGTCTCTTGAAGTATCAAATAAACTGGCTTAAACCAAAAGAGAGAGACAGGCAGAGACAGAGAATCCATTGACTCATGACCCCGAAAAGTCTCAGGGGAGAGTTGGTTGCAGTCTGACTTCCTTGGCTCAAAAGAGTTCACCAGACTTGACCTATCTCTTGGCTTTGTTTTTCTCTATTATTGTCATTCTCAGGTAGGGGGTCTCTTTGCCTGGCACATTGGTCCTTTGAAACTCGAGTCTTACATCTTCTAGTTTCATAGACAAATGCAAGCATTTCTTTCCCAGTATTTACAACTGAAGTCCTAGAATTGGATCTCCCGGGCTTTAACTGGCCAAGCATGCATCACATGTTTATCCCTGAACCAGTGACAGAAGCCAAGGGGCCTAATTGATAAGGCCTGGTTCATATGCTCACTGCCATCTCCATCTGAACCCATGGAGTGAGCGTGGAAGAAGCATCGTGCCTTGAAGGAAAAAGAGAGTTACTGAATCAGGAACACATCCTTCCTTTCATCAGCATGAGCTGCGGTGGTGGCAGTGGGGAGGCCTAGGAAGCGGTCTCGTGAAACATTTTGGAGGAAGAGAGGAAGTGAGAGGAAGTATTGGGCACTCAGCTCCGAATATGGATGACACCGGAACTTTTATCCTGGGTGACTAAGAAAATGGTAGTAGGATTACTAAAGATAGAAGACCTAGGAAAACACATGGTTTGGGAAGAAGGGAGTCGATTATGTTTTGGACATGTTGACTTTGGCATGGTCCCGAAATGCTTCGGTAAAACACTGAATGAGGCGCTGGAAATGTGGAACTATAGCACAGGAAAGAGAACTAAGCGAAGAGTATAGATTTCAGAGTTATCCATGAGCCGGTGATATTCAAAGGCATGAGATTTCCAGCAGAAGGGGTTGCAACTAGAGGAGAAGGTCAGAAGGAGATCATTGTGAAATCATTTACAAGTAGGAGACAGTACAAGGACAACAGATATAGAGGAGAAACAATCTGAGAAGTTAATCAGGAGCAGTAAATGACCATGTCTCCGAATCTAAGGCATACAAAAGGTTACTAAGAAGTGGGTTTAGTACTGAATGTTAAAACAAGTTTAGGGAAACAAAAACAGAGGCTAAGAACTCATTGGTGAAATGCAAATAATCACTTTTGATAGTACAGTGTGATACAAAGTCACAGAGCAAATGAATACATATTAAACCAGGAATCAGAAAGGAAAGGGAACCAATGCAATCACACTCTCAAGACATGAAGATGTGGACTCGTGTTTTAGGATAAACAGCTTGTTGAGGGAAAAAATAAACTTGCTTAAGAGAGATTCAAAATTTCTTATGGGCCGAGGGAGATTGTGTGTGTGCGCGTGTACGTTGAGAGCAGGGATTGACGGAGCAAGGTCCTAGGAAAGGAAAAATGCAATCGAGGAACCAAGAGGGGTGAATTAGCCTTTCATAGTAATAGGTTACCATTCGTTGAAATGGTAAGAAGAGAAATGTAGGGATGTGTCTAAAATGTTCTTAGTCCTTTGCTTAAGTGTGAGACCAGAGAGAGAGTGGTAGGGTGGCATTTGGACCTGTAGAAATGGGAAATGTTAGTGATTGCCACAATGGGGGATGTGATAAACATTCAGGTGTTGAATTTGGAGCTAGTGGGCTCAGTCATTGCTTTCTGCAGCCACCCTCAGTAACCTGGGGGCAAAAGTAGAGAAAATAGATGATGGATAAGGAGTGGATGAGGACATGCTCAAGAGAACAAGGTACACATTGTGCCCGCACTGGAGGGCGAGAACGCATAGAATGTGCCATAGCCAGGCCGTCTCTGAAATGACCCACTATGAGATCTGGGCAGGGCGAGAGGAAGAAGGAGCTAGGGAGGTGGATGGACTGATCATGAGGGAGGAGAAGTAGAAGAACTAGAGTGCTCAGTGTGAGCAAAGAGCAGATAATGAAGGAAGCCCAAAAAGAGATGGAAGAGAAAAAAACACGAGTTCATAATTCACTTATTTGACAAATATCTATTGATTGCTCACTATGTGCCAGGCACTGTCCTCGGCACTGAGGATACAGCAGTGAGTACAGTAGACATCGATCCTTCATCAGGGAGCTTATACACTTGCAGAGGGAAGAGGTGTTAGTGTTGAATTGACAAAGGTATGACTGTCAATGGCTGGCTGAAGTGGAGTGGAGGTGAAACTAATTAGGATGCTTTGGGTCATTGACATAGACTTTAAAGTCTACAAGATAATGATAAGAAGATAGGAAAGGGCCTGGCTGGTGTGGCTCAGTGATTGAGCCTCAGCCCATGAACCAAGAGGTCACCGGTTCCATTCCTTGTCAGGGTACATGTCCAGGTTGTAGGCCTGCTCCCCATTGAGGGGACATGCAAGAGATAGCCAATCAATGTTCTCTCTCATCAATGTCTCTCTCTCTCTCTCTCTCCATCTCCCTTCCTATCTCTAAAATCAATAAAAAAGAAAATAGGAAAGGGATGAAAAGACCATTAAAATCATTGCTAACATTATCAAGAACCGTGAAGGAACATCCCAGACCACCTGGTTTAATTTGACCTAAGTTTGGAAAGAGTTTAGTTTAGGACAGGATCGGATCTGATAAAGAAGAAAGATAGTGTGCTTTGGGAAGGACTGGGGTTCCATCAAATCGAAATGGAATTTCGGAATTGGGTAGTCACCTGTAGAGTTCATGCCTTCAGGTTGTTATTCTTAATTAAGAGGCAGTTAGAAAACAAGTTGGAGATTAGTTTAGAGAGGTGGGAACAAAGCAAGAAAAATGAACTGGCCCCTAAATTCTGTCTCAGTTAGGGCTGTTGCACAGTTTGCTGCTCATCCCTAGGTACTGCTGAGAACCATTCTGAGTGGTGTAGCTCAGGCAGCTGGGGAGACAGGTGAGAGCAAAGAGCTTCGGTGGAGACCTCCAAGGTCAGGCCTTGGACTTAGGCTGTACCGCCTGGTACTTCTCAATGATTCCACTCTAGCAAAAGTTGAGGCAAACATTTCATCCTTAATGATTAAAAGATCTCACTTGATTACCTTTTGTGGTGTGGGGCTAGTGATAGCATCATTTAATCTGAAATTCAAGTTTATTATTTATGCATCTGCGGTTCAAGCGATATACTTCATGTTAGCTGAAGTATAGTAAAAATCATATAACTGAAAATGAAAATATGCATTCAGAACAACATTGAAATGCACTTATGTGCCTTGTCGCACTGACCATTTCCATGGCAGGCCTTCAGTTTATTTATTTATTTATTTTTTAATTCGGTTTTTTATTAATTTAATCCATTGGGGTGACATCAGTCAATAAAATTATTTAGCTCTCAGGTGCACAGCAGCTGAACTGCACTGCGCTCAGCACCCCGAGTCAGGTCTCCTCCTCTTCTGTCGCCATGGATGCCCCATGACCTCTCCTACCTCTCCCAGCCTCCCTTCCCCTCTGGTGTTACCAGGCTACTGTCTGTGTCTATGGGGGTGTTTTTGTTTGTTTGTTCGTTTGTTTTTGCTTAATCCCTTCACATTTTTCATCCAACCCAGCAACATCCCTCCCCTCTGGCATCTGTCAGTCTGTTTTCCATCTATGAGTCTGTTTCTATTTTGTTTGTTAATGTACTTTGTTAATTAGACTTCACATGAGTGAAATCATATGGTACTTGTGTTCCTCCGACTGGCTTATTTCACTTAGCATAATGCTCTTCAGGTCCAACCATGCCACCGCAAAGGGTAAGATTCCCTTCTTTTTTACAGCCAAGTGGTACTCCATTGTGCACATGTACCACAGCTTTTTTATCCACTCGTCTACTGATGGGCACTCATGCTGCTTCTAGATCTTGGCTATTGTAAATAGTGCTGCTATGCACACAGGGTGTATATATTCTTTCAAATTAGTGTTTCAGGCTTCTTCGGATATATTCCCAGAAGTTGAATTGCTGGGTCATAAGGCAGTTCCATTTTTAATATTTTGAGGGAACTCCATACAGTTGTCCACAGTAGCTGCACCAGTCTGCATCACCACCAACAGTACATGAGGGTTCCCTTTTCTCCACATCCATGCCTACACTCGTTTGTTGATTTATTGATTATAGCCATTCTGATGGGTGTGAGGTGATACCTCATTGTGGTTTAAATTTTCATGTCTCTGATGATTAGTAACACTGATATTTTTTCATAGGTCTATTGGCCATCTGCATGTCCTTTTTGGAGAAGTGTCTATTCAGGTCCTTTGCTCATTTTTATATATCATTTTGGGCAGGGGAAACAAAAGAAAAACTAAAGAAACTGGACTACTAAATCAAACTAAAAAGCTTTTGCACAGCAAAGGAAACCATCAATAAAATGAAAAGACAACCTACTAAACGGGAGAACATATTCACCAATGATACATCTGATAAGGGGTTAATACCCACAATTTATGAAGAACATAAAACTCAACAGCAAAAAAAAACAAAAACAAAAAGGCCCCCCAAAACAACCCAATTGAAAAATGGGCAAAGGACCTGAATAGACATTTTTCAGTTTATTTTTTGAAAGACCCAAATGCCAAAAGTCTGCTTCTGCATTAAACATAGCGTCTTTACTGATTGCGAAAGATATGGTACATTTTAAGAGAGCAAGACATAAAATAACTAAGCTTTCAAAACAAACAAAAAGATTATTCACTGGGTAAATAAATTTCTACATTCACAAACAACCAACACATGTGTTCCTAGTTTATTTAACAATTCCATTTGTAAAATTCTACGGGTAATATGTGATTTTTCATAGCTGACTAGTCTAACATAAAGTAGACATGACCTGGATTCTACAGCATTATTATATTAAATGAGAACGAATATCCGTAGGAAAATCCAGAGCCTGACTTCTCAGACTTTAGTGTGCTTAAGGATCACAAGGAGAGTTTGTTAAATCGCAGACTTCTTGGCACCTGTTAGGGATGCAGATGGAGGAGAGCTAAGGTGGCCCCCAAAATTTGCATTCCTAACCAAGCTCCCAGGTGATGCTTATACCACTGATATTAGGGCTGGGGAAACACACTTTGAGTAGAGCAGACAATTCCCTTGCAAATGAGACCAATGTACCTTTGTGTAATTAATCTGGTTTGTAGACGACCAAATAGACTTACCTATAGATTCATGCAGATGCCTGAAACCCAGAGGGCGCCATGGAAGGGGCTGAGAGAGAAAGCATGACAAGATATATTGGGGAAGAATTGGGATTGACCTAAATGGGAATGAAACTATAGGACGGGTTAGTCCAGGGGAGGTCAAGGGAGGGGAGAAAGCAAAGTCAAATTCACGTCATTTTTATCTCCGCTAACTTATTAGTGTAAACTATTACTTGAGGATCATGGATTCTAATTCAAGTTTTGCTCCTCGATTTCACAATTTTTTAAAATGGTCAGAAAACTAGAATCATTTAGAAACAACCTCATTACCTGTTATTGTCTCTTCATTGCAATCATTTATTAGTGCCGCCGGTTATCAAGGGAGCCAATGGTGATCTCCCTGAGGAGGTCACCGTGCTGGTGAGCAAGAACGTGGTGATGGAGTGCCTGTCCGGGGGCAGCCCTGTACCAAGGAATTCCTGGCAAAAAGATGGGCAGCCCTTGCTAGAAGATGAGCATCATAAATTTCTATCTAATGGAAGAATTCTGCAGGTAAAAGTGAAAAAAAATCTGATTTTAGAATAGCTGTTTGACTTTGTATTTTATAATTGTCTTTATGACTTTTAAAAATAATTTTTATTATTTAGAAATAGATTTGTAAGAATAACAACATAAAAAGGATATAAAGTAAAATTATTTTTCCTCATTTTATTCCCACTATAAGAGGTGACCGTTATTAACAGTTTTGTGTAAATTCTTCTGGAAAATTGTCTGGACATTCAACATACACACACACACACATCCACATCCTAAGTTTAATAAAGTATGGACTTTGTCGTAAAAACCACATATAAGCTGCCCTGGCCGTTTTGGCTCAGCAGTTAGAGCATCGGCTCCAAGGATCAAAGAGTCATGGGTTCGATTCCAGGCAAGGGCACGTATCTTCGTTGCAGTTCAATCCCTGGCCCTGGCTGGGGACATGCAGGAGGCAACCAATCAGTGTGTCTCTCTCACATTGATGTTTCTCTCTCTCTCTCTCTCTCTCTCTCTCTCTCTCTCCCTCCCTCCCCTTCCCCCCCGCCCTTTCTCCCTCCTACTCTAGCTGATAAAAAATGAATGGAAAAATATCCTCAGGTGTGGATTTAAAAAACCCAAAAAACACATATAAGCAAATTATTACAATCCTTTTCATTGTATATTTCTGATGGTAAAATTCTAGCTGGTATAAGATTCCCTGTAGATTAAAATTTACTCTCTATTGACAAAGAATTTAAAACAATATAATAATAATGAAAGCCCCATAAATATCCTGATGGGCATGTCTATATTTTTCTTTTCAGGTATCTTGAAAGATAGTCACTTGTAGAAATAATACCAATGCTTTTCTTAGGTTACAACTTATTAATTTATTTCTTGAACATGTAAATGATATTCTATAGGCCCAAGAATCTAAGCATAGCTATTAGTGTATCTAATGCAGGACATATCTCATGGAGTTCTTTATTAAAAGAAAAAAAGTGAGTCTTGTTCACTACCTGTAAATAATTATGAATTTTCAAAGTATCTTCTAAACACCTTACTTCTATTTGATGATCATACAACCTCTACCAAAATACTTAAATGTTTCTGTGTTTAGGGCCAAAAGACATATAGGTGGATAGCAGTTTCTGCTAAATAAAATAAATTATAACTGCTATATTAGCTAACCATTGCAAAACAAACCCCTCAAAAACAAGGGCTTAAAACAGTAAGCGTTTGTTTAGCTCACAGTTCTGGTTGCTGGGGGATTTTTCGGTCTCAGCTGGGCTTACCCAAGGGTCTATCTGCTGTGGGTAGGTAAGTGGTTCTGCTGATCTTGGCTGGGCTCTTACACACTTAGGACCTCAACTGCAATAACGGGGCTGATTTTTCCCCATGTGAACCCAAATCCTCGGCCAGGTTGGTCCCAGCTCCCTCCCATAGCGGTGGCAGGGTTCCAAAAGAGTGGATAAAAGTAACAGTGCCTTTTCATGCCTAGGTTTGAAATGACACACTGCACGGTCAGACACGAGACCAGTACAAATTCCGTAACTTCACTCGTGATGGGGGAGCTTCAAAGTCACATTGCCAGGGGTGTAGATGGGGAAGTGGGGGAGTCATTTGGGACACTTCTGTAGTCAGTACACCCCAAAGATGTGCAAAATTACCTTTTCTGATGGGAAATCTTTATAAGTAAATATTTACTGGATTGACCTGATTAATAAAAGCCAGCGCCAATGCTATTATGTGTAATTATTTTTCTTATGTTCATCTGGTATTAACTTGAAAGGATGTGTATTATTTAGTCTCAAGATGATGACAAGTGGCTTTATAAAAAAAAAAATTCAGTTGGAATTTCTTTATTTTTCCTTCAGATTCTAAATGCTCAAATATCAGACATTGGCAGGTATGTGTGTGTTGCCGAGAACACAGCTGGAAGTGTGACAAAATACTTGAACCTCAATGTGCACGGTAAGCGCTCCACTCCAAAAACATCTGCTAGGGTGCTTGGAGAGGCAGGAGAGCTATGTTTTAGATTACGTAGGCTTTTTTTTGCATTTTTACCTTGAAGCCATGTGTGGGGCCTGCATTCATCCAGTCCCCTCATGTTCTCCCCTCTGCAGCTAGTAGGATTGACAAAGCACAAAGTATATATCTAGGGAGCCTGTTTTTATATTATTTCAGCCCCTCAAGAGAAAGTAGTGACCCCTACATATTTGAAAGTAAAAAAATAAATAAATAAAATTTTGAAATCCCAAAGATTGTATTTTTTGTGTGAAGTTAGAACTAAATATAGATCTTTTACTCATAAAAATTCATTTACTGGTCCTTATTGAAACATCAAGGGTAGAATTCATGTTGAGCTATATCCTCCAATACTTAATATACTCCCTGGAAAAGAAGAAGTCACTTTAAGGAGTGAAATAATTCCAAAAACCACCAGCACACCTAATTCATTCATCACACTTTAAGTGTGCAATAAAGTGTGCAATATATGCTAGTCACTCATACACACACACACACACACACACACATTGCTAAAGACGCAGTTATTTGTCTTCCACAAGAGTAGTTTTGTCCTTGTGATGCACAGCTGCTCTCAGAATATTAAATTGGAAATGAGGAACAATTTTTATAAAAGAATTCCTTTACATGTGTGATACATACATAAAATGCTGGCTTGTTTGGGAACTGGCTGAAATTTTGAAATTTCATGAAAAACGTCTCCCCTGAAAGGACTTCAATTTAGCATCATAGACATTCTTTCCTGGTGTGACGTGGAGGGATTATTGGTGTCTAGCAGTGTTTGTTGTGTGACAGATATTTGGAACACTTTCATCTTTGTATTCTCAGTATTTAGCACAGTGATTCACACACAGTAGGTACTTCATAAATATTTTCGAGTGTCTTTTCATGAACAAATCTGACCAAACAGAAACAAATGTGTTATGAATTCCCAAGAAGAACAAATTAATTAAACAACTATGACCATTTAAAAAAAGCACACATTCTAACCCGTCAAGTGCAATAGAATCAATGTTGAAAAATAAAAGCATTCGTTCTATTTTGTGATTCGCCATGGCAGAATTCATTTTCCCTCCTCTGTGTGATCAAAGCTGCCTCATACACACCCGTTTCCCCAGCTGGAGCAGTTGCCTTGTGTTATTTTTGCCTTGTGTTATTTTTTTATATCTACGTCCTCACCTCTAGTCCATAACTTTGTTATAAAGGCTTTGGGCGAATGGTCACTTGGTTTCCCTGAACTTAGAACGGTGTCTCGAGTTGCGATAGTTGCTAAGTGAATATTTGTCGTTCCTTTATTGTATGTTGTGTGTGTCGGTTGTTTCTTCCTGCACAGCACGAACACCTGAGGAGGGAGCTAGTGTGTACCACTAAGGACCAGGGTTCAGGAGGGTTTCTCCTCTCACCAGTTAATGGGGTCTTGAACTCCCGATTGCAGCCACAAATCCATACTTACATTCTGGGAAATTTCATTTGGAGGAGCTATGATTTAAATAATTTTCCCCTAAAACCATACCATTTGTAATCTCCCTCTGCAACAAGGCTCAGTTCCTCCGGACTCTGCCTTCAGACTGAGCCTCTGTCTGTTTCCAACCCTGTGTCTTCACTCTGCTTCACTTCATGGAGCAGCATCTTGGTCATCTCTCTTGGCCCGTGTCTCTCAGGCCTCCGCTGCACTAAGAGCTCAGCCCTGCACACAAATCAGTGCAGCAAATGGACTGTGTGATACCCACCAGGCGCTCTGCCAAGTGTGTTGTGTGTACTGTTTCACTGAATTATCTCAATAACCCCGCGGGTGGTTACCATTTTATACCTCTTTCAAGATGGAAAAGCTGAGGCTCAGTGAGATGAAGTAACATACCCGAAGTCATATGGGTTGAAAGTGCAGACCCAGGATTCTAACTTAGTCTGATTGCAGAGGTTGTATTGTCAGTTGCTTTTCTGAATTACCGCTCACTGAATCCCACGTCTGCACTGCACCTACCCACACCTAGGTAGCAGCCATGACCGGAGGAACTCTGACAATCAGGAATATTGGTATCATGATCGATTCAAGGTACCAGCTTGAACTGGAGTCTCTGTGCTGCCTGCACCCTCTCCCATGTTTTTACTCCAAAATATTACATGGAAAATTCGAGAAATAAACAGTTCATAAGCTTTAAATTAGACCCCGTTCTGAGCAGCATGATGAAATCCCGTGCTGTCATCTCCTCTGTCCTGCCCAGGATGCCAGTCATCCCTTTGTTTGTTGTGTCCACATCAGAGATGCTGCCTGTCCTTTAGTCCCATAGTAGCTATGTTGGTCATGAGACCAACGGCCGTGGTATCACGATGCTTGTGTTCAAGTAACTCTTACTGTACTTACTAGTGGCCACAAAGCCCAAGATTAGTGATGCTGGCAGTTCAGATATGCCAAAGAGAAGCCAGAAGTACTTCCTTTAAGTGAAAAGTTTTAAAAAATAGTATATGTAGGGTTTAATACCATCCTCGGTTTCAGGAGTCCACAAGGGGTCTTGGAACATGTCCCCTGCATGCGGATAAGGGGGGACTACTGTATGGTGTGCATTCCTGTCTTCCACTTAGCTTAGTCCTGGTCATGTTTCAAGTATCTTCTTTTTTTTTCTTTTTCTTTTCATTGAGTTTATTGGGGTGGCACTGGTTAATGAAATTATACACATTGCAGGTGCACAATTCCAAAACGCATCATCTATACCTCGAGTATCTTAAATGTCACTTCCTCCTCTTGATCACCACACTAGGATAGGTTCCTCCTGTCACCCTATTTTTCTGATTGACACTCCTCGCACTTGTAATTACTAGGCCGTATAGAACTGGCCAAGAATAGGGGTCCTAGAGCTGGACTGTTTCACTGCCAAACCAGTAACCAGCTGTGAAATCTTAGGCAAGGTGCTAACCTCTCTCTGTCTCACCTCCTCATCTGTAATATGACGATAAGAGCTGTATTAGCTCATTAGTTTATATGAGAACTCAGTGCATTATTGATCTTACTCTTTTTGATTCGAGTGTTTCTCTGCACAGATTTCTTTCCTTTTTTTTAAGCAAACCATACTGTTGTTTATGTCTTTTCTGCTCAGCTTGAAAGTCATTGATTTACATTGTTCAAATAACCTGTATAATTTAGTGATAGACAGATACTCCCTAAAATTAAAATTCTACTTTATAAATGCTATATGTAGGAGTATAAAAATTTTAAATAAGGATGTAATATTAAAAACAAGAATATTCAAGCTTAATAAAAAGCACTGTTAGGTCTTTCTTTGTACATTGCCAAGATCTTCTTAGGAATTGCCAATTACATTTTCTACTAAAATGCAGAAGAATTCTGTCTTTGAAATCTGGAACTCTGTTTCAATTGGGAGACAGAAGTCTGCTGGACATAGGTTTTTTTTTTTTTTTGGTACATGCCCCTAGCAGGAACCAAACCCGGACTCTCTGGTCCGCAGGTCGACACTCCAACCGCTGAGCCAAACTGGCCAGGGCTGGACATAGATTTGTTGAAGAAGGCATTAGGGAACCCTAAGAGGGAAGACAGCTAGAAAATGAACAGTGTCAATAATACAGTGCTTTAGCAGAGTACAGTGGCTGGGTTTATATTAATAAATTAGAATATGTATCACTGGTAATATCAGATTTCACTTCTAATGCATTTACTCTTATAGTTCCTCCAAGCGTCCTTGGTCCTAACCCTGAAAACCTCACTGTTGTGGTGAACAACTTCATCTCTTTGACCTGTGAGGTCTCTGGCTTCCCACCCCCGGAGCTCAGCTGGCTCAAGAATGAACAGCCTATCAAGCCGAACACCAATGCTCTCGTTGTGCCTGGTAAGGAACTCCTTATTCTTATAAGGTGGGCAAAACCTCCTCATTTTCCTTTATTTTAAATACAAATGGCATTTCAACTTAGTCTCTTTCCAAACTTTTTTCCCCAATTTTTAGTTCACGCGAAATGCCACGCTTGACCTAATGGGGCCATTAGGATGAGATTGTATAGACTTGTATGATTTCAGTGGGAATGTACAGTGACAAGGTCTACTTCAAGAGATTACAAAATTTAGGAACAGGACTGCTTAGTCATTCCATGCGGGTGATAGACTCGTAAACAGTGTTTTCGTTGGATAAATTCACTGGTTGTTTGTAATCAATCCTAAGGCTCCTTGATAACAGCCAGATAGACCAACAGACGGACAGACACTTCTGCGCTGTGGGAGATTTAAACCTTGAACACACTTGTTAACATATTTGACTGTAGTACAATTATTGTTTGCTCACTGGGACCTATATCAAACAGTTCTATCCATGTTTGGTTACTGGAGAGAGAGAATTTATGAATTTTGTTTTGTATAAAGAAGTAGAATCAATCAGAAAGAAAGGACCAAAGGAAAACAGACTCATTTCTTTCATATTAAATATGAAATGCTTCTATATAAATTTTAATGTAACAAAATATTTTGTCCTTTATCCTATTAATAAAACAGTTTTTAGAATAACCTCTATACCACTCTTCAATTTCCATTACATGTGCCCACAGGTGGTCGAACTCTACAGATTATTCGGGCCAAGGAATCTGATGGCGGTCAGTACACGTGTATAGCGATCAACCAAGCTGGGGAAAGCAAGAAAAAAATCTCTCTGACTGTTTATGGTTTGTTGTCACTCTCCTCATATCATTCTTTTGTCTGGTATTCAATATTTTCTATCTGTGCACCTCAATGAAAAACAAAATTGCCTTCTGTTCTTATTTCTTTCCCTCAGTGCCCCCAAGCATTAAAGATCATGGCAGTGAGTCTCTTTCTGTAGTTAATGTCAGAGAGGGGACCTCCGTGTCATTGGAGTGTGAGTCTAACGCTGTCCCACCTCCAGTCGTCACGTGGTATAAGAACGGGCGGATGATAACAGAGTCGACTCACGTGGAGATTTTAGCAGATGGACAGATGCTGCGCATCCAGAAAGCTGAGGTGCACCTTTTATTCTTGTTTGCATGTCGCGGCTCCGTGGTGGGATTGTGGGAGAGAGACTCGGCAGGTGCATGTTCCCTTGACTACAGTAAAAAATGAGGTTGATTACGAAATAACATCCTCAGTGCCATTGACCTTTGCATAAAAAAGGCAGGATTGCAGAAAGCAATTAGAACTGGGGCGTTTGAGCATAAAGATGACTGATGATTTAATCTGCACTGGAACAGTGTGATTGGTCATCTATAACTTAATGGAGCATATACAATAGTATCTTTTTCTTTTAGGTGTCTGACACAGGCCAGTATGTATGTAGAGCTATAAATGTAGCAGGACGGGATGATAAAAATTTCCACCTCAATGTATATGGTGAGCATCTGCCTCTAATACAACTCTTTTTCCCCCAGTGAAAGAAAGTGTCCTGAATTGGCTTAATGAGGACACGTGATGTTCTTCTGTCTTTTTACAGTGCCCCCCAGTATTGAAGGACCCGAAAGGGAAGTGGTTGTGGAGACCATCAGCAATCCTGTGACCTTAACCTGCGATGCCACTGGAATCCCACCTCCCACCATAACGTGGTTAAAGAACCACAAGCCCATAGGTAACGTAGCACTGCGTCTTCTGCGGTTTGCTGTTGCTCCACATGCTCTAGGTTCAGAAACCAGCACATCTTCATATTAGGCGCATAGCTGTGTTTAGCTCAAAAAGCCTAATGTCCCGAAACACGAGCTTACAAAATAGGCTCATACGATTATTTATTTTATAACCAGGATTTTCTTTTTTCCAAAAAGGCTCTCATTGAAAATGAAAGTACAAAGGAAGAACTTCTTTTTTTTTTTTTATCCTCACCCGAGGACATTTTTTTCCATTTTTTTGTACAGAAAGAGTGGGAGGGAGAGAGAGGAAGAGAGAGAGAGAGAAACATCGACGTGAAAGGGACACATCGAGTGGCTGCCACCCGCACGACCAACCAGGGCCGGGGACAAACTGCAACCAAGGTACATGCCCTTAGCGGGAACCGAACCCGCGTCTCTCCGGACCACAGGCCGATGCTCTAACAGCTGAGCCAAACCGGCCAGGGCTAAAGGAAGAACTTCTTAAAACATATTTTTTCACTCACAGTTGACACAATATCATGTTAGTTGCAGGTGTAAAACACAGTGGTTAGACATGTATACACCTTACGAAGTGATCACCCCCGTAAGCCCAGTACCCATCCAACACCACACACAGGTCTTACAGTATTATTGACTATATGCCCTAGGTTGTACTTTACATCTCGGTGGCTGTCTTTACAGCTGACCATTTGTCCGTCTTAATCCCTTCATTTTTTTCACCCATCCCCAATCCCCCTCCCATTAAGAAATCTGTTTATCACAAGAAGCAAGACATTTTTATGCTGGAATTGTAGACCTATTAAAATAAAAGCTTTTAAAAAATGTTTTATCTTGTTTTGTTTCTATGTCTAGAAAATTCCGATTCACTTGAAGTTCATATTTTGTCTGGTGGTAGCAAACTCCAAATTGCCCGGTCTCAGCGTTCAGACAGTGGCAACTATACGTGCATCGCGTCCAATATGGAAGGAAAAGCACAGAAAAAGTACATTCTTTCGATTCAAGGTATGTGATTTATCCTCACTAGCTCTAGTATATCGTTTTGTAGTGCAAAACAAGACTACAAAAAAAGAGATCATTTGCAATGGATTCAAAGTGTCTTTAGAGCAACAAAAATACTGTCAATTCTCTGTCCTGCTTTAACCAGTAGATTCTGTTTGCACAGAAATTGGCATGAATGTTGGAAAAAAAGAATAGTATACATTTGATCATCTTTATTTCGTCCATGGTTACAAAAATTCTTATGGAATTATACTTATTTATTTAAAACTGGCATTATTTATTTTGATGCTAAGCCCGTAGGACTATTCTTATTTAGATATACAAGCAAAATATAATTCATAAAGAGGCTGCATTATGTTCTAACTATAGAAAAGGGAGTGGGTAAATATTAGGTAATCATGAGTCTTATGCTGTTTTGGAGTGAGAATAAGAAGCATTAACTCATCCAACAGATATTTACTTCATCCTACTAAGTTCCAGCATAGTATTGAACACCACAAGGAGAGCTTATATCCTTTTGGTTTTCAGTAAACCTCTAATTGGTACTTTTGTCCCAGTAGTTAATTAGGAAATTTACCTTGAAACTAAGTTAAAATGCTTGCTTTTTCCAATGTTACTATAGTTATGTTGAAAATAATTTTTCATAAATTATAATCGTACATTAGTATCGACCTGTTGTGTGCTCTGCTAAAGCCAACTATGAACATGTGAAATTAAAGAGAGAAAAAGTAAAATAAGTTTATGGGCATCATTGGTTTCTTGGATTGGTAATACTTGGAGATTCCAGAAACAAAAAGGAAAAAGAGCTACGCAGGGATTCGGGATCAGAAATTACGTGTTTTGTTGTGTTTAATGCATTACTGATAATGGCTGTTAGTCATGGGGGTATGTGGTGTGGCCAAACATTTTACCAGGTTTTGTACATATGTTATTATGTCCTAAGACTAGAAATAATACATGCATATAGAGCCTAGTGCAGTGCTTGTCATATGTTAGACACCCATTAAAGGATATTTCTTATTAACATTCTTATTGATTTGACTTCTTTAGTACTCTCAGTTCTATATATTCGGTATTATTGTTATCGTCTGTTGGGTGACTAAAATGAGATTTGGAGAGAGTATGCAGTGGTGTGCTGGTCAATATTTACAATTAACTCTCCAGATAAAACGGTCCTGAGTTTTAGCCAATCATTTGCCAGTTTCCCTGGTGTAAATATCCCCACCACGACTCACTTCAGGCTACCACGTGATGTCACTGGACATGGAGGAGGGAAGACCTCAGATCTGGCTCCCGTGACCAGACGTGAGCTGTCCCAGCAGACCACTATGATTATATGGAAGAGGAGTTCAGTGTGTTTCTGTTTGCTACCATTGTCAATATTTTTTATTACTCTTTATTTCCCAATTGAATCATCAAAGTGAAAATCAAACATGGTTAGAAAAAGAGAACAGAAACTTTTGGATCTTGAAAACTACAATAAGCCTATCCATTGTTCAGAATATATAATATTTAAATTGCATATGGAAAAAGAAATCATCCAATAGATACTTTTCTCAGCCCTTTATGCCAAGGTTTCATAAACTAGACTCTCGTGAATTGTGCAAATCCTAAACTGTCTATTGAGAATTTAAACAAAGAGTGATTTTATTTAGCCAGAAAGTGTGTCCATGAGGTAGACTTGTCGCCAGTCCCTATGACTGAATAATTGTATCAACTTACAAATATACCAGGGATATTGAAGTGCTTGCTTCTGCTATTCCTCATTTATAAATAACTTAGGAGGATTATTATAGTTTTATTTTGAACCACAGTCTAGGGAGAATATGAAATAAAAATGGCATACTGTTCTATGACTCTGTTGTATTTGTTAGTATTTGTATCATTGTGCCTTATTAATAGGTATTTTTATTTCTCCAAAGTTCCTCCAAGTGTTGCTGGTGCTGAAATTCCAAGTGAAGTCAGCGTCCTTTTAGGGGAAAATGTTGAGCTGGTCTGCAATGCAAATGGCATTCCCACCCCAGTTATTCAGTGGCTGAGGGATGGAAAACCCATAACTAGCAGTGAAACAGAAAGAATCCGGTACGTTTACAAAGCATCTGTGCGTCATTAATTTCAAGGTCTCGTACAGTGTTCTGTGCTTCACCTTCCACAAGAATAATACCAAATCCAATCTCCTTGGAATGCGGCTTTCATTGTACTCAGAGAGAAAAAAGATAAAATTTTGGAGCACTGGACACATAAATTCTCCTTGGAGAACCATTCAAAAGTGTGTGTGTGTGTGTGTGTGTGTGTGTGTGTTCTTTATTCATCAACTCTGGCTTATAAAATGTCCTCAGACATTCATTCCTACAAATCTTAGTTAACTGTTGTTGGTTTTATTCCTCTAATCTCAGAATGTTTATACCAAAATCCATATTATAGAATAATTAGTTCTTTCCTGTTACCATCACACCAGTTTTATCCTACAGAAGATTCATCAATAATCTTAGATATGATTTTGTGTCCTGAGATCACCGAACTACCAAACATGCCATATTTCTTGGCTCATTTTCAGAAAAGACACACTTTCATGATAACCCAGGTCATTCCTTGTAGTGACTTATCCAAATCCCGGTTTCAGCTGACACCTTCTTACGCATGCGCAAACCAGAGAGGGGAATTGCAATGTGGCAAGGGCCTTCTGCTACTTTCAACAACAAACACCTTTGGAAGACCACCCCAGAATTCTACACTCCACTAGATTACCTCTTCACAAAGCCCTGTTCTAGACAAATACCAGAGTAATTACAATTACTTGAAGAATTATATATGCATAAGTAGGTGTCAGTTGAATGTATTGCAATCTTTATCATTTTGAACCAATATTTTAAATTTAACGGTTTGGAGTGTGTTTTCTAGTTAATGAATTGAATATACATAATATAAAGAAAGATAAATGTTGTTTTCTTTAATATTATTTTATATTAAAATTTTGATTTTTTTTTTTCCATTACAAGATTGGGTAAATTGCCCAATATTTTAGAGATACATTTTAAGTTTTGTTTCTTTGATGTGGACATTTCTGAATATTTAACAAATATTTAATTAGTTTTATTAGGTCAGCTGATATTGACCATATTCCAACCTAAGTAATAGGTAGCTGGTGATACCTAAAGGTCTTACATAAGATAATATTTGTACCTAGGAGTTTACAATCTATCTGTTCTTTTACATGAAGATCCTAAATATACTTATTATTTTTATATTCACTTTATTATTTATTTATTGCTCCACAATATGTATAGATTTGTAAGTAGAACAATTCATCAATCAAATAAAGTAATTTTCCAAAGTAAACATACTATTTTCCTTGGTTATGGCAGCTTGCTGTTTGTTCATTCATATGGTTAACCACATGCAATTTTAAAATTTATATTTTGAAAAGGAAAAAATACAATAGACCCAGAAAATAATATTGTAATTCTCAGTAATCATATTTAATAAGATGATATGTTAGAAATTGGCTATTTGCTGTTGATACTGGGAGAAACTAGTAAAATCTTTGTAGGAGTAACTATAGATAGCAATTTAATCTCTTTATAAAACATAGAGAGTTTTGATTGATAAGTAGCGGTCTGTGAAGAGAGTCAATAATGCAATGATCCTAAGTTAGATATCTTTGATAATGTAACTGTATAGTTATTATTTACCATTACATAGTTCAAAGAAAAAGCTTTAGCAACTTACAGAAAATTTTTTGCAAAATATACGCATACATAATCCTGTGTTAGTGTCATAGTTTAAATAAATTATTCTGCTTCTTCTCGTGAAGAGTATTATTCAGTTGTTTATAGCTAGATTTTTTAAAATATATAATTTCTTTAATTTTTCATTGTAACATCTTTTAATTTTCATACTCTAATTTTTTATAATTTTGATTTAATTCAAATCTTATATTGACAACTGAGGATAAAATAGTCTAACCGTGAGGGGGGGAGAAAAGAGAAAAAAATGTCTTTGCCTGTGATTTGTGCTATTTTTTTTTCTTTTATGGTTATATTTATTTTTCTTTTTAGAGAGAGAGGAAGGGAGAGAGAGAGAGAGAGAGAAACACCGGTGAGAGAGAACATCGACTGGCCACCTCCTGCATGCCCCCCACGGGGGATCGGGCCCACATCCTGGGCATGTGCCCTGACTGGGAATTGAACTGGCGAGCCACAACAATCGGGCTTTTGCCTGTGATTTGGATAGAGAAGTTCCTAACCTGATTTTGTTCATTTCCTGTTTTCTCATAAGGAGGCCTTGGATACATGAGACCCACGACTGTAGAATTTTAGTTCGTTGCCTGAAATCTACATCTGTTTGACTTACTCTGACTTTCAGGCTTCCATGTAGTTAGTGAAAAATATTTGAACCATGATATTCAAGGAAAGATGTATTTTATAATCGTATTTCTTTCTCTCTTTCTCTCCCTTCCTTCCTTCCTTCCTTCCTTCCTTCCTTCCTTCCTTCCTTCCTTCCTTCCTTCCTTCCTTCCTTCCTTCCTTCCTTCCTTCCTTCCTTCCTTCCTTCCTTCCTTCCTTCCTTCCTTTTCCTCACCCAAGGACATTTTTGCATTTATCTTTAGATAGAGCAGGAAGGAGAGCTGGAGGAAGAGAAAGAGAGAGAAACATGATGTGAGAGACACACATCGACTGGTTGCCACCCACACAACCCCAACCAGGGCCGGGGACAAACTGCAACTGAGGTGCATGCCCTTAGTGGGGACCGAACCCGGGCCTCTCTGGCCCGCGGGCTGACGCTCTAACCGCTGAGCCAAACCGGCCAGGGCTATAATTTTTTTCAAAGAGCACAATAATCAGGGGTGAGTCTTCTAGATTTGGGCTCGCCACAGATCATCTCAGTCCCCTTTTATGACCCCTTCTGCAGGGTGACGGCAAATGGCAGCACGCTGGTCATGTACGAAGCCCTCCCAGCCGACACGGGGAAGTACACGTGTGTCGCCACGAACCCTGCTGGGGAAGAAGACCGCATCTTTAACGTAAATGTTTATGGTAAATATGCAGTTTCACCCTCTTTTGATTCTGCTACTTCAGGAACCTCTCAGGAGGACGAAGGCCCAGCGCAAGGTGTCCGAGGCATTTAGTTTTAAAATAAGATGTCACTGTGGCTTCCTTTGGGGGTCCCAACCAGGAATGTGGGCAATGGTAGTTGAGATGGTCTGAACTAGTAATGCACACCCCACCCCCTTCCCTCTCTCCTTTCTGCATACCTAGTTCCGCCTGCAATTAGGGGTAACAAAGAAGAAACAGAGAGACTCACGGCCTTGGTGGACATGTCAATAAATATCGAGTGCAGGGCCACAGGGTCACCTCCGCCGCAGATCAACTGGCTAAAGAATGGACTTCCTCTGCCGCTGTCCTCCCATATCCGGTTGCTGTCAGGGGGACAGGTCATCAGGTGAGCTTCTTGCCTGTGCGGTTTGATGCTGGATGGACAGAGAAAGTCACCGCGACTGTAGACTTTGCCCTAAATGGTGTTTCAGAAATGCTTTTTTCTAGATTTTTACTATTGTTTCCTTTTTCAGTATCTTCTTAGAAGAGGGAAGATAACAAGTATAAAATAGCAATGACTTTTTATTCTTATTTAACTGCTCATGTTTTAGTACATTGTATAAAATAGGTCTTTTATCCACACGTATCTATCACATATGTATTTCTGAGAACTATTTTAGTTAAAACTTTTAAGGCAAAAAGGATAGGAAGATGCCTACTACATCATGTGCTTTTTACATTAATAGCATTCTCTATTGGCATCTATTTGAAAATTTCTCACCTCTCAAATTGTGTCACATTTTCAGTGGCTTACTGTCCGTGTTGAATGAACTTTGTAGACTGAATTGCATTTGAGGTATCTGTATTTTGTGATGGATGGTTATAAGCTTCACACCTAAAAGCTCCCAACATAAATCACTTTCTGTAATCTGCATTTAAATCGTAAGTATTCTCTTTGTGTGTGTTGAATGGAATCAAATTACAGAGTGTTGGGTCAAACTGTTTTCCAGGATTGTGAGAACTCAGGTGTCTGATGTTGCTGTGTACACTTGTGTGGCCTCCAACAGAGCTGGGGTGGACAACAAACATTACAGTCTTCAAGTGTTTGGTATGTCACAACAGTAACCCACCTGCTTTACCATGCGTCTAGTAGTAAGCAGCAAGCTTATATTTAGATGCTTGCATATCAGAAAACATTGTTAAATAGGATCTCGCTAACTAGGGAAGAACACATTTTCTCCTGTATTTATTGGAGCATACTGTCTGTTTGTCAAAATGCTCTTCTAACCTGGAATTTTACATTAAATCAAGTCTAAATTTTTAAAAACAGCATTGCAATCCAGACATAAGACCAGTCTTTTCATACAAATAGAAAGTTAAGAGTGTTTTCTAATATTATTAGTGGCTCATTTAATGTATTGAAAATTTGAAATGTTGTGTGCATATATAGATGTGTGTGTGTGTGTGTGTGTGTGTGTGTAGAGAGAGAGAACTCACATTTCATTCCTAAAATAAAGGTTTTCTGTTCTAGATTCCTCAGTCCCCAAGGACATCTAAGAATAGTCAAGTAACTATTTACTATAGCCTACAAATGACTTATGTTGAATTATATAAAACTTGCTCTAGAATATATTATTACTTTATTCATTATATATAAAGTAGTTGAAAGTATACTTCTGGAATCACAATATGCAGTGCAACAAATTACAGAGACAAACCTAAGAGGTTAAAAATGGTCAGAATTTAAATACACGGGAACATCGTATGTTCTACAGGAAACAGACCTGAAGTTCCATTGCTAAGACTTTGGAAGATTAGTAATTAGCCTCCCTGACACATGTTTTTATAGTAAAGTCATTGATTCATTATATGCTATTTTAAATTCTAAATTTTTAGAGATCATAGAAACAGTATAAAATGTATTGAATGCTTCAATGTTTATGTCGAAATTGATTTCAAATTAAAATAAATATATAACATGTGCCCGTTTTCTTCTCTGAATAGTACCACCAAGTCTGGATAATGCGATGGGAACAGAGGAAATCACCGTTGTCAAGGGTAGTTCTACCTCCATGACATGCCTTACAGATGGGACCCCAACTCCCAGGATGTCGTGGCTTAGGGACGGCCAGCCTCTGGAGCTCAGTGCTCATCTGACAGTGAGCACTCAGGGAATGGTCCTCCAGCTCGTCACAGCAGAGACTGAGGACTCGGGGAGGTACACCTGCATTGCCTCGAACGAAGCTGGAGAAGTCAGCAAACACTTTATCCTGAAGGTCCTCGGTATGTAAACGTTCAATATTGGGAAGGAAATGGTAATCAAGATTTCGCAAATAAGGGTGATTTTTAGAATCGTTTGCTCTGGGACTCAGTTTGTCAAAACTTCACTGTACTTCATCTTTCTGTTTTGTCATTCACCTGGGATAGTGATTTTCAACCTTTTGCATCTCATGGCACCCATAAATTAATCACTAAAATTCTGCGGCACCCCAAAAAATATAATTGCCGCTGATCTGACCAAAAAAAATAGGTATAATTTTGATTCATGCACACTGGGCGGTTTTTATAGTGGTGGCTGTTGTCATTTTTGTATTTGACAGTCTAAGGGGAAAGAGGTCAGGGCCCCTGACTAAACAGTGTCAGGTGCTGCACGTTTTACAAATTCTTTTTTTATTTTATTTTTTTTTATTTTTACTTTTTTATCCTCACCCGAGGATATTTTTCCATTTTTTGTACAGATAGAGTGGGAGGGAGAGAGAGGAAGGGAGAGAGAGAGAGAAACATCGATGTGAAAGGGACACATCGAGTGGCTGCCACCCGCATGACCAACCAGGGCCGGGGACAAACTGCAACCGAAGTACGCGCCCTTAGCGGGAACCGAACCCAGGTCTCTCCGGACCGCAGGCTGACGCTCTAACCACTGAGCCAAACTGGCCAGGGCCGTTTTACAGATTCTTAGAGCACACCAGTGTACCGTGGCACACAGATTGAAAACCACTGACCTAGGACTATTCTTATCTGAAGTACATTAAATTTAAATGATTGTGTTTCTTATCTGTCTAAAAAGATGAGAACTACTACTTACAAATTATTATTGCAAGAACTAAAAGCACATCTGATAACAATTTAAGAAAAACTATGTTTATACTATTGTATGTTATTCCAAACAACCTTTAAATGATCCCATGTGTAGATTATAGTTGTAATCATCATTTCAAATAATCTAGTTCCATTTACTCTTGTATGCATTAAAATAAATATTGAAGATGTGTATTCCAGTGTCCCACATGCAAATAAATAGGATAAAGAAAAAAACACATCTTTTCCTTAAAGTCAACATTTTTGACAGGAAGAGAAATGAAGATGAATGAAATGAGCTATTTAAATAATCATTACTTTTCTGGAGGTTTTTTCCCCCCAGTATTGTGTAGGTAAAACTTCAGGCTCTTTATGTAAAGCAAAATGTACCTCCCCAACCCCCCAGCACAACAGGAAGAATTTCGGCAAAAATTCTTTGGCTAGCATGTTTTCAGGATGCCCTGTAATCTTTCTCATAGTACCTGTAATAATTTAATTATTTGTGTAACTTTAAAAGTCTGCTTCATCCTTGGTGAAACTCGATCATGGGCACTGCCCTTCTTACTTACGTGGTATTCACAGTGCATTTGACACGTCATGTTTATTTGTTGGATTGAATTGAACGGAATCAGATACTTGTCTGCTAGATTGAAGGCAGTTCTAACTGCAGAGGGAGGCAAAGCAATATCTAAATACACAAAGAGAGATACGCTGGTGTGGAAGAGTGGTCCACAGAATGAAGGGCGGTAGTGGAGGCTGGGGTCCAGGGTACCGAGAGACAAGGACAGACGAAAGTGTGTGTCAGTGCGGAAGGGTGGAATACCACATTCCTATACATCAGTTCGTAGAATGTGCGGAATAACAGGAGATGACATAAATGTGATCTTGTACCTTAATTATTCCCATATTAAGTATTAATTATTGACCATATATTACTGGCCAGGCATGTTTTAGTCATCATGTAACAAGTAATTATTGAACAACGACTATGTGACATCGTGTGACAGCTACTTGAATGCATCATTGAAAAGACAGATGTGGTCTTGCCCTCCAGTTCCTACATCTGGGAGACACATATTGAGCCAGTAAATACTTTGGGGTGTGATGAGGACCATATGGCTAAAAGAACGTTCTGCGGGCCGGTGGAGTTCGGAGAAGATCTCCTCCAAGATCAAGTTGAGCCTTGAAGGGTCGGGCTGCAGAGGTGAGGGAGGGGTTGCCCGTCTCTCACCTGAAAACGATGGAGCTCGAGTTGTCCATCGATGCTCGCCGGACTGAGTGTGCAAGGGAGAGTAGCAAGAGACAGGCCTGGAAATGTGCAAGCCACGAAGAGCCTCGGGAACGTTTTGGAGAATGTGGACCTCATGACAAAGGCAGTGAAGAAGCTCAAGCAGGAATGTGGTACAACTAGATTTCATTTCCCAACCATCCCTTCTGGTGACAGAGTGAGGGACGGACCGAAGAGCCCGATGAGTCATACAGAACTGAACATGCAGGGCACTGGCCCAGGAGGAGGGAGGGAGTGTGGAGAAAGAGAACGAACCCCCACCCCCCGTACCCCCAGAAATCACGAACTCAAACAGAATCACAGTGCATTTCTGGGTGCAGAAAACACAGGAGAAAAAGAACCACTGAGCCACACCAGCCTGGCTGGGACTTTCATAGAAGTCCCATGAAACCATTTCCACTTCTCTCTCATGGGTCAGCATCTTCACATGCTATGCCATCTACTACCGACTGCAGCAGCCAGGAAATGCAGTGTCCAGCACATTGACAGCCCAGCAAAATCAGGGTCTGCTAATGTGAAAGAAACCGGTAAAAAATATTGAGTACGCACCTGCAGCCAGGAGGGAGGAATATGAGTCCAAGTAAATATTTTGTTTTTTAAATATGTTTTCATTGAGAGAGAGAGGAAGGGAGAGAGAGAGAGATAGAAACAGTGATGTGAGAGAGAAATGTTGATTGGCTGCCTCCTGCACACCCCTACTGGGGATTGAGCCCACAACCCTGGGCATGTGCCCTGACCGGGAATCAAACCGGGACCTCTCAGTCCGTGGGGCAACACTCATTACACTGAGCCACACTGGCCGGGCTTTTTTTGTTTTTGTTTTTTTGTATTTTATTTTAATCTCAGGTTAGTGATGGAGGTGAAAGGAAAAGAAGATGTATTCTAGAAATAATTGTAGGTCAAAGTGTTAGGACTTAGTTGTGGATTTGAACACGAGGAGTGGTGAATACCAAGGATAGCTCCTAGTCTCCTAGTCTCTGGCTCATGTGACTGAACGGGGGGTGATCTATCACATCAATGCAGGGGATGCTGGGAAAGGACCTGGTCTCGAGGAATAAGGTAACAGGTTCAGGAATGCATGTCGAGTTTGAAGTAGTTTTCAAACATCCCACTGAAGATGTTTATCTAGTAATTGAATTTATGGGTGTGAAGCTCAGAAGAGAGATCTACACTGGAAATAAAGTTCCGGAGTCATCAGAGTGTGACAATTCCTACGCCACCCAAAGTACCAGATGTATAACAAGACAGAGTGCAGTAGTTCACAGTCACCCAACACTGGGAGGCTCTGATGACTGGGGATTGACCCAGTTGGCAACCTGTTGTTATTGTTGTGTTTTTTCTCATGACTATAACCTTTTGAGCATAAAGGCCATGCCTAACTAGTCTTTTTGTCCACAATGACTGCCACATGGTAAATAACCAGTAAGTGAAGGTAATAAAGAATTGACCATAGTCAAAGGGAGAATCAGATTCATGTTTTTGAGTGAAACGGACAACATGCTGTGGAAATTAATAGGGATAGAAATTTTATAGTTTGTTGAGAGAATCAAGAAAAGATTTATAGTTTTTACAAATGAACTTAATGACATTAATGTAACCTTGGTTGTACTTGAATATGCTCAGTTAGGAGGTGGAACAATTGGAGAGTAGGAGGAATAGTATTAACGAAGTCACAGAACAAGAAAGGACTGGACTTGGTAAGGGACAAGTAGTCTAATTTAAAATCTAGGTTACATATAAACATATTAAAAGTAGATGATGTTATAAAGATACACCATGTTATGAAAACCTTGGAAGCTATAATGTAGAGTTTTTATTTAACTCAGTAAGCAACATGAAGACACAAATCTTGTAAGTAAAAAATCTTGAATCAATTCAAAATACACTTAAGGAAATGTATTTTGTCTGACTTTTTGATTATAGTCTAGAAACGAATACAGCTTTAATATATTCTTTCTTTTTTTGGAAAGGAAAATGAGGACCACCGGTAGAAATTTTTAGGAGACAGGTTTTAATAATAATACTATCTGTAGTAGACACTGTAGTAGTAATAATTTTCTTAAAAACTTTAATTATAAATAAAATATTCAGAAACACAGAAGAAATATACATAATTTATAGATTATCTCATTAAATTATCACAACAATCCTGTTAGTTAAATAATACTACTATCCTTATTTTGAGATCTATCCAAATTCACTAACCTAGTAATTTTTGGGAGCTACTATTCAAACTCAGGCTGTCTGAGTCCAGATCTTTGCTGTGAGCCTCTGTTCTAAACTATGTACCTGATATGAATAAAATAAAATAAAAAGACAGCTACTATTTGGAGCTGTCCAGCAGCTATTTTGGCTGCCATATGAAACAGTAAGCTGGAAATGTTCATAGAAATCTTGAACGATCATTGTAAGGGAATTCTGTTTCAAAGGGATTGCTAAATGTAGGAATTGTTGAACTGAGAAACCTTGTTGTTCTTTTCAAGTGTCTAGATTCCTTAGCATCCCCTTGAGAATGATAATTTCGAAGTATAAATAACAAAAAAAGAAAAGTATTTCTCCAGACATAACAAGTGTGTTTTATGCAGAAATAGTCTCCAAGTGTAACTGTTTTTACTTCTGCTTAGTGATTGTTTCCTCTCAAAGTTCTGTCTGGAAGAGAGGATAGCAAAATTCCATAGCATTTACCTGCTGCTTTTGCAGAAACAGTAGATATTTAAAAGCTGCAAAAACACTACCATGTTTAAGTACCTCTCTTTGAAAAAATGGTACAAGATGGGTTGAGCTTTTATTGTTTTTAAATCTGCACAGTTAGGTAAGACTGCTCTGATTAGCTGAACCCAAATTACTGAGCAGTGGCTTGTTACTTTGTGATCTGTTGTAGCCATGCTCCAGTCCTTTACAATATTGCCTTTTAAAAAACGGTAATATCATCTAGTAATTATTTGGCATCCTTGTTCTAATCAATTTATATCATATGAACCATATATTTGAGCCAAACATTTTTTAAGTGTTCTTTTAATCAGTAGTTCGTTATCAAACAGCAAGTTTATTTTGTTGTTTTTATTTCCTTTAAATAGAACCGCCTCATATCAACGGATCTGAAGAACCTGTTGAGATATCGGTGATTGTTAATAATCCACTGGAACTCACCTGCGTGGCTTCTGGAATCCCAGCTCCCAAGATCACCTGGATGAAAGATGGACGTCCCCTTCCCCAGACAGGCCAGGTGCAAACTCTCGGAGGAGGAGAGGTCCTTCGGATATCGAGTAGTCAGGTGAGTTCAGAGTTCATGCAGTTATTTTATCCTACGTTCAACTTCCCTCTTGCTGATATATGAGAAATGTTGGGAAAACTATATCTTTGAATTGGAATATATCAAGCTCTCTGTAGCATTAGCAAGGGCAGTTTGGTCCTGGACATGCATAACTGGGTGGACACAAGGTAACAGGACGAACAGGAAGGGAAAGTAACATGTTCAGCTCAGAAGAAAGCAAGATATCTGCACATGAACTTTTATAAAATTTCACAGTGTTATTACTGGTAAAGTATTTCCGGAAGCTCTTCATTTGTGCCATGAAGCCCTTTATTGAACTGGCAAAAAAAAAAAAAAAAGCAATTCAACATACATGTATATGAAGCCTCAAAGAGCACTTTTGATCTTCAAAATGAACCACCAGACGTGAAAATCTAAAGAGACACAATTTTTTTAAATGAACAGTTCAGTAAAATTGACTGTTCTCTTAGGTTGTGTGGAAGGCTATTAATCAGAAATGTGAAAATATGAAAGAGAAATATGGGATATCTTAGTGTAACAGTCTTCTGTTCTAACAAAGGCAAGTCTTATATTACAATATTATCCACCTGTGCCCCGGTGCTCTGTAAACTGAGGGTAAAAGCAATGATAATACCTAACTCCTGCACTGGGGGATTTAGAGATAATCTCACAGGATGTATGTAGACTGTTGCCGCAGGGGTGGAGGGATTCTAAGAGGAAGTTATCTAGGATTATTGCTGCTGCTGTTATTGTTATTATAGTCATTCCTTTAAAACATAGAATAACATTATCTAATCATATTTTGTTTGCATTTCCACTGAGGAAAGAGGAAGGAAAGGAAGCTGATAAAAGAGAGCTGAGAGTTACAAATTGTGCCAGTCCTGTGTTCAGCTACGGGCTGCATCACAATTGTGACCCTCTCGACCCCTCTGTGAGGCACCGCCTTTATCCCCATCCTGCAAACCCAGAAACCTATCCAGAGAGGTTAAGTACTGAGCTGCCAAGTACTCATGGCTGCTCAGCGGTGGAGCGGGCTCTCGTTCCTGGTCTGGTTCTGGAGCCTAGCCAGCGGAACTCAGCACGGTTCTCCCTCCCGGCCCCAGGGAGAACATGCCTTCCATTCATTCCGCTCTTCTTTCCATCAGACATGCAGTACCCCAGAGAAAACTTGAGTCACACTATCGAACCACTTGAATGCTATGATTTCAGCAGAACAAAAGGGAAGTCGAAGAGTTTTGTAGCATAAAGAATAGCATGAAGACAGGAAAGCACGTGGAATGCAAATCATAAATTTACAAAGGAATCATAAATGTAAAGGAATCATGGTAAATAAAGCTTAGCAGGAGGTTAAGGCCACACTGCAGGAGGTCTTGAATGTAAGAATGAAGAGCTGGGTGATAACCAAACAAGACCCAGGGGTGCCATAGAGTGTGAACCGGTGACCCACGTGTTCTAGCCGTTATGGAGAAGACAAACATGATACCTAAGCCATTTCTCCGCCTTCGGGAAGTTTTCAGTTGTCGAGGAGAGATAAAATTACACAGATTATAAATACAGGAAAAGGAATAATAAGAAAACCTTTAAAAATATTATAGAAGTGGACAATTTAACAGGATCAATTATGAAGACTGCTCTTGGTTCCTCTACCTCACATTTCTGTTACAGCACTTAACTAAATTATGTTTTACTATTTGAACTGTGTCTCTTCATGCACATATTATAACATATAGCTTGCTTGGCACATAATGGATGTTTTGCAAATTCCAAAATGTGTGGTAGAGACAAGAGTTTCCTAAGGCATCTTTCATCAAACACTCATCTGCGATTTATTCCAAGGAGGGAAGAAGCATCTGCCCAGATAGACTTGGAAAACTATGTACTGTACCTTCCCCGCCTGTGTGAGCCCTGACACCTGTCAACAACTCTGCAGAGCCTTACTCTCAATACATTTGATTAACTATAATTCTCAAACACCCTACTAACCAAACACGTTTTAGAGCTTGTCGCTACAAATAATGACTGTTGATATCTTGAAGGGCATATGTTGTCAGGAAGTATTTCTTGGAGGAGGCAAGATTTAAGAGTCGTCATGAATGAGGTTCAAGTTTGGCAAAGTCAGGACAAGTGGAGGGGGAGTATCATGTGGGAAGAAACTGAGTTGGTAGAGAAGAGTTGACTTTTAGAGGTTTTGAAAATATGATGAGAAATTCAGAAATTATTTTCTAGGCAATAGCACATCATTTTAAATTCTTAATTGAAGGACCGAGTGAGTGCCATTCCTGTATTTTCCCAAAAATACTAGTCTTAGCATACTGGTCTTAAATTTTTTGCAGCTGACCAAAAAGTTTTTTCCATAACCTATAAAGTCCATCTTGAATGTAAGAATTTGAATTTTTCCAATATACTAGGAATGTTCAAGTAGTAAAATAAATGAAAACAAGACTTTTCTACTTTTCCAAAATACATTTTTTCACAGCTGTAAGATCATCTATTTTCCAGAGTGTACTTTGCCCAGAACAAGCATAGTCCATTTCTACACAATGTCAAACACATGAATGAAGACTGACACTCTCAGTGAAAACTTTGCATGTGGACTTTTAAAGAAATGTTTCTGGTTTTAGTGAGAAAATAATAGATTTTGCTGTCAGTCTGGCCCTATGTACAGCCAACTTACACAGCATTACCCCTTTTGTTCCCTCATGCATGTCAGAGGTAGATTAAAAATGTGACATTCATGTGCTTTATATAAATAACTTGATATTTAGCCTGGCCAGTGTGGCTCAGTGGATTGAGCATCATCCCATGAACGGACAGGTCCCAGTTTGATTCCTGCTCAGGACACATGCCCAGGTTGTGGGCTTGATCCCCCAGTAGGGGGCATGCTGGAGGCAGCTGGTCGATGTTTCTCACATCAATGTTTCTCTCTCTCTCTCTAAAAAAATCAATAAAAACATATAAAAAATAACATGATATTTATGTATGTATGTATGTATTTCATTTTCTTCAGGAAGACTCCAATTGAATTTTTCATTCTGAAATTGAAACTCATAAATACTTATTTCTTCAATAAACATTGAGTACCTGGTCAGTCACATATGGTGCTAGGTCCTATACATATCTGCCTTTCCCGAGATCATTAAACATACCCAACATGCAATTATGCTGAGAAAAAATACCAAAATTCTTTTAAAATATAGATTTACATATCATAGAGATGCCAAGCAATGCTCAAGATCTGGGTGCTAATTCCAAGTGTTAAAACAGTTCATTAAATCTTTTTTTTTTTATCCTCACCTGAGGACATTTTTTCATTTATCTTCAGATAGAGTAGGAGGGAAAGAGGAAGGAAGAGAGAGAGAGAAACATTGATGTGAGAGAGACACATCGAGTGGTCGCCACCCACACAACCCCAACCGGGGCCGGGGACAAATTGCAACCGAGGTACATGCCCTTAGCGGGAACCGAACCCAGGACTCTTCAGTCTGCGGGCCGACACTCTAACCACTGAGCCAAACTGGCCAGAGCCATTAAATCTTAATTATTGTACCATCTTAATGAAATCTTGCTTTGTGTGAGATGTTCACATTTATCCTATAGGATATTTATTCTCATCACCGAAACCAACATGGTAACACTGTCTAACTGACCTATTTGGATTTTGTAGGTGGAAGACACAGGAAGATATACGTGTCTGGCATCCAGTCCTGCAGGAGATGATGATAAAGAATATTTAGTGCGAGTGCACGGTAAATTTGGCAAAATGTTCTGCAGTCCATCATACCCTAACGCCTAATTATAAGCCATATTTTATGGAACATGGGGCAGCTGCACAACTTATCATAAGATATGTTTATGCATTAGGAAATATGGATTTTGCAAATCTGATCCTTCTTATTATTATTTTTAAATCCTCACCCAAGGATATTTTTTTTTATTTATCTGCAGATAGAGTAGGAGGGAGATAGAGGGAGAAAGAGAGAGAGAGATGGATATCGACGTGAGAGGGACACAACGACTGGTTGTCTCCTGCACGACCCTGACCAGGGCCGGGGACGGACTGCAACTGAGGTACATGCCCTTGGCTGGAATCAAACCCATGACTCACTGGTCTGCAAGCCGATGCTCTAGTGCTGAGCCAAACTGGCCAGGGCACAAATCTGATTCTTGTATTTGACTGATCTAATGCTTTTAAGGAATAGTTCAGTGGATTTTGTTACTTGTTTTGTTCCTGCACAAATAATTTATATTTGTTGATTTAAAATCACAGACTATAAATTATGATAAAATTCATAATCTTACCATACAAAGATAAAACCATTCTGTGTATTACTATTTTGTCGTGAAAATCAGCATATAGTCATTAACCTGTTTTTTAATCTCACTTAATGGGATGGTAAATTTGTGTTCATGTCAAAAAAGATATTTTTATAACATTATATTTTGATGATTGCATAGTACTCCATTTAATGTATGTGCCACCATTTATTTAATCCATTCCCTATTTTTGTTATTCTTTTGTTGTTGTTGATCCTCACGTGAGGATATTTTTCTATTGATTTTTAGATAGAGTGGAAGGGAGGGAGAGAGAAACATTGATGTGAAAGAGACACATCTATTGGTTGCCTCCTGTAGGACCCCTACCGGGCCCGGGGATTGAACCTGCAACCCAGGTATGTGCCTTTGATTGGGAATCAAACCTGCAACCCTTCAGTCCACGGGCGGACACTCTAACTACTGAGTCAAACCTGACATGGCCCATTTCCTATTTTTTGATATTTAGTCTATTTCTATATTTTTACCAATAGAAGCAATACTATTTTAATCATCTTTTACATATTTGTTGGCCTATTTTCTGCATTATTTTATTTTGACAAATTTCTATATATTTCTTGCTTATTTACACACACACACACATATTTATGGCCAAACTACCTTCTAAAAAGCTGGACCAGTTACACTCTGGCATAGAAATGGGAATTACTCTTCATGGAGAGAAACATTTAAAAAACTAAGCATATTTTTATCTCAGTCTCGTAGCCTGAAGGACACGCAGTACAGACTGGAGGGCTGGTGTCATCCAGGGGTGTCCTTCACACAAGTCAGACCTGCCACCATTGACACGTGCATTGTATATTATAACAGGAGTTACATTTAAAAGATACAAATCTGCACAGTAAGAAAAATATATACATTTTTGTCTATTTTGATAGACCCTACTTTAGTGGTTTTAAAATCTGATAGAGAAAATCATTACCAAGTATATTCCTGGCCATGGAATACCGTCTTTGTGCCTTAGTTTCTTTACCTATTAAATGGTGGTATTAATGTGATATTACTTATCCTATTAATCATGCGTCTGTGGAAGAATTTCACTGTTTAATGGGTGGAAAGATACCGAGTTAGGTAAACACACATGCTCCTGTTTGTGCCCACTGTACTAGAAACTGAATGAGTAATGTTTTCAGCATATGCCATTTATGTACATCGCAGAAGCAACATTTGTTGATTTCCGATTATAATTCAGATCATTTTACATCTCATTTATTGAAAGCCTTTGGCATGTTTTTCTCACCCCCAGTACCCCCTAACATTGCTGGCACTGATGGGTCCCAGGATTTCACCGTGTTACGGAACAGACAGGTGACACTGGAGTGCAAATCGGATGCAGTGCCCCCCCCTGTGATCACTTGGCTTAAAAATGGAGAACGGTTACAGGTAAGTCTTGCTAAGTTCCACAGATTCATTTTGAGGGGGGGGGAAATCAGCTGTGGAGTCTTTGCTAGGTAGATAAAACCAAACTTCAGGCTTCTCGTTATTCAGTATTGTGGGGTGAGCACAGGGTCCGTGGTCGGGCATCTTCTCTTCTCAACTTTAACCAGGGTAGTTAGTAACTAGTTATGGGTCAAAAGATAGCTATTTTGAATCAGACACACTGTAAAGGGGCCCAAGTATGTGCCTTCTGTAGCCTGTAGGTTAAAGTTGGATTTGAAACACTCAGCTGTTTCTATACTTGAGAGAGAAGAAACCTTCAGAGTCTCAAAAGAATTGACCTGTCCTGCCAAATCTCTATGGCAAACCTGTTACTCAATTTCCCTGGTCCAAAGTTGGACCTCAAGAGTAACCCCGAGAACTGGGCGGTATCAGGAGTCTAGGACTGGAATCCCTGAAGAACAGTTACTGGCTCTGTAAAGCTGTCCATGCCCAGCTGACACCCATCTGCTCTCTCAAAGTTTAACAACCAGGATCCCCAGTCGCCCATCAGGGTTGGCTCAAAGTCCTGACTTCGAATATTCTGATTGTCCTTATCCTAGTAGTTAATTGCTTATCTTTTCCCCCTCCTTTGTTCTCCCCCATCCTGTTAGTCTAACTTATTGTGGTACACTGAATCTAATTATGAAAGGAGATTATGTCCCTTAACACCTAAGGTGGAAAGACTTCTACCTCCGCAAACCACACTAAACACCAAACACGGAGAGACTGGAGTCTGAGCATGAGTTACACGTTAAATCATGATGCATATCACTTAACCCTTCCTTGCCTCAGTTTCTCTATTCATTGTGTGTCTACTATAACGCTAAGTGCTGTGACAGCTACCAAGAATAGTGCTGACCTTCAAGGAGCTCACAGCCTCTCTGAAAGGATACAGAAGTAAATCAAAGATTATAGAGCGGATATTGGTGATAAATTACAGGTTAGAGGGACACACAGTATTTTATGGAAACAGAGAGGAAAAGCAAGTAACCCGGATTGAAGGGTAAGGAACAGCTCAGAGGAGACTCTTAGAAAGGGTGAGTTGGTTCAGTTTTAAATGATGGGTACATGTAGGATGAGAAAGAAGACAGGGAGTCCAGTCACAGGTGATGACATACACAAACACATCACAGGAAAGGTAGCTTAGTATGGGTGAAGTAGACGTTGATTAAAACGCTTTGATGATTCCCCATAGATTTCAGGATTCAGGTTTAAACTATGTAGCTTAGCTCCCAAGGCCTGTCATGGTCTGACTTTTTCTGCATGGTCTTGTCTCCTATGTGCTCATTTGACTCTAGCCCAGTAGGTATTCAGATAGAGACTGATGAGGTTGATGACGAAGAATTTCAGGCTAATCCCAGATATGACCAAGTGATGTGAGTACTAGGACCGCCTGAGTTCACCAGTTACCAAAAAAATAGATATATGAGTGCTGTTTTAGGTATTTTGAGTTTGAATGACCTATATATTGTCCAAGTGAAGATTCTAAAAAAGCATGAAGGAATATGGGTTCGTATTTCATTTAAAAGTTTTGATCTGGTAGTCCTCACGGTATAACTTCTTGTTGAAGCCTGAGGTTTCTATGAGGTCGACTGAAAGCTTGTGGGGTAAGAAGCCCAGTAAATGAGAGCAAAGCTTAAGGCAACACTGACAATGAGAAGGGGAGCAAAGGAAGGAGAGAAAAGGAGGACTCAGAGAGGGAGGATGAAGCCTGGGAGCCACTGTTGTACTGAAAGTCAAGGAGAAGCGAGGGCGTGGTTAACAGAGGCCGCATTAGGATGCAAATGCAGTTGTGTCCATTGACTTTGGGACTACAGAGACGTGACCGAAGGTCTGAACAGTGGTTCTTCAGTAGACTGGTCAAGGGAGAGGACAGGTGATCGTTGTTGGGGGAGTTAAAGGATAAGAAGACTGGGAAATAATTGTGGACTATTCTTTAAATAGTGTACAAGAGATTTATATATTTTTATTTACTGAAAGAAAGTGATTGAAGATAGAGGAGAGAGGAAGAGAAATGTGTAAGACAAAGTGGAAGGCACGGGACCCTGGTCACCAGGGAAGAGATTATCCCTGGACTGAAGGGTTGACATTTCTTCACAAGACGGGACACTAGAAAGCAGGTGGCGTTCGTCTGCAAATGGAGCGGGGAGACCTGCAGACGCTGGGTGTGGATTTTTCTCAGTGCAGTAGAAACACGGGGACAAGCTGAGAAGGGGGTTCTCTCTGAGGAAAGAAGTCACTTTAGAGGAATCGTTGCTGATAAATGAGAAGAGAGCCAGGGACAGCTGGAGTGAGACCTAGTAACTTAGCAGAACTTACTGGTGTTCATGGAAGAAAGACATGATAAGAATCAACTCGGAACATTTTAATTAGCCTAAAACCCAGTTATACCCATATAAAAATTAAAATGTTTTGGAGAACTTACCATGTTTGTTTAAGAAACCACTTCTTATCAGAGGTAATAAAATTTTATCACTAATATCCCCTAGAGAAAATGATGGACTTTCAAAATAATGGACCTGAACAACTTTTTTTCATTAAAAATATCTATCAGGGACAGAGCCCATATGGTAGAAAAATCTTATTTGGGCTCTTCCTGAAGTAGTTAGATCTTAGGCACAACCAGAAAATACCAGTCTGGAACCTGGCTTTTTTTTTTTATGATTATGAGTATCATTCATTTTAATTTACATACAATTATTTGTTTATATCTGTTTCCCCAATTGGACTTAAGAGCAGACGTTAAATTTCATTGTGTTTATGTTTTCATAATTCTTGGTTCCATTTATGGACATAAAATAAATGCTTAACAAATATTTGGAGACTAAAATCATTTAATTACTTATTTTTAAAATGTTAAAGGATCATTGTTTTCTGTCCATTCACCAAAGTTAATTTACGAGTCAAGAAGCTTTCAACTGTGAATTCAAACTCAAACCAACTTAAGTTTTTTTCAGAGGTATTTCTTGGCTCCGGTATATGAACTTAGGCTGTAGACGTTACGAGATCCAGAGGCTCTCATCATGTAATCAAGCATCTGTGTCCTTTCTCCAAATCTCAACTCTGCTGGCTTTGTCTGAGAGTCAACACAGGCTGTCCCCACGTGGTAATAAAACTGCCACCAGGCTTACGTCATGCTCACTACCAGCGATTCTAGTGAAAAAAGCACACCTTATTGCCCAGCACCTACAGCGTGCGAGTCCTTTGGGGGGCTCTGAGGGGCCCAACTTGAGTAGCCTGCCTGTCCTTGAGTGAATCATTGTGGCCAGGAGAACTGGGGACATTTATTATGTCCCTGCCTTAACCACACTCAAAGAAATAGTTCCCATGGGTTCTCAATACCAGGATAATGGTGGGGGCAGCAGACAAAGCAAACTGGAAGATAGGCACTCCAGTTACTATAGTGACTTTAGATGTTATAAAGTAACATTTTATTTCCTTCTCCGGAAATTGTACTTGCTGAATCCAGGCAACACCCCGAGTACGAATCCTATCTGGAGGAAGATACTTGCAAATTAATAACGCAGATCTAGGTGATACAGCCAATTACACCTGTGTTGCCAGCAACATTGCAGGGAAGACCACAAGGGAATTTGTTCTCACTGTAAATGGTAAGAACAATTAATCATTATTTCGCAATTTAAAAATTTAGCCATGGGCATTCAATTAGATGATAACTGTTTATGTTTCTTAAGAGTATGTTAAATTAATTCTTGTGACTATCTTATTTTTAGAAAAAGACATGTTGTGTTTGTATTGTAGCCATATTCAAACTAACCTTAACTTAAAAAAAATAATAATAATAAGATAGATTAATCTATTTTGGAGGATAATATATCCCCAGTGGTCATCAGCATATCCTGATGTTTTATGTCATTCAGATCAGAACCATTAAGGAAGTCGATACATTAAATGTCCAAATGACAAGTGGCCCATTATACAGCTCACCTTTACTGATGTTGGTGTTTCAGTATATATGTGCTAGGCAGAGACTGCCACAGAATTATAGTTTTATCACAAAATCTAAACATTAAACTTTGCCAAATTTCAGGAAGATAATACATACAGACCCCCTCCCCTCAAACAGTCCCTTTGGATTTTAGTATATGAAACCTTGCAGGATATTAGGTGACCCACACAACTAATGTCTCCACTACTAAAATTAAAATTCAGATTTCCTATTCCCATATGCATTCAATGATTAATAAAATACATGCTGTGAGACGTGCATGATTAATCACAGATGTGCTTTTGTTAAAACAGCCCACTTTCTGTTCTTTATTTAAAGTGAAGTTGTGCCAGTGTTAACATTCTCTGACCATTATTTGGCCGAAGAGAAATAAGAAATGTCATCTTTAATTTGCATCAGACTGGGGCTGATTTTCTTCAAGCCTCTCTTATAGAAAGCCAGATTTCACACACCATATCAGGGATTTAAAATCCCCTTCCGCCACCTCCTCTTTATTTTTAAACACAAAGTACCTTGAATAATATTTTAGGAATAAAACCCTGATTCTATTTATACTAACCTGAATTAGCTGTGGGCAAAGTTATACATTTGACTCAAAGCTCACCTTGTATTACCGCTTCAAAGTCTTAGCCCGGGCTGTGTTATTAACAGAAATGAAGTTTTCCATATGCATCTCTTGTGCAGTTCCTCCAAACATAAAGAGTGGCCCCCAGAGCCTTGTCATTCACTTAAATAAGTCAACTGTATTGGAATGCTTTGCTGAAGGTGTGCCAACCCCAAGGATAACGTGGAGAAAGGACGGAGCTGTTCTCTCTGGGAATCACGCAAGGTAACAGTTCTGGAAAGGGATGGAAACTACTGTAAGAACTGAAACACAGGTCCTTAAATCTGTCTTCCAGTGCATTATTTTGATCTTGCTATGTTAGAATCCGTTTCTTCACCTTAACATGAGAATCACAATGTAGTATTTTAAAGGAAGAATTCCTGAGATTTATATCCAAAACGTAACGATGATGATCCTTCCCAGATCACAAGCCCATCTGCTCTGCACCTTTGCGGAATATCCCTTTTGTCCACCAGGATACTGTAAATTTCCGAAGCAGGAAAAAGACTAGAAATGGATTTAGCTAAGTCTTTAAACGTGTCTCAGTCAAAATGGGGATAATCAGAAAAGGCTGATGCGAGGGACTTACTGTGATCTTTCTTGTAGGTATTCCATCTTGGAAAACGGATTCCTTCATATTCAGTCAGCACATGTCACCGATACCGGGAGGTATTTATGTATGGCTACTAATGTTGCTGGGACAGACCGCAGGCGGATAGATTTACAAGTCCATGGTAAATACATCTTATGAATAACATCCAATCTCTGGGTCACATGTTCTTTGATAGCCTAAACCAGTAAGGTATAACAGACCTTGATATCCATCGCTACTTACATGTATTACACTATATTATGAACAGGGGAGATCTGTGTTTTCTCTTCATTATGAATAGCACCATCACAACGCTATTTAAATTCACAGATCCGTGTTGTTTTTGTATCTAGGAGGCAAGTTACCAATGATTAATTTCACTTGGGCAGAAATTCTTCAAATGGCATCCTGTTTGCTGAATGTCTTTCCTTCTTAATTTGGTGACTGTTTTAGTGCCTCCATCTATTGCTCTGGGTCCTACCAACATCACTGTAACAGTAAATGTTCAAACTACTCTGGCTTGTGAGGCTGCTGGAATACCCAAACCATCAATCAGCTGGAAAAAAAATGGGCATCTTCTCAATGTGGATCAAAATCAGAATTCCTACAGGTAAGAAATAACTTCATTGAAAAATCCCATCTACTATTTAGAAAAATATATTTTTTAAATTAACATTTTAACTCTAGCAATGAAGAGAACAAATAACATATAAAGTAGGAAGAATTAACTAGTGTGTCAAAACTATTTATTTTTTCTTTATATGGAATTAGTTTTCCAACCTAAAATCTTTTCCCAAATTACAGATGCAACCTTTCTGTAAGGTCCAGAAACCCTGTGGATGACTGTTAGCGAGGTCTACAGAATTAGATTTCCGTTCTTTTTTTTTTTCTTAGCTACCTTTAGAATTTTACAAAGACAAAGGATGGATAACATCATTTGGTACAAAAGAAAAACTATTCTGCAAAAATGATCAAACCCCTATTAGTTGTAGAATAAAACTCAAATTTTATACCTTGAAACACAACTTAGGTATATGGCAGAATGTATGAGAAGGAAAAACAGCATTTCTTCCAATTTTTTTTCTTTTTTCTTTTTTGCATTTCTCTGGCTTTACTACCATACCCCATAATATGGCAGTACTGGCATGCTTTTATTTTTTTATTTATTTTGGTTTTTTTTTATCCTCACCCGAGGACATTTTTTGATATTTTGTTCAGATAGAGGGAGGGGGAGAGAGTGAGAGAGTGAGAGAGAGAGAAACATCAATGTGAAAGGGACACATCGAATGGTTGTCACCTGCAGGACCCAACCAGGGCCAGGGACAAACTGCAACCGAGGTACGTGCCCTTAGCGGGAACCGAACCTGGGTCTCTCAGGACTATAGGCCTGAGCCAAACCGGCCAGGGCAGTTTTTTAAAGGTTAACATTTAAGTCACTAGGAATTTCTGATGTTTTAGATGAGCATTATTTTTTGTATCTCAACTAAGCTAACAGATTGTTCTCTTGTCAAAGGATTTGCAATAGTACCTAAAAGAAATGTTCTCTGTGTAAAGATCTGCTTTGACAAAAGTCAGCTCTAATGCAGTAGGAAATCTGAAGCTAGAAGTGTTTCACTTGGATGCTATTTCTTCTCACCCTTTGAATCTTTTGATGTTGGAGTTTAGTGACTTGAAGGTACACACCATGTGAAAAATGCAGGGTGCCTTTGAATTTAGAAAACATGTCAAATATGTTCCCATTCAGTAAAAGTATTTCTAGTCTGTCAGTGTGCCATTTGAAATAAGAAGATAGGTGTTCTCATTCAGATTTACTTTAAATAATGTGTGTGTGCTTACTAAACCTTCTAAACAGTCTTTGTGATCCAGATCACTTTAGTTTTGAATTGGTTGGAAGGAGAAGACTTATTGATCCTCCAAAGAATCCAACCCATGTAAGGAGACATGTGAAACAGGAAAGGGTGCAAGACACACTGGCAATTACCTGTCTGTCAGTGGAAATAAGCAGATACCAACCTGCCTAGTTATGGTGACATTTAGAGATCATTCCTGTGACGCATTGGAGATGATGCCAGGAACGTCTTCAATGCTCAGTAAACAGTGGCGCTCATCAGTGTGCCCTTTGCACTATATTTCACCGGGGAGGGTGTGGTTGATCGTGATCTCAGCATTCAGAAAGTGCAAGATCCCCCCTTCAGACAGTCCTTCTACCCCCTGCTTTCTGTAAACGTCAAAGTTGAGGCCCTAGTACCCAACTGCCATATAACCTTAAAGTCTGACACCTGAAATACCCAGAGAAATGATGCTCATTTGAACACGAGAAAAGAGTTCCGTTTCCCACAGTTCAGAACGTGGTACCGTATGGACGCGACTGGAGACGTGTATGTAAACTGATACATGGTATCTAATTGCTTTGGAATCTTTCTTCCAGGCTCCTTTCTTCAGGGTCACTAGTAGTCATTTCCCCTTCTGTGGATGACACTGCGACCTATGAGTGCACCGTGACAAATGAGGCTGGAGAGGACAAGAGAACCGTGGATCTCACTGTCCAAGGTAGAGCGTAGTGTGCGGATGGAAAGTTATACTGACATCGCTGCCTCGGCCCTGCCTAACAAGAGGGCTTCCTTTTCCTCTTACGTCACATCAGCTTTCAGTGGAGGAGGAGAAGGCTGTATGATAACGCTGCGGCGATCTGTAAGCGTTGGAGACACTGAGTTTGCTTTGTGTGTGTCGTTATTGTTGTTTTAGTTCCGCCTTCCATAGCTGATGAGCCCACGGACTTCCTGGTAACCAAACACACCCCGACAGTCATTCCCTGCACTGTTTCAGGGGTTCCATTCCCCTTAATTCACTGGACCAAAAACGGTATAAGACTGCTTCCCCGGGGAGATGGCTATCGAATTCAGTCCTCAGGTAAGAGCAAGTTCAGTTTCTATACATCTATTGCTGGGACTCATTTTGAATGGATGGCCTCACCTGGCTTTTTTTTGTACCAAAATAAAAGAATAAAATATATCTGCATTTCTGGACTTAGGCAGCTGTGGTTGCGGAAAGGGGGGGGGGGCAGGGGATGAAATTAGAGTGGGAAGGGGAACTAGGAAAAGGAAGAGAAAAAGAAGTCTGGAAACAAACTAGCACTGTGTAAGGCTGATCTGAATATAATAAGCATGATCACGGGAATTTTATGTGCATGTATTTACTAAGGCTAAGGTTTAACAAATTCACTGGTTGACTTTGAGTGGACCACATTTCTTCCATTGGCCAAACAGAATGTCCATTTATTTATTTTTGTTTTTTATTGATATTTTATAGAGAGAGGAAGAGAAAGAGAGGTAGAAACATCAATGTGAGAGATAAACATTGACCAGCTGCCTCCTGCACACCCCCCACCGGGGATCGAGCCCCCAACCCGGGCATGAGACCTGACCAGGAATCCAACTGGGACCTCTCAGTCCACAGGACAATGCTCAATCCACTGAGTCACACTGGCTGGGCTAGAATGTCCATTTATTTAACAAATACTTGGTGACAAAATAGACTATATACTCCACTAAGTTTCAGATGATATAAAACGAAGACAGGGTTCTTGCTTTCAATTTATAATTTAGCAGATAAGGCTGGGTGATGAATGCTATGATGGATAATTTTTCAGAGTGGTAGCCATCATTTAGAAAAGTTAAGTATTGAAAATGTATAGTATCAAAGAGAGAAATAAAATAATTCACCTATATGAAAGTACAGGTAATTCACACTGGTATTTCTGAAAACTCATCCTGCATTGGAGTGGTACACTGGAAATAAACTAAAGCAACAACTAATATCCAAGGGCTTTGAGCATGTGCATATTATTCTGAAAGGATTTGTTTATTTCTTCCATAGAAGGGAAATAATGGAAGATTTGTTCTCAGGGTGGAACTTGGCTTTCAAAGCAAAATATTTTTGCTATCTCAGAACCTGTATAGATTGATCTCAATTAAAATCATAAAATATACATTGATTACCCATCAGCACAAAGTATTGTGCTAAGAAAACAGTTTGGAACTTTCTCAAAATGTTAAACAGAGTTATCATATGACCCAGCTACTCCATTCCGAGGTATCTACTCAGAGAAATGAAAACATATGTCCACCCTCAGAGTTGTTTGCACATGCCAAATAACATAATTCTCAACAGCCAAAAAATAGAAACAATTCCATTGTCCATCAGCTGATGAAGGGATAAACAAGATATGGATAATCCATACCATAGAATTCTATATAGCGATAAAATGGAATAAAAATATCGACATGCTACAGATGAAACTCAAAAATTAGGCTCACAATGAAAGATGTCAGTCACCAAAGGCTTTCAGTCTGGCTGGTGTGGCTCAGTGGTTGAGCATTGACCCATTCATCAAGAGGTCACCAGTTCAATTCCCAGTCAGGACACATGCCCGGGTTGTGGGCCCGATCCCCAATGGGGGACATGCAGGAGGCGGCCGATCGATGTTCTCTCTCATCGATGTTTCTCTCTCTCTGTCCCTCTCACTTCCTCTCTCTCTAAAATCAATAAAGGAAAAAACAAAAACAAAAGGCTTCCGTCTGAGTTCATCTGCATGAAAAGTTCAGAAAAGGCAAGGATATTGACAGAGTAGACTAGTGCTTGCCTAGGGCCGGGTTGGGAGTGAAGTGTGACTGTGAGATTTTTCTTTAGAGACATGGAAACATTCTAAACTTAGATTATGTATGGTGAGATTGCACAACTCTGTGAATACACTAACATTTTTGAGTTGTACATCTAAAGGGGTGAATTTCATGGTATGTAAATTTTGCCTCAATAAAGCTGTTAATATTGATTTTAAAAGCTCTTTGCTAGGCACGTCAGGGGGTACAGTGTGACTGTCAGCCAAGCACCACTGTGTTATGGGGATGAAAACACAAAGTCAGAGAGTTTAGCAAACCAGAAAAACAGGGATGCACTATGCAGGGAAACGTGTTTCTTTTCAGGAGCCATTGAAATCTTTGCCCCCGAGTTGAACCATGCTGGAAGGTACACCTGTATGGCCAGGAATGCGGCTGGCTCTGCACACCGACAAGTGACCCTTCGTGTCCAGGGTATGGGAGATTACGGACTCATTAAAAACGTGACGTTGTTCTTTTGCTTTGTGTTGCCATGTTTATTCTTAAAAGGTAGTACTGTCTAGAGCTATGAAGCACAATGATATGCCGAGGATTAGAAAGCCTCATAGAGGGTCTTCAAAGACTAAAGAAGACCCGCAGATAACACATCCCAAAGAACAACTCCCAAATTATTTTTCTTCTTGAATTTCTATAACATTTCTGGCCTTCTAACTAAAACTGGCTGTAAGAGCAAGATTCAAAGGAAAGGTAACAGGGCCAGGATTCACTTTTCCCTGGGAGCTTTGGAATGATGGAGCTGGGCGTGTTCAACTTCATGGTTACTGCAGGGTGTTCTGCCACCGACAAGTGCCATTGCTTATTGCATTGATTGGTTCTTCTAGAGCCTCCCGTCATTCAGCCTCAGCCAAGTGAGCTAGATGTCATCCTAAACAATCCCGTTCTGTTACCATGTGAAGCAACAGGGACGCCCAGTCCTTTCATTACCTGGCAAAAAGAAGGCATCAATGTCGTCACTTCAGGTACCTACTGCTGTTTCTCGCACGCACATCGTGGCTACACGGTGTTTGCTAAATCAGAAGTCAGCATGACTCTTTTTAATGAAAGTACAATTTCTTCTCACCCTGCCTCTGTTCCTGCGATACAGGCAAAAGCCACGCGGTCCTTCCAAGCGGCGGCCTGCAGATCTCCAGAGCTGTGAGAGAGGACGCGGGCTCTTACATGTGCGTGGCTCAGAATCCGGCTGGTACAGCCTTGGGCAAAGTCAAGTTAAACGTGCAAGGTACCCAACGAGCAGATCTCTGTGTCTTCACTGCAAAGATGCTTGTAACCATGAATACCTAGATGCGCATCTATCTAAAATACTTCTCAACACTCTTGGTTTACGTGATCCTATTTGCTTCTCTGTAACCCATATGAAGAAGAAAATTCGTGTTTGGGAGGGTTTTTTGCATTGTTTGTATAAGAAAACTGAGGCATCTCATCATATTTTGAACTTCTGTGAACCTCTGTTTGGTGCTGTATTTTATTGTAGTTCATATTTAAGGTAATTTTAAAAACCATCCTCTCCATAATACTACTTTGGGTACATTATGAAACATTCAATTGTAATATCCACCTAAAAAAAACCAAACAAATCACAATTGCAGTTAAACCAAATCGATGGGGAAAAATTGTTCTCAAGACCAAGTGGGGCTTTTTCATATTTAACTGATCTTTTCTTGATATGATTCTCATATCTTAGGCATTGCTTTTGATAAAGAAGTGTACTAGAAATAGGTCCTGAGCGACTGAATTTGCATTAGCTGATTTCCTTATAGCGTGATTTCTCTACGGTGAATTAATGGCTATGGTAAAGCTCATTACCTGCAGATCGTAGATTTTATTTCTTTGTATTTTTTAACAAATATTTATTGGGGTAATAAGTGGAAATACATTGAACATTATGGGCCTGATTCTTCCCTTATAGTCGGAAGAAGGAAAAAAATCTAAACTACCAAATAGATAAATGAATTATAAATTCTGATACATGCTAAGTAGAGGAACCAACAAAAGGCTGAGATGGAGAATAATGAGGAGATGGGGGACCACTGCAGTGGTTAAAGCAGCTTCTGAGGGGCCCCACATAAGCTGACTTGACGGATGAGCCCGTAAAGGTGCAGTGTGTCCCAGGGAAAGAGGCAGAGTGCAGCGGCCGAAGCCTGAAGGAGGAAGAAAAGCATGTCGGTGCGTTCACTAGCCCGTGATGGGAGAGGGGAAGCCTGGCGGGATGTGAGGGGCTCAGCAGAGAAGGCTAGGCCAGTGCGTGGAGAGCCAGCCGTCCTTCGGAAGGTTAGATGTGTTGCCTCTGCAGTGGGAAGCCTTTTAAGTGTTTAACCAAGGCTCTGATTTGGTTTGAGAACAATCTCTTTTGCTGTTGTGTAGATAATAGTTTAGAGAGAAGGCAAGACTAGAGCTGGGAGAACTCTTTTTTTTTTTTAATCCTCGCCCAAGGACATTTTTGCATTTATTTTCAGATAGAGCTGGAGGGAGAGAGCGGGGGAAGAGAGAAAGAGAGAAACATCGATGTGAGAGAGACACATCGAGCGGTTGCCACCACACAGCCCCAACCGGGGCCGGGGACAAACTGCAACCGAGGTACGTGCCACTAGCGGGAACCGAACCCGGGACTCTGGTCCGCAGGCCGACGTTCTAACCGCTGAGCCAAACCGGCCAGGGCAAGCTGCGAGAACTCTTAAAGACATCTAGGCAGGGTGATATGGTCTGGCCAGAAGTAGGGGTAGGTGTGTGAGTTACAAGGATTAATGAAAAAAGCGATGGGTTCACAATGTATCTGGAGGTGTAATTGCCATGGTCAGACTTGGGAGATTAAAAACGGAAGAATAGTGTTGTTTCCTGGGCTTTGGGCTTGAGCTAGTGCGTGGATGATAGTGCGTGGATGATATGGATGATAGTGCGTGGATGATAGTGCGTGGATGATAGTGCCGTGGGGAATGCAAGCGGAGGAACTCGTTTTGGAGGAAGGAAACCCCGATTTGTATTTAATCATGTTAAATGTGGGAAACTAATGGAAATCCTAGTGGAGATGTCAGATAGAGAGCTGAATAATTATGACTTCAGGGCTCATGGGAGAAGTCTAGTCTAAGATATAAATTAGGAAGTAATCAATGTGTTATAATTCACGAGACTGGTTGAGAATTTGGATACAAATGAGCTAAGGACAAAGCCCCGGGACACTGCATTGTTTAGGGGTCCAAGAAAGGAGAGGATGCTGGAAAAAATTAGAAGGAAGAGGCAGAGGTGTTGCAGGAAAAGTGGATGGAAGCCAGGAGAGGGGACGGTTTCAACAGGTAGGGGGACAGCTTTGGTGAAGACAGAAAAGAGCTCAGGGAGGGTAGGACCAAGGAATGCTCGTTGGTTTTGCCTACATAGAAGTCATGGAGAAGAACAGTTCCAGATTTCGGGTTTTTTAAATTTTCACCAATTGATTAAAATTATTGATATGAGCAATTATGGGACACAGAAACATATTACGCAACTCATAGCATTTCAACATCCCAAAAGCAACCAGGAATAATTGCATGCTCCGGAGACGTGGAAAATCCTGAACCCCTCTCCTTGCGGGTACAGTGTATAATTGCGAGCACAAATTCAACCGAATGATTTTGGTTGGCATAAGTGATTTTAATATGCGTATTCATATTTTCTCACAACTTGGTGATTTTAGTATACTCATCACCATTAGTGTAGCTGAAGTTTCCGTCTCTGCATAGTGGACCATTTCTCCCAGCCCCTGGAGACAGCAAATAGTTCCCGGTCCCTGGGTCTTGCCATGCATGGGCGTTACTTGGAAGAGTGGAGTTCCCAGAGATCTCTTGCTTCTGATTTCATTTCTTCATCAGCATGTAACTGATTTTTGTCGGGCTTATCTCTCAAGTGTTTTTGAATTGGTGGTGGATGATTTAGAGGATTTGTGTGTGTGTGTATATATACACATTCAAAGTGGTATTTTTACCCTCATGGTTGTCTCTGCACCTTGTCACTGTCTCTGGATTTGAAGGAAGGGAGGGTCATTCTCGCCTTCCTTTCTCGTGTGCTTGTGATTGGTTGTTCTCTCACACTTACTTGATACGTCTTTAAGTCTCAATAGAATATCCAGGCCAATACCTGAGTGGTAATCAACCTATTGTAAACACTAGGAAGAAAAACTCTTATTATAAGCCCTTCTGTAGTTTGCTGAAGAAGTGGAAAGAGTTTTATCTTCACAGTTCTTTTCCATGACCCATCCATGTATTCATTCATTCAAATAATACTTCATTAAATTGGGTCACCTTGCTAAGCACCGTACAAAATGCACGCGTGGAGAGAAGTTCAGTAACCTCCGAACTGTGAAGGGGTCTGTTCTGAAAGTGTAAGTAGCAGAAGTGAATCACACAATACAGGGGTGTCAGAGAATGTGCCTTCGTCCACACCAACTAAATCTTCTAGGTGTGCAACCCCTTGGGAATATACGTTTGTCACCTTATTTAAAGTCAGTTATTGATTACATTTGTTACCTAAATAGAGAATAACTTTCTGGAATGAGTTCAGTGCAAGCCCACGGTAGTGACCCTTCGATGACATCTACAGTCAGGCGTTGGTTTCTTCCCAGCGTGCCCTCCCTTCGCCAGGGCGGTGCTGCAGATGGAACCTGAGCTTTGTGTCTTTCAGTCCCTCCAGCCATCAGCCCCCATCCAGAGGAATATACCACTGCCGTGGATAAGCCCGTGTCACTGCCGTGCGAGGCGGTCGGCCTGCCGCCACCTGACATCACGTGGCATAAAGACGGCCACGCAGTCGTGGAGTCGGTCCGCCAGCGTGTCCTCAGCTCCGGGGCCCTGCACACAGCCTTCGCTCAGCCCGAGGACGCCGGCCAGTACACGTGCACGGCAGCCAGCGTGGCGGGAGCAAGCAGCTCCAGCACCAGGCTCACCGTCCATGGTAGGTGGTTTCACGGAAAGTACTTCCAGCTGCTGCGTTACCATGGCGAAGAGAAAAGACCACTAAGAAAACATCTGCTGCAAATCAAAACCATGCAAAACCAATCATTCAAAACATGAGTGTGTGTGTGTGTGTGTGTGTGTGTGTGTGTGGTATAGGTACACTTGCCCTTCGAATCTGTTTTCTGTAGGCAGTATTTATTTGTGTGTGCACATATGTGTGTGCGAAAGAGATATTTTATTCACGTAGCCAGGATAATCCGTGTAATAGCGAATAACCCCTCATGCTGTGATTATTGGGAGCAGTACTTTGGCTACAAGAAGTCCATTTGTGTTCGCGAGCCTTCTGCTGTACTTCTCAACTTGAAAGTCGTCTTGGCTCAAAACTAATCACTGTGGCCTACATTATAAATATAGTGTGGACCCAGTGAGAATTAGAGAGCTATTCAATTCATTATTTTAAAGTAGCAAGATATTTACATGTATGTTTTTGTAACATAAAAATCGACATGTTTTTCCTTTGTATGCAACTATAAAATACCTAAAAATCAGTATTGAAATATTTTAGTTAATATATAGTGTAAGACTCAAGATAGGACAACTAATACTATCAGTAGTAGGAAGCAAGAAGCAAATCAAACTGTTTCTACTACTTTCAGTACTATTATTAGTACTAGTAATATTAGTATTGGTAATAGTACTATTACTCCTATTCTAATGATGAGTTCCTGCTTTTCTCTTTTCAAAAATTCGTGAAGGCTGTTTTTTTTATTTTTCACCTATATTTGAATTTCCTACAAAGTCATAGGTACAGTAAACGTTCAAGTGAAATCACTTTTAATTGGTAAATGAATAATTTAGCCAAAATTAAAAATTACCATTTCCGAATTTTCTAAATTTCTTTCCTGATTTATACCTGCTTTTAGTTAATATGTTTGAATGAATCAATACATATTAGTCCCTTAGTAAATAAGGGATTCATAAGTGATACTCTTCCTTTTCAAGTATTTATAGAAAATTTACCTAAATTGACCAGATACTAAACAACAAAGAAATCATTAAGACTTAAAAATACATGCCACAGTCCCTGCCCGCAATGCAATAAAGCTAGACGTGTGTAATGAACTTTTTATGCCAAAACCCCAACCCCTGGCAAAGTTAAAAATACCATTCTAGCTAACAAGTAGGGCAAAGAACATGTTATTTTTAGATTATTTAGAAAGTAATAAAAATAAGGACACTACATATCAAAGTGTATGGTGTGTGCCAACACTAAACTGAAATATAAAGGCATAGCCTGAAATTTTTCATTTTGAAAAAGAATGAAGTTAATGTGCTCATGTTGGAACTTGGTGACAACCAACAAAAGAAATAACTCCAAGGGAACCAGCATAAGGAGATAATAAAAATACAACATGATTTAATAGAAAAATGAATTGAATATTTATGATTCACCATTTTTTTTTAATCCTCACCCAAGGATATTTTTACATTTATCTTCAGTCAGAGTGGGAGGAAGGGGGAGAGAGAGAGAGAAACATCGATATGAGAGAGACACATCAATTGGCTGCCACCCACACGACCCCAACTGGGGCAGGGGACTAACCGCAACCGAAGTACGTGCCCTTGGCCAGAATTGAACCCAGGACTCTTTGGTCTGCAGGCTGATGCTCTAACCACTGAGCAAAAACCCGGCCAGGGCTATGATTCACCATTAAACAAGATAGTTTTTTTATGTTTTTCATATTATCTGTAATGTTTATGCATATATTCAATCGTGTGTTTAGATATTTACTCATATAATTATAAAAAGGGTGAAAAATCACCCTGGCCGGTTGCTCAGTAGTTAGAGCGTTGGCCCATGGACCTACATGAGTCTCAGGTTCGATTCTGGTCAAGGGCATGTACCTTGGTTGTGGTTTGTCCCAGCCCTGGTCGGGTCCTGCAGAAGGCAACCCTCCCTCCCACTCTGTCTGAAGATAAATGGGAAAATATCCTCAGGTGAGGATCAAAAAAAAAAAAATGGAGTTTACACAATAGCTTTATTTTGCTGAGACCAACTGTTGTGCTGTCACTTTTTTAAAGGTATTAAGATGCATCCATTTCTCACTGATGTGTTCAAATAATTCCAAAGTTCATTATTTCGGCAAGGAGAGTATTTTTACTTTTTGAGCCAAATATTCTTTTTTTTTTTTATCCTCACCCGAGGACATTTTTGCATCTTTCTTCAGATAGAGCGGGAGGGAGAGAGGGGGGAAGAAGAGAGAGAGAAACATCAATGAGAGAGACACATTTACTGGTTGCCACCCACACGACCCCAACCAGGGCCAGGGACAAACTGCAACCAAGGTACATGCCCTTAGCAGGAACCGAACCTGGGACTCTCTGGTCCACAGGCCAACACTCTAACCGCTGAGCCAAACTGGCCAGGGCAAGCCAAATAGTCTTAAAATTTCAAAGACTTTTCCTTTAGAATATCTTAGTTCTACATCCACTGAGGTATTTTTTTAGTCCACCAAAACATTCTATTTATCTTTATTGTCTAAATTCTAGTTCAAAAAAAAATAGAGTCACAGGAAATATTTGGTATTGCAATGCAGAGAGTAATGAAATCACTATAAACATTTTTTTTGACAGTATGAAAACCAAATCAAATGTCTTGACCTGGTTTTACTCACATTTGTTGTAACACGTGAAATGCTACAATACCTTGTTTTCCTTGGTACTTGGTGATATTCAATATGCGTAGTGTTTCATAGTGCTTAAACTAGTAACTGTTCTTAGTTTATTCTCACAGTATGTCTGTAATAGGAACCCAGCAGTTACACAAACACAGAAGCATTTTCGTTTTTTGTTGTTCTTGCATGTTGTTTGTTTTTGCTTCACTGCAAAAGGACAGGAGACTTGAGTAAGAAAAGTCAGCGAGTCAAATTCAATGTAAAGATTTTCAACCCTGTTCTAAGTCATTGGCTCTGAAACTGATTGTAAATATACTCAATAAGTTCAAATCCATTACAATTCTTGCAGGCATCAAAAATAGTGATCGCTTTTATAGTAACAAACAAAACCAATATTGTAATAGATTTGTTTTAGTATTTCTAGCAAATTTGCCTTCAAAAGAGTCTTGTGTGTGTTACTTTTCAATGTAAATAAAGATATTATTGAACTCAACATTCCTGAGTGACCACCTAATTTAAACTCCTCTAGTGCCGCCCAAAATCCAAAGCACGGACGTGTACTACACGGTCAGTGAGAACTCGCAAGCTGTTCTGCCATGTGTGGCTGATGGAATCCCCACACCAGCAATTAACTGGAAAAAGGACAATGTGCTTTTAGCGAACCTGTTAGGAAAGTACACCGTTGAACCCTATGGAGAACTCATTCTGGAAAACGTTGTGGTAAGTGTGACAGACATGAATAGATACACTGAGCCCGATTGTTAGTTTATCTTCTTCCTTTTAATATCTCAACTTGGAGATTTTTTTTTATCCTCACCTGAGGACATTTTTTTTTTTTGCATTTATCTTCAGATAGAGAGGGAGGGAGGGAGGGAGGGAGGGAGGGAGGGAGGGAGGGAGAGGGAAACATCGATGTGAGAGAGACACATCGAGTGGTTGCCACCCACACGACCCCAACCAGGGCCGGGGACAAACTGCAGTCGAGGTACATGCCCTTAGCGGGAACCGAACCTGGGACTCTCGGGTCCACAGGCTGATGCTCCAACCGCTGAGCCAAACCAGCCAGGGCTGGAGATCTGTTTGTAAATAATGAAAGAAAAATACTCTTATAAGTTCAGATCACAAAATTAATGTTATACATATTTAATTTTATGTCCCAGGTCTGAGACTAGATTAAACAGATAGTAGGAACTCATAAATGGCCTCCTTCTAAAATTGTCACTTTATTTTGATGTATATCTGTTTTCTCAGAAGAAATTCTGAGTGCCTTTGTTACATGCCATACTTATACCCGTGTGTGGGAATGGCCAGAAGAATGGAGATGTACGACAGTCTGATGTGGTATTAAGCAAATACATAAAGCAGGTTTTTGTTCTTTCCAGGTTTCTAAACAATCCTTTGGAATCATTGACAAGGGAACTAAAGTCTTAGGGATCTGTGCACGCTGTGGTTCTTTTAATACTCTTTTAATACCCCACCCATCTGCAGAATTATAGCTATCAGAAGCATCTCAGTTTTTTAGCAGCTGTCCCGTTGAAGAGGAATGTTTGTCTATACTTACCACATGATTTTAAAAAATTGTGTCTTTTGAGAGTATCACACTTGGCACCAAATATTATACATAATTCAAATGTGAATCAATTTCAGAGTTTTTGTGCAAAACTTATTCCTTCTCATTACCCTTTAAAATGCCTACATTTCATTACTAAATCTTGGTGGACCTAATTTGAACAGATTAAAAGGATAAAGTTGATCCCATTCCCTTTTCAGAATAGTCTTGGCCACGAACCAGACTCTTAGTGATAGGCCATGTCAGCAGCCCCGACTCAATCACGTGCCAGTAGAGATTGTTTTTCTTCCAATCTCAGTTTGCCTCAATGGTAAGATGGGACATTACTTTATGTACCACTAATAAAAGAAAAGGAAAAAAAAATGTAGCCTTGGCCAGTTTGGCTCAGCGGTTAGAGCGTCGTCCTGCACACCAGAGTCCCAGGCTCGGTTGCCGCTAAGGGCACATACCTCGGTTGCAGTTTGTCCCCGGCCCTGGTTGGGGTCGTGTGGGTGGCAGCCACTCGATGTGTCCCTTTCACATCGATGTTTCTCTCTCTCTCTCTCTCTCTCTCTTTCTCTCTCCCTCCCACCCACTCTATCTGAACAAAATATGGAAATAAATGTCCTCAGGTGAGGATTATAAAAAAAAAAAAAGAAAAGAGTAAAGGATGACTCAAACATTTGAGAGCAAAGGAAAGACAAAACAGCCGTCACCTGAGATGAGGCCACAGCTGGAACAGGAGGGGAGGGGAAACCGGGAGTTCAGTTTTGGACATGAGTTTAAGATGTCTTTTAGGCATCCAAGCAGAGCATTGAAATGAGAAGTTCAGTATAGTTGGAGTTTACAACAAAGATCTGAGCTGGAAATACTAGTACTCAATAGCATATAGGTGGTATATTTTGTTTTTGTTTTTGTTTTTATCCTCACCCGAGGACATTTTTCCATTTTTTGTTCAGATAGAGTGGGAGGGAGAGAGAGGAAGAGATAGAGTAACATCGATGTGAAAGGGACACATCGAGTGGTCGCCACCCACACGACCCAACCAGGGCCGGGGACAAACTGCAACCGAGGTACGTGCCCCTAGCGGGAACCGAACCCGGGTCTGTCTGGACCGCAGGCTGACACTCTAACCGCTGAGCCAAACCGGCCAGGGCAGTATTATTATTATTATTATTTTTATCCTCATCTGAGGACATTTTTTGCATTTATCTTCAGATAGAGCAGGAGGGAGAGAGGGGTGAAGAGAGAGAGAGAGAAACATCGATGTGAGAGAGACATATTGACTGGTTGACACCCACACAACCCCATCCAGGTCAGGGACAAACTGCAACTGAGGTACGAGCCCTTAGTGGGAACCGAACCTGGGACTCTGGTCTACAGGCTAATGCTCTAACCGGTGAGCCAAACCGGCCAGGGCGCATATAGGTGCTGTTTAAAGCCCTAAGACTGGATGAGTTCACCAAGGAACTGAGGGCAAATAGAGAAGAAAAGAGGACTAAAGACTAGGACCTCTCACATGCCAACTTTAAGATGTAATGTTGAGGGTGAGCCAGCAGAAGGAGACAGAAAAGGAGCAACCAGTGAGATTGGAAAGAAACGAGGGGAGCAGGGTGACCAGAAAGCCCAGTGAGGACATGGCTTCACGGAGAAGGGGGTCATAATGTTTTCACCTGCCACCAACACATCTAGTCAGATGAGTGCCAGGAACTGGTCGTTGGATTTAGCAAGTGAAACCAGATTTGCAGGTAATATTGCCTACTCTTGCCATTTCCATGGAAAGTTTGGTGGTCTTTGGTGCCACATTACCCAGAGTGCCAACTGTACTGTGAAGATGCAACCAGTCTTTAGAACTACTTGTTCTATATTTGCACAATGCAGAGCAGAAGTACACTAGCTGTTTAATACACTTGAGAATCTATAGTTTTCTGAGCTCTTATGACTATAAAATGCTAGGGTTCTGTAAGGTAGGGGCTTTTGTTTCAACTCTCATACATATGAACTTACGTTATGCTCAGAGCTAGCCAGATGGACCAGACTACAAGGAGATGAAAATGTAAACTTTCTTTACATAAGAATGCTCCTTTGGGGACCAAGTTTTGTACATGTATGTATTCTATGCAATGTGATGTGCGAGTATGGGATTTGAAGCACTGTGATTTTTCTTTATTTCAGCCGGAGGATTCTGGCACCTATACCTGTGTTGCAAACAACGCTGCAGGTGAAGACACACACACTGTCAGGCTGACTGTGCATGTCCTCCCCACTTTTACTGAGCTTCCCGGAGACGTGTCGTTAAATAAAGGAGATCAGCTACGATTAAGATGTAAAGCCACTGGTATTCCACTACCCACGTTAACATGGACCTTCAATAACAACATCATTCCAGGTTGGTAATTCACTTCTTCAGAAGAGAAAAAATACATCCATAAAGAATGCTAACCCAATCTTCATTTTCTTTAGCTGTGGGAATTGGTTGAAAGTGACATGAGGAATTGATGGCTTGCCCTGGCCAATGTGGCTCAGTGGTTGGGTGTCATCCCGTGTACCAAAAAGTTGGCAGTTTGATTCCTAATTGGGGTGAGCTCAATCTCAGGTCGGGGGGCATGCAGGAGGCAGCGGATAGATGTTTCACCCTTACATCAGTGTTTCTCTCTCTCCCCTCTCTCTTCCTGTCTTTAAAGAAAAAAAAAAAAAGAATTGGTTGCTCTATGTTCTGTAAAATGTGTACCTTTGCCTGAATTTTTACCTTATACCTAGATATTGCGTTCTTGTCATTCTTATCAAAGGATAAGTTCATCACAAACCATGTATTGCGGGACATAAGTAGATTTTTTTAACCTAAAAATAATCTGTCTCCCCCAGAAGAAAACTGTATCATAAATACTGGCACCTAAGTTCATCCCCACTGTATCTCCTTCATCACTAATGAATAGATTGAGGTGGCTACTGTTTGTCCTGATTTTACAAGAACTCTGCTTCTCACGGTATGCGTCCCTCTCTATTATAGTGTAGATCGATTACGTAGATTTTCTGGTCAGTATGTGTACTACATGTTGAAGTGATTAGTGCCTGGGACCCAAGAGCTGGGAGGATGAGTATCTCCTTATTTGTTAGACTTTGTCATCAGCCTAAAGACATTGCAGTAATAAAACTTGTCCAAAATTGAGTTCTGAAATATTGCACTCTTAGCATTTAATAAATATCTTGTTGGCAAATTAGTAATAAGCTTGAGTTTTTTCTTTTATAAATTTGATGTTAATGACTGGAATTCATCAACTATATTGCCTTATTGATAGTAGTATATATCACTAAGGAAAAATAACACGCAAACATATCCAAGTACTGTTTTCTGATGGTATAGTACTAATTTAGTTGTTTAAATTTTAAAGCTTAATTTTTCACTTAATGTCAGGAGTATGAATTTTAAAAGATAGTTTGAGGAAAGCATGCAAGGTAAATATACCTAACATAATTAGATGTTGGCTGGTCTAATCAGAATCTTATTTAGAATCGATTGTTTTGGGATTAACCTGATAGTGTATTCCAAATAGTATGACTACCTTTGTTTATATGATCACCATTTATGGAGAAGCTTAAATTATTACAAATTTATTTGCGTTGTCATTACCTAACTGGCATAGGTTTTCATGACATCCCCTCTGACCTGCCAAGTCAGTTGATTCATCACTGAAAGGTTTTCATGTTCTTGATGTAAAAAAAAAAGTGGTGGTGGGATAAATTAAATAGAAAATGTCATATTTCTGAATGAAAGATTTTTGAAACCCAGAGAGACTATGAGCTAGATTTAGGCAATACTTTGAGATGAAAGGTGTACTTTCAATCTAAAATAATTTTTTAAATGTTTGTTTTTATTCTCTTTTCCTGTTTTTTTCCTGCTGTTTTTCATTCTTCAAACAAGCATCTATAGACATAGCAAACAGCTCAGAGGAAGGGATCCGTGGAAAAGGCTTTCTTCCCCAAGGTCATGATGAGATCTCTGATTCATTTGCTGACCAACACATAAATCTAACCTGCAAAATACTGAGCTGTTGTGACTGTTTTCCTAGGTTACTGAGAGACGTTTGTGTTGTTTCCTAACTTGTTTCTCTCAGCCCACTTTGACAGTGTCCGTGGACACAGTGAACTTGTTGTTGAAAGGGTTTCAAAAGAGGATTCGGGGACTTACGTGTGCACCGCAGAGAACACTGTTGGTTTTGTGAAAGCAATTGGATTTGTTTATGTGAAAGGTAGGTAAAAGTGCTCTACTTTTCATTCATAATTTATTTCCAATAAATGGTTTGTGTTTTGCTTCTTTATTATGTAGTAATACACCATAACTTCAGTTGATTAATCCAGTTAACCCTGATTTACAGATGTGCAAATTCTTAAGAAATAGAATATTATGAACATTCAGCGTAGGCAAGTAATAACTAAAGAGATCGTTTGGCACAAAGTGTAATCATCTGTTTCGATTATTGAAACTGGTGAGATTATCTAGTTGACTAGCATGAGCAGTGGATTTTAGAAAATTAATGGGGTTCAAGAGTAGACATCCCCTTCTTCACTAAATGATCTTTTTAAATAGCTAAAAATCACAAAGACGTGATCAGACCTTCCTTTTACTTATACTTGCCTTGTGTTTTGGGTTTTTTTTCCCCAGAGCCTCCAGTCTTCAAAGGTGATTACCCTTCTAACTGGATTGAACCACTTGGTGGAAACGCAATTCTGAACTGTGAGGTGAAGGGAGACCCCGCCCCAACCATCCAGTGGAGCAGAAAGGGGGTGGATATAGAAATTAACCACAGGATCCGGCAACTTGGCAATGGTTCCCTGGCCATTTATGGCACTGTAGTAAGTCACACTGAAACCGTCAATATACACGTCAACTGCCACCATGAATGCCTTTCTGTAGGTGCCTTGGACGGGAAAAGTGTCTTCTGCATTCTTATTTAAATTATAAAATCTGAATAATTGATTCTTATAAAACACTGAAACAGTGGTTCATATAAATTTTTTTTAGCCCTTTCAAAGAAGCACGAGCAATAAAATAATTTTTCTACTTTGTTCCTGATCATTGACCTATTATTTAGCATCAGTAGAACAGGAAATTGAGGAATTACAAATAAATTATAGGGCAGTTTTAACCACTAAGCCAATAACTATATATTAGGCTTTCCAAAAACTTGAGTAGTTTGGAAAATGAGAGGTGCTTTAAGTTATTCTAATTTGGGGGTCACGTGAATGAGATATTTTATCTAAAGATTTCTCAACTAGGCTACATATGGGTAACTTTGAATTCATTGAAATAATAATTATTATATACTATCTAATCACCTAATCCAATGGACCACTCTCAGTCTTCTACTCTTGTGGTTTGATTTCAACATTAGATATTCTTGATTATCCATTAAATTTTGAAATGATATAGACCTGTAGCTGCCGAACACTAATGAGTCTCAGGTTTCTTCATTATCCTTCTTCCCTCTTTTGTCTGCACAAATATTACTACTTCTGTAGCTGCTACTGCTTCTAATATCAATGTTAATACTTACACAAAATTTTTTCACCGTGCAGTTTCAGATGACTAAATATCTATCTCCAACCTTGAAACTCTTCCAACTTCCATTTACAGTTCCCGACTAGAAATTTCTATTTTGATAATAACTGGCACCACCACTTGAACATCTAAATCAGCATTTATCTTCCTTCTCCCACACTCCTCCATTTCCTGCAGTTCAGTTTTCCTTTAATGACATGTTTCTGTTAACAAGACCAGAATTCTTCTACGCATGAGGCTTTTAGCACATCTGTGACTCTTAGTAGTTGTTGAATCTACACTCATATAGTACTTATTTTTATACTACATACATATAAATTTTTGGATTACATTCTGTGTTTTATAGTGACCAGTAAATTAGCTTTTCCCTTTCTCTCCTAAATTTCAAGCTATCTGGATAGAAGCTAAGCTCCATTTTATTTTTCAAATTAACTAATCCGCATTAGAAAGGGCTCTATTTATTAATGTGTCCTGATTATTTTAATGCTTTATAAATTACTGTAAAAATAGCATCAGCATTTGACCTTTAGGAAGGTCATTTGGGGTAGATGATTATTTTAAAATGCTATTTTTGCTTTGGTTTCCTAGTAATTATTATCCCGGAAAGCAATAATAGGTTGTTTCAAAGAAATTCAGGCTGGGAATTTCTTTCTCTTCTTCTTTTTTTAAACCTATTTATGATGTTAAATATATGTAGGTGTTTCTATTTCCATTAAAATGCCGGCTCAACAAAGGACACTTCCTCTGAGGCAGCGGCATGGTGAGCTAAGTGACTTGCCCTGCCCCGAAGCTCACATGTTCCTAAACTCTGCTCTTCCCGCAGAACGAGGATGCCGGCGACTACACGTGTGTGGCTGCTAATGAAGCTGGGGTGGTGGAGCGCATCATGAGCCTGACCCTGCAGAGTAAGCTGCTTAATTAAATCCTAATTAAACGCCTGACTGAGCAGTGTTGCCTGATAAGGAATGTTCATTGTCCTTTACTTTATAGCAAGTACATGAGTGGTAGCTTTAGAGTGCTGTTACTTTAGTTCCCGCTGCCCTTGGAGCAAGTGTTCCCGCGCAGAAGGCGGAGACGTTTCTCTGTTTATGTGACACGTGCCGCCCCGAAAGCAGTTGGTGCAGGGCAGGGCTTCTTGTTTGCTCGTGCGCAGGCTGTTCAATCAAATACTCTTGTAATAGTTCGCACCGTTCTTGTACAGTGCTTACAAAGATGCCATTTGATGGTACCTTAAAAATGTGTATTCAAAGTAAAGACTAATGGAAATGAATTTAAAAGCGCTCCAGGTCGATCACTATTTCCACGAAGTAACTGTGATCGGGACAGGTTAGCATGCCCGTCATGAAGCCCGTCTGTATAAGGACAGAGCTTTCATACCAGAAAACCAGGAAGGGCTCCAGTGGCCCATTGGACAGTCCCCAGAACCATTTGAGGGGCTGACGCGAGGACAACGTCATTGCGATGAGAACTTAAGCGAACCATCTTATTTTGTGAATAGACTCAGTATTGAACAGGATGAATGTACACTTTCTTCATTCACTTTTGAGAGATGCTATTGACTGATATTTACTAACAGCCATTTGCCAAATGACTTTTCTGTATAACGTAAACATTGAATAGATATTTTAAAAATATCTAAGACTGTTTTTCTTCCAGCTTTATTGAGGTATAACTGACAAATTGTAAAAATTTAAAGTGTACAGGGTGATGATTTGATACACGTATGTGTTGTGACGTGATGACCACAATGAAGTGAATTAACACCTCCAGCACCTTACCCAGTTACTGTTTATTTTGGTTTTATTACTTTGGTGAGAACACTAATGATCTATGCACTTCGCAAATTTCTAGTATACAGTACAGGATTCTTAACTATAATCACGGTGCTATACATTAGCTCCTCAGAATGTATTCATCTTATATCTGAAAGTTTGTATCCTTTGACCACCATCTTCCCATTGTTCCCACCCTCCAGCCCCTGGAAACCACTAATCTGTTCTCTGTTTCTATGAGTTAGACTTTATTTTTAAGATTCCATATATAAGTGATACCACATACAATTCGTCTCTCTCTGTCTGGTTTATTTCATTAACATAATACCTCTAGTTCCATCCATGTTGTCTCAAATGGCAGGACTTCCTTCTTTTATAGGGCTGAAAACAGTATGTGTGTGTGTATACACACATTTTCTTTATCCATTCATCCATCAACAGACACTTAGGTTGTTTCCATATCTTGCCAAGTACATATTTATTAAATGAGAACTTTGTGGCATGTTATTAGAAAAAAAGTAGAGTTCGATGGTTAAATAAGTCTAAGGAAAAAAAAGATTAAACACAGTTCATTCATTTATTAAGTATATGAAGAGCACCTGCGATACTCAAAGCCCTGCTTGAGTATATCAAGTTTCTTTACTGCAGGTCTTTCCAAAAATGTTAATACGCTGATGTGAGTTATGACTCAACAAGAGGAGGATATAAAATGCCACATTTCCCGAATAAATGTCATTTCCATGAAAACGTCTCCCCTCTTTGTTTGGGTGATTGTAGGTAGAACATTGCAAGATTAATATCTTCTGGGAGAATGTTCCACTGACCCAGTTTAAGACAGGATGCATTCGATGAGCTCATTTACACATACTGACGGCAAACTCATTTAAATAAATGAGGCATATAAAAGAAGCCAAGAGTGTAATTTAAAAATATATAAGATTAAAGAACCAGATACAGTGTCTTCGTTTAGAAAAAATTGATCCTGTTTGACTGATCATTATGTGACTGATGGAATTAAGTCTGCCTTGAAAGATGTACATAAGGAATTTTATTGTTGAATTAATTCACAGCCTTGTGTGCAATTGGAAATGTTAATATATGGAATCAAAATTAAGATTCTGAGTTTCATTTGACACTTTCTTTGACCATAATAACAGGAGCAGATGAGCTCATTTAGTCGTTATGTTGTCGTTTAGTGTTGAGTGATTAATGTGAAGTATTTACTTTATTCAGCAAGTTTATTGGATACATAATGTCATCTGAACACTGGGAGAGAAATAAAAGCTCCGGCACTGGCACTGAACGTTAATACCAGCAGGAAGGCAGTTGTGTCGAATGATGTGGGTGTTTATATAAACATTGTATTAAGGACTCTCCCTGAGATTCAAACTGTGTATGAAAAGACTGCACGTCAGCAAACCTGTACATAAAATACTAGCCTATTAATATCACAGTAAAACACATTTTACTCTCTGTTTTATTTTATGTTCTATTATTCCAGATACATTTCTCAATCTAAAATATGCAGCCACCACCCTGAATGACCTGATATTGATTCCCTCTCATTGAGTAAATCATCCTACCTTTTAATTCAATCACCAAAACACTGCTTTCATTCCATTATGTTCCTTCAAGAATAGACCAGCTCCCCTTTGCTTACATATTTAATCCTCCTGATTTTTCCAACCTATAAATCCTTCTGATTTTCTTTCTCTTTTTTTGGTATGTGCCCCTAGCGGGAACCGAACCTGGGACTCTGGTCCGCAGGCCGACACTCAAACCACTGAGCCAAACCAGCCAGGGCTGATTTTCTTTGAAGAGTTTAAACAAATATTTAAAACCTTGTATGCCACAGGACGAATCATCCTTTCAAAGCTAAATCTAGCCCTGGCTGGTTTGGCTCAGTGGTTGGAGTGTCGGCCTGCGGTCCAGAGAGTCCCGGGTTCGGCTCCCGCTAAGGGCATGTACCTCGGTTGCAGTTTGTCCCCGGCCCTGGTTGGTCGTGCGGGTGGGAGGCAGCCACTCGACGTGTCCCTTTCACGTCGATGTTTCTCTCTCTCTTCCTCTCTCTCCTTCCCACTCTATCTGAACAAAAAAAATGAAAAAATGTCCTCGGGTGAGGATTAAAAAAAAAGCTAAATCTATCTCCATACTATTCTCTTCTCTCCAAGTAGGCTCCCTTCTCTCATGTATAGTCTTACCCATTTTGGAAAATGCAGTCAAGCGTCTATCACTCGTGAACTCTTTCACATTCTATCTCGACACTGTAGACTTGTATGAAGATCGATGTTCAGTCAGCAGCTATGTACAACTTCTTTACATTCTCTCCAACGACTTCACTTGAGCGGGTATCATCCCCTGTAGAAACTCTTAACCCCTCCCTCCTTCTTGAAACTCCTTCCTTTGGTTGCCAGGATACCGTTTTCTCTGCTTTTCTTCCGACTTCGGTGATCAGTTCTTAGGACATCTGTGGGTTTGTTTTCTGTCCATCTCTTCAGTGAGTGTTGCAATCCTTCCTGTCCTAAGCCCCCTTCCTCTTACTTTAGGCTCACTTTAAGCCGCCTTCTCCGCTCAGGAAAGACTCGCGGATCTGTAGTTCTCGCCCGTATCTTCATTCTGACCTCCAGAAATGAACCTTCATTTTCATCTAGACATTTCTGCAGCCCTGTCCCACAGACAGATACCTCAAGCTCAACGGTCCTAAATGGTGGCGAATCTTCATTCCTTACTCCCTCCCAACAAATCTGGTCTGTCTCCCATGTTCTATCACATTGCCCAACACACATTGGATTGCCCAAGTCTAAACCCTGTGGTAGGTAATTCCTCCCTTAGTTCATGCTGTTCGTCCTGTTAGTTCACACTGTTTAGTTCATAGTTCGTCCTGTCGTTTCTACTTTCTTAATAATTCTTGAACATCTTCCTTTTCCTCTCCGTTTCCAGTGACATGTTTTCATGTGATTTATTTTTGTTTGTTTGTTTTTATTTGTTTGTTTTGTTACAGATGTTTCTCATTTTTCCCCCATTGGCCCCTCCTCCCCTCCCCCCATCCCATCCCCAGCTTTGTTGTCTATGTTCATTGGTCATGCTTACATGCATGTAAGTTCTGTGGTTTATCTCTTCCCCCACAAACCCCCTCCTCTGAGGCTTGTCAGCCTGTACCCCACCTCCATGTCTCTGGGTTAATTTTGTTCAGCAGTTTGTTTAGTTCATTATAAGTGGCTTATGTTCCCATATCTCCACACATTTACGTACCCTACTAAATTGTATTCTACCTATCCTATTACTTAGTTCTATAGGTATATTATAACACGACTAAATAATTAGTTACCTGTCTGTCTTACCAGTGAACTCAGAGCTCCTTCAGACTAGAGGTGGTATCTGTTATTTCTATGCCCTCAGCATCTAGTACAATGCCTTGGAAATAGTCAGCTCTCAATCTGTGTTTACTGAATTAATGAATGATGACTGGTAATGAAAGATAAGTTAATAATGATTCTTTACCACAATAATTATGTAAAAGAAAAAAATGAATCTTCACCATGAATAAAACAGCAACGGTAACAACAGTACTAATAATATGCTGTGCTTACCCCATCAAAGAGCTGTGTTTACCCCATCCTAGTAGAGTCGAAGGGAGTCTTCTGAGTCAGGCACCACTGGTTAAGGGCACGAATGCTCAGGGAGGTCGTAGGTAGTGGAAGCAGAACTTGAATTCAGAAAATGTGACTGCAGGTGCCATGCTCTACACTGATCTGCCTAGAGAGTCAACATTTTTGACATTTACTGAATAAAACAGAGCTTTGAAAATTCTATCCATAGTGATTACAACCTTAGTAGTGGAGAAACTACAATGTTTTATAAACAAATTAACTTCATTTTTAAAATAATGTTACTATGTAATATTGATTAAAATGTTTATATTACTCCATGAAAACTAAGAAACATTACGTGCTTTTTTCCCATAGGTCCTCCTATTATCACTCTTGAGCCAATAGCAACGATTATTAATGCTGGTGGCAAAGTCATACTGAATTGTCAGGCAACTGGAGAGCCTCATCCAGCCATTACATGGTCTCGTCAAGGGCATGCTATCCCCTGGGATGACCGAGTTAACATGTTGTCCAACAACTCGTTGTATATCTCTGCTGCTCAGAAAGAAGATACATCTGAATATGAATGTGTTGCTAGAAATTTGATGGGTTCTGTCCTTGTCAGAGTCCCAGTCACAGTCCAGGGTGAGTGTGATCAGATGGATATTCATATTAAACAGCACCCTGGGGCAACTCAAATTATAAAATTATTAAGCGTCTTACTCCAAGTCACCTTTTCCCTTCAGGTACTACTTCTGTATTCTGGAGCTAGAACAAAAATCACGTCACAATTTACAGACTGAAGGGACTAAATACAGATTAGAGCTGAAAAATACCACGTTAATCATTTAAATTCCCAAACTGAATTTCTTACTGAAAAACAGTCAAATTTATTCTCAGAAATCAATGTGTATATTTTGCTTGAAAAAAGAAAAAAGCCCAGCTGGTGTGGCTCAGTGGATTGAGTGTCATTTCATGGACCAAAAGGTCCCTGTTGATTCCTGGTCAGGGCACATGCCCAGGTTGCGGGCTCAATCCCCAGTAGGGGGCGTGCAAGAGGCAGCTGATAGATGTGTCTCTCTCACATCGATGTTTATATCTCTCTCTCCCTCCCTCTCTCTCCCTAAAAAATCAATAAAAATATATTTTTTTAAAAAGACATATTCAAAGGGTTGACAGTATATATAAACTTCTTGGCTGCTTACTCTTTCATTAGCCGTGTCTGAGCGAGACAGGTTGGAGCTGGGCAGAAAGTCTCATTAACTGGAGTCCTCTCATGCTTTGATTTTAATTTGGCCACAAAGGAGAGCTTCCGCCAACACTCAGAGTTGCGGGTTCAGCGGCAGACCAGTGCATGCCTGAATGAAATCCGTCTTGCAATGTCTGTGTTTACTAAAACAGAGACCAAGCAGAATGTTCTCTCTGCAGTTCACGGTGGCTTTTCCCAGTGGTCGGCTTGGAGGGGCTGCAGCGTGACCTGCGGGAGGGGCATCCAGAAGAGGAGTCGTCTGTGCAACAACCCGCTCCCGGCCAACGGGGGGCAGCCCTGTCAAGGCTCAGATTCAGAAATGCGAAGCTGTCAGCATAAGCCGTGTCCAGGTACGCCCGTCATTCCCCAGAGCCATGCTCATTTCTGTCCCCTCGCTGCGGACTGTCCCAGGAGGAGCACTTTTCGTTCAAATGGGCCTGACGGTGTCATGTCACACCTTCTGCAGTGGATGGGAGCTGGTCGGACTGGGGCCCCTGGGAAGAGTGCACGCGGAGCTGTGGACGTGGCAACCGGACCAGGACCCGGACGTGCAACAGTCCGCCGGCTCGGCACGGCGGGCGGCCGTGTGCGGGGGCTGCTGTGGAAGTGATCATGTGCAACGTGAGGCCTTGCCCAGGTGAGACTCCGCCCACGAGCGAGCGTTCCCGCGCCCCACTCCATCCGGGGGTTATGATGACCTTCTCTTCTTCATTGTGCAAAGAGGGCGTGGCCTCTACCCTGGCGTAGATTCCTGCTCCGTGTTCTTAGTTCTGTCTCGCGGATACACTTGTGGAGGTGGAGCATGAATCGCTGTTAAGTAAAATGCCTGATTTAATTGAACGAAATTAAAGGCTCCAAACCGGGGTGCATTTAAAAAAATTTTTGTTTTCTTTATTGATTTTTGAGAGAGAGAAGAAGGGAGAGGGAGAGAGAGAGAAACATTGATGAGCAACAACATCGACTGGCCGCCTCCTGCATGCCCCCAACTGGGGATCAGGCCCACAACCTGGGCATGTGCCCTGACCTGGAACTGAACCAGCAACCTCTTGGTGCATGGGATGATGCTCAACCACTGAGCCACACCGGCTGGACCGGGGTGCATTTTTAATCGTGTAGCGAAAACGTAAGTAATTACAAAGTCATAAAATCTTCCACCTGATGACCTTAGGTAACACCTAATGCAGTCATTCATTTTCAGGTGAGAGAAATAAAGCCTAGGAGAGTAAAGCGTTTCTCAAAAGCACGCACAATTGGTGAGGGCTAAAATAATAATAGTCACCACCGATTAAACACACTTGTCATGTGCTAGGAACCGTGCGTGCTTCGTATACACGCTGTGTATGACGTTGTGAAACAGCCCTACCACACAGGTGTCGGGGGCTCTTTGAGATTGCAGTGACAGAGATCGAACTGACATAAGCTGGAGTCCGAATTCTGCTTTCAGGTAGGATCGAATCCAACCCGGTGGCCAGTATTTCACTAGCGTGTTCTCCGTCTCTCATCTCTGCTGTCCTCTCTTGGCCTTATTCTGCTGTAAACTCTTCCCACGTGGTGGAAAACATGACTGCTGGCAGCTCCGGCTCACAGGGGCCTCGTGATCTAAGGCCTTGGAGACAGACTTCCTCTGTCTCCGAATTCATAGCGCCCTCTGGGAAAGGGCCCTGTTCGACTGTTTGGACCCTGTGCTCACCTCCGCACTTGAGTCCAGGAGAGGGACACGCTGATGGCCAGCTTGGGCTGCGTGCCACAGGGTGTCAGGAGGGCCAGGGCCTCTTGTTGGATGGCCTGGAAGAAACCAGAGAGTGGTTTCTATCCAGAGCAGTGGCTGCTCATTCATTTACCCATTCATTCATCCAAAAAAAATATTTATTGAGCACCCATCTGAGCTCAAGGCACTACTCTGATTGCTCGAACTAGAGTGATAAACAGATCATAGCGTTCAGATATTGACAAGCATACAGAACACACTCAAACAGTAGAAGTGATAGAGAATAACTAGGAGAGACACCTTAGTGGAGATGGTTGAAAAGGGAGATATTGACAAACCAAAATGAGATCGTTATCCACTGCATTTGGGAGTATTGCATCCTACTGTACAGATGAGGAAAGTAAGAGGCAGAGAATATATGATAATTAATTCACTGAAGTTACATGGCTAGTACAAAAGAAAGCAAGGATTTGGACTCAGGTCGATCTGACAACTCCCAGACCTATGTGTGTAGATCCTAGGCATCTTGATTTGCAGTTCAGAACTTCTATTACATTATCAAAATAAAAGACTGTCATGAAACCTTAAAAAACATAAACCAAAAAAGCCAAAATTGTAGTTTTTTTTAATCTTAAAGAATTAGAAAGCTAATTATAATAGTATCATATGTCAAAATAAAAAGAGCCAGAAATACCTGATTATCGCAATCTTTGTACAGTTTGTCAACTATGATATCCGTATAATGAAACGTTAAATGATATTTGTAGATGTCCTTGGTTTCCTGAACACTTCCTTACTTTCTGGTGCAAGTCGATATTTTAGGCTCAAAAGGATTGGTATCTTCTGAAGTGGGCCTTTCTGCTGCCATTTGACAGGCATTGTCTAAAAAAAATACATATTCTTACAGGTGGCTTAAAGAATGAGCATTTTTTAAAGTGTCTTTGAAAATCGTTGAGAACTTTGAGTAAAGAATGGCCCTATTGGCTCATAGCTCACTCCATGTAGTACTTACCTGTGCGCTGCATTGATCCTAGCGCTTTTCAGCTACAAACTCCTTACTCCTCACCCTGACCCTAATAAGGACGGTCCTTCCATTACCCGGACGGCAGATGATAACCTAAGCACACAGAAGCCCAGGAACTCCTCTAGGGCTGCATGGTTAGTACGGCATCCGGTCCTGAGCCCCTGCGAGGACCACATTCTATTCTTTACAGAATCAGAATTGCAACACCGTGTAACAGCAACTTCATCTATTATATTCTGCATCTTCCTTATATACTGACTCCTCCGCGGTTGTCTTCATCAGTATTGTCTAGACACCATGATGTTTTATGCCTTCTCTGGTTGATATTATCACTCTCCATTTTTTCCTGTTATCGTTTCATTCATATAAAAGAAACATTTCAACTCCACCACATTTTATGTCATGAAGTTCACTTCTGGTTAAGATTTTCTGTATTGATTTAAAAAACTAAGATCTCCAGCCCCAAACCCTTTATTTATATGTAATAGAAACTACACAGATAACTGAATGAACATCGCCAGTTATAATCCTCCAACAAAAATGCATCTATGCTGCCAGACTTTATATTGTAAGAGGGATGAGCTTTTGTTAAGCAACAGTCTTAAAAATAGAACATATGAAAATAATTGGAACAGCAGAATTTTTTAAATCATATAGTTCGTATATAAGGACTGGGAGCATCAATAATCTGAATTAATAAAAAAATCGTTTTGAAAAATATCTGCCAAATATTTAAAGGCTTTCTCCTTTCCTTTTAGGTTTACTTAAATACTTTTTAGTACAGCTGAAATAAATCTGTGTGACTATGCTTGCCTGCATCTACAAAGTACAGGGATATGTAGTCAACTCAATTAGAAAACAGTTAATGAAAAGAAAATGTAAGATGTGTTTTAAAATTTTTCTCAACAAAGCAATCAAATGGTAATTTCATTACTTGGTTTTCAACTTATTCTTGTGGTATCTTATAGGTTGTTAAGAGAATATTTAGGCCCAGCTGGTGTGGCTCAGTGGTTGAGCGCAACCTATTCACCAAGAGGTCACCGGTTCAATTCCCAGTCAGGGCACGTGCCCAGGTGGTGGGTCCGATCACCAGTGGGGGGCATGCAAGAGGCGGCCAGTCAGTGTTCTCTCTCATTGATGTTTCTTTCTCTCTCCCTCTTCCTTCCTCTCTCTCTAAAATCAATAAAGAAAAGTAATAATAAAGAGAATATTTAGACACAGACCTTAAGGCCCTGTTTTGGTTCCTATCTGCGCTAAACTGGGTGACCACAAAAATATACTTTCTGAGCCCCGCCTAGAAACTACCCTCTAAACAAATGTGTGATCTGATACTGACTTATACACAAAGAGACCGTAACCTTGATTCTCGGCCCACGTACCTGGTGACAACACAAGGTCGTTGCAGTCGAGTGGTCAGACGGTGTCCTGTGGTAGTTGCCAATGGAAGGCCTTACTAGCACTGCTTGGAAAATACTGCTCACTGTTTCTGTTGCTGTTGTGTTGGAAGCAGGTGAGTGTGTGATTCAGAAATTTTAATTCATGAACATTATGTAATGGAGAAGATTTTTGTCAAAGAGTTACAACTGTGCAAATCATCCGGTTGTTGAAAAATCCAAGCGCATTTTTAAACATAGAGCTGAATCGGGTTAAAGATGTGGTCTTGCAATCCGGGGTCCAAGTTATCACTCTGGAAACATCTGTATTGCCTGTGACCACACCTGGATCTGTTATCTAGCCTTGCTCCTAAGCTTCTGGTCCTTCACTTTCCCCAAAGCATAGAGCACAGAGCACAGATGAAAGCTTATCTATCCAGGATTTAAAAACTCAGACTATATTTACATATAGTAGTTTGATTAAATTTTACTTTAATAAAATAGTCCCCTTGAATAATGGTAAGCATTTATTTTGGCATTAGTTAGCCTTCTGAATTTTCCTATAGACACGAATTTCCATGAAAATCTAACCAGAAGGAGAAAGCAACAACATCACTCATGTTTTCTTTGGTCCAATTTTAATTATTTCAGATTCTGAGCTCATTGAACTCATTACTGAGTTAATTTACTTCTCTATTTTTTGTTTTATAACAAATATGGTTCTGTGACTTGAAACTTTGTCTCTTGGATGTTTGCAGTTCATGGAGCCTGGAGCCCTTGGCAGCCTTGGGGTACATGCAGCAGGAGTTGTGGGAAGGGTACCCAGACCAGAACGAGGCTGTGCAGTAACCCACCACCGTCGTTTGACGGCTCCTACTGCGACGGAGCAGAAACACAGATGCAAGTTTGCAATGAAAGGCATTGTCCAGGTACCAGAAAGACCATGTTTACACCCTTCGTAAGTTAACAGCTCCCTCTCGTCTAGGTGGTCTGTCAGTAAGAAGCAATGTCAACGAGAGCATCACTCAACTGAATAATAGCCAGTGTTTAACCTGCTCGTTTTTAAGTAGTAACAGAGCCCGTTGGTGTCTCCCCGATCCAGTGGACGGCAGGTGGGCCGCGTGGGCCAGCTGGAGCGCCTGCACGGCGTCCTGTGGAGGAGGCGCCCGCCAGAGGACACGGGGCTGCTCTGACCCCGCCCCGCAGTACGGAGGGAGCAAATGTGAAGGCAGTGACGTCCAGAGCGATTTTTGCAATAATGACCCTTGTCCAAGTGAGTGTTGGAAATAGTGAGTCGACATTATACTTCCTTCAAGTTCCATTGTGGCTGAAGTCCTTAAAGTTATACTATTCTGTGACTTGAATTCGTCTTACCTTTGATTTGGGACATCAAGGTGTTGTATGGTTGCTGTGTGTCTGTGTACGACCACAGAAGTCATTGATCTGTGTGGACAGGGGCTGTGTCCTATTTTGTTTACTCTGTGGGACCAGCTGCAGAGCGCAAGGGCGGCGTCACCCTGACACGCTAACTGTTAACGGTGTTGATGACTCCTCCTTGGAGCAAGCAGGCAGCTTCTGCCTTCAGTCAGGCACCAAGCGACGTGTGTAGACCCTAGCAGCATCCGGATCCTCCGTTTCTTGAATGTGATCATCGTCTTGACTCCTCGAGAGTAGAGACCTTGTCTCATTCATATCCTTTGGCTCCTGGAATACTGTAAGACTCAGTGAATGTGTGTTGAGCGGAATTGTACAATCACTGGTATACCCAATTTCTGGTCAAAAGAGCAGTGGATACCTTTGGGAGTTGCCTATTTGTAGATGTGTATGTTCCTTTTCAGTTCCTGGGGAGAGTCCTCCCACACTTGTTGAATGAATGCCATCATTTAGCATGTCTCCGATGGTTCTGTATTGTAGCTCATGGCCACTGGAGCCCTTGGAGTGGCTGGGGCATCTGCAGCCGGTCGTGCAACGGAGGACAGATGCGGCGGTATCGCACGTGTGATAATCCTCGACCCTCCAACGGAGGAAGAGCTTGTGGGGGGCCGGACTCCCAGATCCAGAGATGCAACACTGACATGTGTCCTGGTGAGCTCCCCGACTCCGGGCCACAGAACAAGCAAAGCATTCCATTTCGTGTTCATTGCAGCGGCACCATCATTTCAGATCTTACGATGAAAGTTGTACAGGTGACCCCCTAGATGTAAATTTTAAGACCGACTTGTTAATATGGACCTTGCGTTCTTGTTCACAGTGGATGGGAGTTGGGGACACTGGCATAGCTGGGGCCTGTGCTCTGCTTCTTGTGGAGGAGGCGAAAAGACTCGGAAACGGCTGTGCAACAGTCCGGAGCCATCTAACAGCGGGCGACCCTGTCCGGGGGACGCCACTCAGGTATCCAGATGCAATTTACAAGCGTGCCCAGGTAAGCAGCTAAGTTAGATTTTGGCAGAACTATTGCTGGCGTATGTACAACCTTTCTGAGAATTACAAAAGGGTGTCGCCTGAGCCCATACATTACAGAACAGTGCCATCTCTGGGCGGAAGAATTGGGGAAAGTGTACTTCCCGCCTCTAGCCGGTGCACATCTACCCGAAACTCGTGGCTGGATTGTAGCCTCTGCTGGCCCCTTTCCTGGTCCCCTTGTAAAAGAAGATGGTCTGCACAGCCATGAGTGGTAGTCCTGGGCCGGAGGGGTAGAAGGGCATGGAAAAGTGGGAAGGCCCCTCTGAGACTCCAGGCTGAAAAACGAGGGTAGAGCAGAACCTGAACATCTAACAAAGATATGCAGTTGGAGGCTGTTATTTCACAGAGGGAAGTAGGGAGGACAGGGGTGTGGAAAGTAAAATAGAGGCCGATTCCGTCCGAGGGAAAAGAGGAGAGGTGTGCAGAGTCAACCACCGTAACTCAGATTGTGCAACATGCCCAGCTGTTGTAAGCAATGTAAAAACTCAGGAGGAACGAAGTCAGAATTCTGGAACTCATGGACCTTAGAAAGAAGAAATGGTAGGTAGTCCTAAGGAGACTTGTCTCAGAGGATAGACTCTTCGAAAGAACAGGTTCACATGGTTGGAGTGTTGAGATACCACTGGACTTCCCTGAGTTTTAAGGTGGCTTTAAAAATAAAATGTTCCTGGAAATCAAGAAGGCCCACTTGGCAGAATGCGAGAGAGAGTCTATGGAAAGATTTATAGGATCTAGGCAGGGAAAGGGCGAGTGTCCATCAGTCAATGCTCAACATGTCCTCTCAACACGTCAGCTGATTACCAAGGATTCCGAGGCTCGTCTGACATGTAGCCATGGTGATAGGTCCCATCGCAGTGGAGACGTTTTGTAGCTCAGCCTCTGGGGGTACCAGGGCTCCAGGGGCAGAAGGAAGTCCAGATGTACACACAGTTTGGATTAGAGAGTTTGGCAGAACGTTTCAAGGATCCCAAGTAGGTAGCCAGACTAGGAGATGTCTGTTGAACATGGGGACCCACGTTCTGTGAGACTAGAGAACCAAGGGCACAATGGGAGGCCATGTACCAGAGACCCAGAGAACTAAGTGACCCAGAGAACTGAGTGAGTTAGGGACCCTTCTACCCCTCTCTTCCCCGCCTAGGAATAAAGTAAGAACCACAATGGCCTGCCAGGTCCTGCTTGGGCCCTGCTCCCTTCTGTGCTGTATCACCTGGCGGGGTGGTTCCCTCCGCCCTCTAAGCTGTCACCTTCGGCTTCCCCAGCGTAGCCAGGGACCACCCCCCCAGAGGACAACACGTGCCGTTTCAGGACCTGGGGAGTCCGTCCCTGCCATTTTCCCTGGCTTGGTGAAGACACGTACTTTCTTTATATCTCCACTCAGTTTTCACTTCCTGTCCAGACTTCCCCCAGTAGTGAATCTTACATATTAGTACATTGCAATTTTACATTTTTTATGGAATTCTAATTAATATCTATCTTCCCTCTTCAGACATAAGCTGTATGAAGACAGGTCTTATGCCTTTTTTTTTCTCTTTCTTATTACCATTGTATCCTCAATATTTGATGACCACATGAGTGTAGTCCAAAACATGAAGGCTGAATCAATGCAAAAAATACATTTTTTTTTCTCTAACTAATAAAGTAATGCAAATTAAAATGGTGAAATACTATGCTTATTGATTTTTTGAGATTGAATATAATAACTGTGTTCCTCCCTAGTATATAATACATGATAACAATATCTGAAACACTTGTGATTATTTTAAGATATATTCAATTAAAAGGCACAGAATGATGAACGAAGATGAATTTCGCTATCAGCTTCTTCCCAATGTTTCTTTCTCTTATCAAAACGTGCAGTTCACTGAAGAGACAGTCATTAACCACTTGTTCTGTGTTGTGACCAATAATTTTGTTGAACAGTGGAAAGAAGGTATAAAATTACTGTAGAGATATTTTTTTAAATGTATAATTGTTTTTCGATCGGATTGCTGTGGTATGAATTTCACAGCACTGTTAAAAGTACAATGTCCTTCAGATTTTCCTCATTATGTGTTTTCTAATACACATGTAATATAAAGAACTTGATAAGCCCAAGATTTGAAACCTGAGACTGAACAGAAAAACCCCCTTAGATAGGTCACATTTCTGTTAACAGTGACCTGTCACGAGGCTTAGGAGCTGGTTTTGGCTGCTGATTCTTCCTGTCCCTTTGTTCTTATGACGGAGGCAAACAGATCGAAGCACGTGGGTTTTGGTGTCCATCACACCTGGTTCAGATCCTCAGTCCACCACCTCCTAGCTGTAATGATGCCTCTGAACTTTATTTTCCTACTCTGCAAACTGTGCTCCTTAAAATAAATGGCCTTATAGGGTGCGTGATAGGATTAAAAGGATTAGCACATATTAAATATTTGCTATAGTGCATGACATGCTCAATAAACGCGTTATCATCATTTCCTTACCACCAATAAGCATACACTTTATTTTGGCTTTCGGACTGGGTACTGATTGTAGTCTTTGGATTATGAAATACTGTCAGGACGTGCATCGTTGGGAGAACCTAGATTTATGTGGGGTGAGCAGTGGTACATTAGAGTAGAATGTTTTGAAAGCTTATTTATTACACTCTTAATTTCAGATGTCGTATGATCTTTTCAAATGTCTGAGAGGACATTTGTAGCATCTTTGAATATTGCCCTTCTTTTCTCCCGTGTAATGTTGATGAAATTATTTCCTTATTCAGGACTGTTTTTTCTTCCCCCGATAGGTGGTCCCCAGCGTGCCAGAGGAAGTGTTATTGGAAATATTAATGATGTTGAATTTGGAATTGCTTTCCTTAACGCCACAGTAACAGATAGCCCTAACTCCGATACTAGAATCATACATGCCAAAATTACCAATGTGCCTCGCACACTTGGTAAGTCTCTTTGTTTATAAAAGTCATTATTAAGCCTCTTTAAAAAAAAAAAAATGTGTATATTCGACATCATCATATTATTTCTACTTCATATTTCTAGAGGCTGTCACTACTAATGATCAGTATAATAATTCTAGCTCAGTGGTCAACTCTTAAAGACACATGAGATACTGGTATTTATTTTATTGTTATGCCAGATTATTTAGGATTCATCCTTAGGAATAGCATTCTATGAAGACAATATTAACAGTGAACCATAAATATTTTGCTTTGTCACCTTTTTTATCCTTTTTTATGTAGGTCCAGCAATGAGAAAGATAGTTTCTATTTTAAACCCCATTTATTGGACAACAGCGAAGGAAATCGGAGAAGCAGTCAATGGCTTCACGCTCACCAACGCAGTCTTCAAAAGAGAAACCCAAGTGGAATTTGCAACTGGTTAGTGCCCGCTGAACTTAGTATTCTCTTACCATAAAAATGTGGTTGCCTTAAACGTCGGTGGTTAAGAAAAATACATCATATGTTCCCACAGAGAATAATTTCAAATTTTTTGAAGCAATCTTATCTAATAAACAATATAAAAGCAATTTTAGATTTCCCTATAAATTTTTACCGACATGGATCTCTAAGAGACCACGTTTTCAAACAGCATAGTGATTTTTATACCCCAAAACTTTTTTACTGTATTTTCTGTATCTGTTCCCCTTCAAGCCTTACAATACCTTATAGGGATTCTTTGTCAAAAAGATAGAAGTAAAAACAAGCAAGTCGAAATGCCTTGTGCTTTATCCTTAGCGTTAACGAATATATATTAGCTGTCTTGGCTCTGTCCCAGTGTAGACAGGTCCGTTTCAAGCCTCATCATGGGCAGTGATCTTTCGGAAAGGCATAGCTTTAATCATCCCAGAAGTGGGTCTGTCATGACCATCCCCTTACTGAGATGCCCCTTTGCGACTTCTTGAAACATCGGAAGGAGCCAAGCTCCACGGACAGACCTGAGGTTAGTGCCAGTTCACCTGGTGAAGCCGCCTGTCTCTTCTCACAAGCAACCCATTGTTCTAGCACGTTGCTATTGCTCGTGATTTTAAAGCGTGGAATCCTTCACCCAATCATATCCTACACTCTGCCACCTACAACGAGATTTCAGAACAAAATTCGATGAGCCTAACTTTAATTTGGGGACTGAACGCTCACGTAATTCTCTTATTGTCCATGTTTATTCAAGCTTGAAGTAAAACGACATCGCTGAGCTCGAATGTAAGGTAAATCTGCTCTGCGCTTGCACAAACCATAGAGTTTCTGCCATTAAAGTGCACGCCTTGTAATTCCCAGGGGAAATCTTGCGGATGACTCACATTGCTCGGGGCCTGGATCCCGACGGTGCTTTGCTGCTGGATATTGTCGTGAGCGGCTATGTCCTGCAGCTGCGCTCCCCTGCGGAGGTCGCCGTGAAGGTAAACTGTCACCATCACTCGCCTCCACGGTTGTCAGAGTAATGGTAAGAGCAGGAGTCAGAGACCCGTAGCAAGAGCACGGAGAACTTGTGCAGTTTCCCTGGTTCGCTTTGGGGAGTAAATGCCTAAACCTCCGAGGTTGGACGTGGCTGTCCAGTCCCCGTTTACGATGGCCAAAACATGGGAACAGCCAAGTGTCCGTGGGCAGGTGCATGATAAAGAAGACGTGATACATGGGTATTTATCTCAACATGGGTGTATCTTGACAGTATGATGCCAAGTGAAATAAGTCAATGGAAAGGGACAAACACCATGTGATTTCACTTATATGTGGAATGAAAAACAAAAAGTAACAAACCAAATAAACAAAAGCAAACTCACAGACACAGACAACAGAATGGTGGTTATCAGAGGGGAGTGGGGTGGGAGGGTGAAGGGTCGAGAGGACCAAATATATGGTAACAAAGGAGATAGATCTGGGGTGGGAGACATGCACTAGAGCGCACAGATGTCAAGTTATAATCCTATACACCTGACAATTATATAATGTTATTAACCAGTGGTACCCCAATACATTTAATTGAAGAAATCTTCAGGGACAAGTCTCTCCAAACTTTTAGTGGTTTATTACTCTGCTTATCAGGACCAAGATCACTGCTATGTTGACTTAAGTCATTTATTTAATTTTCTACAAAGAGAATAGTAACTCTTGCATAAAAGTTTTTGTATGTCATCCATAACATTTTCTGAAATTAAAGAAGAAACCATCACCCTTTTATATCTTTTCTTTATTCTTGCCCTACAACTTTGATTCCCTTATAAAACTATAACTGAGCCCTGGCCGGTTGGCTCAGCGGTTAGAGCGTCGGCCTGCGGTCCTGAGAGACCCGGGTTCGGTTCCCGCTAAGGGCGCGTACCTCGGTTGCAGTTTGTCCCCGGCCCTGGTTGGTCGTGCGGGTGGCAGCCACTCGATGTGTCCCTTCGCATCGATGTTTCTCTCTCTCTCTCCCTTCCTCTCTCTCCCTCCCACTCTATCTGTACAAAAAATGGAAAAATATCCTCAGGTGAGGATAAAAAAAAAAGAAAAATTAAAAAAAACAAAAAACAAAACTATAACTGATAACAGTAAAATCATAAAACTAATGTCATAATGAAGAGGTTCAAATTTGATTTCCTGAATTCTCGTGTACAATTACAATTTTATTTAGAACTACAGAAGTTTTAGCCTCTAAGCCTTTTCTTCTCATTCTGCGTCTCATAGTACACGCCCGAGAAAACATAGGATGAGCCATGCTGATCCTCCGATCCATATTGTCGTCCTCAGGATTATACGGAGGACTACATTCAGACGGGCCCCGGGCAGCTGTACGCCTACTCAACCCGGCTGTTCACCATCGACGGCATCGGCGTCCCCTACACGTGGAACCACACCGTTTTCTATGATCAGGCACGGGGACGGATGCCCTTCCTGGTCCAGACGCTTCATGCGTCCTCTGTGGAGTCTGACTACAACCAGTTAGAAGAGACGTTGGGCTTTAAAATTCACGCTTCGATTTCCAAAGGTAATTCGGTTAAGGGAAAGCCCAAATCTTTCTAAAAAGGTGAAATAGTTGCACTGATGCCCTTCAGAATAAGGATATTAAGGCGTAGACCAAACATGATAATCTCAGGTTGTGTGTGTGTGTGTGTGTGTTGTGTGTGTTTTTTGGTGGGAAAGCCATCCAGGGGGAGTTCTAATACATTTGTTTTACTGATATGCAGTTTCATATAGCACAATGGAGTCGTTATTCTATTCCATGTGTACAGAGAGGATTAAAGATATATACTTTGTCACAGTGGTTTTTCCTTTGGGTAATAATATCCCTTTTTTTCTTGTTCTGAATTCTCTATTTTGTCAAGGAATTTTTTTTTTAATTCCTAAAATGGAATGTCTGGGTCCATGTTAACCTAAACTAGTCCCATAGAACTTTCTATATTTTAAAAGCAGCGCAACGATAAGCGGGCTCCCAGCTGTCATTTCTTGTTCCTGGAAGTTACGCTTTTGAACTGCTTTCCATTTTCCAAGCGTAGTGCTGCAAGTCCGTCTCAGCGGTCTCCTTCTGCTGTGTGGTTCTTTGGTGTGTCTGTACCCCGGGATTTATTGGTTGCCTCCTGAACACACCCCAGCCAGGGCCAGGGATCGAACCCGCGACTCTGGTCCACGAGCCATAGCTCTAACCACTGATAACCACTGAGCCACACCAGCCAGGATGATCCGAGTAGATTTTAAACAGCATCATTTTGTTTTATTATGCTCAGAAGATACACTAAATTTTTTAACCCTTACTCTTGTTTATCTCAGTTATGCATGTAACTGTTATCTTCTTCATTCATAGCTGCTTCATCACATTTGAGATCCTCGTAATCTAGGTGTCTGTGTTCGTATCATTTAAGGTGGTCATAGATTCACGAAGCCTCATAGCCAGGGGAACCCAGAGCCCCACACCTCCCCCACCCACACATCACCACCAGCATCTCATTTTACTGTTGTCACGCGTGATCAGGTCACTTGGACAAAAGAAAAAGCCACTAGAGTAAAGAGTTGTGTGTTCTCTTCCCCAGTAACATCTCCTTTTCAAATCCAATCTGTATCTACTTTTTATAGTACTACATATAATTTAAAAAAAGATAACTTGGAACAAGACTTTGGTTGAAAATGAATTTATACCATCTGGGACTAGATGAATTAAGATGATTTTTGAAAAGTCATGTATAGTTTCTACCCAGTTGTGTAAATCCTTTAAGCCTGAAACAGCTGGAAGGTCTTTGTGGTACCTTCAGGGGTGTTGTGGGGGGTGTTCTCCTATATGACATTTAAAACCCCTTACTATCTTTAGATACTATGATTGTATTAATTATGTCTGTTATGTGCTTGTTGACATTGTTGCTGAGAACGGAGTTGTGTACCTGCAATTTCTAAGTGACCACCAGGGGGCAAGCTTGCCTTCTTGGTTGCTTAGCCGGAAGGTTCTTTCTCTTCTATGTTGGATCTAGACTACAGTTATGGTTCCTGTGCACTTAGAATCACCTAGAGTTTGATGAAAGTTCAGATTTATAAGCACAAAGATTTTGGTTTAGTAAGTGTAAGGTAGAGCCTGGGAGTTTGTGTTTTTAACAACCCCTAAGAGATTCTGTGCATCGGGTTTGCCACTGGCGTTTGGAAACTGGTGGTCAAGACAACTCGCAACAGAAATCAACGTACTTTTAAAAATTTATCTTTAAAATCAAATGGGTCTATGTTTTAAATATAATTATGAAATATGTTTAATTGTACAAGTTAAACAAAAAAAAGGTCAAAAACAAGAAAGGAAAACATAAATACATTTAACTACAGATACATTTTATTAAAACTTTTTCATGGGAGAAAAAAACAAAATTAAGAAGGTAAAACACACACCAAGAAAAAAATATTTGCGTTACATATTCTAGACAACTATGATTAACCTTAATATATACAAAGCTTTTAAAAATCAATAAGAAAAAGGCAAACACCCCAACAGAAAAACACAAAGGCTACGAACAAGAAATGCACAAAGGAAGAAACAAGAATGACAAAATGAATGTGAAATACTGTTGAACTATATCAACAAGAAAAGAAATGCACATTGATACAAGAAGGTACCATTTTCCAATTACCGCTCAGAGATTTATAAATATGATACACTCAGTATTGGCGAGGTATAGGAAATGGATACCCCCATACACTGCCTGCAGAGGTTGCAACTTTGTTTAACATTTCTGGAAAGCAGTATATTTAGTATCCTTTCAAATCTTCCCATCTTTTTAGTTATCTCATTCTAGGGGTCTTCCTGAGGAAAATCACAAAAATGGCCAATAATAAATGTCCTGGTAGGAAGAGACAACTGCAAATGATGGCACAGCTCTATGATAAAGTCCACAGTCATTAACATAATTTTAAAGGAATATTCAGCTCACTTACTTGAAAATATTTGTTGAGTGCCTACTGTGGACCAGACAGTGTTCTGGGTCTGGACAGGGTAACTGAACAAGGGACAAAGGAGAAGGTACACGGCATAATAATAACGGAACAGCAGTGCGTACCCGCTATGATCCCGACCTGGGCTTCCCATGCCACAGTGACTGTCAGAAAGCCTTTACACTGGTTAAAAACAGTTTCCAAGGTTCTTCCTGGCAGTTTTGACTGGGATAGGCTAAGAGATCTACATTTTCATAAGCTCTCCATGAGATTTTATGATCAATAAAGTTTGGCCAGTGAATCTATCCACTTTTGAAGGGTATACTTATAAAAGTCACTAGAGAGAGAAGCACAATGTTGGCAGCAGTGTGTTTCAAGTGACAAGGTTACAGGGAATTGGATACTTTTCAAAGTTTCTACAGTTCTCTATAATACACACAAATATTTTGCATTGCCCCCTTAATACTGCAAAATGAAAATAACAACTAATGTAATTCAAACTAACATACTTTAACTATAACATAAGGAATAACTCGAAGAAAAACAGTTTATAATAAAATATAATGTATTTTGATGTAAAAACCTTTCGAGGTCATGGCAGTGGAGGGTAGGAAGGACGTATTCGTATGGCTGACCCTATAATAGATAGAGCCCCGGTGGGATTTTTTTTTTTTTTTTTTTTTTTTTTTTTTTTTTTTAATCCTCACCCGAGGACATTTTTTGTTCAGATAGAGCGGGAGGGAGAGAGAGGAAGAGAGAGAGAGAGAGAGACATCGATGTGAAGGGACACATCGAGTGGCTGCCACCCGCACGACCAACCAGGGCCGGGGACAAACTGCAACCGAGGCACGTGCCCTTAGCGGGAACCGAACCCGGGTCTCTCTGGACCGCAGGCCGACGCTCTAACCGCTGAGCCAAACCGGCCAGGGCAGCGGTGGGATTTTTTTTAAAAAATCAAATAAGTCTTGGCTATGTGCTAATGAAACAATGTGTAGTCAGTCAGGCATCAATATATATTACAGAGGCACTCTTAGAAAATTCGTTGTGTGTTTCGATTGCACACAAAACATATTCAATATGTGGAAGATGGTTCCTAGCCGTAGACTGTGCAGAGCCGGGCACAGCTTCATCCTCCATCATTATACCAACCCTGCAGATTCTAAACCCTGCCCCAGGGCCTTTCCTTCTCACCAAAGTTTAACAGGCCTCCTTACCATTATGAAAATCAAAGTATCTCCCAAAAAGCTGCCCAAATGCCACCCAAAGGAAGATGTCTCCTTCGTTAGACCCATGGTTGACTTTTAAGCTGGGTACACACACGTTATTTTGGTAACTTGAAAGATGAGTTTCATGTACGTTTTTTCAGGTCACTAGTGTTTGAAAAATATTTGCTAAATGGCTTAAAACAGGCAAGAGGCTGTTACTTTCTAAGGAAAGAGAATCCCTCGCTAACGTGTTTGTTTCTGTTAGTGTGTTTTATTTTTCTGACTCTAAGTTAATTCTGTTCTATCACGATATGCCCACTTTCCCTTGCTTTTACTGCGTGCAAAAGGAGAACTCTGGGTCACACATAGCGGACTTTGACCCAGAAGCTCCGCATTATAGATGTAGGAGGTCACAGGAGATCACAGGAGAGTGCTTCTTCCTTCGAGTTTCTGTTTTTCACTAAGTTACATTCAGTGGCTCGAAAGTAGCATTCCAACTTCTAAAACAAACAAACAGTGAGGAATGGCTAGAAGAACAGGACTTCGCCTTGGCCTGGCATACACATTGATCTTAGGTCCTTTTTCATTATCACTGAATAATGTAATTTCATTTCATTTTGATTCATGTAAACAAATTAAACAGAAAATCTGTTTCCAGTGGCTGCTCACCAACCATCTCCGGGCTATGATTCATGTAGTTGTCGGTTGAGAAACAGGAGAAGTTTTCCATTCTGGCTTGTTTTCACCTAAGTGTATTCAATGTGCCGTGTTCTGTCTTTGGCATACCTTCCCAGGGAAGATTGTACTGGGAAGAAACAAGTGCTAACATCCCAACAAGCCTGTTAATTTTGCTTTTTCCTCTGTGGTAGGAGATCGCAGTAATCAGTGCCCTCCTGGGTTTGCCTTAGATGCAGTGGGACCCTTTTGTGCTGGTAAGTATAGGACTAAATAATGCATTTTGATGTGTATTAAAATGTTAATAATGGATAAATAACTATTTAATGGACATCTGTTGCCATTCTGCTAGAAATTGAATCATCATGTAGCTGTGTAAGTGTCCCTTTTTACAAGTGAAGAAAATGAGATGTAAAGAGAGTGTCTAAGACCATACAGCTTCAAGCACAGAGCTGGGTCTGAATTTGAGGTACAAAGGCTGTTTTCATTCCATCTGGCCACAGTCAAGCGTGTCAGGGATCGATCATGCTGAAGTACACAGGTGGAGTGAGCATAGGGACCAAGCAATGGACTCTGTGTGGCCACTTAATTGCCATGGATATAAAACAGCAATAATTCAACTCTAAGTCACCTAACCTTAGAATTGCTCAATCATAGGACAGGGCAGAACTGAGGGCCAAACACTAATGACTAAACCAGCCTTGTCTCATCCAAGGACCAGTACAAGGGAGGCACAGATAAGTAAACAGCTGAGTCAATGGCTTAAGGAACGTTTCTTTCCCAGGTGGGCCCCGTAATGTAGTATATTGGTTAACAGGTGGTCTTTTCAATTGTACTGCACAGGTTCAAATTCAGCTCTGCCAGTAATGGCCTATGTAGCATTGAGCAATGTACTTAACCTCTTTGCGCCCCAGTTTTATCATGCAGATGAGGATGGTAATAACAATACTTATCTCCCAGGGACTTTGTGAGCGGTAAGTACAGCTAGGCGAAAAGAGGTTAGATCCAGTAAACGGTGGTTGTATCTTAGTCGTCATCATCATTGTTTCAGGATTCATCTAGACGTCTGTTCACTATCAAGATAGTTGGGGGACCCAGAATTGATTTTTGTTCAGCATTTCCATGTCATAGACCATTGTCTGTTGCATGTGACTCAATCCACTGGCCTCTTTAAACTTGAATCACTCCCAGAAAGGAGAGGGTTTGTGTGCTCACCGGGCCCTCTGTTCCCTCCCCCAGATGAAGATGAGTGTGCGACAGGGAAGCCCTGTTCCCACACCTGCCACAACGCCGTGGGAACCTACTACTGCTCCTGTCCCAAAGGCCTCACCATAGCAGCTGATGGAAGAACTTGTCAAGGTATTTATTTATTCAGAAGCCTCGGTCCAATAGGAACATTTCAGCAATGGCCGTGACGGCCCCGACCTAGGAAAGGGATGGCACACTCGTGCTTTCGTTTTCCCTCGCTCTGCCCCCCTTGGCAGCGGGCAGGTGCTCACTAGGTTGAGAACGTGCGAAGGGGGAACACTGCTCACTCGTGGCCTTCAGCTGGGGCCCCTCCCTCGGGGCGTGGAGTGCCTCTGTCCCAACAGCGAGGTGAGGAGAGGCATCGGACTGTGTTATGCTCATTGTACGATAAAACCAAGGACGGCGTTGTAAAGCTTTAGGTAAATCGCAGTCCTGCTAGCACGTTGGGAGCATGAACAACAACAGAAAAGTTTTCTAGCCGATACCAGGTAGGCTTCGAAGTTAAAATTGTAAAAGAATCCAGTTTCATAATAAGAACAATGAGCAGCCTGGCCAATGTGGCTCCGTGGATTGAGCGTCGTCCCAGGGACTGAGGTCCCGGTTCAATTCCAGGTCAGGGCACATGCCAAGGTTGCAGGCTCGATCCCTATGAAAGGGTGTGCAGGAGGCAGCTGATCAATATATCTCTCTCACGTCGATGTTTTTCTCTCTCAGAAAATCAATAAAAACATTTTTAAAAAGAAGAAGAAATAGTGAACAGATGAAAGGATTTCTACTTCTATGCCCAAGGAGGTCCCCTTCTAAATGCGAGAGAAAGAGAGAGTAAAGTTATAGGAGGGAAGAGTAATAACTTTTAGGGAGCATCCAGTATGGATTGAGCACATTATATACATTATTTCCTTTCATTTTTTAAAATACTTTTTATTGATTTTTAGAGAGAGAGGAAGGGAGAGGGAGATCGGGAGAGAGACATTGATGGGGGAGAGAAACATCGATCAGCTGCCTCCTGCATTCTCCCTACCCAGGATCTAGCCCAAAACCTGGGCATGTGCCCTGACTGGCGATCGAACCGGCAACCTCTTGGTACTCAGGACAACATCCAAACAACTGAGCCACATGGACAGGGCTCCTTTAATTTTTAAAGCAACATTGGTAGACAGATATTATCCTCATTTTACAGATGAGAAAACTGTGATCTCAGAAAGGAGAAGTAACTCTTTTAAAATCCCTAATGTATAGGTGGTCTGAGAGATAGGTTGGTCTGTGAAGATGTCACACGAATGCCCCTGTGAGCTTGTCAGCCATTGAACCCACCTAAAATAACTCAACCCACAACGCCAGCAGCTCGCTCTTGTATATTTTTCAAGTGCTGTTGATTGCTTTTCTTATTCCCATTTCACAGCAGGCTCTTAGCTTGGCTTCTTCGGGTCACCTTGGTTGAATGACTCACTTTGTTGCAGATATTGACGAGTGTGCTTTGGGTGGACACTCTTGCCATGCTGGTCAGGACTGTGACAATACCATCGGATCCTATCGCTGTGTGGTCCGCTGTGGAGTTGGCTTTCGAAGAACCTCTGATGGGCTGAGCTGTCAAGGTATAAAAGTGGAGGCCCCTGTTTTACCTTATTATACTAAGAATTAAGACACCCTGCCTTTTGAATCATTTAAAGCCAGGGTGGGGAAACCATTATTATGTCAAGGGCCATTTGGGTATGTATAACATCATTCTCGGGCCACACAAAATTATCAACTTACAAGTTAGCCTGCTCTATTCGGTCAGGCTAACCCGGTGAGGCGTGTGGTGTCAGCCGGTATTGATTTTGAGGGCCTTATCCTGCCCACTGGCCAGGCGTTCCCCACCCCTGAACTCGTTTATAGATTGAGCTTCTCGATGAGGTCTTAGATGTAACATTCCATGGCTATTTCCGATGTTTGCAGCACAGTGGTTTTGGATGATATAACTTTCCTGTTATATTTGAGAGAGGAGATTGTACGGCATGATCTAGGAGAACCTACTTTATAAGACTCCACTGCATAAGACTACATGGATATTTACGGCAGGACATTTGAATAGACATTAAATTTTAGGGAAGTTTTGGGTTCACAGCAAAATTGGGTGAAAGGTAAAGATATTTCCCAGGTACCCCCCACTCCAACTCATGTGTGGCCTCCCCCACTGTCAACATCCTACACCAGGGAGATACAGTTTTTTACCAAGGATTAACCTATGTAGATGCATCATTATCACCCAAAGTCCCTCGTTTTGCAGTGGGATTAGCCCTAGGTGGTGTACATTCCATGGGTTTTGACAAGTGAATAAGGACACGTATCCTCTCAGGACCGCAGGCCGACGCTCTAACCGCTGAGCCAAACCGGCCAGGGCAGGACACGTATCCTCTATCACAGTGTCATACAGAACAGTTTTCCTGCCTACAAATCTTCTGTGCTCCCCCTGTTCATCCCTTCTTCCCCAAAACCTCTGGAAACCACTATCTTTTTATTGTCTACATAGTTTTGCCTTTTCCAGCATGTCATATGGGTGGAATAATACCGTATGTGTAGCCTTTTCAGGTTGGCTTTTCTCACTTAGTAATATGCATTTAGATTTACTTCATGTCTTTTTATGCGTTGATAGCTCATTTCTTCTTAGTGCTGAATACTGTTTTGTTACATGAATGGACCGCAGTATTTACCCATTTACTACTGAAGACATCTCGGTTGCTTCCAAGGTTCAGCAATTATGAATAAAGCTGCTATCGGGAGTTTTCATACACGCAGAAACAGTGGGTACAAAACGGAATGCCTATCAGTAATAGAAAGAATGAATTAAGTATGGTGCAGCCACAAAATGAACCCCTGTGCAGCTATTATAAAGAGTAGAATAGAGCTCAGCTATTTGGCTTAAAGGACTTCCCAGGCGTTGTGGAGTGAGAACTCCAAGGTGTAGGAAAGTATATGTAACTGTGTAGAAAAGATTATGTGACTAGAAAACAAACAATAACAAAGAAAAAGAACATGGATTTATATATTTACATAGAGCTATATGTGTGTACATGGAAGAGACATATTATTTATACAAGATTATTATTATTTTTATTTTGTTACAGATGTTTCTCCTTTTTTACCCCATTGACACCTCCTCCCCATCCCCCAACCCCGTTCCCGGCTTTGTTGTCCATGTCCATTGGTTATGCATACATGCATATAAGTTCTGTGGTTTATCTCTTCCCTCCCCCCACCGCCCCCTCTTCTGAGGGTTGTCAGTCTGTACCCTACTTCCACATCTCTGGGTCTACCCTATTCCTCAGACTGTTTATACAAGATTATTAATACAGGTTGATTTTGGTGGGGAAGGGAGGCCAAGCAAAAGAGGAAAATGTTTATGAAAACCATTTTAAAGTACATGATCACATTTGTGTATTTACATCAACGTGCAAATTTTGAAAGATTAAAGTAGAAGTTCTCAAATAGAAAACAAGTACAGAATAAGACATCGGCAATCTCAAGTTTGGGCAGATACGGTGAGGACATGAAGGGCCTAAATATTGTGACTGTCGTTTTGAAGAGTTTGGAATAGAGTGATAGAGAAGTGGAGAGATTTGAAATGAATGTAGACCAAAGAGAGAGGTTTTGTTAGGGTAGGGAAAATGTGGTTATGTCTATAGGATTATGGGAAAGAAGACGGTAAGGAGGAAGGACTTTAAAAATACTCAAGCCTGGCTTGAGTTGGTTGGAGTGTCTGTTGTCCAGTGCACCAGAAAGGTTGCAGGTTTGATTCCCAGTCAGGGCACATGCCTAGGTTGTGGGTTCAATCTCCAGTATGAGAGGCAACCAATGGTTGTTTCGCTCTCACATTGATGTCTCTCTCTCTCTCTCAAATCAATAAAAATCTTCCTCGAGGATTTTTTTAAAAATACACAAAAACAGGGAGTCATCAATGGACCACAACCCTCATCCTGGTGAGGAAGGAGAAGATAGGCCACAGAGCTCAAAAACTCAAACGGGGAGCCTTCCTTAGATGGGAGAGGAGACCTCTCTCTCTCGGGGGCTGGAAGGAAGCTGAGGGAAGAAGATACAGAAGAACAAGCAGTGCACATGAGTCAGGGGCGTCCATCCTGCACTTTTTAAAAAATTACGCAACGACCCAGATGGTGTTTGGGCAGATTGATTTGGCAAGGACAACAGGGAGGAGAAATGTGCAAGTTGCTGCAGTCAGTTGGACACAAGGTGGTCAAGACCTGCATCAGACTAACAGCCGCAGAAGTGAGGGCGAACGGTCAATTGCAAAATATGTTGCAGAAGACCTTAGCTTTAATTAATTTTTCCCTATCTTCGTATTCCAGTCTGGCAGCCACATTCCAGGGCCGGTACTTCCTGGAAACAGGAGTGGAGCCATATGGTCAAGTACCCAAGTGGAGGTGTGTTGTGTCGACAGAGTTCTGAGTCACTAGCAAATGGCTGCCTTTGAAGAGGATTAAAGAGAGATACTCTCTCCGGCAATTAATCCCGCCAGTTGTCTAGCAGATTATATGACAGCGGTTGTATTGCATTCATTTCAGGGAAGATCTGAAACGTGCTCGTTTTGAAAGAGTATTAAAATGTTCAACATTTGGGGTAAATGAATCCAAGTTGCCTAACAGAATATCCTGAAAGTTTTGTTTTATTTACCAGATATTAATGAATGTCAAGAATCCAGCCCCTGCCACCACCGCTGTTTCAATGCCATAGGAAGTTTCCACTGTGGGTGTGATCCCGGGTATCAGCTCAAAGGCAGGAAATGCATGGGTAAGAAGGGGCTTTGAATTCAAAAGCATAACATCACTGTACCTTCGCATGGTGCCTGATCCAGTCCATATGCGGTACCCTGAGCCTGGCTTAGAGATAAAATACCTACCGTGCATGGTATAATAACCCATATTACAACAAATTGGAAGCAAATGCTATGCTTTATGAGTTTTACTTTCCAATCACATAACCATTTTTTAAACATTTCTATTCACCAATTTTTTTCGCAGACATATAATACAAGGTGGGGCAAAAGTAGGTGTACAATTGTTTTTATGGAAAATAATACCATAATTAATAAATAATAACACAAGGATATACTCTGTTTCATGTACTCGCAACTGTAAACCTACTTTTGCCTCACCCTGTATGTAATGTATACATATGTAGTTATATATGTGTGTACGTATGTAAAGTTATATACATGTACATCGACATGATTTTTCTTCTTCTTGGAGGAGGAAGTGGTTGGTATGGCTACCAGCTCTGACACTGGTTTTTTATTTTTATTAGTCTGTTTTAAAATTAAGTATTTACATGCCTTGTTGGATTTAAACACTTCAACTGTACATGATGATTATGCATCAACATCTGTATCGGTCTATAATATCCTTAAAACCCAGAAGTGTAGTCTTGTGGGGGCGGGGCAGGGCCGTCTTCTCAACCTGCATGCCCTTCGTTCTCCCACGAAGACGTGAACGAGTGTCGCCAGAGCGTGTGCAGACCGGACCAGCTCTGCGAGAACACCCGCGGGGGCTACCGGTGCATCGACCTCTGTCCCAACGGAATGACCAAGGCGGAGAACGGAACCTGCACTGGTGAGTGGCCGGCTGGGTCGAAGGCTGAGCTGCGTTCACCACTGCCAAGCCCAGCAGAGCAGCTATGTTGAGCACTAATGATTAGAATGCATTTAATGGAACAAGAAAGTATTTCATTTTGCATAGGGGTTTTTTGTTTTGTTTTGTTTGTTTTATTTTGTTGTTTTTATTCCCCACTTTCTAGTATGGTTGACCTCTGGGGTTCTGGGGTCACGGCCATGCCAGGAAATGGAAGCCCCCCCATGGAGACTTACGACCCTTTTGAGCTCCCATCAGTTATACTTTTGGTTTAGATAGTTTAATATCCACATAGATGAATAGTCTCTCTCGATTTCTAATATAAAATTTAGCATATGTGTTTAGAATTTCATAGGACAGTTGAGACAAAATTGTTTTATTAAGAGTTCAAAATATAATTATTATAGAACTAAATATTCTTTAAACGGCGAGACAATGACCAGACCATAAAGAAAGTTATATCTCCGTTTAAGTGTATTCTTTGCGTGCCTGTTCTGTATCAGGCTGCAGAGGTAGCAGAACGAGGAGCTACGCGATTTACAAAAATTGCAAAGAGAGTGTGGCCGCTCTTATATTCTTATGGTCTACTGGAATAGATCGGCCAACTCCACTTCCTTCGCCAAAAGAAACAAACTGTAATAAACGCAGAATGCAGCACCACAAAGGAGGTGAAATGGAATTGGCCGAGAGGGCTTGAAGTCACCATCAGATGCAACAGGAGTGACTGTCAGAGGTGTCAGGGCAGTGATCACATCTGAATATAGCCTTGTATAGAGTGCTGGCAGGCGGAGGTAGTAGCAAATGAAAAGGAAGAAGGCCCTGTTCAAGGGGGAAGGAGCTGGACTTAGAGGTAACACGTTGCAAGTCATCCTTCCTTCTTGACAGCTCTCTGTCCTTCAGGGAGTCTTAAGATGACACAGACATGTGAGTTTAAGTTTCTCATTTTAAAAATAGGACTTTTTAAAAATTATGAAATATTTATTAATAAAATTATAATGTGTCTTGGAGTTGTTTCAAAATACTATAGGAGTAGAGGGAGGGCATAGATATGAATGAAGGAATACTAAATTCAGTTGATGCTTGTCAAGGTACATGGATGTTTAATATACTCCTGAAAAAAAAAAAAAAAAACACTGGGGGGTTGGACTATCAGGATTCTGACTCTTTCCAGCTCTATGGACAGAGGTGAATATTTTTTTACACTTAAGAATAGTGGCCTACTCAGAGCACAGAGGCAGTTATGTGCAATAGTAAATATTTTAAAACCATGGACTCCGTAATTATATATGAGATCAATTAGAAATGAGACGATACAGCAAACATATAGCTAAGTGGAAAAGGGAAGAGGAGATATGTGGATTTGATTGAAGGAAGTAGAACCACCCAATCTTGGAAACTGAGGGAATAAGTTAAAGGTAACTCTGACATTTGCAGGCTGGTTGACTGGGGAGAAAGAATACTGTGGCCATAAGTAAGGACGTAACGATAAGACAGTGGGGACGTGTTGAGTTTGAAGGACTGGTAAAACGAGGAGATGGAGATGACTAGCTAGCAGCTGGAAATGTGGGAGTAGAAAAGAAGCCAGGTAGTACGGTTGCCCTAAATCTACATCAACAAGCTAACCAGAGTCACTGAAGGAGGGAGTGTTGAGAAGGGGAAAGAAAAACCGAACCTGAGAACAGAACTCTTTTTATAGTAAGGGGCAAGAGGGAAAAGGAACCAGTTAATAAGTGGCAGAGCGAGGACTAGAACCCAGGTGTTCTGACTCCAGGTCTCAACCACGTGGTGAGAAAGGCAACCTTTGGCAATTCTCAAGAACGTTCACTTTAAATATTAGGTTATGAAAGAGGAAATGTTACTACTTTTTATTGCCTCCATGTCTATAGATATTGATGAGTGTAAAGATGGAACCCATCAGTGCAGATATAACCAGATATGTGAGAATACAAGAGGCAGCTATCGGTGTGTATGTCCAAGAGGTTACCGGTCTCAAGGCGTGGGAAGACCCTGTATGGGTAAGTGAACAGGAACTCTCATGGAGTAACAAAGTTACTCATATAGTTACCCAGCCTTACCAACTTGCATAGGGCCACTTGCTATCCTCAAATACTTTCTTGCTATAATTAGATTTATAATTTGTTTAAGTAATTCATAATATAGTTGACCCTTGAACAACATGGGTTTGAACTGCGTGGGTTTGCAGTTTTTTTAAAAATATACAGTCAGCCCTCTGCATCCCTGATTCAACCTACTGCAGGATTCGACCTACTGCAGGTTGAAGACAGTATTTTCAGTCTGCAGCTGGTAATGTGTGACGTGGAGCTTAAAGCTCTATGTGCACTGTTCTGTGCATTTGATGTAAGGGATTTGAGCATCTATGCATTTGGTACCCATGAGGTCCCAAAGCCAATCTCCCTGCAGATACCGAGGGATGATTGAGTTTGGGGGGAGTCAAAAGTTATACAAAGGTTTTGACTGCACGGGGGTCAGCATCCCTAACCACCACGAGGTTCAAGGGTCAACTGTACTTATTAGAGACTTCATGTTGAGTTCAATTTACTCTAACTTCAAGTGATAATAATAACCACTACAGATGCTTCCGGTACACTACACATATCAAAAGGAAGTTCTGATATAATTGCTGTGGCAACTTAATTACGAAGTTTATCTCCTTCATTATCTCTCTAGGCACATGACATAAATGCATAATTTTTTCCCTTTTTAAATATATTTTTATTGATTTTTAGAGAGAGAGGAAGGGAAGAGAGATAAAAAAAAAACATTGATGTGAGAGAGAACCATAGATCTGCTGCCTCCTGCATTGCTGTCTCCCACATGCCCCCTACTGGGGATTGAGCCTGCAACCTGGGCATATGCCCTGACCAGGAATCCGACCCTTGACCTCTTGGTGCATGGGTCGATACTCAACCACTGAGCAACACTGGTCGGGCTGCATAGATATATTTAATTTGAATATGAAGTATACTTGTATATAATATGAAGGTTTAGGTATGAGGGATTAAAATGTGAACATACAATTTAAGCAAATTGATCATTATTACTTTATTTACCATATATTTAGTGCTTACTGTATGCCATTCCCTACACTAAGGATATGTCATTTAATTCTCCCAATTGCCTGTTTCCATCTCAGTTACAATTGAATATACAGTAAGGCAAATAACAGATAATAGAACATATCTGTGGGAAGGTAACCATATGCTTTTTATTAAATTAATGCATTTATAATAAAGAAAACTGACCTATCAAATTCTATTTCTCCTCAGAATATTTAAGTGCAGCAAAAAATTGTGTGGACTTTTAAGTATTGGCTGGTTTGCATGCTATGCTTTTAAAATTGGTTGCCTTGGCTGTCTACTTAACAATTATTTATAGCAAATTCTTCCTTAAAGACTTAGTTCTGTCTTTATTCAGTACCTAGCACAGTCCTTTGCACATAGCAAATATTCACAGTAATACCATTACTAGAATAAACAAATACACATTTTAATAACAGAAATACATATTATTTCTGTATTCTTTTTAGATATTGTAATTTGTATGTAATTTAACATCTTGATCAGTCATAACAGTGACCTTGCAGAATGAAATGTGGTTTTTTTTTGTTCCCTAATTTGACTAGAAGTTGAATATCAAGCACTTGACTGGGGAATCAGTCAATGAAGAAGGAAGGGCCATTGCCCTAAAGAGATTAAAATGTTCATTTAAACTTTTGCCTACTAAAATAAATTTTATAGCAAAATTTACTACTTTTATTTTACTTCTTTGTGTTTTGTTTGTTTTTCATGCCACCATGGTAATGAATTCAAGAACTTGGTTTTGATCTCTGGTTTTTATACACTTATCCAATTGACAGGAAGAGTTGCAAGTAATACTCTGTGTTGTCGGAGGAATAGAAAGAAAAGTAACTTTCTTTAAATTTTATGAGTTTTTATCTTAGAAATTATTCTCTCTTCGTGTCCTTGTTTTTAATTATTTTGTAAAAAGTGTAATTGGTTTGATTATTAACTAATGATTATTGATTCAAAAGATACAAAAGAAAACAAAAACGTTAGCAATATTCCTGCATCTGCAACTTACAAATGCATGAAAAATTAGAGGTACTAGTGGTCAGTACTATAACCAAATGCTAACTAGTAATGTGACTGTTCCTCCCTCCACCCACAGAATTAAGATCTGCATTAGCCTTGAACTCTAGTTTTTCTGGATTCAAAACCACATTTTTCCATATGACGCTTTATGTTCCTACTGTGTATGTGAAGCGATCTTTAGGGAGCGTGCTAAAATCTTTCTGTATATTCGTAACTGAATAATTACAGCTTCCTCGTAAGCTCACAGCAGTTGAGAAATGACTGTGTTCCTGACTTTGGAGGGTAACATAATGTCTTCAGCTTGTTTCACAGACTGACTCTTTATTCCTGTGTTTTGTGTATGTACCTGTATGTTTTTTTTCTCTTTTTTATGTCTCATGGCACACGAGCAGACATTAATGAGTGTGAACAAATGCCTAAGCCTTGTGCATATCAGTGCTTCAACACCCCCGGCAGCTTCAAGTGTATCTGTCCCCCAGGACAACACTTATTAGGGGACGGGAAATCTTGCGCTGGATTGGAGAGGCTGCCCAGTTATGGCACCCAGTACAGTAGCTATAACCTTGCTCGCTTCTCCCCCGTGAGAAACAACTATCAACCTCAGCAGCATTACAGACAGTACTCCCATCTCTACAGCTCCTACTCAGAGTATAGAAACAGCAGAACATCTCTCTCCAGGACTAGAAGGACCCTTAGGAAAACTTGCCCCGAGAGCTCTGAAGCAAACCATGACCCACGTGTAGGTAAATGTCAGCCATATCGCATTTCCTTTCTGTGGGCTCGCCATGGGCCCGTCCAAGCATATGTGTTTGTTTGGGTGCAGTGAGCTACATCTGATCTCAGCTCTGGGTGCAGTGAGCTACACCTGATCTCAGCTCTGGGTGCAGTGAGCTACACCTGATCTCAGCTCTGGGTGCAGTGAGCTACACCTGATCTCAGCTCTGGGTGCAGTGAGCTACACCTGATCTCAGCTCTGGGTGCAGTGAGCTATATCTGATCTCAGCTCTGGGTGCAGTGAGCTATATCTGATCTCAGCTCTGGGTGCAGTGAGCTATATCTGATCTCAGCTCTGGGTGCAGTGAGCTATATCTGATCTCAGCTCTGGGTGCAGTGAGCTATATCTGATCTCAGCTCTGGGTGCAGTGAGCTACACCTGATCTCAGCTCTGGGTGCAGTGAGCTACACCTGATCTCAGCTCTGGGTGCAGTGAGCTATATCTGATCTCAGCTCTGGGTGCAGTGAGCTATATCTGATCTCAGCTCTGGGTGCAGTGAGCTATATCTGATCTCAGCTCTGGGTGCAGTGAGCTACACCTGATCTCAGCTCTGGGTGCAGTGAGCTACACCTGATCTCAGCTCTGGGTGCAGTGAGCTACACCTGATCTCAGCTCTGGGTGCAGTGAGCTATATCTGATCTCAGCTCTGGGTGCAGTGAGCTACACCTGATCTCAGCTCTGGGTGCAGTGAGCTATATCTGATCTCAGCTCTGGGTGCAGTGAGCTATATCTGATCTCAGCTCTGGGTGCAGTGAGCTACACCTGATCTCAGCTCTGGGTGCAGTGAGCTACACCTGATCTCAGCTCTGGGTGCAGTGAGCTACACCTGATCTCAGCTCTGGGATGACTCAAAGTTTTGAGACATTTACACTAGCACCTAAAACTATTACAGATTTTATTCAAGTAGATGTGTGCATCCTAATCATTTACCGGTTTAGATGGACAGTCCTCTGGTCACCTGAACGCATTACTAAATTCAGTGCAATAAAGAAATAAATGCCAGTGGCATCCAAAATGTGGTTTTAAAAAAGAGAATATGCATACTGTCCTAAAATAGAACACCATAATCGCGGCTGTATCTTAATGATGCCAAAGCAGTGGTTAAAAGTGAAACCACCCGCTACTCAGTTGACTGTTCTGTACGACAACCAACACCACGTTCACTGCTGTCCTGCACGCGCCATGGAGTTTTTCAGCTCGATTGTTTTGTATATAAGTCACTGAACAGATCCCATGAGCCAGGACCAAATGAAATTGCTTCCATCACTCTCAAGTATGTGCTTTCGATGTCTTTATCTAAACTGACAAGCCTGCATTTTAATTTGTTTGCAAAAGGGAAGCGTAATTTCCAACTCAAAAATTGAAACCTTGTTTTCTGTTAGGTTGCAAGCATTACCATGTGTCCTTCATTTAAATTCATTTTCTGTGCGTATTCACGGTTTGCATGTCACTGAGCTATGTACCAAGAGGAATGAGCAAACAGGAATGAGCCCCACGACTTGTTAGATGAAGAAAGAAAGCAAAGTAGAGAGAGATCAGGGAGGCAAGCAAGGAGGGAAGAAACTCTGTTTAAAGTTAAGAGACCGCATGCCAATATTATTTCCTTGCATTTTTCTTAGGTGTTCTACACTTTGCTTATTCTCTCCTACATATGCTTTCGGTTAAACATTTCTTTTAAACATTTTTAAAATTTCTTCTCCTGCTGACTTCAGTTTTTGTCATTTTTTTTTAACCTCTCCCAGCCTGTTCCTGCATCTCAGACAGACTTCCTTGGTTACTCTTGGGTAGACCAGCTACTCATATCACCTGTACTCAGCTGGACCCTCAAACCCTCTGGGCATTTAACCTTTCTTCTTTAGGCCTGTATTTTCCCAGGACTTTTCTGTCTCTATGTCCTATTGTACCTGAAGCTGAATAAAACATGGAATCTTTTTCCTGTGTTCAGCTTCCTAGATCTGTGGACAGGACTCGTTTAACTCCTTAAACTTCAAACATGAATGCATTCATTAACAACTCTACATTTCGTCCCATATGGTGAAACACTACTTAATTACTAAACCTGTGGACTCCACTGTCCTCACTAGTTTATCAAACACCACGCCTCGTCTGCTCCAAACCCTTCTGACTATTGGTAATTCTCATGCCTACAATTTCGACCTGATTCTCGGTTAGTTAAAATTTTTCACTATTCTTTTTTTTTTATTATTGAATTTTTAGAAAGAGAGGAAGGGAGAGGGAGAGAGAGATAGAAACATCGATGAGAGAGAACATCGATTGGCCGCCTCCTGCGTGCCCCCCACTGGGGATCGGGCCCACAACCTGGGCGTGCGCCCTGACCGGGAATCGAACCGGCAACCTCTTGGTGCATGGGTCGACGCTCAACCACTGAGCCACACCGGCCGGGCTCTTACTATTTTTTTTATTGACAGAATTAGCATCTGACATTTTGTCTTTCAAAATTTCTTCCAAATAGTCTCACTGAAGGGTTTTCATGATCACCCTACTCTTCACCTTCATTTTAGACAAGTTATTTGTTTCTCTTCTACCTTTGTTCTTCTGCCCCAAAATTGTTGTTTATGCTGTGATAAATGAATTAAACTACACCCGCTCACACACACCCTCCACCATCTAGCTGACTTCTCAGTCACTGGAAAGCCCAAGTCGTTTTACGGAGTGTTCCTGGTCACTAACCCAGTTCTCTGTCTTGATCACTCTCTGTGCCCTGTAGTTTCCTCATGGTAGAGTCGTATGTTTTCTGTCTTTGTGTTTCTGTTACACTAGTATTAAGTTTACAGGAATTAATCTTCCCCAAACCTTCTACTGTTAGAGGCAGCTATTATTTCAAAGTGAGGACCAATCTTGGAGAATCTAAAGTAAACTTCTATAACTAGTCAATTACTGGATATTTAAGTTTTACTTTGGGACAATTAATAGGCTTGGACATTTAGAAACATTACTTAAAATGCGGTGAGTATTTTATAGTATTGGTGCTAATAAAGAAATTTACACCGAGATTGCAGACAGCTTTGGAATGACATGATGATCAGCTGGTCATAAACACCAAGTGCCTTTAATTAACCATCTGGGATCAATAACTCACAAAGATTCAAATGAATATTATGGAATCATGTTAGACTTGGGCTAAAGTTTAACTTTTCAAGGACTTGAGTCCAAAGCTTCACAGGACGACGGAAGATTGCAGTGTGTCTGAATACAGAAATTGTTTTAGAATTCACACTCCGGGACGTGTGGTGTGGACTCTCTGGAATGCACCATCACTTACATTTCCGTGGTTATCTTAGGTGGAAGCAGGTTATCACGGGAAAAAGAACAAATAGCACAAGTTCTGGAACCGATGCTTTGGTTAACTAAAAAAGGACAGAAACATTGACAAATATCTGATGAGTGTTTTATCATGAACAGATCTTAAAGCATTGCAGTTATATTCTGAGCATATGCAAAATATGCAAATTTTGCTCTGAGACATTCCCTAGTTTCCAGTCTGTCTTCTCTTTCCTTCCACCCACATCACTCCTGTTCCCCTTTCATGTCCTGTTCCCCCACACTCTTCCACTGGTTGGTAGGTGTCCAGGGATGGTCAACAGATTTTAAAATTACTCAAAGTGAAACACAATGGGGACAAGAAATCTGAGACCTCCCAAATCACATCTCATTCTGAAAGCAAATATCAATTAATTTTTCACTATCACCTCTTTTCACTCTCCTTCTTAGTGTGATTTTCTTGGCTTTGTTTAGTAATAGCAAAGAGATATCTTTTCATAGTTTACAAAATGCTTTCACATGTATTACTGCATATGAACCTTCCAGACCTATAAACTAGGGAGATTGTATCGGTGACTCCTTTTGGCAGAAAAATCAACTGAGATCTTGAGAAGTTAAGTGGCCCAAGTTAACACAGCGATACATGTATGTAGCTGCCAGTAGTACTTTACAAGTATATGAAGTTTAAATATTCCTGCCACAAAAATGAAAACACCCCCACCTGATAACATCTGTTTGTGAGAGAGTATTGGGGGGGGGGGTGCAGGGAGAGAAGGAAGGAGTGACAGCTAACGTTTAAAAAAAAGAAAAATGAATACTCTTTTTTTCCAATTAATCTCCATAGAAGCTCTATCTTTTAGGTACATTCTACTATTCAGTCAAGAGTTTGTACTTTGGTGGTTGAGGATCTTGTACAAACCTGTTCTGTCATTCCAGTCTTACTTAGTGAACATAGAAATTGCCCATATGGGGGTTTCGGCTTCTATATGTTGATGCACAGAAGAGATGTTCATTTGTATAAAATAGTGCAGCTTACACTGGACTCCTTTAAAAACAGCTGTGAGCATTTTAAACACGAGCAGTGAATCACCGAGGCGTTTTCATATTGTGTGTCAACAAGTTGTTTATTGTTGGTGCTGTCGTGGTTCCTGCCTTCATTTTGCGTGGTTTCCCACTCTCCCTTCTTTCTCCGCAGACATTGATGAATGTGCCAACAGAGACACCTGCCAACATGAGTGTAAAAACACCTTTGGGAGTTATCAGTGTGTCTGCCCACCCGGCTACCAACTCATGCTCAATGGGAAGACGTGTCAAGGTGAGACCATGTTCAGAAGTTTACTGCTGCAACTTGACTTAAAACCAGCATAGGAGAGTGTAAGACGTGAAATGTTTTTCTTTTTGAATAGTTGTTCTCCAGGTTGCTCCCTGCTCTTCTCGGGCCTGTTGTTCCGACATCTTTCAGTGTTGCTTTTGCACTTAGGAGACGCCAGGAGAAAGCAGCTAAGCAGAAGAAGTAGCTAGACATTGTTGGTGCTGTCTCACTAGAAGGACCAAGGGTGCCCAACCCACTTTATCTTATATATTTTCATGTTTTATTCCTCACTTGAGGATAATTTTCTATTTATCATCAGATAGAGTGGGAGGGAGGGAGACAGAGAGAGACAGAGAGAAACATCGATGCGATTGAGCCACATTGACACGTTGCCTCTTGCACGGCCCTGGTCGGGTCGGGGACGAACCACAACCAAGGTACGTGCCCTTGATCGGAATCGAACCCGAGACTCATAGGTCTGAGGGCCAACGTACTAACCACTGAGCCAAACCTACCAGGGCTATCTTATATATTTTCAAAACTTAATGGGGGTAGACCTCTTCAAACATTTCATTCACGGTTCAGCTAAGATTTGGAAATGGAAGAGTGATCTGTGGATGTACTTCAGTGTTAAGCAATATTTTATATTCTGGCTTGGGGATCAGTGAGTAAACTGATTAAATAACCCATTCATTATTTGCATCTACAGATGATGTAGAACAGTTATATTCTAGCATTGCAGGATGCAAAAGCTTCAAATGAATGATACGCAGTTTCTTTCCTTTGGGATCTCGGATTCTAGCGGAGACAGGCAAATAAGAACATAACCAGCATAGGTCATAGATGCTATGACAAAGCTTTGGACAATGCATAGTGATGGAAGAAAGAAAAAAAAATTCATCTCAACAGTACCCTTTTTACACAAAAATAGGAAAGGACATCGTACTTTGATAAGGTGTATTATATTGCAATGTGTACTTAGATTAAAGAGAAATAAGAACCTGTATAAATCTTGAAAAATCTTCTAAAAAACTTTCTCAGTTACGTGGACAAAATTTGAGTTTTTATTAATTCTGAATTAATTGGCCTCCAAATTTTATTAATTTCTGTCATGTGCATACTGTATCCTTTCTAAAGTACAGCAAATAAAATATCCAAAAGAGTGCTTTATCAAGAGCAATCGAATCTGGATTGAATTTTTCCCTCGCTGTGAGAGTCACAAGAGACTTGCTAGCATGTAACTCATGGAAATGCATCCAAGGCCAGGATGGACAACGGGTTCACCTGAGTATCCATGATCGCCCCCACTCATGCCCCACCCCTAACCTACCCATTCACCATTGACACTCCCTGAGAGCCCCAAACAGATCATGTGACCAGGAGGCAGAAGGTGTCACCCCCTTTACTCCTAGCCATCAGTCACCAAACATTTATTCAGAACTTACTCTGTTCAGAACATTTGATTGAGATGTGAAGAACCGGAATAACATATTTACCTTCCAGTCTTATGTTTTCCCAGAACAACTATTATCTCATTCTAATCAGCAGTACAGATTTGTCAAGGGCAATAATTTATACCCATTCTACAGATAATAAAACTGACTCTCAGAGTGATTCTGGGAGGCTCAGTGTCCTAGAACAGTCAAGGGCAAGAGTAGGACTTGGTCACAGATCTCACAATGTCTAAAATAGTCCTGTGTCTCCCCTGTGATTCGGAGAACACCAGGGTTATTGTACTGTGGCAGCAGGGTGAGGTGAGACTGTTTACATGGTCCCTGTTTTATAACTTTCCCCCTAGAATCCTTCTGAAGAGGTGGCACTGCCCAACACCAACCTAGAGATGTGCCGGGCACCAGAGAAGAAAGCAGGGTAGACACTGAATCATTTTGTATAACCAGCTGGTCTGCAAAACCCTCAGCCAGATTTTTAAGGGTCATATTATATGATATTCTTAATTTATTCTTTTCTTAAATTATTCCAGTGTTTGTTTTATTGCCCATGTCACTCATTCAGTGCAAAACGTCCTCAGCTTTCAGAGAGTGGAAAATAATGTGAAGAAATCAGAAACAGGTCTCCTTTGAAATGTTTGCGATTTAAATGAGCTGCATATATTTGTGGTTTTAAAGAAAGACATGAGAGAAAACAATTATGCTCTTTGAAGACGTCTGTACTCAAAACACTAACTTGGATGCTTTTTATACCTTTGGAAAATGTTGGAGGCATTTACAAGGAACAAAAGACTACTTTTCATGCACATGTGCATTTTGAAGCTGTATGCATTAGTGGTAGAAATATCAGTGCTAACAGGGAAATCGGAGTGAATTTGACATTGAACAAGGACAGAGACTTTAGTCAGAAGTAGCAGGCACCAGGCTGCAACATGAAAATCGAAAAACACTCCCAATCATGATTTTCCTAAGAAGAAAAAAATCTTTATGCTAATTTTAAGCACTACTAATTCTAAAAATTTAAAAACACTATATTGGCATTGCATTTGGAATAAGTGTTCTAAGCTATCTAGATTTTCAAAAAGTCATCCATAATACTTACCAAGAATCAGAATTGGCCTAGCCACTGTGGCTCAGTTGGTTGAACATCGTCCCATGGACCAAGAGGTCACTGGCTCAATCCGGGTCAGGGCACGTGCCCAGGTTGTAGGCTCGATCCCTGGTAGGGGACGTGCAGGAGGCAGCTGATCCATATTTCTGTCCCCCTCTCTCTCTCTCTCCCTTCCTCTCTATCTAAAATTAACAAAAAATGTATTTTTTAAAAGTCAGAATTGCTCTATACTTTCTATAAGATAAATGTTTCAAGTATGTTAATCCTCAATTACATTTAATGTATCCAGAAGCACTTGTTTAAATGCATTCATATGTTCTAAAGCTATTTATAGAAGAGTTTTTCACCTCATCTTTATATTTTATTTCTTGTAGCAATAATGTTTATGTTATAAATGACTACACTTTAATTTTTATCTTAATAGTTTTCTGATAATGGTACATAAAAACCAGACATCACCACATTGCCAGTTAACAGAAGAGAGCACGACTTCTCCAGATTGTTTGGCTTCTTTATTTAAGGCCAGTGAATAGGAAGATGAGAAGAGAGTGCAGAGTGAATGTCTGTGTGGTGCCTAATCCTGAGGAAAGAGGAATAGTGCCCTGGCCTCTGTGGACCAGTGGTTAGCGTCAGCCCACACTCCAAAAGGTTAAGAGTTCTCTTCCCAGTCAAGGGCCTGCACCTGGGCTGCAGGATCAAGCCCCAGCCCCGTTTGGGGTGCACGTGGGAGGCAACCAATCAGTGTGTCTCTCTCACATCAGTGTCCCTCTCTCCCCCACTCCCTCGCTCCCTCCCTTCTACTCTCTGAAGTCAGTGGGAAACGTATTCTCAGGTGAGGATGAACTAAACAAGAAAAGGACAGATGGAGAACGGAGGGGGTCACCTACCCAGAAGCTTGAAAGCTTTTCTTTTTTCTTTTTTCTGCTCAATTTATTTATTTATTTTTAATTAATTTATTTATTTTTGTTACAGATGTTTCTCCTTTTCCCCCCACTGATTCTCCCTCCCCCTCCCTCCCCACCCTGTCCCCAGCTTTGTTGTCCATGTCCATTGTTCATGCATACATGCATGTAAGCTCTGTGGTTTATCTCTCCCCACCGACCCCCTCTTCTGGGGATTGTCAGTCTGTACCCCACTTCCACGTCTCTGGGACTACCCCATTCCTCAGACTGTTATGTTCATTGTATTCCACAAATAAGTGAGATCATGTGCTATTTGTCTTTCTCTGCTGGGCTTGTTTCGCTTAGGATGACACTTTCCAGGTCCCTCCATGTAGTCTCAAAGGATAAGAGATCTTTCTTACAGCTGCATAGTACTCCATTGTGTATATGTACCACAGCTTTTTTATCCATTCGTCCACTGATGGACACTTGGGCTGTTTCCAGATCTTAGCTATTGTAAATAGTGCTGCTACAAACATGGGGGTACATATATTCTTCAAAAGCTTTTCTATGGGAAGTGAATTATGAAGCAAAGGACAAACACTCTGCATGTTAGATCCTGACATTTCTCTGTAGATTCACATCTAGCGAATGAAAATGTGATAAGGTAGCTGATCTTATGCATACAGATGCATCTCCATACTCTGGACTCCAGCCCAGCATTTTCATGGGCCCCGGAGCCCACAGGCCTCCACGTTTCTGCGCGAGCTCACCCTAAAATGACAGCTAACATGAAATTTGGAGGGTGGTGTGAAGGGAATGTGTTTTTACGAAAGAAGATAAGGCTAATTGGATTTATTTCGCCTGTCCCTAGAGGGCTTTGCTTTCGGAGACTATCTCGTCTGTCAAGGACACCAAGACTTCCGACCGATAAAATCTCAATTAGAGGCTGGTTCACAGAGACAACGGGCACGATTTGGCTGACGTGAAACGTGTCTCACAGTCTGTTCCATTCCTGTAGGGAAACTAGTCGTCATGGAAAACTAGTAACGGGAAGCATGGTTAGCGCCTCTAAGGAACTAAAAAGTCAAGTAGGTAATGTATCATTCTGCCCATTATCTTTTTATTTTGGGCAGACTGCTACGTTTAAAGTAAATAATGACAGCCCTGGCCAGTTTGGCTCAGCGGTTAGAGCGTCGGCCTGTGATCCGGAGAGACCCGGGTTCGGTTCCCGCTAAGGGCACGTACTTCGGTTGCAGTTTGTCCCCGGCCCTGGTTGGTTGTGCGGGTGGCAGCCACTCGATGTGTCCCTTCACGTCGATGTTTCTCACTCTCTCTCCCTTCCTCTCTCTCCCTCCCATTCTATCTGTATAAAAAATGGAAAAATATCCTCGGGTGAGGATAAAAAAAAATAAAAAATAAAAAAATAATGTAAATAATGACATTTCTGTCATTTCCTCAGAAAATAGAATATATTTGTAATCAACCTAAAATGCTAATTTGTGCTTTGGCCAGTGTGGCTCAGTTGGTTGGGCACCCTCCCCTGAACCAGGGGTCACGGATCTGATTCCAGGAAGGGCACATGCCTGGGCTTCGGGCTGGGTCCCCAGGAGGGGTTGTAGGAGGGAGCTGATAGCTGTCTCTCTCTCTTTCCCCCTTCCTCTCTCTCTAAAAATCCATAAAAATATATTTTAAAAGAATAAAAAACAAAATGCTGATGTATGAGACAGAAGTGTGCGTAGTAAATAATTCAGAAATAAAATGTAGCATGTAGTGTCCATGAGTAATAAACAGTCGCCCCCTTATTCGTGGTTCCACTGTCTGCAGTGTCAGTTACCCGGGCCAACCACAGTCCAAAAATCTTAAATGGAAAATGCCAGAAATAAGCAATCTGTAAGCTTTAAATTGAGCGCCATTTGGGTTAGATAGCCTGATGAAAGCTCAAGCCATGCCACTCCGGCCTGCTCAGGACATGAATGGTCCCCTTGTCCGGCATCCCCACTCTGTGGCTGCGACCCACCCGGTCATCACTTAGTAGCCATCTCATTTATCAGAGAGAGAGAGAACTTTCACTACAGTCTATTGGTATAAATGTTCTATTCTATTATTATTGTTGTCGCTCTCTCACTATGCCTAATATATGAATTAGTGTTCATCATAGGTTTGGATGTATGTATAGGGGGAAAATGTAGTGTGTATAGGGTTTGGTACTACCCACGGTTTCGGGCATCCACTGGGGATGTTGGAATGTGTCCCCTGAGGGCCAAGGCTGGATGACTGCTGTCTCTCAGAATTTCTTCTGTCCTTTCTCTTTTTTAATTGCACTATTTCACGTTATTTAAGAGTCCACAAGAGAACTTCACAATTTTAACCCACGTCCAATGTAAAGACCATTACCCAGCTACCAAGTCACTTCTACCGTGAAGGGACACGGTAGTTACACATGCCCATTGGTCTCGGCACCAACTCTTGATAGAAGTGCGTGTAACCTTTAGGACCTGCCTCTACAGAGAATTGGGTTGGGTCCAATTAATTTTACTTGTTTCCTCCTGTACATCAGGGTCTATGTTTATTCAAATACTAAAGAAGGATTGTTACAAGTACCTAAATGCTGCCAATTGACTTAGCATTTCTCTGAAGTAAGTAGTCTATAGATGTTTTGCTTGTCTATTCCCAAAAGAAATTTGAAAACCTTATACTTAACTCATACTTTTAAAAAATGACATCTAAAGTTTATTGTCATGTTTAAGTAGTTGCAAAGGATGCTAGCCCTGGCATTGGTTAATATGCAAGTGCTTTAAATATATTTGTATCAAAACATTCACACCGCAGACTTGACTTAACTCAGCTAATGGAGGATGACCACTATATAATTTTAAAGTCTGGACTCATTGCTTTTTGTTTGTTTTTGTTTTTTAAATCCTCACCTGAGGATATTTTTCTATTTATCTTCAAATAGAGTGGGAGGGGGGAGAGAGAGAGAAAGAGAGAAACATCAATATGAGAGAGACCCATCGATTGGTTGCCTCCCACACAACCCCGACCAGGGCCAGGGACCGAACGGGAGCCGAGGTCCGTGCCCTTGACCGCAGGCTGACGCTCTAACCACTGAGGCAAACCAGCCAAGGCTGAGCTCATCGTTAAACCAGCCAGATTTACTGTCAGAAGAAGCCTAAGATCTTTTTTTTAAATTTAAGTAAAAGTGTTCGGCCCTGGCCGGTTTGGCTCAGTGGTTAGAGCATCGGCCTGCGGTCCGGAGAGACCCGGTTCGGTTCCCGCTAAGGGCCCGTACCTCGGTTGTGGTTTGTCCCCGGCCCTGGTCGGTTGTGTGGGTGGCAGCCACTCAATGTGTCCCTTTCACGTCGATGTTTCTCTCTCTCCCTCCCACTCTACCTGAACAAAAATTGGAAAAATGTCCTCGGGTGAGGATGATAAAAAAAAAAAAAAAAGTGTTCGTAGGTGCTCCCATGACAAGCAGCTCACTTCTGAAATCTAATTTAAAAAACAGAGGGCGCTGAGACCATTGGTTTGTAGCCATGATGAGACTAGGCCTGTCACCATCGGTATGTCACCACCCTGCGAGTGAGCCGTGAAGCATTTTATTCCCAGCCACCGTGGGACCACCGATCAGCGGAAACCTTTCTTCCTGAAGGACGTGGGAGGAGAGAGCAGTGGAGAGCCCTAGGCCCCGGGGGTTGCTTCTCGAGAGCACTCAGGACAAACGAGGATCCGGACGGCAGTGGACTCCCGGGACTGTCGGCTGCTCTCAAACTGCCGGAGGCTCCTGTGCGGCACCGGGCGATGCAAACCCCGCAGACGGAAAGCACTGCTCTAAAACAGAGTTCTCAGACTGGGGGTCTCGAACATCCCTCGAAATTGTTGTTGAACTCAAGACCAGCGGTTCTCAACCTGTGGGTCGCCTAAGACCGTCGGAAAACACATATTTCCGATGGCAATTCATAACAGTAGCAAAATTACAGTTATGAAGTAGCAACGAAAATAATTTGGGGGTCATCACAACATGAGGAACTGTATTAAAGGGTCGCAGCATTAGGAAGGTTGAGAACCACTGCTATAGACCCTCATTCCTGAAAATCTCTCTCTCTCTCTGTGTCACACACACACACACACACACACACACACACACTTTCACTCACAGATCCCCTGGTACTCAAATAGGGACCCCAAGTTAAGAATCAAAGCTTAAAAACACTCATTTCAGAAAGCTCATAGAACGTTTTCTTAGCTCCACCTTTAGGTCTGGTGATGTTAGTGTATTTTATTTAAGAATTTCCTGCATAAAATGACAAAGTAAAGAGCATTTCACATGCGTGTTTCTCATCCCAGGGAGAACTGTGGCCCCAGGAAGAACATCTCGTTGTCATGACAACTGAGGGTGAATTCTGCACAGTGCAGATCTGATCAAACTTGGGTCATGCTCTCAGGTCACTTCATTTGATCCTGGTTTCTCTGTATTCTGTCTCTGTCCATAAGATCTGACTGACCTGTACAATCTCCCCTGAGTCTATTACTTGACTCCTTTATTCTCCACTACCTACCTCCTACTCAACAATTTGAACTTATAAAACAACATACTGGGGAAGGATCACTCAAGGTTCACAAACGTTCTTTACATTTTTAACTTGTTTTTAAGCATTATTTGCTTTACAAAATTTAAATGCACGCTACAGTCCACATCTAAAAAAAACAAAAAACAAAAAAAAACCCCAGAGTGGTCTTAATAGCATTTCTTCTTCTGTGTCTTTGCCCATATGTTGAAAATAGAGAGGAAAACTTATCCTCAAGGCATCCTGGGAAATAGACCTCGGGTGTCAGGAGCCCCACTTTGTGGCTGCGGAAGCTTAGGTACAGCAGCCGAGTCCATGCCCAGGGAGGAGACCGGCCTTGGCTGGCAGTCGGAGGTGCCCAGCCCTCTCTGAGGGCCTGTTCTGACCTGTGTCGCTGACCCCCCTGTTCCTTGTGCTCTTGCTAGATGTGGACGAGTGTCTGGAGCAGAAGGTGCACTGTGGGCCCAATCGCATGTGCTTCAACACGAGAGGAAGCTTCCAGTGCATTGATACGCCCTGTCCACCCGACTACCAGCGGGATCCTGTCTCGGGGTAAGCCTGGCCTTCTCTCCCCAGACATGCTTTTGAAAATCCTCCTTCCTCTCTCCTGGACCACAGACCCTGTCTGTGGTCATGTTTAACTCACAGGAAGTCACAACCCGAAGAGACACGGGGTAACAGTGTGCTCCTTCTTCGATGCATGGGCAAGAAATGAACTCATCCTGCAGCCCCCCTGCGCCTACACCGCCCCCGGGGCTGCCAAGGTTTCCCGGAGCAGCGTCCCCACATGGGAGGCGCCGGGCAGCATCTAGAATTCTGCCCCGGCAGGGAGCATTTTATGGGGCGTCTGCCTTTCTGTGAAATCTCCTGGTTTCCGTTTGTGTTGTCTCCGAGTTTTAAGATCGCTGAGCCTAGAGCATTCCAAGAAGTACCTTGGCTCCTGCCGTGATGACTCACGGTGACTTCATGGGAGAATGGCAGGAGCAGGCGTGAGTCAGCAGTCTGCCCCGGCACACAGTCCCTGCTGTCTGAGAGTCTTCTCTGGGAGCCGCAGAAACTGCTCTTCTGTCCCCCCTCCCCTCGCAGACATCTCCTCTGTTCAGGTTCCGAGTTAACGGGGTGCTTGAAAACAGAGGTGATGGTCCTGGAGATTGGGGGCCGCGGCTGGGAGGACCCTGAAACCAAGTGCTGGTTGGAGCTCACGCTGGGTCCGTCAGCACTGTCTGCCCAGGGTCTGCCGGGAAGTTCTCCACGACAGTCTGAGGGGCGTAAGAAGGGAGGGGAGAAAATCAAAGATACAGATGCATGAAACTTCCACAGATATATGACTGAAGAATCCTGGTAAAACATAGCTTCAGAAAAGGGTCCTTTGTGCATTTTTAAAAGTTTACTCTTGCCCTGGCCAGTTTGGCTCAGCAGAGCGTCAGCCTGCGGTCCGGAGAGACCCGGGTTCGGTTCCCGCTAAGGGCACGTACCTCGGTTGCAGTTTGTCCCCGGCCCTGGTTGGTCGTGCGGGTGGCAGCCACTCGATGTGTCCCTTTCACGTCGATGTTTCTCTCTCTCTCTCTCTTCCTCTCTCTCCCTCCCACTCTACCTGAACAAAAAATGGAAAAATGTCCTCGGGTGAGGATTAAAAAAAATAAAAATAAAAAATAATGAAAGTTTACTCTTTATCACCAGGGACTTCTGGCAGACAATTGAAAAGTCATGATGACTCAAAATCAGCTAATGTGGGCTGATGAAAAAGAAAGTTCAATGTTGCCCTGGCCAGTTTGGCTGAGCGCAGGCCAATGAGTCCCAGGTTTGATTTCCGTCAAGGGCAGGTACCTGGGTTGCAGTTCGTCCCCGGCAGGAGACGGTTGTGCAGGAGGCCACCAGTCCATGTGTCTCTCTCACATCGATATTTCTCTCTCTCTCTTCCTCCCTCCCTCCCTCTCACTCTATCTAAAGATAAATAGAAAAATATCCTTGGGTGAGGGTTAAAATAAAAAAAATAAAATAAAAAGAAGAAAAGACGATGTTTGTCATCTGAAATATGGAAGACAAATACAAAAGGAAAAGTTTTTTCTTTAATTAACTTTTTATTATTTTCGAAAACTCAAATATCAATGTTGTCAGTATCGATTTCAGCTTTCACACAGTGTTGGGATAGATGCTAAAATCTCTGAAAGCCCATGTCCCTCCCTTTGAGAAGCGTTTGTCTCCCGTTCAAGTCCAGATGCTTCCATCTCCAAAAGGGACGCGGTAAAGATGCTCATGGTCCTCACCCTCACTCGCGGTTCGGAACCTCCCGACCTTGCTGGGGCCGAGAGCTCTTGACTGCGGACCAGCCTGCTGTCAGAGCCTCTGGCATCTGGTTTGCGTTAGCGACACCGAACATGGGCCGAGCCTTTCTGCTCTCGCAGCAGATTGTCTCCTCCTTGAGTGCCTGCACGTTGCCAGGGGTCACCGCCACCTGCTTCATGTCTCCTTCCAGGCCAGGAGACTACATGCCCTTCCTGTGTTTGTTCTCCGCAGGTTCTGCCTCAGGAACTGTGCGCCCAACGATTTGGACTGCGCCTCCAGCCCATATGCCTTGGAGTACAAACTCGTCTCCCTCCCATTTGGAATAGCCGCCAATCAAGATTTAATCCGGCTGGTTGCATACACGCAGGATGGAGTGATGCATCCCAGGACCACGTTTCTCATGGTTGATGAGGAACAGACTGTTCCCTTTGCTTTAAGGGTCGAAAACTTGAAAGGAGTGGTCTATACAACACGGCCGCTCCGGGAAGCAGAGACCTACCGCATGAGGGTCCGAGCCTCATCCTACAGTGCCAATGGGACCATTGAATATCAGACCACATTCATCGTGTACATAGCTGTGTCCGCCTACCCGTACTGAGAAACCCGCCGAAGCCAAAGCCGCATGTTTCAACTGCATTAATCACGGGGATCGAGTCTGCTTCCAGATGACCATCTCTTGAACGGGTGCAGTCTTGGCAACTTGAAAATGGTGCTATGCTCTGTTTTTCGTGTTTTCCTTGGTACTGCTGAGGTATTTTCATGATCCCACCATGGTCACATCTTTTCGTAAGGTCGAGAAAAGCCCCTTATTGTTTTTCTTTATTTATTACACTGGAACGGTTACTTTCCAAAGATTATCCTGAACATCTCACAGGACACATCAGTGATGTCTTATAGTAGCATGGTAGCTAAGATCATTTTCCTTTAAAAAATAAGATAACTCTCATAAATAATTCAAAGCCAAATAGATTTTTAAGCGTTTGGCCCTTTTTAAAGGAATAAAACTGGTTGCTATGTTTTTTGAGCAAAGCCTAAATAACTTATGAAGATGCCTTTTTTTTTTTTTAAGTATTGATACTTTATTATAGGACTTATACACCTCTTTTCACTTTAAGGATAAAAAGAGACACCACTCATTTTAGAAATATAGTATAGCTTCTAGAAGGTTATTTTTGTCCCAAATGGTGCTCACCTTGATCGCACACCCAAAATAAGTGTATTACTTTCAGTGACTTTGTAAAATCAGTTGAACCACTTATGATAATAGAAATAAAAACACTGCTTTGTCCTCAGACAACTGTTGATGGCATGGATCTTTGTCCTAATATTTTGATATAACCTGCCATTCAGTTAGCTCCTTAACTTTCACATTCTGGAATTGCTTTTACTTCCCTATCAATTGGAAACAATTTTTAAAAATACCAATGGGACAGTTTTCTTTATTTTTCTTGGAAAATCTCATGTTAAATTAGCGTAAATGTTAAACGTCAATACACTGTACACGGTGGTAACGGAGTCTGGAAGCAGTCGCCAAGATGTATTCTATTTTTATGAAGTGTATATATATTACCGTAGTGTGTATTTTCTGTGTAATATCGTGATGGACTCTCTTATAAAATTATTTTATAAAAAAAAAAAATGCAATGTTACAGGAAAACCAGCTTAAATAAAGTTTTCACATCCTTTTTCTTAACTTTTTTGAAAACCTAAAATGTGTTTCCTTGCAGCTATAACGGGGTTAACGTGTACAGTTGCATCCCACACACAGGCTTGTGGGTTTGTCATACGGATCATGACTTAATCATCACAACAGCTCTTGACAGGGACAGTCCTGTATCGTTATTCAGATTTTATAGGTCAAGACCCCGGGACGCGGATGACTTCCGGAACTTTCTTGAGACAGCACAGCTAATTAGTGGCAGAAATGTCGTACCTTCCACCTCTTATGACTCCATGTCAAACGCTATCTCCATTGCATAAGTTTTCTCACTTACCTAAATAGCTTCGTGATATCATACCTCTCCTACCTATGATAGGTGAGAAACAAGTGGAGGCCTAATCAATGGCCTGTGGTTGAAGCATTTTTACCTAGAATCACATTATTCAAAGAAACCCGGAAAAATCATCTAGTCGACAGCCTTCCAATCAGGCAAGCGATGGTCTAAATCAGTGTGTGCCAAAGAACATTCTGGAGAATGTGAGTTCAGTTGAGATACTCGGAGTCAATGAGCTCTGTGGTCAAACAAGTCTGGAAACACTGTAGAATATAGTTTCCTATTAAATATTTACTGTGAACACTGACACTGAAGTATCTTAGCAGTTCAGTAGTAAATAGACTTGATTGGTTCAAGTCAAAATTTTCCCCAATGTATTGTAACATCTCACTGAACACTTGGAGAAATGTTGGCTCAGTACAGTCAGGGCATCTGCATGACTCCTCGGTCCTTGGAAAGGACACTTTGCAGCCTACTTCGGTAAACAGTTCCAGCACATGACCCTGATTACTGAGCTTTCTAAAATTAAACCACATTAATTTCTGTCGTTTCTTCTGTCCACTATTCTGCAAGCATAGAGTGACCAGCCATGAGCTACTGCAGTGTCATTGATAAGAACAGACTTCTGGTCCCTATCCTATTTGATTTGGAAATTCCTAGGTGGAGCCAGGAGATCCAGCCAGAATCTTGACTTTAACCAAGTACCTTTGACAAAATTTTCTTGAAACGCCTCCTAATCACCCAGTGGTTGAGCAGAAGCAGCCAGTGATGCTCCCTCGGATGACAGAACAGGGTGGCGACGCCCCGCAGTATCGCGCAGAACTGTAGGGAGCAAGCCTGTGCGGTGTGTGTCAACACTGCAGTCACAGCCTGCAAAGCCTGGAGACCCCAGAGAGGAGGACTAGCAGGAAAGGGAACGTCTCCAGGGAGAGGAAACCAAGGGGGGGGAATGAGAAATTGAATAGGTAATATTAGACTCAAATACATACAATCCCTTACATGTCGGATGAAGTCTACCTACAACCCTGTATAAGTAACTAACCTAATGTTAATATAAGAAGGAGGGTGATTGCACTGGTAGTCAGCAAGCTTCTTCTGTGAAGGGAAAGACAGGAAATACTGTAGACTTCACAGGCCACACGGTTTCTGTTGCTACTGCCTCAACTCTGCCGATGTAGCATGAAAGCAGCCATAGACGATATGGATACACGCATGTGCTGTATTTTGTTGCTTTGGGTGGGAGGGGGTTCAGAAGGTAACATTGGTGTTGACGGCGGACAGGGAGGATGGATCCTAGTAGGAAGTCATGTGAAAAAGAAAGAAGACCGACTCCACCATCTGCCCTTGAAAGAAAGCTCCCCGTGGTTTTACGTTCATTCCACCAACACACAAGCTTCCTGCTCAACTAGTCACAAGGAGAAATTGGTAAAGACAGCCTTATTCTTTTATCCTCCTCTCCTGTTGAGACTTGTTTATCCCTTTAAGACTTATGTCCATTTTTGCTTGAGTTCAGAGTAACAATGTGCCCCTAGACTCTGTGTGTGTGTGTGTGTGTGTGTGTGTGTGTGTGTGTGTGTGTGTGTTTTAGGGGGAGGGTGTTGTTTGACTCAAGAAGAAGCCCTGTGTTCTAACCACCCTAAGAAAGTTTCTAATGATAACAGTGCACTTTGACCCAGTGGGACAATCACTTTTCTTTCTTTCTTGGCATCTTGCAGGGGACAATGGGACAAAGAGAAAGGCTGTAGCTGCCACCTGACTTTCTGGTGCTAGGAGGCTGCCCCCTGCACCGAGCCCCTTGGTTCTCATTCTCCTGGTGGTCAGGCTGATTCTCCAGCTTGTAATCCACACAAGCTGATGTCCTGACGCTTCCTCCACCTCTGGGTCAGCAGGATAGAGATCACTCTGCGCTCCGGCCCTCGCTCCCGAATAAAGCGGTTGCGTGTGTGGAGGCAGCGCCTGACATGTCCCATTGGCCTCGCCTTGTTCCAACTCCGTAGGGACACTGAAAGAATGCATCAACAGACTTGCCCAGGTATCTAAAGCACATTTTCAAAATGTCAAGTGACCCTTGATGACCAGTGTGCTGATTAACTGCGGCGTTCCAGGGGTCCTTGGAGGGGACGAGCTGAGGCCAAGTTTTCAGTGTGTAATCACCACTCCACTGAGTCAGAGAGCTCACTGCCAAGCTGGAGCAGCAGCAGCAGGACATGGAACTGGTCAGAATGACTGTAGTTTCCCAATCACGGTCCTCTGCCAAGATTCTGTTTCCAATTCTCTCTTCTCAGAGGAGCAGCCTGGGAATTTGGAAGTTCTTCACAGGGGTTGCAGGATGAGCTCCTCCCTTCCATCTCTACCACCTCAATCCTCTTGCTGGCCATGATACATCTCAGCTGCAGCTGCTCATTTTCATCTTTGTTGGCCCTCCCATCTTTCCTAGCAGCCTGTACCCAGTAGCAGAATCACCTCCTATTAGGATTGGTCTCTCTCGCTCTTAGAATCTTCAGTTATACGTGCAAGTGATGTAGAGATGATATTAAACCAACAACCAAGCCCCTCAATCAACTGTTGGCGACCCAATCAGTTTGCACAGAGAGAGATAAAAAGTTAAGACATGTACCACAGCTTTTTTATCCACTCTTCTACTGATGGGCACTTGGGCTGTTTCCAGATCTTAGCAATTGTAAATAGCGCTGCTATGAACATTGGGGTGCATATGTTCTTTCTGATTTGCTTTTCGAGGTCCTCAGGATATATTCCTAGAAGTGGGATCACCGGGTCAAATGACAGTTCCATTTTTAATTTTTTGGAGGAAACTCTATACTGCTTTCCACAGTGGCTGCGCCAGTCTGCATTCCCACCAGCAGTGCACGGGGGTTCCCTTTTCTCCACATCCTCACCAACACTTGGTGCTTGTTGATTTTTTGACAATAGCCATTCTGACTGGTGTGAGGTAATATCTCCCTGTGGTTTTAGTTTGCATTTCTCCTACGATAGGTGACATTGAGCATCTTTTCATATGACCATTGATCATCTATACAATGTTAGCTGTGGGTTTGTCATATATGATTTTTATTACATCGAGGTATGTTTCCTGTACTCCCACTTTGATGAGATATGCATCTGATTTGTGAAAAAGTCACTTTGGAGCAAAAATAGACAGGTAATTACTTTAAAAAATTTTTTTTGGTAAATTAATCAAAATTATACCTATTTTTTGGTCAGATCAGCACAAAATATATTTTTCTGGTGTGCCACAGAATTTTAGTAATTAGTTTTTGCATGCCATGAGATGAAAATGGTTGCAAATCGCTGTTCTAAGTCCATACCAACACATCTGTTAATAAGGTGTCTCCTGCACTTAGCACAGTGTCTGCCATGTAGCAGGATGGGATGAACGTTTGATAAAGGAATGGGGGACTTACATATGCCTAATATACTTGTGGTCGGTGTGGTGAGTTTTACTGATTTGCCTGGCTTTTGGTAGCAGGAAAAAGTCCTGTACACTGAGTATTGACTTGACCCTTGAAAGTTCCTCCAGCGTGCTTTATGATTGCATCCTTGTCTCTAAAATCAAAGATCCCTGCAGTTAGGGATAAAATGGGCCATTTTCTGCCATTATATACTATCTTCATTTAATTCCTCCGTGTGGATCGCTGTACCAGGACTGTTTAAAGAGTTAACAATTCAGCAGAACCAGCGGGAGCTTGGGCTTACAGAGAAGACCAAATGAAAAATTTAGTGAGACGAATAGAAGCATGGTTTCTAAATGGATCAGATGTTTTGATGTCAAAGAGACAAAGTGAGATTAAAGGAATTGGGCAGTACATGGAAACATCTGGATGGCAAATGAAAATTTTTGTCAATTTTCCCAGATGTGTGTTCTACACAAAACTTCACTCCCCAGTATCTGAAAGCATTCAGAAAAGGGCTTTCTCCTGAATTTCTCTTGTGTGGTCAGGCACAGTCAAGCTTCTCCGACTCTCAACTCCTGGTAAATCCAGGGCCTAAAAACTAATAATTTACTAGTGCCAAATGATCATAGCTGCCAACAGGGCAAGATTGTGTGTGTGTCCTATGGCGATTCCAGGATATGGACAGTAGGGTTAGAAGCAGACGTAAAAAGCAGGGTGATGAGCCCAGCCAGTGTGGTTCAATGAATTGAGCGTCATGCCATGGACTGGTCAGGGCACATGCCTGAGTTGTGGGCTGGATCCCTAATAAGGGGCATGCAGGAGGCAGCTGATCAATGTTTCTGTCTCACATCGATGTTTCTATCTCTCCCTTCCTCTCTCTCTAAAAAATTTAAAAAAAAAAAAAATTAAGAAATCAATAAAAACATATTTTAAAGATAAATAAAATTCTTTTTTTAAAAAAAAGGATGAGTGCATTAGGTAGATCTGGGTATTTATCACCAGGTGGGAGGCAGAGCTGGGATCCATCCGTGACAGGTAGAGTTCCATCCTAATGCACTCTGCAAGGCGTCCTATGCTCTTGGCACAGAGAAATTTGGTAAAGAATGTGTCACGTGCCAAAGTCTCACTGTAGTGAGTTAGCATGTGATAACTTCCGCCCGCCCAGTAGGGAAAGAACAGGATATTTCACAGACATGAATTTCCTCTTGGCCGCCTTTGAAAACTAAACTTTGTGGTGTCTTTGAGAATTGAAGGGCCATTCTTCACGTGGCTTGAATATTCACTACAGGAGAGAATGCCAAGAGATCAAGTGTAATTACTACCTATAAATAATTACTGCCTACAATTAAATACCTACAAACAGGGCTGCTCTGGCTCATCCCATCCTAGACTTCTTCCCCATAGTACAACACTGCATGACAAGCGATATGACAAGAAAAGGGGAGGCACAGGCTAAACTAGGAAACACGTGGGGCTGCTAAGCCAGGACTGAGGGGTCTCCAAAGAATGTAACAGCTAAAATCTGAACCACAATAAAATTAGTTAAAATCAGAACCACAATAAAATTAGCTCACCCTGAGCCACACACTCTTCTACATGCTGTACATGTATTACCTAAATTAGTTAATGAAGACTAACAATCCCTTGAGGTCGGTACTGTGATTTCCCCCTAGCTTATAGTGAAGAAACAGAGGCATAAAAAATGAGGTAATATGGATAGTAAGTGGCTGAGACATGACGTAAAGTCAGGTTATCTTGGCTCTTAATCTCTGTGCTCCATAGTGTGATAGGTGGCCAAGAATTATGCAGGTGGCAAAGAAAAACTCAGTGGAGAAAGGTCATAGTGATTCCGAAGGGAGTAGTTCAATGTGGCTAAAAAGCTAGAGAATTAAGCCAAAATATGAAAGGTCCCATACATCTTTTTAAGAAGTTTTGACTATATTTCCAGTGTTATATGAAACAGAATTCGTTTCTGAGAGACCCAGAAGGAATAGACCAACCCTGGAAAGTTGGTCCTCATTCCAAACTTAGGAACATTATAGGAAATTCAGGAATGGATTGTTCTGTAGTTTGCTAAAGTTCATTTATTTTCCATAAAGCCAAATTAGTAAATGCCCATATTCTAGGTGGTGAAGTCAAATCAGTTTTAGTCTCATCCTCTTGAACAAGAATGGTTCTCACACTTAGCAAGGAGTCCAGGAAGCCAGAGGTAGACCAGAACTATGTGTCTCAGAAATGGGATTCCCTCACAAAGTTGAGGTTTACCAACCATTGCTTCTCGAGCAAAAGCCTGAATCGGGCCATTAAAAGGCAAACAGGGTCTTTGCAGCAGCTGAGACATAGGGCGTTTGTCTTCATGATCATTTTCATTCCTGGTCAGAGATCAAAGGTGCTGAACATCACGGAAGAACTGGAGACGGAAATGGATATCCTGGCAACATTTGGAAAGCCATGACTATAGGCAGGCAAAACGCCTAAGTACTTGTCAAGTGAGATTAAAAGCAAGAATAAAATTTATGTCCTGGCCTGTGTGGCTGGAGTGGATTGAACATCATCCCATGGACTGAGAGGTCCCAGTTTGATTTCCAGTCAGGGCGCATGCCCGGGTTTCTGGCTCGATCCCCAGCAGGGGACATGCAGGAGGCAACCGACCCATGTTTCTCTCTTATATCAATGTTTCTCTCTTTCTCTCTCCCTAAAAAAAATCAATTAAGAAAAATAAGAATAAAGTTTATTAAATTGACATTATCAAGATAAGTGGTATTCTATCTTGTTTGCAATTTTTATTTTAAATAAACCACAACTCAAATGATCTAGATTATACTTTAGGAAAATGTTTCTAAAAAAAAAAGATTATAGACAGATAATAGATAGATAGACAGACACACAGACAGAGACAGCAGGAGCTTTTTCCCCAGGAAGCGTAAAAACTTGCTCTTATTCAAGCAGGTGAGAATGATCAAGAAGCAAAGGGTCTATCCATCCACTCAGCTCCCTGCCTTCAGGGTATTGGTCCACAGACTAGGTAAGACTTGGAGACACTTTAATCTTTCTCACACCTCAGGAGCTTCATTCCTATAAACTGACTTTTGAATGCCAGTTGCTACATCTGGATTCCAAGCAAAAGAAACGGCTTTCTTAGCCTCCATTTAGAACAGGCACACGCATCTGTCCTCAATTGACACACCCAGCTAAAATGTTGCAGCGTCGGTTGGCCTTTTGTCATTGCTCTCTTGACAGCAAAATAACTATCATCTGGTTCAGTTGGATCAAAGGCAGACATGCATTTGATGTAGAGCTGTTCTTTACAGCATAGCACTTTGTTATTATTACCTCTTTGGCAACGTGGAATAGAGATGAAAAATAGGCATCCTTTGCTATGCAACGAAAACAATGACCAGACCTACAGACTGAACTTGACTGTTTGCCTGGTAGGCTCTTTCAGACTGCTACTTCCACAGTTCCTCCATTCTTTGGCGGTTAGGTTTGAGAAAACCTCAACGTGTGAGCCAAAAACAACACGAGAGAGAGATTGTTAATACATCTGCTCCAATAGAGAAAGGAGGAAGGACCACAGTGTAGCTGCAGGTTCCAGAATGCCAAACAGTAGGGCTTGTTTCAGGCTGTCCTCATCTCCACCCCTAATCGAAGACCTCTGTTCCAGCAATGTTGGCTACCCCAATCTGTTCACACGTACTATTACTCTCCAAGCTGGGAGATTTACAGGTCATTTCACACAAGAAGACATTGAGTTCCAGAAGGCACGAATGGTATGGGTAAGACCAAACCAAGTGGTTTAGGTTCCCCCCTTCGGATGCCACTCAATAGAGCATTTTCCAGTCTTTTCATTTTGGTTATACTTATAAATTTCAAATTTTACCTTGGTCACCTGAGTATGGATAATGGAAATAATCCTAATGAAAATAAAGATGAGAAAGAATTTGGGGGTAGTGGCAGTTGCGGCTGTGAGCATATGGTATACAACATAGTAAGTCACAGACTATAGAGTATGAAACAGTAAGGTAATGAAAGTGTCAAGATAGAGAAGAAAGAGAGTGCTTCTTGTAGCTTCACTGTTGTCCCCTACAAAGATACCTGAAAGTCCCCAACCCTACTGTGAAAATGACCTGGTTTGGAAATAAGGTCTTTGTAGATGCAATAAAGTTAAAAAGAGATCACCAGGGTGGGCAGTAATATAACATGACTAGTGTCCTTATAAGAGAGGGAAGTGTCATGTGAAGAGACAGACACACAGAGAGAGTGCCCAGTGATGACAGAGGCAGAGGAGGGAATGAATGAGCAGGTCAGTGAAGGTCAACAAAGACCAGAAGCTAGGAAGAGTCAGGCAGAACTCTCCCCTACACATTTCAGAAGGAGTGTGGCCCTGTGGACACCTTGACTTTGGACTTCAAGCCTCCAGATCTGAAAGAATACATTTCTGCTGTTTTGAGCGATCCAGTCTGTGGGAAACTAATACAGGGCTTATGGCAAAGGCGCCTGAACCGGAGGTCACCCGACTGTACCCTGATGTGAAGTAGAATTAAAGAGCTTCGCCTGTCCACCCAAAGGCCTAACGTGTTCAGAATCTTCTTTAACCTTTTCAACATCAATACAATCTTTGCTTATGCCAAGCTTTCCAACATCTCTCCACTTCTTCACAGTGGTACGGAGGGAGACCTGTGAAGCCAACTTAGTGATTTCCTTTGCCAGTTCTCTCAACAGCCCAAGACTTCATCTGTTCAGTCCTAGGGGCTTGAACTCATTGAAGGCAACCAGGTGACTATCAACCCATGTTTACATGAGTTTCATCTTTCTGTCTTCCACCTGAACGTCAATCTTGTCAGTAGAGCTGAAACCAGTGAGATGCGAAGTTCCGTGTTCCCATGTTGGCCGTGGTGGACTTGAGTCGGGTTTTCACCTGACACACAGTGCTCTGCCTTCTTGGTGGGGTATTTTGCATCGTGCATAAGATTGCTGGTCCACACTGTCAAAGTAAAGAGGACTCACCTGCTGCCATCCCCCTGCATGGGACTTTGCGCAGGGCACAAATGACATAAAGCAACCCAAAAGCAGGATGGCTGAATTATTCGAGGCAACTTCGTATTTATACTCTGTCACCTGCTGCATCCTGGTCACAGTGTTTGGCCAAGCGGTGATTATGATAGTTCCTCTTTCTTGCTTATGCTTTCTCTTCAGCATGAATAGTTGTTTCCTGCACGCTCTTTTGAATTACATCGTTGTCGCCTAAGAATGATTTCCAGAAGCGGACTTCCTGGGTGCGGATGGCTCGGGGGTTCCGAAACGCATCTCCACACTGCTGTGAGTACAGGTTGTGCCAGTTCACACCCCCAGGTGCAAAAACCTTGATTTTTGTCAACTTCATAATATATTTTTATTTATAGATATAAAAACTGTATACACTTCATTGTAAACTTACCTATTGGTAAATCTACCTATAAACATACAAGGATAACTTTGAAGCCAATGGTTTTCCTTGACTCTAATTCTTATTAGAGTTCTCTTTTGGAAACTTGTGATTAGCTCTGGGTGGATGACTCAGTTGGCTGGAGTGTTGTCCTCTACACCTAAAAAGTTGTGGGTTTGATCCCAAGTCAGGGTGCATACAGGAGGCAACAAATCGATGTTTCTCTCTCACATAGATGTTTCTCTCTCTCTCTAATCAATTTTTAAAAAGCCTTGTGCTGCCCTGGCCGGTTTGGCTTAGCGGTTGGAGCATCAGCCTGCGGACCAGAGAGTCCGAGTTCGGTTTCTGCTAGGCCCTAGCGGCTAGGGGCACATACCAAAAAAATAAACGAATAAATAAAAAATAAAAAGCCTTGTGTTTTTCCCCCCAGGGTACAACAAATAAAACATAGTCATGTGCATAATAAAAATTTAAATAAATGAATATGAATTAATGTCTGAATGAGAGACTAGTTTGAGGAATGGAAATCAATGGCGTTGCAGAGAACATCATCAGTGATGTTTTTTTCTTTCAAAATAGAAATTTCCTTAGTTAATAATAAGACAACAATTCAAGTAAGAAAGAGTACACTATCAGGATTTTGCCAAATGTTATTTTATTTATTTATTCTTTAATCTTTACTTTTTTTTTTTAATCCTCACCGGAGGACATTTTTCCATTTTCTGTTCAGGTAGAATGGGAGGAAGAGAGAGAGAGAGAAACAATGACGTGAAAGGGACACATCGAGTGGCTGCCACCCGCATGACCAACCAGGGCCGGGGACAAACTGCAACCGAGGTACATGCCCTCAGCGGGAACCGAACCCGGGTCGCTTGGGACCGCAGGCTGATGCTCTAACCGCTGAGCCAAACCGGCCAGGGCAATCTTTTCTTTTGAACGAGTGATTTATTAACCAAGTACAAACAAAACCACAAACCACAGACACCGAAGTGAAAAGGGAATCCCCTTCCCATTCTTAAGACCGAACCTCCTACTTCCCTTCCAAGGGGCAGATACGATTACAGCCCAACAGCATTTGTAAATGATATTAATCCCCTCCGAGGCATTCCCCAAATTCCATCCATCAATGAACACCATCCTTATAGATAAAAACATGCTTTGCAAAGCATTCCATAATCCCTCTTTCTACCGTTGGATGAAGATACAGGGTGGAGGGCTCCATGGTGACGGGTGACATCTGGAGACCCACATCACTACCCACATCACTTCCCACATCACCCGGGGGAAAAGCAAACATCTGTGGAGCTAGTCTTGCCTTCCCAAGAGGGCCTGAGAGTGCGTTGTGTGTTCTAAGAGTGACATCCACTGGTGTCCAGTCATAACTGCACGCACCAGGCCTCCTAAGGTCCTTAGCTTCAACACTGCACCAGGCATAGCGATTCTCAGCCATTCATCTACGCAACACCTGCGACTTCGCAAACATAGCGGCCAGGTTACCTACTTTGAACCTCGGAAGAAAAGATAGAACCAACCCCAGGTCAATATATGCTGCAGCAACAAAAAAGACGTGTCTCTAGACATTTATTCATTTGTAGCGCAGATCATTTTGGCATGAACAACTTGCCGGTTACTGAACCAGGAGCTGGAAACGATGATGAAAAAGATGCAGTCACACCCGCAGAGGCATTTTCAAATAAAAAAAGAGGTAAGACATAGAAATGCACGGCAAGTTCTGCTTCCCTCTCTGTACTTGTTTGGACCTATTATTTCACGTAGCCCTCCCAACAATTTCAGAATACGCAGAATCTTACTTACAGGAAACCGAAGGCTCAGAGAGGTTAAGCGGCCTGCCCACAGCTACACAGTAAATGTCTGAATCCAATTTGGCTTGCTTTCAAAATCCAAGCTTCCAACCCCACCCAATGCCATTCATCAGCTTAGTTCAAAGATCAAGGGCAATGCATTTTTTTCAGGTTTTCTAGTTTGTATCTTATGATTTTAAAGGATATGTCTATCATCACAGATTCAGTAGAGAATTTCTATTCCTATAGAATTATCCCCCCATAAAATTGCTATCAGACATAGTAAGATTATAAACACATGAGAAAAGAAATCTTAAAAGTCATCAAAATTGGGAAATCATTGTCTTCTTTGTATTCCGATTCTTATTTTATTTCCAGCCAGCCCACCTATTAGCAGACTTGTTGCAACTGTATAGGTCCTTGGCTTGTAACTCCTTGTGAATTAACCTTTCCTGGAGACAGAAATTCCGCCTGATACACTCTGGGTCACCAAAACCAACCCCAGCTTTGTTCATGGTTTGATCGGAGAAGCAAAACCACCAGGCAGGTATATCTGTGAAAGGAGACTCTTGTAGAGCTTGGACCCCACACAGTTGTGGGAGCCGGTGAAATAGTTGTCTTCCTGCTGTTGTTCCCACATCTCTTGCTGGGCTGAGGCCAGCAGGGCAGGGGGAACGGTGGTCATGAGGGGAGGGAGAGCAATGACACACTGGAACCCCTGGGACAAGCTGGGACCCACGCTGGTCTCTTGCAGGCTCCCAGCATCCGAGTTGGATGAGGCAGGTACCCTACAGGAGGGGCTGGCGCCCTTCACCACGGAGATGAACACGCCCTTGGCCCAGAGGGGAAGAGGAAGGACGAGTCTGGTGAGGGCTGGAGATGTCCTGCTGTGTCTGGTGCCAACGAGATGAGCCGGCAGATCCAGGACCACGTGTGTCAACAGCACAGATCGTCTGAGGGTAAAAATAGTAGGCTACTGCTCATCTCCATCTTCCGAGTCGGGTACACGGTGTCTCTCGTGATCCACACTGGCCTGGAACCACGCAGTGAGAGCAATTCGGGGACACATAGCTTAGATATGTTGACTCGAGACCAGGCGGGACACAATACACAGGCAGAATTGTTTTGCACGGTTTTATTTCAATGAGTTATTTCTATCTCTAAATTGTTGCTCGGAAGGTGGATCTTTAGCTTATTTAGCTAAACAAAGATGTCCTTTCCAATCGCATGGCCAGATGCTAACTGAGAAAGTAGGCTCCCAGCCAAGAGAAATAACGGCGTGTTTTACCTACTACAGGTGTCTTAAGGGAAATGGAAAATGGACACGAAACCATGCGCATCCCGAGAAAACCCCAAAGTCTTCAACATTTCAACACCCACCTGAAGTTCTTCTACGTCATCATCCCCAGGAAGCGAGGGTCATTTTCGCTAGAGCAGCAGACCAGGCTGAAGGCTCGGGCTTTTTGAATACAACCATTGATGACACGAGAGTCCATCTGCTCATGATTTTATGAAGCTGGAATCTGAGACTACACCCTCCAATTATACATAGCATGATTCTCCATGCCCAGTGGCCACCCACGGGGCCTCCCACCCCGCGTAGGCATTACTAAAGTCACAACGCGGCTAATTACCCTGGAGACTACCCCAGTCCTTCGAGGGGACACACAGGTCTCATTTAGGAGCCCAAGAGCAGTGGAATGTTTCTCCGGTCACTATACTGCATCCTTTCACATTCAGCCATTTCCAAAATCTCTTCCCAAATTTGTTGGATCAAACAGCAATTCTTAATTGGATCAAAAGCAGCCTCGTTCTTATAAAAATAATGTGAATTCCTGCACAACTTTAACGTAGTTTTAGCATAGAATTAAATACTAGCTACAGTCTCCTGGTCTCCCCACAGACTGAATTAAAAATCTCAGTTTAGCCCTGGCCAGTTTGGCTCAGCGGTTAGAGCATCAGCCTGCGGTCCGGAGAGACCCGGGTTCGGTTCCCGCTAAGGGCACGTACCTCGGTTGCAGTTTGTCCCCGGCCCTGGTTGGGATCGTGTGGGTGGCAGCCACTCGATGTGTCCCTTTCACATCGATGTTTCCCTCTCTCTCTCTTTTCCTCTCTCTCCCTCCCACTCTGTCTGTACAAAAAATGGAAAAATGTCTTCAAATGAGGATTAAAAAAAAAACAAACTCAGTTTACCTGATCTTTCTGTCAGACTCAATTTATAAAGTCAGCTTTCAGAATAAAACACATGACGGAATTTTAAAATACGCTCTCCCCATGTGCAAACAGGCGGCTGTGTAAGGTAACCAGCTGTCGGGCCTTCCAGTAACCTGTACTTCCATGAGCAGGAGACTAATGAGATGGAGAAAAGTTTAACGGATTTCCCAGGGCTCCACAACCGAAAAGGGCAGAACTACTGTCTGTCCGGTCCGGTCCCATCACCAGCTGGAAGGAGCAAGGACGCAGGTGGAACCCACTGACTTCACCTCTCGTCTGTGAGAAGGTGACTAGTTAAGCCCAGTCCTGTCCTTCTCGGGGTAGCCACATGCACTGTCCTTTAACTGTAACTTGGACTCTTGGGCTCCAGTTTTAGACTCTATGCCCGTTTTCAGGAGCAGGTCTTACAGGTTTATAATGGAACTTACTCTCAAACCCTTAGCACGTCTGCAGAGTTCAGTTCCTGGCCACGGGCACAGTGACAGCTCTCGGGCTGGCTTGAGGCACAGCTGTGATGTGAAGAACCTCTCCCCACCTCCACCCCTTTTTTTAACCCTCACTCAAGAATATTTTTTCCGTTGCTATTTGGAGAGAGTGGAAAGGAGGAAGGGAGGGAGGAGAGAGAGAGAGAAACATTGATGTGAGAGAGACACATCCATTGGCTGCCTCCTCCACACGCCATGACCAGGGCCAGGGATTGAACCTGCAACCCAGCTACGTGACCTTGACTGAGAATCAAACCTGAGATCCTTTGGTCTGAGGGTTGACGCTCTAACCACTGAGAAACACCACCCAGGGCTCTCCCCCATCTCTGAGAAGTTCTTCCCACCCTAGCAGGCCTGATCCTTCCCCTCCACGAATCCCAGCTTCCAAACCCCATGTGTCAATTCCCTAACCAATGATAGCAGAGGTTTGCTCCCACCTACTTGTCAACTGTCCGCGCTCCTGTTAGAAAATGTAAGAAATACCAAACTGGCATTTACCTGCCAAATGGGCACTCAAAGGTAGAAAACGCAAAATGATGTTTCTCTGTCTTATCTCTAAAATAGGTCCTTTGGGAATTACTAACTGATCCAAGCAAGTTCTTCACCGAGAAGAGCGGGGTAGGATTTTCGTTATCAGTAACCGCTCTGCCGGCCTATTTCCCTTTCCTCACTCCTTGTTCTTGGCAAACCTGGGCCTGAGTTCTGGCTTCACCGCTGTGTGACCTTGGGTAAGTCACTGGCTGTGTTCGTCCAGGTCCCCCAAGATGCAGATGCCAACACAGGATTAAATAAGCAAAGATACATTCAGGAAACACCTGAGAGAGACAAGGAGGAAAAGCATCAGGCCCGAGACAGACCGGACGCTTAGTGAGGAACAGAGGAGGGAGTGACCGGCAGTCCGAGGGGACTCAGCAAGGCCCCCAGGCGTCTTACCCCAGGGCACTGCCGGGGGTGCTGTGTCTCCCGGGAACGGGCGTGCCTGGGCATCTCGGCTGTGCTCAGCCACTGGCCGGGAGCAGCCGTGGGAGCTGTGTTCTCAGACCAGAGTGGCCTTCTGGACACAGCTGGAGCCTCCGCGAAGTCCTTCCCCCAAAGCACTTCGCTAGACTCTCAGTGCACGTTTTGCTCCCTCGTGTTAGTTCTACGCCTTATATCTTTACTGAACAGTGAGCAGTGAGCGCTTTGAAGGGGGGATCATCACCTTGTTATTTTTATATTCTCCACAAAACCTAGCTGAGGGATGGGTGCATAGAAGAAGTTCAGTGAGCCCTGGCCGGTTTCGCTCAGTGGTTAGAGCTTTGGCCTGTGGACCGAAGGGTCACACGTTCGATTCCCAGTCAAAGGCACGTACCTGGGTTACAGGTTTGACCCCTGGCCACGGTCAGGGTCGTGAGGAAGGCAAACAATTGATGTGTCTCTCTCACATCAGTGTTTCTCTCTCAATCTCTCTCCCTCCCTTCCTTCCACTCTCTCTAAAACCAGTGGGAAAATATCCTCAGATGAAGACTAACAACAACAAAAAGAGGGAGGAGGAGGAGGAGGAGGAGGAGGAGGAGGAGGAGGAGGAGGAGGAGGAGAAGGAGTTAAGTGAATGTCTGTTAATCGGTTGTAATCAAGGGGTAAACCAAGTGGACAGCCAACAGGACCCGCATGTGCAGAGCAAGGAGCAGGGCGCTTTGGGGAGTGCTCGGGCCCTGGCCGGAGTGGCCCAGGGGTTAGAAAAGTGAGAATAAGAATAATTGCTTGGGAAGGAGAGACAAACATTCTGAAGAAAGGAAAGAAGCTTCTGTGACTTCAAGCATCTTCTTTCTTTCTTTCTCTTTCCTTCTTTCCCTCCAACATTTATTAAAGACCGTGTTCAAGGTGCTGGGAGAAAGAAAAATCAGGACAGTAGCTACTGTTTATAGAGAGACACTCGGTACACCAGGCACTTTACAAAGTAGACACATTTCATCGAGATATAATTGACGTATAACCTTCGTTTCAGACGTACACAGAATGATTTGATATCACCGTACGCAGTCGCCGTTCTTTGCCTGTCATGAGAACGCTGAGGTTCTCTTAGCCATATAGTATCTGATTGTAGCCTCATCTCAGGTTCTCGAGCAGGGTATTATTAAGCCACAATTGAGCGGGCTAAAGATCTGCGGAGTTGGGTCCTTTATCTAGGGTGACATTGCTCCTGAGCCAGAGAGCTGAGGCCGAACCCCGGGTCTGCCTGGCTCGTCCACGTTTGCTGCTTCCCAAGCTCAGAGATGCTGGCTCTCCAGCTTGCACACCCTCCCTGCCAGCAGACGGGGCCAGCTGCTGGCTAAAGAAGACGGACGGTCGGGAACAGAACGGAAATCACTCGTTTGTCCCCAGCGCTCCATGGATCCCTGTTGAGTCCTTTGCTGCTAAGGGATCCTGGCATGTGCCAAACGAGGAGAGTTCTGCACCTGGTTCCCTTTCTCGGGATCATTCAACCGAAAGAAAATGATTTCAAAGACCTGTGACCGAGAAAATGTTAGAGGGCGACTCTGACACCCATTGCCTGTGGATATTCTGTCACTAGGAGGAATCCTTGCGCCCCTGGGAGTCGGCTGGGTGACTGGACCGGGTCGGCTTCTCGGAATAGCTTGTTATTTGACAAAGCGGATGCTGGGGAGCCCAGAGAAGATGAAAATCTCCGGGATTTGGGTGTGTTCAGAAAAACATATTTGCAGCAGAGTGAGATTGTCTCAGCTGATGTCATTGGGTTGGGTCTGACCAGGGCAGGGCCTCTCCCTGGCTCACTAGTGTTTTGGGATTTGCAACCCCTGAATGTCTCAGGACGGTGAGATCCTGGCACAGAGAAGGAGGCTTCCCTGGGGCTTCACTGTGCAGAGAACAAAAGAGGAACATTGAGGAGAACCAGAAACCTCTGTCTCCTCCAGAGACCAAACTGCCCGCGACATTCAGAACGCTCACCTCGCAATAACCTTCTCATGAAACATGAAGCACATGGGGGAAGGAGGGATGAGCTACAGAAGGAATGGAAAACAAGACGCTGTGCCCCTCTGGCAAGGGCCATAATTATCCTTGTTAAATAAATGCTTTGTAGCTGTTTTCATGTAGCTGAAGGAAATTTATACACGACGAACAGGACTTTCCTCCGGAGGAGAAAAGAACAATCAGAATGTCCCCAACTGGCATTCCATAGCTCCTTTCTACAGCTTTTAAGACAATGTGTGACAACATTCCAGAAACATGACACAGTAGATCAAAGTGGTTTGGGATGAGGACAAGGCAGCAGCTAGATCTGCCTGCGGTATGAAACCTGTGGCCCTTGCACGGGCACCCTAATCTCGCTGCTCAGTTGCTGCTGGTGTAAAATAGTGACCATTAACACCTGCCTTGAAGGCTTGCTGGGGAGAGCAAAGAAAATAATGTCGGCAAAATGATCTGGCCCAGGACCTATGACATAATGTCACGGGCTATCATCCCAAAGACCCTAACATTTCTGAACACCTGAACAACGTCACAACCTGCACTTGCTTACGGGAACTGACAAGGATTCCCCAACACAAAGGCCAAGGTGCCGAGTGCAAAGACCAAGGTGGTGATGGGCCACTGTGTGCAAAAAGGGCGGTGTGCAAAAAGGGCCGTGTGCAACAGAAGAATAACTACGCATGCCTAAAACAATTTCATCAGTTCCCACCAGGCCTGTAAACCCAGAAGGCGCCTCCCAGTCTGGAAGAAGGTGCCTTTGGAGCCTGAACTCACACGTCTCCATTACTTGATCAAAGGATAGAGTTTCTGCCCTGGCCGGTTTGGCTCAGCGGTTGGAGCATCGGCCTGTGGACCAGAGTCCCGGGTTCGGGTCCCGCTAGGAGCATGTAACAAAAAAAAAAAGAAAGAAAGAAAGAAAAAAGAATAGAATTTCTGCTCTGCTATACCGAACTCACGTTCATTCTGTTGGTGAGAACGGCACTGGGCAGGAGAAACTTAGTTTGGGTCCCTGACCCAGAAGGGTCAGTAACAGAACTGGTATATGGTCATAATGAATGGTAAGTAAAAGAAAATAACTATTCTCTTTCTATCTGATACCAAATGATGTTGGATGCATTTTGAACCAAGTGGAGAGATTTTCCATTGAATGAGATGATCCAAGTAGTAAGTTTCGCTGGCATCATCCTCACCCAGCTGCTGTAGTTTGAATGCTTGTGTTTGTCCGAAATTCATGTTGCCATCTTAATACTTACTACGATCGTATGAGGACGTTATTAGGTAATGAGGTGGGCCCTCATGAAGGGGACTAGTGCTTTTATACAAAAGACCCCAGAGGTCGCTGGTTCGATTCCTGGTCAGGGCACATGCACAGCTTGTGGGCCAAATCCCCAGTAGAGGGCATGCTGGAGGTGTCCAATCGGTTCTCTTCCACTGATGTCTCTGTCTCTCTCTCCCTCTCCCTTCCTCTCTAAAAATCAATAAAGGTAAAATAATTTTTAAAATAATAATTTCACTTAGACACTTCTTTTTTTCTAGTGATGATACATTAATATCCCAAGTATACTGTCCGCTTCCCTCTACCCCACCACATGCCTAAATATGTACACAGCTACATACATACATGTGGCTGGAAACATACCGTGTCTGGGGCCCCTGTTCACACTGCTCTCTCCTCATCTCTTTTCAAAACGCAAATGTCTCATCCTCTACCTGTGGCGATACCAGGTTCTCCAGAACCAAGGTTCCTACCTGCAGAGATTCCCCTCATGTTCAAGAGTCTAGGAGAGAGACCGGTCCACCTGAGACCCCTCTTGATTTGTGCAGTTGGTCAGGGGGCCACTGGTTCTGATAAAAAATGAGCCTTAGAGATTCATGTCTTGACGTTTAGAAAGTAATAGAAACCCCGACCCCGATAGAGGCCACAGGCGGTGGAGCAGCCCCGTTCTCCGCTGAAGCCGATCTCTTCGTGGTGGAACACCTACCCCAGTGCGCTGCGCGGTGGAGGGCCCCCCAAGACAGCCAGGGGGCCCCGCTGGAGTTCTAGCTCCCAGTTCCCCTGCAGGTTTGAGTGGTGAGGCTTCGGGCTGTGGTGGACCAGGCTACGTGATGGTAGCAGGGTCACTTTGGTAGAAGACATAGGCCATCCAGATTGAGTCTCAGGTGGAAGGTGCTGGGAAGAAAAACATTCTATACCCCCAGGAGGCTGTTCACAGTGTTGGATCTAGAGTCCAGGGGTACAACAGATTCCTAGGCTACTGCTGCTCCTGTAGGTGCCAGGAGAGGGCCCTTCCCCAAAAATACTTCGGGAAAAGACAATCTCTAGTATCGGGACCCTTTCCCCATAGTGGATCTGAATGGCAACTATTGCGATAGCTCTTGTCAATACTTTAACTTAGCCCGGCAGGTGTGGCTCAGTGGTTGAGCGTCAACCCATGCACCAAGAGGTCGCCAGTTCGATTCCCGGTCAGGGCACATGCCCAGGTTGTGGGCCAATGTTCTCTCTCATCGATGTTTCTCTCTCTCTCTCCCTCTCTCTCTAAAACCAATAAAGGAAAAAACATGAAAAAAATAAAAAAGACGTAGAAAGAATCCAGAGAGCATCAGTTGGGCTCTTGACTAAACTGTGACATTCTGCTTACAGTGTTAACACCCTCATCCCTTGCTTCCTGGCACCTGCCTCTCCAGATCCCTCCCAGGGCCCTGTTTTCACAAGAACTCCTTTGCTGTTCCACAGGTCTCAGATGCAGGGACAGGCCACAACCTCACCCATTTCTGGACTGGCGTGCGTATTTTAATGAGGATCCTATACAGGAATGAACCTCCTTCAAGACTCAGGGACTTTCCCCAGTGCCCCTACTGACACCACATTCTGTGGGTCCCTCTAGGTGTCTTGTTTGTCAGAAGACAGCACAGGGTACAAGCTGATGTCTAACTTCTAAATCCTGCTCCTCGTCAGTAAGAAAGTACAAGATGTTCTTCAATGTGAAAACTGCTAGATGACTCTAGAGATTAGGGAGGGACTAGCCAGGAGAGAGACTGAATTTTTACTAAACAAGCCCCTAAAACTCAAGCCTTTAAGCGAAAAAAAAAAAAAAGAAGTGTATAAAGGAAGGCTTCTTAATCAAAGTTCCTGCCCCAAATATTCAACAAAATCCTAACTTTATCTTCCCTATACTTCATGAAAGAAAAAACAGAAGCATAAATCCCAAGAATGAGTCAGCAAAGCAACCAAGTAAGGACCAAGGGGATAATCTTTTCCTTGACATTGACACTCACTTCCCCTCCATGACTGGGCGGCTAAATGCTGTTATCATCAGCCTTTAAGAAGTTAATTATAAGCGTCTCTGAGATGCAGCCTTAAAAGAAAAACATGCTCTAAGGTTAAGGCTGAAGACACTACCAATTTTCCCTACCACCACCACCACCCCGGCCACTGATTTATTTAATACAGTTAAGGCTTCAATTATCCCATAAAAGCCCAAGAACACCGCTTTCCTCTGGGCCTCTGCCGGGACAGGGTCCACTGGGCCCCTCAAGAACATGTTTTCTCTCTATCTCGAATGTTTTGCCACATGTTCTTGTTACGGGTGGCTGAGTAAGTGGTGACCACTATTTAATTAGGGCAAGATTTAACCTCCTAACAGAAGATATGGCTCATGATTTCACTTATATGTGATTTCACTTATATGTGGTGTCATAAATAAGCGAACAAAACAGAAACAGACTCAGAGACACAGAGAACATTTTGATGGTTGCCAGAGGGGAGCGGGGGGGGGGGGGGTAAAAAAGGGGAAGTGGTTAAGAAGTACAAATTGGTAGATATAAAATAGTCACAGGGATATAAAATACAGCACAGGGAATACAGTCAGTAATATTGTAATAACTATGGAAGGTGTCAGATGGGTACTAGATTTATTTATCAGGGTGATCTCTGTGTAAGTTATGTAAATATCTACCCACTATGTTGTACACCTGAAACTAATACAATATTGTATGTTAACTGTCATTGAAAAGTAACAAATTATTAAAGAAAACATGTCTCATGTTTCCAAGATCTGCCCCTCTGAGAGCCTTCCCAAACATAAACTGGGGTAGCCATGATTCCTTCACGTAAGGAGGCGATAATTTTAATGATCTCGAGTTATATATGGGGACAACTGAAACTTACAAGACTTCAGAACATTGGTTTTAGGAAGTAAATGAAAGTGCGTGTTTCTCTATTGTAACACATTCTGTGTGTTTCTAGCTGGCAAGATTTCATCATGGGTATTTTTGCTGTGACTTGTAATTCAGAGCTTTTTATGAAAATAAATCAAATTAAATTACTCATCATGATTTCGACCAAATAGGAATTTCCTCCAGATGCATTATAATTGTCTACACTTATTTCATTTGTTTCATAGTTATTTTCTTTGCCTTGCACATTCTTTCTATTTTATACTTCATCGGCGAGGGAGGTATATTTTATGCCCCCTTGTATAATTTTGTTTTATGTCTATCAGAATTATGACAGCCAAACTATCATCTCCAGGAGTGACTCTCCTTAAAATTGGCACAAGCTGAAGTAATTTGTGCCATAAAGCAAATAAATAACAAAATTTATTGTTCTTATATCATGTAAAACACAGTACTTACTCCTAATATACAGTGTGATACAGTACTTAGTCTGAAACAGGCAGTATTCTAAATGCTTTACATGCAGTAACTCATCTAATCCTCAAAACAACCCTGTGAAAAGGTATTATAATGATCTCTACAGGTGAGGGATTTGAAGCAAAGAGTGGTTAAATAACCCTCCCAGTCACCAGCTAATAAGAAGCATCAGAGTTAATAAGCACCAGAAGCAAACATTCTAACAGTCAGAGATCCATTTTCTTAAGCACCATGCTGAGCTGCCTGTCATTATTCACAGGTAATATAATAGCCAACATGAAAAAACAAAAGAGGCGAATATACAGATAAATCAGAATTCATATCGGGGTTTATCAAAGTGTCCAAATATAATAGCAAGAGGCAAAAATTAATGATAAGTTTATGCCCCCGTAACAATAAGAATATTCTAGTCAAATAGACACATGCTTGACAGTGAACCAGATCCACCCTTCTTTGTCTTGGTTTGTAATTCTGCATCCTGTAAACATTCTCGTATAAATGTATATAAAATAAATATTCATGAATTTATACTGTCCACAAATGCATGATTAAGTAGATAAATGGAGGAAAAGAGACAAATTTCCCATGCAGAAGAATTAATAATAATGTATGTAGATACTCTCCCTGAAGAAGGTGGAGTATAATTTCTCAACCTTTAGTGCAGGTGTTAATTAGTGACTTACTTCCCAACGTATGAAGAGGGGGAAATGACCTTACAGTGAAGAAGCCTGGTAAACTCTACCTTAGCCAGGTGATCCAAGACAAGTCATGTCGATGGCATGTCCTTGATATGATGTGTTGAGAATGGTACTTCGTCTCTGTGGTCTTCCTCAAAAAACCGATGACCCCACTCAAGTCATGAGACTAAACACCAGTCAAACTAAACTGAGAACATTGTACAAGACAACACTCTCTACTGACTAACACTCCCTGAAACTATCAAGGTCATCAAAACAAGAAAAGTCTGAGAAGCTGTCACTGTTAAACTCACAGAGGAGGCGAAGATAAGACAACTAAATGTAATATGGTACCCTGGAAGGACCCTCAATCAAAAAAGGTCATTAGGGAAAAACTAGTAAAATATGGAGTTTACTTAATAATAATGTATCAGTATTGCCTTCTCACATTTAAATCCTTAACCTATTTGGCATTTACTTTTGTGCATTGTATAAGGTATGGATTGAATCTTCCCCGTATAAAAAAACACATTATCTCAGCACCGTTTATTGATTGGTCCCTCCTTTTATTTCTGGCCTACAAGGCTAACTCTGTCATACATTAAGGATAAAAAAGACTTAAATGTAAGTCACGAAACCATAAAATTACTAGAACAAAACATAGGCAGTAAAATCTCAGACATCCCTTGTAGCAATATTTTATGCCAATAGTTCTCTTCGGGCAAGGGAAACAAAGGAAAAAAATAAACAAATGGGCTCCATCAAACTAAAAAGCTTCTGCACCACAAAAGAAATCATCAACTAAATGAAAAAGAAACCCACGTGTATGGGAAAACCATTCGCCAAAAATACATCGGATAAGGGGTCCGTTTCCAACATTCTTTCAAATGCTGTTTCCTCATTGGTTTACACGTGTATCTAATTAAAATGTTAAAAAAAAAACAACATATTACACATACGAAAGTATGAAGAGTGTTCAATGCAAGCGACAGTAAATGTTTTATAGGCAAGGACATTTGGACGAGTGAGAGGTGTTTGAATGACTGAGAGTTGGCTGGAACTAACAAAACATGGGCAGTAAGTGTAACAAGGTAGCAGGGGGGAGGTTGTCCTGCTTGGCACCAGTGCTACAGAAATACCCGTATCCATGCCATCTCCGTCTCCCAAGATCTCCACCCTCTGTTGGGGGCAGGGATCGGACGAGTCGGGAGTGCCATGCATTGTTGACAAGGCTGCCAGCCACAAGGGCAGTTTGCTTGGGGGTGGTTCTCATCAAAGCCTGGCGGCATGAGAGGGGCACCCTCCTTCATGGAGAATGTTTAGTCAGCTACCAAGAGAAGGCTGGTGCTCGGCACGACAGTTCCTCTGTAAGGGCCAGGTGACTGATGCTCCCAGACCGGTGTCTCCCGCCTGCTTCATGATCTACTCATCGGGCATCGCGTTGAAACTAGGGTCCCAGACTAGAGATTTGGAAGCAGGGGGCTTCTGGGCAGGATCTGTAATGGTTCTCAGGGTCAGGTAAGCTAAAATTCTATACTAGTCCGGCTGGTGTGGCTCAGTGGTTGAGCGTCAACCCATGCACCAGGAGGTCGCCAGTTCGAGTCCCAGTCAGGACACATGCCCAGGTTGCGGGCCCGATCCCCATTGGGGGGCATGCAGGAGGTGTCTGGTCAATGTTCTCTCTCATTGATGTTTATATCTCTCTCTCCCTCTCCCTTCCTCTCTGTCTAAAATCAATAAAGGAAAAGAAAATTTTTTAATACTATACTAGGGGAAGGCTCCTTACAGAGGGCAAAAGACTAAATCTGTGCTCCTTAAAGTGTGGTTTTTGATACAGCATCAGCAGCTCTTGGGAACCTGTTGGATACATAAACTCTCCACCTACCCCAGACCTCCTGAATCCGAAACTCCCGAATGTTTTTTATTCATTCATCCAATAAATGTGCATTTAATACCTGCTCTGTCTAGACACTGAGGATTTGTTTATGAACAGGACTGACACTCTCCCTGCTCCCTCAGAGCTTACATTCAGGGAGAGGAGACAGAAAATAAACAGGAAAAAAAGTTGGGTCGCTTTGGTGTGGGGTGTGACGGGAAGGGAGGATCTAGGTGGTCTGAGCAGCTGCTAACATGGTGTCATCTGCTGAGACAGGAAGCAGTCAGTGCAGGGAGAGGTTATTGATCAAGTAATACATGTGGAACACCTAGGAAGGAAAGTGTGGTTGGGATCGACACTTGGCTGAATACACTGAAAGGGTGTTCAACTCCCCTTTCTCTCCAAGTCATGAAAAAAGGAAACCTTGGATCTTCTTATAAAAATTTCAGCCTGAGTTACGCACTATTTACCGGGGCGGGTGTTGAAAATGAAATGATTTTTGAATTCTAAGGTTGTTTGCAGGTTCGAGTTTGAATTTCTTAGCTTGCCTGAGAGTCTGAGAGCATCAGGTGTGGAAGCTTCTGAGAGTCATTTTACAGGACTGCTTGTTCAAGTTCAGTTCACTGACAGCCCAGGTCCTCACAGGCCTCCAAGGCTGCTCTAACTACACGTGTTGGAACATCACACGCAAGTCCAACTTCTGTCAGTTACTAGTAGATTCGTATAACGTTATTAAATGGCAACCTCCTGTGGCTTATAAAACATCAATCAGTTAAATTATTTTTATACCCTTGCACACCAGAGAAAACAACCTGCAGTTCTTAATTTCATATAGAGAAAAAATTTAGTATCATTTTACGTGACAACCAAAGTCGTAGGAAGGTTGCTACAATTTCAACTCTTCCCTCCCCTCCCTTCTTCCTCGGAATGCCCTTCCCCATCACTATCTCATGTGTTATTATCTTTCTATTGCTATTCCTCTTTCATAGCACATTTTGGGGATCCCTCACATGTGGTCCCTCACTGGTCCCTTTCCCCCTGACTGGTCAGGTGGTACCCTCTTCAGAGAGCTCTCGTCCGTCCCTGGCTCATAGCTACATGGAACTCGTTTGCTTACCTGCATCTATCACTGATTCCCAAAGGCCAAGGCACTGTGCTGGGGACCAGGGATCAAGAAAATAGTCCTTATCTGAAAACCCCTGGGGGCACAGAGCCTTCATGCTCGCTGTTTTATAATTGCATGAATAAGTAAAATAATTTGGAAACTAGATAGAAGTCTTGTTATTAGAGTTGGTCATTAAAAAAAATTAACTTTGGTGATTATAATATCTTCTATGATAAGTTCAGCAGAGCCTAAAGAAGCTTCTACCAGTTGAGAAAATTTCCATTGGTCCATTTACTTAGAATCTGAAAAGCAATTAAAACAACACTTTGAATGAAAATCAGTCAGAATCTGAGCTTTTCATAAACATCGAAATGCTTTTCCAAGCACTGAAGCAGGGCTTCCTTCAGGCCATAACTACAGGGCGGGGCAAAGGGAGGTTTACAGTTGTTCATCTGGAAAATAATACAAAAGTTAACAAAGAATAATATAAGAATAAGCTGCTTTGCGTTCTCACCACGGTGAGCCTACTTTTGCCAGGCCCTGTACATGTTTTGTTTTCACCTTTTCACGTTTATACGTATGCGCATGAATGCTTTTAAAATTAGTGCTATGTCGTGTAAACACTTATAACTAAGAAATCAGAAACGTGGGTTTTCATGGAGTCACCATCATGTCCCCGTTGGGGAAGGCTCTTAGAATCTCTGAGCTCAAGTCTCTCATCAGCAAATGGTCAGAGGTCTGCATCCTTCTGTCTCAAAAAATTGCTATGAGGTTCGGTTGAGCAGTCATGGATGTGGAAGTCCCTCAAACTTAAAATTCACTAGAGACATACATATATTCTGCTGGAGATGAAGTGCTATCATTGCTACCTATGGGAGGCAGAATAATAGCCCCCAAAGATGAACAAATCCTAATTCCCAGAACTTGTGAATATGTTCACGTACATGGCAAAAGGCATTTCACCAATTTGATTAAGGGTCTTGACAGGCCCTGGCTACTGTGGCTCGGTTGACTGGAGCATCATCCCATACACCTAGTGCTCACGGGTTCAATTCCAGGTCAGGCTACATATCTAGGTTGCGAGGGCTCAGTCCTGGTTGGGGTGCATACTAGAGGCAACCAATCAATGTTTCTCATCGATGTCTCTCTCTCTCGCAAATCAATAAATATATCCTAGAGTGAGGATTAGGAAAAAAAGAATCTTGACAGAGAAATTATCCAGCCGATGACAAAGATTCTCTCCTTGATCAAACTCCAGTCAGGCTCTTTGGAGCCCTCTTCACAACTCGGCCTCAACCATGGCCTATAAAGGTTTCAGTGAACACGAACATAGTTTCTTTTCTTTTTTTTTTTGGTACGTGCCCCTAGCAGGAACCGAACCCAGGACTCTCTGGTCCATAGGCCAATGCTCCAACCGCTGAGCCAAACTGGCCAGGGCAAGAACATAGTTTCTAACAGCTCAGGGACACACCCCTAAGAAGAACCCACCCCCTTAGAGTGTCTGCCTGAGAAAACTCAAGCCCACCAGAAGAACTGACTGCTTGTTCCGGCCAACACCTGTACACAGGGCCCCTGTCTCCAGTCCCGGTGGGGTGGGGTGGGAGCCACACTTCGGGGAACACGAGTCAGTAAACCCAGATGGGTTTCACGGGGACCACTCTCCACTTCCTGCTTTGTTTCATCTTTAATTTCCCTTATTTGGCTCATTCCCTCATTCCTCCTCTCTAGCCCTCGCCCTCCCTTGAAAACATCCAGCCACCTCTGCACAGATCAGCATGGAGCCTGGCCCTTTCTCCCTCCGTCCGCAGTCACCGCTAAAATCCGTCTCCACTGCTTTAACTAACGCCCCACGGCGTCCGCCTTTGACAGGCCCGGTAGAACCATCACGAGCGTCCTTGTGGGAGGGGGACAGGGGATCTGCAATGAGGGGTATGGCAACGGAAGCAGAGGCCGTGATGCCGCCTGAGCCCAGGAATACAGGCGGCCGGTGCCAACTGGAACAGGTAGGCGAGGACGCTCCTCCCAGAGCCTCGAGGAGCGCGACCCTGCTGACACCTGGAGCTGAGTCACACCAGACCCTTTTCACACTTCTGACCTCCCAAACTGTAAAATAATACATGTGTGCTTTTATAAGTCACTAAGTTTGTGGTAACTTATTGCAACAGCAATAGGAAACTAATTACACCATCCATGTAAACTAATCAACCCAACAGAAGTGTGTTAATGTCACATATAACCACTCGAGATAGTGTTGGATTAGTCACAGCATGGACTTTGGTGACCACGGAAGGTCATGAGCTTGTGGCACACTGACATCAACACATTTTTAAGGACTGTATCTTCAAATAGGTCTTTAATTCCAAATCCAACATCTTCCTTTGGGAACACGCACCACACACTAAATACCAGAGCCCTTGCAAAAGACCGAGGAGAATTTCTTGCCAAGCATTTAAGTGTTAAATCATGATCATTTGTCTCAACACTTCTAACAAGGATGATTCATTTTTACTGAAATTGTTTCATTTCTCAGCCTCTAAGGGAAAGTTTTGACATATCATAATGCACTCTTAATTAGCTCTGCTCATAGTGGCAATATAATAAAATGATAGACTGTACACCCAACAGCAGCTTCTTATGAAACCTCTGCGGGGTTGCTTGTGATTTCTTGGTGTGCTTTCCTACAGAAGGGAAAGACTGATGGGCTGTTTTCCCAGGAACAGTGTAGAGAGACGAGGCCGACAAGGATCAGCAACTCCATGTTACCTCCATGAGAGAGGCCAGATGTGATTTCTATTTGGTAATTCATGTCCCTCTCTGGAGTTTCAAGTGACTAAAAACACTTTCGTATTTTAAGGTGTTTTTGTTGTTTGTTTGTTTTTAATCCTGAGAGGCAAAATACAATCAATGCACTCTTCCCGACCTCAAGGGTTCACAGCATACAGTGTCCTGTGCAAGAACCAGACGTGATTGTCACTGGGTTGTTTCATTGCAGCAAGTCAAGGAGGCTGTGGATTCCCATCCAAAGCTCTGTCTCCGGGAAGGGCGGTTCGCCATTGCCTATATATGCTATTTGGGTAATTACATGTTGATTTCTTCTTTGAAGTTGGCTAAACATACGGTTGGGTTCCATCAACCTCCTCGGGTTACAGCTCTGTCTATAAAACAGAGCGAAGTGTTCCAGATAAACGTTGAGCAAGAATAGAATTTGGTAAGAACCACCCAGACCTTGAGACCCTTGTCCTAACACCATCAGTTCCTTTTTTGTTTTCTAACTTACTGATTTGATAAATTTCCGTAGTTAATATTATTCAGAATAAGTATCTGGTCCAAGTTTGCCTAGTCATTAAGATGGTCATTACCATTCCCATAAGTCTCCTATTTCTCTAATATTCTTAAAGGTGTACTTTATAATCTCTAATAATACCTCTGGCCTCTCACAAAGCAGTTTCCCCAAAATACACATAATACAGACTGTGCCCATTTCTGTTTTGTTTTTTTTTTTTTGGTACGTGCCCCTAGCGGGAACCGAACCCAGGACTCTCTGGTCCACAGGCCAACACTCCAACGCTGAGCCAAACCAGCCAGGGCTCCATTTCTGTTCTGCACTGGGTGTTTGACTTTCACAAGTAGGGGAAATAATCAGAAAACAGCTTATTTTCAGGACTCTCCCTGATGTTCGCCTAGGTTCAGGGATAGTAACTACTCAAACTGGATGAACACTTGCAGCAAGGGAAGAGGAAATTTTATTTTTCTGACAACTTTTCTGTTGTTACCATGAGCTCATGCTATGAAAAGGTTTCAGACTGGAAAGAATCCACCTTTGCTCCACGGGCCCTGCAGCTCCAACTGGGCATTTTCCTTCAAGTTATAAACTTCCTTTAGCTTAGTTGCAATTTAAATGAACTTCAACAGGAAAGTGGGTAAAGAAAAATATTATGTTTCAGCTGTAAGTTTGGAAGGGATTTTGTTGTGTCCCCCGGCAGATTTTGTAATGGCAAAATTGCAAGGACTGCAAACAACCCTCCTTTCAACAGATGTGCATGATACACATGGTTGAGGGAAAGGAAACCAATTACGGTCTGAGATCCATTTGTCATGAAGTCATGTCTCTAAAATTACTATTGACACCCGACCTTCTTTGGTGGCACATCTTGCCAAAGCCACCGCTAGATGAATGGATTCGTTACTTCAGTTGGAGGGTTATGACTAGCGCGTCCTCTCCGGAGTGCCTTCACGTTTTATTAATTGAGAGCTGCATTCCAAATTAATTAAAGAGGACCCAATAGGAGACGCTTAGAACTGGCCAACTTCGTTGGGAAGCCTTGGGGTGGAACAAGTCTCTCTAGAAGTTCGTTTTCCTAAAACTGAGGCTGCCTTGAAAGAAAAGCAAACTGTTCTCCTCGAGAGTCAAGTTCATTGGGTTGTCTAGGATGGTTTGGGAGAGCAGAGCACTGGACAGCAACTTCCTCTTACTGAGGAAGGGTTTGCAAACATTCATACCCAGCCTGTTAATTTAATGCAGGAACTTTAAGGATAATAAATATAATTAATGTTTTTTAATGTATGGCATAGACTTACGTTTCTAGGAATGGCAGACCAACCTTTGTTTGCTTCTAAAGTTTCATCAATAATTATACTTGCTTTCGTCATTATGTGTACTTTTTCAAGTTCAGACAAATTTCTTTTCTTCCTTGCCTGGGGTGTGTGTGTTTACTTTCAAGTAGGTGTTAGATTTATCAAATGATTTTCACATCTATGAAGATATCAAATGGTCTTCCCCACTTAATCTAATTTAATCCATTATAATCACTATTTTTCTAGTGTAGAATCATCCTGGCATTTCTGAGAAAAATCTAACAAGGCCATAAAGTATCATTCTTTTAATTCACTGCACGTTCAACTTACTAATGTTTGACTTACATTTGTGTTTCTATATAAAATTGGCTTAAAGTGTTTAATGCAATCCCTGTCCAATTTTGGTACAGGGTCTATCCTTGCTTCATAAAATGAATTGAGCAGCTTTCTATCTTTTCCTAGATTCTGGGACATTTATATAAAGGGGAATTTTTGTTGAAGATGGGCAAAGCTTACCCACAATACTGTGGTATCTGGGGTCTTTTAGAGTAACATTGTTTTACTACCATATACGTTTCTTATATGAATCTTGGTCTATTTAGTTTTTTACTAGTTGAAGAGTCGATATTAGTCATTTATAGTTTATAAAACTGTTGGCATAATGTATAGTATTCTAATAATTTTTAAAAATCCACTTAGCATCAGAAGTAGGCCCCATTTTTCTTTATTGATGTTGCTTATTTGTTGATTCTCCTTTTTATTTGATTATCTCGACACTCTTGTGTACTTTTTTAAAAATCTTAACATTAGGTTTGTTTTCATTGAACAACTTTTCTTATTTTTTTAAAATTTCATTTCCATTTTATTAATATCTCATCCCCCGCTTTCTTTGGATTTATTTTGTTTTACTTGATCTGGTTTCTTGAATTAAAAAATTACTTCATTTAACTTTCGTCTTCACTGTTTTCAAATTAACGCATCACACTAGATCTTTTCTCTAAATCCTACTTTTACTACATTCCACAGGTCTTACTATGTAGTGCTTACTTTTCATTTGTTTATTCCACAGATATTTATTGAGCACCCACAGTGTTCCAAGCACTGTTCTAACTGCTGGGAATACAACAGTGAATGAAGTAGATAGCTATTCTTTCCCTCACAGAACTTACAGTCAACTCTTATTATAAATGGATTGAACAGAAAATACCCCTCTAAAGAGGTAAAGTTAAACAAAAAATGAGGAGAAAAAAAAACCTCTCTCTTTTTTTAAATTGGAAGGAAATCCTAGCACAGAAAACAGTAAGTACAAAGGCCCTGAGGTAGAAACTTGCTTGACTTGCTTGTAGCAGAGGCAGGAGGCTGGGGCAGCAGCACAGCAGGTGAGGAGGGAAATGGAAGAAAACAAACAGCTAGATGGGCCCTGGAAGGCTGTGGTGGAAATAACTGTGACGTGACACCAGTGGAAGGTTTGAGCAGGGCAGTGACGTGATCTGACTCATGTTTTTAACGTATCTCTCTGGCTGGTTTGTGACTAATGGACCATGATGAATGAGAGTCTTTCGGTCCTGAAGTGTTTCTAATTTATACCTTTTAACCTGAAAGTCATTTAGTAGAGAGTATCTATTTCCTAAATCTATCTATTTTTTTTTTTCATTTGACAAATTTTAATATGTATGGCATTGAGGGAAGTGAATATACCTCATAGAGTAACAGGTTTATTTTATATTATTGAGATTATTCGAATTACTTAATGAGATTCCAAAATTTTTCATTCAAATCACAGTGTCTTTCATATGCTTTGTCTAGAAGACTAGTAGAGTTCTGTAAAAAGTGTGAAAAATTCTCCCTCTGTGACAATCATTATTTCATTAAAGTACTATTAGTTGTAATTTAACATGTTTTGAGGTGATAGTGTGATATATAACAATTCATGGCCTCTTTTTTTTTTTTTTCTTTTTTTTTGGTAGAGTATTCCATTTCCCTGTTAAGATTTTCTCTCTTTGTTCCTTTTTTTAATGCCTTAAATACTGGTTCATTTATACTGTTAACCTGCCATCTTGTGGCTCTTTGCCTGGTATTCACTCCCTTCCTCCTGTTTTCATAAGGAGCCACTACATACGGATGGTTGATATGTTCATTTCTGACCATATCTTAGCACATGGACACTCCGAAGAATATCTAGGAAAGGCCCACACAATGGTGAAGGATCTGGAAACCACGTGGCTGAATAAGCTAATAACACTAGTGCACAAAAAGGACCCCCCGGGGAACACAGGAGCTACCTTCAAATATAGAAGGTCCTGTGAACACATTATTGGAACCTGAAATTTGAGAACTAAAAGAGTGATTCTCCTCTTCCAAGCTCTTCACTTTATAGGCAAGAAAAGTCTCGGGGAGATGAACACTCTGACTTAGTCATGGGGCTGTTACTTGCTGTGTTGGGACTACAACATGAACTTCTAACTCATTGGTCATGCTCTTTGTCGCTATAGAAAAGTGGTTTTAGTGACCCATAAATAAGACATTTCTAGTCATTAGAGTGCTTTAAAAATGGACTGTCACAGGTTGAACTGTGTTCCCTAAAATGATATGTGAAGATGGGCCAGAACACCCATTGTGCCAATGAACTATTGATATACATGAGCTACGAATCTTCAGGGAGTGGAGGGGGGAAAAGTCCATCTCAAAAAGTCACATACCACATAATGTTCTTGATATGACCAAATTACAGAGGTGCAAAGAGATTCGTGAGTGCCAGATTCCTGTTAGGGACAATAAGGGGGTGAGGGGTAACTGTAAAAGAAACACAGGGAGACGTTGGGGTGATGAAATGGTCTGTACCTTGATAGTGCTGGTGGTTACACAAATCTACACCTGTGAGAAAATGGCACAGAACACACATTGTGCCAATGTCAATCTCCTAGCTTTGATATTGCACGATGTCAATAAACATTATGATGCTCTTTATATAAAGCACTATTGTAGCATAGTTATATAGAGTTGTGTAAAATGTAACCACAGGGGCAAACTGGATGTAGGCTACACAGTCCTTCTTATAGAATCTTTACAGCTTCCCCTGAACTCATAATTATCTCAAAAGAAATGGTGACTGTCATTTGACCACCATTTGGTTTGGAGGAGCTTTGCTTAGTCATGTTTTCTAATGACATAGCACAGCCCTCTGGGGCATTTGGTTGAAATTTGAATGAATTACCACTAGATGACACCATAGATTACATAACCAAACCGGTCACAACATTCCCCGAGGGTCTGAAATTCATCTAAGCCTCTATTGTTTTCCAAGACATGCTTTAGAATAAAAAGATGGAATTGATCATCAAAGTTTTATTCTCTCTTGATCTTAAATCTTACTTTAATTATATCTTCAACTTTAGAGATTTTTTTTTTCTTTTTACATTTTTGGTCCAGTTTAAAAAAAAAAAAAAGTATATAGTTTAAAAAACAGAAAAAAATAACATACTTCTGAGGATTTCCTTGGAGGTGCTAGACTTACTTTGCAGCCAGAATTCAAGATAAGGGATGAGGAAAATACCACTGAAGAACAAAAAGACGTGTCCCGTGTTAAGGTACCAACCAGCTTTAGATAAAAGGACTCTGCATGAGTCTTCCTGAGTCGCTATAAATGTCTTTCAGATCAAGGAACCAACAGCCTCCTTCTTCTTGCACCCGCTTCCCCCGGTCTTAGAGTGCAAAGCTATCATGTGCGGTGACAGATGTATTCCAACCTCAGGACCTTTGTTCTTGTCACCCTTTCCTGGGAAAACCTCTACCCAGGTGTCCATAGGGTCGACTCCCTTACTTTACATAAGTCTCTAAAATGTCACCTACTCAGCGACGCCTTCCCCGAGGCACCCAAACACATATAGCACACCTGCACCTCATACACCACATTTCTCTGGCCATGGTGTCTGTTTTCTTTCCCCTCACTTATATCACATTATGGTATATTTTTCCCCAACGTAGGAACTTGGTTTATTTTATTCATGACTCCCATCCATCCAGATCAGTACAAACACGTGTTTGTGAGAGAAATAGACAATTAAGAGAGATAGCTATGCCCATAGTATGTGCTCAATAAATACTAGTTCCTAGGGCTCCTGGGTCTTCTACATCGTTAGCAAGTCTGTTCCTGGTACCCTCTTCCAACATCTAAAAGTCTATAAGCAAAACATGGTTGTTTGAAGCTCATAACAGATTAGCATTTAACACTTAATGGCTTTTCAATTAATTTTTACACTGAAGTCATATTTTTTAAAATAGTATATTTTTACAGAGCAGAAATATCAAAACACAGGGTAATTAGTAGTCCGTGAAACTTGTATATTTATAAAAAGAGTTATAACTTTAATTAAATTTTTATACTAGCTCTACTTTCTGCCAGTAAAAACCAAAACATTTGGGTTTACGTGTTTTTATAAAAAACTAAAAAGTGTTGCTTAATCAAAATACACATAAGTCAGCAGTAATATTGGTTTTCTTCTCATGTAAGCAGTATTAGAACAATGACACTCCATGGTATTGATGTACTAATTTAGCGCTCATGCCTGGCTGTTGCCTCATCCGTATTTTCTTGCCACATGTTGAGAAAACGAGATCTCCAGTCATACAAGTTTTTCATCTCCTTTCCTCGAGTCATATGTACACTGAAAAGGTGAGGTAGCTAAAGGAAAATGAGGGCATGATTTATACTCAAAGCAAAAAGTTAGTCACGATTCTACAATTCCAAAAAGTTCTGGAAAATGAAAGTTTTCTATAATCTATAAAATTATAGATTTTAGAATCATATAGTCTATAAAATTGTAGAGAAGCACTTCTGGATTGGCAGAATAAGATCAACTCCACTACAACAGCAAGGGGAACACTGGCAAAAACTGTCAAATCAACTCTTCCAGACCTCCGAGGGTCACCAGAGCTTGTCATAACACACGGAGCATTCATGAAGAACTATTACAACGCAACAATAAATAGACAAAGACCCGATTTTAATCTATAAAATTTTTAAATGGGTGAAAGATCTGAATAGCTCTCCAAAGAAGACATAGAAATGACCAGTAAGTGCATGAGAAGATGTTCCAGATCATTGGCCATGAAGGAAATAAAAATCAAGCCCACAGGGAAACACCACTTCACAGATACCGAGATGTCTGCAATACAAAGACAGGCAGCAACAAGGGTCCACGGGGAGGAGGAGACATCGGAACCCTCACACATTGCTGGTGGGAATGGAAAATGGTGCAACCATTTTGGAAAACAGTGTTTCACTTCCTCAAAAAACATTAACAGTTAGTTACTCTATGACTCAGCAATTCTGCGCTTAGATGAATACTCATATTTTCACATGCAACGCGTTCCTGTTTGTACTAGCGTTATTCATAACAACAAAAAAAGTGGAGAACCAAAATGTCCATCATCGGCTGCACGGATAAACAAAATGATGCATCCATACCGTGAAATATCACTCAGCAACGAAACAGAAAGCAGTACTGATATTGATATGCGCTACAACGCGGAGGAAGCTTGAAAACATTACGCTAAGTTAAAGAAGGTATGACACAGAAAGCCACATATCGTATATCTGTGTGTGTATAATTCTGATTATATGAAGTGCCCAGAAGAGGCAAATCCATAGAGAGAGGGTGTAGGTTAGTGATTGCCAGGGGCGGAGACAGGGAGAGACGGGGAGTGACGAATATATTCCAAAATTAGATAGTGGTGATGGTTGTGCAGGTTAAAATGGTGGATTCTATGGTATGTGAATTATATCTCAATAGCCTGTTTTAAAAAGTAAAAGAACCCTGGCCATTTTGGCTCAGCAATTAGAGCGTCGGCCCTTGGACCAAAGAGTCACAGGTTCGATTCCAGCCAAGAGCCCATACCTTGGTTGCTGATTGGCCGGGCCCTGGTTGGGTCATGCGGGAGGGAGCCAATAGATGTGTCCCTCTCACATCGATGTTTCTCTCTCTCTCTCTCTCTTTTTCTCTCTCTCTCCCTCCCTCCCTCCCCACACTCTGAGGATAAATGGAAAAATATCCTCTAGTGAGGATTTTAAAAAAAGTAAAAGAAAAAATATGACTTGAACTTATTTGATAGCAAAATTGTTCATTGTCTTTATTTATGCTGCTTAGTGTGACTATATATTTCCTGCAGAAACATTAATGCATTTCTTTATCAGGTACTGTGCTGGACCCTGCTAGAGGGGTTCTGTAATATGAAATGTGATAACTGTTTACCATTCTGAAGCGCTTGGAAATCTGAATTCTTTTTTTTTTTTTTTAATCCTCACCCGAGGACATTTTTACATTTTTTTGTTCGGATAGAGCGGGAGGGACAGAGAGGAAGAGAGAGAGAGAGAAACATCGATGTGAAAGGGACACATCGAGTGGCTGCCACCCACACGACCAACCAGGGCCGGGGACAAACTGCAACTGAGGTACATGCCCTTAGCGGGAACCGAACCCAGGTCTCTCCGGACCGCAGGCCGACGCTCCAACCGCTGAGCCAAACCGGCCAGGGCAGAAATCTGAATTCTTAATTCTGAAACACATCTGGTTGCAGGGGTATTTAAATAATAGATATTATGGATTATTCTCGATAATCACTCACATAATAATAAATACTGAACTTCAATTTTGGTTCCTCTCTTGCACCCAAGAGCAGGGCGAACAGACACATGTTTAATACAAATGCTTGTATGGGGTTACTTGGCCTAAAAGTCCTCAGTCGCTTAGAGCAGAAAGGAAATATCTATGGTCTCTGCAGGTCTGAAGATGGTTTGTAACCTCAGTTTGGTATTTCATTCACAGGATTCACAGTTCCCGGAGTCCTTTATTAATATATCCATCATCTCCTGTCTTCAATTATGGCCACAAAGAAATGTTACCACCTCCAAGAAATGATTTAGTTCTTTTTAAAAACAAAACAAACAAACACTTCTTTTTTTTTAGTACGTGCCCCTAGCGGGAACTGAACTCGAGACTCTCTGGTCCACAGGCCTACACTCCAACTGTTGAGCCAAACCGGCCAGGGCAAACAAACACTTCTTATAAATGAGACCCAAAACTTAAGAGAAAAACAAAAATAAACACACACCTGTACAACGTGTACTTTCTGATGTGAAATCTCCACCATCACCGGTAAGAAGACAGTTTTCTCTTCGTGAACCACCAGTAGGATGACCCTGAACCAATAAAAGACTGTAAGTCAAGGTTCCTCTCCTAGTAGTGACCCAGGCATTGTGATATATACACCAACACTGTAACAAAACAACGTGTGGGTGCCTGGTGACTCTCAGTGCAGTTTTGAAAACACTAGATTGAGGTTTAATGACAGAAACAAAAATCCCAACAAAGTGAGACCTATTATTTTAGTGCGCCTCTTGTTGGGCATTGAAAGCTATGAAGATCCCTGAAATTTTATTTAAACCAAAGTGGTTTGGGTGCCGTATACCTAGGCCAGTGGTCCCTGGACCAGCGGCATCAGCATCACCTGCAAACTTGCTAGAAAGGCAAATTCGTGGGCCCACCGCACACCCTACTGAACCAGAAACTCCAGTCTGGGCGAGACAGCATTGTGTGTTAACAAGCCTTCCGCTGATTCCGATGCAAGCCAGACCTCCAGAACTACTGGCCTGTGCAAATGCCCCATATATCCCAATTTCATTTGGAAAAGGCTTGATATAACTTCCCCTCTCACAAAGGCGTGGTTCGCATTGACTGCATGTTAAAGGCTCTGAGTAGTCTTGCGGCAAAGGAAACATGAAAGCATAGAGCCCAGAAGAATGAAAGCCGGGCATGACCGTGCCCGGAGACAGAACTTCGCTCTGTAGAGACTTGATCTGCTTTTCCTTTAAGCAGAGCAGTACAAATTATCTTGAATAATCATTTCTGTTCTCTTGTTGCCTTGCTAGGTCTCTTGGTCTTTATGTAGGGCACATCTGTGCCTATAATGAGGTATGATAACCCGCTCTGGTCCCCGCAGGGACCACACATGCTTGGCAACCGCTCCCTGTCAGGGGCCAGGCTGTAGCCTGCTGTGTTCCATAAAGGCAAAGCAGGAATGTCAGTCCAACCAGAGACAAGTCGCAAACACTCGGAAGCTGTCACAGACGGGGTTCATTAGCAATATTCTGAAAAGGCCGAGGGAAGCCAGAGTAGAACATTCTCTCCCTTGCTCTCTCTCGTTCTCTGTATGATATTCTTTCTTTCTTGTGCATAGCAGACTCATCCTTCGCCCTTTCAACATCTGTTTAAAATTAAGAGAGCAATTTATGATCAAAGATTCTGATCGTCATGCTGCCTTTTTATTTTTATTTATTTTTTATTAATTAATTTTTGTTACAGATGTTTCTCCTTTTTCCCCCACTGATTCCCCCCTCCCCCTCCCTCCCTGCCCTTTCCCCAGTCTGTTGTCCATGTCCACTGTTCATGCACACATGCATATAAGTTCTGTGATTTATCTCTCCCCCGCCACCCCCCTCTTTAGGGGATTGTCATACTGCCTTTTTATTAAAAAAACAAACAAACAAACAAACATCTATTCTTCCTGAAACCCCAGGCATGAAAATGTAAGGCTCAAATTGATCTTTAAGAAGTAAGCAACCCTGGTTTCATTACTGTCATAATTGTGCCATAATAAGCAAAAAAAGGAAAAAATACTTTTTATTCTCAACAGAGGTACAGATCAAACTATCAGCCTTATTCTTGCCTCCACACACCCCACCTCAATGCCCCCTTGGAGCAGCCTGCTCTCTTCCGATCTGCACTACACTTGTTATGGGGGGGGGGGGGGTTGTTGGCCGTGCTGCTCTCCATTTGCTTCCTTTACACCCTTCACACCTTGGCAAAGATTTGTCGAGTAGCCACGGTATCTGCCCACAGATATACAACGTCATGTCACTTTTTTCCTCGAAGTACAAATGAAATGATTAGGCAGATAAGCCGGGCAGTTGGGACCGGTCCAGTGGCAGCCCAGACAAGGAGGGGGTGAGGGAGGACTGGGAGGAGCTACGCTGCCCAGTAGCAGAGGCTAGAAGGCTGTCTGCGCTCCCTCCTTCTCCACGGGAGATAGGAGCTGGGGGATGAAAGGTTGTTGAAGTTCAACATTTTAGTGGCTCGAAATTAGTGCTGTTTCAATAAAGGCCTTATGGCTAGACTATATAATATATAAATAGTTCTTTTAAAAATCAAGGAGAAAATGATTAAAAAATAGCCTGATTGGAAAAAAAAAATTTTTTTTAAGATTTTATTATCGATTGTTTTAGAGAGAGAGGAAGGGAGAAGGAGAGAGAGGTAGAAACATCCAGGTGAGAGGAAAACACCGACCGGATGCCCGACTGGGAATCGAACTGGTAACTTTTGGTGCCCAGAACGACACCCAACCAACTGAGCCACACCAGCCAGGGTGAAAAAAATGTTTGATGTAGGAACAGACAGTACACACACACACACACACACACACACACACACCTCTTGAACATAGGGAGAGATAGATGTTCAACCACACTTATAATTGAAGAAATACAAATTAAAAGTACATTTTGTCTTTAACATATAGGCAAAAAATGTAAAAGAATAGCAGTGCATTCTGGTGGTGGGCTGTGGAGAAACCATCACTCTCATATACTGCTGGTGGGATGTTTTGAGGGAAATTTTGCAAATTCTAACAAAACAACGTCTGCACTTAATTTTTGACCTAGCAATTCACTTCCGGCAATTTACCCCGAAGCTATACCTCCAATGATACAAAAGTGTTATGCACAAGGTTATTGTGCGCAGTGCTGACCATAACTGAAAAGTATCGGAAGCACTCGAATGCTTACACAAAATAATTGGATAAACTATGGTACATCTACACAGCGAAGTACCACACAATGGCAGAAAAGAATAAGTACAATGAACAGATAGGGAATCTGTTCCAAAATAATTGTTAAATAAAAAGTCAAAATTCAAATGAGCATCTATAATATGAAGAAAGTGGAAAAAGGGAAATACAAGTATCTGCTACATTGTGCAAAAACAAGCAAACAACCAGGTGGGATAAATCAGAAACCATAAGATTGGTTCCCTGTAAGAAATGGGGGTAAACGTGGGAGGAAAAGGTAGGATGAGGGAAATGTCCTGACTAACCTAACCCCAACGGAGTGGCGTGGGAACCAAACCAAACTAACCTAAGTAACTTTGGATAATAGTCCGTTAAACTCTATACTCCCAGGATAAAGACAAAAGGAACTGTGCACAAATACAGTGCTCAGTGAGTAGATTGTTTTTCACAGGGATACAGGTCAGCCTTTGAAACTACTTTATGTGAACCCCGGGACTAAGGACACACGCCATCAAACAAGTAAACGTGTTGTGGAGGAGGAGAGCCAGGGCTGTCACCGTTAGAATAAGGAGATGAAAGGCGCGAAGAATAGAATGCACACTGTTGTGTGGGATTGGAATTGAAGGTTTCAGTATGAACATGTGGTTTTAACATACACACAGATGGACTGCTGTAGAAATAGATACAAGGTGTGTGTGTGTGTGTATGTGTGTGTACGTGTGTGTGTGCGTTTCTCTGTCTCTGTTCCCTGGCATCCCAGCCCCAAGGAGCACACCTAGTGCTCCGATTTTGGTTTCTAAACAACATTCCCCCCCAAAATAAAAGGAATCAAGGCTCCCTGGAGAAGCGGCTGATTCTAGTGCTGCAGGAAAAATACAAGACGGGAACACCTCGTGATGCCAGAAAGAAAGTGCTCGAAGGAAGGACGGGGCTAAGGCACATGGGATCCAGCTTGGAAGGGCTCCCAGTGGCCAAATCTGGAACAATTTGAACAATTCACTAATTGCACTAGAATCAGCCGCTTCTCTAGGGAGCCTTGATTCCTTTTATTTTGGGGGGGAATGTTGTTTAGAAACCAAAATCTGAGCACTAGGTGTGCTCCTTGGGGCTGGGATGCCAGGGAACAGAGACAGAGAAAAGTAACAGATTATAACTCATCTAATAAAATCAGGATCTATGAGTTCATTCTGAACAGATAGAAAAACGCTCCCTTTTAGTAGAATTCCAACTAGCAAATGTTGACGGAATGAAGAAATTGAAAATGACCATTTACCCAGCACCGCTGTGGTAACTGTTTTAGGCAGAGATCACCATGGATGCTAACGCGAGTGGATGGAATGATAAGGAGGAACAGAATATGTAGTTTAAATGCTCTCCTCACAGATATTTACTAATTGCAAAGGTAACAGAAAAAGGTAACGTTCAAGTGAAGAAACTGGCAGATGGCACCTTAAGGAAGCAATTCAATATGCGAAATGTGCCTACTGGTAGGATATATTGGTAAGAATATGACATCACTTCCGTGCTATTCTTTTTGTTGCTGTCAATTCTCATTCAAGGATACTGGACATTTTTTTCATTAATTTTTAGAGAGAGTGGAAGGGAGGGAGAGAGAGAGAAACATCCATGTGAGACAGACACATGGATAGGTTGCCTCCTGCACCCCCCCCCCACCCGACCAGTGTGGGGATTGAACCTGCAACCCTGGTAGGTGCCCTTGACCAGGAATTGAACCCAAGAACTTCCAGGGCGAGGGCTGATGCTCTAACCACTGAGCTTCACCAGCCAGGGACTTTGTGGTGTTCTTGACAAAAATGCATAACCGGAACTTAATCATGAGGAAAAGTCAGACTAACCCAAATTCAGGGAATTCAGCATAATAGCTGGCCCGTAATCTTCAAAATTGTCAATGTCACGAAAGAAAAAAAAATTTGAGAAAATTGTCTAAAGTCAAGGAGAATAAAGATACATGACATACAAATACAGTGTATGATGCTAGATTAAATCCTGGGTTAGGAAAAGGAGTTTAGTGGAACAATGAGAGAAACAGAAACAAAGTCTGTGAATTAGACAGCAGCACTGCGGTAATGTTTCTTGACTTCGAAATTGTGGGCTGTACCATGTTTGCCTTTAGGAAATCTGGGTAAAACATATGTGAAAAATTTTGCATCATTTTGCAATTTTTTATAAATCAAATCATTTCACATGGAAAGTTTAAAATAATGGTTTTGAAGCCCGGCTGGTGTGGCTCAGTGGATTGAGCTCTGTCCCATGGACTGAGAGGTCCCTGTTCCATTCCCGGGTTGCAGGCTCGATCCCCAGTAGGGGGCGTGCAGGAGGCAGTCAACCAATGTTTTTCTCTCACATCAATGTTTCTCTCTCTCTCTCCCCTTTCCCCTCTCTCTAAAAAATAAATAAATAAAGTAGTGCCCTTGTTAGCAATCGTTCTCTTTCAAAATATGTTATCTGAGTTATAAAAATATACTGTTTTCTCTATAAAGCTTTTTATTTTTAATTAAAAAGTGCAAATTATAACCATTTCAATTTTTTCGGAATTGCCATCATGAAAAAAAAGGGGGGGGGGCGGAATGAACCAAAGTTTGTTATTTTATTTATTTATTTTATTACTGAAAGTATTACAGATGTCCCCCTTTATTCCCTTATTGACCCCCTTCTTCCTGCTCCCACCCTCTCCTTGAAGTTTGTTATTTTAAAAGTCGGTGAGGGATCCTTGGAACCTCCATGGGAACCAGTGTCAAGGTAGCAAAACCAGGACTTGAACTGACGAGGTGCTGGAGGCTCAGCTGGGACAAGGCTGAGGGTTGAAACCTACAATGGGACCCAGTCCTAGGGGAGCTCCCATACTTTTGTGAGGTTTACCTCGGAGCTCCCAGCAAAGCGAGGGGAGAGGGGAGCATTTTAAAATACACCAGAACACTCTCTTCTTCTTCTTTTTTTTTAATGTTTTTCTTGATTTGAAAGAGACAGAAGAGCCCTGGCCGGTTTGGCTCAGCAGTTAGAGCGTTGGCCTGCGGTCTGAGAGACCCGGGTTCGGTTCCCGCTAAGGGCATGTACCTAGGCTGCAGTTTGTCCCCGGCCCTGGTTGGGTCGTGTGGGTGGCAGCCACTCGACGTGTCCCTTTCACGTCGATGTTTCTCTCTCTCTCTCTCTCTCCCACTCTATCTGAACAAAAATTGGAAAAAATGTCCTTGGGTGAGGATAAAAAAAATAATAATAAAAAAAAAAAAAAGAAAAGAAAAGAAAGAGACAGAAGAAGGGAGAGGGAGAGAGAGGTAGAAACACTGATGAGAGAGAAACATTGGTTGGCTGTCTCCTGCATGCCCCCGACTGGGGATCGAGCCCGCAACTCGGGCATGCGCTGTGCGTGCATGTGTGTGTGTGTGTGTTGGGGGTGGGGGGTTAGAGAAACATTTGTGAGGTTCTCCGTTCAGGGGCAAAGGCTCGCTAACAGACGGAGACCTAATCGTAGGGTTTCTGCTCCCCCCCCCGCCCATGCCTTACCATCGCATTACCAAAGGCCTGTTTACAGCAGTTTCTTTTACCAAGTATATTACGTCTGGCTACAAGCAAAACTTAAAAATATAATAAAAGGCCCCCAAACCCCACAGCTTGAAGATACAGAGCAAGCAGAACCAAATATGGCAGGGATGTTGGAGTCATCAGACCAGAAATGTAAAACAGGTGTGATTACACGCTAAGGGCGCTAATAGATAAAGTAGACGGATACAAGAATTGGTGGACACTGTAAGCAGAGAAATGAAAATCCTAAGAAAGAATCAAAGAGAAATGTTAGATACCAGAACTACTGTAACAAAAATGAAGAATGCCTCTATGGGTTCCTTAGTAGACCGGATAGGCCGAGGAAAGCGTCTTTGAACTTGAGGAAGGATCAACAGAAATCTCCAAAACTGAAAAGCAGAGAGAACACAGACTGAAAAAAACTATAACAGAATTTTCAGCAACTGTAGGGCAGTTACAAAAGATAAAACAGATCTGTAATGGGAATACCCAAAGGACAAGAAAAACACAAAAGAAATAATAATAATAATAATAATAATAATAATAATTGAGAATTGGTCCCAAATTCATGTCAGACACCAAACTGTAGATTCAGGAAGCTCGGAGAACACCAAGTAGGAAAAATGCAAACAAACAAAGAAAAACCCCAAAACAAAAAAACTACACCGAGGCATACTGTTTTGTTTTGTTTTGTTTTGTTTTGTTTTGTTTTGTTTTGTTTTAATCCTAAAAGAAGCCAGAGAGGCGGAAAGTCTTACCTATAGAGCAACAAAGATAGAAACTGTATCTGGCTTCTCAGAAACGATGCTGGCAGGAGAGTGGAACGAAAGTGTGCTCTAGGTTTGAGAGAAAACGTGTAACGCATTGTGGAGTGTGACATTTAACCACTCCCCATGAGTGCTGAGCTCCCACAATGGCGAAGTTCGGGGTGATGCAGCTGAAAGTCATAACGCTACTCGCAGTTTGAGGCAAGGGATTTTCCACTCATTCACCGCAGACACTTCATAAAATTACCAGAGGTGGGACTGTTCTAACATGCTATCTCAAGGGTATGCTCTACTTTACTGGAAGAAAAATCAATTTATATTTGACCAGTGTTGTAAGATTGTTGTATTAGTCAGGCTATGCAACCTGCTACTTAAAAAAAAAAAGAAGAAAGAAAGAAAGAGAGAGAGAGAGACAGGCAAGCAGCCCTGGCCAGTGTGACTCAGTTGACCGGAATGTTGTCCTGAACACCAAAAGGTCATGGGTTTGATTCCCAGTCAGGGCACATACCCAGGTGCATCGGGGTGCAAGTGGGCATGGCTCAGTGGTTGAACATCGACCCCTGCACCAAGAGGTTGCCGGTTTGATTCCCAGTCAGGGCACATGCCCAGGTTGTGGGCCCGATCCCCAGTGGGGGACATGCAGGAGGTGGCCAATCGATGTTCTCTCTCATCGATGTTTCTATCTTTCTCTTCCTCTCCCTCCTCTCTCTGTAAAATGAATAAAGATTTTAAAAAATCAGTAAAAGCATGTCCTCGGGTGAAGATTGAAAAGGGGACTCTAGTGCACTGCTGGTGGGAATGCAGACTGCTGCAGCCACTGTGGAAACACTATGGTGCTTCCTCAAAAAGTTAAAAATGGAACTGCCACTTGACCAGCGATCCCACTTCTAGGAATATACCCTAAGAAGCCTGAAACACCAATCAGAAAGAATATATGTACCCTTATGTTCACAGCAGCACTATTTACAGTTGCTAAGATCTAGAACAGTCCAAATGTTCATCAACAGATGAGTGGATAAGAAAGCTGTGGTACATATACACAATGGAGTACTATGCAGCTGTAAGAAAGAGAGAGCTCTTATCCTTTGAGACGACATGGAGGAACCTGGAGAGTATTATGCAGAGCTAAATAAGCCAGTCAGAGAAAGACAAACACCACATGATCTCACTTATTTATGGAACATCATGAACAAAACAATCTGTCAATCAAAATAAATGCAGAGTCATGGAAATAGGAAACAGACTGACAAACCTCATAGGGATGGGGGGTGGGAGGGGTGGAAAGAGATACTGTAAACCAAAGTAGGAGGGGGGCAGGAGCAGGGAGGAGAAGGTCAATGGGGGGAAAAAGTGGGACATCTGTAGTACTTTCAAGAATAAACAAACAAACAAAAAAAACAATAACAAAGAAACAAACAATAAAAGCCCAACAACTTCCCAAACCTCTAGAATACCAGCAAGGTTTATTTCTTGTTCGTGGCATAATCTAATACAGGGATTAGAGGAGGCCTCTGATCCACAGTCATTCAGGAGTCCAGGCTTCTTCCGCGTGGCAAATTGTCATCATTAGGGCCTTGGCGTCCTCCGCTTTGGGGCCAAGTGAAAGAGGTAAACACCGTTTCCACTCATGATCCCTTACAGTCACACGGCCCCACCCACTGTACAGGAGTCAGCAAATGCACTCCGGCCGACTGTGTGGTCAGTTTCCCGCCCCCGTAAGTCTTGGACTAACTGGCTCCACATTTCTGATTTATTCCAGCAATGTTTCTGTGACAGTTTTCACATGGTCTTCCGATCCCTCCATCTGCTATTGACTGGACGTTGTCATGACTCTCACATTCATATCATAAACATTTTAATATGTTTGCTTTCTCACTAACTCTTTCCTGTTCATATTAATTTAATACGGCAGACAAGAAAATGAGTGGTGTTCACAAAACCTATCTGAACATATTTCCTCTTTTTTTATTTAACAGAGAATTTATTTTACTGAGGCATTTGAATGACGTGCTACTTTATAGGAACATTTATGACTCAAAAGGCCATGGTTACAGTTAAGTCATAAAGTTAGCCTTAAACGTTCTAGCAACTAATATGCGTGTTGAAGTATTATTTGATCATATATAGATCCTAATTATTTATCATCATAATCATTTCAGAAGATATTTTGGAAGGCTATGGAGAACAGAGGCAAGAACCAGAGAGGTGCCAGGAGTCACCGAACACCAAAGGGTCCTTTTCCTACCTTTTGTAAAATTATCACAAAAGTTCACACACCTATACAAATGCTGAATGTACAAATTATATTTTGTGTGTGTGAAAAAACAGCAATAACATCACATAGAATGAGTAGAGCTTCATATCCAGGTTTGACCCAGGTGAGTGACGGGTTTGGCGGGGGGGTGGGGGGGGTGGGGTGGCACTGGGTTCGGGAATAGGGAGAATCCAGATGAGATTCTGTGACAAAAGTGTACCGTGTGCCAGGGAAGTCTTCAGATTCCAACCTACCCATTTCCTTCTCTACTTTAAATGCATTTTCTATTGGACAATGTTATACTCTTTCATATGATAATTGAGTAAGTCTCTGAAGACTGTCTTTTGACTGTGGAGTTAGGTATATCACCAGGTAACTCTTAAACTTATGTAACAAAAACAACAATGCTAACGAAAGGCAACTTTCACTGCAAATTCACTAGGCAGCTGGTATTCTGGGTGCTTTACATGCATCCACACACGTGGATCACTACAGCATCCTTCTGAGGCAGGTAGTGTGGGTGCAGAGAGGTTACATAATTTCCCCAAGTTTGTACAGCTAGTGATAGGCAGAACCAAGGCTTGAGTAATTTTATTATAGTTATTTTTTTTCCATTTTTTGTTCAGATAGAGTGCGAGGGAGAGAGAGAGAGAGAAACATTGATGTGAAAGGGACACATCGAGTGGTTGCCACCCGCACAACCCAACCAGGGCCGGGGACAAATTGCAACCGAGGTACGTGCCCTTAGTGGGAACCGAACCCGGGTCTCTCTGGACCGGCCAACGCTCTAACCGCTGAACCAAACCGGCCAGGGCTATTATAGTTATTTTTATATAATATTCTTCCAATCAACAGGGCAGTTTTCAAAAACTTTTCAAAATGTATAATAGATCACCAATGAGATTATTTCCCTGTTAGTTCACAGTATAAATGATCAAAACAGACACCTCATCTGTCTTACCTCATCTATGTGTTATTACTGCCAAAGATGCCCACATATTAGATACCATGTAGTATACTTAAATTTATAGTGTTCTATTATATCTGGATTTGCCTCCAAATTTACACCCCGTTCCCTATTTTATGATTATATAAGGTCACAACCCTAATTGTAAGAAAGCCACTCAAGTCTGCTCATAATTCCCTGATTAATGATGAATTGGTCAGAACCTCTACATGATTCCTTTTCCCAAAGTTCAATATGAAGCCTTGCTTATTAAATGCATACAGGCAAAGTATTTATACTAAAGGTTGACATTGTAATTGCAATTATGGGTTTCCATGGTTTTAAAATATATTCTTTTCTTTAACTAGATAGATGTTTGTTAATGTCTATAAAAGCAACTCAAGAAAGAATATGAAAAAAATATATCAAGGTTGCACATGAGAAAAAAAAAAAGTATCATACTGACCTGGGGCAGAAGTTTATGATCTGATGTGATTGGTTGCTCCTTCCCAGAAGAAATTCGAATTCTACTTGATAGATTTTAATGAGTTTTCGAGCCCTCTCTTAACCTCACCTCGTGACCTCAGTCCTGGGAGGAACCTAATAAACGTTAACCTTTACCCTCTCAAAGAGTAATGACCTTAGACTACACTAGTTTATTTTCTTATCTAATCTAATTATAAGAATATAAGTTCTCTACTTTCCTATTTAATGTCTCTATCAGGGGATAGATCATTCAATTGATTTTCTCAGAGAACGTTTCCTTTGCAGCAAACTTGAAATAAATATGATATTCCCTATAATGATTTTTGTCTGAGGGATTGGTTTAGAAAAAGTGTTAATGGAACCTCGTGATTTTTATTAAAATTCAAATTCAACTGAGATAGAGGTAACACTTAAGTCTTTATCAGCCTCATTGTTGAATTTACTCATTTCTTTTTCAAAGGCTAGTTTTTGATTGAGGGCTAGGGTAGGAGCTATAGTCCCAGGATACTGATGCCCTAGGGGATGAGAGGGAGATTTCTAAAGGGAAGAAAGTAGTAGATTAGAACATGAGCATAATTAAAATCCAAGAGACACCCAAGGACACGATTTGGTGTGTTCTAAAAGATAGTCCCTCTCCAGCTCTGTGACTATACACCCTAAAAGCCAAGTGTGAGTTCTTATACAGTCTTGCTTTGCTTAACAACAGGGATAGTTTAGAGAAATTAGTAGTTGAGTGATTTTATCCTGTGCGGACACCACAGTGTACTTACACAAACCTAGCTGGTACTACACACCTAGACTGTTGTGTAGCCTACTCACTTCTAGGCTATACACCTGAACAGCTTGTTACTATACTGAATACTGTGGGCAACTGTAACACAATAGTATTTGTGTATCTAAACATAGAAAAGGTAGAGTTTCTCTGGGTGAATTAGTGAGAGGCGAGTGAACGGGAAGGCCTGGGACAATACTGTTCGATACCGCAGACTTCATAGACACTGCACACTTGGGCTACGCTAATTTATTTAAAATCTTTTTACTTCTTCAATGCATCGTGCTACAACAGTTACGATAGCTACGACCTCACTAGGCGACAGCGTTTTTCAGCTCCATTATAATCTCATGGGACCACTGTTGTATGTGGTCTGTCGTTGACCAAAACGTCATTATGCGGCTTTTGAGTGTGGATGCATGTCTCTCCACTTTATAGATTACTTATTTAATGCAAGTTAACTTTCGAAAAATATGTCAATTTCCCTGCGCATTCTTTATTTCATGATATTATTTGATAATCCCTATGGATCATACAAAAACTAAGAAGAACGACTTAACTCTAATATCTGCTCTCTGAATGACTGGGATAGAGTTGCCCCCACTGACAGAAACTATAAAATTTATGCTTTTGAAAAATATGTAGATTTTTTATTTTCTTATTATTATTATTTTTATTAATTTATTTCTGTTACAGATGTTTCTCCTTTTTCCCCCATTGACACCCTCCTCCGGATCCTGTCCCCAATAGGTTTTTTGAAATACAATAAACTCATCAATGTTATTTAAAAATGTATTAATTAAAATGATCCTTTGAGGTACTGTTCAGTCAAATAGAGTTGCCTCAAAAGGTAGAAAGTTAAAAAAAAAAAAAAAAGACACCACACCTGACTTCCGGGTTCTCCAAGCAGCTGGTTTGTCTATTGAGAAAGGCTGTAATTAATGTTTCCAAGGTGAGGTGGGGGGATGGGGGAAGGGGTTGGGGGATTGTGGTGGTGGAGTCTGGTCAAATGTCCACCAGAGGGCGCTCCACTTAGTCAGGTGTCAGCCTTTCCTTGCTCTGCTCTGTCCGGTACCAGTCACAAGATGCTATTCATTATTGTTCCTGGATGATCAGAATGGCTGGGTTGTCCTCCACCTCCAACCTGGCACCCTGGAGAGCAATTACCTCCTCAGATCCAAGTTTCAGATGGGTGACTCATTCTTTATTTCCTTAAATTCCCGTCACTGATTATTACTTGTTTTATGTTCTACAATTCCCTGCTGGTACTTTCTCACTAATGCTAACAGTTCTGTAGTTGGCAGCTTTAAGCAAAATACACTTTTCTACTGAAATTTCTATTATGATTCGCCCCATATAACTTTTAGACTCCCCCTACCTTTGATTTTTACAAGATTCAGTCAATAACCGTGTACTTGCTGGTCTGTCTGTCCCATGGGTCAGACTCCTAGGGTGAGCCCATCAGTTGTCACAGAAATCTCAGCAACAGCTGCAAATAATTAGCACTAGCAGCTTCTAAAAGAAATCTTCTGAGGAGTGAATGATTTGGTGTGTTGCCAATGGCAGGACGCCTGCACTAGCAATTAGGTTACCCACTGAGTCTTTGAGTCATAGGTTTGCTTTCCTGTAAGAGGCTTTAAAAAATCAGAGTTGAACCCAACTTTCCTTGATGCAATAAAACAGCAAAAGAGCCCTGGCTGGGTGGTTCAGTTGGTTGGAGTGTTGTCCCATACACCAAAATGTGGCAGGTTCGATTCCAAGAAAGAGCACATACCTAGGTTGTAGGTTCAATCCCTGGTCAGGGCATATGTGGGAGGCAACAGATCAATGTTTTTCCCTCTCACATCTATGTTTCTCTCTCTCTCTCCCTCCCTCTTCCTCTCTATCTAAAATCAATAAAAACATATCCTTGGGTGAGGATTTAAACACACACACACACACACACACACACCAGAAAAGAATGTTCAGGTGAAATTCCAAGAGCAAAGGGAGGGAAATAGTAGCTCAAACTGCTGGCGGCATTGGGAGCAGCCAGGTGTTCGACCAGCGGGGTCAGACCAGACCTGGATTCAGCAACCTAGTACTTGAGTTCTGGCTAGGAAAGAATTCGGAGCCAAGATTCTAACTAAAAGAGAACATTTATTTAGAAAACCACAGAGGTAGAAGAAATAATTCTTAGAAGAAATGAGCTTAGGAAACAAACTGTAGAGGGGAAATGAGGGGCCCTTGGAGCTTGGGGGTGAGGAAGGTCAAGGTTACATACCTGGGAGAAAGGCACGGCGCGGGGGCGGGTGCTCCTGGGAGCGAGAGTGTGCTGGGTCCTCCTCCTAAAGGTTTTAAGGGTGAAGACTTTAGGGGTGGCCCTGGGGGAAGATCTCAATAGAAGATTCATCAGCTTCCCAGGTGTGTCCTTTCAAGGTCGGGGTCTCCATGAATGATTGGTGGTACCAAGGCAGGGGCTCATTATTCAGTGCAGCTGCGCCTGAGGCCACCTGTGGTGTTGCTTGTCTGGTTTGGCTGCTTTTCTGGGCCTGGAGCTGAAGTACAACTGAGGCCTAGATGTTCTCTCCAGGGGGAAAGGTCAGGGGTCCAAATCTCATGACCAGCAATACGCCAGGGGAGGAGAAGTCACCCTGGGGACCAGGTCTTACCCTACAACTGTCCAGTGCTAGACACTGGGGCTTTCCACCCTGGTGACCTTCAGTACCTGGCCCATGTCCTTGCTCTGCTCATGTCTGTCTAACTGCTGGCCACAACACCAGAAGATATAAAGTGGCTTATTACCCAAAAGTTGCTGTAGCCTGTTGACCAGTTTTCCCATAATCCCTTCAGTGAGTCACTGGGGCTTGTCGGACTTCATTCCGGTTTGGAAGAGGACATCACTTATAAGAATCACCAGCAAGGAAGGAGGAACTGGCCATAATCCATGAATAACAGCCACCTTCTCCTTTCCCTTTTCATGTGTCAAAGTTCTCCCTTGCTGTTAGAATTGTGTTCTTTATATCATGATTCACTGCTGTTCAGTTCGATGAGAGAACGAAATATAAACAAGCGCCACGCTGCTGTCTCTCCAGGCCTTAGATACCTCCACCCAGGCCTCTGGAACTGCGGCTTGAGACCAAGAATCAGCCCAGCCCGGGAGCGGGCAGGGATCGGCTCCCCCTCCTTCCACATTAGCCTCCCAGGTCTGGGAGGTGTTCTCTCGAACACTGTGATGACCTCTAACTATAACTTCCCGTGTTGGAGCTATCCATGCTTTCAGCCCATACCCCTCCTCGTGCTTATACCCCTCTGAAAGCTGATCTGACGACGACAAGCCTTTTCCTGCCTTGTCACATATTAGATCTCGTCTCATTATCTAGTTTCCTTAGAGGCCAAGTATTGGAGTAATCCATAGTAACTTTCCTGGTTGTGCCCAGTGCCAGCCATGACTCCTCTCTCTCATTTTATATCTATCTCTAAAAGAATCTACTGAAATCCACTGATATCAAGGTGTTTGTGCAAACCGTGGGGTTTATTAAAGATTGTGTAAGGGGCAGGGAGAGGAGGGGTCAGCTACATTCTCAGCACACAGCGCGTGACTTGATACGTGTCCACCAGTCAGTGGCTGTTTATCTCAATCCCGCCTCCACCCCACTCTCACCCCACTGGAGATCTGTCTCCTCCTCCCCCTCCGCATCCCACCCCAGCCCCCTCTCTGCTCCTGCTGCCTCCCCCCTGCCGAGTGCCGGAACACCTTTGCTGAGGGTTTATTACAAATCTTGTTTCGACAAATGGGTGGCTCTCAGGAAGGCAAGACAGGTGGAAAATGGGTTGTTGTTTAAAAAAATAATTATTCCAGCCCTGGCCGGTTTGGCTCAGCAGTTGGAGAGTTGGCCTGCGGACGGAAGAGTCATGGGTTCGATTCTGGTCAAGGGCACGTACCTTGGCTGTGGTTCGCCCCTGCCCCTGGGGTCATGTGGGAGGCAACCGGTCAATGTTTCTCTCTCTCTCCCTCCCTCCCTCCCACTCTATCTGAAGATCAATAGAAAAATATTATATTAAATATTATACAAATAACATTATTATGATTCCAGATCATGACATTATACAATACGTAATTTCTTTACTTAACCATGTTAAACTAATTTTTCAATCCCAAAACAGAGCCACAAAATAGTTCACTTGGTTTCTCAAAAGTTTGAAACAATTCCAGTTTCAGTTTTACTGGCATTCACAGAGATGACTACTTTTCCCCTCTGCGATTCCTACCTGCCTTCTGCCAGGCAGGAGATGGATGGCGGGTGGAAGACGTCATCTATCTACCTCAACACTTATCTTCCCTGGCCCTTCCCGCCCTCCCACCACATTCCACAGCCTCTCCTACAAGAAGCACACAAGAGATAAAGTGTATCGGGAAAGAAATTAGTTTGGGGCTATGTTTCTCAACTTTGACCTTCTGTGTTTATTTGATAACTTTCATCCGGCAATGTTTTAAGAAAAGAAAAGGAAAAAAGGGAGAAGAACCAAAGCAGGTAGCTGCTTGTGTTTTCAATGCAATGGAGAGCTGATTATAACTTCCCTGAGTCCCGGGATCGTTTGATGGAAGCTTCCTGCGGAAGGCACTTATTTCCAGTCCTACTACCTTGTCTTACTGGTTTTTACAACCTGTTCTCCAAGGCCAGAAGTCACAACCATCTGTTAAGTCTTTCCCTTGTTGCACAGGGGAAAAGGGAGCTTGAAAATGCCTATGATACTGATGACAATTTTACAGTTTCATTAAATTCAATTTGGTATTTCATCAAACGCTTCTTATGTGCAGTCCTTTGCTAGATGCTGGGGATAGAAATGTACAGGAGATGGTTTCTTTGCCTTTGATGAGTTTACAATCTAGACTGTCCTTTGACAATAGTTAGCGAGTCATAAAGATGTTCCCACTCTTAATAATTTATTTTAAAAGGTAAAATTCAGTGCATGGGGGGAAAAAGGAGTTTTTTGCAGCATTAATCATAAGCAGAACTGGAAGCAACTTGTTCAGAGGTCAATAATAGAACATCATTAAGTAAAGATTGAAATAAATATCATCATTTAAAATAATAATCCTGAAGACAAAATAGAAAGATTAACCCTGAGGGTATACTACTTGTATTTACTAAATTCAACTTCATTATGAAGGTATGCTCAATCTCATTTCCATAGTTAATAAGACAGATTTAAGGACATATATACCCTAAGATCTATGGGATATAGGACCAGGGAATTTATAGAAATTAGGACAAGAAGAGACTAATTCTTTTTTTTAAAATAATTTTAAAAAACTGATTTCAGAGAGAGGAAGGAAGAGACAGAGAGAGAGAGAGAGACATTGATTGGCCGCCTCCTGCACACACACCCCGACAGGTAATTGAGCCCGCCACCTTTTGGTGCATGGGACGATGCTCCAATTAACTGAGCCACCTAGCCAGGGTGCAGCTAATTCTTTTAAACACACTAGTACTGTACACTGGCCACCAGGAGGAGACTTCATAATACGTATAATTTTTCTTTAGGAACCAAAGTTTAAATTTATGCAGTTAAACTCTAGATGTTTCTATGACTGCCTCTTCGAACCTCCAAATATCTCTTCTATGCAGAGCCACCAAGTTTTCTTTAATAGAAGAAAAAAGCTAAATGTAAATTTTTATTACAAAATAGCCAAAAATTGTCTTACAATAGAGAAATAGTTCAATAGAATTAAATGATGATACTTTAACTACATGGAGTATTATATAAAAATTAACATAAGCCCTGGCCGGTTTGGCTCAGCGGTTAGAGCGTCAGCCTGCGGTCCGGAGAGACCCGGGTTCGGTTCCCGCTAAGGGCACGTACCTCGGTTGCAGTTTGTCCCCGGCCCTGGTTGGTCATGCGGGGAGCAGCCACTCAATGTGTCCCTTTCACGTCGATGTTTCTCTCTCTCTCTCTCTCCCTCCCACTCTATCTGAACAAAAAATGGAAAAATATTCTCGGGTGAAGATAAAAAAAAAAAAAATTAACATGACATTTATGAAAAAGCATAAACATGTTTGTTAATTCAATAAGTAAAACATCAAAATTATAAAGTACTATTGATCTTGAATACATTTATAAAATTTTAATTGCATGAAGACAAAATCCACAAGAAAAATATGTAAGAATGGAAACAGTTGTGTTAGGGTGGTAAAATTATAGCTGAATGCTTTTCTTTTATCAATTGAAATATGTTTACAACAAAAACAAAAAAGAAAATTAGAGAGTTAGAGTTACTTGTCTTCTATTGAGTTTATCATGACAGCCCTTATACTAAGGAGGAAGACACATCTATCTTTTAAACTGAAAAATATTTTAAAGATCTCAACACATTCCATGTTAGAATGTGGAATCTAATATCAAAGGAAGTCTACTTCTGTAATGTTCAGGCCAATGCAGGCTGGAACCCACTTCTGCCATTTTCATAGGAAAAGCTGCTGAAAGTCTGATGCTCAGTCTCCTTATTTATAAAGAAAATAATTTTTAAAAACCTACTTCGTCATTTTGTCTTGTTTCTATTCATGTTTGTTTTGCTTTAATGACAGTTAGGTGCCTGGTCCCTACTTGGTACTCAATAAATGTGGATGGTTGGTGAGAGTGTTATCCAAAGCCTTAGAGGACTCTGGGGACATGACTGTGACCTTGAGTTTGCTTCCACTTAGGTCATGGCTCTTCACTAAACTACATCAAGGAGGATTTGGGGGGACAAAAAGATCTGGTCCTGCTAATGCCCCATTGTGAAAAGAGCAGAATACAAATACAAGGATAAAAAAAATACCATTTGTTTCTTCGCCCTTCTCCGCCCTTTCACTCTTGAGGTCTGGTTGGCACGTACAAAGAACCCAGGGGTTTGTAAACACCAAGGTCCTCCTTTCCAGTCCAAGGGAGAGGCTGGACAAGGGCTAACATTAGCAGTGACGTTGCCCCATTAATCCATTCAACCAACATCTAATGATCCCCAGAGATATAAAGCTCTTCTGATGTCTAATTTCATGTAAGATCAGCAAAAAGGACCAAGAGAAAGGAAATGCTGAGTTTGGTTTTCTGTATCAAGCTTAATCAAAGTTTTATTGGGGCAATTCATTGCAAACGTCCTCTTGACAGAAATTAGCTAGCACTGCAGGGAAAGAGATTTCACAGGGATTATTATGAAGTGTTGTACAATCAGCCCAAACTGCATTATATTCAATATCTTTAAAGAACCTGGTGTTTCTGCTGTGGAACAACTCGAGGAAATGTCCTCAGATTGCCTCTTGGGAGACTTCTCTGTTGTCCCACCTATCTGTGGTCCTTTGACCACACCCAAACTTTGCTCCCACTCTCTGAATTTCCCAATTCTCAAATATTTGTCACACTGAGTTATTATAGAACCCAGTTCACTTTCACTCACTTAAACAGCTATGTGGAAATTACTCATGGTGTTGGCTACTCGGAAATAAGTTTGTAATGATTTTTGTCTGAGTTGTGACATAGCATGCTGCCTTGACCTCTGGAATCCCAGGGATGTAGACCAGCACTGGTCACGAAGCTTAGTGGTGAGAGCTAGAAAACAGGTATGGTGGCAACGTGGCCATCGGATGAAAGACAGTAAACTTAGTTTGAGTTCAACGGGCAGATACGGAATTAGCGATCATGCACAAAGAGAAGCTACGCCGTGGGAAAGGCTGCAAGGTGAGCAGGCTGTAATCATTCTGGAACCTCAGGCAGCTTAGGGCCTCACAGGAAAGTTGATATCGATAAGTGTAAAATGTCATTTTAAGAATTCAAATAAAGTTATGGTAGGACCACAAAGAAAGGAGTTACTAATCCTGACTATTATAGCATATAGGTCATCGGACTGGTTAAAATAATGGGCTTTGCGGTCAGAGAGACCTGAGTTAAAATACTAAGTTCACCACTTACTAGCTTTCTAGTTTTGTGATCTTGAGCAAGTTACCTCACCTTTCCGTGCCTCAGCGATCTCAAAGGTAAAATGCGTTTAATAATAATTATTATCTCAAAAGATCACTGTGAGGTTCGATAAGGTCTTCCATATGCGCCATGTGACAAGCAAATACTCAACATGTTACTTATTATTATTAGGTGATAAAGGGTCCACTAGAGGCCCTGACCAGGCTTAGAGCATCATCCTGATACACCAAGGTTTCGGGTTCGATTCTCAATCAGGGCACATACAGGAAGCAACCAATGAGTGCATGAATGAGTAGAACAAAAAATTGATGTTTCTCTGTCTCTCTCTCAAATCAATCAATCAATCAATCAATCAATCAATAAACAAATAAAGTGGCCCACTAGGAAAAGACTGTATTAGGATGATTACAAGGTTACTTTTTACCTTCTGCTGTTCAGTTCCATGCAGGAGGAAGAAACCAGATTATTAAGAGCTAAAGAACCAACAGGCAAGAGGAATGGGAGAAGCTCCAGCTCACATGGCATCCTTCCGTGAAGAGTTCCGCAGGCGGAATTGGCGCGTCTTCATTCCTGTTCCCATAGCAGTTTGTAAACAGCGCTAGAATCATAACCATAACCACAATCATAACACCTATCATTTGTTGAGCACCGGTCACTAATATGTAGTGTCATTCTCTCTTATCTTTGATGCATCTCTGCAATGCCAAATTATAACGGGAGTTATCACTCCCATTTTGCAGATAAGGCCACTGAGGACTAGGGAAGTCCAAAGAAATGTATTAACCCACCAGGTGGAACATTTTGAAGCTGAGGTTTGAACGGGAGTACAACTGATGTCAAAGGCCAGTTCTAGCTGTTTCCCACATTGTCTCCTCCTTTTCACAGGTGATGTGAACTAGTGATTTAAATGTTCGGCTCCCTGACTGGACCGAGAAATCCAGGGACCAGAGACACGAGCTTGCGTACATACAGCACGTGTCCCCGGTAATCACACGAGGGCTGACACGCAGTGAGCACTACTTGCTCATCAGAAGACGTGAATGAATGAACAAACGAGGGCGCTCTTACTTTTTGAATATTCAAGAGAGGCACCACATCTGGGCTTCTGCCTGACAGTGGTCGCAACATAAATCCTGTTACTGATCTTGTGTCATAGGATCTTGATAAATTCATTTTTTAAGCTTTTTGTAGATTTCTCGGGTTTTTAAGCTTTTTGTAGATTTCTCGGGTTTTCTACACAAACAATCATGTCATCTACAAATAAAAAGAGTTTACTTCCTCCTTTCCAATATCAATAGTTCATTACCCCTAGTTCCTTCTTTTGCACTGTTGTGCAGTCTACAAACCCATTCTTTGGAATATGACTTCTGTAAATATTTGGGGATTTCCTAGGATTTCTATGTTAGGGTAATATCTAAGCTGAAGTAACAAAAACAACCCAAATTGGAATTGTCCAAATAAAATGGAGATGTATTTCCTCTGATGCAGCCCTCGGGCCGGTCCGGGCGGAGGAAGTCACATGCGTTCCCTGGGGATGCTGTTGCCCAGGCTGCTGTTCCCGTCTGCGTGACCCATGCTGGCGTCCGATGTCCGCCGTCCAGGCTCGGGAAGGTGGGAGAAGAAGTCCAGATCTAACAATGTCCTGTTAGGACAGCAGAGCGAAATTGCCCGACCCCTTCTGCTCACGTTTTATTGGTTATATATAGCTGGTAGGGAAGCTGGACTATGTCACCTCTAGCCGGCCCGCTACGAAAAGGTAGGGAAAAAAATCAGGAGTACTTCTAGACTGCCATTGTCTCCAAAAGCAAATGCAGTAATACTTATCTTATCTAATGGTCAGACTTCTGATCAACATCCAGGAAAAAAAAAAATCATGACCCTATCCGGTACGTGAAAACCACAGCCAGTCCCCATCCAGGTCTCTACCCCAGATGGGAAGGGAGGAGGTACCCCGCTTCTAGAGCACACTGACTTAGCACTGTGAGCAAAGCTGGGCACTAAAGAGCCAGCCTGCCGCTGTGCCACCCCCTCCCCCCCCCCAGCATGCTTGTTTCTCCTAGGCTGCTGCTGGAACGAAATGAAACACATCGAAGACGTGGAAAGGTGAGAGGAGCCACTAGGCACAGACACACGGGCTATAGGACTAAGTGACAGCTGACAGCAGCGTTGGAGACAGAGCACGCCACGTAGAAGGGCACCAGAACCTGGGAGGATTTACTGCAGAGAAAATACCCCTCACACACTCGCGTGTGCTCTGAAGGAAGCACCGTGGGGCTGCCAAGGACAGGAACTGGGCTTCACGAGCGTGAACTGCGTGGAAGTCACACCCAAAAGAGGAGTAGAGGATCCGATATTATCTACGTCCTTTTCATCCCCTTACTCTCCCCGCCTCCCCACGTCTGAAAGCCAATCCTGTGATCACTGTATCCCAATTAAATGAGATTCAAGTGAACATTAATAAAATACCTTTACTAAGAAAAGAAATCTCAAAGGGGGAACCTAAACCTAATGGAACATTTGCTGTGTGATCGACCAAGAAGGTGGAATGGCCCAATAGTTGCAGAAGAAAGTGTTTAGTAGAGTTTATAAAGATATATTAAATAGATAAAATTAAAAGGCTTGCATGCTTTAGGGGCAAATTTTATTTTCCCAGGCAGCCTCATTACCCAATAGAATTATGCAACTCAGGTATACATAAGTTAAACCTCAGGAACTTGATATTTAATAAAGTTTTTTATTCTTTGCTTTTTCATAATTATACAGAGAAAACATATTTGATGACAATGAGAAGGTATTAATGGGTTGGTCATAATAGTGTGTGTGTGTGTTGTTTTATTTGTCAGTTTTCCAAGCTTACAGCTTGAATTTAAGAATATATGTTACTGGAGCAGATTATTCAAACCATTTAAGAATGTCATTTGCACCCTGGCCAGTTTGGCTCAGAGGTTAGATCATCTCCCCCTGACGTCCAGAGAGACTCAGGTTTGGTTCCCGCTAAGGGCATGTACCTCAGTTGCAGTTTGTCCCTGGCCCTGGTTGGGTCGTGCAGGAGGCAGCCACTCAATGTGTCCCTTTCATGTTGATGTCTCTCTCTCTCTCTCTTTCTTTCTCTCTCTCTCTCTCTCTCTCTCTCTCTCTCTCTCTCTCTCTCTCTCTCCCTCTCCCCCTCCCTCCCTCCCACTCTATCTGAACAAAAAATGGAAAAATGTCCTTGGGTGAGGATAAAAAAAAAAAAGAATGTCATTTGCCATCATTATAATAAATTTGTCTAAAGGAGAAAAATGTTAGTACAGATAAGTTATAAGAGGCAATAATCAGAAAACAATTTACATTCGTTTTGAGACTATGTGTCTGTATGTATATCTTTGTCTGATTTCCTGGTATTCCCAGCATGTCAAACAAATAATAGAAAACACTGTCAAGGTCCGACTTGAAAAAAAATTACAAAGCTTCTAGCTTCCCGCTCTTGACCTCAGTAAAATTAAGAACTAAGAGAATTTGGTTTAATTCCATCTAGTAGGGTGTTTTGAACATCTACTATGTTTTGACTAGAGAGTTAAGTAAGAGAAAGCATCTTCAGCCAGCTTCAACCCCCAAGAGGGGGTCTGTCATAGAGACACAGAGCAAGAAGGCACCTGGATCTCAGGGACACAGTATGCAAGACCTAGAGAGCTACCAGAGCGCTCTGCATGGCTGCTTCATCCTTTCCCTCTATTCTGAAGCACTTCCTCTTACTTCTAGACCATGGACAGAAATGAACACGTTAAACATCTACCCAAATAGACTTGCAGTCTCTGAATCACTCTTCCCAAATTGCAGGGTTGGGAGACACACGGGTTCAGTTTAGTTTAGGCTCATCCTGTCAGCTGTGGTTGGTGTGACAAGATCACATGTTTGAAAGGGGCTAAAAGGGAAAGGCCCCTAAAGAGGAGGTAGTTCCCAGACAAAGGACATTATTTAGACGGTGGCAGATAGTCCCTCAATTGTCTTTGTACTTAATATATTTAACTCAGAATAAGCATTGGGAGAACAAAAGAGATGCCTATAGCATAATCTCTGCCTTTTCAAAGGTCACAATCTCATAAACCTACATGTACCTGTGAAGGAGTAAAATTCAGGACTATGATTAAGTACCGAAGCGATGGCTTTGATTCAAAGGGAGCTGGATATAGCGGAACTAGATGGAATTTAAAGCGAAAAGACATAGGTTCAAATCTTCGCTCTGGTTCCAACTCCTGTGTGTCCTTAGACAGGCCACAGATTCTTCATTTGTGGGTCTTCATCTCATTTGTAAAATGTGGGTAATTAAATTCAACTTCAAGGCATTTTGTAGTAATTCAGTGCAGCACCTAACCACTCCACAGCGTGGTGGGATCCAGGTTTGCGTCAATGAGCCTGTGTCGAACCAACCCGGGTGAATCGCTGGACTAGATGTTGGAAACAATTAATTGACACTGGTTGTCCTCGCAGGAATCCGTCCGTTGGGGTGGCAAGGAAACAGAAGCACAGATCATTTCGATAAAATCTAGTACGTTTGTTGGCTATGATTCTGGATATGATTGATCTGCGATTGATCCAGGATTTCACAAAGGGGCTGGGGCATGAGCAAGGGCTTATGCAGGTAGGATGTGAACAGGAACATTGCTTCTCAAAATCGGTTCAAGCCTTGAGCTGAGCTGCTGCAGCTCTGCAAAATGTGGTAGTTCCCATTTTCTCTGCGAAGCTGAGCTAGTCATTTCAAAGACCTCTTCCAAACATGGCTGGGCTTAAATAAAGGAACTAACGGAGTGATATAACTTTTAAGCAGGTTTTTACTTGGTCAAGGAACCTAGAAAATCCACACTGTGGATTATGCATGTATAAGTCATTCAGAGCATGTTTTCCGAGTTCTATGAAAACTAAAATACTCAATGGGAGGAGGGGGAAGTACATCTGATTGAACACTGTAAGATAAAAGAATACATGCCACAACCTAACACTAGATCAGTTTAAACCCACTGTTTTTGCTAGATTAACGGGAAGAAAAATAAAAGAAAGCGATGATACCGGCGTTTGACATTTTCAAGTTGCTGTTTCAGCCCACTGGGCAAGCCTGCCAGCGTGCTTTGCCATCTCAGAACAATTTGTTCACTTAGAAATTCGAGGTGTTTGGGCCAATATAACGAAATGTATTTTGTAGTAGTCATTTTTCTTAATGGAAGTGTTTTCCAGATGTTGCCTAAGTCTAGTCGTCTGGGCTCTCTTCCAATAAATGAGGAAAACTTGATTTCATAGGTTGTCACTGTTGATTTTTTTCTAACCTTTGGACTAAACGGTTCATCCCAATTTATCTGCACTGATATATAAGCCTTCCAGGACACTGGAGAAACTCATCTATCCTCTTACGGGTAAGTGTCCAAGGAAACTTGCTGCGTGGAATTAAACGTGTTTTCAATTCAGTAGGGATAGACTTGGTTAAAGGTATTTGAAAAAGATTTGTAAGGATAGTAGTTGGAAAGTTTTGAAAAAGATCACATTTATGCAATACACCTGTTGGAAGCTTGTAAATTTATATGGAGAGTTAAGGGAAAGTTGGAACAGTAACTCCTGTGTTTATTGAATTACATTTTACTGAAGCTGGTTATTTTTCCCCTCAAGATAAGATTTAAACCTTGCACTGTAAGTACATAGTTTTTATTTGAATAGAGTTTTAAGATCAATTTGTATTCTATTGGGGGGGAATTTTAAAGAATTAAAATGTTCAATAACATGACTGAGATGGTGACTTGATTTCTTCTGCTTAAGATTCAATTCAACGGTCAAATAGGCACTGGAGAATTAATGCTGATTGCTTTAAAAAGTCTAGTTTCAAGAATGGGATGGTTTTACCTTTGAATTGCTTTTTAAACGTGACTGAAACTCTATAAGCAGCTCAGATAACAAAACACTGTATAAGCCAGTGGGGGGATTAAAGTGTAGTTTTCTGATACGTTTCTTCTCTTTTCAGTGATGGCCATGGAGTGGAAAACACTTCCCATTTCCCTGCTGCTGCTGCTTTCTGTTGTCCTGATTCAGCACGTTTCTTCTCAAGGTACCTCGACTACTGAAAAGTGTTTTATTTCACAATTATTGCTAATCATGCAGTTCTGACTCTTATGCCAACAGCAACAAAAAACAGATTTCTAGAAGTGTATATTTGTTTGAGTTTAATGCAGAGTACAACCTTATAATTATGTGAAAATATGTAAGTTTATGAACAGTTTGGAATTCTCACTTTTGTCTACGAAATCTTTCAAGAAGTCTGGAGCTTTTCCTATGGATACTTTTTTGCATTATTCATTGTTCCCGTGGTTCTCTCAAAAGCTAAAAAATATGCAGACATCAATGGCATGATACACTATCATCTGATTAACTGATAAGAACAATATTTAAATCGCATATACATTTTATCTACATGTTTACAAAGAAATGTATCCAATCCTTTACATCAAATAAATTATTGATATATAACTCACTTTGGCATAATGTAGATATAAATATCATGTTGCAATGGACATTTGCAATGCTCGAAGTGGCATTTTATTAATCTTGAAAATGCTCTCTCATTCTAATAAGGACTGTTCATCTGGACCCAGACTTATACAGACACGAATGTCATTTGCTATTAGGTGCATGGTGGTTATGGTGCAATCACATTTATAAAGTAGACATTTCCAGTAAAATAATTACAATGCTCATGAACCTGCGCAAGAAAGATAACTGCCTGCCACGGACATAGTTTCAGAGTCATTTAGATAAGAAAAGACAGGTAATGTACGAAGCCAATACAAACATTTCAAAAGGAATGATGATAGCTCTGGTATCTCCAGACCCTGCCTCTGTCTCGTAATAAAACTACAGGGTTCCCGGCACGGGGTGTGCTGGGTGCTTTTCCTAGTACACCTCTCCTCTGTGACAGTCCACTGTCGCTGCAATGGTTTTACTCTCCTTTAAGGAAATGAATTTGAAAGTAGTTGTTAAAATGAAACGCAATAGGACAGACTTTTAATCTATGAACATAAACTTTTCCTGTAAAGACATTTGATTTCATATTTCAGAAATCTGCTGACTGTAAAGTAACCTTTTGATGTTGTCTTGCCTGCTTTTCTTGCCTTCTCAACCTCTTCCCATTCCCCCTTTTATATATAATATATGTATTTATTTACATACACTATATATGCATTTTTGTGTATTGTGTGCATATGTATGCAAAAACTTCTGAAAGTTTTCCTAATAGTTACTGTTTCATTTGCATTTTAAGATCTTAATTCTCCTGGACTCATCATTTTGAGATTTTTTTCTGGTGTGTTTCAAAGAGCCCTCTATGGATTTAGGACATTGCACCTGCCAATTTCTATTCCAGAGATGGATTCAATTATTATATTTCTGTGGTTATCTCTCAGGGAGGTGTTCAAGGTGTTTTCCAAATGATTTTGAAAATATATTTGAGGATAAGTTTGCTTTTGTTTTATTTCACCCAGAAAAGCTCTGTTCATGACCTTTATATTTATGTCCAGATGCTATTCTGAGAGCTATCCATTTTGCAGTCATTTTACTAGTGGTTGTAAACATCCGACTTCCCCCGAACTTCAAATAATCCAGTTGCCCCCACCCCTAAAACGAAAGGAAGCCCAGGGGAGTTCGTGCTGGCATAACCAGCTCACTTTAAACTCATCATCGAGAATGAGAGGCACTGTGATTGGTAGAAGTGTTCGGGCTTTAGAGTCAGATATATCAGAGTTCAAGTTCTACATGGGCTGTTGATGTAAGATGACCCTATAACTTAGGATTCACATCAGGACTTCTGAGAGTAAAAGAGGTCAATACAAATAATTAACAGGCATTCATTGACCTGCCATACACGTATACTGGGTCTACTCACTAGCTGGGTGCCCTTGAACAAGTTATTACAATTTCAATGTTTCAGCTTCCTTATCTCTAAAAAGAAGCTACTCATACTCTCTTGGCAACATTTTTATAAGCATTTGAGATAATGTATGACTCAGTGCCCAGCACAGAGATGCTCCAATAATGGCAACAATCCATCATCTTAGCAACAGCCTCAGTACACCTGTAGCTGCAACCCTGCTCCCAGGAGGGGGGCAAAACTCTTTGACTCATTTTCAAAAGAGTATTGATCTTCTCAGTCTAGGAAAGAATCAAGTGGGCCTCGTAAAAAAAAAAATCAGGCAAAGATCACATGGACCTATTGCTGATGATCATTCCCAACCTTTTCCAATAGACGAAATATTCTCTCACCAAATGGCTTTTGATCTCGCCCTTTCTGTACGGTGGTGTGGCCATGTTTACATTATATTGTATAATTTTAGATTTATCAAGCTGTGCAGGGAGATGTGGGGAAGGGTATTCTAGAGATGCACCCTGCAACTGTGACTATAACTGTCAACACTACATGGAGTGCTGCCCCGATTTCAAGAGAGTCTGCACTGTGGGTAAGTCCTGAGCTCTGGCGCCTCCTCGGTCAAGCACCTCTGTTCTTGAGAGTCCCTTGCTGTGCTGTGTTCACACTATTTCACTCCTCTTTGCTCAGTTTTCCCTTCACTTGCATAAATGTCGCAGCGTGCTGTACCTAAGGATGGTGTCAAAGCTTGTCACTGCTTGGGGAGGCCAAGGGTGCCTGGAGATCTGTCACTTGCACAAGGTTTTTGACAAGTGCCAAATAAAATGTCTTGTTTTCAGTAGAGACTTAACATTGTGACTCCGGAGTCATTAAATAAATAGCAATGAGATGAAGTTGTTTAGCAATGAGGACCTTCAGACGTTTCACCAGAAGAATCCATGGACATAAAATAATCTTGTCTACTACTTGACTTTTTTTTAATATTAGCATGTTTCTAAATTATCTGAAAATGGCACTTTAAAGATGAAGCATTAGTGTTTAATGACTAGTTTTAAGGAAAACCCAAAGGGTTTGAATTTCCAATGAAGGGTAGTTTATTTGGGGCCATTTTGTTGTTAACCCAGAAACATTTCATATTTAATTTATAAAAAATTATAATAAAAATGTTTTGAAAGTTATATTTGCTGCCCTGGCTGGGTTTTGCTCAGTGGTTAGAGCATCAGCCTGTGGACCCAAGGGTCACAGGTTTGATTCCTGGTCAGGGGCACGTACCTGGGATGCAGATTTGATCCAGCCCCGAGGGAGGTCGTGCAGGAGGCAACCAATCAATGTGTCTCTCTCACATGGTGTTTCTCTCTCTCTCTGTCTCCCTCTCTGCCTTCCACTCTATCTAAAAAGCAATGGAAAAACATCCTCGGGTGAGGATTAAAAAAAAAAAAAAACCCACAAAAAAACAAAGTTATATTTGCTTTAGAATTTGCATATGAAGCTCATAAATATATTGTCGTACAATGTATGTGTTGTGTAATTATTTCAAATAGGCCTAGTTGGAGTCATTGCGCCTCGAACCAAGGCTTTAGTTTTTGCTTTTAATAAGCAGGCCTGTCCGACAAGCCCAGCTCTCAGTGAGGCTGACAGCTTTCAACTGGACTCCTCACCCAGCTTGTCAAAATGATCAATAATGTTGAGCTGAAACATGGACCCACTTCGAATAGCAGCGGTGGGGTCTGGATGTTAAACTAACTAAAATCTATCACAAAGCAGTGGTAATGGATAAAGGAGGGAGGGATTCCGTGGGAAGGGGAATTTACTGCTGAGACATCCCCGTTTTCCATCGTCCAAACGCGTAAACCACGCGGGTAGCACCGGGCTGTCTCTTGGAGCCTTGAAGGGCAAGAAACGCTTCCCCGAGTCCCCATCTCTCTTGACTTGACTGTCTTCCCTTGGGAACCACCCACCCTCCTAACTCGCGGGCTCGAGACGGACCCCGGGAGCCGCGCTCGGCCCTCCGCGGGCGGGCGTGTGGCTGCCTCGTCAATAACCACCACGTTTTGTTTGGCTCCGGGCAGAGCTCTCCTGCAAAGGCCGCTGCTTCGAGTCCTTTGAAAGAGGAAGGGAGTGTGACTGTGACGCCCAGTGCAAGAAGTATGGCAAGTGCTGCTCGGATTACAGCGCCTTCTGCGAGGAAGGTAAGCCCGCCCCGCCGGCCCGCGCGCCCTCTCCAGGTCTTGCTGGAACGAACTGTGGCGCTTTCACGCGGACTGTTTCATGGGGATGGATCGGGGAACGCAGCATCCCCACTGCACCCCGGCTCAGCCAGGCCCGTGCTCGCGTCGCGGGGGGGCGACAGGGGCGTGGCCTGAGGGTAAACGCGTGGATTGGGGTGCATCCGCGCAGCCGGCTCACGGGGTGCTTTCCTGGCCGCCTGAACGGTGCGGACCCCACGGGGCCAGCTGCCCCTGGAGAGGCCGGCACTTCCCACTCGTGTGTTTCAGTGGGCACCGTGGGGGCGACCGGCGCTCAGCTTCTCTGAACTGGCACATGTATGAGTTTCTTTGAGGCACTATATTGACAAGCGAACCTGCCAAGAACGTAACCGTCCATTGTGTGTTCCTTCCCACCCCACAGTCCTCCCAACGCCCTCTCCGGGCCCGCGTGTGACAGGCGGTGGAAAGGGAACGTCCCATCTTAAAACGTCCTCTGGTCGCAGGTCCCGCAGGAGTACCCTGAGGGTGTGATAAAACCCCCCATTTCCCCAGAAAGCCAAGACTTTAAAATAGACTTTAAAAATGGTATATATTTGTTTTATATTTGTTTTGACCAAATGTCCGTTGTTCAAGCCTCCTTTGTCAAAAGGAGTATTTGTGGAAGAGTGGAAATAAGCCCTGCTGGCGTCACGTGACGAGTCTGGTTCACCGGGCTGCGCCTGCGCCCCGGGAGCAGTGGAGGCGGGGCCGGGCTGAGCGGCCGAGCCGGGAGTTCTCGCTGCTCCGTGTTTTCCCTGGAGAGCTTTCCAACGAAAGGAGATGCCGCCCTTGTGATCAAAAGCTCCGGGCACAGACGTCCCGCAGCTTCCACAGGGACCCCCAGCGGGCGGGCCTATTTGCTCGTCTCCCTGGGAGTTGCGTTGGCTGGGAGCCAGGAAACAGTGCACTTGGGGCAGGGGGTGGGTGGGGAGCGGCGCGGTCGGAGCGCCGCGGAGCATCGGAGAAGCTGTGGCTGGGGACAGGCTCCCCGCTACTAAGGGGCGGGTCAGATTGCCCGGGGTGTAAGGAAAGCTCAGTGAAAAGCACTGGTGAAGGGAATGAATGCTACGTGGACAGAATTCACAGGGGTAGTTGGGCTCCCAACGGAAAATAAAGGCACACCCAGAACTTCAGAACTTCTTTTGCAAAGAATAGCAACCCCACTATCTTGTGATGCAGCGCCCAGCTGTTGCAGGATGGCGAGACACTGCCCGTGGGCACCTGTGGCCCCAGCGTCCTCACACCCAGCGCTGCGGGGCTGGGCGCCGGGCTGGGCTGGGCGAGAAAGGCCAGGGGCCCGCGGGCTCGGGCGGGCAGCGCAGTTTCTCTAACGGAGGCGCTTGCGGCCGGTGCTGCGGGGAGGGGGAGGGGGAGGGGGAGGGGGAGGGAGGAGCGGTGGGCAGGAGGCTCCGCAGTGGAGTTCTGAGATGTTCCCTGAGAGAGGCAGGACTCGGCGACTCTCCGCTGCCAAGCTTTCACCACCCCCTCTTTCCTTCCGGTTCCTCACGACCAACCCCTGCCTTCTCCTCCAGACCTGAAAAGCGGTGGGAGGCGGGGTGGCAAAGCGTTGAAGAGAAAGGCATCAAACCATATCAGCTGTTTAACTTGAGGAAGCATAGGGTGAAGCTGTGAGGTTTTTGTTTTTTTTAACAAGAGTCAAATATTCACGGAGAACTTTCGTAATTAAAAAAAAAAAAAGTGAAAGGTAAATCAACATTTATTTTAAAAGAATATGAAAACAAAAAAATGTAATTATTGTATTTCTCATCCACGTGCAGTAATTATTTTGATCACCACAGAAGGCAGGCACAATGGATGGCGTTTATAAACTCCAGTATTTTTTTAGACAAATACTTCCAAAAAGCACCTAGAATAAATATCTCAGTTCGCAAACAAGAAAACGAAGTTCAAAACGAATTCACCCATTTCCCCAAGGCCACCATGGTAGAGCTTGGCAAGTCTAGGACCAGAATTCTTCTGAGCCCTGAGCCTTTGCTCCCCGTCCTAACTCAGAACAGTCTGAGAATCGGTATTTTATAGCAATGCATCTGAGCATTAATTGGTTTGAGGTCACTAGTGTTGGGCCAAAGCCTGTCTACCCTGGTTTTCACCAGCATCCATCTCGAACCCAGAGGCACCCATGGCTTTCAGTAGAGTTGCTGAATATAAACATGTTAACCGACCTGTCTTGCTTGGCCTCAGTGCATAACCCCACATCACCACCATCTTCAAAGACTGCACCTCCACCTGCAAGACCTGAGCCCACCAAATCAACCACCAAACGTTCACCCAAATCAACAAACAAGAAGAAGAATAAGAAAGTTATAGCATCAGAGGAAATAACAGAAGGTAGGAAGATGTAACACAAGGAGGTTTCTGAGATGAAATAACCTGTAGGTGACCGCTTTTATGACTCCTCATAGAACAGGATCATTTTATGAGCCGTTAAAGGCTCATTACACTTTTTGTTTACTTGTTTTAAGTAGAAGTTTAAGCCAAAGTATAAACCTCAGATATTTATTTTCCTTATTCACTGAACCCAGTATGGGTCTAGGTTAAAATAATCAGAATAAAGAAGTCTTAATGTTAGGACTATGATTTTTATATTTTATTTTTTGAAGAATAGATTCTGTGAGATATGAAAGTTATAGTTACATTGCTAATATCTATGATAAGCTCAGGTATCTTTCTTTTAACTGACCATTAAATTAGAAGGGCAGTTGATCATGTTAGTGATAAAATCAGAACACAGACATTTATCGATTAGTAAATGGCATTTCTTGTTGCATTTGGACTGGCGGTTCTTTTTTGCTTTAAATCACAATTGGTGTGATCAACCTTTTTATTTGATTTATAGAACATTCTATTTCTGAAAATCAAGAGTCTTCCTCCTCTTCTTCCTCTTCCTCTTCAAGTATTCGGAAAGTCAAGTCTTCCAAAAATTCAGCTAATAAAGGATTAAAGAAGAAACCCAAAGGTTTGAGCATTGATAAAGATCAAAGACTATATCAATGCCATAATTACCTAAAAGTCATGCGTGTTGGTAGAGTGATTTGAGGATGTTTCGATATGGGGGCTGGGAGGTGGGGAATAACTTTAAAGAAGTTACTTTAGAAGGTACCAAAGCAAACTTCCTATAGGACATGAGTACCAAGTGGTTGAGAAACCTACTAAAGACAAGGCTAAGAAGATGCTGTAGCAGTCACTGTGGAACCACAGGATGGCGCCAAAGATGACTATGATTTTCTATTTCAGTTCCTTCCTACCTGACATCATTTCTTTCTTCTTCTTCTTCTTCCTGTATCTTCCTTGTGTTTTCACTTTTCCTTCCCCGGACTTTTTATTTTATTTAACTAACACTTACATGCTGCTTTACGTACTGCTCTTAAATGTTAATTTATTCAATTCTCATACCCCTTTCTGGGAAAGGCAATATTATTCTCCACATTTTACAGATCCTCTTTATTGTTTTCCTACTGAATTGGATGTCATATCTGGCTGTTTTTTCTGTAGTAGAAAATGTGCTACAGAGTAGGCTATTATCTCTGAAAAGAGGTTCCCTTTGTTCTGCTTTTTACTTCCTGAAATTCTAAACTACATTCTCTTTCTCTAGGAAATGCTGGATTTTGGATATTGGAGTTTTAAAGAACTATTTCCTGGGTGGTTGTGCCTTCCCCGAAGCCTTCTCTCTAGCTGAATAGCCAGATATTAATCTTTGAGTCATCCACAGAGTCCTGCACACAATGGAAGTGCAACATGTTTGCTCATTGAAACCCACCTGCCATGTGCCCCTGGGGCTCTGTAATTCACCCAGCGGGAGCTGCTGTGGCAAATCCTGTCAAATAGGGTCTTTTTGCTGCCATGGTATCGAATCTCCATTCTATACCCCCTGGGACTGGGCAGGGGAAAAAGAACAGCTAACAGCCCTGGTGTGGACACAGGGCTCAGCCGAGACCATGGGGGTGACTGGGGCATCCTTGGATGTAGTTGTAGAGGCCTCTCAGCTGACTGATGCAGTGAACCTACAAGATGTTGAACGAGGAGGTTTCCAGGAGGAAGGACAGGGCACTGAGCAATGAGGAATGAGAAGTGGAGAAAGGGAAGGCCAGGGAGCTTGAATGTAAAGAGATGAATTAGTGTTATTGATCATGTGGGTAATTTCAAATTTGCCACTTGTTTCCACATATTAATTGTATCGTTTTACTAGTGCTGTTCACCCCACCCCTTATCTCATTTATTCCCTAAAATAGCCCAATAAGATAGGTTGAGTATTTAACATTTTATAATGAATTCACAGACATATTAGAGATTAGCAACCTGCCTAGAGACACATAGCTAGTCAGCGATAAGGGACCTTTTTATCATTATTAAAAACAAAACCATAAACTACTGAAAAATAAAAGATATCTATTTTTTCTCTAGTAAAAAATAACAACAAGAAACAAACTCCTAAAAAGAAACCTGCCCCGGAACCATCAGATGAAACCGGAAGTGGAGCAGACAATGGCGATCCGAAGCCCACACCAACTCCTCAAAAGTCTACCACCCAAAGTAGTCAAGTTACCACAACTTCCAAGGTCACAACAGTGAAAACAACAAGTCCTAAACCCAGTCCATCGCCTAGTTCTGAAACATCCAAAGAAGCATCTTTGACAGTCAATAAGGAGACAAAAGTTGAAACTAAAGAGACTTCTAAAACAACTAAAGAGACAGCAGCTAGTGTATCAAAGAAATCGACTTCAGGTAAAGAGACACGAAATGCAGAAAAAACATCTGATAAAGATTTGGAAACCACATCAGTTTCTGCTAAATCTACAACCGAAGCTGAAACTACAACCAAATCTCTTACCACCACCACCACCACCACCAAGGAGCCTACAACCACCCCCAAGAAGCCTGCACCCACCACCCCCAAGGAGCCTACAACCACCCCCAAGAAGCCTGCACCCACCACCCCCAAGGAGCCTACAACCACCCCCAAGAAGCCTGCACCCACCACCCCCAAGGAGCCCGCTCCCACCACCCCCAAGGAGCCCGCTCCCACCACCCCCAAGGAGCCCGCACCCACCACCCCCAAGGAGCCCGCTCCCACCACCCCCAAGGAGCCCGCTCCCACCCCCCCCAAGGAGCCCGCTCCCACCACCCCCAAGGAGCCTGCACCCACCCCCCCCAAGGAGCCCGCTCCCACCACCCCCAAGGAGCCCGCTCCCACCACCCCCAAGGAGCCCGCACCCACTCCCCCCAAGGAGCCCGCACCCACCACCCCCAAGGAGCCCGCACCCACCACCCCCAAGGAGCCCGCTCCCACCCCCTCCAAGGAGCCTGCTCCAACTACAGAGGACTATACTCCAGCTACCACCATGGAGCCTCCCACTCCTCCCACAAACCCCGCTGATTCATCTCCTGACTTTCCTGTGGAACCCACATCAAAGGCTCTTGAAAACAGTCCTAAGGAGCCTGCTCTACCTACAACCAAGGCTCCTGAAGGGACCCAACCTGAAATAACTACCACAGCAAAGGATAAGACAACAGAAAAAGGCATGCATACCACAACTGAAATTACAACAGCTACATCTAAGAGTACGACGAAAGAGACAGCAACTCCAACAGAAGACAAGACCACTGAATCCATACAGGTGACATCCACCACAACCAAGGATACCACAGCAGCGTCCAAAGTTACTCCCAAAGTGATGGCTGCAACAAAAAAGACTACAACTGAAGAGACTGTGAATACATCTAAAGAAACAACTGTATCAGAAGATACAGCTATCAAAGGGATGACTCCTAAACCCCCAAAGCCAACTAAAGCACCCCAAATGTCCACATCTACCAAAAAGCCAAACACAACACCTAAAGTGAGAAAACCAAAGCCTACACCATCTCCTCCAAAGACGACCCCATCAACAGTGCCTACAGTGAACCCTGCCTCTTCGGGGGAGGACGTGCTCCAAACCACCGCCAGCCCTAACCACGACCCTAACTCGGAAGCGGCTGAAGAAAAGCCGGAGAACGAAGACGCCAACGCCGCCGGAGAACAGCCTCGCGTGATCCTCAGGCCCCCTGCACTCACGCCTCTCCTCGTTCCAGGCACTGACATCGTAGTGAGAGGACCCGGGCCAGACACTGGCGTCCACCCCATGCTTTCAGGTAAAGAGAGCGCTTTGTCAGGTTCGTAATGTCAACGTGAATCTACCAGAACCGAGATGCCCTGATTTAATGTCACGTACAACACCTAGAACTGTTAACCGGGGAAGTTTTACATCTTCTCTACAGGTAAGCAGAGGAGTAATCACAGTAAGATTATTTGATCTCTGGAAAATGGAGTAATGACCTAGTCTTAGGAACTTAGTGCATCTGTAAGCAGAGCCAGCATACGGAATGCCAAAAATATTTAGTTGGAAAGTCTATCCTTATTTATTTATTTACTTACTTACTTATTTTGGTACGTGCCCTTAGCGGGAACCGAACCCGGACCCTCTGGTCCGCAGGCCAATGCTCCAACCGCTGAACCAAACCGGCCAGGGCGGAAAGTCTATCCTTAAAAGAAAATACAACATAAAGCAAAATCTGCAATATTATTTTTTACAAACCAATTCCAAAGGGAACTGAAAAATGGAATGTCATGTTGAGATTAAACATCCAATAAATAATAATTTACTTGAAGATCAGGTAACCTGGTACATTCCAATTCATCACTTACTTTTTAAAATTTTATTTTATGGTGGGGGGGCAAGAGAGAGAGAGAAGAGCAGAAACATCAGTGTGTGAACCATCGGTCGGTTGCCTTCCGCATGGTGAAACATGCTACCTGGGTACGTGCTCTGCCTGGAACTGCACCAGCCACCCAACGGAGCTACACTCGCCAGGGCCATCACTTATTTTTATATACTTCTTAAATAGTATCACTTTTCTCTCACCTATGCAACACACACCTCAAACTATATACCCTTCAAGAGCTTAGGAAAGGGCAGAGGAAATGGAGTTCTGTGGGGGGACCTGGAAAAAACCACTTTCTCATTTTGTTTTGTATTGAGTTAACTTCTTGTTAATTTGCTCTAGATGAGACTGACTTATGCAATGGTAAATCGGTAGACGGACTGACTACCCTGGCCAATGGGACATTGGTTGCATTTCGAGGTGAGCTGTGCACACACTTCTGCCTGTCACTTTGTCCTTGGCATTTATGAGAACCAAAGCCACGGCGGTCAGTAGCCGGGGCTGAGCTTCCTGAAGAACCTAATTAATGACCTTACCTCACACAATTTATGAAAACCTGAGATTAATTACCAAAATACTAAATTAACAAAATTAGACATATTAGAGTAACAAACAAAACAAAGAGCTTGAAATGATACTGATTTTTCCTACTGTTAGGAATTAAAAGGTAGTTCATATTTTAATTTCATATCAAATAAAATGACATCAGGATTTGTTTTCCCTGCTCTATTGCATTTGAAAATAACACCCCGATTGTGAAGTACTCAACAGTGTTACACTCTGTGGACGAATCACAGAACAGCAATTACATGTGAATTCTCTGTCCTGACACTAGTTCCGTCTTAGACTCAGACTAAATCTGAAGGGAAGGAAGTCATAGACTTTGCTCAATCGAGGCTGAAGAGATTTTATTCGTTCTTGAGTCATAACTCCTTAATTCTGAAAGATAGAGAAATTAAGAGAAAAGTGATTTCTGTAAGTCACAAAGTCAAAAGGCTCTTCTGGAGAAACTAGATAACTAAACTATTTCTTCAGTTTATGCTACACCTCAGACTTGAGAAAGATCTCCTCTCAGAAATGTCCAAACACTGTTCTGTATGAGTACAGTTCTCTCTAAACTTTCAGTCATAGAATGCTTGCTAACCCATTCAGTGTTTTCAGTACAATTAAAATTTGTTTCATTTTGGTGTCTCTTGTGATGGGTTTTAGTATTCATTCAGCTTGTAGGTTGATTTATCACTTTCAATTTCAGGTCATTATTTCTGGATGCTAAATCCACAAAGTCCACCATCTCCTCCTCGGAGAATTACTGAAGTTTGGGGTATTCCCTCCCCCATCGATACTGTTTTTACTAGGTGCAACTGTGAAGGAAAAACTTTCTTCTTTAAGGTAAGAAAAGTATCTTTGTAAGAGGAATCAGCAAATAGTTATTCTTTTATTATGAAAACATAAATCAGCTTAACCTCTGCTTAAGAATGGTTTAATTTTTTATCCTTACCTGAGGACATTTTTCCATTTTTTGTTCAGATAGAGTGGGAGGGGGAGAGAGAGAGAGAAACATCGATGTGAAAGGGACGCATCGAGTGGTTGCCACCCGCACGATCCAACCAGGGCAGGGGACAAACCGCAACTGAGGTACGTGCCCTTAGTGGGAACCGAATCCGGGCCTCTCTGGACCGGAGGCTGATGCTCTAACCGCTGAGCCAAACCAGCCAGAGCAGAATGGTTTAATATTTTAATAAACTATTCTATCATCAAAATTCAATAAAGAGTTAACACAATTTGGTAACATTAATGGTCAACCTATTCAAACACCTAAATTAAAACTTTCTCCGTATACTTAAATCTATGAATTTCTAACCTTTTCCAAAGCTGTTAACATCACTTCTTCTTTTAAATGATCAGGATTCTCAGTACTGGCGTTTCACCAATGATGTAAAAGATCCTGGGTACCCCAAACAAATTGTAAAGGGATTTGGAGGACTAAATGGAAAAATAGTGGCAGCTCTTTCAGTACCTAAATATAAGGAGAGACCTGAATCTGTGTATTTTTTCAAGAGAGGTATGTATTACATAATTGACAAAAATTATACAATTTTCAATAACTGATTTGCCAGGAAAGTTTTATTTAATATTTTCATTTACTACTGGATTTACTGTCAAAAGATATCTTTAAGGCTGGATCAAATATTTCCAATAAAAAAAAATTGAGGGCACTAAGAAGTATTTAGATCTCTCAACATGCAAATCACAATTTCACCTGAGTTTTCTGGTCGTTGATATAAAGAATGCCATCATTGACTTTCACACAAAGTTAATTATTTCACTATACAGTCTGTTGGCTTTATTCATTCAAGCATTTCAGGGTTTAGTAATTATTTCCATAATGACTAGCAGCCATTACTGTCTAGACACACTTTATGACAAACATTGTTTCTTCCACCTTATAAAAGCTCTTTCCCATCTTTTGGGGGGATTGACATGAACTTTCACTTATACGTGATTTTCTAATACGTACCAGGCGGCAGAATTCAGCAGTACACTTACAGACAGGAGCCCACCAGAAAGTGCACCAGAAGCCGCCCTGCTCTGCACTACCCAGTGTATGCGGAAACCGCGCAGGTCAGGAGACGTCGCTTTGAACGGGCTATCGAGCTGCAGCCACACACCATCAGAATTCACTACTCGCCACCCGTCAGAGTCGTTTACCAAGACAAAGGTAGTGTTTTTTACTCTGTTAAAAATTCTGACACATGAAGTAGATGAAACAGAGTTGCTTATAAAGTAAAGATTATTAACTAGAAATCCGGACCCAACAACCCTAATATTTTAAGCTTATTGATGCAAAATATCAATTTGCCGCAGTGAATGACCAAAGATCAACACTTTCTTTGCCTTTGTGGTAAGAAATGCAGTTTGAATGTTTGTTGATTATAATACATACCATTTATCAAGTATCTCTGACCAAGAGCATTATACACAAATCTGTCACCTTTGAAGCAGTGAAAAGGTCGGTATGCACGCCCCATCAGAGGGCCAAGCCAGGCCCCAGTCAGGGAACACCCAAGGTAAGGAACGGAGCTACCACGTGACCAGACTGGACGTGGACCAGCATGTCCGACTCTAACAGCTGCCCTTTCCACTGCCATCTACGCACAGGCTTCCTCCACAACGAAGTCCAAGTGAGTGCGATGTGGAGAGGACTTCCCAACGTGGTCACTTCAGCGATATCACTGCCCAACGTCAGAAGACCCGACGGCTACGATTACTATGCCTTTTCTAGGGGTGAGTTAAGTAAAATCTTAATAACTTCCCACAGATGTGATCTAATCTCTGAAATACAAATATAATAAAAATAAAAACACAAGTGTTCGATGGGACTGAAGGTGAGAAGTTCAACTATAATACTTATTCTAATTGCCTTGAAGAAGAGAAAGTGTAAAATTTTGGTTTGCTTTCCTATTACATAGAAAGGATTACAACTGAATTCTGCCCTACCCGTCTTTCATGAGATGAAAGTCTATTATGATAAAACTGATTACTTATGTAAAATTGCTACTGAAAACAGTATTTGGCATTTAATGGAGGCCCTGTTTGCCATCAAGTTATACCGAGTTGCATCATTACACACCCCATAAGAGCTGAAATAAGTTCCTGAGAAACTTAATTTTCTTAAATAAATTATATTTCCTGAGACACTTTTCTTTAAAAAATCCAAAAACCTGTTACTCTGCCTATATAAATGACATCAGAATTCTTAAAACAGGATAAAATCCAAGAAAATTATTATTTGAAAAATTAACTTGGTTTTCTCAGATTTTTACTTTGAAAAAGGAGAGTTAAACGTAATTTTCTTCAAAGGTGGAGAAAGGTCAATCTGTCAAGGCAGTTGTTTTTCTTTCTGTCAGAAAGTTCAAATTGATTAGAAACATTTCTGATATTAAAATGATAAACACTGCCTTTGAGTATAATAATCAACATAATCTATTTTTTAATTCAAGTGTTTTGTTTTCCTTTTAGTTAATAAAATGATTTCTCTTCTCTGTAGGTCAACCCTATAACATCGATGTGCCTAGCAGAACAGCAAGAGCCATTACAACTCGTTCTGGGCAGACCTTATCCAAGGCCTGGTACAAATGTCCTTAGACCAATGGACAAAGGAAGAGACAATTAAAATGAAGAATGATAAATTTTGACACTGAAATGTACCTTTTATTAATAAAGAACGTTGAAATAAGCATACCATTTTAAATACAAAAATGTTTTTAAACTCGACAATCATAACACTAAAACAGATTGGACAATCTTATTCACAGTTATTACAATGTATAGAACATTTAATTAATATTTCCTCTATTTATTCCTCCTCTCCCTCCCATTGCATGGCTCACACCTATAAGAGAAAAAAAAAAGAATCAAACTGAATGTATCTTTTAAGAAGATAGTCCAAAACTAGAGTATTTGCTTACTCTAGTTCATTACAAAAATTGTTTTAAAAAACTTAGTGTGAACATTCAAAATCATTAAATTTAGATTAATATTTTTATGACATGAATGCAATCTCTAACAGTTACATTAGAAAACATGGAGATATGAAAGTTTTACCTTTTTTTTACTAGCTAAACAAAGTCACAAAGCTTTATTCTGTTGTATAAAAAGTATAATAGACAAAGATGCACCAAATGACTACATAGCACTTTTCCAAATCTTACTTTGAGTCCAAGGAAGAAAAGAATAAACAGAAGCACATATTCATTACACACCGATGGCATACCTGTCTGTCTACAAGAAGCTTATAGATTAGCAAACATCACACACTCGATGCATAATTATTTAATGAATCCTTGGAACATTTTTAAAAAATGAGATACAAGTTGGAAGCTTAAATAAGGATCAGAGAAGCTGTTCCATTTATTACCGTCCCACACCCTGTCATGTGCTCAGTATGTTAGAAATGTACCTCTCTGTCTGTTAAACTGTCGACCACGAACACCTTGTCTCAACGTTGTCTGAAGTCTTACTCGTCTGAAAGGCTTTGGCTGACTACTGCTAGTATCTGAGAAGAAAAACGTTAAGACATAAGAAAGCAAATTAAAAAAAAAAAAAGGAGAAAGCAGTTACAATGGCAAAAGTAACCATATGAATGCAGGGATAAAATGCAGGGGAATCCATTTGTTTTCAATATTTAAAAAGTTTTTTAACAAGGAATTTTTAACCACCAAAAAAAAAGGTAAAAAAAAATATTTCCTTATTTGAAAAAAAAGTTCTTGATTTTTTCATTCATTCACTCAACTAATTTAAGAAATATTTACTTAGTGCCTGTCTATGTATCATAAACTATGATAAGGCCTGGGGAATACAACAGAAAACAAAAACAGGAAAAAAACAGTCCATTACAATATACTGTGAGTCACATCTGACTCTTCTCTTTTCCAGACACCCCAAATCCAATCGTCTGAAATCCTGCCAGCTCTAATTTAAATAGATATCCCAAATCTGACCTCTTCTCACAACCTTGACTCTACAATCCTGTCTAAAACATCATCATCTTTACCTTAAATCATTGCAATACTCTCAAATATTCTCGTTTCTGTCCACTATTCCTTTTCAGTCTCTTCTCTACACAGAAGCCAAGATGATACTGTTAAGTCTTTAAGTCAGATCATGTCACTGCTGTTTGAAGTTCTCCAAAAACTTCCTTTGTCCATGAAAGTCAACGCAATCACAGTGATCTACTAGATGTACCCTTCCAATACCCATCTACTACCTGCTAGTCTCTCTGTCCTTACTGTAGTCTAGCCACACTGGCCCCCTTGCTGACCTTGAACACATCACACTCCTGCTGGTGGACTCTGCATCTGCTATTTCTCTCATCCTAGAACAGTCTTCCCCCAAATGACTGCACAGCTTCACTCCTGAACCTCTTGTAGGTATTTACTTACATTTCACTTTCTTTTTTTTTCTTTATTGATTTTAGAGAGAGAGGAAGCGAGACGGAAACATCAATGAGAGAGAACATCGACTGGCTGCCTCCTGCATGCCCCCACTGGGGATTGGGCCCACAACCTGAGCATGTACCCTGACTGGGAATCAAACTGGCGACCTCTTGGTGCATGGGTTGACGCTCAAACACTGAGCCACATCGGCTGGGCAAGTGTCACTTTCTTAACAGTGCTTTCTGTGAAATTGCCTGGCACATGGTATTTGTTGACAAAACGGGTAACTGCTCAGATGGGAAAATTTAGTGTTTTATATCATCAAATACATTAAAAGAGATCCACATTGTACCATAAAAGGGAACAGGGATCATATTTTTCCATGCAAGTTCTAATAACTAGTTCCCATTCTTTTGAGAAAAAACAATTCCCATGAGACATCAGAACATAATTGGAGATACCAAACTTCAATAATTATATTATTAGTAATTATGATGGTCATAATTTTTGTAAGGTATCAAGTGATATAATTTATATACATTATTTCTAATCTTGGCTGCAAGATTAATTATTAACATACACATTTCATAATAAAATGTGCAGTGATGTCAAGTGACCAGCCATTAAAGGTGGATGAGATGGGAGACTAAGGGTGTTGGCTATGGGTTGGTGTGTCAGAGAAGCAGCTGATAGGAAAAGAGAATTGAGATGACAACGTTCCATGACTGAAACGTAGTAACTGAGCGTGTCTTCCATAAAACCTGGCAGAACTGAAGAATGACTGCTACATCAATTCAAAATGAAAATAATCAGAGTGGATGGCTGAGCACTGTATTTGTTTAATAATAAAAGTAACTCCCTACCTAAAAACTTTGAGATAGGTAAAAGTTGGTATAATATATTGTTTGGACTCTCTAGAGCCAAACTTTGTGAGCTTGCACTGAGCTTACCCATTCTTCACTAGCTGTGTGACTTTGGAGAAGTTTCCAACCTCTCAGCACCTCAGTTTCCCTAACTATAGAATGGGGATGAGTGCTTACCACATTGGGTTGACGTGAGAATTAAATAAGTAAATATACATAAAGGGCTTAGCATACTGCCTGATATACAGAGTAAGTGTTCATCAAATGTTTTTTAAAAAGTACTGCAGAAATAGTTTTATTGTAGAAAAGAGACAAAATAGATTTTTTTGAAGTAAATTTCAAAAACATGAAAAACCACACTTTGAAACTGTTTCCATTAGTAAATTTCAAACATTTTTTAAGGAAAAGACCCCTTTCCTCTCGGCTCTCTGTATCAGATCTCATGCAGAACCCTAAATTATAGAACAAATAAAAATGGAGTTGCTCTGGTTTAAACAGAGGCAAAAGAGAGCGAGCCTGGAGCACAATTCCTTAGCTTCCCTCCGAGTAACCCACCCCCATGGCCCTTTTAGTACCACTAATACAACCAATTCCCTTTAATATAGACCAAGTTACCTGTAGTGAAATTAATTTTTTTTTAAATAGAGCATTTTAAAATTCAGAAAAAAAGATGACAAAATTGCTACTACATGTGTCTTTTGCAAACAAGTTGTACGTGTGAAGTTACACTGCAGTCAGCAGCAGGCACTTACCTACAGAAGAGCTAGAAGGAGGGTCTTGGCTGGTGGAAGGAAGATCTGACTCATCAGATGCCTGAACAGGCTCTTCTTCCTGCTGGCTATCAATTTCTAGGCCTGCTTCTGAACTAATACTAAGAAGGGAAAGCAAAATGGATTAGAAAATACAAAACTGATTCTAGAGTGTATCCTATCATTTCCAACTCTTTTCCATATAGTTTATCACTTAATGCAAAGCTCTACTACAGCTCTAACTTGTGAACTCTGATGCTGGGAGCCAGATTTTTTTTTAAAGGGGCAGGGGATACGTTGCTTCTTCTTCATTCCTCTTCTCACTAGGACACAGTCCAAATTTAGTTTCCCCCCCCCTCTTTTTTGTTATATTTTTTTCCTTTTGTAAAGGGGCATTTACATTCTTAACATTCACAGGAGATATACTATCCAGATTTTAATAAGTCTCAAATAGTTTCCTAGGAAAGTAGAGTAGTAAAATAATCTACAACGCTCACTCTTAACAACAGACCCCTAACTCAGCAAGGTAGTGCAGATGAGACAGGCTGTGGATAGAGCCCCTGGCTCCATGGCTATAACTCCATCTCTCTCTCTCATTCCAGAAAGCACATCAACAAGCAAGTGAGACGAGAGTATACGAACAGCTTCAATTTGCTCCAGTTTGTTTTATCATCTGCAAACTTTAGTATAGTTATTGGTAACAATGTATCCAAAAGCTTGCTCTCATGATCACGTGATGATGTTGAAAAGCTGATGAGGGGTAAAGGTGTAAAGCCAAAGCACATGGGGCTGAAGTCAGTCACCAGAGATACATGCTCTGACTCCGAGCTTTCTCATCTGTAAAATGAGGATACTTTGCAAAGGTATTGTGTGGGTTAGAAATGACATATGAAGCGACCTGCATACATGGTATGGAATTAATGGTAGTTTGGTATTGATAACCTCCTCAGAATTAAGTAGTGCTGTGTTAGGCATAATAAATAGACCTGTTTGTTTCCTCATATGCTAGAATTGGCCTATAATTACACCAAGAAAATACCATAAATAAAAGCTTTGAGCTCCACCTAGGAAATCAGTGTCTACTCCTACTAGCTATGCTTTTGACCCATGAAGGAGTCCAACTTATTTAGGTTTCACCTTGAAAGTTAAACGTCTCCAAGACCACTTTGTTTATAACAGATGTGTTACAAATGTAGTTAGGTCTTGAAAACTACTAGATAATTTCTAATTTGTATGAAGATTTAAATGCACATAAATAAAGGGTAAGTGAGGTTTACTTGAAAGCCCACTGCTAAATGGAAAGTTGAGCCATGTCCTAATTTTCACAGAAAGACTTCTTTCTTGGGGAAAGTTAAAGCAGCTACATTAATGGAAGGGTACCAGTGATTTTAAAGAAATACTTTGTTCTAGAATAAATATAAAATTTTAAGGGAGCTAACATTTATCTTCTGTAATAACAACTCCCAACTCCCCAATTATTATTATATGCAAAAATTAAGTCTTTCAAAATATATGGCTTGGTTGACTTTTGTAATAGGATGCTGTTGAAAAAACAGCTCAACAGATTGTTTCCTGGCTAAAGGAAAACAAATGAAAATGTCTGGCAAGTCTAAAGCAAGGAAATATTACAAAGTAAACATTTACCCTTCAGATTCTGCCTCTACAAATACTTCATCTCCATCATCACCTGTTGCTGTTTCATTGGTTGTGGATAAAGGGCCAGTCGATGTTGTCACCATTGGAACAGACTGAGAGGCATGTTCTGAAGCATCAGAGGTGGTACTCTCAGTAAATACATTCACTTCAAAATAAGACCAGAAAAGTAATGAACACTTTAACTTTGTGGTTTACCTAATTTTCAGCCAAAAGATGCCTCACAAGTTTCCATTTTACAAATAAAACATACACTCTACTAATCTGCCTTTGACACCTACCTGGAGCTGCTACTTGTAGAGGGGTAGTGGGAACACTTCGGCCACCTGACTCTTCTTCATGAGCTAGGAAGAGGGGTGTTTCATACATTCCCAAACCTAAAGACAATTCTGAATATTAATAGATAATTGAAATAAAGTGTCAAGATGCGAGACATCTGAAAGAAAGCATTAATCAGCAAAGATATACAACTCTGTTAAAATCCACAATTAGCCCTGGTTGGTATGGCTCTGTGGTTAGTGTCGGCCTGTGCACCGAAGTGTTGCTGGTCAATTTCCAGTCAAGGGCATGTACACCTGAGCTGCACATTTGATCCCTGTCTCTCTCCCTCACTTCCATTCTCTCCAAAACTCAATGGAAAAATGTACTCTGGGGAAGATTAACCAAAAAACAATACAAAACAAACAAACAAAAAAACACCCCACAATTAGCCCAGTAAGCAAACATCAATCCCTCATAAATGTAAATATAATTCAAACACATCCTTTAAGCTCCCTAACACAATATAAGTACCCTTAAAAAAAACAAAAAAAAAAAAAAAACAGCTAAAATGTTGTTCTTATACTTTTCAAATAAGTTAACTTTACTGAGTATCCAACTATGAACTAGGTAACTATGTTGAAATCTATGTATCACCCAAACTGCAAGGTATTATTAAGACCCTTTTTTGCTAACAAAACTAAATTTCAAAAAGGTTAACCAACTTTCCCAAAGTTACAAAGCTAGTAAGTGGTGGCATTCCAATTTAAGCTTAGAGAGAACTTCAAAGTCTAGAAATTGCTCTATAATACCAAGCCACGTACAAGTTTTAATTTTTTTTTTTACCCTCACTTGAGGACATTTTTCCATTTCTTTGTTCAGATAGTGTGGGAGGGAGAGAGAAGAAGAGAGAGAGAGAGAGAGAGAACATCAACGTGAAAGGGACACATCGAGTGGTTGTTACCTGCACGACCCAACCAGGGCCGGGGACAAACTGCAACCAAGGTACGTGCCCTTAGCGGGAACCGAACCCGGGTCTCTCTGGTCCGCAGGCCGACGCTCTGACTGTTGAGCCAAACCGGCCAGGGAACGAGTTTTAATTTATATGAAGTGAACTCACAATTCCATACTGGTAGAGGCATTCAGTGTTAGAACTAACATCCTAAACCATCAGGCATACTACATGACTTATATGAGGGCTGCAAATTAATCTTTTGTTTGGGGCTCATTATTCAAGTAATGTGAGTTCCCTATTCACTTATAAAATGCTGTAACAGCTTCTCAGAAACACAGTGGGCTATATGGGTATCAGATGAAGATTAAAAGGTAATTAATTCCAGAAATAGTATAACCAACTATTATTACTTAATTTAGGGGTCATTTTATGCTATATATTTTTAACATTTAATTTTCTTATTTTAATGTTAATGGAAAATATCTAACTAGTTTTATGCATTTAATTAAAAATGTTAACTGTTAAACCAAACAGAAAGTATGTTAAATTCCTTCTAAAAAACTTTAAAATGGCTGGTAGTAGTTATGTGTATTTACTGGTTCAAGAAATATTTCTGAATAGTTAGTACATGTATGATGCTATACTGGGATCCAGAAGAGATACAAATATAAAAGCTAGTCTCCATGTTCAAAGAACTCGGAACTTTGTTGAAAAGATAAGATTTATATATAAGGTAATATTTTCTAAGTAGTAAATGTATTATAGCTTTTCCCATAAATCAGCAAAGGAATTTTTTACATATCAACATATTTTATATGTGCTTACTTTAAAAAAATCACATCTAAATAGTTGATTACCAAATACACGCAAACCCAGGAGCCGCAAGCTTTCATGCAGCAGTTTACCTCCTTGCGAAGCCAGCTGGCCGAGATCAGAGTGACTGGAACTTGTTTGTGGCATGTCTTCAGGTGGCCCAAACCGAAATCTGGGAACGCCAGCAACCTGTGGGGAACTTAACAGACAAAAATAATTTAAAATGAAATTTAAAGTTACCCTGTTTAAACCACAACACTATAAAGAATACAGAAAGAATGAACATAAAATGGGAAGGAAATCAAGTGAAAATACAGTTGATAAAGGAATTCTTATTTATACAAACATTTTAAAAGTTTCAGTGGTCAAAGAATCTGGTAACATGAATAAAATTCATAATATATGTGATTTATACATACATGATTTATATATAAATAACTTTAATTTCTCCTGAACTATATGCCTCACATTACTTGACTCTGCTAGAAGTCTCTATGTATATATTAACATATACATTATATATTAAGCATATCTCTATGCATACATTAAACATACATATTTTCACATGGAAAACCTATAGCACAACGGTTAACACAGGTTCTAGAGCCAGACCGACTGGTTTAAAACCCAAAATGCCACTTGCCGGCGGACTGACCTCTGGCTAATTCATTAACATCTCTGTGCTTCTTTATCTATTAAAGAGCAACAATAACACTCGCTTAGCTATGAAGACTAAATAAACTGATTCATGGAAATGCTCAGTAAGTATAAGGTATTCTTTTCCATAACTCAATTCAATGTTGTCCCCATTAAGTCCTCTCAGATTCTTTCCTCCTAATTGTTGAAATAAATCACTTCTTCATTTGTGTTAATAAAGCCTACTGGTTATGCCTCTATTATCCTAGATTAAGATTACAGTTATTTGCTCATATGCTTAGCTTTACAATACTATCCACCATGATCACTATAATTATCAACACCATCACCAACACCTACAAAGCATTTTACTTTGTGCAAGGTAGTATTTTAAACATGTTTACATAAATTAATTTATATTTAATTCTCATAATTTACAATGTAGCACCTACTGTATCAATATTCCCATAAGTCATATGAGGATACTCAGGAACAGAGAACCTAAGTAATCTGATACAGCTAGTAAACAGCACAGCAAGGTTTCATACCCAGGTATTCTAACTCTAAAGTCTATGTTTTAACCATTGTTATACTGACTCTGAATTTCAAATTCCTGATGGAAGCAAGTGTTTCATTCACCTCTATATAATTTTCCCCAACACTACATCCTTAATCCTCCTACCCTACCTCTAAAACTCAGTTATAGAAAATAGAGGACTCAATGACTAATGAATCAATAAAATGTAAACAAATTAACAGGCACACTGGAAGAACTGGATCAGTCACAAAATGTTTCTCTTCCATTAACTTACTGAATTGCTTCAGCAAATCCATCGGTACGATGTGGCACCACGAGAGTTGGGGTACTTGGAACTGTTCTGTCTTCATCATCAAAAAAATGCTGCTGCTGAAACAAAAACAGAAAACAGAAACTGAACAGGCATGACAAGAATCGACTACACAAATATTTGCTGAACAAATAAACTGACTTTACAGGGGGGTAGGTACTTACCATGCTACCAATTCCTGGAGTCAACTGAAGCCCTCGTCCTACAGACTGTCTTCGAGTCATCTGAATTCTCTGTGTCAAGAAAGGAATCACCTTTGTTTTGAGGAATTATATAATGAAACAAACACTAAATAATCAATAGATGTAGCTTATTATGCTGGTAATAAAATAACCAAAATGTCAGCAGATGATGTAATAATCAAGATACTTTCTCAGGGAAAATTGCCACTAATCCTACACTAGAGAAATCAGTTTTAACCAGTGACAACTTTTTAATTATACAGACAATAATATTACCAACAGACAAAATGTTAACCAATATTTAAAACCAATCTTTGATCATATCTTATTTCTTTGTAACAAAATTTATTTATTAGTAAATATGCCTTTGGATCTTATGGTTTAATTATCCTTTAGAGTTCAAAGAGCAGTACTAACTACATATAAACCATTTCCCAATTTAGACAATTCTAAATTGATAGATTTGGTATATTTTGCGGGATCCATACACAATCCTTTAAGACTTAATATTTTTACATAATGTGGTTTTCTTCACCAATGGTATCTTAGTAGAATCTATACTTGAAAATGTTCCATACACTAAAGAGTTAAGACTCAAGCTAGATTATTAATCGAGCCTTTGTACTTTTCCTGTTTCTGCAAGAACTTCTGATTAAGAGATATCCAAAGAGTGCTACATGTAAAAGATCATACACACTTTCATTAATTTTAAAAGTGGGAATGAACATGTGTGATTACTAAAAAACGAGAAAAAATGTTTTGTTAAGCAGAACAGAAATTCCTTAAAAAAAAAAACATGTGCACCTTTGAGAAAGAAACCTTCAAAACAGACAGTGATCAGTTTTTAAAATACATTTACATTAATTAAAATCCAAGAAAATCTTTTTCCTTTTGTAACCTACAGAAACAGTTACCAGAGCCCTGGCCAGGTGCTGCTAGTGGTCAGAGCACCAGCCCAAGCACCCAAGGGCCTCGGGTTTGATTCCTGGTCAATGGCATGCACTTGGGTTGCAGGTTTGATCCTTGGCCCCAGGAAGCCATCAATTGATGTGTCTCTCTTACATCAATGTTTCTTTCTCTTTCTCTCCCTCCCCCTTCCACTCTTTCTGAGAAAAATCAATGGAAAAAAATATCATCGGGTAAGGATTAACAATAAAAAGAAACAGTGACCAGATTTTTATTTGCTACGACTATAATTCAACTTATACATATCATTTAGTCAGCCTTGCCTTTTCAAGGAAAAGAAATCAGATTCATTTCAGTTTAAAAAATTTACAAAAATAAGCCAAAAGGTTAAAAAGTTCATTTAATTTCTAAAAAAAAAAAAGTAACATCTAATATAATGGGAGAAAGTCCATTTTTCAGGATGACCACTACTTTTAATACCTGAACTGGTGGTCCCAACTCTTGAGGTGGGGCATGAATGGTCAGTCTTGGGGGAAGTGGGTGTGGTGGGCGTCTTGGTGACTGAGGTGCTCGAGGGGTCTGTCTTTCAGATGCTGACGATGGCTGTTCTCTAGAAATCTCCTGGGAAAAAGAGGACTCTGCAGTGCCTGTATTTCCTTCACCTACAGGAAAAGAGAAGCTTATTTTGAACTATTAGACTTATCACAAAATAACTTGGGACAATCCTTAGAAGCATGAATCTTGCCTCTAGGAATGTTCACCTCACTAGTATTTTCAGAAGGAAAGTAGTGAAGTATGGTGGACCCAGAGCTAATGGGTACACAAATATCAGTAGTATGGCTTTTAGGATGGTCCCTTAACTTCTTTGAGTCTATTTGGTTGATTAATGGAACAAATGTAACCTACAAGAAAAGTTTTTCTGAAGATTTCAAATAGTAAACACAAAGCACTTAGTCTAACACATGATTAAATAAACATTTAATAAATTTTGGCTCATATTATTAAAATGGGCAAATTACCTAAAGATCAGATCACTGTGGTATCAGTATTACACTCAAACAGGATGGAGAAGATTGAGAAAAAGCCTTAAAACGACAATCTTATATTTTGGTTTTCCTAAATTTTGAATTTGAGGGTCCTTCAGATGTTTGGGTCTTCTACCTACATGGTAGAAACAACTGAAGCTGTTCTTTACTTTGAAAGTTCAATAGGACATCACAGAGTTTAGTATTTTAAGTCAGGTCTAAGACAGAATCAAGCTCTAACAGTTAATAGCTTTATGACCTTGGTTAAGTCACTTGGCTTGTTTCTGCTTCTGTTTCTCAGAGTTTACGCTACCTGACAAGCTTATTGTGAGAATTAATTCAATACAAGCATACATGTTCAGAAAGAGCATTTTTATAACTATTGGCAATGTACATAATCTATCCACTAACTTAATTTTATCCAGAATACTAGGCCTATTTTCCTTGATTGTAAGAAAGAAAAAAAAAAACTCTCTTAAAAGTATTCAGTGAGCATCATGTTATATGCTTTGTATCTGGGAAAAGTAGCTATGAACACTTTCCTTCAAAAAACTTAATGTTTAAGAGATAATACCTAGAGATGCAACCACAGAATCAGCTCAAAATTGTCCTATGATAACAAGATAAAGAATCACTTTTCAGAGAAAACAGACCAAAGCCACAAGTCATGCAGTGAAGCATATGCAGAGGAGAGAACTTCGACCTCCAGATGGACCTGGAACCAAAGTCTCACCCCTCAACTGAAAAACCAGGACATAACCAAACTTGAGCACCAGAAACCTTTCAGATACCAAAACAATCTGTTGTCCAGGAAGATCTGGTGTTGCTGCCCCATTACAATAAATGGCCAAGTCTCAAGGTCCCCAATTACAACAGGCCCGCCAGTACTGTCCCCAAGACTCTTAAAAACCCTTAACCTAGGCCAGTAAGATGGATAAGAAGTACTATTAGGTCTCCCATTTTCTTGGTTGGCGTCTTCTCAATCAATAAACCTTTCCTTACTCCAAACTCTTAACGTTCTGAATTTTGGCCTTCGTAAGTGTAAGGGTGCACAAACTCTGGTTCTGGTAATAATTTGGCGAGCCAGCTAGGAGCTAATGAACATGGTAGCCCAACCCTGGAACAGCCACCAAGGCTTTCTGCCTTTGGGGACTCAAAAGGGATCTTCCCTGGCAGGCAGTGGTCAACCCAGCACACAGCTCATTCGGATAAGAAAACACCTTTGGACTTCAATCTACCGTTGGTTTGGTTCGGTGGTAAGCTGTTCCATTTTGGGGGTAAGTGTGCAGCCAGGAATACTTTCTTTTTTTGTCCCTCAGGACAAAGCTATCTGAGAGTAGGATCAGGATTGCTGGGCTCTACCCATTTGCGTCTTTGTTTTTGGTAGAACGTGGTAAGTTTGTTGTATCCATGTGTCTCTGCAAGCCAGTGGGCTTGATTTGGAAGTAAGGTAAGTCACCCTGGGATGTACAACCAGCAACTCCCTTCTCCTCCCTTTTCCCTTGGAATAAGCCACATTGTTTTGATTTGGAGTACTCTATTGGAAAGGGGAATAATTGTAGGACGTTTACCTGATTTCTGAACCGGTTCATTTGCGTTTATTTGGCCACTTGAATTTGAAATCTGTAATTTGTCTAGTTTTGAGATTTGGTTAGGAGAGTATTTAATTTATTACCTTGTTTGTGTGTTATCTGTGTATATTGATCTTGCTCTGTAAGTACTTGTTCATTGGCTTGGAAGTTAAGAAGTAATACTGGGTCTGAGGCTTCTTCCCCTCCCCCATCTTCGTCTCCAGACACACGGCAGCTGCCATGTGTGCTCAGGTCCAACCCCGCCATCTTCCTCCAGGGAAATCTACCACTTCGACTGTGGCATTCTGACGCCACTCTTTTTACCTCCTGAGCTTTTCAACCTTTTTGTGCACATTCACTTTCCATTTTCTGTTGTTTGTTGACAAGTCCATGTTAAGAGGCACACTTGAAGGAGAGGATCTCAGGTCTCTTGGAGACAACAGAATGCATTCTTTGACTGATAATAAATTAATTTTAAAATGGCTTTAAAAAAATTCTTACCGGATGCAAAGCTTGGTCATCTGAGCAAAATCTTAACTCAGGCCATCTATCAGAAACATCATTTGGATCCAGTTCTACCCCTGGGTTATTCACTGTACCTGGGCCATGAAAGTTAATGTTTTAAAATGAAAGCTATGAGATCTATCTACATTGATCTGTATGTTTATCAATACATGTGTGTCCTAAATATAGGATATTTCTACCCTGAATGCTACTTTGTATTAAATTGGCTTAAACAAACAAGTACTTTTATGAGGATTCTCAAAACATATAACAGACTAACCCAAATACTTTTCAGAATTACATAATCTAGGAAAATATATGATATTAAAGCTGGTTTTAAGTTGGTTTGGTTAAAGAGGCCTTATCAGAATTAAATAGTACTTTTATTCTATCTGTGTTAGTCAAATAAATAAGTTGATACAAAATTAGAGTTAGGTTTTCTCTCTGCTAAAAAAATACTACTGGTCTATTACCAATACTGTGAAAAAGTATTCTTTGTATCCATGTATTCTGCCTGGAGAGCAGATTCTGTGCTTTATCAAAATAATTTTGTGTTCTATTGTCTTAATCAGGTACTTGATTACTTAAGAACAATGAATCTCCTAAACAGTAAGAACTTAAGTTTTGCTATGTAAATGTCTGTATTCTTTTTCTTTCGGACTTTATGGAACTTTATGGCAAATCTGGAGAAGTCTCCAAAGAAAGACACACACCTTTACAACAAAGAAAAAATATCCATATTTTCATATTAGAGGCACTAAGAATAGATTATCTTCCAAAGTAAATTAATCACGTTATGTGAAAGCCACAGTATATTTTCCTAAAGACACAGTGAAATAGGGTGGTTACGGTTTCCGCCAGAGCTCCATTGAAGTCGGAAGTACTTGTCACTGTAGTGTTTGTATTTAAGGGTGTCTGCAAGTATTTTTCTTTAAATGGATAATTAAGTATTGCTTCATAATGACTTATGATTCTAATTTAGTCAAATGTCCAAATCTTTTGATATATTCTGACAAACTTCCCCAAATTTAAATTATAAATAGTCACAACTTGGGAATAAAAGATATTCAGGAGGGCCCCTGAAACATCTCAAAAGTATTTGTTTTTCTCTCCTTACAAAAGAGAAATATTAAACTAGGCTTACTTTGGTGTGCTGAAAATACATGGGAAACTTGTCAAATAAAAAATAACACTGAGCCTTTTTTATATTGTATTTGTTATAAACATTCCAGAAATATATTTGAAATCGAAATCTGAGATATCCTGACTTAAGATGTCTGTGATCAAAAGTTGAGGGCCACATAAAGCTACTGAACCTGAGTATCAAACTGTGGCACACGGAGATGAAGTCCATTCTGTTTTTGCAAAAGGACTCCTCATTGCCAGACTTTCGCCATCCTGATGTTCTTGTAACATGTCAACAATCTGTTTCTAAATAAGAGAAATTAAGCTGGGTAAGCAATGACTATAAATTAAATGATAGCTGGGGCTATGGGAAACCCAAGATGGCCACTTGGTTAACTAGGGTCCCTGGCATATTTTCATTTTTTGCATGCCTTCCTCCACCACGGTACATTTAAGCTCAACTTCATTCAACTGCCACTTAGTTTGGGTTATCAATATGTTCTTTCTTTTTGTGTGTAAGTAATCTGGATGAGTTGAAGCTTTCTCCTGCCACAAGGTGGATGCCCTTAAAATGGCAAGGAAACTATTAGAAAATGTTTCCCACTTGGGGTATACCTTCCATAATCTCTAGTGTTTGAGGCACTCACTTCACTGAGCAAACTATACGGATCTTGAGAGACAACCTTGCAAGTATCAGGAAAAACTGCATTCAAGCAGAACAAGTTCAATTTCATTGGACTGAATGAACTAATGAAAATGATTACAATTTTTGTGACTTTCTCATTTGAGATTGTTGACTTTTTAATCTTTGTTTTCCAGATAAAAGGAAACTTGTTTACCAATGACTTAGCAATTTGGTAAATTATATCCCTGTTAGCAGAACTGAAACATTTTTTTCCCCCTCCCTACTGGGTCCCTCCAAAATCTAGGAACTTCTAAGGAGTATTTTTATTTTCATGACAAAGTGATTATTTGCATAAGTTCGATAAGGTGCTGTTTTCTTTATAACAAAATACAATTGAAAACTGTCTTTTATTACCAGGGCTTTGATCAGCAAGTTTTGGGGTGCTAAGATTGACTTTGGAAGCCAATAAAAGACCCTTTGGGAAAACAGCCTCGTACCTTGTTTTACATGATTCACAGTACTTTTACCAGGTGAGAAACTAAGTTGCTTTTTTGAAAATCCAAAGAAAGAACCTCAGAATATGTTGGAGACATTGAGAAGAGAGGAATTCACCCAAATCTATAGGTACTGTAGAAGTCTGATAGCTTGGCTTCTTAGTCTCAAGAGGCTATTTAAAGTTCAATTTGAATATTCCTTAAGAAGATTCCAGCAAAGCAGATCTAAAGGTACCTGTGTGGTTAATTACTATTCTTGCTGGAATCACACAAATAGGTCAAGTTTATTGACACTAGACTTATTTTGCAGATAAATTAGTCTCAAGTTGGCTATTTTAGTAAAAATGAGGGTGATTTTAGAAAGAAAATTATGTTTTATAGGAACTAAAATATACCTCTGTGGATATTAGGTTCTAGTGCTCTCCATGGTCTTTTGAATTTTGTTTTCTACTTGTAAACTGAACTAGATCCTGAATCCTTATAGTGACTTGAAATCATTAAGAACTAAAACTGCCCTTTTGCTGAACCTTGCCAGTCCAGGGAGGTTCTGTGTTGTCACCCCGTTAACCATAGATGGTCAAGTTCGGTTCCAAGGTTCTCCAATTAAAATGGCTTACTAGTATTTACTGTGATCCTATTCCCTCAACTTAGTTCAGTGAGCAAGATGGATCTAAGGCACCATTAGGTCTCCTATCTCCTTTGTTGGCACTTTCTTGATCAATAAACCTTTCCTCACTCCAGATTCTGACATTTTGAATTTTGGCTATTCAAAGTGTCAGGCATATGAACTTGGGTTTCACCAACAAGGCAAAAAATTTCCCTCTTTATCTCAACTACACAAAGGATGTATCTTAAATCTACAAATGTTTTACAAAATGTGTATTACCCCAGTATCATTAATCTCTCCCTACCTCATCTCGCTTAAAAACTATTCTTCGTTATATGGTTTAATATTCACTAGTTTATTTTTCTCTTAAAAATTTAAAATGTAAAATTGCCCATCTTTACTTTCCTTAATTCAAACATATGCCTTGTACTTTAAAATACACAGAACTATTTGAAAACTCAGACACTGTTTTCCCATTAGTAAATATATAAGGTTTGTATTATATTACTATTAATGATTTTGGCTGAGTATTATCTGTAAAACCAGCTTATACCAGATGATTACCAATTATTTAAAACACATTTAGAGTCCTGGCCAGTTTGGCTCAGCGGTTGGAGTGTCAGCCTGCGGTCCAGAGAGACCCGGGTTCGGTTCCTGCTACGGGCACGTATTGTGGTTGCAGTTTGTCCCCGTGGTGCGGCTGGCAGCCGCACCTCAATGTGTCCCTTTCACATCGATGTTTGTCTCTCTCTCTTCCTCTCTCTCCCTCCTACTCTATCTGAACAAAAAATGGAAAAATGTCCTTGGGTGAGGATAAAAAAACAAAACTAAACAAAAAAAATAAAACATACTTAGAAATATTTCTAAAATACATTTTTTCTATGAATTTCATAATCCTTTACTGCCTACATCATCTCTCAATAGCCCTCCTTTCAAAGATTTAACAAAAAGCATGCTATATTGGTCAAAGTCTTTTATTCATTGGATAAGCAGACAATATTGCAAAGCTCCAATACCCACACTCTTGAAACATATAGCTTGATTAGACTGACCTCTTCTGGTTGTGAACTGCTGTTAGAAGTTCCTGATTTAATTTTTCCACTTAATAAGAATAGCAGCAATACATGACATTTATAATACTTTATAGATTTCAATGTGTTTTAACCTTACAGTAGTCCAATGAGGTAGAAAAGATAGTATAATGACTGCACTTTACAGATACAAATATAAATAGCAGACTTTATGAACAGAATAAAATGACAAAGCTAGAACAAGAGCCAATCTTTTGCTTGCCAATTTACTAAGTTTTATGACCTATTTGATAATTAAATGCAATTCTAATTTAGAAAATATTACCAAAATCTTCAATGAAAAAGAGACTAAAAATCTCACCACTATTTTGAGAATCAGCAGCTCTCTGATTACTTTCACCTCCACCCATACTTTCTTCTGTTTCTGTACCTGGATCAGTCCCATCACCACCCTAAAAACAAAATATAAACACTAAGTGCAAATAAAACAAATACAATTATCTTAAGAAATATTAACCGACTAAACAAAAGATGTAAAAACAAACCCAAAAGTATAAAAAGTTGTAGTGTTCTGAGAATAGAGGCCTTTTAATACCCTTGGAGAAGAGTACATTTTCCGAGGAAGCCCTTAAAATGGATGGTCAAAATCCTAGCCAGTCACCTCAGCATCGTCAGCTTCAGACCCGTCATTGCCGTCTGCACTCCCGGTGCCTTCATTACTGTCCTCACCCTCGTCTCCCATCCCTGGGTCATCTTCATCATCTTCATCTTCTTCCTCGTCTTCTTCATAATCCTGGCAAAAACATCCCGAAGTAGAAATAAAGATCTCGGACATGGCACACGTGGTCTGCACATCTCAATACTATGCTTAGAAATTTACGTGACACTCTGTTGATCAGGACACAGTTGTCCTGAAAGCTGTTATGGGATTAGCTCAGTGGTAGCAACTGTGATGTTTACCAGAAGTAGCACAATACAAATTCTGAATGCAGGCAGTTCAAAGATGAAAGCTCCAGGATGTCCACAAAGTGTCAAGTGGTCCACTTTAATTCTAAATTGAAAATGTGGCATTGAAGACTGATGAAAGTATACTACACTATGAGGTTGGGTTTTTTTTCTACACTATGAGGTTTTAAAACACATTGTTTGACTAATGAAAGAATCTAAAATGTGAAGCTGTCGATATAGGATTAATTCCCCAAGTAAAACACAAAGTTTCGCTTAAAATATGCTTCAATTATCATGATACCTCAATTTCTTTTGAAAAGGACTGTGGGGCTCCATGAGGAAAAAAAAAAAAAATCCTAGTTTCTTCTATTATATCCAGAAACTATAGATCTTACAATTAAATTCAGTCACTCATCAGTAAGATTTAAGATTAAGTTTAACTAATCTAACAAATCCTAAAGTGCTTAGTAATCATTTAAAAAACAAACTGGGCCCTGGCCAGTTTGGCTCAGCGGTTAGAGCATCGGCCTGCGGTCCGGAGAGACCCGGGTTCGGTTCCCGCTAAGGGCATGTACCTCGGTTGCAGTTTGTCCTCGGCCCTGGTTGGGTCATGTGGGTGGCAACCACTCGATGTGTCCCTTTCACGTCGATGTTTTTCTCTCTCTCTCTCCCCCTCCCACTCTATCTGAACAAAGTATCAAAAAATGTCCTCGGGTGAGGACTAAAAACAATAAAATAAAAAAATAAAAAACAAACTGGGGTGTTCCGTGACTTGTTCTATACTCAATTACACTATAAAATATTAATTTAGGAGCTAATCAGGATAAAAGAAAAACAAAGTAACTGACTTATACTGAGAATCAGAATTTATTGGTTGATGCATTAATAGTCCTAAGGATTTCAGTATTTCTTTCAGCAGTTTAAAAAAAATGGATGATTTCAAGCCAAATTTACCTCATGATCACCATCATTGTCATCATCATCCTCTTCTTCATCATCACTGTCAATTACAATGACATCATCCCCTTTGCCTTGACCATCTTGGGATGAAGTCGTTTGCTGATCTGACTGAAGGGCTCCAAGGTCTATTTGTAAAGATTGAGAGGTTTCTTCACTATCTTCCATCGGAGTATAATCTCCCTGCGTGACTCCCTTTAAAAATTAAAATAAAAATAAAGTCAAGTCGGCCTAAAACTATCAGTAAAATACCATAGATCCAAGTAAAGACTAAAGAACACATATGAACTACCAGCATTTTATTTTAATTTTAGTATGATTTAAACAAATCTTGCAATAAAACTAATATTCACATCTTATTATTTCAAAATTATTAAGCTCTTCAGATGATACTTGCTGAAAGATACATGAAAAATGTCACTGAGAGTGCTATCTTCACCCTAAAGGTTGTTTTTAGCCAAGGAAAACTGGAAAAATTAACTTACAAAATTAAGAAACTAAAATTTACTTACAATCTCTGGTTACTTATGATTAGCTTAACACAATTCCTTTATGTTGTACAGTTAAAATAATTTTAGAATAACTGATCCTGAAAATTTATTCAGACAGAAAGTATTGTTTCAAGCTTAAGAGGGTTACAGAAAACTAGACAGCCCAAGTACAAATCCCAGCTTCAAAGCTACGAGAACTTGGTTATGTGACCTGTCTGGGCATTGTTTTTTTTTTTTCACCTATAAAATAGGGTAGTTTTGAGGATTAAATTAGTTAACAAAGCAAATTTCTTAGAAACAACACTTGGCTTATAGTGATGAGTTCTGTGAACACCATTATATTACAAATTCACAATCTGTGGGGCAGAAGGCTTGAAGGAAAGAAAATAAAACTTTGAGTGCCTAAAATGTGATAGATATTATTTTAGAATACTAAAAATTATGTTATATTAGCCCAACAGATGAGAAAATTGGGGCCTAGAGCGAATTAATGACTTGCTTATTATATCACACAGCTTCTAAGTGGTCAAGTTAGGAATGGAACCTAGTGCTTTGTTACTTCAACTAGTGAGGTTATCTCTGGAGAGGCCTCAATGACTGTTCCAAAAAATGAAGAAAGTGCATAAATGCATTTCCTTTCATGTATTAATTTAATTCAGCACGGAAAGCAATAGAAGACCACCACATTGGGCACTATGGGTTAACAACTCAATCAGCACTCGTCCTTCCAAATAACTGAGTAGATAATCTTTACTCATGGCAACTCTTAGCATGGAAAATCTGTGCTAAGTATAAATAAAAACATTTCTTTAAAAAAGTTTAGAAGGCATTATACCAATTAGGAGTAAAAGAAAGCAGAAATTTCACTGGTAATGCTGATATTTCATCAGATGTAAAAGCAGCCAATTAAAAAAAAAAATCCAAATAATGATTCAGTTGTCAACGCTAGTTCCATTCATTAAAAGCAACAATCTGTTGCTTTAAATATGTTTTAACTTACTTCTCCAATGGAATCTTGAGAATCTTGGTTGTATACTTGAGTCTCTACTTCTCCATCAGTACTTTCTTCTGCCATAACTTCTTCCTGAATCACAATGGACAACAGTTAAGTCAAATCAGTTCATGAAATAATGCGTTACGCTAGTTTTCCCAATAAAATACAACTCATCAGTAATTTTATAAAACTGCATATCAGAAATGTTCATTTATACTTTTACTTATAAAAATATAATCAATTTCCTCTTGACTAACACAAAATAAGGCTTATGAGCATTAATTAAATACATACTAATGAAGTTAATTTAGTAGTCTCAATATTTGACAGTAAAACAATTCATTATAATTATCTTCAAAAAAAAGAAAAAGAATTAACCAGGCCAGTGTGACTCAGTGGACTGAGCATCATCCCATGGACTGGGAGGTCCAGGTTTGATTCCTGGTCAGGGCACATGCCAGGGTTTCAGGCTCAATCCCCGGTAGAGGGCATACAGGGGGTGGTCGATCAATCAATGTTTCTCTCTCTCTCTCCCCCATCCCTTCTCTCTAAAAAAATTAGTAAAAACAAATTTAAAAAAATTATAATTTTGGTCATCTGAGAAAAAGATAGCAGGTAACAGTTTAAAATGTGCATGAGACTATAAATTTCCTTATTCTTTGAATTAAACTGAAAGTGAATTCAACTTATGTTTCATAACTGTATATTTTTTTTTACCCTCATCCGAGGACATTTTTGCATTTATCTTCAGATAGATTAGGAGGGAAAGGGGGAGGAAGAGAGAGGGAGAAACATCTACGTGAAAGGGACACATCGAGTGGGTGCCTCCCACACAACCCAACCAGGGCCGGGGACAAACTGCAACCGAGGCACGTGCCCTTAGCGGGAACCAAACCAGGGTCTCTCTGGACTGCAGGCCGACGCTCTAACTGCTGAGCCAAACCGGCCAGGGCTCATAACAGTATTTTTAAAGTTGAAATGGGAACTATCTCATCAAAAATATGCAAAAGACTGGTGGCAACAGCAACAACACCTGAGCTTGTCAGTGGAAACTGCAGTAAGTTAAGAAAGTTTTATGGATTTAGGCCCCCAAAAGCCCATTCACCCAATAATGCTGTAACTGAGAGCATATCTTAACTCTATTGATAGAAAATAAACAGAAGACCTTTACACACCTCAGTTCCTACAGGTGTAACACTTTTCAACTTCTTTGGAAGAGGCATTTCCACTGTATCATCAGAAACCTGGTCTGATGCTTCTATGGTGCTATCTTCTTCCTCTTCACGTGTACGCTTCGGCAGAGAAGAACTTGGGGTAGCTGAAACTTGAAATGACATAATTTAAATCTTGAATTAGAACATTATAATAAACTCAATTTAGACAAAGTTGGTTTAAAAAACTAAACATAAAATAAAATATTAAGAATACATTCAGCCATTCTAATACCTGGTAGAAAACAAGTATGTACAAAGAATACACTCACGATAAGTATTATATCCAAGAAACTACAAATGCACAGGCCTACTACAACTTCATTTTAAAATTAATCTTACCAGTGCCAAATACTGCTGTGGAAGTAGATGGTCGCTCAACTGGTGAACTCTGAACCACCTCTACTATGTTTGGGGACAGCTCCTGATTTGCAGGCTCAATCTGAGGATGACTCTGTTGAGTGGGTTGCACAAAAGCCGTAGCCTGTGTTTGCTGTTGAACAGTTAAAATGGACTGAGGAATAGAAGGCTGGACATTAGGACTAGTAGAACGAACAGATCCACTTGTGCTTCCAAAAACTGGAACATGTTCCACAGGCCCTTCAGATTGCATAGCTGAAAAGTAATTATAACATTTAATATGTTAAGTTTTCTATTCTTATCAAAGCTGGGATTGTCCTCCATATTCTGTGTTATAGGTAACATTTTATATAGTTATTTGTGTATATATATATATATCTCTCTTCTACCATTCAGTATACAAAAAAAAAAGGGTAAAGGTAATGTATTATGCATTTTTGTATTGCCTATGTGACTGATGAGGTAGCTGAATTAAGTATGTGAAACTGTTTTCAATCTATTATTTTATTTAAAGTATATAAAATTATATGAAATTTAGAAGCTCAGAGTCAAATATAAACTTTTATTAAGCATAATTTTTTCACTGATATAAGTGACCAATAAGTTTAATTGGTAATACATCTAAAAAATTCATTGTACTGAAATATACCGGTAGCTGAAATATTCTGTACTTTTACAGTATGTACACATATATTTCTAAATGCTTGAAAAATGTATGGAATTATAACACTTGTTAAGACAAGGAACTAAGACAGCTGCATTTAGTGAAGTTTTACTAAACACCTACCTATCTGGGGCGGTGGATGAAAGGATTAAATAATGAAAGTTCTTACCCTTTAGGAACTCAAGCTAGTGGAGTATAAAGGCATGTATTTAAATGAACTGTAACTGCTGTAGTGAGTAAGAAAGTGCCATGAAAACAAAGTGGAGAAAGCAATTAAGAGATCAGACAATTTCAATGAAAAAGTGATGCTTGGGTTCAAGCACTGACTTAGTAGGTTTCCCAAAGTGGATTTCATATAATCTTTCTTGGCCATTAAAAGTGAAAATCTGCCCTGTCCTGTGTGGCTCAGTTGGTTGTTTGACTGTTATCCCATGCACCAAGAGGTCGCTGGTTCCATCCCCAGTTAGGGCACATGCCCAGGTTGTGGACTCAATCCCCAGTAGGGAGCATGTAGGAGGCAGCCAATCGATGTTTCTCTTTCTCTCTTTCTTCCCCCTTTCCCTTCCTCACTCTAAGGTTAATAAAAACATATTTTTAAAAAATTGCTTAAAAAAATAAATGTCAACTTTGGTCCTGAAAAAACATGCCATATACTTATAGGGGTAACATTTCCCCTTTCTTTAGTTAAAAACACAACAAAGCAAGAAGGAAGGGAGGGAGGAAATTTGCTGCATTAACGAGTATCCTGGGAGGTATTTAACTGAAAATATTAACTGCCCACCTTCATTATCATGTCTGATGTTAGCTTTAGTGGCAGCTTCATTTATCCTTGAAACTTTTGTCATTCTCTCATAATAAATCTAAATAAGCAGCCAGTCCACTCATATCTGTTTTATTTTACTTACCTTCTTGTGATTCCACTTGTGTAGTGGGCATCACTGTAGCTGTAGGGGTAGTAGTAGGGTTTGTGACAGTTGCAGGTGTAACCATTGGGCGGATACTAGCCCTGGGTGTTGACTTATTTCCAGCCATAGCTGCAGCTGTCACTTTACTTGGAGTAGACACAACAGGAGTTGGCTTGATATTAGCTGTTGGTGGGTCTGATGTGCTGGCACTTATAGAAGGAAAAATACAAGAATGATTGAATTACTATAAATATTCTTTATGAAGGACATATACTCTATGAAAGGCAAAATGCAAATATTTCCTGAAATGAGTGTTCAACAAGTATGATTTTTTTTTTTATCCTCACCTGAGGACATTTTTCCATTTTTTGTTCAGATAGAGTGGGAGGGAGAGAGAGGAAGAGAGAGAGAGAGAGAGAGAAACATCGACGTGAAAGGGACACATCAAGTGGCTGCCACCCACACAACCCAACCAGGGCAGGGGACAAACTGCAACCGAGGTACGTGCCCCTAGCGGGAACTGAACCCTGGTCTCTCTGGACTGCAGGCTGATGCTCTAACCACTGAGCAAAACTGGCCAGGGCAACAAGTATGATCTTAATATGCATTCAGACCTTACTAATTCTGTTTTTCCTAACATTGCTTCAGGTAGACTTTTGGCAGATTAAAAAACAAAACAAAAACAAAATTAATGAGACAGTAATTATAGTTCTCTATTTTTTGTTCACTAAATATTTCAAAATTCTTATTGAAGAGGTTTTGAATTTAATCATTAAAATCTGTGCAGGAAAGATTCTGTAGTGGTGCATCCTGACAATGTGAAATGTATGCAACTGTTGATCACTTTACCTAAGTCTCAGCCCCGCCTCTTATATTTGTAACCTTAACATCACAGAGAAAATCGGTAGCTTATCTTAGATGTCAATCACAAACCAAAAGATGAAAGATGTTTTCTTTGTCACAAAACTCTACCTGATGGGGCATATTTTGTAATCGAGTAGATTTTAGATTTGTTTTTCTCCCTGCAAAATCACTAGATCTTCCCTGATTTTTAAAAGAAAAGCAGATAGACTATAAAAGAACTAAAACTCACATTCCTCTTTCACCAGAAGCTGGAGTTGTTTTCAGCGTGATCTGTCTCTGCTGTTCTGGGACCTATAATAAAAAGAAAACTGGATTATTGCGCCTATCCCACAAGATTCCACTAAGAAAAATGCCATTAAAATATTTTACTTTTTTAAAAAAATCCTCACCCGAGATATTTTGTCAAATATCTTCAGATAGAGTGGGAGTGAGGGTGGGGGTGGGAGAGAGAGAGAAACATATCGACTGGTTGCCTCCTGCACGACCCCAACCAAGGCCGGGGACGAACCGCGACTAAGGTACTGTACATGCCCTTGGCCGGAATCGAACCCGCAACTCTTTGGTTTGTGGGCTGATGCTCTAACCACTGAGAAAATTGGCCAGGGCAACATTTTACTTTTTAAAATTCTCTTTGTATTCTTGGGTTAGCCAAAACTCACTTTGATAAAGGCTCCTCAATCACCAGACAGCTTCAAGTAAAATATACAAAAAGATTTGTCATTTAAACAGAATTAGCTAATCACCTTATTAGTAGGTTCTTGAGGCTCATCTCTCTGCTCAAGGTGTCTCTCTTGATGCTCCCTGAGTTCTCTCTCTAAGCGACTAATTCGACCTTCATATTGGGACTTAAGAGCAGTCATACGAACATCTAATTCATCTTTCTGCTGATCCAAGGCCCCATTCCTTTGTTTAAGCTCCTCATTTTCTTTAGTCAGCTGATCTTTTACACCTAAAGAAGTAATGGTGATTCTATTAATAGTATAATCAAACAATGAAAATAAAAAATAGTTATGTGCTTAATACTTAAAGGTCATATCAGATTCTATTCCTGACCTTTTACATTTACAGTAAGTCTGATACACTATACATCTCAATAGGCAAAGTTCTAAACATATCTGTTTATTACTCCAGTATAAAATATACTTATTCCAACATAAATAACATGAAATGTTTCCAAAAAAAGACCTCAAAAAGATAAAGTATCTACCATAAACTACAGCCAGCAAAAGTCCTTTTATATAGCCTTTAATATTTCAATGTATTATTTCATATAATCTATTGTACATGCCAAAAACAATTAAGTAACTTTATTTTTTTAACCTTATTTGTTGCTGGGACACTATCTTAGAGATTCATTAAGAAAACTACTCATAATAAAAGCCAACTAATTTGGCATTTTATCTACCTACTATGCAGACTGGCAAGCAAGGTACAGTAAGGCCCCATGTGTTACAACACAGGGCTCCTCCAAACTTGACATATTTTCCCTGAAGGGGTAGGCTAGAGGGGCCTTCAGTGAAGTGAGGCACAGAAAAGCCCTGGGCTGGTAAGATCCAATGCTGTCTAGAAGTTTACAGAAGGTCTCTGGACAGTACACTGTGGATCCAAAGAATCTCCATCAAAAGGTTGTAATGGCCAGGCCGGTGTGGCTCAGTGAATTGAGCATCGTCCCTAGGACTGAGAGGTCCCAGTTCGATCCCCGGCCAGGGCACATGCCTGGGTTGCAGGCTCAATCCCCAGTAGCGGAGTGTGCAGGAGGCAGCTGATCGAAGTTTCTCTCTCACATCAATTCTCTCTCTCCCTAAAAAAAATCAATGAAAATATATTTTTTTAAAAAAGGTTGTAATTAGTTATACACTAAAGCAGAAAGATAGCAGTACTCCCTATCTATTCATTACTAGTTAACAAGAAACACTTCACATATCAAGGACATCCTTAACACTTGAAAATTAAGATTGCTCTTATTTTTTATCTAATTAAATAAACCTAATATTTAAAACATACAGAAATCACTTTATGGTATTTACATGTTTTTACCTAATTTAAGCCCATATCATTTAACTTTCACTATCAAGTTTACACTTAAAAGTATACAGAAATTTACCAGCTAAATGTGCAATTTTTGATTTTGCTGCTACAATAGCCTTTCTTGTCTTTTCTTCCTTTTCAGTGATCTGTTGTCGGAGCTGCTCTTCCTGTGTGGTTCTATCTTGAAGGTCCTGACGGAGTCGTGCAAGTTCGGACTGAAGCTGCACAGTCTGTTCCTGGAGATTTCTTCCTTCCGTCTCTTTTTCAGACAATGTCTTTTAAAAGAAAACAAAGTATTTACTATGTAGGGCAATCAAATCAATATAAACTGCATGCCCTACAGACTTAAAATGTAAAATACTATTTTGCTTATGTAGATTAAATGGAAGTATAAACATAAAATGCTGGTCAAATCAAGTAAGTGAACACTTGAAGATAATTAGATACTACTTTCATAAATGAGTTATTCAAAGTAAAAAGGATAAAATATATACATTTCCCTACAAAAAGAGAAACTGTTAGTTTAACATATATTTCTCTAAAAAAATTATTTTTCTTTGATTTTTATAGAGAGAGTAAGGGAGAAGGAGAGAGAGAAACATCGATGACAGAACATTGACTGACTGCCTCCTGCATGCCCCGCACTGGGGATCTGGCCCACAGCCTGGCATGTGTCCTGACCGGGAATCAAACCAGCGACCTCTTGGTGCATGGGTCGACGTGTAACCACTGAGCCACAAGGGCCAGGCCATATATTAATTTTTTTTAAATTCTTTTTTATAACTAATATTCCATTTTATTCCTTTAGGTATTTAAGAAGAAAAGAGTTTGAACATACACCTTTCACTATTTCACACTCATACCTTCTGCAGATTCTCTACTTGACTCTCCAGTGATTTTGACTTTGTTTCAGCTTGGTTAAGGGTTTCCTTGAGCTCCTGCATTTCCTGGATTGAGACATGCGCTTCCTGATGGTCTCCGGAAGACTGCGCTGAGGCCTCCATGACCTAACATAACAAATAATAGTAATACACTCCACTGCCACGTTTATATTCAATAATCCCACTTCTCCAGTTTACCTAAGAAAATATCATAATTGTGCAAAGAAATGTAAAGGTATTCATAAATGAATTTTCTATTTAAAAATTTTTTTTCTTTCTTGACATGAGAGGAAAGGAGAGGAGAAAGAGATAGAAACATCGATGAGAGAGAACATCGACTGGCCGCCTCCTGCATGCCCACTGGAGATCAGACCCACAACACGGGCATGTGCCCTGACCGGGAATTGAACTGGTGACCTCTTGGTGCGTGGGATGGTGCTCAACCACTGAGCCACACCTGTTGGGCCATAAATACATTTTCTATGGAACAACTTTAATGTCCAAAATTAAGTTATTAAATAGGTGTTTTCCATAAAACTGAATATTAACCAGCCAATCAAAATGATGATGCATTAACATAAAATTGCTTGGAATGACAAATTCCTCACAAATAAAGAGCATACTAAAAGTGGTTAGCACTGAGTGGTAAAAATTTTGTTTTTGTTAGATATTTCTGATCAATCGTGCAAAATATATCTTTATGTTTGGGAATTAAAAACAAACTGCAGATTCAAAATATAACAAGGATGTAGAAATCTTTTAAATAGGTGGTTAACATACACAGCCCACCCTGGCCGGCGTGGCTCAGTTGGTTGGAGCACTGTCTTGTACACTCAAAGGCCGCAGTTTGGATTCTTGGTCAGGGCACACCCAGGTTGAGGGCCCCATCCCCAGCTGGGGTGTGAATGTGCGTACAGGAGGTGAGCAATCAATGTCTCTCTCATATCAATGCTTCTTTCTCTCTCTTCTTCCCGCTCTCTCTAAAATAAATATATCCTCAGGTGAGAGAAAAACAATTTAAATAAATAAAACTAAAACACAGCTTAATTAAAAAACTATAGTTTTTTGATATACACAATTTTAGTCAGCAGTGAGTTACGAGAACATAGTTCTTTTGGCACATATTAAAGAGCTAATTTATAAATAACTATCAATAAATTAGCTTATACTCAAGTTTAGACTCTAAAAACCAATAATCAAAATTATGAAGATAAAATTTTTATGTTAATCTTGATATATAAAATTGTGTGTATGCCTGGGTGGTATGGCTCAGTGGATTGAGCATGGTCCCATGGACTGAAAGGCCCCGGTTCGATTCCCAGTCAGGGCACATGCCCAGGTTGTGGGCTTCATTTCCAGTAGGGGGGTGTGCAGGAGGCAACCAATTGATGTTTCTATCGCTCTCTCCCTTAAAAAAAAAAAAATCAATGAGAACATAAATATAAATAAAATTGTGTATAAACTGTGTAGATCAAAATTGTGTATGTCAAGATATTATATATATGTGTATATATATATATATATAAAATAAGGAAATCACTTCAAAATACCTTATCCTGTTGTGCTCTGAGTTCCTCATATTGAGTCTTGTACCTACGTCCAATTTTCTTGACTTGAGTAATAGTTTTGACCTTTTCTTGGATATCAAGTATTTTGGCATCTAAGTCCTTCTGGATACCTTCCTTTTCAGTTCTTACTTTATTTAAATCTTCCTTTAGACTCTGGATTAAGTTCTGATTGTTAGTCAAAGATGCATTTGATCTAAACAAAAAAATCAAAGACTAAGTATATGAGACTCTCAAGTTTTAAAATCCTTTCATTTACATTTTGTGTTGCTTTAATAAGATTTTTATTTAAAAATCCTAAAATAACCCACACAAACTTCAAAAGATAATCCCTTAACTTATGAATCTGTGGTCCTTTATTAAGATTCTATTTGTGCCCTGGCCAGTTTTGCTCAGTGGTTAGAGCGTTGGCCCGCAAACCAAAGAGTCCCAGGTTCAATTCCAGTCAAGGGCATGTACCTCGGTTGCAGTTCGATCCCCAGCCCTGGTTGGTGTCATGCAGGAGGCAAACCAATCAATCGACGTGTCTCTCTAACATCAATGTTTCTCTCTCTCCCTCTCTCCCTCCCACTCTACCTGAAAAAAAAAAAAAATCAATGGAAATATATCCTGAGGATTAAAAAAAAGATCTTATTTGCTTATTACATAGGCGTACATGCCCAAGTTAGAAATGAGAAAAATCAAGTTACAAGTAGTCAAGTAACATTCAATTTTACAAAGTAATCAAGTGTTGGTACACAGATTTTAATTCACATCTACTTGATAGCAAAACTACACCACACTTGATCAGGTGTTGAGTACATATGTTATGTTTTGTAGACCACATTCAGTCTTTGTCACATTCTTCCTTTTAAAAGATATTTTAAAATGTAAAAATCATTCTTACCTTATAGGCTGCACAAAACAGGCCTGTAGGTTATAGTTTGCCAAACCCTGTACTTTATCATAAACTTAACTTAAATCAGATGACCCTGAATTAAGAGTATGGGGTTTAACAACTACTAACTCTGCAATCTCAGGTACCTTTCTGAATTTTAGCTTTCTCATTGTTAAAATTAAGTAGTATTATTGTAGAAGAAATAAAATGCTAGACTACTGTTATAACATAGGTAAAAAAATATATGTGACAAAAATTTGTAAGCTGTCAAGTATTGCATAAATACAGATTATGACATGGACAACCGATATTAAATCTTTAGAAAAGTAAACCAGAAACATTAATTTTAATATTCAACTTATCTTTAAAAGGATAATATAAGTTCATTTAAAAAATTTTAACTTAAATAGTTCCTGTAGTAAAATCTTTCAAAATAGGTTCATAAATACATTCTAATAAAAAAAAAAACCCAAAAATCCTATTTGCAAAATTTGATCGTTTAGGAAATAAACACATTTAGACTCATACCTAATCTAATTTTACAGTCATAAAATATAGAGAAATAATTCGTATATGAAGGCATAAAATAAATTACTGCTTACTTGGCTCCTTAAAGTAAAACAGGGAAAGTCACATGTAAGTGCTTCTGCACTTTCCACTCTTTCTAAAATCAGGAAGCACTTGGCAGGGGGGGGGGGGGGGGGGGTGTCTTTCAAAGGGTAGAAATACACTTCTTTGAGAGTTCATGTATAGTATACAATTTATGGTTTCTTCCTTATACCTTGCGATCTCAGCTTTAAGTCTCCCAATTTCTTCAGTTAACTGTTGAATACGCTTAGTATGAACTTCCTTTTCAGAAAGGAGCTTCCGATACTCTTCTGTATCTGGATCTTTCTGTTGATTTATTAGATGCTAAAATAGCAAAAATTCATAACATGGTTTTATAGGTTTTATCAAACCAATGTGCTATAAAATAGCAGGATACCTAATTATGTTTACGTTAGGTATCTTGCATGCACAGTAATAAAACACCAAACTACAAAATAATTAAGATCAAAGCTTTAGTTTATTTAGCTAAAAAGTCTAGCCAAAATGGAAAGGGAAAATAAAGTAAATATCATTAACTATTCATTATACAGGGTGGGGCAAAAGTAGGTTTACAGTTGTGAGTATGTGAAGCACTTTATTCTTGCACTATTTATTAATTATTGTACTAATTTCCATAGAAAAAACTGTGAATCTACTTTTGCCTTACTCTGGATTTCAGTTGCAAATAAAATTTCAGAATAGTTACAAAGAAGCCAAATAAGAGATCCAATAACCTATAAGCTTTTAATATTAAACACTTATTTCATTAAAGAAACATTGACAAGAAAAAACATGTTTCTAATACATTATGATCTAGAAAAAATAAAACATAAATACAACTAATTAAACAGGGCACAGGGCAGCACAATTTAGTAGAAATATATGTAGATTTGAGTAGATCACCCTCCTTTCTTGAACTTTCAGAATGCTTGTGTGTTTACAAGAAAAAGATTAAATAGACTCTTAAATTCTATAGTCCCATCCAGATAACAATGATTACCATTCTAGAGCATTTTCTAGGTTCCGGATGATGGGTGAACTGCTGCTGTACATTTGTTATTTAAATTTTGTAACATGAAAAGTGGTATTAATGTCCTCATTTTTACAAATGAACTGGCTCAGATTCAGAAACCTGAAAAATCACATAACTAGTACGTGGCAAGGCAGACTTTCAACCTTTTGTTTGAAGCTAGAGCTGGAGTTTCTAACTGTACTACGTGATTGGTTTTGTCCCCCAGTGAACAAATCTTCTTAAAATGCTTCAGCAAACTAGATAAATCCATTTTTTTCATGTACAAAAGCATTTCAGAGATCAAGTGAAACCCTAAATTTGGAATTAAAAGACATAAATTATCCATTTTTACAAAATAAGTAAAATATAACCAAAAGTTTCAAAAACTGAGTTGTTTGCATATGTGATATATTAAACTCACTGTTATAACTTTCACTAGTTCTTCAAATAATTTATTCCCTTAAAATTTACCCTATTTTACAAAATAAACATGTTTCCATGTTTTGGAATGGGTTTGTTATTTACCTGGTTACGTGCTTTCCAACGTTTGACATCTTCTTCTAATAACTTCTTCTCTGCTTGTAACATACCGCTTTTCTCACTTAGCTCAGCATTTGCTTCTTGTAAAGGTAAAATATCTAACTCCAGTTTCCTCACCTGAAAATAATGCCAATTTGTTTTTAACAAATGATGTAAATATTCATAATATAATAAATATAACATGCCTCTGATCTTGATCAGTAAGTTACAAACCTTTGCTTGCATCTGCTGTAGATCCTGTTCTAGCCTTTCCTTTTCTTCTCTTAGCATCTTATTAGTCTCCATAACTACATTCATTGTTTCTGTTTTCTTCATCAGTTCTTCATGCTGGGCCATTGTTTTTGCAGTTACCTAAAGATTTCAAACACATGCATATATCATCAACATCTAACAACAGGTGAAGACTTATGTTTTCCTACCAATTCTAACCTTCCCTACAAAAAATGAGTTTAATTGTTAACTTCTAAAACAAAAAAATTTTCAAGTTTTACATGTTTATTTTTGTTATGCATGATAATTACAGAGTTTAAACAAATGCAAGACTACAAACCCTACCAACAAATAATCCACTTTACCCTTAGCTAAAAACAGCAATCCAAATCTCTTTCTATATCTATTCTTTTTCTTGTGTAATTTATTAATAGTTCTAAAATAATGTTATTTTGGTCCTTCTTCCCCCTTGTTCAGAAATTCTTTTCATTTTCATCACTTTGGTTTGAGCACTCTGAGTATCTGTTTAACTGTGAAGAACTTTTCTCTTGTTCTCAATGGGTATACTTCTCCATCATGTACATGTTACTATGGCTCATGGTTCCCATACTGCAGTGTTCACAGTGGGTAGACGTTCTATTATTTTTTATATAATGTGTTACTTCTTGACTCTCTTCCTACTGTGTGTAAGAGTTGTTGTTTTTTTCTCAAGTTGTTTGTGGGCTAGACATTTTCTAGTACTATTTGCATTTCTATAGCCCAAAGGAACAGCAAAAGAAACAGCAGGAACTGAGAGAATATGCAGTCTTTGTTAGAAACCCCGATTCTGCTGCTTTCCTCCCAGTCTTAACTCCACTGAGTCAGAAGGTTTGTTTATTATTTCTGTGATGGGATATATTTGAATTTGGACTGCTTTCTCAACATGATGTAATTCTGGAACTTTTAATTTGTCTGAAAACATAAATGCCATAAATCTAATTAGTCACCTTTCTGTTTTAATGGTTTCTCTCTAGCAGTCATTCCAACTACCTATCAGTTGAAAGAAGGTAAATAATTCAAGGTCTTAATTTCCTTCCTTCCAGATGTGGGGTTATATTACTGCATCATGCAACAAGTTTCTGGGTGTTAGTGAGGGTTAAGAAGTCAAGCTTGTGTTGCGATTATGCAATCCAGTCACGATAGCATCTTCTTTTCCTTTCTTTGGTTGACAGTTGTTACTATTTTTTGTTCCTTTGCTGAGGAAAAAATATTCTGTAGCTGTTTCAATCCACCATGTTATCTTAGAATGACTGTCCAAAATCATATATAATAACATCTATAATAATTAAGATAACTGAAACATGATTCTAAATGCTTCATGTGCAGTAATCCACTTAATCGTCATTATAATCATCATCATCCCATTACTACAGACGAGGAAATTTAAGAGCAGGGAAGTTAAACAGTGTACCCAAGGCACACATCTAAAGATATGAAGCCAGAATTTGAAACAAGGCTGTATGGTTACCACTAGTCTCTTACCACTATACTGTATTATTGCCTAATAATGTTTAATGAATTGATGAGTTTAGGAAGAATGATCACTGCAAATTAAGTTTTTATGTTATTAGAGACTAAAATGACCTCAATTTAAAAACTGCTTTCTTTTTTTAAAAAACTGTTTTAATTGATTTTTTAGAGAAAGAAAGAAACATCAATGTGAGAGAAACAGCGCTCAGCTGCCTCCTGCACGCCTCCTACTGGCGACTGAGCCTGCAACCCGAGCATATGGGACCTCTTAGTCCATGGGACAATGCTCAACCTATGGAAATAGACGGCCAGGCTAAACTCTGCTTACAGCCTTGGAGGGTTTGGCTCAGCAGTTAGAGCGTAGGCCTGGGGACCAGAGAGACCCGGGTTCGGTTCCTGCTAAGGACAAGTACCTTGGTTGCAGTTTGTCCACAGCCCTGGTTGGTCGTGCAGGAGGCAGCCACTCGATGTGTCCCTTTCACTTCGATGTTTCTCTCTCTCTTCCTCTCTCTCCCTCCCACTCTAGCTGAACAAAAAAAATGGAAAAATGTCCTCGGGTGAGGATTAAAAAAAAAAAAAAGCTTGGATACATACCTGGACTTTCTCCCTTTCAGCATTGAGACTATCCTGCAGTTCCTGGAGCTCTCTTTCTAAAAGTTCAACCCTTTGTCGGTAACGCAGACTCTCAACCTGAGCCACCTCAAACCTTGTTTCAGCAATTTCTTTCTCTCGTCGTATAAATCTACAAGAATATATAAGATTTTATTTGAATAAAAGAATGAAAGCAACATTTTAAAACTTGGGTAATTTTAAAATGACAAGATCTACTCATTTTAATAACTATTTTTAAACAATGTCTCCATTGACAAATAATAATGCGAAATACAGGTATTATAAACGGTGGCTTTAAAATTGTGTATCTTTAAAATGATCTGAAAGGCATTTAGTTTTTCCAAGAACCCACTGAAGTTCTTACTATCAAATTCAACTTAAAGCTGTTTCTTTAAATTGGCGAATGTTTAAATGTCAAAAGTGACCACTACGTAAGTGGCAGTGGGTTTGCTGGCCAGTAAGATATGGGATGAGCTTTATACCTAAATAGCATGTAACTCCCACTTCTCTAATTTATACATTTGTAGTTACATTTCATAGTTGTCATACCACAGAAATAAAGCATTAAGAATGTATTCATTTGGTTTACCTGAGAATTTCTAGAATTTGCTCTTGAGATTTTCCTTCTTCACTGAAAGATACATTCAGTGGACCTTGTACACCTTCCTTCACAGAGGCAACGACCTTGTCACTTAATTTTTCAATCTGATCATGAAGTAATCTGTTCTGTTTCTCTAGATCTCCACAGCGAGACACACATTTGGATACTTCATCCTGTAAGCCAAGACTCTATTGTAATAGCAGATTTTCCCATGCATATTAAAAAGAAAAACCCAAACTTTTCAATTCTCCAGAACATTCTATTATGATGTGCAATAATACCTTTAACATCCTCTCTCTTTCCTCCCAAGATGCTTTACACTCCAACAACTGTGACTCTGCTTTCTGGGTTGTTTCTTCCAAATGCTGACGTACTGATGCCATTTTCGAAACCTGTTCCTTGGCAGCTTGTAGAGCTTCAACATCAGCAGCGTGGAGCATCAGTTCTCTCTCATACTTATTCTGAGCTTCCACAGCTATTTTAGCCTGTAAGAAATTATTATCCCATGGTCACAGATTAAAAATCCAAAGCTAGTCAGTACAAAAGAAAAGATGCACATTGCATTATTTAAAATAACAAAACAGGAGACAATACAAATGCATAAAAATGAAATAATTAAGAGTTATACTTTTATCTGTTTAATGAAATACTGAAGAACTTGTCCAAATAAAACTTATAAAGACTATGTAGCAATTTGGAACAGATTTTATAAAATAAAAGCTTAAATATACTCACTTACGTAAAATACATGCACACACACACACAAATGTAAAGTGAACAAACAGAAATGAAAACAATTGATTTGAAAACTGAATTACAGACTTTTTTCCTCTAATTTTTGTTTCCAATGTTATGATGTCTAGTAGTAAGTCAAGGACAATTCATTTTTGTCTAGTTTATCTTTGAAGCATTTCCCCCTGTATTGTATTATTAAAGTTAATTGTAATACACATACAGGTTATATATATATAAGCAATAAAGATTAATAATCAAACAAATGGCTATATCACTGAACTTAAAAATGGTAACATCAGTAATATTCTTACAGATACTTCCCATTCTACCATTTTAATAATCTCCATTACCCTGAATTGTGTTTTATCTTCATAAAAAATTTATAAAAAGCTTTTATCACATAGGCATATGTGGGAATGTGTGCACATATATTTAAATAATGTGGTTTTGTACTTTTTAAGCTTTATAAAAAGTAGTGTATAAAAATCTGTAACCTCAGTAATTTATTAAAAATGTTTTGCTGAAAAAGTATCTCTATCTTGTTTATAATACAGTTTTATAATCATAACTAGTGAAGGACTGCAACAGTAAAAAAAAAAAAAAAAAAGTTTATATATGAGAGCAAGCACACATTTAATCTCCTACTCCTATCTTTATATTTCAACCCATCTGTCAAGGTTGTTTTGTTAATGATTATGACACTATTTACTTTCAGCTATTATCTACACTTTTTCAATTGATTTTAGTCCAAGTTCCACCAAGAGTAGAAATAATCTTGTTTCTTAGTAAGGCTCACTAAATTCCCCAAATGCATTAATATACCCCAAGAACTATTTCCCAGGATTAAAACTTATTTATCAATATTGGCTCTGAGAGCAACACTTACTTGTTCCTGACAGTCCCGTCTGGCTTGCTGTTCATTACTCAAAGCTGTGCTTGCTCTCTGAAGAGCTTCTTGTACTTCATTCTGAACACTACTGAGTGTTTTCTTTAACTCAGATAACTAAATTAAAAGAACAAGATTAAGACCAGAGTTAATTACAAACTTACTATTAAAATAGTGAAGACAGATTTTTAAAAGCCCAATTACCAATGAGACCAAAGGGACTTCTTACAAAATTTAGAATAGTTATAACCTGATATAATCTTCAAATTTTGCACCTCTATATTCCATCCCTACTAATATCTGCAGAAGTCAGTTCTTTGGCAGAGGCTTCTAAAAAGCAGCACTGAGACCTACTACCATAAAGTAGTCTAAAACATTTAAAGGAAACATGAACACATGTACAGAGCAAAGTAAAACATAAAACTAAAATTGTTGTTTATGTGTTTAATCAATATCTGTTGAGGTGAACCAAATAGTAACTAATTAGCTATTTAAAAGAAGTAAAATACTTACACACACACAAAAAGATTGATATGGTAATAACCTAATTTACCTGTTGTTCCATGCTCTCTATGGCTTTCCTCTTGTCATCCTGAAGTTCCTGTTTTTCCTTCTCTACTTCCATCAACTTCTTTTCCAACTGTGTCTGAAACTCAGCTGACTCTTTTAAACGAACTTCAATATTCTTACGTACTTCTTCTGTCACCTTCACCATCATCCAAAGAGTAGGATACAAATATTATACACACTTAAATTAAACAATTACTTCCTCCAAATCCAAACTAAAATTGTAAAGTACTAAAATTACTGTTTGCCTTGTTTTTTGGTTTTTTTTTTAATCTACCAAATGATGATTAAAGAGTTCGGAAACATTTAAAAAAGTAATTAACTCTCAATTTGGCTACTGGCCATTTATCTCTCTTGAAGTGAAATTTCCAATTCTCACTTGTCCTTTCTACTACTGAAAGAATTCTACCATCCACGTATTTTTTTTATCCTCACCCAAGGACAATTTTTTATTTTTGTTCAGATAGAGTGGGAGGGAGAGAGAGGGAGGGAGAGGGGGAGAGAGAGAGAGAGAGAGAGAGAGAGAGAGAGAGAGAGAGAAACATTGACATGAAAGAGACACATCCAGTGGCTGCCTCCCACACAACCCCACAGGGGCCGGGGACAAACTGCAACCGAGGTACACGCCCCTAGCGGGAACTGAACCCGGCTCTCTCGGGACCACGGGCCAACGCTCTAACCACTGAACAAAACCAACCAGGGCCCATCCACGTATGTTGACTTCCATGATGCCAACCACTAAAGGATCTTTTAAAACTATGGCTCTAGACTACTGCTATAGCCTCCAAAACCAATTTTACATCCTTCAATCTACCACATTAATCTAATTAAAGCAAATTATGGCTATAACCTGTTGGGGGACGAATCAATAATTTTACAAAACATGACATTCAAAACATTTTACATTTGGTTCTCGACTACACTTACAATTACATTCCTCAGTACTTAACTTCACAAATTCAATACCCTAGTCAAACTGTCATCATCGGAAGGAAGCCTTTCTATCTTGGCTGAGGGTTCCTGCTACACAGTAACTTCCTCTGGCTAACCAAATGATACTTTCAAGGCTGTGCACAAATGCCGTCTATTTTGTGGAGGCATACATGTTCAGGAGACAAATACTCTTACCTACTTCCCACTCACATCAACATTTGATCTATACCTTTCCTACACCGATTATACCCTCTCTTGTTTTATGAATTATATGAATTTTTTTTTAATCTTGCTTATTAGACTCAAGCGCTTTCAAGAGTAAGTGTAAGGATGTCAGTCCAATTCATCCTTACCATGGAGCCTTATACACAGCAGGCTAATTTTAAAATAGAAAAATAAAAGTTAACGAGTGTATTCAAATTGAATTCAAAATGGTACATACCTGCTTTTCCTTATTAAGGGATTCTTCTAAACTAGTAACCATTGCTCGATACTGTTCCACATTACTACTACTTGTTTTGAGTCTCTCCTTCAAATCATTCACCTGCTCTTCTGCCTGCCTCAGTTGACTCAGAAGATCATCTATATCTTCTTTGTTGTTAGGCTGACCTGAAAGATTTAACAGCTTTCTTAAAATTATCATTTTAAATGATATAAAAGAAAATTATTATCAAAGAGTTTGTAAAATTAAGATTAAGGCTCAAATGTGAAAGAACTTAACTACCTAGAAAGTATATTTCAACCCATGCTGAATACCAAAATAAAAACATCTATTTTGTCAGTATGCTATTTCTTTAAAAAAAAAAAATCAAAATCAAGTATTTAAAGTCTGCTGTTACAAATATTAAGAAAAGGATATTTAAAAGAGAAGAATACAAACTATTTCCACTGAACTGAGGAGCTTCTTGAAGAAATTACCTGATTATTAATTTATTATTTAAACATCGCTTACTCTAAAACACCAAATCTTAAATCATTTAGCCCTATTTTCATTCTAAAATCCTTGGAAAAGAAAGAAATTGCAGACTGAAGTATTTGTTTTTTAATCAAATGGTATCAGTAAGAGAGGACTATTAGGTAATCATAAGTACACTACATATAAGATACATACTTATGTACATACACATACATATATATACATACATATATACAATTATGTTTTTTTATTTCTCCTGTATTAAGAAATAAAACCATATAGAAAGATTATCTGGACACAAAGCCTTTGCATTTGAAATGGTGTATTCCCAAAGAGAAACAAAATCTAACGAAACAAATCTTTTATCTGAGGCTGTTAAAGAGCAATAATTAGGAATACTGCTCGGAAAGACACCAAGCAAATCAATTACTTCTGTAAATGAGCCTTATTACTACAGACTTAACAAGTGACTACATCTCAAAAGGGAGAGTTTAAAATTAAAATATCAACCCCTCAAAAGAAATATTTTAAAAAGTATTAATAAATGGTTTCAACAATCAGAAAACTAAGAGCATATCTTGGTCAGATGCCTGCAGAACTATTCTGAATCTTCCAAGTCTACAAATCTATTAATTTATGCAGATCTATAAATTAATTTTATTGACAGATGTTACAAATGTTTCTATAGAAATACTTTACCAGTCTAATTATTTATTTACCTTTACCAGTTCTCTGTGAGGACTGAGAAGCAAGCTGGACTTCCATATTACTGAGGTGTTGTTTCAATGTAGCAATTTCCTTCTGAGCATTTTTTAATAGTTCTTTTGTGTTAAGATGAAGATTTGTCTCAGTATCCAACTGCCTCTTTGTATCTAAAAGTTGAACCTAGAAGAAAAAAAATACATTAACCCCATAAACACTGTTTTTAAATAACTAGAAGTTCAAGTTAATATTTTTATAGAACTTCAAAACTCTGGCCAAGATAGAGTAAGAGAAACTAGATTTACTTTCCCATCTGAAACAACACCCCACCAACCTCCCCACCCCATGCAAACAAACAAACAAAAAACCAGAAATTGATACAACATATAAAACAATTTCACAATTGTGGGTTGAAAGCCTAGTTCTACAACTCTCCTAGGTTACTGAGATAAGAGTGTCCAGGCTATGGCACAGTGAAAGGGAAATGAGGCAGAGGTCAGCAGACCCCATAAGTTGAGAAAACAGAACTGAGTTTTATGCAGATCTAAATTAGTAAGAAAGCTAAATTAGTTTGAATTTGTAAAACAGACTATTAGAAAGCTAAGAATACCTTGGAGATTTGCAGAAGATCCCTCTCAAATATTCAGTGAAACTGATCAGGGCATGCATGTGAAATTACCGCAGACAGGGTCAAGAATCATCCAAGAGACTAGAGTGAAAAGAGCCTGGCACTCACAGAGAGTGAGGAATAATGCCTGTTCCCAGTAGCCAGACTGAAAAAACTCATAATCCATCCAACACTGAGGACCAGGACTCAGGAAGGTCTAACCTCAGTAAGGAGGAATAATGTATTCTAGACTAAGCACTGATTTGGGTCTGCCTAATAAATGATAAAAACACCATACTAAAGAGAACAAAGCTCAAGATTTACAGAAATACAAAAATATCCAGCACCCAAGAGGATAAAACTAACAATGTATGGCAACCTAGTAAAAGTTATTAGGCACACAAAGAGGCGAGAAAAACTTGTTTGTAAAGTCTCATTAAAACCATGCTTCAACATGAGATGGCAGTGTGTCCACACACCAGCTTGATGACTAAACATAAACAAATCCACAGAAATTCAGAATCCTGACAGACTCACATCTAGATTTCTAGTAAGTGTATGCCTTTGTTCCACCTCATTTTCCAACTTCTTTTTCAGATGAGATATCTCATGCTCCAGTTTTTCTATTTGGCTACTAAGCCTTTGTTTGGTTTCTGTTTCAGATCGCTCTAGTATTCCCTAAGGTAAAAAAAGATTTTCAGTTATGCTTTTAAAAATAAAAATAAAAAAAGCAATACAATTAAAGGATTACAACCCCTTTCTACATGAAGATCTATGACATTGACTAAGAAAGTTATTTTGACATTTTACATATTAAAGCACCTACAACATAAAATATATTACAATAGTCATTCAGATTTCTTCAAGTTTTAAATAAAAAAATTTAATCTTATAAACTGTTAAAATACCCAACACCCTGTAAATATAGACCTGAAGATCAAAACTGCCAAGTGCATAAATTTCAGATCTTAATGTTTTATGTATTCATTGACACATATTAATAATCCTCAAAATTCAATGATCAAAATACATGACAAAAAATGAGATACATTTTCTAATTAAGAAAATTGAGAAGATACAATGTTAAAACTATTTAAATTTAACTTTCAAATTGTTTTCTATATATGCCTTTTTATTTGGTTACCTGAATTGTCTGTAGATTAGTTAGCAGTAAGTTTTGCCCTCTTTGTTCAGCTAACAAAGACTCTCTTTGCTGAGAAAGCCGAACTTCTGACAACTTTAGCATTTCCTTTTCTTTTTTCAAATTTTCTGCTCTTACCTTGAAGAAAATACAAAATTAAAAAATGTTGGAAAACAATGTGTCAAATGTAATAATGCAATTATAAAATTAAAATGATCCTTTATTATTCCATAATTCTTAATGCTAGAGATGACATCTTCTCATCATATACGAAGATATAACTTAGTTTCAAGTGTTGAACTAGGAAACAAAAATAACTGGGAACACCAACAGATCAAAGGAAAAAAATCTTGCAATTACCACATATACTTATAATTTCTTTGCTCTAACAAATCAGACTTGAAAACAAACAACAAAAAAACCTAAAAGGTGAGAACAGAAGAAACACAATTATAAAATTATGGTACGGTCTACTTGCATACTATTAAATCATGCATGTTTTAGAAGGTAACTTGGTTATTATCTGTTTCAGAGTGAAAGAGAGAGAGAGACACATGGATCATCTGTCCCCCGCACCCCCCCCCCCCCAATCAGGGATAGAGCCTGAAACCCAGGCATGTGCCCTGATCAGGAATTGAACCGGCAATCCTTAGGTGCATGGGCCAATGTCCTACGGAGTCACACAGGTCAGGGTTCCCCTTCAGTTTTAATAGAAACAAACAGCCAGCTGATGCACAACTGGATCCAGTTGACCCTTCAACATAGCAATTAGGGGCACCAACTGCATACATAGGTGAAAATCCATGTATTAACTTAAGTTGATCTTCTGCCTACAGATTCCCAACCTTGGATCTAACTACTATTGACCCCTGAACAACATGGATTTGAACTGTACTGGTTTACTTATACGGGGTCCACTTATATGCAAATTTATGGATAAGTAGTCCTATACTGTTCAAACCCTGATAAAGGGTCAACTGTGTTTGGAAACTATGTAATAAGGACTTGTAATACACAAACCTCCCAAATATCTATGTCATACCAAACAGTAAAATTATAGTAATAATAAAAAAAAAATGTCAAATGCAATTCATCATGCAAGTCAGATGACAGAAATTGGTCTCACTTCTGCAACAGCTAGCTTCTCATTTGCTCCTCTCAAATCTTGCGTCATCGTATTGATGATCTGTTCCTGCTTCTGAGTTGTTGCCGTGAGTTTCTGATTTCTCTCATGTAGAGATGTTATTTCTCGGCGATATCCTTCAACATTATCTTGCAGCATTTCATAACTTGTATGAAAGAAAGATAATTCTATAAGACACCAAAATACTAGACCCTAGCTTAGTTCCTTAAAGAATTTCACATTAACTTAACTGTAAATGATTAAGTATATATAAGAAAGTGGCTTTATAATAATGCAACACCTTCATACTTTTTTCTAAACTCCAAAGTTAGTAGTTACATTCAAATTCTAAATAAGCACAGTATTTCATGCTGAATAATCTGATTTACAAGAATTTTAATCATATTTAAAATAATGCCAATACAATGTTGATACACCAGACATCCACCATAATAGTATACAATTTGATATTTATGCATAGTTAATGATTGATTTTTGCCATTCTTTTTTCTGCTATAACTCTTCAACTTTTTTTAAAAAAAGTAAATTAATTTTTTGAGAGAGAGAAAGACATTAATGTGAGAGGAAAAAGATCGATCTGTTGCCTTCTGCACCTGCCCCAGTGGGGATCGACCCCACATACTGTGTATGTGCCCTGATGGAGAATTGATCTCGCCACCTTGTGGTATATGGGAGAATGCTCCAATCAACTGAGCCACACTGATCAGGGCTCATCTCATTTTCTCATGTGCTTGAAATGTTCAAAAATGGCTGGCTAGAGCTTTGAATGTAGGTGAAAAAAAGGATTTTATTTGGAACATCAAACTTGGAATTTATACAAGTAACTGCTTGCCACATCCTTACAAAAACAGTTTTATCACGTAGTGCAGGCATATCTCGTTTTATTGTGCTTCGTAGATATTGCATTTTCACAAACACCAAGGCAAGGCCCTTACCAGCAAAAAGATTATGACTTGTTGAAGGCTCAGATGATAGTCAGCATTTTTAAGCAATAAAGTGTCTTTTAATTAAGGTATGCACACTTTTTAGACATAATGCTACTGCACATTTACTATGAACCTGCAACATCTCCGAGATGTGCCTGTACACAAAGAAATAACATTTGTTCTACTTGTTAAACTAACAAGTATTTGATGGATCTAATAACTATAGAATGAAATCTATTATTCCTTTGTAAGTGACTGAGAAAGTGAATTTTCCCCAAATTAACCAGTACCTGCTTGTCTTCTACCTAAAATAGAAAGGGCTGAATAAAATTAGCTCACGTTATGCTCATCCTCTGGTGCATTTATAAAATAATTAAGTTCAACAGAAACAGGAGGCATTTCAATCTCAGGAAGGAAAAGTAGCAACATTCCTCACGTGAACTTCAGCTTTAAATAGCTATGTGGCCCTGGCCGGTTTGACTCAGCAGTAGAGCGCTGGCCTGCGGACCAATGAGCTGCGGGTTCGATTCTGGTCAAAGGCATGTACCTCAGTTGTGGGTTGTCCTCGGCCCTGGTCGGGGTCTTGTGGGAGGCAACCAGTTGATGTGTCCCTCTCATGTCGATGTTTCTCTCTCTCCCCTCTCTCCCTCCCACTCTGTCTGAATATAAATGGAAAAATACCCCCGGGTGAGAATAAAATAACCAACCAAACAAACAAAAAATAACTATCTGGATCCCTTATCAACTCCCAAGAGAATCATTAACCAACATTAAAACTAAACCCTTATACCTTCTCATCTGGATTATGGTCCACAAAAAAGTAACAGTGTGGCAAATTAACCCTTGAATTTGGTTCACTTGAATACTAAAGTATACCATTTAGACTTTATCAATTTTTTTTGATAATCTATGATTTTTTAAAATTAAACTTACCGGGGTGACACTGGTTAATAAAATTACATGGGTTAGAAGTATACAATTCTATGACATAGCATCTGTATTTTGTACTGTGTACCCACCACCCAAAGTTAAAAAGTATGGAACATGTCACAACTGTCCGAGCCACCCCGGTGCAGGAGCCATACTAATCTTCTCTGGATCATTCCAATCTCAGTATATGTGCTGCTGAAGTGAGCCCCGGACTTCATCAATTTGTGAACAAAAGAAAATTTACCGTTTAGAAGCAAAATCTAGCTGGGTAGAAATTTTGGTGTTTTGTGATCGCAAATCTGTAACTTGTTCCTTAAGTTTTTCAAGCTGTTCATTCTGTATTTTTTCATTATCTGCCTTTTCTTTTTTGTAGTTCTCAAAAATTTCCTGCAACTAAATATTAGAGAAATTATTAGATGACAATCTGTTCTCAAAAACCTAACCAAAGATAGGTTGTAAAGGTGTGTGGTCTTTACCTGTTTAAGGGCAGCCTTGGCTTCTATAGCCTCTGCTGACTCAATTATAGGTACTGGAGTAGGCGTGGAAACAGTCTGTGATGTACTTGAACGTTTTGGAGTTGACACAAGAGAAATATCATCTAAGCTTGAAGCTTCAGAAATGTAAAAAAGATGTAACATTTCTTTGCAAATACATCATTCAAAATCAACAAGCTAGACATATTTAAGTAAAATCATAGATTGCAGAAATTATGAAACAAGGAACCTAGTAAATAACCTATTAATATTATTTTGAGCTTCTCATTAGATTTTATCTGCAGATTAAAGGTTAAAACATGACCAAAATAAATATATTTAATTAATTTTAAGATGTACACTTTTCAATAATGGTCAGCATTTCTTCTTAACAAGAACTAAAACAATGGTATTCTTTAAGATTGATGACCAGTTATGATCAGTCATACATGGTAGTCAAATTTGAAGTTACCATCATTATATAAACTGCTTATGTTGCAAAATCCATTTCCTAACATACATTTCATAAAAATTTTCTCCAAATACTTGGAAACTTTTAAGACAAGACATAAAAACGTACCTTGTAAAGGAATGACAACTCCTGTTGTTTGTGACAACAAAATACGGTACATATCCCGCTGACGAACTATGGAATCGACAAGCTGCATCTGATGTTGTCGTGACCCACGGAGTTGTTCCAATTCAGTGAGGGCGCTTTCAAGTTTGAGCTGAAGCTCAGTAATTCTACAAAAAACCAACTGTAAGTCTATTTCACTGAGATTAAGAGGCAGTTATAATTTCTACTGTATACAATGACTAAGAATTTTATAGTATCTATCACTAAGCATGTTTTTGTCTCTCTTATGACCTTTCTTTCTACTGATATTGTACGAACCACTTTTAAAGCCCCACCAGAGGACTCAGGCATTCACCACTGTCAACCTGAAAATTTTGTTTGCAAAAGTTAAACCAATTCCACCAGTCTAACCTCGAGTCTTCTTGCTTTCATAGCCATTTTTCTCCTCTAGCACCAAACACATTTTTTAAAAATTCTTTACTCTGCCTGAATAAAACTTCCTACACATCTTCTCCACAAAGCCAGGTCTGTTCTCTAAAACCTAGACTACATCCTCCACCTCTATGTTCCCACGAGCAAGCTTTTATCTATTATAGCACTAATCACACTGAACTAAAATGATCTACTTATGTATCTATCTTATTATTGAGCTCATCCACAAACTGAGGTCTCTGAAAATGTTTTATTTTTTTGGTATTGTTGCTTAATTTCTCTCTCTCTCCTAATCACTAATTCTCAGTATCTAGCACTGTTAGGAGGTACATAAGAAGTTTTCAACAAATGTTTGCTAAACAAACCAAGGTAGTCAATAACTTACTTGGATGACGTTGTTTCTTGTTCTTCTCTTTCTCTAGTTTCCCCAAGTTCCCTAAGAGCCACTAAGAGACGCTGATTTTGCTGTTGAAGTTCTTCAATATTTCTGTAAGATACTAGATGCTGTGATATTACTTCAGATGAACTGCTTATATCAGCAGAGCTTACTTCCTCATCACGAATTACATGGTTACCCCTTGCTTCTTCAAGCTCCATCAAAAGCACTCTAATCTATAAACAAAGTTTTAATATATTATCAAATAGTACTGGCTTCAATTCTGGAGAAAATGAAAATTTTCAAATGAAAATACTACTTTATAAACACCATCAACTTATATTATCTTAAAAAATATCAAGCATATCATTTTAGATATTAAAACCTAAAATAAAGTTTAATAAAAAGAGCTATTTTCATTTCTATAAAAGTATACAATGAAATAATGTGCCAAACTACAATTCCGGAAGCATGGCTCAATTTTTGGTAAAACAATAACCCAATACAATACAGAGAAATAGATACGTAATGTGTGTATAAGTGCACGGTTGCACTTGCATCCTTATATGTATTGTATAATGGAGCAGAAGAGCATGAAAAATAGATTTTAATTTCATTCATGTAAAATTTTTGTATTGCGTTTATGTGTGTAAACCCACAAATAAAAATTAGGGTAAACTATATGAATGAAAATAGATGTATATTTCCTGACTAGTTCGATTTAAAAAAAAGCAGAGTAATGAATATAACATGGTTCTGTATCAGTAAAAACAAAGAAAACTTATATGTGTTTATGTATGCTCAGGTGTGTTTGTACATATAGAAAGAATGACATGGAAGAATATACAGAAGTCTGTTGTTTGGTTATACTCTGGGACATGGGGGGAAAGAACTTTTATTTATCTTTGAGTTATTTTACTTATTACGAGTATCTATAATTTCCAAATTTATCAAACACCTGACAAAAGAAAAAAGGAGGGGTTATGAAAAAACAATGACTAGGCTGCAATTCTGCTCCAGCGGTATTTCCTATTTAATAAGACATTCAAATGTGGTGGTTCCCTCTTAAGACAACTGCAAACAGACTCAAAGATCACTGGGATGTCAGATCAGGGAGATAAAACAAGAAAAGAAGCATAAACTTCAAACCTGTTGTGAAAGATCTTTTATTTGTATTTCCATTCTCTGATTGTCTCTTTCAAGTACAGATGAATGTTTATTGGCTTTATCAGTGTCCTCTTGCAGTCGCTGAATCTCCTTCAAAATGTAAATTCATGTGAAAATTCTGTATTTCCTTCTAAGAGCTATACAAATGAAGCAGTTATACGAATAACAAAAACATACAGTGCTCAAATACCCTTGCAATCAACTTATAAACTAAAAACATTCTATATAACATGTATTCTATATAGTACAGTAGCCCTTAAAGAGAGATTCTTTATAAATATGAATACATGCCCTGGCCAGTTTGGCTCAGCGGTTAGAGCGTCGGCCTGCGGTCCGGAGAGACCCGGGTTCGGTTCCCGCTAAGGGCACGTACTTCGGTTGCAGTTTGTCCCCGGCCCTGGTTGGTCGTGCGGGTGGCAGCCACTTGATGTGTCCCTTCACATCGATATTTCGCTCTCTCTCTCCCTTTCTCTCTCTCCCTCCCACTCTATCTGTACAAAAAATGGAAAAATATCCTCAGATGAGGATAAAAAAATAAATAAATAAATAAATATGAATACATGTATTTCTTAATATCTCAAAAATTGCTCATCATTATAGTGCTCATCACTATATGAAAATGATGGGCCCTGGCCGGTTTGGCTCAGCGGTTAGAGCATCGGACTGCGGTCCAGAGAGACCCGGGTTCGGTTCCTGCTAAGGGCACGTACCTCGGTTGCAGTTTGTCCCCGGCCCTGGTTGGTCATGCGGGTGGCAGCCACTCGATGTGTCCCTTTTACATCGATGTTTCTCTCTCTCTCTCTCCCTTCCACTCTATCTGAACAAAAAATGGAAAAAAAAAAAAGTCCTTGAGTGAAGATAAAAAAGAAAATGATGGGCAATGTGCCAGTCCCTCCAAATTAACTGTCAATTACAATTATATAGCCACACCAAATTCAACTGATACCACATAAATAATCTCAAAGGTTTTGTTACTTAAACAAAAACCAAGGACTACATTATAATAATAATTATGCCCTGGCCAGTTTGGCTCAGCAGTTAGAGCGTCGGCCCGCGAACCGGACAGTCCCAGGTTCAGTTCCCGATAAGGGCCATATGCCTCGGTTGTGGTTTGTCCCTGGCCCCGGTTGGGGTTGTATGGGTGCCAACCAGTCGATGTGTCTCCCTCACATCGATGTCTCTCTCTCTCTCTCTCTCTCTCTCTCTCTCTCTCTCTCTCTCTCTTCCTCCCTCTCTCCCTCCCACTCTATCTGAAGATAAATGCAAAAATGTCCTGGGTGAGGAAAATAAAAAAATCACTATTACACTGGTTATCTGAAAATATCAAGTAAAGAATATTGAGTAAGATGTATAAAAGACTTGATTTTATAAAAAACGCATGAGAAATTAATTTTAAAGAATCAGTAGTCAATGTCACAAGCCTGATTAAAAAACAAAAACAATAAACCAACAATGACAGTGTATGTAGTGCTTTGTAAAGTTTTGTATCATAGTATATCATTAGGGAATTAGAGGTACAGTTTTAAGGAGCCTGATATAAGCACAAAATATCTTTGAAATATTATATGTTACCTCAAATTCATACAAAGTTTGCTTCTTAGTGTGTTGTTTTCAAATACAAAATTTTAAAATACTATTCATGTAAAACATGGCTCATATTTATGTTGGTGTTCCAAGTATTTCTGAGCATACTGCCCTAAAGGTATGCATAAGCCAATTTCAAATAAACATGAGTATGTGACAAAATGAAGCAGGCAATTTTATAGACTATGGCAATAACACAAATCTACTGAGCTCAAAATGGGATTAAGATGTCTAGGAAGGAAGTTAGTTGGTTATAAAACCCTAAAAATCTAACAAATAATCATCACAGAATCTGGACTGAAGGATACTGGACGTATGTTAAGGTAAGAAGATTCATCTATTCAAAAATGCTGTAAGAATTATCTTTACATTCGTTGGCAGTTATGAACTGCTATTTTCTGATTCTTAAGCCCCTCTACCTCACTATCTGTCCACTTCAGACAATAAGGTCCAGGAAAAATGCTCACTAAACAGTGAGAAACTCAAAATCTAATCAGACCCAAGGGACACTGCTGAAACCAGATGAGGAAAGGGAGGCATCAAAAAGCCAATATTCTGTTAAAGTAAAACTGGTAGATGTCATATGATTTAGGAGAGAAACAATTAGATATAACATACTCTGATTTAAACTGATGCCTAAATTATATCAGCAATAGTAACAAAAGTTTAAATTTGAATTAAGGATACAATTTATTTACACTAGTCTCAAAAAAAAGGGAAGGAAGGAAATGAAATTTATCACTTTAGAACAGGGGATGCAATTTGACTTAATTGAATTTCCTCAAAAAAAACTTACTACATCTTGAAGATTTCTCAGTAATATTAATAGTTATACCCTAAAAGCAAAATTATCAGCGTATAAATACTTACTTCATCATTATCTATAAAATGGAATCTTAAGAGGTAAAAGATATTTATGAATTTCTTTGGTAGTGACAACATGTAAAGGAACAGGAATAAAATAATGTATATAAAGATTTCCCAAATGGTCACATGGTATAAAAAAGTTCTACTCTATGGTGAAACAATATAATTTTTAGACAGAATTACCACAAATTTTCCCCCCACACTGTATGAGGAGAGAATGGACCAACTCAGCTGTTTCTGAGGCTATTACATTTCAATCACAATTACTTTAGCAAACCGAATTCCCCTCAGTTCTGCAACATCACGCATAGTTAGTGAATGAGTTTGCACCACAACTGTTTGACAAAATATGACTATGCTAAATTTAGGAGCATTCTACTACAAAGATAGATCTGGGGCTACTCATCATCTGCTACAGACCCCTACAGAAATAATCCCAAATATCTTTTTTTTAATCCTCACCCAAGGACATTTTTCCATTTTCTGTTCAGATAGAGTGGGAGAGAGAGAGAGAAACAGGAAGAGAGAGAAAGAAACATCGACGTGAAAGGGACACATCGAATGATCGCCACCCACACGACCAACCAGGGCCAGGGACAAACTGCAACCGAGATACGCACCCTTAGCGGGAACTGAACCCGGGTCTCTCTGGACCGCAGACTGACGCTCTAACCGCTGAGCCAAACCGGCCAGGGCAATCCCAAATATCTTTAAAAATGTAAAAGGCTCTCACAATTTTAGCTGAATAAAGGTAGACCATTTTGTGATTAGAGGTGTTTCATAATGTAATGACAAACTTTAAAATTTATAATTACTGTTTCTCATATGTATTTTTCCTACAGCAAAAATTTGGGAATGGAACCAACCTTCATAGCTTGCTCAAGCTTAACAGATAAACTCGCCACAGCTTTCTGCGCACGTTCATACTCCTCACGCTGGCGTTTCAAAATTGGTGCTTTGGCTTCAACTTCTTTCACTATTTCATCTAAGTACTTGTTAATTCTTTTGTTCTCTAGTTTTTCCAAAAGCAACTGATCCTGAGTTTCCACATAAGCATTATACAACTGAAAGTACAAGAGGGTTCATTTCAAATGTAGTCATAACAAATATAAGTATATAGTCTCTCTATCTTCATAATAAATATTCATTAGCACTTCACAGATATTTACTATGTTACAAAGAACGAGGAACCAAGAAAGCCTTTCCTAGAATAAAAGATTAATCATCAGACGATTTTAAAAATATTGTTTCTAAGCATTAAGTTTCAGAGAGATCTGAACACTTTTGCTAAAAGAAAATAACATTTAACAACATTCTTGCCTCAGTTAACTTCATGCCAGGTTTCACGATCTTAGCTACGGCCGCTGCAGTAGGAGACATGGCTGCAAGCTCTTCCTCAGATAATATGGCTCCTGTACCAACACACAGAAAGCTAGTATATTTTTGTAGGATTTCAAATTAAAGGCATTAAATTTTTTTCAAATAAGTGACACCTATTACATATTACATATAAATTTCTACATTTAAAAATATGACATCAAAGAGTAATATAACACAACTCAATTTAAAAAATCATGCAATAATTATTCTGAAAATTGACACACAGTTATGTGTGACCAAATGGTACTTCCATATGACAATACAGTAAAGGAACATATAAAGTACTAATTTTAACCTAAAAGCACATTCTAATGCTATAGCTTGATGGAATTTCCTACATCACAACATGACAGAGAAATTCAGTTAGTAAAATTAAGTAAGACCCATGTAGGCAAGTTCTAGTATTTCAAGCCATTAATAAGCATTGTAATCCATACCTTTACGTTTTGTGGCAGAAAGCAGGTCATTTGCATTCTCTAGTTCTTTCTCCAATTTCCCTATTTTCTCAAGCATTTCTTTTTCCATTTGCTCCTTAGATGCCTCTACCTCCAGAAGATGATCTTGTATTGCTTTATTTGCTAAAAACATTTGTAAAGGCAATATTCAAACATATAATTAAAATGTTGGAGCTTATAAAATGTAATAGAATAGTCATTTTCCCCTCCATCAGACAATATTTAATTCTAGACAAGTTGTGGTTAATAGTTATTACACTGAAAGCTCTTGCTCTACTTATGATTCCAGAAATGTCCTGGCCTGGCATCTATTTCTCCTTTTTATGTCTCCCATCCATAGGGAAAATAAGAGAACTCAAATTATAAAAAAGTGCCTCTAAGTATCTCTTTGGTTTTAACCTGATCCTTAGTCTAGAAGATAGAAAATAACTGAAACAGATTATACATAAATAAATTACATTTCAAAACAGCAAGAACATAAGAAAATCACAGACTTTAAAATATACTATTTATAATTTAAAAGTGAGGCTTGTTTACTGATTAAGAGATTATCCAAACTATAAACCCGTATGTACTTACCAAAGTATTTTTAAAATGGAAGAAAAATTTTCTACTAGAAATCAGATTATATACATAAGGCTATTAGCTGAACAAAATACAAAAATAGTATCTATGTTTTTAAATATAGTATTTGCTAAAGATATAATTTAAAATATCTTAATTCAGGATCTGTCTTCTATACCAGAGCTTGTGTCCCTAATAAAGTTAATCTAACTTCTAAATTCAACAATCTACACAAAAGCAAAGAAAAAGTACTTTCTATCTAAAAATAAAATAATCTTTGCAGAACTGAGAAGTTACCTTCTCCACCTTCTTTTAAAAGTTTGTGTAATTCAGCCACTGCTCGGGTCAGTTCATTGCTCTTTGCCTCGGAGTCATCAGCAGCACTCTAAAATTTAATTTAAAAACTTAACCACAACATCCGATAATATAACATTAAAACACTAAAATGTGTGGTAGGATACCTACCTTGTATAGATTAGAGAGTTTTATGTGAGCATTTAATTCATTGTGGAACTTCTCTTCCATACTGGCCTGCTGCTCCTTGGCCTGAAAAAAAACAAACACAAAAACTACAGCAGACACCTTTGAACTGAATTTAGAAGGCTTATCAAACACCAAGATACAAAAGGACAGTTCTGCATAGTAATGAGATAAAATTTAAAAACTATATTAAAATAAATTTTCATGATAAAGATGAATTACTTATTGATAAAATATTAATAAAAGTGGAATACTTAAATAATATTAAAATTAATGATACTCAGATACTTTGGATATAGCACATAATTATTATATGTAATTAGGTAAGCATCTTATTTTATGGTACCAGGAACAGTTCAAAACATAAATTTTATAAAATAACAGTTTCATAAAGGACTTAATATTTCTGTAAGAGACATTTTAAAGTGGTCGCTATACCTCTTTCAGTTTGGTCAACAGATCCTCTACATGCTTTTGAAGATTTTCATTGGACGTTTTCAAGCCATTCATCTGTTCTTCTATTCTAGTAACCTAGAAACAAAAAGTAGAGTTAGGTGGAGGGAGAATGATGAAAAAGAATAGTTCATGAAACAACTAGCTCACAAAAATCTTTTTTTGTTTTTAACTGATTATTTAGAGTGAGGAAGGGAGAGTTAGAACATGAATGTGAGAAACATTGATCAGCTGCTTTCTGCTGCCCCCTACTGGGGATTGAGCTGGCTGCCAGGGCATGTGCCCTAACCAGGAATAGAACCTGGACCTCTCAGTCCCTGGCACAATGCTCAATCCACCGAGCCACAGCGGCTCACAAAATCTTATCATCACTTCTTAAACATGTCTGAGGAAAGATATACCATAAGACAGCAGTAGTACCAAAATTCATCAAAGAATATCATAAATTCTATTTAAAAGTAATTGGTTAGCTTCCCAGGCAAATGTTATGAGTTATGTTCTCCACATTTGACCCTTACTCCTTCATTTACTTTTGTACACCACCAAATAAATGTTTAATAAATTGGTACACAAATGTAATTGTACCCAACACAAAGGTAGAATTTTACTAACATACCTCCTCTTTTTTGTTTTCAAGATTACATTTAAGCTCTAGAATCTCATTTCCTTTTTCTCTGCCAAGAGCCAGAAGTTCATCAGTTTTGGTTTTTAACTCTGTATTCAGCCATGTATTCTGATTATGTAACAATTCCTTTTCTTGCTCCAAGCGTTTTTCTCGATACTAAAAAAGTTTAAAAAAATTTATAGTGAAGGATAATATATATTTAAAAGATTTTGTCTGCAGCCAAAGAACACAAGCAGAATTACTTTACAATGGAAATAGTATTGTAAGAATTCTTAACAGAAAACAAAATCAGAAAAGAACAAGAAATTTAAATATCACATAAGCAAAACAATTCAATTAAAATTAACTTAATGCTCAATTACCTTATATTAAAAAAAACAAAACACAGCTTTAATTACGTTATAGATAACTTGCCTAAACTTAATTTAGGTGAAATTTAAACAAAAAAATAAATTTTGTTCATTAGGTATAATTTGTTACTTGCCTTAACAGAAACATCAGAAGCTTGAAGTTCATCCAATCTTAACTGAAGTTCACCTTTTGTTGCGTTGCTTTCTTTAAGTTTTTCATTTAGACGTTTGACATCCTCTAGAAAGGTCAGAAAAGAATTTGAAAATAATTATTGGTTAGAGAAATCAAACATCAAAAATTCCTATCTATGAATATAATCATTTAATACTAAGTAGTTCTCAATATCTCTATTTTAATTTCTTTCTGAGGTACTTATTACAAATTTAATTTTAATAAATAGATGATAAAGGAGCCAAATTCCTGCACCCAACCAAACAAAATAGCCACACTGGCTATTTTATTTTAAATGCAGTATCTAAAGCAAATATAGAAAATTAACATTAATTTTTCTGATATATAACCAAAGGTCTATTAAAATTTCACAAATAGCTATTTGTTAAGTTAAAAAACAATGATTCATATAAAGATCTTCTATTAAAATCTACCAGAATATATATGCTTACTTTCCTTTATATTCCTTACATCAAAGTTTTTATGGAAAAAACTTTTTATTTATTTATTCTTAAATCCTCACCCGAGGATACCTTTCCATTTATCTTCAGATAGAGTGGGAGGGAGACAGAGTAAGACATGGAATGGTTGCCCCCAGCATGACTCTGACCAAAGCCAGGGACCAAACTGCAATGGTGGTACGTGCCCATGACTGGAATCGAACCCTCGACTGTTTGGTTTGCGGGCGAATGGCCTAACCGCTGAGCCAAACTGGCCAAGGCTGGAAAAGTCTGTTTAAATTTTATCTACTCACCTGCTGATCAATCTTATCAACAAATACTTTGAAGTAAATTTTTGCTGAGAATGGAAAAGTCTAATTAAATATTATATAGCTACATAAATATTTGAAAATTCTCCCTTTAATGGAAATAAAACTTTTTAGAACACTTACAAAAAGCAAGCAAAGGGAACTCGACACCATTAAACTACATAAGAGTCATGTTCACCTGACTACATCAACTGTATTATATACTCTATAGTCTGTGCTTATATATTTTATATTCCTGCCTCCTAACTACTTCAGTGTGTGTTTTAAATATGGGTTCTCCATTTAGGTTATATTGAATGCTTCTGGACAGCTTACGCCAGCAAAGGTATATTTAAAAAGTAAAAGATTTCAGCCTATATAAACAAATATTTAAACTGCTTCCAGTTTGATATTATAAATAACATTTCATTAAGTATCTTTGCATGTAAATCTTGGTCAAAATTACTTCTCTGAGATGTTTTTCATTTTTGTACTTGTCTAGACACTTTTTTAAATCTTTGAGAATGAGCTAAAGGTAAGTAGGAGACAACAGGCTATTACCCTGAACTGTATTCTGAGCAATGATAAACAAACACCAACAACAGACGTGTAGAGGGGATTGACTCTTAGCACTGTTAGAAAAGAAAGAAAAAGAGTGAAGTTAGAAGCTAAAACACTTTTTCATACCTGTTAAATATTCAAGTTCTTGAGACAGTCTCTCATTGGTTCTAATTAAGTCTCTTTTCTCAGCTTCTAGTTCTTCCTTTGTCCTTGTAAATTGGCTCTGTCGTAAAGAGTAAGCATAATACATAAATAAGAAATATCAAGCTGATCAATCAGTCAATACAGGAAGTTGAATATAGAATTGTCACTTGAGTTAATGTTAGCTGCAGTTTTTATTTTTATTTTATTTTTCTTAATCCTCACTCAGTGACATTTTTTTCCCCTTGCATTTATTTTTATTATTTATTTTATTTTATTTTACTTTATTTTTTTTTTATCCTCACCCGAGGACATTTTTCCATTTTTTTGTACAGATAAAGTGGGAGGGAGGGGGGGAGAGAGAGAGAGAGAGAAACATCGACGTGAAAGAGACACATCGAGTGGCTGCCACCCGCACAACCAACCAGGGCCGGGGACAAACTGCAACCGAGGTACATGCCCTTAACGGGAACCGAACCCAGGTCTCTCCAGACCGCAGGCTGATGTTCTAACCGCTGAGCCAAACCGGCCAGGGCCCCCTTGCATTTACTTCAGGTACAGCAGGAGAGAGGGAGGAAGAGAGGGAGAGAAACATCAATGTGAGAGGGGCACATCAACTGGTTGCCACCCACACAACCCCAACCGGGGCAGAGACAAACTGCAACCAAAGTACGTGCCCTTAGCGAGAACCGAACCCAAGTCTCTCTGGACCGCAGGCTGACGCTCTAACCACTCAGCAAACTGGCCAGGGTTAGCTGTGGTTTTTAAATGGTTAGTTTTCTTTCTCTTATAATTCATACAGCAGAACGTTTTAAGATTACCTATATTCTCAATATTTCTGTTCATGTTTTGGATTTTTAAATATTGTTTTTCCTTGGCACATGAAATAACTCATGGCACTGCACTTGAAAGTGTCCTACTTAAATGTGCCTTTGTAGGACCTTTAATTTACTCCTAATTTTTTTGCTGTCACTTCATTTACACCTTGCTTCAAATTATTTCAAGAAAAGATCCCTAGAAATGGACTTTCTTAAAACCCATTAACAGATTTAGTTCAAATAGAAATTTTCAAGCCACCTATGCCAAAACTAAAGACTTAAAAAAAAAAAAAATAGCCCTTTTGCTCAGTGGTTAGAGCATCGGCCTGCGGTCCAGAGAAACCCGGGCTCGGTTCCCAGTAGGGGCGCGTGCCTTGGTTGCAGTTTGTCCCTGGCCTGGTTGGTCGCCACTCGATGTGTCCCTTTCGCTTCGATGTTTCTCTCTCTCTCTCTCCCCTCTATCTCAACAAAGTATCTAAAAAGTGTCCTCAGGTAAGGATTAAAAAAAAGAGAGAGAGAGAGAAATAACTGTTAACATATGGAGGTGAAAAATAATTATGTTATTGTTGTTTTATCTACCTTTTTCTGATTACGAGTGAAGTACATCAGCACTTCACATTGCCATTACCATTTACGCAGCTTCCTCTGTTTTTCTTGTTTTTAATTCCTTTGCCCATTTCCCTCTTGAATTTTTCTTGTACCTTTCAAACTCAAATCGAATGCATTTTTAAAAAGTAATGGAAAGAGTCTAAAATTCTATCTGGTTAAAGAATCACCGGGTGTGATCACTTTTTTAAACAAATTGATCAACTATCCTTGTAATCACATTCAATCTGTTATTCATATCACTACTCTAAGGAAATGATTTCTGATGTGGATTTACCCATATCCCAAACTATATCACACAATACCTGAAATAATGCCTGGGCAATAATATCCATTAAATAGACAGTTTCTGAGAACAGGAAAGATGGGAGGCAGAGAGATAAGTGGGTGAGTGAGTAGATGGGTAGATGGACCTATGTACATCTAGCCTGTATCTAATTCTATGGCATTTTACTTAAAATGATAATTTTAAAAACCACAACTTAAGAACTTCAGAGCTAAAAGCAAGTGTGTGTGTGTGTGTGTGTGTGTGTGTTTAAATCAAGTACCAATATATTCTAATGAGTAAAAGAAATGTCCAACCTATCAATAAAACATATAAAGATTCAATTAAAACATTTATGTATAGTTTTTTTTTTGGAGCTTCTCCTAATAGAACGTTTCATCTTCCCATTGACTAAATAATAAATAAAATCAGAATAGAAAAATTCCTCAAGTACTGTGTTTATAATTAGTTTTATTCATAGGAATAACATTTACCTGAATGGCAATATTGCGATCCTGAGCAAATTCAAGTTCTTTGTTTTTCTCAGATAGTGCCTTCAGTTGACTGCCTGGATAAAAGGAGTTTTATGATCATACACACAATGGTTAAACTTGCAATTAACAGGTTTTATCCAACTGCCACCCATATACACTTTAAAATTAAGAAACTGAGTCTCAGAAAGACATCGTATTCCAAATTCATAAATACATTCCAAATTTACTGTACTTCTAGACCAAATTTTAAAATATTCTATCCTGTCTCAAAGTTACATGTGATCATTCTAGCCAACATTTATAGGAAAAAAACATATGTAATTATCAATTTCCTTATTTTTCAACATCTTCCAGATCAATTATAAAAAATAGTGAATTGTATCTACAAATAAGAAAACGGAGCTAAAAAATAATAAGCAACATTTATACTACATAAAATGTATATACAATAAATCACAATAGATAATGAAATTGTAATTCAGCTTATTAATCACTCTAAAGAGAGCCTTTAACATGGAAGAAAGAAAACTATGCTTGAAACTAAATTACCAATCCCACAACATCCACTTACAGTGGGCTATCTCTCTCCTTATATAGTTTCTCTTCTAAATACATGAAGGTAATTAGGAATGAGTGTACTTTCTGAACCTTTCTTCCATTAAAACTTATCTATATTTACGTGGTAGCAACTTAATAAGCAAATACATTATTACTATTTCCAGTGTTAAGTTCTATTTCGACAATTGGCTTACTAAAAGAAAAAACTCTGGTAATTAGTCTAAGTTTTCTATTTTGCTTCAAGATTACAACCTTCTAAATGTATAGATCTAATATAATAAATTAACAAAATATAAATGTAACTGTACACCTCAGGTGCCTGTGTAGGTTCATCCCACCTTTCCCTCCCTCTTCCTTTTCCAGATCTCATTAAAGGAACTGTAATAGGTCATTTTCCTGAAATTCTTCAACATCACTGCTATACAGACCTTTTTATTATACCAAGGCAAAAAGACATATAATCAACTGGATCTAGTTACTCAATAAGTACTTATGCTCTCATTACACATGTATCCACACCATGCCATCATATGTATATTTTAAAAAAATGAGTGGTACCAAAATTAGTTGGAAAAAAGTTATGACTTAAACAAACAGCCAATGGGCATGAACAAGGCTGAAGTTTTAACCATCCTCCTTATTATTAGCTTCCTGAGTTCCAAATTCAAGTCCAGGTATATCTAGTAACAAATATTATTCCCCTTCGCTACCCAGGTCTTTCTGACATTTGCACATAATATACATCACCTTCCAAGAAATGTGAGGACCTTTAACTAAGATCTTGTGTACCTTCTAGGATTTAATGATGTAAGAAAAATAATTGAGAAGGAAATTAGCTGCTCATCTTTCACCTGAACTAGGATTAAGTAGGAAATTCCTGAAATACTTATAAAAATTATAAAGATAGTTAAAACATAAATATTACGAAACTAATAGGTTTTAATTTTTCAACATAAAAATAATTAAGTCACCCTCTTTACCTTTCAGTTACATAATTGTTTTAATTTTTCAAAATGCTTTCCTATATATCACATATGATCTGTACAACTGTGTAAATAGACAGGCATGAGTTCTAGCCATTTTATGAACAGGTAGGCACTGTTTTGAGTCACATGTGGCAAAAGGGCTTTTTAATAGTACTCAGAATTAGACACCAGGCTTCCTGACCATTACACCCTAGATTCTTTTATAGTCTTTACCAATGAATGAAAAATCAAAATGTTACCATAAATGAAAACAATATTTTCATATACGGTACACAAATGTTTCCAAAGTATATATAGGTGTCTAAAGATCTCAATACTCCACAAATATGATAAAGATGTAGTGAAATACTCACTGAGCTTCTCCAGCTCAAGCCGCAAGCTCTGGCACTCTCGGGTTTCATTCACAAGTCTCTCCTGACTGTGAGACAGTCTCTTCTCTACCTCAAAGTACTGTTGTTCTTTGGAAGAGCAGAGGAAAAAATTAAAATCAAACACGTATGTACACACAATTTCAATACTGCCACTTAGTTTTAATAAGCTTCATTTAAAATGTAAGACAGTATTGGGACTGCACTCCAACAACTTGAGTAAAGGCAAATACATCAAGCACGGAAAATGATGTCAATATTTCCAACTGACTTATATGTATATGACAAAAAAAAAAAAAAAAAGGCCTAAGGGGGATTTTACAAATTACATGTCTGTCTATCCCACACAATTACGAACTTCTTCAAGGCAGGTAACATATGTCACCTTAGTACTTTCCCCACATTTTAGCATAAAGCAGCCAAATAAGCTATATTAAATGGAGAAAAAAAAATTAGATTAAAAACTGTTTTGCTTTAAAAGGCTTGTTACAATAGCCAAAATAATACCTAAAGTATAAAATTACTAAATTTACGTGAAAACAAATGCGTTACCTTACCAAGGAAAGTGACTTGAGTATGTACTGTTCAGCATTGTATCAAGCACATCAAAGACACTCAATATTTTTTGTGTCAATTAATGAATAGAATGCAGTGTATTATATTCACTTTTGAGACTCAGAAAATTCATTTTCAACATCAATTCTGCTTGATAATTACATTTCTTGAATTAAAATGTATTCATAATTTTCAGTCAACTTCATAAAACCCAGTGCCAATCCCCCCAAACAACTGATAAACCAAAGCATACAACATGAAGTTTGTATTTTACTAATGGTAATTATTATGCTCTTAATCTTTTATCACGATGTTCAAAAGGCACTATTGTTGGTAACTGCTTTTCTTTAAGGGTATACTACTGGTATTAATAAAATAATGTCTTAACATATTTTCTATTACACTCCAACGTTTGGAGACAAGTCCGATACATTCAAGTTATTCACTGCATGTTTCACTTCGTTGCCAACGGCGTCCTAGGCACCTGCTCATTTTTGTGAACATCTAATTCGTTACTGGACCAGATTCACACACACTCAAAACAAATGCATGAAGCAGTCAATCAGACAAAGGCCTCCGAAGGCAGGTGACCGGACAACAGAATGAAAATCACCATTTATTTCCGTGCAATTTACAGAGAGGGTGCTCTAGGCTGAGATTTGGGGTTGTTTAGTCCGGAGAAAGAAGATCCAAAGCTTCACAATTTCTCCTACCCGGTTTACAAAGAAAACGGACCTGAATGTGGATGCAGATTTACAAAAACAAACGAATGAAAAGGCTCCTTCGTACCAAACTGTGAGAGGGGCAGGTCAGACACGGCCTAGGGTGCCCACCGGAGGAGGAAGCGATGCGACCAGCGAAGTCGTCGCCAGTGTGAGCTCGCGAGGGGAGACCAGCCGGAGCTCCGGGCTCGGGCCCAGAACAAGGGCGGGAAGGGCGTCCCACTTACCGCTCTCCACCTTAAATTTCTCGTGCCGCCCCTTCAGGCCATCGATCTCGGACTGCTGGTCGGCCAGGAACTTTTCAAGTTTGTTCTGCACGGACTTCGGCAGCTTGTTGAGTTCAGTGCGCTCCAGGACCTGCTGCAACACCGCCGCCATGTCGGCCGGGCCGGGGGCCGCCGCTGCTGCGGACGACGGGGCAGAAACGGAGAAAGGAGCAGACCAGGAAGACCCAGAGGCCTGGGCGGCCACCTCTGCCACCTCGCTCGGGGGCTCGCCCGCGCTTGCACGCCGCAGGCTCCCGCGGCGGGACCCTGGGAAATCGAGTCTTGTGTTAGCCGGTGCCCCAGAAGCGCCCCAGCGTCCGCGCCCGAATGCGCGCGCAGCTGCTGGAAGCGGTGCACCCTGGGAACGCGAGTTCAGAGGCAGCCTCTGACGCGAACCGGCACCCGGATTTCCGGCTCCCTTTCCCACCCGCTTCAAGCCCCGCAGGACTCTGGGAAACGTATTTTTTTCTCAATGGTTCGGGTGAGCCCAGTTCCGCATCGGCGGTTCAGGTTCCTTCTTTTCCCCGCCCCCCGGCTCTCCTGGGCCGGCCGCGAGACCGCTGTCCGCGAGGTGGCGCCACATAGTACATGTTCACCCCCGTCCAGCCCTGAAAAGCAGGGCAACCTTACCGTCGAAGCTTCGTGATGCCATGGGGAGTCCTCGTTGGCGGCTTCTGGACACTGAGCCGCTAGAGGGCATCGGTCCCGGCAGGGCCGGACGGCGGGCGCCAGGCCAACGCCACGCTCCCAATGGTGCCCGGAAGGGGGCGGGGTGGCGACCGCCGGCGCTTTGGCGGAGGCAGTGCGGGGAAGGCAGGGGCGAGCGCGTCATCAGGCTGCGCCGCCGCACTCCGGAGACCCCGGGCTGGGAGTGGGAAGTGAGGCGGGGGACGTCCGTCGCTTCCTGATGAATTCATCGGCCCTGGGGGCCGGAGGGGAATCTGGCCCCTGGAGGCTGGTATTTGAACCCTAAACTCCCTTCTCATGCCGACTGCAGGTCCGTCTGCCACGCGTGCAGGTGAGCCAGCCCAAGGGTGTAATGCGTGTGCGCGAGGGTGGTGTGTGTGCACTTGGACACAGCTTCCAGTTTGAAGGACGAAAGCACCCGACCGTAGGAAACATATGGACAGAACTTCGTACAACACACTCAGATCCAGGCAGGACACACTCACCGTATTTGAAACGGTTCTTTAGAGGACGTGTGCGCGCGTGTGTGTGCGTGTGTGTGCGCGCGCGTGCGTGGCGGGGTGGATAGCCGTGATCCAGCAGGAATGTAAGAAACCCGGTTCATCTTTCAGGGAAAGATTTTAAAAAGAAGCGAGGAGGAGTTGGAGAGTAACCTTGTTTATGATTTAAGGTAACATTTTCTGCGATGTTAACAGAACTTGTATTTTTTAAATTGGAAAACTGTTGTAACAAAGTTTTTAAACACATTCTTTTTGTTGTTGTTGTTATCCTCACCCAAGGACATTTTCCTATTTTTTTTGTTCAGATAGAGTGGGAGGGAGAGAGAGAGAGAGGAAGAGAGAGAGAGAGAGAGAGAGAGAAAGAGAAACATCCACCTGAAAGGGACACATCATTCTTAAACACTTCTCGCTCTGCCACCATAAGAGAACTGTTTGTGTCCAGATCTAACTCTGTGGCTTCTGAGCTGAATCGGAAGATTACTTAATGTTTAGTTGCGCTTCTAAAATAATTTATTAATTTCTTTATTGAAAAGAAAGCACAATGGATGTCGTTCACTCTGCAGCTCCCACAGTAGCAGGCCTTTTGTGAATATCAGTAAGGAGCTTGAGGTTGATTTATTTTACCCCCCAAGTATTTTACGTAAGCATTTTAAATTAAGTTTGCGGGTATGTGCAGTCCTGCACTGTGTCCTAGGTCCACAATATTATCATATAATTGATCTGCCATTTGGGAAATGCAGATAGTTTGTACATGAACTCACAGAATCCTGTAATTTTGAGACCTGCTGGGATTCAAATTCCTTATTTTGTAGATGAGGTAATCAGTACAGGGAGGTAGAGTTGTCTCAAGGCACCGTGTTTGGAAAACTTGCAAAGCTTCTGCTGACACAACATTTCAGGAAAAAATGAACTGTGTAAGTTCCTTTGTAAAATATGGTTGGCTACATTTAAAAGTTTAAAAGGAGCACTAAAGAAAAATAGCTAACATTCAACCAGATTTTATAACCCAATACATTTTCATCTTCCTATTGCATTCAGTTTCTTATACGTTAACATGGCTAGTAGGTGACACCTTAAAAGAAATAAAATTAAAAGGTTACACACCATAACTTTGGAGTCACTGTCATGGCTGTTTCTTGCAAGAATTAGGAATTATTAGGCCAGAAAGAATGGAGTGGAATAGCATGATGAAGTAGAGAAAAGTTTAATACACAGAAATGCATACTTTATTTATTTATTTATTTTTAATTTATTTATTTTTGTTACAGATGTTTCTCCTTTTCCCCCCACAGATTTGACCTTCCTCCTCCCTCCCCACCCTGTCCCCAGTTTTGTTGTCCATGTCCATTGTTCATGCATACATGCATACAAGTTCTGTGGTTTATCTCTCCCCCACCACCCCCCTCTTCTGGGGATTGTCAGTCTGTACCGCACTTCCACGTCTCTGGGACTACCCCGTTCCTCAGACTGTTATGTTCATTATATTCCACAAATAAGTGAGATGATGTGATATTTGTCTTTCTCTGCTTGGCTTGTTTCACTTAGGATAATACTCTCCAGGTCCCTCCATGTTGTCTCAAAGGATAAGAGATCTTTCTTTCTTACAGCTGCATAGTACTCCATTGTGTATATGTACCACAGCCTTTTTATCCATTTGTCTACTGATGGACATTTGGGCTGTTTCCAGATCTTAGCTATTGTAAATAATGCTGCTACGAACATGGGGGTACTATATTCTTTCTGATTGGTGTTTCAGGCTTCTTAGGGTATATTCCTAGAAGTGGGATCACTGGGTCAAATGGCAGTTCAATTTTTAAATTTTTGAGGAAACACCATATTATTTTCCATGGTGGCTGCACCAGTCTGCATTCCCACCAGCAGTGTACTAGAGTCCCCTTTTCTCCACACACTCGCCAACACTTGTTGTTTGATGATTTGTTGATGGTGGCCATTCTGACAAGTGTGAGGTGATACCTCAAGAAATGCATACTTTAAAGCACTACCAAAAGTCAAAAGCCCTTACTTTATAGAGGCATTAATGATTTAGACAGGCCTACTTAATCTAAACAAAAATAGTGTGCAAACCCACCTATTTGCATGGTTGTCGGAAAAGAGATAGGAAGAAATGTATTTTGAGGCAAAACTAAATAGGCTCTTTGAAAAAACAAAACAAAAACAAAACAGCACTCAGTAGACCATTTCGAACTGGGACCAGTCTCTGGGCTTAGTTTTAGGTAATGCAAAATCACTGTGACTGGCGTTTACTGGTGTCAGATACGCCACCCAACACATCTGTAGTTGCCTTGACTTTGTTGTATTGACTAAGATTGAAAATTCTTTACAGAACTCAAATAACTGTAATCTCTATTTAAAATGCTACAGCTGTGTTCCTACAGTCTTTTACAGCTATCTTCTAACATTTTGAATATCACCTCTTTACATTATTGTCTCCCACACTGACTGTGAACTCTTTGAGATCATCATTCATTATTGCCTAGCTCTTTCAGTCAGCATCTTTGGTTTTTAGCTGCAGAAAATCAAATCAAAGGAGCATAAGCCAGGAAGAGGAATACACTGATTCTCATCCACAGTTGGGAGTTAACCCGTAGTAATGGTTTAATAAAGAGATGGTATGATTCTTCAGTATGAGCATGGTATTTAAGGGCATGGATTTTAGAACAAGACTTGAGTTTAAATCCCACCTTTGCCACTTACCAGCTTTGTCATGTGGGCAAGTTACATTACCTTTTGTTTGTTTGTTACATTACATTTGTGAAAATGTACAAATGTTATTATTGCATTGCTATTCATCTACTTCGACAGCCCTTGTTGTGCCATGAGTTACTGAAGAGCAGAGATCAAGTATTACCTTTACATCATCCCACCCGGTACAATTTCTAGGATGTAGTAGTTCTTCCTAGTATGCTTATTGAATAAATGAATCTGCTTCTTTCTACCTCCTGGTGAGCAAACCAAATATTACCATCTTTGCCCTGGCCAGTAGCTCAGTTGGAGCATCGTCCCGTACACCCAAAAGGTTGCTGGTTTGATTCCTGGTTAGGGCACATACCTGGGTTGTGGGTTCGATCCCCGGTCAGGGCACTTACAGGAGACAACCAATGTTTCTCACCCACATCCATGCTTCTCTCTCTCCCTTCCTGTCTCTCTAAAAATAATTTAAAAAATATCCTCAGGTGAGGATAAAAAAAAATTATCTTTTCTGTTTGAGAAATGAGCACATTGAGACTCAGCAAGGCTTATCAAAGATAACACAAGTAAGGAGTACTACATCTGAAATAAGAAATCTAGTGTGTTGACTACTTGAAGTGTCCCCTCCCTTATCCCAGGTATGTAATTAAGTTTCATCTCTCATATCAACTCTGGTTGATTAGTAGTCATTTACTGCAGCACCATGCTCAGAATTCTAAAGCTACATTTGAACTTTGCAGATAAGAATACCCTGTTCAATAAGCAATCACCGTGAGGCACGGGGCAGCATCGAGGAGGCTTCTCTCTGCACTTCCCCCATGAGAAAACGTTGCAAGTTACCAGTTTTTCTGTATATATGTACATATATGCATACATATACATGCACATGTATATGTATATATATATTGTGTGTGTGTGTGTGAGAATACATATAATTTTTTTTTTTTGGTAATTTAGGAGATTGAATTAATTCCCAATAATGGGAAGAACCTACATTGTAGAAGAGACTGTTGGCCAGTATCTTTCAAACCTCAATCTCCAAGGAAAGTCTTTTGTCTCCGGTCTTTTAATAGGACAGGTATGTATCTTTTACAGTGTATTTATTGACAGAACAAATTACCTGTTTACTTAAAGTTGAAATAATACTATTTAACAATAAACTCAAGGTTAGGGGCTGAAGGGATGGAATGTAGAAGTAAATTTAAAATGGCTTTTTGAGGGAAAATGTGGAGGAGTAAGACAAACCTAGTCCAGGTTTGCCCAAGTCAAAACACATTCCTTTTTGACAATGTAAAAATAATTTATAGTGGGGAAACACCAAAGTTAGAATTTTTACTGACTACATTATTTGTGGTTTTTGTGTATGTGTTTCCAAAGTGTTTTGTACTCCCTTCTAATCTTTATTAATTCCTGGTTGTTCAATTCTTTATAGAAGGAGCTTTTGACAGTTTTATTCCTGTTCTAGTTTGTCTTATCTCAGACTTGTAGCAACAGTGGTTCTATATTTTGTTGCATAGTATAATACCTAACTTAATGTTGATTCCATGGAGAGGGAGAGGAAAAGGTGAGAAGTTTGAAAAATAGACACATTCTATTTCCTTCATAGAATTAAGCCTTAAAAATCAATACACACTGGAATAGCCATTTGGACAGTTACTTTAAAAAGCATAAACACCAACTGATTTATTATAATTTAAGGAAGACCATGTTAATGAGCAAGGAGAAGTAGTCAGCAATACAAAGCAACACCACCACCAAATTGAGTTACATAGACAAACTGCCTGTATCTGTGTAAACACTATTTAGGGGAAAGTGCACTGTGGCCAAAGGACTTGATTTGGAGGCCTATTAATAAAACTCTATTGTGACAGTTTTCTTTCTGGATATTTTATCATGGTGCCTTAGAACATTCAAGTTGCATAATTAACTTTCCTTGTTCTGATTATGTCCACATTCCCAAGCTACTTTATCTTATAATTTGATGCCCCATGTTACCTGCTACATGAGTTCTCTGGTCACACCTTCGTGGTCACAAATCTGATTTCTTAACCTGTAAGACAGAGGGCAGACCCTGCACTGTTCACCCAGGTAGTACCATCCTATGAAGCCTCCCATTAGATAGCCAGCCCACCTGCCTCTCTGGGCAACAATCTGAACTTTTTTATTCAGGATACTTAATATCTAATATAGGGCTCTTTTGGCTAGGAACTTTTATTTTCCATTATTTAAAAAAAAATTAAGGGAAGAAGAGTTTTAGAGAAAGATGGGATCAGTGAAATAAAAGCCTATGAGAAATATTCTTCTCCAAACTTGCCTTACTGTACAGTTTCTTATAAATAACTCTAATTTAGGGCCTAACTTCTGCTCTAGTTTCATGCTGCCTTTTCATTCCTTCCATTATTCTACATGTTTTTTCTTCCTCTTTATTCCAGGTTCATCACTTTTCTCTCCTTCCCTTCAAACTTGTCTGATTCCTACTACTAGGATCATTTTCTTTTCAAAGTCATAGAATTATGAGAAGGAAGAGCTTTTGTAATCAGCTCTTACCTTTTCCTGTGTACATTTGAATGTAACTCTCTGGAAACAACTTTTGTAGAAATAACTTCTCTTTCTTTATTTTTTAATCCAAGATGACACTAATGATGCAATTTTAGGTCATGTCTGAGGATGACCCGATATTAACTTGTATTATCGACCTTATTTTTACTCTTTCTTTATTGGAAACTTCCACTGTAATAACATTGAGCTACTGAATGTTCCCTAAATTTATCTTTGTATTTCCCACCTTTGATTACCATTTAACTGCCACTAAAACTGAGGAACATAAATCTGATGTCACTTCAGTGACCTGTCCTGTTGTTTGCTGTTGTGTTTTTTTTGTCTTTTTAAATTATTGTTGACATACTATATTTGTCATTTCAATGAAAGTAAGATGCATAAGATCATTTGTTGCTTTATTTTACTGAATCACCCAATCTGTTCAAGTGATATAGGAAATAAATGTAATACCTAGGAAATTGACTAAGCATATTGATTATCTTTTGGTTTAAATGCTGTTCATTCACTCATCCAGGAAGCTATTTTTAGTGACCACTATGTAATTCACATTTGGTTGTCCAAATAAATAAGAGGCTAATGTTAAATATATTAAAAGACAATGTGCAAAAGAAGCGTTATAAGGATATTTATGACAATCTATAGATTCCATTATAATACAGATTTTAACAGTTTTAAGCTGTTACAGATATTACTCAGTTTTTGCATGTCTTAAGAGCTTTATTCCTCAGTCAGGTATCACTCTAAGTTTTTCTAATTTGTTTTTAAGTGTTCTTCACAAAAGGATTATGTGATTCTTGCTACTAGAACACCACCCAAAGAGGAAAAAAATGAGAACCTCAAACATCCCAAAGATAAGTTGGATAACTTGGATGAAGAATGGGCCACAGAACATGCTAACCAGGTCATCATATTTTTCGCCTTATATAGTTAAGTTTGTGTTTATTGACTGACAAAATAAAAACACTTTATCTTCAGATTACCAGACTAGGATTTCAAAATACTCATTCTTAAGTTTTCATAACTTGCATTTTCTTACTTGAAGTTAAGTAACCTACCCAAGATTAGAGATTAAGTAGTGGAACTGGGATTTGAACCCAGGCAGTCTGGCTTTTTGATCTTATGTTTTGTTTTTCCACTGTTAATTTTTATCCATTGTATTTCTAATGTATCTCTTACTATTGGTCAAGTAGCTTATTTCCAATTTTTCTTTTCTGTAAAATAATACTAGTTATTAATAATAGAGTTTTTTGATCAGATTGCTTTAAAGACTTAATCTAGGCACTGAGGGAATAAAATGATGGTTAAATTAAAAATAAAAATATCACCCAGCTGGTGTGGCTAAGTGGATTGAGCGTCCTCCCATGGACTGAGAGGGCCCAATTCGATTCCCAGTTGCAAGCTTGCACATGTCCAGGTTGCAGGCTTGATCCCCAGTACAGGAGGCAGCTGATTGATGTTTCTGTCTCACATCGATGTTTCTATCTCTCTCTCTAAAAAATCAATAAAAGCATATTTAAAAATTTTTTTAAAACGTAAAAATATCCTCAGAATGTATGTTTTAACCAAAGCAAAAGATATTACCCAAACCAGTGTTAAGAGAAATGAGATAGAGATAGAAAGTGTTGCAGTAATGTAGAGGGGGAATGACTAAATACCTGCCAATGGCCAGATTCAGACAGCTTCATAAAAGGCTCTGAACTTGAAAGATGAATGGGACTTTGCCAGTAGAAGTCAGGGAACAAATTAATAAATGCTCAAAAAAAGTTATGGGTAAGTGACCTGAAGCCATGAAAGTTAAAGGTATGTTAGGAGAATAGCAAGAAATTGGGTATAATCGAAACACGGGTATATAAAAGAATGTAGTTAGACATTAGACATAAGGGGCCGGTTATGAATGGCCTTGGAATCCCATCCTAAGAAGTGAGCAGTTTGTTTGGTAGACAGTAGTAGCTCTTTGTAGACTTTCAGAGCTCTTTTTTTTTGAGAAGGAGTTAATAATGATTCAACTGTCAGTAATTTAGAATAATTTTAATTCCTTGGTACAGTATAAATGGAGAGTAGAGACTGGAGACAGAACAGAAAACGTACAGTCATAGCAATAGTCCAGAAAAAGATGATGGGAATCTAAGCTAGACTCAGCTTCATGAGGAACAGGGGTTATGTCTGTTTTGTTTATGGCTATATCCCAGTGCCAAGCATAGTATTTTCATGGTGTGTAAAGAAAACTCCAAATTATTGCATAAATTAATGCATGGATAAACTGAAGCAGTGAGCTAAAACTTCATTGCCAAAACATTCCAGAGAAAGAGCTAGTATCAAGACGATTAAGTGACCAAGTAGATTAGTAGAGAGAGATTGTGAAAGAGTAGCTAAAGATTAATAAGATTTTTAGCCTGGGTTTCTAGGATGGTGTTGATATTACATGGCAGGGAACAGATTTGAGGGTAGGCAAGGAAATGATGTTTAATATCTTCTAACAAAAATATTAAATATCTTTTTTTTTTTATCCTCATCCGAGGACATTTTTCCATTTTTTTGTACAGACAGAGTGGGAGGGAGAGAGAGGAAGAGAGAGAGAGGGAAACATCGATGTGAAAGGGACACATCGAGTGGCTGCCACCCGCACGACCAACCAGGGCCGGGGACAAACTGCAACCTAGGTACATGCCCTTAGCGGGAACCAAACCCGGGTCTCTCTGGACTGCAGGCCGACGCTCTAACCGCTGAGCCAAACCGGCCAGGGCCAAAAATATTAAATATCTTAAACTTAAATTTCCAAAGGGCTTGTGTGTGTACATATATGGATATATGTTTATTTATGTAGTTAATATATGTGTATATAGAGATATTATTTTGCATATACATAAATATATATGTATATATTCACATACAGAAACATAAAACTTATATAGCAAACTAGATTCACATTTTTTGCCTCTAGGAAGAAATGCTTCATTTTATGTTGGTGATTTTGAAAAAATATGCAGGTGCCCTATGCTAAATACAAAAATTATTCTTTATATGTTAGGCTTGTGTTAGTATAGTAAATAGAATTTATAAAATCAGAGGAAACCATCCACTGGTATATACCGGTGATACTACACCGGTATATTAGGGATTATATTATGGTATCTAAATTTCTGAAAACTTAACTGTGTGACCAATTTGTTCGTATATTAACTATACAAAAGATAACCTGTCTCTGAGTATAGATGATAGAAAAAAATCCAGCCCTGGTCGGTTGGCTCAGTGGTTAGAGCATTGGCCCGTGGACTAATGAGTCACGGGTTCAATTCTGGTCAAGGGCACATACCTCGGTTGTGGTTTGTCCCTGGCCCTTGTCAGGGTCATGCAGGAGGTAACCAGTCGAGGTGTCTCTCTCACATCAATGTTTCTTTCTCTCTCTCTCTCTCTCTCCTCCCTTCCCTCCTTCTCCCTCTCCCCCTCTCCCCCTGCCTCCCTCCCTCCCTCCTAATCTATCTGAGGATAAATAGAAAAATATCCTCAGGTGAGAATAAAAAAAAATGAAAGAAAGAAATCCAGGTGGCATTAAGAAGTAGCCACAATCATGTGAAGGGAAAGAATAGATATTATGGAAGACAAACTTGTAGTATGTATCAAACACTTTAGAAATTTGCATAACTGCTTAAACTATTAATCCACCTCAAGAGACTTATCCTAAGCAAATAATCCAGTGAGCACAGAAAGACTTGCTAGGATTTTTAACCAGTATTATTTTAGAGTAAAAAAAATTAGAAGTAACATAAATGCTCAATTATACCAACAGATAGGTTTTTTAAATTGAGGTAAACCTAAACAATAGGAAACAATGGATTTCAAGTCAGACTCCCTCTGTTCAAATTCCAGGCTCTAGTATGCTGCTAAATATTATGGGGATACAAAGGTAGTTGAGAATTATGTCTTCCTTTAAGGACCTCCCAGACCAACTGGTAAGATACCCAAACGTGTAAGAAAAAGTCAGCTCAGGCTGAGGGAACAGCATGAGTAAGGTACAGAGTTAGAAAGCCTGGGCATATGTGCAGAGAACCGTGAGAACTTCTTGGTTGGTGTTTCGAGAAAGTAGTGTCAAATGAGGAAGGCTCTGAATATTAGATTAGCCAGCTTTTAGAGTCTGAAATAGCGGTCTAAAGCAAAATTAACATTTTATTTAGCTGATAGCAGAAGCCATTGAAAAATTTTTAGAAGATATTTCAGTCTCTGATTTCATGAGAAAGGATTTTTTTGGTTTATGTAGCTAATGGGTTTAATTATTAAATGGTTTTATGTATAAGGTAATTTTAGGATAAAAGTTCAGGATACTCTAGGAAGGTTGTGTACATAATGGCCCACCATTCGCCTTGGTTATCATTCGTTTCTCAGCATTTTAAGCAATTTTTCAAAGCCCCTATCTCAATGCTATGCGTATAGTTGGTATTCAGTTGGTATTTGCTGATTTAATATTTAGCTTTTCAAACGAAAAGGATTGTATATAATGCCCAATGTTTATGTTAGCTAATACTATATTTCTATTTTAGGTATCCAGAATGCTACCTGGGGGACTTTTAGTTCTTGGAGTATTTATTATTACAACTTTAGAAATGGGAAATGATTTTCAAAACACCCTGCGCAGAGTAAGTCTGAAATATAAAAATTCTTAATATGATTCAAATTACATCTTATTTTAACTGATTATACATATGTGCAATGATCCTAGGCATATTTAGATTATTGTTCCATAATTCTTTATGCCTAGATTATGTTGAAACAGCTTTTCCATCCAATTGCTTGATATGTTGTGTGTAATAAATATCTATCTATTTGTCTGTCTGTCTGTCTATATATATATTTTTTTTAGTCCTCACTCGAGGATATTTTTTCACTTCAGATAGAGTGGGAGGTAAAGAGAGCAAGAGAAACAGAGAGAAATATCGATGTGGAAAAGACACATCGACTGGTTGCCTCCCGCACGACCCCGACCAGGGCTGGGGACCCAACCACAACCCAGGTACGTACCCTTGACCAGAATCAAACCTGCGACTCTTTGGTCCACAGGCAGATGCTCTAATTGCTGAGCCAAACCTGCCAGGGCCAATATTTATATTTTCAATCAAAACCACATATTTTAAAATAGTCTGTTTAAAAACATTATTTACTATTATGAAACACGTTATACTTATTTAACTGTTTTTGTCATGTAGTCATATTCTGCTAGACCTTTCATTTAGTTTCAAGTGATTGCTATAATGTGAAATGAACAGATTTTGCAAGTCTTTGCCTGTTCAGTTCTCTCAGTATCCTGAAAGTAAAATATAAAGTAATAGTAATCAGGTACTTATTTTTCATTCCTGGACAGAGTATCTGCCGTGAGTCTCCTGCCTTGTTCTAGTCCTACATCCGTGAACTGGGTAATGTGGTGTAGATGCAAACATGTAGGTTCATAGGTCATTTCCCCTTAAAACCTAAAGCACGCTCTGCAGCCAGCTTTCATCTCTCTTTTACTCAAGATCCAAATGAGCCTTTAAACGTTATTTACCACCCCAAGAGAGGAGACCCCACCATCTTGAGAGTGTAAAAATCCACCCCGGCTTATGTGGTGCAATGGTTACAGCATTGGCCCTCCACCGAAGGGTTGATATTTGGCTCGATTCCCAGTCAAGGGCATGTGCCTGGGTCGCAGGTTCTATCCCCAACCCTGGTTGGGGCGTGTGCGGGAGGCAGCTGCACACATTGATGTTTTTCTTTCTCTTTCTCTGTCTCTCTCTCTCTCCCTCCCTCCCTCCCTCCCTCCTCCTCTCCCTCTCCACCCCTTCCACTCTATCTAAAAATCAATGGAAAGAATATCCTGAGGTGAGGATTAACAACAAAAGAAGTGCAAAACCCACAGAATCCCACAAAACTTTTTCTAATAAAAAAGTGTGCAGCTAAGAATTCCAGATGCTATAGATTCTTCTAGTTTTATAACCTTCATATCAAATGCCCTCAAACCTTTGATATTTGTTCCTAAGAGAGGAAGGGAAGTTATTCAACCTTCTGCCATCTTTTGCCTTTTAAATACATGTATATTTCACACTCATTCTCATTAGCATTTTAGAATACAATCTACATCTTTATGTATTTAATAACATTGTTTGTGCATCCTGTTGTGGTTGGTGCAGGATTGAATGGGGTGGATATGGGCTCAGTGACAGATACAGTCAGGTCCTAGGAATCTTTCTTCCAAAGAAGCATGAGACTTGAGAAATGCTGTATTTCAGAAATTATTGAGTTTAAATTTATCTAACTTTGCTTTCATTGGCCAGCATTGAGAGAAACTATAAGAAAGAACTTTGTAAAATTTGCCAGTATCTCCCATAAGGTCATTGTTAAGAACTTTGTTATATCACGTTAATATTGTCTTTGAAGAAATTTCTTTTGATGTCATGATGAAGAAGGTTGTGCCTTTTCTAATCAGTTGTTATCAGCTTTATGGCCCACATGAATTAGGTAGCAGATTAGGTTTCTCTGTGCATATTATAAGAAAGCTTACAGCCAAATTTATGACTCCTCTCCCCGTATCAAGTATGCGCTTTTATAATTCTTAATTCTAACATAAGTATATGTCGCTATTTCTTATTTTTTTTCACTTTTTATTTATGTTACTACTATATTTTATGTGTTCTTATATATTGTCTTAATGCCCTGGCTGGTCTGGCTCAGCAGTTAGAGCGTTGGCCTGCAGACCAGAGAGTCCCAGGCTCAGTTCCCACTAAGGGCACATACCTCAGTTGCGGTTTGTCCTTGGCCCTGTTGGGGTCATGTGGGTGGCAACCAGTTGATGTGTCTCTCTCACATCGATGTTTTTCTCTTTTCCCCCCTACCTCCCAATCTAACTGAAGATAAATGCAAAAATGTCCTGTGTGAGGATAAAATATATATATATATATATATTTACACACACACACACACACACACATAGTCTTAAATCTTTGGTGACATTTAAATAAGAAATGCCAAATGGGTGACATGCTCATTTTTACAGTTTAAAAATAACTTGTCATTTCTCACTCTAATTAAAATAAAACCTTTATTCTGTATTTCACTGAAATGTTAGTTGCCAAAAATTAATTGTTCATGTCTGGTTGATTCTTAATACAATGGATTATATTTTTCTATTTAATAACCAATTGTTATGTAAATAGACCCAAATGGTTAATAATCAGTTTCTCGCCCTGGTCGGTTTGGCTCAGCGGTTAGAGCGTCGGCCTGCGGTCCTGAGAGACCTGGGTTCGGTTCCCGCTAAGGGCACGTACCTCGGTTGCAGTTTGTCCCTGGCCCTGGTCGGTTGTGTGGGTGGCAGCCACTCGATGTGTCCCTTTCACATCGATGTTTCTCTCTCTCTCTCTCTTCCTCTCTCTCCCTCCCACTCTACCTGAACAAAAAATGGAAAAATGTCCTCGGGTGAGGATAAAAAAAAAAAAAAAAATTTAATAATCAGTTTCTCTCTTTCTTTGGAAGAAAAACAATTTAATGGTAGAATCATGGAATTTTAAAGATAGATGGTGTCTTAGGGCCATTATAGTTATTTTTTTCTACACTCACTTCTTTAATTTTGCATTCAATTGGTATGTGTTTTCCTCTCTTTCAGCTAGTATTTGCCATGGAAAAATCTATGAATAAAAAGAGACTATGGAATTTCACAGAGGGGGAAGTCTCAGATCGAGTGACACTTCACGTGTGCTCTTCTACAAAGAAGTATCTTTTAATTATGTGTTTATGTTTTTAAAGTATATGATGGCAAAATAATATCCTTGCAAGTTTCTCCCCCAAACATTTATTTAAATTGTTATTTAAAAATAGGCATAGTTTGTGAGTTTTTCTGTAAATAACACATAATTAGGACTGCTAATAATAGTAATAGTGGTTGTTTATTATGTCTCAGGTTTGCAAAGAGTTTGACAGAGGTAGGCTAGGACTGGGGACTGGGGACGGGGAACTGTGTACCAGCTATCTGCCCTGTATGCTGAAGCACAGCAGGTCCCCTGCAGAGAGGTAGATACCCAACTGACAGCTTAGGTGAAGTAATGCTTTTATTATGTTAAATTGCACCTCCATTTGCTATTGATAAAATGTTCAAAGCACAGGTGCACTGAGCTGGACAATTAGGACATCCAAGAAATTCTTATATGCCCAGCCAGTGTGGCTCAGTTTGTTGAGTGTTGTCTCATGCATGAAGAGGTCCCGGTTCAATTCCCAGTCATTGCACATGCCCAGGTTGCGGCTTGATCCTAGTAGTGGGTGTCCAGGAGGCAGCTGATTGATGTTTCTATCTTTGTCCCTCTCTAAAATATCAGTTTAAAAAAATAAATTTTTATGTCTTTAGCCAAGGTCATAGGACACTAAAATCCTGTTTTAGGGCTTCCTTAGTTTTCTCCTCTACAGTCGGCCCTCGTTTATCACGGTTAATCAGTTCCAGACTCTACCGTGATAAATCAGTTTCCGCGAAGAAAGATTCTTTCTTTATACAGTCATCCCTCGCGGTAGAGTGAAGCGGCGAGTCGAGCGCGAGGTGGCGAGGAGGACTGCACATCTTGCCAGGGCGAGGGTGCCTCCCAAGCAAGAGACAGCCTCGCGAAAGGAGGGAAGCGATGGAAGGGCCCCGGTGTGTCCGGGTTTGAAAAAGACAATTCAGAAAATGATCATTCCTGCAGAAGCTTGGCTTTTAACTTCTTTGGATATTTAACTAGATAGTTTTATATACAGGCCCCTTGACCCAATAAAGATTCTCAGGCTTGACTCCATCCAAAACAGCACAACTATTTGTATTACAGGGTGTGTATTTGAGGAAAATTTTGCAAGTGTTTTTATTCTATTCATTGTGATTAGCAGAATTTCCTATAGCAGGTAAGGGATAGGAAATAGTTTAAAGCGCAACTATAGTCCTAGCAATTTATATATGCATGTGTGTGTGTATTTGTACAAACATATGTACACATAAATATGTATATATATCATTAAGTGTATAAAGTTGGTATGATTTTGTAAAAACTCATGGATGCTTACACTTTATTTTGTTTTTATCTTTGATGGTTTATTTTCTTTTAATTAACAAGCATTACTTCTTTTTTGGGTCAGTTCTATCCTTAATTAGTAAAGAATAGTTTGTCGAACTTATGATATCCACGATCCAAAGGTAAGAGAAACTGCTCTTTAAAGGTTTTTCTGTGTTGCAGACTGTTTTAAAAATAAAATTCAATTCTTTATTTAGTTTTAATAATTGTCAATGCTAACCTCTACTATTGATGACCACAACCACCTATAGTTTTTTTATTTTGAAATATTTCATTACAGACAAGGAAAGTTTGTTTATTTTTAATTGTTAACATATTATTATTAAGATCCCCCTGTCTTGTTTATATGTCTAATATTACATTTGAGTGGCTGGTAGTAAAAGTAAGTGGACTTTTGGTAGCTGTAATGCCTAGTAAGGAAGCTGTTGTACACAGCAGAATCCATAGTAACATTTTACTAAGGTGTTTCAAGGCAATGTGAAAAAGTCACTCGGCAGAATTCTGTTAGCTAGGATGGGACAGAAAGGAGAACATCTGGCACCTAGTCAGTCACTCAGTGATTGCTTGCTTCACATCAGAAGCTTCAGAATTGACATTGTTGAAGCTACAGATGAGAACTGGAGGCCCAGAGGACTTGTCAGAATTCTAAATGTGGACTCTTTGATCTGGGAGTTGCCAAGTGCAGTATTCTGAAGATTACTAAATTAAATGAATGCTTTGTTTTTATTTGGTTCTAACCTATTGCCCTTTGATGAAAGAATTTGGCCAAATATATTAGTTATCTGGCCAAATATATTAGTTATCAGGTTGTGTAAGTTATTAGATTGTACATATTATGACCAAACTCACATTTTATGTTTTTCCCCCTTCTTCACTGCTAAAGAGTTCAGCGAAACCAGCAGATTGGAAGTATCAAAATGGACTATCAACTTCCTGGCTTTCTTTAGAGTGTACAGTTCATATTAATATTCACATCCCGCTGTCTACTACTTCTGTCAGCTATACTCTGGAGAAAAATGCAAAGGTATCTGGTTAAATGAATTTTCCGTAGTGATTGCTGAATAGATAATCTGCTCTTATTCTGGTTGTCTGCCATTCATTTTATGATTCTCAAAAACTGCTAATTATAATGATATTGTTAGGGCTAACTAATTTATTGCCCCAGATTACAAATTTAAAGGTAGAACAATGTCATAATACTAATATATTTAGCATAATAGGTACTCCATAAATATTTTTAATTAACATAATTATGTACATTGTAAAACATAGTTATGTAAGAAGATACACTGTTTGGTCTTTTTGCTATCTTTTGGTCTTTAGTTTTTTTTCCCTTTTTCAGTCCCTTTTAGAAATTTTTATATCATTCTTTTGTTCATGTCTCATTTCTTTTCTGTTAAAGGAGGCAAATGGAGGTTGCTTATTTTTCCTCTGTATTACTGCTTCATATGTTTGAGGCTCTTTTCTCTTTTCTCACATTTTTTAAAGATAATGGGAATAACTGAGTTTATTTGACTGTGGTCATGTAGTTATTAAGCCTCCTAAGTCTGTTATATGTATAGTGGTTTGGGATAAAGATCAGAAAAACTATTATTAAATATGAATAAGGTGGCAAAATTTGACATATACTTTTTTGTTGTTTATGAGACCGAGTTTAAATACCATAGTATGATTTTTCCTACTTCAGAGTATTAGTTGGGGAAAGTCCACACTAGAAGTTTATTTGAAATGGTATCGTATCTGAAAGATATCCATGTTGTGTTTCTTATAAGAATGGACTTGCACGCTGGGCCAAGCAAATAGAAAATGGTGTGTATTTGATTAATGGACAAGTTAGAGCTGAAGATTGTGATCTACTAGAAGGACAGGTGAGTTAAAAGAAAATAAGTTAAAATCTTTCTTGTGAAATTATTTGTGTTGAGGAAAAATAAAAGATGATTTATCCTTAGTTCTTTAGTCCTTTCGTGTATGAAAACAATTTTCATCTACTTTTTATTTGTAAGGTCTTTTAATGTAAAGGGAAAACTGTAATTGGAAAATTAAAGAATTAAAAACTGGTAATAAATAAATAAAGTCAAGAGCAGATGTTTTTCTTAGAAATGATGGGAGATTATTTCTGAAATAATCAGAATCCTGCTCTGGTAGCAGTTTGAAGACTGTTTCACCATTTTAAAGAGGGGTCTTCATGGGCTTCTAAAATAGCTTTGATCTGAAGAGAAGCTTTGGTGATCTCTCCTTTCAGAACAGGAGTCAGCTAAGTGCATAAAAAACCAAATGGTAAATGTTTTGGACTTTGAGGGACCATTTGATCTCTGTCGTAACTATTCAGTTCTGATGTTATAGCATGAAAGCAGCCACAACAATATGTAAATGAATGATCATGGTGTGTTCCAATAAAACTTTATTTATAAAGACTGGTGGTAGTCTGGATTTGACCTATAGACCATAGTTTGCCAGTCCTAGCTTTAGAGGAATAAAAGTAGGCAATTAATAGTTTTTATCAGTATACATTGATTGCTGTAGAATACACGAAGCAATATGTCTATGTAAAAAGCTAAAATAAAACAAATAAGACTTTTTTCCTCTAAATTACTTAGTAGGTGTAGGATAGTTCCTAAATTGTCTTTTATGTTCCACTCTGATCTCAATAACCTAGTTTTTAACTTTTTTTTTTTTTTTTTCAGAAAAAATCTTCTAAAGGAAGTACTCAAGCAGTTAGTCAGTCTTTTGATGTCAGAGTATTAACCCAGTTGGTAAATATTTTAAAATCCTACTTATCTAAAATATGTCATTTCTAAAAATAACCTTAATGAAATTGTTTCTGTTAACTATGTTTATAATTAGAGAGTCAAAGAATTTTTGAGATATAAGATACTATGAAATATGTCCAGTTCTAGAAAAGTTACTCCCAAGAAACATTTTAATAAAACCTATTCAAGTCTTTTGGCCCAAAACCATTAAATATAAATACACACATGCATGCACACACACACGTGTGTATGCGTTAATGTTAATATTTTGGATTGTATGTCTTATGAGCATAGTAATACTTTTTTTTTTTTTATTCTCACCCGAGGACATTTTTGCATTTATCTTCAGATAGAGTGCGAGGGAGAAGGGGGAAGAGAGAGACAGATCGGGTGACTGCCACCCACTAGACCCCAACTGGAGCCTAGGACAAACTGCAACCGAGGTTCGTGCCCTTAGTGGGAACCGAACCCGGGACTCTACTGTCCACAGGCTGACGCTCTAACCGCTGAGCCAAACCGGCCAGGGCCACAGTTATAATTCTTAACAACTTAAAAGTAAAAGATGTGTACACTGATACATCAAGAATTGAAATCAACTTAATTTGAAGTTGATTTATACCTCCTTTCAGTTGATAAAAAGCACATGTTATTAACAATTTATATATATATATATTTTTTAATCCTCACCTGAGGATATTTTTCTAATTATCCTCAGAAAGAGTGGGAGGGAGGGAGAGGGAGAGAAAGAAACATCAGTGTGAGAGAGATGCATCCACTGGTTGCCTCCCACACCACCCCAGCCAGGGCAGGGATGAATCACAGCTGAGGTATATTCCCTTGACCAGAATCGAACCCGCAACTCGGTCTGCAGGCCGACGTTCTTATTGCTTAGCCAAACTGGCCAGGGAAGCAATATTTATATTTTTATATGGTTGTTTTAAGTTACATATCTTTTCAGAAATTGAAAGTTGGGTATCTTGAAGAATAAGAAGTTAGAGCCACTGATTATTCCTAAAAGCTTGCATGCTTTTGATTTTAATCCTGCTTGAAATTTTCCTTGAAAACAGACTGAGTATAAAGTATACTCATATTTTTTAAAAGTTTTAATTTCAGCCCCGGCCGGTTTGGCTCAGTGGTTAGAGCTTCGGCCCGTGGACTGGAGAGTCCCGGGTTCGGTTCCCGCTGAGGGCATGTACCTCCGTTGCAGTTTGCCCTGGCTCCGGTTGGGGTTGTGTGGGTGGCAGCCAGTTGATGTGTCAGTGATGTTGCTCTCTCTCTTCCCCGCCTCGCCCTCCCGCTCTATCTGAAAATAAATGCAAAAAATGTTCTTGGGCGAGGATTAAAAAAAAAAGTTTTAATTTCATATCATACTGCATATGTTGAAACAAATATTACTAGGACTTGTATATTTTTTAATATAGTAATAAAGACATGTAACTTAAAACAACCACATAAAAATATAAATATTGCTTCCCTGGACAGTTTGTCTCAGCAATAAGAACGTCGGCCTGCGGACCAATGAGTTGCGGGTTCAATTCTGGTCAAGGGAATGTACCTCAGTTGTGAATATAATAGACTTATGAGGATGTTTTAATTTTTTCTTGTCATTATCTGTGTTTAGCAATAGAGCATTACTAAATTGTTGTCATTGGATTTATGCCACTCAACACGAGTTCTTAATCTCTTCTCAATACTTGAAAAGTATGTTAATCTTTTGTTTTTCTCCTTTTGATTTTAGAAGTGTCCTTTAAAGCTATTCTTTTACCTAAATGCCTTTTACTGGTTATGCTTATGTGACCTCTTGACTTACCCAACAATTCAGTTAAAATTAATTAGTGATAGAATTGCAGTTGGGAGATGTGTAGAGTGGACATATGGAAAGAAGAGTGCAAGATGATATAATAAATTATTACAAGAGACAATTTATTGTTATGATATTTAATATTATATAGGATAGTATATTTTATCAATCATTCCATTGGTCAGCCAGCTGGAAACTAAAACAATCAACATATAGTGAGTAGTAAGTAAGGACTTAATGTCACTTTCCTCCCACTCAGCCTCCATCAAGTCTTGTTGATTCTTTCATTGCAGTGTTAAGCTTATCTTTTACTTTTGTTACAGTCAGTCCCACTCCCATTAGTCTTATAACATTTAATTTTTTTAAATGTTTTTTATTGATTTTAGAGAGAGGAGAAAGGAGAGAAAGAGAGAAAACGATGTGAGAGAGAAACATCCATTGGTTGCCTCCTGTACATACACACCGTGATAAGGGATTGGGCCTGCAATCTGGGTATTTGCCCTGACCACGAATCAAACTAGCATCCTTTAGGTTCATGGGACGGCACTCAGCCAACTGAGCCACACTGGCCAGGGCTCAAGTAACTTAAATGGTCTCTCTCCATCTATTCATTCTTGTCAAAAGTGATTATTTCTCTGAAGATCTTGATATCTTTTTTTTGTATATATATTTGGCATATCTTTTATATTTCTAATCTGTCGTGTACATAACTTCAGATTATCCTTTCTGAATCATAATTAACATTGATTCAGCTGTTCATTTACTTATTTGGTTTTTTTCTGGAAATATTCATTAAGTGTATATAAGGGTCAGATGCTGATTGTGTTGTTCTCCTTGCTTAAAATTCCTTAAGTGCTCTTTATTGACTAGTTAAAAAATCTAATCGAAGGCTCTAGCCTTAGCATGTCTTTTTATTATTTTCTAGGAAATTCTCTCTATGCCTTCAAAACCCTGTGTGTTTCCCGAGCCATGTGTCTGGCCAGTGCCATCTTTTCTCTATCATCCGGTCTGTTAGGATCATATCTGGACTGAGATCCAGCCCGAATGCTGCCACTTCTGTGGGGTTTCATTTGGTTACTGTAACCAGAGGGATCTTTCTTTTTCCAAAATATCATATAAATATCACAGAAGTTCCTCCGCTTATGAACAAGTTAGGGTCCCAAAGCCTTTTTGTAAGCTAGTTTGTTCCTAATTCCAAAGAAACCGAGAGGAGTTGACATTTGTAGAACTCAGATACATTTCCACCCAAAAGGAGTGAGCCAATCCTTATATCTTTTATAAACTTTTTCTTTATGAGTGTGTGTGTGTAGTCTTTTATGCATGGTCTCATTCATTTTGAAAAACAATGCTTTAATTTATACATATATAGCTTATATGTTATAAATGTGTTACATAATACAAAATATATATTAAAATTAGATATTAGGTATGTAAATAGGGCATTATTTTCCAAAATAGAATAGTTTCATCTACAGTAAGGTTCTGTGTAGTGGATGAGGGAAGCCCATTAATCCTCCTCCACCCCCACCTTGGGGATGTATCAATGGTCTCTACAAGTGTCACAGGAAACTTATTCCAGATATAGTATCAGCATTGTCACCTTGCTGCTTGGTTTATTGATAGACATTTTTTTAATGGACCTGGAACCTTTTGACTGTTTGGTCTGTGAAAATTTTTGACCAACAAGACCTTTTTTTACTCTGCTTAAGTTTAAATGCTTAAAACAAAACAAAATAAAAAAAAACTAGCCTTTGCCTGAATTACGTTAGGCATTGATTTTTTTTTTTTTTGGTGGTATGCGCCCCTAGCGGGAACCGAACCCCAGACTCTGGTTCGCAGGCTGACGCTCAACCGCTGAGCCAAACTGGCCAGGGTGCCATTGATTTTTTCTTTTTTTAATTTTTGGTGGTGTTTGTTTTGTTTCTTTCCTTTTTTTTTTTTTTTTTATCCTCACTTGAGGACATCTTTCCATTTTTTGTACAGATAGAGTGGGAGGGAGAGAGAGGAAGGGAGAGAGAGAAACATCGACATGAAGGGACACATCGAGTGGCTGCCACCCGCACGACCAACCAGGGCCGGGGACAAACTGCAACCGTAGTACGTGCCCCTAGCGGGAACCGAACCTGGGTCTCTCCGGACTGCAGGCCGACGCTCTAACCACTGAGCCAAACTGGCCAGGGCTCTTTTTTTATTTTAAGTTTATTTATTTATTTGAGAGAGAGAGAGAGAGATAGAAAACCATTGGTTTGTTGTTCAACTTATTTGTGCATTGATTGATTGATTGATTCTTGTATGTGCCCTGACCTGGGGTGGAACCTGCAACCTTGGCATATCAAGGTGATACTCTAACCGACTGAGCTACCTGGCCAGGCCTGTAACTGGTAACTCTCAATGCTCTTCAGTAGCTACATGTTAAGTTGTTTGATTTCTTCATCGGTTTTCCTCATCACTTCCTGATGTTTCTTGATTGCACACACACAGTTAGCACTGTTCACAAGTTGTGTCATTCATTTGTTTTTGTTTTTCAGAATTGACCTTATTGTTGAATGATTTATTCCAGGTGTACTTAGAACATATTTTTTCTGTCCATTTTTAGGGTTTAAAAAAAATCATTTTTATTTCCATTGTGATTTCTATGGGCCTCTCGTAGTATTGTCAGTATGCCAGCGCTCTCCTGTTCGGCACTTACTAAAATGATAAGGTTAAACATGTCTGAAACATCGGGAACCCAGCACGAACTAATGCTCTAGAATAAAGAAGAACGGGATAGTGAGATGACAGTAACTGCTTATAACCGTTGATATCTTTTCTGGTGGCAGGCAGAGCTGACTTGCTATTTTTTTGCTGTGGAGCATATAGCATTACTTCAGTCTATGAAAGTTATGAGTTAAAAACATATAAATAAATGAGTGTCTATATATTGCTTATAATTTTACCATATTTATCACAACCTCTTAAGTATTCTATTTATTTTTGTGCAAATCTTACATTGCATGCCATATCACTCCTATTAGATCATGTTTTCTTTATACATCTTTTCATTAGAATAATACTTATGTGAATAATCTGTTAATATATATTTTAGGGAGTATAATGATTGAATATTGGTACTTTGGATGATTATGTCAGTAAGAAAAAAATTTAGATGTAGCTGTATTGAATTTCAGACTATATTCAAAATACTTAGGCCCTGGCCAGTTTGGCCCAGCAGTTAGAGCGTCGGCCTGAGGTCCAGAGAGACCAGGGTTTGGTTCCCGCTAAGGGCATGTACCTCTGTTGCAGTTTGTCCCCGGCCCTGGTTGGTCATGCAGGTGGCAGCCACTCAATGTGTCCCTTTCACCTCGATGTTTCTCTCTCTCTCTTCCACTCTCTCCATCCCACTGTATCTGAACAAAAAATGGAAAAATGTCCTTGGGTGAGGATAAAAAAATATATATATATATATTTGGTAAATAATATATAACTTATACGGAGAAATATGAAGGCCTTTTATAATGTGTGGAGAATATTTTCAAACACTTGGTTCAGTCAAAAATTTCTTCTTTATGAAATGGCTTCTATAATCTTTACATATTTTATATAGTTATTAATGTAGTTTGTGTAGTTAATATCACATTGGCTATTACAACTTAAAGTGATATTTGTCTTTCAGCTTCTGAATTCAGACCACAGATCCACAGCCACCGTCCAGATCTGCAGCGGCTCCGTAAACCTCAAGGGCGCTGTGAAATGCAGAGCTTATATTCACAGCAGCAAACCCAAGGTTAAAGACGCTGTGCAGGTACAGAGGGAGTAGCTGGTACATGAGACACAAGAGCGTGCTAACAGTAACTATGCAAAAACCCTCAAGGTTTATTTTTTTCAATCTTGGATGTCATAATTATTAATTTAATTTAAACTAATAAAGTCACAATCAGTTAGGCGCTACAATTATACCTTGTAATTAGTCACAGGATTTTCATACGTAGAATGTCTATTTTATACCTTTTTTAAAATGATGATTATACAAGTTTATTAAGTGCTCCATAATTGTGACTTATTAGTACATTGGAAATCATTTCTTCTAAGGGAAATTGAACTTTTTAAATAATGAGGAAAGTATCCACTGGAAGAATTATTAGGTAATGTTCTATCATCTATATAATTTAGAAATTTTAAAAAGGATAACTGGCACTTTGTCATAGTTATACATTTCCTGGTTCAGAACACTGACATTATTTGTTTAGATGTAAAATTTCATTTATTTTATTTCAATTTATTATTTAGACTAGATAGGCAAATTTGCTTTTAAATGTTAGTGTTGCTAATAAGCATGTTAAGTTGACATTTAAAAAGGAATGGTGTATCAGTTATTTTAATATATAGAGAAACCAGTTATGTGAGGGTTTTTTGTTAATAAAATAATGCAAATCTAAAGTAACAGATGTTATTTCTTATTATAATTTGTTTTGTCTTACTGTTGCATAGGCAGTGAAGAGAGATATATTGAATACAGTTGCTGATCGTTGTGAAATACTATTTGAAGATCTGCTTTTGAATGAAATCCCAGAAAAAAAAGTTATGAGTATAAAATTAAGTGCTTTTTCTTTGCATATGTCCAATTGATAGAATGCCAAGATATAATAGATATGTCGTCTTTTATAACTTCCTGTATCTGTCTTTTATAATAGTATGCCAACTTTTACTTTTTTTATTGAATGAAAAATTCTCAGTTGCACCAAAAAAGTTTGTGAATACCTTATAATAGTAAATCTGTCGATATTTAACAGTTTCTGGAAAGATTTAAAAAAAGAATTCTGCGTGAATTTCTGCCAGACTAGAAAACTGTTAACATTTTAAAGCTAATTTTTAAAATTAATATATATTGGGTTTTTGAGGAATTTATTCACTATCAAAAAATACATTAGTGTTGAATATTATATAATATATTCGTTAATAAGTATTAATTTGTGATATATATGCAGTTGCTACCTTATTCTTAACACATTTCTTGTACACTGTTTTATATACTTATCTATTATTCTAACAGACGTATTAGTTTCAAAAAATATCTGGGTCTTGGTGTCATAACCTGTTATAAATAGTCTATCTTTTGTAAATCAAACAATCTATACTGTTTTGTAACTGGCATTAAAAATAATTATTTTATTAAAAAGCAAAGTTATATTGGGTATGCTTTTATTTATTTATTTATTTGTTTGTTTGTTTTTTTGTTTATTTTTGTTATCCTTACCCGAGGATATTTTTTAATTGGTCTTTAAATAGAATGGAAGGGAAGGAGAGAGAGAGAAATCAATGTGAGAGAGACACATAGATTGGTTATCTCCCGCTCGACCCCGACCAGGGCCAGGGATTGAACCTGCAACCCAGGTACGTGCCCTTGTCCGAAAATCAAATCCAAGACCCTTCAGTCCTTGGGCCAGTTCTGTAACTGCTGAGCCAAACCGTCCAGGGGTAATTTAACTTTTTGATTTAAAAATTATAAGAGCTTTTTCCATTTTAATGAATAATTAAAATTCATCACAACCAGTTCTTTAACATATTATTTTATAGCAGACATATTTATATCTTTTGGGCAAAGCTAGAATGAATGCAGTTTGAAATAATTAAGTTTTGCATGCCAGTTACACATACGCATTATAACCATCATTAATAATTTTGAACTTATCCTGTTTCAAGAAACTGTAGCGCCAAATAAAATAATATATTTTTAATATCAGTGTGTGGACAATTCACGTGCTACTCTACAAATTGCAGTAATATAATTTTACAGATAGGTGGCAGTCTGGTCAAAGAGTAAAATTATTCTTCCAGTTCTCATATGAAAACAAGATAATAAGCAGAATATGGCTGGAACACATAATTTAAGTCATTGCATTTTCCCTGACAGACATCCTCCTCTTTTGATTGTAGTTATATAAAACTACCACTAGTATCTTGGCAAGGAAATAGGTTACTATTAAAGTGAGCCCTGCTTTTCTACTCGGTTTGTATATTGGTAGCTTTTAAATCATATCCATTGCTGAAAGAGGCCATTCGTTACATAAAATCTTGATCTTTGTTGATAGTTCATTAGAATCATGGTGTAGAACCAAAGAATACTTGTGTTTATATGGACCAGTGATGATGTTAGTTAGATTGGGGGAAATACATTTTACTTTGTGAGTATTCAAGAAGAGTGAAACATAGGTCTTCATTTTTTATTTAGATCCAGATTATTTTTTTTCCTAAAAATTATTTAATACTATTTGTGACAATAGGTAGCACTAGTTGTCGCCCCAGAAATATTAATTCTAGTTTAGAGCATTTAGTGTGTCTATTTATTAGATATTCATTAAGCATTTGCTCTGTTTAAGGCAGTGTGATAGATACAAATCAATGACCAGATTCCTCACCTCAAGATATAATCTGATTTGAAAGATAGAATGTGTATGCATTATTAATTACGCAGAACATATAATAAAGTCCCAAGAGTAACTAAGAACTTAGTCAAGATTAATGATCAGAATAATAAATATTAGTAATAAGAATGAGGCAAAGGGAAGATGAAAAGAACACAAGATGGAGTTGGTAGTGAGGTTAGTATATAAAACATATCCAAATGTCATACACATGCTTGATACGGGGGCTACTAGCATCTCATAGATGATGTGAGTGGTGAGATTATTTTGTACATACATGTATAAAAATGCATGTATCATGTTCTGTCCACTTGATGTAGATGAGCCACTAATTTGGCTCCAAACTTGCATGAAGAGGGGAAAACTGCTTATAAAATTTAGTCCTTGTAAAGTTAAACAAGAAAAATAACAATTCCTGAGACCAGGGACAAAACTCCTGGGTATTCTTTCATGGGACTGTGGATAATACAAGAATATATAATCAACAACATTCTCATATTGAAAGCAGTGGTAAGTTAATGTTTCATCAGAGTGTCATTTAGGTCCCCTGCAGAGGCCAGGGGTATTGAGGGACAGCAGGTTTCAGTAACAGCAATTTTGTGCCAGGTCAATTAAAAAATGAAAATAACTTTTAGGGTTTATTTCTATTGGTGTATGATGCTTTCATAGACATATAAAGTACCTATCACTGATACCAGTGACAGACCTATCTAAATATTGATAATGTTTCTTCTTTTAGATTCTGAAAAAGAGTTTCACATCCTTCCTCACCGAGTTTTTGTCCCCATTCCGGGATCCACAGTAATGTTATGTGATTATAAATTTGGCGATGAGTCAGCTGAAGAAATCAGAGACCATTTTATAGAGATGTTAGATCATAGGATTCAAACAGAAGATTTGGAAATTGCAGAGGAAATAAACACAGGTAATTCTATGATGTTATTTAAGAACCTGATTAGACTACTGCTAAGATTACCTATGAGACATCTAGTTTAAATATCACGTCTTTAGATTTCCTCAAAGCTGGTTCTGTTTTATACTTCCGAGGCACTTAAAAATGTATCTAGTGTCCACATATATAAACATGTGGTCAGTGTTTTCCTGGAAAATTGTCCTAGCATTCAGGTTTTCCTAAGCCTAGCAAGTAGACCTTCATTAAACAAGTACAGCCTTAAGTAGGTGGAAATATGTGGTTTTAAGGTATTATTTTGATTAATTATTTGGTTAAACATCATGTCACAAAGTTTTAAAAAATACTTTATTAAATGTCTTCTCCACACTATTTGCATTTATTTTCCTACCACCTTTATATAATCGGGATACTAAGCTAAAATAGGCAGGTCCAAAGATTAGATCAGAGTTTTTGTAGAGTGTAGATTTCCATACTATCGTAACTGTGACACGTTTTCTTCCCCTCGCTGCCGTTTCCACATTTGACCTTACCTTTTGGAAAGCTGTTTTTTGTTTTGCTTTGCTTTCCTTCATTTTTATTTTTGTTTTTGTTTCTAGTGAGAGCAGACTATGAAGACATGTCTATAAATAAATGTGAACATACATGTATGACAGACTTTCTGAAACGTTTAAAAATATGTGATAACTAATTATTTGCAAATATCAATGAATATTGAGTACATAGTCATTTATCAATCATGAAATTTCTGATATCATAGTAGAAAGTCTTTAGGTTACTTTTGAATATGGACATTTATGAAATTGAAATATAGCAACTTTTACATCCTTTTTCTAATTCTGATTTCTTAGTTGTTTATCTGTTTCTTAACTAATTCGCGCCCCTCACAAAAGTAGAGTGTTTGATTCAAAGTGCTCGTATTAATATGGTAAGTCAAGTAAATGTTTGTTTGGTGAATTCCGTGTCTGTCAGTGAAGTCTCAGGTTAGTTGGAGACCACCTGGTCTGTTGTTTAACTGCTCCAGGCTAGTATTCATCATGATGTGCAGTTTGTTTTAAAGGGGGGAGAAACTCACACTCCAGATCGTTCAGGACCTGATGTTATAGCAGCAGCTGTGTTTCAGTTGTTTGAAACTAAGATTTTTAAAGGTATAGCTCTAGCATACTGTATTTCCTAAATTGATAGAGATTTTGAAAGTAAACTGGTTAAAAAAAAACGTTTGTTACTTTTCAAAATATGTTTTCCCATGTTAGTGACTATGATATCTCTGCAAACCAAACTTAGAATCATGAGGGTGGAGATATTATTTTGTTTACTGCTTTCACTAATGCCTACCAATAATTCTTGACCCATTCTATTGTGGATAATCAAAGTGAATTTCATGTGTGATCATTAGAGTCGGCCTGGTCCCCCCTCCGTCTGATGATACTGACATCAGTTTTCCCTGCACATGGGTGTTTAGACTATTCTTCCTCACTCTGGATGCCAGTTTGTCTTCCTGTGATCTGTACTTTGTTCAGTAACATGGAGCAATAAAATTTGAGGGTAACTGTCATGTTCTAAATATTTTAAAGCCAGATACTCCCATATACCTTTAACTACTCTCTCTCTCTCTCTCTCTCTCTCTCTCCCCCTCTCTCCTTTTAACTATTCTCTTTATTATAGTTTTCAGGCCTCATTTTATCTTGCCACTTTGGTTGCCTTCCTCCAGATTAGGAATTTTTAACCTGTGGTACCCTTGGAGTCATAGATGGCTTTTGGGAGATCCATAAATCACTTGAAAGTAAATGTATAATTTTTCTGGGGAGGAGATCTATAGCTTTCAAAGGGTTAGTGATTTAAAACTGACTTCTTTAAATATACTCTGGTTTGCGGTTTTCGAAATATATTACCCTGAATTGAACCTGATACTCTAATAACAATATTAGCTATTTATATAGAACAAATAATTAAGACTTATTTTTAGCCTCAAGATAATATACTTCTTGTGTATTATCAAATTTAAATGTTATTCTCTGGTGGATTATTTTTATTATGTATATATATATATAGTAAAATATCCTGTTTCTCGGCTTTCCTTCAGTAAGCTTTAGCATCAGTATTATTTATGCCATGCTAAATATTAGCATTAACTGGTAACTATGAACTATTTTAAAATAATTTTTAAGCCCTGGCCAGTTTGGCTCAGCGGTTGGAGCGTCGGCCTGTGGTATAGAGAGACCCGGGTTCGGTTCCCGCTAAGGGCATGTACCTCGGTTGCAGTTTGTCCCCGGCCCTGGTTGGTCGTGCGGGTGGCAGCCACTCGATGTGTCCCTTCACATCGATGTTTCTCTCTCTCTCTCCCTCCCGCTCTATCTGAACAAAAAATGGAAAAATGTCCTCGGGTGAGGATAAAAAAAAAAAATAATAATAATAATAATTTTTAAAATCTTAGATTATATATAATATTAATCCATTTGTCTTTTTTGTGTTTTTATTTTAATAAGCTTTTAATATGAGCACTTAGCTGTATGTTTTGCACTGTATTTTACAATAATTTCCTGTCTATATTTATGCTGACAGTCAGGTACAGAAATGGATTAACTGAGTAGGGAAGTTTAATATTACAAGGACAAAGGAAACAGAAGAGCAATTTGGAAAGTTTAGGTGTGTATGCTTATGTACAGGGTGGCACAAAAGGTTTATAGTTCTGAGTATGTGAAACACAGTTTATTCTTGCATTATTATTTATTATTGTATTATTTTCATCCGAACAACCGTAAAGCTACTTTTGCCCCACCCTGTATATGCTGTATCAAACTAGTTTCTAGATGGTGTTATATATTTTTCTAGTATTGTATAATGTATTGAAAATACTTCTTCAGTACAGTAGATATGAATTGTTTAGGACTCTGTCCTGTTTATTAAACTTAAATAAATTTCAACTGAGTGATTGGTTACTATTTATTGATTGCCTATTATGCATTAGACATTAGAGTTCTAGAGATCAGATATATAGTTCTGACTCTCAAGAAGCTTATAATATAGTGGGAAATACAGGGAAATGGATTATTCCAGAACAAGATGATTCATTCTATAGTAGGGGAGTGAACAGAAAATTATCAGAACATGTATTTAGCACAGGCACTGTACCTGTGAGCCAGGGATTCACAGAAGTCTTCTCAGAGCAGGTAACATGAGCTCATTGTGAAGGATGAATACAGTAAAAGTAACTCCAGGCTTTTTAGGAAATAAACACTGGCATCAGTGGTACTGTGGCCAAGAATAGGACTTTTCTAGAGTTGTATTAGTTTTGCTTCATCAAATAAATGATTTAGTAATTAATGTATTTTTTTATTTTTCTTTATTGATTTTTAGAGAGAGAGGAAGGGAGAGGGAGAGATAGAAACATTAATTGATTGGCTGCCTCCTGCATGCCCCCACTGAGGATTTGGCCTATAACTTGGGCACGTGCCCTGACCAGGAAGCAAACCGGCAACCTCCTGGTGCATGGGTTGATGCTCAGCCACTGAGCCACACTGGCCGGGCAGTAATTAATGTATTTTTAATAATGAAATGACACATTCCCAAATTATGAAATAAGGTGAAAACATAAATGTTTTAATAGAAAAATTAAATACTTTTGCATAAACATCTTTACTGGTTTAGAATTAGATTAATTTATTCATTCACTTTTACTCAAAAATATTAGGTGCATAGTTTTACCAAGATAGTATTTTAGCTGAGTCCCAGTCTCCCACTTACAACCATATAACCTTAAACAGGTCCCCTCTGAACCCCAGATTCTCTTGTTGATATGAGAATTTAGTAACAATGTTAGGGAAAATGCTTTCTCAACAGAAAAAGATACATAAAGGCAGCATGATATTAACTAGCATTATTGTAAGGCTTTAAAGTCTCATGAACTATAATGAAAAACATTAATATTAAAGTATGAAAGTAATGTTTTATGGTGTGCATAGATTTTCCTAAATATTTTAAATTAGTCTTTTTATATAAAATAAACCATAAAAAGAGTTCAAATATTTAAATTCGAAAATTGAAGTCAATTACTATAGTTAGCATTAAACTTATTATAAATATCTGGCTTTATTTTCTAAGTATTCAGTGTTATTATTTGCTTGATTATTATTTAATTATTTCTATTATATAATATAGTTGCCAAGTAGTTGCTATGTTTAAAATACATATTTGTCAAGTAAATATCTTAAAATAACATACTTTTAAATGACTTAAGGGATGAAGAACAATTTGTATGTCAAAATGACTCACTTAAGGTGAGGGATAACTATGGCTTTAAATTTTCTTAAATGCATTAGTCATCTCCTAGTAGATATTAAAACTTAGTAATTCATATGTATATTATCCACAGCATCAGCTAAAATTTTGGAGACACACCTTTAAAGTCTGATGAAACTCATTTTACAAATTCCATCTTGATATCTGAACTGAAATTAATTTTTGCTGTTTGGTTATTAAAGAAAAAGTAATACTGAAAGTATATTTTTATCGCTAAATCACTGATTGCAACCTCATTAATCCAGGATTCAGAGATGAGGAAGGAAGATAACTAACCAAAGGATTTCGAGTCCTAACATTTTATTTTAAGCTTCTAAATAGTCCTGCCCACCTATCAATGGCTTGGAATGAAATGCAACATGTTGACAATTTAGCATGTATTCATAATGGCCCTTGTTTCCTCTTTTGTCAACAGTTGCTCAAGAAAGTTGTTTTCTTACATACTTTGTCCAGAGTTAAATTACATGGTTTTAAGGAATGGTTAAAGTCTAATTTCTTACTGAATCATATGTCACTTGCATTTGAATTTCAGATAGCATATTAAAGTAATGGTAAAATACAATAGTGTCTGAGATTTGACCTAAAAGCCTACAAGCCCACACCAAAAGTAAACACAAATAAATTATTATGACAAGGCCTTATTCATTCTTGAAAAATGCTCTGCTTCAGTAAAATTATCTTGAATTTGTATCAAATCACAGGATTCTGACACATTTAAAAATGGAAATAGCAGAGCAATGGAATGTCTTTTTTTTTTTTTTTTTTATCCTCACCAGAGGATATTTTTCCGTTTTTTGTACAGATAGAGTGGGAGGGAGAGGGAGGAAGGGAGAGGGAGAGAGAGAGAAACATCGATGTGAAGGGACACATCGAGTGGCTGCCACCCGCACGACCAACCAGGGCCGGGGACAAACTGCAACCGAAGTACGTGCCCTTAGCGGGAACCGAACCCGGGTCTCTCCGGACCGCAGGCCGACGCTCTAACCGCTGAGCCAAACTGGCCAGGGCGGAATGTCTTTTTTTTATAGAAGTAAATTATTTGTGCAGAAGACTTGACCTACTAGAACATGATCTTCACATATAACAATTAATATTGAATGTATAATATATCATGACAAATAAAACCATTTTTGTGCTCTTTATATACAAGTGCTCTAGTAAAAAAAAAAAAAAAAAAAAACTTCTCGAGCAAATAGGTATAATTTATGCTTTATCCAACATTTTTGTTTATTTGTTACCTGACATAAGGATATAGTAGCCCAAAGAAAAAGGTTTTTTTGTTATTGTTAATCCTCACCCAAGTATATTTTTCCATTGATTTTTAGATAGAGTGGAAGAGAGAGAGAGAGAGAGAGGGCGAGCGAGCGCGCAACATCGATGTAAGAGAGGCACACTGTTGGTTGCCTCCCACATTACTGGGGATTGAACCCGAAATCCAGATACAAGCCCTAGACCAGGAATCGAACCCACGACCCTTCAGTTCACAGGCTTATGCTCTTAACCTCTGAGCCAAACTGGCCAGGGTGAAAAAGTTTTTATCAGTGATATTTGCTGATAGAAAAGCCAAAGCTTATGTGTGTGTATGTGTTTTAACATGAATAAAATTGTACTATTCATTCAATTTCTTTTAATTGAATTTATTGGATGACACTGGTCAACAAACTTATATAGGTTTCAAGTGCACAATTCTGTGACTAATCATCTGTACCCTGTATCATGTGTTCAACACCCCAAGTCAAGTCTCCGTCCATCACCATTTATCTCCCCTATACCCTCCTCTACCTCCCTTCACCCTGCTTCCCGTTCAGTGTTTTGACCTATAGATAAAATTAGGGGGAATTTGAAGCCGGTAGGCTAATGCAGCCTAGAACTAAGGTATTATGCCCTGAGACAACAAGAAGCTGTAGAAATACAGGAGACTGAATAGTTCTAGAGACCGTCCATGATAAGAATTCGTTTGCCTTTGTGACTAATTTGATATTGTAGTAGGAAAAAAGAAAAATATTTTATGTATGTTTGTTTAAAGTACTTTAGCCATATGCTAAGAGGATATAAAAAAGAATGGGAGTTCCCTTGATTCTAATGAGGTAATTACCAAGGAATATTTTTTTAAATAACAGTAATCTTTTCTTCATGGGAAATTGATGAAAAGTAGGCATCTTTTTTTCTTTTAATCCATTTTGGTACCATAGGCATCTGTTTCAGTAAGTTTATGTGTCATCTTTGTGAGCCTGTGCTAGTATATTGGGATAAACAGGTGTTTATAAGGACTTTTGAAATCCATGCGATAGGCTATTTTACTTTGAATTTAAACCGTAGTATTTACTATCTCTCCTATGTCTCTTCTCTTCTTTGTAAATAAAAGGATCAACATGAAGTAGTGCTTTTCCAGCACAGCTCCCTAGATCCCCCAGAATGTCCTCCCTGCCACCCCCGAGAGGACGGGCCGCTCCGGGACCCTCCCTCCCTACTTGGCAGTCACCCTTCCTTCACCTGTTGTACATGGGGTTTTCTGTAGCTCCACTGGTCTGTGATCTCTAAGAGTGCTTTCAGTTCAAACACTCGGTGTTAAATAAATTCAAGGAGGCGGACCTTCAAAAATTATTGTCAGCATAATGAAATAGAAAGAAAACTTGTATCTGAATCCTTAGTCTGCTGCCCTTTACCCTCAAATATGCACTAACTTCCCAGGTTTTATATTCATTCCATCTGTAAATGAGATAATATGCTTGCCTTCCTTAACACTGAGTTTTTTAAAGGTCAAATTTATGATCATATTTTGCTTGTATATTTCAAATTTCAGATTAGATCAAGAGTCAGAAAACTTTTCTATATGGAGCCAAATAGTTACTATTTTACAGGCTTCGGGGAACACATACGGTCTGGCTCATGCAGTGCAAGCTTGGCCCATGGCTGCGGTTTGCTGATCCCATCTTTATTAATACCTAATTATCTGAAATTTTTAATTGCCAAAACCATAATAGGATTAATTATTATTATCCTCTTGCAGCTTTTATGAGTTCCTCTATGAATACTGAACCTTCATTGGACAACACAGATGATGAACAACCAAAAGAACCAATTAAAACTACAGTAGTATTGAAAATTCAGCAAAACATAGGTATTTTATTTATTTTACAATATTGAAAAGATGGTATTTTAGATTTGAGTTTTCTTGTTGCTTTAAAATTACTGTATTGTATTTTACTTAAAAGTGCTAGATTAAGCCAGTATTTATTGAGTATTGTGGAAAGTGCTAGGCCCTGGAGATAGATTTACAAGTGATGCATTATCTTAAGTGCCCTCAAATATTACACTTCCTATTCATCTTTTTGGTGTTTTTAGATTTTGGGAATCAATTAGTATTGTAGGGCCAGTATTTTCAAACTGGTGTTCCCAGAATTGCTATTGTAGATTTTGATATCTGTTCTATGAAAAAACAGTCAAATTTGAGTCTGAAAATTTATAATACACTTCAGTATTTTAAAGGCTCCATGATGGTGTGGCAGTCACTTTTACATTTTTCAGACCTACTGATCAAAGATCATGTACACTATTGTTTCATGGAAAGTATTAAGGTCTTTGGGAGCCAGAAGTTTTAGTTGTTTTTCTTGTCACTTACTTATTAGATAAACTTAAATTAATTATGTAAATTATTTGTGTGTGTGTGTTTCTGGGATTCTCTGGTTCATTTTTTTTTTTATCCTCACCTGAGGACATTTTTCCATTTTTTGTTCAGATAGAGTGGGAGGGAGAGAGAGGAAGAGAGAGAGAGAGAGAGAGAGAGAGAGAGAGAGAGAGAGAGAGAGAGAGAGAAACATCGATGTGAAAGGGGTGCATCGAGTGGCTGCCTCCCGCATGACCCTACCAGGGCCGGGGACAAGCTGCAACCGAGATATGTGCCCTTAGCGGGAACCTAACGTGGGTCTCAGGACCGCAGGCCGACGCTCTAACCACTGAGCCAAACCGGCCAGGGCTCTGGTTCATTTTATTTTGTTTTGCTTTTACTTAATAATCAGGTGAAAAATGAGTTGCCAACATAGAGTTACTAATTCTTAGATTTCGGAAGGGTGGAATCTGAGCTTCTGTAGTTTTCAATAGCTACGCAAATGAGTTTGCATTTTAATGATTGAGAACCACTGCACATTGGAGCTGTTCTTTGGTGTAAGCCAAGTAGCATGAGACAGCTGGAACGTCAGTATAAATCTATAGGACCCTTGAAAGGTATGGGTTAGTTTTTCTCTTAGATATGTGTGAGTGCACACATGTGTAAGAAAGACTACTTTTTGTTATTTAAGGTTTGGTGAAGGTGGTGAAATATGTGATTACCAGTCTAATCTTTGCAGTCTTTTTTTTTTTTCTTCCAACTTATTGCTATGTTTTCCTCTAAGATTTTGTCAGCTTTTAGGATGTGTTGACATGTGTGGGAATATGTATTTGTATTTGTGTGTGTGTTGTTGTTTAGTCCCATCAGTTACCTACGTTTAGGCTGGAATCCCTTAAGCCTTTCTTTTGCTCATTCTCTTTCCACTTGTTTTGTGTTTGTTTACTTTCAGGTATGATTACAGCATTTGCAGTTGCAGCCCTTGCTGCGGGTATCTCCTTTCACTACTTCAGTGACTAGGGTGAGGCCAGAGACCTTCCTGATCATCCAGAGCACCCCGACCAACAATTATGAATAATAGATGCAAACACGCCACCTGCATTTAAGACAATAGCATCTGGATCTGCTGCCAGACGCCTGTTAGGTGTGTTTCTGACAAAAACAAAATCACCAGCTGCCTTGTTTAGCCCTGCTTCTGTTGGCTCAGGCTTCCAAAAATAAACGTATTTATCTAGGTGGAAGCTGCATGTAACAAATCTTTATTATCTATTTTTTTAAATGTTCAAAATGATGGTTTATTTTCACAGATTTTAGTCCTTTTGATCTTGATCATATATTCATCAGGACATTAAAAATTTGAATAGTCAGGGTTGGCTGAATATCTTAGTGATAGAACAAAGAAGAAATTTCTACAAAGTGGGGCAACAATCTATTGGGTAAGTCGATACTGTAGGACCTTTCTAATGTATGCCCAGTATACATTTCAAAATACTGATCAAGTTCTGATCAAGGGGTAGGAAACCTTTCCATATTTGAATCAGTGAAGAGTGCCATAAATCATACTTTCTCTTATTTATATATCAAATTGTTTTACTATATTAAATAAGAGTTTTTCTTCCAGCAGTACATTAGACTAGGTACTGCAAGACACCTATATCCTGAATAAAAAGTTACCTTTGAATGTATTAATAGGCTAAAGAAAGAGGAGGTTTCCAAGAATCATACCTTTATTTTTCTTTCCCTAAAAAAATGAACACATTTTGAGTTGCAAATCATGAATACTGTGTTAAGTGTACACGTGGACTGGTGCTGTCAGATGGCAGAGACCTTACACAGTTTGCCTCAGACCGGAAACGAGGGGATTAGATTAATCTGAATCTGAGATGCTACCCTAGCCAGGACAGCTGCGGTGGCCCCGTTTGTAGTACCCTCTAACTCCTGGCAGCAACAGGTATAGGCCCGAGATTCTCATAGATTAAGGTGAAGCGATGTTATTTCATGACTAGACATCACCAGGCACACGTTGAAACTAGCTAGCATGAGAAAGTACAGAAAAGTATAGAAAAAAACAACTTTGGATTAAATTCTCCCAGGTCTCGTTACCAACATACTTGAAAGACAGAATCACAGGTAGATATGCAAAATAAAACAAACGGAACTGCTAGAAATGAGAAATATTACTTGAAATAAAAAACAAAAAACACCCTTTGACACGTTGAATATCATAGTAGTCTCAGCTAAAAAGACAGTGAATAAATTGGAAGCTACTATATCTAAAGACATGACACTATATGTAGTAGGATAAATGAGCTGCTGGAAGATACAAATACTAAGAGATATGGAGGGAAGAATTATGGAGACCAGAAGTCCCAGGGAGAGAGAATAGAGGCTGGCGGAGTGGCAATATTTGAAGAAAGAACAGTTCTCCACATTTATTGGAAAAATGTGAATTCATCAATTCAGGATGCACACTATATCCTAAGCATATATAGATAAAATTTATGCCTAAACCCAGTATAATGTAACTGCAAGATACCAAACACAAGATTTTCAAAGCAATCAGAGGAGGAAAAAGATCATGCAGGTGAGACAAATAGCAGGCTTCTTAATGGCAACGTACCCAAAAGATGGTAAAATAACGCCTTCAAAATTCTGAGACAAACTAAACTTAGAACATGTACCAAGCAAGACTGAAAGAAAGACATAGATGAAAAACAGATTTTACCATCAACAGGCCTCTATTAAAGAGGCTGCAAAAGTATGATCTTCAGGAGGAAATGGATTCTAAAAGGATGATCTGAAATCGAAGAACTAGTGAGCAAATAAAATGGTAAACATATGTAAATCAGGTGTTGTTTATAGAAAACAATTGTAATGAAAGAAGTCTTTGTAAGAATAAACAAATGTAAAACTAAATAAACTTTATGCAATATTAATGTGTGCTTTTAAAATAGGATATAATTGAAAAACTGGACCATGGCTTTTTTTTTTTTTTAATCCTCACACAAGGACATTTTTCCATCTTTATTCAGATAGAGTGGGAAGAGGAGAGAGAGAGAGAGAAACATGGATGTGAGAGGGACACATCGACTGGTTGCTTCCCACATTACCCCAACCAGGGCCAGGGACGAACTGCAACCAAGGTGCGTGCCCTTGACTGGAATTGAACCCGCAACTCATCAATCTGTGGGCCAACACTCTATCCTCTGAGCCAAACCTGCCAGGGCTGTGATTAGAATTAAAGTGTTCTGAGGTGCTTTTGTTCAGAAAATAGGTAAGATATTGTTTTACTTTAAAATTATGTGAAATATGTATAATCAAATTTCAAGTATAACTGCTAAAGAATAGATACGGGATGAATCATTCTGGAGAAAAATCAGTTTAAAATATGAAATAGGAAGTTAATTCAGTACTAAAAAGGGGGAAAAAATTACAGATGGGAGGAGGGACAAAAATAGATAATAGTAAGAAGTTAAATAATTAAATAGGAAGAGACTAAATTAACCAATAGGTTAATTTTTTAAAATTCTGCTATAGGCTGGATAAAAAAATAAAAGTAGGCAAATAGCAAAAAAAAAAAAAAAAAACATATATATACATATAGTTAGATAGATATATCTCTCTATAGCTTTTGTGATGTTAAATCCCAGACTTTATGATGTATTAAAGGTGGAGAAGGCTACTAAAGAATGGTAAAAGGACCAATTCACTAGGAATATATAACAATTTTAAATTTGTATATCCTTTATAAAATGACCTTAAAATATATGCACAATGGGTCTAAATCAACAAATTGAACGTAGTGGGAGGTTTCAGCAGCTCTCAATTATTGATAAATCAAGCAGACTAAAAAAATTAGTATAGATTTGAATAATTTAACAATATTGATTCAATGAACGTATTTAGAATAATCAACAGTTAGAGAATTTTCTTCTTAATCATTGTATATTAGTAAAAGCTGACCAAGCACTAGGCATGAAGTGTCAGTAAATTTCAAAAAATTATTAAATGGACAATCAGAGGTAAGTAGAGTTTAGTAATAAAGGTTAATTCTTAAAAATTATACATTTACAAGTTTAATAAAACTTCATAGATGAAAGAAGAAAACATACCTAGACTCTAGTGATAAGTACTACATTTGGACAGTTGGGCAATGTGATCAGCACTTTCAGTACATGGTTGTACTTAAGGGGAAAGGTGAAGTGTGTAACTTAGGAAAAAAATAAAATAAAAAAGTGTAGGAGCAAGGATGTACAGGCAATGGAAGAACTGAATGAATTAGAAAACAGAATCACAATGCCAAACTTGTTTTCATGACAAAATAAAAGTGACAATTTGCACAAAAAGAAAAGAAGACACAGCATAATGATTGAAAAAAGGGTTCTAAATTATAGATACAGTAAAGATGAAAATAATAAAAGACTACCAGGAGCATCTTAATACGCTTGAAAACTTGGACAAAATAGACCATGGTCTAGATTTCTTAAAATTGGCTAAAGAAAAAATTACAAGCTAGATAGATTTGTTCAATAGTTTGAGTAGTGAACAATAATTGAAAAACATTTTTTGACAAAGAACATCTAGCTCACCTTTACAGATGTTTTACTCCTCTTTCAAGGACCATTTTATTTCAACATTTTATGCAAACTCTTCCAAAGAATAGATAAGGGAATACTCTTTAGCTCATTTTATGAGGCCAGTATAACTTTTATTGTACTGGAATCAGACACATAAAGTCGAAAAGAAAATTACAGACTAATAGCACTTACGCACAGAGATGTTAAAGCCAAAATACTATTAATGAATTTAGTATTCTATAAAAAAAAGGATAATATGTAATGAATAAATTGTATATGTAAAAAAATCAGGGACACAACAAGAATACTCGCTATCACCACTTCTATCCATCATTGTCCTGAGCAAAAGACAAACCAGGTATTTTCAGAGGATATAATTGAACACATGAAAAGATGTTTAATCTCATAAGTGATTGAGACCACAATGAATACCACTTTATATCTAATAGATAGAAAATTAAGAAATATGATACTACCAATGAGGAAGATGTGCATCAAGAAGACATCTGCAGGTGGGGTTGTGAACTGATACACTGGAAAGCAATTTGGCATCATCTTGTAAGGTTAAGCGTTCACATACTCTCATACCGAAGTATTCTACCTCTGTACCCTAGAGAAACTCGTGCATATGTGCGCAGGAGTACACATGTGAGAATGTTCAAGGCAGCCCTGTTTGTAACCACCCAAATGTCCACTGACAAGAGAATAAAAAAAGAAATTGTTGGTTTTCTATTCAAAGTCTGATGATTACTGGCTGTGTGACCTTGGGCAAGTTGCTTAACTCCTCTGTGTCTGTTTCTCATCTGTAAAATGGAGATGATAATAGTATTTATGTCATAGGATTGAGCATTAAACTACTTTGTATATGTAAGCACCTAGAGTAGTGCCTGGTGTGCAGCAAGCATTCAATAAACGTGGGCAATTATCAAAAAAATTACGGGTTTTGTAATTTTATTTAGCAGGAAGAATTGCCTGAAAAATAAAATGATAATTAAAACAAGTCTCAGAAGCCTACCTGCAGTGTGGGACAAATTTTTATAAAGCTGAAATACAAGCATATTTAAACTGTGCTAAATATGTGTACAGGAATACATATATTTGTGGTAAAACTTTTAATGTGAAAAGTGATATAGCATAAATTCAGGATTGTGTGTATAACTTCAGGGTGAGAGATGACAGGAAGACAAGAGGGAAAGAGGAATAGATGAAACAACACTGGTGATGTTTTAGTTCTTGAGTTCAAATGGGTTTCTTGGTGTTGATTTTATTTACTTAATGACATTAACGTATGTGTTATTTTGGTTGTCTGTTACTAACCATTCCCAAACTTAATTGCTCGAAACCACAACCATTTATTTTTTTCTCATAATTCTGACTTGGCAGGTATCAATTTGGTGGTTCTCCACGTGATGTTGCCTAGAGCCACAGATTTCTGGGAGCTTGACTGAGTTTGAAACATCGGAGATAGCTTATTCATGTGGTTGGCAGTTGATGCTGGCTGTCAGCCGGGAACTCAGCTGACACCTCAGTTCTTCTCCTTGTTACTTTGGGGTCTTCTTATCATGATGCCTGGGATCCAAGAAGTAGCATCCCAAGTATGAGCATTCCAAGAAGAGATACACAGAGACTCTGTGCTTTTGAGACCCTGGTCTGAAAGTCTCAGAACATTTCCTCTACATTGTTTTTGGTCAAAGTAACCTACAGGACCAGCATAGTTAAAAGGGGAGGGGGGAAAGGACCTTTACCTCTCAGTGAGCATACAGATACAAGAAGAAAAGGGGTTGATGGGAGCCACATTTGGAGATTAGTTAATGTACTCTCTGGTCATAACAATTCACATTCCCAACATTTGGAAAATGCACTCACCGTCTCCCCAAACACCTTAAAATCTCAGGTGTATCCAGTTCAGGTTCAAGGCCTATAATCTCTTCATCTAATCAGTTTCAGGTACATATAAGCCATCTTTGCTGCAGTTACTCTCAAGCTTTAGATACATGAACTAAAGAAAGATTTGCTTCCCCATACTCATCTGGCATAAAATGACAAGAGAGGCAATAGACACTCTTATTCAAAAAGAGGGGAAATGAGCCCTGGCCGGTTTGGCTCAGCGGTTAGAGCGTCGGCCTGCGGTCCAGAGAGACCCGGGTTCGGTTCCCGCTAGGGGCGCGTGCCTTGGTTGCAGTTTGTCCCCGGCCCTGGTCGGTCGTGCGGGTGGCAGCCACTCGATGTGTTCCTTTCACATAGATGTTTCTCTCTCTCTCTCTCTGTTCCTCTCTCTCCCTCCCACTCTACCTGAACAAAAAATGAAAAGGTGTCCTCGGGTGAGGATAAAAAAAAAAAAAAAAAAAGAGGGGAAATGAGAGGCGCAAGGCAGTGAAGTGTCCACAGCGATTCTGAGCTCCAGGTGGGCGCGTCTCTAATTCACCATGATTCGAGAAGCAGAGAATGTACAATGGTTAGGGCCTAATTCTCCCCGAGAGTGGTTCTGCCCTAGGCTCTTCCTTACGAGACTGTGACTCTGCCGCGAGTCATCCTTTTCCATCTTTGGTTTGAAGTTGAGTAGCTTTCTCAACCTGCTTCCTAATTTTTGAAGGTTGCAGGCCCAGAAAGCCCTTTTTATTTTGAGCTGTTTCTTCCTTGTAGACTGGACTTATGGAATTCTTTTAAAGATTCTGTGTTTTTTCAGTAATGCAGATTATAATGCCCTCCAGTTAGACAAGAGGCACACCCACAACTCTGTTCAAGACAGGCTGCTTTCTCTACTTTGAGCTGAGGGGATGCTAAAGAAGAATACCCTTAAGAATCTTACATGCTCACTATCCAGCTAAGTAGACCGCAATGAGTGCTCATACGTCTTTCTGTCTAGCTAAGAGGTGTTTGAGGCACTTAAAAAATTTTCTGAAGTCTTAAAGGTTATTACAGCTACAACCCTTGATCCTAACCTACCTTGCTGCTATGTTTTACTAGTCATTCCCTGGATTTGATCTTTGTCCAGAGGTCATTTCCTCCTTGAGAATCTCTTGCTGGCTCAAAAAGGTGTTCTGGGTTCATCCCCTGCTTCTCATCATTTTGTGTAGCCAGCTAGAAGTCAGTTGGCGTTTTCAGTATTCTGCCTGGTAATCGTGGCCAGATCCACAGGTTTATTAGGTAAATGTTTTCCCCTTGGCAACTTCCGTAAGTCCATTAGTTCTACCTTTCACATCACTGCAGGTCAAAGTGTTGCCTTTCATAAGGAGGGCTGCCTTTCGATGATTCCTCATTGTCCTTTCGTTTTCCTGGAGGCCCTAAAGCCTTCATCTTTCGTTCAGCTCCTAAGTTAAGGCCGCGCGTTTCGCTTTGGCCTGGGAGCACCCTATTTCTAGGCGCCACTTCCAGTTTTGGTTATCTCCATAACAAACAACCTCAAAACTTACTGACATTAAATAGCCATGTTATCAGCCCTCATGATGCTGTGGGTAGACTGGGCGCAGCTGGTTCGGCTGAAAGGTTCTCCGTCAGGTGATATTGGCCTGGGCTTCAATTATCTGAGGGTTGTGACCCGAGATGGCCCACCCACATGGCCGGCTTGTCTCTCCTCCACGTGACCTCCCCACAGGGCTCAGGAGTCTCACCGTATGTGATTGAATTCCAAAAGGAGGAGCCCCAAGAATCAGTGTTCAGAAATGAGGCCTGGGCTCAGGGGTCCCGGAATGTTATTTCTCTGTGTTCTATTGGTCAAAGCAGACAGGAACAGACTAGTGTCCACGGAAGGGGAAAAGAAGCCCCTTTCTCAGTGGGGGAGTAGTAGCACAGGCATATAGGGAGGGAAGGAATCGATGGCGTTCATCATTGCAGACTTAATATGTGTATTCTTTACTATATGCCAAGTTTTTAAAAATGATAAAAACACAAGAAAAAGGAGAGACAATTAGTTTCCTAGGAAATAATGACAACTATTACTCTACGCACATACTCCACGTAGGACGCTTACCACAGTCTGCCTGTTACTATAGCACCTCTGTCTCCCTCTTTTCTGTTGTGACATTTCTGTGGATATATGAAATGCCTTTTCCTTCTACTCATTCTTATAATGCTCAAAGGTCAGTAGGTTCAATCATATTACCGAAATAATTGGGAATAATCAAGCTCTATTACCAGGTGTTTGTTGACCCTTATCTAAGTGATTTGCCTAAATATAAATTAGCCAAAGTACAATAAGTATCTAGTAAATTGTTCTTAATTTCTGACTTTAATAAATAATTATATTGAAAGTATCAAGTATTTTAATGAATATTCACTAATGGTAGTTAATGAGTTCTCATATAATTCCTAACTTATTATAGGGTAAAGTAATACTTAAATAAGTTTTGATTTATTGATTAAAGACGAGATAAAAGTGGACTTAGAAGCCACAAATGTTTCTCTCTGCTTTTTTTGTTGTTGTTAATTCTCACCTGAGGATACTTTCCCATTGATTTTCAGATAGAGTGGAAGGGAAAGAGGGAGAGAGAGAGAGAGAAACATTCATGTAAGAGAGACACATCTATTGGTTGCCTCTCGCACCGCCCTGGGGCTGGGGATCGAATCTGCAACCCAGGTACGTGCCCTTGACCGGAAACTGAACCCAAGACCCTTGGGTTCTCACGCTCTCACCGCTGAGTCCAACCGGCCAGGGCTCTCTCTACTTTTGCCATTCCTAAAGCGTTGTCACAGAATTGATCTCACTTGATTTTTACAATACTCGTTAAGTGGGGCACAGATTTGTTGAATGTGTTCAAATTTGATGCGTACAATTGAAGAACATATTAATTATTATGGATTGTATCCAAGGACCACATAGCTAGGAAGAGTAAACATTTGGTTAAGTAACTGTTATCTGTCTCAATAATCATACATAGATTATTCCTTCTTTTTTCATCTTTGCAAAAATATTTTATAAATATTTAACATACTTAGCACCACCAAATGAAGCTAGACTTTATACTGTACTGGGAAACTTATGAAATTTCGATCCCCAAAGAGCACTGTACAAAAATTCTTAATTAAAAACATGATCTTTTAGGAAAGGATTTTTTCACTCAATTTATTCAGTTTGTTAAGGAGAACTTTTGTTTACAGACTTGTGAAGGGGAACTAATTATAGAGATGAAAGTAGTTTAATCAGCTCTTAGATTCTATTCTAGTCAAATCCAATTTAGTTGTAGATATACACCAGGTGCCTGTCCTCAGGATTAAAATTCTGCACATCAGTAATCTAAGATGCTAGACTATAATATATCTAAACAAAAATAGCAAGGTTTAAAAAATATTCCAATGCTTTTAACTTGGCACTTTTGAAAATATTTTCTAGATTCTAATTATAAATGAAGTAATAGCTAATGATTATGGATAATTGATAGTTATACCCCTAGATTTTTCAATAAAAACCTTGGGAAGTTGCTAAATTCCTTTGATTTTTAGGTTGGAACAGTTTTTAACAATATTAAACTAACTCATATCATATAGTGCTTTGCAATTTATAAAGTGTTTTCAGCTCGGCCCGTGTCTCAGTGGTTGAGCATGGACCTATGCACCGAGAGGTCGACAATTCGATTCCTGATCAGAGCACATGCCTGGGTTGTTAGCCCAACCTCCGGTGAGGGGCGTGCAGGACGGGGCAGCTTGATGTTCTTTCTCATCATTGTTTCTCTCTCTCTCTCTCTCTCCCTCTCCCTTCCTTTCTATCTAAAATCAATGAAGAAAAATATTAAAAAATAAAAAAGTATTTTCATTTTATCATGCCCCTTTATTACAGAAATTAAGGTTTAGGAAGGTGACTTGCTAAACCTAGTAGCAGTGGGGCATATGCACATTAAGGATGTGATGAAAAGGAATAATAATTGACTATGTCAGAGCAAGAGGGATGGCTGTATATGAAGTTTAAAAAACAACCATGAGTATAGTATTCCTGAGAAAGTGAGAGTGGATTGTTTCTACAGATAGGCAGCCGCTGGCCATGAGGGAAGGAACAGCTAATATAACGTTAAAGAGAAAACGGGTGCAGGTGTACATGGGCTTGTGGAAAGTTGGAGATGATTTCATCTGGAGCCTTCAGATTCCTGTGAAGTCAGCAAGGTCATCTGCTGAGAGTGAAGAAAGAGGAGAATAAAGATTTCAAATACTTGTCCCAAAGAATGGGAGATCGCCCTGGCCGGTTTGGCTCAGCGGTTAGAGCGTCGGCCTGCGGTACAGAGAGACCCGGGTTCGGTTCCCGCTAGGGGCATGTACCTCGGTTGCAGTTTGTCCCCGGCCCTGGTCGGTTGTGTGGGTAGCAGCCACTCGATGTGTCCCTTTCACATTGATGTTTCTCTCTCTCTCTCTCTGTTCCTCTCTCCCCCACCCCCCACTCTACCTGAACAAAAAATGGAAAAATGTCCTCAGGTGAGGATAAAAAAAAAAAAAAAAGAATGGGAGATTAAGTTGACCAAAGAAACAGTGTAGTGGGATTTCCAGACAGTGGTAAAGCCCCATCCGAGGTTAGTAATAATAAATAAATAAAAACCTGTGATCCGCCCCCACCCCCACCCCACTAGATTTTGTCTTCTCAGATTTAGGAATAGAAAAATTGAATAGCAGTATTTGGAAGACTTGTCTAACAAGTTGAAAGCAAAGAAGGGCTAGAAATTTTATGACATTGGCAAGAATAGTGTTTCAAGAATACTATTTAAATCATGAACCATGAAATCGAAGCTAAATAAAAAAGAAAGTGAGAGAGAAGTTGGGGGGTGGGGTGGAGTAGAATGATTTGATAAATTGTAAACGTCATGTAGAGGCATCAATGCAGTGGAAATCTAGGAGAAATCAAAGACTCAACATGGTGGTAGTAGTTGACAAATTAGGAGATATGATTGTGATCAAAAGTAAGGATGCTTGGAATAATGATTTGGGGGGAAAAGAACACATGGATTATAGCAAATGAAATGGGTGGCAGAGGTAAAGTAGGTTATTGGAGGTCAGGAAACAGAGAGTCCAGATCATGGATGGGAGGTCTGCTAGAATAACATGGTGATAGAACTTGAAACAAAGGAAGGCTGGGTGAGTTAAGAATCTCATTTTTGATAAATGAGGGAGAGTGACTAGAAGGTCAGTAGCTGACACTTACAAGGATGGAGGAAAGTGATACAAACAAATAGCTTGATCCTTTCAAAGAAAAGTACATAGACTTTATACAGAAGCAAGTGGGAGTAATGATCTGGAGTAAAAGAGACTGTCAAGAATGATACTTGGATTTTGAAAGAGTAAGCAGTCACCACTTGAAAGCGAGAAAGGGAGTGTATCTTCTTTGAAGATCCAGGTTTCAGCTATGGCAAAGATGTGGAAGAAATGCTTGGCGAAAAGGTTGAAAAGAGAAGAAAGTGTGCTGCTTTTAGAGAGAAGGGGGAATAGCGGGGGATGGAGATGATGGTGCAATGGAGTATTACGGCTGGGTGAGGGCAAGTAGTGGTCAGTGGGGAGAGGTGGGGGAGATTTCACTTTGGATGCACGCAAGGTTAAGAAGCACGGCAGGGTTAATCAGTGTTTTTGAGGAGGTTGGGTTCTGGATGCAATGATCAGAGGACTCAAAAACACTGATTTAGTAGATATTGCAATTGTAATAAGTTTTGGTAGCTGCACCTCTATTGCTTGGAGGTGGGAAGGGGTTCAGGTAGTGATGCCAATAGCTAAAGACATCAAGGCTAGGGTAGGAGCATAACCTGTAGTTATGAACTTTATACACTCAACTTAACAGTCCCGGCTTAAATCTAATTTGGTCATGTTTTATCTTTTACATACACTGTTGGACTCTATTTGCTGATGTTCTATTTAGGATTTTTACATCCATATGAATAAGTGACATTAGCTTGTAATTTCCCTTTCTTGTTGACTGTCCTTGTTCAGTTTGGCTATCAAGATTACACTAATTTCATCAATGAGTTAGTTGGCGATTATTCTCTCTGTTTCTGTTCTCTGGAAAAGCCCATATAAAATGATCTGTTTCTTGTCAGTTTGATAGAATTAACATGTAAATACTTCTGGACCTCGTGTTTTTTAGGAGTAATATTTTTAAATACTTTCCTAATTTTCCTAATTTCTTTGCTTGTTAAAGGATTATTCAGACTTTCTGTTCTTAAGTCAATTTTGGTAAACTGTATTTTTCTAGAAATGTTTCCATTTTATCTGATTTCAAATTTGTTGGCATTAAGTTGTTCTAATGTTTCGTATCTTTTTAATCTCAGATATCCGTATACAGTGGTACCTCGGTTCTCGAACATAATTCGTTCCAGGAGGACGGTCGAGAACCAAATTGTTCGAGAACCGAAGCAATGAAACCCAATAGGAAATAATGGAAACTGGATTAATTCGTTCCAAGCCCCAGAAAATGCCTATTTACTGGCCTAATTTGTATATAATATGTAGAAAAACATAAGTCTCAACAAGAAATAAAAGTGTACAGTATGTCTAAGGGTTAAATTCAGTGTAAAGCGTGACTCTCTCCACAAAGCGTGACTCTCTCTCTGCACTCACACTGATGACGCAGCAAGGCGCGCTGGGCCGAATGAACGCCATTCGGCTCAACTCGGCTCATCTCGGAAGTTCGAGTTCCAAATATTTGTTTGGATTCCGAGACAAAAGTTTCTCGAATCTCCTGGTCGAATACCGATTTGGTCGAAAGTCAAGGCGTTCGAGAACCGAGGTATCACTGTATATGTTCTAAAAGAATTCTTAGTATTATTTATGCTCTCCCCCTTGCATCAATCTGGCAGATACCCCTCAATTCTTTTGTTTTTTCTTTTTTTAAGAACACACTTTTAGCTTTTTGGATTTTATCTATAGATATATTTTATATTACATTGATTTCCACTCATTTATTTTCTCATTCTTCTGCTTTGTTGGTTTACCTCATTTTCTTAACTTATTAAGTTAGACACTTGAGGTCATTTTTTTTTCTTCCTTCTTTTGTAATGTGTTTTCAAGAATAAAATTTTCCCTGATAAAGACTTTTTGCTCTATTTTAGAAGTTGTGATGTAAAGAATTTTTATTTTTTAGTTTTAATCATTTGAAACTTCCAATATAATTTTATTCCTTGACACAGTAATTTAGTAGTGTATATGTATGTGTGTGTGTATATATACATCATTAGTAGCATTTATATTTATTATTAGTTTCTACTTAATTGCCTTGTGATCCTAAAATGTAATCTATCTTATGGTGTCCTTTAACTTTTGAAAATATTCTTTGTGTACTAGAAGGGGAAAATGGTTAGTTCACTAATTATTGGTTTCAGTATTTTATATATGCCCCTTAGATCAAGCTTGTTAATTAGGTGATTAATATCTACATTGATGCTGATTTTTTGCTACTTGATCTATTAAGGATTTAAAGAACTGCACTGAAATTTCTGATGATGGAATAGTCACTTTGTCCCTGTGTTCTACCGGTTTGTACTGTGTATATTTTATGACATTTTACTAGGTGTATATAAGTTTAAAATTGATGGGACTTGATTGTGAAATTTTATTATCATGTAATGGCCATTCCTGTATTTAATAATGCTTTTTCTCTTTAAGCTTATTTGTCTGATATTAATTTAGTGATACTTGCTTATAAAAATAATTAGCTACTTATAATTTTTCCTCATTTTACTCCCAACTTCCCTGCATCCTTATGCTTTCAATGTATCTCTTAAACAGCAAGTAACCGGATTTTAATTTCTAATTTGATTCTAACATGTACCTTTTAACTGGTCAGTGTATTTCATTTAGATTTTTTGTTATTGTTGTTATGTTTGGAACAATCTCTACGTTAAACTTTCACCATGGAACTGGGCAGAGTAATAACATCAGTCTACTTTCAACCGGATAGCAATTCACTGTTGCTTGGTCTCAGAAAACATCAAATGGAGGCTTAAAAGTTCTCTCCATTTCCCCACACACAAAAAAAGCAAAACCAAAATAAAATTAAACGTCCTGTTTATCTTGAATACTTAAAGTAGGAAAAATGATGAGCAAAAATATCCTCTGTATTGATTTTCAATAAAAGTTCAATGTCATGGACCCTTGTAGTCTTAGGCTTCTAAACTTCTATGGGACTCACACAATTTATCGTGTGAATCTCTGTAATTCAAGTTACCTAGCAAGTTCAGTTTCATGTGGTTTTATTGCCTGTTGACAGTGCGTTAATTTGTTACAACAGGAACACTGTATGGGCTATAATTATGTGTTGTCAGCACTGAATAAATGTCAACCTTATAAGTGAATTATTGTTTTTGAGATAAGATGAATAAATCAAGCTAGGATGTGCTCAGGGATTGGGAATTGGGAGTGGACACTCTGAGAATTAAAATCGCCTAAGGTGAAACACCTGGTTTTATGAAAACTAATTTTTAGTAGCATTGTCTTATATACTAGGGCAAAAACAATCCTCCAGGGGGTGGGGGGAGAAAAAGCCTTTGAGACTTCTTGTAGCTGAGACCCTCAAGTACAAATAAAATTTAATGTTTTTCTTAAACACTATTGCCCAAATAAGGAAATTTCATACTTGGAAACTGAGATTACTATATATTTAGCCTTGTTCTCTCTGGGTCATGGTCACTGCATTAGTTGTTGGAGTTATGAGACCTACTAAGTTTTATCTGGTAACTTTGTGTTTTGTTTCATTTCGTTCCCCCCCCCCACCAAAGAATTTACATATAGACCTGAAATACATTAAGAAAGATTTTCTAATCTTTCTTTGGTTATTAATGTACGTATTTTTGTGTGTGTGTTCAAGACTGCTAGGTGAGTAGTACGATATAATGTGAAGAACCTAGGCACTCTGACTGGGAGAGCCAAAGATAAGTTCAAACTATGTATGTTACTTACTAGCTGTACAAACCGGACAAACACTTCAGTTAATTCATCCTCCGTGTCAATGAACTCAGCTGGGAGGGGAAGGGATCCTTTCACAATGCATGAGTATTCCATAGCATCTTGTTATACACCTTAGATGTCTTACAAATTTATGTATCAATTGTACCTCAACAAACCTGGAAACAATGTTCTCCATCCTTGAATTGGACATATTAAAACCATTGTTCTGTCTAACTCATAGGGCAATTGTGAGAATAAAATGAGATCATGTATGTGAAATTGTTATATGTTATAGGATAGTATAAAAATGTTAGCTATATAATTTGGCGTCTCCAGAGCCACTGTTTTCCAGCATGGATGGTATTGCCTTCACGTAAATTCTTTAGTAGTCATGACTTACATCATGTTTTGACTTTATATATGTTCCAGAAACTTAACATTTAACTTGTTTGTGAAATATTTTATTTTCGTAGCAGGATATATAAACAACTGCCCATGGCAAATGTATTTGTTCTTAAATAACTTTTCAGAATTTTCTCATTAAAAACACTAGGGTTGCCTGGCTGGTTTGGCTCAGTGGTTAGAGCGTTGGCCCGCGGACCAGTTAGTCCCAGGTTCGGATCCCGCTAAGGGCATGTACCTTGGTTGCAATTGTCCCCGGCCCCGGTTGGGGTCGTGTGGGTGGCAGCCACTCTATGTGTCTCTCTCACATCGATGTTGTTTCTCTCTCTCTCTTCTTCCCTCTGTCCCTCCCGCTCTATCTGAAGATAAATGCAAAAATGTCCTCAAGTGAGGATAAAAAAAAAAGCACTAGGGTTATTGAAACACATCTAACTGACATAAAAATAACTTTTGTCATAACACCTACATACCTTTATCTAAATTTATGTCAACACCATGGTAGCCTTTATAATATTTTTAGATTTCAAACTTTCCATTAGAGATCAAATTCTTGAAAATTGATTAGAGAAAGATAGTTATTAAATTCATATTCTTTTGAAAGAATATGTGTTTCTAGTAATGGGAGGTACAGTTTTTCTGTACACAGCCACTTTACTCCCACAAGTTACAGACCATCAAGAAGAGCATCTGGCCCTGGCCGGTTTGGCTCAGCAGTTAGAGCGTCGGCCTGTGGTCCTGAGAGACCCAGGTTCGGTTCCCGCTAAGGGCACGTACCTCGGTTGCAGTTTGTCCCCGGCCCTGGTCGGTCGTGCGGGTGGCAGCCACTCGATGTGTTCCTTTCACATCGATGTTTCTCTCTCTCTCTGTTCCTCTCTCTCCCTCCCACTCTACCTGAACAAAAAATGAAAAAATGTCCTCGGGTGAGGATAAAAAAAAAAAGAAAAAAGAAAAAAAAAGAAAAAGAAGAGCATCTGTATCCCCAAATGTTTCAGGGTATATGCCAAGAATTTGTACAATGCTCCTTCTTGAATTTGTTTCACAGATGTTCCATCCAAGAGACCTCCAGTTGTATGGCCTGACAGCCTTGGGATTTTCTCACCCATCCCTAACCTTTTATGGATCGTTCTGGTGTCAATGTGAAGATTGGAAGTCGTTAGGAAATAATTACAGTGGCCCAGTTCAGGGATGATGAGAGATTGCATTTTCACCAGCATGGAACTCAGGAGACAGAAGATGCACATTTTATAGGTAAAGATACATGATTCTTGACCAGGGGTGATGGTGTCTTCCAGAGGACACTCAGCAAAGTTTGGAGATAGTTTTATTTGTCACACCTGGAGTAGGGGTGTTACTGGCATCTAGAGGGCACAGATGAGGGATACTGCCAATCATCCTGCAACACACAGGACGACACCCACAACGACGATGTGTATGGCCCAGAATATCGACAGTGGCAAGGTTCAGAAGCTCTGTATAGGTGGTACCCAAAGCCATCAGAGTGAATAACAGAATACAAAAGGCCTGGGAAGCTAATCCAAGAAAACATCAATATGCCAAAAAAGAAAGACCAAAAGATAAAACTGAGAAAGAATGGTTTCAGAGGCATCGAAGAATCTGGTTGGCAATATCATGAAAACCAAGAGAGGAAAGGGTTTCAATTTGAGAGTGGTCATCAGCCAAAAACCAAGGAAGACGAGGACTGGAGAGTCTAGTGGGTTTGGTGATAAGGTGGTTGTGCTGAACACCCTCCATTTGCCTCTGAAGATCCATGATCTCTCCTGCTTTGCGCCCAGGAAGGTTGATTTAACACATCCATCAACAGCATTTTCTTGCCCTCTGGAGTCCCGTTGGTTTTGGACAATGGGAGGCACCGAAAAGAGAGAAGAGAACAGAAGGAGAGAGAGCTCTCGTTATTTATTTCCCACCTCTCTCCCTGCGGGCCACAGATGGACAGGGGCAGTGTTCTCTCGAAAAGCTCAAGCTCCTGCTAGTCGGCTCTTGTCCAGCAGCCTCACTGGCTTCTTGCCCCTCACGTCCTGTGGGGTGGGAGTCGTTTTCACCTACTGCTGGCCCTGGGTCTTCACCACCCCTTGTCAGTTCCCAGCCTACACCCTTGTAAACAACCTCTTCCTTGAACTCCCTTAGCTTTTCTGTTTCTGCTCTTTCCTGCCAGGAACCTGCCGGACAGGGAGCCGGTTGTTTTGATCAGAGTCACCTTCAATGGAGTGGTTGAGGAAGATGGTGGAGAAGTAAATGGAAGGAAAGGAAGAAAAGATTAAGGACGTGGATATTTTTAAAAATAGCATGTCCACGAAGGAAGGGAAGTGCTGGAGAGCATCATAGCTAGTGAGACTTCTGAAGAACCAGAGACTTGTCTTTAGGTTGTGAGCAAGAAGCTGATGTAGAACGAGAGGATAAACATTATATTAGCAAAAGACTTGAGAAATTGTAATGTGATGTAATCTGGTTAGACTTGCACGAAGAGGCGTTGAGAACAATGAAAGAGAGAGTTGATGGGCTAGTACAGGCGGAGTAGAGTTAGGGAACTTCGTGCCCTGTGGGCTCAGTTTCTTCCCCTTGAAGGTGAGGCCATTTGTTCAGAGGGGAAGGATTTGGGAGGGGAAGACGGAGGGGAATGAGAAAGGCTTGAAACAGTGGTCGTGGGGAATGGAAGAGGAAATTGTTTGCTGAACAGTTTCGGACTCGAGTTGCAATGTTCGGAAATCTGGAAATATAAAGGAACAGTGCTTTGGAAGAATAAGGTGACAAAAATCTGGAGCATGCTAGCAGGAAGGTGATTGATGTCATCCACCAAGTGTCTAGGCTGCACAGGAAGGGCAGAAACCAGGAAAACGGAGAAAGTGAAAAAGAGAAGGTTGAGAAATTGGAGGTCTTAAAGAACACGTTGGGAGTAGAGGCTTGAGAGAGCAGAGGGTAGATGCTATTGTCGGAGAACAGTACATTGAAATGGAAGATTTCAAAAAGGAATTTCGTAGTGAAAGTCAGGAGAACTGAATGGATAATGACAGAATGTTTGCTAATCAGAGGGGCACAAGGGGATTATAATTTCTTCCCTGAAATTCATTATCAACTGGGTTCCCTGAATAGAAGCCCTCAAACAGTAATAAGTAGACAAAACTAAGCCCCCATGTCTTCATTGCAGGAATGTGTGTGTTTCCTTCCTAGATTGTGAATTCCTTGAGGAGAAGGAATTATCTTACCCATTTTTATCACTCCTCCTTTATCTAACACAATTCCTTGCATATATTAGACCCTCAAACCTTTGTAGAGTATTTTTAAAAGAGAACAAAGGAAAATAAATCAAATTTTCATCGTGAGATAATAGTTTACTAGATATATTTGAACAGCTAAATTATATGATCATAATTGTATTCTGCAATAAATTCAGTATAAAACTCCTCAAAATTCTATACATTTCTTATTTGTGTGTTAATGTTTCATTTTGCATTTCAAAACTAAATTATATTTATGGTGGCATTTACAGTCAATTTTAAATGGCAGCTTTTTTTAAGGATCACTCTCTTATAGTCCAAATATGCAGAATTTTTAATAAGATCCTATAGAGAGGAATTGCAATGTTGTGTTTGGCATCGGTGAGTTGCATCCAGACTTCTGAAATTACCTTTATTTCCATAATTGTATCTTTAAGATCTTATATCTATGTATTCTATGCACCATTTTGCTTCATATATATCTAGTAGTAATAATAATAACTACCATTTGAATAAGACATACTATGTAACAGACACTGTTCCAAGTAGTTTACATGGTTTACTTATTTTATTCCTCCTAACAACCCCATGAGGCTGAGTAGCTATTATTATTTTATAGATGAGGAAACAGATACAGAGCGGTTCCACTCATGTGCCCAAGGTCACAAGCTTAGTGAGTGAATCGAAACCTAGGGACTCAGGCACCAGTGCTCCGGATATGACCCACCACTACCAATATAGACACAGATAGGGGCACAGAGGTAGAAGCATGATCCTCTATTGCTTGTCCAGTGTCTGTTTCCTTTGTCTCGAGCCCCCTGAGGTCAAGGATGCTGCACGGCACATTGATACTTGTCAATAAATAGTTTGTAAACAAATGAATGAATGAGCTTCACACTTCCCAAGATAATTTGGAGATTCCCTACGGGAACAGCTAAAACCTACAGTTTTTATTCCATTTTCAAATTATTTTACAAAGAATACTCCTGGCTTTTCTTTCAAGTCTATTCCAGTATTATTTGGGTGGTTTCTTAGGAGACATGTTATGACATTTTAAACCTTTACATGGAAAACGTCGTTCTTCTGCTGAGACAAAAATGAGCTCTCCTTCCCCTCCTGCCTGATATAATAGAAGATTAAGTGTTTACAGGAGGAGAGTTTGTAAGGCAGGATTTCTGCAGCAGCGGGTTTTAAATATTCCAGTCAAATCCTGCCCTTTTGTCCGACTCTCACTGATGAGTGTTACCATCAAAGCTTCGCTCTGGCATCCATTAGTCACCAAGTGCTTATTTTGAGAATGGTTGCTATCATCACTTATTCCCTACAAAGGTGCCACCTAGTTACTTTTGTTTTGGCAATTATGGGTTAAATACAGTCTTGGGTTCAGTCCTGCTTAAACTTGCTGGCTCACCATTTAAAATTAATGCATGATGGGTTGTTTTTTACAAGAGTAAACCTTTCATTGAACAGAACTCTTTCAAAGCGCCATTTGTATTCTTCTGTTCCATAGGAGAGAGCATCCTTTGGCTGGCCAGCTGTGTTTTTCCACCCATGCCCTACAAAGCTGTCCTATATCACGGTTAATAATGACTAGTGATTGAACAGAACTTGTATTTTATTTTTTAAATATTGTTCCCTTCTGAGATACCCATTTGACCCTCCTTCCTCATGGCCTTGCTGTCATCTTTTTAAGTATTTACTACCAGTGCATGGACTTAATGTCACTTTACATAATTTTCTACTAAGGAGTTTTAAAATTACAAATATCTCCTTTTTTAAAATTATTTTTAATTTCAGTAATTCCCTAACAGAGGACTCTGAAAGGGATGAATACATTTTATAGCAATTTCTTGATAGGAAAAAACATATTTATTTTTCTAAAGCTCCTTATTTTATACATATTACCCTGCATGTCTCCCTCCTAGAACTTTTCTACATTTTGTCTGGTATTCATGAACTATAGGGTATTTAAAATGCCTTTCTCAGTTAACAAAAAGGAATAGAAATTGGAATTTTAATTTTTTTTTTCTTTATTGATTCCAGAGAGAGAGGAAGGGAGAGGGAGACAGAGACAGAAACATCGACGAGAGAGAACATCGACCACATGTCCTCCACAGGGGGATCGAGCCCACAACCTGGGCATGTGCCCTGACTGGGAACCGAACCGGTGACCTCTGGGTGCATGGGTCGACGCTCAATGACTGAGCCACACCGGCCGGAATGAAATTTTAGATTCATGAGGCGCAACAGTACCTATTGCAGCAACTACATGTTAGAGACTGATCAATACTAAGGAATCATTGCTGTGGGATGAAAAAAACCTAGAAATGAGGAATAAAAATAGTGATTTTGGATACTTCTTCCAAGAGACACGATTGTAAAGAAAAGCAGAGAAGTGAGGTTTCGCTGGAAATTTTAAATTATAGGTGGGCATATTTTAAATAGTGGTTAATTTAAAACTCTTCAGTCAATATGAATAATACAACAGAGAAATAGATGATGCAGAGAGAGAGGAAATCATTTAATTGCAGGAGAAAAATTGCAATTGGGTGAGAAAGGAAAGACCCACAGCATAATTTGATCGTTTGGCCTTACATAGCTTAGAACACGTCTATTGGAAGGTCAGTGCAGACAGTATTTACACAGGCGCATTTCACATGGGCGATGGAGAGGTGAGGTAGGCCCCATCTGGTAGCTTCTATTTTCTCAGTGAAATATGAGCAAAGTGAAGGGTTTAGACTTGGGGAAAAGGGTGTACAAGGTTTAAGGCAAGAGGAGAAGCGATAAAATAGTAACCCAGAAGAGTGGAGATGAGAACTTGTGACAAATGTCTGGATTCCACACTGGTCTACCAGGGGAACGTGTAGACACCTGTTTTATTTTGATTTTTTATTGTTGAAAGTATTACAGATGTCCCCCTTTTGTCCCCATTGACCCCCTTCTTCCTGCTCGCACCCCCTCCTACCTTCCCCAGCCTAGTGTCCATGTCGATTGGTTGTGCATATATGCGTGTAAGTTCTTTGGTTTATCTCTTCCCTCCCCTCTGACTCCCCATTCCTCTGAGGTAGAAAGCTGTTTTACGCTTACTTCTCATGGGGAGCCCCTTTTTGGGTACTTACCAAGCATCATGTCTTCAATAACAGGCCATATGGCTTTAGCTCTCACTCACCATTATTTTCCACTCTGATTCAGTCCATTCATATATTTCAAACATTTTTCAAGCTTTATTTTGTAATTTCATGTGTTTGTGTAAGAGCAGAGGTTTTTGAGTATTTTTAAAGGAATTCGAACTTCCATTTCTCTGAATTTCAGTCTCATCCTTTATAAATTTTGCAGGATTGTAGTTAAGAATTAGAAATGATAACGTATAAATTATTAGCCCAAGATTGGCAATCAATAAATGATAGTTATAATTATTATTACTACTAAATGTTATCCTTTTGTCCAAAGAATATTAATACCTTGCTTCTATGCTGCCTTTTTTTCATAGATAATGTCAACTTCTGGTATTTTATTTTTAACAAATATTTCTCTCTCCCAATTTTTTTTTACAACTTTAATGCAGTACAATGTTTCTAAGATATCTTTTTTGAATTATATATTTTTTTCTATTTTAGCTTATGTAATGTTTTTAGGGCCTTGATGTTGTAATATTTGAGAAAGAATAGACTTCAAATGGAATATTTATTTCCTCATGAGACTTTATTCTTACTATGTAGGCAAAATGATAATTGATGATATATATTTAAAAGTCCAAATAATAACACTGCAGAAAAAAAAACAACAAGAAGTAAAAATGCTAACATAACTTGAAAGGGATTTTTGAAAACTGTCCCAGTATTATCCATATTCTCTTTGTCTACTAACATGTTTCCGAAGACTACAATGTTTTGTAATAAAGCGTTCTATCAATCTGAGTAACTAACACTAAGAAATACTAATCATATAACTTTAGTGTCAACCTGGTTTTATTTCCACATTAGAATATTCATGTCCATACTTGGTATTCTCTAAAGGAACACGGATACTACCAAATCAATGTTCAATATGTAAAGGAGGAATATGAGAGACTGACACAGGGAATCTTTATTCAACATCTTCTTCCATTTTGGTCTGCTCTAGGGCATGGATCTCTCTTTCGGGTAGTAGCCCATATTCATTTAGGAAAGATTCCACATCCCCAGCAAAAAATTCTTCAGCAAACTGTTCAGCAACACTAATAAAATTGCTTATGAGCTCCCCGCCTTTGTAGATGAGCAGCGTGGGGAGGACATCTGCGGAGAAGCGGTCCCCAGCACCTGTATTGGACGCTTTGATTTTACAAAACTTGACCATGGGGTATTCGGCTGCCAGGCACGTTAAGCTACCGTTTAGAGCGTGGCAGCCCTTAATGCCCTCTTCATAAATGTGGACAATGATCGTGGTGATTTTCTGCTCCTTTTCAATGGTCTCCAGGAATTGCTCCCCACTTTCCAGCTCATACACAAACCCATGTCTCGGCCCAAAGCTCAGCTTCTGGTGCATGGCCTGCATACACTGTCTCCGGTATTTACGAAGACAGTTTTCATCCTCTTTGTCTTGGTGGATTAGTTCATACTCTTGAATGCTCATCTGGGAACAAACAAAAGAATGATAGAGATCATTCAGCCAGAAATTTAATTCTTTCTTTTTTTTTCTTTATCCTTGCCTGAGGACATTTTTCCATTTTTTGTTCAGATGGAGTGGTGGGGCGGGGGGGAGAAACATCGACGTGAAAGGGACACATCGAGTGGCTGTCACCTGCATGACCAACCAGGGCTGGGGCAAACTGCAACCAAGGTACGTGCTCTTAGCGGGAACCGAACCCAGGTCTCTCTGGACCGCAGGCTGACGCTCCAACTGCTGAGCCAAACCAGCCAGGGCCAGAAATTTAATTCTATAGACACACCAAACCCATCCTCAACTCATAGAGTTGGCATTTGCTGTCCCTCCCCAATATGGCCTTCTCTTTTACCTCATTCAACCTTTTGTTCAAAGGTCACCTCTTTGATTGCTCTACCTAAAAGAGTCCCTGCCCCAAGTATTCTGTTCCTTACAGTATATGGGTTGAGTTTTTCTTCATAATCACTACCTGATATTGTATTAAATATTTATTTGTTTAATATTAATAATTGTTTTTCTAACTGATATGTTCCACGGGGGCAGGAATTTTGTATGTCTCATTCACTACTCTTCAATGTCTGGCCCATAATAGGGATTCAGTAATTATTTCATGATATAAATGCATGAATAAGTATTGCTGAATATAGTTGAACCATAAGATAATCACCATCTCAATGTGCCACTTAACTGCTCATCACTTTCGGTGGGGAAAAAAAAAACCACCCAGCAAGGTCTACTCTGAAGAGACTTTTATAAAACACACACACACACACACACACACACACACACACACACACTTAAATGTGTCCTCAACAAATGCCTTTGAACCTTAATGTCTCCTCCATAAAAGTTGTTAAAAAAAATTGTGTCTTATCACTTAATGTTTTTTTGGATACATAAAATAGGATTCAATCAAGACAGCTTTTACTACTATTTAGAGTTCATCGGATTAGCCAGGAGGTTCCAGCAGCATCAGTATCACCTGAGAAGTTCTGGGAAATGCAAATTTTCAGGCACCATCCCAGATCTATCAAATCAGAACCTGTAAGGGTGAGGCTGGTGAGCCATATCTAAACAAGCCCTCCGGGCACTTCTTAACCACTGGTTTAGGCTAGAGAAAGAAATGACCTAACCTTCATCTTCCAAGACAGCTACTTACCACTGCAGTTGGAATATAAAATTGCTTGCAGAACCTTTCTTAATAGCTACATTGTTATGAACTTATCCAATAGAATGTCAAAAACCCATCCCCTGCAACCACACTAAAAAAAGAGAAAAAATGAGGAGGAGCAAGTAGAAGAAGAAAGGGAGAGAGGGAGGAAGGAGCAATAAAGGGTATAAAGAAATGTGGAGCCCTGGCTGGTTTGGCTCAGCGGTTGGAGCATCAGCCTGTGGACCAGAGAGTTTCGGGTTCAGTTCCCGCTAGGGGCACGTACCAAGAAAGGAAGGAAGGAAGGAAGGAAGGAAGGAAGGAAGGAAGGAAGGAAGGAAGGAAGGAAGGAAGGAAGGAAGGAAGGAAGGAAGGAAGGAAGGAAGAAAGGAAGAAAGGAAGAAAGGAAGAAAGGAAGAAAGGAAGAAAGGAAGAAAGGAAGAAAGGAAGAAAGGAAGAAAGGAAGAAAGGAAGAAAGGAAGAAAGGAAGAAAGAAAGAAAGAAAGAAAGAAAGAAAGAAAGAAAGAAAGAAAGAAGAAAGAAAGAAAGAAAAAGAAAAACAGAAATGTGGAGCAGGCCAGAACCATGGAAGTTGGGACAGTTCCCAAGGGGTATCAATCAGCCTTCTCATCGAGTAGCCTCTCCTGACATAATTGAGAAGGCAAGAAACTGGTATTTATGAAAGATCTATGTCTTAGGCACTTTACATAGTTTATTTTACTTAAACCTCACAACAAACCTATGGGGTAGTGATCATTACAGAAGTTTAGGGAAGATATTGAGGGTCAAGTTTAAGTAAAAGTATCTGATGCTTCCATGTGTCCTTCTTTTGTTCCTGCCTCTTATATTTGTTTTTCTAAGGTCCTCATTCTTCTTCTTATATTTTTTTGTGCTTTAAGGATGCATTTGAGCATTTTTATGAGTATTTGTTCCATTCACATATTCAGTCATATAGATATTTAGGCACTTAGATACCTTTCTGAAGCTTAGCCTTAGTACAGCTTTAATAACGATAAGGTCTCATGTTTGTATGGCATTTTACATGGTTCAAAACTCGCTTACACTTACTTTCTCTTCACATCCCTTTAGAGCAAGTGGAGGAGGTGTTGTTACAGTTCCCAAGATGGGAAAATTTAATTGTCTCATCCACATGACACAGTGACTCAGTGAAGGAACCAAAACCCGACAATAAGATTTTAGACTGGAAAATTTTTATATTGTCCAGAAGCCTGAAAGCAGGTATATTTCTGAAGCATTGTCTGCTGAGAATCGATATACAACAGCTCAAAGATACTGGTTTGAAGACAATGCACTGAAGAGATTTTCCCCCACAGTGATAAACATCACTTTATGGCTTCTTTGATTAATTATGTTGATGTTATATAAACCAATACATGTTAATTATAAAGATTTGAAAAAATAACCTAAAAACTAAAGGAAGAAAGTAGTGTCACCACTCTGATACTTTGGGATAATCTCCATGAGCATCATAGAGATCATCTTCTAACATCACTTCATGCACATAGTTATACACATTATATAACAAGTAAATAAGTGAGATAAAAAAATTTGTGCTGTAAAAATAGGCGATTCCTGTTTGCACATTGTAAATGATTGATCATTGATTTTTCCTTAGCTTACCTTTCTGCTGAATCTTTCTTTTGAGTCTTTGTCATCCCTACTCTGGGGAGAAGACATTTGTCTGAGAATCTCCTTCTTGCTGGGAGGGACTGAGTCACTGTCTTCGCTCCCTAATTTAAACTTTCTCCAGTCATTTATTACTCCTTTGGGTCCTGGAATACAATGAAAAACCAATTGTTTCCCTTTTCCCTTTCAAAAAGACTTTATGCAATTAAAATTTGTGTACATATGGACATGAGAATAGACTTATCATGTTCTATGTCAGAAATAAACATCTTGTGTGGGCTAGAAATTTCTGACTGCCTAACTCATAAAAATGTTTTCCCACATTAATATTGTGAAATGGGTTTTGGCTAAAAATCTTTTTGTAACATCGGCATTAATGAAAATACAAATTATGGACTTTGAACTATTGTCAAAATTTCATGGTAAAGATATTAAAAAATTAGAGTGTAGGGAGGAAACTAGAATTCTAGAAAAATAGCACTGTTATTACATAAGAAAGAAGCTTCAGCAATAAACTAAAATGGGCACCACACTAGTAACAAAGGGAACCAGGATTGTTGGAGAATTGAACTAAAATGTCACCAAGATCCAGAATAACAGTAGGACATCAAAGAAAACCAGTGAGAGGGAGACCCTGCCTCAATGGACAAAACTAACATGGCCTTAGGAAATCGTTACATAACCATCCAGTTCCTTCTAAGATTCTAAGAATCATTTACAAATGCAGAAAGGATAGGATTTGCAGATTTAAATCAGGGTGATCCAACTGGAATTCTGAAGTTCAGTTGCCCTAATAATAACAGTGCTTGGAAGAAGGTCTAAATTCTTAAAAATATGCAGTTTAATATAGTCTTCACTAAAACTTAGCCATATCCACACCTTTAATATCACATTATATATATGGATGTATTTTCTTTCTCCATATATTTCCTAATAATTTTTATTTATATAATTTTAATATAAATTTATTTATACAGTATGGAACAAAATAGGATTACAGTTGTGAGTACACAAAACACAGTTTATTTGTGCATTACTATTTATTCATTATTGTACTGTTTTTCATACAAACAACTGTAAACCTATGTTTGCCAACCCCTGCATTCATTATATTCAGGCAATTAATACTTTATATTTGTGTCATTTTCATCTTTCAGATATATGTTTTGCATACACAAAATATGCTTGTGTGTAGCATGTGTTTATATGTGTAAAAAGAGCATCATTTTTCCTCTTGTTTTTTAAAAATAGTTGTACATTATACATACTTTCCCTAACCATGTTATTTTTTACTTCATAATATATCTCAGAGATTTTTTTTTCCACATATATTATATGTGTACACATATATCCTAGATGTGTATATACTGGAGTCATGGTGTTCCATTCTTTAAAATCTGGAGTCATGGTGTTTCATTATATAGACATTAATTTGTGTAAACAGTTTCTTTTTTATGTACGTTGTTGCTCCCACAGTTTTTCTGTGACAAACCTAAGGTTTTTCTGGAGGATTATTGATTTGAGAATGTTCTCTCATTATCTTTATTTTTTTCAAAGTCAAAAAATTATTTAAAAAACCACTTTATTTATTTACCTTTTGGTCTACTTGTTTACAACTGCAAAGAAAGTCCATAGCTGAGGATATTAGGAGAGTGGGTAGTGTGCACGGAGGTCTTACGATAGCTGGGCAGCAAGAATCCTCAATAATTTGTGTTTTTAATTAAATTTCTCATTTCTTGATATCTAAATAAAACTTTTAAAGTACTTGACCTCACATTAATGTACCCACTCAGTTATTTTTAAATGATTCCACCAGACCACTCAAAGGTATAGCAAATTTCATACTGAACAGTGGCAATAAGAACATTAGAGATCTCCAGATTTAATGTTGATTAAATAATTAGTTTTCTTCCTATAGCTTTGCTTACCTGTATGTGTGGCCTGTCCTTCAAAGTCTTCTTCTAAACTTTGGTTTTTGGCTTCTTCCATTTTAGAAATTAGATGTGATGTAATCTATAGGATGGACAAAGAAGTAAGGACAGATGAGCTATAAATACATATTCCTCTGCTGTCAGATTCCAAGGAGGTTAAGGATTATTGCCAAGTGATAAAGTTTCTAGTATGTTTCTATCTGCTTGTAAAAGGATATTAATGTTTGTGTTATTAGAGATATTTGAACCTAAGGATTTTACATAATTCATAGTTTGTCTTCTTTTACTTAAAAAGCCTTCAGTTTAGGTCTATGTACTTAGTGAACATTACCTATTACTGATTTTCTTTTTTTTTAATTACTGTTACCAAATTTCATAAAATTATACCTCAATATTTTATATAAAACATATTTTATTCATAATGATTATATACTTACAATGAACATGTACTATGTGTCAGGCATTGTTCCAATTATTTTAAGTGCTAAAAATCATTTAATTCTCACATGTGACTGGACCAATTATTTAATGCTACTTTATAACTGAGGGAACTGAAGGACAGAATTTAAGTTACTTGCCATTTTTTTCTCAATACAGTTTGACAGATTCAACCTCCTAATTGTCATTAAAGAATGATGATCTAAAGAAGATCATAACATCTCTCCATTCCATAGCAAGATGGCAGATATGATCCACTGAGTAAATGAAGACAGTGATTATACCTATAGGATTCTGATATATCATAAACTCTCACAAAAGCACATGGAGTTTTATTCATAGGAAACTCCCTGATGCCCTCATGTAGAACCTGTTCATTCTTAGTTCACACTCAGATCCAACCAATTTGCTTATTTATCTTTCCCTTATCTGGACAACTCTATTATTATACATACAACACAGTCCCTCAGAGGTCCATACAGTTGTGATTTTCTTGAAATTTTCAAGTCAGGGAAAATATACTAATAGCGGATATACTGGTTTTTTACCTTTTTTATTCCTCTACCTTTTCCCTCTGTCTCTTTCAAAGTCAATTTTAAGCAATGACATCATCCAGTTTTATGCTGTGATCCACCCCCAAAAGTATTTTTATTGATTTACATTTCATCCTTGGACTTGTTTTTTTTTGGTGCTTTCCCAAGGCACAGAAAGGTAAACAGAACTCTGTCTTCTTGATCCCCCCCCCCCCCCGCTTTTTTTTTAATCCTCACCAGAGGATATTTTTCTAATTACCTTCAGATAGAGTAGGAGGGAGGGAGAGATAGAGAGAGAGAGAAACAGGACATGAGAGGGACAAATCGACTGGTTGCCTTTTGCACGACCCTGACCAGGGCCAGGGGTGAACTGCAACCAAGGTACGTGCTCTTGACTGGAATCAAACCCATGACCCATTGGTCCGGGGGGGCGTGGGGAGTGATGCTCCAACCACTGAGCAACCCACCAGGGCCGGATTCCTCTTGATTCCTTTTTTTTTTCCCCTTCTGCTGCCATCGTTTGGCCTAGTCTCATAATTTTATTGTTTCCCTCCCTGCAATCCCTACCCAGAATCACTGGAGGTCAAAGGTCTTTGCCAATTTAATTTTATCCACTTGAACAAGAAAAGGCTTTTAAGAGAAGGCTGTCAAGGGAATAATAATCCACTCTTCAATATTTATGTAACTATAGCCCAGTAGGTGTGGCTCAGTGGTTGAGCATCAACCCATGCACCAAGAGGTCGCTGGTTCGATTCCTGGTCAGGGCACATGCCCAGGTTGTGAGCCAAATCCCCAGTGGGGGGCATGCAGGAGGCGGCCAATTGATGTTCTCTCTCATCGATGTTTCTGTCTCTCCCTCTTCTTTTCTCTCACTCTAAAGTCAATAAAGAAAAAAAAAATTTAAACAATTATTTATGTAACTATAAATGTAATAAAGAATATTAAATTAAATTTGAATGGATTTAGTAATAAAAATAAAGAAAATGGATATCAGGTAAAATGGAATATGTAAATGTTGTTGGACAAAAGAAGCTACTTAATTACTACAATTATTTAAAAATAATTTTTGCATCTAAGAAAAACAAATACTATTGGTTTGGTTCAAAAGAACACTACAGAGGAAAGTAATGGAAACTTATTTGATAACGTCAATGGTTGTTTAGTCCCCAGAAAAATAGAGACTCAAGCCAGTCTCTTATTTTGCAAGAGTAGGTAGTTAATCTGGAGCAGCTACTACTTGCAATAAATATACATAAGGTTTTTTAAAATCCAGAAATATTTTATTTCACATGTTGAAGAGACATAAGCCTAGCTTGCTTCTTGCCAACCTAATTGGCAGTCCTTAGTGGAAAAAAAAAGAAATCTCATTTTACAAAACGGCTTTTGTCAATTTTAAAGAATCCCTTTACTGGAATGATAATCCAGTTACTTGGGAAAAAAACAATTTGTTGATTGAATTAGTGTATGTTAGGAATAAACTATGCACCAGGCATTTCCCTGGGCTCTGAAAAACACGAGAACAAAACTCTTCTAGTACGGCACTCACAAATACGAAGACTTTGGTCAGCGGGTTACCTATTTAGTAAAGCAGAGGCCATTCTTACCTAATACCTCTATTTGAGTTAGAGGGCAAAGACTGGTGAAATGTACCACTTTTTACTAATGGGGGAGCCAGTGAACAGAGGCAGAAATTGGAAAAAAACAATGGAAACAACAGGAATATTTGCTTGTACTGCTTGAAGGCTCAGTAGAGAAAGACACGGTCTAACTAGCCATTGATACATTTTATCTACACTCCTGTTAATACCCCCTGCAATCAAGCCAGTTATCTTTTGCAAAATTTGCATCAGTATCCTAAAATTAATTGAAACAATGTTTGGAAGGTGCTTAGATCCTGACACATAGTAAGTGCTGCAGGAGTCTGTAAAGCGAAATAAAAACCCCACAGGAAGTTGGTTGCACTGTTGCTTAGTCTGGAGACTTGTGTAGCGAAGGGAGAAATTTCACTCATGGATTCATGTCAACCACTCAAAAGGATCAATTCTATGTTCCAAAGAATGGTATTTGAATTTGAAATGTAATTGAAGTAACAATTCTATGGCTTTAGTAGTATTTAAGATCCACTTCTAAAATTAAATCTGTTTCTTAGTCCTATTATTTTGTGGCACAAGTTTTATATAAAAATCTTAATGTGTGGCATGTCTTTGAAAATAAACACTTCAGTCTTTCAAACTTTCTGCTACTTTTCTGTTTGTCAGTAATCACATATAAACCTGGTTTCCTGGTATCTTTGTCTGCTTGAGCTGCTACAACAAAATACTATAGACTTGGAGGCTTAGACAACAAAAATTCATCTTCTTCTCATAGTTAGTAGGCTAGACGCCCCAGATCAAGGTCTGGCAGGGTTGGTTTCTGGTGAAGTTTCTCTTCCTGGTAGGACACTAATCCTATGAATCGGGGTCCTACCCTTATGACCTCATCTAACCATTAATTACTTCCTCGTCAGTTACTACATAGTTCTCTGCCCAGTAGATGCCTGAAACCAATAATAGTACCAAACCCTATATACCTGTGTTTTTTCCTATACGTACACAACTATGATAAAGAATAAGCTAGGCATAGTGAGAGGTTAACAAAAGTAACTAATGATAAAATCGAATAATTATAACAGTCTACTGTAGTAAAAGTTATGTGAATGTGCTCTCTCTCTCTCTCTCTCTCTCTCTCTCTCTCTCTCTCTCTCAGAATATGTTATTGTAGCCCAGCAGTGAGGCTCAGTTGGTTGAGTGTCATCCCATGGACTAAGAGGTTGCTGGTTCGATTCCCAGTCAGGGCATGTGCTTGGGTTGTGGGCTCAATCCCCCATGTGGGGTGTGCAGGAGGCAGCCCATGGATGTTTCTCTCTCATCAATGTTTCTATCTCTGTCCCTCTCCCTTTCTCTCTCTCTAAAACCGATAAAACATTAAAAAAATATCTTGTTGTATTGAATGTACAGCATGGAAATGCTGGACAAAAGGCTGATTCAAGTTCCGGGTGGAACACAGTGGGATGGCACGAGATTTCATCACTATACTCAGAACAGCGCGCAATTTAAAATTCATTGTTTATTTCTGGAATTTTCCACATAATATTTTCACTGTGGTTGAGCAGAGGTAACTGAAACCATGGAAACCAAACCGAGGACAAGAGGGACTACAGTATCAAAATGTCACATTTGGGAGTAGGTCGTTATCATCTGAATTTGGGGAACACAGCTCATTCCATGGCAGCCGTCTTTGACTTCTGTAAAGAATTCCCTGATTTCTGTGACGCTGGTCGCTGGGCCCTGGGCTCTGGGCCAGTGTGGCTGCCCATTCCTCAACCGCTAGGGCCTTGCCAAGCCTGCATTTCCCAGGGTCCCCATCGACCCCCAGGGAACTACCCCTGGGGAAATGGGGCTCACCCAGGATTAACTAGTCACTTTTTGGATTCTTTGCTAGTTCTTTCCCTGCTTCTGGATCCACATTCTGGGATGCCACAGAATATTCCACAAAATATAGGCTGGAAGCCCCCGCATGTCAGGTGATACAAATGCCAGTTACTTCCTTGGCCAGCGTCTGGGTTGTTCTGATTCCCTGATAATAGTTCCAATACCTATTATTTCCTGTTGGGAAAGAACAGGCATTGATGCCCAGGGAAAGCAGGCTCACTAGAAGTATTTTGTTTTATTTAGTAGGGCTGAGGTTCAGATACATGCGTCTTCTTTCCTTTCTAAAAAGTTGTAATGAAAGGTTTGAGATGACGTGTTCTAATACTGGTTTCTCTAAGTACAGAGTGAAAAGGTTTAACAACCAAACGTTAAAATGTCCTCTCTACCACTGAGATCAAAAGTGCAGGAATACACTGAAGTATTTCACTCTGACATTTTCAAAATTAAGTTGTTGTTGTTGTTGTTGTGCAATTTAAACAAATAATCTTCCTTCTCTCTTATACACGAATGCACGTGTTTCCTTTTGGAAACACAGATAAGAAGCTGATTCAGAGAAAGTGCTGCACTAATAATGACACGGTTGTGTCTGGACACGATTAGCCACGGGAGAGAAATCAATGACCAGGATTCAAGTGCTGAAGTGTTTGGTTAAAATGATTTTTAACTCAGCTGAAGTGGAATTTAGCAAATTATCTTTAAAGCCTACTTACACCGAGCAAGACTGCTCAGGTGGGGAAAGTCTACAGACATCCTGCCTCACATTCCCTTTGGATAGAAACCTAGATTCCGTGTCTTGATCTGTGCTCCACAAGGTACCACCTGCCTGCGCCCACCCTTGCAGGGCTTCATGTCCTACCTCCCTCTGCCTCTGCCGGTCCATCTCCTCGTCTCTGGTCTGCCGCTGTCCAAGGTGACTGGGAGCTAATCTGATCAACTAAGCCAGGCTAATGTTCTCACCAAGGCTAATATCTTCACGTCAGATGTGCTAACCCTGCCATGACTGCCCTCCCTGTGTCATTCTGGAATCCTGTAGAAAACAGTTCTGCCTTTGCTTTTTTATTAAAAAGTCATTAGTGGTGGGACGTTTATATCAAGCAGGTCTGACAGCACCATGTCCGATCACGGGAGTTATTTCTAGGCGTGTGGAGACCTCCGTTAGCTCTCGAATCATACATGTAGCTCTAAGGATTTTACCCAAGTCGTACTCCTCCCCCAGGGGAAAACCACCTGCTTGCGGGCAGGGACCAGGCATTGCAACGTATCCACGTGAGAGCAGAGCGTGATGCTTAACACCCAGGGTGGGGCAAAAGTAGGTTACAGTTGTTCGTATGGAAAATAATACAATAATTAATAAATAATAATACAAGAAAAAACTTTTGCATACTCATAACTGTAAAGCTACTTCTGCCCCACCCTGTAAAGGCACACGAACACTTGGGTTCATATCTAGCCCTGCCAATTACTGGCTGTGTGACCTTGAGCCAATCACTAAAGCTCTCTGTGCTTTGTTATTCTTATCTGTAAATTGGAGTAATAATAGGATCTACTTCAAAAGGCTGTGTGAGAATGAAATGTTGTAAAATGTATTATGTAAAATATATAGTATTTAGTATTAGAAACAGGTATTGAATAAAAATAATAATTAGTAAATAATTAAACATTTGAAATACTAAAACCAACCACTTAAAATTTATAATAGATGTAGTTGAATTAATATAAAATTTATTTAGGAATCAATACATATATGTATAGTGAATACCTAATTATCTCCCCCACTCAAAATATGCATATGCGTGTGTGTGTTATATATAGTCACTCATATATTGTACATTTATCTCAAAACTGTTTTATATTCTATCTCATTACTAAGGTTTTTTTCCTTATCAGAATGCTTTGATTTCCTGCTCGTAAGGTCTGTTTCCCACAAGGCCTTTCAGATTGTGAAGACTGAAGGGGCGGTGCATGTGGAGTCACGAAATGCAGGCTAATAAAATGTACAGGAAACTGTCTCCTTGAAAACACTAGTAGAAAGATTTTCTGTAGATACGTGCATAAGTGGAAAGTGGAAGGTGATGAGTTAATCTGCATGTAACATACTCGTCTTCCAATGAATTGACTTCTGTACCTTTGATTTTACAAATCAGGAGCGATTTGCTGTCTCATTGTCCTTTCTGTGTTCATGTCGCAGAGGTTTATATATTTTTTCTGCATCTCAGTTGTCTAGCGGAGTAGGACTATGCAGAGACAGTAACGACACTCAGGACTTCTGTTACCATCTTTAGTCATTCTAGTTGTTAATCTGGGGGTAGGTCAGCTTCTACATCTTTGATCAAAATGGGAGTTTTCTTTTAAATGAATCCCAGAAGCATAAGTGGAATACAGGACACACCGTCCTCAAACGGGCTGTTACACGTAAAGGCTGAGCAAAGGGCTGGCATTAAGCAAATGTTAGCTCGCTTTCTTCTGCACACAAAACACACACCTTGACCCCGTTGAAGACATCGCTCACTCCACTTGTCTCTTTTCTCCTTAGTATCTAAAGTTCATAACAACTTTGATGGGAGAACCATGATAGAAGCTTTGAAATAAGACCCTGCAGAGCAGATAGAATGTTTTCTCAGCTTCTATCCTTGTCAAATAGTTTTGCTCTTTCAACAAATGAGATGGGGGCAGGTGGCAGACTCAGGGAGCCTTTTAAATAATTTGTAAATCAGGAATGTATAAGAAATAGCAATCTTCTACTTGTTGACCAGTATCATCTGTAAAAATATTCTAGGAAAACATAAGCTTTCAAATTACAACTGGATTCTTGCTCCTAATAAAAGAAAAAGACATTTGCTTACTCATGTTTGCTCTTACAGATATTCTCTCACTTATTCTGAAGAAAATAGAAATATCAGGATGTTGCAGGGAATTCAGAGCAGATATCTTGTTTTGAATATCTTTTTTTTTTTTTTTTTTTTATCCTCACCCAAGGACATTTTCCCATTTTTTGTTCAGGTAGAGTGGGAGGGGGAGAGAGGAACAGAGAGAGAGAGAGAAACATCGATGTGAAAGGAACACATCGAGTGGCTGCCACCCGCACGACCGACCAGGGCCGGGGACAAACTGCAACCGAGGTACATGCCCCTAGCGGGAACCGAACCCGGGTCTCTTAGGACCGCAGGCCGACGCTCTAACCGCTGAGCCAAACCAGCCAGGGCTTGTTTTGAATATCTTTGTGTCTCATAAATAAATTATTACCCTACATATGGATTAAGTTCTATTATAAACATCATCGTGAATGATTTGTACATATTTTGACAACATATGTAATATCAAATCCAGTTTATAAACATAATATAATAGACCAAAAATTGCCATGATAAGTTAGATAGTCTCTAAAATTTTTTCTCGCTTTTAATGTTAGGTGAGTCTAAGTAGCACGTATAATGGTCAAAATATATATATTTAAAATTGATGCTATAGTTAAATCTATTTTTGCAGTTAATAGAAATATTTCTTTGGAAAACAATGAGAAAATCTTACTTCATTCATTTTCATGATGCAAACCGTTAAGTTTATTGTATTAATAATCACCTCCATGCATGCAAAATAGCAGAAAAATAAAACCAACTGAAAGAAATATTTCACCCTAATTTAAAAAATATGAATGAACCTCCTGTATTCTTTTCTTTTAAAAGCATCATTTCTGTTTCCTTAAATTTTGAAGTAACCTTCTGAAACAAATATCTGTATTATTATTATTCCCACTTTTAAGGTTAAAACAAAACAAAATAACAAACAAAAACTATAACATTAAGGAAAAAGCCCAAGAACACACAACTGGTTTAATGTTTGGTTCAGATGTCTGAGGGTGTTTTGGCATTGAATGGAATACTCCCTTTTACAGCCTGGGAGTCATACCTTCATATACAAGGTATGTATTTGTATGTACTTCCAATACAAGTCCAAGGAATCATCACTTCTTTCCTTCTGTTCTTCTTTCCCTCAAAGGGAGGACCGAAGAATTCTAAATTTCAAAATTAATTCTCTGTGCGTGGTTTTATTTTAACTTTCTAGAATTATCAGACTCAAAATGGCATGTTTATTCTGAATTTACATTAGCGAAGATATCAGCGCAAATCTCTTAAAGAGGGAAAGATACACAGTATTTAATTGTCTTTATGGTAAATTATTACTTAATGGTACTTTGCAATATTTAAAAAAAACCACACAATAATATATACATGGTAAAATCATTATTCTTTCCCTGAAGGTAAATTTTTAAAAATTACATTATCAAGAAGACTATCTGTGACTCACAGTTTGGTCCTCTGTGCCTGGTGTCCTTGACTATGACCCGTGGGTAAGAATCCCTGTATACAGAACTCCTCTTCAACTTGGACAGGTTTAAGCTCAGATTTAAGATCCTTGGATAGTGATGACTCTTGCAGAAATAGCTCTGAGCAAGTAATAGGATTGACATAAGAGAATTAACAAAGCCTATTCATTAACTGTAAAGCAAACTCAGACAAATAAACTAAAAAAAGTTCTTCAAGTCCTGTGGTAAATGCAACTTTTATCCACCTGTTGTATATTATTTGAGAAAAAATATTTCTCTTTTAAGCACGGACTGACAGCTATTGTTGCTATTTTCTGAAATAAAAGATTATTTTTCTGATTAAGAAATTTTCCTTGATTTAACTGTAATAACTATCCTTCTCAACAACATTTGGCATGGTACATTTTTTCTCTTACATTCATCATTTGCTTTCTTCTCTCTTTTTAGTGCCTTGAAATGTCTCTTGTATTAAAATCTCTGCTGTTACTCTTTTGTTTTGAAAAACAAAAAAATCCTAGAAAAGTTTGAATATAGTCTTTAGCACTGTTGATGACCTCTGCTTTATTGTATCTTTTCTAGGCCTTGTTTGTTCCATTATGTTGGTCATTTCACTTTTTTTCCATGTGCCATTCAAAACAATAAACTTTTATTCAACAACAATTTATTGACCTCCTACCCTTTGCTAGGGGTGGCTTACCACAAGAGCTATTGCAGTCTTCAGGAATTAGACTTTTGCACCGAGACCGTCTGTTCACGGCTACCCCACAGAATGACTATTCTACGAACCAAGAATAGTCAGCTTATAGTTTACAGGACGCATTGAATGGTTGAGAAACAGCATGACAGGAGTGTTTCATTTTGCCAAATAGAAACACAAGAGGGAAAAGCCAACAAACCAATGAGATTGGCTATCTACTAGGAATGAACACACGTGAAGGATTAGGGATGAGGGCGTGACTCCTCTCCAAGTACATTTTTTGTACAGTTTTACTTTTGTAGCGATGGTCACATTTTACATACACAAACTAAACCCACAAAGTAATGTAAAGCCAGTAAGAATGAGGGGACTCTAAAACGGAATATAAATAGAAGCAAGTGAAACTAAATATTTCAAATGAAAAATGCAACCTCATTGAAAGTAGGGGGCAATGAGCCCAAGTAACTTTTGAATATAGTATTTTGAAAAGTTAACAGAATAATAAACAAAAGAAGTATACACAAATATTGAACTCTAGTCAGCAGGACTGCTTTTTTGCAGTGTTGGCAATCTCTTATCTACTTTATGTGGCATGCTCATAAATATACACATTGAGGGTAACTGAAGTTTAGTTTCTTACCACTGCTGATTGGAGTACAACTATGCACTGGGGGAAGATTAGCAGGAAGCCGGTAATTTTGAATTGGCATTGGAAGTATTAATATGAATTCATGGCTTGCTCTATCTATCATCGATTATCTGTCTATCATCTATCTATCTATCTATCTATCTATCTATCTATCTATCTATCTATCTATCCATCCACCCACCCATTCATCCATCTATCTGCCTACCTTCTTAGATGTGTGTATATACAAACACATATATACATTTCCTAGTTCTGTGTCTTAAGGCATAGAAACAACACTCCAATAGCAGTGAGTATACTTAGTACCCAAATCTTGGTTTCCAAATTGCATCTTTACTAAAAGGAACCAGGGATCCTTGGGAAAGAAACAAGAGCTGGGCCAGATAAATTATAAAATGAGCCTGTGCTATCATAACAAAAATTAATAGATGCTCAAAAGTCACAGATGTCAAAATGTTACAGGAACAAGCTCGAAAGGACCCTACTGGTCAAATTTTGGACAATTTAGCATCAAAATAATGATAATAACAGATTCTAATATATAGAATAAAATGTTTTATGAATATATTATAATATAAATTAATAACTAAATAATAAATAAATGGACAAGAAAGCAAGATTCCTTCTTTAGAGTAAAACACTAATCAACATTTAGAAGGAATGAAAGAGTTAAAAATTATTATGTGGCAACCATCATGGTCAAATATTTTTAATTTTTGAAAATGACCAACATTTATTATGTTCACAATTCTGTGGGTCAGGAATTTGGTCAGGGCACAGCAAGGATGGTTTATCCTTACTTCATCATATCTTGGACCTTAGCAAAGTTGGCTCAAAAGGCTGGGGATGGTTGGGATGGCTTAACTAGGGCCATCTATCTGGGACATTGATTCTTTTGTACATGGCACCTATTGGTCTGTAATGCCTAGGACGACAGCTTCATTTACATGTCCCATGTTGCCTAGCCAGGTCTGGCTGACATCTCCTTTTCTCTACGATTCCTATTCTCAGGACAATCGAACTTCTAATATAGCAGATGCCTCCCCCATGCTGCCACCCCAGAGCAAAAGTTGTAATGAGTTCCAAGAGACCCAAAGGAAGTTGCTAAGCTTCTTACAACCTAGTGTCAGACGTTTCAGAATCACCTTTGCAACATTCTATTGGTCAAGAAAGTCATTAAGACCAGCTGAGATTCAAGGAGAGTGCAGAAATAGACCCAGCCTCTTGAGGGGACAAAGACATGTACATACAGAGGGAAGAAATTGATGGTGCTACCTTGGACACAAATTACCACATGAGTAGCATTTTTTAACTAGGTTTTTCACTTAGCAATAAGTCTTGGAGAGCTAGCCAAGTTAGTCCATATAGATCTACATCATTTCTTCTCATTGTTACATAATACCTACTAAAATTATACCATAATCAATTTAGATTTGCTCCTTTAGGAACATATAGGAGGTTTCCATTTTTCTATTCTAAAGTTATTCTTGAATATGATTATTTTTTGTTTATATTCCAGTATTTCTATGGTTAATACTGAGAAATGAAATTACATTTTTAGTGTCATAGGATATGAACATAATTAATAGTATTTACTATCAACTTGTCCTCAGGGTGTGGCAAAAGTAGGCTTACAGCTGTGAGTAAGGAAAACAGAGTTTATTATTTAAACTCTAGTCTTATATTATTTATTAATTATTATATTTTTTCCATACAAACACAGCCTTTGGGACAACATGAAGCATAACAACATCTGCATCTTAGGGTTACCAGACGGAGAAGAGAGAGAGCAAGGATTGAGAACCTATTTGAAGAAATAATGACTGAAAACTTCTCTAACCTGGTGAAGGAAGAAGACACAAGTCCAGAAAGTGCAGAGAGTCCCAAACAAGATGAACACAAAGAGGCCCATACGAAGACACATCATAATTAAAATGGCAAAGGTTAAAGACAAAAAGAGAAGCTTTTTAAAAAAATGCATCTTTATTTTTGAAAATATTACAGATGTTCCTCATTTTTTTCCCCATTGACACCCACCCCCCTGCCCTGCCTTCACTGCACTGTTGTCTGTGTCCATTGGTTATGCATATAAGCTCTTTGGTTTATCTCTTCCTGCCCCCTCCCCCTTCCCTCTAGGTTTGTCAGTCTGTTTCCTACTTCCATGTCAAAGAGAGAATCTTAAACAGCAAGAGAATGACAATTAGTTGCCTACAAGGGAGCTCCCCTAAGACTGTCAGCTGATTTTTCAATAGAAGCATTTCAGGCCAGAAGGGATTCACATGAAATATTCAAAGTGATGAAAAGTAAGGACCTGTTACTAAGACTACATTATCCAGCAAGGCAATCATTTAAAATTGAAGGAGAAAGAAAGAGCTCCCAGACAAGAAAAAGCTAAAGGAGTTCATTAACACCAAACCAGAGAAGAAGAAAGAGGAACATAGTTAAAAGAATAAAATAGCAATAAATACATACATATCAATAATACTTGAAATGTAAATGGCTTAAATGCTCCAATCAAAAGACATAGAGTAGCCAAAGACCATAAATATACTGTCTACAGGAGAACCACCTCAGAACAAAAGCTACACACAGACTGATTGGGATAGCCATTGTGGAAGACAGTATGGAGTTGCCTCAAAAAATTAAAAATGGAACTGTCTTATGATCCAGAGATTCCACTTCTGGGAATTTATCCATCCAAAGAAACCTTAAACACTCATTCGAAAGAATATATGCACCCCTATATTCTTTGCAGCATTATTTGTAATAGGCAAGATTTGGAAGCAGCCCAAGTGCCCATCAGTAGATGAATGGATAGAAAAGCTGTGGTACATTCACACAACGGAATACTACTCAGCAGTAAAAAATGAGGACATCTTACCTTTTGTGACATCATGGATGGACCCGAAGAGCATTATGCTAAGTGAAATCAGCCAGTCAGAGAAACATAAGTACCATATGATTTGACTCATATGTGGAATCTAATGAACAAACGAAACAGGAGAGAAGAGACTGAGAGCTGTCAGAGCCGAGACGGGTTGTGGGGCTGGCGAAAAAGGTGAAGGGTTTAAGCCCAATATATAATATACAGTGATGACCAGAGGGAAAGAGGGCTGGGGGAGGTAGAAGAAGGTAAAGGGGGGTAAATGGTAGGAAGAAGACTTGACTTTGGGTGGTGAACACACAATACAATATACAGATGATGTACTAAAGAATTGGACATTTGAAATCTATATCATTTCATTCGTCAAGGTCACCCCAGTAAACTGAATAAAAATTAGAAAAAAACCCAAAGAAATGTGTCCTCTCTCAAAGAAGAGGATAAATTAATATTGGTAAATATTCTTTTCTAGAAATACATTCTGCGTTAGTGTCAGTGTTTCTGTGAGAACGTACAGGAAAGCTGCCAGCCCTCCGACTACAGCAGTACTACTGGCAGGAGGTACAGCTTCCATTCCCAAAAAGCCCTTCCCGCCACCTGCTGTTTCTTCAAGCGGTTTTACAAACCAACTCTTACGCCTCCCTACACGAGTAACCAATCAAGGCCTGAATATTTCCATTTTTTTTACTGCCTCCAACCAGCGTGTTTTAAGAACGATCATGGTAACATTCAGGTGAGAGTTATAAATGGACACTAAAACGATTGTGTGACAGTTTGATGAGGAGCAGGACATCGACACAGCCTCAAAGTCCCTCCCCACCATTTACATATCACAAATTTCAGTGGAGGAATCTGTAAAACTTCCTGTTAGAGTCACTCGCTAACATCAGCAGCAATGGGACAGACTGACATCGTGCGCTTCTGATGCTGAGAAAGACCCAGCATCACGCTTGTGGAATTCTAACCAAAAATGTGTAGTCTGGATCTAAATGTGAGGGAATATTGGACAAAACCAAAACTGAGAGACATCTACAAAGCAACTGGCTGGCGGTGAGGAAGTGGTGAACAACAGAGAATGAGCAACTGTTTCGGATCAAAAGAGATTAACAAGATACGGCCGCGACATGAAATATGTGATCCTGGATTATAGGATCCTGGATTACAGTAACTCTTGGCTCTGGTCCTGGATGTTTTGAAGATGATGTGAAATTTGAATAAGGTCTGTAGATACGATAATAGCATTATATTGGTGTTAGTTCTCTGCTTTTGACAAATATACTGTGGTTATACGAAAGAATGTACTTGTTCATTTCAGGAAATATATACTGAAGTAGTTTAAGGTAACACAACACATCACACACTTAAGTATCGAGGTGTATAATAGTTCAGTAAACAGGTTTGATTCAAGCCTTTGAACATGTTACTAAGAAACATTAATATTTTGGACCCAAGTACTCAAAGTTCATTGACTAGCCCATAATGCATTTTGTGTAAATTGGATGTACAAATCGACCACACAACAGTAGTCAAGATGATTCTAATCCTACTCTAACAGAACTAGCAATTAAGTCAGAAAGCAATACTACTTTTTAGGGATTAGATAATCAAGATAACAGCATTAGGGTAAAATGAAGAGAATCTGCTTCAGCTTCTTATTCAGTAAACCTGTTCCTCAATTTTAGATAATGAGGATAAAGGTATCACAATCAAATGTCTTCAAAGTTGCTTTCTAATGATTCTGATTAAGGAAAGCAATTTATGTGTAAAAATACAAACTCTTTTAATTCTGTAACTTATATATTTAATACAATTTCAAACCTAAAAGTTGTAAGAATATGGTACAAGAAACTTTGATATATTCTTCCCCAAATTCCCAAACTGTTAACATTGTATCACATTTGTGTAATTCTTTCTCTCGTCCTATTCTATTTTTTTTTTCCTTCTGGGCGAGATATTTTTTTTCTTTTAAAAAATTTTTAATTAATTGGAGTGACATTGGTTAATAAAATTATATAGGTTTCAGGTGTACAATTCTATAATACATCATCTGTATATTGTATTGTGTGTTCACCACCCTAAGTCAAATCTTCTTCCATCACCATAAACCCTAGGTATGCTTGAAATTATTTCAAAATAAAAAGCCACACAATATTAAAAGAGTGAATACTTTCTACTGTACTTCTCTTTGCTTGCTTATGTAAGCAGCATAAAGCAGTGGTTAAGAATATTGTTTTTAGAGTAAGAGATGCCAAGTTCAAGCCCAGCTCTTCGGTTTACTGTCGTGACAACCTTCTCTGAGCGTCAGTTTTCTAATGTTAAGCGATAAGAATAGCGACCTTAGGGATTCAGAGTGAGAATCTAATGTATGTTAATACTTCACACCATTAACTGTCACACAATAAGCAGACAATAACCTATTATTTTGCCTCCCTTGTTTCTCTCATTTCTATGTATCCTTTCTCTTCTCCTGATGTAATTCGAATAATTTCAGTGTTTATTTTTGAAACTGTATCCTTTCCTTTTACTACAGGGTGTTGAAGCCTTATTTCTGTTCCGGGAAACTAACTTTGCATCCTCAGACATCTATATATTTGGCCTTTGGGGAGTAGAAATACATACTTAATAAAAGTATATTTTTTCTCTTTTGGAGTTATTACCTAAATTTTTCATTTTTTCATTTTGAATCCATAGTTGGAACGTATTAGTAAAATTGATATTATTTGTAGGACCTGCACACTGTTAAAAGTCAAATGTTGAAAAATAAGTAGGAGATATACTATTTCTTTTATTGGGTTGGATTATATTTCTTTTAACTATTTGTCTATTTTTATTCTGGCTTAAAAATGTGACCAATGTAAAATTAACATCAAAGAGTTATTTTTATTGAATTCGGTGAATATTGACTTGTTATGACCTTTGTAATAGATAGTTGGCTTACTAGGACTTACATTTTATCGAACCTCAGATTGCCCCTAGAAAACCCGTGGGAAAAGGGCTTGTCAGTGCTATTGCAGATATTTTATTATGTTAACACTCTACTCACAAGAAGTGAACCCTCTGTTTTAGTAAAAATGCTACTCATAAAGTAAAAATTATTTTGTGGTTTAACCCTCTAGAACTGAGCAGACATTAAATATAGGTGTGAGTCTCTAATTCAGCTACTTTTCACCACCATAATTTATTCACTGAACCAATAACAGTAAAACCTTTAATAGCCCTTAGATCAAATGGCTCAGGGATATTTTCTCCTTCATTATACCTTTCTTTCTCCTTATTCCTCCTTCTTCTTTTAAGCTAAGTTAAATAACAGTTGTTTAATGGAAACAACCATGGGTAATGAGCGATCGATAAAGAAAATGTTAGATAAGAAAAAAGGTTTATTTTTGACCCAGAGAAGAATGATAAATCTTAGGAAAACGAGTACATTTGATGCTGTTTTAGAATATCTAAACTCAACGAATAAAAGCAACATTTACTTGGAAATGATTTACTTGATGTTCTCTTTGTTGTACCTACTCAGTGTTTCTTCACTAGATTATTAGCTCCATGGTCAACGCTGTCCTTCAGCGGTGCCTTGTACATAACAGGACCTTCTTACATATTTGGTAAATCAACGCATTTTAAAGAAAGTAATCTCAATTACATTTCACTATAATGGAGTACCTGGAATTAATGACTACTTCTCAAATCATTGGCCAATGCCTTGCTTATAATCCTCGCAACCAATAAATTAATGAATAATCAGGAATGGTTTTTAGAAATAAAACGAAGCCCAACCTTTTGTGCTTGTATAAAACCATAATACAGCCGTATCAGAACAATTGGATTCAATTAAAAAAGAAGTAGTAGGAGCTGGGGAACTTCCAGAGAAACGATCGTTAATATCAAAGTAAATGGAAGCACTTATATGAGTCAAAAACCAAACAAAAACATTTTCAGTATAATCCTAGGAATTGGGAAAATACTATCTTAAAATAGATATACTTGTAATTTATAAAATCTTGAAGGCTGTGGGCTCTAGGAATATGGACTTATTCAACATAACATACACCTTTTTAAGTGTGAAATGAAGAAATTTAAGCAAATTAGTGAAATAAACTTTTTTTTTTTTACACAGAAGTTAGAAATGTTATGGAATTCAGCCCCAGGAGATGATAGAAGTTGAAAATCATCTGGTTTAAAGAGTTTCAAATAAAATCATTTTCATTTGGAAAAATCATAACAACTTTGGAGTTGAGGTGTTTAAAAGGTGTCCGTTTGTTTTCTGTAAGCCTAAATAGTGACAGTCATTTGAATTGGTACCTCGAACTGCTACCTGAAAAAATGGCCAGCTTATATGGAAAGCGTTTACAGGTAGGGAAGAAAAGGATGCGGTTCCTTTTTAAAACAGCCTAGTGCTTCAGAGTGTAGACCCTGGAGCCCAGCTGCATGGGCTCACCACGTGTGTGGCTTCAGGAATCCTTGTGTTAATCCCCTTAAATGAGTCAATTCATGTAAACAGATTTGCATATGGTAAGTGAGCAATAAGTCTTAGGTATTGCTATTTTTTTTTTCTCCGCATTATGCACCGTGTTACTGAGAGGAACCACTTGTTCTCTGTAGATGTGGGTTCTTTTCCACGATGAGCATGTCTTGCAATCACCTCCTGACTTGTAGCTGTCGTGGCACCGAAGCATCTCTAATATGTTGTGGCTTCTACTTCAAGAAACAGTCTAAAGATTGAAATATAAATGGTTCACGATTCTTAGGTGTTCTTTTCTCATCTTCTGTTTGCATTTTATTTCATTCACATAGTTTTGTTTGAAAAATATTTTTATCTTTATGGCTGATATAAAAGCATTGTTTTAATTTTCCTGAATATCTTGATTCATATCTTCTCTCAACGCTTGAAATATTTCATTCCACTTTTTTCTTGTTTCAATGGTTTCTGAGGAGAGCTTGGATATAAATCTTTTTATTTTTATTTTTTGCTGCTCTATAGGTAAGGTGTTTTATCCTCTAGCTTCTTTCAGGATTTTTTCTTAACCTTTGATTTTCTATAGTTGAATATGATATGACTGGGTATAGGTTTTGTGTGTGTGTGTTTTTCTTTACATTTATCTGGCATCTGTCTCACTGCTTTTGGATATTCTGCTCTTCCCCACCCCCACACCTGACTCGGTCTTTTTCTCTTTATTTTTTTAGTTTTGGAAGCTTCTATGGACATAGTCTCAGATTCCCAGGACAACTGAATATCCTCAGGCACGTCCAAGTCGCCAATGAGCCATCAAAGGCATTCTTCATGTCTGCTACTGTTTCCAACTTCTAGCATTTCTTTTTTATTTTTTCTTAGAATTTCCATCTTTGTACTTATATCACCCATCAATTCTTGCATGCTGTCTTCTTTTTCCATTTAGCTTATTAATCATGACCGTTTTAAGTTCCCTGTCTGATCATTCCGACATCTCTGCCATATCCAACACTGGTTCTGAGGCCTCCTCAGCCTTGTCAAGCTGTTTCCTGCCACGTGGTACGCCTTGGAGCTCTCTGTTGAAAGTCAGAGGTGATGCGCTGGGTGAAAGGAACTCCTGTGCATAGGCCTTTAGTGATATGGGGTAACGTGTGGGGGAGGAGAAGCGTCCCATCGTTCTAAGATTGGGTCTCAGTCTTCCAGTGGGCCTGTGCCGCTGACCTGGGAAATTCACAGGTGCCTCTGTCCCCCATCCCCGTGCTTTAGGTGGAACAGGTGCTTGGAGGGGCTAGAGCTGAGTATTTCCCTCCTCCATGGAGACTGAGGGGGGTCCCTTAGGCTCTGATAAAACCCCCACGGGTTAGGCTCTAGTGAAACAGTCTCTTGAGTACAGAATGCTCACACCTATTTCAAAACGGTGCCTTTTGCCCTCCACCTGTCAGAAACCAAAGAGGATTTTCTCTGATATTCACTGTGAGAAACTGGTAGAGCTCCCGCAGGTAAAACTTCAAAGCAACGGGGCTTCTCCCTGGAGTTCTTAGCTCAGACTTGTCTACACTGAGCCTTTAGCAATTTGTCGACTGCAGTGTGGATTGTCCTACCCTGTGTGGACTCCAAGACAAAAGACACCAGCAACGTGGTCTCCTGGTAGCTAACTGGGCTCAGATGAAACAACAACACAGCGCCTAGCAGCCTTCTCTAATCAGGGCCCGCACACGAGCTACCATGAAGCCCGCACTGAGCGCCTGGCCCTGAGCCAACCCCCGCAAAGGAGTTCCCACAGCGATGCCCACCAGTGGGTACGGCTTTCCCCATCCAATCGGAGCTGTGCAGCTGGCGGCCTATCAGCATCCTCACTTCCCAGAACAGCTCCCACCCTACCAATCAGGTTATTTGAACCAAGCAAACTGAGCATTTGGAGTCCTCGTTTGCACAAGGACGGACCAATCAGGGTCCAGGAGCCGGCCTTCTCTCTCTATAAGTGAGCCCCCCTCTGCGTGGAGAGCACCCTTTCCTCCTCCATGGGGGCGTGTTTCCCTGGCGGGGAAGAATCACTAAAGATGGCTTGTCGGACCTGACCCGAGGGGACCAGAGCAGAGCTGTCTAGTTGCAGAGGGGCCTCAGCCAGTGACAATGCCCCCCCTTCGCGGCTCTGCCTTGCCCGTGTCCCACCCAAGGGCCAGGGCTGCCTCCGGGCTGTGTGGTTTTGTGTTGAGCTGTAACACATCCTCTGCAGCCACGCCGCATCACAACTCAGCTGTGTGCACCTAATCGTTTCCTTTTTCCCTGCACCCCAGTTGGTGATTCCTGTCTTCATTGAATTGGCACCAACGACCATCAGCGGATGCCCGGTACTGGTTTCTGGAAGTTTCTGCTGGTGGTAAGTTGTGATCCTATCTGCCGATCTGCCTCTCTAATTTTGGGGACAGCAGTTTGCCCCATGGCCTCACTTCTGTGACAGACCCAAGCAGACGTTGATTTTTCAGTCTGGGCAGCTTTTTACATGTTAGAACAGAATGGCATCTTTCAAGCTCCTTCTGAGCCAGACCAGAAACCGGGAGTTTCCTTGTCTAATCTCTTATCTTTGAGAATACCAGTTTCGAAAGGTCAATAAATAGACTTGAACATATTTTGTGGTAATTCTGCTGTTTATAAAATACAGGCATGTGTGTACAGCGTTGTCTTACTTTTCTACTGTTGCTGTAAGAGATTACCACACACTTCCTGGTTTAAAATAACATAATTGGCCCGGCTGGTGTGGCTCAGTGGTTGAGCCTCGACCTGTGCACCAAGAGGTCGCCGGTTCGATTCCCAGTCAGGGCACATGCCCAGGTTGTGGGTCCGATCCCCAGTGAGGAACATGCAGGAGGTGACCAATCGATGTCGTCCCCCCCCCCCCAAGAATCCAGAAATACAAACTTTAATGTAAATATTCTGGTTTTAAATATTGGTTTAAAAGCAGCACAGCAGCTCCCCACCCCCACCCACTCTACTGCAGTCTGGAGGCCAAACAGACCACCAGTTTACAACCTCAGTGTTCTTCTGACACCAGTGGTATTGACCAGATTGAGACTAAATTATTTAGTAGCTAACTACTTTGTCTTGCCTTAATGCAAAGCCCTAGGAATTAAGTCACTACACCAAGTTGCAGGCAGCATTTCATTATTCATGTAAATTTGATTCACTGATAAAATTCTGTATCAGAGCCATCTTTTAACCCATTTCTACTTGTCCAAGCACCAGAATAAATTGGTAATTATTTCCTATATTCTACCTTACATGCTATTCCATTCCATTCCAAATGTTGTACTTCTATTCAGTCTAAACAAGACTAACATTGGTCAGTGGCACATTTATTAAGACAAAAATTTCAGTTTTAGGGAGCAGGTCTAGAGGAAAATATGATGCTCTTGAACTTAATCTGTATAATACACTGGTTTTCCTACTAATTATCACTCAGTGAGAAAAACCAATTTACTCCTTTAAAGTAATGGCAAAGACTAAAAGTAAAATTTTTCTTCCCCTTTGAATAAAAAAGAAATTAGTATAGAACTAAAGTGAAGTTTGTATTTATAACGTAAATTACCAACAAGGTTGTAACCTAGCAAAAATTAAATCTCAGAATCTAAGACCAAAACACAATCTAAATCACATATATTTTGATCAATAAACTAATATAGGAATAATACCCAAATGAAGAAGTACACACATGCTCAATTATGACATTTTTGTATCTCAGAGAAGAGGCATTAAGGACTCGTAGCCTAAGTTTATTTACAAACACATCTAGAATGTTGAGTTAAACAGTTCGATCCAGTTTTGCAAGCGACTGCACCTCTTAAAACGCTCCTCTTCATATCTGTCCCATGGATTAGCTAAAACATCCTCATTTTTTAAGCAGTTGGTGTCTTACTATAAAGAAAGGGGCAGCAAATCCAGATCCAAAGTGCAAAGTCATCGTGGCTAGTAGGCGCCACTTGTTTCCACTGAAAACGGCAAATTCTTCCCTGGGCCTCCTCACAGTGGCTCCTATGGACCACAGGGCTTGGAGCCTCGGGATGCTCTGTCCCAGCGTGTTGCCGTTGGAAACCCTGCGAAGGCGCAGAAGCCGAAAGGAGAAGAAATGGCGCTGTCCCGCCAAGTCCTCTTTTCACGACCTTGTTCCCCTTCATTCAGGCCCTAACGGGCTCGATGCTCTCTCTAATCGATGTTTCTCTCTCCCTCTCCCTCTCCCGTCCTCTCTCTAAAAATCAATAAAGAAAATAAATAAGTAAATTTAAAAAAACCAACCCCGCCCCGAATTTATTTGCTTACAGAAGTGAAGGCCAGAAGTCTGCGCTGAGTGTTCCGAGGCTAAAATCAGGATGTCTGTAGGGTGGATTCTTCTGCAGGCTCCAGAGAAGGTGTATTCCTTGCCTCCTCCAGGTTCCAGAGGCCGCGGACATTCCTTGGATTCTGGCCACACCACTCCAATCTCTGCTTCAGTAACCACGGCCACCTTCTTTTCTGTAGTCAAATCTTCCTGTACCTCCCTCTTTTTTTTTTTATCCTCACCCGAGGACATTTTTTCCATTTTTTGTTCAGATAGAGTGAGAGGGAGAGAAAGGAAAAGAGAGAGAGAGAAACATCGATGTGAAAGGAACACATTGAGTGGTCGCCACCCGCATGACCCAACCGGGGACAAACTGCAACCGAGGTACGTGCCCTGAGCGGGAACCGAACCCGGGTCTCTCTGGACCACAGGCTGACACTTTAACTGCTGAGCCAAACCAGCAAGGGCTGTACCTCCCTCTTAAAGGCACTCCTGATTACCTTTAGGGCCCACCAGGATGATTTAGAAGAATCTGCCCATCTCAAAAGTCTTAATTTAATCACATCTGCACAATCCCTTTGCCGTATATGGTAACATTCATAGGGTCCAGGGATTAGGACCTGGATATCTTTGGGGCTCATTATTCAGCCTACTATCGATATGTTTGGAAAAGTATTATCTCCTCTTTTGATTAATATACCTCGAGCATTTTAAAAAATGAATTGATGGCCCTGGCTGGTTTGGCTCAGTGGTTGGAGCATCAGCCTGTGGACTAGAGAGTCCTGGGTTCGGTTCCCACCAGCGGCACGTACCAATAAATAAATAAATAAATAAATAAATAAATAAATAAATAAAATGAATTGATGGCACTGGATTTCACTGCAGGACAGAATAAATACTACTGGCGAATAGTATAAGAATAACTTTACAAGGGCTACATGGAGGGCAGGAGAAAATATCTTGCTATATATTTTTTTAATCTTTATTGTTGAATGTATTACGGATGTTCCTCATTCTTCCCCCATTGACCCCCTCCTCCCCATTCCCGCCCCCTCCCACCTTTTTCCACACTATTGTCTGTGTCCATTGGTTATGCATATAAGTTCTTTGGTTTATTTCTTCCCACCCCCCCAACCCCTTTCCCTTTGAGGTTTGTCAGTCTAGCAATGAATTTGTACTTCTTAATCCCTTCACCTTTTCACCCATTCCCCCAAACTCCCTCCCATCTGGCAACCAACAAAATGTTCTCTGTATCTATGAGAATGTTTCTGTTCTGCCTGTTCATTTTGTTTGTCGATTCCATTGTCGATAGATATGTATTCATCGCCATTTTGTTTGTTCATATATTTTATCTTTTTCTTCAAAAAGACCCTTCATCATTTCATATAATAACGGTTTGGTGGTGATGAACTCTAACTTTTTCTTGTCTGGGAAACTCTTTATATGGCCATCGATTCTAAAAGACAGCTTTGCAGGATAGAGTAATCTTGGTTCTTGCTTTTCATCACTCTGAATATTTCTTGCCACTCCTTTCTGGCCTTTAGAGAAATCAGCTGACAGCCTTATGGGAACTCCCTTGTAGGTAACTAACTGCTTTTCTCTTGTTGCTTTTAAGATTCTCTCTTTGTCTTGAACCTTTTGCATTTTGATGATGATGTGTCTTGGTGTGGGCCTCTTGGGGTTCATCTTGTCTGGGACTCTCTGTGCTTCCTGAACTTGTATGTCTGTTTCCTTCACCAAGTTAGGAAAGTTTTCTGCCATTATTGTTTCAAACAGGTTTTCAATTTCTTGTTCTCTCTCTTCTCCTTCTGGCACCCCCAAGATGCGAATACTGGCACACTTGAAGTTGTCCCAGAGGCTCCTTACACTATCCTCATTTTTTTTGGATTCTTTTTTCTTTTTGCTGTTCTGATTGGGTGTTTTTTGCTTCCTTATATTCCAAATCGATGGTTTGCTTCTTGGCTTTACCTACTGTACTATTGAATCTGTGTAAATTATTCTTTATTTCAGTTAGTGCCTCCTTCATTTCTGACTGTGCATCCATCATTTCTGACTGGTCCTTTTTTATGCTCTTGAGGCCCTCCCTAAGTTCACTGAGGTTCTCAGTAAGTTCACTGAGCATCCTTATAAGCAGTGTTTTGAACTCAGCATCTGTTAGGTTGCTTATCTCCATTTCTCTTAGTTATTTTCTTGGGGTTTTGTTCTGTTCTTTCATTTGGATAAAATCAGAAGGACACCTCGGCTGTTTCTTTGTCTCCTCATTTTGGCTGCCTCCCTGTGTTTGTTTCTGTGTATTACTTAATGAGAGGTATGGGGCTCGCTGAGACTAGGTGCTGCTTGTTTGAAAGAATTTAGGAAAATCTGAAGCAGGATCCAAGACAGGCCAATCCTATGGTTAAGCAAGTGGCAACAGCTTGGGTGGGCCTGCAAATTGATTGGGGTGGGGCCTCAGGGAGTCAGCAGGGCGGGGCTACCAGTGTGAGCCAGGTTGCTGGAGTCCCAGATATGGCTTCCATCTGCCACCCCCGGGAAGGGCTCACCAAAGGAACAAAGGCCTCTGACAGCACGTCTGTCCTGGAGAAAGCCCCCACTCCAGCCCTCGCTCCAGTGCCAAACAGCTCAGTTCTTCCCTGTGTGTCTCTGGCACCCCTCGAGCTGCCTCCCCTCCAAGCTCAGAGGGAGAGAGTCCGATAAGTCCGTGCGCGGGCCCTTTAAGGAGCTGCCTGGGGCTCCAGCCGCCTCAGCCTCCCTGAGCCTCAGTTCCCGCTGGTTTTCCAGCCAGAAGTGATGGGGATTCTCTTCCTGGCACTGAGACCCTGAGCGTGGCACCTGGTATGGGACGGGGACCCCTCAGTCCCCAGGGAGGACCTTCCCAGCCGAGGTGTCCTTCTGATTTTATCCGCCACACGTGGGTATGGGACCAGCCCGTCCCCTCCGCCCTCCTACCAGTCTCGGTGTGGCTGCTGCTTTAATTCCGTAGTTGTAGGACTTCATGCAGCTTGACTTCAGGTGGTTTTGAATGATGGTTGTTCTGTAGTTTAGTTGTAACTTTGATGTGGTTGTGGGAGGACGGATACCACGTTTACCTGCCCTCCATCCTGACCGGGAGCCCTACCTTGCTATTTTTTGACTGACCAAAATGGGGGCTTCAGTTAAACTAAAGGCTCGATTCTAACAGCAACAACAAAATAAATGGATACATACAGATTTTGATAGATGTTTGGTTAGGAGAAATTTGTATTTCTCCAGCTGGTAGAAAACAAAACAAAACAAAAAACCCCAAACCAACAAATATTGCTGGAACTTCTTTACATAAACCAGAAGACAGCATGTTCTATTTTTTCCAAGAGGCTTGCTCCTCTTTCATACACACTTCTGGACCCTGTTGCCATTTTGCAATTTAAATAATGTATCCAAGTAAAGTGTTTTGGGACACACCCATGAGAAGAGCATGCAGAGGGACTTGCCGAGCCTCTCAACACCCATGGAATAGCTCCAGCCTTGAGTGACTCCAGGTCTGGCTGAAGAGCCGGAAACGCACAGCTGGGAACGATGGAGAGTTGTGGCAAAGAGCACAGCACTGCAGAGTATTTCAGGAGAAAAGTGTCTCTTAGTGGGTCTCCCTGCCGTTTCAGGATAATCATTTAAGACGTCTGCTGAAACAATGAAAATAACTTCGGACTGCATGAATAGTTGACAGTTAGGTTTACATGAAAGCTTTGTCTCAACTTCAAAACATTGGATTTGGCAAGAAGAGTCTCTAATTACCATCCTCAGATTCTGGGCCCCGAAACCACCATCCTGTTCAATTGCACCCTCTGAGTTCTCTGTCATCTTTCGGCTTCTTCATGTGGTGGAGAGAGGGGTGTTGAGAAACAGTCCTGGTGAATCCCGAGCATGCCCCTTTATTGCACATATTTTTATTTCCGAGAACAAGTCCAACATAAATATTTAAAACTTAAAATATCCTAGAGGGGATGGAATTTGCAAGTGAACAATGACGAATTTTACAGGATCTATTTCGCTTTTTCAAGTGAGAGCTCAGATCATCAAGAAGGCAGTAGTAGGTATCAGATTGGAAAAAGCGCATCACCAGGAAAATAGCAATGCAAATATGTAGATGCAAAGACTGGACAGTGCTGCCGAGTGGGGAAAAGCTGAGGTTTTTAATGTATTATTTGATGTCTTACGGGTATGGCCTTTATAGAAAGCAGGATAGATATGTCCCCAGGACACATCACCATACAGTCAGATGGTATGAAGTCAGCCTGTCTCCCAGTGACATCATTACTGGTTTCAGACCATTCTAGGAAAAGACTATGTGGATAGATAAACACACGTGGAACCTCCTGGTTTTATGGTATTGGAATTTATTTAGACTACATAAATTATAATTTGTTTATGTCTGCTCTTTGTGTTAAATTAAAGGAAGTTGGCTTTCCTAGACAATGAGTGTTTTTGCTTGAGTGAGGTTTTAAAAAGAAGCTAGTATTTACAATGTAATGAATCACACTAAGATTTTCCTTTATAAAAGAAAAAACAAAGCCACATCAGATTACAGATCGAGTGAAGCAGACGGAGTGATTACGAGGTTGGGCTGCAGGGGCAGCCAGACACACGCTTCAGTTCTGGCTGTCACGTACTGCAGCGTCATTTCGGGCACATTACTTGAAGTCTTCACATTTTGGTTTTCTCATTTGACGAATAATATCAACAGCAAAAATAACAGCAAAACCAACTTTGCAAGTGCTTTATGGAAAGCGGAAGAGTTGATCCATCTGAACTGCATAATCACTCAGTGAGGAGGAGTTAGTGTCACCACAGTTGCTGGGTGAACGCTGTGGTCTAGGTTCCAAAGGCCACTGTGCTTTCTTCCCAGCAACGGGGGGAGGGGACGGTGCTGCGGAAGATGCCATCGGCCACGACAGCTAAGCACACACATGTCTTTGTGATACCATCATCACTTTTCCCAAACAATTTGGTTAATAGATTTGTATTTTCTATCTATAGCAGATACACTAAGAAGTATTTTATGCATTTATGTTTAAATTTAAAACAATATTTCCTTTTATCTGATGTTCGAGCCACTATGAATTTAAGGCGTGTCTCCTCGGCCGAGGATTTTATGATTTCGGGAATACGTTTAAGTATACTTTTCATATTATTCATACCTGAAAAAAAATATACAAACTTGTTGGAACTCTTCAAAATCGTCTTAAGGTACCTGTTAGTCACCAGTGTTCTCAATGTTTTTAATCAGTAGGCGTATGACAGCCTTTTAATCTACTGTTGTTGTTGTTTTTTTTTTAGTGGTTATTAACTATCCAGAGTTCTACATTAAAGGCAAAGGCTGTAAATTCTGAAAGACCTTGGTTGCAGTCCCGATTCCAGACTAGTGTTGACCTTGGGGAAGCGGCCTAACTTCTCTGGATGTTTACTGCTTCAATTATACATGGGGCTGAAGTTACCTGCTTCAGAGGTCTATTTTGAGGATCAAGTGACGCAGTGAATGGACTGAGACGCGTTGGCCGTCGAGCCCGGCACATAATGAGCCCTCACTCAATGGCAGGCGTTCCTTTCGGTAACCATGCAACGAGCTGCCGTGGAGGAACCGCGCGCACACTGGAGAGCACGGGAGGCACCTCGCCACCAGCAGCACGCTCTCAGTCTTTGGACTCACCATTTGCTCAGAAACCAACACGCACGGGTCAAAGAAGTGCTGTTTTAGGAATACAAACAGGGCTTTACACGGGTATAGGAAATAGTGATCAACTCTTAGTGTCAGGGTATAGCTCACACGAGAGAAGGTGGACAAGCAGTCCCTGAACTTGGTTTTGAAAAGGAATACCGTGTGATTGTTTGAAGGAGGGAGAACAGAGCTCCGTAGCTGCAGGGAACAGCATGACTACAAGCCCTGCACTGTGGTTGACCGTGTTCAAGGGGTCGTGATGGTGGGCGGTGTACCTGCAGAACGGAGTTGGGGGAGTCACCAATTTAGAAATAAGTCTGAAAGACAGATGTGACCTGGATTATTAAATGCCTCGCTACGGACTTTGAATCTTGCTGTCACGTGGGAAGTCCATTTGGGAAGGGAGGCGATCAGTGAGAACAGCTGAGACTTTGTACAGACGATTTCGTTGAATTCTGACGCATTGCTGGACGGGCAGGGACAATAGGAATAGAACAGAGGACGGAATGTAAAAGACATTTCAGAGGTAGAAACCAAAGGCTTTTGTTAATGAATGGCTGTGGAGGGAAAGGGAGGACAGGATTAATGATGATGTAAAGTTTTAACCAGGTGGTTAGAAGGACAGTGATACCGGTAGTTCACTGAGACACCCTCATAAAGGAGGTTTCTGGACATAATGACTATGAAGTATCTTTGGGTGGCCCAGGTAGATTGTCCTAAATACACAAGGAAATTTGGGCCTGGAGCTTAAGGAAAGAGTCAAGTTTGCATATAGAAGAATATTATTATAATTGACAAAGAAATATAATTTACCTTGAGATACCTTTGAAAACATGAGGCAGCCTTTTGAACTTTTAGCACAGTTTGCAAAATCTGGGTGAAGAGAACACACACATTCCCTGTGTAATCTACAGTGTATTTTAGGTGAAAATACATCTATTTAATACCAGGCTCTTAGTTTTTGTTCTTAGTTGGAGGGTATTTTTTGGATGATAAGTAGGGTGTAGGAGAGTCCATGATTCTGGAATTCACTTCTACAGGTGCGTGGACAGACCTGTTCATCAGCTCACATAAACCCTACCTGCTGGGCCTGTCCCTCGACTGGCAGCCTTACAATCCTCTTGTGAGAATTAACTGGATGGCTTTATCTATAAATAACATTCATTTTCAGGTGTGTGGTACAAAGGTGTAGTCATGGTGATATGAGATTGTCTAGCCTCCTGCCTTTTTAATCCAGGGTTAATCCCTAAAGCATTTGTCAAGCTTTTATAATCTTGTCCCATTTCTAATATCTTAAGGCATAGTCCATGAGGAAAACGACTTTTCTTGGATGCATAATGAACCTGTGTTAGAATTTAGTTTATTATTAATATTAGTATTCTGATGCTTAATTGGGTAATATTGAATCACTTTTAATCATTTGCAATACACCTTTACTGACATGGCTTCATTTTGATCTTCATAATAGTCCAAGAGGAGGGAGAGTTGTTACCGTCTAACAGATGAAGAAATAGTGAGAGAGCCCAGAGACAATAAAGGTTGAAACCAGGACTTGAACATTAACTCAACTTTTTCTAGTACTATTTCTACATCTGATATTTAGTAGTCCTTCTTGTATAGTCTCCAATGAATAGACTATACATATTCTTGTTTTTCACCTTAAGAACTTTTAATATATTTTAATATGGTAACTGTACTATTAAAATGGGATTGACATCTTAGGAGGAAATTTATTTGTATGTTTACCCACCGTGTTGATAGCATCAAGGTTGTACATTCTTGTTTTTGTTTGTTTCATTTTAGAAAATGTTTTATGTAGCTGTATGAGTATATTGTGGTTAAGTAAGTTAAAAGTTGTTTTTTTGTTGTTGTTTTTGTTTTTTGTGCTATAATTGTAAGCAATACTATTTTGGCTTCATTTTAAAAACATAGATCTCATTTTAAATCATGATATTTACATTAAAATATGTTCTTATTGGGTTTTTTTAGAGAGAAAGGAAGGGAGAGAGAGAGAAATATCCATGTGAGATACATTGATTGGCCGCGTCCTGCACGCCCCCTACTGGGGATTGTGCCTCTAACCCAGGCATGTGCCCTGGCTAGGAATCGAATCGGGGCCTCTCAGTCCATGGGACACACTCAATCCACTGGGCCACACCGGCCGGGCTATTTACATTTTTATTGGAATTAAAACTAAGAAGAATGGAAAACGGGACTGAGACTGAGCAAGCGGTGTAGAAAACTACGCGGTAGCCTAAGACCTGCTGTTCACATCCAGAATCTATTCCGACTGGCCAGTGTGCCACCTTGCCTTTATTAAAGAAAACTTTTCGAATCTCATCCTTAGGGATTGGAAATAAAAATCTGATCCTTTGCCTAGAGCATGTGGACTTTCACATGGGGAGCAGGGGCAGAGACTAGAAGAGAACCCCGTCTAGGACACCGGATCGGCAGGATGGGCTGCTGGCTTTGCCCTGGGTCGGATGGTGGAGGCAGTCACGGAGTCCGATGCTGCTTCCCCCCTTGTTAAGTCTGTGTTCCTACTGTTCCTCAGCGTCTTCCCAGTCACATGAGAGAGGACTTGACGCGGGATCTCAGAATGTTCTCTTTAGATGTTAAAGAGCTATCAGAACCACAGAGAGAAACACATGGTTCACCAGGCGGTTGGTACTGACACTGGATCAGTATTTCCTGTGGAGAGAACAACTATTATGCTGCAGATAAGTGTGCAGCCCAGAAAAGGACCGACTCACAGATGTTTTCTCAGATATTCAGAAAAGGAAACTTACTTACATCATCACTTACCTGACTAGTTTTCTAGTGCTCATTTTCATAATTTGGGAGGATTAGAACTTGATTTTAAATGACAGTTCCTTTTTTGGTAGTACATCATTTTAGTTGTACGTTTCTTTCCTTTAAAAAATTATTTTAGCCTCGGCTGGTTTGGCTCAGAGGTTAGAGTGTTGGCCCATAGACCAGAGACCTGGGTTTGGTTCCCACTAAGGGCACGTACCTCTGTTGCAGTTTGTCCCCGGCCCTGGTTGTGTGGGTGGCAACTAATCGATGTGTCTCTCTCATGTCAATGTTTCTCTTCCTCTCTTTCTCCCTCCCACTCTATCTGAAAACAAATGCAAAAATATCCTTGGGTGAGGATAAAAATAAAAATAAATTATTTTAGTTCATTCTAAACATTTCATGATATAAAGTGTGCATAGATACAAATTTTCTTTAGAAACGCAATGAAGTCCTTTCCTAATCCTGGCTGAGAGGAGAGGGAACAGTCTGTTACTAGCTGAGGTATTAGCATTTCAGTATCACTTGGTATTTCTCCATGCAGAACGTTTAATCTTTAAAGAATGAGAACCCATTTGTGCCAGAGTCATCAATTTTAAAGTCCTTTAAAACAATTAGAAAAAAGTTTTTCCCCCTTTGTTTGCTTTATTCTGTAAACTCTGATAAAAATTCCCCTTCCTTATTGGATAATTCCTGTAGCTCAGTTTGGTCAGTAAGGCCAGGCCCACATGGAACGTTCAAGAAGTCCATCTGTTTCAGCCTTGTCCCCCTTCCCTTTCAAGGCTGCTTCTCTCGACTAAGTGACTGTCCCTTGCTCCCTCTTCTGCAGCCGACCGGCTGCTGTCCTCGGCAGGTCCATGAGCTTTAGCTCATCCCTCCGCCCTTCTGTCCTTTAAACAACTACCCCCAGTTGCACCTCTTCTTCCATGTCTTATTTCCTGCTTTTCTTTCGACAGTCAGTGTTCTAATACATTAATGAATCTGTGCTTAGGAATTTGTGATTTATAGTGTCTTATCTCTCCAGATAATGTTGTATCTTGATATCTCAAGATCAAACTACCAGAGAAATGACCAGAGACATCATGTTGTAAGTAGAAAAAAGAGCATTTATGATACTAATCCTAGGCTCTGGAAGCAGGCCAGTTTGAGAGATAATTTAGAGGTTTTTCCATAGCCTCAGATGCACAATATGTAGGGTACAGTTCGGATGCTCTGTTTCTAGTTTTTAACTCCACATTCGATAAGGTTATCATGTGAAATTATGACCAAGGGGGAGTTTTGGCCACAGCCTTTGCAAGCGAACAGATGGTTTCTCCAGAAGAGGACCCGTTGGAGGTCTGCCTTGGGTTTTGTCAAAGGGCGTGGTTTCTGCTGTTCTATCAGCAGCACAGGCTAGTCCCATACTCATGAATAGAAGATTCGCCCTGGCTGGTTTGGCTTAGTGATTAGAGTGTTGGCTTGCAGACCAAAGGGTCTCGGGTTTGATTCTGGTCAAGGGCATGTACCTGGATTTCAGGTATGATCCCCGGCCCCAGTTGGGGTCATGCAGGAGGCAACCAGTCGATGTGTCTCTCTCACATTGATGTTTTTTTCTTTCTCTCTTTCTCTCTCTCTCTCTCCCTTCCACTCTCTCTAAAAATCAATGAAAAAAGATCCTCTGGTGAAGAGTAACAAAAATAAATAAACTAAAATATAAAAAATGAATAGGAGATTAATTGTATGTTTTAAAGTCCATGTCTCCAAGATTCAGATTTAAAAATGGCAGGCCTTATCAAGTTGTGTAATAAAATAGGTAAATTACATACAACCCTGGAGAAATTTTGAGAATTTTCCATTTTAAAAAAATATAATTTTCAATTTACTATGTTTATGAGCACGTAGAGTTCACAGAGAGAGCATTTCTGACATTTCCTACTACTGAACTGTAAATGTATGCAGTACCTGTAAATACATAGCATTGTAAATACCTGCACTAATTGGATAGTCTCCCATTTTGTACATTTCTTTAGGAAAAACCGTACTGGCTTTTGAGAGCATCAATGAACACGGGGAGTAGGTCCTCAGCTCCTCTGACTTGGGTTTCCTAGTCTCTGCCAGGAATCCACTCTACTTGCAGTTCACAATGTCTGTCACGTGAGGGCAGTACAATCGCATACAGGCCTGCTGTCTGGTTTGACCTTAAATCAGAGAACCCATTAGGAAGGAAACCACAAAGCTCAAGAACATGGAAACGGAATCAGTTTCTCAAAGGCTTGAACCATTACGTTCTCCTTGGTAACCGGGCAGTGACTTTTTCTTATGTTGGCACTTGGCTGTTGTCTGTGAAAGCCGTATCACAGTAAATATGACCTGGAAGGTCTTCTCCAAGGAAGACAATACAGATTAAGGAAATTCAATCTTGTTTAATTTTCAAACCATACTCAGTAAGAGCTTACCAAGCATTTAGAGAGCTTAAAGGAGCTTAAACTTTCTGGAGACAGAATAATTGCACCTGGCCGGTGTGGCTCAGTGGTAGAGCATCAACCAGTGCACCAAGAGGTCGCTGGATGGATTCCCAGTCAGGGCACATGCCAAGGCTGTGGGCCAAATCCTCAGTGGGGGGCATGCAGGAGGCAGCCAGTCAATGTTTTCTCTCATCGATATTTTTATCTCTTTCTTCCTCTCCCTTCCTTGCTCTCTAAAATCAATAAAGACAAACATTTAAAAAACAGTTGCTTCCAGGAGAATGAAACCATGCAAATGTCAGAGTGAACGAAGCCAGCGCTTAGAGGAAGGAGAGGGTAAGTTGAGCTGGAATGATTAGGTGGTAGGATGGGAAGAAGAATAGCAATCTGGCTTTAAGTGTTGTTGGAATCTGGGAAGGAGAGGAGGGAGAAGAAGCTTAGATGGGTGTTACGGACTGAATTTTACCCCCGACCCAATTTATATGCTGAAGTCCTGACCCCCAGTACCTCAGAATGGGACTATATTTGAAGATAGGGACTTGAAAGAGAGAAAGTTAAAATGAGGTCATTAGGGTGGACCCTAATTTAATGTGACTGATGTCCTTATCAGAGGAGATTCTAGCCTCCAGGATTGTGTGAGAATACATTTTTGTTCTCTAAATCACTTACCTGAAAAGGGGGGACTTCACCCAGCAGGTGTGGTCAGAGGTTTGGGGCAGAGGTGGAATTGTGAATTCTCCGTGTTCGGAAGACGAATCTGACAGCGGTAGGAAGACTTTCATCAGACAAAGATCGAAAGCAAAAGCCACATATATACCGAAAGCGGTGGGGTCAAATGAAGGGGAGCGGGTTACGTGTAAGTTATATTTAAAGTAAGAATAGACAGGATCCGATGGCAAAGAAAGACATTCCTGAATGCACGAATGTGCTCCTGAGCCAGGTTGGCCAGTGTATTAATGGCACCATGGATAATGCAAATACACTGAACCCAGACCCTGGCCCATAGGACGTAAGAAGACAGGTTGGAGGTCAGGGCTAAGGATGCCATGTGTAGTGCTGAAGCTAAATGAATGGGGGAGATGTGTGTGGGTGTCTAGAAGGGCAGAGGGCTGACCTGGATGGCTAACGGACTTTGAAGAATAAGAATGTCTACTGTTTAATTTTACAACGATGCCTACTGTAGAGATTTTTCATCTGCGTTTCTACCCTACACGCATCTTCTGAGGCTCCACAAGCAACTATCACGTTTGATACAAACACCACTGCCTTGTGTCATTGGTCTTGGGGAAATGCAGGACAAGGGTCTGCGTTTCATGTTTGAGTTAGTGCTCGAGACAGAAGAAAGAAAAGACCATCCACATCAGGTAATAATTAAGTAGGACCGAATATTCACTGGAAACATAAGCTCTGAACCAGGGCGACCAGGAGAAAAGCGCGTCTTCAGCTCCTCCTCTCCCCATTAGCAATCCCGGAAGGCGGCTGGAAGAGGCATGCTCCCACCTGCAGGGATCCGAGTGCCAGTCAAATTGCATTTCAGTCTCAAAAGACACTGCTCACGCCGGGGTTACACTCACAGGTCAGCATCGCACAGGGTTTGTTCTCTGAGATTTTCTTGTCTTTGGTTAGGCTCGATATTTTATGAGTCAAAAGGAGTTAAAAGCGAAGATGTCAGAAAAATAGGGCAGCTATCTTCAAGCATCAGAAGGCACTTTCTGAAGGAGACAGAGGGGACTTGGGCTGTGCTGCTTCGGATGGGAGCAGCAGGGAGCGACAGGAAGGTAGGTTTCAGTTTCCTGTGAAAACCGAAATCGCCCAGTTGGCCTCTGCCGTCTCCAGCACCTCATCATCTCCTTCCGCCTTAGGCAGAATCCAGATTGTTCCCTCCTGACTTTCTATTCCTTAGAAATGTACAACCAAGCGGCCTGGTATCTAACTGACTTTAACACAATGGTAGGTAAGAGAAGAATTATAAGCCTTAATATCACTTTGCATAACAACTTATATCCTCGACTCCTCCATTTGTAGTCCAAGTTTCTGTGTTTGTACGTGAAACCTCAAGAATCAGAAACAAAAAGACGAATAAGGCAGTGACTTATGATAATACCTTTCTTATTCAAGAAAATCACGTGTTTCATTAGAGTATTGTTAATGAATTCAATGAAACTGTTAGCTTTCATTCACAAGTCCCCCTCCACACTTGCTCCCATTCCCACCACGACTGGCTCATGGGAGTGTGAATTCCTGACATTAGAAACAGCAAGCCAACTCTTTAATCCTTAAATAGAAGGAGAATGACATGGTTGATCAGAGGCCAAAAATCATAGCCTTTTTGTTTGTTTTTAAGTTGAGTAGAATGGCCAAACAAAGGACACTGGCATAATATGAGTTACTAGAAATATTACTCAAACATTTTGGCTGAAAAAACAATGGGATAATTACTTTTTCCCAATCAAAACTTATCTATGAAACCAGTATTACAGTAAAGATCCTGAAAAAAATTTTTTAAAAGAAAATTTGGAAAGGGAAAGTAATGTAAGTAGTGAGTCTCTTGATTTATCTTAAAACGCAGGCAATTACAGACTGGAAAGAGGAAAGTATCAGCAATGAACATGGATATTTGATTCCTCAAAAAAAAAAAAAAAACCGTTGAGATGGGTCACCGTAAAATGAAATCTACATAATGGACAGTTTAACCTGTGAAGGTGTCACTGCGGATTGATCCGAGAAAGCATCACGAAATGGGTGGTAGCTTAGCTGGGACTCAAAAGAAGAACAGGGGTCCGGCTGGTGTGTCTCCGTGGTTGAGCGTGGAAGTCTCCAGTTCGATTCCTGGTGGGGACACATGCCTGGGTTGTGGGCCCAGTCCCCAGTTGGGGGGCATGCAGGAGGCAGCCATTTGATGTTCTCTCTCTCAATGTTTCTGTCTCTCCCTCTCGCTCTAAAATCAATAAAGGGAAAAAATAAAATAAAAAGAGGAACAGAGTTCTCTGAAGATTGTGCACATTCCACTGATTAGCACAGGGTGTTTCAGCCTTAGCACTATTGACACTTTGCACTGGATACTCTGTATTGTGGGGGCTGTCCTGTGCACTGTGGGGTGTTTAGCAGTCTCCATGGCCCCTATCAGATGTTAGCTGTGATAACCTAAAATGTTCCCAGACATGGCCAATGTCCTCTGGGGAGCAGAGTTGCCCCTAGTTGAACACCACTGATTTAGCACATAAAGGACTGTCATGCTTAACTAGAGAAGTTGTTTTCATGTCTGTATATTCACAAGCAAGCAAAGGAATGGTAGTGCCATTTTGGCAACACTTCAAGAAAATCACCAAATTCTTTGAAGGGTTGGCCTGGTTCACTCTCCAGCTGGTGTCGCTCAGTCCTAGGAGGGGAACACCAGCTCGTGCCGATGGTGGGGGCACTGCAGCTCTCTCAGAAGCAGTATCGTAACATCTTATACCTGTTTCCCCGGGGTGACTGGACTTTTCCCCAGAGTCCGTGAATAGTACACACAGACACAGTAATTTCTGATGATTCATTAAAATTACAGTTAGGGAAGTATGAAACATTATAAATACATGAAAGCCTACTCATGTTTTACTTTCCCACTTCAAAAAGTAAATTTATACTTTCCCCCCTTTTCATCAATTTCAATAAACTTGTCAGACATGGTTTTAGTCATACGCCGGCTGAGCGGCAGAGGGTATGACTGTCTTAGAGCGACTAGGACGCTAGGAGTAGCTTTTAAAATTTCTGCTCAAAGAACGATGAGATGACAGAGACTTAAACCAAGGAAAATACTTACCTTGAAAAAATTAAAATAATAACTTGGAAGGAGGGTCAGGGCAGCATAAATACTTGTGGATATGCATGAGATACATTATATATGTCTCCACCTTTGTCTCTGATTACACAGATGTTACCAGAATTTCATAAAGAAAACTACTCTTTCTGGCTTAATTTCTTTGAACGATAACATTGAAACTTGGGGTGAATTTTGCCAATTTTAGCTAGAATAACATGTATCAAAACAAGACCTCTGGTTCTAATGAGTTCATTCAACAAACATCTCTTAAATGATGACCATGAGTCTGGCATGTGATGGAAACTGGAGATTCATGAGGACAGAGGTGATTGGAACTGGGTCTCTATCCTCAAGAACCACATGAGCCACATAGAAGGAGAGTTAGACGTGAAGAGTACACACACGTCCAACGAAATGTCACAGGTACTGGACCGCGGGGCCACAAAGGAAGGGGTTCAGTTATGTCAGGGAGATGACAGGAAAAGTGGGGAGTCATGTCCCATTCCCATCAGCAGTGTGTTCCGTCTCACCACACCCTTGTCAGCACGGAATGTTATTATTATTATTTTTTTGAATCTTTTGTTAATGTTGTAAGCAGAACTGATATCTGGTTTTAGTTTGCGTTTATGTATTGAAGAGGTCAATATCTTAATAGGTATTTGCTTTTCACTTGTATTTTCTTCTTGCGAATGGTGTTTTTATCCCCATTTATTTGGAAATGTGGTGCCCCGAGCTGCTGCCTTGCCAGGCCCCCAGGCAGGCCCGCGCGCACACAGGTCCACACCAGAGCGGCTCTGGCAAGTGCGCCCCAAGGAACCTGCCTGCAAAGCCAGTGAGGCTGTGGTCTCACCCTGCTGGGCTCCGGCACAGTCAGCTCCTGTCCTTTCCCCAGCCCCCGCGGGGCTTCCTTTGAGCTCTGTGTCGGCCTCTGGTTTACATCCGTGACCAAGTCTTGGCCTCTGCTGTGGGGCCCTCTTGCTTTGGAGCTGTCCTACCTGACGTTGTCTGTGAGGCTCCGCGCCTCTCTGCTTCGGGGTCATATGCCGGCTTCCCCCTCGTGCTCACGCTGCCGACTCCGTGCGCTCCCGCGGCCTCCACGCCACCCGTGTGGCTCGCAGAGGCTCACGTCCATCCCAGAACTCGTGCTTGGTTTCCACCGTCGGGCACCCCACTGATGACCGGGCATCCCGTCAGGGCATCTCACATGCATCACCCTTAACACGTGTGAAATCAAAGCCCTTCTGACCCACATGTAAAATCCCAGCTGATGGCCCTGGCCGGTTTGGCTCAGTGGTTAGAGCGTCAGCCTGTGGTCCAGAGAGACCCGGGTTCGGTTCCCGCTAAGGGCGCGTACCTTGGTTGCAGTCTGTCCCCGGCCCTGGTTGGGTTGTGCGGGGTGGCAACCACTAGATGTGTCCCTTTTACATCGATCTTTCTCTCTTTCTCTCTTCCTCGCTCTCCCTCCCATTCTATCTGAACAACAACAGCAGCAAAAATAGAACCTATGGTCTTGTCTTGCTTTTTTACTTAACATTATATCATTAACATTTCCCCATGTTATTTATTATTCTTTGTAAGTATGATTTTTTAATGACTTGATTTAGAATTCATTTTTTTTTTTTTACTCTCTCAGAACTTAGTAACAATTTATTGTATATACCTCTATGTATTTTTTTTCTGGGGTTTTCATATACAGGAAGATATATGTATGGGCCTGGTCTATTTATAGGCTGAATTTGTAAAAACTTAAGTAATATTGTTTATTTTTCTTTACTTTCATGTCCCTAAAAATGTTACATGCTCACTATTAGCAGTTCACAATTGTAATTTTATACCCTATTTATTGTTGAAAACAATATTTTACAAAAGAGTTACTGTTCAATCTTTTTACTAGTTGGACTAGATTTTCCTCAATTAGCTCAATTTGGACAGATTTTTACTCTCAATTCTGTATTTTCAATATAGCATAATTAAATCCTTGGCATGTACTTAAAAAATTGTAATGGAAAAACAGTAGGTGAGATCCCAGGATCTTTGATTTTGCACATGTCATTTATAAACCATAGGACAGATGGTAAAGCATTTATGGTTCAGTAATATAACCAAATAGTTAAATTTTTTTCATAGTAAAATGGAGATAAGTAAGTTGATTTCCTTGGATTTCTTAACTTGTGTCTTGTGGTTAAGGCTGCAGATGTGATCTGAATACTGTGTTCTTTTCTAATACCACATGGAAATGAAGAAGGCTAAAGTATTTATGGATTCAAATCTTGACCAGACTCCGCTGATAACTGAAGCCTTATTCACTCAATGTTCTTTGGTGAGACAAGGAATTTTTAGAAAGATTACTGTGAGTAATAGTAACGTCCATGAAAATAGAATATTGTCCCTTGTAAGGAAAAGGTCAAGAAAGATTTTACATGCTGCGACCTTACTTTCCAAAGGTGGTTGGATAATAAATACTGTTGGAGATGCTTGGGAGCTGAACTCACTCCGTAAGGACGGTGACTAGACCACTGCAGGCAGCCCTTCCCACTCTGCAGGAATGCTGGGGATTAGACAGTGGTCCACAAATTACAGTGCGGGATCAGTCACTCAGAAAGCTTGCTAACTATGTCGATTCCTGGGACTTACCAGGAAGGATTCTTCTTTTGTAGGTCTGAGGTGGGGCCTAGGAATCTGAAAGTTTAGGAAGGATTCCAGAGACGGTGATACAGATGCCTCTAGGACCAGTCTGGGAAGGACACAACTGTGCAGCCTCCTGTTGAAATAACGTGGAGTTTTTACCGCTGCAGAGGATGTTTGCATGTTTAAGGGAGATGGCTCGGCTGGCACGCTCCCAGCTAGATCCACGCAGACATGCACTGTGAGATAGACGAGAAAAGGTAACTTGATGCTTCTAAGTTCTTAGCTCGTTCATTTTTACCATTTTCAGTAATGGAGATTTATTCAATCCTACGGCTGTGCAGCCTCATTCTGGACTGATCTAAGCCTTATAGTGAGATTAAATTAGTGCTCCTGACATAGCCGCTTATTTCCCCCCCTAAAATATACAGCATAAATATTTGTTAGATTTTTAAGGTACTATTAAAAAGACAGGATGAGGAATGAAATAGTACTTTTAAGTGAAAAGGCATACCCTAAGCATTCTTCTCAAATTAAAGTTGTGCTAGTGTTATACGGTTAGTGACACTGATGTGTTTAGACTTACGTGTTGCCCATACTGATTTATTTACAATCTAGAATTCCTAACCAACCCTGCTGCTCAGAATCCACACGCTACTCTGTGTCTGCTTTATGCCTACTTCCCTCTGCATCACATTGGAGGAATGTAAATAAATAAATGTCCTTTTTTCCCCAGAATTAATTTTATTCTAAAATTGCTCTATGCTTGTAAAGGCTATAAAAATCAAGATTGCCTAAAATGTAATCAATTTTATCTTCTTTAAATTTATTTTACTTACTTGATTTATTTTTGTTACAGATGTTTCTCCTGCCCCCCACCTAGACACCCAATCAATTCTCTCCCTCTGCCTTCTTGCCCCTCCCATTTCCGTGTCCTGAAGGTCCCCCTCTTCCTTCAGGGGCCTTCTCCTTTTATTTAATTCCATTTGACCTTTCCTTTACCCTTCCCCATGGTACTTTATTCAGTGCAGTGCTGTTCCTCTAATTACCCTTCATTCATTCTTCATATACATACATATATACATATATACATAAAATTTTTTTCTTCTCTGTAGAGTCCTCACATATATATGTGTATATATATGTATACACACACATATATATGTATATATATAATTTTTTTTCTTCTCTATTTGTAGAGTCCTCAAGGCTGAAAACCAAGTCTCTTTTTTATCCTCACCCGAGGACATTTTTTCCATTTTTGTTCAGATAGAATGGGAGGGAGAGAGAGAGAGAGAAACATCGACGTGAAAGGGACACATCGAGTGGCTGCCACCCGCATGACCAACCAGGGCCAGGGACAAACTGCAACCGAGGGACGTACTCTTAGCAGGAACCGAACCCGGGTCTCTCAGGACTGCAGGCCGATGCTCTAACCGCTGAGCCAAACCGGCCAGGGCTGAAAACCAAGTCTTCAGTTTGTTTGGTTTTGTCACTCAGGGAGGACCATACGGTTGTGTTGATCAGGCAGCAGTCTATGTCTGTTTCTTTGTATCTAGTGTCAAGTCTCCAACAAGTCATGCTCATGCCCATAGAATCAATCACGTGCTGTGATGAGAACCAGCGGAATCAGAAGGGAAAGGATCTACTGAATAGCTCTTCATGCTCTGAAACCTGCAGTAGCAAAACCAACACTTCTGGCCAAGCTATGCCAAAGAGGACTGATTTCTGAGGAGGCATGTCGGCTACGTGATCCGGGATCCAAGACCAGGATGACCACAGGAGGGACGGTGGTGAGAGCAGGTTGGGGATCGGAACGTCTGCGTGTGGAGACAAACTGGTTGAAAGAAGACTCATTTGTGTCCTCCCTGAACTCAGGATAGTTGTTTTTTCAATATTTGCAGAACCTAAGCAGGGGTCCACAAGGTTTCTTTGATGGCTCCTTCCCTCGCTCCCTGCATAGGTGTGTTCATGTTCCTGGCATAGGTATTTTTAAAACAGTCTCAAAAGCCGTGAGTTCGGTGTGTTGGAATGTCTAGCTTTGGTGGGACCTTGTGAACCAAGCCTTCCTAGGGCTGCTACCAAAATTGGTATTTCCACTGTCCAAAAAGCATTTTGAACTCGCTAGAGCTTTACTCTCTTACACTAATTTTATTTCTCCCACAGGGTTGGCACATAATAGATGCTAAATACTTGTTGAGTTAAATCGCAGTTTGCCTCTTTTGAATTTGTTATAGCTTGAATTAATTCAACTTTTTGTACAATACGCCCTAAGGTCGTAATCAGACTCATACCGTGGGGATCATAGTCCAATACTAGTATTATTCATTTTCCTTTGTGCTGCTTCTAAAGCATTGTCAAGTTATCCAGACCAAGGACATTTTCTTGGATTTGGGCCATCCTTTAATTTCCAGAATCTAATCTTTCAGTCTGTGTGATATTTGCAAAACATAAAAGATCACCGTGCAGCGAGAGGCTCAGACAGTCCTCTGGAGAAACACGATGTAGCTCCTGATCCCTTGGCGCCAAGCCGTCGGGCTCTGTCGCGTTACTTACTCTTTCCTCTGCTTGGCTAATTTAACAATTCACACATGAAGCCTCTTTACGAAAAGGAATTTATACAACTGGGAAAAAATGAAAGCTGTGTGGCAAAGCACAGAACAAAACAGAATTAGTAAAGCCGTCGGTCCTGCAGGTCCAGGAGTCCCAGGCGCACGGAGAACACGCAGCATCATTCAGCCCCTGCCGGAGGGGGCGGCCAGCGGCTCCCCGGGGCAGCCGGGGTCTCCCCTAGGGAGGGCTTCCCTACTCTCACACACCCAGGAAGGAGGGGAGAAAAGAGGGAGTGCAGAAATGCCGAGGAGAAGGTGGAAGAGGAAGAGGGACTTGGTTCAGACTCCATTCAGCAGCTGCCGTGTAGGTCCAGGGGAGACCACAGGGCGGCACCTAAACCCGCACTGATGAGGGAGTGAGGTCCCGAGGCCTCAGCGGGTTCTTCAGAAGCTCGATCGTATCACAACTGTAAAGCATTGCCTCGCACAGACCTCGTTAGGACGGCACCTCGGCCTACACAGTGGGGACAAGGCCCACGGGTTTCTCTTTTTTGTGACATTGTCAACATCATGACTGGAAATTTTTACCACACACACACACACACACACCCCTATACCTACACCTACACTCACACACACATACAGGTGCATGTATAGCTACCCCCCACACACATCAACACACATACTCCTATACCTACACCTACATTTACACACACATACAGGTGCATTTATAGCTACCCCCCCACACACATCAACACACATACTCCTATACCTACACCTACACTTACACACACATACAGGTGCATGTATAGCTACCCCCCACAGTAACACACATACTCCTATACCTACACCTACACTTACACACACATACAGGCGCATGTATAGCTAACCCCCCATCAACACACATACTCCTATACCTACAGATACTCATGCACTCATCCCTGCTCCTTGTCCCCCAAGCCCCAAGCCGTGCCCACAGATGAGCTTGCCCTTGCTGGCCCACCCACTTCTCCAGTTTCCAGCAGGGAGCTCCTTCTGTCATGTGAGTGTGTGATCCACGTCACCTTGGCATCGGCACCATTTTTACCATCTTTTCTGCTGATGTCAAGGCCCTGACTGCATCATGTCGAATTGTGGGTGAGAGTTTTCAGTGTCGCTGCCCTTTCGCAATTAGCAATGCTGTTTCCTTTGATTCAGAAAGATGGCACAGTAACGCCTAGAACAGGGTTGGCCTGTTTGCTGAGGGCACCTTGGCTTCACATATTAAACAGAACCATAAGAAACGGCCATTTTTGAAAATGAAAAGTGGTCAAATAATAGCAATATCACATGGTCAAGCTCACATACTACATTCATTTTCACTTTGTGACATATTATTAATTAATTAATAATATTTCAGTGACATATTATTAAATTCCTCAGACATTCTGCAACTTTTTAAACCACTTTCCCCCAGATAAAGGCTTGCATATTTTGGGTCATCTATTGTTGATGAGGCCAACATGTACATATACCAGAGAAGATTTATTTCTTAGATTTTTTCCTTCTTGGAAGAGTTTGGCCTGGATTTGATCCTCATAGCACAGGTGACCTCAGCATGGTCATTCAAGAGCCTCTAGTGGACCCGGTCTGCCTTCAGCCTGGGGATGTATTTCATGAGAATCTTGATTTTGAACATTTATTCATCCCCAGGGATGTGCCATGTTATATATCACCCTTAGTCTTCTTGGATTCAATGTATCTTCTGAGAAGTCCTTGCAGAAATTATGTGTTTCTCATCTACGTCATCCTCATGCATTTGAACATTGGCAGTAGGCATTTTGGTTATCTGTATTCATTTGCCCATCCTACTGGGGGGCCAGAGTGTTATTCCAGCATTGTGCTAGGAATGGGCATTCACAGGCTTGCGGATGATCAGTTCATATTTGATCAGGTTCAAGATTTGCTGATAGGAGTCGATGTTGGTGGATGATATTTTATTTGGTGGTCTAACCACACTTTTTCCTGTGACAGCAGAGGACTCCCTGTAGGGCCCTTCTAAGCTTGGGTGCCTAACCTCTGGGACCTGTTGTTTCACGTCCAACATGAAACATCCGTCTTTCCCACAGACCCAGTCTCAGGCGCCTCTTCCTCAACTGGTTTTAACAGCTTTTAAAGTATTTTATTGAATACAGAGAAAGAAGAAAGACTAGTTTTCTGAATAATAACATCTATTGGGGCATGATGATTAATTTTGTGTGTCAATTTATCTGGACCTCAGTGTCCAGATATGTAGTGATACATCATTCTGGATGTTTACATAAGAATATTTTTGGGTGAAATTAACATTTAAATTGGTGGACTTTGAATAAAGCAGACGGCCCTCCATTATGGGCCTCATCCCATTAGTTTAAGGTCTGAATAGAACGGAAGACTAACCCCCCCCTTTAAAAAAATTATTTATTTATTAATTTGTTTTTGTTACAGATGTTTCTCATTTTTCCCCCATTGACAACCTCCCCCCCATCCCCAGCTTTGTTTTCTATGTTCATTGGTCATGCATACATGCATGTAAGTTCTGTGGTTTATCTCTTCTCCCACAAAACCCCCCCTCCTCTGAGGCTTGTCAGTCTGTACCCCACCTCCATGTCTCTGGGTTAATTTTGTTCAGCAGTTTTTTTAGTTCATTATATTCCACAAATAAGTGAGATCATGTGACATTTGTCTGTCTCTGCTTGGCTTGTTTTGCTTAGCATAATACTCTCCAGGTCCTTCCATGCCATCTCAAAGGATAAGAGATCTTTCTTTCTTACAGCTGCATAGTACCCCATTGTGTACATGTACTACAACTTTTTAATCCACTCATTTACTGATGGACACTTAGGTTGTTTCCAGATCTTAGCTATTGTAAATAGTGCTGCTATGAACATAGGGGTACATATATTATTTCTGATTGGTGTTTCAGGCTTTTTAGGGTATGTTCCTAGAAGTGGGATCACTGGGTCAAGTGGCAGTTCAATTTTTAACTTTTTGAGGTAACACCATAGTGTTTTCCACAGTGGCTGCACCAGTCTGCATTCCCACCAGCAGTGTACTAGAGTCCCCTTTTCTCCACACCCTCGCCAACACTTGTTGTTTGATGATTTGTTGATGGCGGCCATTCTGACAGGTGTGAGGTGATGCCTCAGAGTTGTTTTAATTTGCATCTCTCTGATGATTAGTGATGTTGAGCATTTCTTCATATGTCTCTTGGCCATTTTTATGTTCTTTTTGGAGAGGTGCCTATTTAGGTCCTCTGCCCATTTTTTAATTGGGTTTTTTGTCTTCCTTTTGTTGAGTTGTACGAGCACTCTATGAGCAAGAGGGAATTCTGTAGCAGACAGCCTTTGCATTTGAACTGCAACACATTGGCTCTTTCCCAGGGTCTTCCACTTGATGGCCTTAGGACTTGAACTACAGCATCAAATTCTCTCTGGGTCTCTGGCATGCTGGCCCACCCTGCAGATTTTGCTCTTGCCAGCCTCTCTCATTGTGTGATCCTAAAATAGTAACAGGTTCCTTAAAAGACATCTCTTTCTACATATACACACATCCTATTGGTTCTTTCCTCTGAAGAACTCTGCTTAATACACAGGGATGAAATGTAACGGGTGTGTATCACGCATTCTATACATATTAACTCAGAAACCTCAGAAACTCTACAAGGGAACAGACATTCAAAGAAATTACGAAACTTGCCCTAAAATACTGAGTAAATGACAGACCCTAGTTTTAATTAAGATTTAGACCATTCTGAATTACCTTTAACTACATGACCCTGCAAGAAATAAATGCACTGGCTAAGTGAACACTTACTGAGTTCTTACAGTAACCCAGTAACATGAGGGAGCCGGAACCTTTCTTTTATTAAGGTCCACAGTAATCTCACGTCCCTAGTGGACAACGACTTTTTTTCCCCGGTGTTCTTCTTGACTAGCATCCATTCTTTTCTCTAGTAGAACCTGATATTTTTGAGGATTTGCCTCTCTGCCACTGGGTACAATCATGTTGGGAGAGATTTTCAGGTCCATGCATCTGTTAATGAAACCATGACAGTTTGGACCCTCCTCTCCCACTCCCTGAAACTGCTGGCAGTGACCTTGTGACCTAAGGTCTGCTACATGGAAATGTCCTCCCAGGACTCTGAGGTCTGAGCTGATGGTGCAAGGACAGGACAGAAGAGCCAAGGGTTTCCATGGCAACAATAGCTACTCTAGCTTAAGGGTAGCTCCTTCTTCCTGCTTTTCCATTTCTTGTCTTCCAGAACTCTTAATGTTTCTTTATCATGACAACTCTGGTCCCTTAACTTAATGTCTTCTGTATGAGACCCCAATATTTTTCCAATAAACTCCCCCTTTTAAAAAGTCAGCTAGGCCCTTGCTGGTTTGGCTCAGCAGTTAGAGCGTTGGCCTGTGGACCAAAGAGTCTTGGGTTCGATTCTGGTCAAGGGCATGTACCTCAGTTGTGGTTCGTCTCTGGCCCTGGTCCAGTCATGTGGGAGGCGACCAGTCGATGTGGCTCTATCACATCGATGTTTCTTTCTCTCTGCTGCTCTATCTGATAATAAGTGGAAAAATATCCTCAGGTGAGGAATAAAAACAAACAAACAAGAAAACAACACCAGAAAAATAAAAAAATAAAAAATGTCAGCCAGAGTCAGTGTCTTCTACTTTCAACCAAGGAACATAAGTGATGAGGAACCTTAGAACATAGATCCTTAGAGAAGAATGAGATATCATGTATGGTGTCCTTTGATGAAGCCATTAATGAAGTTATCACCTGTAGCCATTTGGAAAAACAAATCTCAGTAAAAGATAGTTTGCAGTCTTGGAATAGTTTCTACCATGGAATAATATAAAGAGTGTGAAGAGTTCAAGAACAGCAAAATAGGGAGACTCCCAATGGCATTGGATGAATAATAGCAAAGGAATTATAGACTCTAAATCTTAAATTGTCAGTTTTATAAGAATGGATGTAAGCTCAGGGACTTGGTATGAATACGTTGAAAGAATTTCCTCTTTGCCCTGACTGGTTTGGCTCATTGATTAGAGTGTTGGCCCATGGACCGAAGGGTCTAGAGTTCAATCCCCAGTCAAGGGCATGTACCTGGGTTGCATGTTTGATCCCGGCTTCAGTCAGAGTCATGTGAGAGGGAGCCAATCAATGTATCTTTCTCACATCAATGTTTCTCTCTCTTTCCCTCCCTCCCTTCCACTCTATCTAAAAAAAAAAAAAAAGAAAAAAAAAATCAATGGAAAAATATCCTTGGGTGAGGATTAACAAAACAAAACAAAAAAATTAGAATTTCTTCTATCTTGTCCATATTAGACGGAGATAGCCAAGAATCAAGCTCAGTGTTTAACTACCAGGCTTGTATTGACCGGGATAGGCTGGGTTATACTGTGGGAATGAAACAACCCCCAAATCTCAGCAGCTTAAAAACAACAGAGTTTATTTCTTACTCGTCCTACGTGCCCACGGTAGGCGGGTCGGCAGTTCTGCTCTGCATCACCCCACCCCGGGCCCGGCGGATGCAGCAGCACCCTCTGGGCCACGGCTGTGACTGTGGCAAACGGAAGGGAAGGAAGTGTGGCAGGTTCTGAAGTGGACTTGAAAGCTTCTGAAGGGAGGTGAGAGACATCATACGTATTTTGGTCAAAGCAAATCACCTGGTCTTTTATAACTTCAAGGGGGCAAGGACGTGCGCTGTTGCCCAGGATGAGAACTGGAGATAGCTGGTGGACAGCACTAAGGACTACTATCAGAATTCCGCTACCTTTCTTACATGACACTTAGAGCATCCAGTAGGAAAAAGTGAACGAAAGGCAGCAGAGTAACGTGGACCTTCAAACCCTCTAAGTCCTTCCTGAGCTTTTCTTAACAGAAGACTGACTCTTCTTTGTCTGAAACGTGATTTCCTGTCGTGTTTGTAGATGCCCGTGTACCTGCGCCCGAGGGAGCTCACACCGAGAGGTCCCCAACCTTCCCTGTGCTCCGTGTCTTTTCGCCCGCAGACCAGTCATTAGGGTTATGCACTGGAATGCCCTAGAGTCAGAAATCAATCCTGGAAAGTAATCACACGACAGAAGAAAGGCAGGCAGGAACACGCCACTGTATGTTAACCCCATAGTGGGAAGAATACGTGGGAATGGATTTCATGGAGTCTTGACTAAGGAGAAAGCAACATGATTATTGACTATGTGGTTCATGTACCAGAGATTCTAACTGGAAAAGAATAGCTGGGTTGATTCAAACAGTTATTATTATTATTATTGGGGGGGGGGGGTCTTAGTTAACACACATACACAGAAACACACTTAAAAATGCATTCATGCCCTGGCCGGTTTGGCTCAGCAGTTGGAGCGTCAGCCTGCAGACTGAAGGGTCATGGGTTCCATTCCCAGCCAAGGGCACATACCTGGGTTGCAGGTTCGATCCTGGCCCTGGTTGGCATTGCGTGGGAGGCAACCAGTCAATGTGTCTCTCTCACATCAATGTTTCTCTCTCTCTCTGTCCCTCCCTCCCTTCCACTCTGTCTATAAATCAATGGGAAAATAGCCTCAGGTGAAGATTAACAACAATAACAACAACAAAAATGCATTCATTAGTCAAAGTAAGTGAGATGTGAGAACATTAGAAATATTTTACTTTAGAAATTATAGAAATAGCTAAATCTAGAGGGTCTAGAAACACCTGAAATATATATGCATGCATATAAGGATGCAGCTATATCCTTATAACGACTGTTCTTAAACATCTGTCTAAAATGGCCATTTTCCCTGGGCCAGAATGCTGGTATGAAGCACTGGCCCGGGAGTGAGCAGCACCACGGGGTGCAGAGAGGAGGCATGTCCATAATAGGCAGTGAGGCTGACGCAGTCGTCAGACCTGCCTGTCTGCCCATGTGATTATGAATGAGTTCTCCAGGAAACAATTGGGAGTGGAGCAACCACATAATAGAAAACAAAACAAAACTCCAGCTCTAGTGGACAGGTCTCAATGAAGCCATGAAAAGAAAGAGTCATTCTTAGATCCCATAGTCAATCCCCTAACCTGATGGTTGACGCTATCAGATCTCCTTGAATGAAGGGAAGACCAAAGGGAAGACCAGACCACCTTGATGTCAGATCCTGCTCTAACACTACTCAGTGGGCACCTGGGAGATGTCAGGGTATCCCCTCCAAGGAGAAAAACAACTTGCTGTGCTTTTGGCCTTGTACCATTAAGCATCTTTAAGAGGTCTGATCCTTGGCACACCTTAGGAAGAGCATATGTACCCACTCTGTGCATCCTGCTTTGGCCACGTACCAGATGACCTGAAAAGCTGCCAGCTTTGACGGAGGCCCACAGCAGGAGAAGATGCCCTCGGCCAAAGTGTAAAAATGCTATTGAGCTATTACTAACATATGCTCATGGCTGGAACAGAACCAAGAGTGAAAAGAGGGAAGGAACGGGTTAGACAGCCTGAACAGTTATAAACAATTACGTGTGCATGTAATTTTTCTGGAAACGTTGGCAGAAGGTGCCCTATATTGGAAGCACATGTTCTCATATTTGGTAATTCACAAAAAATAGTTACCTTTATTCTTGATGAATGTAGAATGAGAGCCATTTTTTAATTCTACAAGATAGAAATACCTATTAAAAACACAGGTTGAATATCCTGGTTTAAACTCTTTGGTCACATAAAAATTGAGGACACAGAATTGCTCAAACTTGGTGTCTAGCCTCTTTCCAGGCACTAAATTTTGTTATTAAATGTGAATTTTCAGGAACAGAAATTTCTTTGTTTTGGGGTGTTATAGTCTCAACATCAGTTTAGGTCACTTGTGTGGGTACCTATAAATGTCTTTAGCTTAATGTTTCACTATTCTTGACTTTCCATTTTTGTTACTGTTTTAGTTATATTTGAGGTTCATATTGAGCTTATTAGTATTTTTCTGATGTATCACTGTCAACTTAGGGGTTTTTAAATGTTTTATTTATTGAGTCACACAATATAGTTTTGGCTCATTAGGCATTTACTTTTATACCTCTTTTTTGTCTTAATTATAAAAACTGAATTATTTCTTTTACATTTCAAAAAATCATTTATAATATTCTACACCTAGGGTAATCATGTTTTTTTATACTAAATATTCATTATGCTTATATTAGAAGAGAAATAATAGAAATAGAAAAAAATGTCAATGTATAGTGGAGCTATTTTCTCGTATTTACTGTGAAAGATAACATGGGATTTCATCAGGTTCTACAACAGAAATACTTCTGTGGAAAAATGATAGAATTCCTAAGGCATTATTTTAAGAAGAGTTAGTCTGGGCGTTTTGTTTTGTTTTGCTTTTAAGAGACACCAAGTGTACGTGTCTAGGGGAATAACGGCCTGTTGTTGATGTGTGGGTGTTTTCTTGAACGTGCGGCTCTTGGATTCTCTCCTCTGTGTTTCATTTCACTTCTTGGAATTCTTCACTTCACTTATGGGAAGAATGAATTTCTAAGGGCTATTTTGAGAAGGGCAATAAATGCATGTGGAGTGAATCAAAGGTAGTGGGACACGCCTGGCGTGTACATTTTAAAGGACAACACTTCACATTCTAGGCAAACGATCAGGTTGGCCGTGTGAGGTGGGCAGTAGGTAGTATACCGTCCTCTGCAAAGGTTTAGTTGCAATGTGTAAAATGCTGTGAAAGGCACCAGGAGGAAGGATTTACAGAATTAAAATTAAAAAAAGAAAGTGGAATATGAAAACGATTGTTAAAGGCAGTGGGGGGAGCGTAGGACTTCAACTCCTGAAGGTGTGAGAGGGACTCTCCTTAGATTGGAGCATCTAAGACAATCAACTTTATTTGATTAATTTCATGTTAGCAATTTTCAAGTGTCATTTTTTTGCAGAAAGTGTTTGTCCCCACAAATCTGACTCATATTGTAAGTTCTCCCATTTTATTACCTTAGCTTCGGTATTTGCAGGATCTGGGAAGGAGGAAGGAGGACTGGGTGGATGAAGAGGGAATCGTTACCTATTATGTCTTCATTCATTCATTCAGTCAGCCCTTATGAAGCATTTTTCTCGTTCCAAGTGCTGTACTCATTGCTGGAAAGACAGTAGTAAACAACTCACACTCATCCCTGTCTTCCTGGAGCTTACCGTTTGGGAGGAAAGACAGACAAAGTGTACTTTGCAATAATTTATAAAAAAAAAGTTTTTATTGATTTTTTAGAGAGAAAGGAAGGGAGAGAGGTAGAAACATCAATGTGAGAGAGAAACATCAATCAGCTGCCTCCTGCACACCCCCTACTGTGGGTCAAGCCTGCAACCCAGGCATGTGCCCTGACCGGGAATCGAACCAGTGACCTCTCAGACCATGGGAGGACGCTCAATCCACTGAACCACACCGGCCAGACTGGACTTTGCAATAATTTAAGCTGTCAAATTAATGTTTCAAAATATAGATACTGGATTGCTTTATAACAGTGTGATCTATCCTAGGGGTTCAGGGCCATCTGCAGGAGGGGAAATGCATATTTAGACCTGATGAGGGAGTTCGAGTGAGGCAGGTAAAGGGTAGAAGGTGAAGGGTAGTGGAGGAGGGTAGAGGGATGAAAGCAAATGGGAGAGTTTGAAGGAGAATTGACAGGACATGTAAGACAGGAGACTAAAGACACATCAGTAGTGCTGGCACATCACCCTTGAGGGAATAAGTAGCAGGAGCTAAGTATGGATGGAAAAGCAGGGCCCACATCAAGGAGGGTTGAAAGCCAAGTCAAAGTGTTTGCCTCTGACCTAAAGCAGTGGGAGACCCCTGACGGATACATGCAGGGTAGTGGGCAGAACTGAGACTGGATTGAGGTCGGAAAGGGTACTCTGGCTGAGGTGTGTAGAGAAAGACGGAGACGAGTTCACTTAATCTGAAGGCAGGGCTCACCTGCAAAAGGTTGAAGTCCCACACAGAGCCCCCAGAGTTCCCTCGGTGTAGGGGTCAGGGATAAGCATGAGGGTGTGTCATGAGAAACTGGGAGGTGTCGAAACTCGTGTGTCAAAGACCTTCAGGAGGAGCAGAAGACTTCAGGCCAGTGGTCTCACTCTCAGATGCACATTCTAATTCCCCGAGGCCCTTTGTGAAAATCTTGATGTCTGTGCCCTAACCTGGGAACCAATGAACCATACTCTTGAAATTTTAAGGAAACTCTTCATGGGATTCTAATATAGAAAAGCACGGTGAGCTACCAAATTAGCGGAGTCAAAAGAGTGAGCAAGCAATGTGGGAGGAGAGGAGATAGTCAATGGCTTTTTCAATTAGGAGAGTCATCTTAATTGAAGAAGAGAGAGTCTGAGCTATTGGGCCTGCTACACTGACTTGCGGAAGAAAAGAATCTTAGATTCAGCACGAGGTGTGTTGCTACTCTGCTCGTCCCTCCTCGGCATTTCTGGTTCCATAGCCTACTTAGCTTTTAGTTAATGTGGCCACCTCAGTTTCCTTGTGACTAGCATTTGCCTGGTGCATCTTTTTCTATTCTTTTACTTTCACCTGCTTTCTTATACTCAGAGTATCGTGGCGTTTTGTTTGTATCCTTGTTGTTAATCCAATCTTACCATGCCCATGTTTAACCTGATGATTTTCATCTAAGTTCCTTTATGTTTTTTTTAAAGTGTCATGTATTTGGATCCAATTCTACTGTACCTGTCAAGTTTCCTCTTTGCTTTTCTTCAGCAATTTTTATTTTTTATTTTTGACTGATTAATTTTTGTTTCTGTGTGTATGCATGCGTGTGTGTGTGGTTTCTAGGGTCACTCCCCTCCCCCCCAAACTGACTTGGCATCTCTGTATTTTATTTGTATTCTTTTAGTGGTTATATTAGAAACTTTACTATTTATACTTACCACAGTCTAAATTGCACAATATTTCCTTAAAATAAAATTAGGGAGTATGAAGTTTAACACCTATGGAAAAGTGCAAAAACTAGGGTGCAGTTTAATACACAGTTATAACACAAATACCTGTGCACAACGCAGATTAAAAACCATCAACAGCACCCTCAGAAACTTTTTGTCTATTTCATCCCAATCACAAATCTCTCCCTTTTATTTAGAAGTAATCCTTATATTTAATTTATAGCAATAGCTTTCTTGCTTTATAAGTTGTTTGTACATCCAAAACAAGTTTAGTTTTGCTCTTTTTGAATTTTATACAAATGTAGCCCTACTGCGTGTTTCTCTTTCACGACGATCTTCTTTCCCTCCAATTTGTTTCTAAAATCCATCCATGTTTTTGTAGGTAACTCCAGCTACGTGGTTGGTTGGTTCATTTTCATTCCTGTATAGTATTCCATGGTATGATTATGCCATGATTTGTTTAGCTAATGAACTGTTGATGGCCATTTGGACTAGTTTAGTTTTTGAAAACTGTGAATAATGCGACTAAGAACAGTATCACATGTATATGTTGATGCACCGTGTGCTTGAATTTCTGTCTAAGAATGGAATTATTGTGCCAAATCCAATTATAACATCTACTGTAGTGGATAATACCAGTTTTCTGAACCAGTTAATCCGATTTATAGCTCCCATCTGCTGTATACCAAGAGTCCCTATGACTTCACATCTTCATCATCGTATTATCAGTACTTTAAAATGTTTGCCAGTTGGCAGATTGCGTAGTGGTATCTCATTATGAGTTTAAAATGCTGATTTCTATAAAAAGATTAAGCATGTTTTCATGTTATCTGGCTACCGAAATTTCCTCTTTAGCCAAGTGCTCATTCTTGCCTTTTACCTACTTTACTATTGGGTTGTCCACCTTGTTCCCATTGATTAGTAGGAGCAGTTTTTATATATTCTGGAATCAAATCTTCTGATGATTAAGGCTTTAATGCTGCTCAAAGCAGTGTCTCTTTAAAATTCAGTTTTGTAAGAGTTGGGTCGTGCTATAGGGAAGCGCAGCTGCTTTTGGTGTATAGATTTGCGTTCCTTTGCCTTGCCAGATTCTCTCACTAATTTTCGTAGTTCCCCACACATTCTCTTAGATTTTCTGCGTGAGCAGCAATCATGTCTGTGAACAAAGGATTTTATTTTGCCTTTCCCAATGCCATCTTTCTTGGGGATTGCATTTCAGAGGGGCGATCCCCTGGTCCTGGAGAAAGACATTTCCTGGCTTGTAGGAGATTGACAGCTCCCGTGGCAAAAAAACCAGTTTGGATTCAACTTTTCTAGAGGAAATGCAGTAAGAAAAGGAAGGTCAGGGGCCTGTGGTCAAGGGGAAGCCTGTCTGAAGTTCTGTCAGGAGGAGAACATTAAGGCTGTTTTGGTCAGAAGTTAACATAACCTTGACTCTAAAACCTGACAGAAACACCATGAGAAGGTAAAGGAAAATTCCAGATGATCTCACTCAGCTACATAGATAAGAATTCAAAACAAAATTTTAGGAAACCAAATTCAGTAACATATAGAAAGGATTGAACATCACGGCCAAGTTGGTTATATCCCAGGAATGCAAGATTGAGAAATAAGTTGCTGTAATTCACCACATGGAAAGATGAATGGGAAAACATGCTATGATCCTCCTAATACATGTGGATAAAAACATTTATTAAAATTCAACATCCAGTCATGATTAAAACTCAAAGCTATGAACACAGTAGAAGGAAACTTTCTTAACTTAAGAAAGGGTGTTCACAAAAACATATAGTAAACCTCATAATTGACACTTACATTTATTTGTTTATTTATTTTTGAATCCTCCATGGAACCAATATTTTGCCATATTTTATCATCTGGTGTAGATGTGTTTAAAATGATGCAATGTCATTGTTATTGCCGTGATGGAAGATAAACCTTCAGATCAAACTGAACACCATCCACAAGCTAAATTTATTATAACACTTCAGTTAGACATTTTTCATGTATACTTCGCGATGTCACTGAGTTTCTGAAAAATTTGACCTTTTTAAAAGACTTCCTGTTTTTGACCCAGAATCCAGACAGGATGTTTGTTCTCACCATTTCTATAAACTTTCCACTAGATCTTTTATTAGTGCAAATAGACACAAAAACAAACAAAAGCATAAGGATTGGAAAGGACAAATCAGAGTGCTATTATTCACAGTGATATATTTTGAGGCCATATTACATGTACATACAAAATTAGAATTGTTATAGCTTCCTTGTGAATTATACCTTATATCATTTTGGTTTTCTTTTTCTGTACTAATGTTTTGGCTCTCAGTTAATTTTTTTTTCATACTTTTGTGACTACACTAGCTTTTCTTTATTTATAATTGGCTGGTGTATCTTTTTAAATCCTGTAACTTTCAATCTTTTTATAAGTTTTCTATAGTTTTAAGAAATAACTTTTATTTTAGTTATAGCATATAGTGGGTTTTTTTGTTATTTATTTGTCAGACTTCATCTTTAAGAGAGTTAGTATATGTACATTGAGTGCATTTATTGATAGAGTATAATTTAGTTTTGCATTGTGTGTTCTACTTTATATTTGTCCCAGCTCTTTGTATTTCTTTCTTTCTTTATTATTGTTATTATCATTATTATTATTTTTTTGTAATCCTCACCTGAGGATATTTTTCCATTTATCTGCAGATAGAGTGGGAGGGAGGGAGGAGAGAGAGAAAGAGAGAGAGAGAGAGAGAGAGAGAGAGAGAGAGAGATCGACGTGAGAGGGACACATCAACTGGCTGCCTCCCACATGACCCTGACCAGGGCCAGGGATGAACTGCAACTGAGGTACGTGCCCTTGACTAGAATCAAACCCGTGACTCATTGGTCTGTGGGCTGACACTCTAACTGCTGAGCCAAACTGGCCAGGGCTGTATTTCTCTTTTTAATTTGTCAGATTGGTTTTTATATTTTTACTGTTTTTCTCTCCACTAGTTTAGAAGTTGTTACCATGGAAGTCCTCAATTATACTTTAATGCCATTCAGAGCCCCTGCCTTTCACTTAATATATTACTGATATTTTACTATTTTAAAAAATGTGACAAGGTATTATTATTACCTTTGCATACAATCGATATTCATTTAAATTTGCATATATATTTATCAATTTTTTTTGTTTATTACTTTCTAAATCTCAGACATGACATCTGAGACTACTTTCTTTGTGCCTGAAATTCATCGTTGAGAATTTTGTCTAGCCTTCTGGTGATTACTCTCTCACCTTAATTATTCCTATAGAAGTCTTTTTTTTAAATTCCTCACCCGAGGATATTTTTCTGTTTATTATTAGATAGAGTGGGAGGGAAGGAGGGAGAGAGAGACCGAGTGAAACATCGATGTGATAGAGACACATCGACTGGTTGCCTCCCGCATGACCCGACCAGGACCAGGGACGAACCACAACTGAGGTACGTGCCCTAGACTGGAATCAAACCCACAACTCATTGGCCTGTGGGCTAACACTCTAATTGCTGAGCCAAACCAGCCAGGGCCCTATAGAAGTCTTGATTGATGCCTCCCCCCTCATTTCCTTGGAGATAAAATATATGATCTTCTTACTTTCATTGCTGCTGATGAGAAATCAGCTTCAGAGTAACTGGCTCTTTTGAAAGTAAATCATCCTTTTTTTTCCCCTTGACTGGTTTTGAAAACTTTTTATTGTTTTTGAGTTTTAATAGTTCATTTCGATGAACTATTAAAGGGTAGATTTAAAAAAATATCTTCTTGGATTTATTGGGCTTCCTGAATTTATGTTTTGTTTTTCTTCTCAGGTCAGTGAAACTCTCAGTCATGTGCTCCCTGCCCACACATACGCATAACCTCTCCCATTATTAACATAATTCACCAGAGTTGTATTTTTTTTTTTTAAATCAAGGATGAACCTACAATGACATCATAATCACCCTAATGTAGTTTACATTAGGGCTCGTTCTTGGGGTTGTACATTCTATGAGTTTGGACAAGTGTGTAATGACATATATTCATCATTTTAGTATTATTTCTACTACCCTAAAAGTCTTCTGTATAATTAATTGCTTCTCCTTATACCCTCCAGGTATCAGCCCTGGCAACCACTGATCTTTTTGCTGTGTTCACAATGTTGCCCTTCCCAGAATGTCTTATTTTTTTAAGCATTTCATATACATTTGCTTAAAAATCTTTATACGTCTGTACAGGATGTCTTGGTGATCTAGAGTTGTTGTTTCTTGTTTTTATTGACATTAATAATGCTAACTGCTGTTTTCTTTGTAACCTTGAACTATGATCTAAATGCCTTATTTCACTTTTTTGTCAGTCCAGTGCGTATAAATTGGGTAACAATCCAGGAGAGAGGATTTGCTTATGCTTCTACTGATCCCCAAGGGGTTCCAACAGCTGAGGACCATTTTAATGACCCTGGATCAACTGAGAGAGTTAAGGCTCAACTCAATACTTCAGCATTGGCCAAAGGCTCAGTATCTCAACAGCAATGCTACTACCAGCATTTGTCCTCAAATTCTCAGTGCACCCCTTCCTTGGTTGTCCTACTATTCCTAGCTCCCAGCTCTGGACACAGCTGACTCTGTCTGCCACCATTCCTCCTCCCAGAAGGATGCTAAGAGAAAAAAAATCCAAAACTTTTGTAAGACTCACAGTGCCTCAACACAAAAAAGTTATTTCACACGAGTGCTAGAAACAAAAATCGAAAGCCAGTGCTTAGACTGGATTCTGCAGGCCGAGAGGTGTCTGCACTGCTGACCATCATAATGCTCCTCTCTCAGGAACATTGAGATAAAACTGCTCTGGCCCTGGCCGGTTTGGCTCAGCGGTTAGAGCATCAGCCTGCGGTCCTGAGAGACCCGGGTTCGGTTCCCGCTAAGGGCATGTACCTTGGTTGCAGTTTGTCCCCGGCCCTGGTTGGTTGTGCGGGTGGCAGCCACTCGATGTGTCCCTTTCACATCGATGTTTCTCTCTCTCTCTCTCTTCCTCTCTCTCCCTCCCACTCTACCTGAACAAAAAAAAATGTCCTCGGGTGAGGATAAAAAAAAAACAAACAAAAAAAAAAAACTGCTCTGAAAAGATAGTTCATTCATTGAGAAGGGAAAGTCAACACATATTTTTGATGTGTCTACTAAGTGCCAGACACTGTGCTTGTTGGGTGTTCAATAAACACCAGGTAATTTGATAATACTTTATAAATAATATATTTTTTTTTCTATTTTCCTATCTTTCTAGTTCACTTATTGCCATTTCTAATTTCTCTACCTTGGATCTTAGTTTTACTTTATATTCCTCTCTGATCAAATAACATATGTATGAAATTTAGAAGCAGTTGTTAAGGAAGAAAGGGAGAGGTGATTATGTAAGAATACATTATATTTCTAAATAAACCAATGGACAAAATGGAGCACAATCCCAAGTTATTAACAAACTGTTCCAGATGTTAATTTGAAAGTTGAGCTTTCCTATAGACCCATGGGAACCTACTGAACTTGTAATGTAGCAGATTACTCATGTGCTTTCTTTCAATAAATGGTTGCCAAGGGCCCATTACTTACCAGGCACTGTAATACGTGCTGGGGACACAACAGTAATTCAATTAAAACTGTTCCTATTCCCACTTTGAATGGCTTACAGTTTAGCTAGAGATCCAAACTCTGTGAGCAAAGCAATGAAAATGTAACCAGCCATGAAAACAAGGAGGAAGTACAAGGAGATATGGGAGCACACAGCACATGGAGAGGTTAGCCACACCAAGGAGAAGGGGCAGGGAGAGTGGCAGGAGAAAAGATGCGGAAACTCCAGTAGGCAAGAAAAGAATATACAAGGATGGGCTAAAGTAGGGTTACAGTTGTGAGTACATGAAATAGAGTTTATTCTTATATTATTTATTTATTAATTATCGTACTATTTATTATTATTATTAGCCTACTTTTGCCCTCCCCCCCTTTGTATTACTTTAGTGAAGCAAAGAGAAGTTACTAGTGATGGGATGGAAGAGAATGTAGGGCCATTTGGGGGAGGGATGAGGAAAGGTGAGTCTGGAGAGATAAACTGACACCAGATGATTGAAAGCAATGTTGAAATGTTCTTGATTTATCTTAAGAGCAATGGAGAGTCATGGAAGGATCTTATGCAAGGAAGTAACTTGACTAGGTTTCCACTTTGCACAGATTCTTTGGCTAGAGTGTGAAAAGTAAAATGGAATGGTGGGGATGGGGGGTCTGGGAAACCAGGGAACATGTTCTCAGTAATCTAGAGGAAAGACGATTTTGCCTTTACAAGGTTAATAAGGATGAGTGTGGAGGGAAATGGACCGACTCTACAACGGTTTCATGTGCCGCTTGTACAGTGACAGGGTTAAGGAAAAGGGCTATTCGAGAGACAACTCCCTGGGTTTGGTTTGATCAGCTTTCTCTGGGGGGGAAAGAGTTGCAGCTGGAAATTTTGGATCTTTGGAACACATGGTTCTTGCTGCCAACCAAGTTTCCATGATGCTTGTGTGGAGAACAGGGTTTCCTTTAGTTTCTTGTTTCTGACTCAGTGAAGAGAAAGGATTCTTTATTTGTTCAACCCTAGATGAGGAGGGAATGTTATTTTTATTATGAGCATTAAGTAGAAACAAAAAATTAAGTTGTCAATGTGACTGGAGATGAAGGAAGGAAAATGAAAGGTCTGTGGGTCGCTATTATCCAGCAGCTGGGGAAAGTAAGGGTCCCAGCTTGAGCCGAAGTCGGGGTCACTGCTACCGAGCTGCCTCCATTGAAATCATAGACGGATAGGACGTGTCCGTAAGGAGCCTAGAAGCAGCCTAGGAAAGAACACATCCAATACACTCTCTCTTTTTTTTTTTTTATCCTCACCTGAGGACATTTTTCCATTTTTTTGTTCAGATAGAGTGGGAGGGAGAGAGGAAAAGAAAGAGAGAGAGAGAAACATCGACGTGAAAGGGACACATCGAGTGGCTGCCACCTGCACGACCCAACCAGGGCCGAAGACAAACTGCAACCAAGGTACGTGCCCTTAGCAGGAACCGAACCCGGGTCTCTCTGGACCGCGGGCCAAGGCTCTAACCGCTGAGCCAAACCAGCCAGGGCTCAATACACTCTTAAATATGGAAGAAAAGGTGAATCAGAGTATAGCAGAGTGTTTGCAGTGCAGAGGTTCAAAGTCCGGGCTCTAGAGCTATCGTGGGGTGGTTAATAGCAAGAGTTCATTCAGCTCCACCACTATGTGGCCCAGTTTCCCTACATGTGAAAAGGGTAACTTCTCTACTTATCTGACACTGTTTTTATGAGGATTAAATGAATTAATACATGCAAAGCACCTTGAACTATCTCTGACACATAATAATTCAATACATATTAGCTATTTTTTTGGTAAATCTTCACCCGAGGACATTTTTTCCATTTTTTTGTTCAGATAGAGTGGGAGGGAGAGAGAGAGAGAAACATCGACGTGAAAGGGACACATCGAGTGGTTGCCACCCACACGACCCAACCAGGGCGGGGGACAAACTGCAACCGAGGTACATGCCCTTAGCGGGAACTGAACCGGGTCTCTTCGGACCGCAGACCAACGCTCTAACTGCTGAGCCAAACTGGTCAGGGCTACATATTAGCTGTTATTATTACTACGGCCGCGACTACTACTGCTGCTACTACTACTACCACATGCAGAGTGCAACACTTCATGGAATTCACACTTGAGTCTTGAGGTGGAGAAACAGGTGGCAAAAAGTAGGTGAAAAATATAATAATGAAATAATGCTCTTGACTAAAACCTCACTAATAAATCAGGGCACAAAAATCACCGAAAGGGAGTGTGTGGTGCTCTCAGACGTGGCATGGTGCCCGCCCGGAAGTCTGGATCTAGAAGGTGATGGCTCATCCTGGACCCCAGGGGCAGGCTCCACCCAGGTCCCCGTCAGTGAGCCTCTGAAGGAGACCAGGATCCCCAAATGCAGCTCAAAGTCATCCCTGGATAATGTCCCCTTGGTGTTTGAAATTAACTTCCACTGTTGGTCCTATGATATTTTGTCTTAGAGAGACATAGGACAGATACATAAAAATGTGTGCCTTGTTTCTGAATAGCAAAGAATGTAACTGGGGACAAAGTTCTCCTTTGTGTCGCTGCAAAGTACGTGAAGAACATGCCACTTGCCCAGTTGGAGCGACTGCTGGCAGACTGTCAGCATGATTCACTGCTGAAGTGCATTCAAACTGAATGAGCAGAACCAGGGCTAGAATCTAACAGGAAGCAAGTCTCATGGGTCATTCTGAGTTACAGCTTTTACAGTGTGTCTGTATGAGTTTAAGTTGGTTTGAATAATACGAGGATGTACTGTATTGAGCAAGGGGACCATTTCTCTGTAACATACGGGAAAGTTTTCTTTTATCACTCAGGTTTTATCGTCTGGTTTTGCACTTTTTATACAAGTTTTTTCCCCTTCACGTTAGGATAGTTTGGTCATTATTTTTCCAAGACATGACTCACTTTTGTTGTCTTTAGAAAAAAAGTTAAATAGTCAGAATGACTTTTTTTTTTTTTTTTGCCTTAACAAAATAGAACCTATTCTACATAAAATTTAAAATTTATTCTTGGTTTTCCTTTGAAACTTGGGAAATAAGTCAAGTTTGTGTTGGGTGGTGAACACACAATACAATATACAGATGATGTTATTGTAGAACAATACCCCTGAAACCTATATAATTTTATTAACCAATGTCCCCCCAATAAATTCAATAAAGAAAGAGAGAAAGAAAGAAAAAAAAAGAAAGAAAAGTAAGTCAAATGGATACTTCTGGTCTTTAGTTTTTAAAGTACTTTTTGCAACTCTGCATCCAGTAATGTAGTTCTAAAATTTAAATATGTGCCCGGCTGGTGTGGTTCAGTGGTTGAGCGTCAACCCATGCACCAAGAGGTCACCGGTTCAATTCCCAGTCAGGACACATGCCCAGGTTGTGGGCCAAATTCCCGGTGGGGGGCATGCAGGAGGCGGCCAATCGATGTTCTCTTGCATCGATGTTTCTATCTCTTTCTCCCTCTCCCTTCCTCTCTCTCTAAAAATCAATAAAGAAAAATAAATAAAAATAAAAAACTTAAATATGAGCATGTACTATTCCTGCTGCAGGCTCTTCTGAGGTAGCCATTGGCCTGAAACGTACCAGGCCTGCGCCCAATCCGGCACCTACTTCCCACGTCAGCTAAAGCCCCCAGTGTGATTCCTCACTGTCTGGGCTTTAGGCACAGTCTGCTTCCAGATCAGATACTAAAAACCCCAATATGGACAGCAGCGGACGAATGCGCAGCGACACAGGTCGGGGAGCGGTCGGCGTCTGTGAAGGTGGGTGCGCGCATCCTCTCCTCAGCCTTGGTTCCCTGATTGCTGCCATGCGCTAGAGCTTCTCATTTTTCAAGGAATCTGGAAATCTGCCTTTTTTTTTTTACTTGTAATCTCAACGTCCTTAAATATTGGTCACTAATTTTCAAAGTCCTCTGAAAGTCAATAAATCATATTTTGCTTACCATATGTATTCCTGTAGGCAGGCAGATTGCTAACTCTTAAATACACTGGTCCTTTCCATCACCCCTCGGCCTACACCTTAGCCTGTCGGCTCTCCCCCACTGTTAAATTCCCTGGCCCTGCGACTCTCAGCGCCCTAGCAGTGCCTTTGGCAGCATCCTTTCGAGTCATGATCCTCATCAGACTCTTGTGAATTTCATGGTTAGGGATCCTGCTCACTTTTTTTTTTTTTTTATCCTCACCCGAGGACACTTTTCCATTTTTTGTACAGATAGAGTGGGAGGGAGAGGAAGAGAGAGAGAGAGAAACATCGATGTGAAGGGACACATCGAGTGGCTGCCACCCGCACAACCAACCAGGGCCGGGCAAACTGCAACCGAGGTACATGCCCCTAGCGGGAACTGAACCCGGGTCTCTCCGGACCGCAGGCCAATGCTCCAACCGCTGAGCCAAACTGGCCAGGGGGATCCTGCTCACTTTTTAAAAAAATTATTATTGTATCCAGAACAGTGCTTGGGATATAGAAGGTCACTGAATATTTGTGAATCTAATTCAAGTGGATGCTAATATTATCTTCATTATTTTAATGTTTTATATATACCTTATATTATCCTCATATTATAGATTGAGAAATTGTAACACCGTGGACATAAAATGACCTCGTAAATGTTATTCAGCCCTTAGTAATAAATCCAGCTTCTGAATCAGAGATCATGGCTCTTGCTACTGGGTCATGCTACTTCTCTTAGTAATCCTTAGATTTTCATAATATTGGAAGTCTAAAACCTTTGACCACTATAAATTGTTTAAAAAAATTCTGAATATGTGTTTAAATATTTGTTATATACAGAGTGAGGTCAAAAGAATATCTAGGAAAGCAAAAACAATAGCTTTGCTAAAGGACAAAGAGTGTGTTCAATTTGGAAAATAATGTTACTTATTTTTATTCTGGATTCAATAGTTTAATGAACAGTTAACATTTGATGAAGTTATAGTAATGATTAATTGCCTGACCCATCCATACATTATTCTGAATCTCTTTTCTTCAATACACAAGATGAGAGTAAATCTCAATTCCTTTTAAAAAGGTTATTTTCTATCCCCATACTGGTTATGCTGGCATATATGAATATGCTGGGGAGATGGAAGAAGGTAATGAGAAAAAAACCACATAGGAAACAGAATAAACAAAACAAGTTACAGAGCTGCTAATATAAATGAATTATATGAACATAATAAGCAATAAATGGTTATTTTCTGGCTCTACTTTAAATTACAATCAGAAGGGGCCAAAGATTTCAAGAGGGCAATTTGTTGCTACACTTCAAGACCATAAAAAATGTTTATAGTCTTTGAATGATTAGTACTATTTCTAGTAATGTCTCTTAAGGAAACAAATATATCCCAAATGGGTAAGTGGTTTTATATATTATGGTATACCTCAACCATAGGATATCACATAGCTATTAATGATGTTTTAGAAAATATTTGATTAGGTTATAGTACTGATTAATTAATGATTTGGAAAAAATCCAAATCTTTATAATAAATAGAATCCCAATGTTTTAAAAAAGTGAAAAGGCTATATAATAACTACTCCAAAATTTGTTACGGTTGGGCAATAGAACTCTGAGTAATTTTTATTTAAAAATTTTCTATGCTTTATATATTTAATTATAGCCTTTTATAGATATTAAATAAAGAAGACAATAAAATTATGAAATATATCCTTTAAGGCAAGTCATAAACACCTAAATGAAACATGGGATGAAGAAAGGTAGTATTCTCCCTAACTCTGACCTTCTTTCATTTTGTATAAATATTTTCTTCTCTATTTTTTGGCATTTGGAAAATATGAAGAATCAAAATAAATCAACTATAGTGTACAAATCCTCATAGTAGGCCAAATAATTGCTCCTCAAAGATGTTTACATTCTAATTCCCCAAATTTGTGGATATGCTTTCTTACATGGCAAAATGGACTTCACAGATGGGATTAAGTTATAAACACCCTGAGGCAGGGAGATTATTTTGGATTATTTGGATGGGTCCAATATAATCACAATGGCTCTTAGAAGAGGGAGGCAGGAAAGTCATAGTGGAAGAAGGGAATGGGAGAGGGAGGGAGAAAGATTTGAACGTGCTGTACTACTGGGCTTGAAGATGGAAGAAAGACCACAGGCGAAGGAATGCAGGCGGCCTCTAGAAACCATGAAAGTAAGGAAGTGGGCGCTTCCCTAGAGTCTCCAGGGGAACGCATCCTTGCTGACTGACTTGCAGACTCCTTGATTGTGGGACCTCTGATCTCAAAGCTGAAAGATCATAAATCTGTGTTGTTTTAAATTACTAATTTGTGGTAATTTGTTATAGCACCAATAAGAAACCGACGGCACTAACTCTACTTTCTGGTAAGGGAGTAGAGTTATTCATACTAGATTTTAAAAACATTTTATTTTAGAAATGTCTAATTATACACTAAACTTTCGACCATAAAGAAAGAATAGTTTAGTGAATCCTTTAGTATACATCGTCTAGTTTAACACTCTTTGCTCTGGCCAGTGTGGCTCCATGGTTAGACTGTCGGCCCACACACCAAAGAGTCACAGGTTCGATTCCTGGTTTGATCCCCAGCCCCAGTTGGGGTGCTTGTGGTATGTCTCTCTTGCATTGATCTCTCTCTCTCTCTCTCTCTCTCTCTCTCTCTCTCTTCCCCTCCCACCTCTCTTCCTTCCACTCTCTCTAAAAAAAATCAATGGAAAAATATCCTCCCGTGAGCATTAACAACAACAACAAAATTAACAATCTTCTTTCATCTTCCCCAACTTCGTTTCCTTTTTGCTGGAGCACAGCATTGTACAGCTAATTAAAGATATTACGCCAGCCCTGGCCGGTTTGGCTCAGCGGTTGGAGCGTCGGACTGCGGTCCGGAGAGACCCGGGTTCGGTTCCCGCTAAGGGCACGTACCTCGGTTGCAGTTTGTCCCCGGCCCTGGTTGGGTTGTGTGGGTGGCAGCCACTCGATGTGTCCCTTTCACGTCGATGTTTCTTTCTCTCTCTCTCTCTCCCACTCTGTCTGAACAAAAAATGGAAAAATATCCTCGGGTGAGGATTTAAAAAAAAAAAAAAAAAGATATTACGCCATTTTACCTACAACTATTTCAAGGTATATCTTTAATGGTACAGATCTTTTTTTACTTAACCCCATGTGACTATCATATCTAGCAAAATTAATAATTCTTTAATAACATCTAAGAACTGGGTCATATTCAAAATTCTCAAATTGCCCTGCAAATGTACTTTTACAGTTGGTTTATTAGAATCAGAATCCAAACAAAGCCCACACATTACATTTAATTGTGTCTCAGTTCCTTTTATTCTGTAACAGTGTCTTTCACCCCTCTCCCTCCCAATACATACACACTGTTTTCTTTCATTGAGTTGTTGAAGAAACTAAGTATTTGTTCCATAGAATAGCCTACATTCTGGGTTTGGGTGATAGCTAGTTACATTTTTCCTCTTTTTTAAATATTTCTTATAAATTGGTAATTAGACCCATAGGCTTGACTATATTGACTAGCTCCATGTCTCACTCAGCTTGGGCTGCCATGCCAAAATAACATAGACTTAGTTGCTTAAACATCAGATATTTATTTTCTCACACACAGTTCAGGAGGCTGGGAAGTCCAGTAAGAAGAGACCGGAATGATAGATTTTATTCTGAGGCCTCTTTTCTTGGCTTATAGCTGGCCACACTCTCACTGTGTGCACATGACCTCCGTGTGGACACAGAGGGAGAGCAATTGCTCTGGTGTCTCTTCTTAAAAGGCCACTAGTCCCATCACGAAGAGCCCACCCTCATCTAGCCCAAGTTACCTACCAAAGGCTCTGTCTCCAAATATCATCGCATTGGGGGTTAGTGGTTTCAACTTAGGGATTTGGCTGGTGGGGCACCGTTTAGTTCATAGCAATCCAATGTAGTGGCTTTGTCGACTGGCAACAGCTTACACAGGTCCTGTGCTTGGTATCTCATCACAGCGTGACCATACGTCTGCTCGGCTTGCCTTTGGTGAAGCTCTGATCCTATGCTGACCACTTGGTCTGGAGTTTCTCAGGAGCATCTTTATCCATTGATAACAGCTATTGCTTTGTTAGGAGACATTTAACTTGACTAAGTTAAGGGTACAGCAATAAGAAAATAAAAACAAGAGTGCATAACTTTTAAATAAGTAGAGGGAAAGAAAATGGAATGATAGAAAACAGTAATCTGCTCCCCCTCCCCACCAAAAGGCAAGAAAGAGAAAAAGAGAGAATGAAACAGGTGATGCAGATAGATATAAAATAAGAGGGTAGATTTAAATGTAAATCTATGTCTTAGGTTTGCTTGGAGGATAAGTAAATTTCAATGTTTGGCATTGTGCCAGAAACACGTAAAAGTATCTCCAAAAGATGATTCAAAAAAATCAGTATAGCCATTCACTAACAGAGAATCTGTAGGTGGGCTGGGCCTTCCCATTAGCCAGGGACACATGCGTATGCGAGGTGAGATGAAGAGGTAGCCAAGGAAATGCTCTGAAATGGAAGAACAAGTAGAATAGGAAGTATGAGAACAAGCAGAATAATCATGACAGTGGTCTTCACTTTTTTACAAATAAAATGAGGACATGTATGAGTTTAAGTATTTACATTTATAAAAATGTTGTATAAATAACACAACTATAGGTTACTTTTGGGCACTTATTAGTAAATTCAGGTTCAAAATATATATATTTTTTTCTGGCATAGTTTACTAAGTTTATATTATTACAAATAATATTTTAAAATATAAAATTTATAAATAATGAAACAACCTTACAGAGAATTTGGGAAATGAAGGGAGAAAAATCATCTCCCCAAATCCACAAATTGAACATAGCCATTGCTAATATTTTGAAGTTTCTTTTCTTTTCTTTAAATTTTTTAATCCTCACCCAAGGACATTTTTCTATTTATCTTCAGATAGAGTGGGAGGGAGGGAGTTGAAGTTTCTTCTTTAAGTTTCCCCAATCATCTACCTCTAGATAATCTTGTTTTTAGATATTTATAATCATAATAAACACTTAATATTCTTCTTTAAAAATGTAATTCACACAAGTATTTTTTACATTGCTACAGTCATAAATTCTGTAGTATTATATTTAGTGTAATTTATATTTACTTTTAGCCATTAAAGTTATATTCAATTTGGTAAAATAAATACATCATGATGTGATGAACAACTTTGCACATATTTTTGTTTTAGTTTGAAATCATTTCCTTAGAATAGATTTCAGACTTTAATTTTAGACTCTGGACAATATAATTATATAACCAGATACTTCAAATCATAAATAACTCTAATTAGAAGTGTTAGGTGGTGAAAAAAATTTTCTCAGCTAAAGTTAAACAATAAAAAATTCTAAATTATTGAGAATAACATTGATCAGAAAGTTATATGAAGGAAACTGAACCTTCCCTCTCCCCCCAAATACTTTGGAAGTCACTTAAAAATATTTCCAGTGATTTTTTAAAGGATAAAGTTCATAAAAGAGTAGAATTTACCTGGTTTTACATCATTAGAACAAACAAATGAATAAAATACATACACAGAATGCTAAGATTTTATTCAGGTGGTTAAAATTGATATAAACAATGGTAACATTGGAAACTCTAAAACGGTGAGGTTTATTGATTACTTTTTCTGCTTTATTCCTGATTCTCATATAATTAATGAGATCCATATAACTAATGGGATTTGCACTGTATCTTTAATTGAGAGCTATTTCAATTTGTTGTGTCAACTCTGAGAAACTCATTTGCCTCATGTGTCATCTTTGTAAAAAAATTCCCCAAATAATTAACATATTCAAATCATATTCCAAGTTACTTGAGTAATCCCCACTCGGGAGACTATTATAAGAACTTTAATTCAGGGAACTAGTTTTGAGGTCAAGGTTGATTTTGTTTAAGATTATATTTAGTTCAGTATAGCCCTGGCCGATTTTTCTCAGTGGTTAGAGCATTGGCCCACGGACCAAAGAATCTCGGGTTCGATTCCAGTCAAGGGCACGTACCTTGGTGGTGGTTCATCCCCGTCCCTGGTCGGGTCGTGCGGGAGGCAACCAGTCGATGTTGCTCTATCACATCCATGTTTCTCTCTGTCTCTCTCTCTTTCCCTCCCTCCCACTCTTTCTAATGATAAATAGAAAAATATCCTCGGCTAAGAAATTAAAAAGAAAGTAATTCAGTATAAATCTTTTGGATGCCTCACCTCTAGGAACTTAACAGTCTTCCCAGTGGGCAGACAAGGTTGAAAACTTAAAAAAATTGTGGGAAAATGTAAGGACATGAAATGCAATGTCAAATCATTGGTAAAGGTTAGTAATTAACTTTATTTGAAGGAGACTAAGAAAAGCATATTTAACGCGCAACATGAGTCGGTGGTAAAAGTACAGTTGAATGGGTAATGAACAGAGCCAAGTCACTGTCTTTGGGAACATACAATCTACAGCACTCAGATGATCAAGAGATCATTTTTCCTTTCTCCTTACCACTGTATATGATTTATTTATCTCTATCAGAGTGCTTTTATCACCATACTGAAATTGACATTTGTTGAGATTAATAGTATATGAGTGCTACGGACAGAGTACTATGTGCTAAAGAGAGGGCATGTTTAGGTCTTACCGAGGAAGGAGATCAAAACCTATGGGAAGTGATATTTATAGTGAGCTCGAAGAATTAGAAGATACATGTAGAGAAGAAGGAGAACAAATTTCTCGGCTGAGTGGAATGAATAATCAGAGTACCTGGTGAGAAAGAGCATGGTATGTTCAGCGGAGGAACACCCAGAGTTCCTGAGAATGACTCAGCGTGGGACCGTCTGGCCCCAGGGCCATGTAAGGCCCTCGAAATCAGTACCAGCTGACACACGCCTCACCAGATTAGCCTGACCAAATAGAGCAGGCTAATTTTAAGTTGGTACTTTTGTATGGCCCGTAAATGATGTTACAAATTTCCAAATGGCCCTTGGCAGAAAAAAGGTTCCCCACCCCCGGGGAAGAGGGCGGGGGGGATCATATGAGACTCAAGATGTCAGTTTTGAATTCCACTGCCAATGAATACTAGTTTTGTTTTGAAAGCCAAAGGGACCCAGTAGGAAGAAAGATTAAAATTAGCAAGTTATCAGATATGGCTGTGTGGATGTTGGACAAGAATGAAAAAGTTCTGTGGAGCCGGAGACCAACTCACGGGTATCCTAGTATCTCGGAGACATCATGAGGGAGCTCAAGTAAGGCAGTGGGCAGGAAGGTCCAGCACAGGAAGTCCTTCCAAGATAGGAACAACTTCTTCTTCTGTGTTTGTTGCTTGTTGGAAGAATGAAGTGAGGAAAAGATTGTTTAGAGGCCTCAATCTTGGATGAGCAAAGGAAACTGGAAATGGAATTTTAAATCAGTAAAATGAGAGCCGATGTTGTATAATGACTGAGAAAGCAGGATGTGGCTGGGGCAAGAAGAACCTCATACATCTGAGTGGACACATAGAAAAAGAAGAAACACCACTGCACTTTTCCAGACTCTGCCTTCACATTGCATTTCAGAATTTAATAAACATTGACTGTATTTTGAAATGACCGATTCTTCCTCCGGCACATTCACATGCCAAATATTAGCCATTCTCCAGTGATGTGGTAAAATGATTGTTGCCTCGAAAACAGATGTTCTAAAATAATCTTATAACAAAGATGGGAAGTACAAACAAAAACAGATCAATTTGGAGTATTAATCATGGTTTTCTTTGGGTGGAAGGATTATGGATGATTTTAATTCCTTTACATTTCTATAAAAAGGATGCATTTTAAAGGAAAGTTTGTACTAACTGACTAATCACAGATGTTGTCTCAGTGAATGGCTTATTTAACTTTCCTATTACCACCAGCAGGTCTTAGTTTCTTAGCTCTGTGTCTGAGTTATTAGCAGTGAAAACATGTTTTGAGTGAGCTCACCAATTTTAAGATGACTTTGACACAGACTCTGCATTAAGGTGCTCTAACTGATTCGCACTGCTGTATCTAAGCAAGATATAGTGTTCACGGGTGATTTCCACCACTCAGCTATCTTGTCATTATGGATAGAGCAATAGTGTATGAAAATTATTGACTTGTTTTCTTGAAAATTTAGTGGATTGATTGAAAGTGATAAAAGAAACTCTGGGTTTAAATGACAGGAAAAACTGGTTGAGAAAAATATTGAAAACATTAAACTTGGGAGACTATGTTTATAGTATCTTAAATTAGTAATCAATGGAAAATTGCAAAATGAGGATAAACAAAATTTTCTTTTCTCTTTATTCTCTTTCTCTTGCTCACTTGCTCATTAGTTATTTTCCGATTAAGCAGAGGAGATAGGTTTACTATGTAGGGTTAAGGAAATTAAAATAAACAGATAACAGCCCAGCTGGTGTGGCTCAGTGCTTGAGCGTCGACCCATACAGCAAGGTTCCCAGGTTTGATTCCTGGTCAGGGCACATGCTCAGGTTGTGGGCCCGATCCACAGTGGGGGGCATGCAGGAGGTGGCCAATAGATGTTTCTATCTCTCCCTCTCCCTTCTTATCTCTCTAAAATCAATAAAGGAAAGAAAATTTAAAAATAAATAAAATAAGCTGCTCACAGAAAAAAACAGAACTAATTTATGACTATTTTCTTTCATTTTCTTCAAGAATGATATTTAAACTGATACCATGACATGTGTGAATTGGTGGTTGTAGGAGAAAATTGAAACTTGAGACAGGGGACTAAGACGAGTAATACCAATATATAATAGTGGAAAAACATAGGGTCTGGTGTTAAACCAGGATTTGAATTCATGCCTTACTAGATATGTGACTAGGCAAGCTGCTTGGTTTGGTCAAGCTGAGTATCTACAGTTTCTAAACTAAACGTTTCTAACCTACAGTTTTTAAAGTTTTCTAAAGTATCTAAACTTCCTTCGTGCTGCTTTTAAGATTCTCTCTTTGTCTTGAACCTTTTGCATTTTGATGATGATGTGTCTTGGTGTGAACCTCTTTGGGTTCATCTTGTTTGGGACTCTCTGTGCTTCCTGGACTTGTATGTCTGTTTGCTTCACCAAGTTAGGGAAGTTTTCTGTCATTATTTTTTCAAATAGGTTTTCAATTTTTTGCCCTCTCTCTTCTCCTTCTGGCACTCCCATGATGTGACTGTTGGCACACTTGAAGTTGTCCCACAGGCTTCTTGTACAATCCTCATTTTTTGGGATTCTTTTTTCCTTTTGCTGTTCTGATTGGGTGTTTTTTGCTTCTCTATATTCCAATTTGATGGTTTGCTTCTTGGCTTCACCTACTCTACAATTGATTACTGTAAATTATTCTTTATTTCAGTTAGTGCATCCTTCATTTCTGACTCGTCCTTTATTATGCTCTTGAAACCCTCACTAAGTTTATTGAGTAGCCTTATAAGCAGTGTTTTGAACTCTGCATATGTTAAATTGTTTATCTCCATTTCATTTAGTTCTTTTCATGGAGTTTTGTTCTGTTCTTTCATTTGGGACCTGTTTCTTTGTCTCCTCATTTTGGCTGCCTCTCTGTGTTTGTTTCTATGAATTAGGTAGAGTTGTTGGGTCTCCTAGACCTTCTAGGGTGGCTTGTTGTAGTAGGTGCCCTGTAGGGTCCAGTGGCACAGCCTCCCTGATCACCTAGCTGGGCCCTCAAGGTGTACCCTTTGTGTGAACTTTACACCCTTCTGTTGTAATTGAGTCTTGATTGCTGTTGTCATATCAATGAGAGGGATTTACTCAGGCTGATCAGCTGCAAGGACTGGCTGTGCCCACTGACCACTGGCCTCTGACTACCTTGGAGCATCAGCTGTGCAGGGGCCCACCACACAGAGCAAGACTTACTTCAGCAGGGTTCTGGTACCCACTGAGTCCATTACTTGACTGTGTCACTTGTGGAGGTAGTTGGGTGGTGGGGCTTTGACGTGGTCTGAAGCTGTCCACTGGGTATGCTGGCTCTGGGGCCAGGTCAGCCACTGCCTGTGTTCTACCCGGGGCCACCAGGCATAAGCTACAAAGCGATCTGCTGATGGCTGCTTCTTGTGCTGGGCCTGGAGGTGCCCAGGCTGAGCCAAGTTGTGAACCAAGGCTGGCTGCTGCTAGTGCGGGGCCTGGTGCCACTTAGAGAGAAGTATGGAGCCCACTGAGACCAGATGCTACTTGTTTAAGAGAATTTAGGAAAACCTGAAGCAGGAGCCAAGACAGGCCAATGCTATGGTAAAGCCACTGGAAACAGCTTGGGTGGGCCTGAAAGCTGGGTGGGGCGGGGCCTCAGGGAATCACCAGGGCGGGGCTACCAGTGTGAGCCAGGTTGCTGGAGTCCCAGATATAGTGGCTGTCTGCCGCCCCTGGGAAGGGCTCACCAAAGGAACAAAGGCCTTCACCAGCACCTCTCTCCAGGAGAAAGCCACCTCTCCAGTCCTCGCCCAGATGCCAAACAGCTCAGTTCTTCCCCGAATGTCTCTGGTGCCCCTCAAGCTGCCTCCCCCACGCTGGAGCCCAGAAGGAGCAGGTCCAAGTAAGTCCATGCGCGGGCCCTTTAAGGAGCTGCCTGGGGCTCCAGCCGCCTCAACCTCCTCGAGCCTCAGTTCCTGCTGGTTTTTCCAGCCAGAAGTGATGTGGATTCTCTTCCTGGCACTGGGACCCTGAGCGGGGCGCCTGGTGTGGAATGGGGACCCCTCAGTCCTCAGGGAGGACCTTCCCAGCCGAGGTGTCCTCCTGATTTTTATCCACCACAAGTGGGTGTGGGACCAGCCCGTCCCCTCCGCCCCTCCTACCAGTCTCGGTGTGGCTGCTGCTTTAATTCCGCAGTTGTAGGACGTCATTCAGCTGGATGTCAGGTGGTTCTGAAGGATGCTTGTTCTGTGGTTTAGTTGTAACTTTGATGTGGTGGTGGTAGTGGGGGGGCGCGAGTACTGTGTTCACCTCCACCACCATCTTGACCAGAAGTCCTCAAAATGTATGTTTAAAAAATTTTTTTTAAATCTTCACTCAAAAATGTTTTGTAAAATTAATTTTAGAGGGAGAAGGAGACAGAAAGAGAGAGAGAGAGAAACATCAGTGTGAGAGAAACATCAATCGATTGCCTCCTATATGCACCGACTGGGGATCGAACCTGAAACCTGGGTATGTGCCCTGATTGGGAATCAAGCCTACGACCCTTTGGTGCATGGGATGATGCTCCAACCAACTGAGCCACACTGCTGAAGGCCAAATATATGTTTTTAAGTTTTAAATTTCATCTTCATTACTTAATGTTCACATCAAAATGACATGTTCAAGTAGTGATTGGATAAATACAAGTATATTTGGCCATGGAGATAAGGAGTGTAGATTGTTATGTCAGCGCGTACTGAGGTATGTTCACTTTGCACCATTTCTCTGAATGCTTTATACATTAGACAACACTCCATCAGCCAAATAAGGTATTTGGCTTGGTTCACTCGGTTCTCTGGCTTCTGTTGTCATCATCCTGTGTGTTAGAGAAGGCGGTTCAGACAGAAGAGTTTGCCCCGAGGCCAAGGAGGTTGTGTGGGTTCAAGTACCTGCATGTTCACTCTCAGTGAAAACATCTTGCCTCTAAAGGAGTTTATAATTAGTAACAGTTTGAAATATCTCACTGTCATTGGGAACCGAGGAATTAGGTTGGGTACGTGTAAGAAACAAGGCGAGGTCATGGAAGGAGCTGGTGCCAAGCTGTTACAGGCACCTCATAGGAGGATATCCTTCACATGTGAGAAAATTTCCCCTTTTTGGCCCTTCCTTTTCCAGTGATGAAAGAGACCCACCCTGTTTCTGGAGAGGGGCTGGCTGATGAGAAAAGCAGGTTTGGTGTGTGTGAGATCACATCCTGTACCCAGGAAAGGTGGAGTTTGCCCTAGCACACCTTTGTTACATACCAAACCAATAGTTTCACAGGAAACTGATACTCTGCCCTTTGTAGGATCCTTTGCCCTTTGTGTCCATATTCACGGGAGGACAAAATGTGATCCTGTGAGAATTCACCTCCATAAATCACTGTTGACTTAAAGGCCCAAGAAGATATTTGTAATACAATGTCAACTTGGCCATTATGTTAGGTCAGTAGATCTCAACTGAGTACACTTTGATTTCCCAGCAGATATTTGTCAATTCCCAAAGACATCTTTCTTGTAAAAAATCAGGGGTAAGGGTGATGTCACTGGCATCTAGTAAGTCGAGGCTAAGGATGCTGTTCAATATTCCACGTTGCACAGGTTAGTCCTCCACAACCCAAAGTGCAGTGGTTGAGAAACTCTGCATTAAATAAATGTGTTTTGGGGAGGAATGGTAAGCTGTTTCTGAGCACCCTCAGTCTTATAGCAAACTCACAGAGCAGCAGATAACATGAACTCTTTTCTAAAGGCGTTCAAGTCTCGTGGGAAGCAGACTAATAATTAAACCAATGTAGTTATAGGTTTTGATAGAGGTATACACAAGGAACTTTCACTGAAAAAAATACTTAACTTGAGAGATTGAGGAAGGTCTATTATTAGTTGACATTAATTACATGATAAAATGTGGTGTAGCATTTAGTTGCTTTCAGTTGCAAGTAGCAGAAAATATGTCAATAAAGGCAATTCACATAACTGGAAAGACCAGAGCGTTGGTGTTGGTTTATTTCAGCAGCTCAGTGATGTTGTTAAGGAAGGACCTGATGCAATCCTTTTTCTCCTGTGCCTTTTTTTTTTTTTTTAAGCAGATACACTTAAAAAAAAAAAAAAAAAAGATTTTGGAGAGAAAGGAAGGGAGAGGGAGAAAGAGAGAGAAACTTTAGAGTAAGAGAGATTGGTTGCTTCCCATGCTTAACCCCGACCAGGATCGAACCCACAACCTGGATATGTGCCCTGATTGGGAATCAAATCCATGACCTTCAGTGTACAAGATGACACTCCAACCAACTGAGCTGCGCTGGCCAGGGCTCTCCTCTGCCCTTCTAAACTCTGCTTCAGTTTTAGATTCATTGTCCTTCATGTTCATAAAATGGTTACCAAGTACACATCAATTTCAAGAGAGGGAAAGAATGCCAAGTTTAAAATCCCCTAAAAAGAGTCAGGAAATATATATATATATATATATATATATATATATATATATATATATATATTCACATAGACCTCACCTTATGTCTCCCTGCCTCTGGGTCCTCTGAACCACAAACTGTACACAGGGTGTAAAATCATGCTAATCAGCTAGAGCTGAGCCACGTTCAAACCATAGCACCAGGGAAGTGGGGCCATTTAAACAAAAAATGGAGGTAGCTATGGAAAGAAACAACATAGATGGTAGCCAGGCAATCGCAATGTCCACTCCATGTGGAACACAAATTCAGGGCAGAAGAAGCAACTTGGATAAAGAGACAGAGGACAGAAAGAGCCAGCCGAGCCCTGGCCGTTGTGGCTCAGTTAGTTGGAGCGTCATCCCATATGTAGGTTTGATTCCTGGTCAGGGCACATACCTAGGTTGCAGGTTTGATCTCTGCTAGGTCATGTACAGAGGTAAGTGATCAGTGTTCTCTCTCACATCGATGTTTCTCTCTCTCTTTCCTTTCCCCTCTCTCTAAAATCAATGAGTATATTCTTGGATGAGGATTATTAAAAAAAGGTGCACAGCCTCTGTAAATGGACTCTCTGAAGTGGTTGATATGGCTGGAACGCGGCAGGTGTAGTGGGACGTGGGAGCCAATGAAGTTGGGAAGGGAGGCGGGTCCAGTCATAAAAGCACCTAAATGCCATGAGAAGACATGTTACTCTGTAGCCAATTCTGAACCACTAAAGAATTTTAGGCACATGAATAACGTGATGAAAATTATGTTTTTGACAAATTGTTATGGTAGTATAGAGAAGACTAGAAAGGAGGAAGTTTGGGTAACTCACCTCATACCTCTGTTTTATTTGTAATATGATAATACTTTGTTGCTACGAGGACTAAATGAGATAAAATATGGAAAATACTTAATATAGCAGGTGATATGAACTGGACCAAATTCATTATGTTGAATAAAAGTCCCTTTCCTCTCTGGTCCACATCACATGATTAAACGGTACTAGGTTAGTGAAAAGTACAGTGTAACTGAAGGAGACTGTGATACCATAGGTCGCTATAATTGATTATTGTAATAGAGGAGATGAAGAGAGGTGGGAGGGTGAGGGTCGTAGAGAAAGAATCAACAGCATTTTCTGATAGATGGATAGAGAGTATGGGGAATGGATACATGAATTATAACTCCTAGAGTTTTTGGTGTGAGCAACTGGAGAGACTGTGATTTCATCAACTGACTTAGGAGAGCTTTGGAGTGTAGGTGAGAACCAGGTTTCATTTCATGTTCTGAACATTTTAAATCTGAGATGTTGGTACGATGCACAAGTTGAAATGTCAAAGCAGAAACTGGATGTGCAAGTCTGGAGCCTAGTGGAGTCTTCTTCGGAAATATAGACACAGGATTTGACAGCACACCTGTAGCAGTTACGCCACAGGAGCTATGGAGAGAAGCTGGGAGAGTACTAAAAGGAGACTATAAGATCTGAAGAAATCTACCATTTAGGGGTCTAGTAGGAGTGGAGAAATCAGCAAAGGAGACTGAGAAGGAGAAGCGACTGAAGTAAGGAAAAGTCAGGAGCGTGTAAGTTCGGGAGAGGAAACAAAGTGATGAGCTGGATCCATCTCCCAGGAGAGGCTGAGAAGGTGAATGCCGAACCCATTCAGTTTGACAGCATCCAGCTTTGGCTATCCTTGACCAGAGCAGGGTCAGGGGAAGCAGATAGAAGTGGCCAGAGCCCAGCCAGTGTGGCTCAGTGGATGGAGCGTTGTCCCATGGACTGAGAGGTCCTGGTTTGATTCCTGGTCAGGGCACATTCCTGGGTTGCAGGCTCCATCCCCAGTAGGGGGCATGCAGGAGGCAGCCGATCAATGCATTTCTTTCACATGGATGTTTCTATCTTTCTCTCACTCCCTCTCTTTCTCTAAAAAAATCAATAAAAACATATTAAAAAACAAAACAAAACACATACTAGTCAGGCTAGTGTGGCTCAGCGGTTGAGCATCGACCCCTGTACCAAGAGGTTGCCGGTTCGATTCCTGGTCAGGGCACATGCCCGGGGTTGTGGGCCCGATCCCCAGTGTGGGGCATGCGGGAGGCAGCCACTGGCATGTTCTCTGCATGTTCTCTCTCATCAATGTTTCAATCTCTCTCTCCCTCTCACTTCCTCTCTCTCTAAAAAATACTAAAAAAAATACTAGAGGGAAAAGATGATAAATATTTTTAAAATCTCTATGACAAAAGAAAGCTTTTCAGGAAGAGCTGAGAAATCAGATAAGATCTTAGACAAAATGGAATAATAGGAGGAGTTTGTTGTTGCTTTAGGGTAAGAATTCTAGACATAATTGCCTGTTGATGGAAATGATACAGCTGGAGGGAAAGGGGCTAAATAAGGGAGTAAAGGCTCTGAGTGGACCTGAGTCCTCAGACCCAGGCTGCAAGTGAGAGATTAGCTTTGAGGGGGGGAATGAATGCATCCTCCCTTGTAACAGGAGGGAGGAAGGAAAAGATGATTCAGAGCTGGAGGGGGTGTGGCATACAGGTTTAGAGGGGGAAGATCAGGGTTTTTCCTCGTTCACTTTGCTTAGCACTTTGGGACATTTCAAACTGAAAAATCTAGGGGCTTGGAAAAATGTATAGTGACATATGTCCATTGTTATATCATATATAATATTTTCATTACCCTAAAAATCCTCTGTGCTCTGCCTATTCATCTCTCCCCCCCACACTCTTACTACCACGTCTGGCAACCATTGATCTTTTTTATTGTGTTCATAGTTTTGCCTTTGCCACAATATCTTATAGTTGGAATCATATATTTTGTATAATAGTCTTTTATCAGATGGGTCTTTTGTAAATATTTTTTCTTAGTCTGTGGCTTGTCTTCTCTTTCTCTTGATGTTGTCTTTTGCAGAGTAGGTTTTAATTTGAACAAAGTGTGGATTATCAATTAGTTATTTCATGGATTGTATCTTTGGTGTTATACCAAAAAAGATATCACTATACCCTGGTCATATAGGTTTTCCCCTATGTTATCTTCTAAGAGTTTTATAGTTTTTTGTTTTACATTTAGGTATATGATCCATTTCAATTTAATTTTTGTGAAGAGTGTAAGGTTTGGGTCCAGATTCCTTTTTTTTTTTTTTTTTTTGCATGTGGACGTCCAGTTGTTTCAGCATCATTTGTTGAAGAGACTGCCTTTGCTTATTGTATTGCCTTTGCTTCTTTGTCAAAGATCCGTTGACTCTATTTGTGTGTGTCTATTCTGGGCTCTCTGTTCTGATCTATTTGTCTATTCTTTTGCCAATACCTCATAAGTTTTAAAGTTGGACTGCATAATTTCTCCAACTTTGTTCTTCTTCAGTATTGTGTTGGCTATTCTTGATCTTTCACATCTCCATAAAAACTATAGAATCACATTGTCAATATCAATAAAATGACTTTTCGGATTATGAGTGGGATTGCATTGAGAATCTATAGATCAAGTTGGAAGGACCTGACATTTTGACAATATCAAGTCTTCCTACCCATGAACATGGAATATCTCTTCATTTATCTAGTTCTTTGATTTTGTTTATCAGAGTTTTATAGTTTCCCCCATATAGATATGAACATGTTTTGTTAGATTTTTACCTATGAATATTATTTTGGGGGTGCAAATGTAAATGGTAATGTGTTTCTTAATTTCAAATTTCAGTTGTTTATTGTTGGTATGTAGGAAAAGAATTGACTTTTGTATATTAATCTTGTGTCCTGCAACATTGCTTATTCATTCCAGGAGTTATTTTATTGATTCTTTCTGATTTTCTACATAGATGCTAAAGTCATCTGCAAAAAATCAGTTTTATGTTTTCCTTCTCAATCTATCCCTTTTATGTCCTCTCTTTGCATTAACAGGAGCTTCTGGTACGATTTTGAGAAAGGGGTGAGAGGCAACACCCTGGTCTTATACCCGATCTTAGTGGGAAAGCTTACATTTTCTCCCCATTAAGTACAGTGATAGCTGTAGATATTTTGATAGATATTATTAATCAATTTTAGAAAGTTTCCCTCTATTCATAGTATACTGAGATATTCTGTGTTTTTTTCTAACCACAAGAAAATATATTTTATCACGATTACTCTTTATTTCCTTGCTTCATTTGTTTCTCTTCTCTTCTACTAGAATTGCTTCCAGATGAATTAGGCCTCTTAGGTTTCTCCTCTCCTACCTTTCTTCTTTATTTTGCTCTGCATTCTGGAAATTCCCTTATCTTCCAAATTAATAGTTTGGATTCTAAACATGTTAATTCTCTTTCTGTGCAATTTTTGGGTCACTATTTCATTATCTAATATCTATTTCTTTTTCTCTGATTGCTCCTTGACTAAAATACGCTGTTCTTGTTTTAATGAATATAATTTTTCTAATTTCTTTGAGTACAATAAACATTTGACACCTTTTTTTTTTAATTCCTCACTTTCTATGTTTCCTTTTGGAGCTTTTCTATTTGTTCATTTTGACCCCTCTCTTTACTTCCCTTCAAATGTCTGATGATCTCACAGACTAATCAGATATATCACTAAAAGTTTGTTGATTGGTACAGGTAGCTAGCCCAGGGTAAGCTTCCTTTACAATTGTGTAGCATTGTTCAAATAAAAAGCCTGTTTTCAAACATAAGTTAGACTGTGGGCCCTGGGTAAGTAGTGAGGTCTTATAGACAGGGAGGTTCTTGCCAGTCTAATTCTGAAAAAAATCTTTCCAGGAACTACTCAAGCCTCCCCCCCCCCCCCCCCCCCCCCCCCCCCACACACACACAGAATTTAGAGGAACATGCAGGTCTTTACTTCAGGCTTAAGCTTCTTATTGCAGTCCATCTGGAGTCTACTCTGAGTGGACTCCTCTGTTCTATTTACCTGGTTCCCTCTGAACTTCAGGAGCAGAGCAGCCTTTAGTGTTTGAAGCTCGGGTCTGCTGTGTCATTTCTGTTCTGTGCAGTCTGTGGAGTTCTTCCCCTTTCTTCTCATCCTGCCACATGGCTCTGTACAATTCTAAAATCCTCCTCACACACCAACTCCATCAAACTAGCTGTCAGACTTTTGGGGCTGCCATCATCCCATTTATTTTTATTTTATTTTAAGTCAAGCTCTTCAGAGCTTTGATCCATGAGGTATCTGTGCTTTCTCCCCCCCCCCCCCCCATCTCTTCCTCTCTTCTTTCTCTCTATTTATTACAGGCAGAATCGGCAGAATGTTGTTGCATATTTTAGGGGAGAGAGAACTATCGAATCACACTCAGGTTCTGGCATAAGCAATGGCCTCATTTTCATACCGTTTGTTGTAGAAATTAAAAAAGATAAGAGACTATTTCTTCCTTCATTAATGTTTTTCAAGAGACAAAGACAAAACTTTCTAATATAATTATTATGATTATAACTATTATCTTATCTTTTTTGTTTATATATTTTTTTAATCCAGAGGGTAGCAGAATTTTGTTAATGCTTGTTTTATCCCATCTTTTCTTAAATGTAATTGTATTTTCACCTATTACCCTTACACAGACTAAACTTACCCAGATATTAAGTTTGTATGTATGTAAGAGATTTGGCTCATCTGTTCTCAACAAATTTTGTATGTCACTTGCTCTAAAATTTACTAATGTCATGGATAAGAACAGCAAACCCAGATTAGACATATGAATTTAATTACTGGTTCTGCCACTACCCAGCTAAAATTATATTGCATTATACTTTCTATAGAACATGTCTGTTATTTTGTTTTAGATATACTCTTTAAAAATATTTTTTTCTTTATTGATTTTTTTTTTTTTAGGGAGAGGGAGAGAGAGATGGAAACATTGATGAGAGAGAACATCGGCACCTCCTGCATGCCTGTGTCACATTGTAACAAGTTCTGCTACATTCCATTTCTAAATTGCTTCTTTCTGATGCAATAACTTATTCCATTGAAAACAGGATCTATTATCTTTTTTATCTGTTGTTTCTATTTAGAAAATATTCCTCATTATGAAGATACTTAGAACCAAGTAAGATTTTAATAATTAAGAAAATGATCATCAAAATCATTACTGTGCTAGTGTTTCTTGAAATTTTTATTTTTATGTAAGACCCCTTTCTGTAGAGCATTTATCTTACAAAAAAACATTTTCATAATTTTCCTCAGATTCTATTAACTCATTAATAAAAATATCCTTGAGCATCAGTCTAGCACTTTGGTGTATTGGGACAAGGCTCTAACCAACTGAGCCACCTGGCCAGGGTTTCAGTATAGCACTTTGGAAGAAATTTACATAATTTTTACATTTTCTGCTTTAATCTAACCTGAAATATAGGTAATGTAAATGGGGCATCACTATCATACAGCTATGAAAAGAATGAGAGAGTTACCCCTAAAGGAACTACATTGTTAGAACCAGAACCAGACCAGATCCCTGGGTCTAAGCAACATTGTCTGGAACAGAGAGACAGAGACCCAGCTGAGTATTCTCTCCATTGCTCCCTGTGTGATCTTGAATGCCTCACTTAAACTCTGACCTTAAAATACATCTTCTATAAAACAAAGATTATTATACCTGCCTTTTTTATCTTTATTGATTTTTAGAGAGAGCGGAAGGGAGAAGAAGAAGAGAGAGAGAAATATCAATGAGCGAGAACATCGATTGGCCGCCTCCTGCATGCCACCACTGGGGATTTGACCCACAACCTGGGCATGTGCCCTGACCAGGAATCGAACTGATGACCTCTTGAAGCATGGGTTGATGCTCAACCACTGAGCCATACCAGCTGGGCTATTATACCTGTCTTGAACAGTATTACCAAGCACTAGCCTGGTAAGTTTATGGTAAACTCAGTAACTAGTACAATTACCACTACTACTAATCCTACTACTAACTTCTACTTATTGGCAGTTTTGGATACTTGGGTTAAAATGTATATGGAAGGACTTTTAATTTTGATGATGACAATGAGCATATTTCTGGATGTTACTTACCCATGACTGAGACTTGTCATTTTTTCTTTTTTCTAACAGATGTAATAAACTGTGGGCAGAAAGCTCAAATACCTGTGTCTGTAGCTAAAAATCATCTTATGTAGTGATTCTGTGTTTGTAGTTCCATCTTCTCCACAATTATACTCTAATGATATGTAATATGGCACAAAGCATGGGTCTTTATTATTTTATAGGAGGCTCTGGTTCAAATGAGAGAGCATTGAAAAACCAATGCTGTTTCTTATACTTTTTTAGTGTTTACATGTCAATGTTTGAAATCAGTGATGGTTGCCTAGTAAACTACATTGCCATTTAATGGAAATGCTTAAAATATGACTAATAAATGGATCAGGTCCTAGTGAAAACTTAATTATTAGTTTGAACTAGTTAAAACACTTTCCTTCCGAGGATTTATAACAGTCATTATTTATGCAATGAGTCTTTCACTTACTGTTCTTCCCATCGGGAAGGGTTTTCTGTGTACTTAGTTAACCTTTATTTCAGATCTCAGCTCAGATACCACTTCCTTAGGGGAGACGTTCCTGCCCCTCCCTAGGCTAAGACAGGTCTCTCGTTTGGCTTTTTATTAGTACTGAATGTCTTTTCTAAGTCATTTTGTTTATTTACGTGATTGCATGATCGTGGTCTGTCTGCTAGAACAAAGGCTCTATCGGGGCACAGATAACTTGTCTTAGCAAATAAGAGATGATGAATAATATGTTTTGAATGTATAAATGGCATTTGACATTTAGACTGATGCCAGATATCTCTAATAAAAACTTCAGCATTAATTTTTGCCTCCATAAAGAGCTCTTTACTCATGTCCCATTCCATTAGGACACACAGGCCCAATCCTTGGCAAGCAGAAAGTAGGGTTTTATTCAGTCGTTAGGAATCACACTCTCAATTCAGAATCAATGAATGTACAACACCCACTCATTCCATGCTAAGCATAACCTATAAAGCCATATGAGAGACGGGAGAGAGCAGCCCCCTGAAAAATATTTTTTAATGTATGCATATAAAATACATTCTGATATTTGAGCCATTAGTATTTTTGCTGTCATTGTTGAGGTTGGGTCATTAGTCACTGTGATGCTTAATAACTTATAGAAATGTATTCCACCACCAAGAATTCCTATATTTCTGCTTGCTAAGGATTTGGTCCTGTGTTTCCTAATGTAGTGAGACATTTTAAAATAAAAAGGTTTTGTCAAATATATATATTAGAATGATTAAGAAAGACTAGAAAGTGATGTTATTATGGATGACTAATATTTTCTTATTTGCACCTTTCTATATTTGCCATATCCACTAAAATTAGTATCCAGTGCATTAAAAAAAATTTTTTTTCTTTATTGATTATAGAGAGAGAGGAAGGGAGAAGGAGAGAGAGAGAGAGAAACATCAATGAGAGAGAACATCAATTGACCGCCTCCTGTAAGCCCCTCACTGAGGATTTGGCTCACAACTTGGGCATGTGCCCCACTGGGAATTGAACCAGTGACCTCTTGGTGTACGGGTCCATGCTCAACTGCTGAGCCACACTGGCTGAACTCCAATGTGTTTTTAATCAGAATAAAATAATAAATATTGTTACCCCTATTTCAGAAAATCGTCCTTAGTTTATCTCAAAGCAATAAAAATGAATTAACTTCTTGACACTTCTCACTTCTTCCTACAACCACTTTCTCTACACAGATTGTTTCTCATTCATGATCTATAAAAATTTTTTCGAAGTGTAAACTCTTAATTTCCCAAATGATATTCTTTATTTATTTATTTTATTTTTTATCCTCACCGGAGGACATTTTTCCATTTTTTGTTCAGGTAGAGTGGGAGGGAGAGAGAGGAACAGAGAGAAAAACATCGACATGAAGGGACACATCGAGTGGCTGCCACCTGCACAACCAACCAGGGCCGGGGACAAACTGCAACCGAGATACATGCCCTTAGCGGGAACTGATCCCGGGTCTCTCAGGACCGCAGGCCGATGCTCCAACCGCTGAGCCAAACCGCCAGGGCCCAAATGATATTCTTTAAAATAAAAACTATATTTATTTATAACTAAGTTCTCACACCTTCAACAATGGGCGAGAGCATAAGGGAAAAAATATTGGATTTCTTGATGAAAAAAAATCTCCCAACAAGTAATTCAAAAATCTCTTCAAGAATTAGCCGACATCTTGAAATAGTTATTATTTTGTTTTATGATATTAACCACTGAGTCTAACCAGGAAGTTCAATGGTTTACCATTGCATTTTTTATTTATTTTTTTATTGTTGACACTATTACAGATGTCCCCCATTCCCCCCCTTTGGCCCTCCTCCACCCAGCCCCAGCCTGCCCCTCACCCGCACCTTCACCACATGGTTGTCTGTGTACCACTGCATTTTCAATAGAAAGGAAACTCCTTACAATACCCTGGGTTCTGCTTTCTTCATCAGGTTCATTTCACAGCTCTCTCCTCTTGCCCCCAGGGCTGCAGTTACCCTGGACCCTCTTCTGTTCCTAGAGTAAACGCCAACTCCTGCTTTTCAAGGTCTTAGCATTTGCAGTTCACTGTATATGAAACCTATTTACCCAGGGGTTTTCCTCTGGCTGGAGCTGTGCCTCAACTCAAACATCACCTTTCAGAAATATTGCATCCTATTACACTACCTGTTTCTTTCTTAGTTCTATCACAGTGTAGTTATCGCTTAAATGTACTTATTTCTTGCTTCATCTCCCCAGTAGAAAGTCAGCCCTATGAAGAGAAAAAACTTGTCTCATCGGGCCAAGAATCTTAACTGGTAGAGAGTAAGGTAGAGACCCAACAAATATTTCTTTAGTTGAATGTATAAGTATTGGGAAATTGCTTTCCCACTGATTTCTCTACCCTCCAAACCCAGATTATATGGAACTTGAATATAAAAAATCGCTAGATTCAGGTGCAGATGAAGTTTAAGTGATTTCTGAAGGTTAGCCTAAACATTTTCAGTTTCAAAAAGAATATAGCTGGATTAAAGTATTGCTAAAATAAGTAGAGGAGACAGAAAATCCAGCAACTACAACATATTTCCAAATGCATTAGGAAGGAAGTCACAAGATTCCATAGGAATCCTAATATTTATCCTGAAACATGTCTTGCAATTAACTTCTAGACTTTTTAATTTTAGAGCTACATGCACAGATTACAGCAAAACTCTTCCTTTTCCTTATTAATTGAAAATATGTTCATATTTAGAAATACTTCCCTGCTCTCCACCATGGGTTTCTTTTGCCCTACATTATTTAATGGGCATGATTTATACCTATGATTACATGATGACTTAGTTGTGACATTTGTGTAGATGTATCCTTTGTTTATTTGTTCAGCTACATGTGTTTTGTTTTTCACACAATGGAAGCATTTGGGATTTTCCAATCTTTAATCTTCAAACATTTCCCTTTAAATTTCTCATAATTAAATACTTACATTTTGGGATGGCCCCATGACCCCCTTTTATAAAAGATGTATTAAAAAACACCTGGCAAGGAGTATTGTCAGGGTCACTATAATCTCTTCCTATGCTCGGTGACTTAGAAGTAACATTCCAACCCCAACATGAGTAAAGGAGAAGTTACCCAACCTAACTATAAAATTGACTTGCAACTCTGGCTGTCTTGGCAACATTCCATTTCCCTTCTAATGAAAAATACATTAATTCTTAGTTTCCTATGATACTATAAGCTTTGTGTCAACATGCTTTATAATATGATGACTTAATACATGTCGAAATACAATGTATGCCTAACTCTTGAACGGAAGTTACCTTCCACATTAACTATTAAAAAGAAAAAGAAAAAATACAAGCTTTATAGGAAGGATGCAGAGTTGGAAATCCCCATTAGATTTGGAGTTGAATGACAACTTTGAAATGTAGTGGATGCTTCTAGTGCCTCTCTCTTGCCCTATAAAAAATAATTTTAGCCACAAATTTCTATTCCTTATCAGAAATCAACACAATGAAGATTGAATGAAGCTCCAAAGTTGGAACAGTAAAATCTTTGTCGCAAATAAAAGCGAACTTAACATTCTTACAAACAAATCTGCCCAGATGTGTTTTTAACCCTTGAGCATGAACACTAGCTTAATATTCTTAAATTGCATCCAATTTCTCCAAATTCCTAGTTGCCTCAGAGTAAAATAAAGATAAGACAGTATCCAGAACTTTAAATAAGGTAGGATTTGGTGAGGAGTTTGGCAAAGACTTGATTAAAGGCGATGACACTGACCTTGTTCCTGAGAGAACACTTTAAACTTCTCTAAGTGAACACACTGAACTTTCCAGACCTGTTGGAAATTTTCTCTTGAACCCAAGTCTCTTAACCACCCTAAGTTTGAAGAATCTCCACGGACTTAGGAGCATAAAAGGATTTTTGGCCCAACAGAAATAGTCATGAAGATAACACAAAATGATAACTGGAAATAAGGAATAAGTTTTGAATGTGAACAATTTCCTGATGTGCATAGAGAATTATTTTTTTTAAAACCCGTAGGACATAAGTATGTATTGTGGCTCTCCAGGAGAGGACTGTACTATTCTGATTTTTCAAAATGTAATGGACCATGAAATAATTTTGTCCTGGGACATTTGGTGAGATAATGCCTCAGAGTACCCTTTAGGAAACCCTGCTGTGCCGTCGATCTTTCCTTAATCAGGTACTGACTGGCCAAGTTTTGAGATATCCTTTCTCATCTATTTTATATTGCTAATGATGCCAACAAGTCATTTCAAGTAAACCACACGTAGAGAAGAGATGAACTCTACACAGTCTATTTTGCTAATTGTAGCTCTCGCTTCCTGTTTGTCTGATTGTTTGTTGTTTTGTTTTGACGGTGTGTCGGACAGTTTTTTGATTGGCTGTTCAGAAACTGCACTGACCCTTTTTAAGCAAGCTTTCTCTCTCCCTGGGAACTGCCCCCTCTCCGCCAGCAGGGAGCTGCGTTGTCCCTGCAGTAAGGGCCTGTCCCTTGGCCACAGCTGTGAGACAGCAGGCAGCCACCTGACCCACACTGGGTCAAAAAGAATATGATATTAGGCTGTCAGAAAACAAGAGAGCAGTTACTGACTCAATGACTAAACTTGAACCTTGGGCTCTGGAGGAGGAGGAGGAGGAGGAGGGAAGGAGAACAGTGAAGCAGGTTCAGAGATAGGCAACGATGAAAGTTGGGAGAGACTTCCAAGTTAAATCCCCATGTCAGTTGGGCTTGAGACAGCAGAGCATGTCCAGGGGGAAAATGGGCTCCTTATAGCACAGTCCCCTTTTTGCTTCACTAGTCAGAGCCCATTTTAGTTACCCATAGCCAAAAGAATGACAATTACTTCATCTAAGCATAAACAACTGAATTATTGAGTATAATCAGAGCCATTCCATCTAATTTATGGCAGTCATGATATCCATAGAAAATTCCGATTTTATTGTTTTCAGCTAGCATTTTCTATTTACAGCGAGATCCTTTTAATAGGTACAGTTTGTAGAAACTCCTAGATAAGCTATTCATTTGAGGAAACTAATGTTTAATCAATGAACAAAAATATTAATTGAATTCATCCTTTTATTTAAAAAAGTCTCATCTGTAGTTCACCCTGCTTTTGCTCCCTGGCTCTCATCCTTTCCAGATGTGTGCCAGGTAATAAGAAAAAGATGCTGTTACATTCTGGGTAGAGAGAATGAAATAACAATATATAACAATATATACACATCGTTTGCTTCAACAGGTAGCGTAAACCTCTAAAAGCGTGAGATTTGTGGAACACGATGGCAGAAGATTTTGGGAAGAAGGTGGAATTCGAATATAAACTTGACAGGAGCTCAAGAGGAAGGACCAGGAGGCATGCCAGGGGAGTCCCGGCGTGGAGAAAGGTACACAGGGGTGGCGGTCGTCGGCGTGTTCCAGAGATGGTGGACGGACACTGTTGACTCAGACGTACGACACTTGAATGCTATGGCAGTGGAAGGATTTCTTGGAAATAGATTGTGAATGGTCGTGGGCAATGGAAATTAATAGGTTTTTAACCAGTAGAGGGACACAAATTGGCTTTTTTTTTTAAAGATAGCTTTGGGGTTACTGTAAGGATGTCTGTGGATGGGAAGCTACTGGACAAAAAGCATTATTGTTGATGATTTATTTATTTATTTATTTATTTTTGTTTATGGTTTTATTTATTTATTTTTTTGTTACAGATATTTTACCTTTTTACCCCATTGGCACCCCCCACCCCACCCCACCTCCGCCCCGTCCCCGGCTTAGTTGTCCATGTCCATTGGTCATGCATACATGCATATAAGTTCTGTGGTTTATCTCTTCCCACCCCCCTAACCCCCCATCCCCTCTTCTGAGGGATGTCAGTCTGTGCCCTACTTCCATGTATCTGGGTCTACTGTATTCCTCAGACTGTTATGTTCATTATATTCCATATATAAGTGAGATCATGTGGTATTTGTCTTTTTCTGCTTGGCTTCTTTCACTTAGGATAATACTTTCCAGGTCCCTCCATGTCGTCTCAAAGGATAAGAGATCTTTCTTTCTTACCGCTGCATAGTACTCCATTGTGTATATGTACCACAGCTTTTTTATCCATTCGTCTACTGGTGGACACTTGGGCTGTTTCCAGATCTTAGCTATTGTAAATAGTGCTGCTATTAACATGGGGGTACATATATTCTTCCTGATTGGTGTTTCAGGCTTCTTAGGGTATATTCCCAGCAGTGGGATCACTGGGTCAAATGGAAGTTCAATTTTTAATTTTTTGAGGTAGCACCATATTGTTTTCCATAGCGGCTGCACCAGTCTGCATTCCCACCAGCAGTGTATTAGAGTCCCCTTTTCTCCACACCCTCGCCAACACTTGTTGTTTGATGATTTGTTGATGGCAGCCATTCTGACAGGTGTGAGGTGATACCTCATTGTTGTTTTAATTTGCATCTCTCTGATGATTAGTGATGTTGAGCATTTCTTCATATGTCTTTTGGCCATTTGTATGTCCTGTTTGGAGAAGTGTCTATTCAGCTCCTCTGCCCATTTTTTAATTGGGTTCTATGTCTTCCTTTTGTGGAGTTGTATGAGCACTCTATATATATTGGAAATTAACCCCTTATCTGATACATCATTGGCAATGATGTTCTCCCATACAGTGGGTTGCCTTTCCATTTTGATGATTGTTTCTTTTGCTGTGCAGAAGCTTTTTAGTTTGATGTAGTCCCATGTGTTCATTTTCTCCTTTATTTCTGTTGCCTTAGGTGATGTATCAGTGAAAATTCTGCTCCGTATGATGTCCGAAATTTTGTTGCCTACATTTTCTTCTAGAATTTTTATGGATTCAGGGGTCACATTTAAGTCTTTTATCCATTTTAAGTTTATTTTTGTGTATGGTGTAAGTTGATGGTCTAGTTTCATTTTTTTGCATGTAGCTGTCCAATTTTCCCAACACCATTTATTAAAGAGGCTGTCTTTACTCCACTGTATGCTCTTGCCACCTTTGTCAAATATTAATTGAGCGTATTGCCTTGGGTCCATTTCTGGGTTTTCAGTTCTGTTCCACTGGTCTATATGCCTGTTCTTGTGCCAGTACCAGGCTGTTTTGGTTACAGTCGCTTTGTAGTATAACCTGATATCTGGTATTGTGATCCCACCTACTTTGTTCTTCTTTTTCAAGATTGCTGTGGCTATTCGGGGTCTTTTTTGGTTCCATATGAACTTTTGAAGTATTTGTTCTAGTTCTATGAAATATGTCATTGGTATTTTGATGGGGATTGCATTGAATCTATAGATTGCTTTCGGTAGTATGGACATTTTAATTATGTTAATTCTTCCAATCCATGAACAGGGTATGTGCTTCCACTTTTTTATATCTTCCTCTATTTCTTTTTTCAATGACCTGTAGTTTTCTGCAAATAGGTCCTTTACTTCTTTGGTTAAGATTATTCCTAGGTATCGTAATTTTTTTGGCGCGATGGTAAATGGGATTGTTTTTTCAGTTTCTCTTTCTGTGAGTTCATCATTGATGTACAAGAATGCCGTCGATTTCTTGACGTTAATTTTGTATCCTGCTACTTTGCCAAATTCATTTATTAAGTCTAATAGATTTTTGATGGAGTCTTTAGGGTTTTCTATGTACAATATCATGTCATCTGCAAATAATGACAGTTTCACTTCCTCCTTTCCAATTTGGATCCCTTTTATTTTTTTTTCATGTCTGATTGCTGTGGCTAAGACTTCCAGTACAATGTTAAATAAGAGTGGCGAAAGTGGACATCCCTGTCTTGTTCCTGTTCTTAATGGAAATGTTTTTAGTTTCTGTCCATTGAGTATGATGTTGGCTGTAGGTCTTTCATATATGGCCTTTATTATGTCGAGATATGATCCTTCTATTCCTACATTGCTGAGCGTTTTTTATCAGAAATGGATGCTGGATTTTGTCAAATGCTTTTTCAGCATCTATTGATATGATCATGTAGTTTTTATTCTTCATTTTGTTTATGTGGTGTATCACGTTTATTGATTTGCGAATATTATACCAGCCTTGCATCCCTGGAATGAATCCCACTTGGTCATGGTGAATAATTTTTTTGATGTATTTCTGGATCCGATTTGCTAATATTTTGTTCAGGATTTTGGCGTCTATGTTCATCAGGGATATTGGCCTGTAGTTTTCTTTCTTCGTAGTGTCTTTTTCTGGTTTTGGAGTTAGAATTATGCTGGCCTCATAGAACGTGTTTGGAAGTCTTCCTTCTTCTTGAATTTTTTGAAATAATTTGAGGAGAATGGGTGTTAGTTCTTTTTTGAATGTTCGGTAAAACTCCCCCGTGAAGCCATCTGGGCCTGGGCTTTTGTTTGCTGGGAGAGTCTTGATTACCTCTTCAATTTCCTTAGTTGTTATTGGTCTGTTCAAGTTTTCTGTCTCTTCCGGGAATAGATTTGGGAGACTGTGTGTTTCTAGAAATTTGTCCATTTCGCTTAGATTGTCGAATTTGTTGCCATATAGTTGTTTGTAGTAGTTGTTAACGATCTTTTGTATTTCCGTGGTGTTGGTTGTTACTTCTCCTCTTTCATTTCTGATTTTGTGTATTTGGGTTCTCTCTCTTTCTTTCTTGGTGAGTCTAGCTAAGGGTCCATCAATCTTGTTTATCTTTTCGAAAAACCAGCTCTTTGTTTCATTGATCCTTTGAATTGTTTTTTTTTTTTGGTCTCTATGTCATTTATTTCTGCTCTGATCTTTACTATTTCCTTCCTTCTACTTGCTCTGAGGTTTTCTTTTTGTTTGCTTTCTAATTCTTCAAGTTGTGAGGTTAGACAGTCAATTAGAAATTTTTCTTGTTTTTTGAGGTAGGCCTGTAGTGCTATGAACTTCCCTCTCAGAACTGCTTTCACTGCATTCCATAGATTTTGTGTTGTTGTGTGTTCATTTTCATTGGTTTCCAGGAAGTTTTTAATTTCTTCCTTGATCTCCTCGGTGACCCATTCATTGTTTAATAACATGCTATTTAGCCTCCATGTGTTGAAATGTCTTTGCATGTTCTTGTTGCAATTGATTTCTAGTTTCATGCCATTGTGATCTGAGAAGATGCTTGATATGATTTCAATCTTCTTGAACTTGTAGAGATTTAGTTTGTGTCCTATCATGTGGTCTATCTTTGAGAATGTCCCATGTGCACTTGAGAAGAATGTGTATTCTGTAGTTTTGGGGTGTAATTCTCTGTAGATATCTATTAAATCCATTTGGTCTAGTGCTTCATTTAGAGTCTCTGTTTCCTTGCTAATTTTTTGCCTAGAGGATCTATCCAGTGCTGTCAATGGGGTGTTGAAGTCCCCTGCTATGATTGTATTGTTGCCAATTTCTCCTTGGAAGTCCTCCAGAAGATTTTTAGTATATTTTGGTGCTCCTATATTGGGTGCATATATGTTTATCAAGGTTATATCTTCCTGTTGGATAGATCCTTTCAATATTATATAGTGGCCTTCTTTGTCTCTAGTTATGGTCTTCATTTTGAAATCTATTTTATCAGATATGAGAATTGCTACCCCAGCTTTTTTTTGCTTTCCATTTGCTTGGAATATTTTTTTCCATCCCTTCACTTTCAACCTATGTGAGTCTTTTGTTGAGAGGTGGGTCTCTTGTAAACAACATATAGATGAGTCATGCTTTCTTATCCAATCAGCTACTCTGTGTCTTTTTTTTTTTATATCCTCACCCGAGGATATTTTTCCATTTTTCGTACAGATAGAGTGGGAGGGAGAGAGAGAGAGAAACATCGATGTGAAGGGACACATCGAGTGGCTGCCACCCGCACGACCAACCAGGGCCGGGGACAAACTGCAACCGAAGTACGTGCTCTTAGCGGGAACCGAACCCGGGTCTCTCCGGACCGCAGGTTGACGCTCTAACCGCTGAGCCAAACTGGCCAGGGCTCTGTGTCTTTTTATGGGAGCATTCAATCCATTTACGTTTAAGGTGATTATTGATATGTACTTATTTATTGCCATTTTTGTTTAGTGTGGTTCTATTTTTCTTCCCATTTCTACTGCTAATTACAGCAGTCCTTTTAACATTTCTTGCAGTGCTGGTTTGCTGCTAATGTATTCCCTTAGCCTTTTTTGTCTGGGAAGCTCTTTATTTGATATTCTATTTTGAATGTTAGCCTTGCTGGGTATAGTAGTCTTGGATTCAGATTCTTGTTTTTCATGACTTTGATTACTTCATGCCATTCTCTTCTGGCCTGTAGTGTTTCTTGTGAGAAGTCAGCTGAGAGCCTTATGGGGTTGCCTTTGTAGGTAACCTGTTGCTTATCTCTTGCTGCTTTTAGGATTCTCTCTTTGTCTTTAATTTGTGGCATTTTAATTACTATGTGTCTTGGTGTGGGCCTGTTTGGGTTCTTCTTATTTGGGACTCTCTGTGCTTCTTGAACTTGAATGCCTTCTTCCTTCACCAAATTAGGGAAGTTTTCTGTCACTATTTTTTTGAATATATTCTCTATCCCTTGCTCATTTTCTTCTTCTTCGGGGAATCCTATGATGCGAATATCATTACGTTTCCAGTTGTCCCATAGTTCTCTTAAGCTGTCTTCCTGTTTTTTAATAGTTTTTTCCTTTTGTTTTTCTGATTGGTTGATTTTTTCTACCCTGTCTTGTAATTCACTGATCCGGTCCTCAGCTTCCCCTACTCTGCTTTTTAAACCTTCCAATGTGTTTTTCATTTCTGATATGTCATTTTTATCTCTTCTTGTTGGTTTTTAATTTCCAATTGGCTTATTTTCAGTGTCTCTATGTCCTTACTCATGCTGTTCAGCTTCCTCAAGATCATGGCTCTGAATTCTAGCTCTGTTAACATGCCTAATTGCTCCACATTGATCTCATCTTCGGTGGAGGTCTCTTGCTCTTTCATTTGGCTTCTGTTTCTGTGTTTCATCATTTTAGCTATCACTGTGGGCTTTGGAGCCTGTCAAGTTCTCCCTGTGGGTGTTGGTGTTCTGCTGTTTGTGGCTCCCTCTCCTGTGTTTAGATGAGCGAGGGAGGACCCACGTTGAACACCACTGTCAAGTCTTACTTTCCTGGTTAAAGTTGCCAGCCCAGGAAAGGTACTGTTATCCTCTAGCTTTTTGCCCGGAGGCTAGCAGTCTAGGTTACTTGATGAGTTTTGGGTTGTCAGTTGATTGAAAAACTCCCTCTGGTGCTCAGCCAAGGGGCTTTCACGAGGGTGGGGCAGATGCTGGTTGTTAGTGAGCCTCAATTAGCACTTCAATGGCCCACAGGGTGGGGTTGGGTCTCCGAGGGAGGGGCTGCTGCCTCTCCTCAGAGCCCTGGGAAGGAGCAATGTGGCCACCGTCCTGAGTGGCTGCACTCAGCCAAAGCTCCGAGCGCCCTCCAAACCCCCAGTGTCCCGACACAGTCCAGTCCAGTTCGCCCTCCCTCCGCCGGAGCCCAAGGTGAGTGGCTGTGGCTGTTTCAGCCTCTGTCCCTGCTGCGCTGTGGGGCCGCCTGGGAGTGTGACCCGAGGGCGCCGCTCCCAGCTGAGGCCGCTGCCGAGCTGCTGGCCGTGGGCTCCCAGCCCCGTCTCGCGCCTTCGCAAGCCTACCGGGATGGAGTCAGTGTCCCTCGTTGTATGGTCCTCCAAGCTGCTTTTCTGTTGGTTTTTCCCGTCGATGTGTCTGTGTCATAGTTGTAATTCCCGTTTGGTTCTGGGAGACGGTCTGTGCAGCTCCGTTCACTCCGCCGCCATTTTTCGGTCTATTGTGGATGATTTAAATCATCGTGAGGGACCAGACTGGAGCTACCACCGTGGAATTCACGAGGACTGTACTATTCCAGAGGCACTTTGGAGATATAATCAGCATAGTGTGAACTAATGCCGGGAGTCTGAGACAGAAAGAAAAGTTGAAGTTGTCTGCGGGCCTTAAACAGCGAAGTACCCGGATGGTGATATTAACAGAAGCCGTGAGAGCTGAATGAAGAAAGAAATAGAAGCTGGTTTTGGACATGCCAGGTTGAGATGCTTTGGAATAACTCAGGTTTGCACATGCACAAAGCAGTTAGATATTTAGTAACAAACGTTCTCCTTGTCACAAAAGAGATTGGGGCTGGAAAAAGAAACAAAAAAATCATTACCCTCATCTGAGGAACAGAGAAAACCAGGACAGAATGGCCAGCAAAAATGAGGGCAACACACTTTCGGGCACCAGATATACAACACGAAGGTCAAGCAAGGTGAAAGTCGAAAAGTCCGAGGATCAGGCGAGGAGACCTCAGTGTGGTCTGCGAGAGCACAGCAGACGCAGGGTGGAGGAGGACACTCTCGGCTTCCTGGGCTAGCATTAGAGTATGCCGTCGAGGGTTTCTCTTTTCTGTGCAGCAAAACATCTTAGTGGAATCTGTCTCCTGGGTTCCCCCAATGGAATCAGACACGTTGAGGTTGTAAGACTGGGTTGGAAATGTCCAACGTGACTGAGGGACCACCAGGAACAGTCCTCATTCTATGAGAGAGTGAGTCAGTCCCAAGTCAGAGGGTCAAGGTCACAATAAAGGGTGATTCTGAGTGAAGCTGGGCAGTGCTGTTCAGTGTGTCCCTTTGTTTTACCCTTGTCCCAGCAGACTTGTGCGAGGACCCCAGAAGAGGAAATGATAAAAATAAAAGAGATGTATTTAAAAACTTGAGGGGCAAAGGCAACAGAGGGTAGAAATTGTGGGATCAGGGAGAATTGCCCTGGTGTGGTTGCTTTGGAGCAGGTTGGGTTATGGACCAGGCACAATCCCTGGAAGAGAGAAGAAGCAGGGGACAATGTCACCGTCAGAGAGGATGCCTCGGAACCAAAGGGCGGAGTGGGAGAACCCCACAGTGTGTGCTCACTGTCAAGTACGAGCCTGGCACACTCAGATGCTTCCAAGGCCAAGCCGGGAGAATCCGGAGACCCTACATTTGTGGCTGAGAGACAGAGGCAGAAAAATGCTGTTTTCATGCTTCTCCTTGTTCAATCTGGGGACATGTTCTACTTGCTCTGATTTTAAAATGTGGGTATAGAATTCTCTTCCTATGACCAACTTAAATTAGAAAAAAGAGATTCCTACCACTTTTCCTCCACCCAAATCAGGAGAGACACAGGACAGTCAGCTCACGTACTCTCTAGAAATTCTAAACAAGTTACACTATAGTTTTTTTTAGAAAAGACTTTCTCATTCATGCACTTAGTTTCAGTGCTGCGTGGCTGGACCCTTTATCTTCTCACTTAGTGTTAAGTCCCACTATCTGTTGCTATTCAACAGGTTAGAGGTAACATAATAATCAGTAATTGCAGGGCTTTGGATAGATCCAAGGGATATCAACACCACACAAATAATACGTTAAAACAATGTATTTTTATTTCTGTATAAAGCGAATTTTACTCTTCATACTATTCTCTCTCATCCCATTTTATGTGGATCTAGGAAAGGGAAAAGATTTCAAAATAGCATGTTGTTAAACTTCGATAGGCAGAGCCACCCTTGTTTATGTGACTCAGCTGGGGAAATGTTTACTATTACATTAGAAGTTTAATAAACTGGGCCTGGGTGAGATCCGGAGGAGGAGACACATTCTGGAGTGAAGCAAGGAAATGGAGAAAGAACGAAATGAGAATGATTATTATCAGATTAGAAAATTATCTCTTTTCTTGTTTTGTAAGGAAGAAGGAAAGAATAAGGAATAAAAAGGTGCATGGCCCTGGCCGGTTTGGCTCAGCGGTTAGAGCGTCGGCCTGCGGTCCCGAGAGACCCGGGTTCGGTTCCCGCTAAGGGCACGTACCTCGGTTGCAGTTTGTCCCCGGCCCTGGTTGGTCGTGCAGGTGGCAGCCACTCGATGTGTCCCTTTCACATTGATGTTTCTCTCTCTCTTCCTCTCTCCCCCTCCCACTCTGTCTGTACAAAAAATGGAAAAATGTCCTCGGGTGAGGATAAAAAAAAAAAAAAAAAAGGTGCATGAACAGCTGAAACGTTCAGTGGGTCAGAGCGTCATCCCAATATGCCAATCAACCAATGAATGCATAAATAAGTGGAACAATAGATCAATTTTCTCTCTTTCTCCTCCTTCTTCCTAATATCTGTAAATAAAATTTTAAAAAAAAGAAATAAACTATGGGGAAATTAAGGTTTAATATCCTAATTTTATTGTTAAAGATAATTTAATCTTAGCAATTTCCTTTTTTTAAAAAAAATGCGATTTCCTAGCATTAGGACTTCCTGAGTAGAATTCTGATGATAATGAAAATGACTGTATTCTTAGTATTTTTAAGATATAGTGAATATATTTTACAAAGATATATTTTTGGCTGCCTGAGATCTTCTACTTCTAACAAGAGATTTACTTTTAAGAAAATAACCTTTCTCTCCTTAGTTATCATCTGCCTGGGCAGTAATCAACCAGCTTTGCCCTCCTCAACCAACAGTTAAGAACATTTTGAACACTGAACACGTTCTTGTAGAGACTCCCCTCTGGGCTGTGTTCTACCTTCCTAGACTTCGGTTTTTCAGCCTTGCTTCCCAAGAGGCATTTCACACAAAGTGTGCCATATTCATGCCATCACTCTCGAATTTGATCTTAAAAGAGGTGATAAAGAGGGGGACTTGATTCATTGCATTGCGGATGCCTTGATGCTCCCTGCATGTGACCCACAAAGGTTCTGCTTTGTTCTTGAGTTTTCCTTAGCCTTCCTGTAGGTTTTGTGATCTCTAACCAGCTTTCCAATCTACTGCTATTTCTCAGTTTCAAAAATAAATCTGCTAATCAAGCCTGAGACTTCTTTCCTGATTATAACCCCAAAGCCTTGATTCCTGTCTCTTCAGAGATGGTTTCTGAACTTAGCAACAAAGGACTCCGGGTGGTACCTACAGTAGACTTTTCACATGTCATCAAAGGGAAGCCAACCATGTATTTATTCAACAGGAAAACGTGGAGCATTGACTATGTGCTAGAAACTATTGACAGACATTTGGATGGTGAACAAACAAAACAGGGCTCTTTTCCTCTAAGAGCTCATAGTTTTCCTGTAACGTGGTGGCTTAGTGGTGTGTTCACATTCTGGGAAGAAGCAGAAACCAGAAATGTCAAAACGTAGTGCTCAGGGAGTGACAGCGAGGAACAAGACTCGGGGGGGTGTAATAAGGAAAGAGGATGGAGGTCACTTGGCTAATTAGCAGGCTTTTTAAAAAAAAGGAACTCTGGATGTGGATTCTATTAAAAATAATCAGGCATTTATGTGTCTCATTATTTCCCAGATATGCTCCAACTTTCTGTTTTCATATCAATTCCTTAATTCAGGGTCTCATTACTGAACGCCTTATTCATTAACTTCCTCTGGTCCGGTGATGTCATGAATCTAGAACCATCCTTCCCTGCACTGCCCCTGGCTCAACGGCCAAACCACAGTGCTTCCAGGAATGTCTTTCTACGATGCAACCCATTTCTAATTCGTCCTCTGCTGACGATTTTCCAGGAGCTCTCCATTGCCTTTCTAATACATGTGTGACATACACAGAACTTGAGCACTATGACATCCACCTGCTTATTCCAATTTCATACTTTGACACTTTCCCCGACACACGTACATTCCATCCTTTAGAAATTAATTGAAGCTACTTGATTTCGTCCTGTTTTTTCTGGCCTCCTTGCCCACCTCAGCTGTCTCTCTCTGGGTTGAAAGTGAGATCCAATGAATCTTATTATTACTATATTGTAGTAACCATAATGTAGACTGGGTGGATTAAAAATAATAATAATAATAATAATAATAATAATAATAATAATAATAATAATGAGAGGCTCTAAATTCTACTTCATCCAGGAGATAGAATTCCAAAGCAATCCATGTTGATTTTTCCTTAATCCATGTTCAGTATTCAGTTCTGAAATTAACCATTGCCATGTTTATCAGTCACAAACCTATAAACTGGAGATCGCACACATGAAACAGGCTTCACTCAGTGCAATATGACTACAAATACATTTCATCCCCACCTAGTAAATATCATAGAAAATGTACCCACTATAAAACATACTGATTGTCATTTGTTTTCAAATTACCAAGCTCGGAAGCAAACTTAATAAGAATCTTTCTCCTCTTTAACAGTGTCGACACTGGTGGAATGTATTTGATTACTTTTATTAAATGTACTACCAGACTAATCAGACAACAGAAAAATCAATTCGTACAAATTTCAATAGATACTACACTGTGGAAAATTAAAATTCCTCAGTTATCATATTCATTCCCACTCCTGGACTGCATACAGAAACACTCTCTTGCTGAACCTTGCTGAGAATATAAATCAGAAATGTTCTAAAACGTTTTTGTTTGGTTTTGTTTTTTTCTTGCAAGAGGTCTGGTGTTCCCGGGTGGTGTCCGTCTGAACTGTGGCTTTCACTGGTCCTGTAATAGCAATCAAAGCTGGGGACAGAAGTGCTCCGTGACATGCCACAGCTTTGCCCTCTTCAGCACATTTCTAACAAACACAGTTTAATTGCTGTACGTTCAGGACTTAACAAATGTTATGTTGAAAAGGTCGAGATTCTTCATTGTGACTTGAGAGTATTTCTGCCATAATCAGCACCATTTGTTTTTACTTATAACTTAGTTGAGATAAAAAGGGAAACATGGTTTTACCAAACTTAAAAACAAATTCTTTTAAAAAATCCTCAACGGAGGATATTTTTCCATTTATCTTCAGGTAGCATTAGAGAGAGAGAGAGAGAGAGAGAGAGAGATCAATGTGAGAGAGACACATTGAGGTTGCCTCCTGCAGGATCCTGACCAGGGCAGGAGACCAGAATCAAACCTGTGACTCTTTGGTCTGCAGGCTGAGCCAAACTTAGTCAGGGTGGTTTTACCTAAGTAAAACAACCCAAACAGATTTTATGCTTTCAAGTTAATTATAAGATCAGAAAAAAATCAGAGTTAGAAGGATGAATGTTGTAAAGTTGAATACCATGAGTAAATATGATTTTCTTTAAGAAATTAAATAAGTCTTTATGGTCTTGCTGTTAGAGTTATATAATAACTAACACTGTCAAAAGAATTTCATATGAACAAACTACTCAATTTTATGATAATGAGGATAAGTAAAATCTCCTAAGAAAGGACTTCACCTCTAACCTGGCTAATATTTATATTCTTAGGTTTTCAAAGTTATCAGTCATATAAAACTTTTCTAGCTTTTACTCTTATTTATATAACAAGATATCACAGCTAGCTCAGTGCATTATAATTTAAATTTTTAAGTTTCATAGTCCAGTTTTTCAATCTGATAAAGTTTATATTATTAAAATTTGTGTTCTCTGATTGATTTTAATCAACACCAAACAAAAAATTGAGCTTATGATAATTCTACCCATTTTAAAGAGTTTCTGTTTGAAGTCAATAATATGAAGATTGGCACAAATGTTGATACATAATACGTGTTCAATAAATGTCGGTTAATATTATTTTTAATGTTATTTTCTTAACCATACAGAGGATGCCCCAAATATAAATTGAAACTTTCTGCATTTATTGAAAAGGAGCCTTAAATTATAGTTCCCTCACATTTCAAGAAATCATGTTTTGATATTGACTACATGGACACAAACTCATATCAGAATTTAATAAAATACCCAGTACATAGGTTTGTTATGTGTGAAAATCTCCGTTAGGGACAATCAGAAGAAGATAAGTTTCTGAATATTACTTTCTCAGTACATAGAAAAACTAGCACATTCAACTCAGTCAGGGTTTCATTTGTGTAGTTTATTTGAGATCCACATAGATGAGATATATTCACGTGTGTTTAGCATCCCTTTACTTCTGCTTTATGACCATGCCGATAGAAATTGTTACTGATGCTCAGGCACCATACAAACAGCTTAGGGAGCTATCAGCTTAGATTGGACTTCCTTGGGCCCAGGGGTTTATCTTGTTCCCAACACAGATATTTGAGAAATCTCAAGAATATGATTTAATTTAGTCACTGTGTGTTTAGCTTGTTAAAAAGAGGTTTTTAGCTAAAAGAATGATCAAATGAGCTTATCTAAGTAGCCCTTCTTATTTCACTACTCACTAATGTTTAATGAATTATTTATGTCTTCTTGTACGTTCATCTCAGTTTTTCATTCTAGTGCTAAGTTACAAACTTTTTTACTCATTCGGAATCTCTATGTTCTAACCTCAACTTAAATAAGTTTCTTAAGACTTCTCAGATTGAAGACATCAATTACTTCCTTACATGTCTATATGACCAGTCCCTATATTTTCCTTTTACATACAGTAAATTCTCCTGATTTTAAAAATTATATTTAATTAATATTTTTTTATTAAAATTTTATTTTCTAGTATGGTTTATAGTCACTATTATTTTGTATTCATTTCAGATGTATAGCATAGTGGTTAATTAATCATATAATTTATAAAATTTTCCCCCAATATTACTTGTACCCACCTGACATCATACGTAGGTGTTACAGCATTATTGACTATTTCCTATGCTGTGCTTTACATCTCTGTGACTACCAACTGTAAGTACCAATTTGACTTCCCAGTTACCCAATCCCTCTCCCCTCTGGCAGCCACCAGTTTGTTTTCTGTGTCTATGAATCTGTTTCTATTTTGTTTGTTCACTTATTTTGCTCTTTAGATTTCACATATAAGTGAAATCATATGGTATTTGTCTTTCTCTGACTAACTTATTTCACTCAGCATAATACCCTCTAGGTCCATCCATGCTGTCATAAATAGCAAGATTTTATTCTTTTTTATGGCCAAGTAATATTCCATTGTATATATGTACCACCACTATTTTTTTTTATCTACTTGTCTATTGATGGGCACTTGGGTTGCTCCTATATTTTGACTATTGTAAATAATGCTGCAATGAACATAGGGGTGCATATGTTATTTTGAATTAGTGTTTTGGGTTTCTTTGGATATATACCCAGTAGTGGAATTGCTGGGTGATAGGCAGTTCCACTTCTAATGTTTAAAGAATGCTTCAGATTATTTTCTATAGTGACTGCACCAATATACATTCTCACTAACAGTATATGAGAGTTCTCTTTTCTCTACATCCTTGCCAACAGTTGTTATTTGTTGATTTATTGATGATACCCATTCTGATAGGTGTGAGATAATATCTCATTGAAGTTTTTTAAATTTGCATCTCTCTGATGATTAGTGATGTTGAGCCAATATGTCTATTGGCCATATATAAGTCCTCTTTGGAGACCTGTTATTCAGGTCTTCTGCCTGTTTTATAAAATATATTTTTATTGAATTTTTTTTTTTTTTTTGATAGAGAGGAAGGGAGAGGGGGAGAGAGATAAAAACATCAGTGAGCAAGAAACATTGATTGGCTGCCTGCTGCATGCCCCCTACTGGGGATAGAGCCCACAACCCAGGCATGTGCCCTGACCAGGAATCGAACCAGGACCTCTCAGTCCATGGGATGACATTCAATCCACTGAGCCACACCAGCTGGGCTTCTGCCTGTTTTTAAATTTCATTGTTTGTTTTGGGGGGGGGGTGTAATTGAATAGTATGAGTTATTTATAAATTTTGGATATTAACCCCTTATTGCATGTCTCATTGGCGAATATTTTCTGTCATTCAGTAGATTGTCTTTTTGTTTTCTTAATGGTTTTCTTGCTATGCAAATACTTTTTAGTTTGGTGTAGTCCCATTTGTTTATTTTTTGTTTTATTTCCCTTGCCCGAGGAAATATATCAGAAAAAATACTGCTAAGAGAGATGTTGGAGATTTAACCGCCTATGTTTTCTTCTAGGAGTTTTATAGTTTTGAGGCTTATATTTAATGCTTTAATCTATTTTGAGTTTTCTTTTGTATATGGTGAAAGAAAGTGATCTAGTTTCATTTTTTTTTTTTTGCTTTATTTGTTCAATTTTTTCAACATCATTTATTGAATAGACTTTTTACCCTGTTGTATGTTCTTGTCTCCTTTTTCAAATATTAATTGACCAAATAGGCATGGGTTTATTTCTGGGCTCTCTATTCTGTTCTATTGATCTATATGACTGTTTTTATGCCAGTACCATGCTGTTTTGATTACTATGGCAGTGTAGTAAGTTTGATATCAGGTAGGGCGGTACCTCCAACTTTGTTTTACTTTCTCAAGATTGCTTTGGCTATTTGGGGTCTTTTAAGTTCCACATAAATTTTTGTATTATTTGTTCTAATTCTGTGAAATACTTCATTGGTATTTTGTTAGGAATTCTGTTGAATCTATAGATTGCTTTGGGTAGTATGTACATTTTAATGATGTTAATTCTTCCAATCCATGATCACAGTATATGCTTCCATTTATTTGTATCTTCTTCAGTTTCTTTCTTCAATGACCTGTAATTTTCTAAACACAGGTCTTTTACCTCTTGTTTGGAACTCTCTGCCCTTTCTGGACCACAGACATGGAAGCATGAAACAGACCGACAGATCTCAGAGGGAAGGTGGGAAGGAGGGTGAAAAGAGATTAATCAAAGAACTTGTATACATAGTCCCCACACAGACAACAGACCAGTAAAGGACAGGGGTGGGGTGGGAGATGGGGGGAGGGGGGAGGAGGGGGAAAATGGAGGACATTTGTAATATTCTCAATAGTAAAATAAATTAAAAACCAAAACAAAGCAGAAAACTATTGTTATATTTTATGATAATCATTATTTATCCATTACGGATGAGAAGACTGAGCATTGGAAAGATCAGATGACTTGAACAATGTCACGTGGTTAGTGGAGGAGGCAGAATTGGAACCCAGGACTTTTTTTTTTAACCTTTAACAAGAGGCAGTAGTAGTACCTTATGTTAAGTACAAAAGAAGAAGAAAAAAAGGAGGGAGGAGAGGAGAAGGAGAAGAAGAAAAATAAGGGAAGAAAATGACAGAAGAAGAAGTCTTAACCACATTGTGGAAGCATTTAGGGAAAAACAATGGGCTGCTAGTGGAGTGAGCAGAGATTTCATTTGAGCTGGTCAGTATTTTCCCTTGAGTCGGAAATGAAGACCAAGAAAGTGCATTCACTGTTTGGCTTGTTTTGCTTAGGATAATACTTTCCAGGTCCCTCCATGTCGTCTCGAAGGATAAGAGATCTTTCTTTCTTACAGCTGCATAGTACTCCATGGTGTATATGTACCACTGCTTTTTTATCCATTCGTCTACTGGTGGACACTTGGGCTGTTTCCAGATCTTAGCTATTGTAAATAGTGCTGCTACAAACATGGGGGTACATATATTCTTCCTGATTGGTGTTTCAGGCTTCTTCGGGTATATTCCCAGCAGTGGGATCACTGGGTCAAATGGAAGTCTCATATGGTCTCACTTATTTATGGAATAAATGAACATAACAGTCTGAGGAACGGGGTAGTCCCAGAGACGTGGAAGTGGGGTACAGACTGACAATCCCAGAAGAGGGGGTGGTGGGGAGAGATAAACCACAGAACTTATATGCATGTATGCATGAACAATGGACATGGACAACAAAGCTGGGGACAGGGCAGGGAGGAATGGGGAGAGGAGAATCCATGGGGGGAAAAAGAGAAACATCTGTAACAAAAATAAATTAATTAATTAAATAAAAAATAAAAATAAAAAAAATAAAACCCTGAAAAAAAAAGTGCGTTCACACTCACAGTGTTTTGAAATAAAATAAAGGGCAGTGGGTGGGGCTTGTCTGGGTTGGGAAGGGGAAGCCAGCTGATGATTCGATTTAGGGGAGACAACAAAATCTGGGAGGTTCTTTTTGGGAATCAACAGGGACTCAGTAAGAGATGAGAGAGGATTCTAGGCATCTGGCGAGGCGGGGTTGGTCTTGGCAGGACCCGTGGTGTGTGTGGTCATCAGAGTCCGGCTCAGACTGGGAGATGCTCCAGGGCCAGAGCAGGCAAATAATCCCCAGACCAGGCTTGTCAGAATCCCTTTGGGGGAAAATACACTTTATACATCATTGAATATAGTTTTAGAGTTGTAGTTTTAGGATTTCATACAAATTCAGATTTCAGGATAGAACTGCCATGAGTCTATTAGGAGCAGACTTGGTGTCAAATGTGATCTTCTGAAAAAACAATTATTTTTCCTTATCTTTATTGTTGAAAGTATTACAGATGTCCCCCTTTCTTCCCCTCATTGACCCCCTCCTCCCCACTCCCACACGCCTCATACTTTCCCCACACTATTGTCCGTGTCCATTGGTTATGCGCATATGCATATACATTTTTTGGTTTACCTCTTCCTGCCCCCCTTCCCTCTGAGGTCAGATGTGATTCTTCGGTGTCTGGCCGGTGAGACACACTATAGACGCCGCCTCTCCCGGGCAGAGCATGCTGTAGAGGAAAGGCAGGCGATTTGTGTCTGGGGAAGTGGTTAAGTGATCGAAAGCACTTCGGGCCTTGTGCAATGCAAAGCCATTGTCACCGAAAACTCCAACTGCGTTTGAATTTTCAAGTGCTGAATTACACACAGGATGGTGCAAGGACAGTCTCAGAAGCATTCCAACCAGACAGCCATGATCGCCCTGACGCACCTTGGTTCCTCCTGCATTTGCTTCCAAGGGCTCGGTTTGGGACACTTCGCCCCCGGGGACAAAGAGGAAGCATTTTGTTGAAAAAATCTGGCTTTTTGTGAAGGGATGGGGAAAACTGCCTGAACACTTTCATTCAAGAATTTAATATCACATGGGAAAAGCATCTCTCAGCGAGTAGGGATTGAGGGATTTGAAAGACATTTGTCTGTGGGCTTATCTAATGATTCGTTCCTTTATTGGCAGTGTACTTGTTCAACCTTTAATTTAGGAACGATACGCTCTCAGGTGTTGGCTCCTCATATCCCCTTTCTCTGTCAGAAACAGCCCAGCTTGCCCCGCTGTGAGTTCAGCCACTTACTATCTGAGAGCCACACTGATTTTCTTTTCTTTCTTTTTTTTTTTTTTTCTTATGAATTTTTATTTATTTTTTTGTTACAGACATTTTACCTTTTTACCCCATTGGCACCCCCCACCCCACCCCCCCTCCACCCTGTCCCCGGCTTAGTTGTCCATGTCCATTGGTCATGCATACATGCATATAAGTTCTGTGGTTTATCTCTTCCCACCCCCCCACCCCCCCATCCCCTCTTCTGAGGGATGTCAGTCTGTGCCCTACTTTCTTGTGTCTGGGTCTACTGTATTCCTCAGACTGTTATGTCTGATTTTATTTTCATCAGAAAAAGATTGCATGCAAATATAAATGCTGCCTAAATTCCACACGCTTCCTTAGAGCTTTCAGACACCATAAATCCCAAATAAATCTATAAAAAGCAAATTCATGCCAAATTTAAACCATTAATCTAATTAGGTGAGCCAGTGGGAAATTGGTGTTGACTGTGTGGCCCAGGTTCCTTTGCCCTTGACAGGCTTTGACAGCACTGCGCCATCTGTTGACTCACTTGTGCTACAGTTTTTCTCTCCTCTCACAGGGAGGTGGCAGAGTGTGCTGGGTCAGGGTAGAGCTCTCGAGCTAGACTGTCTGGGTGGTTTAACTCCTGCCTCTGCTACTACTTATACTTATTTGCTCTATGGCCTTAGTTAAGTTACTTGACCATTTGGGGATTCAGTCCCATAGCTGGAAAATGGGAGCAATAATAGTCCCTTGAGCATTGGGTTGTGATGACTCCAGGACTTAATGCTTGAAGAATAGAACACAAAGTATTCAACACACTGTAATTGTTATCATCTATACCCCGGGCTGTGATTTTATTTGGCATACACAAACCATTGACAATTTAATTTTCATAAGCCAGGGTGGTGGCTTTGCAATGTGTCAGCTTGGCTAGCCCGATCCACATTTCCCAGAATGTCCTTTCTTGTGTGTTTCTGGTTAGAATAAGGCACGGGAGCTAGTCTTGTGCAATATTTGGAGGGCAGAAGGAAAGCAGTAATTATTTTGTAGCTCACACCCATTGTCACTGATATGCTGGCTCACCCAATTTGTGTAAGTCAGTGGCTGGGCCTATAACTTCTCCACCTTCCCTTGGAACTTCCTATAGCTTCTGTGGCTTCTGGGACAGGTGTGTTTATTTAACTCCATGGTGAAGCTGCCAATTGCTCCATGACACTCACACCACCAAGGGCAGAGGCAACAGGAACGGACAGCAGTTTCAGTCTATTCTTGCAGCTCGTACTTAGGGGTTCTCCCCCATAAGCTTATCCTTAGTCTCCCTGATGGTGGAGTCATCGCTTGTCCCTGCCTGCCTTCCTCATGGATTCTAAGCTCCAGCACCCAATGGAAAGACAAGAAACTGATAGAGACGGCTTCATAACAAGCTCCCACAATTGTATAAAGTCAAATCTCTATAAAAAGAAAAATCCACGGATAGATAGATAAATAGACAATAGATAGATCCCTAATAGTCGTGATTTTCTGAACACCAGGGGTAATTAAAATAGTTCTATCTCACAACAATGTGATCATAAATACAAAGAAAAACACGGGCAATAAAATCATCTGGGATATTTGGTTATAAGGAGAGCATTCATAACATTTAGAATAAAATTATATTTTGGATGATTACAAAAATGAAAGCTCACAATTGACAAATTTTCGTAAGGTGCCCTAGATTATATTTACAAATATTGCTGAAATCCATTCTCATTCTGTCTTCTCCATAGCAAATTCTTGAGACCTTAGACAATTCTCACACTTCTTACCCCACTCTTACTACCTCCCTTGTAGCAGACACTATAGCCGAGAGCTTTTCTGGAAAAATAGCAGTGATAAGATTCCTAAACACTCAGTCTCCAAACTTATCTTCTGATTCAGAGGAATTCCCACCTATCTCTCACTAACTCATTCTTTTTTTAAAATATATTTTTATTGATCTTTTTAGAGAGAGAGAGTAAGGAAGAGAGAGAGAAACATCGATGTGAGAGAAACATCAATAGGTTGTATCCTGCACACCCCCCAACGGGGATCGAGCCCACAACCCGGGCATGTGCCCTGACCTGGAATCGACCTGGGACCTCTCAGTCCATGAGATGACACCCAATCCACTGAGCCACACCGGTCAGGCTAACTCATTCTTTATTCATTCAATCATTTAAAAAAGATAGCACATAGCTAGACATGGGATTGCTACTTTGTATACAAAGACAAAGTCCCTTCCCTAGAGCTGAGTTTCTGGGGGAGAAGAGCTAGCAAGCAAGCTAACAATGACAATACAGTATGGTGACTGCCAGGATGGAGCCCTGCACAGCACTGTCATAGAAGAGCTACCAACCCACAGAGGGGTCTGGAGAGAGGTTTCTAGAGAGGAAATACTTGAGTTGAATGTCAAAACATCAAGGAGGCTCAGCATTTCCTGCCATAGAATTCCTGTCCCCAATAGGGACTGCTCCTTAATCCTGGGTCCTATAGGGACTGCTCCTTAATCCTGGGTCCTGTAAGAGGAAGAGACGTGGAAAAGAGCCACAGTGGATAACCCATCATCAATGATATGAAACAAACCAAAAAATTTGATATTTGTTTCATGTCCCCAAAACTTTTGAGTAGTTTGTCACTTCCACCAAGATGATCAGTGTGTAATTCGTAGTGCATTTGAAGCCCTGCTATTACAAAATACTTAGATGAGGAAGTACCTGATTCAGATTTATAAAGATCGATCACATTAGCAAATTTTGGACGCAAGATGATGCTTTTACAACAAGATCAAACATCTTTGCAGCCCTCTATGTCAGGAGCTTTGGGTCTTCTTAATGATTTAGCTCCCATTACCGCGTGGTGTGAAGAGAGCAGTTTGTATAATTTCTCTGATGGAGTTTTGCTCTCATCCTCTTCTCTTGACCATAATTTAGTTCTCACAGCCATGCAGGTTCTCACACCTATTTTGCAACCACAAAATTCAGGTGTTTATCTTTTCAATGTTTCCGTGCACTGCGGACATGACCACAAATATTTTCCCATTCGGTTTTCTTTCTGCTACGTGGGTAGCAATGAGCCTATTGGGAGCATTTTCGTAACCCTTATCGTTATTGTGTAGATCAGTACTGTCCAATATAAATACAACACAAGCTACATGTGATGTTATAATAACATTGGTAATCAGTGAGATTTTACATGGCTGCCTCAGGAGTCCTGCAGCTGTCCCGTCTAGCTCATCCTTCTAGGTTGCTAGTGACATAGTTTGTGATCACATGATCATCTCTATTCCTGTTATATAGGACTGGCTGAAATGACAACTGGATGGAGGGAAAAAAAAGGATTAAGAATCAAACTCGGGAGAAACTAAGGCAGTGTGTAGAAGGACTCAGAACATGTGAAACTCCTTAAATAAAAATTTGTTAACTTAAAAAAATAAAAAATTAAAGTTGCCATGCCATGTATGGATGACTAGACAAAAATTATTAATACGTGACTCTTCTTGGACTTTCTCCTTTTCATGGACACTACAAAAGGTTCCGTCCTCAGCATCTAAAGACGGCTATGCAGAATCCGGGGTTCCCTTTAATATTTGGGAGGCAGCATCAATAAAAATCAGAATTCTTATTTTCCTGCTCTCCTTTGAATATAACGCTGTACCCGACTGAACCGTGTGGGTAATGGTTCCAGTGTGGGTTAGCATACATGTTCGCTTACCCCTTTCTGACCCTCCGCCCATCCCTGACCTCCGTTCCTGAATTTTCCTGAGCCCCACTTAGTCCCTTCTCCCCTCTGTAAGTGTAGCTTCCTTTGACCCCCAGCCCTGTCCCTGTCCCTACCCCATTCTTGAGCCTCACTTCACTTTACAAACTTAACCTATGTCTTAATGGTGAAATTCAAAAATATGGTTGAGATGTGAGTAGAGATGAAAGAGTTTGTGGCATGAGCTATTGACTAATGTTTTAAAACAGTGGTTTTTTTTTTTTTAAGATTTTACCAAAATATAACATCAAATTCTTGTTAATGTCAAAACTGCCACATCAAATACTTTCTTTTTATTTCTTTCTGCTTTCCTCATTTGTTTACATTTTTGATGAATCAGGACTGCTCCTCTGTAATTTGAAATACATCTTGAAAGGACCATCTCTGAGGTCTTTGGGTTTTGCCCTTAGAATCTTTGATGCCGTCAGTAGGAACTGACCCAAGACTTCAAGCTTTAGGTAGCAGAGGCATTCAGATGGGACCTGGGGACTGGTAAATCCCACCGACAGTATGTAGATTGGCTACAAAATTTAAAGATAAAGCTACTAACGAATTTAATTTAATCCTAACAAACTAACGTTAATTGTACCTACTTCATATCTGGGTTACATAAAGCAAAGTTTAAGAAACCAAGTTCAAGGACTAGTGTACACAAGTTCTATTAGATGTTCAAGAGTCACAGATTTAGAGGGGTCTTCAGTTCTCACTCCTCCCTGGAACAGCCTGAGACACTTCTCAGAGCCTTCTCCATCAGATCCCATCCTTCTCTCCTTGTTCTCTGTAGCCGTTGCAGGGATGAAACTCTAAGCAAGTTCTCTGCAGTCAGTGACTGAGCTTTTACAGGTCTCTCGATCTGATCTGTGTGCCCGCCTTCGCCTTATGACTCCGCAGGGCTTGTTCCTTGGTTTGCCAATCTCTCCGTGACGTAGAGGCATTAAAATCTAAACACAACTTCTAAACATAGTCTAGGCCCACAAACAATCGTCATACCTACCGCATCCCAGCGCCAGAACGCCTGGTCTCTGGAACTGAGCTGTGCTTATTTTCAGTGATTTTTCTGATGTGGGCTCACATTTTACTACTCTGCCCCTGCTTATAAAATCATTTTGAGATCCCTTTATAGGTGCCTTCTTTGACTGGTATCTCTCAGATTAAAAATGCTTTCTTAACAAAAGATAATATTTTCTCTTTTACCCTCCCTAATTGGGAACATTTAATGTCGTCTGTCCTTTTTGGGATGTTCAGTAAAACTGGTATGCTGTTGCTATTTTAGGGCAACCCCATTTCAGTGGCTCAGTGTGTTTATATAACATACAGTTCTTATATCTGTGTTTTCATTGACAGAAGCCAGATCCTGCCAGAAGATGCCAGGGGCCCGTCTACCTCAGTTCGTAAACAAACCTGGTATTTTTCAGGGCGGATCTCATTGCTTCTTTCAGATTTTAAATCCTCTTCTGAAATTCCTTATCTGCACAATGCCCAGTCACATAGTGATACAGTGAACCAGGCTAACTGGTTTAACCAGGAGACTTCATTTGATTGCAGCTTTTACTTTAAAAATGTTGGAAACATTTTGAGAAAGTAATAGACTCATCTCATGTATTTTGCACAGTTTGGAATATACTTGCACTCTCAGTGTTCAAGGAAACAGAAATTTTTTACTTTGATGCAATGTGACTCTTCACAAATGTATTATTAGCTTTTCTTTCAAAGTATTTATTTACTTTTTTTTTTCTCCTATGAAAGACTTGACTTTTTTTTTTCATGATGATGATTTTACTGGCCAAGCAAAAAATTTTTTCTAGTATAAAAATAGATCATTCCTGCCCTGGCCGGTTTGGCTCAGCGGTTAGAGCGTCGGCCTGCGGTCCTGAGAGACCCGGGTTCGGTTCCCGCTAAGGGCACGTACCTCGGTTGCAGTTTGTCCCCGGCCCTGGTTGGTTGTGCGGGTGGCAGCCACTCGATGTGTTCCTTTCACATTGATGTTTCTCTCTCTCTCTCTCTCTGTTCCTCTCTCTCCCTCCCACTCTACCTGAACAAAAAATGGAAAAATATCCTCCAGTGAGGATAAAAAAAAAAAAAAAAATAGATCAAATAGATCATTCCTTTAAACAAAGTTTATTATAGAAGCCAATAGGAAAATATATAGACCTTCAAGTACTTTTTACTGGTTTTAATATAGTGATTGAATAGCATAATTTCACTGTAAAATATAACTGAGAATAACACTGAGAGTGGAAACAAATGTTTTCCCCATCAATCCAATGGCAAAACGTTAAATAATAAATGTCCATAATGCAATTTAATCATTTAACCAGCCTCCATTGATCCTTCAGATCTTTAATGATTATTTCTAAAGCAAATAAGTTAGAAGAATAAACAAGGAGAATATGAAACAAGGAGTGAATGCTAACCAGTCTTACTGATTTTCTCTCACTTTTTGAAAACTTCCTAAAAGCGTGACAATTCTTAACTCTACTTTCATCTTGCTGGTCTGAGAGAACCCCAGCTCCTATCAGGGAATGAACGAATCATTTACACCAGCTGTGGCAGTAGCAGGATGCACACCCAGGTCTTCTGACGATCCTTTGGCAATTTCCTCTTATCTCTGCATTCTTTGTTTTTGGGTAAATCAGTGATAATTATGATTTTCGTACAAATTAAAGCTGAGGTATAGACTGCATACAAACCAAAGTTGAGGTATAGACTTAGGTAAATGTACCTTATAGACTCACTAATCCTTTGGGTCAATGCAGTAGAGTCATGTTCCAGGTGAAGCAGTGTCTAAGGAAAGCCATTCAGGAAATTACATCAGGTCCAAAAAACGGACCTTTATTCTTTTTAACATCTGTTTACTAGGTGCTCGTTACATCCCAGGCGGTAAGCATTGGGAAGTCCATGATGAACAAGAGACAGTCTCTACTGCCTCAAGCTGTTATACTCGAGTGAGAAAGATAAAGAAAGCAGCACTTTGATACTGTGACACAGCGGATTGAATGGTATCATGTGGAACGGCCGAAGAGGTGCCGGTGGTGGTGGGCAGTGGGGAAGGAGCCATATCTCAGTGAATATGGAAGCAAGGGGAGTTTTCCAGGTCATGTCAGCAGGGTCCCTGAATAGGGTGGGACGGTACAGTGGGGAAGAGGAGTGACTAAGAGGGGGCGTGGGGTGCTGGAAGATGACGCCTGCACTGTAGCAGAGGCTAAGGTGACAATGGCTGGAGCAGGCTCATCTCCCTCTCACCTGAGTTCTGAGCAGGTGCATGGCAAATAGAGCAGCTTGTCCTGTGGAGGTGCCCCAGGTTCCTCAGGTGTGGCTTCCTTCTTGTGTCCCAAGGTGACCGTGTCACATTTGACCAGCAGGAAATGGAGAAAAAGAAGGTTGGCTAGACTCTGTTTTTGAAAAACCCGAGGAGAAGATTCACCCATGAATTCCGTTCACATCCCTTGGCCAGACCCAGTGACATGGTCCCACCTCGCTGTCGAGGAAGCTGAGAAACAGAATCTTCTGCTCTGCTGCCGTGTCTGCCTGAAACTGCCATTACGGTAGGAGGGAACAGGGAACAGGGACACCAAGCGGTCTCTGCCAGAGCCTGGCCCTTGGCTTCTCACACCCAGCAGGTTCACTCCTGTGCAGGGGACGGTCCCTGGTCGTCCGTGTCTGCCGCGTTAGCCCGAAGCCCAGGACGGCGGGCGGAGCAGAGGCCAGTGTCTCTCTGGGTGATGTGCGTCCTCTCAGGACTGGACGTAACACTCACGACTCAGTGAGTTATAACTAGAAGAAAATTTCCTCCACAAACCTCTGCCCCGGCCAGTTTACAAAGATGGAGTAGGAACCAAATAAGTGCATCACAAACTCCCATTCAGAAAATGAAAGAATTGGAAATGCATAAAAAATCACTGCTCTCTAGCAACATTCAAATAGCACTGACTGTTAGAAAAACTCCCTACCCTGCCAGCAAGGTGAGCTTGGCTACTCTGTCTTTCAACCTCTGCTTCTGATGTCGGGGAGGGACCCCCCCCCCCACTGTGCTCTGTGATTTTATCTGAGGAGGCTCTGCCCTCCATAGGAGGCAAAACATCTTTCTTTTTTTTTTTTTTATCCTCACCCGAGGACATTTTTCCATTTTTTGTTCAGGTAGAGTGGGAGGGAGAGAGAGGAACAGAGAGAGAGAGAAACATCGATGTGAAGGGACACATCGAGTGGCTGCCACCCGCACAACCGACCAGGGCCGGGGACAAACTGCAACCGAGGTACGTGCCCTTAGCGGGATCCGAACCCGGGTCTCTCAGGACCGCAGGCCGTCGCTCTAACCGCTGAGCCAAACCGGCCAGGGCGGCAAAACATCTTTCACACCTGGTTCCTGAGGGGACATTTTGGGGGATCCAGAGGCTGCTTGAGAGATTTTTTAAAAAAATCACTGACTTTTGTCAGGCAGGCGTTCAAGTTCCTTTTAGCAACACATTTTCATCAAAAAGACTTGGTTCGCCCCTTGTGTTTTCTGGTAACCATGGTAAGGCACAGCATCTAGGCCCAGCATGATTGACATCTCTGGTGTTGCCCTGGCCGGTTTGGCTCAGCAGTTAGAGCCTGCGGTCCGGAGAGACCCGGGTTCAGTTCCCACTAAGGGCACGTACCTCGGTTGCAGTTTGTCCCCGGCCCTGGTTGGGTCACGCAGGAGGCAGCCTCTTGATGTGTCCCTTTCACGTCGATGCTTTTCTCTCTCTCTCCCTCCCACTCTATCTGAACAAAAAATGGAGGAATGTCCTCGGGTGAGGATTAAAAAAAAAAAAAGAAATCTCTGGTGTTTCATTTCCTGCCCCGGTGATGTGTCCACAGCTGCCACTCACCTGCAAACGGAAGCTTTCTGGAAGGGAAGCCTTGGGCAGGGAGGCTGCGTCCCACTGTGATTTCTGCCCACGAGAGTTTCTCCGTGGGCAGGTTCCTGGGATCCGCCTGGGAAGTCTGGATGGGGACACCCGAGAAAGGCTGAGGTGCTCCGCCACCTCTCCAAGGCCAGACCACCCCCTCCGCCTCTCACGACTTAGTAAGAGGCAAGAAGCAGCCGGCCCACACTGCTAGGAGTTTTTCCGATTATTTCCACTGGGATTGTAAACTCTGTTCACAGATGATTTGTGTGCAAGGTGTTGCAAGTGACAGTTTTATGAAACTTGTTTCTTTCACTATAAAACTGCTATCCCTAAGTTTTTGCTCTGCGGTACCTGTGGTTTAGTCACCAACCCCCCTGGCCACCACGCCAATCCTGCACGTTTTTGGTTTTGTTGCAATAAAGCCCTGGTTCTAGGAATCAAATTCTCTGTCCATGAGGGTTCGGTGCATGAAGCAGAAACCGTTCTAGTTACTTTAGACAGAAAGGGATTGAATCCAGTTCATTGCAGGGGAAAATCAAGGGAATCAACACATTGTTGGAGCAGCTGGAGAAATAGGTTTTAGGCAGAATTGCCCTTGTAGGAAAGCTCTCAACTTTGACACAATCAGGAAGAAATGGTAGGGCTGTCACTAGAGATACTGAGTCTGAGGACATACCCGTCTCTGTGGTCCAGAAAAAAGGAAACCAAAACCAGGAAGTTGTTGCCGCCGCCACCACACTGCTGTCCTCATCATGGAGCTGCAGTGATGACACAGAAAAACCATGTTTTTCCAGCGCTGCTTGTGGGAGGAAGCTCTCGGAGCAGCGGGAAGGGGTCTTCACCCGCTTCTGCCGTCCGCACCTCTTGCAAATGCATTTATTTGGTGGAATTTAATTTACATATAGAACTCCAGAAGCAAGAGAGTAGGGGACTGTACATCTGTTTTTTGTTTTTGTCTTTTTTAACTTTAAGTCTCTGTGACACACAGAGACACACTGGAAGAATGTGGGGACAAATGCTCACTGCGAATTAACCACAAGCGAAGCATAAAAACTGTAGACAAGCTGTGAGAACCATCAGCAAAGGGATGGTAACGGGAACCAATGGAGAAGATGGAATGAAGGGGAAGAGGGTGGAGGACAGAAACAATCCAAACTTAAGGGAGGAGCAGAGGGAGAGAAACTCCCAAAGGAGACAGGACTGAAAAGAAAACCCAAAAGGTGTCTTGTCTTCTTTTTAGAGACTTTTTAAAATTGATGTTTTTTAGAGAGAAGAGAGAGAGAGAGAGAGAAACATCAATTTGTTGTTCCACTTATTTATGCATTCATTGTTGCTTCTTGTATGTGCCCAGGGATCAAACCCATGAGCTACCCAGACAGGGCAAGTGTGTTGTAGAATCGACAGTGTGAGCATTAAAAAGGGAGAGAAAGGCCCTGGCTGGTTTGGCTCAGTGGTTAGAGCGTTGGCCTGCGGTCTGGAGAGACCCGGGTTCGGTTCCCACTAAGGGCACGTACCTTGGCTGCAGTTTGTCCCCGGCCCTGGTTGGTCGTGCGGGTGGCAGCCACTCGATGTGTTCCTTTCACATCGATGTTTCTCTCTCTCTCTGTTCCTCTCTCTCCCTTCCACTCTACTTGAACAAAAAATGGAAAAATGTCCTCGGGTGAGGATAAAAAAAAAAAAAAAAGGGAGAGAAAGGTGATGTTAGAGTCAAAGGCTGCTGGAAGATCCAGGGAGAAGGGATTGAAATGGTGGCTGGATTAAGTAACAAAGGCATCGCCTTGGTGATGGTGTTTCATTGGGGTGATAGCGGTAGGAGACAGACTCAGTGACTTGAAGAAGGGTGTGAGAATCAGGAGCAGGAGTATAGACGACGATAGCAATAACTTTAGCCATAAAATTATAGAATAGATGTAGGTATTATCCCAAAGTAGACTTCTGGGGGTGGGGGGGGGGATAAATATTGTTGGTTTTGCCCTTTTTAAGGTAAGAGAGAATGAAGGATATTTAAATGCTAAGCAAAAAAGGTAAGAGGGAATTGAGAAGTTAAAGTATAGGAGTAAAGGGGAAGACTAATGGAAGATGATTCTTGAGAGCAAGAAGGGATGGAACCCAGAACAGATGGGAAGGGAACAGCTGTGGGTGAGAAATAAGACACCTCTTTCATTGTTGGAGAAGAGATAGCAAAAAACGAGTTGAAATGCAGGTGAGATTGTGGATGGTGAGGCATGAAATTGGAAGAAACCCACTTGTATCTCTTGTTTTTCCATACATACAACTAGGAAAGGTTCTGTTAAACTGAGAAGCCGTGTAGTGAGTTACGGGGTTCATGGAGAACGTTTGCTTCTACACCTAACACAGATCAACCACCTTCCAGTAAAACGGGGGAAGTCTTTCACTTGCAGTGGAGTGGGAGGAAAGAGACAGAGTGTGTTACTAGTTCCCTAGTAACATAACAACGTTTTACAAACTGGATTGCTCAGAACAACAGAAATTTGTTGCTTCCTAGTCCTGGAGGCCGGAAGTCCAAAGTCACGGTGTCCCCAAGACCACGCTCCCCGTGAAGGAACGAGTGACGAGTCTGCCCTCTCTCCTAGTTTCTGCTGGGTTGTTGGCACTTGGCAACGTAACTCCAGTCTTCACGTGGCATTCTTCCTGTGTGTACGCCTCTTCAAATTCTACTTCTTATAAGGACACAAATAAGATTACGAGCCCACCCTACTATAGTATGACATCATCTTAACTAACTCTATCTGCAATGATCGTATTTCCCAGCAAGTTCACATTCTGAAGTAGCAGCTCGGGGGGTGGGGGAGGGTTGGTCGTCAGAACATCAACATATGACTTGAAGGGCAGGGGAAGGACACAATTCAACCATAGCAGAGTGATGCTCCTACACATAAGGGGATGGAAACTTCTAATAGCAAACTCTCTCATTCAGGAAGGGAACAAGTACCAGTGGGATGCAGTTGAAAACAGAGCGGCAGGGATGGAGAGAGGAGTTTTCTCACAAGGAGAATAGTGCCTATACCCTAGGGTCATGATAAGGATTAAAGGAAATAACCCATGTAAAACATTTAACAGAAAACCAAGGGTATATGAAAGCACTTAATAAATTAGTTAGGGATCCTGGCTTTCTTTCAATAAATAGCAGCTATTACTATAAAATAACACTAATCATAATAGCAGTATTCTTCCATTTTCATTACTCCCATCTGTGCTAGGCCCTGTGTTAAGAGTAGGCATATAAAGTACATTGAAATCAAGTATTTGTTTAATGAATGAGTGAGCTTACGGTCTAATGGATCGGGAAGGCATGTGGACCATTGTGGGCCAGTGAAGTGAGTGCGGAAAGGCATCAAAGACCAATGGGAAGGACGGGAGGGCCAGGCATGACTCCAGCAAGACAGATAGTCGAGTATTGGCCTGTGCCGGCGCACCACCGGAGTGGTGGAGAGCAGACACCACAACACTGGTAAGTTTCGCATCATCGACTACTTCACCGAGACTGACAGCGAGTGAGTGTGCCATCTCTCCCCAAACTCTGGGAGCACGTTTCCATACTGGCAATTCCATAATGCCAAGGGGTTGATTTTTCTAACTTTGGCAGGTTTGAGTCAGAATATAGCTTTAAAGAAGAATATAAAGTATTAGAAATAGAACCCATGCTACACGATCAATAATAATTGATGAGAATCCTGATGAAGCAGAGCAAGATTGGAAAATGTCAGGTTTCTGATAACAAAGAAATAGAACAGATGGTCCTGTTCATCGAAGCTCAGAAATCGTGAATAACACCCCCGGCTGACTCTCGAAGCAAAGACAGTAGTAGTTTTTATTACTTCTCACTCTCCTCCTTTCCTTCTCCACCTCTTAAAGTCGTACGTGCAGTTTCTCTTACTTTGGCGGATGAAATTGGAGTAGAAAGGGTACGAGTCACTTCCACACAGAAACGGAATGACAGTGATAAGCCACACTGGCTTTTCCTGTCTCGGCTGCCAGAAAACATTGGCAAGGCAGGGGTGCCCCATCAGCTGGTGTTTGTACGTGACAACAATCACCAAACACATGTGCTAACCTACACCACACATGCGAGTCAGAAATAAACTTTTTTTTTTTTTATCTTCACCCGAGGACATTTTTTCATTTTTTACTCAGAGCGGAAGGAGAGAGAGAAACATCGATGTGAAAGGGACACATCGAGTGGCCGCCACCCACACGACCCAACCAGGGCCGGGGACAAACTGCAGCCAAGGTACATGCCCTTAGCGGGAACCAAACCCGGGTCTCTGTGGACCGCAGGCGGACGCTCTAACCGCTGAGCCAAACCAGCCAGGGCAGAAATAAACTTTTACTGTGCTATAACCACTTACATTTGGGGATTGTCCGTGCAGCATAACCTAGCACATTCTGCTGATATAATGATGGACTTTTAAACTAGCATCAGTATCTTGGAGAGCGCAATGTAGAAGCTATATTTTTTCTTTCCCTCTTACCTTGAGATCTTAGTCAATGATTAGGTGAACTTGCCTTATGACAGAAAGGACCTCTTAATATCTTATGAAGAATTTCGGGTTTGTCACCTCAAGTCTACAAACATTTTTGAGTTTTTGTGGTCATGCATTTTTTTTTTGGAGAGAACTGCTCATCGTTTTTATGTAGTTCCCTAGAAGCCCATAACCCATACAGGACTAAGAATAACCTTAGGAGGAGCCTGCATTTGTAAATTCCTGAGTCAGCGCACGGTTGCAGGGCAACTTAACTTGAGCCAGTAAACAGTGGCTGTGGTCAGGATGTGAGCTGGAGGATGCTGTTTGGGAGAGTTTAATGAGCAGTTGCGGTGCAGATCTGTAAATGTATTAATACTCCGTGTTGACATAAGAGAGGTCCAAACCTGTAGACAATTTGTATGATAGTTTAATTGAGCCAATCTGACAACAATTGCTGAGAAGGAAGACCTCAAATGCTCCACAGAATGACACTTTTGCAGTGTCTTTTATACCTTGGGAATTTAGGAGGGACAGTAAGGAAAGTTACATGAAGATGGGAGAAAGCAAGGTGCAGGCTGGTTAACAAGATTACGTGGTTGTTTTGAGGGTGGTTATGCCTTCGAGGAGTCTGGAAAAGAATTACTCCTGTCACGTCACAGGTGTGTGAACCTAGATGCGCAGAAACAATGGACAGGGCGTGCTTAAGACAAAGATAAACCTCTTACTAAAGAAGTTATATGCTTGGGTTGTGACTACCCACCATGACCTTCCCAGTGAGGAATTTACAGTTAGGTCACCCTGTGAGGTCTCTTTCATTGGTGAGATTTATTACAGCACCCCTTTTTCATTCACATCTGGTTTTCTGACCTTTACATTTAAGTTTTGTCATCATTAGTAACTCTCCCACTCACTCATCACAACATTCTGAAGGTGCCATCGACTGGATTATTTTATCAATAAATTCTGTTTACCAGTTTCTGAATTGGGTCTATGGAAAACGAACATGGACACATGCACGTACACACACATAACATACATACACATGCACACATGTACATGCACACACTGGTAAAAATTCCATCAAGAGGATGAACTGAAAGATCTCCAGATACTACTAAGGAGTGCACGGCGTGTTCTGTGGAGCCCTGAGTGCATCACGGGTTCAAGAGGCAGGCCTGGGGGGCTCTCTGTGCTCCCAAAGCTTCTCCTGCCTCAACCACAGCAGCCCCTCTTATGTGCTTCATATGGCCATGCTTGGTCTCTCCCTCTCTTACTCTGCTCTCAACAGAACCCCGGCTTTTTAAAATGTTCCGAAACCACTAACTTGTACATGAGAGCATACTGAGCTGTCTCCAAGAACTTGGAAATGAGGTTTGCCTCTGAGAACTGAACTATGAAATCCAAGCTATGGTATGAGATAAGATAAAAGCAAAATCATTTTGAAGAAAGAGGATGGTTCTTACGTCTGAATAATATTTGACTCACCCTGCTCAGTACCATGTATGTGTCTAAAGAAATAATGTGCACCTCAGAGGAGAGTAAAGAAAGGGTGATCAGGCCCTGGCCAGTTTGGCTCAGTGGTTAGAGCGTCAGCCTGAGGTCCGGAGAGACCTGGGTTCGGTTCCCGCTAAGGGCACGTACTTCGGTTGCAGTTTGTCCCCGGCCCTGGTTGGTCGTGCGGGTGGCAGCCACTCGATGTGTCCCTTCACGTCGATGTTTCTCACTCTCTCTCCCTTCCTCTCTCTCCCTGCCACTCTATCTGTACAAAAAATGGAAAAAATATCCTCGGGTGAGGATAAAAAAAAAAAAAAAAGAAAGAAAAGAAAGGGTGATCAGTAACAATCCACAGAAAAATGAAAGAGAGAAAATGTCTCCATCTCTAGGCCTGAGCACGAAGACTTAGGCAAAGGATCCATTAGATTATGTTTATTGGGTCCTACATTTTTTTCTACTCTCCTGACACTTTTGCCTCAATCCAAAGAGAAGGAATTTTTCCTACCCTAGGAAGAAGGAATTGATGATCAGATTAATTAAAGCCATTTTTTTACTTCTTCCAGATTTAGCCAGCTGGCCTGAGAATGCACCTTTGGGAAATTAGGGTTCACTGGCCTCTCATGTTCATACATATAAGGCAATGGGAAATGATTTCTGAGAGATTAATTTGACTTGTTAGTGACCCCTGGATCACAAAGTTATTAGGGTGGACCATGTGAAACTGCTAATATTCAGTCATCTTAGCCAATGAAAAGCGAGGTTGCTTATGGTTCTACATAACACTATCTATATGAACTGGGGTTTGAGCTCAGACTGGTCTAGCCCCGAAGGCTGGCTCTCTTCACTGTGTACCACTATCCTTTCTGAAACGCGTCTGAAGTTTATTAATTGACCATTTTTGAGAGGTAGGTGTATGGGTGGGGCTAGGGAGGAGAGCAAGATGATCAGAAGTGGTGGTGGTTACAAAGACTGACCTGGAAACAATGTATAGGATGGACTAGACAAGAGGGTTATGTAGGGAGACCATGTATGAGAGTGGCCAAAAAATTAGGTAGAAGCATTGAAATCCAAGGGGATAGAAAAGATGGGAAGAATTCAAAGGACCCCCCCCCCCCAAAAAAAAGACCAGGAAACTTATAACTCTTCCACCCTTGCCAGAGAAACACTGAAGAGATCACTTGTCTTATGGAGCAATTGAGACCTGTCCAGGTTTTAGGTACAATCAGTAGCCAGACCTGATATCCCATCTGATGACTCAGCTCTTATGCAATTACAGTGAATCACGTCTGTCTATGTTTTCTCTCTGGGCTGTCTTTTCCAATTCCATAGCCCAGACAGCCACATGAATGTCACTGACCCGCCCATCATTCTCTCTCGCTCAACCCTCTCTCCTGTCTGTAGACTAGTTTACTCAGTGGACAATGAAATAGCTTCACCTGGTTATCCCAGAAGCATCTCAAAGTCAACATGTTCAAAGTTGAACTCATAGATTTTCCTACTAATTTGGTCTCCCTGTGTTTCTATAATTCATTAATTGATATCATACTAGGGCTTCCTCTTAGATGATCCCTTCTCCTCCATTGTCAACACCTAATTTGTTCCTTTATTCTGTTCTTTTATCTCCTGAACATCTTCTTCCTCCATTTCCAGAGCCACAGTTCAGTTGCATACTAATGTTTACAGTGGCCTCTTTACCCGTCTTCTTCTCGATTTTAAAATATACTCTTTAAATGAACTGCCACTAATTCCCCGTTCAGAAATGATCAGATAATCAGTTTCAAACTTCTTACTTTGGGTTCTTTTCACCAGCTGGTTAGTGCTGACTCTTCTAGCGTTATCTCCCACCATTCTCTCCCTTGCATTTCTTTCCCATTTCTCTTGTGATTTGTAAGTGAGGACTGTCAGCTCTCCCAACACGCCACACTTTGTGATGCCTCCACGCATGTAGACAGCTTTTCCCTCCACCGAGAATGCCTGTGTCTCTACCTCTGCCAAATCTAGCCTGCCTTGTCCACCTGGTCCTCTTAGTCATACTTAAAGACAGCTTTTCCATCTCCTCCTTGAATCCTTCCCAAACTTCTTTCCTTCCCACAGGCAGAGTGACTTGCTCCCCCTCCTTTACTCTCATACCTTCTTTCTGCATCTACACGGCATTAATACTTCATTATACAACAATCCTCTGCTCTATAGATTGTCTTCTCAAGGGTCGCATCTTGAATGAAGGAATGAACCAGGAAGTCTGGGACAATTTTATTTCCCTTTTATGATATGAAAGTACTTCAAAACTGCTCTATTGAAATGTAAATGATATCTCTAGAAGTCTATAAAACACTCACAAACTGTAGTGATTCAACCCTAACAAGAAACAACTCAAAAATGGGCAGATAGTTTCTCTTCTTATTTTCTGTGATTAAATAGGAAAATTCTTGGGTTAGTCTTTTTTTTTTTTGTATCTTGCCTTACAGTCTGTAGGACTTTTGAAAATGCATTTAGTGTTCAAAGCAAGAGAAATTAGAATAAAGTTGCCAATTATGGGTATATTTAGAAATCACTCATATGATAGTAAGGTCTTAGAGGATATTTTCCACTTGGTTTTTGTTATCGTCATAGTTTTTAGTTACTGTCTGGTTTCATTATGCTGATTTCACAAAAAGAAAATACTAACTTTTTTTCTTTCTTTGGATTTTTAAGTTGTCATAGGAGGAATTTCATCTTAGTGTATATAGAGAGATATTCATTGATGACTAATCACTATGTTTCATTGACTGAGAACTAAAACAGTAAAAATGGTCTTAAAAAAAAAGTTCTATTATCCAGACCTCTTGTGTCTAGGGAGAGATCATAGTTTCAGAATGTTGGGCCTCTCTAACTAGTATGTAAAACATAAATTTTTGGAGTGTTTAAAAGTCAAAAACTAAAAATTTCATTATTAAAAAAAATTTTAGCAATTATTTCCTGATATGTTGTAGAGCTACACTTAATTCAATTTTGCTAATAGGTTGACAGGGTTAGGGAACCACTGTTTGGGAAACAGAGTAGAAGAGAATCTCTTGCTTCGTCTTCCAAGAAAATACTAACTTTTCAAGGGAGTATTAATTTGATTGGAGCTAAATCTTAGGCCTTGTTGGACCACATTTACCTGTGGATGAGGTGATGTTATAGTAAAAGGTCCCACACCTAATTGTGAGTCTCCCTTTTCCTCCTCCCCCTCCTCCTCCTTCTCCCCCTCCCCCTTCTTCCCCTCCTCCCCCCTCCCCCCTCCTCCTCCCTCACCCCCCTCCTTCCCCTCCTCCTTCTCCCCCTCCTCCCCCCTCCTTTTCCCTCTTCCCCCCTCCCCCCTCCCCCCTCCTCATTCTTATTCTCCCCCATGAAGCAAGAGCCAGAGAAACTGTCAAAGGGTCTTCTCTAACGGTACTCGTAGCTATCCTACTCTCTTTCTTTGCCCTTCTTAGCATCCACAAGCTCCCATCTTTTAGTCTTTTGTACTAAGTGATCAACTTGAAGTCAGTAAGACCCTGAGGCATGGATGTGTACTTGAACCCGTGAGAAGGGCACTTAAAGCAATCCTTTTCACCAGGTCATACTTACTGTCCTAGCTAACTGGAGAGCTAGGCATTGAACTTTCAGTACAGGAACAACTAATAATAAACTTTTTTGCCATTTATCATGGGTCCTGTGTGTGTTTCTTCTTAGTGGGAATTATGAGAGAAAGAATGACTGGGCAAAAACTAGATTGATGCATTCCTAGGTTTCTTGGCTATAATACCATTTCTGCATAATCTCATGACCATTCATAACAAATGGTTTTAGGACTTCGTTTTTATTATCCTCATTGTCTAGATATTGTCATCATCATCATCGTTATCACTATCATCATTACTATCATCATCACCATTTGTATATTACTCAGAGTCTTCTTAGCTGGAATTACAAAAGAATTAAGAAAATAGTGGAAGAAACTGGGATCTGGTATGGCTTTAAATATAAGAATTCCCTGGAGAGGATAGTGACAGAATATTAATATTAAATATTATTATCATAATAATGATCATAACAGCAACATTAGCAGCTAACACTTATTGGATATTTAGTATGTGCCAGACCCTATGGTCATTGCCTAATATATGCAATTTTACTAAATTCCCTATAAAGTAAGTACTGTTATCCTTTCCATTACACATATTACAAAACTAAGGGCTAGAAAAGTTATTTTATTTCTCCAAGGTCCAAAATGACACTAGTGTTTGCTATTATGTTAATTTGGGCATTTGGAAGGAAAGTAATGACTTTACAAATTTTTTTCTGGATTTATGTTCTCATTAATAATATAAGCAAAATTTGAAGAAGGCTAAATGCAAATAAACTTGGATAACATTTTTTGGTAAGAACACATTTATTAAAATAAAATACTCTCTTAGATATCTACCTGTTTTGGGAGATGCAGTATTCTTAAATTTAGACTTATATTCTAATTAAAATCATACATGTTGAATTTCAATTTTGTCTCCAACTCTACTTAGTATGAAAGCCTATGGGTTTTCTTTTAATACATGGCATTGAATACCTGAACTCCAAGCATTTATTAATGAGTAAAAACCTCATACTCTTTGCTACTCTGTACTTAAAAGAAGTTTGGTAGGAAAGCATATTTCTGCACTGTGTTCTGGAGAATATGTAGTCTGTTCATTCTTGTAGACATTTGTTTTCTTTGAGCTAAACTATCCAGATTTACTGAGTTGATCTTTGGAATTATACATTAGCCTATATTGAAAAATATTAACAAAATATTCCTTTTTTATTACATTCCATAGAGCTTATTTATGAACTCAAAACCAGGAACAATTAGACTTCTCTTGGTTAGGGGTTTCTTTAATTCCTACGAGCAATGAATTACATCGCTGATCATGTTTCTCTTGTACCTTCGCTCTAATCTATTTGTTATCTGTTAGGCAAATTTATAGCGTCCCAATGTTATTGTGTACCAGTAATAGGAGAAATGGAGTCATGGAATATTTTAGTACTCTGAACTATGATAGATCCATTTCTCACAATTATTTCTTTGATATCAAGACATGATCAGCAATGCTATCAATAAGAAACTGCAGTGAAAAGGAGAGGTTCTTTGATGGTGGAATATAATAGAGTAGAATTCAAGGGATTATTTAAAGAAAATTTCAGTTAAGGGTTCTAAGTTCTTCATCCTGTGCTTTCCACATGCTCCATCCCCCCCACCGCTGTATATCATCACATGTTAACTGTGTTTCTATTTAATAACGCACTGCCCATGTCAACTGAATACTATTGATATAAGATTCATTCAATACACGTCAAAATCACGAAGGATCACGTTGGAGAAACAGCTGAGAATTAGATATGCAAATGTGCTTAACTGTAGTCTAGTGCAGGATTTTCATCAAAAGGACACTCTTCTCGTTAGGAGGACCACTTCTTTGTAAAACAGGTAGGTCAGTGTTTGTGTGGCTATATTTCATATTTCAGCTTCTTTAATATCACTAATAGAAATTTTGATCTGGATAATTTTTCAAAAAATTTTTATTTGCATGAAAGACATGTGGAATGAGGTTAATAAAATAGAAAATCAGAGCAAAGGGAGAAACGAAGATGTAAATATCCTAACTCTGATCATTTATGTAGTCAGACTTCCCATTTGTCTCAGAACTTCCTGGCATAAAGGGGAAAACAAGAGGAAAATATGGCCTTTCACAACAGGGCTTTTAACCTATTGTATCATATCACAAACAGAACATTGCAGTTATTTAAAGAGAGATGGAAAACAAACGTGCCCTGGGAACCAGCTAACCTGTGGGCTGAGAGGATCAATATTAGGGCACACCCATAAACCCTCTGCGATACACGCATGAGCATCATAGTTGGAATATCTGTTATGTAGCTCGCATTACCAGCTATTAATTAGTGTACTAATTTGCTATTAATAAAGAGGGTTTTGTTTACATGATTATTTGGTTTCCACTGTTTCTAGGCATGGTCTTATCCTATGTGGCAGATTACAGCATCCTCCGTTCTCCAAAGGAATTTCTTAGAGTAAGAGATGTAAGGATTTCCTCCCTGCCTCCTAATAGAAAAGACATAACCTTTTCCTGGGGGAGCTAGCAGGTCTGGGCCGCGATGCATGAGTGTGCTCGGCCATTGCCCTGCCCTTTAAACTTCTGCATGGCTGGGAGGGGCAGGAACCTGCAGCTTTGATGCCCGCAGGAAAAGGGAGACACATTTGTATGTAAATGTAGACCTTCGCATACTGAACCCCTGCGCCTGCTTCCAAGCCCTGCAAGTTGTAACGGGCAGTATTTGGAAACAAACGCGCGGGTATAATCGGCTACTAAGATACGTAAGCAGATTATGTGGAAAGTGTTTTTCTCCTAGAGGACTTCGTGAGGGGTGTGGAAAGGCGCTTTTCAACTGAGGGAGACACCAAATCCTGTTGCCATGCAGGCTGGGCAAACAGTGTACACGCTCCTGAGCGCTCGTCTTTAGAGGATCTGGGTTGGAATGAGAAGAGCAGAAGTCACATCCCACAGTTGCCATGAAAAGCAGAACTATTAACCCGAGCCCAGAAGTTTCACGTCAACAGGTAGCTTGGCTGAAAGTTAGGAAAACATCATTGTAAGTGCTAGTGTTTATTAGGTAGATGATATTTCTCCTGGAAATTTTTTTTTTTTACCATTTTGATTTGAAGTAATGTGATATCTCCTTAAAAATAAATGTGTACAGTCTGCTTTGTGATGCTAGGGCCGGGACTTGGTTAATTTCATGTCTCAGATTCCTTCTTGGCTAGTTTCGTGTTAACTTCTATCAAAGGCAGGCACCAGAGGATAAATAGAAGGCAAAAGGAGGGAAGAAAGGAATTTCTTTTCCTTTTTTCAGTTCCTAGCTCACCACCCCAGCAGCTTCTAACTTCTTCCTCATCTCACTGTGTTCCTAAGAGGACCCAGCAACTCCCATGACAAAGCCCTTGGCAGATGGAGTAACAGTCGTGTTGCACGTGTCTTACCAGGCGGCACCTCCCAGGCCGTCTGTGACCGGCCAGCCAGGTCTGCTCCTCAGAAGCTCACCTCCCACTGTGGAGAGCTTCCCCGACAGCTTGGGGCGCCAGGTCTACAGGGGTCATCCCCGTGAACTCCTGCGTCCCTAACTCTTGCCCTTTTATTGCACCTGCACATATAGCAGTTATTAACCTCCTCCTTGCTTTTACACTTTCCCATGCTTATGGAACAGTTCCCTGGATTGGTTTCTGTTTGCTTTATTGGGCCACACGTTACACCGGGCCCATCCCCAATAGCTGCAGCCAGAGACTGACCTGTTGGTCAAGTCTGGGACATGCCCACTTCTGTAGCTGCGAGTGTGGGCTGTGACTAGAGAAAGGATAAGTAGGGAGGGTGGGTCAATGGACAGCTATGGAGCAACAGTCATCATGGTAAAAATAGCTTTGCATTTTGTCATGGTCGACTGGGGAAAAGAGGAAGAAGAACGGTAACAGGAATGAAAGAAAAGAGTAAGGGAGGGATTTTGTTCTGAGATGGACTTGCATGTCTAAGTGTTGCTGGGAAGGGTTCCAGTTATGGGAAGAAGTAAAGAGGAAGAGGAAAAAGAGACAATGGGTGGTGGTGGGCTCAAAAGACGGGTGGAGCCAGGCCTCAGACAGGAGGGGGCACGTCGGCTGCAACAGGAGCCGAGGAGGCTGTGGCGGAGCAGGTGTGGGGACTGTGCGGAGACGGTAGGAGGACCTTGGAGCTCCCCTCTGCTGGCCTGTGTTTTCTCTTTTAAGGTGAAGGTAGGTCGTTTTCAGGGAGCACGGGGAAGAATGGGTCTAGGCCGGAAGTCTGAGGGAGACACCCGTTTGGAAAGGAGAGAGCAAGCTGGTCGGAGAAATACGTGGATTACCGGGACTACTAAAGGCAACTTTGAATGTAGAAATCATGAGTTTGTAAGTGTACCAGCTTTCTCTCCTGTGTGGCTTCTTCATTTAAATTCTGACCAATTTGTTTATTCTGGAAAAGAAGAGAATAAGAGTCAGAAGGGAGCTAAAAAGAAAAAGAGAGAGATGCGGTAGAGACACTGGAGGATGGGGGACCCCACCGAGCCACCTGAAGGGTGAGCCATGGAAGGATATGTCACAGAGCAGAGGGCTAGGTTTAACAGTCTGATGACTTTATCCAGGTGACGATTGTGGAAGTGAGCCAGTAAAGTAGAGTGGAGGAAAATTTACCGAGGAAGAGAATGTCAAGGGACTAAAATATATTTATTTATTTATTTTCTTTTCTTCTGTATTGATTTTACAGAGAGGAAGGGAGAAGGAGAGATAGAAACATCGATGAGAGAGAGCATCATTGGCCGCCTCCTGCACGCCCCCCACCGGGGATCCGGCCCACAACCTGGGCATATGCCCTGACCGGGAATTGAACTGGTGACCTCTAGGTACATGGGTTGACGCTCAACCATTGAGCCACACCAGCTGGGCAAATATATTTATTTTTAATTGCTAGGATAAGGTCTTGTGTGTATACTCTATGCTTTATACATTCGACATTTGTTTCCTTCAGTTAAATTGTGAGCCCATTCACTGAGAGCAGGGACTGTGTCTAAAACACAGGGTGTCCCTAAAAAATGTATACACGTTTTAACAGCTGATAGCTCAATTGATGTTTCTTTTTTTTCAGCAAGACTAAACTTCGAACAAAGGAAATTCATCCTAAATGGTTTGAAAACGCCATAGAAATCAAGTCTAGTGGCACTTTAGGATAAATTTTCTTTGCTCAAACCTTAGTCTGGCTTCACTCATTATTTCAAATCAGTTACACCTGAAAAGGAGTGAAAATCAAGTAGGTTATCAGCTATTAAAGTGTGTATACATTTGGGGGGGGGGGACACCCTGTATATTTTTGTTCACCTAGAGCCTCGCAAAAGCTCTTGCTCAGTAGAATACTTTGCTACGACACTATTTTAATGAAATAGTAAACGTGGCAATTCAAGGCAGTTTTTGGCCTGTTAAATTGCTTTCAGGAAGATATGCTTATTCTCTTTTGCAGGTGTAGCAACTGGAGAAGGTAAATTATTTGCCCAAAGTGAGCTGACTTCAAATGGAGAGAAACTTAGTTGACTTCAAAGAGAACACATTCTTCTGAATTTGTCGGAACACAAAACGTGACCTCCCCACCCCCATGCACAGCTTTGTAAAATCGGTAATAAAAGGACTATTCGTGGGCACAAAGGGCAGGTTGAAAGCGTGGTGCTGAGCACAGTGACAGCCCAACCGCTGGTGACTTGAGGGAAATGGGAAGTGTAAGCGACTCTCATGTTGTCATCTTTCCTGTTGCAGAACCACAGGAAAGGTGATGCTGTCTCTGCACACCATTTCCCCGTCACCCCTCTTCCTTACTCCTATGCAATGTTTCGATTGGACCGGCCGGCCCTGTTTGCCTCATGCCCATCACCTCTGACCCCCTTCACACACAGCCTCCTGAGATGGCAGTTTTAGATTAAGCTGTCAATGAATCAGTGCTTAGAGAATTTTGAAAGTCACCCTCGTATAGTCGTGTCTATTCAGAGTGACGTCCCATGTGATGCTCATTACAAGTGGCAGCCGCTTCCATGACCCACCTGTTCTTACTGCTGACTGCATTCGTCTTGCTCAGAAAGTTAGTCCTGAGGTGGGCTGAAAGTTATTTGTAAAAGTGAAAGGTGCAACGTTTTCAAATTATTTACTTTCAAAAAAATAAATTCGAATGAAAACAACTGACATGGCTTTTCATGGGTGAATGGCTGAGCAAACACTGCATGTTTTTTTTTTTTATCACCACACATAGTTACACATTTTTTTTCTTGTGATGAGCACTTTTAACATCTACTCTCGGAGCAACTTTTAAATATATAATGCAGTATTACTAACTATAGTCACCATGCTGTACATTATATCCCTAGGACTTACTTATTTTGTAACTGGAAGTTTGTAACTTTTGATCACCTTCATACATTTCACCTTTGCCCCTCGCCCTGCCCAGGGCAACCGGCAACCACCAATCTGTTCTTTGCATTTGAGTTCAGTGTTTGTTTTTAGATTCCACATAGAAGTGACAGCATATGCTATTTATCTATCTCTGTCTCACTTATTTCGCTTAACATAGTGCCCTTCACATCCACCCCTGCTGTTTCAAATGGCAGGATTTCCTTCTCTTTGTGGCTGAATAATATTCCATTATATGTATATAGATCACATTTTCTTTATCCATTCATCCGTCGATGAACACAGGTTGTCGCCACACCTTGGCTGTGTAAATAATGCTGCAATGAACATGGGGGTGCAGATAACTTTTTGAGTTAGTGTCTTCATTTCCTTTGGATGTGAATACCCAGAAGTGGAGTTGCCGGATTATATGGTAATTCTATTTTTAAGTTTTTTGAGAAACCTCTAGACTGTTTGCTATAGTGGCTGTACCCATTTATAATCCCACCAACAGTGTCCAAGTTTTCCCTTTTTTCCGCATTATCGCCAACACTTGTTATTTCTTTTTTCTTTTAAAAACAGCCATTCTAACAGGCTTGAGGTGATATCTCATTGTGGTTTTGATTTGCATTTTCCTGGTGATTGGTGACATTAAGCACCTTTTCATGTGCCTGTGTGTATGTACGTACATTAGCCATCTGTACGTCTTCTTCGGAAAAATATGTATTCAGATCCTCTGCCCATTTAAAACATTTATTAGATTTATTGGGGTAACATTGGTTAATAACATTATATAAATTTCAGGTGCACAACTTTATAATACATCTGTATATTCTATTTTGTTCTCACCACTCAAAGTCTAGTCTCCTTCCATCCCCATGTATTTGACCCCCTTTTACCCTCTCCATCCTTTGCTCAGTTTGTTTGTTTGTTTGTTTTCCTCATCTGAAGACATTTTTGCATTTATCTTCAGACAGAGTGAGAGGGAGAGAGGGAGGAAAAGAGAGAAGGAAACATCGACGTGAGGGAGACACATGGACTGGTTGCCACCCACACGACCACAACTGGGGCCGGGGACAAACTGCAACCGAGGTACGTGCCCTTAGTGGGAACCAACCCCAGGTCTCTCTGGTCCACAGGCCGACGCTCTAACCTCTGAGCCAAACTGGCCAGGGCTGCTCAGTTTTAATTAGGATGTTGTTGTTATTGAGTTGCATGAGTAGTTCTTTATGTCGATTGTGATGGGGGTGACATGAAACTGTATATGTACAAACTGCATAGAAGTCTACAAACATAGACAAGTAAGTGAGTACACATAAAAACTAGTGAAAACTGAATAAAGTGTGTTGTCTAATTAGCAGTTGATTTGTCAGGATTCTTTAGAGAAACAGAAACAGAACCAATAGGATATATAATCTATTATGTGGCATTGGCTCATGCGATCATGGATCTATCACTAGGTATTGGCTCGTGCAACTATCAAGGAGCCCATGGTCTGCTCTTTGGGAGCTGGAGACACAGAAAAGGTGGTGGTATCGTTCAGAGGCCCGAAGACCAGGGGAGCCAACTCTCATCTGCCGGCGACTGGGTGTGGCCGAACATTCCAGACCCTGCCCAGTTGTCTGCCTGGCTCTGAGGTAACTCTTCCTGATTGTTCCATTTCTATGTCGCCGGATAACGGTCTTGGACAAGGTCTGCACTCTCTGACGTAATTTGCATACCACTGCCAGCGTCGGTAATCTTTTCTTGCGGGGCCCAACCTTTGCCCACATTTTGAATTCAGTAACACTGCCCATTATGCTCTCTTGGAGTAGGAGTACAAGTATCTTCTATTACAGCACTGACCACACTTTGTATTCATGTCATACTTGTTTGTCTGTGCATTTAATGCCCATCTCCCCCCTAGATGATTAGCCCAAAGAGCGAAGAGACTCTATCTGTTTCCCTCCCTAAGTGGGAAGCAAGCCATGTGCACACATGTGCCCAGAGTGCTCTCAGCAGTGGGAGAAGCAAGAGCAAAGACCCGAGGTGGGAGATTTCCTGAAAGTTTGTTGATGAGTAATGAGGTCTGTGTGGCTGTGTAAAGTGTGCACCATGGAAACCGCAAGGAATGAGGACAGAGAGGTAACAGGTGTATGGGGTGTGAGGAAGATCATTTCAGGGTCTTGTAGGCCTATCATGGCTTTTACTCTGTGTGAGATGAAATATCTCTGAAGGGTTTTAAGCAGAAATACATGATTTGACATGTTTTAGAGGTGTTATTGTTTTCTGATTTCTGAGTATCGCTTTAAATGAAACAAATTTGAAAGGAAAGAGGAGTGCTCTTCATTGGCTCCCTAAAATCTCATTCCTGCTATGTGGGAGACCCCATGTCAGGTGATTTTTTGTTCGTTTGTTTTGGTATCATTTCCTTCAGTTCAGTTTTGTTTTTGTTTTTGTTTTTACCATATTTAACAAATTAAGAAGCTAAAGCTTAAAAATACCCAGGGTGTTATAATTAGTAAACTGACAATTTATGATGTAAACTTAGATCGGCGAAGCTCAACACTCGTTCTCTGACCCAGCCTGCCCTGCTTCTGGTCATCATCTGATTGAAGAGCGAAAGGAGATAAGGCTGTAGAAGTAGTCGGTCTTCAGATTGTCGAAGACTTTGTATGTCCTGAATAGTAGATGTTGATACATTTTCTCAGTCTTTTATCAGGCTGGCTTCTCTACCCCTTCCTGCTCAGTTATCACAGCACCTCCTCCCTGGGCCTGGGGCGGGCCCCTGATATGTATCTGGCTTGTTAGAGTGACTCCTTCATTCCCCTCCCGCAGTGATGGAGACAAGGATGAACACGTGATCCCAGCCAGGCCAACCGGAGGCCTTCATCGTGGTTGTTATTGAAACTCGAGAACAGGATTTCCCTTCTGGATCTTGGAGGTGGAAGTGTGTAATCAGGAAATGATATCTACCATTTTTCTTCATGGGGGAACTAGTCCACAATGGGAAAACAAGAGTTTGGGCATGGCGCTCTTCATGGGCAGTCAACTCAGGAACACGTTGCAGTATAAGCTAGGGCAGAGGCAAAGAAGGAGTGACTTCTTTTTGCATATTAATATTAGCTCTCTCAATATGAAGTCAAAGATTTGTTAGTGGATAGAATCTCTATCAGCAGTAAGTGTCCTAAAGAAAATCAATCTTCTCTGTATCATGTCTGGACTGAAGAGCTCAATCCACTATTCTTCCCTCCACCTGAACTCACCCCATAAAGTCAACAAACATTAAGGTCCTTCTCTTTACAAAGTAGCAGAAACAGAACAGATGAGATGCCCACACCTTTAGTTTATAAGAATCAAAAGAGTAGATAGATCCACAGTGGATAGTCAGTGCTTATCATATCTCTGTTCAAAGCCCCCAGAGAATCTCCATCACATTTGGTTTAATCCAGTCCTCACCATGGCCTATGAGGCCCTAGATGATCCAGCATAAGGCTTCCTTTCTGACCTCATCTACTACTTCCTTCCTGTTCACTCCGCTCCAACCAACTATGCTCCTTGTTGTTCCTCAAACACTCTGAGCACTCTCACTTCGAAGTGCTTGCACATTCTGTTTCCTCTTTCTGAAACACCTTTCTCAGACACCCACATGGCTCTCTCACTTCTTCTAAGTCTATGTTCAGATGTCACCAAGTCACTGAGGTCTTTATTGCCCTCCCTATATAAAATAATCTACCCAAACTTAAACGCTATTAAAATTTTTTTTTCTTTATTGATTTTTTAGAGAGAGGAAGGGAGAGAGAGAGAAAGAGATAGAAATATCAATGAGAGAGAACATCGATTGGTCACCTCCTGCATGCCCCCGCTGGGGATCGGGCCCACAACCTGGGCATGTGCCCTGACCGGGAATCTAACTGGCAACCTCCTGGTGCATGGGTTGATGCTCAACCACCGAGCCACACTGACCGGGCTTAAATTCTATTTTTAATAGTGCTTATCACTACCTATTTGTTTATTGGTTAATTTTCTGTCTCTGAAAGCAAGGACTCTTGCTTTGTCCACTGCAGAATTCCCCACACCCTCTGGCACGTAGTAGAGAGTGCTCAATAATTATTTTTTGATTAGAGGAGTGACATTTATTGTGACATTATGATAATAATTGATTTATAATTATTGCTGAATTATTCAGAGTTCCTTGAGTCCTTCTATTCTTACATTCACATCACTAAATATTTTTTTTTCTAAAATAGGTCATGCACACACATACACAAGTGTAAGAACCACTGATTTGGTAGAGTGGTAAACATAGTTAAGATCACTTGGTGATCAAGTGAAGGATAGAATTAAGGGAGATAAAACTGTAAACTGACTACTGTAATTCAGGCTTTGAATGATGAAAGGTTGACTTAGAAATGGATAAAAGTGAATATTAAAAATTTTAGATATCAAATTTGCAGAACTTGGGATATGTCTGTTGGAAATTAAAGGGAATAGTTAAGGTTGACTCCATGTTTCTAGGTTGGGGTTGAGATGAATGGTTAATGATACTGCTACCGAGAGAGAGACAGAGAGACAGAGAGAGAGAGAGAGAGAGAGAGAGAGAGAGAGAACCATAGAGGGTGATGTGGAGGTGAGGATAATCATGAAGTTAGTTTTGGCAATACTGACTTGAGGTAATGGTGAAGATAACCAAGGAATAATGATCAGCAGACCACTGGATATATGAGGCTGAAGGTCAAAGGTAAGGTCCGCAGACTTAGATTTTCATATCAAATCCAAGAATTCCAACCTGTCAACATGCTCTAAAAACAAAATCATCACGATTCCTCCAAAATTGCCTGTTTTGTTTTTCTAAAGTGATAGATTCAGGTTTCACCATCTTATGAGCAGAAAGATATGAAGTACTTTATTATTAAATTAAATATATTTTTATTGAGATTACAAATGCACCAAGATTGATTATCAAATAAGAAGTCTTATAATGAGAAAAGTTATTTGAACTGTTACTGTTCCCCTGAACCATCCCTTTTCAGCATTTAGTTTTTTCTTTTAAGATTAATCTTCATATTCCTAGATAGCATGTTTATACTATTTCTTCATTATTAATTTCCTGTAATGCAGATGAGTGTTTTTGCTTTCTTGTTCTTTATCTTCTCTCCCATCATCCTAATCTAATTTATTGCATTTTTGTTCCAATCAACAGAGTGTTTACATTGTTGTGACAATGTAAAAGACTCAGAACCAATTGTGTACTGATAGCCTAATTAGCTCTCCTTGATTGGTCCACATTTAGTTTTTTCTTCAGTCAAAATAACAGCTTTTTCATTTGCTTAGTTTTCAAAAATATATCTAGTTTCATTTTTCCAAATATTCCATCATGTCTATTAAATTGTTATCAATATTATTTTCCCAAATCAAACATGTCAGATAATCTCCCAATTTTTTTTTTTTTCTGGAGACTCAACCTCCCTAGCCTTTTGTCCCCTAGTTGCAATTTAACTAGTTTCTTCTAAGCCCGCTGAGTGTCTCATCCTGGTTCTTTTTTTTTTTTATCCTCACCCGAGGACATTTTTCCATTTTCTGTACAGACAGAGTGGGAGGGAGAGAGAGGAAGAGAGAGAGAGGGAAACATCGATGTGAAAGGGACCCATCGAGTGGCTGCCACCCGCACGACCAACTAGGACCGGGGACAAACTGCAACCGAGGTACGTGCCCTTAGCGGGAACCGAACCCGGGTCTCTCCAGACCGCAGGCTGACGCTCTAACCGCTGAGCCAAACCGGCCAGGGCTCATCCTGGTTCTTTAAGCTTCACCATCAATGTGGAACTGAATTTCATCCTTCTGCTGTATTGGATAGTTGCTTAACAAGACCCATTATTTTCCTCTTTCTTCTTTCATGACCGTGTTTTATTGTAGCAACCCTCCAACAGCTTCCTATGAACAAGTACTTAAAAGGTCCATTTTCTTTTCTTTCTTTTTTTTTTTTAGCTCTTGCACATCTGAGTCTTCTTTTAGATGCACATTTGATTGAGAATTTGGCTCTCCATAGAATTTCATCTTGAAATTCTACCCTCAGAAGGTGAAAGGTATGTTTCCGCTGATCTCTGGTGTCCACTGCTGTTCTGAGAAGTCCAATACCATCTAGTTTTCTTTCCTTCTGTTTTGTTAATCCTCACCTGAGGACATTTTTCCATTGATATTTAGATAGAGTGGAAGGGAGAGAGAGAGAGAGAGAGAGAGAGAGAGAGAGAGAGAGAGAGAGAGAAACATCAATGTGAGAGAGACACATTGATTGGTTGCCTCCCGCACAACCCTGACTGGGCCGGGGATCAAACCTGCAATCCAGGCCTGTGCGCTTGACTGGGAATCAAACCCTCGACTTTTTAGTCCTTGGGCTGATGCTCTAACCACTGAGCCAAACCAGTCAGGGCTAATTTTCTTTCTTTTAATTGTGACTTACTTCTCACCCTTTCTCTGGAAAATTTTCTTCATCACCACTGTTCCAGAATTTCGTAACATTACGGTTTCTTTCTGTTTTCATTTTCTAGGCTGGTTCTCATTAACCTCTTTTCACAACAAAACATCTTATTTATAACTTAAGCAAAATTCCCCTATATTTTTATTTTCTCATTTTTTTTATTTTTTTTATTACAAGTTGACTCTCCTGGATTCTCTAATTACTTTATCTTTTCTTTCCATTTCCCTCACATATCTTTAATTCTACTTTTCAGAAGCTTGTCTTGAGTTTAGTTTTATACACATACCGAATTCTTTACCATTACCATCATATGTTTACTTTCCACAAACTTTTAAAATTCAATAATTTGTTTATTTCCACAGCATTATCTTTTGTTTGAAGAATGTCAGAATTTCTCATCTGAACATATCAATTAAAGTAGAGGCTCTGCTAAGTGAGGGCTACAGAGGCGGGGGAAATGGACCATGATGTCATGTCTTAGCTAATCTGCCTAGCTCATGCCACCTGCCTCTCTGATGCCTGTTAGATATTAGCCCCTCGAGGGCTTTTCACTTCTCTACTTTTGCAAAGGTGAATTCCTGATGCGCTGAAGGCATAATCGGGAAACACGAAACTATACAGTTAGTATAATAGAATGAAACCTTTGAAGGAGTTTGGGGCAAGATTTAAAATCACAAATGAAAGTTCATAGTGCTGACTTTATAAAAGAGCAAAATTTCTGTTCAAATTATGATACTATTGTAATGTTCTAATATAACAAAGTATTAGAAATAGTCATCTCTGGGTGGTGAGAATGTAAGATAGGGAAGAAAGAAAACTTGAAAGAAGATCGACTGACTGAAATAGAATCGAGGAATAAAAGATTAGGCCTACATGAAGTAGGAGTATAACAATGTGGGAGTTACGGTGGGAGGGAACTGTTGGTACAGAGGTCAATGGAAAGATCGTGGGCTAAATTTTATGAGCTAGTACAGTGCTAAATGATAAGGTTGCCATGGAAAGGGTGGATGGTAGATGAAAAACATTAGAACTGAAAATTATGGACCATTGAATGGGTCATCTACACAGTCCCTGTAATGTTCTAGAAGATGGGCAGGAGTTGTGGGGAAGTCCAAGACTGAGCCGTGTACCAACATCCTCGGTGTCTAAATAAAGATTGTCCAAGGATGATATGGACTAGAGAGATAGTAGACCACACCTCTAGGATTAGCTACTTCATTCAAAGAAATATCTTATCATACTCATCTGTAACTAAAACTGGCGATTTATAAATGGTAACTCTTAGGATCAATCTAGGAGAAATATTTTCAACAAAGGATCATTACGTTGTATTTAATGCAATCATATTTCTCCTCTAATTTATCTATTTATCAGACATTTTATGCAGTGTTGAAAGTTTCCACTTTCTTATCAAACTGACAATGGTTTAATCTTTCAACCTCTTAATTTGTGTGCAGACTTTGTTGTATCAGAGTATTCAGGGTGAAAGAAGATGAAAAGGTGGGGAAAACTTCTGCGATATTACAAGCAACATTTTCAGTTTAGGAAATTTTGTAAATTTTCTACAGATTTACAGAAATCTTGCGATTGTTTACATGTCATCTGATTGTCGTGTCTCCTCCAGGTCAGGCTGCCTACTTCCTGGTTTGATAAGATGGCTTGGAAGCCAAGAAAACACTGGCAGGATTACTGAGATTAGTTCAGAGGAGGTACTTAAAGACTCATTTTATTTATGTTCCTTTATAAACATTTCCACTCCTACTCTTTACCTAAGCCATTCAAACTTGTCCTGCCCTACCCCAGCCTCCTCCCATCAAACCACCAAAGCTACAAAAACAAAGTTATATTCCGGTTCTCCATGGGTGGTCCTATGTTTATGATCAGTGACCACAGTAGGTGAAGATTTTAGAACTGATTTTTTTCCCTCTTATAACATGGAGTAAAAGTAATCTTGCTAGTACACACCTCCTTCAATCCTGAAGTTAGTTCCTTCTTCTGACCCTATAATTGGACTAACCTTTATGCCTTTGTTAGAGGCTCCATTTCCAAATATAGCCACGCTGGGGGTTAGAATTTTATTTTTTTCAATTACAGTTTACATTAAATATTATTTCGTATGAGTTTTAGGTGTTCAGCATAGGGGTTACACAATCATGTATTTTGGGAGTTACAACTTCAACATATCGATTTGGAGGGGACACAAACAGTCCATAACATTAACACCCTTACTTTATAACATGGAAAAAGATTCAGCGAGAAGGATAGAAACTCAAGACTAAAAAAAAACAAACCCCAAAGCTTGTTAAGATTAACTATTTCCCTGATGTTTTCTACCAAAACCTTTTAAATAACTTGATAAAGTAAATTCATGGCAAACTTGATTTTTTAGTGAGTTGATTCTCAGAGGAAGCACTTTCTTTCTTTTATCCTTACCCGAGGACATTTTTCCATATTTTGTTCAGATAGAGTGGAAGGGGGCGGGGGGAGAGAGAAAGAGAAACATCGATGTGAAAGGGACACATTGAGCGGTTGCACATCGAGTGGCTGCCACCCACATGACCCAACCAGGGCCGGGGACAAACTGCAACCAAGGTTCGTGCCCTTAGCAGGAACCAAACCCGGGTCTCTCTGGACCACAGGCCAACGCTCTAACCGCTGAGCCAAACCAGCCAGGGCAGAGTAAGCACTTTCTATGTTATTACTGCCCTCTCTCCTTGTTTATTACTCTTAAGTCTTTTCAAAGTTACTGATTCCTTTTTACTGCAGTAGTATCTATGAGCCTACATTTTAAAAACAACTTTATTTTTCAATTTCAGTTGACATACAATATTATATTAGTTTCAGGAATTAGACATGATATAACTTACTAAGTGATCATCCCAATACATCTCATACCCATCCGACACCATTAGTAGTTATTAGAATATTATTGACTATATTCCCTATGCTGTACTTTACCTCTCCATGACTGTTCTGTAACAATTTGTACTTCTAAATCCCTTCACCTTTCTCACTCATCTCCCCAACCTCCCTTCCATGTGGCAACCATCAAAATATTCTCTGTATCCATAAGTCTGCTTTTGTTCTGCTTATTTATTTATTTTCATTTTTACATTCAATTATTGATATGTATTTATTTTATTGTTCATATTTTTTAATCTTTTCTCCTCCTCCTTATCTTCTTTCTCCTCCTCCTCCTCCTTCTTAAAGAAGACCATTTAATATCTCATGTAATACTGGTTTGGTGGTGATAAACTCCTTTAGCTTTTTCTAGTCTGGGAAGCTCTTTATCTGTCTTTCCACTCTAAATGATAGCTTTGCTGGGTAGAGTAATCTTGGTTGTAGGTCCTTTCTTTTCATCACTTTAAATATTTCTTGCCACTCCCTTCTAACCTGCAAAGTTGTTTTCTTTTTTTTTTTTTTGAGAAATCAGCTGACAGTCTTATGGGAGCTCCCTTGTAGGTAACTAACTGCTTTTCTCTTGCTTCTTTTAAGATTGTCTCTTTGTCTTTAATGTTTTGCATTTTAATTATGATGTGTCTTGGTGTGGACCTCTTTGGGTTCATCTTGTTTGGAATGCTCTGCTTCCTAGATTTGTATGTCTATTTCCTTCACCAGATAAGGGAAGTTTTCAGTCATTATTTTTTAAAATAAGTTTTCAATTTCTTGCTCTCTCTCTTCTCTTTCCAGCACCCTCATGAGGTGAGTGTTGGGATGCTTAAAGTTGTCTCAGAGAATCCTTACACTAACTTCATATTTTTGAATCCTTTTTTCCTTTTGGTGTTCCAATTGGGTGTTTTTGTTTAATTTAATTTAATTTTTTAATCCTCACCTGAGGATATTTTCTATTTATCATGAGATGGACTAGGAGGGAGGAAGAGAGAGAGAGAGAGGAAGAAAGAGAAACATTGACTGGTTGCCTCCCAAACAACCCAACCAGGGCCAGTGATGAATTGCAACCGAGGTACATGCCCTTGACTGGAATCAAACCTGCAATTCCTTGATCTGTGGGCCAATGCTCTAACCACTGAGAAAAACTGGCCAGAGCTGATTAGATGTTTTTTATCTCCTTATATGCCAAATTATTGATTTGATTCATGGCATCATTTACTCTACTGTTGATTCCCTGTAAATTATTCTTCATTTCAGTTAGTGTATCTTCATTTCTGACTGGTTCTTTTTATGGTTTCTATGTCCTTTTTCATGATGTTGAAGTTCTCACTAAGTTCTTTGAACATCCTTAGAGCCATTGTTTTAAACTCTGTGTGGTAGTTTGCTTACCTCAACTTCATTTAGTTCTTTTATTGAAGATTTCTCCTGTTTTAGTTCATTTGTTTGTTTGTTTGGGACCTGTTTCTTTGTCTCTGCATTTGGCTGCTTCCCTGTGTTTGTTTCTCTGTATTAGGTAGAGCTCCTACATCTCCTAGATTTGGTAGCGTGGCCTTGTGTAATAGGTATCCTGTAGGGCCCAGTGGCACAGCCTCCCTAGTCACCCGAGCTGGGTGTTTCAGGTGTGCCCCTGTGTGGGCTGTGTGCGCTATACTGTTATAGTTGAGCCTTGACTGCTATTGACATCAGTGGGAGGGATTATGCCCAGGCCAATCAGCTGCAAGGACCAGCTACAACTTCAGCAGAGGGGCTGCTGTGCAGGAGTTGATCCTAAGGAGCAAGACTTGCTTCTGTGGAGCTTTGGTGCTCACCAAGTCCACCCCTTGAGTATGTCACTCATGGAGTTGGGAGGATTTTAATCCAGTTGCACTGGCTCAGGAGCCTCCCAGGAAGTGCAAGGTCAGCCACCAGCTGTGCTCTGCCTGGGGCCACCCGGCACAAGCTACAGAGAAATTTGCAGATGGCTGCTACTTGTGTTGGGCTTGGAGGTGCCCAGGAGAGTCCATGCTGTGAACCAAGATAAGTTGCCACTAGTGCTGGGCCTGGGACCACTTAACAAAAAGTTTGGGGTATGCAGAGGCCAGATGCTACTTGTTTGAGAGATTTTTATGAAAGTCTGAAGCATGAGGCAAGAGAGGCCAGTTGTATGGAAAAGCCATCAGAAATGGCTTGGATAGGCCTATAATTTGAGTGGGGCTGGATCTCAAGAAATCATCAGGGTGGGACAAACAGTGTGAGCCAGGATGATGGAGGCTCAGACATGGCACCTGCCTGACGACGGCTCTTTCGGGGTCTCAGAAAAGGAACAATGGCCTTTGTCAGCACTTATGTCTGTCAGAAAGCTGACCCCTCCCCACCAGCTTTTGCCCTGGTGTCAGACAGGTTAGTTCCTCTCCCCTGTATGTCCCTGGTTTCTTTCAAGCTGCTGTCCAGTGCTGCAACTCAGAGGGAGGGAGTCCAAGTAGGTCCATGTGCAGGCTCTTTTAGAGGGACTGCCTGGGACTCCAGCAGCCTTCCGTCTCCCTCATTAACTGCTGGTTTTTACAGCCAGAGGTCATGCAGATTTCTCTTCCTGGAACTGACCCTGCTTTGGGGGGTCTGGTGTGGGGTTGGGACCCCTCACTTCTCAGGGTGGAAGGGGGAACCTCCACAGCCAAGATATTCCTCCTGATTTTAAAGTGCCACACGTGGGTGTAGGACCAGCTCATTTGGCATCTTCACCTCTCCTCTCAGTCTCAATGTGGCTTCTTCTTTAAATCCCTAGTCATAGGACTTCCATTCAGTTAGATTTCAGGCAGTTCTAATGGTAGTTGTTCTGTAGTTTAGTTGTATTTTTGATGTGGTTGTGGGAGGAATCAAATATGTTTACCTATACTGCTATCTTGACTTGAAGACCTATCATCTTACATTTTTAACGTGGATCATGTTCAAGGGCTTAAAGAACTATCTGAAGTTTTATGACAATTTTTGTTGTTATTTTTGTTTTATTCTATAGTTTTTATCAGATTCTCAAAAAAAAAAAAAAAAAAAAAATCTATGGTAGCAAAAGAGTCTATCCACTAAGCATCTGTATCCTGCCAGAGTGACTTAGTCACATCAAAAGTCTCTTTGAGCCTGGCTGGTGTGGCTCAGTAGTTCAGTGTCAACTCATGCACTAAGAGAGCACTGTTCAATTACCAGTCAGGGCACATGTCCAGGATGCGGGCCAAATCCCCAATGGGGGGCATGTGGGAGGTGGCCAATCGATATTCTCTCTCATTGATGTTTCTGTTTCTCTCTCTCTCACTTCCTTGATCTCTGAAATCAATAAAGAAAAACATTTTTAAAAAATCTCTTTGATGCTAGATGTGACATGTACACTCAATCAAAAACCAGTAAGGACTATTATTTTTTTGCTTCTATATTTTTTTGACAAATAAAAAATTGATATAGTTAAGATATACAGCGTGATGTTCCTATATATGTGTATATTATAAAATTATGATCAAAATAAAACTAACATATATACCACCTCACATAATTAAACTTTTTGTTTGTATTTAGAACTCTAGAGACCCACTCTTAGCAAATTTCAAGTACATAATTATTAACTACAGTCATCATGCTGTACATTCCAGAACTTATTAATCCAGTAAATAAAACTTTGTGTTCTTTGATCAGTATTTCCCTTTGTTGTTTACCCTTCCCCTAGACTCTGGTAACCACATTATGCAGTATTTTGGATGTCCCCAGTACTGAGCTTCACTCCAAGAACAGAAAAATGAATACCACAATTCTGTAATAAAGACTAGTGAAAGAGAGGATGATAAGGAGTTTACTGAGCATACAAGTTTCTCTGACACTACAAATCTTTTTTTTTTTTCACTTCACCATACTATGATAGTCCTCAATTTGCTTGCTTCCCACTTCTGGATCTTATTAAAGCTATAGGGTATTAGGCATAAGGCATGTAACCAGGTTTTTCTCATTCTGAGCTGATATTATATTGGAGAAAGGAAGAAGTTTAGTGATTTTGAATTTATTTTGCAAGTGGGCAAGTGAAGGCTTTCATTTTCAATTTTCATTCTGAGAAGAAAATTATTAACTCTTCTTCAATATCCCCCTCCAATCCACAAGAAAGACTAGAGTTAATTTTAACAGATTCATCAGAGTGGGCAGACAAGTAGAAAAGGTAATCAACTCTACAATCAGTATTTGCAGAGAAAATCCCCCCAAAAGGAAAATTCCTGAATAAATTCAATGATGACTACATAAACTTAGAGACTGTACTTAAAGAAAATATGTAAGACAAGACCTAAGACAAATAAGTAAAAGGTCATTAAAGCAAGAAGCACACCCTGTTAGTCAATGTGAGGTGCCAGGAGCAGGGACCATAACATTAACATGCAGCAGAAGGACACTGAGCTCCAAATGCACGATACAAGTTTTGTACGCAATATATATTGAGTAAATCATACATGCTTCCCATTGTGGGAGGCAGGTCCCATTACTCCTATTTATTCTTCAGTTTTCTTTCAGTTATTGTATCAGTTTCCTATTGCTGCTGTAACAAATTACCTCAAACTTGGTGGTTATATTTTTTATTTATTTTTAAATATGTTTTTACTGACTTTTTATTTGTTTTTTTGTTTTTTATCCTCACCCGAGGACATTTTTCCATTTTTTGTACAGATAGAGTGGGAGGGAGAGAGAGTGAGAAACATCGACGTGAAGGGACACATCGAGTGGCTGCCACCCGCACGATCAACCAGGGCCGGGGACAAACTGCAACCAAAGTACGTGCCCTTAGCGGGAACCGAACCCGGGTCTCTCCAGACCGCAGGCCGACGCTCTAACCGCTGAGCCAAACCGGCCAGGGCTTTACTGACTTTTTAGAGAGAGAAGTAGGGAGAGAGAGACAGAAACACCAATGTGAGAGAGAAACATCCATCAGCTGCCTCCTGCACACCCCCTACTAGGGATCGAGCCTGCAACCCTGACATGTGCCCTGACCAGGAATCAAACCAGGACCTCTCAGTCCATGGGATAATGCTCAATCCATTGAACCATACTGGCTGGGCCATACTTGGCGGTTTTAATAATACAAATCTATTACCTTACAGATAATAGTTCAGAAGTCCTAAAGAGGTCACATTGAGCTAAAATTAAGGTGCGCATTACCTTCTGGAGGCTCCTGGGGAGAATAAGTTTCTTGCCTTTTTCAGTTCCCAGAGACACCCCATATTCTGGGTTTCCTCTCCCCTTTCCATTTTCAAAGCCAGTGGTGGCTTCTCAAGTCTTTCTCACATTATATCACCCTGACCCTGACTCTTCTGCCTTCCTCTTTCACATGTAAGACTCTTATGATTGCATTGGGCAATCCAGGATAATTTTTTTATTTTAAGGTGAAATGAATTGCAGACTTAATTCCATCAGCAGTTTTTATTCCTCCTTGTTATATAATATTTTACAAATTCTGGGCATTAGGACTTCGATTACTTTAGAGGGGGGCATGATTCTGTCTACCACAACCACCAAATTAAAAAATCACTAGATTTAATAAATGAATTCAGCAAAGTAGCAGGATACAAAATTAACATCCAGAAGTTCATGGCATCCTTATATACCAATAATGAACACTCAGAAAGGGAAACTAAAAAAGCAATCCCATTAACCATTACAACAACAACAAAAAATAATATACCTAGGGATAAACTTAACCAAGGAGGTAAAAGACCTGTTCTCAGAAAACTACAGGACATTGAAAAAAAAAAGAGGAAGATATAAAAAAGTGGAAACATATACCATGTTCATGGATTGGAAGAATCAACATCATTAAAATGTCCATAGGACCCAAAGCAATCAACAGATTCAATGCAATCCCTATTAAATTACCAATTGTATATTTCACAGATCTAGAACAAATACTGCAAAAGATTATATATAATCAAAAAAGACCCCAAATATCCATAGAAATCTTGAAAAAGAAGAACAAAGTTGGAGGAATCACAATATCAGATATCAAGTTATATTACAAAGCCATCGTAATCAAAACAGCCTGGTACTGGCACAAGAACAGGCATATAGATCAATGGAACAGAGAAGAGAACCCAGAAATTAACCCGAGACAGTATTAATATTCAACAAGGGAAGCAAGAGCATGCAATGGAGAAAAGATAGTCTTCAATAAGTGGTATTGGGTAAATTGGATAGCTACAAGCAAAAAAACTGGAACTAGACCACCAACTTACATTATACACACAAATAAACTCAAAATGGATTAAAAAACTTAAATGTAATGTGTGAAACCATAAAAATCCTAGAGGAAAATGTAGGCAGAAAAATCTCAGACATCACATATAGCAGAATTTTCACTGATACATTGTCTAAGGAAAGAGAAACAAAGGAAAACATTAATAAATGAGACTACATCAAACTAAAAGCTTCTGCACAGCTAAAGAAACCAGCATCAAAATGAAAAGGGAACCCACTCTCTGGGAGAACATATTTGTCAATGATACATCAGATAAGAGGTTAATATCCAAAATATATAGAGTACTCATACAACTCAACAAAAGGAAGACAAACAATCCAATTAAAAAATGGGCAGTGGACCTGAATAGACACTTCTCTAAATAGGACATACAAATGGCCAAGAGACAAATGAAAAAAATGCTCAACATCAGTAGTCATTAGAGAGATACAAATTAAAACAACAATGAGGTATCACCTCACACCTGCCAGAATGGCCGCCATAAACAAACCCTCAAACAACAAGTGCTGGTGAGGGTGTGGAGGAAAGAGGACTCTAGCGCACTGCTGGTGGGAATGCAGACTGGTGCAGCCACTGTGAAAAGCGATATAGTGTTTCCTCAAAATATTAAAAATGGCCCTGGCCAGTTTGGCTCAGCGGTTGAGCGTCGACCTGCGGACCAGAGAGTCCCGGGTTCGGTTCCTGCTAGGGGCACGTACCACACACACAAAAAATAAAAATAAAAATGGAATTGCCATTTGACTCAGTGATTCCACTTCTAGGACTATCTCCTAAGAAGCCTGAAACCTGAAACACTAATCAGAAAGACTATATACGTTCATAGCAACACTTTATGATAGCTAAGATCTGGAAACAGCCCAAGGGTCCATCAATAGATGAGAGAATAAAAAAGCTGTGGTACATTTAAAAAAAATTTTTTTCTTTATTGATTTTAGAGAGAAAGGAAAGGAGAGGGAGAGAGAGAGAGAAACATCGATGAGAGAGAACATCGATGGGCCCCCTCCTGCATGTCCCCACTGGGGATCGGGCCCACAATCTGGGCATGTGCCCTGACCAGGAATCGAACTGGTGACCTCTTAGTGCATGGGTCGATGCTCAACCACTGAGCCACACCAGCTGGGCAAGCTGTGGTACATTTACACAATGGAATACTATGCAGCTGTAAGAAAGAGAAATCTCTTACTCTTTGAGACGACATGGAGGGACCTGGAGAGTATTTTGCTGAGTGAAATAAGCCAGTCAGAGAAAGACAAGTACCACATGATCTCATTTATGGAATATCATGAACAAAATAAGCTGTTGATCAAAATAGAACCAGAGTCATGGAAGCAGAAAATAGATTGACAAACCTCAGAGGGAAGGGGGATGGAGGAGTTGGGAAGAGATAAACCAAAGAACTTCTATGCATAACCAGTGGACACAGACAACAGTGTGGGGAAAGCAGGAGGGGTTTGGGAGTGGGGAGCAGGGGGTCAATGGGAAAAAGGGAAACATCTGTAATAGTTTCTCTTTTTTCCCATTTATGTTTAGATAGAATGGAAGGGAGGGAGAGAAACGTCGACTGGTTGCCTCCTATAGGACTCTGACGAGGACCAGGGACAAATAGCAACCGAGGTCCATGCCCTTGGCCAGAATCGAACCTATGACTACTTGGTCTCTGGCCGATGCTCTAACCGCAGAGCCAAACTGGCCAGGGCAATACTTTCAACAATAAAGATAAAAAGTTTTTAAATACTCTAGGTAACATTTTTTGTTATAATCTGACAGCGCAGAGCTGTGAAACTTCTTATCTCCAGTCCCCTGTATCCACTAAACCAATCGAGAAACAAAGAACTATATTAAGTTACCGCAGGATACGTAAGTATTAACTTAATTTAGGAGTCTGATATGAGAAGAGGAGGTATGTAGCCTTTTCATGGTATAACCGAAACAAAAAAACCAAAAGCCAGAGAGATTCCTAGTCCCTGATGTCACAAAAAGCTAATATTACTTCTGCTTTCTCTGATTTATTCTCTCAATGCAATATTATTAATAACTGACCCGTCCCGCAGGTCGAGCAACGAGGACTCTAGAGGGGGAGTGAGGATGAGGAGGGACAAGAGACACGAGAAATGGAGACAAGACAGGATTCTGATCAAGTCTCGTTTATTCTGGGGAAATTTACACAATATATAGGGCAGGAAAAACAAGATCATTTGTTATCAAGCGATAGTTATTGAGTAACCACCCCAAAGCACGGGTGGAACAAAAGACTGAGTAAATGGTTCAAAATGCAGAGATAAAGCAGAGACATCCTGCCTTGGGGCAGAAGATGGCAGAGCAGATTTTACTTAAAGAAATGTAGAGATAAAGAAATGCAGAAGGCAGAGACATCCTGCCTTGGGGAAGGTGATGGCAGAGCAGATTTTAACAAAATGGATGCCATGCAAAATGTCTCCCACAAATAACACTATTTATTATGTGATTGGGACAATGAAAATATAGAAAAATTATTTGCCTGTACTTGTAGTGTGGAATGGAAAAATAAAAATAGCTACTTTACATCATATGTCAATCCTGAAGAATACAGCAGGCATCTTATCTTTTAACAGTAAGGAATATGGGGTCTCCTATTAACTACCCTTTCACAGGGGTCGCCTAAGACGTAACAGCAGCAAAATTACAGTTATGAAGTAGCAACGAAAATAATTTTATGGTTGGGGGTCACCACAACATGAGGAACTGTGTTAAAGGGTCGCGGCATTAGCAAGGTTGAGAACCACTGGATCAAAAAACAGAATAATTTACCAAATTAGGGACTGTTTGTTTTAAACGACTCCCTCTACTTCACGGCTAGACTGTGTCTAAGGTCTGCAAACATTTGAGTCCTTAATAGTACAGTGAGATTGGAGGCAGAGATGGGAAACAACTGGGATTTTTAAACCTTTATTTAAATCTCAGCTTTGTTGAAGCCTATAGGGAAAAAGCGGTTCAGAGTTTCCAGAGTCTGTCATGTTAAGTTGTTAAAATATAATTATTAAGTGTTATAACACATGTCAAAGATATCTCTATCTTTATCATCTATATCTGTATGTATGAAATGAGGAAACATTAGGGTTTAATTGTAAAAATAATAAGTAATAGTTTCTTGAATACTAAAATAATTCAAATATTGTGAAATATGTAATAGCCACGTGCCACTCTAGATTTTAATTTGGGGGTGTGTATGTACTTTTCCATTTTTTATTTTTCTACTTATTAGTAAGTGTCCTAATTAAAAAGAAATGGGCTTTTATTGAGGTCCCGAAATGTTTTCTTGTAAATAAAGTACATGAGCATGACTTTATAACAATTATTTCAACTTTGCAATGATTTGCTTTGGTTTTTTATTATTCACTCCATTATTTATTGTTGTGATCATTAAATAAGTTATTTTCACATAAGTGATGTGTATTTAAATCTATACAGTAATTGTTTTGATAAGCCAAAAACATTGCCATTTGAATAGGACGACCCTGTACCTCCCTAATCTTTACTACAGTTTTAACACAGTAAAGCCTCTGGGAGTTCTCTTTCTTTGAACATTATATTCTATAACAAAGATTGAAATTTGTAGGCCGGAAATTCAGGTAGGAGTTGAGGTCACAGTCATGGGTCCCAGTTCTAATAGGACGACCCTGTACCTCCCTAATCTTTACTACAGTTTTAACACAGTAAAGCCTCTGGGAGTTCTCTTTCTTTGAACATTATATTCTATAACAAAGATTGAAATTTGCAGGCCGGAAATTCAGGTAGGAGTTGAGGTCACAGTCATGGGTCCTAGTTCTGCAAGGCAGCAGGATGGAAACTCGGGCAGAGTTGTTATGTTGACATCTTGAGAATTTCTTCTTTTCCAGGAACCTCAGTCTTTGCTATTAATTCCTTCAACTGATGGGATGAGGCTCGCCACATATTGGGAAGTATATGCCTTGCTCAAAGTCTACTGATTTCCATGTTAATCAGACCTAAACATTTCTTCACAGGGACATCTTACACCAGTGTTTGACCAAACAATTGGGCATCGTAGCTTAGCCAAGTTGACATATAACATCAACAATTATAGTTAACCTTTTAAATTGTAATGATTCTAATAAGTGTGTAGTAGTACCTCGCTGTTTTTCATTTGCATTTCTCTAATGACTAATGATGTTGAACATATTTTCATGTACTTCTTGGACATTCATATATCATCCTGTGTATGTTATATGAATATGTTCCTGCTTAAGGCTTTTGTTTTCCATTAACTTGTTTGTCTTTTTAGTATTGAACTGGAGGAGTTATTCATATTTTCTATATTGAAGTTCTTTGTTAGATCTGTGTATTGTGACTATTTTCTATGAGTCTGTGGCTTGTGTATTTTTTTCCTGGTATAGTCTTTTGGTGAGCAAATAATCTAATTTTATAAATCTACTTTATTAATATTTTTTCTTTTATGGTTAGTATTATCTGGATGAAATCTACACTTCTTTTGTATCCCTATGTTCATTGCAGTGTTATTTATAATAGCCAAGATTTGGAAGCAGTCCAACAGCCCATCAGTAGATGAGTGAATAAAAAAGCTGTGGTACATTTGCACAACGGAATACTACTTGACCATAAAAAGAAGGAAATCTTACTTTTTGCAACAGCATGGATGGACCTAGAGAATATTATGCTAAATGAAATGAGCCAGTCAGTGAAAGACAAATACCATATTATTTCACTTATATGTGAAATCTAATGAACAAAATAAACTAACAAACAAAATAGAAATAGACTCAAAGATACAGAGAACAGACTGACAGCTGTCAGAGGAGAGGGAGTTTGGGAGGCTGGGTGAAAAAAGTGAAGGGAATAACCAAAAATACCATAGATAATAGTGTGGTGATTACCAGAGGGAATGGGGGTTGGGGAGAGGTACAAGAGGGTAACAGGCAGATAAATAATGATGTAAGGAGACTTGAGTTTGGGTGGTGAACACACCAACAATATATAGATGATGTATTATAGAATTGTACACTTGAGCCCTGGCTGATGTGGCTCAGCTGGTTGGAGTTTCATCTCGTACACCAAAAGGTGATAGGTTTGATTCCTGGTCAGTGAATATACCCAGGTTGTGGGTTCAATCTCTGGTCGCAACACATGCAGGAGGCAACTGATTGGTATTTCTCTCTCACATAGATCTTTCTCTCTCTCTCTGCTCTTCCTTCCTTTCTCTAAAATCAATAAAATATTTTTAAAATTTTTTTAAAAAGTACTGTGCACTTGAAAACTATATAATTTTATTAGGCAATGTCACTCCAACAAAATCAATAAAAGTTGAAAAAAAATGTACAATTCTTTGCCTATCATAGGTTCATGAACACATTGTCCTATTTTTTTCTCTCAAAGCTTTTTGCTTTTATCTTTTACCTGCATATATATGAGTTATCTTGAATTAACTTGTGTGTATTGTGAAGTATAATTGAGGTTATTTCTTTTTAGGGGGCTATTCAGATGTTGCCATACCACTATTCAGAGACTGTTTGGTTTACCCATTAGCTTTCATTGATGCCATTGTCAACAGTATATTGTGTGGCTGAACTAGAATCTCCATCCTAATTTTAAATTCCTTGGAGAGATCATTTTATTTTCCCAGCTTGGGTCAGGCCCAGTCTACCGTGGCAATCTGGATGGGGGTTCAGGAAATCACACGGTGCAAAAATGGCCTATACACCTATTCCCTCTATTAAGAAGGACATTGCATCTCTTCCTTTCTTAACATTTTTTAATTTTGAAATGACTATTAATTCACAGGAAGTTGCAAAGAAATGTACAGAGAGGTTCCATGCAACATTTTTACCTCCTCCCCCAATGTTGACATCTCTCATAATTATAGTACAATATCAAAACCAGGAAATTGACCTGGATAAAATACATAGATTTTGCCATGTAGACACGCATTTGTGTGTGTGTGTGTGTGTGTGTGTGTGTGTGTAGTTCTCTGCAATTATGTCACATGTGTAGCTTTGTGTAACTGCCACCTCAGTCAAGATACAGATGTTCAAGCAGCACAAGGCTTCCTCATGCTAACCCTTTACAGCTGTAGCTAACTCCCTATCCCGAATCTGGCAGCCACTAATCTGCTCTCCATCCCTATAGTTTTGTTATTTCAAGAATATTGTATAAGTAGGATCATACAGTAGGTAACTTTGTAAGATTGGCTTTTTTTTCCCACTCAGCATCATTCCCTTGAGTCCCATCCAAGTCGTTGTGTGTATCATTTGTTCGTTTTCCTGCACATTCCTCCATGGTGTAGATACAGCACCATTTGCCACAGTTTGTTTACCCATTAACCTTTAGAAGGACATTTGGATTATTCCAGTTTTTTTAATCTATGGACATTCATGTGCAGATCTTTGCACAGATATAGGTTTTTATTTTTCTGGGATAAATGCCCAAGAGTACAATTGCTGGGTTGTATGATGTGGTGGGCAAAATAGTGGCCTCCCAGAGATGTCCCTGCCCTAGTCCCTAGAACTTGTGGACATGTTGATTTACATGGCAAAAGGGACTTTGTATATGTGACAAAGTGAAGGATCATGAGGAAGGGAGATTTTCCTGGATTATCTTTATGGGCCCAAAGTAATCAAAAGGGCCATTTTTGGAGGGAGGCAAGAGACTCAGAATCGGAGACATTGAAGATACTACCCTACTGGCTTTGATGACAGAGAAAAAGACTATGAGACAAAGGATGTAGGTGGCCTCTAGAAGCTGGAATGTTGAGACAGATCCTTGCCTAGAGCGCCCAGACAAACAGCTCTATCGACACCGTGAGTTTAACTCTTAAGACCTATTTTTTACTTCTGACATCCAGAGATGTAGATAATAAATTTGTGTTTTCTTTAAGCCTGTAAGCCTGTGGTAATTTGTTATAAAATCACTAGAAAACTGGTATATATGGTAAGTAAATTATAATTTTAGAGTAAACTGCCAAACTATTTTTCAGAGTGTATATCTCTGTTTATTTTTTTTAAGGTTTTACTCTTTTTTTTGTTTTGTTTTTTTTTGTTTTTATCCTCACCCGAGGACATTTTTCCAGTTTTTGTACAGAGAGAGTGGGAGGAAGAGAGAGGGAGAGAGAGAGAGAGAAACATCGACGTGAAAGGGACACATCGAGTGGCCGCCACCCGCACGACCAACCAGGGCCGGGGACAAACTGCAACCGAAGTACGTGCCCTTAGCGGGAACCGAACCCAGGTCTCTCCAGACCACAGGCCGACGCTCTAACCGCTGAGCCAAACCGGCCAGGGCTAAGGTTTTACTCTTTATTTAAGAATCAGCACGTATTCTGCTTCTCTCGTGAAGCCTATTTTATTCCTTCATTGAATATTTTTAATATCTTTTAAGTGTCAGACACTGCACAGAGCAGCAAACAATACAAAGTCCTTGCTTTCAGAGACATGACATTCTAGCAAGGGGACACAGATAATAAATATGTAAGCATGCAAATCAAGATAATGTTAGGTAGAAATAAATGCCACCAAGAAAATAAAACTGACGGAGCAGTTGCTTTAGCTGCGGCGGTTGGAGAAGCCTCCCTCAGAAGGGAGGTCCGAGCTGAAATTTGAATGTTGAGCAGAATGTGGCCATGGGAACATCTGCAGAAGGAACATTCTAGATGAGAGCAACAGCTTGACACCACTCCTAATAAACACACCAGAAGAAACATGGCTGGAACACAGTGCACACGGGTGGGCAATTGTGGTGGATGAAATCAGAGAGATAGGCAGGGGACAGGTTAGTGAGACCCTCGCAGGAGAGGATAAGGTGTTTAAATGTATCCGCTGTGTAACAGAAATCCACTGGAAGATTTCAAACAAGCGAGAGACATGATACATGTTTGAAAATGACTGCTCTCATAAGTAGAATGGTTTGGAGGAAAGCAATTATAGAAGAGGGGAAACCAACTACAAGATTATTGCATTGACTAGGTTAGTAGTAGTGGAGTTGGAGAAAAAGTGACAGATGTAGAAATTATTTGTGGGATATCATCAACAAGACTTCTGCTGGAGACATAAATTTGGGAGTGATTAATTAGTGTTTCAATTGATGAGCTTGGATGGGATTCACCTGGAAGAATACAGTTAAAGAGAAGAGGGGGAATAAAATGCTTGCATTTATAGACACAGTGAGGATGAAGAGTTTTACAAATATCTGAGTAGTGGCACTCTGACAGTAGAGGAAGACCAGACGAGGATCAAATCATGAAGCCAAAAAAACATATAAATCTTTCCGTAAAGAAACTCTAGACATTTGTGTTGACTGCTACTGAGAAGTTGAACAGAGTAGGAGGATGGCCGAAATTAATTAAATTGTGCCAGTTAACTACAAGGGAAAGAGAGTAGACCAGGAATAAGGGAGTCATCCTAATGATGGGCCACGCAATCTGAGCTAGATGTGTAAGTTAGGAAATGTGGAGATAAATGGGGTGAAAATACTGAAGGATGAGGTTGATGGGTCAGTAGACCCAGTGTGAGTACAAAAATAGGTGACCTGTGGGTGTTGGTAAAAGAAGGAGGATACTTGAAAATCAAGATTTGGACAGTAATTGATAATGATGAGCTCAAGGTATGTGATTATGGAAAATCTCGTGGAGAAAGGCATCACAGGAATGAAGGAGGCCAAAGAAAGAGGCCAGGCAGCATGTTAAATATGTGGCCCATCTGGATATTGAAATTAGAAGATGTCAAGAGTAAGGGGGTAGAACAGAAGTCAAAACCAGGTATCAACGATTTGCCCAACTGAGTATAATTTCTTCCTCTTTAAACTTCCCTTTTCATTGTGTACCTCCTTAGTAATTCTTTTCTAATTTTTTGCCTTTTGTGTACTTGTTTTTTCTTTTCTTTTTCTAGATTGGGCAATGAAAACAAGCTTGTTGCAATCTTCTAGAGCACAAAGCACATGTTTCCAATACGGTGTGGCAGTGAATAAGAGACTGCATGCCGGGCTAGTGTGGCTCAGTGGATTGAGCATCGTCCCATGGACTGACAGGTCCTGGGTTCAATTCCTGGTAAGGGCACATGCTTGAATTGCAGTTTGATCCCTAGTGGGGGACATGCGACAGCTGATCAATGTTTCTATCTCTCCCTTCCTATCTTTCTAAAAAATCAATAACATATTGAAAATAAAAAAAAAAGAGATTATAAACAGTGATCCCAGGAAGTCTTATGTATGACTGAGGGCAGAACCATTTCATTAGGGGCTTGTCTAGTTTGGAATAGGTAGAATACAAAACAATGGTTTAAGTATAACACTTTAAAGAAATCATACGTCATATGACAAAGATATATAGAAACAGTCAAAATTTATTTTAGAAGAGATTTTTCAATTCTTTGTATAAAAATAAACGAATTTATTTCAACACTTGTACTTTATGTAATTTAAATACAGTCTAAGGTACCAAAACAACCACACACACATTGTGAATTCCTAGGTTCAGACAGCAGGTTGATGTTAATAACAACCCAGGTTTTCAATCAGGGAAGTGAACAGTTCTTTATGTAAGCCCCTTTCTAATATTGACAATTTCTTTTTTGACCATTAACTTTTTAAACATAAAATCTTAAATAAAAATTCCCCTGAGTTATTTCTGTTTAATGAAATTTCATCTTCTCCCTCTACCTAAGAGAGGTGCTTTTAATTTATATACATACTAATGTCATCCAAAATCAGTGCTTGATTAAAAATATTAAAGTCTACAGTACTTTGCATAGAATGTCTCTTCAATAAGTTACGACAGAATGAGTTAATGTAGCATCCACAGGTCCGTAAAAAAAATGTATAAAAGGTCAGTCTTATGGCACATCCAGGCTAATGAGACTCAAGTTCTCTGTGGGCTGGTGTATAGGTAAACCTTAAAGACATAAATTCCAACCTTGTATCTCTATGTACCAGAGTTTGGTTCCTGAAAATTAATTCACATCTTAATCCAATAATTTCTGTTGCAGTTTTCAACATTCAAAGAGGTAATCCCAAAGAAGATATAAAGATTCTGACATAATGTCATAAAGAGGAAGAAGAAATCAGTGACTACAGGCTTCAACCCAATTTATAATAATAATATCCTAACAAAATATAAATAATAACCCTCAATAAATTAAGTTATGTACAGTACCAGACAGAAGATGATGAGACGTGAAAAAGAAGAAGCATTATGTTCCTGGGAACTATTCAGGAACAGTTTACTTTTGTTTTTAAACGAAAAAGGACATTCACTAGAATAGAAATATAACGCTCTTCTGGTCAAGAACCCCTCACAGTTCTTTCTGAGCCTCTTTGTAGGCTTCTTAAGTTACATATAGTTAAAATTAAAAATAAATAAAAAGTTCTCTGTCTTTCACTTAAGACACATGAGTACACCTTTTAATCAAGGCCATTTTTGAGAGCTTTTGTGTTCTTTCATTCTCCTGAAGAGCAGCTAAGTAGTAGTCCTGAGCTGAGGTTTCCTGAAAACTTGCAGGAGTTCAGATAAGAAGATACAGAGTCCAAAGGATCTTGAAACCAGGGAAACAAACCAGAAGTAAACTGATTAAAAGAGCTTCTTTTAGCAAAATGGCTAGAAGAAAACCAACGGACCAGCGTGCAGGCTGTGGCCCCCAATGTACCCTGGAAGATACGCTGTGACAACAGGAAGTAGGGAAAGAATTGTGCAGCATTTTGCCCTCTTGCAACACTGTTTCAATGTCCAAACACCCCTGCTCTGCTTCTTACTGTAACCATCTAAACTGAAATTCAAGTAAAAAGATGTCGAATGACAACTGTTTTTCCCTTTGACTCGGAGAAAAGACATCTTTAAATCAGTGACACAAAAATCTTCACAAGTGTAACCCCTTTTCTCCTTAACAGAAGTTAAGTCACATAAGGAGTTTGCTATAAATATTAAATAATTAAAAAGCAACCATTTATATAAATAAATAAATATGATCAGTGGGCTTCTACAGTTCGGTTGACCGTTCTTTGAGGAGAACAGTGGGATTGATGTCATCCAGTCCCGAGTGGGCGGGGCTCGCATGCATGGTGACGGCCTTGGGGGGCTGCAGGTCCCTCACACTGAAGGAAGTCGCGGGGCAGCCTTTCACGTTGTTGCAGATAAGAGACTGAATTGAGGCAGTGTTGATGATTTTAAAACCGACTTCTCCCCCGAAAGTGCTAGGCTTCCAGTACTGAGGGGAGCATATGGGGTTGCCCATCAGTCCCTTCAAGGAGAAGGGGGCTCCAAGTTCCACCATGGTCTCACCGAAGATGGAATCTGGACGAGGATTTTCTACCAGAAGCCCGGGATACAGCTCCATGCTATCAATGTCCCCGTAGAGTGCTTCCAACTCTGCAGCCATCTCCTTCTCTCCTGCAGGTGACCAAGACAGACACACCGTTATTGTAAAACTTGGCAAAATGCAAAGCATCGTTCTTCCCCTTGGCTCATACCTGCTCCCAACTTCCCTGTCGTTTGCATTTGACCCTTGGCATTTTTTAGGGAGTTTAGAAAAGCTGTCTCACCTGTGAGTTGCTCAAAGGATTCATAGGGCTCCATGCGGAAGCGTTTGCGGTACTGATTGAGGGACTGGTACTTCATGTGTCTGCTGTGGTCGATGGAGGCCTTGGAGATGTGTCGGACTGCAGCTGGGACGTTGCGACCGCCAGCCACCTGCAGAAAGCAAATTCCGTTATAAAACAGAATCTGGGGGAGTATTTCCAGTTTCTATTTGAAAAGCATTCCTTGGGTACAGGGTAAGACTGATGCTCTCAATGGAGACCCTACACTACTCAAGTCTGAAATATTTATTTCTGTAATCTCTAAGATTACAGACAAAGTTTTTTAAAAAATCCCTATATTTAAGGTATGGCTACATATTGGCATTTGATAACTCTAGACTAAAAACTTTGACTTCAAAAAAAAGTTAAACTGCTTATTTCAAGAAAAGAATTTTACTAGCAAAATAACTTTTTTTTAGTAAGTTCAAGAAAAATTATTTCTAGTTACGACTAGTCCTGTTTTATCTTGTTTTTCAGTACTAATAACAATGCATACCCTGCCGGCAATCTGCTTGCTGAACGATTCGACAAACTGGGTAAGCCCGTGGTCCATCAGTACGGAGTTGTTGAAGAGAAACTGCTGGTAGCCGTACTCCTGCTCGTTGATCTGGAAGGTGTCCGGCAGAAGCGGGTGCCAGTGGTACAGTGTGTTGAACTCAGCAGCGATGCGGTTTTGGTACTGGAATTGTTGGTTGAAAAGCAGCTCTGGGTCAAACTTCAGTTTGAAGTGATAGCCACTCAGGTGCTGTACGTAGTCTTCGATCACAATCTTAATCGTTTCTCCTGTGGGCACAAATAAAAATTTCAGAACATTAATTCTTCCTGATCACTCACTTTCAAGAGCCCAAAATGCAATTTTATGGACTTGCTCTTCCTTCACTTCTGCTTCTTCGTTTTCACCATGAACACAGATGGTAGTTAGGTGTTACAATCATGCTCACGGATGGAGTTAATATGGAGCATGTGATTTTACATCCACTACATTCCCCCAGAATGACTTGATTTTCTCGTCTTCCTTACCGATCAGGATTAGCCTGGTTGTCTGGAACAGCCGCTCATCATCCCATTCTGGATGTTCCCGCTTGAGCACGTCGCATACTCTGTTATGTTCTCGCAGCCAAATCGTGGCGTACATCATCAGACCAGGCACCAGGCCAAACATCTCCTGCCCCACAGCGAACCGCAGGTGTTCAGGGATATGAGGGGGGTAGATCATTTCGGCCTGAGAATCTTTGACCGTGGGAGGATATACCTCTCCATCAATTATCTAAAAAATAACGGTAATAAATAAACATTAATTTAAAAGTTAAGGACTCACTTTTAATTATAGATCTAAAAATACAGATGAAGTGGTGAACCATAACTAATTCTTAATATTCAGATGAGACAAACCTGGTATTTCATTTTTCCATCCTTGAAAAGGCGCAGTTTATGTTGTCTGTCCAAAGTTTCACCGTAAATATGACTTAAATCCACCTGGAAGATTATAGAAAAATCTCAATTTGCTGCTGTTGAGGTTGTTCTTATAAAAAGCATCTGTGATATAATTTATCATTAAGTAATTTGAAGATTTAGCTTGATTCAATTAAAAATTTTCAGTGAAACCTTTTTTTCCACAGCCACAAAATACTAAATTAATGTTTATCTACTGAAGCTACAAACTATATATGTCTCTTATGTTTAAAGGTATTAGTATCTCCTGTGTAATTTATAAATATATCATATGCTTCACTATAATTATATGGTTATTTCCTTTAAAAGGCATCACAAAAATTATTGATATAAAATTCTTATCAATAAACTAAAGCTATGCTATTGAAATCCAAAAGATATTAATGCTGCAAGAATCTCACCTTACAATATTTAAAGCAGCATAATCAGAGTACAAACACAACTGTTTGCAGTGCTAATATTTTGAACTAAGAATATAAGAGCCAGATTATAAATGGTGTGTGTGTGTGTGTGTGTGTGTGTGTATTTTTACTGAACCAGTGAATTAAAATGAAGACTCCACTCAAGTTTTCATAGACAGACACTTTTTAAAAAGAGGGTGAATTATTTGGTGTGGCTAGTAAATACATGGTCTTTAATGTTAGCCCCTCACTATACTTTGCTGTATTTTTTATTTCATTCTGACTTACCCCATGACCCAGTCCTCTCGTGAAAGCTGGTCCTCGCTTCATATCTGTTTTGAAAAACTGATGGGTGAAGTGCTGGGCAAAGAACGCAAACATCAAATTTGTGCCCTGGGGATCAGGAATAAACTTTCTTCTTAGTAGAAATTTATCCACGATCAGATCTGAATCAGGAAGCTCTTTCTTCCCTGAAAAATGAGAAAGTAATAAGATACCGAGAAACAACTTCTTACTGAATGATTTTTATCTATTGTTTAACTAGTATGAATTTGAAAACATTAAGATATTAAACCAAAATGCCCATTCACTTCCACGAAATAATTTAAATAGATTCACACTTTCAAATAATCTCCACAGATATCCATAAGGAAGGAAAAGCTACACTTTTACTAACAAATAAATGATAATGTAGGTAGGGTCAAATTTTCTAAGTAGCAATCCAACCCTCATTGCAATACACCTCTAACTGCCTCCCCTCACTCACCTTTCACACCCATGGGGGTTGGGCAGTCATCAGCCACTGGAGGAAGAGCTCTGGTATAATAGGAGAGATTAGAAAAGGCTTCCCAGCTTTTATAGCCATAGTGTGCATTGTAAGTCGGTGGGCTGTCAATCAAATGTGATCTGGCTGAAATTTTCAAGAAAAAAAAAAGTTTAATTTGTTACCATATGCAAGGCAAATCAATGTTCATTTTTTTATTGTAAAATGTGCAAAATAGCACCAGAGATTGAATTTAATTTCAACAATAATACTGTTTTAAAACAATTACACTTTCTAACAAGACCAGATGTTCTACCATCTTGATTTTTCAAATAACCATCCAAGAAGCTTGGAAAAGATATGCAGGATTGTAAGCAAAATTCTGACAGTGAGATACAACTTTATAAACCGGATGGGACTAAAATGCCAATATTTTTGGCCATTAAGATAGAAAGTACACTAAAAAGGTGTAGTCAAAATATTTACTCATTTGGACAAGGTTGGAAACATGTTTTTGAATTCGGTTTAGTAATCTGGAGCATTATATAAAACATTTTTCTTTGAGGAAGCTGAACACCTTAGAAAATGTACTTACATATCAACACGTATTTCATAATTGCATTTCTCAGGAAGGGGATGCTGTTGACAATGTTCCAGACGCCCTTAAAGTGGGTAAGTATGTAGTGCACTGTGTTTGGGGTGGGTTTCAGTAATAATTTTATTCTTGTCAGAAATTCGGCTGCAATAAGAGAAAAAAAAGGAGGGCGAAATGAATGGGGCACGTTATAAGATACAAAGCTGTAAAATTACAACTGAATAGATCCCCCTTCCAAATGAGGGCACCCAATGGCAAACTTACGTGTTGAACAGTTTTCACCATAGAATCCTGTTCGGGTACAGTCACAGGTATACCGGTCAAATCCAACAGTCATACATACACCTTGGTTTTTACATGGGTTGGAACAGCAAGGATTTGCTACAATAAAAGAAAGGACAGTAAATAAATTGTTCTTCAGTGTCTTAATCTCGACTTAAACGTTTAATTGTTTTACTTACTATAGTTCAACTTTACAATAATAAATTCTAGAAATATACAGATAGTCACGGGAAAACAATGTTTTTAAAGCTACCTCGAAGAAGGTTAAGGTAGCAATGCCAACTTCCTATTGTAAATAAGGATAACGGGATATTAACCAGGAAATCACCTTGCTAAGCTTTTCCTTAGTAACTCTTTAGATGTTCAAATTAGCATTATTAAGAAACTCACATAAGCAGCACTCTCAACATGAAAATGGACAGAGCTAGTACATTAATCAGAACTTAGGGAAAATTACAAGTAAGAACAGCTTTTAAAATATTTTGCTTATCTTAAAAAAAAAAAAATAATAACTAGGGCTTTCCCGAGGCACGAAAGCACTAACTAGGGTATTTAAATCAAACAACCGCTCCCGCGCAATCACAGTGGGTACCACGCACAAACATTTCGCATACACTGAGCCCATCGAAATGACACCCTGCAGACTCAGGGCACTGTTCCTACTGAGCAGAGGAAAAGAGACCCCGACCGGTGAAGTAGCTGGCCCGTGGTGGTCAGAGCTGGCGGCAGAGCTGGAGCAGCCAGTCGTTTGCACCGGAGCGGTCGGAGCTCTGGAAGAGGCCGCAGCCGGGGACCCACCTGCAGCGCAGGACGCCAGCGCGGCGCACAGCAGCAGGGCGCGGGCGAGCATCTCGGCGGCGGAGCGGGAGGAGCGCGGCGCGGGTTCCTGGGCGTACTCTGCGCGCTCGAGTCCTGGGCGTACTCTGCGCGCTCGAGTCCTGGGCGTACTCTGCGCGCTCGCTCGAGTCCTTTGACAACTGGAGGCTAACGGAGAGAACCTGCCTTTTATGCGTGAAAACGAAGCCCACGTGACCGCGTGACTGGTTCTTTCCGCCTTCCCCGCCCCGCCCCCCACACCACACACACACACGCACGCGCGCACACTTAAATAATTGCGTAAAATCCAGGTCGGAGCAGGATTGCCTTACCCACGCAATGACAAAATCGGAAACGGGGAAGCTGCTGTGGGCTTCCCCAAGGTGGGTGGAAATCGGAGTGCCACCCCGCACCCCGCGCGGACCCCCACTCCGCTTTGCCCCCTTTCCAACCCCCACACTCCCAGTTCCGCCGCCTCCGGAGCTCGGTTTTGCGCCAGATCCCTTTTTTCCTTCTGTCGTTGCAAGTATGACAGATGTCCCCCTTTTTCCCCCCATTGACCCCTCCTCCGCGCCCCCACGCCCCCCTGCTTTCCCCACCTTAATGCCTGTGTCCTTTGGTTGTGCATACATGCATATACGCTCTTTGGTTTAGCTCTGCCTCACCCCAGCCTCGGGTGGCGGGAGGCTGGGGTTCCTCCAGGGAATGGTCGCCGGAGGGTTCCGAGTCAGCGGGCAGGGAATCCCCGCCCCACCCCGCCCTCCAGCGTCGCCGCCTGGTCTGGGTCCCTACGTCTTTGGAAAGTCTCAATCCAGACCCCGACCATCAAAACCAAGACAGGCTGACATGTCTCACACGTGTCATGTATTTCAAACGTGTGAAATTTGATTTTCGTGACGCTCAACTTCCCGTATATGCAGTACATTCATACCTTTTACATGCTTGAAATTTCTATGTGGCCGGAGGAAATACACCAGATGTAGTGCGTGTACAAATGTGTGACTTCTCTTTACAGCTAAGTGGTGCTTACCATGGGGATGCTGTCCCCCTCACCACCGTCCCCTCCTTGTTTCCCGGAGGAAGGAGGTCAGTTTCTGTCCACAATACTCCTCAGCAGTCATCCTATCCGGTTCCTGTCCTCGGGAAGGCCCAGGACCCGCTGGGATGGAAATGTGCAGAACATCTGCTTTAATGCATTTATGTCTTTGCCCTGAGTTCTCCACCCTTCTGGTGACCAGCCCTTCACCAGAGATACAAATAAGAGGGAGATTTTGAATGTTTGTTTGTTTTTTGTCTTCTCTGCCAATTTTTCCAAGGTGAGGCGTGCCAATGGATCAAAGAATAGCACTGATTTAGCACTAATTTTCTATACTTATTGTGGAACATAGTTTATGAGGAACCGGATGGAATGGGTATCAAGGAACGGTAATTTTTTAAAATTTTTTAATTTTCTTGTCCTTTGTTTTTGTTTAATATCAATCTTTTGGTAGTGGTGAGGAGAAGTGGGTGAAAGTGAAATACTAAAGTTCAATAAAGCCATCCATTGCTTTTTTAAAAAATTAATTAATTTTTGTTACAGATGTTTCTCCTTTTTTCCCCAATGACCCCCTCATCCTCATCCTCTCCCCTCCACACACACAGCATTGTTATCTATGTCCACTGGTTGGGCATACATGCTTATAAATTCTTTGGTGTATCTCATCACCCCGACCACCACATCTGAGGTTTGTCAGTCTGTTCCCTACTTCCATGTCTCTGGGTCTATTTTGTTCATCAGCTTATTTTGTTCATTGTATTCCATAAATAAGTGAGAACACGTGATATTTGTATTTCTTGGGTTCGCTTATTTTGCTTAGTATAATACTCTCCAGGATACTCCATGTCATCTGCATAGTATTCCATTGTGTACATGTACCACAGCTTTTTTATCCATTCATTTACTGATGGACACTTGGGCTGTTTCCATATCTTAGTAATTGTAAATAGTGCTGCTGTGAACATAGGGGTACATATATTCTTTCTGATAGGTGTCATACTTCTTAGGGTATATTCCTAGAAGTGGGATCACTGGGTCAAATGGAAACCATTCATTCTTAGTGTTAATGGGAAAAAACTGCGTAAACCTGAAATAAAACTACATCAGATAGATACCACAATTTGCAGAAGTCTTAAAGAAAAAAAAGACATTCACTTAGAATTTTTTATCATATTGCTTAATCTACACAGTATCTGATTTTATATTAGACACGAGTGACTAAAATTCCGTTTAATCCAGCAAGCCTTCCTCCTCCTCTAGTCATATTTAATCATTCCCTTTGTGACACTCCCATTTATTCTACTGTCTCACATGAGTTTCAAATAAGAGCATAGATTTTTTTTAAACAATTCCTTTTAACCCAATTTTCTATTTCATTTTAAGTAAGTTGTATCTGCTCAAAATTCAAATTGATTTTTATGACTACTGATTCAAGCTCAGTTAGCTGCCATGTAAGAATCCGTCCTCTGACTCTGATAGTGTACCAGAAGTTTACATTGCAATCCTGAATTCATTTCAAAGTCGGCCTTCTCCTCCTCATTAGATCTTAGCGATATGTCTACTATGTACAGAAGTGTGTTGTGTTGTTTGCCGAGACTGAATTCTAAGGTCAGGACAGAACAGGGCATAGAGGATATTCACATTTGGACTACTTGGAACTTGAATAAATTGAAATCTGTTTCATAGCGGAAATTCAATCAAAACATCTATTTGGTTAAACTGTTTGGTTTAATCTGTAACTTCCGCAGCATGGTCGAGTGGAGAGAGTTCTTGGACCTCAGCAGTCAGGACAGAGTTCAAGGAAAAATGACCCTTTAAGGGTGGACACCATTTAGACAGGAAGTCCAGCCCTGGCTGGTTTGGCTCAGCGGTTAGAGCATCGGCCTGCGATCCAGAGAGACCGGGATTCGGTTCCCACTAAGGGCATGTACCTTGGTTGCAGTTTGTCCCCGGCCCTGGTTGGTTGTGTGGGTGGCAGCCACTCGATGTGTCCCTTTCACATCGATGTTTCTCTCTCTCTCTCTTCTTCTCTCTCCCTCCCACTCTATCTGAACAAAAAATGGAAAAAAATGTCCTCGGGTGAGGATAAAAAAAAAAAGGAAGGAAGTCCAAGTATGAAAGGAAGTCCAAGTATGGGCACGAGGAAGAATTATAATGACAGGATTTATTAAATAATTTGGACAAATTTGAGACAATAAAATAGAAACAAATAGTGTGTTTTGGGATGTTGGTCATAGAAGGATATTAAATCTCCCACACCAAATGAAAATGGCTACACCTGTTACTTGGGACATCCTATGATGAGTATTATGCTGTGATATATCATCCATAGAAAGTAAGGTTTTGATGATATAAAAATCATAGCTCTCACTTTTGTATATATTTAGGGTTTCTGTGCATATTTTGATAGATATATGTATCTGTTATACTTCTTTATTAGTCTCTGAAATTTGTTGGGAAATTATCTATTTGAAGGAAAAAATTTCCAGTATTCTGTTGCGTTTTACTGCCCCCTTCTGCTACTTGAATTTTTATCAACTTCATTTTCTCAATGACACTGTGAAGATCACCAGGTAGATTTCATGTCTGATGTTGTAATGTTCTTAAATGGCTATGTGTGCAGTGTTCATTTTGCATTTACCTTTCATGAATAGACTGAAAAGGAGTGTCATAGTTATTAGTGGAAGTGTTATGTCATTCATATGAGTTAAAATGGACAATAAAGGCTCAATATCCAAAATTCCGATGAACTCGCATCTTTAAGAGATACATTTCTTACTGCTTTTAGCAAGGTTCTACCACTCAGACCTGGAGGTGAGACAGGCCAGTAAGCCAGGATGAGAGGATTAAGGAAACTGAGACCGGGTAGTTAAACAGCAGTTTGCATCCATCTAGAAAATCAAGATACCAAGCCGTTTCAGCCATCTAGCAGATCCTGTCTTTCCTAAACTATTTAAGAGTAAATAGTTTACACTCCTCCTCCCCCACCAGAGGGTAAATAGCTGATATCATCCTACTCAGGGAGAAAGAGCAGGATTTACTGCCATTTGCCAACCACACCCAAGGACAGATGAAAGTTAAGAGAATAAAACTCACTTTGGTACATCAGCATAAAGCTGGTGAAAATTCTGTTGAGATCCTCTCCTAAGCCTTCCCCGAAAGGCCCAGCCTTTATAACCCCTCAAAATGAAGGTCTAGTACGTGCTCTCTCCCATGAGCACACTGGCACCCCCCCCCCCCAGGCAGCATCTCCTGGACGCTAAGGGACCCCATGAGGCTTGCAACCAGGGCAGCAATGGGCAGTGGCAGCTCATCCCAGGCAAACCCCCTGAACCTGTCCCCAGTTCCCCCTTTTCTCTGACTGCTCAGTGAGCCAAAGCAGGCCAGCCTTTCCTTGTGTCACTGTCCCCAGCTTTAATAAACGTCCTCTAAGATTCACCTGGACTCATGTTGTGAAATTTTTCCTGCACGAAGTCAAGAACCCACACACTACAGACGGGCCCTACGCAGACCCGCCAAGGGCCAGGCCCCCTTTCTGGTGACAGTAGTGACTCACTCAGGGGGAATGTGGAGACTGTCTGTAGGAGTTTTCACTGGTGGCATGCTGGCTACAGAAAGAACTTTGCTAGCTTGCCTCAGCATTTTTCTTTTTGTTTGTTACGTGCCCCTAGCGGGAACCGAACCCGGGGCTCTCTGGTCTGCAGGCCGACGCTCCAACCGCTGAGCCAAACCGGCCAGGGCCCTCAGCATTATTCTTAAAAGAAATTTTACCAAGGTTATGCCACAGAGTATGTTTGTCCCTTGAAGGGTAGAAATGCTCCTTAGACTTCTTCAGTCTTGAAGTAAATCCTGGTACAAGACACATTTTAAGACTATATAAAAAAAAAAAGCATACTTTTTCAAAATTAACAAAATATCCTTGTCACATAAGGCAAAGAAGAAATATCAAGTAATACCCATGTCTGTTTTATAAAACACTAATTATCTTTCTCTTTCTCAAACAGCTCAATTCCCTGGTAGATTGTTCTTTTTCTTCATTTTTCATGGTTGTATAACTGCTCAGCTGAGCCAAGTAGATGGAGCACGGTCCTTGTGTTGGAGCGAGGAGTCTTGAAGCGGGGTTAGGAAGTGCAGGAGAGTGTGAGCAGGGTGAACTGGGGTGCACCTGGTGGGAACACACCAACCAGATGACTGTCGGGTTTAGGACTTTCAGTTTTTGATCTGCCACAGAAGGAGCCTGGAAGTCACCACCTCACCCTGACAACAAGTAGGAATCTAAATAAGCTGAACACTCCACACTCCTCTTGGGTCCCTCAGAGAAGTGAGGCGACGGGGTAAAACACGGCCCCCAAAATTGGAGAGATGGCTCCGGCCGGGTAGCTCAGTTAGTTGGAGTGTTGTCCCAATATGCCAAGGTTAGATCCCAGGTCAGGGCACATACAAGAATCAACCAGTGAATACAGGAATAAGTGGAATAGCAGGTCCATGTTCTTTCTTTCTTTCTCTTTCTTTCTTTCTTTCTTTCTTTCTTTCTTTCTTTCTTTCTTTCTTTCTTTCTTTCTTTCTTTCCTTCCTTCCTTCCTTCCTTCCTTCCTTCCTTCCTTCCTTCCTTCCTTCCTTCCTTCTTTTCTTTCTCTCTTTCTCAAATCAATTTTTAAAAATTTGGGAGATAGGCTATACAGAGAAGCACAATTTAAGAGAACAGAATCTCACACGCAGTCACCTCCAAAGAGACCAGTACCTGGAAGCGTAATTGATGAATTGCTGGATGGTCAATGTGGGTAAGTCAGAGTTAAAAACTCCCTGGGGGTAGCGGGTGGGGCACACTTTTGTGTTTTATTTCCTGAAGTTCTGCTAGGTTATCACAGTGACTAGCAGAATAAAAAATAATCCCTTTAGATGATCGGCAGGGGAAGGGGAAAGTAATCATTTTGAGATATGCCAGAGCATTCTGTTCAGTTTAATAAGGCCTGCACTCAAGAGAAACTTTTACCAGACCATCAACTATTGGGATTTTATCAGAGTTTAATTTTTTTTTTTATCCTCACCCGAGGACATTTTTGCATTTATCTTCAGACAGAGCAGGGGGAAGAGAGAGAGAGAACACTGATGTGAGAGAGACACATCAACTGGCTGCCACCCACACGACCCCAACCAGGGCCGGGGACAAACTGCAACCAAGGTATGTGCCCTTAGTGGGAACTGAACCTGAGACTCTCTGGTCCGCCGGCCGAGGCTGTAACTGCTGAGCCAAACTGGCCAAGGCTATCGGAGTTTAATTTAGCCTGATGGCTAAATACCCCTCTAGCCATCTGGGAGTGGGGAACTGAGAAAGACTTGTGACGTTCACAGGAGGCTTAGGCTCACTGAAAGACTGAGTCCTGTTTATAGGAACATAGAATCCCACCCCCAGCCATTTGCAAGGGCCTATTAGCCAAAGTTCCTTTCACCCAGTAAACCATGTCCAGTTTTCAACAAAAAATTTACAAAGCATGCTAAATGGCAAAAAATAAAAATAAATCCATAAATAAATCCAAAAAACATGATCTGAAGAGACGCACCAAGCATCCGAACCAGACTCAGATATGGCAGAGATATTAGAAATATCAGATGATGAATTTAAAACAACCATGATTAATTTAGCTCGGGTGCTAATGGAAACAGTCAACAATCTGCAAGAACAGATGGGTAATATAAACAGAGAGATGGAAATTTTAAGAAAGAATGAAAAGGAAATACTAGAGATCAAAAACTTTGTAACAAAAATGAAGAACGCCTTTGATGGGCTACTTACTAGAGTAGACAGAGCTGATTAGAGTCTCTGAGCATAAGGATATGTTAAAATTTCCAAAGTTGAAAAGCAGAGAGGAAAAAAAAACAAAAAAACAAAACAAAAACAATATCTAAGAATTAAAAAATTTCACATGTATGTAATGGGAATACGAAGCAAAGAAAGGAAGATATGGATGCAATATTTGACTTGATATTGACTGAAAAGTCCCCAAATTAATGTCAGACATCAAACCACAGACCCAGAAAGTTCTGCGAACACCAAGTAGAAAAGTGTCAGTAAAACACCTAGCCATATCATATTCAGACTACAGAAAATAAAAGACAAAGAGAAAATATTGAAAGAAACTGAAGGAAAAATTATCTTTCTATAGAGGAACAAAGATAAGAATTATAGCCTGCTTCTCCTCAAAAGCCTGCAAGCAAAAAGAGAAAAGAATAAAATGTGTAAAATGTTTAAACAAACAGAAAATAGCATCAATCCAGAATTCTGTACCCTGGGAAATTATCTTTCAAAAGTGAAGGAGAAGAATTTTCTCAGACAAAAATTGAGGGAATTTGTGGCAAGTAGATATACTTTGCAAGAAACTTTAAAAGAACTTGTTTTAGAGAGAAGGAAAATATGTCACAAACTCAAATCTACCTAGAGAGAGGAAGGGCATTAGAGAAGAAATGAATGAAAGTTTAAAAAAATACATTTTTCTGATTATTTTTTTAAATCCTCATCGGCAGATATATTTTTATTGATTTTAGAGAGAGGAATAAAGAGAAAGAGAGAAAAACATCAATGTGAATGGGAATCATGGATCGGTTGACTCCCACACATGCCCCAACCAGGGATCGAACCTACAATTTTTTGGTATACAGGATGACACGCCAACCAGCTGAGCCACCTGGCCAGGGCTACTTTTCTTATTCTTAATTGATCTAACACATAACAGTTTGTTCAAAATAATAATAAACTATGGACTATGGATGACAACGATGTACCCATGTAAATTCAGTTGTGGTGAGGATGTTGATGGGAAGGGGTCAGGGGGTGTATGGGAACTCTGTACTTTCTGCTCAATTTTGCTGTAAACTTAAACTGCTCCAAAAACATGAAAGTTTATTAATTGCAAAAAGAACCTCAGCCTCTAATAAGGACTTTTGATTTGAGCTATTTTCTTTTTCACTTGCTCACCTATGTTGTTCCCCTCACAGATGTTTCAGTTCATTTAGTGATGTAAGGTCACAACTGACACCACCTGAGGCACAAGACTATTTTGCCGAAGGCAATGCGTATTTGTAATCATTATCACTGGTAAACATCTGACTGACACCACCTGAGGCACAAGACTATTTCGCTGAAGGCAATGCGTGTTTGTTTGCCTGGTAACCATTATCACTGGTAAACATCTGTAAGGCTGAATGGTGCAGGCCAAATGTCAGGTGCTCATTTCTTAACTAATGTCTTCCTTTACCCTAAGGACAATGATTCCCCTGCAAACATCTGAAGAATTTATTTGGTCCCATTCCTCTCGTATTAAAAAATAGCATGCATGTAAGGCCCTTTTCTTACTTTTTTGAAACTATTCTCTTGTCTTAGAGGTTTGCATTTCTTCCATTTACTTTAACAACAGCTTCGGGCGTTCGGCTAAAGATATATCTCTACCCTGTAATCTAATCTGAATCTCACACCCACTCTTCTAGTTGTCCCTTGGATCTTTTCATATGACCACGCTGAAAACCAAACTTATCCTCAACAAAAAGTTATTTTTCTCCAGTATTCTCCATAGGAGTCAATAGGCTCACAGTCCACTCAGGCTTATCATTCATTAACATTTATGAGCCTCTCACATGCTTCATATTTTCCTTGCATATTTTGTTTACTATCTGTCTCCCCCACCAAATGCGTAACTTCCATGAAGCTAGGGGAATGTGTCTTTTTCACTCTTGCATTCAAAGTGCCTAGAAGTGCACTGCTAGAGAGCAACAAATAGTTCTTGATTTTAAATCAACTTTAAACATCCGATGACTTTTGCTTCATTTTTCAGTCATTTCCCCAAATCGGAATTTCCGAATCAAAGGTATCTCCATTTTTAAAGCTCTCTTCTTAAGTGCAGTGGTGACCGCAGACGCTGCAGGGCGTCCCATTGCGGGGCCAGCAGCCTCTGTGTCATCTTACAAGTCAGCATGCCACCCACAGAGCGAAGGATGTAAAAAGAGCCTGGGTCTTTGATGGCATCTTTGAGACAGAGTCCCGATTGATTTCTCCTAGAGTTTTCCCTCCTTACGGATTTCTAGTTAAATGAGTTCCAGCAGCTACACACAAGCACTTAGGCTGGACTTATGTCCATTTTAATATTCCCGGTTTTTAAACAGAGACTCTTAAAAGTGATGTTAACCAGCACATTCCATCTTTCAAGTCTAACAGCCGCTCTTTGCTCTTGACATGAAATCCATACTCTTTCCTGTGGCCCAAAAAGCCCTCCCTACCTCTCCAGCTTTTTCCTCACACCACCCATTCTCCCGATGGGTGATCCAGCCACAGAGGGTTTTGCGTGTCTTAATCACATCTAAGTTTTTGCTGGCGAAAGGCTTTGCACTTGCTGTCATCTTTACCCAGAAGGATTGTCCTCTGCATGGCTGCATTTAAAAAAAAAATTCTTGCCCTGGCCAGTTTGGCTCAGCGGTTAGAGCGTCGGCCTGCGGTCCGGAGAGACCCGGGTTCGGTTCCCCCTAAGGGCACGTACTTCGGTTGCAGTTTGTCCCCGGCCCTGGTTGGTCGTGTGGGTGGCAGCCACTCGATGTGTCCCTTTCACATCGATGTTTCTCTCTCTCTCTCCCTTCCTCTCTCTCCCTCCCACTCTATCTGTACAAAAAATGGAAAAATATCCTCCGGTGAGGATAAAAAAAAAAAAAAAAAAAAAAAAAAAATTCTCAGCTATCAACTCAAATGTTGTGTCTTCTAGCTACTCTCGCCATTATATACTCCTGTGGAAATTATTTACTTACTTGCTTATTGTGTCAGATACACTCATCATGAGAGTCTGATTCCGTCTCTTCAATTCACTGGTGTATCTCTAACACCTTGTACAGTACCTGGTAAATGTACCTAATTCATGATTTGTGCTCAAAATATTAAATGCATGACTAAGAATAGGTGATGATCAAGACAAAAGTTATATAAAAAATGTTGGCTAGATAAAATCATTTTAAATACTGATGCATTTTTTAAAATGCTCACAGTAAACAAAATTAAAAGGAAAATCACACTAAGATAACTTATTTGGTAAATAATTATAATATTTATTAAATAAAGAACACTTGCAAATGAAAAACAAAACAAAACATACCAATAGGTAAACAGGCAAACGCCATGATCAACTAAATCAACAAAGAATTGCTTAATGATCAGAAGAAAAAAATTAGTTTTCACTAAGAAGCAAAGAAATGCAAATAAAACCGAGATCATTTTTCCTGAAAAGTTAATAATTTAATAATAAAGTAGTGTGCATGTACTGAGTTATGATTACATATTAAGAACTGTTATATTTTCGCCCTGGCCGGTTTGGCTCAGAGGTTGGAGCATCGGCCTGCGGTACAGAGAGACCTGGGTTCGATTCCCGTTAAGGGCATGTACCTCGGTTGCAGTTTGTCCCCGGCCCTGGATGGTCGTGCGGGTGGCAGCCACTCGATGTGTCCCTTTCACATCGATGTTACTCTCTCTCTTCCTCTCTCTCCCTCCCGCTCTATCTGAACAAAGAATGGAAAAATGTCCTTGAGTGAGGATAAAAAAAAAAAAAAAAGAACTGTTATATTTTCTGCATCTTTACATACATCGCTCTCATAGTGTAGAAATGCCCGGTGGGAAGAGAGTTGAGGAGACCTTGGGAGATGAGGTCTGAGAGACAGTGGTATCTGCTCGTCAGCACTTAACTTTTAAATCTATATTTCTGTATTTTCTAAGTGAATGTTTATTACTTTATAGTAAGAAAAAGCATTTTAATAAAAATTTACTTAGAAGTGAAACATCACCAAAAGAATGTGGGATACTAGATTGTGTTCTGTTGCATACTAAGAATGCCTAATTCTCTTCATAGATAGAAGCTGCTTCTTCCCAGTATATTTATATTTCATCTTCTTATCGCGTACCTCTTATCTATATACCCTAATTTGATGTGCTCTAAAATATTTAAGTCTTCTTAAATAAAAAAGCCCATTGTTATTTCCAACATAATTTTGTGGAAGGCTTTTTGCATGACATCCATTTTGTGACAATCTGCTGTGCCATCTCCTGCCCCAAGGCAGGGTCTCTCTGCATACAATGTCTCTGCATTCCTCTAGATAATTGTTTACTCTTCTAGCCATTCTTTGCTTATCATTTGTTCCACCCGGGGTATTTACTGGAATTTGCTTCAGGTGGGATACTCATTAACTGTTTCACCTGCTTTTTGCCCTATATAGTGTGACCTCCCCCTGAATAAAGGAGACTTGATCAGAATCCTGTCTTGTCTCCATTTTTCGTGTCTCTTGTCCCTCCTCATCCTCACTCCGCCTCTAGAGTCCTCGTTGCTCGACCTGCGGGACGGGTCATAATTTAAAGAAAGAAACATTTAATTTGAGAGATTGATCTTACAACCTTGGACAAGTCTTATATTTGTTATTCCTCAGTCTCTTCATCTACTTATCAGTTGATAATAACGATAAATAAAATATATGAACTCTTTTGAATTATCAGAAGATGTCCAAATCTAGTATGTTTAGGCCTCCTGAAATCCATTACTTCAGATGCAATCTGGTCACGGTTGTGCCATGCCATGGAGACTTTCCCTGCCTTTGCATTTCCACTCTTCCGTTTTTATCTTTTTAATTTTATACTTTGAACTATTCTCAGGTCAATCCTTGGGCTGCTGGCTGTTGGAAAAAATTTTATTTCCTGCAGAGATGATCACAGGGCTGATACGACAATTAACATGTCTCCTTTTTTTGTAGCTTCCCTTTATTCCATTTAGGTATTACATTCTTCATTTGCCATTTAAGCCAAACCTTACTTTGTGAATCAGCATTTTTATTTATAAGTGATTCATGTAATTCATCTCAGAAGCAAACAAACAAAATTCTATTTAAAGAAGAGTCCTGCCCCCAACTTCCTTCCGATTTTTTTTATGTAAAAAATTGATTTTGAAAAACAAAACAAAATGGCCAAGTGACTTTATGGGTGCATTTAATATTTACTAGTCCATTTATTGTTTGTTTTATTGTTTGTTTCCAAAATTTAACTTCGAGTAATCTTAATACAGTGAGTAAATCTTGTATCTATTTTATATTTCTTCATTCTATGCGATATCTGTTCTTTTGGATTACTGTATATGTTTTCACAAAATACTGTCTTCTGTGAATGGGAGAGACAAAGCTTATAGCTGAGTCAAAATTAGCTTGGTTTTGAATCAATAAGACAGTGAAGGACTGATTTTATGAATAAAGATACCACTGAGGGTAGTTGTAAATCTCTGGCTTGTGGCAATTATTCCATAGATGTTTGGCAAACAACAGATTGTGAATAGCTTTCATTCTTTTTTTGTCTAGATTGAGTGGAAAGGAGGAGGAGGAGGAGGAGAGAGAGAAAAACATCGATGTGAGAGAGACACATCTATGGATTGCTTCTGCATGACCCCAACTGGGGCCAGGGATCAAACCTGCAACCCAGGTAATGCCCTTGGCTGAGAATAAACCCAAGACCCTTAGGTCCTCGGCCCGTGCTCTAACGCTGAACCAAACTGGTCAGGGCAGCTTTCATTTGTTTGTATTCTTGGAACTATGTTCACTCAGTCAACTATTTGCATTATAGGCATTAACAATGATCACTGATTACCAAAATTAAGGGCCCTGCTTATGTGGTCGAGGGAAAGGCAGACGACAATCAATGTGGAATCAATGCATGTATTTACAAATTGAAGCCAAACTGCCCAGGGCCATATTTGTATTTTTATTGAGATTACATTGCATTTATACAATAACTTAACAACTGAACAGCACTGAACTCTTTTTTTTTTTTAAGTATGCTTTGCTATCTATCCAACTTTATTTAATGTCTTTGGCTGCCCTGGCTGGTTTGGCTCAGTAGTTAGAGCATCAACCTGCGGACCAGAGAGTCCTGGTTTGGTCCCTGTTAAGGGCATGTGGTTGCAGTTTGTCCCAGGCCCCTGTTGGGGTCATGTGGGTGGCAACCAGTCGACGTGTCTCTCTCACATCGATGTTTCTCTCTCTCTCTTCCTCCCTCCTGTTCTATCTGAAGATAAATGCAAACATGTCCTCGGGTGAGGATAAAAAAAATATATATATTTTTGGCTGTAGTTTTCAACACATAATTCTTATACATTTAAGCTCATTCCTATCTACTTTTGTTGTTGCTATTGTAAATCAAATCTTTTCTTTACTGCATTTTCCTAAGTGGTGGTAAGGAAAGTCATTTGTGGAAAAGCTGCTGCTTTTATTTGTATATTAGCTGATAATTGTATATTAATTTGTGTCTAGCCAGATTAATTATTTTTTATTTACAATTGCCTATCAGTTGATACTCTTGAGTTTACAGATACACCATCATACCTCTAAAATAAGTGGCATTTTCTCTCTTGTTCAATTTTTATGACTCTTCTTTTTTCTAATTACTTTGTCCAGTTCTTCAAAAAGTATGGTAATAATTAGATATAATACAATTTGAGTTTGAAAAAAGTGTATTTTATTATGTTAAAGAAACTACCTTTTCAGTTTTATTAAGACTATTTGCCCTGGCCAGTTTGCTCAGTGGTTAGAGCGTTGGCCCCCAGACCAAAGACTTGCCGAATTCTAGTCAAGGGCACGTACTGGTTCGGTTCAGTCCCTGGCCCTGGTCAGGGTTGTGCGTGTCTCTCAGACACGTTTCTCTCTCTCTCTCTCTCTGCCTCCCACTCTATCTGAAAATCAATGGGAAAATATCCTCAGGTGAGGATTAAAAAAAAAAAAAGCTATTTTGAATCAGTAATGGATGTTTAATTTTATCACACTGTTTCTTTTTTTTTTTTTGGCATCTATAATGATGACTAAATGGTTTATTTCCTTTGACCTTTTAATTTCATTAATTATAGTAGTAAGTTTCCTATTAGTGAAAGGTCTTCTTTGGGAAAACCCCTCTGAGTCATGGTGACTTTTATAAGCTGCTATTAAACAACTTTTACGTTAACATGGATAACATGTGAGAGGGATCTATACTTCTAAAAGAGATCTGTCAGCCCTGGCTGGTTTGGCTCAGCAGTTAGAGCATCGGCCTGCGGTCCAGAGAGACCCGGGTTCGGTTCCCGCTAAGGGCGCGTACCTCGGTTGCAGTTTGTCCCCGGTCCTGATTGGGTCGTGTGGGTGGTGACCACTCAGTGTGTCCCTTTCACGTCGATGTTTCTCTCTCTCTCTCTCTCTCTCTCTCTCTCTCTCTCTCCCTCCCACTCGATGTTTCTCTCTCTCCCTCCCACTCTCTCTGAACAAAATATCAAAAAATGTCCTTGGGTGAGGATAAAAAAATAAAAATAAAAGAGATCTGTCAGTTTTTGTTACTGTTGCTTTATTGTGTATCAGTCTGGCTGTTCAGTGGGCAGAAACGGACACTTATTCTGACTAACAGCAGTAGAAAATGGATTCATGAACGCCTTCGGGAGTCTCAGAATCTTTCGAAAAGCTGAGAACTGGACCAGGAGGCCCCCCAGCCAGGAGCAATGCCCAGGACACTCCCAGGCTGGCGTGGAGAAGACAGCACCGGGTGCTGAGCCCCAGGCATTAGCCTCGAAAGGCCATACAAGGAGCACAGGACTCCCCGGGACGCCACCGAATCAGAGGCCCCTGTTGTCTCTGGTGCAGTCCCTGGTCCCTGGTCCCTGGTCCCTGGTCCCCTAGTCTGCACTGTGTTCAGTTGACCTGGGAACCTAGGTTTGGGCCTGGCTCTGGCTGCGGAGGAGGCTGGGAAAGCGAGGCTGCCAGTTCCAGTTTCTCCAGTGGCAGTCACTGCGATGGGGAGGGCAGAGTCCTCAGTCACCACAGAGGGGCCCAGGGCTGTCATTCAAAACCAGCGGCCCTGGTCCACCAGCGGGACGAAGCCTCGTTTCTCTCTGTAGGGTCTGGGATGAGGAAAATGCTACGGAAATTATTTGAGCAATTGATGTGATTTATCTGTAAAACTGTGTAGATCTGGTACCAGGAAGGTCTTTGACCACGTGCTCATATCTTTTTTCTGTTAAAATCAGGCTGAATTTACCATTTCTTTTGATTTTACATATGGTATTTATATTTTCTGAAAACAATAGATTTTTAAAAATCCAGATATTCAAAAGTTTTCAAATAGAATAAAACAAAGTATTGAATTTTTATTATTACAATATCTAGAATGGTATTTTCAAATTTTTCTATCTCATGGCACATATAAGCTAATTACTAAAATTTGATGGCACACTAAAAATATAAATTTTGACCAATCTGACAAAAAATAGGTATAATTTTTATTCATTCACAGTGGGTGGCTATCTCATTGTATTGGCTGTTGTCATTTTTTTTATTTGACAGTTTAAGAGAAAAGAGGTCAGTGATCCTGACTAAATAGTTAGGCATTGCATGTTATAAGAATCTTGTGACACACTGGCTGAAAATCGATGATCTAGAGTATAGGTGTGATTCGTTTTTTTCTTCTCATTTACATTTTTTTGTTTAGGGATTTTTCTCTGATTAGCTCTGCTAGCTAGTAGTTGGTTGGTTATAAAAATAGATCCCAGATTTAAAAGCTGTGGTACATATACACAGTGGAATACTATGCAGCTGTAAGAAAGAGAGATCTCTTATCCTTTGAGAGGAGATGGAGGGACCTAGAGAGTATTATCCTAAGTGAAACAAGCCAATCAGAAAAAGACAAATATCACATGATCTCACCTATTTGTGGAATATAATAAACAAAACAAACTGATGAACAAAATAGACCTAGAGACATAGAGACGTAGGATACAGACTGACAAACCTCAGGAGAGGAGGTGGAGTGAGGCGGAGAGATTGGGAGGAGTGTGTCAATGGGGGAAAAAAGAAAAACATCTGTAACAAAAATAAATAAATAAAAATAAAAAGATAAATAAATAAAATGGAAACAAATGGCGAAAAGTTAAAAAAAAAAATAGATCCCAGGTTTATGTACTTCCCCCTCAGACACACTTTTATTTGGTTATGATTTCCTGACTTTAACAAGTTGATTTCTTCTTTCTACTTTCCTCTTTCCTCATTTTTTTTGGCTATTAGTAGTCTTTTTCTGTTGGAGTAAATGTTTAGATTAATTTATTTGTTCTTTCTTTTTCTGTTTTTTCAAGAGTTTTTTTGTATGTAATATTTACATTATGGTTATTTTCTAGGTATTTTGCAATTTTGATTTAGAGAGTTTTTTTTTCCTTAATTGTATATTTTTAGTGGGTTGGTGTTTTCGTTTTGTTTGTACTTTTATTTTTAAATTTTACATTGGGATTAGAGAACATGTAATCAAGTTTTGATAATTTATTGATTTTTGTCAGTTTATAACCATTTCATTATGAAAAAATTTAAACATGCAGCAAATTCAACAGAATTTTACAGGGGACTCACCATCTATATTCTACCATTTTAGTATATTCAGGTTTTCATATATCTATATATAAATCTATCTCTACATACATCCATGTTACTTTATTCATGCATTTTATAGTAAATTGTTCAGAATGCATATTAACTAGAGTTCAGCACTCATTTAGAGCCCCCCCCCCTTTGAGGTGAAATTATACTCCATAATGGAGTACAAAAGTGTACCTTAACTGAAGTTTGACAAATTGATACACTGGTATAATGCAGACCGTATTAAGATATAGAATGTTACCATTGACTTGAAAAGTTCCCTCACCCTTGGAAACATCCATTATTCTGATACTTTCCCACAGTACTGTGGACAAAGTGGGATTCTACTGAAAGTAACCTCACAGGGTGATCTGGTCATAAATTCCTACCTGGGAATCCTGAGTAGTCATGCCCCAGGCATACAACTTCTTTAGTAAAAGGTTTATATTTGCTTTATGGAAGCTCTGTTTATTGTTTCTGTGCATCTAGGTTAACACACCTTTGAAATGCCTCCTTTTGAACTTTTTCTGCTAAATTGTGAGTGAGCATTCTCAAGAAAGCACATAATCTTAACTGTTCTGTAGTCCAACCCTGCCTTGCTTTCTCCCACCTCTCTGTCATCTTTCTTCTTTTTCACCAGCAATGCTGGGCTTGGAGGTGCCCAGGAAAATCCAAGTTGTGAACCAGGGCTGGCTGCTTCTAGTGCCAGGCCTGGGGCCACTTAACGAGAGGTATGGGGCTCGCTGAGACCAGATGCTGCTCGTTTGAGATAATGTAGGAAAATCTGAAGCAGGATCCAAGACAGGCCAATCCTATGGTAAAGCTGTTGGAAACAGCTCGGGTGAGCCCCAAAATTGGGTGGGGCAGGGTATCAGGGAATCACCAGGGTGGGGCCAACAGTGTGAGCCAGGTTGCTGGAGTCCCAGATATGGTGCCCGACTGCTGCCCCGGGGAAGGGCTCACCAAAGGAAAAAAGGCCTCTGCCAGCACATCTGTCTGGGAGGAAACTTCCCCTCCAGCTCTCACCCCGATGGTGAACAGCTCAGTTCTTCCCTGTTCTCTGGTGCCTTTCAAGCTGCCTCCTCTCCGAGCTCAGAGGGAGCGAGTCCAAGTAAGTCTGTGCGCGGGCCCTTTAAGAGGACTTCCATTCAGCTGGATGTCAGGAGGTTCTGAATGATGCTTGTGTTATAGTTTAGTTGTAATTTTGATGTGGTTGTGGGAGGAGGCGAGACCTCGTTTACCTGTGCACCATCTTGACCGGAAGTCCCCTGTAATTTTTCTTACCTTCCCTCCTTAATCTCAAACACACACCAAAAAAAAAAAAGAAGAAGAAGAGGAGGAGGAATGAAACTGCTACACTGCTATTCTCTGGAGCATTTGAGACCTTGCTCCCCACACTATGTTGTCAGTTTTGGCTCAAACTCATAAACAATCTGTATAGGTGTGGATGTTCTCACATAGACAATACTTCAGTTTGCCTGGTTTCTATAAGGAATTAAATAGTGTGTGCTCTTTTGTATATGCCTTTTTAATCTGAGCATGTTTTAGAGATTCATTCATGTTGTTGCATGTATCAGTAATTCCTTCCTTTTTATTACTATGAAGTGTTCCATTATCGGAGTATACCAAATTTCTTTACCCATTCTCCTATTGATACATACCTGGATATTTTCAGTTTGGGGAGATTATTATTAAGGTGGCTCTAAAGCATTCTTACACAAATCTAGTGTCAGTTCATCATAAAAAGCCTTCCAATTATAATCCCTTGTATTAGGGTTCTCCAGAGAAACAGAACCAATAGAATATGTAGAAAGAAATTTATTGCAAGGTATTAGCTCACGTGATTATGCAAGCTGAGAGTCCCATGAGCTTCTGGACACCTATGAAAGGTGCTGGTGGCCTGAGAACCGGTAGTAGTGAGGACAGGAGCAGATCAATATCCTAGCTCAACCAGTTCGTCCAAGGGACAGTGAATCCAGTCGTCCTCCACCTTTGCTTTTCTTTTTTTATCCTCACCCGAGGACATTTTTTGATATTTTGTTCAGATAGAGTGGGAGGGAGAGAGAGAGAGAGAAACATCGACATGAAAGGGACACATCGAGTGGCTGCCACCCACACGACCCAACCAGGGTCGGGGACAAACTGCAACCGAGGTACATGGCCTTAGCGGGAACCGAACCCGGGTCTCTCTGGACCACAGGCCGACGCTCTAACCGCTGAGCCAAACTGGCCAGGGCCGTCCTCCACCTTTTCATTCTTCTCAGGCCCTCAATGGATTGGATGATGCTCACCCACACTGGGGAGGGCCATCTACAACATCTACCAATTCCAATGTTAATCTCTTCCAGAAACACCTTCAGAGACACACCCAGAAGTTATGTTTAATCAGACACCTGGCATTTCATGACTCAGTGGCCCCAACTTTTATGTGTTCTGTGGCCTAAGTTGACACATAACATTAACCATGGCACTGTATACCCTTTCTTCATGGTACTACAACAGCTACATTTCTTGCACTTATTTGTGTGATTTTTTTGAGTAAGAACCATCTCTCCAACTGGACTGTAAGTTTCATAAGGAGGAGCTTGATGGTTTTATTCACCATTGTATCCTTACATGTATACTCCATCTAGGGATTGACTGAATAATTGAATGAATGATAAATGAGTATAAGTTCTATCCATGTAGACATTAAATTATCACATTGTAGCTTATCATTACAAATGTCTCATTGTAACAGTTAAACTTTCTACGAAAAATGGTGGGTACTCTGCAACATGAATTATATGTGAATTTATGACGACACATTTTTGTAATAGTGTGGGTAAGCTTTCCTGCATGTGATTTTATTTAAAGAGGTTAAGTTGTAGAATCTTTTACTTGAAAATTACATTTATTCTAAATATCATTAGAAGAGATGATTCACTTCCGACAAATGCTCTATATTCAGAAGCCCAGTCTTAAGAAATATGTAAACAACCATGGTCCTTAAAGAGAAAAATCTAGGAGAAACATCTGTAGCAAAAAATTAATTAATTAATTAATTAAAAGTAAATAAAATGTTGCATGTAAAAAAGAGAGAGAGAAATCTAACAATTTACACAATGCTGTATATTTCCACTCTAGTCACCTCATGTGGCATTAATCAGAATCAACAGTTTTATGATTCAGACGTACGTCATTGCCATAATCACATTAACTTGGAGAGCATCTTTAGTGATAACATATGTCATAGTTGTAGTCAACATGAATATGTAGAAAAATAGTATGTGGAGTTCTAATAGTAAGCTCTAATTCTGGTTTTATAAATTATAAATTCTTAAGTGTCAGTCTCTTTTAACTTGGGAAAAGTAATTTCTATCTCATTGTGTTGCTGTGATAAATTGCTCTCAAGGGCTTGGCCTAGTTTCTCTTTCATAGAAGCCATTTAATACATGTTCCCTATATTCTATCATTATTTTAAGGCAAACAAATATGTTTTTGTTCTATGAATTTATCAAAGATTTCCAAATCAGGCTGATTATCAGTATTATCTGAGAAGCCTTTATAAAAGATAGGTTCCCAAACTCTCTCTGTGGAGGTACAGATTCTACAGGTTTGGGTTGAAACCCAGAAATCTATGTTTTTCCAAAACTCTCTGGTGGTTTTGATGATGAGCCAAACTCTTCCAGTTCTGCTAGGGCATTTCACTCTTTTTATAACTGCAACTTACTTCGTAAGTGCCTGTGGTGAGTCGGGTACTTTATTTTCATTACTCCCAATAATTCCAGGAGATTTCTGTGGTAGAGAGCAGCTGGATTTGTCCAATTTAGGGTGTTAATTAAGGGCTGACAGACCCCAAAGCTCACCTCTCTCTCAATTATTGAAACATTTATCCTTGGTAACTTGCTCAAATTCTGCGCCACGAGTAGACGCTGAGACGGTGTCTGAGAACTTGCCCTTTGTAAGGAGGAGAGGCAGCCTTTATGGAGTGAGCAGTACAGATTCCGGGGGGACCGAGGATGCACCCACTCCTGACACTCCAGCTTTGTGGCTTCAGGCAAACCTATTAATTTGTCTGAGTCTTAGCTTCCTCATCTGTAAAACACAGATAATACAGGAGATTACAAAACAGTTGTCATGCAGTTGATTGTGATGGTGAGAGAATGCAATATGAAATGCCACATGAATATAAGGTGGTATTGTTATGTGAGTTTGTAAATCTTGCCAAATATACAAGGCCAACTCTTGTTAGTTTTGGGATTAAGGGATAAAGTATCACCATTAAGATAAATTAGAAATACAAAGACTGTGGTTCCTTATTGACACTTTTGTTTATTCAGGTATTATTTTAGTATAAAAAGTGTGTGTATTTTCATTAGTCATTAGGCGATTTACATTCTCTGAGCTCTCTCACCAGTGAGGATTTCCTAGGACTTTAGAAATAGGCTGATTAAATAAGCATTTAAGTATATATTTTTACAAATCTTCATATATCATTCACTTTCAGAGAGCTAAATACAAACTAATTTATGGATATTCAGAGATCTTTCTTTTTTTAAGATGTGTTTTTGTTGGTTTTTTTTTAAGAGAAAGAAGATGGGAGAGGGAGAAAGAGAGAGAAACATCAATGTGAGAGAGAACCATCAATCGCCTGCCTCCTGCATGCCCCCCACTGGGGACCGGGCCCACAACCTGGGCACATGCCCTGACTGGGAATCAAACCGGGGACCTCTTGGTACATGGGTTGACTCTCAACCACTGAACCACACCAGCCAGGCCCAGAGGTCTTTCTTAAACCTGAAATGGTAACAAATTCTGTTGTGTGCTAAGTAATGAAAGATATGGAGGCTAGTTCTCCAGGGACAGTTGCCCCAGAGTTAAACAGAAGCCACATCCTTCCTAGATAAAGAATGAGGAAGAAAGTTGGCTGGAGAGGGGTGGGTGCTGGACATTTTTACATTAGCCAGTTACATAATTTAATACTTACTTTATAAGGAATATGAGAGAGGGGAACCCTTGGCTAAACTTGCCGCCATTTGCGATGCACTAGGTTAAAAGACTAGAGTCAACAATCATAAGTGGTTTCGATTTTTCAGGGGCTTCTTGAAAGTTTGAGGAGAGGTCACCTGATAACTTTAAGCTATATTCACGGTTTTAAAGTGTATATTCTTGTCTCTATATTAAATCAGTAAAGTAATTTTTTAAAAATTGAAGGTGATAGGCAACAGATTTGAACCCTCTCTAAAGAAAGCTATTTTTCAGATCAGTTACCTCCATCCCCAAGAATGTAATAGTTTCATATGAAAATTTAGAATGGCTGAAACTTTTTGAGAAACTTCCTGTAAGTTTCATATTTACTTTAGAACAAAGTCTAAAAGACAGAACTGATTAGAATAAGTCACAAGTCGAGAAATATTGAAAGTATATTTTAGATTTATCTGGCTCAGCTAATAGACACCAAATTTCCTGTGACTTAGTTTGTCTTCTTTAGAGGACTCAGTGCAGTAAAACTATCTGGAGTTTTCCAAGTGTGGTTGTCTAATGGGACGTTAATCTCAAGATAAAACTATACGTAAAAATACGATTCATCTCTCTCTCTCTCTCTTGCCTTTTCTTGCAGGTATTTCTCCTTTTTTCTCTACAGACACCTCTTGGCTATCCCGCCCCCTGCTCTTACTCTTTTTAAACTTTACTCACTTGAATACTTCACAGTAATCTTAAATAAATAACTATTAATATACTTTTTTTTTTTTTTTTTTGCAAAGTGAAGATTATCCCTTAATTTACAGGAATATTTTGAGTAATTTTTTTTTTTCTATCCTCACCCGAGGACATTTTTCCATCTTTTTGTTCAGATAGAGTGGGAGGGAGAGAGAGGAAGAGAGAGAGAGAGAGACATTAACGTGAAAGGGGCACATCTAGTGGCTGCCACCTGCATAACCCAACCAGGGCCGCGGACAAACTGCAACCGAGGTACGTGCCCTTAGCGGGAACCAAACCCGGGTCTCTCTGGACCGCAGGCCGGCACCCTAACCAATGAGCCAAACTGGCCAGGGCAACATTTTGAGTATTAAATGTCATAACATATGAAAAATGCCTGTTGCAAAATAGGAATTTAATGCATAGAAATCCCTGTCCTCCTTTATGAAATACTACTTGACTGAGTCGGCTTCGTCCTGAGGAGTGGAGAATGGGATTAACCAGAGCCTTTCATATTCTAATGCCTATATCTTAAGACCTGTATCAGCCAATTCATGAAATAGAGACTCCCAAAGACACCCTGGAGCAACAGCTTGCTGCCCTGGTGACTTGTTTCCAGGACTGATACATCACCTCAACTCCAGTGGCCACACCACCCTGATCCTTGCCCTCACTTGTACTTATGTTTGTTTTATTTCTGACTATCAGACATAGTGCCATTCTCTACTTTTAATCCATAGAATTGTTTGTGGCACTTGATTTATCTCTTTTTCTTTTCAACTTGAACCCATTCCTCTTTTTGGAATTTCTCTCACCTCCCTATTCCTGGGACAGAAATTGGCAGAGAGTGTAAACTTCTCCCAGATTCTCCCAAAACCCTTGGTACATGCCTATTATTGACACAGAGGTATACTCCACACAGCTCTTAGCTACATTCTGAAGGGCTGTGTTGAGGACGCGTTCCAGGACATTACTTCTTACTTCCCATGTAAAGTGTCATTTGGGAAATTTATTGAAAATTAAGCTATAGGAAAAGACTGTCTAAAGTGCTGTAATATTTTCTCCATTCTGCTAACAAAAGAGCTGAAATTTATAGTCTATCCCTTTCTTTTTGGTTTGCCAGTAACTTTAAAATCAAATCTGATACAGCAAGTATATATAAATGTCTGACCTACATATTTGAATTTCTGATGTTGACAATACTAATTTAATTTATATGTATTTGATTCTGATTTTTTAAAAATTTATATTTAAATTTTACACTTTCATTCTAGTTTTTTTGTTTTTGTTTTTTTCTGAAAATTCCATTTGGATCCTTTGCAGGAAGAAGTAGAAGATAAACAAACAAACGATTATAACCTATTATCATTCTTATCGCTCTGCTAGTAATTTCTAATATATTATTTCCTCCACAAGGCCTTAAATCTATTTTGAAACTTATCTTTATAGTCTCTGAATTACTTATTACAAGCCAATACCATATGTTTGTTGCATAAAAGAATGTTAAGTAGCCCCAGCTTTGGAAGATGCCCATCCTGGGGATTCAATGCCATTCATTCATTTATTCATCTAAGCTATTGAATCACCACCATGTGCCCTAAGGGCTGCAAATATATTAATATAATAAAACATTTAAAAGATTATTAGGACTCTAGGACAGGGTGAATGTCCTTCAGTGGTAGGTGGAAAATTCAGGACAGGAAAATGGGACAAGGGGAGCCCGATTTAAGCATGCGAAGGTGGGAACAATTAGGCTAATCTATGGAGTAGTTCATTGAGAAACAGGCAAAGTCACACCTTCCAGCCTTTTGTGTCATACATAAGAACATAAATGATCACACAGGGCTAAGATTCATAATATCTAAAGCATTCCTAAACATCAAAAATATAAAGATCAACGACCCAATAAACATGGACAGACATTTCACAGAAGCAAAACAAATAGCCCATAAACATTTGGGAATCTCCACCTCCATGGTTATCAGGGATATGCAAATCACAAACCCAGTGTTCTACCATTGACATTCATCAGATTGTCAAAAATGAAAAGGTCAGGCATGGCCAGTGTGGCTCAGTGGTTGAGCATTGACTCATGGACCAAGAGGTCGCTGGTTCAATTCCCAGTCAGGGCACATGCCCAGGTTGTGGGCCCAGTCCTCAGTGGGGTGCATGCAGCCGATTGATGGTTCTCTCTCATTGATGTTCCTCTCTCTCTCTCCCTCTCCCTTCCTCTCTATCTAAAATCAATAAAAAATAAATAAATAAATAAATAAAATGATAAAAGTCAGTATCTTGAGAGCAAGGGTATAGAACAAATCTGTTTGTGATTAGCGAATCTGTACCTCTAATTCCAATGCAAACATTGAAAGGCAGCATAGATTTAGGATTGAAATAAATCGTTTTGAAAACAACTGTGAAACACATTATTTACAAGACTTTTTGCCACAAGATATAGGTTTGTTTTATGTTCATTTCACTGTTTTAGCCTCATCATTTGGCACAATCCTTACACATATTGAGTCCTCAATAAATCTTCATTGAATTATAACTAACAAAAATTAACTTCAAATGAAAGAAGTCCAACTTCATATATTTTGAATGAGAATTCATTATCTCTTTGAAGAAGTTTATAGCAAAATCTGTGTTTTTCCATTCTTATTTGAACATGGTCAGAACTTGGGAAGTGGAATATTCCAAATCCTTGGAGATGGTTTCAAAAAAATTATTTGATTAATAAAATCGGGTGCTTTTAATCATCTCATTCAAAGATTTATTGCTACTGACACACGCTAGCTGTTTCTTACATTATAAACAGTGGAGGGAAAATTTAAAGCTTAGCTTAACACAGTGATTGTGGAAAGAAAATGGTTTTAATGAAGCTGTACATCAACTTTTCCTCATGCAGTATTTTGGTTTATTATTTAGTCTGGTATAGTAGATGCAGAATTATATCTTGCTTACTTGCCCTGCCACCAAGTTCTGTCTAATTTTGTTTACTTAACTTCTCTGGTTCTTTGTTTTCTTGCGGGCAAGGTACAACTCATGGCCTTTTAAGTCTGTATAAATGCAAGAAATTGGCTTTTCTACAGCTTGTGCTGATGGAAGGGAATTTGTTTATTGTATAAATTGAATTTAGTTGCAACTCATTTTTTTGCAATTTTTATGAATTTATTTTTGTTACAGATGTTTCTCCCCCCCCTCCCCCCCGATCTCTCCCCTGCCCCCAGCATTGTTGTCTATGTCCATTGGTTATGCTTACATGCATATAAGTTCTTTGGTTTTCTTTTAGGCCCTTAAGATAACTTTGCAATAACCACAGATGTCCCAAATCACAATTCAGTAGTAGAACCCATTCCTTCTCAGATCCTCCCTCTGAACTTCCACTGTGTTCCCAATCATCTTTTTGGGTCACTGGCCAGACATTTGAGGGATTTTCTTTCCTAACTTTCCTCTAAAATTACAAAAAAATTTCTGTAATAAAAATCTGACTAGAGTCAAAATGTAGATTTCCAGTTTATTCATTGATGTATGATACATCTCTAATACATTTGCATGACATTACTCAATGCCCTTTCCCATGAATTCCCTACAAATCCAAATCTATTCCTCTTTTAAAGTTCAACACAAATGTCACATCCTTCTGGAACACCTGTGTCCTTCAGCTTTCTGCTTTCTTATTTCTTATCTCTTTTCTCTTTCCTTCTGGTCACCTGAACTGTCAGCTGTCACGGGATTATTACTTCATGAGGGCAGACACCACACCTTTTTCACTGTTCAATTCTCAAACCAAATGCATTCTGGCATTTAAAAATAAGCACTCAAAAAATAGAAAATGAATGAATAGATTAGTGAATTAATTAGGAAAATTGAGTCTTTATTGTCCAAAGAAGTTTTTCTTTGATACTTTTCCCTTTGCAGATACTTATCCAATGTACTCATTATTTCTAATAGACCTTATTTGCTAACATTGAAGGGTAAAACTTATGCTCCAGCCCAAGATATTTACTGAGTGAGTGAGTGAGTGAGTGAATGAATGAATGAATAAAACAATGAAACCTTTCCCTAGATATTTATGAAGACTTTTAAATTTCATTTGCCCTCTGCTTGTATGTCTGTTATCTAATTACAAGCAGATGATGCTGGGAGAAGCACGGTCTGCTCTAAGTACATGAGAATTGTGAATTTCTTTGGTAGATAATAAGTGTTGATAAATGCTCTGACTTCTAGGGGGAGCTCAGGGAAATATAGCTTCTGTTAGGGCTAGAGCTTTTGCTGAGGGTAGTAAAGACATTGTAAAGAGACCTGAGCCGAGGACCTTTTCTCCAAATCTTTCTCTTGCACTTTGTCTCATGGAATTCTCGTGGAACTGTAGGCCAACTGCGGGTACGTTCCTATTCGGAGTAACTATTCCTACTCTTGCAAAACCAGAAAGGAACTGGAGTAGAGCCCAAAGAATATACTGTATACACCCGAGGTAATCTAAGATAAAAGAAACAGAACTACATCAGGGTGGAATGAGAGTGGGGCTTGGACCCAAGACTTGAGCTAAAAATAAAGCATAGAATGCATTTGGTTGGTTTGTATGATATGCTTCTTAGATGTCTGGCTGTGGTATCCTCCACCTTTGCAAATGGCTAGTCAAGATTTAGTGGATGTATGCCTAATTACTTCTCCCAGGAGATATAACAGATAGTAAGATGCCTTGGTACATTTTTGGATTCAAGAGTGATAGGAAAACAATGTGCTGTGAAGATTAGTCTTGTAGGAAAGTTCAGGGACAACTGAAAGAGGCTAACCCTAGAGCTGGAAAAGTAACCAAGAAATTGTTTTGTCAATACAGAATGTAGTAATGAGCAATCAAACCAGCGAGTTTATGGGAATGAAGATAAGAGGAAAAATTAAAGGAAGGAGACACTGTGGTCACATAAACACAGGGAAATAAACATAATGACAAATATTATTTGATGTCATTTACCCATTATGCAATAGACTAGATTGCAGACACAGCTTACTTTCAGCTTAAGGAAAAATTTGAAGTTTCGAAATATATGCTATTTCTAAGTAAAATGTATAAAACACATTTTCTTAGTTTACTGGATTTCTTAATTTTATATCCCTTCTATATTTATTCATTTCTTAATGCTTTTATCCAATATTAAGATGAAAATACATGTTACCTTAGTATGAGATTCAACCAACCATCAAACAAAGCTATGATTGGTAGATCAGAAAATTTTATAAAGTAGCTAGAATAGAAACTAGTATAGAGTAAGTACTCTAGAAATGTTAATTCTCTTCTTGATTTGTGCCTTTTAAAAGCGCCATTAAGTTGAGACTTGATATGTCTCTATTTAGGCAAGGACTTCAAGCAATAGAGGCCAATGAAGCCCAAATTCCAAAATGAGGAGTTGATCCCTTTTTGCAGGACTACAGAGAAGATGGTATCAAGCAGTTTTCTGTCTTTAGCTCCTCACCCCCGTTCAGAAATAAAATGGTGAAAACTGAAGTGGCTTGGAGTTGATGGAAATTGAGGGTTGTCTGAGGTGAATTACGAGACCCATCCACGCCAAGGGGTACAATGACAGTCCTAGTCTCTCACCTAGTCCCTCATAGAGAGAGGATTTGTGAAGACCAGTTGATGAATTTTGTGTGGATCTCTTGGGTTGAAGGGACATAGAGACTCAAGTTTGATGAATTCATAAAAAAGGAAGTTTCTAGGGCAGAAGCTGGTAAAACCCTCCATGTAAGAGGAGCTGAAGAGTGTCTGAGAACTGTATCCTCTTGAGAGTGGGTCACAGATTAATGGTTTTCTAAGGATCAGAGATGTAGATTCTAACGTAGAAATTTTATCTTGGAATTGTTTTGAGAGAGATCCACTGAAGAAGCTTCTTATAAAGAGCCAGGCAAAATCAGCAGCAAAATCCTGAAGTGAACCTTTGGAGGCAGAAGGGGGTCGTGTGTTATTAGATGAAGAGTGTTGTCCGAATCAAAGGGAGGTGTAATATGATAAGCGTGCTCAGGAGGAAAAGACACCGTTTTTAACTCTGGCATCACACAGGAGAAACCAATAGCAGATTATATTGGTGTCAGTCAAGCAGGACTTTTCCTACCTCTTCCTTCTGCTATATATGCATCCCTTCAACCCCAGGCCTACTGAATGGAAGAAGGAAAACAAAAACCCTATTGGGACTTCCACTTCCAATAATGGTGGACTAGGAAACAGAACTCATTCTCCCACTGAGAACAACGAGAAAACATGGTCAAAATATGTCAATACAATCTGCTTAATGACACAAGAATGCTAACAAGGCATTAAAGATGTGTAAAGACAACATCTGGGAGAAGAAAACAGACAGATAAGCCCAGCACCTGGGGCTGCTCTTTTCTTAGAGGTACCTACCAATTCCAGAAGAGATGACGACGAGGATGAGAAGATAAAAAACAGATTTGGACTGTCTCTCAGGATGATCTAGATCTAAATACATAAATATAAACACAGATATAGACATAGATATATAGATATGTTGACATCAATATGTATGCAATGGAAATGGACAAGCTGATTCTATAATTTACGTGAAAATACAAAAGACCCAAAGTAGGCACAATAAGCTTGAAGAAGAATAAAGTTGAAAACAAATACTACTATATTTTCAGGCTTATTATATAGTGTTTGGTTTTGGCATATAACATACATATATATATATATAACTGAACAGAACAGAGAGCTCAGAAATTGACTCACACAGATAGCATCACTTGGCATTTTTGCAAAGGTGTCAATACGATTTAATAAATCGTGTTAGAGCATCTGGATGCCCTATGAAATCATATACATCATAGACCTAAATGTGAGAGTTAAAACCATAAAGCTCTTGATGAAAACAGAATGCCTTCTTGATAATGGGTGGACAAAGATTTCTTGCCAGGAGGAGAATTATCCCAATTCTGAAGACAGAGGGGTGACCAGAATGAAAGTAAGGAAAAGGATAGATCCGGGGTAAACCGAAATGGAAAATTAATGCATAAAAAAACAACAATAATAACATATTTGGGAATATATAATATTTGAGTTAACATAGAAGATAGCAGTGACATAAGTCAGGAGGAGAGTAAATGAAATTCCAGAATCAGATTTATATTACATTTTAATGATAGAAGAGTAGCTCTAGGTTTACCATTGAACCTGTAATAAAAAAGCTGATAGTGGGGGAAGAAATAGAATAATTTTTCAAAATTGATTCTCGAATTGACACTAAATGATTCAAAATATACACACGGCCGCCGCTCTGAGTGCACCGCATTTCTGAAGTGGGTGCTATAAGAGAGTTTTCGTCCCTGGCCAGTTTGGCTCAGCGGTTGAATGCTGGCCTGCGGACCAGAGAATCCCAGGTTTGGTTCCTGCTAGGGGCATGTACCACAAAAGAAAAAAAAAAAGAGTTTTTGTGAGTAGCATGGCTTGAAAATTATTAACCAGGGACCACTGAATGTAAAAAGTGCTCTCTACTAACATTTACTTCTCATAAACGCAAATAAATTATGCTGAGAGAAGCCAAAAAGGACAATAAAGGAGAAAGAAATATATAAAAGAGACAGAACAAGTATAAAACAAATAAAAATAGGTAGATTTAACACATATATGTCAGTAATTACATTACAGGTAAATAAAAAACTCCGATTGAAGGACAGAGAATGTCAGATTCGATAAAAATGCAAAATTTAACTATGTACTGTTTACAATAAAAACAGTTAAAGTATGAAGATACAGAAATATTGGGAGTAAAAACGGATGGAATAAGGCTATCATAAAAAAACAAAAAGATTATTATAGCTATATTATTAAATTAAGTGGAATTTAAGGCAAAAATGTAGCATAGATAAAGAGGATCAGTTCATATTGACATAAAGTTCTGTTTATTAAGATAGAATAACTCGCCCGGCTGGTGTGCCTCAGTGGATTAAGCATCGTCCCATGGACTGAGAGGTCCCGGTTCGATTCCCAGTCAGGGCACATGTCCGGGTTGTGGGCTCAATCCCCAATGGGAGGCGTGCAGGACGCAGCTGATCAATGTTTCTCTCTCACATCGATGTTTCTGTCTCTCTCTCCCTCTCCCTTTCTCTCTCTCTAAAACCAATAACAAATAATAAAATGAAACTATTCTAGGCAGTAAAAGTTACCCTTATTTAAAAGTAAAGAGAGAAATGATAGCACCTGCTAGATTTCGACCCATGGGGCAGAGCAAGAAGGGAAAGCAGTATGAGCAACGGGACAAGCAGGGAGATGGAATGCTGTGTCCTTAGCACGACCCCATTGGAACCTGCTGGTCCAAAGGAACAGCTCCTCGCTGGCCCTCTACAGCTCTACCAACAAATCTGCTAAATGGGGGGGTGGGGGTGGGGGGGGAGGGTTTAAAAAATATTTCCAACACTAACAATTCATGGTACTTTGGAAGAAGCCATTTGATTGCCTGGCATTTAATATTGTTGTGGTGACATTTGGTAATCAATAAACAAAAGATGATGAGCAGACACATAGAGTTTAGCAAACCCAACTCCAGAGAGGACAAACAGTATAGTTAAGTGAGTAGTAGGTAAGACGTTGTAATTAGAGGCAGACTTCTTGTGTTCAAATCCTGGTTTGGCCACTTACTATGTGTGTGACCCTGGGCCTTGGTTTCTTAGTTTCAAATGAGATAATAACAATAGGATTTAGTTGATCATTTTAAATAAGATAATATGTGGAAAATGCTGGCATATGCAAGGTACTCAGTTATTCGTATATGTATGTATGTATATATTTTTTACTTATCTCACCTTGAGGAAATCCTCTATTTGTATAGCCTTAACTCATTCATTTCAATGGCTGCATAAGACACCATTGTATGGATGTATACTTGTGTGGCATATCCTCTATTGATGGAAATATTCAATTATTTGCAACGAAAATGAGTTGCTATGACTCATGTACTGAATCACTGAGATGAGTCCTGTCATGCGATGATTTAGAATAATTAATGTATTCCTGGCAAGAAAAAGGATGCTTATAGTAGACCCTCCCAACCACACCTTCAGCAGCATCTCTTGGGTGGTTAGTGACAGTTTCTGTATAGTTGGCTACTGCTTTGTAGCATGAAAAGGGGAGGGGCTGGTGGATCAATAACGGGCAGTAGGAGAAGGAGTGTATCTTTCATGCCAAGATGCTACTTTGCAAAGTGGAAAAATAAACCATGTTTTGGGCATTAAACGGAACTTATTTTCCTTGGTTCAATGTGAAAGAATGTTCTCTCTTCTTCAACTATTATTTGTTTGGTATTACTTAGACTCAAAATTCTACTGCATAGTATTCAGATAATCAGATCTTTGGCCCAGCCCGTCTCCCAAATCTTCTGTCATATATTATGTTCTTACCAACTGGAAAACTTCCCCTTTTTCCAACATGTTCCTTCCTCCGCTGGGTACGTCCTCTCATCCAGCTCTGTCAATATCAGTTCGAGGGCCAGCTTCTTCTAAGCCCTCTCTGTTCCTGGCTTCATTCTCAATAGAGATCTCCCCTCCTGTCAATTCACTTCAACATTAACTCTTCGGCAGGACTTCTCACATACTCTGTGTGGGTTTCGTGCCAATGTGATCGCAGGTTTCATTCTCCCTGTGAAGTTATAAACTTGTTTAAAAAAATACAACAAAGCACCTCTCACTCTTTAAATGTGATTAGCATACTGCCTTTCATTTTTTGCTCAGTAATATTGTTTGAACAAATGAATTAGGATTATAAACTAAACAGGGTATAAGGTAGTTGCACTTTTAGGGAAATAAATAAAAACACAATTAGGAGGAATATCATTACCCTGCCGAATAAACTGTGAATTTATGGCTATTTAGCTGTGGTTACAAGTAACCATAAAGAATATAGAAGGTTGGTTGAATTTCAGAAGTACAAAAAATACTCAAGTTAGTTAATTCACTTAGAAAACTGGACATCAAAATAAATGTATTTGGTTTAGAAAGACAAATTCATTGAAATACCCTTCTTTATATTACAAAAGATTTAGAAAACTCTTCCAGGAATAGGCTAGAGCACGAAGACCATTTTATCATCTCTGGATCTGCCAAGATCATTAATCTAATGCTTTCTTTGTTCATATACTTTACCTGTTCATTAGGTGTATATATATATATATATGATTAGCCTCATACCTAAAATGGTTCATATGCACAATGCCCAGTGACTTATACATTTCTTTTTAGGAAAATAATGTAAATGTCTTTTGATTAATTATACAATCATTGAAAGAGCAGCACCCCTTTCTAAACACCCAATTAATTATCCAACGACATTGTATGAAGTACGATTTGTTTTAATAGGAATAAATTTTACTTTTATGCTTTATCCATCTTTCACTCACACCTATCCTCAGTGTTTAAAGGCTTGTTTCTACTTGAGCATACTTTGATTTGTGGTCAATGATGATTCAGATGGGCAGCCTTAGATGACTCACAGGTATGCGCTACACCTAGGTGACCTATCATTTTCAGAACACTTTTTCCAGTTCTGACACTGCCCAGTTTTGTCTAGCACATGAATCTCTTTAAGTCACAGGTATTATGACCATTGACCAACAAGAACTTATTTATTGCACCTATAAAATTAATTGAGAAGATTATAACCTTTATGTGGAAACCACAGAATTGTTGTTTAAAAATATGAGGGTCGCCCTGGCCGGTTTGGCTCAGTGGTTAGAGCGTCTGCCTGCGGTCCGGAGAGACCCGGGTTTGGTTCCCGCTAAGGGCACGTACCTCGGTTGCAGTTTGTCCCCGGCCCTGGTTGGTCGTGCGGGTGGCAGCCGCTCGATGTGTCCCTTTCACATCGATGTTTCCCCCCCTCTCTCTTCCTCTCTCTCCCTCCCACTCTGTCTGTACAAAAAATGGAAAAATGTCCTCGGATGAGGATTAAAATATATATATATATATATGAGGGTCAATAATGGGCATTTCTTCTCCATTCTTTCATGCATGATAGAGACACATTATGAAGTCTGTCATATTTTTTTCTAAAACTATCATTGTCACTATCACTCATTAGTTGGTACTTACTAGCTAGCTACTATTTACATAGCTCTCTACAAAGAATTGACTAAATAGAAGTCCCCCGTCTAAGGGGATTAGAATGAACCAGACATACATGACACAGTGCAAAAAAGTGAAAATATCAAAACATGTATCTTTGTATTAAGTTCTAAATGAATGTTCTTAAACTATTTTCTGTGATAAGGCAGTCACTGAGATCTAGGTGCTACATTCAACTGGGGTGGATCTTATGAGTGTTGTAGGCATTTTTACGAGCAGTCTCAACAGGCTGTCACAGTACTTACTTCTGGACCAAGTCTAGGCAGAGTACTGCCAACCCTGAATACTGCCACCTGGATGCAAAACTGGTCATTAGACAAGAGCCACCTCAAACTCCTCGTGTTATATTTACAAACTTTCTTAAACCTATATATTTTTTCCTCTCATGTCAATGGAAGAGATAAGTCACTGACATTATTTCTTTCATTTGTATTTTACTCTTTTTTAAAAAAATATGTTTTTATTGATTTCAGAGAGAGGAACAAAGAGAGAGGAATAAAAACATCAATGATGAGGGAAACATCGATTCGCTGCCTCTTGCAATGCCCCCTACTGGGCATCAAGCCTGAAACCCAGGCATGTGCCCTGGCTGGGAATCGAACTGGGGACCTCCTGGTGCACAGGCTGATGCTCAGCCCGTGAGCCACACCAGCCGGGCCCACTTGTACTTTAGATCCCAGCCTCTCTTTCCTTCATAGGAAGATCACCTTTTCAGCTTCCTTTTCCCAGTTCCCTCCCATCAACATTTAGGTATACTCAAGACAACTTCTCATCTAAAATAAGAAAACACCTCTCCACCTCAAAGCCCCATTAATCTCCTGCCTCTTCCGCTTCTACTTCAACAAATAGTTTCATTCTCTTTATATCCTCATCACTCACCCAAGCACTCCAATCTTGTCTTCCCATAAACTCCTCAGAAAAGATTGTCAACGAGGCCACCCATGATCTTGTGGCTTAATCCAATTAATATGTTTAAGCCTTATCTTTCTTCATCTCCTCACAACATTTCAAAATTTTTATTATTTCCTTTTTAAAATGCTGCCTTTCATAACAATAACCTCTTCTCCCCCATATATATATCTCTTCTCTTTTAACAGGACCCCCCCCCATATATCCAGTGACACTGTAACGAGAAAAGTTATTCTATTTTCTGTTACCCCTGATTGATGTAGGAGAGGACATGAGGCCGAGTTCTGACTAATAGGGCACGAGGAGAACTCTGGATGAGGGCTACTGGCAAGCCGTTTGAGTCATTGAACGAGTCGTGTGAGGCATTAGCTACGAGAGCCATCTTATAAGTAAGAAGGAGAGGCAGTAGAACAGTGGCTGAGAGCATGAACTCTGAGTCTGGTGTTCAAATCACAGCTCCCAATATGCTATCTTATGACCTGGGTAAGTTTCTTAGTCTTTCTGTGCTGACCTTTTCCCATCTGGGAATGGTGACAGTAATTCTAACTGCCTGAGAGGTGTGAATAAGTTAACTTTCTGAAACAGTGGGACTAGAACAGGGTATTTGTTCAATACACCTGGAAACAAAACCCAGCAGAGTGGGGGATAGACAGAAGCGAAGAATCTGGGTTCTGGAAGCCTCACGGAGCCACTGAACTGCCCACTTCCTGATCATTTGTCTTGCAGATAATAAATCCCTACTTTTAAAGCTATATTTAGTAGGAAATTCTGTTTTCGATGGAAAGCATCCTGACGAATACTCTCACCCTCCTGATTTTCTTTTTCATGTACGGTATTTGGTTTCTTCTTGTCGTATTTGAATCTGCCTTAAACATCGTCTATCCCTTGGCTTGAGCCTTCCTGATGCCGCGACCCGTTAACACAGTTCCTCGTTTTGTGGTGACCCCCAACCATAAAATTATTTTCGTTGCTACTTCATAACGGTAAATTTGCTACTGTTATGTCTTAGGTGACCCCTGTGAAAGGGTCATTCGACCCCCAAAGGGGTCATGACCCATAGGTTGAGAACCGCTGGCTTAAGGGATTCACAACTGTTCCATTGCTAGGCCCACTCTCCAGTCATTACTGTACAATAATGACTCCCAAATACAAATGCGCAGTTCAAGTCTCTCTTCCGAGCTCTAAACTCATATATAAAATGATTACTGAGTCTCTATACATGTCTCAAGGCAGCTGAAATTCAGCATTTTCAAAACGGTGCTCACTATCTCTCCTGCCATCAGCTTCAAAGCTAGTCTTCCGGCCAGGCTCCCTTCCTTAGCGAATGCATCACTAGACCTCTAGTGGGATAAACCGTGCATTTAGGTCTGTCTTTAAATCCTTCTCTCCTTCATCCATCCACATCCAAATCAACCACTAGGACTCGTCAGAAAATTCCAGGAGCAGCACAGGGGTCACGAACACTAGAGCAGGGCAAGCGAAGGGGAGAGACTGGATGGAGATGCCGTCCAGATGGGCAAGGACAAAAGCAGGCAGAGAAGTTAAGGAGCTAGTAAAATAATGCAAATGTGCAATGAAGGTAGCTTGGGCAAGGTTGTTGTTATGATGTTGGTAATAAGTGATTCCATCTTGGATGTGTATATCTATATCTATATCTATATCTATATCTATATCTATATCTATATCTATATCTATATCTATATCTATATCTATATCTATATCTATATCTATATCTATATCTATATCTATATCTATATCTATCTATCTATCTATCTATCTATCTATCTATCTATATTTTTCCTCACCTGAGGACATTTTTCCATTTTTTGTTCAGATAGAGTGGGAGGGAGAGAGAGGAAGAGAGAGAGAGAGAGAGAGAGAGAGAGAGAGAAACATCAACGTGAAAGGGACACATTGAGTGGTTGCCACATGCACGACCCATCCAGGGCCGGGGACAAACTGCAACCGAGGTACGTGCCCTTAGTGGGAACTGAACCCCGGTCTCTCTGGACTGCAGGCGACGCTCTATCTGCTGAGCCAAACCGGCCCGTGCAATTTTGGATATATTTTTAAGGAAGAGTCAATATAATTTTTTTTACATGCAAAAGTTTATTTAGAAAGTCACAGAGATAGGAAAGTTAAGCCAGCTGACTGTGTGGGCTCAGGAAATAAGTCACAGAGGCAAAAGAAGGGTCCTTGGAACTTAGGAGAAAGAAAGCAAAGATATATGTGTCTGGGGGAAGAAGAGGGGAAAAGCTTGGCATGTTCCAAAGAGGGGGATGGGAAGAATCGATATAATTTTTTAACAAATTTATGTGTAATGAAAGAGAAAGAGAGGACTCAAAGATTACACCAAGGTTTTGGCGCCGAGTAAGTGGAAGTATGGAGTTAGCATTAACTGAGATTGGGAAAGATTGCATTAAGAGCAGATTTTGAAATGAAGTGTTAAACATTATTTTTGAATCGGTTAAGTTTGAGGTATCTATTAGCAATCTAAGTGGAGAGTTTGAGTAGATTGTTCAGTAAACAATTCTTGATTCTGGATTGGAAATATAAATCTGAAAATCATTAGCACATAGATAAAATAAAAGATTGTGAAGTTGTATGTATAATCAAGGAATTGAGTATAAAAAAGAGAAAGAGTCTAAGGACTGAACTCAGGAGTACATCGATATTCCTCAGAGCATTTGAGGAGCAAAGGAGATTGAGTGAGATTAGACAGTAACTAGGAGAATGTGATGTTCTAGAAGGTAAGAAGAGTTTTACAAAGATGTGGAAGCAAAGCAACTAAGTCAAGGCTGCTGACCGGCTAAGTAAGATGAAGATTGAGAATTAACCATAAGGTTTAGCATCGTGGAGGACAATGGTGATCTATGCTAGTTAAATTGTACTTATTTACTTTAAGGTCTCATTTTAGATTACCTCCTTTGGGAAGTCTTCCAGGACCCTACAAAGCTGGATCAAGAGCCCTTCTTATCACACTTTTCATTTTATTCTAAGGTTTTGAAATTGCCCCTGCACTTATCTGTCTCCCCTAAACTGTAAGTGCCTTAAAGACAAAGACTTGGGTGTGATCGCTGTTATACCTTACAAAACAACTGGCAAAGAGAAGAGACAGCATTTGCCAAACGAACCTTAATTGAATTGCCTATAATTTGTGCCAAAAGGCCATTCCTGCAAGGTTAAAAAAAAGAGGGTGGATAACAGGGAGTAGCCAGATCTAGCAAGTATCAGTGACACATCCTTGGATGACAAAGACTAATATTTTTACCTCATTTGGTATAATTCTGATTCAGAGACGCTATTTTCAGAGAAGCTTGTTAGGGCAATCCCAAAGGAGCTTCGAATGGAATATTCAGGTGTGCCAGTTACCTGCGGGTAAGAGAGCAGCACAAAGCCAGCTAAGTAATTATTGAGCAGCTGCCATTAGTCAGCCATGTCCACCTCAACAATCCCTTATCAATGGAGAGCTTGTAGTTTTCCTAAAGTTTTTATGGAAGAGCTGTTAACAAAGCAAATGAAATGTGCACAGTTTAATTTCATACTCTACTAACTGAAAAGTTTGCCAAGGCTTCAATGAAACCAAATGTTTTTCTTGGAATCAAGACTTATGAATTGATTTCCTTATCATTTGTAAGAATTTATAAATATTTTAAAGAATTTTAAAATATTTCCTTTTGGGGTAGAAATATCCCTAAAATATAGCCTCTAGGACTATTATAATAATTAAATTAGTCATTACATGATAATATTATTGATAAAATTACAAGATTAAATAGTAATTATAGTCTTAAATGACACCTAGATCAGATGAATTTAATTGATGTCGTCAGATCATTTCATCCCCAAACAGCAGAATATACATTCTTTTCAAGTACACATGGAACATTTTCTAGGATAGACCACATGTTAGGTCAATCACAAAACAACTCTCACTGAATTTAAGAAGATTGAAATCATATCAAGTATCTTCTCTGACCACAACGGTATATGAAAGTAGAAATCAATCACAACAAGAAAACTGAAAAACACACAAAGACATGGAGGCTAAATAACATGTTACTAAACAATGAATGGATTAATAATGAGATCAAGAAAGAAAACAAAAGATACCTTGAAATAAATGAAAATAAGAATGCAACAACCCCAAATCTATGGGACACAGTGAAAGCAGTCTTAAGAGGGAAATGCATAGCATTACAGGCCCACCTTAAACAAGAAAAATCTCAAACAATCTAACTTTATACTTAAAGGAACTAGCAAAAGAACAACAAACAAAACCCAAAGTGAGTAGAAGAAAGGAAACAATAAAGATCACAGCAGAAAGAAACAAAATAGAGTCTGAAAACCAATACAAAAGATCAATAAAACCAAGAGATGATTTGAAAAGATAAACAAAACGGACAAACCTTTAACCAGACTCATCAAGAAAAAAAAGAGAGAGGACCCAAATAAATAAAATCAGAAATGAAAGAGAAGTAACAGCTAACACCAAAGAAATACACAGGATTAAAAAAAGAAAGAAAGAAAGAAATACAAAGTATTGTAAGAAGGTATTGTGGCCCTGGCCGTTTGGCTCAGCGGTTAGAGCGTCGGACTGCGGCCGGGAGAGACCCGGGTTCGGTTCCCGCTAAGGGCACGTACCTCGGTTGCAGTTTGCCCCGGCCCTGGTTGGTCGTGCGGGTGGCAGCCACTCGATGTGTCCCTTTCACATCGATGTTTCTCTCTCTCTCTCTCTCTTCCTCTCTCTCCCTCCCACTCTATCTGTAAAAAAAATAGAAAAATGTCCTCGGGTGAGGATAAAAAAAAAAAAAAGTATTGTGAAAAATTATATGCCAACAAATTGGACAATCTGGGCAAAATGGATAAATTCCTAGAAATATACAATAATCAAAAACTGAATCAGGAAGAATCAGAGACTCGGAATAGACAGGTTACAACTATTGAAATTAAAGCAGTAATTTAAAAAAAAACAAAAAAACTCCCAACAAACAAAAGTCCTGGACCTGATGCTTTCGCAGGTGAATTTTACCAGACATTCAAAGAACTAACACCTCTCCTTCTCAAACTATTCCAAAAAATCCAAGAGGAAGACTCCCAAGCTCGCTTTACAAAGCCAGCATTGTCCTAATTCCCAAACCAGATAAAGACACTACACAGAAAGACAAATACAGCCAAATATCCCTGATAAACACAGATGCTAACATCCTCAACAAAATATAAGCAAACCAGTTCCTTCAATATATTAAAAAGCTCATACACCATAATCAAGTGTGATTTCTTCCAGGGATGAAAGGTTGGTATATTTACAAATCAATTATGTGATATACGACACGAACAAAATGAAGGATGAAGATCACATGATCATATTAATAGATGCAAAAAAAGCATTTGATAAAATCCAGTACCCATTTATGACAAAAACTCTCAGCAAATGGAATAGAGGGACTAAACCTCAACATAGTAAAGGCCATATATGACAAACCCACAGCCAAAATCATATTTCATGGGCTAAAACTAAAAGCATTTTCTTTAAGATTGGGAACAAGACAGGGATGTCCACTTTCACCACTCTTATTCAACATAGTACTGGAAGTCCTAGCCACAGCAATCAGACAAGAAGAGGAAATAAAAGCTATCCAAATAGGAAAAGAGAAAAAAAAAAACTGTCATTATTTGTACATAGAAAATCCTAATGACTCCCCCCAAAATCTACTAGATTTAATAAATAAATTTGGCAATGTAGCAAGATACAAAATTAACACCCAAAAATTGATGACATTTTTATATACCAATAACGAACTGTCAGAAAGAGAAACAAACAAACAAACAAATAAATCCCACTTACCATTGCAACAACAAAAAAATTAAGATACTTAGGAATAAACTTAACGAAGGAGAGAAAAGACCTGTATTCAGAAAATTATAAGACACTGAGGAAAGAAATTGAAGAAGACCTAAATAAGTGGAAGCATATACTGTATTCATGGATAGGAAGAATTAACAACATTAAAATGGCTGGCAAGTGTGGCTTAGTGGTTGAGTGATGACCCATGCACCAAGAGGTTGCTGGTTCAATTCCTGGTCAGGGTACATGCCCAGGTTGTGGGCCCAATCCCCAGTGAGGGGCAAGCAGGAGACAGCCAACTGATGTTCTCTCTCATTGATTCTCTCTCTCTCTCTCTCTCTCTCTCTCTCTCTCCCTTCATCTCTCTCTAAAATCAATAAAGAAAAAAAAAATTTTAAAAACCCCAACAACATTAAAATGTCCATATTACTTAAAGCTATCTATAGATTCAACACAATTCCTATCAAGGTACCAATGGCATATTTCACAGAACCAAAACAAATATTCCAAAAATTTATATGGAACACAAAAGATTCCAAATAACAATAGCAATCTTCAGAAAAAAGAATAATGTTGGAAGAATCAAGCTACCTAGCATCAAACTATTACAAGTAATCAAAATAGCATGGTACTGGGAATAAAGACACATATAGATCGATAGAACAGAATAGAGAGCCCAGAAATAAACCCATGCCTGTATGGTCAATAAATGGTGTTGAGAGAATGTGCAAATTAATATATGTAAAAAAATGAAACTAGACCACTTTCTTACCCCATACAAAGAATAAACTCAAAATGGATTAAAGACTTAAATGTTAGACTTGAGACCATAAAAATCCTAGAAGATAGGCAATTAAATCTTGAACATTTCTCATAGCAATATTTTTCTGATATATCTTCTTGGGCAAGGGAAACAAACAAACAAATAAATAAACAAATGAAACTACATCAAGCTAAAATATTTTTACACAGAAAAGAAATCCATCAACACAATGAAAAGACAACCCACTGTATGGGAGAACATATTTGGTGATGTTACATCTGATAATGGGTTAATATCCAAAATTTATAAATAATTTATAATATTCAACACAAAAAAATACTATTTAATTAAAAATGGGCAAAGGACCTGAATAGAAACCTCTCCAGAGATGACATACAGACTGCCAATAGACATATGGAAAGATGCACACTGTCACTAATCATCAGAGAAATGCAAATTAAAACCACAATGAGATATCACCTCATACCTATCAGAAAGGCTATTATCAATAAATCAACGAACAAGTATGGTGAGGATGTGGAGCAAAGGGAACCCTCAAAAACTGTTGATGGGAATTCAGACTGGTGCAGATATTGTGGAAAGCAGTGTGGCTTGGTTGGTTGATCATGGTCTCATGCACTGAAAGGTTGCTGGTTCAGTCCTTGGTCAGGGCATATACCCAGGTTTCGGGTTCAATCCCTGGACAGGGTGCATGAGGGAGGCAACCAATCAATGTTTCTCATATCAATGTTTCTCTCTTTCTTCCTCTCCCTTTCTTTCCCTCTAAAATCAATTAAAAAATTATATTTTTAAGTAAAAATGGAACTGTCTTTATGACCCAGCAATTCCACTTCTGGGTCTATATCCAAAGAAAACAAAACACTAGTTCAAAAGAATATATGCACCCTTGTGTTCATTGCAGCATTATTTACAATAGCCAAGATTTGGAAGCAACCTAAGTGTCCATCAATAGATGAGTGGATAAAAAAGCAGTGATACATGCAGCTGTAAGAAAGAAAGATTTCTTATCCTTTGAGACAACATGGAGGGACCTGGAGAGTATTATCCTAAGTGAAACAAGCCAATCAGAGAAAGACAAATATCACATGATCTCACTCATTTGTGAAATACAATGAACAAAACAAAATGATGAACAAAACAGACCCAGAGACATAGAAGTAGGGTACAGACTGACAAACCTCAGAAGAGGGAGAGGGTGTGGGGGAGGAAAGAGATAAACCACAGAACTTATATGCATGTATGCATAACCAGTGGACATAGACAACAATGCTGAGGATGGAGTGGTGGGGAATCAGGAGGAGGGTGTCAATGGAGGAAAAAGGATATATATCTGTAACAAAAAAAATTAATAAAAATATTTAGAAAAAAAGAAAGCACCATAATGCTAATAAAAAAAAAACACTTATACAATGGAATAATACTCAGTTGTAACACAGAAGAAAATCTTACCTTTTGCAACATCATGGATGGACCTCGAGTATATTATGCTACGTGAAATAAGCCAGTAAGAGAAAGACAAGTACCATATAATCTCACTCATATGAGAAATCTATTGAACAAAATAAACTGACAAATAAAATAGAAACAGACTCATAGATTTAGAGAACAGACTAACAGTTGTCAGAGGGGAGCGGGGATGGGAGGCTGGGTGAAAAAAAGGTGAATGGATTAAGCAAAGAAAAAACCTTACAGACACATAAAAAAACCCCAAAACCCCCCCCAAAATGGTAATTATAGTAGGTCATTTATATTTATTTATTCTTATAGAAATATATAGTAGGTCATTTAATTTTAAGAAAAAGAAATGGGCCCTGGCCAGTTTGGCTCAGCAGTTAGAGTGTCAGCCTGTGGTTCAGAGAGCCCCGGGTTCGGTTCCCACTAAGGGCACGTACCTTGGTTGCAGTTTGTCCCGGCCCTGGTTGGGTCGTGTGGGTGGCAGCCACTCCATGTGTCCCTTTCACGTCAATGTTTCTCTCTCTCTCTCTCCCACTCTATTTGAACAAAAAAAGAGAAAAGGAAAAGAAATGATATACACTAATAATGAAAACTATTCTGACTCTGTAGGTTTTGTTTCTAGGACTTATGGAAGATTGGTTAAATTTACTTCTATAGATGAAAGAAAACCTTTAATTTTTAACTTTTATATGTTAATTTTATTTATTTATTTAATTTTTAAAATTGCAGGCCCTTGTTATTGATCATATCATTTCTCTCTATGCTTTTAATTATATTTTTCTTTATTGATTTTATTTTATTTTTATTTAATTAATTAATTTATATTTGTTACAGATGTTTCTCCTTTTTCCCCCACTGGTTTCCACCTCCCCCTCATTCCCCGCCCTGTCCCGAGCTTTGTTGGCCATGTCCATTGTTCATGCACACATGCATATAAGTTCTGTGATTTATCTCTCCCTCACCACCCCCTCTTCTGGGGATTGTCAGTCTGTACCCCACTTCCACGTCTCTGGGACTACCCCATTCCTCAGACTGTTATGTTAATTATATTCCACAAATAAGTGAGATCATGTGATACTTGTCTTTCTCTGTTTGGCTTGTTTCGCTTAGGATAATACTTTCCAGGTCCCTCCAGGTCGTCTCAAAGAATAAGAGATCTTTCTTTCTTACAGCTGCACAGTACTCCGTTGTGTATATGTACCACTGCTTTTTTATCCATTCGTCTACTGATGGACATTTGGGCTGTTTCCAGATCTTAGCTATTGTAAATAGTGCTGCTATGAACATGGGGGTACATATATTCTTCATGATTGGTGTTTCAGGCTTCTTAGAGTATATTCCTAGTTTTTATTGATTTTAGAGAGAAAGGAGAAGAGAGGGAGAGATAGAAACATCGATGAGAGAGAGCATCGATTGGCCACCTTCTGAATGCTCCCCACTGGGGATCTGGCCCACAACCTGGGCATGTGCCCTGACTGGGAATTGAATTGGCGACCTGGTGGTGCATGGGTGATGCTCAACCACTGAACCACACCAGCTGGGCTATGCTTTGGGGTTTTTTTGTTTGTTTGTTTGATCCTCACCTGAGGACGTTTTTCCATTTTTTTGTTCAGATAGAGTTGGGGGGGGGAGAGGAGAGAGAGAGAGAGAGAGAGAAACATCGACGTGAGAGAGACACATTGAGTGGGTGCCACCCACACAATCCAACCAGGGCCGGGGACAAATTGCAACCGAGGTACATGTCCTTAGCAGGAACCGAACCTGGGTCTCTCTGGACCGCAGGCCGATGCTCTAACCACGGAGCCAAACCGGCCAGGGCGATGCTTTGTTTTTTAACTTAAATTTTATTTTTCAATTACAGTTCATTTTTAAATTTTTATATTTCAATTACAATTTACATTCAAAATTATTTTGTATTAGTTTCAGGTGTACAGCACAGTGGTCAGACAACCAAAACTTCACAAAGTGCTTCTCCCAATATTACAATGTTATTGACTACATTCCCTATGCTGTACTTCACATCCCCATGACTATTTTGTAACAACCAATTTGTACTTCTTAATCCCTCCCCTTTTTCACCCAGTTCCTTAAATCCCCTTCTCTCTAACAGCTATCAGACTGTTCTGTGTATCTCTGAATCTATTTCCATTTTGTTTATTCATTTATTTTGTTCTTTAGATTTCACATATTAGTGAAATCACATGATATTTACTGTTAAGTTTAGTATGCTATATCTTACTAAGTTACTCTCTTTAAAAAGCATCTTTATCATTCTAAGGTTTACATTACATCTCAGTTCAATTATACCAATTTCTCTCGTTGATATCTCTCATATATGTACATATAAGACCTAATATATATACTATGTAATAATTATGTTATATAACTTGTATATAGTTTATATATAATATATCTATATCCTAATATTTATACATTCGGTCTTGTAAAAAAATTTCAGAGACTACTACAGCTAGAGCAGAATGGAGAAGCTAGAGACTAGATGGAGGTATATACATAAATTAAAGCTATAAAACTCTTGCTAGATTGAGAATAACCATACAGTGTGACATAAATAATAAACACCAAAAGCAAAAGTTCTCTAAAACTTCTTAAGAATGGTTTGAGAAGAATATGAAGAGTGACTACAAAGTAAGAAGTTTAATTTTTGAAAACCAAATTATCAGACATTATTCCTCTGCCTGAATATCGGTCGCTTCAAAGAAGTAACTCTCATTGTTTGTTCATCCATTGTTTGTTCAACATTATCTGACCTCTTTGGGAATTTTTGAGTAGTGCAGTATCATTTTAGTAAATGTTTAATATACCGTGCTAAGGGGATTAAGGTGCCATTTAGTTGCATTAGTACTAGCGTTAAAATTTCTTTTATATCTTTATAGTTATGTAGACTTCTTTAATTATCTCTATAGTGGGGTCCCAGCTTGAGAATAGAATATTTGGTCATTCCATTTGGATCAGTTTGAGAAACGTTATCAGTAGAATTCACTCTAGGATCCAGACTACTATCCTCCCCTTTGTCTAGGACTCATACCGTAGAGATAAGAGCAACACTCACAAATCAAAACACAGACGGACAAACCACAACACTGGTAATGACAACACAAACTATGACCTCATTATCAGAGTTTAAACCACTCAAAATAGAGTAGCCTCCCTCTACACCTATCCCTGTTTTATTATCTGTCATTTTTCTCAGACTTGCCTGCATCAAAATGATGTCATTGTCTCTGTGATCCTGCTACTTTGCTACTTCCCCCAAACCGTTGCTTTTATGAAGAGACCATTTTTTATGAAGATGTGATTTCTTTTTTTTTTTTTTTTTTTATCCTCATCCGAGGACATTTTTCCATTTTTTGTACAGACAGAGTAGGAGGGAGAGAGAGGAAGAGAGAGAGAGGGAAACATCGATGTGAAAGGGACACATCGAGTGGCTGCCACCCGCACGACCAACCAGGGCCGGGGACAAACTGCAACCGAGGTACATGCCCTTAGCGGGAACCGAACCCGGGTCTCTCCGGACCGCAGGCGGACGCTCTAACCGCTGAGCCAAACCGGCCAGGGCAAGATGTGATTTCTTGTTCACTCCTCTATCTTGTGTGCCCAGAATAATGTTTAATATACAATGTTCAGTTAGTAGGAGTTGAATAAGTAAGAAAATAAATTAGTAAATAAATTATTAAATAATAAACAAAATAAAATGCTGTTTACATTATTGCTTCTTTCAGAATGCAATTGGCTTCTGAAATAACACTAGAGACCAATAAAATTTTGTAGTCATAGTAACCTGAAGGATCTTTTTTAGCATCAGCTAATGCTTACTTTTCTCTATCTCCATTCCCAAATAGCTCCCCAATTCCCTTTTCCCCCCAAGTTTTTATTAATTTATTTTTGTTACAGATGTTTCTCCTTCCCCCCCCAGACACCCTCCTCCCCATCCTGCTCCTTGACCCACCCCCCAGCGTTGTTGTCTATGTCCATTGGTTATGCATACATGCATATAAGTTCTTTAATTCATTTTATCCATCCCCCTGTACCCCTCCTGTGAGGTTTGTCAGTCTGAACCATACTCCTCTCTATGTCTCTGGGTCTATTTTGATCATCAGCCCACTCTGTTCATTATATTACACAAATAAGTGAGATCATGTGGTATTTGTCTTTCTCTGATTGGCTTACTTCACTTAGCATAATACTCTTGAGGTCCCTCCATGTCGACTCAAAGGATAAGAGATCTTTTTTTCTTACAGCTGCATAGTACTCCATTGTGTACATGTACCACAGCTTTTTATCCACTCTTCTATTGATGGACACTTGGGCTGTTTCCAGATCCTAGCTATTGTAAATAGTGCTGCTATGAACACAGGGGTACATATATTCTTTCTGATTGGTGTTTCAGGCTTCTTAGGATATATTCCTAGAAGAGGGATCACTGGGTCAAATGGCAATTCAATTTTAAATTTTTTGAGGAAACACCATACTGTTTTCCATAGTGGCTGCACCAGTCTGCATTCCCACCAGCAGTGTGTTAGAGTCCCCTTTTCTCCGCACCCTCGCCAACACTTGTTTGATGATTTGTTGATGGTGGCCATTCTGACGGGTGTGAGATGATACCTCATTGTTTTAATTTGCATCTCTCTGATGATTAGTGATGCTGAGCATTTCTTCATATGTCTCTTGGCCATTCGTATGTCCTGTTTGGCCTCTCCAATTCCTTTTTAAATGCAGTCTCTAATAAACGCATCTTCACACTAAGGTTTACGTTACAAAGCTGTGTAATTAAGCCAGTACAGTATCTCAATTTTTCTTCCTCTCTCTATTTCTCTTTCCTCTCTGCCTTTCTTCTGTTCCTACATCTTCCTGAATCAATGCATCTCTCTTCCATAGCAGGTAGCAAATAAGCACTTATCTAGATAACATTTTCAAAAAGGTATTAAAGCCACCCCGTCCAACCCCACTTTCTCCTTGAGGGTGGGCTGCACTTACTGACTGGCTTCCAAAGAATAGAGTTTGAGAAGGAGAAAAAGCAACTTTAAAGTGGAAAAGAATTGGTAAATGGTATGTTAAGATTAATATCAAGAGTAACATGTTCACATGTTACTGTTGACAGTATGTACTCTTGTTATCATGTGATGAGAGGGGCACTTCACCTCTGTGACAGTCTTCCCCAAACCCCATAGCCCCAACCTAACAACGAGAAAAACATGGTCCCTCCGGAATGAGGGACATTGTGCAAAATATCTGACCAGTTTCTTCTCAAAACTGTCAAGGTCACCAAAAATAAGGCAAGACAAGTTGTCACATACTAGGGAAAACTAAGGAGACATAATGATCAAATGTAATGTGGGACCCTGGATGGAATCCTAAAACAAAAAAAGGACACTAGAAAAAAAACTAGTGAGATTTGAATAATGTCTGGAGTTTAGTTAGTGGTAAGTATATCAGTGTTGGTTCTTGTGACAAATATACTATAATAATAGAAGATGTTAACAATAGGGGAAATTGGATGTGTTATATATAGAATTCTCTGTACTATCTTTGCAACTTTTATGTAAGTTAAAACTATTCTATAATTTTAAAAAATTATGTTAGTTCAGCCAGTGTGGCTCAGTGGTTGAGCGTCAACCCATGCACCAAGAGGTCGCTGGTTCGATTCCTGGTCAGGGCACATGCCCAGGTTGTGGGCCCAATCCCCAGTGGGCGGCATGCAGGAGGCAGCCAATTGATGCTCTCTCTCATCGATGTTTCTATATCTCTCTCCCTCTCCCTTCCTCTCTCTCTAAAATCAATAAAGGAAAAAAAAGATTATGTTAAATACTGAATTCTAGCTTAATGTTCCCTACAACTTTGCAGAGATATGTGTCAAAATATTGCAACCTTTTATAACCCTGTTTCTCTGATAAACATAATTTAAAGGTCCCTGTTCTGGAGCTATAATAACTAATAAAAGAAACTGGTACACACACCACAGCAAATGTCCTTCAATAATCAGCAAATTAAAGAATTCTATAAGGATTATCATTTCTGTTATTCCAGGTTTTGTATATTTAGCTGATTGTTGCCCTTCACCAGTAGCTGTTAGGACATCAATAAAATCTGGAATTAACATGATACTTTAGTATTTTTTGATACTTTGATATGTTAATCCCTAATGCAGATGTACTGATGGAGAGAGGAGGAGAAAATTGTTAGCTTTTCTTTATTGACTTCTCTGTTGTTCATTTTGATACATGAACTTGTATTCTTCATAGAATACATATATATATTTTTAATCCTTACCTGAGGATATTTTTCTATTTATCTTCATATAGAGTGGGAGGGAGAGAGAGAGAGAGAAAAAAAAAAACACATCTATGTGAGAGGGACATATCGATGGGTTGCCTCCCACATGACCCCAACCAGGGCTGGAGACGAACCACCACCGAGGTACATGCCCTTGGCTGGAATTGAGCCTGAGACTCATTGGTCCGCAGGCCAATGCTCTACCACTGAGCCAAACCAGCCAGGGCCTTCATGGAATATTTTTAATTAAAAAAAGTAATAAAGAATGATTATAGAAATATCACTCCAGATAAAATTTACTGATCATCAATGGATACTACCTGTTAATGGATATTAACTATAGTCTTTCTTTTAGGGAATTATATAGAAAATAAATATTGTAAAAAGAAAAGAAAAAAATATTGTTGATGGAAAAGAAACAATTGCTTAACACATTTATATTTAAAGCTCCTTCTGTGAATTAACTGAATAGATTTATAGTGTCCTAGGACGGTACATGTTCGTAAGGTTTTAAATCTCTATTTTGGTCTTAGTTAATCAGTCACTTTTTTGCTACGTTAGTTCTTTTTCAGTTATATTTTTTCCATGAGTAGGAGTTCTCAGAGGAATAATTATTTATGGTCTTTGAAAATTGCTGGCTTGCTATTACTTATATTCATTAACGGCTAAACACTCAGGGAATATGCGCCCCGGGGAACTGGGGCAATCGTCCATGCGAACCAAGAACAGTGATAAAATGTTTGACAAATAAAACTTTCCACTTCTACTTCCCTTGTAGGAAGTTTATTAGCATTTACAACCACCATGATGTTAGGAACCAGCACTTATTAAAAACCACTTTGTGTGGAAATGCTGCCAACTTCACGCCAACTCTTGAGTTTGTAGGGACTCGTTCGCACTACATTAGGGGAGTCACGTTTAGGCTTCAGTTGAGGAGTCAATACAGCAATGAACTAGTTCACCAGAGAGCTGAGGCAGCTGGTGTTTCCCAAACATTTCAGGAGTGTGTGAGAGTCTTGGGTGAGGGGCTTTGCTCAACACAGGGTATCTCAGAAGTGGGAGGTATTGACAATAGAGTACAGTGGCCGGGCTTTGATCCGAAAGCAAACGGTGTTGTTTCTTATGACAGAGAAGTTGAAACCTGTTACCTTTCTCTAGATGTCTGTTATAAAGCCGTTTTGTGAGTAAAAGAGATCTAAAATGGACTGTACTTAAGTTTAAAGAAGGCAGACGTTTGGAAAAGTCATTGAAGCTTTTGGAGTCTCATTTACCTTCTCTAGTAAATGGGGAAAACAGTGCACATTTCACAGATCACCGTAAGGAAAAATAATGTGTATTAAAATGCTTTTAAAGATGTAAAGCACAGGTTGGATCTTTTCCCTGATATATTTGGTAGGTATGGGAGAAGGAGAGGCAATTGGCTTCTACACAATCCATGTGTAGAATACCAATAAAAAAGACCGCTAAACTGTTTTCATCATGAACAAAACCTCCCATTGTTAGTCTCTCCCAAGAAAATGGAAACAAATGACTCAGTAGCAACCTCTATATTTTCATTATTTGCTTTGGTATATAATAATTGTGGGTTTGCAACGATACTGGATTCTAAATATTTAACTTAATACAAGACATTTGAATGGGTATTCCATTAAACACATCTGCATGATTGGTGCCCAACTGGACTTTTTAGTCACATTTACTTCTCCATTTAGATCCCGGAATATAAACCCAAACTTGTTTTGGGTGTATTTATGCACATAGTGTATGTGTGTGGGTTTGCATATTTGGCATTTATCAGATTTTTCTTCCCCAACAGATGTTCATCAACCACTTCCAAGGATTTGTACTTATCATGATTGAACTAACTTTAAGAACAACATTTATAATGAAAACCAGATGTCTTTTACTGTAAAAAGAAATGTCTAAATATCTTTTGAAAAATACATTTCCTTTAGACCTGATGAAAACTTATAGGCTTTATAGAGATTTGTGTAAGGCACCATTTCTGGTGAATTTATTTAGCAAAAGTTTCAGGTAAATATAATTTTTGCATGTGAAGTAACTCCGATTTTGCATCTGCATTATGCAATTATAAATGTGTGACTTTTCCCCCTTAAGTATTGAATACTGTTGAGGAAAGAGTGAAGATAATAAATATATAAAATGGAGTCAAGCTGATGGAATTATTAACATTATGAAGTCTGAGACATGAGGAAAGACTATTGTTATTCTAACTAGCCAGGGAAATTTAACTTCTCAGGCTTTGCAGTCCTGTGTCAATGCCTGGACATACATCTGGACACATGCTAGACCTCCAGATAACCCTCTAATTATCCAGTTGAGAGATTCGAGCATCCGAACCACTTGACATCACCTGACATCCATTATCCAGACTGCCTGTCATCTGACTGATAACTGTCATGGACCACGGGCTAAGAATGCAGGATTGATTATTCTCAAGAATGCATTGTTTACCATAAGAACTTTTAACTCTTCTTGGGAACACTTCTGGGGTTTTTGCCTAGCTGTGTTCAAAGTCTGAGAACTCTTAGACCTTCAGTAAATCTTTATCATTCATTCCTAGCCAAAGCCTTCAGACTCTTCTTGAGTTTGTTCCACGCAGTCCATTTGTCAATCACAGACTGAACACATCCTCGTATTCGTTTTCTCTGTTTTTTCTTTCCAGCACAGGTGAGGCATGCTCATTTTTCCTTGTTAAGAAATCACCTATTTGTGCCCTGGCCAGTTTGGCTCAGCGGTTAGAGCGTCGGCCTGCGGTCCGGAGAGACCCGGGTTCGGTTCCCGCTAAGGGCACGTACTTCGGTTGCAGTTTGTCCCCGGCCCTGGTTGGTCGTGTGGGTGGCAGCCACTCGATGTGTCCCTTCACGTCGATGTTTCTCTCTCTCTCTCCCTTCCTCTCTCTCCCTCCCACTCTACCTGTACAAAAAATGGAAAAATATCCTCGGGTGAGGATAAAAAAACAAAAAAGAAAGAAATCACCTATTTGTAATATATGTATTTCTAAATTTAAAAATAGAGAAGGGACATTTCAAAACAGCAGAGTCCTACAAAGGATATAGCTGAAGTATGTAAATAAAATACTGCACTAAAATTCTTCATAGTCATTCATAAATGTGTACTCATTAACTGCTAAGTTTTCAAATTCCTGCCACTGAGCAACACAGTAATGCTGACTAATAAAACAAATTCAGCACTTTTAATAAGCGTTATGGTATTCTCTGATGTGGGCATGAGAAAAATCAGGTGTTCACACGCCCAAGGTGTGATAATAGGTGCCTCCCAAATTCCTGCACCACCTTTACTTCCCCTGGGAAAATATGAGGTATGGGTTAGAAATATAGAGGATAGCAAAATAATTTGAATTTAGAATCTCCTTGCTTTGTCCCTTCACACACTGAAATCAGCCTGTGCATTCTCATTTGACAAGTTGAATGATGCCTTTAAGGGAGCTGGCAGTCAGTGTGGTGTCAAAGTCAAGTTCTAGTTCAAATCAAAGCTTTTAAAACTAGGAACTAGTTGAGAAAATTAATTGGTTACTACAGCACATTGAAAATTTCAAGCAACTTACTGATTGCCTGAAGTCTACTGAAGAGTATGTGGCAAACCTGGCTCAAGAAACATAGTATTTCTATTTAAAATCCATATCTGTTAGTCACTAAGTATTAGCATTTAGACTTAACACTGTTCTCGTCTCTCACAGGAAAGCAAAACTATGTGAAGCATGAATCTTGTCCTAAATGTTACCTTCAGACACAAAACATACACATGGATGCTACCAGAAAATAATTAAGACTAAACTTACGTGTTTATCTCTTAAGAACAACCAGAATTTAAGAAATTGAGATATATATATATACATATCTCTCAAAGAGTTTCCTGATGAAGTGTGACCTTTGAGAGAGTCTCATTGAATAAGTTAGTCAATAATTTTCAACCCTGGGCATGCATTTGAATAGCCTAAGAATCTTTTAAAAACTGCCTGGCTGGAATGGCTCAGTGGTTGAGCGTTGACCCAAGCACCAGGTGGTTGCGGGTTTGATTCCCGCTCAGGGCACATGCCCAGGTTGTGGGCCAAATCCCCAGTGAGGGGCATGCAGGAGGCGGCCAACTGATGTTCTCTCTCATTGATGTTTCTATCTCTCTCCCTCACCCTTCCTCCCTCTCTAAAATCAATAAAGAACAACAACAACAAAAAATTGAGAAACAAAACAAAAAATGACCTCTGCCCCACCCTCAGAAATTCTGATTTTATTGGCCTGGGGTGTGGCCCAAAAAGCTCACAGGTGATTTTAATGTGCGCACAGGGTGGAGACCTTGAAGTAAGGGAGAGGGAAAGTAAACATTTAAGAATGTGCGCTAATTTATTCACCCTTACTCATTCAATAAAAACCTCCAAGTGTCTCCTCCTGCCATCATTGAACCAGGTGACGGGTTAAACTAAAATGATTGAGAAATGATGCTTGCAGTTTTCCATCTAGTAAAGAGATTGATGTATAAACAATATAAACATATATATCCCCAGCTGGTGTGGCTCAGTGGTTGAGCATCGGCCCTTGCACCAGGAGGTCGCAGGTTCAATTCTTGGTCAGGGCACATGCCCAGGTTGTGGGCCTGATCCCAAGTGGGCTTTGCTCAACACAGGGTATTTCAGAAGTGGGAGGTATTGACAATAGAGTACAGTGGCCAGGCTTTGATCCGAAAGCAAATGGTATTGTTTCTTATGACAGAGAAGTTGAAACCTGTTACCTTTCTCTAGATGTCTGTTATAAAGCCCCTCATCGATGTTTTCATCTCTCCCTACTTCTCCCTTTCTCTCTCTCTAAAATCAATAAAGAAAAAAATATTTAAATGTATAAATATATGTGTGTGTGTGTGTGTGTGTGTGTGTATCCTGAGCTTCCCAGCACATTACAGGAAAATGGTCTTGTTGTTGTCACCTAGAACACTGGTTCTCAAACTTGTATGCAAATTGAGATCAACTGAGGAACTTGTATAAAGTGCCGCTTTATTGCTTTCTGGGCCCATAGGCAGAGATCTGGTTTGATTGGCTTTGGAATCAGAATCTGGACGCCTCCCTGGGTTATTTCAATCCTCAGCACCGGAAGGACTGGACTGACAGAGTCGAAGGTGCATTTGGGAGTCAGGTTGAATTGCTGGGCAAGACAAGACTTGAATTCAGGCAGAGCACCTGGGACTCACCACACTGAATGACTGGCTCTCCTCAAAGGTTCTCTGTGATCCCAAGAAAGGGAAATTTTTAGAAGTATTCTCTGGCAAGGAAATACAGAATGGAGTACGGGAGCGGGTTCCAGGGGGCAATTTGTCATTAGGCGCAGTAGCCACGGTGCTTAGGGTCCCAAGAAAATATTTTAATTTCCTTTAAAGTAGGAGAAAAAAATAAACTTTTAGGTCAAGGAAAATGTTTTAATATGAGTAAAGAGTGAAGCTAGGAAGAATACAAAATGGGGTCACTTTAACCAGCTACTGAAATTATGAATATTATGATGGTTGAGGCATGAGGAAAGACTCCACTCGTCTTACTAGCCTAGGAACGTAAACGTTTGAAACTTTTCAGTCCTATACCAATGCCTGGATATCCATCGGGACCCCCAGGTATCCTTCTGATTATCCCCTGAAGGACTCACGTATCCATCCACCTCACATCCATCAGTCAAACCACCAGGACTGACTAGATCTCCTGGCATCCATCACCCTGACTGCCTGGCATCTGACTTATAACCGCCCTCGACCAATTTTCGGGCTAAGAATACAGCACTGATTACTCTCCAGAATGCACCTTTTACAATCAGAATTTTTAACTTTTCTCTCTTCTTTGGAACACTTCTGGGTTTTGCCTACCTGTGTTCCTAGTTTGCAAACACGAAGGCCCTTGATACATCTCTACCACTTATTTCTAACAAAGCTGTAGAGCCTTTTGCTGAGTTTGTTTGAAAACTATGTCTGTTGAAGACAATGCAAAGGCCTCCGCAAGAAATCATCACTTCTTGAACTTGTACTTTGAACATGACTTTGGATGCTACAGAATGTGCTTCCTCCTCCCCCAGGGTTGGAAGTTGTGCCCACCAGCACGGGCCGCGCTCGGAAGAAACTCAAAGAATGTAACTAATCAGTCTCAAATCTATGATGCCTGTTGGTCATACACTTTTTGTTAACCGATCCATCTGTTTACATTTAAAATATTCCTTTATCTCAAGTATGATCAGACTAAATATCTGGCCGCTCCTTTGTGTTTTCCAGGAAGCACCAAATTCCCACGTGCTTTTCAGCTGGGCCACTTGTGTAAAGGCTGCTTCTAGTGAAGAAAGAGGAGCATTTGAGTTATTTTTTTAACCTGTGAGCTGGTTATTTTTAATCGAGTCCCCAAGGAGAAATGGCATTTCTTGTAAAATGGTCCATTCCCGCTTGGACCTTAACATTATTTGCTAGTGTCAACTCTCCAGAAAATATGCTATTGTTGTTGTTGTTTTTTACAGGGTACATAGCTTTGGGTCAAAAATGATCTCCTCAAAAAAAAAAAAAAAAAAAAAAGTGACTAAACTGAGATTGAGAAGGCAGGAGAATTTTGTCATCTGAGTTGAGAGTCTCATGGTTGCTGTAGATAGAAAGGTCTGGTGGGGACATGATAGAAGAACGGATCAGGTAGACATGAAAAAAAAAAAAAGGAAAGATTGGGATGTTCCCAAACAAGTACACTTGAACGCTGTGTTGACAGGTGTGTGTTACTATGTCATCATGGAATTAGTGGCCCTTTAGGTTCCAGTGGAAATTTGGTATCACTTCAGGTCCAGCTTTGAGAATGCCAGACAGTTTCTAGGGGAATACGTGCCTAAGGGCGTTTTCTGAAGATGAAGATGATGCAAATGAAGGGTGTATCCAGGGAAGATGAAAACAGGTCGTGACCACAAGAGACGCACAGTCTAGCAGTAGTGATTTCAAGCGAAAATGACCGTGTAGTGTGATGAATGGCTGCAAGAGAGGCGAGGGAAGAGTGATGGGCCCAGGGGGCTCATTGGCACAGGATTAAGTATCAGTGATGTGAGAAATTAGGGCGTTCTTCCCATCCAAGTACTAACCAGGCCCGACCCTGCTTAGCTTCCGAGATCAGACGAGATGGGGCGCGTTCAGGGTGGTATGGCCGTAGACAGAAATTAGGGCGTTCTGAATGTTGAAGGGAAATTGTTAACCTTCTGTGCAGGGAATGGAACAGAGAGACAGAGAATTAGAGCTAAAAGTCACCTCGGGGGTCATGGCTCCAAGCATCTCGCTGTCCAGGAGAACAGAGCAGCGTGGTGCAGCCACTGAGAACGCAGATTAATGGTTGCTCCCTTCTTCCACCGCTGACTCCTGCTGCCGGGACCTCAGCTGCCCGGGATCCGAATCCTTGGTGGTTCTATCTTTATTGGGGTACCACAGTTTCTTCTGTGTTTCTGGGAAAAGCCGACCTCCCTTATGACAAACTCACTGAGATGATTTCTAAGTGATGGTGTCTGAGGGAAGGCGAGTATATTCCTACACTAATGCTCAGACTGCACTTTCTTTGCTGTTAAGATGTGTTTCCTGGTGGTTTCATGATTTTGGAAGACATCCAGACATTGCCTCCAACTCTAAATCCAGTGTTTGGGGTGGTGGTACTGTCTTCCCATCTGTCTGGTCATGGATCTTTATTCTCTAGTTGTCTATAAACTAAAAAGGACAGGTTGCCGGTCACCTTCCCTGAGTAGAAGCTGACTTCACTCATTTGGAGCGGACTTTGTCCATCTGTCCCTGGCTCTCCTCTTTTGGAAGTTATTCCTGCCCAGCTCCCGCCTGGCCTCCCCTGGCAGGGGCATTAGGAATGACAGCCCCCCACAGCGTGTGCAGTCCACTTCGTGGTGGTGTAACTTCCGATCCCTGAAGACTGTTCTGCGCATTGAGCAGGTAGAGGCGTGTGACTGGGCTCCTGGGTCATCAGGAAGATAAAAATGTAATATAGATTAAGCAAAAAAAGAAAAAAAGGTCACCTCAATTGTACTGTACATCTTATGGCTTGATGACTATTTTAAAAAGGAGATTGAAGAGTAAGAATGTGCCAGTGTTTACATAGTACTAAAAGAAGACTGTGAGAGGCACTATATCTGGGGCTACAAATGTTCCAGTCACTTGGAAGAACACATTTTCTACAGTTAAGAAGGAGGATTCTCTGGACTTGATCACAACCCGGGGACAATATTCTTCAGGTCCAATTTGCTGTAACTTTAGACTCACTAGAATTCTGATTATTACTTTTCATAGCTATATAGACCATGACTTGTTGAATATTTACCATAAGCCAGGCAATACTCTATGCTCTTCGCACAAGGTCATTGAATTTTCTAACAACTCTCGGGTTTCCATTTCACCGAAGAAGAAACTGAGTGATGCTGACGCAGTAACGTGTACAGCAGGCTCCTGGAGACTCAGCTAGTAGCTGCAGGGCTGGACTGGATGTAGCTTTCTGATGACAAGTCCCTTGATCTCAGCTAATGCACCATCCTGCCTGTCATGGGAGAGAGAGGCTACTACTGAACACAGGGAGGTCTTGGGTGGTGGAAAGTGATATCCTCAATGTAAGGAATAGATTTTACCTTCTAGTAAAATTTTCCATCTTTTCAGGTGGAAAAAAAATTAAAAACCCAGTATTATACATCCATTGATTTATATTGTTATTAGTAGGATGGATACTTGATACTAAATGTGACTCTCCTTTTGTGTAAGAAGCACCCCATAGATGGTCTCAATATTTCTTTGTGCGCTCCCTAGATCTGACATTATGTCCAAAATCACCTGTTGCGAGCGCACAATGTACACCTTTCTCCATTAGGAATAAATCACTAAGGTCTGGACTTCAGTATCTTATATGGTAAAATGATTAATTCTGTTAGGACCACAAAACACTAGGAACAATTTGAATGAAATATGCAACATGTTCATCAATCTGTTCGTTCTTGCTCTGCCTTTGAGCATCTCATCAAATATGAAAATTCTCATAACCCTGATAACAAACTCTGTCTTCCATCCTGATGCGCTCTTAGGGTGGTTCTTGCTAGCCCGCGTGTCAAATCTGTAGCAGGTAATTCTGCATTAACAAATCTTATTGCTCTAATACTTTGAAATTGAATGGACTGCATGATCCATTGCTGTTCTCTTTCAATAGGACTATTTATTCCTATGCTGTTTTTGCAGAACTTTCATAGGATGTTATTCTGTTTGGACTTGACAATCAGTTTGTTGTCTCTCTCTTGTGAGATTAATCTGTCTTGACCATTCTAGGAATGCTTGAAAATAGACCTTCTATACCAGGATTTGACTTTTGCCTGGTAACACCTTGTAAAATTGCATGACATGTGAAAAAAAAAAGTAGAAAGAGGAAAGTTGAGAAATCAGTTAGCTGAATGAGTAACTGAGATTTCTGCTTTAATTGATGCCTTCCCTATTACAGATTTAAATATAGAATTTCTCTGGTTCTATCCGAAAACAAAGTCTATTTATTCAACTAGTCCTCTACCATTTCCTGGGAGTCTGGCAGGGCAGACACACATGTTGACAAAGCAAACAACTAGAGTGTAAATTGATCAGCTTGAATCAGACAAGTTTTCTAAAGTGACTGTTTTTAACCCTCTACTATTTTTATTCCGTTCTTCCCTCTGATGAGGGCGTGTGGAATCTCATATGCCTATTTTCTTCTTTCAGCAAACAGTTCACAGGTAGAAGAAAGTGCTATACAATATTATTCATTCACATTGAATCATATTTAAAACCAATTCAGACAAGCCTGGATATCAAGGCAATGCACTGATTTTTTTTTTTAATGCCATAGCAACCCAACATTAAAAATGAATGTATTGAACAGAGAAATACACAAATAACCTTGCCTCCAGTGTGGGGAATCCTATAAGTTTCCAGAAATATGAGCTGATATTTCAGTAACTATAACAATGTTATCAACTGTACACATACCAGGCATTCTTCTCCAAAGTGAGTCTACAAACACTGGGACTTCCTACCCAAGGCCCCTTCCACTGGAGACAGCTTTAATGGGGTGAAAGTTTAAACAGAAAGAAGAAATGCAGGAGAGGGGTTTGACGCCTCAACAGCTCATCCACTCTTTCTTTTGTTACTGTGATCGACATTTTCTGGACGTAGGGACTCATTTGACCTCTTCATGCCCCAGTTTACAAAGCAAACTTGTAAGAAACTCCTGCAGTGATTTTTGGATGATGTCTTGGCTAATTTTTGAGATTCACTACTGGAGCCTAAGAACTAAAAAGTCGTATGAAATAAGATGTGAACTTGGGATTCTTGTCTAATTGCATTTACCAGAAACCTTTAGAAAAGGCAAAACTGTGGACAGAACGCATGGGAAGGGGTGTGGGTGGAGGTGGAAGAGGGATTCGTGGGGATAAATGGTGATGGGAAAGAAAGAAAACGTTTTAAAAAGGCAAAGGGAAAAGAAAGCACCTCACGGGTGGCCCGAGTCTGGGGGTGGGAGCGGGAACTGGTGCAAAAGAAAAGGGGAGCTTTCTCGGGGGCTGGACGTGCTCTCGGGCAGGACTGTGGTGATGTTCGCACTGCACACCTGCCTGTGGGTACTGGACGCCCTTGAACTCTGCGCTAATGGTGGGATCTAGATTATACCTCAACAAAGAGGTAATTCTCCTGCGACTCCCTCTTCCCTCAGAGGAAAGGCAAAGTCTTCATCATGGTCCCTAAGGCCTGGCATGACCTGGGCCCTTGCCTGCCTCTCTTCCCTCGCTCACCTGCCCCAGCCACACTGGCCTCCTCACAGTTCCTCCATCCTACCAGCTACCTCCCACCCCAGGGCCTTTGCACTGGCTGTTCCCTTCGTCAGGAACACTCTTCTCCCATGCACAGGCGTCACTCTCACATCCTTGAGGTCTCTGCCCAGACGTCATCTTCTCAGAGAAGCCTTCCCAGCTCACCCGATTGAAATTACAACTCTGCAATGCCTTCCCTCTCCACCCCGCCCCCTCCCCAACATTATTCCGTTCCAGGACACGTATCATCATCTGACCTGCTATGTTTTTTTGTATTACCTTGTGCGCTGTTTGTCCCTGCCCATCCTGTCCCCCTGCCTTGCCCTCCCCCTGCCTTCAGCTGAAATAAAGCTCCCGGAGGGCTGGGACTCTGTTTTCCCAGCCATACCCCCAGCCTTGGCACCGGCTCTGGCATGACCAGGGCTTCCACACCCGTTAGCGGAAGAAATGAATGGGGACTGTGCCTGTGTGTGAGCCCCTGGCTGGAGCAGGAGCAGGCTGGCAGGAGCAGGCTGCCAGGCCCCAGTGTTCTTGGTTTGGGACCCACTTGTCTAATCTCGCGTACAGTCCCGGGAACATCTGCTAAGGGGCCCAAGGGCTGAGACGCAGGGGACAGTACCTGAGACCCTGAGGGCTGGGCAGGCCCAGGAGGAAGCAGGCTGTCCCGTCCGTCACTGGAATCTGGGAATTCCACCCCAGCCCATCCCGGTGTCACGTGAACACTGAGCCCGCACACTGTGCAGCCGGAGCTGGGGTGCGGGGGCGCAGGGTGAGCACACTCCGCTCGCCTGGGGCTCCCGGACAGACATCGGGAGGCCTGTGGGGGCTTAGACGGGGCACCTGGCCTAGTCTGCGAGGGTCAGCGAGGACTTCCCGGGGGGAGAACTCCGAAGACGTGCAGGGTTCAGTTTGCCCCCCGGGTTCACTTGGCAATGTCTAGAGACATTTTGTTTGTTTGTTTTGCTTTGCACTGTTATTGTTTGACTAAGCATGAGCAGTTAGTTCTCATCCACATTAACTGTCGGTTTTTAAAGGCGGTGACAGGTGTGCGGAGGCACTGTCCAGCCTCCTAGGGCTGGAAGGTCCTCTGGCCAAGGCACCCCCGGCTTGGGACTTTTAAGGAAAGGGGCAGGACAGGCCTTGTGGGGGGCCCCCAAGTGGGGAAGAACCCTCAGCCCACCCGGGCCGCTTCTCAAGTCGTGTCCTATGCTACCCACGTCTGGGTTTTTCAAATTCCTCCCAAATCGGTAGAAAAACCACACACCAGGGTAAATCTCCGGATAATGACATAGAAATAAACTTTCCCAGGTAGGCATTTCTCATAGTATGTAATATTGAATTTTCAAATAATCCACAGTGAAAATAGAGTTGTTTTATCTTTCATTACATGTATAGGATGCCACTTATTAAAACAAAGTCATTCCCTCAAAGCTTAAAAGTAAAGTGACTCCCTGAGTAGCAGGTTAGGTAAGAGACAAGTTTTCAGAAGGTCCTAGCCAACATCCTGGTCTAAAATATAGCCTGCTCTTTGCATTCTATCCAAAACACCTAATAAATAGTTCTCACTGGAGCCTCCCACAAAGTCAGGACGGACATCATTTTTCTCATTTGAAAACCCCAGATGTTGAAGCTCACGAAGCTGTGTGTGTTCAGACGACTCGTGATAATGGGGCTCTCTGTGACTACCCGCCAGCCTCCCCGTCGTCACATGTTAATACAATAACAGGGCTACGACCTCGAGTCCTGCAGTGGCGGGAAAATGGCTTAAATACAGGTTGTCATCTTGCTGGAAGGCAACTGGGCAGGTTATTTAATCTCTTCACCACTCAGTTTCTTTATTTTCAAGAGAGTAAATACCGACGTAAAGCACTTAATACAGTGTCCTGGCTTATCGCAAGCACTTGATCAATGTTTGCTAAGGTGCGCCCTGGCGCGTTTGGCCCAGCGGTTGGAGAGTCCCGGAGTCTCAGGTTTGATTCTGGGTCAAGGGCACATACCTGGGTTGCAGGTTCCTCCCTGGCTCTGGTCAGGGTCGTGCAGGAGGCAACCAATCGATGTGTCTCTCTCACATCGATGCTTCTCTCTTTTGCTCCCTCCTTCCCACTCTCTCTAAAACGTCCGTGGAAAAATATCCTTGGGTGAGGATGAATAACAGCAGAAGAATAAAGAATGCTGTTGAGGAGCCCTGCTCATAATGATAAGTCACTCACAAAGCTGACCTTCCAAGTTGGGGAAGAGTTCTGGAGACGACACAGGAGAGTTTAGAATTCCAGGGCAGAAGTGACACGTGTCCTGGGAGGAGCCCAGGGAAAAGTGAGCGTGGCGTGGTGGTGGTCTTAGAATTAGAAAAGAGGAGTAAAAGTCATCTTCCCCATCTTTCAAAAATAGCAGCAGAATGGGCCCTTCGCCTGCGTTCGCAGTTCTGATCGAACGTAATTTCAGAAAATCAGCTTCCCCTCCATCTGTCTTACTACATGTGATTCTAATTTTTCCACCTGGATGGAAATCATTCCACTCACATGAACAATAGTCCACACACATATAAAAAGAAGCTTCGGAGACATTGCTAACTTGTGACTACAGGTTACAACATTGCCAGGAGAGAAAGTCTTTTTCATGACTGGAAAAAGGGCAAAGGCATTGCCTGGTGCTCTCATAGATGGGCATATTGCCACTGGAGGTGTTGACAGGTTGCGCTGGTTGACGTGTTGGAAAAATGGCTGCGGACAGTTAATGGAGTTTTCTTCCCCAGGACACTGCTTGAGTCCAGACACACAGGTGTCTCACTGCCCAGGGAAGGCTGTGCTTGGCCCGAGCTACAGTGAGAAGGACATGGAAACAATGTATATCACCGGAGGTTTTGCAAAGGTGTGAGCCCAGGTGTTCTGATTTGGAAATTTCCTCTTCAGGCGGCCTCCTACTGTGTTCGAGGACAATGCCTGATTTCTCTGTTTATTCTCACGCTTGAGCTAGAACAGGCTGAGGTTGATCTGAGAGCTTCAGCTTACGTTTTGACTACTTGCTTGAAGGGACTTGACCTATTCATAAACTCCTTCACTTTCTTACTTCTTTTGTTAAAATAATCCATTTCTATTTCGAATGACCATACTCTGGACCTTGCCACCATCCAAATTTGCTGAACTGTACCTGAAATTTTCTTTTTTCTTTTTTGGTACATGCTTCTAGTGGGAACCAAATCTGGGACTCTGGTCGCAGGCTGACTCTCCAACCACTGAGACAAACCGGCCAGGGCTGTACCTGAAATTTCCAACGCAGTCCTTACACAACTCCTTTGTCAGTTATAGTCTCACCATCTGACCTACGCCCTCATGGGAACTTGTAATGCCAGGACTTTTTTTAGCTATATCTTTACCTATCAGTTTTGTTTTTTGTTTTTTTAATTCACCTTTCCTTACAGCTATAATTCCATGGTGGTTGACATTCTAATCTCTCCACTTAGCATCACTTCCTTATAAAACTCCAAACATAAATGAATCCAATGTTTCCAGCATTACAAAAACAAAGGAAACTTCTCCCCAATGCCTCCCCCAATCGTCCCCCTATTGTTAGAACACTTTAATACTTAATTCTTCGGTGAAATGTAGGGCCTGTGGGGAGGGGCGGAGAGAGAGAGAAACATTGATGTGAGAAAGACACATCGATTGGCTGCCCCCTGGTATGTGCCCTTGACTGGGAATTGAACCTACCACCCTTCCATGCACGGGCTTATGCTCCAGCCACTGAGCCACACCGTCCAGAGCTCTTCATGGTGTGTCCATGCCTCATTTCATATCCTCATTTCTCTCCACTCACCAGTTGTCACTCGATGTGGTAGCACATCAACGACTTTATTGACTTGAAGGTACTACTTGCCCCAAATCTTTTTACTTCCCAGCACATGGAAGTAACCTAACTAGGGCACGTCAGCTTTGAAGTGTGTCTGATGTACTAGGTGCTCTCAGGTACAGATGACCACGCCCATGCCACGGCCCCACCTCCGCCTTCTGCAGCCTCAGTAACCACGATCAAACTCCTCTGGAGGGCAAAGGAACCCTCACCACCCAGGTTCGAGGTCACTGCCTCTAGCAGTCTTCACAGACCCTTCAGTGCTGATGTCCTTTTCCCGTGTGCTCCAAATAGCAGTTTCTGACTCCCCTTTTGTAGCTTGTATAAAAACATGCTCCGGAGGGAACTTTCCACATATATTTGATAACACAGTAGTTGATAAATGCCTTGGAAATAGTGGAGCCATAAAATCTGCTCATAAGATTCCAATACTAATAGAAAATTAGCTTTCAATATGCCTAAAAATTCTGACCCTGTTGTGACTTCTCGTACTTAATTGGGTAGATTCTTTATGGACATCATAAAACAAATATAATTTTTTTTACATAATAAGCCAACTCTCTTTATAGCTAATGCAGTTGTCTACCTTAAGGACCAGTATAAACCAGCAAGATAATTGCTTTTCTGAAATAAGGAAGGTGTAGCTCTGGTCATGCTGGCTTTTGGCAACAGCGCCGGAGTAAATCTAAGTCAACTCTAGATATTTACCTTGTGGGTTCATGTTTTGGGAGATATTCAAATGCTCTCAACATCAGAATCTACACATACACATATGCACTTTACTATATCTTCCAGAAACAAATAGATCTTAGATACTTGATTAATGTACTCTTGGATTCTTCACTGAAGTCTATTTTATTTTATTAAAAACCTTTTTTTCTTTATTGATTTTTTTAGAGAGGAAGGAAGAAGAAGAGAGAGATAGAAACATCGATGAGAGAGAACATTGATTGGCCACCTCCTGTATGCCCCCTACTGGGGGTCGGGCCCACAACCTGGGCATGTTCCCTGACCGGGAATTGAACCACTGACCTCCTGATGCATGGGTCGACGTTCAACCACTGAGCCACACTGGCTGGGCCCAAGTCTATTTTAAACTGTGTGAATAATTGATAATTAACTTAACATTTAAACATCTCTATTTTTGGAAATAACAGTGGTTCCACTAACTTCAAGGTACTTTTTAAAGATGAACTCGGTTTTATTTACTATTTAACATCCTGTTATAACTTTGGGACACAAAACATACACACATGCACACACAGATGAATCCCAGTTCTTCCTGTAAGCTAATAGATCTGATTTTGAATTACCACCTATTTTTAAACAAAACTTTTACATGAGAGCAACATCAGATAAGAGAAAAGTGGTTATAGAAATTTAGACTTGTAAAATAAATTCTTCCAAATAGGATATTTTGGGGGTTTCCACTAGTGAAAATCAGAATAGCCTTATTAATTGACCTTCTCATTCTACAAATAATGTCCAAGGGAAATTTAGGAAAATTTATTAGGTAAGAAATTAAAGCCAGCTCACTAAGAGAGCAAAGTAGATTTGAAACCTGTTATTATATTAATAATTTGGTTTCTTATCCTTGGAAGAAGAGGGGACTGACCAGATGACATTTTGAGGTTCCCCCAAAGTTGTGTTCATGCTTTTCCCCTCCCTTTAGCATCCTTTTCCATCCACCCATCCCCCTCTCCACTGTATTTTCTTCTTTCTGTGTGTGGGAAAATCAAACCGGTGACCTCTTGGTGCAGGAGTCGACCAACACTCAACCACTGAGTCACACCGGCCGGGCTTCAGTCAAACTTATTTAAATGGCAACATTTCCCAGTCTTTTCTATTTTTTCAACTTCTATTTACTCTTCCACATTACAGTCTGCCCTTTACCTATCTTCCTGCAGAAACGTATTCAGTAATGTAATTGAGAACCATTATTATTATTGCTTTGTTATTGTTAATCCTTACCCACTCACTTTATTATCATATCCAGGGGGTTTATTTCAATCTTCTTGTGCTCTCAGCAGCAATTGCTATTACTGAAAAAAATCTCTTGATGCGCTCTCTCGTTTTTTATTGATTTTTACTCCTCGGCCTTGGCGTGGTAGAAAACAAGCCAATGTGTTTGGGTCGGTCCCATCCAGGAACAATGTGATAACTACTGCTGGTAAAACAGCACTCAGACTGCCGTCTGCTGGGTGCGTCAGTGGCTGCTCCAGACATGTGGTTCTCATGTTGATCTCAAGTTTCCAAAGGAGAGATCTGGAAAAAAAAGGGGGGGGGGGAGGGAGGAAAGAAAAGGAGATCTTGGCAGAGGGAAAGGAACTGAGAAAATTGAGCAGCTATGTGTGATTTGTAAGACCATTCTCTGTTCTATTTATGAGACTAGACGGTGAGCCAAGATGAGCTCATGCCGCAACAGAATGCCACTGGGCACAACAGAAGCCCCTGTGACAGCCATCATGCTAACTTTTCTCTTTTTTTTTCTTTATGGATTTTAGAGAGAGGGGAAGGGAGAGGGAGAGAGAGATAGAAACATTGATGAGCAAGAACATCAATTGGGCTGCCTCCTGCATGACCCCCACCGGGGATCTGGCCCCCAACCTCGGCATGTGCCCTGACCAGGAATCAATTGGTGACCTCCTGATGCATGGGTTGATGCTCAACCACTGAGACACACAAGCTGGGCCCATCACACTAACTTTTAACAGATTAGTAATGTTACTAATAGATTTAGTAACATTAGTAATCTATTAGATAGGACACATTATGAGTTTTTTTTTTTTTTTACTGAAATACTCATAGATATCTAGCCAAGCCAAGCTCAACAATGAGCCAAAGACACAACTACCATTAGCAGGATTTAGTGATGCAGAGAATAGGAAAAGAAAGAAGTTGAAAATTACTATAGAAATTCATGGAAGTTTGCAATTAAAATCTCTAGGAAAAACCGGGAATGTTTGGCAGCACCTTTGGAAAGAGGATGGAAATATTTTGTCTTTGGAAAACCTAAGCAATGAAAACGTCTGAGTCTGTCTCGTAACGTCCTGGGCACTTTTGCAATTCTCTTTAGATGGAAAAGACACCTCGGTCTTCTGTGTAGTCTCCCCCTGCTTTACCTGCGCTGCAGTGGGGGACCCCTGCAAATAGTCCCAGGCAGAGTTTCTGGGAGAAGTCTTCTTATTTATTTATTTATTTATTTATTTATTTATTTTTTTTATTTATTTTTTTTATCCTCACCCGAGGGTATTTTTCCATTTTTTTGTACAGTTAGAGTGGGAGGGAGAGAGAGGAAGGGAGAGAGAGAGAGAGAAACATCGATGTGAAAGGGACACATCGAGTGGCTGCCACCCGCACGACCAACCAGGGCTGGGGACAAACTGCAACCGAAGTACGTGCCCTTAGCGGGAACCGAACCCGGGTCTCTCCGGACCGCAGGCCGACGCTTTAACCGTTGAGCCAAACTGGCCAGGGCTGGGAGAAGTCTTCTTAAACTGAAGTCATCTGGAAAGGCATTGAAGACCTCACTTGACATAGGGGTGGGACTAGATGATCCTCCATTTCTGCTTTAAAAATATTTTTTTTTATTAAGTTTAGAGAGCGAGGAAATGAGACGGAGAGAGAGAGAAACATTGATGAGAGAGAACATCGACTGGCCGCCTCCTGCATGCCCCCCACTGGGGATCGGGCCCACAGCCTGGGCACGTGCCCTGACCAGAATCGAACCTGCGATCTCTTGGTGCCTGGGACCACCACTGAGCCACATGGCGGGACTCCATTTCTGCTTATAATGATCTCTGATTCAACCAATGTATGTGAATATGCTCATCTTAAGTCCACAATACCTGCTTTCTTTAAAACTTCTTTTAGAACACATTTACTTTATGTCTTATAGCTGCCTTACGAATTTAAAAAACCTGTTATTTACATTACAATTTCGTAAGAGAATTTCCACAAAAAGCATGACCAAAAATGGGACAGAAGCTGTGTCATCACAGTCCCTTTACGTGGAAAGGCGTCCGTGCTGACAAATGTACGTGCTGACTTGGAGGCGCGGGCAGGAGTTGGCTTTAGGTTATTTCTCGCTGATGCTTCAGGCTGGTTGCAGCCAGCAGGACTGTGTGACCGCACGCATCACGCATCTCGCATCTCGCATCTCGCTGCCTTTTCTGCCCCGTGGGTAGGCCCTCCGCAGCCCAAGGGATTCAGGAAGCAGATGTGCTAGGAGACGTGCTAGAGAGCAGGCTGAGCCTTCCCTGCAGAGACCAGGTGCTGTGATGTCCTGAGTTGTGGAGCCAGAAAGGAATCGTAAAAGTGTCCCATTGTTCAGATAAGCACACTGAGATTCCGAGAGAGGAGAGAGTTGCCCAAGGCTACTAGAGAGTACGTGGCAATCTGAGACCAGAGACCCGCTTTCTTTGCTGGAAGGGACTACTCCTCCTCCGGGGGTTTCCCTGGCCTATCTGTAAGCATTCATCAGCTGACTGCACCCCCCACACACACCCCCACCCCGCCTGGCAGCGGTCATTGTGTCATTGTTTCATCCATTGGAAATTCAGACTTGTACCCAGGCTGGCAGAGTGGAACACTGGATGAGTTCTAGAGCAAAACCTCAGCGCTGCTGCTTACTAGCTGGGGTGAGCTTTGTTTGGTAAATAACTTGATCACCTTAGGTTGTGTTTCCTCCCGTATAAAATACAAGCATCAGAGAGTTAGTATATTACACCCAGGGCTGAATACTCGTATCTCTTGGTCCTTTCGTTCCCATTGTCCTTTTCTCCCTTGGGTTCCATGTTTTTTGTCATAGCTTCTTGGAACAAAATAAAACCAAATCGGCTAAATATTGTGAATACATGGTTTTAAATGGCTGCCTTTGAGGATCACTCTAAAGAGAATGACATGTTAATCATTTAATAATCCATGCCCATTTCCATTTTAGGCAGGGCTGAAAGAAAACATTACTGCTTTATCTTGGACAGGAGATCCCAGTATGAGCGACCCCGGGTTTGGAATGGTGCAATGTTTCACGGAAGAAAACGAGATTTTTCTCATTTCTTTAACAAGCTCCTGATTTGGGAGATCCTGTTCCTGTCCTCAGGGAAAAAGCAAAAGTTAAACGAGTTGAAACTAGTCTTGCCTCCCGTTCACCTGCAAATATGGAATACGGGCTTAGAATTTCTTAGTGTAAAAGGAATATCCACAATGCAACCCTTAACTTTTCTGCTCAGTTACTGCTTCTAGAAGATCAGCCCGCTGCCTGTGGTCCTGAGGCCTTTCTCCCTCGTGCTCCCCAAACTCCTTTCTGTGTTCATCTTCCTTGTTCCCTGTTGTTCATAAATATGATAACATCTCTCTCAATCTAAACAAAAGTAAAATTAGCCTCTGCCTCTTCATTTACACATCACTCATACATCTGTTTGATAGCCAATTAAAAAAAAAACAACAACTTGTTTCTCCTACTCTGAAGTCCATTATAATCTAGTAGCAACATCACACCCTCTGTTGAAACTACTCTTGTTGCCCTGGCTGGTTGGGCTCAGTGGTTAGAGCCTAAGGTGGTTAGCATTAAGGGCATGGTTAGAGTCAAGGACATGTACCTGGGTTGCAGGTCTGATTCCCAGCCCTGATTGGGGTTATGCAGGAGGCAACCAATTAATGTGTTTCTCTTACGTAGATGCTTCTCTCTCTCTCTCTCTCCCTCCCTCCCTCATTGCCTACCATTCTGTCTAAAACTCAATGGAAAAATATGCTCAGGTGAGGATTAACAAAAAAAAAGAAGAAGAGACACTTTTTGTTAAAGATATTGAAGACCTTACTATTGTCAAAGTCCAGAGTTCTCTCCAGTCCAGATATAACTTGATCTCTCTCTATGCATTTAATACTCTTCCTATTTCTTAATTTAAAAAAATGTAAAAACCCTAGAATCTCACTTTTGAAAATTAGAATACATAGAAATAAAAAAGAAAGAAACATCAATATTCCATTACCTAAGCCAAACTACTCAAAACAGCTAGGTGTGTGGCTTTACCCTAACACATATGCTCACCATGAGCGCTCTCTCTCTCTCTCTCTCTCTCTCTCTCTCTCTCCTGCATAAACAGGATCCTATGCTATTTATTGTAGTTGATATTCTATTTGTTCATTAATGTACTATGGAGTTTGTTCCCCAGCCCCAAAGGCATTACACTTTTGCCAATGTTTTAAAAGCTATTTTAATATTAATTAAATGACTCTTAGATATATATCTTCCAAATCTTTCCTTACCAATTGTATATCATGCAAACAATGAAAAATAAAGCACTTATAGCTGTATTAATGTTACACCAAATAAAATTTTAAGCAAAAACATTTATAAAAATATATCTATATTCTAGGCTCTAAAAGAGGTCTCAAAAATTTTAAATACTAAAATAAATCCTCTGACCTTATATTAGATACTGCTATAGCTAATGATAACTATTTTGTGCTCTCAATATATTTGGAAATTAACTTCTAAATAAATCATGAGTCAAAGAAGAAAGGATAATGAAAATTAGAGAAAATATTAAACTGAATTATAATAAAAATATTATAAATTAAAACCTGGGGAATATAGCTAATGCAATACCTTGAGGGAAATTTGCATCTTTTAATGCAAGTAGTAGGGAATAAAAGACAATGATAATTATCTTTTGTACTTATCTCAAGCTAAAACAAGCAAAATAAACTAAAAAAACTAAAATAAAGGAAATAATAAAGATAATATTTGGAATTAACAAAAGGAAAAGTAAATACAAATTTTAAAGAATCAAGGTAGCCCAAACTGGGTTTACGAAACACTAGTAAATTGGACTAATTGCTGGAAAATTGACCAACAAAAATAGAGTTAAGTAACAAGTCTAAATATAAAAAGATGCTGCTGATATTTTAAACAAATAAGATATTGTAAACAACTTAGATTTAGATGCAGTGGATACAGTCCTAATAAAAACAACTATATTTTATCAAAATTGACTCATAAAGAAACACATACCCAATACAAAAACAGAATCAGTAGTCAAAACCTTCTAAAAAGAAAGATTTTAGGTCCAGTTTGCTTTGCTGGAGATTTAGACGAAAATGTCAGGTTTTCATGAAGACATAGGTTTTCAACTCATTTTGGTAAATACTAAGGAGTGTGATTGCTGGATTATATCTTTTTTTTTTGTAAGAGCCTGCCAAACTGTCTTCCAGAGTGGCAGAGTGGCTGCAGCATTTTGCATTCCCACCAGCAATGAATGAGAATTCCTGTTGCCTACATCCTTGTCAGCATTTGGAGTTAGTGTTTTGGCTTTTGGTCATTCTAATAGGTATATAGTGATATCTTGTTGTGTTAATTTGCAATTCTCTATTGATATTTGATGTTGAGAATCTGCTCAGATGCTTATTTCCATCTGTATATCTTCTTTGGTGAGGTGCCTGTTCAGGTTTTTTTTTTTGCCAACTTTTCATTCAGATGGTTCATTTTCTTATTGTTGAATTTTAAGAGTCTTTGTATATGTTGGATAACAATCTCTTATCAGATATATCTTCTGCAAATACTTGCTCCCAATCTGCAGCCTTTCTTCTTATTCTCTTGTAGGATGTCCACTTCTACAAGTTCTACTCAAAATTGAAGTCCTATCTAGGGTAATACAGCAAGAATAAGGAATAAAAAACATAGGTAAAAAGGAAACAAGAAAGCTGTCTTTATGTGTAGATGACATCATTGTACTTGTAGAAATTCCTAAGTAATCTATATGAAATCTTCTAGAATTTAGAGGTGAATTTAACAATGTTTTAGTGCACAAATATACATTGTATTTTTATATTCCCAAAAATTGAAAATAAGATTAAAAATAGCATTTACAAGAACACTCACCAACATAACATACTAACAGGATTTGAGTAAAAACTCTACATTAAAAATTATTAAATATGGATGAGAGAAATAAAATAATACCTCAAATATGTTGAGAGAAATAACGTGCTCTTGAAATGTAATACTCAACATTGTTAAATGTTTAATTGTCCTCAGATTGTTGTATTGATTTTTTTTTTGCAATCACAATCTTAACAGACTTTGTAAAAGTAGAAGTTAACAAAAATAATTGTAAAATTCATGTAATAATTTGAAGAACCTAAAATAAGCTAAATAATTTTTTTTAAGTAAAGTATTTTTTTCCCCAATAAATGGTGCTGGATCTAGTGGACATCCATCTAGGAAAAAAATAAAAGAACTTGACCTCAACCTCAAATCATATGTAAATATTAATTTGAGATGAATCATAGACCTAAATACAAAAGCCAAAACTAAGAAGTGCCTAGAAAAAACTATAGGAGAGTATATTCACAATTTTGTGCTAGGAAAATATTTCTTAAAAATGAAAGAAATAAAGCCAAACTTAAAAAAAAAGAATGATAGATTGAATGTTAAAATTTAAAACTTCTGCTCAAGAGACATCACTAAAAAAATGAATAAACAAACCGTACACAGGAATAAAAATACTTACAACACATATATTTGAGGAAAGGACTGGTATTCAGAATATACAATGAATTTCACAGTTCAATAATAAAAAGATAACCAACCTGGGATAAAAATGGACAAAAGACTTAACAGATAATTCACGAAAAAAGATAGATGAATGGCCAATAGACACATGAAAATGTGTTCAACATCCTTAATTATTAGAAAAATGCAAATTAAAACTACTATGTGAAATCACTACATAGCCACTAGAAAGTCTAAAATGAAAAGACTTGTAATCAAATGTTGATGAAGGTTTAATGCAAATAGAACTCATACATTATTGGAAGGAATGGTACAATTATTTTGGAAAATGGTACAATTATTTTGGAAAATTGTCTGTTCGTTTTTGAAAGATTTAAATATACATCTACCCTCTGATCCAGCAAGTTCATTTTGAGGTTTTTATTCAAGAGAAATAAAAATGTATGTCTAAACAAACTTATACAAGAACATGTATAGCAACTTTATTTATAATAGACCAAATCTGGAAACAGTCTAGATTTCCATTAATGGAAGAATGAATAAAAATATACAATAAAATAACAAAGGGAATACCAAAAGAATACATTATAGATGCATATAACAGCATTCACAGAGTGAACAAATCCCAACATAAAGAAATGCATATGTATATGAAGTCATAAAATAAGAAAAACTATGTTATGATGGTGTTAGAAATCAGAACAAAGCTATTCCTGGACAGGAAGTGAATGACAAGAAAGAGGCATAAGAGAATTTTCTGGGGCCATGGAAATGTTCTATATTTTGATAAGATGTAAGTTATATGAGTTTATCCACTTGTCAAAGCTGATGATTCTAACTCATAAGGCCTACCTAATTCACTGCAGTAAAATACACCTTAATAAAAGTTTTTTAATGGCACAAAGCAAATACTAGTGGGAAATTAGCATTTTCAATGTCAGATACTTAATTTTTCTTTAGATATTCCACCAGGCAAGCACACTGTTGTAAAGGCCTTCTCTTGCCCCTCGTCACCCCAAATCCTTCAAGATCTTAAGTTTTTCCTTCTTATCCAGTAGATCAATGCAGAACAGAGAAATGACTGACATCCCAAGTAGTTTACCCTAGTGAGTCAGTGGAAATGTGGGGATACCTCCTTTGTGCTCAGTGCTTTCTGATTTTACTAGTCTGTTGTTATTAGGCTAATCTCAAATGTGACTCACTACACTTCTATTATATTACAACTGATTTCCCAATATCAGCCAGGGATTTGTCACCGAGTCTAAGATACATTTCTTCCCGGTTCATTGACTACTATTCTTTTGTAGTTACAGTGGTCTTTTACGTACGTGCCATTTCTTCTAGCAGAAATTTTAAGGTCATAGGTTTATGTATAATTTGCTGTGCAGGTTTTTGTTACAATTCATTTTTGTCACTTTCTCTTTGATTTAGTGGTTCACAAGGAGAGATGATTGGGAGCTGTTAGTTTCCTAGGTTACAAATACAAATTCTGCCTTATTATCCGATTGTTTTGCATTATGGTTTCTATGTTATTATTTATTCACTGTTGAGATGGACAAAATAGTGTTAATAAGTAACCAGTTGTACCATAAAAACTGTGCCCTAGGTTAATGGTATATGTGAACTCTGGGAGCTACAGTCTAAAACATTTTCTTTGTGTTTGACACAGATATAGCCTTTAGAGAGAAGATAAGGGATTTGAAAAGGTTTAGCTGTAATTTCTGAGTATATGCATTGATAAACAGATATTTTTTGTTCCTGGGGAAGTTTGAATGTGGTACCAAATGCTGAGTATCGCCAGTTTCCAGGAGCACTTCCTGTCCCTAGTTTCTGCTTCACATTGTTCAGATTTTTTGGGAGCAAACATTTGGGGACCCGAATTGTTTTGGTTACACAGGGACAACCAGATGAATGAAGTGGGTTCTAATATTTACTCATTCAACATCCTGTGAGAATGAAACATTCGAGGGGTTTGTTTCCTGGCAATTCTTGTACTTAGGAGTCTTCGAAGAGAGAGAGAGAAAAAAAATACGTCAATGGATAAACTCAGGTGTAGCTGAACTGCAGTCATGACCTCTATTAGAGATCTGGCTGTGGAGACTGCATTTGCCTGAAGCTTAATCTCTGGGGTTTATATGCTTGAGAGTTCTGGAACATGTTTTCCATCCAGAACTAAATACGATTGTTATTCTTTAATATTTATGTATCTGGGCAGTCAAAGCCTGCTGGAACCGACTCCCGGTGTGTTGACAGGTAAGGTTGGTTAAAAGACACAAGTCAGATTTAACATCATCTCTCCCACAGAGTCTCCTCTGTTCCATTCTGTTCCCCAGTCTACACCACAGGACCCCGTACTTGTACGCATTATTAGATTTGTGCTTATTAATACAGTGTATTTATTTTTGTAACAGGTTTTTGAGCTGTAATTCATATACCATAAAATTCACCCTTTATCGATTTTTTTTTTTTTCGAGAGAGGAAGAGATAGAAACATCGATTGGCTGCCTCCTGCACGCCCCCTACTGGGGATTGAGCCCACAACCCGGGCATGTGTCCTGACCAGGAATAGAACCAGGACCTCTCTGTCCATGGGAGGATGCTCAATCCACTGAGCCACACCAGCTGGGCAAAAGTCACCCTTTAAAGTGTACACATTGGTGGTTTTTAATAATTTCCAGAAATGTGCAACAATTACAATAATCTAATTTTAGAACATTTGAACACCCCCAAAAGAAACCCCGTACCCATTTGCAGACACTCTCCATGACCTCCTCTCCCAGCCCCTGGAACCAGTCCAAGTGTTGTCACTATAGATCTGCCTGTTTTGGACCATTTCTTATCAATGAAGTCATACCACTGTGGTCCTTTGTGACTGGCTTCCTTCATTAATATAATCTTTTCAAGATTCCTCTATGTTGTAGCATTTAGTACTTTATTTCCTTTTATTGCTGAATAATATGTTATTATATTCATATACCACATTTTCATTTATCTATTTATCAGTTGATGGCTTTTTGGGTCATTTCCACTTTGGGGCTATAATGAATAAAACTGCTTTGAATATTTGTGTATAAGTCTTTTTGTGAACATGTGTTTTCATTTCTTTTTGGCTAGACACCCAGGAAGGAAATCACTGGGAAATACAATAACTCTGTTTAGCGTGAGGACCGTTTTCCAAAGTGACTGCATCCATTCACATTCCCGCCAGCAGGGTACGAGAGCACCAGCTCCCCCCACATCCTTCCAACACCCATCACCGTCTGTCATCTTGATCAGAACCTGGGTCTGCGCACGAAGCGGTATCTCATTTGCCCTGTGACTTGCATTTCCCTAACGACGAATGACTTTTGAGCATCTTTTCATGAACTTATTGCGGGTTTGTATATCATCTCTGGAGAAATTCCTGTTCAGTTCCTTTGCCCATTGTTAAATTGGTTTATTTGACTTTTTGTTATTGAATTGTGAGAGTTTTGAAAATTACACTTTGGATAAAAGTCCCTTATCTGATATTTGAATTACAAACACATAGCACTTAAAATATTGGGTCCGCTCACAATTGTGACCTCCTAGAATATAAAGGAGACTTCTTACTCCCCCACATTCTCCATAGTTATGCACTAAACCTGTTATGAACTATGTATAATTCATAAAAATCTGCCACTGAGCTGGTATTTTTCTGCTTTTCCAAACATTACTATTTCTGGAATAACAACTCGAATGCCTCTCGGGCAATGATTATAGTTCCTTCTCTGTCGCTCTCTTACAGGGCTCTCTCGTATCTCAAGGGTGGCAGATAGCTTCAGGTATTCTTCTGCCTATAAAACCATTAAGAGTAGGAATCATGTTTTGTTCATCTTTATTCCTCAACGACAAATGTTTGTTGATGCCTTCAGACTATTTCTCAGCCTTCCAGAGCAGCCTGGTCCCTTGCCTCCTCCTGTCAGCGTCAGAGTTCTGAGTAGCTATAAAAAGAAACCGATTCTGGTTAAATTAAGCAAGGAAAAATTTATTGTGAAGATAGGTACCACTCCCAGAATCAATCAGAGGTGGACAGTCAGCCTCCTAGATAAACATTTCCACAAACCACACACAGAGGAGAAAAGATGAATTCCCCAGATAAGAGGAGGCTATTAGGAAAGGTGAATACATTCTGAGTAGCAGAAGTAACTGTAAATGGTTTCTGTTATCCACTTTCTATCCTTCTCTAAACCACTGCACCAAATGCCATTCTCTCAGGATCTCACTTTCTTCTTAGGAGCAGGTAAAACTCCACCACAGGTTGGTTTAATAACTTTAGGAATTTGACATCTGAAGACTGATCTTTCAGTCAGCCATCCATCCATCCATCCATCCATCCATCCATCCATCCATCCATCCCACAATACACATTAAAACCCAATATTTGCTGAATGCTCAAAAAGAAGGGGGGGGGGCAGTAAAAAACAGACATGGTCCCTGCCCTCATGAAGCTTATTGTGAGGGAAGTAGACAGTGAACATGTGAGTATACAAATTAAAAACAGTGTCAATGAAAGGTGTAAGGATCTGATCCAGTTCGTTAAGTCAAAGTAGAAATGCTTGGGGAAGTGATATTTGGATAATGTGAAGCCAGGTAAAAGTTATCAGGTAAAAGGGCATGCTAGAGGGTCCTGTGGTGGAAATGATGGCATACTCAGAATACAAAAGGAGTCAGGAAGCTTGGGTAAGATGGCGAGGAAGAAAGTGGCGGGCCAGGAGGCTGGGGCTGAAGTGATCTGAGGCTATGTCAGTAAGAGCTCCATAGGACCAAATGCTATTCTCTTTCTTCTCAGGAACAGGTAGAACTCTACCGCAGGCTGGTTAAGGAGTCTCTTCTTTTTCTTCTTTTTTTTTTTTGGTACGTGCCCCTAGCAGAAACCAAATCCGAGACTCTCTGGTCCGCAGGCCGATGCTCCAACTGCTGAGCCAAACCGACTCGGGTAAGGAGTCTCTTCTTTATCTTAAAAGAAATGTGTTATCTTTGAAATGCTTTTTTTTTTTCTTTATTGATTTTAGAGAGAGAGGAAGGGAAAGGGAGAGAGAGATGGAAACATCGATGAGAGAGAACATCGACCGGCCACCTCCTGCACGCCCCCCACTGGGGATCTGGCCCACAACCTAGCATGTGTCCTGACCAGGAATCGAACCAGTAACCTCTTGATGTGTGAGTCGAGGCTCAACCACTGAGCCATACTGGCCGGGCAGATTTGTATATTTTTGTGTGGGAGAATCGATTATAAGGAGCAGGGGGGCTACAGTTGGAGACCTTGTCATGTGAATTAGGGTGGTGATGATGAGGAGCAAGAGGTGAGATGTCCATAGATTTAAAGGCTACTTTAAGAGCATTATCAATGGACCTGATGATGGAGGTATCTAGGGATAAGATGTCAGGGATGACGATCAAATGTATGCATCATTCACTGAAAGATGGGGCACCAGGAGAGGACCAGGTATGAGAGAAAAAGACTATGCTGTAAGTGCTGGTCACCTTGAATTTAGGTACCTTAAGACATATGAGTGGAAATGTCAAGTAAAGAGTTAGATGCATAGGTATGGAACTTAAAATTTTAGAAAGCTTGAAAAGTTAATTAGTGAAAAGCATTTTAGCCTGCTACACCTTACAAAGAGAAAGAACAGAAAACAAAAAACCCCGCTTATTACAATGAGTATTTTATCAAAATTAAATACAAGGCTAACCTACACTCATTTACAAAGTTATAATAAATTTCCTGAACTTATCTGTGAGGGTGTGAGGATGAAATAAGAACAGCCCAACTTAACAGCCAACTCCTTCATAAAACCTGGCCCAACCTGGCCCTGTTTGCTAGACCACATCAGTCACAACCGCCAGCTCCTTCAGCATCTCCCCCCAACTGCTCATACATTCCTTTTCTGACTGTCAAGCATTTTCATGATGTACTCACTCCAGAGCTCCGGTTGTTTACGAGTGAGTGCTGGGTCAGGTGTGTTTCTATGTGTTTGTGGTTTTCTATACTTTTTCCTGATGTGAGAAATTGTTTCTAAAGTAGCAAAGGTTGTTGTTATTTACTAAAGGAATTATAAAATTATATAAAGAGGCAATAGACCCCTGAATAAAAAATTACAATTCCTCAGATAAAGTAAAACAAGCAAATAGAAAATCCAATAGGTACCTGAGTACCTCAAAAACCTTAGCGGTCATATTACGATCGTGTTTATGCTAAGTTTGCCTACTCACTAGGTTCAGTGTGCTTTCTGGTTTCCAAAACATAAGTAAATATTTGCTTACCTATTCATCTTTGTTAGGTTAGAAGTCCCTTGGAAAGAGGAACGGTCCCTTTCAAACAATTCTTTGTCAACCCGGAGACGCTGTGGGAGTTGGAGTAGGAAATCATAACTCTTTTTAAATGCACTGTTTAGATTTAAAAATGGAACTTTTGACAGCATTCAGCCGTAGAAAATTTCACAGGGTCAGGCTCAGAAGCCAACATTTTGATTCTGGCAAGAGGTGCTAGCCCAGTGTTCTGTGAGACCTTGGAGGGATTCAGAACAGGCATCTCCCAGATGTTACTTTGGCATGTGAATTATTTTGAGTTGAAGGCAGTGAAGACCCGGAGGCCTCAGAAGAAACTTTTACTACTTCCTTAAAAACTTTAAAATGTTATCTTCAGAAATAACTTTTTATGACCTATTTATGTGGCAGAGCTAACATCTAATTACTGAACATCTGCTCTCACTGTCCTGCGAATGACCTGCCTCCCCTTTGAAGCCCCAGGGTGTCTTACTACATCCTTAGCAGCTCAGTTCCCTTTCTGTCTCTGCACCTCACATGTATGTGGGGGTCCCATCTGCGCATATGTAATTAAATTTGGTTATTTTCTCTTGTTAATCGAATCTGTCTCATGTCGATTTAAGTGTTGGATCAGCTGGAAGAACCTAGAAGGGTAGCAGAAAGTTTCCTCCTCCTCCGCAACTTTAATAGTTGTTATGGTAGAATGATACTTTTATTTTATACAGCATACACTGCCTCAGTTGTTAGGTGTTTGTTTGTTTTTTCCCTTTTAACAGCTAAAAGAACTCAAAGGTACCACGGGAATGAAGTAATGAATAATTTTGGCCTGGACCATAAACAAAGGGTGAGCCAAAGCTAGACTATATACATCAGGACTCTTCACTCTTAACCCTAAGCTTTCTTATAGCCTCATGCATCTGGCTTTGATCCTTTGGAAGAATGTGCTCTGAAGAGGAGGAGCTGTGGCCACACGTGTTAGTAGTTGTCCCTGTGCGATGCCTCAGGAGCTACCACGGAGCATTGCTGCCACCGCCTTCCAGACCCAAACCCTTTCACCTCAACGGTGCCTGAAATGTCACCATCAGTATTTCATTTCTTCCTATTACATGTTGTATTTCTTGATGCAATTCCTTCTACGAATGGTAATTAATAAAACCTAATCCTTCAAATACACTTTAGTGTGACTATATGATAATTACCTAATAGGGGTGCTTGACCATTACAAAGGGATCTACTGAGATGTTGAGGACCCCTGATCAGAGAAGAAGGCACCATGGATGAGGACAAGGAAGGAAGGGCTCACGTGAAGGGAGACACACTTCACAGGTATCTTGCCTAAAGCCAGGGCTTTACCTCTTGTATATAGAACACCCCTTTGGAATCTTTTAAGTCTTTTGTTTGTTTGTTTACAGATTGCAATATTCTTTGGAGCTCCAATTTAAGATCCGTCTCAGTGTTAAATGATAAAATAAATGCAGATACACTCTGTACAAACATCTCTTAAGTATGAGCTTGTAGATAATGTGGGGTGAAACATTCATTCCATTGAAAACATACAGGACATCTTGATCTGATTGTTTATTATGAGGAGACATCACAGTCAGAGGACCAAGTTTTTCCCCTTTGTTTGTGTTTTCATAACTGATTTGATAATGATGGGTACACCTTTTAATTTAATGAGAGCTTGTACATTTTGGCTATGATTTAACTCTGCATCAGTGACATAGCAAACATTTTCCACTGTTAGAAGAAGGGTGAAATAGAATAGACAGTGAATTCAATTAAAAATTCATCTGGAGTCATTGATTATATTATAGTTAAATAATTAAAATAATGTCCATTTATACCAGTAATTACTGAGCTGGAGGACTCAGAAAATGCCTAATCCCTTTTCAACTCCCAGTTTACTTTAGCCATTGAATAAATAATACATTTTAATTTATCAATAGCATCATAAGGGTAATAATACTATAACTTATTGTATTAAAGTCACTGCCCTGTTTTAAAAGAGATTCCTGTTGGGTGTTTCTGGATTGTCCTGTTCCTCTTTCCTTACCTCCCTCCCTCCCTCTGTTTCCTCCCCATCTCTCCTCCTCCTTTCTTGAACTGATTTACTTTTTTTTTTTTAATCCTCATCCGAGGACATTTTTCCATTTTTTGTACAGACAGAGTGGGAGGGAGAGAGAGGAAGAGAGAGAGAGAGAAACATCGATGTGAAAGGGACACATCGAGTGGCTGCCACCCGCACGACCAACCAGGGCCGGGGACAAACTGCAACCGAGGTACGTGCCCTTAGCGGGAACCGAACCCGGGCCTCTCCGGACTGCAGGTGGATGCTCTAACCGCTGAGCCAAACCGGCCAGGGCCTGATTTACTCTTATAATCGTGATATGAGCCAAGTTGCTTGTCTACTTAAAGACTCTCATTTAGTCTGTCTGCCCACATTTCCCCTTTTCATACTTAGAAAAAGTAGCAAAGGTTGTTGTTATTTACTAAAGGAATTATAAAATTATATAAAGAGGCAATAGACCCCTGAGTAAAAAAATTAGAATTCCTCAGATAAAGTAAAACAAGCAAATAGAAAATCCAATAGGTACCTGAGTACCTCAAAAACCTTAGTGGTCATATTACGATCGTGTTTATGCTAAGTTTGCCTACTCACTAGGTTCAGTGTGCTTTCTGGTTTCCAAAACATAAGTAAATATTTGCTTACCTATTCATCTTTGTTAGGTTAGAAGTCCCTTGGAAAGAGGACTTCCTATGTGAAAGAGTAAAATAAAGGCAACACTTTTTATTTGTATTCTGGCCTTTCCCTTTGTAAAAAATCATTCATATTCTTATTTGATGTGTCATCATGTTACAATGCTAGCAAGGATGCTCTCACTTGATGAGTTTATACTACTTCAGCATAATTCATACATATATAGTTATATAAATTAATATGTAATTGATGAAGAATGGTGTTTAAATTAGAGGACAGCTGTGAATACAGTATTCTGTAATATCGCATGGTATTCAACGGATAGCCATGTGTATCATCATGCTAGACTTTGAGCCACCTACCTGCAGATGTCTGTCACGTATCAAAGCATGGCAAAGGCTGATTCTCTGCAGTTGCTGCCATTGTTACCAAATGATTGCTTTGAGGAGGGAAACGGGCAGAGATATACTGTGCATAGAAGATGTCCGTGTTGTGTCCCTTAGTCCTGGTTCATATGCTCCACATTGGCTTTAGGATTGCAGACACCCACCTTGCTGGATTCACACCATTGGCTTCAGGCTGGCCAGTCTGAAAATGTTATCACATTTATTATATTCAATCAGGAAAATACTCTTAAAACAAGATCTCTTACGTTTTTCTTGCTCCTGCCAAATAAGATTTTTATCTACTCAATGATTTTTATTTTATTTTTTTAAATCCTTACCCAGGATATTTTTACATTTATCTTCAGACAGAGTGGGAGGGAGACAGGGAGAGAGAGAGAGAGAGAGAGAGAGAGAGAGAGAGAAACATCGATGTGAGAGAGGCACGTCGATTGGCTGCCAACCACATGACCCCAGTCGCGACCAGGGACGGACTGCAACCGAGGTACATTGTGCCCTTGGTCAGAATCGAACCTGGGACTCCCTGGTCCATAGGTCGATGCTCTAGTCACTGAGCCAGACCGGCCAGGGCTCTACTCAATGACTTTTAACTGGTGTTTGTTTGACTGATGAGCTTTTGATAGGAGATATCTAGGTCCACAAGTTTTAATGTAGTGACAATTAAACAATTCCACATGATGTTATCTTATCTTCCCTCCCTTACAAACCCCTCTTATCCTCAACTTTGGCATAATGTGGACACTATCAGTTTCAAGGTAAGACTAGAAATTTGAGAAATTTGACAGCAAAGAATGAACCCCTAGGAGTACTATTGTATTGCTTTTAATCTTTTAGAGATTTGGAAAGATATTTGATTCTTGAAGTAGTTTCTGGAACATTCCAGACCTTAAAGATTACCAGATTAATTTTATGTAATTAGTATTTTTAAGTACATTATTTGAATAAGATGTACAACGATTCTATTAAATGCTACAAAAACCCACAAATATTTAAATATTACACTGTATACAGACATAAATATTACATTATATATGTAATAAACATATATTTGATCATTGCATTTGATATAACCAAAGACAATTTTGATACAAAAATATTATATTTTAATATAAAAATTAATACACTATAAAACATTAAAATTACTTATTATAACTTGCTCTTTGGTTGCTTCCTGGAGTCCAATGACTCACTGTTGAACAATAAACAGAAATGTAAATAAATGAGAAAAACGATGAAACTTGACTGGTGCAACAAAAGAATGTCAATGTCAAAGTGCTAGATGGCTGAGGGAGGAACGCAGGAACAGATGTGTATTCAGGACTTCGGGGAAGCAGATGGGCTGAGTCCCAAGTGGCACCAGCCCGGAGCTGGGCAGGGCTTGCTGCTGAGAAGAGGGCTTTCTTTGGCGGGCACTTCGGGGCATGTGCAGGACCAAAGACCAGGCAAACAAGATGGTTGCCCGAACACAGCCGCCAAGGGGCAGGGTCCCGACCTGGTGGGGGATGGGTGGTGAGCAATGAATGGCCACGTCCACGGAGGCTCTCCCGTGGCAGGGGGCTCTCTGGCCTAATACAAAGTGAAAGTTAATTGTAAACGTATCAGTGATCAGTGACCCATCAGGTTGGATTCACATAGTTGATCAGTTTGTTTTTTCCTTTTCTTGTGCTACTGGTGTCATTCAAAATTGGATGAAAAGGAAGTTATAACAGGCAAAAATAGGGACACACACAAAAAATGCCTAAATAAAGCACGTGCATGATCTGGATTGAAAAAAATGCCAAAAGACACCAATGATGTATTTGCGTTTGATTCTTCACTTGGCCCAGTGGATCAAAAGATCGCTTGTGATGCATTCTAAGTCTGCTATAAGGGCCTATTTAGCAAAAGGCAGACGGGACTCCTTTCTCCTTATTGAACTAAAAGGGAACTTATTTACTTTTCTTCTTAAAGATAACAAAATATTCAATACTCTAAGGAAAAGGTATCAAACAAAAATACTTTCTCCATTGTCTCTTTTATATTTTACCAAAGAGAAATTAAGAATAATTATCAAACATCAACAATACTGGTTCCTTCGCTCTCTGCCTGTGAAGTCGCTCTTTTTTTTTTTTTTTTTTATCCTCACCCGAGGACATTTTTGCATTTTTTGTTCAGACAGAGCGGGAGGGAGAAAGAGGAAGAGAGAGAGAGAGAAACATCGATGTGAAGGGACACATCGAGTGGCTGCCACCCGCACGACCAACCAGGGCCGGGGACAAACTGCAACCAAAGTACGTGCCCTTAGCGGGAACCGAACCTGGGTCTCTCCGGACCGCAGGCCGACGCTCTAACCGCTGAGCCAAACTGGCCAGGGCTGAAGTCGCTCTTTTGTTGGGAAGGTTTCATCTTTTCCAATCATTTACAACGTTTCTTTTGTACTTGGGGTTCTGAGAGGCAGGCTTTGCTCCAGTAGAAGGATTAGATGACAGTGGCAATCTGCGATGCTCCCCTTCTTCCACGTGAAAGAATTGTCATATGGCAAATGGCCGAGGCCATTCCTACTGACCCACCAGAGAGAATTGTCCAAGAGTCCTCAGGAATATCCCCCAATTCAGAAACGTGGAGACTAGACATTCCTCATCAGTAATTTTGGGGCCTGTCTCTTTTGTGAGGTTTCGGCCTCACTCACATGGCCTGGAGCTGCCCCTCCCTCCTCCCCAGGGAAGTTTTTACGGTAACATTTCTATTCCTGTCTACAAACTCTCTCAGCCTTAGAAAGAAGCTGCTCCTCCGAGTGCCTAACCTGCACTGCTTGAGTGGGGGCAACATTTTCCCGGGGAGTGAAATCATGCTGTTAAAGCTGGGTGCCCTGCTTTGGTCATGTCCATATTTCTATTGCCACCCGGTATCTCTCCTAGCTACTTTTTACATCAAACACTCAAACATTGTGTAAGTCAGACAGCGTGGTCATTGGGGGGGTGCAGAGATTCGGAATGGGAGTGTTTTGGAACGAGGGCAGATTTTGGATCCCTGGAGTTGAAGTCCTTGGGGCAGAAGACATAGCGGGGGCAGGTAGAGAGGGGAAGGCCAGGGCTTTTGTGCAGTCTTTGACTTCTTTCATCCTGGTTACTTTGCATTCTGCTTTTTTTTTTTTATCCTCACCCAAGGACATTTTTCCATTTTTTGTTCAGATAGAGTGGGAGGAAGAGAGAGAGAGAAACATCGATGTGAAAGGGACACATCGAGAGGTTGCCACCCGCACGACCCAACCAGGGCTGGGGACAAACTGCAACCGAGATACGCGCCCTTAGCGGGAACCGAACCTGGGTTTCTCTGGACCACAGGCCGATGCTCTAACCACTGGACAAAACCGGCCAGGGCGCATTCTGCTTTTTATGACCTACAATTTTTAAAGAAGGGGTCATCTGCCTGTCAAATTACTCACAGAAGTTAAGAGGGTGATGTAAAGGACCGAGAAGGGGGTCGCTGGAAGACAGGCCTCTGTGCTATGCAGATTATTTTGAGCTAAAAGCAACCGAAACTGCAATTTCAAGAGAAACTTCTGCCCACACTCACCTCCTTAACGGGATAGAGGAATTTAAATGAGAGGTTTTGCCTATAATAAGAGATCATCAGAGATAATGTTTTTTGCCTATCTGTATGGTCCCCCTCACAAATATTTAAAAGAGCTTGAATTAAGGGCCTTACCTATAGTAAGAGATTATGAGATAACCTTTTTTGTTTTTTTTTACTTCTCTGTGTGGCAGGGCAAACGACTAATTACCGAACATCTGCTCTTCTGATCCTCCTGGAGATGACCTTCCTCTCCTCTGAGGTACCCGGCCTCATCCCTCGTTAAGGATGTCATGTACGCCCCTTTCCCCGTTCTGTCTCTCAACCGCTCACAGATGCGGGGTCTCCGGCTCTGTCACATACGTGAGGTTCCCGCGCGCATAGAATTAAATTTGTTTTTCTGTTGTCAACCCGTCTCACGTGGATTTGATTATTTAGTGCGCCCAGAGAACCAGAAGAGGGAAGGGGGCATTTTCCCTTTCCCCACACGTGCTTGTTCGTACTTAGTTACTTTGAGACCTATTTCTCTTATTTAGAGACGGGATTGGACAGGGTGGTCCAAGTGGGCAGCAGACGAAGACGGGATAATAATGGAGGAGACAGTAGAGACCCTTAAAGCAAACATCTGAATTTCCCATGGGACAATTTTCTTGTTGCTGTTTGTCATTATTTCCTGGAGAGAGAGAGAGAGAGAGAGAGAGAGAGAGAGAGAATGAGAATCAGTGTGTGCCTTGGTTCTCCTGAACTCTGAGTAGCAGGACTCACCGATACCTTGGTGCATTGTAAAGTGTCCTGGAAACCAATACAGGGGAGGAGAAACTTGCCTCCACCCTCCAGCTCTTTGGGCTGGTCTAGTAATCAAATAGACATGAGACGGGCTAGCAAGAGAAAATAACCAGATGTAATACGTACATATGTATGGGGACGAGCCAGGGACCCCGCATGCACAACAGGTTCAGAGACAGAAATGGAACCTGGGTGTGTAAGATATCCTGAGCTAGGGATGGGGTAAGGTCACTCGGAGTTTCAAAGGTCATTGCAGAACAATCAAAGGAGCAGAAGTTTAGTACATAAAAGTTTGTCCTGCCCTACAGACAGGTCCAAAGTGGTGATTTCTGATTAGGGGCCAGCATGGGCAAGCCCCTAATTCAAGACCCCGAATTCAAGATAGTCAAGGAAGGGGCCGAAGCTTCTCCTGAGCCCGTGGCTCAAAACAGTCCACGTAACACAGAACGCATCTTGAGACCCTGGACTCCGCACTAACAAGCCACACTTTGTCACAATCATCTGTAATCTGAAGTACGTGTGAAAGCACACCGGAGACCCCACTCGGAACATCGCAGCCGCACACACCACAATTACGTCTTCTGAGTGAGCAAGGTTTTCCTACTCAGCATGGGTGTCAGAGGCTCGGGTCCCATAACAGGATATTGCAATTGGCGCATTCCCTTGGGGAAAGGGAAACCATCACACTGTTACTCTTTAACCATGAACAAGCTTCGAAATGACTGGATAGGGTATATTCCGAAACCTAATGAACTATGCTGTTTCAGGCAGAACACAATGATTACGTGGTCATTTTCTGAAGGGCGCTCAAGGTTATTCACACTACTGCCTCTTACCCACTCCCCTTAACACCCAATTGTGGGGTGTGTGTGTGTGTGTGTGTGTTTAACCAGTACCCACAGTGAAGCCACATAACAGTGGGGCTTTTTAAGGCAATGTCAATGGTTTGAAATACCCCTGTTCCAGCAATGGGAACACAGATTGCTCACTATGTGAACCTACTCTGGTAACATACAATGAATCAATTCATCATTGAAATGTTAACCTAATATTGATACTTCTGTGGTCTTTTAGGTCTTGTTAGCTATGCCGAATAGACAGAAAATATATATGACTTAAATTGGCTGTGTTCATAGGTGAATCATTGGACGCAAGGTTAGGTTAAAAAAAAGAAAACTTTTTTCATACTTGTAGGTTCCTTTCCTTTGGAAGCATTAACCTTTATTCAAAAGTTTCTGAATTGTCTTAATCTGTCCCCCTTGTCGGGGAGGAAGAAACTTTTCTCCTAAATTCTTTCAGCTGGTCTAAGATTTAAATCAATATGAGGCAGATTAACAAGAGAAAATAACCAAATTTCGCTACATACATAGCCATGCTAACTCACATCCATGAGAGAGTCGGAGACCCCATGTACACCAGAGGGTCAGAGACAGAAATGGAAAATGAAGTACACATAACGTTCTGGGCTAATGATGGGGTCAGGGGCTTCCGAAGGTCATTGGACACGAGAAGAACAGGTGCTCAGTAATTAGTAGCTTGCCCTGCCATATAGAGAGACCGAAAGGCGACCTCTGGTCATCTCTTCTGGGCAAGGCCCTCGTTCCCATTTTTCTATCCAGTTAAGACAGGGCAGAAGTTTCTCTTGAGCTTGCAGGGTCTTGGTTGCCTCTGGGTCAAAATAATTTGCCTACTACAGAGACACATCTTGGGGTGTCTCATTCTGAACCCCTCCCACTGGGATCCAGACTGCCTAGCCCATTTGAGGAGTAAAATAACCAAGATGGTGAAAATTGTGTCCATAGTCAAAGTAAGTCACAGTGGGTCAGAGCTATGTTTATCTGGGAATGCAAAAGACATTATGCAAGTAGCGTCCTTTCTACATTCTCTTAAACACAGGAGTTGCGATCATCCGGAGGGGCTGGCAGCAGGTGAGAACAAGCGTCCAGACCCCGGGCGTGACAACACTGAGCACAGAAAGCCAGCTTCCTGGTTTCCGTCGGTACAAAGGTACGGTGCAACCTTCCCTCACACTGTTCCCCCTCACATAGTGGTGCTGTTTCTTTCTCTGCTAATTATTTTAGGTTAAAAAAAAATTGTGAGCTGTTCACTTATATTTGCCTCCCGTTTAGAATTTTAGATGTGTTCTTAACTTTTCTTTTGTAGCAATTATAATGGAAAAACCTTCTACAGACTTATTCTCCTCACTCCTTACCTCACTGTCGTCACCTCGTCACCTCTGTTGTCCCCGGGGGCTCGGAGACTCTTCCTGATGGTGGGAGCCTTCTCAGCTCTCCACAGGGCCTGGCCAGATACAACTGTGCAGCACAAACTGGATCTTTTCATTGAATCGCACAGATAAAAACCTTGCCTATGGCCCTGGCTGGTTTGGCTCAGCGGTTAGAGTGTCCACCTGCGGTCCGGAGAGACCCGGGTTCAGTTCCCGCTAAGGGCATGTACCTCGGTTGCAGTTTGTCCCTGGCCCTGGTTGGTCGTGCGGGTGGCAGCCACTCGATGTGGCCCTTTCACATCGATGTTTCCCTCTCTCTCTCTTCCTCTCTCTCCCTCCCACTCTGTCTGTACAAAAAATGGAAAAATGTCCTCGGATGAGGATAAAACAAACAAACAAACAAACAAAAAAAAACCTTGCCTATGTGTCAGCAACATACTCTCCAAGTTCTTATCTCTCTCCACTCGGTAATGCTGTTTATTACATGAAAAAAGTCTATAGCTTTTCCTGAGCTGATTTATTATTATTTTGGGGTTTATTTTGAAAAGCACGAGAAAGTTGATTCAATCAGATTTTTAAATGAGTTGCTTTCTGTGAAAGTGGTGAGCAAATAAGAACATGCTTGCAAAATATAAGCTAAGAATTTAAAATATATTTATTGCAATATTGTGATTTATGATATATGTGTATGTATTTATAACATACATGTATATGTGTATGTATATAGCTATAGATATATAATACACACGCACACACACACACACACACACATTCAGACCCCAGAATACATCTTTCGGATAGAGTTAGTCATCATCCGCCATTCCTGGCGTAGAGCTCCCAAATCCTTACTGTATTGCCTGAGCAATTGGAGCAAAGGGAGCATCTTTTGTTAATGTATTTGGTCTCTTGTCTTTAGGTTCTGCAAACTTTCAGAGCCATAAAGGTGAATTGGTTACTTTGTCATTCATAACAAGCACTTGCACTAGGGCTGGGTTCGTGTTAATGAAGTAATTCTTGCGGAGCATCCACGGATGGAGGCTGGTTGCTCAGGGAACCAGCCGTGATGGAGGGTTGGACATTTCAGTCCCATGGGCCAGAGCTAGAGGTTGACCCAATCACCAACAGCCAGTGAGTTCATCAGTCACGCCTGTGTAAAGAAGCCTCCATAAAAACCTAAAACGAGGGCTCTGGGGGCAGAGGGGTTCCCACCGTGCGGAATCAGAGCACGTTCAGGTCCCACTGTGCCAGGCCCCAAAGGCCAGGAGGACGGAGGCCCCTTTGTTTGGGATCTCGCCCTGTGCGTCTCCGCGGGCTGATGACCGGTTTGCTTTACTATCCTTTCTAACGAACCAGTAGCCCAGTGAGTACATGAGTTCTCCTGAGTTCTGTGAGCCACTCTAGCGATTAGCTGAACCCACGGAGGGGGTTGTGGGAACTTCTGATGTGCAGCCAGCTGGTCGGATGCACAGATTTCGGAAGTGGAGGTCAGTCAGCCCTCTACCAGTGGAATCTAAGTCGGTCTCTGGGTAGGTCATGTCAGAACTTAGTTGAATTTCCAACTCAATTTCTGGTTTCTGAGAATTGCTTGTTGGTGTGGGAGAGCGTACGTGCCCGTGTTCATGCGCACGCACACACACACGTTGGAACTAGGTCCAGGAATCTAATTTATTTATGTGGCAATATATTAGGTTTCCATAGATGTCTAAAAAGGTGGTTCTGAAAATCACAACAAAGCATTAAATGAATGAATGGAAATAAAGTAAGAAGAGCCACAGATGTCATGGATCAATTTCATTCAAACGCTTTGTTGGTTCAAAGATCTCCCCTGAAACGACATTAAATGACAAGAATGCTGGTGGTGTGACACCCCCTGCTGACCTGGGAGAGAATGCTGTCATCTCCCGACAGCAGCCTTTCCACGGGTCCTTGCAGTGCCTGGTGACGCCTTACGTCCCTTCATCCGGATCACAGTGAGAGCTGGTCACTGCAGGAATGCTTGAGACGCGGTTTGAGACCCTTGCCCTTCTTTACCCTTCACTCTTAGATTCTGTGACACCAAAACTGCCCTGTAATTTAACCAGTTGTAGCCATGAATGTGCTGTCTTAGATTGACACTGTACTGCCAACTCTGGATAATCCGAAATTATTCGAGCCAATTTTATAGACCAATTTAACAGGCACAGAAACTAAGTTTAGTAAACAAAATAGATAAACCAATACAGTGCTAAGTTTAGAGAAACTGGTTTTTCATATGCTGTTTTTGTTTGTGTGTTTTTTGTTCATTGGCTAGCCCACGTAGGTTAGAGTCATTGGTACACAGATGTCTCCATAGACTCTCAAAGTCTTTTCTATTTTCAATGCCCCCAAAGTACCAAATGCCTGCTTACTAAATACTTCCCTAGGGGAACTTCTAAGCCAATGGCCTTCTGACTAACTCTAGGCTTAAAACTTGAGTCAGCCCCGGATTTTCTTTTAATGGACACAGACCTGAGGTCATTTTATGCACTTTAAAATTCTTCCTTTAATTCTCCAAAGCCTCCAAAAGGTAGTGATTTGCATTAGGCAACGCTTAAAGAAAACAGCGAAGCTGAAACTAGAATTTCATTTTAAGCTTTCGTAAACCTCTTGCAGACAGGACATGGATCTTACTAAAATGGCTGTGCCACCCCGTAGGCATAATTTTCTCTAAACCCTTTGGCTAATTCCTTTGCCAGTTGGAGGGCTTTATATTAAGAACTGGGGAACTTTCAGTCTGTTCACAGTCCCCCCAGAATGTTGACTTTATTAGTTTACCTGTGCATATCATTTAAATGTATATACTGTAGATTTCATGTTGCTAAGAGCATTTACTCAATGCATTCTCTTGAAAAGTATTTTCACAACATTATAGTGTCAACGTCCAAACCTGTAGGGAATTTTTATGAGTTTATTTGAGCCAAACTGATAATAATTGCTGGGATTGAAATTTTGCTCCAAACAATGGTAGTTTTACAGCTTATTTTATACTCTTATGACCCACCCACTGGTTGCCGTGCATGTCCCTAGATCCACATGAGCTGGTAATTTTATTAATTAGCAATTTCACCCCTCTGCTTTAGCCAACAACCTTTCATTGTCATCTTTCAATCAAACTGGTGCCTTAATGTAAGTCGTTACCTGGACTTGGCTTTAGGATAAAAATTTATTTTCTTTTTATTATTATTTTTATTGTTTATGCTATTACAGCTGAACCCATTTCCTCCCCTTTGCCCACCTCCCTCCAGCCCTCACCATCCCCCTCCCTCCGGCCAACACCACACTGCTGTCTCTGTCTGTGGGTTACGCAAACATGTTCCTTGGCTAATCCCTTCCCTTCTTTCATCCAGTCTTCCCTTCCTCCATACCCTCTGACAGCTGTCCGTCTGTTCTATGTATCCGTGCCTCTGTTTCTGTTTTGTTTGTCAGTTTATTTTGTTCATTAGATTCCACGTATAAGTGAAATCATACGGCATTTGTCTTTCTCAGACTGGCTCATTTCACTTAGCATAACAATCGTCAACCGTGCCCTGGCTGGGTGGCTCAGGTGATTGGAGTGTCCTCCTGTATACCAAAAAGGTTGTGGGTTCGATTTTCAGTCAGAGTGCATACTCAGGTTGCGGGTTCAGTCTCCGGTTGGGGCGAGGACGGGAGGCAAACAATTGATGTTTCTCTCTCTCTTTTCCTCCCTCTAAAGCATCAGTAAAAAACATATCCTTGGGTGAGGACTTAAAATAATAATAACAACAACAACAGCAGTAATAATAACAATAATAATAATCACCTTCAGGTTTTGGTTAAACTACACTCAAAGTCTTCTCCAATCCTCTTCGAATGGGAGAACGAGTAGATACTCGTTCTACTCAAGTCCTTTGTGAAATCAGACAGGGCAAATATATAACATAACAATAGGTAAAAGGTCCGAGTTTGTCTAATTCATGCCAGGTGCTTTACTAACAGCATGTCTGTTCATTCTCGTAGCACGGCAATGTGGTGGAGAGTTAAATGACCTATTTTTTAGAGGAAAATCAAGTGCAGCTCAGAATCAACCAAGAGCAGCAGCAGGGTCCTCCTCCAGCGACGGGCGAGGCGGGAACAATGCTGGATTCTTCCCGTTACTGCACACGTCTGAGCCAGTTTCCCAGGATCACAGCAGGGATGGTGTCAAACGCAGATACGTGTGCAAGTTGGGCAACCTCGTGCCAGGAGGCAGACAGTTCCTGCTTGCTATGAACATTTTGATTTATTAGGCGATGGAGAACCATTGACGTTTTCTGAGTGATAAGATAACATAGTGTGATGGGAAGGAGATCATTCTTCTCTCTATTTTGGTCACTGTGTTCAGGCTGAGTTACGAAGAGAGCAGTTAGGGTTTTACACAGTCCTCCAGCTGTGGAGTTGTGAAGAAGTAGGCTTGTGGCCCTAGAACGAGATAAGAAAGAAAAATAATTGAGGAGAGATTGAATAGGAAAAGAAATGACAGAACTTGAAGTCTCATTAGATGTGAGATAAGGAGGAGAGAGTTCATTCAAATACAGCTGTGAGATTTCATTCCACAGATGTTTCGGGCATGAGAAGGTTTAGGGTGGCAGCGAATTTGAGGAATGTGCAAAGTGCTCCTTAAATTCATTACATTTTTTAGACATCCTTATGATCACTAGAAAATCCTACAAAGGGTGAATGCAGATCAGTGCACAGTTCATGTCTCAGTTCCTCATCTTTAAACTGGTAAGGGTTTTCCTGGGCGATTTTGAGAGGTGTTGTCCTCTCTGAATTTATAGATTCTTGTGAACTGGGGCACGTTCCTTCTTCCTTCACACGCCTCTGCCGTTCCATCCCTCATTCCATTGCAAATGCTTGTCCTGAAAGTCATCATTATCTGAATATACATATATGTTTAAAAACAAGTATGCAATTAGATATCTTTCCCAGGTTTTGCACACGCAAGGTGCATTTATTGGTTTGCCAGGCTTGGAGATGTTTGGGACATGGCTTTGGTATGCACGGATCCATGCAACCACCTGTTTGCTTATTTGTTTAATTCCTTGGGACGGGGCTAACTTTCTATTAGCCCCGTCCCAAGGGTCCTCCACAGTAATCATTTGACCAAAGTCTTCTTCTGTTTATCTTAATGCCAATCAATTCTTCAGAAATGGCTAAGAAACCCTGCTGTCATCCGTCATCTAGGTGAGAAATATTGCAACATTAAAAGTTCATTCTAGAACCTCAGTGTGGGAACTAGCAGCATAGCCGTTTGTGTTACTTAAGACCCAGAATTCATTGTGCCTTATCTTACAAAAAAGTCAATCAGAATTTGGTAACTATGATTTTGTAGCAGAAGGAAAAAACATTATAGGAAAACACAAAATATCACGTTTTAAATACAGAGTAGTGCAGCTTCAGAATTTGGGATACCAATTAGTCACAATGGCTTTTGAGTTAATGAGGAGAAGTTGTTGAAACCAATAGCCAGGAGAGAGAGAGAGAGAGAGAGACAGAGAGACAGAGAGACAGAGAGAGAGAGAGAGAGGCTTAAAAGACTAAGCAGAGGGAATTCATTTCTCTGGGAATATTTATTGAATACCAATTATCAACACATTCAGGCATTACGTTAGTCATTGGTTACACTGCAGAACCCCAAACAGTCGCCACCCTCCCAGAACTTACAGTCTGGAGCCAAAGGGAATGTGGGCGTGGCATACATGTTCACATGTTTTAAATATGGAGACATGCAGGTGAAATGGAAGGAAAGGAGAGAAGCCTGACTTTGGGCGGAGGAAGAGGGGTGTTAACCTGGCAAGGTATTTTTTTTTTTTTTAAAGGAAAAAGTCACCATTAAGTTGAAAATTGAAGGTTAAGTAGGTGTCAGCAAGGCAGTTGTTGGGGAAGGAATGAGAAAGGAAAGTAAGTAGACAGTCAAGAGTATGAGACATTATTAGAATAGAAAGAAGTCCATTTAGCTTTGGAGTAAAACAGAACAGATGGACCGTACTTGGCTCAGTATATTTGACCTTATATCACAGAGAAAAGGTAGCATCCGAAGGAAGTGGGGAGCCACTGGAGGGAAGTGACAAAGGTTTGTGCAGCGCAGCACAATCACGTTGGCTGATGTTGAAAGGGAATGAGTGACGGTGGGAACGTGTGTGTCTATACGTGCCTCATGTAAAACGTGTCTACTTGCTCTAACTCTGGGAGGTAAGAGAAGGCTATTTGTAGACCATGTTAACTGAAGAGCAAGGGGAAGGTTAGGATAACAACTGATCACAGTATTATGCTGCCCGGTGAAGACTTCCTTCTTGGTGACAACGGTTGTTGTGAGACTGCAGACCTTTGTGCTGATGGAAGGGTTTTAAGTGAGCAAGGGTTCTATACCGCGGTCCCCAGACTTTCGGATATCAGGGGTCAGGAAATCACTTCCCTCTCCCCTTCAAAAACAGTAACCCAAATGAAAATGTGAAATGCCATTTTAACACTGTAATTTAAGAAGGATATAATCTTACAATAAATGGTAACCCTTCTACTTCCTTTGAAAGGACAGTTAATAACACTGTTGCACATATGGTTTTTCTCATAGATTGTCCACAAAGCTATAATATCTTGTCACATCCACAATGGCACAGAGACTGACTTTTGTAAACCTCAGCTCTAACTATCATAGCGATGGAATAAAAATCAATGCTACCACCCAGCTGGTGTGGCTCAGTGGTTGAGCATCAACCCATGCACCTAGAGGTCACATGTTTGATTCCCGGTCAGGGCACATGCCCAGGTTGTGGGCCAATCCCTAGTGGGGGGAATGCAAGAGGCAGATAATCGATGTTCTTTCTCATTGATGTTTCTATCTCTCTCTCCCTCTTCCTTCCTTTCTCTCTAAAATCAATAAATGAAGAAAAAAAAAATCAGTGCTACGTTTACCTGTGAACCAAATATATACAAGATCATTTAAGATTGAAATACAACATTGCTCCACTATGCCTGTGTCTTTTAGGATAGACTAGAAGGAGGCTTGACCTCTTTTACCGAGAAAGCTGTATCAGTTGCTTATTCATTGGGGGAGGGCAAATGTTTCTCAGAACATCCCTTTGCTTGATGGCTACGAAATTTATAAATATACCCCTAGAAGAAACAACTCTGATAAGTCATCATGCCTTCCCATACGGCTGCTGAAAAGTAACCTCAGAATAGGAACAGAAACTGAAAACCTATTCTGACTTCCCTGATTTGTGATATTTTTCTAAGGAACATACAAATAAAATGAAATAGCTGCATATATATGAATTCAGATGGAAGATATTTAGAAAATAAAGATTCAGTGAGCATCTCTGAAAATGTTTGTTTCATGTGGTAGAAATGATGTTTTTAGTTTTACAAATAAGAGGGTGAAGAGAAGTAGCAGGCGATAAGAAAATTTGATGAGTAATAACTTCTTTTTCACTTTCTTCTTAATTATAGCATTGTATCTGATATAAGAGAGCTTTGGTAACAGAAAAATGTGTATAAAGTAGGCTTGTGAATTTAGACTTTATTGGGAGATGAACACATCTCCCACTAGCATAACCAGAAAAAATTTCCAATATAAACAAATGGGACTATGTCAAACTAAAAAACTTAGGCCCAGCAAACTTTTAACAAAATAGAAAGACAACCTATGGAATAGTTGCAAATATTTGCAAGTCATATAGCTGAGAAGGAGTTAATATCCAAAATATATAAAGAATTCATATAACTCAATAGCAGAACAATCATCACAATCATCATCATCTAGTTAAAATTGGGCCAAGGCCCAGAGTAGACATTTCTTCAAACAGGTACATGAAAAGCTCCTCAACATCAGTAATTATTAGTGAAATGCAAATTGAAACACTGTGCTATGACCTCACGCCTGTTAGAATGGCCACCATCCTAAAGATGAAAGAAGACAAACACTGGCAAGAATGTGGAGAGAAGGGAGCTCTGTGCACTGTTGCTAGAATTGCAGATTGGTGCGGTCACTGTGGAAAACAACATAGGAGTCCCAGAAAAAGTTAAAAATAGAACTACCCTATTATCCAGCAATTCCACTTCTGGGAATTTCTTTAAAGGAAACAAACACTCTATGTCGAAGAGACATCTGCTCCCCCACGTTCATAGCAGCATTATTTACAATAGTCAAAACATGGAAACAAACTAAGTGTCCATCAGAAAAAACAAAGGCCATGACCTTTGAAATCAGGAATACTTGAGTTTAAAACTCTGCTCTAATACTTAGTAACTTATCTTAGGCAATTTAATCAACATAGACCTTAGTTTCTCATTTATAAAATGTGGATAATACCTTGCCAAACGTTAACTTTCCCATTCATTCTCATATCAAAACTTACCTCTTCAATTAATTGTGGATTTGAGCTGAGATTTAATTACAAAAATGTTTACCAAGTTTTGTTTGTAACACGGGACACATTGGAAACAGCATATCTTGAAATAAATTGTCCTTTAATAAATTATAGTGTGTCTATATTGTAATATCATACAACCATTAAAAATACCTTATTGGCATGGAAGAATATTTCCAACATGCTGTGAGTAGAGAAAAATAAGGATTGCAAAACAGGGTTATGTGCAATGATACTAAAATTCACATGTGCATGAATAAAATAAGAAAGCAGAATGATGTACAACAAAATGCTAACCATTGTTTTCTCTAAAAGCTGGGGTGTGTGATTTTTATTCTTTCTCTGTATAACCAGGTACAGTGGCTATGACACTGGATATAAGAAATGTCATATTTCTTTTTACTTTCCTAAGTCAAAGCCAAACTGTTCCTAAATCCCATCTGGCTAGAAAATTTAATTTCAAGCATTATTTAAACTTTTTTTCCACTTCACATTCCCCGTTCTCCACGTTCTTGCAAGGCCCTCTGGATCTTTCGAGTTCTAAGTATTTAGAGGGAATACTCTGGTTTTCAGATGTTCTGGTTAAGCCCGTGCCCAAGCCACATCATACCTTAAAATGTAAGAGCTTGCCCTGACCGGTTTGGCTCAGCGGTTGGAGCCTCGGCCTGGGGACCAAAGAGTCCTGGGTTCGGTTCCCGCTAGGGGCACGTACCAAAAAAAAAAAAATTTAAATTAAATTTAAGAGCTCTTCTCCTGCCTCTGTGCCAAGCTCAAGCCTAAAAAACTCTTAAAGATCTAGTCCAATGTTACCATGGGCACCATGCATTTTATCATACCAAATCTTCCTTAAATTGTTTCTTGCATTTTCATAGAGCAAAACTATTTCCCACTAAGAAGCAACTGGCTTCTTTGTTCAGGCATTAATTCATGAAGTAAGTGACAATTTGAAGATCAAATCTTCAAAACATATTATTAAATACTTAATATGTATCGCTATGTATTACTTATGTATTGTTACATAATACACACGACTTACGATGTATGAGGCACAAAAGTCCTCCTGTCAAATGGAGCCTCTGAATCATCCATCACAAACGGTCTCCGCCTACAAGTGGCGGAGCAGCCGTGTCCCTGCTACCTGCTCTTTCTCTGTGGCCACCAGGGTGCTACTATTCTGTGACGGCAAAGTACCTGATCCTTTCTACCTGTCTCCCTGTTTGCTTCCTTTCATGGTTCCCTAGAAGCATCTGGGCTTTGCACACAACTGGGAGGTGGGTGAAGAGAAGTGGGAGTCGAGGGGGGTGACCTCCCTGCTTCATACTGGCTGCTTCAGTAGTCACACAACGGGGCACGTTCTTTGTCCGTGGAGCACAGAGTCATGCTTTGGAACAGAGAAGGGAAACAATGCCCACAGCCAGGGGGGCTAAACTCGAAAGGATGGCATGCAGGTTTTCAAAATGATATTTAATATGATTTTAAAAAAGAACAAGTTATCCATGAACAAAAACAAAGCGTGTGTATATAAAAACAATTACATAAAAACTCGAAATTTCCCATTTCCTATTTCCTTGGAAACTTTTTCTTTAACTTCTAAGGCTCAATTAATTCATCTGTGAGTGGTTCGTGGGAAATGGCTATAGAAAAAAGATATGTAATTTCAAGTCGAGGGTTTGGGTTAAATCTGACTCTGACGTTCAATGTGGGGTAAGTCACCTACCCTCTGAGAGGCTGCACTTTTCTGTCCTTCCAAGGGGAGCGTGACAGTGTAGGCTGGGCCCATGCCAACCAGTTCATCCCAGAGTTCCTTGCAGCTGAGTATCTGACTCCCAACCACTGACAAGACGTTCTTCCTAAGCATTTATGCTTCCCTCTCTGAGGACCTAAAAGCAGAGAGCACATTTTGTAATCCCAAGTCTCTTCCCCCCCCACCTCCCCAAATTGTTTTCACAACTCCCGCGGCGACACTGATTCCAAATAAGAATAAACTCTGATGTAAATTCATGAGGTAAATAGCAATTTGAAGTTTTCATTTTAAATCTTAATAAAACATTATTAAATGTATAGCATGTATGAGACATTAAGTCGTTAATGCTAAATGAAGTCTCTGAGTCATTAGTCTTATGCAGATTACTTCTCCTGTATTGTCTGGCTTATTCCTGTGTTGACTTCTGGCAAATTGCTTCAACCCTCACCTGGCTGGTGTGGCTCAGTGGTTGAGTGTCGACCATGCACCAAGAGGTTGCCGGTTTGATTCCCAGTCAGGGCACAGGCGCAGGTTGTGGGCCTGATCCCCAGTAGGGGGCGTGCAGGAGGCGGCCAATCAATGTCACCTCTCATTGATGTTTCTATCCCTCTCTTCCTTCCTCTCTCTCTCAAATCAATTAAAGAAAAAACATTTTTTTTTAAATTTCTTCAACTCTCCATTTCCATCTTTTCCATCTTGCAAGGCCTCCTCCTCTATGAAGTACATCTTCTTGACCCAGTAACCACTTTGGTTTTCTCCATCCTCATATCACTCTCTCTATTCTTCAGTCTATCCTGCTGTCTTCCTGAATACCAGGTTAAAACATCATTTCTTTGCAAAGACCCAAGACACCAACACCCACATCTGAAAACAATTAACTACTAAAATAAAACAAAACAGTGCAACTAACCACTACCACCTTTGATATTCGAAATGTTTCTTATTTACTACAGGAAAATGTCTAAATCTCTTGGTCTGTTATTCAAGAATTTTTAAAGTCTCACCCCCAATGTACATTTCTAAACCTCCTTCCCACTAGTCTTTCCTTTTCTCCCAGGAATGCCTTTGCACTCCCTGCTGACCATGAATTCCTGCTTTTGCCCCTGCTGCTTAGACTATGGTGACTACTCACCAAATTCCATTCCTAATTTCACAACCCAATTTAGAGTTCGGATTCAGTCATCTCTTTTTCCTACCCCCAGCACTTCCTGTTTGAGATACTTATAAAGACTTTTAGTGATAGCATCTTTTGTAACTTTCTGTGCTTGTACTTGCTGTTTTTTCCCTTGGAACATTCCTCCCACACTCAGTTTCATGGACGGTTGTTCTGGAGAGGCCTTTCCTGGACATGTTTTTTTTTATTGTTGTCTATTCAGTTGGCTTTTTTAAGGCAAGTCTTCTGGGGAATGGCCCCACGGAGCCCTTAGTAAAGTTGGATTATGTTTTCAGGCATTTCCAGGAACCAATCTTGGCACAGAAGCAGCAGAAAAGCTTATTTTGAAGGGATGAAGAGACTTGGCCAATGGGCCTATCGGTAATAATGTGTGCTTACGTGATTCAATTTTTGCCTCCTCAAATAAGTCATACATTTTTTAAAGGATCTCCCAGCCAAGACACTTAAAAATCACTGTGAATGTTCAATCACGTGAGCAAATCATATTGATTAGTTGATTGAATACTAATTATTAAAAGCCTATTGTATCCAAAGAATGCTGTGTAAGGGTTGGTGAAATATTCCAAAACAAATGACCATATATAACTTAAGCTGTGCATTTATTTTAAATGTCAGAAAGGGTATTAAGGAAAATAGAAATACCTAGAAAGCCAGATAAAAGGGAGAGTGTATTTTTAGAACTAGTATAGATAACAAAATAGTCATTGTCTCTTCCTATTTTAGTGACAGATTAAACTATTATCTGATATTGCAGTACTTCTTTAACTGTAGCAAATTTTGAGCAAGAGTGGTCATAGGGGTGGGGAACCTTTTTCTACCAAGGGCCATTTGGATATTTATAACATCATTTGAGGGCCACACAGAATTATCAACTTACAAATTAGCCTGCTTTATTTGGTCAGGCTAATTTGGTGAGGTGTGATGTTAGCTGGTATTGATTTCACAGGCCTTCTATGGCCCACGGGCCGGATGTTCCCCACCCCTGGGTGATATTAGTCTTTTATTTTAATTCAGTTCTTGGACCTGAACTGAAGAGTAAAAATATCACAGTAGGGTATTAATTAAGAAATATTTAACTATATTATGTCAGCAGTATTTTCCTTAATGGTCCCATCTATATGAGTAAAATAGTTGGATCATTTTGTTCATTTGAATGAATTTGACTAGGGTGAATACTTTGGTTTTTATTTTTTATAGCAATTTTTAGAATTTTGTTGTAGTTTTGAATAATCTCAAGTTTTACTTCACCCAAAAAAATGAATTTGGGACAATCTGGGATTCAAGGCTAGATCATAAATGCAATGACATTAAATTCTAGTATGCAACTATCTTTGTCATTTAGGTGAAGATTATGAGTTACATGTTTTTCACCTTGGCCAATGTGGCTCAGTTGGTTGAGAATCATCCTGTGCACCAAAAACTCACCTGTTTGATTTCTGGTCAGGGCACATGCCCAAGTTTTGGACTCAATCCTGGTTGAGGTGGATACAGTAGGCAGCTGATCAATGTTTCTCTCTCACATCAATGTTTCTCTCTCTCTCTCTCAAATCAATAAAAGTCTATTTTTAAAAAGTTACTTGTTCTTCTTTGTTGTGCTTCCAATCATAGAAATTAGAGAATTAGAGAACTATTGTCACATGTAGGTAAGATGAATTAGGACAAGTTGGCTTTGTAGTCAGAATAGTCTACTATGTATTAAATCATACAAATGGCTGACCGTATGACCTTTCCTCTTGTCCAATATCAGTTTGTAATTTGGGATAAAATCTGAAGGGATCCTGATTTAATTTCTACTTCTACTTTATCTGCAAAAGAAAAAGAAATATTTTTATGGGATAGTTACAGAAGTCAATAGATAGTGGAGAAAACTTCATGGTATGAGCACGGCAATGGGATGATCTGACGCATTGTAGGAAAATTTATTTGGGAATGAAGTCTAGGATGATTTTAAGAGGAAGCAGAAATGCAGGAGTAAAGCCCCTATAATAGTGTGTGTGTGTGTGTGTGTGTGTGTGTGTGTACATTTCCAAAGAGAAATTAGAAATTGTTGGACTTGACAACATATTTGAAAAATCAAATTAGACCAAAAAAGAAGAAGAAGAAGAAGCACAAGTACTTTTGAAGCTGCTTTGCCCCTGATTTTTATAAGCATTCATATCTCAGTCCTCTTATGAAAACCCTCTACTGACATCTACCAGAGCTCAGTGACTTCCAGAACTCTGGACATTCACTTAGCAGTAATCTTTCCGCCCAGAAATAATTTCTAAACAAAGAATATGGGCTCAGCCTCTCTCGTGGTCATCGGTATGTTTCAAGTCCAAGAACACAAGTATTTTTAAAAGCTTGTGAAGTTCTGAGCTGAGTAATTGAGCTTGTGCTCATTCTGACAGAATTGCTAACATTAGACAGGCACTTGCTTTACCAAGTTTAGAGGGATCTTGAAGAGCAGAAAACAACTTGCTGAATTATGGCCACAAGTAGGTAAGATGAATGAGGACAAGCTGGCTTCGCAGGCAGAATAGTCTACTGTGCATTAAATCATATGAATGGCTGACTGTGTGACCTTTCCTCTTGTACAATATAAGTTTATAATGTGTGATAAAATCTGAAGGGATCCTGATTTAATTTTCACTTCTACTTTATCTGCAAAAGAAATATTTTTATGGTGTAGTTATAGAAGTCAATAGGCAGTGGAGAAAACTTCATGGTATGAGCACGTAGTGGAATGATCTGACGCATTGTAGAGACATTTATTTGGGAATCAAGTCTAGGACAATTTTAAGAGGAGACAGAAATGCAGGACTAAAGCCCCTATGATAGTATATGTAAGTAACAGTAGTCCAAGAGTATAACTTAATATTTTCACAGTAAAATGAAAAGGAAAATGTAGATCCAGAAAATTTGAGTATAGAAACCCAAAGATGAATGAAGGAATTGGTAGAAGGGGCAAGACAGTGACCATCACTAATGAGGAAGAGGACAGTGGCAGCTACCTAGCCTGCGTGCTTAGGGGGTTTATTTTCTATCAGCGGCTCTATTATATCAGTTGTTACAGTCAGGGATTTGGCTGACTTAGGACAACACCGAAAAGATAATTTAAAAAACAACAACAACGTGCTGTAAGGATGGTATAATATGCTGGAAAAATTGTGGGTTTTGGAGTCAGACAGACTTGGATTGAAAGCCTGGCTTCCACTACTGTTTGGTGAGCTCAGGTAATATTAGGATTCTCCATAAAGATGATAATGCCTCATTTCATGAATATAGTGGTCGATGACACCAAAAATGTAGTGATAATACCAAATACTTGGCTCTCTATAAGGAGTGCCAACGATATTGCTGGTGCTTTATTTGTTACAGATACACAGATAGTACAGTGATAACCACTAGTAGATATTTAGCTATTAAAATATAGTTCTTATTGTTTGTAGGTACTCTGCCCCTAAATCTGTGCTTTCATCATGCCACCTATCATTTAATTCACTGTAACTGTATGTTAATTAGGGTTCATCTCACTGTTTTCTCTGATTAGCCTCATATTTCCAGGAATTTTATTTGGGGTGGGGAATGGGGGATAAAAAAAACAACTTTCTCTTCTTTAGCAAAGATGAAAATGGCAGTGGATAGTTAGAGTGCTATTTGGGGGTCAGGCTTCAGATCTCTCAACCCAATATCATGGATAACAAATGCAACAAACATGCTCTGAGCTCCTAGTGTGTCGAGGACTTGGGGTTGGGGGTTGGAGAAGGTTTGCTAAAATGAAGAAGGCTAGTCTCCTGCCATCATGGGGCATACAGTATTTTTTCTTATATGGCCAAGTGGAATACAAATTGATCACTGTTCTAATGAGTGTTTTTATTTAAGTGGAAGGATTATGTGTGCTGGAAACGGGAGTGGGTAGAGAAATTTTCTACATGGTAGTAATTGAGTGAAGCCTTCCAGGGTGAGTAGGATAGTTCAGTGGACTTTAAGGGAAAGTTGTGCAAGGTGAATGGTCTCTGTATTGAAAGAGAGATGAGGGTCAAGTAGTTGGATGCCAAACAAGTTCATGGGTAAGAATTATTTCAATTTTATTTGGTTCAGGTGTCTTTTTTTTTTATTAATTAATTTTTGTTACAGATATTTCTCCTTTTACCCCCACTGATTCCCCCCTCCCCCTCCATCCCTGCTCTGTCCCCAGCTTTGTTGTCCATGTCCATTGTTCATGCACACATGCATATAAGTTCTGTGGTTTATCTATCCCCCACCACTCCCTTTTCTGGGGATTGTCAGTCTGTACCCCACTTCCATGTCTCTGGGACTACCCCATTCCTCAGACTGTTATGTTCATTATATTCCACAAATAAGTGAGATCATATGATACTTGACTTTCTCTGTTTGGCTTGTTTCACTTAGGATAATACTTTCCAGGTCCCTCCATGTCATCTCAAAGGATAAGAGATCTTTCTTTCTTACAGCTGCATAGTACTCCATTATGTATATGTACCACTGCTTTTTTATCCATTCGTCTACTGATGGGCATTTGGGCTGTTTCCAGATCTTAGCTATTGTAAATAGTGCTGCTACAAACATGGGGGTACATATATTCTTTCTGATTGGTGTTTCAGGCTTCTTAGGGTATATTCCTAGAAGTGGGATCGCTGGGTCAAATGGAAGTTCAATTTTTAATTTTTTGAGGTAACACCATATTGTTCTCCATAGTGGCTGCACCAGTCTGCATTCCCACCAGCAGTATACTAGAGTCCCCTTTTCTCCACACCCTCACCAACACTTGTTTGATGATTTGTTGATGGTGGCCACTCTGGTTCAGATGTCTTCACTAACGTGATTTTGCTAGTACATAAAGAGAGGAATGACTCATATTAATAATATTCACAGACAGATAAAGAGTAAGAACTTATTATTTTACCAAAAATATACTTGCATTATGGATCAGAATACTCAAACATAGCAGTGTATAAGAGGGACGTATTATTATAAGCAAGTTGTTTAATTAGTGGCCATTGAGAAGCTTCTCTGTTTAAGTCCATCCACAATCTGGATTAGATTTCTCTATTCGACTCTCTCTTAGCACGCTAATAGAAAGCTGATTAGCATGATGGCTACCTTCATTGGATGTATGGATTTAACTATCAATTGTATCTCATTCTTCATGCCCAAGTTTGTGGGAAACAAACCACTAGAGTATAGGATAGGTGAAGTGGAAGGTCATAAAAAAGAGAATAGAAGCAACTGCATATGAAGGAGGAAAAATCAATCAAGAAAACAGAAGATTCTTCTTTTCCGCTTTGTGAGCCATGGGTTTTGACAAGTAGGTACTTCCTTGTTAGTACGACCCATTTTGAGGCTGTTCCTTTTGCTCACTTGTCCAGTGCTAAAATTAGCTTATTATTCTCAGTCTAAAATTCTAAATTGTTGATAATTAATAGCAAACGGTATGAAACTCATTGGCAAAAATGCAAAAGGTGGGGTTGGATTTAAATTAGAGGCTGTTACAATGTTGCTCTGTTTCAGCTGGTTTCCCCAGGTATTTCTTCTAACTGATCTTCATGGACCCACCCAGGGAAAGGGGTCTTCAGCCTTAACTGATCCCTCTGCCTGAGGCAGGCTATGAGGGCAGGGAGTACCTAAGGTGGAGGCAGAGGTTCCTGAAACCAGTAGGCTAATGCTGGAAATATTTTTGGAGGGAAAGGTGTTGGAGGATGGACAAAGACAATAAATCTGAACTTGAGCTAGCCATCTAGGGGTCTATGTGAACAAGGAGATCATAGGCAGGGAGCCCAAATGGTTGTGGGCATGGAGGCCACAGAACCACAGAACCACAGAAAAGGGCAATGCTCTATACCAGTTATGGAAAGGGAGAGAGAGACATGCTTGCAGAAGCTTTTATTTACTACAAGCACGGAGATAAGTCAGGCTGATTTAGTAAGGCTAGAAAGAGGTAAACATCTTCCCAGAAGTTTTGACCTTAGCCATAACATACTCTGAAGTTTTCTTTAAAAGTATTTAATAAAAATTTTTTCTTATGACCCTGGCTGGTGCAGCCCAGTGATTAGAGCATCAGCCCACACACTGAAGGGTGTCAGGTTTGATTCCCATTCATGGGCATGTACCTGGGTTGCAGGTTCTATCCCCAGCCCTGGTCTGGGTGAGTGTAGGAGGCAATAGATGAATGTATCTCTCTCATATTGTTCTCTCCCCTGCCCTTTCCACTCTCTCTAAGAATCAACAGAAAAAATGTCCTTGGGTGAGGATTACAAAAATTAAAAAAAAAAAAAATTCTCATCTTCAACATCTGACACACTATTGGAAAATCTCTTCAAATATTGAGAGCCACAACCTTTTGTTATGAAACTGATGAGAGCATGTGTAGCTGCTTTTCAAGGGAGTCTTTCTTCATCAGTCTTGGGATAAATGTGCCCTGAAAACATACTGTTTTGCTCATTGTACCCAGAGAAAAGGTGACAATAGCAGTGTACTCTGCTTCTCTGTTTACCAACTATCACCTCTTAAGAAATTCGGGGTCTTCTTTGGAAGGAGGAAGATCTCCATCCCCATTAGACACTTCTGGACTTTTTTTTCAGGAAGGAGAGAGATTTACAATAGACCTGGTTGAATTTGTGGGAGAAAATAACAACAAAAAGAATTGAATCTTGGGCTACAGCAAGCAGAAAATCCAGGAGATTCAATGATGGGATCTGCAGAAATTATACTCATTGAAAATGTGAAAAGAAAGCTAGGAGGGTGTGCTCAGTATTTGATTAAAGGCAAAATAGATGCTGGGTTTGAAAACAAGATATACTAAATGAACCAATCTTTAGAGACACTAATCCATTCTTGTGAAATTTGGACATATTTAAAGAGCACACCTTCTTCGTTACAGTAGTATCAGGCATTTAAATTTACATTGCAAAACTGTAGTTCAACCAGATTTGGTCCCCACCCCTTAAATCTCAACATATATATTAATATATTATGGTATGTCTTTAATCTTCAATTTACAAACAAATGGTTATCAACGCAGGTGTTTTAAATTTGGGGAGGCAATGTGTGGACACGTTTGATTTTTAAAATGGCCTTATATCGTTCATCTTCAAAATGTACTCATTTTGTACTCGGGGGGTTGTAAACTTTGCTGTAAGTTATTTATCTTTTCAATGTAGTTCTTATTTTGTTTGGAAAAAAAAAAAAGAGGAAGCAGTTAACTACTTAAGGACAAGCGGCACTTCCAGACGCGCGCGCACGCGCGCACCCAGCATCCATGCACTTCAGCACCGGTTAACGCACTCGCTGTTTAGACATGTGTCCTGACTCCCAACTCCTGGTCCCGGTCAGTGATCACTCGCACCAGGAGACCAGCCTCCGCAGGGACTGCTTCCCCTCGCTTCCTCTTTCATTCCACCTTAAAACTCCTGCGAAGACCGAAGGAAACCAGCCCACAGTTAGCCCCTCCTACGCAGGGCGAGACTTAAACTTCTCTTTGGTCCGCGGCTGAAAAAGGATCCCGACAGAGAGCTGGAGGCCGAAGCAGCTCATGTCACTCTGGGAACTGTAAGCAATGTATTTACTCTTTCCCGCCCGTCCCTCTCTCCCCACCCCAGTCTCCAGTGTGTGTCTTATTGGAAGGAAAAGGACGGAGGGGATCCGGTCGTCACTGCGTTGAAAGCGCGCCCGTCCTCTGCCTTTTGAAATGAGACAGATCGGGGACTTCATGTTCTCCTGACAAATGCCAGTTTGATTTCCGGGGTCTAAATGCACTGTGGGGTGGAAAGATACGGTGTTTCCTTCACTTACAGCCGAAAGAAAGCCAACCCAACACTCGAAACGCAGCGAGGTGGCGCTTCTCAGGGCGCCACGTGATGCCACCCCCGGTCAGGGATCCCCGGACTTGAGCAGCGTGCGTCTGACAGCCCTAAGGCTCCTTAGCCTTTGCGTTTCTGGACCCGTTTACCTTTTGATCAAAACATAGTCATTTCGGTTACTTATGCAAAGCGTTGCTGAGTATGTCATGTGTTGCAGTGTTATACAGGGAAAAAAGACAATACTGAAAAATTAATTGTGAAGGCTGGTATTCTGATGCGCCCTTTCTCGAACTTAATGGTGGGGGGCGGGGAACAGAACTCCAAAGTAGATACTGGAAACGTTTTGATGAAATAATGATAAAGTTAAGCTTTGAATGTGAATACTATTTTAGTAATTTTGTTTCAACGAAGCAGTAAAAAAAAGGCACTGGGTTGAAATAATAGTGGCTCAGCATAGCTAGCGCTCCTACAGTTTATAATCATTTTAGTCTTAAAAAGAATAATTTTCACCTTAAAAACCGGAATAAGAAATGCTCTACCTATTGGCTGATGATGTAGGCATCTATTCCCCAGAGGCAGATGGAGAGAAGACTAGAGGCATCCCGGGAAGGGTGTCAATTATGTTATGATAGTTGTATAATTAACCCTTTCAAGGACAATTTGTGTTTTGGTTTGTTTCTGTTTGTTTCATAAATGTGTTGTAGCCCAAGACATATTTTCAGGGAGTAGTGGTGAAACAAACCTTGTCAAAAGTTTTAAAATTATTTTCTAGAGGTCCCTAGACCTTGCCAGTTGCGTCTGATGTCAGGAACAGAAACAGTTATTTGCTTCTTTCATTGAGTGGAGGAAGAGCTGAATTTTACATTAAGCAATGATTGTGAAATGCCCAGAGAAGTGTTTAATCTGCATTTGTTCACAGCAGCTTTAGAAACTTCCTGCCAGGGAGGCACATATATGGGACGAGAAACGAAGCAAACTACTCAATAATTTTCCTTTTTCTAATTAAACATAAGTGATCGCTTTCGAAGTATTTTGCATTTATGTTTAATAGGAAAAGGAAAATGATTGAATAGATTTTTTTTTTTTTCAGGACCCGAAGAAGTCCGCAACATAGACATAATTTGGCCTTTTTTTTTTTAACCCATCAGTATCGTTCTTGGTGTTACTGCTTAGAAAGCAAAGTCATGAAACCAAATTATTTGCATATTAAAAATATGTTCCAGGAATAAAAAAGAGGAAGACAGAATTAGCTGTGGTTCCTTTTTCTCTCATATGCTTTTTATTTACTACCAGTTTTTTTTTTTTGTTTTTTTTTTCCCCTCTCCTCTTGCTTGCAGACTTTATAGCTTTAACTAGTCTCAACTTTTTTTTTTGGTACCTGCCCCTAGCGGGAACTGAACCCGGGACTCTCTGGTCCACAGGCCCATGCTCCAACCGTTGAGCCAAACCGGCCAGGGTGCAATTTTTTTTTAATTTAAATCACAGACCCGTTTACAAGTATTAGGAAAGCTGTAGACCCTTCCCCAGAATAACGCACACATATTCCTCCAACAAGCACACATTTGGAAACAGCTTTAGGAAGTTCATACCCCTCCCCCCCAAACAATTCATGACAACATAGTCTTTCTTGGAACGTTGAGGTTTTCTGATAATATCAAATAATTACCACATCATTTTACTTATAAGTAAAGGGTTGCCTAACAGTGAATATTGATTGCAGTACCACACTGCTCACTTATTCTTTGGAGCTCTGGAACTCGAAGTGGTTTAGTGCAATAGAAAAACGACTTGCCCGGAAACCAAGTGACCTAGATTCGAGACTTAACCCCAGTCATCACTAGCGGTTCTGTATTAAGCTTGCTGTTTTTCTGTAACATCTGATATTCTTTTGTTGCTGAAGGAAGTAAGTAAAACATAGTAGTAAAACAAGGTGTAAGTTATTTCTAATTGGATTGTGGGACGTCTATATTTTGCTCTTTTATTTCTAAATGCCTAACTATATTTCCCAGCACGATTATGGTTTATAATATTCTCATTTATTATAAAGATAATTCATGCTCACTGTTTAAATTTCATTAAATATAGTAAATTACAAAGAAGTAAAGGGAAAAATTACTTATAACCTCCTAAATGGGCAGCTTCTTTTAAAATGTCATTCTTTCATTTATTCTATCAACAAATATTTATTGAGTAACCAGCATGCATCGGAAGAGAGACAGGAATTCCTCTATGTACATCTGTTTATACTTGTAGACATTTTTCTATGCATGCACTCACATGTGGATGTTATAAAATTGTGATCATACTTGCTGAAAGGTAAACTGAGGCATATTAAACTTTAAGAGTTTATTTGAGCAAAGATCAGTTGAAATGAGGCAGTGCGAGACTGGAAGTGGTGGACAGCGCTTTACCGACAGAATCTGGGGCAGAGACTTTTATAAGGAAAAAAGTGGAAGCAAAGGAAGGAAATTATTGACTGGCTATAGCTTAAAGCTTAGTTGGCTGTTTGTGATAGGTTGTCCTTTGGTTTCAATTTTGTAACTTTGAGGCATTTACAGGTTTAGATTTTGGTTCCTTACTTATGTAGTTCACTGGGGCATTAAACTAATGCTTAGACTAATGGCCTTCTTATTTAATTAATTTAATACACTGTTTTCACTGTTTTATAACATGCATCTTCCTCAATCATGGACTTTTCTATTAAAACATGATTTTCTTTGTACTCATGCATTGTTTCCTATTTATTTATATCTTAAATATTAGTTCCTACTATATGTAATGCACTGTGAGTAATGGCAGTCTATCCATGGAGGAGCAAGAGTGTGGTTCTCACCATGATGTAATTTTAGTCTGTGGAAATGTTGTACTGACCGATGATAAGTTGTCATCGATATCTAGATTATTACAATTTTCCACTACTATAAATAATGTTTCAGCTAGGACCTCTTTTTTTTATCCTCACCAGAGGACGGTTTTTGATATTTTGTTCAGATAGAGTGGGAGGGAGAGAGAGAGAGAGAGAAACATCGACAGGAAAGGGACACATTGAGTGGTTGCCACCCACATAACCCAACCAGGGCTTAGGACAAACTGCAACTGAGGTACATGCACTTAGTGGGAACCGAACCCAGGTCTCTCTAGACCACAGGCCGACACTCTAACCGCTGAGCCAAACTGGCCAGGGCCAAGTAGGACTTCTTTTTTAAAAAAAAAAAAAATTTTTTTTTTCTTTAATGATTTTATAGAGAGAGTAAGGGAGAGGGAGGGAGAGATAGAAACATCAATGAGAGAGAGCATTGACTGGCTGCCTCCTGCACGCCCCCCACTGGGATTTGGCTCACAACCCGGGCATGTGCCCTGACCAGGAATCCAACTGGCAGCTTCTTGGTCCATGGGTTGACGTTCAACCACTGAGCCACACTGGCCAGACTAGGACCTTTTATATAAATGTTTGTGCACATCTTTGCTTACTTCCTTTGCATAGATTCCTATAAGTGTATTTTCCAGGTTCAAACCAAGTTGTGAGATAAGCCAATCATTGCTTTAGCAAAAAGTTCTTTTCTCAGCTGTGAAATAGACAAATAATAATAATTGATTATTTGGAGGTTTCCTAAAAATATTTAGCTATATGTCATGGAATGGTAGTTATTATTTTTGCCACTTTGTTCTTGAGAAAGGTTATATCCATTTACAGTAGTACAAGAGAGTAGAATTTCCCTAAGCCAACATTGGGTTATTACTAAAACACAACAAACAACAAATTAAAAAGTTAATTATTACTATACAAAAATGGCAGCTTGTTTGACTTTGCATTTCTTTCAGAAATAAGGTTGAACAATTTTCAAACTGGCTGATAGCAGACAAAATGCGGGTCTCTTCCCCAATGGGTGCTAGGGGTGGACTTCTTATGATGTCCCGAGAAAAAGAGTTTTCTGAGACTCGCATGGGAGAATGAGTGATTTCTATTTGTGTGGAGTTCAATCGCTGCATTTCCAAAGTCCCATTTCCCTTAGTCCGGTCATAGAGGAAGTGCAGCTGGGGTTTCAGTAAGGCTAGAAGCAAAGCCAGTGTCCAGTTTCCTTGCCATGTCGAAGACAGGTCCAGTACGGCATCAGGGTAGTTGCATTTCATTAGTCCATTGTGTGGGGGGTTCCGCATGGCTGTGGGCCACATGGGCGAGCACCAGGAAGCCAAGCATGAGCTATGAGCCAAGTGTGCCAGGAGGAACCAAGAGAGCAGCCTTCTTTGTTCAGGGGATTATATACCCCAAATTTCCACCCGCTTACAGAGGACACACCCATTCTCGCCATCACTCCTTCCTCCCAGATGTGACTGACAGCAAGCACCTGCCCTAGTCATCCTAATTCTGCTGGGCATGCATCTACCTACCTTCCCTTTGTCCAAACCATTCCCACAATGCTCTGCAGGGAACATGCCTATAATGTCTGGCCTTCCCTTTGCTCCTTTCCTATTATTAATAATTAGCTAATTACAATGGTGTCTATGGTTATGAATGACCTCTTTCAATGTGAGTTTAAATATTTTTTTTTTCAGTTTTTATTTCTAATTTGGTAGATATCAATAGATATAACTAACATAATCAAAGGCCCTTTGGGGTCCTCAGTTCGGAAGAGTGTTAGGGGTCTTGACATCAAAGGCTACATTTCGAACTGGAATAGAAATTCTGGAAACATTGCGTTTCTCAGTTTTGAACGATTAACCACATTGTTTCCCGAAACCCTTTCTCTAAAAATGGGTGCGATTCAATGAAAAATGAAAGCAAGTCATATTTATTCACATAGACTGTCATGTTCTGCAAAATTAGGGAAACTGAAGAGGGTTTTGAGATGAGGGTCAAAATTCCTGTGGACTCTCCCACGCCTCTAGGAACATTGCTTAATGCAAACAAGAAACCTGAGAAGGACATGAGGGTACCTGACAGAGGTTTTGTAAGAAAAATCGTGTCCGTGTTTGTCATGAACCAACTTAGAGAAAATGAATTTAAATTTTAGTGAACTCTGCATGTTCTGCTCTGGTATTTTGGGCAGCGGTAGTTGGGCGAACCCAAAAGTTGGTTCTCGGGTCTTTTCAAAGAAGATAGTTAGTAGAGCAGAGAGTGTTCTGGTCTTTTGATACCATGACCTGCACGTGAAAAAAAGCGATGCACCAAACTTTTGCTACTCTTATAGCTATGTGAGTCTGTTCTTTGATTCTCTCTGATTCTTAGTCCGCCCTTACAACATTCTTTGAAAATACAGTTTATCTCTCCTTTATACAACTAGGAAATAAGCTTACATAATTCAGTGCTCACCAAAGTTACACTACCAGCCTAACCGCTTATTTAATGAATTCGGATGACTAGAGAAACTCAGCAAACACCTGTCAGCGATCCTTATCAGAGTTGAACAACCTCTGGGTCAAAGATGATGGGCCGATAGGTTCTTAGCACATACAGTTGTAAATAAATCAGTTTACCCCTTTTCCTTAATCTTTCTCCTCATTTACTTGACTTCGGAGTCTACAGGGCTATTTAGGTATTTGAGGTAAGAGCATGTTTTGAATGAGAACACAGATGTGTAATTTGTCTGTAACGTGCAATTTCAGTATTCTACAATACAGAAAACTCGTATGTATTTATAATACTCAGCTTACACTTGCTTCGTTTTTCATTTTGCGATTACCTAATTTACCATAAATTTTCTGAATATCTAGTTTGAACAAAAATATCAGTGGGCCAACGATATCTTTCATTTGCACAGCATTTTGTGGTTCGTGAAGAGATGACCCGAGAACTTTATTCCTACAATAGCCTTGCAAGTTAGCGGAGCAGAGAGCTGCATCTCACAGATGTGAAAAGAGAAATGTTGAAACAGCAAATGACTGTATTTCATGCCCAGGTCATATGCTTTTCATTTTGATGCCTTTTGTATGCTCCAATTGATTCATTGGTTTATGTTTTCAGTTTTGATATGTGCTATTTTGAAGGCTGTCAACCTCTTCCTGTTTGTGTTAACATCCCAAAGCTTATTGGGGAAAATCCAGAAAGCACAGGGTTCCTTAGTAACGCAGTTGCTCTTCTCTTTTAACTGGATTATTGATTGACCCAATAGAGGAAGTTGCGCAAACATTTAAGAATGATTGAAAAAGTAGTGCATTATCTGGAATTTTGTATTTTGGAACTATTTAGCATTTTATATAGATAGACACCACTTTAAGAAGATAAAGTATATAAAGTTTTATCTAAAAATACAAAATCAGCACATTATGAGTTATATAAGAAGTACTAATTTTACTAGAGTTTTACTTCTATTTGGGAATAGAGCATTCTCTTAGAATCTTCTAAGGATAACCTGCAGAACCTATGGCCCTTTTTGGCTCTTTTTATTGACCCTAGAAGTTGGCTGCATCGCAATGGTTACTCTGACCTGGAGTCAATTATTTATAGAAAAAAGTTATTATTATTTACCTTTCCAAACAATCCAGTAGCTTATGGTAAATGAGATGCTCCTTTTCAGGAATAAAAACCTACATCGGTTGTAAAATCGTTTGTTATGCGCGTGGATAACTTGGTCGTGAATGATGCTGGTAGGTCACCTTTGAGCGCAGGATGCGACCGGGCCGCTGGAAACACGAGGTGAGCCTCTGGCTTCTGAGTTTCAGTCAGTAAGTTGACACACTTCCTATTCGCCCCATACTTTAATGCCCACAGCTTTAACAAGATGAGCAAGCTGAGTTCAGTACATAGGCAGTAATAACCTGGGATGCCAGGCCTCTTACGGAAGGAGGTATTCTTGCTGAATTCTTGGGTCTGTCATAGTACCTGCAACCCAGGTACCTGCCCTTAACCAGGAATCGAACCCATGACCTTTTAGTCTGTGGACCGATGCTCAACAGCTGAACCAAACCAGCCAGGGTGGAGAAAATTTAACTTTTGAATACTTAGAAAAAGAACAGATATTATAGGAAGAAATTTATACAACCTGTTCTCTTTTTCACTTAAAGATTTAACCTATTGGGTGGAAAAAGCGCAGATGTTAATATCAGCCAGGAATTGTCGATCACTGGGCATTTATTCCTTCACCAAGTTAGTAAGTTTTAATCAATACCAGTGGCATGCTAGGCATTGTACTACATTTAGGGCATACCTGGGTGACCAATGCAGGTGCGGTGACTAATTCCCTCTTGGAGGAGAGAGACAGTGACTAAGCAACCAATGAACAGATAATAAAGGAAGCAGGTGGACTTCAGCAGTAGGAAATAACTTGGGAGTGGGAAGGAGGGAAGGTTTGCTGAGAGGTAAAATTGAAGCCAAGGCGTGAGGGATAAGAAGCCCTGAGTGGGAGGAGGTGGGTGGGGATCCAGGTGGGGGCTCCAGGCAGAGAATGGCATTTTTATTTTATTTTTTTAAAATTAATTGATTTTAGAGAGAGAGGCAGGGAGAGGGAGAGAGATAGAAACATCGATTGGCTGCTTCGTGCATGCTTCCCACCGGGGATCGAGCCCGTAGCCCGGGCATGTGCCTGACCTCTCAGTCCGCGGGGGCACGCTCAGTCCACGGAGGAGCCACACCGGCTGGGCAAGAACAGCATTTTTTTTTTTTTTATCCTCACCCGAGGACATTTTTCCATTTTTTGTATAGACAGAGCGGGAGGGAGAGAGAGGAAGAGAGAGAGAGGGAAACATCGATGTGAAAGGGACACATCGAGTGGCTGCCACCCCCACGACCAACCAGGGCCGGAGACAAACCGCAACCGAGGTACATGCCCTTAGCGGGAACCGAACCCGGTTCTCTCCGGACCGCAGGTGGACGCTCTAACCGCTGAGCCAAACTGGCCAGGGCAAGAACAGCATTTTTAAACGAGCCTGCAAAGAAGCAGCCAAGAAATGAGTTGGAAAACCAGGGATTGGGGAGGTGTCACGGAGGCAAAGGATGGAACGTGGTTCCGGAGAAGCAGAGGGTGGAAAAGGGACGGCTACCTTTGAAAACTCGGAGGCCCTTAGAGATCTAGACTCAGAGCAGGCTCAGGGCTGAGACGGAGGAAGCGAGATGGCAGGTGGACAGGAAGTGAGGACTCGAGGAACCTGGACACAGTGTGAGCCGACGGCCCTGCCCAGAAATCTGTCACTGAAACTACGTGGACAGGGAGACGTGGAGGCCAAGGGCATCTGCAGTAGAGGGAGACGAACAGCTTTGCCCGTCAGACTGCGCAGTAGAAATAAAGTGTTATGATTCAGAAAAAAATAAAGAAAGAAAAGAGAAAAGAAGGGCATGGCCATGGAGGAGGAGGAAAGAGGCATTTTCCATCCTGAGAGACAGTGCATGGGGTGGGGTCTACACCAGGAGGAGGAACCCGGCCCCCTCGGTGCACAGTTGGAGGAGTTTGCAGACCTGCTGGTGGGAAGATGAGAAACTTCCCTTTGGGACCTGATGTTTTCTCAGTGAAGGGAGATGAGGTCATCAGCTAAAAGTGGGGTGGAGGTGGGGGTGGAGCGAGAGACGTGAGGGGAAGAAGAAAGGCATTTTCTGGAGTGGGAAGTGAGTTCACTGGAGAAACTTGGAAAGAGGCTGTGTAGGGTTGAGAGCCTCTTTGACTTTTGAGATGAACCTAAAAATGGAATCAGTCTGCCCACCAGGTTACGTGGTTCTTCTCCAGCTGTGTTAAAATACTGAGAGCAAACTCAGAGAGGCTAGGATGTCTGAGTTCTTCTAGAGGGGGAGTTTTTAAAGAAGAAAAGAAAGAAAATCTGGTGATCCTTAAAATGAACCATCAGTACACTAAGCAAAAACACAAAACAAAAATGAAACATAAATTCATAAAACAAAATGCCTAGACCTTCACGAGCTTGTAGAATACATGTCCTTTTATCTAAGGTAATTATTAACTGGTAGGAACAGCCACAGACTAGCTTGAGTTCTAGCATTCAGCAGGCAGAGATCTGTTCCTTCCAAACTCCTGGTGCAGTCCGTCCGTAGGTAGTTGTTAGACCCTGTTTGGTTCTCTACTTTGGCAGATTCAATGCCTTTACCTGTTCCAGGAGCGATCACACTGGCTCCTTTTCTCCCAGGCCTAGTCTCTTCATTTGTTGTTGTTTTAAGTTCTGATGATTTAACAGTTGCCTCCCATGTCTTTATTGGATGCCTAGCTCAGTACCTGTGTCTGGTTTATATCACACCTCCCAGCTTTCTTTAGCTTTTGCAAATGTCTCCAGGTTCCCCGGGGCACATTAGTGCTCCCTCAAGTTAATGCTCTGAAACATTTAATTTTAATAATCAACCATCGAGGAAAAAAAGGGGTCTTTCCTTTACAACCTTTTTATCAGGATGTTCTTTCTTCAACCTGACATAAATCCTTCATTTTGCAAACTAAAAAGTCATGGCCTCTTCTTTCTCAATCCTTAGAGGTTTAGAGAACAGCTGGTATTAAAACACAAAATGCAACCGAGTAAATTTGAAGATCTAATTGGTTTTAGTCACCAATTTATTAATTGGGCAGTATCCCATCCAACAGGTAGAGATGAACTCCTTGGAGCTGTAAAAAACTGGAAGGCTGCCCTGGCCAGTTTGGCCCAGTGGTTAGAGCGTTGGCCCACAGACTAGAAAGTCCTGGGTTCGGTTTCCGCTAAGGGCACTTACCTTGGTTGCAGTTCATCCCCAGCCCCGCTTGGGGTTATGTAGGTGGCAACCACGTGATGTGTCTCTCTCATGTTGATGTTTCTCTCCCTCTCTTCCTCCCTCTCTCCCTCCTGTTCTGTCTGAAGATAAATGCAAAAATGTCCTCAGGTGAGGATAAAGAGAAAAAAAGGAAGGCTATTATAAACAGAAATACAGAAAAAGGAAGTTTCTAGCAAGGAGTGGATTGTTTCAGGCAAGGTCACCTTCCTTTGGGTGAAAGGGTGATGCTGATCACGTAGTTTCACATTGACTAGTTAGAGGTCACTTTCCTGGGAGAGGTTGGAACTGCTGTTGAGTCTTGGTTTGTTGATCTGGGGCTTAGCACAAGTGACTCCATTTTGGACCCATTGTTTCCTTCTAAACACTGGTTACCATAATTTAAATGATACGTTTTTAAGACCTAAAGTAATATTATTGAAATCTTGACTCTTGCATGTCCTCAAAGTTTAAAGAGAACTCGTTTTCTTTTCTTAAAATTCATCACTCACTTTTCACAAATCCTCTTAACATTAAAAAAATTTTTTTTCTTTATTGATTTTAGAGAGGAAGTGAGAGGGAGAGAGAGATAGAAACATCGAAGAGAGAGAACATCGATTGGCCGCCTCCTGCATGCCCCATTGGGAACCAGGACCACAACCTGGGCATGTGCCTGGAATCAAACTGGCCACCTCTTGGTTGATGCTCAACCACTGAGCCACACCAGCCGGGAGCAAATCCTCTTCACATTAAAACACTTTAGTTTTTCACTAATGATGGACCAGCTCATCCATGAAGGGCAGCAATGCGTCCGTGTGGGTCAGTGAGCATCATGGGGGGAGGGGAAGCTCTTGTGGTCAGATACCTGGCGTTTACTGCTTGCTCAGTCACTGCCCAGATGCACCGCCTGCGCTCAGAGGTCCTTCGCCCCCTGTCCCCTATCTCGGGGAGACACGTCATGAACTGGAAAGTGACTCTGCACTTTATTCCTGACTCTTCCTACGTTTGTTCGGCGATGGTTTGGTATAGTTATCTCGCCGCTTCCTGTCTCTAGTGAAGGAGAGGAACATGGTTTTTGTTCATTTCGCACTTTCACAAACTCACCGAGGCCTGACGTCTGGTCAGCAGAAGCTCAGCCGAAACATTCTCAACGTTTTACTAACGTCCCTGACACTGTTTGCTAGCTTGCTAATCCACGGTCGAGAAAATGTGGATTTCGTAGTTTGGAGCAAATGGCAGTGTTTCTACTTCCTTTCAACCTGTGTTTATTAGATGTGACACTTAAATATCCAGGTTGTGCTCACATGTTCATTGTGGTGCTGGACAAGGCTGATAGGATCACAATAACCTAGCTGTCTATGGATTTACCCTTTATTGTGTTGTAAGTACTTTTGTCCTCAATGTTTTTACATCCAACTTTAGAACTATATAGGTGTACTCTACCGACATAGAGGGGGACACCATGAAGGTAACCTCCAAAGCTTATATAAAAGATCATTTAAGGGGTCTTCTTGGTGGCATGGACTCCACGTACTTCAATAGAATTGGTTTCCTTTGCAATCCAGTGTTTTGTTTCAGGAATTATATAGCGTCATACGGTAGCCAGAAGTCCCTGGGCTTCACCCGGACGGCTGAAGTGGTCCAACTACCAAAAAGTGAAGACCTCTTAAGGCTATTTCTGTCAAGTGCATGCTTTCTATTTCCAAGAACTCTTCACCCTGCAAAAGATGGGGTTTCCGGTTCATTTCAAAAGTGACCTGTCATTCACACTATCTAGAAGCATATTTCAAAACTTCTTGCCACCTGACAAAAGAATGGTGAACTTGAACTGCTACGACCCCCTTCCCACTCCAGGAGGGCAGGGTGCTCCCGGGGTTTAGCTCCCCAGTAGCACCTGGGCTGGGCAGGGGTGGGGGTCCACTGATGGTCCGCCACTCCCGCCGCATTTTTCTGACCATTCTTTCCACTTCGAGATCAGAGTCCACATTCAACTACAAAGTCAGCCTCTGCTCACAGACCATTAAAGTCAGCGTGGCCGTTCCTGGGGGTTTTCCTGGGACTGTTTACTTTAGAAAGAATATATGGCGTTTCCCCGCTGTGGCGTCATGCAGAACAGGCAGCAATTAAGCAGGGCGTGGAGGCCTCAGCAAAGCACAAAGGCACCCCGGGGAGAATTTCCTGAGCTGTGTGGTCTGGAGGGAGAGGGCTGAAGACGCTCCTCTTCCCAGCCATTTATGCCACGTTGTTAGATGTATTTAAAAAGTGTCAACTCCAGCCCTGGCCAGATTGGCTCAGTGGTTGGAGCATTGGTTGGAGCGTCGGCCTGCGGACCAGAGAGTCCCGGTTTCGGTTCCTGCTAGGGGCACGTACCCCACCCCCCAAAAAAAGTGTTAACTCCAGTGCATCACCATTATCAGTTTCTTTTAACTAGATAGTGGAACGTTATTCTACACTTTCTGAAAATGCACCTACTATAGTTAACACTTGTCAGTGGGATATTGCTCCATAATGGTCTGTGTGGGAAGAGGAATTTTGGAAACAATCCATCTAACCCATCTAGTGTTTGTAAGTAAACTGTTATAACTATGAGTCTAACCTAGAAATGTATAAAATATGAAAATGACTCTTATTTTATTTATTTGCAATTTTTATTAATTTATTTTTGTTACAAATGTTTCTCCCTTTCCCCCCATTGACACACTCCTCCCGATCCCCCTCCCCGAAAATGACTATTTTAAAGCTCTATTTGATGAATCTTAGAGAGAAACTCAGTTATTCACTTTCCTCAAATTCTTATCTTTTTAAAAAATATATATTTTTTTATTATTGATTTTTGAGAGGGAGGAAAGGAGAGGGAGAGAGAGAGAAACTTCGATGTGAGAAGGCAACATCAGTAGGCCGCTTCCTGCACACCTGCTACTCGGGACTGAGCCCACAACCTGGGCATGTGACCCCCAATCTAGAATCGAACTGGTGACCTCTTGGTCCACAGGGCGACGCTCAACCAACTGAACCACACTTACCAAATTCATATCTTGAACCTACCAAAAAACAATAACTTGGCAACTTAAAATTTTGGTCAAATTAAAATGAACCTGTATGTTCTTTTTCATTTTGGCTGAGTTTCCTTTTAAGCCCAAGTATGCAGGTAGGAGAGAGAGTGTAGAAAGAGTACTTGGCTGAAGGTAAAGCAATGCATTCAGCTGTTCCCCCAGTGTATCTGGACCCACCTGACCTTAGACAGAGTTACCCCGATGTCATTGACTGTATTCCCTGTGCCATACTTTACATTCCCATGACTATTCTGTAACTACCAACATATACTTCTTAATCCTTTCGCCTTTTCTCTCAGCCCCCCCACCCCCCTCTGTCAACCGTCAGTCTGTTCTCTGTATCTACGAGTCTGTTTCTATTTTGTTTATTTTGTTCTTTGGATTCCACACTCTGCGAAGTACACGACTGTCGAACCACTATGCTGTACATCTGAAAGTAATACAGAATAATCATGAATGTAAACTAATTGAAAAAAAAAGAGAGAGAGATGTCTTCAGCTGTTTCAGCCCTAGCCCGTCCCACCCCCTCGACCAGTGACTGCATTTGGAGATAGAGCCTTAGAGGAACTGACAGAGTTAGAGTCTTACGATGGGCCCTGCACCAACCTGACAGGTGCCCTCATGGAGTTGGATACACAGGAGTCAGCAGAGGTGTGCGGTACAGAGAAAAGACCACGTGAGGACCCCGGAGAAGGTGACCATCGGTGAGCCAATGAAAGAGGCCTCAGAAGGAACAGATCTGCTTTGCTCTTAGACGTCCAGCCCCTAGAACCGCGAGAAAGAAACTCTCTGTTGTTGAAGCCACCTAATCTGTGGCATTTTACTGTGACAGCCCCCGCAAACGAATACAAAGCGCCATGCCCATCATGCTGGCTCTCTGCTAAGACTCCCAACACTATTGCTCATGTATAATGTCTCCAAGTCCCGCCTGTCCTTTGGGGCCGAGTGGCAGAATGATAAAGAAAGAGAGAGTTTGCGATGAGGCAGAGTGTCGAGATTCCGGGGCCAGCCCAGCCCTGTCCACACGGACGACCTGGGGAAAGTTTCCTCGTCCTTCTGGGAAGACAGTGTTTTCTTACAGAGTGTGGGTAAGGACGCCTGTCTGCCTCAGTCTGAGCTGTCAATTGACAAATCACTTACCCTTTCTAAAGGTTAAGTTTAAAAAAAAAAATCTACAGTGTCTATGACAATCCCTCTTTGGTTATGCAGATGAAACAAGACTGTGTGCAGACATCCCTCAGCATAGTGCCTGGCACCTGGGGAACGTGGAGGAAATACCACCTTCTAAAATAAATGAGCAGTTGCTGAGATGTCTTCCAGTGTGTCATTCAAGGTTCTATAAATAGGCTGTATCTCCCCTTGATGATGTCGCAACGTAAGACCTCATCTATGGTCTGGCCATTTCCCCTCAAAACACCATACAAATTCCCAAGTGTGTTCACTCATCCCTCAGTCAGTGGTCATCACGTGGTCTCTTCAGGGCCAAGGGGGACACTCCCTCAGGATGCCCGCAGCCAGGGGACACATGCACTCACTCGCCTGGTGGCATGTAGCCCATGACACTGCGGCTAGAGACATTCAGGAGAAAGCAGGGCCGTGCCCCAGCGGACAGGTTAAGATGCTTTACTTCTCAGTGTGAGTGTATTTTATTTTTTGGGTTATTAAACCAGGAAGCTTTATTTGCACAGTACAAGTAACAAGCAAATTCCTGAGACTAGAGCGGCTCCCGGCGAGACAGCCCGGCCTGCGAGGGGGACAGCTGCGGCCGTGGAGGCGGGTGACAGACCCGCACCCGGGCACAGGTGGCGCTGCCCGGGCAGAGGCCTGGCCCGACCCCACGCGCTCTGGCCGCCACCCTTCCTGAAGTACATCTGTTTCAACACTACAGTCCCAGGAACAGCCCCACGCTGTCACCGAGCCCCCAGGACATCCCCCCACTCTCAGAAAACGCAATTGATTTGCCTCCCCGGGCGACAGGATCTCCGCTGCGGTCTGGGACTTCTTCTTTCATCTCTTCTCTTTAAAGAGGCCTGGCTTTCTCGGCTGGCACGGCGGAGGGGCTGGGCCAACGTCCGGCTGTGGCAGCGGTGGCCCCACTGTCTGTGAGGGAGCCAGGCGGGGTCTGCAGGGACCGCTCACGCCCAGGGGCAAAGCCCGGAGCCCAGGCCAGAGGGATGGCCTGCAGCCCCCGAGCAGACCTGGAGGAGCACCCAGGGCAGAGACCGTCCTGCAGAGGAGGGGTGTGGGGTGAAGGGCAGTACCTGTGCCCCGTGGGGCCTCAGGTTTGGTTGCAGCTTTGTGTTCCTGGCCTGTCCTGGAGGAAGTCTTCCCCTTCCCCTCCTGTGTGTCTAAGCCCACTCATGCCTTCAGACTTCAGCGTAGCTATTTTCCCGTTCTTTCTGGCCTTTTCCATTTTATTTTTATTTATCCTCATCTGAGGATATATTTCTGTTTATCATTAGATAGAGTGGGAGGGAGGGAGAGAGAGAGACACAGAGAGAAACATCGATGTGATAGAGACACATCGAGTTGTTGCCTCTTGCACGATCTGACCAGGGCTGGGGACGAACCACAACCGAGGTACGTGCCCTACACAGGGATTGAACCTGAGACTCATTGGTCCCTCCGGCCGATGCTCTAACTGCTGAGCCAAACCGGCTGGGGCGACAGCAGTATTTCTTAATTTCTATGCGAACACCTGATCAGATATGAGAAAGGACAGTCTTTACAAAAGATACGCAACAAAGTTGCCTACTTGAATTTGCTGGAAATCTCCAAAGAGCCAAATAGTTCTCAGGAAGTTGAGGCAGCTTGGGGAAAACATCAAGTTTCATAAACAACATTCACCCGTGTTAAGTTTGTATGTTTACGACCTGCTAGGCAGTAGGCTTGATGATTGACATACATTTCCTCATTTCATCCCTCCACTTCCTCTCTGCGGTAGGGGGTCATTTCCCCATTTTACAGATAAGGAAGCCGAGGGTCAGGATCGCACAGTTGGAGGGAGGAGGAGACAGGCCTGACCTCCGCTCCGAGGGGCTCAGGAGAAAAGCCTGCCACAACCTCAGTGCCCAGCCTCATCACCTCCTCTGCTCGGCACCAAGAGGAAAGGGAGGGAGGAGAAAAGGACCATCTGGTTCCCATCCCTCTTTCCAACAGATACCACAACCTAATAACAGCCCCTTCTGTCCTGTTGCCCGGCTCCGTGCAGGGAAGGAGAATTGACAGACGCCCCTAGTCTGTTTCTGGTTCACTCTTCCCAGGGAAGTCCCGTCTTGCCTCGACAACATGATTGCGGGGTGCGGGCAGACCACACATTGTTCAGGGGTCATTGACAGCCAACAGTTGCATTGCACAGATGAGTGCAATGTATCTAAATTTCCCTCTTTAGTGCTTAGGAAGTTTCTAATTATAGGGCAGCTGGAAAAGAAGAAGTGGAAAAAGAAACCAGAAAGCTCTTGCTTCAGACTTAAAAGACTGTACACTCACGAAGATAAGTTATAAAAAAAAAAAACAACACCCCAAAACTGCTGTTTATGAGCCTTCGTGAGAGGAGTTGTGCAACCTTGTGACAGCAGGGCTGCCAGGGCTGAGTTACTGTGGGGGAACCATTTCCTGGGTTAGTGTGGCTCACTTGGCAGAACGTCTTAATTGCAGAGTCTATGCCTACTGCCGCTAGGAACAGACCGGGAGGGGAAGAGGGTGCATGGGGCCTGTTGGTAGCACTGAAATGCTGTCACTGTCTGGCAATTATGATGAATGATTGTCGTGAGGAAAGTGAACTTTACCCCATATGACTGCTCTGTTACTTTTTCAGATGTGACTGTGGAATGAAAATGATACATAGATGAATAGATCTGTATTATTTTTCATGTATCTATTATAGTTACATTCTCTCTCTCTATATATATATGTGTGTGTGTGTGTGTGTGTGTATTTCTTTTTGTTGTTGTTAATCCTCACCTGAGGATATTTTTTCATTGATTTTTTTTTAGACAGAGTGGAAGGGAGGGAGGGAGAGAGAGACAGAAACATCAATGTGAGAGAGACACGTCGACTGGTTGCCTCCTGTATGACCCCAACCAGGGCTGGGGATCGAACCTGCAACCCAGGTACATGCCCTTAACTGGGAATTGAACCTGTGACCTTCAGTTTGATCCTCGGGCTGATGCTCTAACCACTGAGCCAGATGGGCCAGGGCTGGAAGAGCTTCCTTTAGCTGGGCAGTAGTTGCCTACGAGGCCTGACGTAATCTGCCGCTGCCTGGATTTCCAGCGTCATCAGAAGCCACTTGGCTTTTCCTGGGCATTTCCTAGCCAGCCCGCTCCTCTCAGTTCCTCAAAAGTCTTGCCTGGAACACTGTATTTTTTTTCTTTATTCTTTATTGATTGTTAGAGAGAGAGGAAGGGAGAGGGAGAGAGAGAGAAACATTGATGAGAAAGAACATTGATTGGCTGCCTCCTGCATGCCCCCCACTGGGGATCAGGCCCACAACCTGGGCATGTGCCCTGACCAGGAATTGAACTGGCGACCTCTTGGTGCAGGGGTCGACGCTCAACCGCTGAGCCACATGGCCTGGGCTGGAGCACTGTATTCTAAATCTGACCCTCCCCACCCTCTATGGCTCCTTTCCAGATCTCAGCCTCGGGTTATTCTCTGGTTCTGCTTTTGGCTCGTCTCCACCATTTCTTACATCTTTATTTCTAATAGTTTCATTCATTTCTTGAGTAGTTGTTTCCTGACTGCTCTGTAGAAATGGAAGTTTCAAGGGAAAAGAAATGTATCTAATTCATTTACGTTTGCCTCTCCAGACCCTGGAATACACAACAGTAGTTATGTCAACTATTTGTTGAGCCCTGGCCAGTGTGTTAAGTGGTTAGAACATCGGCCTATGGACCAAAAGGTTGCAGGTTTGATTCCCCATCAAGAGCACGTATCTGGGTCGCAGGTTCCATCCTTGGCCTAGGTCGGGGTGTGTGTGGGAGGCAACCAGTCCTTGTGTCTCTCTCATTGATTTCTTTCTCTGCCTCCCTCCTTCCCTCCCTTCCGCTCTCTGTAAGGATCAATGGAACAAGTATCCGCAGGTGAGGGTTAATAAAAAAAACAAATTATCTCCTGAGTGGAAGAGAGTGTGACAGACTTGAAGAAAGGAGAGACAACAGTATGGCTGTGGCGTTGTGAGGAAAGAGGAGAGTTTGGGGACGAGGCAGAGGAAGTAGACAGAAACCCCATCTTGATGTCTTTTAGACCAGTGTTTTCAAACTTCTGGTAGTGGGTCATGAAAACAATTCAGTGGGCTGCCACCAGATGTAAACAAATGAGAACAAAAATCAGGGGCCCTTGTTCTCAGTAAAACGGTTACAACATTTTCCCCGTGTGTGTGTGTGTGTGTGAGTGTGTATTATATACTATATATGTATGGATTACGTCGTGATGTAAAAGGGTTCTCCTGCTTGGGTTTGCAGTCAATAGGTGTGAAAGCCACCGCTGGGACCATGTGAAGGTTTCTGACTTTGTAGTAAAGGAACAGGACCTCGCTGGAACCATTTTTGCAGAGGAGGAGGTTCCAAGACTCCCTCCCTGTGCATCACAGACAGAGGTGTTGCGTTCAGCAGCGTGGAGCGTGGAGAACCAGCTGCGCTGGACGCTGCGGGGCAGAAGCCGCGCCTGCTCCTGCCCAGTGCCTGCCTCGGGCGGAGTGGCCTCCTGTGGAAAGCCACCGCCGTCGGTGGGCTGAAGGTCGGCCCCAGCAGGCGCTCGTTGCTCCGCCATGGCATTGGCACTGTTTTTAAGATGGAAACTTTGAGAATAACTTCCATGGTCCTGTTTACTTTGCCACTGTTTACTTTTCAAGTTTCCACTATCGACAGCACCGAGCAAAGCGTTTATAGAGCCATAAAACTTCAGAATACACATCTGTCTGGTTCACCAGGGGCTCCCTAGCCTACTGCCCAGGGTAAAGGACATTGTGGGTGTGTCTTTGTTGAATAATGAATCCATCAAAATTCTTCCCAGTTTCCGGTCACAGCAGTAATTACACCAGACAGACAGTACATCTTTCCAAGTCAGTGCGTGGTTATTGGCGGTCAGTCTGTGTCACCTTGATCCGACAAGGGGACTTGAATGCGTCGAGCATCCGTGGCTGGACAGGCCCCTCGCACAGTAACGAACTCATCAGCCCTGACTACAGCGTTTCCGCTGCTGGGAGTCACATCGATGGCAGGGTAACCAGGGTCTTCGAATGGGAAGGTCTTTCTGGTCCCATCTTCAGTGGTGTTTTCACCCAACTATGATGCTGCAGTGAAGGAATGATGGTTTGCCCTGAGGCACTGAATCCCTGAGAGTCAGCGGTGCCCTGGCACGCCCTGTAACCCCTCGGGCAGGTCAGCGGCTGGGAGGGGACCTGTACCTCAGGGGATACTACCGCTGCAGCCACCGAAGGCCCCGTGCTTGGACCAGGCGCTGGACGTGGCCAATTCTGTGCTTCAAGGGATTCATATTAAGAACTTACTTCACTGCCCAGCCGGTGTGGCTCAGTGGTTGAGCATCGACCCATGCACCTAGGGGTCACTGGTTCGATTCCTGATCAGGGCACACACCCAGGTTGTGGGCCGGATCCCCCGAGCAGGGCATGCAGGAGGCGGCCAATCGATGTCCTCTCTCATTAATGTTTCTCTCTCTCTCTAAAAAATATCAATAAAAAAAAAAGAAAACAAAAACATACTTCACTTCTGAGGGTAAATACAAGGGATAGGAAGGTAGGAGTGAGAAGGAAGGCAGTTTCATACTGCATCGCCCGTAAGAATACATTGCAGTAGCAGCTCCTGAAGAAGCCCTCTCCTGACTTGGGGATTGATGAGGGCATCATCTGCGCACACACAATAGCCATCCTGGAAGACAAGCCCTTGCTGATACTGTGAATAAGATGTAATAAAAATATCTCAGAAAATTCCGACAACGAAAGGTGCTCATTGTTCGCATCATGTCATCTGATGTAGATAAATATTTATTGTATTACAAATATAAGTACCAGAGTCACAAATCATCCCCTTGTAGTTTTGCCTGCATCTTCTTATACTATCTTTCTTTGAATATGGAATGCAGTTAGTTGCTAGAGTCCTTAGATCCCAATCAAAAGCACAGTACAGTATGGTGGCAAATAAACAGCCATGATAGTAATATGTTTGTGTGGCGTTTGTAACATGAGGATAATTAGGGGAAAATAGTAAGACTGGAAAGAGCAACTCGTTCCAGTATTGAGTACAGAGTGAGCTGACAACAGAAAAGATATATAGAGATGAGGGTAACACAGTTTATGGATGGAGAGAAAATGAACCTCCTTTTACTTGGTTAAAATGCTTTAGTGTAACTAGGCTTAAAAATTGTTCGTTTGGCTTGATATCCATTCATTCAACAAATATGTATTAATTGACCACATGTGCCTACATAGGGGCTGAGAGCATTACAAGGAATAAAACACAAAAATAAATCTGCCTTCGTGGAGTTTATGTTCTAATTATGGGGGAGGAGGGACAGAAAAACCAGCAGTGAAAACTGTTGCAGACGTTGATAGCAGCACACAGGAAAGCAAGGTTCCGACCACTGAAAAGAATGTGGCCCGGGAAGACTTCACTGGGAAGATGATCCCGTCAAACTAGCATCAATGTGCTAACAAGGACATTAGTGGTTGGCTAATGTTACCAGCAATTTTTTTATTAGGTGTAACATGAGCAAATTCAAGACAAAGATTATGGCAATGTATTATGATAAAGTCACAAGGATGGCTTGGCCTCACCGGGGTTTAAAATGCTGCCTATATTTTCATCCTGATGAAGATGCACTATGAGAGGATAAAAATATTCAAACTGTAGAAACTTAAGAAGTGATTCAAGTCAATACATGTTTTATTTTAAAAATAGTCCTCCCCCACCCCCCCAGTAAAACTAGTGTTTCTTGATGAGGCAGAATGAAGAGGGGGGATTCTCATTCATATAATTTTTAGGTATGGGTGATTTTTACCTTTCTTAGACTATAGCTTCCTATTTTTCACATTAAAATGATAAAGCAGCCTGGGTGAAAATATTTGCAAAAGACACACCTGGTAAAGGATTACTCAAACTATACAAAAACTCTTAAAACTCAACAAGAACAAAACAAACAACCTGACTTAAAAAATGGAACAAAGACTTGAACAGACACCTCACCAAGGAAGATAGTAAAGATGGTAAGTGAGCCTATAAAAGATGCTCCGCATCACCAGTCCTCCGGGAACGGGAAGTAATATAACGAGACACCCCACACACCTATCGAAATGGCCCAAATCCCGAACGCAGATGACATCCAGTGCTGGCGAGGACGTGGAGCAGCTGAGCCCTGTCACTGCTGGTGGCAATGCAAAACGGTGCAGCCACTTTGGAAGACAGATTGGCAGGCTTTTTGTTTTTTTTTGTGTGTGTTTTTTTTACAGCCATCATGCTCCTTGATATTTACCAAAGCAGTTGAAAACTATCTCCACAAAAAATCTTGCACACGGATGTTAATGGCAGCTTTATTCACAAGTGGTGAAATTTTGTAGCAACCAAGATGTCCTTCAGTAGGTGAATGGATAAACTGTGCTACGTCTAGAAATGGAATTAAGTTAAAAAGAAATGAGTTATCAAGCCATAAAAAGACATGGAGAAAACTTAAAATGCATGTTACGAAGTGAAGGAGATAATCCTGAAACGCTACATATATACTGCACAATCCCAATTTGACGACATTTTCGAAAAAAATGAAACTGTGGTCACAGTAGAAAGGTGGGTGGTTGCCAGAGACTGGGGGGCACGGAAGGGTGAGTACGAAGAGCACATGGGTTTTAGGGCAGTGCAGATACTTGTATGATACTAAAATAACAGACACCTGCCATTATGCATTTGTCCAAACCCATAGAATGTACACCACCAAGGGAACCCCAGGGTAAATTACGAACTTTGGGTGATTATGCGTCAATGTAGGTTCATCATTTGTGACAAATGCACTACTCTGGCGAGTGATGTTGATCATGGGAGAGGGTAATAATAGAAGAAAAAGTATAGAGAGTTTCCTTTTTTCATTACAGTATTTCTTACTTAACTGCTTCCAAATTCAATTGGTTCCTTAGAGTGAACAAACATTTCTTTTTAGAATGTCAGCACTAAAGTTGAAATTCAACATGAATAGATTTTCAAATTCCCAACATATAGCTATGGTGAAAAGTATTTCTTTCTTATTGTGAATTTGTGTAATACTGACCCAGCTGAGGACACAGACAATGGCATGTGGCTTTTTAGTCATAAACAGTACAGAAAATAATTTGCATTTTCCGTAATTTCTACGAATTTCTCATAAAACACTTGGCAAATGCAAAAAAAATCCTGGAGTTTCTTAATAATTACTCACAGAATAAATCTGAACAAATAAATACAGAAATCAAACAGTACTATCAAAATATGTTTGTCCTTTCCCTACGTCCTATGTGTCAACCTACTCAGTCTATCTGGTCCCCTTGGGCAGCCTTTTATGTCCCAAGGTTCATACCCATCATCATTTCAAATCTTGGAACTCCATCCAAGAGGAAGCTTAACAATGATTGTTTATTTTGTAGGTTTTAACGAAGCTAGCGTACCAGCGAAGACCTTTGAAGTGTGAAGAGATTTCCTGTAATTGAGACCAAAATGTCACTGATAGATCCTTATCAGCACATTATAGTAAGTCATTTACTGTTTATATACTTTTTCTGGGAGGAAGGCCGGTATACTTCTGTACATGAGTATTGCTGGTGTTGCTTGTAAAAATAAAACTCTATGACAAACCCTGGATTTTAAAAAAATGAAACTCATATGCCTAGCCGGTGTGGTTCACTGGTTGAGCGTCAACCCATGCACCAAGAGGTTGCCAGTTTGATTCCCGGTCAGGGCACATGCCCAGGTTGTGGGCCAAATCCCCAGTGGGTGGCATGCAGGAGGCGGCCAATCGATGTTCTCTCTCATTGCTATTTTTATCTCTCTCTCCCTCTTTCTTCCTCTATCTCTCTCTAAAAATCAATAAAGAAAAAAAAAAGATACTCATATGAACTTAATATGGTACAAACAGTCTACAACACGTAATAAAACTAATCCACTTCTTCTTTTTATCACTGCAAATGTGCAGGAAAAGAGGCATTCAGAGAGAAAAACAAAACAAAACAAAACATCTGTAACAGTATTGAACTTTGATGGAACAATAAAAAACGTAGTTATCACCTAGCAATTTCCAGCTGTGTATGTTATATGCCTCACATGAGTGGGTGGAGAGAAGAGGAAAGAACTGTTGAGTTGCAGGTTATATTTTGGTGTGCATTTCCAGGGCACTTCATTCTGTAAACTTTCCCTTAGATGTAGTTAAACAAACTTTTCTGTGGATGGTTAATTTTTGTCAAAGAGTTGAGTGATTCAGATTTTAGGATGTAATTTTCCAAACTCCACTGGAAGTGTACATTTTCTATTCTGATTTTTTTAAAAAAAAAAGAAGAGGAGAAATTTCTTTGCTGAATTTAACACTAGAGATCTGTTTAGGTTTCTAGGGACTAGAAATACTTTTTATGGATATTAAGGAATAACCCATAGTCTCATTTTTCTTAAAAAGTGTTTTTTTCTTCATTGATTTTAGAGAGGAAGGGAGAGGGAGAGCGAGACAGAAACATCAATGAAAAAGAACATTGATTGGCCACCTCCTGCATGCTTCCCACTGGGGACTTGACCCATAACCTGGGCGTGTGCCCTGACCTGGAATCCAACTGGTGACCTCTTGGTACATGGGTCAACACTCAACCACTGAGCCACACCAGCCAGTCTCATTTTTCTTAAAATGAAACACTGTTTTTTAATCCCACACCCCTCTCTGGCTGCCATCCTATTTCCTTCCTTGCTTGGATGGCAAGGGTTGATGTTTTAGGGTTCTTATAGTGCCTCCTTCCCCTCCGTTCACAGCCTGACTCACTGAAAATGAGTCTCAGCTCTTCCCCTTTACAACAGGGTCTCCTTGAGGCCTCTTTGGTGGAGAATCCAATGGACTCTAGTTCCCCCACCCCACCAGCACCCCTACCTCTGTTGCTCTTTCAGCTCTTGTTGAAAGTCTTCCCAATTTTTTCTGGTTCTGTTTCAGATTTCTCTAGTTTAGTGTCTTGTTTTCTTGCTGTTGATTCTTAGTTCTCTTTGAAAGCTTCTCTTTCTATTTGACTTTAATATTGAACTATAACATTCCACACATGAAACCATCATCCAGATAAAAATGCACAACATTATAACTACCCCCGAAGAGTTGCTCATGTCCCTTCCAGTCAATAAACTCCATAAAGGTAACCAGTATTTGACTTCTATAATTATAGATAAGTTTTACCTCTTCTTTACCTTCATATAAATGTTTGCATTCAACGTTATGTCTGTGAGATTAATTCATGTTGTTGTGAATAGCAGAAATTTACCCTTTTACATGACCATGTAATAGTATTTTATTATCTGAATATACTACAAACTATTTATCTCACCCAGTGATAACTGTCGACTTCTCACGGAGTGGCAAGGGTGGCTTTGTTGTAAATCAGGCAGCAATGACTTGATTTCTATTCTGTTTTGTTAGTTATTTAGTCTGTGTTTGCCGAGTATCAATCTATCTTAATTTCTCTAGCTTTGAAATGTGTCTTTATACATGTTAATGTAAACCCTCCACCTTTTTCTTCTTTAAGATTGTCATAGCTATTTTCAGTCTTCTGCATTTTCATATACATTTTGGAATCAATTTATCAGTTTACACACACACACACACACACCACCACACACACACAACTGCTGAGATTTTTATTGGTACTGTCATAAATCTACAGATCAGTTACAGGAGAGATGTCAAGATAACAATATTGAATCTTCCAATGCATTAGCAACCCAATAATCTAATCCAAAAGTAATGCTATTTAGATCATCTTTAATTCTCTCAGTAGTGTATTGTAGTTTTCAGTGAGAAATCTTTTGTATCATTTTTAGATGTGTTTCTTGATAGATGTTTTATTTAGTGTCACTGTAAAGGTAATTATTAACTTTCTAATTAGTTGTTGTATTTATATGGAAATATACATTTTTTTGATCCAGTGAACTTATTAAATTTTTTTGTAATTCAAGTTGTTTGTGGATATTTTTGAGTTTTCATTTTGCATATTTCTGTTATCTGTAAATAATATCAGTCTTACTTCTTTCTTTTAAAAAAATCCTCACCCAAGGATATGCTTATTGATATTTTGAGAGAGAGAGAGAGAGAGAGAGAGAGAAACATTGATGTGAGAGATAATATTGATTGGTTGCTTTCTGTATGTGCCGAGAGAGAGAGAGAGAGAGAGAGAGAGAGAGAGAGAGAGAGAGAAACATTGATGTGAGAGATAATATTGATTGGTTGCTTTCTGTATGTGCCCCGATCGGGGTGTGAACCCGCCACATTTCATTGTACGGGATGACACTCTAACCACCTGAGCCACACTAGCTAGGGCACATCTGAAATCTTTACCTTTCTAGCTCAACTGATTATTGACCACCTACTTGAGGTATAGCCCATAAGTTTTGAAATGTCATATTTTCATAATTGTTCAATTAAAAATATTTCTAACATTTATTGTGATTTATTTGACAAATGGGTTACTTAGACTTGTATTTTAATTTTCAAACATTTGCTAATTTTTTTAGTTCTCTGTTGTTTATTTTTAATCTAATTCCACTGTGTTCAGAGAAATACTCTGGTTAATTTTTTGTTTGTAATAGGTTAATACATGGTTATGGTCCAGCATATTGTCTATCTCGGTACATGTTTCATATACAACAATATCGTCCATATTCAATTTTGTTCTATGAATTTTGAAGATATGTTATTAATGCATATAACCTCCGAATTGTATGTATTTCTGTTTAATTGATGTTTTATCCCTGTGATAGGTCCTTTTTGATCTCTAACAATGACTTTGTTTTAAGTTGTACTATGTCTTTTATTAATATAACCCCTTCTAATTTCTTTGATTACTATATGCATTTTTTTTACTTTCAATTTATACTTTTCCTTCTATTTAAAGTTTCAGTCTTGTGAAAAGCATATATTGAGATACAACTATTGTTTTTTTTCAACAATATCCTACTTTTCTTTCATAATTAGGGTTTTTCTATAAATGAATTTTTACAATGAAAATATGTTCTTTTCAGTTGCTTTTTCTATTAATTAAGTTACTATATCTTATGTGTAGATTAATTTTTCTCACCCCCCCTAGAGAAGTATGCAAAACACACATAATCTGTATCACATTTTCTTTACCTTTTCTAGTATTGAAGTTGGACACTCAACCAGTATTTCAGTGTATAGCCCTTTTAAATAAAGGGATCCTAAGAACTTCATTTTTCTTGTTCTTGCTGTGCATGTAGAAAAAAATCGGTGTGCTCGTGTGTGTAAATTTTTGTGTGACAACATTCCCTGTTATAGTTTTCACAGAAATATACTTTTCAAAATACACCCATGCGCACACTCAGCGCAGAAGAATTTTAGTAAAAAGGAAAAGGGAAGCCCTGGCCGGTTTGGCTCAGCGGTTGGAGCGTCGGCCTGCGGTCTGGAGAGACCCGGGTTCGGTTCCCGCTAAGGGCACGTACCTCGGTTGCAGTTTGTCCCCGGCCCTGGTTGGTCGTGTGGGTGGCGACCACTCGATGTATCCCTTTCGCATTGATGTTTCTCTCTTTCTCTCTCCCTCCCACTCTATCTGAGCAAAATATCAAAAAAAAAAAAAAATGTCCTCGGGTGAGGATAAAAAAAAAAAAAAAGGCGCCCTGGCCGGTTTGGCTCAGCGGTTAGAGCGTCAGCCTGCGGTCCGGAGAGACCCGGGTTCGGTTCCCGCTAAGGGCACGTACCTCAGTTGCAGTGTGTCCCCGGCCCTGGTTGGTTGTGCGGGTGGCAGCCACTCGATGTGTCCCTTTCACGTCGATGTTTCTCTCTCTCTCTATCCCTCCCACTCTATCTGAACAAAATATCAAAAAAATGTCCTCGGGTGAGGATACAAAAAAAAAAAAAAAAAAAAAAAAGGAAAAGGGAAAACAAAACCAGGTCATTAGTAATGAACGTACCAGATGGGCCAACAGTGTCGGCTGCCTCGAGGCACAGGCTGGACCGCTCTTCATACCCGCGATCAGTGACATGTCGGAGAACCCTGTGGGCTGATGAGCGGTCCAACCAGCAGGTTCTCTTGTCTCCGGGGGTGCAGGCCCTTCAGGATGTGGTAGGAAATGGACTGATAAATATATGACAGAATTCAGTTTCTCTACCTCTAGACTTGTCAGGTTCTTTCCAACTTGAAGAGTATCTGTGCTTCTAGAACTTACTAAAATTCTTTTGGGTCAGGGAAACATCAATTTTGCAAGGATACATCATTGTCAAATATAAAATGCTTATAAAAATTTCCATCTTTTGACTTTGAAAATATGAGTCACTTTCCTGGAGTAAAAAAAAAAAAAACCACCCAAACCCAACGCCACACCTCTTCCCACCACCTATTAGCAACAGAGGGGCCCTGCCCTGCAGTGGCAAAGGCTGTCTGCAGGGCAGGGGCAGCCAGCCACATGGCTAGACTAGCATGCCCGCCTGCTTGCATACAGGGACCTTTGGAAAATGTTGTTGTAGGATGACTGGAAACTTTACCAAAAAAGTATAAAGATATTATTCTAGATTATTACGGTAACATAGAGGGGGGGAAAACACCGGGTAAGCAGGTAATCAAAGGACCAGTGTTCTGGTGGTAGTTTTGGGCTTCAGCTACGTGCTCATCGGCACTTGAACTCTGCGTTCTAGCTGCTGCATGTGGGAAGCAGGGCATGAATAATACCTGCTGTGTCTGTCTCTCAAGGTCTTCATAAAACACCAGCTATGTGGACAAAAGCATTCTTCAGAATCTTAATAAGATACGGTATTTCCAGGGAACTTCAGAAGCTGAGATGCAGCTACTGGGAAATCAAAAATATAAAGGCAACGAAATTGCCATTGCACAAGCACAGCTCTGGGCAAAAGGTGTATTTTTTGTGAGCACGAACAACTTCTAGAAAAGTGAGGACGAGAACAGTTACATGACAAGCTTCAAACCTTGCCTGATACAAGCCGTCTCCCTCCACAGGCCTGAAACCTGAAGCAGAAGTACATACATTTAAAGTAATGTCTGTAATTGTTTATTTCATATTATCTTACAACAGCATATGTTATTTCTTTACCACAGAACCTAGGTCAGAAATCCCTAGAAAGTCACCAAGGTTGCCTTTCAGTTCTTGAATTTCTATGTAGTTCTTTAAAAAAGGTTCCCAGGCATTACTGAACGGTTCCCAATTCCACGGGGTCATACGTAAGCTTGACTTCCGTGTCCTTGAACTCATGTGGCTGTTTCCTAGAGGAGTCTGTTTCTGTGCCCGTGAGTTAATGTGCTGGCTTGTTGTCCTGGTATTGCATCTCCTCATCTTCCCAATTCTCTTTGATTTTGCTGAACATGATCATGAAACATTACAGGTAGAAAAAATTCTTCAGAGAGGATTTCATTTGCTTCTTTCAGGCTCCTGGGGAAGCTAGCCATCTGGGACAAATGTAACCCCAGTTTTAGGTTAGTTGTTTTCTGGGCTCCCTGGGTGACCCTAAGATTGGAGGCCAGTCCCTGGAAGGGCTGCTCATACTTATTCCCCCGGTACAGGCCATGGAGTTTTCAAGCTGCAACAAGGGGATGGTTTACTAGCATCCTTCTCTCTAGAAGGCTCATGATCCTTCAAGGCTGCTCAGTCTTGAATCCTCCTCTTCTCTGAATCAGCAAATGCCCCCTTGGCAAAATGGCACTCACCTTGCTGGGTTTCTATACTCTCTTTGATCTCTGATCTCTGGTTAGGCCTTCCTATCTTGTTAGTTTTGTGTTACTGTATTAGTCAGAGTTCCCCAGAGAAACAGAATTAATAGGAGATGGATAGATAGATAGATAGATACATACATACATAAATACATACACACATGCATACATATACATATACATAATGTCTTAATTCATTAGAATTGCTATAATAAATGCACAGAATGGATAGCTTAAAATCAGCATAAATTTATTGCTCACAGTCTGGAGGCAGGTAAGTCCAAGGTCAAGGCATCAGCATGGTTGCGCTTGGTGAGGGTCCTGTTCCTGGTTCATAGCCGCTGTGGCCTCACAACGTGGAAGGGACAAGGGGTCTCCCGCTTTTAGAAAGTCATTAATCCATTCATGAGGGTTCCTTGCACCTTCCAATACCTTCGTCAATACCCTTCTGACTTCTGTCTGTGTCTTTTAGTTATGACTCTTTCCCTTATTGCTTAATGAAAAGAACAAGACAGTGAGGATGTTTTAGGTCCCTTACTATAAGGATAAATGATCCAAAATGGCATCTGTAACTATACCCATATTTCCAAGTCTGTTGGATCTACTAGAGTTAACATTCACATCTGAACATCATTAGTGCAAAGACATTTTAGATTTGAATGAACATGACACATCACCGAGGTCAGTAATTCTAAACCGAAAGGGTCTCTTCACCCCGAGGGTCTTCATTCAGCTATACTTACTTCTAGGCGAGTGTTGATTTCTTCAAGGCTATTGAGGTGGGAAAAACTGATGTTCAACCTTTGTGTGTATTGTTCTATGGCAGTGTAATTACTATCGGACTAGAATCTGTATCTCAATTAAATTTAGGTGCTAAAACTGCATTTTAGGTATCTTGAAGATAAATTGTCATCATAAATTCATGATGAATATGTCATTAAGTAGTATTTTAGACCCACGCTGTCCATCATCAAATATTATTTTGTAGTGGTTTTACTGCTGGAGAAGTCCCAGTAATCCTGATTAAAATAGGACTTGAAATCTTCTAATTTCAGTGAAGATGAACTCTATATTTAATTTAATTTTTTAAAGATATATATTATAATGCCATATGTTATTACTATATTTGATTGCAACTTTCTTATTCACAAGGGAGATAAAGCTTAAGTTGTATTTCTGATTTTGATTTTCTTCATTTTTAAATATTTTTTTATTGATTTTTTTAGAGAGAGAGAAAGGGAGAGAGATAGAAACATCGATGAGAGAGAGACACATTGATCAGCTGCCCCCTGCATGCCCATCACTGGGGATCGAGCCCACAACCCCCAGCATGTGCTCTGACTGGGAATCGAACCAAGATCTCTCAGTCCATGGGACGACACTCAATCCACTGAGCCACACTGGCCGGGCTATGATTTTCTTGTCATGGTGTCTGCTAGAACTCACAAACTCTGTTATCAAATCAGGTGTTTTGGACATTAGGATTGTTTGTGCATATAGCAAATCCATGACTGATAATTTGTAAAGCAAGGTTAGATAGCACTGTAGATTGCAAATATGTAAAGTGATTGTTCTTACAAAAATGTGGGAGAATAGTAACACACTACCTGTACCTCTTAAAGGCATTAGAGTGAAATTCCACACTAGGAAGTGAAACCAGAAATACGTATCTTATTTTAAAAAGTATCATGACTCTTGGATGATATCAATGCAGCAGTTCTTTTAAACCATTTCTGAGATCTGTTTGAAGTTGCCTGTTGCTGATTAGGGTGATCACAAGCTCTGGGGTCAGTACTGAGATTCTGTAGTATTTATCATACTAAAGGTCTTTAGTTTCTATTTGAGTTACAATTTGGTAATGGCAGTTGAATAGACAGAAAAAAAAAAATGCATGCAGAATCGACCTTCTCCTCCATTAGATTTGTTTTGTGATTGTTTCTTGGGTTCTTTTTGTAACAGTAGAACTTTCAACAGATTAGGACCATCATCAAACTTATTGTACAAACTGATTCCTTTTTCCAGTGTCCAATCATTTTAGTTATAAATGTCAATATAATTTTCCAGGATGAATTTAATACAGTAACTGTTTTCATCATAATGACTGAGTTATTGTAGTATCAAAAAGAAAAAGCATTGCCCTGGCCAGTTTGGCTCAGCGGTTGGAACGTTGGCCTGTGGTCCAGAGAGACCCGGGTTCGGTTCCCGCTAAGGGCACGTACCTTGGTTGCAGTTTGTCCCCGGCCCTGGTTGGGTCGTGCGGGCAGCAGCCACTCGATGTGTCCCTTTCACATCGATGTTTCTCTCTCTCTCTCTCTGTCTCCCCCTCCTACTCTATCTGAACATAAAATGGAAAAAAATGTCCTCAGGTGAGGATAAAAAAAAAAAGAAAAAGCGTTATGATTTTCACTATGGAAAAGATTATAGGTGAAGAAAGACCCTCAAAATAAGGTAATCCAAGACCTGAAGGCAAGGCTTAATCTTGGTGAGTAAGTGAGTGTATTGAGCTTATATTTGACATCTCAATTGAAATATGGCATCTCTTTTTGCCAACTACCAACTAGCAAAAGTTGGTGAGTCATTAGTTTCCCCGGGAACAGTGTTGTAGATTCAATAATATCATTTTCTCTGGCACCATCCCTGAGATGTAATGAAAAGTCTCCTATTCAAGTCAGGAGCTAACCCTGTTCATACTAGTTTGATATTTCATGTGATGTTGGCCCCAGGAACATAGCAAGGATTATAAAAAAAATTATTTGGATAATCACTGATTGAAACTGAGCACTTTTCTCCAAGAAGTTGTACTTACTTTATAGATACTATAGATAATCTCTTATTAATCTTTACAGATCTTAGAGATTGGTGTAATTTTGACACTTCTTTCAAAATCAGACCAATTCTCCGGGAATTGTTTTGAAAATAATTTGTTGGTGATCTGAAAATGTGTAATGTTTCTGAAATGAACTTGTAAAAACTAAGAAAGTGATTGGTTTGCTCCTTAATTCTTGTGAACAGTAGGCAAGTATTTTAGTCATTATAGTTAAGAAGACAGAATTGAAGCTGAGAGAAATAAAAGCAAATTAAAATGTAGAGCTGAATGCTAGATGAAATAACCCAATTAATAGAGGGAGTTTAGATCAACTACAGATATAATAGAATAGATTGTAACTTTCTATACCACTTTAATAAATGGAAACAACCTTACTTTTTTTTTTTTTTTACTATTAAAAGTACTGGTATTTGTATTATTATTCTGTGTGCAAGTAAAGGAATGTAGAAAGAATAAAACCTTGGGGACAGCAAGACTGGATTCTAATTCAAATTTAATTTTTACTATTTATGAGATACTGAGAAATTAACCACTCAGAATCTCAGTTTAGTCAGCACAGCTCATCTTTAAATATAAAAAATAACATCTGCTTTATAGGGTTTGTGGGAAAATTAAATAAGAATTTGCATCTACTAGTATGTCTAACACATGGTTTATACTCAATGAATCCTTATAATAATATCTTTCTCTGTACATGTTATTATAAACATCTGACATGATTATATTTGCAGCAGTTTCAAAAATTATGTTAAATGATAGATAAGAATATTATTAATAATTTTTATGTTACAAGGGAGTTTTTTGGCATTTGAAAACCCATGTGTAATTAGAAGTCCTAGGAAATGGAAAAGGATCATAAGTGATTTGAGATGGTGTGCTATGACATATAACAATTATTACTGAATTCTCTTTAGTGGAAAAAGCTAATCCCTAAATTGGGTTTCAAGAATATCAAATTATTTTCTTCCAAGCCCAGGTATAATTTGTCTAGAATCTATCTATCTATCTATCTATCTATCTATCTATCTATCTATCTATCTATCATCTATCTATCTCTCTATCATTTGCATGTGAATGTCTAGTTGTTCCAGCATCACTTGTTAAAAAGACTATGTTTTCTCCATTGTATGGTACTTTGCGTCTTTGTCAAAGATCAGTTGACCATATTTGTGTCATTCTATTTTTGGGCTCTCTACTCCATTTCATTGATCTATTTGTGTATTATTTAACCAATATCATACTGTTTTGATTACAGTAGCCTTATAATAATTCTTGAAGTCAAGAAGCATTAGTCCTCTGACTTTGGTCTTTTTCTTAATATTGTGTTGGCTATTCTGGATCTTTTGCCTTTCTGTATTAACTGTAGAATCAGTTTGTTGATATCCACAAAATAACCTGCTGAGATTTTGATTGGGATGGCATTGAATCTATAGATCAAGTTGGGAAGGACTAATATCTTGACAATATTCAGTCTTTTATTCATGAACATAGAATGCCTCTTTATTTATTTAGATCCTCATTGCCTTCATTCATTAGAATTTTGTCATTTTCCTCACAGAACTTTTACATTTTTTAAAGATTTATACATAAATATTTCATTTTTAGGGTGTGTGCTAATGTAAATTATATTGTTTTTAATTTCAAATTCCATTTGTTCATTTTTTTGTATATGGAAAAGAGATTTACTTTTGCATATTAACCTTACATTCTACAACCTTGCTATAATTATTAATTAACTCCAAAAGTTTTAAAAAATAAATTCAATTTCATTCTCTACACAGACAATTATGTCATCTGTGAATGACAACTTTATTTCTTCACAGTCTGTATCTATTTTATTTCCATTTCTTATCTTATTGTATTAGCTTAGACATCTCGTACAATGCTAAACAGGAATGGTTAGAGGGGATATCTTTGTCTTGTTCCTGACAAAGCTTTTAGTTTTATACCATTAACTATTATATTAGTTACAGGCTTGTTATAGCTATTCCTTTTCAAGTTGAGAAAGTTCCCATCTATTTCTAATCCGCTAGGAGTTTTTATCATGAATAGGTGTTGAATTTTGTTAAATAATTTTTATGCCTCAATTAACATGATCATGTGATTTTTTTCCTTAGCTGGTTGATGTGATGAACTACATTAATTGATTTTGAATGCAGAACCAGTCTTGCAAACCTGCGATAAATCCTACTTGATTGATTGTGGTTATCATTTCTTTTATATAGTGTTGGGTTTTATTTCATAATATTTGTTGAGAATTTTTACATCTATGTTTATGAGAGATACTGGTCTGTAGTTTCCTTTTCTTATAATGCCTCTGTCTGATTTTATTATCAGGGTAATGCTGGCTTTATAGAATGAATTAGGAACTATTTCCTCTGCTTCTATCTTTTGGAAGAGATTATAGAGTATTGGTGTTATTTCTTCCTTAAGTGTTTGTAGAATTTACCAGTGAATCCATCTGGGCCTGGTGCGTTCTGTTTTGGAAGGTTAAATATTGATTTAATTTCTTTATAGATATAGGCCTCTTTTGATTGTCCTGCTACTTATGTGACTTTTGGAAGATTGTATCTTTGAATAAGTTGCTTCATTTAATCCAAGTTATCGAATTGTGGACTTAGAGTTGTTCACAAGATTCCTTTATTATCCTTTTTTAATGTCCATAGGAACTGTAGTGAACTTCCCTCATTTAATTATATTTGTAACTTGTGGTCTCTATCTTTTTTTCGTGTTTACTTGGCTAGAGGCTTATGAATTTCATTCATCTTTTCAAAGAACCAACTTTTGGTTTCGTTGATTTTTCTTTATTGATTTCCTGTTGTCAATTTTATTCATTTCAGCTCTAATTTTTACTATTTTTCTTCTGCTTACTTTGGTCTTAAGTTGTCCTTTTCCTAGTGTCCTAAAGTAGACACTTAGATTATTGATTTTAGATCTTCTTTATGTATATATAATTTAATACTGTAAATTTCCCTCTAAGCACTACATTCACTGAATCCCCCAAATTTTGATAAGTTGAAGTTTCATTTTTATTTACTTCCAAATATTTTAAAACTTCTCCTGAGACTTATTTTTTGACGTGTGTTATTTAGAAGTGTATTATTTAATGTCTGAGTACTTTGTGATTTCCCAGCTATCATTCCGTTCCCGGCTTCTAGTTTAATGCCTCTGTGGTCTGAGAGTTACATGCTGTATGATTGTTCCATGTGAGCTTAAGAAGGATGTGTATTCCGCCGTTGCTGGATGAAACAGTCTACAGATGGCAATGATATCTGGTTGATTGATGGTGCTGTTGAGTTCAGCTATGTCCTTAATGATTTCTTGCCTTCTGCATCTGTCCATTTCTGGAGTCTCCAGCTATAAAAGTGGATTCTCTCTATTTTTTTGGTGGGAGGAGTACATGCATGTGATTTTTAGCTGTAGTTATAAGGCCACACACTTTAGGAAAAAGGATTCATGTTTCTTCATGATGATACTTTCATTTACGTAGCACAAAATTTTGGCTACTCAGAGGTCTTCTAAATACAGAAGGTATTTCTCCTGGAAGATTGTATATGCTTCTCCGCCTTTACAAACAAATATGCTCATTATTCATGACTTCACTTCGTCTCGTTGCTACATTATGAATCTGGATGTTAATTACTCTCTCGATAGAGTGATATCTTCAGAAAGTGTTGAATGCTGTAAAACTTTGATCCCACTAATACTGGTCTTTATGACTTTCTGTTTTTTATAGTCTTTTTCTGCCTGTTTGTTATCAGACTGTTATTATTCACTTCTCAGTATTATCAGTATTTTAGCTTCCTTTTAGTCAGTCATGGCCTTTTTAACCAGTTAAGCAAGTCTCTTAAAATTGAAAACAGTAAAAGTAGTTCATGCATGTGAACCTCTTCTAAGATGAAACAAAAACGCTTGAGCTTTAGATAAAGAATTATAATCATTTAAGTTACTCAGAGAACTATGGGAGTTCCTGCTTCCCCATTCTGTTTTGTTGACTGAGTTATTAGATAACTAATTTCTAGTTAGGTGTTTAATCAAGTCTTCTACCTGTTAACATTATGGTGTACATGCAAGCCATTAGGCTAATAGAAACTTTTAACATTGCTGCAGATGGTTTATAATACATGTATTAAAGTTAATGTAAGTAGTTACCTGCTATTGCCTTGGGTCCAGAGGATTTTGAGAACTGCTCTGGGAGTGTCTTGCCAAAAAAGACTTTCATTCAACAGTAACGATGAAAACAAACAAACTTTAATAATGCAAACATCTCTGACCTCGCTCTTCTAAGGCAGGGCTTAGTCATCCAGCACAAAGCCTGATTGTGCTCCTAGAAAGACTGCAGTTCTGATTTACATTTTCCCCCAAGCCCTTGGTAAACCTGACAGCAGAGACGTCCTAACAGTCGAGCCGTAGTGACACTTGACAGCGCGATCTACTCTCCTCACTAATTCTGTGATGAGAGAGAGGAGAGTGTCAGGAAAGGCGCAGTCCTGGGATCATAGGATGTTTCTGGTATGCATGTGACTTCCTTCCCACTGGGATATTTCTAATTAGTCTCTAGGAGACAATGAGACCAATTCACTTGGATTCCCTGGCTGGAAGTTTATTTTCAATTCACTGTCGTTTTCTTTCCAGGTGGAGCATCAGTATTCCCACAAGTTCACGGTGGTGGTGGTACGGGCCTTCAAAGTGACAAAGGGCGCCTTTGGTGACCTACGTAAGTGCCTTTATTGACTTTCCTGTTTAAGCGTTGCTGGAGTTCCTCGGTAAGCCGGGGCTGTCTCTTCGTTAGGGGTGGCTGTCTTTTTCTCGATCTCTGAATGGTGATGTTTGGGACAGTTCTCCGTGGCTCTCCTGTCTGTGGGAATCGCGTTCCACCTGCACAGACATGGAGATTACTTGCAGTCAGACAGAACGACTGGCTTATGACATACCGATCTTTGGAATTCACAGGAGCTCTAGTTGACTCTCTTCTGGAAAGAGTAACAAGGCGACTTCGAACAAGCCTCCTCTGTGAGGTATTGAGACTGGAGGATTTAAAAAGATGCCGTTTCTCTCGTTCTTTGTCGTTGTGGACATAGTCGCAGAAATCAGTGTAGGACTTTGGAATGATGTGAACCAGGGCCTGAGAATAATGCTGGGTTAAGTTGGCGGTACCCTTCTCTGTGCTGTCTCTGGAAAGCAGTGTCCAGGTTAATCCGACCACTCGGCCGGCTGGGGGTCACTGAGCTGGGATCACAGAGAAAGGTGGCTACACAGAATGGTGATGAATTTGGTAAAGCTGCAGATTATGGGGATCTAAACCTGGGAATAGCAGTTTACCCTTCAGAGCAGGTCTTGGAGAAAGAACAGAGAATTCAGTGTGTCCATCTGGGAATCAGGGGAGGCTTCCTGCCGAGGTGATATTTAAACTGGTACTTGAAGGAGGAGCATGTGGGTGACAGGGTCACGTCCCAGAGACAACAGCCTGCTCAGAGCAGAGATGGGCAGAGTGCCTGTCAGGAATGAGAACACGTCCAGGGCTGTCAGAAAATAGGCAGCAAGGTCGTGAGCGCACGTACGAACGAATATGACAAAGGTGAAGACTGAGATTTTATCAGAGGTGCAATGGGAAGAATCTGACGGCGTTTGAGTCATGAATCACGTGGTTGGATCTCCATTGAAAAAGTGTTTGTTTTGGCCATCGTCTGTTAAATGTATTGGAGGAGAATGTGGAATATACTTCTTATTTGGAAGACTAGGAGGGACTTGAGCTTGTTGAAATCATGATGACATGGGCCAATAGAAGGATGTTAAATACTAAGATCAGAAGAAAGTGAGCTCTGTGCTCAAGACTCCAGGGAATGAAGAAGTGTGTCCCAGAAGCTGGTAAATATCAGAGGAGCAAAGAGGTGAACAGGAGATACAATTTAATGGCAAGCGTTTGGTTGGACAGTGATTTTCATGAGAGCTGAAGGGAACAAGCACAATTTCTTCAAACGTAGTCTGGACCAGAGGCTGATATTCTAAATTTTATTCCATACTTCAGTCTAACCTATTTAATCACTCCTTTGCTAATGTTCTTCTTAAGTTCTTCTTTTTCTTTTTATGATTCTTTGCGTTGTCATTATTAAAATGAGAGTTCACTGGAAGAAAGGCTCCTGGGGAAGAGAAGCCACATCAGAAGTCATATTTCAAAACTGGTATCTTTTTTTTTTTTTTTTTAGAGAGAGAGAAAGGGGGAGAGAGTGTGAGAGAAACATCCATGTAAGAGAGAACATCAATCAGTTGCCTCCCATATGCACCCTGATTGGTGATCGAACCTGCAACCTAGGAATGTGTGCCCTGAACAGAAATCGAACCCACAAGCTTTGGTGTAGGGGTCGACGCTTCAACCAACTGAGCCACCTGGCCGGGGCAGAATAGCCATTCTTTTTAAATATTTTTATTGACTTTTAGAGAGAGAAACATTGATGTTAGAGTGAAACATGGACTGGCTGCCTCCTACACACCCCCTACACCGGGGATCAAACGCACAACCTGGGCATGTGCCCTGCACAGGAATCAAACTGGCAACCTTCAGCCAACTGAGCCACACCAACCAGAGTGGATAGAGTGGGCAGAAGAGAGGGAGAGAGAAGCATCCTTGTGAGAGAGACACATAGAGTGGCTGCCACCCACATGACCCCAACCGGGGCCGGGTACAAACTGCAACCGAGGTAACGTGCCCTTGGCGGGAACCGAATTGGGACTCTCTGGTCCGAGGGCTGAGGGCTGACACTCTAACCATTTAGCAACTCGGCCAGGGCTAAAAAGCTATCCTTAATTCAACTAAGGCTATGGTGGTAACTTGTCAGACAGGCGCCTGGCAAGTTACTGCCTTGATTTGAAGAAAAGAAGATACAGTTTCTCTTACGAAAGCAAGCCTTTCCATCAGTGCAGAGCACCGCCGTGCAGGGACAGCAGGTGTTACTCTGCTCAGATGAGCCCGGTCGCCGGTCAGGTTCTGCACGCTGTGGTCTCCTTCAGCTGGCGTGGATCTCTCTTCTCAACGTCTTCCCCACGGGCTGCAGGCACTTGGCCTTGGAGTCTTGCAATTAGCCCAGGGGAGGGAGTAATGCGACAAGTGTCATTTTAAACCTGTTTGAGCCAACATTGGAAAAATACTTAAAAATGAGCAGGGGATACTAATTCATCTCATAAAACAGGGAGCAGGTACACGCTGGCTCCCCACAGTGTACACAACTCAGGCAAAGACCCTTGATCTCTGGAACCTTGCCTTTCAAGGTGAAGGACCCATGGAAGGAGCAGCCACTGGGGGTTGATCGCTGTAGGAGAAAGGATAGTGCTATCACGTTCTGTTGAATTTTTTATTCAGCATTTGTAACTTGATTTCATTTCATTTACATTACCACATACTTTGTTTTTTTTTTTGGACGAGGAGAAAGAATTATTGCCAACCATCTGTATCACCTTAATGAGTGTGCAGGAAGTCAGGAAGAGATAAGAATAAAGAACAAAGGAGAGTCTTAGAGTAATGAATTCAGTGATAAGATTGGTGACAATAATAAAAAAAAGATTAGTATGAAAAACTGAAAGGACAGTATACGGTGCAAATACTTGAGTTTTGAGAAGTCGGAGGAGGTTATAGTGAGAAAAGAGTCAGGCATTAGCTCTACCTTTTCTTGGAGGTGTTATGATGATATTGCTGAGTGAGCTTGATTTATACAAATTACCAAGTCAGCTGAATTGGGGAATGTTTGGATATAAAAGTTCTTTAAAGACAGACAAAGATAGAACTATACAAAATGTCCCAGATCTGTGAAGACCAAGATAACAGAAACCTTCAATTTCTTTTGTTGTTGATAGTGTCTGCATTTACTTAAAAAGGCAAATTTCCACCCAGCCCATGTGGCTTAGTGTATTGAGCACTGTCCCATGGACTGAGAGGTCCCAGTTCCATTCCTGGTCAGGGCACATGCCCGGGTTGCAGGCTCGATCCCCAGTAGGGGGCGTGCAGGAGGCAGCTGATCGATGTTTCTCTCTCACAACGATGTTCCTATCTCTCTCTACCTTCCTCTCTCTCTAAAAAATCAATAAAAACATATCTAAAAAAGAAAACCAAGTTTTTCATGAAGTTTTACATGTTGGTAAAGAAGAATGGCATTAGTATTGGGTTTTTCAACTTTGCCTGTGGGGGCTTTCTCAAGGGTGATACATAATTCAAGTAACTGTTTCCTGGTAAGATACCTAGATCTGCTTGTGTGCTGTTTTTTTGTTGGTTGGTTGGTTTGTTTTGTTTTGTTTTTACAGATAACAGTAAGAGCATATCTATTTTTTATTTTGTGCCTTGATAAATCCTATTCTAACTAGCTTCATTTGGAAATACCATACCGCATTGCTAAAACTGAAATCACACTGAAATCAGCAGCTCCCCATGAGCTATGTATGGAGGGGTCAGAGCTCATGTTTCCATCCTAACATCTCCCTCATTTCCTTGTTTTCACCTGAGGCCCCAGGCCGTCCAAGAATAGGCAGCACCTTCCCCGGCGAAGGTGCTCTTCTCCGTGTGCTCGAGTGATCACTTACCCCCAGTGCCCAGTGCCAACCCTTTCGTGTGTGCTTAGGTCCATGCCATATAAAAAGGTAGTCTGGCCCTGCCTTGTTTGGCTCAGCGGTTAGAGCGTCAGGCCTTGGACCAAAGAGTTGCAGGTTCGATTCCGGTCAAGGGCACGTCCCTCGGTTATGGTTAGTCCCCGGCCCTGCTTGGGATCGTGTGAGAGGCAACCAATTAATGTGTCTGTCTCTCTCACATCGATGTTTCTCTCTCTCTCTCCCTCCCACCCTGTCTGAAGAAGAATGAAAAAATCCTCAGGTGAGGATTAAAAAAAAAGGCAGTTTGAAGTTCAAATTTGCACCTGACTCACCATAGTCATTTATTTATTTATTTTGTTGATCCTTACCCGAGGATGTTTTTCCATTGATTTTTAGATAGAGTGGAAGGAAAAAAGGCGGGGGAGAAACATCGATGTGAGAGAGACACATAGACAGGTTGCCTTCTGGAAGACCCTGCCTGGGCGGGGAATTGAACCTGCAACCCAGATGTGTACCCTTGAGTGGGAATGGGAATTGAACCCTCAACCCTTGGTCTTTGGGCAGATACTCTAACGGATGAGCCAAACCAGCCAGGGCACCATAGTCTTATTTTTAAAATAGGTAGTTTGCATTACTCTGGCTGCATTAACCTAACTCTCACTCCTGAATCTGTGGGAAGTAGTTGCAGAGGTAACATGGAGCCCAGAGCAGGTCAGCCTCATGCTGAGTACAACGCACCGAGTGGATGCGTCGTAAACCCTGTGTTCCCTACGGTTCCGTTCCTCTTGTAACAGAAGACATGTGTTTGCAGAATGACCTTGGTGGCAGTAAAATGTCACTTGGTGATAAAGTTTTCTTTGTGCACATATGAAATGGAACACTCACCCATGGTCACAGACCTCATTTTATAACCAAATGAAACAGCTGACACCCTGCAGAGTCTCCTAGCTGAGTTTCTGCTCTTTGTAAAAAGTGTTGGGGAAAACAGATCATGTCTGATAATGGAGAGTGGTCTCAGAATTCAAAACTAGGTTCTCATGCCTCCTTCCCTAAGATGAAATCAGACAGTGAATACCAGGGTGTTTCTGAAACGATAAAATAGCATCCCTCGATAGGTATGTGTAATAGCCTAATTATGCACACATGCTGAGGATTCTTGTCTGGTCTCATTGGACACCAACCTCTTTGTCTTTACAAAATTTGCATCACAAACATTAGGACTGCTAAGGACAGTTGTAGGATTGCCGATGGATCTGCTTTTCTTAGGTATTTGGGAGACAGCAGAGTTTAATGCCAACATTTTAACTATGAGAAAAAAATAAATACACTTAGGGGAACAATGAACTCACTGTATTTAAACCCATTTTTATGAGGTCGTATTGCTTAATGTCTTAAGGTGTTGTTTTAAGATTTTCTTGAAAATGAAACTTCAGCTCCTATTTTTCATAATGTCTGTGTCTGTGTGTAAATGATGTTTTGTTTCAGATAAACTCGTAACAAGATCTGTATCAACTTCCTAATTTTTTAATGGATGGACCATTTGCAGGTCTGAGGCTGAACTAATCTTCCCAACCAGTGCTTCTTTTAAAAAAAATTTTTATCCTCACTCAAGGATATTTTTCCATTTATCTTCAGATAGAGTGTGAGGGGGGAGGGGAGAGAGAGAGAGAGAGAGAGAGAGAGAGAAAGAGAGAAACAGTGACATGAGAGAGACACATCGAGTGGTTGCCTCCTACACGACCCTGACCAGGGCCGGGAACTGAACTGCAGCCCAGGTATATGCCCTTGACTGGAATCGACTCTTTGGTTGGTGGGCCAACGCTCTAACCACTGAGCAAACCAGCCAGGGCCAACAGTGCTTCTTAAATGTTAATTAAGGTGCATGTGAACACCAGAGGGCCTTGATTTTTGCTGATTTTACTCTTTTAAGTGAAATGGCTATAAACAACTTAATGTTTTTATTTTTAAAATTCTTATAGAGGATCAATGACCTTAATAATGATTGATACATGATCACTGAGAAGAATAATAGAAATAAACAAATGCATTATGAAATTATGAAGTCTTCTGTGCTATAATTATGGTTATACTGGATGGCAAGCAATGAAAAGAACAGGAAATATACGCTTACTGTTTCAAAGGTCACCGTGCATGGGATAAATGCACGCACATTCACAAATCTGTTATTTCCCTCAAAGAGATCCTCCATAAATATTTTAATATGCCTCAATTCTCCCTCTTACTGATTTTTGATTTTGTGATATTTGAGATGTAACTGGGACCCAGGCAGGGTAATTCTAGGTGCTGTGTTTTTTTTTTGTTTATTTGTTTTTTATCCTCACCTGAGGACATTTTTTCATTTTTTGTTCAGCTAGAGCGGGAGGGAGAGAGAGAGAAACATCAACGTGAAAGGGACACATTGAGTGGTCACCACCCGCACAACCCAACCAGTGCCGGGGACAAACTGCAACCGAGGTAGGTGCCCTTAGCGGGAACTGAACCCGGGTCTCTCTGGACCGCAGGCCGACGCTCTAACCAAACTGGCCAGGGCTAGGTGCTGTGTTTTTAACTGAACAGTAGCATCGGGGAGTCTTCTCCGCTCCCCTGCAGAGAGCTTCGGGTGAGCGGGGCACCCCTGTGGTGTGCAGGGGGGTGACCGTGTCAAGTTTACATACATGCTCATTGTTGCGGACAGGGCTGCCCTCCAAAACAGAAGCGTAAATGGTCACCTTTCACGTACTGTCAGGGGATCTAAGTACAGACACCGGGTGATTCAAATGGAACCAGAGATTTTAAAATGTTCTGGACCACCTGACCTCTGTGGGGGTTCAAGAAGAACTGCGGGTTTGTGCCATCCGGTGGTCTTGAGGAACGAGAAACACGCTGGGGGTTCGCTTCCCTTCAGTGACGCGTAGCCAAGGATGAGTCTGCAAGCGGACTAGGGAATCGCGACACCAGGCTTGCTTTGCTTTATCTGTAAGGTGATTTGAAATAAACATGACGGTTCCTTTGCAAATTGATTTTTTACTACATATTCGCATATACACTAGCTGTCAAGGATCAATACTGGAAAGTATTCGATTTCTCTTATCGCACTGGATTGCTTTGTATGTCTTAGCTGTCCTCTGGAGCAATGACTCTAAGGGTTAACACATCGCAGTGTGTGAAATGGAGAGTCGCCCCATTACTCGGGCCCAGGAAATCTCACCTTCCGTGATTTTTCTAAATCTCATTCATTTGGACTCTGAGTCCCCGATCATCACGAGAGTAGGTGGAGGGTAGGGCTGACCTCGCCCTCCCCGAGGTCCTACAGGTATGCTAAGTGCTCAGAGCTAGCTGCCTGTAAGTTAGGAGCATATCTTTTCTGAATCAAATATTTCCCTAGCGTCAGCCCTTAGGATATGTTTGAACATGAGTTCTGGTTTACTAATATTTTTGGAATGTTTTTGAGTATCCACCCTAGATTTTCAAAATTCTAAATATAGTGAAATAATTTCCCAGTGAGCTTTTTATAAAAGATAATTATAAACTGAGTAAAATGTTCCAGAACACACATTTATCTCTCATCTTATATCTTCTATTTACTTTCTACGTAGCAGGGAAATGAAATGTGTTAGGAAGGCACATCTGTCCCTCATTGATTTAGAATGTTATGTAGTTTACTTTTAGAATTTTTGATTTTTAAAGAATAGTTTGCTGATTTTTAGAGAGAGAGGAAGGCAGAGGGAGAGAGGGATAGAAACATTGATGAGAGAGAACATTGATTGGTTGCCTCCTACCCATCCCCCCATGGGATCGGGCCCACAACCTAGGCATATGCCCTGACCTGGGAATCGAACTGGTAACCTCTAGGAGCATGGGTCTATGCTCAACTACTGAGCCACACCAGCCAGGCTTGAATATCAATATTTTTAACAATAAGTCATTTTTTTACTATATGCCAAGAGATAGCCCACCTCGTTCATGTGCTAAGTCAGTGGTTAGTATGCAATGTACCAAGCCAATGGAGAGTAAATGATATAGGACTGTGTCCCTCCCATCCATCTGGCTCGCGGTGCATTCTGAGAGTTTCATGTCCCTTTACTAAAGGAGACATGTGACTGAGAAAGCACTAACCGAGATCTGAGGTTGTGAGAGGAAGGAAAACTAACACAGCGTTTAGATTAGAGACACTGCTTGATAAAAAGATTTCAAATTAGCGTTGATAAAACTGCTCTGTACTTTCAAATGGGAAGAGCATCCTACGATTATTTGAGTTCCCAGACCATGCTGTCATGGTTATAAGGGCTCTGCTCTTCTCTGTCCAGTATATGCAGAATCACCGCCAACGTTCTTTTTACTCAAACCACAGGATTCTTCACCAGCTTTTCCGGCTTCTGTTTTTCCAGCAATTTGCAGGGCTGCCCGGCAGCATCTGGAGCCGTAACAATTCCAGTTCTGTGCCTGGTCTGCAGGGAGCAGGGTTGCCACCTGTAGACGAGCCCCTTGGCACTCTTGCCCATTTCCTGGAGTGATTAAGGGAGGCAAACTGGAATTCGAGGATTCAGAAATTGTATTTAGCCTTTATTATTTGGAAATGAAGCTTAAATGCAAACGTGCTTGGGAGAAATGACTGGCATCGATATGTATTAAAAGGCAAATAGAAGGGGTGGGACGGAGCCCCAGGAAGGTTGAGACAGGTTACCCGGGAGTAAAACAAAGTTACGGAGGGGTATTGCTGCACCTGTGATAAAGGTCACGTCTCCTGCAGTGTCGCTCAGGGCTGGCCCGTCACCCATTATTTAATATTATTATGTTCCTCCACTGTTTCAGGCTCTGTGCTAGACTCTTGGACACAGTAGTAAATGGGGAAGACGTGGTTCCTGCCATCATGGAGTTTATAGTGTAACAGAGGCAAAAATAGGAAGAGTTCTTGGTGTTGGTACCTATGAAAGAGCAAGGAATTTGGCTTCAGAAAGACTAAGTTAAAAGACTGTCTCTAAATGACCTAACTCGGTTTCTAAATGCTAAATGCCCTGGGTCTCAGCTTCTGCAAAATGAGGCCTTCTGTGCCATTCTTTTTATTATATGCAGATGTCCATAGATGAGGCCCCCATGGAATAGAATGTACAATGGCCGATTTTACCAGATAAGCAAACAGAATGACTAGTGGACTCGGGATGTAGGAACCCGATAAGGAAAGCAGAGCGGGAACATGTCCTTCTGCTCCTCCTTTAAGGGTACAGGCTTCGGACCCTTATCTGGGATATTCTTAGGACAAGGACACGACTCGAATAATGTTTTGTTACCAGCTCAGAGGTCAAAAGAAAACATAGATACGTTCAAGTAAAAGCGAAGCAATGTTCGCTTGGGCAGAACAAATGCTTCTGCCTCCAGATGACTGTGCGGTGTTCGGAACGTGAGCTCCGGAGACACTGCTGCCCACGGGCTGACCTGGGGAGTGGCCTTCCAGGGCCTGGCGCGGGAGGCTCGGCTCCTGGAAGTGGCCTGGGCTCTGGGGGCGGGAGTCCTTCTAGGCCTTTCTCTGCGTGTGCCAGCCTGCCTTCAGAGGCAGGGCAGGTCCGAGTGTGTTTCACAGACAGTTGTGGAGGCTGGATGGCGGGAAAGGGCAACCACGAGATGACTGGCCGGCCAGGTGAGGAATGGCTTCGTGAAATGGGGCCCCGATGCTTCGAGAGGAACCGAGGAGCCAGATGCGAGGCGCCTGTCGGAGGGGCACGGATACACCTTGGAGACAGTGCGAACGTAGGAGCGACGAGGAAAACACAACAGCTGTCATGTTTCTAGCCATGGCAGCTGGAAATGATGGTGCCATTAAGTAAAACAGAAAAGGCAGGGAAAAATACACGTTTTACTTTTAGTATTTTGGGGGGGAGGGGTTTGCTTTGTTTTTCTTTTGTTGTACATTTAGGGAAAGGAAGATGGGGAAAAATACATTTGTTTGAGAGATTTTCAAGGTATAACTAGGTATATGAGATATTTTTAAGGCTCCCCCCCCCTTTATTGATTTTTTAGAGAGAGAGGAAGGGAGAGGGAGAGAGAGAAACATCGATGAGAGAGAACATTGATCGGCCGCCTCCTGCATGCCCCCCACTGGGGATCAGGCCTACAGCCTGGGCATGCGCCCTGCCCGGGAATCAAACCGGCGACCTCTTGGTGCCTGGGTCGACGCTCAGCCACGGAGCCACACCAGCCAGACGGTGTGCTTAAGGCTTTCAAGGGAAGATGGCAGAGTCTAGGTGGGGCTCACAGATGTGACAATATTTTCCGTACAAGCCAGAGCCAAAGGGGAGCTAGAGGAAACCCGGAACTGATTCGGAATGGTTATAAAAGATAACCTTTTCACATGTGTTACTCAGCATCAGATTGTATATGGACCTGGAATCAAGAATCTCGTATTCCTGTGTTTATGCAGCCTCCTCCCTGCAGCCCCGAGGAAACGAAGGCCTGCCCGATGCTGCCACTTAAACCGGAGGACAAGGGGCTTCAGGGACCTGGGTCTCCTTAGACTGCGGCACTGCTGTTGCCCTGTGACCTGAGGGGGGCACGCTGAGTGTGTAAGACTCTCTACAGAGCCGCGATAATTCCTTTCCAAATTGCTTTTGCCTATACGAGCATTACGTTTTTGTAAGGATTTGCTTCTTTTTTGAGAGTTTCCAGTAGAGACTTGGAAGAGCTAGGAAGAGAAGGTCCAGAATTTAGTAACTGGAGGGAGGGAGGGAGTTTTAATGATGAAAGACAGAAGATACAACGAGGAAACATCTAGACAAGCGGGGGTTCACGGAATCCTGTGGGGCACGAAAGGAGAGAATTGCACAAGGGCGTTGCATACACGCTAAATAAAGGGAACATTGGGATAAAGCTCATTGAATTTTACATTGAAGTTACCAAAGGGGTTGGTGATTGCCGGGAACTGGGGTTGGGGAGGGTGGGGAGACATTGGTCAAAGGATACAAATATTGGAAGATATAAAGGCTGAGATTTTTTTTGTAACTGATAAACTATATCAAGCTGTATATGTAGTTATCCTGGGAACCCAAGCATCAATACAAAAAAATACCAATCTTATGCATATTGTAGTAAAACTGCTGAAAACTAAAGACAAAGAAAAAAATTCTGAAAAGCATCCAGAGAAAAAAAAGACACATTCAAAACAAAAAAACTGAGAGTGGAGCAGGTAGAAGCCCATGGACTGAGAGGTCCCAGTTTGATTCCCGGTCAGGGCACGTGCCCGGGTTTTGGGCTCGACCCACAGTAGGGGGCGTGCAGGAGGCAGCCGATCGATGTTTCTCTCTTACATCAATGTTTTTATCTCTCTCTCTCGCTCAAAAAAAAGTTTATTATAAAACTGTGGTGATTAAAACAGTGCGTTGTTGGTGCAGCCTCAGTGAATAGACTAATGGACTAGTAGACCAATAGAAGTCCAGAAACAGACTGCTCTTGTACACCAGTTTGGTTAATGAGAAGTCTATATTGCAGCGCAAAGTTTAAAAGCAGTATTCCCAGGAAACGATTTTAGATCTAAAGGTCAGAAAGATTTTTGAAGAAATCAATTAAAACTCTTTTGTGACACTGAATCGCTCAAACTTTCTTGAAAGACAACAAAGCATGAATCAAAAGGAAACAGAGGGATACATACATTGGATTATATTAAAATTAGGCATTTATTTTTCTTAAAGGACACAGTGAAAAAATAAACCCCAGCTTGGGAAAGCATGTTTGCAATAGATGTGTCTGTCAAAGGACTCATATCCAGAATATGTAAATCTCTCTATAAATCAATATGAAAAACAGGTAACCAACAGGAAAAAAAAATAAACAAAAGACTTGAGTATGCCCTTCACTCAAGGGAGGATCCAACTGACCATTAGAAACATATGAAGAAGTACTGACCTCATATAGTCCTGAAGGTGTGTGAATTAAATCCACACTGAGATATCATTTCACACCCACCAGATGTTCAAAATGACCACACTGACAACATTAACCGTTGGGCAGGTGACTATTCACATCAGGTGCACAGTAGCATAACCATTTTATGTCCAAGTAGTTCCATTCTTAGAAATTTCACAACATATATGTGCACCAGAAGCCATGTACAAGAATGTTCATAATAGGCCCATTGGTAATAGCCCAGACTGGAAACAATCCAAATGTCTTTTAGCAGCGGAATGGATAAACAGTTTATGGAATATTCACACAGTGGAACAGTTTGCATCTATAGTAGTGAATATATTACTCTACACATGTCAGAATGGATTAGTTTCACAAGCTTAATAGTGAGCAAAAGAAACCCGACCCAGGAATATATATTGATTCTATTTCTGTAAAGATTTGAAAGAAAACAAAACAGGTAAAAATAGTCTATGGTGATAAATGACAAGGTAGTGTTCACCCTCTGGAGTGCTGGTCATGAACTCTATCTTAGTTTGGGTGGTAGTATCCTGGGTGAGTTCAGTTTATGAAAATTCAACGAACTGTACAATCTTAGTCTTTTAACTTTAATGCAAGTATCTTATCCTGCAATGAAAACTTCGTATTACAGAGGAACTGAACTGTTGTTGAAAGTTATACGTGGGTAGTACGGCAGCCATCCCTCTCCTGGGGCGTCTGCCGGCACCTCAGCGAGCCCAATGCAGGGAGAGTGGAAAGGAGGCAATCATAGAAGCTTTGAGTTTTTAAACCATTCCGTTTAGAAGCTTCAAGTTCTCCATACAATTACCACGATCACTAAATCATAACTGTTTCACCGGAGCGATCACATTTGAGAATAATAGTCAGAGGCATTTCTTTCAACAAATGACTCTTTAATTTTGCTCAGATGGTAAGTGAAGCAGAAAGCTTGACTATCAGCCCACCACCTCGAACAGACTTCCAACTAACACGCCCACATGAACTTGATTCTTGGGTTTGTTTCCATGTGGCCACTTGAAAATGTATTTAATGGTTGGAGAGAAAACAGAAGTGAATTACTGGGTTTGCTTAATCTAGTCTGTGAGCAGAATATCTCCAGGACAAAAGGCCAGTTAGGCTGTTGATTTTTCTTTTTTTTTATCCTCACCCGAGGACATTTTTGCATTCATCTTCAGACAGAGCAAGAAGGAGAGACGGAGAGAGAAACATCGATGTGAGAGAAACACATCGACTGGCTGCCACCCACAGGACCCCAACTGGGGCCGGGGCCAAACTGCAACCAAGGTATGTGCCCTTAGCAGGAACCGAACCCGGGTCTCTCTGGTCCGCGGGCCGATGCTCTAACCGCGGAGCCAAACCGGCCAGGGCTGCAATAAAGTTTTGAGATGCTAGTTTAAAATTGGATTATGATCATCACACCGCTCTCTCTCTTTGTATAATCAAGCACCTTCGCTGGCGGGGTAACATGGGAAAGTTTTGAAAAGGGAAAGCAATCCATTTTGACAGCAGAACTTAGCCCAATGGTTTAGAGAAGTTCCTAGAAATGCAGGAAGGAAAAGTCAAATGTAGGAAAAGAAAAAAAATTGTTTTTCTCCCATGTACTCATTTCATGGCTTTGTGAAGTCATGCGAAGGTGCTTGATTATACAAAGAGAGTGAGCGGTGTGATGATCATAATCCAATTTTAAACTAGCATCTTAAAACTTCATTGCAGCCCTGGCCGGTTTGACTCAGCGGTTAGAGCATCAGCCCACGGACCAGAGAGAGCCGGGTTTGGTTCCCGCTAAGGGCACGTACCTCGGTTGCAGTTTGGCCCCGGCCCCAGTTGGGGCCCTGTGGGTGGCAGCCAGTCGATGTGTCTCTCTCACATCGATGTTTCTCTCTCCGTCTCTCCTTCTTGCTCTGTCTGAAGATGAATGCAAAAGTGTCCACGGGTGAGGATAAAAAAAACTTCATTGCACCCTGCAGAGTCTCCCACTGCACAGATGTTTCTCGGGGTGCATGGTGAGCAGTGATGCAGGCTGCAGGATCCGAGTTCGCTGCTGTCAAGGTGTTTCCCTGCCCAGCACCCGTTCACATCCTCCTCTGAAGTCTCTTGCTAATGAAGCAACAGGAGAAACGAGAAATACCAGTACTCAAATTTTGACCTGATTTAAAAGTAAAAATAAGAGTCCAAAGTGACAGCTTTGAACAGGATTTCAGTTTTTAAAAGAACGGTCCGTGGATGTTTTGACATAAACACAGCGTTGGCATTCAGAGCCCATGACTCACTGAGAGTCCAGGATGGCCGGGAAGAGGGTTATATCACTGGGTGGCTTATGCCACTCCAACCTGGGCATTCTTTTCTTTCCGGTTCCCCCCAAGGACCTTCACTTTCTGCTTTCTCTTTCTTGTTTGGTCCAAGAAAATCTCTCCCTTCGCCTCTTCCAAGAGTCACATGAAGACCAAACCTCAAAAGGGAGTCCCTCCAGCTTCGGTCTGACTTGGTTTGTGTTTAATAATCTGGGTGACTGAGTTACTAGTCACTGGCTTAATGTATCTACTTGTCTTTCATTTACCCTTGTCTATAAAATTAAGCTATTGGCATTTGACTCGCTTCCATAATTCATTGTGCAGTTTTCTGTTGGGCTCCCAATCCTTGCCAAACTGTTCTCTATGAGCAGTTCCCGGTGTACAGGAGGAGCTCAACTATTTGTCGAATGAGTAAATGGCATTTACCATCTTCATGCCACCCTTTCCCACACACTTTTTGTTTTTTGATTGGTTTTTAATATTTTTTTCTAATAATGCAGGGAAATGGATACAAAGGAGCATTGGAAAGAACCAGCTCAAGGGGATGATGAACTACATTTTTGTACATGTCAAGTGCCAATTGAATATTCTCTTTAAAATCACACATTCACTTCTACTAAAAGAGGAAACATATTTTTCTTTATGATCTTCTCCCACCTGCTATTCTCAACATGTGGGTTTATTTCTAGTTGGCAGCCTGAGCATGGAGGCATGGCAGAAGCATGGGTAAGGACAAGGTGCCGCCATCTCCTGGTTGAGGGGGTGGGGAGAGTCTTTCTCTTCTTTGGCCCATGACTGTTGCCATGCTTCTTGCTCAGTCTTTGTGTTTTCTAGTTTGTCTCCCATGGTCTTGTTGAGAGATAGAGTAGTCCTCCGTTTTCCTTGGGGGACATGTTCCAAGAACCCCAGCAGGTGCCTGAAAGCAGCGGATAGTACTGAACCCTATATATACTATAGGGTTCTTATACATACCTTTTCTCTTAAAGCAAACACTTTAAAGCTTCTAATTGCCAGCTTCATTACTTTTTCTCTTTGGGTCCATTTTAAATAAAATAAGGGCTATTTGAACACGAGCATTGCAATCCCATGACAGTCAATCTTATAACCAGGGGCTACTAAGTGACTAAGTGGCAGGAGCTTACACGCTGTGACTATGCTGAACAGAGGGATGATTCACGCCTCGGGTGTGCTGGGGTGGGACAGCGTGAGATGTCATCACACTATTCAGAATGGCGTGCAATTGAAAACTGATAAATTGGTTATTTCCGGAAATTTTTTTTTTTCAAATTTTTTTTTTTTTTATCCTCACCCGAGGACATTTTTCCATTTTTTGTACAGATAGAGTGGGAGGGAGAGAGAGGAAGAGAGAGAGAGGGAAACATCGATGTGAAAGGGACACATCGAGTGGCTGCCACCCGCACGACCAATCAGGGCCGGGGACAAACTGCAACCGAGGTACATGCCCTTAGCGGGAACCGAACCCGGGTCTCTCCGGACCGCAGGCGGGCGCTCTAACCGCTGAGCCAAACCGGCCAGGGCCGGAAATTTTTATTTAGTAGTTTTAGATTGCAGTTAACGGGGGTGGGTGGGGGGTGGGGGGTAACTGAAACTGTGGAAAGCAAAACCACAGATAAGGGGACCACTGCACAGCACTGAGTTAGACATTGCATTATATAAATATATCAGACCAACGCATTGCACACCTTACATTTACACAATGTACTTGTCAATTGTATCTCAATAAAAATAAATACAATTTCAATAACTACATATTTCCTTTCTCTAAAATAGGGTATCAAAAGTGTGAACAGAAGGTGACCTACATCAGTATCAGCTAGAGTATTTGTTTAAGAGTGCAGATCCCAGCCCCCCTGCAGACCTGCTGACTGGACTATAGGAGATGAGGTCAGGGTCCGTATTCGAACCAGCACCCTGGGCATTGGTATTGCACTCTTGCTTTTGAGACTCAGCTGCATAAGCTCCAATCGGGAAAATTAAATTAAAAACTTCCCTAAATGCTTATACCTCATTTGCAGATATTCCCACATTCCAGTACAAAAGCACACTTAAAAAATATAATGGCTGCATAACAGAACTTGATGTCTATCTGTCTATGTTTAAAAATGAAGCCAAGGACATTCATTATATCGTTTGATAACCAAACAACAATTGTTGAAGGACCATGTATACTTTTTAAAAAGTTTTCTTGGAAAACCAATCATGAATCAGAACTATTAATTTTGCTTTTCTTTGGTTTTCAATTTTTGCATCTTTTTGTAGGAGTCTCTGCACCTCTCTCTCTCCCTAACCCCTTCCTGTTCTCTTCTCTAAAACTCTGAGTCAGCTTCTTTTTCCATAGCGATCCATATCTCATTATCTCATCTTTAGCACTTGGGAGCATGGTGTCATTAAGAGAATGAACCTTATAGTCAGGTCTTGCTCTGATACCTAACTAGCTGTGTGATGTTGGACAGATTGCTTAGCCTCTCAGTTCCTGTTGCCTCACACTAAAACAAAGAACTTACCTTCTAGTGCTATAGTGAGATTGGAATGAGACTAGTGTGTGGAAGGTGCTCAGCAGAGATCCTAGCAGTCACCCAGTTACTGGTTTTTGTGGTTATGAGTTATAATGGCCACGTGGGAAAGAATGAATGAAAGAGAAAATGTGATTCCTTAAGTTAGGAGACAAATATTGTGACAGTTGCTAGGTTCTGAAGATACAAAGGTGAGCAAGACTTGGTCCTTGCCCTCAAGTTGTTGGTCTTGTCGGAAAAGACAGATTATAATTTCACCCTTAGCATCCAGTGTGTGCAGTGCTGTAAGATGATGAAGGGTTCATTGAAACCAATAGAGAGTGATCAGTATTTTCCGTGTTCGGGGTCTGTTGCCTTGTTGAGTGTCTGTACTCAATTTAAGTCTAGTAGTTGGACTAAGATGTTGACTGTGGTGAACTTGCGTTGTAAGCGGTCAGAGGAATTCTGAATAAATCACCTAAAAACGAGTCCCTCTCTGGAGACTGTTGTGGAGGGCAGAGACATACTATATAAAAAGTATATGATGTTCTTCTGTTCTGTATTATCCTGTGTTGGACATTGGGATACATTACTGCAGACTCGTTGAGCATAACCTGACAGTAATAAGAACAAATCAGGAATGATGACGGGCATTTCCCTTCCCCCTCACATTCAATGCCTGCAGTTGACACTCCGGATCCCTACGTGGAACTTTTCATCTCCTCCACCCCTGACAGCAGGAAGAGGACAAGACACTTCAATAACGACATAAACCCAGTGTGGAATGAGGCCTTCGAGTTTATTTTGGATCCTAATCAGGAAAATGTTTTGGAGGTGAGTGAATCCTTTGCTAATCATTCATTAGAGGTTGACGCTTGGGTTTGTCCCCTTACCTCCTTGGTTCTCAGTGAGATGCCGTGGCGTTCAGCGGGGCAGCACGGGAGACCAGCCTCTAGGTGGTGCCCCCCAAGTTATATGGGCATCCAACAGGAAATGTGGAAGGGAGGTAGGGCTGGGAAGACCCTTTTATCCTCCCTGTGGGCTTTGGAGAAAACATTTTCTATTACAAAGAGGATCTAAATAAAACAAAATAAAAGTATTTTCAATTACCTTTCAAATAAGGTAAAATAGCCCGGCTGGCGTGACACAGTGGATTGAGTGTCGTGCCATGGACTGAGAGGTCCCAGTTTGATTCCTGGTCAGGACACATGCCCAGGTTGCAGGCTTGATCCCCAGTAGGGGGCGTGCAGGAGGCAGCCAGTCGATGTTTCTCTCTCTCCCTTCCTCTCTCTCTAAAAAAAATCAATAAAAAATATATTTAAAAAAAATAAGGTAAAATAAATCACAAAAAGTTGCAGTTTTTCTACAGTAATTTCTTTCTCATATTCCAAAATAGCATTTCCCCCAAGAGGGGATAACTTTCCATTTTGAACACACAATAATGAGCAGGTCAATTAGGGAAATGAAAAAAAAAATTATTATTTTAGTTGAAAATATAATATTCAGAAAAAAATAAAGTATTGTTACCAAGCTGAATATTGAAGATCTCAAATGTTATTTACATGTCAAATTACATGTCATTTGAGAACTTTAATTTTTTTAATGTGGTGGTGATTTTAGATATAATTTTCAGAGCTCCAAGGGTAACTTAAATGTGTGCTCTATTTTTTTTTTCTCTATAGATCACATTAATGGATGCTAATTATGTCATGGATGAAACTCTGGGGACAGCAACATTTCCCATATCTTCTATGAAAGTAGGAGAGAAGAAAGAGGTTCCTTTTATTTTCAACCAAGTAAGTAATACAGTAGAATTAGTTTTCAACTTTTTATCAGATAAAATGTATTTATTCTTGAAAGTTGGGTTTGGCACTGGAGATTTTATTTATGATAATATTTTATTTTTTAGAGAGAACATTTTGTTTTCCCTTTAACTTCTTGTCCTAACCTTTATTATTCAGACAGACAGACACACACACACGCACACACACGCACACACGTGCACATGTGCACGCACACACACTTTGGCTAAGGCATTACACACAATACTACAGACGGCATTGATCTCTTTTGTTGTTTCAAACGATATGCTAGGAATGAGCGATAGCTGTGAACCCATTGGCACATGTAACACAGGACATTTGGGAGGATAAAGGAAGATGTAAAATCTGAGGGGACTGAGCGAACTCAAGGAAAACTGTTGAGACAGCCACACTGTTCCAGAATTACATGTTTTGTAATAAAGTAAGCCTGTGCGGAAGAATATTCTGTCTTAAGTCATTCGCTAACAATTAGAGCTGACGTATAAAAGGTCAGCAGGAATGCTCATGAGGTTGCTGCCATCTTTATATTTCTAGGTTTGCTGCATTCTCGTTTCTTTTTTCACTTTTGTAAAATTAAATTTATTGAGGTGACATTGGTTAATAAAATTATGTAGGTTTCAAGTATACAATCATATGATACATCATCTGTATATTGATTGTGTCCCCACCACCCAAAGTCAAATTGTCTTCCATCATCATATATTTGACCCCCCTAAACTTGACTACCACCCCATCCCTCTTCCCTCTGGTAACCTCCATACTGTTGTCTGTGTCTACGAATTTTTGTTGGTTTGTTTTTCTTTGTTCATTTGTTGCTTTCAGTTTTATATCCCACATATGAGTGAAATATGGTTCTTGACTTTTTCTGTTGAACTTATTTTACTTAGCATGATACTTTCAAGATCCATCCATGTTGTCACCAATCCAATGGCAGTATTTCATCCTTTCTTATGGCTGAGTAGTATTCCATTGAATGTATGTACCACATCTTCTTCATCCAATCCTCTATTGAGGGACACTTTGTTTGTCTTCATATCTTGGCCACTGTGAATAATGCTGCAATGAACACAGCAGTGCATATATCTTTGAGAATAAATGTATTTGAAATTTTCAGGTAGATACCTAGAAGAGAGGTTGCTGGGTTATATGCTAACTCTATTCTTAATTTTTTGAGGAACCCCCATACTGTTTTCCATAGTGGCTGTACCAGTTTACATTCCCACCAGCAGTGAATGAGGATTTTTTTTCTCCACAACCTCTCTAACATTTGTTATTACTTGTCTTGTTGATAATAGCCATTCTAACAGGTGTGAGGTAGTATCTAATTGTAGTTTTGATTTGCATTTCCCTAATAGCTAGTGAAGTTGAGCATCTATTATATATCTATTGGCCATTTGTATGTCTTCTTGGGAGAAGTGGCTGTTCAGGACTTCTGCCCATTTTTTAATTTGATTTTTATTTGGTGTTGAGTTGTGTGGGTTCTTTATATATTTTGGATATCAACCCCTTGTTAGAGCTGTTGTTTGCAAATATCTTCTCCCATTCTTTGGTTGCCTTTTTGTTCTGTGGAAGGTTTCGTTTGCTGTGCAGAAGCTTTTGAGTTGGATATAGTCCTATTCATTTATTTATGCATTTACTTCCCTTGCCTTTGAGGTGAAATTTATAAAATCCTCTCTAAGACCAAAGTCCATAAGTTTAGTACTTATGTTTTCTTCTTTGTAAATTATTGTTTTGGGTCTTATATATAGGTCTTTGATCCACTTTGAGTTTTATATGGGGACACACAGTAGTCTGGTTTCATTCTTTTGCTTGTGGCTTTCCAATTTTCCCAGCACCATTTATTGAGGAGGCTTTCTTTTCTCCATTGTGTGTTTTAGGTTCCTTTGTCAAAAATTATTTGCCCATATGCATGTGTCTGTTTCTGGGCTTTCATTTCTGTTCCATTTGTGTCTATTTTTCTGCCAATGTCATGCTGTTTTGATTATTGTCACTGTAACATAATTTGAAGTCAGGGAGTGTGATACTTCTGGCTTCATTTTTTTATTTTTTATTCTCACCCTAGGATATTTTTTCCAGTAGAAGGGAGGGAGGGAGAGGAAGAGAGAGAGGGACAGAGAGAGAGTGAGAGAGTGAAAAAGGGAGAAAACCATCAATGTGAGATAGACACATAGATTGGTTGCCTCCCACACCAGGGATTGAACCTGTGACCCAGGTATGTGCCCTTAACCAGAAATTGAACCCATCACCCTTTGGCTCACAAGCTGATGCTCTTACCACTGAGCCACACTGGCCAGGGCAGCCTTCAGGTTTTTTTTCCCCTTCACGATTGCTTTGGGTATTCAGAGTCCTTTGTGGAGCCATACAAATCTGATGGTTTTTGTTTTCTTTCTTTCTTTTTTTTTATCCTCACTTGAGGACATTTTTTCATTTTTTGTTCAGATAGAGTGGGAGGGAGAGAGAGGAACAGAGAGAGAGAGAAACATTGATGTGAAAGGTACACATAGAGTGGCTGCCACCCGCACAACCCAACCAGGGCTGAGGACAAACTGCAACCGAGGTACATGCCCTTAGCAGGAACTGAACCCAGGTCTCTCTGGACCGAAGGCTGACACTCTAACCGGTGAGCCAAATTGGCCAGGGCTGTTTTATTTCTTTAAAGAATATCATTGGGACTTGGATGCATTAAATCTGTATATTGCTTTGGGTAATATGGCCATTTTAACTATGTTGATTCTTCCAGTCCATGAACACAGAAAGAATATCTTTCCATTCCTTTGTGTCTTTTAAAATCTCTTTTAATAATGCTTTGTAATTTTCAGTATATAGGTCCTTCAAATCCTAGCATATTCCTAGGTAGTTTATTCTTTTTACTGCAATTACAAAATAATTTTTTTCCCTTTCTTTTTCTGAAATTTCATTGTTAGTATATAGGAACGCAATGTGTTTTTTGTGTATTGATTTTGTGTTCTGCAACTTGACTGTATTTGTTTATTGTTTCCAAAAGTTTTATGGGGGAGTCTGCAGAAAGTGACAATTTTACTTCTTCATTCCAAGTTTGGATGCCTTTTCTTTCTTTCTCTTGCCTGATTGCTCTGGCTAAGATGTGAGGTGAGGGTTGGAATGGGAAGTGGTTGAGGAAGATACATACATGTAAGGAAAAGAAACCCTCCTCCAGCGAGCTTAGTATCAATGACTGATGCACAGGCTACAGCTGTAAGACTAAGTGAAGACAGACTGTGTTGTGAGCGGAGGCCAGGGATGGTGTTGTAGCACTAGGTGACTTTGAACACATTGAACCGTGGACACAGGGGTTCGAACCTTGGTATTTGAAGCCAAGCACTTTGGTGTTTAAATTCCAGCTCTATCCCTTACCAACTGTTTCAACCTGGGGAAATCACTTAGCTCCTCTGTGCTTCAATGTTCTCATGTATAAAGCGAAAATAATATTTCCTAGGAGAGTTATTATGATTTACATAGAGAATATACCTATCATATCATGTGTATTACATAGAAACATATTTAAATGTAATTACATATCAAATTATAATTTTATATAATTTATTATGTGAAATGTAGATTGCATATTACTTACCTGTTAACAATACAATTTATTTTATAGTAAATATATAATGATAATCAGTTATTGAAATAGATATACGAATAGTTTATACACATAGATGTATGCAAACATACATGTAGTGCTTACAGCAGTTCCTGGTACATATTAAGTACTACATAAATGTTTTTTTTATTGTTGCTGTTATTATACCTTGAGAAAAGGATAGATTTCAGTGGGCAGAGAAGCAGTCATGAGCAGATTCTAGGCAGAAGACACTGCAAAAGCATGGAGTCTTAAAAGCAGAAAGCAAGTTGCGGCTTGGCCAGTTACAGGGCTTGGCAGGTCCGTGCCGGCCAGCAGCGGAGTAAGGAGCTTAGAGGCGGAAGGCTAACATCCGCAGACCTTACCTAGGACGTGTTGCTAGGCTCAGCTCTCAGTAAATGTTTTCCAGGGCTTTGTAAGCATGAATTGGCCTTTGCAAAGAAGAATGTGTTTTCCGCCCTATGACACAAAGACTGATTGTAAGCAAAGATATTGTAGGAAAGCATGCATTTCCTCTCCTCCTGTCATTTCCTACCTTAGGTGTGTAACCCCAAGGCCTTCTGCATTCGGGAATTTAAAGTAGCTTACGTAATTATTTTCCTGAGAGTGCCTGAGAAAACAGTTGGTCAGCTTCTTTTCATGACTCTGTTCTCCAAAGTTCTTTGGGGTTTTTTTTTTTAAGTATGTTTTTATTGATTTTTTAAAGAGAGGGGAAGGGAGAGAGAGCTAGAAACACTATGAAAACATCGATCACTGCCTCCTGCGCGCCCCCTACTGGGGATCAGCCTGTAACCCAGGCAGGTGCCCTGACCGGAATCGGAGGACCTCTCAGTCCCTGGGGGGACGCTCAGTCGCTCAATCCACTGAGCCACACAGGCTGGGTGTCCTCTGTGGCTTTTATCTGAATGACCTGTGACCCGTGACAGCAGTGGATGGCCAGTCGGAGAGGCTCACCTTCCCCAGATCACGTGTCCTGCCCTCTGCAAACCATCAGCATCTCCTCGTCTCCGAATCCCCAGCTTTCAGAGGGGGACAGTCTTCTTTCAACAGTCTTCACAGAGGCTGTGAGGGAGAACGCGCTGCGAAGAACTGTGTGGGAGAGGAGAGTTTTAACAGTTCTTGATGGGATGGGTCTAGAAGAAAGCACTTGAAGTTGGCACAGGAAGAACACATGCTTCAAGCCAAGACATTCTTAGCAAAGATTCCTTCAAAATGTTGTCTTCTAAAAGTCAATGTTAAGTCAACATACGTGATTTCTGTGGCCAGGAGACAGGTGGAGGGAAAATAGGAGCTTCCCAATGAAGACTGCAAGACTCCCGGGGGCCTGCTCTGTCCACTCCGGGTGGGAACCTGGAACTGGGAGACCCCGACTCTCATCTTGTCTTTGTCACTTAGCTCCCTCTAGAATGTGTGAGTTGTCATTCTTTCTCCCTGTATTGTCTTCAGCTCTACAATGAAGGTTCCCACTAACTTATTTCTAAGATCCTTTTTAATTTATCAAATTCTGTGATCTGGGAAGAACACTTTATTTTTTATTTGAACATTTCACCCCGGGGTCTTCAATTCTTCCCATTTTATAGGTATAGAAACAAAATAATCACATCTCAAAAATTAAAAAAATAATCTTTATTATTTAATTTTAAAAGACTGACCCGTGAATGGATTTTTTTTTTTTTTTCTCACCCGAGGACATTTTTCCATTTTTTGTTCAGGTAGAGTGGGAGGGAGAGAGAGGAACAGAGAGAGAGAGAGAGAGAGAAACATCGATGTGAAAGGATCACATCGAGTGGCTGCCACCCACATGACCAACCAGGGCCAGGGACAAACTGCAACCGAGGTACGCGCCCTTAGTGGGAACCGAACCCGGGTCTCTCCAGACCGCAGGCCGACGCTCTAACCACTGAGCCAAACCGGCCAGGGCGAATGGATTATTTTTAATATGAGAAGTTAAGCTTCTATTGTGCACCTAAAACTTTGCTAATTATTAAGAAAAAGATAAAAAGTTCAGTTTTTAAGGAACTAATAATCTGTTTGGAAAGAAGTAGACATTCATGCATAAACAGATAATTACTATAATGAACAGTATCAGGAGGCATCCGCTCACTGATTTACTTATGAGTCATTGCTGCACACTTGTTATTTTCCTGGCAATATGCTCGGAGATGGGCCAGCAGCAGGGGGCATGATAGACGGGGTCTTAGTTCCCAGGGAGCTTGCCTTCTTGGGGAAGGTAAATAGGCGAGAGAAAGCACAGACATGATCAATACAGCATCAGCCAGTGATAAATACTATGAAGAAAATAAAATAGAGGGAGGTGATAGAGAACAGTTGATAGGCAACCAAAGTTTATATAGTCAGGGAAGGCCTTTCTAAAATATTTTATTTTCCTCAGATTTTATTATTAAATATTTCAAACATATAAAAAGATGAAAGGTTTGTACTTGAAAACCCCGATAGCTGCCATCCTTATTCTACAATAAACATTTTACTATATTTGCTTTGCCGCATCCATCCATCCATCAAGCCATAGTACTTTTTTGATGTTTAAAAACAAATTGCAGACAATAATATGCTTCATCCCCAAATACTTTAGCACACTAACTAGAGTTCATTATTTACATATTGCAGTTTTAAGTACCAAGTACATAGTGCTGACAATATGTACAGTAAGAGTTATAAGAAGGAATTATTCATTCATTTCACAAACAACTATTGAGAACCTATTGTGTGGCAGACACTTCCTATCCAGCCATGAACCAAAACAAGAATTCCCATCCTCTTGGAACTTTTATGTCCTACTTAGACCAACAAGAAGCAAGATCAATAAGTAAAAGATACCTGTGTTAGATAGTGATGACAAATGCAAAACAAACCAGGGAGGTCAGAGAGGAGAGTGTATATAGTGAAGGGGTTTGCAAATGAAGTTTAAACATTGGCTAAGAACAGCATCTTTGATAATATCTGAGGGTAGAAATGTCCTGAAGGACAAGCTTGCCTGCATGTTGACCATCAACAAGGGGAGTATGGCTGGAACATAAAGGTAGTAGGGAGAGTGACAAGTGATGAGGACAGAGAGGCCAAGGGGGATGGGATCACAGTGGACAATTGTGGGTTACAGTGGACATCGATGGCTTAGGCTTGTCCTTAAAGGAAGTATGTGGTTGGATCACGAGAGGGGTGGAAGGTAGTTCTGGTGGAGAACAGTCTGAGCCTTTGCTCATTGTCATGGGACTAGACAGGACAAACGTGTTCAGGAAACAGTGTCTAGACATGTGATGGGAACAGAGCATTCATGCATGAAGGGAGAACAGGTACACTGGGGATCAGATGATAGCAGAGTTCAAATTCAAGATGATGGAATTTGGATGTTATCTTGCTGACAGCAATGAGTCATGGAAGGTTTTTGACCAGGTAATGGGGACTTTCAGGCAAACAGGATTTGACTTCTTCTCCAGAAGTATTCGTAAGCAGAGTTAGTAAGCAAAATGCCCTGGCCAATTTTGCTCAGTGGTTGAGCGTCGGCCTGAAGACCAAAAGATTCTCAGGTTAGATCCTGGTCAAGGACATATACCTCAGTTGCAGTTCAGTCCCCGGCCCTGGTCGGGGTTGTGTGGGAGGCAACCAGTCGATGTGTCTCTCTCACATCAATGTTTCTCTCTCTCTCTCTCTCCTCACCTCCCACTCTATCTGAAGATAAATGAAAAAATATCCTTGGGTGAGGGTTAAAAAAAAAAAGTTAGTGGGTAAAATGATAGAGAGAATGTTTGATGCCGAAAGGAAAAGATGATGCAGCTTTAGCAGACTGCTGTGGAAAGTGATGAGTGAGGAGCACAGGGGGACTTGAGGAAAGTAAGTGTAGCCTACTGCAGCTTGAACGTGTCATTAGGAGCTGAAGAGAATGTAGCTTATGGCAGGGAGGTCCTCTGGTCGGAACGCAGGACCTCGCTGTGCAGCCGGCTCTGCTGAGACTACCATTCATCACTCAACTCAACTTTAGAACTTTTTTTGAGGAGAAAATGACTTATAGAACTGGGTCCATAAGGTTGTGTTTTTCAAGCTAGCATGCATGAAATCTGGGTTAGATTGCGTTTGTTGGAGTCACAAGTTTGAAGAGCATCAGAGTTGTCATTTGAGAGACACGGGTGGGACTCGCTTGCCTTTGACCCCAGGCTTAGCATCAGACCGCCATGCCGGGGTTGGAATCATGATTCTGCTACTGATTTCTTATTTGCTGTGTGATATTGGACAAGTTTTTTGTTGTTGTTGTTGCTGTTTTCCCCCTTTTTGCAATGCACCCTCATCTGTAAAACTGGGTTATATATGTAGGTAGTGCCTACCTCTTAGGGTTGTCATTATGGTTAAATGAGTTAATACATGGCAAGTCTTAAAACAGTTTTAGAAAGTTTTACCTGGACCAGTAAGCACTAAATAAATAGATATTCTCATTACAATTATAGTTGGACAGATTTAACTATTTGTCATATGCTTCATGAATCTGACTTGACTATTACATTTACTTGTTTGTTTGAACTTACTGACCAAAATCAACTTATCTTCTATAAAAATAGAAGATAGAACCTATAATTTAGTGATCATTCATTTCAACACAACTTAAAAATACTCGGCACCCATTGCTGAACACGCATGTGGCTTTTGGTTATTGTGGAAAGTTATAGTATCTTCCGAATTCAGTGTGTTTTGTGTAATCAAAGTAGTTCCCTTCAGGAGAATCACGAAAATGCCAAGTTTTTGAAGAAAGAAAGAGAAAGATTACACTTCATTCTCTAGATGAAGTCAGTTTGTTTTGGCTAATAACTTTGTGGAAGGTAGCCTGTATAGTTACATCCTACAGTGTTTGAATTTGCTATCTCTATTTAGCAGTTAGTCTTATTGTTTAAAAATAGACATGGCTTCTTTCATATCTAACTTTGGCTGATTGCTTTTTTTGATTATTACTTATTCATGATTGCAACTCGAAAATGGATGAGGTAGTTCTATAGAAGAGATTGTGGCAAAGCTTTAAAATATGGTAGTTTTGATGGTGAGTTCAGAATATGAAGGTAGTATCAGGATGATTTTATTGGAAAACTATGTATTGATATGCAAAGACAAAGACTACAATTTGCCTAAGCGAATGAGACTAAGCAGAGTTTAGAGAGAAAAGGAGAGAACTGTATCATTTTGTTAGAAATTCGAGAAATCTTTGGCTAAGATGTGAATGCCATCGGATTGATGCAGAGCGGAGTCCAAATGTAGGTCAAACAGTTTCCAGCTTTAAGAGAGAAAGCATTTTTATTTTGGGACACTAGCAATGGAATCCTAAGTGAGTCTCTTTTTGACAGTTCTGCAATTTATAAGTTTTGAATTATAGGGCATTTTAGAACGCTCTTGTGTCCTTGGGGTCATGACTGGACCTAAGTACCTTCAGGGAGTAGAACACCTTCAATGTGGTCACCAGTGCAGACCCAGCCTGACACATAGTAGTCACTGGAATCGTATTTGAATGAATGGATAAACGAATACACTTATGGAAAATACAGAAGACCTGGGAAGTGCTCAGACAGGTGTAACAATAGAAATGAAGTTTAAAAGAGAGAAAAACTAGAGAATCTGAGTGATTCCCATTTGGAGGAAAAGAGTCTTCTGGTTAGATAGTAGTGCTCTTGAAATCAGGTTTATTGTATGATAGCTGATGATTACAAGCTGTTCCAGAATTTCCAGTGTCCTCTGGAGAGGAAAAAGGGCCTTCGATTAAGGAAAGTTATCATCCAGTGTAAGAGGAAAACTCTGTGTGATGGCGTGGAATATGGCTAGAGGGGAAAGATATATTCATTTATCTTTCATGTCTGGGACATTTTGGGAGACACAATTATCCTGAATTCTTGGATGATGGATTAGATGATTCCTAGTAGTAAATGTTAATTTCATTTGATTAATAAATTATATATGTTAACTAGACTTACTATGGTGATCCTTCTGCAGTACATGCAAATATTGAATCATTATGTTATACAGGTGAAACTGTTATAATATGTCAATTATATCTCAATAAAGAATAAATGTTAGTGTTATAAAAATCATATGTATTTAAAAATGATTTTAGCAGTGTCTTATTAAATTTTAAGCATGTAAAATTTACTTGGAAGTGACCTAGCTTGTATTGGCGGGGTTGTTATTTTTTTTTTAATTAATTAATTTTTGTTACAGATGTTTCTCCTTATTCCCTCACTGATACTCCCCTACCCTCGCCCTCCCCGCCCTGTCTTCAGCTTTGTTGTCCATGTCCATTGTTCATGCATACATGCATATAAGTTCTGTTGTTTATCTTTCCCTCCACCCCCTCTTCTGGGGAATGTCAGTCTGTACCCCACTTCCGTGTCTCTGGGACTACCCCGTTCCTCAGACTGTTATGTTCATTATATTCCACAAATAAGTGAGATGATGTGATATTTGTCTTTCTTTGCTTGGCTTGTTTCATTTAGAATAATACTCTCCAGGTCCCTCCATGTCATCTCAAAGGATAAGAGACCTTTCTTTCTTACAGCTGCATAGTACTCCATCGTGTATATGTACCACTGCTTTTTTATTCATTCGTCTACTGATGGACACTTGTTTCCAGATCTTAGCTATTGTAAATAGTGCTGCTACGAACATTTCTGATTGGTGTTTCAGGCTTCTTAGGGTATATTCCTGGAAGTGGGATCACTGGGTCAAATGGAAGTTCAATTTTTAATTTTTTGAGTAAAATCCATATTGTTTTCCATAGTGGCTGCACCAGTCTGCATTCCCACCAGCAGTGCACTAGAGTCCCCTTTTCTCCACACCCTTTGGCGGGGTTGTCATTTGTCCTGTGTACTTGAATTGCCTCCTTGTTAGATCCATATCTAGTTTAACATTATTTGTCTGTTTGTATCTTTTCGTAATAATACTTTTAAAAGGCCTCCTTAATGCCAGGCACTGTGCTTGTTACCTTTGCTTTGTTGTTTCAGAATGACCCTGGAAAGTTTCCAAAAGAATTTATGCGTTCAATATTTTCGAAATGATTTTTAAGTCTGAAATGGCTTTTTTTTAAAGTAGTTTTTCTGCTCCGCTTCCCCTCCTCCTCCCCTCCATGGAACACCTCCCATTGCAAGCATGTAAAATTGTTCTGCATCGTGGAATTCAAAGACGAGAATGCTGTTTCCCCACACGAATGTACAATGAGTACAGCTCGCTTCTTGCATTTCCAGTTCCTGGGAGAGACAGACCATTTCTTAACTAGATATTGTGGGGTGGGGAGGGCTGGGAGATTTGGGCCCCTGTTCTTCCTACTGCCTTGGAAAGGCAGCCACCTGGCTGGCTGGCATGGAGGGAGGCCTCCTGCGGTGTGTGGGAAGGAGTTTACAGCATGTTTGCATGCTGCACAGGAAGTACATACTTTGTGGCTATTTTTCTGAATCACACGTTGAGAGGGAAAGGTGTGGAGAGACTGTGATTGTCAGTCTCCACAGCATGTCTGGACATAGCGCACCAGGTGGGGGAGTTTACCATTTCCTCCTGATTGTGGCCGTCCACCTGGGCCGGAGGCGGAGGTACGGTTCCCCACGCACGTGACCAGAACCATGGCAACGCATCCTGTGCTCCTCCAAAGGGCAGGCAAATCCTGGTCTTCTCTTGTCTCATCCCGCCTGCATTCAGTCTCATCAGTCAGGGGACGAACATGGATGTCTCAGCCAAGAAATGTTGTGGACCGATGTGGAAGGGACGTTCTCCTGGAGAAGGCCAATATGACCAGAAACGTAGCACAGCTGATTTTTCCTTTTATTTATTAAGTTGTGAGGACACACAGGCATTAGGTATATTTGGGCATTGCATATTTTAATATATGAACTTTGATTTTAATTTTTTTTTCATCCTCACCTGAGGATATTTTTCATTTATCTTCAGATAAAGTGGGGCGGGGGGAGAGAAACATCGATGGAAGAGGGTCGCATTGAATGGGTGCCTCCTGTACGACCCTGACCAGGGCTGGGGACGGAGGACCTGCCATGTGGGGACCATTTTCTTCCTGAACACTTTCTGTCGTGAGGTGCCACATTGGGATAGGAAGCCCATTGCAGCTTTGGGTCTTTCCATTTATTAGGAAAGTCCATATTGAGTTGTAGTTTTCTTAATTTCTTTTCTCCCATGGTGCTTTTGCCCTCTGGAGATAAAAACAGTAAATCTAGTCTTATTTTAATAGCAGCTTTCCTGTATTTATTTACTCTTTTTTTTTTTTGCATCAGAACATGTTTTACCCATGTCTTGTTTTTCTTACTAAATATCTAAAGGGATCTCGTTTAATGTAAATTACTTTTTTCAATCCCTCTTTGGAAAAAACTCCATTTGAAGTTTTGAAATGGGGAATAGACATGGTGTGCTGGGCTGTGGTCCGAGCTCATTGATGGAATAGACAGCAATTACATTAATAGTTTAGAAGTCAATCACATTTCTTACTTATAACTAAACTATGATTCATTTGAGTATGTTAAAAAATAAATACCATTGTATGGGGATTCTTGATTATTTATTAACTTCAAAGTAATATTTATGTGCTACTTTGGTGAAAAAAAGTTCATAGAATTTCTTAATAACAAGTATGGACCAGCCCATGATTTTATCTCCGGTAACAATGAGATGTTCTTGATAAGAAAAGATTGTCTGATGTGTTTCCTCTCACATACACATGCCCAGTAATTCCACAAGTATTTATTGATTATATGTGGTGTGCCAAATTCTGTGCAATGAACTAGGAATAGAGACCTGTATAAGACAGAGCGTGCAGTTTTGTGGGAGAGGCAGATTTTTGTACAGATGTCTTCAATACCTTTTAGTTACTCATAAAATTTAGTACTGAGAATCATCCATGAACTTGTTTTAACCTTTTGAAAGATTCCTTCTGGTTTGTTTTTTTCCATCCCCTCAAACCACAAAGAAAACAAAGCCAAATATCTATAGTATTGTATGTAAATTCTAAAAATATTATCTTCACGTTTTAAGAGACACAGTCTAGTTCTGTTCTATTGGAAGGAATTGAATAGGTTCACTCTATAATCTTACGGTAAGTGGTGTAACAAAAATAATGGTACCATCTTACAATTGTGCAGCAACCCTCCAAACACTGTCATGTTTCGTTCTCATAACAACCTATGATTCCATTATTCATAATTAGTGGCAAGGAGAGTATTGAGAAGGTTTCTATACAACAGATTCATAATCTTGGAGAGACATCTTTTTTTTTTTTATCCTCACCCGAGGACATTTTTCCATTTTTTGTTCAGGTAGAGTGGGAGGGAGAGAGAGGAACAGAGAGAGAGAGAGAAACTTCGATGTGAAAGGGACACATCGAGTGGTTGCCACCCGCACAACCGACCAGGGCCGGGGACAAACTGCAACCGAGGTACATGCCCTTAGCAGGAACCGAACCCGGGTCTCTCAGGACCGCAGGCCGACGTGGAGAGACATCTTTTAATATCCCTTCGGCTTTGTGGATATTGGACACTCTCTTTCATTGGTGGGATGGGGTTCTCCTACAAGTTTGGTTGGCTCACAGATTTTTGAAAAAATAAAGACCTGAGCCCACATCACATTTGGAGATGTTTCTTGAGCTGACCACAGTTGGTTGGTCCCTGGTTCCTGCTGCCCACCTTGGATAGGTGTTTACGACAGTCCACACATGTCAAAAATGCACACGTGTGAATTTTCACCCAGGCTTTCTTTAACCTCCCAGCCACTTCAACTTCTGGTTTTGAGGCTTGGGAACAGCGCCTGAATAATAGGGACAACATCTTTATAGTTTTTAAATCTCAGGCAGTGTTTATCATCTGTGAATAATGATTGTGGAACTGAACTACTTCATTTTGTGAACAAAGAAAAATGTCATGCTTACATTTGCTAAAATGACTTAAGTAGATTTAGATTGTAAAAAAGAGCAACAAAAAAAATTACTGAAATACAGGGAAGTATGTTACTTTTATTTTTAGGGTTTTTGTTTAGGTTAAATATAACCTGCCACTCCAAAATGATTTTGACTTTGTTTGCATAATATATAACACACATCTGTTTATGACCTAATGTAATATATCTCTTCTAGGTCACTGAAATGATTCTGGAAATGTCCCTTGAAGTTTGGTAAGTGCATTTATTCCATTGGGTGGAAGATATTGTAAGTGTTCTACTGATTTATTTTGTTAAAAAGTGTACTTTTAATGTATAAAATAATTGTAACAATTTTGACTATAAAAATGCATTAAGTATACTTTGCTTTTCTTTTTTTTTTATCCTCACCCGAGGACATTTATCCATTTTTTGTTCAGATAGAGCGGGAGGGAGAGAGAGGAAGAGAGAGAGAGAGAGAAACATCGATGTGAAGGGACACATCGAGTGGCTGCCACCCGCACGACCAACCAGGGCCGGGGACAAACTGCAACCGAGGTACATGCCCTTAGCGGGAACCGAACCTGGATCTCTCTGTACCGCAGGACGACGCTCTAACCGCTGAGCCAAACCGGCCAGGGTGTACTTTGCTTTTCTTTAGCTCCTTTTTAATAGCTACAACATTAAAAAATAAATCTAATATTCTTTGTTTAATTTTCCTATAGTTTGCTGGTTAAATAATAGATGTCAAAATAAGGATTTTTAGAAAGCCTCCCCCCCCAAGTTATATATTTATTCCCATACAAATGAATACAGTTATTTAAGCCTATTTTCTGTTGTTGATTTAGATAGAAATTGAAAGCATGAAAGTGAACAGGAAACTAGAAAGTGGGAAACTGAAAATTGAGACTGATTTGTCATAGTGATCAGTAGGAATAAAAATGGTCAAGTTCCATGAAAGGGTGTTGTTCTTTCAAAGTAGGCTCTAAAAATGAAAGTTGGAATCATTTATTTATTTTCAAATAGTGAATGTTAGAGAAGTCAGGCCTGCCTAGAGAATTAGCTGATCCCTGATCCAATGCAGATTTTAGATCTCATCTCTCTCAACCTCTCTGCATCCCTTTGAACGTCTCTGTTGACATGAGTTTTACCAAAGTTACTAGTACAAATTTTATTTACATAAACACTGCATACATTAATGTCACATTCTCCTACCTAGTGATTTGCCAAATGTGTGATAATGATACCCTGGCATGGGGTTTAGACATTCCTTTCTCTTATTTTGATCTCTGGAACAAGTTGACTTGACTTTGTAAATTATTGGCATAAATGACCACAGTCCCTCAGGAAGCATCAAAGGACATTCCAAGTTACTGTCTTGCATCATTTTGCATTACATTAACTCTTGCTTAAAAGTGATTTATTTTGGCATGAGATTAGAAATATTTTTATTTGACTGTGAAAGTGATGCTGTTTGTTTTATGGGAAATAGTCTTTACTGATATAATTAGGACAGTGTTGAGTAACTAAACACAGTTAGCAAAATTGTAGAAAAAACCCAAATAATGTACATGTGGCCAGAAGCAATTTATTATATATTTATAATGAACTTTAATCAAACTCTATTAAAATTTTATTTATTTATTTATTTTTATTTTTTTGAGAGAGAGAGAGATAGAAACATCAATGAGAGAGAACATTGATTGGCCGCTTCCTGCATGCCTCCCACTTGGGATTGGGCCATAACCTGGGCATGTGTCCTGACCGGGAATCAAACTGGCGACTTCTTGGTGCATGGGTCAACACTCAACTACTGAGCCACACCGACTAGGCAATCAACTATTTTTATATGTTAATTTACATCTTGATTCTAAAATGGAAATACTTTCTTTAAAGAAAAATTTAATTTTCCATGAAATATCTTCTATTAAATATAAAATACAATTTTAAAAAGAAAACTAAAGATAATACATAACAGAAGAAATAAATGAAACATACTTCTGTTACCATATTTATAAAACTATTCAGCATTAAACATTTTTTCTTCTAGATATTTCTGTACTGATATCTTCTAAACATCTATGTTCATTGCTCTGTTCATTGATTTAAAAAAAAAGAAAGAAATTATGCACCCGACCGGTGTGTCTCAGTGGTTGAGCACAACCCATGCACCAAGAGGCTGCCAGTTGGATTCCCGGTCAGGGCACATGCCCAGGTTGTAGGCCAGATCCCCATTGGGGGGCATGCAGGAGGCGGCCAGTCCATGTTCTCTCTCATCAATGTTTCTGTCTGTCTCTCTCTCTCCCTCTTTTTTTAAACTGAATAAACAAATTAAAAAAATAAAAATGCAAATTTATTCTCTTACTCTTTCCCACTTTGTTACATAATCTTCATAATAATCCAATGCTTTGATATACTATAATTTAATAACCATATTGTATGGTAATATAATTAAATATCTGTTCAGGGTAGATATCCAGAAATAGAATTATAAAGCCAAAGGAAGTATGCATTTTAATTATTTTTGGTGGTCATAGCCTAATCGCTTTTCAAAAGCATTTTTCAAATTTATATTTTCAAAATAAGAATAGCAGTACTACTTCACCTTTTGAATCATCAATTTAATAACAATATTTTATAATTTTGCTAATGAAATTAAGAATTTATTCTTCTACTCTTCATTATTATTCATACTTGCTCTTTTGGGAGTTACATTTATTTGTTCTTTGGGAAGTTGTAATAGAAATATTTGCACTCATCAGATGTCACTGTAGGGTGCATAGCCCAGGAGCCTTACAATCTTCTCTCTCGTTCTGTGTTTTATAAGGAATAAACGTACTGAATTAATAGAAATGAGCCTTAAATTTAATGCACTCTGAAGGGAAGGACTTAGTTTTATGAATGGTAAAGACACAATTTTTTAGGAAGGTATGTAATTTAAGGGTTGTTACTGTGCCAAACAGATTTAAACAGGTTTCTTTTTTCTTTCTTTTGTGGACACTGTTGCAGATGTCCCCATCCCCACCCCCTCTGCCCCTCCACCCAGCAAGCATATACGGACTCTCCTATTCATAGCTGCGTTATTTATTTATTTTTTATCCTCACCAGAGGACACCTTTGCATTTATCTTCAGATAGAATGGGAGGGAGAGAGAGAGAGAGACATCGATGTGATAGAGACACATCGAGTGGTCGCCACCCACACGACCCCAACCCAAGCTGGGGATGAACCGCAACCGAGGTATATGCCCTTAGCGAGAACTGAACCCGAGACTCTCTGGTCTGCGGGCAGATGCTCTAACCGCTGAGCCAAACCGGCCAGGGCCATAGCCGTGTTATTTAAACAGGGTTCTTTTCTGAAGAGAGCTATTACTATCATAACATACAACTGATCAGGGGCTGTTTGTTTGCTTATTTGTTTTTTCTAAAACATCATCTATTATTGTTTTGTGAAAACGCGCCTTGGAGATAGTCATCATTTTATACTCTTGTTTGAGGTCCCCTCCTAGGACATGGCTTGGGGGAAGCAGTCAGCCTATATATGCAGCTATTGAGGACTAGGCTCATGACTGTGTTTTACACACAGCTCATCCCCGGACCTCCGATTCAGTATGGCGCTGTGTGATCAGGAGAAAGCGTTCAGACACCAGAGAAAAGAAAACATCAAGGAAAACATGAAGAAACTCCTGGGTCCAAAGAAGAGTGAAGGCTTGTGTTCTACGCGTGATGTGAGTGGTACATTTCTCAAATGTTATTGCAAGTTAATGATAATTTTGTTTGTACTTTCTCCCAAATTTTACCCAAATAGGAAAGCATGAAGACTGAGCATGTAGTCTTCAGCTTTTTAAGATAAGGTAAGCATTTCATAGATGGGAACTCTTCGAGGAAGATCATCACCAATGCTCCCCATAAAAAATGTGAACTGTGTATGGGGATGGGTGTTAACTAGATTTATTGTAGTGATCAGTTCACGATATATACGAATAGTGAACCATTATGTTTACACCTGAAACTAATATAATGTTATATGTTAATTATACCTCCATAAAAATTTTCAAAAATTGCTGCAATGATACCCATCAAATGGTATGCTGCAATTTCTACTGAGTGATATATCACCTAACGTTTTACTTATTTCTTTGAGCCATCTGTTAATTGAATATTTTAAATGAATATAATTCATTTGTAGAACGATAACATTTGTGTGAAAAGCATAAGTAAATATATATACATATATTCCCCCCTCCACACACACACACAGACCAGGGATTCAAGATGATTGGAAATTGGATTGTAAATTGTGTTGTGAATACAACCGGCAACGAGACGCAGATTCCGGGGAAGGGAGACAGAGTAGCACCTGGTCCCACATGTGACTGAAGGTATCCGAATGTGCTTTTAGGTGGCCTAGGGGTGCAAAGCCAATCTGCTGGGGCTGGAGTGGCTGTTGTTTTTATGGGAACAGACTCTGAGATAAAATGCTGCTTATGGAGAATTTTTGCTGAAAGGAAGCTGGGAAGAGAAGCAAAACCTCCATTGAAGTTTCTATTTTACAAAAAAAGGACCGGACTTCTCCTCTGTCCCTGGTGGCACTTGTTGGTTATGGTCTCAGGTTCATTAGTTCTTGAAAACACTTCCTTCTCTGAATATTTCTCAGAAGTGTCTAACTTGCTGGGAAATCTTTTCTTTCCCTATAGTAAGCCTTCAGCAGCAATTTTACAACCTATTTTTGGCCCCTGGAAATGAAAGTGAGTTTATCAGTGAAGCCGCGAGACAGAGTGTGGGCTACTCCGCAGACAGAAAGGGCCGCCGTTAGTGGAATTTGCTTCTTTTTAAAAAAAATTTTTTAATTGATTTTTAGAGAGAGAAGAAGGAAGAGAGAGACAGAAACATCAATGTGTGAGAGAGAAATATTGATCACTGCCTCCTGCATGTCCCCTACTAGGGATCTACCCGGCAACCCGGGCATGAGCCCTGGCCAGGAATTGAACCAGGACGTCTCAGCCCGTGGGACGGACGCTTAATCCACTGAGCCACACTGGCCGGGCTGGAATTTGTTTCTTTTATTGAGGTTCATTGAATTGGGGTGGTAGGCTAGTCAATGAGGGGGAGGAGTATTCAGGATCTTCTCGGGAAAGGGGAGATTTCTCAGAGAAGCTCCGTAGGCCATTTTGTGTCCTTACGTGGGCTTTCATTTTCTGATCATAGCAGTGGGGTGTGTGGTTTAGCACGCTAATGTATTAAAAGGAGCATATAATGAGGCTAGGGGTTACTGTCAGGTGAAATTAGTCACCATGTTGGATGAAGCTGGTCTCTGCCAGTTTTAAGCCATAAATCCATGGGGTGTGGTCTCACTGTCTTCTCAGGAGTTCCTATGCGTTCATTGGATGCAGCTGTCCCTCCACATACCCTGTCCCAGGGGGACTGACATACTCCATAACCTATGCATGTACTTGGCCTCTTTCCTCTGAGTTCGGGGGAAGATTCAGCCCTTTGCTTTCAAATGCAGGTCCCCCACAAACATGGATTGCAAACCCCAGTTAGGATCCCCATATGTCAGTTGTCCGGTCCCCCAAGCCCCCCCTCCCCCATACTGACTGCTTTTGCCTCTGTGAGAATTTCTCCTACAAAAGTATAAACATGTTCGCCCAGTCGGGGTGGCTCAGTGGATTGAGTGTTGTCCATGGACTGAGAGGTTCCGGTTCGATTCCCGGTCAAGGCACATACTCGGGTTGTGTACTCGATCCCCAGTAGGGGGCGTGCAGGAGGCAGCCAATCAATGTTTCTCTCTCATTGATGTTTCTCTCTCTCTTCCTTCCTCTGTAAAAAAATCAATACAAAAACACTAAAAATTATACAAACATGTGCTAAATTCTGGTATAAAGAGAAAAAAAGAACAAAAGAAAAACATCCCCCTGGGTTGTACATTTCCTTCTCCTTTCTCTACTTCGCTCACCTTCACAGACAAACGTCTCGGAAGTTTCCTACGCAGCCTCACTCCACCTCTTCACCTCCCTGAGGTTTCTGGCCTCGTTATCCCACTGCAGCTGCGCAACTGGCCTCCAGTGCGAACAGATGCAAAGAGCCTGTCTGGGCTTGTCGCGAGTGGGATGTCTCCCTGCTTCTTGCAACATTCTCTACGCCGCACTTACTACCTGCTCGTTGTTTTCATCAGGCCTCTCAGTGCCCTTGGCCAGATCGCCGTCTTCTGCCTGTTATTTATTTATATTTTTATTATTTTTTTTAATCCTCACCTGAGGACATTTTTCCTTTTTTTTTTTTCCAGATGGGGTGGGAGAGGGGGAGAGAGGGAGGAGAGGGAAACATTGACGTGAAAGGGACACATCAAGTGGCTGCCACCCACACAGCCCAACCAGGGCCGGGGACAAACTGCAACCGAGGTATATGCCCTTAGCGGGAACCGAACCCAGGTCTCTCTGGACCGCAGGCTGATGCTCTAACCACTGAGCCCAACTGGCCAGGGCTCTGCCTGTTATTAAATGTGAGGTCTTCAAGGCTCAGTCCGGGGCCTTCTTTCTCCTAGGTCTGCACTCTGCTTAGGAATTATCTCTGTTCCGTGATGGCACTCCATACCTGTGTGCTAAGGAATGTCCCATCTTTTTCTACAACTTAGAACCTCTCTGCTGAGCTTCAACCTGAATGTCTATTCAACCTGTTTGAATTCTTCACTAGTATTTCTCACATCTCAAACTCAGCATGTCTAAATCTGAATATAAAACTCTGTTTCTTCTCTGTAGTTCCACCAGCTCTGTCCAATCCTCCCCCCCACCCCTCCTGTTCACCCTGACTTCAGAGTGATCTTTTAAAAGTAGGAATCTGATTCTATCAAACTCAAGCTTAAAAATCCTTCCATTGCTCTAGGGATTAGCCCTACAGCATCTTTCCAGGTTCACTTTTTGCCAGTTTATCCCAAATTCACTGCCTCTGCCCACTAGGTGCCTCTTACGCCCATGTCTTCACAGAATCCTTGCCAAGCCGGCACTCTGCAGATGCTATTGCTTCTAACCGCAGGGTGCTTCTCCTGCATCACCCCTCTCTACCCACCTGTTTTTCTGATAACTAACACCCTCCCAGGCTTACTCAGTGTACAAGTCACTGCTGAGACTTCCTCCCACTGTCCTCAACTCCTCCCTCCCTTATCGCTTCCTCCCTCCCTTCTCCCAAATACAGGTCAGTTCTCAGTTATATTCTCTTAGGGCACAAATATGCACATTATTAGTTTTTTAGCATTTACCACGCCCATACCTAAAAATTACTTAGACAGATTATTCATTTCATGTCTGTTCTCTCCATTAGAATGTAAGTTTCATGAGGACAAGGACACGGTCTGTGTCGTTCACCTTTATATTCCCAGCACCTGTCAGGGCACAGATTTAGGCAGTGGTGTGGCATTGTATGCATGGGATGAATTCGTTAGGAAGAAAGGAATCAGAAGCTCAAACCTGAGGAGCCCTGGTATCAGGATTTAGGAGGAGATACAGGTGTGGGTGAGAAGAGTCCGGTCCGAACTGTTCAATTAGAAATGTCTGTGTGACCTGTTGGTGCAGATGTCAAGTTGGCTTTTCCTTAGGTTGTCCTTCTCGAAAGAAGAGTGGCAATTGTAACCCCTGGGCACTCCTTGTTTTGTGGAAAGGAGTCTTCCTGGGAAGATAAAATTTGGTCTGATATTCATACAAATTGGTTTTTTTTTTTTTTTTTTTTAACAACCGTTGGAAAATGAGGTAATTATGCTTTTCTTTGAGATATTCTGCAAAAATATTAAATTCATGGTTTTGGAAGTCATTTCTAGAATTAAAACTTCTGTTGTTGTTGTTGTTTGGGTTTAGTCTGGATTTTTTTCTCTTGGCAGAAAAGATCAGTTTAGATATACTCAGCACCACCCATTCCCATAACACAAGTAACATTTTCCCATTTTTATGCTACTCCTTGGCCAAGGAGTGTCTTCAGCTCCCACGTCCCTCGCTCCCAGACAACATCTTCACTTTCTATTTCTTACTGACTGAATGGCACCTTTAAGGTCTGGAGGAGCATCCTGTTATGGAAGCTTGTTATGCAAAGAACAGTTCTATTGAATTTTCAACGCAGAGACTATGACTCTCTTTTTCAGTTTTCAACAGACAACATCTACTTTAGGACCTCAATTTTTCACAGAACTACAACAAATAATCCTAACATTTAATAGCCAATGCAGTCTTTAGAAAGAAGAACAGAGTTGGAGGTATTATACTCCCTAATTGCAAACCATACTACCAGGCTATAGTAATTAAAACAGCGTGGTAGTGGCACAGAAACAGACACCTAGATCAATGGAACTGAATAGAGAGCCCTGAAATAAACCAATGCTTATATGGACAAAGGATCTTCTACAAAGGAAGCAAGAATATACATTGGGGAAAAGATTATCTCTTTAATAAATGATGTTGGGAAAACTGGATACAAGCAAAAAAAAAAAAAGAAAAGAAACCCGGACCACTTTCTTACACTATACAAAAAAAACAACAACCTCAAAATGGATTAAAGACTTAAATGTAAGACCTGAAATTATGAAACTCCAGAAGAAAGTGCAGGCAGTCAACTCTTTGACATTGGTCTTAGCAATATTTTTTTTGGCTATGTCTCCTCTGGCAAGAACAGCAAAAGCAAAAATAAACTAATGGCACTACATCACTCTAAAATTTTTTTTGTCAGTGAAAGAAATCATTAATAAAACAAAAAGGCAACTTACTGAATAGATGAAGATAATTCCAAATGATATATCCAATGGGGAGTCACTATCCAAAATATATAAAGAACTTACACAGTTCAACATCAAAAACAATCCAATTAAAAATAGTCAAAGGACATGAATAGACGTTTTTCCAAAGAAACCCACAGATGGCCAACAGACACATGCAAAGATGCTCAATATGACTAATCATTAGGGAAATGCAAATCAAAATCACACTGAGATATCATCTCATACCCATTAGAATGGCTATTATCAAAAAGAAAAAAAAAAAATAGCATCTTGGTTAGAATGTGGAGAAAAGGGAGCCCTCATACTCTGTTTGTGGGACAGTTGGTTCAACCACTATGGTCTCTCCAAACTTAAAAAACTACTACCATGAAACCCAGCAATATGACTATGGGTATTTTTCTGAAGAAAATGAAAACACAAATTCAACAAGATAAGTGCACTCCTATGTTCATTGAAGCATTATTTGCGATAGCCAAGATGTGGGAGCAACCTAGGTATCCATTGATAGATGAATGGATAACGTTGTGGTACATATATTCAATGGAATATTACTCAACTATAAAAAATAATTAAATCTTGTCATTGGTGACAACATAGATGGTCCTAGAGGGTATTATGATAAGTAAAATAAGTCAGACAGAGAAAGATACCATATAGTTTCACTTATATGTGGAATCTAAAAACAAAGAAACAAACAGAAACAGACTCATTAATACAGAGAACAAACAGATGGTTGCCAGAGGAGGGGAGGTTGGGGGGTTGGCAAAAAAGGTGAAGGAGATTAAGAGGTACAAATTTCCAGTTCTAAATTAAATAAATCATAGGGATGTTATGCACAGCATAGGGAATACAGTCAATAATATTGTAATAATTTTGCATGTCACAGATGGTTACTAGACTTACTGTGGTGGTCATTTCAGAAGGTATTGGTGATACTGCAGAGATTCACTAAAAAATTATTATATTCAATAATTGCCATTCTGTAAAATATATAAAGACTTAGGATGCACAAATAAGCAGTCTAAAGCTTAAAACAGTTTTGATATTGGAAAAATCACTGGAATAAGCTAATTAATCTTTAAAAATCAAGGCGAGTTTTTTGTTGTCTTTTACACTTAGGGTTGACTTTCTAATTTTCAACTCAGCTTCTCCAACACCTTTTGTAAGGTGGTGAGATGTAGGTGGTTGAGGGTCGCAGGACTAGATTTTGGCCACCTCCTTGCAGGTGTGTTCAGGGGTGCTAGCTCTGTGCTTTATTTTGTTTTATTTTTATTTATTTATTTATTTTTCTATTTTATTTTTGTTACAGATGTTTCTCCTTTTTTACCCCATTGACACCCTCCTCCCCATCCTCCCCTTAGAATGTGGAGGTACTTGGTACTTGTGAAAATAGTCAGCAAAATCATAGAAAAAAAGAGGGTTATGTTTTTCTATTTATAAGAGGTTTTTCTCCAAACTGGCGAGAACATCCAGATAATTTGGGGCAAATTAGAAAGAGGATATAGAAGTAAAATTCAATAATGTGGAGTTTGTGACATCTTCATTGTTTATGCATCTGATCTTACTAATGAGAAGAGAAAAAGGAATAATTTACAAGTGATAATTACAATAACAAAAAACCATGGACAGTTAACAATTCAAATGACAATAATCTGCTGTCTATGATACTAATGAGGAACCGGCAGAGAAAATTCTAGTGCTTCTTGACTTGATTCATACTAATCAGTAAAATGATAAATTCTCTCAGAAATTTTAAATATTATTTAACTACTTGACTAGGTACATTAAAAAGTAAAGTGAGACTTCTGGTCAAGACGGCGGGTAGGTAAACGCAGTACCACGTCCTCCCACAACCACATCAAAGTTACAACTACACTACAGAACAGCCATCATTCAAAACCACCTGAAATCAAGCTGAATGAAGTCCTACAACTACGGAATTAAAGCAGCAGCCACACCGAGACTGGTAGGAGGGGCTGAGGGGACGGGCTGGTCCCACACCCACGTGTGGTGGATAAAATCAGGAGGACACCTGGGCGGGGAAGGTCCTCCCTGAGGACTGAGGGGTCCCCGTCCCACACCAGGTGCCCCACTCAGGGTTCCAGTGCCAGGAAGAGAATCCCCATCACTTCTGGCTGGAAAACCAGCGGGAACTGAGGCTCAGGGAGGCTGAGGCGGCTGGAGCCCCAGGCAGCTCCTTAAAGGGCCCGCGCACGGACTTATCGGACTCTCTCCCTCTAAGCTTGGAGGGGAGGCAGCTCGAGGGGCACCAGAGACACACAGGGAAGAACTGAGCTGTTTGGCACAGGAGCGAGGGCTGGAGAGGGTGCTTTCTCCGGGACAAACGTGCTGTAAGAGGCCTTTGTTCCTTTGGTGAGCCCTTCCCTGGGGCGGCAGACAGCCGCCATATCTGGGACTCCAGCATCCTGGCTCACACTGGTAGCCCCGCCCTGGTGGCTCCCTGAGGCCCCGCCCCGCCCCACCCAGCTTTCAGGCCCACCCAAGCTGTTGCCACTTGCTTAACCATAGGATTGGCCTGTCTTGGATCCTGCTTCAGATTTTCCTAAATTCTTTCAAACGAGCAGCATCTGATCTCAGCGAGCCCTATACCTCCTGTTAAGTAATACACAGGAACAAACACAGGGAGGCAGCCAAAATGAGGAGACAAAGATACAGGTCCCAAATGAAAGAACAGAACAGAACCCCAAGAAAAGAACTAAGCGAAATGGTGATAAGCAACCTAATAGATGCTGAGTTCAAAATACTGCTTATAAAGATACTCGATGAACTTAGTGAGAACCTCGGCGAACTTAGTGAGGGCCTCAAGAGCATAAAAAAGGACCAGTCAGAAATGAAGGATGCACAGTCAGAAATGAAGGAGGCACTAACCGAAATAAAGAATAATTTACACAGATTCAGTAGTAGAGTAGGTAAAGCCAAAAAGCAAACCATCGATTTAGAATATAAGGAAGCAAAAAACACCTAATCAGAACAGCAAAAATAAAAAAGGATCCCAAAAAATGAGGATAGTGTAAGGAGCCTCTGGGACAACTTCAAGCGTGCCAACATTTGCATCTTGGGGGTGCCAGAAGCAGAAGAGAGAGAATAAGAAATCGTAAACCTATTTGAAACAATAATGGCAGAAAAATTCCCTAACTTGGTGAAGGAAACAGACATACAAGTCCAGGAAGCACAGAGAGTCCCAAACAAGAGGAACCCCAAGAGGCCCACACGAAGACACATCATCATCAAAATGCCAAAGGTTCAAGAGAAAGAGAGAATCTTAAAAGCAGCAAGAGAAAAGCATTTGGTTACCTACAAGGGAGTTCCCATAAGACTGTCAGCTGATTTCTCAAAAGAAACTTTTCAGGCCAGAAGGGAGTGGCAAGAAATATTCAGAGTGATGAAAAGCAAGAACCTACAACCAAGATTACTCTATCCTGCAAAGCTGTCTTTTAGAATCGATGGCCATATAAAGAGTTTCCCAGACAAGAAAACGTTAAAGGAGTTTATCACCACCAAACCATTATTATATGAAATGTTGAAGGGTTTTTTGAAGAAAAAGATAAAATATATGAACAAACAAAATGGCAATGAATACATATCTATCGACAATGGAATCTACAAACAAAATAAACAGGCAAAACAGAAACATTCTTATAGATACAGAGAACATTTTGTTCATTGCCAAATGGAACGGGGGTTGGGGGAGTGGGTGAAAAAGGTGAAGGGATTAAGAAGAACAAATTGGTTGCTAGATTGACAAACCTCAAAGGGAAGGGCGGTTTTGGGGGATGGGAAGAAATAAACCAAAGAACTTATATGCATATACGCATAACCAATGGACACAGACAACAGTGTGGGAAAAGGCCCGGGGGGGGGGAGGGGCGGAGGAGGGGATCAATGGGGAAAAAATGAGGAACATCTGTAATACATTCAACAATAAAGATAAAAAAAATTTTAAATTAAAAAAAAGTAAAGTGAGTAAAATATTTTAGGTCAATCTTTTACTGAATACTCTATTATGAAATTAATTTTATGTAATATCATTACTGTTGTATATTGAGAATAATGTTTTTCCCACTCTACAAGTGAAAAGTTCTTGTTAAATGAATAATTTACCAGGCAAAAATTTATCTTTGCATTTTAACATAATTTTTCAGCATCGTTTTTAAGACTTGCTAGTTGAAACTACAGAGATAGTTATGTAGTTTTCTCTCACCTCTGTAGACATTGAAATAGGACTATGATGACTAATTTAATGTGTCAACTTGGAGAGTGATTTTAGGTTAGATTAACATTCAAATCATGGAACTCTGATTAATAGATTGCCATCCATAATGTGGGTGGGTCCCATCCAATCAGTTGAAGGCCTGAATAGAACAGAAAGACCCACCTCCTTGAGCAGAAGGGAATTCTTTAGCAGAATGCCTTTAGACTTTGTCTGTACCATCATATCTCCTGGGTCTCCCCCTGCTGGCCTTCAGACTGGAAGTGCATTATTGATGTAACCATGGGTGACCAAGTTATCATGTGACCTGAGCTGACCACCATAAGCTTGGTGTTATTTGACCCACAAAGCCAAAATGTTTGTGTATACAGAATCACTCCATCATCAAATGGTAGTGAGATTTATGAGAATGGGCGGAACAGGCCCTGGGGATATGTCGTATGAGGAAGTGCCCGAATGCCTGAGCTGCTCACTGCTGTTCCAGTACCTTCTTTCTCCAGCCCGCACATAGAGCCTCATGGGAGAGATCCCTGTGATCAGCTTCAGAGGAGAGAAAAGTCGGGCTTTGTTTACAGATGGTTCAGCACAATATTCAGGCACCACCTAAAAGTGGACAGAGGGCCCTGCCCGGTTTGGTTCAGCGGTTAGAGCATCAGCCTGTGGACCAGAGAGACCCAGGTTCGGTTCCTGTTAAGGGCACGTACCTCGGTTGCAGTTTGTCCCCGGCTTCACGCTGAGGTTGTGTGGGTGGCGGCCACTCAATGTGTCTCTCTCACATCTATATTTCTCTCTCTCTCTTCCCCCCTCTCTCCCTCCTGCTCTATCTGAAGATAAATGCAAAAATGTCCTTGGGGGAGGATTAAAAAAAAAAAGTGGATGGAGGAAGGGCTTTCCCTTTCTGGGACATCCTTCAAGGATAATGGGGAAGGGAAATATTACCAGGAGGGTAGAAGTTCAAGGAGTACACATGGTTTTGCATTTTGCTTGAATGGAGAAATTACAATTACAATTACATATAGATTCATGGTCTGTGGCCAATGGTTTGGTATATAAATTAGGGACTTTGAAGAAAAAATGATTTAAAAATTGGTGATAAAGAAGCCTCTCTGAATGGATGAAAAATGTGAAGATATTTGTGTCCTGTGTCAATGGCCACCAAAGGGTGGCCTCAGCAGAGGAGGATTTTAACCATCAAGAGGATAGTGTGACCCATTCTGTGGGGACTAGTAAGTTTCTTTCACCAGCCACCCCTGTCGTTGCCTAAGAGGGCCGTGGAGAAAGGGGCTCTGGTGGCAGGGATGGAGGTTATGTCTGGAGCCAAGCACCATGGCTGATCTGGCTACAGTTGCTATTGAGTGCTCAATCTGCCAGAAGCCAAGATCAACACTGAGTCTCCGATATGACACCATTCCCTGGGATGATCAGTCAGCTACCTGGTGGCACATTGATTACATTGGGCCAGTTCCATCACAATAGGGACACTATTTTGTTTTTACCTGAATAGGCACTTATTTTGGATACAGATTTGCCTTCCCTGCACTCAAGGCTTCTACCAAAACTACCATCTGTGGTCACGATATTCCACAGAACATTGCTTCTAATCAAGGAACTGACCTCAGAGCAAATGAAGGATGGCAATGGGCCCATCTTCCATGTTTTCACCGATAGAATTCACCGATCTTCCATGTTTTCCTCCATCTTGAAGCAAATGGTTTGATGGACCAGCGGAATAGCCTTTTGAAGACTCAGTGCCAGCCAGTGGCAGTATCTCACAGGGTCGGGGCAAGGCTCTCCAGGAGGCTGCAGATTTCCTGAATCTGCATGAAAGAGCGATGCTGTTTCCCCCCAGGATTCATGGGTCCAGGAATCAAGGAGGGGATGTGGAAGTGCATCACTCACCATCACCCTTAGTTTCCCACTCACAAAAAGTTTGCCTCCTGTCTGCATGACCATGTGTTCTGTTGGTTTAGAGGTCCTAGTTCCAAAGGGAAGAGTCTTCTACCAGGGGTGGAACCCTAATTCCATTGAACTGGAAGCTAAGCCTTTAGTTCCCTGACCACTTTGGGCTCCTCATGCCTCTGAACCGGCAGGTAAGGAAGGGTACTACAATGCTGGCTGGGGCCATTGATCTTGATTACCAAAGAAATATTGTGCTGCTACTCCACAATGGAGGAAAGGGAGATTTGTTTGGAATACAAGAGATTCCCTAGGGTTGTTACCATGCCCTGCAAGTAAAGTGAGTGGAAAACTAGAAGAGCCCAATCCAGAAAGGACTACTGATGGCCAAGACCTATCAGGAATGAAGGTTGGGTTACCCACCAAGTAAAGAACCATGACAAGCTGAATTGCTTGTTGCAAGCAAAGGAAATACAGAATTTATAGTAGAAGAAGGTAGTTATACATACAATCTGTGATCAGGTGACCAGTTACAGAAATGAGAACTGAAATTGCCATGAGTATTTATTTCTTCCTTAGTTTGTTATGAACATGTTTGTGTGTGTGTGTACACATGCAGAGAAACACAGAAACAGATTCCTATTTAAGTTATGAGATATCAAGGAGAAGAATAAACATTACATCCTCTTCTGGGGAAAGAATGAGCGTATTTTCAGTTGTAGAAGATAGGTATATCATGCTAGCCTGAAGTATATCCTTATTATTATACTTATTTGGAGATAAAGTATGGTTTAAGGAGATGTACATGGGTGCCAATTTGAGAAGGTAGAATTGTGATGGTATTATTATTATTACTATTACTATTACTAATTTGATGATATTTTCCCATTGATTTCCAGATAGAGTGGGAAGGAGGGAGGGAAGGAGTAAGAGAGAGGGACAGAGAGAAACATCAATGTGAGAGAGACATATTGATTGGTTGCCTCCCACACGACCCAACTGGGATCTGGAGATCAAACCTCGCTTCATCTGCACCAGTGTCTCTCCTAGGTCTCTGCCTGCTGGTATTTGACCTAGAACTGCATTATTGACTCCCCTGCGTCTGGGGCCCACGGGCCTATACTGCAGCTTTGAACTTGTTGGTTTTCATAATGGCATGAGCCCGTTCCTTATAATTTCTCTCTCTCTCTCTGTCTCTGGGTTCTGGTTTTCTGGGGAACCTAATACAAGAGCCAAGGAGGCAAAAGTCTTTATGTAACTGTCAGACTTTAACAATTTATGAAAATGTAAAAAAAAATCTTTCAGGGCTTTAGAATTTTCTTTTGAAAGGGAGAAAATTAATAATATCCATCAGCTCATGCATCAAAATAATTTACTCAAAATCAGAAGGTTTTTCGTAAATAAAATTTCACTTCCTGTAATCATGAGAGAAGTATGAGAAATATTCACTGATATCACTTATGCACACACACTGGTACTATTAGGTCTAAATATAACCTAAAAGCCCTGAACACCATTACTTGTTTGATTCCTTTAGGTACAGAGCCAGGACTAACAGCTGCACCTTATAACTTCCCAGTTAATGTTTTGAAAGTCATATCAGGATGACCAAGACTATTAAAACACTCAGATTTAAGTATCACTTACTGCATAAAGTTGTACTGATCATCTGAGTGATAGATGAATCTGAAACAGAATTTAGCTAGAGAATCAGATGGTTTCTCTCAGTAAAGATTACTGTTTCTCTGGACAATGAGAAAAGGAAGGAGCATGAATTATGGGATCACTTCACATCCTGGTTCTGCTATTTATCAGCGTATTTATGTGGACAACGTATTATGTGTGCACTGACTATCTCTTCATCTAAAAAACAGAAATAATATGTCCTTTTGAGGGTTACATGAAATAAGTTGAGCCCGGCTGGCTCAGTGGTTGAGCATCGCCGGTTCGATTCCCGGTCAGGGCACAGGCCCAGGTTGTGGGCCCAATCCCCAGTGGGGGGCATGCAGGAGGTGGCCAACTGATGTTCTCTCTCATCGATGTTTCTCTTTCTCCCTCTCCCTTCCTCTCTGTCTAAAATCAATAAAGAAAAATTTTTATTTTAAAAAAGGGTTAAAAAAAATAAGTTGAGTAAAAGAGGTCACGCTAGTGCTGACACACATCATTTTCTAGATAAATCTAATTTCCCATTCTATTTTATAAATAATAAAAATTTATGTTTATAGTTTTATAACTCATATTCTGTGTGGGTTATCAAATTTAGAGCGTTACTAGTAACCAAAAGCTTCAAGCTCATTAATTCTTCCCAATATTTTGACATATAAGTGAGCTGAGTCCAAGGAGGATTTTCTGTGCGTTAGGTCACAAAGTTAGCTGCAGAGAAAGATTTCAGGAAATGAACAGTGAATGAAGAGCTCTGGCCGCGGACAGACCCAGCTTCGACTGCAGAATGCCGCTTCCTAGCTTTGCAACAACAGAAAAATGATCTTCTTGGGGTTTCAATGAATTTTTCTTTCAAGTGGAGGTAATAATATTTATGTCACACAATAGTGAAAATTAAATGACACGATGCATGAAAAAAACAGATGAATTCGTGTGTAATAAATGAAGGTGGTGATTATATTCTCAGAAATCATTCCACTCTTTGATTATTCATTCAATTTTTATGTATAAATATCTGACAATTTTTCTTTTACTGAGCGCACCCTGAAATAACTGACCTAAAAGTCGGTAACCCGAAAGCCCCCTTTGAAAATCACTGCAAAGCAGTAATAGAACAAATGGATTCCAGTTTAATGAGTGGCTGCTTCCAGAAAATTCCTAACAACATAAAATAAGCATCTGTAAGTCCGCTTTGGGCTTTGGCATACGAAGAAGCGTGTCTGGAGTTGTTTTCTCAGGGGGTCTTATGTTCAACGTCTCTTATTAAATCTCCCTCTGAACAGCAGTGCTGGTTGTGTGAGGAAATGAACAGTGTAACCTGTGACTAAAATTGTTTTTTACTCTCAGCTCCCGGATTTTTATTGGGTTTCATGTTATTTTCAATAATGCAGTGTTACAAGTAACCAAATCCACAGGCTCAAATGCCCCTAAATTATTTTTTGATGTAAACAATCTTCTTCTTTCTAGAATATCAACCCTGTTTTACCCTTAAAGCCCTTGATATTTTTATTTTTCCCGACTCCCTAGTATGCTCCTGCTACAATAAAAAAGAAGACTGGTTATTTGGGGTCCTAAAATCTCATACTCTTTTCTGCTTTTGCCTATCCTAGCCTAACCTTAGGCCCAATGCATTGCACTTAGAAAAAGTAAATGTTTGCTATTGTTATTATTACCACTATTATTTTGCTTATAAACTCAACTCTTCCTTCAAGGCCTACTTCTAATTCATCCTCCTTGTTCTAACTTCTTACCTGGCTTCCTTACAACTACTCTTGTAATTAATGCTCCAGACATGGTTTTAGGAACTTAAATCTATTTTACTTTATTTACAATGTTAAAGTCTATGTTCTGAGAGCATTCTGTTCATCTAAATATATGCAGGTTCAAAGCTGTTTAAGTGATCCATTGAACTGAAGTGGGAGAGTGTTTTCATGAATGAGGTCTCCAATTCATGTCTACTTCAATGGCAAGGGTCTTCCCATTGGAGTCCACTCAGTTTTCGAGAAGGGCCCTAGATTAAGATGTCATTTCTAGGTGTCCTTCCTCCAATAAGACCTCACCTTTACCGATTTCTTCTCTCTATATAAGAGTTCTGTAGTCTTTTTGGTCCTTCTGATCTAAAAGAATGGTTCTGCCCTGGCAGGTTTGGCTCAGCTGTTGGAGCGTCGGCCTGCGGTCCAGAGAGACCCGGGTTCGGTTCCCGCTAAGGGCACGTACCTCGGTTGCAGTTTGTCCCCGGCCCTGGTTGGTCATGCAGGTGGCAACCACTCGATGTGTCCCTTTCATGTCGATGTTTTTCTCTCTCTCTCTCCCTCCCACTCAATCTGAACAAAAATGTCCTCAGATGAGGATAAAAAAAAAAGAAAAAGAAAATAAAAGAATGGTTCTATGAATAGATGTATTTGTCACATTGGTGAGTGCATGTCCAAGGGTCAGGTCCAAGTGCTTGGACCACGATGCATTCCTGTTGTGTATTCTGCATTTCCGAGGTTGAGAACGGTATTTCCCCTTTAGCCTGGTTTCGCGCCCTGGTCCTTCTCCTGGGCCATGACAGCATCATCTGCTATAAGCCAAGCTAGAGACTCTAACAGTCTGGCCACACTCCTTTCTCTTTTACTCCTGACACTGGATCTGGTCACCAAATGTTAAAGGTTCTCCTTGTAAATATACCTTGATTCTGTGTCCCTGTTTATAAGCTTAACTTTCCAGGTAGAAGGAAGGGGGGTTCATTATATCCGATTCCCATCCAGAAGAAGATAAAAAATGGGATTATTAGAGATAATAATGTCCGAAGTACCTGGGCTCATCTATACACATGTACTCTGTGATTTACACATTTATTTTTAACATTAGATTTTTGTGACTATATAGAAAATAAAATCGGATAGCAATATAACTTGGTATAATTCGAACTAGACACCCCAGCCACAGAATCCCCCCCCCCCAGTTCAGGTTCCACTCTTCCACCCCCGTGAATTTGTTGGCTCATCTTTTAAAGCTTTGGGTTGCTGTTGTGATCTGATCTCTTTTGCTCCATTAATTGCTGTCTTCCATCTATAATTTTTTTCTTGATAATTATTATTATTGGAAAACGATGTCAAACAAATCGCACCCTTTCCCCCCAGCAATGTGGTATCCCTCTGTATCAACCTCTCTGTCCAGCAAATATTTCCATCCACTCTGCTCCTTGTTTCCTGTTTCCCCACTGTCTTGACCTCAACAGACCCAGGCTTTTCCCAGGTGTTGGGTTGCTGTCACCATGTCCCTGATGTCCTAGGGCAGTGGTCAACAAACATTTTGGTCTCAGATATCCTTTATACTCTTATAAAATATTAAAACACTTCTAAGATATTGTATTTATATGGGTTATATCGATGAATGTTTACTGCATTAAAAACTAAAATGTTATATTCTATGTATTACATAGTTTTTGAAAATAACAGTATTTTCCAAAGCAAAAATAAAGTGAGGAGCATTTTACATTTTTACAAGTATCTTCATTGTTTGACTTAACAGGAGACTGCCGGATTCTCCTACTTGCTTTTGAATTCAGTCTGTTGCTATGTCACACATCAGGTCGCCTCTGGAAAACTCCATTGTACACTCATGAGAGAATGAGAAGGAAAAAAGGCAAATGATACCTTAGTGTTGCTATAAAAATAGTTAGACTGCCTGAAAGCTACACACTTTGAGAACTAGTGTCTTAGGACCAAGAAAAACAGCATCTCGTAGGCAACAGTGGTTTGGGACCACAATGAAAATGACAATCCCTTCCTCCATCAAATATTCTTGCGTTTTAGTCATGTTACAGGTAGCCTATGTTTCTCCATTTTACTGCAAAAAAACCACCACTCTATTGGCTCCTGTTGCTTTTATTTCCAGAGTCGCCTCCTCCCAGTCCTCAGCCTCATCCCCCCTGCTGAGTGCTCAGCCCCCTGCTGAGTGAAGGTGCATTTCAAAAGAAGCTCCGTCTCTCCTTTGTCTGCGAAGCTTTCCCCACCACTCAGATTCCTCTGACTGCATGGACCACACCTTCTGGGCCCCTTGCATTCCTAGCCTGTAACACTGAATTTTACTGTGCACACCGCACCAGCCTGCATCCAGGAGCCTGGGGCTCCATTCCTGACTCTGCTACTTAATTGGTTACAGGACCCTGAAGAAGTTTTCAAGGTTTTGGTTCAAAGTGCCTTGGTTTCCTCATCTGTAAAATGGAAACCTCATAGGGATTTTGTAAAGATTAAATAAGTCGATTTCTATAAAACACTAAGAACAGTTCCTACCAGATAGTAAGAGCTTAACTAATGTCATCTCTCTATATACTTATTGTTGCCATAATTTTCAATTTCTACCTCAGATAAACTATATTCCCCAGTTCCACCCATGCGACATAGAGACCACTTGCTCAGACTTATTGAATGAATTCAAGAATAAAGTAATACATTGTGTAGGTCTTGCTGAGTTGATTAAATTCTGTTTTCTGGCTTGAATCATAGCATGTATTTTGAAGTGAGTCCGTATACAGGGGCAGTAAGAATTCTGGGCCAAGCAGGGAAGGTGTTTACTCCACTACAGATTACCAGTTAAAAGAACTTATGCAAGTAAAATCAGAATTTCCATCTGTAAAATGAGCAGATCCTTTTTTGCTCATCTTACAGGACTTTTGAGAGGGTCAAATTAAAACACGCACCCAAAAGCAAGCCAACAACTGCAAAGGGCCTAGCAAATCTAGAGGATTATTGTTGTTTACAAAGAGAGCTGGTTGGTCATTCTAATAATACCTGCTTTCTAATAGACATTCATTCTTGATTCTCTTATAGGAAACATTAGTTTCTTTTAAAAAATTAGACATGGTCGAGGGATAAGCAAACTTAATTCTTTATTATCACATGTGGAACATGCAACATCAACATTGAAACTGACAGGAAATGTATTTTGTGATTTTACTTTGCAAATGATCTGTGTGCTTTGTCGTTCCAGGTGCCTGTGGTGGCCATCCTGGGCTCAGGCGGGGGTTTCCGAGCCATGGTGGGGTTCTCCGGTGTGATGAAGGCTCTGTACGAATCAGGAGTTTTAGACTGTGCTACCTACATTGCTGGTCTTTCTGGCTCCACGTGGTTCGTATGCATTTTAAATCTTAGCTGCATCCTCCTAAATGTTTAGCATGTATCTACCTAAAGCATGAGGGGGGAGAGGGGGGATTTAGAACAGTGGACATGAAGTTCCAATTATTGAAATGTTCCAGCTGTATGCAATAACTGACATCTGAAACATGGTTTATTTATTTTATTTTTTTATCCTCACCCGAGGACATTTTTCCATTTTTTGTTCAGGTAGAGTAGGAGGGAGAGAGAGAGAGAGAGAACATCGACGTGAAAGGGACACATCGAGTGGCTGCCACCCGCACAACCAGCCAGGGCCGGGGACTAACTGCAACCGAGGTACGTGCCCTTAGCGGGAACCGAACCCGGGTCTCTCTGGACCACAGGCTGACGTTCTAACCACTGAACCAAATCGGCCAGGGCTGAAACATGTTTTTTAAGGCAAATTCATACCTAGTGATGACTCTTGTCATAAATTCATTCCTTTTAAGCCTGTTTGTAACTTAAAATGTAGTGAAACATAAAGTTAAAAAATATATTAATTGAAATAATTCTATATGAATAGCACAGAAATGAAATAGCATACTCCACCCATAATTAATTTAATCTTCTTATAATTTGCTGAATTATAATCTTTCAGAGATTACATCTAAATCTACATGATTCACTAGGTATTCATATTTTTCTTTAGGGCAAACAGAGTGAAATGCAATATACCTTAATATACAGAAGAAGGAAAACAACTTTGAATGTGAAAATGCAATAAATTTCACTGATTTGCATTTAACTAATTAAGAAATTAATCCTGTAAATGTATTTAAGCTCAGCTAATCTTGAATAGAAAGTAAAAACATATTTATGTATGTATAATATTTGTATACTATAGATTTGCCTTTCCTAAATATATGAACATTTTCAAAGGAGAGACTACACACATTTTGGTTCGCCTACCTCACATCAAATATTAGTCCTTGCTTAGATGTTTCATATAAAGGTGTCACCTATTACAGATGTCTGACTTTGACTTACAAAGGTTTAAGTCACTCAGCCATAGGAAAGTTCATCTATCATACTATTATATTATATATGTCTAGTATTTTAAATTCAGTGTCTTTTCAGTCGGTGACATGGATATTAGCTTTTTTTCATTTTTCAAGAAAATTTGACTCAAGAACCAAGGGATTTGTCCAACATCACTCATGGAGCCAGAATATAAATTCAGGCTTTTGATTCCCTATTCTAGGATTATTTCCACTAAAACCACAACTGTCTCCTGACAGCTGTTTATACTACATGGAGGTTCACATATAAAGAATCTAGAGTTTCTTAAATATTATGAACTAGATTCTTTAGCTAAAAACAAAAACCTGGACCCGTTGTTGCCACTTTCTTGGTTTGTACCCTTAAAATAATGTCTCACTTTTAAAAGAAGGGTGTAGTCCATCATTATTCTCTTCCTTGCAGGACAGAGCAACCACGTGCCTGTTTAATTAGTAATGTGATGGAAAAACTTGGACCCTTAGATTAATTCACCTACTCAAGCATTTTGTTATTTCTCTTCTGGTGGTAATCCTTCACTGTGTGTTAGATCCCTATGGGCCATCACTGACCTACCATTGCAAGAAGCTTACTTTCTTAAACTCATGTCATAAAGAAAGACTAGGCCTTAAGTGCTGGGTGGGGACTTTAATCGTGTGTCTTTGGGCTTAATTAGAGCAGCAGTCATTGTTTGGTTGTAGATTTGGGGCAACATCTTACATTCTCCGGTCAGAGTTCTGAAAACAAGTCCTGCAAAAGGTCACTAAGAGAACTTTAAATGTTACAGGCACGTATTTATCTATATATATAAACTTCTGCCCTCCCCTTCACTATCTAAACTCCTCAAAGATTAGCCTTGTCTAATTTATTCCATTTCCTTAGAAGCGGTTCACTCCTACAGTCCTTACAAATTTTCACAGAGACCACCTGTCATTTACGACTGTAGTGGTGCCTTTCGAAGTTCTTGTCCCCCTAGGGGGAGTAAGGGAAATGAGGTTGGCGGTGGAGACCTTTCACATACGGACTTGTCTGTCCCACTGTGGAACCCCTCCCACTGTACATTTTTGTGTTTATTATATCCTCTCCGATGCTCTCTCCTCCGCATTTCTGTACTACTTCTGCTACTTTTGTCCTTAATGGGAGCTTTCATCGAAGACCTGCCTTCTGTTCTATTATAGCGACTCATTCTCCCTTGGTCATTTCAGCACCTTCTACCACTTCAGTTGTAACCACCAAAAATTTAATTCGTGAAATTCTAGAACATTCCAAAAGTTAGTGGCCCCCAAAAGGAAAGACAACCTTAATGAACAATGCAAAGTAGCCGTCAGAGAAGAGAAGCAACTGAAAGATGAGTGCCAGGGGCCGGGCGTGGTGAGCGCTTCACCCAGCGGTGGGCATTTCAAGAGAGGAAATCTATGAGCAGCTTAGTTTAGAACTGGGTTTGGAGCTCATTAGTGGTTTTATCAAGAGTCAGTAGATATAGCAAATAAAGGCCACGTTTGATCATGAAATTGCAAATAAGGATTATTTCAACAAAGGCAATATAGGACCAGGGAAGGGTTTTTATTTGGTTTTCAGAATTTAAGAGATTTGAGCATTTTTATAAAAGTCTGAGGTGAAGGAACTAGTGTAGAGGGATAGATGGAAGAAAAAAGAAAAAAAAGAGAGATGGATCATGGATAGAAAAAGATTCAAAAGAAGACAGGAGAGTACAAGATAAAAAGCAGTAAAGTTGTTAACCTTGGAGAGAAGAGACACCTCCTGAGGCGGAAGAAAAGGTGGTCAAGATGATTCATGGTAATAGTTCTCTCTTGAAAAGTTAGGGAGAGGAGGCACAAAGTTCAAAGGAAGGAATTTGGAAAGAACTGAAAAAACAAATTACACTCTGTGTTGTGTAAGTTTATACTGGGCTGATACATGACCATGACTTGGCACGGATGAGGTAATACGGAAGTGTGTGGAGAAGCCCTGGACCTCCCAATAAGTTTTCTGCGATCACAAAAGAGAACTTTATGTAGGACAAAAGCTTCCCCTGTAACTGCTACTACCTTTAGGGTAATTATTTCTGAAATTGTTTTTGGATGATACTTGTTATTTATAAAATATACGTATGGTCCAACCAGGAGAACCGACATAAATGAATTAAGAGAATCAAAACAGTAATCCTGTGTTCTCTGACTCTCTTCCTTGGTACAACTATTCTCATGTAGCATCATAAGAAGCTATTAGACATGGACTGCCATGTTTCTATGGTAACGCCATCTAAAGAAGTTAAAGTGACGCTGCATCTATAGACAACGAGGCCCAATTCATTAAATTAACTAAAGTGGAATTCAAGAATGAGAAGTTTCAGTTTCCCAGTCCAAGGAATTCCTGAAATATTGAAAAAGACAACAATTTTAACAGAAGCTGTATGTAAGAGGTGACATACTACAAGATCAAAATGTTTGCTAGGGAAAGTATGTTCTTTGAAGTAGGGACTATGCTTATCTTGTTCACTGATGAATCTCTTCCACTTACCAGATTTTTAATGACTAAATGAAGACTTGCCTAAGTCACTGCATTTAGGGGAAGCAGTTCATCTAGAGATCTCTTTAGGGTTTCAGGATGTTTTCTTCACCGATGGCAAAAGTCTTCTCAAGTCATTCCAAATTTTAGTTGCACACGAGATACCCTTCTGGCTCTTTTTAAAGCACAGACATTCTCAATGTTTACCCCTGAAGATTCTGATTTGGCAAATCCTGGGGAAAGGGGGCAGGCACTGATACTGTACTGACTATGTGATTTGTTGGCAGGAAATAAACTGAGAATTTCTTTTCTCTGGTATGGTTTAGCTTTTAAAATTTTACTCTTAACCTAAAATTCATTCATGTGGAGAGTATGAGATGTCTCATCATGCAAATGTATTGAAAAGTTAAAGGCTAATATTTTCAGATTTATAGATAAAAAGAAGATCCTTTCATTAACTATTCATAGAGGCCCTGCTATGTCCAAGACGCTTAGTTTTTGAAACTTAATTGGTATCGTTGAGAATTATTTACTGCTAAAGAGATGAAAATTAAGGCTTAACTATAGAGATGCAAATTGGGGCGATGTTTGTGCTTCTCAGATGGTAGTGAGTCCACAGAAGCCAAGGGAACAAAGAAAGAAAAGAAAGCCATTCAAGGAAAACTGGCCATTGCCTACTACTCCATCTTGAGCTATCACTAAATCAAAACCTAAATCTTAGATGTCACCACAATAACATCATGAAAAATCTGTCCAACTCACATTAGTGAATTCTAAGGAATATGGATTCAAAACACTGAATGAGCAGAGAACACTAGACTAATGCCATTGATTGAGGTATTCTAGGTCTTTCTGTCTCTCACTAGGGCTTATATCCTCAAGCCAACTGCTTCATGAGAGGGGAAGAAAGAGAAAGAGAGACTCCCCAAGTAAATGAGTTTACTTCAACCATTAGAGAGCAGAAATGGGCTGCAAACATTCTACATGGAGCAAAAAGAGATAATATACATGCTAAGTCCTAGCTTTTAAGCAAGCCCCCAACCCAAAGGAAATATTATCTTTCTTTCTGTTTTTTTAAAATATGTTTTCATTGATTTTTTTTTTCTTTTTTTAGAGAGAAAAGGTAAAGATAGAAACATGGATCAGCTGCCTCCTGCACACTCCCTCCTGGGGATCGAGCCCACAACCCAGGCATATGCTCTGACTGGGAAGCAAACAGGCACCTCTCAGTCCATGGGACAACGCTCAGTCCACTTAGCTAGACCACCTGGGCAAGGAAAGATGTCCTTAATCTAGATCTGGTTGCTAACACTGGGAGTAGGGAGGTTAAGAGCCTTCAGATCTCCCTGGAAGCAATCCAGGGAGCAGAGGTAGTAATAGAATCATAAGCTGATTCACTTAAAGACTTGTTAAACATAAAAGGGATGTCTTAAAGAGTCCAAACGGGATTTGAGCAATTACATCATCCTGCTGTACAGTTAGAAATGACGACTTCCAATAGCAGAAAGATCATATCATTTCCTTTTCACCTACCTTTAAAAAAATAATTTTGTGGCTACATTGATTTCCACTGACATTGTATTTGATTGGTTCTTTTCCTTATTTTCACCCTGCTTAATTTAATGTGTCTTACTAAAAAATAAAACTGGATTGCATACAATAAAGATAAAAGTGAGAAAAAAAAGTAAAAAAAAAATATAACTAGAAATTAGATTAAAAATTCATACTATAACCTATAGCTTTGGGAGGTATGCAACACAAGTTTGAGTGTAAGCTTTCTAAAATTCAAACTATATATAATTACATAATATTTATTTTTAATAAATGAAGGGGAAGCCAATGGTCCATGGAGGTAAACATTACTTTTGGTGATAAGATCAGTAAAGAAGAACTTCTTCTTAGTGTTCTCATAAAGAATGAAACATATCCTGAATAGTTTCAGAATTGACCATTTACAGGCTCAAAAGGGATTTTTTTATTTTCCTATTTATAGTACATCCGAATGACCAATGTCATTACACTAGTGTGTGCCTTTAAACATATGATGAAGTTCAGAAAATCAGATGTTTGTTTTTCTGGATGAATGATGTGGTAAACCTTGGAACAGTGATAGGAATGGATAGACTCCCTATCTCTCAGGCAATCTAAAATGTTTTTTAATAGATATTTGGTGATTTTTATCAAGTTTGAGTTCAGAGTAAGTCCATTTGATTTATCTTTACCACATGTTTGTGGGAAATGTTAAGAATCCAATTTGTGTAAGAAAGATCTTCTAATAAATTACAGATTTTTTCCCCTGGCATGTGTTCATTTTAGGTCTATCATCACTCTCCACATGTTAACATATAACTAACTACTGTAATTTGTCTCCAAAGAACTCTGAATTCAACAAGAAACTCTAATTTAATGTGAAGTAGGTGTAGTTTGGTCTCTAAGAGCCAAAATCTTATTTAAAAGATTAAAAAACAAAACACCTATGGGGGAGAGGACACACTTTAGATTTCACTTCTTCTGATATTAATTGGGGAACTGGGAACATGTAATTAATTAATTAATATATTTTTGGTACGTGCCCCTAGTGGAAACTGAACCCCGGACTCTCTGGTCCGCAGGCCAATGTTCCAACCGCTGAGCCAAACCGGCCAGGGCTGGGAACGTGTTATTTAAATTCAGCAGTCTTCTCTTTCCTCTTCTTTAAAATAGAAAAATTAAAAATTATTGCCAAGTCTTCGAGACAACAGTTCATGAGCACTTAGCCAACGCAAGCCTAGAATATAGCAGAGACCCACAACACTTCACTTTCTTTCCTCCCTGAAGGACGGGAAACCATTACGGCAGGCATATTTATTTGAATGCCAGGGAAACAGGAGATTAAAATATGTGATCTTTTCTCTTTGGTTGGATGAAGTATTTCTTTTATGATTTTGTTCAAAAAACCGAGCTTGCCATTTACTGGGCACTTGCTAATCACTGAAGCTAAAAACAACGAATAAATGAATAAACAACGTTTACCCTGTGAGAGGTCACAGCTTATTCAAAGAGACAGATAACTAAACTAATAATTAATATTCAGTAAGAGAGCTAAGATTCTAGGGATATTGGTTCGCAGGAAGGATGGTGGTAACTGAATGTGTATTGTCTAATATCAAGGCACAGGGTGATTTCTAGATGTGGCCAAATGGCTGATAGCCAAGAATCTGCGTAAGAAAGCATTTACCTTAAAGACCTATTTTTCTCCAGGATTTCACTGCCAGATTTGTATACTCGGAAATTCTGAGACCTACAGTTGGCGAGTTTTGGGATTCTGTCTAGTTGGCCAATGGATGATTGAAACCACATTGCTCAGCCTTAAAAATTCACAATAATTGTACAGCACGTTTTCTCGTAGATAATCATCACTGAAAGTCAAAACATCAGATTGCTTGACCAGTATCATATCCATACAGGTCAATTTATTTACGTAACTCAAATGTGTTGTTATGAGTCTCTGATAGTCTGACGGGGATGCCCATTCATTCCTGGAGACTAGGCAGTGGACAGTAGGCCCAACAGAGCATCCGCCCCTATCGACCGTGCATAGAAAATCCAATGTTTCCTCTGAGATCTGTTCTTTTCTTTGCTTCCATTGTAGACCAACCAACTCCTTTCTGACTGATGTATTCTTTCCTTAAATGGGTTAACATCATCAATTAGCTATTAAGTTAACCAACTCTACCACCCTTTATTTTTCCTGTGACAGAGAGTGACTGCTTTCTTTGGAGATCATGTAATGCCTTTCACCTTCATGGATTACTTTTTGTTTTCTTTACAGGTATATGTCAACGTTATATTCTCACCCTGATTTCCCAGAGAAAGGGCCAGAGGAGATTAATGAAGAGCTAATGAAAAACGTTAGCCACAACCCTCTCTTACTCCTCACACCGCAGAAGGTTAAAAGATATGTTGAGTCTTTATGGAAGAAGAAAAGGTCTGGACAGCCTGTCACCTTTACTGATATCTTCGGGATGTTAATAGGAGAAACACTAATTCACAATGTAAGCTATGGCTCAATCTACAATTCTTTGAATGCAATAGACCATGTATATCATAATGTTCTAAATAAAATATAATGATCTATATTGTAAAAGTCACTTGGTTCAACTTATCAACACTGTGTCCTGAGAGCGCATCATTTCTGCCGGATAGAACTCTCCTACCTTTCACTCTGGAGCTTACTAGCTCATTCTAATTGTGTATCAGTTTTGTTGTAGCAAGGACTTGGGTATTTCTTTTCTTTGAGAAAAATACACCTCTTAACTCTTAACTGCCCACTTCTCCAAGTGGCAATCTTTTTAGATAAGGAAGAGAATGCAAGAGGGAAATGGAGGTGGCTTGGACAGAGTCAGAAAACACAATCATGTGGGACAAACTCATTTGACACATGACCACAGTGTGACATTCATCGGAAGATGAAGCAGGGGAGACAGAGTCTGTGCCAGGGAACAGGGAGCTTAGTTCCTTTTGCTTCCATAGCTGTGAAGTCTTTCTGCACTTCAAAGGGAGACACACGGTTCCATGAGATCTGGTTGTTTTTAGAATGAAGGCAACTGCTTTCATGGAGCTCACTGTTTTCTGGTTTATTCAGGACCCAGAGGTTTCTAGAACTAATAAGATTTATTTTTATTATAAAAAATTTAAGTGTCTTGATTGGAAGTACTATTTTTTTTTTACATTTTTTTCTTTATTGATTTTAGAGAGAGAGGAAATGAGAGGGAGAGATGAGAGAGAACAGCGGCTGGCCACCTCCTGCATGCCCCCCACTGGTGAATTTCCCCACACCCTGGGCCTGTGCCCTGACCCGGAATTGAACTGGCGACCACCGTCTGGGCGGAAGTACTATTTTAAATAGTTTTCTACCTGTATCTGTTGTATATTCAAAACCATTTCTTTCTTTCTTCTGTGGACAGAGAATGAACATAACCTTGAGTAGCTTGAAGGAAAAGGTCAATACGGCCCGATGCCCTTTGCCTCTTTTCACCTGTCTCCACGTCAAGCCCGACGTTTCAGAGCTGATGTTTGCAGGTAACTTTCTCTTCCAGAACATTTCCTGGAACCTCTGAGCTGCAGCTTCCCACGGTTTTCTTGAGAGAAAGCCATTTCCGTTGCTTCTTTTAATACATTTTCTATAACATAAAAACATTTGAAAATATGAAGCTAGATGCTTTTCTGGTTGTAAAGAATATTCCAGGAAACTAGTTACTAATAATGTATCTTTATTGATATTAGGGAACTAAAAAATAAATTATAAAAAATAAATCACGAATATAATCTATAACTCAATTTTAATTACTCATTTCTCAAAGACTTTCAACAAGATAGGATGCCGGTGCTTTCGGGAAGTGCATATTCTCTCGCTTGCTGCTGCTATTTCTATCAACGGAGGCAAAATATGATACATGTTTATGACGCAATGTACTATTCTAATTTTTATAATTCAGCACCTGAAAAGTCCTAGTCTGTACTTGTGGCAGCTGGTAAATGAAATGCCTCCTTTTGGGAGGTCTCAGAAGTAAGCACTCATTTGTTCTATAGCTTCGGGTCCCACTGTGTGCTCTGAAATTTTGTGACATAGCCTGGGGACCTCTGTCCGTTCTACTCAGCAACGTGAAGTCAGTTCTGAATGTGGCTGGTAAGGTGCATTGTATTTCTAGGAAAAGTATCTTGGTGACATCAGTCACACAGTGAGCTTTAAAAAAAAATCCCTGTGAATGGCTTGTAATGAACAAATTCATATCCAGAATCCTTTTGCAGTTTTATCGATTCTTACTTTTTTGTCCTCAATGGACTACTCTGAGGCAAGAATTTCTAGTAGTTTAATAAAAAGTAGTGTACCTGGAATTTATGTATTTAACCAGTGTTTATCAAGTATGTTGATTAGAATGTTTATCATGCTTATGGTCCAAAAAGCACTTTTATTTATTGTCTTATTCAACTCAAAATATAGAGAGGGAGAGATTTTTAGCTATACTTCACAAGAGAAAATAATAAAATGTCAGAAAGATGAAATGATTTGCATATTTCCTCATAAAATGTAAATAGCAGAGCTGATAAAAATATTGCCTGCTTTGATTACTGAGCACATAGAACACAGTGTGCCTGGGCTAAGCCAGGATTCCCCTCCCCCACTACAATGCATTGTCCTGTTTTGTATGACCTTAGAATCTGCTTGGGAAATTTACAATAATTATTTAAAAAGTTAAGTCACAAGAAAGAACAGAATGTTACTATGCATTGTTCCCTTGACTAAGTTACATAACATCTTTTAGAATCAGTTTCCTCATCCGTTAAATAAGGATGAGACTGTCCTCATAGTGTTTTGCTAAATAAATGAGATAAAGCATGCAACGTAAATGCTAACAAGTTAGGGTGTTCTATGAAATCTGTATGACAAAAGTCAGAGGTCTACCTTTGGATTTGTGTATGGAAGAAATTGAATTATTGTTGGGGGTCAGGCATGCAGTAGGAGTCTTGGGTAATGATGGTGTGCTCAGCCACCATAAAGAACTACACCTTGACTGCAAAGGAATTCTTAGGGAGAGTGAAGATTTTTATCATATAAAAAAGTAAGTGTCATGATGAAATTGGTTTTTTGTTGTTTTGTTTTTTGTTTTCCCATAGCTGTTGTCTGTGAGATCTTATAATGGTTGGAAATTGGCTAATAAATACCACTAGCATGCTAGTCAAAAGTATACATAGCTATGCCCGGCCCGTGTGGCTCACTGGTTGAGCATCAACCCATGCACCAAGAGGTTGCTGGTTCGATTCCCAGGCAGGACACACGCCCAGGTTGTGGGCCTGATCCCCAGTGCAGGGAATGCAGGAGGCGGTCAATCAATGTCCTCTCTCATCGATGTTTCTGTCTCTCTCTCCCTCTCCCTTCCTCTCTCTCTACGACCAATAAAGAAAAAAAAATGTATGCATAGCCAGATGAACCATCTGTTACCCTAGTAGCATGATGATATGGTCAAACAAGCACTACTCTAATTTGGAACTCTTGTCTTTTGCCCTCTAAGCTACAGTAACTTGGGCAGGTCATTTAACGTCTCTGATTCTTATTCTCCTCATTATATAAAATAAAAATTATCCTACAGAGCCCTGTGACAATTCCATGAGATACGCATGTGACTGAATATGATAAAAAGCATAGAAGTATAAGAGTTTAATTACTATTGTTGTGATTGTTATGATTTCACAGTCTTTTTATTCTGAACTTTTGTTAGCAGCCATTTTCAACAGAGTCTGATTAAAATAATTAAAGTATTAATTATATTTCAGCACGTGAATATTTGCGATTTTTTTTTACCTAGAATGAGAAAAGGCTGTTTTATGTTTGGTTAGTAGTCTTAGGACCTAGTTATGTCTAATTCGGGCCATCTGCCTAACTGCAATGTTTTTACTGAGATAAAAAATACATTATTAACCTTCATTGTTAAGCGTGTGTGATAAGGAGTTCAAGCTGTTTCTTTCAACAGAGCTGGACAAAGCCATCAAACATTTGTTATGTGGATCTTGTACCCAAATAAGACAATGCAAGATGCAAGTTGTAAGGGTTTAAGTAGCTTAAATTATTGAGAAAAGAAAAGGTTGACATATTTCTATACTTTATGCCTTTGAAAATTTCTTAAATTAAAAATAGATATTCAGCCTTGGCCCATTTGGCTCAACAGTTAGAGCATCGGCCCATAGACCAAAGGGTCCAGGGTTCGATTCTCAGTCAAGGGCACATACCTTGGTTGCAGGTTCGATCCCCACCCCAGTCTGGGTCATCCGGGAGACAGCCTATAAATGTGTCTCTCTCACATCGATGTTTCTCTCTTTCTCTCTCTCCCTCCCTCCCTTCCCTTATATCTAAAAGTCAATGAAAAAATATCCTCGGGTGAAGATTAACAACAACAAAAATATGGATATTCAAGGGGAAAGAGTTGAAAGAATTGAATTATATTTTTAAAAGTCAAAGAACCATATTAGCTTACAGAAGTGTTATCATCAACTCTACTTCAACAATATCAGAGAATGTTTTTCTTCCCTCTTAGAATAGTTTTAAACATTTCTACTTTTGAAGATTTTACATAAATAAACATGAGTTGTTTAAACTGTTAAATATTTTTGACTTTCCACTATTTAAATATTTTAAATATTTCCTCACTTCACTACATTGCTGGCAGTGTTTAAAACTTTCATTTTCAAATATTCATTGGTCAGTAAATTGCATTTACTGAACACAATTCGTGGACTCAGCATCAGGTTAAGTTCTTTGACAGACACTGAAGGAGTAAAACTGTGCTTCTCTTCCTCAGAAAGCTACAATCCCATTAACAAGACAAAAATGACATATATAAATCAATGAGCCAGACACATAGAATATTATTGCCCATTAAAACGTGTAGAGCTGACATTAAGTGTAAGTTATCAAAGATATTTGGCATAATCATAAGAATGACTTCATGGAAGGCTCTATCACGCGAAGGTGAAAATGCTTAGAAGGGAAGCCAAAGGTATGCGTTGGGGAGCAATAAAAAAAATCACTAGCTGTGGTATTAAGCATAGGTGGTATATTTGGGAAAACCATTAGTGTTGAGCAATAGAAAAATCTGAATTCCAGACAGAAATGTTTTTATTCAATTATTATGATGATGGGGAATAGTGCTTTTCGGGAGGGCAGAACAATCTTTAAGTAGTGCTTTTTTTTTTTTTTTTTTGATATTTTGTTCAGATAGAGTGGGAAGGAGAGAGAGAGAGAGAAAAACATCGATGTGAAAGGAACACATCGAGTGGCTGCCACCCACACGACCCAACCAGGGCCGGGGACAAACCGCAACCGAGGTACATGCCCTTAGCGGGAACCGAACCCGGGGACTCTCCAGACCGCAGGCCGACGCTCTAACCGCTGAGCCAAACCGCCAGGGCGAGTAGTGCTTTTGAAAACTATCTTTTGGTGATTCATATGGGTCTTTTGGCAAGGAAAGAAACTGGGAACCATGACGTCACTGTGTTTTTATAATAAGGTCCCAGAACTAGGGAGAGACTGATAAGGAAAGAGAGAAGATAAACGGGAAAAGCCTAAAGGTTACTGGTGAGATGCGCTGGTGATTTGATATGAGTGGTTTCAGTTAAAAGAATTAATTTTTTCTGGGCTGTGATACCGTGGTTTGCCGAAAAGGGTAAGCCAGACTGGGAGGAGAAGCGATGGATTCCTTTCTAGGCGATGATAGTGGGATATGATGACCATGTATCTAAGCGCAGTAGGAAGTTGGAAATAGGTAGGTAGGTGCAGCAGAAAAGTTCAAGTTTGAAATGTACGAGTTAACAGCAAAGGAATCATAGCCAAATACCACCATGGCAAGTTCCTCAGTGAGCTTTAGACAGCAAGTCTTCACTCTTGAGGAAGTCTCTAATGATCATGGGCTCAAGCCAGGGCATTAATAAAGAGCAGATTGCTAGAGAAATAGGAACGAGGAAAATATTTTGCATCAGTACCCAAGACAGGGGTGTGGAATTCAGAGATAGGAAATTACTCATAGTGATACAGAAACCTTTCTAACAGTCCCTGATTCATCGCTAGTCGTGTCTCTACGTAAATCACTGTAGAACACATTACTATCTGATGAAGGGTATACGCGCCACGGGCCTTGATTGGAAATGAATTATAAATGTGTTCTCATCACAATTGAGATTTCATTACCTTTTTCACAGAAGTAGAATGTTCACTGAGTAAATAATAAATATACATCCACAATTCCTTTTCCAATATTTCGGGGACAGATGTTTTGGATTCAGAATATTTTCTTTTAAAGTTTAAGAAATACTTAGACTGTAAATCGCATACTATTCCCACTGGGGTCATGTAGTTAAATAGAGTGATTTCTCCAGTAGAATGTATTAATATTTACATTGAGCTGGATAAGTAAAGATTCAGCTTCACATCATTTCAAGACTATTTTATTTTTTTTTTTGAAGAATAAATTCACGTCAGGTTTTACTACTGAAATCACTAGCAAAAATCCCCGTGGATTTTGGAGTAATTTGGATTTGGGATTGTTGGGTGAGGCATATATAGACATGTTATAATTTCAGAAAGGGAAAATGGATTGGTTATACCGGGGTGGATGGTGGTGGGACTTGAATGGAGGATGGTCAACCAAGACCTTGAACTAGAGGTGAGTAAGAAGCAGCCTTAGAACTGCAGAAGGGCACGGCGAGCAGGAAGGATTGAGGTGGGAATGAGCTGGGTCTGTGTGAGGAACGTCAACGTGATAGGAGATTGGCCAGGGTGCGTGGTCAGACGGAGCGGGAGCCAGCCCATCACGAGGACTTGTCAGCCACGTTTTTATTTCAGTGTCATGGGAAGTCATCGGAAAGCTCTTAGCTGGTATTAGTGTGCTGTGACTTATATTTTTAAACATCCAGTCTGGCTACAGAGCATCAAAAAGAGAGTAAGGGAATGGAGAAGAGATGTTTTTGGAGGCTGCTGTGGAGGCCCAAGGGTTGGACCAGAATGGTTGTGGTGGACAAATAGATAAGTAGCCCGTTTCTAACCGTATCTGATGATAGAGCCTCAGGACTTGATATTGCGTATGTGAAACGTAAGGGACAGAGAACAATCGAGGGTAGTTTTAAAGAACGACTGGTGGTGAGAACATGTGAAAAGTAGTACTACCTCCCAGGAAGGTGGACGAGAGAGACGCAGGTGCAGGAGTGGGAGTCAGACACCCGGGCCTCTTTTTTGATAAATTATGATACAGACAATAATTGGACGTATTATAGCCGTGGACATACAGGAAGTATAATATAGCTAGCATTTATTTAATGATCAAAATGTGCTACACCTTCTGAGCTCTTCACATTTCCTAACTCATTAGAACCTCAGAATCATTCTACAAACTACTAATTGTATTCACATTTTACAGATTAGGGAACTAAAACACAGGGAACACAAGTAATCTACCCAGGGTTGCACAGTTAGTAAGCAGCGGGATAGGATTTGAACCCAGGGCTCTGGCTCCAGAACCTCGGCTCGTAGAAAGTCTACTCTGTTGATCCTATTACCTTGTGTTTCTTGAGACAGTCAGCATAGAAACTTGGCATGGCAATCTTGTGAGTTAGAATAATGGTTAATAAGCAAAATGGAAAAAAGATGAAGAGAAGGCAAATGTTAGAAACATTTTCTTCCACTCTAATCAGAAAGACTTTTCTTTCTTCTGTCTCCTTCATGGATTTTAAGTTTGAGACTGCAGTTTTTAGTTTTCCACTCTTTAGAATGAAGATGGATTAATAAAAGAGGTCTGAGTTTTTAAATGCAAAGGGTATTCAATTAGTGCAGATTGGAAGGGATTCTTTTGTGTTCTCATCTTATTCATCTACAAGTTCCCTGCTTCCAACAATGCCATATACATAATAGGCACTTGGTTAATTTTTTAGAAAGTATTTTACTTATTTATGTTTTTAAATCCTCACCCGAGGATATTTTTCCATTTATCTTCAGATAGAGTGAGAGGTGGGGGAGAGAGAGAGAAAGCATGAGAAAGACACATTGATTGGTTGCCTCCCACACAAATTACAGCCCAGGTACATGCCCTTGACCAGAATCGAACCCGTGACTCTTTGGTCCGCAGGCCGATGCTCTGACTGCTGAGCCAAACCGGCCAGGGCTAAAGAGTATTTTAAATAAATGAATGAGGATAGTCATGGCACTGTTGAAGTAATCTTTGTGCACATTTTTATAATATTTTCTATTAATGGATTGACTTTTTTTTTTTTAATGCTTTTAGATTGGGTCGAATTTACTCCATATGAGATCGGCATGGCTAAGTATGGCACTTTCATGACTCCTGACTTATTTGGAAGCAAATTTTTTATGGGAAAAGTGGTAAAGAAATATGAAGAAAACCCCTTGCATTTCTTAATGGGTAAGTGATCCAAAGCGACCACTAAGTGTGTCTGTTGTCGGTCGTGGCGCATCCTGAGCTATTCTCTGTGCTTTATCTTAGGTGTCTGGGGCAGCGCCTTTTCTATATTGTTCAACAGAGTCTTGGGAGTTTCCAGCTCACAGAACAAAGGTTCCACGATGGAGGAAGAATTAGGTATTGTAAAAACATGCTGACATTGATAATAACTATGGCACATCGTTAAATTCACTAACATGTATATGTAGAGAAAATTAAATCATCATAAAAATTGTAATTGGTCTAAAGTTATCAGTAACTTGGTTGAATCAGCCTAAATACTTCCTAGGAATAATATGTATATTATCCAGCGACAGAGCCACATTCTCCAGGGGTAACAGCAAGGCAGTGTATGCTGCTGAAATGCTCTGACTCCATGTCTTTAAATGAACATTATATCCCAGATCTTACCAGCTCTGATCTTGTGGAAATAACTAGCTCTTCCCTGAATTATGTGAAGACCTCAGAAGAGAAAAGAATCAAAGCACCACGTGTTAGGGGCTTGCTTCTCTGTACACCTTCTCTGTTGAATAATCCAGATAAACCTAGGGTTTGTTATTTTTTCCCTCCTAAGGCAGGAAGAGAATAGAACTGAAATAACATGTCTCAGGTCGGGGAGACGATGGCTGGAGGCCAAGGAAAAGGAGAATGTTTATACTAAATCATCCCGGGAATATTTGTTGGTGTGAGGCGTCCCCTCTAAGACCGGAGGCTGGGCAGTTTATTTATTTGTTCTGCGGGTCAGACTTAGGGGGATATTGTGAACTTAAGGAGAACCCTGGTCAGCAGGATGCCTGTTACCTCAGATTAGAGAAGGTTTTCCAGAAATGAGACCAGAGAGGTGACAAGAGCAATTGGAAGACTTCTGGGGACTCTTTCATCTGCGGGCCAACCAAAGTAGACTTCTGAAGGGGGTGTTTAGAGGTGGGGTTTTCCCCCCTCTCCCTTCTGAAGGAAGATTAAAGGTAAATTGGACCACAGTCAGATACAGTAAAATGAAATAGATAAATTCAGCCCGGCTGGTGTAGCTCAGTAGTTGAGCATTGACCCATGCACCAAAAGGTCGCCAGTTCGATTCCCGGTCAGGGCACATGCCCAGGTTGTGGGCCTGATCCCCAGTGGGGGGCATGCAGGAGGCGGCCAATTGGTGCTCTCTCTCATCAATATTTCTCTCTCTCTCTCCCATTCCCTTCTTCTCTCTCTAAAATCAATAAAGAAAGAAAATAGATAAATTCAGAATATTTAGCTATTTATATCATGAAAACTTCCTTATGAAGAAGGCAGTATTTTGATGAACCATCTTCTTAAATGAGAGTATGAAATATGACCCCCCAAAAATGCTTAAAGAAAGAAAACCTTGTCTTGCCAAAAAGACACCTACTGCATAAGCACCCAGCGTGGACCATTCTTAACATGCCCCCTGCTCTCTGACCACAAAATTTCTTTCTGTCACAGTCATGAAATGAAATGAACGATAGTACTAGCCAGTGAATATTTTCCTTTATTGAATTTTATATGTGTAATCATGCCAGTAAAATAAAGAAATCTAAAACTTAAGAAGTCAGTCTGTTGCTTCAAGCATTTGTGAGCCCTTCCTTCATATAATCCAGATCACTTGCGTACATGACGTCTAGGTAGCGTAGAAACATGTGCAGAGTGATGTGGAAAACCTAACGCTACCCCTGTATTCTCTAAGCTGGAAGCCCCCAAAATGATGCTATTGCTAGAAATGATGAATTTGGAGTCAGTTTCTTAAAATAAAATAAAAAGTTTATTGACAAATAGAAGAAAACATGAGTTACTATACAGACAGTGGCTTTATGTAAGTGGCCAAAGGAGGCTTGATTTTTCTGTAAATGATGATTATAAAGAATGGTCTGTGTACTCATAATTTCGGTACTTTTTACTTGAAAAAAAAAAAACAGCTGGTTATTGTGCTATGTTTTACTCCCATGGTTGCTTTAAGGATTTGTGGTTTCTATTTTAGTTTTTAAAACGACTCTCTTGCCCTGGCTGGTTTTCTCAGTGGTTAGAGCACCAGCCTGTGGACCAGAGAGTCCCGGGTTCGGTTCCTGCTAAGGGCACGTACCTCAGTTGCAGTTTGTCCCAGCCCCGGTTGGGGTCATGTGGGTGGCAGCCAGTCGATGTGTCTCTCTCACATTGATGTTTCTCTCTCTCTCTTCCCCCATCTCTCCCTCCTGCTCTATCTCGCTCTATCTGAAGATAAATGAAAAAAAAAAAGTCCTCAGGTGAGGATTAAAAAACAAAACAAAACATTGTTCTCTTAATATGTTTTGAAGAAGCACAGATTCTTAATACAAAAGGTACATTTCAACAGACAGTTTTCAATGTTATTGGAAAGCAAAACATACCTTCTATTAGTGGCCTTCTATTTATTTTGATGAAGCGGCTCTGTAATCCCAGTGTAGGTTTTGTTTTTTACCCTGCATTTACCTTCATAAATGCCACTTAAGCATATTTAATTGAAGAAAAATAATATTTTTGTATAATGAGAAGCTTCCTATAATCAAGTTATTCTTCCTGTCAGAATTAAGATAAACAAAACATTTTCCCTTTAAATCATGAATGAATAAATTTTGAACTAAATTCTCATGTCCCGGGAAATTTTATTTTCCAATGAAAAATTGATCTAAATTGATACTAGTAATTGATCTAAATTGATGCTAAATGATCTAAATTTAGATCATTGATGTTAATTTAGATCAATTACTAATTGATCTAAATCGATACTAGTAATTGATCTAAATCGATACTAGTAATCTAGTAGATCTCACTCTGGTTTTGCTGAGGTTACTTCCATAAAGTAAATTTAATTGTGAGTCCTGACACCTGAGACCCTTCAATCGCTTCATTTTCTTTCCACAGAAAATATTACAGCAAAGCATATTGTGAGTAATGACAGCTCGGACAGCGATGACGAGTCACAAGGACCCAAAGGTAAGAGAACCGGAACCTTCTCTGGCAGGAGCCCGTGGGAAGGGATGGAGCGTTTCCTCTGATCTGTCTCTCCCGGTGGTCCGGTCGCCTCTGCTCAGGGCACCGGGTCATAGCGCAGCAGCTCTCGACTCAGAGGGAAGGGGTGTCTGTGTACAGTCTGCAGCGCAGAAGTGACCCTCCCTTCTCTCCTTTCTAATACCTCAAAAATATCATCAGTGAGGAAATGGAGAACAAGCTGAAATGTTAGAAATTCCCAATTCTGATTCTCGCACCAGCACGGAATTGCGGTTTGGGAGCATTTTCACATGGCTTTAAAAAACAGAACATTTCATCTTTAAGACATGTATTATTAAGTAACGTGAAAAACTGTGTTCTCACTCCATTCCTGAGCCTTTCTCCCGTTGCCAATTCCATTTCTCGTGCAGATGGTCTAGCTACGTGGACTGAGCGTTGTCCCGTGGACTGAGCGTTGTCCCATGACTGAGCGTTGTCCCATGGACTGAGCGTTGTCCCATGACTGAGCGTTGTCCCATGGACTGAGCGTTGTCCCGTGGACTGAGCGTTGTCCCATGACTGAGCGTTGTCCCGTGGACTGAGCGTTGTCCCGTGGACTGAGCGTTATCCCATGACTGAGCGTTGTCCCATGGACTGAGCGTTGTCCCATGACTGAGCGTTGTCCCGTGGACTGAGCGTTGTCCCATGACTGAGCGTTGTCCCGTGGACTGAGCATTGTCCCGTGGACTGAGCATTGTCCCATGACTGAGCGTTGTCCTGTGGACTGAGAGTTGCATCACGGAGACCTTTTCGTTGTGTTATTTTGTGGTATACAGGAGTTCCTTTACATTTTGATAAGACAGCTCTGAGCTTGGTGGGGATCAGGACAGTAAGCGATGGAGTCAGGACAGGGATAAAACAAGGATTAGGCGTATCTATTGCAAATATAGTAAGAGGAGTGATTTTACATTTTGACAGTGTTTGACATAACATTTGTACAAAGGTTCCCAATAGTAGAAAAACATAAACAAATAAACCAAAGTTAAACAGATTTTATAACAACTGGGTGAACACATCCTATTACAGTTTGAATACAGATTTTAGAAGATATCAAGTGCTTTCTTGCCCGTCTGGTGTGGCTCAGTGGTTGAGTGTTGACCCAGGCACCAAGAGGTCGCTGGTTTGATTCCCGGTCAGGGCACATGCCCAGGTTGTGGGCCCGATCCCCAGTGAGGTGGCCAGACGATGTTCTCTCTGTCATCAATGTTTCTATCTCTCTGTCCCTCTCCTTTCTTCTCTCTCTAAAATCAATAAAGAAAAAAAATCTTAAGAAAAGGAAGATATTCCGTGCTTTCTGGATCCAAACTAACAAATTCCACCTGCCATGTTATACGTATCAGAAGAGCGTGTTTTATCCCTGCTGAATGAACACTAACATGAAAATTCTCTTCTCATAACTGGGCTGGTACTTCCTCATAAGATGATTCTGTGTGGATTAGAGGTACCTTCTCTGGGAAATGCAGCTACACAGGCCTCTGGCCTGGTCAGTGTGCAGCTTCTTGTGAAAATGTGAAGAAGGGACCTTCTTTGGGCAGACGAGGCTCTTGACCAGGCACATGGCCGGTGGCATCCAAGCTGGGCTTCAGTCCCTCTTTGCCCACTGTCCTACAGCGCTGCATAGCCAGTAACTTGCCTCAGTGCATATTGCTATATATATTTGCATCACTAGGCAGAAACCCCAAAAGAACCCTGCCCTGGAAGAAACTGGGTCTAAATTCTGCTCATTTATATTTGTAATTTTAATTATTTTGGTTGTTCGGGTCTTTTTTTAAATTTCGAATTTCCTGCTAGTGAAGGGAGCTAGCCAGTACAGAGGAGATTAAGAACCTCTGCCTAGCACTCGCTGATGACACCTGACGTAAGCTTTGTACGTGCTTACTCGCTTTGTTCTCTAGTAAGGTTTTTGCCTGTTTTATCATTGGGGTGTTTGATTTCTTATTCTTGAGCTTTAACCTGTTAACCGGGGAATAACCGGGGAATTCCCTTTTCACTGTACGCAACGTTTGATGTATTTATACGTTCCGCTTGGTTAACAGGTTGAGAATTCTTTGTATATTTTGGATAACAGTCCTTTTGCAGATGTATGTTTTGAAATATTTTCTTTCACTCAATGGCTTGTCTTTTCATTCCCTTGAATTTCTTTCATTTTTATTTATATGATTTTGAGCAGGGGCTTTAGGCAGTTTTCAACTTTAGTGTCTTCAAATCTATGCGGGTGTCATTTTACCTGCTCTCATGGAATTGTTGTAACCATCAGATTAGAAAATGCATTCAAAGGGCTTTAAGTTGTAAAAGGCAGCAAATAGAAATTTACTGTTAGTATTATAGCTAATAAGCCATTGAGAGCATTTATCTGTTGACTTCTGGGTTCGCCCCACAAATGATGCCATTTCCAAATATATCACAAGGAAAGAGATCCTCTGGTCTTACAAAAGTGGGGGTTATTTCATAAATATAATAATAGTGATGATGCTGATCTGGAAAATAATTGAATATCTTATTCATATCCTGTGTATCTGGAGATATAAATAATTACTTTTAAAGCCTGACTTGGTCTTGCAAGAGATTGTCTTGGTCAGATTTGGCATTAGAAAAATGTAGGCATAGAAAAGAGTGTGTTTATTCTTTTGAGATTATGTTGTCACCTGGATTAGTTCATGAAAGAAAGGTCATTCCATTTACTTAGCAGAGTTAAGCTAATCTTGGTGAATATAAAAATCTGTATTTATGCCCAGCCGATGTGGCTCAGTGGTTGAGCACTGACTCACGGACCAAGAGATCCCGGTCTGGTTCCCGGTCAGGGCACATGCCCAGGTCGCGGGCTCGATCCCCAGTGCGGGGTGTGGAGGAGGTGGCCAGTCGATGTTCTCTCTCATCGATGTTCCTGTCTCTCTCTCCCTCTCCCTTCCTCTGTCTAAAAATCAATAAAAACATATTTAAAAAATATTAGTATTTATTATGTTTTATGTGTGTTAACATTTATTGGAAATTAAGAAGTTTGAACATAGATTCTCTTTTCTCACACATACAGTTTTATGTACATTTATATTCAGAGTTCCCAGAAATTCGAACAGAAGGGGTTTAATCACACTCTACCATATAGGGTTCTCAGATTTGGATTATTAATAAATAATATTAATAGTGATAGTTATTATACTGCCTCTGCTGCTACTACCACTATCTCTGCCTCTGAATAGTGTTTATTAAAATTTTACTACGGGGCCAGGCACTTTTCTAAGGGATTTACATGAATGCACTAACTCAGTTCATCCTCACAACAACCCTGCGAAGTTTACTGTTGAGGAAATGAGGCTGAGGAGGGTTAACTGAGTGGTAAACGGGAGAGAGGACCGGAAGCAGGCAGCCTGCCCGCGGAGCCCTTGCTCTGATACCTACCGGCCCAGCTGCCCGTGGCGGTGGTGTGTGCATAGGCTTGTAAGGAAAAGTCACCGAAGACTGCTTCTTTGGGAAGACTGCTGAATTTTAGAACATGTTCAAGTATGTGTTTTGATTGTAGGGTTTTAAAACCCAAACTCTTTAAGTGGGAATGAAATGCCAGTTTATAGGGTGTTTATTGAGCAGGAAATGCATGTTGAGTCCTTCAGTCGTCTGTTCTCAGTTTGCATGATTTCTGGAAGTTTACTAAACAGGATAGAGAAGGAAACTTAAGAAATGAAAGGATAGGATTAGGCACTGTGGATTTTCCCTGTGTGTGTGTGTGTTTGTGTTTATTTGTGTTTGTGTAAATAAGGCAAAGGAAGAAAAAGACCGGGGAGAAAGCAGAAAACAAAAGTTTGCCTGGAAATCTAAGAATAGACCAAGTGACATTGTCAACAGTACAATCTTAGACTAACTCTTTGGTAAAGGGTGACACAAAACCAGTTTGAAGGCAAAAATGGTTAACTGAGATATTGACTTTGAGATATTTATTAATTTATGTCAATAAACACTTGTTAACTCAAAAGCCATAGAGCCTCGTTGTTAGTCTTCACATCCAATTGCCCAAAGATCTGTTTCTTAAAGTGAATTTTGAAACCTGCATCATGATGTGTTCTTTTCCCTTAGGCACTGAAAACGAAGATGCTGAAGAGGAATATCAAAACGATAATCAAGCGAGTTGGGTCCATCGCATGATAATGGCCCTGATGAGTGACTCAACTTTATTCAATACCAGAGAAGGACGGGCTGGGAAGGTGCACAACTTCATGCTGGGCTTGAATCTCAATACCTCGTATCCGCTGTCTCCGTTCAGAGACTTTAACACGCAGGAGTCCTTGGATGAAGATGAACTGGATGCAGCTGTGACAGGTATGGACCGGAAACGCAATCCGAGGGAGCTAATTCAGGGTCTTTCTTCCTTCTCTGGGAGAAGGATTTCACTTATTACTATCACTTATCCATTTATACTCAATTTCAAAAACGTGTGTTTAATCTGTATTGGACTTCCAATTACTGTTTGTGTGTGTGGGGGGGAATACACTGGACAGGAAGGAGCACAGTCGTGTCAGCACAGAGCATTTTCATTGAAATACTGAGCGGGACCTTGGAGCCTCTCTGGACCGGTCAGGTTTCACCCACAGGAAACAGGAACCTACTCTCTTGTTAAACTGAAAGGGGTTTAAAGCAGGAAATTAGGTGTTTACTAAATTGTTCCAAGGCTTGGAGGGGTAAGCTCCAGACTGAGCTTCCAAAACTGTTTTCAAGAACACTTCAGAATCACCCCGGCTTGGCCAGTGCTGAGTTTATTCAAATTTATTATTTACAGACCAACATCGCTGGAAATGATGGAAGGGGATTTGACTGGGTGGTGACACAATGCAATGCGCAGATATGTATCATAAAGTTGTGTGCTTGAAACCTATATAATTCTACTCACCAGAGTCGCCCCAATAAATTTAATAATGATTCCTATGGTCCGGCCTGTGTGGCTTAGTGGTTGAGCGTTGACCCATGCACCAAGACGTCACCAGTTCAATTCCTGGTTAGGGCACATGCCCAGGTTGTGGGCCCGATCCCCAGAGGGGGGGCATGCAGGAGGTGGCCAGTCGATGTTCTCTCTCGTTGAGGTTTCTAGCTCCCTCTCCTTCTCTCTTCCTCTCTCTCTAAAAACCAATAAAGAAAAAAAAATTAACAAAATAATTCTTACATTGTTTAAAAAAACACAAAAAAACTGCATTTTAGACTGAACTTACTGAACTGAAAAGTGCTTTTTCAGACAATGCCCTTACTAAGATAGACCCTGTTTATCTCCCTCCAGTTGTTTCCAAGTTTTAGGATTACCATGTGTTTGGAATGAAAAGTTAAAACAAACGCCCCCACAAACTGTGTCTGGCAGTAGAAATAGCAAAAACATAACCTCTGCCTCATTTCCTCCCTCAAATCTCATGTGGGTGTATCTCCTTGGCAAAGGAGCGGTCTCAGCAGGTCCAGACTCGGACTAAGGGGGTCTGGTCACCATGGTCCCTAGCCTGACTCTCCAGTGCCGGGCAGTGACACACACTGTAGGGGGTGGAGTGGAATGAAGTTTGCCCGCCTACAGTGCCCATCAAGATATTGTAAATGACCCTCTGTTCTCAGAAATGTTAATTAACTTTTGGAAGGCCACCTGGTAAGAACCCACTCACTTTCTGGTTTGTCACTTAGTCAAATCCCAAGAATAATTCTTTTTATTCTTCTGTTCATGCATATTTCAAATTAACAGTTAAATTTACCTTGGTGACTAATCAATATATAATCATCTTTCTCGTAATGATCCTGTCATCTTAAATTTTTCTCCTTCATCACACCAGTTTTTCTCTTCGCTGCCCAAATGTCATTTCTCAGTCATTTCTACCTAAGGACATTGATAGGATGCTATAAAAACTCCAGTGGGATTTTTGCAAAAAAACTTTCTATTGCTTTTTGTTGAAGCATCATACCTGTACAGTATTTGTAAAATTAGGGCAAGGTGTTAGATCTTGTTGCTGTTTGGGTAGTGCTGTTTCTGTGTGTTGCTTGAGCTTCATGGAAGTTGCAAAAGGAAAAATTACCCGTTATTCAAACAAGAGGAGCAGAAACTTTCTATACCTTGGTTTATGTTTATGATATCAAAATCTAAGATCTGAGGTTATGTCTGGTTATATACCTTCCATCCAAACCCTTTTGTATGAACTAGAATGAAAGTCTTTTTGTAATAAAGTCAATGTCCACTTTTAAGTTCACTCCCCAAGCCAAAAAAACAAACAACAAAAAAAAGCACACTTGACCCTCCAGTCAGTGACATAATTTTCCTTATGTTGTGACACATGATTATGTTTATTTCCATTGCGATATCAATTACATGTGTCTTCTTTAGAAACGTAGTCCTGCTGGATGAATGATGATGGGCTTTAAAAAAATGCAGCCTCACAGAGTATTTAGAGTTAAAAAAATTCGTAGTAATTTTACTCTACAGGAAAGGAAGGTCACAGAAGATGGTTTTCATCTTTGCCTGAAATTACTCAGCGGAGCAAGAGTTGAGACAGGTCTCTTGACATTCCTCGGAAGCCTTTCTCTTCTGCTACACTCCTTCCCTCCTTAGGTCTTGGTTGCATTAGTCATTGTCTTGCTGATGTAAAAATGGAAGTTTCCTCTGTGTACTTTACTGCATCTGTTTTACGTTATTGCTCTGATCGCATCACCCAGCATCACCTCTCTGTGGTTTGCATGGCACGCTTGTTTTCTGCCCTCACCTTTTAACAACTTCCTGGCACTTTTGCAATATTCTGTGTGGATTCAGAAGTGATAGGGTCGCTAGAAAAAAATATGGCATTCCCAGTTAAATTTGAATTTTGAATTTGTTGAGATATTTTGAAATGCTTTAACCTAAAATTGTTTTAAATGAGTGATCTTTGGAAAGAACTTTACATTTTATTTCTTAGAGTGCCTCTGATTAAAATTTTATTTCACTTCCTTTGTATTTATCCATTTGAAATAAATGTACATAACATATTGGTTTTAATAAAAAAATCTGGTTTGGTCAATGTCAAGTTTATTACAATTTATTATTTACAGACCAACCCTGTTAAAAATGACTGCGTTTTAGACTGAATTTATTGAATTCAAAAATGTTTTTTTGCGCACAATGCCCTTACTAAGAGACACCCTGTTTATCTCCCTCCAGTTACTTCCAAGTTTTAGGATAACCGTGTGTGTCGGATGAAAAGTTAAAGGATTTAACATAAACTGTGATCATCTTGGTTCATAAAGTTTTTATTAAAATTTTATGTATTATACAGTTAAAATACTATAGATTTTTTGTTTTTGCAATCCCTATGCAAAAAGAGAATTGAGATTTTTATCTATTCTAGATATTATGTTGGGAAAATCTTACATTTTAGTTTACCCACTGATGATTTTTTACCGATTAAAATGTGAGCATCTTAGAATTAAAACCATCTTTCAACCTATAATGAGAAAAATTAGTGCACTGTTTTCATCCCCATTTCTACACCTTGCAGACAATCTTTTGAAAGCAAGAGAAATGACAAGATGATATAATCTCCCTCCGTTGTTTACTTCAAAATAGTTGTATATGGATAGAAACTAATTTTGGAGACGCTGTCCATTATTACGTAACTTCTTTTCTGTTGATTTTTATGTTTATGCTATTTACTGTGACACACACCATCTGGAGTAAGACATTGAGACAGCGGTTCATTTAAACCAGAGTTCAAAACACACATTTCCAAATATTTGTGCATCCTAAATTGAATCTGTGTGATATATTTACAAAATGACCTTCGGAAATGTTCGCAGCGGATCTGCTTTAAGGAAATGGTCATAAGAATAAAACAGAACATGTTTCCATGCCTACCAAAAAACCTGATTAAGTCATCCACAGGTTCGAAATCCAAGTACGCTCTGAATTATGAGAGAATATTCTTCTGTAGTGGCATTTTTAAACTCTCCATGACACTTTAGTAGATGTTAGATAATAAATGGGGTTCAAGTTCAAATACATTTGGAAAACCAAACAAGTTCATCTCCTTCTTCACAATGCAGTGGATGCTCTAGTGAGTTTGGGAAGCTATACTTAAAGATGCCTCAAGTATATGGCTATAAAAGCAGATCAGCTTATTGGAATCCTGGCTGCACAGTCTTGAGCATTTACTTAGCATAAGCCTCAGTAAACAATGATAGAAAAGCAGAGTAAAACTAAGAACCAGCAACCCCGATCCTGATAGAACTCTAAGTTAGTGAGCATGCAACAGTCTTCACTTTTTTACTCCAAGTTCACTTACAAAATAGAAATAATAATGGTACCTATGTGAGGCTTAAGTAGCATCTTCGTTCTTGAAAAACTGCTGTAAGTCCAAGGCATAGTAAGGAGAACAGGGAACACACAATATAATGGCCTATTACTTTAAGCTGTTGAATCTTATATTTCTCAAACCAGCTCGATCATGGAACTCTTGTTTTGTGTATAGAACATCTGTCAACATTTTGAAAACTAGATGCTTTGAAGCACAATTAAGAAGCACTACTTCCTGTCAGTTTTTCTGGAGGTTGGAACCATGGTGTTTCGCCAAATGCCAGAGCTGGGAATTGGTCCACATGATTTTCTCTCCAATGTAATCTTGGATTTAAAAGAGGATTATTTTCTTGGACTCCCATCACCTAGACAGGTGCAGTGTGAGACCCATTCAGACGTTGCCACTCCCCAGTGCTATTACTTGAGAGATGAATTCATTTCATTCTCCATTTATAGATCTTCTCTACCTCGTATATCTGGTATAAGACTGGAATAAGATAATGTATGATGAGGAAATGTGTTTAAGCCAGTAAAGACCCATGTAATGTGACGGAATTCCATAGAGAGACCATGCTGCACAGCCCGGGGTTCACACCAGGGCCTGAGCGATGGGCTTGCCATGCTCTGTCTTACTTAATCCCCCAGCAGACCTTATTTAATAGATTCATTTACCCTGATGTTACAGACAAAGAAACTAAGACTAAAAGACAAACATTAATTTATCAATTGCTGAAGTTGGACTCGTGCCCAGGTGTTTGTCTCCAAAGCCTAGCCACGTGGAATTCCATCTCACAAATTTATGTATTCTAAGTTGGTATCCATAGAATACAAATATTTTTGTATTCTAAGTAATGTTACGTGATTGTTGAGTTCCTTCTTTCTGTTTTCCTTTGGAAAGATCCCGATGAATTTGAGCGAATATATGAGCCTCTGGATGTCAAAAGTAAAAAGATTCATGTAGTGGACAGCGGCCTCACGTTTAACCTGCCTTACCCCTTGATCCTGAGGCCACAGAGGGGAGTCGATCTCATCATCTCCTTTGACTTTTCTGCAAGGCCCAGTGACTCAAGTCCTCCATTCAAGGTAAGAAGAATCTGTATACATTCAAGTATCTACCACATTCTTCTCATGTCTTGTAGCTATCTTAGTCCTCTTGACTCCAATTTCTTACCTCATTAGCCTATTTTCTATGTTATTGCGAGTGGTATTTCTTAAAACACAGATGTGATTCAATCACTCTCCTCCTTAAAGAAATTTTTCAGTGATTTCCCATGACCCACATTAAAATGCATAGTCCTGAGCAGGACAAGAATGATGCAATGTACCTGAAGTTCAGAAAGGAAATTAGGCTGATGATATTTGAGAGTTAGCAGGTAAAATATAACTAAAACCATACATGGGGAAGATGTACTGTGAGAAGAGAAGATAAAATGAAATAGTATCTTCAAGATTCAACAGTAGTCTCCGGAGAAAAGGAGAAAAACCAAGGAAGTGAGCAGTGTCATGAAAAGCAGTTGAACATATTGAACAAGGACGTTCTTGGTGAACAGGCCGAGAAAAGTTTCGGTAGGGTTGTGAGGGCACAAATCATACTGCTGTGATTTGAGGGATGAGTAGAAGTTAAGAAAATGGAGACAGTTCTAGAGGCTATCCAGGGAAGAAGGAGATAGATTCTCTGGGCAACTGGAAAATGGTGTGTGTGTGTGTGTGTGTAGAGGTGGGTTGTTAATAGAAGGAACTTGCGTGTGCTAAAGGCTAGGGGTCATTGGTGAAGATATTATTGGAGCATGGAGAGATGACGTATATGATACAGTCACCTCCCTGGGAAGGTGACAGGGACGAGGAGATGGATACAGCTGGAGAGTAGTCTAGAAACCTCCATATCGAGGCAAGAGGGAAGGGAGGGAATAATGGTTGTTGTTAGGCAAGGAGTCGGGATGTTAAGAAGTTGCCCATATGATGACTTCTAACTTTGATAGAAATTAGGAGTTAACGTGATCTGTGCAGAAGGGCAGAATGGAGGTGATGAAGCCAGGGGCCTGGGGAGGATAAATGTCTGCGTCTGTGAAGAAATGAGGGAACAAGTTCTAACGACGCGATATAGAAAGATCACTGGGCTGCCCTTCGGTCTCACCCAAGTGACACTGATTGTTACTGTTCCTTCCACCGGAAACACTTCAGACTTTCTTCAGATTAATCTCAAGCATGATCTTTCTTGACCTCCACAGGTATGGTTTCAGCATGAAACACGTAGTAAGTTCTACTAACACAACAGTTTCCGCGGTGTGTTGCCTGTGTTTATTTACACGTATATGTTGCTTCCACTGTCAGAGGACTCTGTGGGGACTTCAGCACTATTTGTGTGTGTGTGTGTGTGTGTGTTTCAGTTATTTAGTTCGAATTGCATTCTAAGAGCCAGGTAAAATATGGATAGAACATATTTTGTGGGTGAATGAATGAAATGCTATAAGAGAGATGGAGTTAGTATCCATATTTGATAGATTAAGAAACATAAACTCATAAATATTAAGTGAAATGGTCCAAGAAGTCATATCAGGAAGTCCGTGAGAACCCAGGTCTTCTGACACTTGGTTTCCTTTCTTTTTTTTTTTTTTTTATCCTCACCCGAGGACATTTTTTTTCATTTTTTGTTCAGATAGAGCAGGAGGGAGAGAGAGAGAGAAACATCGACATGAAAGGGACACGTCAAGTGACTGCCACCTGCACGACCAACCAGGGCCAGGGACAAACTGCAATTGAGGTACGTGCCCTTAGCGGGAACCGAACCCGGGTCTCTCTGGACCGCAGGCCGATACTCTAACCGCTGATCCAAACTGGCCAGGGCTGGAAGTGCTTTTTAAAACTTATGAGTGTTGTTATGATTGACATTATAAAAATATCCATTTTTACGTAGATCTAAAAGATTACCCAAATATAATGTTTAATTTATAAAAAGTATTATACTATTAATGTTAAAGTAGGTTACTTATTTTAATACAATATAATAAGGTTTAAAAGTTGATGAGATAATGTTTCTCTCTCTCTCTCTCCCTCCATTCCTTCTTCCATCCTTCGCTTCCACTTTATCTAAAAAATCAATGGAAAAGTATCCTTGGGGTGAAGATGAACAAATAAATAAATTAATTAATTAAATAAAAGTTGATGAGAAATCTATGTGAAGTCTTTTATGCGAGGGGAGAAATTCCAATGTAATAATAGATATATGCAATATGATTTTATTAAGATGATTAAGTAGCGAGTAATTTTCTGTTTTTGAAACTGAAATATGAATGCCATTTGTAATAAAAGATGAGCCCATAATGCTGGGCAAAATATTAGAATCATTAACTTTACTTCACAGTTATTGATATAAACATTTTGTAAGTATAGTTAAATTTCAGATCCTATAGGGAGAGAGAGGATGATGGGCACTGTGGCTTTTGATAAAGGCAACCACTTCATTTCTTATATCTGCTTTGTAACTGGCCTTGAAAGTTGATGACATCAGTGTCAGTGATACTGGGGATGTTTTTAGATTAGTAGACACATACCCTAATACAGCGGTTCTCAACCTGTGGGTTGTGACCCCTTTGGAAGTCGAACAACCCTTTCACAGGGGTGGCCTAAGACATAACAGTAGCAAAATTACAGTTATGAAGTAGCAACGAAAATAATTTTATGGTTGGGGTTCACCACAAAATGAGGAACTATATTAAAGGGTCGCGACATTAGGAAGGTTGAGAACCACTGCCCTAATAAATAGTTTAGATATAAAGAGCCTCGTGAATCTAAATAATTCTTACTGTTTGATTTTTGAAAAGCAGCTCTGTGCTTCCTTTTGTCATTTCTTTTTGTTAACCATTTAGTAAGTTAGATAAATGTCATGCAACTTTAGTTTACCATTGGGTCCAGTCAGTAATTCTGATAGGATTTGTCTTTAACGTTGTCATGGATATAAGCCAGCATCTTCATTTCAAATCTACAGAATAATCAGATTATGAAATTAGAAAAAAAAATCTTTGGCTTTTTTGAGAAACAAGTAAGGAATATAGGATAATTCAGAGTTTGCAACTAGAGGTATTTTCCCCCCTTTTACCTTACTAAAATTTATGGAGAATAATAGAGTTATTGTACCATAAGTTATGTTACTTTATATTAGGTCACCATATATCAAACATAGATCTAGCTCTGTTTTTTGGTGCCCTTTTAAACGCTTAATGACCAGAAGCCAGAACAATGGATTTATTCTCTTTAAAATAAAAGAAAAGGAGGGAGAAAAGAAAAGAAGACAATGGGAGAAGGAAAGAAAATTTGAAATAAGTCAGTCTTCACAAATGATAGAAGTAATGAGTCTAAATTAACTTTATCTCCCTATAGTTTGTCCAAGGTAAAAATTCCATTTAAATCCACAAATAATGGAAAAAGAATCTATGTTTTTCCATATTAACCTGATTTATTCGTTGACATTAGGGTTTTATCCTTGTTTTAGAACCTCTGCACATGATTGACTTGTGGTTGTTAGGCTGGTCTACACTGTCATGGCCAAACCAGAGTTGGCTCTGTTGGCATCAACCCACCATGGCTGAGAAAGGGAACTGCATGTTAGTCATTGTAGCATGTACAGGTTTACCTCTTGTCTTAGTTTCCTGGGGTCACCATAACAAATCACCACCATCATGGTGACTTAAAACAATAGAAACATACTCTCGCAGTTCTGGGGCCGGAAGTCGAAATCAAGGTGTCCTCGGGGCCACGCCCCCTCCAGAGCTCTGTGGGAGAACTCTTCCTTGCCTTTCCCAGCTTCTAAGTGCCTCCAGGCTGTCCCTGGCTGTGGCCGCATTATTAAAATCTCAGTCTCTGCCTTCTCCTCCTGGTGTGTATCTTCGTATAAATACACTTAATGTCTTGAAAGGACATTTGTCATTGGATTTATGGCCCACCCAGATAATCCATGATGATCTCATCTTCAGACCCTTAGCTTAATTACATTTATAAAACCTCCTTTTCCAAATAAAGTCACATTTACAGGTCTTTGGAGGTTAGGGCACGGGTGTATTTTTTAGAAGGTCTTACTACATCTGTATTGGTCATTGAGGAAGAGCTGTCTTGTGATGAATAGATACACTCAACATTAATTTCTCCTTATATATATTTTTATGAATTTACAGTAAGCTCTTAGTGAAGAAGAACTAACAAGAATTACAAAATTCTATGTAAATTCTACACACTATTAGGTATAGAAAATTATTTTTATGTCCATTGTATTCTCAAGCCGTTCTGATCCTAATAACCAGCATGCTTTCATTAGAAACGAGAATGGCCAAAACCACAAAATAATGAATTCTAAATTGTAGTTTATTTAATAATTTATAAAGATTTCAAAATTTTATTTACGTACTTATACTCCATAACTTTCCCTAGTCTAATAATATCTCTGAAATAGTGAGAAGCATCTTAGAAAGCACACATCCTAGGTTTACTGAGAAAACACTCATTTCTTATAAAGAAAAGCTAATTTATAATAAGAGATAGATATAAATATATTTATCTATAAATATATATTTATCTACATATCTAAATAGATAAGATAAAAATATGCCATTCACACTACAGTTTAACTCTATTTCTGTTATTTAGATTGTTTTCTGTCTTTCAAGTTGATTTCGTTCTCAAAAACGAGCACATTTTACAAAGTATTGCTTTGAAGGAAACCATCAAATTGTTATCTCCATAGAGAATGGTTTTAGTTCGTACTGTGTAAATTCACCATGAATTAGCCTATGGAAATTGGAAGCATCAGGGGTGTCAAACAGCCACCCAAATGGATATTTATATAGGATACAGTTCTGGCAGATTGCTCTAATTTGTAGAAACACAATCTCTTTGCTCACTGCATTCTTTTCCAATACTCTTTGCAAACTCATCTGCTCTGCTCATAGTCTGTGTCATTGGTTGTGTCTTTACAAGCAGAGAAATGAGACATCAAAGAGGAGGTGGGTTTTCCATTCTGTAATCCCTGTCTCTACAGTCGCTGGTTAATCGTTTCCACATCAGGATCATATGAGGAAAGAGAAAGTTTCCATCGCTTCCAAATACCAGCATCAAATACCTAATTAAAAATAGCCTGGTCTTTTACCTCATTCAGTTCCCTTTCCTCTTCCTCCACATCCACAGCCTTGGTCATACCCTTGAGTCATGTTTGTAAACCCTGGAAAGCTCGTGTCTCTCGGTTTTCTCACGCAATTGATTAACAGTAAGAACTTTTGGTTTTATTTTGATGGTGAATAATCTTGAACGAATGACTGTGAACGGTGTTAGATAAGAAACAACACGGTGAATTATTCAGCTGAATGAGGGGAAAGGAGTCAGTGGTATAATTTTTCTCAAGTTTCAAACAAGAAAGTGTTTATATATATATATATGGGATTTTCAGTGAAATATAATCATACCGGGTGGAGCAAAAGTAGATTTATAGTTGTGAGTACAGGAAACACAGAGTTTATTCTTGTGTTAGTTATTGTATCATTTTTCATATGAACAACTGTAAACCCACCTTTGCCCACCCTGTATTTAGCCTAGCAGTTTATGAAACAACTGCTTTAACATACACTCAATCTTTTCTTCTCCCATACTTTTATTTCTTTGTAAATGGCTTTGATAGAGAGTTGAGCAACTTAAAATTTATGACATTCCAGAAGCATCAAGAACAGTGAAAGTCCAATCAACAGGATGTTTTTCTCTAAACATATGGTGCTATTTAAAAAATATTTTTCTTTGTTGATTTTAGAGAAAGAGGAAGGGAGAGGGAGAGAGAGATAGAAACATTGATGAGGGAGAATATCGATTGGCTGCCTCCTGCGTGCCCTCTACAGGGGACCGGGCCCAAAACTGGGCATGTGCCCTGACCGGGAGTTGAATCAGCGACCTCTTGGTGCACAGGTCGACGCTCAACCACTGAGCCACACTAGCTGGACAAGGTGCTATTTTAAAGTGCTTCTTTTCTTATACAGAAATTACTGAGGTTTTGAAAATATCTTATTTAATCTTCACAGCAATCCTGAGAAAGATAATAGCATTAACTCTGTTTTACAGTGATTATAAAATGAGATGCTAAGAAATAAGGATGCGGTGGAATGGATGCAATGAGCTTGGGAGCCCACGATTTCAGGGCTAGTGAACAGCCTGGCCCGTTTGTTTATTTGTTCATTTGGATGTTGTTACTCATGATCCCCAGGGTGCCATTAGGGGAGTATCACTGCATACTCCTGCCCCCAAATAATCCTGATAGCAATGTTATGAGATATATGACCATCCATATTTCATACTTGAGGATATTGAATGTGGAGACATTGAGAAATGTGCTCGTGGTCCCATCGCTCGCATTTTAACTTGGCAGTCCGGCCCCAGTGTCTGTTCTTACTTGCCCCGCCCCCCTTCAGCTGCCTATAAATAGAAACGAGCTCTGCCGGTGGCGCCGCTCCATACTGATGTCTGTTCTCCAGTTTCAATGTAATACTGTGCGTGTGCGTACTACTGCCTTAGTCAGCCTCGACGCAGAAACAGACTGGAAATCTCAGGGGCCGGTGACAAACGCATTTCTTGGCCACGTTATGTCTCTACAGCTGCAAATCAGCTGCTGTGACTGTGTCCCAAGTGTCCTCTCATTCCGGGGCGCTGTGTGCGCCTGGTTCCCGGAAGGAAGCTAGCATGTGGAAGCAATCACGGTCGGCCACGTGTTCGGGGCCTCTGCACGGCCCACTCTGGGCCGCTGCGCGTGGAATAATAACATGCTCAGGCCAGAAGCGCAACCTCTTTGCAGGAACAGAAGCAAAACAGTGAGCAAATAAAAAAATAACAAGCAGCGACAAAAAACAAGCTGATTCGGAGTCACTGAAATACATTTGCATCCATAAAAAATGTGTTCATTGCCATTAGTTGTGCAGAGATAATAAAGGTAAAAATTCAGTTACAGAGTCCCTCATTCTGCTTTATCAGATTCGTTGACATCTAAGGATTAAAAACATTCCCATGGCCTCTAAGTGCCCGGGACGCATACTACTTTTTCTTCCTGTGGGGATTACATCTGTTCAGTTTCATTCAGTTCAGTGCCTTCATAAATTTCCCAGTGCCTCTTATGGAGCTAGCCTTGAACCAAGAACTAACAGGACAGGACTGAGTTTGCTCCCAGAGTACCTTTTATTTTTGTGAGATTGATGAGCTTCCTGAGAACAGGGTAATTGTTCGTCTAGCAGGAAGCTGCTAGCACATAGTAACCACCTAGTGAGTGTTGAATGATGGCCAGACCGACTGAACAAAGGGAGACCGAAGGTTCCCGAACGCGTCTTTTCCTCTCTCCCCTAGGAACTGCTACTCGCAGAAAAGTGGGCTAAAATGAACAAGCTCCCCTTTCCCAAGATTGACTCCAACGTGTTCGATCGCGAAGGGCTGAAGGAGTGCTACGTCTTCAAACCCAAGAACTCGGATGTGGACAAGGACTGCCCGACCATCATCCACTTCGTGCTGGCCAACATCAACTTCAGGAAGTACAAGGCTCCCGGTGCGTGGGAGTGGGCTGTGTTCCGTAAAGGAAAACCCGGTAAAGGAGCAAGGCCAGAACTAAGTCCACGCTGGCTCTTGCTCTCCCGGCTATTTGAACGTTTCCCTTCCCTTGATGAGTAGCTACTGTCCTGACACCCTCCCCATCTTCCCCCTCCAAGATCCCTGCGCTCTTCCCAGAAACAGAAGAGTTAACATCCAGCTCAAGGAACATCTCTGGGGCTTTACTCCAACACCTCCAGTTCCGCTTGTTCTGATGGGTTGGGGCCTCATCATAAGTGTTGTTAAATATTTTGAGCATCACCGCTTAAGGGAGCCCTTGTTTCAGGACAAGTCAGGCAAATGTTCCGGGAATTTTAGCCGACCACACGATGAATGTCATCTAGCAGTACAGCAGGGCTGATCATTTCAGGTTGCCACGTTCTAGTTCACAGAGAAAGAATCAAGTCCAGAGCAAGTCATCCTGTTGTACCATGTCCCGAGGAGCCTGCACACTCTTCAGTGTCCTGGAAGATGTTGATAAACCAAAGGAGAGCTAGAGATTGACAGGCAGGATGCTGAAAGCCTAGAGATTATACTCTATTCGGATCAGAAAACGTAATTGGAAAAGGAAAGACATAAAGAATGGTCGTGGGAGATTTAACAAGATTATGGAGAGTTAGATAATGTTTGGCGTAGGGTTCCCCCCAAAGCAGATTCTGAGCAAAGAATTCAAGTGCAAATAGTTTATTTGGGTGAACTAGGAAACTCCAGTGGAGAAGTGATAAAGGGAAGGGAGAAAGACAGGAAACAAGAGATGTGTTGGGAGCTGACTACCAAGAAGAGAACTTGATCCTGCTAGGAAATGCTGGGAAATGGACTAGAACCTATGATCCAGAATCGGCCTTCCGCATCACACATTCAGAGGCAAGGGAACTCGGGTATTTCTACCCTCAGTCCCTAGAGTCTTTGGTTGACTGCTGCCTGGGACGGAGTGTTACTCATCAGAGTTTCCAGTCTGCTGCTAATGAGCTACACTGCAGGGAAGAGAGGAGGCCCGTAGACACAGGCATGCAGACACTGGGCATTGGACGTGGCCCAGTCAAAACACTGAAATCCTCACCCAGGGACACACCAGTGTATCCTACGGTTACATAACCTCAGTGGGGCTCCCAGTGTTATGTTTATGACTGTTTGTATGTGTTATTCCTTCTGTTTTAAAGATATTTTGTAGTTTTCAAAATAACTCATTTGAGACTCTTCTCATATTTAGGTGTTCCAAGAGAAACTAAGGAAGAGAAAGAAATAGCTGATTTTGATATTTTTGATGACCCCGAGTCACCATTTTCGACCTTCAACTTTCAGTATCCAAATCAAGCATTCAAAAGGCTGCATGATCTGATGTACTTCAATACCCTGAACAACATCGATGTAAGTTATCTCCTATGATTACTGACGATGTCAAGTATTTCATATCACATAATCGGAGCACCACCTTTTTATAATTAAAAATAAAAACATGGTTTATGAATGACACCACCCATGTCATACCATTTTAATTTTCACAGATTATTGTATTAATCTCCAGAAGAACCCTATAAAGTTCACAAATAAGAAAACTAATGCCTCCAAATTGGCAGAGCCTACATTTTGTACTATTATTTTATTGACAGATTGGTTAATATACAGCTTCTTGCCAAAATAGCTCATGTATTTGTCATATGATACAATAAACTAGAAGTAGGAAGAAAAGTGATAGAAAGATAAAAGTAAGAAGTGAATGTAACCAGAAGTATTGTTAATGAATACACTCATGCTTTTAAATGTCTTTTTTTTTCTGGATCTTGGGAATGTCGCCCAAAGTAGCAGCTTCCCCATTTTTTGGCCCCTGAGATATCAAGTATGCTTAGATTTGGAAACTTTAGTAGCAAGTTCTTTTCTTTGGTATCATTCCTATCACTGGTGTTATCTGCCGATAAGATTCTGTGCCTACGTGAAATTCTTTAGTCTCTAACTCACTGTTGTATAATTGGAATTGTGTTGGCTTCTAGTTCCAAATCCCAGTGTCTGACAAATTCCTATCAGTTGTGAAAGCCCAACTTCATTAGCCTGATTGGATTTTGCACATTAGAAATTAAGAAAACAGAGGGGAAAAAGGAAGGAATTAAGTGGAGAGGGAAAGGCATCATGTATAACATGCCAGTCTTTTTGGAGACTGTGAATGGCTCAAAGAACACACTGTGTGTGCATGACTGTTCTTTGCATCTGAGATTGAATTGGGTTTGTGAGCTAATAGAATTCTGGCACATCTAGTTTGCTTGCTTGTGTAGTTTGACCTGAGACTAGTAATGATCAGTTGTGTACAGTTGTAACAGTTACACTGTAATATGTATATTAATCGATATCTTTAGCTTTTGTAAATGTAGAAAAATTTCCCCAATAAGCTTCAGTTCCTGCAACTCTTAAAACGCTTTCTTGTTAGCTTTCAACTATGAACAATGTGGTAATTCATGTGGAACATACTTAGCAAATTTTATAGCATATATCATTTTCTGAGTATATGTGTTCCTTTTTTTTATTTTTTTTATTTTTTATTTTTTTATCCTCACCCGAGGACATTTTTCCATTTTTTTTTGTTGTTGTTCAGGTAGAGTGGGAGGGAGAGAGAGGAACAGAGAGAGAGAGAAACATCGATGTGAAAGGAACACATCAAGTGGCTGCCACCCGCACAACCGACCAGGGCCGGGGACAAACTGCAACCGAGGTACATGCCCTTAGCGGGAACCGAACCTGGGTCTCTCCGGACCGCAGGCTGACGCTCTAACCGCTGAGCCAAACCGGCCAGGGCTATGTGTTCCTTTTTTACAAGCAGTGGACACTTGAGATCCATATGCTACGTTGTTTCTCTTGTGATGGTGAAAATTTAAAAAATATTAAGAGAAAATCATTATTTAAATCTATGATTTATAAAGAACAAATCTTTTCAAAATAGAGTTGTTTTATAAAAACCCCTGCTTGTTAAAAGAGACTATGGGGTCATATCAGAGTAAAACTATTTTTCCAGTATGAAGGCAATAAACTCAAAACTAAATATTCTTTGAGATGAAATGTATTATACTTGATACGTTATCTTCAAATGGAAAAGCATAGATTGTAGGAATATATAAATAACTTATTGGACTTGAGAAAATAAAAGATACATGCACACATATACGGGGTGGGGGGGGGTGCAGGCAAAAGTAGGCTTAAAAAAGAAGACAAAGAATACAATAATTAATAAATAAATAACAATACTAGAATAAACTGTTTTCCTTACTCAAAACTGTAAACCTACTTTTGCCCACTCGTGTGTGTGTGTGTGTGTGTGTGTGTGTGTATTTATATATATGAATATATGTGTAACTTAAACATCTACATTTCTCTCATTGTTTTCAGTCCTGGTTTATATAAAACCTATTAAACTATTTGCTATAAATATCTATTTTATTAAATTTGCTATTTATCTATTTTACAAACATTCTTCACAGTAGTTTGTTTGACACATAAATGAAAAGTTAAAAGCTAAACAAAAATAGACTGAGTTCCCAAATAACCGTGCTGACTTTCAGCTCATCAAATGTTGATTCTTCACAACCATTTAATTTAGTAGGTTTTGATTGCTTTCAAGAACTTTCCCCACATGGCATGTAGAAGCAAGGTCACGGGCTTTATATTATGTTTAGATCACAGATGGGCTATTTGGGTGACTTTGAATAAGGTACTTACATTTTTTGGGCCACAGTTGACTCATCTCTAAAACAGGTGTAGCAGCATCTATCATAATGGCAGTAGTGACTCTTTAATCAAGTAAGGTATGAATAGTGCCTGGCTGGCAAGCTGCTCAATAAATGGGAACCTTACCTAAGTGTGTCTGTACTCTATACCAGGATGGATACATGCCAAGATCTTTGCAAATGCCCAGAATTAAGACTATAGACAGATGTGAACAGGTAATAGCAGCCTGGGCAGTAAATAAATGTTGTTTGAATGAATGAAGATAGGCTTCCTCTTAAATTATATGACCACTGAGACTTGTGTTCAAGTAATTTTTGGTTGTGTGTGTGTGTGCACACCTCACACCCAGGTTAGAGTTCCAGTTTTCACTGACATTTTCTCTCTCCCATGATAAATCTTCCTTGTCCCTCACTTTTTACTGAAAAAACAGAGTTGATCACAACCAAAGCTTCTTGCTGAGTGATGATAAAGAACAATGCAACTGCTGAGGTCGGATGCTGTTGAGTTCATTAGGCTCAGTCATTAGCTAAATCACTCGTTCCCACACCCTTTGCATAGAGCAGGGTACTAACTCACACTTCAGCAACACCCACATTGACTTGTTATGGACTGTCGGGATGGCTTGAAATTGTGGACACTGAACATAAACTCTTCTAACGCAAAGCCACGTGACTGCCAAGTCTAAATGAAGACCCTTTCACCTCTGGGGCCAAGGCAACTTTTCACCTTCAATTCACATCCGAACATAAATTTCTCCTGTGCAGACTCCCCTGTCTCTGACGGCTGTGTGTCCCTGGGGCTTCATTGCCCCCGGAGATCCTGGCGAAGCCGATTCCACTTCATCTTTGGAAAAACCTCTGCCCTGCTTGTGCTCACTCATGACAGCAGCCTAGCTTTGTCCTTGGCAACAGATTTCTGCACTTGCTCAACCTCCCAAATTCCTTTCCACTGAGCATCGCTTGGCCTGGCTGCTTTTTCATTGGCAGGATTTCACAGTTTCCTTTTTTTTTTTTTTGGAAACCTAACATATAATAGTGACTTATACTGGTAGACATGTGGTATGTGGGAAGTGCAGAACCTTTGGAGTCGGACCAAACTGGGTGCTCAAATCCTTGCTGGCTGTCTCTTGGCTTCGTGATCTTGGGCACATGGGGTCACTTCTCCAAATTTTACCTCCTTATTTGTAAGGGGAAACATTGCTGCAAGTCTTATAGATCCGGATACGCATTCATCAAACAATATAATGTCAGGGCTTGGCATCTAAGTGACACTTAATAAACTGAAGCAGTTAATATGACAATGATGATAATTATCAGTGTTCATATTATCTTCCGCTTTGAATTAGCAATTGAAACCCATGAAAAACGATGACTTGGCTCATTCGCCTTGTACCCTCCAGAGATACTGATCACAATGCCTGGCACCTGAAATATGCACTGAAGTTTTTATGAATGATTTTTTTAAATGCCGCCGACTTACTGGCTGAAACTGTTGAGGAACTGAATGTGATTGGAGGAGGGCATAGCAAGGGTCAGGATACAAGGCCTGGAGGCAGTTCCTGACCTCGGAGAGTCTGTGCGGTGTGTGCCTGGCCAGGGAGCAGGGCTGCGTGCTCCCCAGTAAACCACTACTTTGATCTGGAAGGAATATGCCTTCTGAGATCGCTTTGCCAGGCCCTCGCTGATTCAGCCATCACAGGAAGGTGTACTGTTACGCAGTCTCATTCAGCTTGTTAACTCAGTGCGCATAGTCTATGAGCCTATCGTGTGTCAGCTTCTTCAGCATACGTCAATGATGCATAATAATGAGCTTTTAGAATCTGTTCTCGAACAGTTCTATAATATGTTAAACGTTAGATGCTAATTAAAACGAGGGACAGCACAAATCCAGAAGTACTGGTACTCAATTCTTAATTTATTGATATTTCATCATCCCGATAAGGGTGTGTCTAGGTACAAGTTAAAGTTTTTATCTTTTTAAAAATAATTTAGAAGCTTCTAAAGTAGCATGACCCAGTATTTTAGGCCCAAGTTCACCTATGTTTTGTGTCTCCTATGATCTCTTTCCATCTTATTTCTTCATTAATTCAACACACTTATTGAGTATCTGCTGTGACAGGCACTGAGATACAACGGTACACAAAACAAAACAGCAAAAACACGAGGAAGGTTTGAGTGCTTACTATAAACTAAATATTTCTCCCCCAAATACTGAGCACTCCAAACTAGCCTTTCAGGTAGGTACTTTCATTTACATGTGAGGAAACTGAGTCATGGATTGTTTCGGCGGAATGTGGGAAGTCACAGAATTCCATGAGGTGCTGAGATGGACCACGGGCTTTCCCCCCTTTCTTTCCTAACTTTTAATCCATATTTCTGAATATCCCCCAAACACCGCCTCATCTCCAACCAGATGCTTCCTACACATGCCATGACCTTCTGTCTTTAGCCTTTTTATAACACGACCCTTCTACTGAGAATGTCCAGTTTTTTTACTCCACTTATAAAACCTACCTGTCCTTCAACTCAACCCAAGTATCATTGTCCCCATGAGTTGAACTCTATCCTGTTTAACCTAACCTTCACTGATAACCTTCTGTACGTTCATTAATTTTACAAATACTTATTGTTCCCCTTCCATGTGCTCAGTGCTGGGATCCAGAATGACAACATGTAAAAGGTCTCTGCTTCCATGACACTTTGGTGTTAACTGGGAAGGGACACATTCACCAGAAATTTCACATCATTTAGGCCAGTATACCTCTCTGTAGTTTTCTATACTTGTAATTTCTATTTCTCCAAATATATATTGTGACTTCCTCTTTGGGCTCATTTTTAATTTTTTTTCTTTATTGTTTTCTTTTTTTTAAATTTTCTTTTTAGGGAGAGGGAGAGATAGAAACACCGATGAGAGGGAAATACATTAATCAGCTGCCTCCTGCACTCCCCCTCCGTGGGAGCAAGCCCGAAACCCGGGCATGTGTCCTGACCAGGAATCGAACCAGGACCTCTCAGTCCATGGGACGATGCTCAAGCCACTGAGCCACACCAGCCGGGCTCATTTTTAATTTTCTATTTTTGGCAGTTCAGTATTTGCTTATGGATTGCTTCCAAGTCACACTTCTAAATTTGTTCCTTTTGTGAAGAAGATCACATATTACATGTTTTTCTTTTCTTATTCTCTGCCTTTATTGTCAAAGATTTAAATGTTCTGGATCAACAATTAGGAGGCTATTGAATGGCACCACTGGAAAATGGCGTGGGTCACACATAGGAAGGGGCAGTGGCAATGCAAGGGTGCGTGACAGGGAGGGCTTGGAACCTCAGTGTACTTCAGGGGTGACTGAAAGGAGACATTACAAACACTACTTATGAAATTTATAATGAAAGAAACCCAGGAAGATTCAAATATGACCTATTGCGTTTTTAGAGACATCCAGTGGTACCATGTATCATGCTGGAAGGCTTGAATTGAGCAACTGATGTAGTTGAGCCTCTTCTGTTAATAAATCACAGTAAATCGGGTTTTTTTTTTTTTGGCAGTAATCTGAAAAAATCTGGTTAATGGTTTCATAGTGTTAATGTGCCACCTAGTGGTTCTCGTTGCATAGGATTCGGATTTTTCAGAGTTGTGTAAATACTCATTTTCCTTTATAAGAATGTCCTGTTTACTAGAAACACCTGCCAAGGTCCAAGTATGGTAAATATACTCATCATTGATATTAATATTGCTGAATGTTTGTGCTCATGAATTCATTATAAAGGAATTGACAGCCTTTTTTATTTTATTTTATTTTTTTTATCCTCACCAAGGATATTTTTCCATTTTTTGTACAGACAGAGTGGGAGGGAGAGAGAGGAAGGGAGAGAGAGAGAGAGAGAAACATCGATGTGAAGGAACACATCGAGTGGCTGCCACCCACACGACCAACCAGGGCCGGGGACAAACTGCAACCAAAGTACGTGCCCTTAGCAGGAACCGAACCCGGGTCTCTCCGGACCGCAGGCCAACGCTCTAACCGCTGAGCCAAACTGGCCAGGGCAGGAATTGACAGTCTTTATCAATACAATTTCCCCCTGTGGTCTTTTATAGATTAAAGCTTTTTAGGTGTTTGGAAAGGAAATCGCTGACTTTTTATTTTACTTGGCACTTCTCTGTAATGAGAGTCGATGTGTCTTGTGCTGCTATGGTCAAGGAGAAACCAACTGAAAACTTGGTGATAGGATATCTAGAAAGGAGGGGATTTATTTTTTTCCTTTAAAAAATGTTTTTCCATTGCAGTTGACATTCAAAATTATTTTCATTCTCTGCATGGTTTCTTTATACTTCAGTTCTAGGAGTTCTGTTCAGTTAGTCTTTAGATGGTTCTCCAGGTTGATTGTTCTATGTGGTTGTGGGAGGAGGCAAGTCCAGTGTTTACTTACTCTGCACCTTGATCAGAACCACAGAGGTGGGGAGATTATGAAAAGATGTAGTAGGGCCCTGGCTAGTTAGCTCAGCTGCTTAGAGCATCCTCCTGACATGCCATGGTTGCAGGGTTTGGTCCCTGGGATCCCTGGTCAGAATACAAAGAATCAACCAATGAACACATGAATAAGTGGAACAACAAAGTAATGTTTCTCTCTCCCTCTCCCCCTCCCACTTTCTCCCTTCCTCTCTCTCTCTCGAATCAATTTCAAAAAAAAAAATTGTTAAAAGAAGATGTAGTAGGACACATTTAATCACAGAATCGATTTGCTGAATTTACTAAATAATTAGCCCATGATTGGCTACGCATAGTGCTTTTTGTTTCTAGTAAACTTTATGGCATCACATCTAATTTGAAGCTCTTAAATTTCCTCACACGTGGTCAGTTTGAAAATAACAACAACACACCAATGCCAGTTATGGAATGTCTCCTATGTGCCATGCACTGTGCAAAGTACTTTCTATAAATGATCCTCAATCCCCACAAAAGCCAAGATTAGTAGTAGTATTCTCATGTAAAGAAGAGGAAACAGGTGCAAGAATTTTAGCTAATTCCCCTTGATCTCACACAGCCGAAAGGTCAGGGTCTCTTCTTCACAGGCCTGGAGCCTCTTCCTTGCCATAGAATTCATTATGTTTCCCTTACTCAGGGAGAACATGGGGTCAGCAAATATCTGCTTTAATTAAAAGACTTAGTAACATTTGAACCCATTGTTTTCCCGGAAGACAATGATCTATACAGAGGCGGGCCAAGGTAGGTTTCCAGTTGTTTGTATGGAAAAAGAACACAATAATCAGTAAGTAATAATACAAGAATAAACTCACATACTCAAAGTTGCAAACCTACTTTTGCCCACCCCATATGTCTATAAATTTTTAAATGATAAAGTAAATAAAGCTGTCACATCCCTGTGATAAAACCCTCTTTCCATAAGACAACCGCTTGTTGTTTCGAGTTGCTGTCAGAGAACAGAGGGCCTGCCCATCGGGTCTGACATGAAGCCACAGAACGTTACTTGCAGGTTAACACCACCAGGTCACACGTCTCTCTTCTCCAGGCATTGGACCTGGCTGCCCGGCGAGATCGGAGGTGGGCATGGGCAAGCCCCTCTGTGCACACCTCTCCCAGGCCAAGGGGGCCACACCAGCTCTGGGAGGAGGGGTTGGGGGGCCCTAAACTGCTCAGACTTGCCAAGTATTCCTCCCCACAGTAGAAGGCTTAACCGCATGTGGAGAATACCTTCATGTTGCTTAAAGACCCCTGGGGTGGAGATTAAAGGGGATTGTAGGATATCCCTGTGACTTGCCTCTGTGTCCTGAAACCACAGTGGTCACTGAGCTGAAATCCTACAGTCCTAGCCTGGGGAATGGGGTCTTCGTGACGGTGACAGGGATCTAAAATAATAGCGGAGCCGAGGTTACAATCCAGACCTCTCTTCCGAAGTCCATTCCCATTGCTCAGCAGTAACTGCTTCAACTAAATCCCAAATTCTCTCTCTCTCTCTCTCTTTTTTTTCTTTCCCAAAAGGTCCGCACTAGGTTAACTTCATATCAGAGAAGTGATCATTGCAATAGCAATTCTTAGAGATTGTAGTCACCATTTATTGGAGTATATAGAAGGATTATTCAAAATAAAAAATAGCCATCCTCAATAAAATCTCAAAGCATGGTGTTTTCTAGATAGAGGGCATCCATGATTTATGACCGGATCTTTTTAGCTGAGGAAGCAGAGCAATTCGTCAGCAATGCCTTCTCTCCTCATTAGGATTAGGGAAAGTCTTTTACTTCCTTGTGGTTTTTCATGTCCATTTGTCCACTAACTATAAAGAACATAAATTCTAGGTTTAGTAATCACTGTTTCTTCCCTCTCAACACCTTCCCGATGGAGGACAGAATGAAGATAAATTTACCATGTTACAAGTATTTTACTCCCAATCTTATCAGCACGTATCTGGAACACTCCCAGAATATTGTCTACCCCTCTCTGGTAGGGGAGGGAAGAGTATTGAATATGAGCTTATCCAGAGTGTAATGGTGAGATGTTGAAATTAAATATACACAGGCATGATTCAGAGATTTCCTTCTCCATTTCAAAAAGAATTCTATAATGAAAAAATTAATCAGATTTTTGTTTTGACTAAACAAATGTTTAAATGAGTTCAGGGCAGCCCTGGCCAGTTTGGCTTGGTGGTTAGAGCATTGGCCCTCGGACCAAAGAATTGCGGGTTTGATTCCTGTCAAGGGCATGTACCTCAGTTGCAGTTTGTCCCCAGTCCTGGTTGGGGTCATGTGGGAGACAACCAGTTGACGTGTCCCTCTCTCATGGACGTTACTCTCTCTTGGGTGAGAATAAAAAAAAAAAAAATGAGTTCAGGGTAGCATGAATGATCCCTCTTTTGCCTCTATTTGCAGGTGATAAAGAATGCCATCTTTGAAAGCATCGAATATAGAAGACAGAATCCATCTCGTTGCTCGGTTTCCCTCAGTAACGTTGAGGCAAGAAGATTCTTCAACAAGGAGTTTCTAAGCAAACCCCCGGCATAGTTTGTGTACTGGGAAGGGCAGCAATTTTTGATGCAGAAGCAGTTTGAAATTCCATGACAACTGGATTAAAGCACAATACAGACAGTAGTACTAATGATAAGAGGCTGATGGATGCTCAGACTCGTAGTTATTTATATAAAGCCACATGAGAATAATACCCTTATAAGTTTGTTAGGTTAACAGATGATGTTGATTATGTAAAAATATACTCAGCTACATTTTCTATCAGTATGGATTTCCTGATGCAAATGTGGGAACACAGACTGTATTTTTAGACATTCCTCACCAACTATGTTATGTGTCCTACTTTTAAAATGTGGTTTCTTTTTAGAATATTTAACACGTCAATCTTAATAAGTAAAAACTTGCATTGTGTGTGAATGTTATTCACTGACTGGATTTATTCATGCCATGAGACAACACTATTTTTTATTTATATGTGCATTTATACATATACAAAATAAACTCAAATTTTCGCAAATTAGCACGCGGTAAACTGAGTGTTATTATTTTAAATGAGATATTGCACTGTTGCTATGAAAGACTCTCACATGTATGGCTTCCAAACACAAAACTCGTAAATCCTAAATTTAAATGTGAACCTATCATTTAAACACAGTTATTTTTCTTAAAAGAGAAAGTGTGTATAAATTGTTGAGCAAATAGTATATATTTATTCAGCAAGTACAAAAAATGTAACCACTTCTAGTTTAACCATTTACTTTGCTGATATTATCCTGGACTGTGTATCCTACAGAAAGCACCAGAGAAAAATCCAGAAGAGTGGCAAGGGCTGAATATACAAGACTTGCCTTAGTGACAGTCTGTATTGGAAGAATAAGGACTTTCTTTTTTTTTTCCTTTATTGATTTTAGAGAGAGAGAGGAAGTGAGAGGGAGAGAGAGAACCATCGATGAGAGAGAACATCGACTGGCTGCCTCCAGCACGCCCCCCACTGGGGATCGGGCCCATAACCTGGGCATGTGCCCTGACCGGGAATCGAACTGGCGACCTCCTGGTGCATGGGTTGATGCTCAATCGCTGAGCCACACCGGCTGGACGAAAATAAGCACTTTCTTATTTTTCTTTCTTTGAATTATCTTTCTTTAAGCTCACTATTCATTTGTCTTTTTTTTCCTTTCCCCTTCCTTGGCATTTCCACCTGCGAGGAAAGACTGAAAACAAACAGAAGAAGGAGGGAACCTTGAAAGTTCAGTTCTTTCATTGGTTGATGTCTGCATATGACACATGAGTGCCCACGGCCGGTCATCAGCATGTGGCAGGGTCTGGGGATACAGCAGTGGGCAAAACTGACCGAAGTGCCTGTCCTCAAGGCCCTTCCGTTCCAGAGGAGGTGACCAATGACGAACAAGACAAATACGTTTCTAGAGTGTTGGTCGTAGTGCTAAGGAGGATGAGAAGAGTTGGGGGTGTATGGCTTTGAATGGGCCCTAGGGACGGTCATACGGAGAGGAGGGGGGCAGAGGGAAGATGGGGGCTGTGGGGACGGTGCCCGTGGATGTTCAAGGGAAGGGCCGACCTGGCAGCAGGGGCCACGCTCGTGCTCTGAGTAGGGCCCAAGCGTGTTCCGGGGATGGGGACGAGCCCGTGTGCCCCAAGCAGAGAGGGGGGCAATTCTTTGTGAGTTAATTATACAAGAGAAGAGTCTGAAACAATGTATTACATTAGTGACATGCTTTGGGCAGGATAAGAAGAGGATTCTAGCCCCGCCGGTGTGGCCGGTGTGGCTCAGTGGTTGAGCTTCGACCCGTGCACCAAGAGGTCACCAGTTCGATCCCCAGTCAGGGCACATGCCCAGGTTGTGGGCCAAATCCCCGAGGGGGTAGGGGGGCATGCAGGAGGCGGCCATTTGATGTTCTCTCATCGGTGTTTCTCTCTCTCTCTCTCTCTCCCCCTTTCCCTTCCTCTGTCTCCAATATATCAACAAAGGGCGGGGGAGAGGATTCTAGCCCCCATCTGTTATAGTGCAACAATCTGAAGTATGAGGAGACAGCAAATGAATAAACCTAGCAGTTCTCTTGTTTGTCACTATCATGGGTTCCGGGGGAGAGCAGGCATCGCCAGTGCCCGGGACTGCACCCACACACAGGACCCTAACCCTGAACCAGATACACCAGGACGCAGAAGCCTAGCTCGGGATGCGGCCAATGCAACCGGAGACACCTGGGCGCCCTGGTTCATGGAGCGTGGGGACCCATCGGGCGGTAGATTCAAAGGGGGCCTTCTGTGGCAATGCGCAGCTGCCACCTGGAGGGGGTTTCCCGGTGGCCCCTCCACCCTGGACGCTCTGCAGGTCTTTGGGCCTGGCCCCGGCTCACCGCCCGCGGGGTCCCGGCTACCCACGGCCCGCGGTGGAAGTGGGGAGCCCACGAAAGCGCAGATCAGGGTGACCAGGGGCCTGGAACAGGGCACCAGTCCGGAGAGGCCAGGTCACAGAAGCAGGATCTTGGGGACGCGGGGCATTTGCCTCATCCCAAACCCTAACCGACAGGAGTGCGGTGTCCCCGAAGGCGGACCTGAGGGATCCGGTGGCCTATCGAGGGCAGGACCAGGCAGGCGGCAGGGGGACAATCTAGTAGGAGACACTAGGAGCCACCGGCAGCAAGTCCGAATGGTTCTGACTGTTCTTAACTTGCAGTGTCCCCTTCCACAGGGCAGACTGTGCAGGAGGTTGGGGACAGACCCCAGCTCCAGGGCCTGGAGGGCCCCGCCTGCCCAGTGTCCTTGGTACAAGGTGACCTGCACGTGCCAACGGCGCATGCGTGAGCCCTCCCTTTAAACCAGCGGAATGGAACCAGGCGCGGGTCGGGCCAGGCTGGGCCCAGCAGCAGGACTGGGATACAAGGCATCTGCCTGCTTCCACACCCCAAACCGCACATGCCAAATGCCCTCTTCACCGCAGGAGTAAGGCTGGTGCCAGCTAATAAAAGACTCCCAGGGGCGCTGGGTGCTGCCGAAGCCAAGGGCCCGCTAGCCGCGTGTCCACCTGGGAACTGGCTGGCGCCACTCGGTAGCTGCCACCGCAGGGCGCTGTTCCGGGCCGGCCGCCCTTTGCCCGGGGACTGCGGGTGGCAGCCCGGCCCCAGCGGCACAGGCCTGGGAGGCCCAGGCTGACCCAGGACGACAGACAGAAGGGGTGAGCTCTGCGCGTGCTGAGGAGTTGAGGGGGCGAGGGGTCCGAACCCTGCCACCGTGGGCTTAGGAGTGCTCTTGGGGAGGCATCCGAAGGGCAGCAGTGGCGTCTTCTTATGCCACCCATGAGAAATGTGGTAGCTGGAGAAGCCCGGAGCCTTCAGACAGTGTGACTATCACCCATTTACAGGTACCCCTGGGTGTGCTTTAGGGGTGGGGGCGGAGGAGGGGGATCCTCCCACACTGGAGGATATGCAGGCGGAGGGGTGGGCCCCCAGCTCCACAGGCCTAGGAGGCCCAGGTTGTCAGAGCCGCAGGTGCAAGGGGAGCAGAGTTCAGGGGAGCCAGGGATCCCGGGGGGAAGAGTGCAGGTCAGGGGTGCAGGATCTGGGGACTCCAGGCATCTGCCCACCTCTAAGCTCTAAACCACCTAAAGGCGCATATTCGCCCAGAGGGCAGAGCTGCAGGAGGCTGGCCTGCCTTGCCAGGGTGGGGCATCATCTGATAAGAGACACCTGGGAGCTCTGGTTTCTGGAAGAGCACGGGACACCTTAGGCTGCAAGTCCACCTGGGGACTGATGATGATATTTTGTAGCTGCCCCATGAGGGTGATTTCCAGAAGGGGCCCCCTCCTTACTGGAGGCTTTGGAAGTGAGAACTGTGTATGCAGGCGCTGGGCAGTTGGAACTAAGAGAGGGCTTGGGACCTGGAACTAGGCAAGGGTCCGGAGAGGCCCCATCACAGGATGGGCTTTTGGGGGCAAAACATAGTCTAACTCCGAAGCCCAGAAATATCCAAATGGCAACGTTCCTGCTGAATGCAGAGTTCCAGGTTACTGGCCAGCCTTGCTAAGAAAGTCTGGGAGGGCAGGCAGTATTTTCTTCTAGGAGACACCAAGTGTCCTGGTTGCTGGCACAGCCCTGGACACCAACACCGCCAGGCAGCAAGTCCAAGTGAGAGTGGCTGTCGCCAATGCCAATTTGCAGTGGCTGCCCAGGGTGACCTCTGGGGGTGGGCCCCTCCACACTGAACACTGAGCTAAGGCCATGCCCCACCCCCACAGGCCTGCAGGGCGTGGCTGCCCCAGGCCAGGTGAAAGGGTGCACACTGTGCATTCACGTGACAGTGACAAGCAATTCAGGGCAGCTAAGGATGTGGAGCCCAAAGGGTCAGGAGAGGCCCTTATATCGCCCTGCAGCCTAAGACTCTCCAGGTGGTCGTCCAGGGCAACCACAGTGCTCCCTTATTCCCTTCCCTCAGGGCATCCTGTGCTGTTTCTGGTTCAATGTCCGATTTCCACTGTTACTTTTTAATTTTAGATTTTCCAGTTGTTGGGGGCAGGGGAGGGCAGGAAAGACGGGTCCATGATGTGTGAAAGCAAGGACTTGAAGAAGGCGCAGACTTTAGGTCCATCAGACCAGCTCCATTTCGCTGTAGCTGTTTGCACTTAACTTCTCCAGGCCTTGTTCTCCTTACCTGTGTGTGGGGCCCGGGAGACTCTCACCTGCGCTGGGTCGACTGCACGCTTCTCCCCAGGGCGAAGGAGCCTTGGTCAGTGCTATGGGACTTTTTTACTAAAGACGAATGCTATTCCACATGGTTCCAGGTGTCGGTGTTGCTTAGTAACACAGCTGGATTTACGAGTCGCATTTGGTTTAGGGGAGGTCAGGGAGGGCCGTGTTTCAACAGCTGAGGTGAGTCCCGTAGCTGGCTTGGGATATGGGAAGAGATTTTCCACCAGGAACGGTCTCTGGGCCCCGTGGTACGCAGGTGCTTTGCATGAACACTGATGGTGGTTTGAGACCTGGAAACAAAGCATCTTGCGTGACTCCCCTCCGGGGCGGGAGGAAAAGAAGCCTGTGCCTGAGACTCTGGGGCCCTTTTGAACGAGTGAGTGCCTTCTGCTGTTGCTGTGCTTGCCTGAGAATAGACCGAGTCTTATGAGCCCTTTCCGAGATCAAACACTTCCAGATGACTAATGTGCAATTAATGCACTGAAAACAGTACTGATAATCTCCCCATTATATTAAGGATTAAGCAGAACAATCGATGTGAAATGCTCGAGTCCATGCCTGGCATGTTGTAGGTGATTAATGACTGATAGTTGTAATATTTACCAAAACATTGTTTGGGGTCAAACACATTTTAAGCATTCAGAGCAAGAAGGAATGCTGTAATTACAGTGGTGATGGACACTTACAGAGACGGTGAGACTTCGCCTTGGTTGTGGATGCTGTAGCATTAGGAATGCAGGAAGAAACGCGAGGCATACTGACGGAGAAAACAGGACGAGGCCCAGGGAAGAGAGTGGTAGTGTTTTTTCTTTTTCCTTATTGGTTTTAGAGAGAGAGGAAGGGAGAGAGAGATAGAAACATGGATGAGAGAGAACATTGATTGGCCACCTCCTGCATGCCCTCACTGGGGATTGGGCCCACAACCTGGGAATGTGCCCTGACTAGGAATCGAACCCGTAACCTCTTGGTGCATGGGTCGATGCTCAACCACTGAGCCACACCAGCCAGATGAGAGCGGTATTTTTAAGAGACCAGTGAGGATGGAAGCTTGACCAGAAAGGAAGAATTACTGAGAGATGAAGCCCCATAGGTACATGGGAAGCTGTTCACAACAGCAAAAATCGGGGAAACACCCAAGTGCACATCCCCAAGGAGAGTGGATGAATAAACTGGGAAATGGTCAAACAGGACTATTACACAACACTCAATAAATGAACTATGATTACGCGCAGCATTATAGATGCATTTTTAAAAGAATAGTTTATTGATTTTTAGAGAGAAAGGAAGGGAGAAGATAGAAACAGGTGCTTCATGCATGCCCCCTACTGGGGATCAAGCCCCAAACCTGGGAATGTGCCTACCTAACCAAGAATGGAACCAGCAACCTTTTGGTGCACAAGATGACGCCCAACCAACTGAGCTACATGGCCAGCTATAGATAAATCTTAACATAATATATTAAGATAAAAAAACAACCAAAATAAAAATGTATGTCTTTAAGCAATATATATATATATTATATACTATATATACATACGTGTGTGTATATAAAACTATATTAGAAGGAGCGTGCAAGCGAAAGCACACAGTATTTAGGGAGATGGTTACCTTGGGAAGTAGGCAGCAGATGGATGGAGCAGGGACCACACAGCTAGATGTAACTTATTGCCAAAGTCCGAGCTTTCATACCGGCTGTTAGGTCCACCACAGGTGCATTTTACATTATTAAAAATATACACATACATATACATACAAGAGAGCCATTCTTGGACCATCCATAAATGTTCCATGAGCCAAGGTTAACATTAAACCACTTCTGTGATCTTAATGTCCTTTACAGAAACACACACACACACACAAATAAAAACAAAGGCGCAGCAATATTTTGCAAACCCATGTGATCCAAGAGCCTTACTTTGTATACTCATTAATAAAAGAAAATACAGAATATGTCTTCTGTGGCAGAGAGTAGTTCTCCCCAAACCTTTGATTTGCTCCCCTTTATTTTCCATTCCCCTGCAGCTAGCCCAGTGAAATGCCAATGGATGTGATGCCAGTTACTATTGAGCCAAAATAAGAAATAAAATGTTTCTGTGTGAAACCACTGGGATTTGGGAGTTGTCTGCTACCCTAGCCTCTTGGGACTAATACATCTAATTACAAAAACCTCATACATTCTAAATTCCAAACTTAAAAAATAAATATTACATCACATAAAAGATTCATAATATTACCAAGAGATAGAACAAGTCTCTAATGCACCAAGAAAAAAGAACATTAGAACTGATGTTGTCCTGACTTGAATCAAGTCTGCGTGGTGGCCTGAGGTGAGTTTCTTAACCTGCTATGCTTCTATTTCTTCATCTAGAAAATGAGGATAATTTTTAAATGTTTTTATCTTCTTAGAAGATGTTTATGAATATCAAAAGGGTATATGAAAGCTTTAACAAATATAAGGCCTTTTTGGGGGATCTTATTTTTCTTTACCTCCTTGAAAATCAAGGGGCAAGATAAAAGATTTGTCAAATGATAAACATTTACAATGCCTAATTACCCATCGATTCGAATCAGGCAGCATCCAATAGTAGCTAGAAAGGAGCTCTGAGGAGTTTTATAAAATGAGAGACTTATAGGCGGAAGGGAGGAACACAGTTATACGAGGCAAAAAAGCAGATTGATCATTGAGACTTACTTTCCTAAAGGGTGGCAGGGATCTGGAGGGCAGATTACATAACCAATGCTGAGCAGGTGATTTCTGATGAACTGGTTTAAGATTCCATTCCTAGGAGAACAGACTCTTTAATTTAAAAAAGTTTTGGTTCAGTGATGTAGGGTTTAGTGTAAGCGACTCTGTTTGGGGCTTGTTGTCTTGTTTTGCAACAGACTTAATTGATGGAGCCCTCAGTAACTAAAGGAAAGTAATAAAGTATCAACTGCTGGTGAATAGGAAAATATGTATTCTATGTATAAAATGCAGTAACTCACACATTTAAAAATACATATATAAATGAATACATGTAAGTAAATTTCTTAGTGTGACCACTAGATGGAAGCATTCCTCCAAAAATTGTTCTACATGCACCCGTCTTCAGTTTGTCTTTTAAAGCAAATTTCTCCACTGAGATGGCTTCTGGACAGATCTTGCACCTGGACATACACAGATAATGTTATATAACTGGACTGAAATAATGTAACGTATTTTTAAAAAAGGGATTCACCTATTCTGTTGTCATCCTTTTCTGCTGCAAAACAATGTAAAGATACACAGAAATAAAATGGATTAATGAGAACTTTTCACGGATTAATGAAAACCTAGAACCTACTCAACACACCGCAGAGAATCGTCACCCAGCTTCTAACACGTTCCCAGCCACAGCCATATACGTGTTGTCCTTGAGCCTGGAATTTCTTTAGACGCCTTGCTTTTCTGGGAGCTATCTGCACTTACACTCCTCCGCCCCTTCATTGTAAGGGCAGAGAGAAACCATTTCTCCTCTGTGAGTCTTCCCTGCCTCTGAGCTCCCCGTGCATATCTCCATTACAGCCCCGCCCACTGCCCAGTGGTTTATTTCTTTATCTACCTCGTACCTCGCTGCGAACTGAGCACAGGGACCGGGGCTTCGGCCGGGAAGAGGTACCTGTTTTAAGCAGGAACTAGTGATTCTTTGCTGAATGAACCCCAGACTTACCTCTGTGTGCAATCTACCGCCCATCGGTCCGAGATATTATGTGGCCCCAAATTCCTCAAGTCAAATTGTCTTCCGTACCCTCCCCACACATTTCCAGTGTTGGCTACACCCATTCAGGGTCAAGTGCTGAAACAAAACTTAGTGATAGAATTCTGAACCCCCCAAGCTTCTCATATTCTTCCGTGAAAGTGCAAAACCTTTTTAGTGTAAAGGAATTATGTGAATTTTGTGGCAGTGATGTCATATAAAAAGATGTAGATAAATAGCCCTGGCCAGTTTGGCTCAGCAGTTAGAGAGTCGGCCTGCGGTCCGGAGAGTCCCGGGTTCGGTTCCCGCTAAGGGCATGTACCTCGGTTGCAGTTTGTCCCCGGCCCTGGTTGGTCATGCGGGTGGCAGCCACTCGATGTGTCCCTTCACGTCGATGTTTCCCTCTCTCTCTCTTCCTCTCTCTCCCTCCCACTCTGTCTGTACAAAAAATGGAAAAAATGTCCTCGGATGAGGATTAAAAAAAAAAAAAAAAAGATGTAGATAAATAATCTTACATTCAGAACTTTCTTGAACCCAGTTTTTGATTGTTCATGAATGATAGGAATAAAGCCAAATACTGTGAGCTATGGAATTTGAAGAGGGTATGAGCAATATAAAGAAAATATACCCTTGGCAATACTTTTAAGAACCTTTTATGAAATTAATGTTGTTATCTGCTTCTCAAGGGGCTAGGCTTCTTCTAGTCAATTTTAAAAAGCAAACTAATCTAAACTTATTATATTGGTAGCGTGAACTGAACCCAGACTCCTCTGGTCCGCAGGCCGACGCTCTAACCACTGAGCAAAACCAGGGCACAATCCTAATTTTGAATGAATAATTTTAGTAGACATTTTAGCTTAGTTTATAATTATAGTGTTTATTAGATTTTAAAAAAATAATCACTAAGCTTTACTATATTATTGAAGCAGTTTTATATTGTGGTGGTAGCAAGAAAATAAAAAAAAAAGAATAACATTTAGAGTATTTTGTAGTCTATAGAAGCTCTTATAGGTACTGTGTTTCATTTGATTGATACAACAGTGTCCAATGACAGGCAAGGTGAATATAATTATTCACTTATAAATAAAGGAACTAAAAACTCATGGATTTGCCCTGACCAGTTTGAATTAGCAGTTAGAGCGTTGGCCCACAGTCCAGAGAGTCCTGGGTTCGGTTCCCACTAAGGGCACGTACCTCGGTTGCAGTTTGTCCCTGGCCCTGATTGGGTCATGCGGGAGGCAGTCACTCGATGTGTCCCTTTCACATCGATGTTTCCCTCTCTCTTCCTCTATCCCCCTCCCACTCTATCAAAAAAAGAAAAAAAGGAAAAGGCTCATGGGTTTAAGTGACTTGCTTAGCATCATGTAACACTGATCACGTGGCTCAGCAAGCAGCCCTGTCTCCTGACCTCCAACCCACAGGTTCTCCCATCACCCGCTGTCCTGACCTGGAGCCAGAGCTGAGGGATCCTTTCTCTCTGTCACATAAGTGCCAGGTAAACATTAGCACCTACATTTTTTAGTTTCGTTTTTCTTGGTGTCTTCCATTTGAGGAGATCGCTGTGAGAAACATGAGCACGGGTCAGTTCTGTTCAAGGTATTAATGGGATCCCTCAAAGATATATGACCTGGAGGGACCTGGAGAGTATTGCGCTAAGTGAAATAAGCCAATCAGAGGAAGACAAGTACCGCATGATCTCACTTATTTGTGGAACATAATCAACAAGAAAAGCTGATGAATGAAACAGACCCGGAGACATAGAAAGGAGTATGGTTCAGACTGACAAACCTCGGAGGAGGGGAGTGAGGGAGGGATGAGATAAACCAAAAAATGTATGTGCATGTATATGTAACCAATGGACCTAGACAACAACGCACGGGGGGAGGGGGAACAAGGGAGGGAAGGGTGTGGGTGGGGGGGGAAAGAGAAACATCTGTCACAAAAATTAATTAATTAATAAAAAATATATGTGTGCAGTATAATTGATTTTGTGAAGCCAGGATCATTAATTATTGAGAGAGGTCGATGTCTTTTAGTTATAGAGGCCTTAGCTTGGAGTACAAGTTGTTTAAAGTACAGGACCTGAAATCAGATAAAAATAAAATTATAAAACTGCTCAGCCATTTTCCAGTATTGTGACTTTGGCCCTATTATTAATAATATTAATTACCATATGTGTCTATTTTAAGGCAACCTTTAAGTTAAACATTCGACAGCTTTTAACATTTTATTTTAATCTGCAGTGTAGAGAAGAGACTTAGTTGCAAACTAATCCTATTTTAGCTTAAAACAATATCTGGATGGAGCTTCGTACGCAATTAGCTGCTGTAACCACACTGTGGCACTCTTGACTTACTTAAGATTTTTCAGTTCAGATTGTCTCAGTCAATTGTGCTTTATAAAATGCAATACCATATTAGTCCTAGAGAATCCACTGTTTTCTTACATATCCAGAAACTTAATCACTTACTACAAAGTTTCATCAAGATTAACATAACAATCCCAAACAACTGAAAATTTAAAAATTATTATCTTGACTTTGTAATACTAAATTCAGAAAACAATGTAGCTTCTTGCTTTTGATTGTGTAAAAATGTGTGTGAACGTACAAAGCAACGTAGTAATGAGAGTGCAAAATCGCTAAGACACCAGGAAACTACCTCAACACTCCTCGCAAAACCCAGCATACCAACCAGCCGATTTGGTTCCCAGGGGTGCTTTGTCTTATTTTTAATTTTATTTAAAAAAATTTTTTTTCTTGATTTTAGAGAGAGAGGAAGGGAGAGGGAGAGGGAGATAGAAACATTGATGAGAGAGAACATCAAGTGGCTGCCTCCTGCATGCCCCCTACTGGGGACTGGGCCCACAACCTGGACATGTGCCCTGACTGGGAATCGAACCGGCGACATTTTGGTGCATGGGTCGATGCTCAACCACTGACCTACACCAGCCGGACGGGGTGCTTTGTCTTAATCTGCTATAACTCGAGATATTGAATGTATGACTTATCAGAAACAGAACCAAAATGATAGCCCTTAACTGAGAAGAGATGGGCCCAAGCAACAAGTCATATTTATTAAGGACCTTATCATATTTAAATTATTGGAATCTATTAAATCCAGATGTGACCCAGAAGTCCTCATTAATGAGGTGTTGCTTAGAAGTATTTCACTTTTTTTTCTCACTAGAGACTCTCGCTGAATTCCGAGGACAAGAAATAGGCAGTAGCTCTAGGAATATTTCAAACATTCCAGTCAGGGATGTATGTGGGCTTGAAGCAGCTGGAGGAAGGACTTTCTCAGGGAATCTCACCTTGAGACCCCCCAGTGGGGCAGAAGGCAAGGTGGTGCGGACCACCTGCATGCATCTGGCTCTGCAACCACCTTCAGAAATCTGCAAGACCCGGCTGTTCACGCTCAACACACATTTCTGAACACCTACCTTTTCAGATGCAGAGTGTTGGGTACTGAGCAGAAAATTACACGCTTATACTTCTAATCTCAAGAAATGTGCACAGGCCGTGAGGATTCACACGGGCAAAAATAACCGTAATGGAAACCCGACTGTGGAAAGTCACTGACAGAGCACAATAAATACCCGTTGATTCTGAAGTTATTTCATCAGATGTCCAAGCATATATTAGACATTTTTAAAAAGCATATTTATTTAGCCCTGGCCGGTTTGGCTCAGCGGTTAGAGCGTCGGCCTGTGGTCCTGAGAGACCCAGGTTCGGTTCCCGCTAAAGGCACGTACCTCGGTTGCAGTTTGTCCCCAGCCCTGGTCGGTTGTGTGGGTGGCAGCCACTCGATGTGTCCCTTTTATATCAATGTTTCTCTCTCTCTCTCCCTCCCACTCTATCTGAACAAAAAATGGAAAAATGTCCTTGGGTGAGGATAAAAAAAAAATCATATTTATTTAGCATTTGCCAAGTGCTAGGTGTCATAACTTCTCTATACAAATAATCCTAACTCTTACATTATATATAATATGTATATAAACATATATAGTATATATACATATATATGTGTATATATATATTTTATAATCCCTATTTTACAAGTTAAAAGGGAAGATGGATTAATCCATCACAAACAGATCTGTCTAGTTCCAAAACTCATGCCTTGAAACTATAGCACCAGGCATTTTGAGTCCAGCTCCAGTAATTTTTTTCACTACCCAAAGGACAAAAGGAGCGCCAAGTCAAATGGATGACTTCAGTCTCCAGTGGTAGGAGACAGGGACACAGATGAGGCAAAGACATCCCGACTGCAGGAGTGTTTTAAGCAAATGGCACAATGAACAATACAGTCCATCGGAATTTCTTCCAACCATTCCTTAAGGCTAGACTAGGACTGATCCCAGCCTTCTAGGTTGGGCCCCAACAATAATTCATTCATCCCCTAAGTATTTTAATCGTCAGTGGCTCTATGCTTGGCTAGAGCAAAGGAGTCCACACCATGTGGTTTTCAGGGTCAGGCGACAAAGCCAGCATAACTTCAGTAAGGCAAGAGGCCAGTGTAGGGTAGGTGAGACAGATGTCAGCGGAAATGGCTCACCCAAAAAGATGTTCTTCTGATGGTTTCTATTCTGAATAATACCCAATGGCTCAAATACCCGTTATTTGACCGGGTACTTTTTTTTTTTTTTAATTATTAATCAATTTATTTTTGTTACAGATGTTTCTCCCCCCCCCTCTGATTCCCCCATCCCCCTCCCTCCCCACCCTGTCCCCAGCTTTGTTGTCCATGTCCATTGTTCATGCACACATGCATATGAGTTCTGTGGTTTATCTCTCCCCCCCCACCCCCTCTTCTGGGGATTGTCAGTCTGTACCGTACTTCCACGTTGCTGGGACTACCCCATTCCTCAGACTGTTATGTTTATTATATTCCACAAATAAGTGAGATCATATGATATTTGTTTTTCTCTGTTTGGCTTGTTTTGCTTAGGATGATACTTTCCAGGTCCCTCCATGTCATCTCAAAGGATAAAAGATCTTCCTTTCTAACAGCTGCATAGTACTCCATTGTGTATATGTACCACAGCTTTTTTATCCATTCATCTACTGATGGACATTTGGGCTGTTTCCAGATGACCAGGTACTTCTTTAACCTCATTTTCTACCATTTTGCCCTTGAATGTTCAGTTCTAGCCGCACAATCTGGAAATCTATCAAATCTTCTTTGGCCTCAGGACCTTTGCACATGCCCTTCTTTCTGTCTAGAATGTTCCTCACTCAGATACCCACTTGGTTAGTCTCTCTACTCCCTTCAGGTCTCTCTCCTCAGGGGACACTCATTGTTGAGCATGACCACCCTACAGAAAGTAACAACCATATGCTACTTCTAGTCCCACTCAGACTAATTCATTTTTCTCCCAAAAAACGTATCACCATCTAAGTAAAGCATTATCTGTCTGTTGACTTGTCTGATTGCTGGTCCAATCTGAGATGGCAGAATTTACTTGCCTGGTTCACTTTTGTAACCTCAGTTCCCAGAATGATAAATAGCCATTGGTGGAATGATTGGGATTATTTTGCTAATAGTGAGGGTAGTTCCCCTCCCCCACGTTTCCATTAGAGGACCGTGGTGCATTTAGTTCAATGAGTTTTGAGCACTTACCATGTATGCTAGTCACAGTAGCAGGGGATGGCTCAACAGCGGTGACAGGACGTGCTTTCCACCTGGTTTGCAAGACGCTTCCTTCTCCTCTTCGCTTGGTCTCATTCTCCCCACTCAGGCTCCTGACATTTGATCTATTTCCTGTCCTGCCCTTGACCTCAACTTCACTTTGACCAAGAGGTGGTCAAATTCCCTCTCTGGCTTCTTATCATTGACTCTGCTAAAAATTCCAAATCCAGTATGATGTTACTCCAAGACCTACAATACCAATTAATGAATCAAATACACTGCCCTTTGTAATCTGCTAACTGTGTTTTAGCTGCCTGATTACTCCATATGTACCTTTTCTGCCTAGCCCATTAATAATTAGCTCTATAGGTGACAAGCTAGGGGCATGATGTTTTTACAATATATATGTTTTTATACTTCCTCCCTAATCTCACCTATTTTGCTTTCAAATAAGGCCCACCGAGTTCTCTAGCTTGATATTGCAAATGCCAGAGGTCTGAGCACTACTATTTAGAATGCTTTGCTTGTTTGAACATGCATCGGTCACGGAGTGGTTTATTACACATGGCAGACTCCTCTGAAGTCTTTTCCTAGTGCCTGGAGGGGAGGAGAATCAATATGGTCATGATGCCCTGGCTGGTTTTGCGCAGCGGTTAGTGCATCAGCCGGCGAACCAATGAGTCGCAGGTTCGATTCTGTCCAAGGACACTTACCTAGGTTGCGGTTTGTCCCGGCTCTGGTCAGGGTCATGCAGGAGGCAGCCAGTTGATGTGTCCCTCTCACATGGATGTTTCTCTCTCTCCCTCCCACCTACTCTATCTGAAGATAAATAGAAAAATATCCTTGGGTGAGGATTAAAAAAATATATATATATGTCATTACAGCTGACTGTTTTCTCCTCTGCATACAGCTTAGAATTGTGAATGGTGATTGTTTTTTGTTTTTTAAACGTGTACACAGTGTTTTCTATGTGCTAGTCTCTGTTCTAGATAATCATTCATTTGGAACTCAACACGCTTCTAAGACACAGACACTACTGTCATGCAAAGGTGAACACAAACTTTTCTGATCAACAGAAAAATTAAGTGACTTGCTCAAGGTCACTTAGGTAGGTCAGTGGCAGCTGGGACTGCGACCCCAGGGGACGTTACTCAGAGTCCATGCTCGGCCCTGTGCTCTGCTCTTAGTAGGAGGTGCAGACTCCGTTGTCCTGAGGAGGGTGCCTGGAGTTTCCTTGTTTGAACGTTTGGGTCCCCTTTTCTCCCTCCCCAAATCATTCTCTTCTGGTATTAAAGTGGGTTTTCTATGTTTAAAAAAGTGATTATGAACAGTTTCACCAGAAAAGGAGTCTCCTGAAAGATGTTATATAGCCCAAGGAATCATCAAGGATTCTGATGGATACTTGGAACCGGGGCAGGAAGGGGAGAGGCTACGCGGTGAAGCCACACCCCGGAATCAGTCCGGGGGAGACATCCCTGCGGCTCCTGGGCAAGGATGCCAGCGCCTTCGCGGCTGGCCACCGCTGAGACAAAATCACTGTTGCCGTGGCAACTTGATGCTGCTGCTGCCACCACACTGGATTCTCCACCGTTCCTGCTTTTTCTGATTCAAGGTCTGGGTCAGTTCATCTGATTGGTCGTCCTAAGGGTCACAAGGGTCACAAGGTCATCCTCTGTCGCTTTCTAGCCACACAGGAGTCTGGGAAAGCAAGTGTCTTGCTTCTTCTGGACTTGCAGAATAAAATATAGGAGGCTTGATCTTTGCAAAATTTGGGGGATATGGTTATTGGGGATATACTTACACTAAAAATGTATTCACTGTTTATGTGGAATTTAAATTCGGCTGGGCACCCTGTGGTAGTCTCACATGTTAAATCTGACAACCCTGTTGCCTTCTTAATTTCTATATTCAGTAGGAAACAAAAGTTCATGAGATGGACAATTTTTAAAGCACAGGGTGAGATTCTCTATTGAGAATAAACAGAAATATTCTTCCTTCTAACATGTTTCCATATAGTCACAGCACAATACTTTTGCACTGGTGAAAAAAGTACTTTCTGGTATCAAACCAACACTTGATCTGTAACTAATATATATGTATATACATATGTATATGTATGTATACATACGTATATGTATGCATATGTGTATATATGTGTATACATACATATACGTATATGTATGTATATACATACGTATATGTATGTATATACATACGTATATGTATGTATATACATACGTATATGTATGTATATAATGTATACACACACACACACACACACACACACACATATATAAAAACACAAAACCAGTTTTTACCCCCATGTTGCATCACAACCAGTTTAATTTTCTACTAATTTGAGGTGACGTTTTGGGTAACATGCTTTTATTTGTAACATAGTTTCAGCTTTTATTTCTAACATAACCCTCCTTTTAAATAACAAATGCAGTCCTCATTTCCAGTCTGGAGGAAGACATTTCACTGTTGCACCCTATTCACATTTTACACCAATATATGAACACATTATATTGCAAAATGCAATATAAGCCAAGAAATCTGTCATAACATGTTCACTATATATCATTCAATGCTCTGTGTTTAGTGTCTCAGCTTCACTTCCTATGAATATTTATGAAGCTCTTCTAATATTTCTATAGAAAAAGGTGATTTTTGAATGTACAAAATATTAACAGCTTAGAACAAAATAATTTACCTCCTAATTCCCCTTACACAAAATGTTTCTGATAAATTCACCATAGAGTCAAAGAGAATAAAGTGATTGGCAAATTTATTTGATTTTGTTTATAAAATTCTTCCACATCTTCAGTTTATATAGCATACGTATTCAGTGCTAAACAAGAAGGAAAAAAAAACACCAGTATTCCAAGAATTCAACATCTTCAGTTAAAGCTGCAACCAGAAAGAGAAATTTACTTATTGTTTTTTATTATAACACCACCGCAATCATTTAGACTTCCTGTACTGATTTGATATGAAAAGATAGACATTATCAAATTGATGCATTCCATAATTGGTCCTGGAAGAGTACTTAATCACAATTACCGTATTGGACCAATAGTGCAAAGGCAAATCATCTCTACCTTAGCAGAAGAAAATCTCTTACAGTTTATTTTCTTAACCTAAAAATAGTGCTTATTAGAGAATTCATGTATGCATACTTTATTATGATTTTTTTGGTTATAGATTTTTAATTTTTGTGTTTATTTCCCAAAGTAAAAAAGCAGAGTAGTTTTTTTGTTTGTTTGTTTTATTTTTTATTCCTCACCAGAGGGTATTTTTCTATTTATCTTCAGATAGAGTGGGAGGGAGGGAGAGCGAGAAACATCAACACGAGAGGGACACATCAACTGGTTGCCTCCTGCACGATTCCGACCAGGGCCGGGGACAAACCGCAACCGAGGTACGTGCCCTTGGCCAGAATTGAACGCAAGACTCACTGGGTCACGGGACGACGCTCTAACCGCTGAGCCAAACCAGCCAGAGCAAAAGCAGAGTAGTTTTGTAAACGGAGGTTGCACGGGCAGCAGAGAGAGGTGGATGTCCAACGAGTAGAGGGTCATCACCGTCCCAGTCCTCTAGATTGTCGTGAAGATCCAGAGCAAGCTCTTGAATTCTAATCCTCAGATTCATGGTTTATACCCTCACATCCCCCTGAATCTATGTATTGCCTATGACACACCTATGAATGCTTTATATGGCTTCACAGAAATACAGTGTTTTGCTCATAGAAATATTGAGCCAAACATTTCAAATCACCACGTCTGGAAAATTAACCCTTCACGTGATTTAAAAAACAGTTTTAAAAAGACAAATGTTTGAGTGGTCTTTAAAATATTTGATAGTTTCAGTTTATTGTTTTATACAAAATAAAATAAATATGCAATTATTAGAAATTCATATAGTACAAAAATTATATATTAAAAAGGAAACTGTCCTTACACCCACCACCAGTCTCAAGAGATAATTACTGATAACAGTTTGGTGTGTGATGGCTCAGATTTAGAGAAAGATCATATTAATTAAATAACCTCCTTTATTACTTTATGTCTTTGATATAAAAGACCAATTTTTTTTAATCCTCTCCTGAGGATATTTTTTTTCCATCTATCTTCAGGTAGAGTGGGAGGGAGGAAGAGAGAGAGAGAGAGAGAGGGAGAGAGAGAGAGAGAGAGAGACATCGAGATGAGAGAGACACGTTGATTGGTTGCCTCCTGCACGGCCCTGACCAGGGCTGGGGACAAACTGCAACCGAGGTCAGTGCCCTTGACCAGAATCAAACCTGAGAGTCTTTGGTTCGAGGGATGATGCTCTAACTGCTGAGCCAAACTGGCCAGGGCTGAAAGACCAATTTATAAAACCCGCCAACACTTCTTAAACTCTTCTTTTCCTGTTCTCTCCTTCTCAGACCCTCAAGCTTCGTCCCCCGTCCCCCCTCCAAAACTCCTCGACACTTGCCTGCCATGATCTCATTTTTTTCTCCTGCTTTGCATTTTCTATGCCACTGTTTCATTTTTCTAAGGATTCATTTTCATTTTTTTTCTGCTGTAAATTCTCATGTTCACTTCTTCTGTTCCCTAAACCCTCACCCTTCTCCAGTTATCCTGGTCTGACAAATACCACTGAGATTGTTCTAAGGGCTGAGCGAGTTTAATCCTTATACCAAATTTATGAGGTGAGCACTTCGTTTTTTACAATGAAGATACAGAGAAGTTAAGTAACTCGTTCAAAGTTACACAGCTAAGAAGTGATTAATCGGGAATTTAAATCCAGACAGTCTCCTTGTAAGAGTATAAACTATTAACCATTTTTTCCTGATTTTTTTTTTCTTCTTTGTATATGCAAGAAACACACCTTGTTCATTCGGTCTGGTTTCATCTACATGTCTTATGCTTGATGTATCCGTTAGTTCTCTTTCAGTTGCAGATAATAGAAAAATGCAATTCTAACTGCATGAGGGTGGAAAAAGGAGCTGGATTGCTCGCGATCCTGAAAATGATCAGGGCGCAGCTTGACTGGAGGCTCAGGCGGTTCCATCAGAGCTCCGACTTTATCTCTGCTGCATTATTCCGCCTTTGGTCTGTTCATTTTATTCTCGGCCTTCATATGATTGCTCAATGATAGCAGAGGCCCAAGTTCAAATTCAACTGGAAAGAGAGAGTGTCGTTTTAAGTAGCTCTTGCCAAAGTTCTCTTATTTGTTGCATTTGGACCGACTTTGGACAGAGAGCAGTGGAAGGGTCAGTTCCCAGAGGAAAATCAGAATTGTGGCCAGAGTGTCAATGAGGGTTTCTATTATAATTCTCACTAATATTTCAACTGGGTTTGTTCATCCCCTACTTGGACCTCCTGCTGGCCTCGTTTTCAACTTCACCAATATAATGAGGTAGGATTTTGACAAAGGAACCACTGGTTTTTATTCCTCTACCCAACCTTCTGCCTGTCTTCTAGAAGATTTCAGTGTTCATATAGATGACTACCCATTAGAAAGGTTTTATATTTCCTGGACTTACACGAACCTTTCTTTACCGCCACTGAATGCAAAATGTTTAAATGCCAGTTATTGTACTTAACTATTTGTATACCATTTACCTCCAGACCATGTGTTTCTTGAATTTGGGGTTATGTATTTTAACCCTAACATATTAACTGTTACATAGAACTATGTTGATTAACACCCCTTTCGACAATACTTGTCACCCAGGGACTGGACTGGAGAGAAAGGACAGCCGAGTGGACATTGGCAAATTATCTGTGGCAAGTCGAGGGGGAGGAACCACTAAAAATATTGGTTGATTGTTTTATCAGTGAGATTCAGAATGGGAAAGAAGTGAATTAAAGGAAAATGGAGAACACAGGGCATTGTCAAGACATTAAAAGTTGGGGTGAATTTGAAAGGAAGGTTTAGTCAGAATAAGGGACAGCTGGAAAGAAAGTAGTTGGTAGTTACGACTGGAAATTCTGCAGCTCAGTATTTCAAAAGTGAACCCGATTGGACAACGATGAAGTTGATGCTGCGAGAACTTGGAAAGAAGGAAACAAGTTCAAACTGAGGTAAAGATTATTAGGAGTCAGCACAGTATAAGTATCAATAACTCAGCTTTTGGGTATATGTGTCAAGTCCCTTGTTTAGCACATGGGTAAACTCAAAAAACAAAACAAAAAAAACCATGCCTTATCTCAGTTTTTCAGTTATATATGAGGAAGAATAATATCTACCTCAAGGTTCTTGTAAGGATTTGTCTTGGGCCACAACTAGGTAAAAATTGGTTTATTATTATTATCATTATAGTAGAGTGGATTGGAAAGCCATCAGAGTTGAGGCCATGACCCACATTCATATTTCCGTGGATGACAGAAGCCAACCTAGCAAAAAAAAAGTGAGCCTGTACCATAGTCATCAACAAACAGAGAGAAGTGACCCAGAGAAGCGGACCGTGAAGCTAAGCTGGTTATCAGTTGGATGCATGAGGTTCTACAAAGGAGCTCTTGTTGAATGAAGACATTTCACCAGAAGCCTGGAAGCCACCCTGGGGAGCCAGAAGAACATTGGCCTTTCCCCAGGGCCCCAAAGTGACCGGCACAGACACAACTAGTCTTTGGTGTAATCGAATGTCAAACATCAAGGGGGGAGGAGGGTGTTCATGAAGGTGCAGAGGGAGAGCAATAATAGGTAGGCAGTTGGCAGCGCTTATCATGCGTTTGGACCCTGCAGTGCATGGGACCCAAGAGAGTGAAGAGCTTCACCTTGAGGGGGTGCAGGAAAAGCAATACCCTCAAAGCACCCAGGTTCAGCTAGAGAAAGGACGAAAATGTTAGAGGTGAAAATGCAACCGAGATTCACTCCATTACAAATTCGTAATGTCTGACCTTTTAAAGTGTTACCTAGTGATCATTTTCTCTGTCCCCATTTTCCCCTCATTCACCTTAGGTCCTCCCTTACCTGTGTACTGCTCCAAACGGATTTTGGGGGGAGAAGAGTGAGAAGCATTCTGTTATCTTATAGATTCTATTCGAGCCTGGAACCTGCCTTAGTCTTAACAAATACCATCTGACCATTCTTTGCCAGAGGCTAAATATATTCTGAAAATCCAGTCCAAAAGTACTTGGAAAAACTGATACACTAAATTACTGATGGGCATTTCCTGAGATCACTCTGAACTGGTTCGTGACTCCCAGCTATTTTGTTGAATAAAAACTTCTCATCAGTCATTGTACCAGAAAGAACTTAGTTTCAATCAATGGAAGCCACTCACAAGAGGAAAGAATCAGGCAACTTGTTCATGCCCCTCGGCCCCTCTTGAAAATTATTTGAGCAAAGAGCTATTGAAAACCTGTAATTTTTTTCCTTGATGGAAGGCCTAGGAACCATAGTTGTCATGTATTAAATGGACTTTTGCAGACAAAGCCCCTTCTTTTCATATTTCTTTCTTCTTCCTACCTCCTCTCCAAAGGAGGATTATATTTGGAACAAAGAACTAGTCATTTTCCGACGGCATTTGGTAATTGCAGTTCGGGAGTTACATGTCTGATATCAAAAACATCTGAATGTGGATATATTCACTGATAAGGCAGTGGGGAACAGAGCTTTGGGGATTTATAAGCTAAAAATGACAACAATAAATACTGTCAATGGTTTCTGCGTGTCACTGCTAGAACCTCTTCAGATTTTATGGCTAGAAATGGTTGCTTTAATTCTTATGCGATCCATGGTGGGATACCACACTAATACCTAGAATTAAAGTTATATTTTGAGTACCACTACACACTACGCTATCCTGATTTTATAGTTGAGAAAACTGAAACTCAGAAAGGTTAAGTAACTTGCCCAAAGTAGCACATCCAGGGAGTTGTAGATTCAGAATTCTAACCCTTGCTTCCTTTCTCAGCAATGTACTGCAATACATAAAATATTAGTCATCCAGAAACAAAATTGCAAAGATTATTCTATTAAAAACAGGAATGGGAAGACCAAACAAGTCTCACAGGTACTTATTTAAATTAATGCTGGTAGATTAGAAAGATTTTAGAGCAGAGGTTTACATTTAGATCAGTGATTTTCAATCTTGTTCATCTCAGGGCACATAAACTTATTACCAAAATCCCGTCACACACCAAAAAACATACTTTGCCGATCTGACAAAAAAAAAAAATGCATATAGTTTTAATTAATTTACAAAAAAAAAAAAAAAAGTTATTACCCTTTTCCTCCAAAGTGACTTTTAAAAATCAGGTGCCTATATTTGTATATAAAGATTTCTGTACCAAGAATTAACCAATTAACCAAACAGACCCGAAACCTTATTAAGCGATGTAACCAATAAGATGCAAATATATTATATAACCTATATATTTATGGTTTAAGACAGGGCAGGCATTCACACCAGGGGGCTACTTTTGTGTTGGCTGTTGTCGTTTTTTAATTTGAGAATCTAAGAGAAAAGAGGTCAGTACCCCTGACTAAGTGCTCAGGTATTGCATGTTTTAAAAATGCTTGTGACACACTGGTTGAAAATTGCTGATTTAGATGATGATCCTTCCATTATTTTGAAATCATCAGGGGACAAGGCAGTATGATTTAATTTCCAAATCGTTTCTTTCTAAGCTGATAGTGAATAAGAATGATGCATTGGAAAATTGGAAAATTCACAACATCAGTTAACAATCTAAATCAATTTATACAGAATTTAAGAAGCAGAACAATTGGCTTTAAGACAAAGTTTTTCAAACTATTTTTATCTCTCTTCAAGGATCGAGGCAGAAATACTGTGGGTTTATAGACCAGACATTTCCAGGCCATGTTTTTTCATTCAGCCTCTTGAGGATGGTAGGTGTCCGTGAATTCCAGCCTACTCTCTGCTCCAGAGCTGTCTCTGGCCCTGGGCATCCGGTCAGCTGCTTCAGTGCACTGTCCCAAGCTAGTTCCCCAGAGTTTTGACACAGTTTCACCAGCCCCATCAACGGTGCCTTCCTCCCAGGCACCTGTCACTCTGAGTTTTGAACTCCAAGTGTGGTATGTAGAATGGGCAGTTTGCAGAAATGCTTTTGGAGGATCATAGTTTTGGGTAATTATCCTTCAAAAATTAAACTTGATTATTTCAAGTACAATTCAAATAACACCAATTCCTGAGAAATGGATCAATTCTAATAAAGTTAAAGATGCTATTTTGCACCCCTAAATGAATAGTTACACAAGTTCTTTCAAGACCTATAATTAGTTATGAGAAGCAGTTTGCCCTAAAGCAATTCAAAAATGAGTTTCAACTCTAATACATTATTGTGTTATTTCTTTCATCTTTCTGTGGAGCAAGGTGAAATATATCACCTTCAGGAATCTCTCTGTCTCGTCCAAGTGCATCTTGAAAGTACAGTGATGTTACAATTTATGTAGTCTCTCTAATTATCATTCTCAGCTCCTGATTATGAATGTGTCATTAAATTAGATGATTTGGATGCATTGGAAAACTTGAATGGATCTCACGTTGCTAATCTCTTAGGTGTGAAGAGAAAGTTCCTATTGGTTATGAAAAATGCATTTTGAGTCAAGTTTAACATCTCTTTGGGTTTAATTTCTCTTAATGAGAAGGAAAGCATTTTCTGTTCATTATTATGGTTTTTGGTTATAAAGGGCACTACACACATTAACTTTCATTATATGGATATTTATTATAATACATTTCCTGACTTGAATTTTCTGTGTTTTGTGAGAGAGAGGGAAATTCAGCCAGTGGCAAAAATAAACTGCAGAGAGAGAATACTGAAGTAAAGGTAACACGAAATAATGGCAGGAGTTAGAGGAGAGGAAGAAAACACGGGTATTTGACCAGGGACACTGGGTATGAGCTAACCAGTACTGTATTTGTTTGGATACCAGTTTGGGCTAATGTATTACATACCTTTTTTGAGATCTATAATGCTTAAATTACAAAAGAATCAATAATTTTATCTCAAATAACTCATTTGGAAAACATGAGAAAGTTACAGGATATAAATTTGACTCAAGAAAAGCAGGTGACTCATTCAGTCTCTCTCAGAAATGTTTGCCCTTTCCAGTTAATCACTTTTGTCTTGCATCTCTTGGATTTCCTTTGGACGTAGTGCCTTTTCTGTTGATGGCCATGAAAATGTCTCTCAACTCACATGTTCTTCTTACAGTGTGACCTTGTCACCCACCATCAAGAGGTGTTGTCTGTGTCCCTTCCCCTTAGGACTGGGTGGATTCCTGAGCCTAGCATCATCTGGGGTAGATGCGATGCTATGTGACTTCCAAGATTAGGCCACAGAAGGAGAAACTGCTTCCTCCTGGCTCATCTTCTAGGGCTGCTAGCTCTTGGAGCCCAGAACTCCTGCTGCGAGAAAACCCATGCCACTGTAGAGGCCTTGCCAAGGGCTGCTGGCTGACAGGCCGGCGGAGGTCCTACCACTCACGTGAGAAGGGAAGCCTTTGAGATGGCACCATAGCTGACACCATGGACTGCCACTTCAGAAAGTCCCGAGAGTAAGCGCTGTGAAGCTACGCCCAGTCACCCCCCAGAACTGGGAGACACGGAAATGATTGCTGCTGTGTTTGCTACTGCGGTTGGGGTGGTTTGTTAACAAGACGTTAGAATTGGACCCACCCAAATCAAAGCCCTTAGAATATAAGGATATGCCTTAATTATAGAAAATGAATGCATTATTAAAATTAAAATGTGATACTACTGTATGTTATAGTATCTTGTCAAAATAGAGAAGGGGTCAGAGAGCATAGGGACAGTGATGGGTACCCTTGTTCTGTGTCTCCCCACTTGGTAGTTTTCCTTTTCAGTCAATAACCAGGAATGATAAACATCTCTAAAATCATGCCTCCACCAGCAATAGAAGCCTTTCTTGTCTGGTATTGCACCCGGGCTTGGGTTCAAAGCAGGTCAGCCATATTCCCAGTTTTTGGTGGGGATGGTCCCTGTCTATGTCTCTGTGGCCCCAGGGTTATTACTAATGACACTCCTAGCTTCTATTTTACTCTCACACGGGTCCTAGTTGGCGTAATAAATGGTATGGACATTGTGATCTCAGGGAATGGACCAAACCTGCAGCCATATAGGTCATTATTCTCTCAATTTTTCTCACCCAAACTGAAACGATGGTTAATGTGTGAAAATTGCCTTGTGTTGATTAATCTAGTGAACAGATCATGTCCCTGTGGAGGACACAATGGTTAGGCTTCACCTTATCACGATCAGTGGACCCATGAACATCTGGGTTACATGGTTGTCCATCACAGTCATACTGAATTTACAAAGGTTATGTATCCACGGTGATGTTCCACTCTAATGAAGCATGATTTGAGATGTGGGCGATAATCAAGGGCGTACCAAAGGCAGTGTGCAAGATTCATTTGTTCCAGGAATGCCCACGCAAAACTCACAGGTTCCTCCTATGAGGCGTTGCTACATATCTTACAATAGCAAAGAAACAGGAGACAATCTTGAAGGTACTAAAGCCCTAATGCTGTCATTTGCTACCTACATTGGCTTCTGCCTTGCTAAAGAAAATGGAAATAAAAGTCAAAAGTCAAGAGAGTTTGCAGAATGCCAATATTAATCCTGTGGCCTTAGAAAATGTTGCACAGTAGCAAAATGAAAAGGAATCTCAAAAGTTGTGCACAACAATATCCTCTGTTCAGGAAAGAGTCCAGACCACTCTTTATTTGGCTTTAAACATCTTGTTAACCTGTTTCAAGGTCTAAAAATGTTTACAATCAGCAAAGTTCTCTTTAGACACACATCCACATTTTTCAAAGTGCCTTTATATGGATCATCTCTGGTGTTGCGTAGACAAAACATACATCTGATTGAATTTTTTACTGAACCTAGCTAAAATCTATAATCGCTCTAGTTAATTTCAAATTTCTTTCACGACATTCAAGTCTCTCATGTTCTTCCTTCTTTTTTACATTTAGACTATTTGGGATGAATTTTCAAATCAAATACTTTCCTTAGCTCTCTGCTTCCTTCTGGCCAAATACACAGAAGCCTAGGCTTTTATTGAACATTGTAATTTATTTTAATTGCCCATGATTAAATATAGTTTGGAGTATTTTGTCTCCCATACGAATACTATCAGCAGGATACTCTGATCATGGGAAGGACTTACATTCATGAGGATTCACACAAAATGTTGTGCAATTAAACACCCTCAGCTGTTTACTGTTCTCAGAGACCATGCCCTTCAGTTCAAATATTTAGTGATAGTTTGTTATTTTTAATGTAGTTTGAAATTGTTTTATGTGCTCACACTTCTGTAAGTGTTCTAAAATAACAAATATCCTAAAATCATATGTGTAAAATTTACATAGACACTAGATATACACGATAATACATATATATGTAGTATATATGCAAAACATGAAATTGGAAGAACCTGGATATTATTTTTTAAAGGTGAGATTTAACCAGATTTTTATATTTGTATTTTCTTAAAGATGACAAAAGCTATTGCCTTAGAAAAACCTCTACTGATTAGCATTGGCCTATAGCCATCAGGATCCATAAATAGAAAATACAGAATCAGAAGCGTCGTATTTAATCCTTCTTATTTTAAAAAAGCAATTTCTCAGTTTTAGTGTTTTGCTCTATTTTTCCAATAATATAGAAAAAGCAACACTTTTTTCTACTATAGTTTTTAGGGCAACATCATATTAATGCACTTTCAGTTCTTTATTTCTGTTAGGAGATGATAGTAAATAATAGAGCTAAGCAAGTGGGGGGCGGGAACCACCCACAGCACAGTGTTGGTAGGGAGAGTGATTTATTTCTCATTGTTAAACATCACTGTTGAAATCTGTCAACCAGCTTGAAGGTCAACTTTCAAAGTGTCAATAAATATAAAACCCAGACTCCGTGCTGAAGAACAGAGGAGACTAATCAGGAAACATTCATCTCCTTGGCTGAGATAATGAGACACTCATGGAGACATAATAGTTTTACCTGATTTTCTTTCATGCAGCTCCAAGTTCAAGGATAACACTCCTCTCACACTGTGGGAATAATGCAAGCTTTGTAATCACTGTAGCCTAGGACTGCATAAGGGGATTAAAATGCTATCAAATTTGTTCAGTTGAACAGCATGTACCAAGCTTGCACTGTGAGGAGAGATTTCCACTAGGCTAGAAGAATTTCCTTAAGAGCAAAGTCGGGAAGGCGAAGGAGGCATGGGGATCAAGCAGGAGACGGGGGAGGCCATGGCAAGTCATGAGGGAGGAACTGAACATGGAGCCAGAACATTCAGAGAAACTCCTGCCCACCTAGTGCCACTGTCCCCAGGTCCCAGCCCTCCTTCCTGTTCTGCCCATTGCTCTGCCTTTTTTCCATCCAGACCTCAGAGAAACCTTGATTTCCTGACTTCCTTTTATTTCCCTCTCTTCTTGGACGTTAGAGAAGATTGGGATCAAAATCAGGCACATAAAGATCATTGGAAGATATACACCAATCTTTAATTTCTCCTCTTCACCCGCCAACCATACCACACATAAACAAATCCTGAGGGTATAATTTAATTTCGTTTCATTTTTAGAATTTTGCATGGCTTTTAGGACAATAAATTCACAAATCAAAATGATTATTTTGGGGGCTTTGTGACCCAAATTTGGGGGTTAGAATTTATGATTGCCACAAATCCATTGTTAAATATATCATCGCACTCGACTTAATTTTTACATCAATATGAGACTTTTTCTATTTACGGACTCTGAACATTAATCTGTTGTGCAGAAAGTATACATAATAATGTAATTGGTCATTTGGAACAATAGTCTAGAAAGTGTGGCTGCCACACAGTAAATCTACGCCCACTCCTAGAAAGTCACAACATGGGGGTTGCTGTTGACGGGTCCTGGTGGCCTGAACGTGATAGAAAAACAAAACGAGAAACGAAACCAGGAGGGCGGGGCTTCCTGAATTAGCAGGGCTGGAGGTCCCGTGTGACAGGTCTCGGGAACTCCATCAGGCCACTTTAACACAATTCGTAATTCCTGTGTAAAAGGGAAACTTCAGTCTCGTGGTTAGAAGTTGGGCTTTGAGGGCTGGCCCCGTGAGGTGTACACATACGGACATTATAAAAGATACAAGTGTTTTGAGGTCAAGTGTTGGACCGTCCCTAGAGGCCATCTAATCCCATGCTGCCCAGTCTAGGAACCCTTTCCTTCCAGCCGCGCATCTTCACTCATTTCACAGACCCTTTGAGGCTCTAATGAAAAGTATGGACCCTTGACCCAAACACATGTCCGTACAACAGAAAACTTTCCATTCAAACGATATATTTGAATCTGCATTGCCATTTATTTATTTACTGAGCAGACAGTCATCGCGCGCAGAGGCTGCACGCACCAGGAGCTGTCCTAGACCCTTGGTAGACGTGAGCGGATTCGGCCTCCATCCAACGTCTGTCCTATTGTTCATGCTGATGAATTTTCTCTGGTCCAAATGTAATGTTTTGAACATTAGTGCTTAAATTAAATATTTCCAGAGGAAACCAGGAAAATAATGAACTACTGAAACATGCCAAGTTGTGAACTGTAGACATAAGAGCCATGTCATGATCTAGTAGGGCTCCTTGCTGGCACAAGAAGCCATCTGCAGTCCTCACCCAAGGATATTTTTTCATTTATCTTCAGATAGAGGAAGAAGGAGGGGGGAGGGGAAGAGAGAACGAGAGAGAGAAAGAAACATGGATGCAAAAGAGACACATTGACTGATTTGCCTTCCACAAACAGAGGTACATGCTCTTGACCAGAATTGAACCCACGACTCTTTAGTCTGTAGGGCTGACGCTCTAACTGCTGGGCCAAACTGGCCGGGGCACCTGTCACACTCTTGCTGTTGAAGTCAAGCACATTTTTGCTGAGTAACTCATCTGACGGGACTTGTGTAGTTAAGTCTTCTCTGGTTATTGTGAGGATTAAATGAGATGCTTCGGATAAAGCCCTCAGAGCCACTCATCTGGCAACACCTACATCTTCCCAGGTGATGAAACCACTTCAAGTATGGGCGAGCATTTCTGACATTAAAAAATATAATTCGAGCCCTGGCCGGTTTGGCTCAGCGGTTGGAGTGTCGGCCTGCGGTCCGGAGAGACCCGGGTTCGGTTCCCACTAAGGGCACGTACCTCGGTTGCAGTTTGTCCCCGGCCCTAGTTGGTCGTGCGGGTGTCCCTTCACATCGATGCTTCTCTCTCTCTCTCCCTCCCGCTCTATCTGAACAAAAAATGGAAAAATGTCCTCGGGTGAGGATAAAAAAAATATAAAAAAAATAAAAAAAATAAATACATAAAAAAATATATATAATTCGAGTGAATGAATTGAATAAATAAAAAACAATGTGGTATGTGTATGTGTTTGTATTTTTAAAATTCACTTTTGCTCCTTTGCCAGAAAAAAACAATGCTAGTTGAGAAGTATGTTTTCTCAAATTCCATCTTTAATTATGAATTTCATCCTGTAGGACCTACCCCCACTAGATTTTATTTAGAGAGTTTTACAATACCAAGCTCCTCAATGAATTAAAAAAAATATATAAGATTGACCAGACATGTCTTAATGGTCAATTAATTCTCAGGTGCAGTGATCTCTTGATTTTAACGATCTGAGGTGTTTGATTATTCAAACATGTCTCATCCTGTTTGTTTCAGAAGCTCAGATTCTCTATTTGAAGGCAAACCTTAGTATTTTAAGAACACTAATTTACTTGGTTCTTTTTTTTTTTTTATCCTCACCTGAGGACATTTTTCCATATTTTGTTCAGATAGAGTGGGAGGGAGAGAGAGAGAGAGATGCATCAATGTGAAAGGGACACATCGAGTGGCTGCCACCCACACGACCCAACCAGGGCCGGGGACAAACTGCAACCGAGGTACATGCCCTTAGCTGGAACCCAACCCAGGTCTCTCTCGACCACAGGCTAATGCTCTAACCACTGAGCAAAACTGGCCAGGGCTACTTGGTTCTTTTAAGTCCTTCATGTTGTCAGTGGTTGATGAAATGTGCTATGTCCCTTGATTATCCCATTTCCCAACCTATTTCACGGCTTTGCTCTGCTAGGACAATTTGTAGGGACGCAGTAATTTCGAACACAATGTATAGGTCTGTTAGTAATTGCATTTGATTGATGATTACCTTAGTGATAACTTTCCTTCTTCATTTGCTATAATATGGCTGTGATATATGACAATCTGAAATTGGTAATTGTCTGACATTTTTTACAAAATGTTAGCTAGGGTCCTTTTCCTGTTGCTCTTATCCTTCATCTTCAATTTGGCATCGTTATTGTATTGTAACCTGCAATATGGCTATGGTCTAGTCTTTTAGAACACAGTTTTCTAAAGTTACATTTAAAGTGTTGCTTATATGCTAGAATCCATTCAACTGTTTAAAGCAACCCTAAAATAAGGGACTTGGTTTTTGTTGTTGTAGTTTTACTCTTCGTTCGTGACCTAGCACATGGCCTGACTCACTGTGGGTGCTAATTTTAAAATGTAACATATGACTTATGTATAAAATGCCTCATAACTTCTGCCTTACACAATATGGCATCACTTTTGACAACTGGTAACCCGCAGCAAACAGCATACAACTGATGTGGCTCCTCTGTTTTGAATGAGCCCAGAGAGCCTTCCCAAGAAGCCCATGAGTCTATGGTACTGAATAGGAAGACACAGAAGACAAAGAAGCAAAACGTTTTATTAGTCCTGGGAGAAAAGTTCAGAAAGTCAAAACTTCTCTAGTGTGGGCATGTGGGAGTTTCCCAATCATGTAGTTCATGTTTTCACTGGAAGATTACTCAAGGTGTAGTGACCTGGTCAGCATGTATCAGATAGATTGGCCACCACCAGCATTCCTTTGAAAATACAACCCATAAAATCACAGGAGCTAAGCCTGAGGCTAGACTGACAGGTCTCCTAAAGCCAAATAATGGCAGAGAATATTAATTTTGATTAAAAAAAAAAGTCTCACCATCACGGAACTGCATGGTGATTAAGGCTAAATCATTCCTTCTACCTTAAACGTAATGTTTCATGTCACACAGTGTCTCACAGCATTGAGAATTGAATGTCTACCTTCGGTGTGACCAATACAGAAGAAATGGAATAAACCTGTGTGTTTGCTCGGGCACTTTGAAAGGGCATGTTTGTATTACAGTATTTTCTCTCTAGAAGGTGCTGCTGTTTGTGCAGCCAGGGCTGTTCTCATCGAATATGTGTTAGGTCCATTTTTTGATGAACGACTGTCGCTCTTGTCTCAAGTTTGGAGACTCCAGGACTCTTGCCTTTTGTGTGGCCTGAAGGTTTTTATCCAGTGGGTCAATGCCATCTCTCAAGGCTGGCACCAAGTGTCTTGTCCCCATTTTGTTTGTCATCTAGCCACACACCACAGTTCAGCATTTTCCTGTTTCCCTCTGTCTGTAATACAACAGCACACCGGGCGTTGCTCTGCAGATGGCTCTTTGCCCTCCCCAGCACATCGATTCCATAAAGTACCGGGAAAGTATACACAGTCTAAGATCCCATTCTTGGTGCGTCGGTCATTGAATTGTGAAGTTGCAAATATTTTTTTAAAGTCATGAAATATAGAAATTCAGAATGTTGTTTTACTTTTTCTGGATGATTTTTAGTTAAAGCTGAGTCACTGTCATTAAGCCCCTAAATGCAATGTCTGTGGTGAGTCAGAGGATTCTGGCCAGAAACACTATCCCTAGATACCTGCCCGTCACACTGCTTGAGATCTCTACTCAATTATCATGTTTCAGAAAGGCTTTCTCTGACACCCCACTCCCAAGCGGGTGCTCTGTATCAACCCCATGTTCCGTGCTTTTGACAATAGTGTATCTTTGACCATGACCTATATGTTTATTTGCTTATTTGCTTACATCCCATTTCCAGTGTGTTTAAGGAAAGGACTTTGTTTCATTCCCACTCTATTCCCAGCTCCTAGAACTACCCTTGATAAGCAGCAGGTGCTCAAAAAATACTGATTAAGTGAATGAAGGATGAGAGAGGTTAATCGTCCACAGATCCGTGCTTGAGTCTGGAGCCCACTACCATGCTGTCCCTTTGGGTTCACTCCTTCCTTTGAGGATAAATGTCTCAGTGAACAGAGGGTAGCTTGAGTAGCAGGATTTAATGGTAGCTTCTCAATCTGTAGTCTTGATAGAAGTTTATTTTGGCTTCCCATTACCAGAGAAATGTGATAGATAAAGGACGTCATCTTCAGATTTATCATCTAATCCAAAAGAGCTGTTGGTTTCAGTAAATTTCATTAATAAATGGACCTGACTAGCCTTATGGATGGCATCGCTTTTGGCCCAATTAGCATAATTAAGTAGGTATTTTGGTGTGTGTTCAGTCTAGGATGGCACAGATTTAAGCAAAATAAATTGGCTGAAGCCGAGTGAATGGAATTTATTAGTCACAGCAATACATTTTCCTGATCATCATAGTGGTTTAAAAAATACAAAATGCAGGATAACAATTGTCACATGCTGAGTTGCCTGACACACTGTGAGGAGGATTATGCCTCACGTAAGACTCATACAGCCAAAGGAACTGGGTATTCCTGTTCCCATTTAACAGATGAGAAAACAAAGGCTCAGAGAATGTGTGCAACCCACCTGAGGCCATTAGCTAGAGCTCGGCAGAGATGGATTCACAGTTCGATGCTCTTGACTCCAGTTTCTATCTCCTTGACCTAGTCACTCATTTCTGCTTATGCTGTGACTGTGGACAGAGAACACGACCCTGTCTACTTGAGGGAGCTCAACAAAATGGTTACATTGAATTCTCTTGAAAGTGGGAAACGCCATGGCCTGTTTGAAATGTGGGAAAATAATGTTCCTTCCTCAAGGCTTGGTTTACAGGGACGGCAGCCCTGTGTTCTCACCCCTGCCCACTTCCTCCGTGGGCTCGGCTCAGCTCTGCCCGAGAGACCGTTAGCAGAGAGGTTGTCTCAAGAATCCTGACACCCTGAACTGAAAAGATGACGTTAATAGCAGAAGTGGAAAAGAGGACAATTTGTCTTACATTTCAATTTCATGATAATAGACTAATCCCACGGATGAAAAAGTTTATCTTAAACCTCTTCTGTCCTCTTCCAGCTCGTCTCACAAAAATAGCCTCCCTCACTGCGGACTTTCCAGAGTGGGCTCATACAAAGGAGTCTTTTTGAAACTCTTAAATTTGGAGATCATGTTTAAATTAAAAAAAAAGAAAATTTAAGAAGCAGGTTAGAAACCTGACCCATTAGTAGCCAACCAGGAGTTTCACCCATGAACTTTTTCTGGCTATTTTAAGTGTGTTTTGATGACGGGAAGTAAATTCGGAGGCAATGATATGGAAAAAGACTGTCAGTGGGCAAAATGCCACTGGTGAATTTGATTGATCAGTCTGATTTTAACAGAAGCTAAGATCAGACAGAATTTTAAAGGTACTCTTCATTCATCTTTTTTTGTTGTTGTTTTTTTAGTATACTTGGTAAAACTGTGGAGTCACTAAGAAGATCAGTGGCTGTCAGGGTAGAGAGGAGGGAGAATGAATGGGAGACAGAGGATTTGGAGGCGGTGAAAATGCTGTATGTGTGAATAATGATGGATACATGTCATTACACATTTGTCCAAACACCAAGAGTGAACCCCAGTGCAAACCATGGACTTTGGGTGATAACGACGGGTGAAGGTAGGTTCATCAGTTGTAACAAATGACCCACTGTGGTGGGGCATGCTGATCACCAGGGCGGCTGTGCCCGTGTGGGGGACACAGGAATATGGGACATCTCTGTGCTTTCCTATTCATTTCACTGTACACTTCAAACTGCTTTGAAAAACAATCAGTTTTAAAAGTTATACGTTTTCTGTTGTTATTTAAGAAGATGAAGCAGTCCTGGCCAGCTTGGCTCAGTGGTGAGAGTGCACCTGAGGACTGAAGGGTCTCGGGTTCGATTCCGGTCTGGGGCACCTACCTGGGTTGCAGGTTCGATCCCAGGCCCCCGTTAGGGTCGTGAGGGAGGCAACCAGTCGAAATGTCTCTCTCGCATCGATGTTTCTCTCTCTCTCTCTCTCTCTCCTTCCTTCTCTTCTACTCTATCTACAAATCAGTGGAAAAATATCCTCAAGTGAGGATTAACAACAACAACAAAAAGATAAAGCAGCCCAGAGTGACAAACTGCTTCGGACAGATCTCCCCTGGCCTTAGGTACACTCTGTCCCCTGTGGGTCCGAAGCCTGTCGGAGGCTGAACTGCTCTCCCGAGGAAGCGCTGTGAACTGTTTGCTCGAAATCCAGGTAAAGCCCACACGATCCAAGATGAACCAGCTGGCGAGGAACCGAGGAGAGTTTATTCACAGATAGTGGGAAAAAGATATCACCACAACTTGGCCAAGGCAAGTAAATATCACTGGAAATTTCCCTGACGGGAATAGCAATGTGATATGGGAGAATTTCTAATAAAAAACAGTTGCTGGTGTCCATAGTTTAGATTCACTCCTTTGTACTCTATTTTGATATACTATCTCTGTATATAGAAACTTTTACTAAATGTATCTTGAAATTACACTTTTTTGTATGAGATGGAGTGGAAGCTAATTAATAATTAAGATAAACTCTTAAAAAATTTTTTTTCTTTATTGATTTTAGAGGGAGAGAGAGAGAGAAAAACATCGATGAGAGACAACATCAATTGGCCGCCTCCTGCATGCCCCCCGCTGGGGATCGGACCCACAACCTGGGCATGTGCCCTGACTGGGAATTGAACTGGCGTATATAATAATAATATCTACATTTTCATGTTCAAATAACTTTTTTCCATAATAGATTAAACGTTTATCAAATGGATATCGCATGTTGGTGGAATTGCCATTCCTCTTGTTCTTTTCTCTAACAAGCCGTTTTAACGGGCGCTGCAGTCCCTCGCACATGCCTCTGTGCCCATTTCTTGGGCTGGGTCTCAGGGACTGGAAGTGACAGGGGACGGAATATGCACGTTCAGAAATCTCACGAACGCCACCGCGTTGCGTTCTACAGTGACGGCACCGATTCACCGCTAGCAATTACGGAGAATGTTTTCTTCCCAGCTAGGCTCAGCAGCATTTGCTATTATCGAATTTCCTCCCCCTTAATTGGATTGTTAAAAAAAAAAAATGGTCTTCTTGTTTTAATTTCCATTTCGTTCCTGAGCAGCGAGGCTGCCTGTCTTCTCGTGTTTACTAGCTTTGGGGGTTTCCTGTTTGGAATTGCCTATTTTCATTCTTTTCCCATTTCTGTGGACCTTTAAAGTATAAATTTGTAAGAATTATTTTTATATGCTGGGTACTATAATTTGGCTTGTTATGTACATTTTAAATAGGTTTCCCTTTGCCGTTGTTTGGTTTGAAAGTTAACTTGTGGCACCTTTCAGCACAAATAAGGTTTTCATTTTGATGTCCAATTTATTCGTTCTTTAAGATTTTACTTCCATATCTTATTTAAGATGACCTCTTGTATTCTAGAATTATGAATATATTTTATAATTATCTTAGAAATTTTTTAATTAATTTATTTTTGTTACAGATGTTTCTCCTTTTTCCTCCATTGACACCCTCCTTCCAATCCACCCCCCCACAGAATTGTTGTCTATGTCCATTGGTTATGTGTATACACATATAAGTTCTTTGGTTTATCTCTACCCTTCCCCCTGAGCCCCTCCTTTGAGGTTTGTCAATTTTTTCACATTTACATTTTAAATAATATAAATATATAATTAAAATTTAATTATAAATTTAAAAATTTATATTTTTTGTCAACTTGTTTTGTGATTTCTATGAAGAGCGTTTTTACCTTTATTACTTTTTAAATTTAATACTCACTCAGATGCTTGCCCTGGCCTGTTTGGCTCAGTGGTTAGAGCGTCAGCCTGTGGGCCAAAGGGTCGTAGGTTCAATTCCAGTCAAGGAAACATATCTTGCTTGCGCTTCGATCTCTGGCCATGGTTGGGGTCGTACGGGAGGCATGTGTGTCTCTCTCACATCCATGTTTCTCTCTCTCCCTCCCTCCCACTCTATCTGAAAATCAATGGAAAAGTGTCCTTGGGTGAGGATTAAAAAAAAAAATTCAGATGCTCAAACCCCACTTATTGAATCTGAATTATTTATCAGTGGTTTGAAACACCAAATTTGTTCTTGTTTTACAAAATCTCCATATATATGAATCTGTTATTGGATTCTTTTGACTTATTGATATGCTATTCTATTTTTATTTTAATACCAGTCAGGTTTAATTTTTCTATGTTGTTAATATGTTTAGATATGTTTTGATAAACCCATTTATTCTCTTTGAAAAATGTCTTTGATATTCTTATGGGTAAGGCCTCATATATTCTACATTAATTTTTGCATCAACCTATCAAATTCCTTCAAAAAACCCTGCTGGAATTTTGATTTGGATTTTACTAAATTGAAGACTAATTTTTAGAGAATTATAATAAATTTCTTTAAACAGATTATAATTTCTGTCATTGTGAATACTTTTATGGTTCCTTAAAAAAAGTCTTCCATATTTTTAGTCAATTTCTATTTTGGAGAGATTTAACAATACTTTTTATTTATTGTCTTAATGCTCTGGCAAAACGTCCCATTGCAGTGTTTTAATTAAAAAGTGATAGCAAAGAAAAAAATTGTGCCTTGTTTCTGATTTTCATCCAACATTAAGAATCATGAAACTACTTTGTAGTTTGTGAACACCTTTTATCAGTTAATGAAGCTTATTTTTAATTTTCCTGAAATATACATTGTTCACTTGGTTTGTAATCATTTGTTTAGGCTTTTTTGTCTTTTTCTGCAGCATGTCATTGGCTCTTAACTGCTGTAGCCTCGGTGCATTGAGTGGTCTTTGGACCAGATGGATGTTGCCAGACGCTTAGACTCCCCTGCTCCCCTGAGCCGCCGACCTGTGTTCTTGGTCCTACTTGAGAAAGACACCTCTGTGGCTTGCTCCTTTGTCCATGATAGACATGACGATGGGGAGCTGAACTGCCTGGCCATTTCTACTGAATACTCAAATTAACCACCAGAAAGGTCTTGAACCTGACTTTTGCCTATGAGGGTTTAAAATTCTGGTCTTTCTTTAATTCTATCCCACCTGTCAAACAAGGACCGCCCTTGATTAGTTAAAGACGGATTTTTAAAATCCCTCTTGTTTTCTTCTGAGTGTTTTCATACATTTTTAAGAAGTCTCTTTTTGCCCAGCCAGTGTGGCTCAGTGGACTGAGTATGGTCCCATGGGCTGGAAGGTCCGGGTTCGTCTCCCGGTCCGGACACATGCCCAGGTTGTGGACTTGATACCCAGTAAGGGGCGTGCGGGAGGCAGTCGATCAATATTTCTGTCTCACATCGATGTTTCTCTCTCTCTCTCCCTTCCTCTCTCTCTAAGAAATCTACAAAAACATATTTTAAAAAGTATCTTTTCTAGTAATTAATGGCGGGAAGAAGTTGTGGCAGCATATACACAATTTGTTCTGACATAGAAACAGAGCTCAGCAGACCTGGGAAATTTACTTAATTCTTTTCTCTTCATATGTGCACAGCGAGTGTGCTAAGGTAGACCACGGGACCACATGGCCAACCCCGAATCGCCCGCAGAGAAACTAGTGAGCATTTCCGTCGTGTTAAAATCACATCAGCGGCACTTGTGTCGTTCTCTTAGCTCGAACTAGCAGACGACACGCGAGGAACTGTTAGAAAAGCTGGGAAATGCCACCAGGCTGAGTGTCCAGGGAAAAGAGCAGACAGGATTTTTGGTGAATAGTCAGCAGACCCTGAATTTAAACCCAAGTTTTCCGTGCTCTTTTTTTTTATACCAGAATTCTCTTTATTACTTACTAAACAGAATCAGGAATGAGTCCTGGTGCAGAATAAATGCGACCACAGAGAGAGGCTGACCCCGCGCTCACCAGGGGCACCCTTCATTATTTGTCCACCTTGCAGATGACTGCAGGTCTCCCTCCCAACTGCCCGAATCCCCAGGCCTATGCAATATTTCTATTTTATTCTCAGCGTTTCTGCATCCAAGACCTAAGTCGGAGCCTTGTCTTGAGCCAAGTTTGCAAGAGTAAGTTTCCTTTTTGGCCTCCGTGTTCGCCTCCCCATTGCTACCCTCTGCCAGAGGGCAATGCTGCTGTTTCCAAATGGACTCCTAGGGGGTCATTCTTTGCTTGCTTGTGATTGGAGGTTGCCAAGACCATATGGAAGTGTGCCTCTCCCACCACGACATGGGCATGTTTCCTATTCCAGTCCTTTCCTACCGGACAGGTTTCCAGTCTGCTAGACCCTGCTGGGAAGTCCTCATAATACAACAGTGTTCTAACGCTGAAAACCTGATCTTAGAGAGGGTTTGGAAGAGCTGATGCATTTTAATTTTGCCAAGGCATACATCATGCCAGCTCTTACACAGATCACTAAGTAAAGGCGTTATTGCCCTCCAAGATAACCCATGATCTGTGCTAGGTTTCATTTTGTTTAGTGAAAGATACACGAAGCTCAAGTATGTTTATGAACTAGCTGGTCTATAATTATAGAAAGCATGCCAGTGGTTGCCTGGGGTCAGGGTGTGGGAGAAGTACGGCAAAGGGGCAGGCAGGAACTTCCTGGGGGAAGAAAGTATGGTATATTTTGTTTGGGATGGGGGTTATATGAGTTGTTATACATTTGTCAAAGCACATCTAATGGTGCAATTCAAATGGATGCATTTGATTGCGTGTCTCTCTCAAAGAAATGTGCACTTCTTTTGAAGATGATACGTTGCCTAGTTAGCGAGGACAATAAGTGTGTTAATGCCTCTGACTGAAGTGGGGAGAGAAGGTCAATCCTAAGAACATTCTAAGGATAAGAGCTACTGGTCTTTAGGTGATCAGTTAGAGAGGTTAAGTGCTATGTGTACATTTGATTGTGGAGAAGTATCTAGAAATAGTGAAGAAGTCTACAGAATTAGGAGAAAAGTCTATCAATAAACATTTAAACAAAATAATCTGTGTTCATCTTGTTAAAAAAACTTAGACAACAACCCCTGTTTTATCTGATTACGGGCACAAAGGCAAGATAAGCCCAGGATAATGAGAAAATCAGACACATAACATTTTTTAAAACTGTATTGAGGTATAATTTACATGCAATAAAATGTATCTATTTTAATTGCACCATTAGATGAGCCTCAGGGTTTCTGCTTTTCAACAGAACATGTCCAGAAAAAAAAAAGCATTTCTTGAACAAAGAAAGGATGATAGAGTTTCCAGCAGTAGTAACAGACTTATGGGAGATATTCCATCGTGTGTGTGTGTGTGTGTGTGTGTGTGTGTGTGCACTCCAAAGAAGCTTCACTTCCTCAGAGGCAAATTGTGGGCATTACATGTATTATTATGTGTATTTACACAATAGACTACTAAACAGTCATGAAAAAGAATGAAGTGCATTGACACCTGTGTGTTTGTATATAAATAAATAGTAACATATATGGAGAAAAAGATGGAGTGAACTATATGTTATATCCTATTAGCAGTGGTCATCTCTGGAAGGGAGAATTTTGGTGGGGAGGATGTTCCTTGTAAAAGTTAATGATTTCTGTAATCTTTAAATTGTGTATAATTTGGATAATCAAAAAAATAAATAATGAAACTCAAGGGGACTGTCAACTTTGCCTAAGTGAAGACTGTCTGGTGGATCATAAATCAAGAAACATAAAACACATCAGGTTAAATGTTTAAGTATTTTCCACATGTTCAATTAAGAGAGAAGGTGCCTTTTATTTGAAGACTGTGAAGCTGAAGAATCCAAGGTATGTTTTCTGTTTGACAGCCACTGATCATCTTCCAGTGAGTTCAGGGGTGTCTCATAGGAAAAGGGACGTAGTAGGAGTGACTGTGACAAAGGAAAAGAGCATGACAAGAAGCAAGAGTGTGCCCGGCCGGTGTGGCTCAGTGGTTGAGCGTCGACCCCTGCACCAAGAGGTCACTGGTTCGATTCCTGGTCAGGGCACATGCCCAGGTTGTGAGCCCGATCCCCAGTAGGGGGCGTGCAGGAGGCGGCCAATCCATGTTCTCTTTCATCAATGTTTCTATCTCTCTCTAATTCTTTCTTCCTCTCTCTCTCCAATCAGTAAAGAAAAAAATATATAAAAAATAAATAAAAAAAAGAAGCAAGGGTGTGTTCCAAGAACTGAGTATACGATTGGACTAAAGTACTGGACAGTTCTGAGATGGAGATCAACAATGATGACAACTGCAGCGTCACTTCCGCTGAGCAGCACACGAAGCTCTGCACCTCATTTCATCTTCATAGCGACTCTCTGTGGACCCCTGAGCTCTGGGAGCCTCACCTCCGTCTTTGTCAAATGGGTACCTTACCTGTCTAAGGTGCAGGCTTGTGTGAGAACTAGGGGACATGATGGATAGGCAGCACTTAGCATAGTGTTTGGGACACGGTAGGACTTATTAGCCATGGTTGTTACCCTCATCCTCATTACTCAGAGGTGGGAATGGAATCTGAAACTTGCATAAGGTCCAAGAACTAACAAGTTGCAGAGCTGATATGTGAATTTGGGCTTGTCTGTTTCCAAGTCTGGTTCAGTATTGATGTGAAAAGTCTACATTTTGGAGTTCTATATACACTCCCTGAGTATCCCACCAGTTGTGATGCTTGTTTTGGGGGTAGTGATGTACAAACATGCCCAAACAAGACCTAGTGTTGTTGTAGATAAATGGATTGCTGATGCATGCGTTATTAGACACATCAACAAAAACAGATCTCACGTTTTCTAAAGACAAGATCGTGTTCTATGGGTAGAATTTTTAGATTGGAATGCACTTTTCTTAGAATGATACCCATGTGTAGAGTGTGACCGTCATGTTTCAAATTCTAGAAGCAGAGAACAGAATGTTGCCCCTGCAGTGACTCTGGCACCAAAGTGACAGATGGCTCGGTCCAGGCCCCCGACTTCCTGGCATAGTCTGTTGCTTTCCTGGCATAGTAACTTCGCCAATGACACGGGAACTGCTCCAAGGTTATAATGAGACGGGGCAGAGCAAGGTGTTGCCTTTGCTACTGCTGATTTGAAAGGATAAATCAAGAAAAGTCACCTTGACCAGGGAAATTCTTCTGGGGACTGCCGCGGAAGCGGTAGAGACAGGAGCAAAGAGGAGAACGGTGCCTGTCTGTGGTCAGAGGTCAGGGATGCCGAAGGCTGGGCTGCCTGGCCAGGAAGCACACTTGAAACAGGCAAAGCCATTGTCATGTGCGCGTTGATGGAAAACGCAGACCCAGGCTAGCAGTGTAGGGTGGTGCTGAGTCTAGTTCAGCTTGTCCTAAATGAAATTGATTTCCTGCCTTTGCGTGCTGGAGAGAAACTCCTGGTTAAGTTATTCAAACTGAAAAAAAAAAAAAAAAGGTCCCCTGAAGGAGCCGGGGGTGAGAAATGAGGGTGTGTTGAAAGGGCAGTGGGAATGAGCTCACAGAGCAGAATCAGGCCTGTTTACCTGGCATGGAGCGGGGATCGTGATGGGAAGACAAGCTTGACTTGAGTGTAATCCAAAATCCCGAGCAGGTGAGACCGGGCTGCTCATCGCTCCTGTCTGGCACCACCATCTGCTCTAAGCCACACTTGCGTGGGGCACAGTGGTCAGCATATCACTCGGTGTGTACTTGTCTGTCCATCGTTAACAGCACGAAATTTGAGGCAGAAAGCACCTTCTTCCGTTCCAGTCACCCATATCAGGTGGGCTTCTGTTTTACCAAATCTCAAAGGAAATCTTGAACTTGGAAAATGACAGGGGAGTGTCCAGTCACGTAACCTCATATGAAGAGCCTGCTTCTCCCACCCCCAGGCTGCAGCCATGGTAAAGGGCAGACTCCGGAGCCGGTGGGGCCGCTGCAAGAATGCCGGCGAAGATGGAATGACTCTCCCTGGCGCTAGGGGGCAGTATTCCCTGGCACTCGGCAGAGGGCGTAGGAAAGCAAAGGGGAAAAGAAAATCAGAGGAGCAAGTAAGCAGAGAGGTGTGTTTGCACGTGGAGCCTGGGATTTTCTAAAGTATGCAGCTGTAGCCACTCTGTAACCATTTAAAGATTTAATTACTCTGCTATAGACCGAATGTGTCCCTCTGAAATTCACAACTGAAGCCTAGTCCCCAGTGTGATGGTATCAGGAGGTGAGCCCTTTGGGTGGTGATTAGGTTATGAGGGTGGGGCTCCCTCAGGTCTTGCCCTGGCTGGGTAGCTCAGTTTGTTAGACCATCATCCCCATACACCAAGGTTGGAGGTTTGATCTCTGGTCAGAAGCAACTCTTGAATATATAAATAAGTGGAACAACAAATCAATGTTTCTCTCTCTCTCATATCAATCATTAAAAAAAAAAAAAGACATTAGCATTAACAAAAAGGGGGGGGACTCCAGAGATCTCCCTTGCTTGTTTTATCATGGAAGATACAGTAAGCAGGTAGCCACCTGCAACTTGAAAGAGGGCCCTCATCGGAGCCCAGTGATGCTGGCACCCTGACCTCAGACTTCCAGCTCCCAGAACTGTGAGAAATACATTTTTGTTGTTCATAAGCCACCCAGTCTACAGTATTCTGTTACAGCAGCCCCAAACCAACTAAGACACTCTTATTATGACAACATATAACAGCGACCCTATGCTCATAGGATCATCACATGATTTGGTGGGACGGGGTGCCAGATATTTTTACTTTTTTATGTGTTCTAGTCATTTTACAGTAAATATGTATTAGCTATATAAGTAAGTGGATGAAGACCTCAAATTAACTTATACTTAGTGGTGACTATAAAGAACAAAAACAGCCATGAGCAGTTGTCTGTGTCTCTGGGCCTTACAGAGACCCGAGAAGACCTCATCCCCTCTCCCCGCACCCCTATGCTAACTCCCAGTTTCCAGTCAGCTCTCAAAGAGCACGTGTCTGCAAACAGGAGGGAGGACAGGACAGTTCATGGATCTCACTTTGACTGTAGAGGAGGCGCCTGTTCACAAAAGCCATTAGCAGACATGAGTAGAGGCATCTAACATACAAGAGGGTTGAGGGTCTGTGAATCCATGGCGTGCTCCAAGCAGTTTGGAATGTTTCAGAATGTCTTTCTGCTTCTCCTTCTTTGTTCAGCAAACTGAAACTTTGCTAGAGCTCGGGTCCCTGAGATGGTTGCCCTTGAAGGGAAGCAGCACCGTGCCAGACATCTTAACACAATTTTACATGCATTTGCTAGGTAGCATCCTTGAGTAACGCACACTACGACTGGCATCCAGCACTGAGGAAGGAACTAGGCTTGCTCCAAACCGCAGCCTCAAGGAGGCAGAGCTGGTGAAGGGTCCCTGCCGTGGGAGAGCCGTGTGCTTACGTGTGCTGCAGTTATGACTCTTGACTTCATATAAAAAGGATGTATTCAGAGATAGTGCACTATAGTTTGTCTTTATTCATTGTGTATTACAAACTTCTTTTTCACTTGGTGGTTCTTTGAAGCATCAAAAGATTGCTAGAAACAAGATTTCTTATGCCATCTAAGAAACCTAATCTGTGGCAAATTAAACGTACCTGCGTCTCTCCAAGACTCTTCTGTATACTACAGACGTAGAATTCTTACTTGAAATGAAAAGAAAGAATGTTTTCTAGAACCCCTCGAATTCTAGGTGTTCTGGCTGTTTTGATCCAATTTCTTTTAGGAAAACAACCCTGCCATTGCTAGAAATTAACAAGGAGATGAATCCATTCAAAATCTTCCATGAAGCAGAGGGAAATTGTTTCTCTGTTACAAACAAATAAGCACGTACAACACAAATCACTGTACTTTTAGTCTCGTTCACCAGGTGTGGAAAAGGCGACACCATCCCTCTTCCTCTCTCTCAGGTGGCAGCTCGAATCTTTTCATTCCCATTAAGACCACAGAGAAAGGCTTCACTTTGGAAGATTCTGGGAGAATCAATGTTGAAGAACTGAGTTTGAAGAACTCTTTGGAGACGGGGGATGCCATCAATGTCAACCAATGGAAAACTCATCGGATCCTCTAGAAATATGTATTTATTCTCTTTTGAGTCTTCTGCTCCAGTGGGTAATTTGTAGCAAAAGACGAACTCGTGGGCGTCTAAGAACAGGGAAGGGTACAAATCCATGCATTAATGCATTGCTTTCATCTGGCCCTACAAACGATTTACCATTCCATTGGCTTTGTCCTCCGGGAAATTGGAAAAATGCTTCCAGGGGCCTCTGGCACGGTGCTCGTTCCCTTCAAGGACAACCATCTCGGGGACACACCTGCACTCTGGCAAAACCGCGCTCACCGGAACGAAGGGGAGGCGGAAAGACATTCTGAAACATTCCAAACTGCTTGGAACACGCCATGGATTCACAGACCCTCTCGTATGTTAGATCATTCTAATCAGAATGCCTGCTAATGCCTTCTGTGAACAGGAACCTTTGTAACTTTAGCAAGGGGAAGTAATGACATCAACAGCTTTTACTGGACCTCAAAAATATATAATTGTCAGCAGCATGACAATTTTTTTTATATCAGTAACAAAATGGATATTTTTTGGTAAATAAATACAGGAAACTGCTTTTACATTTATCGGCAAAACAAGAATCCAAACAAGCAGAGATATGCAAAACACTTTTTTTTTTGGAAGCTGGATTTTTAGCTTTATGCACAAAGGTCATGCAAAACAAAGCAAAATGAACATAATATTAAGCAATGCGAATTTCTAGTAGAAGGAGTTTTCGAGAACTGTGAAGGGTCTGAGATTTTACCCTACTTACAGGCTAACAGGTTTGCCTGACACAATTTCATGGACATTCTCAGAAGACATGAGATTCTGGGGTCAGAAATGAAGGCCTATTTATTGTTTATAGCCTTAGCCAGAGTATTTGCATTTTTGTGCTGATACCCTGAGGCCCTGTTCCCACAGAATGATGCAAAGAGATGCAAATGACACCAGCAAGTACAGTGGGTGGCATTACACCAGAGGAGTTCTGAGTTTTGGGCTCTAGAGTCTGTTGCAAAGGATAGTGAGCATGCTTTCCTTTTGCTCTTGAGTTAGATGTTACCTTTATCACACTGAATAGAAGCCATGCCGACCCTTTGCTTTAGAACATTATCTCTGTCTTACAAGGCTATCAGCAAAACTTCTGCGAACTTCTCTTAGCTCTTGAGGAAGATGTTATCTCTACCTTCCAAGGCTGTTTACTAGGCAGACATCCTTGAAATAATAGTCTAGAGCAAAGGGTAGCCATTGACTCACTTGCACGATGTGCAGAAAAGTGAGAGACCCATGGAAAATTATCTCCCAATAGGAGTATTTGTGATATTGGATTGCAGTCTTAACCATTAACAGGGGATTTCAGAAATTAACCATTCATCTATTTTTTTAGTTACTCATTCATCTAATGAGCGAATCAGTCAGCCAGTCATTTACCAAACATTTACCAAGTGATTGTCATGTACTGAGTACTGTATTTAAAAAAAAAAAAAAAAAAAAAAAAAAAAAATATATATATATATATATATATATATATATATATATATATATATATTTATTTCCTTGAGGAGATTACATAGAAGTGAAAGAAATAGTAATTAAAAAGACAATGCCCTGGTCAGGTGGCTCAATTGGTTGGAGCATTGTCCCATACACCAAAAGGTTGAGGGTTCAATTCCTGGTCAGGGCACATACCTAGGTTCAAGATTCCATCCCCAGTCAGGGTGCATACAGGAGGCAACAGATCAATGTTTCTCTCACACATAGATATTTCTCTCTCTTTCCATCCCCCCACTCTTTCTAAAAATCAATAAATATCATATCCTTGGGTGAGGATTAAAAACAAATTTTAAAGATGATAATATTTAGCAGAGATAATGCTGTCTGCTCACCATAGTTTTCTCTTCCTGGGAGCACATCAAAACTATATTTTCAGCTTCCTTGTAGTTGTCATTAGGTTGGGGACATGTGACTTAGTTCTGGTCGACTGGACCTGGGCATAAGCAATGTGAGCTAGTGGCAGACAGGTCCTTCAAGACATCCCAGAGGCCCCTGAAGCTCTCTCTTCCCTGGCCATGAATCCGTGGAAGTCCACCAGAGTCACATCACACTTACATGAACAAGAAATAAACCTATGTTAACTCTGGGTCACAAATGAGGAAACCGAACCACAGTATAATGTACTAAATATCATCATAGAGATACATGGTTTTTAGTACCAAGAGCAAACTCAGGGCAAGAATGCTGACTTATTTGTTTCATTTACAGCTCTTAGCATGAGATGTAGGAGAAGGAATATACTTGCCTTTCAAGTCAAGAAGATTGTTATGACAATTAGGGGCATCAAGTCAAGGGGAAAACCTATTTGTTTGGTTATTTTTTCAAAAAATAAGAAATGTTTGAATATTTCCATAGATTAAAGACATAAATAAATGGAAAGGGAGAGGATAAAGTTATGTAAAGAAAGGTCTTCAAGGGAGGGTAGAAAAATAAGGTCTGGAAGAGCTAGTAAGCAACGGGGAAACAGCCTCTTCTCCTATCGACCCTATTGGAACAAGGAGGAATAAGCATTTGAGTGACGGCTTTGGAGAGAGCTTGTTTTCTTTAAGCAGAGAAATGGAGAAAGCATTAAGAGAAGGGTCTAAAATGTAGATTCCAGGCACTGACAGAAAAAATAGTATGTATTGTCTTTCTATTATATACCAAACATGTTGTTGGAGCACTCACAAATATCTCATTTAATCCACTCTGTATTATCTAGGGTAGTTGTTATATCACTATTATTTTATAGCTGAAGTAACGGAGACTCCTAGAGGTGGAGTAGTTGCCAAGGCTGTGTAGCTGGTTAGTGGCAGAGACAGGGTTCAGAGCTCATCTGTCTAACTCCCCACTGATTCTACGCTATAGTAAGCTGAGAGAGACCTAAGGAATTGGTCATGTTTGTGCTCTTGGAAAATCTAAAGCAGTTGCTTGTCAGTGCCCTTCAGGTCACACTGCTTACATCTGGGGGGTAGTAATCTGCCATGAATGTGTGTTCAGTACCTCTACATAGATACTAAAAGAGTTATAATAAGGTATTTTGGGGGAATGACATTAGCCAATAGGATCATATAGGTTTCAAGTGTACATTTCTATGATACATGATCTGTATATTGCATTGTGTGTCCACCACCCAAAGTCAAACCATCTTCCATCAACATATATTTGGCCCCTTTACCCCCCATCCACCCCACTCCCTTTCCTCTGGTAACCACCATACCCTTGTCTGTGTCTATTAGTTTCAGTTTCATATCCTACATACAAGTGGTGTGAAATCATATGGTTCTTAGCTTTTTCTGACTGACTGATTTTGTTTAACATAATATTCTCAAGATCCATCTATGTTGTCACAGATGGCAATATTTCATCTTTTCTTATGACCGAGTAGTATTCTATAGTGTATATGTACCACATCTTCTTTATTCAATCCTCTCTTGAAGGACACTTTTGTTGTCTCCATGTCTTGACCACCGTGAATAATGCTGAAATAAACATGGGGATGCATATATTTTTGTGGGTAGATACCCAGGAGAGGGATTTCTGAGTCATATGGTAACTCTATTCTTAATTTTTTGAGGAACATCGGGCTGTTTTCCATAGTGGCTGTAACAGTTTACATTTCCACCAGCAGTGAGTGAGGGTACCCTTTTCTCTCCAATCCCTCCAACACATTATTACTTGTCTTGTTGATAATAGTCAATCTAACAGGTGTGAGGTGGTTACTCATTGTAGTTTTGGTTTGCATTTTCCCTAATAGCTAGTGAAGTTGAACATCTTTTCATATATCTGTGTGCTGTTTGTATGTCTTCTTGGACGAGGTGTCTATTCAGGTCCCCTGCCCATTTATTAATTGGATTGTTTGTTGTTTGGTGTTGAGTTGTATGAGTTCTTTATACACTTTGGATATTAACCCCTTGTCAGAGCTGTTGCTTGTAAATATCATCTTCCATTCAGTCAGTTGCCTTTTGTTTTGTTGACAGTAACAAGGTTTGAAAATGGAACAATTAAGTCAGTCAACTGGATTTGATAGAGAAGTCAAATCACCAGTTTGGCTTCATGGAATTAAATGATTTGAAGGGCAGTTTGTTGAGGTATCACTCAGTTACAACCTCCCCAAGGTGAAAGCCAATAGAGAGGGAATTGAACGGTGATCCCAAACCTCTAATATCTCTGCAGTTTCATTGCCTAGGTCTGTTACTATCCCTTTAGAACTACTCTGATTTCTTTGATGAGAGAGATTTATCAAGTCAGGAGGTGAGGCCAAATTAAATTTTGGAAAACATTTATGATCTCGATTAATTAAAATCTGAAATTATGGATCCAAAACTGTATTTGTTCAAATAAGTTATACTCTCTAAACCTAAGAAATATATTAGTTGGTAGTAAATTCCAGAAATAATATTTAAAGTAATGGAATGAAATGAATATTGATAGTGATATTTATATCCATGCTGGGACGCAGGAAGGATGACAATAGAAAAGGTTGAGTACCGATTCATTCATTCACATTGAGCATGTTCAGCAATGGAGAGAAGTAATCGATTATAATGTAAAGTAAGTGAACAGGATTTATAATATGGACTTGGCTGATGCTCTCTCCTTTCTCTGCCTTAGCAATGGTACATCTTCGTTCCACGGGGCACTGCTTGCTCACTCCACGTTTTCAACCTTGATGAGAGTCAGTTTCAAGTGGCCCATCTAGTCCAGCAATTATGCATTCCCACAGCTGCCCAAGGTAGGGACTGTGTCTGCTCCTAGGAACACACTCTTCCCAGAAGAGTTCTCTGGGCTGGCGACATGACTGAAAATGACCCAAAAGCCTTTGTACATTTGTATCTCAGAGATGGGATCTACATGCCAAGTGCAAGCCCAAAAGAGGCCAGATTCCTCCTTCAATCATAAGTAGTCTCGCAAGGGGATTTCCCCGGTGTTTGGGGGATTGTGCTGATTCACTGTAAAGAGGCAGAGAGTCTGGGAGCCATCCTTGTTTCAACTTTTGCCTTCCTGTGTGGTCCAAGGGTCCTGATCTGTTCATTTTTCCAACTTTAGTCTTGCTTCCTGAAATCTGAGTCCTGATACTTGCTTGGTTAACTTCCTGTTGACTGATCAAAGCAGTGTTCTAGAAAAGTATTACATGCTTCAACTTTACCTAGGGTTCTGATTCTAAAAATTAATGACCAATAGTAATTAGAAATGAAGTAAATCTGGTTTGAACACTACATTTCTTTAATATAATTTAATACATTAGCATTTCTATAAATCTCTTAAACACATAGTAATTGGTAGTATTCTTTCATGAAGTCTATAGTATAGGGTAACAAGAGAGATTTAGAAATGTCCAGCCTCATTCACAGCCACCAACCCCTTCCACCTTCTATTTTCCAGCCACGATGATCTTTCGGCTCCTCACACAGCCTGGACTTCACTTCTAGTTCTGATTTCATCCATCTTAGAGGTTTCTTTCTCTCAAAAACCTCTCCTGACCATCTGCCTGTCATTCAGATCTGGTTTTTCATATGATCCACACTGTCCCCAGCATAGATTTTATCACTGTGTATTCTGATCATTTAATTTATTTTCTGCACACCCCCATATTCATAAGCTCCAAGAGAGCACTGTCCAAATTCACTGTGCCCTTTGCATTACGCCTGTCATAGCCGGTGTGCACCATTGGAAAGGATCGTGACATACTGGGAGAGAGGGTGAATGTTTTTGAGAAGACCTGTGTCTGAACCCATGTCTCCCTCCTTGTTGACTGTGTCAGTGATAGTTTCCTCATCAGTAACAGTGTACCTTGCTCTGAGGGCTGTTGCCAGGATCAGGTGAGAAAGTGTAGGTGACAGTGCTTTGTAATCTGGAAAGATGCTAATTATTACCCAGTCCTCCTGTGTTTGCATTCATTTGCAATGTTAATTTGTAGCACTTGTTTGAGATTCTTTCATGTGTAACTGTTTTTCCCCCTAAGGAAACTATCAGTAATAAAATATTTCATTTATTCTTTTTTCTTTTGTAACATGCCTGTGACCCCAAGAAAGTTATAAAAATTTAATGCAGGGATTTTTGTGACCTATCAATTGTTTGGTTTATATGATTTCCACATTAGCAAATGTTCAGCCAAATTGTATTCTCAGTTTAAGAAATTTTATTTTTTAGCCCTGGTCGGGTAGCTCAGTTGGTTAGAGCGTTGTCCTAATATGCCAAGGTTGCCCTGGTCAGGGCACATACAAGAATCAACCAATGAATATGTAAATAAGTGGAACAACAAATCTCTCTCTCTCTTTTCCTTCCTCTCTGTATAAAATCAATCAATAAAAACAAAACAAATGCATAAATAAATAATACATTTATTTTTCTATTTGACACAGTTAATACCACAAACAAATAGAAAATTATTATCTTGATTTATACCAAAATTAGATACTTTGATTCCAGGTCCAATGACATTTCATCTCTGCTACATGATCAAGTAAATAATTAACTATGTAGATCACTTGATTATAACAATATTGGGGGTTTTGTGTACAGTAATAAAATGCATTCCTTAAAAAGTAAATATGGAATTTATTTACTTATTTATTTATAATATATGTTTATTGATTTTTTAGAGAGAGGAAGGGAGAAAGAGATAGAAACATCGATGTGAGAGAGATACATCAATTGGTGGCCTACTGCATGCCCCACACTGGGGATCGAGCCTCAACCCAGGCGTGTGCCCTGATCAGGAATCAGACCAGGACCTCTCAGTCCATGGGGCAACACTCAATCCACTGAGCCACATCAGCCAGACTGGAATTTATTTTTAAATAAATATCTGTTTATTATTATTAAAGGTATTTGGAAGAGAGAGCATGTTGAGTTAACTGTAGATTTTGAGTATGGAGAGTAGGTCCTATCAGACCAAATAAAAGACAGATGACATTAGAAAAGGAAAACAAGATTATAAACAAAACCCCAGCTGTTTATGTGTATTATATAACGAATACACAGAGAGATCTTGTGCAGGAAGATTGGGGGAGAAAGAAAACAGTGAAGTAAACCCTGTGCACCTGCTGCTTTGTCTGATCAGATTCTGTGCCAGTTCATTCCGAGGGTGTGGAAATGGTAGCCTGGAGGTTGGGGCAAGTTAGTTGGGCTAGAAAGATAATCATTGGGGTTTAGGGGTGTCAAGATAACCAAGACTTAAAGAAAGAGACCTGTAGAAAAGTAACATTCTGCACAAACATCTCCCTTCAAGGAATTTACCAACTTTTATTTTATTCATTTATTTATTTTTTGGTATGTGCCCCTAGTGGGAACTGAACCCGGGACTCTGGTCCACAGGCCAATGCTCCAACTGTTGAACCAAACTGGCTAGGGCCCAACTTTTAAATCATGCATGTGAGGTAAGAGGGTAAGAAACAAGCTGAAGTACTGCTAAGGGGCTAAAAAGCTAAGTGGAGTTTTGTTGTTGTTGCTGTTGTTGTTATTTAAGTGTTAAGGTGCTGAGGAGCTAACCGGCCTTCAGGGCTGCCCCAGAAGGAGGAGCCTAGTCAACACCCCAGGTGTTCAGTGGCATGTCTGAAGGACTATACCCTGAATGTAGGGGAAACAGTAAGTAGAGTAGCACTCACAAAATCTGACCCACCACTTTGAATCATCTCAGTCCTTGATTGGATCAAAATAATCTATCCACAGTCTATCTGATTGCCGGAAAAAATTAAATTTTCTCTGGAGGAAGTAACATAATCCACAGTGCCTAAGGATTTTTTACATAGAATGCCACCATCCAAAATTAGTAGGCATGTCATGAAACAGGACCAAATGAATGGAAGCTAAGTGAAAAAGAATGGTAGAAATAGACTCTTAAATGATCTAGATATTTGAATTACCACATAGTCTTTAGTCCTTAAAATAATGATAATCAGTACATTCTTAAAGATGGGGAAAATATTGAAGTTATAGGTAGAACGTTGGAAAATTTAAAAGAATCAAATAAAAATTTTATAATTTAAAATTATAATAACTGTTCAGCCTATGTGACTCAGTGGATTGAGCATCTTCCCATGGACTGAGAGGTCCCAGTTCCATTCCTGGGGCACATGCCCAGGTTTTGTGCTCAATCTCCAGTAGGAGGTGTGCAGGAGGCAGCTGATGGATGTATCTCTCTCACATGGATGTTTTTTATCTCTCTCTTCCTTTCTCTCTCTCGTGAAAATAGGAATAAAAACATATTTTAAAAATTACAATAACTGAAGTTAAAGACGTAAGGATTTAATAACTGATTAAACATAGCAGAAGAAATGATTAGTGAACTAGAGAATAGTTTCATAGAACATATTCATCCTGAAGCATCCTGGAAAAATTAGGGACATATGAGCTGTGGTAAAAAGATCAAACATATCAGAGTCCCATAAAAGAAGAAAGAATGAGAAATGACCAAATCTGAAGAGATAATGGTTAAGAATATTCTAAACTTGATTATAAACGTCAAGACAGATGAAAGGAGTTCACGAGTCCCATATGGAACAAAATCAAAGAAAAGAACAAACACATAGGCACATCAGAATATAATCCAAACAACAACAACAACAACAAAAAACCAACAACAAAAAACACACAAAGACATTATCAAAGGAATGTGAGACAAAGAAGTCTTCTCAGCAGAAATCATTAAAGCTTGATGACAGCAGAAATAGTTTTAAAGTCCTAAAAAACGATTGCTGACCCATAAGTACATTTTTAAAAATGAAGGTGAAATAAACTACAACAAATAACTCTGAGAGAATGTGTCATCAACACATACATCTTAAAGAAATACCAAAGAGAGTTCTTCATGGGAAGGAAAACAATTCCATCTGGAATCCTGGCAGTGCAGAAAGGGATGAAGAACAATGAAATATGTAAACATATGACTAAATCTACATGAATATTGACTTTTAAAACAATTAAAATAGTCTCAGTTGCTTTCAAATATATGTAGAATTGAAGTATATGAAAACTACAACACCATTTGGGAGAGAGAAAAGGGGAGTTAGGAAAAGTGAAAAGGCCCAGCCGGTGTGGCTCAGTGGTTGAGTGTTGACCCTGCACCAAGAGGTCGCTGATTCAATTCCTGGTCAGGGCACATGCCCAGGTTGTGGGCCCAATCCCCAGGGGGGTGGCATGCAGGAGGTGGCCAATTGATGTTCTCTCTCATTGATGCTTCTTTCTTTCTATCCCTCTCTCTTTCTCTTTCTCTAAAACAATAAAGAAAACAAAATTTAAAAAAAGAAAAGTGAAAAGTACAAATGTAAGATAGACTGTAATAAGTAAAAGATGCCTGTCGTAATATCTAAGGTAAACACATATCATTACTGAGTTAATAACAATTTAAAAAATGAAAGCAATACTTTATTAATTTAAAAGATGTAAGACATTTAAAAAATAGGAAACAGAACAGGCAAGCCAAGTAGAAAACAAATAGTAAAATGTAAGATTTAAACTCAAATATAGTACTTGCAACATTAAATGTAAATTGACTAAATAACGCAATTAAATATTGCAGAGCGCTTTGGACTGAATCAAAAGATGAAACCCAACTCTGAACTGCTTATAGGAGACACAATTTAAAATAAAGACACTGTAGTGATGAAAGAAAAACAGGTGGATAATATATGCCACACAAACATGAGCAAAAATGGATTTGGTTTAGTCATACTAAATGTAGATGAAGTAGATATTGAGGGTAAATAAGTATTACTCAGGACCGAGAAAAACATTTGATTATGATAAAGTGTCAATTTATCACAAAGATATAATAAACTTACATGTGTATCCAAGCAATACTGCCTGTTGCTTCTCTCTTCTTCCTTCTCTCTTTCTCTCTCTCCATGTATATGTGTGCGTGTGTGTGTGTGTGTGTGTGTGTGTGTATAGAAAGGCATACAACAAATCAATGAAAGAAAGACAGAACAATCTAATTAATACGTAGGAAAAGTCTTGGACCAGAACTTCCCAGAGGAGTTTATTGAAATGACCAATACATATTTAAAAATGCTCACATTTTTAGTCATCAGGGAAATATAAGTTAAAACGTGAGGATGCTACTACATATCTATTGGAATGGCAAAAATTAAAAACCTGATAATGCCAAGAGTTGGCGAGGATGTGGAACAACTGGAACTTTTGTATACTGCTGATGGGAATTTAAATTTGGAAAACTGCTTGACCATACACATTACCTATGACTCAGCAAGTCCACTCCTAGGCTTATTCCCCAAATAAATGCTTATGTATGATGCACCAGAAGACGTGTACCAGAATGTTCAAAGAAGCACTGCTTATAATAGCCCCAAGCAAATAAACTTCCCATCGATGAGATGGATAAATAAATTTAGATGTTATTTCCATAAGCGAGCTATGGAACAATGAAAACGTCTGTGATACCATAGTTAAGTTTCACAAACTATTAGTGAAAGAAGTCAGACAAATAAGAGTACATATATGTGCCCTTTGTATGACTCCACCTATTTAAAGTTCAAAAGCAGTGACAACTAATCTGTGACGATGGAAGTTATATGAGCAGGTCTCTTGAAGTAGCATTTACTGGGATGTGACACAGGACATTCCTGGGATGTGGGTAGCATTTCATATCTTGATATGTGTGGTAGTTGGATGGGAGTGTTTTCTTCTGTAAAAACTCTTTGAGCTATATACTTAAGACTTTTGTATTTTTTATTTTGTATGTATGTTATGCTTTTTAAAAAAGTAGGCTATACTTTCTATCCTGTTTTAGTCATGCCTGTAGAAATAGGCTTGACCTATTGATTTCTAATTGTGATGGAAAATGTTTTAGCATTTCTCTAAATAAATAAATGGGCTTGGTTAATGTATAGTTGTCAGATTTGTGTCATTATTAAGATACGACTAAATCCATTTGATCAGAATGTTCACCAGAGAAATAAGCACAAGTATTTATTGCAGTGCACATATTTTCTCCAATAATAAAGGGAGCAATTTGTTTCATGTCTTAGCACATGAATTGTTCACTTATTTCCCGTATGTCTGTCAAGCAAGGATAACTTCAAATGTATTTCTTTTTCCATGCACACAGGAAAATGCAAGAATTACAACTCAACTCTAAAATGATGGTTTTTGGCATCTGTGGTTTAGTGGCTGACTATCACTTTGCCTCTGTGTCACGGTATGCACTGGTCCCCGCATCTGAGCTCTGTGTCAAAGTGACCCAGAGGACCAGATGTCTTCACTCTTGCATAAGCTGTACTCTGGCTGAGCACCTGCTACTGTCATTTTATTCAGGGAAGTTGGCCATCCAGATAATTAATTATGGAATTGGTATTTGTGAATATTGCGTTCTATAAAAAGTGATTGGAAGAAGTAAAAAGTAAGGGGAGCAAAGTTTTGGTTGACTTTAGGAAGGAAGAAACTCCCCAAATGCATTTTTCCTTAGAGCATGAATAATCTTCCACCCACAATTTGCTTAATTGCCTCCCCCTTTTATTCTAGTACTTCCATCTAATTTAGACTTGATGGATTTTGTGAGAAGTCTCATCTAATCAGGATGGCCTCTCTGATTTACAATTCTGGCTGTTGCCAGGCATTGCTCCAAGATCCCAAGAGAGACAAAACTTCATGCATCAGGAAAAGTGGGGTGTGTCTCAATTAAATGACAACTTTAATCCTTTCACACTCTATTATAAGAAAAGACTGAGCAGTCAAAGATGAAGTCTCCAAGATTATGTTTTGTTGCTTTTTTTGGCATGTGTGGGTCAATCTAGCAGCTACCACAATGTCCTAACATATATTTCTTTTAAAATTCTAAGCTTTTTGTTTTAGTAAATATTTTTTCTAGTTGAGTGTTAAACTTGCATGTAATGGAGAATATTACAGAATAGTCACTGAGCCCAAAAAAATTCAGCCTAAATGAAAGACTGTTCACAGTTCTCATCCATCTTTAGAAAGATACACACAGCAGAGGTATAGCGAAGATCTTTTCTCAGATATAATACTGTGGTGAGCCCTGGTCAGTTTGGCTCAGCGGTTAGAGCGTTGGCCCGCGGTCCAGAGAGACCCAGGTTCAGTTTCCACTAAGGGTACATATCTTGGTTGCAGTTTCTCCCCAACCCCAATGTGTCTCTCTCACGATGATGTTTCTCTTTCTCTCTTTTCCTCCTTCTAATCCTCTTGCTCTATATGAGGATGAATGTCTATATGAAAATATATATATATAATATATATACAATACTGTGGTCAGAAGACATCTCATCACAGGCTACACCTCATTGCTTTTTAAATGAAATTGAACTTGAGCTGTAGGATACGGGTTTCTGTCTGATTCTAAGGCTAAAGCTGCTACAATTTTATCACCGAGAAGACCATCAATAGAGCTGCCGAGACTTCCTTCTTTCCCTTCGATGTGATTAGACTCATAAATGAAGGAGGCTTAAACTGAGCTGCAATGCATCCGGGGCAACTTTTAAGATCAGCTTCTCCTTCTCCTCCTCCAAGGGCTAATTTCAGTGTTATCTGTTGTGGGGTAGGAACGCAGCTCACGTGCAAGTTCAATTTGCTTACAAAAAAATAAAGTTGTCTTTTTGCATATCTATCTTATGACTTTGTATTTCAAACCTCTCTACTTGGTAAGGAAGAGACGGCACAGAAGAAAAGAAAGAAAAATATGTTTAATCTATTTGAGGATAAAATAATCATAATCAGCCCTGGCCGGTTTGGCTCAGCGGTTAGAGTGTCGGCCTGCGGTCCGGAGAGACCTGGGTTCGGTTCCCGCTAAGGGCATGTACTTCGGTTGCAGTTTGTCCCTGGCCCTGGTTGGTCGTGTGGGTGGCAGCCACTCGATGTGTCCCTTCACGTCGATGTTTCTGTCTCTCTCTCCCTTCCTCTCTCTCCCTCCCACTCTATCTGTACAAAAAAATGGAAAAATATCCTCGGGTGAGGATAAAAAATAAAAAAAAATAAAAATAATCATAATCAGCTAGTAATAACAATATGGTCATCGGCACTTTATACTCTGAGATTAAGTAACTTGCTGGGGGTCCTGCTACTACTAGGTGGAAGCCCAGGAAGGTGGACAGAAGCTGTCTCCTCAGGACCCCAAACTGGGCTGCTTCTGTCAGAGAAAAGGGAGAGGAAATAACAGAGTCAGGGGTCACTTTAATAATGTAAGGAGGATTCACGCGTTGGAAATAGAGAGATGATGGAAAAATGGGAAGGGGGATGGAAGATGAATCAGTGAGGTTCCCAGGAGGCAGGACAGGATTAGAAGCAGGTGGGAAGCCAATGCATCCCTTCCCCTGGGACAGGAGAAATAAAGAAAAGAAACATGTGCCAAGACAAAAGTGCTTGGAATTATGAGAAATCGTCACGCCGGGCCTTTCCTTAGAAGGCTTCTCGGTTTACAGAAGGAAGGAGGAGCGCACGCCTCTGGGAGCCGGGGAGACAAGGGTGACAGCACTTGAAGGGAAATATGTGGATGGGCGGGGCGGAGGAATGGAGTCCGACGTGAGCTGTGTGAGGAACACCATTCTTTGTGGGTGCACATTGTTATTTTAAAACATCTAAAATCTAAGTAAGTCACATCTTGAGGTGAAGGCAGACGACTGGGCTAGTAGGAAGTGTGTGTGCAAAGGTAAAAATGTGGCAAGTGAGAGCTGGGACGTGCTGTGAGTGGAAGTATTGGATTCCTGGCACTTTGGTTAAAAAAAGTGTACACTCTCTTGTTAATAACTTTTTTTAATATTGAATACATGTTGAAATAATATTTCTATTGTGTTCAATAAAATGCATAGTTAACATTGTATTTTTAAAATGTTTTTATTGATTTTTTTTTAAAGAGAGAGAGAAGAAGGGAGAGAGAGAGAAACATGGATGTGAGAAACAGTTGGCTGCCTCCTGCACGCCCCCTGCTGGGGATCAAAGCTGCAACCTGGGCATGTGCCTGAGCCGAAATGGAACTGTGACCTCTCGGTCCATGGTGTGATGTTCAATCTACTGAGGCACACCAGCTGGGCTATTGTTAACATAAAAAAAAAAAAAAAAAAAAAATGATATGCAACCCACAGTTTAAGCAGCCTCATTAGGGTGCTGGAGAGCCTCTGTTGAAGCAATAAATTTTATTTTATTTCTTTTTTGGTTAATCCTCACCTGAGGATGTTTCCATTGGTTTTTAGAGGTAGTGGAAGGGAAGGAGAGAGTGAGAGAAGCATCGATATGAGTCGATATGAGGGAGACACATTGATTGGCTACCTCCCACATGACCCTGACCAGGGCTGGGGATCGAACCTGCAACCCAACTACATGCCCTTGACGGGAATTGAGCCTGAGACCCTTCAGTCCTCGGGCCAACACTCTAACTGCCGAGCCAAACTGGCCAGGGCCAGTACATTTTGTTTTAGTGAGAAGATTTTTTAAACAAAGGAACTAGGATAGGATCGGACTCGATACAGGTGTTTCTAAACTGGAATCTCCAGCTCTACACAAGGAAACTAAAGAGAGAACAAACTAGAAATGCTTTCTCTAAACAAGAGCATCTCACTCTCCATATAAAGATTTGAGCCTCAGATCCCTCTCCCCCCAAAGTAAAGTCTTCAAAGAGATTTCTTTAAAATTAAGTCAAGGGAAGCTGAAAACATTAGAGGAAAATGCTTGAGTTGATGTAACACGATCTCCTCCATATTCTACTTACAGGTACGGTTCAGAATTTTCAACTGAAGCTTACAATATTTGGCACAAAATAACGGACATGTTCATGTATGAATGCTTGTTGCACTTGGTCTTCTAAGGCTGCATTTAAAAAAATATCTGAAATAATGCTTTATTTAAAATTTTTCACTATTTATTATCTTTGTCCCATATTTGTGTTTAGCTTACTAATTGGTACTACATAATGCTTTTTTTTTTTTTGTATTCATTAGGTCCTCCATTAAATCAGAATCAGAATGTGTTTAACATTTATATATGCATTAATTTACACTTTTTCTTCATTTTTTAAATTTAAAATCGATTACATTTTTAGTTTTGTTGGTCTCAAAAATACTCTGAATTCTGAATATGTTTAAAGTGAAATACAGGTATTGGCATAGCATTTCAAAATTATAGTTAATAAATACTGAAATGCTGGTTTATCATTTTGCTGCGGTGATATAATCAGAGCATTTGGAAAGACTGGCCCTAAAATGATTGATTGTGATTTTCTATCTCTTCTTGGAGTTGGTTAAAGACAAAGGAATCTAATAAACTGAGGGCAGAGGGAGGGGTATTGAGGCTGGAACCCCGTTAAAACATGGTATCGTCCTCTCAGTTAGTGAATCAGCCAAGAGCAGCTGGAGGAAGGAGGGACACTTTGGTAATTTGATGTGAAAAGTGGTTTGTGACATGCCCTGGCTGGTTTGGCTCAGTGGTTAGAGTGTCTGCCTGTGGACCAATGAGTCATGGGTTTGATTCCAGTCAAGAGCACCTGCCTCAGTTGCGGTTGGTCCCAGCCCTGGTTGGGGTCGTGCGGGAGTCAACTAATCAGTGTGTCTCTCTCACATTGATGTTTCTCTCTCTCTCCCTACCTTTCATTCTATCTGAAAACAAATAGAAAAATATCCTCGGGTTAGGATTTTTTTTTTTAAAAAAGTGGTTTGTCACAGAGAATTAGTTGCTTAGAAAATGATGGCGAAGGTTGAGGTCATGTACACTAGTCTGGCTCTCTATCAGAGACTTCTAGAATAAAACAGCAACACTGGCTTGTCAGTGCAGAGCCACCCTCTACCACAGTCAGGAAGCTGATGGATCGGGATGGGCCCCCAGAACTGGGGACACCAAGGGCAATCTACTGTAGTTGCAATCCAAGATCAGGAAGCTCCTGTCCCTGCTGATCCAACTGCCTCATGACTACAACAGAGTTGCCAACTGGATGCTGGAACATGGATTCCAGTTACCACCCACGACTACCAGTTGCCTTTCAGCACCCACAGAGAAAATGACTGGACAAGGCTGTGCACTTACAGAGAAACCTATGTCGTCATGTCTTTGGTTGCTAGAAGCCCCAGGAATATGGCTTCTGTCTCATTTCTGCCTCCAAATCTTATGAATGGATTGAAGTGTCAGAACCAAAACCACATCCATGACTCAGTTATGAGTCTGGGAAATCTTACTTTTAGTTTTGCGCTCTCTGTAGTTCAAGAAAACGCAACTAGCCAGAAATACAGTTGAGCAAGCCAGTCATAACCACAACAACTGGATGATAAGACTACACCATAATGAGTACAAATTAAATATTAATTGTCATGACATAGTGGTAAGTTATAAAAAGAGACCTATGTCTACTTATATGAGGAAGCTAAAGTAACCAAACTCAGGAACAGAAAGTAGAATGGTAGTTTCTGGGGTTCAGTGGTATAGAGTTTCAGTCATGCAAGATGGAAAGTTCTGGAGGTCTGCTGTACTACATTGTGCTTATAATGAATACTGTAATGCACACTTAAACATGGTTATGAGAGTATAATTTATTTTTTGTGCCTTTTGCCACAATAAGAACACAATAAAAATTAAAAAAAAAAATATGTTGGCCCTGGCCGGTTTGGCTCAGCGGTTAGAGCGTCGGCCTGCGGTGCAGAGAGACCCGGGTTCGGTTCCCGCTAGGTGCACGTGCCTCGGTTGCGGTTTGTCCCCGGCCCTGGTTGGTCGTGCGGGTGGCGGCCGCTCGATGTGTCCCTTTCAAGTCGATGTTTCTCTCTCTCTCTCTTCCTCTCTCTCCCCCCACTCTGTCTGAACAAAAAAAAAAAAAAATGCAAAAATGTCCTCAGGTGAGGATTTGAAAAAAAAAAAAAAATGTTGTTATTGATTTTTTTTGAGAGATTTTTTTTTGAGATTTTTTTTGAGAGGAAGGGAGAGAGAGAAACATCAATGTGAGAAACATCAATTGCCACCGCCTGCATGCTCCCTACTAGGGATCGGGCCCGCAACCTGGGCATGTGGCCTGACCAGGAATCAAACTGGGACCTTTCAGTCCATGGGATGATGCTCAATCCACTGAGCCACACTGGCTGGGCAACAAATCTTTTTAAAAGAAAAAAAGAGACCTATCTAGTTCAAGAATGTTGCAGTTGCCTCCAAATTTGGGCATCGATGGTCATTATTTACAGTGAACCATACTTGAAATGGTGCATGTCAATTATCCTCACCTAAAACTTAAATTCCAAAACTTCTGGATTTACCTTGTGATCATTTTTTGTAATGTTAAGGATGAAAACACCTAAAAGCAGTACTTATCTGTAGAAGGCAATATTAGATTATCGCATAATTTAAAAAATACGTAATTGCCCCCAAATTCAATTAGAATCCCTTCCCTAGAAGGTCTAGTACATGCAAAAAAGAAAAGAAACTAGACCACCAACTGACACCATAGAATAAACTCAAAATGGATAAAAGATTTAAATGGAAGTCATGAAACCATAAAAATCCTAGAAGAAAACGTAGGCAGCAAAATATCAGACATCTCACATAGCAATATTTTCACCAATACATCGCCTAGGGCAAGAGAAACAAAGGAAAATAATAAACAAATGGGACTACATCAAACTAAAAATCTTTTGTGCAGCAAAACAAAAATAACAGTATTAAAATGAAAAGGGAACCCACTGTATGGGAGAACATATTTGCCAGTGTTACATCTAATAATGGTTTAATTTCCTAAATAAATGAAGTACTTGTACAACTCAACAAAAGTAAGACAATCCAATTAAAAATGGGCAGAGGACCTGAATAGAAGTTCTCCAAAGGGGACACACAAATGGCCAAGAGACATATGAAAAAATGCTCAGTATCACTAATCATCAGAGAGATGCAAATTAAAATGTCAATGAGTTATCGCCTCATATCTGCTAAGATGGTTGCCATCAACAAACCATCAAACAAGTGCTGGTGAGGATGTGGAGAAAAAGGAACCCTTGTACACTGCTGGTGGGAATGCAGACTGGTGCAGCCACTATGGAAAACAGTATGGAATTTCCTCACAAAATAAAAATGGAACTGCCATTTGATCCAGTGATCCCACTTCTGGGAATTTATCTCAAGAATCCTGAAACATCAATCAGAAAGAATATATGCACCCCTATGTTCACAGAAGTGCTATTTATAATAGCTAAGGTCTGGAAACAGCCCAAGTGACCATCAGTAGATGAGTGGATAAAAAAAGTCGTGGTACATTTACACAATGGAGTACTATGCAGCTGTAAGAAAGAAGGATCTCTTGCCTTTTGAGATGACATGGGGGGACCTGGAGAGTATTATGCTAAGTGAAATAAGCCAGTCAGAGAAAGACAAGTATCACATGATCTCACTTATATGTGGAATCTAATAAACAAACTGATGAACAGACATGGAACATGGAACAGATGGACACATCTCAGAGGGAAGGGGGAGGGTGGGAAGGGTTTAACCAAATAACATATATGCATAACCCATAGACACAGACAATAGTGCAGTGAAGGCCAGGGTCAAGGGGACGGGAGTAAGGTCGAAGGGGGTCAGTGGGGGATATTATAATATTTTCAACAATGAAGAAAAAATTTAAAAATTCTGAGTGCTGGTGTCATAAATATTTTACCAAAACATAATTTAAAAGATTGAAATGAATACCACATGCTCTCACTTATTTGTGGAATATAATGAACAAGGAGGGCTGATGAATGAAGTGGACCCAGAGACATAGGAAGGAGTATGGTTCAGACTGACAAACCTCAGAGTAGGGGTCGGGGGGATGAATGAGATGAACCAAAGAACTTACATACATGTATGCATAACCAGTGGACATAGACAACAATGCTGGGGGTGGGGTGGGGAGGAGGGGGCTTGGGGGGAAGGAGAAACATTTTAATGAAAATAAATTAATAAAAATTGGAGAAAAAAATAAATAAAAGATTTAGATGATATTTCCAAATAAATCACCCTAATAGAATAGAGACAGCATAGTGTCTTTGAACTACTTGCAAGATCGCTAATCCGTTGTGAAGTTTCTTCTTCTTTGTGAAGTTTCATGTTCTTCTTTGTGTTTAGAAACATGTTAGAAAGTTTAAATTACATGAACAACAGAGAATGGATACAGCAGAAAGGCCGTGTTAGATCTTTGTCCTTAGGTACTTATTTCATGTATAAAAGACCTGACACCTACAGCATAAAATTAAAAACCTTCTAGAGATTAAAATGGCTCTAATTCCTGCAATCTGCAGCTAGCTCCAGGAAAACCAAAAACCCTTCTAAATTTCATATCAAGAATTGTTTTATTGTATTGTGGCTTTGTTTTCTGTAGACTTGTGGGTTAATGGATTTTTGAAGGGAGAATGAGGTTAAACGATGTGAGTCATTGTGTCGTGAAATTCAGTGTATATCAAGGAACAGAATTAGTCTGATGTTTATAAACCTTGCTTAAATTTCTTAGAATTATTTATTTGTTTTCAACTTGTGAATGAATTGCTATTGGTAATTTCCAGATCAAATTTTTCTCAAGTCTCATTTCCAATTCCCAAATATAGTGGTGGCATCTTTCAAAAAGTCAGATGGAAGTGACATGATCCACCGCCTATATTCCTAATCAGTATCTACTCAGGTCAAAAAATACGGAATCCTAATGCATTGTCTCATTGAATCCAAGTTGCTTCTTTTTCTGGGGATATGTTTAATAGGTTTTAAAGAGGAAGAGTATCCTCTTACCCCTCTCTGGGATCAAAGTTCTTAGCGTACTACAAAGGAGAAACAATTTCCCAAGTGTTCCCTGACCTCGCCCCCTCAGAAGCTGGGTTTCTAAACAAAAGGTGTTTCAGTGTGAAGATAAAGATTTTACATGTTTCTTATCTCAGTAAAGCTGACTGCAAAGGTCAAGTTCAGGGTGATCTCTTTAAACCCACTGCATTCCCTCACCCCCGTGTCTGTTTCATTCTTCTTTATAGATAATTTGACAATTTCCAGAGCTGAACCAGACAATACAGAGGCTCTGTCTGAATCACAGGCCAACTCTTGGAAAGAAAGTGAAAACTTCTGTTCATTGTATGGTATCCAGATATCTGGGTGTGGGATCTGGGGAAGACAATACATCTGGATGACCTCTCTGTTCCAGGACTGTGGGTGGCAGCAGAGGGAGGAAGGAGAGAAGGACCGGGACTGAGAATCAGGGGAAACCAGGAAGGAGGAAGAGGGGAGAGGGAGAGGGCCAGACCACCCACAGGAGGCTCCCAGGGTACGGAGGTCAAGGCTGAGAGGTGGGGCATGCAAGGGGACGGAGGTCAGCCGCCAGATCAGCCGCCTAACGTTGGTTTCAGCTTTACTGAAATGCGGCTGGATGCCTCTAGGGTTGACAAGCATGCACCAAGGATCTTCAGGCCTTTTAACACATGAAAAGTCAAGAAACTAGTTTCATCCGTTCTGCATTTTTTAAGAGTTTTCATATTTTCCTCAAAGATAGCCAAATGGTAATTTTGGTTATCTGTGTCTTTCAAGGAACTGGTCCACTTCATCTGAGTTATCAAATTTGTGGGCAGAGGGTTGTTCATAGCATTCCTTTATTATCCTTTAAAAAAAAAAAATTGTATTCACTGTTAGACTGACAAACCTCAAAGGGAAAGGGGTTGGGGGGGGTGGTGGAAAGAAATAAAGCAAAGAACTTATATGCATAACCAATGGACACAGACAACAGTGTGGGAAAAGGCGGGAGGGGGGCTGGGAGGGGGGAGGAGGGGGTCAATAGGGGAAAAATGTGGAACATCTGTAATACATTTTACATCCAACAATAAAGATTAAAAAAAAAAAACTTTATTAACAGCGAAGGCAGTGAGGCAAGACAGCAGTCACCAAGAGGAAAGGCCAGAAAGGAACAAAAAACGATGCCAGGGAGCCAGCTAAGGGGCAACATTGCAGAGGAGGGGGAGGCTGAACAGACACCGTCCCAGGCCCCATTGGTAAGGGCGAGTGGGAAAATAAGGAACAGATTCTTCCAGAGGAATAACGTTCAGAACCAGACGTTTAATGCAAGACTTACGAATGTTAAAGCCTCATTCTAAAGCAGATACTTAAATGGACGGTGAAGATCCGTTATTTGTGATGAACGAGGTTTGCGAAATGAAACACTGCAGTAAAAGTTTCTCTTTGGAAGCTGAGAAGAAACACGATCTCTGTACGTGGCTTTCAAATTCACCTCATGGACCATCTGCTAAATTTCTAGTTCGAAATATTCCTGCCCTAACTGAACTACAGATGACTGGAAACTGTTTGAAAGGTTCTCAGCCCTTCTGTCTTTTGACCCGGCTTTTGATGAATGACCACATTAGGCTTTGTTAAAAGATCTCGTAAGTCAGGTCTTGAGTTCACCGCGATATCAACCCGCAGGCCGACCATTTGTGGACCACGTGTTTACTTTCGCAGTTTGGGATCATAGGATATGGTTCCGGAGCTTTCAGACCCTAGAGGAAGATGCTGCTCTTGTAGAAGCAGGACCTCATTTTGTCTTAAATCTCATAAAGATTTTCCAGGGAAGTGTTGGAGGACCAGCGTTGTATGAAAATCCTCACCACCAGTCACCAAACATCCGTCAGTGTGTCCTCCTTCACAACTGCAAAACACAAAGAGAAACAGTGAGTTAAGGAGGCGCAGAAACAGAGAAAGAACCGAAGACTGTTCTTCCACGTGACTCCACTGCAGATGTTTTTGTTGTTACACCAGCTGAGGAAAAAACCTGATAGAAGTACAGTGGGTAAAACCAGAGCCAAACGTCGATTCGAAAGCAAGAAAGAAAAGGGTTTACAAAAGGCAAAGGAAAATGTAACAGAGGGTGAACAATGGAAATGCAAAATGAATCACTGGATAACTAATTTTTAACTATTTTATATTTATTTTGTATTCAGTGTGTAAATAGTTGTATTATTCAGGACTATCTTACATCTGATTAGTGTGGCATTTAAAAGAAATGAAAGAAAAAAATTAAAATCTTGTGGCTTAAGAAAAAACCTTTATTGAGGAATAATTGACAGGTATAATCGTATATGTTTCAAGTGTATATTATCCTTTAAGCGTCCGTGGACTCAGCAGTGATGATCCCTCTTTAATTTCTGATACTGGAAATTTGTGTCTTTTCTATTTTTTTTTTGGTTAGTCTGTATACAGATTTATACTTTTTATTGATTTTGTCCAAAGAATAAGCTTTTGGTTTTATTGATTTTTCTCTGTTGTTTTCCTGTTTTGAATCTCTCTGGTTTCTACTCTTATTTTTATTATTTCCTTTCTTCTTTAGCTTTAAGATGAAATTGTTCTTTTCTAGGTTCCTAAAATGGAAACTTAGGTTACTGATTTTATATCTTTCTTCTTGCCTAGTGCATGTGTCCAATGTTATCAACTGTCCTCTAAGTACTGCTTTAACTGCATCCCCCAAGCTATGATAAGTTGTGTTTTCATTTGGTTAAAATATTTAAAATTTTCTTTTGAGACTTCTTTGACCTACTCCAGTTAAAATTATAAACTTTAAAACCGAATACTCCTAATCTCTGTCCTTGCTTTACTTTTTCTCCCTCTCCCCTCCAATACTTGTAACCTGCTCATGTGTCATGTCATTTCTTTATTATGCATTTTTGTTGTCTCTCTGTTGGAGTATGAATTCCACAAGAGCAGAGTTCAGGAAGCTTTCTCAGTTTTGTTTAATGATGTAGTTCACGTATCTAACTAACTTGTGTCAGGTATACAATAGGCACTTAATACATATTTATGATTGAAGTAAGAGGAATTTTATAAAGAAACTTGACACAGAATGGGAGAGAGGAAGAAACTGTACCTTTGGACCAGAATTTTTTAGCTTCGGATAGTGGAATTTCTGTAAATTAAAAAAATTTTGTTTGCTTTTTAAGTTCTATCTGGATATTTGAGAAATGAAACTCTGCTATCTGAGAGAAAATTTGGTGCCCATTTGATCTCATCAGCTCAGAACAGAATATGCTTTTAATATAGTACATCAGACATGTTTTATGTCTCCTGAGTCCAAATGATTACAAATTCTGGCAACTCTGAGTCAGAGGCCTATGACTTCCAGTTAACTAAAAAATTATGTACTTTGTGAATCATAGCACAGAAATATTTTTATATCTGTAAAGAAAGGAAGAATTTATAGAATGGGATTGATCAAGGTATTAGTTATGTTTGAGCACACACACAAAAAATGAATATATTTTCACAGATGATGTGGTTGACCAAATCCTTTAGAATATGGGATGCTGGACTGAAATCCTTAATGGCCTGAATTTGAAGCACAGGCTTATTCTTTATGAAAATTCGTTGCCTGCACCCATTTTGCTTCATGTCTCCGTCACAAATACCATTTAATGGAAGAATATGCTTTAGTGGATAGCCAAGAAATATTCATCATCACTAAAGGTGTTTATTGCCCTGGCTGGTGTGACTCACTTGGTTAAGCATCGTCCTGTGCACCGAAGTGTCGTCGGTTCAATTCCCGTTCAGGGCACATACTCAGTTGATGGCTCAATCCCTGGTTGGGGTGCATGTGAGAGGCAGCCAATAGATGTTTCTCTCTCTCCTCCTTCCTCTCTCTCTAATATCGATAAGAAATAAAATGAAAAAGGTGTTTATCTAAGGCATTGCACCGATGCTGTTGATAAAGAGTATCCTGGCTATTTATAGGCGTACATTTAAATAGAAAGTTTATTACCTGAGAAAATACCGAAGCATCTTACACCTCCATACAACTTCCTCAACTCTATTCTACTCTTAACTTCTATCCGGCCTTGTTCCAGGCAACGAGAACCGTTGGAAAGTTGAAGATACCTTTATGTGTCCCGGCCGGTATGGCTCAGTGGTTTAGCATCGACCCATGCACTGAGAGGTCACCGATTCAATTCCCAGTCAGGGCACATGCCCAGGTTGTGGGTCAAATCCCTAGGCGGGGCATGCAGGAGGCGGCCAACTGATGCTCTCTCTCATTAATGTTTCTATCTCTCTCTCCCTCTCCCTTCCTCTCTCTCTCAAATCAATAAAGGAAAAGTATCAAAACAAAAAGTCTTTATAGAGTGTCCAGCATGGATGTGGTCAGGGGAAGGAAATGAGCTAGTGTACATGAATAGAATTTCTCTCGTTGAACAACTCCATTATTGTTTGTCTTGCCCCTGGATGGGTGTAGGGGGGATTTGAAGATTGCACACTACCTAACTCTATCTCCAAGACTATTTTTCTAGCTAGCTTATAGTTGGGACTTGTAAAGTGGTGGGTTAATAAGGAAAACTGGACGATGGGGAGAAGGGATGAGGGGACAGTGCTTCTCCCGCCCCTCCCCACTTCTGGGGTGCTCAGACCACAGCTCAGTGGCACGTAGCGCATGGCCCTGCAGCAGTAGTGTGGGCTCCCAGATTCCCGTTCAGCCGTAGCTCTGCTGGGTACTGCGCAGCAGCCCATCAGTGCCTCTGTTCATACCAGGTTGAGGTTTGGAAGGAGTGGCACTGTGATATTTAACAACCCCTTCCTCCTTTCTGCTCTTCCGTCCCCTCAAACACCTTGATAGCTGGCTCTCTTCACTCATTAATTTTCTTTTTTCCAAATTTAACGTGAGTTTTATTTTCTGACTGGTCCAGATATAACAACACGCAGTATGAATAGTGATCCTGGAACACAAGCCCTCAAAGATGGAATCTGGGACTTAGTATTGATCAGCTTGTGATGGAACAGGAAGTAACCTCAAATGACAAAAGGAGATGAAATACTTAGAGTCTGTGGTTTATGGTGGCTGGGATGGATTGTCTCCTACAGGAAAGACTTCGGGAGACCCAGTGTCTGCTGAGACCAGAAGTGATGATTGCAAATCTTCTAGGTTTGCTGGCTGCTTCTGACTTCACATTACAGAAATAAATAAAAGCTCAGTATTTTAAACTCTCGGCTCCATGCTTAATCAGACAACCACAGATCTTTACTGATGGCGCAGAAAGAATCTCTTACCTCCTGTAGTCTATAAAGTTAGGACTGAGGCATCTGAGAGTCAGACCCCAAATTCGTTCCTGTGGATTGGAGAATTGCAATGCAAACGAAATTCACATAAACGACGGGGTGTTGACTGGTAAGCAATGGGACCTTGTGAACTGGAACAGGAATGGGGACATTTGAGAATACTCAGATGAGTCTAAGGAATTTGAACCCCTAAAACCACCTGTGGGTCCTTTGGTTTCAGAAGCAGCTCCTCCTCCCCTTTCTGAAGTCTCTACCTTTCTGTCGCTTGAAAAGCCAGCAGTGACCTCACACGACTTAGTTACTTTTTCTCCTACTAATCTATCCTTAACACCCATCTTTGCAGCCAGACCCCAAGTTAGAAGTAGATCCTAGAGTGTTCCAAGAGATTAATATCAAAAGAATAAAAACAATTTGCCAGTTTATACTGGAAAAAAAAAAGAAAAGAAACAACCCAGAGCATACATGTGCAAATGGTTTTTCACGGGGACTGAATGTGATGGACCCTCGCCCGCTGGGGATCACGGTACCGGAAATGGCGGAGGCAGAAGCCATATAGCAGTGCTCAAATGCAAAGTGTATTTGTGCGTGGGGCTGCAGTGACAGTTTCAACTTGCAGAGATTCTTGGCAATAACTAATTTTCAAGAGCCCTTAAGTATAAAATATATTGGCAGCCTACCTTATAATCGGTAAACTCAAGGACTAGAGAGTAAAGACTGGTTTCAGTCTGCACAAAAGAGAGTCATGTTCTCTTACCCCATTTCCAGACTCGAGCGGGTTCAAAGGCCCAGGACCACCTAAATGAAGGGGGAGTTTGGGATCCTGGAAGAAGGTCCCTGGGACACTGTTGTAGGTAAATACTGTCCATCCTCTTCAAACCCTTCCCTAAAGGGCCTTGAATTTGTCTACCAGGATAACTGTGTACTAATGAAAGGGAAATACCCAGACCTTGAGAGGATTCTAATTCAATGGCTCTGAATTACTAATCCGTAATGCTATGAAATACTATTGTAGTCCATCTAAAAGTGTATGAGGTTTTGATCTTACCACAGGTCCAATAGATCCATTGACTCATGCTATTGTGATTTTCCTAGTTCTCCAACGCATAGTAGAAATGACATTGTTAACAATGGATGGAATCCCTACCATGAATCTGTGAACTGGGGATTGTGGAAGCTCTTTAAACTGCCCCTCTCCCACCAAAATATAAACTAAAAGCAATGATCACATCCTGGGGTATCATAGAGATTAAAGTTACTGTCAAGTTTTTAAAATTTAGTTGATTCTTGTTACCAACCTAATTAAGATGACCTTTTACACAGAAAGCAGATGGATCTTGAAGAATGTGGGGTGTTGTCAATATAATCAGGGGATGAATAATTCCAATTATAAATGCCAATTATAAATATAAGATGTGGAGCAAGTCAATATAACCTTTGGAACATGGTATATAGTTATTGATCTGGCAGTATTTTTTCTTTTCTATACTAACTAATAAGGAACGTTTTGCTCTTGTCTGGCAAGGACAGAAGTATATTGTCACTCAGGACTTTGTTTATTCTCATGTTCTCTTGATCATAATCATGTCTGTAAGTGTCTTGGTGATCTCAGTGTTCTATGAAGCATCATGACAATCCATTACATAGGTCATGGCAGGCAGATTGATCCTGGTGATCAAGAAGTAGCAACTGTTCCCAATATCTTAAAACAGTGATTCACAAAGTGTGGTCCCTGGGGCAGCAGCATCAACACCACCTGGGAACATGTGAAAAAATTCTCCGGCCTCTGTCCCAAAGACCACTGAATCAGAAATTCGAGGCGGATCAATCTGTGTTTTGACAAGACCTCAGGGTAGTTCTAATGAGCACTAAAGGTTGAGAATCACTGCCTTTGAAAGTCTTATGTGTGTGACAAGGGAGGAGATAAGCCTCACAAAAATCCAAGGGTCTGGCACCACGGTGAAGTTTTAGGAGTCTAATTTTCTGGGGGCATCTCTTTAGAAAATAAAGGCAAGCTGCTATACTTTGCCCTGATCACCACTATGAAAGAGAATCAATGATGTGTGTTCCTCTTTGCAATGTTGAAATAAAGAGTACCACATTTCAGTGTTCTGCTTTGGGCACTTACTAAGAAACTTGCAAGGCTACCAAAATAGTGGAGCTCAGGGCTCTGCCGTTTGGGTTTTATGGCCAGCAGATCTGATGGTTGTCCAAGTGTCCATCACAGATTGGGATGCTCCATTGTGCTTCTGACATGCTATCATAGGGACTTCTAGAGCAGATTCTGAGGGTTTGGGGGGAAATCTATGCCCTCTTCTACAAACAACCACCGTCTCTCTAGAAAGTTTTTGGTTGTCTTTTGGGCCCTGGCAAAACTGATGCTTGATCATTAGGTCTCTGAACTGTTCATTATCTGATCCTCCAAGCCCGAAACAGCAGTGTAGCCAGCAGTATTCTGTCATTAAGTGGAAGCACAGTATATGTGATCACACTTGATCTGATCCTGAAAATACAAGTTGCATGGTCAGTGGCTGAGACTTTCCTCACTCCCACTAGCTGACATCCTTCAATGCACAATGAGCATCTCCTGGGTAGATTAGAGCAAAGCCATGGTCTCTTCTGCAGACAGGTGCTGTCCCTTTGAGAAACAGCTCCTGACTTGCTTCCTTTGAGCAGTTAGTGGAAGAAGAACATTGAGACCTGGTTTATGGATAGTTCTGCATGATGCCTTGGCAGGAGATTGGTAGAGAAAGAAGCAGGGGGCCATCTGCCCTCTGCCCCCTTGCTTTTTGGAGCCCCTCAGAGAGTAGAGCATGAGGAACACCAGCTCCTGAGTGGGGCCTGGATTCTCACTCCGTGGTGCAGAGCGGTGCTAAGGGCGGAAGTGGCAGTGCCGTTAGTAGCATCGGTGGGAATGTGTGTGGGCTGCTCCGTGGACTACAGGCTCCTGGGTTCCTGTTCAGCTGTGCTGGTGGCAGGAGCTGGCATCAGAAGTCATAGCAGCTCTCCTACCATGACATAGTGACATAGTTGAGCCCTCTCTCCCTTTTATCTTACAGCCCTTCTTACACCCTTATAACCAACTCCCTGCATTAAAGCCCTCTCTGTCCGAAATCTCTAGAGTGGTTTCTGTTTTCCTGAATGGATATTGATTGACATACCTATTAATGTTCTTTCATCTAATTCTTACAGCAATACTGAGAAAGGCATTATTATCCCATTTTATAACAAGGAAACAGAAACTCAGAGATATTAAGTAACTTGCCAAAGATATAGAACCCAGTGAGAGAATCCATGATGAAATGCTAGTCTGAAGCCAGCTCTTTCCTGGTTTTGTATACGTTTGAAGCCACAATGTACATGTTCTCCATGGCCTGTCATCCCTGAGGGATAGCAGCTGCGGGTGGGTTGCAGCAGTGGTCTCTCCTGACACTATCCCTTTAAAAACACCCCAAAATGTCGCCTTATAGACAAACAACTAGGCTTTATTATTTAGCAATGCCCATGGGTAAATGTGAAGAATTATGCCCCTGAGTTTGCCATATGCAGTAGTGTTACCCTAGGTGCCCCGACTTGGTTTCATAGTGAAGAGCAGTCTCCTTGCAAATCACACTTTATTTTCTTTGTGGGTGAGGTCCTAAGACTTGGGCATGGGAAGACTTAGAGCTGATCTTTAATTCTCAAGGTATTGACTCAAAAAGAAAAAATAAGAAATATATAAAGAAGAGTGGGTCAGACAGTAAAATCAAACTCTGATTTCCCTTTCCTCCTACTTCCATAAACAGTACCAGGCAAGATTATGGTTGCTATGATTGCACAGTTGGTACTGGGTACATGTTGACTAATTGGTTGACTTGTCGGTTAGGAGTTCATTGAGCTCTGGAAAATTTTTCTGTATTTCTGTTGAGCTTTTTCCCCCCTGAGTTAGTCTCTACAAAAAGTTGGGTTCCACACACATCACGCTGCTCTGCCCACACCAGGGGCTGATTATAACACTGATGTTCATATTATTCCCTCTTTGAAAAGGTAATATCATGTAAAAATATATTTATATAAAAAGCCCTGGGAATTGGTGGGCAACATGGATGATTAGCATTTATCTATGCAGACCAAGAATAGTCTTTCCTTGAGCTTACAAAATCCCGGCATGGATTCAGAATCTCTAAGCCCATGCCCTGAAGTATGACTTCTATAAAGGCAGACAGTGTGGGCAGGACACATATCTGTTGACTATAACTCGTCCAGAGTGTTTGCAGCTTATCTGAGTAGTGGTACTATGGATACATTTATTCCCTAGAACTTTCCAACAAATATTCATTAGTTATAAAATTATTTTCAATATAAATAACAAGTTAGAAACACAAACATTTTCAGAGCAAAAGGCATTTCTAAACCAACAAAGCTTAGGACATTTCTCGTCTGTCCCGTGGCCCATGGTCCTCCCCTCAAAGACAGGATATTCCAGAACTGAACAAGCTTATTGCCTTGGAATAAAACATAATGTTCACTTCCAAAAATATAGAAAAATGGATTAAAATGAAATATTATTTATGTGGTCTTTGATCTTTCTTAAATCTTTGAGATTTGCTACCGTTTGTCTGCTGCCAGCAAAGAATAAAAGGAATAACTAACAGATAAAAATACTAAAGTAAAAACTTAAAAATGTGATTTCTTCAAATATTGTATTATGTTAGTCTGCTTGGGTTGTCATGATCAAATACCACAAACTAGGTGGTTTAAACAGCAGAAATCTATTTTCTCACACTTCTGGAGTCTAGGTCAAGGGAAAGATCTAACTCTCTCCTTGGCGGGAGCTGGCTGCTTTGTCATACATGACCTTCCCTTTGAGCTCCCTGGGGCTTCTTCTAGAGGACACCAGCCCTATCAGGTCAGGGCTCTCCACTTTTCTGACCCCATTTAACCTGAATGACTTCCTTACAAGCCCTATCTCCAAATATAGCTATACTGGGTGTTAGAGCTTCAACATATGACATTTGAGAGGACACAAACATTTAGCCCATAACATGCATCTACTTTCAGTCCTACTGAGTGGTTTCAATGTACACACAGAATGCAAGCATATTTTCTAAGAGTAGAATTTTGTCCTACCTTAAGCGACACCCTTGTCTATCCACACCATTCTTTTACGATGTTCTGAGACATATGCCATCATTTTCAGGGTATGGATCTCCTCAACATATGTAGAAGACCCTGGCGGATTACATTTCCAATTCCTTGCTGGTTAAGACCGTTTATGTTATTGCTTCTTTGAAGATGCTCAGTGCTTTATATCCATTCACATGTTGCTTTGAAAGTTAAGCAAGGTCTGTGTCTTTCCCATTGTTTTTCCTGTGGAAGCAGCAAAGTGTTGACTGTGGAGCCTAATTTATCTACTTCAAATACTTTTTATTTATCAAATTTCTTTACTCCATGTAAATGTATCCAAGGTAAAATTGGATAAATTATTTAATAGCTCTGTGCCTTATTGGCACAATGAGGATAATAATAGTCCCCACACTGTAGGGTTGTTGTGAGGATTGAGGTAATCCATTTCCTTTTTATTTTTTCTTTATTGATTTTGGAGAGAGAGGAAGGGAGAAGGAGAGAGAGAGAGAAACATCGGGGAGAGAGAACATCAATTGGCCGCCTCCTGCATGCCCCCACTGGGGATCAGCCCAAAACCTGGGCATGTGCCCTGACCGGGAATCGAACCGGTGACCTCTTGGTGCATGGGTGAATGCTCAACCACTTAGCCACACCAGCGAGGTGAGGTAATCCACATTCAACCCTTAGTAAAGCGCCTGCCTCTGTTTACCTCTAACATAAGGGCACAGGCATAAGATGTAGTTGAAACCATTTGCACCAATGAAAGTATTCTAAATGAGAAAGCTTTAAAAATGGTACAGGGCTTAGTGAAGCCAAATTGCAAATTCACCTTCTGATGCTCTGTTATTGTATTTCATCCCAGTCAGTTGCTTTTCCCCATCCATGAAGATTTCAAATTTAAGTAGATCTCTATCTGTTCCTAAGGCACCTAGCTTTTGCCTGTGACAGAGACCTTTGCCTACAGGCCAAGGAATAGGAAGATCCAACAATTGTCGATTCATTTGTGACTTCAATTCAACGGCCACCAGGCTTGCTCTACCCTGCCCCCTTCAAGGGGTTCCCTGTTTAGGCGAAGGCACCACCTTCATTACACACTCCGCTGATTTGCAGGCCGGGTCAGGGCTTTCTCCCTAGAGCGTCTGGGTCCCAAGGCCGCGATGTGGCTGCTTTCCAGATGATGGCTAAATCAGCTGCTGCCCTCGCAGCCTGGAAGAGCCGCAGTGTCATCAGCCTCGACATTGTATCCCCAACAAACGGATTCTGTTCTCTGCTAGTGAAACTGAAAAATCGTAGCTACTGAAATAAAGAGTGCCCAGTCAAGCTGCCTTTCTGCCAAGCACCTTAAATTTGAGCTTTGTCCTGCCAGAAGGTGACCGGCACGGTGGATTGGCACTAACAGCATGTTTTCAGGTACCATCCCACCGCACCGCACATAAAGGTCAATGTGTTCCCCGTTTTAGTGATGAGCAGTGAGGACGTGGGGTGTGCAGCTACATTTAGGGAGTCAGCGGTTTAACCCAGATCCCTCCTTTTTGGCTTTCGGGCCTTCCTTCTGGGGAAAGACTTGGAGCAGGCCAACATTTGAAGCTGTTTGGAAAATGACCTTGTTTCTGTCTCCTCACTCAGATCTCTTCAGGGAATATTTTGTTCTAGGACATCCTGCTCAAGCCCTTGGTGGGTACTCCAGAAAAAAAGAGAAGTAAATAAAGGAAAACTTTTAAAAGGGGAAAAAATTCTTTCTAGCACTGTGATGTAGCAATGCGAAGAATCTCTCTGAGCCCACCTGCATTCCCATCCCACTTCCCTAGTGGTAAATCTATTAGAGAGAATTCAGGTCTGGTTGATGTTAGATCAATGAACTCGACTCCATCTGGGGGCCTCCATGAACTCAGTTTCACCTCTCAACCGGCTTTTGTGTATGACTATTACAGGGGTGCTCTATGTCCAGACTATCTCTTTAAATATATATATATATGTGTGTATTTATATAGTATATAGTACTATAGTATATAGAGAGAGATTTTAAGGATGACCAGTTTTCCTGATAGAAATGAGGAATGTGTTACAGAGAGAATAAAAGGGAACGAAATGAATTTCAGGGACGTGGAACAGTAGATGTAAGAAGTTTGAAAAAACATAAGCTAGTGTCCCACCCAAAATTTAGGCAAATTTGCCATCCCCAGTCCCTCAGCATGTAACTGTATTTGGAGATAAGGTCTTCACAGAGGTAACCAAATCAGAATGAGGTCATTAAGTGAGCCTTTATCCGGTAGGACAGGCATCCCGGTAAAAAGAGATTAGGACACAGACAAATGCAGGGGGAAGACAGGGAGGAAGCAGGGGACCGATGGTCGCCTGCAAGCCAAGGAGAGAGACCTCGGAAGGCCTCAGCCTTTTAGCCTCCGGAGTGGTGAGAAATACATTTCTGCTGCTGAAGCCACCCAGTCTGTGCTGCTCTGCTCTGGCAGCCCTGGCAAGCTAATACAATTACTTGTATGAATAAGGGGAAATGATGTTCTTAAAAATTCAAACTACACTAAGCTGTGCCTTGGTAACAACCTCCTGAGCAGCTATATAAAAGGGGGCAACCCCACCATGGGAATTACCAACGGAGAACTTTTATGTGAGCAGAAATTAAAAAGAAAACCTCTATTGTGTTTGAGTCATTATGCATTTTGGGGTCTATTCCTTATAGCACCTAGGTTACTGTAATTAATACAAAATGGAAGTGAACGTTCCAAATAAGGAAACTAGTTAAGGTAAAATCCGTGACTAGTCCTGAAAGTCTGTGAGAAGAAATCATTGTTTGCAGGAAAAATAATTTATCTTATTGATTCCCCATTGATGTCTTTCCTCGGGTTTATCGACTCTAGAGGTTTCTGTTGCATCATATAGGTCAGCGGTGGCGAAATGATGGTGCAGTATTCACAGTATGAGAACGGTAGCCTGTCCTCAGGAACCCAGTTCAACATGCCCGAGCTTGGATTTGGCTGGACGTGTCTGCTATGAGCAAGAACAGTGTGGTCATTAGTCCTCGAGAGGATTGTTCTGAGGTTGTGGGAAGAGGTAGGATAGCAGACGGGCTCTCCGCGTGCTTCTTGTCCCGCGAAGTGTTCCGTAGACCAGCATGCTTGCCTGGCGATTTCGACAATATTTCCTTTTTTCAAATGAGGTCATTTCAAAACCTATTTGCATAATAGAATCAACTTTCAGGATCATTCATGAAATGAAATTTAGCGATAAAATCCAATTTCAATAATAGGGGCCCAAATTGATCAAATTATGTTTCCTGTTATAAAACATACAGATTTTTTTTTTTTTGCTTTAGATTTATAAAAACTCTTGATGATAATTAAATTTGTTAATTCTTTCTAATGAGAACATTTTATTTCTTGCCTTTGAATAGTGAGTTACTGCTGCCGTACCCCTTGTGCTCCACAATCTGCCCGTAATGCAGGGAGAAAAGTTGGTAGGTTAATTTTGTAGATGAGAAAACTAAGCCGTAAAGAAGGGGGACACTTTCCCAAGGGCCCATAGCTGGTAAGACAATGGGCTGAATCTCAAACATTATTCTTTTTCTGCTTGTACCATTTATTTATGTATTCTTCTCCACATTTTATACCTTTTCAAACAGAGTATCTGCCAAACAAAATAAAGAATTAAGGGAGCTACATAAAGTCTCATTGTATTGGGGAACTTGAGATTGAAAGGATCCAAAGAGACCCATAAAGTGTATTAAGAAGCAGAACTCAGTTACAGCTTTATAGTTCACCGAAATATATGTGCAGAGGGTGTTCAGAAGCTGAGACAGTAAAATGAACGAATAGATGTCAAAGCATTTATTAGGCCCTCAGTAAAGACTGATTAGAGCCAAGTCCTCATAAAGTATTATGAGTAAAGTAAAGCCGTTTCATCAACTCCTTCCCTTTCTTGAGTAACTCATTTGCAGAAGATAGATTTTGGATCGTTTATCACTCAAGGGTCATTATTCAGTGTGAGGAGAAGTTAATAAAGAAAAGTTAGAGCCAGAACAAAGAAGACAACCTCAGACAACAGGGTTCCTTTTCTCTGTCCAGAAATATAAACAATGACCAGGCAGCTTTTACATGGTGAGAAGCAAAGAGGAAAATGTTTCTCTGAAAACAGCAGAATGTTAGAGAGCTCTATGATGAACTCAGAATGTGACACACTTATTTCTAATTGTATGATTCTGTTGGAATTTGAAATATGCTGTTTTAATTTTTTTTTTAATCCTCACTTGAGGATATTTTTTTTTCATTGATTTTTTTTCTAGATAGAATGGGAGGGAGGGAGGGAGACAGAGAGAGAGAAACAGCAGTATAAGAGACACATTAGCCGCCTCCAGCATGTGCTCCTGACTGGGGCCGGGAATTGAACCTGCAACCCAGGTATGTGCCCTTGACTGGGAATCGAACCTGCGACCCTTCGGTCCACAGGCCGATGCTCCAACCACTGAGCCACTCCTGCTAGGGCTGAAATATACTGTTTTAAAGAGGTAAGAATATGAGTGCCTTCCTAATTCCTCAGTGACTATTTTCTTCTTGAAACTAATTTTGATTTCATTTGACTTTAAAATGTTTTATTGGTATCATCAACTTACATCTACTAAACACTCACTAATCATTGCAATTCCCATGGCGTTGGAGCATCAGAAAAGGAGGCAGAATTCTAGTCCTGGCTCAGCTGCTAATTACCTGTGTTGCCTTGGATAATTCCTTTTACTTCAAGGGATTTTCAACCCAAAAAGTGAGGAGCTTAGATAAGGTGACGTCACATGATTCTTCCCTAAGGCTAACATTTCCAGACCACCTACCACGGTTCCTTATTTTGTATTTGTACTGTATTACAAATATTTTTAAGAATTTGAGAGAAGGTATTTCTTTCATGGCATTAGATCCTACAATCAACAAAGACGTAATACATCTTCTCTTTTTGTTGACTCAGGAGTGAAATGTCCAGGGCATTTTTGGGTAGCTTTTTGTTTTTTTGTGTGTGTTTTATTTCCCAGTCTCTCGCTCTTGCTTCTCAGTCCTCTGGTTCAGAAGGCTTTTCATTTTCACCTCATAGCAACATTCCATAGCATCTTCTGCTTTATTTCTTTCATTTGTAGTTCTCCTAGTTGGGCCTCTATAAATCCCTAGTCCTGCAAAGGGAAAAGGGGAACCCAGTGTGGAGCAAGGGTGCCCACTGAATATCTGTACAATGGGAGGCTCAGGGAAATGCCACTAGAAATTTCTGTAACTCTTTGGATCCACAATCCAGTCTCTTGGGATAGATCCAGGCATGCCAGAGCTGTGCTCCTTCATGGGTGAGATTAGCACATCATTCTTTCAGTGCACATGATAAGGTCCAACCAACTGAGCCACACCAGCCAGGGCAATTGCCAACATTTTTAAATGAGATATTTTATATAAAAACCCAGATTTCTAGTTTTCTTGAGGATGATCTGGTAACACAAGGATCTCATTGTCAGTATGGGGATTGTTTTGTCACAATAATGGGTTAAAACTGAGTAATAACTGCCATCATCTTCCCCACTTTAGATGGTGTATTTAGAGGTAGGTATTGGACAGATAAGGAAATTGAAAACCAAGAAGTGAAACTATCTAAGGTCAAATGATTAATGAACAACAGCACATATTTCTAGTTTCATCTTCCAGTTTTTCTGTACTCAATGATGCTGTATATAAGAAATGAAATTAAATTATTTTTAAACATCTTCAAATTTCAACTGAAATAAAAGTCAACAGGGTGTTTGTTTGTTTTTGTTTTTTAACATTTTAAACAATCAGCTTTGTCAATTTCTACAAAAATGCCTGCTGAGATTTTGTTTGAGATGATATTAAATCTATAGATAAGTTTAGCAATAATTGACTTTCAATAATATTGAGTCTTCCAATGCATAAACACGATCTATCTCTCCTTTTAGTTCATTCATCTTTAACTTATCACAGCAAAGTTATAATATTCAATGTATTGGTTTTATTTTTATTTTGTTGAATTTATTTCAATTTTATATTTTATTTCAATTTTCAACTGCTCATTGTTTGCATATAGAAATAGATTTTTTAAAAAATATTTTGTCTGCATCTTGCAGATTTGGTACTTCCATTTTTTAAATTCTAGCATCTTTTTTTTTTTTTGGAGATTTCTTTTTTTTAACATACGTGATCATGTCCTCTGTGACTAAAGATGATTTTATTTTATTCCCTAATATTTATGCATATTATTTCTTTTTCTTGTGTTATAGCACTGGCTGCTACAAATTTTTATAGGAGTGGTAACAGATGACATCCTTACTTTGTTTCCAACTTTAACAAGATAGCATTTAGTCTTGCACAGTAAAGCATGTTAACTAGGTTTTTCATAGATGCTTTGTATCAGGTTGAAAAAATTCACCTCTAATCCTAGTTTACTGAGACTTTCAAACTTTGTTAGTAAAGTGTAGACCCTCATTTAATCCAGGGTTTATTTAATTCCTACTCCTACAGAGATCTTTCCTGAGAATTGTACTATTGACCCATGTATAACTTGATTTTTCCTCTCTAGCCGGCGGGGACATGAACTGTTCTCAATCCTTTGTGAACCACAGGAGTTGTTTTGCTGATGTGTTTTTGTTTGTTTGTTTGTTTGCTTGCTTTTATTGGTTCTTTCCCGGGCCTTGGGAAATTTCTTCTCATGCATGTTCAGATCAGTACTTCACCAGAGATCTGAAGGAGTTCTGCAGATCCCTGGAGTTTTCCTCTGTGCAGGTAGACTCTGGTAGTCTGCTCCATAAATTCCATTAAAGGCAGGCTCCCTGAATTTCAGTTTTTATATCTTTAGCTCAGCAGGCTGTCCAGGCTTCTTTGGGCTCCTTCTTCCCGTGGTACTGCCTGGAAAGTGCCTCCAGTGTACTCCAGGCAGTAAATGGGGCCTGTTGTGGGACTGACCTCATTTATTTGACTCTCCTTAGAGATCACACCCTGCGCTGCCTAATGCTTAGTGTGTCATATTGTTGTTTCCGTATTTTGTCCAATTACCTTATTCATGAAGGTAGAGTAAACATAGTACCTGTTACTCCAATATGGCCAGGAGAAGTCATTTTGGGTCAGTTTCAAGGTAGAATTTTATCAGTAGCTTAGAGACTGAAAATGCTTATGCATGTTTGCCATTTTTCTAATGTTCTGCACAAGATAGTTTGGCACAGGACCTTACCAATGCAATGTTGTTAGATGTACTGACTTATTCTTTGACCTATAAAAATGTACTAAAGCCTTGAAAATGGATCGAGAAACTGTACTTTCTGCCTGCAATGTCAGCGAGTGCGATGTATTCCCCAAACCCGAAAAAGAACTGAGCATTTTCTGAAAATCAAGTCAAAATAAGGATCCAGTTGCCTCGTATAGACCTAAGTTGTGGGCTTACTTTTCACATCGGCTGAGTAACAGGAAACAAACACCGTATGGAATGAGTCCCCTCCAGCCAGACTACGTGGCTTTTTGGAATTTCTATCATTGTAACAACTTTTTGTTTTTTTAGTGGAAAGACACTGTCTCTAGAAGTGATTTATTTTCTATTTTCCTTTATTCATGTTTAACCTGTGAAGTGCATCCCTCTAGAGCAGAGGTTCTCAACCTCCCTAGTGCCGCGACCCTTTAACTCAGTTCCTCATGTTGTGGTGGCCCCCAACCATAAAATTATTTTCGTTGTTGCTTCATAACCATAATTTTGCTACTGTGAAAGGGTCATTCAAACCCCAAAGGGGTCGCGACCCACAGGTTGAGAACCTCTGCTCTAGAGCATTAGTACAATATAGCAACTCAGACAAATTTACCTTGGGTAAATTTTTATTAACTACTCCCCTGTACTTTACCAAGCACTGAATAAAGTACTGAAACTTGATCTTCATTGGAGCTTGGGGTAAAGAGTATGCTGTAGTATGGATTCCTAAGTGGTTTGTGCAGAAAGGAGTTTGTACAGTGTACTACTCTGAGCAAATGGGACACAGCAGGAGGTGTGGGAGAGGGAGGAGGAGGGAGAAAGGGCAGGAAGAGGAAGACTTGCAAACAGCAGAGGAGTCACTGAGAGAGAAGAGCCTGAAGTTTGACCGCTCTGGTGGGTTGAATTGTATCCTCCCAAAAGATATGCTGAAATCCTAGCCCCTAGTCCCCGTGCATGTGACCTCATTTAGAAATAGGATATTTACAGATGTACTTACTTAAGATAGGTCTTACTGGAGTAGGGTGGGTTCTTATTCCAATATAACTGATGTCCTTGCAAGAAGAGTAAACATAGAAGACACACAGAGACATCGTCATGAGAAGATGGAGGCAAAGATTATTAGATGCATCAATAAGCCAGGAAACACCAAGGACCGCCAGCCACCAGCAGCAGCTAAAACCAGGCATGGGGAGGTCCTTCCTCAGAGTCTTCAGAGAGCGTGGTCCTGCTGGCACCCTGATTACTGACTTCTAGCCTCCAGAACTGTGAAACCACAAATATCTCTTGTTTTAAGCCCACTTTGTGGTCCTGTCTTCCAGCTGCCCTCCAGAAACTAACATAGCTGCCCAAGTTCGAATGTTGGCTTTGCCACTCACTGTTCTGGAATCTTAGGAAATTATTTTAGTTTCTCTAAATGTTAGTTTCCTCAATTATAAAAAAAGAAAATTATAGTACCAAACTCCTGGGACTAGTATAAGAATTAAAATAATGTATGTAAAGCACTTTACATTATGCCTGGCTAGTAAGCATTTAATAGATTTTAGCTAATATTAGCTTGAAGGGAGAAAAACGTCAAAGGTAAATTTTACCTAAAAGTATGCAACTGTGGACTCTGATAACTATAATGCCAAAGAAATAAGATTAGAGTAATATTATATAGTAAGTGAACAGTAAGAGGTCCTCTTAAATACTTAGGTCAGAGATAAGACACTAGTACAATGAATCTGTCTACCTACCTACCCCTTCATTTATGTATTTACTTTCTATCTAATGATTTGTTCAAACAACCAATTTCGATGGCCTCTGGAATGAAAGTTAACTAAATGTAACAAGTTAGCAGTCAGTGTTTTTTTGCCCAACTATGTCCAAGTTCAATGTTTATGTTCAGTCTGTATGGATGAGATTGCTTGGCTTTTCATTTTCCAAAAGTTTTCTACGGGTCCTTTAAAAGTGACATAAGATACCTTGCTCCAACTGCCTGTTATTTTATGCCTTACTGTAGAGCAAGTCTGCTCATATCCAAAATAATTAGACCAAATGTTACTCATAATAATTAGACCAGGAGAACTTTAGTTACACACACACACACACACACACACACACACACACACACATCACAGAGAAAATGAGACCAGGTCTGACATCCCCGAATGAAGAGACTGTTGCATTCAGAATTGTCTTCTACTATGATGACACCTGAGTGATGAGGGCAAAGGCAAGGAAGTGTCATGAAAAGAGGTCGATGGTTGGGCATTTCTCAGCATTAGAGGATCCCAGCAACCCTTCAATCACTGTCGCAGGCTCTCTGCCGCCTCTGTTCCTTCATGTTTACACGCACATTCACATTTCTGTGGGCACACACACACACACACACACCCTACCAAAACATTTCACTGCTTGCTGTCATATCAAATAGAAAGAACTGTCAAGCAGATTAAAAAGGAATAGATGAAGTTTCCAAAGGGGGGGGGATAATAGTAAAATCATTGAGAATTAACAACAACAATTAATAGAGAGAAGACAGAAAGGGAACAGACTAGGCAAAGACAGAAGGAGAAATCTTCAAAAGCAGTAATTGCATAGCGGCAACTTCATAATTATTTTCCCTGTCACATATTAATACAGATATGAGTATATCCGTGCACATGGATGGAAATATATTTCTTATCCAATACTGAGAGTTGAGACAACGTAAAAATGTTGAATTATGTTTGCATCGAATCATCTTCAAAATGCATCTCTATATGACAAACCTAGAAAAGATAATTATTTTAAATCGACCTTTTTTTTTTATAATGGAGATATAATGGACATGCAGTACTGCATTAGCTTTAGGTATACAGAGTAATGACTTGATATAGGCATATTTTATGTAATGGTTACCAATAAGTTCAGTTACGATCACCACACGTAGTTATCCATTCATTTATCGATGGACACTTAGGTTTTTCCATTTCTTGGCTATTTTAAACTATGCTGCAATAAACATAGGAGTGCAGATGTCTTTTTAAAATAGTGACTTTTTAAAAATTAAATAAATACCTAGGAGTGGAATTGCAGGGTCATATGGTAGTTCTATTTTTACTTTTTTAGAGACCTCTCCACATTCTTCCATAGTGGCTGCACAAGGGTTCCCTTCGCTTCACATCCTCACAAACACTTGTTATTCATCATTTCCCCCCATAGTTTTCTTTTTTATGATTTGAAAAAATGTTTGCTTCAATGATAGTTTACACTGAATATTATTTTGTGTTAGTTTCAGGTGTACAGCATAGTGATCAGACATTCCAGTGTCCCACTATTATTTCCAGTACCCAACTGGCACCACACACAGCTATTACAACATTACTGACTGTATTCCCTGTGCTGTGCTTTACATCAAATGACTATTCTGTAACTTCCAATTTGTGCTTCTCAATTTCTTTATCTTTTTCACCGTCCTCCAACCCCCCTCAACTTGGGCAACCATCAGTCTGTTTTCTGTATCCATGAGTTTGTTTCTGTTTTGTTGGTTTGTCTATATTGTTCTATAGATCTCATATATGATAAGTGAAATCATATGGTGTTTGTCTTTCTCGGACTGATTTATGTCACTGAGCATAATGCCCTCTGGGTCCATTCATGTTGTCACAATGGTAAGATTTTGTTCTTTTTTATGGCCAAGTAATGTTCCATTGTATATACGTAGCACGGCTTTTTATTCACTCGTCTATTGACAGGCACTGGGGTTGCTTTGGTAGCTTGGCTATTGCAAATAATGCTGCAATGAACATAGGGGTACATATATTCTTTTGAATTAGTGTTTTGGGTTTCTTCATATATACACACAGAAGAGGAATCTCTGAGTCATAAGGCAGTTCTACTTTTTATTTTTTGAGGAACCTCTGTATTGTTTTCTACAGTGGCTGCATTCCCACCAACAGTGCATGAGGGTCCCCTTTTCTCCACATCCTCACCAACACTTGTTGTTTGCTGTTTTAATGATGATAGCTATGCTGACAGGTGTGAGGTGATATCTCATTGTGGTTACAATGTGCATTTCTCTGATGATTAGTGACATCGAGCATCTTTTCATATGACCATGGACCATCTGCCTGTCTTCTTCGGAGAAGTGTTTATTCAGGTCCTTTAACTATTTTTAATTGAATTGTTTTTTGGGTGTTGAGTTACATAAGTTCTTTATAAATTTGTATATAAACCCCTTATGAGATGTATTGGCAAATATGTTCTCTCATTCACTGGGTTGTCTTTTTATATTGTTGGTGGTTTCCTTTGCTGTGCAAAACATTTTTTAGTTTGATGTAGTCCCACTTGTTTAGTTTTCTTTTGTTTCCCTTTCCCGAGGAGATATTTTAGAAAAAAACATTGTTTGAGAAATGTCTGAGATTTTACTGCCTGTTTTCTTGTAGGATTTTTATGGTTTCAAATCTTACATTTAAGTCTTTAGTCCACTTTGAGTTTATTCTTATGTGGTGTAAGAAGATGGTCTAGTTTCATTTTTATTTTTTTGCATGCCTCTGTCCAATTTTCCCAACACCATTTATTGAATAGACTGTCTTTACCCCATTGTTTGTTCTTGCCTCCTTTGTCAAAAATTAATTGACCGTAAAGGCGTGGCTTCATTTCTGGGCTCTCTGTTCAGTTCCATTGACCTATATGTCTGTTTTTATGCCAGCACCATGCTATTTTGCTTACCATGGCCATCTTCTTGTCATTTTGATGATAGCCATTCTAGCAAGTATGAAGTAATATCTCATTGTGGTATTGCTTCTCTTTTCCCTGGTGATTACTGATGTTAAGTACTATTAAATGTACCTGTTGTCCATTTGTATATTTACTTTGGAAAATGTCTTTTCAAGTTTTCTGCCCATTTTTACACCAGATCATTTTGGTCTTTTTTTTTTTTTTTTTTTTTTTTATTGCGTTGTATAAGTTCTTTATATATTTTGGATACGTGATTTGCCAGTTCTTTTTCCCATTTAATGGGTTCCCTTTTCATTTTGTTGATGATTTCTGTCTTCCACTACACAGAAGCTTTTTAGTTTGATGTGATAGTAGTATCTCCTTTTTTTCATGACACTGTGTTAGAACAATCACAAACTGATCTGCACAGTGTTCAATCATTTGCACAAAAATGGGGATTTAACCCAAATATAAGATTTCCTGATTATTTTTAAAATCAGAAGATCTAGTAACACTGAGGTCTCATTTCCACACTGCAGTAAACTGTGGCTAAGTGACTACTCCATTTAGTCAAAGAATTTGCTCTTTTGCTTATATTCCTACCCAGCTGCTTACATTCACTTGTGCTTCATACCTGATCCTCCCTGGCATCTACTTCTCTTCTACAGCATAGATTACAACCTAAAAAGGAGATTGAATGGTGATAGCATAGAACTATCAACCAATGGGCTTATAGCAATTCTAGAATCAAATAGTAGAGTTTTAAATTTTTAGATATGTATTTTTTCATTCATTCACTCAACGACTATGTACAAACAACTATGCTAGCCACCGGGATAGCAGTGAACAGATTCATAATCTCCTTGGTTTCAAGATGCTTGGAAACTAATGAGCTAAGCTGGATATGTAAATAAGCAATTAGAATGGACAAATGCATTTATGAGAAAATATAAAAAATGTCAGTACAAGGTGTTCTGAAGCCTATAGGAAGCTTTCAGAAAATAGAGAGAAAATCATGCAGTTGTGCTGTCCTGAAGGAAGGGGGAAAGAAGAAGGGACAGCAACAAAAGATGCTGAGATATTAAGTAACTAATAAAACATGTTGATTGAATTTAGCAATAAAAATATCTTCTTAGGAGAACTTGTTGAGACTGGAGTCTGTGGAATTGTGTAAGGGCAAGTCAGATTATAATAAAAAGTGGAAAGTAGGAAATGAAGACCGCAGTGTAGAAAAGGCCTTCGAAAGCTTGTCAGGGGGAGAAATATACAGTCTGGAATTCCAAAAGACAGTGTGGGTCTGAGATATTTTTTTTGATAGAAGGAAGAGCTAGAGATGGAATGTGAGGCAATCCAAGGAGTACAAAGAAATGGCTGAGGGTGACTGAATAGGCAGGTAGGACTGGGATCCGGAGAACAGAAAGGTTATAGTTACCCAGGAAGGCAGACAGCCTTCTAAGGTCACAGACAGAAAAGGTATGGACTGAGCTACATTTGAAGGTAACTGGAAGTTCGGTGAGTTCCCAACTATAAGCTTCTCCTTTCCCTGGTAAGTGGGAGGTAAAGCGATTGGGTCAAAGGAGCAAAAACATGTAATTGAGAGAAAAGAAGCAGGGAGTGTGCTTAGAAAATGAGGGTTTCGTAATGAAGATTGTAGAAGTGGAGCATTCTAGTCAATGACCACGTCCAGGGCGTGGTCAACACGCATCTGTGGCTGTTTCAAGTAGAGTCGAGATGAAGGTCTCTGGAAATGGAAATGCGAATGGACTGGGAGACCAGAGGGGTGGATAGATCAAAAAGAAGTTAAAATGATTGGAAATGAGACAGGATTTACAGAAGGAGAAGAAAACTTTGAGCCTGGTAGAAAAAAAGAGACCCGATAGATAACACAAAAAACAGAGATTGAGGATTAGCTAGACAAATGACATGAACTTCAAGGAAGGCTTCAGAAGAAAGAATCCAGTTCTGAAAAGGGCAATAGAGAATGAGAAAAACATGGATGTATATGGGTCTACATGAAAACAGCTTCTTAGGATTTCTAGATAACAAACTTATTTCACTAACAATGCACGTGAAATTATTTTAGTATATTTTCCACTTTATTTATACACATATTAATTTATGCCGAATTACCACTTAGATCTTGCATTTGTATTGAAAATGTCATAATTATTTTACTTTTATGAGTGGAGTGCCAATATCAGTAATAGGATGCCCAAATTCATTTTCTCCCATGCCTCAAAATTTAATGTTTTCAGTTTCCTAGCTTCCCTATTAGCAATTGCAATTCTGTCATGGTCACAAACCAGTTCATACTGTCACTTTGGTTCTGGGAAAAAGATTAAAGCTAACAGTTCTGAAAAACTTGTTTCAAATTAGATGGTGAGGCTTCAAAAACATGATATCATAATATTTATTATTTCAAGTCATTTTTTTTCTGTCCAGTTTATTATGCTAAGTTCATTGTTTTTGGAATCCAGAGAGCTCCCAAAGGAAATATTTCCTTGTCTAAATAAATTTAGTGAGCCCCCAACTGCACATTTTGGCTTCGCTTCACAGGTTTGAAAGAACATCAAGTCTCAAAGCAAATTTTTCTTCGAAAAGAAGTGAGTAAAATTACAGTTGACAGAATCATTTCCAACACCTGTAGGGTACGCCAATTACATCGATGTTCCTTACTGATATTTGAACTTCCTGTAAATGATGTTGGAGTAATCTGAATTCATCTAGGTAGGTGCTGTCTTTTCTTTTGGTAACTACAGGGAAAAGAGAAGTGATCCTGTTCACTTCCCATGCTTTTCAATCCTCACCGTCTCCTCCCCTTCTTCGTAATCAGTGGCCAGAATGATCTCCAGTCAGCTGGGCTATCCCACCTTGAGCATGCTGTCCTCTCTATTCAGTCTTCTCCACCAATCAGTCTGCTTCCTTCTTCAAAGCTCCCTTCGTCGGGGACTCCTCCTCCGGGAAGCTTCACTAGATTAATTCCACCAAAGCGTATGCATCTTCTGCTTTCAACTGCTTTCATAATGTTTGGGATTCAATGTTCTAACTTTTGTGAATTTTATCCAGATGCTTTAACATATGAGCACATTGGTGTTATTATTCTATCATAGAAAATTCACATAGGTTAGTTAATTGAAGTAATTAAAAAGATAGCTAAGTTTCATATATATGTGTGTGTGTATATATATTATATATATATATTATATATACACACATATATATAATATATATATACACACATATATATAAATACATTTTATTTTGTAAATCACATAATGGTTTTATGTTATGGTCCTTCCATAGATTTAAAATACATACATGCAATAAATGTACATTTTGTATATATAATGCAAAAATAAATTATAGTTAGGAAATTTCATGTCAAATCGACTTGTCACTGAAGGTGGGTCTTTCAAAGAATATTTTTGTCAATACAAAACATGAATCAAAAATGAATAATCAGTTAATTAACCTATCTTTTTGAGGCAAACTATTTTTTATCATTGAATTCCCTGAGCAGTTTGCTGAAATTTAGGTAATTGTTTAATTGGCAGTTTGCAGTTAAAACTAAATTGGAAGAAATATTGAATTTGGATGAACGTTTTTGCATTTGTGTTTTAATAGCTTCATTGGAGTATAATTTACAAAGCACAAAATTTACCCATTGTAAGTCGCAATTCAATGACATTTCATAAATTTATAGAGTTGTGCAATCGTTACCACAATCAAGCTTTATAACATTTTTATCATTCATACCAAAAAAAATCTCTTTGAGCTTGCTTTTCATCAATCCCTACTCCTACACCAGGTAACCGCTGATCTGCTTTCTGTATTTCCAAATGTGTTTATTCTGGACATTTGTATCTAGCTTTCTACACTTTGTGTAATGTTTTGAAGATCTAACCATATAGAGCTTATATCAATCAGCATTTAATTCCTTTTTATTGCTAAACAGTATTCCATTGCGTTTATCTACCACATTTTATCTAGTCACCAGTTGATGATTCATCTTTAGTGATAGCTAATATAAATAACACTGCTATGAACATACACATACAAGTCCTTGCATGTTTTATTTTTTATTGTTTATTAAGACGTGTTTTAATATTTCTTAGATCTCTAGGGAGTGAAATTGCTGTAATATTTGGTGAACTTATGTTTAACATTTTCAGAAACTAACCAACTCTTTCCCAAGATGTGTGTCTCATTTCACATTCCCATCAACAAAGCAAGAGGATTCCAGTTTCTCTATATACACACCAACACTTCATATTTTAGTCTTATTGATCATAGTCATTTTACTGAAATAACTTTGACAAAAGTGTATACGATTTGCACACTAAAACTACAGAATGTATATAACTGCATTGCCAACATTGTCATATGTTGTGGTTTATTGTAATGCAGTTAAAATAATTTGTCATTTGTCTTTTGGTTTCTTCTTGGCTCATTGAGGAGTGCTCTATTTTACTTTCCATGTATTTTGAGATTTTTCTGCTATCTTTCTGATACTGATTTCTAATTATATTTCATTGTGGTCAGAAAACATACTTAGTATACTTAGCATGGTTGCCCATTAAAAAAATTCAGAGTCTTGTTTTGTACGCCTGCATGTGTCTCTCTGGGACAACATTCTCATGCCCTTGAAACATGTAATGAAACTAATTTTACCATAAGTTAAATGATATAAACAAGAGTTCAAAGTTCCTAAGGCATACTTCTGGTCACAAAAACATCAGCAAACATCAAAATAAAAAACAAAATATGTCTAATATTTAACAGTGAAGTAACTATGAGCTCTGTATACATTAAGAAAGATGAACAAAAACAAGGAAGATAAGTCTTTACCAACTTGCTTATTTCAGTTCAGGGTTGCACGTGGTCAGTTTATGCCGACAGCTCAGGGTGCAGGGTGGGAACCATCCTGAACAGGACGTCCTTGCCTCTCAGGGGGACACTCACATACACCCACAGTCACTCAGACAGGGACAATTCAGACATGCCAATTTACTCACACATCTCGGGGAAGTGAGGAAGCCAGCATTCCCACAGAAAACCCACGCAGACATGAGAGAACATGCAAACTCCACACAGACAGTGGCCCTGGCCAGGACTTGATTTTTTTCCATCATCGATGTTAGAACAAAACAACGTTGAACAAAATGATGTTATTCCAGGGCCTGCTATATATCTTACTGTTATGTTGACCCTTTATCATCATGAAATGCCCCTCTTTACCTGTAGTAATATATCTCACCTTAAATGACATGTTGTCTGATATTAACAGAGCTACCCCAGCTCTCTTATAGTTGCTGCGTGCCTGAAGTAATTTTTTCAGCCTTTTACTTTCAACCTATTTATATCTTTGAATTGAATGTGTGCCTCTTTAAGACATCATATAGTTGGATCTTGCTTTTTTTAAAATTATTTTTGTTACAGATGTTTCTCCTTTTTGCCGCACTGATACCCCCTCCCTCCCCGCCCTGTCCCCAGCTTTGTTGTCCACGTCCATTGTTCATGCAGATTTACTCTTTATCCAGTTATACAATCTCTGCCTTTTAAGTGGGGTGGTTTATCTATTCAAACAATATAATTATTGATTTGGACTATGCCATTTGGTTATTTGTTTTGTATTTATCTTTTATTGTTCTGTTCTTTCTCTTTTACATTCTTTTTTTTTTTATCCTCACCTGAGGACATTTTTCCATTTTTTGTTCAGATAGAGTGGGAGGGAGGGAGAGGAAAAGAGAGAGAGAGAGAGAGAGAGAGAGAGAGAGAGAAACATCGACGTGAAAGGGACACATCGAGTGGCTGCCACCCGCACAACCAACCAGGGCCGGGGACACACTGCAACCAAGGTACGTGCCCTTAGCGGGAACCAAACCGGGGTCTCTCCGGACCGCAGGCTGACACTCTAACCGCTGAGCCAAACCGGCCAGGGCTCTTTTACATTCTTTGTGTTAAGCAAATATTTGTTAGCGTTTTCACTGTTGAGTTACTCTGTTGATTTTCTTTTAGTACATAATTTGACTCATTTACTTACTAATTGCTCTACAGATTACAGTAAGAATCATGATTTAGCAAAATATAATTCCAAATCACACTGACTTAGTTATGACAAAAATATTCTTTAATCTAAGATATCTTCCTCCTCCAATTTTCAGCTATTATTGTAAAATATATCTTTATGTGTTAAAAACCCAATAATGCAGCATCACAGTTATTCACTTACAGCTTCCTTTTAAAGAAGTTAGAAAAATATATTTGTGGAGTCCTTTATTGCAACCTACATATGTCGTGTTTCTAGTACTTTCATATAAGCTATCATCTGGTGGTACTTCCTTGTAGATTTAAGGATTTACTTCAGCATTTCTTACAAACCAGGTCTGCTAGCAACACAAGATCTTAATTTGCTTATTGGAGAATATTTTTATTTTGCTCTCACTTTTGCTTTTGCTTATAATGTATTTCTCACCGTCCAGGATCAGGGCGCCGGCCCCGGGGAGGTCCCGGCGAGGACCCTCCCGGTTGTAGATGTGGCCTCCGCCTCCCTGTGTCCCCGCAGGGCAGGGAGCAGAGCCAGCGGCCTTGACTTCGGAGTCATTCCTACGCAGAGTTCCTGTTTGGCAGCTCTCCCTTCTCAGCGTTTTCAACATAACAATTGCATTAACATACAATACACATACCACAAAGTGCATCGTCTTCAAAGTACCATTCAGTGGTCTGCAGTATATGAAAAAATTTGCGATTTGATCACCACCATCTAATTCCAGAAAGTTTTCGACACCTGAAAAACACCTCCCTGTTCATTGGCAGTCACCCCGCATTGCTGGCTCTCCAGCCCCTGGCAACGCTCACCTGCTTTGCTTTCCGTCTGCTCAGATCTGCCTGCCGGGGCAGCTCCTGTGATTGCAAGAACACAACACGTGGCCTTTGGCGCCCAGGTTTCTACGTACCGCAATGTGTCCAAGTCTTCTCCATCCTGGGGATACAGAAGAAGGTCGCTCCTTTTTGTAGCTGAATAATATCTCATTGTTTGAGTCTATCACATTTAGTTTATCTGTTTATCAGGGGATGGACATTTTTATTGTTTTTAGTTTTCATTTTTTTATTTTTAAGTATGTATTGAATTTATTGGGGTGACATTGGTTAATGAAATTATGTCGGTTTCAGGTATGCAATTCTATATTCGTCATCTGTCTATTGAATTGGGTTCACCATCCAAGGTCAAGTCTCACTGTTCCTAGTTTGTAAATAGTCATGCACTCCCTGCAGAATGGCTCTTGATCAACAACAGCCCATAAGCACAGTATATAATATTTGACCATGATAACAAATGACTACATTCCTGCTTTATGTATTATTATATCGTACTTGTGTTGTTGCGTTAGAGCGCACCCTTCCCACTGTTAGAGAAGCCTGCTGTGCAGCAGTGTGTGGTGTTAGGTCCGCGGCAGCAGCCTCATCCCTCTTCGTGTTTACCTCGCCTTTGATCGCGCCATGTGCGCCTGTGCTTGAGTTCATCTCCTGCTGTCTTAGAGATGGAATGTAGTTTGAGTGCGCGGTGTTTGTAAGGCCCAGCAGCGTGCAGTCCTGTCCTGGGCCTTCCCCTTCACTCACCGCTCACTCACTGACTCCCCAGAGCAACTCCAGGCTGGCAAGCTCCATTCTTGGGGAGTATCCTACATAGCTGTACTATTTTCATCTCCTACATAGCTGTACTATTTTCATCTCCTACATAGCTGTACTATTTTCATCTCCTACATAGGTGTACTATTTTCATCTCCTACATAGGTGTACTATTTTTATCTCCTACGTAGGTGTACTGTTTTCATCTCCTATATAGGTGTACCATTTTTTATCTCCTACATAGGTGTACTATTTTTATCTCCTACGTAGGTGTACTGTTTTTAATCTCCTATATAGGTGTATCATTTTTTATCTCCTACATACCATTTTTAAAAATCTCCTATACTGTATTTTTACTGTACCTGTTCTGTGTTCAGAGACATAAACACCATTGCGGTACGGTTGCTTATAGCATTCAGTACAGTAACACGTGCGAGGTTGTAGCCTAGGAGTAACAGGCTACGCCACGCAGCCTAGGAGTGCAGAAGGCTGTCCGACCTCCGTTTGTGTAAGTGTGCTCTGTGATGTCCACACAACAGTGAAATCGCCTAACCACACGTTTCTCAGAATATATACCCGTCATTAAGCAACACATGGCTGTAGTATGAATAAAGCTGTTATGACTGACTATTCATGTACAAGTTTTTGTGTGGACGTATATTTTAATTTTTCCTGGGCATTATCACTGGGAGTGGAATTGCTGGGTCACTGGTCACTATGCTTAGCTTTTTGAAAAATTACAAACTACATTCGAGAAGTGTGACCCCGTCTCAGCACTTTGAATACATTATTCCACCTTCTCTGATTTTCATTATTTCTGATAAATCAGTTTTCAGTTGCTTTTCTCTTTCTGGTTGCAAAATTTTCTCTTTGTTATTGACTTTCAAAAGTTCGACTATAATGTGTGTAGGAGTGAATCTCTGGGTGTTCCCCTTACTTTGGTTTTATTGACTTTCTTGAATCTATGTATCTAAGATGTAATGTTTTTTAATAATATTTGGGAAGCTTGGCCTTTTTTTCCCACTTTTTTTTTTTTGTGTACATGTTTTTTTCTCTTTTCCCTCTACTCTGTAACTCCTGGTACATGTTTGTTGGTACACTTGCTATTGTCCCACAAATCTCAGGGACTGAGTTCATTTTTTTTATAATCTTTATCTCTGTGTTCTTCTGATTGATCATTTCTGCGATCTATCTTAAAGTTTATTGATTCATTTTCCAGTTCAGAGCTTCTGTTGAGCTCAGTTATTGTAATTTCAACTTTTGAATTTCCATTTTGTTATTTTCTCATAGTTTGTATTTTATTTTATTATTATTTTTTATTGATTTTAGAGAGAGAGGAAGGGAGAGAGAGAGAGATGGAAACATTGATGAGAGAAACATCAATTGGCTGCCTCCTGCACACCCTCTACTGGGGATCGGGCCCACAACATGGGCATGTGCCCTGACCTCTGACCGGAAATCAAACCGGCAACCTGTTGGTGCATGGGTCGACACTCAACCACTGAGCCATACCGGCCAGGCATAGTTTGTATTTTATTTTTAAGATTACTTTGATGAGATGAGTTATTATCATATTTTCTTTTCAATATTTAAACATAATTTTTTTGCCCTGGCTAGTTTTGCTCAGTGGTTAGAGCGTCAGCCTGTGGTCCAGAGAGACCCAGGTTCGGTTCTCCCTAAGGGCATGTACTGTGGTTGCAGTTTGTCCCCGGCCCTGGCTGGGTGGTGCAGGAGGCAGCCACTCGATGTGTCCCTTTCAGGTTGATGTTTCTCTCTCTCTCTCTCTCTCACTCTCTCTCTCTCTCTTCCTCCCTCTCCCTCCCACTCTATATGAACAAAAAATGGAAAAATGTCCTTGGGTGAGAATAAAAAACAAAAAAACAAACAAAAAACACACAGTTTTCTTAAGTATATTTATAAGAGCTGCTTTGAGAGCTTTGTCTGCTACATGCAAGATCTGGAACAACTTGGAATCCATATTTATTCTATGCTTTTCCCTCAGTATTGGTTACACTCCCTGTTTCTTTGTTTCCCTTATAATTTTTTGTTAAAACCTGGAAATGTTAGGCAACATATCACACCATCTGGATTCCGAGTTCTTTTTATTCTTGTTGATTTTTGATGCAGTAAAATAGTTGTTTCTTACCAGTTTCCCTTTTTCTTGTAAGTATGAAAGATTTCATGTATTCAAAACAATCTATTACATATGGAATTTATGGAGCATTATAACAATATAAACACAATGTTTTCGATCCTGCAGAACTTGCAAATATACTTCACCCATATTCTACCCCAGTGCATTTTAACCCTCATGTATTTTCAATTCAATTAAAAAGAAATAATTTTTTTAAGTTTTGCTGTATATGTATGCATCCATAAAATGTATAGCTTTTTATTTTGTTTTTTAATGTTTAAAAATGCTGTTGTGATGTAGTCATCTGCAACTATCTTTTATTCTCATTTTCACTCACTTGTAATATTCCACCATGCCTCTTTAGTTCTCTCTTGATTGATATCTTCCTTCTTTTTTTTCCAATTGTGAACAATGCTGCTTCGAATATTCTTTTCTTGGTGTGTTGTTATGCACCTGCACAAGCATTTCTTCAAAGTACAAACCTACACTGTTTCTTGATCATTAGGTATGAACAAGTGCAATTTACAAGATAAAAAAACTAACAGTTCCCCCAAAATGGTTATGCCTATTTGATCTCCTATCAGCAGTGCATGAGAATTTTAGGTTTTCATATTCTTGCTCACACTTAGTATTGGTTTGTATTTCTAAGGCTTGCTAAAACTTTCTCCTCGGTGCCCCTTTAGACTTTCATTTCATGTCATCAGCAAGCACTGTTTTATAACCATCTATATTTAAACTAGTCAGTTGCAAGGATAATGAAAGAATACCATTATTGCTCTTCTCTGCTGTCCAGTGTAGTAACCACCCTCCACATGTGGCCGTTCAGTCCCTCAGTTGCAGTAGCTACATTTCTAATGCTCAGTGTGGCGTGAGGCTACCATATTGAACAGCATAGATGGGAAACGTTTTTCTCATTGCAGAATGGTCTATTGGACAGAAGTGATTTAAACCAATCAGCCTTCCCTACAGCCTATAGATGACACTGGATTTCTGAATAAAATGGGGGTTCTAAAAAAAAGAGGTGGATAGATGCTTGGTTTTCAAAGAACGTACTGTTTGCTACACGTGCTTATTTATACAGTAATCAATTTACAAAATATAAGTGTTTGCATGTAGATTAACAAAGAGAGCACCCTGCTGTGCTCATCTCTTAAACTGCAAAGGATCACAGTTATTACATATATTGCAAGTAGCTAAGTTGTAATTTTCTTGGTGCTATTGTTGCCAGGATTTAGCGTAGTTGATTAATGCAAGAAATGTCGTTGCATAGTCTAAACAGAAGTGGGAATAATAAGGTGCATAATGAGTCTGAGTGGTTAGCTGAAAAGAACTGAGATTGGCCAGAGCGCTGAATTGGAGGAAACAAGTACACAAGAGAACACCTTGTAGGCAGAGAGTGGCACATTTAAGGAAAATTACAGCACTACACAAGCCTTGTGGGAGTTTTTTTTTGTTTTTGTTTTTTTTCCCCTTGACTTTCCATCATAGGAAACGTCTTCATCAGAGGTCAGTCTGAACAGAAGAAAACTGAAAAACAAACTCGGTGGATCCGAGGCGGAATGGTCTTAGTACAGGGAACTGAATCCCAATTTCAAGTAAGAATAATGACTGATTTCGCCAGGGCTTCATCTGTGGTCATCTTCTCGTTGACATGGAAGCGGAGAAACTTACATTAACTTCTGGCTCTATTGTTCTGTTCTAAAGTCTAAGGGGAACAGTTCCCTCTGGTTCTATTAGATATTAATGAAAAGGGGAGCTCAGACTTCAATCCCAAGGTCGTTAAGCATCTATGCGAGTCGAACGGGATATTTGAAACATACGAAAGTTTGAAAACATCAAATAATTAGAAGAGAAGTCTACATTGTGTAGTATGGACAGTAAAAGAAAGCAGATCACGGGAAGGTCAGCGGAACTGCTGACAGCTCTGTGATGTACCACAGCCCGCCTCCCAGCACCGTTAGACACGCGGGGAGCACCTCCTTTGGGGGGAGCACGTGAAGACAGTAGATCACAGCCAACTTCTGAGGCTGCAGCTGCTTTCAGTCTTCTAGGACCTTTGAAGTTACCTTTGATTTTTTTTTAATCTTCATTTTATTTTCAGATTTTTTCCCCCTTCATCATATCTCTGGTGTTCATCCTTTCTGTGTTAGTCAAGGTTCTCTGGAGGATCGGTACTAATAGGGCATATTCATGGAGAGAGAGATTTTAAGACACTGACTCTGTGATGTTGGGGACAGCCAAGCCCCAAATCTGCAGGGCAGGCCAGCAGGCTGGAAATTCAGGTCGGAATTGATGGAGCAGCCTTGAGTCTGAATTCCACAGGGCACCAGGCCAGGAATGCAGGTGAGGTTTTTATGTTTCATGCTTGAGGACAAATCTTCTTTGGTGCATCTCAGTCTTTGATCTTCAGGCCTTCAGCTGATTGGATACAGCTCACCCACATTATATAGAGTAATCTGCTTTACTCAAAGCCTCCTGATGTCAATGTTTCAAGTGTTATTCACATCTAAAAATATCCTAACAGAAACTCTAGCCTGGTGGTTGACCAAAGAATTGGGTGTCATAGTCAACCAAGTCACCACACAGTTAACATCACACTTCACTTCCCATGTGTGCATCTGCCTTCCACCTCTGCCCTCCTGTCCTCATGCCTGAGCTGACTGAAGCAGACCCACCACCACCTCTGGCTGGTCTTCCTCCTCCTAGGCTCCCCCCTTTCCAATTCACCTTTCGGATGGTATCGCTATGTTCCTAGAGTATATTTGTTCTTGAAGTTCTCCATGATCTCACTCAGGACACTAAACTGATGTCCAGCTATTCACTGACTCCCCCTTCGCTCTATTCCTGGTGATTCTTACTCTTCTCCACGTGAGTGGCTCATTCTGTGCCCGTCTCATAGTTGGGCTGTTGTGTTTCCCCCTTTCATTTTTTAATACTCTCTCTATTATGTTTTCATTCAAATTATATCTGTTCCAATTCCCCTGATGACCCATTGTCTCTGGGCATTTATACCTTCTCTCACTACTAGCTTCTGGTTTGGCAGTCTGTTGCTCTCTAGTTTGGTACATGTTACCATTGCCCTCTTAATGAAATTGTAAGGTACTTGAATTAGGAATTGTGTTTCATTTCTCTTGGATGCCTCATATCACCTAGAACAGTGCTAGCCAGGGGTTGCATGAAGGATATAATTTGGTCATTAATTGATTATGGCAAAAGAAATCTACAACATTGTGCAATTTAAGCTTAAATGATACATAAAAGCTAGACTTGAGGACAAAAATAATGCAGCATTCTGGGTCCTACCTTTGAACTACTGAATGAGAACCTCTGAGGGTGAGCCCAGGAAACTATATATTTTGAAAATTGCCCAAGGTGATTTTGATTTTGCAAGTCTGTACATTGACATTCAGGAATTACTATATAGACTTCTTCCTATGTTTTAGCACCCTATTAATTTACAAAGGAGTACTGAGTATTCTTCCTTTCAGTTGCTCTCAGATCTGTTTCTGTCATCATTTCCTTGCATAGGGCTCCCCTCACTTTCTTACCTGGATTCCTCTGATGTCCTCTTACCTGTCTTCCCTGCTTCCCATCAGGCCCCTGTTCAATAGAGCCTCCATATTACAGTCAGTGTTTGTGCTTAAAATTTCCAAATTTGATCGTGCTATCAAGCATAAAATGCTTTATGTTTTCCTTTGTTTAGAACAAATTCCAATCTATTCTACAAGGCTTAGAAAGTTGTTCATAATCAGTTACTCAAAACAGTTTTATCCTCTCATGAATCTTTGCCTTTGCACATGCTTAAGAGACACATAATTCATGTCATTTGTCCAAGCAATTTTTGTGAAATTGATGCTATAGTCCAGGCACTGGCAGACACGAAGGGCCCCAATAGGAAAGACATAGTCCTTTAAACTTCTGAACCCTACAGACCAGTAGGAAGGCAGATAAGTAAAAACCTACTTAACAATAGCTATGATGGAATGAGACGGTAGTATTTACCACGACGGGACTAAGACTGTTGCATGAATTACCACTTTACATCTTCACAACTACACTATAGGAAGCTGGGCTAGAATCCAGGCCTTTGAATTCCGAAGCCCACATTCTTCACAGCTCTGTTCCTCTGCGGATATGTTGAAAGAATGAAGAGGAATCACAGTCATATCATAGGAAGCTTCATAAATCAGTCGCGGGACAGTATCCTGGATGAACAGAAAAGAAAATCAGATGACACGAGACAAATCTTTTCCTTTGCCCCTGCTTTATGTGGCACTGGAGCTAATATTTCACTTATTTTTATAGCACCAGAAATTAACCAAGTGCCTGTCATGTGACAGGTACCAAATAAAACTTGGCAGTTCCAGTTCCTCTCCTTCAGCGGTGTCAGATCACTTTGCCAGCCCTCATCGTGTCAACACGGACAGAGCTGTGTCTGAATTCAGGCTCTGGTCTTCTAGTCATCATTTGCTCTTAGAGTAGCTGTTTAACCTCTCGTTCTTCTCCTTTTCTGTAACATGAAAAATCCCATACCTTGTCAGCCATGCTCAGTTGTAACGAAAGGTGCAAGTAAGAAAATGACATAACCAGATTTGTGTTTGGGGGGAAGTAACACTAGCAAACGTGTGCAGTTGTGAAAATGAAAGCTGTCCATGGACAAGACCATAGTGGGAGCAGAGGGTCGGAGAGAAGACTCGCGTGTCTATGAACCACATGGTAGATCACGTAGGACTCTCTACTGATAATGACACAGACCTTGACATAACCCTAAGTTTCAAACTTCTCCCTTTTTATAATTCTCAATGAATTGGAATCACTCTGAGGCTCAGTCTACTGAATGAAAGGCTTGTAGACGAGAAATAGCTAAAATAATTCCTTATGGAAAATTCTATGATTTTGTAAGGGACGTGACTATTCAATGGGACAAGACATATTTAAGTTAATGGGTAAAATGCATAATTCTAATCTACAGAGGGGGAGGATTTTAAGTGGTCTAAATCTTATTTAACGCAGAGAGTTGAGAGAGAATCTATAATGAAGTAAATAAGAAATGTCAATGAAAGTCGTTTCTTATTTATAGAAATGCTTAAAATTAGTCTTTTTGAAGTCTGGCCTCAGAAGGCAACTAGGTCTCGAAGATGGAAGCTTCTGATACTGAAGAGTTGGGGCTCTATTCTGATTGTTCCAGGAAGCTCAACCACGTTCTAAATGGAGGGGTTGCCTGGGGAGTGTTAACCTACAAGAGAACACTAAGCCCATTGGGAAGGTTTCCTTCAGACAAAGTTCCTGAAGCTGCAGGAGGTCCAGGGAGAAATACCCCACTCTAAGAGAGCTCATCTATCCTAAGTTTGTCAAGAACACATTAACATTCTGGAGTTCTACAAAAGGGTAGCACTGAACACAAATTCAAATCTATTGAAGGAGCACAGCTACATAATTTTATCATCAAATTAGTCTAAACACTAGGCATTTAAAAAGTATGACTGATTTAATAGTCTGCAAATAAAATTGGCTTGGTATTATTACTTAAAACTTTGATGTTTTATTATAATTTAAAACTTTATCTAAAGTTTTATTCAAGATGCACTATTGAATAATAAAAAATGGTGTACGTTTTACCTTGAATATTGAGTTCTTCTAATCAATAAAATGACTTTCTTAATTACTCTATATTGAAAATCACATACTATGTAAATTTATTAAATGAAAGGGAAATCAATAAAAATTAGATAATTAATGATATGTGAAAGTATAAATGAAAATTTATGACTTCAAATAAGTGGAAGCTTATTATGATTATAAACATGAGTAAGAATGAGACCTAAAAATTAACTTGTCATATCTGTAGCACAATATGCTAAGCTTAATATTAATATGTTAAAATGTGATTGGGATTTATTATATTCATCAATAGTACATTTACATAATACAATTTGTAGAAGGCAGCTGGAGCAATGGTATTAAAGTAAGAGAGGAAAATTATATATATCCAAATTCCAGCATTATTGCAGTTGAAGCTAAGAACATTAGATACTTCCCCATAAGGGATTTTCGTTGGCTAACTTTTTCAGAATAGCACTGTTATATTTAGCTTGTTACTGTTCATAACTATCTCTGCTGATCTCTTGGGCTAATGTTCATAGTTTTTTTGTTTGTTTTTTACTATATCATTTCAGTCCTTTACAGAACATGTCTGGCAATGTGAAATTAGAAAGATATAGGCTTAATTATTGCACTGTTTTCCATACAAACAACTGTAAACCTCCTTTTGCTCCAGCCGGTGTATATGTTCCCTGTAGGGAACACAGTCGGCCCTCGTTTATCGCGGTTAATCAGTTCCAAACTCTACCACGATAAATGAATTTCCGCGAAGTAGGATTCTTTATACACAGTAGTGGTAGATAACAGAAAATTTGACATGAGTCAGATATTTCGGAACTGCGTTATGAGAGGGGGAACTGATCTTCCCTGGGGGTCACAATCCATAGCCATGTGGGAAATTGTACTGTAAGATGATTGACTATCCAAGAAGTTTCCAGAGGGAATCTGTATGTCCTCCATTTCTGGAAGATGCTGGTTCTGGGTGACCTATCCCCTTATGCTTGGATATTATGGAAGCACAGTAAGGAAGGAGTAACCGGAGATCAGACAAGACAGAAATTGACAGGTGTCCCAGGAAGAGCTAAAAGAAGAGAAAAAAAAAAAAGAAAAGAAAAAGCAGAGCTAAACAAACACACCTACATATAGTTCATCATGTGATAAGGGCTATGGAGAAAATAAAACTCTAAAGGGGGCTAGGGACTCCTCAGTGTGGTCTGTACATACTTTTTCATCCAGTGGTCAGGGAATGTCTTTCTGGGAGGATGACTGTAGAACAAACACCTGGAGGAGGTGAGGGAAACCAGGCAGACGAGATGCAGAGCTCAGAGGCAGAGGCTGCAGCAAATACGGAAGCCTGGGTGGCTACAGGGGAGAGCACAAGGAGACAATTGGAAGAGGCGAAGTCAGAGAAATAGCACGATTCTGTGTAGGGCCGTGTGCATCGGCACAAGGACGTAGAACCCTGGGGAGCTGTGTAAAGGTCCTGGGGCGGCCGGGGAGAACTCTGACCGACAGTTAATAGGATCACTCTGGTGCTGTGTGGAAAGTATGCAATAACAAGGGGAAGGGCAAGGCAAGGGCAGAAAGAACCGTTCAAAAGCTCGTGCAACAATTTGGTGAGAGATGAGAGCAGGTTAGGGTCTGGTGTTGGTGGAGGTGGCGAGAAAGAGAATGACTCCCAGGTTCTGTCCTGAGCAACTGGAAAGATGGGGTGGCCATAAACCAAAACTGAGAAGACTGGAGTAAAAAGTTATGTGGGAAGGTCAGAAGCTGAGTTTTAGGACATGTCAATTTTGAGATGCCTTTCAGGCATCCAAGTGAAGAGGTTGAATAGAGAGTTGAACTTGATACTGGAGTTTATGAGTGATCAATAATAAATGACATTTTTTTAAATGGTGGATGGTCTTTTCAGCTTGTCAGCTTCGTATTCTACCTCCTTTCCTCTTCGGCCACGTACAGGGAAACATTCCAAACAATGTACTATTAGTGGAGGGCTTTTCATATACAACCCAGCTTACGACTACAAGTGCATTTGCTCACCGTGGTGCCCTCCATGGCTCCCAGACACTAGCCAAGCATCTTCGTGCAAAGTATTTGGTGTTCACGCACTGAACTCAGTTTACCAAACAGTCCTCACGTGTATCCATCAACTCCACGCCCCACCCACTCCTTGCCGGGGGACTCGAATCTTCAGGTGTTTCTTATTAACATTTTCCTCTTACCATATGGATGATGCTTACTTTAAAAAAAGATAAAGAACAGTTTCACTCCTTAGTCCTGGACTGTAGAACTAACTCATATCATAAAGGCATTCATTGTATCTTGAGAATGGTAGGAATCCTGGTGCCAGACTTGGGGTTTTTATATTGTTAAATTTTTGATGTGCTTTTGGATGGTTCTCTCTCTTATTAGTACCTACTGATGATTCCATCTCAAGTCAGGTCCCAGAAATGTTGCCACCTTCCTTCTCTTCTTCCTTAGACTTTAAGTTTAGTTGTGCCTTAAACAAATTAGTAATGGAAATTTGTTTTTTGAAAAAGAAATCTATATGCTGATATATCTCAAAATTTGCCATAATATTTTCAGAGCACACATGGCTCCAAAATTTGGAGAAAGAAGTAGCTCATACATCACCACTACGCACCTATCAAATGGCTACTCTGAGTGCCAATTAAAAACTAGGGAGCCTAGGAGCAAAAGGTTCTTCTCAAGGATAAATGTCACCTGGCACCCAGCCGCAGAGTTCCAAGGAGAACGCATGAGGTAGATTTACTTTATTTTTTATTTTGTTAATTCTCACCTGAGGATATGATTTATTGATTAGAGAGAAAAATCAAAGGGTTGCTTCCCGTACTTGCCCCAACCAGGGCTCAAACCCACAACCTAGGTTTGTGCTCTGCCCAGAAATCGAACTCGCAACCTTTTGCTGTACAGGATGATGCTCCAACCAACTGAGCCACTCAGCCAGGGCAGATGTACTTTAGTCAGAGTAGCTGGTCTAAAAATACTTTGGGCTTTGAAAACTTCTATTTAGTTCTTTACCCGCTTTAGAAAATGAATAATTCTATCAGGATACCAATGACTCATCACAATTTATGGAATATTAGGGCTGAAATAGTTCACACTCTTCACTTTGTAGGTATAAAAGGCTAGCTGCAGATAAGTTAAATGTTTTGTATAAAGAAAACAAATTTTCAGTATAACTACTCTCTGCCTACTAATCAATACATTAGGCCCTTAAGTCTGTTTCTGACTCTACAGAGCTAATTTGTAAAAAAAAGGAATTGAAAGGAAAAAAAACAAAACAGATGTTTAAAGGAAAGCTATGATTTCTCTCCTCTTCCAGATTTGCTAACGTTCCAATTGAGCGATCTCGGCAGTGTTTATTGTTTAAACGACCTCTTGTTGACATTTTTTCTTTGTTGAAAGAGTCATTTTCTGAACCAAAATAGAATAAAATTGGATATCTATGTGTGTATTTATATGTGCAAGTAGCATTTTAGAGTTCTTTTGAAAAGGCTGTTTTTAAATGTGTTGCAAGAAGCTAGAATGGTCATGAGGGAAAGTCAAGAATCAGATGGTTTGTTCATGGAGACCACTAGGAATGCAGAGATCAACACAGGAAAGGATGCATAGATACCTACAAGTGTTGAGGTAAGAAAGAACATTATATATTCTCTGTATATATCTCAGTAAAAAAAAATGGAGCAGGGCAAAATTTTTCAGCACTGGACACACATGAGAAGCATCTGGGGAGCTTTTAAAAAATCCAATGCCTGGACCCCGCCCTGGACCCCGCCCCGCCCAAATAAATCACAATAAGGTGGGAACAGGACTTGGGCATCAGGACTTTTTTTTTTCAAGTTCCACAGGTGATTCTGATGGGCCACCAGGGCTGAGAGCGACCAAAGTAAGACAATAAAAGACCCCAAAAGGTGAGTGTTTGGAATGAAAGCAGAGCAACTCATTCCTCAGATGGAAGGATGAAGATGGGCTTGTCTGAATCTCAAGAGAAGGACCGGATTCCGCTCCTGATTACAGGATCTATTCTTTTCCCTCACCAAACAGTGAAACCAAAGACTCAGAGCACGTGCAAGGCTACCAGGGGACAGTTAATTCTGCGCCACTCTGGGGAGAAGTCCTTTCCAAAGCCACCCTTTCCAGTCACAATAGCATGGTTCTTCTCTACTTTCCACCCTCTGCCCAGACAGGGTTTTCCCACAACGAGCAATCCTTGCATTTCTCTGGTATCCAGGCTAGAATCTCATTCCTACATCACTTCCACTGTATTTGAACTTTTTGCTTTGCTGAAGAAAGCATTGCCATCATTCACCGCATATTTACGTACTATGTGCCATGCACTCTTCTAGATGTTGGGATATAGTAGTGAAAAAAATACACAAAAATTATTGTCATGCAGCACTTAACATTCTATGTATTCTTTTAATTATTTGATTGGCATATGTGATACTTTTAAATAGGTTTGTACATTTTATAGCAACCTTGGGAAAAAATCTCTCAGTAGTTGCTCCTGAATATCTTATGTTTTCTTTATAAATCAGAAAACTTTTCATTTTGTTCATTGATCAAGAAAGACAGAATTTTCTTGCTGAGGCTTGGGCAAGAACACTCAGGTTGCCTCCCATCACCCAGAGCCGAAGAGGTAGTAGACGGAGAAGTGGGGATAAATGCTGATAGAAGGGGGCTTGATTTGGGTGGTGTACACACAATATAATAAAAGATGTTGAGTGTAGAATTGTACACCTGAAACCTATATCATTTTATTAACCGATGTCATCCCAATTAATTCAATAATTTTGTTTTTAAAGAGTCTATGGCAGGGAGAATCAGGTCAGCTCAGATTGGCTTGTGTAATTTCAAACACTCAGCCAGGTCTTTCAGGGAACATGAATTTCCAGAAAGGGATTTTCCCAGAAGGGGCATCACTTTAAATTACACTTACATTTACATGCAGTAGGTAGGAAAATGTTCAATAGCCAACAGACTTTAAAAAAAAAATAAAAATCTGGAATTATTGCAGCTAAATATGAACAGGCATCTTTTGAAGAGTTGTCTTGTGTTTTAGCTCCAGGAGGGGGAAAGCTTTGAAATAGGAATGTGGCAAACTAAGCAACTGAGACTCAGTGGTTTGAAATACGTGATGAGACAGTGGTTCTCAGCTGGGAACCTCATCTTGCTCCTCTCCAATCCATGGAGATAAGGGTCACTTCCATATGCAGAAGGCAAGGCGGAGGTCAGGGCAACCTCATTGTAACGGCCAACTGAATTGAGCAACTTGACCCCAGCAGTCAAGGTGGCAAGGGTGACAGGACTAGGAAGAAAGGAGGTCACTGCTTCTGCTGCCACCTGGTGGGCTCCTTGTGATGGGGGAGGGGGGGGATGTGTGCTAGGCATCTACACTGAATTCACATTAGAAAGTGTAATTTCAGTGCAGTGAGTATGGCAGCTTTGTGGCGCAAGCAAGAGCTGAGCTCAGAATAATTTTGGGAGATGTAAATTGTGAAAAGATTGGAGATCAAGGAAAGCAAGAAAAAATAATTGCCATGAAAATAGCGCCTCTGGACTGAAAACGCCTGGAGCTCAGGAGTCTTCGTTCGTTTGTCTTTGTGCTTTTGCACAGTGCACAACACAAAGATGTCCAGGCAATGTCTGCAGAATAGGTGAAGAGCAGCAGCAACAGCAGCACGAGCTGAAGCAAGCTGGCCCCTGAACATGGCTCAGTATTTGTGCAGCTCAGTCATTGGACACTGGGTGCAGCTCAGTCATTGGACACTGGGTGAACGGTAGGGTGGCCTCCATCACGGCCCCATCCCAATGACCCTTGGGAGTGATTTTGAATGTTATGTACTTTCTGTCTTACTTCGCAACCTAAACCCTCCCTTTACTATGTAGCTTACCTAGAGGGAAGAAATAAGACTGTGACTTCATCTCCATGGTGAGAGTTCTCCTACCAAAAGGTGATGCGTCCCCAGAGAAGCCTGAACACATAATCTGCTTATTTGTCTGTCTTTCAGAAAAGGTTCTTGGCTCCTTGAGTTGGGGGTCATATCTTATTCATCCTTATCCTCCTCCAAATGTTTTGAGCAATTTTGAGTACATAGGAGGTACTTTCAGCATATTTGTTAGGTGGGTTAGTAAATAATGAATGATTGAGTCTAAACCAGGAATGATGACTATAGTGAACTTACTTTGATTTTTAGTAAATGCTTTTGTTTACCCATGGTGTAATAAATGTTTCCTAAAATCCACTGTTACAAAAATTCAAATAGATAGTCCTACAATATATAATATTACAGTAGAAATAATTACCTGAATCTAGAAAGGCCCATGTAAGCATTCATCAAAATGCTGGTTTACAGTAACTGGGCTAAACACACAAAAGCCCTGGAGAACTACACAAAGATTTAACAACAGGGATTCTGTCATATTGATGGCACCAGAAGGACAGCAGGTGACTTTAAAAGTGCCTAAATTGGCTTTTCCTGCCACAGGTTATAAATTTGGGGATGCTTTATTAAAACTAGAGTTTTACCAGCAATGAAATGTCAGGGTATCCCCTGCCAAAGGCCTAGGACAGTTCCATCTCCATTTCTGACTCCCATGTCTTCGGCCTGGGGAGGACAGGCCAGCTCAGGAGACACTGGACACATGGACCTTTTCTCATGTATAGTATAGTGAAGTACATGTAGAGTATGTAGTGTAGTGTAGTAAGTGTAGCATAGCATAGCATAGTATAAAATAGTAGAATACAATGTATAATATGAAATAGTGTACAATAGTATAGAATAGTGTAGCATAGTATAATATAGCACAGAACAGTATAGAATAGTACAGTATAGCGTAGTACGGTAGAGTATTGAATAGTATAGCACAGTATATTGTCGGTTTTCTCTTTAGATTAGGTGATATTTAATCTTTTCTCATGGTCAGTGGGTTTATAAAAACTATGATTTTACTTTTGAGAAATTAATCAGATGAAGTATATTGGCTGCTTTTGTTCTTAGCTTGTCTTCTCTGTTAACATGGCTCAGCAGCATACCCAGTGGTGAACTGTGGGAACAGGGGTGATGTTACAGGATTTGACGGATTTCCTTTGGGAGCAGCCAGTAAAAGCCCGAATTGGGTAGCCATTGCATGCGAGGCAATACGTGAAGTTCTTCAAAAAAGTGAAAAGCAAGTAAGAAAACACTTCAAGGAGTTTTTGGAAATCCATAACGATAATTTAAGCATTTTATAAAACAAGGTGTTTACTGATGGAAAGCAATGCTGTATAATCCAAGTTCATGCATATCTAGGGGGTTCTGGGGAAGTCCCCCACGTGGGGTAGGAAAGATTTCAGGAGGGAAAGACATGCTGGGCGAGGTATCCTGCGAGTCCTCTTTTGACAGGTCAGGAGCATGAGGTAGGGGAGAAGAGGGACCGTTTTGCTAGGCAGAGGCATCTCATGTACAAAGCACAGAGGCATGTTGCGTACAAAGATGACTAGTTGGAGGAGTGTCACTGGAGCGGAATATGTTTGGGGCAATAAGAGATTGGGTCAAATAGGCAGGGTAATGCGAAGACCTATCTCCTAAATGAGATGGAAGGTGGGTGCAACCTTGAGGTAAACGTCAGGCGTTGCTTAGTCATTTGGGAAAATAGAAGAAACCGTCTAAACCAGACAGCGCTCCCTCATTCCTGGTGCCCAGTGCTGGCACCCCTCATCCCTGACGATGTGCAGCAGTTCCCATGACGTCATGTCACAGCCGCCCTGCCCAATCAGGATTGATCTTCTTGCCCTTTTCAAAGCGCCCTAAAGCCCCTGGAGGAGAGATGCACCTGCCACTGTCGGGCTCAGCCAGCCCCAGATCTCCCCACGGACGGCACACACTGTCTGCAGAACAGCAAACAGATGCCCCGGTTCTTCGCAAATGAGCACATGTCAGAGACAGAACCCTTATCAGCTGCTCCAAAATCGCATTTTCACCTGCATCTGGGGTGTGTGTTCCTCTGTTTAGGTGGAAATGATTCTGAACATTGTTTAGGGGCTGCCTGTCCTTTCCGCCCCTTCCTCCCCCAATGATGTCATCTGCCACCCCTACCGAGAATTCGCCTCTAATTGAAAAGGTTACTCATCTAGTCCTGTCCGCTTTCAATGACCCTGGTCAGGAGTCCCTGTTTCTCAGAGGGGACGCCTCCGCCGGGAAAGGCGCCAGCTCTTGGAGGTCCCCTGCTTGGGCTCCAGAGCTTGCTCTCTCCACCAGCGCCGGGAACCAGGCTCATCTCCCCCTGCAGAGGATTCTGAGCTGCAGATCTTGTTGGGGGAGGAAGGGAGCAAGGGACAGAAGATGTACGGCGCCAGAGCCGGGCACAGCGGGAGCAGCCCTGAGCTCCAGCGGGACGCTTGTCCCTTAGTTACAGAAAGGAATTAACTAGCTGCCAGGCAGGTCCGTTCACGTCCCTGGATCTCATTACAACTGCAAAATGAGCGACTGGGACGACATCATTTTAAAAGGATGTCCCAGCTCCTGCGTGCAATGACTCTTCCTAGATAACAAGAAGGCCTCCGGAAAACAGACTCACTGAACGCACGTATTTGTTCTTAAGATATTTTTAGAATTTTCCATTAGTGTCCTACAGGCGCATGAAGGAGCAGAAGATCTGGAAAGAGGGGACCAAGAATCCCAAAGATCTGGTGATTTGCTCTGCATGGGTCCTATTTGGCTTGCGTTCTCCCTCCGCAGGGGCGAAGTTAGAAAGAGAGGGCTCAAACAATACAGTACAGTTTTTAAATCTGCCACGTTGTTTTCTAACTGTTCTGCTGGAACCACATGCCTTACCTGGGAACCGTTATCACTCAGAAAAATTGCTGCCTTTCTAGTCTGTGGCAAATATTTGAGAAAAGCAGTTGTTTACCCAAGGAGCAGCCGAATGCATTATAAAATGGCATGAGTGACTATGGAAATTTAGGAATCTTCCTTTCTTCCTTTCCTTACTTGTTTTAGCTCAGTGGTAACTGCAGATTAACTGGGATAGAAAACGTAACATGGAACCAAAACAATCAATATAGCTCTACATTGACCTACATTGACGGGAGGCCTCCCTGTGTGTGAAATGGGATTTATAAATCTGCTAATAAAAGTGTTCTGTTTTGTCCTGGCTGGTTTGCTCAATGGTTAGAGCATCGGCCTGTGGACTGAAGAGTTGTGGGTTCGATTCTGGTCAAGGGCACGTACCTCAGTTGCGTTTCAGTCCCCGGCCTTGGCCGGGGTTGTTCAGGAGGGAGCCAATCAATGTCTCTCTCTCACATCAATGTCTCTCTCTCTCTCTCTCTCTGAAGATAAATGGAAAAACATCTTTGGGTGAGGATTAAAAAATAAAGTTTTTTTGTTTGTTTGTTTATTTGTTTTTTTGTTTTAAGTCATAGGTTTTAATGGACTTTGAGCTAGCTCTAATGGCAGCCAATCAATGTCTTTCACATCAATGTCTCTCTCTCTCTCTCTCTCTCTCTCTGAAGATAAATGGAAAAACATCTTTGGGTGAGGATTAAAAAATAAAGTTTTTTTGTTTGTTTGTTTATTTGTTTTTTTGTTTTAAGACATAGGTTTTAATGGACTTTGAGCTAGCTCTAATGAAATATCAGGGAACAAAAACACTTGACATCTTCATTACACCTCTAAAATTAGTCTCAATCTGTCCTAAGTATAGCCAAATATTCCTAGGTTTGGGTGTCGTCTTTCTGTAAAACAGGAACATGGAACTGATGAACTTCATACAGTCCATACAAGGAGATAGTTACAAATATGCTGGTCACAACTTATGGAAAGAAATGCCAACCAATGAAAGCATTTACCAACGAGAGCAAACACAAAATTCCAAACAAATTGAGTTCTACCCAGTAATAAGTTCCTTGTGTTTATTTGAGTTAAGCCAGTTGCTGGTTACTAGCCTCAACCATTCACAATAAAGTAAAGCCAGTTGGGTGGCTTTTCCAGGGGGACCCATAACCCTGCCTCTCTTAAATGATGTCCTAGCTTTTGTCACTTTGGCTGTCTTTGCTAGTACAATTCAGAAAACTCAAAGAAAATCTCTGGTATTTTAAAATTAGCTATGTGGGAAAATTTAAATCATTTTGAAATAGTTAACTGTTTAATTAAATAAAGGAGTAGTTAATATATATTCATTTCATTGTAAGACCAAAAATATAAAAAGTAGAGAGTGAAACTCCCTCCCCCACCTGCCCAATCCCTAGCTCCATCTTGTCCCCAAGTAAATTCTGAAGCTTAACCAATTTTAACTGAATTTACACAAACCTGTTTGTATGTGTAGACAACTCACTTTATTTGTCTCTTTTAACTTGCTTTATAGAGATGCTGCTTTCTAGTGGGTGTAGGAGAGAACAAAATATTGCAGAAGTAGAAAATATCTTGTCCTATTGAAATAAAGAAAAGAAGATATTTAGTTTTATAAAGAAAAGAACAGACCTCTAAAAAGAAAACCAATAATGTCTTTGTTTTTTTGGGACGTGCCCCTAGCGGGAACTGAACCTGGGACTCTCCAGTCCGCAGGCTGACACTCCAACCGCTGAGCCAAACAGGCCAGGGCAATAATGTCTTCTTGGTGAAGTCACACAGTGGGAAATAACTGGCTTAACAGGATAACAGGATAACAGCATACTACTAAATCTTGGCAGTAAAGTCAAACATTATAATTGATTTTATTGTATTTCTGTTATGTTATTATTGTTACATTTAGTAATCAATTACAATTAAGGCATATTATAAAGTCAACTTTAGCTGCTGTGAAACTGATGATACCTGAAAATAAGGACAGCTATAACCATTTGTATTCTATGGTTTTAAAAATGCACACTGGAAACTGCATTAGTCTTGATAAGGAATAGGGTTGTGTCTTTTTTGTCTTCTTCTTCTTTATTTATTTTTGAGAGAGAGAAATGGAGAGGGAGAGAGAGATAGAAGAAACATTGATGAGAGAAAACATGGATTGGCTGCCTCCTGCATGCCCCCCACTGCGGATTGGGCCCACAACCAGAGCATGTGCCCTGACCGGGAATCGAACCAGTGACCTCTTGGTGCATGGGTTGACGCTCAACCACTGAGCCACACTGGCCATGTGTGTCTTTGTTTTTTAAGAGCCAGAAGTCTTAAAGATTTGAACTAAGCATGGTTTTAGGGGGTAGAGTGTGGTGTGTCTTTGCAATGGGGATGGTTTAAGGTTATATAAAAATTGTTTCTAGTGCTCTTATTTTGAAGCAGGCAGAAGGGTGGTCTGCTGATGAAATATCAGAGAACAAAAACACTTGACTGATGAAGCAATGCAAACGTCTCCTGGGATGTGCCTCTCCTGCACGAGTCTGGAGTATTCATGCCAATTGGAGATTGTCTTGTCCTCAGATAAAAATACATCTTCAAGTTCAAAAGGATGAACCAGAAGATTCAGGCTCTTCTCTATGATGAGCTGTCTGCAGGGAACTTTCATTCTCAGGAATCATTTGAGAGAAATCCTGACGACACTTTTGAAATTAAATAAAAAACCTGCTTCTACCTCAGACCAAGGGAATGGCTTTGAGCCATTTGAATGCTTCCCCCTTTGCTAATAACTTTGGAATGCCCTTGAAATGACTTCTTTACAAACATAAAATCTTTTAGTTTATTTTTACCTTGTTCTGTATTTAGTCATAAATTGTTTTGGTCATTTATTCTTAGGTTTTCTTTATTTATCCTTCTAGGTTTTTTAGCTAAATTTTATTTGTCATGCATTTTCCTTATCTTTTATTCTGCATATTGAGATTTTATATTATTTAACATTTTTATCTTACTTCATTGTTCGCTATTCTATTTTCTTATTTTTCACATTATATTTATTTTTTCTACTGTTTATTTTGCATGTTTTCTTAGTTTTATAGCATTTGATCTTACCATTTCTTTCTAGTAGGCTTTTTTTTTTTAGCCAATTATACTTATTTAATTTTAATAATTTACTTGATATTTAAGCAGAAAATTAAAAGTAGGGACTTCTGTCATTCTACATTTGGCACTGAACAGACTATCTAAAATTATTGTTTTACCTAGTTGCTTATTCTTTCAAACCTAACAACTAATCAGACTAGCTCAGTAGGTATATTTAGTCTCACTTTTTGGACTCATGTTTCAAAAATAACTGTTCACGTGGAGGTTAAAAAATTCTGACAACCACATTGTGGTTTTTGTTAAATAATTGTTTTTGGCGTAGTGTTGTGTTGCTTGGTACCATTATTCAAACTGAAAAATAAAGTTCAGTTCTGAAAATTTTTGAACATATGGCATCACCCATATAATTTGAGCTTTATTATAATCTATAAGCCACGTCTATGAAATTGTGAGCTAACATGATAAAGGGTGGGGAGGGGCGGAGAATGGTTGCATTATTGTCAAAATTATAATATTTAGGGATTTCCCACAAGAAAAAAATGAACAGTCTTTTCCACTGTCAGGGAAGCTACGCAGACTTAAGTCGTCTGCCCGCAGTAGTATGACGGCTGAGGAGCTATAGTTAAATGGTAAGTACATGATCTACAATGAAGAATGAGTTGATTAATTTAAATTATTTTGAAATTCATGCAAAATTTAATTGGTTGATTAATATGTATGCAAAATGCACTTAGCAATTTAGTCAGAATTAAAGGAGACTAGTTTAACATACAGATAGATATAACCCTAATTTCTCGAGTCAGAGTTGTCATTTTTTAATACAGTAAATAAAATGCTTAGCGTACTTTTGAGATTCTAGCACTATAGCAATCTCAAATGAGTATATAGAGTATATAATACTTTCAGCTTGGCCTTTGATTGCCCAAACAGATTTTTATAGTATTTTGTCTTTATTTGAATAAGAATTTTATTGCCAGGTTTACAGGATAGTTGTTTTGAAACAATTCGAAGCTGAATTTTTTTTGTTTGTTTCTAACATTTATGTCAGTTTCTTAAATTTAATTTACCAATTGCAAATTTATAAGTTGATGTTTTTCAACAAATATATGCAGTTGTGTAATTGCCATCGCTATCATGATATAAAACACATCTATCATCTCCAAAATTTTTCGGTCAGTTTTCTCCAATACCTCCCAGTAATCACTTACTACTTTCTATTATTATAGTTTTGCCTTTTCTAGAGTTTTTTTATAAATTGAATCACTTGAAATGAAGTCCTTTTGGAGTGAATTCTTTCATTGACCATTGTGGTTTTGATATTTGTTCATGATGTGGGGTGTATCAGTAGTTTAATTCTTTCCTGCATGAAAATGTGAAAAATAAGTCAACAGAGAAATGTAAAAATGCCCCTCTTTCTAATAACAGTGACCATTTTGGAACAACCATACTAAGGAGTCCAAAATATTAACTCATAGTCCTACCTTCAACTAACGCATGGACAGAGAAATGGGCTCCTTGCTCTGCAAGGAAGTAACCAGAAAGTGTAAGTGTGCTTAAACAAGTTCATCTTAACTTCTATTACTCCTCCAGCATAGACCTGTTTGTTTTTTATACTAAATTCACTTTTTAAAGTCTCTAGTACTTCCAGTATGTATATGCTTTGCTTCTAAAATAGTTAAAAGGCTTTTAAGAAATTCTTTCCTTGAAATGAAGGAAAATGCTCTTCCTGGGAATACTAACAGAAACTCATTCACCCTTGTCATTGTTTATCCTGCTGTTCTTGTTAATTAGTAGAGACATCTATGCTGACCTACTCTGTACTTGTTTTGTAGTATAACACTTTTTGCTGCAAATGGCTTAAGCTACAGTGAGGGTACAGCCTGGATTTCCTAGGGAATGACATTGATAGTCAAGCTGCATAAACAATAGTAAAACAAAAACACCAAATAAAAAAGTTATTACAATGAGAAAAAAATAGACAAGTGTTTATTCTTCATTCTTAAGCTTAGAAGCCAAGGCTCCTGCACTTTAAATTTTGTTCCATAATGTAGGACATAAAAAAAGGAGTTACGTAGTTTTGTTTCATATTACTGTCTATTATGAAATCCGGTTTCTCCCATTAAAAAAGAATTGCTATTTAAAAGCCAATGAATGAATTGAAAATGGAATAATGTATCAAATGTACCACAAGAAGGCAGAAAATGGGAAACAGAGAGAAAAAAAAACACACAAAAAACAGAGGGACAAACACCAAACAAATAATAAAATGATAGACATAGTTTTAAACATATTACTTTATTACATTATATACTAATGGATTAAGGCAGAAATCATCAGAATAGTAGTTAAAACTAAAAAACCCCATGCCATGAAAATAAATGGTTAGAAAAACAATATGCCATATAATCTCAAGCATAAGAAGGCTAGAGTGGCTATGTTTATAGTTTTAAAGCAAAGAGTATTACCAGAGACAAATAGGGACATTTCATAACGATAAATATGTCAGTTCATCAGGAAGACATAACAATCATAAACATGTATGCACAAAATGAGTGAATTTTAAAAATACATGAAGTAAAATTGGACAAAATTAATTTTGTCCATTTATAGTTGAAAAGTTTAAAGTCGTTGATCTGCAGTGGATGAAACAACTAGAGGAAAATTTAACAAAGACATAGATGATCGAACATAGATGACAATCACCTTGATCTAATTGATATTTATAGAGCTCTGAAACTTTAGAATATACTTTTTTCCCAAGTGCGTGTGGTACATTTACTAAGACAGACCATATGAAACCAAACAGGGTAAATTCTCTATCCAAAGCAAAATTAAAGTGGAAATAATTATATATATAATCACCAAATGTTACATACAAAATGATAATAAAAATGCAATGTAACAAAATTTGTATAATCAGCTAAAGTGATGTTTAGAGAAAATTTATAGCATTGAATGCTTGTGTTAGAAAAAAGATCTCAAATTAATTACCTAAACTTCTTCAAAATGATAGAAAAAAGATAAAAATGCACACAAAATAAAGAAGGAGAAGAAAGAATAAGAACAGAAATTAATCAAATATAGAACACAAACAGTAGTGAAAGCTTATTCTTCGAAAAGATCAACAAAATTTCTAAACCCCTAGGGACCAATGATGAAAAGGCATATAGGAAAACTAAATCACCACAGTCCTAAATGGGAAAGGGATTATCATTTGCAATCTTGTAGACGTTAGAAGTATAATTAGAGAACAATCTACAAAATTTATGCTAGAAAATTTGACAACTTAGATTGAAATGTCTTTAAAAATACAATTTAACAAAATCCACACAAGACAAAACAGGAAACCTGAATTTCTTAACTCCTTTGAAAGCATCGCACCTGTTATGAACATTTCAACCAAGCAAATTTGAGGCTAGATGTTATCATTGATAAATTCTATTAAGCAATCAAAAATTAATTAACATTAATCTAATCTAACTTTTGCAGAAAATATAAGAAACTTCCCCATTATGTCATGAGGCCTGCAAAACATTAGTAGCCAAACTTGAGAGCCACATTATATGCATAGAAAAATAAAGAGCAATATCCCTTATTAACACCAACAAATGCTTTAAAATGTTAAAAAATAGAATCCAGCAACATATAACAATGAGAAATTACCACAAAAAGCAGTTTATCGCTTTGAGGATGAAAGGGAGCCACATACTAACCTGACAAGTTCAGGAGAGACCTGTGTGGAGGCCTTACAAACTCAGAGATCTAACATAACCATAAAGGATGATCTGAAATGAAAACTATTTCACTAAAAGCAGTTTATGGCAAGTAGTCATGTCCTAGGCCAGTATTCTCCCTAACAAAGGTCCATCTTAACTGAGCCTATTGTCTTTTTGCATCTGTGATAATATGGAACGTCAAAGTACTTTTTCTTTTTCCAGACCTCTCAAAACACAGGCACTGCTCTGCGGAGACCTCAAATCCCCTCATTATTAGTGAGTTCATTGTTGACTGTTAACTCTCCTGTACCTTCCTATGTAAAACACGTATGTTCTATCATTTTTACTTTTCATCCAATCAGTGAGGTTTCTCTGCTTTGCTTTCTCCCGCCTCCCTGATCTATCACCAGTGGATTTCGTGTAACCCACTTACGTCTCCTCTTTTGGTTGCAGTGTATAAAACAAAGCATGAAACTGCCATTCTCTGGAGCATATCTCAGTCCGTTGACTTTTTCTTTCCAGCAACTCTCCACAATTTGGCTCAAATAAACTCACAAAAAATACTTCACAGGTTTGAATGCTTCTTATGTTGACATCTTGAAAGCAAAGTAGGCTTGACATTCAAAAATCAGTCAATGTAATTCACTATTTAACAGGCGGAAAAACCATATGATTATCTTGATAGATGCCCAAAACAAAACAAAGTGAAACAAAATTTGACATAAACCCATTGGTAATAAAAACTCTCAATCTGATGATGGGCATTTACAAAAAACCTATAGCTATAATCTTAATTAATGATAAAATATTGACTATTTCCTTCTTAAGAGAAGAAGACAAGGATTCTCACTCATACCAGTTCACTAAAAGGTGAGGCAAAACAAACAAACAAAAAATCAAATTCATCTAGATTTGAAAGGCAGAAGTAAAACTGTCTTGCTTGATAGATAATTTAATCATGATCATTTAATAGGAAATCCTTATTAAAATTTAAAACTACTTAAAGTAATAAACAAATTTAGCATAGTAATAAGATATAAAGTTGTAATACAAAAATCAATGGTATTTTATATAAAAGCAGCAAACAATTAGAAAATAAAATTTAAAACACAATTTCAGTTAAAACAAAGCCAGAAACACTCCTAAAATATTTAGAAATAAATTTTTTAAATCTTATAATACTTATATATTGGAAACTATAGAATACTCCCAGAACAAACCATAGGAGAGCTGCATAATTGAAAAATGACATCATATTCACACACTCAATGTTAAGGTGACGATTGTCCTCAAATTTATCTACTAATTCAGGGAAATCCCAAACAAAACCAGAGCAGGATTTTTTAAAATGTCTGAGTAGTTACTAAAATATATTTGGAAACACACATGATCTAGATTAGATAGATTAATCAGTAAAAATGAGGCAAGTGTCTCAGCCTCCTTAGGCATCAAAATGCAGATGGAAACCGTAATGAAATATCACTTACGCACCCATGAGAATAGTAAAATAAAAAAGACAGACAACAGTTGAGGATGTTGATTGAATGGAACTTTCATATGCTACTGGTGGGAGTACAAAATGGTATAAGCATTTCAGAAGACAGTTTGGCATTCAATGTACATAAGAATTAAACATACACCTAGCATACAAATCAGCCCTTTCACTCTAAAATATTTTCTCAAGAGCAGAAATAGCGTATGTTCACATAAAGACATGTATATGATTGTTCATAATAGCTTTATTCATAATAGACTCCAAATGGAAATGACTTAAATGTCCATCAACGGCTGAATGGATAAACAAAATCTGAACACTACTCAGCAGTAAAAAGGAAAAGATGTGAAAATAACAAGACACAGAAGAGTACATAATGAATGATTCTATTTATATAAAATTTTAGAGAATTCAAACTAATTTATATTGAGAAGAATCAGATCAGTGATTGCCTGGGATGGTGGGATGGAGGAACCATATATACGTGATCCGTATATAGTTTGACTGTGGCAGTGATTTCATGGGTGTGTAGATCTACCAAACTTACCTGGCTATACAATTTAAATGGATGCAATTTATTGTATGAAAATTGTATCTCAATAAAATTGAATTTAAGTGATAAGATGACTAGCTGAACACATCCTGAAATCTCCTTCATGGTTAAAAAAAAAAAAAAGAAAGCACCCAGTCAGTGTGGCTCAGTGAACTGAGCATTGTCCCAAGGACTGAGAGGTCCAGGTTCAATTCCCGGTCAGGGTACATGCCCAGGTGTCAGGTTCGATCCCCAGTAGAGGGCATGCAGGAGGCAGCCGATCAATGTTTTACTCTCACATCAATATTTCTCTCTCTCTCTCTCTCAAAAATTAATAAAAACATATTTTTTATAAAAGCAATGTTTAAAAACATAAAAGGGAGTCTTTGCATATGAGAAGTGAAGAGGTCTTGACAACAAGTGAAACCCCAGGAGAAACAGATGGGAACCCATTATGGTAACCCAGGGACAAGGATAGCGGTTCAAAGTCGAGGGAGCCTGTGCTGGATGGACGCCAACCATGTAGCATCAGGACAGGGTCTCAACATCTGTGTAGGTGAAGCCACTCCTTCCAGGTGGGCACGGCTGAGTGTGCTCTAACACCACGTGGAAAGGAACCAGCATCCGTTGCCTGGAAACGACCGTACCCAGATGCTCAAATTTGCAGCAAGATCTGAGGCTCCATTCTACTCCAGGGGGAGGAGCAGGATTACCCACGTGCAAAGGGATCCAGGTCTGTGCTGCAGGTGCAGGTGGAGGCTGAAGAACTGCACCACCAGCAAGGAACTGGAACCCTATGCGTGGGCACCCAGAACATGTCTACTTCAGAGCTGTGTCCCAAGACTAGCAGATTCACTTACAACTCAGCTACAAAGGTAGAGGAGATTTCCAAAATAATGACAATTTAAACATATACAGAGAAAAAGTACTCAAGACTATCCATAGGGTACATTGTGTGTGTGTGTGTGTGTGTGTGTGTGTGTGTGTGTGTGTGTGTGTGAATGTGTGTGGGTAGGGGACAGGGGTAATAAAAATGGTAATAAAGCAGATACCTTAATGAGGAGGGAGAAATGACCCCAAAAATAGGAAGAAAAGGAAAATAATAATGTTAAAAAAGACTAAAGAGAATGTAAGAAAGAAAGGCCAGATTTGGATATTTTCCTCAATTCAGAATTGAGTAATTTTCTCCATCTAATACCCCCCTCTAAGCTATGTTATCCATCAATATGTCTTTCTTATCATCTACATAATGATGATTCTCTATTTACATAAATTATCATATTTAAATATATGCTTATATATAAATAAATTTTAATATTTATATCTGGCATCTCCTTTGAGACACTACATTAATTTACCCCTGATTTGAATCTATCTGCAAAATATATCCACTTTCCTCCACTCCACTGTTCTTTCATGGGTTAAACCACCATCACCTCTTGCCCTGATTCTTATAATAGTCTCCTCACTATTCTCCTAGTTTCCATTCTTGCATTTCCTGTAAATGCTCAACACAGCAGCCAGAGAGGACCTTTAAAAACATTAATCAGAATCTCCCTCTCTTGGGCTTACAATCCTCCAATGTCTTAGTGAACATTCCCCATGAAAGAATAATTCATTTTCAGTGTAGGAAGGTACTGACTGGCTCTCAGAGGACATAACATTATACAGAGTGAATCCATTAGGTTAAATTCAAGACAATGAAGCAACCGTTTTAAATGACCTTTTTTATGTGTATGAATAGTAATTTGGGGTCATGTGAGGTAACCAGGAGAATAGCTTTCTCTGCTGTCTTCATTGGGATTTGGGATAGGACGGGGTGGTGGGGGTGGGTGTTGTATTACTACCATTGAACACAGCTCCAAACTCTGAAACAATATTGAAAAGCCCATTTTTTTCTTGGCAACTCCCCAGCTAGAGTGTGGGTGGCAGTTGATTTCCCGTATTCATTCACTTGGTGCCAAATTTCTCTGGTTTTGATTTGATCAAAATAGCAGGTAACTTCAGTGAGTGATAAGAAGTTTAGTTGAGGAGGAATAAACACAAGGAAGGACAGAGGTACCGTCAACCTGGTGTGTTTTTGTTTTTGATTCATTGACAAATGGGGACATCAAAATATTTGAGAAAATGTTTTATTTTTGGTGTAATTAGTATGGGTGATGTCTCTATTAGAGTTGCTGAAACCTCTGGGATCTATGAGAAGCTGTTAGCTCTGATTTACTTCTTTACAGAACGTTCAAGAGGGACAGGTCAATATGTCACAGAGCAGAAGACATTTTGGTTGCATCATTGACTTCTTCTGTTGGGACACTGAGAAAAAATGTCATGTAGGGGCAATTCATTGTTCAGAAGATGTAATTATAGAAGATAAAAATAATGGTGGCAAATGATTGCAGTAATGGCCCTCATTTTTTCACTAATCCTATAACCTTGCTCTTTGACAGTACCCTTCCATAATGACTCATGTGACTTGTTTTGACCAATGGGACAGTAGAAGATGTGACACATGGCCTTGCTGTTCGTGGATGCTGCCACTAGGTGAGTATGCCCAGACTAGACTCCTGGAGATCAAGAGACCATGTGGAGGAGATTGCGCATGCCCCAGCCAACAATTAGTCAGCCTCCAGCCTCATCAGAAGGTAGCACCCGACTGCAAAGACGTGAGTGACTTAGGTCAGCAGAATTGCAGGGCTGAGCCCAACCCAAAGTGTTCATCTGTAGAACTGTGCATGATGGTTCTGCCCTTAATTTTTAGGGTGGTTTGCTATGTAGCAAAAACTAGCTATGACACCAAGGTCAAGATAACAAATCAATTCTAAGGAGGGCACACTAATCCAAGATCCACAGACTATTTTATCCACTACTACAAGCCACTGGGTTGGTAGCCACTCTGTAACTTGGAAACCAGATTTGTCTCTGGGAACATTCCAAGTGCTAGGGAACGATTGTACACCCTTCTGCACAAGAGCTCACTAAACATCTCTTTACTGGCTGATGCGAGGAGTCGGGATAGTTTCAAGGCTGTTTTAATTAAAGTACTTTTTTCTTTTTGAAAGCTCTTTACCGTGAGGCTGTTCACATTGTGGTCTAATTCTTGCATGGCCTATTTCTTCGAATGGTATTGGTAACACTCCCTCAGAGACCTCGCTACCGATCACATGGAGACCTCTACTGAGAGGAAGAATAGCTGAGTCAGAGCTTACAATTGGCTGCAATGTCTCCTAGGGACCATCACAGCTTTTTAAATTCAAGAAGTCAGGTGTGAGGTTATGGAGATAAACTGGAGGCCAAAAAGCAAACTTTATTGCCTCTGAAATTGTAAGTACCTTGAAACACGCCTTCTAACAACGCAGCGGAGCAAGGGCTGCTGAGAGAACAGTGGCTGATGGACCAGCCTGGCACCCCATAAAAAGGAATATTCCTCAGGAACTATTCTGAGTGAGCCATAAGTAGTTATTTTGTTTTTCAGCGAAATAAAATGCAATACAAACCTTTAAACGAGTTCAGAATTCATCTATGGAGTCACGCCCAGGAGAACAGGTGTAGACAGAAGATACCGGACACAGTGCATAGAAGGTCATCTAGAAGTGACCGGTATTCTCCATTAACCCAAAAGCGCAGTCTAGGGGGTCCAAATAGCCGAAGGCACTGTGACAGGGTCTGTCCTGCAAACACGGGACTGAGTGAACGGGACCCATGAGCCCTTCCATCCACAGTTGAATGCACTGATGGGGTGAGAGTCCAGTGTGTTAGGAAATCCACTCATCATTCAATCTGACAACTGGATGGATGGTGACTAACATGGTACCGGCAATAGTACCAGTCTTTTATAGTCAACCTTTCAATGGAAGGAGTTTTCAAATCCCAACTTTTACGTTCAAAAGCTTCAGTTTCAGAGATACCAAAATGACCCAAATCATGTCTGTCCCTCCAGGGCATAAGAAACGGTGCTGGGATTCACTGGGCCAGACCACTTACTGAGGGGCTCTTTGAGCCCCCAGGGAAGGGAAGATATACTTTGAAGAGTCTTGCTTCCCACGCTGGCCTTTGACCACTGAACGTTTTATTCATTTTCAGTCTCCCTGACTCTTTAGGTGAGTTTGATTTTGCCAAACAGTTTCTCAGTTTTGTCTTGTTTTTCTTTGCTTTCTGTTGTTTGTGTTTTGTTTTGGTAATGCAGAACGGAGAGAATGGACAAAAACAACAACACAGGAACACAGTAGCACTTATTCTTGTTTGCTTACTTGATCAGATCTCAAGAACTCTCTTGGTCTCTCTCCCTCTCTCCCTCCTTCTCAAGTGAGTGCATTCTCTCTCTTGGAGAAAATGTGGGAAATTAATAAAGCAGAGAAAACAAATCTCAAAAAATCCAGAAACATTTCATTTTTGTGCATGTATTGAAAAGATGGGAGGAAGGACAAAAGAGAGGAGAGCTGTGGGTAGCCTAAAGAATTGAGAGACTTGGGGGGATTTCACCATGTTGAAGGGATGCAACGCGGCTGTGACCATGACACTTGCTTGGCCAGGAGTTCGGGAATTGTGGGGCAAGCAAAACAATTTTTGAAAAATTTCACTATGCCGTGTAAGTTGGATATTTTTTCATTTTCTTCGAGGGATGCCAAGACATTTGGAATTTCCTTTTATTTACACTGGTTGTACCTATTGAAAAATGACTTTAAATATTCAGTGGGCTACCTCTTTACATTACCTTTATCATAATCCTAATAGTATTAAACCAATAATTAATAATTAAATTTTTTCATTGTGAAATAATTACATAAAAAGTTAAGATTGAAAACTAAAAAAAAAAAAAAGACTTTACACCATGACTGAAATACCTGATATAATCAGGTAGTTGTTGAGAGGCAACAAGTAGGAAATTGTTTTAATTCTTTTTCCACAAAAATATTTTAACCCGCTTCTGCGGACTTTCGTAGTCTTTAATTAATTTAATTTAATAACTTCGGTAATGACCTCTTAGGCTGATTCCAGAGATTTCTACTCTCAGTTATTAAAACATCCAGGCTAATTTTAGTCCTGTTGAGTGTTTCAATCCTACATCCACACTCAGACTCCTTCCTTTCCTTCCTCTTGGTGTTTAGCTTCTCAAGGAAAGGAGGACTAATTAGGAGGAAAAGAACCTGCATCAGATTCCAGCAGGAAACAGAAACCATACTCAAAATAGGATAATTAAAGGGGAACTTATTCATAGGAGATATTTACAAAGGTGGGTTTAGTAAAACCAAAAGAGGGATAATGCACAGGGCTTAGTGACAGTTAAGCCCTTACCATTCCTGCAGGGACAAAGAAGGGCCCCGTGTAGTTACTGGGGACTAAAAGAATCATGCAAAGTCAGACACTCTTGAGAGTAATGACCTGTGTCGCAATGGCCTGTGTCAAAGGACACAGCCGGCTTGTCAAACCCCATAGGAAAGGAGTTCTAACTTTACTCTTCTCCCTTCAACCTCCTGCTACAGTGCTAACTTGGTCAAATGCAGCTGGAAGTCAGGTGTCACAAAAATCTATTCATGTAGTTCATGTAGTTGAATCTGCTGGGTCAGAAAATAGAGTGAAAATGCTTAAAGAATGGATCTTGACAAGAAAAAGGCATATGGTTATAGATATATATAGTCAAAAGGTATATACATATGCATCTATCTATCTGTCCATCCATCCACCTGCCTATCTATCTATCTATCTATCTATCTATCTATCTATCTATCTATCTATCTATCATCCAATTTATCCCATAAACCTCTGCTCTTGTTCTTCAGCTTAAGTGAAAAATTCATGTCTCCAGCACAGGAAAAGCAAAGGGTTCTACCATCTACCATAATAAGAAAGGGTTACATCAGTCAAGTTTTCCTCCTTGCTGACACCTAAATGTTAATTGCTGATAGCATTCTTCATATAAGGAACCAGAGTTAGGGAAAAGAGGAGAAAGGAAACAGAATCAAGTAATAAAACAGAGAGGTGTCACAGTTTATGTCTCTCTACCTGGTCATGAGGCCTAAGAAGATAATTACTGTTGCCAACTTCCACCACCCATTCTACATTCCCCTTGTCTTCTGCTGGCCCCCCAGATTTCTTTCTAAGTGTTTGGTTGTCTTGTTTTTATGTGATTTCTGAAAAAATTTTTTTAATTGAACAGACTATTGGATAAGGGAGTAATAAGAGGAAACCAGTTGAATTCTTTGGGTTCTAAACATAGCCTTCCTTGCCTTCATTATGTAGCAGCACTATAATTTTTCCCAGTAAATGGGATCAAACTCCAACCACTGACTCCTTCTCTGACTGTTAGTTCACCTTCATAAGGAACCCAAAATGGCCAGGAGGTGTTCTCAGCTTGAAATATATATTGGGAATATCACTTTTCCTGGTGGAAGCCCCTTGGGTAGAGGCAACTCCTTAGTCTACTAAACCTCAGTGAATTAAAACACTTGGGGTATAATTTTGTTCTTATAGTTTTATATGCTACTTTGCTTTGGCAAGTGGCCTTCACCAATCTGAGAGGTTATTAGTCCCATTGAGTTCAATGCACTCAGTGCAGAGTAGCCATTTCTAGCCTTCAGAGGACAGCATCCAGAGTGTGCTTCAGAGATATTATCATTCTCTCACAAATGCATTGCTTACAGCATGGTATGTTTCTCCAGGCCTATCTAGATGTTATGATCGGGACTGGCTGAGCATGTTGCACCGAATACATTTATTCTAATGTATTTCTATTTTCTGGGGCCTTTGGACTTTTTATTCTCTACAGTATGTAAGAGAAATTCTGGTAGTTTGACCTCCACAAATACAGGCCTGGCTTGAGTCCATATTTTGATCATTTAACCCAAAACCAAAACAATGAACCCACTCCCTGGGCACAAAATAATTCAGAATCTCTGGTAGAAGGGACATATGATGATGAATTTGCCCCAATCAAGTTTATGTTATATCTCCGTTGGACTAACACCATTGGAATCCACCTTCACACATACTCCTTGGGTACTTGCTGACATAAATTGATAATGTCTTGTAGTCATATTGACACAAGGATTGTCTTCTTCCAGAAAGGGCCTATCTCTCAGTCCAGGCAATATCTTATAGGTTAGAGGCAATGAGAAGTGACACAATATGTTCAGATAAGAATGGGCATCAACTTGAGAGTCAATCCTTAAAATATTATGTTTTTGCAGAGGAGGACAGTTGAGAGAAGATTTCTCTACTGAGAAAGGATGTTAAGAGGAATTTTGAAGTTTAAATTTCTCAGCCTCAAATTCTGGTCAAGACAGGTAAGACAGATTAGATTTACCCTCCAACATGGACAAAATTATGTAGTAATGATTTTCAAGATATTGAAAACAACTGAAATTGTGCTGTCACAAATATTCATGAAGCTTAGAAAACATCCCTGAGTTCAAATGGCCCGTAAAATTGATTTATTCTTTTGGTTTACAGGATTAATACATAAAAAATATTATCATGTTTTATTGGTTCAAAGCGTATGGTGTGGTTTTTAGCAATAATAACCCCTCTTGCCTTGGTAGCCTGGCTGATAAGGGCACATGGGATTAGGTAGATGGGTCAGGGTTTGAATTTTGTAGAACAGCAGGATTTCTATTAACCATGGACCAAATGTCTCCATGGATGTTTTGGACAGAAATGACTATCAAGGACCTTTTGACATGGACCAAATGTCCTCTAATTAACAGAATGGCATCTTAAGGGTCATTCCCATCTTCCTTCCAAAGCAAGTACCTCTGGACAATCTAGATCATGAGGTGATTCAGGCAATGCCTTAAATATTACTTCCATAGATAAATCTGGGTCTCCTTTTAAACATTGTTACAATAAGGTCAACTGGCGGTGAATGTCAGGAGGAGGCTTACTGCTTTCCAGAATAATAAAATGCAAATTCCAGATGTTTCTGGAAAGCTAGATAGTGATAACAGACTTTGTGCTTCTAAAAGTTTACTCAGCCTCTGCTTTTGTGCTTTTCTTGTAAAGAGAGAGAGAGAGAGAGAGAGAGAGAGAGAGAGAGATGTTCATGTGTTCAAGCGTACAACTTTAGCAATTGGACCCAAATCAAAAGGAAATGTTTTTACTAGTATGTGACCTCATACAAGGCAAAGATTAGGCAATCTTTTTCATGCTATGTGAATTCTCAAGGTGCCTAGACTTTCACCAGGAATATAGTGGATTTTCAGTAAATAATGACAGTTGATAAACATGACAGGCTGAGCAGAGAGATGATTCTTGGATTTGTACTTGAGGACTCACTCCTGGGTAGTCCAAGTACAACAAGTGCTCACTCCTCGTGTATTCTCTACTATATGCTCTCCCCTCCTGGTGCCCGGGTTACTGTGAGGGCCATTCATCTCCACCCTGCAAAGGAACTTCAGTCACGTGTAGGTCCTTATCATCAGTTTAGTTCGTAATTATGTTTGTCATCCAGTGAAAGTCTAATTAGCTCACCCATCCCTCTATCTGTTTCCTTCCTATCAAAACTGTTTAATTCATATACCTCTACAGTTCCTACTGCCTGCCAAGCCTTTCCACTCTTTCGCCCACCGAACATTTTCAGTTTGATCTCTACTTCTCATTGAAAGTCCTTTGACGCACTAGACGGGCCACAGTGGAAGCAGTTCACAATCTTAGCCTTTGTAGACGGCTACAGCTTTTATTCTCTATTTGATTTGAAGTTGGCAATGTGTCCATTGAATTCCCTGATCATTTCCTGACTTCCCTTAGCTTTGGATCTGTGACTCAACTGTCCCTCTATCCATTTTCTTTCTCTTGACACTCAGACTACCAGCGAGTGGTGCAGCCTCTACAGCCTCATCAGGAAAATGGGAACACTAATACCATCTAGCTCATAGGGTTGTTTTAGGGACTAAAGGAGTCAATACATATAAAATGTTAGAGAGTTACCTGCTATAGAGTGCTATATAAATACTATGTGTAAATATTAATAGAAATTATAAATGAATTTATGTACATGTATGGTATGTATACATGTGCAGACATATATGTATGTCTATATCTATTTATCTATCATCTATCTATCTATCTATCTATCTATCATCTATCTATCTATCATCTATCTATCTATCTATCTATTTATCTATCCATCCATCTATCTATATCATCTACCTATCTATTTCTTATTTAGCCTCCTCTCCTCAAATTTTTTTTCTTTTTTTTTTGTTTTTCATTTGGGAAATTTTTACCAACATATCTTTAAGTACATGATTCTTTTCTCAGCCATGTGTAGTCTAGAGATCAGACCATTGGCAGAATTGCCATTCAGGTGTTTCAGTTTATGGCTCCTGCAGTTTCAGGTCTAGAGCAACAGATATCAGCAGTGATTCTCTGTATTCTCCTGTCTCTCCGGATTTCAGAGTGGCAGTTTTCCCTATGACCACATTCTCTGATGGACCCAAGAAAAGATGTTGATTTCAGTTCAACTTGTTTCTAGTTGTAAGGAGAGGACTGACAACTTCTAATCTATTTATGTGTCAGAGCGTGGTGAATGAGAATACCTTGTCCATGGAGGTTTGAAAGCCACCCCCCCCCCCATCTTGGTCCAGTGTTTGGGAACTTTGTGATCCCTCTTTTAAGGTAATATAGTCAGTTCAAAATAGGTTTGTTTACTTTTTTTTCTCCAGGAAATAATTACTGAATCTCTACTGCATGCCAGCCACTGTTTTAGGTTATGAAGACACAGTGTGAACAAATATTTGAGGTCATCTATTTTTCATGTTGGCTAGAATTTCTACCAGCTCCTACCAGCTTCTTCAGGTTAGAACTTGCCACATGTTCACAAAAATACAACCCTTGTTCTTCCCATCTCTCTATCCACCAGGGAATTTCTTGTATTCCTCACATCCTGCCCAGACTTTGGAGCCCAGTTCAAAATCTACGTTGCTTAAGAAAACAGAACTTTTCTATCTATAGTGACCCTTTCCTCCTTTGTATTTATTTATACATTATTTGTTGAGGGCTTAATAACACAATACCTTGAATGGGGAGTTGTCTTTTTAAAAAATATCATCTATAGCTCAGTCTTCACGTACTTTGTAAGCAATCAGGGTGCGAGGACATGGCTGCTTTGTAGTACAGAAGAGACAGTGGACTACCACTGAAGAATTCAGCATATCCATCACTGGGAGCCACAAAGACTAAACACCAGAGGCTTGGCCGAGGTTCTGTGCTGCGTGCTGATGGCCATCAAAAGGGTGTGGTGAATTTCTCAAGCCCATCTGATTTCTATACAAGTGTAAAACTCTCATTTTTCTTTGAGAGCATGCCCTTTTCAGAGATCAAGACCCATGCTTATTATATCTTTTTGGACAATTCCTAAGTCTTTTGCCATATACAATAAATACTTGATAGGGAGCTATCAGATAATATCTGAAAGTGCTGATTGCGTCACAATCAATCATTTTATTTGTAAGACTATGTATGCATCTGCACTAAACCACTTCAACTCTTTCTTGTTAAAAAATAACTGCATGTTTTATAGGCATTTCTATAAATACACCCAATTTTATAATGCTTCCTGCAAATAACCAGTGTGGTTTCTGCACTATCAACCATGAGACACATATGTGTCCTGCACCAATCACTTGGACTTGCCAAGAAGTGTTCTTGATGAATGTGTGGAATGCCCTTTTTCCAGAGTCAAACATCTGGTTTTGGCACTAACTCTCAGGCCAGCCCCATGCTCAGCCCAGAAATGGAATGTCCTGCGTTTGCTTGGGCAGAAGCTGCTCACGCAACCCGCATTCCCAAATGCAAAGGCTATTGCAAAATTCATTGACGCTGATCTTAGGTGTGACATGGAATACTGTCTTCTTGCTCACTGTAGGTTTTTGCTAATGCCACCATCCCATATTAATCATTGTGTTACAAGGGAAGGCCAATGTACCAGCAGTCTCAAAAAAGAGCTAACTAGCCATTTCCATGTTGACAATCAAGAGAATACTGGTGGATTTCAAAAATTGTAGCAGCAGCCGAGCTAACATTTAAAAATTATTGACATCAAAGTATAACAATAGTAATATTATTTTCATATTATTTAATGTTTTATTATTAACCTGCTGTCAGGTGTCAAAATGGAAAAGGCAACCATTTGGGGTTTATGCTTAACTGTACCATATGATAGACAACTGTTTACTTACAGCATAACATTTATTCAACCCTTTGGCTAATACTATATTGTCGTGCTGAGCTGTGGGCCACTGGAGGAGAGTTTCAGCTGTATCCTAGATCTCCTACCTCCTACTGTATCTATGTGTCACCCTTTTTTTACCCCCAACAAATATTTATCAAGGACTAACTATGTGTCAGTCACTGTAGCAAGTGCTAGGGATATAGCCACGAATTGAACAAAGGCCCTACAGAAGTCAAGCAGGAGCGGATGAGACAATACAAAGTAAATGAACAGATAAACATGTAATAAATAAATAAAGTGAATCGAAATAGAGCGAGAGGATCATGACCGATGGGGTGACATCTAAGCACACACCTGGATCGAGGGAGGGCGGGAGGCAGCCATGTTCATATCCGGGAGCAGAAAGGGAGAGAGTGCAGAGTAAATGCTCGGGGTGAGAAACGTGTCCCACCTCTTCCACCGGAGGCCAGGAAAGCAGTGTGACCACAGCAGAAGGAGTGGGGCAGAGGTGCTGGGCAGAGGTGAGGTCCTGTGGACCAAAGTAAAGACTTGGATTGTTCCAAGTGTGATGGGAAGATACTGGGGGCTCTATCCAGAGAGCTTAGCCAAGCCTACCAGAGACAATCTGATAAATGTTCATTGAATGACAAAAAGAAAAAGATGGAAACTGAATTGCACATTATTCAAATCAGCAATCAATAAGGAACTTGAGCAGGACCAAGCGAATAGGATTATATCTCATTCTTTGCTCTACATCCTCTACATTTCTTTTGAAATATGTATTGGAGCCTCCCATACTCCCAGCCATTTTCTCTGTCTGAATAGTCACATTGAATTCTCCCATCAGCTACTACAGTGGGACAAGATTTCACCTGCATCAGCCCGGCTGACTTGGTATAGAAGGACCTGGACTCTGTTCCCACGTGTGCCTTGCCACGGGCTTATTTTTTGAGCCCATTATTCTCTTTTGATTTCCAGGACACAGCAGAAGCTCTCTGGAGTCAAAGAGGGAGCAGGTCGTCTGTTTCCTTGTACCCAAACCAGAGTGCTTGCCATGGCGTTCACGTGATCAAAATTGGGTTTTTGTTGTTGTTTGTTTTGGAGTTTTAATTTCATTGTGGGTATCTAAAACAGAGCAGGCAGCCAAAGTAGATTTTAACATTCTTACCCAACCTAGAGGGGGAAATATAGCCTTAGAACGAAGACAGATACAGATTGTAATTCTGAATCCTGACTCTGGTGCATGGGGGTAGGGGGTAGCGGGTGCGCAAGCTCCATTTACATGGCCACTGGCTGTTCGGGTGACTTGGGGAAATTTGCTTACACTTTCCATCTTTTTTAATCCTCACCCAAGGATATTTTTTTCAAATATCTTCAGATAAAGTGAGAGGGGGAAAGAGAGAGAGAAACATTGATGTGAGAGAGACACATTGACTGGTTGCCTCCAGCACGACCCCGACCAGGGCCAAGGATGAACCGCAACCGAGTTATGTACCCTTGACCAGAATTGAACCTGCAACTTTTTGGTCAATGGGCCGACGCTTTAACTGCTGAGTCAAACCAGCCAGGGCTGCTTACACTTTCTGTGCTTCAGCTTCCTCAGTGGCACAACGTGGAACACGAAAGTACTGTATTTTCTCCAGAGTTGCTATAATGGTTGATGTGTCGATGCTATATATATCCCGTGCTTAGGGAGTATCTGAAATACAATGAGCACAACACAAATATTAGTTATTACTATCATTATACTTACTGTGCGCCTTTAGAAATTGCTTAGCGTCTATGACACTCGTCAGAAAATTGGGGATTATTGATACCTACCTTACAACAGTAATAGGGTAATAAATGCCATGGTATGAGAAACAGCTAGCAGATATAATAAGCATTGCCTGACGTGTAATAGCAACAGTAACCCTGATATTGTTATTATTTGAGGGGTTTTTAAAGAGACTCATATTCAAGCAGAACTCTTGTGGTTCCTTCATACAGAAGAGTAAAGCCCTTCTGATTTATGATTTCTGCTTTTGAATAGCATTAAATACTAGATTCTCAATCTATACCATGGTCTCTTGTCCCCTTTTCATAACATATGTGGAATGGTGGATCCCAAAACAGTTAAAATGCATTTGTTTGCAAGCATCTGATCCAATGAATAAGAACGAAAGCATCAGCCGTTGTCAGGGAAGTTGGGGTTCGGTATTACTGGATTCTCCAGCTCACGGAGATGTCAGTGGTGCATGATCCTTCTGCCCTCCACTTGGGTATTTATCAGACTTGCACTCAGATTGGCTACCCTTGTGGCTGGAAGTTGTGTCACCTGTAGGCCCAGCAATGTCCAGAGGCAAAAAAGGAAGCTAGGAATATATGTCTCCGAAGTCCCCAACAGACTTCCTCCTATGTCTCATGGGCTGGAGCTGGGTCTTAGACCAACTGGGTCATGAGTTCATCACTAGCAAGAAGAAAAGGCCCACCTTGACCAGTTCACGCCCACCAGGGTTTGTTGACCTCTGGAGTCAGGGTAGGGTCATTTTCTACTGAGTCCCGCAGGAATGTGGTAGTCCCCAGAACACAACCAGAGCTCTGCCGTCAAGGAAGAAAGAAGAATAGAATGCAGGGTTGACATACTGTCTACTCTACATGACCAACAAACTTGCAAAGCTGCCGGTACTGTCCCCTAAAATATACTCATGCCAAGACCCTCTGTTTTTATGAACGTTAAGCACCGACCAACTGACTGGACAGTAGCTGTCCCCATGCTTCTCATTCTAGGTGACTACATGGATACACAGAGATGGTTTCCAAGCCTTGGATATTTTCAAAGCAACCTTGTCTTTTTAGATACCCAGAGACAAGCAGACGTTGTAAAGAATCTCCCATGAAGATTTCAAGAGTTCTGGGTCAGAGACTCTCTTATTGCGTTGAGCTGGGCTGTGCCCTCAAACCACGTTTCCACATTCCAGATGCCGGTGGTATGTGGGACACCAAGGTAGGAGGGAAAATTTGCTGCCCAGCGTATCCTTTTCGCATTTGTAGTAATACTGTTAGTGCTGTAAGAGGGCAGGGGAATGCTAGCCTTCTCCTTGTTTATTGAATGCAGCCTGCTATAAACTCATTTTACTTTCCCCAGAGCTGTATCTGACTTTCATCTGTGTTGGTGCCTCAAATACATGTCTGGCAGGACCAGCTGGAGTGGATTTGATACCAACAGAGATCACTTTCTTAAAAAGTAGTCAGTTGTGAGAAGCAATGAAACAGTTAAAAACTAGAGAGAGAACCTCTGGTTGAAATTTCTATTATAGAATCTTTTACAAAAAGTGTTAAGATGCTGAATAAAACCCATCTTAATTAAGTTGGATTTAATACTTAAATAGTAAGAAGTGGGTATTAATACTGGCTTACATGGATCTAATTTCAGGAAATGAGAAACTCATTCTTCCTTATCTACTATAGCCTCTCTTCTGCTATCAACACTCTAGTGTCTTTAAATATCCATTATTCATTACCAACTGCAATAATCCTTTCTCTGTTACCCTTCTCAACCTCTGCAGCATTTGATTTACTCATTCCCTTCTTGAACTTTTCCACCCACCCCTCTTGGGATCTGGACTAAACATATTCAAACTAAAAATGTCAATTCTGCATTATAAATGGAGTGTTGGAGCTGGTGGCCACTGGGAGCCAGTAAAGGGTCAGAAATAAGGGGTAGTTTCTGATGTACATATAGAAGACAAGCAATATGAGTCTACTACTGTGCCCGAGGTCCTAAGAGACGGACGCTCTTAGCTCAGAGATGTACACAGCTAGCCTGGAGCTTTTGGGGGCTCAATCCAGAGAAGAATAATTGCATCAAGAGCCCAGAATAAAGACACCAAAAGATGGAGGTGGAGAGGCCAGAGGAGCTACGGGATAATCAGGAAAGCAGAGAACTCTCCCACGCAACACAGATCATAGCAAGAACGTGACACGAGGGCATTATGATCATAGTTCAATTAATTGTAAAAAGTAATTACTTTCCTAGAGCCAGAGACAGTCTGTTGTTTGAGAGAAAGAAATTCTTTCGTCACAGTCCAAGAGTGTCCTCTCTCTTTATAAAACTGGCAGCTCAGGTGAGCAGGAAAGTCCTGAAGAGCCCTATACCAGGGAAACACAGTGTTAATTGGCACAGAGGATGTGCCACATGGTCATGTGACCCCGGCCTCTCCGATTTTACTCAGCCTACCATTCTTGAGGATTGACTATTCCTTTTCTATTCCCTGATTTGTCTCATCTTCTCTCTTCTATGATATAGCAGCAAGCGTCCGGCCTCTTCTCTCCTTGGTAATTTCATTCACTTTTCTGATTTCAAATCTACACATCTGTTTCCACCCTCACACCTAAGCTCCAGTTCTTCATTCTAATACAGCTGTCTCCATGGACTAGTGTCTGGATTGCCCATCTCAAGGTGAACGCTCCTTCTTCAGCAAAGCTCGACTTCCTGATTTTCCTGTCTCTTTTCATGGCACAGTCTTCTCCATCACCATGTCTTGAAACCCCATTAGTCTTGGAATATACCTTCATTTCTACTCTTCATGCAAAGAGCCTGCCGAATCCTACACATCCTGACTTCTCCACCTCTCTCATATCCATCCCCTCCTCCATTCCCAAAGCCATCACCTTTGTTCAGGCCCTTACTTCTCATGTAGTCTATGATTCCAGCTTCCAATGGCTTTTTTTCTTTGTCCTCGATAGCACTGTCATATTCATTTTCCTTAGGTATGTTTCTGATCATTCCCACTAAGGTTCAAACACCTTCACTGTCTCTTCATCACCCCTGCCCATACTGTAATTCTCACCTGATTACTGCAAAGGACGAACTAGACTGTTCACCACCTCCAGTTACCCTGACTCCCATCCATTTGGTGACCTGTGACCAGAATGATTGTTTCTAACATCAAATGTAAACTCATCAGTTCCCTGTGTACAGCACTTGATAGTTTTCTACTGTTTTAACATAGTTTTGAAGACCTTTCAAGACCTAGCCCCTATTTTTATCTCTGATTTCACCTCTTACTATCAGTCGGCAACTCTTCCATCCCCGACAACCTTCTTAGGATACAGAACAAAGAAGTAACTCATAGCAGATGGTCCCCCGAATCAGACGAGGCCGCTCATGTGGGTAGGCACCCACTTCCTCTGTAGAAATGGGCTTGAGGCCACTGTGTAAACAATGCCTGATGCTCTTTTTCCATGATGCCAGAAACCATGTCGGTTGAAAATGAAAATTCAGTCAATCATCTGGAGGCATCCCAAATATCCAGATGTTTGGCATCCTGGAGACAAAACAGCCAGATGATTTGAAAATAAAATTTCACTTTTCCTGTTAGAATGTGTTTTGGTCTCTGGTAGTTATCAAAGGAGCAAACATGCCCAAGTGACTTTCTCAAGAAGTGAGTTCCTGGTGGAATGAAAAACACCAAAAGGCTGAAGAGGAGTGAGGCCTGTGGTTATTGCACTTACAAGACTCTAAGAACAAGGCAGTCATCTGAATTGTTGTAAATCATTATTAACAATAATCTGCTTTGTTATTGGTTGATGCTCCCATAATTGTGTTGGTGGCTTCCACAACAAGGACTTCCGCAGATACCCTGCCACTCATTAGGCGCGTGTCCACGTACATTCCTCTAATGTGGCTCGGATGCCTTTTGTGTGCAATCCAATTTAGTTACCTAGGAGAATTAGCATTGCATTAAGGGTTATTGGGACTGACCTGGATCTCTTAGACAAGACAACCTGAAGAGCAAAAGAAAGGCTGATCCTATGGCAAAATTACTAATATTGCTTTTGCCCTGGCCGGTTTTCTCAGCAGTTAGAGCACCAGCCTGTGGACCAAAGTGTCATGGGTTCGATTCCTGGTCAAGGGCACATACCTCAGTTGCAGGTTTGATCCCTGGCCTTGGTAGGGTTCATGTGGGAGGCAACCAAATGATGTGTCTCTCTCACATCAATGTTTCTCTCTCCCTTCCTCCCGTTCATTCTATCTTAAAAAATTAATGGAAAAGTGTCCTCAAGTGAGGATTAACCACAACAAAAAATAATATTGCTTTTGAGTCATCCAAAGAAGAAAAATAAGCAACAATTTAATTTAACTCACAAACTGATACTAAAGCAAGAAGATGTCTTTCAACTTCTCTGAGTGCTGTAGAGAAGAGGCTTAAGAATTGTATCAAGAGAGTTCATGTAGCCCAAGAAACACTGAGGAGTTATATGTGAACAATCCCAAGAAGAATCACTTAAGGTAATTTAGACTTTGTGTCTGAATTTATTAAAAGTGAAGTTTATTTAAATGTTAAGTTTACAACATCTATTACTGAACCCTTCAACATTCTACAGATATTTGTTAGTGATTTAATGTTATCCAGGCTAATACACACTGTTAAGGGAATCAGTTGTAACCATTTGTGACTTAGAGAACCCTTGGTTAAGAAATGGCTGATGTTACCCTGGCCAGGTGGCTCAGTTAATTGGAGCATCATCCTGTACATCAAAAGGCTGCAGGTTCAATTCCTGGTCAGGGCACATACCTAGATTGCAAGTTCCATCCCCATTCAGGGCTCAAGTGGGAGGCAGCCAATCAATGCTTCTCTCTCATGTTGATCACTCTCCCCCCTCCCCTTTCTCACTCTCCAGAATTAATAAAACATATCCACAGGTGAGGATTAAAAATATTTTTTAAATGGCTGCTGTCACCCTGGCCAGTTTTGCTCAGTGGTTAGAGTGTTGGCCTGCAGACCCAAGGGTTGTGGGTTTGATTCCCAGTCAAGGGCATGTGTCTGGGTTGCAGATTCGAACCCCAGCCTGTGTAGGAGGCAACCAATTGATGTGGATACATCAATGCTTTTTTTCTCTCTCTCTTCCTCCCCATTCTTTCTCCTCCCTCTCTTCCTCCCTCCCTTCTATTCTATCTAAAAAAAATCAATGGAGAAATGTCCTTGGGTGAGGATTAACCAAAAAATAAACAATAAAATGGCCGCTGTCTTGGAAGCATGGTATCCCAGTAATGTGTGCGCAATTACTCAATGTTTAAATAAAGTTTCCATTGAGAAATTATCACCAATTTGGTTTTAGTGCATGGTGAGAAGATCTTCATCAAGAAGAAAATGATGGGAAAATTTTTGAGGCAGGAGATTAGTGATGCACATGAGGTGGAAGATGAACAAACACAAACCAAGGAGCCTATATTATGGTAGAGCAGCAATGGTAACAGGAACAACGACTCATCTAAAAGTGGAATGTAATCTAAGCAGAGAAGTGGTAACTCATTAAATTGCCTTCCACTATATGAGTATTGGGTTGTATAAGCAATCACATCACTGTGCTGTTTAAAAGAATGAAGTGTTTATTTCCTTTATAGAAAAATTAGTTGAATGAAAACACCTTGTGGGTTCATTGCACCAATTGCACTTGTAGCAACATCAGTCATATATTTTGGGGCATTCATCTGGCTAGTGACATGGGGACTGAAGCAAAGGACCTTTGAATGTTTTTTCAGCTCTAGAATTGCTGGATTATGGTGGAGAGTCTTCAGGTCTGTCTGGTCTATGTATAGGAAAGAGCTAGTATTCATGGAAACAGAACCCTTGTTTTTAAATTATAGCCCTAGGTCTTAAAGAATTTTACAAATTCTAAGAAACAAGATGTGGTTCTGCCTCTATGGGGCAGATGAGGGTATTTTATTATTTTAGAGGGAAGGTAAAAGTTGATGGTTTCCTGTGGGTAAAAGTTATTCCTTGGGAAGCAGGATGTAACTGAGAGACCTGTTAATTTCCATAGATATCCTGTCCACTCACGCACATGCATAGGAGTAATTAAGGTTCCTTGTGGAAAATTCTTTACCACATCATGTTGAGACCGAATCTATGGAATACACTCTCCAACATTTGGTTATGATTAGCTGCCACCAGTATACAATAAAAATTCACTCAGAGAACGAGGGTGCGTGCTGAGCAGAAGACTGATAGTTCTTTAAAGTTCTGTTCTATTATTAAATTTCTTCTGCTTTCATATTAAACTTCAATTAAATAGTCTCATTGGTTCATTGGAGTAGGTTTCCATTCAAAATGAACATTTGTCAGCAGATGCCTTTATAAACAGCTGTGGTTTTCTTTGGGTATATACAGTGTCATTATCCAGACCATCTGGCCATTCTACTGATGGCGTTTCTCATTCTCTCTTTCTGACATCTAATTTATTGTTTTTAATCTCCTTGATTTCTTTACAGAGAACTTCTCTCACACTTCACAGAACAACAACAACAAAGTAAACTGACAAATTACAAAGGTTACAGGAGGTGAATAGACCTTTCTAAAGGTCACTAAATGACCCGGTTGCTTTTCTTTTTTCTCTTTCTATTATAAAAATGTAGCCTGATTATAGAGAAAGGTCAACTTAATAACAGAGCAAACTACGTTCATATTTTTAAAAGAAATTGTTTCCAAATTTAAATATTTTCGGGGATTTATTTGATTTATTGTTTCTTTAATTTTAGAAACCTTGGCCACTTCTCAAATGATTAAGAAACAACAGCTTTGTTTTTTCAGTGCTTATCATGCTAGCTCATTCTTTACTTACCAGCACTTTTATTCAGAATCATATAATGATAGAAAGAGAGAGAGAGAGAGGAGAAAGAATGTGTTTGTTTTAAAAGCTCCATCCATGAGTAGCATAGGAACCTAAGAGTATGTACCCCTTTTAAATTCAGGTAAAAGAAGTAAATTTTTTAAATGCAGGAAATCATAAGAAATTAGCATTTACCTTAATGTGAGCCCAATATATAAATATATTGGTAGTCAAAAAAAGTTGGGGGAGGGTTGGGGAACATAAGCCACATCCTTATAATTCTCTTATTATGAATATATAAAATATTATTAAACTTTTATATTAAAGTCATGTATAAAGTTTTTAGCAAACTTATATTAGAAAGTAAAATGTTGAATATGAAATAAGACTTTATTTCCACAGTGGAGACTGAGTGTATCCATGACCGAGAAAACCCAGCAGGATCCCTTGATCATTATAAAATAAATAAATAAACATGTTTATCCTCTATATTGTCAGTGAAAAAGTGGGTTTCAAATTGGAAGAAAAAGGAAAAATTGTATATAAAAGTTCATTTTAAAAACTGATGATGTGGAAAAATTAGAAACAGAACGTATTTAAAGGTAAACGAGCATTGTACTTACTGTACATTCATTCAAATGACCAAATGCTTGTTTTGTTATCCCTAGATTATTTAAAATATACTTATTCTTAGAATACTTGTTAAAGAAATATTTTAGGAGGCAAAGATATGTCATAGAGATAAATAGGGAAGTGTTGAAGTTAAGCTTTTTCAAAGCTCCTTGAGAGTAATGTAGGTGCTAGGAAGTTTGAGCCCGCTCTTGTGAATAACATTGTATAAGAATTTACACTTATAACAATCAACAGTGGCTACTAACATCACAAAGAGAGACAATCAGACACTACACTCTTGATGTAGCTGTAACTACCTATGAAAATAAAATGATACTTAATACCAATTAAATAACTCTATCTACCAATTTACAGGAAATACAGAGGAGAGACACGTAAAATAGCACCCATGAGGACGCAATCAGCAAAATCTCAACTGTGGGAAACTCTAAAGGAGAAAATGCTCTCTGTTTAACAAAAAGATGAAAAGAAAAACAGATTGTAAAGGTACCTATAGATTAAAGAAACTTAGGAAATACCTCAACTAACTGCAAAGTATGGACATTATTTGGATTTAGAAGCAAAAAGAGAACTATAATAAAATTATAAGATGATTGGGCATATGATGATAATAAATTTTAATTTGTTAGTACAATAATGACATTGTGATTATGTTTCTAAGGAACAGTCCATTTTGTTTAGAGATGCATATTAAAATATTTAGAGATAATATATCTAGAATATTTTTAAAAATTTAAAAAATGTGTAGATGTTTTTATTGATTTCAGAGATAGAAAGGAAGAGGGAGAGAGAGAGAGAAAAACATTGATGAGAGAGAAACATCAATCAGCTGCCTCCTGCATGCCCCACACTGGGGATCGAGTCCACAACCCAGGATGTGCCCTGACTGAAAATCAAACCAGTGACCTGGTCCATGGGACGATGCTCAACCAACTGAGTCACACAGGCCAAGCTAGAATATCCTTTAAATTAATTTGAGTCGGGGCCAGGTGGGAGGGAAAAGATAAAAAAGATTGGATATAAATTGATCTTTGTTAAAGGCAAAAAAGCGATTCAGTATATGGTCTTATTCTCTCTATTTTTATATATGGAAGATATTCTGTATAATAAAATATATATATATTTTTTAAATGATTAGTCCAGGAGTACTATTATACCATATGCTCTTCAACAAAAAGCATTATTTTTAATAATGTAATAATTTAATATACAACGATCAAAACAATATTACAGTGTAATTTTAAAGACCTTACAGGAAAAGAATTTACTCACTTCCTTAGAAAACCATTGCATGACCTGTCTCCTGCATGTACCATGATGGTTCAAGTAAGGCAAAGCCCATGACTATGAAACCTGCAGTTTGCAATGCGTCATCATCAGGGGAGGTGAATTAGACAGAGGGGTAGTCATTCGAATGAACAAGGAACAGCATGACAAGTTGGTTTGCAGCATCAAAACTGCCTGTTTAAGCTTTTATTTTTCTTAATGATCAGAGGTGCCGTGTTGTCTCCAGTCTTTATTGTGTTTTGTGTGAGATCCATCACAGAATAAGAACTTTTGACTTCCAAAAGCAAGAACACAGCTTCATCTCCCCACATCCTCCATGTCAAAACCATGTGCTATCTTGGGGTCATCTTTCTGGATGTGAAGGTTTACCATAGATTTGCTGTAATCATCTGTAACATAAACTCTTTTGAAAGCCAAGCAACCATGGTGACTGCTGCTATTCATTCAAAAGTATGCTGGAAATCAGACTCTATTTTACATGGAAATAATGACAAATTCTACATGTAAAAATTGTTTTCTTGCCATTGATGTAAAAAATCACAGAAATTTAGCGAAAGATAAAGTGATATGGAACCAATGGTAATTTAATTATCTCCTCTTCAGACAATAGATTTTTTTTTAAAAGCAATTTTTAAATTGATTTTTAGAGAGAGAGAGAGAGGAAGGGAGAGGGAGAAAGAGAGAGAAACATGGATGTGAGAGGGAAACATGTATCAGCTGCTTCCTGTACTGCCCTGCCCCCCACCGAGATCCAGCATGTGCCCAGACCAGGAATCGAACCAGTAACCTTCCAGTGCACAGCACAACACTCAACCAATTGAGCCACACCAGCGAGGGCAGACAATAGACCCAAAAGGAAGACAACATTTTCACTCATTAGGGATATGCCTGCACATCACTGAATTGTTCTCCAGGTAAGGCTCTCTCCTGGTGTAAAAGGAAATCATGAGCTAAGGAAATAATATGAACACTTTTTATTTTTTATTTATTTATTTTATTAATTTATTTTTGTTACAAATGTTTCTCCTTTTTCCCCACTGATTTCCCCCCCCTCCTCCCTCCCCACCCTGTCCCCAGCTTTGTTGCCCATGTTCATTGTTCATGCACACATGCATATAAGTTCTGTGGTTTATCTCTCCCCCACCACCCCCTCCTCTGGGGATTGTCAGTCTGTACCCCACTTCCAACCATGTGACTTGAGGGTTGGAACTTTCCGTCCCACCCCCATACATCCTGGGAGTTGGAGGGGCTACAGATTGGGTCTAATCACCAATGGCTAGTGATTTAGTCAATCTTGCCCACGTAAATGAAACTTCCCTAGAAACCATAGGGACATAGTTCAGAGAGCTTCTGGGCTGGTGAACACGTGGAGATTTGGTAGAGACTTGGGAAGAGGGAATGAAAACTTCACCCTTCCCCATACCTTTCTTTCCTATGTATCGCTTCCATCTGCTGTTCCTGAATTACAACTTTTTATAACAAACTAGCAACCTAGTGAGTAAACTGGCTTTCTGAGTCCTTGTGAGCTGCTCTAGTAAATTAATTAAACCCAAGTGGGGGGTCATGGGAACCTATGATGTATAGTCAGAAGCCTAGGAGACAACCTGAGCTTGCAATTGTTATCTGAAGTAGAGGGCAGTCTTGTGGGACTGAGCCCTCAACCTGTGGAATCGGATGCTGTCTCCAGGTAGATAGTGTCAGAATTGCATTGAACTGTACAACACCTAGCTGGTGTCGGAGATTATTTGATGGTGTGGGAACCCACCATCAGAATTGGAGTCAGAATTGTTACTCCTTCAAATTCTTTTCTAATTCCCTTATTCTGTCAATGACTCACAATTCTCTTAGTCCTATAGGCTTGAAATTGTGCTATCATGTTTTATCCTTTCTTTCTACTTCAGTTGCAGTCAACAATTCCTGATGAATCTTATTTGTCAATGTGTTATGTGTTCCCCTCTTCCAACTTCGCTTTCAAACCTCACATCTGAGTCCTGCCTAATTGCTGAACCCTACTACCGACGTATGACAGCACTCCCCCTTTATCCACGGTGGATACCCGAAAATGCAGATAGTACCACAGCCTACAGAGAGGACTATGTTTTTTCCTCAACATACCTATGATTAAGTTTAAACTACTCCTGTGCTTTGGGGACATCCATAAGTACTTGAACACAAATACTTCAATACCTTCATAGTTGATGTGTTAACCGAGATGGCTATTAAGTGACTAATAGACAGGTCGAGTATACAGCGTGGATATGATGGACAAAGTGATGATTCACTTTGGGATGGAGCAGGACTTTATGGGATGTCATCTCACTACTCAGAACAGTGTACAATGTAAAACTAATGAATTGCTTATTTCTGGAATTGCCCACTTAATACTTCTAGACCCCAGTTGACTGAAACCATGGAAAACAAAACCATGGACAAGAGAACTACTGTACTGATAAAATGCTAATCTCATCACATCATCCTATACTCAAGAACCTTCAATAGTGCCTCGTTGTATGATAGCAAGCTTTATTTCTTTGCCTAGCAACCCACATTCTCCTAAATTTGTCCCTGAATAATCTATAGCTATTGCTTCCTTCTCCTCAGAATGAAGTTTTGCTCTGTGTTCACCTCCAGTCATCCATCATTTCCACTCTGTTCTCGAAGGCTACCTCCCATGATCCCTTGTTCTCTGACTCTTGGGTTTGGCCCACGGGGAGCACTGTCGAGGGGTTTAGTGTAAAAGAAATTTGCCTTTAAAGAAAATCTCAAACAAAATGGATTTTTGTCTCTCCTGACCAGAATCCCAGTGAATTACCTAGAATTTCAGAGTAAAAAGGGTTCATAAAACTTATATACTCCAACCCTCTTCCAAAGCAAAGCCTCCTTTACAGTAGTCCCCAGCTTATGCTCTCTCTTTCCCAAGAATTTCTTTCCAGCCTTCAGTAGTTTGCACTTTCAGAAAGTTCTTTTTTATATCAACCTTTCTATCTCTTCAGAGTTAGAAACTAACTCTGCACCTTTAAAGATAAAAGCCCAATTTTCCTCCATGGGGTAACATTTCAAACATTTTATGATAGCTATCACTTTGTCTTCTCTTCCCTAAGCTGGACATTTTTAAAACTGTCTGAAAGAACATATTTTTGTTGTTGTTAATCCTCACCAGAGGATATTTTTCCATTGATTTTTAGATGGAGTGGAAGGGAGGGAGGTGATGGGAGGGAGGTGAAGAGAGAGAGAAACATCAATGTGAAAGAGACACATCGATTGGCTGCCTCCCACACGACACTGACTAGGCCAGGGATTGAACCTGCAACCCAGGTATGTGCCTTTGACTGGGAATTGAACCCAAGACCCTTTGGTCCATGGGTCAACACTCTAACCATGGAGCCAAACTGACCAGGATGGAAAGAACATATTTCTTAGCCCCACAGAGCATGCTGACCGAGTCTTCTGGCGCTCACGACCTCGTGAGAACTCTTTTCTGGTGCTCCTGGTCTAGGTGCCCAAACGCTCTGTCATATGAACGCTCCTTAGAGTCAGTGGCCACGTCATTGATCTTTGTGTTCCCAGTGCCTTGTCCCAGTTATTTCATTTATTTTTAAACAAATAAATAGATGAATCCAGTTACTCTTTTTTAATGCTTTGAGTGTACCCCTTCTTCTCAGAAACGAGCTCAACAGTTCAAATGACACCTGACCCGTGTAGAGAGGACTTGGAACCGTACTTCTTCAAGATGGAACATCACACTCCCTACGATGCCGCTAGAGATTACATTAGCTTTTCCCCGAAGCCGTGCCCACTGTTGACACACACGAAATGCATTTTCAATTAAATTCAAACCCTTTTTTACATATTACATCCAAATGACATCTTCCTAGTATTGGTTGGTGCGGGAGCATTTCTTCTTCTTATCTAAATATGAGAATTGATGTTTATCTATGTTAAATTTATTTTTTCGGAATCTATCCAACTATTCTTTGAGATTATCTTGGATTCTGCTACTATCAGGCATTATATTTGTTATCCCTCCTACTTTTTTCCATTGTCAATTATGAGCAAGTTTTTATGATTCTTTCTCCAATGTATCGATAAAAGTGTCCGTCCATTCATTCATTCATGCAATGACTATTAATTGAGCATTTAATAAATGCAAGCGCTATTCTAGGTGGTGAGGATTCAGTGGTGAACAAGAGAGACGTGGTCTCAGCCCTCATGATGCTTATATCCTAGGAAAGTGGTTTTCCAACTTTAGCATATGTCAGAATAACCTGGAAGATGTGTTGAAGTGTCAATCATGACAATGGTTTCACCCCCAAAGTTTCTGACTTGATGGGTGTGATGTGTGTGGGGAGTGAGACTTTTCATTTCTTTTCCGTTCTTAGATGGTGGCCAATGATGCTGGCGCAGGGCACACCCTCGGAGGAGCACTGTTCCGAAAAGAGCTGCACTTTGAAATGCTAACAACCTGCTCATCAACAGACATAAGTTGAAGAACTGAGGACAGATTATTGTTTATAGAATACCCCAAGGTTTATTTCATTGATATGTTATTTGTAAATATAATAAAAGCAACAGGTTGACCATTAATTATGGTAAAAGCAATGGTCTGCTATATTAGGAAGGAGCTGAAGGCATACTAATGAAAAAAATCAAACCAAACTGCTCTTGGATAAATTAATCAGTTGATTTGATTGAAATAAAATATTTAATTTTATTCTTATGTAGCTAGAGTGCTGTTTTATTTGTATTTATTTATTTATTTTAAATCCTCACCTGAGGATATTTTTTTTATTTATCTTGAGATAGAGTGGGAGGGAGAGGGGGAGAGAGAGAGAGAGAGAGAGAGAGAGAGAGAGAGAGAGAGAGAGAGAGAGAGAGAAACATCGATGTGAAAGAAACACATTGACTGGCTGCCTCCCACATGACCCGGACCAGGGCCTGAGACCAAACCGCAACTGAAGTACGTGCCCTTGACCAGAATTGAACCCGCAACTCTTTGGTCCGTATTCTCTCAAGTGTTTTGTTCAGAAACTAATAAATAAGTGAGGATCAGAATGATAAATGATTTTCAGATAAGTGATCCATAGGTAAGTGGCAGAATCTGGACTTGAACTCAGGTTTCCAAAGGGGAACAGAGTCAATGGTATATTTAAAGCGGTGAAAGCTGACTTCTAAGTCATGATCAGTCTCCAAGATGATTATGTGAGTTGCCTAAAGTTTGAGTCACAAGTGCAGTTAGGCTTAGGCACCTTGTGAAATACGGAGAATGATTCATCCGAACCCTTGGGAATTTCCCTTAAACTCAGATCCTCAGCTATTGAACAAACTTGACTGTTAACAGCTGGGATCTGGCATACGGGCTTTGGGAAAAATTCAAGGGCTGGCCCACCCAGATGGGATCTGTTTGGCCCAGCTCCACTGTGTTCTGTGTCTATGGACTGCCCAGCTAGAAGAGGTCACTGAAGAGATGCATGGTGACTTGGAAGGTGGCAACCCAGGGTCCTTCCTTCAGCCTGCATTCAGAATGATAACTCCATCCAGACCTACCACAACGGGTTGTTTGAACCACCCGCGTGCTGCCCTGGGGAGAAGCCTAATAATTTTTAAATCAGCTTACTGACTCCTGACTAACACCTGCCTACACACACTGTCAAACTTCTAACATTTATTAGCTCATCAGATGAATAGCCCAGATGAAAGCCAAATGATTTTGCTTTCTTTAGGTCAATGACTTAAATTTTTTAAGTAGACATACTGTAATTTTTTTGTTTGTTGGTTTGTTTTTGTTTTGTTTTGTTAGTCCTTGTTTATTTTGAGCCTGCTGATAGCTTCACTCCATTATTTTATAGGTATTTATCTACCTTGGTATCTCCAAGTTCCACAAAAATGAAGGCTATTTATTTTATATTGTTTACATTAAAGTGAAGTGAAGTGAATATTATGTTGAAAAGGTTACACCCCGAACTGAACAACTGTAAGAGACTGGGTGATTCTATACATTCAGAGGGGGAAGAAGTGATGTATATGCAGTGACAAAGCAGGCTGCTATGGGCTGAACTTCCTTCCTCCTAAATTTGTATATTGAACACCCCCCCCCCCAATGTGGTAGTATTTGGAGATGCCCTTGGGCCCTCATGATGAGGTTTGGCCCCTTATAAATAAAGACACCAGATAATTTGCTCTCTCTTTCTCTTTCTCCCTGATCTGTGAGGACACAGCAAGAACACAACTGTCCACAAGGCAGGAAGAGAGTTCTCACCAGAAACTTGGCTATGCTGGCACCTTGGACTTGGGCTTCTACCCCGAGAACTCTAAGAAAATAAGTTTATGTTCTTGAAGCCACTCAGTCTGTGACATTTTGTTATGGCAGGCCAAGCTGACAAGACACATGCAAAGCATTTTAAATGAAACTTACATGAATGAAATCATCTCGACTAATACCACTCTAAGATTTTCTTCTGCAGATGAAACAAGTTCAATTTGATTTTTTTTAAAAGCCTAATTGTACTCGACCTTTGGATGTTGTGGAGACATGATCTGATTGTTAATTTTTATTGCATATCATTGCAGATATAATGTTTAGGAAAAAACAAACAAACAAGATGACTCTACATGACTTATGGTGCAATGTCCAAACCAAGCAGAGGGAAACAGTGGAAAACATTTATTCCTTCTCCTTTCTTCCACAAGAAGATCATTGACATCCAGAACAATGCCCAGAATCATAACTAATTAACTTGGACATACCATTCTTGAAGTATGTAATTCAAATGCCATGTGTATTCCCCTGAACTACAGCTGTCTCTTAATAGAACATGATAGGAAACTAAGTTGTGTAAAAGATTCTGAGGGCTGAGGAGGATATTGATTGGCAGAGACCCAGGCAAAGGCATCCTCTGAGTCAGTCGGGATGCTCAGATTTCCAGTAAAGGTTCCACAAACAACTACCTCAAGTACATTGACAGTCCCCTGCCAAAACAACAGCTCCTCTGTTTTCCAAAGCAGTACTTGTGTACAACCCATAAACAAACTGTCAAAGACGTTGTACATCTGGACAACACAGTTGCAAAGTTAATTTCGGTTGGAAGAGAACTATACCCCTGGTTTTAATTTGGGTGGAATTTTGATCAGGGAAAGAATCCTATTGTGGGCACTTCTAACGTTTCTATGGACATGTGCAACAATGCTACGAGCTGCCAGGCACAGAAGATGCTGGTGAATGAAACTGACATTTCGAGTGAAGTCAAGGAGAAACCGAAGGCTTTGTTTCGTGAGCCGTTCAGCCACCTGGACCAGCAACCTGGACATTTATCATCACATTCTAGACTTGGGATTTTAAGATTCATATTATGGAAGTAACTTTCCTCTTCTTATGTGTGCTCCTGAAATGTAGGTAGGCTGCCACCAAGGGGGGAATGTTGCCCAGTCCATGAAAACACTGTGCTGTTTCTCCTGCCTTACAGAACAGTGGTGAGTTTCTCATCATTATCAGAGAAGACAAGATCCTCTAGCACCTTCCCTGATTCAGAGCATTAAAACTGTCTACCTAGTCTTTCTCTTATTCCTGATATTATTGAGGTCCGTTAAAATCCAGTGTCTCCAAGGCAATGATATCAGAGAACCAAATGTGTCTTTCTAACCCAATCCTTTTTAAGTGAAAAATAAGCATATTCACAGTGACAGGAGTCACTGGAGACTAGACGTAATGGAGGTGAATGAAAAGAGTAACTTTCATGATGTTGCATAAAATGAACCCTATAAAAATCAGATTCTTTCTACCATGCTCTTAATCTTTCCTGCTTCTCCCCTGAGTAGACTCTGGTCAACTGCACAATACAGCTGCCTTCTGTTCTGTTCTTGCAATGGACTCTTGATAGTTTCCATCTGCACTTAGGACCACCTCTGAAGTCGTAAGTTCAGATTATTATCCCAGGAAGAGTTGGGGGGCCTTCAACACTCAACTATTAGGTGTCACCCCTGAACCCCTATCTTAACAGCTTTCATCACCATTCTGACAGAGGTGGCTGTCTACTTACACGAGGCTGGGCTACAATGTTTCAGTAACGTGGGCTCAAGATGTTGGCTTTTCAAATTTGAGTAAAGCCAACACACAAGATTCAAAGTTATAAATAGATGCATTTCAGAAACTATTCATTTTTACAAGAGTTGAAATTTTGGCTAAAGAACAACCACAATTTTCCTGAATAATGACAGCTCCCAGTATTAAATGTACTAGTGTAGAGAACCTATTTTTAAAATTTTTACCTGCAATGTACAGGCATACAAAAATATCCCCTTTTATATTATATCAATATTTCATACTCTTTAGGTATATTGATTCATATTATCCTAATAACAATTTTATAAACAATACAGAATGAGACTCATGCCAATTCTGTAGCTGTAGAATCTGAAAGAAATTAAGTGACTAGTATAAGGTATCATTGATTGGGAATTAAAATCAAAACTCAGATTATATATCAAGACCTGTGTGCTTTCTACTATACAGTGTCTATTTCAGAAACTTTGCACCTAAAAACACATGGTATCCATCGTTATTTAAAGACTAACTATCAGGAATCCCAACTATTAAGGACTATGAATATTAACTCACAATCAACAATAATGGTGTATCTATGACATACATAGTTTTTAATACATCATAATTGTCTGATTTTTTTTTTTACCTCTGCATGTCTTAAATATACCTTAAGCATAAGCACTGGCCCATCTTCATATGGGAAATATGAAGACCTATAAATTTTTTGGTGAATCAGGAGACAAAATTTGCTGTTAATCTCATCAAATTCTAACCCATTTCTAATAATTGGGCTTCTTAATAAGCTACGATCCTAAACCCATGTTCCAAATCTCTTTCCTCTTGCCCCAGTTTCGTCCTACTTGGAAGCCAGGCACTTAGTTCCTATGGTTTGAGGGACTTTTCTTGTCCCGATAGGCCCTGTGTCTTCACACAGCACTCATGACCCCCTGCCCAAGCACTTCCACTGTTCACAGCAAGACGACCTAGATATGGATGTCAGTCTTCCCGCTGGAACCAAGAGTGTGGAGACCACGGGTTTCGGAGTCTGGCCGTCATGGGTTGGAATCACTCACTTTTCACTTTCAGCCATTAGCTTTAACCTCTGCAGCAACTCCATGAGGTAAGTTTTTTTATTCCCATTTTACAAATTCTGAAACTAAGGTAAGTTACTTAACTTCCTGAAGTCTGTTTCATAATTTATAAACTGCTACCATTACTATTATTACTTAACCAGGGCTACTCTAATGTTGACTAGAAAGTGAACTGCCCTCCATCATTGCTTTCGAGGCTTGGTCGATTCCCCACAGCACATATCCAGTCTCCAGGTCGCCTTCTGGTCAGCTCTACTGTATGGAGAGCTGGACTTCCAGATTCCCCAGAGACAAATACAAATTGACAACGCAAAGCATGGGAGTTTAGATGAGCATTTTCTTGGTCAGTCTAAAGCAGCACGCACCTGCCATGGACTGTGAAATCCACGGCCTCCTCTTTGTACTTGGGACGAACATGCCTTTGCTTTACCTTGGTTATTTTCTGCCGTAGTACTTCTCAGTCATTGCTCTCTAGCATTATGCCGTAGATCTGTTTGTTTATTGTCAGGTTCCTTCTCATAAACAAAGGCTCCACCTCAGGAGAGGAAGGTTGCCTGTTCTGGTCACCTCTTTTTCCTCGGCACATAGAAGAGTACTTGGAACATGGTAATTTCTCAATAAAACTTGTGAATGAAGAAGGAAGAAAGGAAAGAAGGGAGATGGGGAGGAGGGGAGAGGAAGGGAGAAAGAACATGCTTAAGGTAAGGTTGGAAAAAGAAACATTGTTAATAATTTTGATAATAATGATATCTAAGACTTATTGAGTGCTACTCTGTTCTACTCTAAAATTGAGATGTGTGAATTAATCTAATGATGCAAAGACATATTAAGAGGTAGGTCAGATTGGGAAACTGAGACACAAAAAAGGTTAAGTAACCTGTTTATGGTCACACAACCCTTGATAGTGGACTTAGCATTCAAACCCAGGAAATTTAACTCCAAAGTCTGTGTTCTTAATCTCCACAATGTAGAATCTAATTAATTCAAAAAAATATTGCTATTGCTATTAAAGCAAGTGGCTTAACAAAATGATGCCAAGAAGTTCTCAGTATTGTTACTGAATTCTGTAAACTGAAAAATAAATCCTTTTTCTGTAGGCAAATTTACAGCAAACACTTGAGATAAGAGAACATGGAGAGAGAGAGAAAGACCAGGCGGAATTGCACATTTCTGTCCAGACCCGATATAAACTAATAAATCACAAACAATTCAGAGGACATCCTCCTGCAACTCTGAGGGTATTTCAAGGAACCTTCCCATCTGGAATCTGTGCTGATTCTTTTCATATTGTATTTCCCTGAGGATGACTCACAGGAAATTGAGGTTTCAGAAATATGTTGTGTTTTTTATGGCATGTTTCTACCTTCACTGCAGAAGTTTTATTTAAAGATAGTGATTTTGTGGTTGTGTTTTTTTCTCCATTAAGTTTAAAGAAAGAAACTCACTTTTTCAATTAGTCATTTTTTTACGACTTCTCTAATCATAAAAACACTTACACTTATATGACAACAATGATGATGGTGATGATAATCCTGGTTGATTGTGGTAAAAATATTGTAGTCAGTGATGGTAAAGAGGGAGGAAAAAACAACAACAAAAAACAATAAGTCCTCGATAATAGGTAAAATTCTAGTAAAAAAACAAAAAAACAGTTGTTGAATAACTGTTTTGTATTGAGCTATGCTACATATTGTGAGGGGTATATATGGCTTCACCCTGTCTCAATGAATACACAGTCTGCTGGAAGACTTGGGGGTAGACCAGTTGTCTCCAGCAGGGTGTGAAGGTGGTAGGTATGAAAATAGATACAAAATGCAGTGATCACATATTCACTGAGAAATGATTAATCCCAGTTGGAGGCTCACTAGAGCCTTGTGGAAATGTGGCATTTGAAATAGGTCTGAAGAGATTGTATAGACTTTTAAAAAAACACACCATGAAGAGTAAAGAAGAAATTTGTAAAGGTGGAGATGATGGAGGAGGATGCATGAAGAATGCAGCCAGCTCAGAGGTATGTCTCTTCTCTCTCTCCCTCCTTCCCTCTCTCTGACCCTATTTTCCTTCCTTCCTTCCTTCCTTCCTTCCTTCCTTCCTTCCTTCCTTCCTTCCTCCCTCCCTCCCTCCCTCCCTTCTCTACACACCTTATACACCACTAAATATGTAAAGAGATTCATTAATCTCCCCTCAGCAATCAGGGTGATACCCAATGCATGTGATAATAAATATTATTGAAGAAAAGTGGACACATTATGTAAAAATGGGAGCTGAGATAGATGAACAATGCTAATTTGTGGATTAAGGAAAAATTGTGCAATATCACTTACCACATGGAAGTCAGCTAAAAAAACATTTCTGAGCCACCCACCATAACTGCAAGAGATAAAAGGATGAACACAAATTTACAGAGTAAATTTCGTTTTCTGACTGTCGCTCCTAATAGACTGCGAGACATCTAGAAGAAGAACCATATTTTTATTCATTAATAGTCCTTTTAGTTCATATCTATGACACAAGAATGAAAGATATAGTCCCGGCCAATGCTGTGCTTCCCACTGATAGGGGAGAAAGATAGATAATGTAAAGTGTAGGCTGCTGCTGATTATCAGATGGCATGCGTGCCAGGCACTGTGCCAGGCAGTGCAGATACAGAATTTATTTGATGCACCCACCCTCTGAGGCAGATATGCCCAGCATTTTACAGAGGAATTTGAAGCTTAGAAGGCCAAGCAACTTGCCCAAGGCCAGATTATAAATGGCAGAGTTGAGATGAAAACTTTCAGACTCCCACACCTGTGCTCTTAGCTGTTCCTTACACAACTGTAGTGTTGGGAACAGTCGCTTCCCTGGTGGGTGCCCATGTTGAGCCTTAAAGGACGAGGAGGAACTGCTAAGGAAGAGAAGGAGTGGGGAGGACATTCGAGGCAAGAAAACAAGTGGTGCAGGAAACTAGGGCGCACGATTGGAGTAAAAAGACTCAAAGATGCGATTAGAGAAATAGAAACAAGGCAGCTTCTATTCGAATGCTGAACATTCAAATCAACTGGAAACCTCTAAAAGATTAAAAGACTGGGCACCTGTCCAGACCAGGTGAAATAAAGTCTCTGGTGGCAGGGGCAGGCATCGGTATTTTTGAAAGGTCCTCTGGTGATTCTGGCGCAGTGTTGGGGGACAGCCATTGAGCTGAAGTGGTAGGAACCACGGAGGGATTTGGGATGGGGAGGTGTGGTAAGTGGGTTAGAAGGGCATAGAGTATAGGCAGGGAAATCAGTTAAGAGGGGGCCAGTGAGTAATTATGAGGGCCAGGTGGAAGGAACGAGGGAAGATGTGTGAGAGAGATTAGGGAGTAAGTAGAACACTCAGGTTTGGGTATCCATCCGGTTACCCAGGCTGGATAAAATAGGAAGGTGACTCTTCGGTCTGGAACTTTATAACTAGTTAACCATGCTTTAGGTGTCATTTTCTTGGTTCAAATAGACAGTGTTGTATCTGTCTCCTGCATGAGCCCTTACATAAACATTGATTGTAGCGGTCAATTTAGGAATCCAATCCTCAAAGTTATTTTGGGATTACTTGGTTATGTTCTTGAGCTTGAATGCAGTATTGAGCTCCTTGCTGGTGGGAAATGGGATTCTGATAGCCCGTGGCACGAAGTTCATTACAGTTAATCAAGTCATTTCTCGGGATTGACTGATGAAGTATTTACCTAAGCAACTGCCTTGGGAACTGGGGACTCAAATTGTTGCTGCACTTGACTGTTATGGGAGTGAGGACACCTATAAAGACTGTGGACTGGGATGGATTCTCTGTGCTCGCAGAATGGAAAAGATCAACACAGGTCTTTAAACTTTCAGCTCAAGCCATGGTCAGAGAACCACATCACATGCAAACTGTACCTCAATACTCTAGCTACGTCCCCTAAGAGGGCCCAAAGACAACCCTTCCCTAAGCTATTGAGAAACACACACATATGAAAAGTACCTGCAACTTTGAAAGGTCTGTGATGACTCTCTTCTGAGGATGCCAGACCTGCCAAAAGCAGAGACCAACACTCGGTATCATGAAAGCGTCATTCCCCAGGAGGACTACCAGCTACCTGGTAACAGACTCATGACATTGGACTTCTTCCCACATGGCTACAGACTTGTCCTCGTTTAAATAGACATGTATTCTGGACATGGGTTTTCTTTGCTGCACCTCATGTTTTTCCTAGAACCACCATTCATGGACTTACAGAAGGTTTTTTTAAATTGCTTTTCAGCCGCTGGTGTGGCTCAGTGGTTGAGCATCGACTCATGCACCAGGAGGTCACCGGTTTGGTTCCTGGTCGGCACATGCCCAGGTTGTGGACCCAATCCCCAGTGGGGGGCATGCAGGAGGTGGCCAACCGATGTTCTCTCTCATCGACGTTCCTACCTCTCTCTCTAAAATCAATAAAGAAAAAATAGATAACTAAAAAATAAAATAAACTGTTGTTCATTTGTCATGGTATTCCACACAGCATTTCTAAAATGAAAATAAACAAACAAAAACAAAACAAAAAGTCAAATTTTTCAGCCAAAAAGGTAGCAGTGAACTCATACCTATTGTATTCATTGATTTTGCAACATTCCCTCATCACCCGGATGCACTGGCTCATGTAAGGTTGGAAGAGCATACTGAAGACTGAGCAGGAGGACCCGTTGGAGGACAATGCTTTAAGAGGGATGGGGTTTTAGCTTACAGGAGGCAGTATACGATTTGTATCAGAGTCACTTTATGAGGCCATTTCTCCCATCACCAGAACACACAGATCTGGGAATCAAGGCACAGAAGTTGGGGTGACTCCTCTCATTGTCACACTGAATAAGTCACTCACATAATTTTTTATTCTTATTCCTGTAACTTTGAGCACTGAAGATTTAGAAATTCGGTTCTTAAGCAAGACATTGTTCCACCAGAGGAACAGCAATGGTTCCGCTGAATTGGAAGGTGAGACAGTCCCCTACCATTTCAGGCTCCTTGTGCCACTGAATCAACCGACAGCAACAAGCATTCCTCTCCTGGCTTGGGGCTGGGGTGTTTGAGCCCAATTTCCATGATGAAATTCGGTTGATGTTATACAAAGGAGGCAGGAAGGATTATGTCTGGGACTTGGGAAATCCAGGGAACACCTCTTAGTACTTTTATATCCAACCATAAAAGTTAATGAAAAACTACTACAACTACGAAAGACAAACTCACTACGGACTCGGATCCTTTGGGAATGAAAGTGTATCCAGGGGAAGAACCTTGACCAGGGGAAGAACCTCGATCAGTTGAGCTGAATCAGGGGGAATGCGGAATGGGTATTAGAAGAAGGAAGAACAGAATATCTGGATGGGACTGAATTCAAGGAGTAAGTCATGTAGAAAGCTGCCCCCAGATGAATTCACTGGTTATTAGACTTTGTATCTTTTTGTTTTGGGAAGAGGATGATAATGTCTCCAACTGTAAGAAAGACAGTTGCGTGGTCTTAGGCAGACAGGGCATGTTTATATGTGTAACAGTGAACACATGTGAAGAAGGTGGAGTGGATGCTAAGTAGCCAGAGGGATGGATTGTGCCAGTTACCGCGTCACTGTGTTACTGCCCCCAACTCCAAATCCACCCTTGCGCAACCCGCTCTGCGACGCTGGCCACGGGCCACCACGAGCCACTTCTCTGCTTCGTCATCTGGCTCCACGTGAGGCTCTGCCAACAGAGGGCGCCAGAGGCAGATCATGAAATTGGATAAAGTGGAAGCGTGGCCCTTCCTCTTGGTTTCCTGTGGGTGAGTTACCGGCTTGTCACTTCTATGAGAGTCACCTCAGCAACACTCCGTTACCCCAGAGGGGGACTCCTGCATAGAGCAGTAGCTGAGCTCAGCTCGCAGTTGACTTGAGACGCCCAGAGGCAGCTCCCTCAGGCCCTCAGAAACGTCACGGGCCACGCAGCACCTCCCGCTCCCTTTTCAAGCTTCTAAGTCTTCAGAACTTCACCATCATCCTTTTCTGTGCCAGTGCTGGGGAGGAAGTGGCTCCTCGCGTGTGCTAGCTCTGTGACATCATACAGTTTTCTTTTGACACCTTTTTTTTTTTTACATGATTTCAAGAAGAATTTAATATGTTAACTTCAACAATACAACTACGTTCCAGTAAATAATTGTATTGAATGTACAGAAGCGGGTCCTTGGGCTGTGAACAGGAAAGCAATTTGCAATATACCTGACTTAGAACCAGAGAGGGCGAATTAGACAGAAGAGCAATCATGCTACTTCATCCGTGCAGACCAGGGGGTTTGCAGCATCAGAACTGTCCGTTTCAGTTTCTTCTCTCTTGGTGATCAGAGGTCCCACGCCGTGTCCAGTCTCTTCGTTGGGTTTCATGTGTACTCCATCAGAGAACGGGGACTCTTTGGACCTCCAACAATGGCAGTCCACAGCTTTATCTCCCAAATCCTCCGTGTGAAAAGCAGGTATGATCTTGGGGTTGTCTTTCTGAATGTGAACGTTAGCCATAGATTTGCTGTGATGATCGTTAACATAAAGTCTTTGGTAAACTGGATAGTGACACATTGCAGCTGTCCCAGCAGCAGCGGTAACTGCCACAATCCATTCCACACACACGCTGGAAGCGAGACCCATGGCGTGGTCCCTTGCAAGGCATGTGGACAGGACACTGGACAGAAACAGGCTAGCAGAGGCAGACTGAGTCTAGGTGCAAAAGCTCCCTTTCATTTTCATAGTTATCACCTTTATCCCCCCATAAAAATTTGTATTAAGTTTTCTTTGCTGTTGTTTTTATGTCTCTTGACTGGACTTCTACTAATAAGTAACCTTAAGTCTGTGTTGAATTCTATTAGGAAGGGCAGGGAACCACATAAATGAAAAAAGAAAAGGGAAATAAGAGAAACAGAGAAAGAGGAAGAACCATATTGGGATAAATTGGGATAGCTGGAAGAGAAAAAGAATTTAGAGGGCTGGGGTAGGAGCTGGGGGTAAATATCATATTGTGATTTTTTTTAAATGCCTTTGAGGAAGGAAGTGGATGTATGGGCCTTTGCTGCATGACCTCACATGAAACCCCTCTCTGTGTCCTTTCATCCAAGACTAGTAAAGATTTAAATTACAGTTCATGTTGGCCATTTGGTTATGTATGTCTTCTGAATGCAATACTCAGCTGAGACCAAACAGATGGCACAGCTTTACAATAGTTACATTTGGAGCTACGATGTGGAAATGGGACCCCAAGTCTATTCTCTGCAGCACGCCAGGCACCATGATGACCCCAGAACCGAGCCAAGAGGGAATGGCCACTGTTATTCTCCTCCACTTCCCGTGCAAGGGGGCGGGAATGCACTCGGCGTGAGACGGGTGGTCCTCCGAACGCTAGAGGCACGTTTCGAAGGCTGAATTATTTCAAGTCAGGTAATGACCACAGAGAATTTGACTTGTTTAGTGTTATGTGTGAGTTCAGTAAATTAACCAACTCTCAAAAGTCTGATGTACATTTTCCGGTTAATTTTTCACCTAGATTTCAACAGATTTATCAGTTTCTTAAGAAATTGATCCTCTCTGGAGAGAAACAGGTTTGTGGCAACCATGTTTCAGCGAATTAATGTCAAAATGTGTCCCTGTTCTGTCATCTGAAACGGACCTCCAGGAGTGAGCAGCTTGTTTAACCAAACTTTGGTAGAGACACTTGTTATCAAAAATGGACAATTGTGGGAGGAAAACAACACAGATGTAAGTGAAAATTGGAAAGTTCCAGAATGCCAACTAAACCATGAGGTTAGAAAAATACTGGAGCTTCAGTAGACTGTTTCAGTGTCCAAATTAGAAATTATTTGAGTTTTCAAAGCCACAAAAATCTCACTTTGGGGGTGGCTAGCATGACCATCTTTGGAAGAACCTATGGATGAGTAGAGAGTTCATAATTACACATCAAAAGGAGTAGAAATGGCCTGGCTGGTGTGGCTCAGTGGTTGAGCATCAACCCATGCACCAAGAGGTCACCGGTTCGATTCCCAGTCAGGACACATGCTCAGGTTGTGAGCCTGATCCCCAGTGAGGGGCATGCAGGAGGCAGCCAGTCGATGTTCTCTCTCATCGATGTTTCTATCTTTCTATCACTCTCCCTTCTTCTCTCTCTAAAATCAATACAGAAATTTAAAAATAAAAAAAAGGATACACAGTTAGACTAAAAATAGTCTATAAGTTTCCTCTGGTGTAAAGGAATTGTGTAGCGGGACACGTCACAGGAAGCCCTTCACTGTGGCCAGCACTGGGTGACATGGCCACACCCACAGCCGGCAGGATGGGTGCTCTGATTGGAGACACCAACACATCACGTGGGCTGGAGGAGGAGTATTTCCCCAGAGCAAGGCGGGGTGCTGTCTTGAGAGGAAGGGTGGAAAAGGTGCAGAACAGAAAAAGGAAGGCAGAGCCACTGAAAATTTGCATTAGAACAATTATAAAAGACTCCCAGATGCCTTGCACCTGACTTTCTACACAAACGGCAGAGATAGTTCTTCTATAAGGTTTGTAAGCTTCGTAGTTTGTTTAATAATAATTAAAGAAGAGGAATTTCCAGAATGGTTTGATCCAGTTAGTGGTGGCTGTGTACAATGGGATGTCACCAGGCCATGAAAAGGAATGACAGCGTACCATTTCCGACAGCATGGACGGGCCTACAGGGTACATGATGCTGAGTGAAACGAGTCGGAGAAAGACAAATACCATGTGATTTCACTTACATGTGGAAGCTAAAGGACAAAATAAGCCAACAAACAAAACCAAAACAGATTCATAGGTGCAGCAAACAGACTGATGGTTGCCGGAGGGGAGAGGGGTTGGGGGAGTCGGTCAAAAAGGTGAAGGGGTTAAGAAGCACCAATGGGTAGTTACGGAGTAGTCACAGCAAGTGAAGTACAGCACAGGGAATACGGTCCACAGTATTGTAGTAACTACGTGTGGTGCCGGGTGGGTACTGAAAATATTGGGGAACGCTTTGTAAAATATAGGATTGTCTGACCACTATGCTGTACACCCAAAACTAATACAAAAAAATATTGAATGTAAACTGTAAGTAAAAAATAAAAATAAAAACTTAAATGTACTTGTTGTACTGTATTTTCAGCTGTTCTGACACTTTCTGAATAAACAGCATTCTGACTAAATAAATACTGAAGTACCCTACCTAGACCAAAGAGAACCTAGCCTAGAGTTAACTGTAACTAGTTATTCAGAGTTTCGGGCGTTACCTTTGGAATACACTAAAATAAGTGTAATTATTAGAATTTTGTTTATAAATTGACTTAAAGTCATAATTTTTAAAAATCTACACCCCTCCAGATCTTAGAAGAAAAGAAATAACTCATAAACAGAGTTGTTAACCACCTGCTAACATGAAGGAGAACGCCCGGCAAGGCAGAGGGACCCACTAGCTAGTGATAACTCTTAAAGATGAGAGAATAACAAATACTAGTATCAGAAGTTAGTTATTTATTCTGAGTATTTAATGTATAACTTTGAATGATCTTAGATTAACTTATACTCATATATTCAAACAGGTGATACATAGACAATCAATTTATGTTCTCTTGGAAGTGATATATTAAGACAACAACAATGGCCCTGGCCAGTTTGGCTCTGTGGTTAGAGTGTCAGCCCGCGGACCAAAGAGTCGCAGGTTCGATTCCAGTCAAGAGCATGTAACTCGGTTGCAGGTGGGTCCCCAACCCTGGTTGGGGTCGTGCGGGAGGCAGCTACTCGATGTGTCTCTCTCACATTGATGTTTCTCTCCCTCCCTCCCTCCCACTCTATCTGAAGATAAGTGGAAAAATATACCCGGGTGAGGATTAAAAAAAAAAGACAGAAAAAAAAACAACCCTGGCCAAAAATAACACTAAATTTCTAACATTGTCTACTGAGCTCAATCTGCAGTCTCTCCACCAGGACGAGACCCTTGACCAAGTCTTTCAGTTCCTCAGAAGCTACTCTTCTATGTAGGGACTCTCAGATGACAGCTATTTATTTTTTCTCTAATTACAAGTTTGCAGTATAGTCTTCCTTAACTGGATGCCTTATTTGTAAAGAGCTCATTTGTCATGAGCTCCTGTCCTCTGCACACATTACCTACCCCAAACACACTCCCACAACTTGTCCGACACCTTGAGCTTCAGGTAGGGTTGCTAAGTGTTACAGTAAATGGTGGCCATTAAGTCCCATCCCGGGGAACGAAGTGATGATGACTTCCCCTCACAAACTCACGGAAGGTGACCCCTTCTGCCATCGCCAGCGGCGGCTCACAGCAGCCCCAGCCTGGAGCACGTGGAGCATCTGCAGCTCCAACTCCCTAAAAGTCACAGCTAGGTGGGTTCACAAAATCGGCCTCGCCTAGTCGAAGTATCTGGATATGTAAAAATAGATGGGCTGGAGGGTGCTCAGCAGGTGAGTCGGAAGTCACGTCCCTCAGTGCAATGAGGAGAAGCTGAGTGATGCCTTGGGCGGGATCAGTTACCGAAGACTGGAAATCGGCATCTTAATAGAACCAGGAAAGGACTGGACCTTTAAAAGAATCTCGTTAATGCTTCCTCATTCGCCATCTCTTCTTACAGATTGCAATCCTTAAAAGTGTAAACTTCAGCCTGGCTGGTGTGGCTCAATGGTTGAGCGTCGACCCAGGCACCAAGAGGTCGCCAGTTTGATTCCCAGTCAGGGCACAGGCCCAGGTTGTGGGCCCGATCCCCAGTGGGGGGCCTGCAGGAGGCGGCCAATCAATGTTCTCTCTCATCGATGTTTCTGTCTCTCCCTCTCCCTTCCCCTCTCTCTAAAATCAATAAAGAAAAAAAAAATTTGTAAGTGTAAATTTCAGATAAATCTATAAGCAATATATACAAAATTAATGAGAAATAAAAACTAAGAGGTGCAATTCTTATTAGCCTATGAGTAGTAAGCCTGCATAAAGTTGATTCTTATAATGTTCAAACTCTGTATTTTATTTGGAACACAGACAGCACACATTTCATAGTCCAAGGACACTCAGGATGGAACATCAGTTCTCTTGTTTATTCTGTTTTATCTTAAGTAAATTACTGGGTGTAACTAAAGAGACATGGATTGTTTCCTTACATGTATAAGAATAGTAAGATCCACTTTCTAATACTCTTGGAATGATTGTCAATATTTATAAAGTTCCTAATGATGCCTAAAATATAATAAGTGCCCAACAAAACTTACTGCCTGCTTCTGGGTACAGAAGAAAGTAAACAAATCCCAATCTTTCCAGGCAGCTGATTCACACATTTTCTTCCAATTGGTCAAAGAAGTAAGATTATATATGTCTGAGACTTGGGATGAAAACTCTTTCTATGTGAATTTAAATATTGGTTACAATTGTATTTTTCTATTACATGTGTCTTTTACTGTGAGTTTTCTCAATATTTTTGCAACATAATCCACATTTGGAATATCAATGAAAACACTGGGAAAATGACAGTCAAAATGCATTTTCTACAAAGATGTTAACCCACTTCAGTGTAATTGCTGATGCTGGTCTCTGCAGGAAATACAAGGTTTCAGAATTCAAGCAACTTTCACACCATTACTGTGAGCCACGCAAATGACTGACTGTAGAGATGACACAACATGTAGCTGTGATATGTATACTCTGAAAAATTATATTTTGATAATTAATAGCTAACTAGGCATCCCACTTCTATTCAGTAGATGTTAATCTCCCTCATCTGTTTTGCTCTTGTTCATATGTATACCTGACACTCCGTTGATCATCAGGTCCAGCAGGGACTGCAGTCTTTCTTGACTCTAAATTTCTAATCTGCTTCTGAGACGTGGCAGTTGGAATTGCCTTGGAGACAGATAAATAGCTGCTGTATGGGAAATTAGAGGAACAAATGTGCCACTTGGTAGCGTGCCAGCGTGCTTTCTAAAGATCTCCTGCAAGCAAGTGACAACTAAGACATGCCAAGCATGTTTACAGTCTCCACTGAATGAAACGCCACTCCCAATAGAACAAGTGTCCTGACACCTTTTGTTCCAAGTATTAATGGCCAGAGTGCCCTGGATTTTCCTCTCACAGCCTTGAATGGATCTTGGGAGCCTGAAATGAGGAGGAAAATGAAAATGACTGAATCCTCCTCCTGCCAGGATAAACTGAGCACTCATTCCTTCCCCAGCAATGCGGACCCAGACTACTTTTCATCTCTGAATGGCTGCACTGGTCATCCTCAGTCCTTTCCATTACCATTTCTACTTCTCATTGTAACACATCGATGTCAGTGGCCTCAGGAGATTACGAAAGAAGGCACCCCGACCTTGAAGGCACGACAGTATCAGAAGTGTTTATCTTAAAGGGACTACTCAGTTGCAGCCCTATCTTTGTAAGAGGGGGCAACCTGAGGTTCACTTTGCTTATCATTGTCACCAGGCTGTCACGCAAAATACACTACCATTTCTCAATATCTAAACGATGTCGTGAACTATGCTTGCTTACAGAAACCGAAAAGGATTTTGGACTGCAAAGACCAAGGTGCTGAGTGCAAAGACCAAGGTGCTGAGCGCAAAGACCAAAGTGGCGATGGACCATTGTGTGCAAAAAAGGACCGTGTGCAAAAGTGCCATGTGCAATCCAACAATAACTACGCATGCCTAAAGGAATGTAATCAGTCCCCTCCACAGCCTATAAAATCCAAAGGCTCCTCTCAGCCCGGAAGAAGGTGCCCTTAGAGCCTGAACTCACCCTTCTCCATTCCTTGATCAAAGAATAAAGTTTCTGCTCTGCTGTACCGAGTTCAGGCTCGTTCTATCGGTGAGAACGGCACTGGGCAGAAGGACCTTGGCTCAGGTCCCCAACACCGAAGGGCCAGTAAAATCATTACATAGTTGTGTGATCTTTACATAGTAGAAGGATTAGCAGCAGAATCAACACTAGAACACTTTCCATTCCACTGTGAATACTTTTTCCCAAATTCAGTCTAAGTGCCCAGTTTTTATGCTAAATATCCCATGGGACAATTTTCAACCAAGATTATCCTTGGACAAATTTCTTAGATGAAAAGAAATAGTGATTTTTTTAAAGGGTCTTTAATTCAATTCAATTTCATGAGCATTGTTTCGAGGTCATATTTTCAGTCATAATATACACATCATTTTTTAAAAGTCTGCTACATCAGCTCCTCCTTCCTGCCTCTCACTCCTCCACCTGCCTTCCCTCTCTTCCCCACCTCCACCCCCAAATGTACATTCCATATGTAAAAACTTAAGCCACTGTGTGTTATGAATGAACAACGTAAAACAAGGTACCTGTCTTCAAGGAAATATGATTCAACACTGTAAGAAAAGATGTATTATATAAATTATATATGAACTCCCAAGTAAAGAAAAATATGTTCTCTGTGAGAAGATAGAAGACATTTCTATCTCAGCGTATCATCACAGGATATACATCAGTATGTCCTTTCTTCAAATATAAACGTCTCTTATTTCCAGTGACCAATGGCTTCTAGACAGGACACTCAATCCATCTTGACTCTGTTCTTTGGACAAGGTTTGCGGGGTCATTACTAAGTATACTCAGCTCTTAAGGTTGACTCTAGAGATAGAGCTGGAAGAGGAAGTCACCAATATTTAATCACTACAGTTATGTTTAGCTTGTCAACTTTTCCATTCGATAGCTTTGGACCAGCCTTAGGTTTCTCCCTAAAATTTCAGGGAGATTTAAGAAAGCCTTGTACCTCTGGAACTCTGTGAGCAAAGCGGAGTTGTTTCAGTCAATCAGATGGACTATGAGGGATTTGCCTCTTACTGTTCTCTAAGCACATATTGGGGAGTGTGACGTAAGCCAGACCTTTGTGGTTGCTCTGACGTCGTTTATAAGATATACGTGCATACTTGCCATGTGCTGTACATCTGTGATGAGTATACAGGTATTTACAGGGGGAGGAGTTAAAGCATCGAGAAGCTCCGGGAGTTTACAGAAGTCATAGCAAGCACAAAAACCAATGTCATTTTGTAAGTTTTGTTTTAGTTTCTGAATAAGGCCCCTGACCATTTCATTACACTCTAGGAAGACACAAGTAGTGAAATCTGGGTCAGCCCAAAGCGTAACCAAAAAGGAATTAATGTACCCCTGGCATCCTCCTTCCAAGACCATATCATCTTCCCTGTTATTTCCCCCCGTAAGGCAAGATGCCTGCTGCCCAGGGCCATGCCCCACGTGTGGCCCACCTTGGCCAGCCCCCCTTCTCTGGACTGGAATTACCTTCCAGTTTCTCACAGAATTTCTGTCTGCTCACCCTTTCCCTTGGGGTCTTACTGGAATCTTGAATGAACTTTTCAAGTGTTAGTGGGTTATTATATATGTTTCTCTCTGCTCCACCCAATAGTTTTGTGGAAGTATATATATTTTTTGAATATAACATATAATATATAATATATAATATTTTATGTAAATATATAGGCACAATGCACTATATATGGTTTTATATGGCTTGTTTTTCATATATGCTTATTACTATAAATTTTGGGTATATGATACGTGCTTGTTAAATAATGATTTTTTTAATATTTAACAATAGCATATACACTTTTATGTTTTCCCATAGAGGTGCAATGTTTTAACATTTAATATTTATAATATTCACATTATAGTGGGCTGAATGTTTCTTCCTATAGTCTACTAAAAATACACCTTAGTTCCAGTTTTTTGATAAAAGCAACAATTCAGCTTTGCGCCGCACCCGAAGTTCAGATGGGTCTTGTCACGTCTTGCTCACCGGCGTTCTGTGCCTCCAGAAGTCTGTCTGGATGTGGCCGGGAGGAGAGGTGCAACACGATTTTAGCAGAGCGACAAAACGCCAGGCTCAGAGGAGAACACTGATTTCAGTTCAGCCTGGTGGCTGCCACTCCAAACCCACACCTAATCCAGCCACACGGACTCATCTCTGTATTTGGGAGGCATTGGACTATAAATAAAAACTAACATACTTTTGAAAAATTCAATTTCTCAGTCAACTATTCAGGTCTTGAAGCAAAACTGCTTTGGGGGATATGTTCCATTTTCCCATCAACAATGTCACAGCCTAAACAATGGGAGAGTCTCAGACATCACAGATGGAGTGTTTCATAAGAGCAGCAGAGGTAACACCATCAGAGAGATGGCCATGCCGAGTGAGAGAGGCAAAGCAAGATGAGGCTCACCAGGACGCTTGTTTGTGGGCACATGGGCGATACCTCTGGGAACAGCATTTGTCAGAAAGTGAGGACAAGACACCAAGGATTTCAGGTTCTTACTAATGATGTGGCCCCATTAACTCCTGTGATCTAATGACGACTGGGGAATCTGGTTACATAAGCAACACTTCTAAAACATCTTTGTATTTACAGATTTTTTTTTCCCCTCCCTAAAATTATTTTCTCGGGCTGACATCCCAAAAGTGAGAAGAATGTGTAAACACTGGGGTAATATTGGTCTCTTTTGAAAATACATTCACTTCTGGGGTTTTCACGAAACAGATCCTTTAGGAGACCAGTGGGAAATATATTTGGGGGCAAATGAGCCTCTGAAACCACTAATATTCCAGGCTATATCAATCTTCATATTCTTCCTTCTCAGAGGGCTGGCACTAATTAAAGCCTCCCCTTACTAACTTTAATGGATCAAAGAAAGAAATATGGCTTCTGAATAGATGTAATTGGATACGCTGTAATTAAACCAACTTATTTGAGATGATTGCATCTAATTTAGTTTCAGTCATTAAACATATAGATTCATTTCAAAGGTAAAGGAAAACTCCTGGCACATTTTATTTATGGTCAGCATCACCCTTGGGATCACCCCAGATCCTTCCCTACCTCTGGGTCAGTCCTGACTTGTTCAGTTTTTTTCTTATCTAATAATAGAGTCTCTTGGGATCTGAAAGGTAAATAATTCCTTTCTTGCAACTGGGCAATGAGATTGAGTAGAATATGTTGACCTGCAGAAATGATTCTTAGCAGCAGAAACAGAATTCCACAAATAATTCCACAGACATTTTCACCCAGATGCTCCTTAAAAAAACAAAAACAAAAAAACCGGTAAGTAATGAAAGGATGCATATCTCTTTTCATATTGAATAATCTTTTAAAAATAAGAGACATCAATTTTACTTGTATTTCCATGGTGAGGTGCAGTTATGATTTCTTGCCTGCGGTACAATGGTTCTTTTTGAAACCATAATTAATATTCCATGACAATTTGTAAATAGAATGAAAGTGAAAGAAACACAGCCTCAGGGTATCTATGATGTAGCCACAAAAATCACTGCCAAGTATGGGGGAAACAGCTCAAAGACCGCCTTGGAGACAATAGTCTGCAAGGATGAGATACCAGCCTTCAGGATGTAATATAGTCATTAAATCAAGACCTTTATACGTTACTGTGTCCTCATTACAAAGGACATAAGAGCCTGGGAATCAAGGGATGGACTCATTCACAGTGATTCCCTGGGAAACTTGCTGCTTCCTTTATCTGAGCTTTTCAAGGCTGCATATTCTGGTCCCCACAGAAGGCATGCCCTAGTAGGGTACATAGCGAGGATCCCACTGAAAGACAAACTTTGGTTGCTGCCAAGTACTTCAAACTCATTTTGTCCAGGTTTCAGCAGGTGAGAAGAACCATCTTGGTAAGAGTCATCAGCCCTAATTAGCAGGAGAGTGTAGGAGACGATGGAGGCATAGAGGAATATGTGTAAAACCAGTGCAATTCACTTTTGTGTCTCCTGGTACTCATTCATCGAATTGTGACTCAAAATGGACATGAGCAACACCCAACCTGAGGTGGATATAATTACCAAGAATTCAGAGCCTTCAAATATAAAGGTTTGGGTCACACCATCAGCTAAGCCACCAAGACCTGCTGAGGGTGAGGAAAATTTAATAGGAATAGTGGGTTAAAACAACAACAACAAAAAACGACTATTGATTGCAACCCCAAGACCAATTGCAGAAATGAGGGTTAAGTGTCCCTACAACCCTCCCTCTTATAAGTTTTGTCTCCACAGAACTAGCTCAAAATGGTCCTATTCTGTTAAAGGAGATACAGAATTACTCCTCAGAGACAATAGACCCAAACTGCAAGTCATGCAGCTGAAGTGTGCTCAGAGGAGGGGACTTTGACCTCCAGCTGCACTTGGAACCAAAGTCTTGCCCCCAACAGACAACACGGAACCAGAGGACCAGGACACAACCAGACCTTGAACAGCAGGACCCTTTCAGAGGGTCCATCGTCCAGGAAGAGCCTGTGTTGATGTCCTTTAAATGACCAAGCTCCAGGGTCCTCTAGTTCAGACTTGCCTGGCGGGTGCTTCCACATACCCGTTCCCCTGTACCCTGAAAAACCCTCCAACCCTGGGCTGGGGAGTTCGGGCTTTTGAGCATCAGCTCTTGTTCTCCTGGGTGGCACCGTTCACAATGACTGACCGATCTTTCTCCACTGCAGTTAGTGTTCAGTGTTGGGCTCTGTTAGTGCCGGGTGGATGAACTCTTTCTGCTCTGTAACATTTCCTCTCAGCAGGAGAGGGCCACAGGGACCATGGAGGGGTACTCCTCACCCAAATAAGTATGGGAAGACGGATGATGGCCACGGACGTGCCCTGCTCAGCTCCCCCTCCATGGAAACTGCGGCAGGGCACAGAGCTCATTGCCTCCAACTGCAACATCTTGGGCTCCACTCACGCCAGGTCACACCTCTACCAGGCTGTGCCCAGCCAATATCTGAACGTAGTGGGGTGCTTGGAAAAGTTGTTTCCGCCTAAGGTAGATTTTTTTAATGTCAGACTATGCCTGGGGATTCCACATCAGCCTGGCCAGAACTTTTAAAAGACTGTATTGTGATTTGAGGTTCTTCTTTCCTAAAATGTTCTTCCTTCTTCCCTCCCTCCCTTCCTCCCTCCCTCCCTCCCTCCCTCCCTTCCTTCCTTCCTTCCTTCCATAGATATCAGACTAGTACTGCAGTCGTAGATGCTCCTTGAATACTCCTGCTCCCTCCTCATTTCTACTTCATGAGTGTCCTCGCCCAGAAAGAAGGGCTCCTGGTGGCTAACTGGGTTCCAATGAAGAAGCAGAGTCTACCGCCATTTCTACACAGGGGCCTGCCACCCAAACTGCACTCAGGGAGAAACCTGCACTAAGCCGCCTGCCCGCACTGTGTTCCTGCCATCTGAGCCAGCCCTTATAAAGGCGCTCCTGGAATTTATTTCAACCAGTGGGACCGAGACTTTCCCCATCCAATCAGAGCAATGCAGCTATATCCACACACTCCCCCTCGCCAATAGCATTTTCACCCACCAATCAGGACAGTGCTTTTTGAACCAATAAAGCTACAAGTGTTTGGAGTCCTCATTTGCATAAGGACAGCCAATCAGGGACCAGGGGCAGGGACTTCTCGCTATGTAAGTTAGCTCCCTTCTGACTCAGGGAGCACACTTTACCTTTCCACCGAAGACTGAAGACTGTGTTTCTGGGCTAGAACATCCGAGACATCTCAGCAGAGCAGAGCTGTCTAGCAGGAGAGGGACCTTGCCCCAGGGCTGCAGGGTCCCAGAGCCACCTCACAGCTATGCTGCTCCACAACCCTGCTGTTTCATAATTGAGCTGTAACACTATTTAGCTCCCGCAGCCTTGTTGGTATCACCGCCATGCTGCATCACAATTGAGCTGTTTGCATTGAACAGTTTCATTCTTCATCACACCCCAAATTGGGTATTCTTGTTGGCATTGAATTGGCACCAACAACCATCAGTTGACATAAGTATTGTTAGAGATTTAATTGTTTTCCTTCTAAAGATATGTTGAAGTTCTAACCCCTACTGCCTTTATGTAGAAATTGGGTCTTTGCAGATGTAATCAAGTTAGGGTGAGGTCATTAGGGTGAGTCCTTAATCCAACAGGACACAGCTGTCCTTTATAAGAAGATAAATTTGGAAGACACAGAAGGAAGACAGAGGCAGAGATTGGAATTATGATACCACAAGCCAAGGGATGCCTGAGTTTACCAGGAGCTGGAAGAGACAGACGTAAAAGGATTTTTCCCTAGAGGCCTTGCAGAGAGCATGGCCTGGCCAACACCTTGATTTCAGACTGTTAGCCTCCAGAACTGTGAGGCAGTACATTTCTGTTGTTTTCAGCAAGTCTGTGACACTTTGTTATGGGAACCCTAGGAAACTAATACCAGTATTTCCTCGGATAATTTCTTGCACATCTAACCATTGTCATATTTGTTTGGAGGAGAAGGGAAGAGGAGTAAAAGGACTCCAAATATTTTCACTTCCTCCTTATCATCAAAATCCCACTACCCTCACTGGCTAGATTAGTTCTTCCATAAAGTCTTCTGTGAATCTCAAGACAAGTGAGATTTTACCTCCTCCAAATCTAGCAGTTTTTTTATAACTCTGATGACATATACCATTTTATGTCTTGTATTCTTTTTTGTACATCTCTTAATGAAAATTCTATTAAAAACTGGTATGTATTTTTTTTAAAATGGTATTAGACTAGGTCTGATTCTTTAAAATATTTTCCATAGAACTTAATGTGTGACATTCAGCAAAAGCCAGTTTTATCTGTTTTCAAATAAATGAGAATGGCATTAAAATGAGGTTCTGGGATTCTGGGATGGTAAATTGTGAGAGATTAGAGCAATCTGTTTAAATCTATGGTAATGTGATACATTCGATATATTAGAACATGGGATGATGAATTTACAGACCCTATAAAATAAAATGTAAGTAATATATAAAGTTAATTCTTCCCTCTTACTCATTCCAGTTATAACTTATAGTTTTTATTGAGTTATCCACATTCTCCACATCATTTCTTATTTTCTTCAAGCAAACATCTTTAAAATGACTGGCCGAGAACTCTAAACCGAAGCAGAGGGCAGCTCCTTGGCATTAACATCGTCATCATCACCCTGCCTTGTTCAGCTGAGCAAACTAACCCAAACAAAAAGTAAACATCCTTCTTTTTCCCTTGGTACGTGCCCCTAGCCATTAGGGCCCAGCGGGAACTGAACCCGGGACTCTCTGGTCCACAGGCCGATGCTCCAACCGCTGAGCCAAACCGGCCAGGGCCATAAACATCCTTCTTGATCATTTTCACAGTTTCATCTGAAAGCTGGAGAAGCAGGTAACATACTGTAATACCTGGGTCTACAATAGATTTGTCAGAGTTTATCTTAGGTGCACATCAATCTCTTCCAACTCGCACAGGGCAGTTGACACGCCACTTGTTTTTCACACTGGACAAAAAGGAATTGTAGATATTGTTAGAAATATTATTCATATAAAATATTTTCTGATGATAAAGTATATGCATATAAGCATGTGATAAATGTATACTTAAATATTGAGCAAGGTGGATCAAAAAAATATATATTGAGTAAGGTGGAATGCATTTCACCTGTACCTCTAATAACTAGTTTTTCTTTCTCTTTTTTTTCTTTTTTTTTAGATTTACATTTTTAAAGTATGCATAATGGGTTATAAATTATCAGAGAAGATCCATCCCAAAATTATTTTATTAGTTCACATTGTGAAAAGCTTGAACTTCTACTTAAAACCAAAAATGATTTTCTTAAATACGCAATGAGGTTCCGTTGGTTGAATACGAGTATCGCTGTCTGATGGATCTGTGCATACATTGCCTTCCGCCTCCATTTTGAAGATTCTGTACTTACAGAGTCTGCACACCTGTCCCGGGAATGCTGCCCGAGGCCACAATCATCACCTTACCCTTCCCACAACTGTCACCATGCTGTGTCTAAGCTGGGGTAATACTCTGGTCTAGAATGTTGTAACCATAAAAGTACCTCCTAATACAGTGTACAGAGAATGAGCATCATGAGTGTTATGTGAGGAATGATTAAGAATTTTAAAATATCTGTATAACTTTTTTTCTCTTTAAAAATGTGCAAGATACATTTGCAAAATTAGAAGAAGAAAAAAAACAAAGATGATACTTAGTTGAATGACCAACTAATATATATATATATCTGTTTTTCATGTTCTACATTTCTTTGAGTGAAAATAAAGAGTATAACACAGCATTTCCCCAATCATGTTCAATTCTACAGGATTATTGGCTATGGTAATAGGCATTATGCGCGAAGCTTCTGTGGTCAAGTAAAGAAAATGACGGATTAAGCCATGTGTGGCGGTAAAAACATGTCCAAGCACAGCCCTGTGGCTTCCTGCTTGTTCTCTCTCAGGTCACCCCTCCTCTGGGAAGCCAGCGCCGTGTGACGAGCACACTCGGAGGCGCGGTGGAAAGGTGGGTGTGTGTGCTGGTAACCTGAGGCCTCCTGCCCACAGCCACGTGGGGCCTTCGTATAACTGCAGCCCCAGCCAACAGCTTGACTGCAACCTCTGGACAGACCCTGAGCACACCCGCCAGCTAGACATTCCCGGATCCCTCACCTTCAGAAACCTTCAGAGACAACACACGTCTGGTTTAGGCTGCTCAGTGTGGGGGTCATGAAATAATACAGATTCTCACTATAGGACCTCTCAAAGCCTTTAGCTTACTGGTGTTCTGTGGTTCTTTAAGGGAGTTGGATATACTGTATGGTATTTCCTCCCTCCCTCCCTCCCTCCCTCCCTCCTTCCCTTCCTCCTCCTCCCTCCCTCCCTCCTCCCTCCCTTCCTTCCTTCCTTCCTTCCTTCCTTCCTTCCTTCCTTCCTTTATTACCACAAAACTTTCTTTTTTCCCCAAAGAATCCTGAAGGGTAGCGTTTCACGAAATGTTTTTGGGAGAGCCCGATACGGAGCTTTGATTCTTCACAGTCACGTTAACAACAGGTCGGCGTCCCTCGGTTAAGCAACAACTGCAGAGTGCCCACTGCAGAGAACGTTGGAAAAGGCCAGACGTACGAGGCTAAGGAGTGGGCTGAAGTGCAAAGCTTCCCAACATCTTTGGTCTTCGGTGCATTTCCTGCAGGGGGCAGAGGGCATTGCCACACCTGATTGGCAGAAAATTATCAAGAGCTGATGAAATAGATATTTTTCTGCAAAGCACCGCTGCCAAAGTAATTCATGGAAATTAGAGTTCCTCGTTGTAATGTCGGTCATAGCCATAGCCCATTGTAAGAAATTTTCGGACAAATGTTAAGCCTTTATAATTCAGCCTTGCCATGCAGAGGACATTCACACATTAATTGGAAATGTACTCAGTTCCTCCATGGAAACTCGGCCTCATTTGACTGCGGGAAATGACCATTTGGATTCAGACGAGAATAAGACCTTTCCAAGGGAGACCGCCCATTGCAGGAGGTTTCTTCAGGGAGCTGGGGGAAAGGCTGACAGAGGAGTTCAGGAATCTCAGGGTCCGAGGGTTTTCAGAAAGGCTTAGGCCACTGACCAAAATGCAGACCTCGCTAATGCAGGCTTGTGGCAAGAACAGCAGACGGGTCTGCTCACCACCTGACCACCTCCCTGGGTGATGATGGTTGCCCACGGATGGACAATGTAAGACTTTCAGACCACAATGTCAAAAATGGCTTCGATTCCACTTAACCTAACCATGGCAGCTCTCTGTTTAGCGCTTGAATTAAGTCAAGTCCAGGCAGAAGGAATTGCAGGCAACTTACCTACCTCCCCTTATTCGTTGGTTTCATTTCCTTGGTTTGGACACATTTTGGGGCTGAACTGAAAATGTTTCCTTTTCCACTTTGGCTGCCCAGAAACTAGGAGCCATCTAAATGGCTCAGTCATCACTTCTGTATATAAAATTTGTTTTTTCTTTTTTTTCTCTCCACCATGGACCTGACCTTCTACTCCAACATATAACTTCTGAAGTTGCCTTCAAAATCGAGCCCGAGCCAGCGATTCGGGCGCATGTGACATTTGCAGGGAAGCAGGTCTCTTGCTGGGCAGAGGATAAGCAAGGGTGTGGCCTCAGTCTGATCCCAGAGACACGTGGATGTAAGTTGCAGCACCTTAAGGAAATACGTCTGCCTTTTGTTATCCCCACGTCAGTGATCGGCTGTGGGGCGCCCACCGGGGGGAGGGGCTGGGGCTGGGCCGGGGCTGGATAACCTCCCAGGGATGTGGCTTCTGACCTGCGGAAGGTTGCTTTCCGAAAAAAAGGGGGGCGCTGGGAACTGTTGGCATAGAGCACTCAGGGCAGCAGGGGGAGGGGGGGTCACCAGCCCAGTAAACTGGAGAGCCACCTCAGATGCCAACAGTGTGCACTAGAAGGGTCATGTGCATTTTCATTTGTGTTTTTCCTTTTGTAATGTATTAATTCGTTATATTTCTCCTTTCCAAGGAGAGAGGATGTCCTGGGAACATATGGTAAAATTAATAGATCCAGATAGAGTGGTGTCCATAGGGCTTTAAAAACGCACAGTCTACGCGCTCTGCTGATGGAAAGTGTTTCCCACGAAGGAAATAAACAGCCACTGCCCTAGGACCAGCCAGACGTGACGCCTGACCAACGCTTAGGCTGCAAATGTTCTAAGACCTTATCTAAATCGTGAGAGGGTTTTTTGACTTGCAACGAAATACACCTAACCTATATATCTATCTCATTCAAAACTGCGTTAGCGTTTATTCATTCATTTCTTTCTTTTAATCCTCCCCCGAGGATGTATTTTTATGAGCGAGAGAGAGAGGAAGGGAGAAGGGGAGAGAGAAACATTGCAACACTGCTCGGTTGCTTCCCGTGTGCGCCCTGACCGGGGATCAAACCCGCAGTTTTGGGGTGCATGAGATGATGCTCCAACTACTGAGCCACCCCACCAGGGCTGTGTGAACGGTCAGAATATTATTATCCGTGTTGACGGTGGAGACCCACCTTGTCATTATTAACGTGCAGGCTTCTCCTGTAACTCCCACATTCATTTCCTAACACGGGAGTCCTGGCCTGAGCGCCTTTGAGGAGGCTCACTGCCCGTTGAGGGTTTGCACCTGGGCGACCCCACAGGTGTCTCAAATTCAAAACGTCAGCCTCCCCCTCAAACCTCCCCCGTTTTTCCCCTAGCCCACGCCCCTGATCCGAGCAAAGGGCACCGCATGCCCCCAGTGCCCTGGTGTGGTTCAGACCCCAATCCCTCCCTCGGGGAGCCCACAGGCGCCCTGACTTTCTGCTGTGCAGCTCGTCCTTCCCCTCAGCACCCACGCACCCTCTGCCAGTGGCCAGTCCCTGAGCACAGTTCTATGCACCTAACCCCCTAGGTTACCTTTGAGGTCACTCCAGGCCGAGATTCTGTGCGTGGTCTTTCAGGCCCAACTAAGGCCATTCCTGGGGAAACTGGTGTCACGGAGGAAGCTGCCCTTCCCACAGGCAACACACGGGGGTTTTCTGGACGGAGCTGCAGGCAAGAGCTCAGACACCGGTGTCCGTCCGCCGGATCCGCCTTGCTGAGGTCCCAGCTGAGGTACTCCTCCATCCCAACTCAGGGCTCCCCAGCTCCCCCTTCCCCCTGCTTCTGCCTCAGCCTCCCGGGCCCCTAAAAAGGCCAGAGCCCTTTGTTCCGGGCCCCTCGGCGCTGAGCAGAGTCTCTCCACCCGGGCCGCCTGTCATTGTCCTGCCAGGCCTGCCGTCTAGACAGCAGATGTCTGTTTGGCTTAGTACTTCTAGTGATTGGCACTTTAAAGGCTCTTGAAAGATACTGACTTGGTCGACCATTTGTTTGCACGTACAATGTAATCATTGAAGGGACTTGTACACTCGGCTAATCTACTTGTATGTGTCTAGACCTTGGCAATATTAGAGTCGACTTTCTCAATGCTTGTGTCAACTCTGAATCGCTGCACCTGACTGAGAAGCAAGACAGGCTAGTTAGATGTCTTGACAGTATCTTGATGCTATTATCTTTTCAACTCTGAAATATTTGGACATGGTAAAATTTGAATCTGGGCCAGACATTGCCACTGACGGATGCTTGTTTAAAATTTTTAATAAAAATACAGAAATATACAAAGAGTCTAATACAATATTTAAAGTCTAAACTGTTTTAAAAACAAAGGAGATCATATGATAAAAATAATCTACATATGACTCTATATTAATGAGATCGTGTAAAAAGGGATACCATCTACAAAGTCAGGCATCAAATGAATGAAAACCAATGTTTATTCTATGAGTTAATTTCAAAATTATACCATATAAGTGATTAACATTCTCTGTTGGATACAGTTCAAAATGTGTCTAATAATGGATTTCTTCCCAGACTGCTTATAAACTTAAGCATGAGAAAGCTTAATTTTATTTGGCAAAGATAATAAATGAGCATTTTGCTTTCTACTAATAAAGGCATCCATTCACTACTATTAAGCACATTTGTTTTGCAGTTAATTTCTAAACAAACTTTAAAGATTAGAGTATAATTGAAAAGCTTTGATAGTATCTATTGTGAGCCAAAATTTGGAAGTAAAATAATGAAACCCTTGCTTGTAAGGAGTAAGAGTATAATGACAAATAAACTACAAGTCTGTCTAGGTAAAGAATAGGCTTTGATGGACATTTCTCGTCGGCTAATAGGAGAAATACTTGCCATTTGTATCCAATTAGTACTAAGCTAGTAGAAGAAATCAGATAAATGTTGGTGGAACTGAGAAAATTTGGGATATTCATACACAAGGATCCTTCGGATGGTTACAATAGTTAAATCCCTGTTTTCATCTTCATTCATTTGTTCATAATGTATTTTTTGAGCATCTACTAGATGTACTTTGCTAGTATCTGGAAATAACAGTAAGTTAAAACCAATGAATTACATTCTAGTGGGAAAGACAGATAATCATCAAATAAGGAGGTTGATGAACATCCAATCATGACCTGAGGGAAAGAAACAGGACTTTATAAACTATATTATAAAGGTACCTGAATTGACAGCAGGGAAGGCTTATCAGAGAAAGTGATACTTGAGCTAGGTTTTGAAGGATGAGTAGGAGTTTGTTAGGTGAAAAAAAGCTGAAGAGCAAAAGGAGAGCAAGTATTCCAGGCAAAGGGAACAACATCAGCATAACCTTGTGATAAAAGAGAGAAACCCAGTGGGGCTCGAGTACAGAGCACCAGAGAGTAATGCAAGACGAGTCTGGAAGGGGTGGCAGCAAGTAGATCAAAAGAAGGCCATGTGAGGGACTGAGGTCTTCCTCCGCAAACCACGAAAGACAGTTAGTGGATATCAACTAGAGGGTAGCACAACCAGATCTGCATATTTGAAAGACCACTCTTTCATCGATGACAAAAGCAGAAAATGATGCAAAAGCAGTCAGAGTGAAATCAGAGCAGTGGTGGCTTGAGACAATGGCTCTGTACACATTCAAGACTTATTCAGGGTGTCAGTCAGTGGGGCTTGGTGATAGGTGGGTATGGAGTTAAAGGAAAGAAGAAAACATAAAGGATGACTTGCGCACCCAAATGGACCCAGTTGTCATTTGCTGAAATAGGTGACATCGAAGGAGGGCCAGGTCCAGGGAAACATGAGGGTCTTGGATATGTTGAGGTTTTTGAGACGGGGAGATATCTAGTGGGAGCTAGCTAGATGGATATGGAGCTCAGAGGGAAATCCAAGTCTAAAAACGCAAAAGAAGCCTGGCTGGTGTGGCTCAGTGGATGAGCGTCGACCCATGCACCAAGAGGTTGCTGGTTCGATTCCCGGTCAGGGCATATACCCAGGTTGTGGCTCCATCCCCAGTAGGGGGCGTGCAGGAGGCAGCCAATCGATGTTTTTCCCTCACATCAATGTTTCTCCATGCCATCTTGGGACCAACACAGGAGCGTGTGCAAGGTCAGTAAGTTTCACTGTAAAAGGACATTTAAGTAAACTCATGCTGAAGCCAAAATCTTACATTCATTTTAATGGAATTCTGGGTATTCAAATAGAGACATTTTTTACTTCACACAAAAGCAAACCTATACTCACACTTTAATAAGGAATGCAAACCACAAAGAAGTTATGATTGTACTAGAACAGTAAACACTTTTTAAAAAAGGAAAACAAAAGTAAAACTTGAGCTGGGTCTCCAGTTCTTAGGCATAAATAGCTACCTCAAGTCTTCAGAATGTCTAAACTATTTTGGTATTCCACCTAAAATTTCCCTTCCTCTGTTTGAACCGCTAACCTTAAGAATCAAAAGATTCTACAGATTCTTCTACACAATATGAGGTGGGCGTTGGTCTTTCTTACCTGTCACATGTTCCTTAGACTTTGATAAAGAAACAAAGCCCTACTGGCTGCTCCCCCTTTTGTTGTTCAGTTTGTTTGTTTTTGTTTTTGTTTGAAGACCAAGTCAAAAATTATTCAACTTCTTCTTGGCTTTAGAAGTCTCTTGTTTTCCTGTATTGCATGAGTGAAATGTTATTGAAAAACTGTGTGTGTGTGTATGTGTGTGTGTGTGTGTGTGTGTCATGAACTATGTAGCAAAGTACTATACAGATTTATGTAATAAATAGAAAGAACTCCAACATAACCATTTTTACATTTAGTACTTGTAAGGTGGACACAGAAACTTGCCTTGAATCCATGTCTAAGATTTCAGATCAGAGAGTTCCAAATCTTTGCTGATTCTAGTACTTTTTTTTTTTTTTTTTCAAACATCCTTTGGGGCAAAACTACTCACTCATACACTGGGCCAGTAAAAAAAATAAAGTTCACTAGAAAACTCTAGACTATAAAAATCATCATCAGTGTTCTCTATAAGAAGAAGTAAACAAAAGCTTGAGAGAGAAAAAAAAGATAAAATATGCATGCATTTTCAGATTTTGCCCAATCCTAAGGATAATGTTGAGGGGCAGTTTTAGGATATTTACTGAGCTTCGAGTTGCTTGGGAATGAATAAACAAATTTATGTAAGATACTGACAAGATGTGTAGTCCAGATATCTGGGGTACGAGGTCTGGAAGATTGATTGGCGACTACCTTCTACAGGCTTCAACTCCACAAGGATGTTTGGTTTTTTTCTTACAAAAAGCGTTCGGGTGCCTGTGCTCAGCATTCAGATTACTCCAGTGTCAAGACAAGGTCTAACAAGGACAAAATAAAATACTGATGTATCATAATTTAATGAAAACAATCTTGAACTTACTTAGATGCTATTTAAAATATTTCAAAAAATGAAATTTCAGGATATTTACTTTTGATAACAGCCACCAAGAAGAATATTCTGCACATATTTAACAAGGGTAGTGATCCTGCATCAAAAATATTTATTTAAAATTCAGAGAACGGGAGCGGGACGGAGGGATGAGATAAACCAAAGAACTTATATGCCTGTGTGCGTAACCAATGGACAGAGACAACAGTGTTTGGAGGGGAGGGGGCGCGATAGGGAGGAGGGCGTCTGGGGGGAAAAAGGAGAAACATCTGTAACAAAAATAAATTAATTAAAAAAGAAAAAGAAAATTCTGAATGAAGGAGCCACAAATACTCAGCATGGAAAAGCAACACCCTGCAGTTCTACTCAGTCAGATTCAGACTTGAATTCTCAGCAGCAAGCAGGAGACTCGGAAATGCTGGCTTTCATTACAAACTTTATTTGTCAGTACAATTCACAGTTTATACATGGTGCAGTCCACCACATGAGCTTTCAGAACCGTTACTAAGGAAACGGGTGTAGCTTTCTTTCCAAAAGAGCCTGGCCTTCTAAAATTTCAGTTAGAATCTTTTGAAGTTTATAAAAGTACCTTTAACAAGTTAACTGAATATTTACATTTTTAGCTTAAATTTAAATTTTGGAAAATAAGCATCTATTAAGTTGTGTGTTTATTTGTTTGTTGTTTTGTTTGTTTTTTTCAAAGATCCTGGGTTTATTATTAAGACTCTAATATGAATGCCACTTATATAGATACCCACCCCCTACAGTAAAAGAAATGTTTTGCAATTATATTTAGGGAAATCATTTTCCTTCTGCATTTTCAAAAATTATATATATACAATGTACAGCAGATCTAAGTATGAAAATAAAAGAAAGAGTAGCCATCTATTGGGTGCTTTCACTGAATTTCTTCTGAATTTTGGAAACATTCAAAGAGTTACAGAGTTACAGGCTATAAAATTAAAGTAAAAAGGTAAAATGGATTATCGCCTTTTCTATCTAAAAAAAAAAAAAAAGCTCTCAGGATCAAAATTGTGCTATAACAGCTTTTTCGCTACTGTCAGAGATGCATTAGGCCCGCAATCTGCATTTTCCTTGTGCAAAATCGCAGTCATCCCGGGTTCAGCTTCAGTCACAACTCCAGAGGTACCCCCAGGAAGGCTCGGCCCGTGCCCGGCCCTGCCGGCTGCATCGCCTCCCCTCGTCTGGCACATGTCACCCAAAGGAAAAAAAATCATATAAGCTCTGCATACACCAAAAAGCAAATCGATGCCGGCAGTATAATGTTTATTAGCAAATGCTCGTAACACATGGTTTGGCTGTCTGTTCATCAGAGTGGTAATTCACACCAGTTGTCTTAAATTGCCTCCAATAATAGCCACGTCAGAACAGTTTTCTTCTGTCCGATCATATATAAGTGTGTGTGTATATATATATATATGGGTTTTCTTCTTCCACCTTTAAAAACGTATACGTATTCATAAATGATAAATTCCAGTACTGCCTGCTAGGGAGAAGAGAGACAGGGAGCAGCCAGTTTTACTGGCCTGGTAAGAATCACACTGTCTATATGTACCGTTGGTACCTGAGACAAATAAATACTCCGAGGGGCCATCTGTGCACCTCGTTTCTCTGGAGTGCCTTTTACGCTAGGGTTTCTGGGTGTTGCTTCGATGTCCATCTAATTTGGCATCTACTCCTTCTTTGAGCATCACCACTTCAGTCATTTTACAGTTTCCAGCAAGGTATGGATTTCAAATGGGAGTCGTGGGATAAGGACTGCGGTGAGCCTAGGGGTGGGCAGGGAAGGAGAAACCAACATTAGCTAGAGAGGTTCTGTTTCTTCCTAAGATAAGGCACTGACAGAAAATTTCTTAGGTAAAAGGCTGCATGAGAATTTCTTGCCATTTACAAAAAGAAATGTTGTCATCCAGAAGTGGTCCATATCTAGGCTCAGTTAGGTAGATCCTGAAAACAAGGACTGATCCCTCGAAGCTACATGATGACCAGAAACCATTCTAATTCGTTCTGAAGCCTATGGCACGTTAGGAAAAAAGGGAGAAAAACAGTCTGGGCACCGAAAGGCATCAGACATTGCTTGTTTTATTCCACCGGTCAAAGAAAGTGGACCGTTCAACAAGCGTATCGAAAAACAGTGCTGGCTCAGAATGCCAAATTATCCTGGCGGTAGGTGACCGTGATGGGTGTATCTATGTCCCCCCCCTTTGGAGTTCATGCACAATTTAAAAAATGCTACCAGCAACAGTCTTAAAGAGCATATATAGAAGTCCTCACCTATGGCTAGCCTAAGGCTCTTCAAAGAGAGGGCTATTTCATATTTTCAATAACAGCAATTTCCTCCCCTGCACAGTGTGGCGTCAATCCGTTCAAATAGATACTTTCAGTTTTCAGTAAGGGAGGCAAGACATCCCTCTCGCTGGCGAGGTGGTTCACAGACAGGGTCCTCCTGCAAGGGGTCAGCTCCTGGTTGTGGTTCCCAGCCAGTTCTGCGGAGAGCTTCCGCTTAATGGAGGTGGCACGTTGGAACTTGTCATAGATCTCCACACTCAGCCGCCGCCTGGTTTCCTTGAACTCGGCCGTGACGTTGGCTGTCCACTCAGCAGCGTGGGCTCGGAACTCACCCACCTGGAACACAGAGGCAGAGACAAGACAAAGAGACACCGACAGGATGGTCAACATTTTGCACGCTGTACCTTCTGCTGGTTGGGTTGGGGGTGGGAGGTGAAACAGAAGACCAGGCTGTTGTTATACTGGAGGTCTGAGGATCGATGGAATGAGGCAAGATGTGCAGACCGAAGTTGCATTTTTATACAGCTATGGCTCTAAAAAGGAGTCTATGAATGTCAACTCTTTCCATCAAATTATATTAGAAGTACAAAATATGCTTGTTATTTGTGCATGAATCCCATTATTGAAACTTCTGATGCTGTTAAAAAAAAAAAAAAAGAAAAGCAATCTCTAACCCTTTAAAACTTTGTGAGTTTTTTTTTTTTTTTTTTTTTTTCATCTGTAATTTCAAGAAATATTTGGTTATACAAAAGGCAGCAGAAGCAGGAGGGTAGAATAAAGGCCTGGACTGTGAGCCCGGGTGACCCGGCTGGTTCTGAGAGCACCAAAGCTGTGTCCACGGGATATCCATTCGGGTTTTAGGACCAGAAATGGTGTGTGCAAAAGCTTCGTATCCACCTCATACTGCTCATTGAAGGAATCTGTTCACTAACTAAGCCACACAATGTCTTGCTTTTGCCTTCAGAGGACGCGAATGAGAACTGGCAAGTGCATTTGGAGGGCTATTTTAGAGGACGAGTGCGTCCAAGGAATGGTTTCTCAAGGGTGCCTGTGGGCCTGGCGAAGTGTCAGCCTGTCTGAGCTCTCGGTTCCTCCTTAGAACCGGCGTCTTCAGAACCACCTCCCAGGATGGCTGGGCTAATGGACTTCGCCCCTGGTAAGGGCCTATGCAGTTTGCACTGTGCACTTAACTTTGAAAGCTTAAATATATGTATATATATATTGCCCTGGCCCGTGTGGCTCAGTTGTTTGGAGCGTGATCCCATGCACTGTAAGGTTTCCGGTTCGATTCCCCGTCAGGACACATAGCCAGATTGGGGGTTAGACCCCCGAATGGAAGGCAACTGATCGATGTGTCTCTCATACATTGATCTCTCTCTCTCTCTCTCTCTCTCTCTCTCTCTCTCTCTCTCTCTCTCAGATCAGTAAAATATATCCTCAGGTGAGGATAAAAAAGAGAAAAAATAGCCCTGGCCGGTTTGGCTCAGCGGTTAGAGCATCCGCCTGCGGTCCGGAGAGACCAGGGTTCGGTTCCCACTAAGGGCATGTACCTCGGTTGCAGTTTGTCCCTGGCCCTGGTTGGTCATGCGGGTGGCAGCCACTCGATGTGTCCCTTTCACGTCGATGTCCCCCCCCCCCCTTCCTCTCTCTCCCTCCCACTCTATCTGTGCAAAAAATGGAAAAATGTCCTCGGGTGAGGACTAAAAAAAAAAAAAGAGAGAGAAAATATTGCCAAGGCCTAAGCACGAGCCATGTTTTCTCTGACCTCTATAAAATCATGTCTGCACGCTTGTGACTTAAATAACAATGACTAATCCCCTGGAAACTTGTGTAACTTGTATAATGCTTAACCAACGAGGCTTTAACAATGTAGACTACCTCCTAGAATAACCCCCTGCTGTGGGACACCCCCATTCCCTCTGCTGCTGGCATTTCTGCTTCCAGCTCGGGGAGCCCCACTGACCTCATTTCGTAAGTGACACGAGCTCTCCGGTACCGGGCAAGCAAAGACCTAGAGCTCTGTTCCTTTTTTGAACCTCTGCTGATTTTTGTTTTAAACGTCGATACGGGCACTATCACGAATGGTTTCTGCTACGGTCTGAATGTTAGTGTCTCTGCCTGGCCCCCAAAGTCCTAGGCTGAAATCCAAACCCCAAAGGTGATGCTGTTAGGAGGTGGGGCTCTGAGAGGTGATTGATTCATGAGGGTGGAGCCCTGGTGCATGGGATTAGCGCCCTTAGAGAAGAGGCTCCAGCGTGCTCCCTAGCTCCTCCCTCCAGGAGAGGACACAGCCAGAGGCTCTGGCTATCAATCAATCATGTTGGGGCTGTGATCCTGGACTCTCAGCCTCCAGAACTGTAAAAAATCAACTGTTCGCTGTTTATAAACGATCCAGTCTGTGGCATTTTGCTACGGTAGCCTGATCAAACTAAGTCAGTTTATTTAAGCTGACGATCTGAATTATAAGAGGGGTTATCCATGTACATATATTTCAATATGACATGTACATACACTTGGATAGTCACAGATGTATGTGTGTGTGTGTGTACACAAAAACAAAGTGGAAACTGTTCAAATATCCTCAGAAGGTGGCACACAGAAGATCAGCTCTTCTCCATCCATCCATCCATCCATCCATCCATCACATGTAGACACACATTTGGATGATCCACTCTTTTATTTTAAAGAGGTCTTTTATCTTCTACTTGTATTCTCCTAACAAGAAATAATTGCTTGTTATCTGCCTCTGGTTCTGAAAAATCAATGCTGGATAAATGAGGACTCCGTGGCACACATAATTGGCAAGATCAAGCATTCCTTAATCACTGAGGCAACTCTGAGGAACCTACGGTGAAAGAGGTGCTAAGTTTATAGCAATTAAGACTGAAGATTCTCACTGTTCCTTAAGGGACCCTGCCCCACCACACTCAGGTACAGAAGAGATTTTCCAATGTTTAATTCTGCTTTTCAGGGACTCTCTGCTTAGAAAAGCAAAGGCAGCATCAATCAGTGGTAAGAAACACTGAATCACTCTATACACATCGATAAATAAACCCCCAACCATTGGTATTCATTTCTTGTTTCCATCACTGTCCATCTGTTTACATTACGAGTTCCTGAGTTCAGAGTCTGTGTCCGGTACAGTTCATTGATGTGTCCAGTACAGAGAAAGCCCTCAGTAGAAACTTCTTAAATTGCACTTAATTAATAAATAAACACTAAATTTTGAAATAATACTTTTAATATAAAAAGTTAAGAGATTCTCTTGTTTCTATACCAGATTCAATTTAATTTTATAAGCTTTAAAACAATTTTTCTTTCTTTATTGATTTTAGAAAGAGAGGATGGGAGAGGGAGAGATATAGAAACATCGATGAGAACATCAATTGGCCACTTCCTGCATGCCCCTCACCGGGGATTTGGCTCACAACCTGGGCATGTGCCCTGACCAGAAATCAAACTGGCGACCTTTTGGTGCATGGGTCGACGCTCAACCACTGAGCCATACCAGCCGGGCTTCAATTTAATTTTAAAGACTTATAATTGCAGCCATATTAAAGATTGTGTTCAATATGAAAAGAAAATCTGACTGATATGGTCTTGAACAAAATTTATTTTCAAGCATATTATTAAATTCTCCTAGTTGACTCGACAAGCAGACAATCCTAACAGTGTAAAGTTTGCACTTTATAATAAAACAATAATTATTAATGAAAAATGAAAAATTCCAACTGACCTTTATTAGCACTGTACCAATGATTTTATAAAAAAGGAATTAACCTATTTTATTTGAGAATTTTCTCAATGTAAGAAGAACAATGCTCATATAGCTTTTTCTACGATGAGCTTTTCCTAGTAGTAAGGTTACTATAATAAAGGGAACAGGAAAGAATCTCCAGTTTTGTTTAAATAAATGTCTGTAAAAAGTATAAGAACCAGCTACTATATTCAATTTCTGCCCACAAATAAGTGATTAAACAAAAATAATCTCTGGCCTAGAAGACATCTACCTGAGTAAGCCCCTATATCATGGCTCAAGTCCTGGGGTACCCTTAGAACTGACTGAGCTAAAATTAGGTCTGTTTCCATTGGTTTTATTTTGGTCGCCAGCCCTTTACGGCCATGATCAGAAAGGCCATCGACATTCCCTGGCTCAGCCTCCCCTTTTCTTTAGCAACAGTCTCCTATTTTTTCTTTTTACCTTAAAAATGTTTTCTTATTATTAATAGCAATAGACTTTGCTTATCCAAAATTCAAATATTAACTATTTATTTGAAGAATTTTTCTATCTCCTCTAACTAGAATTTAAGATCTACATGTATCCTCAGCACCTAGACTATACCTGATATGAAGTAGACTTCTAATAAAATCTCTGTACAATGAATAAACACATCACGGAAAATGCATGTTCTCTGGAATCTTGCACCTCGATGATACACTTAACGACAGCGTAGCACACAGACCATCAACTGATTTTCTTCTCTGTATAATAACTTTCTTCCTTCTCCATTTTGATTATTATTAATATTTTTGCAAAAATGATCTTATAATAAACACATTATTTTACAAATGTTACCCCCCAACCAATTTTAGTCTTTTCCCATTAGTACCCATTATTCTGCCATAGTTCGTGTCAGCTGCCTAGCACTGCACAGGATGGTGGATATGAACTTTGTGGTGGTTTTTGTTGTTGTCATCATTGGGGCCTTTTTGTTATTGATAATAAAACCTCAGTGAATATTCTAGCACCCATGTCTTTGCTAATGTGTCCAAGTATTACTAAAAGTAGACATGCGGATTCAAAGATGAACATTTTCAGATTTCGAGGACACTAAAATTTCCACCTAATTCCCATTGTTTTCAAACTCAGAGTTTGCAGTCGTCCCAATAGGTCCTCCTTGTGGACAGTTATAACCTCTGTCTGTTCACAGCAGAAAAGTGTCTGATTATTGGCACATGCATAGAAAATTCTTTTATTAGTTTAATAATTTGAAATTTAAGTGGTCATGATAAATTGGACAAGGAATAAAAACCTTCCTTAGACCTGACCTGACTTTTCTTGAGAAGCGAGTTTCACGAAGTCCCCGTGATCTCTTAGGCTGCACTTACGACACACAGAGCTTTCTGTAGAGCCCAGGTGCTTCAACAAACTAGTGATTCCTGCAAATCAGGAAAAGGCTAAATGCAAGGAATGCTTCAGACATCTTTAATTTCTTATCTTTAATTGCACTCAGTCTCTGGAAGAGTCTGGTATTCTTTTCCACTTGGGGGGACACGTTTTTTCTAATCCTCTAGCATTCCCAAGGGTGGAAAGGTAATCTCTGGAACTCAGGAGGACTGTGGCCGGAAAAGTCAGAAAACCGTGGGGAGAGGTTAGCAGAAGCGGAAAGAGGGATGAGAGCCCCTGGCTCCAGCTCTATCGCTCACATTTTGGGTGACGATAGGTAAGCAACTGTATTTTTTTTTTTTTGTGCTTTGCATTTCTTATCTATAAAATTAGGATGGTAATAATCTATTTCACAGGAGAAAAAGTGATGTGCATGTATTCCTAAAAGGTAAAGGAGTACACAATTACTATGACAACGAGGCTGGTGATGATATGACTTGCCAAGGGTACTTTAAGAGCTTAAAGGAGAGTGCCAGATGCAGACTTGAAAAAATGGGACACTTCCCCCTGGACTATAATCCAAAGGTTCAAGAATCCAGTGGCAACATCGCCTGAGATCTCTTTGCATGTCTCACCAGCAATGCAATGGATTGCCTAACCTCTGCGTTATGCAGATCTTTACGTCATGAGGTGTTTTGAGCATGTTGAAGGCATAGGTAAAAAAATACAACTGGCCCAGCGAGTGTGGCTCAGTGGATTGAGCGTTGTCCTAGGGACTGAGAGGTCGCAGTTTAATTCCTGGTCAGGGCACATGCCTGGGTTGTGGGCTCAATCCCCAGTAGGGGGCATGCAGGAGGCGGCCAATAGATGTTTCTTCCTTACATTATTGTTTTTATCTCTCTGTCCCTTCCTCTTTCTCTAAAAAAATCAATTAAAAAAATCAATAAATATATTTAAAAAAAAATACAGCTGAACAACCATCCTGGATAGATACATTGGGTGATGTATTTCATCAAAGGAAGGCCAGGGCAAGAATGTTTATGTTTGCCTTATACTTACTATTACAACTGGAATAACATAATAATGAATTCAACAGATAACACAATGAACATTTGCTCATAATAAAAACTCTCATTTTAAAAACAAGTCTATGTCATGAGATGGGGTAAAATGTTGTTATGTCTATACAGTGCCTACTATGTGCTGGGCATTGTTCTTTTAAAAATGTTAACTTATTCAACTATCATAGCAACTCTGTGGGGAGAATTCTACTATGTCTCCCATTTCACAGAAGCAGAAACTGAAGCTAGAGAGGTTAAAACACTTAAGCGGCACAAGGTATACATGGAGGAGCCAGGAGTCGAACTTGGAGAGCTAACTCCAGCACAGCAGTCTGTCTCACCAGTACGATCATATTAATTCTAAGGATGGAACCCCTTTGGGTGAGTTCAAGAATTCACACATATGGAAATCCACCCTATAGCAGGTCATATTAGGCTATGGATAACTGCCATAATTTCCCAGATACAGAAAAAAAACAAAAGTTGACATTAACAGTATACACTAGGGCTACTTATCTAAACCACTAATGGTATCTTGTTTCCTCTCTACCCTGCCCTTATCTTTCTACTATTCTTCATGATACTGGATTTAAGAAATATGGTGCTCAAACTCAAAGGCTGAAAATACAAAGAAAAAAAAGAGAAAAATAAAACCAAACCAAGAGCATAAAAATAAAGAAAAATGACTTATTTCTTATTCCTTAAAAAAAAAAAAAAAATCCTGACCTTACTGAATAGTGATGTATTAATTACTAATCAAATAAAGGTGCCCTAAAGTACAAATTCTTATCTTTAAATGATGATAAAATTATATGTTCAAACTCTGAAGGTGCCTTTTTTTTTTTGTTTTCAAAGAATTTAAAGGTAATCCTTATGCATTAACATATTTTTGTTTCATTAGATTTTTATTTAAAATATCTTTCAAGAACTTAAATAGTATCTCATCTCCCTAACACTCAGCAATCTACACCACTTAGCTGGGGACCCAAATCAAGCAAAAATAGCTCCTAAAGGATCCCAATGAATGTTCCGGCTGGTCCTGCACTTGCCTCAAAGAAGAGATTTTCCCCTGGAGTCTATGCATCGTTGACTTTCACATAATTCTCACAGCCCAGGTGATCTGACTGACAGGACAAGAAGAAAGTGGAGTGCTCAGTCACCTGCCGTCTAAACCCTACTGGAACTGCTCTCATCCATGTCATTAAATTCAGTGGACCATTCCCTGCCTCATCCCTGCTGACCTTTACAGCAGCAAACAGCATGGCTGACCACGCCTCTCCTCAATCAGTCTCCACTCTGTTTCCAAGTCCGCAGATTCTCATGGTATCCTCTTACCAATCAGGTTAATTCTTCTCAATCAACATAGCAGGCTCATTTTCTTTTGCTCTCCCTGTAACGACCTTGTTCCTCAGGGATCTATTCTTCTCATTCCCCTTGGATGAGCATAGCCTCCAATTGTTTCAATAACCATCTATTTGCGGATGACTCCCAAATTCTTATTTCTAGGTCTAATCTCTCTACTGAGTATCTGCATAACTGACTGCTTATTAAGCATCTTCACATTAGATAATGCCCAGGCATCTCAAGCTCAGCATATATGCAAATGAAATCATTTAACTGCTCAAACCTGTTCTTACTTCATTTCTTATCACAGTAAATATCACCATTAACCACTGACTTGCCCAAGCTGAGCTTCAAGATAACCCTTTATTCTTCCTCTCACTCAATCTTTCATCAAATCCACTGAGTCTTGCTGATTTACCTTTTCTCTCGATTCCTTCATTTCTCTCCATTCCCACTGCATCCACTGGTCCTGCCCACCAGTTGGTCTCAACTGGATTACAGCAGCTGTCCTCACCAGTCTTGCTGACTTACGTCCACTCCCTCAAATGTTGTCCCCACAGAGCAGCCGAGCTGACACGCCCCATGACAAACACAAATCGATCAAGTACTTTCCTTACATTAAACAGTTCAATTGATTCTCATTTCAGTTAGGATGAAGTCCAAACTCTTTAAAGGGCTCATATGTACTAGGGTCTACCTATTGGTTTAGCCTCAATTCTAATCTCTGTCCTTCTAAGTCTACTCTTGGGAGCCATGCTGAACACTTATTTCTTATCATATGCCATTCTTTCTATTTTTTTTTGCCATTATTCATTCATTAGCTATTTTTCTCTCTGTTCAGAATACTGTTACCATCCTTCTCTAGTATTTTCCTTCTCATCCTACACTAGACATCCTCCTGGAACCATCCCCGACCCCCTAGACTGCACCAGATTCCTTTGCCACTGGATCTGCCACAGTCTGTACCACAATTTATTCCAACCGCTGTGCTAGTGTAATTGCTGTCCTGGTTTCATGGCAGAAGAGAGGACATGTCTGCCACATCCTATTCAGCATTTCTAGAGCCTGAAAGAGTGTACATAGTGGAAATTCAATACATAGGAGTTGGATAAATGAATCAACGGCAAACAAATCCAACGTGTTTTGGATCCATGCCCCAGTCTACTTTCTCGTGACTCTGATGGGATGATTCTGCTCCTCTCAGGAGGGAGATGCGGCCAGGTCAGTTCATAGTAAAAATTCGAAGTACATTTCCTCAAACTTTTTAGTCTTTGTAGAGACCCCTCACCACTTTAAGAAAATTATACTACTACTAACGCCTCATCCTCAGGGTGAAGAACATCATGCCTGTTGTCTAGATGTTTTAATCCAAATTGCCTTTTCCTTCCCTTTTCCATCATTCTCACCACTCTGCATGACAACACCTGACGAGGCTACCCAGAATCTCAGCTTCACCATCCCTATAAAATGTAACATTTGAAGATGGATTAACACTTTCACTTTATTTTTTTATAAATATTTTCTTTGTTAATCCTAACCCAAAGATTTTTTTTATTGATTTCTAAATCAAGTGGAAGGGAGGGATAAAGAGAGAGAAACATTGATGTGAGAGAGACCAAGGCCACGGATGAAACCTGCAACCCAGGACATGCCCTTGACCAGGAATTGAACCTGAAACCTTTCAGTCCAAGTGGCAACACTCTAACCACTAAGCCAGACCAGCCAGGACAACACTTTCACCTTAGAGAAATCATTATTTGTCAGCAACTATGAATACTTATTAAGGATCTAATAGCTTTACAAATTAGCACAGTCTCATGATTACAGAGGCCAAATATTTGTCTGCCCAACAGTGGGTCCAAACCCAAAAGTCCTCATGTTCTCTAGGTATCTCAAATAATACCAAAAGGTATTATTTACCCTGGAAATGGTAGCAAGAGAATTGAAAAACAAATACTTTCCGTATACTAACTTTTAGGGCAATTTTCCACATAAGGGTAATAGGATGGCTTAAGACAGATACAAGTTCACTGTTCTAGAAACCTGCAATTTATGAAGTTTACAGGAAACTCTTTTGTATCCAGAAGGAGTATGTATCCCTCCATTGACTCCAATCAGCCAACAACTTGGCAGGTACAAGGCCATTTATTTTTATTTTTTGGTAGTCCTACAATCTTTAATAGCCATTTTCTCCCTCTAGATCTTATCTATATTTTCTGTTCTCCTTGGCTTTAGTTTTCCTTCTCATGTAATTCTCAGTCAGCAGTGAATGATCATCACTTGTTACAGGTAAGCCAGTCCCTTCCACAGAGTCAGGACTGGATGCAGAACTCGATCTGAAACTCTGAGATGTTTAATCCCCAAGAGTCAACTCAAGTAGAGTAGTTCTCCTTTATCCGCAGTTTCAATCTCCTTGGTTTTAGTTTTCCATAGTTAACCATGGTCTGAAAATATTACATGGAAAATTCCAGAAAGAAAATAACTCCTAAATTGGGCACCATTTGGAGTAGCAAATGTAATGAAAACTTCTGCTGACCCAGTGGGGACGTGAATCATGCCTTTGTCCAGCATCTGCAAGCGGTAGACGCCCCCTACCCATAAGTCCCTTACTGGCCACTTTGGTTATCAGATCGACAGTCATGGTATCACCATACCTGTGTTCAAGTCACCCTTATTTTGCTTAAGAATGGCCCCAAAGTGCAAGAATAGTGATGTTGTCAATTCAAATATGCTAAAGAGAAGCCACAGGGTTCTTCCTTTAAGGAAAAAGGTCAAAGTTTTCCACTTAATAAGGAAAAAACATTGTATGCTGAGGTTGCTAAGATCTATGGTAAGAATGAATCTTCTATCCATGACATTGTGAAGAAGGAAAAAGAAATTCATGCTCATTTTGTTGTAGCACCTGAAGGTGCAAAAGTTACAGCCACAGTGCATGATAGAGCTAAGCGGAGGTGGAAAAGACATTAAATTTGGGCATGAAGACATGAACAGAAAACGTGTTCCAATTGATGACAATGTGTTGGTCTAGAAAGCATGAGTCTATACGAAGATTTCAGCAAGGGATCCCCTAAAACAAGTGACACCAAGCCATTTACTAAAAGTAAGGGATGGTTCCACAGATTCAGGAATAGGTTTGGACTGAAAAATATAAAAATTACTGGAGTTGACTAGAGTTATCCACCATTTCAGGCATCCACTGGGGGTCTCGAAATGTATCCTCCAGGGACGAGGGGGGACTGCTGTATTCGGATGATACTTGAAATAGCTGCAACTTTTCTTTTAAAAAATGTTCTATTGATGTGTAGATTGCAGCACTGTTTTTGATGTGGGCACAATAACATGAATAGACAGTCTTTTCCCTAAAGGACATTTTTAAGAGAATCTGAAACAAAGCTGAGCATTTAGGATTTCATGGCCACTAAGTAATTTTTTTTTTCACCAGGAATGAAACTAAAGGGGTTTTTCTCATCTTTGACCCTTTGACAGTAGGATTTTACTTTACTTTTCTCAGATACTTACGTACCCGAATGACTTGAAAAATTTCAGTGAGGGGTTGGAAACATTATATCTGTAAAAATAATCTGAACTCTACTTTGCACCCTTTCAGAGGTCGCTTAGACTAATTCCTGGTAATTATCATTAACTCATTTTCTGAAGTATTGACTTTTCCCTGTATTGCTGAACCATACTGTTAAAAAGAACAATTCAAATTATTCTCTTTACCAACCAGGTTAAAAAAAAAACTAAAATAAAATAATTACTAAGTGCCACATTCTCTTGACAGAACAGTACATGGTTTTCAGAAAAGTATATGTAATATTCGTAAGGTCTCCTTAATGTAAAGTGCTTTTTGTAGTTAGAAATTTCTGTACTTTTTCTTTTTTTTATCTTCACGTGAGGACATTTTTTCCATTTTTTTTGTTCAGATAGAGTGGGAGGGAGAGAGAGAGAAACATCAATGTGAAAGGGACACATCGAGTGGTTGCCACCCACACGACCCCAACCAGGACCGGGGACAAGCTGCAACCAAACGTGCCATTAGCAGGAACTGAACCCAGGACTCTCTGGACTGCAGGCCGACGCTCTAACCACTGAGCCAAACCAGCCAGGGCGAAATTTCTCTACTTCTTAATGTCATATATGTTAACATTAATGTATAAAGATTAGGCACACATGTTGTCATAAAAATGATGTCAAGAAAAATAATAATACTAGTATTAATACTATGATTTTAAATAATACCTTTCTTCTAAAAATTTGCAAGTATGATATATCACGTCTGCATACATAATGAGGAGGTGGGGCTGCGAAATCATCAAACACTCATTCTTTGCAAACTCAGCTTCTTGATTTCTTTCCCTGTAGCAACACACTGTCCTGTGTCACTGAACATCCCTGAAATTCTTCCCTTGGTCTGGTATTGGGGTTACTTTAACAATGATTTTATGAAGCTCACCTAACTTATACAATAGCTTGTATAAGTTATTATATTAAAATTCATAAAACAGCCCTGGCCAGTTTGGCTCAGTGGTAGAGTGTTTGTCCGTGGACCAATGAGTCTCAGGTTCGATTTTGATCAAAGGCACGTACCTTGGTTTCGGTTCTTCCCTGGCTGTGGTTGGAATCGTGCAGGAGGCAACCAGTCTAGGTGTCCCTCTCACATCAATGTTTTTCTCTCTCTCCCTCCCACTCTATCTGAAGATAAATAGAAAATTACCCTTGGGTGAGGATTAAAAAAAATAAAAAATAAAATTCATAAAACAATATAACATAATGTATGTACTTTTTATGAAATCCCACATACTCTTACATGCTTGAGTTATACAATGACTAGATATTTGCTGGTCAGTACAATGGACGCTCTATGATTAGGGGCGGGGTCGAGGGGGTAATCATCTGTTGTTTAAGTTCTTAAAGGTGTACAGCTGTGAGAAATCAGCCAAATGAAGGAACAGGCAGACACCTTAAAGCATTTGCCACAAAATATATGCATTATCTATTTAATACAATCCAGACATTTAATGATGTTTCAAAACTTATTCAGGAAACCTAGATTTAATAGTAGTTCACCTATAACAAAAGGGCATTTTATGTTCACTACAGGAATACAAGACCTGGCCACGGAGAATGGTTCTGTTTCCTTTCCTCTTCCACTTTCCTTCCTGCGCAGGTGGGCCCTGGACAGGTCAGCAGGGCAGGGAGGCAGCGCAGCGGGGCAGGCTGCAGTGGACGCCAGGGGGCGCTCCATACCAGGGGTGGCAGCCCAGTGTCGGCTGGCAGCCTGAGAAAGGCCAAGGGGGCGACCCTCCCAAGGGAGGCTCAGCATAGAGCTCTGGGCACCAGCACGGTGGGAGGGCATCCCTGCGGGGGTGGGGCGGGTGGCAGAAGTGGCAATTCAAGCCTGGCTACATACAAGGAGACTGAAAAAAAAATATATATATATATATATATATATATATATACACACAGCAACCACTGTAAGAGAGGGGAATTACAGATATAAAAGTGCAGAAAACGGGAAGGAACTCGTGCTGGATTGGAATGAGAGATCTCAGTATGAGCTCATGCTTTTCAAGGTATATAGATGGAAATGGGTATGTGCACGAATATAAAATGTATTCCTTAGCTCTGTCTGCTTGGAGCACCAGGGAGCGGTGACAACCCCATGAGCTACAAGCACCCACATCTTCATTTCCAAACACCATCCCCACTAAAAGAAACCATGATCCCTTGGAGAAATGGATGATTCCAGGGCTGGGGCAGAGAAATTGTTTAAGGTGAGCCTGGAACACCTTCTTGTGCCAGAAAGTAAAAAAAAAAAAAAAAAAAAAGCCCCTCCCCCAATTACGGGGATATGCCCAAAGACCCAAAAGATAGCTTGAAGTTCTCCCATTGGCTAAGACTACGGCAACTTGAAGATCAAAATAAAGGATGAGCCTGGCCGCTGTGGCTCAGTGGTTGAGCATCGACCCAGGCACCAAGAGGTCACTGGTTTGATTCCCAGTCAGGGCACATGCCCAGGTTGCGGGCCAGACCCCAGTGTGGGGCATGCAGGAGGCGGCCAATCAATGTTCTCTCTCATTGATGTTTCTATCTCTCTCTCCCTCTCCCTTCCTCTCTCTCTCAAAATAAAGAAAAAAAAAATCAAAATAAATAAATGATGACTTTAACAGACTGTAACCCATGGATTACAGCAGAAATCCACAAGTCCGTACTGATTTAAATGAATAAATAATAAATTGAGAGTTCAACGAAGAAAGGAACCACCATAAAATCTCCAAGTACCTCCCCACAAAACACCTATTCATTTTACAGACTAACTTTACAGTGAGTAAAATCACCTGCTTTTTCTTGTAAACTGTCGACCCTACATTTATCAAAATACTTAAATCACATATTAATGCATAATCATCGAGTTCAACAGGTACACTAAAGGTGATCATTTTCAAATGCAAAGCCATCAAATCCAGTCTGTATCCTTGAAATGTGAGCACACTGGAAATTCCATCGCAAGAGGTGCCAGATACGTATTCTTTTCTTCCATAAAAGCCAAAGGAAAAAGTCGTTTCGGCACCTCAGGCTAAGCGGGTCTCTGAGCAGGTGCAGTTCCACAATCGGCGCCAGGACAAGTGACAGATGAGCAGCTGGAGAGTTTTGGAGCGTGAAGAGGAGACAAGACTACTGAGGACAAGAGAAAAGAACAAGTCTTCGCTTTGCTGTTCTTTGCTGCGGTTATTTTCAGAGGTTCACACCTTTAGCTCTGAATATATGCTCTATCGGTTTAAAAATATCTGTCGTATTTGAACTTTGCAAATGGAATGTGGGAGAAAAATACTCAATCTGGTCTAAGCAGATCCAGGAAAATTACATTTCCAACTTCTTTTTCAAAGGGGAAATTGCTTCCAGAAGTCTCTCTCTCAGAGTTAACTCTCCCCTGTCCAGCTACATGGGTGTGGGTGGTCGACTTTTACAGAAAACCTCTGAAATAGCTGACAACCCATGGACGGCTGTTCACCTGGACCAAGATGAAATGCGGGAAGGAGAACTGGATTGCGACGTGCAAAGATATTCTCCAAGCACTGCTCAGGTAGGGAAAAGAATTTCACTGCCTTGGCAACTAGCTTTATACGCTTCTCCTTCCTAACTCTTCGAAGTGAGGGCAGTCAGGACAATAAAATTCCGGGAGAAAAAACACAACCTATAGCATTAGCACAGGAGAAGCGGCTTTGTTTTGAAACAGGTTACTGCCAGAGATTCTTAGTCTCTTCTCTGTCATGTAGACGATAATCTGTATCACATTAGTCTGCAGCTGTGTGGTCCATGTCAGTGGCCACGCCATTCTGGCTATTGGTGACTTCACATGTGGCCAGTCTGATTTGAGACGTTCTCTAAGTGTAAAATATATTCCAGGGATTGCCGTTTTATTACAAAAACAAAATGTAACATATCTCGATCATAAATTGCATGTTATTCAAAATGTCAGTTTAGATAGATTGGGTTAAGTAAAACACCTTATTTAAGTTAATTTCATCTTTCTCTTACCTTTTCAATGAGGCTAATAATAAAATTAAAGTTACCTATGGGGCTTGCTTTATATTTCTACCATACAGCCAGGCCCACAGAATGCTCTTCTGTTGCACCATCTTTACTTTTATGTTCAGCTATCTATTTTTTAATCTCCTCCTGAGGATATGTTGTTATTGATATTTTTTTTTTTTAGAGAGAGAAACAGTGATCAGTTGCCCGGCCAGGGCATTTGTGCTGTCTTTACATCGGACCGCAAAGAATTGCCCTTTTATTCTTTTATGAACGTGTCAAACTTTCAGGCAAAAAGCAGAAGGAATCATGTAATTTTGGAAAATAGTAATGCAAAGCCAAAAACTTCCCTGACTCAATTTCAACAAGTCAAAGTGGCAGAGAGGGTCTAATAACGCAGTCCACCCCACAAGTGCGCCACCTTTGCCCAACCCGGGACACCCCAGGGGTTCGCTCCACAGCAGGGGGCTTGCCGGCTTACAAGCACGCCACTGTGTCTCAGTTAACTGGACCACACTGTCGTGAGGCTACCTGAGAAACAGGAAGAAAAGCCAGAAAATACAAGAAGGAACAATGGGCCTATCCAGAAGGTGACAGCAAAGCAGGTGAGCGCTCAGCCTGGAAGAGCACAGGGCAGCACCTGGGTGTCATACCTGCGGGATCAGAAATGGCCTGAGCCCGCCTCCCCAGCTGTAGCCACCGATGGCTCAGAGACTGAGAATGTAGGGCAGACAATCCTCTGAATGAAGCGCGGGAAGCACCCATTGAGACAGGAAAGTCAAAGGGGTCCACCTTAATGTCCCCTCCGCAAAGGCAGCCTGATGGGCGCGCACCGGCCGCCCGCGGCCCGTGGAGCCTCCAGAACATCTGCTCAGACTGCATCAGCCTAGGGAGCGCCATCAAAGCAGACAACGACAGGGAACCCCTTCCCTCTCCCTGCCCCTTCCCCCGCAGGCTGACGTCCACAGACAGCCCTTCCACGACCACTCTATGCTTTAGAGAACACGATTTGCCCTGTTTTGGTCTGGATCCATCTAACAGACAGCTGGGCGGTAATGGGTTTCTATTACCTTCGTCTGGTTATTTTATGAGGCCCGTGTTACACTGAGTACGAAGCGGTAAGGAGTAGTCAGGAAGGTGAGAAAAGGCAGGGAGGAGCAGTGACAAATCCAATACCCCTCCCGGTCTCTTGCCAGTGTTGCTTATTATTTCAGGTTGGATGCCGACTGCAGCCCAGCTCCATTATGGCTCCGGTAAGCAGTGCTGAGTGGGGAGTGAGGTGGGCTCTTGCCTGGGTCTGATTATACATCTTCAGGGCTCGGGACAAAGCTCTCGGAGGCTCCAACGATCCCCAAGCTCCCCTCTTACCAGCCTCCTTATCTTCTCCTCCTTCAGATGTAAAGTTGGTTGCTTGTACGTTTTGAATAATGGAAGGTGGAAAATTGCAATGGTAAGAGAACAAGCAACCAATTAACCGATTCATTTTTCTCTAGTTTAAAAATCTCTACAAACTGCTAGACTGGTCAAGAGAGGGGAAGCCACACTCATAATTGCTTTGTGGGCCAAAATACCCAGCTACCTGAGAGCTTTTTCAAAAGACTCAGAATATTATTCATGGATGCCAAATGTGGACAGATAAAGTGCATTTTTAATAGTAAACAGGTTCACAGAAACGATGATGAGATACCTACATCTCAAGTTGTTTCTGGCTCAATTGGAAATGCTAAATGAGGCATAGTCGCAAATACACAACAGAATAAAATGGGTTCAACATAGGATATTTTTCAAATACTCAATTCTGGAACTTTCGCATTTCCCAAGGATTTTTGAAGCAACACTTTTGAGTGATGAGCTTTCAACTTATAGAACTTCTAATCAGGAAAACCTATCGTTTATTTGGCAAGGTAAAGGTCACAGAGGCGACCTCAAATTATATTTCTAACACTTCCTCTGTTTAGGTTAAGGAAGTGCTGTTTTATGAGATTCAGCTTTAGCATATTACTATAAAACAATGGCCATCAGTTCTGATAATTCCGTAGCTTACGATGCTTACAAAATGAGGGTGACTTTTTTGTGAAGTTGAGTGTGCTTATTGAAAATAAGAAGAGCCCGACCAGTGTGGCTCAGTGGTTGAGCGTCGACCCGTGCACCAAGACCGTGCACCAAGAGGTCGCTGGTTTGATTCCCGGTCAGGGTACGTGCCCAGGTTGTGGGCCCGATCCCCAGTGAGGGGGGAGGGGAATGCAGGAGGCAACCAAACCATGTTCTCTCTCATCGATATTTCTCTCTCTCTCTCTCTCTCCCTCTCCCTTCCTCTTTCTCTGAAAACCAATGAAGAAAAAGACATTTTCTCAATAAAGTGAGAAGAGCCCTGACTTGGTCAGTTTTCATCAGTCCTCCTTCATGAGACCCTGGGCCTTCATGAGACCCTGGGCGATGGCTCACCTCCCACTGCACGAAAAGAACTGTTTGGAGCATGAGCGTTTCCCCACTGGTCGTGTGTGGGAGAAGAAAATCGTAGTATCTCTTGGATATAAAACTCTCTAAAACATTTTTATTTTTGATAGGCTTTATTTATTTATTTATTTAATCCTCACCCGAGGACATTTTTCCATTTTTTGTTCAGATAGAGCGGGAGAGAGAGAGAAACATCGACGTGAAAGGGACACATCGAGTGGCTGCCACCCGCACGACCAACCAGGGCCGGGGACAAACTGCAACCGAGGTACATGCCCTTAGCGGGAAGTGAACCCGGGTCTCTCTGGACTGCAGGCCGATGCTGTAACCACTGAGCCAAACTGGCCAGGGCTTGATAGGCTTTTAACTACATAACATGCTAAAGCCAGGGATACTTTTATTCCAGTCCAGCCTAAACACCACACCGCATGGATGGACCTTGAGAGCATCGTGCTGAGAACGTCAGACAGGAAGACAAATACAGTGTGATCTCACTTACACGGGGAATCTTAAAAATGTACAACAGACTGATGACAGAGGTGGGGGGGTAAGGGATACAAACCTGCAGTTATAAAATCAATACGTCATGGGATGCAATAAACAGCATGGAGACTATCGTTAATAAAAATGTAGTGCCTATTTGAAAGTTTCTGAGAGAGAAGACCTCAAAAGTATCCATCACAAGAAAAAATCTTGTAACTATGTAACTATGTCTGGTAACAGAGGTAAACTGGACTAATTGTGGCGATCGTTTCACAATATATACAAATATCAAATGACGTTGTCCACCTGAAATCAACATGTTGTATGTATTTAAAAATATTAAAACATAAAAAAGTAAAGTTGCTAAGTAAAAAACACTTGGAAATATTAGGAAGTCAGCTAGGTATTCGGGAAAAGAGCATTTTGATGGAGGGAACAGTCATTGCAAAGGCACTAGGGCAGGGGGTGCCTGGTGTGGGAAGGACACCGAGGGGTAGGAAGGGCAGTGAGGCTCGGGTGGACTGGACAGGGACAAAGAATACTAAGAGAATAGGTTAGGGTAATGGGGGATAGATCATACAGAACCCTTATGCTATTTTAAAGACTTTAACTTTTCTTCTGAGAACAATGGAAGGGCATCAGGAAGCTTCTACACAGAGAATGCTATGATAGGACTAGTTTCAGTGGATTACTCTGGCCTCTTGGTCGAGCAAAGGAGGAAGGAGGAGACCAGTCAGGAGGTTCTGAATATTCCAGGTCAAGCTAATGGTGGCACAGAAAAGGATGATGGGTATGCAAGAAGCAGTTTTTTCTGGATATATTTGCAGATCAATACTATGGGACTGAATTTTTTTTTTTTTCAGATCAGTGCTATTAGATTAAATGTAAAATGGGAAAGAAAGTCAGAGATATCACCTTTTCTTTGCAGTTTCCCCCGGTTCACCCAATTGGATTTAATAATTCCATGTCTGTGAACCAAGGCACAAAAAGCACCTTCTCTCTGTCTCTATCATGGTACCTATCCCGTAGTAACTATTAGTACAAGTTTCTATACTTCCAATTGCCTATAAACTTCTCCTCAAGGGCAGAGGCTGAGATTTTTTTCATACCTCTACTCCCAATACCTAGTAAAATGCCTGACACACCATCACAATCAAAACACGTCTGATGAACAAACCAATCAATGATGCAGCAAAGCCACCTGCACGATGTACCTTTTGCAAGTGGCATAATAGTCCCCAACGTGCATATCAGAAACACTGCTCAGCACACTGTGATTTCTTCCAGTTCAAACTCAGACCACACTTACTGCCTTTTGGTCAATTCACATTTATGACAGTTTTCATGTTGCAATACACGTGACTTCAAATAAGGAAATCACTGGTCATCCTGCCCTGCTATCTATACATCCTTGTAGCCATCACTGCTTATTCAGAACCGTGTACTGAACACAAAACAGCAGTCCTTAAACTGAACCTACATTTAGGCTAAATCTGTCCAACAGGCTCTCAAAGTGTGGCAGAAATAGCACAAGCAGGAATAAAGGTGAATATGTATGCATATATATTTATATGCATTCATATATTGATGCATAAAGATGAATACATGTATACACATATATACAAACACTAGATGGCATAAAAATACCTGCACTAGAAGAAATACCTTAACTTCTCACAACAGGCACTAAGTAACGGAAGAGTCCATCAACACATAAATCTTGGCATTTGTGAGAAATTCCATGAAAAATATCATTATACACACAGTTTCCAATTTGGGAACTAAATTCCTTTCTATAGTAAGATTTCCCAATATTTATTTTTCTACCCAGCTTTAGGCAATATTTCCTACAAACATTTTGCTTAAAGGATAACTAAGTGCTTGCTGATACAGAGATTATAAAAATAGTAAAACCATACTGGTTATAAATAACTATGTGTAGCAAGTATAAACAGCTATAGGACATGAGAAGCATTTTGGTTTTTGTTTGTTTGTTTGTTTATTTCTAAAGGTGAAAGAACCAGACACTTCATGGGTAATAAGCACCACTTGTTATGCAGCTAGAGTGTATTTTTGTAGTTGGACCCTCTTCATTATGAAGGTGACTACTTTGGAGAACATGTTTTGTTTATTTGTTTGCCTTTCTCTGTGTCTATTTGTTTATTTACTCACAGACACAAAAGTCAAGTACCTATCCATTATTCTTAGGGACAACCTTACCTGAGGAAGCAATCCATATTAGCTGCTTCAGATGAAAATATCCAGGATCATGTTTAATAATTTAAATGGCTATCCCCTTTTGGGAGGAGAGTATATTTGCATATATATAAACATGTATAATACATTACACCTTGCATTATTATTGCATCAGCCTAGTTTTCTGCGGGGCTGGTTCCTGAGTGATAAGCAGACCCCTGCAATATGCCACCAGCCCAGGGGTTGGAGAGCCAGATGGCCAAGAGTGGACCCTGTGAGGAGATGATCAGTGGACTCTAGGAGCAATATTATCCCATTGCCACCATGAAGTTTTCCTTTTCTGCTATGTAAGTCCTTTAAATGACCCTCCAGCCTTCCACAAAGCTACAGATTGGTCCAGCCACACGTTAGCTGTGTTGGGGGGACACAGGAGGGCTCTGTGTTCACGACCCGAGTGCAGGGGCCCCAGAGAGCCTGCAGTGCCCGGAGAAGCAGAGAGGATGTGGCCAAGGAGAAAAGACTCGAGCAACAGTCCAGAGCGACGAGTGTGACAGGGATAGATTTCTGGAACATCCACATACAACAAACTGGGTCTATGCTTCAAGAGGAGATAATCAGTCTATATATAAGCAAAATAGAATTTCAAAAAGTGTTTAACCAAGTCACGACTAAAGAAAGTATAGCAGATATGTCTAGCCAAATATAATTTTGCCTAAAGTATACATTATAATCCAATGTAGAGAGTATCATATAAAAATTATACCCATACGCCCTGGCTGGTTTGGCTCAGCAGTTAGAGCATCGGCCTGCAGTCCAGAGAGACCCAGGTTCGGTTCCTGCTAAGGGCACGTACCTTGGTTGCAGTTTGTCCCCGGCCCTGGATGGGTCGTGCGGGTAGCAACCACTCGATGTGTCCCTTTCATGTTGATGTTTCTCTCTTTCTCTCTCTCTCTCTCGCGCTCTCTCTCTCTTCCTCTCTCTCCCTCCCACTCTATCTAAAGAAAAAATGGAAAAATGTCCTTGGGTGAGGATAAAAAAAATTATATCCATAGAAACTGGTTTGCAAATACAGTTCCTTAAGAATATTGGGTTGAACCACATGAAATTGTGATTCTTAAGGTCAAAAATAGTTGAGTATTAACTATTTCATATGGTTCAACTAATACATTTTAAAGTAATATTATATAAGGATAACCTGCTCTTTTATATCGGCGATGACTTTGGTACTATGCAGGTTAGTTTTATGAGACAACATCAGTTCAAGATTCTTTCCTTTGGAACATTTACACATAAAACAGATTCGCTGCTACTCAGTATCAGAGACAGGCATCTTTACAGGGACAGGCATCTCTGGTCTCCGTCAAACTTAAAGCCCACCTAAAGATTCCTTAAAAACCATTTGCTCTGTTCTACTTCAACTCTTACATGATGTTTCTATTTAAATAAAACCACTAGTGAGTCTTAAATAAGATAAATGCAGATAATATAATATCTTAAATAATATATAAGCAGATAATATAGCTAAATCCATCAGGGATTTGGAAGCTGAACTAAACTCAAACTAAATTCACCACATATGAGCATAGCGCATAAAGTTTAAATCTCCCAAAGTATTATTATTGTTGTTGTTGTTGTTGTTATTTTAACTCTTTCCTTGAATCAGCAACAGTGTTTATGGAGTTTTACGGGATTGGTAGGAGAGGAGGGTTATAATCTAGAACAGTCAGCCCCATAATCCTAGTGGTTTCAGGGAAAGGTTCATTTCTCACTCGTGCTAAATGCCCGGGGCTCAGCTTGTTGGGGTTCCTCGGGGCCCAGGCTGACACAGCACCCTGATCTCCTAAGGTCACTGTACCAGAGACAGCCCTCGGGGGGCTCACAGCACAACTCGGTCTTCCCACTTCCTCACGTCAGTTCTGCCCACAGTCCCTTGGCCAGAACCATGCACGGGGCTCACCAACCACAAGAGGAACAGGAAATGCGATGCTAACGTGTGTCAGGCGGGCCAGAGAAATGGAAACATTCCATGAGGAAGAACAGGGGTTCTTCTTTGTTCAGGAAAGAGATGTTCTATATCGTGTGTGCATGTGTGTATGCATATACACACAGATTATTAATTTGTTCTTGGTTCAAATCAGTTTGGGGCAGGAAGAATTAAATTGCCTTACTACAGATAGGGTGCCATCCACTGAACACTGAAGAAATCACCATCCTTTGTTGTAAAAGATGATCTAATAATTCCTGATTAAGCGTCAATATTTCTATCCCTCTCTTGGCTCCAACCAACCACAAACCAACTAATATTCTTTTAGAAAGAGCCATCTATAAAGAGGAACTGAAAACAAATTTATTTTGTTGGCTCATGTTTGTAAACATACTTGCTTGTGTTCTCATTAAATGTGTTTTATTTTTTATAAAATATGATTGATTTTAGCTCTGAATGTAGGCAAGCACAATCCATTGGCTCGATGCAGAAAGTCCAAAACCAATTTTAAAAGCAAAGTTCATAGTGGCTGCCTTTTCTAACACAAATTCTCAGAAAAGATGACAGTCTCAAAACAGTCCAAAGAGAAACGTAACATTATATATTGATGCATTAAATCCCTATGATGTGCTTTCTAGCTAAAGAAATGAAATTACTTATAAAGTGCTTTGAGGCAAAATCTATTAACTTACTTTCCTATTATGAACAAATGAATAGAAAAAATGACTCTGAATGGCCATTACCAGATTGCATTCTGTGAGATACTTGAAGCAAAAAGAAGATACAATTTATAAATAGTGAGGGTTCAACTAAAATCTAAAAAAGAAAACAAAAATCTTCCTGCATGTGTGTATTTTTTAAAGTAGCAACTGAAATATTCTTTCTTAGCATCAAAAAAGAAAACTACAAATGGATTCTATCTCAGTCACCAGGAAATCTGTGGCTCTAATTCAAGAAAAGAATTAAGATAAAAGCAATGGGTAGATTTAAGAAGCATTTAATGCAGAAACTAGTTTAAGTCCACAGAACATCCAACATATTTAAAATTTCTGGACGTACTTTTTTCCTAGGCCATTTTGGACTCTCTGGGTTTGCGATGAACTCCCAGCAATAATATACCATAATGTTTTCTTATTTATCTTTTTGTTTGCATTTATTTATTATTTCAACCAGTTCAGACAGTAAGCACTCACAACATTTGATGCCCATACAGAACAATATATGATGACATAGAGATGATAATCTTAGAACTTTAAAGGATTATCTGATTTGGGACAATATTTGATATTAATTTCTTTTGAAACCCATGAAGACTAGAACAAGCATTTAGTAAGCATCTGGCAAATTCCACCCCCTCTACTCACTGAATCTCTAAGTGGTCTCATAAAGGAGGTTAAATCTCATTTCATAAGAAAATGGAGATTCAGAAAGAGTAGGTATTTTGGTGAAGTTTGCAGAGTTAGTAAATAGTTAAGACAGAATTAAATCTCAGTTCTATGGGCTCCAAAGGCCATGTGGTTTTCAGAAATCATACTCATTTCTATTCATTTGAAAGAATGTGAAAACTTCAGGTTTCAGGATTCACTGATGTCTACGGTAACACAATTAGTGGCCAAACTATTCACCGAGCTCCTCTTTGTAGGTACATAGTAACAAATGGGTTAGATTCGGGAACTTTCTTCTAAAGTGTTGATATTATGTATAAAATAAAAAGGAGAAGAAAGACAGTAACAACAACACATGGCCAACTTCTTCAGCCCTTAGCAAAAAGGCTAGAAGGCTGGGCCAAGGACTCAAGTCACTGGGATGATCACCGATTCTACCACTTACCCACTGACTAGCTGTGCAAACGTAAGCAGACCACCTCACCTTCTTGTGCTTCTGTTTCCTCACTAGCAATTATTATTTGACAGCTGGGGACTTCACATCATTATCTCATTTAATACTTTAAAAAGAAATAAAGTATATTCGAAAAGAAATGTACTTCCTCTTTACCACTCTCAGATCCCGTTTTTGGTGTATATTTTGACTTTCCTCAGATTTGATCCACAAAGGTTCATAGTATGCAACACAATACTGAGACTATACAGAGACATAATCTGGGGTCTTGATTCTACGGAAATGACTGTTCATAAAATTCACTTGGACATTAGACATGCACTCATGTGTGAGAGTTACTGTTGCCTCAAAGCATAATGTGTGTTATATTATTATTTGTTGTTTTTTTTAAATTCTTCATTCCAATTGCCTATTTACTAAATAGCCAATAACTTGCTGATCTGAGCCTGGGTTGGAAAGAGAAGAAACTTGCTACTTGTCATGACTCTGCAGAACCAAATACAGACCATAGAGGAGCCTCAACGTCTAACTGCTCTGATACGACCCCCAGAGTATAGAGGGAGAGAAAACAGAGACCCTTTATATATGCCTGATTTTTAATGGCCCATTGTGATACTGCTGGCCTCTATTTCATTTTATTCTTACCTGTTGGCCAAAAAGAGTTATATGCATTAAAACATAAACCTGTGAAGTCTTATGGTCATTATATACTGTGCCCAGAGTCCAACTCCAAACAGCCACTTATAATTACATTAGTATCTCAACAAGAGGACAACGAGAAAACGAACACCAAGGAAAAATCTGGAACTAAAGAGTAATTCTCCCTCTCCCAAATATGTTAGAATCAAAGCCACAACTACAAAGTCTGAGGTACCCTCTGAAGATTAAAGAAAGGGAGGGAGGGGGAAAAGAAGTCAAAACGGGCTATTTTAAGAACTAATCAAAGACTAAGTGCCTCCTTTTTCCATCTCTAAAAGAAAAGTAAAAGCAAACATTATAAAGATCAATAAGAAAATACACCACCCATGTAATCCTTCTAATACAGAGATGAGCCTCAAACTACCTCAGGTAAAGACTTACTCCCAGAGCCTAACAGAGTGCTCATCAGATAGTCCTTAGTAAATATCTTTGTAATGAATGAATAATTGAATGGTTCAGGAATGAACTGGACCAAAGTCATCTCCTAGCCGGTCTCCATGCCTTCAGACTGTTCCCTTTCCTGCTGCTGTGACTCTCATTCCCCAGCTCACACCCCTCCACCCCCACCTCCCACCGGCCGTATTTACCACGCATGCACGCCCAGCAGTGCCCAGGATCAGGGCTGCTGCACTGCTCAACTCCAGGGGGCACTATTCACAGCTTTCTAGTGTTTGTGCTCCAAAGACTCCCATTTCCAAAAAATCCAGCATAAACTGTACTTGACATGCCTGCCCAGAGAAGTATCTTAGGATGCACTCCGTCCACTGCACAACTGCAGGAGGCAACCTTGTCGACTTACTTTACAAATCTTCATTAGGTGAGTTCATTGGTACTCACAACTTCCATTGTCATGGATGTCATGACCACCCGGGGCCCCCAAACTGTCTCTCCATCTCCCATCCTTCTGACATTCCAGGCATGCTTATCCATCATCTACACTGGAATTGGACACCATCGGGATGTCCAACACATCCATCAATTAAATCATGTCCAGAATCTCTCCTCTTCCCGTGTTTTAATGACACCGAAAGCTAGAATCATACATACCCTCCCTTTCTCTTGACTGCCCATAGCTAATGAATTACCAAGTCCTCTTCCATCTGTCTCTCAAATCCTTTTGAAATCCCTCCTGTCATCTCTCTGCCGCTGTAATAAGGTAACAGACCTGCATTCTATGCAATAATCTTTCCCCACGGACTTCCCACATCCAGCCTCGTTCCAAGCCGTCTCCTTCACTGCGGACAAGACCATTCGTTCCCCATACTTAACTTCCTTCAATGGCTCCCCAGGGCTCTCAGAATAAAGTCTTATTTCAAATAGCCTCTAAAGCTTTTCATATTAAAAGCACTTCTCCCATAAGAAATGATGATAAAGTGCTCCAGGGCCCAGAGTGCAACTCCTCTTCCTTGCCCATCTCCAAACAAGCTAAAGAGCCACCAAGCCCTAGCGTTGCTCGGAGAAGACCCTATGGTCTCTCCCCAGGGAACCAGCAGAAGAAAACCATATTCCTCTACAGTCTCAGGTGCCTGCATAATGTCGGGGCCAAATACAAATTCTGGAAACAGTCTTTCAAATATAAATTCTTGGCACTAGTGCTTCACAATCAAAGGGAGTTTTCTTAATACGATGTAAGGTCAACTTTCTAAAGTGAGCATCTCCGTGTGCATGAACACCTGCAGGTGAAGGCAATGATACTGGTCGGAAGTGATGCTTGGCTGAGGTGGTGTTTGTCTCACAAATGGACAGGAGGAGTCCAAACACTGTGGTACATGTACATCAATTCAAGAACTACAGAAATCCAGGCCTTCCCACCTGGCAACAGCAGCAACCTGCACCACGTTTCTGATAAGGAGACACCGGTCCCCGCTTGTTGGAAACCACCTTCGGAATTTTGTGACACATCTTATCTTTATTACACCCGCCTCAGGGATTAGTATTAGTGTATTATCCAGAACGCCTAAATAATCTTTATCTTCTAAGTGGGAACATCAATTCCTTGGAGGGCGGTACATGGCTTTAGAAAATGATAATTAGTCACAGCAATTCTTAGTGTTGAACGTGGACCTACTCTCCTTTCGAGATTTAAAAATAATAAAACAAATGCTTCTACAGAAAGTAGTATGTCTCCATGGAAACATCATTGAGGTCGTTACTATTTTCCTTGAGGAATGCATATCAACTGTAATCGTATGCAACACTTCAAAAGTCAGACGGTGGTGTTCCCACTCTCCATCTCCTCTCCAGCTATTTCAGGGGGATTAGCCAGACCAACATGGTCTATTTCAGCATGATCATCAAAAGCTATTTCTCCTTCATTCTAAACACAATATTTTCATTAAAATTGGTCTTCACTGGAAACAGAATATATTTTAACATAAAAAACAGAAATAAGACCACATATGATTAGCACTATGTGCTCATACTTAAGCAATAAATCATATACTTTGTATTTTTTTTAAATATAACAATTTATTTGTTATAAGATTGTCTTTAAAAGCTCAGGTAACAATGGAGTTTATCATTTGTCCAAATATTTTATTCAAGAAAAGCATATGTCTTAGCATTTTCAACTGGAAATTTGATGCTCTATATTACTTTGTATTTTTTATATTCTGTATGAGTTTTACTTTTTATTAGGGAATATTCCAATTTATCGAAATTATTTATCAATTTCATTCATCAAAATTGAACACTAAAAATAATCTCGTTGCTTCGGAACACTTAGAAAGTGTTTAAAAGTTGGCGTGTCTGGAACGATACAGGTTAGAAGGTAGAATACACACTGAACAGTCACGTGGCTTGGTTCACCTACGTAAAGATGACGACCAGGACGCATTTCTTTGGTTTCTATTTAATTACGCCCTTTTGTGTGCTATTTCACAGTGGAAATGATCTAATAACCTTTTTCCCAGTGCTATAGAAATTCGAGTAGTATTTCATTGATCAAGACTTTGGTCCTGATCATCTATAAATTATAAATTGTCTTTCCCTTTCTTTCTTTGCATTTTCTGTTGCATTTGTGAGCTGCTTTTGTGACTTCCCTAAACTGCCTTTGAAATGAGGAAACACACATCTGCTCCAGTGGACGGTTCCATCTCATCTGGCGCAACTGTCCGGAGCAGCTGCGGCCCCAGAGGGCTCAGGGCCTCGCTCACGGCCCTCATTCACATGAGCTTCCTACACAGGCAGCCACCAGACGGGACATGCTCCTCACAAGGCTAGGTAGAGGCCAAAAGGAAAAAGAAAAATACTTTACTGCTTCTCAGTGTCTAAGAGCATGAAAACACAGAGATACATCTCCAACTTCTGGCGGGGCATCATGAAGATCACTCATGAGCAGGCATACAAACTTGCTTTTCATATTAAATGCACCAATTAATGTAGAAATTGAAGTTTATTTCAAAGACTGGTGTTATGGCCTGAACTGTATTCTCCTCAAAGTCATATGTTGAAGCCCTGACCGCCCCCCATCCCATGTGACGGTGTCTGGAGATGATGAGGTTACACGAGGTCATAGGGTGGAGCCCTACTCCAGTAGCTCTGGTGTCCTTATGGGAACAGGAGAGTCACCAGAGTTCCCTCTCCCCACGCACGCGCACAGAGGAAAGGCCACACGGGGACAGGGAGAGAAGGCACCATCTGCAAGCCGAGGAGAGAGACCTCCCAGAACCCAACCCTGCTGGCACCTCCAGCTTCCTGAATTGTGAGAAAATCAATTTCTGTTATTTAAGCCACCCAGTCTGTGGCGTTTGGCTCCGGCGGCCCGAGCGCGTCCAGATGGTTACCTCATTACTCAGGGAAGTGTGCTGATGCTCTGTACCAGGGAGTCCCAGCTCCAGAGCACTGGTTTTAACAGGCAGCTTTGAAAACTTTCACCAAATATTCTTTAATATTCAACTAAATAGACCAATGCAATGCAGAGAAATTTTCCTCCCGTTCTTTATGTGCCTTGGTGGCTTGCAAACTGTGATCCATAGTAATATTAGTATGCACATATGCATGTAGGTGGATAGTATGTAGCATGTTGATAATATGTATATATTTGTGTAATATATATTTCACAAAATAATATTTTCCGTAATGATCTATGAGAGATATAGTCTGTTCAGTTCTGTTTCATTTAAAGATAAATGCATGTGGGTGTTTTTAATACTTTTTAAAAAATATGTTTTTGTTGATTTTTTTTAGAGAGTGAGAAAGGGAAAGAGACAGAAACATCGATGTGAAAGAGGTAACATTGATCAACTGCCTCCTGCACGCCCCCCACAGGGGAACAAGCCAGAAACCCAGGCATGTGCCCTACTGGGGAATCGAATTGGGACCTCTCAGTCCATGGGATGATGCTCAAGCCACTGAGCCACACCAGCTGGGCAAGCATGCACGTGTTTTTAAAAATCCATTTGAAAGAAAGCCAGTTTAGGGCTAGATGTTTGAGAAGTTCTTTTTTTAACTATGTCATCTAAAATAGTTCCTATTTCAAATTTGGTTTTTCCCTTAGCATCTCAAGATCCTTTAAAGTACATTAAAAATACATTATAGTGAAAATAACCACAATTCTCTCCCCCACCCCTCACACACACTGAGCCTGTCTAAAACTAAGGCAAACAGTTGGAGTTCTGTACAAAGCAGAACTTTTCACATGATTTAAATTAGAATGTCAAGCATATCGTCTTGCTGATTTGTTTATAATAAAAAGATTTTGGTTTCATGGTGCAACTAAGATATAGGTGAATGTAAACGGACTGAACATGTGAATTCCTGACTGAGAAGTATGTAACTTACCCAGGTAAGTTACACTGGGTAAGTTACACTCTTTCTAATTACCATAGGTACCTTCAGTATTCATAAGAAAGGATGTGACTTGAGGAGTTGCAAATAAAATCATTTGTTTGTGAGGAGTCATTATTTTATCATTCCCTATTTGATTCTGTTTCTCTTGGGTATACGTGTAAAGAACGGTGTTTATATTAATCAAAGATGTTGACACTAGTGGTCTTGGCCCTTGAACAGCAGACCATGAAATGGAGAGGACACTTAAAGGAAGACAATGGGCATTCGAGGGGCAGGTTTCATAGACTTGTCTGAAAAAAAAAAATTAGTGAAGTTGGCAAAGACCTAGAAGCAAAAAATACAAAATTCATAATAAAACACTACTCTAGCACACTCACACTAACACAGTACTTCTGCCTAAAAATATGAAATCAAAATTTAATTTCGAAACCATAACATTTCAAACTCAGATTTAACTTTAAATTTTCCAAAATGTCATGAGCCAAAATTCTCATGTCCAATTCTATATATACAATTGTTCGAAATAGGTCAAAGGATTTCTTTTTGAGCATCTGAAATTTGAATGGAAGGAAATTGGCCATAAAGCGTACAGCTCTGAGGCATACATATTTATGTACGCAGCTGGACCAGCACACATTTATGTAAACATAATAAGACAGGATATTGACTAACTTCAATATTATGTAATGCATTCATTTTTTCATATTACTGATATCTTGACACAGATATTTTCTATGGTATTTTACAGAATAAAATTGACTTTGTTTCTTTGAGGGGAAAAAAAAGGAAATAACAAAAAAATTTAATTGCATCTTGTTTTTTTTATTACAAATTCCCCTAAGCACTTAGATAGCATCTGGAACATAGACGTGTCTAGCATTTGGTAAGTGAATGAATTATAATTCATATGATAGCCTTGTACAACAAATTCATACCAAACAGAAATATTTAAAATTAAATAATGTCTAAATACTATTTTAATAAATGGAAAAAAATGTGTTTAACTTTTATTAAATTAGCGAAATAGAAGTGTTTTTGCAAACTTCTGAATTCTCACCTCTTCCTTGGTCTTTTTCGATATCACCCGGAGCCAGTCTCCAATCATGCTCAGGACCGCAGCAAAGTAAGCCAGCCCTACAAGGATCCAAAACCACACCACCGGCTTGTAGAAGTCTAGATATTCAATATCTGATCCACCTGTGACAAAGAAAACAAAGTAGAACAAAAAATCTTTAAATTCCTAAACATCAACCATTTAGGAATTTGCTAAAATTACTGACTGAATTTTGGCTTATAAACCATAGCAAGCTTGTCCATTGATCCGTGTTCTTTTTTTCATCTAAAATTTCTCCTTTTCCCCCAGGTAATCCTTATCTACTTTTCAAGAACCTGTTAAATAAGTACTTAATGAAACATTTCATTAATTCCCTGGGCCATAATGAGTTTCTCTTGCTCCTTGTTTCTTTTTCACTTATTACAATGTGTCTTATAATTAAGTCTAGCACTTGACTGCAAGCTGTCTTTCCACCTCTACTTTAACAAGTAGAAGCCAGAGATGACACTTTTTTGGTATGCCTTTCACTGAGTAAATTTACCTTATTGCCAACCAATTCATACTAACCAATCGGGACATACTAATCAATCAATTCAATGCCAGCCTGGACAGAGAGTAGTTCTTATTTTAAACGCATCAATACAATAAATTGATAACAAATTGCAGAGACAATGCCTTGGTAGGTCTCATTTAAAGCATAATTTGCAGGTGACTGCCATTCTCTAGTCTCTATTGAAATTCCCATGTTTGTCATAAATTTAAATCTCTAGGTCTCAAGAAAAAAAATCAGCAAAGGAACTCTTTTGTTTTCTTCTGATCTTCTCCATCCATTTGGTACAATAACTGCACCTGTGAGAATATGAATACAGTCCAACACATCCCTCCTTCAGAACAGATTAATGGGCCCTTATTAAATCCCACACATGAGCAGTGACTTTTTCACAAGCAGTGAAAACAAGCTCTCTCTTGAGAAATTCGTAACTTAGCCTGAGAAAGCCTCACACAGACATAACCATAGTGGGGTATATCCAGGGACAGTGGGAGAGAATAAAATCGTGCTAGGAGAAGACACAGAAGAAAGGATTTTCTTTAAAAAAATTTTTTTAATTGATTTTTTTTAAGAGAGAGAGAAAGAAACATTAATGTGGGAGGGAAACATGATCAGCCGCCTCCTGCACGCCCCCTACTGGGGATCAAGCTTGAAACCTGGGCATGTGCCCTGCCAGGGAATCGAACTGGGACCTCTCAGGCCATGGGACGATGCTCAATCCACTGAGCCACACCAGCCGGGCAGGATTTTTATGTCTGGAATGAGGAAGGTGAGAAGACAGAAAGTGGATCTTAAGTGATGAGGATCAAAACAGAGAAAAGGTTAAGTGGAAATGTATAGTATCCTCAAAACTTTTAGTAGTGGCTAACGCTACATATGGATGAGTGCTAGGGAGCAGATGGGTAGAAGAGAATCATCTAGAACAGGTAAACTGTGTCAGGTTGGAAGGACTGGCTCCTGTGGCGACAAGGAGTAGGTACAAGTGGACACGCAGGTAAGTCCTATGCTCCTGGTTGGCTACATGCACAGACGGATCGAGTGGCAGAAACGAAGGGCCGACAGGGAAGCCCATTAGAAATTTTTGTCCTGAACAAGCTAAGAAATTATTGTGCCTGAGCTGGGGCTGGAATAGAAAAAGAGGCATTTTGGAGGCAGAATCATCGGGCATCGACGACCAGTTAGCTGGTGTGATAAGTGAAAGGCCCTAGAATGACCAGAGACTCTCACGTGGGAGATGGCACCGGCAACTGGCCAGGAAACACAGGGGAACAGTGACTGAGAAAAGAGAGAACTAGTTTACACTGGGCCATGACAGGTTTGATGAGCTTGAGGCACAACAGGTGGAGATGCCCAGTAGGCTCCCTAAATACAGCTCTAACAGGGCAGAGCAGGGGATAAGGATTTTAGGATCAACAGCAAAGATACTGGGATGTTTAAACAGGGGCCATGGATGTACTCAATTCTCAAAATTCAACCCATACAATCATAAGAACAGCTACTAAGTAGCCAGTATATATTAAAAATCAAATATAATCCCATTGGCCAGTGTGGTTTGGTTGGTTGAAGCGTCACCCCATTGTACCAAAGTGTCGTGGGTTTGATTCCCAGTCAGGGCACATACCCAGGTTTTGGGTTCAATCCCTTCTCGGGGCACGTGCAGGAGGCAACCGATTGATGTTTCTCTCACATCGATGTTCCCCACCCCTCCCCCTTCTTCTCTAAAAGTCAATGGAAACATATCCTTGGGTGAAGATTTTTTTAAAAATCAAATATAAAAATTTGGCTGTAACATTCCTCTATATAAATTAGACTTTGAATTGCCTGACATGACATTCTCAAGTATTAAAGGGTCAGGGTAACAAGAGACCATTTTTCTATCAGGCAAATAATGTTAACTTCAGCTTTTGTTTGAGACAAGAAGTTTTAAGAATAGAGTTTCAAAGTAAATAACATAACCGGCAAAATATGATGAAAATGTTTTACCTTGTGCAGTGTTTTTTTTTTTTTTTTTAAGGCATTTCTGGGAAGGATTATGGAGGCTAAATGCATCTCATGATGGTTGACTTGGCCCCTGGGAGACTCAGCTCCACGGATTCACAGAAGTGACTGAAGAAATGTGTGTGGAAACTTGTTATATGATAGGCTCGCTAGCGAATTCTATTTTTCAAATGTTTCCATTTCAATAAAACCAAAATGACATTTTTTCCAAGTACTTTCTCTTTCAAAACCAGAAAATCTTCATCCAAATAGTTGTGACTCACTTAACACTTAAATTCACCAAGATGTTGATTTTAGAAGTGGGTTCAAGCTCAAGATGACTTTTTATAAGTCTTCTTTCTTATAAACAGGATGTCACAGTTTGAACAGAGTAAATTAGTTTAATCACTGAAAGGTTTATATTTGGGTGAAATGTTTACCCTGCCAGTTTCAGCAGATTCTGGGCCGCGGTTGAAGGGGTTGGGGGCAATGTTTTCCATTCTTAATTGCGACTCTTGAAATGACATACCAGCAGTGAAAATATCTAGGAAAAACTAATGTATATGGGAGTATTGTCAAACACCTCACAAATCCTGTTCACTTTCCAACAGCTAAGACTTATGGATTAATTTCCACCTTTTTCAATTCACTTGATCCAAGAATCTGACCCAAATTAAATTATCTGTAGATAAGTTGCTAAAAAGAGCTATTGGATTTTTTTAAATTTTTTTTTTAATTAGAAAGCATTCAAAAAATGTCTTGGCTGCTTTAAGCATTCATTTTAATCTGGCTACATTCACTCCATGGGTTCTTGCTTGTTAAGATTACACTGTCCTGGTCATTTCTCCGTCCTGAATTCACTTCCTATAAGTCCCCACCCCCAGGTCCACTCTGCCACCCCATCATTTTTGCTCTCTTTCCACAGACTCCCGAGACGCAGCCTGCAAGATGCTGCAGCCCACTGTCCACTCGGGCTCCTCACCCGCTTGGCAGGAATAGTCCCCTCAGTGTTTTCTTTGTTGCCACCAAAAATATGCACACAGATCCTTTCCATTTTAAGAGCTTTCTGGCTGATCATTATAGGCGAGCAGACAGATGGCAATAAAAATAGCAAAGGGCTGTGGGGGGAAGTACACAGGTCTCAGAAATCTCAGAAACTTTCCCAAGTAGTTACAGTCATTCTCTTCCCGACTCACGTATGACACGTGAGCTCTTTGCAATGGTGCCATTTCTCTGCGGACAGCTTGTCCCTGGTGCTCAGATAAGGAGCTCAGCCAGAGCCTAATGTCGCAGCGCACGCCCAGGAAAGGGACAGGCGGTCATTCCCGCCCAGAGCCAGTCTCTCCCCAGACGGGTCTCCTAAAACCTGGGGGTAAGCTGCATCCCCCTCCTGCCATTTCCACTGGCTTAGCACAGGGCAGGTAGTAAGACCTTTTGTCCATAGATTTAAGCCATATCTCCAACTGCCGTTATCAGTAATGAAGCTGACACCTCCATTGCCATCAATCACCCTCACGTCTGTTCTGAACTCAGGAGTGAAAGACGGGTGTGTGCCGGCTCCCTGAAATCTCAGCAGTAGGTGCCCCGCTTTTCAGTACCGGAGGCAGAGTCTCGGTCAGTGAAACAACGTGCCAGGTCCCACAGGAAAGGGGGCAGCGAAGCTGGAATTCAGACCCAGGCCTGCTTGGCTCCAGATCACAGGCTTTTTTTCACTGACCTGGTTGTCCCTGTCACCTATGAGCCCATCATTTATCCACACTGAACGGCAGACACCTAGCCGGGGCTGGAAACACGAAGTCAAGCAAGGTGTGCCTGTTTCCTTCAAGGGTCTAGCGAGAAACCAGGGGAGTCTGGGGATAAGCGTGATTTTATCAGAAGCCTCCTTACCTTGCTTCTGTCCTCATTCCAACAGTTTCTAGCCCTTGGTCCCACTCTTCTCTAAAGATCTTGAGCATATAACGCCCTCTCCCATTAACTTGCATTTTCTTTCCCTGTGACGCTCCTGAATCCCAGAATACTTACAAAGAAAAAAAAAAACGGTGATGGAAGGAGACCTGACTTGGGGTGGTGAACACATAATACAATATACAGATGATGTATTATGAATCGTTCACCTGAAACTTATATAATTTTATTAACCAATGTCGCTCCAATAAATTTAATAAAAAAATTTTTTAAAGATCTATTCTGGGAGTCATCTAGCCATTCTGGGCTAAGTTATCAACTCTATACCCCTCCTCTGGGTTTCTAAAATGATACATGTATTTTAAAATACAGATATAGTGCCCGGCCAGTGTGGCTCAGTGGATTGAGCGTTGTCCCATGGACTGAGAGGTCCCGGTTTGATTCCCGGTCGGAGCACATGCCCGGATTGCGGGCTTGATCCCCAGTAGGGGGCGTGTGGGAGGCGGCTGATCAATGTTTCTCTCACATCAATGTTTCTATCTCTCCCTTCCTCTAAAAAAAAAAAAAAATCAATAAAAACATATTTTAAAAATATATCTATACATAGATATAGACATAACATTGCTCTAAAGAAAATGGAAGCCATTTCTTATACTGGTCTATAAGTACTTAAGTTTAGCTACCCAATATTAATATCCATTTTTTTGGTTTATTTGACTTTATTTTTATTAATCAAATCCATCCCACCTTAATATACAGGGAGAAAAAGATTGTCTGCTTTAGTATACTTTCCCTTTTTTACAGTAAAGCAATTTAACTGAATGAGGTGTTTTCCCTGTGTTTCAAGGACCAAGAAAGAGGCTCTTACGGTAATGTTATAAATTCTGTTTTCTTTTTTACAAATGGAAATATGACTTTAATATTAAACAACAGCTCACCCACTAAACCAAGCTTCCCATATGCTACTGAGTCAGCAAAACACAACATACAAAAAGGTAAACCTCTCTAGCATTTGAACGTGTATTTTGGGAATTTAATTTCAGCATTCAAGATGTTCATTTGCTGTGAGGCACTTGGTCTGAAATTAGGAAACCTGCCATCAGAATGTCTCATGATCATAAAAGAAAGATCAACACACAGTCTCACTTACTCATCCTTTATGAGAATGGAAATCTACTGTACACGAGATGTACACAATTGCTATCCCAAGAAATTACCTGTATGTCTCAATCTAGTACACTTTGGAGTCTTTGTCATCAAATTTAACACAATTGACTGCCAACCTTTCTAAGCCACAACTATTCCTCACTGAATCATTTACATCTTTTTTTTTCCCTCCATATGTATCTACAATGCTTCTATACATCCATTCTGAATCCTAGAAGTTACATAACTTCTTGCTTTGTCCACAGTCTCTAAGACATCTGAGCCCTTTGGGTCAAGTCCCATTTAAGTGATCACATAGATAACTATCAATTCCTTTGTGAGTTCTCTGAGGGTCACTGGCTGACTCGGGTGTACAGACTCCCTGCAGAATTTTCCTGTACTGTCAAACAGAATAACTACCAGGACTGGTAATGGGTCCTGGATTTCAAACAGTCTTTCCCATAGGAATAGACCATCTTTATTACAAAGCGTTAGCACAGGACGGGATATATAATATGGGCTCACTACATATTTGAATGAATATACCTCCCTGGCAGAATAAACCTTCTCTTTCCAATCAGAGCAGTTTTTTCTGAGCCACTGTGGTGGTGATAGTAGTACTGACTGTTCTTTATTAGACCTCATGCCTTATCAGGTAGCTATTGAATTCCTGGCAAACTTTTATTCTGTGATCAGCTCCACAATAGCAGCTTTAATAACTGGCCTCTGACAGAGTTGCAAAGCTTTTAGGCAACATCAGGAACTGTTTCCTGCAAGGTCTCTATTAGAACAAACTGTTTTAGACAGAAAAAAAAAAAAAGACAAAAAACTTGCCATGGTTTTTCAATAGAGATTTATATGTTTTCATGATAAAAATCCCCTTCCATTAATTAAGCAAGCTCCAAGCACTCCACTCAATGAGTCATGTTTTCGGTTATAAGAGAAAGTAATAGTGTGGTTACTAAAAACGACATTTCCAATAATGACTCTGAAGATATAATTCCATCCCTGGTCTGTTTGGCTCAGTGGTTAGAGAGTCAGCCTATGGACCAAAAAGTTGAGGGTTCTATTCCAGTCAAGGGCATGTACCTCAGTTGTGGTTTGGTCCCCAGCCCTGGTAAGGGTTGTGTGGGAGGCAGCCAGTCGATGTGTCCCTCTCACATCAGTCTCTCTCTCTCTCTTTCTCTCTCTCTCCCTCCCTCCCTCCCTCCCTCCCTCCCTCCCTCCCCCTCTTCCTCTCCCTCTCCCTCTCCCTCTCCCTCTCCCTCTCCCTCTCCCTCTCCCTCTCCCTCTCCCTCTCCCTCTCCCTCTCTCCCTACCTCTAACTCCTTCTGAAAATCAATGGAGAAATATCCTCAGGTGAGGATTTAAAATAAAAGTAAATACAATTCCAAGAAAATTTAATTCTTAATATGAGATATACAAATATATTTTTCCAAGGCAAAAAATGTGATGCCAAATGATTATCCAACTCTGAAAATTTGTAAAAATTTAGTAAAGGTCAATGCATCAGAAGGAGAATCTTACCTGGGAAAACCCCAAATTATATTTTAATAAAGGAACATAAGGAATTAAACATAAAGCTTGATTTACCCAGTAAGCATTCGATAACTACATGTGAGATGAAGAAAATTTCATTATTCAACTAAACATACTAAATTTCATTGATTGAAACTCCAAAAAGACATATTTGAATAGGTAAATAAATTTATGTTCAGATGCAAAATGTGTTTTCGTAATATCAACCACGAAGATTTCTTAGAACATCTAAATTTTTGGCTAAAAAACGTTTGGTTTTTATTAAGAAAGCAGGTAACAGGAGCTCATAGTTTTGTAAGACTATGAATGTGTATCTGGCTTCCACTCATTCATGAACCCACTTGATTGACAAAGAGGAGTCTTTCTAAGGTCTTCCTAGGGCAGCTTCTAAACAACTCGTGGAAATACCTTCCTTGTCTTGCATGATTCAGTCTAATCCTCATAGTATATATTAAAGAGAAAACTAGCTTTGAAAAATGTCATAAATTGTGTTAAGTTAGGTAATTAATTAGACTTTTCTCCAATTCTGAAGAACCGCTATTTCCCTTAATCATAGACTTAGAAGCTTAGCTGTAAAATAAGCCCGAATACGTAGAATTCAGCGTTTCGCACATTTCCATATAACCAGCCTCAGTCTCTAAGGCAAGGATGATTCAGCAACTTTTTAACCCCAAACTTCTCATCAAATAAAAAACAAAATGACAAAAGTTGAGAAACAGAACACAGGAAATCAACAGTTCGCAAACATAATTTTGCGAACTGTTGAACTTGCCTCCATAAATTTGACTATAAGTCATTGTAGGCACTGCTAAAATCAAGTATATGATACTTTGCTACATAATTTACTTTCTTCTCACCTTTTAGGAAGGCTTAGTCTGCATGCAAGAGGGGTGTGTTTATTCGTGGGTAAAATACAAGTGCGGGACTTGCCCTGTGGCCCCCCGATGCTTTTTAGCCCTAGAGCATGGACTCTAGAACACTGGGCCGTCAGGAAAGAGCAGACACCAATCACCAACGTAGCCAACCAGCCACTGAAACACATCCCTTGCATAAATATAAATAAATTAAAATTCGTTGGGAGAGCTCTTCTTGCAGAAAAATGACTAAATGTGACTTCCTCAGTCACATACACAGAGAAACCTAAATGCTACGTTGTTTTGTCTTGACTAGTGGTCTCTAAATGCTTTTGATTCATTATCATCAGCGATGTACAGGGTTTGAGCATGCACATTTTCATATATTTATTTATGAATTAGAAATCTATTGTGTGCCTATTTATATCATGCATAAGAATACATAGAGCCCAGCTAGTGTGGCTCAGTGCTTGAGTGTCGACCCCTGCACCAAGAGGTCGCCAGTTTGATTCCCAGTCAGGGCACATGCCCAGGTTGTGGGCGTGATCCCCAGTGTGGGGCATGTAGGAGGTGGCCCATCGATGTTCTCTCTCATGGATGTTTCTATCTCTCTCTCCCTCTCCCTTTAATCAAAGAAAAAAAAAAAAAAAAGAATACATAGAACCCTAGCTGGTTTTGCTCAGTGGTTAGAGCATTGGCCTGTGGACCAAAGAGTCTTGGATTCAATTCTGGTCAAGGACATGTACCTCGGTTTTGGTTGTCTGGTTTCCTTCCTATGATAAAAGGGCTCACTCACTGCACCAACTTTCATGCTCATTCCCTGGGGATGAGACTCTGTTTCAGAGTTCTGGTCTAGAACACCACATCTTCATGTGTTGCTCTTGAAGTGTTCTTAATAGTTACACCAAGGTTACAGCCTGTATCTTAAACATGTATACATCACTTTCCAAAATGTACTCCTTTTCTTTTAAAAACACCACAGTTTGAAGACTCCAGTTCTCGAATATGTCTTCCAAGAAGTTCAATACGACAGTGTAAGTGAACCATAATCCCTGCTTTAACAGGCTTGAGAAGGGCACCAGCCAGTGAGTGTGCATCACGAGATGTACGACTCGGTCTTCTCTGGAGATATACCGCCCAACAGAAAGATGAAATGGTTTAAGTTACAGCAATGCCTCCTGTTTCTCCCCAGCAAGAATACCAAAACCAAGTGACAACGCCATCTGCACTGATATCTAATAGTAAGAGAGAAAGGTTTTAAAAAAGTAAACAACTGGTATTTCCTAAGAGGGGTACTTGCCTTAACTCAATGGCTGATTTTACTTAATCGTCACGAAACACCCAGAAGTAAAGACTATTTTTATGTTAAACTATATGAGGCAATTCTTTCCCAAGATCCTTTAAAAAACAATAACTCATAAGTGTTGTTTCTCCAAAGACTTTTGAAAAGGGCATACACTTCCTACCCAGCCTTTGCCACACACCTGCCCCTCATTCCAAAAACACTCCCTGGGCAAAAGGACCCAGCATGTAAAACTACAATATTAGAAGCAAAACAGCTACAAAATACATACGTTGAGGAGAGAGAGGTAAGTCTACAAAATGAGTGTCAACCTGCCTCTTCTCTAATCTACCCTCACACATTTGTCACTTTAATCCTAGCAAATTCCTCTGCTGATGATTAGCAAAGTGTATTTCTACCAGGTTTCATCATTTCTTCTGTAAAACTCAAATAATAAATCTAAAGAGGGTTACAAACAAAATAAATCCTAGTAATAATAAAGATGTTTATTAGACTAAAACACAATGCCACACAGATGCCACATTGCTACCCTCCCCCCACAATACCGTGCCAGGCTCTAGGCTCCAGGGTGCCCACTGACACACACAGGATGTTTGCACTGAACTTCCCTCCGCGGGCAATTGAGACTGGACACCTACTGACAGGCCACGTGACCTGGTCGATTCCAGAGTGTGGATCTCTTAAGGCAAGTTAAAAACAAATGTTTTCATCTTCTACAAAACCAGGAAGTACAAATATTTGCCCTTTTTTTTTTTTTCTAAGCCAGTTTATATTCTGGTCACAAATATACAACATTCTTTTAGGCTTCCACCCACATTTTTTTCGTTTATAATTTTTGGTTTTTTACAGTCTCAGCCCATGTGGGTTCTATACCAGACAGTGTGCCTATTGTCGAAAATAACATATAATAACATATACACTGTATTAAAGCATTGGAATTTGCTAAGAGAGTAGAATTTAAGTGTTCTCACCAATAAATAAATAAATATCTCTCTCTCTCTCTCTATATATATATATATATATATAGAGACACACACAGAGAGAGAGAGATATGTCAGGTGATGAATGTGCTAATTAACTAGAGAGTGAGTATCCTTTTACAGTGTATATGTGTATGAAATACCATGAGGTACACTTTGAATATCTTACACTTTTATTTATCAATTTTACTCCATAAAGCTGAAAAATAAATACAGCTATGCATTACCATAAAAATAAGTGTTAAAAATTAAATAAGACAAGCAATGCAATGCTGTTGGCCTAAAAATAGAAGATGTGTCACCCAATACGTATATATTCTAGTATTAGGAGACCTCATTAAGTCTATTTATAAAGTGGTACAGGAGCCTGAGATTAACATACTATAAGTGTAAGTTTTGCTATCATCACTGTGTCTCACATTCTCTTGTATTAATACACTTTCCACTTCTACTTAAGCCGAGTGCACAGTTTTGATGAGAGGTAGAAAAATGGGTGTTTTAAGGCAGAAGCCCTTATGGAGGTACACATGCCTGAGATTCTTCTCTCTCTATTTTGCTAATTAGAAAATTAAAATATCCCCAGCACAGCAGTGTGTCCCCCGTCCCAGGGCCCCCATCCAGCACACACAGGTGTCCGTAGTATTTTTGACCAAAGCAAAGCTTCACTCATGAACACGGCTTCTTCTTCAAGGATATGATACATTCTCCAAGAAGGAGGGCTTTGCCAGGTTAGACTGTAATGAACCAGTCGAGGAAAACATATGAACTATCGGCCTTCCCCGAGATTTTATAGAAGTACACAATATATTCTCTTTCTGGAACTATTTAAGTGAGAAGCTTGGGTCAAGAAAGAACGGTAAATAGCCAGAAAGTCTAAAATTCTCCTAAAATTAAATTAGGCTGGTGAGTTTATTCTGGAATGGTTTAGATTTTCAGGAGCTGATCAAAATGACCCATTTTGTGCATTATTACTTTTACCACAACTATAATTTATTTAAAACTGGAGTTATAACAATAATAATTAAATAATATAACAGGAAAGAAGAGAGTTGAAATGACAGAAATGTAAGTCCTAAGAGCTACAACAATAAAGCAAACAGCCACTAAAATAACAGATAGGAAAAATAAAATTTTTTTAAGTGAATAAAAAATGTGGACACTTTAGCTAAGGCCAAAAATATTGTCCTGAGAATTGAAAATTAAAGAAGGTAAACATCTTAGAGAAGTTTTTAAGTAGCTAAGAACATCAAAAGTTCACAAGTGTTTTTTAAACTACGTCATGAAAAGACCTAAGTAAAAAGAGCAACGATAAATTGAAATTCTTACTGCTAAAAAAATAATAATAATAAATTAAGAGGCAGATAATTTGGTTTCCGAAAATAGGGCAGGAGTATAAAATTTTGAACAACCAGTAATTAAATTTTTTTCATAGAATAAAAGATAAATGTTCAGCCTGGCTGGTGTGGCTCAGTGGTTGGGTGTCGACCCATGCACCAAGAGGTCGCTGGTTTGATTCCCGGATAGGGTACATGCCCAGGTGGTGGGCCCGATCCCCAGTGGAGGGCATGCAGGAGGCGGCCAATCAATGTTCTCTCTCATTGATGTTTCTATCTCCCTCTCCTTTACCCTCTCTCTCAATAAAGAGAAAAACATTTTTAAAAATAAAACAGAAAGAAACAGCATTTAATAAATAAATGTTCAACTGCACCCATCTGCTTGCCCACACTGTCATCAAATGACTTTGTTAGTGTCACGGATTAAATTGTGTCTTCCAAAAATCATGTTGAAGCCCTAACCCTCAGTTCTTATTTGGAACTAAGGTCCTTACAGATGTAATGACTTATGATGAGCTCATATTGGACTAGAGTGGGCTTTTAATCTGACTGGTATCCTTTGGACACAGTGACAGAGACACAGGGACAGGGCCGTGTGGTGACGAAGCAGAGACGGGAGTGACGGGGCGGAAGCCCAGAGTCAGCAAGGATTGTTGGCCTCCGCCAGGAGCTGGACAGAAGCAAGGAAGGACTCTGACAGTCTCAGGGATCATGCTCCTGCAGGCACCTTGATTTTGACCTTCGTGAGACCATGAATTTCTTCTGTTTAAAGCCACCCAGTCGGCGGTGCTGGGTTATGGCACCGGAGGAAACTATAGGGTCACTGTGTTGTCCTGCAAATCCAAGCGCACAGTCTAAGGGCCACGGGTTAGGAGAGTTGTGTGGATGCCCGGAAGAACTTACCTGCCACGTAGTCACCAAATCCGATGGTTGTCAGAGTGATGACCACGAAGTAAATGGCATCCAGGGCACTCCAGCCTTCTATGTGCTTGAATATGATCGCAGGCAGAGCCACGAAGAGCACGCAGCCGAACAGTATAAAGATGATGGTTGAGATGATGCGAATCTTGGTCTGACTGACATTCCACTTCTGGGGGGGTGGTGAGAGAGAAAGAGAAACCAAGATTGACTGATGACTGGGGCATGCATCAAGCTAAACTATATACACCACTATCAGCAAATTAGCAAGTGGGAATGTTATTTTATCCCCTTTTATGACTAATTTCTGATTGTCTTTATAAGGAAAAAAAATTGGGTATAGCACCAATAGCTCAAAACACACAATGCTAATAATGATGCCACTTTAGTCTTATATAGCTTTATAATGGGTAGCATACTCTCAAAAGTAAATACTTTTGCTCTGACGACAATTTCAGATTTACATCCTTCTTTCGTTTACCTGAACTATTCTTTAAGTATTTCTATTCTATAAGCATCCAATTGATTGTGGGGTAAACACAATCTAGAAGTACATGAAAATGGGAAAAAAAATTCAATCATGAATTAAACATTTACTACTGATAATTGATAAAATTATTCCCTCTCATCCTATCACATTTCCACTAACTGTTCAATTGATTCAAGTGCAATATTAAGAGACTTAAATTCTGCGGTTGCCTCCCAGGGGAACCAGATGAACTGTCGCTCTGTTCTATAGCCTTAAACTGTAAAACTAAATTCATCACAGTGACATGTAAGCAAGGATAAATCTCCCACACCCCCAAGCTACAGCTGCCATCGGAGGACCCATATTTTTCACCTCCTTCTCTTATCAGGAGTCTCCACAGTGTGACATTAAATGAAGTTAGTACAGAGAGCAGTTTCTCTCCAGATCTCCTTTTGAGATTAATCACCGGGCATTTTTCATCGCTGTCCTATCTACTGTGAAAATTACAGGCCACAGCCCCATCATAGAAGAGTCACTGCATTTTAGAGCCTGACATTTTTCTAGAAATGAAGATCAATAGGATGGAAAGTGAAAATAAACATTTCTCTAGTCCACCATCCTTATCACATATCAGAGAGCTCAATGAATTCACACTTGGAAAGTTCTCGCAAGTGTTTAGTAGTGAACGCAGGATCGTGTAGCCACTAACAGGCATGGAACTTGTTTTATTCGCTGATGTAGTTGCAGCACGACAAATACCACCCAGCGCCCAGCAGGCGCTCAGAACCGCGCGAGTAAATGAACATTCAGTGCCACCAAGTTCATGCCACTGACTGCACTTCTCAATGACTCCAAATGCGAGATATTTTTAATATCAATATAAGAAAAGCATAATGTCATAGAAAGGATAAAACTTCTGTTTTGGAATAATCATACCTATTCCACTCTAACAGTAAAAATATTTGAGAGTGAACTTTAAACTTAAATAGGAAACATAACTAATGCTAAAAACTGAAACTATAATTTAAACTGAAAAACCATACTCAAGAGTCTTATTTTATCCATACAGTTAAATGTGAAATGCTTTGATAAAAATTTTGTGAAAATATAAAACATTACTGAATAATAAATAAAATGTATTTGTGATAGTGGTGAGAATATAAATCATTTATAATCCCGTCCTCTAACACAATCCTTTTCTTTATCCATAATTTTCTTCAAACATAGAAGCTTGTAATCATGATAATACTATTATTTTTTACTTAAAATTATAATAGAAGCATTTTCATTTTATTTTTTCTCCTGAATGTAATATGGTCATGAACATCTTCAAATACATTACTGTTGGTTCTACTGAATTACATCACTTAGATAAATTTCTATCAGTGATATTACTGGATTAAACTGTATGATCACCTTTATTGTGTTTGCTACGTAGTACTCCATCCTTCACAGAAGGGCTATATAAGTTTACAAAGACACGAGCAACCAGCATGGCTACCAAAGCAATTTTTAAATAACAGAACATTGTCAGTCTTTCCTGGCTATCTCAAGCTTTCCCTCCTAGTATCTCTGGCTCTCAGAGTAAGGCCTCATTGGCAGTAGCACTATTCACATGAAATAAATGACAACAAGAAGATCGGAGGGTAAAATAACTAGCTTAGGCGAATATAGCTAGGGGACAATATATCTGGAATTTGAACTAGGGCTGTCAGATTTCTACTTTTAATGCATATTTTAAGGATTTTCTCATGCATTCATTCCTCATTTTTTCATTTATTTATACTCATTCACATAAGTATAAAGATAACTATACAGTAAGTTACATGCTAATAGGAGTACATATAAATTGTCATGGAAAACCCAAAAATGAATGTCTAACTGCACTAAAGTAATAGAAAAAGTGTAATATTTTAATAGATTAAACACTAACCACATGTAGCTAAAAGGCTACCATACTTACAATAAATGTATCTTCCACTTTTGCAATTCCTTTTCCAAATATGGTCCCTAGTTGGTCTCCAACTCCAGCCAACAAAAAACCAAAGAGGGGAATTCCCAGTAAGGCATAGATGATACAGAATATTTTTCCCCCTTCTGTGCGTGGTGAGATGTTTCCAAACCCTGGATACATTAAAAAAAGAAGAAGGGGAAGGGGAAGGGGAAGGGGAAGGGGAAGGGGAAGGGGAAGGGGAAGGGGAAGGGGAAGGAGGGGAAGGAGGAGGAGGAGGAGGAGGAGGAGGAGGGGGAGGAGGAGGGATGGGGGGAGGGGAGGGGGAGGAGGAAGAGAAGAAGAAGAAGAAAAAGAAGAATTATTCAGTTGTTTAAAAATGAGTAATAGTTTAAAACACATCACTTCAAAGTTGATTACAAAGTTCTGAAATATATCAATCACTGATTTCAACTAGTTAAAAAATCCCTTTGTTTAACATAAACTTTTAATATATTTTAATATAAAATACTCATAAGTAAACATTTCAATAATCTACAAATTATAGCAATTGTTCCAATTAAACTAGATAATAAAAACCGATGAGGTAACACGTGTAGCACAGCAGCTATTTTCATTAAATGCACTTCGGTCTCTACTAAAATCCTATTGACTGCACGGTTCTTGCTGCCATTTACTGACAAGAGTCTATTTCCTTAACGGGCTAATGTCTGGTCATGTTAATTCAGATTTTTCTCCCCATAATACTTCCATCCTTCTGTTTCTCAGCTTGGTGTTCATTGCTAGTCAACTCATCTACAGAGGGTTTTGGGTTTTTTTTTGGTTAATCATCACCCAAGAATATATTTCCATAGATTTTTAGAGGGAGTAGGAGGGAAAGAAGGAGAGAGAGAGAAACATTGATGTGAGAGAGACACACTGATTGGTTGCCTCCCGCACGACCCCAACTGGGCCAGGGATCAACCCTGCAACCCAGATACGTGCCCCTGAGCGGAATCAAACCCGTAACCCTTCAGTCTGAGGGTTAATGCTCTAACCGCTGAGCCAAACCTACCAGAGCTACTGAGGTGTTGCTTTTTAAAATTATTTTTGTTACAGATGTTTTTTCTTTTTCTTCCGTTGATTCCCCCCTCCCTCCCTCCCTCCCTGCCCTGTCCCCAGCTTTGTTGTCCATGTCCATTGTTCATGCACACATGCATACAAGTTCTGTGGTTTATCTCTCCCCACCACCCCCTCTTCTGGGGATTGTCAGTCTATACCCCACTTCCACGTCTCTGGGACTACCCCATTCTACTGAGGTTTTTTTAATGTATCTAATTTTCAAGAACTTTGCCTGTTTCTATGCCATGAAAATAATAATTATATTTATTTGTTTTTTGGTCTTGTACCATGTATTAACTCAATTCCTTGAGAGAGGTCCCACACTCCCTTTATTTAGGTGAATTTCTTCAAGTGCTGTAAATTCCCGTTTTCACACTTGGAAGCACAGTACAGCACAGATTGGTTAGTATGTGTGGCTGAAATGTATTTCCCAGCCTCAGTGAGAATCGTGGCTGACCTGGCGGCGTCTGTGAGTCTCTTTAAAGGAGTCTGGTTGAAGTAGCAACTGTGTTGGCCAGAAAGAAGGGCGCTGGCCTCCGACTGGGCTTTCCTGGGGGTGTGCTCCTCACATAACTCCCAAGAGAAGGGTCTCCCAGTCCTCACGGGAGCCGCCAGCTCCCACCACCGGCTGTTCTCGGGCCTGCCGCCTGCTCCGGGGACATCGACGACCAGCTCTGAAATGCTGTGCCCACATTTCTACTCTGGAGGCGGAGACCGGAGACAGCTACACAGTTCCACAAACCCTGCTTCAAGGCACAGGCTACTGACCACGGGCTCCCTTCTGGTCCCCATTTTGGTGCCTCCAGAAAATCTGTCTCCTTGGAACCCTCTGTTCCGCTTCTAGAGGGGATGTGGGCTCCTCGGTTCAAAAAGAGTTCACTGTCGATCTGAATCTACACGCTTCGCATCGCCCCCCGAATTCATTCCTGTGGTGCTTCCCTCCCTACACCTCCCCTGCCTTCCACCGCGAGATGGAACTGTCCCCTGCTGTTTCTATGGTCTCTGTCATCTCAGGGCAACTTTCCGGAGATGTGAGGCAAAACACACGTTTATATCGAACAGCGTGTAAAGTAAACTCATGTATCAGGGAGGGAATTAGATGTGTGGATGTAACAGTGTCTTTGAAGGTGTTAAGTGCTGATCATCTAATACAACATCCACAAATGTATAATAAGATATGCAGACATGATTGTTTTAGAAGTTTGCTTACAAGCCTACAAATAACTGATTGAGAAGGAAATCAGGATTAACAGCCTGTGAAAGGTTCACAATGTATGATAGCCCGTTCTGGATCCGTCACTCACCAGCCATGTGACCCTGGGCAAATTATTTCCTCATCTGGGGAAAGGGCATGATTGTCATTATTATCTACTTCATCGAGTTCTAAGAACTAAGTAAGCTATTACATGGAAAGTGCTTAGAAAATTCTATTATACTCTACGTGCTGAATATATGAGGTGGGGCAAAGTACATTTTACAACTGTGAGTATGCGAAACACAGAGTTTATTCTTGTATCATTTATTTATTTATTTTATTGTTTTCCATGTGAACAACCATATACCTACTTTGCCCTACCCTGTCTGTTAGGCGCTATAATAATTATTGTTATAATCACTATTGTAATAGAATAGTATTGGTAGAAGCAAAGAGTAGCCAGTCATGTGTTTAGCCCAATCCATATGCAAACTACTTAAGAGCCAGATGAATGGGTCACGATTACACAGCCCTCTCCGCTGTGTTCTGAAATGTTCTGACAAGTGCGGGTGGCATTCTTTGGAAGGAGCCTTGGCCAACAGCAGGCAGAGAGGAAAGCAACTTCTCACGCTCATGGTTGAAAGGATGGAGGATGTTTCTGCTGGAAAAGAAAGAGGACCGAGCATGGAAGAAGGCTGCTTTCAACTATCGGAATGATTAAAACATGGAAGAGGAAACAGACCTACTGTGATGCTCAAGGCAAAGAACAAAAGTAATGGGTACAAGCTACAGAACGTGGGCTCATGTTGGGGTAACTAAATGCCATCAGTGGTTATAAAAAGCAGGCAGGTCAGATAATCACCTGTAGTGTTTGATGTTTGGGACAGAGCAGTGCCATCGCCTAACCTACAGAGTATATTCAAATTTTGCCATTGTCCTGTTAAAGTCCTTTATAAGATTGTTTTCCCTGTTCCAGGGTCCAATCCAAGACTATGCATTACATTTCATTAGAACACCTCTTTAGTTTCCTTTAATCTCCTAGAATAGCTCGTACACAGCCTTTCTTTGTCTTTCATGACTTTGATGTTGTTTAAAGAGTACAAGTAAACACACTGTTACTTAAATGTGTCAGTTACACCCTCACAAATAGATTCAAGTGATACATGTTTGGCAAGAATACCACAGAAGTGATGCTGGGTCTCTCTCATTGCATCACTCCCAGGCACATGCTGGTTTGTCTTAGGTGATGATGTTGACTTTGATACTTGGTTAAAAATGTGTCCACTAGGTTTTCCCATTAAGTAGTTACTATGTTGTCCTTTGCAGTAAGTCATTTAGGAGGAAACACTTTGAGAGTACTTCAATATTCTATTCCTCCAACTTTCACTGACCAGTTATTATATCTGGAAATAAACATGTAAACAGTGCTAGAAAAGAAAACATGAAGGCAAATGAAGTAATAAGAGTAAATAAGAAAATAGCCATTTCAAACACTTCAAAAGAATACTACATATATAACAAGAATACCCTTTTAAAAATATATTAATGTGCTTTTCTATTTCATATAGAAGTGAAAAGCCCAGAATTACTAGCAGATCCCAGGGTGGGGAAGAAGGAATCAGAGGAGTGAGCGAGGTTCTCGTTCGCACGTGGCTACAGAAACCTCCGTCGGTTGTGAAAGACCCAGAAGTTCCCATTTAAGAATGGGAGGGGCTGAGAGCCCTGGAGTCAGGATGAAGAGCCTGCCATGGCTGGCACTCAAGACCTAGGGAAAACTGGCAGGACCATGGGCTCTGATGGAAGGGGTCCACACATTTAACTCGTTTACATCTGCCCTTATCTGCTAAGGCCTTGAAATGTTCTATGTGCAAAGGATCCATCCAGGGCACATGTGAAAAAGGCCCAGAAACCTTGTATTGAGGCAGGTTAGTAGGAAGCTAGGAAAATTCCTTGGCAAGTGAAATGGGGAAACTGAGACCAATAGCTAAACAGACAGCTGAGCAATTTAAAGCCAGCGAATAAATAGCAAGAACGTGTCTCCCTTAACCAAGGAAGCAAAAGGTTTACACATTCCAAGCCTCACTGAGGCCCACCCACCCAGGTCCCACTCCCCTTCCGGTGAAGTTCTCTGAAGGTAAAACTGACCAGAGAATGAACCGACCCCTTTATATGTTCATTTGGATGCATCAGCATAGCAAAGAACACACCTGGAAAGCTGGTGAATATTCTGACTGAGACCCCCCTAAAATTTCCTGCCCTTTAGAAAATAGATAAAAGCTCTTAAGACGAAGGACCCAGGGCATGCTGTACTTTCAGCCTGCCTGTGCCTTTCTTCTTTCCTCAGGCGTGTATCTTTGCTTTCTTTCTCTTAAGCTCTAAAGCTCCCAGACTTGCAACCAGGGGAGCAGTGGGCAGTGGCAGCTTGTCCTGGGCTATCCCCTGAACCTGTCCCCTGGGGCCCTCCTTCGGCCTGTGTAACTCGTTTCCTGAATCCACACAGCCCAGCTCCCTCATTTCTTCTGCCTCTGTGACTTTTTCTAAAGGGCCAAGGCACCTCTGACTAGGCTCACTCCTGATCTTGCCTCTTCTATTTTAAGCCCTTCCTTTGTTACATTGTCCCCAGCTTTAATAAACATACTCTCAAAATCACAAGGACTTTTATCTTAAAATCTTTCCTGCATGAAGTCAAGAACCCACACATTCCAGACCGTGCTGGGGCAGACCCTCCTGAGTCCCTGATCCCTTTCCACTGACAGTATCAGGGTTCCCTGAAGGAGACAAAGGCCATCCCAAAAGTTAAAAAGTCAGGGGATGTTGAAGCAGAACTGTTTGGGACAGTGCACCATTTCTGAACACTATCCAAGAACGGAACTCAACAACTTCAACCCTGTCCCGCAATGTGTATCAGCGAGCAAAGCACGGGGACAGGGAGTCCTCGTCAGCTCAGCAGGTGGACTGTTTTGACATGAGTTTTCTGGTTATTCCAGGGTCCTGCAAAGACCCCACAATGTTCTTCATTGCCTCTCCAGATGAATAACTACGTAGCCTGAGGCAGGGCAGGCATCTGAGTTACCTATTCCATCCCATTTTCTCTTTTTGCAAGAGGACAAATGTCTTCAGTTTTATCCGTAAGAAGTAACCTACCACCTGGAAGGAGCAGGGTCAAAAATAAAGAAACTTTTTTTTACTGTATTCTGACTGTGGCATTGCTACCGCTAGATTCTATTGTTTAAAAACAAAAGCCTAGCTGTCAGAGGGCTCCGCTTGGTCTGCACCCTGCAAGTTAAAACAAGGGCTCCAAGTTTCCATCCGTGCCTGGCTCAGATCCGGCCTGCAGGCGACTGGAGCATCTTCAGATAAGGTGACAGAGGATTTCCGCAGGAAGCCTCTTCCCATCACCGATAAAATGACCTCAAATCCAAAGAGGATTCTAGATATCAGGAAATCTACCTTCCATTGATAAAAAAACGGAGACCAGTCGCTTGTGGCATCTCCGTGCTGCATTTTTGTGATCTCCATCCCAAAGTCGGCAGAAGGAAGATGGACGCAGGAATGAAGATGTCTTCTGCGTCGCCTTCCACGTGGTTCTCTCGCCACCATTATGCTGAGCCCTCGAGCTGAACCCGCGCCGAGGGCAGCATCCCTCACTCAGTCACCTCCCCAGTGCGCACAAACAGTGACTTGGCAGTTTTCTGGTAAAGGGCACACCCTCGGTGACAGAATCAAGTGGCTGTTTGAGGGGATGGTTCCTCGTGCTTTCTCCCTCTCTCCCCTGGGTAAAGTAGGAGCCCACATCCCTGCACAGATTCACCACATGTGCTAACCAGGGAACAGATGCTGGGTAACTGACTTGATACTATTCATGGATTTATGAGCCTCAGATGAAAGGTATCCATTGACTCTAAGCCATAGTTTGCCAAGCTCTTAAAAATATTCATCTTTGTGACTATCTGGACTCTCTGACCCTTTCCCTGGCTAGTCGGCAGCATCTGCGAGGTGTGACAGATGGTTACAGCAAGATGAAAAAGAAACAGCATTAACTTGTGGTCTCCTTGAACTCCTGAATGAATGTTGTCACACTCAAAACGCTCCCCCTTGAGAAAGCAGCTGTTGGTTCAGGGCATCACGTATGCAGAACAACAGTGAGAGGCTGCCAGTCATCCTGCTTCCAGAGAGCCTGAGGGAACGGGCAGACGGGGGATGATGGGCATGGCCTGGGAGGGGTGGCACGGATGAGCCCAGAGGACGAGACCAAGGAGGGGGTCAGTGGTATACCACCGCGGGCCTGAAGATCAACTGTTAAACGTTCAGAAATTCTGCAAGTCAGCTGACTTCCCATCAGAATCATTTACCCTGCAGAAACTGGCATGCAGTTTGGGGCTCCCCCCTCTGCCACCTGCTATTTAGCAGCACCTTGCAGAATAAAACAGAGTCAAATGTAAGAGACTGTAAGCAGCCTGTGCCATTAATTTGGATGGCAGCCGAGCCAATACCTGTAAGCCAACTCTTGGCACGTATGAGTACATCACGCAGAACAGTTAGCATCTCCTCCTCACGCCACCTGCAGGGGAGGCCGGTCCCCACACAGCTGCTGTGAGTCCATCACAAGAGGACCATCCAGCAGGAGGCCCGTATCGGCACCCCGTCCAAACAGTCCCAAGTGGACAGTTGACTGTTCTGACAGAATGTATTACCACAGATAAACACTGCCTGCCTTCAAGCACTGTAAGCATTTATAATTATTTAATGACTTGCTTAATTTAATGAAACAAGGACACCATTAGACTGGGGTGGTTCTAATACCTTAGCAGCCTACCTAAGCAAACCCAAACCTCACCTAGTACATGCTCCAAGGTGAAGAAACCAAAACCGAAGGGCAGCCAATCACACACTGCCAATGGGGCTTTCCCTGCAGAGGCAGCCCCTCAGCCACAGCCAATCACAGAACTGCCTTGCTCTGCTTCCAGCTCTTCTCTATAAAGTCTGTCCCTGCCCCCTGCCAGGGGTCCCTCCGAACACTCCGGTCAGGTACGGCTCGGTTCAAATCTATTTTTGCTCAAATAGACTCAACATTTTTAATATGCCTCAGTTTATCTTTTGGCATTTGCAACAACCTATTTAATGTCAGTCTATTTTATATATATACATATAATATATATATTTACATATTATACACACACACACACACACACACACATATATATATTTCCAAGTAGCTTGCTACTTACCATAATTGACAACCAATAAATATTTCTTGATAGGCACATAAACCTGAAACAACCTCACAATATTTTAGAAAGATGGTAAAGATAAAAAAATATATACAGGAAGTATTTCTGTGTAGAAACTCATAAAAAAATGAAAATTTCTCCTCCATTAACTAATAAATTTATGATCTATGCAATCAAAATAACCCAGTTTTAAAATTTTACGACTGCATGAAATGATTCTAAAATCAATCTGGAATAAAATGAACAATACTAGTCAATAAATATTTAAAAGGAAGACAAATGTAAAGTTGACTTCCAAATTAAAAAGATGCTACCTACAGTTTTAATTAAGATTATGTGGCAAATTAATAAAAACTATTAAAAACATAGGAAAGGTTTCTAGCATGCAAATGAATGTAATTTTTTATATCATCAGATGGATTAAATTATCTAATGTTTTTTTAAATATGATCAAAAAATACCACAAAGAAAAGACAGGAGAGTAGGTCTCTAAGCATAACTCCCAGGGTAGAACCATAAAGAAAATGAAGGATAAATATGACTACACAAAAATACAATGATGCTGTATGTGAAGAGAAAAGCAAGAACACTATGTAAGGGCCAAACGTTTTTGCTGAGTCGGTGAAGAAAGACCCACAGTCTCTAGCAGGTTCTGCTAGGGTTTCCCTTGATCGGAGAGCTAAGCTTCCATTTAATTTTCGGGGCTGAAGTGGCCGGAATTCATCACGTTTGCACCTGTGATTTGAGACGTTCCAATTAAGTCTGCCAGCACAATCACTGAAACCTTAGGCTGTTACTGAAGAATACACCTATTACCAGAAAACTTCAAATATTTATAATGATTAAATTGATAAGCCCAAAATACAGTATTGGTTAAGTGTCCTTGGGATATTTCTGAAAGCCTGTCAAATAGCCAACTATCACAGACAAGTTTACTTCCACTGAAAAATGTCAGGCTCAACTTCTAATAAGCGATTCTTTTGGATAACAGTAGCCTTTCTACCCTCTGTGTGGGACTGACATACAGGAAGTAATACAGTTCAACTGTTTAGACCTGTTGCCTACAGCATATATACTTTGGACTAATGGGTTCTCTTTGTCTTCTGTGCAGTTCGTGAAAATCTTGCCTGTTAGCCAGCTCTCAATGGTTCTGTAGAACTTTATGATTACTTTTATTGACAATAGCAATGATAAAACCGCATTTACATAAACCCTCCTATAGTTAAACACACTTTTAAAAAATCTAAGTTATTCTAGCCCTGGCCGGTTTGATCAGCGCCTGAGGACCAAAGAATCATGGGTTGGATTCCAGTCAAGGGCATGCACCTCAGTTGCAGTTGGATCCCCAGCCCTGGTTGGGGTCATACAGAAGGCAACCAATTGATGTGTCTCTCACATCAATGGTTTTCTCTCTATATATCTGAAAATCAATAGAGAAATGTCTTCTGGTAAGGATTAAAAAAATATATATCTAAGCAAGTCTAATCCAAAATTTAGGAATGTTGGACTCTATTACCCCAATACCATGGAGAGAAAATTTAGACAAGAAAAAAATGCATATATTATTATCAATTCTATAGCATAAGTACTAAGCTGTACATAGAAAAGAAAAAATCAAATATCATCACGGCAATCTGTATGATTTAATTCTGGGCACTGAAAAATTGATCAATAAATACTACATGCCAATCACTGTGCTAGATACTGAGAACACAAATATAAAGAAAACACTGCTTTAAGAAATTCCAAATTATTAATAAAATCAATGAAATAGGCTATCTACCAACTTATCTTTGAACATGAGTGAAGGTAAGTACATAAATGAAGAAAAATATGCCACTCCAAAGCCAAGGATGGCAATATGTTCCTGACAAACTTCCTAAAATGCTGGGTTAGCATGATTGGGGTCCCACGTTTACTTTGATCCTGAGAATCGGTCAAATTAGGTCTATTCAGATGCTGAATCTATTCAGAGGCTAGAACTGCTCTCAAAATGCAGCATTGAAGCTCTAAAGGTTGGAGAGACCCAAGAAGAGACTTGAAATAACTCTGTACCTGGACGAAAAAATGTTCATGTACTACATCAGGAAATTCAGCATGGGACCCAAGGAAAAATGAAGAGGGAGAAGTAAAGGAAAATGAAAAAGAGAGTGGACTATAAATCATCCTACTCAACACGAGCCTCTAAACAAAACTCCATAAATCAATCAACTGCTAAAAAGCATAAATACCTCAGTATTCAAACTTAATTCATTCCGGAAGGCTGTTCGTAAACCAAATCATTTTTTACCAATGGAAATAATATCAATTGAATTAATCTGTTCCAGACTCCCGAATGACTCCCTGTTTTAACCTTTCTTATATGCAGCACACATCGAATGTACTCTTTAAGCTATAAATAAACACTTTAAAAACAAGGACATGAAAGGTAAATGAAAATATAACAAAAAGGAAATGAAATGTACAGTAAAAAATGAAAATTTAACAATGATAAGCAGCAAAAACAAACAAACAAAAAAACACGAAAATATTCACAGCACAGTTTCCTGAGATGTTAACAATGTGAGGTTTAGCATCTCACACTCCCACCTTCTCTTCTTTGTCACCTGAGAGACATGTGACTGATCCTACAGGTATCAGCATGAAAGGGTTGTCGGGCTGAGAAGTGAATTGTTTGAGATATTCAGTAACCTTTCAAATATCCCAAGGTCAAGTCAATGTACAAATCACCACTGGAGGAGGGGAGGGGAGAAGCTGGATTTTTCTGATTCCTTACATTTTTCACGTTGTTTGCTCCTTCTAGAATACAAGACTGGGGAGCAATCCCAAGCAAATGATAAGACCTGAAGCTTCAGCCTGAATACTGCTCGCCCTTGATACCTCATCAGGTTTCTCACCTGCCACCACCACCCAGGTGATACTGATCAGCCTGATGGTTCTTACGCAAGAATCCTATCAGGTTACTTTAGCCCAAATCCTCCCTCTCCCCTAATGTGGCCCCTTAGTAATTTTCAATCTACTGGCCCTACTTCCTGCTTCTTGATTATAATTTCCACGTGGTCTGGTTGTACAGCTAAGCCCAGCTCCTCTCCCCTTTAACAAACTTCCAGGGCAGTGGTCCCTGCACCTTTCATGAGAGTCCTGAAAGTCAGCCTCGCTGTTCTCTAACCGTGTCAGTGAATACTTCTTTCCTTAACACTCTGAGCAGTAAAATGATAAAACTCTGCAATTCACCTATCCTCAAATTACCCTAAGAGTAATGAAACATATAATAAATGCAGAATTAATTTTCTTTTTCATTTCAGAAAGTTGGGTCTTGGTAGATGTTAACTTGACGTGTCAAGAAAGCTTTGCTATCTTTGATCTATAATAATTTTCCTCAATTGCAAAGAGACTCATTCAAATTTATTTTCAAATACAGTGAGGGCATAAGGGTTAAGACCGTAGGCTCTTGAGCCCAAATATCTGGGTCTGAATCCTCGCTTTGCCATTCTGCCACTGAGAACGTTACTTTATTTTTAAAATCTCCTGGAGCCTCAGTCTCCTCCTTTTTAAAATGAGGATTATGAGCCCAGCTGGTGTGGCTCAGGGGCTGAGCATCAACCCACGCACCAAGAGGTTGACGGTTCGATTCCCAGTCAGGGCACATGCCCAGGTTGTGGGCCCAATTCCCAGTGGGGGGCATGCAGGAGGCGGCCAATTGATGTTCTCTCTCATCGATGTTTCTATCTCTCTCTCCCTCTCCCTTCCCCTCTCTCTAAAATCAATAAAGTGAAAAATAATAAAATGAGGATTATGTAAAATAACATTATAAAGAAATTAGCATGGTGCTTGGCACCTGGTGAGTCAATGAGTATTAGCTAGCTGACATCCCTTTCTTGGCCGTAAATAAAGCAAGGCTCAGGTACTGCAACTGATGCTCAGAATGTGTCCACTGTTGATAAAAATGATGCTGGTAATGGTGATGCTGATGATGCTGCTGCTTCACCCCCTCCCCGAAACATCTTTAACATAAGGAGTGAGCCAACTTCCTTTTTCGTGCTTTTTATTTTGCAGACGATACAAGGAACAAAAACAGCGAATACTTGATACTAATCAAATAATCCATAATGCAAGTGCTCTAAGTCACTGCAATTCACTCCTCATTGTCACAGCCAGGCAGGCACTGGCCACCGTCAGAATACTGCCCGTCATCAGCAGGCAGTAAACATATTAACTGCACCATTTGAGGGGGAAAAGACATCTACCATTTTATACAAAATTGTAAAGTGTCAAAGTTGAAATGGCCAATGGAAATCTAACCCCTTCATTACATAAGTATGGAAACTAAGGCCAAGGAAAATGGAAGTATTGGTGATGATTAGGTAGCATAGACTGAAGAGATAAAATGCAAAGCTGCTTACTGTTAAGTGCCTACATTTAATACAATTTAACTTGAAATCAGGGTGGCTATTACTTTGGGGCAGTAATTCAAAACTCATCAACTGCTGTCAATACTGGTCAGGAGAAGAGAGAGTGTGACAGCCAACCTACCAGAAAACTGCATCATTATGCACACACTGAACTTCGTGACGAGGACAGCTGAGGCTGCGTCACCAAAACCATTCAGGGTCATCAATTAAACTCAGCTGAAATTCAACATCCATTAGCATCTTTCCAGCTCATCTCTAGTCTGAGATTGGATTCCCGTGTCTTCCAACTCATTTATTTGTGTATCTTATTTTTTTATAAGAAGAAAACTAAGAATGTCCATTTACATGTTTAAAAGGTAGATCCTCAATATCCAAAGAGTAAGGCCATGTAGCCTCAATATCATATAAGTGTGTATGTCTCACACAGGGTAAAGGCAGACATTCTTTGCTTAATTCAATATTTACAAGTAAAAAGTGTCGGAGGACACATCAGATCCAGTGCTTCTCAAGCCGTTCTTCTGTAAATCACTTGCAAATTTTCCAGAGGCAAAGATGGCAAAGCCCCTTCACCTAGAAAGATGGAGTCTTAGTACTAAGTCTATAGCCATCAGGAGAGAGAGATGACTAGATATCATCACATCATCGGTTCATTTAAAATCTTCGGGAACACACCCATACGTTCCTTTCTCAACACAGGATGCAATACAGGTCAGAGGGTCCGAGTGCCAACATCGCAGCCAGGATCCACCCTGTTACGCCCTGTACTCACTGGGTAACTCGGGCACATTATATAATCTCTCAGCACGTTTATTTACTTATCCCAAAATGGGAGTAAAGACAGCAGCTACCTTATAGAGGTACTGCAAGGACGGAACCTTCACATGCAGGGAGCACATCAAACAGTGCACACTAGGTGCTACACCTCTTTGCCACTAAGCCTGGCCACAGTGAATTCAATGGAAAGAACTTTTGTGGCCCCCATCCCCACTCTATGTCCACAGATCAGAGAAATAAATAAAAACATGGGGGGAAAGGTAATGCAAAAAAAAATAGGTATCTTTTAGATTCCCAAATGCCACTTCCAGCCTATTTTTTCTGGTCTGTTTTTCCCCTAAGGCTACAGTACAATTAATTAACACATAACCTGCTCTATAGCCTACTTCCTTATTAAGTCCCGCATTAGTTATTGTGTCTACGTATTCGATGTACTCCGACCACCTAGAAATTCCTCAAGAGTTGCTCAATAAATATTTGCCAAGTAAATGACACACTAATTAGGAAGAGCATGTCTCTGGAAAATGGTATTACGCAGGGCCCAGAAGATGTCTGCAAACCACAAAGGAGAGAATAAAACATCCTGTCTAGAATTTGGAGCCTAAAACGAACAAGAAAGAATTAATTCACTGAGATCTAAAGATAAAATTAGGTGAAGAGAAAGAGATGGGTATGATAATAGTCTATGAAAGGAAGTTAAATGTCCAATTGCAAAATTAAAATCTGTACTCTGGATAATAAAGGAGCAGAATTGAGATTGTAGGGAGTCTAATCAGTGCTGCAGCTCACAGAATACAAATGGTTTTCCAGAATTATAGAAACAAATAAAGGTAGAAAGAATTGTAAGACATACATGATAATATAAAGAAAACAGAGCAGAGAAACAACATAAAAATTGTCAGTGTCCCTAAAGGTGCCCCTATTATTAGAACAGAATAATCGGAACCATAACTAAACAAAGGTTTTTCTTGAACAAAATAAGAATAAAAAACTAACAAAATAAATGAAACCAATACAAGATTAAAAGGAAATCCCTAATCTAAGAGGGGTGGGGGTGAGTTCAGGAAAACAGGTTACCACTAATAGAAGAAAAATCAGGCTAGTATCAAACTCCCCCTGGATAACAGCAAATGCCGAAAGAGTAGAGAAATATCTACAGTCTTGGTAGGAAAAAGTTGTGATCCAAGAATCTGACACTTGACCGTGTGTGCAAAAGAAAGCCATTTGCAAATATGCAAGTATTTATTTCACTCACACTGCAAAATTGACTGAGGACAATATAAACTCATTGTGAGATAAACCCTCAGGATAACAAGGTATTTCCATGGCATGCTGAATTATTTTTCTCCCAGTTTAAGGGACACATTTTGGATCTTACATCAGATGACATGAGAATTTAGATGACTGGATCGTGTTGTCTAGAGAATAAGTGAACAAAACTATCTTTTTCCTTCGCAGAAGAAAAGCAGTATACAGCACACATTCTACATGACAAATATATTAATTACTGTATCTTTGAAGTTCATGTTAAAAGCTCAAATATTTTTAGTTTGAAAGACTAATAAGCCATTCAGTGACAGCTATCTCCCGCCAACAAGCTCAGATTTATAACATCCATAAGGATCACGGGTATTAGCTTGTTAAATACCTCTAACAATCAGTAATCATGATATGATACCAACTATATCAAGCATATCTAGGAAAATGACTAGCATAAAAAACATGGTCATATCTAGTTATTTTCCTTTTCTATGCATTTCTGCATTTTTATGTTTTTATATTAATCACATATTACCATATACAAAAAAAGACCAATCTACATATGATAAATTTTTGATAAATAAAATAGGGTAACATCATATTTTTTAAAAAAAACAAGCATAGAAAAAAAGGACTATTATAAAGTGGTACTGGGCTCTGGCTGGGCAGCTTAGTTGGTTAGAGCATCATCCCCGATACACCAAGACTGCAGATTCAATCCCTGGTCAGGGCATGTATGAGAAGCAACCAATGGATGCATAAATCAATAAAAAGTGGCATTGGATAAAATAAATAAATATATGTATTATATGGTATATAACATTTAAATATCCAATGAGCATTACAGTGACAGACAACTAATGATCAACAAAAAGAATAAAGCTATGACATGTTCTTTTCTTTTTTCTTGAATTTGTTGGGGCGACACTGGTTAATAAAACTATACAGGTGGAATACTATGCAGCTGTAAGAAAGATAGATCTCTTATCCTTTGAGACAACATGGAGAGACCCAGGGAGCATTGTGCTAAGCTAAATAAGCCAATCAGAGAAAGATAAGTACCACATGATCTCACTTATTTGTGGACCATACTGAATAAAATAAGCTGATGAACAAAATAGACCCAGAGACACAGAAAGGAGTATGGTTCAGACAGACAGACCTCTGGGGGGGGGGTAGGGGGATGGATGAGATAAACCAAAGAACTTATATGCATGTATGCGCAACCAATGGACATAGACGACAATGCTGGGGGGCGGGGGGATGGGAAGGAGGCTGTCTAGGGGGGAAAAGGGAAAGCATCTGTAACAAAAATAAATGAATAAAAATTGGAAAACCTGAAGAGTGGAAATAAAACTATACAGGTTTCAGGTGTACAACTCTATAATAATATGTCATCTGTGTACTGCATTGTGTGTTCACCACCCCAAGAAGATACGACATGCTCCTAAATGGAATAATATGTGGGTGCTGAACCGATGAAGCACATCTTCAGGAAGCAATAAGAAAACAACCTCAGAATCTATTATTATGTGGAGACAGGAAGGTGGGGCAGCTTTCACTTGTGTAAGGAAGAGCCATGAATATATTAATCACACACACACACACACACACATAGATACACCAGTGATTTCTACAGTAACAGCAAGAAACGGTAACAGTGACTGTGGAGAAGGACAGAGTGGAACCAGCTGCAGGGAGCTCACCTGTCACTGTATATTCGGATACCACTTGTTTCTCATTTGTTTGTTTAACTGTGTAAACATACTCCTCATTGTATCTTTAAGTAAAATTATACAGCACTTAATTTTAAGTAAGCAAACCATTAATCCCTCACTATTTGCATGCCCAGTGTTGCCATATAAAAGAAGACGATGTATTTTTCATGTTGACGTAGGCAAAACCCCGAGCTCCAGTTGCCTTCATATCTTTCTTGCGTTCCCGGGAATTCTGAAAGGCAATTAGCACTACACATCTCAGACTCCCGGCAAACATTTATAAAATTAAACCAGGCAACAATGAAGGAAGACACAGTTTATTAAATGTGATTTATACTCAGGTCTATGCTAATTTTGTCTTCCTACAATTACTCATATTAAGAATGTCTTGATCATAACAATCTCCTTTCCATTATCATAATCCACAATTTCCATCCCCTAATTTATCTCCAAAGAATATGTTGACTTCTTTCTCTGCGCTTAAAATCTTGAAATTTTTTTCCCCAAAGTCTTTTTTTTAACCAAGATGACATGGATGGGGATTGGACTTTAGTGTTCTGAACTACATTTCTCATCATGTTTACAGAATACAACTCGGAATCTGCAGGAGTTTGGGGAGAAATGAAAATATTTGACATGTACTATTACTCAGAGCTCAGCAACAGAATAAGATTTTTTATTTCTGGAAACATAGTTTCACCTGGTTTCCTTTTGAGCTCTATCCTCAGTTCTCTACGTCATTATTTAATCTCCTAGCATCTAACTGAGCATACTGCTTCTATGTTTCTCATATGGTGTCTTCTCTGAATTTGTGAAGTGCCATAAAATCACATTTTTCATCTCTGAAAAGTAGAATTATTCAAGCCAATGGCTTTAAACCTCTCTGAGGATCTTGGACCCCTGGAGAGTCTGATACACACTGAGGAGCCCTTTCTCCAGAAACATGATTCTAAACCCTTAAAGCTTATCCTTATACCTCCCAGGGGATTACAGAAGGTAACTCACAAAGCTCATTTCAACCTCGATTGAACAATGAAGACAAATGGACAAATACAGCATATTCTTTTTTTCAAAGAGCAATACTATGTACATAGTAGTTAATTAAACATTATTAAACATATTATCCTTTGAGTTTTTGTAAAATCCTGTGAGACACCAAGCACATTTATTATTATCCACCTATTAGGGAGTTATTTAGACTATTCGCATGAAGGAATAGTCTAAGCTCAGAAAAGGAGTTCAATGATATAGTCAAAATCACACAGTGAATACAGATTAGAACCAAGACTCCAATCCAGGTCCTCTATTTACAAGTTTCCTTCTTTTTCCTTGCTTTGCACTCTTTTCTTTAGCTCCTGGTTGGCAAACCTTTCCTGTACAGGACCAGAGTAAATATTTACAGCTTTGCAGGCCATCCATGTGGTCTCTGTTGTAACTACTCAACTCTGCCGTTATAGCAAGAAGGTAGCCAAAGGTAATATTAAAATAAGTGGGTGTGGCTCCGCTCTGACAATGACGTAACAGGTGGCAGGCTGGATTTTGCCTACTGGCCACAGTGTGCTGACCCACACACTATTTTGCCTCAGCGTCACAAATAAACTTGGTCTTTCCATTTATTTTCCTAAATTTCCTAATTTTTTTTTCCTTTTCATTTCTTTCCCTACATTTTATTTATCATCATGATTCTGACCTTATTAAACAGTGATCATTACTAAAATGCTAATGGAACTCCTAAGCAAGATCATCAATAACAGCAAAATCTGTTGAAAGAAAGAAAGAAAGAAAGAAAGAAAGAAAGAAAGAAAAAAGAAAGAAAGAAAGAAAGAAAAGCTAAGATTATAATTTTACAAATTTATTTTTATTTTGACATCGCTTCCCTGATGAAACCACTGGGTGGGAAGGTCGTTCTGGAACACAGTCTCCTTCGATAACACAGTAGGAGCCAGGAGGCCATGTGAGAAGTTAAAGCATCCTCCGGCAGTGATGGGGTTAAGGAAGCAAAGTCTGGAAGGCTGAGCGTAGAGAGAAGAGTATGACGCGCAACTCAACTTGCCCACATTTGTTGTCTGTGTGTGTGTGTGTGTGTGTGTGTGTGTGTGTGTTTTAACCCACTCGAGGATATTTTTCCATTTATCTTCAGATAGAGTGGGAGGGGGAGAGAGAGAGAGGCATCTATGGAGAGAGACACATCGACTGGCTGTGTCCCACATGATCCCAACCAGGGCCAGGGACAACCGAGGTCCATGTCCTTGACCGGAATCCAACCTGAGACTCATCGGTTTGTGGGCCGACAATCTAACCGCTGAGCCAGACTGGCCAGGGCCCATGGTTTGTGTTTCTAAAATACAATGGGAAGTGATAGAAGTTTACGATTAGTAATTAATGGGCATTGTTTGATGACCTGTGACTTTCAATTGTTCATCCTGTCAATATAAGTCGGGGCAAAAGTAGATTTACACTTGTGAGTATGTGAAAGAGAGTTGATTCCCGTACTATCAGTTATTAATGACGGTATTATTTCTCACGCAGACGTCTGTGACCCTCCTTCTGCCTCACCCTGTCTCCCCCAGCGGGACTTCAGAACCGAGAGGTGGCGGCACGGAGTCCCTTTCCGTTCGGAACCGGTCATGTGCATTGTGCTTTCTGTGCACGCGAACCACGAACGCACATATGACCCGGGGGTGGCACAAATATTTCTTCTGTAAACATCATGCTATAGTTACGGTACCACATGAACAACAATGCCAATTATCCGAGAGTAAGACTGCACAAGTCTAAAAAGAATTTAAAAAAAAAAAAGGATTGGGGAGGAAACAAGTATGTCGCATCATTCAGCTGGAAGCAGACCGGCCCAGGCGAACGCTCTTCCATCCCTTCCTTATCAAGTGAAACACCTGAGACAGTTACAAGAAGTATCTTCCTGATAATCATCTCACCTAGTTTTAGTCCTAGCCAGAGCCAGACCTGCATAGCTGGTGGACAGTCAGAGGTTCTATAAAATCTATAATTTATGACAACAGGGCTGGGGTTCAGTGGTTAGGAAGGGGGGGAAGACAGGAAAAAAATAGATTCTGGATGTAGTCAGGGCATGAACTTCATGAAAATATTTTGCTTCCAATTTGGGGGTACTTTCTTGATCACAAAATGTTGATGGTGATTGCGTTCCAGAAGATTAAAAACAGGTTACTGGACACTTTTCCAATGTATGCAGATATATAGTAAAGCGTCCTTTGTTTCAGAATATAAGCGATTCCTGACTTGAACACACCCAAGACTACTATGCTGATACCATAGCCAGCCTGCCTCTCATGGGTAGTCCCAGTTTCTGTTAGATCTATAGTCTCTTGCTCTGTGTTCTTCTACTAGAAAAAAAGGAGGAGACCTAGAAGGAAGAGGAGGTAGGAGAAGAGGGGAGAAGGAGGGAGAGGGGGAGGAGGAGAAACTTCCTCACTCCTGGGAAGATTATGTCTCTAATCTTTCCCACTAGCACAAGATTCTAGGATTCTGAGTACTAGGTGCAGAACTGAACCCCTTTGTAACATACATATGTAGAGAAGATGATGAATCTATTTCATTATTGCTTTGGAGTCTATAACCCCAACAGTGCAATAATTCAGATTTAATGCCTATCTAATATACCTTTGAACTCTGCACTTTACTACTATTCGTAAGACATATTCTCTGAGAAATGCATTTTAACTTAGAAAGTAAGTAAATCTATGTGAAGATTTTGAATGGCAGGAACAAATGTTGCTAATATCCTGAGATAGGTTTCTATTTCCATTAACTTAAGTGGATGGGAAGAGAAACAGAGAATCAAAAAATAAACAACAACAACAAAAAAACAATTCCTTAATTTCAACATTTGTATTTCAACTGCCCAACACCAGAGTTACATATTTTGGAAAAAATAAGCATGCACTTTAAAAAACTGGCATAAAAAAAAAATGCAATGCGATAGTAGAGTCAGGGCTGGAAGTCACCTTGCAAGACAATCTCCTTCTAAGCTTCCTCAGAGAACCTTAACTTTCCCTTAAAATGGGTGTCCAAAATCCAAGATGCAGTTCTCTGAGAACAGCCAAGAGACCAGTGAAATGCCACAGAATTATGGGTGTACTAAATTAATAAAATAACAACCACCCACCAAAGTTGCAATGACATCATCCCCTAAGAAAATGCTACCTGTCAAATTCTACACCACTGCTTCAAGTGTATTCATTTCCAGGTTCAGATAGTGGCTCCCTAAGATTACAAAATTGAACAGAAAACACTTATAATTTTTCCCTCACCTTTTTAGTTGTAGTTTTCTACCATATCCAACAGAGAGGTCCTAGACTCCCTGCTGAAGACTTTTATTTATAAGGCTTTACAGCTTGCAATACACCCTCTGCATTTCCAAAATTGATCTCTTCTAAGAAGATAAAAACCTGGATAAAGTGTTTGTTAAAATTACTCCAAACCTTTCCGTTTCTTCCTGTTTTTCTTTTTAAATTTTGTTTTGTTTTTCTAATCGTTAAGCATAATGCTGAACAGGCAAAATACCGGCTTGCAGTAAATCTGTGGCAATTGTCATACAGCCTTAGCAATTCAACCTAGGTAAACGCAAACTACAAAGTCCCCGTGGCTGGTTCAAAATACAGAAAGACTAAACACAGAAACTACAGAACTGAATTCGGTCTCTGTGCTCCAGTGGCAGGAAACTGGAGTGCTCTGTAGCTAGAACAGCTACTCCACGGGAAAGCAGAAGTCTCAACACGATGCTTTGGGATCTCCCAGCTGCTGTGCAGACCTTGGCGGTGCCCGTGACCCATCCTGACACTCAGAGGTCATGGTGATGGAGGGACAAGCTTGGGCAGGTCTCGGCCCTAGCATCCCAATGGACTTTCCAATGGGAAAAATTTTATAGACTTAATGCCTTCAGGTAATAAAACCATCTTACCTCTTATTCCTATCTTTAAATTGACCTCAAAATAGAATACAGTTGTCCATTACATCATTTTGCCAACAGTCTTGCCTGGAGTGTAAATGATTTCCTATCAGCTTTCAAACCACAGAATTTAGATCACTACTCCTACTGTGGCAGTCTTCTAAGGTAAGTGTATCTCCATCAGTAAACGTTCTTTTATATCATCTCTCGGTCCGCTCTTCCCCCTCCTTAGAAGTCGACATCTCTCCTATGGATGAACGCAGTAACCTTCTCCCTGGCCTCCCCGCTTCCCCCCCTTTGTGCTCCCAAAGGCAGCCTGGGTCACAGTCACGACATGCCTCTCTTCTGCTTAGATCTTTCATGGCGTCCGACTGAATTTAAGACTGTTGCTTGACCTACCAGGTCCCACACACCCTGGCTCTGGTTGATCTTGCTAACCTTGCTTTCTCCCAGCTCTGCCGCATGGAGCCATCCGCAGTCCTCGAACCCGCGCATCTGCCCCTCTCAGAGGCTCTGCCATCGCTGCCCCTGGGCCTTTGCGCTCTTCTTGACCTTGTCCGGGTTTCACTTAAATGGCACCTGAAGAGTCTCCTTTAAAACCCCTCCCACTCCCTACCCGGCTCCGCTATCTACTGGCTGTCACTGCACACAAACTTCTTCTGTAGCATTTATGACCATTGATAATGGTCTCATTTTTTTTTTCTCCAATTTTTATTCATTTATTTTGTTACAGATGTTTCTCCTTTTCCCCTCCTAGACATGCCCTCCCCATCCTGTCCCCCCCACCCCCCTAACATTGTTGTCTGTGTCCATTGGTTATGCATACATGCATATCAGTTCTTTGGTTCATCTCATCCATCCCCTGCTGCCCCCCTACTCTGAGGTCTGTCAGTCTGTCTCGTTTTTAACATGTAATAACTGATTGTTGTTCTCTTCGACCCCACTGTGAGCTCCAGGTGCAAACTGCCCACCTGCATTCCTGGTCTGAATCAAAAAGTAAACAAAAACTGAGGTGTGTTGGGGGGGCGCTACTCCAGTGACTCTTCCTGATATAACACAACATATACAACCTTGGCCACTTCCTCCTTTCTCTTCGCAGGACCAGCTGGTACTCTCCAGGAAGCGCAAGTCTGCTGCCTAAAAGTACAGCTCAGTACCAACCTTTCGACCCCTCTTTATACTGTGTTAGTCACCAAGGCCTGTTGGTTCTGGCATCTAATTATTTTAGCATTTTTGTCGTCCTCTTTTCTTTCAACAGCACCTCCCATCACCCCAGTCAATGTGCTCACGCTCCTTCCATGGGTCCCCGAAAAGCCCTCTCAGCCGTCAGTCCCCACGTACCCCTCCTTTCTGATGCACCTGCTCACGTCTCAACCTGCCCCTTTCACTTGCCAAAGAAGAAGAAAAAATCCATGTTCTGTCTTACAGTAGGTCCAAAACTCACAAAAATCAACTGTACTTTTCCCATCTGAATCAGTCAATAATATTTCCCATTATTCCTTTAAACAATTCCTCTGGTCCACTCGAATACTTACTTTCCTATCCCCAAAATAAATCAAGCTCATCCCTCTTGTATTTTTGCTTGGCCATGTCAGACTCAGAGGCTCCTCCCCCCTTTCAATCCAACCCAAACTTTCTCTTCAATCACATTCAACGTCTCTCGTTAACCTTGTCCTCCCAGTTCCAGCCCACAGGCTCCTTCCTTTTTCCCAACTCCCAGAGCCCTGAAACCATGGTCCCGTGTAACATGTGACTGCACGGGTTTCTGTCGTTCTGCGGTTATCTTATACGTGTACATTTTACCTTGCAAATTGCACTGCAGGCCAGGACCGGGTCCTGTCCTCCCCCAGCAGCCACAGAAATAGCACTGGTCCAACAGGAGCTACTTACACTGACTTAACAATTCACATGGTCCTGAGCATGACTCCCTTCAACAACAAACAGCACTTCTAGGTAACTGGCAACCCCCAAATAGAACATACTGTCTCTGACCCCCGATCGCACCCACATGAACCCCCGACGCCTGAAACGTTCCCTTTCACCTTTCCTCACATGGAAAATTCCTAATTATCTTTCTAGTCCCAACGAGGACTCTGAGTAAGGAAGGGGAATACTCCTTGCCCCTTTTCCTACCCACTCACCTACCCCAATATCTGTGTACAGCATCACTCCCATCCAGCCCCATTAAATGCTCTTCAACATACCTGACGTACTATGGCAAACGATTACTGGCCCATTAGTCCCTCGACTGGTCTGTGTGAAACTTAAGCTCAAGTCATTTACCTCTCATCATTGCAGTAGCAGAGTGATACTATTTTATTATTTGTTGAATCAACAAGTGAACAACAACGTGAGTCATGAAATCGATGGGAAGAGCTACAAATTTGGTATAATAGGTATCAACATAGTGTTACATCATTTCTAGTGAGCCACAGTTCATACCATTTACAACGCCTATTTGTTTTTAACTCCAAAAACAATGATCAAGCATCTACTGTGTGCAGGCACTGGGCACACAGAGAAGACTCCAACACATAAAAATCCCTTGACCTCACAGAACTTGCGTCTAAGGTGAGAGAGGCAATGAAGTCTGGCTGTTTGCTCTGGCAGAGTTAGAAACCACAGCGGGCTCCGAGCAGAGTGTCCTCTGAGCAAGGATGCTCACACGGATGGGACGCCGGCTTGGACCAACGTGGTAGCAGTTTGAATGGTGAGCAGCAGTTGCATCATGGGTCGCCTTTAACGGCTGAGCCAACAGCTCTGGCTGATGGACCGAAAGTGAGGTGTGAGCGAGAGAGAGAGGAGTCAAGAATGGATTTGAGTCTGTGCAACTGTGAAATAAAATTTGGGAAGGGTTTGGAAGGGTATGATTTTGGAAAGAGTATACAGACATAAGAAGAGATTCTCTAAAATTAGTCCTTAAATTTTAGCATTCCACTTTGTGCAACTGAACTTCCCTTGGATGTATTTCCAGTGAAGAATAAGGATTCCTCTGGCCTCCAAGGCAAATAGGTAACACTGAAGAGAAAAATCTTGGATAAGCGCAGCCAGGGCAGCTCCCTGAGGCACTGCCTGTACCAGGCACCTTATAAAACCCACTGTGATTTCTTCTCCAAAACCGCCTCCAGTTCTGTTTTTAAATGACTGATACAATGCCACGAGTGGGCGAGGTGACCATTTCTATCACCGCTAAAAACCACGTCCAGGCTCACACTATTATCGTTAGTATTAGCAATTATACTTTAAATTTTTAAATGCACACCTATAAAAGAAGCCAAAATGTTTACGCAGCGCTAGACCATAATCCAGTCCAAGGTCAGGGGAGGTGGCCTTGACCTAAGAGTACAAGCTCATGAAATGAAGGTGGATGACCTAGAATGACCTAATTCACCGCGGACGAAGGCCTGAGAGAGAACAGTAGGAGATTTGGGCTGCCAGGCAGCTACCTAAACAACCTAAATAATCCGTTACTGTGCTTAATGGCTATAATTTGGGGTAAGGCTGGTAATAATGGTTTATTTTATTTTTTTCATGTGTTGAAGGAGATGTCTGCAAAACTTACTGAATTTGGGATTCGAAAAATGAGACTGTTTATAAACATACGATGCAACAGTAAGTCTGTATAATGACTAAGTCTGTTGTGGAATAATTGAGTGGTGGTCATGATGAGTTATAAGCTGGACTTTTGAGTCTTCCCTGGGCAGAAACAAACCATTCTCACTCAGTCTGTGAGTTTTTTTTCCTTCCAGACTCTAAGTAGTTTATACAATAAACAGTCATTTCCATAGTAGAAATGACTAAGATGTCTAAGCTCCAAAGGGAACCTGTTATTATGGTGAGAAATCAAGGTTGCCATTCTTCCAGATTTTCACAGCCACATGACTTTTGACCTAGCTAACAGGAAGGTGAGAGTAGACACAGTGCCTTGACCTCTTAACAGAGGCAAAGGTCAACGTGCTAAGGTATTTATTTCATCAGCAAGTGATCCGGCACAAAGAGGCATCACCGTGGGTGCCCATAATGATGGGTCCCTACAAATTCCTCTCAAAGGGGAATTTCCAGCAAAAGTTCATCCATAAATTTTCCATGTGCTTGTCTTTAGGACTTGGCTATAAAGTACTGATTCGACAACCTTATATACTTCGTTTGTCATTGGCAGTGACATCAAAGAATAAAATTACAATTTTTAGAATCTTAATTCACACCCCCAAATCAGACATCAGGCCTGGGAGAGAAAGTGTCATTGGCAGCACACACGGAAGGGCAGAACTTGGTTTTGCACCTATATTTCCTTCCATTTAAAATTCCTTCATGCCTGTGATGACTCCGTTTCTTTCCCTATCTTGAACGGTGTGCTCCAGGCTGACCACTTTCCATTCAGCAGGGCAGGTGCCACTCCTCCTGGGCCCCACAGCACAAGTGCGGGCTCCCGCCAGGGGTCTGCCTTTATGTCCTCTGGATGTTTCTTGGGCACTGAGTGACTAAGAGAAGAGACGTCATCTACACATACCCATCCCGCTGCCTAGAAGGTGCTGAGAGTGTGCACGCTCAAGCCTGAACAGGAGGCCACCTTCCACTACGTGACCCTTTATCATGATAACAAGCAGAGTAGTTCAAAGGCAAAACGGCAAGGGTTTACACTTGAATTCTTTTTTGTAATCCTCATAGTTCAGTGTTAAATTATATATATGTGTGTATATATACATGTGTATATATCTATACACATATATATGTATGTATACATACACACACACACATATATGCTATTGGAAATATACATAATGTATAAAAAGCAAGCCCTAAAGTAATTATAATAAACATGCCTATAAGAATAGGACTATTCTGTTGAAACGTAGAGTTAAAATTTATAAATTGCAAAAGTTGATATCAAATCATGAAAAAAAGTCAAAATTGTATTCCAACCCTTTCTTTCTACAACCAAAGAATCAAAGATGCAGGATGATTTAAAATCACTTGCCCCCCAGCACATACACAAATCGTAATTTCAAGCCAGTCCATGAGGTTCTTCTCCATTAGTCAAATAGCTGCACTGCACTCCAGTTTCACGTGTATTCTGAACTTAACTCAGTATTCTGGAATGATAACCAATTCATTTCCAGCGTGCCTTTGTTCAAACCTTAAAACCTTCTTTCCCAAATTAATTTACTAAAATCTAGTTGTCTACCTTGCAAACACCATTTTGATTGACTGTTAAAAAAAAAATTCAAACAAATGAATCTTAGCTCACAAGCTGTATGAAAATTAAAAACAAAATAAGTTGTCTCCTACCTATGGTGGTAATAACAGTGCCAGCAAAGAAGAAGGAACTTCCCAAGTCCCAGTGACTGATTTGATTGGAGGTGTTTCCTAACGGTATAATCCCTGCATTTATTGCTGCCACTATTTGCTGCAAGTTTAAAAAGAAATTCATCAGTACACAAGAATCACACGGAGGCATCAAACAGCATATATTCCACCCCAGATGACAAGTTAGACAAAGAGATTCAATTCTAAAGGTTTGCGTTTCCATTTAAAGAATACAATATAGATTACAACTTTATACCAAAGAATGTAATAAATGTGATTATATTTGATACCCGTTGACTGGACCTGCATGAAGCTTATCATATTGTACCAACATGCATTCATATCATCCAGTAACATACATAGTGACTTATTTACGTTAACAACTAAATGTAGCAATGCATTTTTAGTAAACATCACAGATAAAATATCAGATGGCAAACTACAGTTTAATAAGATATTATAGCTTCATCAAAAAACACAAGTATTCCCAAAGTCCTAATCATTTTACATGTTAAACATACGTAGCCAAGCCTGGGATGTGTGTAACTAGAGAAAGTAGATATCAATAGGATCCAACAAAACAGGCTAAGATGAGCAGGAAAAGGCAACAGCAATTCACTATCAAATTAAGCAAGTCCCTCTACATCTAGATTCTCAGAATCTCTGCGGATTTTAATTCTAGGACAACGAGGATCACCAAAGACCCGTACATGACAATCAGTCAACAATATTCACACAGGGACTCTGGGATCTGGATGCTGCCTGAGGAATACAGACAGACAGACGATGACATTTTAATCCCTTGTTCAACCATCAGGTGCTGGGGAGGGAAGGGGGAGCTGCATAGGCACTAAACACAGAAGAGAAAATGTGCAGTAAAAGAGAAACAGAGAGATTGTTCAGGTGAGACGTTTCTGTTGGGAACAGAGTTTCAGAAATCTCCATTATTTAATCTACAGATTTTAAAATTAGAGGAAACTTCATTTGATAGGCAAAGAAATTAAAAGCTGAAGAGGTAAAGTGGCTTGTTTAAGGTTACAGTTTACTGGCGAGTGGACGCACCACCCAAGAAGTGCCTGCCCAGCGAGGTGGAAGGAAGCTGGTAATCCAGCGCTCAAATGCAGTATAAAGCCTCGTCCATCTCGTACACTTTCATCTATACATTAGAACTTCCATGGTTAATTGAATTGTAATGCGTTACTTTAACAATGACATATGTTTGCTGCAAAATAATTAGAAAAATACAGACAAGTATAAAGGGGATAATAAAAATTATTTGTAATTCCAGAATACAGAGATAATGGCCATTATTTTTACTTTTTTTTTTTCATTTATTTTTTTTTATTAATTAATTTTTGTTACAGATGTTTCTCCTTTTTCCCCCACTGATTCTCCTCTCCCCCTCCCTCCCCGCCCTGTCCCCAGTTTGTTGTCCATGTCCACTGTTCATGCATACATGCATATAAGTTCTGTGGTTTATCTCTTCCCCGCCACCCTCTCTTCTGGGGATTGTCAGTCTGTACCCCACTTCCACGTCTCTGGAACTACCCCATTCCTGTTATGTTCATTATATTCCACAAATAAGTGAGATCATATGATACTTGTCTTTCTCTGTTTGGCTTGTTTCACTTAGGATGACACTTTCCAGGTCCCTCCATGTTGTCTCAAAGGATAAGAGATCTTTCTTTCTTACAGCTGCATAGTACTCCATTGTGTATATGTACCACTGTTTTTTTATCCATTCGTCTACTGATGGATACTTGGGCTGTTTCCAGATCATAGCTATTGTAAATAGTGCTGCTACAAACATGGGGGTACATATATTCTTTCTGATTGGTGTTTCAGGCTTCTTAGTGTATATTCCTAGAAGTGGGATCACTGGGTCAAATGGAAGTTCAATTTTTAATATTTTGAGGTAACACCATACTGTTTTCCATAGTGGCTGCACCAGTCTGCATTCCCACCAGCAGTATACTAGAGTCCCCTTTTCTCCACACCCTCGCCAACACTTGTTGTTTGATGATTTGTTGATGGCAGCCATTCTGACAGGTGTAAGGTGATAGCTCATTGTTGTTTTAATTTGCATCTCTCTGATGATTAGTGATGATGAGCATTTCTTCATATGTCTCTTAGCCATTTGTATGTCCTATTTGAGAGATGTCTATTTAGTTCTTCTGGATAATGGTCATTATTGTATTAAGGTATCTACTCCTGGTATTTTGCTACCCTTTCTACATAGTTGGATTTATGAAATATAGGAAATGTATCCTCTATTTTAATTACTCTCCTTTATGGAGTTTTTCCTTGTCATTACCATAGTTGTTTAATCATTGCCCAATAAAAAGACATAATGCTATTCTAAAGTTTGTCTTATTAAAACAAATGGTGCTGTGGACATATTTGTGTACAAATATTTTTTCATTTTTGAGTATTTCCTGAGATTTCTATAAATGAAGTTGCCACATTTACGATTATGAATATTTTGAAGCACCTGATATGTAGCTATCCAAGAAGGTTGTTACAATGTACAATCCCTACCCCAACAATTTACAAATGCTTAGCAATACTCTTACCTCTAATATTAATATTTTATTTTTACCAAATAAGAATTATTTCACTTATATTCTTTATTGTGAGTAAAGTTGAACACTGATGTTTCCTTTACCATATATAAATACACACAGATACACATATATACACATATATTCGCAGTTCAATGAAACTAGTTTTAAGTTCATTAATTCTCCTTATCTGACTCTCTATTGTAACTTTAATATCAGTTTGAGCAGGTCTCCCTGACTGTTTCTTAAAAAATTTTTTTTTTGCAGTTACTAGCCTATTATTCTTGCACAAACTTTAGAAGCCTTTAGTTAAATTTCATAGAAATTTTCATTTCCACATTGTTTAACATATCTGTTGTTTGGATATATGTGAAATCTATACATTAATTAAGGAGAATAAACTGTTATAATAGTGAAACTTCCCATCAAAGAGCATGGTATGAATCTCCATTTACCATGGTATGAGTCCCCTTTAATATTCTGAAATAGAGTATTTTTATATACTTCACATAGGTCTGTAAGGTTATTCTTAGGTATTCTATTTTTTCCACTTTAAATTTTAACTCGTTATTGCTGTCTATTGCCCTTTCTCTGCACCAGCAATTCTCAATTTTTAAAATCTCAAAACCACTTTATAGTCTTATAAACTATTGACATCAATGAGCTTTTACTACATGTAAGTTATAACTATTGCTATTTACTACATTTGTTTGCATTTCTAATTTTTGAAATGTTTTGATTAATTCATGCAAAAACTAACAATACTCCCATTACACATTAACATAAGTAACCTACTTTTATTAAAAATGGTTGTTTTCCAAAACAAATATTTAGTGAGAACAAGGGCACTGTTCTATAATTTTATAAATCTCTTAAATGTCTGGCTTAATAGAAAACAGATTCTAATACATGCTTCTGCTTTTAATATGTTGGGAGAGAACAACACATAACCTGTGGAAAACTCCATTGTACACGCAGGAGACAATGAGAATGGAAAAGCAGAACAAACAAACTTAGTATTACTAAGAGTATAGCTTTGACTTCATCAACCCTCAACCACTGGCTTTTCCCTTTCTCATCACTGTTCTTATTTCTTTTGTTTAACTGATTCTGTTTTCTACCTGGAAAACCGAAGTAAGCAAAATTATAGATTACAAACAACAGCATTTTAACTCTGTGTCTTTTGATAGCAATATTTTATTGCTTTTCGTCGCTTATTACATTGCCCAGTATTCTTGAAAGCAATGTTAAAGAAAAATAATGAGAACAGACGTCTTTGTTTTTTGTCACATAAAATCCTCAGTGACTTTGTTTTATCATTCACTATATTGACCATTGAGCAAGAAAATGGTATTTAATTAAATAATTATGAGCACGAAAAAATGAAAGGGACATATCAGTAAAACTAAAAAAAATGTTAAATGTCTTTGGAAATATCTGAAGATGGGATCACACACAAGGTAAGCACAGGCTCAGCGATCTCTAGCCTTATAACTAACTCCAAGGAACAACTTATGCTTCAGTAAAAATCAAAGTGGGGGGGGTGGACTTAGATAAACTATAGTTGCATCCAAAGCATATTTTTATATTTTTTACACATTTCTTCAACATTTTCATTTATTTTTTACAAACCAATTGCTTATGGTGTTAGGCAATGGGGAAGCAAGAGAAGTAAAAACATGGGTAATACAGATGAGAAAAGATAAGGCATATCTTTAGACTCCACCCCATTAAGTAGAATTATTTTATTAACTAGAAGCAAGCTAATTCCTCCAACAACTGACTGAATATAACCTTCATGACCAGCACCATCATTTTTTTTTTTTAGCCTGTTCTTTTGCTTGTTAATGATGAGGTGCGACATTACCCAGACACTTGGATAAGGTCCACAAATTATTTAAATGCAAAATAAGCAAATGTAGACTTACAAACAGTTATGCCTGGCAATGTGTGGGTTGGAAATGGTTATCACAGAGCTGTGATGGTTGCAACAGAAGCCTGAGATGGAACTGAGACTATGTCAAATCACTGTGAGAATGAGTCTACCATGAGGTCCTTTTTCTGGAGTCCTCTGGTAAATTTATTTTATATTTTTGTACAAGTTCCCTTTGTCAACTCCCACAGGAAACTGAATGCCCTTGGCCAGTGCACGGTCATACATCTAAGAGTCTCTGCAATTTCCACATCAATTCAGGCCATCCGATCATTTCACAAATACCTTCATGAGAGCTGTTTCTGTATCTGCCATATTATGTGACTAAACAATCACTTCATCAATAATAAAAAGTCACTTTCCCGTTAAAGGAAACTTTTGTGGACAATCAAGTCATGTTGGCAACTGATGAATAAGTTGAACTGTGTAGGTTCAGGTGAAGTGAATGTTGGGTCCTACGCATTTAATCCTAATATATTATTACCCGGGGTTCCAAACCTAAAATCTACAATAGAAGTAATAGATCTTGGTTGGATTCACACTCAATTTTGCTCTTCAGCTTAAAGTCAATAATAGAATGTGCATAACAAAAAGGAAGTTGAATATATAGTTATATAGTCAAGAGACTTATACTCAAGAAACATAGCTCTAAGAGGCTTACACTCCTAGAGATGATAAAGGTAATTACCCATAAAATTATGAAAATCTTAGTTTCTATGACAACAGTGGCTTTAGAATAAAGTTCACAGCATTCTATTGTGAATGTGTGCATTCTTAAATTATAAGAAGTTGATGTCTCCATGTCATATGGCTTTCTAGAACTATAATCAGCTTTAACACTAATCACTGTCGAGACACTTGTTCGTGACCGTATGAAATCAGCACACCCTCAGAACTCAAGGAAATTACTGACAATCATAAAAATGTCCCCGTGAGTTCAACGCATGAAATAATATTTCTAGGACCATTGATAATCCAACTAGGGAGCAAACAATTTCTTGAAAGTCACACCATGTTAACATATTATTCCACAAGTAGACTCTACTGCAGCTCTAGCTAATGATAATACTGGGTTGGACCATATAATATTGCCAATATCCAAGCACTTTTAAGCCTACAAAATGACAATTTCATATTAGCATGCAAAACAATGGTACTTATTTTTTCATGAAGAGTGTGTTTAAACATGCTAAATGTCATTGCAGTGTAACAATATTTATTACTGCCATGTTAAAAGTGAATTTCCATAAGCAGGAAACCTCATAGTAAACCAGTCTGTTATGGACTTATAGTTCTACTGTGAACAATATATACTTGTTGGTTTAAATAAAATCCTGTATGTCTGAGAATTCTGTTCTGGGGAAGCATGGACTAACTGTTGAATCCTTATTGGATATTCAAGATGTGTCCAACTTTGCATATATCTGAGAAATCAAGGGATATTATCTAATATTTAAGATGATTACATTTTATAGAAGTAACTTTGTATATTCATCTTTTGATATAAAACATTCCACACTGACATACATTCTAGCCTCCAATTCGATAAATGAACTTGAGATACATTCCATATAACTTCGTTTTTCAGAAATTCTATAGTTACACGAAGGTGGCATTTGTTTTTTATTTGTTCGGTGGCTTTTTTTGTGTTGTTTGTTTGTTTGTTTGTTTGTTTGCTTTGGGGTATTTTTTGGTCTAGAAAAAATAGAGGTATCTACATAAATCCAAAAAAGAAAAATTCCACAATTACATTCCATAGTTAAATGGACTATTGGAAGTATTGACAAAGGTGAGATTTTTCTAAACCTAACATCAATGATGTTTTTCTTTCTAAAACTCTTTATAGTTGAATAAAACTCACTAAAAAATAAAATAAATATATTTTTCATTTCATGCAGAGAAAAAGAAATGAAGTAGTACTTTTGCATATTTTATACAAAGCACAGGTGATTCAATATGCTATATTTAGAGTCTGGTAAAGAAGCAAGTTCAAGGTTTCCCCAGAGTATATCTTTTCAGCGAGCAAGGCAATATGCAAAAATGTTTTTAATCTATTGTTTTTGTTGGAAACAATTTAAATCAGAATCTAATTCATGGTTTCTTAAAAAGGCTTTCAGAGTCCTTGAATGTGTTTCCAAGTAATGGATGACCTAAGTTTAACCACACATTAATTAGAAATTCTTATAAAACACCCTTTTTTTAAAAAAAAAAGTCTTAATTCTTATAACTTCAAAAAGATAGTATTTCCTGCAGGAAGCAGTATCTGCACACCAACCTTTGGAAAACACCTCAAAAAGTCAAGATCTCGCTCACCTGCCCATGTCTCTCCTTCTACTTGGGGATTATGCCATGCATGTCAGAGCTATTTTTATACAGACTAATCAGTGCGCACCTTTTTTTCTTGGCCTTTTCAAAGTGTAAATTGCTTTCCTATGTAGACACCAAAGCTTAAAGTCCCAAACTGGGAACAACAGTGTTCACTGGAGGTAGATGTCATCAACAGGGTCAAAACCAAGAGACATACTGCTGGGTGGAGGGTTGTATCCCCCGGTTATATCCACTTTGAAAGATTGAAACAATCATGAAAGTAACATACGTAGTATTGGACATTTGGAAAAATAATAATAATAAAAATCACTCACAGTCCATAAAAGAGTTACTTTGCAACATGCACGTATTCAATTTTTAGTTTTGATTTTTTTTTTTAAGTTATAATCATTAAACCTGCTTTCAACTGTTTTCATATAACATAAGCATGTTCCAAGGCATTTTGGAGTCATCAATATCTCACTTCCCAGACATCAATATCTTGCTGAGTAGCTACATGTAACACAGTTTACATAACCCCTTCTCTATCACTGAATACATTTGCATAATGGCATCCAAGTCCGGTGACCATTTCTAAGTTGTTGCAGGGATATATCAGACGAGGACTGAACCGAAATACTGAAATTCTGCTCTTCCTGGAGGCTCGCGTGAAATGACCTGTGATGCAGGAAGGGCTAGAACACGGTCAGGACCCCCGAGTCCCTACGACACAGAAGGAGCCAGAAAAACACCATGAAGCCAGTATCCTGAGATGTGCACTTCCCAGCTGTACATTTTTCATGAGTTTTCCTAGACCCCAAAAGATGGTATGGCATATTAATATTCTATCAGAATATTCATCTGTCTATCTTTCTGGCCTCTTCCATCTCTGCATGAGTGGAGGGGGGGGGGGCGGACAAGATTAATAAAAGAAAAGAAAAGAAAAATAGAAGGAGGCTGAGTGAGAAGCCAGAAAGAAACAGAAGGGCATAGAGAAGGGAAAAAATAAAAGCTGCTGAGATAATAAAGAAGAGACATTTCTACAAGAATAAGCCAGGAACTTAATACAACTTATACTTACTCTATCTAGGAACTTTTTTAAAAAAGGCTGTCCTTAAAATAGGATTTGTGTGGGCAGAAAATCTGAGATGAAGGAGACACAGCCTTGAAGACAACTTTTTATACCATTTTGCCCAGGGCCTGCCACACTAAGCAGCATGTATTCAGGCGCTGTTTCTGAGGCCTGGTGTTCTAAACCGGTGGATAAAAATAGCCCAGAATGGAACAAAGGGAGTTTCAGTCTGTCAATTACATTCATCCATAGAATTTCCAAATTTGGAGATTCTGTTGGCTTTTTCAACAGAATGTCACTGATCTCTGCTCATTTGATTTTCCAGTGCACTTAAGCCTATATTTCCACAACAGCTACAAATTTAAACAGGTTTTATGGGTTTTAAAAATAGGTTTTAAAAACAAATGATTTTTCCCTTTTCTTCCTAAATATGTAACTAAAAGATCATAACAAGGATTGCAAATTTCAGCCTCTGTATACAATGCACAACAAAGAGACCAATTAATCCAATTTGTATTTGAGTAAATTAAACTTTTCACATCCCAAATTAGTCATCAGTAAAGGCCAACTATCACAAAACTAAAAAATATTCCAATAATATTCTGATAGTTCCTCTGTTTCAGGCCCTGTAAAATGTATGTATTTCTTACTTCAACTGAGTTGACTCATTGCCATTAAATAAATAAGCCTACAAGAAATGTATGTGCACCCAGCCAGTGTGGCTCAGTGGCTGAGCGTCGACCCATGCACCAAGAGGTCACTGGTTCAATTCCTGGTCAGGGGACATGCCCAGGCTGTGGGTCCAATCCCCAGTGGGGTGCATGCAGGAGACGGCCAATGGATGTTCTCTCTTACTAATGTTTCTATCTCCCTCTCCCTTCCTCTCTCTCTAAAATGAACAACAACAACAACAACAACAAAAATAATAAAGAAATGTATATGCTTCTAGCTTCCAGGTAAATTTCTTCATATACTGCGATTAAGTTTACTACTGACTTGCTAACTTGATGCAGAGAGAAAAGGAAGTCTTACAAAACTATCTGATATGTTTATATTGCTTCGTTCAACATCACCAAATCAAGATAGCAAAAATAGTATATGAATTACTTCCTAAAATGTAGTGATTCATACTCTTCCTGCTTTAGCCTCTTAGCTCTCCCCCAAGTCTCCCCATCTTTCTCAATTACACACCCATACACTCACCAGTTATTGTAAATACTGAATTAGCTGAAATCTATTTTGTTGAGAATCAGGAATGTGATAGAATTGCTTATACTTTTTCAAGCCAACGCCAACTAGAATGACAGAGCTACCTTTTGACAACTGTCCAATAGTTATTGCACAAAAATGCAATTAAACCCTTCCCTCGGGCACTTCTCAGACCGACTTCAGAGTGTCACTCCACAGCCATCAGCACCCAAAACGAGCCTGGCGTCTTTCCCCATGTTTCCTACATTAGTCACTCACAGCTGCTGTATTGTTCGTCTTCATTCGCACAAGGATACCAGTCCCCCAAGCATGTCCGAGTACAGCAACCTAGGAAGAGGCCATTGCTAGAGTGACCCTTTTATTGTATTTTGTTTTGTTTTCATTTTTTTTTTACTGATTTTAGAGAGGGAGGGAATGGAGAGGGAGAGAGAGAAACATCGATGTGAGAGAGAAACATCGATCGGTCGCCTCCTGCATGCGCCCCGACGGGACTGAGCCCGAGACCTGGTGTATGGGAGGACACTGGAACCAAATGAGCCACACCAGCCAGGGCACTAGAGCGATTGTCAAGGGACGATGGGTCACACACCTGGAGGAATATCAAGTTGAGCCAAACATCCTTAGTGATCTCCACGTCTCCTGCCCTCAAACTCCCTCAAACCAAGAATTTGTTTCTGCTGGTGGAAGGAATGGGCTGTTTAAACAGATGGAGCAGAGAGGGGGGGATGAAAAGCCACAGTAAAGCAACATGGAGTCTCTTGAGGGTCCAGGGGACTCACGAGGGGGAAGAGAGCTGCCATCAGGGGGTGACTGAATACAATGAACTTCACTCACTCACCGATCTTTAATCACCTACTGTGCATCTATCGGGTGTCCTCGAGATAGTTACCTCTCCTAAATAACTATTTGGAACCAGCACTGTAAGACTGAGGTGTGTCACCTTCTCATAAAAACAACCCTGTCACAATGATTATCCTTCGATACCAATACAGTATCACATAACAGAAATCAGATACATGTTATTTATCTTCCACAAAAGCTGCGGCATGAAGAGGTGAAATGGATCACAAGTACCAAATAAGTAAAAATAATAAAAACCAAATGAGTAAAAACAATACAATGTTTTAAAGATTTTTGTACTGTTTCAGTCTCAGGTCTTGGTATTACAGTTTAGCTAGATGGTGGCTTTGGTTGCCTAGTTTGGGGCATAGCTGTCCTTTATGATTTATTTCTATGTGAAACACTTTAACGGTCCCAAGCAATAAATACATTTATAATTACATTTTTTTAAAAAAAAAATCCATTCATAAGTTTGCAACTGGGCGAACATCCTGTTTATTTTATCCACATGTGCGTAATGCATCCCAAATGGTCACAGGACGTGTCTTTTATTACTGTGTCATACACAGCCTACGTGTTTAGTGTAACGCTAACTGCTCAAGAATTATTTGTGTCATGTTTGGGGCTTAATGATGTCTAAGCATACATAAAATCACTATCGTGGATTTGTAAACTAGACTACCAACGGTATATTACAGTTCCTGGTGAAGAGAGTGAGACTTGGCAGTAGCATTTGACATAGCTCATCTCTCCCACTTTGTAACATGTCCTCACTTGGTTCTCAGGACCACACTCTCTGTTTTTCTCCGGTCTCCCTGCCTGCTGTCTCATCCCCTCTGCCTTTGAGTCCCTGGTTCTGTTCCTCTCCATCCATCCACACTCCTCAGTGATTTCATTTAGTCTCATGGCTTCGAATATCACCAATATGCTGATAACTCCCAAATGATTCTTCACCCTGGACCACTCCCTGCTTGGGTGTCCAAAGGGCAACTTGAGCCAATCATATGCCAAATCGGACTCCTGAGCTCCCCCCGGCCCCAAAACCTGCTCCATCTGAGTTTTCCCCATCTAACTAACTGGTGACTTCTCTCTTCCAGTTCTTCAGGCCCAAAACCTATGAATCATCCTTGACTTCTTTCTCTCACACTTCACATCAAATCCTGTCAAGTTTATTTTTGACATATCCCAACTTGATCACATCTCATCACATCCGCCGATTCTGTCCTCATCCAGGTCACCACCATCTCCCCCCTGGATCCTTGCAGCGGACCCCCTTCAACAACCTGTATTCTAGCCTCACAGGACAGCCAGGTGGTCCTTTTAAGTTATGTCAGATCATGCCCCTGCTCTGCTCAAAGTCCTTCCATGATCCTGACACTGACTCCAAGTAAAATCCAAGATCCCTTACACTATTTACAAAGCTCTATGGGATCCAAGCCCCTGTCACTTCCCTAGCCTCTTTTTCACATACATTCCCTCTTCCTTCCAACCATATGGCCTCTGCCAAGATCGTGCCTGCTTCTGGGCTTTGCTCTCGCTCCCCTGGCTCCCTGGAATGCCTCCCCCCAGCTCTGCACATGCCTGCCCATAGCTGACCGTCTCCAGGTATACCCGTTTCACTGCACTCTGCAGACACTGTGGTTCTTTTACAAACTGAAGGTTTGTGTCGACCATGTCTATTGGCATCGTTTTTTTCCCAACAGCATTTGCTCACTTAGTGTCTCTATATCCCATATTGGTCATTCTCACAATATTTTAAACTTTCTTCATTATTATTATATTTGCTATGGCGATAACATGGTCCATGATCTTTGATGGTACCACTGTATTGTTTTGGGGCACCACCAACTGCACCTACATAAGACAACACACAATGGGTAAATGCTGTGTGTGTTCTATTGCGGAGACCAACGGTTCCCCTCTCTCTCCCTCTCCATGAGCCTCCCCACCCTCTGAGACACCACAAGATTGAAATCAAGCCAGTTAGTAAGCCCAAAAGGCCAACATGTTCACGGGAAAAGGAGAGTCACACTTCAAGCCAGAAGCAGAAACGATTAAGCTCAGAGAGGAAGGCATGTTGGAAGCCATGATCAGCTGAGAGTTAGGCCTCCTGCACCCGTTAGCCAAGCTGTGGACACAAAAGAAAAGCTCTTGAAGGAAATTAAAAGTGCTACTCCAGGGAACACACGGATGATAAGAAGACAAAACAGCCTTACTGCTGATGGGAAGGAAGGTTTAGTGGCCCGGACAGAAGATCATACCAGCCACGACATTCCCTTCAACCACAGCCTAAGCAGAGCAAGGCCCTAACTCTGCTAGATTCCCTGAAGACTGAGAGAGGCGAGGACGCTGCAGAAGAACAGTCTGCAGCTCTCGGAGGCTGGTTCATGAGGTTTGAGGAAAGAAGCCATCGGTACAACATACAAGTGCGAGGTGAGGCAGGAGTGCGGACGTGGACGTCACAGCACGTTATCCAGAAGGCGGCTGCACGAAACAGCAGATTTTCAATATGGACGAAACAGCTTTCTATTTGCCATCTAGGACTTTCGCGACTAGAGAAAACACGCAAACATGATGCCCGGCTTCAAAGCTTCAAAGGACAGGCTGACCCTCTTGTTAGGGGCTAATGCGGCTGGTGACTTCAACTTGAAGCCAGTGCTCACTTACCATTCCAAAAATCCTAGGGCAGATAAGAATTATGCTAAATCTCCTCTGCCTGTGCTCTATAAATGGACAAACAAAAGCTCGATGATAGCACCTCTGTTTACAACATGTTTCACAGAAGGTTTCGAGCCCACTGTTGAGACCTACTGCTCAAAAGAACAGATGCCGCCCTGGCCGGTTTGGCTCAGCGGTTAGAGCGTCGGCCTGCGGTCCGGAGAGACCCGGGTTTGGTTCCCGCTAAGGGCATGTACTTCGGTTGCAGTTTGTCCCCGGCCCTGGTTGGTTGTGCGGGTGGCAGCCACTCGATGTGTCCCTTCATGTCGATGTTTCTCTCTCTCTCTCCCTTCCTCTCTCTCCCTCCCATTCTATCTGTACAAAAAATGGAAAAATATCCTCGGGTGAGGATTAAAAAAAAAGAAGAACAGATGCCTGTCAAAATAGCATTGCTCATTGACAACGTACCTGGTCACCCAAGAGCTGTGATGGACATGCACAGTGAGGTTAATGTTGTTTTTAGGCCTCCTAACAATATCCATTCTGCAGCCCGTGGATCAAGGAGTCATTTCAACATTCAAGTCTTATTATTTAAGAAGTAGGTCTTGCAAGGCCATCGCTGCCATAGATAGTAATTTCTCTGATGGATCAGAGCAAAGTAAATGCAAAGCAGACACTGTGGTTCTTTTACAAACTGAAGGTTTGTGTCGACCATGTCTATTGGCATCATTTTTTTTTCCAACAGCATTTGCTCACTTAGTGTCTCTATATCCCATATTGCAGATGCCATTAAGAACATCCATTCAGGGTTCTTGGCAAGAGGTCAAAATAGCAACATTAACAGAGGTGTGAAAAAAGTTGATTCCAACCCTCATGGATGACCTTGAGGGGTTCAAGATTTCATGAAGGAAGTAACTGCAGATGCAGTGGAAACAACAAGAGAACTCGAGTTAGAAGTGGGGCCTGAAGGTGAATCTCTGCCGTCTCAGGATCAAACCTGCACAGAGGAGGAGTTGCTCTTATGGAGGCGCAAGGACCGTGGTTCCTTGAGATTGGATCTGCTCCTGGTGAAGATGCTGTGACGATCATTGAGATGGCAACTAAGGATTTAGAATTTTACATGAACCTAGTTGAAAAGGCAGCATCAGGGTTTGAGAGGACTGATTCCAATTCTGAAAGAACTTCTACTGTGGGCGAAATGCTGCCAAACAGCATCATGTGCTACAGAGAAAGCAGTCATGAAAGGAAGAGCCAACTGACATGAAAACAGTCAGAAGCCACCGCCCTGAGCAGTCAGCAGCCATCAACATCGAGGCAAGACCCCCCCCCCCCCCCAGCGAAAAGGTTATGACTCACGGAAGGCCCAGATGATGGTTAGTATTTTTTAGCAATAAAGTATTCTTAATTAAGGTATTTATAATGTTATGAGACATAACGCTGTTGTGCACTTAATAGATTACAGTATGGTGCACATATAACTTTTATATGCACTGAGAAACAAACAAACAAAAAGTGGGATTGCATTATTGTAATATTAACTTTACCGTGGTGGTCTGGAACCTAACCCACTCCAGGACATGTCTGTGTTATCTTTCAGATCACCACAGTCTTTCTCCCAGTTCAGTGCAGCACGATCAGAAGAAAACTCCCAGCCCCGGGCTTCTCCCTGGGAAGAAGAGTTGGAATGTGCATCTGATGTTCGGGGTTTTTAGGGCGTTGCCCACGGGACCGGTTTCCATCTTGCCTGTATCAGAGCACTGATGAGACCCAGCACACTCTAGATGCCTGGGGGACACGGAGAGCAACGGGAGCTGGGCATCCTGCCTCGGCTCCAGAGGACCCTGGTACAGCAGACAGAGGCCAACGCGGCCTGGGGACCTCTCCGTCATGGGACAAGGTAAGAGTGGAGCGTGTGTCCAACATTCTGACTTTATTGGGGTGCTGCCCGAAGGAACGGTTTCTGTTTCGCCAACACAGAGCCCTGATGGGATCCAGCATACTCGAGAATCCTGGGGACCACTGAGAATGAAAGACCTGAGTGGCATCAAGCAGCTCCAGAGAACCTGCAGTACTGCAGACAGACACCAGAGGTAGCAAGAGAGTATAAGCTCCTGAGAAAACCTGAGCACATCCATCTCCTTGGGGTTTGTCATGCACGAGTCCAGAGAAGACGAATCCACCACAAAGGTTGGAGAGGCCTCTCGAGCTGGGCTCACTGGTGAAGGCCTTTCCCTGTACATACTCAGTCTGTAAGGACGGAGAGAGGTGGCTGTCTTTTCAAATGGGTAGATCACAACACAAAGTGACAAGGCCCACGAGGAAGCATCACTCAAAGGAACAGAATAAATCTCCAGAAACAAAGTTATCAGAATGTATGTATTAATGAGGTTTTAAAGGATGACTACTGGCTCATTTGCCTTCCTTCCTATTAAAACACCGATCTTGGTCCTTGAAGCCATGCCATTATAAAGATTTCTTTTATCAAAAGAAATTCTACTCGCCCTGGCCGGTTTGGCTCAGCGGTTAGAGCGTCGGCCTGCGGTCCTGAGAGACCCGGGTTCGGTGCCCACTAAGGGCATGTACCTTGGCTGCAGTTTGTCCCGGCCCTGGTCGGTTGTGCGGGTGGCAGCCACTCGATGTGTCCCTTTCACATCGATGTTTCTCTCTCTCTCTCTCTGTTCCTCTCTCTCCCTCCCACTCTACCTGAACAAAAAATGGAAAAATGCCCTCGGGTGAGGATAAAAAAAAAAAAAAAGAAAAAAGAAATTCTACTCAAAAAGGGAAAAAAAATTGATTAAAGCAAGAGAGTTATAAGGGTGAGTGATATGACAATAAACAATGGGCAACTTCTACATAGAAAAGTACTGAATAAGCACAAAAATACTCGACCAGCAGTGACTATTAACAAAGCTGAAGTGGACTGCCTCTGTAGGGCAGAAAGAAACAACAAAAGAAGAGGTCATATATCCAGCTCGGTTTGTTGCCATTCCGAAAACAATGTAGCGAAAATGATCAGTCTCCATCTCGGGATTGTCTCCACCTGCCAAGGCCTTCAAGTTATGTTCACAACTCTAACCAAATCTGGGTGGTGCTAAGCGTTGGGACCATTTCCGAATTCACACAGTTTCCTCCAGCATTGTCCTGAAATCCCAGGTTTTTTTTCCCTGTCCACAGCCAAACACATCTCACTTCAGATGATAAGAATCAGACGGTTCAACCCAAAAAGAGGAGTGGGGTGGGGGCGTGGGAAGAAGGGAACAACAATAGCAAACACCCCTAACACTTTTTCAGCACGTGAATGCTGTACTGGATCATCTCTTTACTCCTCGCAGCCACGCTGTTTATAGGTATTCTTTCTGCAGCGCAGGTCAGTCATTTAAAGCTCAGAGAGCAAAACCACTTGTTCAAGAGGGCACCTCTAGAAAAGTACTCAACTAAAACACATCTGTCTAACCCCAAAGTTCAGGCTTTTGCCACTACTCCAGGCTACCTCCAACACAACCTGGAGCTCTTCTTCTGAAACCCAAGGCACTTGGGGATTCACTGAAGATGTTTGGTACCTCTTAGGGTGATGAGGCACAAAGAGATGGAGTGGTCACGATCTTACGTAGGAAGAGGCAATGGGATGGGTGGGACAATGATATTAGTTATTGGGTTACTGTCAATACTAAACATGTCACTATCATTTAAAAATACCTTTTCAGCCCTGGCTGGTTTGCTCAGTGATTAGAGCGTTGGCCCGCGGACCAGAGTCCCAGGTTCAGTTCCCGCTAAGGACACATACCTTGGTTGCAGTTTGTCCCCGGCCCAGGTTGGGGTCGTGTGGGTGGCAGCCACTCGATGTGTCTCTTTCACATCGATGTTTCTCTCTCTCTCTTCCTCCCTCTCTCCCTCCCACTCTATCTGAAGATAAATGCAAAAAAAAATGTACTCGAGTGAGAATTAAAAAAAAATTTTTTTTAAGTAAAATAAAAATACCTTTCCAAAGGAGCCTTTTCAAAATTTAAGTCATCTAAGTGAGATGCAGCAGTGTGTGAATGTGGTAGGAGCTAAATGAAGGTCAGAAAATATTAGCTTTGATAGTTTTGAACAAAACTTGAATAAGAGTAACTTGTTGTGTATTCTATAAACACAGAGGGCTATGAAGGGCAGAGGTAGCATTTGGGAATCCGCGGCAAGAGGAAATAAACGAGGAAAGGTCTTAGAACAAGAACTCGGATTAAAACCAATAATTTCTTCCCTCAATCTACTATTTCAACTCATTCAAACGATGTACAACCAACTATAAGACAAAGAAGAATGTTCTCAAACAACAACAATGTTCTCTTTCGTTTAACTCTCCTTAAAAGAAAGTTCTAGGGCTTCCTTCTTGTCCAAGATTCTTGGTTTGACTTACATTTTATGTAGAAGATCTACAACGAAAAAACAGCCATCTCCAAGGAGCCTCACTGAAATGTTTAAGTCATTTTGGGATTAAATTTTAAAACAAAATGCTTTTCTATAAAGATACTATTCTGCTATTATAGAGTAAATTAAAACAGAGTTAGTTTTCATTCAGAAACTCTGTTTTTCTGTACAGGTAAATTGCTTTTAGAGGCAATGATTAACACTGCTCCCTAGACACCCAGCAAGGGCAGTTATCAGTGACACTTTGGCTGGATTGAAGAGAGGGGCTACACCTTGTTAACCGTAAGGTGGGCCCACCACAGACTCAAGAGGAGCACACCACAGACTCATCTTCCTCATCTTACGATGGTCCCTGCCACAGTGAACATGCTCTTTCTGCCTTATGTTTTCCTTGCATTTGCCACAGTGAAGTGTCTCAGTCGGCAATGATCACTTAACCAGGATGGCCTCCGGCAAGGTCACCCCAAGTCCACGGGGTCCATTGGCCATTCTAAGGCAGGACACAGGGAAAGAAAGGGAGACGCCAGGACAGAAATACAGAAGAGCAGGGAAAGAAGAGAATGAAAAGGAACAATGGGAAGGAGAAACAAAGGGAAAGGAGAAGAAAGGATGTCAGATGCAAGAAAAGAGGGAAGAAGCGCAGAAAGGAGTCTACGCCGAGGAGAAGGGTGGACGAGGGCCCCCAAGGGCCCATCGGGATGGCCCTGCATTCAAGTTATCTACTCGAACTCTTACCCTTTCTTTCCCCGTAGTAAGTGGAGTAACAACTCCTCTGTGCCATTACCTGGATGAGTTCGTCCAGCTCAGTCGAGTTGACACAAGAGTGCTGGGAAATGAAGGTTTGCTTCTGGATCACAATGGTGGTCCTCTGTGAAATCTCATGAGGCTGCTCCAGCGCTTTGAACACGGTGGCTCCGATGATCAGATAGAGCACGACCACCAGGAAAATCGTGGAGACCGTCTTCCATTTCATAACATTAATGGTCGCGTCGCTCTCCACCCGAGAAGCAAGCACGGCGGGTTTCGTGGAAAACGAGAGCCTCGGTTTGGAGTTCTGAGCGGCAGATTTTGGATCCAGCAAGTCAGGTGCCGCCACTGACAACAACAGAGAAGGAGCGTTAGGTTGGAGGAGGCTGGGCTGGTCAAGGGGTCAGCGGAGGCTGGCTGAACTCTGCTCTCCTGGTGGAAGCTCTGGAACCTAAGCCAGAAATACACCCAGGACCCTATATGTGGGCTCAAAGAAAAGGGGCTGGGCCTTAGCTCTCTGCTGCTATTGGGGATCCAGATGGGAGGGAAACAACAGGAGGTGGACCAAGAAATCTTAAAAAAAATGAAAGCCTGAGGTCTTCCTAATTAATTTCCAAATGTCTGTCTGTTCACCATGCTAATCGACAAAGACTGACTGAACTCCTGTGAGTTGATACTAAAGTATAGATATTTGAATGCTCATGTAGAAGGCCCATGGATCACTCCCCTTCTCAAGTACTTAATACCCTACGCCACTGCAATCAATGTAAATAACATTCTCTATTTTTATTTAAAAATTCATTATAATAAAGGAATTGTATTATAAGTAAATCTGTGACCCAAACATTATGCTCGAAGTACATCATTGGTAATTTTTTGGTAATACATGATGGTCAATAAACCACAATAGCTCAATCATTTATTCTTGCTTTTTCTCTACCGTGAGCTCGTGATTAAGCATTCTCTATATTTTGTTACTCAATCTCTGACATGTTTATACAAACAAAAGTATTGCTACCCATTGTGACAAAAATCCTTGGTAGAGCCAAGACATGACAAGTTCCTTCCATTTCAACAGTGAACAGTATGTAAAAAAAATTAAAACCTTGTCTCACACCTTGGACCCTTCATGTTCTCTGTACAAAGCTAATTGCTCCATTAGAATGAAGTTATGTGTTCTCTTACAAATTCCCATATACTCTGAGGTGACTCTAAATCCATTTATTATTCATCTCAGCTGTTCAAAAATATCATTAATGGATTCCTTTTTAGCAAATACAAGAGATTCTAGACTTCTATTTGCTAAGGGGAAAATAAGCCATCTACCACAATATATTTGATTGGAAAAACAACATTGAACCAAAAGGCGTAATAGAATGGCCAAAAAATCAGGGACTTAAAAACACCACCAACTCAACTAGAGTAATCAATTTAATGTCCACAATTGTTATAGATATAAGTAAAATTAGTGTATATAATACAGGTTTAATAAAATGATAACCTAATCTAAAAGACACTTTGGGGCATGTGAGAAATCCCTACGGAATTGCGCCCAAATACCCCACAGGAACCTGAAATTACCTGAATAGAGGGTGTCAGTTTTCACATGGCTACATACTTTGCCCTCATGCCTCCCACTGAGTTAAATACAGGACTACCACAGTTTGAGTTCATAAAATCAATCTTCAGTTTCCCATCAAAAAAGAAGCTTTGCAAACAAAGCTATTTGAAGCACCAAAGCTAAAGCATCCTTGTAAGATGATGGCAGATAACAGAGGGATCCTCCACCAGCAAAGCTCCGAATGGTTCTGACTTTGAAGAGGTGAAGTCAGAGCTGTGATGAGGCAACTGTACCGGATGTATGTGGAGACTCCACATACGTACTTTACAGCTATTTCCCATGACCCCACCTGTTACGTACAGGTATGCACACAGTTCTCTCCTGAGATACTCACCTGTTCCGAATACAGCCCAGACTAGCAGACACCTTTAACATCTAATGTTTATAAAGGCACTGCATATGTGTTTAGTATTTTAATTTTTAACCAAAAACTTTTTAATAGAAATGCTAGTGATGGTTAAAATCACTGTCATCTGCCGCCTAGCCACCCCACCCGACCTCCAAGCTGCTTTATGAGTCTGAGTGAAAAATAAAGATCATAAGCTAAAATTAAGCCATTTTTTGAATAAAAATAACAAAATCACATAGAAGCTTAACATTATCTCTCTGAAAAAGCTTCCCAGGCCTTCCTTTCCAGTTCTCTGTCGTCTCCTATCTCTGATTTTTCATGTCTGTGGTCTCCAGTCTGTAGAACTGGAAAACACCAAGACTGTTTACCTGGATGCTCCCCAAATCCCAATCCTAAATCCCAAGCCAAACTAAGACATTACCATTATGTGCCTTTGGAAGAAGAGGACACACACACACACACACACACATATAGATATAGATATATATATTTTTTTAAAGATTGTGTGTGTGTTAAGCTAATACATTTCCTGGTGGAGTTTATTTTAAGCTATTGCCATATTCTTTAATTAGCAGAAACACATATCATGCACATTTGGCAGACAGAATGGGCAGAAACTGGTAACATAGCAAAATAAAATAAAACAGTCTCCATCTCCATCTAACATGGGGAACCCTCTGCGTTTCCATCTCTGTCCTTTGGTGTGTGATCAGGAAGAGAAGCTCCTGGAGTCAGAGACCGGCCCCCTCCACACACTTTGGGCACCATCACCACCTCCCTCCTCTGCCCCCAGCACACCAGCCTCCTCTTCACCCTGTTCCCCCATCCTCACCTAGGTATGTCTTCTGCACTCCGCCCCCGGGATCAATGGACGACTCAACACCAGGAGGAAGGAGCTTTTTTCAGCACCACTGCCTGTCCCACCACGCAACGGGCAACAAGTGTGGCCAGGGTCACCACGCGCCCGCCTGTCTGCTACTCCCAAGGGCGGACCCTCCGCCTCCTTCGGAAACTCCCCCCCAGGTGTCTCAAACCCATTCCCGAGGTAGATGCAAACCCCCAGGCGCCAGCGGGAGAGGGGGAGAGGAGCCAGGAGTGGGTCGGGGACAGGTTTGCCTCCAGCCCCAGATTAGGACCCAGCACCTTGGACGGGAAACGAAGGAGGAAGACGTCGTCCCCGACAGGCTGCGGCGGGAAAGCGCGGGGCGGGAGCGGAGGGGTCCCCGGGGTCTCACCTCCTGCTCTAGAGCCGGCTCTCTCCGGCGAGGCGCTGGGAAGCATGAGGCATGCAGCATTCGAAATGTTTTTGAAAGAGACGGACTCGAACCTTTCACAAACACGCCATTGTACTCACTTCTTATTCAGAGACGGGCTGCGCGCTCCGAGCTGCACGGGCAGGCATCTTCCCGGCTTTGTTTTACAAGGTGGGGAGAGCGGGGCTGGACGCGGGAGGGGGTGGGGGGAGCGTGAGAAGAAACGAAATCGCGGGAAGGAGGGGACACCGGCGGGCTGGGCAGAGGGCGAGGCCGAGGCCAAGTTGGGCTCGGGCGCCGCCGCCCCCGCGCGCGCCTGCGGCCGGGCCCCGGGTCACCCGGAGAGCGCGGGCGACCCGGGTCCCGCGCCGGCCCGCAGCCGCCGCCGCCGCCGCCGCCGCCGCCGCCGCCGCCGCGCGCTCCGCCCCGGGCTCGGCGCTGGCCCGGCCCCGGCGCGGCGCGGGGGCGGTCGGTGCGGCCCGAGCGGCCGTGCGCCCCGGCGTCTTTGTGCGCGAGCCTCGCTCAGCCCCTCTTCGCATGTCTTTGTGTGTCTCCCCGGCCGAGCCCGCGCCCCGTGCCCCGCGCGGGCTGCGGCACCGGCCCGGCCGCCCTCCGCGGCTCCCCCTGGCAGCTCGCTCCGCTCGCCCTGGCCGGCGCTCCCCCTCCTTTCGGAACTCCCTCCTCTTCGCCTGTTCCCCACACCCTCTCTCGCCGCCGGGCTCGCCTCTCCGCAGCCCTCCTCGCCCAACCCAGCCTGCATCGCCCTGCCCGGTGCTCCCGGCCCAAGCCCCGCTCGGCCCGCCTTCCCGCCTGGGGACGCGGCTCTTGGACTCACCTGCTGCCTCTTCTCCTCTCGGCCCCTTCCACTAACCCTGCCCCCCCCCCCGGTCCCCACTCCCGCTGTCTGGCACGCAGGGCTCCAGGCGCTCTCCTCCCCAGTCTGGGTGCGGGGGTAGAACCCAGATCTGGGGCGAGGGTCCCCAAGCCCTTAGTCCCCCAGGGTTGTACAGAGAAGGACCCTTTTGGGCGCCCTGAGACCCCTGGAGTGGGGGCGGTAATGAGGGTGCTGGCTTCTTCTAGTCTACGCCTGGGGAAGGGCTATCAAGTCACCAGCAACCCCCACTCCATTGCCAAGAGGGCTTGCCCTGGGCAAGGAGCTCTGAGCAGAAGGTTCTGGAGCAAAGGGATGGGGAACGCACCGGGAGCCAGGGCGAACACATCGAGGGATGCAGAGGGAATGGAGGAGAAACTGGTTAGGCGCTCAGAGGAGCCCCGTTTGCCTGGAACAGGGGTTGCGAATGTTTTCGGCAGAGCGGCGGGTGGGAGACCTCGGACTGTCCGACTGGGCGCTCCCCGCACACCTCCGCGTCCAGATCCCCGCTTGGCGAGCACCAGACCCCGCCCAGGCTCGTAGATCACGCGCGGGGGCCGCCGAACTCGCCGGGACGCGCGCGCGCGGGAACCGAACCTGCAGAGGAGGGATGGGCAGAGCCCAGGCTGCCGCGGTGAGAACACTCCCCACACACGCCGTAGCGCGACTTCTGTCCACTGTGGCCGCGGGAATCCCCAGCTCACCTCACCCTCCCACCTCCGCCGCTGTATGAGACCGTTTATCTTCCAGAAAGGCTGCTTGGCTGCATTGGGATCTTTACCTGGTAACAGGGAGGGCTTCCTGGTGGAAGCTACAGACCGAGAAAGGAGTGAAACTTCCAGGAGGCCGGGGAGGTAAGGGAGAGCAGAGAGACTCCGGGTGGTAAAAAGAACGTCACCCTTTTGCAGACCGTGGCCATCAATGATTTAAAATGTCAAATCATTTTTTTAAATTCGGGAATAGATTCAGCACCTCTTTCTCCTATTAAAAATGACCTCCTTGTTAATCATTCTTTCCTGCTGGAATTAAATATGTTTTTCCTGACTTCTGCTCTCAATAACAAGGTAATCGGATGTCCTTTCTAAAAGGTGAATCTGGTCCTCTAGCTCCGGCTTAAAACCCTTTCAGACTCTCTAGGTCACCTACAATCCCAGGCCTTCCTGGGTACTGTCCCCCCTCACACATTCCCCAGTCCTTTACTCAACCTTACATGAGCAAGACACTGTATCAGTGAGTTCTCCAGAGAAACAGACCAATAGGGTGTATGTGTAAAAAGACTTATTTTAAGGAATTGGCTCCCACGCTTGTGCGGGCTGGCAAGTCCATCTGAAATCCCTAGGGCTGCTCTGGCAGACTGGAAACTCAGTTGAGTTGATACTTCAGTCTTGAATTACTTCTTTTCTGGGAAACCTCAGTTTTCTTTGCTCTTAAGACCTTCAACTGATTACATGAGGTCTACCCACATCATCCAGGGTAATCTTTCCTTAAAGTCAACTGTGGTACATGGTAGCCACATCTACAAAAATACTTTTATAGCAACACCTAGCTAAGTTTGATTAAATAACTAGGTACAGTAGTCTAGTCTAGTTGACACATAAAGCTAACCACCACCGGTGTCATCCTTCAGGTTCCCAGTTGTCTGGAAATTTTTCCGGAATCCTGGCTATTTGCTCTCCAGGGGAACTTGTGCTTCTATCTCTGCACTTAACACATTGTGTTGTGCTTCTTTAAACTAGACTGTAGGCTCAAGGAGGGCATTAACCATGTCTCTCTGTTCCCCACAGTATCCACAATAACCAGTGACTGGCACTGAAAAGGCGTTTGATAGACATCTCAATAAAAGTGTGATTGCTGACATCATTCACCTGGTCTTGGTGTTTGGCACCCAAGGCTCCTACACATATAGGACCTGAGATGAATTCAGCACCCTCAGCATTATTTTCTACCCTATCAAAGGGTGTTTTTTTCCTTTTTTTTTTTTTCCTAGATGAAATGATTCCCAATCCCTTTGGGCAGTCTATTTAGGGGGTGGGGGGTGTTTTTCGCTTTTTTTCTTTTATTCAACAACTTGGTGACTCTCTTGTTCCCTCTGGGTCTTTTGCAAATGTAACCACACCTTGCCCAGCACTGGCCAGAGCTTACTTAGTTTAAACGTGCCTGGATCGTGCGTCCTTTTCCCAGACTCATGGGATGGAGGAGGCGCCACCAGTCCCAGTGCTAAAAGGCCGTGTTCCCTCCTTTTCTTCGCCAGTTCCTGTGTAGCATTTGTCTCCCACGTTCCCTTTAGCATTATTCTCACATTAAGCACATATGTATATAGAGTGTGGGGGGAGGGGTGGATTTACTTTACAGAAACATCAAAACAAGATTTTTAAAACAAATTTCGAAGTGTAGCATTAGCAGGAATCACTCACAAATAATTTGAGAGGACCAAGAAGCCCGTCTCCATCCTCATCTAGCCGGGCTAGCCGCTGCAGTCGCTGCACAGCTTCCTCAAGTAAGTACTCCTACCCCTTGAAGAGCCTCCTGTGCCAAACACACATTTACTCACAGTCTTTGAAGTAAGAGTCAAAAGGGAAGGAGACTAGTTTGCCTATCATTGCAGCTGGGGCAACAGGGAAATGGGATGATTTGTCTCCTTTAATTTTATGCCTGCATGACTCAATACATACAAATCCCATCAAAAGTGGAACAGAAAGACTAGATAGACTCGATTTCTTTATGCTGCAGGACACTCAACACCCCTGGATTTTATTTTAATGGATAGGAAAACCTGAAATATGTCATTTAAAAAGTCAGCTGCCCACATTCTATGCTGCCCTCATTCCGGTGCTCTTGGGGCTACTGTTGCTGCAACCAACAGTACAAAATCTACAGGACTTCACTTTTATGTTCATTTTCATTTCTGACTTTGGCCTACTCAAAATTCCATAGTTGAAAGAGGGAGCATGCCCCTGTCTTTCCCGTAATTCCAATCAGACCTGGAATTTTGAGGTCCAGGTAACTTCTGTGGATCCCTAACTCTACTCTTTCTAAGCCACATGAGTCTGGGGGATCCCTTTAGCTCTCTGGCCATCGGTTTCCTCATCTACGAAATAAAGATAAAACACTGTACTCACAAAAGATTGTTGCAAAAATTAAAGTGAAAAATATATACATATTTAATATTGTAGGTCCTCAAAAGACTTTTATTTTCTCCTGTGCTTGAGTGAACCCCATGAACCAGGGGCTCCTGGCCAAGCCAGACCATCAATAAATTCTAACTCTATAATGAATCTTGAAATACAATTTATTTAACCTTCTGAATAACACAATTGCACAGGTCTGAAGTGAGGAGCACTGTGGATAGAATAAGGTTGCTGCCTTTATTAAGAGGGAAGGTGCTAAATAAAGGCAAAATTAGAGCTCAGATACGTGCAATAAAGGATGCAGGGTTCTGGGACAGAATTCTAATGTTGGAGGGTCAGGGAAAACCTGGCTAAAAAAGGGACACCAAAGTTGGACCCTGAAGATGAGCAAGGGCAAGAGCTTCCTCAGAGGATGGGGCAGAATGTAGAAGGCCAGTGGCAGGGAGGAGCTTGGAGAATTTGGGGAGCTCAGAGAGTGAGGATTGGTGGTGGACAGAGAACAAGCTGGAGAGGTGCCAAGACCAGGTCGTGTGGCCCCTGGATTTTAATGAATGGGCTTGGATGACTTTTTAGCAGAAGACTAAACTCATCAGATGGCATGACAGGTGAACAAAAATGTAAGCGTGTAGACAGTGAATTTAGACATTATTGCTTTGGACCAGGTGTTAGAGTCATGGTGACTTGGATGGGAGGGGACAAAGGACATGAGAGGTGGTAGTAGACCCAAAGGGCTCTATGATCCATTGGGGGTGGGAGTGGGGTGGATAGTGAGGGAGGGGATGTGCATTTTCCAAGAGGTTCTAGTTGACTGTAAACTCGGGGGGTGGGGACAACAGTACAGGTAGTGCTTCAGTGAAATGCTTGCATGATGTGGCCCCTCTGAGGGGTCTTACCTTCCCCTCTCAGCTTGTGGGACCCATCCCTGCTTGTGGGTGCAGCATGTATCCTGGGTCTCAGCCCACGCAGTCATGAGACCTCGGTATCTCAGTTGGTTTAGGCATGGGCTTGTGAACCATTCAGCCAATGGAACTCATGCCAGAGTTTCTGGGAAAAGAGACTTTCATGCTTTGCCACTGACCTTGAACCTAGAGCCTTGGAGGCTTTTATGCCAGTAACAGAGGACCGGCTACCTGAGAATGGAGCCAACGCAGAGCCAGCAGGGCCGCGGCGACCAGATCCAGATGACAATGGTCGTTCAATCCCCTATATCACACTGCACCGCAGCTGCACACGTTTGCTTTTTGGATAATCCTTATTGTGTCGAGATTTCTGATACTAGAAATTAAGAGTCCTATTGGAAACATTGCAGTACAAGGAATTGGACAAGGTGAGAAATAATTTGCCTGTAAGTTGACCTGCAATGATTCCTGCCTCCTGGTATTCGTGCCCTTGGGTTATGCCCTCGCCTTGAATGTGGGCTGCTAATGAATAGAATACAGCACAAGTGATAAGGATAGCCATCCCTTCGATGATTGGGTTATAAGACCTTGGCTTCCCTCTTGAGTGCTCTCTCATCCCCTCTTGGATGGATACCTGTGGTGGAAGCCAGTTGTCATACCCTGAAGAGAGGCTCAGATGAGTAAGCCTATACAAGTCTAGTGTGGAGCAGGGGGCCACAAACTGGAGCACACGTCAGAATCTCACCTGGAGGGTTTGTAGGACACAGCTTGCCGAGCCCACCCCCAGAGGTTCTGATGCATCGTCTCCAGGGTGGGGCCCGAGAACTGGCATAAATGACAAGTCCCCATGTGATGCTGATGTTGTAGTGCAGGGGGCACACTTGGAGAACCCTGGATGAGAAATGGGAGTTGGGTTCCTTGTGCTCTGATAGCTCACAGTTACAGAGGCCCAGTAGACACTGGTGAGAAATTGGCTATTGGGTAACCCAGGTCCCCTGCCAACTAGTTTGGCAAATTGTGGCAGGCACTGGCACATAGCATCATTCATTCTCAGTCTTAAAGGTACACAGTTTAAAAGACCTTTCCATGCACAGTACCACCTACATGCATTAATCCATTGATGGTACAAGAAATATATTTCCTCACTCACTTAACTGTATTGATCAGGCATCTTCTGTGTACCAGGAAGATACTTTTCTAGCATTTGGGGACACACAGTTGCAAAGAACATACACCAACTTCCTGTAATCACGGCAAGAATGGCTCCAGTAAAACCCTGTCTGTGTCTATTTAGTAAACATCACTGAGCTGCAGAGAAGGTTTCTGATTAAAGTACCTCACCTTGAAATACAAAAAAAAGAAAAAAGAAAAAAATGCCATTGCTATAAAACTTCGCCAAATTCATCATAATCAGGCAGTTCAGTCTGTAAAAAGTAAAATTGAAGTCACCCTAAAATATATAACATTCAGCAATGTCTTATTTCATGGTTTTGTGTTTTGCTTACTCTAAAATAAACACATATACAGAAAAATATGAAGAAAGATAAGATTTTTACATGTAAGCAAGAATCTCATAACGGCATTTCTGAGTCCCATGTGATTCCTTTCTCGTTTTGAAAACTCATGTAAGTCAAAACACCCATCTTTTGCATATAAACATGAGTGTTTTAATCAGTGCACATGCAAGGGTTTATTAAAAATAAGCTAATATTCATATATCATTTTGTTCAACAGGGAATAAGATAATGAATAAGGGCCTTGTTAACAAAGAAAAAGAAAGAAAGAAATTCCTACGCAATGGCACTCTGTTACAATAGAGTAAATTCAAAAAAGATTAGAATTTTCTTAGTTTACAGAGAGGAAATTCTGCCCCAGATTGGCTTTCTCCTTTTAAAGCTCAGTATCATAAACTCTCACTAGGAAATGAACATTTTGCTGATGTTTCTAGACTTTAGCATTTTCTACCTCTGGCATTGCAGGTAATGACCCTGCTGACAATGAATTCATTAGATAATTTTTTAAGTCTGCCAATATTAGGCAACCCAATTACATCAAATATGATGCTTTGTATTAACATCAACCATAATCCAGAGAGAATTGGAGCATTTTCAGTTTTCCGTGATTGATTTCATTACCTAATGAATTTTCAGCACATCCAGTACTTTGTGTAAAACTCGTATTGTGGTGACATTTGCCAGTTCAGCGTTTTCCTTCACCTGAGATCACAAATTCTGATAGCAATGAATGTGGCTTGGTAAAGAACAAATCAATTCGATTGCTCTTCTAAAATGAAGTCACAAGAAATAAGAGCAATAAAAAAGCAAATAGAGTATTTGAAAATCCCCTAAAAACATTTTTGAATGTGTTCAATAACCAAAGATATTTTCTTTTCTTTTTTTTTTTTTACATGCTAGTAGTCACTTAGCCATCTCAGTTATTAGGTCAGTTATCAGAGATAACTTTTTAATTAATTAATTAATTAACTTATTTTTGTTACAGGTGTTTCTCCCTTTCCCCCATTGACACCCTCCTCCCGATCCTGCCCCACCCCTCGCATTGTCGTCTATGGCTATTGGTTATGCTTACATGCATATAAGTTCTTTGGTTTATCTCATCTCTCCCTCCCCCCTTCCTCTGAGGTTTGTCAGTCTGATATGTACTTCCATGTCCCTGGGTCTGTTTTGTTCATCAGCTTATTTTGTTCATTATATTCCACAAATAAGTGAGATCATGTGATATTTGTCTTTCTCTAATCGGCTTATTTCACTTAACATAATACTCTCCAGGTCCCTCCATGTCATCTCAAAGGATAAGAGATCTTTCTTCCTTACAGCTGCATAGTGTTCCACTGCGTTTATGTACCACAGCTTTTTTATCCTCTCACCTGCTGATGGGTACTCAGGCTGTTTCCAGATCTTAGCAATTGTAAGTAGTGCTGCTATGAACATAGGGGTGCATATATTCTTTCCGAGTGGTGTTTCAGGCTTCTTTGGATTTAAACCAAACCTCTTGATTTAACCATGTATTAATCTAGCTTTTCCTTATATCTATTTTGGGCCCATGATTAAACGAGCATTTGTAAGGCTTACCCAAGGCCATCTGCTAAATTTAAGGAAGAATTGAGATAAAAATCCATGCATCACCCAGGGCATATTCATTCTAGAAGAAAACCCCAAGACAGAGGAAAGCAGAATTTTGTGGAATTTCAGAGTTTGTGAAGATGGTTGCGTGATCTCCAAATTCTACAATGTAACCAAGGCAGAACTGCCACTACCAACACCTGTCCCCAGGAACATTCTCCTGTGGCTTCATCTGCTCTGATCTCCAATCTATTCTCCACACTGTGGCTAGATGGATCTTCTAAACAGAAAATCTGGTTAAGCTGAAGCCCTGATTAAAAGCACACATTAGCTTTCCGTTGCCTGCAGGACAGAGATCGATTCTGCCCAGGACAGCCCAGGACCCTGCACTTCTTTGCCCTATTAATAGAAACGCAAACAACATGAATCACAGGAATCACAACAGGTAGCATCTATGGGGCCATAGGTGCTAGCCATTCCTTTAAGACTCTTTCCTTCACTATCTCATTTAATCCTCATAATAACCACATGAGGTTAAGTGCTATTATTACTCAGAGAAGTTACATAACTTCCCCAAAGTAAGTCGATACGCCCTATTATACAGGGCCCCCCTCACCACGCTCCACAATTTTCTGTCTGTGGTAAAGCCATCAGCTGGTTTCCAATTTCTTAAATATACCCTGCGCTTCCTTCCCTTCGAGCCTTCGCACATACCCGTCCTGCTGGTTTAGGCCGTGCCTGTTTCCCTCGCTACTAGAAAGTACCTTCTACTCTCTTCCAGGCCTGGGCGAAAATGCACCTTCCCTGAAAAGACCCCCCGAAAGCCCCTCCCTTCCGAACCAGATCAGCCCTCCCGCCAGCATGCGCTCTCCCGCCCTCTGTTTTTGCCCTTTGTGATTCTGGTCACCGTTGTTATGAAACTATTTGTTCAAGTCATTATTTAGTAACTGTCTGTTCGGGCTGATGTAACAAAATAGCAAACACTTGGGCGGCTAAAAACACCAGAAATGTGTGGTCTCAGTTCTGCAGGCTAGAAATCGAGGTGTTAGCAGGGCCACGCTCTCCCAGACCGCCCCAGGAGAGCATCCTCCCTGGTGGCCTCTAGCTTCTGGCGTTGGCCAGCAACCCTTGGCACTCCTTGGCTGGCAGAAGCGTCACTGTGGCCCCAGGGCCATCGTCTGCCCGAGTCTTCACACTGTTCCCTTATATGTGTCTATCTCTGAGTCCCAATTCCCCCCTTTTAAGGAAACCAGCCATAATGGCTTGGGGCTTACCCTAATGACGTCATTGTAACTTGATTGTCTCTGTAAAGACTCCATAAGGTCACATTCTGAGGTACTGGGGTTAGGACTTCAGTATGTCTTTTTGGGGGATCACAAAACAGTGCCTAAGAGATGAAAGCAAGTCCCAGGAGGGAAGTTACCATGTCATCCTGTCCCTCAGCCACATTTGACACATAGTAGGCACAAAAATCAATGTCTCTGAAACGGATGACAGCCCATATTGAAGAGGTATTATTGGAAGAACTCTGTAGTTAACCAGGGCTCAGAAGCTCAGAGCCTCCAGCACCAGGCAGTGGCGTACGCGTCTGAAACCAGCCCAGTCAACGTGAGATGGTCTAGTCAGCTTTAGTTAATTACTGTCATGCGAAAGCATAGATCCACATTTTCATGAGAAGTCAGATATCCACATTGTTTTAGAAGGCACCTTTCCATTTCAAATAGAAGGCAGCTCAATTTTCAAAAATTAGCAACATTGGTGGCACTAGTACATGTGTACAGGCTGAACACGGTCCCAAAGCCCCTCGATGGCAGGCTCTGGGTTCAGGTAATATCCGAAGCCCCCTGAGGTCACATCTGCAATGCAACACAATGACTCTGTACTAGGTGATGAAACGTGTGGACGCATCTCACGCCAAGTACGGTCATGCAGCTATCCGCGCTTGGGCGAGGGGGGCGAAGGCCTCCCCTCGGCACAAAAGTTAAGGAGGAATATCATGAACAAAATAAGCTGTTGATAAAAATGATACAGAGATGTGGAAGTAGGGAACAGACTGACAGACCTCAGAGGAAAAGGGAGTAGGAGGGTTGGCAAGAGATAAACCAAAGAAATCATATGTGTCTATATGCACCATCAATAAACACAGACAATAGTTTGGGGAAAGCAGGAGGAGGGTGGGAGCAGGAAGGAGGGGGTCAATGGGGGGATAGAGGGGGGACATACGCCCTGGACGGTTTGGCTTAGCAGTTGGAGCATCAGCCCACAGTCCAGAGAGACCCAAGGTTGGTTCCCACTAAGGGCACGTACCTTGGTTGCAGTTTGTCCCCGGCCCTGGTTGGGGCCATGTGGGTGGCAGCCAGTCGATGTGTCTTTCTCACATCAGTGTTTCTCTCTCTCTCCCTCTCACTCTATCTGAAGATGAATGCAAAAAGTGTCCTGGGGTGAGGATAATAAAAAAAGGGGGACATCTGTAACACAACAATTTTTTTAAAAAGAAAAAAATAATAATAATAATTTAAAAAGAAAAATAAGCTTTGAAAGACAAAAAAAAAATCAAGATAAATATCTTACTGCAATATTTTTAAACTTGATCTTAATCTACAAAATCCATGAGGAACAGAAGTTCAAAGTCTGAAATAAAGGCAGGATCCCACGCTGCACCGCACGTGTGGGTCTCACTCCTGCTGCTGCCGGTTCACGGACACGTGCCTTTCCTGCTGCGTCACCCCGAGCACTCCCTGCATCACCCCCCTCCCCGGATGCCCTCTACGTCACGGAAGAAGCAGCCCTTCACCACCCAAAACTCTGTGCCCAAACATGCCCGGCACTGCTAACGTGGTGAATGAACTTCCCTCCCTGCGGATGCTCCAGGCGCCAGAGGGCACGTGAGGCCTTTCCTAGGCAGCCACTAAAAATACAGACCTTCTCCCCCCGCCTCTCCACAAACCCCTCCGCGCGATGATTCATGCCCGTGATTGGGTAACAACAGACGGCGCAATGTGAACACATGGTTGTCACATCCCCACAATCTTCTCTCAGACCTCCAGAGTCACAGGACATGTCGGGATCCCACCGCCACTAACATCACCCACTATGCAGATATCTCCATGAGCTGCCGCAGTACCCACTGGGAAAACGATTAAAACCAGCAATACTGCAAATCCCTGAAACTGTACTTTCAAGTAAAAACAAGAAATGATGAGGAAAGTTAAGCATGGCCCCAAGTTCCTGTAAAATCGGCTTCTTCGTGTTTCAGAAGATTAAAAAAAAAAGAAAAAAAAGAATCTGTAAGTAAACATGAATGTAATTTGATCAGGACAGTTACCTGATCATAGAGCCGCTGACGATACTCCTCTGCCAGACCTTCCCGACCTTCGCCTCTGATAAACTTGATCACAGTGGCCTTGTGCCCTGAGCGCCTTTGACACTCATGAGGATATGCCTGTGTGTCTGGCTTCCTCTCCCGGACTAAAAGCTCTCTGACAGCAGGTATTCCCCCTGAATTCTGTTTCGATTTCTTTGAACACCTAGTGGGTATTCCAATGTCTCTTGTGAATGAAAGACCACCAGTATCCCAGCACACACAAAATCACCAGCTTCTATGGCCACCAAAGAAGAACTTCATGGTAACTCTTGACATGTATCATCAAAAAGCATTTAACGCGCATCATGGTATTTTGTTACATTGAAAGTCACCATATTCCTGCCAGGCCCCTCATTACCCCCGGTCATTCTGTCATCACGAGAGTCAGCATGGTCACCCGGGAAGATGGCGAGCGGCCTAGATTCGCGTCCAGGCCCAGCCACTTGGTAGCTCGCTGGTCCTTGTTTCATCTGTGAAATAGGGGCGGGACATAGATCAACCTCCACTTGTTAGTGAGACCTCAGCGTCAATACTTGAAGACTGTTTAGAACAGTAAGAATCCGATAAACATCAGTCCCCATCAATACTATTGTGATAGCACGAATCGTGGAGAGAGGGCAACGGAAATTGGTCTGAGATAAGAAGTGAAACAGAAGGAAAAGGCCTCTCATCTTCCAGGGCGTGGCCCAGCAAACGTGACTGCTGACTTCTTTTTTTTTTTTTATCCTCACCCGAGGATATTTTTCCATTTTTTGTACAGATAGAGTGCGAGAGAGAGAGAGGAAGGGAGAGAGAGAGAGAGAAACATCGACGTTAAGAGACACATCGAGTGGCTGCCACCCGCACGACCAACCAGGGCCGGGGACAAACTGCAACCAAAGTACGTGCCCTTAGCGGGAACCGAACCCGGGCCTCTCCAGACCGCAGGCTGACGCTCTAACCGCTGAGCCAAACTGGCCAGGGCGTGAATGCTGACTTCTAAGAACCAAATCAGCAACTGGGATTCTGGAGGGAATCAGGGCTGCAGAAATGGGCGTCAAGTTGCAGCCTTTCTGTTCTGGATAGAAAAGGGCCCTGCAGCTCAGGCAACTCCTGTCTAGGGCAGGGAGCCCTCCCCGTGGTTCCCATGTAGGGAAAGTCCTTACCGGGATGCAGCCAACAAAGGATGGGTATGTGGGAGCCAGTTCAGTTAGAAAAGGAGGCAACAGGTGAGTTCACGAGACAATAGGTGGGAGCCCAGAAACAGACATGAAGGTCTACGCTTGCCACTTGGTCTACCGTGCACACACTTAGATCTCCCTTTGGCTGTGGCCCCAAAATTTCGAACTGTTGCTATCTGGTACTGTCCCTTAGATTGTGTTGACTTCACTTGCTGTCTCCTTAGCAACAATGATTGCTTTAAATGCTCCTGGGCTTGCTTGTTTTTCCCCTCTTTTATTGTTATCAATGCTGTTTTCTGTACACACATAAAACTCTTCCGTTATGCAAACATATGTTTGATTAAAGTAAAACTCTTGTAACCCCAAACTGTTGGTTGATATGGAGACCAACGTGTGCAAATAACATATAAATACAATAAGGGCCCCAGGAACGAAGTTTTCTATTGAGCCAACAGGGATAATGTGTATTTACCACTGTGACTTAGATATTCTACCTGTTCCCTCGTTGCTGATTTAGGAAAGATCTCTTATTACTATCACCTCAGCATCACATTATGCTCATTTTAATTAAAACTGAGATGTCAAATATTAACTGTTCTATTTTTAGCAATTACTGATGAAAATCTGTTAACATTATTGCTGATCAAGCACAGCTATGAATAGAATAAACTGGCTTTTCTCCTGTTTTTATATCCACCCCAACAGTGGAAGGCTAAGTTTTATGGAGATTTTACTTTGGATAAAAGTTGGGTATTAAAAAAACTTCAGTGTTTTCCATTAAAATTTCTCAAAAAGGGGAACCAATAGTGGACTGTTTATATCTCAACATGCCTTGCCAACCTTCTTGGTAATTAACTGAAGTGGGTTTTTTTGTATTTTAGGGTTTTGGTGTTTTTTTTTGCCTGTAATGATGGATGTCATTTGCACAATTTTTTGCCCATGTCATTATATTCTTTGTATACTGTATCTGCATATTTCGAACTGTTTAGATCTTAACTCCAGGTGTCTCCCTGCAGTAGTTGGCCCCAAATACTGAGTTTGGGATTAAGTATCCCTTTACTATGATTCCATACACATAGTATATGCTCAATAAAAATTGAACCAGTATTATTGTTTATACAGAAATATACTAAAAATTCCAGAGGTTGGGCAATAAAAATATAAAAACCAGACAGCCCTCTCTGTAAAGATTTAATTATCTATCTGGGAAGACAATATTTCGATGAAGAAAAATGATTATAAAAACAGACTTGGAAGGGACCAAAAAGGAAACATCTGCTAAGGTACATAATAGATATTTTTTAAGATAAATTATATGGGAGCATTTGTCAGTTATATTCTGAAGACCTCTCTCTGAGAACATTTTGTTAACAATTCATTTGCAATATTAAATAAGAAAGTTACTGTTTTTTAAATATATGTTTGTTGATTTTCAGAGAGAGAGGAAGGTAGAGGAAGAAAGCGATAGAACATCGACTGGTTGCCTCCTGCATGCCCCCTACTGGGAACCAAGCATGTGCCCTGACCGGGAATCGAACCCACAACCTCTTGGTGCATGGGTTGATGCTCAACCACTGAGCCAAACCAGCTGGGCAAGAAAATTAATTTTTGAGTCAACTATTGATGATTTCTTTGTCATTAATCTGGTCTAGATTTCATCAACATTGTCTGGTAAAGTTATCATCATAGAGCCCATCATTCTACTTAGACACCATTATATGTAAAATGATTATGATTACCACCCTCTATTGTGGAAATTGCTACATCTCGCTTTGCCTCTTGCTGGAGTTTCTTAGAGTAGGGACCATGTCACCTTCATGTTTGTGTCCTCAGCACCTAAAACCGAGTAGTTTCTTCAAAAACAAACACTTGTTGAAATGAACTCAAATATTTCAGCAACCTCAGAGGCTTTTGTATACATATTTTGTAAATTTTTCATTATGAAACATTTCAAAACAACAGGAAATAGCATAAACCTGGATTTTTTTTAAGTACTAACATTTTGCCATATTTACTTCAGATACATTTTTCTCCATTTTTGAGGGAAAACAGATTACAACCACAGTCGACTCATTTGTTTCTTCTCCCCCCACCCCAAATAACCATTCTCCTGTAGTAGGTGTTCATCCCTGTTGTGAGTGTAAATGTATCTTTCCAATGTGTGTATGCAGTCATAAAAAGATATAGTATTCTAAAACTTACACAAAGGGTATCACGTTATGTGAATTCTTTTCAATTGGCTTTTTTGTTCATTCAAAATTTATGTCATCAAGATTTATCCATGTTGTCAGCTGATTTCTCAAAAGAAACTTTGCAGGCCAGAAGGGAGTGGCAAGACATATTCAAAGTGATGAAAAACAACGACCTACTACTAAGATTATTCTGCACAGCTATCACTTAGAATCGATGGACATATAAAGAGTTTCCCAGACAAAAAGAGCTAATGGAGTTCATCACCACCAAACCAGTATCATATGAAATGCTGAAGGGTCTTCTTGAACGAGAAGAACAAAAATATGAACAATAAAATGGCAATTAATACATATCTATCAACAATTGAATCCACAAACAAAATGAGCAAGCAGAACAGAAACAAACTCATAGATACGGAGAACTTTTTGTTGCTTGCCAGATGGGAGGGGGCTGGAGGGATGGATAAAAAAGATGAAGGAATTAAGAAGTACAAATTGGTTGTTAGACTGATGAACCTCAAAGGGAAGGGAGGAGGGAGGGCAGGAAGAGATAAACCGAAGAACTTCTATGCATATATGCATAACCAATGGACACCGACAATAGTGTGGGGAAGGCAGGAGGGGGTAGGACTGGGGAGGAGGGGGTCAATGGGGAAAAAAAGGGGGAACATCTGTAATACATTCAACAATAAAGATAAGTTTCAAAATAAAAGATTTATCCATGTTGAGTTTGCAGAGGTTCTTCAAAGTGATCCATATTTCCTGGTCAAATTTAGAATAAAACTCTTTATCATCTAAAATCTAATACTTGCCCTTAAGTAATAAAATGAAAGAAGAGAAAGTTTTTTCCATGCCTTTCTGCCCATCAGGCTACCTCGGCCAGCCCTGTCCAGACTACTGTAACCGGGCAAAAATCCTGAGTCAAGAGCCAGGGTTTAGAAGCGACAGACAAGGAGTGATCTGTGCACACCTGCCCAAAGGCCCAGGCTGAGAACCATCCAGTAGTCCCCAAATTCACACCCAGTTCAGAGCATCTGGCAAGGAAAGAAGATGGGAATTTCTCCTTTGGAATTTCAAGAGAGACATCTTTCCTTCTCAACTTTTCCTCCAAAGACAGATAAGGTATTAACAGCCAGACCACCTCAGGACATGCGAGCCGTCCACTTTTTCCCATCAAATGAGGATGCATGGTCTCAGTGAAAACAAAGTAGTGACTTAGAAGAAGACATCTGCTAGTTAATTACATGCAAACTGTCCTAAAAGCATTTGCCTAGAAAATGTCCCTTTCCTCATTTGGCTCCTGGGTACCTAATTTCTCGCTTAATGTGAAACTAAAACATTGTCGTAATTTACCTCTAGTCGGTAGCCAGATGACTATTGCTATAAAAAGAACATTGGTTCCGAGGTCCTAAATGTTCCAATAAGTGTATTTCATGTACCTTAATGTATGAACTTAATGCATTAGTCAATTTCTTGCTTTATATCTTTTCTTTTTTTTTTCTGAAAATCTGACGCAGGGTAAGTTCCAATAAAATGTGTTTTAGAAATATTTAAAGAAGATGTCAGTTTCTCTGCAACTTCTGGTTCACGGGAATGTGGAGCTGAGGACACCCAGGTCCAAAATTTATGCTTTGGAAACAGGTAAAGTAGACGACAGGCCGTGGCTTTATAGGAGGGATTTATCTCATGGCTTCAACAAATGAGGAGGATCTTTAACACTCTTCTTCCATTTTCAAAGTTCTGTTTATACAGATTTTTGAAAATGCTTGCCTAAAGTACGTAGGTACATTTCTATAGGTAAGAAAGCAAAGCCTTGATCATATAATGTCTAATTCCCCAATTTAAAACTACTTTGAATAAGTGCTGTATTGCAATGTCTGTAAATCTACAGCCCCTATCATCTTCAATTTTCAAAGTTTCCCCAAATCAAATGATAACCCGATCTGTTTGATTAAACACAGCTAATATTTAAACGCTGTACTGCACAAACACAATAAACAAAGAGGGTATATCCGGGGAGAGCCACAGCAGGAAGAGGAAGTGAGACCTACTCTAGTGGAAGCTGCAAAGGAATTTAAATATAAGTAATACAATTACCAGAGACGGACTTCAGCCCGGACACTTGAATGTTAAACAGCCCTGCCCTCAATGAAGCTGAAGCTTGGCCTTGATGTTTAAGGAGAACAAAGAGCAGCCTCTGTTTCCCGGCCTCCTGGAAGAATGGCGTCGGTAGAAGTTTGGTCCTCCTCTTCCCTGACCCAGTCTCAGGCTGTACCTGCAGCAGGCCCTGGCTTTCTGAGGAAACTGCGTCCCCATGCGGAGCAGCTGGGTGTCCGAGCCATGCGCTCCCTAGAAGGCACTGAGCAAGTCCACGTGTGTTGGAATCACCCAGGGAAGCAAACACTGTTCTAGACATTGCATCCTGCAGCCCCATCACCAAGGTGATGTAGCCAAACATCCCATGTCTAGGACTTGGCCAGTGTCTGAATTTTCTGAACTATGTGAAATCCAGTTTTTTATGTTCTTTGGTTGGATCCATATTACACACACACACACACACACACACACACACACACACACTTGAGGCAATTATCCATAGCACAAAAGCTTTTAAAATGCAAAGTTGACATACTTTTGACTTATTTATCAAAATATTTCATCTATTTCAGATAAAGTTGGAATTTTAGCTTGGATGATTCATGTAGAACCTCATTCACTGCACATGTGAAGTTAATAGCTGACTCAGTTTACCAAAAAAAATGCTAATGGTCCAGCCAGTGTGGCTCAGTGGTTGAGCATTGACCCATGCACCAAGAGGTCACTGGTTCGATTCCCACTCAGGACACATGACCAGGTTGTGGGCCTGATCCCCAGTGGCCGGCATGCAGGAGGCAGCCAGTCGATGTTCTCTCTCATCCATGTTTCTCTCTCTCTCTCCCTCTCACTTCCTCTCTCTCTAAAAATCAATAAAGGAAAAAAAAAAATTTTTTTATTGCTAATAACCTGATAGATAACAATGATGTTTTTTCTCACTCATGTCACTCCCCACAGCGTGTTACTTTTCATGTGTTAGAACTCTACTCAAAGAGATTCATCCATAAGACCTTTCTAGAAACCGTCTATGGGCCTCTGGCCACCTTTAAGCTCTCACCTTTACAGAGCTCATCAGCTGCTAATTTGGGTTTTCCTGTGAAAATACTGTCAAGGGAGAAATTTTCTCATGGCTCTGTTCCTCTGTGCTCTTTCTCCATGTCCATTTGGCGTCCTGTCCCTGGGTTCCTATGCATCGCGGGACTCTCGGTGATGATACTCCACCGGGGAAATGAAGGCCAGTGTGCCGTGCGTTGTGTGCTTCCTCCATCCTCCTCCCAGTCGACAGGGACCTGGTCTGCATGCCGCTCTTTCAGTGGGTCCTGAATAAGACGTGACTAGCTTACATGCTGTGTTAATTCGTGATGGGTTCTTCTTTCAGGCAACGGAGGTACATTAAAAGAAAACTTTTCGCACAGTGTTGTAAACTTTCAACCTTTCTGGCAGGCTGATAAAGTGACTTAATAATCTGCAAGGATGGTTTTAGAGCATATGGTGACTGTTATAGCTTACAGGAATCGTCCAAATTATTGTTCACGAAGAAAAGTCTTACTGATCCCAACAAATTGAAGGGAACACAGCTCAAATAAAAGAAGAGTCTGTCTATTTTTAAGAAAGTTTAAAGGAATAGTCCCTTCTCTTACTTGGCTCCTAGAATGCTGACAGCAGGCTGAGGTCACTTCCCCGGGGCGAGGAAAAGAGGGTCCTCTACCGAGAAGCTGACAGCCCAGGGAGAAGTCTGTGGCTCACTGTCCAGCTGACCCCTACTGGGGAACTGCCACTCAGAGACTCACCGCTCCCAAGGGCTCCCCGACACACACACACACATTGCTGTTAGTTCTCATATAAATGGACCACCAGGGATTATCAAACAGAAGAGGGGATCTTTTAACACAAAAAATATTGGAACAATAGAAAACCAAAAATCTCAGACAAACAGAGACAACCCAGAGACCAAAAAAATTTTTCAGAGTTACCATAGCTATTATTCTGAGAGCTAAGAGAAGTAACCAGGTGAGGTAATCGATATGTTAATTAGCCTGATGGTGGCAATTATTTCATAATACATACATATATAAAACCATCATGTCGTATACTCAAATACATAGCATTTTTGTTTGTCATTTACACTTCAACGAAGCTGGGGAAAAAAGAGAAAGAAACCAATCTTTTTTAAGAGAAAATTCAATAACATAAATTAATAGTCAAAAAAAGAGAAGGTGGTCTTGGTCCTTGGGCCTGGGTTGATGGAGCACAGCAGTCATGGCCAGCCACATCATGCTCTCCAGCAGCACCAAGGTGCCCATTGTGGGGCGGGGCACCTGGAATCATCCTCTGGGCAAAGTGACAGAGCTGTAAAGGTGGAGATCGTCCTTGGGTGCCGCCACATTGACTGCCCATGTGTACCAGAACCAGAGTGAGGTGGGGGTGGCTATGCAGGAGAAGCTCAAGGAGCAGGTGATGAAATGTGAGGACCTCTTCATCGTCAGAAAGCATGAGAAAAACCTGGTGCAAAGAGCCTGCCAGAAGATGGTCAGCGACCTAAAGTTGAACTACCTACACCTCTACCACATTCACTGGCTGATTAGTTTCAAGCCTGGGAAGGAATTTTCCCATTGGATGGGAAAGGCAACATGATTCCCTCTGGTGCTGGTTTTTTGGATATCCGCGAAGTCATGGAAGAGCTGGTGGATGAAGGGCTGGTGAAAGCTACTGGAATCTCCAACTACAACCATCTCCAAATCGAGAAGATCTTAAACTAACTTGGCCTTAAATATAAGCCAGTGGCTAACCAAACCTGTACCTCACTAAGGAGAAGTTAATCCAGTATTGCCACTCCAAAGGCATTGTGGTGACTCCCTATAGTCCCCCTGGCTCTCCCAACAGGCCCTGGGCCAAGCCTGAAGACCCTTCTCTACCGGAGCATCCCAGGATCAAAGTCACAGCTGACAAGTACAATAAAACCACAGCCTAGGTTCTGATCCAGTTGCCAATGCAGAGGAATTTGGTCATGTTCCTATAGGTGGTGTAGTATGACCATGTTCCTCTGCAGTAGGGCAACCACCTGCAGAGGAACCAGCGAGGATGTGCCAGCCTGGCATTGAGCCTGAAGAGCAGTTTCAGTAGATTAACGATCTCTTCCAGTTCTCTTTGCCCTTTTGTCCAGCTCCCGAGGGAAAGTACAACCTACTACCCTTTTCTGTCTAGGTTGAATCTACGAAGTGAAAAATAGTGCCACTAGCAATTGGAATTTGGCTGCTTAGGACTGTGATTCTTTCAGCCAGATTACTCCTTGCCTCAAATAAAAAGTACTTTTGTGAGCTTGAAAAAAAAGGGGGGGGGGGATTTCCACAAAATAAGAACAGGAAGTTATAAAAGAAGACATTCAAAACACAAAAAGAAATTCTTATAAATCAAATTCTGATACCAAAAATAAAAAGTTTCAGAGAAGTTTAAGAAGGTACATTTGAGAATATTCTCCAGAAAGGGATAACAACATATACAAAGAATAGAAAATAAGAAAGAAAATATAAGATAGAGAATTATTTCAGGAGTTCTAGTATGAAAATAATGCTAATTCCAGAAAAAAGAGAGAGAGAGAGAGAGAGAGAGAGAGAGAGAGAATACACAAAATTTTAACAGAAATAATTTACATGAAATAATATAAGAAAAATTTCCAGAACTGAGATCCAAAATTCACCAAACTGAAACAACTCACAGAGTGTACAGCTCAATACATGAAAAAGCTAGAAACTGCCAGAACAATGGAGATGAAAAGAAGACCCATAAAATTTCAAGAGGTAAAAAAAAAAGGTCACATACAACAAATCAGGGTTCAGAATAATATTGACCTTATAACTATTAATACCAGAAATTGAAGATAATGTAGCAATAACTTCAAATTTCTGACTGAAAATGATGTCCAAATGAGAATTCTATACCTAGCTAAACTAATCATATGCCAATATAGAATAATTTTTTCAGACATACAAATTCTCAAAATATTTACCTAATAGGCTGAGATGACACACACAACATTTAAAAGCCAGCACGGCAGGACATTTCCCATTAGGGCAGAAAACTGACACCAGAATGCATGCCCATCATTAATGTGTGGACATAAAGTAGATTCTGCCCGGTTTCCATGAACTCTTTCTCAGCAGCTATGGGATAATATGCTTCAACAAAGCTAAGAAATAGAAGAAGGAATTGGAAGACATGGGGAACAAGATATAGAAGAGAGGTAAAAACAATTCATAAAATGGTGGTAAGCCCCAGGACTTCAGATAACAGACAGGGTTCAAGAGCAAAGGCTGTGATTCAGAGCCAATGTAAGAAAGGCTGAAGAAATGTCTGCAAATAAAAAATGAACCTGGCAGATTCCCTCATGGGTGATGCACTGAGGAAAGGTTTATACTTCTTTCAGAGGAACAACATAGTAATAGACACGTGGGAAGCTAAGCAAATAAAAAATAAGCAATTGTTAATCTCAGAGAAAAGAGAAGGTGCAGTAGAAAGGGAATATAGTCACATTTCCTCATATGGGTCACAATGAACAATATTTTAAATCATAATAATGAAAACACTGACTATTGACTTAACTAATAACCGTGGTATAACATCCTTGTACCTGTTCTCTACCTAACCCAATACATGCATTTAGTCAACAAATTCTAACTCACAAATGGTTTTTTTTAAATCGCCATTTCTTTTTCATTCCACTGCTTAGGCTGTCAAGTCTTAACTGGCGGCAGGAGACTCCAACTGAGGGATCAGCCCAGGGTCCTGCTGGGGTCAAATCCAGGAGCAGAATCTTGAACACTGTTAGGTGTGGGTGACTGACAGCTCATTGAGCCAAAACAAAATCAAAATGAAGCTGGGGAGAGTAATCAGGACAAAGAAGAGAAATTACTCAAAGAGTTATGTTACTAAAGACAGTAGTGCCAGCAAAGAGGCGGTGTGGCAAATTGGTCAAAACAGACCCTGAATCAGGTTTCTGTCGCTTGTCTGCTTTGTGATCACTCTGTCCTTTTCTTTCTCTCCCTCTAAAATGGAGACAAAAGTAGTCCTTTTCCTGTGGGGAAGTTATACGAATGACATAATTGGTGACATGTAAAGGGTTCAGAGTTGAGTCTGGCCATTGGTAAGAGCTCAATAAAGAATTATTATTATCATCACAGCGACTCTCTGGAGAGGGAGGAGAAGTAGCTTTTGAACGCGCATGGCATGTTGAATAGGAAATCCAGAAAGCCAGCATGCACGGACTTGTGGATGGGGAACGGTTAAGCAAGATACACATGCTACCTCATCCGTGGTCACCTGGATTGCTGCAGTAGTTGGTGCCCTTGCCTCCGCCATACCACTTTTTAATCTTTTCTCCCTGCTGTGGTTGGAATACCATCGCCCTGGAAACCCTCCAGTGGCTTCTCTGAGCCTTCAGGATAAAACTCAAGCTACTGGCGAGAACTAAAGGTTCTTCCGTTGCATGCTTCTTCAGTTGCAGGTTCCATCTTGCTGCCACGTCGTGACCCTCATCCCTGGCCCCACTACTCCAGACAGGCCAAGGTCTCCAGGGCTTCGATTCATTTGCAAAAGATCTTCTCGCTCCTTGACCCAAATCCATCTGGTGAACTCCCAGTCTTCTCTCAGAGCTCCTTCCAAGATGCAGCACGACCTTGTCTGTCTGTCCTGCGCTGGCAGGGAACTTGCTGGACTCCTCCTCCTTCTAGCACCATGTCCGTCCTTTTGTTTGTTGGGAGGTTTTTGATTATTGATACGATCTCCCTACTAGTAGTTAATCTGTTTAGGTTTTCTATTTCTTCACGGTCTCGGTAGGTTGTATGTTTCTAGGAGTTGATTTATTTCTTCTAGTTTGTCCAACGTGTTGGTGTACCTTTTAGAATTCTTATCTGACTGTATTACGTACATTGTTTTTCTGGGGTGTTCATTCTCTTTTGAAATCAGGGTCTATGTCTTTCATTTCTTTTACTTCTCATATCCCAGAATCTCTGACCAGTGCCCAACACATATTGAACGTTGTAATAAATGTTTAAAGAGTGAATAAATGTATTTAGCATCAGCAACATTTGCTTTAAAAGGCCAAAAGATTTCAAAATAGGCCTTTGGTTTAAACAAGCCTTCTGCGATCTTATTTGCACAATGGCCTAACCAACGATCATCTACCAGTGCTGATTGTGGGACAGCCTACGCCACGTCCCTTTATCACGGATACCGGTTTAAAGATTTTATTATGTATTTCTGGCATTAGGCTCTTACAGAGTCTGTTTGTCCTACCTACCTCCTTAGAAGTGTCCTTTTTGAAGCTTAATACCATATTCATTTCCCCAGTGTGTTCTACCTACATGTAAATGTTGGATGACTGTGGTATTATTCACACTGTTCAACAATTTTGGCTCATGAGCTGATCACGTCTTATGTTTATATCTCAAGGTATTTAAACTGATCAGAAGCGGTACTGAAAATAAAAAGGTGATAGCTATTCAAACCACTACCAGTTCTCTTTGTTTATTGCCCAAAACTCATCTTTTCCCTTTAGATTAAAGTTCCACACTCTTATCTGTGTCTTTGGTTTCCAGCATAATGTTTTGATTCCCTGAGAGCAATTTCTGACCTTCCGAACAGGCTTAGACAATTAACTCTGCAGAGACCTGTGCGGTATTTAATGAAAACCAGGCACTGGCTAGAGCAGAAAGACAGGATTTGCCATTAAAATCATATTATCTTGAAGATTGTTAGCACTTATTATTATACTGTAAATTTAGTTCAAACTGTCTTATACTTTATAATTTTTAGAGTTAAAAATTAGTGTTTAATTAAATCTTCTAAAACTTCAAGAATTATTTTCTTTAAAAAATAAAACAAATACTAATAGTCCCTTCCTTATCTCATCTATCCCTAATTTCCTAAATAATCTGTTCCCAAGGAGACAGCCTGAGCCAGTGTCTCAGGTTTAACCTCAATAGTTAAAACTAATTTATAAGGACAACCTATTATTATTATTATTATCATTGAAAAAAAGTACTTCTGGGATATTTTTAAAGAAATTCATGTCTCTTTTAAATCCATTCAGTTATCCAAACTAAAATATTTTACAGAAGGCCTCAAAAGTTAGTACTTTGGCCCTGGCCGGTTTGGCTCAGCGGTTAGAGCGTCGGCCTGCGGTACAGAGAGACCCGGGTTCGGTTCCCGCTAAGGGCATGTACCTCGGTTGCAGTTTGTCCCCAGCCCTGGTTGGTCATGCGGGTGGCAGCCACTTGATGTGTCCCTTCACATCGATGTTTCTCTCTCTCTCTCTTCCTCTCTCTCCCTCCCGCTATATCTGAATAAAAAATGGAAAAATGTCCTCGGGTGAGGATTAAAAATAAAAAAATAAATAAATAAATAAAAAAGTTAGTACTTTGAGAATTGATAACTTTTTTTTTTAATCCTCACCTGAGGATATTTTTCCATTTATTTTCAGATAGAGTGGTGGGGGGCAGGAGAAGGGAGAGAAGGAAACGTCAAGGTGAGAGAGACACATCAACTGGTTGCCTCCCACATGACCCCAACCAGGGCCAGGGACGAACTGCAACTAAGTTATACGCCCTTGACCAGAATCGAACCCGCGACTCTTTGGTCCACAGGCAGACACTCTACTGCTGAGCAAAACTGGCCAGGGCATGAATTGATTACTTTTTAATTCACAAGACCGTTTGCATACTTCACAGACTATCATAATTGTCTCAAGCTGCATGAATAATTTTTTGAATCATAAAAATCCCACACTAAAAAGAAAAAACTCATTCTTTGGAGATTTGTTAAAGCTTTTTTTTTTTAATCTTCACCCAAGGATATTTTTCCATTTATCTTCAAATAGAGTGGGAAGGGGAGGGGGAGAGAGAGAAAGAGAGAAACATTGATGTGAGAAAGACACATCAATTGGTTGCCTCCTGCACGACCCCTACCAGGGCTGGGGACCAACCAAAACCGAAGTACGTGCCCTTGACCAGGATTGAACCCGCGACTCTTTGGTCCGCAAGCCAACACTCTAACCACTGAACCAAACCGGCTAGGGCTAAAACTTTTATACATAAAAACATGTGATGTTATATTTCCAAATATAAATATATAACTTTTAACAAGAACATTGAAACTTAATTTGAAAAATAAACTATGTAAGTGCTGGAGAGATCACATTTATAACTAATTTAAAATATTAAAGTCTGTCCAATCTCATTTCTTTTATGTGGAAGCTTCAAGCAGATGCTTCAAAACACTGTGGGAATAAGCAAAGCCTTCTTGTTTGAAGGTGATAATAGATGGTAACAGATGAATCCATAACACGAAACTCTCAATCTCATGTAAGCTAGTTAACAAGTTATCACATCTTGACTGATGGGGTATGATGCACAGTTTTATGTATAAACACAATGTGTCTAACAGAAAAAAAACAGTTTAATAAGTTTATAGTCCATCATTAGATCTATGGTCAAATAAATCATAAGACATACATATTGTTGAACGTTACATGCACCTTAAAAATGTTTTTGAAGATATTTTAATGGCATGGGAAAATGTTCTCAATGTGATTAGATAAATATTTAAAGTGCTTAGAAATGAAGCACAGTACATAACATGATACACAAATTAGCTACTATAACATCAACTTAAAAGAACAAAGTTTTAAAAAGAATATACAACCCTGGACGGTGTGGCTCAGTTGCTTGGGCATCACCATTATCCTGTACACTGAAGGGTTGCCGATTCAATTTATGGGTCACGGAACATGCCTGGGTTGCAGACTTGATCCCCGGTGGGGGTGGTGCAGGAGGCAGCTGATCGATGTTTCTCTCTCCCCCTCTCCCTTCCTCTCTCCTAAAAAAAATCAATAAAAAATTTTTAAAACAATATACAACATGCTAACAATTTTGTATTAGATCTATTTCTGTTCATGTATGGTTGTACGTAATTCAACTTTTTCTAATGTATATATGTCTTCTGTAATCATCAAACCTATCTAGAAATTAAAATATATGTATATTGTCTTCCAATTGTATAATAATAAATTCTTAAACTAAATATTTAACTTAAATGGCTAAATGTCTTCCTACATGTATTCCTTCATGCTTTTATACCCACACCAACAGTGATCAACTTAAGACATTAGATACTGTGCTGATACTTAGTCTCCTACTTTCTGGAGAAGGTCATCTGCATTCCGTGAGCACCTCAGGCATCGGATTGAGGAACGTGTTTCAGTTCGACACTGTCAATGGGAAAAGTAACTCACACTACGCCCAGATCAGTAGGGAAAACATAGGTTCAGAATTTTGTACAGACAGCTGTGGTTCGAGAGAACTAGAACCACTCTGATCTTCCTCGAATCCCTTGCCTGCTACGTAGCATGAGAAAAAGAAAGAGAGAAATAAAGAAAGGGAGAGAAGGAGGAAGAGAAAGAAGGAGAAAAGGAGAGAGAGAAGAAAGACAGGAAGTAAAAAAGAAATAAAGTTCAAGTAAGTTTAAAAATCCATCTGAGCCAGTAAGGTCTACATCAGGCTGGTCTCTTCCAGAACATTCTGTTGGTATCAACTCTTAACACCCCCACCTCCACCCCACCTCCTCCCCTGCATGGGCACACACACACACACACACACACACACACACACACAGCCCTAGGGTCTTTTCCTCTCGGTTCAGTTGGGGTCAGGCCCTGCCTGCTCACTCAGCCTCACCTCGGCTCTTGCCGGCTGGCACCAGAGACCTCCTGAGCCTTGCCAAGTCTGCAGCCCGGGCAGGCCTGCTGGCTGCCTCGGAACCCCGGCCACAGGAAAGCGGAAGCCAGGCTGCGATCTCAACACCCTCGGGGAGTCCGGACTGCAGGATCCCAAGGCCTGCTGAGTGCGTTGGTTTGTCCTGTGGACTGTGTGGGAGGCCCTAGCCCACCTCCCTGTGGGGGGATCTCATCAGGAATGGGGACCAGAGCCAGAGAACTCTGTTGTGGGTGTTCCGTGGGCTTCTGTAGAGCACCCCTCTGTGGCCCTGGGGTTCAGACCAAAACAGGGAGTAAAGGATGCATTTCTGACTTTCCACCTCCCGTATCCTCCTTCTCTCTTACTTCTTCTCTGGGACTAGAGTAGAAGCACTTTTCTTTGAGGTCCCCCGTTTGTCTGTCACAGTCGCCTGTACATGAGATTCTGTGATCTGGTGTGCCAGGTTTGGCATTGAAACGGTTAGATATTTAGAGAAATCGTTCCCTTTCTGTAGTTTCTGCCTTTTAACGCCACTGACTGGCAGCAAGTCTCTGTTTTAAAAGTTGTGATATATGAGCCGAAATTCCATGTATCTCTTTATGTGTATATATAAATTTTTCTAAATAGTGTTTTGTTATTTCTTATCACTACTGACCGCATATTTTACTCATTATGAACTTATCAAATTAGGAGAGTCTTTCTGAATTAATGATTTGAATGAAATGTTGGTTACCTGTAAAGGATTTTTAAATTTTTTTCTTTATTGATTTGAGAGACAGAGGGGAATGGAGAGAGAGAGAGAGAGAGAGAGAGAGAGAGAGAGAGAGAGATTTGTTGATCAACTTATTTATGCATTCATTGGTTGATTCTTATATGTGCCCTGACCGGGGCTCAAACCTGCAACCTTGGAATATCAGGACGATGTTCTAACCGACGGAGCTACCTGGCCAAGGCCTACCTGTGAAGAATTTTAAATACTGGCAAAGATTCTGTATTCAGAGGCTGAATCCTCCGCTTGACAGATTACTTACTGAGTTTCTATTATCCGCCGGGCCCAATCTTTTTTTTTTTAATCCTCACCCGAGGATATTTTTCCATTTTTTGTTCAGATAGAGTGGGAGGGAGAGAGAGGAAGGGAGAGAGAGAGAAACATCGATGTGAAGGGACACATCGAGTGGCTGCCACCCGCACGACCAACCAGGGCCAGGGACAAACTGCAACCAAAGTACGTGCCCTTAGCGGGAACCGAACCCGGGTCTCTTCGGACCGCAGGCCGACGCTCTAACCGCTGAGCCAAACTGGCCAGGGCCGCCGGGCCCACTCTTGGCTCAGGGAAAAGACCTGTGGACGAGACAGGCAAGGCCTCCGCCCTCCTAGAGCTGGAATTCAGCGCACAAGGAGGCGTGCACGCGTGTCTGTCCATCCACACCCACACACACCAGAAAGACCAAGGCAGGAACGTGCTGTGTGGAGAAATAAAATAGGGCGCTGTGGTCCTGGGGACCGGATCCTCTGAGGCCGCTCAGAGGGACTTGAAGCTAGACTCTGAATGACAAGAAGGGGTCTGGCATATGAAGATAAGAAAGAAAAGAAACAGCCATTCAAATGGCCCTACAGGGGGAAAAAAACAAAACTTGGCAACTTCAAGAAACAGGGAGGAAAACATCTCCAGTGCGCTGGGGGCAGATGGCAAGGGGAAGGGAGGATGGGACCGGAGAGGCCCGGGGGTGATCACCCTCGTCAGCAAGGAGCCGGGTCGGACTGTGCTCCTGCAAGGGGAAGCCACTGGCCTGTCCGATTGGCAGAACGATTTTGTCTTTGGAGAAAGATGGAAGGAGGCAAAGCGGAAGCAAAGGTTTTTATAGAAATTTCAGTGATCACCCTGGGTGGCGGGCCGGTGAGACCGTAGGACAAAGGAAGTGGATTGTAGTGTGTGTTTTGGAAGTAAAATGAACAGGACTTAATGACGGCTGAGGGAAAGAAAAACAAACAGTGATTTCTTTGTTTTTGGCATTTTCTGGAAAGATGCAGTAGAGGTAGAGCGAGCACACGTGCATTCCACATCGGCAGAACTCACGGCCCTGGGGTCCGGGGTCACTCCGGCTTCAGCTCCTGGTACTGAAAGCACACGCGCAAGATGCATTTCTGTCCCTCCTAGGAGGGGGAGAGAGCACATGTCACAAACGTGAGGAGTGAGCACACCTGCTAGCCCGTGACTAGGTCAATGGAAAGTTTCTCTGGGGCGGGGACGGGGGAAGACAAAGAGATGGTATTCCTTGAAGAGGGGCTGCGGGCAGTTTCAATTAGGTCCACCTGGCAAGTAAAAAAAAAACAATCAATCTTGTTCATGTTCCCTTTTTCTCCTTTAAAAAAAATTTTTTTTTCTTTTTCTTTATTGATTTTTAGAGAAAGAGGAAGAGAGGGGGAGAGAGAGACAGAAACATCGATGAGAGAGAACATCGACTGGCACCTCCTGCATGCCCCCCACTGGGGGTCGGGCCCACAACCTGGGCCTGTGTCCTGACTGGGAATCCAACCGGCGACTTCTCGGTGCAGGGATTGACACTCAACCCCCAAGCCACACCGGCCAGGCCCTTTTTTCCCTTTTCATTCCTTATATTCTACTTTCCCATTCCTCAGGTTTCTTCTTCATTTCTCTCTCTCTTTTTTTACTTTTTAAACTTGTTAATTTGGCCCCTTATCAACATTATCACATCGTAATCATCATTATTAAGCCAGCACACCTGTATGGTCTGAATTACCTCTTGCAACCTCCCTGGGGGAGATATGATTAGCCCCTTGAAAGATCCCCTTGGGCTGGGAGAGACGAAGCAGCTTGCCCGAGGTCACCAGGCTGGAAAGTGGGGGAGCCAGGTGTAAACAGGTTTGTGTGACCCTGAAGTCTGTGTCCTCAGCCTGTTCTCTGGTGCTCTCGGCTCCGTTCTCTTCCTCCATGCTCACTGCTCTGCTCTCCTCCCCTCCCCCCTTCTTTCCCTCCTCCCTCTCCTCCCTCTCTCTCCCTCTCTCTCCTTCCTCTTGTCATCCCTGACTGCCTCCTGGCCTCTCTGTCTGCCCTTCTCTGTCTCTTCTTCCTTCTACTTTAGTCAGACTGACTTGCCTGGTCCTTCTCCCCTATCATGCTATTACTAATCTGAAATTTGATATTATTACAAAAAGAAAATGCAAGTCATAGGCTATTAAAGCTGAAAAAAACTTCAGTGGGAGAGTCAAGACTTAAAAGCAGGTCCTTGTAGCTTCTACTCCACCAAATCCTAACAGGTAAATACAAACCGAGGCAGGAACCATCTTTTTCCATTGTCACCTGTGCGGGTCCTGGCTTGGCTCAGCTAGAGCAGTGCCTTTGTGGGGACTGCTCTCTCTGCCCCAACCGCCAGGCCAGTCACTCTGCACCTGTGGAAACTTGGTCACACACCCCACCAGGGTTGTAAGTGTTTGAAAGATCATTGTTCACCTCCCCACATTACCCTCCATGTAGAATTCTAAGTGAAAATAACACTGAGCCAAAGAGTAAGAACGAGCATGTTTTACAAATCATGATCATCTATTATCCTTCAGTGCTTCAATATGCAAAGCTCAACTACATTCTAAAAAATGTTTGAACGTCTGCTTTGCTCTCGCTGCAGCACAGGCTTCATCTGGCCATTGGGTCATTCAACCGCATACTAGAGACAGCTGGAGAATGGCCCAGGGCATGCTAGGAAATGAGCAGCAGTGTATAAATCTAAAGAAGGTGATATATCACTCACTCTGAGCTAGACAAGTGAAAAGTGCCATTTACATGTAGTTTTTACAACAAACATTTTAGCTAAATACTAATATTATTCTTAGTCTACCCATGAGTCTCAGGGACAGTAGAAAAGGTTTCAGGAGTTGGATCTGGTTCTGTTGCCTCGACAGCCTGACTGAGCTTTTAAGGGCACATCCTGCCTTACAGACATGGTGTGAGCACTTCTTGTTCACAAAGGTTTATACATGAAAACATTTAGGCAACTGTGGCGTTATTGTCTTAGCTCATTTCTCTTTTTCTAAACAAACTTTCAGAAAGTCATTATGCCAGAACGGCATCTTCAGTCAGCACTTTTCATACATACAAGGAATAAATATAGTTGCTAGGAGACAAGCTATTCTAGATCTCCTCGTGCTCTTGGTGTTCCATGGTTTTTAGTCTGCAGGTAACATGACACAGTTTCGGAAATGAAATATGGTGTGAGTTCACCTTGAGGTGGCCTTAGGCTTTACATGTATGCTTTAGGATTTGCCACCCATAAGCCATTGTATATAAGAGAAATTTCCAGTAATTTGCTAAGCTGCCAAACAGGAATCTTTCAAGGGTGGTGTAGTCTATGACCACTGAATTTGTAGCCATTGCTCGGGTAGACCAGAAGGTCAATGGCAGGTGATAAGAGTTCCTGCTATAGGCCCAATGAACATTCGTACCAGATATAGAAATCCAACCCGAAGGAGAAGGGTTTAAAGGACGATGCTCCACCAACTGAGCCACACCGGCCAGGGCAAGGTGAGGATTTCTAAACACAGAAAGTAATTGGGAAACATAAAACACTTGTCTGAAGTTGGTATAAAGACAACCAGACACTGATAAATCTTAAGTCTTGCTGTGCTACTTTCCTTATGAGTCATGGTAATATACTTTAAGAAATGAGGAGCCATAGACACTTCTTCACATAACATGAACTAATTATTCATGGCCACACTTTCAGAATTCTGATGTATTTTAAATTTAATGATAAATTATGATAGTCATGTAATACACTTAAATAAGCAGTTCATTCAATTCAATTACATTGGAATTTTAATCCTATGTTTATTATTCAAATGAGTGATCTAGCACTTGAATTGTGTGATCAACATTCAAATTAGTGATTTAAAGATATGGTTTCTTGAACATTCACAGTATTTGGTAAAGACAAGTAAAAACAAATCTCGTGGAAAGAACATGCCAGGAAAAATGAAAAATTGTTTAAAATACATATGCACTGAGAACAGTCTTTCTGAGCAAGACATGATTGATGTGTGTGGGAAAAAAAAGACTGAAAAGTCTTCCTCTCTCATAATTTGAAAAATGTCCTCAGTCAGGTAATCGTTTCCTTGTCTCCACACATTTTTGTGGTTTGCATTATCACTCTGCATATCACTTTCTATTTATAGAAAGACACACTGGGGACCTTGACACAGAACGTGCAGACTTTTGCTCCCGCACAATAGCCCACAGTTGCTGCTTTGCTGTCCCTGGCTAATCTCAGCACACTGGCGGGTGTGCAATGCAGCCCACAGGAGAATCAACAATTTCAAAGGTGCACTCGGTACCGGCTGGGGAAGCTAAGTTACACTGAACAGAATACAGCACCTTTTATACTCATGTGATGAAGCATGTGTTCCTGGTGGAGGGATGGTGACGAAAACAAAGCAGCCTTTGAGACCTCTCAGAAACTTTTCAAATTGGCCTGGGGGGTTTGGCAGTCAGAGCTAACATTTAAAAGGTGCTGGCTTGTTTATACATCCCCTTTGACGGTGTCCTAACTGACTATCCAATTCCTCTCCACCAAGGAATGTGATGTTGAGCACTTGGAATTAAGGGAAATCTCAGCAACCATAGATTCCCTTCATCAGGGAATTAAAATTAAGAGAAAATAGCAAAGCTCCAAAAAACATAGTTTCAGCTAAAAAATGACAGGCTTTATGGTACCCATGCTATCATTCTTTTAAGGGTGAGGGCCATTTTGATTTACGGAGAAGAGACACCTTTGAAAAGTAACAATAAAAAAATAAGTGACAATACATGAAACCAAAGCCCAGCAGTCCACAAATACCTATCAAATGTTTTCTTTCTGTGGTTGTGAGCTAGAAACACAAACCAGAAGAGAGGAAGTATGCGTTTAGTTTTTCATTTGCCATTTCCTAGAATTTCCAGTACAATTATGCTTTGAGTTCAAGCAGGAAACGTCACCTTTTTTTCAGGTGAATTTTCTATTTTAAAAAACATACATTTAATATCTTCCACAAGCTGTTACACTTTGCCTTGTCCGTCTTCTCCCTTTCCCACCTGTTTGTTCTTTTTCTCTCTCTCTTTTTCAAAATTAATTAATTATTGTTACAAATGTTTCTCCTTTATCCCCCCTAGACACCCTCCTCTCGATCCTGCCCCCCCCCCCAGCATTGTTGTCTATGTCCATTGTTCATTTTTATTCATTTTTTTCATTATTCACTCATATTCATTGCTCGTTCAACAAATTTCCCGGTGTAGACCTCATGTCCTCATACATAGCAGGACATTACATACTTGTCAGCTGACTAATTGATTTCTGGTACCTTCCTACAAATCACCCAGAATTCCTAGGAAAGATGTTATTGTCACTATCATCCAAGAAGAATTTCCAGGAGACAGGTAGCACCCTTGTGCCTGGCAGGAGCTTAGCTGTCCATGCCTCTCCATGGATTTGTCCGTCTTGCCTCCACTGTACAGGTGGGAGCCTCAAGCTCATCATTCAATGGTCGAACCCAGAAATCCAAACACCAAAAGCCCTTCAAGTGAAACCATGAGAAACTCGCATTCCTCTGGGTTTGGGAGAAACAAGAAACCTATTGCTTCTCTCCTGAATCTACCCAGACAACAGAACTACCATTTCCAGAGAAGAAAGAATCTAGCACATGGCAGAAACCCAGAGAAACACCTACATTCATCATCTACAGCACGCTGCTTAAGGGTACATAATGGTCGTGATGCACAACTGCATGATCAGAATACAGCGCCTTTTATACTCATGCAATGGAGCATGTGTTCATGTGTTCGTGGTGGAGGGATGCTGTCAAAAACCAAGCAGCCTTTGGGACCTCTCAAAAGATCTTCAGGTGGCCCTGGGGCTGTTCCTTCTCCCATCACAAAATTAATGGCTAATAAACCCATTCATTGATGATGTCCCAAACCTAGGAATTATCAGTGATTCTTTTCCCACAACATCTAATCCAGGGTTTCTCAGCCTTGGCTCCACTGGCCTTTGGGGCTGGATAATTCAGTCTGTGGGGGGCTGTGCTCTTCAATGTAGGATATTTAGCCACATCCCCGGCCTCCACATACTGGTGGCACATCCCAGTCATGACAACCAAAAATGTCCCCAGACATTTTCAAATATTCCCTGGCGGTGGAAACAGTCCCAGTTGAGAACAAATGACTCTGACAGCAAGTCCTGAAAGCTGAAATTCCAAAATCTATCCTGAATCTACACATCTCTTCCAAGACCGCCATCCATCTGCCCCAAACCAACCACGCTCCTAGACCACTGCAATAGCCCATTTCTACGTCCCCTTCATTCCATGTTCTGCTGTGTAATCAGCACGATTTTTTCAAAACCTCAATCAGGTGATCTCACTTCTCTTCTTCAAACCTTCCATGGGCTTCTCACTGTCCTGGGAACTGCTCACCAGAGACCCTGCAGCAACTGCTCACCAGCCTTCCCCGATTCCCGGGGCTCTGGTTTCACCGGCTTGTATACCATTTTCCACATGCCAGGTTTTCCCACCTCGGGATGCGTGTACACACTCTCTTTGGAATGCTGACTGCTTTGTAGTATTCAAGGTTTGTTCAGACATCATTTCTCAACAAGTTCTTCCCCACAGTCCTATGTAAAGAACTCCTCTCTCCCCCAAATACGATATGCCATCACAGCAGCATCAATTTGTATTGTAGCTAGATCTATTGTCTCTATTTGAACTTACATCGCTTTTCAGTTTTGACTTGTTTTACCTACTAGAATGTCAGCTGCATAACATGAGGTCCCCTGACCATCATATTTACAGCTATATGATCCACGGCCCAGAGAACTCACTTGGAATATAGTCAGTACTTAATAAATATTTGTTTAATGAATACATGACTAAACATTATAAATAATAATGTGTTTTCTGCCCAGCTGGTGTGACTCAGTGGTTGAGCATTGACCCACGCACCAAGAGGTCAATGGTTTGATTCCCAGTCAGGGCACGTGCCCAGGTTGTGGGCCCGATCCCAAGTGGGGGGCATGCAGGAGGCGGCCAATCAATGTTCTCTCTCATGGATGTTTCTCTCTCTCTCCCCATCCCTTTAAAAAGCAATAAAAGGCCTGGCCGGTTTGGCTCAGCGGTTGGAGCATCGGCCTGCGGTACAGAGAGACCCGGGTTCGGTTTCCGCTAAGGGCACGTACCTCGGTTGCAGTTTGTCCCCGGCCCTGGTTGGTCGTGCGGGTGGCAGCCACTAGATGTGTCCCTTCACATCGATGTTTCTCTCTCTCTTCCTCTTTCTCCCTCCTGCTCTATCTGATCAAAAAATGGAAAAATGTCCTCGGGTGAGGATAAAAAAATAAAAAATAAAAAGCAATAAAAAACATATTTTAAAATATGTGTTTTCTGTTTGAAGGTGAGCATATTCTTTATTTAAAAATAATGAATAACTTTTAGATTATTAAATCTACTCAAAGCAATCTAAAGTTTTGAAATTTCACCCACAGTTAAAACAAAAGCCGTTTCATTTACTGCCAAGAGCCCACGTGATCTGGACCACTACTACCTTTCTGACAGGATTTCCTAACATTAGCATCTCTAAAAGAAACAGTTGTTTGTTTGTTTTTTAATCCAGTTCGAAAATGAAAAAAAAGACATGAAGAGACATTTCACGGAAGAGGATGTACAGACGGCAAATAAGCACAGGCAAGTATGATTCGCCTTGTTAGCTGTTAGGAAAATGCAAACCTAAAACACAGTCACACAGGAGATATCACTATATACCGACCAGAACAGCTAGAAGAAAACAGAGACAACATCAAATGCTGGCAAGAAAGCAGAGAAATCGGATCACTCCCGTTTTGCATATGGAAATGTGAAACAGCACAGTCACTCTAGAAAACAGTTTGGCAGTTTGTTATGAAACAAAACATGTCATTATCCTATGATTCAGCAAGTGAGTTCTTCAGCAACTGACAAATGAAAACTCATATGCACACAAAATCTGTGCCTCATGTTCACAGCAGGTGTATCCATCATAGTCACAGTGAAAACAACCCAGGTGCTCTCTTAATAGGTGAATGGTTAAATTAAGATACATCATGCCATGGAATACTACTCAGCAAAAAGGTACAAACTCTTGATACACAAAACTTGGATGCACCTCCAGGCTTGGAAGAATTCTTCCAGGTGTCCAGGTGGACACAGCTTGATCAAAGTAGATCTGTGAACCAGCCAATAGATTCGTCTCCCCGCCCCCCTTAGCTGGATGCTCAGTGGTAAGTCACAGCATCAGCAAAAAAAAGGAATATAATTTATTCTGTGTATTATTTGTCTAAAACACTAGTGACTCATTTGACTTGAATATAATTCACATCCAACATCCTGCAAACCTTGTTAAAAACCACACTCAGTGGTTAGAGCATTGGCCTGTGGTCCAGAGAGACCCGGGTTCAGTTCCCGCTAAGGGCATGTACTTTGGTTGCAGTTTGTCCCCAGCCCTGGTTGGGTCGTGCGGGTGGCAGCCACTCGATGTGTCCCTTTCACATCGATGTTTCTCTCTCTCTCTTCCTCTCTCTCCCTCCCGCTATATCTGAATAAAAAATGGAAAAATGTCCTCGGGTGAGGAAAAAAAAACCCACAAATCTAAAGGACTTTTTGTTGTATTTGTTGTTATCGCTTGTTTTGTTTCCAAGCGTGATTCTCTGCTGCACATAAGATCCGCCAGTGTTAGAAATGTAACCAGTAAACCACAGAGACCATAGCAATGTTATAGGAAACTTCCCTTTTAATCACTAAGCATGCTAAAAAACAACAACAACAAAATCCCTCATACCACTGGAGGTTCTCACGAGGGTGGCAGTGGTCAGGCTTGGAGAGGAGACACAAAAGTCTTCTCACAATATTTCTTCTTCAACCCGAGGATAAGTGCTAAGTTGATCACTTAGAGTGGCTACCAAATTCACAATTTACAGAAATAAATAAAAGCATCACCGCTTTGTGCAGCTCGTGGTGATGTCGCTATTGCAGAATAATTATGCTCAGCTCTTTATTTGCTGATTCCTGGTACGAAGAAGAAATATTGTTTTCTTAAGCCAGGGAGATGCCCTGGAAAGCCCAGCAGTATTTTGGAAGGATTGCCAAAGTTATTTAAAGTGAATAAACTGAAGTGGAAATATATCATTGAAATGTTCACTGAAATTCTGGATGTGTGATCGATATTCTTGATAAAAGTCAATGAAGAAAACTTAACGTTGTGGGGAATTCTCTGTATTTTTATCTGCAAACATTGTCTTCTTCCGAGTACATGAAACATCAGCTTATTTGTCTCCTTGATACGGATCTGACCCATGTTCACAAAATTTTTCTGTCAATAGAAATAAAGAATATAGCTATATTGAGATATTTTACTGTGTTGAGAGTATTAAAGGAAAATATGTTTCATCAGGTCTGTGACATAAAAGCTATATTTCTGCATTTTTAAAGCGAAAGGGGAAAATTTAGTGACTCCAATAATAAAAAGTAATTTTCAGAAGAGTTTGGAATATTTTCTAGAGATATTTGAAGTTTCAATGCATTAACAGAGGAAGCCAACACCAAATTTTGCTGAATAGCACTGATTAGGTATATTCAGTTGACTGTGTGTACTGAGTATGTACAAGGTCAGGGTCTTAGGAATCAAAGGGCTCTAGGTCTGAGTCTAGATTCTGTCATTTGCTAGATGTGTGATCTTGGGCAAATTATTTAATCTCTCTAAGTCTCAGTTCCTATACCTTGTGGAACTCATCTCTAAAATGGAGATAATAATCCAAACTACCATATTCTGTTGCTTTGAGAATTAAATTAGAAAAGAAATCAAAGGTCTGTAGTTTTCAAAATTAATGAAAAACGTTCAGTGCAATGGCCACATGGTAAGTGTCCAATAAGATACTGTTTTTATTAATACTGTCCAACCACCGATTACTAGAGGAATTGATGCCAATATATCTGTTTCTATTCTGAGAAAAATCTGTTTAGGAGAACATCAAGTGATATTTAATTTTTCTGTAAATTGAACTCAGGCACTTTTTTCGGTCATGATACTGAAATTTCCCATTTTGAATCTTACAAGGAATTGTATTCTTAGCCATTTTCAATCTTTTCTGGGCTCTGGCTAAAAAGTTTTGAAATGACATTTGACTTTATCGTCTTAGATAATTGCTAGAAAATCACTATAGAGATAGATTTTAGTTTCTCTTTTGTTACAAGCTTAATATTGAAATTGACCCACATTCTATCAAACTTTAATACTGCCTTGGATAAAAAATCTTGTGGACAAGCAATGTCAAGGCTCAAATTTATATCACATGGTAAAGTCAAGAAATATATCTTTTGATGTAAAATGTACTTTACCGTTGCCTTAATTTTTGTCATGTTATTTATACATTTTAAATTTTTATATAATATAAAAGAACATTGTGTTTCGTTTATATAAAGAGGTAGAAGATTTAAAAGTCTGAGAAAACTGATCTGAGCCCTTGAATATGGTACTAATTAAACAAAACTTATATCTGTTTATTCTAAGCTCAGCTTCTTCTAACAATGCTATATGTACTTATTTGCCTGTGATCCTTCAAAGTGGAAAGTACAAACATCAGAATGAGTAGTCTATATCAGAAAATGCAGTCTCCCTAAGTTCCATATTTTTATATACTAAGATCAGATTTGACCTTAGTCCAATACACTTCCCAACCATATCCACAACACCTGGAAAATATTAAACTGATATATATATACATTAATCCTTTAAGAATTTTTCTTAGATAATTCCTTTTTTTTTGTCAAGGTCCATCTCTATAAAATAGATTGCTGTTCTATTTCTCAAATCATATTTTCCAAATAAAATTCTTTAGTTAATAGAGATTTCTATTCACCCCAGGGGACAATTCTATTAGGCTCTATTTTCCTGGCTATGACCTAGAATTTATAACCTGAGTATAACTTAAGATCTAAATATTTGTTAATCACTCCTGCATTGTAATCAATTCTTGCTGTACTAGAATTTTCCATGACTACTTGAACTATTAATATGTGTAATCCATCACATAGAATGCTATAGAATTCTACTTGTTACATTTTGGAGCTGTTTTTACAATATAATGGATGACTGTGTTTTGCCAATGGTGAGTCCTTCAACAAGATAATTACTACAAATTGACTGTACTGTTATTAGCATCAAGGGACATATTCACAGAACACACATCAACAGTCGTAGAAGTCATGCATTTGTTAGCATGGCAAAGCCAGGAACAACAGAATGAACAATGTTATTTAGAGGTGAGAGCCCAGGAAAACCTGCTCAGAACACATACACCACTTTGGATAACTACTCAAGGACATGTTTTAAATTACATTTAAAGGGGTGACATTGGTTAATAGGATTCAAGGGCGTTTTTTATTCAAAAGTATTAGTCAAGGCCAAACTACCTATAGATCGTAGAAAAGGACTTTCAGATAATAATTCAAGGGCAGAATTTCAGATGCTATCTAAATTAAGCAAAGGTTAGATGTATACTCTGAGTTATTTTGTATGCATTTAGGAAAAGCCCAAGATATGCAAAATTCTTAAAAATAATTATATCAAGTATTAGTCACAAGGTCATCCTTTGATGAACAGCAACAGGCAAGATTACAGTTCCCTTTGAATTTTATTTTGCAAAGGAAAATTGTCACATTCAGAAAAAAGATTAGATCCCTCCAGCAGCTCATACAGGGACATAATTAAGGGTACAAAGACCCAGACAAATTACTCCCCCAGGCCATTACAGAGTTTTATATGAGACCACACAAGCTTACATTATTGCTAGTAGTTACTGCATCATGGTTTAGCTAATCCCAAATTTGTCTTTAACTCTGTTCATCTGTTAATAAATTCTTGCCAACTCACCATCAACACACACATGCACACACACACACACACACATGAGTTAACTCCTGGGTACCTAGTTATAGATCCCCAATTATGGCTCAATTTTCATATCTCCTCATCAAATTATGTCCTACTCTTTCATGATACTACTAATTAATCAATTAATTAAATTGACGAACTGATTACTTTGCCAAGCAATCATAACTTCTAGTATTCAACCTTACAAAATAAATATTATTATTATTCTCACTCTATTATCTCACTTTATGTCTCTGAATTTGAGTACTCTTAGACCTCATATAATCAAAGAACATTTGTTCTTTGGTGACTGGTTCTTCACTTAGCATAATGTTTTCAAGGTTCATCCACCTTGTAGTGTGAATCAGAATCTTTCCTTTTTCAGGCTGAGCAATATTCCCTAGTATATGTTCACCATATTTTATTCATCATTCATCCATCAGTGGATACTTGGGTTGCTTTCCTTTGGGCTATTATGAATAATGCTGCAGTGAACATGGATATACAAATATCTGTGCAGGTCCCCTCTTTTTTTTTTTTCATCCTCACTGGAGGACATTTTTCCATTTTTTTTTTTTTGTACAGATAGAGTGGGAGGGAGAGAGAGGAAGAGAGAGAGAGAGAGAGAAACATCGACGTGAAAGGGACACATTGAGTGGCTGCCACCCGCACGACCAAGTAGGGCGGGGACAAACTGCAACCGAGGTACGTGCCCTTAGCAGGAACCGAACCCGGGTCTCTCCGTACCGCAGGCGGACGCTCTAACCGCTGAGCCAAACCGGCCAGGGCAGGTCCCCTCTTTTAATTGTTTTGGTATAGACCAGAAGTGGAACTTCTGGGTCATGTGGTACTTCCATGTTTAATTTTTTGAGGAACTGCCAAGATGTTTTCCCAGCAGCTGCAACATTTTACATTCTCACCACTAGTGCACAAGGACTCCCATTTCTCCACATCCCCATCAACATTTGTTATTTTATTTTATTTCTGTTTGTTTGTAAACAGCCACCTTAACTGGCAGGATTTGGAAACTTTCCGTGGTTCATGTTATCTCCATCCACCATTAGAACGGACACCCGACCTCTGGTTCTGTTATCCCAGGAGGGCTCACTCCAGTTTCCCACACGTTCACGGGCACCCACGAGAGTATGTGACTCATGCCAGGTGCTTGGCAAACATTTATTACAGAGGAAGAGATTCGATTCGATTCAAGGAGAGTCTGAAATGGAAAGATTAGTTTGTATTTTACCCATTGGTTAGGTGGGAGTCATTATGAACTTAGAGAAAGTAAATGAGGTGAAAAATGGATACATGTTTTGGGAAATTTTTTTTTGGAGGTGGGTCCATAAAGAAGTTGGCAGGAACACGCGCAGGTTCATGAGAGAATAGAGTCAAACCAACCCAAGAGGAGTTGATAGAAGACAAGGGGAAGTAAAAGGTGACTCCAAGTTCATCATCTTGGGCGACTGTCAAGCGGCAGGGGCACTGACAGAAACTTTAAAGTTTAATGTAAACACAATGTGTTTGTACTTTCTACTCTGCTGCTCTCATTTTTAGGCACAACAGCTCCCTTGGTCCATCCATTCTATGTCTGCTGATGTCCTTTCCCAGGGTGATATTTTGGATGAGAATGTACTCTTCTTGGTGTCCGAAAATTACCAGGCTCTTTTGACTCCATCACTAACTCATCTTATAAAACTGGATGGAGCTTCTGTAGAAACCTTCTCAAGTCTGTTTTCCTACCCATTGCTTCCTGAACCCGCACCTCCAATAAAACAGCCTCTTTGGATCAGCCATGCGATTAAATAATTTCTTCAGTACTTATTCCTTTGTCTTTATGTCCTCTATGAATTTCTTCATAAACATTGTTTGTGAAACTGTGAAGTCCTAAGAAAAAAGGGCATTGCTTAGTATGCTCCTAAAAAGTCCCAAACCTGACATTCTAAACAAAACCATGTTTAGCAGGCTGTGCCCCTTACCGATTATCAGAACAGACTTGCAAACTCCTTGATCTATCTGAAGATCATCAATGGCGGAAAGGATGTCTTAATTCTCTGCATCTCCCAGACACATGTAAACTAAAGAATTCAGCACACAGTTTCGAGGACAGATATCCGAGTTTAAATCTCAACATTTTCAGCAAAATAATAATATCAAAATGGGACTATCTATGATTTTCTTGTGTCTATTTTGATGGTATACGGAAACAACATGAACCACAGAAAATGTCCCGACCTTATTTTAGGCAAGAAAAAAAATAGAAAGTTGGTCTTTCCTGTATCAGTTACTCACCAGAAATTAAATTTATATGTTCAAGTTTCATTTTATTTCATATTCTCTGAGCTCTTCTCACCAACGAACTACCAGTGAGCACGTAGTTTGAGGCAGACAGTCTGTTAAGCTCTTTAGATGGGCTATCCTATTGACGTATGCCATCATATTTCACTTCGGAAGTGGCATTTGTTATTTTCAGTTTACAGATAAGAAAACTGAGGCTTAGTGAGGAGAATGATTCCAAGTAAATCCCTAAGAGGTGGCAGAGTCACTTACTTAAGCTCCAAAAATATGACAAGGTAGAAAAGTGAAATGTGGCTTAATCCTCTGAATATTTAGTTCCTGAAACATTGCCCACTGATGCTGAGCATCCAATAGTTTCTCCTAGTCCAGCTAGGAGCGAGATGATAGACAAGGAGGGGAGTAAAGCATACAAATGTACAACTATCAAGAGAAGAACAGCCCTGGCTCATGTGGCTCAGTTGGCCGAGCGTTGTCCCAGGCACTGAAAGGTCACCGGTTCGATTCCTGGTCAGGGTACATGCCCGGGTGGTGGGTTTGATCCCCAGTTGGGGTGCATGTGGGGACAATGGCAGAAGAAGACAAGCCCGGGGTCAGAGGCCTCAGCGTTGTCCAGACCTGTTTGAGTCTGGAGGGGTTGCACAGCTGCCCACACAGAAAACAGTCCCTTCTTGTCTGCGGAGAACAGAACCTGTGCCATCAGTCATGTGGTGCCAAATGTTTTATTTGACCCTCCAACAGCCTTTAGGGCCTGATGTATCTGTGGATGTTCTTCTCACCTGCTATAGTGCTGGTGGCCACTGAAAACTGATAGCTGGCTGAATCCCAATTAGACACGAGAAAACGGTTTTGCCCAAGACCTCACAGCTAGCAAGTATCTAAAACACCAAATGGCTTCCTACTATGTCACACCAGCTCACTCCTAGTGACAGTGACTTCCCCCTTCATAAGCAGAGACTTCCTCTAAGTGGGTGGGTCTTTTGCTTGTATGAAGCTCAGGAACCCCGTTAGTCATTCAGTTGTGTAAATGGAGGCCCTGAAGGGTTAACTATCCTTCCTGGCATCATGGTTTGCTTAGGTGCAGAGGCAACTCTGGTAGAATCAGAAGGAATAATGTCTTTAAAGTCCAACAGGCCTAGGTTCAGATCTTAATCTTCCCATGGAAACTTGGACAGGCTAGGTGACCTAACCATCTGCTTTGTCATCTGTAAGATGGAAGTAATAATATACTTTCTTTATAGGTTTATTTTAAGGTAACTGCAAATATTACGTAGTACTTATTGATTGCGTGCCTTGCAACATGACTGTAAGGTGAAAAGTGCGCTGTTGTTCTGACAGATGAGGACAAAAGACAGAGGTAGGTTAATCAACTTGCCCAACATTTCCTAACAGTGAGGAGTTCAGATTCGACCCCATATCATATGGCTCAAAAGCATCACATGACTGCAGTATTATGTAAAGTACTTAGCAGAGGAACTGGACTATATCACACGCTCAGCTCAGAGCTCCTTCCATCACACCGTGCTTATCCAAGGAATGGCATTCCGCAATGTTCTGCAAAGTGGCACACCTGGATGGCTCGGCCCCCAGTTCATTGGCACGTGCCGCAGAAAATCAGTTTTCCTGGGAAGTGATAAACAATGACCGAAAAAGCCTTCATTCATTCTCCCTCTGTCCAAAACAGCCCAATCTCAGGAACCTCGGAGAGGATGAGCTCTCCAGAGGATAAATAAAAAATTATTAGAAAGCAGATTGTATGTGATGGCGATGATCCAAGTACTAAACTATTTATAGCCTTAAAAAAAAAAAAAAAAACTCTTGTGGAGAGAGAACTTAAAGAGAAAAGTTCCAGAACAGTCCATTAAACAGAATTGTGTGTGGTTTCTGACAATCATTTGTAAAATATCTAGAAGTCATAAGCTTTCCCTACTCGCTTCAAATCCAGGTTAAATGTTGTGATTTACCTTTCCTTTGAAACTGAGTGCCTCTATCAATTTACAAAATAGCTTGCCTTCACCTTACTTCCCTTCAATATCTAATTCTTCCTTGAAAATTATGTATTTCTAGTTTGGAAGACAACAAAAACATAACCATGGATAGGTTTTATTGGAAAACTGAAAAAGAGTCTCCCAAGTGGAGACACCAGGAAAATTGTTATATAACTCAGTGGCTTCTGTGACAAATGGGTTGCTGAAGCCACCCTTCATCTTTCGAGATTAATTTTGTTTTTAAGGGAGAAGTTTACGAACAGATGGAACTGTCCCCACCTTGCGAGAAGAACCACAGTCTGGTTGGCTTGTTAAAATAGGAGTATACTCAGGTTAGAGTAATTTTGCAGTCTGTAGCCCAATGCAGTTGATCAAGATTAAAAACACAGTATGACATTATGTTTAGCTTTATTGTTTGGACAAAACTCACAGAAATGGCTCCAAATTTGACTTTACATTCTTAGACGGTCGTCAAACAAAAAGGACTAATTACTATCTAATTTATATCATGTTTTCCTTCAGGAACAAACAGTAGGCACCCTTTCATTTCTTTTCTATTATCTGTTCAACCTCATTTCCACCCTAGCTGAAATCTTACTTCTTTTCTTTGATAGGGTAATTGTTTCCATGGCAACAATAAAAGATGTGAGAGTCTTCTCTGCTGCAGGTGAAAATAATCATAACATATTGATAAGCCATCTTAAAATTTCATTTTCATGTAAATGACCTTATGACAGAGAGAGAGAGAGGAGATATAGGAGCAAACAAAGTGGCATTCAGAAAGCAGAAGAGCTTGGAATTAAACATTTTCCCGTGATAAAGAAGGGTCAAACTGAGAGAGAATGTCAGATTGCCATGCCTCTTGATTAGATAATATAAGTAACAAATATTTCTTTAAAATTTACTGAGGAAAAAGAAAAAAAACTTCCTGTTTCAGGAAGACAATCAATTGATTCAGTTTCTCTATCCCCAAATCCTTTGGGGACAAAATCAAATATATAGAGATAAAAAAAATTAAATGATTCTAAAGCTTGTGTATAGTACAAAAAATGTGAGAATCTATAGCTAGAGTTTTCTAGACAATGTTTACAAATTTAAATTTAAAGAATAACCTTTGTTTGGCTCAGCAGTTGGAGCGTTGGCCTGCGGTCCAGAGAGACCCGGGTTCGGTTCCATCTAAGTGCATGTACCTCAGTTGCAGTTTGTCCCCGGCCCTGGTTGGTCGTGCGTGTGGCAGCCACTCGATGTGTCCCTTTTACATCAATGTTTCTCTCTCTCTCCCTCCCACTCTACCTGAACAAAAAAATGGAAAAATGTCCTCGAGTGAGGATTAAAAAAATAAAAATAAAATTAAAAAAAGAATAACCTTTGGACACTGAAATGAAAGGGGTTATCACCTTAACAGATACCAACTACACTTACCATCTGCTCTTAAGCAACCATTGTCTCCTGAGGGACCGCGGACTGCTGGTACCAACAGGCAAAATATGCCGGGGGAAGAGGAGCATGGATGATGAGTAGTGAATCTCTCCTTTGGGGACCTGACTGAAGCTCAGAGGACAACACCGTTGAGCCCTAGGGCAAGGAACTGAATGAAGTGAACCCTGGAGAAGGCTTGACCTCAGAGATCCCTAGATCCCTGGAGGGTGAGTGCATTTATGATGTCCCAAGTGAGATGCAGAGTCTCTCTCGTTTCTAAGATATAAAAACAAGTGGATTGAATTCTCTCCACCTCTGAAGTTAGGAGAACACGGGGAGGATGCTTCAAGCTGCCTTCTTACGTCTTGGAAGAGGATCAACAACCTGCCAGCTGCTACCACTGAACACGCACAGCTACCTCCTACCACCTTGGCTATCTCTGAAGGAAAGGGAGAGAAAACACAAATGACCGATACCAGAAATGAAAGAGATCAATACAGACTCTATAAACCTTAGAAAGACAATAAGAACATATTTCTTAATGGATTGCCAATAAACTTAGATGAAAATGACACTAATTATAAAGACTGACTTAGAAACAATAGACTACCATAATATTCATATCTAAATATTAACTGTTAAATAACTAAATTCATCATTTTAAAACTTCCCACAAAGACAACTCTTGGCTTGAGCGACTTCTTCGTTGCTGAATTCTATCACACATTTGAAGAAGAAATAATATAACCTTACACAACTCTTTCCAAATATAGTGGAAAAGGGACTACTTCATAACACATTTTCCAAGGTCAATGTAACTCGTATCTAAACCTAACATGGGCATTACAAGAATCCTAGAGCTACTAACATAATGAGAAACATCAAATGCTTTGCCCTCCCAAGAGCATGAAGAGGTGATGATATCCATTCTCACCACTTCCATTCAACGTCAAACTGACGTCATAGCAAGGGCAGCAAGGCAAGAGAAGAATAAAAGGTGTAAGAAATTGAAAGGAAGAAGTAAAACAATCTCTAGTACACATTACATGATTATCCACTTAGTAAATCTTAAGGCATCTATCTACAAAGTAAACATTAGAACAAATAAGAAAATTTATTAAGGTTGCAAGAAAGAAGGTTAGTAGTACACAAAAACAGTCGAATTCTTATATATTAGCAACAAACAATTGGAAAATAAAATTAAGAAAAAATACCATCAAAAATTGAAATACTGAGGGATAAATTTTATGAAAGATTATCAAGGTCTGTACATTAAATATTATAAAGTATTGTTAACAGAAATTAAAGGCAACTTCAGTAAATGGAAAACTACAAATGCAGACAAAATTGAAAGAATAAAGTCATATTACATACAAATATATGACAATTAATTTTAAAAGCTAGTGGGAAGGAATCATTTTTATGAAATACAAAAGGTATTCACATGAACCAAAATGGAAACTTTTATTGAGGAAAAGGAAACTTAGAGGAAATTTTTATTGGCCAATATCTACAGAAATGAACGGAGGGCAAGTAAGATCCATCAGAGATTTTCATAGCTGAAATCTATCAGAACTTTAAAGAACATATACTATTCCAGACCCCAGAAAATATGAAAAGCTTCCCAATTTTTGCTAGCATACAGCTAGCACAAAACTAGCATAAGTTAAATATCAAATCTTGATGAAAATAAATCAGTCTCACTTAGAAAAGTCCATGCAAAAATTCTAAACAAAATATTAACACATAGAATCCAAGTACATAGCAGCAAAACCCCTGAAATGACCGAGTAGGATTTATTCTAGATGTGAAGGAGAGGTTTGAATTTAAAAATGTATCATAATAATTTCATATTTTAGCAAATTGAGGGAAAACAATTCATGACCAGATTAATAGATGTTGAAATGACATTTGATAATATTAAAAGCCAATCTCAATAAAAATCTTCAGGTACTACAGGTAAAGGTAACCAATGAAATATTTACTAAAACCAAAAGTCAATTGTTCCCCATGTCAAAATAATAGAAAGAATCCAATGAAACTCGAGAATTAAGCAGAGATCATGGGATCGCTATGTCTATTCAATATTAGTTTAGAAAGTCTAGTGAAAACAATGAGATAAGAAAATTAAGTATTTGGTATAAATATTAAAAATGAGGACAGAAAACAAACTCTATTTTTGTGTACTTAAAAATCCTAGAGAGTTTTTAAAAAGAAAAACTATGAGTATTGATAAGATCATTCATGGCCCTGGCTGGTTTGGCTCAGCGGCTTGAGGACTAAAGAGTCGAGGGTTCAATTTCCGTCAAGGGCACGTACCTGGGTTGCGGTTTGGTCCCCGGCCCTGGTCGGGGTTGTGCAGGAGGCAACCAGTCAATGTGTCCCTCTCATGTGGATGTTTCTTTCTCTCTCTCCCCTCACCTCCCACTCTATCTGAAGATAAATAAAAAAAATATTCTTCGGTGAGGATTAAAAATAAATGAATGAGATAAGTTAATTTATAGAATGGCTGGATACCAGGTAAGCAGACTAAAATCAATAGATTTTTTCTTCTCTAGTAACGTATACTCTTAGAAAAAGAAAAAAAACATTCCTTTTAAAATAACAATAAAAACTGAATTGAATGAGAAAGGCATAGAACCTATGAGATCTAAAACCTTAATCTTATTAATCCTTGACCAGGATATAATTTAATTTGGGGGAGAAAAAGTATTTCAAAAAATTACTCCCCAAACTGGGTATTCATCCTCAAAATATTAAAATAATCATCCTATCTCATGTCATATATAAAATACAGGTAAAGAGTTCTATATAAATGTACTTTAATGTTTTATTTGGGCTTCTGGAGAAAACCTAGACACAAGCAAATAAAGAACTGCTTTGTGGTAGAAGACACAATAAAGAAAGACAGTAAACAAATAATAGATTTAGAAAACATGTTTGTATTACAAACGACAGGGCTTAAAAGCTATAATTATATGAAGAAAGCCTTCAAAATTGACAAGAAACAGACAACAACCTAAGAGAAAAATGAGCAACAGATATAAATAGGCAATTCACAGATGAACAGAACCAAAAGGCCAACAAATACATTTTTTAATTCACTAATGGGGAACTGGAAGCTGTTAAGAATAAACCATCTTAAACCCATCAGACTGGCAATAATTTTAAATAGTGATAATATTGTCAGGGGGAATATGTGGAAAAAGTATTTCCACATTGCTGGTGGAAACGTAAATGGATACAGCTCCTTTAGAAAGCAATCTGGCAACATTTATTAAGATTAAAAATAAATAAACCTTTTGACCAAGCAATCTCTCTCTTGGGTATATATCCCATAGAAATATAGCGATCAGTAAACAAAACTATGTGAGCCCAGATGTTTATTACATCACTCCAAATTGACAAAAATGTGTATACAAAGAGATACATTATATTAATCTATAGAATATAATATTCTTCAGATAATTCAGAGAATTTAGGTAATCCATAGAACACAATATTATTGTTTATATCTGCTAACCTGGAGGGATTTCCAAAAGCAATTAGTGAGAAAAGTAAGATGCCCCTCTCAAAACAAATGTGTATAGTATAGTTTCACTTTTGTAGAGCAGACGATGACAAAATATATATACATGTGTGTATGTGCACATGTGTACATGTTTACATGTGAGATCTGGTTTGATAATCATCGGGGACGTTATGGAAGAATACACGTAAAACTACACAAGTTAAGGGAAGGGGGTTTATACTTGCTCATGTTTACACTACTTGGTTTGGAGTCGAAGAGGCGAATATGGGAGGAAGGGAAAAGTAGGGACCAAAAGAACAAACATAAAAGGAAATACTATTCTGAAATGAAAACATTATGATCATCTCATTTACACAAATTTATAAGTTTGTGTGTACATGCATATTTTCTGGCCCCTATATATGTGTGTGTGTGTGTGTGTGTGTATATATACATAAATGTATATATGTATATATATATACACATACATATACACACACACACACATATATTGAGTGTACTTTTTTATGCACTTTACATATACTAACTTAACCTTCACAACAACCCCATGGGATTCAAACTATCCTTATTCTTAGTTAACAAATGAGAACACTAAGAGATTAAATAACTTCCCCAAAGTTACAGGACTGTTTAGCTCCGTGGCTTGGATTTGAACTCAGGCCCTGAAGCCTTGGTCTTAACCACTAGACATATTGGCTCCTAACCAACTTATGCCCAGGTCATATCCTTAAGCCAAATACACACTTGCAATGTAATGGCTATGATATGATTTGATTCCAGTAAAAAAAGAAACTCCTATAGCTATGTATATTTGTTTGATCAAGGAGAAAGGTATAGAAATCTCTGCAGGCTGTTAATTTATTAGGTCTGGAAGGCAAGAATGGATGTGAAGACACCAGTGGGCAATTAGCTAGAGACAGAAATATATATCACCGAGTCTCCTAAATAGTACAAAAATGTACGAATCACTGAGCCTTCTCCTCTTCTCCAGGACTTTGATATTTAAGCAACATGTGTTCAGTAGAAATTTCAGGCATGAAAAGCTTTATGAAGATGGTGCACAGGTAAGATTCTGAGAAGTCAGAGACGACCACGAGAAAAAGCTCAGGGCAGAAAACCGCAGGTCTTCCGAACGTATTCGCTGCGGGAGCCTAGGTGAGCACAAGCATTTTCGTATGAAAGCGGTGTTAACAGACCCGAGGCCGCATAGGTTTGTCCGGCCTTGAACGCCAGGGTTAGGAGCACACTGTTCTCTGAGCACGTGGACTGGGCACCTGCACCACTGGGCCTCCTAGAACTCTGAACGGACGCTGTGCGAAGCTGACAGTGGATGCTGGGCAGGCACCGGGCACGGCCCCAACCTGGGCTCCAGCCTGCAAGTCCTTGACCAAATACTGGCCCATCCAGAGACTGGTTCAGTCCATGTGACTTGTCCTCTGATCCAAACAAAGAAAGCCCACGGGGTGTCAGAGCAGGGCTTGGCCTGCAGAAACACTGCCCATCAGGGCCTTGTACCTGCCCCAGGAAGCTCATGCCCCGGCTGCTTTGCCAGAAGCCGAATAAATGCCGCACCCACAAAGGGGCCACGTTCATTTTCTCCAGCCCACTCTGGGCAGCTGGCTATGCAGCTGGCCCTTCCCCTCATCTGTGTCCTAACGACAAGGACACCGAAGGCAGCAGGAGTGAGTGTAGTGGCTGGGAGACAAAACCGGACGAATGAAACAGAGCATCACATAAAAAGTTAGGGCCAGCCATCTGGGATCAAGCATAACCTCTGCAACAGACCAGCAACTTCGCTCATCTAAATTTCCTCACCTTCAAAACAGAGTGCCTGCCCAGCCCGTGTGGCTCAGTGGATTGTGCGTCAGCCCATGGACTGAGAGGTCCCGGTTCGATTCCTGGCCAGGACATACGCCCAGGTTGTGGGCTTGACCCCAGTATGGGGAGTTGCAAGAGGCAGCCGATCCATGTTTCTCTCTCACAGCGATGTTTCTTTCTCACTTCCCCTTCCTCTCTCTCTAAAAAATAATAATAATAATAATAATAATAAAAAAAGCAAAATAAATAAAACAGAGTGCCTTGCAAACTAAACACTATTTTGTTAGACTGCTAATTGTTTTCAACCACTCCCAGTAGTAAAACAGATGTCAAAACAAATCTAGGAATTTGGTGCTTATGAAAATACATTTGCTGATTGATGGACTTTAGCTGCAACATATACCCTTAGATGTCAAATCTGTAACATGGCCAGGCTCACTGACTAAGGGCTCAACTATTGACCGAAACTGCTATGGAGTCATTTACCCTAAAATACTGTCACGTCTCTCCATTCTCAAAATGCTTCGCTGTAACCGAGTTCAAACCATGCAATAATATTAGGATGGCATACTTACGGCCAGGGGACAGATATTAAAAGGTGACTTATTAGCCCTGGCCAGTTTGCTCAATGGTTAGAGCCTCAGCCCTCGGACCGAGGGGTCACGGGTTCAATTCCTGTTCAAGGGCATATACTTGGGTTGCAGGTTTGATCCCCACTCAGGTCAGGGTCATGTGGAAGGCAACCAATCAATGTGTCTCTCTCTCACTGATCTCTCTCTCTCTCTCCCTCTCTCCCTCCCTCTCTTCCACTCTATCTGAAAAAAAATTTTTTTTAAAGGTGATTCATTAAAGGGTCACTGAACTGACTTGTTCAGCTATACACAGCTGGGCAATACAGCGGGAATTCTCTTTCTCAATGAGGGGTACGGAGAAAGAAGTCTTTGTAAGAGAGGGCTGGCTAGAGCCCAAAGAGCCCATGTTTTTCCAAGAATAAATTTTCTCCCTAATCTAACTGTACGGAGGGAAAAATATACAACAACAAAAACCAACTAAGCCCTAGAGTTCATGTAACGCAAGTTCACATCACGCAGGATTGATCACTTGAAAGGGTCCACGCAGCTATTTCGCAGTAGCAATAGCTCCATTAAAATGGAAGCCTCCCATCTGAGGGCGACTCCCTTCAGCTTAAGAATCTGCAGGAAAGCCATGTGCAAACAACCATACTATTCATACTGGAATATTGTATGACTATGCTCTTTCTCTTCTGCCCTACTAAGTCCTGTTTACTCTCGGGACTCTACCGCCGGTGATAAAGCCACCCCAGACTCACAGCCTCCGGGAAGGAACGAAGGACAAAGAAGTGAATCACTGATTTTGGAGTTTTCAGAAACCAAAGTCCTTATGTAAACATAAAGTTGGAAAAACAGTACTGTATAAAATGCAAGTCTTTTTCTTTTCTATTTTAGAGAACATAAAGGTTACCTGGGCTGGCAAAGGAGAGAACAATCGCAGGGAGGAAGAGATTAGATGCTCCTAAATCTTTGTGAAGGGGCCCCTGCTCTCCCCGAACCTAGGCCAAGTCTGGCAGGGGGAGGATGCATAGCCTCAGGCAGGTTTGGGGATTTCAGCAAAGCCTGTGACCTGACACTTGCTTCAGATGACCCCAGGAAGGCAGCATATTTCTTTAAAATGACTGTCACCCTGGCTGTTTTTGCTCAGTGGTTAGAGCATCAGTCCATAGATCGAAGGGTCATGGGTTTGATTCTTGGTTGCGGGCATGTACCAGGGTTGCAGTTTCGATTCCTGATCCCAGTTGGGGTCATGCTGGAAGCAACCAATCAATGTGTTTCTCTCACATCAAATTCTCTCTCTCTCTCCACCCCCTCCCTTCCACTCTATCTAAAAACCAATGGAAAAATATCCTTGAGTGAGGATTAAACAAAAAATAATAAACAAATCAAACAAAATGCACCATGCCCCTTCAGCATGGTAGTAGTGGAGTAGCAATGACTATACACAGTATCCAGCCAGCAGGGGACTGAAACAGCATCAGTGAATCACCTGTGGACCCAGAATGCACAAGGGAACAGACACAATTTCCTGGTCTCCGGAGAGGGGCTGGGAATTGCCAAGCAGACTTGAGGGGGCCTGATGTTTAGGACAAGGAAGATACAACCTGTGAGGACTCAGTGACCAGAGATGACACAGCAAAGCTGCCAAGGCAGATGTCCAAAGATCCATGCCAAGGACATGACCTGCAGAAAGCTCCAGAACCTAGAAGCAAACCCAGGATTTGGGAGGACCCTGAAACAATGGAAGAAACCTCAAATTGATCACAACTAAACTTCTATCAGGTGAAATAGGAAACCTGAAATAAAAGTTGAGTTCACTTAATAGGAAAGACACATTATATTTCTTAAACGCTCTGATTTATAGGCTGAGAATCATAAGCACTTCACACGACTACCTCAAGCATAACTTTTTCACTCTCCAAAGATAGATGACAAGTACTGTAAAGTTAAAAATATGTTCTTAATAGCCAATGTCCAATATCATCTATCAATGAAAACACATATTCTGTAATTTTTTTTTGAAAAATTGGGTCATTTAAAATCATTGACATAATTAAATCAAGTCTTTTCATCACTATTGAAATGTGATAATAATTTCTTGCAATAATCATACAGGAAAGCCATTAACATCTAAAGGTATTAATATTGAAAATATTTTTGGAATCCCTTTTTTGAAGTTGGCTTCTGAGATGGTATATGAACCCCCCAAGAAAGTAACTGTTATCACTAGGTTTCAACCAACTTACAAGCTATTCAAAGAAGAGACCTAAAGTCTTTGTAGTTAGACTTTATCTTTCATTATTAATAATATTTCAAAGCTTGATACACTTATTCAATAACTTTGGTCCCAAACATTATTTTTTTGTTGTTATTAATCCTCAATCGAGGATATTTTTTCATTGATTTTTAGATATAGAGTAGAAGGGAAGGGGAGAGGGTGGGAGAGAGAGAGAGAGAGAGAAACATTGATATGTCTCTCACATCGATAGGTTGCCTCCTGCATGACCCTGACTGGGACTGGGAATCGAATCTGCAACCCAGGTGTGTGCTCTTGCCCAAGAATAAAACCCACAACCCTTTGCTCCATGCACTGATACTCTAAGCACTGAGCCAAACTGGCCAGGGCTGGTCCCCAACATTATTAATGGTGTTCACAGCACAAAACCATTCTTCAAGAAAATCCTCATTAAAAGTATCCAGCCCTGGCCGGTTTTGCTCAGTGGTTAAAGCGTAGGCCTGCGGTCCTGAGAGACCCGGGTTCGGTTCCCGCTAAGGGCATGTACCTCGGTTGCAGTTTGTCCCCGGCCCTGGTTGGTTGTGCGGGTGGCAGCCACTCGATGTGTTCCTTTCACATCGATGTTTCTCTCTCTCTCTCTCTGTTCCTCTCTCTCCCTCCCACTCTACCTGAACAAAAAATGGAAAAATGTCCTCGGGTGAGGATAAAAAAAAATATATATATATATATCCAAAACACCACACTTCTGAAGGGTATCCAAAGGATTGGCAGAAATGGTACAAAATACAAACTCATTCAACAAGGGAGAAAAAGACAGATACTACTATGAACCTTAACCAATAGATCTATGGTGACTCCTGTTGAACAAAATCCTCCTGGCTTCTTTTTTCCCAATTACAATATACCAAGACATTGTGGTCTCCATTAAAAAGAGAAAACAAAAATATTGTGTCAAAAAGGGAAATAAAGGAAGAAGGGCATGAGAGGGTGATTTTTTTTGCAATATTTAACATACATTAATGCATCAGCACTGGCCAATCAGAACAGAGGCAGCAACTAATGGACACCCGTCATTAACAAGTGACAATGTACTGGGTATCTAAGCTGAGGATTAGCCCTGTTCACAGGTATCTTTCGAGGGGAGAAAATAGCTCCATTTTTTACAGAGAAATAGTTATTTTTCTCTATATAAAACAAACAGTCTCTGATGATAACCCACTTTTTGGAAGAGCCATGCATTGTTACCGAGAAGGCAAAAACAAACTGTAACAGTAAGCAATTTTATCTGGTCAGAAGGCTTTAAAGGCAAAGTAATGTCACTCTACGAGACAGAAAAGGGCCTACTACTTTTTTATTATAAACATGGTGTCTAGGTTCTATCAGAGAAAACTATGCTACATCCAGTTATTAATAATAGTATAATAAGGACCAAAGGGCTTCTTTTTATTAGAGACCTGGGACCTAGAAGATTATACTCCAGGGGGCAACAGGTGTTGCTTAGAGCGCTCTTTCCATTTTGAAAGAGAAAGGAATTCCACAAGTTTGCAGACCTGGCCAGTTTCATCTCTCACTTGCAGTGGTCTCTCTCACTCTCTCACCTCTCATCTCAGTCTATCTATCTGTCTATCTATCTATGTATCTATCTATGTATCTACCTATCTATCTATCATCTATCTATCATCTCTCTATCTGTATTTTTATCTCTATCTCTATGTCTCTCTCATTTTGCTCTTGACTCCTTCAATCCATTGGTCATATGGCAGCCAGGATGATCTTTTAAAACTGCAAATACAATCACATCTCTTCCCTGCAAAAAACTATTCAAGAAGTTTCTATTGCATTTAAAATAAAAGATCAAGTTCTTAGCATGACCACATGATCCTGAAGGATTGGCCCTGCGTATTTCTCTGACCTCATTTTGACCTCTCTCCCTGCCACCCATTGTTTCGCAGCCACCCAAGACTGAGTTTCTCCGCCCTCTGGCTGTGCACCTACACTCTCCTCATTGCCTGCCCTCGCTCGTTCCCATCACCCCGCAACTGCAGCTTAACCGAAGCTTTTAAAGAGGCCTTCCCTGAATCTCCAGTCAACGTTTTTCTTATCATTATAAGTTCGTGGACTGAAACATTTGAAGAATTTCAGTTTATTGCAATTATTATCCTACTAAAATTGTCCCAATTTTAGCTAATAGTACCCTTTTAAATGTGTTCCATATTCATGAACAAATGGCAGAGCCTAATTAGTCTGGACAGCTTCTTCACTGCATTCTATGATAAGATGGTTCATGTTCATCTACTCAGCATTTTTGAGTAATTTCTCAAAGTGTGGCAAAGCATGGGCTTAGGAGTCACTCCGTTCTAGAAAGGAGCTCTAGTTCAATGACTGAGAGAGGTCACCCGAGCGTCAAACCACGGCACCAGCCCCTTAGAGCTTAACCACGAGTCCTTGCTTGACTGCTACTGGATTGGGCACAATCCCTCCCCATTTCGGCGGATGTTTTCAAGCCGGACTTGCTTTTCAGTAACAACTGTTGACCACTTTGAGTTTCTGTTTTTCCCGTGCAGACCTTGTCTTTTTAAAAATTCCATGTATACCCAGTACCCAACAGAGAGATGAAGTACATAAGAACAAATCCCGTAAATAAAATTATACAATTATCATGTGTGCTCTAAATGAAAAGTATATTTTGCGATGAAAGCAAGTAGTCCTTTCAGTATCTTGCTCTTTTTGTCTTTCCCCTGCCTGGAATGTCTTTCCCTTCTTCTCCATCTACTCAGAGCTTAGAGCTCCGCAGAGGTAACAAGACCCCCTCCTCCTCGTCCTGGGACCCCAGGCACATTCATTACCCAAGAAGGAGCTGGGGTCTGCTTCAGTGAACATCTAAGTGCAGGGACGGACTAGCCTCACTGGAATTTCTAAAAAGACTGTGAAATACAAAAATCAAATTGCCCTTAAAACTGGGTCCCATGAATCTGTAGTGCTCAATTTACCAGTTATGTCTGTTATTCCAAAGCCTGAACAGCACCCCTTATTTACACACAAATCTTCTACCATTAGTAAACAGACTCATTTCTACTAGTGTCTATTATAGGTCAATGTTTTAAATTTTTAAAAAATGTTTCCATTACAATTGACATACAACATTATGTTAGTTTCAGGTATATAGCATAGTGGTTAGATATTTGTATAACTTATGAAGTGATACCCCCACTAAGTCTTGTACCCCTCTGATACCATACATAGTTCTTACAATTATTATTGACTATATTCCCTATGCTGTATTTTATTTACACCCTCATGACCATTTTATGTGCCAATAAAAACAGTAAGGAGATTCCTCAAAGAAATAAATACAGAACCTACATATGATCCAGCAATCCCACATCTGGGTATTTATCTGAAGCAATCCAAAACACTAATTCGAAAAGAGAGCTGCATCCCCGTGTTCACTGCGGCACCACTTACAACAGCTAAGGTATGGAAGCAACCTAGGCGTCCATCGATAGATGACTGGATTAAAAAGATGTGATACATATATACAATGCGATATTGGTCAATGCTTTTATCAAGGCATTTGTCTCAGAAAGCTAGACTATCTTGTCTCCGTGTGTCCAGATCCTTAACTCCTCAACCCATTCATTGTCTTACCAGTCTCATCTCTTCCTCTTTCTCGCTACCCCCTCTCAACATAAAAATTGAGCTAAAATTTTCTTGGGACCAAAATATAAACTGTGTTATTAAATTATCTCCCTCTCCCTCTTCCCCTGTCCCATGGTCAAACATTAAAATATATATTAGTGTAACTTTAATTTTTCCCTCCCCTTTCCTTCACCACCTCTGTTCCTTACCTCTACCTCACTTTCCTCCACATCCCAACCAGCTGTCTGCTGCCAACACTCGTCTGAAAGTATGGTCTTAACCACCAATTCAAAGGACGCCTTTTAGCCCTGTTTCCTGTTCTTACTTTTATGTCACTATGACACTCGATACAGTTGCTCGTTCTCTCGAAAGCCCCTCTTTGGGTTACAAACATCATTTGTTCCTAGATCACCACCTATGGCTCTGCTCGTTCTCAGCTTCTTTATTGTGCTCACCCCCGCCCCCCATTTCTGACCATCTGCCCATTACACACTGACGTCACCCAGTAGTAAATCCCCAGCCCCTCCGAAACACACCCACCTTACCACATCTATGGATTTACCTGATGATTCTGAATTTTTACCTCCAACTCTAGAGTCATATTTCCAGTGACATAATGGACATCTTCAACTAACATTTTGACACCTCAAACTCAGTACATTCGGCATCTTGTTTTCTTCTTCTTGGTATATCCGTTTAACTCACTTAATGAGTATTTATTAAGCTCTACTGTGTACCAAGATTGTTATAGGTAGGTACAACAGTGAACTAAACTGGAAAATGATTCCTACACCTGTGGAGCATTCGGCTTCGTTATGAAGGTTACATTCCAATAAGGAACCTAGACTATGGTTTCATCTAGACATTCTCATGGATGCACACCGTGTTCCTCACTCTCCTGGCCACAGCTACACAGTCATGCATCACAATCATTCATTTCTCCACAGCCATGATAATGGACAGTTACATTATTTTTCCTATCAAAAAACTTTGTAGGAAATACCATTAGACATATGACACTATCCACCTACCTATCTTAGAATACCTAGAAGTAGAATTGTCGGGTCTGGCATTACATACATCTATGATATTTACATACATTAAAAATTGTTTTTCATAAAAGTTTTAATGATTTTCACTGCCAACAGTAATTTGAGTCTTTTTCCCCAGACCTTTGATAACATAGATGTCAAAATATTTCCCTTATGATTTCCCAGATGTTTTTTTCTCTTACTGCATATGAAATTGAGCTTCATTTTATGTTTACAAGTCATTGATATTTACCTTACTTTATACTTACTTTTCTCTGTGTGTATGCATGCGTGTGTGTGTGTGTGTGTGTGTGTGTGTGTTTGCCTTTTTTCCATTTGATTGTTAGGCATGTTTGTGTTGGTTTATAGGATTTCAAGATATATATATATATATATATATATATATATATATATATATATAAAATCTCTTTGTCATGTTATAATTTGAACATATCTTTTGAATTTTTATAGTGTTAATTATTTCACAGATTTTCTTTCCAGTAATCAAATTTATCAATCCTTTTGTTTTGATGTGTGGCTTTTAATTCATGCTTAGAAAAAACTTCCCAACATAGGTTTTATTTTTTTAATTTAAAGTTTTAGTAGGTAACTAAATTTTAATTTATGTGGTGGAAGGGACAATATAAGAAATCTACTTCCTTTCTTTTTTTAAATGGCTGCTCAATCAACACAATACATTCGTTTAATTTGTGCAGCTGGCCATGGTATCAATGAAATCTCATTTCCTAAACAGATTTGGAAAATTTTATACTTTATTGGAATAGTTTATCCTCCTTAACATTTGGTAGCATTTACATACAGAACCAAAGTTGAATAGTTTCTATTGCCTGAGGTCAATTATAATATTTAGATTTTATTTCCTTTGTGTGGTTAGTTTTAGAAATGTGACAACCATTTCATTGAAATTCTCCAATTTATTTACATAGAAATTCATTATCAATCTAATTCTCATTCCTTTGTAGATAGTCTTTTTCCTCTAGCTGCTTTTAAGATCTTCTGCGTGCCTTTGATATTTTATAATTTACCATAATATATGTGGGTGTGTTTTCCTTTTGTTAACATGCTTGGTGTGTTATGTACCTGTGGTTGTGTGACATTCATTAGTTTGAAAAACTCTCAGCTCTTTTTAAATTTATAGTGCCTTTCCTTCATATTGTCAAAATTGAACTCCAATTGAACACTTGTTATGTTTTTTATTGTATCCTCCATATTTCTTAACTATTTTGTATTTTTCTTTGTCTCCCTTGTTCCATGCTCAGAATAATGTTTTTATACTTACCTTCCAATTCCTCTCTTCAGTGTTTAACTTGTTCATTGACTTTTGTGTTTCAATGATTATATTTTTCATTGACAAAATTTTTTGGTTCTTTTACAAATACACCTGTTCATCTTTTATAGATTTTTCATCCTCACTCATTTTATCTTATTTTAAGCATTTCATATAGAATTTTATATCCTGCATCATATAATTCCAATGCCTCAAGTTCTCTAGTGTCTAATTTGCTGTTTACTGTTTGTATTGACTCTCTGTAAGTGGATTATTTCCCAGGGTATTGGCTAAGTTTGGATTGCACACTCACATTTGGTTACACTTGATCCTGGGGCCCTAGACTGGGAATGCTTCTCTCCAGAGAGAGGCCAGAAGACTACTGATCTGAAACCAATGTGGCTCCCTTCCAGGGCTTCTGCTTAACGGAGCAGTTTCCAGTCGAGAGGGAGACCAGTCTGATCCCAGCACGGCCCTGCATTTGCCTCCAGAGCCATCCTCACTTTTACATTTGCTCAGTATTCTGCTCCAGCTCAGAGTTCTTATTTCTCTTTGCTTCTTTTTCTTTTTTCCCCCTTGGATCTCACCAAGTTTCTGCTAAACCCAAAGTGCATTAAATATCTTTGTTTTAATTTATTCAACTCTAAACCAACAAAGGTTGTTTCTTCAAGTGCTACAAATTAAGGGAGTACCCATGGAGGAGAAAAATATTAAAGACCTAAGGGCAAATGGTTCTGGGAGCAAAAACCCCCATCACTGGGAATTTTTTTTGCATATTTTTTCTTCATCTTTATGATTATTATTATTATTAATTTACTAATTTGCTTTTGTTACAGATGTTTCTCATTTTTTTCCCATTGACACTCCCACCCCCCAACCCCATCCTTGTTGTCTATGTTCATTGGTCATGCCCAATCGCTGGGATTTTTAACAGTGGAAAAAATGTCTATCTACTTATCCATGGGCTCATCCAGAAATGAACTACCCATACCTGGTTATAAATGAATGCAGAGTCACCTGCCAAAGAGTCCAGAACCTTCTGGTTTGTGTTTAAGCCTGAACTGCATGTGCTGCTGAAATTTCAAGCTGAAAAGCCCGAATTCTGCAGTATAGGATCTGAAGCCACCGAAAATCGCTCCATTGAGAGGCAACCACAGCCCAGTTCACACAAAGGACCACTGCAGGAAGTTAATCCTTGCAAAGTGAATGATTCAAGAATGCAACATTCAGGAGTACCATACACAGAAGACAACCCAGAGACTTAGAGCCCAGCAGAACAGAGAAGCCACGCCTTGGAAACCAGAGATAAGAGGAAACTTGGAAAGGAACTTTCAACTAGTTCTGTCTAAAATGACCAATGAGAAGTTCAGTAAGTGACCTAAGGTCACCCAGCTGGCAAGTTCAAACCAGGCGATCTAACTGCAGAGTTCTCTTTCCTAAGCAGCATATTGTGCTCCTGACTTCTCACGTTGTTCCTGAGCTGCAAGCATTGACTACCACACCAGACTTCCTGGCTCTCATCTCCGAGTTTAGAACTCTCTTCCTTAAACTGAGATTCTGATATTTGGCATCGCAATAACATCAAGGCAACCTACAATTGCACCATCAAGAAAACAGGAAGATAAACACAGGTTTCCACTAACCCTGGAAAATTCATCTGTCGGTGGAACATGGCTATTATTCTGCTCAGGACAGACATGGAAACACTAAGCACGCTCTCATCAGTTCACGGGAAAATTACCAGATGGACTCCTTGTATAAACATAACCTCATGACAGGGAGGTGGGGATGAGAGGTGATCCTGGCCGGATGTGACTTCGTAACTTACATCATACATAGATTATCACGTTCAACAATTTTTTGAGACCGTCTCAATGAATGTTATGAGTTACGTGTTTCACTTGCTTTTATTTATTTTACATTCTTTAAATGATCACCCTCTAGATGGAACAGCGTTAGGACAACGCTGATCACTCATTGATCTCTGTTAAAATAATACTTCGTTAATACTTTTACATTCTGAGAGTCAGAAAAGAGAATTTTTGATATTTTGCGAGGCCGGCATTACCCTGACTCAGTAGCACTAGAAAGGCAGGATAAGAAAAGGAAACTACAGCCTAATACCTCTCATGTACATATGTGTAAAAATTCCCAATTACTGGCAGATTTAATCTAAAAAACAAACAGACAAAAAACACCCCCACAATCAAGTGGGATTAATCCTGGAAAATGTAAGGCTAGTTTAACATTCAAAATTTAATCAGTATATTCCATCATATTAACACACTCTAGGAGAAAACCCACAGGATTATATAAATAGATACAGAAAATGAATTAAAAAAAATGAAAATCCACTCATAATAAAAATTCTCATTAAACTACAATCATATAAGTATAATAATTATAATAGGACACTTCCTTAACCTGATAAAGTACATTTACACAAATCTCTATTGTTAATAGCATATTTAAATTGACGATTAAATCTTTTCTCCCTAAAATCAGGAACAAGTCAAAGATGTTTGCTCTCACCACAACTGTTCAATATAGTACTAAAAGCCCTAGTGGGTACAATGAAGCAACTAAAAGTAAAAATGAAAAGCACAAATGTCAGAAAGGAAGACATCAAACTGTTTCTGTTCATAGACTGTGTGCATAGAAAACTAAATAATTTCCAGAAAAAGCTTCTAGAACTAAGAAATTAAGTTAGCAAATTTGCAAGACATGTGGTAATATACAAGAAATAAAAATTAAATAAATAACATATATCTATATACAAGCATTAAAAATTGAAAACAAAAATTTTAAGTATCATTGATAATAGCTCCAAAAATGAAATACTTAGGTATAAATCTAAAAAATGTGCAGATAAAAAACTACCAAAAAATTGTGGGAAAAAAAAATCAAAGAAGAGCTAAATAAGTGGATTGGACAGCTCAAATATGATTATAATGTCAACTCTCCTCAAATTGCTTTATAGATGTAACACGTATCCCAATAAAAATCCCAACAGGATTTTTGTAGATACTGTCAAGCTGACTCAAAATGGATGTGAAAATATACAGGATGTAGAAAACAACTCTGAGAAGAACAAAGTTAGAAGACTCACTACCTGACATCATGACTCACTGTACAAGCTATGCTAATCAAGACAATATGTTAGTGAAAGTATACACGCAGGAATAATGAGACAAAATAGAGAATTCAGAAATAGATCTGAAAAAATATATAGTTAACTGATTTTTAATACAAGTGCAAAGGCCATTTTCTGAATAAAATATAATCTTTTCCACAAATGGTGCAGAAACAATTGGGCATTCATATGCAAAAAACATATACTTTGACCCACAACTCATACCTTATGAAAAACATTAGCTTTAATGGACCTAAATGTAAAACATAAAATTATAAATATTCTGAAAAGGAACAAAAGAAAATGCTCAAGAGTTTGGGTTAAGAAAAAAATTTCTAGATACAACATTAAGAATTTGATCCATCTGAAAAAAAAAATACATCAACTGTACCTCATAATAACTAAAATCTGTTTCTTTATAAAAGATAGTTAGAAAAATGAAAGAAAAACTACAGTAAAATACCTTTAAATCACAAAGTCAACAAAGGATTTATACTCATAATTTAAAAAGAACTCTCAAAACCAATAAGAAAACAAATGTCCAGCAAAACATGGCAAATAATTTGAACAGATATTTCAACAAATAAGATATTCAGATTGAAAATTAGAACATGGGCCCTGGCCAGTTTGGTTCAGCGGTTAGAACATTAGTCCATGGACCAAAGGGTGCGAGTTCAATCCTGGTCAAGGGAATGGACCTAGGTTGCAGGTTCAATCCCGGGCCCCAGTCGGGTCATACAGGAGGCAACAAAATCAATCAATGTGTCTCTCTCACATCATGTTTCTTTCTCTCTCTATCCCCGCCCTTCACTCTCTGTAAATCAATGGAAAAAATATCCTCAAGTAAGAATTAAAAAAAAAAAAAAATTTACACATGAAAAGATACCATTTAAAAGCACAGTGAGATGTCTTTACACACTTATTAGAATGGCTAAAATTTTTTTTTTAATCTGACAATCCCAAGTGGTGACAAGGAGGCAGAGTAACTAGACCTCTCATACATTGCTGGTGGGAATGCACAAAGGTAAAAGTCACTCTGCAAAACAGTGTGACACTTTCTTATCAAGTTAAATGTAGATTTACCATGTGGTCTGGAATCCTACTTGTAGGTATTCATTTACCCTAGAAAAATGAAAATTTATATCTACACAAAAACCTATGTTTAGAGCAGATTATGGATAGAGCAGCTTTGTTCATAATCACCCAAAACTGGAAACAGCCTGAATGTTCATTGGTGCATTGATCAGCAAACTGGTACAATAAAATTCTGCCCAGCAATCGAAAAGAAATAAACTACTAATATTCACAGCACCATGGATGAATCACAAATGCATTCTTAAAGAAAACAGACTCAAAGGTTGTAAACTGTATAATTTTACTTACATGACATTTTCAAAAAGGCAAGACTATAGAGACAGAAAACAGGGAAGTGGTCCCAGGATTAAGAAGGGGGGAGGTTCTGCCTTGGTTGGTTTGGTTCAGCAGTTAGAGTGTCAGCGTGTGGACCAAACAGTCTTGGGTTCGATTTCCTGTCAAGGGTACGTACCTTGGTTGTGGGTTTAATCCTGCACCCCATTTGGGGTTGTGCAGGAGGAAATCAATCGATGTGTCTCTCTCACATTGATGTCTCTCTCTCCCTCTCTCTCTCTCCCTCCCTCCTTCCCACTCTATCTGAAAAAAAAATCAATGGAAAAATATCCTAAGATGAGGATTTAAAAAAAAAAAAAAAGAATGGGGTAGGTTTTGACTACAAAGGGGCAGCAAGAGGGAATATTTTGGGGCTGAAGGAGCTGTTCTGTATGTTGATTGTAGTGGTGGTTACAAGACTATACATTATGAAAATTCACAGAACTAAGCACACAAAAATGAGTGAATTTTACTTTATACCTATTTCTATATATAATAATATAAATATATATTTCTATATATAATACTATATAACTATAGTTATTTATATACATATATGTAGATATACATATATATGATATGCGTGTGTGTGTATAAAACAAATTTTGTGTTCTGTGAGCAGACTATCTCACCCTGAAGGAATAGGAATCCTATACACATTTTTCAAAAATAAAACAAAAAATATGAAGAAAAAACAGCAAGAACTTTTTCAGGATCGCACTACTCAGAGCTCTTAAAATCTCAAGGTGTGAAAAGTTACTGGTTGCTTTTCCACATGACTGTTCAATTTACCTTGACCTCTGACCTCGGGTTTCGAAAGACCAAAAACAGCATAATGGAAGCAAAACACTTCAGCATCATCCTGTTTAATGACCTGTAATCACAGCTCTATTAGCTTGGCTGCACTTATGTCTAACCTTTCGAGGCTGTTTCTCTCACAGGAGAAAGAAATAATAAGGTTAATACAGTCTGAGCAATGCTGATGCACAAGACCTTCTCTAAATTTTATTCTATTAAAACCATCTATTCAAAATGCATCAAACTATTGCATGGTTTCCTCTAAGCCTACATTTCCACGAAGTGCCACCAGCCAACAGTACTATACAGAACATGCAGTAACGTTAAGATTTTCAATGAAAAGAAAATTAGGAACTAAGCTTGAAAAAAATATTGCACAGGTAAAGCTACTGATATGAAAATAGCAACATATTTAAATCACCTACTGGGTAACTTGTGTATGATATTTGGACCCTACTATTCTATAGTTTTTTGTGTTCCTCTTGTACCTATAAAGTGTGGTTCCTACTGGCTAAGATTTTCAGTCACACTAAGAAAGACTTCTGATTGTTACACCGAGATCAACAAATATAACTATGTTGAGTCTAAATATCTGTTTATAAGATCTAGTTTATTAGCCTTTGAAGAGACATGGAGTTTGGTTAATTTGTCATATAAAATGACACGATATAATACTATACTATAGTATAGTATAGTATAGTATAGTATAGTATAGTATAGTATAGTATAGATACAAAATATATAAATAACATAAACTATATAAAATACAATTGTTCAGATCCATGTCATTTTAGCCAAGGAAGATGGGCAAGAGCACAAAGGTGACCTTGACTCCTTTGTAAAACACAAAGTTTAAATGAGTAAATATGAACACCGCACTCACTCAAAGTGTCTGGGAGCTACTAACAGTGGAGAAGACAGAATGCTTGTTGCACTGTATCTTTTTCTGTGTGTCTGGTTGGTTGGACCTCTGTGGATGATGGTACAATGCAAAGTACGAGTTTACGGCTCCTACTAAAGCATGAAAAAGCTAGATGAATCCTATATTACTGGATAAAAATCAGAGATGGTCATAAAACCATTAGACAAATTATACTAGATAAAAAGTTTCATTACTTCATATTCAACTTTCTCCTTAGACAATTCTGCTGAAACTCCGGGTTTATTATTCATATAATGCAGCAAATGAAGTAAATGCAGCATCCTTCTCTACATCAACAGTGAGAAAAAAATGAAATAATATATGTGGAAATGTTTTTGAAAAAACAATGGCATTCTATACATGCAAGATAATATTTTCTTAATAGTCACTGCTGACACTCTCCCAGATACATAATACCGTTCCATGTAGCAAATCTATCAGCTACGTTATTATTCCCTATCTGTGATGTGTAAACACCGCTTGAGCCTGTGTAAGCAGTAGTAGAAGAACGGTGGTTCTGCCGAGTGCTTTGCATTTATGCCAAGTGGACACAATAAATTAAATCCTCAAAAACTCCACCCACATAAAACTTTGGTTTTGCACACACCATAGAAAGATGTCATAGAAAATATTTGGAAGATGAACATTTTCAGTTCTTAAACTCTCAAGAAGCCATTCATTTCTTTCTTTTTCTTTCTTTTTTTTTTTTTTTGTGGTACGTGCCCCTAGCAGAAACCGAACCCGGGACTCTCTGGTCCATAGGCGACGCTCAACCGCTGAGCCAAACTGGCCAGGGCAAGAAACCATTCATTTCTGCTAAGAATGACTATACTGAATACAGAGGGTGTCTTAAGATGATTAGACACAGGATGAAAAGGGAAATTAATAAGTGGTAGCCACGCCAATATTTCCACTGCCATAATCGTCAAGGGCTACAGAACAGTTAATCAAATTGATATCATCACCTAAAACATCTCTAAAGAAACGACATTATTTCCCATTCACACATTCTGATGGCCGTTCTCATTCTTCTACTGCACATGAGGTAGCTTTGCTTTACGATTTTCTTATATTAGGAGCCCACGAGGTGAAGAATAGGTGTTTCTACTGAGTTACATATTTGGGTAGCATTTAGCACAATCTAAGAATATAGCTTATTTTAAACAGCTAGAATTACTAAAACCACAAAGTTAGAAAGGTAATGTAGTGTAGCCATCTTATCTCACAATTGTAACAGGCCAAGCTATTGATATAAATGATCTCATTCAATCTTTACAACAATTCTAAGACAGAAAAATGATTAACCTTGTTTCAGGTATGGGAAACAGGACCCTTGGAGTTTCAGTAATTTGCTCAAGCTCATACAGTTTACACGTGGGGGAATCTGGAATTCTAATACACATTTGTCTGAGTCAAAATGTTTGCTTTTCCCTCTATGATGAAACTCCTCATCTACCAGTGATAGGAAGTCATTCCTCTTGACACAACAAATCTTTGGACAATTAGGACAGATTTTTCTAATGTCGAACAACTAACTAGAAAAAAATTTACAACATGCCATAAAAATTCATGTTATCATTTGTCATCAGTAACCACATCCTGAACCTGCTAGGGGGTCTCGGCCTACATTTTCCTTTTGAAGATCATCTTCAAAATCTTAATCATTCTATGATATATTACTGACTTAGCTTTCTTATTATAATCACATGCCTTCCCTTTCCTTAAAAAGAGAAAGCCTTAGGACTTCACTCATGTTGCATCATTTCTTGATTGAGGGCCCAGAATTCTGCATAATAAATCCAGATGATTTTAGCCTGAAAAAGTTTCATGCAGAAAATATCAACCAACCTTCTAACTTTGAAAAGAACTTCCAAGTGATTCCTGTAGAATATTTTATTCTAATTAGATCTACCTAGATAAATTACCTATAAAATACACCTCTAAGTAGAAGACTGAACTGAACTGTTAAGGGATAACTGAAGCTTATCCATATGTTCTATATGACGATCCCAAAGTATTTTACCTTGGTGACAATTGTTGCTTAGTTACAGCCTCTGTGTTCCTACCCAAAGGATCCCATCACCCTTCTAATAAGATGCAATAAAACCACGTGCACAGCATTCTTGTTTTGTACTTTTAGTAGCATAAAAACATGTGTTCAGTTTAGCAAGTATCTACAGTGAGTGAGCTAAAAAAAAATCAGAGTATTAGAACAGTGTTATCTGACACCATAGAAGATAGAAATGGCATCTCTAATTAATTTACCATACCTCTCCAGCTCTCTCCCACTCAATGCTTTTCTCCATATTTTCTGTTTCTCTCCTCCAGAAATACTTGGCTTGACTCCAAGAGTCTCTTCAAGCTCTCGCCTCTTAGTTTATTTTTATGCCCCTGACACCTAGAAGCATGAGCTCCCCCATTTCAGGCTTTGCCAGTGTCTTGGCTTACCCATCAACCCTCAGCAGAGGGGGCTCTGAATTTGCTCATTCCAAGTCCCTGTGCCACAGACTCACGCTTGGAAATTACATGCCAATTCGAAATAAGCTGATATTTTATACACTGAATTATTCCAAAAAACTTTGATCTTTCTTAAAAACAGTAAGTTTGATAAACTCTTTTTATTTTCAAAGAAAAACAACTAAGAATAGAAATCAATTAGAATTTAAGAGAAATTCCTTATTGAAAACAGCAATACAATGTAACCTCATTATTACACAGTTCTTTGTTTGATGGAATTCAATCATACTCATGGATAAGTTTGCCAAGTAAAATGCTGATATAAAGTGATAACTGTACAATCAGGGTACTTGTATTACCCAACACCAGCATGTATTCAATATTCAAAAACGATCTTAAAGTATGTACTCTCTGCCAGGCACTAAAGGTGGGCTTAGCTATAGTTAATATTTACATAGGGTTATACTGTTGATTAGCTTGATTCACATTCTAAGACTACAACAATAGTCCTATGGACAGATAAGTCTTATATAGAGACATCTGAACAATGTTCAAACAAAACAGCTTACCAAATAAATATGGAAATGTAAAAACTAAAAAGGTCTTAGTTCCCAAGTTTTAGTTTAGACTCTCACATCTTTGTTTCTCCATTTCCAAGATTCTAAACCATCTCTACCCTACTACACAAATACAATTCATTGAGGACACAGTTCATATTCTCTCTAAGTCAGTTATAAATAATATGTCAATCTACATATGAAAAAAATGATTACAGGATTAACCATAACATGAAATCAAAGTAAACATAGTTTAAATGACCAGAATCCAAGTGGAATGGAATTTATAGATACGTATGTTGATCAATTTTACATTGCCAGAATCACACATCCCACAATTAAAGGCTGATATAATGTGCCTATTATATCAAATGTGCCCACATTTACATGCAATTTATTTCAGGATTGCAAGGTCATGGAAAAAATTTCAATAACCAACCCTCAGTTGGAACCACCCAATGAGTTTAATTATAGACTTGCCTATAATGAAGACTCCCTCTATCAAGTACTTTGCTTGGAAATCTACTTCACATACTCTAGAAATTGTGGAAACAAATCAGATACTTGATTATTGCTGAGATACTCACAGTAGAAGTTCCTTTTTGCTCGTGGGTTCATCATTTGGGGATGTTTCCATCAGGAATCATCATGCTTTTGATCTTTAACGCCGTTCTTCCTCCAAGGTTTCTTGTCTGTAATTTCCAAAACAGAGTCACTTGTACTAACAAGCCATCGTCCCATACTGTTTCCTTGTTTGTGTGACTGTTACCCTATGGATGGATTTCCTGTCCAAGAACACTCAAAAATGAACAAACACTGCTGTGTGCCGCTGAAATATCCTACTCAAATACTCTGTTTTTGCCGCTGGGCTCTGGAAGAAACTCCCTGCCTGAGATGAGGAACTATATCCCAGCTATCCCAGACAACTGAAAAGACAGACGTTTCTTCCCTGTGAATGAGCAGATCAAACTGCCAGCGTCATTTATTCTCACTAGTTTGTGGGTCAAGTACCACTACCCACAAAGCGTCCATGCACGGAGAGCCGTCTGAAGACCCTCCCAATCGCCAGAGTAACTATATCCCGACTACATCTTAAAATCGGGCTCAGTATGCTTTGAAGTGCATAATGTTTTCCATTCCTGAAAGGACAAAGAGATCTACATTGTCAAAGTTTATTTTTAAGCTCATGGGCTTGCTAAGTGCAGTGGCGAACAGGCTTGCCGTGCCTGTGGTACCATTGCTGGAACCGATTAACGCAAACAGATGAATCATTGGCTGGGGTCCACATCGGCTTTTATCCCCCCCCCCTTTTTTTTAAAAACCTTATCTAAATTGCCTGGATTATCATTTTTTAAAATCAAGAATGCTATCAGGTTTTCTAAGCTCGCTTGTTTTAATTTTTCAGTACAGAAGCAATGTAAGACAAATAAGGGGAAGTTTTCAAGTAGCTTTTCCTGAGATAAGGAAGTTAGTAACTCGAGGGGGATTCTGTTTCTGGAGGGATATTTGGAGACAGGAAAAATTACAACAAGTTTTAAATAAAAGAGGCAGATAAGGAATGAAAGAAAGTAAGAGAGGGAAGAGAGCAGATAAGAACAGAAATCGAGAGAGATGCCTTGACTATTAGCAATAATTCTTCGCATATTTTCTTATTGTTGGGGAAGCAAATTGCTCTGGTTTGTATAACCCCCTACCGGTCAGCTCAACCCACCAGAATCAGCCCTCATATCATCTGATACCAGACTAAGACTCATGGAAAAACATTATTGCTCTATTAAAGCCATAACAAAATACAACTGAGCAGTGAGCATTCGGGGGGGAGGGGGGGACCGGGGGGGGGGGTGGCCCTGCGGTAATACAATCCGTGTTATAGAATTTCTAGCCCAAATTTTAAACATCTGGTTTTGATATGATAATAAATGTGATAATGTACATTAAATACCAGTATTCAAGTAACATAATCCTTCCATCTGACTGAAACAATGCATGCTTTTCAAATCACATAAGAGAGAGAGAGATTAGATGGATAGACACTATTGTGTGTACATCAAATGACCCTCCCAGCCACAAAAATATGTGTACCCATACACAGCAATAGCACAGGAACTGCTGTCTTTCCAGAAATAAAGTAGGTCTTCACTGAACCCTTCCTGGACTCCCTTTTCTGGACGCTCCTTTGCACAACTGCACTGTTTTGCAGGAGACTTGAGATGGAGGGAAATGGGAGGGGGATGTGAAAAATAATAACACTAATTGGACCAGACGGAGATGTGAGCCCCTGACCTTTGCTGCATTAGTACCGTCTCATGCTATAATCTGATGAAGTACCTAGTCACCGGCAACTTGAAAAATAAACGAAATCGGATTAGCCCTATCCTGTTTAAATTTCATGGGGAATTAGAGTTCCTGTATTTCAAGTCCAAATATTACCATATTATTTGGAAGTAATTCAGGGCTGTAGACGGTGTTGGAGTCCCTTTCAATTGGCATTTGCTAAACTTTTACATTTGCTTATGAGAAGGCTGACAGAGTGACCTGGAGGCTGGATGTGTGAGGGAGCTGCTGAAACAAAAGTCATGCTGGGAATGACGTAGTTAATTAGGATGGGGTGGAGAGATACGGATGGGGCCACTGCTGATTGGGTGCTCATGGGTGTCAGAGAGGGAACTTTTTACAGCAGTGTATCATGCAAACCATTTCCGTTTATCAAACACCTACTATGCCCCGGGCACAGTACTAAGAACTCCACTTAGCCTGTTGAATCAATAATATAAATATGTACAAAGTAGAAAGGTAGCAAAGGTGAGGGAGTAGTTAATTATGTTTGGCAAGATTAAAGTTGATGTCTAAGCTGGATTTGGGATAGAAATTGGAATTTGCCAAGTAGCAAATAGGTTCCAAGCGATAGGATCAGCTTAGGCAATAGTAAGATGAGAGAAATGGAAAAAATTATTCTCAAAAACACAGATAATATGCTCTATAGGATTTAAAATTCTAGTGGAGCCCTGGCCGGTTTGGGTCAGCGGTTAGAGCATTGGTCTGCGGTCCAGAGAGACTCGGGTTCAGTTCCCGCTAAGGGCGCGTGCCTTGGTTGCAGTTTGTCCCCAGTCCTGGTTGGTCGTGCAGGTGGCAGCCACTCGATGTGTCCCTTTCACATCGATGTTTCTCTCTCTCATTCTTCCTCTCTCTCCCACCTGCTCTGTCTGAACAAAAAGTGGAAAAATGTCCTCGGGTGAGGATAAAAAAATAAATAAAATAAAATTCTAGTGGAAATTTGGAAAGGGCAAGATAATCTGATCCAGGTGTGTCCACCTGCCTCAACCATGTGAACCATCTAAAGGGAGGAAAGAAATCTTGTCTGCCTTGGGATCACCTATGTGCCGGGCACATAATGAACTGACTGCTTAATAAATTGCATCGGACTCCACCCTCCAGGAAAAATCACAAGAGTGCGTCTTGCTCCCATGGTCATCTGTATTCTGCTCTTTCTCCCAGCAAGAAGTCTTGCTCGAACCACATTTGAACACCAAGAATATTGAAAATGTATTCACGCCCTTGTTTCCTCCTGATGTTCAAAGCCTCATGAGTCAGGTGAATGGTATTTGAAGGAGCTGGCAAAAACCAAAGATCCCAAGTGCTCCTCCGTGGTTGGAGCCAAACCCAAACCTTTTGAAAGGCGTGAAAACACGCAGCCACATTGGCTTGGTTTTCCTTGCCCGGGCCGCCCTTCTTCCTGGTGCTGGCCAGCTCCGCACAGAAGTCTTGCGACATGAGCCATGTCCACGGAATTTTAAATTCTGCCAGAAACAAGAGGGATTGGAAATTTCATGAGAATGGTTATTCTTAGGACATTTCGATCCCAGATTCCTAACTTGTGTGGCTCATATAAGTATCTAAAGTGCACTGCCAAACCTTCTGAGGTCCTCAATGCACTTATTTCCACTCGCATTTCTGCATGGAGACCTCAAAGGAACAGTGAATGCAATGGTTTGTTGGGAAATGCTTTCTGTATGCCAGCCCAACCTCCCCCTACCCATGTGGAATGGCTTCGGAATGCCATCATAAAACAAACATGGGGTTTAAATGTACCCAGGATGTGTTCAATTTTTAGATGAGACGTGTTTACATCCTCCCCAAATAAAAATAACGTACCCCAAAGCAACCCTTCAGTTATTTTCCATTCTTTTACTTCTGGGCAGCTTCAAAATATTTTCTTGGCATAGTGCAAAGTGAGTCGCAGCTCAAGCTCTTCCTATAGGCTCCTTTCTTCTATATGCTTCCTATGAGAAAACAGGATCATAAATTCACCGAAAATCTCACTAATTGGGACACTATGTCAGACAATGCTATGGAACTATGGAACACACCTATGCCAAACTCAGTGGCTTTAAAACCATAGGCAATTATTGTGGGTGAGTATTGGATGGGTCTACATGACAATCCTGGTCTCCTCTGGGCTTGTTAATGCATCAGCTGTATGTTAGGTAGGTGCCTGCTGATCTTGGCTGGACTCCTGGATGATGTTTGGGGGTCAGCATCCTGCAGGCTGGTATAGGCTAGCCTAGCTGAGACAACAGAGCCCTTCTCCTTGAGTCTTCAGTCATACATGTCTTTCAGATCCCTCCAATAGGCTAACCCAGGTGTGGTCTTCCACCACCTTGAGTACATTTTCAGGGCAATCAGAGAGGAAGTGGAAATGTACAAATGCATTTGAAAGCCTCTGTTTAGGTCAAATTGTTAAGGTCATTTTGGTCAAAGCCCAGATACAAGGCAAGCCCCAAGTCAGTGTTAATAGGGCATCTACTACCAAAGGCTGTGGATATAGAGAAGTATAGAAAAGTGGGGCCATTCCTACACTCTGTCTACCACAGGTGCATGACTTTATACCTGGAGCCAAACAAGCAACATATCTGCATCCTTGTTTCCTCGCACCATGGCCAGACTTCAGTCCAGAAGCACACATGACGTGGGGTAAGACCCGGCTTCTCACAGCTGTCAAGGGGACCGGTGAGAGAACCCGTAAGTGTGGGGGCAGTCAACTCCCACAAGCAAACCTGGACCAGCAGAACCAGAAGAGAGCTGGTAGATAAATGTCATCTCACTTCTTTCCTTAAGTGCCCTGCTCAGATGCAGGATTTCGACACGCAGGCTGTCCAGACAAGGCTACACATGGTCAAGCAGGTGCACAGCTGACGGAGCGGCTATGTCTCTTTGTGGCCCTTGGTGAAACCGTGTCCACATGGTAACACATCATCTTGCGCTTGTTTTCTGCTGTTCTCTGCTGCACTTCCCTTCCCCCCATCCCGACTCCATTTATTTATTTATTATTTATTTTGTTAATCCTCACCCAAGGATATTTTCCCATTGATTTTTAGATTGAATGGAAAGGAGGGAAGTAGGGAGAAAGAGAGAGAGATGGACAGGGAGAGAGAGAGAGAGAGAAACATCAACGTGAGAGAGAAACATCAATGTGAGAGAGACATATCGATTGGTTGCCTCCTGCATGACCCTGACCAGGACTGAGGATTAAACCTACAACTCAGGTACGTGCCCTTGACTAGAAATCGAACCCAGGACCCTTCACTCCAAGGGCCGATGTCCTAACTGCTGAGCTCAACTAGCCAGAGCTCTTCCACTACCCTGGGATTCTCTTCCCAATAAAGCATTAGCCCTTGAGCCTTGTGCCAAGCTCAGTGTTCAAGGAAATCCAGCTGAGATAGCTGTTTATGTATATGTGTTATATAATTTTATTTATATATGTGTAATGTATATATACATGTATATACATGTGTACATATACACACATATACATATGTGCACATGTATACACATACATATATAGTTGTGTTTTATACAGAGATAAATATTGTTATATAATTATATATAGATATATATGATATATGTATGCAGATATCAATAATCATTTAGTTCCCCTTACTAGTCCATAGAACATTTCATACCACTAACCCAGCCGGTGTGGCTCAGTGGTTAAGCGTAAACCCATGCACCAGAGGTCACCAGTTCAATTCCCAGTCAGGTCACATGCCCAGGTTGTGGGCCATATCCCCAATGGGGGGCATGCAGGAGGCGGCCAGTTGATGTTCTCTCTCATGATGTTTCTATCTTTCTCTCTAGAATCAATAAAAATTAAACTTTTAAAAAATTCCATACCACTTAAAATCTGTAAGCCTTAAACATTGTATGGTGACATGAAACAAAATAGGACATAAAAAATTATAAACCCCAGTGTTTTTGTTTTCTTTCTATGGTTTGGTTTTGTTCTTTGCTGGTGGGAAAAAGAAAGCTTTATGGGAATTAGTAAATACAAACTTTATAAAATAGCCATAAACTTTTTTTTTTTTTTAATCCTCAACCGAGGACCTTTTTCCATTTTTTGTTCAGATAGAGCGGGAGGGAGAGAGAGGAAGAGAGAGAGAGAGAAACATCGACATGAAGGGACACATCGAGTGGCTGCCACCCGCACGACCAACCAGGGCCGGGGACAAACTGCAACCGAGGTACATGCCCTTAGCGGGAACCGAACCAGGGTCTCTCTGTACCGCAGGCCGACGCTCTAACCGCTGAGCCAAACCGGCCAGGGCTAAAATAGCCATAAACTTTGAAAAATGATCAATAAGAACAATGGTCCTTTAGGAATGTAGGGTTTTAGACTCTTAAAAGTAGACATAAATGAGATGAGCACCTTGAAGATTTTTAGCTTAAAATATTTTTTAGCTAAACGTAATTTTTCTGTTACATTTTGTGGGGCCTGAAAGCAAAGCTCTGCTTTAGTCTCTCTGCTAATCACAGAAGCCTATTTTAAAATAAAATGTCCCCCCGACAGTTCTTTCTCCGTGTTCTATTTTATGTCACCCTGGGTAGGTGACAAGGTAAACCTCTCATACCATTTGTAATACATTTCTCTAACAGAGGTAGCAAAAACAATAGATTTTTTCCAAGGATTTTGTTTTTATACTTCTTATCACTCAAATCTAAATAAAGGCATGTGTATTAATTTGTGGGCTGATAGTTCAGTATTATTGATCCAGATCAGTATCATTAACTTGAATTTTATATCAGATTTATGCATCATGTTCAGAAATCAGACCATTTGTACTTGGCTGATCACTGCTTCTGGGTGAAGAATTTAATATATACTTACACCCTAAGTGTCAACATCAACACCACGAGGAGAAACCTATGGCCCATAGAGCCTTGAGGAAAATCCTGCAACCTAATTTCAATCACAACCTTTGAGCACTTACCAAGCACGGAGACCAGGGAGGAAAAGCCACCGAGAGAATCTTTTGGGGAGAAGTCCTATTAGAATGGTTGGTCCTGGGCCGTGCCGCTGAGAGAGACTCAAGGGTGAAGAGTGAAGCAAAGGCTGAGATGAAGCCACCCTGAGGTGGCGGAGCAGGGATTGGGTCTCTGCCCACTTGGGGCAAAAGGAACTCCAAGAAGAAAGCAGCCTGAGTACAGTACCCAGCAGCCCTCCCGGAGGAGGCTGGAGCCCTGGTCTCCGGGGCCCCTCCTTTCCAGATCAGGCCCAGAGCAGCCAGATGGAGGAGAGATTCTACCACATGCAGAGGGCCCCGGGGGGAGAGGAACGGCCTGTTTCCATGGCCAGCCCAGAGCCTGGTGCACAATACGCATTCCAAGAAGCTGTATTGATCGGAATAACTACTTTTAGCTCTACGTGGGCAAGTTCGCTGTGACATTGAGCAAGTTACTTTCCAAATCTTCACTTGGAGCCTCAGTTTCTCCAGCTTTACAGTGGGGATAACGATCATTCTTACTCTCAGAAGAATTTCAAGGATGAAATGTACGTGTCATGTGATTTTGCGAATTCTAACATGCTAAACAAATTCAGGCCCCGCCGGTGTGGCTCAGTGGTTGGGCTTCAACCTATGCACCAAGAGGTCACCGGTTCGATTCCCGGTCAAGGCACATGCCCAGGTTGTGGGCCAGATCCCCAGTGGGGGGCGTGCAGGAGGTGGCCAATCGATGTTCTCTCTCACTGATGTTTCTAACTCTCCCCTTCTCCCTTCCTTTCTATCTAAAATCAATAAAGAAAAAAACTTTTTAATACAGCACACAATTTAAATTGTAGTATGACTCCAACATTTGCTGGACCACTTGCCCACAGTCATCTTGTTGAGCGTAACCTTAAATCCAATGTCATACCTTTGCGAGAGCCCACAGACTCAGTCTAGCTTTCTGCAGAATCCTAATAGTTTGCATCTTCAATCATTCGTGTCTTGACCTCCTGCCTAAAGCTTCAAAGTCCAACCTCTACCTCAATTTCCACTGAAGCGCGGTGTGAGCTACGTAGTTTCAAGGCATCAGGGACCATGAAAAGGGCACACCTCATGCTGCCCCACAGGGTGTCCCCTTGCCCACTCCACCACACACACTCCCTCTCTTCATCCTATACCTTCGCACCTGCTCACAAATGCGTTGTGTTTTTCTCTCACACACAAGAGATCCATTCATACCTAGGTCTTAGAAGCTTGGTTTTTCCTCACGAAAATTGGGTCTCTACCTACAAGTTCTCATATAAACTACTAATATTTTTTTTCTTCATATTATGAAACAGGATATAAATTTTTATATGAGATCCAATAAAACTATTTTTGAGTGAAAAAATGTGATTATAAACATTTTATTTTTCCTAAATGATCACTTGCACAAAATATAATACCCATGGTGGATTAATTTAATTCCCCCTTTTAAATGTTTGCATGGCTCAAAGCATTTCTCCTGTTTAAAGTTATTATATTTATATTTTTTCTCTTATTCTTGTGATTTTATTTTTTATTAATGGATACCTCTCCTATTAGACTATAAACTCCAAGAGTGTAGCAATTAATTCTAGTCTCATCTAACACTGAATCGTGGGTACCAAGTAATTAGCCTGGCACAAACTTGACGATTAATGTATTTGTTCAGTGTACAAATGAATAAATGAAATTATATATGCAAACCTATTAATTGCATGTATGGAGGAAATGAGTTATAGAGAAAAACAGAAAGAAAACCCAAGGCCCAGAAAAGTGAAGTGTCTTGTCCAAGGTCACACAGCCAAATGATAGCAGAATAATTTTAGCAAGTTTGCCATGCACACACCCTTAGCCCACTTGTAACTTTACCCTGCAATTCATTCTGATATCGCCCAACAGAAGCTCTATTATAAATCCAGTGATTTCACGTGGCTGGTGTGGCTCAGTGGCTGAGCATCCACCCATGCACCGAAAGGTCGCCGGTTCGATTCCTGGTCAGGGCACATGCCCAGGTTGTGGGCCCAATCCCCAGGAGGTGGCCAATCAATGTTCTCTCATCGATGTTTCTGTCTCTCTCTTCCTCTCCCTTCTTCTCCCTCTCTAAAAAAAATCAATAAAGAAAAAACTGTTTTTTAATAAATCAATCCAGTGATTTCTCTCATACCTGTATGCTTGACCGATGACATAAGTCCAGTCTCAGCTTTCCCTGACTATCTTCTTGTTGAGAGATAGCAAACTGGTTGGCACTTTACACGGAAAAATGCAACTTTGGACCTCTGCCCCTTTTTCTGAAATCGCTACTTGAGTGATTTAGGGCGGGGTATTCCTTGCATGCAGCCAACGAGAGAGCTGAGTTTCCACTTCTCGGGAGCACGTGGGAAAAAACCGTGCCGATGGACAAGCACTCGCAAGGGCTGGTAAAGACCACAGCAGGTGTTGGCCCCCTCTGGGATTTCAAAGAGCCCCAGAAATTTACATAAAAGGCAAAAGCAGGGAAGGAAAATCTGACTCTAGTTCATCACATTTTAAAAGAAGTCAGATGAGAATATAAATTTCCACTTGCAGCCTGAGTTTGGATACGTTTATTTATTTTTTCATTTTTCCAGCCTAAATACATAGGTGGAGCTGCCTGGGTGGCTGGCTCAGGAGTTCAGGAGGGTCCCTGTAAAATCTGCTACTGCAGACAAAGTTTGGGAAGAGGAGAGGAAAAGCCTAATTCTCATCCGAGGGCCTGGATTTCAAACCTAGGTCGCTACCCAAGTACTGTGCAATTAAAAAAAATAGAGACTGCAAATAGGAAATCCCTCTCACATCTGTTCACCCTTAACATATTTCCCAAAGATTTACGTATGTGATGGCGAACATTCACGAAATGCAATAAGGCTTCCCTATTTCTCACCAAGCAAGGGGAGATCATGCTTCTATACAGGGTAGAGAGATTATATTCTATTGGATGTGTTAATGTTATTCCCTGAAAAGTTGTTTACACATTGTAAATGGCAAGTCTTCTTTCCAACGATAAAACTCAACAGAGCCCTTCCAGCATAAACTCCAAATGAGCGTGGCTAAGGTCAATGGCATTTGCTATGAATAGACTTGCAAATAATCTCTAGCAAGTGATCCCCACCTGTGATTCCATCCTTTCTACACAACACCATTTAGAGCTTAGTGCGTTGCTTGCATACTCAAAAGGATGCCATAAATAATTTCTCACTGGGAAGGATCATTTTGAAAAGGTTTATAATGATAAAAAGAAAAAAAAAAAAACCTATCAGAGCAACCTCTCTCTGCTCCTGCAGAGAATAGGATAATTTCTCTCTTGCCTTCATTTTTCTTTCTTTTATACTACACCCTGGGTCCTGAAGCCAATGCTATTTTTTTAAAATCTATAATGGCCCTGCTTTGTAACTTGTTCCATATGTTTGACATGCTTCGTAAAATAATTCCACATTCGTTTCCCCAGCCTAGTGTTTGGATCGTGACATCTGTTTTTTCCTATGTTTTCATGATTTATTTTGGTGTCCGTGTGAACTTGCTGTATAATAGTAAAAGGAATTTGCTTAGAGTCCCTTTTCCTGGAATATCTCCTGGTGCCTTGCAAACCCATCAGCCTTCCTATCCACAGAGCATCCGACAGCCGCTACCACACCTTACTCCGCCACTCGCTAGTGCCCCAGCACACACACGTCCTTCCATCTCTCTGGACCTCAGTTTGCACATCTGTAAAATGGGGATGATGATGACAACTACTTAGGGTTCGGAGAAGGTTTAAATAAGTTATCATACAGTTTATATAAAGCACTTTGATCTGTACCTGGCACAGATTGAAGTGCTGCTTTAGGTATTAAAGCCAAGGCACAAAGAAAGGTCTTGAAGACCTGGATTTCTCTTCCTCTAGCACACCTTTGCTGGCCTTCATTTATCCACTCACTCAACAAATGGTTATTAAGTATCAAAAGATAAAATCAACACCAATTATAGCCATCATGGAAATTGATGATAAAGTCAGGAATACTAATCCTATCTTTACTAAAATTTTGATGTTACTTATTAATCACAGATTTTTGCTTTAACATAGACTTTTAAAAACATAAATATTATTTATCTTTTGATGGGGGGAAATGAGAAACATTTGTAAGAAAAAAATTAATTAAAAATAAAATACTATAAAATTTAAAAATATAAATATTATTTATCTTAATTACTATTTATCTTGATTAGTCGATGTGCACACCCCTAATTAAATTTTTTTGCCCCAAAGCAAGTGCCTCAACTTGCCTCAGCTAGTCCTTGTCCTGGACGATTGTGAGCTACACAGACCCCGTTCCAGCCCTCGTGGTCGGAGGGATGGGCTCAACCAAGTTGTCACAACAACACGTAGATTCTTCCCTATTAAAAATGCAAGAGTGGCCCTGACCAGGCAGCTCAATTGGTTGGAACATCATCCCATACACCAAAAGGCTGCGCGTCTGATTCCTGATCAGGGCACGTGCCGGGACATGTCCTTGAGGCAACTGATCAATGTCTCTCCCACCTCTCTCTCTCTCTCCCTTCTTCTCTCTCTAAAATCAATAAAAACATATCCTCAGGTGAGGATTAAAAAATAATACAAGAGGGTTATAATATCCCTTAGGCCTCTGAATCAGTGTAAATACTTCTTGAAATTAGGAGCCCAACTTCTCATTCGCTCATTTTTCAATAAATACATATGCTGTGTCTACCATGTGCCAGGAACTACTCTCGGCGCTGGGCAGAGCAGCAGACACAAACTTGTACTTCCATAGCATTTACATTCTAGCACAGAGGAGAGACAATGAACAACACAATAATTAAAATAGACCATATGCTATACAGTGTTAAGTCATAAGGAGAGAAAAAACATGGGAGAGAGAAACTGTGGGGGGGGGTGATTAAAGTGTTAGATGAGGACCTTCTTTGAACGGTGACTTGGGGGAAATGAGAGAGGGAGTGATAGAAATATCTGGAGAAAAGCAGTCAGGCAAAGAGAGGAGCTAGTGCTGAGTAGAGACCCTGAAATGTTTACGAAAAGAGAGGACATGGTGGCAAGAACGGGGTGAGCAGGTATTGCGGATCAAAAGGGTAATGGAGGGTTGATCAGGCACGACCTTTTAAGTCATTAGTAGGGCTTTGCTGTGCATTCTGAGTTAGAGAAAAATCCACTGAAAGGACTTGAGTGGGAGTGATGAGATCTGACTTACATGTAACAGGATCAGTCCAGGGCATGGACTCCTTGGAACAAGGGAAGGAGCAGGACCAGTCAGAAGCTGACTGCACACCACAGGCAAGATGTGATGGTGGGTTCAGCCAGGGTGATGACCGTGGATGGATGTTAGCCAGTCAAATGCTGGATGTATTTTGGAGGTAGAGCCAACAGAGTTTGCTGTCGTCATGGATGTGGCAAGAGAGGAAGAGGAGCCAAGGATAACTCAAGGTGTGGCCTAAGCAACGGGCAGAATGGGGTTACCATCAGCTGAAATAAAGATGAAAGAAGTCGGTCTGGGTAGGAATGTGCAGGAGCTGGGTTTGGACATGTTGATTTTAAGATGTCAATAATCCACGGAATGAATCTGGTGAGTAGATATTGGGATAGATACAGGTTTGAACTCTAAATGATATTTAAAGACACCGTACTAGATAAAAGCATGTATAAAGGGGTATAGACAGAGAGTTTAGTACTCAGAGAGTTTAGTACTCAGCTGTAAGGGGAGGTACTAACTTAGGAGACGGAGCTGGAGAAAATCAAGAGACTGTGGTGACTTGAAGTCAAGTAAAGAAAGTATTTGGAGAAGGCGGGTGCGATAAACTGTCAGGTGCTGCTGGTAGCTCAAGTACAATGAGAACTAAGCATTGCTCTTTGGACTTGGCACAGTAAAATGACAGGTAAGAGCGGATCTAACAGAGCAGTAGGGGTAAAAGCCTGTTAGTGAGTTCAACAGAAAAACAAAGGAAAAACTTCAGATTGTTTGGAGTTCTGCTGTGAAAGAAAGGTGAAGGATGGGTAAAGACCAGGGGGGAAGGAGTGTGAGGGATGTTTTTAATTATTGTTTTGTGTTTTAAAGTGGAAGAAATACTATCTTTTGTTTGTACACGGGACAGACGACAAAGGTATGGCAGATGAGGTGTGATGGGAAGTAAGTCTGGTCTGATGATGATGATGATGATGATGATGATGTGTGTGTGTGTGTGTGTTGTGGAATGAGTGAGAAAAAAAATGGTCTGTGGAAAGCAAGGAGGAATAAAGAGAGCAACACCCACATTCACGCGAAGCTAAGGATCCAGGGAAGGTGACAGGAAAACAGCTTCCCCTTTACAGGAAAGTCGTGTCCTTGGGAGACCTGGGCTTGGTTGGAGTCGTGGTTCTCAAACCTTAGCGTGCATCAGCATCATCTGGAGGACTTGTTCAGCTACAATGTCTGAGCCCCACCCCAGGACTTCTGATTGGGCAGAGGACGTGGGGTGGGTCCTGAGCATTTGCATGTCTCCAAGGCTCCAGATGATGCTGACTGTGCGCTTCCAGGGAGACCCAGTCCCCTCTGTAATGCAACAACGCGAAAGCCTCTCACGGGACGCTCTGTAAGGGCGTGGCTTTGAAAATTTGAAATCAACTAAAGCCTGGTCCATGTAGAATTAATTTCCAATTTTCATTGATTTTTTTATAAACCTTCAAAAATTCATCACTCAACACAATTCTGTTTCCTCATTATGTTGCACTATTTATAAGAATGTTAATTTCAAATATTGTAAATTTGTTATTTATTGGTTGAGAGAAATCAATGCCTTCTTAACCATAGTTCTAGTTATTTTCAGCCCCTTACTTGTTTTATCTATTCCTTTAACAATATTCCATTTATCTTGCAAACATTTCACTTGGAGCCGATTTATTGATTCATTCTTTTATTCCACAGATATTTTTTGAGCACCTGCTAAGTATCAGGCACCCAGTCTGGCCTTTGGAAAGCTACATTCCAGTTCAAGAGAAAGAGACCATGAACAAATAAATAAACACATATGCAATTCAGGTGGCAATGATGTTTACCAAGGTCAGTATAAAGCAGGGAAGGGGGTAAGGACGCAGTCAGAAACGGGTAGTCAAGAAAGGCTCACCAAGAAGGGGATGTTTCAGCAAGAACATGAGGAGACAGGGAAATGAGATGCCCAGGCGCAGAGCGTTCCAGACAGGACAGAAAGGGGCTCAAGACAGGAACACACCCAGCACGGTTAAAGAAAAGCACCAGTCCACCGGAAGGGGTGGGCAGGGAGGGGGTAAGGAGTAGATGAGGTCGGAGAGGCAAAAGGGAAGGTTGGGGCAAAGGATGATGTAAAGTCTTCAGGCCATTGAGATAGTTGAGGCCTTTCTCTGTGTGAACTGGGAAGCCAGTGGTGGATTTGAAGCAGTAGAGAGACATGATCTGGCTCACATTTTATTTTATTTTATTTTTATTTATTCATTTATTTTGAATTAATTAATTTTTGTTACAGGGATTTCTCCTTTTTCCCCCACTGACACCCTCCTCCCAATCCCCCCACCCCTCCCAGCATTGTTGTCTATGTCCATTGGTTATGCTTATATGCATATAAGTTCTTTGGTTTATCTCTTCCCTCCCCCCATTCCCCTCCTCCAAGGTTTGTCAGTCTGTTCCCTATGTTCATAGTAGTGCTATTTACGATATCTAAGATCTGGAAACAGCCCAAGTGGGTCTGTTTTGTTCATCAGCTTATTTTATTCCTTATACTCCACAAATAAGTGAGACCATGTGATACTTGTCTTTCTCTGCTTGGCTTGTTTCACTTAGCATAATACTCTCCAGGTCCCTCCATGTTGTCTCAAAGGGTAAGAGATCTCTCTTTCTTACAGCTGCATAGTACTCCATTGTGTACATGTACCACAGCTTTTTTATCCACTCATCTACTGATGGACACTGGGGCTGTTTCTAGATCTTCGCTATTGTAAATAGTGCTGCTATGCACATAAGGGTACATATATTCTTTCTGATTGGTGTTTCAGGCTTCTTAGGGTATATTCCTAGAAGTGGGATCACTGGGTCAAAGGGCAGTTCAATTTTTAATTTTGTGAGCAAATGCCATATTGTTTTCCATAGTGGCTGCACCAGTCTGCATTCCCCCCAGCAGTGTACTAGAGTCCCCTTTTCTCTGCACCCTCGCCAGCACTTATTGTTTGAAGATCAGTTGATGGCGGTCACTCTGGCAGGTGTGAGGTGATACCTCATAGGCGTTTTAATTTGCTTCTCTCTGACGATTAGTGACGCTGAGCTTTTTTCATATGTCTCTCGCTGGCTTGCATTCTAAAAGGATCTCTCTGGCATTTGTCTTGCAATGAATGCGTAAGTAAGCAAGCGGCACAACAAGTTGATGTTTCCCTCTCTCTCCTTTCCTTGCTCCCTAAAATCAATAAATAAAATAAAATAAAATAAAAAGTCTGCCAGGAGCAAGGGCAGAAACAGGGCGACCCTGAGGGGGAGGCCTTGGTGATCATTCAGGCAGGAGATGAACATGGCGTGGAGGGTGATTCGCAGTTGGGGTGCCAAGAAACAGCCCTGGAGCTCTTCTGAAGGGAGAGCCAGCAAGAGGAGCTGGGGGTTAGAGGTGAAGTGTGAAGAGAGTCGAGGATGACTGCAAATGTTGACACCTTGCTGAACAGAACTGCCGTCTACCGAAAAGCATAGTGTCCTGGGATGAAAATAGTACTCTGGGTTCATCTGTACTGAGATGGTAGTAAAAGCCATGTCCTTGCGAACGGCTTTCACCCAGTGACCTCGCCCAGAGAGTATGGAGTGGAGAGAGCTGAGCCCAAGTGCCAGCCTTCCAGGGTACGGAGTGGTGAGAAAGAACCAGCGCAGGAGACTAGGAAGGATGGCCACGGGCTGGAGGGGAGACGGGGAGCACGGGGCTCTCAGGCAACATGAACAATCTTCAGGGAGGAGGGGTAATCGGCTGCCTGTTCTATTGGACTATTAGCTTCGTGAGTATATTGCTTTGTTTTTCTGGGATACACAGTAAAACACACCATAACACAATGACTAAGGTCCAAAAACTACAATCACATAAGACACAGAAGCTCATTACTGATAAATAAAAAACAAGCAATATCAATATATACTTTCCCAAAACAAACAAGAGTTAAGATGGTACAATTCACATGGTATAAAACCCATTAAACACAGATTTAAGGAAATCCCTAAAGATCAAGAGTTACTCATTTCCTAATGTCTCCTCTTCCCCACATTACAGAGAAAAACAGAACCTGCCAGTATTTAGGGGTGAGGGTTGCAGAACCAATCTCCAGCCTTGTTATCATGGGATTAGAAATTATTCTCATTGGATCCCTCAGTTCGTTCCACTAAATCATACTCCTGCTTCGAGTCTTTTTAGTTAATTTATCTGCTTGCCTTTTCTAGAGAACTTGAGAAGAGGTTCTTGCTGAGTACCTTCTCACCTATTTGAAAAGTACACCTGATTATTAATTTGTCATACTTAATTTCTCACTTTTAAAGGTCATCAAATCCTAAATTTTAAGTCATTCTGCAGACCTGAAGACTTGTTTCTGCTGGTAGAAAAGATACTTTGTTTGTTTTAATGTATGTTTTGTTTTCTTCTCTGAGAGCTTTGTAATTTCTCTTAATCTCACTGATGTGTATAGGTGGCCTCTATCTTTCTACGTGGTCTTCGGTGGTCCCCTTTCCATTTGTTTCTTATTTTTATTTTTATTATATTTTTAATCCTCACCCGAGGATATTTTTCTATTTATCTTCAGACAGAGTGGGAGGGAGAGAGAGGGAGAGAAAAGGAGAGAGAGAGAAACATCGATGTGAGAGGGACACATCAACTGATTGCCTCCTGCACGACCCTGACCAGGGCCGGGGATGAACTGCAACCGAGGTACATGCCCTTGACAGGAATCAAACCTGCGACTTATTGGTCCGCGGGCCAATGCTCTACTGCTGAGCCAAACTGGCCAGGGCACAATTTATTTTTTAAATCTTTATTGTTGAGAGCATTACAGATATTCTCGGTTGTGGGTTTGAAATTATACAGTTTGCAACCTTTTGAGTCTGTTTTCTTTCGGAATGCACTTGTGACTCATACAGCTGTCCCCCATTTTCCCCCATTGTTCCCCTCCACCTGATCCCCACCCTGCCTCAGGCCTTCACCGGCCTATTGTCTGTGGCCACAGGCAGTGCATAATATATGCATATAAATTCTTTGGTTAATCTCCCCCTCTTTCTCCCACCCCCACCCCACCTTCCCTTTGAGATCTGTCAGTGTGTTCCATGTTTCCATGCCTCTGGTTTTATTTTATTCATCAGTTTATTTTGTCCATTAGACTCAACAAATAAGTGAGCCCATGTAATATTTGTCTTTCTCTGACTGGCTTATTTAGCTTAGCATAATAGTCTCCAGGTCCCTCCATGTTGTCTCAAAGGATAGGAGATCTCTCTTTCTTACAGCTGCATAGTACTCCATTGTGTATATGTACCACAGCTTTTTTATCCATTCATCTACTGATGGGCACTTGGGCTGTTTCCAGATCTTAGATATTGTAAATAGCACTACTATGAACACAGGGGTGCATATATTCTTTCCAGTTGGTGTTTTGGGATTCTTAGGATATATTCCTAGAAGTGGGATCACTGGGTCAAAAGGCAGTTCCATTTTTAACTTTTTGAGGAAATTCCACACTGTTCTCCACAGTGGCTGCACCAGGCTGCATTCCCACCGGCAGCGTACTAGAGTCCCCTTTCCTCCACACCCTCGCCAGCACTTGTTTGTTGATTTATTGATGGTGGCCATTCTGGCAGGTGTGTGAACATTTCGTCCCTTTACTTCTTTCTGTTTCATTGTTTTTTTTTTATTTCAATTAATTGGATATTGGAGCTCAATACTGATCCTCTGTACCTCATATCTTTTTACTATATTTTCTGCATTTCTATACCTTTTACTTTATGATTTTGAATTTTGTATAAGTCGCATGTTTGATTTTTAAGTTGTCTTTCTTGGTCTTGGATTTTCTGTTTTTATAGCATCCTATTTTTATTTTATGATGCACTATTGTTGGATTTCTTTGATGATATATATATATTTATGGTTTGTTTTGTTTTCTTTTACTATATTTTTGTGCCATGAATTATCTATTTACTGTCAGACGAGGTCTTATACATGTGTATCTTGGTATTTGTTTTGCCTTTTGCAAATGAGTGGTGATTTTTGGGTATCGGTTCATATATTTTTTTAAATTTTATTTTCTTTATTGGCTTTAGAGAGAGAGGAAGGGAGAGGCAGAGAGCGATAGAAACACTGATGAGAGAGAACATCAACTGGCTGCCTCCTGCATGTCCCCCACTGGGGATCTGGCCCACAACCTGCACATGTGCCCTGACCGGGAATCGAACCAACAACCTCTTGGTGCATAGGACGATGCTCAACCACTGAGCCAGGCTGGCCGGGTGGGTATCGGTTCATACTGAAGAAGGAACAAGAGGAGAGCGGCCTGCAGTTCTGTGACTGCGGGCAGCGGGTTGGAGCTGGCCTCAGGCTCGGGTGCTCTGGCTCCTGCACCAGGGGGCTTTGCTCCAGAGCACAGTACGCACCGCCACCGCCACCGTGCTCCCTAAAACATTTCCTTCACTTTCTCCTAAGGGGAAAATATACAAAAACCTGTAACCATAAAATTCCTCAGAGAAAACAGAGGGCACGCTCCTTGGCGTTGGTCTTGGCAATGATTTCTTAGATTTGGCACCAAAGGCGACCAGAGCAACATGAACAAGCAGGACCAGATTAAACTAAAAAGCTACTACCCCATAGAAGCCACCGATGAAGCAAACAGGCAACCTGCAGAATGGGAGAGAGAGGGACAAATAACGTTTCTACTCACAGGTTAGCACCAAGCTCTCTAAAGAGTTTCCACAACTCAGTAGCACACCACCAAACAGTTCAACTAAAAAATGGGCAGAGAAACCGACTAGACATGTTTTTCTAAGAAGACACAGAAATGGCCAAAAGGTACATGAAAAGGGACATCACTACTCATGAGGGAAATGCAAACCGAAACCGTAATGAGATGTCACACCTGTTAGAATGGCTATCGTTAGAAAGGAGACAAGGCCCTGGCCGGTTTGGCTCAGCGGTTAGAGCGTCCACCTGCGGTCCGGAGAGACCCGGGTTCAGTTCCCGCTAAGGGCTTGTACCTCGGTTGCAGTTTGTCCCCGGCCCTGGTTGGGTCGTGTGGGTGGCAGCCACTCGATGTGTCCCTTTCACATCGATGTTTCCCTCTCTCTCTCCTTCTCTCTCTCCCTCCCACTCTATCTGTACAAAAAATGGATAAATGTCCTCGGGTGAGGATAAAAAAAAAAAAAGAAAGGAGACAAGGAGTGTTGACGAGGCTATGGAGAAAGGGAACCCTCGTGCACTGTTAGTAAGAATGTAAGTTGGTGCCGTTAGTAGGGAGGTTTTTCAAAAATTAAAAATAGAAGTATGTGATTCAGCAATTCCAATTCTGGGTTTATAGGCAAAGGAAATGAGAGCAGGATATTGAAGTGATACCTGAACTCCCATGTTCACTGCAGCATATTTTATAATAGACAAGACACGGAAACAACTAACGGTCCATCAATGGACAAGTGAATAAAGAAGATGGGAGACAGGCCTGGCCGGTCTGGCTCAGCAGTTAGAGCGTCGGCCCGCGGACCGAGAGTCCCGCGTTCGGTTCCCGCTAAGGACATGTACCTTGCTTGCAGTTTGTCCCCGGCCCTGGTTGGGGTTGTGTGGGTGGCAGCCACTCGATGTGTTTCTCTCATACTGATGTTTCTCTCTCTCTTCCCCCCTCTCTCCCTCCACTATATCAAAATAAAAAAATTAATAAAATAGAAGATGTGAGATAAATACATATATATATATATATATATATATATATATATATATATATATATGCCCAGCTGGTGTGGCTCAATGGTTGAGGATTGACCCATGGACCAAGAGGTCGCCGGTTCGATTTCGGTTCGGGGCACATGCCCAGGTTGTGAGCCCAATCCCCAGTGGGGGGCACGCAGGAGGCAGCCAATCGATGTTCTCTCTCATCGATGTTTCTCTCTCTTTCTCTCTTCCTCTCTCTCTAAAAATCAATAAAGAAAAAAATACATATATATACATATTACATATATTATAAATATATATTTTTGTCAAAATATAATATCTATGTTTATAAATATTATCCATCCAGGAGAAGGAGGGCCACCCTGCCGTTTGTAACAACATGGATAGCACGGAACACCTGGAAGGTATTAGCTAAGTGAAATCAGCCAGATAGAGAAAGACAAGTTCGGCAGGGTGTCACTCACGCACGACAAGTTTGGCATGGTGTCACTCACGCGCGGAACCTACGAACAAAAGGCAAACGCAGAAGCAGCGAGCGGAAGAGGGTTGCCAGGGACGCGGGCGGAGCAGGGAGAGGCTGGAGAAAGGGGACAGACTCGGAGCGAGAAGAGGAATGAAGCCTGAGGAGCTAACGTGAAACGCGGGGACTAGGGTTGGCAACACTGTGTCACGGCACTAAGACTGGCTAAGTGATTAGGACGCAAATGTTCTCACCCCGAAAATCAAACAAATACACGTGTGAGGCCATGGAAGCATTGTTTTCCAGATGGTGGGAATTCTCTCACAACGTGTGCTTATATCAGAACTTCTCACAGTGTATACGTGCATCTAATCACCATGATGTGCACTTTACAGATCTGATCATTTTGTCAGTGATACCTCAATAAAGCTGGAGAAAAACAACAACAGGAAAACAAACCAAGAAAAGGAAAACTTTTTACCTGAGCAAAGAAGACACCCAGACGTTGTAGCGGAGGGGGGGGGGGTTGACTGCCCCACCACAGACTGTCAAATGATTGCAGCCTTCATCTGAGCCTCGAGTCTCCCTTCCACCCTCGGCTCACCCGGGGACCCAGACCCCACACTCTGCAGCCTCCCCAGGTTCTGCTTGCTCAGGCTGTGTGTACTTTAGGTTGTGACTACCAAATCGAAACCTTCTATTTACTGTTGTTGTTTTTTTATCCTCCCCTGAGGACATCTTTTTGTTGTTGTTCAGATAGAGTAGGAGGGAGAGAGAGAGGAAGAGAAAGAGAGAGAGAAACATCGACATGAAAGGGACACATCGAGTGGTTGCCACCCACACGATCCAATCAGGACCAGAGACAAACTGCAACCGAGGTACGTGCCCTTAGCGGGAACCGAACCCGGGTCTCTCTGGACCGCAGGCCGAAGCTCTAACCGCTGAGCCAAACTGTCCAGGGCACCTTCTATTCACTTTTAATCTTCCAGAAATGTGCTGCAATTTCACATCCATTGATGCCCCTCCTGCTTCCCTTGCTATTTTTGATTTTTTTTTTTATAAGGAATTACAAATCAAATGACAACCAGGACAGGGAAGATAAAACAGCTTTCTGTCCCCGAGTGTGGAAGAATTCTTCCACTAAAATGGAAGCATTATCTGCCCCCGGCCAGCTGACCTGGGAGAAGAAAATACAAGTGTTGACAAATCTTTGATTTGCAAAAGTGGCCACATATATAAACTTCCATGAAAAATAACCGGTTTCTGAATGTTGGACAACAATATTTTTTCTGGATGCTCTGCAGGCCCATCACAATATGGCCACTGGCAGGAAATAGCCCTGAGCTTGCCAGTTTTCAATCTCTGATTTACACCCTTTCTAAGAAAAATTCTTTCTCTGCTCTTATCATAATGGATTCACAGAGAAGAATGGAAACTAATACAGGTGTTCAGTCTGCCTCCAAATGTAGGACTTCAATTCGATATTACCTACAAAATCTTTGAACGATGCCCAGTGCATCGGAAATGGTAAGTATTAACTCTTGAATTATTATTGTGACTATTTAGGACCTCTAGTTGTATCGTCATCCTGCAAAAGGCAACAATGAGTTCTCTATTCAAAACCAAAAATGGGGCCAGGCGGCGTTTTCAGAGGTCACAGCAAGTCTGTGTGTCTCGATCACTGCAGCACGCTAAGGGATGGCCAACAATTGACTGTCACCCTGACGGGGGCTGGAGAGGTGACATAAAATACCTATTAAGTAGGTGGTTGCCAAAAATACACCTTAATAAATTCTAATTATACCCTAAATCTTGGCACTCATTTCTCCTTAGAAGAACCTAGGAAAATTCCATGCCAATTTCCATAATGCTCCCAGAAATGTATGTCAAAGACGACCTGACATGCCTCTACATCATTCAAAATTGTCTCCCTGAACATTTGTGGGGATTTTCAAGGGCACAAAAAAGAAATATTAAAACATGCGCGTACATGCACAGTCACATATGCATATACACCCATTTGCACACATAAGCAGGCACACACACACATAAACACACACGCAAGCGCACACATTCTCATTCTGCAGCCACATCAAGGTTTCAGTGGAGTTCTCCAGACTCCTGCAGCCTTTTACATGAATCCACCTTGGTGCTTTTTTTATTATTATTTGTCAGTGATCTGTCGCATCAGCCAGAGTTTTTGAGCCAAGTAACATTCAACATTCAAATACAGAAGGAGTTGTCCAACTTGTGGACAGAGCCTGTCTTTCTCTGGGGTCCTCAGGCTCCTTTGTGCAGGACCCAGTGATCACGGGAGGCGCCACCTTCACTCCAGGGCGTTCTGCAGCCGAGCGTCACCAGCCTTCCAATGTCCTCCCACTGCTGAGAGTGCCACTGATGGTTGGCTTTAGTGACAACTCATTTTTTTTAACAGCTCTGGCCCTAATGAGCCAGAGTAAAAATTCTGTCTTCTCCCCTCTGTACGTTTACAGAGAAGAGTTGAAAGCAGGGCCTCCCGGGCTGCTCGTTTTAGTTACTTATGCTGAGGCCATGGAGCAGCAGCAGCAGAAACAGAAGCATCATTTGTTTCTTACGCACCTGTGATGTGGATGTGCTGGGGCCTGGATGGCTGGACCAATCCTGTTCCAAACTAAAAACTGCGTGTGGGAACAAATGAGTTTTTCTTAGATTTGGTTTTTCGATTACAGTTTACATTCAATATCATTCTTTATTAGGTTCAGGTATACACATAGTGGTTAAATTATCACATACTTTACAAAGTGATCCCCTCAATAAGTCTAGTACCCACCTGACATGATACATAGTTATTACAATGTTATTGACTGTATTCCCCATGCTGTACTTTACATCCCTGTGACTATCTTATAACTACCAATCTGTGCTTCTTAATCCCTCACCTTCTTCACCCAGCCCCCCAACCTCCCTCCCCTCTGGCTACCATCAGTCTGTTCTCTGTATCTATGAGCCTGTTTCTGTCTTGTTTGTTTGTTTGTATTTTTTCTTTAGATTCCACATATAAGAGAAATTATACAGTATTTGTCCTTCCCTGACTGACTTATTTCACTTAGCAGGATACCCTCTAGGTCCATCCACACTGTCACAAAAGGTGTCTTAGTTTGTAAATGATAGTATTAGAACCAGACCCAAGATAACGCTCTGCAGGACTGGCCACTTCTGTCACGTGACTTCTCTGCATCCGTTTTCCACCTGGAAAGTGGGGAACCAAACTCATGGGCTTGTTTTCAAAGTCCTACTAGCTGCCCGGGCTGGTTTGGCTCAGCGGTTGGAGCATCGGCCCGCGGACCAAAGAGTTGTGGGTTTGATTCCAGTCAAGGGCACGTACCTTGGTTGTGGTTCAGTCCCCGACCCTTGTCAGGGTCATGCAGGAGGCAACCAGTCGATGTGTCTCTCTCACATCCATGTTTCTCTGTCCCCATCCCCCTCCCTCCCTGCTCTGTCTGAAAATCAATGGAAAAAATATCCTTGGGTGAGGATTAAGGAAAAAAAATAAAGTCCTATTAGCTAAATATAATTATTGCCACTCCCCAGATAAGGAAACTAATGTTTCAGGATATAAAAAGAGCTTTGTACTTACTATTGATCGAGAAATACTGAGAAGGTCTTTTCCCCTCCCCCCTTTGCTCAACTCTGTGTGTCAGGAACTTACAGCCTGATGATAACACAGAGGGACATTTAACATTGCAGCTGGGAGCAAAGATGTCACAACTGTGGTCAGGGAAAAACAGTTTCCCCAGGAAGAAACAGGCAATGCTCTCATTGTGATGGAAGGACGATTGGAGAATTGAATTCGCCATAAACCTGTGCACCTCCTGCTGAGTTCCTCACAGTGAAGCAGTTGAAAGGTGTTTGAATGGAAGGACAGCAGGACACTTGGGAGGGACGGCCAGATTCAGACGCCAGAGAGTCCGTGTGGGTGGATGTGGCTGTGCTCAGGACGGAGCAGTGTTCTCAGAGAATGGGAGACACTGTGACGACAGCCTCAAGCTTGGGTACCTAACAAGCCCTTGGAAGGCTCGCTAAAAACATACATTTAGATTTGTGTGTCCTGCCTGGAGAGTTTCTGATTCAGCGGGTCTGGGGTGGGGCCTGTTCATTTGCATTTCTAACAAATCCCCAGGGGGTCTTGATGCTGCTGGTCTGCCCTCTGTTCTTGTCTGTGTCCTTATCTCTTCTGAGGACACCAGTCATATTGTCCTTATAAGTGGCTGAGGGACCTAATTTTAACTAAACTGCTCCTTTAAAGACCCTAGCTCCAAAAACAGTCACAATAGAAGGTACCAGGGGTTAAGACTTCAACATACAAATCTGGGGCTTGGGAAGGGACACAGTTTAGCTGCAACAGCCAGTGAATTGAGGGTGATGAGCAAACTCTGCCGGCGCAATGACACCGAAATCACAGTGAGCCAGGAGCCAGAAAGCCGATCCCACACCTGAGCAGACCCCTCATGTCATCCATGGAGTGTGCCCACAGGGGACAGGTAGCACGGGGAGATACCCCGGAGGACTTTGTGAGCCTGTGGACAGATGACACAGACACAAACTTCAGGTCTGAAGGATATGGTACTTCTTTAAGTCACTAAAATAGCCCGGCCCATGTGGCTCAGTCCTATGGGATGAGAGGTCCTGGTTTGATTGCCGGTCAGGGCACGTGCCCGGGTTGCAGGCTTGATCCCCAGTGTGGGGTGTGCAGGAGGCAGCCGATCAATATTTGTCTCTCTCTCTCTGAAATAAATTTTTAAAAAATCTGTTTGCAGAACACATTAGTTTAACTTACTTTTAATTAGTTAAAGCCCAAATACGTTTTAATTGGGGAGCAAGGGTCAGCTAGTGCGTTTCTGAGTGGGGAGTGTTTAAGTAGAATGAGTCAGCAAACCTTCTGGAAATTAAACTCATAAGCTTCTGCACGGGGCTCCGGCATTCACGCTGTCCAAACAGGGCTTCTCAGCCTCGGCGCGGTTGCTATTTTGAGCAGAAGAATTCCTCGTTGCACATGTGATCGGGGGGAAGGGCTGGCCCCGTGCATTGTGAGACGTGAGCAGCACCCTTTACCTCTAGCACTAGATGCCAGTAGCTCCTGCCCCAGCTGCGACAACCAAAAATGTCTCTAGACATGGCTAAATGCCTCCTAAGTGGGGGGGAACATAAAAGAATACAGATTGTTCCAGCTAGGAACAATTGCTTAATTTGGGCACTATAGCAAAACCCGCCATAGACTGGGTGGTTTAAATAACAAACGTTCATGTCTGTTTCAGAGGCTGGAAGTCCATCCAGGTGCCAGCAGATTCAGCGTCTGGTGAGGCCTCGCTCCCTGGTCCCCAGACAGCCCGTCTATTTGCTGTGTCCTCGTGGTAGGAGAGCTCTCGGAACCTCGTGGTGGCACTAATGCCCTTCATGAGGGCTCCAGCCTGGTGCCCTGAACCCCTCCCACAGGCTCCACCCCCTAACACCCTGGAGATCGGGTATGTGACTTTGGTGGGACATATTCAGTGCAGAGGTGGTCCCATTTCGTGGATTCCAGGCTCATTGTCTCCATTCTCACAACACATCTGTGAAACAAGTGTCATCCCCACGTCTCACTGATTCAGAAACACGGACTCACGGATGCTGCTCACTTTCGCACACCTAAAATGTGTGCCTCTCGCCCTGGCCGGTTTGGCTCAGTGGTTAGAGCGTCGGCCTGCGGTCCGGAGAGACCCGGGTTCGGTTCCCGCTAAGGGCACGTACTTCGGTTGCAGTTTGTCCCCGGCCCTGGTTGGGTCGTGCAGGTGGCAGCCACTCGATGTGTCCCTTCACGTCGATGTTTCTCTCTCTCTCTCCTTCCTCTCTCTCCCTCCCTCTCTATCTGAACAAAAAAAAAATTTTAAAAATAAATAAATAAATAAATAAAAATGTGTGCCTCTCATTCTCAAACCTACAGCCTTTTTAGAGGGCTGTCTCCAGGGGCTAGAATAGAAAGGAGGATCATCAAGTTTCTGTAACTGACTGGAATTTCCAGAATCAGGATGATGAAAACGTCTCCGGTCCCAGCCCAGGAGGAGAGATCGGGTCTGGGAGAAAGTGGGGCCCGTCCTCCCACCCAGGCGCGCGCATCCACAGCTCGGGGCACCCCCGAGGCTCGCTCTGCTTGCTTCAGCCTGACAGATACCTGTCAGGAGAAGCTCAGGCTGCCAGGGTGTGGAAAACACACCCAGCCCTCTGCGATCTGTCAGGCTAAGCACAGCGTGTCAGCCTGTCAGTGCTGTCAGGACGGTGCCAGACTGATGGGGGTGTTTTCATCAGGAAATACTTGGTGTTAGCAGGGAAGCCCTTTCGGGAATCAAAGTCCTGGGGCTTCCTAGCTTTTTGTGTTGTTGTGTTTTTAATGTTTCTTCAGTATCAGAGGTAAGTCATCCCTTCAAGGAAGTAAAAGAATAAACTATCTGTCTAAAGCATGATCAAAGAAGGGGCTGCAAAGGCTGCTTGGCCAAGCAAAAGGGACACTCCTTTATTCATCCATGTCACAGCTTTCATGGGACACCCAACGTGTGTTAGTCTTGGGCTGGGCGAGGACACTAGTCACAGAAACAACGCAGCCCATGTCCACATGGTTCTCACTGGCTCCGCCGTGGGGCGCTGCATCCGTGAACCACGACACAGTGCTGGCGGGTCTTTGATATCACAGGAAAGGCTAAGAAGTCATATAAGGAACAAAATGAACTGGCAAGCCCTGGTCAGTGTAGCTCAGTTGGTTGGACGCCATCCTGTGCACCAAAAGGTTGCTGGTTCGATTCCCGGTCAGAGCACATGCCCAGGTTTTGGGCTCGATCCCCAGTAGGGGGCATGCAGGAGGCAGCCGGTTGATGTTGCGCTCTCACATTGATGTTTCTCTCTCTCTAAAATCAATAAAGAAAAAAAAATGCCCAGCCGGTATGGCTCAGTGGTTGAGCATCGACCCATGAACCAAGAGGTTGCCGGTTCGATTCCCAGTCAGGGCACATGCCCAGGTTGTGGGCCTGGTCCCCAGTTGGGGGGCATGCAGGAGGTGGCCAGTCGATGTTCTCTCTCATCGATGTTTCTATCTCTCCCTCTCCTCTCCTCTCTCTCTAAAATCAACAAAGAAAAAAGTAACAGGGAATAAAAATTCAGAGATGCCTTCCTTAATTAGGTCATGGTATGAGCTAGTCAGTCTGCTAGTAATTCAGAATGAAAGAAACCCACTGGAATGAAATTATAATCCTGTTTGATTCTCCCCCTACAATCCATCGTTTAGTTTCCATCGCTTCAGTGTTATTCAAGCCAGACAACTTTTTTAAATCACCACCCAGCGTGTGTACCATTCTTCTTTCAACAATTCTTGGCAATTTGTCGTATTTGCAAACTGTTAACCTATCCCGAATAATGACTTTTCCTACTTCACGTTTTTATTCTTCTGTGTTTACCAAATGCCCTCACTTTCTTCCTGATTTTTGTTGTTTTCATTGCTAACTATCCAATGTCCCCTCCCACTGTAAATGCTCTACTTTGCTCTCAGATTGTCTGGGATGCATTTGCCTTCTTTCTGGCAAAGAGACACTGAGAACTAAACAGAGACAGACATGTTATTTCTGACTCTGCTAATTTTACCGAACTGTGGCTGCCACACCTACCCAGGTGAGGTTTCAACAAGGACTTGTTTTCAAGCCTTGTGTGTGCAGAATCTAAATGGAAGAGAATTGCATTGACCTATTTTGTCCTTTCAATGTAAAATGGCAACTTGGCTTTGAAGCTGCCGTGTACAGAGCACCCCCCTTGGTTTTGAGTTTAAACTAATTATAAAGGAGACAGATTAGAAGCCAACAGTAGGGCTGAGCAAGTTGACTCAGTCAGTGAAGTTAATTTGCCACAAATAAAAGGCAAGACAAAATTGGAGCAAATAAAGCCAGTGTTCAGAAGCTGGTTGTTTATGAAGGGATGGAGAAAACTAAGAGCTGTTTATGAAACAGCTTTTTAAATTCAAATAAGTCAACTTGATGTATGAGACAAAGCGATATGGTCAGATCATCTCCTACGAATCTTTCCCCAGCTTTTTGGGGCAAGGCAGGAGCCACGAGAGGAGAAGTGTGCTCCGCCAAGCCCCAACTGGTCCAGCACGTGTCCTGTGCTCAGATAGAACTGGGCTGAGCAATTCAGGTGCTCGACACATCCAATAAGAGGTTGGAAGAAGTACAAAAAAATAGTCCATTTCCCTCATTTATTTTCCATCTAATTTTTTCTCTCCTCTTGTGGATAACAAAGCAGAGTGCTCCTCAGTCATTTCTACCCACTCAACAGCAATGAGTAAACTCCAAAAAAGAAATATCAAAATAACTACTTCCTTCCCCTACACACATCATCTGCTTCAACCAAACTGGCAAGACATTTGTCAGGCATGATTCTTAGGGCTCTACATTTATATACTGTGTGCTCTTATAATCCACATGGACACCCATGAAGCAGGTCTTAGCATCCTCATTTTACAGATTAAGAAATCGAGGCTCAGAGAATGTCACTTGCATGTAACCCAGGGTCACATGCATCCACACTCAGTGTTCCAGCTGTGATGTGAGTCGAGGCCAGTGTAACTCCGTCCATCCTGTCATGTTGCCATCTCTCTCCTTGGGCCCGCCATACACATTCCTTCTGGAAAGCTACCCTGTTCATCTCCATTCACCCAGTCCTCATACATCCTCATTGTCTTAACTCAACTGCCATCTCATTCACAAGCTCATTCCCCCCTTTCTGATAATCCATTGCTCCTCCTAAATCCTCTGGGCTTTCCCCCTGGCATTTACCAAACGCAACCTTCTGCCGTTCATCTGTTCTGCAGCAGGGGTTAGAAGCCAATGTAAGCTGTTTATCCACTGAATGTTTAGACAGTTTTAGGCTGTAATACTTTATGCCAAGAAGCACAATGACATAAACAGGAATGTCTCATCAACCACTCTATCCCCAAGGCCTAGCAGAGTAACTGGCACATAGTAGGTGTCAATATACTTTTATCAAATAGATTTATTTGTAGAGGGACATTGGGATTGAGAAAGCATGAAAGCTATGTGCCTAAAAAGCAGAGAAGCACCTTGTGAAAGTAATTTATTGTCATCAAGGTCATCCAGGCCCATTAGGTCAGTGTGGAAGAGAAGGTGTGGTTTTTAAGTTCCACCTGAAATATGCTTTTCCCATTGTTCCTTGGCTCATCAATCATCACCCTACCCAAGAATTTAAACTCAGTACCTGGAACTTAGAGTTCATAAAGTAAACAAATAAAAGCGCTGCTCTATTAAGATCTCTGTAAGGCACAGAACATACAAAGTGCTGTATCTTTTTAGCCCAGGCAACAGACCAATGCAACAGGTGGGCACAGAAGGCATTTTCCTCTCCCAATTAGAAAAGTCACTCAAGAGGCAGAGGTCTACGAGATGTAATATGGGACAAGACCATAGAAGGCTGATTTTGAAGCTGGACTGATCTATCCATGGAGAGAAAATGAGAGAACAACATTACAGATCAGTGCAGGCAAGGAACATCCCTGAAGAACCAAAAACAGGAGAGAGAACATGGTAGCCTCTCAGGGTGGCCAAGAGACCTGCCCATTAATGCCTGATGAGAACTTCCAGACTCCACCTCACCTGTGCTAGTTAGCACAAGTGAGACACTTTCTCTGAGCTTCCTGAACTCTGGGAGAAATTTCAGGAGGGAATGGTAGGGTAAAGTATACATAGTAAATGAGCCAGAGAAATGGTGCTGGTTTTGGTATTTGTTTCTACACTTACTGTGAACCCTGTGTGTGTGTGTGTGTGTAGCCTGAGCACACTCTGATTTTACCAATACATGCCTGACTTCTTTACAAGACTGTAAACTCCAAGAAATATATTATATTCATCTTGGTATCCTGAGTATTGGCAAGATGTTCTCCATTAGATTCTACCAAATAAACACTCGATACCATAATGATGACGATAAGAATCTTAAAGAGACGCCCTGGCCGGTTTGGCTCAGCGGTTAGAGCGTCAACCTGCGGTCCTGAGAGACCTGGGTTCGGTTCCCGCTAAGGGCATGTACCTCGGTTGCAGTTTGTTCCCGGCCCTGATTGGTCGTGCGGGTGGCAGCCACTCGATGTGTCCCTTTCACATCGATGTTTCTCTCTCTCTCTCTGTTCCTCTCTCTCCCTCCCACTCTACCTGAACAAAAAAATGGGAAAATGTCCTCGGGTGAGGATAAAAAAAAAAAGAGAGAGAGATAATCAAAAGACACCTTAGTTTTCTTATATAGACTTAGTATTGTTGAATTTTTAAAATATTTTGTTTCTGCTCCAAATTGTTCAAGTAATAATATATTCCTTCTGACCATCAACCAAGGGCCCTTAATCAATAAAAGACTGTCCAAAAAAAGTCTCTTGCATTTTTAAAAGAGTTTTGAGTATGCATTGTTGCCTCAGAGAATGACACTTTGAGAAATCCAGGTTCATGCAAACTTGCCAAGATCTACATGAACATAGTCCCTCTAGACATCACAAAACAAAGTGGAGAGCTCAACCTTTTCCAAAAGAAAACAGATAAAACATAAAAACAATCTGGTCTCTGCAGGGGCCCATTTGTCCTTCAGTAGAGTCTCAGAGGCACCTAAAGTAACAAGCATCCATTGGACTTCGAGTTGCCAAAGAACACACTCACTTTACTACACTCTAATGCCTCTCACCACACCAAGAAAGCTAAAATCAGGGCATTTGGACCTGGTTTTCCTAGAAGCTAAGGTAGTAGTGCTCTAATCTAAACTATCAGAAAAATAGGTGGGCTTTTTTTTAAGTCAGAGTGTTGAAGATAGTGAAAAATAAAAATTGGATAGCCCTCATGAGAGCCTTCTCACAATAACATAAAGTCCCTTTTATGATTCTGTGGATCTTAAGTCATTAAACTCACCAGATAGGTTCCTGCTGCAAATCCTAGAAACATATCTGAAACTTGCACGGCTAAGGGGGGGTTTGGGGGCCAAGGAATCAGCTGCCAACAGCTGTAGGCTATGGTTAGTTACAGAGGACTGGGTGAGGCATAAAATGTTACCGGGATGCTCTCCAAGGTCTCAAGTCAGCTTCTTTTGAGTTCCAACTTCCTTCTTTCAGATTGGCTTTAGAGGTTCAGAGCATGAACGTTTACTGGTCTCCACTTCATGTCTCACTCAGCTTCACCCTCACTGAAAGGGATTACTCTTCTCCCCATAGTCAGATCTGAAAAGACCCAGAATGGACTGGCTCAGCTTAGGTCCCATGCCCACCCTCATGCCCAGACAGGTGGGTTACTATGATGCAAAACTTCCACCAGGATCATATTATACAAGTGGAGCTGGAGACATTGCCAAAATGAAGGGGAATATTATTCCAGAAGTAGGGAGAGCAGTTGGGTAGATGTTAATAGTGATCTACTATTCCATCATATTCTAAAATTCTGATTCAAGAAAAGGAATAGGATGCATTTAATATTAATTGAACGTACTGTCCAGATTCTATATGGATTTTTATGAATTTAAATCTTCTTGCTTTTTTTTTAGCTCTTCTGCTATTAATGTGAGCAATAAAGAAATTGCTAAATGCCTTATAAGCACAAAATGATATCTTTAAAAAATAAATAAATAAGCAAGCACATCAAGCACTTTTTAAAATGCTAATGTTCTCTTCACTATTCTTTAAGGAAGCTACATCTTATGCCCTGTACATACAGACTGCTTTCTCTGGAATGTTCTTTCTCCTTGCTTCTACCCATCTTCACCAGGCCCTTCCTTCAGATTCAGGCTGGAAGCTTACTTCTTCATAAAGTTTTCTATGACCAGCCTGACTTCTTTAGTTGGCTACTTAGTGCTTTTGACAAAGAGTTTGTTTTATTATCTTAAGTTTGTTCTTATAATCAGAAGTTTTCCCTTCAGTAAATAACAGAATGCCACCCTTGAAAAGGCTGAGTTCCGAGTCTAGGTGTTGGGTGAGACTGAGTAAATTACACATGGTTTCATGTATGTTTCAAAAAGCAAAATGATATTGAGGCAAAAATCTAACAGTGTACTAAAGAGAAATGATAAATATATTTTTTCATAAATAACTGTTATTAAAATAAACATCCCTCAACAGAATATATCATTGCAAACTTCAGCTTATTTCAGGCAACAATTCAGTACAATGTCCTAATTCAACCATTTTCTACTTCTGGGCTACTGGGTGCCACAGTGTGCCAAGTACTGTGTTAGGCAGCTCTGGGGAGTCAAAGATGAGGAAGAAGAATCTGCTGATCAAGCAGAGGCGTAAGGCCATCCTTGTGAAAAGCTGAATTAACGGCATTTGGAGAAGGAGTGGAAGTCGTAGTAGATGAGCCTTCCCCAACTTTCCTAGAAGAATTTAGTCAACATTTCCACTGTATGTTCTGCATATCCTCGTCACTGCCTGTGTAATGGTTTCTCTCCTTGTTTCCCTTCTTTTTACCTATTTCTCACTCACACTCACACTCTTACCTGGAAGAAAAATTTATGTTTGCATATATTTCCATAAAGCAGTCAATAAAAATCTATTGAATGAGTGAATAAATGCATTTATTCATGCTGACATGGGTTGGATGCAGTCAAGTGCCTTGGACAGCTTGTTCAAGGGTTGGTGTTTTATTCTGTAAGCAGTGATAGGCATCACAGCTTCCAAAGGAGGAATAAAGATCAGGTTTGTGTTTCATAAGGAATATCTGTGCATAAGCAGAGCATGGAGTGGGTGAAGCAGGAAAAGTCTAGAGACTGTTATAATATTCCAGACAAGAGATAAGGGTCTGAACTAAGGCGGTAATAATAGGGACAGAAGAACCAAAATATGCATTTGTGAAATAGAATTTGCTTTTGCTTGGATGTGGACCTAAAGGAAGAGCCCAGGATAAAAGAGTTTTGACATGAACAAGAGTCTGGGCAATTGCTTAATATTGTTGGAACAGGGCTTTTACTTGTACACACAGGGATGATTGATAGCGTAAGTTGCACAAGCCCACATAATCAGCATCCATTGTCAATGCCAATTTTTTCATTACCCTGTAATTTCCAAACCGGCACTGAGATAGACTTGGCTCGGGTGCTTCATAAACTGCTATGGTACTTGTCAATTTTATAACTTACTTAATTATTTCCTGTTATGTTTCTTAAATGTCAGGTTCCTGAAGTGACAGCCTAGTAGCAAATTGGGTAATTTTTATTAAACTTATAAAGTCCCCAAATATTTAGGCAACCTTTCAACATCAGTGACTTCTACAAATTACAATGGTTAATCCTTGGAATCGCCCCTAAACAAGGATACCTCCAATAAGGTGCAACTATTTTACTGAAGTTGGAAAATAATATTCAGGCAGAATCTGCAGGGTGGTTCCATCTCAGCTGTCCACTGAAGTGACCCTCCCGGCTTAGGCTGGGAGCTCAGTGGCCAATTTGCTCTAAAGAGAAGTTTCAAAAGAATCAACTAGACAAGCAAACTTAAATATTTTAGATCCACGAAGACTAAAGGATTAGGAAGCAGATGTCATCAGCCTGAATCAGATCTCCACTCACACATAATTCTAGATAGAAAATGCTGTGAGCTGAGGAAGAAAAGATGCTAGGATAGACACATACCATGAAAGTTAACCATTAATGAGACAGGTGGGGAGACTGTATTAACCCCTCCCTGCAAGCTCAACCTCTGTGGGGAGTCAAAAACACTTTAGACCTCCAGTTATGTTGTTGTTTCTAAACATAGAAAAAACATGGGTCTTAATTTTCAGGTGAAGTTTGTGATAAGCAGTTGGTTTTGCGGTGTGGCCACCCGAGGTTACAAAGACAGAGGACTAAGGATTACTCAGAAGTCATTTGTCTTCGTGGTTGTCATGGTACCCTAAGCTAGGAGTAAGTTGGCAAAAATACAAAGTGATGCAGGTTACAGAAAAATTACAGTGGGGGGAGGGGGGCTAGTGCAGAAACTACTAAGTAATCTGTGTAGGGGTTCAGCTGAAAATGTTAAAATGTGACAGCTATAATTATGTTAAAGACAGGATGGAGAGTCAAATGAATGGACAACAGCAGGTCACCAAGACAAATCCAAGTCATGAAATAAACATCTTTCCAACATAATAGCCTTCTGAGCATAGCATTAACTCTAGGGAAAGGAAGGGTGTAGTTGAGCCCTGGCCAATTTGCCTCAGCAGTTAGAGTGCTGACCCAAGGACCAAAGAGTCTTGGGTTCAATTCCTGGTCAAGGGTACATACCTTGCTTGTGGGTTCAATCCCCAGACCCAGTTAGGGTTATGGGCGAGTCATGTCTCTCTCACACTGATGTTGTGCTCTCACTCTCTCTCTTTTTCTTACTCCTCCTTACCCCCCTTCCCACTCTATTTGAAAAAAATTAATGGAAAAATATCCTCGAGTGAAGATTTAAAAAAGAAGAAGGGTGTAGTTGAATAACCTCAAACCTGAAATGACAGACACAGGCTCAAGCAGGACTGAGTTTTCCTGGTAAGGACTAGATTAAAATGTAGTCATCAGAAACAGTGGGGACTAGAAATAGAAACTAAGTTTAATAGACAAATGGAGGAATGTATACATTTGTTCACCTTAGTTAAAAGAACTTGGAAATTTGTACATAAGTTTATAATGTAGAGATCAAGGACAGAAGCTCTAATGTAAGACAGGCTCTGCAGCCGACTCTACCAATTATCCGCTCTATGACCATAAACATTAACTCACACTCTCTAAGCCTCAGTTTCCTCATTGGACATCCTCAGCGGACTCTGACTTCTGATGTTTACTTGTTTACCAAACTTAATTCCTTGTCAATGTATCTGACTAGTCCTGGCAAACACATCCTAGCTGTGTTCCTGATCCCTTTTCTTATTCTATATCTGGTTCCCAAGATCCTTATTTCCAATGTCAGGCTCTAATTTCCAATTACTACTCCTTTTCTAGGCTTTCCTAACCCAGAGCCCTGCCCTCACAACTGACTCAGGCAGGATTCAGCCAAATCTTGTACCTGCAAACCCAGCTTCTGGCATCATTGTTAGAGTCTCCTTCCTGAGGGAGATGGACTTTCAGTGTAGTTGATTCTGGTCTGATTCTCACTGTAGAATCACAAAGATTTTAGGAAGATGGAATAAAAAAATCCAGTGATCGGATTAGATGGTTCTCTTAAAGCATTTGGTGCTAAAAACTTTAGACATCAAGGCTGTTAATAGAGCCCTTGTGTGTACAATGAGTTCCCAGAAAATAAAAGAATAAGGATAGAAAATATTCATAAAGTGAGGAACGGAAGCACTATCAGAAGGTACAAGCTGCAGCCCAGAGAGCCAAGGCACAAGCCACGCATGCAGATGCCAACTGTGCCATAGAGTTCTCATTATTGGCCTTCGGATCTACCACGTCCGTCATGGTAGTGGTTCTTTATGCCAGCTTTCCCAGGATCCCTCAGTGTGGAAATTCCGTCACTGAACAGAAGCCGGCACCCTACTGATTGTCCTCTATCCATTCCAAACATTGCCAGGACAGCTAAGGACCTCTGTGTCCTCCTTCTTGGAGCCCTCTTCCTTCCCCACAGAGTGAAGCAGCATCAGTCATTTGCTATTTTTCAGTGACAGTCATTTCTCTATTCTTTAATGCCATGAGCATCTATTCCTAAAATATAGATATATAATTTTTGTATGTTTTTCAACTATGGATATTTCATTTGTGTGTTTACATTCTTACTCCTTATACAAAGCAATTGCAGTGGCTTTTAATAAAAACAAGAACCACCAAAGCCTAATAAAATATAAATTAGGGTTCTAAAATTTATAACAGAAAGACTACAAATCAAACTAACAAATTAAGACTTGGAATAAGACAAAAAAATAAGCCAAATAATTGTTATTTATAATGAAATATAATAAAACCGAATTTCTACTCTATTTGTAGTTTAGATGTTATTCAGATTTAGTTGAAATTAGGAAGGGTTTACTGTAAAATGTATACATGTGAAATGCCCCATGCTTTCTCATAGAATAATGGCAATACTTTTTGTGAATGGCCCATCATTTTTCCTCGCCTCTGGAAGGAGAAGAGTGCTCATAGTGATGAAGGTTAAGGGGTAGGGCTGATAACAAGAAGAATAATAGGTACTAAGACTTACTGAATACTTATATGACTCAGGCACTGTGCTGAGCATATAAGTCCAATCTTTGGATAAAATTCTCACATCTACCCTTGGAACTACCCTTTTCTACAGAAGAGGAAAATGAGACTTTGATAGGTGAGGATTTGCCTAAGATTAAACACTTAAGAACCTGCCTAGAATTCTGAATTACCTCCTCCCCTACCTTAGGCGCATTTGTAGTGTCTATTTCAGCAAACAACTAGGATAACCATGCTGACATATTTTGTTCAAGTTTTTAATGCCAGACTTTTCCAATGTTTGAATGGAGCTAGGCACCTTATAAGAGGTGATAATGTGCATACAGGCTGTTCTGAACCAATGGGTTCCCTCTGCCTCCCTCTGAGCCCTGAGACAAGCTTCACAGAGGAAATCTAGAACCTTTTCTGCAGCTTTAGGGCCAATCACATTTGATTTCAGAGACTTTATCCTGAAGATCATGGTGGGCTTGGTTCCCAACCACAGTTAAAATCTAACTATTATGCCCCTATGCACAAAATGTATCCTTTCAGAAGTCTTGGGAGATTTTGCTTCTTTTGTTTTAAAAAAAGAGATTGAAAATATTGAGAACTTTTTACTAGAAAATATTTATCATTGAAAATACCTCAAGAGGCACATCTGAAAATCCCAGAAGTAGATATTGTACATTTTACATTCAGCTTGTTTTACTGTGCTTAATTGATTTCATTATTCATGTTTTCCACACCCAAAATGTACTGATTTTTTTTCTTCGTGCTTATGCACTTCAAGAATGCATAGTTATTAATCAAAGGATCTGTTTTCACTCTGCCAAGCTATCTATGTTTAATTCTTCACATCTTCCCCCATAAGTCAGTTGTTCCAGCTCCTTCATTATTTTCATTACTCATATCCCAGCTCTATTCAATTTATCTGAGATGCTTGAGATTTTCAATTGTTATAAATCCCACTAAAAGAGCGATTTTGCTTCCAAAATATGACATTATGACTCTCTAATTAAAGTTAAATCCACATAAACATTTGTTGCTGTCTGCGGCTCAGCCCAGATGTAAGGTGGTGCCTCCCAAGATGGCGGCTTTGCAAAGTTGGCCTCTTTTTAAGAATCCATTTCTGGTTACTCGTTGCCTACCTGAATTTGGGATGAGACCCTAACAAAAACAAGATTCTGGCTGGCTGTTTAAGAGCCAGAGAGGGCTAAAGGTCTAAAACCTTTGATTAAATTAGTTCTCTAGAGCTCAGTTAATACCAAAAGCAGTGAGTCTATGATTTCCACATCATTGCCTTTATATAAATCTATAGACAAGTCACAAGATTGCATTATGGCTCCATTAATCCAGGCATCTATGCATAGCCGTGTTCTCTGTCTCCAATCATTTCCAAGACACTCTAGACCCAAATGGCTTTTATAATATTTGAGGGTTAATGGCAGAAGTATTTTTATGTAAAAGGCTGGCAGCTTCTCATTGGCAAAATTTGGCTTAACTCCTGGTAAATCCTCCACTATTTTGACATTGATTGTTCAATGAACATTCAGTCCTTGTCATTTTCTCCTTCCCCTCTTTTTTCCCTTTGCCTGACACATAAACAATATTTGCTCTATGAAAGGATGGAGGTAAACCATGAAAAGTAGAAAAGCAGGAAATGAAGTTACTCTTCACTAAATGTCTACTAAATTTGAGTCCTATGCCAATAAATCAGTACTGCTCAGTACCTGCTCTGGTTTTCAAATATTGGAGCTGGCCTTCCATATTTCTAGATGCAGCATAAGACATTTGAAAAAGCACACACGTGTGAACAGACACACACTTCCCCAGTGACAGACAACCAAAATATACTTTAATGTCACCAGTAGATTTTATTTACTCAAGTTAGTATTATAGTGCTTGGCTGTGGAAATCACAAATGACATATAAAAGTGAATCCCCTTTACCAAGATCAGCGGGTGGCAGAATGGATAAGTAAGTGCTATCTCTTAGAACAAGCCTAATAAAAGAATCCTGGTGTATTAGGAATGGATGTTTTCCCATGAGATTCCATATGCAAGTCTAATTATTACCAAATATGCTAAATCTTGAGTCAGATCTTTGGTCACTTATTAATAAATTTGCCAACCCATTGGAAAGCATCGTAGACATATCCCAACAAAATCCTGCCATCTAAGAAAATACAATATTTGTGATTATAATTTATGAATAAGTTGACTCTCTTCTGAATCAGAAATTATAATACATCAATTCATCTTGTCATCAATTACCTTTTTGTTCCTTATATTTTAACTATAGATGACTATAAATTATAGGCAAATCTTTGACATTTAATCAGAGAGATATATAGTTTGAGGCATAATGAAGCTAAAATTTCTTATTGGATCTTCGGTGTAATTAGCTATTAATCTCTTACTAGAAGCTTCTGTGTGTTTTCTATTGTAATCATGAAATTAATGACCAAAGATCAGGATACACCTCTGGCAACCAGTCTTCATGTGCTGTCACTTACTGGATAATTATTTATCAAAACTTTGATCAACATTTGGAAACTTCTGATTATCAGAATCTTAGATCACTCAAACTGACAGCTAGTATTAAATACAGTATTTCTTTGGTAATTAAGGGTCTAGGTGTGTTGATAGTCCATATGAAAACATTTCACTGGTGACCCAGTACACTAATATACATGTAATCAAGATCAGTCTACACATCAGCCCTCTGTGCATACCATAAAATTCTCCTTTATTATTTCAGCTCATGTGACAATAATGTACAAATTTCTGTCACTTATCTTGTTCTGCAAAAGCATAGGAATGAGAAAATTCTAGTTAATTTACAGGTCTCATTTTTTTTTTTTACTAGATGGTCCTGCTGAGTTGTAGTTGTTCTATAGATAGTTCAGCACCATTTTCTTTGACACAAGACACACAAAAAGCAGATGGTAGATCATCCCCAAGGATAATAAATTGTGATAATCATTATAAACATGAAGAGAAAGAAACTTAATGCCTGTGACTTGTCAAGTGATTTCTTTTTTAAAATATTTTTGATTGATTGATTTTTAGAGAGAGAAAGAGAAACATTGATTCATTGTTCCACTTATTTATGCATTCATTATTTGACTCTTATATATTCATGCATTCATTGGTTGACTCATATATTTATGCATTCATTGGTTGACTCATATATATATATACATATACATATATGCACTCATTGGTTGACTCATATATTTATGCATTCATTGGTTGACTCATATATTTATGCATTCATTGGTTGACTCTTATGTATCTATGCATTCATTGGTTGACTCTTATATATTTAAAGCCACAACTTTGGCATATCAAAACGGTGCTCTAACTGAGCTACCTCGCCGGGGCTCAGGTAATTTCTAACCATTATTTTTTTTAATCCTCAAAGTAATTCTATGAGATAGAAAATATTATCCGCATTTTTGAGATGCGGCTTCACAAAATTAATTAATTCCTTGTTCACATTGCTTGGAATCAAATCCAGGCCTATGAGATTCCAATGCCTACAGTCTTCTCCTGTCTTCAAATTGTCTTTTTTAGGGGAGCATTGATACAGTTTGAAGGAGAAACAGAAAAGGCATTATCAACAGCTAAATTCAAATCAATATCAGCTTGTAAAAAATGTTTTCAGTGCCCAGTTAAAATTTATAATCTTGTATGGAAGCAGGTCTGATGATCAGACAAGAGAATCTGGCTACAGGAGAGGAAATATAAGCTATCCGTACAATTCAATGCTATAGCCATGGAAACAGAGTTTCTCACCTTGAGTAAGCAAGTAACTGCCTTGGACCTAATGAAACACCTAGATAGTTAGAAGTGTCTGAACCAAACCAGCTGGGAACTGACAACCAGAAGCCCTTCTGAGGGCACCTGGTGTGGTGAGGGACTCCCAAAGAAGCCACCTCCACAGACAAGTTCACAAGCTGGTCGAACTAGGGCTCAGGCAACGGTAAACACCTTCTGCAACACTTTCACCCAAGGCCTAACTCCAGACCTCAAGGCTGGTGCCAGATTCTGTGACAAGACTTTCCTTGATGTTCTGTAACCACGTTTGCCTTTATTAGAATTCCAGGCAGAAGATAAAGAGCCTCATTCCCCAACAGAGCAGTCTGCCAAGAGATGGTCAGGAAAACTGAACAGCCTGAGCAAAATTGCGGCAAGCAAAAAGAATGCCTTAAAGGTGCACCTCTGTGAAAAGCTGGGAGACCGCCCTAACCACATCGAGCAGGTGGTGGGAGTCGCTGGGAACCAGCCCTTGTCAAGCCCAAAGGCTCAGGCCAACGTTGCACAACGTCAAGCCCTGCAAACGGCTCAAGCTACACTTCAAAGCACAAATAAATTTTTCTCTCAGACCTCTGTACAACACTTAGGTCTCTCAACCCTTCCAACTCAAAGGAGGCAGGTTTTTTCTGCTTTTATTTTTTTTTTAATCCTCACCCGAGGACATTTTTGCATTTTTTGTTCAGACGGGGGGGGTGGGGGGGTGGGGGGATGGAGAGGAAGAGAGAGAGAGAGAAACATCGATGTGAAGGGACACATCGAGTGGCTGCCACTCGCACGACCAACCAGGGCCGGGGACTAACTGCAACCGAGGTACGTGCCCTCAGCGGGAACCGAACCCGGGTCTCTCTGTACCGCAGGCCGACGCTCTAACCGCTGAGCCAAACCGGCCAGGGCTGCTTTTCTTTTTGAAACAATTTATTTTTCATTTACAGTTGATGTACAATGTTATGTTAGTTTCAGGTGTACAACCCAGTGATTAGATATTTATATAACTTATGAAGTGATCACCCTGATAAATCTAATACCCATCTGACACCATGCATAAGTATTACAATATTATTAACTATATTACTTATGCTGTACTTTTATCCTCACCCGAGGACATTTTTGCATTTATCTTCAGATAGAGTGGGAGGGAGAGAGGGAGGAAGAGAGAGAGAGAAACATCAATGTGAGAGAGACACATTGACCGGCTGCCACCCACACAACCCCAGCCGGGGCCAGGGACAAACTGCAACCCAGGTACGTGCCCTTAGCAGGAACCAAACCTAAAACTCTCTGGACCATGGGCCAATGCTCTAATTACTGAGCCAAACCAGCCAGAGCTACTGATTTGTATTTTTAATCCCTTTTTCTTTTTCACCCAGTCCCCCAGGCAGCCCCCCACCCCTCATTTAGAAACCAGCATAATTTTTCTGTATCTATGAGTCTGTATGTTATGCTTGTATACACTACAATATAACTTGACCATAAAAGACAAAGTGACATCTTGCCATCTGCAATAATGTGGATGCACCTAGAGGATGGTGCTGAATGAAATAAGACAAATGCCATATGGAGTCACTTATATGTGGAATCGAAAAGACACAATAAAGAGGCAGGTATTTAAAAACGCTGTCTTATCTCGACTTGTGCCTCACCCCTGCCTCTTTGTGTATGCGCAGGTTTGGGCTCTGAGCATTGGCAAGCCCGGGGACAGCAGCAAATTGTTCTGTGCGTGTGTGGAGAGAAAACAAAAAGGGGTGCAGATACGCACTGCATTTACAGTGCTGCCGCTCAGGAGCAGGAAACAGACATAAATCGGGGATAGCTCTTCTTCCGGCCACCCCACGCTTCCCAAACTGCCTTCCCTCTCACCCCTAAGAAACAAACTGAGGCCTATGTAGCCCCCATTCTGCAATATCTAAATCTTTTCTTGCTTTAGCCCTATTCCTGCCACTCCTATATAAAGAAAAGATAGTATCTCCCTAATAAGTGTTTGGTACAATAGTTTGGGGTTCATTGTTTAAGATTATGAGAAAATGCCAATGACAAAAAAGCAATGTCCTGGAAATCAACATTAATTGCAATAGAAAAGAATCTAACATTTCTCCCTTTTACCCTATAAAACCTTTGGCCTGTAGTTCATTTTTAATTATTTTAGAATAATTTTAGAGTCAAAATCAATTTGCTCCTCAAACCTGGGGAGAACTTCCTGAGTCAGTCTCCAGGGCGGGGTTCTCATTAACATGGTCTTTGGTTTTCTGTCCTCAAGACAGCCCTGTCAGAGATGGGGAAACTGAGGCAAAGAGGGAGAAAGCATCCAGCTATCATGTATCTGGGGAGTGGGCAGGTTAGGGGAGAGCAATCAGACCATCGTGACTCTACGCCTGGAGCTCTATAAAGACGTATTAATTCTAATTTTTCTGTAAAACCAAGTTTATAGAACAGGTTAATGGCTCATTATTCTTTGGAGTTTTAGGGAATTCAGAAAGTCTTTAAGAGCAGAATTAAAAGCTAACTCTGTGCATAAAGTTTTAATACTGATGATCAGAAAGCCAAATACTGATGACCACCAAAAAGTGCATAATGATGAACTAACTTTGGTGGCAAAGTTTTGTAAATTCTAGGACTTTTATAAACACTTTGATTTCAATAGGGTGACTGGCATGCCCCCAATCTGGCCACCCCTTATACTTACTAAACACCCTTGGCCCACACTCCCCTGACAAGTGAATAAAACAGAGCTAATTCTGACCATTAAGTTAGACCACATGCCTTGCGAAACAAAGTCAAAGGAAAGAACGTTTGTGTTTGCCTGAATCATTGAAGATTGTCCCGTTTCCACTTTTCTGAACCTAAGTATGTGCAAAGCTCACAGCAACATGCATTGAAGTCCTCAGACTCTGGGCTTGTTGGAAACCTCTCAACCCAGCCTTGACCTGAACGCCTTTTTTTTTATCTTCTTTCCTTTATTGATTTTAGAGAGAGGGGAAGGAAGAAGAAGAGAGAGATAGAAACATCGATGAGAGAGAACATCGACTGGCCACCTTCTGCATGCCCCCTACTGGGAATTTGGCCCACAACCTGGGCATATGCCCTGAGCGAGAATCGAACTGGCAACCTCTTGGTGCATGGGTCGATGCTCAACCAGTGAGCCTCACTGGCCAGCAACCTGAATTTAGCCCGCCTCTCACTTGCCAAAGCCACTGAACTTTTATAAGCTGGGGGCATAATGTCTGCTTAGCATTGCATCACTTGACGTTTTTTAGACTTAAGAAATAGAAGTTAATGCTGAGTAAATAGAAGATGAGATTAAAGATATCAAGTAGTTCCCAGAATCACTGGGGGTGTCAGGGGAGCAGTCTCAAGGATCAGCCTCAGGAACAATGCACCAAAGTGTGCAGAAAAAATGCTGCCACCACCAAGCCCTGGAACTACACTGTCATTTCTATGCCAAGAACTAAGCCCCACAATCATGTCTACTGCCTGTCATGTGGACAGAAAGAGGGACAGACGGTGAGCACCTCTGTTGCGTTTCCAGCTACAGAGTCAAAAACTGGCAGACCCCTTGTCACATGCCCAGGTCCTAGTATAGAGTCATTTCCAACTTTATAGGGGAAGGAGATCTTTGCCACTCACCGAAATTAAAAGGTAAAGAATTCCCAAATGTTAAAAAGAAAAGGGCATAAATATGTTTCCAAAATAAAAGACAAATGTAAGATTCATTTCTTGTCACAACAAAATAGATATAACAAGAGAGGTGTAGTAACTTGCTTGAATTCATGATGGCCACACCACGCTTGGGGGACTGAGCCCTCACTCTGTGCAATCTTATGCCATCTCCAGGTAGTTAGTGTCACAAATGGATTGAACTGTAAGACACCCAGTTGATGTTGGAGACTTGTTTGTTGGATAGATTTGGGAAAACCTCTCTCCCCACACATTGGAATTGGATGTAGAACCCTCTAACATATGAAGGAATTGAGTGTGTATTGGGATATAATTCTTTATGGACTTCTTGTTTATCTAGCATCTTGCAAGCTGCTTATTTGTTTTAGACTACATTTTTAAGGATGTTTGTATAGTGAACAATTTGGGAAACTAGAAATAGTGCCTCCCTCTGGAGTGAAAGGCAATCATGCTTTTTACCACTGTAAAAGATTTGGGTTTTCTAAGCTCAAAGTTTTCTCCTAAAATGCGACTCACTGTACATGCAGGTGTTATATGGCTTTCTTGGCATCTCCCTATAGGCTTGGAGAAGCGGCACCAAACATGCTGTGCTCTAGGTACTGCAAAAGGATTCTGTCTTCCACCAGGCTCTATGAAATTGTTGCCACTGTCTTTGTATCTTGCAGGTACAGTCAAATTTAGGCCTTCACAGTTCTTGAGAGTAATTTATTTGAAACAATAAGATGTTGGTCAGTGGGGTTTTATAGTTTCATATTTTGGCTTTTGTTTGATACAGTCACTTTATTCCTAGATAATAGTGCCAACATTTGAGGAAAGCAAGCCATGCACTCCTAGAGTGATATTTGGTACAGCAAGGGACAGAATGCTAAAAATCAAGGCACCTGCAACATGTGTTGCACAACTGTCGGGTGATGTAATGGAAATCACATGCCTTTGGCATGTTCATGTCTCAGTTCTGCCCCATGTCTCCTTTCTAAGACTGAAAAGCCACCTAATTTCATTTACATTTGAATCTGTCATTCACCAAACAGTTCACAGTAGGGTGAAACGAGATGATAGCATTTGAATAATAGTAGTCAATTTTGCTACCAACTACTCTAAATCAGCCACCGTGTCTCTCTTTGGAAAACTTAGCTATTGAGGAAACACTAAGAAAAAATTTTAAGATGACTTGCTCTTAATCTAGAACATTTTATTGTTGAATCACTGACAATTATTTGTCTATTTGTAACTATCTTAGTTTTATCTTTCTAGAAGCTTTGCCAAACTCACAGAACATGCACTCTATGTTTGAAAATATGACCTACTTCCCAATCTCAGGGTATGGTGACTTTCTTTCCCATAACCAAGGGCATTGTATGTCCTATAAAACTTGTAGTCAATACTTTTTAAAAAACTATAGCCATAAAGCCACCATGACTGTCTATATTCCCAGACAACCCCTTGAGGCACAGCTGCTGAAATGCTGAAAATGAAGCCATATGTCAATTCCCCCAAACATGTTGAATGCCGGTTTCTTAAATGCAAGTAGCAGGTGAGGTTTTTGTTTCTGCTTTTAAACAGCAGGGAGGTTTCCCCATTCCTAAGCTGCCTTTTTACAGCTTTCAATCATCCGAGAAAGAAAATGCCTTCCTATTGTGCTATGATACATTTTTGACACTTGCTTGAGATCAACAAAATCGTGATTAATTAAAGCCTCAAGCTGAAGATAACCAAGTACTTTGAAGTGGTGTTGCTTTGCTATTTTGTGAACCAATTAAACCAAGGGGCCAAGAGACTCTGCTATGGGAAACAAGCCTGGCCTAACCTCGCTAGAGCCACGACTCATTGTCCAACAGGTTTGACTGAGGGCACTTTCAAACTCATCCATCGGTCATTTCAACCATGATATCTGGTTCTGCAATTTACCTCAATGTAATCCCATAAATACTTTTTTTTTAAATCATACCTTTGTATCACTTTATGCCACATACTAGTTCATCTGTTAGGTTCCTTCCTTAAAATCAGGAACTACATTTATTTAACTGTTCGTTCTCAGTCATGAACATAGTTGCTTAATAATTTGAATTAATTTTGTATTTAAATTGAATTAATCAATGAACAAAGTATAATAACTAGTCCAGACAAGCAGGAAATCTGCCATCAGGAGGCCTTGGGATAGTTAGGACAGAAAACCCAGATATTAAGGCAGTATCTCAGCAAGCAAAGTGAGTTGGATTTACATTTCAAAACTCTAATTAAAGCTCTTTTTCCTTTCAAAAAAAAGAGCTAGTCCTAAGGCTGTTTAGGAGAGTAGAGAAGAAAAAGCCAAACCTTTGCCTTCTCTCTTTTACCTCTAATTACCTGAGCACAAAATAGAGCTTAGACTTTAGAACCGTAAAAGGCTAGAGACCCACAAAGGTGGCAATGAGGTCAAAGCAGAGCAGAGTTCCTGGGATCCATCTAGACAAGGAACAGACTTGCTTGTCACAGAATTCTGAGTGGGAGCAGACCAAGGAGCTGCTCCATCCTGAAGAGGATGTCTTGACGTATTTTCTCTTTATTCTGAGAGTCATAAATTGGCCTCTGGTTCCAGAAATCAGACCCTGTGTCTAGGGTGAGCATCAAGTGCTCTTCATTAACCCGTGTACCCAACTGCACCCATCTTTTCAGTCTACCTGCCTTAGCAAGTGGTTCTTACTATTAAAGGTACTTTGTCATCTTCCAAGTTATGCTCACATATTCAACCAGAATCTTCTCTCTCATGACCTTATACAGTTCTAAGAGGTAGACTTAGCAAATACATTTTTTTAATCAATACAAATAGCTTTCAATTTTATGGTTTGCATATACAGTAATCATTAGTCATAGTTAACATCTTCACAACCCTTCTGAACCAGAATTTGTGTCTTTATAAATTAAATATAAAAGGAGGGAAGGTTCTGAGGAGTTAAGAATTATTCCCCAAATCTCTCTTAACAAAACAAGAGCAGAAATATAGGCAGCACTGAGGAGGAAGACAGGGGGCTGTCTCAGAAGACAACAAACCCACAACCAAGATATAAAAGCATCAGGGGGACTTGGTGGTAGAATAATAATGATCAGTTGTGGAAACTGTGGTTCTAAAAGGAGAGGACAACAGAGTCCCAGAAGCAAACCAGAATCTAAAGAATTCAGGTACCAAGCAAGTATTAGGAGCAAGACCCCATTAAAGTAAGGTCATGAGAGTTTGGTCACGAGGAAAGTATTCCTTTAATTGAAAAAAGCAAGGTGAGAGCGGTTCATGCTCCCTAAGTGGGGAATGCTGGTTGTAGGACTGAGCTGGACTCAGTCTGCAAATGTATTTAAAAGGTCCAGCAATGGATATTAGTGCTCACATGGAGACAAGAACTACAGCCTCCCAAGTCTTATGGTTGGAGAAACATTAGTTGGACATATTGACTGCTCCTTAAAATTGAGAATTTGGACATTTGCTCAAAATGAGCATCACCATCTCACTATGGGCCAAACATCACAGGCAAACTCAGAACAAATACTCAGCTTATTGCAAAATGCACCCATCCACCTCCACCACCATGTGCCACAGCAGAATTTCTCTCTCATTCATCTTGACCTTTCTCTCTTGACTTGGGCACCTCTTTCTCTCTGTTCTTCCCTTTCTCAGCCCTGTACACCTTCTCCATCCTGCTGGCCCTCAGGTGCTTACGAAACAGACCTTTTACCTAACTACCACAGAAAGCAAGGTATTTGTCTGAATGCTAATGTTCTGTGCTATTGTTTAAAACTTTCTGAAATTTTGAGGCACGGTGAATGGGAATGTTCCCCACAGTCCTTATGAGATTGAGAAAATAGTTCACTTCTACACTTCAAAACATAGCAGCAAACCACCCAGGTGGTGTGGCTCAGTGGATTGTGTGTCATCCTAAGCACTGAGAGGTCCAGGTTCGATCCCTAGTCAGGGCACATGCCCGGGGTCCCAGATTGATTCCCAGTGGGGGGTGTGCAGGAGGCAGCCAGTTGATGTTTCTATCTGTCTCTAAAAAATAAATAAAAACATATTTTTTAAAAATAGCACAACCCGTTAAAAGCAAACTCTCAGAAGACAGGGCAGATTCCCTTCTAGCTTTAACCAAATAAGCTCTCAGAATACAAAGGTAATCATCAATTGAAGACCTCTGTTCTATTCATTAAAATATCTATTCTGCAACACTTTATGATAAATAAGGCCAATGATTATTTCTCTGATCTGTTGCATTTCCAATGTCTACCCATTGGCTTATCCATAAAGATGCTCAACAAACACTGGTTAAATGAATTAATGAATGATCTTTCTTTATTAATTTGTATCTGGATATTTCAATTTTAAATTTGGAGAAATTCTTTAAGCCTAATTAAAACCTACAGTTTAAATCCACCTCTAATTCATCTATATTAAAGGTGGAGAACCCCTGTTATTTCTGAATAATACTTTTTTATGCACCCCTCTCCTTTTCTGTTGTTACATAAGCCTAAACCTTCCACCTCCCCTTAATAGTCTTAGAACCCTGAGCTCTCCGATCACTCCTACATTCACCCCATTTCACTCAGGATGATTCTCTTTACTCTTGTTTTATGGTCCTCTTTTTAGAGCCTTTGGTCCAGAAAATAATCGCTGTATTAATGTGTTCTTTTTAACCTCTCAGTTAAACTTTCATTATTAACAAGAAAATAATAAAGTGGCAAAACACATTTTCTGCATTGCTTCAGAAGACAGTAATTTATATGACTTGGAGTTTACATGACTAACTTACTGAGTTATAAGTAAACTTATTTTTAATTTCTGTATAAATAAGATCTAAAAATAAAATACACCAGGAATAATGGCAAATAGATTTAATTACTTTTATGATTTATTCTATTTCAATAAATTTGTCAAGATCATTTTTTTTTGCTTACTAATAGAATTATATGCAATGCCCCCAACACAGCACATGGTAATAATTTCCACCATTTGTCATTATGATTATAATCATCAGAATTATTAGATTAGTTATTTTCCTTTCTACAGAGAAAAATATTCCTTAAATGTGGGGAAAACAAATCTACATCTATGGAAATTCTTTCCTATCTCAGAAGCTTAATATACCTACTGGCTCTGTCATTTCTTGGTACTGTTTTGTCAGGAGTACTATAAACAAGTGGCACAAAATGACTTAGGGGTACAAAGTGACCGGTCTTCTTCTCCCAAGCTGGGTGAAACCTAGAGACCTGAATGCCGTGGGCTCTGCTGCAGTCAGCGCGGATGAGAGACCTTCCCTCCCACCCTGCCCTAGGGAACGCTAGAACCGCAGGGCAGAAGCACAGGTGCATTAATTCCTCACTGGGTACCCTATGGCAATGAGAGGTCCCCAGTAGTTCCCCCTACGCCAATCTGCCTGGTCCCCAGTAGTTCCCCCTATGCAATCTCAGAGCGGGCCACCACTTGACTCCTCCAACATTCTTCGTCCATGAACTATAAGCAGTATGACGTATCAGCAGCATATACATACGCTGAAAAAGTAGTGCCCAGTTTAAACTGAAAAGTCATTGTAACAATTAAATCTTGGGTTTTAGACACAGATGTTCTTGCCTCCCGGTGCTGCTGCTACTGCCAATGGCCAAGGAAGAGCATGCGCGACCTACTGCCAATGGCCAAGGAAGAGCATGCGCGACCTACTGCCAATGGCCAAGGAAGAGCATGCGCGACCTACTGCCAATGGCCAAGGAAGAGCATGCGCGACCTACTGCCAATGGCCAAGGAAGAGCATGCATGACCTACACCCTGTGCGGGTCTGCGCTGCGGCTCAAACTGACACTGTCCGTCTACGGCAGTCCTAGCCAGTGCTCAGCACATTCCTGGTAAAGGGCAGAAGCAGTGAAACACTTTTAAAATAGTAATCCGGCTCAGCCAGTGTGGCTCAGTGGTTGAGCATTGACCTATGCACCAAGAGGTCGCAGGTTTGATTCCCAGTCAGGACACAGGCCCAGATTGTGGGCCCAATCCCGGGGGGGGGGGGGGGCAGGAGGCGACCAATCAATGTTCTCTCTCATCAATGTTTCTATCTCTCTCTCCCCCTCCCTTCCTCTCTCTCTAAAATCAATTTTTTAAAAAAACTTAAAATAATATAAAATAGTAATCCATGTCCTTCTCTTCATATATAATCTTATTGTTTAATCATTTTCTTGAGGAAAATTAGGATTGTTCTAGGAAGAAGACAAAAAAAGAGAAACAACAATTTTTTTTTATTTTTTTACAACTCATAATAGGCTCTTGAAGTCCAAAGCAGCAAGATATTGAGTATTATGGGCTGAGTTGTATCACTCGAAAATTCGTATGTTGAAGCCCTAATCCCCAGTAACTCAGAAAGTGACTGTGTTTGGAGATAGGGTCTTTACAGGGGTAATTAAGGTTAAATAAAGTCATTAGGGTAAGCCTTGACCCAGTAAGACTGGCATCCTTATAAGAAGAATTAGGGTATGAACAAGCATAGAGAAAAGACCACATTGAGAGATAGGGAGAAGGCTGCTCTCTACACGCCAAGGACAGAGACCTCAGATATCAACCTAGCTGACACCTTGCTTTCAGATTTCTAGCTTCCAAAATTGTGAGAAAATTAATTTATATTGGTTATGCCACCCAGTACTTTGTTATACAGCCCTAGCAAGGTGATACATAGAATTTATGCCATAATAACAGGTCAAGAAGAATGGAGAAAGCCCCAGATACTTTTGGTTCCCTGGGGATGGCTGAGGATCATTCATTCAGGCAGATACAAGAGAAAGTCGACTGGAGTGGAGGACCCAGAGTGAGGGAACCAGAGGTAGAGGGGCCACATGGAAGGCAGTTCTACTTCAGAGATATTCAACACAGGTTGACCTGCCTCACCCTCACCCATACCATCACACCTCCACCCCCACCACATACATTTCCTTCAATGCCAGCGAATGACAACATCAACAATGGGAGTCTACTGCAGATTTGTCTTCACAGTTCACTTTTATAAAAAAATATCAAGAAATGCTTTTGAGTGAAAAATTTAAGTAACTATTAATCTAGAAGAGGAAGAAATAAGCAGTGTTTAGGCAGATGAATTGTTTAATTAAAAAAATCCCAGCAGAAAGCAGTCATTTTATTTAAAGGCTGAAAAAGAAGGATTTGTAAGAAAAGGCACGGGTATTGGAGCAGATACTGCCAGTTAGACATCTAAGCTCCAGAGATTAATCTGCTGTTCAATATGGAAGATTTAATGAATGGACTTTCTGGAAGAAAATCTCGGGAGAGGGCTTATTTGAGATGTAAAATCTTCAGACATTTTAAGGGTTTGCAATTTTTAAAAATGTAAAACAACTGAATTTTAAATTAAAACTTTAAACTTATCTGAAATGCAAAGTCATTTTCTTGGTTGGGAGATGTGAAAATAGGATATGTGCTTCTTCACTCCTCATCAATCATTCGGATATAGTCCTCATTCACTCCAAAGTATAATATATCTGACATGATTTTTTTTTTTTTTACATTTTAAATCACTCAGACTAAAATGATCATTGAACTAACAGATTTTCCAGATACGTTTTATATTGATCACCATTACAAAAGATTGAGCAGTTCTTCCGTTTTGCCATCTCATGGGAAAAAAGACAAATTGAAAAGTTGTCAATAGTATAGTAAAAGAGATCTGTTTGGTGGTTACAAAATAGTCGAGGGGAATATAGTCAATAACATTGTGATATTTATGCATGGTGGCAGGTGGGGAATGGAAATATCAGGGGGAACACTTTGTAAAGTTTATAACTGTCTGACCACTATGCTGTGTATCCGAAACTAACACAAAATAATATTGAATGTAAAATGTAATTTAGAAAAATGTATTCAAAAACTCAAAATTTTGCACTTACCATATTCCATTCATTTTTTTAAATTGATTGAACTTAGAATATTTTGATCAGTCACTTATTGTGTACTAAGCACAGGAATAACAGCATGAACAAGACAAGTATTTTCACTGCTGTTTTGGTGCTCACAACCTCCCAGGGAGGCAGGCATTAAACAGCTACAGGAATAATGATCTAAGAAAACTAATACTGGGCTGAGGTTCAAAAGTAGGACTCAGTTTCAGAAGAAAAAAATCAGGTGGGAAGAAAAGAAACAATATCTCCAAACCAATCGAATATAGAAGGCATCCATCTCATGGACCAACTCTCCTTAGCTGCAGTTTCTGTTTAAAACGTCTCCACGGACCCCTGAAGAGGGAAGCTTGCTTTAGATTAAACAAGTATTTCTTGCCTTCGTTTATTTTATAGATTCTGATCTTGCACAATTTGTGGGAAAATGAAGAAGCTGAAATTATTGCAAAGTGGGAGAATTCAGAAATGGGGGCCTTCTCTTGCAGGAAAGATCAAAATGACAGGGTTCCACATTTTGTATCGCCAGGATTCTTAGCTGCAAGTAATAGAAGGCAAATCTGAGTGAACAAGTCCAGCAGAAGGGTGTGTGTTTCTGTAAAGATACAGTGCAGCTCACGGGATCCCTAGCTTCAGGTAATCTTCCAGGAAAAACATCCCAAATGACACTGCAGAACCAGTCTGAGGAGGAAATCACTGGTGCCACCAAGCAGTAAACTTGCTACTCTTGAACTTGATGTTACTGAGAACTCTTCCATCACCCACACCAGCACCATAGGTGTGAGAGAGAAGCATCAATTGGCTGCCTCCCCAACGCCCCCTACTGGAGATCGAGCCCACAACCCGGGCATGTGCCCTGGGAATTGAACCAAGACCTCTGGGTCCACGGGAAGACGCTCCATCTATTGAGCCACACTGGCTGGGCTCTTCTCTTTCTTTTTAATTTATATTCCAGTGGAAAATAAAAGACTCAGACAAGATTCCTCTCTAATGAGGAATACTGTGTGTAACATGCTACAAGCAATACAGATTCTGAGTAAGCCGTGTGGTGGTCAGAACTAGAAAGACCAATTCAGGATAGACGTCCTCCTACCTTGAGGTCTAAATTTATGTTGAAAAAGTGAGATATTTAACAAAAATGCTGGGGGAAGAGGAATCACAATAGAAGAAGGTAAATTGGAATAGAGGAAGAATGGGCAAAAGGGCAACAAGACAGTCCCAGGATGGCCAAAACCTGCGCGGCGCTCAGACAGGGACCAGAATCCCGTCTGCAGTCGAGCGGGAGCAGCACGCTGCTCACGGTCACACGGTGCCGGGGCCATTGCCAAAGCTACTATTTTCAGGCCACTTGACAAGGCAATGGGGGAAGGAAGAAGGAGTAAGTGCAATCTACTCTCACTTGTCCTTAGGAATACCAACAGCATCCAAGAGGACTCAGGCACTGGAGAAAGACGTGAGCCCCAGCGCCAGCTCTGCCAGTGACTGCAGAGGGCAGGTCACCCCATCGCTCTGCGGTTCGGGGCATCTTCGTGCCCAGGCCCTTCCCGTCCGGCATCCTGCTGGGTGGTTCCTAACCCGGCTGCCATCGGCGTGGTTGGGACAGCTTTGGAATGTACCTGTGCCTCGCACACCTCGGGGAATTCTAATTAAATAGTTCTGGGGAAGGACCTGGACAGAACTGGAAAATGTAGGCATCCAGCCAGACAGTGGCCCTGCATGCCAATCAATACAGGGAACGGAAACCCCCCAGACATGCACAAAATACGGGGATGGCACACATCAGAACTGCTGTCAGTGGGGATATACTTTACGACTCACAGGAAACATGTGGACAAATGACTTGAATAACAATAAATGTGTACTAAAAAGGATGGATTTGCCCAACAACTTTCTCTTGCTTGAGCGTGGTCTGCCAGGAGAGACAAAACTAACGGCCTCTTCTCCACCAGGCACTCAATGTCTCCTCTAAATAATTACCCCTGTCAATCATTTGATTCTGCACCTAGCGTGCCAACCGCCCCCGCCCCCTCCCCCACCAATTTTATCCGCACTCCAAGTGAGAGCCACTATTCTGGAAATGAAGTAATGATTTGTAAGCCAGAAAGTTCTATATTATGTTTATCATTAGCACCACCATCACCATCATCATTATTACTATGGAAAGACAGTAGTCTACATAATAAGCACTAGCATTATTGTCATTAATATTAAAATACTATACAGCACAGCATATTTTTTTTTTTGTATATCAGGGAAATGAAGAACCAAACTACCTGGTTTCAAGTCCTGGCTCCCTTACTTTCTTTCACAGCAAACTTGGGCAAATTAATTCATTTCTCTGTGACTTGATTTCTCCATCTGTAAAATGAGGATAACAATAGTGCACATTTCAGACTATTAGGAAAATTAGCTATGTTAATGTATGTAAACTATTTATTACAGTGCCTGAAATAGGATGCTCATTAAGCTTAGTGTCCATTATTTTTGCCATCATCATCATTATTACCATTAATATTATTTTGAATTGAGGGTGTGTTGAATCAAACAAAGGGTAACCAGCATCAGGACTAACAGATTTAAATTTTTTTTTAATTTAAAAAAAAAAAAAAAAAAGAGGAATCAGAAGAAGCATCTGAGATTAAGCTGACTCAAGTATTTATTTTCCAGAAACTGTCAGACACTGACTCAAGAGATAGAAATATTATGAAGTACAACCAACAGCATAAGACAAGGCCCAGATTGATGCCCAGTGCTAGAATCAAGCTTTCTAGTCTCTAAAATTGAAAGGCAGTTTAAAAAAATGTCAAAAAATGGAACTGAGCCAGACATGGGGAATCAAAAGAAAAGAACCATTTTAACACAATATTAGACCAGCAGACATTTCCTGGCTTCTCTCACTAGACAGTAGCAAGACAAGGACCTGTACCTGCCTTATTGCTGGTCCTCAGAGCTGAGCCCAGCAAGGTGAGAATCTTTGCTCAGAGAGTGAGGGGACCTAGATTCATTTGATAGTAGAGGATTACAAAGAAGTTTCCTCTCAAAATTGTTCTGAAGATGTAATAGAATGGTGTGTAGTATAATAATGTAAATTATTATAATTATTATTTGAATACAACTAAGCAATGAATCTGAGATGCCCAGGTTTCCCCTTGGTTCATTCCAAATCAAAAAGAAAATCATGCCCAGCCAGTGTGGCTCAGTGGTTGAGCATCGACCTGTGCAACAGGAGATTGCTGGTTCGATTCCCAGTCAGGGCACATGCCCAGGTTGTGGGCCAAATTCCCAATAGGGGGCATGCAGGAGGTGGCCAATCGATGTTCTCTCTCATCTCTCTCTCTCTCTCTCTCTCTCTCTCTCTCTCTCTCCCCCTTCCTCTTTCTAATAAAAAAAATCAATAAAGAAAATCATTGCTGTTTTATATGAGCCTTACATTATTTACCCAGGTATCTTGATTATCTAATTTTTTTTTTTTTTTTAAGTAACAGCTTCCTGCAGTTTCTTGATTTTATTGATTAGTACCTCTCTCCTTTCCTGGTATGAATCACATTTTATTGATTCGGCCCTTGGAAGTTAACTTATCCATGTAACAAATGTAAAAGAGGGCTTACTGAGAACTTGCACTTCAACAAGTCATCAACTAAGAAGTATGCTGTGTACATAAGATGTTCATCATACACAAGAGGGAGGACCTTTGTCATATACAAGCTCAATCAGGCAGGGTCTTCTCTCACAACTGACATATGTGTTTTATGGAGAGGGACTCCCTTTCTTTTTAGATCTCAAGCCATAAGAATTTAAGCTTGGGTAGTGAGAACCATCTTTTCTGACACATAGAAAACCAGCCAGATAGTGCCCGAGCCACAAAAGGAAGGAGAATTACAAAATACAGGAAGCTGGAACCCAAACAGCACTGCTTGTGTTCCTGCCCTGCCTAAAGTCGGAAACACCCTTGACAGTCCCAGTTTTTGCTTAGCTATTTTGAGGTTAGTGACTGTAACTTGAAACAGAGAGTTCTGAAATATATAACAAAGCAGTATTCATCAGCAAATATCAACCATCAAAAGATACATACATTTACCATTCTGGAGCATCATGCAGTATTTAATTTGATTTCCAGTCTATTTCTGAGCCCCAGCTTTGTACAGGAAGTAGTCAATGGGCAAATGGAAGAATATTATATCTCATTGTTAGGAAGGACACTTGTCTTCTTTCAGATCATGCATGTTTTCCTTTCTGTCCTTTTCCAAGTAGCTCCCAAGCCTGAGACTTCCAATTAGTTAATGAACTGTCTCCAGCTGTTCCTCTTGTTGTGCAAATTTCCACAGAAGAAGGAAAATCACTTAGCACGCACCTGAATGCCTTTAGGCAACATTTTCAAATGGCTTTTTACTATAAAAATCTGAGCAGCCCTATAAAAATAAATCAACAAGCTTTGGGACTGTAAGACTGGAAATGAAGGATTTTCTTTTTCACCTGAGTTAACAATATTGGATGGGCTAAGTGATCAGAGTGATGGATAACTAATGGCTAATGAGAAGTTCCCTGCAGAAATTAGTCATATTGTTGTATATTGTTGATGGCAGTTTTTATTCTCTGGAAAGACCAAGGATAAAAGGTCTCTTAGCTACATGAACATGTAGGAGAGCAGAAAATGATTATGTTTAATCCTCTTGAAGGACCAGTTAGTTTTCAATAGGTTCTACCCTGTTTAATCTCTAGAACTTTATCCACTTTGTGTAGGCAATATTGAGGGGTGATATATTTGCTCCTATAGTCTTATCAAAACATAAGAAGTCTAAGGCAAAGTGGAGTATTCAATATTTAATGTACAAGAGTACTCAAAAATATTATTGTTCTTTATCTGGCCTGTTAATATATCTTATGATAAATAAGACTGTGATTTAAAGTGCAAAGTAAAAACATACTTTCCTCCAAACAAAACACACACAAAAATAGTGAAACATACAAAATGATTCTTGCCTTAATACCTATTTGTTCTAAGGTACAGCACTGATTAGAATGGTCATCCCCACTCAAATAATAACTCTAGTAGTTAACTGCTGCATACTGCCAGTATTGTTTTGATTGCTTTGCTCATATTAATTCATTTGATCATCAAAATACCCTATGAGATCACTATTACCATCCCCATATAAAGGTGAGCAAACAGAAGCATAGCCATTGGGCCAAATTCACACAGTGACTAAGCAGTGCAGCTTGGGTTCCAGCTGTGCTATACTGATTGTCTGACACAGTATTTTTCACAGAAAAAAAAAGAAAAAAAAATTATTCCATCTTTAAGAGAAAATTTGACAAAGCTATTACACAATAGAGTTACATGAACACAGACAACTGATTCTTCTCACGAAACTCAATTCAAAAGCCCCCATCTTCCTGACCATCCTCAGAGCGCCCTCTTCCCCATTCCTAAGTCCCACTTGGAAATAACTTATGAGCATCTGTATAATTTTGTACATTTAAGAGGAATTATCTCAGAAGTCCTTGGATTATAAATGTGTGTATGATTTATTAACTCAAGTAACTGCAGGCTATTGAAAGTTAGAACATTTTAAAAGTGCTATTATAAAGCAATGTTTTGCATGGACTACATGCTTAATAATCACTTTGAATTGTATTAATTAATATTTAAAGTAAAAATTGACTTTGGCCTGAAGTATAGCATTCAAGCTGTCTCAAAAGCTTTGGGGAAAAGACAAGGATGATGACAATGAAAGGGAAGAAAGAAACAAAGGAAGGAAGAGAGGAAGGGAAGGAAAGGAAGGAAGGAAGGAAGGAAGGAAGGGAGGAGGGAGGGAGGGAGGGAGGGAGGGAGGGAGGAAGGAAGGGAGGGAGGGAGGGAGGAGGGAGGGAGGGAGGGAGGGAAGAAGGAAGGAAGGAAGGAAGGAGAGGGAGGGAGGAGGAGGGAGGAGGGAGGGAGGGAGGAAGGAAGGAAGGAAGGAAGGAAGGAAGGAAGGAAGGAAGGAAGGGAGGAAGGGAGGGAAGAAGGAAGGAAGGAAGGAAGGAGAGGGAGGGAGGAGGGAGGGAGGAGGGAGGGAGGGAGGAAGGAAGGAAGGAAGGAAGGAAGGAAGGAAGGAAGGGAGGGAGGGAGGGAGGGAGGAAGGAAGGAAGGAAGGAAGGAAGGAAGGGAGGGAGGGAGGGAGGGAGGGAGGGAGGGAGGGAAGAAGGAAGGAAGGAAGGAAGGAGAGGGAGGGAGGAGGGAGGGAGGAGGGAGGGAGGGAGGAAGGAAGGAAGGAAGGAAGGAAGGAAGGAAGGAAGGAAGGGAGGGAGGGAGGGAGGGAGGGAGGAAGGGAGGGAGGAGGGAGGGAGGGAGGAAGGAAGGGAGGAAGGGAGGGAGGAAGGAAGGAAGGAAGGAGGAAGGGAGGGAAGAAGGAAGGAAGGAAGGAAGGAAGGAGAGGGAGGGAGGAAAGGAAGACGCTGTGGTACATATACACAATGGAGTACTATGCAGCTGTAAGAAAGAAAGATCTCTTATCCTTTGAGACAACATGGAGGGACCTGGAGAACATTATGCTAAGCGAAATAAGCCAATCAGAGAAAGACAAATAACACATGATCTCACTTATTTGTGGAATATCATGAACAAAACAGACCCAGAGACATAGAAAGGTATAGGGTTCAGATTGACAGACCTCAGAGGAGGGGGGCGGGAGGGATGGATGAGATAAACCAAAGAACTTACATGCACGTGTGCATAACCAATGGACACAGACAACAATGCTGGGGGGAGAGAGTGGGGCAGGATGGGGAGGAGGGTGTCTAGGGGTAAAAAGGAGAAAGATCTGTAACAAAAATAAATAAATAAAAATTGAAGAAAAGAAAAAAGAAAGAAAGAAAGAAAAACCATCTAATACTGGGTAGTTCTGTAGAAAGGAACTGTTTCCCAAATTAATTTTTATAATTAACTGGATTCTCTTGCAAATATCCACTACAATATCTAATTAACCAACTCAATATTTTTTATTTACACTATGGGAACAAATGTGGCTTCTTCCCATCTCTCACTGAGAAAATTAAGGAGAAAATGATGAGATGATAAACGTAAGGCTTCCTGAGCTCAGTGGAGAAGCAAGGCACCAGCGCATTGATTCTTACTGCCTCTTTCTTATGGCACATTTAGAACAATAATGGCAAGAAGTAAACAAGATAACAATTTCTAAACTGCAATATTTATCTCCCTCATTTCCTTAATATTGAACCTCAGAGCTCGCCCAGTGGTGAAGCACGTGGTCCCCAGTGTCAAATCGTCACGTTCAGATCCTGGCCCTGCGATCCGGGCAGCCTCAGGTCCTCTGGCGCCTCTCCTGTAAGACAGTGATGACAGTTTCCATCCCACAGAGCTGCTGTGAGGTTTGCATGGCGTGCTGAGCACTGGGAACAGTACATGTCACATAGAAAGCCCTCGGAGGGCACTGAGCACTATTTTACAGGTGTCTTATAGGCAATATTCGTACCTCCCTCACATTATCCAGTCGTCAAGGAAAACCATTGAAAATCTAATTGTACCCCAGAATTTGCATGCACGAGTAAAGATGTTGCCCGTTCTCCAAATGACCCCCTTAGACCTTGACTTCCCCGTGAGCATGTCTGAGAAGGAAATGGCAATGATAATTATTTACTTTTTGATGTAATTATTCTGTTCTGAATTCACATTTTTTATGTATATTGTTATTTGCCTCATCAGGTCTTTCGTCAATATGACTATCATGTGTAATATCCTATTAGGATCCTGATGTAATGCATTTAAGACAGGCATGGTCATCTGTCTTGGTTCTTCTAGGCAAGGAGATAATGAAATGAACCACAGAAAAAAAAAATCACATGGATTTTGAAGGTCTATGACAGTAAAACAATACATTTTTTTTTAAATTTCTGAAAGGCTGTATATTTTCAATTTAATTCACTTCTCCTGAGACTCTTAATGTGGCACAATTTGCATGTTAATTAGTGCATCTCAAAGGATTAATTGGTTACTTCAAATAAATTTGATGGATTTTCTAATAAATTGTCCTAAGTGGTGGTGGGGGGGAAATACAGTAATGAAAATGAGCTACAGCCCACACAAAATGTTGCTAAAAGAACTCCTGCATGCTTAATGGAAAGTAATCCATGGTTTTAAAAGAAATGAGCCTTATCCTGGAGCAGACTCCCCACGCAGTCCTGGGATGTTCAGTGTTTCTCTGTGGCAACTCAGATGCTGAGGCAAAGTCTCGAAAGCCAGCAGGACCTCACAAAAGGTCTGGATCAAGCTGTTGGATGATTCAGATCTTGATCTTAGTTGTCAACTGGTTAAACACATTTATAATTTGGATCATGGCCAAATACAAAACTATATTCCAAATATATTAAGGATTTGTAACTTGGATTCCTTCTCCAAAATAAACAGCAACATTTTCCTTCTTGAAAAATCTAATTGTTTATCTATACATTTCACTGAATGAGTTACCAAAGAGCTTAAATGTGTCTTCCCTTGACATGGAGAAAGTTTAGACTTCCATACCCAAACTGCAACAGGATTCATCAGGAAAATAAGTGCCCATTTGAATCGAGACTCTTCATAATTTTGTTAATTAATGGGTAATACTCATTTTCTTTCTTCTTAATCAAGAAACCAAATGTAATTGCTTTTGCTGCAATTATCAATGTGTCATATTTCCAAGCTCTTGACAAATGATTTTATAACGTACAAATTGACTTCGCCGTCATAATGAGTACCATAAACGCTTGATCAAAATAATTACCTCTATATTTCTGGCATTTTCATGTTCCCTCCATGGAAAAAAAAAAAAAAAAAACACTAAAATTTTTCCTAGTTACGTCCTTCCCAAAAATGTGGAACCACTAAGTGTACAGATTTTTGCTCTAAAACACCTGCAAAAGTAGTTGAACTCCCAGTCTTCTTCCAAAGAATTTTCATCCTGTGCAGCACTATTTAGCATTTAACACATCAATGTCACGTCAAATTTTCCAATCTTCTAATCGTCCTTTTACCAGAGGTAGGTGGAATATTGAGTGGCATCATTACAGTTCTTTCCTAACTCAGAGACACTAAGATCTGCAAATGCCATACGTGTGTGTAATAACTCTTCTTCAGCTTTGCCTTTAATAAAAAGCTAAAATCACATCTGCACAGGCAAGCGATGTCTCAAAAGGAGAAAAAAAATGTTTTTAAGCTGCATTTGTGATGCTACCACCATGGTTTTGAGAACCAGAGAGGCCAGCGTACCTTGTCACAAGTCATAGCTGAACTTTTTGAGCCTCTGACTCTTTACCTACAAAATGTGAAAAAAAAAATAATATCTAGCTTCCAGGACTACTGTGAGAATTAACTGAACTAATCCACAATAGAAGATGGGTACCTAATAGGCATTTAACAAATGGCAGCTATTTTTATTAAATCGTGGAATGGACAGAATTTATCCGTTCCACCAAGACCATTTAATTTGACTTCTGTGGACAAAAACAGGAGCTCAAGTGGCAAAATACAATACAACGCAATGACTTCAGTCTCAGCTGAACCAGATCTCACACAAAACAGGAAAGGACTGTTCAGAGGAAGGAAATAGAGAGTTGAGCTGATTATTTTCCAAATTGAATCCCACAGAGAGTCGTTCAGATAATTATCTGTTTCATTCATACATCACAGAATTACCAATTCAGTCACTCCACTTGGCCACTCTGCCTTCTCCCATCCCTTTCTGTACTTCCAACTTCAGAGGTATGTTTACATCGAAGCTATCAACACTGTAGGATACAGTTTCTGATGCAATGTAAGTGATTTTGAGTTAAGATGGTTTGAAATCAGAACTGAATTCTGCGCTATCTAGATTGCTTGTTGATAACCTACCTATGCCGATGCCAAAACACTTGTTCAAATGCTTAATCAGGAAATAGCTATTTTCTATTTGATCACAAAACTCATTTTTTAAGTTATCTTTATTGCTGAAAGTATTACGGATGTCCCCCATGTTTCCCCCTTTGCCCATCTCCACCTACCCTCCACCCCCATTCCCTCTGGCAATCACCCCTCTGTTGTCTCTTTGTGTTACATATGTATGGTTTTTGTTGTTGTTGTTTTGCTTAATCCCTTCACCTTCTTTCATCCAGTCCCCCAACCAAATCTTTTCTTTCTTATAAGTGAAAGAAAGCTTTTAATAGCTAAACCAAAGCTTTAGATTCAAATTAGAAGGAATATAGAAAGAAATAAAATATCAACAGTGAACATGTCTGTCTTAAATCTATATAGATATAACTGCATATCTTTCCATATGAATTACTCAAAGACAGTGATTGGAGGAAGAAAGAGAGAGAGAGAAGAGAGAAGTATTTTTTCTTTCAGTTAGAAGGTCTGGTAAATTAACCAATTTATTTACTTATTTCCTTGCTTCATACTCAACCTAACCCAGTTCAGGAACCTCTAACGCTGAAGACTTTGGAATAGAAAGCATCTTATTCTCCATGTAGTTGCAAACATCCCTGCTACCAGTCCTTACAAATACTGAAGAAGAGATTGTTGACCAGTCAATGCAGGACTGTTGTGAAACACACGCCACACTGATAGTTTGATATCAACTTTTTATATAAAACAACTTATCATTGTGTTTCACTGATATTTCAATCACTGATCTAAAATAATAACTGTTTAAGATCAAGTACAATATTTATTATAACCTTAATTTTTACTGGCTCCTAATCCTTCATCATGTAATCTAATGTCATTTTCCCTCCAGACAGTAAATCAAATTGACAATTCATTGTAAATATTTAATACATTTTAATGAGTCATATAATAAATTCTTAGATTTTTTTTTCCTAATGAAGTCTCTCTACAAGAGATTAATGTCTTTATCTGATTTTCTTTCACTCAGGGTATACGTTCTTAAGAAATTATTGAAAAATATGTTCCATAATTGTGTACAGTGTTACATAATTGGACTATAAATTGTACTACAGAATCTATATTAGTTATAAAATTTCCTCATTAGTCAGTAATTAAATAAATTAAAATGCTGAAGCATGCCATTCTCTGCTGATGGAGATGCAAATGTACAGATGGTTCTGGAATAATTATTATGATTCCTTTAGTTAGACACATTTTAAAATCATGTAAACATAGCCAAGTAGAGTAATTAATCAATGTAGGAATTAACAATGCACAAGTGCAGAATATCATGAAGATATTTTAAAGAAATGTGTATTCTTATTTCTAGTTAACTTAATTCCATTTCTGCCTAGTAAACACATCTTGAACATGCTTTCCCTGGTTATTTCTTGAAAGACTTTCACTTTGAGAAAGACAGCTGATTCATAATTTTGATAGCTTTTCCAGTTGATTGTGCTGTCTACAGAGAGAGAGTCCAATAGCCTTAACAGAACTGGATGACACCTGTCTTATAACCACAAAAGACAAACTGGCCAGAATAATATCTCAAAGAAAGAACACAATATAGATAACAAATGTGAAGCACAATTGGCCCAGGCAATACCAATACACTTGCCAAATCTAGTACTTAATTAAAGAGAACTTTATCCATGGAGGAAAATCTTTTGGACCACACTTCTCCAAAGGAATAGTTGCAGTAATACTCCATCATTCTCAGTGGTTAGAGAGGAAATGTTGCTTTCTTCTTCACTGACTCCACTAGAGACTGAGCTAAAATGTTCCTTTAAATGGCTCTAGACTCTAGAGTAGCTACATATAAGAATTTAATTGTTACCAATTATCCCTGGGAGGAATGATTCACATTTGCCTCCCTGTCACTCCAGATTCTTGGTACTAGACATGTCATATGACACAAGCTCTGAAATCTCTAGTATACAGTCTCCATCATTAGTAGCAAAGGCTAAGTATGCTGCAATAGTGGCTTGGCAGTAACATGAAGAAAGCAGCATCTGTACTACTTTCTCTTCTGACTCATACATCTTTAGATCATCTACATAAAAAAAAGTGAACATATTTTTTATCTATTCTCTACCCCAACCCCCAGTATATCCAAGGCCCTTCAAGAAAGAGGAGCTCAATCCCTTGAGCAAATGATGAAGGACAATGTCATAATCCTATATATAAGGCAGTTCCACAGTCTATCATACATAAATTCCACAAAATTGTAATATTAAGAGAAATGAGATATTTCTAAGACAAACTCAGGAATGCTCTCACCAGACTAATGGTCTTGATACTGACATTTAAATCCTTGGACAATGACAGCAATGAGATATTTTTTAAGAGCTGTGGTGTTCTCAAACTTTTCATTCTTAGGTGGAAGGCATTCTAGTGGTTTTATGGACCTGCTGTAAAGTCGTGTGCTCAAATCCTGGCTCTGTGGCATTGATCCATAAAGAGGTGACTTTGGTCAAGTTCTCAAGCTCTGGGAATCTTAGTTTCTTTATCTGCAAAATGGGTCTTAATTTATAGGCTCATTAGGAGAATTTAAAGTAAAAACATTGGTAAAGCATTTGGTACAGCTTACTACATTCAGCTAAAAGCTATTACTAGAGATGAAAGAGCTAATAATTGCAGATGTTTGGGCTCCATGGAGAGTTAGGAGTAGAGCACGTCTCTGTTGAGTGTTCTCTTCTTTGTTTGATTCCCTACAGAATGGAAAGTTGAGAAGCAACGACTGACATGAAGAAATCCTTCAATGTGCGTTAGAGCAGCCAGGACAAGGATAGTATCAGTATAATTTCATGTTTGGGTTAGAATCAACTACTACAGGAAATTTATAAGATCAGAAACTACAGTTCTTGCTGTCGTCCAACTTTCTGTTTGTTATACTACAATTCAGCTTTATGGTCAGAAAATGTAATGTTTAAGGTTAAGTAACAGAAAGGAATATGGTTTCAACACTTTTTATTTTTTAATACCTCAAGACCCATATTTACTTTCCACAGTTAGGAATGCAGATGTCCAAAACTCACACTGTCTAAAGCACTTCATACAAACCAAAGCTGAAACAAAACCCACAAATGTATAAATAACAATAGTGTACTTTAAGTATGACTTAATAGCATATGCATATACCTTACAAATACATATTATATAATTAAAACTATTTAAAATATTCTATGCACCTGGCTGGTGTGGCTCAGTGGTTGAGCATTGACCCTTGCACCAAGAGGTCACTGGTTTGATTCCTGATTCCCGGTCAGGGCACATGCCCAGGTTGTGGGCCTAATCCCCAGTGTGGGGCATGCAGGACGTGGCCAGTTGATGTTCTCCCTCATCAATGTTTCTATCTCTCTCTCCTTCTTCCTCTTTCTCTAAAATCAGTAAAGAAAAAAACATATTGTATGCATATAGATAAGGAGAAGAAAGCAGGTAATATAAAATAGCTTGATTTGTTGAAGAGAGATTTCAGGTAAATAAAGTGATTAAAATCTTCTTACTGTTATAATGTTTACACATTTTAAACTGTATACAGAACCATATCTACTAAAACAATTTTGAAAACTAGCTATTTGTAGAAAATTGCTAATTATTTTTTGTGATACAAGTAAAAAAAAAAAAAAGATAATAATCTCCTGTGCCAGAGGATTACTCTGTAATAGTTTACAAAACCTCACTCACAATGAATTCTCAAATAGCTGAAAATGTCTATTACTAGGATTTCTAATAGCAGATAAATGATTGCTTATTAAATGCTGTAAAGATTTAATATAAAAGTAATATAAAACTAAGCCAATTAGAATGCTTACTTTTTCTAAAGTTGGGTCTCTAGACACACACACACACACACATACACACACACACTTTAGATGATCAGTTTTTAGTAATATTAAGTTATATAAGCCTTTAATCGAGACATTAGATTGATCTACCTATCTGTCTACCTATTAGATTTCTAATCTACTAAAAGTAATAGTCTTATTGAGAAATTATTTTTATGTAACTATTTTTACTGATCAATATTTTTCAATATGAATTAGATTTTCATAAATGTACATTAAATGTATCTGAGAAATTATTTACCTCACTCACTATTACAATTCCCTGAACTTTTTTATAAGTACTTAAAACTATTTATTTATAAGAATAAAGTTAAGAGCATCTTTAGCATGTCAACTACAGTTAAAAACAACATTTGGCCCCAACAAAGGCATGTATAAAGAGATATTCAAGTACAGTTTCAAATTTACATCAGCCACCCAATAATCTAAAAGCATTAGCCTCATAGTTAATACTGCCCTTTAGGAGTATGGAGACAGTTTTGTTTTTATATCTAGAAGTTGCCCTCATCCCAGCCCTACAATGAGCTTCTTTATATTTAAGCAGAACAACATAAAGAGAAGAGCATGAAAATGGCAGGTCACACAGTAACTGACCCAATGGCCCTGTCTTCTGCTTGGTAAGATGTGGGTGGGTGGACATTTATCTAACAGGTGCCTGGAATCTGTCCTGTGACTCTCAGAACAGCTCCATTTGTACAGATTTTGGCATTCAGTGAAGAAATTATAGTTGATAAATCAAGGGACAAAAATCATTCTCAGTCCATTTCCTGACTATGTTATGTGAACGTGTTTTTAAAAATCAGAAGATTATCTTAAATCTCCACTTTACTTTGTACATTCAGTTCGTAAAAGATCCCAAGCTAAGACTCTTCACTGTGGCTTTCTGCAAAAGACACTTCCCAGGAAGGGACTCTAAATGTTGGTGTGTGAGGTATTTTCTAAGCCAGCTACATATTTAATACCTACTTTCATCTAATAAGGAGGTACAGCATAAATGCTGGGTCAACCAGTAGTCCCACAGCACTATTGCAAAGAAAAAGCAATTAGGATGTGATAGTATTTTGATGTTTGATTATTTCACATATATGATGCATCAAAATAAAGAATAACCAAGAGAAGGTCTCTAAATAACTGAGAAGTTTTATCAAGGGCCACTCTACACCATGCTCTGCTTTGTTGTTCCTGTTGAAAGCATTCCTTAATGCTGGTCTGTTTGTTCTTTGAGAATGTTGAGAGGGGGCAAAAACTCAAGCTGATTCATAATGTTTTTCTTTGATTTGTTTGTATGAGTCCCACAGTTCAGTATTTACATAAAGGGGTGCCCTGCTGCTGTTGAGTCATTCATCTATGTTTGTCCAGAAACTGTTTCTTATAAAGCTAAACACATATGTTTTGTAAGGTTTTATTCCCCTCTTAAAAATCAACCTGAATTTCTCTTTTCCACTATTATTGATGATTATTCTAGAATTGATTTTTTCTAGTTTTCCCCAAAGAGGATTAGAAATTGTGTTGTAATAACCAGTCGAACATATCTCCACAGCTAGTGTATTATCAGGTTCTAATTCTTCCATTTCTTGTCGTTTCATTGGCTTATGAGGACAAGAAGGGAAAAAAACCCTCAGTAACTTGGATACAAGGAAAAAAAAAATACATGGTTATTACAATTAGAGTTTGAACCATAAAATTGCAACTGGTCTTTTTCCCAAGTATCATAAATGCTTAAGTTTTATGTTTCTTAGTTTTGAGAAGCACGAGGCAGGCACTTATTTAAACAACAAAATTCTTTCAAAACCATGTTCATAAATTTGTAAGGCTGAAGCCCAAACTACTGGATTCATTCATGAAAACAATGAAAATCATAGTACAGTCTTCTCAATGTTGCCAAAAGAAAGAAAGAAAAAATTACTAACTTGGGAAAGTATAGTAAATTTTAAGGATTTTTTTTTCAGGACATCAATAATACCATCTCCCAAACAAAACCCCAAGGGAGTTAACCTTCCAATAATAAGGAAGAAGTTTAGCTTTCGCTGGTGAAGGAAATTTCAAGATCAGACACAGACATTGTTTATACATCCCTACAACTCATAGTAGCAGCAGTTGGGAAGCACGGGGCTAATGCTTAAAGACCATAGTTCTCTGTTCTACCCTCTCAACTCATTACCCTTTAAGCTATTTGATTTAAAAACAAGCTGTGTTTTTACTCCATTATTTTCCATCTCAAGCTTGGACGATGGGAACAGACCTCTATTTTGTCATGCTGCACCCCGGCCTTTTCCCTACTTTTCTTTACAGAGGAGATAAACACGTTCTTGTGGTCCACAGCTGTTCCTCCAGATGTTCCTGAACCGGGACCAAAATCAGCTCATCTGTGCCTTCAATGGGGTCTTCTTGGGAATTCTTGTGGCTCTGCTGTCTTCTTTAGGTGGGATCTTTCGCAATTCCCGTGCACAGCAGGACAGAGACCTTTACTTCTTAAGAACATCTGCCCTCCAAGAGCAGGCGGAGGCTCCCTGACCAATCAGCTAGGGAGCAGGCAGCTCCAAGATCAAATGCAGGCAGGAGAAGGTGAGGACAACAGCCACCAGCTGGGAGCCAGGCACAGGGAAACCACAGGGGGAGGTCCTGTCGTGGAGGAAATCTGAGAGCTGGTCTCCTGTTGAGTTCACTCATTGAGGACGTGCCGCGCAGTTGACATGCACCCTTTTCAATCTTACTCCATGACGTAGTAAACCTTATCACCGTTTCACAAATTGGAACAACTGAGGCTTAGGGAGAATACAAGTAAGAATTTCGGGGGGTGCAATTGCCAGAAATCCAACTCAAACTATTTTAAGCAAAAGAGAATCTAGTTGGCTCGAACCATTGGAATGTCTACAGTGCTGCCTTCAGGCCTGGCTGAGTCTACAGGGTTAAAGTTTATCATCCTATTTCTGACACTTCATTTCTCAGCTCTGCTTCCCTCTGTGTTGGCTTGACTCTCCGAGTGGCTTCCTTCACGTGTATGAAGGATGAGCATGAGAGTTCCAGGCCAGCGTCATCCTTGGCGCTAGCAGCCCAGCAGGGAGAGAGAGTACCCTTTCCCTAACAACTGTAGGAGAAAAGTCCTGAGGAAGACTCTGGGGGAGTTTTATTGGCTTGACCATATCCCCACACCTGAACCAATTACCTGAACAGCGTGCTCTGGCCAGACCTGAGTCATGTGCCCACCTCTATGGTGATACCGTGGTCAGACTCAACCAAACCGTATGAAGGTCTCCACGGACGAACTCAGTGATCACAAAGGAAGAAAGGAGACATGCTTGGCAAGAAAATATGTAGCTACCACATTCTCATAAAGGAGGTAAAAATCCTGCCCGAGGCCATGGTGCTGGGATTTGTTCTCACCTGAACTGACTTCAAACCCCGGACTCTCCCACCCTAGAGGAGAAAGAGAGGAACATACAGTAGTGCCCCATTACTACAGGTTTCAGGGTTTGTCACCTGCAGTCAACCATGGTCTGAAAATACTAAGTGGAAAACTCCAGAAATAAACAATTCATAAGTACTAAATCGGGCCCGATTCTCAGTAGCATGACGAAATCTCACACAGCCCTGTGCAGGCTGTGACTCAACCCTTTGCTCAGCATCCACTCCCTGCCCCGGAGTCACTCGGCACCCCTCCCGGGTATCAGATCAACTGCCTCAGTATCACAGTGCTTGTGATCAAGTCACCCTTTTTTTACTTATAACAGCCCCAAAGTGCAAGTGTAGTGATGCTGGCAATTCAGATGTGCCAAGGAGAAGCCACAGGGTGCTTCCTTTAAGTGAAAGGAATGTGTGTATAGGAAACAAACAAAGACATAATATGTATAGGGTTTGGTGCTACCCATGGTTTCAGTCATCCACTGGGGGTCTTGACCATATCCTGCATGGATGAGGGATGACCACTGTCTTGTCAGGCTAGCTAAGGAGAGATGACTGATGTTAGAACCACCACACAACTGCAAGATACATTGGAAGTAAATTAAACGATAGACTCTGTTGTTCATGGGTTTGATGCTCTCTACCATAGAGGTGGAGTTCTCCTGGAAAATGTATTGTTCTGAAAGATGGAGTTCTAGTTCAGAGTTTACCCTCGTAGTCATAAAAAAAAAAAAAATGCTTACTATTCAGTCTAACTTGTCATCAAAGCATTCTAGAATGGATTTAAAGTGTTCTTACCATTTTTAAGACAGCATTTATATGACATAATAGCTCAAAGTCACATAAACATCAGCCATTATAAGGCACTACAATAGAAATACACTCTGGAGTCCCATGAGGTTGGTGGAACTATTTACCCATATCTTAAATATAAGTTGTCATGTTAGCTTTTTTTATTTTCCTGTCACCTCTCTCACTTGTAAGGACAATCTAAAAACTAAAATAAAATTATATGTCGAATAGGATAAACGAGTGGTCACCTACCACGTCAAGCCTCTATCAATGAGTCTGCGACCTTCTCATTTGAGGCTTCAAAGATACAGTGAGTGTCGAAATTGGATAACCAGTCATATTGTAAAGGTGTGGGTATGTCAAACATCGTCGACCGCTCACGAGTTAACTGGTGTTTTCACGCCCAAACGTTGCTAACTGCTCACGAGTTAACTCGTGTTTGCACTTGCATTAGCTATTTCAAGTTTTGAAACTCAGGGTGTACAGGATGATTGTGTTTGTGATTCCTCGTCCTGAGGGTCGAAGTTCGAGAAACAGCACACCGTTCTGTATTCTGGAAGGAGCTAGGGAATGGGTACCTGCTGGTTCAGATGAGTGCAGCTCAGAACCTGACACTTCTGGTCCTTCTGAAAGAGCTCCTTACATTGATTCACCTTTTAGGCTTTTAGGGCAACTAAAAGACCACGTTTTAGAACAAAAATAGTCACTGGGATAAAAAAAAGAAAAATCCAACTAGAACATGTAAAGTGTGTGTTTCAAGAGGTGATTGCTATATGATATACTACACCAAAAATTTTTACTAAAATATATAATATGTATAAAATACAATATGTAGCAGATATGTACAAAGTTTCATTTAAATTCATTATATATAAATAAAGTGTACTGCAGTTTATTTAGATTGTTTCACTTCCATACGCAACACGAAAATATAGCCGGTGACATGAGATAACTTCTGCGTAAAATTGCCGGTCAAAAAAGTGTTAAGTTTATGTTCGAGGGATGTCTTTGTAAATGACCTTATAGATAAATTTATTTCTGATAGAGTTTTTTATGGCTGAAGTATTAAGAAATAACATTTCTAAGGGGAAAACATCTATTTAAAGAAAAATAAAATATAAGCTTCTTTATATGAAGCAGGCTTCAGGAAATATTGGGGACAAAGAGACATCACTAGAGCCCGGGTGAGGTATAAGATCTGGTCTCTCTCTCACGTCCAGCGCACACAGGTGGTAGAGAATCACTTTTTTAGAGTTGGGACTTAGAGACAGACAGACTTGGGTTTGATTTAAAGATTGACCACCTTTTTGCTAAGTAGCCACAAACAAGTTTAGTTTCTCTAGGCATCGGTTCACTCACTTATAAGACACAAACAGCTATAACTTCCTCAGGGGGTACTTAAGAGAATTAAATAAGAATATTTTGAAGTGCTTGTCACAAGTACTAGAAAAGCGGTGTTCAAATTAAAATTATTGTTGTTGTTGTTGTTGTTTCTGCTGCTTTGATCCAACAGATTTTAATCACATGAATCACATGAAACATAAAAAAACTTCAGGATTTCGGTAATATAGTAACATAGGCAGAAGAGTTCTTCCTAGAAACTGAAAAACCAAAGTTTAGGCTTTTTGTCTTATATCTTCCTTACCTTTTGAACTCGGTCTGAAAAGATAGAGAAGGCAATTGGAGACATTCCCATCTTCAAAATCAAAAGAAATAACAATTTTGAATGCAGGAACTGTATTTATACTTACTAGTCCATCTATTGATGATTTTAGTGGGAGGGGGCGGACCGATGAGAAGTTAATTCAATGGGTTCCGTCTTTGAAAGAATGGAGGGCCCTAAGTCAATGGGTATCACACAGACCAGTGCAAATAGCCCATCGTCACATGTACCAGACCTGGGCTGTGCACAGCAGACCTGTGTTGCATATTTTAAGGGAAGGGCCACAACCTTTGTGCTCCAGGGCCCTTATACTGGATGTTTATGGAAACACGGTGCCTCCCCTGGCTGATCAGGGGCCAAGATACAATAGCAGTATTTGCTGACAGAACCTTGGCTCTAATCCTATCTTTCCATCTGAAGCATTCATTGTTGATGGTAATCCCAGCCCCTCCCTTCCATGATGATATGGGAATAGGAGGTCGGTGTTCAAACTTGCAGTTGACTAAGATTAATTGTTCAGCGCTGACCCAAAACGAATCTGCATGGAGGTTCAACACAAACCAGTTCCTTTCCTGGGAGGCCAGCTTGTAGGGGGTTAATGTTGGGCAAATTAACCTTGATGTCTCAGGAGGTAAAGCCATTCTTGTATATACTCAAAATCACCTTTGAAAACTCCCTTAAATGTACATAAAGCATGGTTTCTATACAGAATTCTGCACAGTAATTTTAAGTACACTAAAATAGAGAATCACTGAGCTAGGCTGGAAGGGCAAAAAGGGAAATCTATAGGTGAATACCAGCGCGTTCAAATCATTTGGCTTTTGAAACAACACTGGACTCTCTAGGTGAATGAGAGCCTGGTAAAGAATTCTAGAATGTTCCTACTCATGTACAGAGCTTACTCAATTCCCTTTTACTAGAAAGTCTCTATAGCATTAATATTTATTAATAGGTTGGTTTGTCTTTCAAAGAATTATATCAGTTCTTAAGTTAAATGAACTTTTTGCCGTTTCCACAGGGAACAGTTACTGATGTCATGAAAAGCACTAAATTGTTGTCATTTCTACACGGTATATGCGCTTTGCTTTGTTTTTGTTGTTAGTCGAGAGATACTTGGTGGTCAAGTGGAAAACAACAACACTTAAAATATTATAGCAAGAAGAAAATCATTAATAAAAAATGTATGTTAAAGAAACAAAAACACCATTTTTCCTCCAACAATTCATTAGAGGCAAACATTAGAGGCAAACTCTCCATTGTCTGATTTGATTCCTGTAATAGTTCAATGATACTTAGCCCAGTGTTATAGATAGAAAACTCAGGCTTCTAGAGATGAGGTGACTTACCTCAAGTTCATGCAGCTCGTGAGTAACAATGCCAGGAGTAAATCACTGATCTTCTGAATTTAGGGCCCTCTTTCCTTCTCCTGCCTTTATATCATATCTTTTAAAATACAATCTCCTGTTTAGGCATCATAATTAAACCTTAAATACAACATAGAAATTTACTTGCCTCTTCAGTTAAATACACCTGCTAAAATAGGCATGAAATCAGCCTATCAAATATTTAGCTAATGAGTCTATCTACGTATGCCGAATCACCGGTCTCATCTGGTTCTAGATGTCATTAAAAATACTGTCACATTTCTTGGTTCTCGATAGTTTTAGAAATATTTTGAATCTTATCTTACTAGATTAACTCATATGCTTTGGGAATTGCAATGACTTACATCTAATGCAAATAGTTTCTCAGACAAGTGTTTGTATTCTTGGCTTTCCTTCTTAACGGCCCTGGAAATAATTGTTCATTGTTACAACATTTTAAAGGCATTTTGTTACTTTTCAATGGCTATTTAATCATTTAACATTATTATAAAGGATGGTATTTTTTTTTTTTTATCCTCACCCGAGGATATTTTTCCATTTTTTGTACAGATAGAGTGGGAGGGAGAGAGAGGAAGGGAGAGAGAGAGAGAAACATCGACGTGAAGGGACACATCGAGTGGCTGCCACCCGCACGACCAACCAGGGCCGGGGACAAACTGCAACCGAGGTACGTGCCCTTAGCGGGAACCGAACCCGGGTCTCTCCGGACCGCAGGCCGACACTCTAACCGCTGAGCCAACCTGGCCAGGGCAAAGGATGGTATTTTAATGTAAGAAATTGTAATATTTAGGAACTATGCTTAATGTGGAATATTCTAAAAATATTAATTAAAGATTATTTATTGAGCCCCTTTTAAGTTTCAGGATCACTTCTCAATACTGAAGATGCAACAATGAACACGATGAACAGGGTCCCTGGCTTCATGAATCACCTCCTTAGAAGCAGGAGAAAAACGATAAGGAAGGAAGCAAAATAATAATCAATATGGACAGCAGATCTTAATGTATGCATTGAAGGAAACAAACACGAGAGGGAGTAGCATGGCTGATGGGGTGGTGGGAGGACAGGGGAAGCCTTTTTTTTAATGTGTCTTTATTATTGACAGTATTACAGATGCCCCTCCCTTTTCCCAACTGACACCTCCTCCCAGCCCCCACTTCCACCGCCGTCAGGGCGCCCTTGTCTGTGTCCACTGGTCATGCGTATATACATGTAAGTATCTGGTTTATCTCCTCCACCCTCCGCCCCTCCTGCTGAGGTTTGTAGTCTGTTAGGGGAAGCTTCTCCAGCAGAGAAGTCAGAGAAGGCTTTCCAGAAGAGACAGTTGAACTTATACATGAATGTAAGAGCCCATCGTTTTAAGAACAGGGATAAAATAAAGGCTTTTCCAGTACAGAAAATGGCAGATTCCTAAGATAGGAAGTAATGTGGCTGTTGGAGCAACAGAAAGTTGTCTGTTGAAGCAGACAGTGGGATAGGATGAGAGTAGAGGGTGCGCAGTGGTCGGAACACAGAGACTTGTCGGCCACGGTAAGGAGTTGGGATGTAACTTCAAGACCAAAAGGGGAGGGCTGGAGTCTGGTTTATGTTTAGTGTGTGTGCCTGCTGATGAGCTAAGCTCACTGTGTACCAAACACGTACTCAGACCTCTCCGTGTTACCCCACTTGGAGGTGGTCTTAACCCTATCGTGATGAAAGAAAACAGAGCCACAGTAAGGCAGTTATTTAGAATCACTTAGCTTATAGGCTTCAAACTCATACATCTGACTCCCATGATCAAGTACAAAACCACCAGACCTGCTCTGGTGATCACTAAGTGGCCTAATCAATGACATATTCCATATTGCTGACGTGTTCAACATTGAATTTTCCCACTTTTGGAGGCAAATAGCAATCCAAACTAAATTTGATAACCTTTTGAGGGTTAATGGTGGTACTACTTTAAAGTTGAGATCAAAGATGGAATAAAGATTAGTGAAGTAATTAGAACTCAAGTATATTAAAAGATGTATGGTTGGTGCCGACCGGGAGCTCTTTATTTTTATGGAGGACAGCCCAAGGAAGCGATGAAAGGCTAGGACATCCTTAAGAGAAAATGTCTCTGCTATTGTGATTTTGCCTGACACCCTTTTCTTCCCCGGCGGGGGTTCCTTTGAATTGATTTCACAGGAAGACCGCCCATTGTCACAAATGCAAGTTGCACCTGCCATCTCTAGCCAGGCAAATGGAACTCACCAGCAGGATAATAAAATAGATAGATTTTGCTTACAACAGAGAACCGGGAAATAGATAAATATCAGTTTGAAATTATACTTTAGCAGTTAAAATAGAGGTTTAAGAAGTAGGCATTGTCCTTAGAGAAATGGACAGATATTTGTGTCTCAGAAAGAGACCCAGTGATAGAACGGGGCTAGGAGAAAGAAGGAGCATTTAGAAAGGGGAGCGACATGGCACATGAGCATGTTGAGTGCAGACTCACACAACAGAATGTGTAAAAAAGGTCTATCTACGTGTACTCAGATTATTATCAAGAAATGCTCAAAAACAACAGAAATGTATTTCTCATGGTTCTGGAGAATGGAAGCCCGAGATCAAGACACCAGCAGATTCAGTGGCTGGTGAGAACCTACTTCCTTATGGACTGTAACTTCCTTCTCACGGTAACGTCACATGGCAGGAGGGACAAGGGAGCTTTCTCTCACTGCTTTTATTAGGGCACTAATTCCATTCATGAGGGCTCCACCCTCATGACCTAATCAACTCCTAGACATGCACCTCCTAATACCATCACCTTGGGGGTTAGTATTTCAACATACAGATTTTTTAGGGACACAAACGTTCAATCCATGGGGAGGTCCAACTATATACAGGGTGGGGCATGAGTAGGTTTACAGTTGAGAGGAGGCAAAACACCGAGTTTATTCTTGTATTATTATTTATTAATCATTGTATTATTTTCCATACAAACAACTGTAAACCTGCTTTTGCCCCACCCCGTATATGAGACTTTACCTACATTGATTTAAAACAACCTAACAAAATAGATATTAGAATCCCTACTAGGCAGAAGCAAAAATCAAGTCCTGGGAGAAACGAATTACTCACGTAGGTGGTTAAGTGGAAGCACACTTTTCATTGTTAGCCCCAAAACACTCAAATTTCTCACATCTTTTTTCCCTACCTTTCTATATTTATCACTGATGTCTCTGTTTTGACTTCAATGCAGGGATTAAAGAGTGAGAACAGTGGCCTGTTCTGCACACAAGTGAATGGCCACATTATGTTGGTGTGGTCATCACTGCTGGCCCAAGTACAGAAGATAGCGTCACCAAACCCAAAGCTGGTTCACTTTCATCTGCCTTAGTGGTGGCACTCATGTGTGTTAAACCCATCAGACAAAGCTCTTCTAGTTGCATTCTCTTGCAGCTTGACCAAGGCAATCAACTGCACAATGGGAACAGGACAGGTGCCCCTTGACTTGCTGCTCAGGGTGATGGACACAAGGTTGTTGAGTGGGTCAAGGTTGGAGCATTAGACAGGTCATAAGTGGGAGATCTGCTTGTGCAGTTTTGTGTCACTCAGTGCTCAGGCATGAGCCAAGCATAAAAAAAGGACCACATCTAAAAGGAGAGGCAAAGGCCAGCTGATATTTGCAAATTACTATCAAATCAACAAACACATAACTGCCCATCAGAGCTTCTAATCAGCCTGGGATTATAATCTCTGCACAGTGTGCTAATTATAATTCCAGGCTAAAGCAAAGAAAGTTGACATTTTCATTAGCATGGGCGACTTTGCCATAGTACATGACTCACTTCTACTGGCCTTTTGTAGATACTGAAAACTGCTTCCAGTTGTCCTATAGGTCCAGGTGCCATGGGTTCAAAAGCAGTTGAGTTAAGAGGTCTGTGGAACATGCTACAAAGTTGTCCAGCAGCCATTGGATTTACTGGTGTGGAACTCTGGACAGAGATATTTAAACATGGTCAGAATGTTAATAGACGGCATCACCCTGGTCCAGGGTAATGAATGAAGAGAGACATCTACACATAAGTAGTTAGGAAAGAAAAAGCCCTCACAGAGCATTGGGGAGTGGCCAGAATGGAGTAATGCAATGATCAGGAAGGAACCAACACCTTGAAAGCCAAGGGAGGACAGTCCCCAGAAGGAGAGAGACTGGTCACAGTGTTGATGTTCTACAGAAATCAAGTAACATGGGACCTCGACCATCCACTGGATTTTCTCCTGTTTTGTCGAGGAAATAAAACCAGTATGAGATTTGGCAGATTTAGAATTAAATAGCTGTTTTAATTTCCTTTTAGTTCTAATAGTTTGTTTGTCTTTAACCCACTTCTCATCACCAATAGAGTACATATATTCCAAGGTTCCAGAATATGACTTTCTTATGTCCACAGCTATGGAATAATCATCATCATAGGTGCACCTGAGGGGCCATATATCACCTCGAGTGTCACTGATAAAGTTGAGAGTCCCAAGGAAGCCAGTCTGACACGAGCACACCAACTACGCAGTGACAGCCATTGCCTAGTGAAAATGAGGCATATTCAGTAGCTGCATTAAATCTTTCAGGTCACTGGGTCAGATGTTATAGAAAATTATATGAGAGAGTAAATACTGATTGTTAAATGTCCACGAATATGTCTATTAGGAGAATAGGACAGGGGTTATTTGATTTTTTTAAATCTTATTTTCTCCCTCTAGATACTATTCTCAGACAACCCTAACAAGATCTTCAATATAAATCTGCCTGGTGCCTAATGTTAACAGATACTATTCTTTAGGAGAAAAGAATAGCATCAAGAAGTATTCTCCTACCTAAGAGAAAATATTCCATAAAAATTGGTGTTGTGGGTGCTGCGGTATGCCCCCTAGACACCCCCCTCCCTGAACCCACTTCCTTTGTCCCTGCTTTGTAGCAAAATTCATCCAAAATGTTATTTGCACTCGTGGTCCCCAGTCCCTCGCCTGCTCTTCTCGCCTAAACCCACCTGAGCAGAATTGTCTCCCACCACTGCACCAACACGGTTCTTGTGACGGTCCCTAGTAACAATCCCTTGGACAAATGCAGTGATCAGTTCTCAGTCCATGCCTAACTGACGCACAGCAACGTGTGATACATGGGCTCATCCTGTTATTCATGACACTACATATGACTTTCCAGGGTGCCACGCTCCCCTGGTCTACCTCCTGCCTCGCTGGTTGCTCCTTCTCACCTCCTGGGTTCAGTCCTCGCCCTGGGGAGCTCCCCCAAAGCCCCATCCTCACGGGTCTTCGCTTCACTATCTACACACAGACGCTGTGGGGAACTCGTCCAGTCTCACGACTTTAAATACCATTCCATTCCTATTTCAACAACTCAAATTTATACACCCAAGCTTAATTTCTCTCCCAAGCTTCCATCTCATATATCCAACAGTCTATATACCATCTTCCTTTGCTTTTTTTAAAAAAAAAATGTATGCTTTAATTACAGTTTACATTTAATATTATTTGGTATTGGTTCCAGGTGTACAACACAGTGGTCAGACAATCACATTTTATAAAGTGATCTCCCCGATATTTCCAGCACCCACCTGGCACCAAATGATTACTGTAGTACATTATTATTGACAATATCCCTTATGCTATACTTTATACTCCCATGACTATTTTGTAACTACCAATTTGTGCTTCTTAATCCTTCCACCTTTTCCACGGGGCCCCTAACCGCTCCCCACTGGCAGCCATCAGTCTGTTCTCTGCAACTATGAGTCTGTTTCTATTTTGTTTTTTTCATTTTGTTCTTTAGATTCCACATATAAGTGAAATCATATGGTATTTATACAACATCACTCTTTAAATATTTAAAGAAGATATTCCACCTAACATGTCCAGAACTCTACCCCTGACCTTCCTTCCCAAACCTCCTCCTTCCATGGTCTTCCCCTATGAGGTATGGTCACTCCATCTTTCCAGGTTTTAGGTCAACACTTTAGAGTCATCCTTACCTTTTTTCTTTCTCTCACAAAGAACTGGCAACCCAGCAAGCAAATCATGTCAGTACCATCTTTAACATATAGAATCTGACGACTTTCCCCCACCTACTCTGCTGCCACTCGGTCCTACCCACTCTCATCTCTCACCAGGGCAACGGCAAGAGACAGCCAAGTCACCTCCCGGTTCCCATCTTTGCCTCTCATTAGTCTGTTCTCATTGTGGTAGCCAGTCATCATTATCAAATATAAAGTCAGGTGATCCATTCCTACACTCAAAAACAGCTTCCACACAATCTAGAGTAAAAGTCCAAACCCTGCAGTGGTCTGCAGGACACTGCAGGGTTTGATCTCCCTGGTACCTTTCTGACCATATGTCCTCCTCCAGTCTACCCTCTTGGCTGTTCTTGGAAGACACAAGCATAGTCTTTCTGTCTGGAACACTCATTCCCCAGATCTCCAGATGGCTAACTTTGTCACCTCTTTCAAATCTTTGTTCAAATGTCATTTGCTCAATAGACTTGCCCAGATCACACTATTTAAACTTGGGTGTGTGTGTTGGGGGGGGGGGGGCAGCACTCCTGATCCCCCTTGCCTTACTATAGGTTTTTTATTTTTTATACTTATCACCTTTGACAATTCAATATAAAATGTCTCTTATTTATTATGTGTCCCCCCAACTGGAACACATATTCCATGAGAGGAGGGACTTTGCTTGCTTTTCTTTTCACTGATGTGTCCCAAGTACATAGAATAGAACCTGGTACATAGTAGGTGCTCAACAAATACCTATTAAATAAACGGCTTGGTAGCATTGGCTTTCTAACCTGAGCACAATGTTTCCTGTCCTGACTTCCTTTGGTGGCTGACTGCTCCCAAGAAATGAATGTGTTTCTGTATTCTGCCCAAGACAGAAATTTTTGTTGTCATTTTTATTGAGGCGCGATTCACAAACCATAAAATTAAGCATTTTAATGTGAACAATTGAGTGTATACCTTTGCTCTGTTCTCTGATATAATCTCATACCTGTAATAAAGTTATTTTTATTTTCATATGCCTTTTCCATTTATTCATTAGCCCATTCAACAAACAATTACCCAAAGCCTATTATAAACTAGGTACCAGCTAACATGCTGAGCATACAACTGTGAACAAAACAGTCAAAAACTCCTGTGTTCATGCGCTATGGCGCTAACATTACATTGGGGTGAGATAAACAAGATAAATAAGTAAAATTATATTGGTCAAGAACCTAGATAAGAAATACAAAGGTGCTTTTTACCAGCTGCCTCATAGGCCTTCATGACCAATGCCATAGTTTTCAATCCCGTAGCTCGAAAAGGTTATCATTTACTCCCATCTGCATTCTAGCTTGCAAGCAATAAAAAAGAACTCTGGCCCTTTTATGTGTATAGACGGGATTAATAAAATAGTAGAGGGCTCACAAAGTAGAGATACAGGTTTGAGAGGTAAATAAGAGTCCATGGGGGCGGGGGCTCTGGAAGCCCATAGGAGGGTGCCATCACCCACCACCCACTGCGGCAGCCGTCACTAAACCCTCCCAGCTCCACAGCTGCTTCCCCAGGGTCAAGTTCCCAGGCAGAAGTATCTGGACAGGGAGCCTGAAATCCCGTGCAGAGAGAGAGGGAGGGGCTAGTGGCGTTTGTCAATTTCCCCAGTGAAAGGGAAGAATCTGTTTGCTTCTCATTGAGGCCCACTTAGATCACTTAAAAAGCAAACTGGTCGGATATGGAGCTGCCTGGCCCAAGGACACACATGTCCTTCAGAGTAACCCGAGTGTTATTCCATGCACCTAAGTCCTGCTGATCTTACTTCGCTACTTCCTTTTTTATAAGCTTAGCCTGATTTTTTTTTTTCCTTTTAATCTTCTGGCTAAAATCAAGGTGGGGTTGGGGGTGGGGAGGCCCTTTTAAAACTGCCAGCACTTTTGCCTCCTGACAGGTGGAGAATCGAATTAACCTTTGAGGCAAATTGCTCCTTCAAAATACAACTCACCTGTGTTCAACAACCCAGCCTGCAGCTGAAATTCTGAGCACGGTTGTTTCCAGTAGCGCCAAGTCCGAAGGCCTGGTCGGCTTGTAGAGACAAATGCTCCTTGTTTTCTGTAAGGAAAGAAACTGCCCTGTGTGTTCATGTTATTGTTAGTTTTCTGGAGGGTGTGTGTGTGAGTGTGTGTGTGTGTGTGTACACAAGTCAAGCACTTTCTCAGAGGAAATCTGGATGCGAAGTCTCTAAAAACAGGAGAAACGTGATCTATACTGTGAGGAGACAAGAAACTGACACAGAACTGGAAATCTAATGCTCAGTGCGTGGTGTTGTTCAAAAGGGAATCACACGGAGTTTGGACACACAGTTATTTTGGACAGTGTTTGGGTATGATCACCTTTTGGAGGCCCTGGGACAAGACCATCTGGGGTGGGTTGTGAGTAGGCTCCCCCCGGGAGAGGAATGTCCCCCCAACACCCAGTGAGCCATCACCTCATTCCGCTGCACCCCCTGCACTCCTAGGCTTCAAGTGCTGCCTCCCCCCCCCCCCCGTACCCCCTGAGACTGAAGAAAGCGCTGCCCGCCCCTCCTGGGCATGTCACCGGCTCCAGAGGCAACACCCAGGAGGGACCCAGAGCCTGGGGTCCGCCGACTCTCGCTGCAAGGCACACTGAGCAGGCCAGTCGCGAACACGCAGCTGCTCGGGGACCAGGTCTTTGCCAAGAAAGGGGATCCCCAGTCACGGGGAAGAGTTTGAGTTGACAGCGGCAAACGCACACTGCATGCTCACATCGTTTTCAAGATGGTGCTGTTTATAACACAGTCGAGTGTTAATTAATCTTGCTATCACCACCTTCCCTTCCTACTTTGGCACCAAGAGCTACAGCAGTGTAATTGCCTAATAAATAGGAAATTAAGTTCGCTGATATCAAAAATTCTTTTAAAGTTCTTAATTCAATCCATTCAACAGGTATCTACCGATGAAGTGCCGAATCTTAACTTGTAGTATTTAGTAATAGTTTAGAGGTAGGAGACCTGGGAAGTCATGCAGAATGCCTTACGTCCACATTTTATTACACATTGTAAAACTATTCAAATTATTAATTTGTTTAGAAAAAGTAAATTCTTACAATTCTACTGTCTCTATGGATTTTTCTGTGGTTATCTTCTCCATGTTTTTTTCATATCCCTGATACTTTTTTATCTTAAATTCTTTTTTTTTTTTAAGGAATACAAAGCTATTTTATTGACCACTGTTCACCAGTATTTACAATAAGGTAAACAATATACAGTTGGGTAACTACAAAGCTATTGTTTTTCCTGGTCTCTGCTGAACCAGTAACCCAGACACTCAGACTGAACCTACATGTTCAGTGGATGAGTTGGAGTAAAGAGAAAACATGCAGGTCAAGGGCTCAGACTACAAAACTTTCTTCACCGGTTTGTCCCAGCAGGTCCTAAATCGCCAAGGTCTCTAACAATCTGATTAGGTTTCCATGAATAAAGTCTTACACATTCCATGATCATAACTTTTCAGTCAGTATAGCACAGGGATTTCAACTTCTTGTAAAGGAATGGTTTACTAGGTGAACCCTTTAAACAAGTGTTGCTTGTCTAATTAAAACACGAGTTTGCCTAGTTTCCTCATGCAAGTGGGAAGGTTGGTAGTGATAGAATGTTCCTTTCAGGGGTTTTGCAAATAAACTTGCATTTATGATTGTAGGTATGGATGCTGATATAGCTACTTTGAAATTGTCCAATTTAAAATGCTTACATTATATTTAAATTGCCGAACTAATTATAAATTATCTATTTAATTTCAAAGGTTAAAGCTGCAGGAAAAATTTCAGTTTAACTTCAAGTGATTTATTTCTTAGGTTGCTGAAAATGACGGCAGCCCAGAAACAGGAACTTATCTATGGTTGTGAAAAGCTGTTTTTGTTTTGGTAAAAAAAAAAAAAAGGAAAATCATTTACATATGTATACACACCAATACCCCCCCCCCCCATAAACAAAAAACCCACAATGATCCTTAGGTATATATGAGTTAAACACAAATTCTGACTGAGTAATGACTATGGAGATTTCCCCCAACATTTAGAAAAGCTTTTCTCCAATGCAGAGGAAAAAATACACCATGGTATCAAATGTTCTTTTCCTATAAAGGAAGCAACTACAGAAAGCTTTTGTTCAAAGTAACCAATGCTATAGATGCACCCTCCCCCCCCCCCAACTACTCCCCCAGTACTACTTCAAAACAAACAGATCAAACTTGATTTTCATTAGACATTAGAATGTAGTTCTTTCTTCACACTAATAAATCGGGGGGGGGGGGAGGACAAGATCCAGATTTTATATATATGTGTATATATAAATATATATAAAAAGCAATGCAAATAATTATTGGGCTTCATCTTCTGGACAAGAATGGCAAGTTAGTCTCTCTCCATAAAAAGCAATTACGATGTGAGGACACTTCATATTTGCCTCTTTTGCCAGCACCAAATCGGCCTCATCTGAATCTTTCCATTTCATGAGACACATTAACTCTCCACTGCTGTCTGTGGCTCCAATTATCGTTCAGGATCAAGACCTCGGCAAAGCCTCTTGGTGTATCAGCAGCATCTCTTTTCTTCTTTGATTTGCTATCATCAGATTCACTGTCAGATAAAAACTTTCTTGTTGTACCATTTTTTTTCTTTACCAGCTTTTTGAGAATTAAGAAATGCTCCAATTAACTCTGCACCATCTATATTCTCTTCAGGGTCCCAAGTAGTGTCAGCATCTGTGGATCCTTCGTCTTCAGGAAATACTCCACCTTCCCATTCACTCCACGTCGGTCCCATACTTTTTCCACTACAGATTCTTCAAGTTCTGCCTCTTCAACTTTTTTACTCCTTCCCAGCGTCTCTATCTTACATTCTTAAGAACTTACACGTGAAATATCAGAAACTTTAAAATAAAGGTAGTAGAGAAATGATAACAATATTTTATTTTATTTTTTGCAAAGAATGCTAGAGACACAGAGACATCTCCCCTGGATCTCAAAACACATTTTCAAATGTTATGTAATAAGCACATACTACGCGACAGAAAACACAGTCTGGTATTGAGACAGATTTGTTAAAAAATAATCACCGAAAGAAATAGAATACATTTTATTTTTCACACTTAAAAACCTACTTCAGGCTAAATTTTGCTTTTGGTGCGAAGCATTATTTTAATTTCCTTCGATAAGAAAAATTATATTTTAATTTCCTTCAATATGAAAGTGTCCCAGAACCATTCATGAAATCCTATATGCCTTCCTCCCGGACCAGCAGTGTGCGCTTCATCGCGTGTCTACCAGCATTAAGACACAGCCCTCCTACGCCCCACTCACTGTGTGACACAAATCTCCACCATGACCCACTCACTGTGTGACAGGATCTCCACCATGACCCACTCACTGTGTGACAGGATCTCCACCATGTCCCACTCACTGTGTGACAGGATCTCCACCATGACCCACTCACTGTGTGACAGGATCTCCACCATGACCCACTCACTGTGTGACAGGATCTCCACCATGTCCCACTCACTATGTGACGGGATCTCCACCATGTCCCACTCACTGTGTGACAGGATCTCCACCATGTCCCACTCACTGTGTGACAGGATCTCCACCATGACCCACTCACTGTGTGACAGGATCTCCACCATGACCCACTCACTGTGTGACAGGATCTCCACCATGACCCACTCACTGTGTGACAGGATCTCCAGTATGTCCACTGACTGTGTGACAGGATCTCCACCATGTCCCACTCACTGTGTCACTGTCCTCGCATTAATGCAGGCTCTCCGAGCACAGTAGTCTGCTCCAGGGCAGTTTATTCATTTGGAAGAGGTAAGATGGGCTTAGACACTGGTTTCTGTGACGTAGGCAGGAGATCATCTGAAAGGCATCCCCAGAGAATGAGCCTGCTTTAGGGTTTATGAATTCTAAAAGTGAACACATCCAACACCAGCTATAAATCACCCTGCGTGTTGTGCTTTTTTCCTACTATCCCCAAACCGCCATTAAAATTGTGCTACATTCTATACCCTTGTCCCATCTTTCACCCTGGGAAATAAGAGGAGATACAAGGAAGTAATGAGATGAAATAGTACAAGGAAGGGCAACCACGGGGAGGCCACGCTCCATAAATACATCCACGTCTCTGCAGCAGGGCTTCCAAGCAAAGAACACGGGCAACTGTGTTAAAGGACAACTGAAGAGCACCCTAAAGACAGAGCACCTGGAGAGATCCCGAGCCCTAGCCCCCGGAAGCATTTGTGGGGATCGCAGAGTGGGGAAGCAGAGATCTTTCCTTCCTCCCCAGAGCGGATTTCTCTCCCCTCACTTTCCATTCTCCCCACTTCCCTCCAAGCCACAGAGGAGAGGAGAGGCAGATGTATCAGCAGCTCCCATATAAATTCCAGGTTTTACCATTACTCCCCTGGAGGGCCAACCCCTGTGTGCACAGGTATATATGGGGTTCACTGTGCCACCTCAGAGAATTAGGTTTGGGGAGCGGAGGCAGGCCGTTCTAGGAGAAAGGTTTGTTTCTTGATCCAGAGGTCTCATGTTTATAGATAGAGGTAGATAATATTGATATAAATATAGATATAGATATAATGTGGATATGGGTATCAAAACAGACATATGGAGCCCTGGCGGTTAGAGCATCAGCCCACCGACTGGAGAGTCCTGGGTTTGGTTCCCGCTAAGGGCATGTACAGTACCTTGGTTGCAGATTGTCCTGGGCCCCAGTTGGGGTTGTGTGGGTGGCAACCAGTCGATGTGTCTCTCTCACATCAATGTTTCTCTCTCTCTCTTCCTCCTTCTCTCCCTTCCGCTCTATCTGAAGATAAATGCAAAAAATGTCGTAGGGTGAGGATAAAAAAAAAAAGATAGACATATAGAGACAGAGATAAAAAACCATGGCAGGTCATTGTTATCTTGCAAGTAGGAGAATATTTCAGACTTCTCACAGCTTCAGATTCCACAGCAGCTACAGTCCAAGTTAAATTAATTTGAAGGTCATTGAAAATTATCTTGTGTGGACTAACCAGTGGCCCACAGTCAGCATGGGGACCAAAAACCTAGGGGTAGATGATTCTGGGTCTGCAAAGGGCAACCAGGACAGATCTAGTCAAGTTTCCGGTAACTCGGTGGAGCAAGAACATTGGTAATAGACTGAACTTCCTGCAGTCAGTGGGGTTGAGAGATGAGACTGCAGAGACGGGCAGGACTATGACCAGAACTAGCAATGACACCCTGAAGAATGTGGCCTCTGCTCCACAAGTAATAACACTTCGAAGCAATCATCAGATTTGCGGGGTTTGGTTTTGGTTTTGGTTTTTGAGGATCACTCGGACAGCACTGTCTAGCATAAATTATAGGAAGTGACTAGCGATAAGGAGGGAAATAATAGAGACCATTATATCAGTCTAAGTGACAAGTGGTGAAGTCTTCAACTAAGGTCTATGATTTGAGTCATTAACGGGTGTTCAAGTATCCCAGAACCATTCATTAAGCGGGTGTTCAAATTAGATCTAGCCTCTCTGGTGATTAAAAATGCATTTGTTGCCGACTCCAGAATTTAGATGATAGCAACTGTGCTCCTGGGCTCCTTCAAATGACCTCTACAATTAATTCTCCGTTACAGAGTCTCTTGCTTCCCGGCACCTTATACTAAATGTTCAGCAGATTCCTGAGTCGCACCTTCCCCTGAAAGGGTCTCCCTACTTGTGTGCCCTCAAGAAGGGTGTCTCTTTCCCTTTCTTCCTCCTCTTCCTCCTCTCACTCTGTAGCCCTTAGGGAAGACAAAACAGGAACACCAGAAAGATCTGTTTTCTTCCCTCGTGCCTCCCTTTCCTCCTCTTTCTTCTAATTATCCACCTCCAACTTCTCAATTCCCTCCTGTTATTCTATCGCTGAACACTCCCATTGGTACCTAAAAGCTGACATGACCTTGACCCTAGCTGAAGCCGAGGGAAAAGTGTGGGGGCCTTCGGATACCTCAACCCCCACACGCCTGCGGTCCTAGCCCCCCCCCCCGCCCCCCCCCGCTGCTGGCCCCGCAGGCTTTCGAGCCTACACCTGTGCTGTGTCCTGACTCGGTGCCTGTCTGAGGCCTGCGAATTCTACACCCATTCACGAGCCTGCCTCTCTGACTGCTGCCGCCCACGTCGCTTTGTCCTAGGAAGCACTTGACTCAGAGAGAAGCTTAACTTACACTCATCATAACCCTACACGTAGGCATAAAAGAGGTCATCTCCCTGTTACAGATGGGAAACCTAAGTCACAGAGGCATGAAGTGACTTCACAGTCACTCAGGTAATTAGTGTCAATGCCAAGACAAGCAGCCTGGCTACCTTACTCATTGTGTTACTGTTTCTAGGACGGCATCCTAACCCGTTAGAAACATTTTTTTCACACCAAAGGTTTTCATTCTTACCCAAGGATTCAGTTGAAGCTTTCTACAATACTCATAGAGGAGAAAAAAAAAACAACAACTTAGCCCTGACCGGTTTGGCTCAGCAGTTGGAGCGTCGGCCTGCAGACCAGAGAGTCCCGGGTTCAGTTCCCGCTAAGGGCATGTACCAAAAAAAACAAACAAACAAAGAAGCTTAGAATAGCCTATCATGCCATGATTCAGACTGCCTTTCTCTTTAAAAGAAAAAAAAACTTAAAACTTTGTCAAAACACTTGAGCTGGACCCAAACCAGAGAATTTAAACAGTTATCTGGAATCTAAGAAAAAGCCCTTTAAAAATATTGCCAACTGTCCAGATAATAGGGGTATGTGTTTAATAATTTTATTAGTATAATCAAAATTGAATTCAGTTTCCATCCCTTCCACATATAAAAAGAACTGAGGAAAAATGAAATCGAAAGATTGTTTTAATCATGTCACTATATGATTGTACTATTTTCTCCCAGAAATACAAATACTTGAATCAATAGGTTAAAAGATAAGCAAATACCTAATAGATAACTTGATGCTGTCCCCAAAGACATTAAATACAACTGAAGTTTAAAAAAAAAAAAAAAAAAAAACCTTGAATTTACATTAAAGGTTACAAACTCTCACATGATCTCAAATAAAATCAGATAGCTTTCTTTCTGCATCTGCCATAGGAATATTTCAGTAAGGTTCACAAAATAAACATTTTGTTTTAAAAGTATGTATCAAAATAAGAAATAGAATATAAAAGGTTTAGTAACCCTCTCAGATACAATTTCAGTATTCAGTGAATATATAAATTTTACATGTTTAAAGATACTAATTGGCTTCAGGTACCTTGAAGACAATTATCAGTTTTTTTAGTATTTTTTTTCTTTTTTCTCCAGCTTTATTGAGATATAATTGAATATAACATTGTGAAAGTTTAAGGTGTACAGTGTAGCAAATAGAGAAATAGCTAGATATAGTGAAATGATTACTACAATATATTTAGGTAACAAATATATCACCTCACGTAGTTATATTTTTTTAAAAAAATAGCACTGGCCAGTGTGGCTTCATTGGCTGAGCATCTGCTCATGTATCTAAAAGTTGCTAGTTTGATTCCTGGTCAGGGCACATGCCCAGGTTGTAGGTTTGATCCCTGGTCAGAGTGTGTATGGGAGGCAACCGGTCAATGTTTCTATCTCAAATCTCTCTCAAGTCTCTCTCCCCCACTTCCTCTCTCAATAAAAACATATTTTTTTTAAAAAATTTAAAGAGCAGGAAACATTCTCAAATTTATTTTACAATGTCAATGTTACCCTAATACCAAAGTCAGATAAGGACACTACATGAAAAGGAAACTATAGGCCAACAACCCTGATGAATATAGATGCAAAAATTCTTAACAAAACCCTGATGAATATAGATGCAAAAATTCTTAACAAAACCCTAGCACACCAAATTTGACAACCCATTAAGAGGATCCCAGGCCATGATGAAAGGGGACTCATCCTTGGCATGCAAGGATGGTTTGACACAGCTCAGCTCTGCCTGTCTGAGTTGGATGAGGGTCCTACCTCAGCATGGCCACTGCTGCAAGCAAGAATGTGGTCCATGGAGATCTGAGCCCAGGTTGCTGTAAATGCCATCTCCTTTCTCTCTATCTGATTCCCAGTGGCCCAGCCTCAAAGGTTCTTCCATTGACTCCCATGAAGGAGACCTGAGTGGGCCTCCTGGAAAGCGTCCTGCAATGACATCGGAGAATCATAGGTCCAGGAGCCCTTCTCAGGGTAGTGCTGTGCCAGCCTGGGGGAGGGGCAAAGCAGTCAGAGTGACCCTGCTCCTCTTACCCGTCTAGTTCAGTTCTGCATGGTCTCTATGATCAGCCTCTAGTTCTGAGATTTTCATAGTGGTGTCTTGTCTACAAAGAGCGTCTAGGTCAGCGGTTCTAAACCTGTGGGAGGTGACCCCTTTGGGGGGTCGAATGACCCTTTAACAGGGGTAACCTAAGACATAACAGTAGCAAAATTACAGTTATGAAGTAGCAACGAAAATAATTTTATGGTTGGGGGTCACCACAACATGAGGAACTGTATTAAAGGGCCGCAGCATTAGGAAGGTTGAGAACCACTGTTCTAGGTGGTCTTCCTGTGAGTGTCTTTAGAATATTTTTAATTCAAGAGTATATCTGAGTATTAAATGTTCACTCTCATTTCCCTCTGCATACATTTATCCACTGGATTATGCAAAACTGAATTTTTAAGCGATGTCAGGAAATTAAAAGTCAGTGTGACCTTTGATCTGTGGTGGTTTCCATATTTATTACTTTACTTTCTGCTGTGCTTGATGTCACTATCAAGAATCTATTGATACTGCTTCTCAGAGGAAGCTAGAGAGGTGCTCGTCCCAAAGGCTGTCTACACAGATTGGCAGCCTGGTTACAGCGATCAGTCCTCCAGCACCCATGAGCCACAACCAACAGCAGCCCACTACCCCCTGAGGAGCGGTGCAAATCTCTGTTACCCACAGAGTCTACTTCCCATCGACTTAGCCCAGCTCAGTGGATCCCCTCAGGCCACTGCCTTCTTCCTTCCAACCTCAGCCTCTCTCCCCTCATTCTCCTCTTTTCTGGGCACCACTCCATCCCGACTTCCCCAACAAAAGCTACCTGGCTGAACACAAAGATGATACAGAAGAGAAGAGAGGGGACCCTTGATGAATCCTTCCCAAAGCACTGTGTGCATGCGCATCACTGTAAATGCCTGTTAACATATAAATCGTATTCAGTCCGTTTAGAGTGGATCCCAGACATTTGCAGAAAGGACTTTGGATAAATTGGAAACAGGTGGTTTCAGAACTCAGCGAAACATTGGTCTAGATACTACAATACAAATGCATGGCTGGGCCCTGGCCGGTTAGAGCGGTTAGAGCGTCAGCCTGCGGTCCAGAGAGACCCGGGTTTGGTTCCCGCTAAGGGCACCTACCTCGGTTGCAGTTTGTCCCTGGCCCTGGTTGGGTTGTGTGGGTGGCAGCCACTCGATGTGTCCCTTTCACATCAATGTTTCTCTCTCTCTCTTCCTCTCTCTCCGTCTTACTCTATCTGAACAAAATATCAAAAAATGTCCTTGGGTGAGGATAAAAGAAAAAAATGCATGGCTGGTCCTTCAGGAGGGACAGGGATGGAAAAATGCCTCTCAGCTTTTTATGATGAGCCTACAATTAGCCTTTAGTCTGAAAAAGAAGAGAGTTCATTTCTCAAATAAACTTATCTTGCTGCATGTTTTGTAAATTTTTCTTAAGATACAAAGATTCTGGGTGTCAGAATGAGACTGCCCCTCTGAACTGATAATGGCTAATAGATCAAGTCAGTTAATGTGCAAAAATCAGAAAAGGTATTAACATGATATATATTGGAATATTTTATGTATTTATTTTTTTAATTAATTAATTTATTTTTGTTACAGATGTTTCTCCTTTTCCCCCCACTGATTCCCCCTTCCCCCACTCTCCACCCTGTCCCCAGCTTTGTTGTCCATGTCCATTGTTCATGCACACATGCATATAAGTTCTGTGGTTTATCTCTCCCCAACCACCCCCTCTTCTGGGGATTGTCAGTCTGTACCCCACTTTATATTGGAATATTTTACATGTCTATTTGAATTACATATATATAATTTCAGATTTTGCTATTGCATTTTCATTGCTAGCTTATTTTGTAAGCTTATGTATTATACATCCACATCTATTTATGCCTTATTTAAAAAAAAAGTATTTTCACTTTTCTTATCGAGCTTTTTTCTCTTATTTTCTTTCACTTCACAGTATGTACCCAGTCTTATAATCATAATAATTTCTGCCTTAGAAAGAGAATATGTGAAAAGTACAAAGCATAGTAATGAAACAACGTTGAAAGTTGCAAATTTCAAAGTGAATATTTGTTTTCTCTTTTTTGTCCCTCCCAATAAGTATTCCAAGACATCCATTAGCTCTTCTTAGAAGGAAAAATTACCTTTTTGAAATATCAGGATTGAAAGCTAGGGAATGTAAAATAATAATGATAGAAATGTAAATAGTCACCTCTTGGGGGACAGGTGCATCCCATACTTTCATTTCACTTAATGGTTATCTTATCACCATTATACATAAGAAGTAGGGCCTCTTGAGGAGGCTATGTCTATGATTCTTGTTAGATAACTTTTTTCCTTGAATAACTATCCCAAGATTTTTCATGTTATTATGCCATTTATAAAAGTAGGGGGAAATCATTGTGGATTCGATGTAAAATACAACTGCATGCAAAATCACTTTTAAATTGCTTTGTTCCTTTGTGCTATACTACCTTCTTGCTATTACTTATCAGGTAAGAATTCAATATATATTCCCTTACTGTGTTTCAGGTACCTCCCTAAATTGGGCAGGAGAGTACTTTGGGTCTTTTAATCACACTGAGAGAAAAATTTCAGGACACCAAGAGGCAAAGAGTCACCCTTTACTCTGTACTAAGTATAAGTAATACCCAGGTCATTGTACCCACACTGCTCCTGTCCTCTGTTAGGGGAAGAACACTTCACCTATTTGAGCAGTCTTAGGATGCATAGCTGGATGGCTCTCTGAATAGCAGGGTCAGACACAGAGAGGAACAGGACAGAAGAAACCAAGGCTTTGCACAGTAAGCCCAGGTGACCAGTGGACAGGACAGAGGTGTACTATCTCTTTCCTCATAGAAGAAATCATGACCCTTGGTGATAGTCTATACTTCAGGTGTTCAACTGTGTTCCACCTTATTTTAGGACACTGAATGAGCAAATTTTACCTATTTTTTTAATAAAAATATAAAAAGAAAATAAGTATCGCCAAACAAAGAGAACATTTAACAATGGACTATCAGATGTTATGTGATCTCCCTTATATTCCTTTTCTAAGAACAATATATTACAATCATCAACCATTTGTTTGTTGGTTTCTCAAAAAAAGGGAAAATGTGTCTTAGGTCCCAAGTAGGGGATTTTTCTTAGGAGCATCATATAACTACACTAAACACACACACACACACACACACACACACACACAGAGAGAGAGAGAGAGAGAGAGAGAGAGAGAGACCCCTTAAAACATAGACTTCAATAGAATAGAAAAGATAAAAAGGGATTTATTGAAATATATATTTCTGAAAATGTTGTATGAAATCTATTTTATTACCAAAACTTACATTGTATTGCCTTAAAGTTTTAGGCATACTTTAGCTCCATTTCTGAATTATTTTGCTTAGCAGTAGTCCCTAAAGGTATAGGTTGCAGGATTTCTGCCTTTCCTACCTCTTGCTTTTGCAAAGCAGTTAATTACTTGTTAGCCAAGACCTAAATGCATCAAGGGAAGTAATTAATCATTTTGCAAAATGAGGTCACACTCTCTGTAATGTGAATACTCACAATTTATGTAATTGGTTTACAAATCTATGCTTTCTTAATCAATATTGATATGACTACACAGAAATGTAATTAATTCATGTTTGATACCATAATTTTAAAATTCTAGTTCAACTATATATTGAAATTAGTTCATTATTTCCAAGAGTTCTAGAGAGCTATTGATGCAATCTAGATATAGCTAGATAATGCCTCTAATGTGTGAAAAGTAATTCCTGCTAAGAGTTCATTTTTAATCCATTAAATTTATCTTGGGACATGTGTGTGTGTGTGTGTGTGTGTGTGTGTGTGTGTGTGTGTGTGTGTACAACATAAGTTACTTTGGTATCCTTCTAAATATTCCCTATTATTAAAAAAAACAATTAAATTATCTCTCCTTTGTGGACTCCATTTGTGATTTCTGTGTGTGTGTGTGTGTGTGTGTGTTTAAGACAGAGACAGAGGGAAGCAGAAAATATATACATTATAAAAACTTGAGAAATAGAACACTCACTTTTGGACTATGGATATAAAGATGATGTTTGGGAAATAGGCAATAAGACTAAGCAAGTTTTATTTTATTAGATTTTGTTTTTGAAAACAACTTTTCTACTGTCAGATACAATTTTTTTTTTTTTTAAATCCTCACCCGAGGATATTTCTCCATGTATCTTCAGATAGAGTGGGAGAGAGAGAGATGGAGAGAGAGAAACACCGATAGGAGAGAAACACATCGATGGTTGCCTCCCGCAGGACCCCAACCAGGGCCAGGGATCGAACTGCAACTGAGGTACATGCCCTTGACCGGAATCGAACCCAGGACTCTGGTCCAAGGACCAATGCTCTAACCGCTGAGCCAAACTAGCCCGAGCTGCCAGATACAATATTTTAAGAGCTTATCTCAAGGGAAGTTTAGGAATATGAAAAAAAAATCAGGCAACATCATATAATATTATATATTATATAGTATTATATAAGATTGTTTTCATTTTCTTAGACTTAAGAGCACATCAGAGTATGTATGGTTCTCTTTGAAAACTTACATGAGAAAAAAAACATTAGATATCATACCAAACAACAAACACTCTATCATAGTCTTTAATTACATGTTTGGTTTTATTGCAAGCCTACAGTATTATAATGTCAATTTTTCATCTGGGGAACATTTCATTTCATTCATCAATAGTATTTAATATTGCTATTTTAAAATGCATTTGAGCCAAATTGCATTTTAATTATTTAATTTATTTTTGTTACAGATGTTTCTCCTTTTTTTCCCCGATTCTCGCCCCCACCCGCCCTATCCCCAGCTTTGTTGTCTATGTCCATTGTTCATGCACACATGCATATAAGTTCTGTGGTTTATCTCCCCCACCACCACCCCCTCTTCTGGGGATTGTCAGTCTGTACCCACTTCCACGTCTCTGGGACTACCCCATTCCTCAGACTGTTATGTTCATTATATTCCACAAATAAGTGAGATCATATGATTCTTGTCTTTCTCTGTTTGGCTTGTTTCGCTTAGGATGACACTTTCCAGGTCCCTCCATGTCGTCTCAGAGGATAAGAGATCTTTCTTTTTTACAGCTGCAAAGTACTCCATTGTGTATATGTACCACAGCCTTTTTTATCCATTTGTCTACTGGGCTGTTTCCAGATCTTAGCTATTGTAAATAGTGCTGCTACAAACATGGGGGTACATATATTCTTTCTGATTGGTGTTTCAGGCTTCTTAGGGTATATTCCTAGAAGTGGGATCACTGGGTCAAATGGAAGTTCAATTTTTAATTTCTTGAGATAACACCATATTGTTTTCCATAGTGGATGCACCAGTCTGCGTTCCCACCAGCAGTGTACTAGAGTCCCCTTTTCTCCACACCCTCACCAACACTTGTTGTTTGATGATTTGCTGATGACGGCCATTCTGACAGGTGTGAGGTGATACCTCATTGTTGTTTTAATTTGCATTTCTCTGATGATTAGTGATGTTGAGCATTTCTTCATATGTCTCTTAGCCATTTGTATGTCCTGTTTGGAGAGGTGTCTATTTAGTTCCTCTGCCCATTTTTTAATTGGGTTCTTTGTCTTCCTTTTGTTGAGGATCATATCTCAACATAATAAAGGAGAAAGACCCACACCCAACATCATACTCAATGGGCAAAAACTAAAAGCATTTCCCTTAAGAACAGGAACAAGACAAGGATGCCCACTTTTGCCACTCTTAATTAACACAGTACTGTAAGTCTTAGCCACAGCAATCAGACAGGAAGAAAAAATAAAAGGGATCCAAATTGGAAAGGAGGAAGTGAAACTGTCATTATTCGCAGATGACATGATACTATACGTAGAAAACTCCAAAGACTCTATCGAAAATTTACTAGACTTAATAAATGAATTTGGAAAAGTAGCAGGATACAAAATTAACGTCAAGAAATCAATGGCATTCTTATACACCAATGATGAACTCACAGAAAGAGAAACTAAGAAAACAATCCCATTTACCATTGCAGCAAAAAAATTAAGATACCTAGGAATAAACTTAACCAAAGAAATAAAGGACTTATTCACAGAAAACTACAGGTCATTGAAAAAAGAAATAGAGGAAGATATAAAAAAAAGTGGAAGTACATACCTTGTTCATGGATTGGAAGAATTAACATCATTAAAATGTCCATACTTCCAAAAGCAATCTATAGATTCAATGCAATCCCCATTAAAATACCAATGACATACTTCACAGAACTAGAACAAATACTTCAAAAGTTCATATGGAACCAAAAAAGATCTTGAATAGCCACAGCAATCTTGAAAAAGAAGAACAAAGTAGGAGGGATCACATTACCAGATTTCAGGTTGTACTACAAAGCTACTGTAATCAAAACAGCCTGGTACTGGCACAAGAACAGGCATATAGACCAGTGGAACAGAACAGAGAACTCAGAAATGGACCCAAGGCAATATGCTCAATTAATATTTGACAAAGGTGGCAAGAGCATACAGTGGAGTAAAGACAGTCTCTTCAATAAATGGTGTTGGGAAAATTGGACAGCTACATGCAAAAAAAATGAAACTAGACCATCAACATACACCATACACAAGAATAAACTCAAAATGGATAAAAGACTTAAATGTGACTCATGAATCCATAAAAATCCTAGCAGAAACTGTAGGCAACAAAATTTCAGACATCATACACAGCAAAATTTCCACTGATACATCACCTAAGGCAACAGAAACAAAGGGGAAAATGAACACATGGGACTACATCAAACTCAAAAGCTTCTGCACAGCCAAAGATACAATCATCAAAATGGAAGGCAACCCACTGTATGGGAGAGCATAATTGCCAATGATATATCAGATAAGGGGCTAATTTCCAATATATAAACTTTCTTTTTCAATTCCTTTTGCAATAAAACCAAGCATGTAATTAAAGACTATGATAGAGTGTTTGTTGTTTTGTTCAATTTACAGTTTTCAAAAAATTCTGGAAGCTAGACAATTACTTCTGTACTTTCACATACACAAATACTGATAGCTTCCTTCATTTCTTTTTAACATACCAGATAATTGATCAATATAAATCTTAGGCCACATTTCTTCATGTTTTACCAGTAGCCACTTAATTGTTGACAAAATAGCCATTGACAATTGAGGGGATGTCCTCATTGAAATAATTTGTGACCAAAAACAAGGAAGCCTAGACTTGGGTCTGGACCTCTCCCTGCAAACTATTTAACCTCTTTTAAATAGTTTCCATATTTCACAAACTAAAGAGTTTAAACTTGTTGGAAAACTAATTGAAAATTACTATTTGTTTACTTAGGTGTTTGTTTGGTTTTTTTGTTTGTTTGTTTTGTTTTACTTTTTGGTGTATCTTAAAAAATAAATCTCATGAAACTCTTCTTACCCTTTTTTTGAAAGTGTGTATTAGAGTGGGTTGAATGGCAGGACTCATGTACTTGATAAGTATTATTAGAATTAGGCATTTCGTTGATGAGTAATAAAGTCTCAAGAATGTGTTTTTCTTCTTCTTAAACAGAAAAAGTTTTACCTGTGCTTTCTCATCTTGGACTTACTGTCAGACTACTTTATGACTGTGTATTCTCTCTTTTATTCACTGGTGATCTCTCCTTTGAGTGTTGTTTGCTGCTATTGGTGCTTGCTTCTCTTCTACCTATAAAGTTTGTAAGAGTTTTCTTCAGAGAAAAAAAAAATTAAGAAATTGAGTAGTTCATTGAAGGTGTTCATTTCAATAAATCTTACAGAGTTCTTTCAAGAATATAAGAACATCTACTAATGTGATCCCTGGCTGTGAGTAATCATCAAAAACTATAGAATCAATTAATAGAAAACTATAAAACAGACCAAAAGAATTATAATACTTATATCTAAACACATTCTAATTGTCTTCTGTTTCATTATTTTTTCTCTCACTCGCCAAATTTTACATAATAGTAAAGAGCACTATTTTCCATTAATATTTATTTTAGTAATTTTCAATTTACTCTACTGACTGTAATCAATTGCTATCTAGCCTTCATCTCTCATGAGTATTTCTTTTTTCAGCAATCTATGAAGATTCCAGTGTAAAATATAATGTCTGAATTCTACCTCCCTTTTTCCTTCTTGGCTTGTAGTCTATAGAGGAAAACACAAAATCGAGATAAATTATCAAATTATCAGCTTTAATTTGGGCTCTCAGTAACAGCTGTATTGGAGACTACAGTAGGACTGCATCCTTCTGCGCAGTATCTACATTATCCTGACTCGGATGTTAAGTCAGGAGTGAGGAAGCCATACCTGAGATAATAAAGACCTGGTCTGCTTATTTCCTGGAGCTAGAAATATAAAAAATGTGAATGCAGGTAGTTTCTAGAGATTGGCAGAGAGCTAAGAAAGAACTGGAAAAGTCACTCTGTTTTGGACTCACCCTCCGATATATGCAGTTTATATGGAAGTCAGATATCCCCCTCTCCTAAATAGATCCATCACTTATTCTATGAAGAGAAACAATGAAGAGGTAAAGAGAGAAATCTTCATTGTTCCCTCCTATCCTGCCTTCTTCCTCCACCTCCTCAGCTGCATGATGGAGTAGATATTCTCTAATAAAAGTATTTGTACAGGTAAATAATTCACACACACACACATACATTATTATCCTTAGTTTAAAAAACGAGTACTGGTGTGTCAGGATATGGAGGTTTGATAGGAAAGATTAAGGAGTATCCATTTTAGTAACTTAGCTAATATATACTGAGTTCCAAGGACACCAGTGCTCAGAACTCTGGGGCAGAGGTGAGCAGAAAGGAAGAGAAAGATGTAAAAGCAAATGACACACAAATGACTTCAAAGAGATTATAGAAGTTACAATGTTTCAAATATAGGAACACTAAGCAACTAGTCTTTGATTTGATTTATACAGCCTGGGATTTGTTGTCATAAATGTTTAAATTATGAATAACACTAAGGGAAAGGGGAAATAATAGTGAGCAAGTCAATTGTATATCGAATTAAATTTTTAGGAAGAAAAAAGAGAAATAATAGGGCCCAGGCAATATCTGAAAAAATCATTGCTATAAAACTGACGAAAGCCATTAGTTGATGGATTCAATAATCCACTGAATTTGAGACAAGTAAAGTAAAAATAAAAGCATACCCACTGACACTGAATTGAAATTACGGAATATCAAAAACAAGTAAGAAAAAGTAAAAAGCAGCGATGAAGAAAGCACAGATTTGGACTGCCAGCTAAATCTCAGAAAGAGGAACAGAAGTCCTAAGAGTGCAATGGCATTTTCAGTGTTGAGAGAAAATAACTGTCAATCTACTATACTCAGCAAAAATATCTTTAAATACCAAGGACAAATTTAAAATATTTTCTGACTAATAGACTAATACATTCCCCTTTCAGTAAACCTTCACCAAGAAAATTCTGTAAGGACATTTTAAAGTAGATGGACAGCCCTGGCCGGTTTGGCTCAGCAGTTGGAGCGTCGGCCTGCGGTACAGAGAGACCCAGGTTCAGTTCCCGCTAAGGGCACGTACCTCGGTTGCAGTTTGTCCCCGGCCCTGGTTGGTCGTGCGGGTGGCAGCCACTCGATGTGTCCCTTCACGTCGATGTTTCTCTCTCTCTCTTCCTCTCTCTCCCTCCCTCTCTATCTGAACAAAAAATGGAAAAATGTCCTCGGGTGAGGATAAAGAATAATAATAATAATAAAATAATAAAGTAGATGGACATTCACATAGACAGGAAGGTATGAGAAGCAAAGAAATAAATAAAGAACAGAGGGGGAACACACTCATTCATAATAATTAGTTTAATTTTCCAGGAAAATATTTAAGTTCTAAACTTGTATGCATAAAATAATATATTCTCAAAATACATAAAGCAAATTATGAGAGAATTACAAGGACAAATAGAAAAATCTACCACCATGAGGGAACATTTTAGCACACAAGTCTGGTAGATCAACGATGGCAGATTTCCTCCCATTACAGTATGCAGAGCCCTTTGCACTGTGATTTTGTCACTTTTCCCATTAAATGCAAAGTTTATTTGTACATCATTTGAATGAGGATTCAGGAATGCAATTTGCTTTGGCCGAGGAGTCATTAGCAAACATGATTCGAGCCCTTGACATTAGGGCTTGCTCTCCTGCTGGTCTTGGAAGCCACACAGCCTCCACCAAATGAATGCGCCTGGTCATCCTGCTGCATGAAGAGTGCCTTTAGGCTCATTTATCCCCATCACCCCTCCTGACAGCCACCGGTGCAATGACCGTTACATGGCCACTGTGGACCCCCTGTGGAGCAGCTGACCACTAAGGTATGAGTAAGACTAGATGACACCCCTTGGAGCATAGATGTCATTCTAGATGGCACCCCTTGGAGCATGAGTTCATCCCAAATTGTTGACCTAAAAAGTTCTGAGCGAATAATTATTACTTTACACCAATAAGTTTTGGAGTAGTTTGTTTTTCTGTGAAAGCTGACTGATATGCTTTCCACTTATAGAAACAAAGGTAGAATTAAACACAATAATATATTGCTTATAGATACATAATAGAGTTGATTAAAAAAAATTGTGAAGCAAGAAAATGATGAACACAAAAGTCAAAATATTGCCCAGGACAGGGATAGAATTGGAAAAGGGCATACAGAGAATTTCTAAAATGTCTGTAATCTTTTATTTTTTATTTGGGTAGTGGGTATACATTATTTGGCTTTTTAATTACTATATTCTAAAAGGTACATGTTTATACACCCTTATAGAAGTATATTTCACATTCAAGAAAGGAAAAATTAAGATAAAATATAAAATAATAGACATACAGCAAAATCAATACTATGGATTGGGGAGAGGCCACGGGGCATAAACAGAGGGAAAAGAAAAAGTCTAGCAAATAGCTAGAAATGATGTTTAATCCACCAGTAAAGAAATACCTCCCAAGATATCTGACTGGGCAGAAGCAGCTGGCATCTGGAAGGAGATAAAGAATATGACCCTTGTCTCTGCAGATTTCTGAGTAGCTCCACTTGGAGAAGGGCAGGCTTCTAAGAAAGTGATGCAGACAGTTACATAACTCCAGAAAGTTCTGATCTCGCCTAAAAGGTCTAGACAGGTAAAAGGCAGAATATTCCAGAAGAAGACTATGAGCACCAGGAAGACTGAAGTGGAAAATGTATGGAAGCGAAAACGGAAAGATTCCCCCCTACGTTTATCTATTTTATGTATGAACTGGGTCGGGGGTGGGGGGGGTAATTTAGTACCAGTTGGAGCTTTGAGCTCAAATCTCAGTGCAGGACTCTGATAAACTAGATTGATCCGTCTGAAGAATTATTTTTGCTGAGGTTTACAGCCCAGGGACCTAAAATTATGGCAGAAAAAAAAAATAGCATTTTTTTGCCCTCATACCCTCAGCTCACAACTGCCTCCTGACTTCCGGTGAGGAAAGCCCCGTGCAGAGCACACGCCAGCAGGAGAGAACAGTGGCAGAGAGCTCTGAGCCGAGGCTGGGACATTGTTGGGGTTTCTCTGCAAAGGGAGCAGCCCTGGCCCACTCCAGTCACATGGGTCTACATGCTATGAGAGGAACAGGGGAAACAGAGGCATGGCACCCACCGTTTGGGAGCTGTGGGATTGGGACTACTGATCAAACCCTAATGCTCTCCTCAAGAGAGGCTGAAGTGGTCATCATGGGAGGTAAACCTCGCGCCACCTGAAACCTAGGGGCTGGATTGGTCATTCATCCCGTTTGCTCAGGAGTTGGATTTACACCATTCTCCAGGCATAATTATGAACAGCACTCCATCTCACTCAGAACAGTGTCTCTGTTTTGACAATAACTTATATAGTCACCCTAGTTATAAGGAAATCTTTTAAAGGGAGTTCACAGCAATGAGGCTGGAAAAAAGCATCTGTCAATTGTCTCTTGTCTTCACCCATCTTTGAAAAGAACCTCTCTTCCAGGACCTGAGACCCCTCCCTTCGCTCCTCCACGGGTTCTTCTCATTTCCTTCCTTTCTCCCTGTTTCTCCAACAACAGAAATCGAACCATCACTCTCTTCATGCCAAATGAATGGAAATCTTTTGGGGGAGAGTGAGTCATTGAATCGTAAGGATTATAGGAATCAAATGAGGGGGGCAAGAGGGAAATCAGTACAGGACTGGGGGGCAAAATAAAATCTGAAAAGTCTTACTCTGCATATGTCTTGATTTTCATTGTTGTCCTTTCTTTAGTAATAAAATACCTGCTCCATTATCAGTAGATGCTATTTTTTAAGTGTCAAACATTTGCATTTTCCTCAGCGGAGTGAATGAAAGTACATCTTCATTCCAGTGACTTCCATTTCATTTGTTCGTGTTTACTTTCATTTTGCCACGTGTGCGGGGGTGTTTTCAGCAGCAAGATGTTTTGTCTTTTCTCTCCCAATTTAGAGATTATCAGATTCTCCATGTCTAAAATGTATATACTTCCTACTGAAGATGACTGGCAAATTCAGTTGTCATTGTGTAGAACTGAAAATATCTAAAATGCATTAAAATAACCTCCTCAATCCCAGCTTCTCTTTCTTAATTTCCATTCTTATGTGATTTTCACACTAGGCTTCTAAAAGCTCCTGTTTGTGTTTTTTGGGGAAAAAAAAGGTGAGAACTCTACCATCTGTCTTTACAGTGATCAAGTTTTTTTTACCCTAAAATGAGTCTAGTACAGAACTCTCAAGTTCTAAGTTAAAGTTTTAGCTTTATTAAGGTAGTTGACATTTTGTCATTCAAACAGAGGCCAATTTATTTGGGAGAGATGTTCCCGAAGAGAAACAAACAGCAGGTCGTGAGCTGGATATGAGCTACTGATTCATTTAACAAACATTTATGGAGTAGATAGAATAAGCCTAGTTTTATCGCTGTCGGAGGAAGTAAAGCCAATGATGCTGGAATGCCCCCATCATTCCCTGCCACTCATGTTTCCTCCCTAAAGGATTTCAGATTAGCAATCTTGTACCCAATAGCAGATCAGATCAGAAGTCAAAATATCAACTTATTGATTGTTCAATGCTCTTCAGACTCACCTTAATCTTGAGACCTAACTGGGACATTTTATTTTTCACTCCCAGCCCTACTCCTAATATAAACTTAGGGTCCAACACATATTAGTTGTCCTCAGAGAAAAAGAGATGATGGGGTCACAATAGGGGCCTTGGATCCATTCAACACGTACTTACAATGAACAAGAGAGAAGAAAATGAACTACTTTCACTTATTGCCATGATTTTCCTAGAAGATAAGCAGGAAGGATATATAGACACAAAGACATAGATGTAGATACATAGAGGTATAGATATATATAAAAGGCGCTATGAGTGATTTCTGCGTTTCACTGTCCTTTAACCTAATCATGTAATGTGGCTTTGACTCTGACTTACCAATTCTTCCTTCATTTTTGAAGCAAGATGAGACTGAATTGAAGAGATCCCCTCCCCAAGAGGTAACAGGCTTTACGCTGGTGTTAGTGACACAAAGATCAGCATTACAACCCTCAACCTGTTTGGAAAAAATGGCAGATGAATCAACTATCAGGCTCTTTCCAAGGCTGCAACTACATAATTCTGTTAAATACGCCTAAATCTAATCAATAAGTCAGGAAGTATTTATACATTTTGATCCATATAATCACAGGGCTTTATAAGACAATTCTACAAACTATTAAAATTACATGTCTTATTTAACTTGTTCGATTCTAATATTTTCAGAGTCCATCCAATCCACACACACGGATAGATTTGGGCTCCTCATCAATGAAAAGCAACACATAAAAAAACATAGTTTCAAAAAATGGAAAAAAAACAAGTAGGTTCTCATTTCTTCATTCAATAAATACTGATTGAGCACCTCATATATCTAGGTACTGGGGATGCAGCAGTGAACGAGAAAGCCAACATCCCTTTCTCAAGAAATTTACTTTTATAAAAATACACACACACACACACACACACACACACACACACGTATGCATAAGACACCAGATGATCATTTTGAAACAAGTATGAATTTCTTATAGTTTCTTGGAATTGAATACATTTATGCCATAAACGAAAAAGCACAAGAAAGAAAGACTGCTTGAAAAATCAGATAAGAGATTTAAAAGCAAAAATTAAATTGTACACATGATTACTCTCTTCATAGTAGGAATGTATGGTCTTCCTCTGCTCAGATCCCGATGGCATTCATCAGTCATCATACTCTTTCCGCCTGAGCCCAGATGTACTCTCAGAGTCTCCTCAGAGTGCTCGGGCAGCCATTACCAATGAACTGTGGCAGATGCTCCGGGCGAAGCCTTTGTCTTCACTTATGTGGAACATCCATCACCAAGTGTTTAGTGAGCACTTACCATGACCCCCAACTGCTGCTAGCTGCTACGAGAAAAGAATAGGACTAGAAGACATGGACACTGGTTCTTCATTACCCCAAGGACACCTGATCCTTAAGGATTCCTTGCTAACTCTGATGAGGAGCCAAAAATCTTTTTAATATTTATACTAAATCAAGTTGGATTTGACATATTCACAATATGAATATCAGTTAAACACCAACTGGTATTTCAGAACCACATTTCAAGGTAGTTACAGAGAAAAGATGTCACGTTGAAATGGATTCAGTTATTCTGATAACAGGACTTCATTTTTCAAGAATAAATGATGTATAATGGAAAGGGAGAAGAGATTTTTTTCTTGCTGTTAGAAGAAAATATGTCACATTTTTATCATGCCACGGCAGAGATATATCAGGGTTAATTTCAAATTTTCTATTTTTATAAGGTTTTACAACTTCAAATCATTTTTAAGTTCATCTCATTTAGTGCTCACCATCACCTTGTAAGGGTAAACAGCCATTACTAGCCTTACTTTACATACTTGAAACTCCAAATTTAAACTCTTTAAGTGATTTGTCCCAAATTGCATGATGATTAAATGGCAAAACAAGAATTCAGATAATGTGACTCCAGTTTTGATTCCCTGACCAACCTCCTATTGTAAAGACAGTACTGATAAAAGTTCTTGTGACACTCCAATGAGACATATCACCCTCCCATGCATTTTTTTGTTAAAGCTAGCATGTCCTTGGCACTTGGTATGCATTATTCAATATTATTTTTCTTTACATTGAGTCTCTGATAGTCTACAATACTTTGGTCGAAGACTTCTTTTGACAATTACCTTGGGCTATAGTTTTTAATGTTGTCTTATTTCCCCTACTAGGTTTATAAATACTTAAGAACTGACTTGAAATTTTCTAGATTCCTCAGCCAGTGATAGACTTCAATCTGATGGGTCATTGAACCCTTCTGCCTGAACTTCTCCCTGAAGGTGGTCATTTGTCTTACCTTGGTCACTTTTTACCTTTTACATCTCAGTCATCTAAAAGTCATGGCTAATGGAAAAGAAACCAGTTAAAGAGCCATCGCGGGGAGGAAAAAAAATAGTGGTGGAGTGAATGGAAGTTACACAACCGTCTGCCAGGACCAAACTAGAATTGCAACTAAAATAAAGACAAATCATCTGGAAAAACCAACTGAAAAGCAGGTGGAGAGAAACCTTATAACCAGGGACGGAAAGAGGACTCCAAATCGAGCCTGGGAGAACCTGCAAAATAGTGCGAATTACTTGACGAGCCACTCAGATAGTTGGGTTAAAAAAAAATGTAAGCAAGCAAAAATAATCAGGAAAACGACTGCAGTGTATTTTTCTGCTCGCTTTGTACCAGTCATATTGCCCAGCAATTTAAATGCCACACAAGCAACAAAAATGAAAACAAACATGTGAACTACATCCAACTAAAACTCTGCACAGCAAAGGAAGCCATCAACAAAATACAAAAGCAACCTAAGGAACGGGAGAGAATATCTGCAAACCATACATCTGATAAGAGGTAAATACGCAAAGTGTATAAAGAACTCATACAACTCGACAGCAAAAAAGGGGGAGGGGAAGGGGGCAAAGACCTGCATAGATACTTTTCCAAGGAAGACATACAAATGGGCTACATGAAAAGGTTCTCAATATCGCTAATCAGCAGGGAATCAGAAACATGAAAATCAAAACCACAATGAGATATTACTTCACACCTGTTAGGATTGCAATTATTATTTTTTTAAAAGGAGAAAGAGATGACAGTTGTTGATGAAGGTGTAGAGAAAAGGAATCATACATTCATTCATTGTTCACAACATGTAAATTGGTGCTGTCACTATGGAAAACAGTAGAGAGGTTCACCAAAAACCTAAAAATAGAACTTCCATATGATCCAGAAATCCCACTTTTAGGTATATATATACCTAAAGAAAATAAAAGCATTATCTGAATATATCTGAAGAAAATAAAAGCATTATCTCAAAGAGAATAAAGAAATAAATACAAGTCATGGCTAATGGAATCCTGAGATTCTGCCTGCCTACTAGCTCTTGAATAACTCCCAACCACCTAATAGTTATTGTTTCCGATCTGGGAAGAGCACTGTTCTCCTTCTCAGACTAGACCCAGACTCCACTACTGCTGTAACCATCATTCAGACATTTCTCCTTTATCACCATCATCCTGATGTAACATCCTTCATGTCCCTAGCAGAAAAGGGCACTCCTTCTACAATGTGCGCATGAACTGATTGATAAATTACTGTGGCTTACAGACTCTGATTTCAAGGTTCCAGTAGATTAATCGCTCTTCTTTATCAATTAATTAAATAGCAAGTGTTTGTGAAACACCAACTATTTGGATTTTTCTGTGCTAGTCACTGAGAATTATCTGTATGCCAGCTAAGACTGAAACTTAATATTTTTTATCGCTTTTTCATTCCTTGAAGGTTGTAATCTTTTTTTTCTGGAATTGGACACTGTAGTGATTTATGGTAGGGTTACCTCAAAAGTTCGATTGCAAAGTTGTTCAAATTCAGCTTATTTCTGTGGGTTGTTACTGCTACCTAACACAACAGGGAGGTCTCAAGATATAATATGACATCATACTTGTCTTGGGCCACACATCATATTTTTAAAGAAGGCAGATAAAGGCAACTGATATAATTATATTAATTCCAAACTTTGAGCACCCTACTACTTGGTAAGTTTGTCTTATTTGTTTATGTCTCCAGTATATAAATGTTTTGTTGAGTCAATTAGAGAACAGTGTAGGAGTAACATGCTAAAAAAGTAGTATAAAATAAATTCCTATGAACTTTGATTGAGGAATATATTCTAATTTCCAGAACTGAGTATTTTGCCACATGTCAATAATATGGAGATAGTACCACAAAATAAATAAGAATAACTTCAAAAGCAATAAACAAAACTTCTGATTATTTTATAGGCAGTCCATGTCCCTTAGAGTCATTAACATTGATTTAGGTTCAGTATTTCTCATTGTTCTCCAAATTCATATTTTGTCTATACCAGAAGATATTTTATGCAGGTATACTCCAAAGAAATTACTTTTTTTCTTTCATATATTAATATGGACTTTTTCCACATGGCTCTGAGTATTTAGTAATATTTGAAATAAATAACTCTGTTAGTCTTTTTTCCATCTGAAGTTCTAGTCATTCCATTCACCTCAGATTACATTGCTTTTCCAAAAAATCCACTATAATTCATTTGTTTTGAAAAAATGATAAATATTTCTCTAATGGGTAAGACCTTCTTTTCTTGTACATCTTCAGCTCAGTTCCTTCAATACGTTCTGAATGTCAAAATGGAAAATAATCTAAAACAATTTAATTTCCATTGAAAAGGACCATATACCATAATATCCCTTCTCCTCAAAAAGGCTTAAAAAGGTCTTTCTAAGAAATAAAAGTGAGGCATAAAATAAAATGAATGCACTAGAAATGGAAAACTAGGCTTGAGGAGAGTAAAGGAAACAAGAAGTTAACTTTATGAGTCAGGCAGGGGTTTTCCATTGCCCCTTGTCCTTGAGGGTGACGCACAGGTGTGTGCCTTCGCCTCTACCATTGAGATGCCCTCCTCAGACTTCCATTGAGAAGCTAATGGCAGTAAGAGGAAGCAGTGTGGGCACCCAGCCTGTGGGCGGGGAAGCAGAGACAACACAGTAAGTGAACTTGGTTATAATTTTCATGACATCCGAAACTAACAGGGATATCTCACAGGTTGAACAACTTATAAAGTCAGCAAGGAGCAAACACACACTTTATTCAGAGTATAAATATAATGGCTGGTCCACAAAGTCAAATAATTCTTCAAAGTACCTTACGCGGTAGAAGTGACACCTTGCCATTACTTGAGCTAAACACATATTTTTTAAGCATTTCATTCATTCAAGAATTTACACTAAGCAGTGTATTAAATATCAAGATGCAAAAAAATTCTTGTTTGTACCGACAGAATAAGTATAACCAAGCTAGACAGATGAGGGCTTGCACGTGTACCTGCCAATACAAGCCTGTGGGTCTTCGGTGTGAAACGAATTGTGCAGCCACTCAGAGTTGGAGAAACTGAGAGGAAAGAAAGCCTGTTGTTCCAGGCTTGAGATAACCATCGACAAGCAGTTCCGGAGAAAGGAGCCTGGGATTCGGGCACAGAGCAGAATGTTATTGGGAGTCCTGGGGGCATAGATGAGGTAAGGATTCTGGGTATCAGAACAAACCAGATGACACAAACAAGCTTTAGTATCCAAGAAAACTGACCAAATTGGGCTTTCAGAGATGTAAGCCAAGCAGAAAGGTGCAGAGGGAGTGAAATCCAGAAAGGCATCCACTACCCCGGTTTCTGTCTTCAAGCCAGCTACCTAGACACCAGCGGAGAATGGAGAGCTGCCCCAGTGCCGATGCGCCCCCTGCCGCCACTGGCGGGGGCCACAGCCTGCACGCTGATGCTGTTACTGCGCCTCTGCAGAAGGGCTCTCTGCTCGCCGCCCACCAGGCTGGATGCCCACACGCCTTCCTCCTAACGCCTTCAGTTTGTGAATGGAAGTCTTATGAGCGAGCCTCACTGGTAGAGGTAAAGTCACACACCTGTGCTTCACCCACAAGGGGCAATGGAAAGACCACTGGCTGACTTATCAGAAGGTGTGGAATTCCCCAAAGATCAAAAGGTGTTCAAAGTTGCAAGAGGCCACAACGTCTCAAACATGCATCACATCAGGCGTGAGCTATAGCTCCCCAGGACCCAGGGCAGTACTGCCTGACATCTGTGATGGGACCTGTGGGGCACAGTTCCCACTGGGTCAGACCAAGCTCTCTCAGTAGTGAAGAACTGAGTACATGCATTTTTTTTTTAAAGGCAACTAATATGAAGCAATAGTGAGTAAACAGAGAAGTTCTATCCAGTCTCAAATGATTGCCTCTTGTGTACAAAACACCTGGTCACAAGCCTAAGTTTAACCACAGGACTAGGACAAAGCTTACCTAATTCTGTAGAAATGAGTCACTTGAGGTCAGCAGATACTTTCCTTAATAAAGCTGCAATTTAACCCCTCCAGGTGAGGCAACCTCGTGCTGCTACAGTATTTCCTCACTGTGTCAATAAATATCCAGCTACACACATGGAAGCAGAAAGTGAAAGTTACAGTTTTAATTAGACTCAGCAAGTAATCAGAGTACCGGACCGTTTCTCAGTCTGACGTTCGTTGGGTGAAAAACTGTATGTCTTTCAGATACATTTCAAGGATCAGGGATTTTGTGGGGGCAGAATAGATACTTCTGTCTTTTTTTCTCTTCAAAATGACCTGAACATGGCAGAAAGCATTCAGAGTGGAAGCACAAACTTCCTCTGTGGTGAAACCAGGAGACATTTAGACAAAGTAGATGAAAACTGAAATTAAATGGAGAGGACTGGCGGGCACAGAAGAGAAGGAGACACGAGTGCCCATGATTCGGGACCTTTTGCTTAGATATCTGAAATACAACTTTATTCTGATTCTGAAACGGAATGGGAATGATGGTGACCAACAAGGTGTCCCCACTAAATGGGGACACAACGGCAGCAGTGTTCGAGTTGAAGCTCAGGGAAGACAAGTACTTTCCAGAGCAGCCAGATATGCAGACCCAAACCCAAAGGCCTGACGCTCACTCGTGACCAACAATGTCATTCACCCAGAGGACGCCTGAAGCTTCGGGCTCGACACCCCACAGGCTACCACAGGCAGACGCGAAGTGAGTGATGAAAACCTCAGAAAACGGATGAGGATTGGATAAGGAACAGTTGGACTGGCTCTCCTTCCCAGTCCACTATTAATAGAAAAAGAACATTCAGAAAAGAAGAAAGCATTCTTGGACACTAAAAGTATAACGCTAAAACAAATAACTGAATAGCATCGTTAGAGGATAAAGCCAAGGAATCTCATCGACTGCACACAGGACGAAGGCAGAAGAGACACGTGGTCCGACATCCTATTAATGGAAGTTCCAGAGGGAGAGTAATGGAAGAGCGGAGGACATTATCAAAGAAAGACTACCAGAAATTTTCATGTAATTAAATACAGAAGTCTCAGGCCCACACCAAAGCACATCATTTTGAAATGTGAAATAATGAAATCATAAAAGCTTCCAGAAAGGAAAAAATAAATCACATGCAAAGGATTAGGAGGAAAAAAAATGACATTGAACCAGTTGTCAACAACACTTGAAGTTAGAAGGCAATGGAACAAATCCTTCCACTCAGTGAAGAAAAAGTATTTTAAATCCTAAAGTCTCCCCCAAGTCAAATTTTTAATTAGATGTGAAGGTAGAATAAACACATTTTCACACCGGCAATGAATGCTCCATAGATTTATTTCCCAGGTACTTTTCTCAAAAACCACTAAAAACTGGGGCTCTCCTGAAATAGGCAAGAAAGAAAAAGACATAGGAATCCAACAAAGACACTCCAAGGTAAACCCCGAGTGTCAACTAGGAAACAGGCTAAGGGACAGCATCCAAACTGAAGTTCCAGCAGGGGCATCTCCATGCAGAAACAAGAATCTATTGGTGACCTCATTCATTTCAAATATATAAAACTGTATTTAGATACCATGGCAGGTTATGAAAATATTTAGCAATAGGTACAAAGAAAACGCAAACAAATGAAAAAATGAGGCACTGATTGACTCCAGGGGGAAGAAAATGTATTTGTTCAAGAAAAGGAATGAAAATATGCAATGCTGTTGGGCTCAGCAGTGTACAATGTTTGTACAGTCATAAAATGCAAACCCTAACTCTTACTTACCCCAAGTTGTGATATAACTATACTGGAAATATGGGGTGTGAGGACTCAGAGCTTATGTAGAAGGTGAGGAGGCTGGGCAGCAAGCTATGTAAGGGAGCTAAATCCTAATCTTTCTTAGTCTAAAGTTAGAAGATAATGTCTAAAATTGACTAATCCAGGGATAGTGTAAACAATATTTAGAAATATCAAGATAAAGCCGGGCCAGTGTGGCTCAGTGTATTGAGCATCATCCTATGGACTGAGAGGTCCCGGTTCGATTCCTGGCCAGGGTACATGCCTGGTTGTGAGCTCGATCCCCAGTAGGGGGCGTGCAGGAGGCAGCCGATCGATGAATCTCTCTCACATCAATGTTTCTATCTCTCTATCCCTTCCTTTCTTTCTAAAAAAAAAATAAAAAATAAAAACATATTTTTAAAAAGAAATATCAAGATAAATACAAAAGGAAGTTACTAACACTAAAAAGAATTTTCTTTGCAGAGCAGACCAGAGGTGAGCAACAAAGAGGAGGGATTACTATTTTTCATAAGCCTCTTAGCCCTCTTGCAGTATTTGATTTTTTTTAAATTTCTTGGATTCAGTTTTAAATTAATTTTAGAAGAATATATTCCCAGAGCTGGAGCTACTACAACCTTGCAACTCTGAGCCACTGGAAAAGATCTCAAAGGGCAACAAGGCATTTCACAGACAACTAGCAGGTTCAAATCTGACCTTCATCGGTCCTGGTTCAAGTTTCTGTTTCCAGCCTAGTCCCACCCCTGTCCCTGATCACATGTGACTTGGCCGTCACAGATCCGCGCTCCCCCCGCCACAACCTGTGGCTCTCACCATCACTGGGGACGCTGAATGCTAAGGGAGGTGACCATGGAAAGCCGAAAGTCACATCCATGTGGCAAACAAGAATGGATAGCTTAAGGCTGAAAAAGGAGAGATGGTCTTCTCCGAAGTCCAACCAAAATGCCCACCAGCATATTCCTTGCTGGAAGCTTTTTAGGAAGCACTAAAATGCCATGTGCTAACTCCTTGTCCATCATGGCTCACAGGCTCCTCCTGGGGTCTTTCCTGAGTATCTGGTCCCCATCTCCCTGTGTCAGTAAATCTCACATAGTATTCAATCCCACGCAAGGAAGAATATTCTGATCTATGGGACAATCGGTGATTTTTGTTTATCTCGTTCTTAGAAAATGTTCTTATTTAAACTAGAATATTCTCTAAAGAAGGGATGGGACGTGAAAAGGCAACGAGGGACGGGAAGATCTGAGAGCAATCTGGTTTGTCCAGAGCTTGGGGCTCACAGCTGGGACAGAAAAGATTTCGGGTCCGAGAAGCCGCCGAATGCCATGCTACAGATTTGGGCTTCGTACTATTGGAGACGGGAGGTCACGCGGTGGAGAAAATCAGAATTGTGTCGCAGAAAGATGACTACAGCATCTGTGTGAAAGACAAACTTCAGTGAGGGGTAGAAGACTGTGGCTGCATGCAGGGAGCTGGATTCGGAGGTGACACGGGGGACGGAGAGCAAGATCTAAGACAAGGACAGGGGGAGAGACGACAGAGAGATGTCAGCTTAGTCTGCCCCTCCCCTGCTGCCATGCAGGGGAAGCCACAATTGCCCCATGACTGGATTCTCACTAAAACCTCCCAACTGTTCTCCCTATTCTCCTCGCTGCCCCTGCAGATCATTCTCACTCAACCTCCAGGTGATGATGCTAAAACTTCGACCTGATTGTGTGACCCCTGTTCAAAACCCTTCGAGGTGCGGCAACCACTGTGAACACAAACCACGGCCTTCCCAATGCTCCCCAGCCTGGCCCGTCACCCCTCTGACCGCTCCTCCTACTTCACCCCAAACGCACCAGCACACGCCGAGGAGATATTTCCCTAGTTGCTCCCTTTTTCCGGAATGCTCTTCCCCCAAATACTTTTCCCTGACCCCCATCAAATCTTTGCTCTAATGCCACCTTCTTCCCTGAGCGCCCCCCGGAAAGATGCCACTCCCCACACTTTCCTGTTCCTGTCCCTGTCTGCTTTTATTTATGGCCCTTATTATCTGCTAAAATGCTGTGGAATATTTTACTCATTCCTTTGTTTCTCATCCATGTTCCACCCTTCAATCCGAGACTGTCGGTGCCATGTGGGTAGGGACTTTTTCTGGTCTGGTCACTGTTGTATGTCTCCAGGTCCGAGAACGGTGCCTGGCACACAGCGGGTGCGCAGTAGACTTTTAGTGAATGAATACACCTCAGGGAAGTCAAATCAAGGACCTGATCGGTTAAGCAGAAGGGTTAGGAGAAGGAAAGAGTCTGGCATGCTCTACAGCTCCCCAGCTCATGACTGGGGAGATGGTGGCACCGTTCTGGAGAGGGACCGGAGGGAAGTGTCATGAGTCCTGTTGTGGACAGACTGAGTTGGAGCTGCAAGTGGACCATTTCTTCCAGTTATCAATTTGTGTCGCTAAGCCCCTGAAGCCACCCTTCTTTTTTGGGTACTGGACCCTGCAGACGTCTGTCCTTTGACAATGGGCTCGACGTTAGGCTTTGTCCTCAGAGAGCACTGGAGGGACTCTGTGAGGCCACAGCAGTAGGGAGCAAAGCCGCACATAGAAGGCCAGGGACACCCACCTCACAAACCCCGAGACCGGCTCCAGCCTGTGCCCTCTGGCAAGGTTCTCCACCGCTGCCATCCCGGTCCTCCGCAGCCAGGCCCGCCCCAGCCAGGCCCGCCCCAGCCAGGCCCGCCCCAGCCAGGCCCGCCCCTGAACGAATGAACTTCACCCCTGGGATGTGGAGAGGGGGCGGGGCTCCTCGGAGCCCTGAATTTCTTACTTTTTCACTCGAGCCTTGGAGGCAGTAGCTGCTTTCTGCAATTACTAAGTTGGTAGCTCTAGAGCCCTCTTTTAGTAGTTATCACCTTTGACTAGTTGAAAATTCTTGTGTTCAATGTTCTCTGTTTAGATCACTGGTGTGTTGTCTGTCCCCTAACTGGACCCTGACGGACAGAACGTCAGAAGGGAGATGCCTCTGGCGGAGCTGTGGCCGCAGCTCTAGAGGGACTTCGACAGGAGATTCAGACTTAGAAGCCTCTGGAATATTGTTGGTATTTGAACCAAAGAGTAGGTGATTGACCCTGGAGAGTATAAAGAGAGAAAGCATTAGACAGCCAGGGAGGGAGCTCAGGGCACCATCACTGAGGGGCCATCAGGAAAAGAGCAAAATGGGAAACTGAGGGAATGGGGGATGGGGAGAGTCCAGCGGGAAGTTCAGAAGCTGAGAAGGATTTGTCTCAGAGGTAAAAATAAAACCGGGAGAAGCCAGAGGCAGAGAGAGTTTTGAGTCGAGTTTGATCAATAATGCAAATGTTCCAGGAAACTCAATTACGTTAACTGGAAACTTAAAATGAAGTTAGGAGTAATCTTTTCAAGAACAATTTCAGTACTGGGGTTTGAGAAGTCAATGAGGAGAGGAAGCAGGCATGACAAATGTGCACGACTCTTGCTAAACTTGAGAGATGAGCCTGCTGGAGGGGCACCTGCAGGCACAGTGACCATTCGATCATCAGCCCCAGAGCTCCTCGGGCGTCCTGCCTCCCTGCCCCGTCCCCCCACACGTTGCTTTACAAGTCATGGCTATAACCTGGCTGCACCCCTAGGCTGCACATTCGTGTTCCAGGGAGGAAGGAAAATAGGGGAAGAAGCACACCCAAAGACTTCAGCTTGAGCTTAGTTGAAAAAAAGTATATCACTTGGCCACCTAGCTGTGAAGGAACCTGGGAAACTGTTTTTCTCTTTGTACTACTTGGATAGTTGGGCCAGGCAAGAGCAAACGGAGTTGAGAGAGCAAACCTCAACATCTATCAGCATCCTAACTAAGCAAGAGAGCTTCACAAGAGGAAAGAGTTGAGTTCCGTTCCCCTCACAAAGGAAACCATGAGGATTTACCTCTGAGGGGCAAAGAAGACGAAGCTGAGATTGGGGGCTTTGATTCACAGGGGCACTTAGCCTCCACTTGGAGGCAATTTTCACGGAGAATTACAGAAGTAAGGTGATTAATTTCACCAGGTGGAAAAGAGCATAAAGAGGATGAGACAAAGGCAGGTGTGGAGAGCGAATCACAGCTGTACGTGACACTCGTATGATGGACCCCTGGCTCTGTCTAAGGAAGGAGGGGGAGCCAGAGGGCGTTGGTACTTTGGGACTGAGAGGAGGGACGTAGAAAGTGTAGAATCTGATGAAGTCAAAGACCTCACAAGCATAGTAAGGGGCAGAAAAACCTGGAAAGGCTAAGCGGTTCTGGACAGAAATGGGGACTTCAGATGTTCAGGGTAAAGGTTCTGAATGATGACAGAGGAATCAAAGTCCAATATCGGTTACAGTCTCGGCAAAAAGTCAAAGAGCTTTGAGAATGCATATCGGAAGGGCCATCGGCATGAGCATTGCCCAGGATGATGCAAGAATTGGGGTACTTGGGTCAAGAACCAAATTCACTGGTATGTTAGGCGTGTGTGGCCAGGATATGAATGGATGACAGCCCGGATGGGGGGAGGGAGGGATATTTGTAGGCTATCTCCTGAAGGGAAACTGTAACCAAAGATCAAAAACCTTACTAAGCTAGTGAAAAGCCTACAATGAAATGTAGCAAAATTGTTATCTGTAGTGTAAAGAAACATGTTTAAGTATTTGTGCAAAAACCTATATCGTAGTCCAATTACTTCCATTTTTGTTTTCAATCATCTAAATGCTACCTGTACAAATATAAAATCAATTCTCAATTTCTCATTCATTTATCAAGTCCATTTGAGTATCTACCACATCGAAGGTACTCCAAGCAGGACAAGGTTCAGCAGGAAAGATCACAGGATGACCTTTCAGAGGCCTGGGTTTTAAAAACGATCTGCTTTTCATGAGGCATGTTTCCGTTTCTTTGGGCCTCAGCTTATATTTACAGTAAATTGAGCTTAATTGGGTTAAATTATCATTAGGGTCCTCTTGCTCTAACGTTCTCCTCAGATGCTTGTTTTGCATTTATTCATTGGCTCATTTTTGGTCTCTTCACTTGACCCAAGTACCCCAATTCTTGCTCATTTAAATCATCATTAGAGAGTGAACAATAAAGATAGAAAAGTATGAGAAGTCAAGGGCAGATTTTGTTTTCATTTACTAGCTCTAGGGCATAACACTGGCTACACTTAGTTGTTTTGCATCAGACCATCTCAAAAACTTTGGGGTTCAGTATAAGACAGATTTCTCTCCAGGCTGCAAGTATATCTGGCTGTTCCACGTGTGTCTAACCCAGTGATAGCCTCCCAGTTACTCTGTCTCCACCCAGCAGTTACTACAGAGGTGCCACAGCACGTATCTAATAAATCCTGCGGACAAGTGAGAGTTGTTCATATGTGCTGTTTAAATTAGTAAAACATTCTTTTCCGTATGAATTTAATGGCAAAGCATACAAAATGGTTTCAATTATAATTCCATGTTCGCATGTTCATAACTTGATGAAAAAAAAAAAAGTCTTTGGGGCTAAAACTTTCCATTGCATGTTCTATCTCCACCCAAATATAGTTATTTTTTCTCTTGTGGAAAATTTGAGGAAATTGTATGATCACTTATGAATGTGGAAAGAAATGCATCTTTCAAATGTTTAATTAAATAAAAGGAGCAACAATTACAAAATCTTTAATATAAACCTCGCATACATATGTATAAAAACCAAAATAGAAATACAGCCATCCTTGGAAAAGAGATCAGGGTTGGTTTTTTTTACCCATTTAGAGAAAATCCTAATTCTAAATGCTTGCTCACTTGAAGCCTGGAAAAAGCTATAGTATGCAAGCACTATAATAATTTTCATGTTAAACAGAATACATTTAACAAGCCTTTATGATATTACTTTATTAATTTTTGCTAAATGATACATGATGGATCAAGGAAGAGAACTGAGAGCAGAGATTGTTTTTTGAACTTTCGATGCTGTATACACAGTATGTGCTCAATAAATGCTTATCAAATAAAATGTATGAAATATGTTGAGTAGTTTTTTAATGCTTAAAGTTAGTTTCAGAAGCGACTTAAAAGAATAGAAATGATCTTCACACCTTTCTTATACTTAATAGTAATAACACTAATAGTGGTACAATAGCTTCTGCTTTTTGACCTCTTACTGAGCCAGGCGTTCTGCAAAGCACTTGGCCTAAATCATCATCACAATAATCCTATGAAGTAGGTATTCTTTCCATTTTATAAATGAGGAAAACGCGGGCCAGTGGGTCACCCAGCAGGTAAAGGGTCCAGGCGAAGATTCAGACCCGAGTCCGGCTGACTCCAAAGCTGGTCCCCTTTCCCACAGTGTAGAGGTCCGCCGTCCTTCAGATGCAACTCAGACACCCGAGGGCCCCGAAAACCCAAAGGCGTTATTCTGGAGTCAGGGTATTTTCATCTGGTAGCTAAATCTGACCTACATTGGCATGAGGCTCCTTAGACATTTTAGCCCATTAACTTAATATTTATACTTTTCACTGCAAACCTAAGAATGCATTTGGTGACAAGTTGCTCCCTGAGACATTGCTGGGGGCACTGGGTGGTATATAGAACTACATGCAAAGTATTACTTCCCTGTCATCTGAAATATTCCAAATTCCAAAAAAAAAAAAAAACACCTGACTGCAAGGCTTTCAGAGAAAAGATTGTGGAACTATATATGCAAATGTTCATCTTTTTTAAATATTTCAGAAGTTGCTGGATCAATCTTGGGAAGACAAATATTTATAGATAAGAAAATAAAAAGGTTGGATAAAATCTATATTGACCTTTGTTTTTTGGTTTTTGTTTTTTATCCTCACCCGAGGACATTTTTCCATTTTTTGTTCAGGTAGAGTGGGAGGGAGAGAGAGGAACAGAGAGAGAGAGAAACATCGATGTGAAGGGACACATCGAGTGGCTGCCACCCGCACGACCGACCAGGACCGGGGACAAACTGCAACCGAGGTACATGTCCTTAGCGGGAACCGAACCCGGGTCTCTCTGGACCGCAGGCCCATGCTCTAACCGCTGAGCCAAACCGGCCAGGGCAAAAAATCTATATTGACCTTTGTGATCTAACAAGAAGTTTATTTATATATATACATATGTATATATATAAATGCCTGGCTCAGTAGGAGGTCAAAAATATATATATATATTTTTTTTATTTTTAAAAAGAAGAACTTTTAGCCCTGGCAGGGTGGCTCAGTTGGTTAGAGCATTGTCCTGTACAGCAAGGTGGCAGGTTCTATCCCTAGTCTGGGCACATACAAGAATCACCCAATGAATGCAGACATAAATGGAATAGCAAATCAATGTTTCCCTCCCCCCTCTCAAATAAATAAATATTTTTCTAAAGAGAACTTATATCAAATTTTTGCTTTTCATTTATCTGTTTCTCATAAAACTTGACCTGTAAAAGTAAAAAAAAAAGAATTTTTAAATGTTTTTTCCATTAATTGCAGACCAAACATTAGTTTTGACTGCAATGAACTGAAAAAAACTTTGCAAATGTTTTATTTGCGAACTTTGGAAAAGTGAAAATTTGTCTTTTCACAAAGTTCAGATGAGACGGAACAAGTGATTATGACCTTCCTCTGGTGTGAAAGTGACATGCTGATTTTGCTCAAGTCAGGAAGTGTTTATGTTTTGAATTAGCCAATAAAACAAAAAACAATGCTAAAAATAAATGTGGAGCTATAACACATTAAAACAATTATACCAGCGTTATTCCTAGTAAACAGACTTAGATGATATTATTGCCTCTCTACTTTTTCTCTCCAAAAAAGCACTAACACATGAAAAGTAAACAGTGCAATTTTGTGGCTGAAAATGAGACTTCCGGGTAAATTGCTTGGTGCTATTAAGCCATTCCTCTGTGCGCGCCACATTCACTTGTCACATGTTGATGTTGGCATCACCTCTGGGCTTCTGTGAACTTAAGTGAACTGATTCTCTTTCAAATGTTTTGTTATGAAACTGTTTAAATCTATACCATGTAGAGAGGATAGCACACGAAACCACCATATAGGCATTTCCCAGATTCAGTGATTGTCAGCACTTTGCCATACTTGCTTTATTTATCATCTGTCTATCTATCTATCTATCTATCTATCTATCTATCTATCTATCTATCTATCTATCTATGTATCTTATTCTCATTCTCCTTGCTTTTTGTCCTCATGAACCATTTCAAAGCAAAGCCAAAGTATCATAACGTTTCACTTGAAAATGCGTTAGTGTGAATTTCTAAAAAATAAGGACTTTTCTTACATAACAATACAATAAAACACTTAACAGAACTAATTGTAATCCTGCCCTGGCCGGTGTGGTTCATTTGGTTGGGTGTGGTTCTGTGCACCACAAGGTTGCCAGTTAGATTCCTGGTCAGGGCGCAGGCCCAGGTTTCTGGCTCTGTACCTGGTCGGTGGCGCATACAAAAGGCAGCCAATAGATGTTTCCCTCTCACATTGATGTTTTTCTCTCTCTCTCCCTCTCCATTTCTCTCTAAAATCAATCAAAAAAAATTTTTTATAACAACTATAATCCTTTCATTTCATCTAATACCCAGTCCATATTGTAATTTGATCCATTATCTTAATAATGTCTTAACAGTTTTCCTATCTTCTTCATACCATTGACTTGCTAATTATCATTTTATGAGTTATTTGCAATAAACTGTTTCACGGGGACATATGAATGAAATAATATATCCCTTATCACATGAAATCTAATTAACCAAATCTGCATCTTGGTTAAGTAAATGGTCATCAAAGCTGAAAAATGTGGGTTCAAGTTCCAGCTCCGCCACTCACACAGTCTGTGGTCGTGGACAGGTTACATACCCGACATGCCTCACTTTCCTACTCTGCAAAATGGGGACAATAAGAGCAACAACCTCATAGGGTCGTTATACGGGGGGAACAGCTTACCCCCGATACAGCACTTACTACAATTCCAGCACATGGGCAGCACAGAATGAATTGAGTTTATTTTTTATATTGTGCTTATCTTCTGGATTTCTGCAATTTGCTCAGTATTCTAGCACTTTGAACCTGTGTGTTAATCTGCTTAAGGAGAAATATGTAATGGCTCGAACACAGAGGCAGAGATTCCTGGACCAAACATGAAATTGTACTCAGCCCCTTCTTGAGCAGACCCAGCCCTCAAACATCAATCAGAACTTACAGAGACCCTCATCCAACTGTAAAACCTGTTATATATTTATATAAATATAAGCGTATATTTGGCAGAATAGAGCATCAAACATATATTTATACAAACATGTATTTGAATATATGCTTGTTCTTCCACAGAGCTTTATAAATATTTATAATCCTAGTTTTTCACATGTCACGTTCGATGCTGTTCGCAAGCCTGTGAGTAGGATATCATCTCATTTTATAGTAAAAAAAAGCCAGAGAGCAGACTGGTTTGAGGGCCCAGAAAAAAACAATGTTACCGGTATTCTTACCACTGCTTAAAGCTAATTACCCACATCTCAATTAACAATGGAGAATGATAAATTTTCATTTCTTTCCCTACCTTGAAACTGATTTTGAGGCTCAGGGAGAACCCACTTTGTGGCTCCATGTTAGAGTTTCTTTTCCAGTTTTATTGAGATATAATTGAGATACAGCACTGTGTATGTTTTTAGGTCCACAGCCTATTGACTTGCTTACATATATTGAGAAATGATCACCACAGTAAGTGTAGTTAACATTCATGATCTCATGCAGATGGATAACAAGTTTTTGTGATGAGAACTCTTAGGACCTACTCTCTTAACAACTTCCTCGTATACCACAATATTAGCCACAGCATCATGTTGCACATGACATCCCCAGTACTTAGAAATCTTATAACTGAACGCTTGTAGCTTTTGACCACCTTTACCCAGTTCCTCCTCCCCACACCCGCCTCTGGCGACCACAAATCGGATGTCTGTCTCTATAAGTTTGGCTTTGGTTTGGGGGTTTTTTTGTTTTTTGTTTTTTAGATTCCACATATAAGTGAGATCATCCAGTATTTGTCTAGAGTTCCTTTTTTACTTTGGTAAAAAAAAATAACTTAACTTTGAAAGAAGATTGCACACTTTAGAAAACCTTTTCTGATGTAACCGATTTTGCCACGCCCAATTCTGTCTCTGCTGCGGTGCCCAAGGCCGGCAGGGCAGGTAGCTGGAGGAAGAAGGCAGGATGAGCGTAGTGGGTGTGAGCATCTCTGTCTGGGAGAGACATGAAAGAGAGAACAGGGACTGGGGAAAGCAACTGAAATGCCTACCCTGGTGATCAGTAAGGAGTCCTCCGAGTCACCCTCACCGAAGTACAGGTGGAGACAAACTGCCCACAAAATTCACCATGGCAACCCTGAATCTGTAAGAGTCCCCTGGAATGGACTTTTTCACTGTTAGTTTATAAAAGAAAGGTACCTGCTCCCAAAATAATAGTAAAGTTAGCTTTTTTATAATTTCAATGACTTATTAGAAATTAATGGAATAAATACTGCTACAGAATGGCAAGAAAGGTGTTTAACTAGGATAAATTGCTTTTTATACCATACTGTTTCTCACCCCAGAGTTATTCTTACAAGAGTCTTTTTATATTATGTAAATCCTTCAAATAATACCTTCTCTAGTTGCCCCTTTGTTCAAAAATATCCCCAGTGGGAATGTTTGAAAAAGAGTTATAGAAATGGGACAAATATTCATGATATTAATATATATTGAATTTTAAACTCAGATTTTTTTTTTTTTATTCTATCCTCAAGGATAGGGTAGTTCAAGGCATGGAAAATGATAGTGGAAGATAACAGTGTTTGTAATGGCAAAACCTCAGATGGTGCCACATTTTTTTTAATTGAGGAACATATACAGAGGAAAAGGATGTGAGAAAGGAAACAATTAAAACTTGAGCCAAAAGAGACCAGCTGGGGAGGAGGATGGGAAAGAAAGCAAACACTATTTTCATGATTGTTTAATAAGTACTTATTTGTTGGGAATAACAAAATGCTCCACAAACCATAGAACCAGACAAAATCCTCGCCCAGGAAAATAAATCAAAGATGCAAGAGTGCTAATGTGTAGAGTCATCCCTTGACTATCTTCATTCCTTAAACAGGGGTAACTGGGGAGCTGGCGTCTATTTGTATCCTCTCCATGTATTATAGCTCCTGCTGTGATGTAATGGTGCTTTGTATCTTAGTGTTAATCGTGCTGCTACGGTCTGAATGTTTGTGTGCTCCCCAAAAGACCTACGTTGAAATCCTGATGCCCAAAGTCATGGTATTAGGAAGTGGAACCTTCGGAAAGTGCTTAGGTCAAGAAAGTGCATTAGTGTCCTTATAAAAGAGACACTAACAATGGTGAAGGGGTAGCAAAGGGTAAAGGGGGTCAAATACATGGTGACAGAAGATTTGACTTTGGGTCATGGACACACAATGCAATGGACAGATCATGTATCATAGAATTGTACACTTGAAACATATATAATTCTATTAACCATGGTGATCCCAATAAACTTAGTAAAAATACTTTTAAAATGAGGACAGTTTATACTGCCAATCAATTTTCTTAGGAAATTTTTTAAAAACTCACTGACCCCGGAGCTCCTGGGCCCCTTCCGCCCTGTGAGGATGCAATGAGAAGTCTGCGATTCGGAAGAGCGCCCTCCCCAGCCCATGCTGGCACCCTAATCTCATGCTTCCAGCCTCCAGAACCGTGAGAAAAACATCTGTCGTTCATAAGCAACCTGGTCTTTGAGCCTTTGTTGCACCAGCCCGCACGCACTAAGTCCCCTGCTCTATTGAAACGTTCGCTCACCTCCTGCCCCTCCACACCTGCCCCTCCACCTCCTGTCCCTCCACCTCCTGCCCCTCCACACCTGACCCTCCACACCTGCCCCTCCACCTCCTGCCCCTCCACCTCCTGCCCCTCCACACCTGCCCCTCCACACCTGCCCCTCCACACCTGCCCCTCCACCTCCTGCCCCTCCACACCTGCCCCTCCACCTCCTGCCCCTCCACACCTGCCCCTCCACACCTGCCCCTCCACCTCCTGCCCCTCCACACCTGCCCCTCCACCTCCTGCCCCTCCACACCTGCCCCTCCACACCTGCCCCTCCACCTCCTGCCCCTCCACACCTGCCCCTCCACACCTGCCCCTCCACACCTGCCCCTCCACCTCCTGCCCCTCCACACCTGCCCCTCCACACCTGCCCCTCCACCTCCTGCCCCTCCACCTCCTGCCCCTCCACACCTGCCCCTCCACACCTGCCCCTCCACACCTGCCCCTCCACCTCCTGCCCCTCCACACCTGCCCCTCCACACCTGCCCCTCCACCTCCTGCCCCTCCACACCTGCCCCTCCACACCTGCCCTTCCACCTCCTGCCCCTCCACCTCCTGCCCCTCCACACCTGCCCCTCCACTCCTGCCCTCCACACCTGCCCCTCCACACCTGCCCCTCCACCTCCTGCCCCTCCACACCTGCCCCTCCACACCTGCATTCCCCACACAGAGGGCTTCACCCGGAAGTGTCTCCAACACAGGTTATCGACCCCCTCCATTCTTGATCCTTTTCCTGTTTTCTCCCTAAATTAATGGGGTCCCACTCCAGTAGCTCTCAACACAGAGACAACGCTGCCGTCTAGATTGTGTCCTTTCCTTCAAATGTACATCAAATGTTGAATAACAGTGAAAAATCAATGATTTTACCTTCCACATGACTCTGGAATCCTGTCTCTTTTCCATCCTTCCCGCTATCCCCTGGTTTCAGTGTCTTGTCACTTCTCACCTGAAGCGTGTTAACAGCCTCACCGCTGGCTTCCAAGCCACACTACCCCCAACTCCTAGGCATCTCTCACTGGAAAGATAAACCTGAAAATTTCAGATGATGTTGTTAAATAAATGAATAATAAAATTGAGAGGTTTTTCCATCATCAATGAGCAAGTTTGTCCTTTTCTGTAGGACACCTGCGTGCTCCAGGGTCAGGTCCCAGGGTCATCCCTTCAGCTCACTACCCACCCTCCTCTCTCCCCCACACTCCCCCACACTGAATTACTTCCTCTCTCCCAAGTAAGAAATACCTCAGGCCCTTTGTACATGCTGTTTCTTCCTCCTCGAATGCGCCCCATTCTTATTCAAGGCAAAGCTCTATTTATTCTTTAAGACTTGCTGTTAATATCATCTCCACTGAAAAATGTTCTTAACCTCCAGAAGAGAGTGCTGCTCCGACTTCAGGTTATCACAACGTATTGGTCATATTTGTATTCCAGCATCACGTGGTATCATCATCACTTGCTCCTATAATCATCTCCCCACTAGGTTCTGAGCTTCCTGGGGGACAGAATTCCACTCTTCCCGCTGTACACCTGGTTCTCAATACACATTCTATCAGTACCTGAATGAAAGAATAAACTGACTAATTCATGAATGAAGAAATAAATATAATATTAGAAAGAATGTTTCAATAATTTAAGAGAAAAAAAATTCTCAAGCAATTCTAAGCACCCGTTTACATGAATATTGACTATAACCTGTTTGGATCAATAAAGCTTGGCTGTATCTTCACTCCAACAATTTAAGAGCATTAAGGTTATGGCATTAGGTAAAACTGATTATTCCAGTCATTTTTACTAATTCAGGTAGGTTGCCCTTCCTGTTGAGTCCGATGGGTTTTGTTTATTTGTTTAAGCTGTAGCTTCCTCATAAGATGTTAAGAGGTATCAGAAAGGAGACAATAGCTTCTTTGTGCAACACTGTAAGTCGAATGCCTGCGCACAGTGTCCAGCCCAAGACCAGCTGCCAAAAACTACTTACGGAATGAATGAACACTTGACGTGTGAGCTATTATTATTAAGGCAACAGCTACCATTTGTTGTTACATTATTATTATTTTATTTTACCACACCGGGCCTTATCTTCTATGACAGGGTCAGTACACATTTTCTTAAAGGACCAGATAGTAAATATTTTAGTTTCTGTGGGCCCAGAGCAAAATCAAAGCAATTATGCATGTATTTACATAAATATTTTAAATGTACATTTAAAATAATTTTTTAATGTAGTTAATAGGCACTGAAAAACAGGCGTCTGGTCAGATTTGTAGTTTGCCGACTCCTGTTCTAGAAACTGCCCGACAGAAATATAAGGCGCACCTCAATGTGAACCATGCAAATACTTTACATTTTTGTAATACCATCCACATATTTAAAAAGTAAAAAAAAAAAGGTAAAAATAATTGTAATAATTTATTTAATCCAAAATAATTAAAATGTCATTATAAAAATGTAATCAACATAAAAATTGTTAATGAGATCTACATTCTTTCTCCGAGGTCCTAAGCCTGTGAAGTCTGGTGTATGTTTTACACTTGCAGCTCCTCTCGGTTCAGAAGGGCCACACTTCCACTGTTGACTGGACAATGTGGACAGTGCCATTTACAACTATAAAGTGGAAAGTTGGGGCCAAATAATACATAAGCTTGCTTTTGCTCTAACTATCATCATTTGTGAAGCTAACATAACTGTGCGATGTCTCACCAACAACCCTGCTTTCATCCGTTTGTGTCTTTCTCTCCGCGACTGCGTGTCCTCTATGTGCCAGGCACTATATTGAGCTCTGGGAAAAGATGGACAACTTAGAATGATCCTTACCTCCAGACCTTTATTTTCTAACAAGGGAAGAACAATTTCTAAGACTGTAAAGAACATAACACAATAAGAAAACTACGGAGGTAGATACAAGTGGGGTTGGGGCAGGGTGTGTGTCCCTCACCAAGGGAAGTGGTCACTCCCCCTGAGTGCTGAGAAGACGGCCAGGATGGCATTCCGGAGGGGGTGCTTGGCCTGAGTGGGCAGAGTGGGGATGTTTTCAGTTCCAGCAGGGGAGGCAGAGAGGCATGACACAGCCTGGCCCTTCCTGGGACCTGAAGGCCATTCGGACTGACTAGACTTCAAGATGCTAGGGACGAAAGTCATCGTGGGGGACTCGACTGAGAGCCACACCATGGAAGAGTTCATTAGTGGTTGGGACTTTACCCTGTAGGTAATAGGGGGGCATCAAATGGCTGCAAGTGGGAGTTGGCACGACCAGCTTTGAATTTTGAGATCATTTGCCTGACCGTGAGCCCTGGGTTAGAGGAGATGACATGAGGGACAGGGAGACATTGCAGTACCCTAGACACACAATGATGGAAGGCCAAGCCAGCACAGGAACAGAGGAGGACGCAGGGGCAGGAACCAGCAAAGGCAACAAGTGGATGTACAGCGAGAGAAATGACCGGAGGAAAAGAGGCAAAGTCTCAGATTTCTCACCTAGACAACTAGAAAGATAACTGGGCTTCCCTTCATGACAGGCAAAACGAGAAGTTCTTCCAAGAGAAAACAATCTGACCTTTTCAGAGAGACCCTCGTACATGGACTGCTTCTCTACAGTAAGTCTTAGTCAGGTTCCGTGTAACGGGACTTGATCAGTTTGTCCCCTCAGGAAAAGCTCATTGGAAGAAGTAGCTATAACCGTGATGCTTTGTGTGAGTTCCGAGCCCTGCACTGCAACAGTCTTACCAGGGTATTGCTTGATGCTTATTTTCTGACTGAACATCTTGAGTTCATAATCTAATGTTCCTGAATCAACCACAAGCTCCCTGCAGAAAAACAATTTGCCTGAACTGCAAACTCTGTGCTCTTCTTTGATGCTTCAATGATGAAAATGTATCAGGTTTCTCTTCATCCCAAGCAGTCATTAGTTGTTATCTGGTCAGCCCTTCTGACCTTCACCATCGTGATTCACGGCCTTTCGATGCGGCTTCGAGCATTACGTCCTCCCTTAACTGTTCACGGCAGGCAGGAAGAGGCAAGATTTCTCATCTCAACAGCTTTTTTCATCAGGGAGCAAAATCCTTCCCAGAAACTCTCCTCATTCAGTAGCCTCCCCTTTGTGAGTCACTAAGTGGAACTGGGTCCCATGTCCTCTCCTAAACCACAAGCAAGCAAAGGCCAATCGATGGCCATGACCAAATATAGTCATTCTATGGGACCGCAGGGGTGGGGGTCATCTTTCATTTTCATGTGCTTCTAAAATGATCATCAGTATATTCATATCCTGTTGTTGCTGTAACAAATTGCCACCAATGTAGTGCCTTAAGACGAGATAAATCTATTACCTTACAGTTTGGGGGTCAGAAGTCCAAAATGAGTTTCACTGGGCTGAAATCAAGGAATCAGGGCTGCATACCCTCTGAAGGCTCTAGGAAAGAATCTGCGTCCTTACCTCTCCCAGCTTCTAGAAGACATCTGCGTTCCTTGGCTTATGGCCCCACCCTCCATCATCAAAGCCAGCTGTGTAGCATCTTCCTCTGTCACATTGACTTTCTTGAATCTAATGCTCCCGCATTTCTCTTATAAGGACTCTTACGAACACGTTGGGCCCACCCAAATAAGCCAGGGCAATCTTCCTTTTGCCATATAACATAACATAGCTCCAGTTCCCAGGAATTTCAATGTGGATATTTTTGGGGGTGCCATTATTCAGCCTACCATAGTCAGGCTTCTACAACTCAGGGACAATAAATGATTGCTACAACAGTAATCACTTAGTGTGTACCATGTGTTGAGTCCTGCACTGGGGACTTCACAAATGTTACCCAGTGTAAGACTAACACCACACTTTGAGGGCAGCAATGTCTCTGTGTTAAACATGAGGAGAATAATGCTCAGAGTGTCCATGGTCATAAAGCATGGAGTCAGCCTCAGTTCAAACCCAGGTCTAGCTGCATCCCTAACTTGTGCTAACCCATGCTCTTGCTACTCATAGAAGTCTACTGGAAACCACCAATAAAATGTTTTGAATCCCCAAAGTTATATGGTTTCTTCAAGTGCACACCTTGACAGTGGCAAATATATACCTGGGCCCTATTTCTCTGGATTCCCAGTAGAACACAAACTATTGGGGTTTATTTAATGAAAGTGAACAGCAATTTAATTTCAATTTACTTCTGACTACTTAGTCCTATAGAAATAGTCAACCCCTACCTACTTATCTCTATTTCCTGCCTATGCCTTTCAAGGTCATTAAGGCAAAAATTTTAGAAAATGAATGTTTTTAAAACAATGTTAGTAATTCCTTTTGTTTTAAAGTACCTGGGGAGTTTATAGTTGAATTTTGATCATTCTAATAGGTTGTCTTCCTGGGAAGAATTCCCCTATCCATTCAAAGGTAGACACACAAAGAAAATTTTTTAAAAATAATATCTGTGGTAAAAAAAAAAAAAACATGCTAAAAATGAATATAGTTTTGAAAATTGGCAAGATGGATGCATGGATTTTAACAGGTATAATGATAAGTAGCTGTATTAGTATATTAAGGAAAAAGGACAGTGTCTATTTGTAGAAAGGTGATGGGTTAGAGAAACAATTTCCTTTTTCTTAATACATTTTTATTGATTTTTTTTTAAAGAGAGAGATAGAAACATCAGTGTGAGAGAGAAACATCAATCGACTGCCTCCTGCATGCCTCCCACCAGGATCGAGCTCACAACCAGGGCGTGTGCCCTGATGGGGAATCAAACTGGGATCTCTCAGTCCATGGGACGACGCTCAACCCACTGAGCCACACCGGCTGGGCAAGAGAGACAATTTTCCATTTTTACACACGATGAATTGCTAAGACGACACTAAAGTCAAGTACAGAAAAGTTGAAAAACAGCCTTGTACGTTACAAGGAGAAGATCTAGTCTAAAGAAGCTCAGAAATAAGGAAAATCTTTTATTCCATCCTGCCTCGTAGACCATCTTCAACAGCATATTGCCAACTTATTTTTTTTTTTTTCTCTCCCTTTACAATTGAACAGGGCAATCAACTCTGAAGTCTGATGAGTTCCCAACTAAAGCTAAAATATTAAACACTCTGGGGGAGGGTGGGCAAATCTCCATCTCAATCGTTTCAACACTAGTGTCAACACTTGGGTTTTCTCTTTTTTCCATTCATGTGTAAATATTAAGGATGAAATGTAATAAAATATTTATTCAAATAATTACAGAAACAAACACCACCATACCGCCAACACTGAGCTACTGGTTGGCAAGCAAGAGCCATAACCAGTAAACCACGCCTTGTTCAGCATAAGAAAGGCAGTTGGGGTGTATTCTTGTATAATGTATGAAAAAAGAATTAAAATACCAAACAGAAGGGAACGGATGTCTATCGTCCTGTTCTCAAATGCTAGCTCCCCATCCTCCTTACTGGTACAGATGACGGTTTCCCGTGTGTGTTGGGAGGCAGAGGGTCTGTCTGTGTATCTCTGTGTCTGTCTTGGAAGCACGGTTGACGTTTTGTCTGAAGCTCGGACAAGTTTTCAATTAAAATGCTTCCAGGACAATGCAGGCTCAGTGTGGTACCCTTCTCCGATGTCCCCACAATCCATGTCCCTTTTTCCTCCCACCGGAGTCCGGACTCAGGACCCAGCCAGCCCCAGGTGCCTAGGATTTGTGGCGTCCTGTGCAAGCCTTCCCGGCAGCCCTCCACACAGCTGTCTTTGCAGATGTGCGCCCGTTCACCACGTGCCAGTTCTGCTGCTGCCAACTTGCAAGCTCACCAGTGAGTCAGGAAGCAAACATGACAGGAAGGCTCGGCATCAATCATTACATAAAAGCTGACATTCGGCCCTTCCGCTGATTTCTCTCTTTTTCAAGGTGTTGATAAAGAGGGCAGCGTGACCACCAGAGCCACTCGGAATTGGGCAGAAACCCATGGATAGCTTTTCTCAGGCCCTTGGGAACATCAGAAGGTTCTTATTAAAATGAACACTGAGTAATAAACTTTAATAGTCTCCAGAGGTACGTAATGCCAGAAAATAATACATTTAAAATGCTGATTTAATAAGAATACTTATAAACTCCTCATAAATCATTTACTGCAAAGCATAATTTTGAATTACTCAAAAGATGCAAAAACCATGATAAATTATAAGTCATGCTGAACTAAGCCTTATGTTTCCAGTATCAAACAAATAGATAAATTAATGTCCTTAATTAGCAGCTGTTGAGGAGAAGCCATGCGTAGCTTTAAAAGAATCCTATAACGTCTGTGAAATTTCCACGTCTGTTGGCTAAAATAAGCTTTTCCCTTTCACAGTTTTTTGTGTTTTTTTTTTCCTGGATCTCCCTGCAAGCTGTCAACCCAATATATCATGCAGGACTGTAAGTCTGCCCATCACAGGAAATTGCTGTCTGACAAAGGTATTTCCAATCTGTAATGATTACTGTATCTGTCAAGCAGATAGTTAAACTAATATAATAAAACCGAGAAAATCGGATGCCTCCCCATATGTCTGGGCAACCAGTACTCTTCTCTCACACAGGCACGTAACAGATGCACTGGATTTGTTAGCAGAATACAAAATAAAACTTAACAAAGCCCATTTTCTCCAATTTGCATAAGCAGCACCAGTGCGGGAAGGGGAGTGGGAATTAGACGCTCGAGGCTCCTTTTGGGTGCGTCTTCCAGTTTTCAGAACCTGAAAAGGTATAATCACCCTGACAAGAAAGGAGTCGGCGGTTTCCATGGCAATGTGGAGAAGGGAATGCCAAAGAAGGCCAGAGGAGGTAGGAAAGGGGTCAGAATCATTGCTACGCTTCTCCTTCCTCTCCACATCTTATTTTTGACATTTTGACTGGGGGGAAAAAATCCAATTTTAGTGACTTTTTTGATGTTTCATGGGTACGTGTCAAACTGCAAGTTACAGAAGAGATGTCTGAGGGGCAAGGGTGGAAGGAGATTCTCATAACGAAATCAGACCTGTGAGATCTGAGCAGACAGGTGCTTTGGGAGCTGCACGGCCATCCCCAAAGTCAGGGGGACTTTGCAAATGGGTGGGGAGAAAATGGGTGGGAAGGCCGAGCCAGCGCTTTCTCTTTTGACAAAGGAGTGGGGGGATGGGGGTTTGAACAGTGTGCAAGATAAAGGCTCGTTCCGAAAGGTTTGGTAAGACAGGTTAAGACTCGGCTAAGCACCAAGAGAAGCCATGGAGGAATGTAAGCAGAGGGGACACAGGATCTGATTTGCATCTTTGAACGTCACTGGCTTCGGCGTGAAGGATGCGTTCGAGGAAAACGGCACTCAAGGCTTCACACCTGTAGGTGCTGCTGAAGTCAGCCAGGCGAGGGAGCGGATGAAGTGGACTAGGGCCGTGACAGCTGAGAAAAGGGGAAAGACAAGAGCCGGTTAGGAAGTGGGCTGAACACATCATGACAGCCGATTGCATTGGACATGGGGAAGAGGGGGAAAGAGCTCAGGATGAAGTCCTGGGTTTCCTGCTTCAGCCACGGGAATTGGGAGGGGGTGACTGAAGAGCCAGGCGGACCATTTTCATCACCGATTCATTCCACTGGCAGGTGGTAGGCCCATGAAGTTCAGAGAAGACACTTCGGGTCCAGAAGGAAGATGGTGGGAAGAAGATGCTCCCTCCCCTGTCCTTTGTGTTACCACGTTTGCATTTGCCTCCCAGCTCCAGACTGCCCACCGACGGCATCGAGAGCTTGTGCCCATTCTGTGAGTGGACCCCCCTTCCACTGACCTCTGACTCTGCCTCCAACCTGATACGGAGGGCAGTTGAAAATTAATCAGCTGGTATTTGTGAAGAACATTCATCCCTGCGGGAGAGACGTTCTTCACTAGTTGGAATCGTTAACTTTGGTGTTTTCCATTTCATAGCCGTCTTGGAAATTTTCTCATTTTTCGGGTAGTGACCCAGAAAATGTTGGCTAAGCCATCATCAAAAACTTTCTAAGACAAACAAAAGGTCAGGAAACCAGCAATTCCTTTAGTCATTCATTTGTTTATTCCACTAATATTTACTAACTCACTCAATACAGATTTTAAAAATTCCTCCCAACGTTCTAGGCTGTTAGGCATCAGGGAGACAGCCATGAATAAGACAAGTCACCTGCCCTCATAGTCTCTGTATTCTCGTATGGAAGTTAGTAAAACAAACAAGTGCCTACTCCGGGAAGCACTATAAAGAAAAGAAATGGATGGTGGGGCAGGAAACACCTCAGGGTGGAAGAGCAAAGGCTGGGAGTGAAGACGGGTTTCGCACGTTGAGGAACAGAAGGGTTGCCCGGGAACGTCACGAGTAAGTGGACAAATGTTCTGGACTGAAGGTGGAGGAGTGAGCAGAAGCCCTGTGAGTTCAAGGCCTCATACGCTAAGAATGTTGGGTTTTACTCAGAGAGAAAAGAACCTCTGGGTGTCTTAAACAGGCAGTGACAAAATCTGACATGTTAGCTATAAGGAGCTCACTCTAGATGCACTGTGGAAACAAAATACACAGCAGCAAGACATTGCAGTCGAGAGGTTACTGTGGGAGTCTGGGTGAGGCGTGGAAAATAGGGTCGTGACGCCAGGGACACAGGAGAGTGCCAACGCTCTGAAGAAGGTCGGCGCAGGGGGTGGAGGCCGGGGACAAGGGAGGAAGTCTACTCTGGGCAAGGCAAACACTTTCTCTTTTCGGTAAACACTTCCGATTTCATCTCTACTGATCATGTGTGGAGTCTTCCTATGTGAAATTGCAATTTTGTAAATATCATTGGATTTCGTCCTACTGAAGCCTGAAGTTCATGTCCTGGCCTATGTGTCAAGTGTCCTTCAGGTCTCAAAGGAAGGATTCTGTACCCCAGGATGGGTAGGTTTCTCATTGCTTGGCCCATTTTACCTTCTTCTCCCCTCAACTGCGCCCTTGTGGAAAACACTGCATTTACATAGCTAACAAGATGACTCCGGGGCCAGGAGGCCACTACTTCCGGGAAGATAAGGTATGGCTTTCAAAATAGAATATCGAACCGTTTAGCAGCCTAGTGAAAAGCCAGGTGACGTTAGTCGGGGCTCCAGCTGGCTTGAGACTAATCAAGAGGGTTCTGGGTACACTTCTGTATTTTCCTGTTTCTCCTTCACCTACTGCTTGGGTTATTCCAATAAAGACAGTGGTTCATCATTGTCTTCTGAACACTAACTTTGAATACCATGAAGTCATTTCTACATAAGGGCATCGTCACAAATTTTAGGCTCATGTATGGATAGAACAGTCTCTCTCTTAAAATGACAGTGTTTGAGCCCCACCTCATCTCCCTCCCCAGATAGAGCTATTTTATGCCCGATAAAGTGTTCACCACGGGAGAGAGCAGCATGTCTGCTAAGTGTCCTTTGTGCTTTTGGTGTTGCTGGCCAGTTAAACCAGAGCTGGGCTCACCTCTCTCCTGGAGAGAGACCCAGAGCTGCGGAGGGCAAAGAAGGGAACTCCTTGGGGATTCTCGGTGCATGTGTTCACGGGCACGACTTTCCTAGCACGTCCCTGGAAAGAAAACTGATGGGGAGTAATTGGTGACAGGGAGAGACACGCAGTGGTCTCCATCTGGAGATCTGAGCAGATGCTGATTCTCTCCACCCTTTTGTAGATTTCAGCTGCCTCATCAGATTACTCCTCTGCACTAAAGGGTTCCTCCAAACCATTCTCATTCCTAATAATAAAAATAGCCCAGTATTTCTAAATCACTTACATATAAAAAACTTTTTACATTATGTTTCTCAGTTGAGAGAGATTTCTGGGCTGGGGGCGGGTAGTTTATATCTTTATGTTCTCCCCACAACTGTTACAGTGAAATCCACCTGGCATATTAAACTTTTATGTACCAGAGAAAAAAGAAGATAAAAATAGTTTATCATTCTGTCAGTTCTGACTCCAAATGTTTTCAGAAGTAGCTATGAAGATGGGAAAAATACAACAAAATCCATTTTCTCAGACTATTGTGCTCCATGTGTTGCCTTCCTAACACAAGCATTTCTTTAAAACATGGGAACCAGACGACTCCAGAAGGAAAATTAAGTTATCTGTTATCTCAACCACAGCACTGAATTTCAGGACTCATGATGATTTTATTTTCCCACATTTGCTTGTTCTTCTAATAGAAGGGACAGGTGTGTACTGATAATTCTCCAGGCTATTTTTCTCGTTTTTAATAAATGTATTTCTTAATTTGCATACTGTAACATTTCTCTGTGATGTACAGTTCTAGGTTCTGACAAATATGCAGAGTTGTATATCCACCACAATCAAAATGCAGAACTTTCTCATTTCCCCTAAAGTTTTCTCATGCTCTCCCTTTGTAAACAACCCATCCCCCACCTTTATCTCCATCCTTCTCTCTTCCATACCTACTATTTTGTCTTTTTCTAAAATATCATATAAATAAAACCATACAATATACAGCCTTTGGGGTCTGGCCTTTTCACTTAGCAAAATGCACTTGAGATTCATGCAAACTGTGATATGTATCAACAGTTCATTTTCCTGTGGTTTTTCAGTAGTATTATCACATTGTGTGGACATACTACAGTTTGTTATCCATTCACTCACTGAAGGACATTTGAGATGATTTCAGTCTGGGGAGATGACATATAAAGCTTCTATAAACGTTTGTGTACAGATTTATATATGAACTTGAGTATTTATTTCTCTTGAGTAAATACCTAGAAATGAGATAGCTAGATCATATAGTAAGGGTAGGCTAAAATTTCTAAGAAATCGAAACATTTTTAAATTTTCAACAGAGTGGTGTGTTTTATATTTCTCTTCTGCAATGTATAAGAGTTTCAGTTGGTCCACAGCCTCACCAGCACTTAGTACTATCATTTTCCTTAAATTTTAGCCCTTCTGGTAGGTATGAAGAAGTATCTGATTGCACTTTTACATTGTATCTTCCTAACGATGATTCCTTTGTTCCATCCTCATGTCCATACTTTAGGCAGGAAGAAGGGAAAGACATCGAGCAACAGGCATATGCTAGCACAGGTGACACCCTTTTTAAGTGACATTTCTGCAAGCCCCATCTGGCAACTTCTGATGGCATATCATTGGCCAGAACTAGTCACAAGGCCTCCCCTATGTGCAAGGAAGACTGAAAAATGTAGTTGGGCTTTTTATTTTATTCCTTTGTTTTGATTTGCTTTTTTGTTGTGTTGTTTTTTGTTTTTTGTTTTTAATCTGAGTGCCTGACCCCTCTGTGAAATTAGGAATTTCTAAGAAAGGGGACAATGAGCCTTGAGTTGGCAGCTCACCGTCTCTTCTCACACCCATCTCCCTTCTCCCTTCACATGCCTCCGAACAGTCTGTTTTTCACCTGCAGCCCGAGTGATTCTCATTAAAATGCATTAAAATTCAGATCATGTCGCTCCTGTGCTCAAAATAACTCAGTGCTTCCCATCTCCCTCAGAGGGAAATCAAAAGTCCCTTCCTCTGCGGATCAGCCCTTTCCTGATCTGCAACCACCCCAGCCTTCAAACTCCGCTCCTACTGAGCTCCCCCATCACTGTGCTGCAGGGCACCGCGTTCCTCTCCTGGGAGCGGGCCAGGCGCGCCCTCACCCTGGGCCTCTGCCCTCGCTGCCCCGTCACTGCGGAGGGTTCTCCCTCGGATAGCCTGACTGCTTGCTCTCCGTTCCTCAGGTGCATGCACAAATGCTCCTGCATCATAGGGGCCTTTCCTATAATGTCACCTTAGACACAACAGAACCCCCAACGTCTCCCATGTTGTTTTATTGTTCTCCGCCCCTAACAGCATCTGACATAGCATAGATCTTGATTATTTCTTCATCGTTTCTGTCCTCACCTTTAGACTACGAAAGAGCAGGAAGCTTTTTTGTTCGCTCCTGTGTCTGGAATGGGGTCTGGCATTCAACGGCATTTGCCAAAGGAACGAATGGAGAGAGGAAGGTGAATGAATGGAGTTGTGGGGAACTCACAGAAGAGAGGGCACAGTGGTGTTTCCTCTTCCCTTGTTGTAGCTTCTTTGGTCTCCACTTGCCAGACAGATGAGAAGGGTTTTACAAAGGAGAGCCTGGCACCGCACCCCCGGTTGCCAACACAGAGAATTCTGAGGAGAGGGGGCACATGGGCTTTCCTAACATTGCAGGGCATGGAAATAGAGGAAGGGATTAGGATTTCGGAAGAAAAGAAAGGCATGAATCTTCTTGTTGTCCAAGTAGATACCATGAAGGCTGCCAGGTTGGTACCATATTGAAAGAGTCCCATCCCTGTGCCTTTCAAGCTGGCCTAGTTTTGCCATAATTTTTATATAAATGCCACAGGCTGGGCAGCTTAAACAACAAAAATGTTTTTCTCACAGGTCTTGGAGGCTGCATGTTCAAGACCAAGATGTTGGTGGGGTTGGTTCCTTCTGAGGCCTCTCTTTTTGGCTTGTACATGGTCATCTTCTCCCTATGTCTTAACAGGGTCTTCCCTCTGTGTGTGTGTCTGTATCCTAATTTCCTCTTCTTATAAGGACACCAGTCACATTGGATTGCGGCCCATTCTAATAATCTCATTTTAACGCAATTATCTCTTTAAAGACCCAGTCTTCAAATACAGTCGCTTTCTGATGTGCTGCGGGTTGGGACGTCAACACATGGATTTGAGGACAATGCAATTCAGCCCATTTCCAGCCCAGGTCTAGGGGTTCCAGGCAGAAAGAACCTATGTACCTGGGAGCATATTGAGACCTGCAGGAGAGAACATCATGGAGCCAGGAAATGGTACAGTAGAGAGGTTCCCACGGAGGGCCCTGAAGAACCCACAAGAAGAACCTCATGAGGGAAGAGTTTTCGGTTGGACACCTGATATTATCAGCCAAGAGAACTGTAATAAGTCAGAGGACCCCTTCCTTCTCTGCTTTCTCCCGTGTGCTCAAACACTGACCCCGGGGGTGAGGAACAGGTGGAGGGAGGAAGCGAAGGCACAGACCACCGGCCTCTTTGCCTGCAGGATGCAGGGCTGTGGGTCACACCCAACCTCGGGAAAGGAGAAAAGGTTGAATCGGATGAAAGATGAAAGTCTGATTTCTGAATTGGGCCTGCTGTGGACCAGGGATGCTGGGGAGCAAGGCAGGTCAGAAATGCGAAGACCATGGGGCTTCACCAGCAGGAGACAAGAGCCTGCTTTGCAAAGGTGTCAAAGCAGACTCTCCTGCAGAAACCACGCCTTTCTGGGAGGGGAAGCATCGCCTTCACAGCCAGTCTTGTCACAGTGATTCTGCCAAGAAAGATAATTTCTCACAAGGCCTTGGTTCTCTGGTGGCCTTGAGTCTAAAGTCTTCTTATTCTCCATGATCCACTCTCTGATTTTCCATAATTACTTTTCATGCACATACCAGGGGGCTGAGGAACCCACAAGAAGAACCTCATGAGGGAAGAATTTTCCCTCATGGACATATTCAGGCCAATTTCCAGCATCCAACATCACAGAGAACCCTTCTTCCCTGTGGACCAACACCCTAGGGATGGGGAAGGTTGTTGTTTCTAACTTCAAAGTACAAAGGTCTTGCGCGCCCTTGCACTAAGACAACCCCAGGTTTAATTATCCTATAAGCACCCACAAAAGGAAACCATATTCAGCAGTTCCAAGATGATACTCTGCCCCACCTACATACGCTATAGCTAGAAAGGTCTCTGTAAGTAGTCTGCTAGGGCTGCCAAGTACCACAGCCCCGTGGCTTCAGGTACACGGATTTATCGACTCACAGTTCTGGAGGCTGGAAGTTCTAAATCAAGATGTCATCGGGGCCCTGGCCAGTGTGGCTCAGCAGGCTGAGTGTCGTCCCATGCACTGAAAGGTTGACAGTTTTATTCCAGTCAGAGCACATGTCCAGGTTGTGGGTTCGATTCCCAGTCGGGGTGCTTATGAGAGACAGCCAATTCATGTTTCTCTCTCACATAGATCTCTCTCTCTCTCTCTCTTTCTTCTCTCTCTCTCTCTCTCTCCCCCCCGTTCTCTCTTCCTCTCACTCTAAAAATTAATTTAAAAATTAAAAAACGAACAACAACAAAAGGAAAGATGTCGGCAGGGTTGGTTCCTTCTGAACACTGTGAGGAAGAATGCTTCATGAATCTCTTCTAGCTTCTGGCAATCTTTGGCATTTCTTGGCTTGAAGAAGCATCACCCAATCCCTACCTTTATCTCCACAAGGTGTGCCCTGTGTGCCAACCTTTGCTAATCAAACGTCATTTTCATTAGTTGAGGGAAAAAAATGTATAAAAAATGTATGCCTTAAAGCTGAGTTCTTTGAATGGGATATGAAGGCTCATATTGAGATATGAGGCTTCGTGTTTTATCTGTTACTTTAGCTGCTGTTGACTCATCTGTACCCAAGAGTTTACACGCCAGGATTAAATGTGAGCAGAGCTTTGCTTTGAAGTCAGAAGTATGTCAGGGGCTTTTATTTGCTTTGTTTGGAAATATTTTTCTTGGACTGTCTTATTTGATTTTCTATTATTTATCCAGGGAATTTAGGGAAGGCAGAAGTACATCCAAAGTTTCTTTAGTGCCTTCTATCATCAAGTGACATTAGAATGGGCCTAGAAGAATGGCCCTTGAGTGCATGTGGTAATTTTCTTCAAGACTTCAGAGTCTTTTAAAACACATATTAAAAGACTATTTTAATTATTGTCTCTTTTAGAGGTTATTAAAGGCTAGTCCAAGGCCTATGAGTAGATCTGGGAGGGGGCTGGGGAACTCAAAAAATAAAGTATTATGGTTGAATTTCTATCCCATAGACTCTACTTCTTAGAAAAATGGGCCCCCTTTATTACATAGTAATCACCAGCTATAATATATCTGGGCATCTGCCATCTAAATGAAATCTAGCCTGACCAACCAAAGGTATTATTTATTTAACAAACAATACTAAGTTCTGCTATGTGTCTCAGACTATTTTATCACAAGGAATGCAGTGATAAGCAAATTGCTCATGAATTTATATTTTAGTGTGGAAAACAGACAATAAACAAGATAAATATGTTAGCATACTGACTTGAACTGTGTCCCCTCCCCCTAAAATCCACGTCTCCCAGGGACCTATGAATAGAACCTTATTTAAAAACAGTCTTTATAGATGTAGTCGAGATAAGATGAGATGATACTGGATTAGGGTGGGCCCTAAATCAAACATGACTGATGTCCATCTAAGCAGAGGGAGATTTGGACCCCAGGAACTACAGGGAGAGCACCACGTGGCGATGGAGGCAGGGGTTGAAGCCACCACCACCACCAAAAAAGCCAAGGATTGCCAGTGACCCCCAGAAGTTAAGAGAGAGGAATGATCATGTTCCCCCTCAGAGCCTCCAGAGGAAACCAGTACTGCAAACACCTTGATTGGACTTCTAGCCTCCATAATTATGGGAGACTCAATATCTTGTTTTGAGATACTTAGTTTGTGGTTCTTTGTTACAGCAACCTGAGGGAAATAACACAACTTGTAAGTGATGATAAGATCTAAGGGGGAAAATAAAGCAGCGAAATGGGACAGAGAGCCCTGGGGAGAGACTGCAGTGTTACATTGGCCAGGAAAATCCTCAGTGTGAGGGTGACCTTGACCAATGACAGAAGGAGGTGATGACGCCTGGAAAAGTGTCCCAGGCAGGAGGAAGGGCACAGCAAAGGCCCTGAAGGCATGCCTGCACATTTAGAAAACAGGAAGGAGACCACTGTGGGTGGAGTGAGATGAGAGATGAGTAGAGAAACAGAAGAAGATGAGCTCAGAGAGGGGACGCGCAGGCAGATCACGTAAATGCTACAGGCTGAATTCGACAGAAATGAAGTTCTTGGGGAGTCTGGAACAGGGGGATGAAGCAGAGGCATGACACAACCTGGCCTATATTTTAACAAGATCTTTGAGTTATTGAGATTATTCTTAAAAGAACGGGACAGAAGCAGGTAGACCAGTTAGAACACCATTGCAATAGTCCAGGTGGGAAATGACACTGACTTGGGCATGGTGGTAGCAGTGAAATTGATTGCACAGGATCAGTTTCGGGATATAATGCAGATATGGTAGGTGAGACGTATGCAGATCAGATGTGAGTCATGAGTAAAAGAGAATTAAAAATGGCTCCAAGATGCTCCGCTGGAGAAATGGACTCGTCATTTATCGAGAAGCTCGTGGAGGAAGCAAGACATGTTGGGGAAAGTCAGGAATCAGTTTGGGACATGTGAACCCTGAGATGCCATTTAGATATATGTGAGAATATTGAATAGCAGTTGGGTGTACAAGACAGAGCTCAGGAGAAGTCCAGGAGATGCAAATTTAGAAGTTGCTGGATCAGAGATAGAAGCACATGTATTCATTATATTTTTCCACAATACTTCTTGTTTCCCTGCAGAAATACTACATAATTTGACAATGCAGGAAGGGTGACCCTGCCTCCGACTTGTGACAGTCTACACCCTTCTTGTGGGAAGCACTGTTAAAATGACTTACAACAGCCCTGGCTGGTTTGGCTCAGCAGTTAGAGCATTGGCCTAGGGACAAAAGGGTCTCGGGTTTGATTCTGGTCAAGGGTGGTTCGATCCCCAGCCCTGGTTGGGGTTGTGCGGGAGGCAACCAAGCAATGTATCTCTCTAACATCGATGTTTCTCTCTTTCTCTCCCTCCCACCCATTCTATCTGAAAAATCAATGGAAAAATATCCTCGGGTAAGAATTTTTTAAAAAATGACCTACGACAACCTGTTCAATGTATTAGACAGTCACATATTCATTTTGTAACCCTTCTAGTAAGAAAAGTGAGGCAGTTCACAATGTTAGAAGACATCAAATAAGGAAAACACAATTCAAAGAGTAAAAATGGCAAATAGAAAACTTAATTAAGTAAACTAAGCACTTTAATTCCATTAAGTTCTTTTTGTGACCATCACACTTTGTAGGAGCAAGAAAAGAAAGAATGCATTGCCTCCATGGGGAAAATTTTTAAGTCTTTTGTTTATTATCTCACTTTTGGGGGGAAAAAAATCATGTATTATTTTACATTAGTGAATGTAAGGTTTATATTGATCAGTGAGATCTAACCACAAATTTGTTTTGATTATACAAATAATCATGTATTATTTTACATTAGTGAATGTAAGGTTTATATTGATCAGTGAGATCTAACCACAAATTTGTTTTGATTCTTAGTAATTATTAAACATTGTCTCTTAAAAAGATTTAATAGCTATTGTACATATACACAATGGAGTACTATGCAGCTGTAAGAAAGATCTCTTATCCTTTGAGGCGACATGGGAGGACGTGGAAACTATTATCCTAAGCAAAACAAGCCAAGCAGAGAAAGACAAATATCATATGATCTCACTTATTTGTGGAATATAATGAACATAACAGTCTGAGGAACAGGGTGGTCCCAGAGACGTGGAAGTAGGGTACAGACAGATAATCGCCAGAATGAGGGGGGAGATAAACCACAGAACTTATACACATGTATGCATAACCAATGGACATGGACAACAAAGTTGGGGATGGGGCGGGGAGGGAGGGGGAGGAGGGTGTCAATGGGGGGAAAAGGAGAAACATTTGTAACAAAAATAAATACAATAAAAATTTTAAAAATTTAATAGCTATTGTAAATAGGCTGCTATAAACATCCTGTTAGGAAATGTTGAGCAAGTAAATTAACCTACCTCTGCCTTTTGTCCTTATCTGTCAGAACAACAGCACACTTATCACCTTACAGGCTTGTTGCAAGGCACGCAATCGGTAATGACTACGTAATATTTGCAGTTACCTTTTATTCTTAAAATAAACCTGTAAAGAAAGTACTATTATTATTTCCATCTTACAGATGACAAAGCAGATGGTTAAGTTACCTAGCCTGTCCAAGTTTCCATGGGAAGATTATATTCATTCATTCTGATTGGTGTTTCAGGGTTATTAAGATATATTTTAAACTTCTGTTTTTAAAAATCTGCTATCCAGTGGCTTTGTAGTATAATCTGAAATCTAGTAATGTGATCCCTCCTACTTTGTTCTTCTTTTCAAGACTGCTGTGGCTATTCGGGGTCTTTTTTGGTTCTACATAAATTTTTGGAGTGTTTGTTCTAGTTCTGTGAAGTATGTCGTTGGTATTTTGATGGGAATTGCATTGAATCTAATTGCTTTGGGTTGTATAGACATTTTAATGATGTTAATTCTTCCAATCCATGAACAAGGTATATGCTTCCACTTTTTTATATCTTCCTCTATTTCTTTTTTCAGTGACCTGTAGTTTTTTGCGAAGAGGTCCTTTATTTCTTTGGTTAAGTTTATTCCTAGGTATCTTAATTTTTTTGCTGTGATGGTAAATGGGATTGTCTTTTTAGTTTCTCTTTCTGTGAGTTCATCATTGGTGTATAAGAATGCTGTCAATTTCTTGATGTTAATTTTATATCCTGCTACTTTGCCAAATTAATTTATTAACTCTAGTAGACTTTTTATGAAGTCTTTAGGGTTTTCAAAGTACAATATCATACTACAAAGCCACTGTAATCAAAACAACCTGGTACTGGCACAAGAACAGGCAAATAGATCAATGGAACAGAATAGAGAACCCAGAAACTGACTCAAGACAATATGCTCAATTAATATTTGACAAAGGTGGCAAGAGCATACAGTAGAGTCAAGACAGTTTCTTCAATAAATGGTGTTGGGAAAATTGGACAGCTACCTGCAAAAAAATGAAGCTAGAACACCAACTTACACTGTACATGAGAATAAACTCAAATGGATAAAAGACTTAAATGTAACTCATGAATCCATAAAAATTCTAGAAGAAAATGTAGGCAACAAAATCTCAGACATCATATGCAGCAGAATTTTCAGATACAATACCTAAGGCAACAGAAACAAAGGAAAAAATGAACACATGGGACTACATCAAACTCAAAACTTCTGCACAGCAAAAGAAACAACCATCAAAACAGAAAGGGATCCCACTATATGGGAGACCATAATTGCCAATGATGCATCAGGTAAGGGGTTAATTTCCAAAATATACAGAGTGCTCATACAAGTCAACAAAAGAAAGACAAAGAACCCAATTAAAAATGGGCAGAGGAACTAAATAGACACCTCTCCAAACAGGACATACAAATGGTCAAGAGACAGATGAAGAAATGCTCAACATCACCAATCATCAGAGAGATGCAAATTAAAACAACTATGAGGTATCACCTCACACCTGTCAGAATGGCCACCATCAACAAATTATCAAACAACAAGTGTTGGTGAGGGTGTGGAGAAAAGGGGACTCTAGTACACTGCTGGTGGGAATGCAGACTGGTGCAGCCACTGTGGAAAACACTATGGTGTTACCTCAAAAAGTTAAAAATTGAACTGTCTTTTGACCCAGTGATCCCACTTCTAGGAATATACCCTAAGAAACCTGAAACACCAATCAGAAAGAGTATGTGTACCCCTATGTTCATGGCAGCACTAATACAGTAGCTAAGATCTGGAAACAACCCAAGTGTCCATCAATAGATGAATGGATTAAAAAGCTGTGGTACATGTACACAATGGAATACTATGCAGCTGTAAGAAAGATCTCTTATCCTTTGAGATGGCATGGAAGGACCTGGAGAGTATTATGCTAAGCGAAACAAGCCAAGCAGAGAAAGACAAATATCACATGATTTCACTTATCTGTGGAATATAATGAACTAAACAAACTGCTGAACAAAATTAACCCAGAGACCTCAGAGGAGGGGAGTTTGTGGGAAAAGAAATAAACCACAGAACTTACATGCAAGTATGTATGACCAATGAACATAGACAACAAAGCTAGGGATGTGGTGGGGGTGAAGGGGAGGAGGGTGTCAATGGGGGGAAAATGAGAAACATCTGTAACAAAAACAAATTAATAAATTAAAATTTTTTTTTTTAAATTAAAATCTGCTATCGAGGATATATAAAGAATTCCTACAGATCAAGAGTATAAAAAAATGACAACCTAGCCCTGGCCGGTTTCAGTGGTTAGAACTTTGGTCCACAGACCGAAGGGTCACAGGTTCGATTCCTGGTCAGGGGCATGTACCTGGGTTGCAGGTTTGATTCCCGGCCCTGCTCTGGGTCATGCAGAAGGCAGCCAGTCAATGGGTCTCTCTCACACAGATGTTACTCTCGTTCTCCCTTCTTCCCTCCCTTCCGCTCTATCTTTTTTTTTTTTTTAATCCTCATCTGGGGACATTTTTGCATTTATCTTGAGATAGAGTGGGAGGGAGAAAGAGAGAAGGGGGAAAGAGAGACATCAATGTGAGAGAGACACATCAACTGGTCGCCACCCACACGACCCCAACCAGGGCCAGGGACAAACTGCAACTGAGGTATGTGCCCTTAGCAGGAACAGGCCGATGCTCTAATTGCTGAGCCAAACCAGCCAGGGCCCTTCCACTCTATCTTTATCTAAAAATGAATGGAGAAATATTCTTTGGTGAGGATTAGCAAAACAAAAGCCAAAATGACAACCCAATTTTTTAATGGGCAAAATATTGGAACAAATGCTTCACAAAGATACATAAGTGACCAACAGGATATTTTAAAACTAGTTCATTATTATTCAAAGGCAAATTTTAGGTAAAACCGAAATGAGATACCATTTTGTACTCATTGGAATAGTTAATATCAAAAACCGACAACACCAAATGTTGGTGGCGACGTGGAGCAACTGGAACTCTCCTGCGTCAGTGGGAATGCAACATGGTACTCAGCTTTGGAGAACTGTTTGGCAGGTTCTATAAACTTTTATCTGCCCGGTGGCCAGCAATTACATTTCTAAAATTTATCCAAGAGAACTGAAAACATATATCCACAAAGAGATATCTATAACAATGTTCATAGCAAACTTATTCATTATAGCAAAAATCTGTCAACAACACAATGTCCATTAACGGGTTGCCTCTTGTTGGAGGGGCAGGGGGAATGACTAAAAAGGGACACAAGGGAACTTTCTAGAGGAAATGGAAATGTTCTGTATGATTTTTGTGGGTGGTGGTTACGTGGATGTACACAGTTAATCAAAACTCAAGAAACTAAACATAAATCTGTGCATTTTATTATATGTAAATTATAATTCAATTTAAAATTTTGAAATTTTTATTACATATTTTTTTAAAAGTTAGGTACCTATGTGTTTTCTTCTGCTATAAAAGAAACACTTAGAAAGATGACCAAGGTTTTTTTATTATTATTATTGATTGATTTGAGAGAGATTCGTTGCTCCACTTAGTTATGCACACACTAGTTGATTCTTGTATGTGCCCTGCTTGGAGATCAAACCCACAACCTTGGGGTACGGGGGTGATGCTCTAACCAACTAAGCTACCCAGCCAGGGCCAAGATTTTTCTTTTTGAAGCATTAAATATGCTTAAGCACCTGGACATTTAGTCACAACTTCATAGGTTTATGTCATTTAACAGTAATTCTCCAAATAACTCTTTTAAGAAACAGAAAACAAAATCTTACGTGGGAGCCAAACCATTCCAAAGGAAAATAAAATAAATTGGCAGTTCCGATTAACTCTCTCCTGATCCCTAAGTCAGGCAGCCCCTGCACCTTCCTTAAGAAAGCCACGTGACACTCAGAAGAGTTTCAGGGTTTCTAACAAACAGCAAATACAGGCTGATGTGCGGCTTTACGCGGCTTCAGAGGCAATGTGCCATAATCTCTTTGTTAACGAGTTGCGTTGCCAAATCATTTTTTCCCTTTGTCATTTTGCTACATTCTGTGGAGAGGTGGTTGTAGGGCTGCGTTACATTTGCATTTGGAGAAACTTCTAACCAGGACTATAATTTCAGCTTTCCTTAGCTCATGTTAAGTCAATCTTAGTGACAATAATGAGCCCACGGGCTCACTTGTTTTTAAGGCCACACTTTGTTCCTAACAATAAACCATGCTGTGGACATGGAAGGGGTTACCAGGAGGCACGCATCCAATGACCTGAATAACCTTGCCAGGTCATTTAAAAGTGTGCCAGTGAGGAAGAGGAAATGACCACCTCCAGTTGGCAGCATTTAGAAATGAAATCTCTTTTATAAGGAGGCAATTCTTACTCTCCCTAATCCAGTAGCGAAGTTTTGAAAAAGTGTTATAAATATTAAAATATGTTCTAGAGAATATTCTTTTCTACTTCACTGACGTCCATCCAGAAATGAAAGCAAAAAGCACTACATTCCCTCTTTCTCTGCATCACTCTTATCTATGAACTGCAGGTAACTGGGTGGACCGGGACAGCCTGGGTCTCAAGATCACCCCTTAATGTGTATTCTCAGTTTGGTCCTTATGAAACAGCACTGCTTTAGTAACAAATTGATGGACTGTTGTCTGGTCCCTTGATAACATACATTGTCTTGTCTTTATGGACATACTCTATTGACTTTGCAAGTAAAGAGGAATAATAAAATCCAGGTCTAACTTTGAACTGTCTATCTCTCCATTATTTTATCTGTATAGGAGACTTGAATGTAGTGTAATTATGACGTTATGTGATCTTGGTCCATAAAAGATCGCAGAATTCTAACCACAGTGTTCATAAAAAGAAGAGTATACAGTACAAGGGCAGGGAAGACCTTGCTGGAGTGATTTAAATTCTAGTGATTTCTGCCAGAGTAAGGGAAGGGAGCTAGAAAGCACACTCGAGGAATCCTTTGGCACCTCTGCTTTAGTGATAGGGAGATCACTGCAGCGATCGTCACCTGCAGGAGAGATCCTCCTCTATCACCCCCTCTAAATCTGCTCTTTATATGATATTTTAAATGTTTATCAAGTAGCACTGAGTGAGCGCTATGAGGAATATGAGAGATGCATGAATTTCCTCAAGAATTCACAGTCTCACTGAAGAAATGACAGAGACATAAGATACATACACAGATTAGCAGAAACCACCAAGAGTACTGTAGAGCGTGTGACAAAATGTGGTAGAACCAATAAGTGCCATAAGAAGTCAAAGGAAAAAGGGATCAAGATTGCTAAGAGCTGCCCTGGCTGGTTTGGCTCAGCGTCAGGTGTCTGCCCGTGGACCGGGGAGTCCTGGGTTCGATTTCCACTAAAGGCACGTACCTCGGGTACAGTTCTTCCCCAGCTCCGGTTGGGGTTGTACGGGTGGCAACCAATCAATGTGTCTCTTTCACATCAATGTTTCTCTCTCTTCCTCCCTCTCTATCTGAAGATAAATGCAAAAAAAAAAAAACCTCTGGTGAGGATAAAAAAAAGATTGCCAAGAATTTGGCTAGTGTGGCTTAGTGGTTGAGCGCCGACCCATGCACCAAGAGGTCACCAGTTCAATTCCCGGTCATGACATATGCCTAGGCTGTGGGCCTGAATCCTCAGTGTGGGGCATGCAAGAAGTGACCAGTCGATGTTCTCTCTCATCAATGTTTCTATCTCTCTCCCTCTCACTTCCTCTCTCTCTAAAATCAATCAATCAATAAATAAATAATTTAAAAAAAAAGATTGCCAAGGACATCTGAGAACAGCTTCAGGCCAACATGAACACTGAGATGGATTCTGAAGGGTTTACACTTGCCACGGTCAAGCCAAGTACAGGTCAAGAAATGTTGTGGTGGACAGAATAATGGCCCCCAAAGAGTCCGTGCCCCAGTCTCTGGAACCTACGATGTGTTGCCTTACAAAAGGAACTTGGCAGATCTGAGCGGGGCGTGGGGTGGGATTATCCTAGATTATTCTGGTAGACTCCATCCAATGACATGAGTCCTCAAAAGTGGAAGAGGGCCCTGGCCAGTGTTGCTCAGTGGTTAGAGAGCCAGCCTGCACACTGAAGGGTCACAGGTTCAATTCCAGGTCAAGGGCACGTACTTGGGTTGCAGGCTCAGTCCCCAGCCCCTATGGGATCACATGCAGGAGGCTACGGGTCAACGTTTCTCTCTCACATCAATCTTTCTCTCTCTCCCGCTCTCTCTAAAAAGTCAATAAAAACACATTCTTAGGGAACAACATTAATTTCTGATTTCTTGTAGAGCAGTGTTCGGTGCAGCCCACTGGGAGCACCATGAAATGTGGCCGCAGTGACGGCGCCTCGCTGAGAGTCCTCACAATGGCTGTCATGGCCATAGCCCAGCGGGCAAGGCTCCCTGACATACAGGTTTCCATGCTCTGAACCAGGGAGCCCTGGTACCTTGGACAGAACCAAATGAAAGGAAAGGACACCTGACCTAAGATAACCAAAACAGTTCATCAGGAGCTTACTGGGTGATCCAGGAGCATGACATGCTCCATGAATGGACAATGCAATCAAATCCTCTGTACAATCAAAAGAGCCCACCCTGGCCGGTTTGGCTCAGCGGTTAGAGCGTCAGCCTGCAGACCCAAGAGTCGTGGGCTCAATTCCAGTCAAGGGCACATACCTCGGTTGCAGTTCAATCCCTGGTCCTGGTTGGGGTCTTGTGGGAGGCAACCAATCAGCGTGTTTCTCTCCCATCAATGTTTATCTCTCTCTTTCCCTCCCTCCCCTCTATCTGAAAATCAATGGAAAAGTACCCTTGAGGAAGGATTAAAAAAGTCATCAGACATCTAGATGGTTGCTGGACAGAAGGAAAGAGACCGAGAAAAGTGGTCAAAAGAAGCTATTCTGAAGCTAACGGAAGGTGTGATCCAAGCCACAAGTTAGCAGAAACCCTGATATTAAAGGAGACGGAAGAGGGGCATAGGTAGCTACCTTATTAGCAGTAGGGGCAGGAGAAGCAGGCACCTTCTCACTCGCGCGGCGGGAGAAGAAAGTGACAAACTTCTGCTGTTATGTCGTGAAAGGAACAAGTTGCATGAATCATATTGCTCGTGAACAAACTTCCAGGCTGCTCGAAGCCTTCTGAGAAAGCATCCCACTGTTCTATTCCTTCCTTGCATCCTTGGGACAAGCCTTAGGGAAGCTGACATCACTTTATCGTGGAACCTGAGAAAGCCAAACTGGCTCAGAGGTTCCCAAGACTGTACTACCCGCAGAATAAACAATATTTACCATGAGGAGCTCCTAACTCAGGACCTCTGTGGATTCATTGATTATTGTCCTTTAGGTTCTCTATTGAGAAGTTGGCTCTGACTCCCCAGAAGTTACTCTGATAACCAAGCCTTCCAGACATCACAGAAATGAGCAGAGTTCGATTAGATGAGCAGGAAACCACAAACTACCCTTAGTCCTGCACAGACATCTCATTGAGCAATTGACTGGACACATAATCATAATCTGGCATTTTCAGTCATTTCATGTACTAGTCCCTTCTCCCTTATTACACTGTAAATTTTTTAGAAAGGAGAATCTCTATCTTATATTTCAATAACGTACAGTGCTTTTATGCCTAATGAATAATAGTGCATTAGTAATGACCTTTTGGGACTTCTGACAAAACAATGTTTCTGAGAAAGATAACCAAAGCCCTCATAGTATCAAGACTCTATTTCCTCTCTTTCTAGAATGCAATACCCTTTCCTTTGCTCAGTCTTCATGAAAGATTCTTCTTCCAAATAGTCCAGTTGCAAGAGTAATACCCCACCAAGAGTAGACACCAGTCTAACTACTGGGACATGTCTTTCTGGGAACAAGCGGGTGGGTTGTTCTATGGATGTTATAGTCATGGTTCCTTATCTCTTTTTAGATGTAGATAAATATCACTATCATTTGCAGAAGAGCTAGCAAGTGCCAGCTACTGTATATACATTATGACTAAGCTTCACAAAAACCACTGTGAAAGGTGGCACTGGCCACTTCCCTGGACGGGTGAGGAGCTGGAGTTGAGGGCGTTGGGTTGCTTGTCCCAAGCACCCGGCTCTAACTGGCAGAGTGGAGGTTCTGACGTCACTGTGTCCCAAAGCCCTCCCCTCCCTCGTGCCAGCCTCGTGGTCCTTGCTTACTGATCTGAAGTGTGTAAGTCAGCAGACCCTGCCTGTCTCAGGAAGCAGGGTTATGAACCCCACTTTGATCTGCCTGGTTGACCTGCTCAGGCCTGAGGGAAGGTCAGGGTCTGTGTGCTCAGACTGCAGGAGGAAGGCTTGCATTGGGACCTAGTGCCACCTGTTGGTTAGTCCACGAAACTGGCGATGTAGGTAGTTTCATCCCCACATCCCCAGCCGAAAACCAATCAACCAAGGATTCTGCAACAAGAGGAGCCATATCAGGAACCTGTCACTCGGTCCCATTCTGTCCCATTTCCAGCCTCCAAATTCTGCCTCGCCAGTCGGTGCCAGGGGAAAGACACTGAATTTAGAAACCAATGCCCTGTTCCCGCACCCACCACTGTAAACTCTGGGGATGTGAGTTCACTTCCCTGAGTTGGCGTTTCTCACCCGGAAACTAAAATGACAGCTTCCTTCACCCCAGGTTTGTTGTGAGGGTCCAATGAGATCACATTCAGGAAAGGGAGGTGTAAATAAAATAGCGCTCTGTGGGCATTCTGTTCTTGCTGAACTCCTTGGGCAACTAGCATTACTTAGCATTTAACGCTGCATTTACGGGAGAGTTCCCCGTGTGCGGTACATCCGTCCCTCGACTACTCAGCATAGGGTCCCTGGCTTTGTCCCTGTGGGCCCGAGTCAGGGATTTCTGCAGGCAACCATCTCTTCTGGGCTGGGAGTTCCCGGGAGAACCAGCAGAGCTCAGTTCAAAGCTCAGTGCTGTACCTATACCGGGAGCTCAAACACGGATTTACATTGTAAAGTGTGTTCCTCGCTGAACACGAGGTGTGGAGTGAGAACCGACTTTGAAACGCTTCATGAAAAGGAAAAAGATGACTTTGGAGAACAGAGAGGAGCGAGGCAGGAAGTGTGAATTTCAGACGGGCATAGTCGCGAAGTCTCCAGCGGAGGAACTGAGGGCGGAAATGCTGATTGCTGGGGGAAGCTATCTCCTTACGCTTGTTGAGTACCTTCTCTTTTTCAAAATACTTTTGCAAAACAGTCTGCAGGATAGGGCTGTTGAATGACTTCCCAGAAGTGAGAGCATACAGATCAGGACAGGAACGTGTGTTTCTTGATTTCCTGCCCTGTGTCCTTTCCACTGTATCATGATATCACCCCTGCACATGGCTAAAACTCAAATTATCATGATGCACGTGTGCATACATATTTTGTTTGTCAAACTCCTATTCATACTTCAAAACCCAGCTCAAATGTCACCTTTTTGGGAAGCCTTTCATTGTGCCCTCAAGTAGACTTCGTGGCATCATCTTCTGTAATATAATATGCACCAACCCATTTTCTATTTACAGGGCTTCCCCCACCCCTAAATTAGTAGTACACTATCCCACCATTTAGCACAATGCTTGGCACATATTGGATAATCAATAATCAAGAATGTACACTCACTCGATACTGTTCCGGGCAGTAGCTAGCTGTCTTCTGGGAATGCACTGTTGGTAGATGCAAGGCAGGACGGTCCCTTTTACCTATTCATATCTAGAGAGGAATAAGCAAAGAAACATGGCAAAGAAGTAAACCTCATCGTTTAAAAGATTAACCAAGGCTTTGAACAGCATTTAGAAATTGACCATTTTTTTAATGTTAAATATCAGTCAACAGGAAAGGACCCTGGTAGGAGCACTGAGCATACCTGAGAGGTGAGTGTGTGAGCCAGGGGCTCAGACTTGGGAGTCTTGGGTTCAAATCCAAGTTTGTGTTCTCTGGACTTGCACAAGTGAATTCTCTAAGCCAAAGTCTCTTTTTTTTTAATCTTACTGGAAAATTATATCCAGTCTCCTTTCTTCCACTGTTGCCTCTATACAGCACATTCTCAACACAGTACTCAATGACCCCTTGACAATGTAAGATCTTCCCGACTGGTGTGGCTCAGTGGTTGAGCATCAACCCACGAATCAAGAGGTCGCGAGTTCTATTCCGGGTCAGGGCACATGCCCAGGTTGTGGGCCAAATCCCCAGTGGGGGGCATGTAGGAGGCGGCCAATTGATGTTCTCTCTCATCAATGTTTCCATCTCTCTCTCCTTTCCTCTATCTCTAAAAATCAATAAAAATTTAAAAAAAGTAAGATCTTCTGCTCAAAGCCCCCCAGTTGCATTGTTGATGCAAAGGAGGTGTGGGGATGGGACTCCTGTAGACACAGCTGCAGGAGAAAGCAACACGTTATCATTACTCCGAAATCCCAGACCTGAACAAGGTTGGATTCAGAACCTACGTGGACAGGCTCCCCATGAGACAGCAATCTGGTTCAAATCCACAGCCGGTCCTCACTAACCATAGGTACTCTTGGATAAAATCTTCCCGAAATATAATTTCTTCATCCATAAAATGGGGATAACAATATCTACTTTATCCAATTCCTGTGCAGGCTATGAGTTGATGCGTGTAAAGCACTTGGTATACAGTGCCCAGCAATTAGTAATTGCTCAGTAAATGACAACTGTGCCCTGATGGCAGAGATGACAAAGGTGTTGGTTGATGCTGATGAAAAAAATCATGAAACTGATTTTATAGGGCAGTTGCTTAACATTCTTAGGTAACCAATGCTCTGATTTCCCCAGATCAGCAGCTTCATGAAAGACAGGAAGAATCGCACACACATTACAAGAACAAGCGTTAAAAACCTTATTTCTCACGTACTGTGCTGCAAAATTGCTTAAGGCTTAGAGCTGACGTGAGCTCAGCCTACTACCCACATTTCAGGGGACTTAGCCAGAATTTCTTTAATTCGACTCTGAAACCATGAAATGTAACCTAAAGGAAATATTTCATTTTGTCCCATCATTTTGTTCACTTTTCTTGGGGTGAGAAATAGATAAGAAATAAAAATGGCACCGTCACTCTCGGAAAGAATCTCACGTGTTTTTCATACACGTGTCACCTTAAAACACCGTGCGTATCCTAACCCTGTTACTGTTGTGTTTGTTACTTACATTGGTGACATTCTACTATCTGCAAGTGAGAGTCCAATGAGAAGGAAGTATTTCTATTCACCAGGGAGTCATTCACAATTTAACGCTGGAGCAGGAAAAAAGTGTCCAGCAGGTAGGGTGACGCCCCTTGCAAGGACACAT